>NC_089504.1:168477023-178477023 GCF_036850995.1 Saccopteryx leptura | reverse complement strand
GTCTACCACCACTGCCTCTAAGAAACACCAGATGGGAACATTTTTGCTTTTGCCTCTTAAGAAGCTAGTGCATGTACAGGGGTGCGAGCACAAGCATGCGCACACACACGTACACACACAGATGAAGACTGGCTTTGCCAGGACAACACTATTTTTAATCTCCTTCTAAAGGTCAGGTTCAGATATCACTGTTGCCAACAATACAGCCGCATGTCCCAGCAAAAGAACTCCTTATATTGAATACATCGGCCTGGGATTCAGCAGAACGCAAGCCCCCAGGCTACTGGATTTTAGCAAGCCCGTTCATGTAGAAGGATGCTTTCTTGGTTCATCCCTCAGAAGTACTTTCTTCCCCACCATCTCCCATACACCCAAAGCAAAGGATTTAGTCTGGCTATCACTATAAAATGGACTCTTTGAGGGGGCCTCCTCCCCTTAGCTATTGGAGGAAGGAGAGTATTTGGAGCATTTCCGGCCCTTCTTGGCCAGCTGCCTGGGCCCTGCAGCCAAGACACATCTGATTGGGGCTTCCCATGGAGAGGATTCCTCTCAGTTCTTCAGCAAGGGGCAGTGGTGCCTTGGCTAAGGGCAGGCCCTAAAGTGCCAGGTGGGTGGGAGGGCACTTGGACCAGCAGGCGAATCAGCAGGGAACAAGAGGGTGAGATATGCCTGGACATTCCCCACACAGAAAAGCCTGGAAATATGGGGAGGGTGTACCAGTTTCCAGAATGCTGAAATGCTGACACTGTTCTTTCTGGAAAACAAGGCAAGCAGGGCCTCAACAAGCTCAGCAACAGTTCCCAAAGTTCCAAAGAGCAGCTGTGAATCTGACAGCATGGGCTTTTTTTTTTCTCCGCAGAAAGGATTTCTTTGGGAAAAAGAAAGGATTGCATTCCAGTACTTGCAGCCAGGGTAAAACACTTGCACAAAGAGAGAGCAAGGACGGCAAGGACTTTAGGTCTATTAGTTTTCCTTCCCTGCATCTCCACCTCCCCTTCCCAAGAAAGGAGAACTTCTTTCAATCCCAGGTCCTTAATGCCACTTGTGGGGTAAGAGCGGGGGTCACAGGTCACTGTATACCTTGTCTCCTGCCTTTCTCCTGTCCCCTTTAGCAAGCTAGTCATTGATCTCAACATAGGGCCTCAACTTTAAGGACCTTCCTTCAAGAAGGACTCAGTATGGAGAGCAGGGGTTTCCTGATGGCTTTTAAAACGTGATCAAGATACTCCATCAATTTCAGAATCAGCCTTTATTTAAAAAGATTTTATTCCTTTTAGATAAAGAGAGAGAGAAAGGGTGGGGGAAGGAGCAGGAAGCATCAACTCATAGTTGTTGCTTCTCCTACGTGCCTTGACTGGGCAAGCCTGGGGTTTCAAACCAGCGCCCTGTGTTCCAGGTCAATGCTCTAACCACTGTACCACCACAGGATAGGGTAAGAATTAGCCTTTAAAAGAGTTATTGCCAAAACGCCCTCCTGGGCAGCTCTCACATCCTTCAAAAACATGCTGGGGTGGGCGTGAGGTTCCCAAAAGAAGCAACAGGTCCCAACTGAGATGGAGAAGCCGTTTCCTCACAGATGTGTCAACAGCAGGCTCGGCCCCCAGCCCCACACCAGGGGGCTCTTGGCTGTCAGAAAGTGATCTGATGGCCCACAGGAGCAGCAGGGATAGATCTGAGACACCAGCCAGGAAAAAACAAAGGGCTGGGTCCTGCCCCTGCCTCAGCAGGAGGCTTGCCCCATGCAAAGCCAAGTAGAGCAGGGATGTCATCACAGAGGACTGGAAGCAGTAGTGGGATTCAGCAGGTTTACACTGATTTGGCAGATCCAATACCTAACTTTTTGCTTAGTTCAGCGAAACGATTGTTAGAATGGCACTTGTGATCAGGGTTCTCTCTAAGGTGGGTGCCAGATTAGGCAGCCACCCAATGTGGAAATCACCAATTTACATACCTTACTCTTTTTTAACGTTCATCTGCGCAACAGCATATGCTAAGCACCGTGGTAACGTTCATTCTGTCCACAGGGGGAAAAAATTTGACAGAACTATGCTTGTAATATTTATTCATTTCATAAAACTCATTATACCTTTCATGAAATACTGTATTTTAATTCCCTTGCATTTGTTACTTCAGTAAACAAATATAACGTAAAGAAAAGAAGTGCCAAACACCCAGGGGGTGACACGCTGTCATTGGAAATATCTTTGTCACGTATTACTTAATATTTTCCATTATTATTTCATAACTCTTTCTTATAAACTACATTTAGATATATCAGTTTTTATACTTAAAACGGTCATTAGGGCAGAGAACCCCATTATTAAATAATTTGAATCCCACCACTAACTGGAAACCACATCTGTCCACCCTTAAGGGCCTCTCTCTCTTCCCTTAAGGAGGTGCTGAGCAGGCCCTTGTGGGAGGCTGGGAGGCTAAGAAAAACCCTCCAAGGAGGACACAATCACCCTCTGGGTGACAGTTTTAGCCCCTGCCTTGGCTCTCTGCCTGATTCCTAGAATGCCTGAATTTGGTGAAAGACCAAAATCCAGAGACTCTTTCCCCTCCAGCTATGGAAGCCTGCTCTAGGTGATACAAGCATGACAGTGAGATGGAGAAAGAGGAGTAAAGGCACAAAGTAAGGGACTCACAACCATCTCTTCCTGACCAGTGAACAACAGAGTGATTACACAAGTTACCACGGACTCGGCTTTAAATTCTGGCTCTGTCACATATAAGGTGTGTGGCCTTGGGCCTGTTTCTTCATCTGTAAAATGGGGAGACGAATATTATCTATTTCATAAGAGCTGTGAAAATTACAGCCCTGGCCGGTTGGCTCAGCGGTAGAGTGTCGGCCTGGAGTGCGGGGGACCCGGGTTCGATTCCCGGCCAGGGCACATAGGAGAAGTGCCCATTTGCTTCTCCACCCCCCACCCCCTCCTTCCTCTCTGTCTCTCTTCCCCTCCCGCAGCCAAGGCTCCATTGGAGCAAAGATGGCCCGGGCGCTGGGGATGGCTCCTTGGCCTCTGCCCCAGGCGCTAGAGTGGCTCTGGTCTTGACAGAGCGACCCCCCCCCCCCCCCCCCCGGGGCAGAGCATCGCCACCTGGTGGGCAGAGCGTTGCCCCTGGTGGGCGTGCCAGGTGGATCCCGGTCGGGCACATGCGGGAGTCTGTCTGACTGTCTCTCCCCGTTTCCAGCTTCAGAAAAATACAAAAAAAAAAAAAAATTACAAGGAGCTTAGGGTGTGTCTAGGCCTCAGTAAATGCTCAGTAGCTCAGTGAGTATCAGTGGCTAGTCATTAAATACAAAGTATTTTCACATCCTTATCACAGTCTCAATCTCAAAATGGACATATAGAGACCACAGAAATGTCTTCTCCTTCCAGAGGTCACACAGAAGTAGTTGTAGGGCCAACTCTGGGAAATGGCCTCTCCGGGACTCCACCAAAACCAATCACAGTCCCTCTCTCTCTCTCACACACACACACACCAACAAACTCACTGGGGTTGGCCAACCAGTTCCCTCCCTTCCTTCCTCTCGTGGCTGGCCTCTGCAGGAGGACTGGAAGGAGTCAGCCAGGAAGGCCTGCCAGGGAGTCTGTCCCACCTCTAGGGACACTGATCTGCTCTTCCCACAGCCTCCAGCTTCCCCTGGGTTCAACCAACCAGTGCAGGTGTGCCCACCTGGAGAGCACTAGCTAGAAGTCGGTACACCTTTCCTGCCCCACTTCATCCTCTCAAACAGTTTTGGAGTCTTGCCTAAGACACAACCTTCCTTCTGTTTCCTCATAGCTCACTCCTGGGAAGCCCTACACTACAAGGTTCCTTACCAAGTGGCTTCAGTTCACCTGAAGCTTCAACTCGAAGGCATTTAATGCTAGGAACAGTACCTGACCCATGGTGAGTGCTCTATAAATATGGTCTGTGATCATTACTGGGTAAGTGAGGATCATTACTCTGCCCATTCATACTAAGAAAACTTTAGAACTTCCCTTTAGAAGCCATAGGATCTTTTTTTTTTTTTTTTTTTTTTTTAGAAGCCATAGGATCTTTAACAAATAGCAAAACTGGATCCCTCCAGGGGACTCTTCCAGCTCAGGGCTAAATAGGCAGTTGGGAATACTGCTGTGCTTAGCTGGCTCTTCTCCAGGGACACCTGTCAGAATCACAGGGAGCATTTGGAACATGCGTACGCCTGGCCTACCTGCTCAAGCTGATTCAGTAGGGCCCATGTGGGGTATTTTTAGTGTCACAGGAGAATCTGATAATGTGTCCCTGGCTGAGACCTGATGTCTAAAAGGTTGGCCAGTGGTCTCTGACTAACCCTTCCAGGACCAAAGGGTGATTCAGCCAGAGTCCCCTGGGCCTCCCCCATACCATACCTTACTGACTCAGTGTCCCTGCATGCCTCAGAAGACTTGTGCCTCAAGGCCTGGATTTCCTTTCTAGGGGCACTTGCTCTATTTTATCATTGAGTCAAAAGACCCAAGCCTGTTGTCTATTGTGCAAGTCACTGTTTCTGTGAAGGAGGGCCCTAGCCCCATTGTATCAATACAATGGAAACAGAAGAGCTGGGATCCACCATTTTGGGAAGGGGCTTCTGCAGGCCTGTGTTATACGATTTGAGCTTTCCCATGAATCTGCTTGGTGCTCACTGGGGTTGGGGTCACATCTGTTTCCTGAAAACAGTGCAGGAAATATAGAAGGTATAGAATAAAAAGAGAGTAAAAACAAAGTCTGATGTGGGGACAGAGAGGGTTAGCAATGCCTATGGAAGGGAAAGGAAATGTCAGGAGGTCCACTCAGAGATCAGGTTCAGGCTGACAACTGAAACAGGACGTTTGCCCTCCTGCCCAGAGGAAGGCTTGCATGCTTGCTGGAGAGTCCCGTTCTGTAGGCACAGACCACTCAGACCTGAAGGACTGGGCTCTTTGCTGGACAAAGTAATTTTGAGCTAGTTAGCCTCTGGTACAGAGAAGCTTCCAGTTCTATATCAACTTCTCCACTTTGATTTTTACTAGTTCTTTCATAAGATTTGCATGTTAATGAGCTCATCTGCATCCTAGTTAAGAACTATTTCTCCATTTCAGAAGAGGGAAAGTGCCTGACCAGGTGGTAGTGCAGTGGATAGAGCACTGGACTGGGGCGCAGAGGACCCAGGTTCGAAATCCCGTGGTCAGCGGCTTGGGTATGGGGGCTGCTGCCTTGAGTGTGGGATCATAGATATGGACCCCATGGTTGCTGGCTTGGGCCCAAAGGTCCCTGGTTTGAAGCCCAAGATCTGGCTTGAGCAAGGGGTCACTCGCTCTGTTGGAGCCCCCTGGTCAAGGTACATACAAGAAAGCAATCAATTAACAGCTAAGGTGCCGCAATGAAGAACTGATGCTTCTCATCTCTCCCTCCCTGTCGGTCTGTCCCTATCTGTCCCTCTCTCTGACACACACACACACACACACACACACACACACACACACACACAAAGAGGGAATGAATCACATTAGGACCACACCCTATCCCATGTCCCTAAGACAAGTGAGTTAATTTTATGCTTCCTGAGCTGGCCTGCCTGAGACAGGATGAAAAGCAGTTTTATGCTGATTTTTATGCTTTCTCAATGTTGTACCCCAAAACCACAGCAGTAAAGACATAGCTTAAGAACATCTACTTCTCTTCAAAACCCATTTATTTTTCTCTTGTAACTAGAATTCTCTAAAAGAAATTGGAATTTCACTGGCTTCATTAATTCTCAAAGCAAATGCAGACAGTAAGAGAACACAGCACACAGTTGTCTCAAATCTTCATTATGTTCATTTCTGAGAGGACAAGCAATTGCTCTGAAGGTTGACACTTCAGAGACTCTTCCCAGGAGGTGCATGGCTTCCTGGCCTCCTCCCACCCCAGATGCCAGGTGCCAGGCAGAACTACAAAAGCCCAAGGGATATGCTACTCGCAGAAGTGCAGATAAAATCCCACCCTAAGTCATACTGGCACAAAGAAGGGGTCTGTGTAACAAGGTCATGAGGCTGATCCTTCCAGAAGGTCCATGCTCCCACATCAGTGTCCCCTCTGACCCCTGGCCACTTGTCTTTAACAATAAACCTGCATGACTGTGTGCTGTTAGCACCGTGCCCTGGGGGAACGGTGGAGGTACTGAGAAGCTGTGGTCTAGCTGTGTTAAAAAAAGGATATGAACGTTATCAATCACCTACTAAGTGCCAAGCATTACAGACGAGTAGCTATCAATATTCCTATTTTACAGGTAAGTCACTAAGAACACTAAAGTGATCTGTCAAGTTTCATTATAAACAATGAAAGCAGGGATTTGCATCCAGGCCTGAAGCAACCAGTTTTGCTCCTGCAAGAATTCTTTCAAGTAACAATGAACACTGTAACTGCTGCCTCTGCCTCACCTCTCTCTGCCCCACCTATCTAAAATGGAAATAATAGACAACCCCAAATTACTTAAAGTCTAGTAGAAAGAAAGTTGAGGAGGAGGAGAAAGGGATATATTTGTATATAAATATGTGCATAATTACATATTCTTTTTTTCCCATACTTAGTTACAGACAAATAAGTGCATGATTACATATTGTCTTTCTTTCCCATACTTAGTTACGAACAATTGTATTAATAAATTCTCCAGAGAATGCTGGGAGCATCAATTTACCTTTGCTGTTTTAACAAAGTCCAAGATTCCAAGAAATCTAGAAGTTCCCAGAGAGGATGACCCCGTTTCTTTAAGACCTCTATAGTTGAAAAGAAAGGAGAGGAACAACCACCCCCTCCTGCCATCCCAGGAAGAGTTTTTCAGAGCAATTCCTAAGTCCTGCTCAGTTGAAAGCTCTGTTACTCAAACTCAGTGGCAGAACTACAAACTCCCTGCCCCAAGATGTTAGGCATTTCAAACTTCATTGCTGAGTTAGCAGTACTCCCTTGAGCAAACACAAGCTCCTGTCACCTCACACAGGCCACTACCCACTCCCAGAGAGGGGGAAGGGGAACTCTAAAGGAGACACTGAGCAGCCTCAGCAGCCACAAAGACGCTAAGACTGAAGACTGGACAAGGAGGGAGAGGAACCAGCCGGGTAGGAGGAGCCAGCTACAAACAGGCATCCTGGACCCACAAGAGCAAGCGAAGGAAGAAAGCCCCAGGAAGATTCAGCCTAAGCCAGGGGTCCCCAAACTACCGCCCGCGGGCCACATGCGGCCCCCTGAGGCCATTTATCCGGCCCCCGCCGCATTCCAGAAGGGGCACCTCTTTCATTGGTGGTCAGTGAGACCACCGCAAAGCGCAGCGTCACTCACGTACAGTACTACTTCTGGTGATGTGGGACCCACGCCTCACGGCTCTGGAAGCGCTTCATATCACTTGTTACGGCTAGCAGTGACAAATACGGAACCCGACATTGACCATCTCATTAGCCAAAAGCAGGCCCATAGTTTTCATTGAAATACTGGCCAGTTTGTTGATTTAAATTTACTTGTTCTTTATTTTAAATATTGTATTTGTTCCCGTTTTTTTTTTGTTTGTTTGTTTCCTTTAAAATAAGATATCTGCAGTATGCAAAGGGATTTGTTCATAGTTTTTTTTATTTTATAGTCCGGCCCTCCCTCACAGTCTGAGGGACAGTGAACTGGCCCCCTGTGTAAAAAGTTTGGGGACCCCTGGCCTAAGCTGTTCAAGTTAAGGGCCTAGCTATCTACAACTACGGTGAAAGTATTTGAGCTTTTTTCATGGGAGAATAAGGCAGAATTTCTCCCTCATGAGGAAAAGGCAAGAGTTAGAAAAACTTGCCACCATTTTAATTTTTAGGGATGGTCAACCACCAGAACCTGTTCAGTTGCACATTTGAGAAGACAACACAGGGCATCACCCTCCTCTCCGTGAAAGAAGGGGACACCGGTTCTCACGGAAAACAAAGAAGGTCCCAAAGGTCCTGACTGCCCCAAAGGGGCTGTGGGTCACCTTGAGCTCTGGAAGAGGCTGCCTCCACCCTCTCATTTCCCACTAGGAAGTGGGAGGGGGGGCTGTTTCTTTGGCTTTCCCCACCAAATCTCAAAGCCTATACAGTACAACCTCCCAGCAATGGTGCAACACCCTCACATGGGGCTGTAGTAAATGGCCATTCTCTGGCCAAACTGATATTAACTGTTTTTACTTTGGAAATTACACACTAGCCTGTCCTTGCTGTACCAGAAAACCATTTCACCCATCTGGGAAGAAGGTCCAATTTTGGTCCTTTTATCATCAATGCTTTCAGCAACTTTCTTCTACTTCCCCTACTATAATTACTTTGAATCATCAACACACCCAGCCAGCCTTCAATCTGAGAAGAGAATGCAAAAAAAAACAAAACAAAAAAACCTTGCAATGGCAACGACTTAACTAAAAAAACACCCCAACTAGGAATACATTTTTCTTACAAATTTAATAAATTGCCTCAAACTCTCCTTTTTCCAAAGGGATGGCCTAGAGATGAGGTACTATGGAGAGGAGAGAGGGCTAGGAACTCCTAAAGGATCTTATTAAAACATTTGCTCCCTCCCTTTCTCTCTATTTTTTTAAGATACAGGATTTGTTTGTAAATGATGAAGGACTCAAAAAGCTGGCTTGCTGGTTGCCTAAGCAGTCCAGGAAGAAAGTATGCTTTCTCTGGAATGCAATCAAATTATATGGAGGAGAAAGACACCCATGGCTGTTAGCTTAAGAATTCAGATCCCCCCAGAGATAAATCTGAAGGAAGGACAAGCCACACAAAAAAAGAAAATGAAAAACTTAACTCCAAGAAAATCCAACCAGCATCAACAACTAAATAAACACTGTCAAGAAGCCAGCTGCTTTGCTTTCTGCCATTTGCACTGATGGATGAACCATCAGCTTATTTTTAAGATTCCCCTTCAGCAGTTCAGTTTTCCCTCACTCCCAATGTTGTGCCCTCACCAAGAAGGTCCCTCCTGAGCCCCTATAGGAAGGGAGGACCTTGAGTGGGTAAGCACAGAGGGCCTTTCCCCCTTCTTCAACACTGCCACCTCTGGAATCCTTCCACACCCAATTTCTTCAGCTCTGGCTAGCTCTAGGAGTCCTTTCCTGGGGTGAAGTTGGAAAGAGAGTGAAGAGTCAGGAGTGAAGTTATCAGCACGGAAAGTCTCCCCTCTTCTGCCCTCAGCACAGCTGAGCAACCAGCAGAAGGGTCAAGTTGTAGCCTGAGTCACACAGCCTGGTTGGTGATGCAGCTAGAAGGGCAGAATTGTCCTCGTCCTCAGGGCAGTGAGTGACACAGGAGCATACACTGCCCCTTCTGGAGAAAATCAGGGAAAGGCTGACACCACCAGCCCAGGTTCAATGCCCCTAGGCAAATGGGGGGGGGAAGCTCCTTGGGGCCGTGAACTCAACGAGTAAGTTATCTGCTGAGTAATGTTACCAAACAGGGTGATTTAGGGCAACACAGAGACCCCACAGTTGCCCCCCCCACCTCTAGGCTCTAAGCCAGGGGTCCCCAAACTTTTTACACAGGGGGCCAGTTCACTGTCCCTCAGACCATTGGAGGGCTGGACTATAAAAAAAAAACTATGAACAAATCCCTATGCACACTGCACATATCTTATTTTAAAGTAAAAAAAAAAAAAAAAAAAAAAAAAAACGGGAACAAATACAATATTTAAAATAAAGAACAAGTAAATTTAAATCAACAAACTGACCAGTATTTAAATGGGAACTATGCTCCTCTCACTGACTACCAATGCAAGAGGTGCCCCTTCCAGAAGTGCGGCAGGGGCCAGATAAATGGCCTCAGGGGGCCACATGTGGCCCGCGGGCCGTAGTTTGGGGACCCCTGCTCTAAGCCTTAATGTGTACCACTGCACCACTAGCCCTGTACACCCTGTTCTGGGAGGGGGGAGAGGAGAGGGGGTCCAGGGAAAGGCAGTAACTCCAAATTTGGTCCCAAGAGTGTACTCTCCCCAGCTCTGGACCAGGTAGTCCTAGTGTGGCAAGTTCCCCCAAAAACACCACAAAAAAAGTGACGCTAGTCCTCACTCCTCGCGGAAATTCTGTCCGCTCGTTTAGACACATTCCTCAAAACCCGAAAGGAACGTGGCAGAGGGGAGAAGAGTTTCGGGGCCTCCATGACCAAACTCAAGAAATCCCACCTTCATGTCCCAACCTTTCCCCCGCCCCGGGTGAGGCCTCGGCCTCATCTTTCTCTGGTCCCTAAGCCCACCCCAGAGAGGGCCCACCTACGAAGCCCCCTCGTATCTCCACCTGACCCTCAGGAAGGCGGGGGTCGCGAGCCACTGCCCACAGAGAACTCGCACTTTTTCGCTGCGCGATTCAGAAACACGCTGGGTCTGATGCCATCCCGCGAATTATGTAACCAGGGACACCGCTCCCGGGCTAAACAAACGCGGCTCTGTGTGCAGAGGCGGCCCCGGGGAAGAGCACCGGGGCAGGGAGGGGCTCGGGCCCGGCCTCGGGGTCGGGCTGGTTTGCTCAGCGAAGGCTGCAGGAGGCGGCCGTGCGAGAGCCCCGCGCGGCCGAAGTCCGGGTCCCAGCGCAGGGCCGCGGGCTGGCCAGGTCAGGTCCGCCTAGGCTCGGCCCCTCCCCCACCGCGGCGGCGCCCGCCCCCAGGCGGTGAACTTGGTCCCAAGTCGCGCTGGACGCCGTCACCGCCCTCTGCCTGGGCGACCACGGGCTGGGGGTGGGGTGGGCTGGGGTGGAGGTACGCTGGGAAGTGCTGGATTCCCATCCCAGCTCGGGACCCCTCCGTCCTACTCCCCACCTTTCTCCCCTCTGTCCTAGGGCAGCGTGCGTTGTAGTGCGGGAAAGTGACGACCCACCCCCAACTCTGGAGAGAATCAACGCGGGTGGACTCGCACCTCCAGCGCTACCCCCGTCTCTTTTCACCTGGGGGGGGGGTGCAGGACGGAGTGACAGCTGCGCAGATGATGCCCCACCCCCTCGGGTGCCCTAAGCCCCGGGCCCGCGCAACCCCCACGGAGGTCTGAGTGCCTACCCGGACGCGGGGGCGGATAAACTGGGAGATCGGGTCGGAATCTCCTGCTCTGAGCGTCGGGAGATCTGGGGCCAAGGCTCCGTTTCGGGGCTGTGTTAGCCCCCTTCCAGATCGGGGGCGACGCAAAGTTTTGGGAAGTTGTTTGCCCCTACCTTGCTTGGTGAGCACCAGGGTGTCTTCCCTCCGCGCCTGGGTGATGATGGAGCCGTGTTCCATCTAACAATCCCGCGGGCCCGGGCTGGCTGGGCGGGAGGACAGGCGGGCGAGCGGGTCGAGCTGGGCTGGGCTGGGGGGCCTGGGCGGGGGCCCGCTCCGGCTCCTGCTCGCGAGACTCGAACTCCCACAGCTGTTCACATCCCTGCTCTCGTTCCCTCCCTGGGCCGGGAAGGGAGACGGCCTGTACCGAGAGCGGGCGGCCCGGGCAGTAGCTCCCCGGGGTCCCCCTGGCCCCGATCCTCCCGCGGCAGCTCCGGGCTCCTCAGTTTGGGTCCAACATGGAGAATCCGGAGCGAAAACAAGAGGAGGAAATGGGACACAGGGCGGTTTCCAGGCTCCCCCCTCCCCTCCGTACTCCAGATAAACAACCCGCGGCTGCAGTGCCCGCCCCCGCGCGCCCCCGGGCTCTGGACCCGGCCTCTCCACGGCCCACCAGCCCCTCGCGTTGTGAAGCACCGTTCTAGGCCTCGGAACTCTCTGTTACTAAGCAGACGGGGCCGCGGAACATCCGGAGCTTTGCTGTTTCGTTACGGAAAAAGCGAATCCCCGAGGGGGGTGGGGTGGCGGGGGAGCAGGCTGACAGGGGAGACTTGAAACTGCTCCAGCGTTCCAATTGGCCATCTCGGAGAAAGGGGGCGTGGCCCCTCCTTACTATGCGGTGCAAGGACCCAACAACATTCCAAGCGCTACGGCCACGCCCCTCGGGCCACTCCCCTTTAGAGGGGCTGCGGCCTCCCAGTCTCCTCGGCCACACCTCCTTCCCAACAACTTAAAAGGACACTCCAAAGCTCACGTTTCCCTACTCGGTGCTGAAGTGTTCCGGTTTGTTCGTTAATTCTCGGATAACCAGAGCTAGCTGCGAAGCCTAACCAGGTCTGGCTAGCCATGATGGGAGGATTTGGGGCAGTTTTTTTACTTCCTGCTTGGCCCTGGAATCGTTGACCCACGATTTCACGTAAAAGGACAACCGTCGATTCCTGGATGATGGATTCCAGAGTATCGCTGAAATTGAGCTCATGATGTCGGACCCCCACACTTCAAACGAGACTTGAAGTGTAGGGATGTGCTCAAAGCCACTTACTTGCACTCAGGATTTTCATTTTTCTTTCCCTCCTCTTATCCTAGCCCTGCACCCTTTATTCCCCCACTCCCCCTAGTGCTAGTCTCAGTTTAGATGGATGGATGTCACTAAAGGAAGAACTTCAGGTATGTAGACTCATACTGGCTATCCTACTTGCCCTTAGGCCCCAAACACCCTCCACTGTCTATGGCTCCTAGACTTCTGTGGCTCAAGGTGAAGGATATACATTTGTCTCCAAGAAATAGGAGCTTCAGCAAGGCAAGTTTCAGCTCTATATCAGGTCTTCCAGTGAGCTACATCTGACCACAGGTGACATGGACTGCATTGGGAGGAAGGAAACTTAAAATCACAGCTGGCAAAAGTGATAGAGTGAGATTGCACTGGGTGACTTCCAAGCTACTTCCAACCCTAATAGTCTAGGATTCAATGTAACGCACCCTGCCAAGAAAGGGGCTTCCAGAAAGGTCAGGGCCTTTCTGATCCCTAGGGAGTGGAGGCAGCTGATGGCCTTGCTGCTGTTTCCATTGCCCAACATGCTCCAGGTTGCAGTGGGGGTTGAAGGACAATACATCTTAACTTGCCAAGTACTATCAAATACCTACTCCCCATGGTTGTATGTGTCTGTATGCCTTAGCAGTGCTTATGTGTGCCTGTTCCTTCTATCCCTACACGTACATACACAAAACCTTTTTACATAACACCATTTTAATGGAAATGTTTTTTCCAAAATGAAAGCTGTTACAGAAGATCTGAATAATGCTTATGTAACTTTAAACACTGAGTTTGGATAGATCCCAATTCATTAACAGAAGGGGAAGGGGAGGAATTCTCACATATTTATTTATCTCCCATCATCAAAACATCATTAAAACAGTAGAATTCTTAAGGTAAGTCTTCAACAGTCAGGTTGCTAGGGGACTTTTTTAGGTCCTGCCTCCATCCTCTTGCAAGGTAGCTTAGTTGCAGTGAGAAGGAGGAATACAAGCAGGAGCAGGGGCTGAGGATTGAGGGGACCCCCAGCTCTGTAGTGTTGAGCAGGACCCTTCGCCTCTCTACACTTTCACTTCCTCGTCCACAGAGGCAATCCCTCCCTTACAGTTTACAAAGTACTTTCACATACATTATATGTCTAATATGATCTCTTCTTTGAGGTTGACGAGGTTGACAGCAGAGATGCCCATTTTATAGATGAAGAAATGCTCTGGAAAGGTTAATAAACTCACCTAAGGTCTCAGCTTTTTAAGAAGAGGCAGGGCTAGAAGTTGTCTTTAGACTTTAAGACTACAACTCTAGACATTTGGCCATAGTTCCTTTCCTATCTATAGGATGGAAGAGATGCAGGCATGGCCACCATTCAGCCCGCCGGTGGGATCTGGCCAGCGTAATGAGTTTATGCGGCCCACAATTAAATTTTTAATTTTCTCCGCTACTTTAAAATCTCAGCTACTCAGAATTGGAAGTCTTTTTTTTTTTTTTTTTTTTTTAGAGACAGACAGGAACGGAGAGATGAGAAGCATCAATCATTAGTTTTTCGTTGCGCGTTGCAACACCTTAGTTGTTCATTGATTGCTTTCTCATATGTGTCTTGACCGCGGGCCTTCAGCAGACAGAGTAACCCCTTGCTTGAGCCAGTGAGTGACCTTGGGCTCAGGTTGGTGAGCTTTTGCTCAAACCAGATGAGCCCGCGCTCAAGCTGGTGAGCTCGGCGTCTCGAACCCCGGGTCTTCTGCATCCCAGTCCAACGCTCTATCCACTGTGCCACTGCCTGGTCAGGCTCGGAAGCGTCTTTGATTATTAGAAATCGAGATATTTAAGAAGATAGTGATACACGGAAAAGAATTCCGCGTGTGACTAATCTAGGGTTAACTTCCGATAATTGGTCGAATGGATTCATGATACTTTATTTTTTTTAAAAATTCCATTATAAAGATTTACAACTTTTGTACTCATCTGTACTCGATATGAACTGTTTGACGTTTAGCGGAGATGTGAAACCCACATTCTTTTAGGCGGAGTTTGCCAGTGCGCACCCAAGGTCAAACAATTCGTTATTTTTGTGGTCAAGTGTGCTGAATCAAGTGGCATTGTAGCATAGACAATAGCTGCAGTTGATAACTGAAAACGTGTCCAGGCTGTTTGTAAAACGAAATAATTGTTTTACTTGTGATATAACCCCTTCAAGCTCATTCTATTAATTAAATATTGTTTCGATTGTGATACAGTTTGGATATTTACACGTTATGTAATTATATTTTTATTAAAATAATATTGCATATTAAATTGTTTCCACTCACATTTATTCATAAACAAATTACATAATAAAATTTTGTTTACTTGAACAAATCGTTTTTGTATTTAACATTTTTATTTTATTTTATTTTTTTTTATTTATTTTTTTTTTTACGTTTTTTCTGAAGCTGGAAACAGGGAGAGACAGTCAGACAGACTCCCGCATGCGCCCGACCGGGATCCACCCGGCACGCCCACCATGGGGCGACGCTCTGCCCACCAGGGGGCGATGCTCTGCCCATCCTGGGCGTCGCCATGTTGCGACCAGAGCCACTCTAGCGCCTGGGGCAGAGGCCACAGAGCCATCCCCAGCGCCCGGGCCATCTTTGCTCCAATGGAGCCTTGGCTGCGGGAGGGGAAGAGAGAGACAGAGAGGAAAGCGCGGCGGAGGGGTGGAGAAGCAAATGGGCGCTTCTCCTATGTGCCCTGGCCGGGAATCGAACCCGGGTCCTCCGCACGCTAGGCCGACGCTCTACCGCTGAGCCAACCGGCCAGGGCCAGTATTTAACATTTTTAAAAAATAAACTTTATTCAATTTTCAGAGAGGGGAGAGGGAGGGAGGGAGGGAGAGATAGAGAAAGAGAGAGAGAGAGAGAAAGAGAGAAGGGGGAGGAGCAGGAAGCATCAACTCCCATATGTGCCTTGACCGGGCAAGCCCAGGGTTTCGAACCAGCAACCTCAGTGTTCCAGGTCGACACTTTATTCCACTACGCCACCACAAGTCAGGCATGTATTTAACATTTTTTAATTTTAATATTTCGTCCAGCCCATGAAAAATGTTTTCTTTTTAATCTGGCCTGGAGGCAAAACTTTTGGCCACCCCTGTCCTAGAACCTAGTCACTGTCTTTTCTTGCTAAGAACTCTGACTCTATCACCTCTTTTGGGAAACCCTCCTAGATACCCACTCTCACATCAGGGCTTTATAGCCCCCTACATACTTTCTCAGAATACTAAACACCACGTCTTGCAACTGTTGGTTTTATTTTGTTTTTTTTATTGGCTTCACAACTAGAATATGGGTTGAGACTAGAGACTTTATTGGGTCTCTTGTTTCTAGCATAGTGCCTGATAGAGCAGGCAGCCTTTCTGTGTCTGCTGTATGAGTCTTGACTTTATGTCTTTTTTTTTCTTTTTAGAGAGAGACAGGAAGGGAGAGAGATGAGAAGCATCAACTTATAGTTGCAGCACATTAATTGATTGCTTTCTCATACATGTCTTGATGGTGGTGGTGGTGGTGGGGGGTTCCAGCTGAGCCAGTGACCCCTTGCTCCCTTGCTCAAGTCAGTGACCTTGGGTTCAAGTCAGTGACCATGGGGTCATGTGTATGATCCCACGGTAAGCTGGTGAGTCCATGGTCAAGCTAGATGAACCCGCGCTCAAGCCGGCAACCTCGGGGTTTTGAACCTGGCTCCTCAGTATCCCAGGCCCATGCTCTCTCCACTGTGCCATGCCTGGTTAGGCTTGACTCTACATCTTAATTAGTGTTCTTTTGTCCAGGGGTTCAATGACCCACAGCAAGAAGCACATTTTATATTGTGAAATAAATTTCATGGGGACAACTTTTATCCTCGCTATATGGATGCACTTTGATATTTTTCCTATTTGTTCATTGTATTGTATTTCTTTTTCCTTTTCTTTTCTTTTCTTTTCTTTTCTTTTCCTTTCTTTTCTCTCTTCCTTCCTTCCTTCCTTCCTTCCTTCCTTCCTTCCTTCCTTCCTTCCTTCCTTCCTTCCTTCCTTCGTGAGAGGAGGGGAAATAGTGAGGCAGACTCCCACATGTGCCCTGACCAGGATCCTCCCGGCAACCACATCTGGGGCTGATGCTCAAGTACTGAGCTATTTTTGTTACCTGAGGCCTACACACTCCAACAGAGCTATTCTCAGTACTCTGCTCAAACCAATAGAGCCACTGGCTGCAGGAGGGGAAGGGGGAGAGAAGGAGAGGGAGAGAAGCATTGGTCGCTCCTCCTGTGTGCCCTGACCAGAAATTGAACCTGGGATGTCCATATGCCGGGCCAATGCTCTATTCATTGAACCACTGACCAGGCCTCTTTCTTTTCTTTTCTCTCTTTTTTTTAAGGTGCTGGCATAACCCTTTAAACTGATTTCACGATCCACCTCCAGGTTGTGATCTACATTTGGAACAACACGCTTTCATCTCCTGTGTGCTGTGCATACCTCCTATGTGTGGGGCTCTAGCTGTTCCTGAAAGGTACAGAGGAGATGGCCCTCAGGTACCTCTTGCTTTGAGGTCAAAGAAAGGTTTATCTATGAAAAAGCATACAAAAACCCTTCTAAGACCATCGGCACCAGGATGTGAACAGAATCCAAGGTGGCTTTGGGGATGGGGCGTGGTAGATGAGAGAAGGTCTGGAATGTCTGGTGAAGAGAACCTTTGTGCCTCCAAAAACTATAAAGGCTTTGACAGCTTTACCGGAGCCTGGAACTCCAAAACACAGATATGCAGGGACTTTTGATGCCATCATCTTCTCACTGTCCTGTCCCCAGATTACAGGTCTCCATAACAGAAAGCTCTCTGGGGTCATGATGGGGCTCTCTCCTATAGTTAAGAGGGTAGGGGAGGTAGGGGGAAAGTGGACATTCTGAGTTCTGCCTAAAACAATCTTGTAAAAAATCTCCTGCCTCTAGGCCTTGAGGCCATTGCTGGTTGTGAGACTTTGGGTAGGCTGGTTAATAAGGTTCAAGGGTAATAGCTAAAGCCCTGGCCTAACATATCTCCTAAGAGAAAGCTATGGATTCTCTCTGGTCACCAGTCTGCTTCATTCCTTTACTTCACCTTTACCTCAGCTGGTGAAAGGCAATTTGGAAACATCACCCTCCTACCCCTGTGCAAGAAGTGGGGTGGTGAGACTGGAGCTCAAAGGAATAGCTGTCTCTGTCTCCCATGGCTACTTGAGTTGGACTGGGTGTTCCTGAGCCAAGGTTTGGGAAAGGGAGAAAGCTGGATCATCTTGCTCTGTGGAAGTTGCATGTTTGTTCCAGAACTCTGCCCCTTTCCCCCCAGAAAACAAACATAGGGTTGGGCTAACGGAGACCTTTCATGACCTTATGATGGCATTGAAGTATTCCATTAATTTTTTTAAAATTTTATTACAAATGGAACACATCCATTACTTGGTTCCCCCGATTGTTCCTAGTCTCACTTGCATTTTGTATTGTAACTGGGAAGGTGGGGTCTTGGCACCAGGGTTCTGGAGCCCTGTGCACTCCTGTTACGAAGTTTGTGTGGTTCCATCTGGCTGCTCAGGGCATGGTCCTGGGGGTGAGGTGGCTTGAGGGAAGGAGACCCAGTGACAGTGACTGAATAGCTGTGGGGGTGCCAGATACCTGGGCTGGGGAGGAAAGGAGAAGCTTGTGGAAGTAAGTATGAGCTTCTCTATAGAATAGCATGGGAAACCTCACTGGGACTTCAGATTTGCGATAATGCATTCTGCAGGGTGCAGGCCTGCTCATTCATCCCACCCCTACCACTTAGTCACTTAACTCTTGATTTAATTTCTTCATATTAAAATGGGGATAACAGTACTATCTACTTCATAGGTTGTAAGGATTCAATGAGATAATATATCTGTTCAATGAGGTATATACCTGTTCCTTCTGCATCCTTCATCTTCCCAGTTCTCCAAACCAGAAACTTGAGGTCACCCAAGACTCTTCCTGCCCACTCATGGCCACCTGCAATCTGTCCTGAAGACCAGTTGCTCTTTCCATCGCAAGTATTTGTGTGGCCTTTTCATTCTTTCCATTTCCACTGCTGCTGGCTCTGGGGAGGCTTGCCACATGCTCCTATTTTCTTTCCTTCTCTAGGTCCTAAATCTAAATCCATACCCAGTTTCAGTAGGAGATGCGAATCTGATCCTATCTAAGTGAAATGATTCAGCAGTACCCCACCCCCATCCCCACCTCCCCTCTTTCAGGATCGAGCTCAGATGCTAGCTCTGGCTCCTGTTGGCTTACCTGCCCCATGCCCTAACCCTTCCCCATACTTAACATCATCTGTCTAGAGAAGAACTAAGCAGCAGGAAATCTTTGATGCCCTGTACCTCCACATTTCTGCAAGTCTCTCTACCAGGATGCCCTTCCCCCTCCGGTGTGATGACTCCTTACCCTTTAAAATACAATTCAAGTGCCACCTCTTCCTCACAGCCACCCAGATCCCAGCCTGACTTAGGTGTTCCTGTGCTTCGGTATTTTCATTCTGGTTTACCTGACTGTTCCCCTCACTCCATTGTCAGTCAACTCCTTGAGGGCAAGGACTTTTTTCTCCACATACCTCATGCCTCTGACAGAGCCTGACACACAGTAGGCTCTGTTGGAAGACAGTCCTAGCAGGCACTTTGTGGGCACTGCTGATCTGGGCCACTGAGGCAGGGAGGCCGAATGCCAGCCTTCTAGGCACGTCCTCCACCATCCAGGATGGGGGAGCCCCAGGCCCGGAGCCTCACACACCCCGCAGCACCTGGCAGCCTTACCACCACCACAAGCACCGAAGTCATGTCTTATCTCACCAGCGCTTTGTGAAAGCAATAGACCAGGGGTCCCCAAACTTTTTACACAGGGGGCCAGTTCACTGTCCCTCAGACTGTTGGAGGGCCGGACATTAAAAAAAAAACTATGAACAAATCCCTATGCACACTGCGTATATCTTATTTTAAAGTAAAAAAACCAAAACAGGAACAAATACAATATTTAAAATAAAGAACAAGTAAATTTAAATCAATAAACTGACCAGTATTTCAATGGGAACTATGCTCCTCTCACTGACCACCAATGAAAGAGGTGCCCCTTCCGAAAGTGCGGCGGGGGCCAGATAAATGGCCTCAGGGGGCCGCATGTGGCCCGCGTAGTTTGGGGACCCCTGCAATAGACCTCACCCAGGCGTTCAGAGGGCGCGTGGGGTGGACAAACACGCAGCAGGAAACACCCTGGACCTCCCACCCTACGGACAGTGCAGGAGACTGTAACAGAAGGACAAATGTAATTACTTGGGGTGGGAGCCAGCAGGCCTGACTGGGATTCTCACCTCCCACGATGCAGGTTCCTCGGGAGCACAGCCTCCCCATCCCCCTAGTCCTGGGTGATCACGTGACCTGCGCCCCTAGCAGCCACTAATCGCCTGGCACCGGCCCTTCTCCTAAATAGGGAAGCTACAGCAACAGATCGAGTTTCTCGGCTAGTATTTACAGGTTGCCTGTACGAAGCCAAACCTCCTCCTCCCGTCGCTACCCCTGCTTGCGCCGTGGGTAAAGGAGAGGACCCCTGTTGCGCCCCACCCCCACGCCTCCAGTCCGCCCGCAGCCGACAAAGTTCAGCCCGCCCCTCTTAAGGGCACAGCTTAGGTCTTTGCATTCCAAACTCCCCCGGCCCTTTGAGGTCACGTGGCGCGGTGGGGGGTGGGGCAACAGAAAGCCCCTGACCCAGGCTGGAGATTGACAGACTGTGCAGTGATGCCGATTCTGGCCCTTTCTTTCTAGGCCTCGCGGAGGCCAGATTCGTTTTAGCCTCTACAGCTCTGGGGGTGATGCACGGTGGGTTTTTACCCTCCAGAGCTTACTGAGTGTCTGGCCCTTGCCTACTGCTCAGGCGCCTTACTTCAGTCCTCCCCCAGATAAGGGCCGCATACCTTTCCAGGTCGAGAGTCACCAAGGCCTGCCAGCTTGAAGGGCTAGAATCTCAGCTCTTGGCTTGCAAAATTGGCAGGGAGGTGAGAAAACTGAGTAAAGCTAGTCGCTCAGTTTAGGCCAAGATCTAACCTTGTTAGGCCAAAGCAAGAGTTAACCGTGTTCCCTCTATTTAGCGTGGGTCCCAGACCTCTTATAGAGCTGTACTTTAGGCCTGGACAGGGAAACTAAGAGGGGGTTGATTTCCTTCCCCGCTGAGCACCCAGATAGTCCCTAACCTGTTCACTCCATTCTAGTGTGAACACAGCCCTATACTGGAGCTGCCCCTGGTCACATGAAGGGGCCCTGACTTTAGAGGATTGAGGCAGGAGTGAGTAGATTATAGATTGCCTGAAAAGTATGACCTTGTAGGACAGAGAGAGAGTAGATAGAATGGAAATGGCAGAGGGAAGCATATTTTGGATGAAAGCAGAGGTCTGAACTTTTTGTAATCATTAATTCACTTGTTCTAATATTTATTGACTCCTTACTAAGTGTGAGTCCTGTATTTAGCCATTTGTATGGCCATTGACTATTTTACCACGCTCCTGACCTTGTCCTGCGCTAGGTTGAGTAAGGCAAGGTTCCTGCCCTCATAGAGTTTATAGTCTGGTGGGAAAGCCAAACAGGCGAGATGCATTTATTTACACATTTCAGTGTGCTAAGAGCAACCATGGGAAGCACAACTGTATGAAAGTATGGGGGTGGTGTACTTTTGTCCTAATCACTTTGGGAAGAATGAGAGCTAGGAGGAAGTGTTAGCTAAGATAAGGCCTAAAGTAAACCATCATTAATCTGTTGGGGTGAGAGCAGAATAGGAAAGAGTAACCTTCCTGAGAAGGCAAAGTGCATGCAAAGTCCCAGAGGCACAATCTGGAAACTGACAGCTCAGTAGGGCTGGATACAGCCATCCTGTCAATGGCTGATGGAACAGGGGGAGATAAGAAAGATTGAATGTGGGAAAGAAAGCTGGCTGTGCTGATGAGTAATGCCCATGGGGGGAGGGGGATGAAAGTGGAGAGACCCTTGTTTCTTTGAGCTTACATGGGGCTCAAAGTATATCAGTCCTAGATATACTGTAGTGGAGGAGGTTTTACTTCCTTTGAAAGATGCTGTATAAAATTAAAATTTACTTTTTTCAAAATATATTGCATACACATAGCTTAAAAATCAAGTAGTTCTAAAGGGCTTGTAACAAACAGAAATCCTTCTGGTCTTTCAGTCTTTATCCTACTTCCTAGGGTTGACCACTTCCAAGTCCTTTAGCTGCTTATGCTGATATTTCCTTCCATATATGTAGTGACATTAGATTCATCTATCTAATTTGTTTTAGTAGATGAGAATTTGACTCTTACTTGCTTCTTCTCTCCCCATCCCCATTATGTTTATATTATAATTTATGGTTAACTCTATGTTCAGTGATTTCATTATTATTATTATTATTTTCACATTTTTATTTCTTGATTTGAGAGAGAAAAGAAGGGAGAGAGTGTAAAGCCAGCAGCCAAGGCCAGGGCCACCATCA
Organism: Saccopteryx leptura; assembly: GCF_036850995.1. Classification (NCBI taxonomy): domain Eukaryota; kingdom Metazoa; phylum Chordata; class Mammalia; order Chiroptera; family Emballonuridae; genus Saccopteryx; species Saccopteryx leptura. The sequence continues at coordinate 178,455,221 of NC_089504.1, read as the reverse complement.
CAGACATCTGGCCCATGCAGGTTCACATTGGATTCGGACAGTCGGTAAAGAAACAATGGAGCCCTGGCTGGTTGGCTCAGCGGTAGAGCATCGACCTGGCATGCGGGGGACCTGGGTTCAATTCCCGGCCAGGGCACATAGGAGAAGCGCCCAATTGCTTCTCCACCCCCCCTCTCCTTCCTCTCTGTCTCTCTCTTCCCCTCCCGCAGCCAAGGCTCCATTGGAGCAAAGATGGCCCGGGCGCTGGGGATGGCTCCTTGGTCTCTGCCCCAGGCGCTGGAGTGGCTCTGGTCGCGGCAGAGCGACGCCCCGGAGGGGCAGAGTATCGCCCCCTGGTGGGCAGAGCATCGCCCCTGGTGGGCGTGCCGGGTGGATCCCAGTCGGGCGCATGCGGGAGTCTGTCTGACTGTCTCTCCCCGTTTCCAGCTTCAGAAAAATACAAAAAAAAAAAAAAAAGAAAAAAAGAAACAGTGGAGCCACAAACTGGTGGGCCATAGTCTTTAATCCTAGCTTGCACCCGGCGGGCAAGTAAAAACATACACTGGGCTCCAAAACCCACTCACATTCAGTGCTCACAAAGCTACTGACCTATCCGAGTTTCCTAGAATCAAAGGTTTCTAGCTCACCAGCCTTATTCTCCTCAGTTCCCCATCTCCTTCCTTATCCCAGATACAAACTCTACACAAACTGGCATCTCACTCAGCACTCCGCCATCTTGGCTGCTTTTCCTGGCTTACTCCACATGGCCTTTTTCTGCTCTCTGCTCTGCTTCCCTGCTCTCTCATGCTAATCATCCCAGGAACCAAGAGAGCAAGCTCTTGTTCTGCCCCCATTTTATATTGTAGCTTCACAACCTCTAATCCAATATACAAAATAGGGAAGTCTCTAATACAAAGTCACTTCTCTGAGGCATGATTGGATTGTACCACCCCACATCAAAAAGGGTGGGAAAGGCTTAATCCCAAAACCAAGCCCCAGGCTATAAGGATTCTCAACACACATTAATATCACCTGGGCGACAGCCTCACATGGGCAGTGCCATTTTTAACAAAGTGAGCATAATACATTTTATCTGCCCAACAATCCACCCCTATGCTCACTTTACTACCCACAATTTACATCACCGGCATTCCTGTGCAAGGAAATTAGCACATTACACAAGTTACAACAGCACAAATCATACAGTTTCAACAATTACAAAGGTACATTTCACCAGTCTCTGAGCACTTAGCCCAAAGCGCAAAATGTCCTCGGCCTTCTTTCTAGCCACGGGAAAAGCTTCCCGGGGCAGAGGAGTGCTTCCAGCAAAGCCACTCCCCACCCCCATCAGGGTATTTCACATTGTCCAAAATCTGTAATCCGTAAATCCATCCAACAAAGGAGCCAATGCCCCACTCCAGTCGTAGTCCAGGAAATCAGTCCACACACATGGGGCGTCAAGCCACCCCCCTCATTCCTGCCGTCCTGGCAGGTCTTACACTGTCCCAAAGAGGGGCACATGGCAATGGCAGTCAGCATTTCCATCTTGGCTCTGGAGAGCATGATAACATCCATCCTATGTCCCCAAAATCGCAGACCCACCAGGAGCATAGTAAGAACTTCTTGCTTCTGGGCTCTCACCTTATGGAGACTGCGGATTGCGACTCCAGCTCGATTCTCCTCATCTTCCAAAGAGGAACTGAAAACACCAGCTCACACTGCTGGGCTCGAGTCCCGGGCCACTGAGGCCCTCTGCTCCGCAGACCCTGCAGCTCCAGACCTTGCCTCAGCTTCAGCCCTGGCCTCCTGCCGCTGCTGGCTCTCCACAACCTCCAGGGCAATTGGCAACTCACGAACCTGTGAATCCTCCTCCAGCAGCTGCTCCATTTCCAGGCGAATGTCGCAAACCTGGTCGGCCTCCTCCTCCAGCGCTTCCTCCAGCTCCAGGGTCAGCATCTGTTTCTCCAACGTTTGCTCCAGCTCCTTCCACTGCTCGGTTTGCAGGTCCCGGGCAGCCTCTTCCACAGAGCTCTCAGTTTCCTCACACATGGCTGTAAAAGTCAGCCAGCCTACGATCCCCAAAAGGACAGCCACAGGGAACCATAACAGCAGCCAGTCCTCTACTCCACCGCTCAAAGGTGGTGGTTGCTCCATACCAAACTGTATCGTATCCTGCCGACTACGCCAAATGTAAGGCCAGGAGCCAAGGCCAGGGCCATCATCAGAGCAGCCCAGCCCATGCAGGTTCGCATTGGATTCGGACAGTCGGTAAAGAAACAATGGAGCCAAAAACTGATAGGCCATTTTCTTTAATTCTAGCTTGCACCCGGCAGGCAAGTAAAAACATACACTGGGCTCCAAAACCCACTCACATTCAGTGCTCACAAAGCTACTGACCTATCCGAGTTTCCTAGAATCAAAGGTTTCTAGCTCACCAGCCTTATTCTCCTCAGTTCCCCATCTCCTTCCTTATCCCAGATACAACCTCTACACAAACTGGCATCTCACTCCGCACTCCGCCATCTTGGCTGCTTTTCCTGGCCTACTCCACGTGGCCTTTTTCTGCTCTCTGCTCTGCTCCCTCTGCTCTCTCATGCTAATCATCCCAGGAACCAAGAGAGCAAGCTCTTGTTCTGCCCCCATTTTATATTGTAGCTTCACAACCTCTAATCCAATATACAAAATAGGGAAGTCTCTAATACAAAGTCACTTCTCTGAGGCATGATTGGATTGTACCACCCCACATCAAAAAGGGTGGGAAAGGCTTAATCCCAAAACCAAGCCCCAGGCTATAAGGATTCTCAACACACATTAATATCACCTGGGCGACGGCCTCACATGGGCAGCGCCATTTTTAACAAAGTGAGCATAATACATTTTATCTGCCCAACAGAGAGGAAGAGAGAGAGAGAGAAACATCAACTCATCATTCTACCCATTTATGAGCCAACTGGTTAACTCCTACACAGGCCCTGGGATCGAGTCCACACCCTTGGCAAACTGAGACAGTTATCCAACACAGTTACCCAGCCAGGGCAGTGATTTCATTATTGACTTTAAAAATATTGTTTATTTTTGAGGCAAGTATTCTGGTTACATTTCTTTTTCTAATATAACTTTCTGTTGTGTACTCTGTTTACATATCCTTTCTTGTACATTTTTGTTTTTCCTGGAGTTAATTGCCTCATTTTTTTTTTTTTTTTTGTATTTTTCTGAAGCTGGAAATGGGGAGGCAGTCAGACAGACTCCCGCATGCGCCCGACCGGGGTCCACCCGGCACGCCCACCAGGGGGCGATGTTCTGCCAATCCGGGCCGTCGCTCTGTTGCAACCAGAGCCACTCTAGCGCCTGAGGCAGAGGCCATGGAGCCACCCCCAGCGCCCGGGACATCTTTGCTCCAATGGAGCCTTGGCTGCGGGAGGGGAAGAGAGAGACAGAGAGGAAGGAGAGGGGGAGGGGTGGAGAAGCAGATGGGTGCTTCTCCTGTGTGCCCTGGCCGGGAATTGAACCCGGGACTTCCGCACACCAGGCCGATGCTCTACCACTGAGCCAACCCCTTGGCGAACTGAGACAAGGCCAAGGCCTCATTTTTTATTTTACTTGATTTTCTTGGACATTCTGGCTCCATCTTCCCACACTCTTCAACAGTTCTGTAAAATGCCTTCTCAGTACAGTCATGCATATGGTCAATCCTGTCATATAACCTTATCGATTCTGTTTTGTTTTTTCTTGGAGACACATTTGTCCTGGCACACTTTCCTCTGGATGTGTTGCTCTCCAGGTCAGCACACTGGTCACCCTCAGACTTTCCATTGCCTTCTATCTTTCCAGGACCTAGTGTCTTCTTTTTTCTCAGTTTACTTCCTTGTTACTCCAGTAGCTTCCTGGGAAAGAGTGCCTGGGAGGTAACAGTTTAGAGATTTTTTCCTATCTAAAATGACTTTATCCCAACGTCGCCTGTGAGGAATAGTTTTGGCTGGGTATAGAATTTTAGGTGGAAAATCCTTTCTCTTCAGACCTTGGCTGGTTAGCTCAGTCACTCAGAGCATCAGCCAGAAACACCAAGGTTGTGGGTTATATCTCTGTTCTGGGCATGTATGGGAAGCAACCAACGAATGTACAACTAAGCGGAACAACAAATGTGTGTTTTGCTCTCTCTCTCTCTCCTCTGTCTTTCTAAATCAATCCATCAAAAAAATTCCCTTTTCTTCAGAATTTTGAAGACATTGCTCCCTTGTCTTTCAGCTTCTAATTTTGTAGTTGAGGAGTCTCATGCTATTTTGATTCCTGAGACTCTGAATTCACCTCTCCCCAACCCACTCTCATTTTTAGGATTTTCTTTTTATTTCCTGATATATTGAAACAGCACAATACATTAGCATGGGTCATTATTCATTCATTTTTTTGGCACTTTATAGTTCTTTTTAATCTAACTGATTTTCAAAGGGTGGCCCCTGGACTAACTCAATCAGCATCACCTGCGGGAAAATGTTAGAAATGCAAATACAGGACCCCATCCCATAGCTACTGAACCAGAAACTGGTGATAGGGCCCAGCAATCTGTGTTCAACAAGCCCTCCAGGTATTCTGAGTCCTGTTAAATTTTAATAAAAAACCTTTTTTTTTAATAAAGAGGCAGGGAGCAAGATAGTGAGACAGGAACATAGAACTGCTCATGTATATGCCCTGACTGGGGATCAAACTGGCAACCTCTGTGCTTCAGGAAAAGCTCCAACCAATTAAGCTATCCAGCCAGGGCTATTCATGTTAGATTTTAAAAAGCACTGTTCTAAAAATGTATGTCCTTTAATTCTGGGAATTTCTTTATTATTTCTTTCAAATTTCTGCAACTTCTGCCTGACCTGTGATGGCACAGTGGATAAAGCATTGACCTGAAACGCTGAGATTGACGGTTTGAAACCCTGAGCTTGCCTGGTCAAGGTACATATGACAGTTGATACTTCCTGCTCCTCCTCTTCCTTCTCTCTCTCACTCTCTCTCTCCCTCTTCCACCGTCTTCTTTCTAAAATGAATATTTTTAAAAACCATGAAATTTCTGCAACTTCTGTTATGTGGAATACTAGACCTCTTGCATTGATCCTTTAATTCTTTTATAATTTTTCTATTGATCATCTTTTCTGTTTTATAGGAAATTTCCTCAATGCTATATCCCAATCCATTTACTATGTTGTTATGATCCTGTATTCTTTAAAAAAAATTTTTTTGGCCCTGGCTGGTTAGCTCACTCAGAGTGTCGTCTCATAACTACAAGATTGAGTGTTGATCCCTGGTTAGGGCACACACGGGAAGCAATCAATGAATATATAACTAAGTGGAAAACAAACGAATACTTCTTTTCCCCCTTCCTTCTCTTTCACTTCCTTTCTCTGTAGCTCTAAAAATCAATCAATCAATAGAAAAATTAAGCACTGGCCGGATAGCTCAGTTGGTTGAAGTGTCGTCCTGAAGTGCAGACTTTGCCAGTTCAGTCCCTGGTCAGGACACATATAGGAATGGCTCAGTGTTCCTGTCTCTCTCTATTTCTTTCCCTGCCTCTCTCTTAAAAAAAAAAAAAAAACCCCAAAAAAAACAAACAAAAAAAACCCCTCTGGATTCTTGCAATAACTTATCTCTCTGGGGATATTAATTTGAAATGTTCTTTCTGTATTGTCTCTGTTTCCCCTGACTTAATGTTTTGGGGTTTTTTTGGTTGGTATCATGATGGAGACTTTCCTCAGATGGCTGGTGTTCCTGAGTTGTCCTGAGGAGGGTGAGAGCTGAGTTGGGAGGCACTAGAGAGCCAGTTGGAAGCTTTCAATGTGGGCTCAAGGTAGGGCAATTAGATGACTGGCTGGACTCTTTCATTAGGAAGCCCCAATTGTCAGTGTCAAATGGCACAGTTAGTTTTCCAGAAAAGGATCTTCTAGTTTTGACTCTACACTTGAAGGTTATAAGTCCATCTGCCCAGGGTCCCAGAGCTGGGTGCCATGTGGGAATGGTGAGAGGTTCATGGCAAGCAGGCTGAGTGACAGGATTCAGAATACTGGCTTTCACTCCATTTTTTCATCCAAGTTCTTCTTCTCCACCCCCACCCTCTCTACACAGTCCAGAGTCTCGTTTCAGGGCTCCAGAATCGATCTTTCTGTGTCCTGAATGAGTGGGGAGGGGGACACAATAAGTCATTTGGTTGTGCTGAGAATGGCTGGGTATTTTGACTATCTAATTACTCTTTAAATGGAACTTTGAAAGACTATCAGGGATCATTTCTATAGTTCGTTAAATAGATCTCCAAACAGTTCCTCAGTTTTTAGACCCCTCCCTTCTGGTTTACTTGCTACTTCCAATTCCTTAGCTTCTCTGGACTTCTGAGGGAAGTCGGCTTGCTTCTTCTGGATGTTTTGGGCCTGCCTCTCCTTGTCATTTGCCACTCTCCATCCACTTTCTTTCTAAATGTCTCCTAGTTTAGTTGAAGATGGAGTTTGGGTATTTGTTTCTTATTCTTGTTGTTTGGGGGTGATTTTTGAGAGAAAGGGACAAAAAGTGCTTTACTCCAGCATCTTGTGACCAAAGTCTGAGATGCTTGAAGTGGACAGTAGTGATGTCTTTGCCTGACACTTTTTTCTTTTTAAGATTTTATTTATTGATTTTTAGAGAGAGGGGAGAGACAGAGGGGAGAGAAGCAGGAAGCATCAACTCGTAGTAGTTGCACAAGCCTGGGGTTTTGAACCAGTGACCTCAGCATTCCAGATCAATGCTTTATCCACTGCTTCGCCACAGGTCACAGGCATTGCCTGACACTCTTGATCCTGCTAACAGAGTCAGAAGTGGGTTATCTGTAGGAGGAAGATGTGCAGGTGAGGACGATAGCTTCAGGAGCTTGGAAGAACTGCTGAGGGAACTTGATTAGGAATTCAGAGGTGACAAGGATTAGTATGGGACCCCAGTGAAGCCTAGTTGATGTGAGACAATGAGAACCAGTGGTGAGCACAGCTGGGAGCAAGCATGGAGGTAGTAAACAGCGGGGAGTAACCCCATCTCAGAGGGAGTGATTGAGAAGGGTGGGGGGCATTCCAGATCCAGAGGGGGCAGTAGAGGGGCTGGCTTTGGGGCAGGCCATTCACCATAAGGCAGAAGAGGATAAGACAATATTGACTACTACTAATTGTGTGTCGATATGGCCAGGGACTTGACCAGATTCTTTAAAGTGTGCTCAGTGGGAGTGGGGAGCCAAGAGGAAGAAGGAAAGGAGGTGAGAGAAGGAAGGTTTGAGTCTCAGCTTTGAGTGGAGATATGGAGTCTTGGGTCAGAGTTGGGAGAGCTCTTCAAGCAGCATATCCCTGAGGAGGCTGAGAGATGAGCTGGGCTGAAAATGGCTGCATAATTGTTCAAGACTTCTGAAGGAAAGGCAGTGGGTGGGGAAGGCCAGTCATCTAGACCAGGGGTCCCCAAACTACGGCCCCACGGGCCGCATGCGGCCCCCTGAGGCCATTTATCCAGCCCCCACCGCACTTCTGGAAGGGGCACCTCTTTCATTGGTGGTCAGTGAGAGGAGCATAGTTCCCATTGAAATACTGGTCAGTTTGTTGATTTAAATTTACTTGTTCTTTATTTTAAATATTGTATTTGTTCTCATTTTGTTTTTTTACTTTAAAATAAGATATGTGCAGTGTGCATAGGGATTTGTTCATAGTTTTTTTTATAGTCTGGCCCTCCAACGGTCTGAGGGACAGTGAACTGGCCCCCTGTGTAAAAAGTTTGGGGACCCCTGATCTAGATGGATGACCTCTCGAATACCAAGGAAGGATAGAATTTTTAAAAGGGAGGGTGGTCCCTTCTGTCTAGTTCAATAAGAATATCCATGACCCACCTTCCCAGGTTGCATAGCCTGGGGTTATAGTCACAGTAAAGTTGCCTGAAAGATACGGCTTCTAATCCAGCTCTCAACAACACCCAACAGACTTTTTCCTAGGTTTTAGGGCTATTTCTTGCCTGTGTTTGTGTGGCCATTCTGTTCTATTTCATGAATGTGTGCTGACATCACTCCTCCTGGCCGTGAATGCTGCTTCTGTCACTCCTCACTGAAGAGCCCCAGAGCCGCCTCAGCCAGACTTCTGTGGTTACAGGCCACAGAAACCAACTCTGGCTAACTTAAACAGAAAAACAATTTGTTGGAAGGTTATTGGGCAGCTCATAGATTCAGCAGTCACTCCCTACCTTTTTTTTTTTCTGTGCTGGTAAGCCTCGATTTTGTTCCCAGATTTACCTGCCCTTTACCCAGGGAAAAAGGCCCTTCTCAGCCACAGAAGATAAATGTTCAGAAGTCTAAGCAACCAATCAGTCACTTCTGTCTCCTTGCCAGTGATTGGTTAGACTTAGACATGTGATGGAACCCTGGCAAATGAGACATGAGAGGAAGCCCACCAGGGATCTGGACAGAATCACAGAGAAGCTGATTAGAGCCTGGACTTTATTAAAGGTGAAATTAACCCTCTCTGCCTCTGAAAAATGATATACTTTATCATTGTTTAAGCAGCTTTTACTTGATCTTCTGTTGCTTTCAGGCAAAGTTCCTGATACATAAAGCCAAGCATTTTTCCTGGGTACTTGGTGGGGTAAAGGAAGGAATGATAAGATGATTGATGGATAAAAGGGCAAGATTAGTAAATTTTCTATTATTGTTCTTTTTTTTATTACCATTTTTTGGAGTGAGGTGCATTTTTTTTTGAGAGAGAGAGAGATAGACAGGAAGGAAGAGAGATGAGAATCATCAACTCATATTTGTGGCACCTTAGTTGTTCATTGATTGCTTTCTCATATGTGCCTTGACTAGGAGGCTCCAGATGAGCCAGTGACCCCCTGTTCAAGCCAGCAACCTTGGGCTTCAAGCCAGTGACATTTGGGCTCAAGCCAGCGACCATGGGGTCATATCTATGATCCCACACTCAAGCTAGTGAGCCTGCGTTTAAGCTGGCGACTTTGTGGTTGTGAACCTGGGTCTTCAGCATCTCAGGCCAACTCTCTATCCACTGTGCCACTGCCTGGTTAAGCTTTTCTTTTCTTTTTTCTTTTTTTGGTGAGAGGAGGGGAGTTAGGCAGAGGGGAGTTAGATTGGGATCCACCCTGCAACTGAGTGTGGGGACAGTGTTCAAATACCAAGTTATTTTTAGCACCTGAGGCTAATGCACTCTGACCAACCAACCTAGCTATCCTCAGTGCCTGGGGCCATGCTCGAACCAATTGAGGCACTGGCTGCAGGAGGGGAAGAGGAAGAGAAGAGGAAGAGGGAGGCGAAGAGAAGCAGTCGCTTCTCCTGTGTGCCCTGACTGGGAGTTGAACCCAGGATGTCCATATACCCAGCCAACACTCTATCCACTGAACCACCAGCCAGGACCATAAATTTTATTTAAAAAAAATTTCCCCATTGATTTGAGAGAGAGAGGAAGGAAGAGAAGCATCAATTCATTCCACTTACTTGTTCAATTTAGCTGTGCACTGCTTGGTTGCTTTTTGTCTGTGCCCTGATCAGGGATCAAACCTGTGACCTCGGTGCAACAGGATGATGCTTTATTCACTGAGCTGCCCGGCCAGGGCCAGGATTAATAAATTTTCAATATAAAGAAGGCTGACACATCTAGTAGAGACAGAAAGATTATCTAATAAATAAGAATTGACTGAAATGCTAGAGAGAAGGGCAATAACTGAGGGAGGAGGCCAACAGTCATTAAGCAGACACTATATCAGGCACCATGAAAGGGTCTAGGATACAGTGATAAGCAGAAGACAGGATCCCTGGTCTTTTGGAACCTTCAGTCTGGGTTGGATGGGAAGACAATGAGCATGTAAATTACAAAATAAAGAGGATAAAATAATGGAAGTCAATTTTAGGGGGAGGGAGTGGTTAATTTTGATAAAGAGTGGTCAAGAAAGTTCCCTCTCAAGAGAAGACCCATGCCCTGGCCAGGTAATTCAGTGGATAGAACGTTGTCCCAGTACACTGAGGCCACTGGTTTGGTCCCTGGTCAGAGCACATACAAGAAGCAACTAATGAGTGCACAACTAAATAGAACAATTAAGTAAAACAATGAGTTGATGCTTCTCTTTTTCTCTCCTTCTCTTTCTCTCTCAAATCAGTAGAAAATTTAACAACAACAACAAAGAGGAAACCCAAAGAATGAGAATAATCCAGCCACATGAAGAACTAAATGGAGACTCCGGAAACTTAGGGCAGCAGTTGGCTCTGTCCTGGTTGGGAGGCCAATGCCCTCTCCAGAAAGGGATAGAGGTAGCAGCAAAGCTTGCCCTGGGGGCTCCTGCAGGTCAGGAGTTGCTGGAGACATGTATTTTCCCAGGTCTGGTGTGGACATCACCTCCTTTGTGGTGGGACAGGCTGGGAACCTAGGTGTCACTGACTTTCTATAAGCTGGAAAAATTTGAATGGCTCTTTGGAGGGAGAGCCTGTGGGTTGAAAGGACACTTAGGGCCAGCAGATGATCCTCTGTCTTGAATGCCAGCTACCTTCTGTCTCTCCTTGCCCATCCAGTCTGGAGTTTCAACATGTCCCATTGTTTTAACATGTCTTAGTTTGTGCTACTATAGCAGAATACCATAGTGACCTATAAACAGTAGAAATTTCTTTCTCACAGTTCTGGAGACTAGGAAGTCAAGATCAAGGTGCTAGCAGAGTCATTGTTTGTGAGGATCTGCTTCCTGGTTCATAGATGGCTGTCCTCTAGCTGTGTCCTCACATGGCAGAAGGGGCAAGAGGTCTCTATGGGGTCTCTTTAAAGGGCACTTAAGTTCCATTTGTGGGACTCATGACCTAATCATCTCCCAAAGGCCCCATCTCCAAATACCATCACATTGGTTTTTTAGGCTCTCAATGTATGAATTGTGGTGGAACACAAACATTCAGCCCATAACAAACAGCTCAACCGAGTCAAAAAGCATTTCAGAGTGTTTACATTTTGTGTAGCTTCTGTTGGGAGTTTGTGTGGGGTGGACACCACAACAGGAAAACAAGACCTGATCTCAAGGAGCTTGCTGATCAAGGATTCAAGAACACTGTGTCTAAAACAATTAGAAAACAATTTACCAGCAGAAAATCAAGGACAGCCAATAGACTTATGTACCATAGAGGGCTATGGCAAGTCCCTCACGGTCTACTGCATCAGTCACAACCTCCGACCCAGCACCACTGTTATCCTGTCCTTGTCCACTACTCCTTTCTTCCCTCAGGAATAGGGTAGACTATTTCTTAGTAGCCCCACAGATCCCATTAGGGGTGATTCATCACATTGCAGCCTGACACATGATTTCTGCTCATCCCGTGTCCCCTTTCTCCAGTCTCCTGGGGATGCGAAGGTGGAGGAGGAGAGAGAGACCAGTCAGCTGAACTGAAACTCCCTCACCCAGAAGTGACAGTGCCATAGTGGAGTTCTTTGAGGTCCTGCCTAATAAAACATCCTCTTTTGAGGGATCCTGTAGATGAACAATAAGACATATTGAATGCTTACCTTGTTGGTCTGTTGAAAAGGCAGACCCCTAATACTTTACTTGTATTATTTTAAAACATTTATTTATTGATTTTAGTGAGGAATGAAGGGAGATAGAAAGAGAGAAATATTAATTTGTTGTTCCACTTACTTATACATTCATTGGTTGGTTATTATATGTGCCCTGACCCAGGATTGAACCCACAACCTTGACATAGCGGGACTATGCTCTAACCAATTGAGCTACCCGGCTCTCTGGTATTATCTTGTTAAATCCACACAACAGTCCTACAAGGTGGGGGCTTTATTCCATTTTACAAACGAGGAAACTAAGGCACAGAGAAGTAGAGTCGCTTGCCCTACTCAAAGAGTAAGCAGTGCAACCACAATTTGAACCCAAGCAGTCTGACTTCAGCAACCCTGGTTAAAACCACTGTACACACTGCCAAATTGGCTCATTCTAGGAATTTCCCTTTTCCTTGCCACAACATTGGGAACTGAATTACAGGCTATTCTGAGCAAACACCAGTTCCCCTCTTCCCTGGGTGAGGAGAGGGAGCTGGGATCCTAGAGAAGAGGGATTCCAGGGGACGCTGCCATTTTCGCTATTTTTCCTCAATGTTCGCCAGGCAAGAAACTCTAGCTTTTGATTTGCCAGGTGTCTGTCTGTCCTTCCAATGAACGCCAAAGCCAGCCTTCAGCAGGAGCCAGTCCTAGAGGTGGAATCCATGCGACTCACGAACCTGCGGCTCAGGAGCCAGTTCTCTGTACGAGGCAGATTGGACAGACCAGGCACCAGCTCTGGGGAGAATTTCCTGTGATGATATTTCCTTCGCCTGGTCTATAAAAAGCACCAGTATATCCACCCCGTTTATGGTGGAGGCTAGGGTGGCAGAGTGTGCGGGAGGAGGAAGAATCAGGCTGAAACAGCTCCTCTTTGCCTCCCTAGATTCTCTTCCAAAACGCTGTCAGCACTGCCAGTTGGAAAATATTTTTCTCCCTCCCTTTGTCTTCTTTCTTATTTAAAAAAACGAAAAAGGAAAAAAAAAAGCCATCTGGTGTCAAATTCACTCCTGGCACATCATAAAGGGTAGCACTAAAAATGTCCCTGAAAAACTAAAAGCAAACCACAACAGTACACATGGGATTTAATCTCAGCATCCTAGAACTTCAGAGTTGCTAGGGACCTCAGATCAAACCATACCTTGTACATAGGAGAAAACTGAGATCAGGAGGGATTAGGACATGCTTTCAAAAACGTTTGTTGAGCGCCTACTTTGTTCAAGGCATTCTTCAGGCGTGGAAGATTAATCACGAACATAAAAGACAAAAAAAATCCCAGCCTTCTTGGAGTTTTCAGTGGGAGGTTCTTGCATGCCTTTGTCGCCCTTTCCCAAACTGCCTCCGGGGCGGGAGACTTGGCTTGGCCGTCGTAGCCCCACAGGCCGGTCCCCGTGGTTGTCACCTCCTGACTGTGGGCCCTCCTGGGGCCTTGGGTGCGCCGCTTCCAGCTCCGGGCGCGCTGTTTACATTAGGGCGCAGTGTGCGGTGCGGTCCAGCCGGCCTGGCCTCTGTAATCTCCCACCGCTTCCTCCCGCGCCTCTGTGCGCCGCATTCCTCAGGCTTGAGCAATAACTTTCCCTCGGAAGGCGGCTGGGTGGAAGCCAGGCGGGGCCGCCTGCGCTGGGCCTCTCGCGGGGCGCGGCCGGGGTCGCCAGCAGGGGCCTCCTAAAGGGGTGTGGTCTGGGGCTCCGGTTCCTCTAGCCGCGTTCCAGGGGCGGGTCCAGAGCGCAGCGCAGCCGCGGGCCCCTCCTTCCGGCTGTGGCAGGACTGCCTAAGGACGGCGGAGATGGGTGCATGGGCTTGACCCTGGCCTTGACCATCCAGCTGGTCCAGGCTGACCTCCCAGCCTCGCAGCGTTCGCTGGGGGAGCGCGCAGTTTTCTTCGATTTTTCACTCCACTTCTGAGAATTTTTTGACGTCGGAAAAGGAGAGGGTGTAGTAACTACAGAAGAGAGGTTCCTAATCTATTTCTTGGTCTGAATCTAAATATTTATAACAATCATATTAATACAAGCATTTTTGTCCTTTAAGTACACTCTCATGCGCAGTGAACTTCAACATATCTCTGGGACAAAGTTGGTTTCTTATTACTTTGCTCATTTTACAAATGAGAGAGCTCAGGAACATAGTTTCATGACTAGTTAGAAGCTGAGAAGGAGCCAGTCCAACTCAGCCAGTGTCCTCTGGAGCCACCTCAGGTATCCTAACTCTTTCAGGTCAAGCAAAGCCTTTCCTGGAACTTGGATGTAATGGGAAAAGAAACTGGCCCCATTTTTCAGCTCTGGAAGCTGAGTGTGGTAACCTGTAGGATGGAGTGGAGTTAGATAAACAGGTTAAACTCTAGAACAGGGGTCCCCAAACTACGGCCCCGCGGGCCGCATGCGGCCCTCTGAGGCCATTTATCCGGCCCCCGCTGCACATCTGGAAGGGGCACCTCTTTCATTGGTGGACAGTGAGAGGAGTATAGTTCCCATTGAAATACTGGTCAGTTTGTTGATTTAAATTTACTTGTTCTTTATTTTAAATATTGTATTTGTTCCCGTTTTGTTTTTTTACTTTAAAATAAGATATGTGCAGTGTGCATAGGGATTTGTTCATAGTTTTTTTTTATAGTACGGCCCTCCAACAGTCTGAGGGACAGTGAACTGGCCCCCTGTGTAAAAAGTTTGGGAACCCCTGCTCTAGAACCACTAAAATATCGGCTCCAGGAGGGCAGGGATTAGGCTGTATTGCTCATTACTGTACTCCCAGCTCTGTAAACAATGCTTGGCACAGAGTAGATGCTTAATAAATATTTATCCAATGGATAAATCAATGTAGCAAAGGTCTTCAGATGCCCAACTAAGAATTAAACATGTATCCTCTCTTGCTTTAAACCTTCTGTTTAAACTTATGCTTTCTCTCTTCCTGACTCTTAAACCTTGACTTGTTTTAAAGCCTGTTTGTTTCATTTTAATATACTCTTTGGAATAATTTTAGTCTTACAGAAAAGTTACGAAGACAGTATAGGGAGTTTCCATACGCCTTTCACCCAGCTTCTCCCAAAGTTAACAACCTACCTAACTATGGTACATTTGACAAAATAAAAAAATTAACTTTAGTACTATATATATTTTTTTATTTTATTTTATTTATTTTTTTAGAGAGGAGAGGGAGAGACAGAGAGAGAGAGAAGGTGGGGAGGAGCTGGAAAACATCAACTCCCATATGTGCCTTGACCAGGCAAGCCCAGGGTTTCAAACTGGCGACCTCAGCATTTCCAGGTCGACGCTTTATCCACTGCGCCACCACAGGTCAGGCACTTTAGTACAATATTATTAACCAAACGGCATACTTCATTTGGATTTCATGGTTTTCCATGCATGTCCTTTTTCAGTTTCAAGGCGCAATCATTGCATTTAGGGCTGGAAGCCTATTAATATGTCATCTAGATCTTATTGTGTAGGGTCTCTCTCCTTAGCGATGAGGCACGAGGCAGAGTGCCTGGCACTGGACTGAGCTCCTTCTTCTGGAGCCACAAAACACTCTGAGCCCTGGGTTTCCTAGGAATGCTGTTATGGGATCATTTCTGGGTCTGCCTGCTGGCTCTAGTAGCATCTGATAAAATCCAGACTCCACAGCCTACACTGCGTTTCTCCTCTTTGTCACTTATCCCCAACATACACATACCTGAAAAGGGGATGGACATGCAGCTCTAGGGTGTCTGAGCCATGTCTGCATGTCCTTTGGGATCTCTTCTCTGTGCCCCTCATCACCTGGCTCCCATTCCTTGGTCTTCATGAGGGGCAAACCCTTACTCACCCATCTTCAGCTTCACTGCTTCTTTTTCTCCATCCTGGAATCATCTTCCAGCCTGAAACCCTCAGGGGAGCAACTTCTATTCCGAGCTGTGTTACTTGGTCACAACTCACCATCGAACTGGCCTTGGAATTGGAGATGAGTGAAGTGAGGGAAAATTCAGTTATTTAGGTAGCCAGGGTTTATTGAGCATGGCTGGGTCACAGAGATGAACAGCTGTGATCCCTGCTTTCTAGGATCTTACCATCTGGAGGACAAATAATTGCATACATTGTGGGGTGTGCCCTAATGGGGAAAATGTGTGTACAGAGTTGTGTGACAACATAGAGGGGCAGAGCCCAGCTGCTAGGATTGTAGAGGAGCATAGAGAGAGCTTCCCAGATGAGGTCATGCTTGGGTCTTGAAAGATGGTTAGGAAATGGTAAGTGTCTAGGAAAGGGGCAGGGAGAGAAGAGAAGGAGGGCATTCCTAGAATAATTGATAACAGGTATGAAAGAATTGACAACAGGTATGGCATCGGAGAACAGGATGTTGTCAGTGAACTGCAGAGTAGTTCAGTGTGGCTGAGGCGTGAGGGTGTTTAGGAGAGGAGAGAAGAGGGGAGAGAGACAAGCTGGGCAGGGTGAACAATCAGGCCTCAGGTGCCATGGTGAGGAGTTTGTACATTGTTCAGCTGCTGGTGAGGGTTATGAGCCAATTTGCTCATTTAAAAAATTTATTAAAATTTTTTTCTGTTGATTTGAGAGAGAGAGAGAGAGAAAGGAAGGGAGGAAGAGAGAGAGCACGGGGAAGGAAAAGAGAAGCATCAACTCATTTCACTTAGTTGTTCCATTTAGTTGTATCCTCATTGATTGCTTCTCATGGGTGCCCTGACCAGGGGTTGAACTTGCAACCTCTGGCACACTGGGTTGATGCTTTATCCACTGAGCCACTCGGCCAGGGCCCAATTTACTTCTTAGAATGGTCACTTGGGAAGCTCTTTGAAGCCTGGACTAAGTAACGTTTGGGGGCACCTGGTGGGCAGCTGCTATGAGACTCCAGGTAAGAAGCAATGGGGTCTGACCCGGGTCAGTGGGGCTGGGGCAAAGGGGAACAGACACCAGAGAGACTTAGAAGGCAGGGCTTAGTGATTGTTTGGTGAAGGGGGGTGAGAGGTGAGAGGGCTGTAGGTGACTTCAGGGTTCTGGCTTGCAGGATTAAGAGAAGAGGGACTGAGGGGAAGGCAAAACAAGCTGGAGTTGTTCCCCTTGACACACATGTGAGTATCTTGAGTAGGGGCTGGTGATGGGGTGCTGCATAAATGGACTGGCTGAGCCCCAGTTTCACTGCCAGAGGACTGTTGTAGGGCAGGGACACAGTAACAGAACAGTCTGACTGAAGTTGTAGCTCCAAGGAAATCTGAACTAGGAGACATTGGTGAGAGGGTGAGGAGGAGAGTAGAAGAGTCGGGAGGGGTGGCACTGGAGAAGATGGAGTGGGAGACAGAGAAGAAGGTGTAGTTTGGTTCAGGAAACTGAGGAGCAGGTGGTCACCAAGTCATTCCAGATGCAAAAGCCAAAGCAGGATTCAGCATGCTCCTCTAATCTGGGGACTGACTAGATGGGGACAAGGAGGTCCATGGGCTCAGAGAGAACACTCAGAGCTGAGGATGCAAGTGTGTTAACTTCCCTGTGTTTGGGCATTTTAAGACCTGCTGGAACTCTGGAAGCGGCTCGATTTTCACAAGAAGGCTGCTTCCTCTGGTTGTGGGAGGGGAGGGGGCATCTGAGAAACCCATGTGGACAGCTCAGGTAGCTAGGAAGGGAAATGTAGCAGATTTCTGGTAACTAGCTCTGGAGAAACCCTGATTCTTAGCTGAACACTGTCAAGAACTTTGTAGATATGAGATCTTATTCTATTTACAAGCTAACAAATTAACCTGTGTTGTAGCTGATGACAAGAGCCTTAGCTGAGTCAGAGATGAGGGATGGTTCATTTTTCACAGCAATAGCGGTAGAAGAGCGTCAGCCTCAGTTTCAACAGGGCTTCACAAAGAGGGCCAGGTTATGCCTGGACACACAGTGGGTTGTGTTTCAGGAGAGGAATCCGAATCTTTAAAAATGGGTGGCGTGCCTGCCTTGTGCTCTGGAGGAAGGCACTATATTCCTCCCATGGATGTTCACTATGTCCTGGAAATGAGAATCTGGAACAAAGGGAAGTCCATGCTTCACTTGCTAGATGTGCAAAAATGGAATAGAACCCTGGATAATTGTCTGCCAAGATATACATGGTCATATAAAACAGACAACACATTCTCCAGCCTCTCTTGTAGTTAGGTATAATCATCTAAGTAAGTTTTTCTGTGGCAGCTTCTGGGAAGTTGCAAAAAATCCTGGCATGTGCCCTGGGCCCCTTCTTCCAATCTTCTTTTTTCCTGGTGGCTGCTGGAGCGTGGACATAATATTGGCATGTGAGCAATTATGTTAGGCCAGGAGTGGCCTATAAGGACAGAGAATGGCAAACCTACAGGAGGCAAGAGGCCTAGGTCTCTGATAGCGGTGAAACTGATAAACTAGGTCCTATTATTTCTGGACTTCTTTACATGAGAGAAAAGTAGATTTCCATCTTGTTTTTACTTTTTTTTTTTTTTTTTTGTATATGCAGCTGAACTCGATTCTACCTGGTACAAGGCTACCTAGCAAAGAGGAAGACCGGTGGAAGGTAACCCTGTCAGCAGAGAGAAGAGTTTGTGGCACTTCTCTCCTCCCCCCACCCTCAGCCTCAGCAGTGACAGGGGGAGGGGACAGGGAGTCACCTCTGGCTCATTCACCACCCCCTGGTGATGCCCCATTCACAAGGGGGCCTGGCTGGCCACATGGCCCAGCAGCATTCATTTGAGGGCAGCAAGCAACAAGCTGGCTTCATTCACAAACCCTGTCCTCCTTTGAAAACCAATCACTGTTCGAAGCGTGACTGGGTGGTGGCTAGCACTGGCCCATCTGTCCCGGCCTTTCAGAGAGCCAGGCAACGGTAGCCAGCCCAGGCCCAGCCAACCCCTTTCCCTTGTACCCTGGGGACTTGCACTGTAACGAGATCACAGGGCCTACTGAATTATTCAGGGCTGCCCTGAATGTCACTTTTATTATAAACATGCAGATTACTCTGAGCTCCAAACTTCCAAACTGCCAGCAGCCCTCACCAGGATTTTTCATTGGCTGCTTTGTGCCTGTGATTTCAACTTCCCAGGCCTTGATGGCCTAATTTGCCTTTGATTGGTTCCTACCTGCCGTCAGGCCTCTGTTCCCTTTACCCAGTGCTTCCTTGGGCCCTATGCTTTGCTCAACAACCTTCTTCACCACCACCCCAGCAGTCTTGCCTCTTCTTTGTCTCCTCCTGGCTTCACTGCCCAAGTTGGTGACATCAGACTCTTCCAAGTGCCTGTCTGCTGGGGACACGTTAATAACAGGATCCTCCACTTCTGTGGGCCTCTGTCTAATCTGTGTTCTTGAGAGGCTTTAAGTCACTAGGTCTCCCCTCCTATCCCCTGTATTCTAGCCCCAACTCCATCTTTCCCCTTTCCCACAGAGCCCAGATCCCCAGTTGTCTCTGGAGTTGGTGTGGAGAATACCCCCCAGCTGGTAATGAGGCAGAGATGGTAATGCACATTTAAGAGTAATGAAATGCAGTGATATTTCAGGCCTGACAGACCTATTTCTGGCAGCCTTAGAATTAAAGTGTGAGGCTTTGTACTGCAGCTGCTACTAGGAGCCTTCAGAATTTTTCTAAAGATGTGAATAAAGCTTCCAGGGTTTCAGCTTAGATCACTGTGGCTATTTATCCTGCTGCTGCTTTCATTGTACCTTTTTATTTGAAATTTTAGAGCTTTTAGATGAAGGAAACGCAGCAGTAAGTGCAAAGCATACAAAATATCCTGGTGGGGGAAAATGTCCTGGTTTTTCTCTTCAATTGTTCGTGGCAGCTCTGGGGAGGAGAAATTGCTCACAGGGCCACTCTAGCCCTGGGTTTTGCCGCCCTTTGAGTGGTCCCCTTATGGAGTCTAGCCTCATGCAGCAGGGAGTGGGGCCTCCTGAGAAAGCTCTAGGAGGAAGTCCATGCCATCAGGATTAATGGGGCAAGGCATGGGCTGGCCCTCCCTGGCTGCCTCACTGCTGTGAGCTGCATATATGCTGTCTGTCCTTGGTCGGGGAATCTGTCCAACCGGTGATGAGGACTCACCTCAAAGAGTTGTGCTGAGGATTAAGTGAGATCATCTTTGTAAAGAACCTACACAGTACCTGGCGCATAGTAGGTGTTATAAAAACAGTGGCCTCCTCCCCCTTGCCCTTCTGTTCTCTCTGCTTTGTTCAAAGAAGAGAAGTATTAGATCTAGCCACCGGTTCCCAGGCAATGCAGAAGGAAGACAAGCTTTTCAAATGTCAGCAGGGGCATTCCATCAGTGAAATATAGAATTTGGGAAATTCTGTAGAATGAATGGCCCAGAATCCTCAACTAGTAAATGACAAGTGAGAGGAAGAAGGAGAACCAAATGGAACGTGTGGACTGTGTTTGGAACCTGATTCAAACAAACCAACTGAGAAAAAATAAGAGACCATGAGGGAGGTTTTGCTAATGACTGGGTATTTGACAACCTTAAGTAATTATTGTTAATTTCTTTTTCAGCACAATAATGGTATTGTAGTCATGATTAAAAGAGTCTTTATCACATACTAAAATTACAATTTAAATGCTATGGTAATTGGGATTTGCTTTAAAAGAATGTACTGGAGTGAAGGGGGTGGGAGGCATGGCTGAAACAAAACCGGCTGTGTGTGGATAACAAAGCCAGGTGATGGTGTATGAGGTTTGTTCAACTATTTTCTCTTCTTTAATATATGTTTGAATATTTTCATTTTAAAAAGAATAGGCAGTGATCTTTTCTGAAATGGGAAGTCTCTCCCATCTGTCTCTTCCTCCATTCCCTTGTCTCAGTTCCTCCTCCTGGCTAGCCTGGACCATGACAGCAGCCTGCTATGGTCTCCTAGCTTTTGGTCTCTCTCCCTTTCAGTCTCCTCCCTCTTCTGCTGCCAAAGCTATCTTCCCAGAAAAGCAAATCAGATCCTGTTACCCACCTGCTTAAAAACCTTTTGGTAGCTTCCTATTGTTGATAATCTTGAGTATAAAATCCTTAAATCCTTACTCTGATATTCAAAGCCTTTGCAGTCTAAATTTAGCCTGCCTGTCCAGGTCCAATCCCAGCCCCACCTTTGCCTCCTTGAGCAGCCTGGCTTTGCTCACACTAGC
Organism: Saccopteryx leptura; assembly: GCF_036850995.1. Lineage (NCBI taxonomy): Eukaryota > Metazoa > Chordata > Mammalia > Chiroptera > Emballonuridae > Saccopteryx > Saccopteryx leptura. The sequence continues at coordinate 178,434,609 of NC_089504.1, read as the reverse complement.
CAGGCCTCTGTGACTTCTTTTGTGTAGGTCTCTATTTGGCAGGTCCTCCTAACTTCATCTACTGTAGACTAAAATTTTTTTAAAGCTTGGTGAAAATGTTATTCTTCACGATTTCTGGAAGTCTTTACACTGTTCACCAAATATCTCTGCCTCTCTGCTTTCTGGCATATGGTTGAATCTTACTTCCTGGCTCTCTGAGGTTGATTTGAGCATGTGATCAGTTTTAGCCAATGGGTTGTAAGTGGGAGTCATACATTTCACTTCTGAGCCAAGAATTCAATTGCTAATTCAAAGCCCTCCTGAGCTCTCTTTCCCTCTGGCTCAGCAATATCAAGATATTGGCTGCTCCACTGGACTGGGTTCTGGTGTGATCATGATGCCATGCAGGAGAACCTCCTGTCCATTATGAAGGCTGATTAGTGAGGCATAAATAAATCTGAGGGTTGTTTTTTCAGTATAGCCTAGTTTTTCCTGACTGATAATAATCCTTCCCTCTCTGATCTAGAATCAACTGTGCTATTCTTTGTACTTTTCATTATAGTCCTGTGTATGCAGTGCATCTAGATGATATAGCCATCTAAGGCAGGAATTCTATCTATGGTTTTTCTCATTTTGACCCTCAGCACTTAGCATGGTGCCCTACAGAACAGAAGCATGAACTGAGTGCCTGGAAGTCTGTAGCTGTGGTTGGTGCAGGTAGGGTGTGCAGGAGTTAAGATGAGCCATCCTTGAGAGGGGACCCCCATGCTCATTAGTCCTGGGAATCCTGATAGTTTGGAGATGTAGCTGGGAGCTGGCTTCATGATTTCAATGGATGGAATGCCCAGCCCCAGAGAATGGATCATGGGTGGTCTAAGCCAGTCATAATAATCCTCTTCCCTTGTTGTTATAATTAGTGTATACATGGGCACATGAACCATTTCTGGGCAATGAAATGTAAGGGAAAGGCTCAGTCCCTCCCATGTTAGGAACATTCTGAGGGACATTGAAATTGTCCCTCCAAATGGAGGGAGGCTGGAGCATGTATCCAATGAGTATTTTTTTAAATTGACTTTAGTGAGAGAAGAAGGGAGAGAGAAAGAGACAGGAACATCAATCTGTTCCTGTACCCGACTGGGGATCGAACTGGCAACCTCTGTGCTTTGGGACGATGCTCTAACCAACTGAACTATCTGGCCAGGACTCAAATGCCCCTCATTTTATTGAAACTGATGTTTAGCAGGGACTTTCTAGTAACCAGAATTTAATGCACATGGTTCTGTCCCATTCCTTCTTTGCTTTTCTGACCCCTACTTCCCACTCCTGAACTTTTTTCTTTCCTGGTTTCTAAGACAGGTCTCCCCCTCCAGTGCTTCTCTGCAGTCTCTTTGGCCATATCTTCTTGGTTTCCTTCCCAGGCTCCTTTTTCTTTTCTACTCTGTAGATGTTCTCCTGGATTCTATTCTGGTCTTCCTTGCTTCTACCCACTCTCACTGGGCAAACCAATTAATGAAATGGTTTCAACTGTTACTGTTGTGATGCCAGTTCCCAAATCTATTACCCCCGCTCTCTCTACTGAGTTCTGAAAGCATATCTCTATTCATGCATCTAACAAATATTTATTGAGCAATTTGAGTATGCCAGGAGTTAGGAGAAAGCAATAAACAGAAGTGCACATTCTAGGAGTGCTAGACAATATGGAGTTAGGGGACAAAATCCAAGTAAGCCAGATAATTTTAGATAGTGATAAGTGTTAGCAGACAATAAAACAGGTCAGTGTGACAGAGCTTGTGTGTGTGTGTATTGTGCTTGCAATATTTTATTTATTGTTTTTAGAGAAAGAGAGAGAGAGAAACATCGATTTGTTGTTCTATTTATTTATGCATTCAGTGATTGATTCTTGTATGTGCCCTGACTGGGGATCAAACCCATAACCTTGGTGTGTTAGGATGATGCTCTAACCAACTGACTTACACAGCCAGAGCATGCTTGCACTATTTCAGAGTGATGCTTTTTTTTTTTTTTTTTTTTTTGTATTTTTCTGAAGCTGGAAACAGGGAGAGACAAGACAGACAGACTCCCGCATGCGCCCAACCAGGATCCACCCGGCACGCCCACCAGGGGCGACGCTCTGCCCACCAGGGGGCGATGCTCTGCCCCTCCGGGGCATCGCTCTGCCGCGACCAGAGCCACTCTAGCGCTTGGGGCAGAGGCCAAGGAGCCATCCCCAGCGCCCGGGCCATCTTTGCTCCAATGGAGCCTTGGCTGCAGGAGGGGAAGAGAGAGACAGAGAGGAAGGAGGGGGGGAGGTGGAGAAGCAAATGGGCGCTTCTCCTATGTGCCCTGGCCGGGAATCGAACCCAGGTCCCCCGCATGCCAGGCCGACGCTCTACCACTGAGCCAACCGGCCAGGGCCCAGAGTGATGCTTTAAGGGGGTAGCATTTGAGCAGAGATCACACAGTGGCATCTGTCATTTGTGACTGTGAAGCACAAAAGTCATAAATAGCTCATTAGTGTGTTCAAGGATGAGAAGGAAGTCCAGTGTGGCCAGAGCAATGTCAGCCCAAGGTAGCATGGTGTGAGATAAGTTCAGAAAAATAGCAGGGACCGGGTCAAGTAGGGCAAGTTAAGCCAGCTTTTAACAAGATACCTGGGTGATGCCTATGTATGCTTTGCACACATTTGGGAACAACTGGGGTAGACAGAGTAGAGAAGAGAAACCCCATTTAAAATGTACTCTTTTTTTTTAATTAAAAATTTAAATTTATTGTGTTAACATGGATTCAACTGTCCCACTCAATATAACACTCTCACCCTCCACCAGCATGTCCCCTACTACTCTCCCTTGGTCCACTCTCCTCCTTCCCTCTGGGATTTGCTGTCCTGTTACCTGTATCTATGTGTTATGTATATATACTGCTCAAAAAAATTAGGGGATATTTCAAAATGAATATGAAGCAATAAAAAATAAGCATTTGATTTTTAAAAAATTAAACAAGAATATCAGAAAAGCAAACGACAAGTCAAGGAAATTTGTTTGATTAAGCAAATGATATGCAAAACCAACTTTTATTTCATTGGTGAAAATGCACTATACAAAAGGCTAAAAGTACTGGAGTATCTGCACGTTCCTTGATCCCCTAATTTATTTTTATTTTTATTCATTTTAGAGAGGAGAGAGAGACAGGGGGGAGGAGCTGGAAGCATCAACTCCCATATGTGCCTTGACCAGGCAAGCCTGCGACTTCAGCACTTCCAGGTCGACGCTTTATCCACTGCGCCACCACAGGTCAGGCCGATCCCCTAATTTTCATGAGCAGTACCTAATTTCACTAATCTTCACCTTCTCTGATCTTGTCCTCTCCTCCACCTTCCCTCTGACAGCTGTCCCTCTGCTCTCTGTAACCCCACTTCTGCCTCTAGTCCATTCTTCAGTTCACCTTGTTCATTATATTCCACATATAAGTGAAATTATATGACATTTGTCTTTCTCTGCCTGGTTACTTCTTCTTTTCCTATTTGGATGGCTTTTATTTCTTCTTGTCTGAGTGCTGTGGCTAGGACTTCCAGAACTATGTTGAATAAAATTGGTGAAAGGGGACACACCTGCCTTGTTCTTGATCTCAAGGGGATTGCTTTTAATTTTGCCCATTGAGTATGATGTTGGCAGTCAGTTTGTCATAGTGGCCTTTTTTATGTTGAGGTATGTTCTCTGTATTCCCACTTTGCTGAGAGTTTTGATCATAAATGGGTGCTGGATTTTTTTCAAATGCTTTCTCTGCATCTATTGATATAATCATGTGATTTTAATTTATTTTGTTTATGTGATGAATCACATTTATTTATTTATTTTAATTTATTTTTTATTTTTTAGTGAGAGGAGGGGAAGCAGAGAGACGGACTTCCTCATGTGCATGACCAGGATCTACCTGGCAAGCCCACTAGGGGGTGATGCTCTGCTCATCTAGGGCCAATGCTTTATTGCTCAGCAACCGAGCCATTTTTTAGCACCTGAGGTGGAGGCCACAGAGCTATCTTCAGTGCCCAAGTCCATCTCATTGGAACCAATTTACCCACAGCTGCAGAAAGAGTAGAGAGAGAGAGAAAGAGACAGAGAAGGGGGAGGGGAGAAGTGAAGCAGCAGATGACTGCTTCCCCTCTGTGCCCTGACCAGAAATCAAACCTAGGACTTCCTCACACCAGGCTGACGCATTACCACTGAGATAACTGGCCAGGGCCTGAATCACATATATTGATTTGCAAATATTGTACCAACCTTGGCTCCCCAGAATAAATCTCACTTGATCATGATATATAATCTTTTTAATGTATTGCTGGGTCTGGTTGCTAATATTTTGTTGAGAATTTTAGCATCTATGTTCATCAGGGATATTGGCCTATAGTTTTCTTTCTTTTTTTAAATTTTATTTTATTTATTTATTTTTTTTACAGAGACGGAGAGAGAGTCAGAGAGAGGGATAGATAGGGACAGACAGACAGGAACGGAGAGATGAAAAGCATCAATCATTAGTTTTTCGTTGTGCATTGCAACACCTTAGTTGTTCATTGATTGCCTTCTCATACGTGCCTTGTCCGCGGGCCTTCAGCAGACCGAGTAACCCCTTGCTCAAGCCAGCGACCTTGGGCTCAAGCTGGTGAGCTTTTGCTCAAACCAGATGAGCCCTTGCTCAAGCTGGCGACCTCGGGGTCTCGAACCTGGGTCTTCCGCATCCCAGTCCGACGCTCTATCCACTGCGCAACTGCCCAGTCAGGCTAGTTTTCTTTCTTTCTTGTATCTTTACCTGGTTTTGGAATGAGAATTATGCTTGCCTCATAAAATGAGCTTGGAAGTCTTCCTTCCTCTTGAATTTTTAGTAATACCTTAATTCACCTGTAAGGCCACCCAGTCCAGAACTTTTGTTTGCTGGGAGTTTTTTGATAACAGTTGCAATTTCATTTGTTGTAATTGATCTCTTTAGGTTTTCTGATTCTTCTAGATTCAGTTTTGGAAGATTGTGTGTTTCTAGGAATTTATCCATTTCACCTAGGATGTCCAATTTTGTGGCATATAGATCTTCACAGTATGTTCTTACAATCCTTTGTATTTCAGTGGTGTCAGTTGTCATTTCTCCACTTTAATTTCTAATTTTATTTATTTGGGTCCTCTCTTTTTTTCTTGATGACTCTGTTTAAAGGTTTGTCAATCTTGTTTACTTTTTCAAAGAACCAATTCTTGGTTTCATTGGTCTCTCTCTTTTTTTTTTTTTATTAAGTGAGAGGCAAGGAGGCAGAGAGACAGATTCCAACATGTGCCCCCACCAGGATCCACCTGGCAAGCCCCCTACAGGACGATGCTCTGCCCATTGGGGCCACTGTTCCATTGCTCGGCAACCAAGCTATTTCAGCGCCTGAGGCAAGGCCATGGAGCCATCTCAGCATCCAGGGCCAACTTGCTCAAACCATTCGAGCCATGGTTGTGGGAGGTGGGGGGGGGAGAGAAAGAGAGAGAGAGATTGAGGGAAGAGGGAGAGGGAGGCATTGAGAAGCATATGGTCACTTCTGTGCGCCCTGACCAGGAATCAAACCCAGGACAGCCACATGCTGGGCTAATGTTTTACCGTTGAGCCAACTGGTCAGGGTCTCATTGATCTTTTGTGTTGTTTTTGCTCTGATCTTTATTATGCCCTTTCTTCTACTTCCTCTAGGCTTTATTTGCTGTTCTTTTTCTAGGTATTTTAGGTGCAGGGCTAGGTTGTTTACTTGAGCTTTTTCTTGCTTCTTAAAGTATGCCTGTAATACTATGAACTTCCCTCTTAGGACTGCTTTTGCTGTGTCCATAAATTTTGGGTTGTTGTGTATTCATTTTCATTTGTTTCAAGAATTTTTTTATTTATTTCTTGATCTATTGTTAACCCATTTGTTTTTGTTTTTTTTGTTTGTTTGTTTTTTTTGGTATTTTTCTGAAGCTAGAAACGGGGAGAGACAGACAGACTCCCGCATGCGCCGGACCGGGATCCACCCAGCACGCCCACCAGGAGGCGATGCTCTGCCCACCAGGGGGCGATGCTCTGCCCCTCCGGGGGGTCTCTCTGTTGCGACCAGAGCCACTCTAGTGCCTGGAGCAGAGGCCAAGGAGCCATCCCCAGCACCCGGGCCATCTTTGCTCCAATGGAGCCTTGGCTGCGGGAAGGGAAGAGAGAGACAGAGAGGAAAGAGAAGGGGAGGGGTGGAGAAGCAGATGGGCGCTTCTCCTGTGTGCCCTGGCCGGGAATCGAACCCGGGACTTCTGCATGCCAGGCCGATGCTCTATCACTGAGCCAACCGGCCAGGGCCTAACCCATTTGTTATTTAATAACATGCTATTTAGCCTCCAAGTGTTTGAATGTTTTTCAGTTTTTCTATTGTAGTTGATTCTAGTCATGCCATTGTAATCAGAGAAGATTCTTGATATGGTTTCAATCTTCTTAAATTTACTGAGACTTTTTTGTGTCCTAACATGTGGTCTATCTTAGAGAATGTACCATGAGAACTTGAAAAGGATGTATATTCTGCTGCTTTGGGGTGAAAGGTTCTGAAGATATCAATTAAATCCAGTTGATCTAGTGTACTATTTAAGGCCACTGTTTCTTTGTTAATTTTCTGTCTGGCGGATCTGTCTATTGATATTAGTGGGATATTAAAATCACCTGCTATTATAGTATTGCTGTCAATCTCATCCTTTATGTCCATCAAAATCTGCTTTATATATTTAGGTGCTCCAATATTAAGTGCATAAATATTTACAAAGGTTATATCCTCCTGTTGGATTGCTCCCTTTATCATTATGTAGTGACCTTCTTTGTCCCTCACTATAGCCTTTGTTTTAAAGGCTATTTTGTCAGATATAAGTATTGTTATCCCAGCTTTTTTTTTTTCATTTCCATTTCCATGAAATACTTTTTTCCATCCCTTCACTTTCATTTTATGTGTATCTTTTGTTCTGAGGTGAGTCTCTTGTAGACAGCAAATGTACAGGTCCTGTTTTCTTATCCATGCAGCTACTCTATGTCTTTTGATTGGAGCATTTAATTCATTTCTTGCAGTACTGGTTTGATTTTATAAAATGTATATATATATATTTTTTTGGTAACAGAGACAGAGAGAAGGACTGATAGGGACAGACAGACAAGAAGGGAGAGAGATGAGAAGCATCACTTCTTCATTGTGGCCCCTTAGTTGTTCATTGATTGCTTTCGCATATGTGCCTTGACTAGGGGGCTACAGCAGACTGAGTGACCCCTTGCTCAAGCCAGCGACCTTGGGCTAAAGCTGGCGATGTCAGGGTTTTGAACCTGGGTCCTCCACGTTCCAGCCTGATGCTGCATCCACTGTGCCACTGCCTGGTCAGGCTATAAAATCTATTCTTAAAAAATATTTTGAAAAGTGTGGAACACACAACAGTACCAAATACACCCACCCTGCCTGGCCTGTGGTGGCACAGTGAATAAAGTGTTGTCTTGGAATGCTGGGGTTGCCAGTTCAAAACCCTGTGCTTGCCTGGTCAGGGCACATACAGCAAGCAACACGCAAGCAATGAACAACTAAAGTGAAGCAACTATAAGTTGATACTTCTCGCTTCTCACTCCTCCTTTCTCTGTAAAATCAGTAAATAAAATCTTAAAAAGAAAAAGTTTGGGCCCTGGCCGGTTGGCTCAGTGGTAGAGCGTCGGCCTGGCATGCGGAGGTCCCAGATTCGATTCCCGGCCAGGGCACATAGGAGAGGCGCCCATCTGCTTCTCCACCCCTCCCCCTCTCTTTCCTCTCTGTCTCTCTCTTCCCCTCCCACAGCCGAGGCTCCATTGGAGCAAGGATGGCCCGGGTGCTGGGGATGGCTACTTGGCCTCTGCCCCAGGTGCTGGAGTGGCTCTGGTCCTGACAGAGCGACGCCCCGGAGGGGCAGAGCATCGCCCCCGGTGAGCAGAGCGTCGCCCCCTGGTGGGCGTGCCGGGTGGATCCCGGTCGGGTGCATGCGGGAGTCTGTCTGTCTCCCTGTTTCCAGCTTCAGAAAAATACAAAAAAAAAAAAAAAAAAAGTTTAAGATACAACCACAACTGCCTAGGTGCCCATTGCCCAGTTTCAACTCCTTCAACTTAATTTTACAAAAGAAATTGAAAGTAGTAGCTAGGAACATAAGGAAGAAAACCAGAGAAGTATTGTGTCCATAAAATGTGTCAAAGAAAGAGAGGTCAACAGTCATAAATGAAGGCAAAGAGTCACTGTAAATTTGCAGAGATCAAGTCCCTGTGGTCCTGTGAGCATCTCACAGTAAGGTGCTCTATCATCTTTGCATTTTGGCCCCCAACACTTAGCATGGGGGTTGAGGTGCTGGCATTGCCGGACAGCTTCCCTTCAACCTGCTTCTCCTCTTGTTTCCTTCTCTTGTCACCTCCTGTATGCATTGAAAGCAGGCCTGAGGCTTGGATGTGTTTTTAGGAAGTTAATCTGGAAGGTGATCTTGGAAGCAGGAGAGAGGGAGCAAGGAGAGTGAGACAAGAAAGGAAGAAAAGTCACAAAGACTGTGGTTACCCCTGTGGGCAGCTGGAACTTCATCTGGCTGGGCCTTTGAGGAACTTGGGAGACTGTATCTTACACTGTTCCTCAGGACAGGCGACTAAGGTATATAGTCAAAGTTCTCTCTCCCCCATTTTTAGAAGGTTGTGCAGGGAACATTAACCTCCCTATACTTCTGGGCTGCCCTGAATGCTGGCTGAGGGAGCTCCCCATGCTTCACCTGGAAGAAAGGCAGAGATGTGGTGGCCATTGAGGAAGGGTGTTATTAATGCGTGGGGGACTGTTTGCTGCAGTTGTAGCCGAATTGGAGGTGGGCCAAGGGCAAGTACTGTAGGTCACCCAAACTTGTCTGCTGCAGCTCCTATCACCTGCATGTTAGAATCGAACCTCCTCATTGTGACATTGGTAACCCCTCTATTACCCAGGCCAGAAACATAGGAATCATTCTAAATGCTTCCCTAATCAATCTCTTTCTTGTTTGTCTCTGCTGTCACCCTCTTAGTTCAGGTGGTCATTTCTTAGGGACCATAATGAGGACCTTTCTATCTTTTATTAAGTACCAGTGACCCCAAACAAATGATATAAACAGGAGAAGTTCAAGGAGCTGTAAGCACAAGAGAGTACATAGAAGGTAGCTAACTCAGTACTAGGGGCTCAGGGAGAACTTTCTGGAAGAAGTGACATCTCAGTTGAAGTCTGAGGATTGAGTAGGAATTAGCCAGGCAAAGAGGTGGGATTAAAGAGTTTCAGACAGAGAGGAAAGCTTGTATGAAAGCTGAGGAAGAGCATGGCAATTTTTTTTAGGTGGGAGGAGGGTAGATAGTGAGGCAGACTCCTTCATATGCCCCAACCAGGATCTACCCAGCAACCCCATCTGAGGCCAAGGCTTGAGTACTGAGCTATTTTTAGCACCCGAGGCTCATGCGGTCCAATGGAGCTATCCTCAGTGCCCGGGCCACGCTGTAACCAATTGGGCCACTGGCTGTGGGAGGGGAAGAGGAAGAGAAGGGGATGGAGAGAAGCAGATGGTCACTTCTCCAGTGTGCCCTGACCAGGAATTGAACCTAGGACATCCATATGCTGAGCCAAGGCTCTATCCACTGAGCCACTGGTCAGGGCCAGCATGGCAAATTTAAGATGCTGAAGGAAGGTCAGTTCATTTGAAGTGTGATAAAGAGAAGAGATATTGACCCAGTCATACAGAATTCTGTGAGCTTTATTAACAAGTGTTGACTTCATTCTAAAGGAAATGGGAAGCCTGGAATTTTAAAACAAGACAGTGATGAGATTGAATGTTTGTTTTAGTAAGATTACTTTAGCTTAAGTATGGAAAAAAACTAGTGGATCACATAAAATTACAAAAAGAGATGGCAGTTGGGACAAAGTTACAGTCGAGCAGACAAGAGAAGATGGTGTGCTGGACTAGGGCAGTGGCATTTGAGATGAAGAAAAATAGATTAATTGGAGATAAATTTAAAGATAGATTCAGAAGAACATGGAGGTGGGGAGTGAGGGCAAGGGAAGAGTCTGTGATGATGCTGAGGTTTCTGGCTTGGCAGCTGGGGGTGCAGTAGTTAGGGTGGGTTATGTTATGCTATAGCAACAAACAAACTCCAAATCTCAGTGACTTAATACAACAAAGATTTACTTCTCATTCTTGCTCCATATTTATCACTCTTAACAATCTTTAAAAATTTTTTAAAAATTTATTGATTTTAGAGAGGGAGGAGAGAGAGAGAGAGAGAAAGGGAGGGAACGGTTGCGTGGGAAGCATCAACTCATAGTTGCTACTAACATGAGTCTTGACCGGCAAACCTGGGGTCTACAACCGGCAACCTCAGCATTCCAGGTTGATGCCTTATCCATTGTGCCACCACAGGTCAGGCACAATCTTTCATAAAGAACTAGTGTGACAGAGTTTTCACCTTGGCTCATGCTTTCATAATCACTTAAGACAGAAAAGGGGATATAGCAGATTCCTTAAAATTAGCACTTGGTGGTTTTTAGCCAAAACAAATCTCATGACCTTCCCTCATTTCAAAGAGGCAGTCATACCATGTGATGGGCAGGGAGACTGGACATGTTGTGTGAACAGCACTAATAATCACCACAGATAGAGGATGATAATGCCATTCACGGAGATGGGGAAATAGGGTAGGAGGACCAAGTCTGGGATCTTGCACCCCTTCAACAACATGTCCTCTACTCTGTGGCCAGAATACTTGTTCTGATACAAAAGTCTCACATCATTTCTCTGTTCAAATTCTTTCTATTTTATTTTTCATAAAGTTGATTTTATTTATTTATTTAGACAGACAGGCAGAAAGGGACAGAGATGAGAAGCATCAACTCATAGTTGTGGCACCTTAGTTGTTTATTGATTGCTTTCTCATTTGTTCATGACATGACTACAGCTGAATCAATGACTCCTTCCTCAAGCCAGCGACCTTGGGCTCAAGCCAGTGACCTTGGACTTCAAGCCAGCAACCTTGGACTTCAAGCCAGCAACCTGGGACTTTAAACCAGCAACCTTTGGGCTTCAAGCCAGCAACCTTTGGGCTCAAGCCAGCGACCATGGGGTCATATCTTATAATCCCATGCTCAAGCCGACAGCCTCATGCTCAAGCTGGTGAGCCTGTGCTCAAGCTGGTGACCATGGGGTTTCGAACCTGGGTCTTCAACATCCCAGACCAGTGCTCTACCCATTGGGCCACTGCCTGGTCATGCTCAAATTCTCTTTATTTATTTATTTATTATTATTATTTTTTTCATTTTTCTGAAGCTGGAAACAGGGAGAGACAGTCAGACAGACTCCCGCATGCGCCCGACCGGGATCCACCCGGCACGCCCACCAGGGGCAACGCTCTGCCCACAAGGGGGCGATGCTCTGCCCATCCTGGGCGTCGCCATGTTGCGACCAGAGCCACTCTAGCGCCTGAGGCAGAGGCCACAGAGCCATCCCCAGCGCCCGGGCCATCTTTGCTCCAATGGAGCCTTGGCTGCGGGAGGGGAAGAGAGAGACAGAGAGGAAAGTGCGGCGGAGGGGTGGAGAAGCAAATGGGCGCTTCTCCTGTGTGCCCTGGCCGGGAATCGAACCCGGGTCCTCCGCACGCTAGGCCGACGCTCTACCGCTGAGCCAACCGGCCAGGGCCTTCAAATTCTCTTTAGAAGCTCACTGTCACTTATCTGGTAACTTCATAAATCCACAATGTGGCCCTGAGAACTTTCATAGGTTGGCACTTGCCTACTGGTCCATCTTCATTGCTGGCATTCTCCTCTTCCCCAGCTATTCCCTGCCCCTTTATTCTCCAGCAGGACTTGGGTATTTTGATTTCCGTAGCCTCCATGACCTCATGCATGCTTTTATCTTAGTCTAAAATACCTTCCTTCATCATTTGCCTCCTTACTTACCTGGAAGGTACCTGTTCCTCCTTTCAGAAACCTTCCTAAATCTCTCCAGGTGGACTATGTTGCACTTTCTTTTATTCTTTTAGCTAATGTTATCCCCATTTCTGTTGCACTGCTAGCCTCATTTTGTTAGTACCAAGTAGGTGTCTGTTTTCCTTTCCATTTGGCTATATACTCCTTGCTGGTTGCCTACCCAGTAACCATTCCCTCCCTACTTCTTCCACAGTATGTGGTTTCCCTTTGGAGGATTCCACACATTTCCAGCCATGGGTTTTAGGTAGGCTGGGCTGTTATCCCCAACTATCATTAATCTAACCAGTGCACTGGCCATGGTGGTTGATTCAGGGTAGAGCACTTGACTCATTTCAAATGAATGAGAGAATATGAGTCTCTGGACTTGTAAAATAGTTACTAGTATGTGGATTTGAGTCTGGAATTGCTGATTCACATTATGCTTGTAATGGGAGAATCTGGAGGTGCTGGAAAGCCACTGTATGAAACATGGTGACAGGCTGAGTGGGAGAGTGGGAAACACTGAGTCGGTGGCATTATATGAACTCTTGGATCAAGTCTTGCTCAAAGCCAGCTCTTCCTCTGGACTTTCAAGTACTCTGAGCAAATACATTCTCTTTGTTATTTAATCCAGTGGATTGGATTTTTGTTTATTCCAACTTAAAGAGTCTTAACTAGTTTAGAAATTAGTATCATGAGTGGGGGGTTTCAAGAGGCAGGCCCTAAAGCAGTGGTAGTCAACCTGGTCCCTACCACCCACTAGTGGGTGTTCCAGCTTTCATGGTGGGCAGTAGTGGAGCAACCAAAGTATAAATAAAAAGATTTAACTATAGCAAGTTGTTTTATAAAGATTTATTCTGCCAAACTTAGCAAAAATCCGACATAAAGTACTTGGTAAGTAATTATTATTGTATGCTTTAACTTGCTGTAACTCTGCTTTATAAATTTTATAAAGTAAAGTTACTTTCCTACTTTATAAATCACCATTACTGTGGAACCAGTGGGCAGTTAGAAAATTTTACTACTAACAGAGATACAAAAGTGGGCAGTAGGTATAAAAAGGTTGACTACCCCTGCCCTAAAGCATGGAGTCAATTCAGCCAAGGAGGTAAGAGAAGGGCAATAAGAAACCTTATATCTTGGGTTGAAAAATTGGCAATCTAATACAGCTAGTTATACAGTTTTCTATTGAATCGTGGATGCAGATCATGTGCCTACTGTGACTTTAGCAGTACATTACTTAATAGAAACATTTAGAATGTTAGATTGGGTTGGCTCTTTCTTGTTGCTACTGGTAAAGTTCTATAAAAGGGTAAACTTATGCTCAAACTAGCCTACCCAAAAAAGAAAGAAAACACAGCTTAGCTATGAGAAGCCCTGCGAACCTAATTGGTAGTTGCACAGTGGATAGAGTGTTGACCTGGGACGCTGAGATCTCAGGTTTGAAACCCCAAGATTGCTGGCTTGAACGCAAGTTCTCCAGCTTGAGTGAGGGGTTGCCGGTTGAGCATGTGATTATCAACATGACCCCGTGGTCTCTGGCTTGATCCCAGAGGTTGCTGGCTTGAAGCCCAAGGTCAATGGTTTGAGCCCAAGGTTGCTGACTTGAGCAAAGTGTCATTGACTAGCAGAGGTGATTAAGGTCAGTTGAGGTCCTAGGCACAGAAGAAAATATTGGGCCCCAGAGACAGGGAAAATAAAATTACATGTTAACCATATTTTTAAATAAATAAAAAATATTATAAACTATTAATGTAAAAATTGCACATATGAAACCAAACTTGGTGTCATTAGAAAAAAGTGTAAAGTTGGGGTTTTGCGGGGCCCTTCAGAAGTTGGGGCCCAGAGCGCACACCCAGTGTGCCTGCCATTAAATCTACCTCTGCTGGCTCGGCTTGAGCCCCCTGGTCAAGGCACATATGAGAAGCAATCTGTGAATAACTAAAATGCCTCAATTAGTTGATGCTTCTCATCTCTCTCCTGCTCTCTCTCACTAAAAAAAAGAGAGAGAAGGTCTGGAAACTGGCAGGACTGGAAAACCCTGGAAATTTTGCCCCAAGATGTGTTAGTGTAAGCAGGGATAGGGGAATATATTGCATGGGATAAGACAGATATAGGTGCAGCTTGCTCCCTAGCCCTTTTCTGTTTTTATATACTAGTTCATTGACTCCATTAAAGCAACAAAGGAGGTATAGTGTTGAAGAAAGTCCAGATGACAATGACCAGGGACTTTTTTATTTTAATAGGGACAGACAGACAAGAACAGAGAGAGATGAGAAGCATCAATCATTAGTTTTTCATTGCGACACCTCAGTTGTTCATTGATTGCTTTCTCATATGTGCCTTGACCGTGAGGCTGCAGCAGACTAACCCCTTGCTCAAGCCAGCGACCTTGGGCTCAAGCTGGTGAGCTTTACTCAAACCAGATGAGCCCACACTCAAGCTGGAGACCTCAGGGTCTCGAACCTGGGTCCTCTGCATCCCAGTCCAACACTCTATCTACTATGCCACTGCCTGGTCAGGCTTGACCAGGGACTTTTAAACTCCTAATATAAATCTTAGGTTCTTAAACACAGTGAATCACTCCTCACAGGGATACATTAAAGTAGTAATTCTTATATTTTTATGTACATAAGAAGCTTATTAAAAGTATCAATTCTTGGGCTTTATTTCCAAAGAATATGATTCTTTCTATCTATAGTTGGGCTCAGGAATCTGTATTATCAATTAATGTCCCTGGTGATACTTATGTAGGTGATAGGGAACCCTACTTTGGGAGACATTGTGTTTAGAGAAATTATTAAATTTTTTTAAGTACTGGCAGCAGAACTTTTTTGTCCTCCTAGTATTGAGCCCTGTGCAGAATGGGGGCTTGGCAGAGCCTTGTCTGTTAGACCTGAAAGCATGGGTTTCCACATCCATAGAGGGTTTGCGAAGAATGCAGACTGTGATTCCAGAGACTGATCTGCCCTGAGTCCCTGCTGCCCTACTCCTTGCTTCTGCTTGGTCCTGCTTTGCACCTACTGGGGCAGCCTTCTCCAGATAGTGAGCTGGCAACGAAATATGACAGATTCTCTGTCCATACCCCTTATGCAGCCACAGAGTTCTGGACACATCTGTGAGGCTGAGGAATGTACCAAACATTGGAGAGAGCATTTACTAGGCTTCTCCATGTTTATTTTCATCTTTTTACCACATCTCAGGACAAGGGGTGGGAGCCTTAGTGAGGCAATTACACTTTGCTGGCACCTGTGTGACTCATGTGTCTCAGCCCCACACACCCTCTGTGAAAGGCCTTGGAATTGTCAAGGTCAGGAAATTTAAAACCACATTGTTGGGAGTGCTCTGGACACTGCCAACTCAGCTTGGAAGGAGACAAGTGCCCAGAGGACAGCTGTCAGTGTCAGTGCCCACCGTTTACGGCGAGTCTAATGTTACATACCACTTATGGGTTTGGCAATATTGTTGTTTAGTTCTTGCTGGTGATGGCCAAGAGACCAGAAAAATTTCTTTATTCATTATCCTAAAGATATAATTCAGTACCTACTGTATGCCAGACACCAGGTACAAAGATACAAAGATATGTATGTAGACACAACCCTACTCAAATGGACTCCCAGACTAGGAAGCAACATAGAGGCCCTGTAGAGAGACGCGAGCAATAATCAAGCTCACATATAGGGTGTTAAAAGCTCACTATGGAAGGGCATCCAACTTGGAGTAGTGGAGATGATGGTGGGATATAGGGACATTTCCTAGAAGCAAGGTCCTGGGCTGAATATATAAAGTTAACGAAGAAGTTACCCAGGCCAAATTCAGTTTCTTGCAAAGATGGAATAACGGGAATAGACTATACCCTTCCATCTGAAGAAATGAAAAAGTTGTATATGAAGCAATGGTTTGGATATCAGATAGCACAGGACCATGATCCTCAAGAGAGAGAAAACAAATGAGATGAGCCTGTGACTGCCTGAGAGTTTCTGGTCTGCAGTACAAAGTGGAGGAACTAGGTGGAGTCTACCAGTTTCTCTCAGTTGAAGAGATGGGCCAAGTAGTCCAGGGAAGTCAAAGCAGCTAGAATTTTCTGGGCAGAGTACCAGGGAGGAGTGAGATGTGGAGAAAGGAGGAGCGAGGAGGGAGAGAGAGAGAAAGAGTGAGAGAGAGATTTTCAGAGTTCTCTTGAGTCTTTAGCTGAGTATTGGTCAGAGCCTTTTGTGAGGAAACACCTGAGTCTAGGGAAACATCACACAAAAAGGCAGAGGAAACAATTCTTGGAGCTCACACGAGGCAAAGAATAGTTTATGTTGCCATTAGAATGGCAAACCTAATACACCACAAGGCATCAGATAAAGTACTCAGAAGGGGATTACCTCAGTAGTGAATTGGTTCTAAACTAGATATTCTGGTCCCAACTAACAAAGCTTAAAAGCAAGCCTCAAAATGATCAAACTGTTTTCAAGTAACTTAACTGTGTCCCAGAACTAAGTTCAAAAGTATTTATAGGAATACAAAAATACTTAGCAAGGGAAAATTCACAATGTTAGCCTTTCAGTCCAAAATCACCAGGCAAGGAAATAATCAAAGAAATACAACCCATAACAAGAAAAATAAATCAGTCAGTGGAAGCAGACCCAGAAATGACACAGACATTAGAGCAAGGACATTAATAAACAAAGACATTGAAACAGTTATGTGTTTAAGAAAGTAAAGAAAGATTAAATATGCTAAGTATGGACATGGAAGATATAAATTAGATTCAAGTCAAGTTTCTAGAAATGAAAAATATAATGGGAAATATCTTTTTTAAAAAGCACAGATGGGATTAATATCAGATTAGCCCCTGAGGAAGAAAACACTAGTGAACTTGGTGTTACAGTCATAGAGACTATCCAAATGGAAAGACAGAGAAAAAAGACTGAGGAATGAAAAAAAGGACAGAGAGAACATCGGTGATCTCTGAGAAAACTTCTGAAGGCAAAATATATGTGTAATTGGAGTCTCAGGAAAAGAGGGAGGGCCAAAAATATATTTGAAGAAATAATGGCCAAATATATTCCAAGTCTTATGAAAACTATAAACCCACAGACCCAAGAAGCTCAATGAACTCCTAACACAAGATATTGGAACTACTCAAAGGTATATCAAAACCTAATTGCTTAAATCCAAAGCTAAGTAAAATATCTTTTTAAAAATCATTTCTTGTTTTTCAACTACAGTTGACATACAATATTATGTTAGTTACAGGTGTACAACCCAGTGATAAAATACTATATAACTTGCTAAGTGATCATCCTGATAAGTCTCATACCCATCTCACACCATACATAATTATTAGAATATTATTGACTGTGTTTTCTATGCTGTACTTCATAGCCATATGATTACAGGGGGTCCTCGAGTTACGACATAGTTTCATTCCCATGACAGTGACGTAGCCCAAATTTTGGTGTAAATCGACACACACCCTAGCCTAACACAAACAGAACACTTGTCTTTTAACAGTCCAAAATGGTGTAGGTAAGTGTACTGGGGGACACCAACTCCCTCACTCATAGGCCCCATTACTGTGTAATCTTTTACCACATGCAACCAAACTAGTTTGCCCGTGTAGTCTATAAGTATGATGGTAGCAGCATAAGCCGAAATACTCACACCTCAATTTTATAAAGTTTTTATGGTAGTGGGCATTGTAAACTTGAAATGTTGTATGTCAGGACTGTTGTAACCCAGGACCCCTTGTATTCTGTAACTACCAATTTGTACTTTTTAATTCCTTCATCTTTTGACCCATCCCCCCAACCCCACTTCCATCTGGCAACTGTCAAAATGTTCTCTAAATCTATGAGTCTGTTTCTGTTCTGCTTGTTCATTTATTTTGTTTTTTAGATTCAATTGTTGATAGATAAGTTGTTTATTGCTACTTTATTGTTCATATTTTAAAAAGATTTCATTTATTGATTTTTAGAGAGAGAAGAGAGAGAGAGAAGGAGGAGGATAGGAAAGCATCAAGGTAGTAGCTGCTTTTTTTTTTTTTTTTGACAGAGACAGAGTCAGAGAGAGGGACAGAGAGGGACAGACAGACAGGAAGGGAGAGAGATGAGAAGCGTCAATTCTTTGTTGTGGCTCCTTAGTTGTTCATTGATTGCTATCTCATATGTGCCTTGACCAGGGGGCTACAGCAGAGTGAGTGACTCCTTGCTCAAGGAAACAACCTTGGGCTTCAAGCTAAAGACCTTTGGGCTCAAGTCTATAATCTCACGCTTAAGCCAGTGACCCCACACTCAAGCTGGTGAGCCCACACTCAAGCCGGCAACCTTGGGGTTTCGAATCTGGGTCCTCCATGTTCCAGTCTGACGCTTTATCCACTGTACCACCACCTGGTCAGGCAGTAGTTGCTTTCCATATGTGCCTTGACCAAGCAAATCCAGGATTTTGAACCAGTGACCTCAGCACTCTAGGTGGATGCTTTTAACCACTGTGCCAGCATAGGTCAGGCTGATTGTATTTTTTATCTTTTTTTCTTCTTCTTTTTTCTTTCTCTTTTTTTCCCCCCTTTTTCAAAAAGACTCTTTAACATTTCATATTATACTGGTTAAATGGTAACAAACTCCTTTAGCTTTTTCTTGTCTGGGAAACTCTTTATCTGTTCTTTGATTCTAAATGATAGTTTTGCTAGGTAGAGTAATCTTGGTTGTAGGTCCTTGCTTTTTATCATGTTGAATATTTCTTGCCACTACCTTCTGGCCTGCAACATTTCTGTTGATAAATCAGCTGACAATCCTTTTTTTTTTTTTATAAATAAATTTTTATTTTAATAGGGTGACATCAATAAATCAGGGTACATACATTCAAAGAAAACATTTCCAGGTCATCTTGTCATTTAGTTATGTTGCATACTCATCACCCGAAGAGAGATCATCCTCCGCCACCCTCCATCCAGTTCTCTCTGTACCCCTCCCCCTCCCCCTCTCCCTCCTTCCCTCCCCCCACCCCCCGTAGCCACCACACTCCTGTCCATGCCTCTTAGTCTCGTCTTTATGCCCCACCAATGTATGGAATCCTGCAGTTCCTGTTTTTTTCTGATTCGCTTATTTCACCCCGCGCAATGCTACCAAGACTCCACCATTCTGCTATAAGTGATTCGATGTCACCATTTCTCCTAGCCAAATAGTATACCATGGTGTATATGTGCCCCATCTTCTTCATCCTGTCCTCTATTTTTTTTTACAGTGATTAAAAGCCTTTAAGCAAACTCTTGGCCAATACAGCAAGAATCCCTAAAAGAGTAGTGACCTTAACATGTTCCCCAAGTCCAAGTTGGCCCCATCACCATGCCAAATCCCTGAAAAATGCAACCCAACCCCAGTTCAGTCTGTTAGGAGCTGTCACAGGGAGCAGGAGTCCAGGAAAGTTCCCCACAGGAAAAGTCCGCATGGCACTGGAATTGTTGTCACCATTCTATACTTTGCAGCTCATGTCCAAGTCCCAATGACCGCTGCTTCTAGCTGGTA
Organism: Saccopteryx leptura; assembly: GCF_036850995.1. NCBI lineage: Eukaryota > Metazoa > Chordata > Mammalia > Chiroptera > Emballonuridae > Saccopteryx > Saccopteryx leptura. The sequence goes on along the minus strand of NC_089504.1, from coordinate 178,415,148 downwards.
ATGATTCAGGTAGACTGGAAAAAGCCATTTGCAGCATGCGTGGATATGGAGCTTCTGTTCTCCTCTGCCTGGAGAGTTGAGACCAGGTTGCTTTTCCCTGGAGCTCTGTGACTGTGGCCTGGTAAAGAGAACCTTGGGATACACTAAGCTGGGTGGCAAAGGTAAATTCATAATACAAGTTGGCAAAAGGAGGAAAGAGAGCTCTAAATTAGGAGTAGGTCCCAGCCTGAAATATGAGTGGGGCATTGAGGTAGGAGGGATAAAGGAAACACTATATATTAAGCAAAGCAGCAGAAAATAGGACTATCAACACCCACAACAGAGATCTTTGAGGGAAGAATAAAAAACCTGACTATTCAGGCAAAACATAGTTAAGTGGCCCTTGTGCGAATGAGATCAGTTTACCTGCTTCTTGGAAGAAATACCCTAGGCTCGTCCACAGTGTTGTAGATGGGGCCGACGGCCCTGGGCACCTTCAGCCTTCAGTGGCAAACCCCAGCTTTCTGGGCAAGGTTAGGTCATAGGTGGCTGGAGCAGGGCTGGAAGAGACTGAACCCTCCCTTAGAGGAGCGAGGGGGAAGTCCACCTTCCAGTCTGACAATCCTTTTGATTGTTGTTGTTTGTTTTAGCAAGAGAGAGACAGGAAAGGAAAGAGATGAGAAGCATCAACTTATAATTCTGGCACTTTAGTTCATTGATTGCTTTCTCATACATGCCTTGACTGGGGGTTCCAAGCAAGCTAGTAACTCCTTGCTCAAATCAGCAACCTTGGGCTCAAACCAGCGACCATGAGGTGATGTCAATGATTCCACGCTCAAGTTGGTGATCCTACAGTCAAGCTGGTGAGCCTGCACTCAAGCCAGTGACCTTGGCGTTTCAAACCTGGGACCTGCCTGACCAGGTGGTGGCACAGTGGATAAAGCATCGGACTGGGATGCCGAGGACCCAGGTTCAAGACTCTGAGGTCGCCAGCTTGAGCACGAGCTCATCTGGTTTGAGCAAAGCTCACCAGCTTGGACCCAAGGTCGCTGGCTTGAGCAAGGGGTCACTTGGTCTTCTGTAGCCCCCTGGTCAAGGCACATATGAGAAAGCAATCAATGAACAGCTAAGGTGCTGCAACAAAGAATTGATGCTTCTCATCTCTCTCCCTTCCTGTCTGTCTCTATCTGTCCCTCCCTTTGACCCTCTCTGTCTCTGTCACACACACACACACAACCCCCCCCCAAAAAAAAAACCCAAAAGACCTGGGACCTCAGTGTCCCAGGTCAACACTCTATCCACTGTACCACTACTCGTCAGACAACATCAATTTTTTGTTCCACTTAGTTGTGCATTCATTCATTGCTTCTTGTATGTGCCCTGACTGGGGATTGAATTCATAACCTTGATATATCAGGATGACATTCTTACCAACTGACCTACCTGGCCAGGGATTTTTTGGGTTCATCTTGTTTGAGACCCTCTGAGTTTCCCAGACTTGTACTTCTATTTTCTTCATTAAGTAAAGAAAGTTTTCTGTCATTATTTTTTCAAATAGGTTTTCAATTTCTTGCTCTCAATGTTCTCCTTTTGGCATCTCCAGGATATGAATGTTGAAACATTTAAAGTCATCTCAGAGGCCCCTTACATTATCTTTGTTCTTTTGGATTTTTTTTTTTTCTGTTCTGATTGGGTATTTTTTGCTTCCTAATATTTCATGTAAACTTTTTTTTTCTTTTTTTATAGAAACAGAGAGAAAGAGAGAGAGGGATAGATAGGGACAGACAGACAGGAATGGAGAGAGATGAGAAGCATCAATTATTAGTTTTTCATTGCGACACCTTAGTTGTTCACACCTTAGTTGTTCATTGATTGCTTTCTCATATGTGCCTTGACCCTGGGGCTATAGCAGACTGAGTAACCCCTTGCTTGAGCCAGCAACCTTGGGTCCAAGCTGGTGAGCTTTGCTTAAACCAGATGAGCCCGCCCTCAAGCTGGCGACCTCGAGGTCTCGAACCTGGGTCCTCCGCATCCCAGTCCCACACTTTATCCACTGCGCCACCACCTGGTCAGGCGCTTCCTAATATTTCAAATTGCTGATTTAATTCTTGGCTTCATCTACTCTACTGTTGATTCCCTATAAATTATTCTTTATTTCAGTTAGTGTACCCTTAATTTCTGACTGGTTCTTTTTTATGGTTCTGTGCCTTCACTGAGTTCCTTGGGCACCCTTATAACCACTGTTTTGAACTCTGTATCTGGTAGTTTGCTTGCCCTATTTCATTTAGTTCTTTTTTCTGGATATTTCTTCTATTCTTTCATTTGGGACCAGTTTCTTTGTCTCTGCACTTTAGCTGCTTCCTCGTGTTTGTTTCTATGTATTAGGTGGGGCTGCTATGTTTCCCAGATTTGGTAGAGTGGCCTTGTATAGAGTAAGTGTCCTGTAGGGCTCAGTGGCACAGCCTCTTTAGCCACCTGAGCTGGGCATTCCAGGTGCACCCCTGTGTGGGCTGTGTGCACTGTCTTTTTTTTTTTTTTTTTGAGAGAGAGAGAGTCAGACAGGGACAGACAGACAGGAACAGAGAGATGAGAAGCATCAATCATTAGTTTTTCGTTGTGCGTTGCAACACCTTAGTTGTTCATTGATTGCTCTCTCATATGTGCCTTGACCACGGGCCTTCAGCAGACTGAGTAACCCCTTGCTCAAGCCAGAGACCTTGGGCTCAAGCTGGTGAGCTTTTGCTCAAACTGGATGAGCTCACACTCAAGCTGGCAACCTTGGGGTCTCGAACCTGGGTCTTCCGCATCCCAGTCTGACGCTCTATCCACTGCGCCACTGCCTGGTTAGGCTGCACTGTCTTGTTGTAGTTGAGCCTTGATTGCTGTTGGTATCACTGGGAGGTATTGATCCCTGGGCTGACTGGCTGCAAGGACCAGCTGCTACTACATTGGAGGAGCTGCTTTGCAGGAGCTGTTTCTGTGGAACAGGATTTGCTTCAGTGGGGCTTTGGTGCTCACTGAGGCTGCTTCTTAAGCGTGTTGCTTGTGAAGGTGGTAGGGTTGTATTCTGGTGTGGTGTGAAGTTGTCACCAGGTACACTGGCTCTGGGGCCTCCTGGGAGGTACAAGGTCAGTCACCACCTGTGCCTTTCATGAGGCCACTCAACATGAACTACAGTGTGATGTGCAGATGGCTGCTACTTATGCTGCACTTGGGAGATGCCCAGGAGAGGCCAAGCTGTGAACCAACACCAGCTGCTGCTAGTGCTAGGTCTGGGGACAGTTAGCAAGAGGTATAGGGTACACCGAGGCCAGATGCTACTTGTTTGAGAGATTTTAGGAAAATCCCAAAGCATGAGGCAAGATAGTCTATTGTGGGAAAGCCACTGGAAATGGCATGGGCGGGCCCACAAGTTGGGTAATGCAGGGTCTCGGAATTATGTAGCTGGGGTGAACAGCATGAGCCATGTTGATGGCAACTCAGATATGGTGCCCACCTGCTGGTTCTGGGTGGAGGGTCTCAGAAAAGAAACAATAGCTCCTGCCAGCACTTTTATCTGGCAGAAAGTTGCCACCCTCCCAGCTTTCGCCTGATGCCAAACAATCCATCTCCTCCCTGTGTGTCCCTTGTGCCGTTCAAGCTGCTGCCCCAGTGCTGGAGCTCAGAGGGTGTGAGTCTGAGGAAGTCTGTGCGTGGGCCCTTTAGGAGGGGTTGCGTGGGACGCCCACAGCTTTATATTTCACTGAGCCACAATGCCTGTTGGTTTTTACAGCTAGAAATTATGGGCAATTCTCTTCCTAGCTCTGGAACCCTGGGTTGGGAGGCCTAGTGTGGGGCTGGGACCCCTTACTCCTAAGGGGGACCTACCTCCACAGCCAAGATATTCCTCTGGGTTTTAAGTCACATGTGGGCATCTGTCCCTCTTACCAGTCTTGATGTGGCTTCTTTAAACCCTAGTTGTAGGCAGTGGTGGGATTCAAATATTTTTAACAACCAGTTCTCTGCCCTAATGATCATTTTAAGTATAAAAAACCAATATACAAAAAGGTAGTTTATTATTTCATGCATTTAATACTTAAATAAGAACAATAAAGGAGGTACACAGGCTAGTTTATGTTATAAGAAAGAGTTTTAAAATATTAATGAAGAAACATTAATAATAAAACTGTTATTTAAGATATTTTCATATTGCTCTCGATTGACATCCTCACTTGCAGTTCTCTTCACTTCTATCTGAGCATCATTGGCTCAGTGATTTATCCTTAACCATCTCTTCACTGTAGGAGTAGGATCCCATTTCTTTACCTATGAATGAAACGAACATTACTACGGACTCTTAGAATATGCTATTACACAGATAAATGTTAAAAAAGAGTAAGGAATGTAAATTTGTAATTTCCACATTGGGCGGTTACCCAGGTGCCCACATTAGAGAGAACCCTGATTAAAAGTGCCATTTTAACAACCGGTTCACTGAACTCAACAAAAAATTAGGTATTGGTTCTGCTGAACTGGTGAGAACCAGCTGAATCCCACCACTGGTTGTAGGACTTCCATTCAGCTATATTTTGAGTGGTTCTGAATGATGGTTGTTCTGCAGTTAGGTTGTAATTTTGATGTGGTTGTGGGAGGATTCAAGTATCATTTTTACCTATGCCATCTTCTTTAGGTAAAATATCATTTTCTTTTAAGTGAGAGGAGAGGAGATAGAGAGATAAGACTCCCACATGTACCCTGACTGGGATCCACCTTGCACCCCCATCTGGGGCCAATGCTCGAGTACTGAGCTATTTTCAGCACCTGAAGCTGATGTACTCGAACCAACCAAGCCATTCTTAGTGCCTGGGGCCAACTCTTGAGCCAATCAAGCCACAGGCTGCAGGAGGGGAAGAGTGAGAGAAGGGGGGAGGGAGAGAGAAGCAGATGGTTGCTTCTCCTGTGTGCCCTGACTAGGAATAGAACCCAGGACATCCATCCACCAGGCTGATGCTCTATTCTCTGAGCTACTGGCCAGGGCCTAGTAAAATATCTTAAAAGCAGCCAGAGGGGGGAAAATAAAGACACTGTGTACAAAGGAACAAAGATAAAAATAACAGTAAATTTTTTTACCACAGTGACAGACAGAAGTCAATGAAACAACATCTTTTAAGTACTGAAAGAAAAATGGTCATCCTAAAATTCTATACCCAACAAAAATATCTTTCAAAAACTAAGGTAGTGGTCCTGACCAGTTGGCTCAGTGGAGAGAGCATCAGCTTGCCATGCAGCCATCCCAGGTTCAATCCCCAATGAGGGCACACATGAGAAGTGACCATCTGCTTCTCTTCTCCTCCCTCTGCCCCATCTCTGTCTCTTCCCCTTCCAGTCAGTGGCTCAGCTAGTTTGAGCATCGGCCCCAGGTGCTGAAGATAGCTTGGTTGATTTGAGCATCATCCCCAATGGAGGTTGCCGGGTGGACCCCAGTCTGGGTGCATTTGGGAGTCTGTCTCTCTATCTCCTCTCCTCTCACTTAAAAATGAACAAATAAAAATACAACAAACAAACAAAAAATAACTAAGGTGAAATGAAAATTTCTTCAGACAAAATGTGAAAGAATTCATCACCAGCAGACTTGCACTATAAGAAATGTTGACAGCCCTGGCAGGATAGTTCAGTTGGTTGGAGCATCATCCCAAAGTGCAGAGGTTGCCAGTTCAATTCCTGGTCAGGGTACATACAAGAACAGATTCATGTTCCTGTCCTGTCTCTCTCCCTTCCTCTTTTGCTAAAATCAAAAAATAAAATATTTTTAGACCCTGGTCGGTTGCCTTAGTGGTAGAGTATTGGCCCTGTGTGTGGATGTCTCAGGTTCGATTCCCAGTCAGGGCACACAGAAGGAGCGACCATCTGCTTCTTCATGCCTCCCCCTTCCCCTTCTCTCTCTCTCTTCTCCCTCAGGCATGGCTTGATTGGTTCCAGCGCATTGCCCTGGGCACTGAAGATGGCTCCATGGAGCTTCTGCCTCAGGCACACTAAATATAGCTTGGTAGCAAGCATGGCCCCAGATGGGCAGAGCCTTGGCCAGGGTGGATCCCAGTCTGGAAGCATGCAGAGTCTGTCTGTCTATCTCCCCTCCTCTCACTTGGAAAAGAAGAAAAAAATCTTTTTTAAAAAATAAAGAAATGTTGACAAAAGTCCTTCAAGCAGAAGGAACATGATACTAGATAGAAGTCTGGATCTATACAAGGCAATTAAGATCACTAGAAATGAAGTGTTTTATGATATATAATGATATAATTAGAATATCATAATTTTGAAACCCTCTAATGAATTAATGGATCTAGGCAATGCTGAACAATGGTTGCCAATATGACAAAAAGAGAGACAACCAGATACTATATATATTAATAGAGGCATACTTCACCATCTATGTGAGGTAATCTTGCCAAAAAAAAGAAACAAAAAGAGATAATAATAAACACAACTCTGACCTCTAGATCTAAGTATCAATTTGCAAGATATAGGAGAGGACAAAAAAATGTGTTTTACTTAAAAAAAAAATCCATGTAAACACAATAAATTAAAATTAATTAAAAAATCCAGATAGGAAATTCTGTAGGATAAACAACTGGATTTTTTTTTTTAAATCAAAAAAATAATGTGCCCTGGCCGGTTAGCTCAGTCAGTTAGCATTATTCAGAAACAACAAGGTTTGGGGTTTGATTCCTGGTCAGGGCTCACACGGGAAGCAACCAAGGAAGGTACGACTGACTAGGACAACAAATGAATGCTTCCCTTCCCCCTCCCCTCTCTCTCCCTCTCTCTGTCTCTCTAAAAATCATTCAATGAATAAAACCCTGGCTGGATAGTTCGGTTGGTTGGAGTGTTGTCCCAGTTTAGAGGTTGGCTGGTTCAATGGTTTGATTTCCAGTCAGGGCACATACAGAAACAGCTGGATGGTTCCTGTCTCTCTCTCCCTGCCTCTCTCTCTCAAAGAAAAAAAAAATTGCAAGGAAAAAGAGAGAATGAGAAAGACTGACATTTACATGGAGGGGAAACTGCAAACTACAAGAGACATATCAATCAATCACAATATATGGATCTTTATTTATTTATTTATTTTTTTAAAGATTTTTATTTATTCATTTTAGAGAGATGAAAGAGCAAGTGAGAAGGTGGGGAGGAGCAGGAAGCATCAACTCCCATATGTGCCTTGACCAGGCAAGCCCAGGGTTTCAAACCAGTGACCTCAGCATTTCCAGGTCGACGCTTTATCCACTGCGCCACCACAGGTCAGGCCATATGGATCTTTAAATGTTTATTTATTTTTTATAGATTTTAGAGAGAGGAAGGGAGAAAGCAAGAGAGAGACAGTAAGGTCAATCTGATCCCGTATGTGCCGTGACTGGGGATCAAACTGGTAAGCTCTGTGCTTTGGGACAATGCTCTAACCACCTGAGCTATTCTGCTAGGGCAGTATATGGATCTTGTTTAGATTCCTAATTCAAACTCACTAAAAAGGGGGAGGGGAATTACAAGACATTCAGGAAAATGTAAACACTGACAGGTATATTAAAGAATTGTTGGAGAAAATAATTTCAGGAATTGGAAGATCATGGGCAACACGGGAAAAGGTGTGCCTGCGTGGTGAGTCAGGCAGTTACGGGAGGAAGGGCTCCCCTCACTAGAGCGGGCTGTGGTATTCTGGTTTCTGAGAAAGGAAAAAGCAGAATATTGACCTGGAGACTGTTTTCTTTGACTTCTTCTGGCCCTCTGGGGTGTGGGGACCGCTTTGTGGGGAGGAAGCCTTGTTGAGAGCTTTCAATCCCATTCTCAGCAACAGGGGACAAGGATCTGGGGCTTGGGAGAGATAGGCTTTGAGGACTTGAACCTCATTCCACCCTGCCAACTCTGCCCGGGGCTGGAAGGCCAGGACTCAGGATGGATCTGAGGAAAGGAAAGAGGGAAGGAGACACAGGGAAGAAAAGAGGAGGAGAAGAGGCAAGTTAGAGCTCAGTACGCACTCTCTGGCTTCAAAGGACGAATTGACTTTTGGCTTCTAAACATCAGGTAAGTTGCTGCCTCCTCCCTTTGTGCACCTGAGCTTCAGTTCAGAGACAAAACTGCCTGCAAGGAAGATAAAGGGGACGCTTGGGTCATAGAAATTAAGGGGTTTGCCTAGGTCCATGGGCAAGTTGAGATAATGAAATGGCTGATGGACAAGCCAGGGGACCTGATCACTCAGGGTCAACCCTGTACGCCATGGTGCCTTTGTCCTGTGGCTCCTTGCTGCATCAAGTGCCCAGTGAGAAATGATAACAAGAATCTTATTAGCTAATATTATTGAGCACTCACTATGCCAGACCCTACTGAAAGTGCTTTACGTATTAATTCATTTCATCTTCTCAACAATCCTTTGAGGAAGATACTATTATTAAACCCATCTAATAGATGTAACTGAGCCCAGAGAGGTTAAGTAACTTACTCTTAAGGGTACACAGATAGTAAGGGGCCCAGTTTTAACAGAACCTAGAAAAAGCCTAATTTCAGACCTTAAGCTCTTCACTACTACCCTGAACAACAGCAGTGACCTGGGTCCAGCCAAATGACTTCAGCCCACACCCCCAGACAGAGCTTTGTGCAGGCTCCGCCCTCCACCCCACCCCCACCCCCACGCCCAGCAGCTGGGGCCCAGGGCTGGAACCGGAGCTAGGAGAGACCTTGCAGCCACACTGGAAAAGCACCCTGAGCGGGAAAGGCTGTTAAGGCCCCAAGGCTGGAAAGAATTTGCCAAAAACAACAGCGGGCCTGCCCTAAACTATTCTCAGCTGTGCAGACTGGAAGAAAGCTGCTTGTCCGTGATTCTTATCAGCTCTCCGACAGAGAACTCGGAATTGCGAGCATTCCGATCTCAGGATATTACGAGGGGCCTGGGGGAGGGGGTGTCAGGGCAATGCTGCCCGGGGTGTTGGTGGGGGTGTGGGTGAGAGACTAAGGCAGGCCCGCGTGTGAGGTGAGCCCAGCTGCACTCTCGGTGGGCAGCTGGGTCCCCTCCCCAGGTTCTGGCAGAACACCCTTGAACAGTAAGCCTGAAATAGCATAAGAACTTCTTTTCCATTTATTTTTCCAGGCTTTTGGATGAAATTATATTTTACAAATGACTCATTATTATATTTATAGCTTCTCTCCAAATGATTCAAATTGTGGTTTGTCGCCTCCCTGTCTCTCAACTCCCCCCAGCTCCACAGAAGAAATGCTGTTTACTGTATGGCCAGGTGTGGCTGCTGAGAGCAGCCGGGCCCTCCCTGTAATTACGCTTGCCTAAGCCCTGAGCCCTGACGAGCACCCCAGTGCATTTAGTCATGTGCAGCCTTTGATCCAGCACGTTGTTGGGGGACAGTACCCGACAGCACGACAGTAACTCGGCTTGGAATCTGCTCCTGTAGGAAGCGCATGTGTGTGGTAGGGGAGTGGGGAGAGAGTGGGTAGCATGAGGAGGCCTGTGCTGGGGCGGCTGGGACAGAGGGTGCCTTTGTGAGGACACAGTCTGGGGAAGCAGGAGCTGTAGTTCCTCAAAGCACCCTGTGAGGAGGCTGGGGAGGGCTAGTGGGGGCCTCATGGGGGCCAATACTCCTTCCCCCACCCCCACCCCAGCCTCCATGGAGCAGTAGAGAGGGCAGCTGGTGGAGGAGGTGTTGGCTCAGACATCCCAAGCTTTGCTAGTGTCTGGCTGTTCATACTTCTGGTTGTGTAAGGAACTACATTCTGGCTCTTTCAGGAATGGGGGCGGGGTTCTTGAGTTCCTGCCTCCTCCAGCCAGAGTGACAGCTCGGCCTCCCAACCCCTATCCTCTCACAGGGTTCCTCTTGGCCCCCAAGAAGGTGTGGTCGGGTTAACCTGAGCAGGCTGGTTCTTACACAGGCCACCTTTGCAAGGAGGGGTGGAGAGGAGGCCCAATTTGTAGTAAAAATTTATCCTACCAGGTGCCTGTGGGATCAAAGTCCCCTTGGTCTACCTTGCCTGAGTACTAAGAAAAGTACCCAGCAATTTCTAGTGACATTCTCAAAGCCTCACAACTCTCTGCCCCCGGGTCTTTGGACCTTGGGTGTGGTGACTCTCAGACACCTCTGGCTGGCTGTGGAGTGCAGCTCTGGGGCCCACAGCAAGGACAGGCCACCCACAGTGTGAGGGGGCACAGAGCAGGGAAGGGAAACAGGCCACTCCAAAGGGAGCCAGCTGCTCAGGAAATCTCTTGATACCCCTTCCTGTGCTTTGAGGAAAGATTCGACTCTGATGTTACAGATTCTGCTGTGGAGGTGCAGTGGCTCTGTGGCAGACCAGGCTGGACTAAGTCAGGAGACAGAAATTCCCTGAGCCAAGCGCTGGGCTCTGGTTGTGTCCCGGGATCGCCTGCCTGGGTTCCTTCAGCTCTGCTTCCATTTTCACTTCTTGGCACTGCCTGAGTGAGTGGGAGGGGGACGTGGGAGGAGGTGATGTGGGAATGGGTGTAGATGAGCATAATGTAATTACTGGTGACATCAGTATGAAGCCTTACCCAGAGATTTCCGTCTGGGCTGAGCTGGGGCCCAGTGAGATACACGAAGCAGTCTTGAACTGTGGCTGAGGCCGGAGACTTGGAGTCCTGGGACCTCTCTCTTCCTTTGGAGTATTCCACTGGGGGTGGAGAGAAGCCATTGACAAGTCTCTTCTTGAAGGGAAGGGAAGGGAAGGATGAGGGAAGGACCAGACAGGGTTGTGGTGAGGGAGGCGTGGCAAGAGGAGGAAGTGGAAGGGCCAAGTGCGGACTTACCTGGGCTGTGGGTGATCTGAACTTTCTTCTTAGACCTGTGGGAAAGAGAGGTTCTTATGGAGAGAAGGGCTATCATCTACAAATTCTACATCCTGTGGAAGCAGAGCCAGGGCTGGTGGGTTCTAACAGCAGCAAAACCAGCTGGTGGTCAGACTAAGGGGCAGCCAACTCAGCCCACTGAAGCACCTTTAGATCACCTTCTGTATGGGGTTCATGGTTTTGTAGCCTCTTCTTGTGTTAGTTAACACTAGTCTTTCAACAGTCATGTCAACATGTTAAGAGTGCTTTTGAACATTGTTAGAAGGGGCTATTTTTGAATACATGCTCATGGGACACAGCTTGTAGAGCTGTGCTCCTTGCGGAACCCCTCTCCCATGCCTCATCCAGGCAATGCACAGGCATCCAGGCAAAGCTAGATCCTGGCTCTGAATGAAAGCTAATCATGGAGAAAATTAATGTCTCAACAAAATTTTTTTTTTTTTTTTTTTTTGCGGTGGACTGCTTCATTCTACCTTGGATGGGGGTAATGATGACTGAGAGAGCAAAGAATTACTTTTTTGGCTGTATTTACTGAGTTGCTGTCTGTCTCCTTCTTTTCAGGTAGTAACTTCCCTCTTACATTCCACATGCCTTTAGCTTGGCCAAGTGAAGTAAGAGATACTGGAACACAGTTCTCAGAGTGTTCCCATCCATTATCTCCTCAAGGCTGCTGTTGTCCTCTCCATTTTCTTTATAAGGATGTTGAGGTAGAGAGATTAAATCACTTGTCCAAGAGTGCACAGCTGGTTAACAACTGAACCAGGTTTAGTCTGAAGGCTCCTGCTCCGGTTGCCACTCCTCTGTAGTTCTGTTTTCAGTTCGAAAGGGAATGTATGCCTCTGTACTCAGGGCGAGGTCAGCAGAGAGCTGACTGACCATGAATCTGAGAGCAGGTGAGTGTGCTCTCCTTAGCCCAGGAACTCAGGGATGGGGGTTCGCAGAGCTGCTGTGATCCAAGGTGGCAGAGGGAAAACTCCCATTTCTTGAGTTAACTGTAAGTGTTTCTGGGGGGCAGAGTGAATGTTACTAACATTACTATTTTTTTTTAGCAAGTTGGGGGGGATAGGGACAAGCAGGAAGGGAGACAGATGAAGAGCATGGTTGTGGCACCTTAGTTGTGCACTGATTACTTCTCATATGCGCCTTGACCAGGTGGCTTCAGCCAAGCCAGTTACCTGGCGCTCAAGCCGGCAACCTCAGGGTTTCGAACCTGGGTCCTCAGCATCCCAGGCCGATGCTCTATCCACTGCGCCACCTCCTGGTCAGGCCTGACATTACTTTTTTTATTGTGGTAAAATATACATAACATAAAATTGATCATTTTTAACCACTTTTAAGTGTGTGTATAGTTCAGTGGCATTAAGTATATTTGCATTGTTGTGCAACCATCATCACCATCCATCTTCAAAACTTTTTCATCTTCCCAAATTGAAACTCCATACCTACTAAATGCTAGCTCTCCATTCTCTCCTCTCCCCAACCTCTGGCAACCACCATTCAGCTTCCTGTCTCTGGGAATTTGACTACTCTAGGTATCTCAAAGTGTGTTCACATGTAAGTGGAATCGTACAGTATTTGTCCTTTTGTGTTGGTCTTATGTTAACTTATGTTTGATTGCATCATTTTGAAGTACAACAGGAATATGAGTTAGCAGTGCTCCAGGACCACAGAGGAGTAAAAAAGAAAAAAGAGAACAGGAAAGATTTGGGGTGGATTTCTTGACTGTCAGTGGTACTAGATGTGAGGGGGCAGTGGCAGTGGTGGGGGGATAGGCAGAAAGTGCTACCTACAAACCAAAACACTGTGCTATATCATTATAACACCTCCCCCTGGAGGTCAAGCTGAGGGCAAGATAAGTTGTTCTGCAGGAGAAATCCATATGAACTTGGAGTCTGGGAGGAAGGGTTTGGAGGAGAGAGAGGCTGGAGAGGATAGTATGTTGTGACTTAGGGAACAGTGAGAAATTTTCTGAGGTGCGGAGTGGTTGATGGATTTTTAGGAGAGTGATGTCCGTAAGTAGACTCTAACACAATTCCTGTGATTCTCCTTCATGACCCCAAACTTTGACTAAAATCTGCTGCTGTGCTTATTAGTCTTGTTGAATTGGAGAGGGAACACAGGAATGGAGAGGACGGCAGCTATGGGGGGTGAGAGGCAGGTGGAGGGGAGAGGGGGAAACCAGGAACTCAGAGCCAGAGGTCACAGAGGAAGCATAAACCCTTGGAGAATCCTGGGCACAGTTGGTGGTAAGGGCAGGAGGCAAGAGGGACTGTGAGTTTGGGAGGGGTACAGTGATCAGGCCTCCCCAGTTGGTGAGGTGGGACTTGAGTCACTGTCTTGAATATTCGGTGGCAGGCATTCCAGTTAGCCTGGAGGAAGGATCCTTCCCCCAAGGTCGTGGATCACTTCTTCCTGGGGACATTTCAGCAAAATCTAGACAGGGCACAGCCTGGGTAACATTGGAAGCAGAGGCTCCTTGAGGTCCCCTCAGCTCACTTCCTTCAGGAGTTCCACAGTCACGGGAAGAGGACTGTTCTTTTGAGAGATGTAGAACCAAAGCCAAGCCCAGAACATAACTTGAGCTTTCAAAATACCATTTTCTTTAAAACTGCCTCAAAGCAGAGAGCTGGTTCTGTGGCTGTCTCTGATGGAGAGAGATGCTTTTGGGACCTTCCAGGCACAGCAGGAGCCCATTGAGGGAGCCTAGCTGCTCCCACCCAGGGGCCCCAATGGAGCCTGGCATGAAAAGCTTGTTTCCTGTTTCTGGGAATGCTGGAGAGTCCCTGCCCAGGGCCTGGGTGGAGTGTGGGCTGGGGATGGAGCTCTGCCTGAGATTACTAGTGCATCCTGAGATCTCGAGACCAGCCTGCCTGGTAGTGGGAAGGCCACTCAAGGACATTTCCCTCTGGACCTCTCCAGACTTGGTCCAGAGAACCAAAGAACCAAGGCTTTGGGCATGTCTGGCTGGATCCCATTTTTGTCCCAAGCTAGTATCCCTTTGTCAGTCGGGTCCTGGGGAAAAGGGCCTGGCTTGGCTCACATGCGAGGAGCTTTGCCAAATGTGTTAGTTGCCACTAAAAGCTTATAAACTGGGGCATAGGACGTTGTGAGGCCTGGGCTGGACCCAGGATCTGCTGTTTAGAAGTTCCTTGTCTTTTGGGAGAGAGGGCTGTCCTTGCAGAAGGGGAGACGAGTCTGCACTGGGGCGAGGCCAGCCATCTCTTGGGTGGCCCCTCTGCTCTGGGGTTGCTTTGTGTTCCCTTCTACTCAGCAGCTGGAGAAAGACCAGAGGCCCCTTCCGGGAAAGGAGAAAGAGGGAAACAGGCCTGACAACACAGTGGTGATAACTGAATTCTGAGCTTTAGCTGCAGACCCAGGCCCTGAGCACAAATACATTTTCTACTCAGTTATGAGAATGTGGAGTTTTCTAAAAGGTTGTTTCAGGGAACTGGAGAACTTGGAGCTTTGGTGTTAGGAGGATCTGAAATGAAGACCAGCTAGTGCAGCCCCCTGATTTAGCTAGAAGGCTAATTTGAAACAGAATGGAATTTGGTGGGGGCTGGGATGCCTTTTATCTTGAGGCCCCATTTCCTGAAAGAAACAGTATCTAAGATGAGCTGATTTTACTCATTCACTCACTGTGCTCCTTGGTGCTGTTCAAGAAGAAACCTCAGAGGTCCAGCTTTGGCTTCTTTGAAAGTCACAGAGTTTGTGGCTTCTAGGGTGTTTTCAGTTTGTAGTCATAATTTCTGTTGGTTTCTTTAAAATGTTCATTCACCACAGGCTTATTGCCAGGTCTTCCTCAGCACGTTATCAGACTGTGCTGTGAATGACCAAGGGAATCCAGCAACAGAACTCAGGAAAAGGCTGAAATCAGGCAGCAGCTGGTACGGTCTAGGAGGGTGGGGAAGGTAGAGGTTGACAGGCCTGCGGTTAAGGGGGGACCTCTGTGCACCCTCAATGTGGAGCCTTATAGCAACAGAAGAGACCTTGCAGAGTGGTTGTTTGTGCAGGACTGAGCGGTTCAGGTGCCCTGAGGAAGTGGGTGAACTGCCTTAGGAAGGTGTCACTGGGGTTTGCCATGGTGGGCTCAGCGATGGGCAGGTCCCTGGCACAGGAAGCCTTGGATAGAGGAGACCTGGATGGGGTAGCCAGGCAGATCAGAAAAGGAGTGAAGAAAGAGAGGAAGCAAATGGCACTGACTGCAGTGTTGCCTGAACTAAATTACCAATCTGAGGAGGGGTGGGGTGCAGGAGGCTGCCAACTTTTATCTCATTTTGAACAGGCCTTTGGGTTACTTTTTATATCCACCTCCCAATTGAAAGAGAGTTACTGCCTTCTGATAGAAGCCCTTGGCAGATGTGTAAGATGTGCAGCTGGAATTGGGGGCAGCAGCACAGTGCTGGGTGTGGGCTGGGGAGGGGACATATATATGCAGGCAGAGCAGAGGAAAGTCTTTCACAAGCTTTGTCATGGGAGGCAGAGCAGAAAGTTAGGGCTTGGGGCAAGGGCCGTGTCTGTCTTGTCCCCATTGTGTCCCCATTGTGTCTCCAGGTTCACAGAAGGTACCCACTCTAACTGAATGAATGAAGTTGGTATCTGAATCCCTTTGTCAACTCATATTTTTCATCTTTAGGATTCAGAGAATAATTGAGTATCTGACCAACTTTTCTGTTCAGGAAGGATTTTCTTGCTGTTGGTGTGACGGAGGGCACCGAGGCTGTTCTATGAACTCTCTAAGCATAAAGACCCTTCATCCGTGGGGGCGGGGCCTAGAGGAGGGTCAGAGTGACCTCTCGGGGCCCAGCTGGCTCTGGGATGCAGAAGGTGGATTGAAATTTACCAAGCTCTGCTGACCACAGGCTGAGGTCACAGCAAGATGGTGCATTAGCAATTTCATTAATTACATCATGTTTTCCATGTGACAGAGCTGGGTTTGTGCCTTATCCCCAACAGACCACTGGAGGAAAATAAAATGGGATTTAAACATCCCTGACAAGGTTTTCCCATGAAATTGGTTACTCTGAGAAACTGAGGGTTTCTTTTCTTGGACAATTTCTGAGTCCATCATTGTGGTTTACACAAAGGACAGGGCACTGAGAGAGGTCTTAACTCTCCTCTCAGCTCTTTTTGTCTAGACAGCCCCTAAGTTCCCCTGGGCTAGGCTTTGGAAGGGATGGGGAGTCCTCACTGAATGTAAGCACTTCCTGGAAGAGCCTGGGATGTATATTCCTATAGAGATGGGGGATGGCTGAGACGACCCCTTCGAGTCTTGCCTACTTTACAGTTTCTGCATCTCAGGAGGATCCAAGCATTGCCTTTCCTTCCGACTGTCTGTTCGTGAGTTAACTTGGAGCGGCTGTGGGCTCCGTGCAGCAGCAACACCCCCTCCTCTCTAATATTGGAAAGATCTGGGCTGGTTGTTACGGCCTCTGAATCATGTATTTATTTTCCTTGGCTCTCTCTGAAAAGGCCACATCAGTTTTTTTCTGAAAGCTAGTTCCTCTGGGCTAAACACAACCACCTCTCAGCTCTGGAAATGGCTGATTTTCATTATGCCTTCCCCTACCAAATTATTTCTCCAAATGCCCCCCCCCCCCCGGGTATTCGAGAACACAAGATACCAGTCTGTAGGGGGCCCCTGGCTTTTCTTTCTCTCTGAGAAGTTGGGGGAAAGCCTCAGTTTCTTCATCGAATGGCTTCCCCAGAAAGGGGCAGGCGGGTCCTGCCCCGGGGGTAATGCTGAGGCAGGGCGCGCGGTGGCAGTGGCGACCCTGGGCTTTGTGTGACGACGGGGTTGTGGGCGCTGGGCCGGCCGGGCCGGGCCCCGCGCCTCCCGGAGTTCTAAACATACCTCGCCCCGAGACTGTCGGGGAACAAACTTGCTGGGGCCACCGGGAAGCGCCGCAGGAACCCAGCAGGGAGGCCACTGTCGGTCCCCTGTGCCCAGCCCGCGCGTCCCTCGCGGGGTGCCTGGAGGTCCGGGCGCCCCGCCCGGCCTCCCCTCCGCCACCCGCAGGCCGAGCCCCTCTGGGAAGGGCTAGCGGCCACGAGGGGAGGGGGTCAGGGGAGGAGGGAGAGTTCCTGCAAATCACATGATTTTCCCGCTTATATAAATCACAGCTTGTTTTTCTCAACCGGCTGCAGACTTAAAGGTGCAGTGTCTTCTTTCTCTCCCAAGGACAGGGGGCCCACTGGTGTTTTTGACAAGCCCGAAGCTGGGCCGTGGGGAAGCAGGGGCGTCACCAGTGAGGGAGTCTGGGTTTAGGGAGCTCCCTGTCCCCATTCCCCGGGATGTTTGCTTTTAACTGGAGCCCAGGAAAGGACTGGGAACTACGATCACCAATAAGTAGGCGGGGCCGGGTTGGCGATGTCAGTCAGAGGCTGCTCTGGAGATGAGCTGCCCTGTGAGCCAGCTGCCGGTGCCCTGGAGGCCGCTGGTTAATGCAGTTGCGACCAGGCGTCCAGGGTATTGATGTTTATTATTCTGACCAGCCTTGGCTATCTGTTTGAGGGCAATATATGTGGGAAGAAAAAGGAAAGCAACACATTTAGTAAGCACCTATTATCTATGAATTAGGCCCTGTAGGGAGAAACCAAGAGCTGTTAGACAGCCTTCACTTCTAAGTGGTTATACTGTTTAGGTGATGAGATACAGACTCAAGAGATATTAAGTAGCACTAGTCCGTTTCAATGCCTGTTCCAGGCTAAATAGAAAAGTTACAAGGGATGCATAATTACTGCCCCGTGAACAGTACAAGATAATGAGTCCTGCAGGCTTTGCCAGGAGAGTTCTGGTGGCAGTAGTGGATAGAGAGGACAGCCTGCTGGAGGATTGGGAGGGGGGGCATGTGCAGAGAGCAGGGAAGGAGCTGGTGCTGGGGAGGGGTGTGGCACAGTGAGCCATCTTGTTGCTAAACTCAGGAACCTGGGGAGTGGTGCATGAGACTGGAAAGCCAGGAGGGCCCAGATACAGGTTGCCTAGAGTGCTGGGCTGTGCGTGGACTTGGTGTGATGGAGGCAGTGCATGTCCAGAAGGTGCAGGGCAGGTAGGTGGTGGGACCAATCTAGCAGCAGGGATCAGCATCGACTGAAAGCACTGGGGGGACCAGCTGTAGGCTTCTGCAGGGACCAGGCAGACATAAGGCTCTGGGATGTTAAGAGAAAGAAAAAGTGAGAGGTAAGAGATATATTTTTTTAAAGGTTTATTTATTTTTTTATTTTTTTATTCATTTTTATTAGAGAGAGGGGGGAGAGAGAGAGGGAGAGATAGAGAACAGGGGGAGGAACAGGAAGCATCAACTCCCATATGTGCCTTGACCAGGCAAGCCTAGGGTTTTGAACCGGCGACCTCAGCAATCCAGGTCGACACTTTATCCACTGCGCCACCACAGGTCAGGCGGTAAGAGATATTTTGAATAAAAATTTGAGATAATGGAATGATTGTGGATGGGGAAGGGAAGAAATGACCAAAAGTGCTGGTGATTTTGAGCTTGGGAAGCAGGGGAAAAGCGAGCTATCGCAGGTGTCCCAGTAGAGCCCGAGCTGTACGTGGATCAGGCATCCCCGATTCAACTTCCCTGCACAGTGGGACACTCCTAGCAGGGCTGGTAGCCTCTTCGAGACTACTCTTGAGGCGGCTACGAGGATGCTACTTATCAGTGCCAACACCTACTGCTACCGGAGGAAAAACACGACCAACATACAAGTTAGTTGCAAGAATCACACAGGCAGCTTATTACTCACAAATCCTTTTGGCGTGCCTGGGTACAGCTTAAGGGGGCCCTATTGGCCTGCTCCTCTAGGCCAGGGGTTGGGAACCCTTTTGGCTAAGAGAGCCATGAATGCCACATATTTTAAAATGTAATTCTGTGAGAGCCATACAATGACCTGTGTACGTTAGGCATTATCCAATAAAAATTTGGTGTTGTCCCGGAGGACAGCTGTGATTGGCTCCAGCCACCTCCAACCATGAACATGAGCAGTAGGAAATGAATGGATTGTAATACATGAGAATGTTTTATATTTTTAACATTATTTTTTTTATTAAAGATTTGTCTGCGAGCCAGATGCAGCCATCCAAAGAGCCACATCTGGCTCGCCAGCCATAGGTTCCCGACCCCTGCTCTAGGCTGTTTTGGTCAGAGCGGTGTGGAGACAGTCCATGTTCAATGTTGGAGTCTGGGCGACACCACAGCAGGGGGGACCTTAGCTTTAGTACCTTTTCTGGCCAACGCCTTCTAACAGGTGTCAATCTACAGGATTATCATCTCAAACCACCTTTTTGGGAGTTCCTCACAGGGAGCTCTTTTTATGTTAACTTACCAAAATGTTACATCAAGCCACTTTTAAGGTGTTCCTAGGGAAACTTCTTGTTTATGTTAACCTACAGAGTTATGACATCAAGCCACTTCACACACACACCAACTGAGCCCTGCGTGAAAGGCAGTCTGTTTATCATATCTGTACACACAATGTTAATTCCTATCCAGACAGCATAACTTTATTTAATTTCCTCAATTGCTTTTAATATTATATCCTAATTATATATCTTCCATATTTTCTACATTTCTATATATTTAATTATTATACAATTATATTACTGCAACACCAGGTGGGGGTGGAGTGAGTGGCTAGGTGATGAGCTACTTTTGGAGACACTAGGTTTATAAGGAGTTGGATCTTGAACTGTCCAGGGGGCTGAAGATTGGGACAGAGAATCAGCACAGAGGAAATAACACAAAGGATGAAAGGTGGTGCAGAGGATAAAGGATCAACCTGGAATGACCTGGAACACTGAGGTCCCCAGTTCAAAACCCTGGGCTTGCCTGGTCAAGACACATGTGGGAGTTGATGCTTCCTGCTCCCCCCTTCTCTCTCTCTTGCTTTCTCTCTCTCTCTAAAAATATTAAAAACAACCTATGTACTCTTATGGATCAATGTCACCCTGTTAATTTTCAAAATAAAATTTAAAAATTAAAAAAATAAAAATATTAAAAACAAAACAAAACAAGGGATGAAAGGGATACCATAGATTTTAAAGGGAGGTAACAGAAAGGAAGAATGAGAAATAAGGCCAGGGAACATAAACGTTTAGGAGGAGGAGCCAGTGGGAAGGCATGGAGTAAATAGGCACCCTGGAAGCATGCCAGCCTGGGTGAGGAGTGTCTCTGCCTGACCATGCTAAGTTCTTTATTCCCTCTGAACCTTAGTTTTCTGATCTGTAAAACGGGGAGAACAGCACCTTCATTATCTTCTGTGCGGGTTAAAGGAAATATTGGAGCTATCCATGCACTGGAC
The DNA here is from genome assembly GCF_036850995.1 of Saccopteryx leptura. Classification (NCBI taxonomy): domain Eukaryota; kingdom Metazoa; phylum Chordata; class Mammalia; order Chiroptera; family Emballonuridae; genus Saccopteryx; species Saccopteryx leptura. Next base: position 178,395,041 of record NC_089504.1, on the reverse strand, counting down.
AGTGCTCTTGACATGGAACCAGTGTTTAATATAAGCCTCTGCCCTCTCCACACCTCCCTGCCCACCTCCACCCTTCCCCATTGCCTTTAGGTGGCAAGCCCTTGAAGACAGTGTCTCCCTTTTTAAATGGTAACTTGAGCTGTTGTTGCTCTCATTGTTATTCTTCCTCCTCCTCATCTCCTTCTTCTCCTTCTAGAAGAAACACACAGTCTTGTTTACATGACTAATATTTGAACTGGATCTACCCTCCATTATAAAGGAAGGAAACAATAAATTTGTTTCCTAAGGGCCTCTCAGCTGAAGATGACTGTGACCTCATCTGATCCTCCCAGCTGCTCTGGGGGTTCTGGAGGGCAGGTATTATCAGCTCCCCTCACCTGTTTTTCTCCCTATAGCTGAATGGAAATGGAAGAATAATTGTAAAAAGTTGTACTATTATGTTCAAGAACCACATGTCTACCCCCAAGTTCAAAGGTTTACAAAATTTAATTTTTGGCCCTTTATTTCTGGAATAAATTATTACCTGAGTATAAAAGAAAAATCAATATAGGTAACAAGAGTTCTGGTTTCAGTGTAGTGGGGAGGATCTGGGTCTCAGTTTTTCAGTTCTGGGGGGGGGGAAGGGGCTCTGCTTCTGGGGTAACCCAGTCCCCAGAGCCTCTGTTGCTATACTCAGCTTCCTCCTCTTCCTTTTCAGCCACAGACTTCCTGACTTCAAAGGCCAGGCTGGAGCCCACGAAGGTTTTGCAGAACCCTGGGTGTGCCCAGTGTATGAGCCAAGTGTTGCCTCTGGAGATGAGGCCAACAGCTCGGTTCTGCCCGTGTTTCAGCTGCCCGGAGTGGGAGCCCACTGAGCAGGACCGGCGCTCTGAGGCAGAAGGCCAGGTGTGTGCTTCTGGTCAGGCAGGATGAATAGCCAGGCCTGATGGCCCGGGGCCCAGGAAGAACCCTGGCTGGGTTATGTATGCAGGCCCATTCTGCTAATGTGCTTTGGGTCTTTATTTCCTCTTTGATTATGTTTCTAGAAAAAAAAAACAGTTCATGGTTGTTAGTATGATAATTTGAAATAAAGCAAATATTGGTAACATGCTCTGCAGATAGTTATATAAAGCTGTGAAAGACCCACAGATAATTTACTCTAACTGCAGTTCTATTTATCATTATGTACAAAGCAGCCACCTTTGGGATTCATTTCTTTGAGTGGTATCAATTCCCCAAAAAGATAAGCATAAAACAGCGATTAAAAGAATTTTGCGTGATTTTTGCTTTTAAAATAAAATCTTGGTTAAACCAGCATCCTAGTCTTACATTGTTACTTATTTTTTTCTACTGATTTATCTATATTTATTTGCATTATAAAGGCAATATGCTGTAATGGTAAAAACAAATGAAAATTATTCTGAAGGGTGTAAAATGAAAAGTAGAAGACCCCTCTCATTACCTGTTCTCAATTCCCTGAGATGATCAAGGCTAATGGATTTGTGTGACCCAGACATTTCTTGTTGTATATGTGTGCGTGCGTGTGTGTGTGTGTGTGTGTGTGTGTGTACATGTACATCTAATCTAATATTTTTCCATAAATAGTCTAGTCCTGTGATTTCCCCCCCTTCCCACTTAAATATATATCTTGAGATATGTTACGGTCTATCTCATTCTTTTTAATGATTGTCCAGCTCAGGTGTTACATTGAATGTTTAATGTAATATTCCCATATTTAAGTTGTTCCCAGTTTTTCCCCTTATAAATTCCTAGCAGTGAGATTAAGTGAAAGTTTATGTACATTAAACAAAAAAATATTTATTCTGTGTTACTTATGACAGTGGTCCTCAACCCCCAGGCCACGGACCGGTAGTGGTCTGTGGGCCATTTGGTACCGGTCTGCAGAGAAAGAATAAATAACTTACATTATTTCCGTTTTATTTATATTTAAGTCTGAACGATGTTTTACTTTTAAAAAATGACCAGATTCCCTCTGTTACATCGTCGAAGACTCAGTCTTGATGCTTGTCTTGGTCACGTGATACATTTATCCATCCCACCCTAAAGGCCAGTCTGTGAAAATATTTTCTGACATTAAATCGGTCCATGGCTCAAAAAAGGTTGGGGAACCACTGACTTATGAGATACAAAAAAGGCATAAAGAATAAAAACAGCAAAAAAACAACACTGTCAGCACATAAATGGTTCTTGGTGCGACCCGGGTTGCGGTTCCTCCAGTTTCACCTCCCGGAGGTCACCAGGGTCCTGAATTTGATAATTATCTTTTCCTCATGCATGATTTTATATTTCATGTTTTTACATGTTACATAACTAGTAATTTCCTGATATATTTTCTCTGACTTGTATTTTTTCTAAATATAATATTTCTGAGATTCCTCCAGGTTAATACTATTTTTTTTGACATATATATATATTTTTATTTAGACAATTTTAATAGGGTGACATTGATTAATTAGGGTACATAGATTCAGAGAAAATATCTCCAGGTCATTTTGACACTTGATTATGTTGTATACCCATCACCCAAAGTCAAATTGTCTTCCGTCACCTTCTATCTGGTTTTCTTTGTGCCCCTCCCCCCACTCCTCCCTTTCCTCCCTTCTCTTCCCCCTGGTAACCACCACACTCTTGTCCATTTCCCTGAGTCTCATTTTTGTGTCCCACCTATGTATGGAATCATATAGTTCTTAGTCTTTTCTGATTTACTTATTTCACTCAGTATAATCAAGGTCCATCGTATTGTTGTAAATGATCCGATGTCATAATTTCTTATGGCTGAGTAGTATTCCATAGTGTATATGTGCCACATCTTCTTTATCCAGTCATATATTAAAGGGCTCTTTGGTTGTTTCCATGTCTTGGCCACTGTGAACAATGCTGCAATGAACATGGGGCTGCATGTGTCTTTACGTACTAGTGTTTTTGAGTTTTGGGGTTATATACCCAGTAGAGGGATTGCTGGGTCATATGGTAGTTCTAGTTTTAATTTTTTGAGGTATCACCATACTTTCTTCCATAATGGTTGTACTACTTTACATTCCCACCACCAGTGAATGAGGGTTCCTTTTTCTCCACAGCCTCTCCAACACTTGCTATTACCTGTCTTGTTGATACTAGCTAATCTAACAGGTGTGAGGTGGTATCTCATTGTAGTTTTGATTTGCATTTCTCTAATAGCTAATGAAGATGAACATCTTTTCATATATCTGTTGGCCATTTGTATTCTTCCTGGGAGAAGTGTCTGATCATGTCCTCTTCCCATTTTTTTTTAATATTTTTAACGTTATTTTATTTTATTTTTTTTATTTATTTATTTTTAAAAATATTATTTTTATTAATTTTAATGCAGTGACATTGATAAATCAGGGTACATATGTTCCGAGAAAACATCTCCAGATTATTTTGACCTTTGATTATGCTGCATACCCCTCACTCAAAGTCAAATCGTCCTCCTTCACCTTCTATCTGGTTTTCTTTGTGCCCCTACCCTCCCCCCACTCCCTCCCTCTCCTTCCTCGCCCCTTCCCCACCCCTCCACCCCACGCCCTGTTACCATCACATTCTTGTCCATGTCTCTAAGTCTCATTTTTTTATTGGATTGTTTGCTTGTTTGTTGTTGAGTTTTATGAGTTCTTTGTATATTTTGGATATTAGGCCCTTATCTGAGCTGTTGTTTGAAAATATCAGCTCCCATTTAGTTGGCTGTCTGTTTTGTTGTCAGTTTCTCTTGCTGAGCAAAAGTTTCTTAATCTGATGTAGTACCATTCATTTATCTTTGCCTTCATTTCCCTTGCCTTTGGAGTCAAATTCATAAAGTGCTCTTTATGGCCAAGGTCCATGAGTTTAGTACCTATGTTTTCTTCTATGTAATTTATTGTTTCAGGTCTTATATTTAGGTCTTTGATCCATTTTGAATTAATTTTAGTACACGGGGACAGGCTGTAGTCGAGTTTCATTCTTTTGCATGTGGCTTTCCAGTTTTCCCAACACCATTTATTGAAGAGGCTTTCTTTTCTCCATTGTGTGTTGTTGACCCCTTTCTTGAAAATTATTTGACCATATATATGTGGTTTTATTTCTGGGCTTTCTATTCTGTTCCATTGGTCTGAGTGTCTATTTTTCTGCCAATACCACGCTGTTTTGATTATCATGGCTCTATAATATAATTTGAAATCAGGTATTGTAATGCCCCCAGCTTCATTCTTTTTCCTTAGGATTGCTTTGGCTATTCGGTTTTTTTTATAATTCCATATAAATCTGATGATTTTTTGTTCCATTTCTTTAAAAAATGACATTGGAATTTTGATAGGAATTGTATTAAATTTGTATATCGCTTTGGGTAATATGGTCATTTTGACTATATTTTCTATTCCTATCCAAGAACAAGGAATATTTTTCATTTCATTGTATTTTTTTCAATTTCCCTTAACAATGCTTTGTAGTTTCATTATATAGGTCCTTTACATTCTTTGTTATGTTTATTCCTAGTTATTTTATTATTTTTTTTTGCAACCATAAAAGGGATTATTTTTTTAGTTCGTTTTCTGATGTTTTGTTGTTGGCATATAGGAAGGCAATGGACTTTTGTATATTAATTTTGTACCCTGTGACCTTACTGTATTGGTTTATTGTTTCTAGTAGTCTTTTTGTGGAGTCTTTGGAGTTTTCGAGGTATAGGATCATATCATCTGCAAAAAGTGAAATCTTTACTTCTTTTTTCCCAATATGAATACCTTTTATCTCTTTCTCTTGTCTTATTGCTCTGGCTAGAACTTCCAGCACTATGATGAATAAGAGTGGTGAGAGTGGACAACCTTGTCTTCTTCCTGATTTTAGAGGAAAAGTCCTCAGTTTTATGCCATTTAATATAATGTTAGCTGATGGTTTGTCTCAAATGGCCTTTATCATGTTGAGATATTTTCCTTCTATACCCATTTTGTTGAGTGTTTTTCTGAAGCTGGAAACGGGGAGAGACAGTCAGACAGACTCCCGCATGCGCCCGATCGGGATCCACCCGGCACGCCCACCAGGGGCGATGCTCTGCCCACCAGGGGGCGATACTCTGCCCCTCCGGGGTGTCGCTCTGCCGCGACCAGAGCCACTCTAGCGCCTGGGGCAGAGACCAAGGAGCCATCCCCAGCGCCCGGGCCATCTTTGCTCCAATGGAGCCTTGGCTGCGGGAGGGGAAGAGAGAGACAGAGAGGAAGGAGGGGGGGTGGAGAAGCAAATGGGCGCTTCTCCTATGTGCCCTGGCCGGGAATCGAACCCGGGTCCCCCGCACGCCAGGCCGACGCTCTACCACTGAGCCAACCGTCTAGGGCCTGTTGAGTGTTTTAAACATAAAATGGTGTTGCATTTTATCAATTGCCTTTACTGCATCTATTGATAGGATCATATGGTTTTTGTTCTTTATTTTGTTGATATGGTGTATTCCATTAACTGTTTTACATATGCTGAACCATCCTAGTGATTCTGGGATGAATCCCACTTGATCATGATGAATTATTTTTTTAATGTATTGTTGTATTTGATTTGCTAGTATTTTGTTTAGTATTTTAGCATCTGTATTCATTAGAGATATTGGTCTGTAGTTTTCTTTTTTTGTGTCGTCCTTGCCAGGTTTCAATATGAGAGTTATGTTGGCCTGATAAAATGTGTTTGGAAGTATTGATTCTTCTTCAATTTTTTTTTCATTTTTTTTTTAAAGATTTTATTTATTTATTTTAGAGAAGGGGGGAGAGAGGGAGGGGAGGAGCAGGAAGCTTCAACTCCCATATGTACCTTGACTGGGCAAGCCCAGGGTTTCGAACCGGCGACCTCAGCATTCCAGGTCGACGCTTTATCCACTGTGCCACCACAGGTCAGGCTGATTCTTCTTCAATTTTTTGGAAGACTTTGAGTAGAATAGGATCCAAGTCTTCTTTAAATGTTTGAATTCACTAGTATAGCCGTGTGGCCCTAGACTTTTATTTTTTGAGAGGTTTTTGATAGTTGTTTCTATTTCCTTCCTGCTTATGCATCTGTTTAGGCTTTCTACTTCTTCATGATTCAATCTAGGAAGATTGTATTGTTCCAGGGATTTATCTATTTCTTCTAGATTGTTAAATTTGGTGGCATATAGTTTTCCATAGTATTCTACAATAATTCTTTGTATATCTATAATATCTGTGGTGATTTCTCCTCTTTCATTTTGGATTTTGTTTATATGAGTCCTTTCTCTTTTTTCCTTAGTGAGTCTTACCAAGGGTTTGTCAATTTTGTTGATCTTTTCAAAGAACCAGCTCCTTGTTTTATTAATTTTTTCTAAAGTTTTTCTGTTCTGTATTTCATTTATTTCTGCTCTGATTTTTATTATTTCCTTTCTTCGGCTGGTTTTGGGTTGCCTTTGTTCTTCTTTTTCTAGTTTCTTAAGATGTGAAGTTAAGTGGTTTACTTGGGCTCTCTCTTGTTTGTTCATATAGGCCTGTAGTGATATGAACTTCCCTCTTATTACTGCTTTTGCTGCATCCCAGAGATTCTGATATGTCATATTGTCATTTTCATTTGTCTGTATATATCTTTTGATCTCTGCTTTTATTTCTTCTTTGACCCACTCATTTTTTAGAAGTATGTTGTTTAATTCCACATTTTTGTGGTTTGTTTACTTCTTTTTTGCAGTTGAATTCTAGTTTCAAAGCTTTATGGTCAGAAAATATGCTTGATATATAACATCTACCAGAAAGTTCTGTCCGTTTCTATCACAACAAGTTTCAACACATAAGCACATGTTTATTTGGGGCATGTGTGCCTCTCTATTTTTATCACTTAACGTATATATACTGACGTAGCAAATTAACTAAAACAGAGTTGATTCATGTTAGTCTTATGTGTGCAGTGATAGTGTACCCATTGCTACTGATTAAGTTCATTTATGCCACTGTAATTTTTACAAATTTCAACAAGGAAGAAATGCTACAGAAGCGCATCTGTCACATCCACCATATTCCCTGGACTTAGCACCCTCCTACTATCACTTGTTTTTGTCCTTACAAAATTTTTTGAAGGGCAAAAAATTCAAAAATGAAGAAGATATCAAACAAGCACTGGTTCAATTTTTCGCATCAAAAGATAAAGCATTTTTCAAAAATGGGATATACAAATTGCCCTCACGCTGGCAAGAAATCATTAATAATAATGGCAATTATATTATTTAATAAAGTTTATTGACGGTAAGAAAAATTTGTATTTTGTTTTATTCCAAAAATGGACAGAACTTTCCGGTAGACCTTATAATTTCAGTATTTCTGAATTTGTTGATGATATTTTTGTGGCCCAACATATGGTCAATTTTTGAGAATATTCCATGTACACTGGAGAAAAATGTATACTCTGGCTGTTTGGGATGCAATGTCCTGTAGATGTCTATCATATCCAATTGTTCTAGTGTTTTGTTTAAGGCCGATATTTCTTTATTGATTTTCTGTTTGGATGAACGATTTAGAGCCATCAGTGGTGTATTGAGGTCTCCAAGTATGATTGCATTTTTGTCAGTTTTTATTTTTAGGTCAGTTAGTAGATGTCTTATATACTTTGGTACTTCTTGGTCTGGTTTATATATATTAAGAAGTGTTATGTCTTTTTGATTCAATGTCCCCTTTATCATTATGAAATGATCATGTTTGTCTCTGATTACCTTTGCTGTCTTGTAATTAGCATTGTTAGATATGAGTATGGCTACACCTGCTTTTCTTTGGATGTTATTTGCTTGGACAATCGTTTTCCAACCTTTCACTTTGAGTTTGTTTTTATCCTTGTAGCTTAGATGTGTTTCTTGAAGGCAGCATACAGTTGGACTTTCTTTTTTAATCTATCCTGCTACTCTGTGTCTTTTTATTGGTGAGTTCAATCCATTTACATTTAGTGTAATTATTGAAACTTGAGGGTTTTCTATTGCCATTTTATATATTGCTTTCTGATAACTCTATATCTTGTTTGGTTCTTCTCTTTTGTTTTTCTGTCATTTGTTTTTGTTTGGTTGTATTCCATACTTCTTTCCTCTGTTTCTTCTTTTTTTAAGCCATGTGTTTCTGTGGTGATATTTTTCAGGGGTGGTTACCATTGAGTAAAAGAAAGCATACATATCATATTCATTGTAGTACATTATCTCATGAGTGCTTCTGTACTCCATCCTCCTTTGCTTCTGTTAATCTTTGTCCTCTCCCCTTTTTTGTTTTTGTTGTCACAGATTAGTCTTGTTTTTATTGTGATTTTGATGGAGCTTTTACTTGTAGTTTTGTTTTGTTTTGTGCTTTGTATCTGGTTGGATAACCCCCTTTAGTATTTCCTGAAGTGGGGGTTTTCTGGTGATTAATTTCCTCATCTTTTCTATATCTGTGAATGTTTTTATTTCTCCTTTGTATTTGAAGGATAGCTTTGATGGATACAGTATTCTTGGCTGGGAGTTCTTCTCGTTCAGAATTTTAAATATTGGAGTCCACTCTCTTCTGGCTTGTAGAGTTTCTGCTAAGAAATGTGATTATAACCTAATTGGCCTTCCTTTATAGGTTGCATTCTTCTTTTCCCTGGCTGCCTTAAGGATTTTTTCTTTGTCATTGGTTTGTGATAATTTCATTATGATGTGCCTTGGAGTAGGTTTGTTTGGGTTAAGATAACTTGGTGTTCTGTTTGCTTCTTGAATTCGAGGCTCTAATTCTTTCCACAGGCTTGGGAAGTTCAAGTCTATTATTTGTTTGACTATGTTCTCCATTCCATTTTCTCTCTCTTCTCCTTCTGATATACCCATTATTCTTATGTTGCTCTTTCTGATGGAGTCAGACAATTCCTGTAGGGCTTTCTCATTTTTTTAATTCTTGAGTCTCTCTCTTCTTTTCTCTGTAGTGCCTCTAGTTGCCTCTCTTCTATGTCACTAATTCTCTATCTGGCCTGTTCCATTAGCTAAGCTTGTTACCTCGTTTTTCAGTTCATGAATTGAGTTTTTCATATCTGTTTGATTCATTTTTATAGTTTTAATTTCCTTGGTGATGTATTCTTTTTGTTCATTGAATTGTTTTTGAGCTCTCTAAATTGCCTTTCCATGCTTTCTTGTGTCTCCCTGAGTATTTTTAGGACTTCAATTTTTAATTCTCTGTCATTTAAGTCCAAGGTTTCCAAGCAATTGAAAATTTTTTTCTATAGATTTTTCCTCATTTATCTGAGCTACATCTCTGTCTTTTGTATCCATGATATTTGATTTCTTTTTCCTTAATGGCATTTGAAAGTGGTATTGTTAATAACACTAATAAGAGATGATTAAAAAAAAGAAAAAAATTTAAAAAATACATTGAAAAAAGGAAAATTCTATTGTGTTATTGGAACAAAAACTACATAGAATGGAGAGCCAGGGTTGAGGGTAATTGACAAAAAGATAAAAAATGAAGTAAAAAACACAAAATGCCACAAAGAAATAATTTGAATCCAGAATAAAATAATTTGTTTGTAAATGACAATAGAATGAGAGAAAAAGTGAAAAAGAACAGAAGAAAAAAGAAATAAAAAGAGTTAAGGTTTTTGGAATGTAATCCTCATAAAAAAAAACAAGAATGAAAATTTTAATACCTATGGGTAATGAAGTTCAAAATGAAAAGGAAAGAATATGATAGAAAGAGGATAAAAGAACCAAAGTGGAAAAAAATACAAGAAAAAAATGGAAAAAGTTATAAAAAGTGTAATTTTTTTCCCGGTTTTGAGAGGTATTTTCTTTTTCTTTTCTTTTCTCCTTTTTTTTTGGCAGGTAGTGCTGTACCACAGGTTTTACCCCTGTGGCACTCTTGAGTAGAGATTTGCAATTGATATGTCACTATGGTGATGACGTAGTTAGGCCTCAGTCCCGTTGGTAGGTGGGGCTTGTTAGGGTTTGCAGGCTCTGACAATGGGAGAGTCAGTTTCCCCGGTGCCTCTCCCCATGTCTTTCCTTCCTGAACCAGTAGCCTGGGGACCCAGTCACTGCCTGGAGAGCAAGAGGCTTTAAGACAGGGATCCCCAAATTATGGCCCGCAGGCCATTTATCCGGCCCCCGCCGCACTTCTGGAAGAGGCACCTCTTTCACTGGTGGTCACTGAGAGGAGCACAGCATCCGCCTCCTGTGCTCCTGGAATACTGTATGTAGTGGCACCGCAAAGCACGGCATCACTCACGTACAGTACTACTTCCGGTGTCATGGGACGCACGCGACACGGCTCCAGAAGCACGTCATATCACTTGTTACGGCTAGCAGTGACAAATATGGAACCGGACATTGACCATCTCATTAGCCAAAAGTAGGCCCATAGTTCCCATTGAAATACTGGTCAGTTTGTTGATTTAAATTTATTTGTTCTTTATTTTAAATATTGTATTTGTTCCCGTTTTGTTTTTTTACTTTAAAATAAGATATGTGCAGTGTGCATAGGGATTTGTTCATAGTTTTTTTTATAGTCCGGCCCTCCAACGGTCTGAAGGACAGTGAACTGGCCCCCTGTGTAAAAAGTTTGGGGACCCCTGCTCTAAGAGCTGCCAAGTCCCCCCTCTAGCCCCGCTCAAAGCAGGGTTCTGGGTAAGGCTTTGCCAACCAGAGCCACCAGCATAAGCAGACAGGGCAAGGAGCCGATTACTGGTCAGGCTCCTTTCTAAGGGTCCCCGGGTATGTCTAGTTTGCCTCAGTGCTCCGCAGGTCTAATCTCCACAGGCTTCTCCCTTGTGCCCTGTTTGGAAGCCCGCAGCCCAGCCCCCATGACTTCCGCAGTGCACTTGGAGGTCTGCTCTGCAGGAATGCGCTTTGTGACCTGTATTGGCTCGTGGAGGGGCCCAGCCTGGACAGGTCCAGGCCTAGTGATCCTGGCCCTTGCGCATTTCCTGTGCTGTTGGTCTGGGAGCCGGGACCACACAGAAACTCTGGCTACAGCCCACGCAGAAGTCCACTGCTGACAGTCTCCAGCCTAGCCCCTCTGCGAATGCAACACCCATGCCAGAGGTGCCAGGTGGAGCCACTTGCACACTGTCCGCGATCACAGACTAGAAGTGAACAAAGCCCAAAGCCGCTCTGGTGCCGGCCTCCACAGGCAAACCGCTCAGCCACCTCTGCTGGAGTCTGTTGCTCGCGCTAGCTCTGTGTCTGTGATCTCAGGCTGAGCCACCGGCACGCTCTCTCCTTGGCTTGATCATCTGCCCTAGCTCAGCTTCTTCCCTCGCCCCCAGCCCTCCTTTCCTCTCAGTTCCAAGCGAAAGCGGCCCTTCCTCAGATCAGTGAGGAAAGCAGAATACTCCATTCTCCATTTTACTTCATTCAGAGTGGATTATATATTCAACCACCTTTTCGCCTAATTGTACCTTTGTTTGGTGTATGTGTATTTCAGATGCTCCTGGGATTGTTTTTCTGTCTCTAGTTGTTGAATTTGTTGAAATTTAAGGGGGAGATATCGGGAACACCCCTCACAGTGCCATTTCTCTGACATCATTGTTGATACCATTTTTGAGCTAATTTCTTTTCAGTACTGAATAACTTCAAATTATATGGCTATGCCACAACTTATGTATCATTTAAGTTGTACTATATAGTTTTTTCTTTACAAACAATGCTGTTAAGAATATTCTTGTAGCCTGACCTGTGGTGATGCAGTGGGTAAAAGCATTGACCTGGAACGCTGAAGTTGCCGGTTCAAAACCCTGGGCTTGCCTGGTCAAGGCACATATGGGAGTTGATGCTTTCTGCTCCTCTCTCCCTTCTCTCTCTTGGCCTCTCTCTCTGTCCCCTCTCTATAAAATGAATAAATAAAATCTTGAAAAAAAATAGATCCTATAGATAAATGTTGTAAGCTTATCATTAAATGATTTAAAAAAAAAGGAAAAAAAAGAATATTTTTGTATATAATAACTCTTGGTTGCATATGCGTGAGGATTTCTTTATGATATTTGCCTAGAGGGGAATGGCTGGTTCATAGAATATGAAAATCTTCAATGATATTAGAAATATTATCCAAAGTGGTTTTACACTCTTACTTCATATTCTCACCAACTTGGTATTGTACAGCCTTTTAATTTTTGTGACTTTGACTGATGTGAATGCTTGCTGTGATTTTTATTTAGATTTCTCAGATTTCTAGTGAGGTTGGGCATCTTCATGTACTCTGTGGCCTTGCCTGTTTTCTCTTATGTGAATTGACTTTACCCATTTTTTTCTTTCAAAATGTTAGTCTTTTCCTTATTGATTTATAGAATTTTATTATATATTGTGCTTGCTGGTCTGTTAAGGGCTAAATATCTTTTCCCAATCTCTTGATTGTCTTTTTAATTTTTTTTTTTTAAGTGAGAGTAAAGGAGATAGAGAGACAGATTCCCACATGTGCCCTGACCAGGATCCACCTGGCAACCCCACTTGGGCCAACGCTTGAATCAATCACGCTATCCTCAGCTCCCATGGATGACACTTGAACCAGTCCCAGTTGAGCCACTGGCTGCAAGGAGTAAGAGAGAGATAAGTGGATGAGGGAGGGAAAGAGAAGCAGATGGTTGCTTCTCCTGTGTGCGCTGACCAGGAATCAAACCTGGGATGTCTGTATGCGGGGCCAACGCTCTATCCACCGAGCAAACCAGCCAAGGCGGTCTTTTCCCTTTTTACATGGGTGACTGTTATTTATTTATTTAAAACTTTAAAAAAATATTTTATTTATTCATTTTAGAAAGGGGAGAGAAAGAGAAAGGGAGGGGGGACAGGAAGCATCAATTTCCATATGTGCCTTGACCAGGCAAGCCCAGGGTTTTGAACCAGTGACCTCAGCGTTCCAGGTCGATGTTTTATCCACTATGTCATCACAGGTCAGGCCCTTATGGGTGACTATTAATGAACAGAAGTTGTTTTAGTGTAGTTGAGTTTTGTATTAAAAATCTTTTTAAAATTCATTTTTAGAGAGAGGAAATGGGAGAGAGACAGAGACAGATATGAATATATATTGAGAGACATCGATTTGTTTTCCACTTATTTGTGCATTAATCATTGGCTGATTCTTGTTTGTGCCCTGACGGGGTCACACCTGCAACCTTGGGGTTTCGGGACAGTGCCCTAACCCAGTTAGCCACTCAGTCAGGGCCTGTTTACATTGTTGATATTGTTAATTGCCCGGCTTAGAATTCTGTTGATAGTGTTTGAATACTTGGTGTCTCCACATTCCTGCCAACGGTGGGCATTACTGGATTTAATTTTTGTTAATCTGATAGGTGAAAAATGGTGTCTCATTGACTTAATTCTGACTAAGCCAGAACACATTTTCATAGGGTTATTGGCTTTTGCATTTTTTTCTGTTTTGTTTGTTTGTTTTTTAGCATATGCATGTGCACACATGCACAAGGGAGAGAGAGAGAGAGAGAGAGAGAGAGAGAGCGAGAGCTAGGGACAGACAGACAGGGAGGGAGAGAGATGAGAAGCATCAACTCATAGTTGTGGCACCCTAGTTGTTCATTGATTGCTTTCTCATCTGTGTGTTGACTGGGGGTCTCCAGCCTAGCCAGTGACCTCTTGTTCAGGCCAGTGATCTTTGGGCTCAAGCCAGCAACCATGGGGTCATGTCTGTGATCCTACACTTAAGCCGGCAACCCCACGCTCAAACTGATGGGCCCGTGCTCCAACCAGTGACCTCAGGGTTTCGAACCTGGGTCCTCAGCATCCCAGGCCAACACTATTCACTGTGCCACTGCCTGGTCAGGATCTTTTTCTATTTTTATTTTTCATTTTTCTGTTAGGTAGTTTGTTTTTTCTTAATAGATTTTTCCCAATGATTTGTATAGTTTCTGAATGTTAAGGAAATCAGCCTCTGTCAAGCCATGTGTGTGACTACATGCTATATTATACCCCTGAACTGCAACCCATTGACCATAGGGTTAGGGAAACCTTAGCTTCTATAAAACATTTATCTTCTTAAGCGCTGAACTCTGGCCATATTAAGCAATACAGTCTATAGGAGAACCAGTGTAGTTCTGTGAAAGTAGGGGTGGCAGAAGTGGGGAGTGTATGTGCACTGTGGGTGTCCATCTGCTGTTAAGTGTGTACACAGAGATGGAGACTGGAGAGAAGGTTGAGGCGATGGGGATGGGACTGCATTTTTATTTCTTAAACTGAATGTTACTAATGCTTGGATGAGTAAGTCGGAGGTGTCTTGGGTAACTTGGCTACTCTCAGCTGGTGGAGAGAGAAGAGGAATTGAATAGTTCTTAGGGTCCAGTGTGTGCTGGGCGCACAGCCCTGAAGGGAGGCGTTATTAGAGGGGTACCCGAAAACTCAGGAAAGCCGACTGGCTCCAGGTTGCACAGCTGTAAGGGGCCAGGCTGGGACTCAGCGCACTCCCCAGCCTGGCTCTTTGCCATATACTAATTGTTCTACTATGATTAGGCTCAATTAGGAGAGGACTGGCTTTAATAAAAAGATTTATCAGGAGAACCATCTAACAAGAGAGTGAAATTAGGACATATTTTAAATAGATTGCCATCTCAACAGTGAAATTCCACATTTCTATGTTTTAGTGTTAGTAATTGGCTTAAGTGGTCCTTCCAGGAGAACACAGGTAAATGAACAATGATTGTAATTGTGCTCTATTGAAAAGGAGCGAGAATCTTTATGGTCCTGTTCACTCTTAAAAGAATGTTTAACATAGGAACCAGCCAGGATTCCACTTTCCTCTTTCTTGCATTTGGCAGAATTTGGATGACACTGAACTTTCTCTTCACTCATTTTTTCCATTCAACAACTGTTTACTAAATTCACACTTGGTGACATTCTGATAAGAGCTGAGAATGGGGGAGAGAACAGATCCAGGTCCTGCCCTCATGTGACCTACTCTAGTGGAGAGGATTATCAATAAATGAGTAAATAAACAAGTGAAACACTTAACGACTGTCATACTGCTGTGAAGGACATATACAGGTGCCATGGACCAACTTTAGATGGGGCAGTCGGGGAATGTCACATACACGTTATGGGTGATGGGAGTAATGTTTATAGTTTTGGTTAAAAATTCCTCTAAACAGCCTCCCTATAAAATTTTCTTTTAGCACAGAAGAAACAGCACCGATCTATGAAGAAAAGCAGGGCATGAAATTATTTCTTCTGGGGGCTACAAAATTAAAATAATGACAATGCTGCCCAGTCAGCCTCCTGCTCAGTTCTGAATGAGAGTGCCACACATGCCCCCGGGCAGTATTTTTATACTATCTGAGTGTGAATCTGATTTTTATTTTTTAAAATTTATTTATATATTTATTCATTTTAGAGAGGAGAGAGAGTAGAGAGTATGAGAGAGAGAGAGAGAGAGAGAGAGAGAGAGAGAGAAAGGGGGGAGGAGCAGGAAGCATCAACTCCCGTATGTGCCTTGACCAGACAAGTGCAGGGTGCTGGGTTCTGAACTGGCGACCTCAGCGTTCCAGGTCGACCACCACAGGTCAGGCTGAATCTGATTTTTAATGGAGATTTCTCACTTGAGGTAAATAACTACCACCCATCTTTTGTGTGTGTGTGTGTGTGTGTGTGTGTGTGTGTGTGTGTGTGTGACAGATACAGAGAGAGACAGAGAGAGGAACAGATAGGGACAGACAGGCAGGAAGGGAGAAAGATGAGAAGCATCAATTTTTTGTTGTGGCACCTTCATTGTTCATTTATTGCTTTCTCATATGTGCCTTGACCCAGGGGCTACGGCAGAGCGAGTGACCTCTTGCTCAACCCAGCGATCTTGGGCTCAAAGCGGGGACCTCGGGGTTTCGAATCTGGGTCCTCTGCTTCCCAGTCTGATGCTCTAACCACTGTCCACCGCCTGGTCAGGCACTACCACCCATCTTTAATGGGAGGACCTGAAAGCATTTAAGGAAAATATAAATCCAGAGATCTGTCCAGAGCTGACATGAAAAGTCCTCTCCTGAGTTTGCAGCCTTTGGAGATAAAGTAGCTTCCATCTAGCAGGGTTCTGCCTCCCAGCCAGCCACCCTCCCTGGGACATGCCATATGCCACACTCCCTGCCACATGCCAGCCCACCCAGGTCCTTGGAACAGGATATGACTTAAAATTTTCCCTGCCCAGCAGAACTCTCTCTGAAGGAGTTTCACAAACACTTCATTTTTGGTATGTTGGAGGCAGGCAAAGACAGTGCCAGGCTTTCAGGAATATAATTTGATGATTATGGTTAGAAATTACTACCCATCTTCCAGGACTCTTGGGGAGGGAACTTTTAGTTAGTTTTTCCTTTAGTTATGTATATTTGTTATTTTCTTAACCAAAATGCCATTAACAGGCTTAAAAAATTGACAATAATTCTTTAATCTCACCTAAGCCCTCAGTCCATATTCAAATTTTTTGTTCTTGTCTTTGGGCTTGAAGAGAGCCTCTCTTTCTAACCAACTTAGGAGTTGTTAGTGTTGCTCCTCATAACATATATATAACTCTAGAGAAGTTCCAAGTAGTTGTCTGGTCACCTTTCCGGGAGAGGGAATAAAGGAAAACCGGGTCTGAAGCGCATCTGATCTCAATTAAATCATTGCCTCGGTTAAGCTGGTGTTTGGGGGCCATCTGGTGGCCAGAATGGTTTTAACACAACCTGGGTCTACTTGTTGCCCTCTCGTGGCGAGAGGTGGTGTAATACCCTAGGAATCCTTTCCCTGCCTTGTTTAAAATTACAGAAATAAAGATACAGCTCAGGAAGGGAGTGAGCTAACAGCTAACATTGACTTGACACCCATAAAACAGATGGGGCTCAGAGATGAGCCAGGAGAGTACCTACACTGGTATGGCAACTGTGGTTGCTGCCTGCACGATATTTAAAGAAACTTCAATTACGAAAATTTGAATTAACAATTCTGTGTGGAGTGAGAAGTGTGAATATATGACATAGTCTCAATTATTACTTTTAAATATTTATCTTGTACCTGAACCACAGACTTTTAGATCTGGAAAAGATCTGAGAAATTAGTCAACAAAGTTTTATTGAATTTCTACTTTTAACCTCTGTACTAAGTGTTGTTAACGATCTAAGATGAATTAGATATGTAAAATCCTGTCCTCAAAGAGTTAAAAGTGTAGCAGCAAAGACAAATAAATGAACAAGCAAATGCCAGGTAGTGTGCAATGACAGTGAAAGAGCAGGCAGGCTGTGAGGACGGAGATGCGGAATGGCCAACTCTACCTGGGGGTCAGTGAAGGCTTGAAAGAGCATCTATTTGTGTCTTGCAGAATAGGGAGTTTTCCAGGGACGTTGAGGAGGCTCAGGCAGTTGGAAAGCACACACAGGGAAGCAATGAGTGTTCAGGTGTTGCAAATATGGCTGTAGTGTATGGTGTGACATGCACAGTAGATGGGCTACAAATCCTTGCTGAATGAATGAATGAATAACTGATGCTGGTGGGAGTGGTGAGAAAGGAAGGTGAAGAGGTTTGTGAGGGGCAGATCATAACACTAAGGAATACAAACGTTATGCTGGAAGAGCTGAGGGACAGCAAGGTGGAGGGCCTTTGAAGGTTTTAAGGGCAACAAGGTTTTAAAAATAATTTTGGTGGCAGTGAATAGAAAGCAGGGAACTAATTAGCACGCTATCACAATAATTCAAAAAACAATGATGAAGGCCTCAAACAGTGGAAATGGGAACATTCAGGAAGAAACGGATTTGAGTACTATTTATTTTTATTTCTAATTTTTCCAGTTTTATTGATAATTGACACATTACTTCATATTAGTGTAAAGTGTACAATGATATGATAAGTGTATATATATTGTGAAATGATTACCACAATAAGTTTTGTTAATATCCTCCACTTTCCATAGTTACAG
The DNA here is from genome assembly GCF_036850995.1 of Saccopteryx leptura. Taxonomy (NCBI): domain Eukaryota; kingdom Metazoa; phylum Chordata; class Mammalia; order Chiroptera; family Emballonuridae; genus Saccopteryx; species Saccopteryx leptura. The sequence continues at coordinate 178,377,228 of NC_089504.1, read as the reverse complement.
ATTTTTTTCTTGAGATAACATCTAAGGTCTACTCTCTTAGCAACACAATACAGTATTGTTACATTACATGATATATGTTATATTACATAATATACATTACATCCCAGAACATATTTATAACTGGAAGTTTGAATCTTTTGATCACCTTCACCTAATTTCCCCCACAGCTTCTGGCAACTACCAATCTGATCTTTGTTTTATGAGTTCAGCTTTTTTTTATATCTACATTTGAGTAAAATTATGTGATATATGTCTTTCTTTGTCTGACTTATTTCACTTAGCATAATGTTCACAAAGTCCAAAGGTCTATCTATGTTGTTGTAGAACTGCTTTTTTGTTTTTTAGCTGCATTATATATTTACATGTTTTTATTTATTTATTCATTCACCCATTGATGGACACTTAGGTTTTTTTATATGTCTTGGTTACTGTGAATAATGCTGAAATGAGCCTCCCTTCATTGGTGCTTAAGGGTTCCCTTTTCTTCACATCCTCACCAACACTTACCTCTTGCCTTTTTGATAATAGCCCTTCTAATAGGTGTGAAGTGATATCCCAACTGTGGTTTTGATTTGCATTTCCCTGATGATTGGTGATGTCCATTGAGCACCTTTTCATGTACCTGGTGGCCATTTGTGTGTCTTCCTTAAAAAAAATGTCTATTTAGTTCCTTTGCCAATTTTAATTTTTTATCTTTTTTGAGAGATAGGGTGAAAGAGACAGAGAGACAGGAACACTGAGCTGTTCCTGTGTGTGCCCTGACTGGGGATTGAACTGGCAACCTCTGTGCTTTGAGATGATGCTCCTCCGATCAACTGAGTCAGTTGACCGAGACTTGCTCAATTTTTAATTTTTTTTTATTTATTCATTTTTTTTTTAGAGAGGAGAGAGAGACAGAGAGGGAGAGAGAGGAGAGAGAGACAGAGAGAGAGAGAGAAGGGGGGAGGAGCTGGAAGCATCAACTCCCATATGTGCCTTGACCAGGCAAGCCCAGGGTTTCGAACCGGTGACCTCAGCATTTCCAGGAAAGACGCTCTACTTTTTTTTTATTTTTTTTTATTTATTGATTTTTTTAGAGAGAGAGGAGTGAGAGACAGAGAAGGGGGAGGAGCAGGAAGCATCAACTCCCATATGTGCCTTGACCAGGCAAGCCCAAGGTTTCGAACCGGCGACCTCAGTGTTCCAGGTCGACGCTTTATCCCACTGCGCCACCACAGGTCAGGCTCAATTTTTAATTAAAGTTATTTTGCTATTGAATTGTACAAATTTTTTATTTTTATTTTATATTTATTCTATTTATTTTATTTTTTTTACAGAGACAGAGATAGAGTCAGAGAGAGGGATAGATAGGGACAGACAGACAGGAATGGAGAGAGATGAGAAGCATCAATCATTAGTTTTTCGTTGTGACACCTTAGTTGTTCATTGATTGCCCTCTCCCATGTGCCTTGACCATGGGGCTACAGCAGACCGAGTAACCCCTTGCTGGAGCCAGCGACCTTGGGTCCAAGCTGGTGAGCTTTGCTCAAACCATATGAGCCCGCGCTCAAGCTGGTGACCTCAGGGTCTCGAATCTGGGTCTTCTGCATCCCAGTCTGATGCTCTATCCACTGCCCCACTACCTGGTCAGGCTATTTTTATTTTTTATTTTTTACAGAGACAGAGAGTCAGAGAGAGAGACAGATAGGGACAGATAGACAGGAACGGAGAGAGATGAGAAGCATCAATCATCAGTTGTTCGTTGTGACACCTTAGTTGTTCATTGATTGCTTTCTCATATGTGCCTTGACCGTGGGCCTTCAGCAGACCGAGTAACCTCTTGCTTGAGCCAGCAACCTTGGGTCCAAGCTGGTGAGCTTTGCTCAAATCAGATGAGCCTGTGCTCAAGCTGGTGACCTCGGGGTCTGGAACCTGGGTCCTCCGCATCCCAGTCCAATGCTCTATCCACTGGTCAGGCCTATTTTTATTTTTTAAAGATTTTATTTATTCATTTTAGAGAAGAGAGAGAGAGAGAGAGGTGGGGGAGGAGCAGGAAGCATCAACACCCATATGTGCCTTGACCAGGCAAGCCCAGGGTTTTGAACAAATTGTATATGTTTTTTTTTTTTTAAGTTTTTTATTTATTTATTCATTTTTAGAGAGGAGAGAGAGACAGAGAGAGAGAAGGGGGGAGGAGCTGGAAGCATCAACTCCCATATGTGCCTTGACCAGGCAAGTCCAGGGCTTTGAACCGGCAACCTCAGCGTTTCCAGTTTGACGCTTTACCCACTGCGCCACCACAGGTCAGGCAATATATGTTTTTAAAACTATATTTCATGTATGTTTAGCACAAGAGAGAGAGAGAGAGACAGACAGACAGACAGCCAGACAGACAGGAAAGGAGAGAGATGAGAAGCATCAACTTGTAGTTGTAGCACTTCAGTTGTTCATTGATTGCTTTCTCATACATGCTTTGACCAGGGGGGCTCCAGCTGAGTTTTTTATTTTTATAAAAAAAGTGACCCCTTGCTCAAGCCAGTGACCATGGGCTCAAGCCAGCGACCGTGGTAATTGTTCATTCTTTCTTTCTTCAGTCCCCTCTCCTGGGGCTCTTCACTGCCCACGTCATAGTTCGATAGCTGGCATTGAGGTCCCGGAAATCTGAGGTCAGCTTCTCTTTCAGCTTTAGCTCTCTGAGCTCCTCCACTCACTCGCCATGCTAGGGATTTGGACACATGGGAGCACATTCCCTCTCCCTCTGTATTGCTACCAAAGTTCTTTCCATCCTTCAAAGTCAAGGCTGGACAATCCTTCACTCAACCTTTCCTGATTCTTCGGGCCCAAAATAATATTTTACTTTTCTGAACATCTGTAGAAATTAACACACACTCTATTCTTTTGTAGTAATTTTGAATCCATTTTATTTCCTGTAAGCCTATTAAAGTAGGAAGTTCTTATTGTTGTTATTTTTTCCCAAGAACCTAACAAAATGTCCCGTATATATACAGATGATCAATGAATATTAGAAGAATAATTGATTACACAGAAATTCTTAGAAGTAGCTAAAGTGAAGTGCTATGGTTTGAATGTTTGTGTACCTCCCACATTCATATCTAAATCCTAACAAGTGATATGATGGTATTAGTAGGTGGAACCTTTGGGAGGTGCTTAAGCCATGACAGTGACGCTCTCATAAATGGGATTAGTGCCTCATAAAAGTGGCTCCAGAGTCTGACCAGACGTGATGCAGTGGATAGAGTGTCGGACTGGGATGTGGATGACATAGATTTGAAACTCCGAGGTCGCCAGCTTGAGCGCAGGCTCATCTGGTTTGAACAAAAGTCACCAGCTTGAGCCCAAGGTTGCTGGCTTGAGCAAGGGGTCACTTGCTCTGCTGGAGCCCATGGTCAAGCCACATATGAGAAAGCAATCAATGAACAACTAAGGTGCTGCAACAAAGAATTGACGCTTCTCATATCTATCCCTTCCTGTCTGTCTGTTCCTATCTGTCCCTCTCTCGGTCTCTGTCACACACACAAAAAAGGTGGTTCCAGAGAGACCAGTCACCCCTGCCAGGACACAGTGAGAAGGGGCTAGCTGCGAACCAGGAGAAAAGCTCTCACCTGGCCATGCCGGTGCCTTGGTTTTGGGTTTCTCAGCTTCCAGAACTGGAAACAACAAGTTTATGCTGTTAAGAAGCTACATAGTCTGTGGCATTTTGTTATAGTAGTCCTAACAAACTAAGATGTGGAGGGAACAGAAAAATTAATATATTTTTTTCCAGGCTAGAAATAAAGGGTTGGAACAGAGTGTTCAATTTAAAGGGGGGGTAGTCCTCTGAGGCAGGTTGGGTTGCCTGGAAGAAAGGACAAAAGGCGGGACTACTAAAGCTGGAGCACTCCAGGACTGGGCTCAAAGGTGGTGGACATAAAGCAACCCCTGTCAAAAGCTTGATGGTTGGACCTGTGGTGGCGCAATGGATAAAACATCGACCTGGAATGCTGAGGTCACCAGTTCAAAACCCTGACCTTACCTGGTCAAGGCACATATGGGAGTTGATGCTTCCTGCTCCTCCCCCCCTTCTCTCTGTCTCTCTCTCTCCTCTCTAAAATTAATAAATAAAATCTTAAAAATAAAGGTTTGTTGATGTCTAAGTCATGACAAGCAAGTGGGAGGGCTAACGCTACTCATGGACTCAATCTGGCCTGCGCATAGTTTGTGTTCCAATTCTCCATATACTGCAGCAATTCAAATGTCTTAGGTGACAGAAATTCAGTGCCTACTGCTGAGCAAGATGAAGGCCACTTCTCATCCATCCATTCTTGCTTTCTTTCTTCCTTTTTTAGGTGAAAGGAGGGCAGACAGTGAAACCAACTCCCACATGTGCCCTGGCCAGGATCTACCTGGAAAATCCATCGGGGCCCTATGTTTGAGTAATGAGCTATTTTTAGCACCTGAGGCTCATCCATTATTTCTGATCCTCAAAAATAACCCTGTAAGATAGATATTATCCGTGTTTTACAGGTGAAGAATATGCAGTTTAAATATCTCGCTCAGGGGCACATAGGTAATAACTGATAGAAAATAGCATTTACATTGACCTTGCAGTTTCTACAGTTGAAGGCAAGTTGGAGTGGGCCTAGGAAATAAGTAAGCTGAGTTAGACCTCGGGATGTGACAGAGCTATTGATGAGGTGAGAAGAGCAGAACTAGGTTTTGTGGGGCTGAAGCTTTCATAATTTTGGGGCCTCCTAAGGAAAAAAAAACATGCAAAATTATGTACAAAGGTGCCTATTTAGATATTTATTTAGAATGAGAAAAAAAATCATAACAAATTCAGAATACTTTTTAAAAATGTATTTTTAGGCAATTTACCAGAATTGCTTACACAGAAATGCTTTGATTGTGGCTCTGGCCTGTAGCTCAGTCAGTTAGAGCGTGGTCCTAAAAGGACAAGGCTGTGGGTTTGATCCCCAGTCAGGCACACATGGGAAGCAACCAATGAATGCACAACTAAGTGGAACAACAGATGAATGCCATACACGCTTGTCTCTCTAAAATCAATCAAAAAAAGAAAGGAAGGAAGGAAGGAAGGAAGGAAGGGAGGAAGGAAGGGAGGAAGGAAGGAAGGAAGGAAGGAAGGAAGGAAGGAAGGAAGGAAGGAAGGAAGAAAGAAAGAAAGAGAGAAAGAAAGTGCTTTGATTGCAACCTGGCTTCATCCCCCCACCTAGACCCCTCTACAACTCCCAGTACTCCCAGCAGCCTTCAGTGGAAGGCCCTGAGGCTAATGCTTTGCTGGCTTCACTGTGGATCACCCTTGAGGTGACTAGGGTGTGGCATGAGAGATGAGCTCGAGATCAGAGAAGGATGTGGACTATACACGTTACCTGATGATAAAGCCCATGTCAAAACGGCGTGCTAGAATGTGATGCCCTCCCCTCCCCCGTGGTGAGCTCCAGCAGACGAGTAGGTGTGTCCTGTCTGGTGTGTCAGGGAGATGCTTTAATGAGAGAGACATCTGGAAACTTTGAGGTGTTTTATCTAAATTTATTTTTTACTTTAAAAAAATTTTTTTTAAAGTTGATTTTAGAGAGAAAGGGAGTGAGATCATAGTTGCTTCATTTTAGTTGTTCATTGATTGCTTCTTGTATGAGCCTTGACTGGGAAAGTCTGGGGCCTCAAACCAGTGCCCTCAGCATTCCAGGTTGGTGCTCTATCCACTGCACCACCACAGAGCAGGTGAAATTTTTTTTAAAAATAATTTTATTTTTAATGGGGCGACATCAATAAATCAGGATACATATATTCAAAGATAACAACTCCAGGTTATCTTGTTGTTCACTTATGTTGCATACCCATCACCCAAAGTCAGATTGTCCTCTGTCACCTTCTATCTAGTTTTCTTTGTGCCCCTCCCCCTCCCCCTTTCCCTCTCCCTCTCCCTCTCCCCTCTCCCCCCATAACCACCACACTCTTATTAATGTCTCTTAGTTTCACTTTTATGTCCCACCTACGTATGGAATAATGCAGTTCCTGTTTTTTTCTGATTTACTTATTTCACTTTGTATAATGTTATCAAGATCCCACCATTTTGCTGTAAATGATCTGATGTCATCATTTCTTATGGCTGAGTAGTATTCCATAGTGTATATGTGCCACATTTTCTTTATCCAGTCATCTATTGACGGGCTTTTTGGTTGTTTCCATGTCCTGGCCACTGTGAACAATGCTGCAATAAGCAGGTGAAATTTTGAGTTTTGAAAACAATCTGTCAGCAACAAAACAGTTTTAATGTTTTAGTTTTCTTTACTACAATCATGCATCAAAGAAATAGGTGAGTGAGTGTGTGTGTGTGTGAGAGAGAGAGAGAATTTGTAAGCAAGCCAGATTCAATCTCTGAATAACTTTTTTCCTTTATAACCTTTAAATTGGCTGCTAAACTTTGTTTTAAATAAATAGAAAAAGATCCCCTATGATTATGAAGACAATTATTCCCAATATATTTAAAAATTTGATTATTTCTCTATAAAACATGGATGCTATGAGCAAATATCTTGGGCAGATTTCACTTACAGAGGAGACTGCTGAAGATGGCCTCTAGGCCAATAAACCTGGGCCCTCTCCTCTGTAACACAGCCTCCTTCCTTGTTGTCTATAATCTTAACAATCAGCACACCCCTGAAGTTCTCTTGGGGACCTGTGAGCTGAGCTGGGGCTGAAGGCCTGGCACAAAATGCGGGCCTCCTAGAAGGGAAAGGGATGGATGATAGTCCCTGAGAGAAAACTGAGGGCATGGTATTGGTTGCTGACCATAAGGACATGGTGACATGCTGACAAAGAGGACATGGGTGAGCACTAGGACTTAACAAGCTTTTGGATACAGCTTGAATGCCATTCACAGACATAGAGTAACAAATTTTCTATGCAATTTGATATATTTTATGAATCTTTTTATTTATTTTTATTCTGAGATTATTAGGGAAGGGTTACTGCCTATTGGCCTTTAACAATTCAGTGACTTATTAGATCTGTTCCAGATAGTAATGGTGGAACTTTATAATTTTGTGTGTGTGTGTGAGAAACAGAGAGAGAGAGAGAGAGAGAGACAGACAGACAGACAGACAGGAAGGCAGAAAGATGAGAAGCATCAACTCATAGTTGAGTCACTTTAGTTGTTCATTGATTGTTTTCTCATATGTGCATTGACTGGGGGCTCCAGCTGAGCCAGTGACCCTTTGCTCAAGCCAGCGACCTTGGGCTCAAACCAGTGACCTTGGAATCATGTCTATGATTCCAGACTCAAGCCGGTGACCTTGGGGTTTCGAACCTGGGTCCTCAGTATCCCAGGTTGATACTCTATCCACTGGGCCACCACCTGATCAGGCATTATTATTTTTTTATAGGAAGTAAAGGTCACAGCCTGGCCTGAGGAGCAGGAGGGGTGGGGTGCTGTTGGGGCTTTAAGTGCACTGAGTCTTTAAGTGGGGGACTTAGGTGGTACTTTGTGCTAATTAGTAACTAAAAGAAGACTGAGGAAGCAGATGAGAGCAAACATTGCCTCACACACTTTTTGCTGACAGACATCTTGTGTAGGGGCTAGTCACCAGCCTCACCTTCCTGTGCTGGAAATGCAGCAAGCAGCACAAATGTGGGCAGAAAAGTGTAGTAGGTAGAATAATGGCCCCCTAATCCTAGGCATCTAGGAAGATGTTAAACTCTATGATAAAAAAGTCTTCAAGAGGGAACTGAGGTTATAAACCTTAAGATAGGAAGATTATCCTGGATTATCCAGATAGGCCTAATGTAATCACATGAGCCGTTAAAAATGTAAAGTTGCCAGGGCACACAGGAGAAGCGCCCATCTGCTTCTCCACCCCTCCCCCTCTCCTTTCTCTCTGTCTCTCTCTTCCCCTCCTGCAGCCAAGGCTCCATTGGAGCAAAGTTGGCCCTGGGCACTGACGATGGCTCCATGGCCTTCGCCTTAGGCGCTAGAATGGCTCCGGTTGCAATGGCTCTGGAGCAACACCCCAGATGGGCAGAGCATTGATTGCTTCCTAGTGGGCTTGCCAGGTGGATCCTGGTTGGGCACAAGTGGGAGTCTTGTCTCTCTGCCTCCCAGCTTCTCACTTCAGAAAACTACAAAAAAAGAAAAAAGTAAAGTTGCTAAATTTATGGTAATTTATTACTGCAACAATAGAAAACTAATGTAGCAGGTAGTTACATAAATTAAGCAGGTCCTACTTAATTAAGCAGGTCTTACATAAATTAAGCAGGTCCTACTTAATTTCTTATGTCATTCGTCCTTAACTTTCTGAGGATCATAGACCCTTTTGCAGAATCTGATGCAAGCTATTGATCTTCTATCTAGAACTCATAAACACACAAAACTGAATGCAATTTAAAGAGGTTCATGACCATATGTTGGGCCACAAAGACAATATCAGCAAATTTAGAAAAATTGAAATTGTACCAAGCATATTTTCTGATCATAAAGCCTTGAAACTAGAATTCAACTGCAAAAAAGAGGGGGGAAAACCCACAAAAATGTGGAAACTAAACAACATACTTCTAAAAAATGAATGGGTCAAAGAAGAAATAAGCGCAGAGATCAAAAGATACATACAGACAAATGAAAATGAAAATACGACATATCAGAATCTCTGGGATGCAGCAAAAGCAGTAATAAGAGGAAAGTTCATATCACTTCAGGCCTATATGAACAAACAAGAGAGAGCCGAAGTAAACCACTTAACTTCACACCTTAAGGAACTAGAAAAAGAAGAACAAAGACAACCCAAAACCAGCCGAAGAAAGGAGATAATAAAAATCAGAGCAGAAATAAATGAAATAGAGAACAGAAAAACTATAGAAAAAATCAATAAAACAAGGAGCTGGTTCTTTGAAAAGATCAACAAAATTGACAAACCCTTGGCAAGACTCACCAAGGAAAAAAGGCACAGGACTCAAATAAATAAAATCCAAAATGAAAGAGGAGAGATCACCACAGACATCATAGATATACAAAGAATTATTGTAGAATACTATGAAAAATTATATGCCACCAAATACAACAATCTAGAAGAAATGGATAAATTCCTAGAACAATACAACCTTCCTAGACTGAGTCATGAAGAAGCAGAAAGCCTAAACAGACCAATCAGCAGGGAGGAAATAGAAAAAACTATTAAAAACCTCCCCAAAAATAAAAGTCCAGGCCCAGACGGTTATACTAGTGAATTCTATCAAACATTCAAAGAAGACTTGGTTCCTATTCTACTCAAAGTCTTCCAAAAAATTGAAGAAGAAGCAATACTTCCAAACACATTTTATGAGGCCAACATAAACCTCATACCAAAACCTGGCAAGGATGGCACAAAGAAAGAAAACTACAGACCAATATCTCTAATGAATACAGATGCTAAAATTCTAAACAAAATACAATGGCAAACCGAATACAACAACATATTAAAAAAATAATACATCATGATCAAGTGGGATTCATCCCAGAATCTCAAGGATGGTTCAACATACGCAAAACGGTTAACGTAATACACCATATCAACAAAACAAAGAACAAAAACCACATGATCTTATCAATAGATGCAGAAAAGGCTTTTGATAAAATACAACACAATTTTATGTTTAAGACTCTCAACAAAATGGGTATAGAAGGAAAATATCTCAACATGATAAAGGCCATATATGATAAACCATCAGCCAACATCATTTTAAATGGCATAAAACTGAGGACTTTCTACCTTAAATCAGGAACAAGACAGGGTTGTCCACTCTCTCCACTCTTATTTAACGTGGTGCTAGAAGTTCTGGCCAGAGCAATCAGACAAGACAAAGAAATAAAAGGCATCCATATTGGAAAAGAAGAAGTAAAGGTATCACTTTTTGCTGATGATATGATCCTATACATCGAAAACCCGAAGGACTCCACAAAAAGATTATTAGAAACAATAAACCAATACAGTAAGGTCGCAGGATACAAAATTAACATACAGAAGTCCATAGCCTTTCTCTATGCCAACAATGAAATATTAGAAAACGAACTCAAAAAAATAATCCCCTTCACGATTGCAACAAAAAAAATAAAATACCTAGGAATAAACATAACAAAGAATGTAAAGGACCTATATAATGAAAATTACAAAGCATTGTTAAGGGAAATCGAAAAAGATACAATGAGATGGAAAAATATTCCTTGTTCTTGGATAGGAAGAATAAATATAATCAAAATGGCCATATTACCCAAAGCAATATACAAATTTAATGCAATTCCCATCAAAATCCCTATGAGATTTTTTAAAGAAATGGAACAAAAAATCATCAGATTTATATGGAACTATAAAAAACCCCGAATAGCCAAAACAATCCTAAGGAAAAAGAATGAAGCTGGGGGCATTACAATACCTGACTTTAAACTATATTATAGGGCCACAATAATCAAAACTGCACGGTATTGGCAGAAAAATAGACACTCAGAAAAATGGAACAGAATAGAAAGCCCAGAAATAAAACCACATATATATGGTCAAATAATCTTTGATAAAGGGGCCAACAACACACAATGGAGAAAAGAAAGCCTCTTCAACAAATGGTGTTGGGAAAACTGGAAAGCCACATGCAAAAGAATGAAACTCGACTACAGCCTGTCCCCGTGTACTAAAATTAATTCAAAATGGATCAAAGACCTAAATATAAGACCTGAAACAATAAAGTACATAGAAGAAGACATAGGTACTAAACTCATGGACCTGGGTTTTAAAGAACATTTTATGAACTTGACTCCAATGGCAAGAGAAGTGAAGGCAAAGATAAATGAATGGGACTACATCAGAATAAAAAGTTTTTGCTCAGCAAGAGAAACTGATATAAAAATAAACAGACAGCCAACTAAATGGGAAATGATATTTTCAAACAACAGCTCAGATAAGGGCCTAATTTCCAAAATTTACAAAGAACTCATAAAACTCAACAACAAACAAACAAACAATCCAATAAAAAAATGGGAAGAAGACATGAATAGACACTTCTCCCAGGAAGAGATACAAATGGCCAACAGATATATGAAAAGATGCTCAGCTTCATTAGTTATTAGGGAAATGCAAATCAAAACTACAATGAGATACCACCTCACCCCTGTTAGATTAGCTATTATTAACAAGACAGGTAATAGCAAATGTTGGAGAGGCTGTGGAGAAAAAGGAACCCTCATTCACTGTTGGTGGGACTGTAAAGTAGTACAACCATTATGGAGGAAAGTATGGTGGTTCCTCAAAAAACTGCAAATAGAACTACCTTATGACCCAGCAATCCCTCTACTGGGTATATACCCCAAAACCTCAGAAACATTGATACGTGAAGACACATGTAGCCCCATGTTCATTGCAGCACTGTTCACAGTGGCCAAGACATGGAAACAACCAAAAAGCCCTTCAATAGAAGACTGGATAAAGAAGATGTGGCACATATACACTATGGAATACTACTCAGCCATAAGAAATGATGACATCAGATCATTTACAGCAAAATGGTGGGATCTTGATAACATTATAAGGAGTGAAATAAGTAAATCAGAAAAAAACAAGAAATACATGATTCCATACATTGGTGGAACATAAAAATGAGACTAAGAGACATGGACAAGTGTGTGGTGGTTACCAGGGGTGGGGGGAGGGAGGACAAGGGGAGAGTTAGGGGGAGGGGGAGGGGCACAGAGAACTAGATAGAGGGTAGCGAAGGACAATCTGACTTTGGGCGAGGGGTATGCAACATAATTTAATGACAAGGTAACCTAGACATGTTTTCTTTGAATATATGTACCCTGATTTATTAATGTCATCCCATTACCATTAATAAAAATTTATTTAAAAAAAAATAAAAAAAAATAAAGAGGTTCATGAACCCACCAAAGCACATCTCATAGCTTTAATTTTTTTTTAATTAAATGAGAGCTCGGGAGGCAGAGAGATAGACTTCTGCATGTGCTTGGACTGGGATCCACCCACAAGCCCACTATGGGGTGATGCTTTTCCCATCAGGGTCGTTGCTCCACTGCTGGGCAACTGAGCTATTTTTAGCACCTGAGGCAGATGCCACTGAGCCATACTCAGTGCAGGGACCAACTTGTGAGCCAGTTGAGCCATGGCTGTGGGGGGTGGGGAGAGAAAGAAAGAGAGAAAAGGGGGAGGAGGAGGGGTGGAGGAGCAGATGGTTGCCTCTCCTGTGTGCCCTGAATGGGAATTGAACCTGGGACATCCAAATGCTGGGCTGATGCTTTATGCCACTGAGCCAACCAGCCAGGGCAGCTTTAAATTTTTTTTTAAATTGTACTTATTGATTTAGAAAGGGAAGAAGGGAGAGAAAGAGAAAAACATCAATTTGTAGTTCTACTTATTTATGCATTCACTGGCTGATTCTTGCATTTGTCCTGACTGGGGATTGAACCCGCAACCTTGGCTCTAACCAACTGAGCTATCTGGCCAGGGCAAAATCCTTTTAATAGTAATTGTTCAGAGGAGACAAGTAGGGTAAAAGGAGGCTTCCTACTGGTAACCTTGTTAGCTCCCAGAAGGCTGTCACAGTATCCAAGAGAGCACTTAGCTAGGTTGCAGCGAACCAATTCAGTTTTAATGGAATGAATTTCCTGGATATTGAAGCTGAAAGGAAACCACCACAGCTTGAGTTTTATTGATGGACTCCTTGGAATGAGGACACACTGTTGAGTATGACAGCCAGTCTTCATCAGACAGCTATTGATATCTAGTGATTTAAGGGTCACTCCAAAAAATTAAAATACCCACTAATGTGGGTATTGATTTTATTCCCCAGAGAGTATGCACAGGAGAAAAACCTTTATAGATATTATACCTTAGTAAATTAAATTTACTAACAGTTAGTGACAGTGTTTGGAGGTTACTAATGTTATATTGACTTCATATTTGTTTAAAGCAATAGAAATATAATGTGAGCCACTTAGGTAGCTAATAGCCACCTTAAAAAAAGGTAAAAAGAAAAGATAAAATTGCCTGACCAGGTGGTAGCACAGTGGATACAGCATCAGCCTGGGATGCTGAGGACCCAGGTTCGAAACCTCAAGATCGCAGGCTTAAGTGGAGGGTTGCCAGCTTGAGTGTGAGATCACAGACATGACCCCATGTCGCTGACTTGAGCCCAAAGGTTGCTGGCTTGAGCAAGGGGTAACTGGCTTAGCTGGAGCCCCCAGTCAAGGCACACATGAGAAAGCAATCAATGAACAACTAAGGTACCGCAACTATGAGTTGATGCTTCTTATCTCTCCCTTCCTGTCTGTCCCTGTCTTTCTCTCTCTCTTGAAAAAAAAAAGATAAAATTAATTTGAATAATAATATATTTTTAGTCTAATATATCTAAAATATTATCATTTCAACATGTAATCAGCATAAAAATATCAATGAGATATATTCCATTCTTTTTTTTTTTTTTCAAATTAAGTCTTTGAAATCTAGTGCGCAGTTTATACTTACAGCACATCTCAGTTTGGACCAGCCACACGTGCCTAGTGGTGATCACATCAGACAGTACAGGTTTAGAAAATAATGGAGCACTAAAATAAAATTTTTGAGGTGAAAACATTATTTAATAACACATATATACACATATATACACACATGTAAATATGTATGAAAAGAGCCTCAGAAGACAAAGTACTTATTATGTGGAGGAATGATTGTCACATGTTGCTCTCTCCCTTTGAACATTTACGTGGTGACATCATTGGCAATATTGTATGAAAGAAGAAAAGTAATGAAAATCTAGTGTTTTCAGCAGATTTTAATTTAATCTGATTGAGCTAATCTTTTTTTTTAATTATTATATTTTTAAATTATTTTTTTTTAACAGAAAGTCAGAGAGAGGGATAGACAGGGACAGACAGACAGGAACAGAGAGATGGGAAGCATCAATCATTAGTTTTTCGTTGCGACACCTTAGTTTTTACTGATTGCTTTCTCATATGTGCCTTGACTGTGGGCCTTCAGCAGACCGAGCAACCCCTTGCTTGAGCCAGCGACCTTGAGTCCAAGCTGGTGAGCTTTGCTCAAACCAGATGAGCCCGTGCCCAAGCTGGCGACCCTGGGGTCTCGAACCTGAATCCTCCGCATTCCAGTCCGATGCTCTATCCACTGTGCCACCGCCTGGTCAGGCTGATTGAACTAATCTTATGTGACAGCTGCACACAATAGGTCTTTAATATATATCTGTTTATTTTATTTTTTGCCATTAAAAATAAAATTTTAGTATCGGAAAGTATTTATTTATTTATTATTTAGAGAGAGAGAGACAGACAGACAGACAGATGGGAAGGGAGAGAAATGAGAAGCATCAACTTGTGGTTGTGGCACTTTGGTTGTTCATTGATTGCTTATCATCTGTGCCTTCACCTTGGGGCTCCAGCTGAGCCAGTGACCCTTTGGGCTCAAGACCGTGACCATGAGGTCATGTCTATAATCCACTGCTCAAACTGGTGAACCTGTGCTCAAGCCAGCGACCTCCGGGTTTTGAGCCTGGGTCCTCAGCATCCCAGGCCAATGCTCTATACACTGTATCACTGCCTGGTCAGGCGAAAAGGACTTTTAAAATCATTTCCTTTTTAAAGTGAGGAAGCACAGATTAGAAGAGGGAAAGAATATAAGGAATAAAGATACTTTCGGAAACTTTCTTACCTTTTTTTTTAAATTGAGAGGTGGGGAGGCAGAGACTGACTCCTGCATGTGCCCGGCTGGGGCTGCTGCTCCGTTGCTCAGCAACTGAGCTATTTTAGCACCTGAGGCGAGGTCATGGAGCCATCCCCAGCACCCGGAGCCATCTTGCTTTAACCATTTTGAGCTATGGCTGTAAGAGAGGAAGACAGAGAGAGAGAGAGAAAGAGAGAGAGAGAGAAAGAGAGAGAGAGAGAAGGGGAGGTGGAGGGGTGGAGAAGCAGATGGGTGCTTCTCCTGTGTGGCCTGACCAGGAATTGAACTCAGGACTTCCACATGCCATGCTGACACTCTACTGCTGAGCCAACCTGGCAGGGCCCTCACATGGAGTTTTTATGTTGGAAGCTTTAGTTTTTTTCTTCCTTCTGGTACCATTACTAGTTATTATTTATTGAGCTATGTACCAATGTGTCAGACACTAAAACCATCATTATTAATATTACCATAGCTCTACAAAGTAGATCTTATCCCCATTTACAGATGAGGAAACTGAGACTTATAATGTGTCCAAGGTCAGAAAACTCATTATTGTAGAGCCAAAAGTCAAGCTTCCTCTTTTCTAGTCCAAAGCCTGTGCTGTTTCTAATACAGCACACCTCCCACTTATCAGGGGATGCCTGAAACCACAATAGTACAAAACATATTTATGATAAAGTTTAATTTATAAATTAGGTACAGTACGGGGTTAAAAACAATAACAAATAATAAAACAATTATAACAATAAACTGTAATAAGAGTTATGCAGATGTGGCATTATTAAATAAAAGAAGGGTTACTTGAAGACAAGCATTGCGATACTCTAACAGTTGACCTGATAACCAAGAGGGCTACTAAGTGACAGGGTGGCTATGTTGGACAAAGGATGATTCATGTCCTGAGTGGGATGGAGCAGGATGGTATGAGATTTCATCACTCTACTCAGAATGGTGTGCAATTTAAACTTGTGAATTGTTTATTTCTGGAATTTTCTATTAAAAAATTTCAGACTGTGGTTGACCACAGGTAACTGAAACCTCTGAAAGAAAAACTGGGTAAGGAGGACTACTGTATGGCATGCAGGCTCCGTCAGGCTGGGGAAGGACAGGACCACAGTGGTCTTGTGGTGAAGTACTAGTGGGTGATTGGTGAAGTGGCCGAGGGAAGGAGAGGTGACGGGTTAGGGGTCTCAAACTTGCGGCCCGCTGAACAATTTTGTACTGATTTTTTTTTTGTTTTCAACTGCAGTGAGAAAAGTGTTGCATAACAGTTGCCTTTTGTAGACCTAGTGCGGCCGCTGAATGGCTGTGATCTTGCTCTGAGGCCCACATGCTGAGTTGAGTTTGAGACCCCTGGAAGAGGAACGATGGTAGAGCTGTGACCCAAATGGGGAAAGGTGGTCAGATGAGGTGCTGCAGTTAGTTGGGTGGTTTCTCCCATTCTCCACAGGTCGAAGGCTTGGACAGCTCACCATGTGAGTGGGCTTTGAGGAGGTGGGAGAGAAAGACTCATTTACCTAACTTATTTGAGGAGCTGTGCCTTGTGGCTGGTTCTGCAATCTTTGCCCATTGACAGATATGTTTTTTTCCTGCCCAGGTTTCTGAGGCTGGAAAGAACAAAGGGAAGGTTAAAGGCACATGCCCTCTATTCACTCAACGTTCTTGAGCTTCTTGGGATTTCCAGTGTGTATTTAGTTAGATCCGAGAAACATCTAATAGCTGCTGCCTTTGCATATCTGTTGGTGATGTTTAGTTGTTACCTACAGGTTTAGTTTTTCTTTGTTTCTTTCTTTTTTGTGGGTGACAGAGACAGAGAGTCAGAGAGAGGGACAGATAGGGACAGACAGACAGGAAGGGAGAAGGATGAGAAGCATCAATTCTTAGTTGCAGCTCCTTAGTTGTTCATTGATTGCTTTCTCATATGTGCCTTGATCTGGGGGCTACAGCAGACTGAGTGACCCCTTGCTCAAGCCAGCGACCATGGGCTTCAAGCCAGTGGCCTTTGGGCTCAAGCCAGCGACCATGAGCTCAAGCTGGTGAGCCTTGCTCAAACTAGATGAGCATGCACTCAAGCTGGCGACTTTGGGGTTTCAAACCTGGGTCCTTCACATCCTAGTCCAATGTTTTTTCCACTGTGCCACCTCCTGGTCAGGCTTTTCTTTGTTTCTTTGTGCCAGTTTTCAAAAGTGAAAAAATCATTTCCTTCTACAATGAAAGTATGTGAATGAAACTAAGATACACTTTGAGGGAAGATAAGCATAACACCCAGTCTTTGAGGCAATGATAATGACAAGGGTGTGAGTATATACATTTGATAGTTACCCTCACAGCTTAGGACTGCTGCTAGGTAACAGTCAAACTGACTACAAGTTTAGGGCATGTACCATTCCTTCTTCCAGATTTCAACCACATTGTTGCAGAGCATAACTGCCAAGAAAAAAAAGGCAAAATCCAAATAAAAAGTTCACATGGAGAAAAAAAGTTCGCATGGTTCCAAATCCACATAATGAAAACCATGGACACAAGGGATGCTTATAATTCTATAGATTTCCATGATATCTTGGAATTTGCTTCAAAAATTGTGGTTCAGGAGGGAGAGGGTAGGAATACAGATAAAACAAGATTGGGTATGAACTAAAGCTGAGTGGGGGTACACAGGAGTTCATTCATTCTCTCACTTTTGCATAAGCTTGAAATTCACTTGAGATGTCACCAGAGATTTCCATTACTAATATTTTGTTAAATATATTGCTTCTATGTATACTTACTCATAATTTATATAAATAGGATCACAATAAACTTGTTTTGTAACAAGCTCTTTTCACTCAAAAGTACATTTAGTTTCTTATCTATAAGCCTTTAATTTGTTTACATTTTAAAAGTTTTATTTGATTTTTAGAGAGAGAGAAATAGAGAACCATTAATTGAAACTTAATTTGTTGTTCCACTTATTTATGCCGTCATTAGTTGATTGTTGTGTGTGCCCTGACCAGGGACTGAACCTGCAATCTTGGCACCACACTCCACCAGCTGAGCTACCTGGTCAGGGTTGTTTCCATTAAAAAAAAAAGGGATATAAATCTGCTGTTCCACTTAGTTTTCCCATTTAATTGTGTTCTCACTGATCATTTCTCCTAGTGCCAGGATCGGGGATTCAACTCCTTGCTATCTTGGCATGCTGGGAGGATGCTTTATCCACTGAGTCACCGTGGTCAGGACCATCCAACTTTTAACAAATACTGTAACAAATGTTCTTGCACATGTATCTTTTCTGTTTTGTATCATTGTTGATTCAATGGTATGTATATTTAACATTTTGATACATGTTACCAAATTGCATTTAAGAAAGGTTGAATTTATACTATGAATACTCCATCTCATACCTAAGCCAACATCATCCTTTCTTAATTAGTTTTGCTAATCCAATGAAAACATGTATCTTATTGTTCATATTATTTGTACTTCTTAACTAGCAAGAATAAAATACTTTATATGCATATTAGCCTTTTTTGTGTAATTTGCTTGTTCATGTTCTTTACCAGTTTGCCTGTTAAAGTGTTGAACCTTTTTATTGACATGTAATAGCTCTTGTGTGTGTGTGTGTGTGTGTGTGTGTGCGCGCGCGCACGTGCACACGCATGTGTGTGTGTGTGTGTGAGAGAGAGCAGAGAGAGTAAACGAGAGAGAGAGAGAGAGACAAGAAGGGAGAAAGGGTGAGAAGCATCAACCCATAGTTGCTTTCAGTCACTTTAGTTGTACGTTGATTGCTTCTCATATGTGCCTTGACTGGAGATCAAACCTTGGGCTCAAGCTGAGCCAGTGTACCCTTGCTTAAGCCAGTGACATTTGGGCTCAAGCTGGTGAGTTTTGGGATTGTGTGGATGATCCCCTGCTCAAGCTAGCAACCTCATGCTAATAAGCCACCACTCAGAGCCAGTGACCTCAGGGCTTTGAACCAGTGACCTCACGTTCCAACTCAAGGCTTTATCTACTGTGCCACCACTGGTCAGGCTGAAATAGTTCTTTGTATATTAATGACATGTACCTTTTGTCATATATGTTGCAAATGTTCTCTTGGGTTATTGCTTCAATGTCAATTATGGTGTATGTGTGGGGCTGTGAAATTTTTCCTCCCCATGTAATAATTTTTAATTTTATGTAACCTAAACTTTAAGAGTTTTGGACTTTGGCAGTGGTGCAGTGGATAGAGCATCAGACTGGGATGCAGAGGACCCAGGTTGGAAACCCTGAGGTTGCCAGCTTGAGCACGGGCTCACCAGCTTGAGTGTGGGGTTGCTGGCTTGAGCATGGGATCATAGACATGACCCCATGGTGATAGCTTGAGCCCAAGGGTGACTGGCTTGAAGTCCAAAGTCTCTGGCTTGAGCAAGGGGTCACCCCCTCTGTTGTAGCACTCTGGTCAAGGCACATATGAGAAAGCAATCAATGAACAACTAAGATGCCACAATGAAGAGTTGATGCTTCTTGCCCTGGCCAGTTTGCTCAGTGGTAGAGCATCAGCCTGGAGTGTGGAAATCCCAGTTCAATTCCCAGCCAGGGCACACAAGAGAAGCACCCATCTGTTTCTCCACCCTTCCCCCTCTCCTCTACCTCTCTCTTCCCCTCCTGCAGCGAAGGCTCCATTGGAGCAAAGTTGGCCTGGGAGCTGAGGATGGCTCCATGGCCTCTGCCCCAGGTGCTAGAATGGCTCCGGTTTTAAGGGAGCAATGTCTCAAATGGGCAGAGCATTGCTCCCTAGTGGGCTTGCTGGGTGGATCCTGGTCTGGCACATGTGGGAGTCTGTCTCTCTGCTTCCCTGCTCTCACTTCAGAAAAAAAAAAAGAGTTGATGCTTTTCATATCTCTCCTTTCCTGTCTGTCTGTACCTATCTGTCCTCTTTCTGTCTCTCTCTCTGTCACTGTCACAAAAAAAAAAAAAAAAAGAGTTTTGGGCTTTTAAGTCATATTTAAAAAGTCCTTTCTCATGACAAGACTATAAAACTGTACCAATATTCATTTATTCTTATAGTATATCTTTTTTAAAATTTATTTTTACTTATTGATCTTAGAGAAGAAGGAAGGAGAGAGAGCCAGAAACATAGATCTGTTCCTTTATGTGCCCTCACTGGGGATTGAACTGGCAACCTTTGTGTTTCGGGACGATGCTCTAACCAGCTGAGCTATGTGGCCAGGGCCTTACAGCATATCTTTTTATTATTAAAACACTGTTGTAAAAATGTGAATCTTTTAATACTTAACAGGATATCTTTTGTAATTTTAACTCCAAAGATAAACACTATCAATAGTTTATATTTACATATAAATATATTACATATAGAAATATATATATTTATGTGTAAACTTACATATAAATACATATATATTTTTGTTTTTCTAATGTTTCATGCATCTCAGGCATACTCTTTTGTCAATATACATACATCTGCCTCAGTCTTTTTGAGTTGCATGGTATTTAATTGTATAGATCAGTTTTTCTCAGTCTTTTTTCATTATTGTTTCCCTAAGAAGCCTTTTTAGACATTTTTAATCATCTGCCCATGAAATTTTAATACCACATACATAGTGTGTATCTGCTTATGTACTTTATGCACATTTGTGTTTTATATATATAAAATCAGTTTTTTTGTCCCTTCCCCCAAGAACCAATTTTCACCTCCTTGGTTGTGATAGCACCCCTTAGAGAATGCATGGTATAGATATTCCATATCATGTGTATTCTGTTATTGATATTCCAAGGTGATATTACCCAAATTTATCTTTATACATATATTTTGTGTTTCTATAAGATAAATTGCTAGAATTGAAAAGCTGTTACAATTAGAAGAAATACTAACTTTGGGTGGTGGGCACACAACAATATACAGATGATGTAACACAGAAATGTACACTAGAAATCATATGATTTTATTAACCAATGTCATCTAATAAATTTAATTAAAAAAGAAAACCTGTGTTAAAAGGTATTTGTGTGTGTGTGTGTGTGTGTGTGTGTATATATATTTTTTTTTCATTTTTTCCCAGAGACAGAGAGTCAGAGAGAGAGATAGACAGGGACACAGACAAGAACAAAGAGAGATGAGAAGCATCAATTATCAGTTTTTCGTTGTAACACCTCAGTTGTTCATTGATTGCTTTCTCATATGTGCCTTGACTGTGGGCCTTCAGCAGACCAAGTAACCCCTTGCTCAAGCCAGTGACCTTGGGTCCAAGCTGGTGAGCTTTGCTCAAGCCAGCTGAGCCCAGGCTCAAGATGGTGACCTCAGGGTCTCGAACCTGGGTCCTCCACATCCCAGTCTGACACTCTGTCCATTGTGCCACCGCCTGCTCAAGCAAAAGGTATTAATATTTTTAAATTTAGCAGATATTATTAAAGATTGTATCAATCACTCCCAACTCTAGGACTGGTGCTCCTACCTCATGGGAGAGTCAGGAAAGTGGGCAGGCCACACTTCTGGGCCTCAGAGGCCACACCCACCAGAATCCTGGAGCCACACCCTACTGAGGTCTGTGAAAAAGTCTGGACAGACTGACACCCTTGCTAATCCCTGAATTGCTGCAGGCCCTAGACTCTAGCACAGGTTTCTTCAGTGGCTGAACCTAACAAGCAGCCAGCAGACAGAGGCTGCAGGAGGTGGGACTCAGGGAAACTTGGCTTTTAAAGCAGAGCTTCCCTCAGACCCTGTGTGGGTAAAAGCCAGACTAGGAGTGCATCTTGGTATTTCCATGTACACCTGGGCCCAGCAGAGGCAGCCACAAACTCTGGATTGCTTGTAGCTCCAAGAAGGTTCCTGAGGGCCAGTCATGGGCAGTGTCTCCCACTGGTCTGCACCAGGTTCCTGCCAGGGAGGCCCAGGGCTGGCACATCAAGGGGCCAGTTGAGGAAAGCATTGGATCAGGACCTAACAACCCTCACTAGAGTGGTATCCTAAGGAAAGGCTCCTCACATCTGGCCCAGTTGAGGCAAGTTCCACTTTCTGTGGTCAGCACTGGAACAGGGGCTCATGTGCATTGGATAGGGTGGAGCTTCACAGTCAGCTGGCCTGCATGCTGGATATCCAGCCCTGCATGGCTAGATTCTCCAGGGAGAAGGGAGGGAGGCTTGGAGCATGGACATTTAACTTGTGGGTATCTGTGAGTATATTGTTGGATCTGGTCAAGGGATTTAGCCACCTTTGGGGGGGCACAGTCAGCTGCAGGAGAGGACTCTCTTTGTCTTCCTCTCTGAGACCAGGGTCTCACCTGAAAGAACTTCTGCAGAGGGGACTGTCAGCCACACTCAGTCTGAACCTGCTGCTCACCTTGTTGGGGAGAAATAAAATTTGAGTATCCAGTAGTTCCTGAGGGATTAAGCTCTGGAGTAGGGGTTACATTTTCCATACCGAGCTCCTGACCAAGAGAACCCTGATGTAGGGGGTCCCACTAATGCTGTATTCCCAACCTCAGCTTCCCTAACCCACCAGTATGCAACCTATAGAGGGGTTGGTTGGGTGAGGCCAGTCTGAGCCCACACTACAGTCTTTCTACAGAACACTCTGTGGGAAGACCAGGCAGCTGCAACAGGAGGAGGAGCAGCTGAAAAGTAGAGACAAATTTTACAGAACTTGGGACTTTCATACAGCTGCTGTCATCTCTAAGCAGGAGGAAGCTGATCCTTATACAAAGGTTGGCCCCTCCCACACTACTCAGGCACAGAAAACACAGACACAAACAGTGAAAAGTGCAATAGCTGCAGACAGGTAGCCCACAGAAGGTTACAAACAACAGCTGACGCCAACCCAAGAAGACCTAGAACCAATACAACTGGTAGAGGTGGCAGACAGTACCAATGCTAGACTCAATTAGCTACACAAGCAGCATGCCTAAAGGTGGAGTCTAGCAGGCACTACACACTGTGGAGAATAAATACACCCAACAGGACAGACACCGCACAGTGTGTAATACACATGATCAAGGTTGACCCTTAGAGCCAGCCAGCCTGAAGGGATAACTGCATCCACAAAGGACCTAGTGCATTTAATACTCATACACAACAAGAGGGAAAATGGTACCCTCAAGAAGCATTCCTAGAACAAGGAAAACAGGAGGCCTAGATAGAGGTCAGTACCACTGAGCCCATCTTCTTTATAAGACACCAAAAAAATTTCAAAGTCAGACAGCGCTACCTAATACACAGACAAAATGGGCAGACAGAAAAATGTGACCCAGATGAATCAACAAGAGAAATCCCCAGAAAAAGATCTAAATGAGATGGAAGTAACCAAACTACCAGATGCAGAAATAAAATAATAATTTTTAGAATTCTCAAGAATCTTAGAATAACAATGGATGGACTAAATGAGCACCTAAATAAAGAGAGAGCAAGTATCAAAAAGAACATTGAAATAATAAAAAAGAACCAATCAGAAATGACAAATACAATATCAGAAATGAAGACTCTACTAGAAGGAATCAATAGCAGGCTGGATGAAGCAGAGGATCAAATCAGCGATTTAGAGGACAAGATAAATGAAAGCATGGAAGCAGAGCAGTAAAAAGAAAAGGGGCTCAAAAAGACTGAGGAAATCTTTGTGATAACATCAAGAGAAACAACATCCGCATCTTGAAGGAGAAGAGAATGAACAAGGAATAGAGGACCTGTTTGAAGAAATCATAGCTGAAAAATTCCCTAAATTGATGAAGGAAAAATTCACACAAATTCAAGAAGCACAGCGAGTCCCATTAAACAGGAACCCAAGGAGGCCTACACCAAGACACATCATAATTAAAGTGCCAAAGTTAAGAGACAAAGAAAGAATACTAAAAGCTGCAAGAGAAAAGTAGTTAATTACCTACAGAGGAGCCCCCATAAGGATGACATCCAACTTCTCAACAGAAACACTTGAGGCCAGAAGAGTGTTCTGGCAAAAAATATTCAAAGTGATGCAAAACAAGAACCTACAACCAAGACTTCTTTATCCAGCAAGGGTATCATTTAAAATTGAGGGAGAAATAAAAAGCATCACAGACAAAAATAAAACA
This sequence comes from Saccopteryx leptura, assembly GCF_036850995.1. NCBI lineage: Eukaryota > Metazoa > Chordata > Mammalia > Chiroptera > Emballonuridae > Saccopteryx > Saccopteryx leptura. Next base: position 178,353,488 of record NC_089504.1, on the reverse strand, counting down.
AACAAAAACAAACAAACCTCAAGGAATTCATTACAACTAAACTAGTGATGCAAGAAATGTTAAGGGGCCTGCTGTGAAAAAAGCAAAGGGAAAAAAAGATCTAGAAAAAGAGGATTGTAGTTTTAGAGAATAAAATGGCAATAAATAAGTACATATCCATAATAACCTTAATTGGAAATGAATTAAATGCTCCAATCAAAAGATGTAGTTTAGCAGCATGCATAAGAAAACAGGACCCGTACATATGTTGTCTACAAGAGACCCACCTCAGAACAAAAGATACACATAGACTGAAAGTGTAGAGATGGAAAAGAGAATATCATGCAAATGGAAATGAAAAAAGAAAAGAAGCTGGAGTAGCAATACTTATATCTACAAAATAATCTTTAAAACAAAGGCTATAATAAGGAATAAAGAAGGTCACTACATAATGATAAAGGGAGCAATCCAACAGGAGGATACAACCATTGTAAATATTTATGTGCCTAATATAGGAACACCTCAATATATAAAACTGACTTTGATAAACATAAAGGGTGAGATCGACAGCAATACTATAATAGTAGGGGATTTTAATACCCCACTAACATCAATGGATAGATCTTCCAGACAGAAAATTAACAAAGAAACAGCTGCCTTAAATGACACACTAGATCAACTGAATTTAATAGATATCTTCACCCCAAAGCAGCAGAATATACATTCTGTTCAAGTGCTCATAGTACATTCTCTAGGACAGACCACACGTTAGGACACAAAACAAGTCTCAATAAATTTAAGAAGACTAAAATCATATCAAGCATCTTCTTTGATCACAATGGCATAAAACTAGAAATCAACTACAATAGAAAAACTGAAAACCATTCAAACACTTGGAGGCTAAATAGCATGTTATTAAATAATGAATGGGTTAACAATGAGATCAAGGAAGAAATAAAAAACTTCCATGAAACAAATAAAAATGAACATACAACAACTCAAAATTTGTGGGACACAGCAAAAGCAGCCCTGAGAGGGAACTTCATAGCATTACAGGTATACCTTAAGAAGCAAGAAAAATTTCAAATAAACAACTTAACCCTGCATTTAAAAGAAGTAGGAAAAGAGCAACAAATAAAGCACAGAGGAAGTAGAAGGAAAGAAATAATAAAGATCAGAGTGAAGCCTGACCAGGTGGTGGTGCAGTGAATAGAGCATTGGACTGGGATGCGGAAGGATCCGGGTTCGAGACCCTGAGGTTGCCAGCTTGAGCGCGGGCTCATCTGGTTTGAGCAAAAGCTCACCAGCTTGGACCCAAGGTCGCTGGCTCCAGCAAGGAGTTACTTGGTCTGCTGAAGGCCCACGGTCAAGGCACATATGAGAAAGCAATCAATGAACAACTAAGGTGTCGCAATGAAAAACTAATGATTGATGCTTCTCATCTCTCTGTTCCTGTCTGTCTGTCCCTGTCTAGCTCTCTCTCTCTCTGTCTCTGTCTCTGTAAAAATAAATAAATAAATAAAAATTATTTAAAATTATTTAAAAGATCAGAGTGAAAATAAATGACATAGAGTTTAAAAAAATACAAAAGATCAATGAAATTAACAGCTGGTTCTTTGAAAAGGTAATCAAGATTGATTAACCTTTAACCAGACTCATCAAGAAAAAAAGAGAGGGGACTCAAATAAGTAAAATTAAAAATGAAAAAGGGGAAATAACAACTGACACTGCAGAAATGCAAAGGATTGTAAGAAAATACTATGAAGATCTATATGCCAAAGAATTGGACAACCTAGGTGAAATGGATCAATTCCTAGAAACATACAATCTTCCAAGACTCCATCAGGAAGAATCAGAAAACCTAAACAGACTGATTACAACAAATGGAATGGAAACAGTTATAAAAAAACTCCCAACAAACAAACGTCTTGGATTGGATGACTTAACAGGTGAATTTTACCAAATATGCAAAGAAGAACTAACACCTATCTTTCTGAAGCTATTTCAAAAAATGCAAGAGGAGGGAAGACTTCCAAGCTTCTTTCATGAGGCAAGTATAATCCTCATTCCAAAACCAGGTAAAGGCACTACAAAGAAAGAAAACTATAGACCAATATCCCTGATGAACATAGATGCTGGAATTTTCAACAAAATATTAGCAAACTGGATCCAGCAATACATTAAAAAATCACACATGATCAAGTGGAATTTATTCTGGGGAGGCACGGTTGGTACAATTGTTCACAAATCAATCAATGTGATTCATCACATAAACAAAAGGAAGGATAAAAATCATGATTATATCTATAGGTGCAGAAAAAGCATTTGATAAAATCCAGCACCCATTTATGATCAAAACTCTCAACAAAGTGGGAATACAGAGAACATACCCCAATATAATAAAGTCCATCTATGACAAACCCACAGCCAACATCATACTCACTGTACAAAAATTAAAAGCAATCCCCTTGAGATCAGGAACAAGACAGGGGTGTTCCTTTCACCTCTCTTATTCAACATAGTACTGGAAGTCCTAGCCACAGCAATCAGACAAGAAGAAGAAATAAAAGGCATCCAAATTGAAAAGAAGTAAAAGTATCATTGCTTGCTGATGGCATGATACTGTACATAGAAAACCCTAAAGTCTCAGTCAGAAAACAACTAGACCTGATAAATGAATTCAGTAAGGTGGCAGGATATGAAATTAATATTCAGAAATCAGTGGCATTTTTATATGCCAACAATAAACTGTCTGAAAGAGAAATTAAGGAAACAATCCATTACATTATTACAAAATAAATAAATAAAGTACCTAGGAGTATTTTTAACCAAGGAGGTAAAAGACTTGTACTCAGAAAATTATAAGACACTGAAAAAAGAAATCAAGGATGATATAAACAAGTGGAAGCATATACCATGTTCATGGATAGGAAGAATAAACATTAATAAAATGTCTATATTACCTAAAGCAATCTACAAATTCACTGCAATTCCTATTAAAATACTAATGGCATACTTCAAAGATATAGAAGGAATATTACAAAAATTTATAAAGAGAATGTGAATAGCCTCAGCAATTTTGAAAATGAAGAATAAAGTGGGAGGTATCACACTTCCTGATATCAAGTTATACTATAAGGCCAGAGTAATCAAAACAACTTGGTACTGGCATAAGAACAGGCATATAGATCAATGGAACAGAACAGAGAACCCAGAAATAAACCCACGCCTTTATGGTCAATTGATATTTGACAAAGGAGGTAAGAGCATACAGTGGAGTAAAGACAGTCTCTTGAATAAGTGGTGTTGGGAAAATTGGACAGCTACCTGCAAAAAAATGAAACTAGACCCAACTCTCACTATTCCCAAAAATAAACTCAAAATGGATAAAAGACTTAAATGTAAGTTGTGAAACTATAAACATTTTGGAAAAAAGCATAGGCAGTAAACTCTCCGATATTTCTCGTAGCAATATTTTTGCTGATATATCTCCATGGGCAAGTGAAAAAATGGACAAAATAAACAAATGGGACTATATCAAACTAAAAAGTTTTGCACAGCAAAAGACACCATTAACAAAATTAAAAGACAACCCACACAATGGGAGAACATATTTGCCAATATGTCTGATAAGGGGTTAATAACTAAAATTTGTAAAGAACTTTTAAAACTCAACACCAGGAAGGCAAACAATTCAATTAAGAAATAGGCAAAAGAACTGAATAGACACTTCTCCAAAGAGGACATACAGATGGCCAATAGGCATATGAAAAAATGTTCAACATCATTAATCATCAGAGAAATGCAAATTAAAACCACAATGAGATACCACCTTACACCTGTAAGAATGGTTATCATTAACAAATCAACACACAATAGTGCTGGTGAGGGTGTGGAGAAAAGGGAACCCTCCTGCACTGCTGGTGGGAATGCAGACTTGTGCAGCAACTGTAGAAAACAGTATGGAGATTCCTCAAAAAATGAAAAATAGAACTGCCTTTTGACCCAGCTATCCCACTATTAGGACTATACCCTAAGAACACCATAGCACTGATTCAAAAGAAGATATGCAACCCCACGTTTATTGCAGCATTGTTTACAATAGCCAAGATCTGGAGACAGCCCAAATGTCCATCAGTGAACAAGTGGATTAAAAAGCTGAGGTACATATACAAAATGGAATACTACAGGGTTGTGAAAAAGAAGGAAATCTTATCTTTTGCGATGGCATGGATGGACCTGGAGATTATTATGCTAAGTGAAATAAGCCAGGCAGAGAAAGACAAATATCATATGAGCTCACTTATATGTGGAATCTAATGAACAAGGTGAACTGAGGAACAGAATAGAGGAAGAGGCAGGGTCACAGGGACCAGAGGGACAGCTGTCAGAGAGAAAGGGTATGAAGAAATGGGATCAAAGACGGTGAAGGGATTAGTGAAATTATATATACATAACAGATAGTTACAGGTAACAGGACAGAAAATCCCAAAGGGAAGTGGGTAGAGGTGGGCAATGGGGGACAAAAGGGTGGGGGTGAGGGAGTTATATCGAGTGGGACACTTGAATTGATGTTAACACAATAAGTTAAAATTAATAATAATAGTAGGCCCTGGTCGGTTGGCTCAGTGGTAGAGCATTGGCCTGGCGTGCAGGAGTCCCAGGTTCAATTCCTGGCCAGGGCACACAGGAGAAGCGCCCATCTGCTGCTCCACCCCTTCCCCTCTCCTTCCTCTCTGTCTCTCTCTTTCCCTCTGGCAGCTGAGGCTCCACTGGAGCAAGGTTGGCGCAGGTGCTGAGGATGGCTCTATGGCCTCTGCTTCAGGTGCTAGAATGGCCCTGGTCGCAACAGAGCGACGCCCCAGATGGGGAGAGCATCGCCCCCTGGTGGGCGTGCCGGGTGGATCCCGGTTGGGCTCATGTGGGAGTCTGTCTGACTGCCTCTCTGTTTCCAACTTCAGAAAAAAACAAAAAAAACCCCCCAAAAAAACAAAACCAAAAACAAACAAACAAAAAAAATAATAGTAAAAAAAGATTGTACCAATCATGTACCATCTACTATCTATTGAGAGTCTGGCTTCAATTTTTTTTTTTTGCAAGAGAAGGAGAGAGGGACAGACAGGGACAGACTAACGGAAGGGAGAGAGATGAGAAGCATCAACTCATAGTTGCGGCACATTAGTTATTCATTGATTGCTTCCACATATGTGCCTTGATGGGGGGGGCAGGAGAGTGGGGCTCCAGCCAAGCAAGTGACCCCCTGCACAAGCCAGCGACCTCTGGGCTCAAACCAGTGACCATGAGGTCATGCCTATGATACCATGCTCAAGCCAGGTGAGCCCGCGCTCACACCAGTGACCTTGGGGTCTCTAACCTGGGTCTTCAGTGTCCCAGGCTGGCACCCCTTCCACTGCGCCACTGCTAGGTCAGGCTCTGGCTTCATTTTCACATGTAAGTCATAAATCCGTTTGGAATTTTTTCTGGGATGGTGAATAAGTAAAGATCTATTTTTTTACTTTAGTCCTTAAATATGTTATTGAATTAGTCTTTCTTTGATTGGCTCTATATTAAATATGGTAAATGCTTTTATATATACTCAAGCTTTAATTCAATGCCATGATTTTTAAAAAAGATTTTATTTATTGATTTTACTGAAGGAGAGGGTGGGGGATGAGAAGTAGTTGCTTTACTCTAGTTGTTCATTGGTTACTTGTCTTATGTCCCTTGATTGGGCAAGCCCAGGGTTTCGAACTGGCGACCTCAGCATTCCTGGTCAGTGCTCTATCCACTGCGCCACCACAGGCCAGGCTATCCCATGATTTTTTATTCCTACTCCATTACACTCTTATGTTTATTATTCTTGCTTTATAATATGCTTTGCCATCTTATTGTGCAATTCCTTTTTATAAATTTCAGCCTTATTTTCTTGGTATTTTAATGTTTTCTTACCCTTCTGGGTGAATTTTGGAGTAATTTGATTAGTTCCAAAGCAAGAAAACAACAAAAAAAGCTGTATTAAAATAATATTGGGACTAAGACTGGGATTGTACTAAATTTGTGGATTAATTTACTGAAAAATGTAGACTACATTACAGTGAAACAAATTTATAAGTCATAGAATAAACAGAAATAATATTGATTTAATGAGGTATATATGCAGTAGGATCTTTTTGGGGTAGTGAATGACAAAAATCCAGATAAAACTCAAGTTTAAGCATAAAAGAGAGTTTGCTAACACATTTAACTAAGAAGTCTTCAGGCATGTCTGGATCCCTAGACTCAAATATCATCAGGACATGGTTTCTGTCTTCCAAGTTGGCTTTTTAGCTCCAGTTTTAAATAAACCTCCATGTTACAGCAAAGGTGGTCTGTCTGCTCCATGTGTACACAGTCTAACAGTCTTTATTACTGTGCCCACAAAAGTACCAATGATGGCTGTCATTGGCCAGATCTCTAGGAGTAATGGCAGGGTGGGAAGTTGAGAACCAGTCTTACTAGAACCACATACACTACAGTCAGGGTGGGGCACTTTCTTTTTTTTTTCAAAGATTTTTATTTTTATTCATTTTAGGAGTTGGGGGGGAGTAGAGGGGAGGAGCAGGAAGCATCGACTCCCATATGTGCCTTGACCAGGCAAGCCCAGGGTTTCGAACTGATGACCTCAGTTGTTATAGGTCAACGCTTTATCCACTGTGCCACCACAGGTCAGGCTGAGGGGCACTTTCTTGAAAGGAAGTGATGCTGAAAAACCAAAAATGCAGAAGTTATATACTATATTACCCCTTTACTTATAACAAGAGGACTTTAAAGAAGCATTAAGGAATATTACTAAGGAAGTTCTAATACTATTTTTAAGCATATCAAAAGTTACTTTAGGGCCATAAATGTGAAAAGCAAAACAAAACACCCCAGATAACTGAGTAGAAAAATATGCTGAGATTAAAAAAATATTATCTTCATTATTGAATATTTGTTAGAATTGTAATGCTGATTCTTGACAAAAGACTCTTCTTTCCTCTCTTAATCTAATTACTGTTTAGATCCTTTAAAATCTTATTTCATATATATATATAATACATTTATTCTTTTTTGCAACTTAATCCTCTTTTCTTGTTTTCCCTGCTCTTAAGGAACTCTATTCCCTACATTCCTAACCAAGTCAAAAACTTCTTAATTCTACTGATCTTTTAAGCTCCTCTCCTTTTATTCACTGGTCAACTTTAAAGAAATTTAGTTGAAAGTCATCAATAATTTCTTTAATCATCAAACCCAATGGCTTAGATCCTCCTCATTGTTGTCCTGCTGTCTATGTGGCATTTAACAATACTGATTGACCTTTCTTCTTAGAAATGTGCAATCTTAGTTTCTATAAATTCACTCTCCTGATGTTTCTCTTAGCTTTATGATGACTTCTTCCCTGTTTACTTTGTTGGCTCTTTTTCCTTACCTTCTTTACATGTGGGTCATACTCAAGTTCTGCCTTCAAACTCGTTTTTTTTTTTTTTTCCTACAGAGACAGAGAGAGAGTCAGAGAGAGGGACAGATAGGGACAGACAGACAGGAACGGAGAGAGATGAGAAGCATCAATCATCAGTTGTTCGTTGCGACACCTTAGTTGTTCATTGATTGCTTTCTCATATGTGCCTTGACCGTGGGCCTTCAGCAGACCGAGTAACCCTTTGCTCAAGCCAGTGACCTTGGGTCCAAGCTGGTGAGCTTTTTGCTCAAACCAGATGAGCCCATGCTCAAGTTGGTGACCTCAGGGTCTCGAACCTGGGTCCTCCGCATCCCAGTCTGACGCTCTATCCACTGTGTCACCGCCTGGTCAGGCCAAAATGGTTCTTTATTCACCATTTTGCAGTTTCAAATCAAGCATCCTCTATTTTCAAAAGAAAGGTATGCACTTTCTTTTTAGCTGCTTCTGATCAGTTACTCCCAACAGCTGTATGATCCAATCCTAACTATTCACTATCAAAGCCCAGCTAAACTTCTAAAAACATTTTTCTTCTGAATCCAATGGTGCCCCCCCCTTTAAAAACAGCACGGCTTTTTTTTTTTTTTTTTTTTTTTACCTTGGATTAGTTATTTATATGTAAAATTTGTCTTATTTTCTGGCCAAAAGTTTCTTTAAGAACACTTTCCAATTCACCCTTGCATATTCAATTGTTTAGTCAACATACATTTAGCAACTACCATGTATTGTGCGAGGTGCTGGATGGTGAAGAAAACATTTGTGGTTTCTTCCCTCATAACAAATACTAATCATGATGTTTAATAAAAGTTTGAGAGAATAAATCTTACATCTTTAACTCCTCTTTCATCTTCTCTCCCCAAACTCCTGCTTACACTTCCTGCACCCTTTCCCCAGAAAATCCCACAGATTTCACAAACTCATCAGCTGAATTTGATTCATGCTGTGGACACCTATGACTGAGAAGTTGGTCTTGTGTCCAAAAGACCCAAACCCAAACACCTTTTCTCAAACCTTCTCCTGATTTCAGAATTTTTGTGTGTGACAGAGACAGAGAGAGAAACAGAGAGAGGGAGATAGGGACAGACAGACTGGAATGGAGAGAGATAAGCAGCATCAATTCTTCATTGCGGCACCTTAGTTGCTCATTGATTGCTTTCTCATATGTGCCTTGACTGGGGGGCTACAGCAGAGCAAGTAACCCCTTGCTTAAGCCAGCAACCTTGGGTTCAGGCCAGTGACCTTGGACTTCAAGTCAGCAACCTTTGGGCTCAAGCCAGTGGCTATGATGTCATGTCTATGATCCCACGCTCAAGCCAGATGAGCCCGTGCTCAAGCCGGCAACCTTAGGGTTTCAAACCTGGGTCCTCTGCATCCCAGTCCGATGCTTTATCCACTGCACCACCACCTAGTCAGGCTTGATTTCAGAATTTATATTAATATTACCACCTCCCCCTCACTAGCCGGGAGGAAATCTTGCTATTCTTGGATTTCTTCCTCTTCCTTCATATTTAATTCTTTTCATTTAAACATTTACCATTCTTAAGTCCTTTTATGTGTAGAAGAGGTTGAAAATTAGTGACCCATGAACCGTATCTAGCCAGCAGAGGCGTCTTGTTTGAGAAAGGCAGAAACTGCAGGATGAACTGAAAACACGAAGCTAGTGTGTTCCAAGAGGAAAGTTTATTTTAAAAACGCTTGGGTGCAAGAGGACTGAGGCCAGCAAAGGGTGTCAGCAGTGAGCTGCGGGAGGGAGCAGGCAGATATAGGGGATGCTGCAAACATTTGCTGGCATGGGGTTGTCTGCACCTGGACACACTTAGATTAGCATATCAGGTTGGTTATCTTTGTTACAGACGGTTTCCTTTTCCCAACCCTCAGGCCCTTCATGATGGCCTTGTCTCAAGGACATTTTTCAGAACCTTTCCAGGGCAAGGTTGGGGAGGGAGTTTCTTAAGGGGAGGGGGAGGTTGCGTGAGGGAAATGCTTACTGAAGAAGTTGCCCTAACAGGAGTTGGGTGAAGGAAATTTGAGTTTTAAAGGAGTCAATTTAACCCTAACAGTTTATTCTGTATAATATTTAAAAAAGCAGACCCTAGCTGGTTGGCTCAGTGGTAGACTGTTGGCCTAGTGTGTAGATATCCAGGGTTCAGTTCCTGGTCAGGGCACACAGGAGAAGCAACTATCTGCTTCTCCACTCCTCACCCTCCTCTCTCCTTCTCTCTTATTCTACCACAGCCATGGTTCAATTGGTTCCAGTACATTGGCCCCGGGTGTTGAGGATAGCTCCCTGGAACCTTTGCCTCAGGCACTAAGAATAGCTCGGTTGCAAGCATGGCCCCAGATGGGCAGGGCATCAGCCCCAGATGGGGTTGCTGGGTGGATCCTGGTCAAGGAGCATGCAAGAGTCTATCTCCCCTCCTCTTCTTGGAAAAGAAGAAGAAAGAAAAAAAAGAATTAATTTTTTTTTAATTTAAAATTTATTAATTTTTTTTTAGAGAGAGAGGAAAGGGGGAAAGAGAAAGAGAGAGAAACATTGATTTTACTTATTTATGTATTCATTGGTTGATTCTTGTATATGCAATGACCAGGATGGAACCTGCAACCTTGGTGAATTAGGATGACTCTCTAACCAACTGAACTACCCAACCTGGGCTTGTTTTTTGTAATATTCTTAAAAATTAGGTGTTGTTTTTAATGAAAAAAAAAAAAAAACCTAAACAAACCCCAAACATCAGAAAATCTGGCAACACTGAATCCTCATTCCTGCAAGTACTGACTGGACTTTAGATGGAACATCTAAAGGATCACTTCATCCTCTACCATCCTTATTTTCCTTAGAAGTGAGTTACTTTACTCACTTATGAAACCTTCTTAGTATTTAATTTTAGTGTTTGAATTTGCAACCTCTGGCCTGACCACAGAATGCTAGTACTGGAAGAGATAAGGAATCATCTCTCATCTAAGAGATGGAGAAATTGAGGCCCAAAGAATTTACATACTGGACCAATTTTATACAGCTCATGTGAACAGGATTCTGTTATATGTCATCAGACCCTTTCCTCAACCTGGTGAGGTAAGACCCTAATATAGAATCTGAGGTTAAAACTTTTCAAACTCAAGGTCTGTGCTTAAAACTCTTGTTTTATCAAGCCCTGAGACAGAGACCTTAATCAGTTAAGCTAGGCCTTAAGTGAAGCCACTTGCCTGTGAGGTTCTAGATTATGAATCTTAAATATCTGTCTCTCATCTTTCTAGCCTATTCTCTAGTGATTATCTGCATAAATCTCATATTCCTGGCATATGTGTGTATGTGTGTGTGTTATCCAAAACATGCCCTATGCTTTCCAACCTTTTGATTGTTTAGTTTTATTCTCTCCACCTATATTATCCTTTCCCAATCTCTGCCTGACATAACTTTTCCCTCCTTTAAAGTCTACTTGAATGCTAGCTCTTTAATAAAATTTAGTAGTTAAAAAAGGTATTCTGCATGAAACAGACTTGGTTTGAAATCCTGGCCCTGTCCTTTACCTTCCATGTGATGTTGGTCAATTTAATCTCTGAAAACCTCAGTTTCTTCATCTACAAAGGCTGAGAATAACATCGCCTTTTACAAATGGGTTGACTATGATCCCATTTTCACAAGAAATTAATAAGAAATACTTGTTAAAATTATTTCTGTGCACTGTAGAAATCCTGTCTTGATTTATAGTTATTCATATTGGTTATTCTAATATTTATCATATCAATTATTCACCTTACTAATTATTTACCATGTATTATCAATATGCTACTATATATTATAGTTATTTTTCACAATCGATGAAGGCAGAAACTAGTCTTACACGTTTATATTTTTCACAGTACTTAATAAGAGCTTATAACTTCTGAGTTAATGAATCTGAGTATAACCTTTCTGAGATGTGCCTAAATTCTATAAAAAACAGAATACAATAGCTGAATTGCATATTATTCCCTTATGAAGCACTTGGGAGAATTTTTCCTCAGGCTTTAATACCAAAACTATACTTCTCTTAAGCAATTAAAAAAATAAAACTCATACAACATGTGAAACTTAAAACTGTTTTTCCTTTGCTTTAGTTGCTAAGCAGCTCAGAGTCTAATTTGGGGCAGCAGCCCTCTAGCACACAGGACCTTTGGTATGAATTTTTATGGGTATTAACATATCCCTGCCTTTATTTTGTTTTCCAATTACCTTTTGTGTCTATTTTCTCTTCCAGTCATTTTCTTCTACATATTACACTGCACATCTCTTTCTGAGCACAATCTTTTGAGAGAGGTGGAGTATCAATAAACAATCTACATCTATAAAATACATTAAAATAGTTCCTAAAGCTTGTTAAAGCATTATTATTATTATTATTAATTTGATCTAATGCAGAGAGAGCCATCATCTACTTCAAGGCCATTGGGAGCACACTTCCCCAATTTCCTATCCCACTTACAAACTCATTCTCATCTTTAAGAGAGCAAAATTTTATTTGCCCTTACAAAATATATTTATTATGTAGGATACAGATAAGCAAAAAGCAGAATAGTTAAAAAACAAAGAAACAAACAAACGCTGTCTGGTAAGAACCGATACACTGCGGCTTTCATAATCCATTGTTCTCTCTTAACAATGCATTTTACATTATCTTTCCCAATCATTAAATAGTTTCTGCATCAGTGTTTTCAACCGCCAGTCTGCAGATTGGTGTCGGTCCGTGAAAGAGTTAACCACCCGATGTTGTGTGAAGATTATAGATCCAAACATCTTAGTTGAATTCGCTTATGCTCAGGGTGATTTTTGCTTTAGCTGTCCCTGAAATAATTCTCCTATTTTCACCGGTCCCCAAGTGTGAAAGGTTGAAAAATATTGTTTCACATCATCATTTTTAATGGTTCAAAGCATCCCACTGATTGTGAAGAAAGGTAGTCAATCAAACTGAAACTCCATTTCTCTTCCTAGAAAACCTGAGGATGCTCTTAAATATGAGTGAACTTCTCTTATTTACAACCATGTTATCTATGTTGAAGAAGTCTGGGTATAATATATTTAAACTATCTTTTGTTGGTACACAAACAGAACTGAACTCTAGCCAGCTTAATGTGTTATGCTCAGTTTTGATTATTTCCTTTTGTAAATTTCCTATAAGTATACTTGCTTACTCAAAGTACATACCCATTTTAAGGATTTTGATACATAGTTCAATGCCTGGGGGAGAGAGAAGGTATACCAATTTCTGTCCCCACTTGCAATGTATACCAATTTCTATTCCCACCAGCAATGCCTGTTTCACTGAATCCTTGTCCAACACATATATCATTTTCTTTCTAATCTTTGCATAAGCATTGGATATACCATATGTATTTATCACTAATGTGGCAGAACATACCTATTTACTGGCCATTTTTTTTAAGTGAGAGGAGTGGAGATAGTGAGAGACTCCCACAAGCACACAGATGGGGATCTACCCAGCAATCCCCATCTGGGGCTAATGCTTGAATCAACTGAGCTATCCTTAGGGCCCAGGGGGATGCTGGAACCAATTCAACCACTGGCTGTGGGAGGGAAAGAGGGAGAGAAGGGGGAGTGGGAGCGAGGAGAGAAGCAGATGGTCTTTTCTCTTGTGTACCTTGACTGGAAATTGAACCTGGGACGTCCATACGTGGGGCCAATGCTCTACCCACTGAGCAAACCAGCCAGGGCCTATTGGCCATTTTCATATGTGTCTTTTGATATATTTTTGTTACTCTTTTGCCAATTTCTAATAGTTTTTTTTTGTTTTTTTTTTTACAGAGACAGAGAGAGAGTCAGAGTGAGGGATAGACAGGGACAGACAGACAGGAACAGAGAGATGAGAAGCATCAATCATCAGTTTTTCGTTGCGCATTGCAACATCTTAGTTGTTCATTGATTGCTTTCCCACACGTGCCTTGACCACGGGTCCTCAGCAGACCGAGTAACCCCTTGTTTGAGCCAGAGACCTTGGGTCCAAGCTGGTGAGCTTTTTGCTCAAACCAGATGAGCCCGTGCTCAGGCTGGCGACCTCGGGGTTTCGAACCTGGGTCCTCAGCATCCCAGTCTGACGCTCTATCCACTGCGCCACCGTCTGGTCAGGCCAATTTCTAATAGTTTTAAAATTATTAACATCCATACCCACCTTGACATCTTCCTTCCCAGTTCTGCCTATCAAAGCTGATTTATGTACTTGATCTATGCATATCATCTCCTATTTCTTTAAGAATTCATTCAGTTATCCCCTTTCTTGCCAGTATATGTAACCTCTACCAGTTTTTTCTCTTGCACTAATAAACATCACTAAGTCTCTTCTCCTTAAAGAAAAGCCCCAAGTCTTTACATTCACTTGCCATTCTCCTCTGGCTACTGACCCTTCTCTTTTTCTTATAAAAAGTGTGTCCTTCATAGACACACTATTTAAAAGAATTGACTTCACACGCTGAATCCACTTCATTTCTATCTCTTCAACTCTACAGATTTACATGAAAATCTTCAATGTCCTCTTTGTGGCCAAGATTTCAATATCAGCCTGATCAGGCAGTGGTGCAATGGATAGTGTTGGACTGGGATGCAGAGGACCCAGGTTCAAAGCCCCGAGGTTGCTGGCTTGAGTGCGGCCTCACCAGCTTGAGTGCGGGATCACTGGCTTGAGCGTGGGATCATAGGCATGACCTCATGATCTCTGCTTAAGCCCAAAGGTCGCTAGCTTGATCAAGGGGTCACTGGCCCAGCTGGAGCTCCCCTATCCCCATCAAGGCATATATAAGAAAGCAATCAATGCACAACTAAGGTGCAGCCATGAGGAAGTCTTTCTCACTTCTCTTCCCTTCCGTCTGTCCCTATCTGTGCCTCTTTTTCTCTCTCCCTTAAAAAAAAGATTTTAATATCAGTTATATCACATATACATATATATGTGGAAAAGCAATATGCAAAATGGTTCCCCCCCCAATAAACTCAATTATCTAAAGAATATTTGTGCAGAGAAAAAACTGACAGGTAATATATGAAACTTTTAAGTTACAGTACTTCTGTGTAGTTAAATGGTTTGCGTTTTCTTTTTTTTTAAAAAACTTCCCACAATTTTAAAAGCAAGAATAATTTACTTTGACATTAGACCAAACTACAATGTAAATTAGAAATTCTCAACTTACATTTTCTAAAAAGAGGCAAAAAACTAGAAAAGTGACATTAAGGAGATACTGGGCCAATTTCATTTCGCTGCAAGGCTCAAAGAACAAGAGGGCGTGACCCAGACTCCTCCGGCAGACGCACGACTGGATAACTTCCGAATTTCTAGAAATTTTCCTCTTAAAAGGGGTCTCATCCCCTCTTCGCTTATCCCAAAAGACCTCTGAGCATCTCAGTTTATCCTGCCAGCTGCTTCAAAAGTCGGACAACTGTTCATCAACTTTGGTTGTCCTGGTAACTGTTAGCCGACCCCAACACAATTTCCATACCTCTTCCCAGAATGCTACGCATTTTCTTTCATTCATTTCCGGCTCGGAGGGTTGACCTCCCGGAAGTACGTACCTGCCGTTCCTGTCCTGGTCGGCTTACCGCGCGGAGTGTGGCGCCTTCCTGCGGAGGGACTGCCAGGACTGTTTTGTTCTTTCCTAACGTTTAAAGTGACAGGAAAGTTAAGGGAAGGTCATAATCTCACCATTTTTTTATTTGGACTTGCTAAATAAACTAGATGTTATTAAGAAGTTGAAAGATGTAAAGCGCTTTAAATTTATGTGCAATGTAACTTGTTGCTATTGTAACCGGAAAACAAAGCTGGAACCCGCTGCCCTTAATGCCAAGAAAGAGAGAGAGGAGGACAGAGTAGGTATAAGGTGTGCCATCAATTTCAAATTGCAGCAGGTGCCTCCTGTCCAAAAGAACTGGCTTAATAGTCTCCTGGCACTGGTGGTTTTGTACGGTTCAGGGGCTGTTAGTAATGATGTAAGGGGCAAAAGGAAAAAACGTCTGTGCAGTTAGTCACAATAATATGCAGGAAGTGGGGTTTCAGCTGCAGGAAGTCTCCTCAGCAGGTTCTTTTGATTTAGTACAGACCCAATTAGCAGGGTCCAATCTGGTGTCCTTGGTAAATCTTCAAGGTTGGGGGGGTGGGCAGCTGTCTCCCAGGAACAGCTGGGACCTTGTGCCTCTGAATTGCCTGTGGAAAGACTCCGTGTTTTCTTAGGATACAAAGTAAATATTTAAGATTTGTGAGCTACATTTCTTCTTCTTTTTTTTTTTTTTGACAGAGAGAGGGACAGACAGGGAAAGAGAGAAGAGAAGCATCAGTTCTTTGTTGTGGCACCTTAGTTGTTCATTGATTGCTTTCTCACATGTGCCTTGTGGGGGTTATGGGATGGGATACAGCAGAGTGAGTGATCCTATACTCAAGCAAGCGACCTTTGGGCTCAAGTTAGAGACCATAAGGTCTTGTCTATGATTAAATATTCAAGCCAGTGATCCGCACTCAAGCTGGTGAGTCCCAGCTCATGCTGGAGACCTTGGAGTTTCGAACCTAGGTCCTCCTGGGTCCTCCGTGTCCCAGTCCGATGCTCTGTCCACTGCTTCACTGCCTAATTAATGTATAGGCCTTCACAGTTATGAGGAGGCTTTTACAAACAACTGTTGTGATTTTTAAAAAGTTTTTTATTAAGTGAGAGACAGGGAGGCAGAGACAGACTCCTGCATGCACCCCAAATGGGATCCACCCAGGATGATTTGCCCATTGGGGCTGTTGCTCTGTTGCTGGGCAACCAAGCTGTTTTAGCCCTGAGGTGAGACCATGGAGCCATCCTCACTGCCCGGGGACAACTTGCTTGAACCATTCCAGCCATGGCTGCTGGAGGTGAAGAGAAACTGCTGGAGGGGAAGAGAGAGAGAGAGAGAGAGAGAGAGAGAGAGAGAGAGGAGGTGGGGAAGTGGTTGCTTCTCCTGTGTGCCCTGACTGGGAATTGAACCTGGGACTTCCACACGTCAGACCTATGCTCTACTGCAGCCGCTGCTGGCCAGGGCCAACTATTATGATTTAAACTCTCCTAATTGTCAGGTCTTTCCCCAGTATAAGCTTTCCCTGACAGTCCTACAAAGGAACACTTTTCTTTGCTACATTTCCAAGTAAAGGCCAGAGAGACATTGCAGTGGTTCTCAAACTTTTTGAAGTTGGGTTGCATTTAAAATCCTACAAATAATTGTAGGCGCACTATATACAAATTTCTGAGAAATGTTATAATAATTAAGTCAAATATTAAAAAAATATATATAAAGTCCAAGTGTGCTTTTATGGTAATTAAACAAAATAAATACGACAAAATTAAATTTATTCTGACATTTAAAAAACATTTTTATGTTACATTTTTTGAGTTATGCTTTTTAGAATTTGTAAAAAAGGGGTTAAAAAATAAAAAAACGACAAGTTATCTTTTTATATATATATAGATACATTCTTAGTAAGATTTAGTAAATTTGGCAGGTCCAAGTGCAAATGAGTTAAGTTTTTTCATTAAGTTTTTTGTGTTTATGAGAAACATGAGCCTGATGTGTCCTAGCAATTTCTTCAATGTTTGGGCATATATTTGAAAGGCAAACTCTCATTTCCTCGTCAATACATTGAAGAATTCCTCTCTTTTTACTCTTGTGTTGAGGGTAAGAAATAATAATTCACATAAATAGGATGTTGAAAATTGTAGTAAAATGTTCAAAGCTTTTTTAGATATTGCCACATATTCTTCTTTTATAGAAATCCAAAAGGCTTCAAGAGATAATTCCTTATGTTTAATCATCAATGTAAAACACCCACCATACATATCATCTTAACTTTATACCAAACAAAGGATAGAAGAAACTTGCCTCCAGTCTTTCTGGGGAACATGGGGGGTAGTGTAAACAATCCAGCACCACAGCTTAACAGTCTTTTGCAACCCAATCAGGCAAGTGAGGTGGGGGGTTGTGCAGACTGTCAGTTTACAGCCAATTCTCCACATTTCTGTCTCCCCAAACTCTAAACTCCAAAAACCCTGTTGGTTTTTTGGTCCCCAACAGGCACATATTTCTCTGGAATACCATAGGGCTCACCTGGAAATCTAGGGTGCACCAGTGCGCCCAGGTGCACACTTTGAGGACCGCTGCATTAGAGAATAGCAAGCAGATTAACTATTTCCTAACCCTTACATTACATTACATTACATTCCTCTCCTATTCATTACAACTAAAAGGTACTATTACTGAAGCCAAATTTCTAACTTTTGGGCTTCCCTATCACTGATATAGTTAATGAACTTTAAACAACTTACTTCCTATGAAAAATCAATTAAGTTTTGATTTAGAAAATGAAGGCAAGCACAAAAAACAAAATAGCCAAATCTTACTCATCAGGAAGAACCACACTGAACACTTTGGAGCAGTCTTCTAGACCTTTTTATGCATATAATAAAATTTCAAAGAGAAATCATGTTGCACCTGCTACTTTATAACTTAAAATAACTTTTATGAAAATACTTGAGAAAAGACACTTCAACAACATGACTATATGTATTCCACTGCACCTGTTGTTAGACATTTAAACATTTTATCCTTTTTGCTTTTATTAATTAATTTTAAGTTGAATTTATTGAGGTGATATTGGTTAATAAAATTACACAATTTTCAGGTGTATAATTCTGTAATGTATCATCTGTATATTGCATTGTGGGTTCACCACGCCAAGTCAGGTCTGCCTCCATCACCATCTATCTCCTCTCTATTCTCCTCCTTCCCCTATCCTTTTTGCTTTAATTAGTGCTGCAATCCAGAAATGAAAATCCTTAGAGCTAAAATTTTGTTCATGATCTCATTTCTTTTTGGTAATTAGTTTTCTCTTTTAACTTAGTCATTTGGATTTGCATTTCCTTATTTTTCCCCTAATACCTTCCCATTCCATCTCTATATCCTTATACTATAAGTGGATGAAGTTACACAGTTACACACATGGCATCCAAAGCCTACTCAATTTTTTAGAGTTTATTTTCCTGATTATAAGGGTAATACATGCTTATTGTAAAGCAGGCATCCCCAAACTATGGCCCGTGGGCCCCATGCGGCCCCCTGAGGCCATTTACCCGGCCCCTTGCCGCACTTCTGGAAGGGGCACCTCTTTCATTGGTGGTCAGTGAGAGGAGCACTGTATGTGGCAGCCCTCCAACGATCTGAGGGACAGTGAACTGGCCCCTGTGTAAAATTTTTGGGGACCCCTGTTGTAGAGCATTGGGAAAACTCAGAAGAATGGAATAAAAATATTCCAACACCTAGACAACTATTGATCATATTTTGGTATAAATTTATGCTAGGTTTCTCTCTTTGTTGCATTCAGAATGAGTATTGAAAACATGTTTGCTAGCTCTGGCAGGTTGGTTCAGTGGTTAGAGTGTTGGCCCAGAGTATGGACATCTCGGATTCGATTACTGGTCGGGGCACACAAGAGAAGCAACCATCTGCTTCTCCCCTTCCTCTCCCACAGCCAGTGGCTTGATTGGTTCCAGCGTCAGCCTGGGTGCTGAGGATAACCTGGTTGGTCCAAGGGTCAGCCTCAGGTACTGAGGGTAGCTCAGTTGATTCAGTCCCAGACATAGTTGCTGGGTGGATCCTGGTCAGGGAGCATGTAGGAGTCTGTCTGTCTCTCTATCTCCCCAACTCTCACTTAAAAACAAAACCAAAAACGTATTTTCTAATTTGGTAGGTAAAAAGGCATCATTCAATTTGCAGTGTTTTGCATATTCATGTAGCTGAATAATATTTCAAATAGTATTTCAAATATTTATAGGTTATGGTCCATTTCAGGCCTCACCTTCTCTCTCTAGCCTCCCTTGAGTTTTCCATACTAAACATACCCACTTGTAATGGTATAGTTTTGCATATATGTGTGTTCCATTCCCTAGCTACATTGAACTGGTTGTGTGATCCTGGATAAATTATTCAATTTTACCAAGCTCACATTTTTATCAGCATAATATTGATACTAATACTTGCCTTACAGGGTTGTAGTGGAATTAGAAATAATGTATCTCAGGTGAGCTCAATAAAAAGTGGATTTTTAAAATTTATAGCTTTAGAATTCCATGTACACAGGAAGTGTTCATATTTTCATATTTCAAATGAATGGATTATCCTAGCAGTCATCCAGTTAGGACATTTATTAAGCATCTGTGACATGAAAGGCACTGTTCACAATACTAGAAGAGGGAGAGAAGGGGGCAAGGGAGGGAGGGGAAAAGCAGATGGTAGCTTCTCCTGTGTCCCCCGACCAGGAATCCTACTGGGTATGTCCATACATTGGGCAGACGCTCTACCCACTGAGCCACTGGCCAGGGCCAAGATTAATTTTGATTAGGGTAGATTTGATTGGGACTTGGGAAAGGACTCAGGAAAGGGTCTTAACGATGTATCAATAAGTATGAGGTAAGGCTTGGAAGTAGAAGTAAATAGGTTGTGTTTTGTTGTTGGAGCTATTTGGGGTGGCAAGAAAGCAGGGTGAGTGAATGGGCTCAGATGAAGCAGGAAAAAAAGTAGTTGTGTCCTGTAGTTTGAAGATTTTGATGTGACCAGTCATTATAATTGTAGCTTTCAAAAACAGTTTCTGAAAAACACAGCTTTCAATGTGGCTTGGGCATCAGAGGAGAGGTGGGACAGAAACGGCAATAGCCTGTTGGTGGAAACGACAGGGAGTAGGAGGACGCCAGAAACTTTCAGAGGGAGAAGGGGACATAGTGGCTAATATTGACCAGAAATTACCCACGAGGAGGTAGGGCTGCGGAACGACGCCTTTGGGGACCCGGCAACAACCCTAAAGGGCAGCCGGCAAAGCCCACAACCAACCCGGGTGCTGCCTGCAAGGGCAGAAGCCCACTCCGGCTCCTCCCGCCCGCACGTGGCCCAGCGCCCCCGTCATGCTTCTCCCCGTTCCTCTCCTTCCGCCCCGCGTTCCTCGCGGGGTTGAGTAGCTCCTCCAGCCCAGCCTCTTCGGCTCCGCCCCGCTACCGTCGCCCTGCCAACGTCAGTTCAGCCAAGCCGAGGCGGAGCCTGGGCGCTGGGTTTGGCCGGAGGGTGATTTCCTTCCTTAGTCTCACGCTGGGCTGCCGGCGCGCGTCCGCGGATGGCATGGCGGGAGCTCCGGACGAGCGCGGGCCGGGCCCCGCGGCCGGGGAGCAGCAGCCCCGCGTCGCGTGCCCAGCCTTCGCCGAGAGGCTGGGGCAGGGGAAGCCCCAGCAGGGGTTCCTCTCCAGCTTCTTCTCCAGCAACCAGAAGTGCCAGCTCATGCTCCTGAAGACTCTGCAGACAAGTAGGAGCTGGCCTGGAGGCTGGGGGTCGGCGGCTGAGGTCTGAGGGCCGCGGGCACAGACAGGCCCGGGCTCAGTCCCGAGTGCGGCATGGGCGGCTTTGGGCGCCGAGGCCAGGCAGATTCGGCTTCATGGGCGCGGGCTGAGGTGGCGGTGGCGGTGGCGGTGGTTGTGGTGCGTCTGGGTTCGGTTTCCTTATCGGAGCAGGCGCTGAGGCGCCCTTCAGACCTATTCCTGCCGTGGAGTGAACGGGCTCTGGCTTAGGAGTTTGCCCCTTTCGACCGCTCTCACTGGCTTGACGGTCTGATGATTTCTTATGTAAGTGATGCAGCAGCGTGGAGACAAGTCTGGTGAAGCAGTTTTGAAGAGCCACGTTACTAAGGCATACTTACTGCTGGCAGTGCAATAAACGAGTTTTACAAACCTACACTACGTTAACTTTTTTTACATAGACCTCTTAAATTTACTTCAGACACATTTAGAAATCTAAGTCTTATATTTTGTTTTATTTTACTTTGTATAATTTTAAGTGAGAGGAGGAGAGATAGTACATGCGCCTCAACCGGGTTCCACCAGGCAACTCTGTCTGGGAGGATGCACCCTCCAATCAACGGAGCTATTCTCAGCGCTGGGCCCACGCTGGGACCAACCGAGCTGTGCTCAGCGCCTGAGGCTGACGTTGGGACCAGTGGAGCCACTGGCTGGGGAAGGGAAGGGAGAGAAGGGGGAGAGAAACCAGGAGAGAAGTAGATGGTCGTTTCTCCTGTGTGCCCTGACCGGGAATCAAACCCAGAACTTCATACGCCAGGCCGACGCTCTATCCACTGAGCAAACCGGCCAGGGCCAGAAATTAGTCTTCAATGTACTTGTCCCAAAACCAGGTTACTGTTGAATACCTACCCTGTCACAGTTTAAAAATCAACCATCCAAAGATTTTCCAGCCTGCTTCGAGATCATCTGCACTTAGGGAATCAAAGGAGGTGGGAGGTGGAAGTTGAGTAGAAGGAATGATGACATTGTATTTACAATATCAAACACCTTCCAGGTTCTGGTGTGGGAAAATACTAAGATGGCTAAATATCTTGCCTTTAAGATGTTTCAGTGGAACACAGTGGAAAGAACATGGGATGCAGTTAGATATTGGTTCAAATTCTGGTCCCTTTCCCTGTTAGGTTTTAAAGAGTGATTTAACTCTCTGATACCCTCATTCCTGTCTGAAAAAAAAAAGGGGTGGGGGACAGAGAGGGTTAAAAACACCTTCTATTAGGGTTGTGAGGAATAGAGCTTATTAGTGTGAGGTGCCAGCATATCAGGAACCAAATATAAAAGCCAAACAGTGGAGGAAAAGTTGAGATAGGATGTGAGGTGCTGAACGTGAATCGCAGTAGGAATGAGCTGGCCTCAGCCTTGCATGGGGAGTGCTACTGGGACAACCTGTTCATATTAAAGCATCAACCTGCAGCTTTGAAATTCTATACCCGAGGTAGGAGTGATGCCAGAATCCAAGCATTATGGGAGAACTTTGTTTTCTTTTTCTTCAAAGCAAATTGATTCTGAAATACTGCAGGCCCCTTTTAAAGTACAAAACCACTATGCTGCAATTTTTGTGTAAGAGGACTGTTGATTTTTATTTTATTTTCTTTTTTAGAAATTTTATTCATTTTAGAGAGGTAGGGGGAGAGAAAGAGAGCGAGCGAGCAGGGGGATGAGCAGTAAGCATCAACTCCCATATGTGCCTTGACCAGGCAAGCCAGGGGTTTCGAACCAGTAACCTCAGTGTTCCATGTCAGTGCTTTATCCACAGCGCCACCTCAGGTCAGGCAGAGGACTGTTGATTTTTAAATCCACTTCAACTTGGTTAAAAATCTCTTAGTTGCTTGAGTAATAATACAATTGATATGGTGCCAGACACCTGGTATACACTAAATAATACTTATCATTAATAATTATTTTACTGTTAACACACTTAAGAGGAGGCAGGTTAGTAAAGCAGTAGTCTAACCTAACTTTATCATCCCACTACTTTTCTTTTACTTTCCTTTTTTTGCTTTTAATACTGTAAAAACACCCCTTGATTTCCTGTTCTATTTTTTTTTTTTTTTGCTTATGTCTTATATTTGCTGTGCATTTATACTCTCAGACAAGATGCCCATGTGAAAAATTATTAGAGGCATTTGTTTTCATTGCACTTTCCTGTAATTGTCATCGGCTCACAGACTCTTAGAAGTGGAATGGTCTTCAGGAGTTACAGGCTTTTCCACCCTATACAGGAAAACCTCTGTGCCATCACTGACCAGAATGTTTATAGACCTCTGCTTGAACAGTTATTTGTTCTTTGAGGCTACTTGTCTATTGTATCAAAAGCTTTAATTGTTGGAGAAATCTTTCTCATACTGAGTTGAAATCTGCCCATGTAGCTTCTACCTTTGATCTTTGTTCTATCCTTTGAAGAAATATTGATTGACTCAATTCCCACATGGCACCTCTTCAAATACCTGAAGCTGTGGTGGTCCTAGTTAAGTCTTTCTCCTTTTCAAACCCACAAATCCTTTCTCTTTTATTGAACATAGTCCTGTACTAGTCTAATTGCCTTCCCTTGTGGAAGAGTAGGTCCCATGTGGTGTTCAGAATGGGACACTGTTTCCAGTGTGGTTTGACTCAGACAACAGTGGGGCATGCCTTCCTCTAAATCTGGATACTATGCTGCTGTTCCTTTCTATGCTTTTAGCTCAAAATTCCCTCTGTCTTTGATCATTTAACTAAAAATAGCCTATAAAAGCATACTTGATATTATCTAGGATGTGTGGTAGTCCCCATCTTGGTATTTATATTAGTGTTATGTTCCGTTAACGTGTTGCTTTTATGTTAATTTAAGCCTATCTTTTTTAAAACCAATTTTAATATAGTATTATTTCATTAAGATTTGTGAATTGCTTTTTGATAATATACTGCTATATGGATAATTTAGTTGGCTATTTTTCCATTTAGCATACATAATTGAGTCAATATCTTTTTAGATCCATATGTCAAACTTCTACTTGATGCCATGAAGCACTCAGGTTGGTAAGTAAATCATTTTGAAGTGCTGCTTTATATTCTGGCTACTCTGAACAATCCCTCCACTACTGGAACTACTTGTATTTCACTTTAAGCAACAATGCCTTTTCCATATGGTAGGTGATATTAATTGGCTGCATTCTCTCCAGACAAGCCTTATTCTTTTTAGACATCTGCTGTAACTCTAAATCTCTGGGTCTACTGTTGACTTTGGTTATTTAGTGAAGAGAATGCTTACAATATTTCTTGTAAGGAATTACTAAACCTGGCTTTTCCACTGTGCCATCCTCAGCATTGTGCCTCAATGGAGAAGAAGTCTTAGCTTGTTATGCAGGACCCGTCTAGGTGTTGTTTAACTTGGAGGGGATTAGAGGAAGTGACTTCTGAGGTCTACGTCTTGGAACTCCATCATATTTCCAGTATGGTCCTAGTTCGTTGACCAAATACTTTATGGAATCATAAAGTTCATAGAATTTGAAGTAGGATAGATTTCAGAGACAATTTCCTTATTTTACAAATGAAAACCAAGTCCTGTGGGCGTTAAGTTGCTTTCCTAATGTTTCCTATGTGTCAGTAGTGGAGGGGGTTTGAATCGGGTCTTGTGGCTGTTTCCTTGTGCCACGTGCACACTCAGGTTGGTAATGCTTCAGGACATGGTCTCTAATTCATTCTTGCCTTTTAGTGCTGTTGACCGAGAAAGACACTTCTCTTGTGAAGATTGTAATGGAAATGTCAGCGGAGGTTTTGATGCTTCCATGTCTCAGGTAGGCATTTTCACCAACTTATTTTCTTTCCTCCAATTCTTCTGATACTTACTGAGGACCTTCCACATGCTGGGGATTCTGTTCGGTAGACTGTGTGTGGGGTTCAGAAAATGAGTTAGTCATGGTCCTTACTCTTAAGAAGCTTACACCTTCTTAGGGGAGATAAGAGATGAACACAGACAACGACAGAACTTGAGGCAGCTTATACCTATAGGTTTTAGGTGGGCATGGTTACCACAGTGGGACAGTGAGATGCTTGACTAAAAGCTGGCAAGAAATTCAGCTAAGGGATATAAAGCCTCTTTAGGGCAAAGAAGACAAAAGACTGTTGCCCCAGACAGGAAAAGCGTGAGCAGAGGTGGAGTGCTGGGAAAGAACAAGGTGTATTTGGGGAATGGTATGTTGTCTAGTTTACTGAAGGAAAATAGGACTGGAAAGAAGGGAAGCCATATGGTGGGAGGCTTTTTTTGGGGGGGGATATTTTATTATTATTATTTATTTATTTTTAAATTGTTTTTATTTATTCATTTTAGAGGAGAGAGAGAGAGAGAGAGAGAGAGAGAGAGAAGGGGGGGGAGGAGCAGGAAGCATCAACTCCCATATGTGCCTTGACTTGGGCAAGCCCAAGGTTTTGAACCGGCGACCTCAGCATTCCAGGTCGACACTTGATCCACTGCGCCACCACAGGTCAGGCTTATTATTATTTTTTAAAATTTTATTTAGAAAATTAAATTTAACAGGGTGACATTGATCAATAAGAGTACATAGGTTTCAGGTAAACATTTCTATAGCATTTACACTGTTGATTATGTTGTATACACATAACACAAAGTCAGATCATTTTCCGTCCCCTTACATTTGTTCTTCTTTACACCCTTCCCCTATCCCCTCTCCTTGGTAATCACTTCACTTTTATCTGTGTCCATGAGCCTCAGTTTTATATCCCACCTATGTGTGAAGTCATATAGTTCTTAGCTTTTTCTGATTTACTTATTTCATTTAGTATAACGTTCCCAAGGTCCATCCATGTTGTCATAAATGGCAATGTCATCATTTTTTTTTTATGTCATCATTTCTTACTGCTGAGTAGTAGTCCATAGTATATATGTACCACATCTTCTTCATGTAATCCTCTATTGAGGACACTTTGGGTGTTTCCGTGTCTTGGCCACTGTGAATAATGCTACAATGAACATGGAGGTGCATGTGTCTTTACGTACCAATGTTTTCGAGTTTTTGGGGCAGACCCTGTAGAGGGATTGCTGGGTCATATGGTAGTTCTATTCTTAGTTTTTTGAGGAACCACCATACTTTCTCCCATATTGGTTGTAGGGGAAGGCTTTGAATGCTGAGCTAAAGAGTTTCTCCTTTACATGGTAAAGGCATATATGCCTTTGAAAGTTTTTGATTAGGGGAATGAGATTTCTCATCTGTAAAATATAGGTAATGATTGTATCTATCTTATAGAATGGTTATGAGAATTAAGTGAGACATTTCTTATAAAGTGTTTATCATAGAAAGCATAGTAATGTTCAGTACATGTTATTTTAAGTCATTGCAAGGTTTTGAGAGACTCTTGGAGGTGGTAGATAGATTTTGTTGTGATGAGGGTAGATGAAGGTGTTGTAACTAGTTCCATCTTGAATATAACTCACATCTAACTGCATTTGTTTCTTGATGGGGAATATTATATATATTTTGGTTATTTACAGCTATTTCACTATAATCATGGGCAAAAACACAGGGGTGAGGGTTCTGGGTTTTAGAATCAGGTAGACTTGAGTTCAAGTCCTAGTTCCCCTGCTAATTAGCTGTGGGGCTTGGGCAATTTATTCACCTTATTCTTAGTTTTCTCATTTGTAAATTAGTAATCGCAATACCTATAGCTCTCAAAATGGGTGTTGGTAAGTTCATCCCCACTAGGGGTTAAATAGAGTGGACAATTTGAACTTTCATCTTAATTCTCGGCAGTTTTGAACATAGTGGGCACTCTCTTATCATGAGGTATCTCATTGATACAGAAAGTAAAAAGCCTTTGTTTTTTAAAACTTTTGGTTGTAATAAAGAATGATTACCTGTGTAACTGCCATCCAGCTGTGAGCAAGAGCACCGCCAGGGCTTCGGGAGTCTGTGCACCCCTCTTGGATTACGTTACCTCTCTTTACTTATCCTGACTTTTGTGATCACCATTCCTTGCTTTCTGAATTGCTTTACCATCTATCTGTACAACCCAACAGTGTGTTATTTAGTTGCCTGCTCTTAAGGTTTATTCATGGAATACTTTGAGTTATAGGTATTACTTTGTAGTTTTATGAAACCATGTAGTATATTTCTTTTGTTCAACATTATGAGATTCTTCCATGTTGTTTTTTATACTTTTGGTTTATTTAGTTTCACTGTTAGCATGTCTATACTGTAGTTTACCTTATTTAATATTGACTTTTTCAACTTTGTTATTTTGAACAAAGCTGCTGTGAATATTTTTTAACTTTTCTCTGGTGCACATATGCAAAAGTTACTCCAAAGTATTTGCCTAGAAGTGGAATTACTGGGTCATTTGGTATGTATATATTTGACTTTCACAGGTAATGCCAAGAACTTTTCTTCCTATGGTGCCCGGTGGACAACATTCTTCTGATTGCTCTTTTGTTAGCTCACCTTTCTCTATCAGTCCTTAAATGTTGAAGTCCCTTAATCCTTGGTGTTAGATTCCTTTCTTTTTCACATTGTACTCTGCCAAGGGGATCTCATTTACTTTCCTAGGTCAGAGTTCTCTTGAACTCTACATCCTTATATCCATGTTCCCACTTAATACCCACACTTGGTTGTCTTAACAGCACCTCAGACCTGACCTATCCAGGTCTAAATTACTGATTTTTTTACTATCCCCTATCCTACCTAATCTGGTCTTTTTAGTTTTGCATATTTCAGTGAATGACACCACCATCCATCCTATTACACAAACCAGAAAGAAGGGATTTGATTCCCTTCCCATATTCTATCACCAAATTTTACCTAATTTTCCTCCTAGATACCATTTTTGGCTCCTACTATCCTAGCTCAGGTACCATTACCTCTTGCCCAGAATACTTCATTAGCCTTCAGCTTATGTCTCTGTATCCAATTTTGGTCATACTCATCTTATTTTTCCAACTATAGTCAAAGGATAAAAACAAAAGCACCACCCATTTCACTACTGCCTTTCAGTGATTTCCCATTGATCTCAGGATAAAGACAAGGTGTTCAGTTATTTGGCCACTGCTGACCTCATCAACTTTGTCTCATGCCTACCACCTCAAACTCTGTGCTTCAGCAGTGTCGGCCTGCTTCCAGCTTCTCAAACATTCTGTCCTTCAGCCCTCCCCACACACTTCGCATAGGTGTGTTCTCTGTCTGCTCTGCTCCCTTTCTGTCTCCTCACATTCACCTCCAGTCATCCATTAGATTCCACTGTAAACATTCCTTCCACTGAAAAACCTTTCCGAAACTTCCAGACCAGGTCAGGCATTCTCCTTGTAAGTACTCATGACAACCTCTTGTTTTTCTTCATGACAGCAGTCATTGAATATATTTAAGCATTTTGGTAAGTATTGATTAATTTCTATCTCTGTTAGAAGATTGCAAATCTACTAATAGTTCTCAATAAATATTAGATTAATAAATGGATATTGAATTAATGTATATGAAATATCTAGCACATATCCCAGTGCCTGGCACATAGAAAGTGCGCACTGAATGGTAACTGTTATTATTAGAATCTCTCGTGTCTTTATTATTCTTATAGGGGTCTGCTCAGTGTGCTGTTGGCTCTTTATACTGCTTTCCGAAGGTCTTTTTGAGGATTTTTCCTGGCAATTCTAGTAGAGTGGGCAGTGGTGGTCATTCATTGTTGATTCGTTGCTCTTTTAGAAACTTGATAAGAAGCATTTTACATATATTCTCATTTAATTCTCACGATTATATGAGGTAGGTACTCTATCTCTTTTCTATAGTTGAGGAAACTGAGGCACAGGGAAGTTAAGAAAGTTGGCCCTGGCTTGACCAGGTGGTGGTGCAGTGGATAGAGCATCAGTCTGGGACACTGAGGACCCAGGTTCCCGACCCTGAGGTTGCTGGCTTGAGTGTGGGCTCATCTGGCTTGAGCATGGGCTCATCTGGCTTGAGTGCGGGCTCACCATCTTGAGTGTGGGGTCGCCGGCTTGAGCAAGTGGTCATTGGCTCAGCTGGAGCCTCCTGGTCAAGACACACATGAGAAAGCAATCAATGAACAACTAAGGAGCTGCAACTATGAGTTGATGCTTCTCCTCTCTCTCCCTTCCTGTCTGTTCCTCTCTCTTTCTCTCTAAGGAAAAAAAAAAAAAAGAAACTTGCTCTAGGTACTGAGTAAGTAAGGAATGGGGCTAGAATTTGAATCTATCATTTCATTCCAAAGTCCATGCTCTAAATACAATGCGTGGAGTCCAAGCCACACTGATACAGTCCGCCCAATGAGGACAGTATGTGAAGAAGTGTCCTTAATCTAAGTGCTAATATAGTTCAGAGAGAAGAGAAGGGAGAAGTTAGTCATTGGGAAAGCTTAAAGGAACATGTAGTTAAGACTGGGTCCTAATGGATAGGTAGGTGTGGGGTCAGTGGAGAAAAATGGGTGGAGGCAATACAAGCAGATGAGCCCCTCTCGTGTGAGAGAAAGACTAGAACTCTTGAAATGAGAGATTTTAGACATAACCAAACTTTTCTTATCTTGGTGCCTCCTAGATTGTTTTGTGCCAGAATAATATCGGTAATCAGGCTCATATGAACAGAGTGGTCACGCACGAGCTCATTCATACCTTTGATCATTGTCGTGCTCATATTGACTGGTTCACCAATGTCAAACATTTGGCTTGCTCAGAGGTGAGTTTTATTGTAGAAGTTACCTTCTTCCCCCTCCCAACACTGTGTTTGAAGAATTTATTCAAGTATAATTAATTTAAACATATTCCTTTTCTTACTGTCAAACTTCCAAGTTAGTCTTGAATTACTGTTTCTAACTATTGAATACAATTGAGACAAAACGAGATATTTTAAGTATTTTTTTAAAAATTGTATCAAATATAACCCTTAAATTCTAATAATAGCGATGATTAACTTTAGTTATAATAAACTATTTCTTAAGGAATAAACTATATAACATAAAAAATAAGGATAGTTACCATTTACTGAGGGTTGTGTGCCAAACAGTGTTCTGTTTGTGGTTTCTTTTTTTTTTAAGTAAACATATCCTCAAGACTTTATTGTCATATAATAAAACAAAATCTGAAGCTTAGAACTGAATCATTTGACCTTTTCTCTTATCTCCTCCCAGGTCAAAATGCTTATATCTCAGTAGTCAGCATTCTCTTAGATCTGCATGCAGTTGGGCTCAATGCATTTAAGCCTCAGCACAATCTTTGTAGTTTTAGCCTTTTTGTGGAAAATTGACTTAGTCTGCCCACCATTGCCATTCTGCTTCTTGTCATAATGTTGCTTTCCCTGTGCATACAGAGGGTCCTTGCCCTTCTTCTTCTGTTACTTTGTGGGGTTGATGCTTGCCATAATTCTTACCGAAAGTCTGGTGGATTTTAGGAACATTCACCATGTTGTGAGAATGTTATTGGTACATAGAATGTTTGTTGATTCTTATGTGATCTTAATAACAAGCCATAGAAATGGATACTCTATCGTCACTTTATATATGTGGAAAGTGAGGCATTTGTTTAGATTTTATAGTTTAGTAAGTGGAAGAGGCAGGATTATAACCAGGGTATTTTTTTTAAGTGAGAGAGAGAAAGAGAGACAGGAAAGGGAGAGAGATGAGAAGCATCAACTCATAGTTGCAGCACCTTAGTTGTTCATTGATTGCTTCTTATATTGCGTCCCAGGTTGACTGACGCTCTATCCACTGTGCCACCACCAGTCAGGCAACAACCAGGTTTCCTAACTGGATTTCTATGCTGCCTTTATAGGTACTCCTTTCTTGCTCTAGATCAGGGGTAGTCAACCTGGTCCCTACCGCCCCCTAGTGGGCGTTCCAGCTTTCATGGTGGGCGGTAGTGGAGCAACCAAAGTATAAATAAAAAGATAGATTTAACTATAGTAAGTTGTTTTATAAAGATTTATTCTGCCAAACTTAGTGAAAATCTGACATAAAGTACTTGGTAAGTAATTATTATTATATGCTTTAACTTGCTGTAACTCTGCTCTATAAATTTTATAAAGTAAAGTTACTTCCCTACTTTATAAATCACCATTACTGTGGAACCGGTGGGCGGTTAGAAAATTTTACTACTAACAGAGATACAAAAGTGGGCGGTAGGTATAAAAAGGTTGACTACCCCTGCTCTAGAGTCTCAAAAATACAACATAAGACGATATTTATTATTAAGCACTTTGGATTGCTATCAGAAATGTAAATAAATATAAATATAAATACGCTTCTTGAGAGACATGAGTATTTCATATTTGCATTTCATTAATTGAAGAGTGCAATATGCTGAGAAGTTAAAAAAACTAATATAAATGTCAAGCTTATACTTTATAATTCAGATTTTTTTTCTTTTTTCCTTGAAATTAATAAGCGACCCTACTGCTTCTAATTATAACTCATATTATTTGGAGAGTAGACTGAATCCTGAATCGTTAAATAGGTCGTTCTCTCAGGTGGTATGAGGATTAATTCCTGTTAGCTAAAATGTATAAGTCCTTGAACTCTTCAGAGGAATAAAGGCCACATTATTGTCAAGTAACAAGAAGTGGGTCATTCCATTTGCAATGAATTTTCAAAAATGTGGCCAGGTTAGCTTTATCTATAGAATCTATGCCAGTTGTTCCAAGATTTTTTCATCTGTTAAAGCTGCTTTATACTTTGCGTATTTAATTTTTTTAAGTGAAAAGAGGGGAGGATAGACAGACTCCTACATATGCCCTGACCAGGACCTACCTGTCAAACCCCACCTGGGGCCAGTGCTCAGACCAACCAAGTTGTCCTTAGCACCTGGGGCCAGTGCTCAGACCAACCAAGCTATCCTCAGCACCCGGGTCCAGTTGAGCCGCTGGCTGTGAGAGGGAAAGAGAGAGAGAAGTGGGAGTGGGAGGAGATGAGAAGCAGATGGTCACTTCTCAGGTGTGCCCTGACCAAGGATTGAACCTGGGACGTCTGCATGCTGGGCCGACACTCTATGCACTGAGTTAGCCTGCTAGAGCTAAGCTGCTATTTACTTAAAAAATGTGGCAAATTAGAAACCAAGTCCTAACTTCAGGTTGTCATGCACACCCAGTCCAGTGCATTTAGCATTGTCTAATATAGCTCTTGGATATCTGCTCTCTCTTTTTTTTTTTTGTATTTTTTCTGAAGTGAGAAGCTGGCAGGCAGAGACGGACTCCTGCATGCGCCCGACTGGGATTCACCCAACACGCCCACTAGGGGGTGATGCTCTGCCCATCTGGGGCATTGATCTGTTGCAACCGGAGCCATTCTAGTGCCTGAGACAGAGGCCATGGAGCTATCCTCAGTGCCCGGGCCTGCTCCAATGGAGACTTGCTGCGGGAGGAGAAGAGAGAGATAGAGAGAAAGGAGAGGGGGAAGAGTGTAGAAGCAGATGGATGCTTTTCCTGTGTGCCCTGGCCGGGAATCAAACCTGGGACTTCTACAACACAGGGCTGATGCTCTACTGCTGAGCCAACCGGCCAGGGCCTCTGCTCTGTCAACTAAATAACTTCTGGAGCTGAGAGAGTTTTAAAAAGTGTTTAAAAAAAGTCTTACAGTTACCCTGATCTCAGTAAAACATGCTACTTTTGCATTCTTTGCAATAAAGAAAATTGGTTGATATAAAGGTATAGAGCATGAGCACTTATTTTTGTTTGCCTTCTGTCTTTGTGATAGGTCCGAGCCGCTAACCTTAGTGGAGACTGCTCACTTGTAAATGAAATATTTAGGTTACGTTTTGGATTAAAGCAACACTATCAGGTAACTAACATGAAATCACTTACCTTTAAAAGTGCTAAGAGTGGAGATAATGAAGAAATGAGAAGTACATTTGGTATTTGGAATTTTAAAGAACTAGTTATGTGAAAAGAATACAAACTGTACAGCATTTACGCCAAATAGATGGAATTTAGTTCTGTTTTATAGTTTGGGGCAAGCTGTGTGACAGAGAATTTAATAGTGATGAGAAGTATTAAGATCTCTCTCGGGATACCTTTGGATGGGGGTAGATAAGGAATGGAAGTGAAATCACAGCCTGTCTTTTATCGTTGCAGTCCTGGGCTTACATTTTAAAACTACCACAGTATTTTCAAGACAAAAAAGTAATACCTTTCAGAAGAGACTACACTGCAGCACAGGTTATGGCTGGATATTAGTGCACCTTAAAGGTGTATGATGTCATAGCAAAGTTTTGGATTGCACAGATTTGATTATGATGAACTGAGCTGAGAGAGGCTTTGTAAACAAAACAAAACAAAACAAAACAAAACAAAGCCAATAACAAAAACCAAAGAGAAAACTAGAGGCAAGATCATCCTGTTAGAAAGCTTTGCTGTCATGTCGTACATCTAGCTGCTGTAGATGGACACAGAAGAGAGTATAGAACCAATGGACTGATAATGACTGTGAGCAGATCTGCCAACAGCAACCAAGGGGCTCTGTATCCACACGGCGGAGAAATGCTGGTCACAGATTTTCTATGGGAGGAGATGGCTGTGCCCGTTTGTGAGCGTTATAAGCATCAGGACAGCAGTTTCAACCAGGTACAGTAAGGATAGCTTTGGAACAACAACAGAAAGGCCCTTGGTTCTCTAGAGAAGAGAGTGACTAAATCTGGGGTGGAGGGTAGAAAGTCAAAGTGAACTTAAGAGACACTGTGAAGGTAGTGAATGGGAGCTAGAAGAAAAGCCTGCTGCCTGGGGAGGGTGATGACTTAGATAAGACTCTTGTGCTTTCAGCCTGTGCTGTCAGCTTAGTGACACATGTTTTCTGTGCCCTTGAATCCTGCTTTTTTGGTAGATTCAGCTTGGGCTGCATTTCACTGAGCTGTTGCTCTGGCTCTCAAGTGGGAAGGGCGGAAGTAGGGTTCACATCAGCACACCCAGAGAAGAGGATAATGTGGTTAGAGCATATGATCCAGGGCACTGAGTTGTTGCCAAAGGAGTGTCTCTCTCTTTTTTTTTTTTACCTTGGGTAGCAGCAGCAGCAAACAAATACGACTAGGAACAGGATAGTAAGTATGTGGAGGTAGCGGAAGCCTGATTGAGGGAAAAGAGTTTTAGGAAATGGGAGTCCTGCTTTTGTACTCAAGAAATATAAACATCAACTGTAGTAGCCTGACCAGGTGGTGGAGCAGTGGATAGAACAATGACCTGGGACGCTGAGGACCCAGATTTGAAACCCCAAGGTCGCCTGTTTGAGTGCAGGCTCATCAACATGAACCCATGGTCTCTGGGGCGAGCCTAAAGGTTGCTGGCTTGATGTCCAAGGTCTCTGGCTTAGCTCAAGGTCGCTAGCATGAGCAAGGGATCACTGGCTTGGCTGGAGCCTCCCCCCCACTCATCTTTCCCCCACCCTTGTCAAGGCATATATGAGAAGCAATCACTGAATAGCTAAAGTGCCACAACTACAAGTTGATGCTTCTCTCTCTCTTGATTAAAAAAAAAAATCAACAACAGTAACATTGCATACTGATGCAAAGAACACTCAGAAACAAACAAACAGAAAATGTTTGATTTTTCTATTTCCCTGAGAAGTATATGTGTGGTTTCCTGTTACCTGCAAGGGATAGTGCTTCTCTCAAAGGAAAAGTTACCTAGCACTGGTCAGCTGCAATGGAAGAGAATTGCAGAAATAAAGTATATTTTAAATTTATTTAAATTTTATTAAAAATTCAACCAGAACCTTGCTTATCCACTTTTCTGTGATTTTACAGATTGGAAGCTATTGTTTGGCAAACACTGCCTAGAACTTCAGAGAATGACATCTGCTTATATTATTGGAAAGGATGAGAAAATTGGAGATGATCTTACTTATACCTAAATAATTTTAGATTGAGTTAAACATGCTCCATAATTTAAGTTATGTTTCTTCTTTGGAATCACAGAATAAAATAATAGGAAAATGGTTTTTGATTATGGTTCAGACATTATAGACAGTATTATTTTATGATTAAATTTTCACATAAAATTAAAGCCGCATACTTTTCTTTCTCCTTAGACTTGTGTGAGAGACAGAGCCATTCTTTCTATCCTGGCTGTTAGGAACATCAGCAAAGAAGTAGCTGAAAAGGCTGTTGATGAAGTTTTTGAATCTTGTTTCAATGACCATGAACCTTTTGGAAGGATCCCACATAACAAGACTTATGCAAGATATGCTCATAGAGACTTTCAAAACCGTGATCGATATTACTCAAATATATGAAGACAATGACATTTTATGTTATAGAGCTTCAGTGATCAAGGAGAAAATATGGTTCTCAAGTGCACAAACCTATAAAACATAAACAATCAATTAAATACAGATAAAACAGAAGATTCTGATTTTAGCATATGATTGAAAAAGTGACTGGTGAAAACTGAAACTCCAAGGCAAAAAATTGTATCTTTATAGCTAACCATTGGTAAATAAGGCAAATAAATTACATTTTTATATTTTCTACATTGTACTTGTGTTTTTTATTATTGTGATTTTATTTTTATTACATATGATTATTTTAGATTTGATTAAGAAACCTGTGAGGTGATATCCTTGTATGATGTTAGGCAACCACTGTTGGTATTTACATTAAGTGGAAAGAAAATGTACCATTCTCATTATAGGAAATTTATTGAGATGTTTGATTAAAACATATAAGGAATGAAAGTTGGAAATAATTCATTCAGTGATCAATGTTTTTCCACTTCCTATTCTTCTTTCAACATGTACCATATTTCCCCACGTATAAGACGCACAATTTTCCGAGAAATTTGGGGTCTAAAACGGGTGCATCTTATACAGTGGTTGTAGATTTTTTTTAACTTGTATTTCCCGCTTTTTTGCGCTTGTTTTTATGCTCATTGTTGAAGACAGTGATTCATCATCAGACACAGATGAGGACAAGCTAATGGGTGGGAGTTTTGACAGTGATGAGGAGTTGTATGAATTTTATGATGAATAAAACTTGAGTTCAGTAACTTTATGTGATACATTTTTTTTTTCAAAGTTTGGGCCCCCAAATTAAAGGTGTGTCTTATACATGGGGAAATACAGTATGAGACTATTAGGCTTAATTTTTTGGAAACAGTCTTAATTAGAATTTTTCTTTTCTTTTTTTTTTTTTTAGTAAAGGCCAGTGCAGCTTGACCAGGTGGTGGCACAGTGGATAGAGTGTCAGCTTGGGACAGTGAGATCCCAGGTGAAACCCTGAGTTTCCTGGCTTGAGCGTGGGCTCACCAGTTTGAGCTGCATCTTCCAGCTGTCCCAGCAAATATGTCTTG
Source organism: Saccopteryx leptura (assembly GCF_036850995.1). NCBI lineage: Eukaryota > Metazoa > Chordata > Mammalia > Chiroptera > Emballonuridae > Saccopteryx > Saccopteryx leptura. The sequence continues at coordinate 178,317,404 of NC_089504.1, read as the reverse complement.
GCCTACCTTACCTAGACAAAATCGCACTGACAGAATCTGTCCGATGGAAATACTTTGGACTTCTGGAGGCTACTGAAGGCTTGCAACTTCCAGGGAGAGGCTTAGGTGATAAATTGCAGCGAATTTTGGTCAATTCCTGCTCTTAGTGCAGTAGTAGCTACCCAATTCCCACCACTGTGCCTGTGGCAGGCAGCCGTACATGTTTTCTCAGAGCTGCTTGTATAGAGACTGGGAGCTGGTGGGGCAGAAAGCCCCCTGTCCTCCATATATTTGGGGTCTGCTATGATTGCTGATTGCTGCTTCTTTTCACAGAGGTTCTGACAAAGATGGTGACATTGTTGTACCACCTCCCATATTTGCAAACTGTTTCTCAGCTGGCTGAAGTGACCTCCATGGTATTTAAAGAGCTGAGGCTGTTTTTCCTATTCATTTTTTATTTTTTCCCCTTTTGGGAGCCAGGCATTGAAGACCAGAACATTAAAACACAATGGCACATACAAGGGAAGTTAGAAAGTCACTATGGCCTGACCAAGAAGTAGCGGTGCAGTGGATAGAGTGTTGGCCTGGGATGCTGAGGACCCAGGATCAAAACCTCAAGGTTACAGGCTTGAGTGTGGGCTCATCCGGCTTGAGCGTGAGATTGCAGGCTTAAGTGTGGTATCATAGACATGATCCCATGGCTGCTGGCTTGAGCCCAAAGGTCACTGGCTTGAAGCCCAAGGTCACTGGCTTGAGCAAAAAGTCACTGGCTCAGCTGGAACCCCCCAGTCAAGGAACATATGAGAAAGTAATCAATGAACAACTAAGAAGCTGCAACTATGAGTTGGTGCTTCTCATTTCTCTCCTTGTCTGTCCCCATTTCTCTCTCTCTCTTAAAAAAAAGTCACTATGTATGCCCAGGGAAAGGTGCAGGCTCAGAAAAGACCCAAGAAGACCTTAGGTTTATACTTAAGACAGATCCTTGGCACAAAGACAGCCTATAACAAAAACAAAACCTTCACCAAACACCTCCCCAAACCAAAAACAACAACAAAAACTCCCAAACTCAAAACAACAGCAAACCCTACGAACGAGGATGAATCTGATTTTTGAAGCTACCTCATTATTACATTCAAGTGTTCAGTTTTCATAAAAATATATCACAAGTCATACAAAGGATACACAAGGCATACATAAGAATGTACGGCCCATTCAAAGGAAAAAAATAAACTGGCAAACTCTTTGGAAAAGACATTATGGTAGTTATAGTAGATAAATAATTTAAAACAATTGTCTTAAAGATGCTGAAAGAACTAAAGTAAGATATGGAGAAAGTCAAGAAACAATGTATGAAGCCCTGGCCAGTTGGTCAGTGGTAGAACATCTGTCCACCGTGTGGTTGTCCTAGGTTTGATTCCCAGTCATGGACACAGGAGAAAGTCAAGAAACAATGTATGAAGCCCTGGCCAGTTGGTCAGTGGTAGAACATCTGTCCACCGTGTGGTTGTCCTAGGTTTGATTCCCAGTCATGGACACAGGAGAAGTGCCCATGGGCTTCTCCTCTCTCTCTTCCCCCTCCTGCAGCTATGGCTCAATTGGAGCGAGTTGGCTCTGGGCACTGAGGGTGGCTCCATGGCTTCTGCCTCAGGCACTAAGAGCTCGGTTGCTGAGCAATACCCCAGACGGGCAGAGCATCACCCCCTAGTGGGCTTGCTGGGTAGATCCCCGTTGGGGTGCATGTGGGAGTCTGTCTATATGCCTCCCTTCCTCTCACTGAATAATTTAAAAAAATACAAAAAAACAATGTATGAACAAAATGGAAATACCAACCGATAGATGACTTAAAAAGAAACCAAAAAGAAATTCTGGAGCTGGAAAGTATAATAACAACTGAAAAATCTACTCAGGGATTCAAATGCAGATTTGGTTCTTTTTAAAAATTTTTATTAATTTTAGAGAGAGAGGGCGAGAGAGAGAGAGAGGTTCAGTGGAACCAAAAATTGGTTCTCTGAACAAATCAACAAATTTTACAAACTTTTAACTAGATGGAGTAAGAAAAAAAGAGATCTCAAAATACTAAAATTAGAAATGAAAGTGGGGACGTTACTACTGATTCAGCAAAAATAGAAGGATTTTTGAGGGTACTGTGTACTGCATCCACAAATTGGATCACCTAGATGAAATAAAAAAATCCCTAGAAACACAAAACTTACCAACACCAAACCATGAGGAATTAGAAAATATGGTTAGACCTATAACAAGTAAGGATATTAAATTAGTAATCAAAAATCTGACAAAGAAAATCCCTACCTTCATTAGTGAATTCTACCAAACATTTAAAGAAGAACTAATATCAATCCTTCTCAAAATTTTTGAAAAAATTGAAGAGGGTATACTACCAACTCATTTTATGAGGCCAGAATTATTCTTATATAAAAGCCAGAAAATGACACTACAAGAAAAATACAGACCAATATCCCTTATGAACATTGTTAAAAAAATCCTCAAGAAATAATAGGAATCCAAATTCAGGAACATATCAAAAGGGTTATACAACATGACCAAGTAGGATTTATTTCTCAACTGCAAGGATGGTTCAACAACTGAAAACTGATTAGTGTAACATACCATATTAACAATAAAGGGAAAAGACCACATGGTCATTTCAATCAATCCAGAAAAAATGTTTGATGAAATTCAATACCCTTTCTTGATAAAAATACAAAACAAGCTAGGACTAGAAGAAAACTACTATCTCTCTTTTTTTTAAACAGAGAGAGAGAGAGAGAGAGAGAGAGAGAGAGAGAGGGATAGAAAGGGACAGACAGGAAAGGAGAAATGAGAGGCATTAATCATTAGTTTTTCGTTGTGACATCTTAGTTATTCATTGATTGCTTTCTCATATGTGCCTTGACTGGGGGGCTACAGCAGACCGAGTAACCCCTTGCTTGAGCCAGCGACCTTGGGTCCAAGCTGGTGAGCTTTGTTCAAACCAGATGAGCCCATGCTCAAGCTGGCAACCTCGAGGTCTTGAACCTGTGTTCTCTGCATCCCAGTCCAACGCCCTATCCACTGTGCTACCACCTGGTCAGGCAGAAAACTACTATCTCAACATAATAAAAGCTATATATGGAAAATCCACACCGAACATCATACTCAATGTGAAAAACTGAACACTTTCCTCCTATGGTTAGGAACAAGGCAAGAATGCCTGCTTTGCCACTTTTATTCAATTTGTCACTGTAAGCCCTAGCTAAAACAATAGTCAAGAAAAAGAAATAAAAGGCACCCAAATTGGAAAGGAAGAAACAAAAGTATTTCTGTTGGCAGATGATGTGATCTCAAATGTAGAAAACTCTGAAGATTACACACACACACACACACACACACACACACACACACACACACACACACAATTAGAATAAACAAATTCAGCGAAGTAGCAGTATACAAGTCAACACACAAAAATCAATGGTATTTCTTTATTTTGTTCTTGAGAGAGAGAGGGGCAGAGAGAGAGAGAGAGGCAGGGAGAGAGAGAGTAAGGGAGAGACGGAGAGATAGGAACATTGAGCTGTACGTGTCCTGACTGGGAATCGAACTGGCAACCTTCGTGCTCTGGAACGATACTCCAACCAACTGAGCTATCCGGCCAGGGCTTAATTTTTATTGATTTTTAGAGGGACAGAGAGAGGATAAGGGAGAGAGGGGAGGGGAAAGGGAAATATTTGTTGTTCAGTCGTGCAGTCTTTGGTTGCTTCCCATGTAAGCCCTGACCAGGGATCGAATCTGCACCCTTGTTGTTTTGGTGCACCACTCTTAAATGACTGAGCCAGCTGGCCAGGGCCAATCAGTGGTATTTCTATACACTAAAAATAAGTGCTCTGTAAAGGGAGTTAAAAAATTATTCTATTTACTATAGCATAAACAAATATTTAAAAATTAACTTACCCGAGCAGGTAAAAGACTTGTACAATAAAAACTACAAATCATTGCTGAAATACATTAAAGGAAACAAATAAATGAAAATGCATTCCATGTTCATTAATTAGAACACTTAATATTAAGATGTCAATACTACTCAAAGTGATCTACAGCTTCAGTGCAATTCCTATCAAAATTCCAAAATTCCAATGACTATTTTTGTTCTTGCAGAAACAGAAAAACCCATCTTAAAATGCATGTGGAACTTCAAGAGACTCTGAGTAGTCAAACTAATCTTGGGGTGGGGGTGGGGAAACCACAAGGCTGGAGGATTTATAAACCAATGGGACAGAATAGAGAGCCTGGTGGCAAGACCATTCAATGGGGAGAAGATATTTAAGACAGTGCTAAGAAAACTGGGTATCAACATGCAAACTAATGAAGTTGGACCTTTAACACCATATACAAAAATTAACTCAAAGCAGATCAAACTGCATCAAAGACACAGAAAATAAGAACCATAAGATGTTTTTAATTGGTAAATTAAAAATTAAAGAATTCTGTTCATTGAAAAATATTAAGAAAATGAATAGACAAACCATGGACTGGAAGAATATATGTATTTATCTGAGAAAGACCTCTTATGTGAAAATAGGAAAACTTCCTATAACTCAGAAAAGGCAAACAACCCAATAAAAAATAGCAAAACACTTGAACAGACACTTTATGAAGGATGATACGTAATTGAACACATGAAACAATAAGCACATGAAAATTGTTTAATATCATTAGTCATCAAAGAAAAGGAAATTAAAACCACAGTGAGAAATCACTACACAGCCACTAGAAAAGCCAAAAATTTAATAGACTGCTTAAAAGATTTATTAGGTAGGATGTGGTGCAAAAAGAACTCTCATAGATTACTGGTAAAAATGTACATTAGTAAAATCACTTCAGAAAAAGGTTTGGCAGTTTATTGTAAAGTTAAACATACACCTATCCTTTGTGCTATTACAAGGTAAGTATAATACTTGAGAAAAATGAAAACAAATCCACAAAAGGACCGGGACAAAAACGTTTATAATAGCCTTATTTATAAAAAACCCCAAAGTATAAACAACCTAATGTTTACCAACAGAAGAATGAATAAACAAGTTGTGATATATTCAAACCATGGAACACTTCTCAGCAACAAAAAGGAATGGATTACCGATACACACAATAAGATGAAGCTCACAGACATTATACTAATTAAATAAAGCTTAAGATACAAAAGAGTGCTTACCTGAAGATTCCATGCATATGAAATTATAGACCAGGCAAAACTAATCCATGTTGGAATAAAAGACCAGAACAGTGGTTGCCAGGAGGGTGGGGGAGTGGACAAAAAAATTGGGACAAAACAGAAAGAGCTTTTTGGGGTGATGAGAGTATTTTATATTTTTGTTGTGATGTAGGTTACACAGATGTATCCATTGTCAAAGTTGTACAGTTAATAGTTGGACATCTCATGCCTGACCTGTGGTGGCACAGTGGATAAGGCATCGACCTGGAATACTGAAGTTGCAGGTTCAAAACCCTGGACTTGCCTGGTCAAGGCACATACAGGAAGCAACTCCTATGAGTTGATGCTTCCTGCTTCTACCTCTCACCTCTCTCTCTCTCTCTCTCTCTGTCTCTCTGTCTCTCTCTTTCTCTCTCTGTCTCTCTCCTCTCTCTAGAAATCAATAAAATTTAAAAAATATTTAAACATCTCAGTATATGTAAAATTTACCTTAGAAAGTAACTGAATGGCAGGTGAAGAGTAGATGGAGGTATAGATTAAACAAAATGTCATAATATTGATAACTGTCAAACCTAAGTGACAATATTCATCACACGATTCTGTGCACTTACTACATGTTTGAAACTTTCCACAATTAAATTAAAGATTAATATGCACTGAATTCTAAATGCAATAATGTTTTCTTTAGAACTAAAATCATATGGGAAACAGCATAACCACATAGTCTTTGCTAGGCAGAAAATTGAGTGCTAAGCAATTAGACAACCATTGTTTTGTTCATTTCTGCCCTTGGGAGAGAGAAGGAAGGGCAGACAGAAGAATGAAACAGGATGATCTTAGTCTGCAGCAATCTGATAATGTTATTTCAACATTTAACTTCCCCTTCTCAAGAGGATAGAGATAATCAGCCAGGATATTACCAAACCTAGTTATTTGTTAATTAAACTCACTTCAGAGCAATATCCCCAATGTATAATTAATTAAATGTTAACTTATGTTGATAATAATATTGCACTTGAATTTTTAAACTTTTCTTCTGAATTTAGAATATTTGAGAAGCAAGAGCTATGTATTCTGCTAACAACCCCCCCTTTTTTTGCATTATTTTCTTTCTCTTCCCTGCTTATTTCTACTTCTTTAACAGTGCAAGTGTTAGAGTCCCGAAGAGCAGAATTTGGTTCTATAGAAATTAGAATAGGATATTCTATTTTTTTTTTACCTTTTTTTAAAAATTAATTTTACTAGGGTGACATCAATAAATCAGGGTACATATGTTCAAAGAAAACATGTCCAGGTTATCTTGTCAATCAATTATGTTTCATACCCATCACCCAAAGTTAGATTGTCCTCCGTCACCTTCTATCTAGTTTTCTTTGTGCCCTGCTCCCTCCCCCTTTTCCTCCCCCCCCCATAACCACCACACTCTTATAAATGTCTCTTAGTTTAATTTTTATGTCCCACCTAAGTATGGAATAATGCAGTTCTTGTTTTTTTCTGATTTACTTATTACAGTTCATATAATGTTATCAAGATCCCACTATTTTGTAAATGATCCGATATCATCATTTCTTATGGCTGAGTAGTATTCCATAGTATATATGTGCCACATCTTTATCCATTCTTCTATTGAAGAGCTTTTTGGTTGTTTCCATGTCTTGGGCACTGTGAACAATGCTGCAATGAACGTGGGGCTGCATGTGTCTTTACGTATCAATGTTTCTGAGTTTTGGGGGTATATATCCAGTAGAGGGATTGCTGGGTCATAAGGTAGTTCTATTTTCAGTTTTTTGAGGAACCACCATACTTTCTTCCATAATGGTTGTACTACTTTACATTCCCACCAACAATGTATGAGGGTTCCTTTTTCTCCATAGCCTCTCCAACATTTGCTATTACCTGTCTTGTTAATAATAGCTAATCTAACAGGTGTGAGGTGGTATCTCATTGCAGTTTTGATTTGCATTTCTCTAATAACTAATGAAGATGAGCATCTTTTCATATATCTGTTGGCCATTTGTATTTCTTCCTGAGAGAAGTGTCTGTTCATGTCCTCTTCCCATTTTTTTATTGGATTGTTTGTTTGTTTGTTGTTGAGTTTTATGAGTTCTTTGTATATTTTGGATATTCGGCCCTTATCTGAGCTGTTGTTTGAAAATATCATTTCCCATTTAGTTGGCTTTCTGTTTATTTTGTTGTCAGTTTGTCTTGCTGAGCAAAAACTTCTTAGTCTGATGCAGTCCCATTCATTTATTTTTTCCTTCACTTCCCTTGCCTTTGGAGTCAAATTCATAAAATGCTCTTTAAAACCAAGGTCTATGAGTTTAGAACGTATGTCTTCTTCTATGTACTTTATTGTTTCAGGTTTTATATTTAGGTCTTTGATCCATTTTGAATTAATTTTAGTACAAGGGGACAAACTGTAGTCAAGTTTCATTCTTTTGCATGTGGCTTTCCAGTTTTCCCAGCACCATTTGTTGAAGAGGCTTTCTTTTCTCCATTGCATGTTGTTGGCCCCTTTATCAAAAATCATTTGACCTTATATATGTGGTTTTATTTCTGGACTTTCTATTCTGTTCCATTGGTCTGAGTGTGTGTTTTTCTGCCAGTACCATGCTGTTTTGATTGTCATGGCTCTATAATATATTTTGAAGTCAGGTATTGTAATGCCCCCTGCTTCATTCTTTTTCTTTAGGATTGCTTTGGCTATTCGGGGTTTTTTATAGTTCCATATAAATCTGATTTTTTGTTCCAGTTCTTTAAAAAATGTCATTGGAATTTTGATGGAAATTGCATTAAATTTGTATATTGTTTTGAGTAATACGGCCATTTTGATTATATTTATTCTTCTTATCCAAGAACAAGGAATATTTTTCTACCTCATTGTATCTTTTTTTTTTTTTTTTTAAAAAGACCTTTATTCAATTTTCAGAGAGGAGAGAGAGGGAAAGAAGGAGAGAGAGAGAAGGGGGAGGAGCAGGAAGCATCAACTCCCATATGTGCCTTGACCAAGTAAGGCTGGGGTTTCAAACCGGCAACCTCAGTGTTCCGAGTCTATGCTTTATCCCACTGCGCCACCACAGGTCAGGCTCATTGTATCTTTTTTGATTTCCCTTAACAATGCTTTGTAGTTTTCATTATTTAGGTCCTTTACATTCTTTGTTATGTTTATTCCTAGGTATTTTATTTATTTTTTGTTGCAATCATGAAGGGGATTATTTTTTTGAGTTCATTTTCTAATGTTTCATTGTTGGCATATAGGAAGGTTATGGACTTTTGTATATTAACTTTGTACCCTGTGACTTATTGTATTGGCTTAATGTTTCTAGTAATCTTTTTGTGGATTCTTTGGGGTTTTCGATGTATAGGATCATATCAACTGCAAAAAGTGATACCTTTACTTCTTCTTTTCCAATATGGATGCCTTTTATTTCTTTATATTGTCTGATTGCTCTGGCTAGAACTTCTAGCACAACATTAAATAAGAGTGGAGAGAGTGGACAATCCTGTCTTGTTCCTGATTTAAGGGGGAAAGCCTTCAGTTTTGTGCCATTTAATCTGATGTTAGCTGACGGTTTTTCATATATGGCCTTTATCATGTTGAGATATTTTCCTTCTATACCCATTTTATTGAGTGTCTTAAACATAAATTTGTGTTGTATTTTATTGAATGCTTTTTCTGCATCTCTTGATAAAATCATATGGTTTTTTTCTTTGTTTTGTTGATATGGTGTATTATGTTAACCATTTTATGTATGTTGAACCATCCTTGAGATTCTGGGATGAATCCCACTTGATCATGATGTATTATTTTTTTAATATGTTGTTGTATTTGATTTGCTAGTATTTTGTTTAGTATTTTAGCATCTGTATTTATTAGATATATTGGTCTGTAGTTTTCTTTATTTATGCCGTCCTTGCCTGGTTTCGGTATGAAGGTTATGTTGGCCTCATAAAATGTGTTTGGAAGTATTGCTTCTTCTTTAGTTTTTTGTAAGACTTTGACTAGAATAGGAACCAAATCTTCTTTGAATGTTTGATAGAATTCACTAGTATAGCCGTCAGGGCCTGGACTTTTATTTTTGGGGAGGTTTAGAATACTTTTTCTATTTCTTCCCTGCTAATTGGTCTGTTTAGGCTTTCTGCTTCTTCTTGACTCAGTCTAGAAAGGTTGTATTGTTCTAGGAGTTTATCCATTTCTTCTAGATTGTTACATTTAGTGGCATATAGTTTTTCATAATATTCTACAATAATTCTTTGTATATCTATGATATCTGTGGTGATTTCTCTTCTTTCATTTTGGATTTTGTTTATATGAGTCCTTTCTCTTTTTTCCTTGGTGAGTCTTGCCAAGGATTTGTAATTTTGTTGATCTTTTCAAGGAACCAGCTCCTTGTTCTATTAATTTTTTTCTATAGTTTTTCTGTTCTCTATTTCATTTATTTCTATTTTTTCCTTTCTTTGGCTGGTTTTGGGTTGTCTTTGTTCTCCTTTTTCTAGTTCCTTAAGGTGTGAAATTAAGTGGTTTACTTGGGCTCTCTCTTGTTTGTTCATATAGGCCTGAAGTGATATGAACTTCCCTCTTATTACTGCTTTTGCTGCACCCCAGAGATTCTGATATGTCGTATTGTCATTTGTCTGTATATATCTTTTGATCTCTGTGCTTATTTCTTCTTTGACCCATTCATTTTTTAAAAGTATGTTGTTTAGTTTCCACACTTTTGTGGTTTTTTTTCTCTTTTTTGCAGTTGAATTCTAGTTTCAAGGCTTTATGATCAGAAAATATGCTTGGTACAATTTCAATTTTTCTGAATTTGCTGATATTTTTTTGGCCCAACATATGGTCAATTCTTGAGAATGTTGCATGTACACTAGAGAAAAATGTATACTCTGTCGCTTTGGGATGAAATGTAGATGTCTATCATATCCAGGTGTTCTAGTGTTTTGTTTAAGGACAATATATCTTTATTGATTTTCTGTTTGGATGAATGATCTAGAGCCGCCAGCAGTGTATTTTAAGTATTTTTTTTTTGGTATTTTCCCAAAGTGAGAAGCATGGGGAGGCAGTCAGACAGACTCCCACATGCGCCCGACCGGGATTCTCCTGGCATGCCTACCAGGGGGCATCACTCTGTTGCGACCAGAGCTATTCTAGCGCCTGAGGCAGAGGCCCTGGAGCCATCCTCAGTGCAAGGGCTAACTTTGCTCCAATGGAGCCTTGGCTGTGGGAGGGGAAGAGAGAGACAGAGAGGAAGGAGAGGGGGGGAGGGGTGGTGAAGCAGATGGGTGCTTCTCCTGTGTGCCCTGGCCAGGAATCGAATCTGGGACTCCTGCACACCAGGCCGACACTCTACCACTGAGCCAACCGGCCAGGGCCCGTCAGCAGTGTAATGAGGTCTCCACGTATGATTGTATTTTTGTCAGTTTTTGTTTTAAGGTCAATAAGTAGCTGTCTTATATATTTTGGTGTTCCTTGGATTGATGCATATATATTAAGAATGGTTATGTTTTCTTGATTCAGTGTCCCCTTAATCATTATGAAATGACCATTTTTGTCTCTGAGTACTTTTGCTGTCTTGTAGTTAGTATTATGAGATATGAGTATTGCTACACCTGCTTTTTTTTGGATGTTATTTGCTTGGAGTATTGTTTTCCAGCCTTTCACTTTGAATTTGTTTTTATCCTTGTTGCTTAGATGTGTTTCTTGTAGGCAGCACACAGTTGAATTTTCTTTTTTAATCCATTCTGCTACTCTGTGTGTTTTTATTGATGAGTTTAATCCATTTACATTTAGTGTAAGTATTGACACTTGTGGGTATTCTATTGCCATTTTATAAATTGCTTTCTATTAGTTTTGTATCTTGTTTGATTCTTCTCTTGTTTTTCTATCCTGTGTTTTTATTTGGTTGTATTCCATACTTCTTTCCTCTGTTGCTATCTATTTTAAGTCATGTGCTTCTGCAGTGGTTTTTTCAAGGGTGGTTACCATTAAGTAATGGAAAAGGTACCTACCATGTTCATTGTAGTACACTATCTTATGAGTGCTTCTGCACTCCATTGTCCTTTGCTACTGTTAATCTCCGTCCTCTCCCCCCCTCTTTTTTGTTTTTGTTGTCACAATTTAAATTTCATTTTATTGTGCTCTTGGTGGAGCTTTTACTTGTGGTTTTGTTTTGTTCTTTGTATCTGGTTGGAAAACCCCCTTTAGTAATTCCTGGAGTGGGGGTTTTCTGATGATAAATTTCCTCATCTTTTCTGTATCTGTTAATGTTTTTATTTCTTCTTTGTATTTGTAAGATAGCTTTGATGGGTATAGTATTCTTGGCTGAAAGTTCTTCTCTTTTAGGACTTTAAATATTGGGGTCCACTCTAGACTAGCTTGTAGAGTTTCTGTTGAGAAATTCAATGATAATCTAATAGACCTTTTTTTTATATGTTGTATTCTTCTTTTCCCTGGCTGCCTTGAGAATTTTTTCTTTGTCGTTGGTTTGTGCCAGTTTCATTATGATGTGCCTTGGAGTAGGTTTGTTGGGGTTAAGAAAACTTAGAGTTCTCTTTGCTTCTTGAATTTGAGGCTTTAGTTCTTTCCACAGGCTTGAGAAGTTCTCATCTATTATTTGTTTGAATATGTTCTCCATTCCATTTTCTCTCTCTTTTCCCTCTGATATACCTATTATTCTTATGTTATTCTTTTTGATGGACTCAGACAATTCCTGTAGGGCTTTCTCATTTTTTAAAAATTTTTGAGTCTCTTTTTTCTTCTCTCTGTTGTGCCTCAAGTTGCTTGTCTTCTATTTCACTAATCCTACCTTCTATCTAGCCTGTTCTATTAACTAAGCTTGTTATCTCGTTTTTCAGTTCGTAAATTGAGTTTGTCATCTCTGTTTGATTTGTTTTTATAGTTTCAATTTCCTTGGTAATATATTCTTTGTGTTCATTGAGTTATTTTCTGAGCTCCCTAAATTGCCTTTCTGTGTTTTCTTGTATATCTCTGAGTATTTTTAGTATTTATATTTTAAATTCTCTGTCATTTAGCTCCAAGGTTTCCAATATATTAAATTTTTTCTTCATAGATTTTTCCTCATCTATCTGTGCTACCTCTCTGTCTTTTGTATCCATGATGTTCAATTTCCTCTTCCTTAATGGCATCCTGGGGTGGTTTTGTTGATAGTACTACTGAGAATTAATAAAGAATAAAAAGTAAAAAAAATGGAAAAAAGAGAAAATTTATTTCCCTTTTTTTCTCCTCTCCTCTCCCCTCCTCCTTGAGAAAAAATTGTGATGAACTGTGAATTATATTGTGCTAAATGGAACAAAAACTACCTATAACAGAGGGCCTGAGTTGGGGATAAGTGATAAAGGGGAAAAAAAGGAGGTAGGGACCCACAAAATGCAAAAAAGGAAAAAATTTGGGTCAAGAATAAGATGATTTGCTTGTAAGTGATGGTTGACTAAGAGATATAATGATAGGGATAAGAGGGAAATGGGAAAAAGGAAAAAAAATAGGAAATGCTAATGAGTTAAAAAGCCAAGTAAAAAGCACTCAAAGTGCCACAAAGAAAAAATTTGAGTCCCAAATAAAATAATTTGTTCATGATTGAGGATTGAATGAGAGGAAAAGCAAAGGAGAAAGAAAGAAACTAATATAGAGGGAGAAAAAAAGAAAGAGGAAAAAATGAAAAGATGAAAAAAAAAGAACAAAGAGAGAGAGAGAGAGAGAGTTAAGGGGTTTGGAGTGCAACCCTTATAGAGAGAAAGGAAGAAGAAAGAAAAAAATGGTAAATGTAGCACTTATAGGTAGTGTAGTTCAAGAAGAGGAAAGAATAAGATGGGTGGAGAATAAAACGACCAAAGTGGAAGAAGAAGAAAATAATCAAGACAAGAAGATGAAAGAAACAAACAAACAAAAATAATGGAAAAGGTTATAAAGTCTGTGGATTTTTTTTGATTTTGAGAGGCTATCTTTTTTCTTTTTCTTTCCTCTCCTTTTTCCTGGTCGATGACTCTGTACCCCAGGCTCTGCCCCTGTGGCACACTTAGGTAGAGATTTACAGTTGATAAGTTTCTATGGTGATGTCATATATTAGGCTTCAGTTTCATTCGCAGTTGAGGCTTGTTAGCATTTGTAGGCTCTGACAATGAGAGAGTTTGTTTTCCCAGAGCCTCTCTCCTAGTCTCTCCTTCCTGAATTAGCAGCCTGATGATCCAGCTATGAGGCTGCCGCTGCCTCTGCCTGGGGAGTAAGAGGCTCAAAGAGCTGGCAAATCCCCACTCTATCCCCACTCAGTACAGGGCTCTGGGTAAGGCTCTGTCAGTCAGAGCCGCCATCATAATCAGGCAGGGCTGTGAGCCAATTGCTCTCAGGGTTCTTTCTATGCGCCTCCAGGCATGTCCAGTATGCCTCAGCACTCTGTGGGACCACTCTCCCCAGGCCTTTTGCACTTTGTAACCTATTTTGGCTGGGTAGAAGATGCCCTAGTCACTGTTTGCAAAACAGGAGACCTTACAAGCTGCCAAATACCTCTTTTTAACATATAGCCCTGAGTATGAAAGCTCTGCCAATCAGAAGTTGCCCACACCCCTTTAGCAAGAGGCACTAAAAAATATTATGCCTCTTTTCTTGGATGCTGAACAGAGAGAGATGTTGTCAGTTAGAACCGCATAGGTCAGTTGGGAGGTGAGCAGACTGTGGGTTAAGCTAATTTCAGTGATTGGTTCCACAGATATGTTCCCGAGTCAGACTGCAAGCTGCTTGCGCGCCCCTCCTCCCAATGCTTTTGTATTTTTTTTCCTTCCCGGGGCTGTTAGCTTATATGGCTGGGTGAGGCACCCCACCCACCCGGAGAAGTTTGGATGTAGGGAAGTTCACTTTCGCGCACTCCCCATGTGCTGTTGTTCAGGGTGCAGGTACCACACCAAGACTCTGGTCACAGCCCACACAAAGGCCTCTGACTCTGCCCCTCTGTCCAGGAGAGACCACTTCTTTCAAGTCTTTTGTCTGCAGCTCTCGGGTCATGATTTCTATTATCTTCTACCAAATTTGGCAGACCTGTTGATGCTGAACATAAGAGGTCTTCCGAATTTGATTGTTGCGTTTTTAAGTAAAACCAATACAAAATAGATAAACAAATAACCATTGGTAGTCTTGACTTCAATATGAGCTTCAACTATGGTCTGCCAGTTTTTGACCAAAAAGCCCATTTTGTCATGGGTAAGATCCATGCCATGAATATTAATCAATTTTTACCTAGAACATCCTCAGTAATTAGCTTAAATTTTCTTTTTCTCTTTTTTTTTTTTATAATTTTATTTTTTTAATGGGGCAACATCAATAAATCAGGATACATATATTCAAAGATAACAAGTCCAGGTTATCTTGTCTTTCAATTATGTTGCATACCCATCTCCCAAAGTCAGATTGTCCTCTGTCATCTTCTATCTAGTTTTCTTTGTGCCCCTCCCCCTCCCCCTTTCCCTCTCTCTTTCCCCCCACCCCCCGTAACCACCACACTCTTATTAATGTCTCTTAGTTTCACTTTTATGTCCCACCTACGTATGGAATAATGCAGTTCCTGTTTTTTTCTGATTTACTTATTTCACTTCATATAATGTTGTCAAGATCCCACCATTTTGCTGTAAATGATCTGATGTCATCATTTCTTATGGCTGAGTAGTATTCCATAGTGTATATGTGCCACATCTTCTTTATCCAGTCATCTATTGATGGGCTTTTTGGTTGTTTCCATGCCCTGGCCACTGTGAACAATGCTGCAATGAACATGGGGCTACATGTGTCTTTACGTATCAATGTTTCTGAGTTTTGGGGGTATATATCCAGTAGAGGGATTGCTGGGTCATAAGGTAGTTCTATTTTCAGTTTTTTGAGGAACCACCATACTTTCTTCCATAATGGTTGTAGTACTTTACATTCCCACCAACAGTGTATGAGGGTTCCTTTTTCTCCACAGCCTCTCCAACATTTGCTATTACCTGTCTTGTTAATAACAGCTAATCTAACAGGTGTGAGGTGGTATCTCATTGCAGTTTTGATTTGCATTTCTCTAATAACTAATGAAGATGAGCATCTTTTCATATATCTGTTGGCCATTTGTACTTCTTCCTGGGAGAAGTGTCTGTTCATGTCCTCTTCCCATTTTTTTATTGAATTGTTTGTTTGTTTGTCGTTGAGTTTTATGAGTTCTTTGTATATTTTGGATATTCGGCCCTTATCTGAGCTGTTGTTTGAAAATATCATTTCCCATTTAGTTGGCTTTCTGTTTATTTTGTTATCAGTTTCTCTTGCTGAGCAAAAACTTCTTAGTCTGATGTAGTCCCATTCATTAATTTTTGCCTTCACTTCTCTTGCCATTGGAGTCAAATTCATAAAATGCTCTTTAAAATTCAGGTCCATGAGTTTAGTACCTATGTCTTCTTCTATGTACTTTATTGTTTCAGGTCTTATGTTTAGATCTTTGATCCATTTTGAGTTAATTTTAGTACAGGGGGACAAACTGTAGTCCAGTTTCATTCTTTTGCATGTGGCTTTCCAGTTTTCCCAGCACCATTTATTGAAGAGGCTTTCTTTTCTCCATTGTGTGTTCTTGGCCCCTTTATCAAAAATTATTTGACTATATATATGTGGTTTTATTTCTGGACTTTCTATTCTGTTCCATTGGTCTGAGTGTCTACTTTTCTGCCAATACCATGCTGTTTTGATTGTCGTGGCCCTATAATATAGTTTGAAGTCAGGTATTTTAATGCCCCCTGCTTCATTCTTTTTCTTTAGGATTGCTTTGGCTATTCGGGGTTTTTTATAGTTCCATATAAATCTGATGATTTTTTGCTCTATTTCTTTAAAAAATGTCATTGAAATTTTGATGGGAATTGCATTAAATTTGTATATTGCTTTGGGTAATATGGCCATCTTGATTATATTTATTCTTCCTAACCAAGAACAAGGAATATTCTTCCATCTCATTATATCTTTTTCAATTTCTCTTAACAATGGTTTATAGTTTTTATTATATAAGTCCTTTACATTCTTTGTTATGTTTATTTCTAAGTATTTTATTTTTTTTTGTTGCAATTGTGAAGGGGATTATTCTTTTGAGTTTGTTCTCAGTTGTTTCTTTGTTGGCATATAGAAAGGCTATTACTTCTGTATGTTAATTTTGTATCCTGCAACCTTACTGTATTGGCTTATTGTTTCTAGTAGTCTTTTTGTGGATTCTTTGGGGTTTTCGATGTACAGGATCATATCATCTGCAAAAAGTGATACCTTTACTTCTTCTTTTCTGATATGGATGCCTTTTATTTCTTTGTCTTGTCTGATTGCTCTGGCTAGAACCTCTAGTACCACATTAAATAAGAGTGGAGAGAGTGGACAACCCTGTCTTGTTCCTGATTTAAGGGGGAAAGCCTTCAGTTTAGTGCCATTTAATATGATGTTAGCTGATGGTTTATCATATATGGCCTTTATCATGTTGAGATATTTTCCTTCTATACCCATTTTGTTGAGAGTCTTAAACATAAAATTGTGTTGTATTTTATCGAAAGCCTTTTCTGCGTCTATTGATAAGATCATGTGGTTTTTGTTCCTTGTTTTGTTGATATGGTGTATTACGTTAACCGTTTTACGTATGTTGAACCATCCTTGAGATTCTGGGATGAATCCCACTTGATTATGATGTATTATTTTTTTAATATGTTGTTTTATTCGATTTGCTAGTATTTTGTTTAGTATTTTAGCATCTGTATTCATTAGAGATATTGGTCTGTAGTTTTATTTTTTTGTGCCATCCTTGCCTGGTTTTGGTATGAGGGTTATGTTGGCCTCATAAAATGTGTTTGGAAGTATTGCTTCTTCTTCAATTTTTTGGAAGACTTTGAGTAGAATAGGAACCAAGTCTTCTTTGAATGTTTGATAAAATTCGCTGGTATAGCCGTCAGGGCCTGGACTTTTATTTTTGGGGAGGTTTATAATACTTTTTCTATTTCTTCCCTGCTAATTGGTCTGTTTAGGCTTTCTGCTTCTTCTTGACTCAGTCTAGAAAGGTTGTATTGTTCTAGGAGTTTATCCATTTCTTCTAGATTGTTACATTTAGTAGCATATAGTTTTTCATAATATTCTACAATAATTCTTTGTATATCTATGATATCTGTGGTGATTTCTCCTCTTTCATTTTGGATTTTGTTTATATGAGTCCTTTCTCTTTTTTCCTTGGTGAGTCTTGCCAAGGATTTGTAATTTTGTTGATCTTTTCAAGGAACCAGCTCCTTGTTCTATTAATTTTTTTCTATAGTTTTTCTGTTCTCTATTTCATTTATTTCTATTTTCTCCTTTCTTTGGCTGGTTTTGGGTTGTCTTTGTTCTCCTTTTTCTAGTTCCTTAAGGTGTGAAATTAAGTGGTTTACTTGGGCTCTCTCTTGTTTGTTCATATATGCCTGAAGTGATATGAACTTCCCTCTTATTACTGCTTTTGCTGCACCCCAGAGATTCTGATATGTCGTACTGTCATTTGTCTGTATATATCTTTTGATCTCTGTGCTTATTTCTTCTTTGACCCATTCATTTTTTAAAAGTATGTTGTTTAGTTTTCACACTTTTGTGGTTTTTTTTTCTCTTTTTTGCAGTTGAATTCTAATTTCAAGGCTTTATGATCAGAAAATATGCTTGGTACAATTTCGATTTTTCTGAATTTGCTGATGTTGTTTTTGTGGCCCAACATATGGTAAATTCTTGAGAATGATCCATGTACACTGGAGAAAAATGTATACTCAGTCACTTTGGGATGAAATGTCCTGGAGATGTCTATCATATCCAGGTGCTCTAGTGTTTTGTTTAAGGCCACTATATCTTTGTTGTTTCTCTGTTTGGATGACCGATCTAGAGCCGTCAGCGGTGTATTGAGGTCTCCAAGTATGATTGTATTTTTGTCAGTTTTTGTTTTAAGGTCAATAAGTAGCTGTCTTATATATTTTGGTGCTCCTTGGTTTGGTGCATATATATTAAGAATTGTTATGTCTTCTTGATTCAGTGTCCCCTTAGCCATTATGAAATGGCCATTTTTGTCTCTGAGTAATTTTGTTGTCTTGTAGTCAGCATTATCAGATATGAGTATTGCTATGCCTGCTTTTTTTTGGATGTTATTTGCTTGTAGTATTGTTTTCCAGCCTTTCACTTTGAATTTGTTTTTATCCTTGTTACTTAGATGAGTTTCCTCTAGACAGCATACAGTTGGATTTTTTTTTTAATCCATTCTGCTACTCTGTGCCTTTTTATTGGTGAGTTTAATCCGTTTACATTTAGTGTAATTATTGACACTTGTGAGTTCCCTGTTGCCATTTTATAGATTACTTTCTGTTAGTTTTGTGTCTTGTTTGATCCTTCTCTTTCGTTTTTCTATCTTTTGTTTTTATTTGGTTGTATTCCATACATCTTTCCACTGTTGCTATCTTTTTATCTCATGTGCTTCTGTGGTGGTTTTTTCAATGGTGGTTACCTTTAAGTAATGAAAAGGGTTCCTACCCTGTTCATTGTAGAGCACTATTTTGTGAGTACTTTTGCACTCCATCATCCTTTGCTACTGTTAATCTCCATCCTCTCCCCCTTTCTTTTTGTTGTTGTCACAGTTTAAATTTGGTTTTATTGTGTTCTTCTTGGAGCTTTTACTTGTGGCTTTATTTTTTTTTTTGTTCTTTGTATCTGATTGGAGAACCCCCTTTAGTAATTCCTGGAGTGGGGGTTTTCTGATGATAAATTCCCTCATCTTTTCTGTATCTGTGAATGTTTTTATTTCTCCTTCATATTTGAAGGATAGCTTTGATGAGTATAGTATTCGTGGCTGAAAGTTCCTCTCTTTCAGGACTTTAAATATTGGGGTCCACTCTCTTCTAGCTTGTAGAGTTTCTGCTGAGAAATCTGATGATAATCTAATGGGCCTTCCTGTATATTTTGTAGTCTTCTTCTCCCTGGCTGCCTTGAGAATTTTTCTTTTCTGTTGGTTTGTGTCAATTTCATTATGATATGCCTTGGAGTAGGTTTGTTGGGGTTAAGAAAACTCGGTGTTCTGTTTACTCCATGAATTTGAGGCTTTAGTTCTTTCCACATGCTTGGGAAGTTCTCATCTATTATTTGTTTGAGTATGTTCTCCATTCCATTTTCTCTCTCTTCTCCCTCTGATATACCTATTATTCTTATGTTATTCTTTCTGATGGAGTCAGATAATTCTTGTAGGGCTATCTCCTTTTTTTTTAATTTTTGAGTCTCTTCTTCTCTCTGTTGTTCCTCAAGTTGCTTGTCTTCTATTTCACTAATCCTCTCTTCTATCTGACCTGTTCTATTAGCTAAGCTTGTTACCTCGTTTTTCAGCTCGTGAATTGAGTTTTTCTTCTCTGTTTGATTTGTTTTTATAGTTTCAATTTCCTTGGACATATATTCTTTGTGTTCATTGAGTTGTTTTCTGAGCTCCCTAAATTGCCTTTCTGTGTTTTCTTGTATATCTCGGAGGATTTTTAGGATTTCTATCTTGAATTCTCTGTCATTTAGCTCCAAGGTTTCCAATATATTAAATTTTTTCTCCATAGATTTTTCCTCAACTATCTGTGTTACCTCTCTTTCTTTTGTATCCATGATATTCGGTTTTCTCTTTCTTAATGGCATCTGAGGGTGGTTTTGTTGATAGTATTATTGAGATTTAATAAAGAATAAAAAGTTAAAAAAATAAAAAAATTGAAAAAAGTTGTGTGTTTTTTAAAAATTAATAATGAAATAAAGAAAAAAAAATAAAATAAAAAAAAGGAAATTATTTCCCCCCTCCTTTTTCCTCTCCTCTCCTCTCCCCTTTCTTGAGAAAATCTTGTGGTGAACTGTGAATTATATTGTATTAAATAGAACAAACAATGCCTGTAATAGAGGGCCTCAATTGGGGAAAAGTAATAATAGGGCAAAAAAAAAAATAAAATAAAAAAAATAAATAAAAAAAGGGGGGTACAGACCCACAAAAAGCAAATAAGGAAAAAAATTTGGATCAAGAATAAAATGATTTGCGTTTAGGTGTTGGTTGACTAAGAGTTATGATGAGAGGAATAAGAGGGAAACAGGAAAATGGGGGGAAATATTAAAAAATTACTATTGTATTTAGTGGAACAAGAGCTCGATAAAATGGAGAGCCAGGGATGGGAGCACTGCTAGTGAGTTAAAAAGTTGAAGTAAAAACCCCCCAATATGCCACAAACATAAGTTTGAGTCCCAGATAAGATAATTTGTTCATTATTGAGGTTTGAATGAGAGGAGACGTAAAGGAGAAAGGAAGAAACTAATATAGAGGGAGAAAAAAAAGAGAGAGAGAGAAAAAAAGAGGGAACCACTAAAAGAAGAAAAAAGAAAAAAGAGGAGAGAGAGAGAGAGAGCGAGTTAAGGGTTTTGGAGTGCAACCCTCATAGAGAGAAAGGAAGAGGAGAGAAAAGATAATGGGAGATGTAACACTTAAGGGTAGTGTAGTTCAAGGAGAAGAGAGAGTAAGACTGGTAGAGAGTTAAATGACCAAATTGGAGGAGGAAAAAAAAAATCAAGAATGAAGATAAGAGAAACAAACGAACAAATATAATAAAATGGGATAGGTTATAAAGTCTGCGGATTATTCTTGATTTTGAGAGGTTATCTTCTTGCTTTTTCTTTTCTCTCCCTCTTCCTGGTCGGTGACTCTGTACCCCGGGTTCTGCCCCTTTGGCACGCTCAGATAGAGGTTTGCAGTTGATAAGTCTCTATGGAGATGTCATGTATTGTGCTTTAGTCACGTTGGCAGTTGAAGCTCATTAGCATTTATAGGCTCCGACAGTGAGAGAGTCCGTGTTCCTGGAGCCTCTGTCCTAGTCTTTCCTTCCTCAATTAGTAGCCTGATAATCCAACTATGGGGTTGCTGTTGCCTCTGCCTGGATAGTAAGAGGATCAAAGAGCTGGCCTCTCCCCACTCTATTCCCACTCAGCACAGGGCTCTGGGTAAGGCTCAGTCAGTCAGCACTGGTAGCATAATCAGCCGGGCCTTCCACCCACTCAAAGACCTCTGGCTCTGCCACTCTGTCCGGTATCATGGGTGGGCACCTACTCCCGGGCAGCTTGGAGGAAACTCTTGCTCACTATCTGCGCACGCAGACCAGGATGTCAGGCCGGAAGTCTCGCCCTCTGAGTGAAACCTCCGCCCGCACTGAAAAGTTCCAGCATTGGAATTGGCTCTCACTCCGTCCCCGTGTGCGGCTTTTTCAAGGCGCTGGGGCAACCTGAGATTCCGCTTTCGGCCCACAGAAAGGCCCCTGACTCTGCCCCTCTGTGGGATAACACGGGCTTCCACTCCTGAGGTGCTGGGAGGAATCTCTTGCCCACTATCCGTGCGCGCCGACCAGGATATTAGGCCAGCCGCCTCACCCTCTGAGTGAAACCCCTCCCGCACGGACAAGTTCCAGCGTTGGAATTAGTTCTCGCTCCCTTCCCGTGCGCGGCTCCCTCAGGGCTCTGGGGCGGCCCGAGATTCCGCTTTTGACCCACACAAAGGCCTCTGACTCTGCGTCTCTGTGGGGTAACATGGGCGCACACTGCCGAGGCACTCGGAGGAATCTCTCGCTCACTATCTGCACGCGCAGACCAGGATATCAGTCCAGCGGCTTCACCCTCTGAGTGAAACCCCCTCCCGCACGGAAAAGTTCAAGTGTTGGAATTAGTTCTTGCTCCCTTCCCGTGCACGGCTCCCTCAGGGCGCTGGGGCGGCCCGGAGATTCCACTTTCGGCCCACACAAATGCCTGTGACTCTGCCTCTCTGTGGGAGAACATGGGCACACACTCCCGGGGCTTTGGAAGGAATCTCTCGCTCACTATCTGCACGCACCGACCAGGAGATCTGGTAAAATGGCTGCCCCACTTGTCTTTCTTTGTCTGGGTTTGGCGCACCCGGAGTGTCACAGGAACAGTTTTTCCTTGGCTTGGATCTCCGTGCCACAGCCTGGTTCGGCCGTTTGTGCCGCGGCCTGGATCTATTCACACTCTTTGCCTGCCTTAGTTTCTATATTCTCAGTTTCCAGTGAAAGCCGCCCTGTTTAGGTTAGTGAGGAAGGCGGAGCATTTCTTACTCCCTATTTCATTCGGGGTTTGGTTATATATTTAGCCAATTTTTCGCTCAATCATACCTTCGGGTGTATTGCGAAACATCTGGAGGCTCCAAGGATAGGTTTTTCTGTTTCTGGTTGAAGATCTTATTCAGTTTTGGGGGAGATTTATCGGTATCATTTCCTATCCTGCCATTACTCTCTCCCCTTGTTTTTGATCAAATAATTAGCTTAAATTTTCTAAATGCAACTTCATTATTCTGCAGACCAGCTAGGGTCACTTCCAAAGCATGACCCTGAGACTATCAGATGTGATTTTGGTTCCTTGAGTTCTCATGAGTAGTGTTTTTCCATTGTTTCTTATGTTGGACACAGCTGGAGCTTTCACATCACACCAATCTTCCTTAGAAAGTGGATCAGCCACTATCTTCTTGGTTCCCTTTTTGCTGCCTTTTGTAAGGCACTTGTTCTTGCCAACCACCATGGTGCTTCTCAGAGAGCTGAAAGGGCAGAAGTGTCCATCTTGGATGTTTTTAAGTGTGTAGTTGAGTGGTATTAAGTACATTAATATTGTTGTGCAGCCCTCCCCATCCTTCATCTCCAACGCTATTTTCATCTTGCAAAACTGAAATTCTATACTCATCAAACAATAACTCCTCCATCTTCATTCCCTGACCCCCCACTAACCAACATTCTAGGTTTTGTCTCTATGATTTTATTCATTTATTCATATTTTCTCTTTTTCTAAGTGAGAGGAGGAGAGTTAGAGAGATGGACTCCTGCATGCACCCAGGCTGGGATCCACTCAGCAACCCCCATCTGGGACCAATGCTCTGCTCATCTGGGACCATGCTGGCAACCAAGCTATTTTTAGCACCTGAGGCAGAGGTTCCAGGGAGCCATCCTCAGTGCCTGGGGCTAATACACTCAAAGCAATTGAGCCATGGTGTAGGAGGGGAAGAGAGAAAGAGAGAGAGAGAAGGGGGAGGTGTAGAGAAGCAGATGGTCACTTTTTCTGTGTACCCTGACCTGGAATCAAACCAGGTACATCCACATGCCAGGCAGATGCTCTACTACTCAGCTAACTGGCCAGGGATCATTGCCTCTGTGATTTTGACTACTATAAGTACCTCAAAAGTTTTATGTGAGAATTAAATTAGTTTATATGTAAGAGACTCAGAAGAGCTTCTGGCACATATATAGGGTATGGCAAAAGTAGGTTTACACTTATGAATATGTGAAACAGTTTATTTTTGTATTATTGTTTATTAATTATTGTATCATTTTTCCATATGATCAATTGTAAACCTACTTTTGCCCCACCCTGCATTATTTGTTGTTGTTATCTAGGTATAACTGTTCAATAGAATTTCCTGTGATGTTGGAGATGTGTTTTATCTGACCTATCCACTAGATACACTAGACATAAGTGGCTGTTGAATATTGAAATTAAGCTAATGTGAAGAATGGGATGGGATTTTAAATTTTATTTATCCTTTTTTTTTTATACAGAGACAGAGAGAGAGACAGAGAGAGGGACAGACAGGAACAGAGAGATAAGAAGCATCAATCATTAGTTTTTTGTTGCGACACCTTAGTTGTTCATTGATTGCTTTCTCATATGAACCTTGACCGCGGGCCTTCAGCAAACCGAGCAACCCCTCGCTCGAGCCAGCAACCTTGGGTCCAAGCTGGTGAACTTTTGCTCAAACCAGATGAGCCTGAGCTCAAGTTGGAGATCTCGGGGTTTCAAACCTGGGTCTTCTGCATCCTAGTCCGATGCTCTATCCACTGTGCCACTGCCTGGTCAGGCTTATTTATTCTTAATTTAAATTTACTGGCCACATGGGACTAATAGCTAACCCATTGAACATCATGGATTTCAAGCTTGGAGGAGCGGCTAGGCCTGGAGTTACAGATGGAATTATCATATATGTGATAGTTGAAGCCATAAGAATGAAGGGAGAGAAATAAAATGGGAAGGCAAAAGTGCTGAGGATTATAGACTGGGGCTTACCGGCATTTACAGTTCTGTTAGAGAAAGAAGAGATGGAGAGAGTGTGGTGAAAGAGACCAAAAGAAAGAGTGGTACCCTATTAGAAAAACAGAGCAGTGAGTTCCAAGAGAGGAAGCAATCTCCAGTGTTACATACCAACGACTGAGTCACTAAAATGGGAATTGAAAATATTGTTGACCATACTTTTGTGCTCCAAGCAGGTCTCATAACTTTGAAGGTGGTGGGGTGGGGAGATAGGCTATCCAATGGAACTTAAAGCACTGTTTGGATCTCCTCTGTCTTTTCCAGTAAATACAGGCAAAAGGCATTGTCTTTGAGGTAAAATTTAAGTGTTTGAGGAAGAAATATTTTAATATCAATTCTCACAACTAATTTTGGAGAGATTTTAAAGACAATGTTATATGCACTGCTTTCCTCAACATGTTGCTGCAGAACATTGTTAGAAGGCATCGAAAGATAATGGTGGCAGTTTCTATATTAAAATGTTAATGTATGAATCGAATTGATGGTTTTTGAACCTGAAGGATCAAATAGTTTCATTTAATTGTATTAACCAAATTGATTTTAAACCAGCAGAATTATTTTCAGTGCTTAAGAAGTCATTATGCTCCATCCAAGCAAGACAAATGGGTCACCTTGGGATATGCAGCTGGAGTTTTCCTTACTGGCAAATATATTGGGAACCAAGTCATTTGTCCTAAAGAGACTCTCTCAGCAAAGGTTCACTAAACCTGTCTTGATTAATTTTTCAAAAGCACATGAGTAGATTTACTAATTATACTTTCAAGGGTTGATTTGATCAGCTTCACATGGTTGCACAATTCTGCATATTGCTGCTTTAAGTCTGAGCAGACTAAAAGAGTTAAAAAAGGTCTGATGGAAATGAACTATGAACTAAATTCTAATATGATCTAAAGTTGTATGCTTTAAATTACTGCATATTTGAGATGCTGCATATAAAATGATCTAATGCAAATTCTCATACCAGTGTTGAAAAAGTAGTCAGGGAGAAAACATTAACTCTTTTTGGCCAGTGTGGGATACTGTAACAGAAAACAGTAAGTCAAGTGAAGATGATACAGTAACTCACTAAGTTTTTTATTGTTTTTTTTTTTTTTTTTTTTTTTTTTTTTTTTTTTTTAGGTGAGAGGAGGGGAGATAGTGAAACAGACTCTCTCATGTGCTCTGACCAAGATACACTCAGCAACCCTATCTAGGGCCAATGTTTGAGCATTGAGCCTGAAGATGCACTTCAATGGAGCTAACTGGGGCACCACACTTGAACCAATCAAGCTGGCTGTGGGAGGGGAAGAGGGAAAGAAGGGAAAGAGAGAGGGGAGAGGAAGCAGATGGTCATTTCTCTTGTGTGCCCTGACCAGAAATCAAACCTGGGACGTTTATACACTGGCCTGATGCTCTATCCACTGAGCCACTGGCCAGGGCCAGAAAAGTTTTTTTTTTTACTTTTCCTCCTTCATTTCTATGGCAGTTATCATTATATTAATGTGGTTTTATGTGCTCTGCATATTAAATTTACACAAACATTATGCCATTCCATATTGAAATAAAAATGCTTTGTCTTTTCTGACCTCTTCTAAGATTTTTCTTCTCTGAGTGAGGTCGTTGGCCTAGCAGTAACTGTATGGACTGGATGCTGGTTAGAAATGCCCATTGACTTGCATGCACATCAAAGTTAAGAAGCACTCACTGGAGGAACTTGCTGGCCTCAGAACAATGGCTTGCCATCCTGGCTGCGTATTAAAATCACCTGGGCTGCTTTTAAGTCCTAAGCTTCCTTGGGAGCCCAACCTCAGGGATTCTGATTTAATTGGCCTGCAGGTGGAGTCTGGACATCCTTGAGATTTAAAACTTCTCCAGGTGATTGAATCTATTGTGCAGGCTTGAGATTCACTGATTTATGTTGCATCTAGGTGCCCAAATTTACCATTCTGAAAACAAACAAAATGAAACACATATGTAATTTATTTTATATAGTATCTTTGTTTCTACATAAAAGATGTCTAGGAATTCAGTTTTTCTCATGCAAACTATTCATTAATTAAATAACTTTTAACAACAAATATGTTTAATCTCACACCTAGCCTATCCTGCTAATTCAATATTTTGCTTTAGGCTTTGATATGTCAAAACCTATGCAGTATCTCACAAACTGTGAGGGCAGAAATAAAAAACAGAGAAAGAGATGTTTTGCTTTTATTCATTGTCATGGTAGGATAAACAGTGAATATCACAAGAAAAAAGAATTTCAATTGTGAATGTCAGAACATACACATGAAACTAGGTAAGTTCTGCAGATAAAATACAAGAAACCCAGTTAAATTTGAATTTCAGCCTGACCTGTGGAGGCACAGTGGATATAAGCATTGACCTGGAACACAGAGGTTACTGGTTTGAGACCCTGGGCTTGCCTGGTCAAGGCACATATGAGAATTGATGCTTCCTGCTCCTCCCCCTTC
This sequence comes from Saccopteryx leptura, assembly GCF_036850995.1. Classification (NCBI taxonomy): domain Eukaryota; kingdom Metazoa; phylum Chordata; class Mammalia; order Chiroptera; family Emballonuridae; genus Saccopteryx; species Saccopteryx leptura. The sequence continues at coordinate 178,290,628 of NC_089504.1, read as the reverse complement.
TCTCTCTCCTCTCTTTCTCCCTCTCTCTAAAAATAAATAAAAAATATAAAAAAATATCAGATAAGCAATAGGTATTTTTTACTCACCAATTTGCTATTTTTTAGTATAAGTATTTATTAAAAGTATGTCCAGTGAAAGCACATGAGGTATATTTCTATTTTCTAAGTCTGACACCCCTAAGCAATAGGTCATATAAAATAAACAGGAAATTATACCTATAATTAATAAAAATTGGAACCCATACGTTCTGCTAGCAGGATGCCTACACAAATTGCCTTTTATTGAATATTTTACAATTTAAAGGACAATGACATATTCTCCATGATTACAGCCCACCAGGAAGTCTCTAGGTGGTTTTTCACAAAAACACCTCTAAGGTGAGGATTGAAACATGAAATAATAATTTTAAAGAATTATGCGAAGATGACGTCAGAGTAATGGCAGGGTAGGAAGCGATACCGATAAATCTCTCCCAAAACTCAACAAGATCTTCAACCAGAAACAGAAAAACCTATAGTTGGAGCCTCCAGATGCTTCGCAATACACCCGAAGATATGGTCGAGTGAAAAATTGGCTAAATATATAACCAAACCCCAAAGGAAATAGGGAGTAAGAAATGCTCTGCCTTCCTCACTAACCTAAACAGGGCGGATTTCTCTGGTAACTGTGAATATAGAAACAGGTGGGCAAAGTGGGTGAATAGACCCAGGCCGCGGCACAAACGGCCGAACCAGGCTGTGGCACGGAGATCCAAGCCGAGGAAAAACTGATCCTGTGGCAACCCAGGCAATACAAGCTAACACTTGTGCCAAACCCAAACAAAGAAAGACAATCGGGGCAGCCATTTTACCCGATCTCCTGGTCGGTGCGCAGTTAGTGGGCGAGAGATTTCTTCCTAAGCCCCAGGATTGGGTGCCCTCTCTGACCTCACAGAGAGGCAGAGTCAGAGGCCTTTCAGTGGGCCGAAAGCAGAATCTCTGGGCATCCCCAGCGCCCTGGGAAAGCAGCGCATGGGAGGGAGCGAGAACTAATTCCAACGGTGGAAATTTTCCGTGCTGGTGGAGGTTTCACTCAGAGGGAAACGCTGCCGGCCTCATATCCTGGTCTGCGCGCGCAGATAGTGAGTGAGAGATTCCTCCGAGTGCCTCGGCAGTGTGCGCCGTGTTATCGCACAGAGGGGCAGAGTCAGGGACCTTTGTGTGGGCCAAAGCAGAATCTTGGGCCGCCCCAGTGCCTTGCAAAAGCCGCGAACGGGGACAGAGCGAGAGCCAATTCCAACACTGCAACTTTTCCATGCGGTTGGGGGTTTCACTCAGAGCGTGAGACTACTGGCCGGATATCCTGGTCTGCGCACGCAGATAGTGAGTGAGAGTTTCCTCCAAGCGCCCTGGAAGTGGGCACCCGCCTGTATTACCGGACAGAGTGGCAGAGCCAGAGGTCTTTGAGTGGGCGGAAAGCCCGCCTGACTATGCTAGCAGCTCTGACTGACTGAGCCTTACCCAGAGCCCTGTGCTGAGTGGAAATAGAGTGGGGAGTTGCCAGCTCTTTGAGCCACTTACTATCCAGGCAGAGGCAGCAGCAACCCCATAGCTGGATTATCAGACTACTAATTGAGGAAGGAAAGACTAGGAGAAAGGCTCCAGGAAAACGGACTCTCTCACTGTCAGAGCCTATAAATGCTAATGAGCCTCGACTGCCAACGAGACTAAAGCACAATACATGACATTGCCATAGAGACTTATCAACTGCAAACCTCTACCTGAGCATGCCAAAGGGGCAGAACCCGGGGTACAGAGTCACCGACCAGGAAGAGGGAGAGAAAAGAAAAAGCAAGAAGATAACCTCTCAAAATCAAGAATAATCTGCAGACTTTATAACCTATCCCATTTTATTATATTTGTTCGTTTGTTTCTCTTATCTACATTCTTGATACTTTTTTTCCTCCTCCAATTTGGCCGATTAACTCTTTGCTGGTCTTACTCTCTCCTCTCCTTGAACTACACTACCCATAAGTGTTACATCTCCCATTATCTTTTCTCTCCTCTTCCTTTCTCTCTATGAGGGTTGCACTCCAAAACCCTTAACTCGCTCTCTCTCTCTCTCCTTTCTTTTTTCTTCTTTTAGTGGTTCCCTCTTTTTTTCTCTCTCTCCCTTTCTTTTCTCCCTCTATATTAGTTACTTCCTTTCTCCTTTACATCTCCTCTCATTCAAACCTCAATAATGAACAAATTATCTTATCTGGGACTCAAACTTATGTTTGTGGCATTTTGGGGGGTTTTTACTTCAACTTTATAACTCACTAGCAGTGCTCCCATCGCTGGCTCTCCATTTTATCTAGTTCTTCTTCCACTAAATACAATAGTAATTTTTTAATTTGTCCCTCCATTTTTCTGTTTTCCTCTTATTCCTCTCATCATAACTCTTAGACAACCAACACCTAAAAGGAAATCATTTTATTCTTGACCCAAATTTTTTCCTTATTTGCTTTTTGTGGGTCCATACCCCCTTTTCTTTCTTTTTTTTTTCTTTTTTTTGCCCCTTTATTACTTTTCCCTAATTCAATCCCTCCATCACAGGCATTGTTTGTTATAATTCACAGTTCACCACAAGATTTTCTCAAGAAAGAGGGGAGAGGAGAGGAGAGGAAAGAAGGAGGGGGGGAATAATTTCCTTTTTTAAACATTTTTATTAAATTTTACTTTTCTTTATTTCATTATTAATTTTTTTTAAAAAAACAACTCTTTTCGATTTTTTATTTTTTTATTTTTTTTAAACATTTTATTTCTTATTAAATCTCATAAATACTATCAACAAAACCACCCTCAGATGCCATTAAGGAAGAGAAAATCGAATATCATGGATTCAAAAGAAAGAGAGTAACACAGCTAGATGAGGAAAAATCTATGGAGAAAAAAATTTAATATATTGGAAACCTTGGAGCTAAATGACAGAGAATTCAAGATAGAAATCCTAAAAATCCTCCGAGATATACAAGAAAACACAGAAAGGCAATTTAGGGAGCTCAGAAAATAACTCAATGAACACAAAGAATATATGTCCAAGGAAATTGAAAATATAAAAACAAATCAAACAGAGATGAAAAACTCAATTCATGAGCTGAAAAACGAGGTAACAAGCTTAGCTAATAGAACAGGTCAGATAGAAGAGAGGATTAGTGAAATAGAAGACAAGCAACTTGAGGCACAACAGAGAGAAGAAAGAGACTCAAAAATTAAAAAAAAATGAGATAGCCCTACAAGAATTATCTGACTCCATCAAAAAGAATAACATAAGAATAATAGGTATATCAGAGGGAGAAGAGAGAGAAAATGGAATGGAGAACATACTCAAACAAATAATAGATGAGAACTTCCCAAGCCTGTGGAAAGAACTAAAGCCTCAAGTTCAAGAAGCAAACAGAAGTCTGAGTTTTCTTAACCCCAACAAACCTACTCCAAGGCATATCATAATGAAATTGACACAAACCAACAGCAAAGAAAAAATTCTCAAGGCAGCCAGGGAGAAGAAGAATACAACATATAAAGGAAGACCCATTAGATTATCATCAGATTTCTCAGCAGAAACTCTACAAGCTAGAAGAGAGTGGACCACAATATTTAAAGTCCTGAAAGAGAGGAACTTCCAGCCACTAATACTATACCCATCAAAGCTATCCTTCAAATATGAAGGAGAAATAAAAACATTCACAGATACAGAAAAGATGAGGGAATTTATCATCAGAAAACCCCCACTCCAGGAATTACTAAAGGGGGTTCTCCAATCAGATACAAAGAACAAAAAAAAAAAAAAAAAAACAGAACCACAAGTAAAAGCTCCAAGAAGAACACAATAAAACCAAATTTAAACTGTGACAACAACAAAAAGAAAGAGGGGAAGAAGATGGAAATTAACAGTAGCAAAGGACGATGGAGTGCAAAAGTACTCACAAAATAGTTCGCTACAATGAACGGGGTAGGGACCCTTTTCATTACTCAAAGGTAACCACTATTGAAAAAACCACCACAGAAGCACATGAGATAAAAAAGATAGCAACAGAGGAAAGATGGATGGAATACAACCAAATAAAAACAAAAGATAGAAAAACTAAAGAGAAGGATCAAACAAGACACAAAACTAACAGAAAGCAAGATATAAAATGGCAATAGGGAACTCACAGTATCAATAATTACACTAAATGTAAACGGATTAAACTCACCAATAAAAAGGCACAGAGTAGCAGAATGGATTAAAAAAAAAATCCAACTGTATGCTGTCTAGAGGAAACTCATCTAAGTAACAAGGATAAAAACAAATTCAAAGTGAAAGGCTGGAAAACAATACTCCAAGCAAATAATATCCAAAAAAAAGCAGGTGTAGCAATACTCATATCGGATAATGCTGACTATAAGACAGGATAAGTACTCAGAGACAAAAATGGCCATTTCATAATGGCTAAGGGGACACTGAATCAAGAAGACATAACAATTCTTAATATATATGCACCAAACCAAGGAGCACCAAAATATATAAGACAGCTACTTATTGATCTTAAAACAAAAACTGACAAAAACACAATCATACTTGGAGACCTCAATACACCGCTGACGGCTCTAGATCGGTCATCCAAACAGAGAATCAACAAAGACATAGTGGCCTTAAACAAAACACTAGACCACCTGGATATGATAGACATCTACAGGACATTTCATCCCAAAGTGACTGAGTATACATTTTTCTCCAGTGTACATGGATCATTCTCAAGAATTGACCATATGTTGGGCCACAAAAACAACATCAGCAAATTCAGAAAAATTGAAGTTGTACCAAGCATATTTTCTGATCATAAAGCCTTGAAACTAGAATTCAACTGCAAAAAGGAGGAAAAAAATCCCACAAAAATGTGGGAACTAAACAACATACTTTTAAAAAATGAATGGGTCAAAGAAGAAATAAGTGCAGAGATCAAAATATATATACAGACTAATGAAAATGACAGCACGACATATCAGAATCTATGGGATGCAGCAAAAGCATTGATAAGAGTGAAGTTCATATCACTTCAGGCATATATGAACAAACAAGAGAGAGCCCAAGTAAACCACTTAATTTTACACCTTAAGGAACTAGAAAAAGAAGAACAAAGAAAACCCAAAACCAGCCGAAGAAAGGAGATAATAAAAATCAGAGCAGAAATCAATGAAATAGAGAACAGAAAAACTATAGAAAAAATTAATAGAACAAAGAGTTGGTTCTTTGAAAAGATCAACAAAATTGACAAACCCTTGGCAAGACTTACCAAGAAAAAAAGAGAAAGAACTTATATAAACAAAATCCAAAATGAAAGAGGAGAAATCACCACGGACACCGTAGATATACAAAGAATTATTGTAGAATACTATGAAAAACTTTATGCCACTAAATTCAACAACCTAGAAGAAATGGATAAATTCCTAGAACAATACAACCTTCCTAGACTGAGTCAAGAAGAAGCAGAAAGCCTAAACAGACCTATCAGTAGAGAAGAAATAGAAAAAACCATTAAAAACCTCCCCAAAAATAAAAGTCCAGGCCCTGACGGCTATACCAGCGAATTTTATCAAACATTCAAAGAAGACTTGGTTCCTATTCTACTCAAAGTCTTCCAAAAAATTGAAGAAGAAGCAATACTTCCAAACACATTTTATGAGGCCAACATAACGCTCATACCAAAACAAGGCAAGGATGGCACAAAAAAAGAAAACTACAGACCAATATCTCTAATGAATACAGATGCTAAAATACTAAACAAAATACTAGCAAACCGAATACAACTACATATTAAAAAAATAATACATCATGATCAAGTGGGATTCATCCCAGAATCTCAAGGATGGTTCAACATACGCAAAACAGTTAACGTAATACACCATATCAACAAAACAAGGAACAAAAACCACATGATCTTATCAATAGAGGCAGAAAAGGCTTTCGATAAAATACAACACAATTTTATGTTTAAGACTCTCAACAAAATGGGTATAGAAGGAAAATATCTCAACATGATAAAGGCCATATATGATAAACCATCAGCTAACATCATATTAAATGGCACTAAACTGAAGGCTTTCCCCCTTAAATCAGGGACAAGACAGGGTTGTCCACTCTCTCCACTCTTATTTAATGTGGTACTAGAGGTTCTAGCCAGAGCAATCAGACAAGACAAAGAAATAAAAGGCATCCATATCGGAAAAGAAGAAGTAAAGGTATCACTTTTTGCAGATGATATAATCCTATACATCGAAAACCCCAAAGAATCCACAAAAAGACTACTAGAAACAATAAGCCAATACAGTAAGGTTGCAGGATACAAAATTAACATACAGAAGTCAATAGCCTTTCTATATGCCAACAATGAAACAATTGAGAACGAACTTAAAAGAATAATCCCCTTCACGATTGCAACAAAAAAAATAAAATACTTAGGAATAAACATAACAAAGAATGTAAAGGCCTTATATAATGATAACTATAAAACATTGTTAAGGGAAATCGAAAAAGATATAATGAGATGGAAGAATATTCCTTGTTCTTGGCTAGGAAGAATAAATATAATCAAGATGGCTATATTACCCAAAGCAATATACAAATTTAATGCAATTCTCATCAAAATTCCAATGACATTTTTTAAAGAAATAGAGCAAAAAATCATCAGATTTATATGGATCTATAAAAAACCCCGAATAGCCAAAGCAATCCTAAAGAAAAAGAATGAAGCTGGGGGCATTACAATACCTGACAATCAAAACAGGGCCACCACAATCAAAACAGCATGGTATTGGCAGAAAAGTAGACACTCAGACCAATGGATCAGAATAGAAAGTCCAGTAAAAAAACCCACATATATATAGTCAAATAATTTTTGATAAAGGGGCCAAGAACACACAATGGAGAAAAGAAAGCCTCTTCAATAAATGGTGCTGGGAAAACTGGAAAGCCACATGCAAAAGAATGAAACTGGACTACAGTTTGTCCCCCTGTACTAAAATTAACTCAAAATGGATCAAAGATCTAAACATAAGACCTGAAACAATTAAGTACATAGAAGAAGACATAGGTACTCAACTCATGGACCTGGGTTTTAAAGAGCATTTTATGAATTTGACTCCAATGGCAAGAGAAGTGAAGGCAAAAATTAATGAATGGGACTACATCAGACTAAGAAGTTTTTGCTCAGCAAGAGAAACTGATAACAAAATAAACAGAAAGCCAACTAAATGGGAAATGATATTTTCAAACACCTGCTCAGATAAGGGCCGAATATCCAAAATATACAAAGAACTCATAAAACTCAACGACAAACAAACAAACAATCCAATAAAAAAATGGGAAGAGGATATGAACAGACACTTCTCCCAGGAAGAAATACAAATGGCCAACAGATATATGAGAAGATGCTCATCTTCTTTAGCTATTAGAGAAATGCAAATCAAAACGGCAATGAGATACCACCTCACACCTGTTCGATTAGCTATTATTAGCAAGACAGGTAATAGCAAATGTTGGAGAGGCTGTAGAGAAAAAGGAATCCTCATACACTGTTGGTGGGAATGTAAAGTAGTATAACCATTATGGAAGAAAGTATGGTGGTTCCTCAAAAAACTGAAAATAGAACTACCTTATGACCCAGCAATCCCTCTACTGGGTATATACCCTAAAAACTCAGAAACATTGATACGTAAAGACACATGCAGCCCCATGTTTATTGCAGCATTGTTCACAGTGGCTAGGACATGGAAACAACCAAAAAGCCCATCAATAGATGACTGGATAAAGAAGATGTGGCACATATACACTATGGAATACTACTCAGCCATAAGAAATGATGACATCGGAACATTTACAGCAAAATGGTGGGATTTTTTTTTTATAAATTTTTATTAATGTTAATGGGATGACATTAATAATTCAGGGTACATATATTCAAAGAAAACATGTCTAGGTTATCTTGTCATTAAATTATGTTGCATACCCCTCACCCAGAGTCAGATTGTCCTCCGTCACCCTCTGTCTAGTTTTCTCTGTGCCCCTCCCCCTCCCCCTAACTCTCTCCCTCTCTCCCTCCTGCGTCTTCCCTCCCCCCACCCCTGGTAACCACCACTCTCTTGTCCATGTCTTTTAGTCTCGTTTTTATGTTCCAATGGTGGGATCTTGATAACATGATACGAAGCGAAATAAGTAAATCAGAAAAAACCAGGAACTGCATTATTCCATACGTAGGTGGAACATAAAAGTGAAACTAAGAGACATTGATAAGAGTGTCGTGGTTATGGGGGGAGGGGGGAATGGGAGAGGGAAAGGGGGAGGAGGAGGGGCACAAAGAAAACAAGATATAAGGTGACAGAGGACAATCTGACTTTGGGTGATGAGTATGCAACATAATTGAACGACAAGATAACCTGGACTTGTTATCTTTGAATATATGTATCCTGATTTATTGATGTCACCCCATTAAAAAATAAAATTATTAAAAAAAAGAATTATGCACATTTTTATTACTATTCTATTAATATTTATTTGCTAATTTACATGTAAAAAATTGAACCAAAATGAAACATCTAATGCTCTTAAAGAAAAAATATCAAGGAAAACAAAAAGCAGTACTAAACAATTTGAGTTATTGGAAAATTTAGCCAGCAGAGGGTGCTAATGTATCATTGATGAAATTTGAGTCACAAAAGGCCTTTTAGAATGCTTTATGAAACTTCGATTTTATTTAAATGTTAATTTAGTCAACTTTGCTATGCAGGGTTACTAAAACAGATTAGAAACTAGATCAATGACGTCAGAGTAATGGCAGCATGAGACATAACTCCTGATATCTCCCCTTGAAATTTCAACAACTTGAACAATGATAATGCAGCAAAGGAACCCCAGCTGGACTCCCAGTCATATCTGAAAGATCCATGCACTGAATGGACTAAAGGTGGGTCGGGTAGAAAAAGGTCCCAGAAGATAAAACGCACTGTCAGCTCTGAGGAGGAGACAAACCTGGTGTGACTTCTTTTTTTCTCTGCTGGAGTACGGGGAGGAGGGAAGCTCAGGCTGTTTGCATTATATCTGAGGGGTACAGAAAGGAAAACTCAGAGTGACTGGGTCTCCTTCTGCCAGAAGGAGCAGTGAGGTAAAGCAGCAGAGGATGAGATAAATCAAAGTGGCCAGAGCATAGGGTCACAGCCACGTTCCTGTCGTCTGTCTGCAGCCCACATTTAGCAGAGACAGAGACAACTTAAGTGTGGTCCCCAGCTTCCCAGATCCTACCTCCCTCACTATGAAGTACAGAGAGAGGCAGAGAAAAACCCCACAGCTCTCCCCAGAACAACAGAGATGATCCATGTCTGGTCCCCAGGTCTGTTGAGACATGAGGAGGAGCGCCTGGAGGCATGAGATCTCCATTGCTAGGACCATAAAGCCAAAGTCTTAAAGTTCTCACAACATGTCCCACCCACCAACACACCTGCGGCCCCTCCTACATCACTGTGATATCAACATCTCAGCAGATAGCCCAGGAACTTCACAGAGCTAAAACTTGTAATACAATGACACCTACTAGAAGAAACCTCTCAAAACTAAAATTTATTTTTTCTTTTTATCGGACTTTTTTCTTTTCTCCTTTTTTATTCTTATTCTTTTTTTCTCATTTTCTCTTTTGAATTTCATTTTCTTTAACTTTACATTTGATATTCTTATTTTTGTGAGTGTTTGTTTTTGATTTATTTGTTTGTTTTTAAGAATTTATTCTGTGCTTTTTATTCTTGTAATAATTCCATAAATTTTTATATTTTTATTGTATTTTTATAAATTTAAATTTTTTATTTTTAGGAGATATTTTTGTTAGTATTTCTAACAATACCACTCAAATGCCATCAAAGAAGAATAAAAAGAATACCATGACTACATAAAACAGAGACATAGTTTAGAAAGAAAAAAATCTCTAGAAAAAAAATCTTAATCACATGGAAACCTTGGAGTTAAATGATAGAGATTCAAAATTGAAATTCTGAAAATACTAAATGAGATGTAAGAAAACACTAATAGGCAAAAAAAATGAGCTCAGAAAATAAATTAATGAACAAAATGAATACCTCACCAAGGACATAAAAACTTTAAAAACAGAGATGAAGAACTCAATATATGAATTAAAGACTGAGGTATCAAGTTTAGCTAATAGAACAAGCCAGATAGAGAAAAAAGTCAGTGAAACTAGACAGGCAACTAGAAATGCTACAGAAAGAAGATGAGATAGACTCACAAGTTAAAAAAACAGAGAGCTCTGCAAGAATCATCTGACTCTATCAGAAAAAGCAATATAAGAATAATGACTGTATCAGAAGAAGAAGAGAGGGAGAAGGGAATGGAGAGCCTATTCAAACAAATAATTGATGAGAACTTCCCAAGCTTATGTAAAGAGTTAGAACCTCGAATCCAAGAAGAAAACAGAACACTGAGATACCACAACCTAAATAAACCTACTCCAAGGCACATTGTAATAAAATTGTCAAAAATTAAGGACAAAAATAGAATCCTCAAGGCAGCTAGGGAAAAGAAGAACATAACATATAACAAAATGCCCATTAGGCTATCATCAGACTTCTCAGCATAAACTCTACAAGCTGTGAGAGAGTTGACCCAAACCTTCAAAGTACTGAAAGAGAGGAATTACTTGCCAAAAATACTATAGCCATCAAATTTGTCCTTCAAATATGAAGAAAAAATAAAAAAATTTCCAGACATACAGATGCTGAGGGAATTTATCACCCGAAAAACCCCACAGCAGGAAATACTCAAGGGGGATATTTGACCAGATACAAAGAACAAAACAAATCAAAACTATAAGTAAAAGCTCCATCAAGATCACAATACAAGCAAGGATAATCTGTAACAACAATAACATAAAAGGAGAGAGGATAAAGATCTGCAGTAGCAAAGGAGAACGGAGAGCAGAAGCACTCATAAGAAAAAGGGCTGTTGTACATATGACAATTTTTCTCTTGATAACTTAATGGTAATAAACCACAAAAAAGCCACTACTGAACCACACAGCTTTAAAAAAAAGAAACAGGGGTAAGAAGTATGGAATACCACCAAACAAAAACAACCAACAGAAACAGAAAAAAGAAGAACCAAACAAGACAGAGAACTACCAGAAAACAAAACATAAAATGTCTATAGGAAATCCTCAAGTGTTAATAATTATCCTAAATCTAAATCGACTGAACTTACCAATAAAGAGACAGAGAGTATCAGATTGGATAAAAAAGCAAAACCATATACTGCCTTCAAGAGACACATCTAAGCTGAAAAGAAGAAAGTAGATTCAAGATGAAAGATAGAAAAATGATTCTCCAAGCAAATAATATCCAATGAAAAGCAGGTGTAGTCATACTCATATCTGACAACTCTGACTTCAAGACAACAAAGGTAACCAGAGACAAAGATGGACATTTCATAATGATAAAGGGGACATTGTTTCAAGAGGACATAACACCTCTTAATATATATGCACTGAATCAGGGATCCACAAAATATATAAGATATCTATTAACTGATCTAAAAGCAGAAACAGACATAAACACAATCATACCTGGAGATTTCAACACACCGTTTAATGGCTTTAGATAGATCATCCAAAAAGAAAATCAGTAAAGAAATATCGGCCTTACAAGACACATGGGACCAAATGGACATGATAGACGTCTACAGAACATTTCATCCCAAAATGTCAGATTATAAATTCTTGTCCAGTGTGCATGGAACATTCTCAAAGATAGATGATATGTTGGGCAACAAAATTAACATGAACAAATTCAGGAAGATTGAAATTATACCAAGCATATTTTCTGACTATAAGGCTTTGAAATTAGAATTCAAATGTAAAAAGGAAGTAAAGAAACACTCAACAATGTGGAAATTAAACAACATACTTCTAAAATATGACTGGGTCAAAGAAAAATAAAAGCAGAGATAAAAGATATATATAGAGAAATAAAAATGACAACATGACATATCAAAATTTCTGGGATGCAGCAAAAGCAGTAATAAGAGGGAAGTTTATATTTTTCACCAGCTTATATCAAGAAACAAGAAGGTTTTCAAGTAAACAACTAACATCACACCTTAAGGCCCTAGAAAAAGAAGAACAAAGGCAACCCAAAATCAACAGAAGAAAGGAAATGGTAAAAATTGGAGGAGAACTAAATGAAATAGAGAACAAAAAAAAACCTATAGAAAAAATTAATACAACAAAGAGCTGGTTCTTAGAATCAATAAAACCACTGCCTAGACTCACTAAGGAAAAAAGAGAAAGGGCTCATATGAACAAAATTCAAAATAAAAGAGGGGAATTTACCATAGATATTTTATATTATACAAAGGATCACACTGGAATATCTTGAAAGATTATATGCCACCAAATTCAACAGCCTAGAGGAAATGGATAAATTCCTAGAACCATCTTAGAGTGAGTCACAAAGTGGAAACATTAATAGACCTATAAGCAATTAGGAAATAGAAACAACTATAAAAAAACTCCCCAAAAACAAAAATCCAGGACCAGATGGCTACACTAGTGAATTCTACCAAACATTCAAAGATTTGGTACTTGTCCTTCTCAAAGTCTTCCAAAAAATAGAAGAAGAAACAATACTCCCCAACACATTTTATGAGGCCAACATAACACTCATATCAAAACCTGGCAAGAATAACACACTCAAGAGAACTACAAATATATCTAATGAATACAGATGCAAAAATACTAAAGAAATTACTAGCAAATCAAATACAACCACACATTAAAAAAACAATACATCACCATCAAGTGGGATTCATTCCAGGAGCACAAACATGGTTCAACATATGAAAATCAATTAATGTAACACACCACATCAACAAAACAAAGAACAAACATCATATGATCCTATAAATAGGTGCAGAAAAGGCATCCGATAAGATACAACATCCCTTTATGTTTAAAATACTCAAAAAATTGGAATAGAAGGAAAGTATCTCAACATAATAAAGGCCATATATGACAAACCATCAGCTAATATCTTATTAAAAGGTAAAAAAATGAAGGCTTTTCCTCTAAGATCAGGAACAAGACAAGGCTGCCCACTCTCTCCACTCTTATTCAGTATAGTTCTGGAAGTTTTAACCAGAGCAATCAGGCAAGAGAAAGAAATAAAAATCATTCATATGGGGAAATAAGAAGTAAAGGTCTCAATTTTTGCAGATGACATGATCCTCTATACAGAAAACCTCAAAGATTCCACCAAAAAACTGTTATAAACAATAAACCATTATAGTGAAGTTGCAGGATACAAAATGAATATACAAAAGTCTATTGCTTCCCTATATGCCAACAATGAAACTTTGGAAATAAACTATATACTGAAAACTATAAAATATTATTAAAAGAAATAGAAAAAGACACAATAAAATGGAAAAATATTTCATGTTTATAAATTGAAAGAATCAATATAGTTAATATGGCCATATTACCCAAAACAATATACATATTTAATGCAAACCTCATCAAAATCCCAATGCCATTTTTTAAAAAAATAAAAAAAAGAATACCAGGTTTGAATGGAGCCATAAAAACCCCCAAATAACCAAGGCAACCCTGGGAAAAAAGAAGAAGCCATAGGAAAACAGACATACAGATCAATGAACCAGAATCAAGAACCCAGAGATAAAACCACAAATATGTGGACAAATGGTCTTTGACAAAAGAGCCAAAAACAAACAATGAAGAAAAGTAAGCCTCTTCAATAAACGTTGCTGGGAAAATTGGAAAGCCACATGCAAAAGAGTAGAACTTGACTACAGTTTGTACCCCTGCACAAAAATTAATTCAAAATGGATCAAAGACCTAAATATAAGATCTGAAACAACAAATTACATAGAAGAAAAGATAGGTACTAAGCTCATGAACCTTGGCTGTAGACAAATTAATGAATTTGACCCCAAAGGCAAGGAAAATAAAGGCAAAAATAAATAAATGGGACTATATTGAAGTAAAAAGCTTCTGCACAGCAAAGGAAACTGCCAAAAAAACAAATAGGCAGCCAACTAAATGAGATATAATAATTGTAAACAGCAGGTCTGATAAGGGGTTATTATCCAAAATATATAAAGAACTCACAAAGATCAGCAACAAACAAGCAAACAATCCAGTTGAAAAATGGGGAAAGGACCTGAACCGACACTTCTTCCAAGAGGATATTCAAATGGCTATCAGATATATGAAAAGATGCTCATCTTCATTAGCTATTTGAGAAATGCAAATCAAAATTACAATGAGATACCACCTCACACTTGTTAGATGAACTATTATCAACCAGACAGGTAATGACAAGTGTTGAAGAGGCTGTGGAGAAAAAGGAACCCTTATTCACTGCTGGTGGGAATGTAAACTAGTACAACCATTATGGAAGAAAGTATGGTGGTTCTTCAAAAAATTAAAAATAGAATTACCATATGACCCAGCAATCCCTCTACTAGGTATCTATCTACCCCATAAACTTGAAAATATTGGTATGTAAGGACACATGCACCCCCATGTATATTGCAGCATTATTCACAGTGGCCAGGACATGGAAACAACCAAAGTGTCCTTCAATAGAAGATTGGATAAAGAAGATGTACAATGGAATACTATTCAGCCATACAATGATGACATGGTGACATTTATGACAACATGGATGGATCTTGATAACATTACACTGAGTGAAATAAGTAAATTAAAAAAAGCAATGAACTGTATGATTTCACACATGGGTGGGATATAAAACTGAGACTCATGAACATAGATAAAAGTGAAGTGGTTACTAGGGTAATGGGAAGGTGGAAGAGGGGTATGAGGAGGGTGTGGGGGAAGGGTGTAAAGAGAGACAAATATAAGATGACAGGAAATATTTTGACTTTGGGTGATAGGTAGACAACATAGTCAACAGTTCAAATGCTATAGAAATGTTTTCCTGAAACCTATATACTCTTATTGATCAATATCAGCATGTTAAAGTTAATTTTCTAAATAAAACTTAAAAATAAAAAGAAAAGTTTTACTTTCTTTTTTAAAATTTTTTTATTATTTTTATTTTTTTGTGCATTTTTTATTATTAAATTTAATGCAGTGACATTGATAATTCAGGGTACATATGTTTAAAGAAAACATCTCCAGATTACTTTGACATTTGATTGTGCTGTATACCCCTCACCCAAAGTCAAATTGTCTTCTGTCACCTTCTATTTGGTTTTCTTTGTGCCCCTCCCCTCCCCCACCCCCTCTCTCCTTCCTTGCCCCCTCCCCCTCTGCCCCCCCACAGCTTTTTTTTTTTTAGATCATCTCTGCATTCCTTAGCCCCTCACAGTCTGTCCCTCTCTCTTTTCTTTCCACTTGGGAGATAAGCTGGTCTTTTCAACACTCCTCACTCCCTGGTCGCCAGGCAAGTGGCTTTGAGCAGCATTTTCTGCTCTTTTCCCTGGGATGAGATCCCCTCTGGGCTCTCAGCCTCATCCCCCCCTCCATTTCTGTAAGCAGGGGAGATTCATGCACTCCTTACCAGGTTTGTTGTGGCTTCTTCTTTGCTTCTTGGTTTTTGAGAGCTGTTCTTGTAGTCCAGAGTTTGTTTTTCACGCTGATTTTTCCTAAATTGATTTATATTCCAGTTTGGTGGTGAGAGCTGGATGTCTGTGTGTCCGCCTACTCCGCTGCCATCTTCAGGTCCTAAAAAAAAAAGTTTTAAAAGTTGGATAAAACCTTGGGTAGATGCAGTTTTAAGTAATATGCATTTTCCTACTTTCTTGGTAAAAATATAAAATAGTACATTTTAACAGATAACTTGGCAGCATATTGTATCAAAGCCTTAAAAATATACTGATCCTGTACTGAACAATTTTACTTCTAGAAGAAAATTTGAAGGTATAATTGAATATTGTGCAAAAATATTGCAACACTGTACATGATAATTGAGAACTTGTTCTCCCAACCTAACTCCACTGACTGTCCACCATGAGAAATGAGGAAATTTACAGTCTTACTCTTTTCCTTCTGCTTATCAAATTATTTTGTATGTCCTATTATTTTTTTATTGCCAAGATTTATATTATTTATATCTGTTTTAATATTGTGACTCTCTTCTATGCTTTGATTATAAAAATGGAGGGTAGTTAGTTAGATTTGGTTTGAAGACTTTATCCTGCACATACTTGCTCTAAGCAAACAGAAAAATCAAAATCCAACATTTTTCGCAGTTTGAGAGGCTCTCTAGGGATTAAGAAACAAACCCTCACAGATGTAGACAACAGTATGTTGATTACCTGCAGGAAGTGGGGGTGCAGAAGGTAGAGGAGGGTAAAAGGACACCAGTTCTAGCAGACTAGGCTCCACTCTTATGACCTCATTTAACCTTAATCATCTCCTGAAAGGCCATATGTACAACACAGTCATATGGGGGAAGGGTTTCAACATCTAAATTTGTGGTGGGAACACAGTTCAGTTCATATCACCCTAGGTTGGCACATTGATTCACCAGAACACAGTATTCCTTCACATAAAAAAAAAAAGGTTTGAGGAAGTTATGGGAGGAGAGTGGCTGGTGGGTAGCAAGACTCACCCAATTCACCAGGCTGTATCATTCTTGCATTTTGGATCTGAAATAGCTTCTTCAGGTGGCCCCTTCAGAGGTCAAGACAAATTTCTCAGGGAGGTTGTAAGGGTGGATGGAGTATGAAAGATCCCTTTAGCTAGGAGAGGTGGAAATGGTTATCTAAGCAAAGAATGACTCTTGCTGTGGACTGTCACCTGCATTGTAAAATTGGAGAAGCACTGAAGACACCTGTTAAAAAATGCCTCCCTCACTGGCCTGACGCTGGGACCAAAACTTCACTTTGAACAATGTGTTCTATTGAGTGATGGAAATGAGAGTCAATGTAGTTGTTGGTTAACAGAAAATGGAGAGGGAGAAGAAACCATTTTTTTTTTTACCATTTTTTCCTGGATTGTATGAGCCTCAAGGGAAGGAACAGCATTTTTATTTTAGTTTTGAACCCCCACTGCATGGTACCTTGCACAAAAATGGGTGCTCAGTAAGTAAGTCTTGAGTGACTAAATATTGCCCAAAGATTTGTATTCCTTTTCCTTTCATATGCCAAGTGCTGAGTAGAACTGATTGTCGTTATTGTTATTTACATTACCAAGTATAATTTATCTATTTTGTTTTCACTGCCTAAGCCACACTGAGTATAGATGTTATTCAAGGCCAGGCAATAAAGCAGCCCAAACAGTCACATACTAATATTCTCTTCTTTCTAGGCTTCTTTGTGAATATATTAAATAGAAGACAAGCTAGTTTCCATTTAGTGTAGATATATAACTGAAAATTATTCTGGGCCACAGTGAAAGCACAACTGCTGTGCTATTCACCTTGCAAATAAATTTACTCTTTAGCATTCCAATCATGCATTCATTTACTGTATTGTCTGATTGTTCTTATATCAAACAGCTAAATTTTCTGCCTTCTTCCACTTGCAGTACTGGAAGTATTTCTTTTTCAAAATTGTATATCTTATTAGAGGAGCTGGCACTGAAAAAATGAACAAGTTAACAGGGTAGAAGAAGGTCTTGTTCTGAAGTACTGACTTGGAGTGTCACCTGATGGAGAGGTGGGACAACAAGGGAAAGGTGTCAGGCTGTAGCCTCAGGTGAAGTGATGCACAGTGATTGGCTGGCTACTGGGCAGTGGGCTGTCCATACCTGAGGTATGAAGCCACCCTTGATTGAATTCTGGAAAGGGTAGATGAACCAAAGGCCATGAACATGAAGAGAAGTTTGGTATGGCAGACGGATTGGCTCCACTGCATATTTGAAATGTGTTTCTGAGTTCAGTTGAGCCTAGAGTACATTTTGAGTATTTAGCTCCTGAAAGAGTCTACTTTCAGGGGATTAATATTTACCAACTTTATGCATATCTCCTGAAATTATGCATCTTTGTCTCTCAGGTGACTAGAAATGTCAAGTGTCATCAGCAGAGTAAATATTTGGTCCTTTATGAGCACTACTGTTACACCAAAAAAAAAAAAAATTCAATGCACACATAAAACTAAAGAGAAAAGGGAGTACTGTATAATGCTTACCAGGTCAGTGATCCATTGATGAGCTTTACCAACCTCTTCTCTAAACTCTGACAAAGCAGTACATTCACTAACACTCTCATCTGGGGCAGTGGTTTTTATATCTGGATGTATAGAACAGAGTTATATGTTATTTTCTCCTCAGCATTTAAACTTAACTGGAGGAGGCAAGGCTGTGTTTAGCTAATTAATAAGGTTTTTTTTGTTTGTTTTTGTTTTTGTTTTTTACAATTGCATGTATCTGGTATTTTTCTTTTCTTTTTTTTAAAGGACAGAAAGAGAGAGAGAGAGAGAGAGGAGCAGACAAAAAGAGAGAGAGATGAGAAGCATCAACTCTTTGTTGCAGCACTTTTAGTTGTTCATTGATGGCTTTTTCATATGTGCCTTGACCCCTTGCTCAAGCCAGCAACCTTGGGTTCAAGCTGGTGACCATGGGGTTATGGCTACGATCCCGTGCACAAGCTGGTGACCCCATGCTCCAGCTGGTTAGCCTGTGCTCAAGTTGGCAATCTCGGGGTTTTAAACCTGGGTCCTCACCATTCCACATCAACATTCCCTCCACTGCATATCTGGCATTTTTCTGACAAAACTTCCAAACCAATTAAAAATTAGACCAAAAAAATAATCCACATCTTTCCCCTGCCTTATAGAGCTGAAAAATTGGCTGGAGAAGGCCTTAGGTAAACTTCTGAGCTAGGACATATGCCAAGAAAGAGAGGAAGGGTGTGGACACAAGGGTCCAAAATAGGACAAGTGCAGTCTCTCTCTCTCTCTCTCTCTCTCATCTGAGCACCAATCTGTCCATGCTCCAGTTTTCAGCACACAGAAATTTCTGGTCCTTATCTATTAGCTGCGAGAAATACAGAAACCCCCTAGAATCACAGACTCAGCATCTACTATAGCCTGTTTTCTGTGTCCTGCCAATCAACATACATTCAAAGGGTCTTGCTCTCTGGTGCCAGCCAGCCTGAGCTCTGCTCTGAGCTCCTGGGGCTCCTGCCTTGAACACACCCTTCTTATTAAAAGACACATTGGCAGCTCATTTTTGTTAAGAATGTTCAGATGCAAACATGAGGTAAAGAGAGACCTAACAGAGGTTCTTGCTCCTAATGTTATTTAAAAAAAATTAAAATTGAATTTATTGGGGTACAGGTTCAGGTGAGAACTCAATAAAACACCATTTGCTACTGCATTGTGTGCCATTGCCACAATCAAAGTCTCTTTTGCCTTCATTTTCCCTGTTTGCCTACCTCCCCCTCCCCCTCCCCCCCTTTTCCATTGGCTATCACTACATGTTGTCTGTGTCTACATGTTAAATATGTGTGTGTGTATGTGTGTGTGTAACAAAACAAACCAAAAAATATAATTTTGGTTTGTTTTGGTTTCTTGCTTAATTCCTTCATCTTTGCTCATCTAGTCCCCCAAATCCCTCCCCTCTGACAGCTGTCCATCTGTTCTATGCTATTTTATAAATATATAAGCATAGCCTGACCTGTGGTGGCACAGTGGATAAAGCTTCGACCTGGAAACGCTGAGGTCGCCGGTTTGAAACCCTGGGCTTGCCTGGTCAAGGCACATATGGGAGTTGATGCTTCTAGCTCCTCCCCTCTGTCTCTCTCTCCTCTCTCTCTCTCTCTCTCTCTCCTCTCTAAAATGAATAAAAAAAATAAAAATAAATATATAAGCATAAAGAGCCCTGGCCAGCCAGTTCAGTCAGTTAGAGCTTCCTGAGACATCAAGGTTGTGGATTTGATCCAGTGGTGGGATTCAGCCAGTTTGCACAGGTGTGGCAGAACCGACACATAATTTTTGTTGAGTTCAATGAACTGGTTGTTAAAATGGCACTTGTAATAGAGTTCTCTCTAAGGTGGGCACTTGGGAAGCCACCCAATGTGGAAATCACAAATTTACATTCCTTACTCTTTCTTAATGTTCATCTGCACAACAGCATATGCGAAGCACCTGTAGTAATCTTCACTGCATCTACAGGTGAAAAAATTTTGACAGAACTATGCTTGTAATATTTATTTATTCATTTAATAAAATTTATTATACCTTTGATGAAATACTACATTTTAATTCCCTCACATTGGTTACTTCAGTAAATAAACATATAACATATAGAGAAAAGTGCCAAACCAGGGAGTGACAACTTATCCTCGGAAATATCTTAAATAACAGTTTTATTGTTTTTTCTCAGGTATTATTTAATATTTTTTCATTAATATTCTAAAACTTTTTTTATAACATCATCTAGTTTTGTGTGCTTCTTTTATTATTCTTATTTAAGTATTAAATGCATGAAATAATAAACTACCTTTTAGTATATTGTTTTTTATACTTAAGATGGTCATTATGGCAAAGAACTGGTTGTTAAATTATTTGAATCCCATCACTGGTTCCATCCCTGATCAGGGCATATATGGGAAACAACCAATAAATTCACAACTAAGTGGAGCAACAAATAAATGCTTCCCTCTGCCTCTCTCTCTCTCCCTCTCTCTGTCTCTCTAAATTCAATCAATTAAAAAATATGAAAACAGAGGGAAAGAAACTTCAAAAGAAAAATTTGTTAAAACAGGTGTTCAGAACAACATCTGAAGGTAGATGCTTTCTTTCTTTCTTTTTTCTTTTTTTCCTTCTTGAGAGAGAGAAATAGGGAGAGAGAGAGAGAGAGAGAGAGAGAGAGAGAGAGAGGCAGGAAGGGGGAGAGATGAGAATCATTAACCCATAATTGGGTCACCTTAGTTGTTCATTGAATGTTTCTCATACATGCTTTGATGGGGTGGGGGTGGGGGCTCAAACTAAGCCAGTGACCCTTGCTTAAGCCAGCCACCTTATCTTCAAGCCAGCTACCCTGCGATCATATTGATGAACCCACAATCAAGCCAGAAACCTCAGGGTTTTAAACCTGAGTCCTCAGCGTTCCAGGTCAACACTCTATCCACTTTGCTACCACCACAGGCAAAGGTAGATGTTTTCTTAAACCATATAGTTCTGATGCAAGTTTCCAACATGTGACAAAAGATGGGTACCTGATTCAAGATGAGCCAATCACAAAGTCTCAACCCTCAGCCATTGGGATTGGTTTAGGAATAGACATGTGATCTAAGTCAAGCCAATCAGAATCTTATGCTGGCTTTTCCCCAAACTTGAGCTTAGAACAGAGAACCTTTCCTGCTAGTCTTAGAACTATAAATATGGGAGTCTAAAGCTACAGCCACAATGGCTCCAGCCACTTGAAAAGCCAGTTTAAGCAAACAACTGATGTTCCAAAAAACTAAGGTAAGCAATGAAGTGCAGGAGTCCTCACAATGTTCAAGTTCCCAGGTCCGCCCCTTATCTTTTCTGCTTTCCCTAGTTCAGATTCAGTTCATTTCACTTGGCACCAAGATCGCCCTAGCTAACATGCCCATGGTCTCTACTACCACTAAAGCTGCCCTTAGTGAAACCCCCACTCTGAAGGGAAAATGCTATCCTGGCCTGATAGCTCGATTGGTTAGAACTATGGCCCGCAGGCCATATGCGGCCCCCTGAGGCCATTTATCCGGCCCCTGCCGCACTTCCAGAAGGGGCACCTCTTTCATTGGTGGTCAGTGAGAGGAGCATAGTTCCCATTGAAATACTGGTCAGTTTGTTGATTTAAATTTACTTGTTCTTTATTTTAAATATTGTATTTGTTCCCGTTTTGTTTTTTTTTTTTTACTTTAAAATAAGATATGTGCAGTGTGCATAGGGATTTGTTCATAGTTCTTTTTATAGTCTGGCCCTCCAATGGTCTGAGGGACAGTGAACTGGCCCCCTGTGTAAAAGTTTGAGAACCCTTGGATTAGAGCATTGTCCAGAAGCACAGAGGTTGCTGGTTTGATCTCTGGCCAAGGCACATACAAGAACAGATCAATATTTATCTCTCTCTCTCTCTCCCTTCTTTTCTCTTTAAAAATCAATAAAATAAATATTTTAAAATGGAAATGCCTCTTTAGAAGCAAGCAGAATTGACAGACTGTGAAGATACACACCATAATGCAATCAGAATATTTGAAGGAATAAGAAAGGAAGAAGAAACACTAGAGATAACTGTCAAAGCATTTTATGTCAAGTTCAAATTACTATTTTTACACAAATATTTATAGGCCTTTGCTATTACAGAGCATGGAAGACTAAATTAGACATCAGAGGCCATTTGACCTTGGTGACCAGTCACTTCACTACTCAGGGACTCTGTTTTCTCATCTTAAAATAAGTATAAAACAAGAACAAGAACAACAAAAAAACTCCATTAGAACTAATAAAATAAATTTAACAAAGTAGCAGGATACAAAATTAATGCCCCCAAATTAGTTGCATTTCTAAATGCTAACAATGAGCAGTCGGAATAGTATGTTAATATTATCCAAAGCAACCCACAGATTCAGGGCAACCCCTATCAAAATTCCAAAACTATTTTTTTTCAGAAATAGGAAAACCAAAACTAAAATTCATATGGAATCTCAAGGGATTGAAAAAACAATCAGGGAGGAAATAGAAACAACTATCAAAAACCTCCCCAAAAAACAAAAGTCCAAGGCCAGATGACTACACAAGTGAATTTCACCAAACATTCAAAGTTGGTACCTATCCTTCCAAAAAATAGAATAAGAAACAATACTCCCTAACACATTTTATAAATTCAACATAATCTTCATACCAAAACCTGGCAAGGACAACACACACACAAAAAAGAAAATTACAGACCAATGTCTCTAATGAATACAGATGCAAGAATTCTAAACAAAATACTAGCAAATCAAATACAACAGTACACTGAAGAAACAATACATCATGATCAAATGGGATTCATTTCAGAAACACAAGGATGGTTCAACATATGGAAATTGATCAACATAATACACCACATCAATGAAACAAAGAACAAAAATAATATAATCCTATCAATACATGCAGAAAAGCATCTGATAAGATTTAACATCTGTTTATGTTTAAAACACTCAATAAAATTGGAATAGAAGGAAAGTACCTTAACATAATAAAGGCCATATATGACAAACCATCAGCTAATACCATCCTAAATGGTGAAAAAAAGGAAGGTTTTCCCTCTAAGATCAGGAACAAGACAAGGCTGTTCAGTCTCTCCACTCTTATTCAACACAGTTCTGGAAGTTTTAAATGGAGCAGTCAGGCAAGAGAAAGATATAAAAGGCATCCATATTGGAAAAGAAGAAGTAAATGTATCATTTTTGCAGATGGCATGATCCTCTATATAGAAAGCCCCAAAGACTCCACCAAAAAACTGTTAGGAACAATAAACCAATATAGTAGAGTCACAGGATACAAAATCAATATAGAAAAGTCTATTGTTTTTCTATATGCCAACAGTGAAACTTAGGAAAATAAACTCAAATAATACCCTTTATAATTCAACAAAAAAATAAAATACCTAGGAATAAACTTAACAAAGGATGTGAAGGACCTATATACTGAAAAATACAAAACATATTGAAAGAAATAAAAAAAATACAATGAAATGAAAAAATATTTTATGTTCATGGGTTGGAAGAATCAATATAGTTAAAATGGCCATTATTATCCAAAGCAATATATTAATTTAATACAATCTCTATCAAATTTCCAATGTCATTTTTTAAGGAAATAGAATAAAAAACTACCAGGTTTGTATAGAACCATAAAAAAACCCAAATAGCCAAAGCAATCCTGAGGAAAAGGAATGAAGCCAGAAGTATCAAACTACCTGACTTCAAACTACACTATAGAGCCACAACAATAAAAACAGCATGGTATTGGCAGAAAAACAGACACACAGACCAATGGAATAAAATTTAAAGCCCAGAAATAAAACTGCAAATATATGGACAAATCATCTTCAACAAAGGAGTCAAAAACACACAGTGGAGAAAAGAAAACCTCTTCAATAAACGGTGCTGGGAAAACTGGAAGACAATATGCAAAAGAATGTAACGTGGCTACAGTTTGTTGCCTGGCACAAAAATTAATTCAAAATGCATCAAAGACCTAAGTATAAAGTCCAAAACAATAAATTACATAGAATAAAACATAAGTACTAAGTTTATGGACCTTGGCTGTAGAGAACAGTTTATGAATTTGACTCCAAAGGCAAGGGAAGTAAAGGGAAAAATAATAAAATGGGACACTGACAACCAAACAAATAGGCAGCCAACTAAATGGGAGATAATACACTGCTCACAAAAGTTAGGGGATATTTTATCACTTCATATTCATTTTGAAATATCCCCTAATGTTTGTGAGCAGTATATTTGCAAACAGCAGCTCCGATAAGGGGTTAATATCCAAAATATATAAAGCACTCACAGAGCTCAGCAACAAACAAGCAAACAATCCAATTAAAAAATGGGGAGAGGACCTGAACAGACACTTCTCCCAAGAGAATGGCCAACATACAAATGGCCAACAGGTATATGAAAAGATGCTCATCTTCACTTGCTATTCAAGAAATGCAAATCAAAACTACAATGAGATACCACCTGACACTTGTTAAATTGGCTATTATCAACCAGACAAGTGTTGGAGAGGCTGTGGGGAAAAAAGAACCCTCATTTACTGCTGGTGGAAATGCAAAGTAGTACAAGCATTATGGAAGAAAGTATGGCGGTTTCTCAAAAAAAATTAAGAGTGTAATTACCATATGACCCAGAAATCTCTTTACTGGTTATCTACCCCCAAAACTCAAACATATTGGTGTGTAAAAACACATGCAGCCCCATGTTCATCTCAGCATTATTCACAGTGGCCAAGACATAGGAACAATCAAAATGTCCCTCAATAGAGGATTGGATAAAGAAGATGTGGTACATACATACTATGGAATACTACTCAGCCATAAGAAATGATGACATAGTGACATTTATGACAACATGGATGGACCTTGAGAACATTATACTGAGTAAAATAAGTAAATCAGATAAAGCTAAGAACTGCATGATTTCATACATAGGTGGGATATAAAACTGATACTTGTGGATATAGATAAAAGTAAAGTAGTTACTAGGGGGAAGGAGACATGGGGGAGGGGGTTGTTGGGGAGAGGTGGAAGGAAGGGTGTAAAGAAGGACAAATATAAGGTGACGGAAAATGACTTGACTTTGGGTGATGGGTATACAACATAATCATAATCAACAGTTCAAATGCTATAGAAATGTTGCCCTGAAACCTATGTACTCTTATTGATCAATGTCACCCCTATATATTTTATTTCTAAATAAAATTTAAACAAAAGAAAAAGAAAAAAAAGCTAAAGGTCTCATTTTCTAATTTTAAAACTCACTACAGAACTATAACAATCAATAAAGTGTGGTAGTGGCATCAAGACAGACATACAGACCAATGAAATAGAATAGAGAGTCCACAAATAAACACTCACATAGTGAAATTTCAATGGGAAAAAAGACAGCGTTTTTAACAAATGATGCTTGGAAAACAGGATAGCCACATGTAGAAGAATAAAGTTGGACCCTTACCTAGGACCATATGCAAAAATTAACACTGTGTGGATCTGTGACTTTAATGTAAGACTTAAAACTATAAAACTCTTAGAGGAAAACATGGAGCCAAGCTTTATGATATTGGATGTGGCAATGATTTCTTGGACATGCCACCAAAAACACAAGCAACAATAAAAAAAACAGACAAATTGAACTTCATGAAAAATTTAAAATTTTGTACATCAAGACAATATCCACAGTGTAAAAAGGCAACACACAGAACGGGAGGTAATATTTGTAAATTTTATATCTAATAAGGGATTAAAGTACAGAATATATAGAGAATTCTGGAAACTGAACAACAACAATAACAACAGAAACAAAAATATAACTAGATTAAAAAACTGGCAAAGGATTTGAATAGATACTTCTCCAAAGAAGATATACAAATAGCCAATAAGCACATGTAAAGAAGCTAAGCATCACTAATTATTAGGGGAATGCAAATCAAATAACAATTAAATACCACCTCATAACCATTGTTTAAACAGCATGGCTACTGTTTAAACAAACAAACAAATAAACAAACAAACAAAAAACCTCAGAAAACAACAGGTGTTGGTGAAGACAAAGAGAAACTGTAATCCTTGTGCATTATGGGAATGTAAAATAGGACAGCTGTTGTAGAAAACAGTATGATAGTTCCTTAATAAATTAAAAAAGAACCACCATATAACCCAGCAATTCTACTTTTGGGTGTCTAAAAGAATTGGAAGGAGGATCTAAGAAAGATATTTGTACCCCATGTGTATAGCAGCATTATTTATAATAGCTAAAATGTGAAAGCAAACCATTATGTCCATTGAAGAATGAAAGGATAAGCAAAATGTAGTATATACATACAATGGAATCTTATTCAGCCTTAAAAGAGAAGAAAATTCTGCCATATGCCACTACACAGATGAAACCGGAAGATACTATGGTAAATTAAATAAACCAATTACAAAAAGACAAATACCATATGATTCCACTTATATGAGGTGCTTATAGTAGTCAAAATCATAGAGACAGAAAGTAGAACGTTGGATGCCAGGATCTGAGATGGGAGTAGGGAGTTGTTGCTTAATGGGTACAGAGTTTCAGTTTTACAAGATTTCTGGAGATGGATGGCGGTGATGGTTACGCAATATTATGAATGTATTTAACAACACTGAACTATACACACAAAAACAAAGTATTAAATTTTGTTGTGTAATTTTTTGTAAACTAGATAAAGAACTAAAAGGAGATTTTTGATTGAGTGTTCTCTAAGCCCTTTTAGAGCTAAAATTCTAGAATTACACACAGTATCCAAAGGTAACCTTGACTTCCCTCACAAAATCAAAAAATAAATTTAAGGTAAATTCTTATCTGTAGTTGAATCTCTGCCACCTGGAAGGAAAGAAGAGTCCACCACCCTGTTTATAAATCCCAGGAATGTTCATTCCTCAAGGGCAAGGACTTCATCTGATTGATCTTTGTACCTTCAGAGCCTAATATATGCCAAATAGTCATATGCTTAGTGAATAAATCATAAAAAGAACTTAGTAGAATTCTGATTATGATAGTAGTCGAGACATTCTCCCACTTTCCTACAGATCTATCCAGGAAAGCATATAACAGAAATGCAAAATAATTCAACAGCTTTGAAAAGTAACAATAGTATCTGTTTCAAAGAACCCAGGAGAAATGTCTCCTAAACTAAGGAACATGAACCCTGAATGTGGATTCAAATTACCAAGTAGAAAGGAGTAAGAAGAAAATTTCTCTATACTCCTTGAGTATATTTACCTTCTTGTCAACCAAAAAATCTACAACCATTTTTCTAGTCAGAGAAACTGCATTCTCAGGTTGACTCCACTCCAGAACACGCCCTCTTAGAAAACTGTCTAAGGGGTATAGAGCAAAGATGTCTAGGGTTATTTTATCCCAAGCAGACACTAAAATGAAGCCAAACCAATTGAAACAATATGGCATGGGCAAAAGAATCAACAGATAAATCCATAGTGTAAAGTAGAATACCACCACTTTTATTGTTCCTCATTGCAGTACAATGACCTTATTGAAAAACAGATCCTACATATTTTGCCAGCTCTTGCTGGCCCACTGCTGCAATAAAATTTTTTGTGTGGATACAGATTTCTACACAAGCAGCCATGATTCTTCAAGGAAGGACACTTTAAAATGTGCTCAATTTGGTCAAGAGGACCAGAGGCTTGGGGTCTCAAGATTGCAGTACTTATTAGTGGTTTTCCATTTTTTAAAATCACTTTACAGGGTGAACGGTAAACATTTCATAGATTAGGGAGAAGCCAAGGTAGGTGATATGTGACAAAGACGTTAGCTGGTCTTGGATTCTAGTTCCTAGGAGGTAGCCCCTAAACCCTTTCAATTTCCCGATGATGGGAACGTTATTCACGATGGGTCTCTCAGACCACATTTGACTGTTTATGCTAACGAAGTGACTCCTAGACTGCTGAAATGACTAAAAAAGAGGGTTAGCCATACCAGAAAGGCCAACTGTGTGCTTAGAGGATTGGGGTTTTGAAACACATGATATTAGCCAAATCTCCAGAAAGGGGATGAGGGATAGAGATTGAGTTTAACCATATGCCCAATAATTTAATCGTGCCTATGTAATAAAATCTCAATAAAAACACCAAAGCTGGGTCAGAAGTGGCCTTCGAGACCTCCAGATTTGCAGATAGTGTCTGAAATGAGGGAAGCTTTGTAGAGGACTGATTTAACCTCAAGTTTGGCTGCCTGCAGGTATTCGGGTAGTAAGTAGATAGACAAGTTAGGAGTTTATTTCAGTAGTACAGGCAAGAAATTATGGAGATAGAGATGGAGAGAAGTGAACAGGTTCAAGAGACAGAAAGTGTAATCAATAGGACTTAGCGATGAATATGGTCAGATACAACCCCAAAATGCATTTTTTCCATTTTATTTATAAAATTAAATTTAACAAGGTGATATTGATCAATTAGAGTACATAGGTTTCAGGCAAACATTTCTATAGCATTTAAATTGTTGGTTATGTTGTATTCCCATTACCCGAAGTTAAATCATTTTCCATCACCGTATATTTGTCCCTCTTTACTTCTTTCCCCCCTTCGTCTCCTACATCCCCCTCCCCCTAGTAACCACTTCACTTTTATCTATGTCCATGAGACTCAGTTTTATATCCCACCTATGTGTGAAATCATACAGTTCTTAGCTTTTTCTGATTTACTTATTTCACTCAGTATCATGTTCTCAAGGTCCATCCATGTTGTCATGAATGTCACTGTGTCATCATTTCTTATGGCCAAGTAGTATTCCATTGTATATATGTACCACATCTTTTTTATTCAATCCTCTATTGAGGGACACTTTGGTTGTTTCCATGTCTTGGCCACTGTGAATAATGCTGAGATGAACACGGGGTGCACGTGTCTTTACATACCAGTATGTTTGAGTTTTGGGGGTATATTCCCAGTAGAGGGATTGCTGGGTCATATGGTAGTTCTATTCTTAATTTTTTGAGGAACCACCATACTTTCTTCCATAATGATTATACTAGTTTGCATTCCCACTAGCAGTGAATGAGGGTACCTTTTTCCCCATAGCCTCTCCAACACTTATTACTTGTCTTGTTGATAACAGCCTATCTAACAGGTGTGAGGTGGTATCTCATTATAGTTTTGACTTGCATTTCTCAAATAGCTCGTGAAGATGAGTATCTTTTCATATACCTGTTGGCCATTTGCATGTCCTCTTGGGAGAAGTGTCTGTTCAGGTCCTCTCCCCATTTTTTAATTGAAGTGTTTGTTTGTTGCTGAGCATTGTGAATTCTTTATATATTTTGGATATTAACCTCTTATCAGAGCTGTTGCTTGTGCCTGACCTGTGGTGGCGCAGAGGATAAAGTGCATTGACCTGGTACGCTGAGGTCGCCTGTTTGAAACCCTGGGCTTGCCTGGTCAAAGCACGTGTGGGAGTTGGTTCTCAATCTCTCTCTCTCAAATGAATAAAGTCTGAAAAATTAAAAAAAAGAGCTGTTGTTTGCAAATATTATCTCCTACTTGTTTGGCTATTTGTTTGTTGTTGGTTTCTTTTGCTGTGCAGAAGCTTTTTAGTTTAATATAGTTTCATTCACTTAAAAATACATTTTTTAAAAACAATGAGTTACTAGTCTTATTATCAAAGAGGTAAAATTTACAATATGAATTATAATGACATATGGTTCTATAAATCATAATAAGCAGGCCATGGTTGCTTGGCTCAGTGGATAGAGCATCGGCCTGGCATGTAGACATCCTAGGTTTGATTCCTTGTCAGAGCACACATGAAAAGTGACCATCTGTTTCTCTTTTCCTCCCTCTCTCCCATTTCTCTCTCTTCTCCTCTTGTAGCCAGTGGCTTCATTGGTTAGAATGTTGGCCATGGGCTCTGAGGATAGCTCAGTTGATTCGAGAATCGGCCCCAGATGGGGTTTGCTGGATGGATCCCAGTTGGGGCGCATGCAGGGATCTGTCTCACTATCTCCCTCACTCTTACTTAAAAAATTGTAATAAGTAAATAATACCTCTATGTAGCCCTACATATTTTTTTTTTTGTACTTTTTCTGAAGCTGGAAACAGGGAGAGACAGTCAGACAGACTCTCGCATGCGCCCAACCGGATCCACCCGGCACGCCCACCAGGGGCTACGCTCTGCCCACCAGGGGGCGATGCTCTGCTCCTCCAGGGCGTCGCTCTGCCGTGACCAGAGCCACTCTAGCGCCTGGGGCAGAGGTCAAGGAGCCATTCCCAGCGCCCGGGCCATCTTTGCTCCAATGGAGCCTTGGCTGCGGGAGGGGAAGAGAGAGACAGAGAGGAAGGAGGGGGTGGGGGTGGAGAAGCAAATGGGCGCTTCTCCTATGTGCCCTGGCCGGGAATCAAACCCGGGTCCCCCGCACGCCAGGCCGACGCTCTACCGCTGAGCCAACGGGCCAGGGCCTGTAGCCCTACATATTAAGAATAAGAAAAAGCAAACAACTTTAATCTTTATTTTCATGTATGTCATTTCACACAAATCACATCAGTCATAGACTAATAGACATAACTTTAAGAAGAAACAATAATAGAGATTTTAAAGTCATTAATATTATAATCTCATGTCATTTATCATAAGACATCACTATCATATGATCCTTAGAACTATGCTTAATTGACTGAGTTGAAAATAACTTTAAACTTCTATATCTCTTCTTCTATAGTTGAAATTTAAATCACTGCCAGAGTTACACTTTTCATCAATGTGTTTACCCAAAGGAAAAGACTTTAAGGGAAGCTCTAATTAAAGAGCTAGCATGAGAGCCAAGTAGAACACGGAACCCAGTGTACACCTACCACCTACAATAAAACCTTTAATAGCAGCATTGCAGTCTATTTTGTACTATGAAAACTCATAAAAACTGTGGACATAAGGTCTTCACTTTCAATTGCACAAGTCTGTAGAGTACCCAACCAGTGAAAATAATGCAGAAACAGTAAAAGAGTCTGCTGAGAATCAGATGCCTTGATACTTATCAGCAGTTTGGCATCACATAGATAAAGTATTTTCATAAAGAATTAAGAGTTTATCCACACTTTATTAAGATGTTTATGCTCCATCCTGGGATTGTACAAAATAACCTATAGTTGTTACTATCTCACCTGAACTAGGAGAACATGAGCCACCAAATCTGACTCAGGTTTTCCAACAGATAATATAATCCAGACTTGCCAAAAACCATCCTGGCACTTCAAATATTTGTCCCATTGTCATACCATGTATCTCAATTTGAAGTTCACAAAATAGAGCTGTTATTATTACATTTTTGTGGCCTGAACTTCCCTGGCCTACCATCATCATGCATGAAAAACAAGAGTTGTAAATACAAAATAATATGTCTTTGGTTCATGTCTACCTACAACTTTGGGAATTCTGGCTTCAATTCAAAATCACCCCTAAACTATTTGTGGGAATTCCGGAAGATCTATCACATGTATTTCCAAGTAAAGTGGATTATTGCAATAGCTTCTGACCAGACTACCTGCTTTATCTCTTACTCCTCACATAGCTACCAAAGGAATTCTTTCAAAGTACAACTCTGACGTCATCCCTCTACTTTAATTCCTCAATAGCTTTAGTCATTGTTCTGATAATGATAATCTCTTTGCTCTTAGGATAAAGACATAAGATCCTGGCTGAAAAAGACCCTCATGGCCAGACCTCATTCTGTCTCTCCAGTCAAATCTTGGATGATGCTCCTTCCATTCATGTCAGCCACACCAACCTCCTCTCAGATTCTCAAATGCACCATGCAAACTACTACTCCAGAGCCTTTGCACATTCTCTTCTTTCTACTTAAAATGATTTCTGCCAATTATCTCTAACTCTCATCATCTTTCACAGAAGTTGTCAATAAATATTTGTTAAATGAATAAGTGTATTGGTTAGGGTAAGGCTAAATGGCTAAAACAAAGAGACTCGACAATAGTTTAAAGATTTTTAAAAGACAGTTTATCTTTCACTTAAAAATTAGTGTTGAGTGTTCCATGTCAGTGGGTTGTTCTGCTCCACAGTCATTCAGAGACCCTGAATGTTGTTCTCCTCTGCACGTTAAGGTTAAGTTAATGGGTTCCAGACAGTAAGAAGAAAAAATTTTAAAGCTTAGAGATGGATATCCAGGTGTCTGATGCCCCAGAGCTGCAAGTGGCATTTCTCACATAGCATGTGTCAAGGGAAGCTGATAGATGTAGGATAGATTGGTGGTCATGTGCTCAACTGCAATTCAGTTATTATAGAAGGGAAGAACAGAATATATGGACAGTTAAGAGTCTCCATAATTGCTACTTGGCCTTTTGACTAAGATCAAGTGTGTGAAGAGTGTCCATGAAATAGTGAATGAATGAATGAATGAATGAATGAATAAATAAGTAAATAAATAAAAGGGTGAATACAGCCCTCCCAACTTCTACATAGCAAACACCATTTGCTCCTCACCTTCTCTGGCTTTTTGCCAAGGCTACCAAAGTCAACAGTGGGACACCCAATGTCCAAGAACCAATATCAGATTTTTTTTATTTGGTCAAGGCAGCTGGCACCAGTGCTGCTGACCCTATTGGCTTAAGTCCTCATAGCCACAAGGAAGAGCAATTCAAGTCACTCCTCTTCTTTTAGTCACGTTTGTATTGCCGACTCTCTCTATCTGGAATTCAGGCTTAGGTCCACAGTGGCTGGGCAGAAAGGCAAGTAGAGTGACAGTACTGAACTGTACTCAAAGTTAACCTAACCCTCTGACACTGTACCATTACTCAGGCACCAAGTTCCTGATCAGAGAGTCTCTGTTCGGGTTGAGTTCTTAGGATGCTCATTGGTCCTTTATACAAAGACTCCTAGGGAAATTTCCCCACAGACAAACTCCCCTGACTACACAGGCATGTTTTAACTAAAAGATTTTACAAGACAATTCTTTAAGACCTCAAAAATATGGGATAAAGAAAATATCTTCAAACTAATTCATTTATAAAACATTGTGCAGTGATCAAAACTCACAGAATTGTCAACAAAACAGAAGAGGGTGTGTACGCTGGTTCAGTTATTATTGCTACATAGGAAACCCTAAAACTTAATGGCATAAAACAGCCATTTTATTATGTTCACAGATTCCGTGGCTCAGTAACGTGAACAGAGCACAGCAGGAAGGGTTTGTTTTTGCTCTCTGATAATTGAGTATTCAACTAGGAAGCATCAAAGATTGAGGGTTACTCAATAACTGAGGGGTAGAATCATCTAGCAGGATTGATACTCACATGTGATTGATGCTGATTGATGCTAGTGGTCAGCTGAGATCTCAGCTTGGCTGTTGGCTGGAATGCCTATACATGACCTCTCCAGGTGGTCTCTTCATGTGGGCTAATGGGGCTTCCTCATAGCATGATAGCTGGGTACCAAGAGCAATTGTCCCAGTAAAGTAAAGCAGAAATGTATGGCATTTTTATGACCTAGCTTTGATAGCCTCATAGTGTCACTTCCATCTTACTCTCTTGGTTGAGGCAGTCACAAGAGTCCACCCAGGAGCAAGAGGGAACACAGATTTCACCATTTGATGAGAGGGACATCAACGGTGGTGTTCCATTTGGCAAGATGGGAGAGATCACTGCTATCATCTTTGGAAAACAGAATCTGCAACATATATATATTCCCTCTGATAAAAAGTAGATTTTTAAAATAAATAAACCCATTAGCAATATTTTTGAAAGAGTAAGGATTTTGGACTTTTGTTTTAATGACTTGAAAGGCAGGGTCATACAGTTAATAGACAAAAATACTTTCTTCTATTAAAACAAAATCAGAGCTAATAGATCTTAGTGGCTTTGAAGATCAACTGGCCAGACAGGCAGATTATTTCCTGTGTTTATATCACATGTGTACAATCAAAATGAAAAACGAGGATAATGAATGATTTAGGAATTATACACCATGAGGGATATGATGAACTAGAGCAAGCGTCCCCAAACTACAGCCCGCGGGCTGCATGCGGCCTTCTGAGGCCATTTATCCGGCCCCCGCCGCACTTCCGGAAAGGGCACCTCTTTCATTGGTGGTCAGTGAGAGGAGCACTGTATGTGGCGGCCCTCCAATGGTCTGAGGGACAGTGAACTGGCCCCCTGTGTAAAAAGTTTGGGGACCCCTGAACTAGAGGGTAAAGGAAATGTTCCTCTTGCAGCTTATACTTCTTTTAATGTCTTAGCTTCTGTACCTGAGTAACCCAAATATCCTCAGCCCTCACCAGCCTGTCAAGTTACAGGAACATAATGTCTACATCTTGCTGTTTTCCAGCCTCCATTTATAGTCCCAAGGTTTTGTAGCCATCGCTACCTCCCCTGCCCCAGAGTCTCACCCATTCTGAGAATTTCCAGGTGTTATGCTGAGAAATAAATGCTGGTCACACCCTTCTGCTCTGAATGTTCACTGTCAAAAAACTAGTAGTGGGAGGTGTCCGGACCCTGCCACAGTTTCCAGGGTCCACTGTAAGGACTTGGAACTCTACTCTCACCTGATCCTTCAGGTGGTCATATTGCACCCTGGGAGAAAGGCTTTCTTGCCATGCTGACACCCAATCACCCAGGCAGGTGCTGCCCGTTTGCCAAGGCTTAAACATCAAGGTGAATCCTTCCCTCCGCTGTCGTTCTCCACTGCTGCCCCAAATACTTTTTACTATCAGAGTCAGACCAACAGAAACAGATGGGAATGTCAATATACACATCAATCCCAAACCACAACTTCTTAGGGAGCCAGGGCAAGGCTGGGTTCTCTGCAGGAGTGTGAGGGATGGACAACAAGGAAAAGAGAGGGGAGAGAGGTGGCAAAATATCAAAAGTTGGTGAATCTGGGTGGCACAGGTTATACATCTTTTTATTCTATTATTTCAATTTTTCTGTAGGTTTAAAATAATTCAAGCTCATGTGTGTACTTGCTCCAGCTCCTATCGACTCCCATCCTTATAGCTTCAGCACTAACGTCTTGCTTGCTCATGGTGAGAGTGTGACCCCTTAGGGTGCCAGGTCCTTACAGTGGACCCTGGAAACTCTGGCGGGGTCCAGCAACCTCCCACCACTAGTTTTTTTGACAGTGGACATTTGGAGAAGAAGGGTGTGATCAGCATTTATTTCTTAGCATAACACCTGGAAATTCTCAGAATAGGTGAGACTCTGGGGCAGGGGAGGTAGTGGTGGCTGCAAAATGTCAGGACTATAAATGAAGGCTGGAAAACAGCAAGATGTAGAGCTCAGTTCCAACGAGACATCCAGGCAGAGATGGCCAGGAGACAGACTGGAGGCAAGAGGTTAGTGCCGAAGCCATAAAGACAGGAGTCAGTAGGAGCTGGAGTAGGTACACACAAGCGCTCACCCAGGAAAAGTAAGAAGGATAGTGAGAAGAGGGGAAGATAAGGATGAGCTGCAGAGGGGAATTACTTTCCAAAACGAAGCACTCTGTTAATCCCACACTCCAGGCTGTTTCTCCGTGTAACTCATTCCTGGGCAAATTCTGTTCCATCAACATTTCTAATTTCTTTAGAATGTTTTCTATTATTTCCATTTTATTATGCTAGTATAAATACCAAATACTTCTAATAAATGGCCTTTTTCATCTGTTGTATCACCCAAATAAATTCAAGCACTTATAATTAGCAAAGTTTACATAACAGGTGTAATTTCTTTTTTTTTTTTTTTGAGAAACAAAACCCAAGTTTATTTGTTCATTTCTTGCATTTGAAGTACTCCTCGATGACATCCTTTGCCTGAGATTCTTTGCCATAGTCCTTAACTACCACACAACTGCAGCCAACCACTTTGCGGGGTTTTCCCTCTCGGTCAATTTTACAGAGGCCTACCCATTCCCCTAGCTTCTTGTTGTCGTCAACCTTAATTAGGTTGATCTGGTGTTCAGCACAAAGGGCCTCCACCAACTTGACATACATAGGCTCATCACAGTTGGATGCAAGTACACAAAGGTGGGCTTGGCGCTTGTCTAAGGCTTTGGCAGCTTCAAGAATTTCGCGGGCTAGGCCATCGTGGATGAGGGCGGTCTTCAGCACCTCTTGTAAAGCAGTATAAACATCCATTACACCTCCAGCAGCAATGCCTTCCTCGGCCATGGCGGTGGGTTATGGGTGGAGCCGAATCTTGAAAGCACCCAAGCTCCGCGGCGGCAGGGCGTAATTTCTTGACAATAAAGTCAGACCATTATCATTGATTTTTCTTAATGGTAGCATTTTGTTTTTGAAATAAATAGCAGGCATTAGCCAAAAATATCTGAATAGCAGTAATATTCAACTCTGATCATAACCTGTTTGCTACTCTCTTGAAACTAATCATAATTCTAGAAAAATAAAAACATTAAGAGATTAATAAAAGCCATTTTATCAGACAAGGCTCATTCTTCTTTAGTGCTACATTTATCACACAAGGGAAAATTACTTTATTACATGGGTAGCAGCACATTTATGAAAGGCACTTGAAAAATAAGTTTGATGCTCATTTTGAAATTTCATTTCTTTGTAGTCATAAGTCATGCAGTCATCAGAAATCCTTTAAAATAAAACTGCCACATGATTTTAAGTGCTTTATTATTAAATAAAAGGACTTGGCAGGTGCATATGTTACAGTTTAGACTGTTGATATATGGTTTATGTTAAATTGTAAATGAAATTCATACTATGACCATCCCAGATCAACATAATTAGGCAAAATAAAAGAGTTTTTAAATTATTTGGTAATTTATATAGTCAAGCAGAAAATTCCAAGGAAGGGGGCGGGGGAAATGCCACTTCTGCCTTAGAAGATCAATGGGAAAAATCATTGACCTTGTTTCCTAGATGTCACTAGCTTAGCCCATGAGCCAGGGCTCTGCAAGTTACCTGGCTCACCCCAATTCTACCCTTAAACAAGTATTTCTGGGAAGAGCTGGATGTCCATTCTCCCATTTCAGGATATAAAGTCGTAACTTGGAAGTGGCTGCCCTGCCAGGGAAATCCAGTTCCCACTCCTTCCACAGTCGGGTAGCGACAGGTGCCTCCCTCTCACTGTGAAGTGAGGCAGGAGTAACGTGGGCCACCCTGATGCTGGCCTTCTAGAAGCAGGCAGCTGTCCTCCACACTTCTTTCCCCTGTCACCATCTCAGTGACAACCAAATCCAAAAGGAGTGTTGAATCTCCAGATGGCGTCTCCTCAGCTCCTGAATGGAGAACCATCCACTGACCGCTAGACTGTTATCGAGGCAAAATACTAATTCCTATTGTGTTTGAGCCACTAAACATTTTTGGATTTATATGGTGTAGCAAGTTATCCTTTCTGAGAAACTAGAGGATGAGTCGCATGTGCTCTTAAACAAGGGAAATCAGCTACCGAATGAGCTTCTGTGTACCATGGCTTTATTTTCTCATTTGTGCTCCATTCCCACATGAGACATCCTAGTGTCAACTAGGTACCACCACTGCATATGCCGGGCTTCACCACTCACACTGCCTCATTTCGGCACATCTGCTATTGCTGCTGGGGTCACCAGACACTGCTGCCACAGCCTCGGGCACAGCTGCTTCCACTGCTGCCCTCCGCATACACTGGATATTTCGTGTGCTCTGACCTGGGACTGCTGCCCTTCCATCGTCCACAACAGCTGTACAGTCTATGAAATACTAACATTCCTACAAGCTCTGTGACAAAGGAAATGAGAGTGCCTCTCTCCATTTTGATGTTAAACTCATTTGGGTAAAAGCAACTGAAGAAAAAAACAAAACCCAAAGAATGCTGGCTTAAAAGAAAAAAGCAATACTTAATCTACATGACAAGAAGTTTGGACAGAGAGAGTTCCAGATCCACAACACCATCAAACATCTAACTTCCTCCTATCCATCTTTGCCAATCTGGTCTGTCAGCTTTTTATTCTTTTTTTTTATCAGTCAAATATAATTAGCTATTTATCTATTATCTAAATAGTCTTTAATTGGATGAACATTTTATATTTATTTGTTGTTAGCATGCTATATAATTTAGTATTTTTTATCCACAGGTGAATTTTATTTTTAGTTAACTAATTAATTAATTTTTAGTTAAAAATTTGAATTTATTGTGTTAACATGGATTCAAGTGTCCCACTCAATATAAAACCCTCACCCTCCAACCATGTGCCCCTCATTACACCGTTTTCCCGCTTCCCCTAACTCCTTCTCCCACTTCCCTCTGGGATTTGCTGTCCTGTTATCTGTATCTCTGTGTTATGTACATATAATTTCACTAATCCCTTCACCTTCTCTGATCCCATCTCCTCGTCTCCCTTCCCTCTGACAGCTGTCCCTCTGGTCCCCATGACTCCACCTCTGCCTCTATGTCATTCCTCAGTTTACTTTGTTTATTAGATTCCACATATAACTGGGATTATATGATATTTATCTTTCTCTGCCTGACTTATTTCACATAGCATAATAATCTCCAGGTCCGTTCATGCCATTGTAAAAGGTAAGATTTCCTTCTTTTTCATGGCTGCATAGTATTCCATTGTGTATATGTACCACTGCTTTTTAATCCACCTGTCCACTGACAGACACTTGGGCTGTTTCCAAATTTTAGCTATTGTAAACAATACTGCAATAAACATGGGGGTGCATATCTTCTTTTGAATCAGTGATTTGGTATTCTTAGGATATATTTCTAAAAGTGGGATAGATGGGTCAAAAGGCAGTTCCACTTTTAATTTTTTGAGGAAACACCATACTGTTTCCCACAGTGGCTGCATAAATCTGCATTCCCACTAGCAGTGCAGGAGGGTTCCCTTTTCTCCACACCTTTTCCAGCACTAAAGTATGTTGTTTTGTTAATGAGCACTATTCTTACAGGTGTGAGATGGTACCTCATTGTTGTTTTAATTTACAGTTCTCTGAAGATTAGTGACATTGACCATTTTCTCATATGCCTATTGGCCATCTGTATATCCTCTTTGGAAAAGTGTCTATTCAGTTCCTTTACCCACTTTTTAATTGGGTTGTTTACCTTCTCAGTGTTGAGTTTTAGAAGCTTTTTACAAATTTTGGTTATTAACCCCTTATCAGAAGTATTGGCGAATATGTTCTCCCATTGTTTGGTTCTTTTTTAATTTTGTTAATGATGTTTTTTGCTGTGCAAAAGCTTTTTACTTTGAGATAGTCCCATTTGTTTCTTTTGTCTTTTATTTCACTTGCTCGAGGAGATATATTGGCAGAGATATTGCTACAAGAAATATCAAAGAGTTTACTGGCAATGTTCTAAGATGTTTATCGTTTTGTGACTTACATTTAAGTCTTTTATTCATTTTGAGTTTATTGTGGTGAATGATGTGAGTTGGTGGTCTAGTTTCATTTTTTTGCACGTACCTGTCCAGTTTTCCAAATACATTTTATTTTAGTTTATTATTATTATTATTATTTTATTTATTTATTTTTTTACAGAGACAGAGAATGAGTCAGAGAGAGGGACAGACAGAGACAGACAGGAACGGAGAGAGATGAGAAGCATCAATCATTAGTTTTTCATTGCGTGTTGCAACACCTTAGTTGTTCATTGATTGCTTTCTCATATGTGCCTTGACCGGGGGGCCTTTAGCAGACCAAATAACCCCTTGCTGGAGCCAGCGACCTTGGGTTCAAGCTGGTGGGATTTTGCTCAAACCAGATGAGCCCGTGCTCAAGCTGGCGACCTCAGGGTCTCAAACCTGGGTCCTCTGCATCCCAGTTCGATGCTCTATCCATTGCGCCACCACCTAGTCAGGCTAGTTTATTTTTTGACAGAGACAGAGGGAGAGTCAGAGATAGAAACAGATAGGGACAGACAGACAGATGAGAAGCATCAAATCTTTGTTGCAGCTCCTTAGTTGTTTAGTGATTGCTTTTTCATATGTGCCTTGACTGGGGGGCTACAGCAGAGTGAGTGTTCCCTTGCTTAAGCCAGCAACCTTGGGCTCAAGCCAGTGACCTTGGACTCAAGTCAGAGACCTTGGGTTTCAAGCCAGCAACCTTTGGGCTCAAGCCAGTGACAATGGGGTCATGTCTATGATCCCATGCTCAAGCCAGCGACCTCGTGCTCAAGCTGGTGAGCCCATGCTCAAACTGGATAAACCCACACTCAAGCCAGCAACTTCAGAGTTTCAGACTTGGGTCTTCCGTGTCCCAGTTGGATGCTCTATTCACGGTGCCACTGCCTGGTCAGGCTTCAACACCATTTATTAAAGAGATTGTCTTTATTCTACTGTATACTCTTACCAACTTTGTCAAACACCAATTGACCATAAAGATATAGGTTTATTTCTGGGTTCTCTGTTTTGTTCCATTGATCTATATGCCTGTTCTTATGCCAGTACCAAGCTGTTTTGATTACAATGGCCTTATAATATAACTTGATATCAGGAAGTGTGATACCTCCCACTTTGTTTTTCATTTTCAAGATTGCAGAGGTTATTGAGGTTCTTCTTTGGTTCCATAAAATTTTTGGAATATTTGTTCTATATCTTCGAAGTATGCCATTGGAATTTTTATAGAAATTGCATCGAATCTATAGATTGGGTAGTATAGACACTTTAATGATGTTTATTCTTCCTATCCATGAGCACGGTATATGCTTCCACTTGTTTGTATCTTCCTTGATTTATTTTTTCAATGTCTTATAATTTTCTTTCCCTTCCTTGGTTACATTTATTCCTAGGTACTTTATTTATTTATTTTGCAATATTTCCTGTTTTATTATTTTTGCAATAATTCCTGTTTCTGACAGTTTATTGTTGGTTTATAAAATGTCACTGATTTATGAATATTAATTTTACATCCTGTCATCTTGTCAAATTTAATTATCAGGTCTAGTAGATTTTTGACTGAGACTTTAGGGTTTCCTATGTACAATATCATGTCATCAGCAAATAATGATAGTTTTACTTCTTTTTCAATTTGGATGCCTTTTATTTCTTCTTCTTGTCTGATTGCTGTGGCTAGGACTTCCAGAATTATATTGAATAAGAGTGGTGAAAGGGGGCACCCTGTCTTGTTCCTGATCTTAAGGGGATTGCTTTTAATTTTTTTCTCATTGAGTATGATGTTGGCTCAAGCAACCCCCCATTGTCACTGGCTTGAGCCCAAAGGTTGCTGGGTTTGACATAGATGGCCTTTATTATGTTGAGATATATTTCCTGTATACATACTTTGCTGAGAGTTTTGATCATAAATGAGTGTTGGATTTTATCAAATGCTTTTTTATTGCATCTATTGATATAATTATGTGATTTTAATCCATTTTTTTTTCATGTGAAGAATCACATTTATTGATTTGTGAAATTGTACCAGCCTTGCCTCCCCAGCATAAATCCCATTTAATCATGATGTATGGTCTTTTTGATGTATTGCTGGATTCAGTTTGCTAATATTTTTTGAGAATTTTAGCATCTATGTTCATCAGGAATATTGGCCTATAGTTTTCTTTCTTTGTAGTATCTTTACCTTGTTTTAAAATGAGGATAATGCTTGCCTCATAAAATGAACTTGAAAGTCTTTTCTTCTCTTGAAATTTTTGGAATAGCTTGAGAAAGATAGGTGTTAGTTCTTTGAATGCTTGGCAAAATTTGCCTGTGAAGCCATCCAGTCTGGGACTTTTGTTTGCTGGGAGATTTTTGATAACTGTTTCAATTTCATTTGTTGTAATCGGTCTGTTTAGGTTTTCTGATTCTTCTAGATTGAGTTTTGGAAGATTATATGTTTCTAAGACTTTATTTATTTTGCCTAGGTTGTCCAATTTTTTGGCATACTGATCATAGTATTTTCTTACATTCCTTTGTATTTCTGTGGTGTCAGTTGTTACTTCTTCACTTTTATTTCTAATAATATTTATTTGGGTCCTCTCTTTCTTTTGATGAGTCTGGTTAAAGGTTCATCAATCTTGTTTACCTTTTTAAAGAACTAGCTTTTGGTTTCATTGATTTCTTTTTATCCTCTTGGTCATTTATTTCCACTCTGATATTTATTATTTCCTTCCTTTTACTTCTTCTGTGCTTTATTTGTTTTTCTTTTTTTAGTTCTTTTAGGTGCCTGGTTAGGTTGATTATCTGAGCTTTTTCTTGCTTCTTAAGGTATGCCTGTAATGCTATGAACTTCTGTCTTAGCACTGTTTTTGCTGTGTCCCATAGATTTTGGGTTGTTGTATGTTCATTTGTTTTAAGGAAATTTTTGATTTCTTCCTTGATCTCAGTATTAACTCATTTGTTATTTAGTAACATGCTATTTATTCTCCAAGTGTTTGAATGTTTTTCAGTTTTTCTATTGTAGTTGATTTTTAGTTTCATGCCATTGT
This sequence comes from Saccopteryx leptura, assembly GCF_036850995.1. NCBI lineage: Eukaryota > Metazoa > Chordata > Mammalia > Chiroptera > Emballonuridae > Saccopteryx > Saccopteryx leptura. The sequence continues at coordinate 178,248,066 of NC_089504.1, read as the reverse complement.
GATCAGAGAAGATGCTTGATATGGTTTCAATCTTCTTAAATTTACTGAGACTCATTTTGTGTCCTAACATGTGGTCTATCCTAGAAAATGTAATATGAGTACTTTAAAAGAATGTGTATTCTGCTGCTTTGGGGTGAAAAATTCTGAAGATAACTACTAGATCCAATTGATCTAGTGTGTTATTTAAGGCTGCTCTTTCTTTGTTAATATTCTGTTTGGAGAATCTATGCATTGATGTTAGTGGAGTATTAAAATCCACTATTATTATAGTATTGCTGTTGATCTCACCTTTTATGCCCATCAAAATCTGTTTTATATATTTAAGTGCTCCTATATTAGCTACATAAGTATTTACAATGGTTATGTCCTCCTTTTGGATTGCTCCCTTTATCATTCTGTAGTGACCTTCTCTTGCAACTTTTAGTATTCTTTCTTTGTCTCTTAACTTTGGCACATTAATTATGATGTGTCTTGGTGTAGGCCACCTTGGGTTTCTCTTTAATGGGACTCTCTGTGTTTCTTGAACTTGTGTAACTTTTTCCTTCATCAATTTAGGGAAATTTTCAGCCATGATTTTTTCAAACAGGTTTTCTATCCCTTGTTTATTCTCTTCTCCTTCAGGAACCCCTATGATGCGGATGTTGTTTCTCTTCATGTTGTCACAGAGGTCTCTTAGAGTTTCCTCAGACTATTTGAGCATAGCAGCACCATGTGTGTATGACCTATATAAGGCTATGGGTGCTTGCACTCAAGAGAGATGGGGGATTGCAGATTGCTTGCCCACTACTGTGAGGGGCCATTTTGTTGTTTATCTGAAAGGTGGTTCCCCTGCCTGTGTGCTTGTCTGCTGTTGTGAGACTTTATTAAATGTAATGGCCTAACCCTTTGTGGCTCTGCAGTATTTCTACCATGTGGACCTGCCTGGCCTTGGCCACTGGCATTACATCTGGTGTAGTGGGCTGGGTTTGGAGCAGATTGGTATGGAGCCACTGACACCCTTGAGGGTTGAACAGAGGAGTGGCTGTTCCTGGTAGATCTCCTGGTGGGGACTGTGGGCTGGGTGTTTTTATAATCTTGCAAGAAGAAACCAAGAGCTCTGTGTGAGAAGCTGAAAGAGGTTGAAATCTCCAGGGTGAGCTGCATACTGAGTGCCAATGATGGTGTGAACTGGAGCGAGTGCTGGAGAAGGAGGTAGACCATATCCGAGAGTTGCAGTGTGAGGTGCAGGCTGAGCACCAATAATGCCTGGAACTGGAGCATTCTTTGGAGAAGGAATTGCAGGTTTGTGAGATGCAGTTTGCCCTGGAAGCTGAACGTTGGCAGCAATGACTTTTGGAGAAACAACTGTGGATTCAGGATCTTGTGAGTCAGCTTCAGGCTGAGAGCCGGCAGTCACAGGAGCCGAAGTGAGCACAGAAGGCAGAGCTGCATTTCTGCTGGTGGAGCAGCTCTGAATTGAGAGCAGGTGTTTCCAACTCTTCTGAGAGCGAGGCTCAGGCTACAACTGCCATTCTCAGACTTGGAGCCCTGCCAGTGGTTGCCAAGAAAGAAATGACCCAGTAGCCAAGAGTCTTTCAGGAGCAGCCACAGCCTCCTCCCCCAGTACTGGAGCTCTTTGTGGTCTGGCCCTACACCTGGGAAGAGCTGATAGAGTTGGGGGAGCTGGAGGTAGCATGGAATCACAAAGCTGTGAAGGCCACTGCCTGTCCTGTTCCCCCCCCCCCCCAACTAACAAGAGCAATGGGCCTGTGAATGTTACTCGAACACAGATGTAGGTAGATTTGATTGCTGCCAGGGAAGGTAGAGAAAAATTAGATGGCAAGCCTAATAAAGTCTTGTTGGAACTTTGGCAGTAGCTTGAGTCAGAACAGAGGTTCCAGCTGCTGAAAAAGTGGGGGGAAGTGGGTGGCCTCAGCATCTGCCAAGAAAATGGCTGGTATTTGGGTTACAGGATCCCCAAGACCCATTGTCCCAGTTTGAATAGGGGGAAGGGCCAGGGACACATCAACAGGGACAGGCAGGGGCCAGAGGCCCCATGTGAAATTGGCAATCCACTGGTATGGCATTAGAAGTTAATGGGTGCTTTTTGTACAACAGCAGCAGCAGCTAAGAGAACTGTTAAAGTGATACAGGCCTTGGATGTGTTTGACCCCTTCAGGCCCTGTGAGCTTGTTGAGGGGTTTGGATAAAACTTATAGCAATGGACAGCACACTATGGAAAGGTGCTGAGGTCTGTTAATAAAGAGCTGTGTGGCTAGTTGCCTGTAATGGATCTTTACTTTGGTGATTTACACAGACAGCTGGGCTGTTTATTGTGGACTGACTCTTGGACTGTGATCAGATGGGGCACCAGCTCTCTTGATGGATGAACACAAAGCTCATGGACAGTACTATGAGAGACCCTGATGGAGTTGGGCCCAGGGCTCCTGTGGAGACCCTCTTGCACTGGTTCTCATCCAGTTGCAGAGGTGCACCAAGGACACTTTACAGTTTCCATGGACACAACCCTGGACTATACAGGCCCTCCTACCTACCATGGGGCAGGGAGTTGGAGGTGGGCCTCCAGGTGACACCCTGAGCAAAGTGCTGAGGGAGACATTGTGAAGAGCACCTTTGTAATTATAATTATTGTGTAAATTTTGTTGTTGCTGTAGTCTCTGTTTCCTGTCATGTAGATTGTGAAGTGAGCAACCCTAAGGGGGTGGAGTGTGGGGCAGCTGTGTTAGGCTTGCTTGTGGGGTTACTGGCTGTAAGCTCTTTGCTGATTGGTATGTGTGTGGCTGTGCCACATGTGTGTGGCCTATATAAGGCTATGAGTGCTTGTGCTCAAGAAAGATGGGGGATTGCAGATGGCAGATTGCCTCTTGCCACTATGTTGGGCCATTTTGCTGTTTGTTTGCCTGAGAGGCAGTTTTTCCTGCCTGTGTGCTTGTCCACCATTGTGAGACTTTATTAAACAGAATGGCCCAACCCTTTCTGGCTCCACAGTTTCTCTACCATCTGTCTGAATCCAATGTAAACCTGCCTGGCCTTGGCCACCCACATTACATTAGAGTCTAGAGCCTGGGGTAATCTAGGGATTAGGAAGAATGGTGGGTCTTTCTCTCTGCCCCATGTGTCAGTCTATTCCAACTTTTTTCACAAACCTCAGTAGGGTGTGGCCACCAGGAGTCTGGTGGGTGTGGCATCTGAGACTTAGAGGTGTAGTCTCCCCGCAGTCCAGACAGTTTCTACTGAGTCTCTCATGAGGTGGAAGCACTAGTCATAGCCTTGAGAGAGTGTGGGGGAAAGTTCCGGCCTCGATGCCAGAAAACTAAGTAACTGACAGGCTTCCTGGCTGACTTCTTATAATTTCCCAGTCTCTATAGGGTGAGGCAGAAAGGATTCCTGAGGGTGGGGCAGTTCCTTTTCCCCAGGCTGATGCTCTTCAGAGGGGACTGCTTCACCCAAGAACGATGGTAACTGCAGTATTAGAGAATGACTCAGCACAGGGGTTTCAGTGGCTGTCCCCCACACTGTCTTTCCCTGGCCCTCCAACTTCACATTCTCTTTACACAATTCTAGTACTCTCAGCCTTCCCTCTGCTGGAACCCCGGGAAAGTGGCTGTGAATGAGATTTTCTGCATTGGCTTTTTAAAATGGAGCCTAAGTATTCGAGAGCTCCATCTCTTTCTCACAGACAGAAACCTCGGCTATTTTCACCACCAAATGCAATGTGGGTGCCTTTTCTAGGCTCTGGGGCTCTAGACTGGGGTGCCAGTTTGGGGCTTAGTACCATTGCCTCTCAGGATGACCCTCTCTGCCATGAGAGTCCCTTTGGACCCTCAACTGCTGCTTGCTACTGTGAGCCATGCAGACCTTTTCACATCTCTGCCATTCCAACCAGTCTCGATGTGGCTTCTTCTGTTATCCTTGGTTATAGACTCCTCTTCATTTAGTCCAAAGTTTGTTTTTCAAGATGATTGTTCTTAAATTAAGTTGTAATCCAATTTGGTCCTGGGAAGTGGCAGTTGGTACATCCACCTACTCCGTTGCCATCCAGCTTTTTTTTCTTAGGCATCTCATCTCACTCCTTGATCACAAGATAACTGCCACAGATCCAGGCAGCCCATCTCCATAAAACATCAGTTGAGCAAATAGGTGGGAGAGGTTTTCCCAGGTTTTCCTACCTGCAGATTCCTCCTTACACAGCACTGAGCAGAACTCGACATACATTTCCTGGCTCTGGAAGCACTGGGAAAGAGGAACTTTGTCAAATTGAATAAGATTGCCATAATAACTAAAACCAATAATGATTTTAATCTCTCTAGTTCAGTGCCCCCAAAGAATAAGATACATTTATAAAAAAAAAAAGGGGAATGGATATTGTGAGTAGGGAGGCAACTAACAGTTGCTGCTACAGATTCCAAAACTACAATACAGTGGTACTTTGAGATACGAATTTAATTCGTTCTGTAACCGAGCTCGTAAGTCAGTCAACTCGAATATCAAACTGCCGATACTGGACCCATGCACCAACTCGCCAACTAGTGGCAGCTTCCCAAATCACCACTCGTACCTTGGAATTTCAGTCAGATCTCAAACAAAAATACAGACCGAGTTGCAGCTCGTATCTTAAAAATTTGTATGTTGGTCTGTTCGTATCTCAAGGTACCACTGTACTGCCTTCCACTCACAGACAATTTACTCAAAGGATTCTCTGTCTTTTATGGCCCAGCCATGAGTTCATGGGAGACTGGCCAGATAGAAGGCTAAGTGACAGATATCTACCCTCTATATCAACACATACACGAACATACACACTTGCTGATTTTGATCATGGGTCAATTTTTATAAAGGCTTTCCCTGTCGCTTTCAGAACATGCAAGCTCACCTAATCATAATCAAAAAGGTTTCCTTGCAGTGAGGCCCCATCAGTTTGAGAGATGAGCTCACCATACATGTATAGAGTATATCCCATAATAGTCATTGTTTGGATTCAAGCCACAAATGACCAGCCCAATCATATCACTTTTCATTTGCCTTGATAAAGCTGATCTGACCGCACTGCAAATGGACAAGCATGTTATTTTTGATATATACCCAAGAGTAGTCAGAAATATTAGAAAAAAATCTTATTCAAGAACTATACATATCAAAAAGGAAAATATTGCTGATGTTCAAGTCACATTAACAGTAATCACTAATAATGACAACAGATTGTTTATTCACTATTAACTTGCATTTAATTGTGTGAAAAATCAGATTACCATTAGGAGCACACTGCTTGTCAGGAATGGTATGTGTTAATAATTCTGAGAGAAAAATTGTAATTCAACCACAACTTCAAAGGGTAACAGTTCCCAGGGGAAATGGAATTAATCATAGAAAAGGAAAATGCAACAGAGTTAAATTCATTTTTTTAGGCTCTTAATATTTTCCTTCTAACTATTTAAATGATAGGCTATGGTTTGTAAAAAAAAACTCCAGAAAAATCTGAGATGAGATTTTTCTGATTTTCTGATCATCTCTACTCCATTCTTTGGGTCGTTCACAGACCTGTGTGATAAGACAGTCTGTGCAGCTGACACTAGGCTTCTGACAGACAGGGTGAATTTATTAAAACACATTATCTATCAAGGCAGTAACAGGTAAAATGTCTTAGGGCTTCAGTTTAGGTCGGTGATTTCTAACCTACATACATTTTCCTGGAATTGACTGTAAACTACTTAAACAGTTGGCTGGTGACAAAATGATGAGAAAAATAATGAATATATATAAAGCAGCACAAAAGATTTGGAGGGATTTGTATCTGCTCTGTAATTACGTTGGTGCATGGAAAATTAAAATTCTTGTAGGCCTCCTCCTTCCCTTTGCCCATCCCCCCCAGACTTCCTCATCTTATCCTCAGTAAAAGAAGTCATGAGGCAAATGGGAATGGCAGTTTGAGGTAAAAGAAAACAAAGAGAAAGGAAGATAAGATATGGAAATGAAATGAAAACACAGCCCAGTGAGGCCTCTCTATGTTCCTCAGTGAAGCAAAGCACTCTCACATAACCAGGAAACTATTTTAACTAAACTGTCTGGTTGGCTCCAGAAAGAAAATAATTCTGATGAATTTTTTAACCTTATTATTTCTATCCACACAGCCTGTACATTGGAGTGTGATTATCTGTTTGTATTCCTCTAGACCAGAGGTGGGCAACTACAGTAGGGCCTAATCCAGACCACCACCTGTTATTGTGCCACCTTCAAGAATAGTTTTTACATTTTTTAATGGTTACATAAATACTTATATCATAATTTCAATTTGGCCTCTTGGCACACTAAATCTAAAATATTAACTCTGGGGCCCTTAAAGAAAAAGTTTTTCAGTCCTTGTTCTAAATGAGACCTCCAGGAGGCAGCATTGCTCATGTTTCATGTGTTGGATCCAGGTTACCATTAGCTTGATGGTTGGGTGGCTAAAAGAAAGTTCTAAAAGAACATCCCAATCAAGGGGAAGATATTTTTCTCATTTGTAGACAAAAAAGCTAAGGATTGGAAAGCCCAAGTCCAGCAGTGTTTAGCGGCAGAGCTAAAACTAGAAACTTCACTGCAATACCACCTGATCTGGTGATGCCGACATAAAGCAGTATATCACCCTTTGAAGTCTCTTTCAATCATACTCATCAACCTCTGCGCTTCAGTAAGTACAAAGGAACAACTATTCAGAGTATACTTTAATGAAAAGAGAAAAATGCACTCAGTTGGAAACTCTGGAAAAAAAAAAGAATCTTATTCAATCTTTGGGTAAGTGACAAAACTGACATTATCCTAAATAATTAATCTCTCATGGTATGGGCCTGATGCAGACACTGAACAATATGTTCACTGTGAGGTTCAAAAGTGATTTGTGGTATACCTAATGGTAAACAGAGAGAAAAACACACTGACAAAATAAAAATAAATTTCTTTCACTATGTGTGCTCAGAATTACATCAGAGAGAAAGTAATTTGCTTGGTTCATTTTATACCCGTGTTGAATGTCTCAAGTGGTAAGAGTTTCTGACTCTTTCCTGGGCAAACTACTCTCTAAAATAATACTTTTCATTGTCATTCATGTTTTCCAAGGCAATATTTCAAGGTCTAATGGGTTTATTCACCACTCAATACAGATGCCGAATTGAAACCTGTCTCATAATATTCTAACTGTATTATAATTTTTTGTTATGTTTTCAAAACTTGAGGATATAGAATCTTGATGAGTATATTTTAATATTGATGCTTTTTGGAATTTGGGAGAAAAGAGTCAATAAGTTGGAATAACTAAATACTTTGACCTGCCCTCTGGGCAGCTCTAATTACTCTAATGCTATTGCATAGGTGAATTGTGGCTCTATATTATCTTGACAGTGTTAGAGAAAAACCTTTCCTTCCTCTCTCCTGAGTGTTCTTTTGAAAGTCTTGCTGCTCTAGTTAGTTCAGTGCTATTTATTTTTACTTGTGTTCATTACTTTAGTCCTCAGGAGTAATGTTCAATGTTTAGCAACAATAAGTCTTATTTCCCACTTGTCAGTCTGGTTACAAAGCTGATACAAATCCCTCTAAATCTATTGTGCAGCCTCCTATGCATTCATTATTTTCATCATCTTTTTGTCACCAGCCAACCATTTAACTAGTTTACAGTCAGTTCCAAAGTACTTTATGTATACTAGGAATCAGGAGTAGTCCAATGTCCTATAGGCACCTCACCTGGCCCTCTCTGTAGTGGATTGGGTTCTTTATCAAATCAACCCCAATACTCCCCATTTAGAGCTGTAGTACTGACTTGCTTTAGCCTCCAGCTTCAGAATGTACATTTTCTAATCACAATCAATCAACCAGCCATTATTCCTACCGATGTAATGCTCTCCTAAGGAGTGGCTCTGGGTTAAAAATAAATAAATGCAAGCAAAATGAATGACAATGGGTGGAAAAAAGACAATATTAAACAAGTATTCTTCAGTTGATTTAAACTTGGCTAAGGAGTTCAGAAAGTCTCGTTTCAAAAGTGAGTGTTATACATAAAGGGGAGAAGGAACAAAGTGATCCTCAACTAAAATGCCTCAGTTTTCACTTATAAAAGGATGGATCAAAGACAAACAATGGTAAAAATACATTTTTACTTTTTTTCAAAATATTTTCTGGTTTTTTTCATATTTGTATTTCACTTAAGGTATAGACAAAGATAGAAAGGTTTTTCATCCAGGTTTGGCTCATAGTGAAAATATGCATCGTCTAAATACTATAGGCAAATGCAGCACTATAAGGATATGTCTCCAGATAGGTCAATTTGCAAAGGAGAACTATTTTAATTATTCTGCAGTGTATCTGGCAAAAACAGCAGCAGGAGCAACAACAACAACAACAAAGAAAACCTTTTGAAATTGTTTTTACTTTAGGGTTTGTGGCAACTTCCCAAACATCTTGAAGATCTTATACATGTCCATGAGATATCATCATTTTATTGTCGATACAGAGTGATAAGGAGTTTTACCTTCTTCAGAGGAGAATGATGGTATTGTGGTACTGTCCCCGTTTTATTGGCACAAAAGCCCACAAACACATCAACTATGTAAAGACTAGTTAAGTGTGTGTGACACCTCACAGACTGTGGCGGCTGCATCATTAGCATCACATCGGCAGCTTCAGAGGTATAGTCGGGGTAAACTGGCTACTGGTATATTTCATAGGAGGTGCAGTATTTGCTACGTTTACCTCTAACAGGAGGGGCACCATGATGAATAAGACCAATTCAAAAGTCTTTAACATCAATTTGTTCTGAACTTTGGAGGTAGTCAGTAAGTTTTGGCATGTGAATAAATATGTCACCATCAACAGTCATAAGGAATTTGGCATGTGGACAAAAGGTATTTGCTCAACTGAACTGCGGAAGTAATTTAAGAGTAAGATTATAGGAAGAATCAGTAAAGTCTTGCTGAGTCATATCATTGTACATCTGGTCTTCCCAGACCAGTTTCCTTTGAAGTTCTTCTCTAGTCAGTGGATTAGAAGGTGTTCCTAAGGCAAACAGAGTTTTGATGTTGGCATTGAGTTGTGACTGAACACTTCTCATTGCCCCACTTTTTTTTTTTATTGTAGAACATCAATCATATTTTCAGGAGCAGTATTTATAAACAGTAAAAGGAGAACATCTTGTGCTTGACAGTTCTCTTCGTGGTTAATCAAGTATTGGTAATGGGTAGCCCCAACCTCATTGTACTTTGAAGATAGGTTCTCATTCATAAAGTCATAGATATTTATGAGGTGTCTTTAAGAGCAGGACTTCATATGGCTCACCATAAAAACACGAGGCTCAGTATAAAACAAGTGGCAAATAAGTGGATGAACTGCCATTTTTTCATTCTCTGCCACTAACAAATATTCTGACATCCACTTTTATTCAGGATCTGTGTTAAATGGGCATTTGCTCCTTTGAGACCATAGAACTTCATATTCTCTAGAACAGATGTCCCTCTTAAGATAGATTGGTCATTAAAAATGGGCCCTGGCTGGTTGGCTCAGTGGATAGAACATCAGCCTGATGTCCGGATGTCCTACATTTAATTTCTGGTCAGAGGGTCAGAGCACAGAAGAGAAGAGACCATCTGCTTCTCTTCCTCTCCCTCTTCCCCTCCCGCAGCCCGTGGCTCAATTAGTTTGAGTGTTGGCCCCTGGCACTGAGGCTAGCTCTGTTGGTCCAAGCGCATCAGCCTCATGTGTTAAAAATAACTTGGTTGATTCGAGCATCAGCCCCAGATGAGTGTTGCCAGGTGGATCCCAGTTGGGGTGCATGTGGGAGTCGGTCTCACTATCTTTGCTCTTCTCGCTTAAAAAAAAAGAGAGGTTGGTCATTAAAAATGTAAAAGCAACTTCTTATTTCATAAAATATTTTCTTTCAGTAACATTTTTGCTGAGGTTACAAAAGAATGGAACACACTGCAGAACAAGGACACTGGCACATCAACATGTTCCCATATCAGCATCCTTCATTAGTTCAGTGACTGGCTTTGTGCAGGTATTCTATGTACTTCCTTTGGTGAAAGTAAGTGTAATTGTGTGGTAGGACACAGGTGGGATACTGGGAAGGCTAGTGATGTTTCACTGTTAATTCCCTATCAGAGTAAGTAGCAATTCCAGTGCAACCTGGAATTGACAAAATTCAAGCCCAGCTTCTTTTTCTTTTCTCTTCTTCCTCCTCCTCCTCCTCCTCCTCCTCCTCCTCCTCCTCCTCCTCCTCCTTCTTCTTCTTCTTCTTCTTCTTCTTCTTCTTCTTCTTCTTCTTCTTCTTCTTCTTCTTCCCATCTGGGTTGTTGCTCTATTGCAACTGTAGCCATCTAGCACCTGAGGTGGAGGCCATGGAACCATCCTCAGTGCCCAGGTCAACTTTGCTCCAATGGAGCCTTGGCTGCAGGAGGGGAAGAGAGAAATAGAGAGAAAGGTGAGGGAGAAGGGTGGAGAAGCTCACCCCCTGGTGAGCATGCCAGGTGGATCCCCGTCAGACACATGTGGGAGTCTGTCTCTCTGCCTCCTCACTTCTCACTTCAGAAAAATACAAAGAAGAAGAAGAAGAAGAAGAAGAAGAAGAAGAAGAAGAAGAAGAAGAAGAACATATTCAGTGTTCATGGATAGGAGAAATGAACATCTCCATAGATTCAACATAATTCCTATCAAGATATCAATGTTATATTTCATAGAACTACAAAAAATATTCAAAAAACTTATATAGAACCACAAATAACCCTGAATAGCCACAGCAATCTTGAAAACAAAAGAAAAAAGTTGGAAGAATCACTATCTGATATCAAATTTTACTACAAGGCCATAGTAATAAAAACAGCATGATACTGTCATAAAAACGGACATATAAATCAACAAAATAGAATTGAGAGCCCAGAAATAAACCCACACCTTTATACTCAATTAATATTTGACAAAGGTGTAAAAACATACAATAGAGTAAAGATAGTCTATTCAATAAATGGTTTTGGGAAAACTGGACAGATACATGCAAAAAAAAATTAAACTGAACCACTTTCTTACACCATACACAAGAATAAACTTAAAATGAATTAAAAACTTAAATGTTACACTCAAAACCATAAAAATTCTAGAAGAAAATATAGGCAATAAAATTTCAGATATTTCTCACATATTTTTTTTATGTGCCTTGACTGTGGGCCTTCAGCAGACCGAGTAACCCCTTGCTCGAGCCAGCGATGTTGGGCTCAAGCTGGTGAGCTTTTGATCAAACCAGATGAGCCCTCGCTCAAGCTGGAGACCTCGGGGTCTCGAACCTGGGTCTTCCGCATCCCAGTCCGACACTCTATCCACTGCACCACCATCTGGTCAGGCTGATATTTCTCATAGTAATATTTTTTCTGATATATCTTCTCAGGCAAGGGAAACAAAACAAAAAAATAAACAAATGCAATTACATCAAATTAAAAAGTTTTTGAACAGCAACAAAAACCATCAATAAAATGAAAAGACAACCCACCGAATGGGAGAACATATTTACCAATTCATCTATAAGGGTTGAATATCCAAAACTTACAAGAAACTTATAAAATTCAACACCCAAAATACAAACAATCCAGTTAAGAGATGGCTGGCCAGTGGCTCAGTGGATAGAGTGTCAGCCAGTGTATGAATGTCCTAGGCTTGATTCCCAGTCAGGGCACACAGGAGAAGCAATCATCTGCTTCTTTCCCCCTCCTTCTCCCCCTCTTCTGCCTCTCATTGGCAGCCAGTGTCTCAATTTGTTGGAGTGTGATCCCAGGCACTGAAGATAGCTCTGCTGGTCCAAGCACATCAGCCTCAAGTGCTAAAAATAGCTTGGTTGATTTGAGCATTGGCCTAGATGGGATTGCAGGTGGATCCTGGTCAGGTGCATGCAGGACTCTACCTCACTATCTTCCCTCCTCTCACCTAAAAAGGAAGGAAGGAAAGAAAGAAAGAAAGAAAGAAAGAAATAATAAATAAATAAGTAGGTAAAGGACCTGAATAGACACTTCTCCAAAGAAGACATACAGATGACCAATGACATATGAAGAGATGTTCAATGTCACTAATCATCAGAGAAATGCAAATTAAAACCACAATGAGATATCACCTCCCACCTGTCAGAATGGCTGACATCAATAAATCAACAAACAAGTGCTGGTGAGGATGTGGAGAAAAGGGAACCCTCCTGCACTGTTGGTGGGAATGGAGACTGGTGCAGCCTCTGTGGAAAGCAGTATGGTGTTACCTCAAAAAATTAAAAATAGAACTGTCTTATGACCCAGAAATTTCACTTCTGAATATTTATCAGAAGAAACCTGAAACACAAATTTGAAAGAATATATGCACCCCTATGTTTGTTGCAGTGGTATTTACAGTAGCCAGGATCTGGAAGCAGTCCAAGTGCCCATCAGTAGATTAGTGGATAAAAAAGTTGTAGTACATTTACACAATGAAATACTACTCAGAGTTGTAGTACATTTACACAATGAAATACTACTCAGCTGTAGAAAAGAAGAAACATGCTTTTGCAATAGCATGGATGAACCTGGAGAATATTATGCTAAGTGAAATAAGCCAGTTAGAGAAAGACAAGTTCTATATGATTCATGTATATGTGGAAAGTAATGAACAAAATAAGCTAACAAACAAAATAGAAGCAGACTCATAGACATGGAGAACAGCTGTCAGGGGAATGGTGTTGAGAGGCTGGGTAAAAAAAGGTAAGGGGATTAAGCAAAGAAAAAATACTTATAGACACAGACAACAGTGTGGGAATTGCAGGAGGGAAAGGAGGTACCGGGAGGTGGAGGAAGGTAGAGGGAAGACAGAAGGTGATGGAGGGAGACTTGACTTGGGGTGGTGAACACACAATGCCATGTACAGATGACGTAGTGTAAAGTTGTGCACTTGAAACCAGTATAATTTTGTTAAACAATATCACCTCAATAAATTCAATTAAAAATGAAGAAAAACTTGCTTGCTTTATTTCAGACAAGGACTGGGCATCCAGAGCTGAATGGGCTCCCTCACTTTCCCCTTGGGGAGTGGGCTATATTTTTACTGTTTAAGCCAGGGGTCCCCAAACTGTGGCCTGTGGGCTGCATGCGGCCCCCTGAGGCCATTTATCTGGCCCCCACTGCACTTCTGGAAGGGGCACCTCTTTCATTGGTGGTCAGTGAGAAGAGCATAGTTCCCATTGAAATACTGGTCAGTTTGTTGATTTAAATTTACTTATTCTTTATTTTAAATATTGTATTTGTTCCCATTTTGTTTTATTACTTTAAAATAAGATATGTGCAGTGTGCATAGGGATTTGTTCATAGTTTTTTTTATAGTCCGGCCCTCCAACAGTCTGAGGGACAGTGAACTGACCCCCTGTGTAAAAAGTTTGGGGACCCCTGCTTTAAGTTATATTGGGTATTTTGTAAATTTTACTCCAATACAATAAAACCCATTTGTCCATTTAGGCTATATTAAAAAGGGGCAATGTCATTTTCTTTAAGGTTAAACCAACCGACAATTATTTATTGAGTGCCATTGTTTACTTTGTTTTGTGTTGAGAGGTATACAGAATGTCATAATTGCTGCCGAAGAAAAGATGATAGTAGACCCTTCAACACAAAGATGACAAGGTCAAGTAAAAGACCAAATACAAAAGGCTGGAAACCAGGGAGGGAAAGAGAGGCATATTTTTACATCTATTTTCTCTGTCCTTTCTCTATAGCTCTCTCACCTATAACCAGTGTAAATCTTAAGCTTGATCCATCAGGACATTGATGACACTAAAGGTTATTGAGCAGGGATAAAATGAGGTCATAGAAACCAGAAGACCAAACTTTTCCCACCAACAAGTCTTCAAAGAGGCTATTTACAAAGCTCTGTCTGAATTTTCTAAGGCTCTAATGAAATAATTCGCACACTCACACAAACAATCCAGCCTTCAGGAGAGATTGTAACTAGATCATGTTTAGCAGGTTCATTCTTTATTTTGCCTTTTCAAAAAATTTACAATATTAAAAAAATGACCTCTGAGAAGCAAAAAAATTTATAAATTGTAGTCTTTTAGAAATTTGTTCAGATAGATGTTACTCATATACCTTCATTTGGCAAACAGTCGTATGTCCACATTACAGTGGATACATATTCTGGATCTATAGTAACCTCTGTCAGAACAGGAGAGGCTGCTAAGCATGTTATAGCTCATTGTCTGTATGCATTGTTCTATTATTGGATTTCCTAAACTGGCTAAACTGAAAATGCTCCTGCATATGGAGCAAAAGCATTTACTGTATTTTGTCATGCTTACAATCTTTAAAGTTAAGGTATTATTAAAGTGTACTCAGCAAACATTTTAAGGACAATTAAAAAAATTTAAAAGGGGGTGGTCATATCCTGGAACTCCTATGGGTCTACCATATCATGGTTCTTACTTAAAAAAAAAATTACATTTCTTTTGAATGCTGATGAACAGGAGACACCAAATCTTTTTCGCCTGCAAACTACTACCTTCTTTATTAGATCCAGCTAATAACACTGTTTTGTCTTTTTCCAAATAGCTCCAGATATATGGAAGAGATTTATATAGGCGGATGGGGATCCTCAAACCCCTCAGCGAGATCTTCTGAGCATGGCTTTTAAGATACCTAGAGGCAGAAAAAGCCCAATAGAGATCAGGGGAACTACCAGCTTTTAGGATACACCCTTAAAGGCTCCAACGCCCCAAAGGGGTCTCATAGGATGCCATCTGGGTCCTGCTTCAGTAGTGGAAAGGAAGGTCATTGAGCTAAAGCCTGCCAGGCTTATATGCCTCTGCTGTGAGGAAACAGGGACACTGGAAGGTAGGCTTCCCCCTCGCTCCTCTAAGGGAGGGTTCAGTCTCTTCCAGCCCTGCTCCAGCCACCTATGACCTAACCTTGCCCAGAATGCTGGGGTTAGCCACTAAAGGCTGAAGGTGCCCAGGGCCGTCGGCCCCATCTACGACACTGTGGAAGAGCCTAGGGTATTTCTTCCAAGAAGCAGGCAAACTGATCTCATTTGCACAAGGGCCACTTAACTATGTTTTGCCTGAATAGTCAGGTTTTTTATTCTTCCCTCAAAGATCTCTGTTGTGAGTGTTGACAGTCCTATTTTCTGCTGCTTTGCTTAATATATAGTGTTTCCTTTATCCCTCCTACCTCAATGCCCCACTCATATTTCAGGCTGGGACCTACTCCTAATTTAGAGCTCACTTTCCCCTTTTGCCAATTTCTATTATGAATCTACCTTTGCCACCCAGCTTAGTGTATCCCAAGGTTCTCTTTACCAGGCCACAGTCTCAGAGCTCCAGGGAAAAGCAACCTGGTCTCATCTCTCCAGGCAGAGGAGAACAGAAGCTCCATATCCACGCATGCTGCAAATGGCTTTTTCAGTCTACCTGAATCATTACCAGCTAGAAGCAGTGGTCATTGGGACTTGGACACGAGCTGCAAAGTATAGAATGGTGCCAACTATTCCAGTGCCATGAGGACTTTTCCTGGATGTGGACTTTTCCTGGACTCCTGATCCCTGTGACAGCTCCTAACAGACTGAACTGTGGTTGGGTTGCATTTTTCAGAAATTTGGCATGGTGATGGGGCCAACTTGGACTTGGTGAACATGTTAAGGACACTACTCTTTTATGGATTCTTGCTGTATTGGCCAAGAGTTTGCTTAAAGGCTTTTAATCACTGTAAAAAAAATAGAAGACTGGATAAAGAAGATGGGGCACATATACACCATGGTATACTATTCAGCTAGAAGAAATGATGACATCGGAGCACTTACAGCAGAATGATGGAATCTTGATAACATTATGCGGAGTGAAATAAGTGAATCTGAAAAAAACAAGAACTGCAGGATTCCATGCATTGGTGGGACATAAAAATGAGACTAAGAGACATGGACAGGCGTGGGGTGGTTACGGGGGGGTAGGGGTAGGGGCGGAGGTAGAGGGGGAGGGGGAGGGGTACAAAGAAAACTGGATAGAGGGTGACGGAGGACGATCTCTCTTTGGGTGATGAGTATGCAACAGAACAAAATGACAAGATAACCTGGAAATGTTTTCTTTGAATATATGTACCCTGATTTAGTGATGTCACCCCATTAAAATAAAAATTTATTTATATAAAAAAAGAAATTTGTTGATAAGAGATTGAATCAAAACAAAAGATATATGGCTGCCCAACCTGAGTAGCGTCAAATGCAAAGAAAAATTCACCAAAACAGAATTGTGGTGCGTGGTAAATAAAGGAACATACTAAATATTCGTACTGAAACAGTTAAGATATTCTGGAATTTGATTACATTTGATCAGCTAGTCATTGGTTAATATGCAATTTTTTATTTACTATTATTGGCCCTGCCCGGTTGGCTCAGTAGTAGAGCTTCAGCCCAGCATGCAGATATCCCTGGTTCAATTCCCTGTCAGGGCTCACAAGGAGAAACAACTATTTGCTTCTCTACCTCTTCCTCTCTCCCTTCTCTCTTCCCCTCTTGCAGCCATGGCTTGACTGGTTTGAGTATATCGCTCAGGCACTGAGGATGGCTCCATGGAACCTCTGTCTCAGGTGCTAAAAATAGCTTAGTTGTGAGCATGGCCACAGATGGGCAGAGCCTTGGTCCAAGATGAGGGTTGTTGGGTGGAACCCAGTTGGGGTGCATGTGGGAGTCTGTCTCTCTATCACCCCTCCTCTCACCTAAAAATAAATAAATAAATCTATTTCACCATATCTTCAGGTTACAAAAAAAACCAAAACTATGGATCGTGGTTTTCACTGTGGATTAAGTAATTAATCGGTTCCTAGTGGGGCTGATTTTCCATACCTCTTTTCATACTGTTAGCTTCTTCCAAAATTATTTTAATCTTTTGGATGATTCTAAATGAACTATATATAGCCCAACCTCCATTAATAAACACATTGCAATGTTCTAACCTGGTTTTCTTGCCTCTTTGTTAGGGATAGCTCAGGGACAGCTCCGGGTGGACCTATGTAATCTTTCTCTGCTTTGATGGTGACTAGAAGCAGGCAAACTCCCTTAGCTAGTTTACATGTTAAAGGTACTTCTGGAAGATGTCTGGTTGAAGATCTAAAAGCTCCTCTCTCTGGTGAGCAAGGGCAAACTCCTTCAGTGACATGAATTGACAATAAGAAGCATATTCAACAAACTTAAGTAACCTTTTGTACCCCCCTTTTTTAAAGCCACAATACTGTTATTAGAGAAAGTTTAGACTTAATGTTTTCTATTGTGTCACTCTGCCCTACTTCCCCCAGTTGACAACAACAGAAAACCGTCTAACATGTTACTACTTCTTAACTCTTGCCAACAGGCGGAAATCTCCAAGTCTGATTTTTAAAATTAATTTTTAAATCCTTTCCCATTTCTGATTTTGCTTGCATGTCACTCACTTATTTTCTTATTTTCTATATAGAAATGCTTGAGTTATGCATAAAACCTTTTAAAAGGAATCTTTCAGATAATGTATTATTAAGTATTATAAAATTATTATTTTACATCACTTTTATTATGTAGCTCATTTTAAATGAGCCAGAATATTTTAATCATCTAAGTAAAGTCAATTTTATAGCTTAAAATTGAAAATATATCTGCACACTTTTTCCATAAAATATGCATGCATGATTTTCAGCTCCATTTAACTAATGTGTTTTGGAAATATGTTACAATAGTAAATGTGACAAATCTCAGTCAAGAAAAAAAGTAATGTAAAAATTTGTTATTAACAGCAATATATATATTTTAAATTTTACAGACATCCCTATTTTGAAATATTAATCATTTTATATATATAACTGTTGTATTTCCATGCCATTTATCTAAACTGTAGTAATTACAACTTTGGGGTCAGAATTGCAAATTACATGAAATAAATAAACTGTCAAAACAACATAAAATACTCACAATGCATTTGCAAAAGAAAAAAATTGCAACTGTTAAGGAATTAAGGCATAATAAAAAAAATCAGATAAGGCCCACAGCATGGATGTATATAGCAATCGTATTATTGAAAATGATTTCTTAATTAAACTAGTGATATAAAAAGGAAAGTTGTTTGATAATTTGGATTGATGATGTTCATAATCAGCTCCTGATGAGCATATTAAATATACAAGGTCCTATATGTAAGGCATATTTCTTTGCGGATATCACTTTGCTCAGATGTAACTTAACAGTAAAACTGAGCCAGTCTTTAAATGTGTATTAAAAAGTTTGGATGACAGAACATTTCTATAAGGCAAAATTGGTTTGTGGTTTCTACTGTATGAAGGAGAATTATTGTGCAGAGTATATGAAGTCCAATTTTATGGTTTGCATGGTTGAGGAGTAGCTAGAGCTTTCAGCTCAACCACACCTGTCATGAATAACAATACATTTAATTTACATAGCGATTTCCTCAGTGGAATTCCAAGAACTGCATAATCTCATTTAGATTTATAACATCTTTCCTAGGAGCCACCAAGTAGAAAATGTCTCTATTTTAAACAACAGAAGGGGAGACAGACAGAGATCCAACCATAGCTTGTGCCACATTAGAAAGTACTTCCCTAATAATGGCAGAACTCCCAACAATCCCCACAAACAGACTCCAAGTGCATAGCCTCTAATGACCTTGTGAAGGCACTACATTTCTACAGTGGCAGCATCAGTCCACCATTGTCAGACAAACATCAGTATTGGAAGAACCAAAACTATACATTCTCAACCTCTTCCCCCAACACCTTTTCCAAGCTGGCCCACTACCAATCACTACCATTCAAGCTGACTCTGTGTCAGGACTGTAGCTTCTGGGGCCTAGCACCCATCTCTTGCCTCAGCCCCCAAAGGTTCTGATCTTCCTGGACTTTGGTTTCTACAAACTGGATCTTCTCCGCTTATTCCTTTGGACTAACTTATCTAACCACAGGACTTTCCTCCTCGACTTTGATTTCTGTGCCTTCGTTTTCCTTCCTGGCTTTGCCTTCAGCATGGGGGCTGCTAGTCATCCATGAACCCTGCCAAGGCTCAACACTTCCAACCATGATTCCACAGGACAAACCCTAGCCAGCCTATCAGCGAGCTGGATGCCCATGGCCCCAGCTCCACTCCAATACAAGTAGCTCCTCTAGCAGTGAAGTCTAGTGTCTTTCTATGTGACACTGATGGCCTGAAAATGGGACTAAGGAGAACAGAGTCACAGACCAAGACCCCAGCAAGCCTGCCTTACTGTGGCCACAGTGTACTGCCTGGTGACTTGCCAGCATTGCTGCAAAAACTTAAAGGTCTTCACAGGTGACAGAAGGAAAAAGTGAGGGTGATTAGCAGCTGGACAGATAACTCCAAAATGCATGTCTGCAAGCAATGGAATGTAGCATAATCTTCCTAGGAGCTGGGCATTATATAATCATGATCTCTGGGTCCTAATCCAGCACCATGGCTGTATTGCTCCTACAATAATCTACATTAAAAATAACTAACTAACTAACTAACTAACTAACTAACTAACTAACTCTGTGTGGGACTTTTCTGAGCAAGAGACTAGTTTCCTGAGTCACTCTGAGTTGTGTTAGTGAGCAGCTTGCAAACAAGACCACTTTAAGACAGGCAAGATATTACCTCTTAAAAGGTAGAACCTAGGCCCAGGCCGGTTGGCTCAGCGGTAGAGCGTCGGCCTAGCGTGCGGAGGACCTGGGTTTGATTCCCGGCCAGGGCACACAGGCGAAGCGCCCATTTGCTTCTCCACCCCTCCGCCGCACTTTCCTCTCTGTCTCTCTCTTCCCCTCCCGCAGCCAAGGCTCCATTGGAGCAAAGATGGCCCGGGCGCTGGGGATGGCTCTGTGGCCTCTGCCTCAGGCGCTAGAGTGGCTCTGGTCGCAACATGGCGACGCCCAGGATGGGCAGAGCATCGCCCCCTGGTGGGCAGAGCGTCGCCCCTGGTGGGCGTGCCGGGTGGATCCCGGTCGGGCGCATGCGGGAGTCTGTCAGACTGTCTCTCCCTGTTTCCAGCTTCAGAAAAATGAAAAAAAAAAAAAAGGTAGAACCTAGCCTCCAGAAGCCATCTCAACTATTTGAACTGGTCTTTAAAAATATGTCCCAGAGCCCTGGCTAGTGGCATAGTAATAGTGGCATTAGCCTGGAGTGCCAGGGTCACAGACTCCAGCACAGGGTCACTTGTTCGATCTCAGGGTCACCAGTTCGACCCTGAAGTCATTGGTTAAAGCCCTAGTCAGGGCACATATGAGAAGCAATCAATTACAACTAAGTGTAACAACAAGTTGATGCTTCTCTCTCTTTCTCACTCTCTTTATGTGTCTCTCTGTTCTCAAAATAAATAAATAAATAAATAATAAGTAAAAATATGCCCTATGAACTCTGGCATTTCTTCTGTGCTGATTGTCCCTGGCCATTTCCTTTTTCTTTTTTTTTGTGACAGAGACAGAGAGAGACAGAGAGAGGAACAGACAGACTGGAAGGGAGAGAGATGAGAAGCCTCAATTCTTTGTTGCGGCACTTTAGTTTCTCGGTGATTGCTTTCTTGTATGTGCCTTGACTGGGGGGGCTACAGCAAACTAAGTGACCCCTTGCTCAAGCCAGTGACCTTGGTTTCAAGCTGGTGAGCCTTGCTCAAAACAGATGAGCCCGCGCTCAAACTGGAGACTTTGAGGTTTCAAACCTGGGTCCTCCGTGGCCCAGTCCGAAGCTCTATCCACTGTGCCACCACCTGATCAGGCTGTCCCTGGCCATTTTCTGACTGGCTCCACCTTTCTTCCATTAACCTGTTGCCACCATTCCACCACTTGGCTCTGCCTGCTCTTCAGTGTTAGCTGCCAGTGAGCTGTGGCCAGGCTGACTCATATAGTTCCTCATTCATCAGAATACATCCAAGTACAATGTTCTAGTTCCCTCCTCAGCAGTCTATTTCAACTCAGGGTTTGGTTAAGTGATTTTCAATCATTACCACCCATTAGCGCTCTCACTCCCAACATCTCCAACCAAAAAAAAAAAAAAAAGAAAAAGAAAAAAAAAGATGCATACAGATACATAGACAGACAGATAAATAGATAGATAGATTCACCAAACAGCTATTCTCCTATTTTTTCTTTCTAAAATAACCCTAATTTTGCTCAATATGAAAGTAGGCCGAGCTGAAAATATTCTCCTTCCCTGACTCCTGGGCAGTTAGGGCCCTGAGAGCCAGGTCTGGAGATGAAATGCAGAAGGAAGTCTTTGGAGAGAACATCCCTTTTCAAATAAAAAGATAGACTCGAAGACAAACAAGTTGGGCCCTTCTTCTTTTAGAATGAATGTGCATATGGAACTGGAGATGGAAAAGCCAATCTCAATCATTAGGCAACAAAGCAGAAGACAAGAGCCCCATGCTAAGGATGGCAGTGTGGAAAAACAGAAAGCTGGAACTGTGATGCACTGAGGGGATGCTTTCCAGGCATGGACTGCCCACCTCTGGACTTCCTGTTACAGAAAACAAAACAAAACCCTGTTTGGTCAGAGTTTTCTATTTTTCTTTTTTCTTTTTTTTTTTTTATTATAATAATTTTATTTTTTTTTAATGGGGTGACATCAATAAACCAGGATACATATATTCAAAGATAACAAGTCCAGGTTATCTTGTCGTTCAATTATGTTGCATACCCATCACCCAAAGTCAGATTGTCCTCTGTCACCTTCTATCTTGTTTTCTTTGTGCCCCTCCCCCTCCCCCTTTCCCTCTCCCATTCCCCCCTCCCCCCCGTAACCACCACACTCTTATCAATGTCTCTTAGTTTCACTTTTATGTCCCACCTACGTATGGAATAATGCAGTTCCTGGTTTTTTCTGATTTACTTATTTCGCTTCGTATCATGTTATCAAGATCCCACCATTTTGCTGTAAATGTTCCGATGTCATCATTTCTTATGGCTGAGTAGTATTCCATAGTGTATATGTGCCACATCCTCTTTATCCAGTCATCTATTGACGGGCTTTTTGGTTGTTTCCATGTCCTGGCCACTGTGAACAATGCTGCAATAAACATGGGGCTGCATGTGTCTTTACGTATCAATGTTTCTGAGTTTTGGGGGTATATACCCAGTAGAGGGATTGCTGGGTCATAAGGTAGTTCTATTTTCAGTTTTTTGAGGAACCACCATACTTTCTTCCGAAATGGTTGTACTACTTTACATTCCCACCAACAGTGTATGAGGGTTCCTTTTTCTCCACAGCCTCTCCAACATTTGCTATTACCTGTCTTGCTAATAATAGCTAATCGAACAGGTGTGAGGTGGTATCTCATTGCAGTTTTGATTTGCATTTCTCTAATAACTAAAGAAGATGAGCATCTTTTCATATATCTGTTGGCCATTTGTATTTCTTCCTGGGAGAAGTGTCTGTTCATATCCTCTTCCCATTTTTTAATTGGATTGTTTGTTTGTTTGTTGTTGAGTTTTATGAGTTCTTTGTAAATTTTGGATATTCGGCCCTTATCTGAGCAGGTGTTTGAAAATATCATTTCCCATTTAGTTGGCTTTCTGTTTATTTTGTTATCAGTTTCTCTTGCTGAGCAAAAATTTCTTAGTCTGATGTAGTCCCATTCATTAATTTTTGCCTTCACTTCTCTTGCCTGTGGAGTCAAATTCATAAAATGCTCTTTAAAACCCAGGTCCATGAGTTGAGTACCTATGTCTTCTTCTATGTACTTAATTGTTTCAGGTCTTATGTTTAGATCTTTGATCCATTTTGAGTTAATTTTAGTACAGGGGGACAAACTGTAGTCAAGTTTCATTCTTTTGCATGTGGCTTTCCAGTTTTCCCAGCACCATTTATTGAAGAGGCTTTCTTTTCTCCATTGTGTTTTGTTGGCCCCTTTATCAAAAATTATTTGACTATATATATGTCGTTTTATTTCTGGACTTTCTATTCTGTTCCATTGGTCTGAGTGTCTATTTTTCTGCCAATACCATGCTGTTTTGATTGTTGTGGACCTGTTTTGATTGTCAGGTATTGTAATGCCCCCAGCTTCATTCTTTTTCTTTAAGATTGCTTTGGCTATTCGAGGTTTTTTATAGTTCCATATAAATCTGATGATTTTTTGCTCTATTTCTTTAAAAAATGTCATTGGAAGTTTGATGGGAATTGCATTAAATTTGTATATTGCTTTGGGTAATATAGCCATCTTGATTATATTTATTCTTCCTAGCCAAGAACAAGGAATATTCTTCCATCTCATTATATCTTTTTCAATTTCCCTTAACAATGTTTTATAGTTTTCATTATATAAGTCCTTTACATTCTTTGTTATGTTTATTCCTAAGTATTTTATTTTTTTTGTTGCAATCGTGAAGGGGATTATTCTTTTGAGTTCGTTCTCAATTGTTTCATTGTTGGCATATAGAAAGGCTATTGACTTCTGTATGTTAATTTTGTATTCTGCGACCTTACTGTATTGGGTTATTGTTTCTAGTAGTCTTTTTGTGGATTCTTTGGGGTTTTCGATGTATAGGATCATATCATCTGCAAAAAGTGATACCTTTACTTCTTCTTTTCCGATATGGATGCCTTTTATTTCTTTGTCTTGTCTGATTGCTCTGGCTAGAACCTCTAGGACCACATTAAATAAGAGTGGAGAGAGTGGACAACCCTGTCTTGTTCCTGATTTAAGGGGGAAAGTCTTCAGTTTAGTGCCATTTAATATGACGTTAGCTGATGGTTTATCATATATGGCCTTTATCATGTTGAGATATTTTCCTTCTATACCCATTTTGTTGAGAGTTTTAAACATAAAATTGTGTTGTATTTTATCGAAAGCCTTTTCTGCATCTATTAATAAGATCATGTGGTTTTTGTTCTTTGTTTTGTTGATATGGTGCATTACGTTAACCGTTTTACGTATGTTGAACCATCCTTGAGATTCTGGGATGAATCCCACTTGATCATGATGTATTATTTTTTTAATATGTTGTTGTATTTGATTTGCTAGTATTTTGTTTAGTATTTTAGCATCTGTATTCATTAGAGATATTGGTCTGTGTTTTGTTTTTCTGTGCTATCCTTGCCTGGTTTTGGTATGAGGGTTATGTTGGCCTCATAAAATGTGTTTGGAAGTATTGCTTCTTCTTCAATTTTTTGGAAGACTTTGAGTAGAATAGGAACCAAGTCTTCTTTGAATGTTTGATAGAATTCGCTGGTATAGCCGTCAGGGCCTGGACTTTTATTTTTGGGGAGGTTTTTAATGGTTTTTTCTATTTCTTCTCTACTAATAGGTCTGTTTAGGCTTTCTGCTTCTTCTTGACTCAGTCTAGGAAAGTTGTATTGTTCTAGGAATTTATCCATTTCTTCTAGGTTGTTGAATTTAGTGGCATAAAGTTTTTCATAGTATTCTACAATAATTCTTTGTATATCTATGGTGTCCGTGGTGATTTCTCCTCTTTCATTTTGGATTTTGTTTATATGAGTTCTTTCTCTTTTTTTCTTGGGAAGTCTTGCCAAGGGTTTGTCAATTTTGTTGATCTTTTCAAAGAATCAGCTCGTTGTTCTATTAATTTTTTTCCTCTTTTTTGCAATTGAATTCTAGTTTCAAGGCTTTATGATCAGAAAATATGCTTGGTACAACTTCAATTTTTCTGAATTTGCTGATGTTGTTTTTGTGGCCCAACATATGGTCAATTCTTGAGGATGATCCATGTACACTGGAGAAAAATGTATACTCAGTCACTTTGGGATGAAATGTCCTGTAGATGTCTATCATATCCAGGTGCTCTAGTGTTTTGTATAAGGCCACTATGTCTTTGTTGATTCTCTGTTTGGATGACTGATCTAGAGCCGTCAGCGGTGTATTGAGGTCTCCTAGTAATATTGTATTTTTGTCAGTTTTTGTCTTAAGATCAATAAGTAGCTGTCTTATATATTTTGGTGCTCCTTGGTTTGGGCATATATATTAAGAATTGTTATGTCTTCTTTTTTTTTTTTTTTTTCATTTTTCTGAAGCTGGAAACAGGGAGAGACAGTCAGACAGACTCCCGCATGCGCCCGACCGGGATCCACCCGGCACGCCCACCAGGGGCGACGCTCTGCCCACCAGGGGGCGATACTCTGTCCATCCTGGGCGTCGCCATGTTGCGACCAGAGCCACTCTAGCGCCTGAGGCAGAGGCCACAGAGCCATCCCCAGCGCCCGCGCCATCTTTGCTCCAATGGAGCCTTGGCTGCGGGAGGGGAAGAGAGAGACAGAGAGGAAAGTGCGGCGGAGGGGTGGAGAAGCAAATGGGCGCTTCTCCTGTGTGCCCTGGCTGGGAATCGAACCCAGGTCCTCCGCACGCTAGGCCGACGCTCTACCGCTGAGCCAACCAGCCAGGGCCTGTTATGTCTTCTTGATTCAGTGTTCCCTTAGCCATTATGAAATGGCCATTTTTGTCTCTGAGTACTTTTCCTGTCTTGTAGTCAGCATTATCCGATATGAGTATTGCTACACCTGCTTTTTTTGGATGTTATTTGCTTGGAGTATTGTTTTCCAGCCTTTCACTTTGAATTTGTTTTTATCCTTGTTACTTAGATGAGTTTCCTGTAGGCAGTATACAGTTGGATTTCCTTTTTTAATCCGTTCTGCTACTCTGTGCCTTTTTATTGGTGAGTTTAATCCATTTACATTTAGTGTAATTATTGACACTTGTGAGTTCCCTATTGCCATTTTATATCTTGCTTTCTGTTAGTTTTGTGTCTTGTTTGATCCTTCTCTTTCGTTTTTCTATCTTTTGTTTTTATTTGGTTTTATTCCATCCATCTTTCCTCTGTTGCTATCTTTTTTATCTCATGTGCTTCTGTGGTGGTTTTTTCTATGGTGGTTACCTTTGAGTAATGAAAAGGGTCCCTACCCTGTTCATTGTAGCTCACTATTTTGTGAGTACTTTTGCACTCCATCGTCCTTTGCTACTGTTAATCTCCATCTTCTCCCCCCCTTTCTTTTTGTTGTTGTCACAGTTTAAATTTGGTTTTATTGTGTTCTTCTTGGAGCTTTTACTTGTGGCTCTGTTTTTTTTTGTTCTTTGTATCTGATTGGAGAACCCCCTTTAGTAATTCCTGGAGTGGGGGTTTTCTGATGATAAATTCCCTCATCTTTTCTGTATCTGTGAATGTTTTTATTTCTCCTTCATATTTGAAGGATAGCTTTGATGGGTATACTATTCGTGGCTGAAAGTTCCTCTCTTTCAAGACTTTAAATATTGGGGTCCACTCTCTTCTAGCTTGTAGAGTTTCTGCTGAGAAATCTGATGATAATGTAATGGGCCTTCCTGTATATGTTGTATTCTTCTTTTCCCTGGCTGCCTTGAGAATTTTTTCTTTGCTGTTGGTTTGTGTCAATTTCATTATGATATGCCTTGGAGTAGGTTTGTTGGGGTTAAGAAAACTCGGAGTTCTGTTTGCTTCTTGAACTTGAGGCTTTAGTTCTTTCCACAGGCTTGGAAAGTTCTCATCTATTATTTGTTTGAGTATGTTCTTCATTCCATTTTCTCTCTCTTCTCCCTCTGATATACCTATTATTCTTATGTTATTCTTTTTGATGGAGTCAGATAATTCTTGTAGGGCTATCTCATTTTTTATAATTTTTGAGTCTCTTTCTTCTTTTCTCTGTTGTGCCTCAAGTTGCTTGTCTTCTATTTCACTAATCCTCTCTTCTACCTGACCTGTTCTATTAGCTAAGCTTGTTACTTCGTTTTTCAGCTCGTGAATTGAGTTTTTCATCTCTGTTTGATTTGTTTTTATAGTTTCAATTTCCTTGGACATATA
Organism: Saccopteryx leptura; assembly: GCF_036850995.1. Taxonomy (NCBI): domain Eukaryota; kingdom Metazoa; phylum Chordata; class Mammalia; order Chiroptera; family Emballonuridae; genus Saccopteryx; species Saccopteryx leptura. Next base: position 178,221,271 of record NC_089504.1, on the reverse strand, counting down.
TTCTTTGTGTTCATTGAGTTGTTTTCTGAGCTCCCTAAATTGCCTTTCTGTGTTTTCTTGTATATCTCTGAGTATTTTTAGGATTTCTATCTTGAATTCTCTGTCATTTAACCCTAAGGTTTCCAATATATTAAGTTTTTTCTCTATAGATTTTTTCTCATCTAGCTGTGTTACCTCTCTTTCTTTTGTATCCATGATATTCAATTTTCTCTTCCCTAATGGTATCTGAGGGTGGTTTTGTTGGTAGTATTAATGAGATTTAATAAAGAATAAAAAGTTAAAAAAATAAAAAATCAAAAAGAGTTTTTTAAAAAAATTAATAATGAAATAAAGAAAAATAAAGTAAAATAAAAAATTTTTAAAAAAGGAAATTATTCCCCCCCTCCTTTTTTCCTCTCCTCTCCTCTCCCCTCTTTCTTGAGAAAAACTTGTGGTGAACTGTGAATTATAACAAACAGTGCCTGTAATGGAGGGCCTGAATTGGGGAAAAGTAATAAAGGGGCAAAAAAAAGGAAAAAAAAAAAGAAAAAAGAAGGGCTATGACCCACAAAAAGCAAATAAGGAAAAAATTTGGGTCAAAAATAAAATGATTTGCTTTTAGATGTTGGTTGACTAAGAGTTATGATGAGAAGAATAAGAGGAAAACAGAAAAATGGGGGGACAAATTAAAAAATTACTATTGTATTTAGTGGAAGAAGAACTAGATAAAATGGAGAGCCAGGGATGGGAGCACTGCTAGTGAGTTAAAAAGGTGAAGTAAAAACCCCCGAAAATGCCACAAACATAAGTTTGAGTCCCAGATGAGATAATTTGTTTGTTATTGAGGTTTGAATGAGAGGAGATGTAAAGGAGAAAGGAAGAAACTAATATAGAGGGAGAAAAGCAAGAGAGAGAGAGAGAAAAATAGAGGGAACCACTAAAAGAAGAAAAAAGAAAAAAGAGGAGAGAGAGAGAGAGAGAGAGCGAGTTAAGAGTTTTGAAGTGCAACCCTCATAGAGAGAAAGGAAGAGGAGAGAAAAGATAATGGGAGATGTAACACTTATGGGTAGTGTAGTTCAAGGAGAGGAGAGAGTAAGACCGGCAGAGAGTTAATCGGCCAAATTGGAGGAGGAAAAAAAATATCAAGAATGAAGATAAGAGAAACAAACGAACAAATATAATAAAATGGGATAGGTTATAAAGTCTGCAGATTATTCTTGATTTTGAGAGGTTATCTTCTTGCTTTTTCTTTTCTCTCCCTCTTCCTGGTCGGTGACTCTGTACCCCGGGTTCTGCCCCTGTGGCACGCTCAGGTAGAGGTTTGCAGTTGATAAGACTCTATGGCGATGTCATGTATTGTGCTTTAGTCTCGTTGGCAGTTGAGGCACATTAGCATTTATAGGCTCCGACTGTGAGAGAGTCCGTGTTCCTGGAGCCTTTCTCCTAGTCTTTCCTTCCTCAATTAGTAGCCTGATAATCCGGCTATGGGGTTGCTTCTGCCTCTGCCTGGATAGTAAGAGGCTCAAAGAGCTGGCAACTCCCCACTCTATTTTCACTCAGCACAGGGCTCTGGGTAAGGCTCAGTCAGTCAGAGCTGCTAGCAAATCAGGCGGGGTTTACGCTCACTCAAAGACCTCTGGCTCTGCCACTCTGTCTGGTAACACAGGCGGGCGCCCACTTCTGGGGCGCTTAGAGGAAACTCTCGCTCACTATCTGTGCGCGCAGACCAGGATATCCGGCCAGTAGTCTCACGCTCTGAGTGAAACCCCCAACCGCATGGAAAATTTGCAGCGTTGGAATTGGCTCTCGCTCCGTCCCCATGCGTGGCTTTTGCTAGGCACTGGGGCGGCCCGAGATTCCGTTTTGGCCCACACAAAGGCCCCTGACTCTGCCCCTCTGTGCGATAACATGGGCGTGCACTTCCAAGGCACTCGGAGGAATCTCTCACTCACTATCTGCGAGCGCAGACCAGGATATGAGGCCGGCTGCGTTTCCCTCTGAGTGAATCCCCTACCAGCACGGAAAAGTTCCACCGTTGGAATTAGTTCTCGCTCCCTCCCGTGCGCGGCTTTCCCAGGGCGCTGGGGCTGCCCAGAGATTCCGCTTTCGGCCCACCCAAAGGCCTCTGACTCTGCCTCTCTGTGGGGTATCATGGGCACCCACTCCCAGGGCTTAGGAAGAAATCTCTCGCCCATTATCTGCGTGTGCCGACCAGGAGATCCGGTAAAATGGCTTCCCCACTTGTCTTTCTTTGTTTGGGTTTGGCGCGAGTGTTAGCTTGTATTGCCCGGGTTGCCACAGGATCAGTTTTTTCTCGGCTTGGATCTCCGTGCCACAGCCTGGTTTGGCCGTTTGTGCTGTGGCCTGGATCTATTCACCCCCTTTGCCCACCTCAGTTTCTATATTCATGGATCCCAGAGAAAGCCGCCTTGTTTAGGTTAGTGAGGAAGGCAGAGCATTTCTTACTCCCTATTTCCTTCGGGGTTTGGTTATATATTTAGCCAATTTTTCGCTTGACCATACCTTCGGGTATATTGCGAAACATCTGGAGGCTCCAAGGATAGGTTTTTCTGTTTCTGGTTGAAGATCTTGTTGAGTTTTGGGGGAGATTTATCGGTATCGCTTCCTACCCCGCCATTACTCTGACCTCTATTTTTCTATTATTTGTAGCCAAATTGCATTCTTACCAGATACATTGTTCTCCTTTTCCCCATTGAATTTTGACTAGACAGATATTTTCACATCCTAATGTTCAAAGCTCAGGACCTTACTTTTTACATTCCTTGGCTTAAAAAAATTTTTTTTTTCATTTTTAAAAATTTATTTAAAAACTTACATTTAATGAGGTGACATTGATCAATAAGAGTACATAAGTTTCAGGTAAATATTTCTATAACATTTGAACTGTTGATTATATTGTGTCCCTACCACCCAAAGTCAAATAATTTTCTGTCACTGTATATTTGTCTCCATTTATGCCCTTACCCACACCCCTCCCCCACATCCCCCTCTTTCTGGTAATGACTTCACTTTTATCTATGTCCATAAATCTCAGTTTTATATCCCACCTATGTGTGAAATCATATAGTTCTTAGTTTTTTTTGATTTACTTATTTCATTCAGTATAATGTTCTCAAGGTCTATCCATGTTGTTGTAAATGGTACTATGTCATCATTTCTTACGTCTGAGTAGTATTCCATAGTATATATGTACCACATCTTCTTTAGTTCTCTATTGAGAGACATTTTGGTTGTTCCCATGTCTTGGCCACTATGAATAATGTTGGGATGAACATGGGAGTGCATGTGTCTTTATATTCCAATATTTTTGAGTTTTTGGGGTAGATACCCAGTAAGGACTGCTGAGTCATGTGGTAATTCTACTCTTATTTTTTTGAGGAACCACCATACTTTCTTCCATAATGGTTGTACTAGTTTGTATTTCCACCAGCAGTGAATGAGGGTTTCTTTTTTTCCACAGCCTCTCAAACATTTGTTATTACCTGTTTTGTTGATAATAGCCAATCTAAGAGGTGTGAGGTGGTATTCATTGTAGTTTAGATTTAAATTTCTCTAATTGCCAGTGAAGATGAGCATTTTTTCATATACTTGTTGGCCATCTGTATGTCTTCCTGAGAGACATGTCTGTTCAGGTCCTCTCCCCATTTTTAAATTGGATTGTTTGCTTGTTTGTTGCTGAGCTTCTTTATATATTTTGAATATTAACCCCTTATCAGAGCTGTTTTTTGTGAATATCAACTCTCATTTGGTTGGCTATCTGTTTTGTTGTCAGTTTCTTTTGTTGTGCAGAAGCCTTTTAGTATGATATAGTCCCATGCATTTATTTTTTACTTTATTTCCCTTGCCTTTGGGATCAAATTCAAAAATTGTTCTCCATGACCAAGGTCCATGAGTTTAGTACATTATATTTTTATCTATGTAATTTATTGTTTCAAGTCTTATATTTAGGTCTTTGATCTATTTTGAATTAATTTTTGTGCAGGGAACATACTATAGTCAAGTTTCATTCTTTTACACGTGGCTTTCCAATATTCTCAACATTTATTGAAGAGGTTTTCTTTTCTCCATTGTGTGTTTTTGACTCCTTTGTAGAAGATTCTTTGTCCATATATATGTGGTTTTATTTCTGTGCTTTTGATTCTTTACCATTGGTCTGTAGCTCTGTTTTTCTGCCAATATCAAGCTGTTTTGATTTTTGTGGTTCTATAGTATAATTTGAAGTCAGGTAGTGTGATACTTCCAACTTCATTCTTTTTTCTCAAAATTGCTTTTGCTATTTGGGTGTTTTTTTATGATTCCGTACAAAACTGATGATTTTTTGTTCTATTTCTTTAAAGAATGACATTGGGATTTTGATGGGAATTGCATTAAACTTGTATATTACTTTGGGTAACATCACTATTTTAACCATGTTGGTTCTTCCAATCCATGAACATGGAATATTTTTCCATTTCAATGTGTCTTTTTCAATTTCAATAATGTTTTGCAGTTTTCGGTATATAGGTCCTTCATTCATATCCTTTGTTCTGTTTATTCCTAGGAATTTTATTTTTTGTTGCCATTGTAAAAGAAGTTATTTGGGTTTATTTTCCAAAGTTTTATTGTTGGTGTATAGGAAAGCAATAGAATTTTCTATGTTTATTTTGTTTCCTGTGACTTTACAGTATTGGTTTATTGTTTCTAACAGTTTTTTAGTGGAGGCTTTGAGATTTTCTATATACAGGATCATGTCATCTGCAAAAAGTGATATTTTTACTCGTCTTTCCCAATATGGATGCCTTATATTTCTTTCTCTTGCCTGATTGCTCTGGCTAAATATTTCAGAACTATGTTGAATAAGAGTGGAGAGACTGGGAAGCCTTGTCTTGTTCCTGATTTTAGAGAAAAAGCATTCATTTTTTACCATTTTTAAAAAATTTTTAATTAATTTTAACAAAGTGACATCAATAAATCAGGGTACATACGTTCAAAGAAAACATGTCCAGGTCTTCTTGTCAATCAATTATGTTGCATACCCATCACCCAAAGTCAGATTGTCTTCCATCACCTTCTATCCAGTTTTCTTTGTGCCCCTCCCCCTCCCCCTCTCCCTCACTCTCCTCTTCCCCCCCACCCCGGAACCACTACACTCTTGTCCATGTCTCTTAGTCTCGTTTTTATGTCCACCTACGTATGGAATAATACAGTACTTGGTTTCTTCTGATTTACTTATTTCACTCCATATAATGTTACCAAGATCCCACCATTTTGTTGAAATTGATCTGATCATTTCTTATGGATGAGTAGTATACCATAGTGTATATGTGCCACATCTTTATCCAGTCATCTATTGAAGGGCTTTTTGGTTGTTTCCATGTCCTGGCCACTGTGAACAATGCTGCAGTGAACATGAGGCTGCATGTTTCTTTACGTATCAATGTTTCTGAGTTTTTGGGGTATATACCCAGTAGAGGGATTGCTGGGTCATAAGGTAGTTCTGTTTTTAGTTTTTTGAGGAACCACCATACTTTCTTCCATAATGGTTGTACTACTTTACATTCCCACCAACAGTGAATGAGGGTTCCTTTTTCTCCACAGCCTCTCCAACATTTGCTATTACTGTCTTGTTAATAATAGCTAATCGAACAGGTGTGAGGTGGTATCTCATTGCAGTTTTGATTTGCATTTCTCTAATAACTAATGAAGATGAGCATCTTTTCATATATCTGTTGGCCATTAGTATTTCTTCTTGGGGGAAGTGTCTGTTCATGTCCTCTTCCCATTTTTTTATTGGATTGTTTGTTTGTTTGTTGTTGAGTTTTATGAGTTCTTTGTAAATTTTGGATATTAGGCCCTTATCTGAGCTGTTGTTTGAAAATATCATTTCCCATTTAGTTGGCTGTCTGTTTATTTTGTTGTCAGTTTCTCTTGCTGAGCAGAAACTTCTCAGTCTGATGTGGTCCCATTAATTTATCTTTGCCTTCACTTCCCTTGCCTTTGGAGTCAAATTCATAAAATACTCTTTAAAACCAAGGTCCATGAGTTTAGAACGTATGTCTTCTTCTATGTACTTTATTGTTTCAGGTCTTATATTTAGGTCTTTGATCCATTTTGAATTAATTTTAGTACAAGGGGACAAACTGTAGTCCAGTTTCATTCTTTTGCATGTGGCTTTCCAGTTTTCCCAGCACCATTTGTTGAAGAGGCTTTCTTTTCTCCATTGAGTTTTGTTGGCCCCTTTATCAAAAATTATTTGACCATATATATGTGGTTTTATTTCTGGACTTTCTATTCTGTTCCGTTGGTCTGAGTGTCTATTTTTCTGCCAATACAAAGCTGTTTTGATCGTCGTGGCTCTATAATATATTTTGAAGTCAGATATTGTAATGCCCCCAGCTTCATTCTTTTTGTTTAGGATTGCTTTGGCTATTTGGTTTTTTTTAGTTCCATATAAATCTGATGATTTTTTTTCCATTTCTTTATAAAATGTCATTGGAATTTTAATGGGAATTGCATTAAATTTTTTTAAATTCATTTTTAGAGAGGAGAGAGAGAGAGAGAGAGAGAGAGAGAGAAGGGGGGAGGAGCTGGAAGCATCAACTTTCATATGTGCCTTGACCAGGCAAGCCCAGGGTTTTGAACCGGCGACCTCAGCATTTCCAGGTCGACGCTTTATCCACTGCGCCACCACAGGTCAGGCTGAATTGCATTAAATTTGGGTAATATGGCCATTTTGACTATATTTATTCTTCCTTTCCAAGAACAAGAAATATTTTTTCATTTCATTGTATCTTTTTTGATTTCCCTTAACAATGTTTCGTAGTTTTCATTATATAGTTCCTTTACATTCTTTGTTATGTTTATTTCTAGGTATTTTATTTTATTTTTTTGCAATAATGAAAGGGATTATTTTTTTGAGTTCGTTTTCTAATGTTTCATTGTTGGCATATAGAAAGGCTATGAACTTTTGTATATTAATTTTGTATCCTGTGACCTTACTGTATTGGCTTATTGTTTCTAGTAGTCTTTCTGTAGATTCTTTGGGGTTTTCGATGTATAAGATCATATCATCTGCAAAAAGTGATACCTTTACTTCTTCTTTTTCGATATGGATGCCTTTTGTTTCTTTATCTTGTCTGATTGCTCTGGCTAGAACCTCTAGCGCCACGTTAAATAAGAGTGAAGAGAGTGGACAACTCTGTCTTGTTCCTGATTTAAGGGGGAAAGCCTTCAGTTTAGTGCCATTTAATATGATGTTAGCTGATGGTTTATCATATATGGCCTTTATCATGTTGAGATATTTTCCTTCTATACTCATTTTGTTGAGTGTCTTAAACATAAAATTGTGTTGTATTTTATTGAATGACTTTTCTGCATCTATTGATAAGATCATATGTTTTTTTTCTTTGTTTTGTTGATATGGCATATTACGTTAACCGTTTTACGTATGTTGAACCATCCTTGAGATTCTGGGATGAATCCCTCTTGTTCATGATATATTATTTTTTTAATATGTTGTTATATCTGATTTCCTAGAATTTTGTTTAGTATTTTAGCATCTGTATTCATTAGAGATATTGGTCGGTAGTTTTTTTTTTTTTAAATCTACAGAGACATTTTTTTAAAGACTTTATTTATTCATTTTAGAAAGTAGAGAAGGAGAGAGAGAGAGAGAGAGAGAGAGAGAGAGAGAGAGAGAGAAGAAGGGAGGAGCAGGAAGCATCAACTCCCATATGTGCCTTGACCAGGTAATTCCAGGGTTCTGAACCGGCAACCTCAGCATTCCAGGTCGAAACTTTATCCACTGTGCCACCGCAGGTCAGGCCTGTAGTTTTCTTTTTTTGTGCCATCCTTGCCAGGGTTACATTGGCCTCATAAAATGTGTTTGGAAATATTGTTTCTTCTTCAATTTTTTATAAGACTTTGAGAAGAATAGGAACCAAGTCTTCTTTGAATGTTTGATAGAATTCACTAGTATAACCGTCTGGGCCTGGACTTTTGTTTTTGGGGAGGTTTATAATAGTTTTTTCTATTTCTTCCCTGCTAATTGATCTGTTTAGGCTTTCTGCTTCTTCTTGACTCAGTCTAGGAAGATTGTATTGTTCTAGGAATTTATTCATTTCTTCTAGATTATTGAATTTAGTGGCATATAGTTTTTTGTAGTATTCTACAATAATTCTTTGTATATCTATGATATCCGTGGTGATTTCTCCTCTTTTATTTTGGATTTTGTTTATATGAGTCCTTTCTCTTTTTTCCTTGGTGAGTCTTGCCAAGGGTTTGTCAATTTTGTTGATCTTTTCAAAGAACCAGCTCCTTGTTTTATTAATTTTTTCTATAGTTTTTCAGTTCTCTATTTTATTTATTTCTGCTCTGATTTTTATTATCTCCTTTCTTTGGCTGGTTTTGGAATGTCTTTGTTCTTCTTTTTCTAGTTACTTAAGGTATGAAGTTAAGTGGTTCACTTGGGCTCTCTCTTGTTTGTTTTATAGGCCATAAGTGATATGAACTTCCCTCTTATCACTGCTTTTGCTCATCCCAAAGATTCTGATATGTCGTATTGTCATTTTTATTTGTCTGTATATATCTTTTGATCTCTGTGCTTTTTTCTTCTTTGACCCATTCATTTTTTAAAAGAATGTTGTTTAGTTTCCACATTTTTGTGGGTTTTTTCCCCTCTATTTTGCAGTTGAATTCTAGTTTCAAGGCTTTATGATCAGAAAATATGCTTGGTACAATTTCAATTTTTCTGAATTTGCTGATGTTATTTTCGTGGCCCAACATATGGTCAATTTTTGAGAATGTTTCATATACACTAGAGAAAAATGTGTACTCTGTCACTTTGGGATGAAATGTCCTGTAGATGTCTATCATATCCAGGTCCTCTAGTGTTTTGTTTAAGGACAATATATCTTTATTGGTTCTGTTTGGATGAATGATCTAGAGTTGTCAGCAGTGTATTTAGGTCTCCAAGTATGATTGTATGATTTTATTTTTGTCAGTTTTTGTTTTAAGGTCAATGAGTAGTTGTCTTATATATTTTGGTGCTCCTTGGTTTGGTGCATATATATTAAGAATTGTTATATCTTCTTGATTCAGTGTCCCCTTAATCATTACAAAATGATCATTTTTGTCTCTGAGTACTTTTGCTGTCTTTTAGTCAGCATTATGAGATATGAGTATTGCTATGCCTGCTTTTTCTTGGATGTCATTTGCTTGGAGTATTGTTTTCCAGCCTTTCACTTTGAATTTGTTTTTATCCTTGTTACTTAGATGAGTTTCCTGTAGGCAGCATACAGTTGGATTTTCTTTTTTAATCCATTCTGCTACTCTGTGTCTTTTTATTGGTGAGTTTAATCCATTTACATTTAGTGTAAGTATTGCCACTTGTGGGTTTTCTATTGCCATTTTATAAATTTCTTTCTGTTAGTTTTGTATCTTGTTTGATTCTTCTCTTTCTTTTTTCTATCATTTGTTTTTGTTTGGTTGTATTCCATACTTCTGTCTTCTGTAGCTATCTTTTTAAAGTCATGTGCTCCTGCAGTGGTGTTTGAAAGGTTGGTTACCATTAAGTAATGAAAAGGGATCGTACCCTGTTCATTGTAGTAAACTATCTTGTGAGTACTTCTGCACTCCATTGTCCTGTGCTACTGTTAATCTCCATCCTTTCTCCCTCTTTTTGTTGTTCTTGTCACAGTTTAAATTTGGTTTTATTGTGTTCTTGGTGGAGCTTTTACTTGTGGATTTGTTTAGTTTTGTTCTTTGTATCTGGTTGGAAAAGCCTCTTTAGTAATTCCTGGTGTGGGGTTTTTTTGATGATAAATTCCCTCATCTTTTCTGTATCTGTGAATGTTTTTATTTCTCCTTCGTATTTGAAGGATAGTTTTGATGGGTATAGTATTCTTGGCTGAAAGTTCTTCTCTTTGAAGACTTTAAATATTGGGGTAGACTCTCTTCCAACTTGTAGAGTTTCTGTTGAGAATTTTGATGATAATCTAATAGGCCTTCCTTTATATGTTGTATTATTCTTTTCCCCGGCTGCCTTGAGAATTTTTTCTTTGTCGTTGGTTTGTGCCAATTTCATTATGATGTACCTTGGAGTAGGTTTGTTGGGGTTAAGAAAACTCGGTGTTCTGTTTGCTCCCTTAATTTGAGGCTTTAGTTCTTTCCACAGGCTTGAGAAGTTCTCATCTATTATTTGTTTGAATATCTTGTCCATTCCATTTTCTCTCTCTTCTCCCTCTGATATACCTTTTATTCTTATGTTAATCTTTTTGATGGAGTCAGACAATTCCTGTAGGGCTTTCTCATTTAAAAAAAATTTTTTGAGTCTTTTTCTTCTTCTCTTTGCTGTGCCTCAAGTTGCTTGTCTTCTATTTCACTAATCCTATCTGACCTGATCTATTAGCTAAGCTTTTTACCTCGTTTTTCAGTTCGTTAATTGAGTTTTTCATCTCTGTTTGATTTGTTCTTATAGTTTCAATTTCCTTGTAATATATTCTTTGTTTTCATTGAGTTGTTTTCTGAGCTCCCTAAATTGCCTGTCTGTGTTTTCTTTTATATCTCTGAGTATTTTTAGGATTTATGTTTTAAATTCTCTGTCATTTAGCTCCAAGGTTTCCAATATATTAAATTTTTTCTCCGTAGATTTTTTTCTCATCTATCTGTGCTACCTTTCTGTCTTTTGTATCCATGATATTCGATTTCCTTTTCCTTAATGGCATCTGAGGGTGGTTTTGTTGATAGTACTAATGAGAATTAATAAAGAATAAAAAGTAAAAAATAATTATTATTTCCCTTTTTTTCCCTCTCCTCTTCTCTCCCCTCCTTCTTGAGAAAAAATTGTGATGAACTGTGAATTATATTGTGCTAAATAGAACAGAAACTAGCTATAATGGAGGGCAAAAAAGAGCATATGGACCCACAAAATGCAAAAAAGTAAAAAATTTGGGTCAAGAGTAAAATGATTTGCTTTTAAGTGAAGGTCGACTAAGAGATATAATGAGAGGGATAAGAGGGAAACAGGAAAAAGGAAAAAAAAATAAAAAAATTACTATTGTATTAGTGGAGCAAAAACTAGATAAAATGGAGAGCCAGGGTTTGGAGCACTGCTAATGAGTTAAAAAGTGAAGTATAAAACACCCAAATTGCCACATAGAAAAATCTGAGTCCCAAGTAAAAGGATTTGTTTGTAATTGAGGATTGAATGAGAGGAGAAGTAAAGGAGAATAGAAGAAACTAATATAGAGGGAGAAAAAAAGGAAGAGGAATAAACTAAAAGAAGAAAAAAGAAAAAAGAACAGAAAGAGAGAGAGAGAGAGTTAAGGATTTTCGAGTGCAACCCTCATAGAAAGAAAGAAAGAAGAAAGGAAAGAAAATGGGAGATGTAACACTATGGGTAGTGTAGTTCAAGAAGAGGAAAGAGTAAGACTGCCAAAGAATAAAATGACCAAAGTGGAAGAAGAAGAAAATAATCAAGACAAGAAGATGGAAGAAACAAACGAACAAATAAAATAAAATGGAAAAGGTTATAAAGTCTGTGGATTTTTCTTTGTTTTGAGAGGTTATCTTTTTGCTTTTTCTTTTCTCTCCCTCTTTTTGGTCGGTGACTCTGTACCCCGGGCTCTGTCCCTGTGGCATGCTTAGGTAGAGGTTTGCAGTTGATAAGTCTCTATGGCGATGTCATATATTAGGCTTCAGTCTCATTGGCAGTCGAGGCTTGTTAGCATTTGTAGGCTCCGACAATGAGAGAGTTTGTTTTCCCAGAGCCTCTCTCCTAGTCTTTCTTTCCTGAATTAGCAGCCTGATGATCCAGCTATGGGGTTGCTACTGCCTCTGCCTGGAGAGTAAGAGTCTCAAAAAGCTGGCAAATCCCCACTCTATTTCCACTCAGCATAGGGCTCTGGATAAAGGTCTATCAGTCAGAGCCGCTAGCATAATCAGGCAGGGCTGGTAGCTAATTGTTTTCAAGGTGTCTTTCTATGCGCCTCTAGGTGTGTCCAGAATGCCTCAGCACTCTGTGGGACCACTTTCCCCAGGCTTTTTGGCACTTTGTAACCTGTTTCATTTGGGTAGAAGATACCCTAGTCGCTGTTTGCAAAACAGGAGGATTTATAAGCTGCCAAATCCCTCTTTTTAACATATAGCCCTGAGTATGAAAGCTCTGCCAATCAGAAGTTGCTCCCACCCCTACGTGCATAGCAAGAGGCACTAAAAAATATCACGCCTCTTGTCTTAGATTGCTGACCTGAGAGAGATCTTGTCAGTTAGGGTTGCATAGGTCAGTTGGGAGGCGAGCAGACTGTGGGTTAAGCTAATCATTCCCGGGTCTGTTAGCTTGTATGGCTGGGTGAAGCACCCCACCCGCCTGGAGAAGTTCGAGCATAGGGAATTTTGCTTTTGTGCACTCCCTGTGCACCACTCATCAGGGCACAGGGACAACACCAAGACTCTGGTCACAGCCCATGCAAAGGCCTCTGACTCTGCCCCTCTGTCTGGGAACATGGGCACCCACTCCTGGGGCACTAGGAGGAACCTCTCACACACTATCCATGCTCACTGACCAGGATATCGGGGCGGCCGCCCCTTGCCAGGGTGAGGCACCCTTCCCACCCAGAGAAGTTTGAGCATAGGGAAGTTCACTTGCACGCACTCCCCACCTGTCACTCTTCAGGGTGCAGGGGCGACCCCGAGACTCTGATCTCAGCCCACACAAAGGCCTCTGACTCTGCCCCTCTGTCTGGTAACACAGGTGCCCACTCCCTGGGTGCTAGGAGGAACCTCTCACACACTATCTGTGTTCACCAACCAGGATAGCAGGGCTAATGGCTGCTGCACTTGCCTATCTTTGTCTGGGTTGGCGCGGGCATTAGCTTGTGTTGACTGGGTCACCACAAGCACAGTCTTTCCTCAACTTGGACGTCTGTGCTGCAGCCTGGCTCTATTCACTGACCTTTTGCCCGCCTTAGTTCCTATTCTCTCAGTTCCAAGTGAAAGCAGCCCTTATTTAGGTTAGTGAGGAAGGCAGAGTGTTCCTTTCTCCATCTTATTACCTTTGGGGTTGATTATATATTTAGTCAATTTTTCACTCGATCATACCTTCGTCTTCAGTGTGGGACTTCTAGATGCTCCAAGGATAGATTTATCTGTCTCTAGTTGAAGAACTTGTTGAAATTTTGGGGAGATTTATTGGTATCGCTCCTCATGGTGCCATTTCTCTGACGTCACTATTTTTTACCATTTAGTATAATATTACTTGATGGTTTGTCATATAGGGCCTTTAGTATGTTGAGGTACATTTCTTCTATTTCAATTTTATTGAATGTTTAAACATAAAGGGATGTTGTATCTTACTGAATGCCTTTTCAGCATCTATTGATAGGATCTTATGATATTTGTTCTTTGTTTTGTTGATGTGAGGTATTACGTTAACAATTTCCTTATGTCGAACCATTCTTGTGCTCCTGGAATTAATTCCACTTGATTGTGATGAATTATTTTTTTAATGTGTTGCTGTATTTGAAATGCTAATATTTTGCTTAGAATTTTTGCATTTGTACTCATTAGAGATATTAGTTTGTAATTTTCTTTTTGTGTAGTCCTTGCCAGGTTTTGGTATGAGGGTTATATTTTTCTCATACAATGTGTTAGGGAGTATTGCTTCTTCTTCTATTTTTTTGGAGACTTTGCAAAGGTAGGTACCAAATCTTCTCTGAAAATTTCTTTCAAATTCACTAGTGTAGCCATCTGGTCCTAGACGTTTATTTTTGGGGGAGATTTTTGATAGTTGTTTCTATTTACTCCCTGCTTATAGGTCTATTTAGGTTTTCCATGTCTTTGTGACTCAGTCTAGGAAGATTGTATAGTTCTAGGAATTTATCCATTTCTTCTAGAATTGTTGAATTTGGTGGCATATATGTTTTCATAGTATTCTACTATGATCCTTTGTATATTTATTGTGTCTGTGGTAACTTCTTGTTTTCATTTCGAATTTTGTTTATATGAGTCATTTCTCTTTTTTCCTTAGTGAGTCTGGCCAGTGGTGTGTCAATTTTACTGATCTTTTCAAAGAACCAGTTCTTTGTTATATTAATTTTTTTATAGTTAGTTTGTTTTCTATTTTATTTAATTCTGCTCTAATTTTTACTATTATTTTCTTCTGCTGACTTAGAATTGCCTTTGTTCTTCTTTTCTAGGTCCTTAAAGTGTGATGCTAGGTTGTTTACTTAGGAGCTCTCTTGTGTCTAGATATAAGCCTGTAAGGATATAAACTTCCTTCTTTTGATTGCTTTCACTGCATTCCAGAAATTTTAATATTGCATTATCATTCTTGTTTGTCTCTCTCTATTTTTTCATCTCATATCTTTTTGACCTAGTTATTTTTTTCAGAAGTGTGTTATTTAATTACTACATATTTGTGGGTTTGTTTACTTCCTTTTTGCAGTTGAATTCTAATTCCAAGGCCTTATGTTCAGAAAATATGCTTGGTATAATTTCAATCTTCTTGAATTTGTTGATGTTAGTTTTGTGATCCAACATATAGTGTATCCTTGAGAATATTTCATGCACACCAGAAAAGAATGTATAAGCTGATATTCTGGGATAAAATGTGCTGTAAATGTCTATTGTGTCCATTTGGTCTAGTGTGTATTTTAAGACCGATATTTCTTTATTGATTTTCTTTTTGGATGATCTATCTAAATGGTGTGTTGAGATCCCCAAGTATGATTGGGTTTTTGTCTGCTTCTATTTTTAGAATAGTTAGTAGATGTCATAATTTTGGTGCTCCCTGGTTCAGTGCATATATATTAAGAAGTGTTATGTCTTCTTTTTTTTTTTTTGTATCTTTCTGAAGCTGGAAACAGGGAGAGACAGACAGACTCCCGCATGCGCCCGACTGGGATCCACCTGGCACGCCCACCAGGGGCGACGCTCTGCCCACCAGGGGGCGATGCTCTGCCCCTCCAGGGGGTTGCTCTGCCACGACCAGAGTCACTCCAGCACCTGAGGCAGAGGCCAAGGAGCCATCCCCAGCGCCCAGGCCATCCTTGCTCCAATGGAGCCTTGGCTGCGGGAGGGGAAGAGAGAGACAGAGAGGAAGGAGGGGGGGGTGGAGAAGCAAATAGGCGCTTCTCCTATGTGCCCTGGCTGGGAATCGAACCCGGGTCCCCCGCACACCAGGCCGACGCTCTACCGCTGAGCCAACCGGCCAGGGCATGTCTTCTTAATACAATGTCCCCATTATCATCATGAAATATTCATCTTTGTTGCTGTTTTTATTTGTTGTCTTTTTTTGTGTGTGTATGTGTGACAGGGGAATTATTGACATTTGAGGATTTTCTATAGCCATTTAATGTTTTGTTTTGTGATAGTTCTGTGTCTTGTTTGGTTCTTCTCTTCTGTGTTTCTGTCAGTTGTTTTTGTTTGGTGGTATTCCATATTTCTTTCCCCTTTTCTTATTTATTTATTTTCTAGGTAGAATTCAACATGTTTTTTCTTTTTCTAAACTGTGTATTTCTTTTTTTTTTTTTTTTCTGATTTCTTTTTTTTTTTTTTTTTTTTTAAATAAATTTTTATTAATGGTAATGGGATGACATTAATAAATCAGGGTACATATATTCAAAGAAAACATGTCTAGGTTATTTTGTCATTAAATTATGTTGCATACCCCTCGCCCAAAGTCAGATTGTCCTTCGCCACCCTCTATCTAGTTCTCTGTGCCCCTCCCCCTCCCCCTAACTCTCCCCCTGTCCTCCCTCCCCCCACCCCTGGTAACCACCACACTCTTGTCCATGTCTCTTAGTCTCATTTTTATGTTCCACCAATGTATGGAATCATGTAGTTCTTGTTTTTTTCTGATTTACTTATTTCACTCCTTATAATGTTATCAAGATCCCACCATTTTGCTGTAAATGATCTGATGTCATCGTTTCTTATGGCTGAGTAGTATTCCATAGTGTATATGTGCCACATCTTCTTTATCCAGTCTTCTATTGAAGGGCTTTTTGGTTGTTTCCATGTCTTGGCCACTGTGAACAGTGCTGCAATGAACATGGGGCTACATGTGTCTTCACGTATCAATGTTTCTGAGGTTTTGGGGTATATACCCAGTAGAGGGATTGCTGGGTCATAAGGTAGTTCTATTTGCAGTTTTTTGAGGAACCACCATACTTTCCTCCATAATGGTTGTACTACTTTACAGTCCCACCAACAGTGAATGAGGGTTCCTTTTTCTCCACAGCCTCTCCAACATTTGCTATTACCCGTCTTGTTGATCATAGCTAATCTAACAGGGGTGAGGTGGTATCTCATTGTAGTTTTGATTTGCATTTCCCTAATAACTAATGAAGCTGAGCATTTTTTCATATATCTGTTGGCCATTTGTATCTCTTCCTGGGAGAAGTGTCTATTCATGTCTTCTTCCCATTTTTTTATTGGATTGTTTGTTTGTTTGTTGTTGAGTTTTATGAGTTCTTTGTAAATTTTGGAAATTAGGCCCTTATCTGAGCTGTTGTTTGAAAATATCATTTCCCATTTAGTTGGCTGTCTGTTTATTTTTATATCAGTTTCTCTTGCTGAGCAAAAACTTTTTATTCTGATGTAGTCCCATTCATTTATCTTTGCCTTCACTTCTCTTGCCATTGGAGTCAAGTTCATAAAATGTTCTTTAAAACCCAGGTCCATGAGTTTAGTACCTATGTCTTCTTCTATGTACTTTATTGTTTCAGGTCTTATATTTAGGTCTTTGATCCATTTTGAATTAATTTTAGTACACGGGGACAGGCTGTAGTCGAGTTTCATTCTTTTGCATGTGGCTTTCCAGTTTTCCCAACACCATTTGTTGAAGAGGCTTTCTTTTCTCCATTGTGTGTTGTTGGCCCCTTTATCAAAGATTATTTGACCATATATATGTGGTTTTATTTCTGGGCTTTCTATTCTTAAACTGTGTATTTCAATAGTGGCTTTTTCATGGGTGGTTAACACTAGGTTATTAAGGGAAAAAATGTTCATATGCACAAGAGTCCTTTGTCTTATGAGTACTTCTGCCCTCCATCCTCCTTTGCTACTGCAGATCTTTATCCTCTCCCCTTTTATGTTATTTTTGTCACAGATTATCATTGCTCCTTGTTGGAGCTTTTACTTGTAGTTTTGATTTGTTTTGTTATTTGTGTCTGGTCAAATGTTTCCCTTGAGTATTTCCTGCAGTGGGGTTTTCTGGTGATAAATTCTCTCAGCTTCTGTATGTATGTAAAAGCTTTATATCTCTTTTATATTTGAAGGATAACTTTGATGGATATAGTATTCTTGGCTGATAATTTTTATATTTCAGTACTTTGAATGTTTGGGTTCACTCTCTTCTGGCTTGTAGAGTTGCTGCTGTGAAGTCTGATGATAACCTATTGGGTTTTCCTTTGTATATTATGTTCTTTTCTCTAGCTGGCTTGAAGATTTTTTTTTTTGTCATTGATTTTTGACAAATTTATTACTATGTGCCTTGGAGTAGGGCTGTTTGTGTTGACGTAACTCTGTGTTCTGTTTTCTTCTTCGATTCGAGGCTCTAACTCTTTCCAGTCTTGGGAATTTCTCATCAATTATTTGTTTGAATAGGCTCTCCATTCCCTTCTCCCTCTCTTTTTCTTCTGATATACTCATTATTCTTATATTGCTCTTTCTGATGGAGTCAGACAATTCTTGTAGTAGAGGTTTCTCAATATTTTAAACTTGTGAGTCTCTCTCCTCTTCTCTCTATAGCATCTCCTATTGCCTGTCTTTGACGTTACTAATTCTTTTCTCTATCTGTCCTGTTCTATTAGCTAAATTTGCTGCCTCAGTTTTCAATTCCTGTATTGAGTTCTTTATCTCATTTTTAAAGCTTTATTCTCCTTGGTGAGGTATTCATTTTGTTGTCTGAGCTCATTAAGTTGCCTATTTGTGTTTTCTCACATCTCATTGAGTATTTTCAGAACTTTAATTTTGAATTTTCTATTGTTTAACTCCAAGGATTTCATTTGATTGAGAAATTTTTCTGTAGATTTGAGCCCTCTCTTCATTACTCACTAGTTGTATAGCTATGAGAAAGTCACCTAAACCTCTCCAAGCTTCAGTTTCCTTCTCTATCAAATAGGCATAACAATAATGTCTATTCACAGTTGCAGTTAGCATTCAATGAAAAAGCATATGAACTTGTTATTGGCCATAATAATTATCTCAGAGAAGAGTTACTTCTCTGTTAAATAAAAATGCATTGTTACTTCTCTGTTAAATAAAAATACATTTTTAACTAATCTCTTTTCTGAATATATTTTTTGTGTTTTGGTAATAGCCTCCTAACCATTTTCAGGCAAAAGATAAGGTAAAGGTGCTAGAAGTTACTTTTCCTGTGGAAGCTCAATTCTAATTAGAGGTGAGCTTGGAGAGCCCCTATGAATTCTTCTGGTCCTGGGTTGGATGGTTTGATAATACAAGTCCATACCAGTGAAGCACAAGTGAACACCACCACTTCCACATACGACCTAAAAAACCAAGCACCCAAAACCAACTAAAACCAGAAAACCAAAAATTTTCTAGTGAGCATATTTTAAATATTCATTAAGGGGATTTCTTTCACTTTGCATAACTGTGAATTTATCTGTTCTTCTCTGTCCCTTGAATAGAGACGATCCTCTAGGTTACATGAGTGTGTCCCATAATTTTTCAGAAACTATAAAAAAGTATTTGTAAAATTTGTGTTCCCTTTCCTCCTTTCATTTTCCCACTTGTGAATAATTGGCCATAAATACTCAGGAATTATGAATTGTAAAAAAATCTGAGATATATCTTACAAACTTACAGGAAAAAGTTCCCAAGAACCAGGATTTGGAGATATCCTAAAGATGTTGAAAAGCAGTTCATGTTTCTAAGCATCTTCCCGCAGTGACAACAGCTCTCCTTAAGTTGTCACTGTCATTTCCATAATGCTTAGATCCTGTGATTTTAAAGTGCGTGTATGTCTGTAAAATGTAGCACCATGGTGATGAGAGTTACAAGCATTTCCTGGTAGAGTTTAAGCTCTTGTCCCTTCTGTCAAGGTTGGTAAGTGTCACTGTCTTCATTTCTGCTTACATTTCATGTGAATCTGGACATTAACTTTTGTACCAATTTCTATAAATACTCATCACAACCTTGTGGATCATCAAGCCTGACAAGGTTAAACTTGAGAACATGAAATTTGGCTGAAAGCAGACTGGGTAAGTGTGGTCAGAGAAGTGTCTGGATGGTCCCAAGCCTGTAAGAGAAGGGTGTTTATAGCCCTTCTCCCATCATTGAGGCCTAAATCCAGCCCACTGCCTTACTCCCCAGATATGTCACTAGGATACCTAGTCCTTAGCCAAAGGCTCATCTTGTCACATTTTCTGTTAGTTCTCAACAGAGTCATAATGCTGCAGGGGAAAGCAAGTCATTTGGATTTGGACAGAAAGGTTACTGACCAACTTGGGCAACTACTTACCTCTTTAAAAATGTTGTTTCTTGTCCCTGACCAGTTGGCTCAGTGGTAGAGTGTTGGCTCAGCATGTGGAAGTCCCAGGTTTGATTCTGGGCCAGGGCACACAGGAGAAGTGCCCACCTGCTTCTCCACCCTTCCCCTTTCCTTTCTCTCAGCTCTCTCTTCCCCTCCCACAGCCAAGGCTCCATTGGAGCAAAGTTGGCCTGGGTGCTGAGGATGGCTCCATGGCCCCTGCATCAGGTGCTAGAATGGCTCCAGTTGCAAAGGAGCAACACCCCAGATGAGCCGAGCATCACCCCCTAGTGGGCATGCCAGGTGGATGCCAGTCGGGCGCATGCGGGAGTCTGTCTGACTGCCTACCCACTTCTAACTTTGGAAAAATACAAAAAACAAAACTAAACAAAAAATGTTGTTTCTTCAGTTATAAAATGAAAGAATACCAACAACATTTAGGGTCCTTTTTATGTTTCTGGGGTAGGAAGTAGAGAAAGTATAATGATATGACTTTTCCCCAAAGCAATTTTCTATCAAGAGCCTTAAAAATGTCTATAATTTTAATTTCACTTTAAGGAATCTGTCCTGAAGAATAATCTGTGATTTATATTTCCAGGTCTGTGTTCTCCAAGGTTTCTTTCTTCCAAAACTCTCTCTTAACACGCTGACCCTGCAGTTGTTCTCCTGTCTCCCCTCTATATATCTCTCTTTCCCTTATGACTTAAATGTACTTCCTTCCCTCTGGGGCAAAGATTCTTCTTACTTAAAAGAGAAGAAAGAAAGCAGATGAATGCAGAACTCTCTTTGTAGAAAGGGAGGAGGTGGAACACCAATCTCTTCATGCAACTGGAAAATAAAATAACCTCTTTTTTTATTGGACAGAATCTGATCACAGGATATTTAACATTCTGAGCAAAAAGACATTTGGCCTCATGCTCCTCTTCCTTCTTTTACTCAACAAATATATATTAGTACTCACTATGCCACACGTGTTGATCTAGTTGGTGGGATATATTGAGTGTGGGAGGTAAACAATAAGCAAAACATGGGAATGGGAAGATCAAATTCACAGTTTTTTTCTTCTACATTTTTTGACAGAGACAGAGAGGGAGTCAGAGAGAGGGACAGATAGGGACAGACAGGAAGGGAGAGAGATGAGAAGCATCAATTCTTCATTGTGGCATCTTAGTTGTTCACTGATTGCTTTCTCATATGTGCCTTGCCTGGGGGGGGGGTGCTTACAGGAGAGCGAGTTGACCCTTTGCTCAAACCAGCAACCTTGGGCTCAAGCCAGTGACCATAGTGTCATGTCTATGATCTCACTCTCAAGCCAGGGACCCCTTGCTCAAACTGTTGAGCCTGTGCTCAAGCCGGTGACTTTGAGTTTAGAATGTGGATCTTCCACGTCCCAGTCCAATGCTCTATCCACTGCGCTACTGCCTGGTCCGGCAAATTCACAGTTTTAAGGGGTTATCTGGCTGCAGTGTATAAAATAGACTGTAGGGGTGGGGAGTGAAGTTGGGTTATAGGCTGTAGTGGGTGTGGTCTAGAAGGGAGGTGGTGCTGGTTTGGACCAGGTTGGAAGCAGAAGAAATGGTGAGAAGTGCTTGCATTCATAATGTACTTTAAATGCAATACTGAAAGGATTTGTTCATGAATTGGATGTGACGTTATAACAAAAGCAATGACAAATGTGAAAGAATTTTTCCTGAATAGGAAATGCTGGTATAATTTACTGAGCTAGGAAACACTGGAGAAGGAGCATGTTTGGGGAGAAATCAAGTTTTCCTTTGGCTATCTTAAGTCTATGATGACTATTCAATATCCAAGTGTAGTTGTCAAGTGGGCAGCTGAAAAAACAAGTGTGGAATGCAGGAAAAGTTAGAACTGGAGATAAAACATTTAAAGTCATCAGAATATAAATGTTATTTTAAAAGATATAAAATCAGTTATAATGGGAGTAAAGGGTAGATAAAGGAGGCTCAAAATTCCAAAATCTAGAGATTCAAGAAATGAAGAAAAGAAAGAAGGGAAATGAGAAAGAGTGAGAAAGGAGCCTAAGAGGAAATAGCCAGTGACGAAGGCTTCTGTGTCCCGATGCCAGACTTCTCAGGAGAAGAGAAATGTGACAAGGGGGCTGAGGAGTGAGAATCAGTGACTTTGACCAGAGGGATGCTTTCACAGCCTGACTGCAGTCTCCTCAGGAGAGAAAAGGAGGTGAGCAAGTGGAGGTGGTAGAGACAAAACCTTCTGGAAAAGTTTTGCTTTAAAGGGGAGTAGAAGCACGGGGCAGTAGCTGGATTAGCATCAAGAGTTAACAAAAGCATCATAGAAAAGAGAAGTCCAAGATGACTACTCTGATTTTGTTTCAGGCATTGGAGGCAGGGATCACAGGAAGAGCAGCACGTGTGGGGGAAGAACGTGTAGAACTCGTTTTGAAGTGCTACACGTGAGCTGTAGACACACTCAACACCTGACAGTGGGGTTCCCATCTCTGAATGAGCTAAAAATAAATTTAGATTAGTGTTCTCAGTGTAAACTATTTTCAAGTGTCTGCAAAGACCCACGAACATGCGGTGGTTTGTAATATTGCTTAGACACAAATCTGAATTATACACACTATAAAGCGACTGTGGAGGTCTGACCAGGCGGTGGCGCAGTGGATAGAGTGTCGGACTGGGATGCGGAGGACCCAGGTTCGAGACCCCAAGGACATCAGCTTGAGCGCAGGTTCATCTGGTTTGAGCAAAGCTCACCAGCTTGGACCCAAGGTCGCTGGCTCAAGCAAGGGGTTACACGGTCTGCTGAAGGCCGCCCAGTCAAGGCACATATGAGAAAGCAATCAATGAACAACTAAGGTGTCGCAAGAAAATACTAATGATTGATACTTCTCATCTCTCTCCATTCCTGTTTGTCTGTTCCTATCTGTCCTTCTCTCTCTCTCTGTCTCAAAAAAAAAAAAAAAAAAAAAAAAGCAACTGTGCAGGACTGACTTATTTAGCTAATGAATAAAGCCAGCTGACCATCTAGGATCCACTCTCAATGCCATTTGTTCATACCTGAGAAGTAGGATTTTTAACAACAGAATTTGTTTCCAAAGGAAAGCCAGTCCTTACAGTCAGGGAAGGCACAGAAGGAGATGATGATTTTAGGACATGAAACAGAAATTGAGGATGAAGGATTATGTACAATTGTGGCCCTTATAAATGAGATAACTTGGAAATATTTTAAACACATTATTATGAATGTCAAGGGTCTATATTCTTGCCCTTCACGTCCAGATACCTCTGCCTGACTTACTAGGTTCTCTATATGAACCTCTGCCACCAGCAGGTGCTCTCCCTGTCCTTCCCTGATCATACTCTTCTCCTCCATGGTGCGCAGGTCCTAACTGTGCTCTGTCTAGACACAAGCTCTTGCATGAGGCAGCTAAAGGATCATCTGCTTATACCAAGGGATTCTGTGGGCTGTAAAATCACTCCTGTTGGAGTTCAATGCTCATAGCCTCTGTGTCAGTGAATGAGCTTCCCAGAGGAAACACCCTGTTGCTGCTCAATGTAGAGGAAACACTCTCAATGCACAGAGCAGGAACTTCCCACACTCACAGGCTCCTCTTTCTCTCTCAGAGAGTAATCTCACTGATGATGAAGCAAGAGTCTAACATGCATTGGCTCAAGTTCCCTCATTAGATAAAGTTAATGTGTTCATGTTACTGCTCACCTGTGACCTGTCTCTCTGGGCTTAAAACCAGCCACAGTCCCCTACACAGTGGCTCAGTAAGTGTCTGTTCTGTCTATCCAATAATAACAACCATCATCATAATCATAGCTTACTCTGTGCCAGGCTCTATTCTAAACATTTTAATTTTCATGATAACTCTATAAGTCAGATACAATTCTCTTCACTTTAAGATAGAAAACCTGAGGCATAAAGAGAAAAAGTACCATATTTCTCCCTGTATAAGAGACACCCTAATTTTGGGGCCCGAAATTTGAAAAAAGTGTATTACATAAAGTTATTGAACTCAAGTTTTATTCATCATAAAATTTATATCTATTAGCTTGTCCTCATCTGTGTCTGATGATGAATCACTGTCTTCATATATTGCCTCATCCTCAGTTCCGTTTATGGCATTTGAAATGCCACAATCACTATATAAGACACATCCAGTTTTTAGACCCCCAAATTTTCAAAAAAGGGTGAGTCTTATACATGGGAAAATATGGTAATTTGCCAAGGATTACATAGAAAATAAACTAGTAGGTAGCAAAGCTGGGCTTCTAACTCAGGTAAGTCTGTTCTGATGCTCCCAAGTGGGTCCCATGACCCGGAGATGGCTGTGGGGGAAGCGTGTGGGGAAGGGAAGGGGGACAAAGTTTTTAATAGTCCATTTTGATGTATGGGTCAAGACAACTTACTAGCTGAGTTTTAAGCTTTAAATTGTTTATTAATTTAATTTTAAAGTGTTTGTTAATTCCTATCTGACTCTTGTGTTTACTTCTCAGTTGGTTCATATTTTGAAAAGGAAAGGTTTATAAATAATGGCTCTCTCAGAAACTCCAACACTAAACTGGTCCAATTCTACTGAAGTAAGATAAAGGATTAAAAATTAAATATCCTTTTCCTGACAATTTATTCCTGGGGACATATACATCCTCACCTGAATGGGAATAGCACTGGGGTCACTAAGCTCAATTAGGGAGCATTCATACCTCCCTATCCAAGGACTAGCCTTTCTTTCTCAACACCTGGGCCATCATTATAGCAACCTCTCCCTAGGTTTTCTTGGTCCTCCAGAAGCCTTACCTATAGCTCAAATTTTTTATGCAACCCAGGTTTGCTACCATGACTAGCAAGGCTAGAGGAAGACTGGGAGTCCCTTATTTATTGGTTAGCCTAAGGTCTCTGAGGGGCCAAGGACCCAGCCAATTTCATGTCCTATCTATCATAGGAGCTCCAAGAGCCCATGATAGCCTACACTCCTTGGTTAGCTTTCATGGAGACTACAAATCTTCTAATATTGTTTGAAAATATTGGTATATATATGCATATGTGCATTTTTCTCAGGAAAGGGTCTATAACGTCATTTGAATTTAGAGACCATCACAAGCCAAAAATGGTTAGGAAACTATCATTTTAGAGCAGTTTCTAAAGAACAAACTCCTAAGGTGAAATCTGATAGCGGTTTGATCACACTCTGAATTCTGTGGCTCTGGTCATATCACTACGAGACATCAAGTCACCTGGATGTCAAAAGCACTGTGAGTACTGAACCTGCAAGATCTTCAGTCTGCTTTCTCACACAGTGGCTTCTGAAGGCATTTTTCATAGGCTTTCTTTCCCTCAAAACTTCTCTTCCTAGTCTTCTCCATAGCAGAAGACGTAGACAAAGCATCCACATACTGAGAGCATAAAAATCTGTGAGTAGAATCTCTCCAATTAAAAAGAAGTTTCCCATGCCTGGTTGAGTATCTCAGTGAGAGCATCATCCCCACACAGAGGTTGTGGGTTTGAATCCCCATCAGGGCACATCTAAGAAGTAACCAGTGAGTGCACAACTAAATGGAATAACTAAGTGGAATGAGTTGATGCTTCTCTTTCTCTCTCATCAATGGAAAAGTTTTTTGTTTTTTTTTTAAGAAAAATGAAGTTTCCCTTTTACTTATTTTTTATTCAGTTACATTTGACATACAATATTGTGTAAGCTTAAGATGTAAAAGATATTGATTTGATACATTCTCCCTTTCACTTTTTATATTAATTTGTTAAATTTCAAAACTTTGTAATGAGGCTTTGGGCTAGTAGCAAAAAAATAGCAAAGAGGCGGTGGAACATTAGCAGTCCCTCAATTTGGAAATCTATGGGACTATATAAAAATTCTTGATATAATGAAAGATTCACATTGCTACAACTAGTCATGCTTTTGTCAAAATAAGGTGAATTCATGTCTTGATAAATTAAAAAATAATTCTGCCTTCCTCGATTTCCCTTTGTATCTTCACCTCAGTCTCTGAATTTAAATACTCACCTTGCTATAATTATGTTGTTTCCTTAAATTGTATTTAAAAATTGGCAAACATGCAAAGGAGAGAATGACATGCTCCAATTCGCCCACAATTTTACATACCAAGAGAGAGCTTACAGTTTCCTTTTTGCTCTTAAATAAGTGAACTACCAACTTTCTAAATGAAAGTTTCTATTATAGAATAAAGCTTAAAATATATACACAAGGTCACCTTAAACAACTCACCAGGGAAAATGTTGCAACCCACAGCTATCACAAACTGCATGCCATTTAAAACTTTCTCAAAGCTGTGTCTTAGCAGGAACTACATCTCCTTAATACACTCCTTTTGCCAGCCTTTCTTTTAAGGTTTTGGTTTTTTATTTATTTATTTATTTATTTATTTATTTTTTATATAATTTTATTTTTTTAATGGGGTGACATCAATAAATCAGGATACATATATTCAAAGATAACAAGTCCAGGTTATCTTGTCGTTCACTTATGTTGCATACCCACCACCCAAAGTCAGATTGTCCTCTGTCACCTTCTATCTTGTTTTCTTTGTGCCCCTCCCCACCCCCTATCCCTCTCCCATTCCCCCCTCCCCCCCCCCGTAACCACCACACTCTTATAAATGTCTCTTAGTTTCACTATTATGTCCCACCTACGTATGGAATAATACAGTTCCTGTTTTTTTCTGATTTACTTATTTCGCTTCGTATCATGTTATCAAGATCCCACCATTTTGCTGTAAATGTTCCGATGTCATCATTTCTTATGGCTGAGTAGTATTCCATAGTGTATATGTGCCACATCTTCTTTATCCAGTCATCTATTGATGGGCTTTTTGGTTGTTTCCATGTCCTGGCCACTGTGAACAATGCTGCAATAAACATGGGGCTGCATGTGTCTTTACGTATCAATGTTTCTGAGTTTTTGGGATATATACCCAGTAGAGGGATTGCTGGGTCATAAGGTAGTTCTATTTTCAGTTTTTTGAGGAACCACCATACTTTCTTCCATAATGGTTGTACTACTTTACATTCCCACCAACAGTGTATGAGGGTTCCTTTTTCTCCACAGCCTCTCCAACATTTGCTGTTACCTGACTTGCTAATAACAGCTAATCGAACAGGTGTGAGGTGGTATCTCATTGCCGTTTTGATTTGCATTTCTCTAATAGCTAAAGAAGATGAGCATCTTTTCATATATCTGTTGGCCATTTGTATTTCTTCCTGGGAGAAGTGTCTATTCATATCCTCTTCCCATTTTTTTATTGGATTGTTTGTTTGTTTGTTGTTGAGTTTTATGAGTTCTTTGTATATTTTGGATATTAGGCCCTTATCTGAGCTGTCGTTTGAAAAAATCATTTCCCATTTAGTTGGCTTTCTGTTTATTTTGTTATCAGTTTCTCTTGCTGAGCAAAAACTTCTTAGTCTGATGTAGTCCCATTCATTAATTTTTGCCTTCACTTCTCTTGCCTGTGGAGTCAAATTCATAAAATGCTCTTTAAAACCCAGGTCCCTGAGTTGAGTACCTATGTCTTCTTCTATGTACTTAATTGTTTCAGGTCTTATGTTTAGATCTTTGATCCATTTTGAGTTAATTTTTGTACAGGGGGAGAGACTGTAGTCCAGTTTCATTCTTTTGCATGTGGCTTTCCAGTTTTCCCAGCACCATTTATTGAAGAGGCTTTCTTTTCTCCATTGTGTGTTGTTGGCCCCTTTATCAAAAATTATTTGACTATATATATGTGGTTTTATTTCTAGACTTTCTATTCTGTTCCATTGGTCTGAGTGTCTATTTTTCTGCCAATACCATGCTGTTTTGATTGTCGTGGCCCTATAATAGAGTTTGAAGTCAGGTATTGAAATGCCCCCAGCTTCATTCTTTTTCTTTAGGATTGCTTTGGCTATTCGGGTTTTTTTATAGTTCCATATAAATCTGATGATTTTTTGCTCTATTTCTTTAAAAAATGTCATTGGAAGTTTGATGGGAATTGCATTAAATTTGTATATTGCTTTGGGTAATATAGCCATCTTGATTATATTTATTCTTCCTAGCCAAGAACAAGGTATATTCTTCCATCTCATTATATCTTTTTCAATTTCCCTTAACAATGGTTTATAGTTTTCATTATATAAGTCCTTTACATTCTTTGTTATGTTTATTCCTAAGTATTTTATTTTTTTTGTTGCAATCGTGAAGGGGATTGTTCTTTTGAGTTCCTTCTCAGTTGTTTCATTGTTGGCATATAGAAAGGCTATTGACTTCTGTATGTTAATTTTGTATCCTGCGACCTTACTGTATTGGCTTATTGTTTCTAGTAGTCTTTTTGTGGATTCTTTGGGGTTTTCAATGTATAGGATCATATCATCTGCAAAAAGTGATACCTTTACTTCTTCTTTTCCGATATGGATGCCTTTTATTTCTTTGTCTTGTCTGATTGCTCTGGCTAGAACCTCTAGTACCACATTAAATAAGAGTGGAGAGAGTGGACAACCCTGTCTTGTTCCTGATTTAAGGGGGAAAGCCTTCAGTTTAGTGCCATTTAATATGATGTTAGCTGATGGTTTATCATATATGGCCTTTATCATGTTGAGATATTTTCCTTCTATACCCATTTTGTTGAGAGTCTTAAACATAAAATTGTGTTGTATTTTATCGAAAGCCTTTTCTGCGTCTATTGATAAGATCATGTGGTTTTTGTTCTTTGTTTTGTTGATATGGTGTATTACATTAACCGTTTTACGTATGTTGAACCATCCTTGAGATTCTGGGATGAATCCCACTTGATCATGATGTATTATTTTTTTAATATGTTGTTGTATTCGATTTGCTAGTATTTTGTTTAGTATTTTAGCATCTGTATTCATTAGAGATATTGGTCTGTAGTTTTCTTTTTTTGTGCCATCCTTGCCTGATTTTGGTATGAGGGTTATGTTGGCTTTGTAAAATGTGTTTGGAAGTATTGCTTCTTCTTCAATTTTTTGGAAGACTTTGAGTAGAATAGGAACCAAGTCTTCTTTGAATGTTTGATAAAATTCGCTGGTATAGCCGTCAGGGCCTGGACTTTTATTTTTGGGGAGGTTTTTAATGGTTTTTTCTATTTCTTCTCTACTGATAGGTCTGTTTAGGCTTTCTGCTTCTTCTTGACTCAGTCTAGGAAGGTTGTATTGTTCTAGGAATTTATCCATTTCTTCTAGGTTGTTGAATTTAGTGGCATAAAGTTTTTCATAGTATTCTACAATAATTCTTTGTATATCTACGGTGTCCGTGGTGATTTCTCCTCTTTCATTTTGGATTTTGTTTATATGAGTTCTTTCTTTTTTTTCCTTGGTAAGTCTTGCCAAGGATTTGTCAATTTTGTTGATCTTTTCAAAGAACCAGCTCCTTGTTCTATTAATTTTTTCTATAGTTTTTCTGTTCTCTAATTCATTTATTTCTGCTCTGATTTTTATTATCTCCTTTCTTCGGCTGGTTTTGGGTTGTCTTTGTTCTTCTTTTTCTAGTTCCTTAAGGTGGGAAGTTAAGTGGTTCACTTGGGCTCTCTCTTGTTTGTTCATATATGCCTGAAGTGATATGAACTTCCCTCTTATCACTGCTTTTGCTGCATCCCATAGATTCTGATATGTCGTATTGTCATTTTCATTAGTCTGTATATATCTTTTGATCTCTGCACTTATTTCTTCTTTGACCCATTCATTTTTTAAAAGTATGTTGTTTAGTTTCCACATTTTTGTGGGATTTTTTTCCTCTTTTTTGCAGTTGAATTCTAGTTTCAAGGCTTTATGATCAGAAAATATGCTTGGTACAACTTCAATTTTTCTGAATTTGCTGATGTTGTTTTTGTGGCCCAACATATGGTCAATTCTTGAGAATGATCCATGTACACTGGAGAAAAATGTATACTCAGTCACTTTGGGATGAAATGTCCTGTAGATGTCTATCATATCCAGGTGGTCTAGTGTTTTGTTTAAGGCCACTATGTCTTTGTTGATTCTCTGTTTGGATGACCGATCTAGAGCCGTCAGCGGTGTATTGAGGTCTCCAAGTATGATTGTGTTTTTGTCAGTTTTTGTTTTAAGATCAATAAGTAGCTGTCTTATATATTTTGGTGCTCCTTGGTTTGGTGCATATATATTAAGAATTGTTATGTCTTCTTGATTCAGTGTCCCCTTAGCCATTATGAAATGGCCATTTTTGTCTCTGAGTACTTTTCCTGTCTTGTAGTCAGCATTATCCGATATGAGTATTGCTACACCTGCTTTTTTTTGGATGTTATTTGCTTGGAGTATTGTTTTCCAGCCTTTCACTTTGAATTTGTTTTTATCCTTGTTACTTAGATGAGTTTCCTGTAGGCAGCATACAGTTGGATTTTCTTTTTTAATCCATTCTGCTACTCTGTGCCTTTTTATTGGTGAGTTTAATCCGTTTACATTTAGTGTAATTATTGATACTTGTGGGTTCCCTATTGCCATTTTATATCTTGCTTTCTGTTAGTTTTGTGTCTTGTTTGATCCTTCTCTTTTGTTTTTCTATCTTTTGTTTTTATTTGGTTTTATTCCATCCATCTTTCCACTGTTGCTATCTTTTTTATCTTATGTGCTTCTGTGGTGGTTTTTTCAATGGTGGTTACCTTTGAGTAATGAAAAGGGTTCCTACCCTGTTCATTGTAGCGAACTATTTTGTGAGTACTTTTGCACTCCATCGTCCTTTGCTACTGTTAATCTCCATCTTCTCCCCCTCTTTCTTTTTGTTGTTGTCACAGTTTAAATTTGGTTTTATTGTGTTCTTCTTGGAGCTTTTACTTGTGGCTCTGTTTTTTTTTGTTCTTTGTATCTGATTGGAGAACCCCCTTTAGTAATTCCTGGAGTGGGGGTTTTCTGATGATAAATTCCCTCATCTTTTCTGTATCTGTGAATGTTTTTATTTCTCCTTCATATTTGAAGGATAGCTTTGATGGGTATAGTATTCGTGGCTGAAAGTTTAAGGTTTTGGTTTTATCAAGCTGATTTAGAGTAAATTTGTGACAGAATGACAAAAAATATGGTGTCCCTTTCCATTGAGATCTAGTGGAAGATAGTTTAAGATATGGAGACGGGAAGGAGGGGACTATATTTTTTCACTGGCAGTAAACTTCCTCTTCAGGAGAAACTTGTCTTTTCTCTGATGGTCTCTTCGGTTATGAAAGAAAAAGCACACAATAGCATGATCAAGGAAAAGACAATGAGAGAGCCAGATTGTTGTACATTGTTTTATAAGAGGAATTTTGAGCTGCCAAGAGCAAGGAAGAAATTGCAAGTTAGAGAGACAAACAGATGGAAGAAGAAGGAGGGAGAGAACACTGGCAGTTGGCAAGGCTGGGAGCCAGACTTTTCAAAACAGGGGAAAGTAACATTCAATTTTAAGTAATCTGCTGTGGGTATTTTGATTCAGTGAAACTGCTGTTTTTACCATCAACTTTTTATAAAATTCTCTGTTTTCATGAGTGTTATCTGAATGAAGTAAATGAAGGAATAAAGATGGTGTTCCACATTTTGATTGACTCAAGGCATAGACAAGGGAACAGACACAGGAGCCAAGATGACAATAAATTTGAAAATTCTAAGAAGCAGAAAATTTGGCCAATAGGTGATTAAGAAGAACAAGTCCTCTCCTGGAAATCCCTGAAATGTTAGAGGGATGCTGTGTCACTTAGATGTTATCAGACAAGCAGAACCATTATATGGAATTTACTATTGGGATCACACCTTACTAAATTGTGAAAGCTGTTTAGAAATTCTGTGGAAGGCTATTGCCTCCTTGTCTGTTGTGGGTCTGAAGTCTGTAGAGATTCAGGACTAGCAGTTGGGAAAAAAATAGAGATGGAAAGGGGAGATCATAGACAAACTGGAGCCCCTCTCTCTCTCTCTCTCTCTCTCTCTCTCTCCCCATCCCTTCATCCTTCCCTCCAACCTCGACATCACAGATTATGTACAGAAGGACCTGGCACCATAGAGCTGCACACACACCTGACTTAGGATTCAAAGAAACTGAAGGAGGTGATCCAACAGGAGCTAGAGCAGCTGTGATCTTGGCTGCCTTATGCCAACAAGAGGCACCAGCAGATCAGTGCCAACATGCATGAACTCCAAGAGTGAGTGTTACCCCACACTGAACTTCAACAAATAGTGGCTCGCTATGGGTAATAATGAAAGGAATCACTACCATTTTCACATGGTTTTCCTGGGCCCATGGATCTTGGTAATACAAGAAATAGCACATACATTGGTCAATGATTTAGAGCATAAACCACATCTTGTAGGGATTTATCTTAACCCTGCAAGGTTTTGCTACCCAGATGGCATGGAAACTAAATCTTGAAAAGGTTATTCCAGCATACTGTCAAACCAGCCACTTCAGGGTGATGGGGAACATGGTAAGATCAGTGAATTCCATTAGCATGAGTCCATTGCAGCATTTCAATTGTTATTAAATGAGTTCCTTAATCAGGGACAATGCTGTGGGAATATCCTGATGGGAATTACATTATGTAAGTCCACAGATGGTGGTTTTAGAAAAATTATTGAGGGCAAGTGTCTCTTCCAAGATGCATATGGTCCATTGCAATCAACCTACCACCAGGTGGCTGTCTCATTCTCCTGAGGAATGGTGCCAAATTGGGGTATAGAGTTGGTCTCTGCTTGTTGGAAGGTTGGGTAGCCAGGCAGATCAGCCTTCGTGAGTGGAAAACCATGTTGCTGAGTCCATGTATAAGCTCCAAAGCTGACAACATGGTCACTTTGTTTAAGAATTTGTTGGGAAAAGATGGAGTGGTTAGGGAAAGAACCTATTAACATCTGCAGAGCTGGGTATCTTGTCCATCTTATTATTCAGACCTTCCTATACTGAGATTGTTCTTTGATGAGAAGCCACATGAGACAAACTTCTTCACGGTCTGTGCCCATTAGAAAAATCTATCCACACACCTCCTTGTTTCCAATTTTCCAGTTGTGTTTCTTCTTGAGTGTACACAAACATTCAATTCATAACTCTGACCATGTAGTCAAACCATTAGTCACTGTGAATCAGTGTGGAGCCATATCTTGGGCAATCTCTTCATCCAAGAAAAAATAAATAGCTAGATACACTCCTTGAAGTACTGTCCAACACTAGGATTTTCCTTCACTGTTATAGTACTTCAGAGCCACTTCAGAGTTGACCAGCAGTACTGATTATCTGCTCTGGGGATGTGCCACCATATCATATAGATCTATAAATAAAGTCTGAATTTTTTTTTCTTTTTCGGTCAACATTAGCCATCAAAAACTCCTCATGAGGCCATATGTGTGGGTTAAGAGGAGGCAAGATAGCAAGAGTAGGGGCCATAGACATCTGGTTAATTGCTCATTCAACTTACTTGTGCCTTCAGGGCCTGTTTAAGCTGTACTTCATGCCCAATTTTA
This sequence comes from Saccopteryx leptura, assembly GCF_036850995.1. NCBI lineage: Eukaryota > Metazoa > Chordata > Mammalia > Chiroptera > Emballonuridae > Saccopteryx > Saccopteryx leptura. The sequence continues at coordinate 178,188,360 of NC_089504.1, read as the reverse complement.
TGGTTTGGTGGGTCAGCCAACACCCACTTTATAATAGGTAGCTCATGTTGATGTGGTGACCCCTGACCAAGTATTGAGTATCTTTGAAGGCCCAGTAGCAAGCCATAAGCTTCTCAAAAGAAGAACAGCCATCTATAAAGGATGGCAGAGTTTTGATCTAAATTCTAATGGAGGTATTCACTGTAACTCAGCTGTAGGGGCCTGCAAAGACTCCATACACATCTCAACATACACAGACATTGCAAGCACCACCAGATCACTGGGTCACATGGGTGAGCGCTGTACATAGCAACCTGGACTTATGCCCAGCCTTCTCTTTTTCTGGGTGATATTTTGATCCCTTTTTGCAATCACTTGAATATACATATGATATATAGTCACTTATATTTTTTCTCCACTTATTTAGAACTTAAGTAAGAAAACAGGGGCTATTTACTATGTGCTTTTCAAATACTCTAACACATAGAATGTGAGACTCTGGTTAATCTTATTTAAATGTTTAAGAAAAGGGTAGCCCTGTAGGTTGAAGCTCTTCTGGACACCCAGTGAGATATAGGTCTTAAAAATGGAGGAGGCCCTGGCTGGTTGGCCCAGTGGTAGAGTGTTGGCCTGGTGCACAGGGGTCCCGGGTTTGATTCCCGGCCAGGGCACACAGGAGAAGCACCCATGTGTTTCTCCACCCCTGCCCCTCTCCTTCCTCTCTGTTTCTCTCTTCCCCTTCCGCAGCCAAGGCTCTATTGGAGCAAAGTTGGCCCGGGTGCTGAGGATGACTCCATGGCCTCTGCCTCAGGCACTAGAAAGGCCCTGGTTGCAACAGAGCAACGCTCCAGATGGGCAGAGCATCGTCCCCTGGTGAGCATGCCGGGTGGATCCCGGTCGGGCGCATGCGGGAGTCTGTCTGACTGCCTCCCCGTTTCCAACTTCAGAAAAATACAAAAAAAAAAAAAAAAAAGGAGGAAAGGACCAAACAGTAAGACCACTTCTCTAGTACCAAAACAATTTGTTGCAAAGTAAAAATTGCAGTTAATCATTTCTTTAATTTTTTTCTACTGCAATAAGCATCCAGTTTGACTGATGCACCAGACATTTTGGCCCCACAGCCTATAAATAACAATCTTATGCTTCCATGGAAAGGAGGGCATTCAGGAAATGGAGACTAATTTTAACCATACAAACATTATAGTTCCAAACCCTTTGCTCCTTATCATATTTATATTGTACTCTTTCAGACCAAACTGAACAAAAATACTAATTTAACCCAGTTTTAAAAACAAAGAGGACAGAGATCTCATGTGAAATGGGATTATTTTTATTCTTGTCACATCTGCTTCGGACATGACTTTTAATATTTAAATGTTATTCCCTGTGAGATCTGAGCTTTCAGCATTTTGTGGCTATGACAGGATTCAAATTTCAGATTCTACCTTGTAGAAAAAGTATCATTTCAAAGTATGTGCCCCAGGCAAGTAATAATAAATCTGAGTCCTGGTATTTTTTTAAATGAACTTTTTTCAGAGGTCTCTTAAAATGTAGCTTATTCTCTCTCCTTTCGAGACACCAGGAGTTAAGCAATGATGCCTTTCATTTTATCTGGAATTCAGTCTGACTCTGTTACCAAATTACTTATTATAAGCAGAATAAGTAATTGCAAAATGATGAAATATTATTGTGTCTGCCTTTAACCCATTAAATATTTTATAATATGCAAACATTTCCCTTTCATTCTAATTAAAATTATTACATTAATTATTTATAATTATAATTTAACTATTAAAATCATGTCTGTTGTTTTTTTTTTGTTATTAGTATAATCCTGAAAACACCTGCCCACAATCTACTAACTACTAGGGTTGTAGTGATTAATAGTAATAAATCCCATGAAATCATTTTTTATCCTTAAGCAGGCTGAACAAATGGGGCCACTTAAATGCCTTTGCTTAAATGCTACATTGCTCTGGCATGTTTCATGAAGTTGCATAAATTCTGTCACTTTGCATCTCATAATTCACAAACTGTAGGAAATGCAGTATGCAGGAATTAACCACATAGTGCCCACTATTGACCATGGCTTGGCAAAGCTTACTGGGTATGTCTTATGTAAAAATATTTATAAGATTATAGAAATAATAGTCTTAAGATTTTCTTTAAAGATGATTTTCTTATTTGGGTTCTTCCCAACTTTTTCCATAGTCCTTACTGTAATAGTATTCAAATAATTTCCTGCAAGAGGAAATTTAAGCAAATACACATGGTAAGTTCTGTATTTTGATATACACCAGAATGACCAGCTAGTTTCTGTTTTAACTAGAATTGACTTTTTTGCTATAGACTATATATAACTGAAAATATAATTAATAGAAAGGGAGAAACATTAAGAAAAGCATTATTATGCCTCTATTTAGCTTTTTATTTTCAAAGTATGTTATGGTCTGAGTTATAAATTAAGACCTCTCCCTTGATTGAATCAATCAACAGATTAAAGAAATTTGAATTTTACTTCAGAAAGTCAAAAGCAGCAAATATTGTGTGTGTGTGTGTGTGTGTGTGTGACAGAGACAGAGAGAGGGACAGATAAGGATAGACAGACACGAAGGGAGAGAGATGAGAAGCATCAATTCTTTGTTGCAGCTCCTTAGTTATTCAGTGATTGCTTTCTCATATGTGCCTTGACTGGGGGAGGGGAGCTACAGCAGACTGAGTGACCCCTTGCTCAAGCCAGCAACTTTAGGCTCAAGCTGGTGAGCCTTGCTTAAACCAGATGAGCCCATGCTCTAGCCAGCTACCTCAGAGTTTCGAAACTGAGTCTTCCACGTCCCAGTCTGACGTTCTATCCACTGTGTCATGGCCTGGTCAGGTGAAGCAGGAAGTGTTTTTAAGTCTTATACCACTATGTCATTGGTATATTAGCAAGAATATATTTCCATAACTTGACGATAAGGCTAAACGTGAAATTAGAAAAAGATTAATAACTAAAATAAATTGTCAGAAAAGGTAACCTACTCTAAGCAGTATTCTAAAAAAAAAAGATGGCTGAAAAGTTTTAGTACCCAAAATTCAAGTTATCATTTCCGAATCTCATGATTATATTTACAGCATGGTTGATTGCATGGTGAAAGTACATGTTAGCGGCCCTGGCCGGTTGGTTCAGTGGTAGAGCATTGCCCAACTTTCGGATGTCCCGGGTTTGATTTCTAGCGAGGACACACAGGAGAAGCGCCCATCTGCTTCTCCACCCCTCCCCCTCTCCTTTCTCTCTGTCTCTCTCTTCCCCTCCTGCAGCCAAGGCTCCATTGGAGCAAAGTTGGTCCAGGCGCTGAGGATGGCTCCATGGCCTCTGCCTCAGGCATTAGAATGGCTCCGGTTGCAACAGAACAACACCCCAGATGCACAGAGCATCTCCCCCTAGTAGGCATGCCAGGTGGATCCTGGTCGGGGTTAATTCAGGAGTCTGTCTCTCTGCTTCCCCACTTCTCACTGCAGAAAAATACAAAAAACAAAACAAAACAAAACAAATAAACAAAAAGAATGTGTTAGTGGAAGAATAAGCCTGATGCCTAGAAAAATGCAAAAAATTTAGCACCCAGAACCCTTGGCAGACACTTCTGTAGAGTAGAGGTCAATGGACCAGGATCTCATAATTCAAAGACGCCAGGCACTAAAGTCACCTGACCAGTCAGTCTTCTGACTCTGTTTCCATGCTGCTACCTCTGCTGAGGTGTAACCTGGTTTTCCAAATTTTTTACAGAAGCAACTGTTGAACCACACAGTTAGCATTCTGGTCCCCCTGGCATTCATTTATTCAACAAATACTAATTGATAAACTTCTATGTATCAAGTACCCTGCCAAGCACTGGGCCACATGGTAGTGAACTACTATCCTGTGGACTGGAAGTCTAGCCAGAGAGTAGACATTAAACAAATTAATATATAAACAAATGTACTGTATAATTATAAATTTTATTAAATGCTACATAGGAAAGGTAAAAAGCAATAACTGAAAGGACTTAATTTGGATTGGAAGGTTAGAAAAGCTCTCTGTGTGTAAGAGATGTTTAAGTTGACATTTGAGACATGCAATAAGCAGGTGAAGGGCCAGGAAGAAGCATCAGTGGCAGATGGAACAGCAGGTCAGAGGAACCAAAAGCAGGAAGGGCTTGGAACACATGGGAAACTGGATCTGAAAAAAAAAACTAGTGTGAATAAAGGAGAAGGGAGGAAAGAGGAGTGGTGCTTGAGATGAAGTTGGAGAGAGAGGCAAGGCTCAGGCCATAGAAGCCAAACTTCTCAAAGTTTAGACTTATTCTCATAGTGACCAGACAAGAGGATTTAAAGTCTAAGAGGGACAGGCCTGACCTGTGGCGGTGCAGTGGATAAAGCATTGACCTAGAACACTGAGGTCGCCGGTTTGAAACCCTGGGCTTGCCTGGTCAAGGCACATATGGGAAGTGATGCTTCCTGCTCCTCCTCCTTCTCTCTCTATCTCCTTCTCCCTCCCCTCTGCCTCTCTAAAATAATAAAAAAAAGTCTAAGAGGGACAAGCTCCAACTGATGATCCTTAAAGATCACTCAGGTCACCCTGTGGAGAAAGAACTGAGAGGGGAAAGAGTGGAAGTGGGGCAGCAAGTTGGGAGCTATTGTGGAAGTCCAGGTGGGAGGTAAGGATGCTGTGAGCCAGGATGGAGAGAAGAAATTATCAACATGGCAGTGCAATTTATCCATCAGACTCTCAGAGTCTGGCCACAAGGATTCCATGCCCAACTGAGACTGCAATGTCAAAATACTATATTCTGCATTTCAAAAGCTGAGGGGTCACTCTGGACTAGAACCTCTACACTCAGCTTCTATCTCTCCAGGCTTGTCCAGGTGATCAGCTAGCCTCCTATGATGATATCCTTATCTTTCCTCATTCCAGATACAACATTTTTTTTTTTTCATTTTTCTGAAGCTGGAAACGGGGAGAGACAGTCAGACAGACTCCCGCATGCGCCCGACCGGGATCCACCCGGCACGCCCACCATGGGGCGATGCTCTGCCCACCAGGGGGCGATGCTCTGCCCATCCTGGGCATCGCCATATTGCGACCAGAGCCACTCTAGCGCCTGGGGCAGAGGCCACAGAGCCATCCCCAGCGCCCGGGCCATCTTTGCTCCAATGGAGCCTTGGCTGCGGGAGGGGAAGAGAGAGACAGAGAGGAAAGTGCGGCGGAGGGGTGGAGAAGCAAATGGGCGCTTCTCCTATGTTCCCTGGCCGGGAATCGAACCCGGGTCCTCCGCACGCTAGGCCGATGCTCTACCACTGAGCCAACCGGCCAGGGCCAGATACAACATTTTGAATAGGACATGTCCTTGAGTAAATTAGCCTTGGGAATAAGGATGTAAAAAGAATGTGAATTAGCAAATTTGCCACTTATTCTTCCTATGGGGAACACTGGCACCTTTTGTAGCTGTAACAAGTCATTTAGGCTAAGGGTAAGAGTTTGCTCCCTATAATAGCAGCTATTGAGTACTCACCATGTGCTAGACCTTATTCTAAGCACTTAACATGGATCCACCTACATACAGCCTTTAAACATTGGGGTGACTCAGGGCTCAGTCCTTGGCCCTCTACTCTATCTGAATTCATATCCTAAGTGAGCTTAATCACTTTTGTGGCTTTAAGTGCCATTGATATGCCAAGTGCCAAGTTACTATCTCCTTTTGCTCTTGCACTCCAGATTGCTATGCAACTGTCTCCTCAACATCTCCACTTGATTGACTAATCTTATCCACATTAACAAACTAAAGTCTTGATTCTCCCCCCCCCAAGTCAATTATTTTCCTTAGTAGTGTCCATTTAGGTAAATGACAAGCCATTCTTCCTATTGAAAACCTTCTGTGGAGATAGATGATGTTTGTCTTTGCTCTCCTGTTTCATCTTCTCACCAGGCAGGGGCAAACAAGGGAAGTAAAGGGGGAGAAAGGGCGTTATTGTGAGGGGTGCCTCTGTCTTTGGAGGCTGGTATCCTCTAAATGGCAGTGTATGCTGCTTGATCCCTCTTTCAAGGGACATGTTTAAGATCTTCTACTCCCTCACATTAGCAGCAGTTTCTGGACATAGATTCCTTCTTGTTGCAGACATCTTATCTGCTACTTTCTACAGAGTCCTCTCCAGCAGAAAGGATACTCTTTTACCAAACTCAATAGTCTCCCATTATAAACCTTTCTCCTTGCTCTGAGGTCAGGGGCATCTCCAGTCAATCTTTCTTTTGACATTTCCCAAGGACAGCCAAGCACCTATTTCTGTGCCCTGCAGACTCAGGAGATATGTAACCTATCTGTGCAATCCTGAACCCTCCTTCACTTCATTTGAAGCACGTGGGGAAAGGGAGAGAAATATACACCTGACAGCTCTCTCTAAAGAAACGGTCTTGTATCCTTTTCTTATCACTATCTTCTAATATACAGTCTGAATGTAGGCTATACATGATTTTGGGCCACCTATTATTAATTCTTATATAGATACTTTCTTCAGAATATCTCCACCCTCAACAAACTCTCTCACCTCTTCTTCTCTTTATCTCACAATCTCAAAACTTTATCTATACTATTTATCTATACTATTTAAGCCACATGTGGCTATTTAAATTAACTTAATTAAACTTAAAAGTTCAGTTTCTCTGTTGCACTAGCTACATTTCAAGTGTTCATTTTCATCATTGCAGAAAGTTCTTTTAGATGGCACTGCTCTAGATCCTAAGCTTTCATGGCTTATCTTACCTTACATGGCCTTTCTAGGTTTCACATAACACATTGGCTGCCAATGCCAAGTCTGTGTAACCTTTCTATAAAGAACAGTCTCTCAAACCTCAACAAGTCTAGCTACTAAATATCAAGGAGTGAAAAATGTCAAGTAGAAAGAACAATAGATGAAAGATTATCCTCTATGTTTAAAGGAGGTAGCCAAGATTTAGCTCCAGTGTTGCTAGGGGAAAATGTGAGCCCAGCAATGCCATATCTTTTAAATTTCAATAGTAGCTAGGACTACAGAGAGTTATGTAAAATCTCAATGACATGTTTAAAATTGGAAGTTTTTTTTTTCTAATTATATATGCTTATTATAAACTAAGAGATGCATAAATGTATGTAGAAGAAGAGATTACTTGTGGTTGGATTGCTCTGCACTGGGCACCATTCACATTTTGATGAGCATATTTTATGTACTAGCACTTCTTCATACACATACACACACATGTTTAATTATACCGAAATGGACTATTACACATGTTACTTTATTTTTTTTTATAATGGACAACATTTTATGATCTATGTTCCCTTGTTCCCCCTTTGATTTTTCACCATTGCTTCATATATTTTCAAAAACATTCTTTGGGCCCAACAATATGGTTTCCTCTAAGATCCTTGATTCATCACATTTTTCCCTTACATAAACCGTAACTCTTTAGACACTATGTTTTTTGGTTCAAATTTTTCTTTTTTTTTTTTTGTAAATTAATTTTAATGGGGTGACATTGATAAATCAGGGTACATATGTTCAGAAAAAGCATCTCTATGTTATTTTGACATTTGATTATGCTGCATTCCCATCACCCAAAGTCCAATTGTCCTTCTTCACCTTCTAACTGGTTTTCTTTGTGCCCCTCCCCTCCCACAGCTCCCTCCCTCTCTCTTTTCCATGTCTCTGAGTCTCATTTTTATGTTCCACTGTATGTATGGAATCATACAGTTCTTAGTTTTTTCTGATTTACTTATTTCGCTCAGTATAATGTTATCAAGGTCCTTCCATGTTGTAAATGATCTGATGTCATCATTTCTTATGGCTGAGTAGTATTCCATAGTATATATGTACCAAAGCTTTTTAATCCACTCATCCACTGACGGACACTTGGGCTATTTCCAGATCTTCGCTATTGTGAACAATGCTGCCATAAACATGGGGGTGCATTTCTTCTTTTCAAACTGTGCTATGGTGTTCTTAGGGTATATTCCTAAGTGGTATAGCTGGGCCAAAAGGCAGTTAGATTTTTAATTTCTTGAGAAATCTCCATACTGTTTTCCACAGTGGCTGTACCAGTCTGCATTCCCACCAGCAATGCAGGAGGGTTCCCTTTTCTCCACATCCTCACCAGCACTTATTCTGTGTTGTTTTGTTGATGAGTGCCATTCTGACTGGTGTGAGGAGATATCTCATTGTGGTTTTAATTTGCATTTCTCTAATGATTAGTGATGTTGTGCATTTTTTCATATGCCTATTGGCCATCTGTATGTCCTCTTTGGAGAAGTGTCTATTCATTTCTTTTTCCCATTTTTTGATTGGATTGTTTATCTTCCTGTCATTGAGTTTTAGAAGTTCTTTATAAATTTTGGTTATTAACCCCTTATCAGATGTATTGTCAAATATGTTCTCCCATTGTGTAGTTTGTCTTTTTATTCTGTTCTTATTGTCTTTAGCTGTGCAGAGTGCTTTAGTTTGATATAGTCCCATTTGTTTATCCTGTCTTTTATTCACTTGCCCATGGAGATAAATCGGCAAATATATTGCTGCGAGAGATGTCGGAGAGCTTACTGATTATGTTTTCTTCTAAGATACTTATGCTTTCACGCCTTATATTTAGGTCTTTTATCCATTTTGAGTTTATTTTTGTGAATGGTGTAAGTTGGTGGTCTAGTTTCATTTTTTTGGAGGTAGTTGTCCAATTTTCCCAACACCATTTGTTGAAGAGGCTGTCTTTACTCCATTGTATGCTCTTACCTCCTTTGTCAAATATAAGTTGTCCGTAGAGCTGTGGGTTTATTTCTGGGTTCTTAGTTCTGTTCCATTGATCTATATGCCTGTTCTTATGCCAGTACCAGGCTGTTTTGAGTACAATGGTCTTGTAGTATAACTTGATATCCGGAAGTGTGATACCTTCCACTTTATTCTTCCTTTTCACGATTGCTGTGGCTATTCGTGCTCTGTTTTGGTTCCATATAAAGTTTTGGAATATGTGTTCTATATCTCTGAAGTAAGTCATTGGTATTTTAATAGGTATTGCATTGAATTTATAAATTGCTTTGGGTAATATAGACATTTTAATGATGTTTATTCTTCCTAGCCATAAGCATGGTATATGCTTCCACTTGTTTGTGTCTTCCCTGATTTCTTTTATCATTGTTTTATAATTTTTCGAGTACACGTCTTTAATCTCCCTGGTTAAATTTATTCCTAGGTACTTTATTTTTTTGGTTGCAATGGTAAAGGGGATTGCTACCTTAATTTCTCTTTCTGACAGTTCATTGTTAGTTATAAAAATACCTCTGATTTCTGAGTATTAATTTTATATTCTGCCACCTTGCTGAATTCATTTATCAGGTCTAGTAGTTTTTTGATTGAGATTTTAGGGTTTTCTATATACAATATCATATCATCTGCAAATAATGATAGTTTTACCTCTTCTTTTCCAATTTGGATGCCTTTTATTTCATCTTGTCTGATTGCTGTGGCTAGGACTTCCAAAACTATGTTGAATAAGAGTGGTGAAAGGGGCACCCCTGCCTTGTTCCTGATCTTAAGGGGATTGCTTTTAATTTTAGCCCATTGAGTATGAAGTTGGCTGTGGGTTTGTCATAGATGGTCTTTATAATGTTGAGGTATGTTCCCTGTATTCCCACATTGCTGAGAGTTTTGATCATGAATGGGTGCTGGATTTTATCAAATGCTTTTCTGCATCTATTGAAATTATCATGTGGTTTTTCTCCTTCCTTTTGTTTATGTGATGAGTCACATTGATTGATTTGCGAATATTGTACCAGCCTTGCCTCCCCAGAATAAATCCCACTTGATCATGGTGTATGATTTTTTCCATATATTGTTGGATCCAGTTTGCTAACATTTTGTTGAGAATTTTAGCATCTAAATTCATCAGGGATATTGGCCTATAATTTTCTTTCTTTGTGTTGTCTTTGCCTGGTTTTGGAATCACAATTATACTTGTCTCATAAAAAGAGCTTGGAAGTCTTCCGCTTGAATTTTTTGAAATAGCTTGAGAAGCATAGTAGTTAATTCTTCTTTGAATATTTGGTAGAATTCACTTGTGAAGCCATCAGGCCTAGGACTTTTCTTTTTTGGGAGTTTTTTGATAACTGTTTCAATCTCACTTGTTGTAATTGGTCTGTTTATGTTTTCTGATTCTTTCAGATTAATTTTTGGAAGATTATATGTTTCAAGGAATTTGTCCATTTCATCTAGATTGTCTAGTTTTTTGGCATATGGTTCTTCATAGTATTTTCTTATAATATATTGTATTTCTGTTGTGTCAGTTATTATTTCTCCACTCTCATTTCTAATTTTATTTATTCGAGTCCTCTCTCTCTCTCTCTCTCTTTTTTTTTTTTTTGGTGAGTCTGGTTAAAGGTTCATCGATCTTGTTTACCTTTTCAAAGAACCAGCTCCTGGTTTCATTGATCCTCTGTGTTGTTTCTTTAGACTCTATGTCATTTATTTCTGCTCTGATCTTTATTATTTCCTTCCTTCTACTAGCTCTGGGCTTTACTTGCTGTTCTTTTTCTAGTCTTTTAGATGCAGGGTCAAGTTTTTTATTTGAGCTTTTTCTAGCTTCTTGAGATATGCCTGTAATGCTATAAACTTCCCTCTCAGGACTGCTTTTGCTGTGTCCCATAAATTTTGAGTTGATGTATACTTGTTATCATTTGTTTCTAGGAATTTTTAAATTTCTTCTTTGATCTCATTGTTAACCCATTCATTATTTAATAACAGGCTATTTAGTTTCTAAGTGTTTGAGTATTTTTCAGTTTTTCCGGTGTGGTTGATTTCTAGTTTCATGCCATTGTGATCAGAGAAAGTGCTTGATATAACTTCAATCTTCTTAAATTTTTTGAGGCCGCTTTTGTGACCTAACATGTGGTCTATCCTAGAGAATGTACCATGAGCACTTGAAAAGAATGTATATTCTTCTGCTTTAGATGAAAGGTTCTGAGGATATCTATTAAATTGAGTTGATCTAGTATGTTCTTTAAGTCTTCTGTTTCTTTGTTAATTTTCTTTTTTGAGGATCTATCTAGTGATTTTAGTGGGGTATTAAAATCCCTTACTATTATAGTATTGCTGTTGATCTTGTACTTTAAGACCATCAAAGTCTGCTTTATATATTTAGGTGCTCCTATATTAGGTGCATAGTTATTTATAACGGTTATATATTCCTGTTGGATTGCTCCCTTTATCATTATGTAGTGACTTCTTTATCTCTTACTATAGTCTTTGTTTTAAAGTAAATTTTGTCTGATATAAATATTGCTACCCCAGCTTTTTTTTCATTTCCATTAGCATGAAATATTTTTTCTATCCTTTTATCTTCAGTCTATGTGCATCTTTTGGTTTTTATATTTTTAGTTTATTTATTTATTACAGAGACAGAGAGAGAGTCAGAGAAAGGAATAGACAGGAACAGACAGACGGGAATGGAGAGATGAGAAGCATCAATCATTAGTTTTTTATTGCACATTGCAACAGCTTAGTTGTTCATTGATTGCTTTCTCATATGTGCCTTGACCGCAGGCCTTCAGAAGACCGAGTAACCCCTTGCTGGAGCCAGCAACTTTGGGTCCAAGCTGGTGAGCTTTTGCTCAAACCAGATGAGCCCTTGCTCAAGCTGGTGACCTCGGGGTCTTGAACCTGGGTCCTTGGTATCCCAGTCTGACTTTCTATCCACTGTGCCACTGTGTGGTCAAGCCATCGTTTGTTTTAAGGTGTTTCTCTTGTAGACAGCATATGTATGGGTCCTGTTTAAGAAATCCACGCAGCTACCCTATGTCTTTTGATCAGATCATTTAATCCATTTACATTTAAGGTTATTATTGATATGTAATTGTTTATTGCCATTTTATTCTTTAAAACTGTATTCCTCTTTTGCTATATTCTTATTCTCCTTTGATCTGTTTACAACAGGCCCCTTAGTATTTCTTGCAGCCTTGGTTTGGTTGTAGTTAATTCCTTGAGGTTTTTTTATCTGGAAAGCTTTTTATTTCTCCTTCAATTTTAAATGATTGCCTTGCTGGATAAAGTAGTCTTGGTTGTAGGCTCTTGTTTTGCATTACTTTGAATATTTCTTGCCATTTCCTTCTGGCCTCAAATGTTTCTGTTGAGAATTTGGAAGTCATCCTTATGGGGGCTCCTCTGTAAGTAATAGTTTGTTTTTCTCTAGCAGGTTTTTTATTTTCTCTTTATCACTTAGCTTTGGTATTTTTTTTTTAAATGAATTTTTATTAATGGTAATGGGATGACATTAATAAATCAGGGTACATATATTCAAAGAAAACATGTCTAGGTTATTTTGTCATTAGATTATGTTGCATACCCCTCGCCCAAAGTCAGATTGTCCTTCGCCACCCTCTATCTAGTTCTCTGTGCCCCTCCCCCTCCCCCTAACTCTCCCCCTGTCCTCCCTCCCCCCACCCCTGGTAACCACCACACTCTTGTCCATGTCTCTTAGTCTCATTTTTATGTTCCACCAATGTATGGAATCATGTAGTTCTTGTTTTTTTTCTGATTTGCTTATTTCACTCCTTATAATGTTATCAAGTTCCCACCATTTTGCTGTAAATGATCTGATGTCATCATTTCTTATAGCTGAGTAGTATTCCATAGTGTATATGTGCCACATCTTCTTTATCCAGTCTTCTATTGAAGGGCTTTTTGGTTGTTTCCATGTCTTGGCCACTGTGAACAGTGCTGCAATGAACATGGGGCTACATGTGTCTTCACGTATCAATGTTTCTGAGGTTTTGGGGTATATACCCAGTAGAGGGATTGCTGGGTCATAAGGTAGTTCTATTTGCAGTTTTTTGAGGAACCACCATACTTTTCTCCATAATGGTTGTACTACTTTACATTCCCACCAACAGTGAATGAGGGTTCCTTTTTCTCCACAGCCTCTCCAACATTTGCTATTACCCGTCTTGTTGATAATAGCTAATCTAACAGGGGTGAGGTGGTATCTCATTGTAGTTTTGATTTGCATTTCCCTAATAACTAATGAAGCTGAGCATCTTTTCATATATCTGTTGGCCATTTGTATCTCTTCCTGGGAGAAGTGTCTATTCATGTCTTCTTCCCATTTTTTTATTGGATTGTTTGTTTGTTTGTTGTTGAGTTTTATGAGTTCTTTGTATATTTTGGATATTAGGCCCTTATCTGAGCTGTCGTTTGAAAAAATCATTTCCCATTTAGTTGGCTTTCTGTTTATTTTTATATCAGTTTCTCTTGCTGAGCAAAAACTTTTTATTCTGATGTAGTCCCATTCATTTATCTTTGCCTTCACTTCTCTTGCCATTGGAGTCAAGTTCATAAAATGTTCTTTAAAACCCAGGTCCATCAGTTGAGTACCTATGTCTTCTTCTATGTACTTTATTGTTTCAGGTCTTATATTTAGGTCTTTGATCCATTTTGAATTAATTTTAGTACACGGGGACAGGCTGTAGTCGAGTTTCATTCTTTTGAATGTGGCTTTCCAGTTTTCTCAACACCATTTGTTGAAGAGGCTTTCTTTTCTCCATTGTGTGTTGTTGGCCCCTTTATCAAAGATTATTTGACCATATATATGTGGTTTTATTTCTGGGCTTTCTATACTGTTCCGTTGGTCTGAGTGTCTATTTTTCTGCCAATACCATGCTGTTTTGATTATCGTGCCCCTATAATATAGTTTAAAGTCAGGTATTGTAATGCCCCCAGCTTCATTCTTTTTCCTTAGGATTGTTTTGGCTATTCGGGGTTTTTTATAGTTCCATATAAATCTGATGATTTTTTGTTCCATTTCTTTAAAAAATCTCATAGGGATTTTGATGGGAATTGCATTAAATTTGTATATTGCTTTGGGTAATATGGCCATTTTGATTATATTTATTCTTCCTATCCAAGAACAAGGAATATTTTTCCATCTCATTGTATCTTTTTCGATTTCCCTTAACAATGCTTTGTAATTTTCATTATATAGGTCCTTTACATTTTTTGTTATGTTTATTCCTAGGTATTTTATTTTTTTTGTTGCAATCGTAAAGGGGATTATTTTTTTGAGTTCGTTTTCTAATATTTCATTGTTGGCATAGAGAAAGGCTATGGACTTCTGTATGTTAATTTTGTATCCTGTGACCTTACTGTATTGGTTTATTGTTTCTAATAATCTTTTTGTGGAGTCCTTCGGGTTTTCAATGTATAGGATCATATCATCAGCAAAAAGTGATACCTTTACTTCTTCTTTTCCGATATGGATGCCTTTTATTTCTTTGTCTTGTCTGATTGCTCTGGCCAGAACTTCTAGCACCACGTTAAATAAGAGTGGAGAGAGTGGACAACCCTGCTTGTTCCTGATTTAAGGTAGAAAGTCCTCAGTTTTATGCCGTTTAAAATGATGTTGGCTGATGGTTTATCATATATGGCCTTTATCATGTTGAGATATTTTCCTTCTATACCCATTTTGTTGAGAGTCTTAAACATAAAATTGTGTTGTATTTTATCAAAAGCCTTTTCTGCATCTATTGATAAGATCATGTGGTTTTTGTTCTTTGTTTTGTTGATATGGTGTATTACGTTAACTGTTTTGCGTATATTGAACCATCCTTGAGATTCTGGGATGAATCCCACTTGATCATGATGTATTATTTTTTTAATATGTTGTTGTATTCGGTTTGCCAGTATTTTGTTTAGAATTTTAGCATCTGTATTCATTAGAGATATTGGTCTGTAGTTTTCTTTCTTTGTGCCATCCTTGCCAGGTTTTGGTATGAGGGTTATGTTGGCCTCATAAAATGTGTTTGGAAGTATTGCTTCTTCTTCAATTTTTTGGAAGACTTTGAGTAGAATAGGAACCAAGTCTTCTTTGAATGTTTGATAGAATTCACTAGTATAACCGTCTGGGCCTGGACTTTTATTTTTGGGGAGGTTTTTAATAGTTTCTTTCTATTTCCTCCCTGCTGATTGGTCTGTTTAGGCTTTCTGCTTCTTCATGACTCAGTCTAGGAAGGTTGTATTGTTCTAGGAATTTGTCCATTTCTTCTAGATTGTTGTATTTGGTGGCATATAATTTTTCATAGTATTCTACAATAATTCTTTGTATATCTATGATGTCTGTGGTGATCTTTCTTCTTTCATTTTGGATTTTATTTATTTGAGTCCTGTGCCTTTTTTCCTTGGTGAGTCTTGCCAAGGGTTTGTCAATTTTGTTGATCTTTTCAAAGAACCAGCTCCTTGTTTTATTGATTTTTTCTATAGTTTTCTGTTCTCTATTTCATTTATTACTGCTCTGATTTTTATTATCTCCTTTCTTCGGCTGGTTTTGGGTTGTCTTTGTTCTTCTTTTTCTAGTTCCTTAAGGTGTGAAGTTAAGTGGTTTACTTCGGCTCTCTCTTGTTTGTTCATATAGGCCTGAAGTGATATGAACTTTCCTCTTATTACTGCTTTTGCTGCATCCCAGAGATTCTGATATGTCATATTTTCATTTTCATTTGTCTGTATATATCTTTTGATCTCTGCGCTTATTTCTTCTTTGACCCATTTATTTTTTAGAAGTATGTTGTTTAGTTTCCACATTTTTGTGGGTTTTTCCCCCTCTTTTTTGCAGTTGAATTCTAGTTTCAAGGCTTTATGATCAGAAAATATGCTTGGTACAATTTCAATTTTTCTAAATTTGCTGATATTGTCTTTGTGGCCCAACATATGGTCAATTCTTGAGAATGTTCCATGTACACTAGAGAAAAATGTATACTCTGTCGCTTTGGGATGAAGTGTCCTGTAGATGTCTATCATATCCAGGTGTTCTAGTATTTCGTTTAAGGCCACTATCTCTTTATTGATTCTCTGTTTGGATGACCGATCTAGAGCCGTCAGCGGAGTATTGAGGTCTCCAAGTATGATTGTATTTTTGTTAGTTTTTGTTTTAAGGTCAATAAGTAGCTGTCTTATATATTTTGGTGCTCCTTGGTTTGGTGCATATATATTAAGGATTGTTATGTCTTCTTGATTCAGTGTCCCCTTAATCATTATGAAATGACCATTTTTGTCTCTGAGTACTTTTTCTGTCTTGTAGTCAGCATTATCCGATATGAGTATTGCTACACATGCTTTTTTTTGGGTATTGTTTGCTTGGAGTATTGTTTTCCAGCCTTTCACTTTGAATTTGTTTTTATCCTTGTTGCTTAGATGTGTTTCTTGTAGGCAGCATATAGTTGGATTTTCTTTTTTAATCCATTCTGCTACTCTGTGTCTTTTTATTGGTAAGTTTAATCCATTTACATTTAGTGTAATTATTGACACTTGTGGGTTCCCTACTGCCATTTTATAAATTGCTTTCTGTTAGTTTTGTATCTAGTTTGATTCTTCTCTTTTGTTTTTCTATCATTTGTTTTTGTTTGTTTGTGTTCCATACTTCTTTCCTCTGTTGCTACCTTTTTTAAGTCAAGTGTTTTTGTGGTGGTTTTTTCTAGGGTGGTTACCATTAAGTAATGAAAAGGGTACCTACCATATTCATTGTAGTACCCTATCTTATAAGTATTTCTGCACTTCATCGTCCTTTGCTACTGTTAATCTCCATCTTCTCCCCCCTTTTTTTCCTTTGTTGTCACAGTTTAAGTTTGGTTTTATTGTGTTCTTGGTGGAGCTGACACTTGTGGTGTTGTTTTCTTTTGTTCTTTGAATCTGGTTGGAAAACCCCCTTTAGTATTTCCTGGAGTGGGGGATTTCTGTTGATAAATTCTCTCATCTTTTCTGAATTTGTGAATGTTTTTATATCTCCTTCATACTTGAAGGATAGCTTTGATGGGTATAGTATTCGTGGCTGAAAGTTCCTCTCTTTCAGGAGTTTAAATATTGGGGTCCACTCTCTTCTAGCTTGTAGAGTTTCTGCTGAGAAATCTGATGATAATCTAATAGGCCTTCCTTTATATGTTGTACTCTTCTTTTCCCTGGCTGCCTTGAGAATTTTTTCTTTGTCATTGGTTTGTGTCATCTTTATTATGTTGTGCCTTGGAATGGGTTTGTTGGGGTTAAGAAAACTCGGTGTTCTGTTTGCTTCTTGAATTTGAGGCTTTGGTTCTTTCCACAGGCTTGGGAAGTTCTCGTCTATTATTTGTTTGAGTATATTCTCCATTCTATTTTCTTTCTCTTCTCCCTCTGATATACCTATTATTCTTATGTTATTCTTTCTGACGGAGTCAGACAATTCCTGTAGGGCTTTCTCGTTTTTTATTATTTTTGAGTCTCTTTCTTCTTCTCTCTGTTGTGCCTCAAGTTGTTTGTCTTCTATTTCACTAATCCTATCTTCAGTCTGGGCTGTTCTGCTAGCTAAGCTTGTTACCTCGTTTTTTAGCTCGTGAATTGAGTTTTTCATTTCTGTTTGATTTGTTTTTATAGTTTCAATTTCCTTGGTAATATATTCTTTGTGTTCATTGAGTTGTTTTCTGATCTCCCTATATTGCCTTTCTGTGTTTTCTTGTATATCTCTGAGTATTTTTAAGATTTCTATATTAAATTCTCTGTCATTTAGCTCCAAGGCTTCCAATATGTTAAGACTTTTCTCCATAGATTTTCCCACATCTATTTGTGTTACCTCTCTTTCTTTTGTATCCATAATATTCGATTTCCTCTTTCTTATTGGCATCTGAGGGTGGTCTTGTTAATAGCACTAATTAGAATTAATAAAGAGTAAAAAGTAAAAAAAAAAAAAAAAAAAAGGTAAAACACCCCACAAAAAAAAAACAGTAATAATTTATTATTTCCCCCTTTTTTTCTTTCTTCTCTTTCCCTCCTCTCCCCTCCTCAGGGAATTATCGTGCCTATAATGGAGGGCCTGATTTGGGGTGAAGAGTTTAAGGGGCAAAAAAAGGGGAGTAGGGACCTACTAAATGCAAAAAAAAAAAAAAAAAGGAAGAAAATCTTAGACAAGCATAAGATGATTTGCTTGTGAGTGATGGTCAACTTAGAGATATAATGAGAGGGATAAGAGGGAACCAGAAAAAAGGCCAAAAAAAAGAATAATAAAAAATAAAAAAATAAAAATGATAAGTAAAAATCTGTTGTATTAAGTGGAGCGAAGACTAAATACAATGGAGACCTTGGGTTGGGAGGATCCAAAATGCCACAAATATAAACAAACAAGAAAAAAAACAAAAACAAAAGCGAAAAAGAAAAATAAAGCCAAAAAAAGCCTTGAGTCCCAAATTAACTAATTTGTTCGTGATTGAGGATTAAATGGGATGAAAGTAAAACGAGAAAAGAAAAAACGAATAGAATGAAAAAAATAAGAAAAAGAGAAAAACGAAGGAAGAAATAAAAAAGGAAGAGAAAAAAAACAAGATAAAGAAAAACAAAATAAAACAAAAGAGGAGAGAGTGAGAGTTAAGTGTTTTGGAGTATAACCTTAAAGGAGGGTGAGGATGAAGAAGAGAAATAAAATGTAACACTTATGGGTAGTGTAGTTCAAGAAAAGGGAAGCATAAGATGGGCAGAGAATAGAAGGACCGAGGTGGAGGAAATAAAGGCAATAAGATAGAAGAAACAAACAACAACAACAACAAAAAAAATTAGTGGAACAAGTTGTAAAGTCTGTGGATTTTTCTTGATTTTGAGATGTTAACTTCTTCCTTTTTCTTTTCTCTCCCTCTTCCTGGTCGGTGACTCTAACCCAGGCTCTGCCCCTGTGTCACACTTAGGTAGGGATTTGCAGTTGATGGAATTCTATGGCAATGTCATATAATTGGCTTTAGTCTTGCTGGTAGTCAAGGCTTGTTGGCGTTTGCAGGGTCCAACGATGAGAGAGTTTGCTTTCCTGGATTCTCTCTCCTAGTCCCCCCTTCCTGAATTAGCAGCCTATAAGGCTGCAACTGCTTCTGCCTGGGGAGTAAGAGGTTCAAAGAGCTGGGAAATCCCCACTCTATCCCCACTCAGTGCAAGGCTTTGGGAAAGGCTCTGGCAGTCAGGGCCTCCAGTGTAATCAGGCGGGGGTGGGAGTCAATTGTTGTCAAGGTGACTGTTCAGCGCCTAGCATTCAGTTGGACCTCTCAACCCAGGCTTTCCACACTTTGTAGCCTGTTTCGGCTGGGAAGAAGAAGCACTAGTCTCTGCTTGCGACTAGTGTAGTATAGATCTTATTATTTGCCAAGTCCTTCTTGTTAGCGTTTATCCCTGAATATGGAGGCTCTATCAATCAGAAGTTGCCCCCGCCCCTTTAGCGAGAGGCACTAAAAAATATCACGCCTCTTGTCTTGGGTTGCTGAACTGAGAGAGATCTTATCAATTAGAACCGAGGGTGCGCAGATTTCACGGGTTAAGCTAATTTCAGTGATTGGGTCGCAGCTGTGCTCCCGAAGGTATTTCAGGCTGCCTGCATGCGCCCCTCCCCCAACGCTTGATTGTTAGCTTGAATGGCTGGGTGAGGTGCCCCGCCCGCAGAGAGAATCTCCCAAGTAGGGAATACCGCCCTGGGGCCTCTCTTGCTCCCCCCGCTGCTGGCGGCTGGGGTGCACCGGGCGCAGGATGATGGGGCACCCTGGGTGTGCAGGCCAGCAGGGCGTTCTGGGCGCGTGGAATGCCCAGGGTACACACGCGAATGGGGTGCTCCGGGCACCGGTGGCTGGCGACTCTCACTCGCAGTACGCGGGCTGCTGGGAACGTTAGCGGTGCTCGCTCTGCAACCGGACCGGGCGCGCCAGCGGCTGCTCGCCACTCCGGAGTGTGGGCGGTGCTCGCTCTGCAACCGAACCGGGCGCGCGCCTGCGGCTGCTCGCGGCTGCTGCTCGCGGCGGCTGCTCAGCTTTGGTATTTTAATTATGATGTGTCTTGGTGTAGATTTCTTTGAGTTTCTCTTTAATGGAATTCCCTGTGCTTCTTGAACTTGTGAGATGTTTTCCTGTCTTAATTGAGGGAAGTTTTCAGCTATGATATGTTTGAACAAAGTCTCTATTCCTTGTTCTTTCTCTTCTTCTTCAGGAACCCCTATGATGCGGATGTTATTTCTCTTCATGTTGTCACAGAGCTCTCTTAGAGTTTTCTCAAACTTTTTGAGTCTCTTTTCCTTTTTCTGCTCTGCTTCCGTGCCTTTATTTATCTTGTTCTCTAACTCACTGATTTGATTCTCAGCTTCATCCATCCTGCTTTTCTTTCCATTGTGTTCTTCATTTCTGATATTGTATTTGTCATTTCTAATTTTTTTTATTATTTTAATGTTTTTTTTATATTTGCTATCTGTTTATTTAGGTGTTTGTAATGACTATCTATTGTTTTTCTAATATCTTTGAGCATCCTAACAATTGTTATTTTAAACTCTGCATCTGGTAATTTGGTTATATCATTCAGGTTCTTTTCTGGGGATTTCTCTTGATTCATTTGTGTTGATTTCTCTGTCTTCTCATTTTGTCTGTGTAAAAGAAGGTTTTGGCCACTGGAGTCCACTGGATGTGTCCTCTGTGTTTCTTAGGTGTGGTCTGTCTGCAGACCCACCACCCCCTCTGCTGTTGCTGTCTAGGGCACTCAGGTATGGTCATTGATGGTGCCTTCCCACTGGGGCTGTTGCTGTGGTTTCTGCCTCTCCTTCACAGGAGTGGCTGTGATCACATGCTCAGGTATACAAGCCTCAGTGGACTTGGCCTTCACCCCATCCCCATGTGGGTGGCATTATGCTCGGCCCTGAGGGCAGGGTTGAGCACCTTTGCTCAGCTGCGGTCTCCGCCTAATTCTGGGCCTTCACCCCACCCTTGCAGGAGGATCCCGCTCGTGGGAAGGCTGCAAGCCTTTGCTCCACAGGCTGGGGGGAAATGCTCAGTAATGGGACTTCACCTGTTCTGGCTCCACCCCTCCGGGAGGAGCTGGCTTCCAAGTCAGGCCACAAGACTGGGTTCTGTGGGCAGGGCAGGGCTCTGCTCCTCCGCCCCTTCCAGGGTTCCCACTCTTCCCCTGCAGGCTGAATTGCAGGCGACCCGCAGCTGCGCTTGACCTCTTTTGCAATCCCTCTCCTACCCGGCTGGGCAAGACTGAGCTTACACCTGGTCCTCAGTGGTGGCCAGCTGGCTTTCACCCTTGCCAACAGAACTGTGCTTCTGCGTCCCACCGTTGTCCACTCTCGGGCGAGCCCTTAGCTGTGTGGGGTGTGCGAGTGCTGCAGCTCAGACCCTAACACTCACTACTGTAGTCCTGAAAGCTCCCTCCTTCTAAGCAACTCTGCTCTGAGTGCCGCAGGAGAGCTTGTTTGGCTGGTGTCCTGCTTCCCTTTGCCGGTATTGTTGTTTCCAGGGGAAATATTCAAATATTCACTTCAGATTTGGGAAATGACTCAGCCCAGGGGTTAGGGTGGCTATTTCTCAAAAATCTTTCTCCCTATGCCTCCTAGATTACACTCTCTTCCTGCTAATTTGGTCCTCTCCTCTCTCCCTGTTCCCCGGAGCCCCGGGTGAGTGGTTGTGAGAGAGGTTTTCTGCATGGTCCTTTTAAGAAGTTTCCTGGGTCTGAGAAATCAGTCTCTTTCTCACAAACAGTATCTTGACAATTTTCCAGCTAAATACTGTCCATACACCTCTTCTAGGCTCTGGGGCTGCAGGCTGGGGCTTTGTTACTGGGACTCAGGACACTCCCGTCTCTGCTAAACTCACTTCACGCCACACGAGTTTCTCCCGGCTGCTGTTCATCCCGGGGAACTGGGCAGCCTCTCCATGTTTCCGCTTTTCCTACCAGTCTCAGTGTGCCTTCTTCAGTGTTCCCTGGTTGAAGAGCCCTTTTAGTTTAGTCCAAAATTGGTTTTTCCAGATGCTGGTTCTTAAAATTAGTTTGTAATCCACTTTGGTTTTGGGAAGTAGAAGTTGGTACGTCTGCCTACTCCATTGCCATTTTGTCTTCTCCCCTATTTACATTTTTTTAAAAATTTTTTTATTTTTCTGAAGCTGGAAATGGGGATAGAAAGTCAGACTCCCGCATGCGCCCAACTGGGATCCACCCGGCACGCCCACCAGGGGCAACGCTCTGCCCACCAGGGGGCAATGCTCTGCCCCTCTGGGGCATCGATCTGCCATGACCAGAGCCACTCTAGTGCCTGGGGCAGAGGCCAAGGAGCCATCCCCAGCGCCCGAGCCATCTTTGCTCCAATGGAGCCTTGGCTGCGGGAGGGGAAGAGAGAGACAGAGAGGAAGGAGGGGGGGGTGGAGAAGCAAATGGGCGCTTCTCCTATGTGCCCTGGCCAGGAATCAAACCCAGGTCCCCTGCATGGCAGACCGACACCCATGTTACATTTTAAAAGGTTCTTTCTGGTTGCTTGGGGAGAGTGGTATTGCTGCTGCTCACATTTTTCTTGAAAGAGAAAATCTAGTATTACATTGGACAAACTATTAGCCAGGATAAGCTTAGTCTAATCAGCTATGGAGGAGGCCTAAGCCCAAGCCTTTAATGTAAGCTCTGCATAGAGGTAAGTCCAGACAGGGAAGCTGAGAGCAGGAGATGCTTCAGAAACACTTCTACCACATACTAAGCAGTACAGCCCAGGAGTTAAGAGCAAGATTTCTGAGTCAGACTAGATTTGAATACCAACTCCACAACCTTGCTGTGTGACCTTAAGCTAGTTACTTAACCCCCTTGTGCCTAATTTTATTTATCTGGGTATTAAGAGTCATAATATTTCCCAACTTGTAGGGTTGTTCTGAGGATGTCAGTGTAAAAAAACTTAGAAAAGTATTTGGCCCATGGCAAATAATAATATTTAACCCTTAATAATATTTTTTTATTCTTCCTCCTATCTGAAGAGTTTATAGTTATAAAAGCTTCTATTCAAAAGGCCCAATGAAAAAGGCTGTTTTCGGGAGATGACATCAGAGTAATGGCACGAAGGAAGAGATACCGATAAATCTCCCCCAAAACTCAATAAGATCTTCAACCAGAAACAGAAAAATCTATTCTTGGAGCCTCCAGATGTTCCACAATACACCCAAAGGTATGGTCGAGTGAAAAATTGGCTAAATAGACGTCAGAGTAATGGCGGGGTAGGAAGCAATACCGATAAATCTCCCCCAAACCTCAGCAAGATCTTCAACCAGAAACAGAAAAACCTATCCTTGGAGCCTCCAGATGTTTTGCAATACACCCAAAGGTATGATTGAGCGAAAAATTGGCTAAATATATAACCAAACTCTGAAGGAAATAGGAAGTAAGAAATGCTCCGCCTTCCTCACTAACCTAAACAGGGCGATTTTCACTGGAAACTGAGAATATAGAAACTAAGGCGGGCAAAGGGGGTGAATAGATCCAGCCAGCGGCACAAACGGCCGAACCAGGCTGTGGCACAGAGATCCAAGCCAAGGAAAAACTGTTCCTATGACAACCCGGGTAATACAGCTAACACTCGTGCCAAACCCAGACAAAGAAAGACAAGCGGGGCAGCCATTTTACCTGATCCCCTGGTCGGCACATAGTGGGCGAGAGATTCCTTCCAAAGCCCCCAGAGGGTGCGCCCGTGTTACTCCACAGAGAGGCAGAGTCATAGGCCTTTGTGTGGGCCAAAAGCCTCCGGGCTGCCCCAGCACCCTGAGAGAGCCGCACACGGGGAGGGAGCGAGAGCTAATTCCAACACTGGAACTTTTCAGTGCAGGTGGGAGGTTTCACTCAGAGGGCAAGACTCTGGCCTCACATCCTGGTCTGCTTGCATGGGGAGTGGGCAGGAGACTCCTCCCAGCACATTGGTAGTGGGAGCCCGTGTTGTCCTATGGAGGGGCAGAGTCGGGGGCCTTTGTGTGGGCCGAGGGCGGAGTCACAGGCTGCCCCAGCACCTAGAAAAAGCCGCACATGGGGATGGAGCGAGAGCGAATTCCAACACTGGAACTTTTCAGTGCGGGTGGGGGGTTTCACTCAGAGGGCGAGACTTCCGGTCGAACATCCTGGTCTGTGCGAGCAGACCCGCCCGTGTTACCGGACAGAGTGGCAGAGCCAGAGGTCTTTGAGTAGGCGGAAGCCCCGGCTGATTATGCTAGCGGCTCTGACTGACTGAGCCTTACCCAGAGCCCTGTGCTGAGTGGGAATAGAGTGGGGAGTTGCCAGCTCTTTGAGCCTCTTACTATCCAGGCAGAGGCAGCAGCAACCCCATAGCTGGATTATCAGGCTACTAATTGAGGAAGGAAAGACTAAAAGAGAGGCTCCAGGAACACGGACTCTCTCACTGTCGGAGCCTATAAATGCTAATGAGCCTTGACTGCCAACGAGACTGAAGCACAATACATGACATCGCCATAGAGACTTATCAACTGCAAACCTCTACCTGAGTGTGCCAAAGGGGCAGAACCCGGGGTACAGAGTCACCGACCAGGAAGAGGGAGAGAAAAGAAAAAGCAAGAAGATAACCTCTCAAAATCAGAATAATCTGCAGACTTTATAACCTATCCCATTTTATTATATTTGTTCGTTTGTTTCTCTTATCTTCATCCTTGATTTTTTTTCTTTTTTTTCCTCCTCCAATTTGGTCGTTTAACTCACTACCGGTCTTACTCTCTCCTCTCCTTGAACTACACTACCCATAAGTGTTACATCTCCCATTATCTTTTCTTTCCTCTTCCTTTCTCTCTATGAGGGTTGCACTCCAAAACCCTTAACTCTCTCTCTCTCTCTCTCTCCTCTTTTTTCTTTTTTCTTCTTTTAGTGGTTCCCTCTTTTTTTTTCTCTCTCTCTCTTTCTTTTCTCCCTCTATATTAGTTTCTTCCTTTCTCCTTTATGTCTCCTCTCATTCAAACCTCAATAACAAACAAATTATTTTATATGGGACTCAAACTTATGTTTGTGGCATTTTGGGTTTTTTTTACTTCACCTTTTTAACTCACTAGCAGTGCTCCCATCCATGGCTCTCCATTTTATCAAGCTATTGTTCCACTAAATACAATAGTAATTTTTTAATTTGTCCCCCCATTTTCCTGTTTCCCTTTTACTCCTCTCATCATAACTCTTAGTCAACCAACACCTAAACGCAAATCATTTTATTCTTGATCCAAATTTTTCATTATTTGCTTTTTGTGGGTCCATACCCCCCCTTTTTTATTTATTTTTTATTATTATTTTATTATTTTTTTTCTTGCCCCATTATTACTTTTCCCCAATTCAGGCCCTCCATTACAGGCATTGTTTGTTCTATTAAATACAATATAATTCACAGTTCACCACAAGATTTTCTCAAGAAAGAAGGGAGAGGAGAGGAGAGAAAAAAAGGAGGGGGGGAATAATTTCTTTTTTTAAAATTTTTATTTTATTTTATTTTTCTTTATTTCATTATTAATTTTTTTAAAAAAATACCTTTTTCAATTTTTTATTTTTTAACTTTTTAGTTTTTATTAAATCTCAATACTATCAACAAAACCACCCTAAGATGCCATTAAGGAAGAAAAAATTGAATATCATGGATACAAAAGAAAGAGAGGTAACACAGATAGATGAGGAAAAATCTATGGAGAAAAAATTTAATATATTAGAAACCTTGGAGTTAAATGACAGAGAATTCAAGATAGAAATCCTAAAAATACTCCGAGATATAAAAGAAAACACAGAAAGGCAATTTAGGGAGCTCAGAAAACAACTCAATGAACATAAAGAATATATGACCAAGGAAATTGAAAGTATAAAAACAAATCAAACAGAGATGAAAAACTCAATTCACGAGCTGAAAAATGAGGTAACAAGCTTGACTAATAGAACAGGCCAGATAGAAGAGAGGATTAGTGAAATAGAAGACAAGCAACTAGAGGCACAACATAGAGAGGAAGAAAGAGACTCAAAAATTAAAAAAATGAGATAGCCCTACAAGAACTATCTGACTCCATCAGAAAGAATAACATAAGAATAATAGGTATATCAGAGGGAGAAGAGAGAGAAAATGGAATGGAGAACATACTCAAACAAATAATAGATGAGAACTTCCCAAGCCTGTGGAAAGAACTAAAGCCTCAAATTCATGAAGCAAACAGAAGTCCGAGATTTCTTAACCCAAATAAACCTACACCAAGGCACATCATAATGAAATTGGCACAAACCAATGGCAAAGAAATAATTCTCAAGGCAGCCAGGGAAAAGAAGAATACAACATATAAAGGAAGGCCCATTAGATTATCATCAGATTTCTCAGCAGAAACTCTACAAGCTAGAAGAGAGTGGACCCCAATATTTAAACTCCTGAAAGAGAGGAACTTTCAGCCACGAATATTATACCCATTAAAGCTATCCTTCAAATATGAAGGAGAAATAAAAACATTCACAGATACAGAAAAGATGAGGGAAATTATCATCAGAAAACCCCCACTCCAGGAATTATTAAAGGGGGTCTCCAATCAGATACAAAGAACAAAAAAAAAAAAGCCACAAGTAAAAGCTCCAAGAAGAACACAATAAAACCAAATTTAAACTGTGACAACAACAAAAAGACAGGGGGGAGAGGATGGAGATTAACAGTAGCAAAGGACGATGGAGTGCAAAAGTACTCACAAAATAGTGAGCTACAATGAACAGGGTAGGAACCCTTTTCATTACCTAAAGGTAACCACCATTGAAAAAACCACCACAGAAGCACATGAGATAAAAAAGATAGCAACAGTGGAAAGATGTATGGAATACAACCAAATAAAAACAAAAGATAAAGAAACAAAAGAGAAGGATCAAACAAGACACAAAACTAACAGAAAGCAATCTATAAAATGGCAATAGGGAACTCAAAAGTGTCAACAATTACACTAAATGTAAACGGATTAAACTCACCAATAAAAAGACACAGAGTAGCAGAATGGATAAAAAAGGAAATCCAACTGTATGCTGCCTACAGGAAACTCATCTAAGTAACAAGGATAAAAACAAATTCAAAGTGAAAGGCTGGAAAACAATACTCCAAGCAAATAACATCCAAAAAAATGCAGGCGTAGCAATACTCATATCTGATAATGCTGACTACAAGACAGGAAAAGTACTCAGAGACAAAAATGGCCATTTCATAATGGCTAAGGGGACACTGAATCAAGAAGACATAACAATTCTTAATATATATGCACCAAACCAAGGAGCACCAAAATATATAAGACAGCTACTTATTGACCTTAAAACAAAAACTAACAAAAATACAATCATACTTGGAGACCTCAATACACCGCTGACGGCTCTAGATCGGTCATCCAAACAAAGAATCAACAAAGATATAGTGGCCTTAAACAAAACACTAGAGCACCTTGATATGATAGACATCTACAGGACATGTCATCCCAAAGTGACTGAGTATACATTTTTCTCCAGTGTACATGAATCATTCTCAAGAATTGACCATATGTTGGGCCACAAAAACAACATCAGCAAATTCAGAAAAATCGAAGTTCTACCAAGTATATTTTCTGATCATAAAGCCATGAAACTAGAATTCAACTGCAAAAAGGAGGAAAAAAATCCCACAAAAATGTGGAAACTAAACAACATACTTTTAAAAAATGAATGGGTCAAAGAAGAAATAAGTGCAGAGATCAAAAGATATATACAGACTAATGAAAATGACAATACAACATATCAGAATCTATGGGATGCAGCAAAAGCAGTGATAAGAGGGAAGTTCATATCACTTCAGGCATATATGAACAAACAAGAGAGAGCCCAAGTGAACCACTTAACTTCACACCTTAAGGAACTAGAAAAAGAAGAACAAAGACAACCCAAAACCAGCCAAAGAAAGAAGAAAATAAAAATCAGAGCAGAAATAAATGAAATAGAGAACAGTAAAACTATAGAAAAAATTAATAGAACAAAGAGCTGGTTCTTTGAAAAGATCTATAAAATTGACAAACCCTTGGCAAGACTTACCAAGGAAAAAAGAGAAAGAACTCATATAAACAAAATCCAAAATGAAAGAGGAGAAATCACCACGGACACCATAGATATACAAAGAATTATTGTAGAATACTATGAAATACTTTATGCCACTAAATTCAACAATCTAGAAGAAATGGATAAATTTCTAGAACAATACAACCTTCCTAGACTGAGTCAAGAAGAAGCAGAAAGCCTAAACAGACCTATTAGTAGAGAAGAAATGGAAAAAACCATTAAAAACCTCCCCAAAAATAAAAGTCCAGGCCTTACGGCTATACCAGCGAATTTTATCAAACATTCAAAGAAGACTTGGTTCCTATACTACTCAAAGTCTTCCAAAAAATTGAAGAAGAAGCAATACTTCCAAACACATTTTATGAGGCCAACATAACGCTCATACCAAAACAAGGCAAGGATGGCACAAAAAAAGAAAACTACAGACCAATATCTCTAATGAATACAGATGTTAAAATACTAAACAAAATACTAGCAAATTAAAAAGAACAACATATTAAAAAAATAATACATCATGATCAAGTAGGATTCATCCCAGAATCTCAAGGATGGTTCAATATATGTAAAACGTTTAATGTAATACACTGTATCAACAAAACAAAGAACAAAAACCACATGATCTTATCAATAGACGCAGAAAAGGCTTTCGATAAAATACAACACAATTTTATGTTTAAGACTCTCAACAAAATGGGTATAGAAGGAAAATATCTCAACATGATAAAGGCCATATATGATAAACCATCAGCTAACATCATATTAAATGGCACTGAACTGAAGGCTTTCCCCCTTAAATCAGGAACAAGACAGGGTTGTCTACTCTCTCCACTCTTATTTAATGTGGTACTAGAGGTTCTAGCCAGAGGAATCAGACAAGATAAAGAAATAAAAGTCATCCATATCGGAAAAGAAGAAGTAAAGGTATCACTTTTTGCAGATGATATGATCCTATACATCAAAACCCCCAAAGAATCCACAAAAAGACTACTAGAAACAATAAGCCAATACAGTAAGGTCGCAGGATACAACATTAACATACAGAAGTCAATAGCCTTTCTATATGCCAACAATGAAACTATTGAGAACGAACTCAAAAGAATAATCCCCTTCACGATTGCAACAAAAAAAATAAAATACTTAGGAATAAACATAACAAAGAATGTAAAGGACTTATATAATGAAAACTATAAACCATTGTTAAGAGAAATTGAGAAAGATATAATGAGATGGAAGAATATTCCTTGTTCTTAGTTAGGAAGAATAAATATAATCAAGATGGCTATATTACCCAAAGCAATATACAAATTTAATGCAATTCCCATCAAAATTCCAATGACATTTTTTAAAGAAGGAGCAAAAAATCATCAGATTTATATGGAAGTATAAAAAACCCCGAATACCCAAAGCAATCCTAAAGAAAAAGAATGAAGCTGGGGGCATTACAATACCTGACTTCAAACTATATTATAGGGCCATGACAATCAAAGCAGCATGGTATTGGCAGAAAAATAGACACTCAGACCAATGGAACTGAATAGAAATCCCAGAAATAAAACCACATCTATATAGTCAAATAATTTTTGATAAAGGGGCCAAGAACACACAATGGAGAAAAGAAAGCTTCTTCAACAAATGGTGCTGGTAAAACTGTAAAGCCACATGCAAAAGAATGAAACTGGACTACAGTTTGTCCCCCTGTACTAAAATTAACTCAAAATGGATCAAAGATCTAAACATAAGACCTGAAACAATTAAGTACATAGAAGAAGACATAGGTACTCAACTCATGGACCTGGGTTTTAAAGAACATTTTATGAATTTGACTCCAAAGGCAGGAGAAGTGAAGGTAAAAATTAATGAATGGGATGACATCAGACTAAGAAATTTTTGCTCAGCAAGAGAAACTGATAACAAAATAAACAGAAAGCCAACTAAATGGGAAATGATATTTTCAAACACCTGCTCAGATAAGGGCCTAATATCCAAAATATACAAAGAACTCATAAAACTCAACAACAAACAAACAAACAATCCCATAAAAAAATGGGAAGAGGACATGAACGGACACTTCTCCCAGGAAGAAATACAAATGGCCAACAGATATATGAAAAGAAGCTCATCTTCATTAGTTATTAGAGAAATGCAAATCAAAACTGCAATGAGATACCACCTCACACCTGTTCGATTATCTATTATCAACAAGACAGGTAATAGGAAATGTTGGAGAGGCTGTGGAGAAAAAGGAACCCTCATTCACTGTTGGTGGGAATGTAAAGTAGTACAACCATTACGGAAGAAAGTATGGTGGTTCCTCAAAAAACTGAAAATAAAATTACCTTATGACCCAGCAAACCCTCTACTGGGTATATACCCCCCAAACTCAGAAACATTGATATGTAAAGACACATGCAGCCCCCTGTTCACAGTGGCCAAGACATGAAAACAACCAAAAAGCCCATCAATAGATGACTGGATAAAGAAGATGTGGCACATATACAGTATGGAATACTACTCAGCCATAAGAAATGATGACATCAGATCATTTACAGCAAAATCGTGGGATCTTGATAACATTATACGAAGTGAAATAAGTAAATCAGAAATACCAGGAACTGCATTATTCCATACATAGGTGGGATATAAAAGCAAGACTAAGAGACATTGATAAGAGTGTGGTGGTTACAGGGGATGGGGGGAGAGGGAGTGGGAAATGAGGAGGGGGAGTGGCACAAAGAAAGCTAGGTAGAAGGTGACAGAGGACAATCTGACTTTGGGTGATGGGTATGCAACATAATTGAATGACAAGATAACCTGGACATGTTTTCTTTGAATATATGTACCCTGGTTTATTGATGTCACCCCATTAAAAAAATAAAATCATAATAATAATAAAATAAGAAAGATACCAAAAAAAAGAGGCTCTTTTCTATATAACAGATATCTCTATAATACAACAAAAATCTCTGTTTATTTTAGGAAATATTGACTTCAAAACATGTGCTGTGCTTCTTTTTTCAGTGCTTCCAGACTAATCAAACTCCTACTAATAATTTATACCATTAATTTGTAGGATCTTGTAAAGAATAAGCTTTCATTATAAAATGAGGTAGATCTGCTTTCTACACTCAAGAAATCTTCAGTCTAACAGAGGAGCTTAAATACATTACCTGTAACTATACTATAAGTAGAAAAATATAGATACTGTTAAAAGGGGAGTAAATAACCCCTTAAATTATTTCAGAAACCCCAGCTAAATGCTCCCTCCTTGGATTGCAATTTAATCCAACTGCTCCCTTCAGCAAATTAAAGATGATAATATTTGCTAATAGAGTTATACAGACTATGGGATGGGGAGAAAACATTCATACTGTGTATTGATCAGAGTAGGATAGTTTTGGCCGCAGTAAAAAAAAAAAAAATAAGCCAAAAGTTGTGGTGGCTTATAAGGAAAAGGTTTACCTTTTCATATTCCAGCTGCCAAAGCAAGTCACACAGCCATGCCTGCGCTCAATAGAGTGAGACTTCTAATCCTCCCTCCAGGTGGTGCCCTGCATGCCTGTGAGCAAGAATATACCTACCACTCTGACTCAAACATGTGAGGGTAATAAAAGTCACACCCTATGTTTTCTAGAACTGATCTCATCTCCCTCTGGAGCCCAATTCCCAGTGATGGTGAAAGGTTTCTGTTCAGAATTTCCCTAAAATCCTCTAATTATTTCCAATCCTCACCCCCTAAGGCTCTCAATGAGAAAACAAGAACATGGACCAAGGCCCACAGGCCTGGTCCCTCGCCCTACTCTCCCATCCTCAACCCTCCTAAACTCTAAACTCAGCCCTCCAAATTTTGTTATTAAAGAGAACCTTTTGGAATTTAGAGAGGTGTGTTTTCAACAAAGCCTGGCTTTCCATAACAGCCTCACCACCACAGACTTAACAAACTTAGTGTAAGCGATATGAATTGGACAGTTACAAATTAGCTATGTGAAAAGATGTAGCTCCCTTTATTTTTATACCCACACATCCTTTTCTTTGACAAGCTTCCTCTCTACTTGACAAATAAGGAAACTAAATTTTGTCCAATCCACCAGATTTGGCCCAGTCCAGCAGTGTCTTTTAATTCACTTCAGGAATTATTGTCTCAGTTAATATCATTCGATCTCTTTCCAAGTGTCCTCTCCTTCTTCTCTTTGACTCAACACCCCATGGAAAGGGCAAGATTGCAAACCAGCAGCTGCCTTACTCACTTCTGCAGGGAGGTTCTGAGTTCACAGAAAAAGTCAAGCATTCTTGCCACACCATATGGTGAAGATCCAGACACTTTCCATCCTCTGAGCTACAGCACTCCGTGGTTCCTTCCAAGCAAGCTGTAACTTGGTACATCTTTCAGCCTGTAGTTTTTATAAGAACTCCTGGCAAGAAGCAGACACCAACTTTATGTTCTAGAAAAACCCTTCAAACCCTACGTGACACTTTCAGGGACCCTCTGGGCTGGTGGAAGTAGCCAAGAGAACAGGTCATGTACGTTCTATACCTCTGCAGAAGAGAGAAAGACCAGGTGCTTAATGTAACACCCTGTGAACTCTGAACTCTCTAGAAAGTCCCTTCTTCTTTTCCAGATGGCTTTATATTCTCCCTTCCTGACAGACAGAAGCTGAACCAGTTTTTCTGAGAGCACAGTCATTTTTCATACATCTGACAAGCTGTCACTGGGTGTGGACTTGGATAATACATAAGTGGGTAGTCTTAAGGGAAGGAAAGTTAAACTTTTGGTACAATGTTTCAAGTTATTTCCACATGTAAATATTTCATACATGCTGCCTCTACAACTTCATCTTTGAAAGATCAATCTCTTGACTTATTTCTTGTTTCCCAAAATAACTAGCCTAATTAAATACTTTTGGAATGCTGAATGTATGATCTATAATGCAATATTTTGAAAAGGTCCTGATTGTCATTCCCCATGTTTTCTCTGCCTCTTTGATCTCAGGTCCTTAGAGCAGAGCCTGCAGTTCCTTTTGCACACAGGTCAGGAGTAATATAATCTGGTGCTTAAGATTCACAGATGCTAGATTCAGACCAAATGGAGTGCAAGACTGGATCTCCAGGGACACTCAATCAATCAAGAATTAAAAAGAAGCCAACAATTGGGTCATGTCTAAAGAGTCAGGGTTGGGCCTTATTTCTTATTTGTTAGAAAACACTATCTTTCCTTTTTTAAAATTTAAGTGAGAGGAGGGGAGTTAGAGAGACAGACTCCCACATACAACCCAACTGGGACAAACCCAGCAACCTCTGCCTGAGGCCAATGCTCTGCCCATCTAGGGCCCATGCTC
The DNA here is from genome assembly GCF_036850995.1 of Saccopteryx leptura. NCBI lineage: Eukaryota > Metazoa > Chordata > Mammalia > Chiroptera > Emballonuridae > Saccopteryx > Saccopteryx leptura. The sequence goes on along the minus strand of NC_089504.1, from coordinate 178,155,181 downwards.
ACCATCGAGATATTTTTAGCACCTGAGGTGGAGGCTCCACAGAGCCATCCTCAGCACCCAGGGCCAACATGTTGGAATTAATCGAGCCATGGCTATGGGTGGGGAAGAGAGGGGGAAAGGGATAGGAGAGGAGAAGTAGATAGTTACTTCTCCTGTGTGCCCTGACCAGAAATTGAACCTGGGACATCCACATGCCTGGTTGATGTTCTACCACTGAGCAAACTGGCCAGGGAAGGACACATTACTTTTCTATCTTCAGGTTCTATGTCAACATATACATACACACAAGTCTTAAACAGAGATGACAGTATTCCTCTAGCAGTGTTAACAGTCAATGAGGTAAGTGAGACAACATGTACAAAATGTTTTGTGATCTGTAATAGGCTTTGAATGTGTAAGTTGATGTTAGTATAGATGATGATGATTTTTTATTTCTTCTCTTGAACTGGTACATTCATGAAATATGGGACCACCCCACCTCTCACTTACTTTGCAACAATACAGTAGATATGACTGTGGCCATTGGCACTACAAGACACAGGTTTGAACTTGGCTCTGTCACTCAGTAGCTGGAACGTGTAGCAAGGTTGTTTGTATGTTCATTTTTGGGGTTTTTTTTCTTGGCAAGGTTTTTAACTTCCCTGATGCTCAATTACCCTATGTGTAAAATGGAGATAATAATGTGTGTAAGATTATGAATCATAAAAGGATATCAATTAAAGAGCCTATTATTACTTTTTTTTAAAAATAATTTTATTTTTTAATGGGGTGACATCAATAAATCAGGATACATATATTCAAAGATAACAAGTCCAGGTTATCTTGTCGTTCAATTATGTTGCATACCCATCACCCAAAGTCAGATTGTCCTCTGTCACCTTCTATCTTGTTTTCTTTGTGCCCCTCCCCCTCCCCCTTTCCTTCTCCCTTTCCCCCCTGCCCCCCGTAACCACCACACTCTTATCAATGTCTCTTAGTTTCACTTTTATGTCCCACCTACGTATGGAATAATGCAGTTCCTGTTTTTTTCTGATTTACTTATTTTGCTTCGTATCATGTTATCAAGATACCACCATTTTGCTGTAAATGTTCTGATGTCATCATTTCTTATGGCTGAGTAGTATTCCCTAGTGTATATGTGCCACATCTTCTTTATGCAGTCATCTATTGATGGGCTTTTTGGTTGTTTCCATGTCCTGGCCACTGTGAACAATGCTGCAATAAACATGGGGCTGCATGTGTCTTTACGTATCAATGTTTCTGAGTTTTTGGGGTATATACCCAGTAGAGGGATTGCTGGGTCATAAGGTAGTTCTATTTTCAGTTTTTTGAGGAACTACCATACTTTCTTCCATAATGGTTGTACTACTTTACATTCCCACCAACAGTGGATGAAGGTTCCTTTTTCTCCACAGCCTCTCCAACATTTGCTATTACCTGTCTTGCTAATAATAGCTAATCGAACAGGTGTGAGGTGGTATCTCATTGCAGTTTTGATTTGCATTTCTCTAATAACTAAAGAAGATGAGCATCTTTTCATATATCTGTTGGCCATTTGTATTTCTTCCTGGGAGAAGTGTCTGTTCATATCCTCTTTCCATTTTTTTATTGGATTGTTTGTTTGTTTGTTGTTGAGTTTTATGAGTTCTTTGTATATTTTGGATATTAGGCCCTTATCTGAGCTGTTGTTTGAAAATATCATTTCCCATTTAGTTGGCAGTCTGTTTATTTTGTTATCAGTTTCTCTTGCTGAGCAAAAACTTCTTAGTCTGATGTAGTCCCATTCATTAATTTTTGCCTTCACTTCTCTTGCCTGTGGAGTCAAATTCATAAAATGCTCTTTAAAACCCAGGTCCATGAGTTGAGTACCTATGTCTTCTTCTATGTACTTAATTGTTTCAGGTCTTATGTTTAGATCTTTGATCCATTTTGAGTTAATTTTAGTACAGGGGGACAAACTGTAGTCCAGTTTCATTCTTTTGCATGTGGCTTTCCAGTTTTCCCAGCACCATTTATTGAAGAGGCTTTCTTTTCTCCATTGTGTGTTGTTGGCCCCTTTATCAAAAATTATTTGACTATATATATATGTGGTTTTATTTCTGGAAGTCTATTCTGTTCCATTGGTCTGAGCGTCTATTTTTCTGCCAATACCATGCTGTTTTGATTGTCGTGGCCCTATAATATAGTTTGAAGTCAGGTATTGTAATGCCCCCAGCTTCATTCTTTTTCTTTAGGATTGCTTTGGCTATTTGGGGTTTTTTATAGTTCCATATAAATTTGATTATTTTTTGCTCTATTTCTTTAAAAAATGTCATTGGAAGTTTGATGGGAATTGCATTAAATTTGTATATTGCTTTGGGTAATATGGCCATCTTGATTATATTTATTCTTCCTAGCCAAGAACAAGGTATATTTTTCCATCTCATTATATCTTTCTCAATTTCTCTTAACAATGGTTTATAGTTTTCATTATATAAGTCCTTTACATTCTTTGTTATGTTTATTCCTAAGTATTTTATTTTTTTTGTTGCAATCGTGAAGGGGATTATTCTTTTGAGTTCCTTCTCAGTTGTTTCATTGTTGGCATATAGAAAGGCTATTGACTTCTGTATGTTAATTTTGTATCCTGCGACCTTACTGTATTGGCTTATTGTTTCTAGTAGTCTTTTTGTGGATTCTTTGGGGTTTTCGATGTATAGGATCATATCATTTGCAAATAGTGATACCGTTACTTCTTCTTTTCCGATATGGATGCCTTTTATTTCTTTGTCTTGTCTGTTTGCTCTGGCTAGAACCTCTAGTACCACATTAAATAAGAGTGGAGAGAGTGGACAACACTGTCTTGTTCCTGATTTAAGGGGGAAAGCCTTCAGTTTAGTGCCATTTAATATGATGTTAGCTGATGGTTTATCATATATGGCCTTTATCATGTTGAGATATTTTCCTTCTATACCCATTTTGTTGAGAGTCTTAAACATAAAATTGTGTTGTATTTTATCAAAACCCTTTTCTTAGTCTATTGATAAGATCATGTGGATTTTGTTCTTTGTTTTGTTGATATGGTGTATTACGTTAACCGTTTTACGTATGTTGAACCATCCTTGAGATTTTGGGATGAATCCCACTTGATCATGATGTATTATTTTTTTAATATGTTGTTGTATTTGATTTGCTAGTATTTTGTTTAGTATTTTAGCATCTGTATTCATTAGAGATATTGGTCTGTAGTTTTCTTTTTTTGTGCCATCCTTGCCTGGTTTTGGTATGAGGGTTATGTTGGCCTCATAAAATGTGTTTGGAAGTATTGCTTTTTCTTCAATTTTTTGGAAGACTTTGAGTAGAATAGGAACCAAGTCTTCTTTGAATGTTTGATAGAATTCGCTGGTATAGCCGTCAGGGCCTGGACTTTTATTTTTGGAAAGGTTTTTAATGGTTTTTTCTATTTCTTCTCTACTGATAGGTCTGTTTAGGCTTTCTGCTTCTTCTAGACTCAGTCTAGGAAGGTTGTATTGTTCTAGGAATTTATCTATTTCTTCTAGGTTGTTGAATTTAGTAGCATAAAGTTTTTCATAGTATTCTACAATAATTCTCTGTATATCTACGGTGTCCATGGTGATTTCTCCTCTTTCATTTTGGATTTTGTTTATATGAGTTCAGTCTCTTTTTTCCTTGGTAAGTCTTGCCAAGGGTTTGTCAATTTTGTTGATCTTTTCAAAGAACCAGCGCGTTGTTCTATTAATTTTTTCTATAGTTTTACTGTTCTCTAATTCATTTATTTCTGCTCTGATTTTTATTATCTCCTTTCTTTGGCTGGTTTTGGGTTTTCTTTGTTCTTCTTTTTCTAGTTCCTTAAGGTGTGAAGTTAAGTGGTTCACTTGGGCTCTCTCTTGTTTGTTCATATATGCCTGAAGTGATATGAACTTCCCTCTTATCACTGCTTTTGCTGCTTCCCAGAGATTCTGATATGTGGTATTGTCATTTTCATTAGTCTGTATATATCTTTTGATCTCTGCACTTATTTCTTCTTTGACCCATTTATTTTTTAAAAGTATGTTGTTCAGTTTCCACATTTTTGTGGGATTTTTTTTTCTCTTTTTTGCAGTTGAATTCTAGTTTCAAGGCTTTATGATCAGAAAATATGCTTGGTACAACTTCGATTTTTCTGAATTTGCTGATGTTGTTTTTGTGGCCCAACATATGGTCAATTTTTGAGGATGATCCATGTACACTGGAGAAAAATGTATACTCAGTCACTTTGGGATGAAATGTCCTGTAGATGTCTATCATATCCAGGTGCTCTAGTGTTTTGTTTAAGGTCATTATGTCTTTGTTGATTCTCTGTTTGGATGACTGATCTAGAGCCGTCAGTGGTGTATTGAGGTCTCCTAGTATGATTGTATTTTTGTCAGTTTTTGTTTTAAGATCAATGAGTAGCTGTCTTATATATTTTGGTGCTCCTTGGTTTGGTGCATATATATTAAGGATTGTTATGTCTTCTTGCTTCAGTGTCCCCTTAGCCATTATGAAATGGCCATTTTTGTCTCTGAGTACTTTTCCTGTCTTGTAGTCAGCATTATCCGATATGAGTATTTCTACACCTGCTTTTTTTTGGATGTTATTTGCTTGGAGTATTGTTTTCCAGCCTTTCACTTTGAATTTGTTTTTATCCTTGTTACTTAAATGAGTTTCCTGTAGGTAGCATACAGTTGGATTTTCTTTTTTAATCCATTCTGCTACTCTGTGCCTTTTTATTGGTGAGTTTAATCCATTTACATTTAGTGTAATTATTGACACTTGTGAGTTCCCTATTGCCATTTTATATCTTGCTTTCTGTTAGTTTTGTGTCTTGTTTGATCCTTCTCTTTCATTTTTCTATCTTTTGTTTTTATTTGGTTGTATTCCATCCATCTTTCCTCTGTTGCTATCTTTTTTATCTCATGTGCTTCTGTGGTGGTTTTTTCAATGGTGGTTACCTCTGAGTAATGAAAAGGGTCCCTACCCTGTTCATTGTAGTGAACTATTTTGTGAGTACTTTTGCACTCCATTGTCCTTTGCTACTGTTAATCTCCACCTGTTCCCCCTTTTCTTTTTGTTGTTGTCACAGTTTAAATTTAGTTTTATTGTGTTCTTCTTGGAGCTTTTACTTGTGGCTTTGTTTATTTTTTGTTCTTTTTATCTGATTGGAGAACCCCCTTTAGTAATTCCTGGAGAGGGGGTTTTCTGATGATAAATTCCCTCATCTTTTCTGTATCTGTGAATGTCTTTATTTCTCCTTCATATTTGAAGGATAGCTTTGATGGGTATAGTATTCGTGGCTGAAAGTTCCTCTCTTTCAGGACTTTAAATATTGGGGTCCACTCTCTTCTAGCTTGTAGAGTTTCTGCTGAGAAATCTGATGATAATCTAATGGGCCTTCCTTTATATGTTGTATTCTTCTTCTCCCTGGCTGCCTTGAGAATTTTTTCTTTGCTGTTGGTTTGTGTCAATTTCATTATGATATGCCTTGGAGTAGGTTTGTTGGGGTTAAGAAAACTCAGAGTTCTGTTTGCTTCTTGAACTTGAGGCTTTAGTTCTTTCCACAGGCTTGGAAAGTTCTCATCTATTATTTGTTTGAGTATGTTCTCCATTCCATTTTCTCTCTCTTCTCCCTCTGATATACCTATTTTTCTTATGTTATTCTTTTTGATGGAGTCAGATAGTTCTTGTAGGGCTATCTCATTTTTTTTCATTTTTGAGTCTCTTTCTTCTTCTCTCTGTTGTGCCTCAAGTTGCTTGTCTTCTATTTCACTAATCCTCTCTTCTATCTGACCTGTTCTATTAGCTAAGCTTGTTACTTCGTTTTTCAGCTTGAGAATTGAGTTTTTCATCTCTGTTTGATTTGTTTTTATAGTTTCAATTTCCTTGGACATATATTCTTTGTGTTCATTGAGTTGTTTTCTGAGCTCCCTAAATTGCCTTTCTTTGTTTTCTTGTATATCTCGGAGGATTTTTAGGATTTCTATCTTGAATTCTCTGTCATTTAGCTCCAAGGTTTCCAATATATTAAATTTTTTCTCCATAGATTTTTCCTCATCTAGCTGTGTTACCTCTCTTTCTTTTGTATCCATGATATTCGATTTTCTCTTCCTTAATGGCATCTGAGGGTGGTTTTGTTGATAGTATTAATAAGATTTAATAAAGAATAAAAAGTTAAAAAAATAAAAAATCAAAAAGAGTTGTTCTTTTTAAAAAATTAATAATGAAATAAATAAAATAAAATAAAATAAAAATTTAAAAAAAAGGAAATTATTCCCCCCCTCCTTTTTTCCTCTCCTCTCCTTTTTCCTCTTTCTTGAGAAAATCTTGTGGTGAACTGTGAATTATACCGAACAATTCCTGTAATGGTTGGCCTGAATTGGGGAAAAGTAATAAAGGGGCAAAAAAAAAAAAAAGAATAAACAAAAAAGAAAAAAGAAGGGGGTATGGACCCACAAAAAGCAAATAAGGAAAAAATTTGAGTCAAGAATAAAATGATTTGCTTTTAGGTGTTGGTTGACTAAGAGTTATGATGAGAGGAATAAGAGGAAAACAGAAAAATGTGGGGACAAATTAAAAAATTACTGTTGTATTTAGTGGAACAAGAACTAGATAAAATGTAGAGCCAATGATGGGAGCACTGCTAGTGAGTTAAAAAGGTGAAGTAAAAACCCCCCAAAATGCCACAAACATAAGTTTGAGTCCCAGATAAGATAATTTTTTTGTTTTTGAGGTTTGAATGAGAGGAGATGTAAAGGAGAAAGGAAGAAACTAATATAGAGGGAGAAAAAAGAGAGAGAGAGAGAAAAAAAGAGGGAACCACTAGAAGAAGAAAAAAGAAAAAAGAGGAGAGAGAGAGAGAGAAAGAGAGAGCGAGTTAAGGGTTTTGGAGTGCAACCCTCATAGAGAGAAAGGTAGAGGAGAGAAAAGATAATGGGAGATGTAACACTTATGGGTAGTGTAGTTCAAGGAGAGGAGAGAGTAAGACCGGCAGAGTGTTAATCTGCCAAATTGGAGAAGGAAAAAAAATATCAAGAATGAAGATAAGAGAAACAAACGAACAAATATAGTAAAATGGGATAGGTTATAAAGTCTGCAGATTATTCTTGATTTTGAGAGGTTATCTTCTTGCTTTTTCTTTTCTCTCCCTCTTCCTGGTCGGTGACTCTGTACCCTGGGTTCTGCCCCTTTGGCACGCTCAGGTAGAGGTTTGCAGTTGATAAGTCTCTATGGCGATGTCATGTATTGTGCTTTAGTCTCGTTTGCAGTCGAGGCTCATTAGCATTTATAGGCTCTGCCAGTGAGAGTGTCCGTGTTCCTGGAGCCTTTCTCCTCGTCTTTCCTTCCTCAATTAGTAGCCTGATAATCCAGCTATGGGGTTGCTGCTGCCTCTGCCTGGATAGTAAGAGGCTCAAAGACCTGGCAACTCCCCACTCTATTTCCACTCAGCACAGGGCTCTGGGAAAGGCTCAGTCAGTCAGAGCTGCTAGCATAATCAGGCGGGGTTTCCACCCACTCAAAGACCTCTGGCTCTGTCACTCTGTCTGGTAACACAGGGGGATGCCCACTTCCGGGGCGCTTGGAGGAAACTCTCACTCACTATCTGTGCGTGCACACCAGGATATCCGGCCAGCAGTTTCACAGTCTGAGTGAAATCCCCAACCGCATGGAAAAGTTGCAGCTTTGGAATTGGCTCTCGCTCCGTTCTTGTGCGTGGCTTTTGCAAGGTGCTGGGGCAGCCCGAGATTCCGCTTTAGCCCACACAAAGGCCCCTGACTCTGCCCCTCTGTGCGGTAACACGGGTGCGCACTGCCGAGGCACTCAGAGAAATCTCTCGCTATCTGCGCGCGCAGACCATCATATGAGGCCGGCCGCGTTTCCCTCTGAGTGAATCCCCTACTAGCACAGAAAAGTTCCACCATTGGAATTAGTTCTTGCTTCCTCCTGTGCGCGGCTTTCCCAGGGCACTGGGGTTGCCCAGAGATTCCGCTTTCGGCCCACACAAAGGCCTCTGACTCTGCCTCTCTATGGGGTAACACAGGCACCCACTCCCGGGGCTTAGGAAGAAATCTTTCTCCCACTATCTGCGCTTGCTGACCAGGAGATTGGGTAAAATGGCTGCCCCGCTTGTCTTTCTTTGTTTGGGTTTGGCCCGAGTGTTAGCTTGTATTGCCCGGGTTGCCACAGGATCAGTTTTTCCTCGGCTTGGATCTCCGTGCCACAGCCTGGTTTGGCCGTTTGTGACACGGCCTGGATCTATTCATCCTCTTTGCCTGCCTCAGTTTCTATATTCACGGATCCCAGAGAAAGCTGCCCTGTTTAGTTTAGTGAGGAAGGCGGAGCATTTCTTACTCCCTATTTCCTTCGGGGTTTGGTTATATATTTAGCCAATTTTTCACTCGACCATACCTTTGGGTGTATTGCAAAACATCTGGAGGCTCCAAGGATAGGTTTTTCTGTTTCTGGTTGAAGATCATGTTGAGTTTTGGGGGAGATTTATCGGTATCACTTCCTACGCCGCCATTACTCTGACATCATCCTACTTTTTACTATTTTAGTTTTTACTTTTGTCAAATGATGTCACACTTTGCTTCCTTTTACTCGATAATCCAGGAAAATATACATCTCTGGACAGATGCACACTCTTTTTGAGCATTCATCACACAGTGTCGTAGAAGGAGGTTTAAATGACACAATGTCGATAACACGGCCCCTCAAAACAATAGCATCATCTCTTGTCTTGGAGAGCCATTAGAAGCTATGCAAGAAACAGAAGTGAGCCCTGGACAGATGGCTCAGTTGACTGGAGCATTGTCCTCATATACAGAGATTTCCTGATTTTATCTCTGGTCAGGGTACACACAGAAACAGATTGATATTTCTGTCTCTCTCTCTCCTTTCTACTCTCTGAAATCAACAAAATAATAATAATAAAAAGAAATAGAATGATTCTATCAGGCCAGCCCATGCAGGGTCTAGAGTGTCATGATCAACCTTTGCTTGTGTATTTGACAGTTCCTGACCTTATTACACCCACTGCAAATACATGATGAATGACATTCAGGTGCAGCACTAAGACTATGAGCTTTGTTATAGATGAAATATACTGCAGGTTGTATACAATTCTCCTTTCTCTAGCTCACTCTCATCTTGTAAGGCTCATAGAAATGCCAGCCAACCCCATATCATTGGATGACCTCGTTAAACAGATCACTGCATTTGCTCTAATTTTTAGTGAGCCATTCATTTAAAATCTTTGGTAACTCTTATTAATCACAAATTACTTGTGACATACCTCACAAAAAACCCACATCTCCACTGAGAACTGCTGCTCCAGATAAAGGCTACTGGAATTAGTTTAGAATATTGATGCTAAGTGTTAGTTATAAATAAAATTTGCAGTAACCTAACTTATCTTATGACCTATAGTTACATGCTATATTTTATAATTCACTTAATATGTTTTTTATTTAATTACTTATGTTGTTTTTTCAATGATCCAAAGTATTTAAAAGGAGAAGATGACATAGGAATGGTTTATTATATCTTCTTATATCAAATAATTTTTATGTAGCTGCTCATGGTTATTTTGAATATTGTGAATTAACAGTCACCAAACTTTTATTAAACAGTTTTCAATAACATATTATTCATAAAGTGCCATGTGCTAGAACATGTTCCCATGTATTTTTTCACGCAGTATAATGAGAATTGAAATATTATATTTGCTCACCATTACATGCAGTTCTATACAGTTAATAGTTCTACTTCTAGAATAATTATATGGAAAGTAAATAAAATTAAAGATATTTAATATAAATGGTTACCCTCAAGACACACAGCCCATATTAAACTGTCTGTAGATCTGGTGCTCATCTCAATGGGCAACCAACAGATGGAGTGCTCTGTTTGTCACATTACTTTGGAGCTTCTAAATGTGCCTGATGGGAATTCCATTACTCGCACCAGCTGTACAGGTGACCTCCTTGCCTTCCACTTGCCAGTTTCAAAATATATGAGGCAGTTTTAAATATGATTTTAAAATACAACATATGCAAATATGGCTGTATTTGACATATTTATTCTGTTGCAAAAAAAAAAAATTTGTCCTTTCTGCTTTAACCCCTAGAATTATGAGATGTATGATTTATATCTCCTGAGCCTTTTTGCAAAAAGGTATTTAACACATTCTGATATAGAATTTTTTTATTATTAAATTTAAAGCAGTGACATTGATAAATCAGGGTACATATGTTGAAAGAAAACTTCTTCAGATTATTTTTTTTTTCTTCTTTTTTTTTCATTTTTCTGAAGCTGGAAACAGGGAGAGACAGTCAGACAGACTCCCGTATGCGCCCGACCGGGATCCACCCGGCACGCCCACCATGGGGCGGCGCTCTGCCCACCAGGGGGCGATGCTCTGCCCATCCTGGGCGTCGCCATATTGCGACCAGAGCCACTCTAGTGCCTGGGGCAGAGGCCGAGGAGCCATCCCCAGCGCCCGGGCCATCTTTGCTCCAATGGAGCCTTGGCTGCGGGAGGGGAAGAGAGAGACAGAGAGGAAAGCGCGGCGGAGGGGTGGAGAAGCAAATGGGCGCTTCTCCTGTGTGCCCTGGCCGGGAATCGAACCCGGGTCCTCCGCACGCTAGGCCGACGCTCTACCGCTGAGCCAACTGGCCAGGGCTGTAATTCTTTGTATATCTATGATGTCTGTGGTGATTTCTCCTCTTTCATTTTGGATTTTATTTATTTGAGTCCTGTGTCTTTTTTCCTTGGTGAGTCTTGCCAAGGGTTTGTCGATTTTGTTGATCTTTTCAAAGAACCAGCTTCTTGTTTTATTGATTTTTTTAATAGTTTTTCTGTTCTCTATTTTGTTTATTTCTGCTCTGATTTTTATTATCTCCTTTCTTTGGCTGGTTTTGGGTTGTCTTTGTTCTTCTTTTTCTAGCTCCTTAAGGTGTGAAATTAAGTGGTTTACCTCGGCTCTCTCTTGTTTGTTCATATAGGCCTGAAGGGATATGAACTTTCCTCTTACTACTGCTTTTGCTGCATCCCAGAGATTCTGATATATCATATTTTCATTTTCATTTGTCTGTATATATCTTTTAATCTCTGCACTTATTTCTTCTTTGACCCATTCATTTTTTAGAAGTATGTTGTTTAGTTTCCACAATTTTGTAGGTTTTTCCCCCTCTTTTTTGCAGTTGAATTCTAGTTTCAAGGCTTTATGATCAGAGAATATGCTTGGTACAATTTCAATTTTTCTAAATTTGCTGATGTTGTTTTTGTGGCCCAACATATGGTCTATTCTTGAGAATGATCCATGTACACTGGAGAAAAATGTATACTCAGTCACTTTGAGATGAAATGTCTTGTAGATGTCTATCATATCCAGGTGCTCTAGTGTTTTGTTTAAGGCCACTATGTCTTTGTTGATTCTCTGTTTGGATGACTGATCTAGAGCCGTCAGCGGTGTATTGAGGTCTCCAAGTATGATTGTATTTTTGTCAGTTTTTGTTTTAAGGTCAATAAGTAGCTGTCTTATATATTTTGGTGCTCCTTGGTTTGGTGCATATATATTAAGGATTGTTATGTCTTCTTGATTCAGTGTCCCCTTAATCATTATGAAATGACCATTTTTGTCTCTGAGTACTTTTTCTGTCTTGTAGTCAGCATTAACAGATATGAGTATTGCTACACCTGCTTTTTTTTGGGTGTTATTTGCTTGGAGTATTGTTTTCTAGCCTTTCACTTTGAATTTGTTTTTATCCTTGTTGCTTAGATGAGTTTCTTGTAGGCAGCATACGGTTGGATTTTCTTTTTTAATCCATTCTGCTACTCTGTGTCTTTTTATTGATAAGTTTAATCCATTTACATTTAGTGTAATTATTGACACTTGTGGGTTTCCTATTGCCATTTTATAAATTGCTTTCTGTTAGTTTTGTATCTTGTTTGATTCTTCTCTTTTGTTTTTCTATCATTTGTTTTTGTTTGTTTGTATTCCATACTTCTTTCTTCTGTTGCTACCTTTTTTAAGTCAAGTGTTTTTGTGTTGTTTTTTTTTTTTTTTTCAATGGTGGTTACCATTAAGTAATGAAAAGGGTACCTACCATATTCATTGTAGTACCCTATCTTATGAATATTTCTGCACTTCATTGTCCTTTGCTACTGTTAATCTTCATCTTTTCTCCCCCTTTTTTTTCTTTTGTTGTCACAGTTTAAGTTTGGTTTTATTGTTTTCTTGGTGGAGCTGTTCCTTTTGGTGTTGTTTTCTTTTGTTCTTTGAATCTGGTTGGAAAACCCCCTTTAGTATTTCCTGGAGTGGGGGCTTTCTGATGATAAATTCTCTCATCTTTTCTGTATTTGTGAATGTTTTTATATCTCCTTCATACTTGAAGGTTAGCTTTGATGGGTATAGTATTCTTGGCTGAAAGTTTCTCTCTTTCAGGGCTTTGAATATTGGGGTCCACTCTCTTCTAGCTTGTAGAGTTTCTGCTGAGAAATCTGATGATAATCTAATAGGTCTTCCTTTATATGTTGTATTCTTCTTTTCCCTGGCTGCCTTGAGAATTTATTCTTTGTCATTGGTTTGTGTCATCTTCATTATGATGTGCCTTGGAGTGGGTTTGTTGGGGCTAAGAAAACTCGGTGTTCTGTTTGCTTCTTGAATTTGAGGCTTTAGTTCTTTCCACAGGCTTGGGAAGTTCTCATCTATTATTTGTTTGAGTATGTTCTTCATTCCATTTTCTTTCTCTTCTCCCTCTGATATACCTATTATTCTTATGTTATTCTTTCTGATGGAGTCAGACAATTCCTGTAGGGCTTTCTCGTTTTTTATTATTTTTGAGTCTTTTTTTTCTTCTCTCCATTGTGCCTCAAGTTGCTTGTCTTCTATTTCACTAATCCAATCTTCTATCTGGGCTATTCTATTAGCTAAGCATGTTATCTTGTTTTTCAGTTCGTGAATTGAGTTTTTCATTTCTGTTTGAATTGTGTTTATAGTTTCAATTTCCTTGGTAATATATTCTTTGTGATCTCTGAGTTGTTTTCTGAGCTCCCTAAATTGCCTTTCTGTGTTTTCTTGTATATCTCTGAGTATTTTTAAGATTTTTATTTTAAATTCTCTGTCATTTGTCTCCAAGGCTTCCAATATGTTAAATCCTTTCTCCATAGATTTGTCCACATCTATTTGTGTTAGCTCTCTATCTTTTGTATCTATTATATTCAATTTCCTGTTTCTTATTGGCGTCTGAAAGTGGTCTTGTTGATAGTGTTAATTAGAATTAATAAAGAATAAAAAGGGCAAAAAAAATAAATAAATAAAATAAAAAAAAAAGGAAAACACTCCACACACAGTAAAAAGTAATAATTTATTATTTTCCCTTTTTTCTTTCTTCTCCTCCCCTCCTCTCACCTCTTTAGGTAAATATCGTGATGACCTGTGAATTATATTATGCTAAATGGAACAAAAACTGCCTATAATGGAGGGCCTGATTTGGGGTGAAGAGTTCAAGGGGCAAAAAAGGGAGTAGGGACCTACTTAAAAAAAAAAAGAAAAAAAATGGAGAATATCTTAGACAAGCATAAAATGATTTGCTTGTAAGTGATGGTCGACTAAGATATAATGAGAGAAATAAGAGGGAAACAGAAAAAAGGAGAAAAAAATAATAATATTTAAAGAAGAAAAAAAATAATAATAATAAGTTAAAATCTGTTGTATTAAGTGGAGCGAAGACTAAATACAATGGAGACTTTGGGTTGGGATGAATGCTAGTGAGTTAAACAGCAGTGTAAAAAGTACCCAAAATGTCACAAAAACAAACAAATAAAGGAAAACCAAGAACAAAAGCAGAAAAAAAAGAACAAACAACAAAAAACCCCCCCAAAAAACTTGAGTCCCAAATTAAATAATTTGTTCGTGATTGAGGATTAAATGGGAGGAAAAGTAAAAGGAGAAAAGAAGAAACAAATAGAAAGGAAAAAATAAGAAAAAGAGAGAAACAAAGGAAGAAAAAAAGGAAAGGGAAACCCCCCCCCAAAAAAACCAAAAAGAAAACAAAAGGGGAGAGAGTGAGAGTTAAGAGTTTTGGAGTGTAACCCTGAGGGAGAGTAAGGATGAAGAAAAGAAATAAAATGTAACACTCATGGGTAGTGTAGTTCAAGAAAAGGGTAGGATAAGATGGGCAGAGAATAAAAGGACCAAGGTGGAGGAAATACAAATAATAATAAAGGCAATAAGAAAGAAGAAAGAAACAACAACAACAAAGAATTAGTGGAACAATTTATAAAGTCTGTGGATTTTTCTTGATTTTGAGAGGTTAACTTCTTTCTTTTTCTTTTCTCTCCCTCTTCCTGGTCAGTGACTCTGTACCCCAGGTTCTGCCTCTGTGTCACGCTTAGGTAGGGATTTGCAGTTGATGGGATTCTATGGCAATGTCATATAATTGGCTTTATTCTCGCTGGTAGTCAAGACTTGTTGGCGTTTGCAGAGTCCAACAATGAGAGAGTTTGCTTTCCTGGAGTCTCTCCCCTAGTCTCCCCTTCCTGAATTAGCAGCCTGGTGATCCAGCTATGAGGCTGCCACTGCTTCTGTCTGGGGAGTAAGAGGCTCAAAGAGCTGGGAAATCCCCACGCTATCCTCACTCTGCGCAAGGCTCTGGGTAAGGCTCTGGCAGTCAGAGCCTCCAGTGTAATCAGGTGGGGCTGGGAGTCAATTGTTGTCAAGGTGACTGTTCAGCGCCTAGCATTCAGTTGGACCACTCAACCCAGGCTTTCCACACTTTGTAGCCTGTTTTGGCTGGAAAGAAGATGCACTATTCGCTCCTTTCTGTATAGATCTTAATATCTGCCAAGTCCCTCTTGTTAGGTATATCCCTGAATATGGAGGCTCTGTCAATCAGAAGTTGCCCCCGCCCCTTTAGCGAAAGGCACTGAAAAATATTATGCCTCTTGTCTTGGATCACTGAACTGGGAGAGATCTTATTAATTAGAGCCCCGTGGGTGTGCAGATTTCATGGGTTAAGCTAATTTCAGTGATTGGATCCGAAGCTGTGCTCCAGAGAGTATTTCAGGCTGCCTGCGCGCCCCTCCCCCAATGCTTGATTGTTAGCTTGAATGGCTGGGTGAGGTGCCCCGCCCATGGAGAGAATCTCCCGACTAGGAAAGACAGGCACGGGGCGCGCGCGGCTTCTCAGTGCACGCCGGTGGTGGCCAGGACTCCCCGGAACCGCGGCACGGGGCATGCGCGCGGCTTCTCAGTGAACGCCGGTGGTGGCCGGGATTCCCTGGAACCGCGGCACAGGGCGCGCGTGCGGCTTCTTAGTGCACTCTGGTGGCCAGGACCCTCCGGACCGCGGCGCGGGCAGCTGCAGGTGTGGGTTGACTCACCACAGGCGTATTCCCTCCTCGGCAACAGTCCTTTCGCTTTCAGTGTGTGTGTGGAACTCCGGGATGCTCCGAGGATAAATTTTTCTGTTTCTAGTTGATAAATTTGTTGAGATTTTGGGGAGATCTGTCAGACGCGCTGCTCATGGCGCCATTTCCGTGACGTCACTCCGGCCATTTCTAGGAATTTTTAATTTCTTCTTTGATCTCACTGTTAACCCATTCATTATTTAATAACATGTGATTAAGTTTCCAAGTGTTTGAATATTTTTCAGTTTTTCTGTTGTGGTTGATTTCTAGTTTCATGCCATTGTGATCAGAGAAAGTGCTTGATATAATTTCAATCTTCTTAAATTTGTTGAGACCGCTTTTATGCCCTAACATGTGGTTTATCCTAGAGAATGTACCATGGGCACTTGAAGAGAATGTATATTCTGCAGCTTTAGGATGAAAGTTTCTGAGGATATCTATTAAATTGAGTTGATCTAGTATGTCCTTTAAGTCTGCTGTTTTTTTGTTAATTTTCTTTTTTGAGAATCTAGTGATGTTAGTGGGGTATTGAAATCCCCTACTATTATAGTATTGCTGTTGATCTTGCCCTTTAAAACCATCAAAGTCTGCTTTATATAGTTAGGTGCTCCTATATTAGGTGCATAGGTATTTATAACGGTTATATATTCCTGTTGGATTGCTCCCTTTATCATTATGTAGTGACTTCTTTACCTCTTACTATAATCTTTGTTTTAAAGTCCATTTTGTCTGATATAAGTATTACTACCCCAGCTTTTTTTTCATTTCCATTTGTATGAAACATTTTTTTCATCCTTTTATCCTCAGTCTATGTGCATCTTTTGTTTTATGGTGTGTCTCTTTTTTTTTATAAATAAATTTTTATTTTAATGGGGTGACATCAATAAATCAGGGTACATATATTCAAAGAAAACATTTTCAGGTTATCTTGTCATTTAGTTCTGTTGCATACCCATCACCCAAAGAGAGATCGTCCTTCGTCTCCCTCTATCCAGTTTTCTTTGTACCTCTCCCCCTCCCCCTCTCCCTCCTCCTCTCCCCCCACCCCCCGTAACCACCCCACTGCTGTCCAAGTCTCTTAGTCTCGTTTTTATGTCCCACCAATGTATGGAATCCTGCAGTTCTTGTTTTTTTCTGATTCACTTATTTTACTTCGCATAATGTTATTAAGATTCCACCATTCTGCTGTAAGTGCTCCAATGTCATCATTTCTTCTAGCTGAATAGTATACCATGGTATATATGGGCCCCATCTTCTTTATCCAGTCTTCTATTTTTTTTTTACAGTGATTAAAAGCCTTTAAGCAAACTCTTGGCCAATACAGCAAGAATCCATAAAAGAGTAGTGTCCTTAACATGTTCACCAAGTCCAGGTTGGCCCCAACACCATGCCAAATTCCTGAAAAATGCAACCCAACCACAGTTCAGTCTGTTAGGAGCTGTCACAGGAAGCAGGAGTCCAGGAAAAGTACACATCTAGGAAAAGTCCTCACGCACTGGAATTGTTGTCACCATTCTATACTTTGCAGCTCGTATCCAAGTCCCAATGACCGCTGCTTCTAGCTGGTAATGATTCAGGTAGACTGGAAAAGCCATTTGCAGCATGCGTGGATATGGAGCTTCTGATCTCCTCTTCCTGGTGAGATGAGACTAGGTTGCTTTTCCCTGGAGTTCTGCGACTGTGGCACGGTAAAGAGAACCTTAGGATACACTAAGCAGGGTGGCAAAGGTAGATTCATAATAGAATTTGGCAAAAGAGGGAAAGAGAGCTCTAAATTAAGAGTAGGTCCCAGCCTGAAATATGAGTGGGGCATTGAGGTAGGAGGGATAAAGGAAACACTATATATTAAGCAAAGCAGAAGAAAATAGGACTATCAACACCCACAACAGAGATCTTTGAGGGAAGAATAAAAAACCTGACTATTCAGGCAAAACATAGTTAAGTGGCCCTTGTGCAAATGAGATCAGTTTGCTTGCTTCTTGGAAGAAATACCCTAGGCTCGTCTACAGTGTCATAGATAGGGCTGACAGCCCTGGGCACCTTCAGCCTTCCGTGGCAAACCCCAGCATTCTGGGCAAGGTTAGGTCATAGGTGACTGGAGCAGGGCTGGAAGAGACTAAACCCTCCTTTAGAGGAGCGAGGGGGAAGCCTACCTTCCAGTGTCCCTGTTTCCTCACAGCAGAGGCATGTAAGCCTGGCAGGCTTTAGCTCAATGACCTTCCTTTCCACTATTGAAGCAGGACCCAGATGGCATCCTATGAGACCCCTTTGGGGCGTTGGAGCCTTTAAGGGTGTATCCTAAAAGCTGGTAGTTCCCCTGATCTCTATTGGGCTTTTTCTGCTTTTAGGTATAAAAGCCATGCTCAGAAGATCTCGCTGAGGGGTTTGAGGATCCCCATCCGCCTATATAAATCTTTTCCATATATCTGGAGCTATTTGGAGAAAGACAAAACAGTGTTATTAGCTGGATCTAATAAAGAAGGTAGTAGTTTGCAGACGAAAAGATTTGGTGTCTCCTGTTCATCAGCATTCAAAAGAAATGTAATTTTTTTTTTAAGTAAGAAGCATGATATGGTAGACACGTACGAGTTCCAGGATATGACTACCCCCTTTTAAATTTTTTTGAAATTGTCCTTAAAATGTTTGCTGAGTTCACTTTAATAATACCTTAACTTTAAAGATGGTAAGCATGACAAAATACAGTAAATGCATTTGCTACATATGCAGGAGCATTTTCATTTTAGCCAGGTTAGGAAATCCAATAATAGAACAATGCATACAGACAATGAGCTATAATATAACATGCTTAACAGCCTCTCCTGTTCTGACAGAGGTTCCTATAGATCCAGAATATGTATCCACTGTAATGTGGACATACGACTGTTTGCCAAATGAAGGTATATGAGTAACATCCATCTGCCAAAGTTGTCCTGGTAGGGGTCCTTGAGGGTTAACTCCAAATGAAGGGGCAGTATAGGACCCATTGAACAGGATTTCCCAATTTGCCGTGCTGCTTCCTGAGAAAGTTGAAACTGTTTACACTGGGTTGCAGCGTTCTGGTGATGAATAGTATGAGACTGACTTGCTCGGTCTGTCATGGTTGCTCCATATAATTTTCTTTTGGGTAGCTTAATCAACAAGGGCATTCCTAGGTCCTGGTCGGTTGGCTCCGTGGTAGAGCATTGGCCTGGTGTGCAGGATTCCTGGGTTCGATTCCCAGTCAGAGAACCCAGAAGAAGCGCCGCCCATCTACTACTCCAGCCCTCCCCCTCTCCTTCCTCTCTGTCTCTTTCTTCCTCTCCCACAACCAAGGCTCCACCAGAGCAAAGCCACCCCATTTAGTTGGCTTTCTGTTTATTTTGCTATCAGTTTCTCTTGCTGAGCAAAAACTTCTTATTTTGATGTAGTCCCATTCATTAATTTTTGCCTTCACTTCTCTTGATTGTGGAGTCAAATTCATAAAATGCCTTTAAAACCCAGGTCCATGAGTTGAGTACCTATGTCTTCTTCTATGTACTTAATTGTTTCAGGTCTTATGTTTAGATCTTTGATCCATTTTGAGTTAATTTTTGTACAGAGAGAGAGACTGTAGTCCAGGTTCATTCTTTTGCATGTGGCTTTCCAGTTTTTCCAGCACCATATATTGAAGAGTCTTTCTTTTCTCCATTGTGTGTTGTAGGCCCCTTTATCAAAAATTATTTGACTATATATATATGTGGTTTTATTTCTGGACTTTCTATTCTGTTCCATTGGTCTGAGTGTCTATTTCTCTGCCAATACCATGCTGTTTTGATTGTCGTGGCCCTATAATAGAGTTTGAAGTCAGGTATTGTAATGCCCCCAGCTTCATTCTTTTTCTTTAGGATTGCTTTGGCTATTCGGGGTATTTTATACTTCCATATAAATCTGATGATTTTTTGCTCTATTTCTTTAAAAAACGTCATTGGAAGTTTGATGGGAATTGTATTAAATTTGTATATTGCTTTGGGTAATATAGTCATCTTGATTATATTTATTCTTCCTAGCCAAGAACAAGGTATATTCTTCCATCTCATTATATCTTTTTTGATTTCCCTTAACAATGGTTTATAGTTTTCATTATATAATTCCTTTACATTCTTTGTTATGTTTATTCCTAAGCATTTTATTTTTTTTGTTGCAATCGTGAAGGGGGTTATTCTTTTGAGTTCGTTCTCAATTGTTTCATTGTTGGCATATAGAAAGGCTATTGACTTCTGTATGTTAATTTTGTATCCTGCGACCTTACTGTATTGGCTTATTGTTTCTATTAGTCTTTTTGTGGATTCTTTGGGGTTTTCGATGTATAGGATCATATCATCTGCAAAAAGTGATACCTTTACTTCTTCTTTTCCGATATGGATGCCTTTTATTTCTTTGTCTTGTCTGATTGCTCTGGCTAGAACCTCTAGTACCACATTAAATAAGAGTGGAGAGAGTGGACAACCCTGTCCTGTTTCTGATTTAAGGGGGAAAGCCTTCAGTTTAGTGCCATTTAATATGATGTTAGCTGATGGTTTATCATATATGACCTTTATCATGTTGAGATATTTTCCTTCTATACCCATTTTGTTGAGAGTCTTAAACATAAAATTGTGTTGTATTTTATCAAAAGCCTTTTCTCAGTCTATTGATAAGATCATGTGGATTTTGTTCTTTTTTTTGTTGATATGGTGTATTACGTTAACCGTTTTACATATGTTGAACCATCCTTGAGATTCTGGGATGAATCCCACTTGATCATGATGTATTATTTTTTTAATATGTTGTTGTATTCAATTTGCTAGTATTTTGTTTAGTATTTTAGCATCTGTGTTCATTAGGGATATTGGTCTATAGTTTTCTTTTTTTGTGCCATCCTTGCCTGGTTTTGGTATGAGGGTTATGTTGGCCTCATAAAATGTGTTTGGAAGTATTGCTTCTTTTTCAATTTTTTGGAAGACTTTCAGTAGAATAGGAACCAAGTCTTATTTGAATGTTTGATAAAATTCGCTGGTATAGCCGTCAGGGCCTGGACTTTTATTTTTGGGGAGGTTTTTAATGTTTTTTTCTATTTCTTCTCTACTGATAGGTCTGTTTAGGCTTTCTGCTTCTTCTTGACTCAGTCTAGGAAGGTTGTATTGTTCTAGGAATTTATCCATTTCTTCTAGGTTGTTGAATTTAGTGGCATAAAGTTTTTCATAGTATTCTACAATAATTCTTTGTATATCTACGGTGTCCGTGGTGATTTCTCCTCTTTCTTTTTGGATGTTGTTTATATGAGTTCTTTCTCTTTTTTCCTTGGTAAGTCTTGCCAAGGGTTTGTCAATTTTGTTGATCTTTTCAAAGAACCAGCTCCTTGTTCTATTAATTTTTTCTATAGTTTTTCTGTTCTCTATTTCATTTATTTCTGCTCGGATTTTCATTATCTCCTTTCTTTGGCTGGTTTTGGGTTGTCTTTGTTCTTCTTTTTCTAGTTCCTTAAGGTGGGAAGTTAAGTGGTTCACTTGGGCTCTCTCTTGTTTGTTCATATATGCCTGAAGTGATAAGAACTTCCCTCTTAACACTGGTTTTGCTGCATCTCTTAGATTCTGATATGTCGTACTGTCATTTTCATTAGTGTGTATATATCTTTTGGTCTCTGCAGTTATTTCTTCTTTGATCCATTCATTTTTTAAAAGTATGTTGCTTAGTTTCCACATTTTTGTGTTATTTTTTTTCTCTTTTTTGTAGTTGAATTCTAGTTTCAAGGCTTTATGATCAGAAAATATTCTTGACACAACTTCAGTTTTTCTGAATTTGCTGATGTTGTTTTTGTGGCCCAACATATGGTCAATTCTTGAGAATGATCCATGTACACTGGAGAAAAATGTATACTCAGTCACTTTGGGATGAAATGTCCTGTAGATGTCTATCATATCCAGGTGCTCTAGTGTTTTGTTTAAGGCCACTATATCTTTGTTGATTCTCTGTTTGGATGACCGATCTAGAGCCGTCAGTTGTGTATCGAGGTCTCCAAGTATGATTGTATTTTTGTCAGTTTTTGTATTAAGATCAATAAGTAGCTGTCATATATTTTGGTGCTCCTTGGTTTGGTGCATATATATTAAGGATTGTTATGTCTTCTTGCTTCAGTGTCCCCTTAGCCATTATGAAATGGCCATTTTTGTCTCTGAGTACTTTTCCTGTCTTGTAGTCAGCATTATCCGATATGAGTATTGCTACACCTGCTTTTCTTGGGATGTAATTTGCTTGGAGTATCGTTTTCCAGCCTTTCCCTTTGAATTTTTTTTTATCCTTGTTACTTAGATGAGTTTCCTGTAGGCAGCATACAGTTGGATTTTCTTTTTTAATCCATTCTGCTACTCTGTGCCTTTTTATTGGTGAGTTTAATCCATTTACATTTAGTGTAATTATTGACACTTGTGAGTTCCCTATTGCCATTTTATATTTTGCTTTCTGTTAGTTTTGTGTCTTGTTCGATCCTTCTCTTTCGTTTCTTTATCTTTTGTTTTTATTTGGTTGTATTCCATCCATCTTTCCTCTGTTGCTATCTCTTTTATCTCATGTGCTTCTGTGGTGGTTTTTTCAATGGTGGTTACCTTTGAGTAATGGAAAGTGTCCCTACCCTGTTCATTGTAGCGAACTATTTTGTGAGTACTTTTGAACTCCATCGTCCTTTGCTACTGTTAATCTCCATCTTCTCCCCCCCTTTCTTTTTGTTGTTGCACAGTTTAAACTTGGTTTTATTGTGTTCTTCTTGGAGATTTTACTTGTGGCTCTTTTTTTTTTTGTTCTTTTTATCTGATTGGAGAACCCCCTTTAGTAATTCCTGGAGTGGGCGTTTTCTGATGATAAATTCCCTCATCTTTTCTGTATCTGTGAATGTTTTTATTTCTCCTTCATATTTGAAGGATAGCTTTGATGGGTATAGTATTTGTGGCTGAAAGTTCTTCTCTTTCAGGACTTTAAATATTGGGATCCACTCTCTTCTAGCTTGTAGAGTTTCTGCTGAGAAATCTGATGATAATCTAATGGTTCTTCCTTTATATGTTGTATTCTTCTTTTCCCTGGCTGCCTTGAGAATTTTTTTGTTGTTGTTGGTTTGTGTCAATTTCATTGTGATATGCCTTGGAGTAGGTTTTTTGGGGTTAAGAAAACTCAGAGTTCTGTTTGCTTCTTGAACTTGAGGCTTTAGTTCTTTCCACAGGCTTGGGAATTCTCATCTATTATTTGTTTGAGTATGTTCTCCATTCCATTTTCTCTCTCTTCTCCCTCTGATATACCTATTATTCTTATGTTATTATTTTTGATGGAGTCAGATAATTCTTGTAGAGCTATCTCATTTTTTTTAAATTTTTGAGTCTCTTTCTTCTTCTCTCTGTTGTGCCTCAAGTTGCTTGTCTTCTATTTCACTAATCCTCTCTTCTATCTGACCTGTTCTATTAGCTAAGCTTGTTACTTCGTTTTTCAGCTTGTGAATTGAGTTTTTCATCTCTGTTTGATTTGTTTTTATAGTTTCAATTTCCTTGGACATATATTCTTTGTGTTCATTGAGTTGTTTTCTGAGCTCCCTAAATTGCCTTTCTTTGTTTTCTTGTATATCTCGGAGGATTTTTAGGATTTCTATCTTGAATTCTCTGTCATTTAGCTCCAAGGTTTCCAATATATTAAATTTTTTCTCCATAGATTTTTCCTCATCTAGCTGTGTTACCTCTCTTTCTTTTGTATCCATGATATTCGATTTTCTCTTCCTTAATGGCATCTGAGGGTGGTTTTGTTGATAGTATTAATAAGATTTAATAAAGAATAAAAAGTTAAAAAAATAAAAAATCGAAAAGAGTTGTTCTTTTTAAAAAATTAATAATGAAATAAATAAAATAAAATAAAATAAAAATTTTTAAAAAAGGAAATTATTCCCCCCCCCCTTTTTTTTCCTCTCCTCTCTTCTCTCCTCTTTCTTGAGAAAATCTTGTGGTGAACTGTGAATTATAACAAACAATGCCTGTGATGGAGGGCCTGTATTGGGGAAAAGTAATAAAGGGGCAAAAAAAAAAAAAGAAAAAAAAAAAAAAAGAAAAGAAAAAAAAAAGGGGGGGTGTAAGTACCCACAAAAAGCAAATAAGGAAAAAATTTGGGTAAAGAATAAAATGATTTGCTTTTAGGTGTTGGTTGTCTAAGGGTTTTGATGAGAGGAATAAGAGGAAAACAGAAAAATGGGGGGACAAATTAAAAAATTACTATTGTGTTAAGTGAAACAAGAACTAGATAAAATGGAGAGCCAGGGATGGGAGCACTGCTAGTGAGTTAAAAAGGTGAATTAAAACCCCCCCAAAAATGCCACAAACATAAGTTTCAGTCCCAGATAAGATAATTTGTTTGTTATTGAGGTTTGAATGAGAGGATATGTAAAGGAGAAAGGAAGAAACTAATATAGAGGGAGAAAAGAAAGAGAGAGAGAGAGAAAAAAGAGGAAACTAGTAAAAGAAGAAAATAAGAAAGGAGAGAGAGAGAGAGAGAGAGAGAGAGAGTTAAGGGTTTTGGAGTGCAACCCTCATAGAGAGAAAGGAAGAGGAGAGAAAAGATAATGGGGTATGTAACACTTATGGGTAGTGTAGTTCAAGGAGAGGAGAGAGTAAGACCGGCAGCGAGTTAATCGGCCAAATTGGAGGAGGAAAAAAAATATCAAGAATAAAGATAAGAGAAACAAACGAACAAATATAATAAAATGGGATAGGTTATAAAGTCTGCAGATTATTGTTGATTTTGAGAGGTTATCTTCTTGCTTTTTCTTTTCTCTCCCTCTTCCTGATCGGTGACTCTGTATCCCGGTTTCTGCCCATTTGGCACACTCAGGTAGAGGTTTGCAGTTGATAAGTCTCTATGGCAATGTCATGTATTGTGCTTTAGTCTCGTTGGCAGTCGAGGCTCATTAGCATTTATGGGCTCCGACAGTGAGAGAGTCCGTGTTCCTGGAGCCTTTCTCCTAGTCTTTCCTTCCTCAATTAGTAGCCTGATAATCCAGCTATGGGGTTGCTGCTGCCTCTGCCTGGATAGTAAGAGGCTCAAAGAACTGGCAACTCCCCACTCTATTCCCACTCAGCACAGGGCTCTGGGTAAGGCTCAGTCAGTCGGAGCTGCTAGCATAATCAGGCGTTGTTTCCGCCCACTCAAAGACCTCTGGCTCTTCCACTCTGTCCGGTAACACAGGAGGGCGCCCTCTTCCGGGGCGCTTGGAGGAAGCTCTCACTCACTGTCTGCGCATGCAGACCAGGATATCCGGCCAGCAGTCTCATGCTCTGAGTGAAACCCCAACCGCATGGAAAAGTTGCAGCGTTGGAGTTGGCTCTCGCTTCATCCCCGTGCACGGCTCTTGCAATGTGCTGGGGCAACCCAAGATTCCACTTTGGTCTACACAAAGGCCCCTGACTCTGCCCCTTTGTGCGGTAACACGGGCGCGCACTGCCGAGTCACTCGGAGGGATCTCTCACTCCCTATCTGTGCATGCAGAGCAGGATATGTGGCCGGCCGCGTTTCCCTCTGAGTGAAACCCCCACCAGCTCGGAAAATTTCCACTGTTATTATTAGTTCTCGCTCCCTTTCGTGCGCGGCTTTCCCAGGGCACTGGGGCTGCCCAGAGATTCTGCTTTCGGCCTACAGAAAGGCCTCTGACTCTGCCTCTCTGTGGGGTAAAACGGGCACCCACTCCCGGGGCTTAGGAAGAAATCTCTCGCCCACTAACTGCGCACCGACCAGGAGATCGGGTAAAATGGCTGCCCCGCTTGTCTTTCTTTGTTTGGGTTTGGCACGAGTGTTAGGTTGTATTGCCCGGGTTGCCACAGGATCAGTTTTTCCTCGGCTTGGATCTCCGTGCCACAGCCTGTTTCTGCCTTTTGTGCTGCGGCCTGGATCTATTCACCCCCTTTGCCTGCCTCAGTTTCTATATTCACAGTTACCAGAGAAAGCCGCCCTGTTTAGGTTAGTGAGGAAGGCGGAGCATTTCTTACTCCCTATTTCCTTCAGGGTTTGGTTATATATTTAGCCAATTTTTCACTTGGCCATAACTTCGGGTGTATTGTGCAGCATCTGGAGGCTCCAAGTATAGGTGTTTCTGTTTCTGGTTGAAGATCTTGTTGAGTTTTGGGGGAGATTTATCGGTATCGCTTCCTACCCCGCCATTACTCTGGCTAGCAGCTTTTAATATTTTCTCTTTATTATTTAGCTTTGGTATGTTAATTATGATGTGTCTTGGTTTTGGTTTCTTTGGGTTTCTCCTTAATGGAGTTTTCTCTTCTTCCTGAACATGTGAAATGTTTTCCTTCCTTAATTGGGGGAAGTTTTCCGCTATAATCTGTTTGAACAAAGTCTCTATCCCTTGTTCTTTCTCTTCTTCTTCAGGAATCCCTATGATGTGGATGTTATTTCTCTTCCTGTTGTCACAGAACTCTCTTAGAGTTTCCTCAGACTTTTTGAGTCTCTTTTCTTTTTTCTGCTCTGCTTCCATGCCTTTATTTATCATGTCCTCTAACTCAGTGATTAGATTCTGTGCTTCATCCATCCTGCTTTTAATTCTTTTTATTGTATTCTTTATTTCAGATATTGTATTTGTCACTTCTGACTAATTCTTTTTTATTATTTCAATGTCCTTTTTTTATATTTGTTATCTCTTTATTTAGGTTTTCATAATGGCCATCTATGGTTGTTCTAATATGTTTGAGCATTCTAACAATCATTATTTTAAACTATGCATCTGGTAATTTGGTTATATTTGATTCACTTAGGTCCTTTTCTGGGGATTTCTCTTGGTTTATTTGTGTTGTATTTCTCTGTCTTTGCATTTTCTGTTCACAGGATTGGCTGTGATCACGTGCTCGGGTGCACAAGAATTGGTGGCCTTGGCCTTTGCCCCGCCCCCACGTGTGACGTTATTCTCGGTCATGAGGGCACTGGTGAGCACCTTTGCTCCGCTGCGGGTCTTCGCCTGTTTCTGTGTTTTTGCTCTGCCCTTGCAGGAGGAGCCCAGTCATGGAATGGCTCCTAGCCTTGGCTCTATCCCCGGGCAGGACTGCATGCCCAAGCTCACCTCAGTAGTGGAACCCCGCCTCTTCTGGGCTTTTGGCTTCACTGCCACGGGAGAAGCCAGCTACCAAGTCAGACCGCAAGCCTCGGTTGTACGGGTGGGGCAAGGGTCTGCTCCTCTGCCTTTGCTCAGGGGCTGGTCTTCACCCTTTCTGGGGTTCCCACCCTTCTCCCACAGGCTGGATTAGAGGCTGCCAGCAGCTCAGCTTGACCACTTTTGCACACCCCCTTCTCCCCAGCCGGGCAAGATTGAGCTCACACCTGAGCCCAGTGGTGGCCACCTGGCTTCCGCTTTTGCCAGCAGAATCGCGCTTTTGTCTCCCGCTGCTGCCCGCCCTCTGGTGCGCCCTCAGCCATGTGGGTGGGGGCATTGCAGCTCGGACCCTAAGACTCACTACTGTAGACCCACGAGCTTCCTCCTTCTATGCGACTCCTCTGAATGCCATGGGGGAGCTTGTTTGGCTGCTCTCCTGCTTCCCTTTGCTAGTACTGCTGTTTCCGGGGGAAATATTCACTTCAGCTTTGGGGAGTGACTCCTCCCAGGGGTTAGGGTGGCTATCTCCCAAAATGTTTCTCCCTGTGCCTCCTAGATTACACTCTCTATCTGTTACTCTGGTCCTCTCCTCTCTCCCCCCATCCCCAGGAGCCCCTGGTGAGTGGTTGTGAGAGAGATGTTCTGCACGGTCCCTTTAAGAAGGATCCTGGTCTGAGAAATCAGACTCTTTCTCACAAATGGTATCCTGACTTGTTTCCAGCTAAATACTGTCCTTACGCCTCTTCTGGGCTCTGGGGCTTCAGGCTGGGGCTTTGTTCCTGGGGCTCAGGACCCTTTCCCCTCTGCTAAACTCACTTCCTGCCACGCGAGTCTCTCCCTGCTGCCATTTGCTCCGGGGAGCTGGGCAGCCCTCTTCATGTTTCCGCGTTTCCGCTTGTACTACCAGTCTCGGTGTGGCTTCTTCAGTGTTCCTTGGTTGAAGAGTCCCTGTTGTGTCTCTTGTAGACAGCATATGTATGGGTCCTGTTTTCTTATCCACCCAGCTACCCTATGTCTACCTTATTTAATCCATTTACATTTAAGTTTATTATTGATATGTAATTGTTTATTGCCAATTTATTCTTTAAAACTGTATTCCTTTTTTGCTATATTCTTTTTCTCCTTTGATCTGTTTACAACAGGCCCCTTAGCATTTCTTGCAGCATTGGTTTGGTTGTAGTGAATTCCTTGAGTTTTTTTTTTTGTCTGGAAAGCTTTTTATTTCTCTTTCAATTTTAAACAGTAGCCTTGCTGGATAAAGTAGTCTTGGTTGTATGTTCTCGTTCTGCATTACTTTGAATATTTCTTGCCATTCCCTTCTGGCCTCAAGTGTTTCTATTGAGAATTCAGAAGTCATCTTTATGGGGGCTCCTTTGTAGGTAATAGTCTTTTTTTCTCTAGCAGCTTTTAATATTTTCTCTTTATCACTTAGCTTTGGTATTTTAATTATGATGTGTCTTAGTGTAGATTTCTTTGAGTTTCTCCTTAATGGAGTTCTCTGTGCTTCTTGAACTTGTGAGATGTTTTCCTGCCTTAATTGAGGGAAGTTTTCATCTATGATATGATTGAACAAAGTCTCTATCCCTTGTTCTTTCTCTTCTTCTTCAGGAACCGCTATGATGAGGATGTTATTTCTCTTCATGTTGTCACAGAGCTCTCTTAGTGTTTCCTCAGACTTTTTGAGTTTCTTTTCTTTTTTCTGCTCTGCTTCCATGCCTTCATTTATCTTGTCCTCTAACTCACTGATTCGATTCTCAGCTTATCCATCCTGCTTTTAATTCCTTCCATTGTGTTCTTCATTTCTGATATTGTAATTGTCATTTCTGACTGATTTTTTTTTATTATTTCAATGTCTTTTTTTATATTTGCTATCTCTTTATTTAGGTGTTCATAATGACCATCTATTGTGTTCTAATATCTTTGAGCATCCTAACAATCGTTATTTTATTTTTTTAATTAAAAAAATTTTTTTTACAGAGACAGAGAGAGTAAGAGAGAGGGATAGATAGGGACAGACAGACAGGAATGGAGAGAGATGAGAAGTATCAATTATTAGTTTTTTGTTGCAACACCTTAGTTGTTCATTGATTGCTTTCTCAGATGTGCCTTGACTGTGGGCTTTCAGCAGACCAAGTAACCCCTTGCTTGAGCCAGTGCCTTGGGTCCAAGCTGGTGATCTTTGCTCAAACCAGATGAGCCCTGCGCTCAAACTGGCGACCTCTGGGTCTCGAATCTGGGTCCTCTGCATTCCAGGCTGATGTTCTATCCATTATGTCACCACCTTGTCAGGCACAATCATTATTTTAAACTCTGCATCTGGTAATTTGGTTATACCTGCCTCATTCAGATCCTTTTCTGGGGATTTCTCTTGATTTATTTGTGTTGCATTTTTCTGCCTTCTCATTCTGTCTGTGTAAAAGAAGGTTTTGGCCATTGAAGTCCACTGGGTGTGGCCTCTTTGTTTCCTAGGTGGTGCCCCCACCTAAGAATTCATCCTTCCCTTGAGTCATCTTTCTATTCCAAAATCTAACAAATATCAGGACATTCTTTCCTGACAGCTCTCAAAGCCTATCTGTATACTTCCTAGGTGACCAGATATTTCTGCAACATCTAGGCGTTGTCTAACTCCCACATCATTGCTACTCAGCTGCCTCAGTGTCCAACCAGGACACAGAATCCACACAGTCATTTATTTTATTTTATTTTTTTATTTTTCTGAAGTTAGAAGCTGGGAGGCAGTCAGACAGACTCCCACATGCTCCTGACCAGGATCCACCCAGCATGCTCACCAGGGGGTGATGCTCTGCCCATCTGAGGTGTTGCTCTGTTGCAGCCAGAGCCATTCTAGCACCTGAGGCGGAGGCCATGGAGCCATCCTCAGTGCCCAGAACAACTTTGCTCTAATGGAGCCTTGGCTGTGGGAGGAGAAGAGAGAGACAGTGAGGAAGGAGAGGGGGGAGGGTGGAGAAGCAGATGGGTGCTTTTTCTGTGTGCCCTGGCTGGGAATCAAACCAGGGACTTCCACATGCTGGGGCGACGCTCTACCACTGAGGCCTGGTCCCACACAGTCATTTTAACAGGGAAAGTTTAACTGTAACAGATTTGAGGAGTGATGCATGAGAGTCAAAAAGACTCTAAACAACATAGGAATTGCTAATGTAAGGAGCAGCTTCTACCCTGAGGGGTGACACATTGTGCCCAAAGAAGAGCACTCCACCTCTTAGGACTGAGCTCCCTACCTGTGGGAGACAGGACAGCCATAGCTCACTAGATAGTCATTGCTGAGGTACCATAGCTTTTGGAATTTGTTGGAAATCTCCCTTCTGGGGAGCCAGAGAAACCCATTCAGAGAGGCACCATGTCTTGGAACTGGCAGCAAACCTACAGAAGGAGTTCTCAGGGGAAACTGCTTGATGTGGATTGCCATGGGTTGCCTTGAATTGCAAGAGCCAAGCATTGGAAGAGCCATTCAGTAAAGGAGCTGGACCAGAGCAGCCACACACCACTGGAGTTATGTGCTCATGAAACTTGTGCCCTGCACTGTGGGCCTGGGAACCAAGTCCCACTAGGAGCAAGGGCCGAAGAGAACACGCTGGATCCAGCCCCGAAGAATGTTAGCTTGGTTCAAAAACTAGCCATCAAGCAGGGAGTGCAAGGAGAGACAGAAGAAAGAGAATGGCAGGTTGATTGTTTTCTCATATGTACCTTGACCAAGGGGCTCCAGCTGAGCCAGTGACCCCTTGCTCAAGTCCGTGGCCTTGTGCTCAGGCCAGTAACCTATGGGTCATGTCTATGACACCATGCTCAAGCCAGTGACCTCAGGGTTTTGCACCTGGGTCCTCAGCATCTCAGGTTGATGCTCTATCCACTGACAACTGCCTGGTCAGGAAACAAAGGATCTTGTTCATGAGGTTTGTCTCTGGTGCCACAAGATGAAGGCACTTAAAAGTTGATACAGGAGTAGGCAAAAGTAGGCTTACAGTTGTTAGTATTCTTGTATTACTATTTATTGTATCACTCATTTGTATTACATCTGTAACCTACTTTTGCCCACCCCTGTATAGAGGCTTTAACAAGGTTTAATCACCCATACCGTCCAGGTGGTCTCAGTAACACCTTACTCTCACAAGGTTTCATCCTTGAAATGGTTCAGGCTATATGGATGAAATGTGCATTCCAGGGACAAGGGAGGCATAAGGAACTTCAGATTACACAGGTCCTTCTTGCAGGTCAACTGGAGGTCACATCCTTTCGATGACCTTCTCCAACACTCCACTGCTTCTGACTGGCTCTACAATCTTACAAGTCCCCCTGTTCCACAGTATGCCCCTGAGCAGCCAGCAAGGGGTTTCACAAGCATGGAGCTGGCTCATGCGGCATCTGCACTGGAGGCAGATATCACAGTGGCAGTATAGGCACATGCAAGAAAAAACACAGACTAAGACAAGGATTCCCAAAATAAGGAACAATTTTTCTTTCTGCCAAGAGCCCCCCATGATTTGAACCACTGATTTACTAAGACTCTGTAGGCTGAGGTTTGGATGATTCACTTGTGTCCTCGAGTGATTTAATAAAGCTGATGCATTAGCAGACTCATCAGGTGTGAAGACACAGCATCCTGTTTGGATAATGGCACAGGTGCCTGATTATAAGGCAGTGATTATGTCCATGGCCATTTTATTTTGGAGGACAGCTTTTCTCATTAGAGATAGTTTATTGTTCAGTAAGGCCTTCATTGGCCATCATTTAAGCCTTGCTGGGTGAATTTTGTAAGGGCTTCTATTTTTTTCTATACCATCCTCCAGGCTGACAGAGGGGACAAAGACAGTGGCCAAATGATTGTACTAGTGTAAAACAGAAAAGGCCCATCTAGTCTTGAGGAGAGGGAGGTTAGCGAATTTTGTAACTGTGGGGCAGATTTTCCCTTGTGCCCAGGGAGTACCCAGGGTACAGCCCAACCACCCAGGTGGAAGCCATGGCCAAATATTTGTGTTGTATAATATAAACATTAAGTCTCATTCTGGTCCACCCGGTAAATTCCTGGAAGGCATGACCAGTCATTGTCAAAGCAGTCACTCTCTTTTAGTGTGACAGAATGAATACACAGTTCCAGTAATGCCATCCCATATTCTTTGTACAATTGAGTTAGTTTTGTTTAGGATGACCAGGTACTTAAATGTGCATAACCCATGTGAGCTACATGAACCCATCCAAATTTGAGCATAGCCACCACTGGCTCTAGTGGTGGTATTTTAGGTCCCTTCCAGTCAGCAGTTTGGTGGGCTGTCTGTGTAATTTGAATGACAAAGAATGCTCAATGTTATTGATAGTGTGTGCCACAGACCAGGTTTCTAGATCAGTACTATTAGATGAATTAATAGAACAAGTCCTAACTTGTTATTCCTTAATGTACTGTTCTAGGGCTTTGGTTAATGGCCCAGATAACTTTGGCAGTTGTCTTGGATTTTTTATGCTATTATTGCATTAACCAAGTCACTGTATGTCAAGGACAATCTGGCATCCTTGGAAATATGCCATCTCACCTAGGCACTATGGAGACAGTTCTTTCTTTTCCTTTTTTTGGGTTTTTTAAAATTAATTTTAATTTATTGTGTTTACATAGATTCTAGTGTTGTCCTGAAGGCATTCCCCCTTCCTCATATTCACCTCAACATCTCCCTTGCCCCCCTCCCCAAATCACTCTCCCCCCTTCCCTTCAGGTTTATCCCATTCTATCATCCCCCTTCCCTCTGTCCTCTTTCCCTCTGGTCCCTCTGGAGATAGTTCTTTCTATTATCCATTGGGTTAATACCCAAGCTAGAGCATCAGCTTCCTGAATAGCAGGGGGTGTCAGCATCTTATGAGCTAGGATGCAGAATACAGTGAGGGCCACCTCCAGACCACTAACCCAAATGTTTTTCCACATATCCTAGCATCATGAAAAATGGTTACAGCTGTGGGAATGGTGGGAAAAATGTACCTTCCAAGGATAGGGTCAGGAGTGAGGAGCCTCTAATTATCCCAGTCCAATTTTCAGGTCAACCAGCAGTCACTTCCTCTAGCATCTGATGACCACCTTCAACACTTTTCTCCTCCATACCTGTCCAGCATCCTCTAGTGACAAAGCTTAACATCATGCCAGCTGGCAAAGAAATACTATTTCAAGGGCCCTACTCCATTTTCACAGAGCAGACAATGATGGATGGATTTGAAGCTAAGAGGTAATAAACTGATAATTGCCACACCAGCTTTTCTTATGTGGATGCAATATTGGTCACATAAACTGTTGATAAACTTCAATATTATACATTTCTCAGTGTTGCCTCTTTCTAATGCAAGGTACCCTCCCAACCCCCAAAATTCAAAATCATGTCTAAATCTGAAGTTTCAGGTTTCTAAAAAATATAGTCTAAATATAGCCTGTTCAACAACCAAAAGAAAAATGTATATATAGTTTATTTTAAATATTCTATACTTAGAAAACACCTGAACATCTACTTTGGGCTCTGATGGGTCCTCTGGTTAAAGAATGCCTTGTGTACGTCTGGGGACATAGTATTCTGCATAATCATAAATTCAGTTACTTTTTATTTACTTTATATTCTTGCCTCTTAGTATTTGATTTTGTTTTTTTTTCTTTCTGAGATAAGCACACATGTGTTGTCATCCTCTACTTAGCTATATTATGAATTAGTAACCCTATAAGGTATATCATGATGAAAAGAGCATCAGCTCTCTATTAAGGCAGACCTAATATTGAATTCTGACTCCACCACTTTCTGGATGTGGGGCCTTAAGCAGATCCCCACGAGCCTCAGTTTCTTCATCTCGAACTGAGACAATAATAGACACATGGCAGGGTTTAAAAAGACTATGTTGCTCTGGCCAGTTAGCTCAGTCAGCTAAGAGTATCATCCTGAAATGACAAGGTTGCAGGTTTCATTCCTGGTCAGGGCACACATAGGAAGCAACCAAAGACTGCATGACTGAGTGAAACAACAAATAAATACTCCTCTTCCCCTTAACCCTTCCCCCTCTCCATCTCTCTAAAAATCAATAAAAAATAAGCCCTGGCCAGATATCTCAGTTGGTTGAAGTGTCATCTTGGAGCACAGAGATTGCCTGTTTGATTCTCCTGTCAAGTCACATACAGGAGCACCTGATGTTCCTGTCTCTCTCCCCGCCTCTCTCAAAACAAACAAACAAAGAAGACTAAATAGAACACCCAGTAGAGTATTTGCTCCAGAGAAAGTATCTATATATTTAAAATGTGATCTGGATCTGTGAATTCAACTGCTCTGATACCTGTTCGGAGTTTTATTCAACTGCCTATGGTGAAAACTGTAATTAATTAATTTTTTAATTTTGTTTATTTATTTTGGAAAGGAGAGAGAGAGACGGGGGGAGAGAGAGAGAGAGAGGAGAGAGACAGAGAGAGAAGGGGAGGAGGAGCAGGAAGCATCAACTCCCATATGTGCCTTGACCAGGCAAGCCCAGGGTTTTGAACCAGCGACCTCAGCATTTCCAGGTCGATGCTTTATCCACTGTGCCACCACAGGTCAGGCCTAAACATTCATTCAAAAAAAACAAAAACAGGATGACGTCAGCGTGATGGCGCAGTAGGAAGCGACACCGAAAATCTCCCCATAAACTCAACAAGTTCTTCAACCAGAAACAGAAAAACCTATCCTTGGAGTCTTCAGATGCTTCACAACACACCCGAAGGTAGGATCGAGTGAAAGATTGGCTAGATATATGGTCAAACCCTGGGGGAAATAAGGAGTAAGAAATGCTCTGCCTTCCTCTCTAATCCAAACAGAATGGCTTTCACTGAGAACTGAGAATATAGAAACTAAGGCAGGCATAGGGAATGAATAGATCCAGGCCGCGGTACAAACAGCCAAACCAGGCTGTGGCACGGAGATCCAAGCCGCCTGAGCCTCATAATCTGGTCAGAGCGCACACACGGAGAGTGGGCAGAAGATTCCTCCGAACACCTCAGGGGTGGGCGCCCATGTTTTCCCACAGAGGAGCAGAATCAGAGGCCTGTGAGCGGGCCAGGAGCGGAAGCCCCAGCGCCCCGGGAAAGCCGCACGGGGACAGAGCGAAAGCCAATTCCAACCCAGTAACTTTTCCGTGTGGGCAGAGGGCTTTCTCAGAGTGAGAGGCGTCCCGCCTGAGCCTCATAATCTGGTCAGCGCGCACGCACAGAGAGTGGGCAGGAGATTCCTCCGAACTCCTCAGGGATGGGCGCCCGTGTTTTCCCACAGAGGAGCAGAGTCAGAGGCCTGTGAGCGGGCCAGGAGCAGAAGCCCCAGCGCCCTGGGAAAGCCGCACGGGAACAGAGTGAAAGCCAATTCCAACCCAGTAACTTTTCTGTGTGGGCAGAGGGCTTTCTCGGAGTGAGAGGAGTCCCGCCTGAGCCTCATAATCTGGTCAGCGCGCACGCATGGAGAGTGGGCAGAAGATTCCTCCGAACTCCTCAGGGGTGGGCGCCCGTGTTTTCCCACAGAGGAGCAGAGTCAGAGGTCTGTGAGTGGGCCAGGAGTGGAATCTCAGGCAGCCCTAGCCCCCTGGGAAAGCCGCACGGGGATAGAGCGAAAGCCAATTCCAAAGCTTGATCTTTTCCGTGTGGGTAGGGATTTCACTCGAAGTGTGACCTGGCTGGTCTGACATCCTGGTGGGTGCGCACGGACAGTGGGCAAGAGATTCCTCCGAACGCCTCAGGAGTGGGCACCCGAGTTATCCCACAGAGGGGCAGAGCCAGAGGTCATTGAGTGGGAGGAAGCCACGCCTGATTATGCTAGCAGCTCTGACTGACTGAGCCTTACTCAGAGCCCTGTGCTGAGTGGAAATAGAGTGGGGAGTTGCCAGCTCTTTGAGACTCTTACTATCCAGGCAGAGGCAACAGCAACCCCATAGCTGGACTATCAGGCTTCTAATTGTGGAAGGAAAGACTAGGAGAGAGGCTACAGGAACACTCTCACAGTGAGAGATCCTCTCACTGTTGGAGCCTATAAACACTAATGAGCCTCAACTGCCAACGAGACTGAAGCCCAATACATGACATCACCATAGAGAATTATCAACTGCAAACCTCTTCCAGAGCGTGCCACAGGGGCAGAACCCGGGGTACAAAGTCACCGACAAGAAAGACAGAAAAGAAAAAGCAAGACGACAACCTCTCAAAATCAAGAATAATCTGCAGACTTTATAACCTATCCCATTTTATTATATTTGTTCGTCTGTGTCTCTTTTCTTCATTCTTGATTTTTTTTTCTACTCCAATTTGGTCATTTAATTCTCTCTCAGTCTTACTCTCGCCTCTCTTTGAACTACACTACCCATAAGTGTTACATCTCCCATTATCTTTTCTTTCCTCCTCCTTTCTCTCTATGAGGGTTGCAATCCAAAACCCCTAACTCTCTCTTTCTCTCTCCTCCTTTTTCTTTTTTCTTCTTTAAGTAGTTCCATCTTTTCTCCCTCTCTCTCTCTCTCTTTTCTCCCTCTATATTAGTCTCTTCCTCTCTCCTTTACGTCTTCTCTCATTCAAACCTCAATAATGAACAAATTATCTTATCTGGGACTCAAACTTAAGTTTGTGGCATTTTGGAGGGTTTTTACTTCACCTTTTTAATACATTAGCAGTGCTCACATCCCTGGCTCTCCATTTTATCTAGTTCTTGTTCCACTAAATACAATAGTAATTTTTAAATTTTCCACCCCTTTTTCCTGTTTCCCTCTTATTCCTCTCATCATAACTCTGAGTCAGCCAACACTAAAAAGCAAATCATTTTATTCTTGACCCAAATTTTTTCCTAATTTGCTTTTTGTGGGTCTATACTGCTCCCCCCTTTTTTATATATAAATATTTTTTTCTTTTATTTTTTTTTCTTTTTCCTTTACCCCTTTATTACTTTTCCCCAATTCAGGCCCTCCACTACAGGTATTGTTTGTTCTATTTAGTACAATATAAATCACAGTTCATCACAAGATTTTCTCAAGAAAGAGGGGAGAGGAGAGGAGAGGAAAAAAGGAGGGGAAGGAATTATTCCCTTTTTTCTCAAATTTTTATCTTATTTTATTTTTCTTTATTTAATGATTAATTTTAAAAAAACACAATTTTTTATTTTTATTTTTATTTTTTTAATCTTTTTATTCCTTATAAAATCTCATTAATACTATCAAGAAAACCACCCTCAGATACCGTTAAAGAAGAGAAAATTGAATATCATGGATACAAAAGAAAGAGAGGTAACACAGACAGATGAGGAAAAATCTATGGAGAAAAAATTTAAGATATTGGAAACCATGGAGTTAAACGACAGAGAATTTAAAATAGAAATCCTAAAATACTCAGACATATACAAGAAAACACAGAAAGGCAATTTAGGGAGCTCAGAAAACAACTCGATGAACACAAAGAGTATATCTCCAAGGAAATTGAAACTATAAAAACAAATCAAACAGAGATGAAAAACTCAATTCATGAGCTGAAAAATGAGGTAACAAGCTTAGCTAATAGAACAGGTCAGATAGAAGAGAGGATTAGCAAAATAGAAGACAAGCAACTTGAGGCTCAACAAAGAGAAGAAGAAAGAGATTCAAAAATTAAAAAAAATGAGATAGCCTTACGGGAATTATCTGACTCCATCAAAAAGAATAACATAAGAATAATAGGTATATCAGAGGGAGAAGAGAGAGAAAATGGAATGGAGAACATACTCAAACAAATAATAGATGAGAACTTCCCAAGCCTGTGGAAAGAACTAAAACCTCAAATTCTAGAAGCAAACAGAACTCCAAGTTTTCTTAACCCCAACAAACCTACTTCAAGGCACATCATAATAAAATTGGCACAAACCAACTGCAAAGAAAAAATTCTCAAGGCAGCCAGGGAAAAGAAGAATACAACATATAAAGGAAGACCCATTAGATTATCATCAGATTTCTCAGCAGAAACTCTACAAGCTAGAAGAGAGTGGACCCCAATATTTAAAGTCCTGAAAGAGAGGAACTTTCAGCCACAAATACTATACCCATCAAAGCTATCCTTCAAATATGAAGGAGAAATAAAAACATTCACAGATACAGAAAAGATGAGAGAATTTATCACCAGAAAACCCCCACTCCAGGAAATACTAAAGGGGGTTCTCCAATCAGATACAAAGAATAAAAAAACAACAACAACAAAGCCACAAGTAAAAGCTCCAAGAAGAACATAACAAAACCAACTTTAAACTGTGACAACAATAAGAAAGGGGGGGGAGAGGATGGAGATTAACAGTAGCAAAGGACGATGCAGTGCAAAAGTACTCACAAAATAGTGCACTACAATGAACAGGGTCAGAACCCTTTTCATTACTTAATGGTAACCACCATTGAAAAAACCACCACAGAAGCACATGATTTAAAAAAGATAGCAACAGAGGAAAGATGTATGGAACACAACCAATAAAAACAAAAGATAGAAAAACGAAAGAGAAGAATCAAACAAGGCACAAAAGTAACAGAAAGCAATCTATAAAATGGCAATGAGGAACTCACAAGTGTCAATAATTACACTAAATGTAAATGGATTAAACTCACCAATAAAAAGGCACAGAGTAGCCGAATGGATCAAAAAAGAAAATCCAACTGTATGCTGTCTACAAGAAACTCATCTAAGTAACAAGGATAAAAACAAATTCAAAGTGAAAGCCTGGAAAACAATGCTCCAAGCAAATAACATCCACAAAAAAGCAGGCGTAGCAATACTCATATCTGATGATGCTGACTATAAGACAGCAAAAGTACTCAGAGACAAAAATGGCCATTTCATAATGGCTAAGGGGACACTGAAGCAAGAAGACATAACAATTCTTAATATATATGCACCAAACCAAGGAGCACCAAAATATATAAGACAGCTACTTATTGACCTTAAAACAAAAACTGACAAAAATACAATCATACCTCTAGACCTCAATACACCGCTGTCGGCTCTAGATCGTTCATCCAAACAGAGAATCAACAAAGATATATTGGCCTTAAAAAAAAACACTAGAGCACCTTGATATGATAGACATCTACAGGACATTTCATCCGAAAGTGACTGAGTATACATTTTTCTCCAGTGTACATGGATCATTCTAAAGAATTGACCATATGTTGGGCCACAAAAACAACATCAGCAAATTCAGAAAAATCGAAGTTGTTCCAAGTATATTTTCTGATCATAAAGCCTTGAAACTAGAATTCAACTACAAAAAAGAGAAAAAAAATCACACAAAAATGTGGAAAGTAAACAACATACTTTTAAAGAATGAATGGGTCAAAGAAGAAATAAGTGCAGAGATCAAAAGATATATACAGACTAATGAAAATGACAATACGACATATCAGAATCTATGGGATGCAGCAAAAGCAGTGATAAGAGGAAAGTTCATATCACTTCAGGCCTATATAAACAAACAAGAGAGAGCCCAAGTGAACCACTTAACTTCACACCTTAAGGAACTAGAAAAAGAAGAACAAAGACAACCCAAAACCAGCCGAAGAAAGGAGATAATAAAAATCAGAGCAGAAATCAATGAAATAGAGAACAGAAAAACTATAGAAAAAATTAATAGAACAAGGAGCTGGTTCTTTGAAAAAATCAACAAAATTGACAAACATTTGGCAAGACTTACCAAGGAAAAAGTAGAAAAACTCATATAAACAAAATCCAAAATGAAAGAGGAGAAATCACCATGGACATTGTAGATATACAAAGAATTATTGTAGAATACTATGAAAAACTTTATGCCACTAAATTCAACAACCTAGAAGAAATGGATAAATTCCTAGAACAATACAACCTTTCTAGACTGAGTCAAGAAGAAGCAGAAAGCCTAAGCAGACCTATTAGTAGAGAAGAAATAGAAAAAACCATTAAAAACCTTTCCAAAAATAAAAGTCCTGGCCCAGATGGCTATACCAGCGAATTTTATCAAACCTTCAAAGAAGACTTGGTTCCTATTCTACAGAAAGTCTTCCAAAAAATTGAAGAAGAAGCAATACTTCCAAACACATTTTATGAGGCCAACATAACCCTTATACCAAAACCACGCAAGGATGGCACAAAAAAAGAAAACTACAGACCAATATCTCTAATGAATACAGATGCTAAAATACTAAACAAAATACTAGCAAATCGAATACAAGAACATATTAAAAAAATAATACATCATGATCAAGTGGGATTCATCCCAGAATCTCAAGGATGGTTCAACATATGTAAAACGGTTAACATAATACACCATATCAACAAAACAAAGAACAAGAACTACATGATCTTATCAATAGATGCAGAAAAGGCTTTTGATAAAATACAACCCAATTTTATGTTTAAGACTCTCAACAAATTGTGTATAGAAGGAAAATATCTCAACATGATAAAGGCCATATATGATAAACCATCAGCTAACATCATACTAAATGGCACAAAACTGAAGGCTTTCCCCCTTAAATCAGGAACAAGACAGGGTTGTCCACTCTCTCCACTCTTATTTAATGTGGTACTAGAGGTTCTAGCCAGAGCAATCAGACAAGACAAAGAAATAAAAGGCATTCATATCGGAAAAGAAGAAGTAAAGGTATCACTTTTTGCAGATGATATGATCCTATACATCGAAAACCCCAAAGAATCCACAAAAAGACTACTAGAAACAATAAGCCAATACAGTAAGGTCGCAGGATACAAAATTAACATACAGAAGTCAATAGCCTTTCTATATGCCAACAATGAAACATTTGAGAATGAATTCAAAAGCATAATCCCCTTTACGATTGCAACAAAAAAATAAAATACCTAGGAATAAACATAACAAAGAATGTAAAGGACTTATACAATGAAAACTATAAACCATTGTTAAGGGAAATCGAAAAAGACATTATGAGATGGAAGAATATTCCTTGTTCTTGGTTAGGTAGAATAAATATAATCAAGATGGCCATATTACCCAAAGCTATATACAAATTTAATGCAATTCCCATCAAAATTCCAATGACATTTTTTAAAGAAATAGAGCAAAAAATAATCAGTTTTATATGGAACTATAAAAAGCCCCGAATAGCCAAAGGAATCCTAAAGAAAAAGAATGAAGCTGGGGGCATTACAATACCTGACTTCAAACTCTATTATAGGGCCACGACAATCAAAACAACATGGTATTGGCAGAAAAATAGACACTCAGACCAATGGAACAGAATAGAAAGCCCAGAAATAAAACCACATATATATAGTCAAATAATTTTTGATAAAGGGGCCAACAACACACAATGGAGAAAAGAAAGCCTCTTCAACAAATGGTGCTGGGAAAACTGGAAAGCCACATGCAAAAGAATGAAGCTGGACTACAGTTTGTCCCCCTGTACTAAAATTAACTCAAAATGGATCAAAGATCTAAACATAAGACCTGAAACAATAAAGTACATAGAAGAAGACCTGGGCTTTAAAGAGCATTTTATGAATTTGACTCCACAGGCAAGAGAAGTGAAAGCAAAAATTAATGAATGGGACTACATCAGACTAAGAAGTTTTTGCTCAGCAAGAGAAATTGAAAACAGATAAACAGACAGCCAACTAATTGGGAAATGATATTTTTAAACTCCTGCTCAGATAAGGGCCTAATATCCAAAATATACAAAGAACTCATAAAACTCAACAACAAACAAACAAACAATCCAATAAAAAAATGGAAAGAGGATAT
Organism: Saccopteryx leptura; assembly: GCF_036850995.1. Lineage (NCBI taxonomy): Eukaryota > Metazoa > Chordata > Mammalia > Chiroptera > Emballonuridae > Saccopteryx > Saccopteryx leptura. The sequence continues at coordinate 178,113,910 of NC_089504.1, read as the reverse complement.
GAACAGACACGTCTCCCAGGAAGAAATACAAATGGCCAACAGATATATGAAAAGATGCTCATCTTCTTTAGTTATTAGAGAAATGCAAATCAAAACTGCAATGAGATACCACCTCACACCTGTTCGATTAGCTATTATTAGCAAGACAGGTAATAGCAAATGTTGGAGAGGTTGTGGAGAAAAAGGAACCCTCATTCACTGTTGGTGGGAATGTAAAGTTGTACAACCATTATGGAAGAAAGTATGGTGGTTCCTCAAAAAACTGAAAATAGAACTACCTTATGACCCAGCAATCCCTCTACTGGGTATATACCCCAAAAACTCAGAAACGTTGACTCGTAAAGACACATGCAGCCCCATTTTTATTGCAGCATTGTTCACAGTGGCCAGGACATGGAAACAACCAAAAAGCCCATCAATAGATGACTGGATAAAGAAGATGTGGCACATATACACTATGGAATACTACTCAGCCATAGGAAATGATGACATCGGATCATTTATAGCAAAATGGTGGGATCTTGACAACATTATATGGAGTGAAATAAGTAAATCAGAAAAAACCAGGAACTGCATTATTCCATACGTAGATGGGACATAAAAGTGAGACCAAGAGACATTGATAAGAGTGTGGTGGTTACGGGGGGAGGGGGGAGAGGGGAGGGAAGGGGGAGGGGGAGGGGCAGAAAGAGAACTAGATAGAGGGTGACAGGACAAACTGACTTTGGGTGATGGGTACAGAACATAATTGAATGATAAGATAACCTGGACATGTTATCTTTGAATATATGTATTTTGATTTACTGATGTCACCCCATTAAAAATAAATACAATAAAATAAAAACAAAACAAAACAAAAAAAAACAAAAACAAAAACAAAAAAAACCAATCCAGCCACACAAGCATGAAATAAAACTTTGTAAAGTGTTACACAAATTACCATAGAATTTTGAAACAATACTTCAGAATAGTTGAGGAAAAAGAAGTAATGGGCACAGACACAAAAGGTCAGTAGATATTCTCAGAAACATTACCTCTCCCAGTTGCTGTCCCTCCCTGACTTTTGTTATTCTTTACAATGAGAGATGGTTTTTGAAAGTGAAATTCCATTTCTTCTTAAAACTGTCTTGCTATAACAAGTCTATTCTCAAATTAGAAATTTCAAATAATTACAAGAAAATAAACCACTTCTTTTTCTTTAAATTTTATTTAGAACATTAAATTTAACATAATGACATTGACCAATAAGAGTACATAGGTTTCAGGCGGCAAACATTTCTATAGCATTTGAACTGTTATTTATGTTGTATACCAATAACACAAAGTCAAATTATTTTCCTTCATCGTATATTTATGTCTTTTTACCCTCTTCCCCAAACCCTTGCCCCACATTCCCCTTCCCTTGGTAACCACTTCACTTTTATCTATGTCAATGAGTCTCAATTTTATATTCCACTTGTGTATAAAATCATATAGTTCTTAGCTTTTTATTTCCTTCTTTTTTTTTTAAGTGAGAGACCCAAAGACACACACACACAGAGAGAGAGAGAGAGAGAGAGAGAGAGAGAGAGAGAGACAGAAAGGGACAGACAGGCAGGAAGGAAGAGATGAGAAGCATCAATATTTTGTTGTGGCACCTTAGTTATTCATTGAATACTTTCTCATATGTGCTTTGACTAGGGGGCCATAGCGAGTGACCCCTAGTTCAAGCTATATACCTTGGGGTTCAAGCTAGTGACCCTGCGCTCAAGTTAGTGAGTGCGTTCAAGAGGGATGAGCCCACATTCAAGCCAGCAACCTTGGGGTTTTGAACCTGTGTCCTCTGCATCCCAAGCAGATGGTTTATCCACTGTGCCACCACCTGGTCAGGCAACATTTTCTGATTTACTTATTTCACTCAGTATAATGTTCCCAAGATCCATTCATATTGTCTTAAATGTCAATATGTCATCATTTCTTTTGGCTGAGTAATATTCCATTATATATATATGTACCACATTTTCTGTATCCATTCCTCTGTTGAGGGACACTTTGGTTGTTTCCATGTCTTGGCCACTGTGAATAATGCTGCAATGAACATGCGGGTACATGTGTTCTTATGTACCAATGTTTTCGAGTTTTGAGGGTATATTCTTAGTAGAGGGATTGCTGGGTCATATGGTAGTTCTATTCTTAATTTTTTGAGGAACCTCCATACTTTCTTCCATAATAATTGTAGTAATTTACATTCCCACCAGCAGTAAATGAGGGTTCCTTTGCTTCCACAGCCTCTCCAACACTTGTTATTACCTGCCTTGTTGATAATAGCCAATCTAACAGGTGTGAGGTGGTATCTCATTGTAGTTTTGATTTGCATTTCTCTAATTGCTAGTGAAGATGAGCATCTTTTTATATATTTGTTGACCATCTGTGTGGCTTCTTGGAAGAACTGTCTGTTCAGGTCCTCCATCTATTTTGTAATTAGATTGTTTGCTTGTTTTTTGCTGAACTTAGTGAGTTTTTTTTTATATATATTTTGAATATTAACGCTTTATCACAGCTGTTTGCAAATATCATCTCCCATTTAGTTGGCTGTCTGTTTGTTTTGTTATCAGTTTCTTTTGTGATGCAGAAGCTTTTTACTTTGATATAGTCCCATTCATTTATGCCTTTACTTTCCTTGCCTTTGGGGTCAAATTCATAAATTGTTCTCTATGGCCAAAGTCCATGAGTTTAGTACTTATGTTTTCTTCTGTGTAATTTATTGTTTCAGATGTTTTATTTAGGTCTTTGATCCATTTTGAATAAATTTCTGTGCAGGAGACATACTGTAGTCAATTTTTATTCTTTTACATGTGGCTTTCCAATTTTCCTAAGAATATTTATTGAGGAGACTTTCTTTTCTCCATTGTGTGTTTTGGTTCCTTTGTCAAAGGTGATTTGTCCATATACATGTGGTTTTATTTCTGGGGTCTCGATTCTGTTCCATTGGTCTCTATGTCTGTTTTTCTGCCAATACCATGCTGTTTTGATTATCATGACACTTTAGTATAATTTGAAGTCAGGTAGTGTGATACCACTGGCTTCATTCTTTTTCCTCAGGATTGCTTTTGTTATTCGGGTTTTTTATGGTTCCATGAAAACTGGTAATTTTTTTTCTATTTCTTTAAAAAAATGACATTGGGATTTTGATAGGGATTGCATTAAATTTGTTATTGCTTTGAATAATATGGCCATTTTAACTATATTGATTCTTCTAATCCATGAATATGGAATACTTTTTCATTTCATTGTGTCTTTTTCAATTTCTTTCAATACTGTTTTGTAGTTTTTAGTATATAGGTCCTTCACATCCTCTGTTAAGTTTATTCCTAGGTATTTTACTTTATTTTTTGTTGCAATTGTAAAAAGAATTTTTTTTGAGTTTATTTTTTGAAGTTTTTTCATTGGTATATAGGAAAGCAATAGACTTGTATATTGATTTTGTATCCTGTGACTTTACTATATTGGTTTATTATTTCTAACAGTTTTTTTGGTGGAGTTTTTGGGATATTTTATATAGAGGATCATGCCATCTACAAAAAGTGATACATTTACTTCTTCTTTTCCAATATGGATGCCTTTTATTTATTTTTCTTGCCTGATTGCTCTGGCTAAAACTCCCAGAACTATGTTGAATAAGAGTGGAGAGAGTGAGCAACCTTGTCTTATTCCTGATTTTAGAGGAAAAGTCTTCACTTTTCACCATTTAGGATGATATTAGCTGATAGTGTGTCATATATGGCCTTTATTATGTTGAGGTACTTTTCTTTTATTCCTATTTTTTGAGTGTTTTAAACATAAAGGGATCTTATTGATACAACATTGAATGCCTTTTCTGCATCTATTGATAGGATCATATGATTCTTGTTCTTTGTTTTGTTGATGTGACATATTTTGTTGATCAATTTCTATATGTTGAACCATCCTTGTACTTCTGGAATGAATCCCAGGATTGTGATGTATTATTTTTTGGATGTATTGTATTCAATTTGTTAGTATAGGGGGTCCTTGGGTTATGACAGTCTCAAAATACAGCATTTTGAATATACACTGCTCACTTCCATAAAAACTTAAAAAATTTGAGACATGAGTGTTTTGGCTTATACCATTAGCACTATACTTACATGGGCAAACTAGATGATTGCATGCAGCAGAAGAATATGTTATACAGTGTACAGTGCAGTGTATTTATGTCCTTTTCCTTTTTTGTGGCTTTGTTGTGTTTTTATGTTCTAGATTATGATTTTATAACTATGTTAGATAGGTAAGTTACTTAGGTTAGGGTGTGTTTCAATTCTACACCAAAATTCGGATTACATCACTGTAAGTAGAAACAGAACTGTGTTGTACCCGAGGACACCTTCTATTTTGTTTAGAGTTTTTGTATCTATATTTATTAGAGATATTGGTCTGTAGGTTTTTTTTGTGTGTTGTTTTTTTCCAGGTTTTGGTATGAGGGTTATGTTGGCCTCAAAATGTGTTTGGGAATATTACTTCCTCTTCTATTTTTTAGAAGACTTTGAGAAGGATAGGTACCAAATCTCCTTTGACTGGTAGAATTCACTAGTGTAGCCATCTGGTCCTGGACTTTTAATTTTCGGGAGGGTTTTGATAGTTGTTTCTATTTCCTCCCTGCTTATAGGTCTATTTAGGTTTTCCACTTCTTCGTGGCTCAGTCTAGGAAGATTGTATAGTTCTAGATATTTATTCATTTGCTCAAGGTTGTTAGATTTGGTGGCATATAATTTTTCCTAGTATTCTACTATGTTCCTTTGTATTTCTATGATGTCTGTGGTAATTTCTCCTCTTTCATTTCGAATTTTGTTCATATGAGTCCTGCCTCTTTTATTCTTAGTGAGTGTAGCCAGGTATCAATTTTATTGATTTTTTCAAAGAACTAGTTCTTTGTGGCATTAATTTTTTCTATAGTTTTTTTTTTTGTTTTCTATTTCATTTAGTTCTGCTGTAATTTTTATTATTTCCTTTCTTCTGCTGACTTTTGGTTGCCCTTGTTCTTCTTTTTCTAGTTCCTTAAGGTGTAATGTTAGGTTGTTTACTTGGGATTGCTTTTGCTTCCTGATATAAGTGTATAGTGACATAACCTTTCCTCTTACTACTGCTTTTGCTGCATCCCAGAAGTTTTGCTATGTCGTGTTGTCATTTTTGTCTGTATATGTATTTTGATCTCTGCTTTTATTTCCTCTTTGACCCAGTCATTTTTTAGAAGTATGTTGATTAATTTCCACATTCGTGTGGGTTTCTTTACTTTCTTTTTGCAGTTGTATTCTAATTTCAAAGCATTATGATCAAGCTTGGTATGATTTCAATCTTCCTGAATTTGTTGATGTTAGTTTTGTGGCCCAACATATAGTGTATCCTTGAAATGCAAACTGGAAAAGAATGTATAAGCTGATGTTCTGGGATGAAATGTTCTGTAAATGTCTATTATGTCTGTTTGGTTCAGTTTGTTTTTTAAGGCCAATATTTCTTTCTTTATTTTTTGTTTGGATAATCTATCTAAAGCTTCCAACGGTATATTTAGATCTCCAGGTATAATAGTGTTTTTGTCTGCTTTTATTTTCAGATCAGTTAGTAGATATCCTATGTATTTTGGTGCTTGTTGGTTTGGGCCATATATATTAAGAAGTGTTATGCCTTCTTGATACAATGTTCCCTTTATCATTATGAGATGTCCATCTTTGTCTCTGGTTATGTTTGTTGTCTTAAAGTCAGAGTTGTCAGATATGAGTATGGTTACACTTTATGTTCTTTGGATATTATTTACTTGGGGAATCATTTTCCAACCTTTTATCTTGAATTTACTTTTGTCTTTTCAGCTTACATTTAGAGTAATTAATACATTTGAGGATTTCCTATAGCCATTTTATGTTTTGTTTTCTGGTCGCTCTGTGTCTTGCTTAGTGCTCTTTTGTGCTTCTGTCAGTTGTTTTTGTTTGGTTGTATTTCATACTTCTTTCCCCTGTTTCTTCTGTTTTTAAACTGTATTTTAGTAGTGGATTTTTAGTGAGTGGTTACCATTAGGTTATTAAAAAAAAGTCATTTTTACAAGAGTCCTTATTTTATGAGTGCTTCTGCACTCCATCCTCTTTTGCTACTGTAGATCTTTATCCTCTCCCCTTTTATTTTATTGTTGTCACAGATTATCCTTGTTTTTATTATGGCCTTGTAAGAGCTCTTACTTGTAGTTTTGATTTGTTTTTTTTTTTTTATGTCTGGTTGAATAGCCTCGTTCAGTTTTCCCTGCCATTGGGACTTTCTGGTGATAAATTCCCTTAGCTTCTGTATGGCTAAAAATTTTTTTGTTTTTCCTTCATATTTGAAGGATAACTTTGATGGATATAATATTCTTGGCTGGGAATTCCTCTCTTTCTGTACTTTGAAGGTTTGGGTCCACTCTCTTCTGGCTTGTAGAGTTTCTGCTGAGAAGTCTGATGACAATCTAATGGGCTTCCCTTTAAATATTATGTTCTTTTTTTTCCCCCTAGCTACCTTGAGGTTTCTTTCTTTGTCATTGATTTTTGAAAATTTTACTATGATTTGCCTTGGAGATGGTTGTCTGGATTGAGGTAACACAGTGTTCTGTTTGCTTCTTGATTTTAAAGATTTAACTCTTTTCATAGGCTTAGGAAGTTCTCAACAATTCTTTGCTTGAATAGGCTTTTCATTTCCTTCTTCCTCTCTTCTTCTTCTGATATACCCATTATTCTTCTATTGCTCTTTCTGATGAAGTCAGAAAATTCTTGTAGAATTCTCTCAGTTTTTTTTTGTTAACTCATGAGTCTCTCTTCTTTTCTCTGTAGCATACCTAGTCACCTGTCTTTAATGTCACTGATTCTTTCCTCTATCTGGCTTGTTTTATTAGCTAAACTTGCTGCCTCAGTTTTTAATTTATGTGTTGAGTTAATCTCTTTTTATTTATTAAATTTTAATTTATTGTGTTTACATAGATTCAAATGTTCCACTAAATATAACTTTCTCAGCCCCCAAACCTGTGTTCCTTTTTATACTCCTTTTCCCCCCTCTCTTCCTCATTTCCTCCCCCTTTTCCTCTAGGATTTGCAGTCCTGTTATCTATATCTCTGTGATATGTATATATAGTTTCACTAATCTCTTTACCTTCTCTGTCCTATCCCCTCATCCTCCTTTCCTCTGACTGCTGTCCGTCTGGTCCCTGTGATCTTGCCTCTGCCTCTATTTCATTCCTGGGTTCACTTTATTCTTTAGATTCCACATATATGTGAGATCATATGATATTTTTCTTTCTCTGCCTGGCTTATTTCACTTAATATAATAATCTCCAGGTCTATCCATCCTGTCACAAAAGGTAAGATTTAATTTTTTATCACAACCATGTAGTATTTCATTGTGTATATGTACCACTGGTTTTTTTTTTTTAAATAATTTTATTTTTTTAATGGGGCGACATCAATAAATCAGGATACATATATTCAAAGATAACAAGTCCAGGTTATCTTGTCATTCAATTATGTTGCATACCCATCACCCAAAGTCAGATTGTCCTCTGTCACCTTCTATCTAGTTTTCTTTGTGCCCCTCCCCCTCCCCCTTTCCCTCTCCCTTTCCCCCCTCCCCACGTAACCACCACACTCTTATCAATGTCTCTTAGTTTCACTTTTATGTCCCACCTACGTATGGAATAATGCAGTTCCTGTTTTTTTCTGATTTACTTATTTCGCTTCGTATCATGTTATCAAGATCTCACCATTTTGCTGTAAATGATCCGATGTCATCATTTCTTATGGCTGAGTAGTATTCCATAGTGTATATGTGCCACATCTTCTTTATCCAGTCATCTATTGACGGGCTTTTTGGTTGTTTCCATGTCCTGGCCACTGTGAACAATGCTGCTTTTTAATCTACTTGTCCACTGATGGACACTTGGACTGTTTTCAGATTTTGGCCATTGTAAACAATGCTGCAATAAACATGGGGGTGCATATCTTCTTTTGACTCAGTGATTTGGTATTCTTAGGATATATTCTTAAAAGTGGGATAGCTGGGTAAAAAGGGAGTTCCATTTTTAAGTTTTTTGAGGAAACCCCATACAGTTGTCCACAGTGGCTACACAAATCGGCATTCCAACCAGCAGTGCAGAAGGGTTTCCTTTTCTCTACACCCTTACCAGCAGTTATTGTGTGTTGTTTTGTTAATGAACGCAATTGTGACAGGTATTAGGTGATATCTCATTGTGGTTTTAACTTGCATTTCTCTGATGATTAGTGACGTTGGACATTTTCTCATATGCTTATTGGCCATTTGCATGTCCTCTTTGGAGAAGTGTCTATTTAGTTCTTTTGCCCATTTTTTAATTGGATTGTTTACATTCCCAGTGTTGAGTTTTAGAAGTTCTTTATAAATTTTGGTTATTAACCTCTTATCAGACGTATTGACAAATATGATCTCACATTGTGTAGGTTGTCTTTTTATTTTGTTTATGGTGTCGTTTGCTGTGCAAAAGCTTTTTAGTTTGATATAGTCCCATTTGTTCATCCTGTCCTTTATTTTATTTTCCTGTGGAGATAAATCAGCAAAAATATTGCTACAAGAGATATCAGACAGTTTACTGCTTATGTTTTCTTTCAGGATGTTTATGGTCATACAACTTACATTTAAGTCATTTTTATTCATTTTCAGTTTATTTTTGTGAATGATGTGAGTTGGTGGTCTAGTTTCATTTTTTTGCAGGTACCTGTCCAATTTTTCCAACACCACTTATTAAAGAGACTGTCTTTACTCCATTGTATGCTCTTACCTCCTTTGTCATATATCAATTGACCATAATGGTGTGGGCATATTTCTGGGTTCTCTGTTCTGTTCCATTGATCTATATGCCTGTTCTTATGCCAGCACTAAGCTGTTCTGAGTACAATGGCCTTTTAGTATATCTTATTTTCAGGAAGTGTGATACCTCACTTTTTATTTTTTATTTTCAAGATTGCTGAGGTTATTCATGTTTTTTTTTTTGTTCCTTATAAATTTTTAGAAAATTCATACTATATCTTTAAAGAATGCCATTTGTATTTTCGTAAGAATTGCATTGAATTTATAGATTGCTTTGGGTAATATAGACATTTTAATAATGTTTATTCTTCCTATTCATGAACATGGTATATGCTTCCATTTGTTTATATCTTCCTTGATTTCTTTCTTTTTTTTTTTTGTATTTTTTTGAAGCTGGAAATGGGGAGAGACAGTCAGACAGACTCACGCATGCGCCCGACCAGGATCCACCTGGCACGCCCACCAGGGGCGACGCTCTGCCCACCAGGGGGTGATGCTCTGCCCCTCCGGGGCGTTGCTCTGCGGCGACCAGAGCCACTCTAGCGCCTGGGGCAGAGGCCAAGGAGCCATCCCCAGCGCCCGGGCCATCCTTGCTCCAATGGAGCCTTGGCTGCGGGAGGGGAAGAGAGAGACAGAGAGGAAGGAGGGGGTGGGGGTGGAGAAGCAAATGGGCGCTTCTCCTATGTGCCCTGTCCGGGAATCGAACCTGGGTCCCCCGCACGCCAGGCCGACGCTCTACCTCTGAGCCAACCGGCCAGGGCCTGTTTTCTTTTATCAATGTTTTATAATTTTCCAAGTACAAGTTCTTTACCTCCTTGGTTAAATTTACTCCTAGGTACTTTTTTTTGTTGTTGTTGCAATAGTGAAGGGGATTGTTTTCTTAATTTCTCTTTCATAAAGTTTACTATTGATGTATAAAAAGGCTACTAATTTCTGAATATTAATTTCATATATCCTTCTACCTTGCCAAATTCATTCATCAGGTCTTGCAGTTTTTGAACTAAGACTTTAGGTTTTTCTATGTATCATGTTATCAGCAAATAAGAATAGTTTTACTTCTTCTTTTCCAATTTGGATGCCTTTTATTTCTTCTTCTTGTCTGATTTCTTTGGCTAGGACTTCCAGAACTATGTTGACTAAGAATGGTAAGAAAGGGCACCCCTCTCTTGTTCCTGATCTTAAGGGGATTGCTTTTAATTTTTGCCCATTGAGTATGATGTTGGCCGTTTTTCATAGATGACCTTTATCATGTTGAGGTAGATTCCCTGTATTCCCAGTTTGCAGATAGTTTTGATCATAAATGGGTGCTGGATTTTATCAAGTGCTTTTTATGCATTTGATATTATCATATGATTTTAATCCTTCCTTTTGTTTATGTGACAAATCACATTGATAGATTTGTGAATATTGTACCAACCTTGCCTTCCCAGAATAAATCCCACTTGATCATGATGTATAATTTCTTAAATGTATTGCTGGATCCAGTTTGTTAATATTTTGTTGAGAATTTTAGCATCTAAGTTCATCAGGGATATTGGCCTATAGTTTTCTTTCTGGTTTTGAAATGAGGATTATGGTTGCCTCATAAGAGAAGCTTGGAAGTCTTTCTTCCTCTTGAATTTTTTGAAATAGCTGGAGAATGATAGGTGTTAGTTTTTTGAATATTTGGTAAAATTCACCTGTAAAGTCATCTGCTCCAGGACGTTTGTTTGCTAGGAGGTTTTTGATAACTGTTTCATTTGTTGTAATCAGTCTGTTTAGGTGTTCTGATTCTTTCAGATTCAGTTTTGGAAGATTATATGTCTAGGAATTTATCTATTTCACCTAGGTTGTCTAATTTTTTGGCATTCAGATCTTCATAGTATTTTCTTACAATCCTTTGTATTTCTGTGGTGTCAGTTATTACTTCTCCACTTTCATTTTTAATTTTATTTATTCGAGTCCTCTCTCTTATTTGTTTTTTTGATGAGTCTAGTTAAAAGTAAATCAATCTGGTTTAACTTTTCAAAGAACCAGCTTTTGGTTTCATTAATCTTATAGATTGTTCTTTTAGCCTCTATATCATTTATTTTCACTCAATTATTATTATATTTTCCTTCTACTTCCTCTAAGCTTTACTTACTCTTGTTTTTCTAGTTCTTTGAAATGCAGGGTTAAGTTGTTTATTTGAACTTTTTTTTGCTTCTTAAGGTATGCCTGTAATGCTATGAAGTTCCCTCTCAAGATTGCTTTTGCTGTGTACCATAAATTTTTAGTTGTTGTCTGTTCATTTTTATTTTTTTCAAGAATATTTTTTTATTTCTTCCTTGATCTCATTGTTAACCCATTTGTTATTTAATAACATGCTATTTAGCCTCTAAGTGTTTGAGTGTTTTTCAGTTTTTCTATTATAGTTGATTTGTAGTTTTATGCCATTGTGATCAGAGAAGATGTTTGATGTGCTTTCAATTTTTTAAAAATTATTGAGACTTGTTTTGTGTCCTAACATGTGGTCTATCTTAGAGAATGTACCATGAGTACTTGAAAAGAATGTGTGTATTGTTGCTTTGGGGTGAAAGGTTTTGAAGATATCTATTAAATCCAGTTGATCTAGTGTGGCATTTAAGGTGGCCGTTTTTTTGTTAATTTTCTTTCTCTATCCATTGATGTTAGAGGGGCATTAAAATTTCCTACTATTATAGTATTGCTGTTGATCTCACCCTTTTTGTCCATGAAAATTTTTTTATATTTAGGTGCTTCTATATTAGGAGAATAGATATTTACACTGGTTATATCCTCCTGTTGGATTGCTCCCTTTGTCATTATATAGTGACCTTATTTATCCCTTACTCTAGCCTTTGTTTTAAAGTTGATTTTTTTCAGATATAAGTATTGTTACCCCAGCATTTTTTTCATTTTTATTTGTATGAACTACTTTTTCCATCTCTTTATTTTAGTCTGTGTACCTTATTTTCTGAGGTGGGTCTCTTGTAGACAGCATATATATGGGTAGTATTTTCTTATCCACACAGTTACCCTATGTTTTTGATTGGAGCATTTAATCTATTTATATTTAAGGTTATTATTGATACATAGTTGTTTTATTGCCATTCTATTTTTTTTAAATAATTTTATTTTTTTTAATGGGGCGACATCAATAAATCAGGATACATATATTCAAAGATAACAAGTCAGGGTTATCTTGTTGTTCAATTATGTTGCATACCCATCACCCAAAGTCAGATTGTCCTCTGTCACCTTCTATCTAGTTTTCTTTGTGCCCCTCCCCCTTTCCCTCTCCCTTTCCCCCCTCCCCACGTAACCACCACACTCTTATCAATGTCTCTTAGTTTCACTTTTATGTCCCACCTACGTATGGAATAATGCAGTTCCTGTTTTTTTCTGATTTACTTATTTCGCTTCGTATCAGGTTATCAAGATCCCACCATTTTGCTGTAAATGATCCGATGTCATCATTTCTTATGGCTGAGTAGTATTCCATAGTGTATATGTGCCACATCTTCTTTATCCAGTCATCTATTGACGGGCTTTTTGGTTGTTTCCATGTCCTGGCCACTGTGAACAATGCTGCAATGAACATGGGGCTGCATGTGTCTTTATGAGTCAATGTTTCTGAGTTTTTGGGATATATACCCAGTAGAGGGATTGCTGGGTCATAAGGTAGTTCTATTTTCAGTTTTTTGAGGAACCACCATACTTTTTTTCCATAATGGTTGTACTACTTTACATTCCCACCAACAGTGTATGAGGGTTCCTTTTTCTCCACAGCCTCTCCAACATTTGCTATTACCTGTCTTGTTAATAATAGCTAATCTAACAGGTGTGAGGTGGTATCTCATTGCAGTTTTGATTTGCATTTCTCTAATAGCTAAAGAAGATGAGCACACAAATGGCCAACAGATATATGAAAAGATGCCATTTTATTCTTTAAATCTACAATCCTCTTTTATTTATTTATTTTTCTTTGTACTTTTTTCAGCAAGCTTCTTAACATTTCTTTTTTTTTATAAATAAATTTTTATTTTAATGAGGTGACCTCAATAAATCAGGGTACATACATTCAAAGAAAACATCTCCAGGTCATCTTGTCATTTAGTTCTGTTGCATACCCATCACCCGAAGAGAGATTATCCTCCGCCACCCTCTATCCAGTTCTCTCTGTACCCCTCCCCCTCCTCCTTTCCCTCCTTCCCTCCCCCCACCCCCCATAGCCACCACACTCCCATCCATGCCTCTTAGTCTCGCTTTTATGTCCCACCAATGTATGGAATCCTGCAGTTCCTGTTTTTTTTTCTGCTTCGCTTATTTCACCCCGCACAATGGTACCAAGACTCCATCATTCCGCTATAAGTGATCCGATGTCACCATTTCTCCTAGCTGAATAGTATACCATGGTGTATATGTGCCCCATCTTCTTCATCCAATCCTTTATTTTTTTTTTACAGTGATTAAAAGCCTTTAAGCAAACTCTTGGCCAATACAGCAAGAATCCATAAAAGAGTAGTGACCTTAACATGTTCCCCAAGTCCAAGTTGGACCCATCACCATGCCAAATCCCTGAAAAATGCAACCCAACCACAGTTCAGTCTGTTAGGAGCTGTCACAGGGAGCAGGAGTCCAGGAAAGTTCCCCACAGGAAAAGTCCGCATGGCACTGGAATTGTTGTCACCATTCTATACTTTGCATCTCATGTCTAAGTCCCAATGACCGCTGCTTCTAGCTGGTAATGATTCAGGTAGACTGGAAAAAGCCATTTGCAGCATGCGTGGATATGGAGCTTCTGTTCTCCTCTGCCTGGAGAGTTGAGACCAGGTTGTTTTTCCCTGGAGCTCTGTGACTGTGGCCTGGTAAAGAGAACCTTGGGATACACTAAGCTGGGTGGCAAAGGTAAATTCATAATACAAGTTGGCAAAAGGAGGAAAGAGAGCTCTAAATTAGGAGTAGGTCCCAGCCTGAAATATGAGTGGGGCATTGAGGTAGGAGGGATAAAGGAAACACTATATATTAAGCAAAGCAGCAGAAAATAGGACTACCAACACCCACAACAGAGATCTTTGAGGGAAGAATAAAAACCTGACTATTCAGGCAAAACATAGTTAAGTGGCCCTTGTGCGAATGAGATCAGTTTACCTGCTTCTTGGAAGAAATACCCTAGGCTCGTCCACAGTGTCGTAGATGGGGCTGACGGCCCTGGGCACCTTCAGCCTTCAGTGGCAAACCCCAGCATTCTGGGCAAGGTTAGGTCATAGGTGGCTGGAGCAGGGCTGGAAGAGACTGAACCCTCCCTTAGAGGAGCGAGGGGGAAGCCCACCTTCCAGTGTCCCTGTTTCCTCACAGCAGAGGCGTGTAGGCCTGGCAGGCTTTAGCTCAATGACCTTCCTTTCCATTATTGAAGCAGGACCCAGATGGCATCCTATGAGACTTCTTTGGGGTATTGGAGCCTTTAAGGGTGTATCCTAAAAGCTGGTAGTTCCCCTGATCTCTATTGGGCTTTTTCTGCCTCTAGGAATATTAAAAGCCATTCTCAGAAGATCTCGCTGAGGGGTTTGAGGATCCCCATCCACCTATATAAATCTTTTCCATATATCTGGAGCTATTTGGAAAAAAGACAGAACAGTGTTATTAGCTAGATCTAATAAAGAAGGTAACATTTCTTGAAGAATGGGTTTGGTTGTAATGAATTTCTTGAGGTTTTTATAGTCTGTGAAACTTTTTATTTCTCCTTCAATTTTTAATGATAGCCTTTCTGCATAAAGAAGTCTTGGTTGTAGGTTCTTGCTTAGCATCACTTTGAATAGTTTTTGCCAGTACCTGCTAGCCTCAAGTGTTTCTATTGAGAAGTCAGATGTCATCCATTTGGGGGCTCCTTTGTAGGTAATTAACTATTTTTTCCTTGCAGCTTTTAATATTCTTTCTTTGTTTCTTAACTTTGACACTTTAATTATGATATGTCTTGCTGTAGGCCTCCTCGAGTTCCTCTTTAATGCAACTCTGTGCTTCTTGAACTTGTGTTACTTTTTTCTTCATTAATTTAGAAAAATTTTCAGCTATGATTTTTTCAAACAGATTCTCTATTCCTTGTTCATTCTTTTCTCCTTCAGGAACCTCTATGATGCGGATGTTGTTTCTCTTCATGTTGTCACAGAGCTCTCTTAGAATTTCCTCAGACTATTTGAGCCATCTATTCTTTTGCTGCTCTGCTTCCTTACTTTTGTTTACTTTGTCCTCTAAGTTGCTGATTCAATCCTCTTCCTCATCCAGCCTGCTATTGATTCCTTCTAGTGCAGTCTTCCTTTCTGATATTGTATTTGTCATTTCTGACTGCTTCTTTTTTATGATTTTAATGTCTTTTTGATGCTTGCTATCTCTTTATTTAAGTGTTCATTATGTTCATGCATTGTTGCTCTCAGATCCTTGAGTCACCTAAAGATCAATGTTTTAAACTCTGCATTTGGTATTTTGGTTACTTCCATCTCATTCAGTTCTTTTTCGGGGGATTTCTCTTGTTGATTCATTTGGGTCATATTTCGCTGTCTGCTCATTTTGTCTGTGTACTAGGTAGCACTGTCTGACTTTGAAATTTTTGTGTGGTCTTTATGAATAAGATGGGTTCAGTGGTACTGTCTTCCCAGCCACTTATTTTTTTGTTCTAGGAATGCTTTTTGAGAGTTCTATTTTCCTTCTTGTTGTATGTGAGTATTAGATTCAGTTGGTCTTTTTGTATGTATATTTATTTCTTCAGGCTGGTTGACCCTAAGGGTCAATCTTGATTATGTGTATTATACATTGTGCAATGTTTGTCCTCTTGTCCATATTTATTCTCCACAGTGTTTGGCGCCTGATAGACTCCACCTTTGGGTGTGCTCCTTGTGCAGCTAGCTGAATCTAGAGTTGGTGCTGTGTGCCACTTACTACCAATAGTGTTGAATCTAGTTCTTCTTGATTTTTCATCAGCTGTTTTTTGTAATCTACCATGGGCTACCAGTCTGCAGCTACTGCACTTTTTACTGTTTGTGTCTGCATTTTCTGTGTCTGGGTACTGTGAGAGTGGCCAACCTTTGTATAAGGATCAACTTCCTCCTGCTTAGAGATTCCAACAGCTCCATAAAATTCCCAAGTTCTGTAAGATTTGCCTTTACTTTTCAGCTTTTCCTCCTCCTCTTGTAGCTGCCTGGTTTTCCCACAGAGTCTTTTGAAATAAGACTGTATATGTGGGCTCAGATTTGCCTTACCCCGCCAAACCCTCTACAGGCTGCACACTTAGTGGGTTAATGCAGCAGAGGTTGTGAATACAATGCTTGTGGAACCCCCTACTTCAGGAGTCTCTTGGTCAGGAGCTCAGTAGGGAATGTGGTTCCTACTCCAGAGCTTGGTCTCTCTGCCGCTGCTGGATACTCAAATTTTAATTCTTCCCAACAAGGTCAGCCATATATTCAGACTGAGTGTGGCCCACAGTCCTCTCTGCAGAAGTTCTTTCAGCTGTTAGACCCTGGTCTCAGGGAGGAAGATGAAGAGAGTCTTCTCCTGGGGCTGACTGTGCCCCTCCTGAAGGTGGCTAAGCCTGTCTACCAGATTCAACAATAGACTTACAAGGATCCATACTTTAAATGTTCATGTCCCAAGTCTCTATCCTTTCCCCCTGTGGAATCTAGCCTTGCAGGACAGAATATCCAGCGCTCAGGCTTGCTGACTGTAAAGCTCTACCCTATCTAATGCACATGAACTGCTGTGCCAGAGCTGATCAGAGAGAGTGGAACTCGCCTCAGCTGGGCCCAGTGTGAGAATTTTTCCTTAAGATACCTCTATAGCAAGGTTTGTTAGGTCCTGAACCAATGCTTTCCTCAGCTGGCCCCTGGATATGCCAGCCCTGGGCCTCCCAAGCAGGAACCCAGTGCAGACCAGTGGGAGACACTGCCTGTGATTGTCCCTCAGCAACCTTCTTGGAGCTTCAAGTGATTCAGAGTTTGTGGCTGCCTCTGTTGAGCCCAGGTGCACATGGAAATACCAGCTGCACACCTAGGCTGGCTTTTACCCACTCTGGGCCTGGGGGAAAGTCTGCTCAAATGGCCAAATTTCCCTGATTCTTGCCTCTTGCAGCCTGTCTTCTGGCTGCTTATTGGGCTCGGCTGCTGAAAAAACCTTTGCTAGAGTCTGGAGCCTGGGGAAATTCAGTGATTAAGAAGGGTGGTGGGTGTGGCTTTGTTTTTTGGCCCCAGGTGTCAGTCTGTGCAGAATTTTTCCACAGACATCAGTAGGGTGTGGTCCCAGGTGTATGGTGGGTGTGGCCTCTGAGAACCAGAGTTGTGATCTGCCCCCTCTCAGACAGTTTCAGCTGAGTCTCTTGTGAGGTGGAAGCACCAGTCATTGACTCAGGAGAATGTGGTGGGGAGCTCCGGTCTCAACGCCTGAAAACTGAGTCACTGATGTGCCTGCTGCTTCCTGGCCTCTCAAAATGACCAGTCTCCATCCCTGTGGTAGGAGAGACTCTTGAGGGTGGAGCAGTTGCTTTTCTCCAGGCTGATGCCACTCAGGGGGGATTGCTCCACCCAAAAAAGATGGCAACTGCAATACTGGAGAATGATTTGGCACAGGGGTTTCTGTGCCTGTCCCCCATAGTGTCTCTCTGTGGGTCTCCAACTTTATACTTTTCTTTTGAAACTCCAGTCCTCTCAGCTCTTCTCCATCAGAGGCCTGGGTAAGTGACTGTGAATGAGGTTTTCTGCACAGGCCCTTTAAAATGGAATCTGAGTCTGAGATGTGTCTCTTTCTTGAGGATAAAAACCCAGCTCTTTTCACAGCTAAATAAATGTCTGGGCACTTCTTCTATGCTCTGGGGCTCTAAGCTAGGGCTCCCATCCTGGGGCTGAGGACCCACACCTCTCAGGGTAACCCTCCCTGCTGTGAGAGTCCCGCAGGGCCACCACCCACTCCTGGGAATACGGCAGCCCTTTCTGCATCTCTGCCCTTCCTACCAGTCTCTGTGTGGCTTCTTTAGTGATCCTTGGTCATAGACTTCTCTTAGGTTAGTCCAAAGTCGGTTTTTCAAGATGATTGTTCTTAAATTGTAATCCAATTTGGTTCTGGAAGGTGGCAGTTGGAATGTCTGTCTACTCTGTCGCCATCCTTCTTCCCCTTCCATCTCTGTTTTTAAAGTTTCAATCTCCTTTGTGAGCTCATTAAGTTGCCTATTGGTGTTTTCTCGCATCTCATTGAGTATTTTCAGAACTTCAACTTTGAATTCTCTATCATTTAACTGAAGGTTTCCATGTGATTGAGATTGTTTTCTGTAGATTTTTCAGTTTCTTTCTGAACTCCGTGTCTGTCTTGGGTAGCCATGGTATTTGAATTCTTCCTCCTTCATGGCATTTGAGAGTGGTAAACTTAAGAAATATAACAAAAAAAATGACAACTAAAGATGAAAAATAAAAATTTTTAGAAGTACAATAAAAATATAAAAATTTATAAAATAATTTCAAATAAAAAGATAAAAGCACAGAAAACAAAGGTTGTAAACAAAACAATAATCAAAAACAAACAAAACATCCATGTAAAGGAGAATTAAAAATAAAGAGAAAAAAAACAAAATTCAAATGCAAAAAGAATAGTTGAAAAAGGGAAAAAAGTGAAAAAAGGGAAAAATAAATTTTGGTTTTGAGATTTTACTGTTTTCTTTCAGTTGGTGTTGCTGAATTACAAGTTTTAGCTCTGTGAAGTTCCTGAGCTGTGCTCTGCTGAGATGATGCTGTCACAATGATGTAGGTGAGGCCACAGTCACATTGGTTGGTGGGGTATGTCGTGAGGGCTTTATGACTTTAGTTTTATGGATTTCTGGCTTTCTGGCTCCAACAATGAAAATCTTAGGTCTCTGGTCACTCTTCCTTATGTCTCAACAGAACAGGGAACTCTATGCAGAGCACCTCTCTTTTTCAGGGGAGATAGTGGTTTGGTTAGCTAGCAGTAGGGTTTGTCTCTGCCACTATTTTTACCTATGAGGAGACGGAGGTGGTTTCTGGGAGGCTGGAGAGCTGCACTTTAATTTTCTCTGTCTCTTCTGAGTGTGGGCTACAGGCAGACAGTGGGAACACTGGCTGTGAACCCACATTCTGATGCCAATTTTGTTCAGTATCTCCCCCTCTGCACCTCTATTTCACCATTCCTTTAGGTAGTAGGAGATCCAGTGACTCTGGGTTTCCCTCTCCATACCTCTTAGACAAAACCCAGACAGACTGAGCTTCCCTTCTCCCCATTGTCTGGCAGAGAAAAAAACCCCCAGTCACCTTGGGTTTGTCTTTTCTCCAGAGCCAACTGTGAATGCATTTTGTCTATTTTCAACCTTTCCCAATTTTAGTCCATTTAATATGCAGACCTTTCAGGTGTGCCTGTGAACCCAGTTGGGGTTCCCACACTATGTTATAGTTGTTCAATTTGTTAAAATTTCAAGGGGAGAGATCAGGATTATCTCTCATGCTGCCATTAGGCTTAACAGGCTTTTGCTAAAACTCAAATTGCTTCTTTACATAGAATGCAGCTGTTTACAACAGTCTACCAAAGGGTATGAGATGCTACACTGAAGGATTGTGAAAGTAGAGCTCAAACTTGAGATCTGTACACTTGCATTAGAAAAACAAGAATGAACTGATTCAAGTTTCTTATCACAGTAAACAAGTGGCTAGAACTTTCTGCTAGTTTAATATGAATTTCCAAAAACTACAATGGACTTTCTAGACTCTATGTCCCTTTTGTTGTTTTCATATTATCAATGTTTTTTTTTTTTTAAAAAAATCTGTTTTTTTTAGTTTGTTTTTAGAGAGAATGAGAAGTGGGGAGGAGTAGGAAGGATCAACTCCCACATGTGCCTTGACCAGGTAAGTTCAAGGATTTGAACTGGTCACCTCATCATTCCAGGTCGACACTTTATCCACTGTGCCACCACAGGTCCAACTTTTTTTTTTCTTTCTTTCTTTTTTTTTTTTCTGAAGCTGGAAATGGGGAGAGACAGTCAGATAGACTCCCGCATGCGCCTGACCGGGATCCACCCAGCACTCCCACCAGGGGCGACTCTCTGCCCAACAGGGGGCGATGCTCTGCCCCTCCGGGGCATCACTCTGCTGCAACCAGAGCCACTCTAGCACTTGGGGCAGAGGCCAAGGAGCCATCCCCAGCACCCGGGCCATCTTTGCTCCAATGGAGCCTTGGCTGCGGGAGGGGAAGAGAGAGACAGAGAGGAAGGAGGGGGGGTGGAGAAGCAAATGGGTGCTTCTCCTGTGTGCCCTGGCCGGGAATCAAACCCGGGTCCCCCGCACGCCAGGCCGACGCTCTACTGCTGAGCCAACCAGCCAGGGCCCAACTTTTATTTTTTAAGAGTTACCACTATTTTTTAAAAAAGATTTTATTTTTTGAATTTAGAGAGAAGAGAGGGAGAGAAGGGGGAGGAGTGGGAAGCATTAACTTAAAGTACTTGCTTCTCATATGTACCTTGACTGGACAAGCCCAGGGTTTTGAACCAGTCAGACCAGACCTGATGCCAAATATTTTTTCTAGTTTTCAAAGTAGATATAGCCAGGAAAGAATGCAACTCTTTCTTAATAAGAGGGTTCTGAAGTTTCCTCTAAGTAAATGGAATTCTCAACACAAGATCAGACAAACAAAAATATAATGGAACCCAGGTGTTAGACTAACTACTAATCTAACCATAAGTGAGGAAAAGAGAAATATTAATTCTTGATGCAAGTTGTGTTATTACAGAATTCATCATAATAAAATAATGACCTCACTTTGCTCAGAAGTTAACTGCACCAATGGTGTTGTATTGACCAAATGTTAATGAGTTGTATGTGTGCCAGCAGGTAAGCAGGAGACGGCAGAAGGAAGTTATTGTGATAGGTAGATAATTACAATGGAAATCATGTCTTGGGTAATGATCAGGATTCACATCACATCTTTTCAGTCATAGCCCAATTTATCCAGCTCTGTTATAGTAATCTGTGGGATTATCTGACAGCAAGATGACAGTTTGACTTTGGAACAAATTCTTCCATAGAAAGCACAATTACCCACTGATATTGCGATAGGCAATTAGACACAGTCATGCCAGACAATTTAGATTTTTCAAACATACAAAGAGTGGATGTGTTGTTCATTAACACATGAAATTCTTCTGTCCTTGTATTATAGTCATTTTGCTCTAAATTCCTTAGTCATTTGCAATGGATGCATGCTGAAAATTTAAAATAGCCTATTATTTAAATAGGAATTTCCAAATTTTAAATATAGAAAAATTCTGAGACTTTAAACTAATATCTGTGATGGATCAGATCTTTACTGTATGCAGAGACTGTATTTAAAGGAACATTATTTGGCTCATATTCTATCTAAACCCATTTAACCAAAAAATCCACATTATAAAGAAATTTTATTATAGTGTAAGATGTAATATGCTAGAAATATGTATGAATTATTATGAGTCCAGTTGTTTTAGGTAAACTCACTGAGGCATCAATAATGCACCACACTGAGTAAGTAAAAGAGAAAAAACCTCTTTTTACATCTTTTCCTCGGTTTTGTCAAGCTCAGGAAGTGAATTCTCTCTTTGGGGAGAAAGAGAGGGAGAGAGAGGGAAAGAGAGAGAGAGAGAGAGAGAGAGAGAGAGTTGTACACGTGTCCATGTACATGCATTCATACATCTACACTTAGCTATTTCTCAGTTTTTTAAAAATTAATTTTAATGGAGTGACATTGATAAACCAGGGTACATATGTTCAGAGAAAACATCTCTAGGTTATTTTGACATTTGATTATGCTGCATTCCCATCACCCAAAGTCCAATTGTCTTCTGTCACCTTCTAACTGGTTTTCTTTGTGCTCCTTCCCTCCCCAAACCCCTCCTTCTCCTCCCCCCCCACCCTGTAACCCCACACTGTTGTCCATGTCTCTGAGTCTCATTTTTATGTCCCACCTATGTATGGAATCATATAGTTCTTAGTTTTTTCTGATTTACTTATTTTGCTCAGTATAATGTTATCAAGGTCCATCCATGTTGTTGTAAATGATCTGATGTCATCATTTCTTATGGCTGAGTAGTATTCTGTAGTATATATAAATGTACCAAAGCTTTTTAATCCACTTGTCCACTGATAGACACTTGTGCTGTTTCCAGATCTTCGCTATTGTGAACAATGCTGCCATAAACATGGGGGTGCATTTCTTCTTATCAAGCAGTGCTAGGGAGTTCTTGGGGTATATTCCTAAAAGTGGTATAGCTGGGTCAAAAGGCAGTTCGATTTTCAATTTTTTGAGGAATCTCCATACTGTTCTCCACAGAGGCTGCACCAGTCTGCATTCCCACCAGCAGGCAGGAGGGTTCCCTTTTCTCCACATTCTTGCCAGCACTTATTCTGTGTTGTTTTGCTGATGAGTGCCATTCTGATTGGTGTGAGATGATATCTCATTGTGGTTTTAATTTGCATTTCTCTAATGATTAGTGATGTTGAGCATTTTTTCATATGCCTATTGGCCATCTGTCTGTTCTCTTTGGAGAAGTGTCTATTCATATCTTTCACCCATTTTTTGATTGGATTGTTTGTCTTCCTGGTATTGAGTTTTACAAGTTCTTTATAAATTTTGGTTATTAACCCCTTATCAGACGTATTGTCAAATATATTCTCTCATTGTGTAGTTTGTAGTTTGTCTTTTTATTCTGTTTTTATTATCTTTAGCTGTGTAAAAGCTTTTCAGTTTGATATAGTCCCATTTGTTTATCCTGTATTTTATTTCACTTTCCCGTGGAGATAAATCAGCAAATATATTGCTGTGAGAGATATCAGAGAGCTTGCTGCCTATGTTTTCTTCTAAGATGCTTATGGTTTTACAGCATATATTTAAGTCTTTTATTCATTTTGAGTTTACTTTTGGGAATGGTGTAAGTTGGTGGTCTAGTTTCATTTTTTTGCAGGTAGCTGTCCAATTTTCCCAACACCATTTGTTGAAGAGGCTGTCTTTACTCCATTGTATGCCCTTAAATCCTTTGTCAAATATCAGTTGTCCATAAAAGTGTGGGCTTATTTCTGGGTTCTCAGTTCTGTTTCATTGGTCTATATGCCTGTTCTTATGCCAGTACCAGGCTGTTTTGAATACAATGGCCTTGTTGTATAACTTGATATCCGGAAGTATGATACCTCCCACTTTATTCTTCTTTTTTAAGATTGCTGAGGCTATTTGTGTTCTCTTTTGGTTCCATATAAATTTTTGGAATATGTGTTTTATATCTTTGAAGTAAGTCATTGGTATTTTAATAGGTATTGCATTGAATTTATAAATTGCTCTGGGTAATATAGACATTTTAGTGATGTTTATTCTTCCTAACCATGAGCACGGTATATGCTTCCACTTGTTTGTATCTTCCCTGATTTCTTTTATCAATGTTTTATAATTTTCTGAGTACAAGTCTTTAATCTCCCTGGTTAAATTTATTCCTAGGTACTGTATTTTTTTGGTTGCAATGGTGAAGGGGATTGCTTCATTAATTTCTCTTTCTGACAGTTCATTGTTAGTATATAAAAATGCCTCTGATTTTTGAGTATTAATTTTATATCCTGCTACCTTGCTGAGTTCATTTGTCAGGTTTAGTAGTTTTTTGACTGAGACTTTAGGGTTTTCTATATACAATATCATATCATCTGCAAATAATGATAGTTTTACTTATTCTTTTCCAACTTGAATGCCTTTTATTTTTTCTTGTTGTCTGATTGCTGTGGCTAGGACTTCTAGAACTATGTTGAATAAGAGTGTTGAAAGGGGGCACCCCTGCCTTGTTCCTGATCTTAAGGGTATTGCTTTTAATTTTAGCCCATTGAGTATGATGTTGGTTGTGGGTTTGTCATAGATGGCTTTTATCATGTTAAGGTATGTTCCCTGTATTCCCACTTTGCTGAGAATTTTGATCATGAATGGGTGGTGGATTTTATGAAATGCCTTTTCTGCATCTATTGAAATTATCATGTGGTTTTTCTCCTTTTTGTTTATATGATGAATCACATTGATTGATTTGCGAATATTGTACCAGCCTTGCCTCCCCAGAATAAATCTCACTTGATCATGGTGTATAATTTTTTTCATATATTTCTTGATCTGGTTTGCTAATATTTTGTTGAGATTTTAGCATCTAAATTCATCAGGGATATTGGCCTATAATTTTCTTTCTTTGTGTTGTCTTTGCCTGGTTTTGAAATCACAATTATACTCACTTCATAAAACGATCTTGGAAGTCTTTCTTCCTCTTGAATTTTTTGAAATAGCTTGAAAAGAATAGGAATTAGTTCTTCTTTGAATATTTGGTAGAATTCACTTGTGAAGTCATCAGGCCTAGCACTTTTCTTTTTTGGGAGTTTTTTGATAACTGTTTTGATTTCATTTGTTGTAATTGTTCTGTTTATGTTTTCTGATTCTTCCAGATTAATTTTTGGAAGATTATATGTTTCAAGGAATTTGTCCATTTTATCTAGGTTGTCTAGTTTTTTGGCGTACAGTCCTTCATTGTATTTTCTTCCAATATTTTGTATTTCTGTTGTGTCAGTTGCTATTTCTCCACTCTCATTTCTAATTTTATTTATTTGAGTCCTCTCTTTTTTTTTTCTTGGTGAGTCTGGTTAAACGTTCATCGATCTTGTTTACCTTTTCAAAAAAGCAGATCTTGGTTTCATTGATCCTCTGTATTGTTTCTTTAGCCTCTATGTCATTTATTTTTGCTCTAATCTTCATTATTTCCTTCCTTCTACTGCATTTGGGCTTTACTGGCTGTTCTTTTTTTTAGTTGTTGTAGATGCAGGGTCAAATTGTTTATTTGAGCTTTTTCTATGCTGTTTCCCATAAATTTTGAGTTGATGTATACTCGTTAACGTTCATTTCTAGGAATTTTTTATTTTCTTCTTTGATCTCAGTTTTAACCCATTCGTTATTTAATAACATGCTATTTAGTTTTCAAGTTTTTGAGTATTTTTCAGTTTTTCTGTTGTGGTTGATTTCCAGTTTCATGTCATTGTGATCAGAGAAAGTGCTCAATATGATTTCAATCTTCTTAAATTTGTTGAGACCACTTTTGTGTCCTAACATGTGGTCTATCCTATAAAATGTACCATGAGCAGTTTAAAGGAATGTATATTCAGCTGCTTTAGGGTGAAAGGTTCTGAAGATATCTATTAAATTGAGTTGATCTAGTATGTTCTTTAAGTCTACTGTTTCTTTGTTAATTTTATTTCTTGAGGATCTATCTAGTGATGTTAGTGGGGTATTAAAATCCTCTACTATTATAGTATTGCTGTTGATCTCGCCCTTTAAATCCATCGAAGTCTGCTTTATACATTTAGATGCTCCTATATTAGGTGTGTAGATATTTATAATGGTTATATCTTCTTGTTGGATAACTCCTATTATCATTATGTAGTGACCTTCTTTATCTCTTACTATAGTCTTTGTTTTAAAGTCCATTTTGTCTGATATAAGTATTGCTACCCCAGCTTTTTTTTCATTTGCATTTGTGTGAAATATTTTTTTTATCCTTTTATCTTCAGTCTACGTGCATCTTTTGTTTTAAGGTTTGTCTCTTGTAGACAGCATATGTATGGGTCCTGTTTTCTTATCCACGCAGCTACCTTATGTCTTTTAATTGGATCATTTAATCCATTTACATTTAAGGTTATTCTTGATATGTAGTTGTTTATTGCCATTTTATTCTTTAAAACTGTATTCCTCTTTTGCTATATATTTTTTTCCCTTTGATCTGTTTACAGCAGGCCCCTTAGCATGTCTTGCAGCCTTGGTTTGGTTGTAGTGAATTTCTTGAGTTTTTTTTTTTTTTTTGGTCTGGAAAGCTTTTTATTTCTTTTTCAATTTTAAACAATAGCCTTGCTGGATAAAGTAGTCTTGGTTGTATGTTCTCTTTCTGCATTACTTTGAATATTTCTTGCCATTCCCTTCTGGCCTCAAGTGTTTCTGTTGAGAAGTCAAAAGTCATCCTTATGTGGGCTTCTTTGTAGGTTGTAGTCTGTTTTTCTCTAGCTGCTTTTAATATTTTCTCTTTATCACTTAGCTTTGGTATTTTAATTATGATGTGTCTTGGTGTAGATTTCTTTAATGGAGTTCTCTGTACTTCTTGAACTTGTGAGATGTTTTCCTGCCTTAATTGAGGGAAGTTTTCAGCTATGATATGTTTGAACAATGTCTCTATCCCTTGTTCTTTCTCTTCTTCTTCAGGAACCCCTATGATGTGGATGTTATTTTTCTTCATGTTGTCACAGAGCTCTCTTAGAGTTTCCTCAGACTTTTTGAGACTTTTTTTTTTACTCTGCTTCCATGCCTTCATTTATCTTGTTCTCTAACTCACTGATTCGATTCTGAGCTTTATCAATCCTGCTTTTAATTTCTTCCATTGTGTTCTTGATTTCTGATATTGTATTTGTCATATCTGACTGATTTTTTTATATTATTTCAATATCCTATTTTATATTTGCTATCTTTTTATTTAGGTGTTTGTAATGACCATCTGTTGTTGTTCTAATATCTTTGAGCTTCCTAACAATCGTTATTTTAAACTCTACATCTGGTAATTTGGTTATATCTGACTCATTCAGGTTCTTTTCTGGGGTTTTCTCTTGGTTCATTTGTGTTGCATTTCTCTGCCTTCTCATTTTTTCTGTTTAAAGAAAGTTTTGGCCACTGGAGTCCACTGTGTGTGTCCTCTGTGTTCCCTTGGTGTTGTTTGTCTGCAGGCCCACCACCCCCTCTGCTGTTGCTGCTTAGGGTGTTTGGTTATATACGTTGCTGGTGCCTGCCCACTGGGACTGTTTCTGTGGTCTCCGCCTCTCTTTCATGGGAGTGGCTGTGATCATGTGCTCAGGTGTACAAGCCTTGATGGCCTTGGCCTTCACCCTGCCCCTGCTGGTGGCATTATGCTTGGCCCTGAGAGCAGAGGTGAGTCCCTTTGCTCAGCTGTGGGTCTCCACCTGATTCCGGGCTTTTGCCCCGCCCCTGAAGGAGGAGCCTTCTTGTGTGATGGCTGCAATCCTTGGCTCCACAGGCTGGGTAGGATTTCATGTCCATGCTCAGTATCAGGTTTCCACCTGTTCTGGGCTTTTGGCTCCACCCCTGTGGGAGGAGCCAGCTCTTAACTCAGGCCATAAGTCTCAGTTCTGTGGGCGGGGCAAGGCTGTGCTTCTGTGCCCTTGCTCAAGGGTGGGTCTCTGCCCATTCCAGGGCTCTTGCCCTTCCCTCACAGGCTGGATTACAGGTGGCCTGCAGCTGGGCTTGACCACTTTTGCACTCCCCTCCTCCCTAGTCGGGCAAGACTGAGCTCACACCTTGGCTTCAGTGGTGGCCAGTTGGCTTTCACCCTTGCCAACCGAACTGCACTTCCACGTTCCTTACCACCCACCCTCAGGCGAGCCCTCAGCCATGTGGGTGGGGGCGCTGCAGCTCAGACCTTAATACACACTACTGTAGTTCCAAAAGCTCCTTTCTTCTAAGTGACTCTGCTTTGAGTGCCACGGGAGAGCTTGTTTGGCTGGTGTCCTGCTTCCCTTTGCTGGTATTGCTGTTTCCAGGGGAAATATTCGCTTCAGATTTGGGGAATGACTCATCTCGAGGTTAGGGTGGATGTCTCTCAAAATGTTTCTTCCTGTTACTCCTAGATTACACTCTCTTCCTGCTTCTCCTGTCCTCTTCTCTCTCCATATACCCCTGGAGCCCCAGATGAGAGGTTGTGAGAGAGGTTTTCTGTGAGGTCCCTTTAGAAGAATCCTGGGTCTGAGAAATCAGTCTTTCTCACAAACAGTATCCTGTCTTGTTTCCAGCTAAATACTGTCCATTCACCTCTTCTAGTCTCTGAGGCTGCAGGCTGGGGCTTTGTTACTGGGGCTCAGGACCCTCCCTTCTCTGCTAAACTCACTTCCTGCCATGTGAGTCTTTCCCGGCCGCTGTTCACTCCGGGGCGCTGGGCAGCCCTCTCCACATTTCTGCTTTTCCTACCAGTCTCAGTGTGGCTTCTTCAGTGTTTCTTGGTTGAAAAGTCCTCTTAGTTTAGTCCAAAGTGGTTTTTTCCAGATGATGGCTCTTTTTGTAAATTTTTTTATTTTTCTGAAGTTGGAAATGGGGAGGCAGTCAGACAGACTCCCACATGCACCTGACCGAGATCCACCCAGCATACCCACCAGGGGGCAATGCTCTGCCCATTTGGGGCATTGCTCTGTTGAGACCAGAGCCATTCTAGTGCCTGAGGCAGAGGCCATGGAGCCATTCTCAGCTCCCGGGCCAACTTTGCTCCAATAGAGCCTCAGCTGCGGGAGGGGAAGAGAGAGACAGAGTTGAAGGAGAGGGGAGGGGTGGAGAAGCAGATGGGCACCTCTCCTGTTTTCCCTGGCCTGGAATTGAACCTGGGACTTCTGCATGCTAGGCCGACACTGTACCACTGAACAAACCAGCCAGGGCCAGATGATGGTTCTTAAAATTAGTTTGTAATCCACTTTGGTTCTGGGAGGTGTAAGTTGTTACATCTGTCTACTCCATCACCATCTTGTCTTCTCCCGCTATTTCTCAATTAACTTCAGATAAAATGACAAAATTTTCATCCCACACTGAATTCAGAATCCTTCTCCTCTCTCTTCAATGTGCATTCAGAATAAATCAATGCATTTTAGCATTCACGCAAATAAAACATAATTAAGTGGAAGAGAAGTATATATCATAATGAAATAATTTAAGCATCAACAATGTTATTGAAATAATGAAAAATAAGATAAAGGTATTTTTTTTCTGTGGTATAGATCAGTGGTCCCCAACTCCTGGGCTGCAGACCGGTTCCGGTTCATAGGCCATTTGGTACCGGTCCACAGAGAAAGAATAAATAACCTACATTATTTCCATTTTATTTATATTTAAGTCTGAACAATGTGTTATTTATTTATTTATTTATTTATTTATTTATTTATTGTATTTTTCTAAAGTTAGAAATGGGAGGCAGTCAGACAGACTTCCGCATGCGCCCGACTGGAATTCACCCGGCATACCCTCCAGGGGGCGATGCTCTGCCCATCTGGGCCATTACTCTGTTGCAACCAGAGCCATTCTAGCACCTGAGGCAGAGGTCATAGAGCCATCCTCAGCACCCAGGCCAACTTTGCTCCAATGAAGCCTTGGCTGCGGGACAGGAAGAGAGAGACAGAGAGGAAGGAGAGGGGGAGGGGTGGAGAAGCAGATGGGCACTTCTCCTGTGTGCCATGGCTGGGAATTGAACCCGGGACTCCTGCATGCGAGGCCATCGCTCCACCACTGAGCCAACCGGTCAAGGATGAACGATATTTTATTTTAAAAAAATGACCAGATTCCCTCTGTTACATCCATATAAGACTTACTCTTGATGTTTTTCTCGGTCACGTGATACATTTAACCGTCCCACCCTAAAGGCCGGTCTATGAAAATATTTTCTGATATTAAATTGGTTTGTGGCTCAAAAAAGGCTGGGGACCACCAGTATAGATAATATTTAAAATATACTCAGAAAAAAATGGAAAATGTTCTATTACATATTATGAACATGTCAGTCAGAAACAAAAACTATCATACTAACTTCTTTTTCTTATTTATTTAGAAATTAAATTTACTGGGGTGACATTGGTCTATAAGAACACATAGATTTCAGGTAAACATCTCCATAGCATTTGAACTGTTCATTGTGTTATGTGACCATCACCCAAAATCAAATCATTGTCCATCACCATATATTTGGCCCTCTTTATTCCCCTCCTCCCACACCATAGTGAGATATTATCTGATTTCCAGAGATTAGCAGAAATACTAAATGTGTGCAATATTTATTTATAACGTGGGACAATATAACTAACTCATAAGCTTTATTGTGAATATTTAATGAGGTAAAACAGGAATCAGCAAACTAGACCACAAGCCAAATCTGGCTCACTCCTAATGTTTTGGCAGCCTACAACATAAAGAATTTTTTTACATTTTTAATGGTTTTTAAAAATCTAAAGAACAATATTTTATGACATGTAAAAGTTATATAAAATTCAAATTTAAAAGTCCACAAAGTGATACTGGAACTCAGCCATACCTGTTCACTTTTGAACTGTTTACAGCAGCTTTCCTACTACAACAGCAGACTTTATGGTCTTCAAAGCCTGAAATATTTACTGTCTGTCCCTTAGAAAAAGTCCATCAACCTCTGAAATAAGCATGAAAATCACTTAACAGAAGTCATGGCACATAGTAGGGATCAATAAATTATATTTATTTACATAAATATAAACTTAACACATTCACATATATATTATGTGGACTTAAAATGTTTGGTCCCCCAAGTGCTATTCATGGCTGCAAAAGGCATTAAGGAGACCTAGCTCAACAGAACTGCCAGGCCACCCTCGAGGAAGGCTTTACCATCCTTGTCCCACTCTCCCAGGACCTGCTTCTACTCAGCTCCTCAGCAGAGAAGGTTAAGGGCATCTTCTACACACCTAATTTGTGACTTTCAGTTCTGTTTTAGATTATTGTTCAGAAACACCACCCTCCTTCCCCACCATCTGCATGAGTGGTGTATACTTTGGCAATGGCCAAACTAATTGCTTTGGAATGAATATAAGCAGACACCTCATGGCTTACTAGAGTCCTCATTTTCAAAGCATTCATTTTAGACCTCAGTTTTCCAATGGAAGCAAAAGTTGTTAGAACTAGAACTGATCCACTAACGAACAGGTTACCTGTAAAATTAATCCCCACTTTAAACTTCCCTCACCACTGGGGTCACTTCTGCCTGATTTGACATCAGGTCTACCTCACTAGTCCAGGTGTCTTCAGCCCAAGCAATTGTCAAGATTACACTTTCAGGTCCACAAGAATATTGAAATGGGTAAGTAAAAAATATGAAGCCTCAGTTAACTTGATCCTTTCTGCCAGCCACATGGAAAAGAAAAGCTCTGGTGAGAACATAAAATGCAGTGAGCTGGGGTGACAGCTCATTTTTTGCAAGGGATCGGCTTTAGATTTTCATCTAGAATAGACTGTTTCCCAATTCACATGTTTAAAAATGAAGAAAAAAGAAAATTGGGTTTATAGTCACTTCAGGAGTATATATGAACCACCTTGACATCCTCTCTTGAGACCCCTAGCTTCTCATGCTCTAGGCAATTTAAAAGAAAAAAAAAATATGAATTTGTTATCATCACTTATTGGCCCACTGAAGAGTTTGGCCAGGTAAAATATCTTCTGGAAGGAGGCTTCAAACCATCACTCTGGTAGGGTTTTCTACTGAGCAGGACATGCAGTATTTATCATCACTCTCTAAGAGCATAAAGAAAGAATGTATGTCATCAAAGAACAAAGAATCCTGCTTAGAAGGGATAAATTCTCTGAAGATTTCACACCACAAGAATTCTTGGCTCATCCTCACCTGGTAGCTCAGTTGATTGGAGCGTTGTCCCAATATGCTGAGGTTGCTGGTTCAATCCCTGGTCAAGGCACATACAAGAATCAACTAATGAATGCAGTCATAAGTGGAACAACAAACTGATGTTTCATTCTCTCTCTTTCTTCCTCTCTCTAAAATCAATAATAAAAAATTTTTAAACAATAGAATTCTCTGCTCAATTAGGCAATAAAAAATTTCAAATGTTTTCTATTAACAATCCACCCTGATAAGACTTCCTTTATTCCTGGTTCATTTAAAAAATATTTTTAACTTAAAAATTATTAAAAAAAAGACTCATGTAAATACTGAAAAACAAGTCCTATTTTAAAGTTACACCTTTTGGGGAGCGGAGGGGTTACGGAGTTACTTCTTGCTCAAGGGCACTTTGTTTGCTATTTTCTATTTACAAGAAAGGGTATATTTCCATATATTAGCAGTTAGACAGGCATAAATGAATAAATTAGCACTTGTCTACATTTAAATCAGTGGTGGGATTTAGCTTGTTTGGCAGAACTGATACGTAATTTTTTTGTTGAGTTTGGCAAATCAATTGTTAAAATGGCACTTATAATTAGGGTTCTCTCTAAGATTGGTGCCTGGGCAGCTGTTCAATGTGGAAATCACAAATTTACATTCCTTACTTTTTTTTTTTTAACATTCATCTGTGTGACAGCGTATTCTAAGCACCTATAGTAATGTTCATTCTGTCCATAGGTGAAAAACATTGCAAGTGAGGACTCCAATCAAGAAGTAATATGGAAATATACTGAATAACAGTTTTATTGTTTTTTGTTAGGTATTACTTAACATTTTTATTAATATTTCAAAACTTTTTTATATCATAATCTAGTTTTGTGTACCTCTTTTATTGTTCTTATTTAAGTATTAAATGCATGAAATAATAAACTACCTTTCAGTATATCATTTTTTTATTCTTAAAACAGTCATCAGGGCAGAGAACTGGTTGTTAAATTATTTGAATCCCACCACTGATTTAAATCTTAAATCCTAAACTACTAGATAGCTGACTGCAATTGATTTATTATTGCTCAGAATTATTGTTTGCCAACTGAAACCAAATGTTAAGGTAAAGGACAAGTTACTAACCAAAAATAAGATGCCTCAGAGTTTTGGTGTTTGAGCGCAGAGCTCTTCCTGTGTCAGTGACTGAGGACTGGCTGCTCCTGATTTTCTTCTGCCAGGTGCTCTACGAAGTCTATTTTTAATGCACAGTCTGTTCTCAATCACCTATCTGAGGCTTTGGGCTTCCAAAGATCGTGAAATTAAATTTTAACTCTAGTTTACCTCATTATTTAAAGGCAAGATATATCTTGGTACACTTTGGTTAGTACCCAGAAGCCTCAGTGACCTCTCTGCAGTTTCCTAAAGTGAAACCCATGATCCTTCATGTTGCCCCTTCCATCTATGAGCAGCCACCTGGCAGCCTATGTATTCATGTGCTTTGATAGACATTGCCCATCTTTATCCATATACAGATTTATTTTTCTTGGTGGACATTCAGAAGATAACACCTCACAGTCTTCTTGCAGTTAGAAGGGAACCTGTGACTGGTTCTGACCAATAAAATGTGAGAAGTGACTTGTATCAACTGTATGCTGAGGCAGTGTACAATTCTTCAGCTCTCTCCAGCCTCTCTCTTACCCTGTTGGGATAGAAACATTGCAGAGTGTAACTGCTGTCAGGCTGGTCCCTGATGATTCTGTGGGACAGGCTTTACCAGCACCCTATGCCACACTTGTGCCCCACCAGCTGCCCACTCAAATAGATGTACAGCTTGAGCAAGGAAGAAAGCTTTACAGATTAGGCTGCTGAGATTTGGAAGCCAATATGTTACTGCAGAATAGTATAGCCTATCCTGACTAACATGGTGTCAGGTATCTCAATTAAGTAGTGTATATCACTTTATCATGAGAAACATCACAGTTATACTTACTACACTCCTGAGAGGAACAATAGCAAGAAAAATAACAACACTTCTGAATTTCTCCAGGGAAAAATATTATATTATTCAATATAAGATTTTTTAAAGTAGAAAAATGTTAGATTAGATAAAAAGATAGAATTATATTAGAAAAAAATACATTTTTGAGCACTTAATTTCCAACATTGTTCTAAGCACCCTATATGTATTTGCTCACATAATTTTTTTTTGTGCTCATATATTCTTTATAACAACCATATGAGGCATGCTCTCCTTCCCTGTAGCATGCTCACACCTTTCCTCTCCTCCTTTTTTTCTCCTACAAGCATGCATCTACCACACTCTAAGGGTCCCCACAAGACTTGCAAAGAGGGATGCAATAGGCAGTGGCAGCTCGTCCTGTGCTAACCCCTTCACCTATCTCCAATGCCCCCTTCCTCTGACTCTCCAGTGAGCCAAAAGAGCCCTGCCTTGGCTGTCTCCCATTGTCTTCTATGCTAAGCCCTTCCTTGTTTCACTGTTCCCACCTTTAATAAATGTATCCTAAAAAAAATCCATATAAAGTAGGAGCTACTATACTTATTTTATAAATTTATAAAACTGAGGCACAGTGTGGTTAAAAAATCATCCAAGATCTCATAGTTTTCAGGTGGTGGAGTCAGAATTTAAATACAACAATTTGTCCAAAGCCCACCCTAATGTGGATTTAATTCATACATACTCTGAGTTTGATAATACAAGCAATTGAGTTTCCCCTTGGCAACATCATAACTCTGGAAACCATCCTACTTGAATTATGGCCAACTTCTCTCCACCAGGCAAAGCCTGAGTCCTACTTAACAAGGGCTTCTACTATTTTTATAATGTGTTAAATATTTTGGAGAAAAAGCAAAATATGTTTTTATAATTAATGGCCTTTATTTAAGACCTTTTAAAATTTTTATTATGAAAATTTCAAACACCCAAAAAAGTAGAGGAATAGTACAGGGGTGGGAAAAAGTAAGTCTACAGTTATAATAAAAATAAATAATACAATAATAAATAATAATACAAATTCCTGGCCTGTGGTGGCACAGTGGATAAAGCATCAACCCAGAACACTGAGGTCACTAGTTTGAAACCCTGAGGTTGTCAACTTGAGAGTGGGCTTGTCAGCTTGAGTGAGGGGTTGCTGGCTTGAGTGAGGGACCATCCACACAATCCCCAAGGTCACCAGGTTGAGCCCAAAGGTTGCTGGCTTGAGCAAGAAGACACTAGCTTGGCTTGAGGCTGAGGTCCAATCCCTGGTCAAGGCACATATGAGAAGCAATCAATGCATAATTAAAGTGAAAGCAACTAGGAGTTGATGCTTCTCACTTTCTCACCCTCTCTCTCTCTCAAAATAATAATAACAAATATAAACTCTGTTTTTCATACTCACAACTGTAAATCTACTTTGCCCCACCCCAATATAATCATTATCATCTACTCTTCACAATCCACTTGTCCTCTCAAGTTCTCCCCCTCCATTCTGACTTCTGCCTCCACCATGCTATTGAAGCTCTTCAAGGTTCCCAATGACCTCCAAAATATTTTTGATCTTTTCCCTTCTCTCTATCTTTGTAAGTTAAACTCCATACCACTTTTTCCTTGTATTACAACGAGTATTTTAGTATTGTCAGCTTTGTGTATTTCAATCCATTTTCCATAATATTTTCACACTGATTTTTTTTAAAGTCAGAGGAGAGGGGATAGACTCCTGCATGCATCTCGGCCAGGATCCATTGTGCAACCCTCATCTGAGGCTAATGCTCAAATTCATGGAATTATCTTCAGTGCCTGGGGCTGGCATTCGAACCAACTGAGTCACTGGCTGTGAGAGGGGAAGAGAGAGAAAGGAGGAAGAGGGAGGAGAGAAGAAGATGGTCACTTCTCATGTGTGCCCTGACAGGAGACTGAATCCAGGATGTTTGCACTCCAGACCAACACTCTATCCACTGAGCAAATTATTCAGGGCTGCCTTTATTTGAAATACAGGTTTTAGCACACCACCTGCCTGTTTAAAATATTTCAACAACTTTCTATAGTCGCCCAGATAAAACACAAATTTCTCATTATGGCCTATAAGGCCCTTTTTAGTTCAGTCTGGTTTTAGAACTCTTGTCAGAGTTGTATCTCATCCCTACACAATTGCATTTAATTCTCTAGCTATTTTATATCTCTCTGAAATTCTTCTTAAATGCTATAATATTTTCTATTTTAAAATACTCTAATTGAATTTATTGGGGTGACACTGAATAACAAAACCTAATTAACAATATCTGATTTTACAGGTTTCAGATATACAATACTCTTTTTTAAAAAATTTTATTTAGAAAATTAACTTTAACAGGGTGACATTGATCAATAAGATTCAGGTGAATATTTCTATAGCATTTGAACTGTTGAGTATGTTGTATACCCATTAGCCAAAGTCCCCCACCCCACCCTCCTATCCATTCACATAAGTCCTCCTCTCCTCCCCCACGTTCCCTTCCACTTGGTAGCCACTTCACTTTGATCTATGTTCATAAGTCTCAGTTTTATATCCCACCTATGAGTGAAATTCTACAGTTCTTATTTTTTCTGATTTACTTATTTCACTTAGTTTAATGTTCTCAAGGTACATCCATATTGTTGTAAATGTCATCATTTCTTATGGCTGAGTAGTATTCCATTGTGTACATGTACCACATCTTCATTATCCAATCCTCTATCAAGGATGCTTGAATTGTTTCTGTCTTGGCCACTGAGAATAATGCTGCGATGAACATGGGAATGCATGTGTCTTTGTGTACCAATGTTTTTGAGGTTTTGGGGTACATACCCAGTAGAGGGATTGCTGGGTCATATGGTAGTTATCTTCTTAATTTTTTGAGAAACCACCATTCTTTCTTCATAATGGTTGTACTAATTTAGCAGTAGATTTTTGTATATTGATTTTGTATCCTGCAACTTTACTGTATTGGTTTATTGTTTCTAAAAATATTTTGATGTAATCTTTGAGGTTTTCTATATAGAGGAACAGGTCATCTGCAAAAAGTGAAAAATTACTTCTTTTCTGATATGAATAATTTTTATTTCTTTCTTTTACGTGATATCTCTGGCTAAAACTTCCAGAACTATGTTAAATAAGAGTGGACAGAGAGGGCAACCTTGCCTTGTTTCTGATTTTAGAGAAAAAGTCTTCATTTTTTTACTGTTTAGTATGATATTAGCTGATGTTTTGTCATATATGGCTTCAATTCTATTTTATTGAGTGGTTTAAACATAAAGTGATGTATCTTATCAACTATCTTTTCTGTATCTATTGATAGGATCATACAATTTTGTTCTTTGTTTTGTTGATGTGGTGTATTAAATTTATTAATATCTATATGTTGAACCCTCCTTGTGCTCCTGGAATGAATTCCACTTGGTCATGATATATTATTATTATTATTTTTTAAAAATATTTTTTATTTATTCATTTTAGAGAAGGGAAAGGGGGGGAGAAAGAGAGAGAGAGAGAAAGAGAGAGAGAGAGAGAGAGAGAGAGAGAGAGAGAGAGAAGAGAGGAGCAGAAAGCATCAACTCCCATATGTGCCTTGACCAGGCAAGCCCAGGGTTTTGAACCGGCGACCTCAGTGTTTTTAGGTTGACACTTTATCCACTGCACCACCACAGGTCAGGCTATTATAATTTTTTAAAATAAATTTTTATTAATGTTAATGGGGTGACATCAATAAATCAGGGTACATATATTCAAAGAAAACATGTCCAGGTTATCTTGTCATTCAATTATGGTGCATACCCATCACCCAGAGTCAGATTGTCCTCCATCACCCTCTATCTAGTTTTCTTTGTGCCCCTCCCCCACCCCCTTCCCCTCTCCCTCCTTCCCTCCCAAGCCCTCCCTCCCCCACCCCTGGTAACCACCACACTCTTGTCCATGTCTCTTAGTCTTGTTTTTATGTCCCACCAATGTATGGAATCATGTAGTTCTTGTTTTTTTCTGATTTACTTATTTCACTCCATATAATGTTATCAAGATCCCACCATTTTGTTGTAAATGATTTTATGTCATCATTTCTTATGGTTGAGTAGTATTCGATAGTGTATATGTGCCACATCTTCTTTATCCAGTCTTCTATTGAAGGTCTTTTAGGTTGTTTCCATGTCTTGGCCACTGTGAACAATGCTGCAATGAACATGGGGCTACATGTGTCTTTACGTATCAATGTTTCTGAGTCTTTGGGATATATACCCAGTAGAGGGATTGCTGGGTCATAAGGTAGTTCTATTTTTAGTTCTTGAGGAACCACCATACTTTCTTCCATAATGGTTGTACTACTTTACAGTCCCATCAGCAGTGAGTGAGAGTTCCTTTTTCTCCACAGCCTCTCCAACACTTGCTATTACCTGTCTTGTTGATAATAGCTAATCTAACAGGTGTGAGGTGGTATCTCATTGTAGTTTTGATTTGCATTTGTCTAATAACTAATGAAGATGAGCATCTTTTCATATATCTGATGGCCATTTGTATTTCTTCCTGGGAGAAGTGTCTGTTCATGTCCTCTTCCCATTTTTTTATTGGATTGTTTGTTGTTGAGTTTTATGAGTTCTTTGTAAATTTTGGATATTAGGCCCTTATCTGAGCTGTTGTTTGAAAATAACATTTCCCATTTAGTAGGATGTCTGTTTATTTTGTTGTCAGTTTCTCTTGCTGAGCAAAAACTTTTTAGTCTGATGTAGTCCCATTGATTTATCTTTGCCTTCATTTCTCTTCACTTTGGAGTCAAATTCAAAAATGCTCTTTAAAACCCAAGTCCATGAGTTTAGTACCTATGTCTTCTTCAATAAAGTACATAGTACTTTATTGTTTCAGGTCTTATATTTAGGTCTTTGATCCATTTTGAATTAATTTTAGTACATGGGGACAAGCTGTAGTCAAGTTTCATTCTTTTGCATGTGGCTTTCCAGTTTTCCAGCACCATTTGTTGAAGAGGCTTTCTTTTCTCCATTGTGTGTTGTTGGCCCCTTTATCAAAAGTTATTTGACCATATATATGTGGTTTTATTTCTGGGCTTTCTATTCTGTTCCAATGGTCTGAGTGTCTGTTTTTCTGCCAATACCATGCTGTTTTGATTGTCGTGGCCCTGTTTTGATTGTCAGGTATTGTAATGCCCCCAGCTTCATTCTTTTTCCTTAGGATTGCTTTGGCTATTTGGGGTTTTTTATAGTTCCATATAAATCTGATGAATTTTTGCTCCATTTCTTTAAAAAATGTTATTGGAATTTTGATGGGAATTGCATTAAATTTATAAATTGCTTTGGGTAATATGGCCATTTTGATTATATTTATTCTTCGTATCCAAGAACAAGGAATATTTTTCAATCTCATTGTGTCTTTTTCGATTTCTCTTAAGAATGCTTTGTAGTTTTCATTATAGAGGTCCTTTACATTCTTTGTTATGTTTATTCCTAGGTATTTTATTTTTTTTTGTTGCAATCATGAGGGGATTATTTTTTTGAGTTCATTCTCAAATGTTTCATTGTTGGCAAATAGAAAGGCTATGGACTTTTGTATGTTAATTTTGTATCCTGTGACCTTACTGTATTGGTTTATTGTTTCTAGTAAACTTTTTGTGGAGTCCTTCAGGTTTTCGATGTATAGGATCGTATCATCTGCAAAAAATGATACCTTTACTTATTTTTTTCCAATATGGATGCCTTTTATTTCTTTGTCTTGTCTGATTGCTCTGGCCAGAACTTCTAGCACCACATTAAATAAGAGTAGAGAGAATGGACAACCCTGTCTTGTTTCTGATTTAAGGTGGAAAGTCCTCAGTTTTATGCCATTTAATATAATGTTGGCTGATGGTTTATCATATATGGCCTTTAACATGTTGAGATATTTTCCTTCTATATCTATTTTGTTGAGTGTCTTAAACAAAGTTGTGTTGTATTTTATCAAATGCCTTTTCTGCATCTATTGATAAGATCATGTGGTTTTTGTTTTTTGTTTTGCTGATATGGTGTATTACATTAACCATTTTACGTATGTTGAAATATCCTTGGGATTCTGGGATGAATCTCACTTGATCATGATATATTAATTTTTTTAATATGTTGTTGTATTTGATTTGCTAGTATTTTGTTTAGTATTTTAGCATCTGTATTCATTAGAGATATTGGTCTGTAGTTTTCTTTTTTTGTGCTGTCCTTGCCAGGTTTTGGTATAAGTGTTATGTTGGCCTCATAAAATGTGTTTGGAAGTATTACTTCATCTTCCATTTTTTGGAAGACTTTGAGTAGAATAGGAATCAAGTCTTCTTTGAATATTTGATAGAACTCACTAGTATAACCATCTGGGCCTGGACTTTTATTTTTGGGGAGGTTTTTAATAGTTTTTTCTATTTCCTGCCTGCTAATTGGTCTGTTTAGGCTTTCTGCTTCTTCTTGACTCAGTCTAGGCAGGTTGTATTGGTCTAGGAATTTATCCATTTCTTCTAGATTGTTGAATTTGGTGGCATTTAGTTTTTCATAGTATTCTACAATAATTCTTTGTATATATATGATGTCTGTGGTGATTTCTCCTTTTTCATTTTGGATTTTATTTATATGAGTCCTTTCTCTTTTTTCTTTGGTAAGTCTTGCCAAGGGTTTGTCAATTTTGTTGATCTTTTCAAAGAACCAGCTCCTTGTTTTATTAATTTTTTCTATAGTTTTTCTGTTCTCTATTTCATTTAGTTCTGCTCTGATTTTTATTATTTCCTTCCTTCGGCTGGTTTTGGGTTGTCTTTGTTCTTCTTTTTCTAGTTCCTTAAGGTGTGAAGTTAAGTGGTTTACTTGGGCTCTCTCTTGTTTGTTTTATAGGCCTGAAGTAATATGAACTTCCCTCTTATTACTGGTTTTGCTGCATACTAGAGATTCTGATATGTCGTATTGTCATTTTCATTTGTCTGTGTATATCTTTTGATCTCTGCGCTTATTTCTTCTTTGACCCATTCATTTCTTAAAAGTATGTTGTTTAGTTTCCACATTTTTGTGAGTTTTTTTCCCTTTTTTTTGCAGTTGAATTCTAGTTTCAAGGCTTTATGATCAGAAAATATGCTTGGTACAATTTCAATTTTTCTGAATTTGCTGATGTTATCTTTGTAGCCCAACATATGGTCCATTCTTGAGAATGATCCATGTGCACTAGAGAAAAATGTATACTCTCTTGCTTTGGAATGAAGTGTCTTGTAGATGTCTGTCATATCCAGGTGCTCTAGTCTTTTGTTTAAGGCCAATATATCTTTATTGATTCTCTGTTTTGATGACTGATCTAGAGCCGTAAGTGGTGTATTGAGGTCTCCAAATATTATTGTATTTTTGTCAGTTTTTGTTTTTAGGTCAATAAGTAGCTGTCTTATATATTTTGGTGCTCCTTGGTTTGGTGCATATATATTAAAGATTGTTATGTCTTCTTGATTCAGTGTCCCCTTAATCATTATGGAATGACCATTTTTGTCTCTGAGTACTTTTTCTGTCTTGTAGTCAGCATTATTAGATATGAATATTGTTACACCTGCTTTTTTTTTAGATGTTATTTGTTTGGAGCATTGTTTTCCAGCCTTTCACTTTCAATTTGTTTTTATCGTTGTTTCTTAGATGTGTTTTTTGTAGGCAGCATATAGTTGGATTTTCTTTTTTAATCCATTCTGCTACTCTGTGTCTTTTTATTGATGAGTTTAATCCATTTACATTTAATGTAATTATTGACACTTGTTGGATTCCAATTGCCACTTTATAAATTGCTTTCTGTAGTTTTTTAAGTTG
Organism: Saccopteryx leptura; assembly: GCF_036850995.1. Classification (NCBI taxonomy): domain Eukaryota; kingdom Metazoa; phylum Chordata; class Mammalia; order Chiroptera; family Emballonuridae; genus Saccopteryx; species Saccopteryx leptura. Next base: position 178,072,835 of record NC_089504.1, on the reverse strand, counting down.
TTTGATTCTTCTTTTTTGTTTTTCTACTATTTGTTTTAGTTTGTTTGTATTCCATACTTCTTTCTTCTGTTGCTACCTTTTTAAAGTCATGTGCTTCTCTGGTGGTTTTTTCAAGTGTTTTTACCATTAAGTATTGAAAAATGTACTTACCATATTCATCGTAGTACCGTATCTTATGAGTGTTTCTGCGCTTCATCGTCCTTTACTACTGTTAATCTCCGTTCTCTCCTCCCCCCCCCTTTTTTTTTGCTTTTGTTGTGAGAGTTTAAATTTGGTTTTATTGTGTTCTTGTTGGAGCTCTTACTTGTGGTTTTGTTCTTTGAATCTGTTTGGAAAACCCCCTTTAGTATTTCCTGGAGTAGGGGCTTTCTGATGATAAATTTCCTCATCTTTTCTTATTTGTGAATGTTTTTATTTCTCCTTCATACTTGAAAGATAGCTTTGATGGGTATAGTATTCTTGGTTGAAAGTTCCTCTCTTTCAGGGCTTTAAATATTGGGGTCCACTTTCTTCTAACTTGTAGAGTTTCTGCTGAGAAATCTGATGATAATCTAATAGGCCTTCCTTTATATGTTGTATTCTTCTTTTCTCTGGCTACCTTGAAAATTTTTTCTTTGTCATTGGTTTGTGTCATCTTCATTATGATGTGCCTTGGAGTAGGTTTGTTGTGGTTACGAAAACTTGGTGTTCTGTTTGCTTCTTGAATTTGAGGCTTTAGTTCTTTCCACAGGCTTGGGAAGTTTTTGTCACTTATTTGTTTCAGTATATTCTCCATTCCATTTTATCTCTCTTCTCCCTCTGATATACCTATTATTCTTATGTTATTATTTTTGATGGAGTCAGACAATTTCTGTAGGGCTTTCTCATTTTTTTTTGATTTTTGAGTCTCTCTCTTCTTCTCTGTTGTGCCTCAAGTTGCTTGTCTTCAATTTCACTAATCCTACCTTGTATCTAGCCTGTTCTATTAGCTAAGCTTGTTACCTCGTTTTTCAGCTCGTGAATTGAGTTTTTCATTTCTGTTTGATTTGTTTTTATAATTTCAATTTCCTTGGTAATATATTTTTTGTGTTCGTTGAGTTGTTTTTGAGTTCTCCAAATTGCCTTTTTGTGTTTTCTTGTATATCTCTGAGTATTTTTAAATTTCTTTTTAAAATTCTCTTTCATTTAGCTCCAAGTTTTCCAATATATTAAATTTTTTCTCCATAGATTTTTTTTTACACCTATCTGTGTTACTTCTCTATTTTTTGTATCCATGATATTTGATTTTCTTTTCCTTAATGGCATCTGAGGGTGGTCTTGTTGGTAGAACTAATGAGAATTAATAAAGAATAAAAAGTAGAAAAAAAAGTAAAAAAATGGGAAAAAAATTTGGAAAAAACCCCCCACAAAAAAACCAATAATAATTTATATTCCCCCCCTTTTCTTTCTTCTTTTGCCCTCCTCTACCCTCCTCCATAGGAAAATATTGTGAAGACCTGTGAATTATATTATGCTAAATGGAACAAAAACTGCTTATAACAAAGGGCCTTAGTTGGGGGAAAGTGTTCAAGGGGTAAAAAAGGAAGTAGGAACCTACAAAATGCAAAAAAGGAAAAAATCTTGGTCAAGTATAAAATGATTTGCTTGTAAGTGATGGTTGACTAAGATATAATGAGAAGGATATGAGAGAAAGAAAAAAGGGGAAAAATTATTGTATTAAGTGGAGCAAAGACTAAATAGAATGGAGATCCTGTGTTGGGAGGAATGCTAATGAGTTAAAAAGCGAAGTAAAAAGCACCCAAAATTCCAAAATAAACCCCAACTTGTGTCCCAAATTAAATAATTTGTTCGTGAGTGAGGATTGAATGAGAGGAAAAGTAGAAGGAGAAAAGAAGAAACTAATAGAAAGGGAGAAATTAGAAAAAGGGGAAAAAGAAAGGAAGTAAAAAAAGGAAAAGAAAAAAACAAGAAAGAGAGAGAGAGATAAGGGTTTTGGAGTGTAACTCTCATGGAGAGTAAGGAAGAAGAAAAGAAATAAAATGTAACACTTATGGGTAGTGTAGTTCAAGAAAGGGGAAGAATAAGATGGGCAGAGAATAAAAGGACCAAGGTGGAGGAAATAGAAGTAATAATAATAAAGGCAAGAAGATAAAAGAAACAAAAAAAAATGGTGGAACAAGTTATAATGTCTGTGGATTTTTCTTGATTTTGAGAGGTTAACTTCTTCTTCCTTTTTCTTTCTACTCCCTCTTCCTGGTTGGTGACTCTGTACCTTAGGCTCTGCCCCTGTGTCATGCTTAGTTATGGATTTGCATTTCATGAGACTCTATGGCAATGTCATATATTTGGCTTCAGTCTCGTTGGTAGTCAAGGCTTGTTAGCATTTGAAGGCTCCGACAATGAGAGAGTTTGTTTTCCCAGAGCCTCCGTCCTAGTCTCCCCTTCCTGAATTAGCAGTCTGGTGATCCAGCTATGAGGCTGCTATTGCCTCTGCCTGGGGAGTAAGATGCTCAAGGAGCTGGCAAATCCCCACTCTATCCCCACTCAATGCAGGGGTCTGGGTAAGGCTCTATCAGTCAGAGCCGCCAGTGTAATCAGGTGGGGCTGGGAGCCAATTGCTCTCAAGGTGACTTTCTATGAGCCTCCAGGCCTGTTCAGCACGCCTAGCACTCTGTGGGACCACTCTTCCCAGGCTTTCTGCACTTTGTAACCTGTTTTGTCTGGGAAGAAGATGCCCTAGTCGCTGCCTGCAATACAGGTCTTAACATCTGCCAAGTCCCTCTTGTTAGCGTATATCCCTGAGTATGAAATCTCTGTCAATCAGAAGTTGCCCCTACCCCTTTAGCAAGAGGCACTAAAGAATATGATGCCTCTTGTCTTGGATCCTGAACTGAGAGAGATCTTGTCAATTAGAGCCACGTAGGTTAGTTGGGAGGTGAGCAGACTGTGGGTTAAGCTAATTTCAGCGATTGGATCCGCAGATGTGCTCCAAGACGACTGCAAGCTGCCCGCGCCCCACCGTTGACGCTTGATTGTTGGCTTGAATTCCTGGGTGAGGGCCCTGCCCGTGGAGAGAAACTCAGGCATAGGGAAGTTCACTTTGGCGAACTCCCAGGTGCGCCACTGGCTGTTGGGGTGCTCTGGGCACGCAGGCAAATTATGTGCTCTCCGCACGCAAGCGATTAGGTCGCTCGTGGTGCCCCCGGCGGCTGGGACGCCCACAGCACGTGGTTTCTTGCAGTGCGCGGGCAGTTGCTCGCGGCATGTGCGGGCTGTTGCTCGGGGCGTGCGAGCAGGCGGTTGCTCGCGTGGGCTGACTCACCACAGCCACACTCCCTCCTCAGCTTGAACGAACGTCTGTGCCACAGTTAGCTTCCTCCACACCCTCAGCTCCCTCCCGACTCTCTGTTCCAAGTGAAAGCAGCCCCTTTGCCTTCAGTGTGTGGAACTCCCGGATGCTCCAAGGATAGAGTTTTCGGTCTCTGGTTGATGAATTTGTTGAAATTTTGGAGAGATCTTTCAGACGCGCTGCTCACGGCACCATTTTTGTGATGTCACCAATATATTATTATTATTTTAATGCGTTATATTCGATTTGCTAGTACTTTGTTTAGGATTTTTGCATTTGTATTCATTAGAGATATTGGTCTGTAGTATTCTTCTTTTGTGTTGTCTTTGCCAAGTTTTGGTATAGGGTTATGTTGGCCTCATAAAATATGTTGAGGAGTATTGCTTTTTCTTCTATTGTTTGGAAGACTTTGAGATGGATAGGTACCAAATCTTGTTTGAATGGTAGAATTCACTAGTGTAACTATCTGGTCCTGTACTTTTGTGTTTGGGGAGGTTCCCCCCCCCCCCGATTTATTTATTTGTTTATTCAGTTTAATTAAATTAAATTTAATGCAGTGACATTGATAAATCAGGGTACATATGTTGAGAGAAAACATCTCCAGATTATTTTGACATTTTATTATGCTGTATACCCCTCACCCAAAGTCAAATTGTCTTCCATCACCTTCTATCTGGTTTTCTTTGTGCCCCTTCCCTCCCCCACCCCTTCTCTCTCCTTCCTCGCCCCATTCCCCCTCCTCCCCACCCCCCCACTCCCATTACCGTCACATTCTTGTTCATGTCTCTGAGTCTCATTTTTATGTTTGGGGAGGTTTTTGATAGTTGTTTCTATTTCCTCCCTGCTTATAGGTTTATTCAGGTTTTCCACTTCATGTCTCAGTCTAGGATGATTGTATTGTTCTAAGAATTTATTCGTTTCTTCTAGGTTGTTGAATTTGGTAACATATGATCTTTCATAATATTCTACTATGATCTTTTTTATATCTATGATGTCTGTGGTAGTTTCTTCTCTTTCTATTTGGATTTTGCTTATTTAAGTCCTTCCCCTTTTTTTCCTTAGTGAGTCTAGCCAGTGGTTTATTGATTTTATTGATCTTTTCAAAGAACCACCTCTTTGTTGTATCAATTTTTTCTATAGTTTTTTTGTTCTCTATTTCATTTATTTCTGTTCTATTTTTTTTACATATTAATTTTAATTTATTTGTTTGTTTTTTAATAAATAAATTTTTATTAATTTCAATGGGGTGACATCAATAAATCAAGGTACATATATTCAAAAAAAACATGTCCAGGTTATCTTGTCATTCAATTATGTTGCATACCCATCACCCAAATTCAGATTATTCTTCATCACCTTTTATCTAGTTTTCTTTGTGCCCCTCCCCCTCCCCATTCCCCTCTCCCTCCATCCCTCCCCCAACCCCCCGTAACCACCACACTCTTGTCCGTGTCTCTTAGTCTCATTTTTATGTCCCACCAATGTGTGGAATCCTGCAGTTCTTGTTTTTTTCTGATTTACTTATGTCACTCCATATAATGTTATCAAGATCCCACCATTTTGTTGTAAGTGATCTGATGTCATCATTTCTTATGGCTGAATAGTATACCATGGTGTATATGTGCCACATCTTCTTTATTCAGTCTTCTATTTTTTTTTACAGTGATTAAAGCCTTTAAGCAAGGGATTTGGCATGGTGTTGGGGCCAACTTGGACTTGGTGAACATGTTAAGGACACTACTCTTTTATGTATTCTTGCTGTATTGGCCAAGAGTTTGTTCTAATTTTTACTATTTCATTTCTTCTTCTGACTTTGGGTTGCCTTTGTTCTTCCTTTTCTAGTTCCTTAAGATTTGATGCTAGGTTGTTTATGTGGGATCTCTCTTATTTCTTCATATAAGCCTGTAATGATATAAATTTCTTTTTATTTCTGCTTTTGTTGCATCCCAGAAATTTTGATATGTTATGTTGTCATTTTCATTTATCTGTATATATATTTTGATCTCTGCTTTTATTTCTTCTTTGACCCAGTCATTGTTTGGAAGAATGCTTTTTAATTTTCACATTTGTGTGGGATTTTTTATTTCCTTTTGACAGTTGAATTTTTATTTCAAAGGCTTATGATAAGAAAATATGCTTGGTATAATTTCAATCTTCCTGCAATTGATGATGTTAGTTTTGTGGCCCAACATATGGTCTATCTTTGCACACTGGAGAAGAATGTATAAACTGATGTTTTGGAATGAAATGTCCTATTAATGTCTATTATGTCCATTTGGTCCATAGTGTCATATAAGAGTGATATTTCTTTTTTGATTTTCTGTGTGGGTGATCTATCTAAAGCCATAAATGGTATATTGAAGTCTCCAAGAATGATTGTGTTTTTGTCTGCTTGTAATTTTAGATCGGTTAGTAGATGTCATATATTTTGGTGCTCCCTGGGTAGATGCATATATATTCAAAGAAGTGTTATATCTTCTTGATACAATGTCCTCTTTATCATTATGAAATGTCCATCTTTATCTCTGGTTACCTTTGTTGTCTTGAAGTCAGTATTGTCAGATAAGAATATGGCTACACCTTTCTTTTTGGATATTATTTGGTTGGAGAATCATTTTCCAACCTTTTACTTTGAATCTACTTTTGTCCTTGCAGCTTAGATGTGTCTCTTGAAGGAAGCATATGGTTGGGTTCTGCTTTTTTTTAATAAATAAATTTTTATTTTAATGGGGTTACATCAAATAAATCAGTGTACATATATTCAAAGAAAACATGTCCAGGTTATCTTGTCATTCAATTCTGTTGCATACCCATCACCCAAAGTCAGATTGTCCTCCATCACCTTCTATTTAGTTTTCTTTGTGCTCCTCCCCCTCCCCCACTCCCTCCCACTCTTCCTCCTTCCCTCCCCCCACCCCCCGTAACCACCACACTCTTGTCCATGTCTCTTAGTCTCGTTTTTATGTCCCACCAATGTATGGAATCCTGAAGTTCTTGATTTTTTTCTGATTTACTTATTTCACTCTGTATAATGTTATCAAGATTCCACCATTTTGTTGTAAGTGATCCAATGTCATCATTTCTTATGGCTGAATAGTATACCATGGTGTATATGTGCCACATATTCTTTATCTAGTCTTCTATATTTTTTTACAGTAATTAAAGCCTTTAAGCAAACTCTTGGCCAATACAGCAAGAATCCATAAAAGAGTAGTGTCCTTAATATGTTCATCAAGTCCAAGTTGGCCCCAACACCATGCCAAATCCCTGAAAAAATGCAACCCAATCCCAGTTCAGTCTGTTAGGAGCTGTCACAAGGAGCAGGAGTCCAGGAAAAGTCCACATCCAGGAAAAGTCTGCTTGACACTGGAATTGTTGTCACATTCTATACTTTGCAGCTCACATCCAAGTCCCAGTGACTGTTGCTTCTAGCTGGTAATGATTCAGGTAGACTGGGAATGCCATCTGCAGCATGTGTGGATATGGAGCTTCTGTTCTTCTCTGCCTCTGCCTCTGGATTTATAGTAACCTCTGTCAGAACAGGAGAGGCTGCTAAGCATGTTATAGCTCATTGTCTGTATGCCTTGTTCTATTATTGGATTTTCTAAACTGGTTAAACTGAAAATGCTCCTACATATGGAGCAAAAGCATTTACTGTATTTTGTCATTCTTACAATCGTTAAAGTTAAGGGTTCTGCTTTTTGATACAATCTGCTTCTATGTGCCTCCTTATTGGTGAGTTCAGTCCATTTACACTCAGGGTCATGTCATTATTGGCTCTTGAGCCACTTTATGTTTTGTTTTCTTGTCACTCTGCATCTTGTTTGGTCCTTCTCTGTTTTTGTTTCTGTCATCTGTTTTTGTTTGGTGGTATTTCATACTTTTTTCTCATTTCTTCATTTTTGAGCTTTGTGTTCAGTAGTGGCTTTTTTTTGTAGGTGGTTACTATTAGGTTAAAAAAATATTTATTTCTACAAGAGTCCTTTGTCATATAAGTGCTTCTATAGTCCATCTTCTTTGCCTACTGCAGATTTTTATCCTCTCCCCTTTTATGTTATTGTTGTAACAGATTATCCTTGTTTGTATTGTGATCTTGTTGGAACTTTTACTTGTAATTTTGATTTGTTTTGTTCTTTCTGTCTGGTCGAATAACCCCCTTGAGTATTTCCTGCAGTGGGGGTTTTCTGGTGATAAATTCTCTCAGCTTTATTATGTCTGCAAAAGTATTTGTTTCTCCTTTATATTTGAAGGATAACTTTGATGGATATAGTATTGTTGGCTGGTAATTCTTCTCTTTAAGTACTTTGAACATTTGGGTCTACTCTCTTCTGGCTTGTAGCATTTCTGCTGGGTAGTCTGATGGCAACCTAATATGCCCTCCTTTGTATTTTATGTTCTTCTTTTTCTTATCTACCTTGAGGATTCTTTATTTGTCATTGATTTTTGACAATTTTATTATGATGTGCTTTGATGATGGTGTGTCTGGGTTGAGGTAACTGGGCATTCTGTTTGCTTCTTGGATTTGAGGCTCTAACTCTTTCCATAGGCTTGGAAAGTTCTCATCAATTATTTGTTTGGATAGGCTCTCCATTTTCTTTTCCCTCTCTTCTTTTTCCAATATACCCATTATTCTTATACTGCTCTTTCTGATGGAGTCAGACAATTCTTGTAGAGCTCTCTCAGTTTTTTAAATGTGAATCTCTCTTCTCTTCTCTCTCTAGCATCTCTAGTTGCCTGTCTTTGAAATCACTGATTATTTTTTTAATCAGGCTTGTTCTATTAGCTAAACTTGCTTCCTCAGTCTTCATTTCATGTATTGAATTCTTTATCTCTGTTTTCAAAGTTTCATTCTCCTTGGTGAGGTATTCATTTTGTTCCTTATTTGTGTTCTAAGCTCATTAAGTTGCCTATTGGTGTCTTCTTACATCTTGTTGAGTATTTTCCAAACTTCACTTTTGATTTATCTATCATTTAACTCCAAAGCTTTCATGTGATTGAGATTTTTTTTGTGATTTTTAATTTTCTTTCTGAAATACATTTCTGTCTTGTGCAGCCATGGTATTCAATTTCTTCTTTCTTGATGGCAGCTGAGAGTGGTATTGTAAAGAACCCTAACATTAAAGCAAATACAGATATTAAAAAAATTTTAAAAATACTACAAAAATGTTAAAATTTAAAAAAATTATGACAAGAGAAAAAAACACAGGAAAAAAAGATTGAAAGCAAAGAGAAAAATTAAAAACAAAACACCCACAAAGGAAATAAAAATAAATGTTTAAAAATAAGAAGATAAAATTTAAAAATGAAAAAGAAAAAGAAGGAAAAAAGGAATAAAGGAATAAAGGGGTAAAAAAGGAAAAGTAAATTTTGGTTTTGAGAAGTTTCTTCCAGTAGGTGTTGCTATATTACAACTTTAGCTCTGTGAATTTTCTGGGCTGTCCATTGAGATGTTGCTTTCACTATAATGCAGGCAGGGCCACAGTCTCATTTTGGATGGGATTTGTTTTGACAGATCTATGGTTCTAACAATGGAGATCTCAGGCCTCTGGGCACTCTTTCCCACATCTCAATAAACCTGGGGACCGGATGTGGAGCACCTCTGTTCTTTAGAGGAGAGAGCAGCTCTGAAAAGCTTGCTGTGGAATTCATCTCTGCCATTTTTCATACCCATGAAGTGAGGTAGGCAGGATCTGGGAAGCTGGGGCCCGCATTTTAGCTTTCTATGTCTCTGCCAAGTGCGGGCTGCAGGTTGACTGCACGAACATTGGCCATGACTCTGCACTCTGGTTACTTTGGTTTCTCTCACCCTCAGCCCCTTTGTCTCACCACTCCTCCTGGCAGAAGAAGACCCATTCATTCCAAGTTCCACTCTCCATAACCTTCAGACAAAACCCAGATAGCCTGAGCTTCCCTCCTCCTGTAGTCCAGTAGAGAAAAAAAGCCCAGCCACTCCAGGTTTGTCTCCTCTCCTCTGCATAGCTCACCATGATTGCATTTTATCTTCTTCCCACCTTTTCAACCCATCCCACCTTTAGTCCTTTTGGTGCATGGGTCTTTCAGGCATGCTTGTAAACCCAGCTGGGGTTTCTTTGCTGCATTATAGTTTTTCAGTTTGTTGAAATTTCAAGGGGAGAGATCAGGAGTATCTTTTCTGCTCCCGTTACTCTGACATCATCTTTAGCAAATCAATCCAGGTATGCAATTCTATAATGCATCTTCTCTACACCATATAATGTATTCACCTCCCCCAAATCAAGTCTTTATCCATCACTTTAAATGATATATATTGTTTAATATTTTCATATTCTTTAACATAGTATCTAGATTGTCCTTTCACTCATTGCCTTTCCTGACACCTGATATTAAACACAAACACTCAAGCTCACATATTCTCTACTTGGCTAGCTCATCTTTAAAGACCTACCTCAAGTGTCATTTCAAGATCTTTCTTGCCTGACCAGTGAATAGGACATTTACCTGGGACACTGAAGACCCAGGTTCAAAATCCTGAGGTCGTTGGCTTGAGTGGGCTCATAGACATGACCCCATGGTCTCTGATTTCAGCCCAAAGTTTGCTGGCTTGAAGTCCAAAGTTCCTGGCTTGAGCAAAGGGTCACTGATTCAGTTGAAACCCTCTGGTCAGGGCACATATAAGAAAGTAATCAATGAGTAACTTACATCATTTTTTTTTTTTTTGCTATTCATTGATTGCTTCTCATACACGCCTTGACCAGGGGGCTCCAGCCAAGCCAGTGACCCCTTGCTCAAGTCAGCAGCCTTGGGCTCAAGCCAGTGATCTTGGGCTCCAAGCCAGATATTATAAGGTCATGTGTATGATTTCATACTCAAGCCAGTGACCCCACAATCAAGCTGGTGAGCCTGTGCTCAAGTCAGTGACCTTGGGATACACTGTGCCACCACCTGGTCAGGCTACTACAACTTTTTTTATGCACTCATCTACTGATGAGCACTTTGGCTGTTCCAAATCCTGGCTATTGTAAATAATTCTGCAATGAACATAGGGATGCATATATATTTTCAAATTAGTGTTTTGAGTTTTTTTGGATAAACTCCCAGAAGTGAAATTTCTGGGTCATTAAGGCTGTTCTATTTTTAATATTTTGAGTTAATTCCATACTGCTTTGCACAGTGGCTGTATTAACTGCATTTCCACCAACAGTGCATAAGGGTTCACTTTTCTTCACATCCTCACCAATACTTGTTGTTTGTTGATAAAAATTATTCTGACATGTGTGAGGTGATATCTTATTGTGGTCTTATTTTGCATTTCTATGATGATTAGTGATGTTGAAGATCTTTTCATATGTCTATTGGCCATCTGTATGTCTGTTTTGAAGACTTGTCTATTCAAGTTCTTTGCACATTTCTTAATTGGATTGTTTATTTTTTTGGGTTGAGTTTTATAAATTCTTTATAAATTTTGGATATTAACCTTATCAGATATATCATTGGCAAATATGTTATTCCATTTAGTGGGTTGCTTTTTCATTTTGTTGATGGTTTATAATGAAAAAAAAATTTAAGTGCATGTGAGGGACAGAGAGAGAGACAGAGACAGAGAGAGACAGAGACAGACAGACAGGAAGGGAGAGAGATAAGAATCATCAACTAGTAGTTGTGGCACTTCAGTTGTTCATTGATTGCTTTCTCACATGTTCCTTGACTATGTGGGTCCCAGTCAAGCCAGTGACTCCTTGCTCAAGCCAGTGACCTTGGGCTCAAACTGCAACTTCGGGGTTTCAAACCTGGGTCCTCAGCATCTCAGGTTGAGGCTTTATCTACTGTGCTACACCTAATCAGGCTTTTTGATGGTTTTCTTTGCCCTGCAAAACCTTTTGAGTTTGATGTAGTCCCACTTGTTTATTTTTACTATTTCTTTTGTTTCTTTTGCTCAAGGAGACATATTAGAAAAAATATTGCTATGAGAAATGTCTGAGATTTTACTGCCTATGTTTTCTCTAAGATTTTTATGGTTTTGAATCTAACATTTAAGTCTAATCAATTTTGAATTTATTCTTGTTTATGGTGTAAAAAGATGGTCTAGTTTAATTTTTTGTATGTATCTTTCCAATTTTCTCAAGACCTTTTATCTTTACCTTGTTGTATGTTTTTGATTCCTTTGTCAAATATTGACCATAAAAACACTGGTTTATTTCTAGTTTCTCTATTCTGTTTTATTGATCTATATTTCTGTTTTTATGCCAGTGCCATGCTCTTTTGAGTACTATGGCTTTGTAATATAGTTTAATATCAGGTAATGTGATTCCTCCAACCTTGTTCTTTCTCAAAATTGCTGTGTTTATTTGGGGTCTTTTGTAGTACCACATACATTTTTAGAATATTTGTTATAGTTGTGTGAAACGCCATTGGAATTTTGATAGGAATTTCATTGAATCTGTAGATTGCTTTGGGTAATATGAACATTTTAATGATGTTGATTTTTTTCTATCCATGAACATGGTATATGGTTCACTTATTTGTGAGATTTTCAATTTTTTTCTTCAGTGTTTTATAATTTTCCAAGTACAGATCTTTTATATTCTTGGTTAAGTTTATTCCAAGTTGTTTTTTTTTTAATGCAACTGGAGATGGGCTTGTTTTTTTAGTTTCCCTTTCTGAGAGTTTATTATTGGTATATAAATATGCAACTGATTTCTGGATATTTATTTTGTATCCTACTTTACTGAATTCATCAATCAGTTCTAGTCATTTTTTGGTGGAGTTTTTAGGGTTCTCTATATACAATATTATGTCACTTTAAATAATGACAATTTTATTTCTTCTCTTTAAATTTGAATGCCATTTATTTCTTCTTTTTGTCTGATTGTTGTGGCTAGGACTTCTAGTACTATGTCGAATAAAAATGGTGAAAGCTGATGTTCTTGTCTTACTCTTTTTCTTAAGGGAAACAATTTTAGTTTTTGCCCATTGAGTATGATGTTGGCTGTGGGTTTGTCACATGTGACCTTTATTACATTGAAGTATGTTCCCTCTATTCCCACTTTGCTTAAAGTTTTTTATCATAAATGGGTGCTGGATTTTATCAAATGCTCTTTCTGCATTTATGAATTTGGTCATGTGATTTTTTTATTTTATTTTATTTTTGTATTTTTCTGAAGCTGGAAATGGTGAGGCAGTCAGACAGACTCCTGCATGCGCCCGACCGGGGTCCACCTGGCATGCCCACCAGGGGGCCATGCTCTGCCCATCTGGGGCATTGCTCTGCTGCGACCAGAGCCATTCTACTGCCTGAGGCAGAGGCCACAGAGCAATCCTCAGCGCCCGGGAAAACTTTGCTCCAATGGAGCCTTGGCTGTGGGAGGGAAAGAGAGAGACAGAGAGGAAGGAGAGGGGGAGGAGTGGAGAAGCAGATGGGCACTTCTCCTGTGTGCCCTGGATGGGAATCAAACCCAGGACTCCCACATGCCAGGCCGATGCTCTACCACTGAGCCAACCAGCCAGGGCCTGGTCATGTGATTTTTACCTTTTATTTTGTTTATGTGGTGTATCTGATTAATTGCTTGGCTGATATTATACCAACCTGGCATCCCTAGAATAAGTCCCACTTAATTATGGTATATGATCTTTTTAATGTATTGCTGGATCCAGTTTGCTAATATTTTGTTGGAGGTTTTAGCAATTATGTTCATTAGGGATATTGGTTTATAGTTTTTCTTCTTTGTAGTGTTTTTATCTGGTTGTGGAATTAAGATAATTCTGGGCTTGTACCATGAGCTTAGGAGTCTTTCCTCTTAAATTTTTTTTGAATAGTTTGAGAAGGATAAGTGTTAGTTCTTATTTGAATGTTTGGTAAAATTCACGTGTGAAGCCATGAGAATCACGCGTTTTCCACACCCTATTAATATAGATATGCTTATGCATCTCAATATGTATAAATTCAAATGCCATATTGTTGTCTTTATACAAGGACATTCTCAAGTAATTCCTTTCCTGTTTTTTAAGGAGCTCCCTGAGAATTTAGTAGAAATCTTTTTTCCTCAAAGTTATGAGTTTTATATTTATGATAAAGCTTTAAATTTGCCTCATGTTATTGGTGAGATGATATTTTTCTCTTTTGAATTCTATTTCCCAGAAAGAAAGATTTAGCTATGAGCCCAGACTAGAAAAAGAAAGAGAAAGTGATAAATTATGGGCACATCTCAGAAGAGAGGAAACAGAGTAATGGCGGGGTAGGAAGCAATACTGATAAATTTCCCCCAAACCTCAACAAGATCTTCAACCAGAAACAGAAAAACCTATCCTTGGAGCCTCCAGATGTTTCACAATACACCCAAAGGTATGATCGAGCGAAAAATTGGCTAAATATATAACCAAACCCCGAAGGAAATAGGGAGTAAGAAATGCTCCGCATTCCTCACTAACCTAAACAGGGCGATTTTCACTGGAAACTGAGAATACAGAAACTAAGGCGGGCAAAGGGGGTGAATAGATCCAGGCCGTGGCACAAATGGCCGAACCAGGCTGTGGCATGGAGATCCAAGCCAAGGAAAAACTGTTCCTGTGACAACCCAGGCAATACAGCTAACACTCGCGCCAAACCCAGACAAAGAAAGACAAGCGGGGAAGCCATTTTACCTGATCCCCTGGTAGGCGCATAGTGGGTGAGAGATTCCTTCCAAAGCCCCCGGAGGGTGCACCCGTGTTACTCCACAGAGAGGCAGAGTCAGAGGCCATTGTGTGGGCCGAAAGACTCCGGGCTGCCCCAGCACCCGGGGAGAGCCGCAAACGGGGAGGGAGCGAGAGCTAATTCAAACACTGGAACTTTTCAGTGTGGGCGGGAGGTTTCACTCAGAGGGCGAGACTCCGGCCTCACATCCTGGTCTGCACTCATGGAGAGTGGGAAGGAGACTCCTCCCAGCACCTCCGGAGTAGGAACCCATGTTGTTCCATGGAGGGGCAGAGTCGGGGGCCTTTGTGTGGGCCGTGGGCAGAGTCACGGGCTGCCGCAGTGCCTTGAAAAAGAGGCACACGGGGACGGAGCGAGAGCCAATTCCAACACTGGAACTTTGCAGTGCGGGCGGGGGGTTTCACTCAGAGGGCGAGACTTCCGGTCTAACATCCTGGTCTGCGCGCGCAGACCCGCCCGTGTTACCGGACAGAGTGACAGAGCCAGAGGTCTTTGAGTAGGCGAAAGCCCCAGCTGATTATGCTAGCGGCTCTGACTGACTGAGCCTTACCCAGATCCCTGTGCTGAGTGGGAATAGAGTGGGGAGTTGCCAGCTCTTTGAGCCTCTCACTATCCAGGCAGAGGCAGCAGCAATGCCATAGCTGGATTCTCAGGCTGCTGGTTGAGAAAGGAAAGACTAGGAGAGAGGCTCCTGGAACACGGACTCTCTCACTGTCGGAGCCTATAAACGCTAATGAACCTCGACTACCAACGAGACTGAAGCACAATACATGACATCGCCATAGAGACTTATCAACTGCAAACCTCTACCTGAGCATGCCAAAGGGGCAGAACCCGGGGTACAGAGTTGCCGACCAGGAAGAGGGAGAGAAAAGAAAAAGCAAGAAGATAACCTCTCAAAATAAGAATAATCTGCAGACTTTATAACCTATCCCATTTTATTATATTTGTTCGTTTGTTTTTCTTATCTTCATCCTTGATTTTTTTTTCTTTTTTCTTTTTTTTTCCTCCTCCAATTTGGTCGTTTAACTCCCTACCGGTCTTACTCTCTCCTCTCCTTGAACTACACTACCCATAAGTGTTACATCTCCCACTATCTTTTCTATCCTCTTCCTTTCTCTCTATGAGGGTTGCACTCCAAAACCCTTAACTCTCTCTCTCCTCTTTTTTCTTTTTTCTTCTTTTAGTGGTTCCCTCTTTTTTCTCTCTCTCTCTCTTCTTTTCTTTCTCTATATTAGTTTCTTCCTTTTTCCTTTATGTCTCCTCTCATTCAAACCTCAATAACAAACAAATTATTTTATCTGGGACTCAAACTTATGTTTGTGGCATTTTAGGGGGTTTTTACTTCACCTTTTTAACTCACTAGCAGTGCTACCATCCCTGGCTCTCCATTTTATCAAGTTCTTGTTCCACTAAATACAATAGTAATTTTTTAATTTGTCCCCCCATTTTCCTGTTTCCCTCTTACTCCTCTCATCATAACTCTTAGTCAACCAACACCTAAATGCAAATCATTTTATTTCTGATCCAAATTTTTTCATTATTTGTTTTTGTGGGTCCATACCCCACCCCTTTTTTTTCTTGCCCCTTTATTACTTTTCCCCAATTCAGGCCCTCCATTACAGGCATTGTTTGTTCTATTAAATACAGTATAATTCACAGTTCACCACAAGATTTTCTCAAGAAAGAGGGGAGAGGAGAGGAGAGAAAAAAAGGAGGGGGGAATAATTTCCTTTTTTTAAAATTTTATTTTATTTTATTTTTCTTTATATAATTATTAATTTTTTTTAAAAAAAAACAACTTTTTTCAATTTTTTATTTTTTTAACTTTTTATTTTTTATTAAATCTCATTAATACTATCAACAAAACCACCCTCAGATGCCATTAAAGAAGACAAAATCAAATATCATGGATACAAAAGAAAGAGAGGTAACACAGATAGAAGAGAAAAAATCTATGGAGAAAAAATTTAATATATTGGAAAACTTGAAGTTAAATGACAGAGAATTCAAGATAGAAATCCTAAAAATACTCTGAGATATAAAAGAAAACACAGAAAGGCAATTTAGGGAGCTCAGAAAACAACTCAATGAACACAAAGAATATATGTCCAAGGAAATTGAAACTATAAAAACAAATCAAACAGAGATGAAAAACTCAATTCATGAGCTGAAAAACGAGGTAACAAGCTTGGCTAATAGAACAGGCCAGATAGAAGAGAGGATTAGTGAAACAGAAGACAAGCAACTTGAGGCACAAAGAGAGGAAGAAAGAAACTCAAAAATTAAAAAAAATGAGATAGCCCTACAAGAATTATCTGACTCCATCAGAAAGAATAACATAAGAATAATAGGTATATCAGAGGGAGAAGAGAGAGAAAATGGAATGGAGAACATACTCAAACAAATAATAGATGAGAACTTCCCAAGCCTGTGGAAAGAACTAAAGCCTCAAATTCATGAAGCAAACAGAACTCCAAGTTTTCTTAACCACAACAAACCTACTCCAAGGCACATCATAATGAAATTGGCACAAACCAATGGCAAAGAAAAAATTCTCAAGCTAGCCAGGGAAAAGAAGAATACAACATATAAAGGAAGGCCCATTAGATTATCATCAGATTTCTCAGCAGAAACTCTACAAGCTAGAAGAGAGTGGACCCCAATATTTAAACTCCTGAAAGAGAGGAACTTTCAGCCATGAATACTATACCCATCAAAGCTATCCTTCAAATATGAAGGAGAAATAAAAACATTCACAGATACAGAAAAGATGAGGGAATTTATCATCAGAAAACCCCCACTCCAGGAATTACTAAAGGGAGTTCTCCAATCAGATAAAAAGAACAAAAAATAAACAAAGCCACAAGTAAAAGCTCCAAGAAGAACACAATAAAACTAAATTTAAACTGTGACAACAACAAAAAGAAAGGGGGGAGAGGATGGAGATTAACAGTAGCAAAGGACGATGCAGTGCAAAAGTACTCACAAAATAGAGCGCTACAATGAACAGGGTAGGAACACTTTTCATTACCTAAAGGTAACCACCATTGAAAAAACAACAACAGAAGCACATGAGATAAAAAAGATAGCAACAGTGGAAAGATGTATGGAATACAACCAAATAAAAACAAAAGATAAAGAAACGAAAGAGAAGGATCAAAGAAGACACAAAACTAACAGAAAGCAATCTATAAAATGGCAATAGGGAACTCACAATTGTCAATAATTACACTAAATGTAAACGGATTAAACTCACCAATAAAAAGACACAGAGTAGCAGAATGGATTAAAAAAGAAAATCCAACTGTATGCTGCCTACAGGAAACTCATCTAAGTAACAAGGATAAAAACAAATTCAAAGTGAAAGGCTGGAAAACAATACTCCAAGCAAATAACATCCAAAAAAAAGCAGGCGTAGCAATACTCATATCTGGTAATGCTGACTACAAGACAACAAAAGTACTCAGAGACAAAAATGGCCATTTCATAATGGCTAAGGGGACACTGAAGCAAGAAGACATAACAATTCTTAATATATATGCACCAAACCAAGGAGCACCAAAATATATAAGACAGCTACTTATTGACCTTAAAACAAAAACTGACAAAAATACAATCATACTTGGAGACCTCAATACACTGCTGATGGCTCTAGATCGGTCATCCAAACAGAGAATCAACAAAGATATATTGGCCTTAAAAAAAAACACTAGAGCACCTTGATATGATAGACATCTACAGGACATTTCATCCCAAAGTGACTGAGTATACATTTTTCTCCAGTGTACATGGATCATTCTCAAGAATTGACCATATGTTGGGCCACAAAAACAACATCAGCAAATTCAGAAAAATTGAAGTTGTACCAAGCATATTTTCTGATCATAAAGCCTTGAACCTAGAATTCAACTGCAAAAAGGAGGAAAAAAATCCCACAAAAATGTGGAAACTAAACAACATACTTTTAAAAAATGAATGGGTCAAAGAAGAAATAAGTGCAGAGATCAAAAGATATATACAGACTAATGAAAATGACAATACGACATATCAGAATCTATGGGATGCAGCAAAAGCAGTGATAAGAGGGAAGTTCATATCACTTCAGGCATATATGAACAAACAAGAGGAAGCCCAAGTGAACCACTTAACTTCACACCTTAAGGAACTAGAAAAAGAAGAACAAAGACAACCCAAAACCAGCCGAAGAAAGGATAAAAGAAAAATCAGAGCAGAAATAAATGAAATAGAGTACAGTAAAACTATAGAAAGAATTAATAGAACAAAGAGCTGGTTCTTTGAAAAGATCAATAAAATTGACAAACCCTTGGCAAGACTTACCAAGGAAAAAAGACAAAGAACTCATATAAACAAAATCCAAAATGAAAGAGGAGAAATCACCACGGACACCGTAGATATACAAAGAATTATTGTAGAATACTATGAAAAACTTTATGCCACTAAATTCAACAACCTAGAAGAAAGGGATAAATTCCTAGAACAATACAACCTTCCTAGACTAAGTCAAGAAGAAGCAGAAAACCTAAACAGACCTATTAGTAGAGAAGAAATAGAAAAAACCATTAAAAACCTCCCCAAAAATAAAAGTCCAGGCCCTGACGGCTATACCAGCGAATTTTATCAAACATTCAAAGAAGACTTGGTTCCTATTCTACTGAAAGTCTTCCAAAAAATTGAAGATGAAGCAAAACTTCCAAACACATTTTTTGAGGCCAACATAACCCTCATACCAAAACCAGGCAAGGATGGCACAAAAAAAAGAAAACTACAGACCAATATCTCTAATGAATACAGATGCTAAAATACTAAACAAAATACTAGCAAATCGAATACAACAACATATTAAAAAAATAATACATCACGATCAAGTGGGATTCATCCCAGAATCTCAAGGATGGTTCAACATATGTAAAACGGTTAACATAATACACCATATCAACAAAAGAAAGAACAAAACCACATGATCTTATCAATAGATGCAGAAAAGGCTTTTGATAAAATACAACACAATTTTATGTTTAAGACACTCAACAAAATGGGTATAGAAGGAAAATACCTCAACATGATAAAGGCTATATATGATAAACCATCAGCTAACATCATATTAAATGGCACAAAACTGAAGGCTTTCCCCCTTAAATCAGGAACAAGACAGGGTTGTCCACTCTCTCCACTGTTATTTAATGTGGTACTAGAGGTTCTAGCCAGAGCAGTCAGACAAGACAAAGAAATAAAAGGCATCCATGTCGGAAATGAAGAAGTAAAGGTATCACTTTTTGCAGATGATACGATCCTATACATCGAAAACCCCAAAGAATCCACAAAAAGACTACTAGAAACAATAAGCCAATATAGTAAGGTCGCAGGATACAAAATTAACATACAGAAGTCAATAGCCTTTCTATATGCCAACAATGAAACAATTGAGAATGAACTCAAAAGAATAATCCCCTTCACAATTGCAACAAAAAAAATAAAATGCTTAGGAATAAACATAACAAAGAATGTAAATTACTTATATAATGAAAACTATAAACCATTCTTAAGAGAAATTGAGAAAGATATAATGAGATGGAAGAATATTCCTTGTTCTTGGTTAGGAAGAATAAATATAATCAAGATGGCCATATTACCCAAAGCAATATACAAATTTAATGCAATTCCCATCAAAATTCCAATGACATTTTTTAAAGAAATAGAGCAAAAAATTATCAGATTTATATGGTACTATAAAAAACCCTGAATAGCGAAAGCAATCCTAAGGAAAAAGAATGAAGCAGTGGGCATTACAATACCTGACTTCAAACTATATTATAGGGCCACAACAATCAAAACAGCATGGTATTGGCAGAAATATAGACAATCAGACCAATGGAAGAGAATAGAAAGTCCAGAAATAAAACCACATATATATAGTCAAATAATTTTTGATAAAGGGGCCAAGAACATACAATGGAGAAAAGAAAGCCTCTTCAATAAATGGTGCTGGGAAAACTGGAAAGCCACATGCAAAAGAATGAAACTGGACTACAGTTTGTCCCCCTGTACTAAAATTAACTCAAAATGGATCAAAGATTTAAACATAAGACCTGAAACAATAAAGTACATAGAAGAAGCCATAGGTACTAAACTCATGGACCTGGGTTTTAAAGAGCATTTTATGAATTTGACTCCACAGGCAAGAGAAGTGAAGGCAAAATTAATGAATGGGACTACATTAGAGTAAGAAGTTTTTGCTCAGCAAGAGAAACTGATAACAAAATAAACAGAAAGCCAACTAAATGGGAAATGATATTTTCAAACACCTGCTCAGATAAGGGCCTAATATCCAAAATATTCAAAGAACTCATAAAACTCAACAACAAACAAACAAACAATCCAATAAAAAAATGGGAAGAGGACATGAACAGACACTTCTCCCAGGAGAAGTACAAATGGCCAACAGATATATGAAAAGATGCTCATCTTCTTTAGTTATTAGAGAAATGCTAATCAAAACTGCAATGAGATACCACCTCACACCTCTTAGATTAGCTATTATTAACAAGACAGGTAATAGCAAATTTTGGAGAGGCTGTGGAGAAAAAGGAACCCTCATACACTGTTGGTGGGAATGTAAAGTACTACAACCATTATGGAAGAAAGTATGGTGGTTCCTCAAAAAACTGAAAATAGAACTACCTTATGACCCAGCAATCCCTCTACTGGGTATATACCCCCAAAACTCAGAAACATTGATACGTCAAGACACATGCAGCCCCATGTTCATTGCAGCATTGTTCACAGTGGCCAGGACATGGAAACAACCAAAAAGCCCGTCAATAGACGACTGGATAAAGAAGATGTGACACATATACACTATGGAATACTACTCAGCCATAAGAAATGATGACATCGGATCATTTACAGCAAAATGGTGGGATCTTGACAACATTATATGGAGTGAAATAAGTAAATCAGAAAAAACCAGGAACTGCATTATTCCATACGTAGGTGGGACATAAAATTGAAACTAAGAGACATTGATAAGAGTGTGGTGGTTACGGAGGGAGGGGGAAAAGGAAGAGGAGAAGGGGGAGGGGGAGGGGCACAAAGAAAACTAGATAGAAGGTGACAGAGGACAATCTGACTTTGGGTGATGGGTATGCAACATAATTGAAAGACAAGATAACCTGGACTTGTTGATCTTTGAATATATATAACCTGATTTATTGATGTCGCCCCATTAAAAAAATAAAATTATAATTAAAAAAAAAAAGAAGAGAGGAAACAAAATTAAGTGAAATTTCACCCCTTTTTGCCTGGACGATGTGGGAGAAAGAAAGAGAATTTGAGAGACACTGGGGGTGGGAGATGGGTATCTTTGCCAAGACTTTCAAGGACCTTCAGTATAGAATTTGCCTCAGGCAATTTCTGTACCAATTTATGTGGTGAGGAAGAGAACTAGAATTATCCATGAGCCTCTCCCTACTGCAAGGATGATAATGAAAATGACTGAATGAGAGCCACAAGGCCTGCCTTAGGATCTGTCATGGCAAGAAGAAGGTGACCTCCTTGGCCACCTAAGCCAGTAGCCAGATGAAGGATGTGACAGAGCTCAAATCAGTAAGCCAAGGAGAACCAACAGGTCAACACAGAGCCACAAAAGGCCAGTCCAGCTCAGCCCATGCACAGGTTTCTACAGGTGATACTAGTACCCTCCAGATGCTGGCTACTCTCCACAGGTTGAGGAACAAGCCCATTGTACGCATTTTGAAGGAGGGGACAACATGTGGAACCAAGAAACTCTTCCCTTTCTTGAACATCTTGGAAAAGAGAAGGAGCAAGGATATCTAAAAGACTGAATGGTTATCTAAAAGACAAATTATCTAAGGACTCTGTTCAGGGATTGGCTTGAGATTATAGAATAGAACTAAAATTATTAGTTCTCTCTACTTGCAAGTGGAGTAGGGAATCTGTGAGAGAGCATAATTAATAAGAAAATAATAAAGCTTCATTTTAAAATTTTTTAAATTAATTTTAATGGGGTAACATCAATAAATCAGGGTACATATGTTCAAAGAAAACATCTCCACGTTATCTTGTCATTCAATTATGTTGCATACCCATCACCCAAAGTCAAATTTCCTCCATCAACTTCTATCTGGTTTTCTTTGTGTCCCTCCCCCTCCCCCTTCCCCTTTCCCTCCCCCCCACCCCCTGTAACCACCACACTCTTGTCCATGTCTCTTAGTCTCGTTTTTATGTCCCAACTATGTATGGAATCATGCAGTTCTTGGTTTTTTCTGATTTACTTATTTCACTCAGTATAATGTTATCAAGGTCCATCCATGTTGTTGTAAATGATCTGATGTAATCATTTCTTATGGGTGAGTAGTATTCCATAGTATTTATGTACCAAAGCTTTTAAATCCACTCATCCACTGACTCCCTCCATGCCTCCAGCCCCCACTCTCTCTCAGTTCCAAGTGAAAGCAGCCCTTACTCAGGTTAGTGAGGAAGGCGGAGTGTTCCATTCTCCGTCTTATTTCCTACAGGGTTGATTATATATTTAGTCAATTTTTTGCTCGATCATACCCTTGTGATCAGTGTGTGAGACTTCCAGATGCTCCAAAGATAAATTTTTTTTTTGTCACTGGCTTAAGAACTTGTTGAAATTTTGGGGAGAGATATCGGGAGCACTCCTCATGGTGCCATTTCTCTGACGTCACTCCATTTTTTGAGGGGAGAAATTTATGAGTGTAATGTAAGTAAATTATAATCTCTCAACATATGAAGTTACTGTCATCCTGGTGGTTCAGGAGGCAACTTTTTTTGGTCCTCCTACCCCTCTATGTCTTTTTCAGTTATGTTTAATGACTGCTCAGTTTAAGTAAAGAGAAGCCAGTAGATTTGAAAGGCAGTTATGAATGTCCTATCTTATAAACTAAGCCCTTAAGCACAATCTGAAATTTCTGAGATGTGACCTTCCTTCTTGATTATCCCTCTAGTATCTTTCTACCTGGATACTTTCTTTCTAATTCTATATTTTTTTTTGAGAAAGAGAAAGAAAGAAAGAGAGAAAAATGAGATGTATCACCTTGTAATTGCTTCACTTTAGTTCATTGTTTCTTCTCATATATAACTTGACTGAGGGGTGGGGAGATTTAATCCTAGCCCATGATCCTTTGATCAAGCCAGCAACCTTGGGAATCATGTTGATGATTCTGTGCTCAAGTTGGCAGCCTCAGGGTTTTGAACTGGAAACCTCAGCAGTGTGGGTCAATGATCTATCCATTGTGTCACCACTGGTCAGGCTCCTTCCTGATTGTGTTTGGTTTTTGGAATTTCTCAGTTTTCCTTTGTGACCTTAACACATGCCTGGAGAGCAAGCTGTGACAAGTACTTCAACTAGCAGAGCCCATATGCCTATGCTGTTCTTGTTAGTTTTATGATCAAAGTCGAAATTCAGGGCAGCCTTCTCAGACAGTGGATAAAACTTCCTTATATTATGCCCCCCCCCAAATGACAAACAGGTCCATTGTGTTATCCCCTGAATTCAAGTGGGAAAAAGGACAGAAAGAGGTTGTTCTCAAACTGTTAAATGGTTATGGTAACCAACTCCAAGGAAGCATTTTCCATACAACTCTCCCTATTGATATTCCTAGATGAGGAGGTGTTTATTTCAGTGTCCAAAGCCACACCCTCTCACAGCTGAGTGGAAATCAAGTATCACTTAACAGCGGGTTGGAAGCCCTGAGCTCAGACTGACCTGGAATCATCCCAGTTCTGCAATTTATGAGCTGTGTGGCTTTACGCCAGTCACCTAGTCTCTCAGAGTTCTGGCTTTTCCATCTGTAGACACATGGAATGTGAGACTTGATGTAATTGTGAGAACTAAATGAGATACTTTATATCTGGTAAACAGCATTAATTTTTAGATAACACGCATTATCCCCATCTTATTTGCCACCGGATCCCAATTTGCTTGAGTGTTAATCTCCTTTAGATGTTGTGGGGTAAATCCTGATTACACAAATTGTGGTAGAAGCACCCTTGCCAGTGATTAGTTTAAGCAAGGTCTTGGAACACAGTTTTGGCCAATGAGGTGTGAGGACAATTTTTTTTTCAGAGGGATTCTAGGAAAGAACTTTTTGTTACTCCTGGATGTGGTCATGTTTAGAATTGCATTTTGTAGTTTGAGAATAAATCTCCCATATCAAGGATGTCAAAGAAAAAAATATGGAAAGAACTTGGGTCTTTGATGATATCAGAGGAATTCACCAACACCGGAGCTACTTTACCTTGGTATACTTTATGTATGATAATATCTTTCCCTCATTGTTTAAGCCATTTTGAGTTGAGTTTTCTGTTACTTGCAGCCAAAGGTATTCTAATTGATGCAGTGAATAAACTAATACAATATGTATGATCTGTGTTTCTAAACTATGAAATTTTGCTATGGGAGTTTCAGGGGGAAGATGTTGAGAAAATAAAAACTAATTTGGATTATAAGGAGTATTAGTTTCCTATTACTGATATAATAAATTACTATAAATTTAGTGATTAAAAAGAACACAAGTTTATTACCTTATAGTTCTGGAGGTCAGAAGTCCTAAATGGCTTTTACTAAACTAAAATCAAGTTATCAACAAGTCTGTGTTTCTTCTAGAGGCACTAAGAGAGAACCCATTTCCTTATCTTTTCTAGCTACCAGAGGTCAACTGCATTTCTTTGTAGTCTCTTCCACCATCTTCAAAGCCAGCAGTATAGCATCTTTAAATCTCTCTTTGCTTCTGTGTTCACAGGGGAGTCAGGCACATAGTTTTATGTGCTAAAAAACATTTCAACCCTGGGAGTTGGTGGGGAAGAGAGTTACTTGGGGTCCAGTGTTCTGTCACTCAGATTGCCCTCTGCCCCCACTCCTATGTCCTGTGTCCTTAGAAGGAGAACCTGTAATTACAGTTAATTCAATTCTTTGATACCAGGAGCACCTTAGAGAACTGCTTTTGGGGCCTTGGTATTAGACCCTTGGTCAAAAGTGACCATATGCTATTTGGGCATGGGTACAGGGTGATGCTGCTCTGTTGGAGGCCCCACTGATTTAGTAATATCAGCAGAATATGTGGCAACTTTTGTCCAGCAGGCTTTAGGATGCTGCAGTGTTGGCTGAGTGATTTTGAGGACATTAGTGGGATTATAATACCATCAACAACCATTAGGCACTGTTAGCATCTCCATGACTCTGGAAGTCTCAGTAGCAGTCATTACTACATGGTGACTGAGAGGGCTGAGCTCCTGGGCACACACAGAACACCCCCTGGCTCTGGGAAATAATGGAAGAGACCCTAAGGGGAGTTGGAGGGGATACAATAGTGTATAAAGGAAAAAAATCAGAGAAATCCAATTCATTGTCAATGTAATTTCATGTTTACCTTTCAGACAAAGCTTTGGGAAACATAGATAATTCATAAAAAAAGATTTATATGCTATATGCAATAGTATTTACTTAGAAGTAGTAATATAAGTAGATTATATGTACTTATTAACATTAATGTGCACACATAAACAGTATTATAACCATTGTATATGCCTATATATGTATTGTGTATATATATATATACATAAACAGAAATTAACAGATGATTGGAGTTCTTACTATCAGAAAGACTGATCAGCTCATCATATACAGAAAAATGGAAAACAGTAAAGGTCATTAAAAAGCAATCAATGGCCCTGGCCAGTAGTTCAGTGTATAGAGTGTTGGCCTAGCATATGGACATCTTGGGTTGGATTCCTGTTCAGAGCACACAGGAGGAATGACCAGATGCTTCTCCCCTACCCTCTTGTCTTACTCTTCACCTCCCACAGCCAGTGGTTCAATTGATTTGAGCATGGCCCTGGGTACTGAAGATAGCTTCATTGGAGCACATCAGCCCCAGGCACTAAAATTAGCTTGGTACTCTAGCATTGATCCCAGATGGGGTTGCCCTGTGGATCCCAGTCAGAATGCATGTGGGAGACTGCTTCATTATCTCCCCTGCTCTCACCACAAAAAAAAAAGAAAGCAATTAATGGGCCAACCTGACATGAATGTGATCTGTTGGCAAGCTAACATAAAGCCCACTGCACTTGTAGGAAGTGTGGTAAACCACATCAGAAGATATTGTAGGACATACAGGATTGTGCTGTTTTTTGTGGTTTTTTTTTGTTGTTGTTGTTACTGTTTGATTTTTGTCTATAAACAGGAAGGGATGGGAGAAAAATAGCAACAACCTTGGGTACCAAATATTTTGTTTATTTAAAGTCAAAGCTAACATTGTCAATGTCTTTAGCTATTTCTCTGAATCTGGAGAGAGATAAATGATTATTTTTACAGGATGGGATGTTTTGACAGTATTATCTTGTTTTCTTATGAAGAAGCAAAATTTAATAAAGCTTTTTAATATCAAGATTTGGAGAATATCAAGAATGATTTTTCCATAGTTAATTCAGAAACATGGCTGATTTTTTTGGATTATGTTTGTTTTGCTTAGTTTTCAGGTGAAAAGTTAATGGTTTTAATTTTTTGATGGAAGAGATTTCTCTGGTAGAGGGAAGACAACCCTGTTAGTGCATTTTGGATATGGAAGGTCGGTGTGTGGGTGTGTGTGTAATTATTTGTGACCATAGAATTGTAGAAAAAAATAAAATAGATTGTTTTTCAAAATAAAAAAAATAAAGGGTAAAGGAGAAGAATGGCTTACTCAATAGGTATGACTTGATCTCCTCAAAGTGTGAACAGCAATAGAGGGTTGGGGATTTTAGGTGATAGAGACGTGGGCCTTCTGGAGCAAGATGTGGCAGAAGGTTGTGCTGTGTATTAGTTTTCTATTGTTACTATAGAAAATTATCACAAACTTAGTGACTTCAAACAAAGTAAATTTACTATCATACAGTTTGTATGCTAGAAGTTCAATGAGTTACCTGCATCTCATAAGGCTAAAAATTAAGGTATTGGCTGCTTTCTTCTTGAAGCTCTAGGGGAGAATCGGTTTCCTTGTCTTTCCAGTGGTTAGCATAACTCATTTCCTTGTAGTTGTAGGACTGATATTCCATATCCTTGCTGGCTGTCAGCTGAGGGCTCTTAGCTTTCACAGACTGCCTGCATTCCAAGGCTTATCATTCTCTTCCTCCACCTGCAAAGTCAGCATTGGTGGGTAGAATTCCTCTCACACTTTTAATCTCTCCTGCCTCTTTTACTCTCTCCTCTCTCTGGTTAACATTTCTGTTTTCCCCTTCCACTTTTAAAGGCTCATTATGATTACATTGGGCCCACTGGGTAATCCAGAATAATGTTCTTATTTAAAGTCTTAACCTTAAGTCTATCTGTAAAATCCCTTCCACTATATAATGTAATATACACAGGTACAATGCCAATTGATGAAGCTCATGAGGGTAAAAATTTTGCCTTATACATGGTTATGTGGCTATTTAGTTTGCTTTGAAGACTGAGGCCTTGGGAACCTCAGTGACCATTTTTTGGACAATCTTTATACAGACAGGGTAACTGTCAGTGTAGCTGGCCACTCATTAATGGATCTCAAGGGCCTGGACAAGGAGTAACAAGAACGGTGACCACCATAAACCCTATTCTACTAGACCTTATAAGCCTCAGGGTTATTATCTGATCCAACAGGTAAGGAATTATTAAAGATAACTAGTATTTAACTACTGGCTGAACTTGAAGTACTAGGGTATGTAGCAGTTACAATACTTTTAGCCACAAACAACAAAAACTTGGAATGAGCTAGCTAAATAATAAGGGACTTTGTTATTACAGACACATGAAGTGCAAAAGCAGGGTGGCTAATGTGTTTGTTAACCCTGTGGATTGAAAATGTCTTCAAGCTTGGCTGATGGTGATGTAGTGGATAGAGCATTAACCTGCAGTGTGGATGTCCCAGGTTAGAAACCCTGAAGTCACCAGCTTGAGTGCGGGATCATTTGGCTTGAGCACAGGCTCACCACCTTTAGTGCAGGGTCACCAGCTTGAGAGCATGGGATCATGTTAATGGTTTTAAGACCAAAGTCACTGCCTTGAGCCCAGGGTTGATAGCTCAATCAAGAAGTCAATGGCTTGCCTGGAGCCCCCTGGTCAAGGCACATATGAAAAGCAACCAATGAACAACTAAAGTGATGCAACTATGAGTTGATGCTTCTTACCTCTCTCCCATCTCTTTCTGTTTGTCTGTCTGTCTGTCTGTCTCTCTCTCTCTCTCTCTCTCACACACACACACACACAAATCACATAGGACAAATTCTTTCCATCTTTCTTCTTGCCATCTTCAGCTCATTCATCTTGTTCTATCCCATTTCAACATCTAGACATGATTATATCCAATAAGAGATAAGGGACATAGGAAGAGATTATCTCTTTCTATGTCCCTTTCAATGATAAAGACAATGTTTTCCAAAAAATTTCCAGCTTCCCTGTAGGTCTCAAGCCAGAATTGCACTCCATGCACCTTCCCAGACCACATACAGATAAAATTAAGACCACTTAGGATTCACTCACCTGGTCTGAGGCTGTGACTGTGACTGGGAGCAGGGTGGACATTTGGAAAAAATTAGGTTAAGAAGGGATGTTGGTAAAAATGAGACTAAGAGACATTGATAAGAGTGTGGTGGTTATGGGGGGGGGAGGGAGAGGAAAAGGGGGAGGGAGAGGGGCACAAAGAAAACTAGATAGAAGGTGATGGAGGACAATCTGACTTTGGGTGATGGATATGCAACATAACTGATTGACAAGATAACCTGGACATGTTTTTTTTGAACATATGTACCCTGATTTATTGATGTCACCCTAGTAAAATTAATTTTAAAAAAAGAAGGGATGTTGGGAAGACCACCAACAGTGCCTATGGCAGGGAGATGGCCAGATATAATTTTGTTTAGGAAAACAAAGACTGACATTTATTACATATTATTTTCATGTGGCATCAATGATCACATTAATACTCACAATGGCATAACAGAGAGAGGTGATCAGAGAGTTTAAGAAATCTGCCCAGAGCCACTCAGCAGGCAGAGAGTCATAAACTTGGACCTAGGTTTTCTGATTCAAATCAACTCTTTATCCCCTACCCTAACATCATATCACAATAGATGAGTAAATCATTATACCAAAATTGTAACATATTCTTTGGATATTCTTTAATTGTACATTTTGATTTGTGACATGACATGCCTATTTGTAAAGGACCTATTATATTTTGCCTAAGTCTTC
Source organism: Saccopteryx leptura (assembly GCF_036850995.1). NCBI lineage: Eukaryota > Metazoa > Chordata > Mammalia > Chiroptera > Emballonuridae > Saccopteryx > Saccopteryx leptura. The sequence continues at coordinate 178,043,570 of NC_089504.1, read as the reverse complement.
AACAGAGGTATCTATTAATACACTGAAAAGAAGATACATTTATTCCTATCTCATACACTAAAGGTGATTGCAAGAGGGAGTGAATAAAAATATTTGTGAATCTTTAGCTTGATGTTCAGCAAGATATTGATTTTAAACTTTCTATTTTTATTTCAAAAAATGTTTTAAAAAAGATTAATGGTTACCATATTTCCCCATGTATAAGACACTCCCAAGTATAAGATGCACCTTAATTTTGGGGTTTGAAATTTGAAAAAAAAATTATTACATAAAGTTATTGAACTCAAATTTTATTCATCATAAAATTCATACAACTCCTCATCACTGTCAAAACTCCCATCCATTAGCTTGCTCTCATCTGTGTCTGATGACAAATCACTGCCTTCAACAATGAGCATAAAAACAAGTGCAAAAAAGCAGAAAATGCAAGTGAAATACTACAACCATTGTATAAGACACACCCAGTTTTTAGACTCCAAAATTTTTTAAAATGGTGCGTCTTATACATGGGGAAAAATGGCAAAACCTCACACCTGTCAGAATGCCACCCATTAACAAATCAACACACAACAGGTGCTGGTGGGATGCAAAGAAAGGAACCCTCCTGTACTGCTGGTGGAAATGCAGACTTGTGCAGCCACTGTGAAAAACAGTATGGAATTTCCTCAAAAAATTAAAAATGGAACTACCTTTTGACCCAGCTATCCCACTTTTAGGAATATAGTCTAAGAATCCCAAAACACTGATTCAAAAGAAGATATGCACCCCCATGTTTATTAAAGCATTGTTTACAAAAACCAAGACCTGAAAACAGCAAAAATGTCTGTCGGTATATTAGTGGATTAAAAAGCAGTGGTACTTATACACAAAGGAATACTATGTGGCCATGAAAAAGAAGGAAATCATACCTTTTGCAATGGCATGGATGGACTTGGAGATTATTATGCTAAGTGAAATAAGCCAGGCAGAGAAAGACAATTATCATATGATCTCACTTACATGTGAAATCTAATGAACAAAGTGAACTGAGGAATGGAGTAGAGGCAGAGGTGAGGTCAAAGGGAGCAGAGGGATAGCTGTCAGAGGGAAGGGGGATGAGGGGACTGGATCAGAGAAGGTGTAGGGATAAGTGAAATTATATATATATATCAGGACAGCAAATCTCAGAGGGAAGGAAGTATGGAGTTATGGGAAGGGGTCAAAGTTGGTGTAATGGGGGGCATGTCATTGGGGGTGAGGGTGTTATATTGAATGAGATTGAATGGGACACTTGAATCTATGTTAATATAATAAATTAAAATTAATAAAAATATTCTTAAGTAAATAAGAACAAAAGCGTAAGTAAATGGATTTCTTTAAAGTCTCTGCCTAAAATCATATTTGGCTGAAAAGAAAATTGGAGGGTTGTAGCATAAAATATAATTTCTTTGGAGCCAGTAAGATACAGGGAACAGGCCCTGGCTGGATAGCTTAGTTGGTTGAAGTGTCATCCTCATATACCAAGGTTGTGGGTTCCATCCCCAATCAGGGCACATGCAAAAATCAATCAATGAATGCATAAATAAGTGGGACAACAAATAGATCTGTCTCTTTCTGTACATCTCTACCTTTCTCAATCAATCAATCAATCAATCAATCAATCAATCAATCAACATAGGGAGGTTAAGTAAGAAAGACCATTTTTCAGCTACAAGAATAATAAACAGAAGTAGAAAGTCAGTGTATTTTGGCAGGAATAAATTTTTGTACAGAATTTTTAATACAGACTGTGCAATGCATAAAAATACTCAAATCACTGAATATTTGTGAAGAATCTATTGTGCCTGGAAATAGAACTGGGCTGTCTCTATATCTAAAAGTAGAGAAAATACTAAACAGGCTAAAGAAAATTACCCCTCTACCCTGGTCCCCTGACTTCTGTTAGTCTTATTGGAAACTTCGAAGGAATAGTTCAACTGCACAAAAGCAACATCTGCTTGACAGATTTCCTCTTGTCCTGGAGCCCACTCTCCTGTTCTATCCCACTGAGCGTATTTATTTGAAAGTATGAGCTGATTCCAGAGGAAGCACAGATGTATTTATTTAACTGCTGGCTTGCTTCTTTGAAATTGCCTTCTTAAATGAAGACAATGGGTTCTGGGGTGGGGCACAATGGGTAGTGATGTCCATTTCGGGGAAGTGTTGAATGATGAATAAAGGTAACAGCTGCAATAAGTATTTGGCAGAATGGAAAATGTTCTAGGTTTAGCTTTCTTGAGTGCATGGCTAGGTTTTGATCATTATTTTGGCATGCTGAGGTCAGGAGAGTAATTTATTAGCCAAAGTACTCACCAAGATCAGAAAGTTAACTTTTGGTATTTCATTGTGTTTTTAAGAGCTAGCACATGTCTTTGGTTTTTCTTTTTGAAAGTCACTTTCTGAATTAATGGGTTTCGGAGTGGCTAGAGCAAAGAATGGAGGGAAGGAGGCTGTGTGGACAGATGATGCTGGGAGGGAAAATGGACACCAGTGGTGAAGAAAGAGAAAACTTGGTTGCTATAGTAAAAGATTTACCTCTTTAATGAGAAACTTAAGGACAGGGAGTGAAATGATTATAATGGTGCTGTGTGAAAAAGATCCCATAGTTGCTATATGAAGAATAGACTGAAATCTGGGAAATCATTTAGGAGTCTGGAATCCAAGCAATAAAGATGATGGGGTGTACTGGGGCAGTGAGTATGGGAATGAAGTAAGGAAGACTCTAAGAGCTGCTGAGGAGGCAAAGGCACAGCTGTTGGTAATTGGGGGCTGGCCGAGTGATGGTAGAGTGGATTGCTCTCTCTAGATGAATGTAAGACTGCTTCTGGACAGTTAGATTTTCACTGGCCACCTGGTCCATTTTACTTCTGTATTGAGCTGGTGGCTGCAGTATCACAGTTTGCCAGCAGGTGCTGCTCTCTAACATCTGAATTAAGCTGAAAAATTCTTCAAGGTTTCAGGCTATATAAATAATAGTTTTTTAACTTTAATAATTCAAAGAAGTGTGTATGGAGTTTCTATTTTTCTTAATACTGAGGAATACCAGAAAGGTTTTTTTTCTCTTTGAAAATATATTTTATTTTTTATTTTATTATTATTATTATTAAATTTAATGCAGTGACATTGATAAATAAGGGTACATATGTTCCAAGAAAATATCTCCAGATTATTTTGACATTTGATTATGCTGCATGCCCCTCACCCAAAGTCAAATTGCCTTCCGTCACCTTCTATCTGGTTTTTTTTGTGCCCCTCCCCTCCCCCCACCCCTTCTCTCTCCTTCCCCCCCCATCCCCCCCATTACCATCAAATTCTTGTCCATGTCTCTGAGTCTCATTTTTATGTCCCATCTATGTATGGATTCATATAGTTCTTAGTTTTCTCTGATTTACTTATTTCACTCCGTATAATGTTATCAAGGTCCATCCATGTTATTGTAAATGATCCGATGTCACCATTTCGTATGGCTGAGTAATATTCCATAGTATATATGTACCAAAGCTTTTTAATCCACTCGTCCTCTGACGGACACAGATCTTCGATATTGTGAATAATGCTGCCACAAATATGGGGGAGCATTTTTTTTTGGAGCAGTTCTACTGTATTCTTAGGGTATATTATTATAAGTGGGATAGCTGGGTCAAAGGCAGTTAGATTTTCAATTTTTTGAGGAATCTCCATACTGTTTTCCACAGAGGCTGCACCAGTCTGCATTCCCACCAGCAGTGCAGGAGGGTTCCCTTTTCTCCACATTTTTGCCAGCACTTATTCTGTGTTGTTTTGTTGATGAGCGCCATTCTGACTGCTATGAGGTGATAGCTCATTGTTGATTTAATTTGCATTTCTCTAATGATTAGGGATGTTGAGCATTTTTTTCATATGCCTGTTGGCCATCTGTATGTCCTCTTTGGAGAATTGTCTATTCATTTCTTTCACCCATTTTTTATTGGATTATTTGTCTTCTTGGTGTTAAATTTTTGAAGTTTTTTATAAATTTTGGTTATTAACCCCTTATCAGACGTATTGCCAAATATATTCTCCCATTGTGCAGTTTGTCTTTTTATTCTGTTATTATTGTCTTTAGCTGTGCAAAAGTTTTTTAGTTTGATATAGTCCTATTTGTTTTTCCTGTCTTTTATTTCACTTCCCCATGGAGATAAATCAGCAAATATATCGCTGCGAGAGAGGTTGGAGAGCCTATGTTTTCTTCTAAGATGCTTATGGTTTCACGACTTACATTTAAGTCTTTTATTCATTTTGAGTTTATTTTTGTAAATGGTGTAAGTTGATTGTCTAGTTTCATTTTTTTGCAGGTAGCTGTCCACTTTTCCCAACACCATTTATTCAAGAGGCTGTCTTTACTCCATTGTATTTTCTTACCTCCTTTGTCAAATATCAGTTGTCTATAGAGCTGTGGGTATATTTCTGGGTTCTCTGTTCTGTTCCATTGATCTATATGCCTGTTCTTATGCCAGTACCAGGCTTTTTTGAGTACAATGGCCTTGTAGTATAACTTGATATTAGGAAGTGTGATACCTCCAACTTTATTCTTCTTTTTTAAGATTGCCGAGGCTATTCGTGTTCTTTTTGGCTCCATATAAATTTTAGGAATATGTGTTTTATATCTTTGAAGTATGTCATTGTTATTTTAATTGGTATTGCATTGAATTTATAGATTGCTTTGGGTAATATAGACATTTTAATGATGTTTATTGTTCCTAACCATGGGCACGGTATATGCTTCCACTTGTTTGTATCTTTCTTGATTTCTTTTATCAATGTTTTATAATTTTCTGAGTATAAGTCTTTAGTCTCCTTGGTGAAATTTACCTCTAGGTACTTTACTTTTTTGGTTGTAATAGTAAACGGGATTGTTTCCTTAATTTCTCTTTCTAACTGTTCATTGTTGGTGTATAAAAATGCCTCTGATTTCTGAGTATTAATTCAGCCACCTTGCTGAATTCATTTATCAGGTCCAGTAGTTTTTTCACTGAGACTTTAGGGTTTTCTATATACAATATTATATCATCTGCAAATAATGATAGTTTTACTTCTTCTTTTCCAACTTGAATGCCTTTTATTTTTTCTTCTTGTTTGATTGCAGTAGCTAGGACTTCCAGGACAATGTTGAATAAGAGTGGTGAAAGGGGGCACCCCTGCCTTGTTCCTGATCTTAAGGGGATTTCTTTTAATTTTTGCCCATTGAGTATGATGTTGGCTGTGGGTTTGTCATAGATGGCTTTTATTATGTTGAGATATGTTCCCTGTATTCCCACTTTGCTGAGAGTTTTGATCATGAATGGGTGCTGGATTTTATCAAATGCTTTTTCTGCATCTATTGAAATTATCATGTGGTTTTTCTCCTTCCTTTTGTGTATGTGATAAATCACATTGATTGATTTGCGAATGTTGTACCAGCCTTGCCTCCCCAGAATAAATCCCACTTGATCATGGTGTATAATTTTTCCCATATATTGTTGGATCCAGTTTGCTAATATTTTGTTGAGGATTTTTTCATCTATATTCATCAGGGATATTGGCCTATAATTTTCTTTCTTTGTGTTGTCTTTGCCTGGTTTTGGAATCAGAATTATGCTTTTCTCATAAAAGGAGCTTGGAAGTCTTTCTTCCTCTTGAATTTTTTGAAATAGCTTGAGGAGGATAGGAGTTGGTTCTTCTTTGAATATTTGGTAGAATTCACTTGTGAAGCCATCAGGCCCCGGACTTTTCTATGTTGGGAGTTTTTTTGATAACTGTTTCGATCTCATTTGTTGTAATCAGTCTGTTTAGGTTGTCTGATTCTTCCAGATTGATTTTTGGAAGATTGTATGTTTCAAGGAATTTGTTCATTTCATCTAGGTTGTCAAGCTTTTTGGCATACATTTCTTCACAGTATTTTCTTACAATATTTTGTATTTCTGTTGTGTCAGTTGTTATTTCTCCACTCTCATTTTTAATATTATTTATTTGAGTCCTCTCTCTCTTTTTTTTTTGGTGAGTCTGGTTAAAGGTTTATCGATCTTGTTTACCTTTTCAAAAAACCAGCTCCTGGTTTCATTGATACTCTGTATTGTTTCTTTTGCCTCTATGTCATTTATTTCTGCTCTGATCTTTATTATTTTCTTCCTTCTACTACATTTGGGCTTTACTTGCTGTCTTTTTCTAGGTCTTTTAGATGCAAGGTTAAGTTTTTTATTTGAACTTTTTTTAGTTTCTTAAAGTGTGCCTGTAATGCTATGAGCTTCCCTCTCAGTACTGCTTTTGCTGTGTCCCATAAATTTTGAGTTGTATGCTCATTGTCATTTGTTTCTAGAAATTTTTTTATTTCCTCTTTGATATCATTCTTAATTCATTCATTATTTAACAACCTGCTATTTAGTTTCCTTGTGTTTGAGAGTTTTTGAGCTTTCTGTTGTGGTTCATTTCTAGCTTTATGCCATTGTGATCAGAGAAAGTGCTCAATATGATTTCAATCTTTTTAAATTTGTTGAGAGCACTTTTGTGCCCTAACATGTGGTCTATCCTAGAGAATGTACCATGCACACTTGAAAAGAATGTATATTCTGCTGCTTTAGGGTAAAAGGTTCTGAAGATATCTATTAAATCAAGTTGATCCAGTGTGTCCTTTAAGTCTGCTGTTTCTTTGTTAATTTTCTTTCTTGAGGATCTATCTAGTGATGTTAGTGGGTTATTGAAATCCCCTACTATTATAATATTGTCGTTTATCTCACCCTTTATATCTATCAAAGTCTGCTTTATATATTTAGGTGCTCCTATATTAGGTGCGTAGATATTCATAATAGTTATATCTGCCTGTTGGATTGCTCCTTTTATCATTATGTAGTGACCTTCTTTATCTCTTACTATATCCTTTGTTTTAAAGTCCATTTTGTCTGACATAAGTATTGCTACCCCAGCTTTTTTTTTATTTCCATTTTCTTGTAATGATTTTTTTATCCTTTTACCTTCAATCTATGTGCATCTTTTGTTTAAGGTGTGTCTCTTGTAGACAGCATATGTACGGGTCTTGTTTTCTTATCTATTCAGCTATGCTATGTCTTTTGATTGGATCATTTGATCCATTTATAGTTAAGGTTATTATTGTTTATTTCCATTTTATTCTTTAAAGCTGTATTTCTTTTTCCTATATTCTTTTCCCACTTTGATCTGTTTACAACAGGCTCCTTATCATTTTCTGCAGCATTGGTTTGGTTGTAATGAATTCCTTGAATTTTCTTTTGTCTGGGATGCTTTTTATTTCTCCTTCAATTTTAATTGATAGCCTTGCTGGATAAAGTAGTCTTGGTTGTAGGTTCTTGTTCTGCATTACTTTGAATATTTCTTGCCATTTCCTTCTGGCCTCAAGTGTTTCTGTTGAGAAGTGGAATATCATCCTTATGAGGGCTTCTTTGTAGGTAATAGCTTTTTTTTTCTCTTGCAGCTTTTAATATTTTCTCTTTATCACTTAGTTTTGGTATTTTAATTATGATGTGTCTTGGTGTAGGTTTCTCATTAATGGAGTTTTCTGTGCTTCTTCATCTTGTGAGAGTTTCTCCTTCATTAATTTAGGGAAGTTTTCAGCTATGATATGGTTGAACAAAGTCTCTATCCCTTGTTCTTTCTCTTATTCTTCAGGAACCCCTATGATGCGGATGTTATTTCTTTTTATGTTGTCACAGAACTCTCTAAGAGTTTCCTCAGACTTTTTGAGTCTCTTTTCTTTTTTCTTCTCTGCTTACTTGCCTTCATTCAAGTTGTCCTCCAACTCGCTGATTCAATTCTCAGCTCTATCCATCCTATTTTTAATTCCTTCCAGTGTGTTCTTCATTTCTGATATATTATTTGTCATCTCTGACTGATTGTTTTTTAATATTTTAATATCCTTTTTTATACTTGCTATTTCTTTATTTAGGTGTTTGTAATGACCATCCATTGTTGTTCCAAAATCTCTAAGCATCCTTACAATCATTATTTTGAACTCTGCATCCGGAAGTTTGGTTATTTCCATATCATTCAGTTCATCTCTTGAAGGTTTCTCTTGTGTTTTCATTTGGATTGCACTTCTTTGTCTTCTCATTATGTCTGTGTTTTGTTTGTAGAGCTGGTTGAGTTTATGCTTGGTGTTGTTTGCCTCCAGTTTTCAATTGTGTTATTTCTTGGTCTTCTTGGGTTGGCATCAGCTATTATTTGTAATGCACTTTCAGAATTGGGCTGCTTTGAAGTCTTGATTTTTGTTTTTTTTTAACAGGTGATAGTCTCGTTTACTGCTCTCAGCAGGAGGCTTCCTTGAAATTGTATCCAGGATGTGGTGGGTTTAACCTGAGGCTCTGAAGGCCTTTTCTACCAGATAATCTCTCTGGGGGCAGGGTGTTTTCTCAGCTTTAGTAGGAGGAGGTGTATCTCAGATCTCCATGGAGACCTGAGTTACTGCCCCTCCTCCCCACTTCTTATTTTCAGCTGTGTCTTGTTGCACTGATTGGAACTGGAGAGATGTCTAGAGATCTGTAATCTGGAAGCACTTTAGTCTTGTGTTATGTGGAAGGATCAGTCCCTCCCCCAGCTATGGCCTCGTCCAGCACTGAGTGAGTCAGCTTTTTAGGTCGTTCCCTGCATTTCTCTGCCCCTCACCATCTGTCCTTATCTGTCCCTTTTTCTCTTGGAATACAAGCTGGTCCTTTCAACACACCTTGCTCTTTGGTCACCAGGCAAGTTGCTCTGAGCAGTATTTTCTGCTCTTTTTCCTGGAGTGAGAGCCCCTCTGGGCTCTCAGCCTCACTGCCCCCTCCGTTCCTGTTAGCAGGGGAGATTCAGGCGCTCTCTACCAGGTTTGTTGTGGCTTCTTCTTTACTCTTTGGTTTTTAAGAGCTGTTTTTGTAGTTCAGAGTTGGCTTTTCATGCTGATTGTTTCTAAATTGATTTGTATTCCAGTTTGGTGGTGAGAGCTGGGAGTCTGTGCATCTGTCTACTCCACTGCCATCTTCCCAAAATCAAAGGTTTTTTAAGTTAAGAATTAATGACACAAGTTTCAGTTTATAGTTCAGTCCTATGGTCATGGTCAGACTTTGTTGGATTTTAACTGTTTTATTCTGCTTAGGCATAGTCTGGATTTAATTCATTAAAGGCTGATTAGGGTGAAGCTTGTCAATTGTTGGAAGATTGATCTCTCAGAAATAAAAGTTCTGGAATTTTATTTCAGATACATTAGTACAATTGTATTATTACTTTCAAGAAGGCTTTCCTTCTTAGACTGGAAGGAATGTGAACAGAACATTTATTTATTGAATGCCCATTTTTAACTACATACCTTAATTTAGTTGTGACACCAAAATTGTGAGATAGACTTTTTTTTTTTTTTTTTTTTTTTTTTTTTTTTTTCTTTTTCTTTTTTCTGAAGCTGGAAACGGGGATAGACAGTCAGACAGACTCCCGCATGCGCCCGACCGGGATCCACCCGGCACGCCCACCAGGGGCGGTGCTCTGCCCCCCAGGGGGCGATGCTCTGCCCATCCTGGGCATCGCCATATTGCGACCAGAGCCACTCTAGCGCCTGAGGCAGAGGCCACAGAGCCATGCCCAGCGCCCGGGCCATCTTTGCTCCAATGGAGCCTTGGCTGCGGGAGGGGAAGAGAGAGACAGAGAGGAAAGCGCGGCGGAGGGGTGGAGAAGCAAATGGGCGCTTCTCCTATGTGCCCTGGCCGGGAATCGAACCCGGGTCCTCCGCACGCTAGGCCGACGCTCTACCGCTGAGCCAACCGGCCAGGGCGAGATAGACTTTTTTATTCCCAGTTTATAGATGGAAAAATCTGGGATAAGGGAGATTGAGTAATGTGCCCAAGGTCAAACAGCTGCCAAACCACTGGACTGAGACTTTGTTCCACAGCCTACCTTTTCCTTTCACTGGACTGGGTCAGCTCTGTTAAGCCTCACACCCATGGCATGTCAGCATGAAAGACACAGGATTAAAAGGATGCTCTCTGATATTCAATTTAGATTTTAGTCAACTATCTTCTCTCACATTCATTTAGTCATTTGTGGTAACCATTTTATTCAAGTAAGGTTAGTAGATTCATGTTGATATTTAATTGATAGAAATGTTGAAAAAAAGGTATGATTTGAGCCTAACACATTTTTTTAAAAGATTTTATTTATTCATTATAGAGAGGGAAGAGAGAGAAAGAGAGAGAGAAGGGGGGAGGAGCAGAAAGCATCAACTCCCGTATGTGCCTTGACCAGGCAAGCCGAGGGTTTTGAACCGGCAACCTCAGCGTTTCCAGGTTGACACTTTATCCACTGCGCCACCACAGGTCAGGCGAGCCTAACACATTTTGAAGCAGTTATTTGTATACTTTAATTGATAAAGAAATAACTGTTAGTATAGGACTTGATGAGCAAATGAGTTTGTAAAATTTGTATTTTTTGAGTTTTCTCACTTTTATTGTTAAAAAAATGGCACTGGGCAGCCACGTGTGTGCTTGCCCTCAGAGCAGCACAGTTGATTTCAAATTGTGAATTGCATTCCTGCTTGAAAGGGGCCATTGTTTTGCTAATATTTGCTGAAGGAGGGGTCTTTGTGGGCTCCAGCCAGTTTTGCAGGGAAAGCTGAGAGAATGCAAAGTGCTGAGGAAAAAGCCAGTTTTGCAGAGAGAGAGAAGGTGTGCAAATGGGGAACCATAGATGAAGGGATTTTTAAAACCTACTGAGGCTTGTGGGGGTCTTTGATTCTAGGAGGAACTGGAGAAGATTTTCTTGTGGAACTGGAGAATGTGTCACACCATTGGGAGCTCTTAATGAAAGAGAAGTGTGTTTGCTTGTCAGCCGGTATAAGACTTTAATAAAGGTAATGGTTCATCATTTTTGGCTCCACTGTTTTTTTTATCATCTGTCCAAATTCAATGAGAAACTGCATGGCCATGATGGTGCAGCCACTGGCCATACAGGACTCTCTTTTTGAGACTTTATTGCTCAGGGCAGGTAGGATCCCATCAGTGCAGCTTTCAGACAAAAAATTTTGGCCACCAGAGATAAAGGTACAATGCGTACATCCATAATATAGTTGCTTATAGGCCACTGAATGGAAGCTTGGAGGAGGAAAGTTAGTCGTAGTGTTATTGTTGTTGTAAAGATAATCATTTGAAGGCTGCTCATAAATAATTCAGAAGCTATTTTGCTCTAGCAAGGAAAAAAAGTGCAGGAGTTATTTGGGCATCTTGAATAAAGAAGCTTAGGACATGGTTACCCATTTTAAGTTTCTTACATAGACTAGTAACTATAATAAATTCCACAGACTCAGAAAAAGATGGTGTAGCAATATTAAGTAAAAGAAAAGATGCCTAAAAAAAGGGTATTAAAAGAGATGAAAAAGGCCAAAATTGAAGAACTAAGCATGCAACTTGAGACATGAGAAGAAGAATATCAAACTCAACGAGTAGTAAGACAATAATAATGATAGCAAACCTTAATGAAACAGAAAACAAAGTACCATAGAAAACATCAAACAAGGCAAAAGTTATAATAATATTTTTTTGAAAGGGCTAATAAAATTGACAAACCTCTGGGTAGAGTGATCGAAAGGGAGAGAAGCCACAAATAGAAATTATTATTATTTTTTTTAAATTTTATTTTTTAAATGGGGCGACATCAATAAATCAGGATACATATATTCAAAGATAACAAGACCAGGTTATCTTGTCTTTCAATTTGTTGCATACCCATCACCCAAGGTCAGATTGTCCTCTGTCACCTTCTATCTAGTTTTCTTTGTGCCCCTCCCGCTCCCCCTTTCCCTCTCCCTTTCCCCACTCCCCCCGTAACCACCACACTCTTACCAATGTCTCTTAGTTTCACTTTTATGTCCCACCTACGTATGGAATAATGCAGTTCCTGTTTTTTTTTTCTGATTTACTTATTTCGCTTCGTATAATGTTATCAAGATCCCACCATTTTGCTGTAAATGATCCGATGTCATCATTTCTTATGGCTGAGTAGTATTCCATAGTGTATATGTGGCACATCTTCTTTATCCAGTCATCTATTGATGGGCTTTTTGGTTGTTTCCATGTCCTGGCCACTGTGAACAATGCTGCAATGAACATGGGGCTACATGTGTCATTACGTATCAATGTTTCTGAGTTTTTGGGGTATATACCCAGTAGAGGAATTGCTGGGTCATAAGGTAGTTCTATATTCAGTTTTTTGAGGAACCACCATACTTTCTTCCATAATGGTTGTACTACTTTACATTCCCACCAACAGTGTATGAGGGTTCCTTTTTCTCCACAGCCTCTCCAACATTTGCTATTCCTGTCTTGTTAATAATAGCTAATCTAACAGGTGTGAGGTGGTATCTCATTGCAGTTTTGATTTGCATTTCTCTAATAACTAAAGAAGATGAGCATCTTTTCTTATATCTGTTGGCCATTTGTACTTCCTCCTGGGAGAAGTGTCTGTTCATGTCCTCTTCCCATTTTTTTATTGGATTGTTTGTTTGTTTGTTGTTGAGTTATATGAATTCTTTGTATATTTTGGATATTAGGCCCTTATCTGAGCTGTTGTTTGAAAATATCATTTCCCACTTAGTTGGCTGTCTGTTTATTTTGTTATCAATTTCTTTTGCTGAGCAAAAACTTTTTAGTCTGATGTAGTCCCATTCATTAATTTTTGCCTTCACTTCTCTTGCCTGTGGAGTTAAATTCATAAAATGCTCTTTAAAACCCAGGTCCATGAGTTGAGTACCTATGTCTTCTTCTATGTACTTAATTTTTTCAGGTCTTATGTTTAGATCTTTGATTCATTTTGAGTTAATTTTAGTACAGGGGGACAAACTGTAGTCCAGTTTCATTCTTTTGCATGTGGCTTTCCAGTTTTCCCAGCACCATTTATTGAAGAGGCTTTCTTTTCTCCATTGTGTGTTCTTGGCCCCTTTATCAAAAATTATTTGACTATATATATGTGGTTTTATTTCTGGACTTTCTATTCTGTTCCATTGGTCTGAGTGTCTACTTTTCTGCCAATACCATGCTGTTTTGATTGTCGTGGCCCTATAATATAGTTTGAAGTCAGGTATTGTAATGCCCACTGCTTCATTCTTTTTCCTTAGGATTGCTTTGGCTATTCGGGTTTTTTTATAGTTCCATATAAATCTGATGATTTTTTGCTCTATTTCTTTAAAAAATGTCATTGGAAGTTGATGGGAATTGCATTAAATTTGTATATTGCTTTGGGTAATATGGCCATCTTGATTATATTTATTCTTCCTAACCAAGAACAAGGAATATTCTTCCATCTCATTATATCTTTTTCAATTTCTCTTAACAATGGTTTATAGTTTTCATTATATAAGTCCTTTACATTCTTTGTTATGTTTATTCCTAAGTATTTTATTTTATTTTTGTTGCAATTTTGAAGGGGATTATTCTTTTGAGTTCATTCTCAGTTGTTTCATTATTGGCATATAGAAAGGCTATTGACTTCTGTATGTTAATTTTGTATCCTGCAACCTTACTATATTGGCTTATTGTTTCTAGTAGTCTTTTTTGGATTCTTTGGGGTTTTCGATGTATAGGATCATATCATCTGCAAAAAGTGATACTTTTACTTCTTCTTTTCTGATATGGATGCCTTTTATTTCTTTGTCTTGTCTGATTGCTCTGGCTAGAACCTCTAATACCACATTAAATAACAGTGGAGAGAGTGGACAACCCTGTCTTGTTCCTGATTTAAGGGGAAAGCCTTCAGTTTTGTGCCATTTAATATGATGTTAGCTGATGGTTTATCATATATGTCCTTTATCATGTTGAGATATTTTCCTTCTATACCCATTTTGTTGAGTGTCTTAAACATAAAATTGTGTTGTATTTTATCGAAAGCCTTTTCTGCGTCTATTGATAAGATCATGTGGTTTTTGTTCTTTGTTTTGTTGATATGGTGTATTACGTTAACCATTTTACGTATGTTGAACCATCCTTGAGATTCTGGGATGAATCCCACTTGATTGTGATGTATTATTTTTTTAATATGTTGTTGTATTCGATTTGCTAGTATTTTGTTTAGTATTTTATCATCTGTATTCATTAGAGATATTGGTCTGTAGTTTTCTTTTTTTGTGCCATCCTTGCCTGGTTTTGGTATGAGGGTTTTGTTGGCCTCATAAAATGTGTTTGGAAGTATTGCTTCTTCTTCAATTTTTTGGAAGACTTTAAGGAGAATAGGAACCAAGTCTTCTTTGAATGTTTGATAAAATTCGCTGGTATAGCCGTCAGGGCCTGGACTTTTATTTTTGGGGAGGTTTTTAATGTTTTTTTCTATTTCTTCTCTACTAATAGGTCTGTATAGGCTTTCTGTTTTTCTTGACTCAGTCTAGGAAGGTTGTATTGTTCTAGGAATTTATCCATTTCTTCTAGATTGTTGAATTTAGTAGCATAAAGTTTTTCATAGTATTCTACAATAATTCTTTGTATATCTACGGTGTCCGTGGTAATTTCTCCTCTTTCATTTTGGATTTTGTTTATATGAGTTCTTTCTCTTTTTTTTTTGGTAAGTCTTGCCAAGGGTTTGTCAATTTTATTGATCTTTTCAAAGAACCAGCTCTTTGTTCTATTAATTTTTTCTATAGTTTTACTGTTCTCTATTTCATTTATTTCTGCTCTGATTTTTATTATCTCCTTTCTTCGGCTGGTTTTGGGTTGTCTTTGTTCTTCTTTTTCTAGCTCCTTAAGGTGTGAAATTAAGTGGTTCACTTGGGCTCTCTCTTGTTTGTTCATATATGCCTGAAGTGATATGAACTTCCCTCTTATCACTGCTTTTGCTGCATCCCAGATATTCTGATATGTCGTATTTTCATTTTCATTAGTCTGTATATATCTTTTGATCTCTGCACTTATTTCTTCTTTGACCCATTCATTTTTTAAAAGTATGTTGTTTAGTTTCCACATTTTTGTGGGGTTTTTTCCTCCTTTTTGCAGTTGAATTCTAGTTTCAAGGCTTTATGATCAGAAAATATGCTTGGTACAACTTCGATTTTTCTGAATTTGCTGATGTTGTTTTTGTGGCCCAACATATGGTCAGTTCTTGAGAATGATCCATGTACACAGGAGAAAAATGTATACTCATCACTTTGGAATGAAATGTCCTGTAGATGTCTATCATATCCAGGTGCTCTAGTGTTTTGTTTAAGGCCAATATATCTTTATTGATTCTCTGTTTGGATGACCGATGTAGAGCCGTCAGTGGTGTATTGAGGTCTTCAAGTATGATTGTATTTTTGTCAGTTTTTGTTTTTAGGTCAATAAGTAGCTGTCTTATATATTTTGGTGCTCCTTGGTTTGGTGCATATATATTAAGAATTGTTAAGTCTTCTTGATTCCGTGTCCCCTTAGCCATTATGAAATGGCCATTTTTGTCTCTGAGTACTTTTGCTGTCTTGTAGTCAGCATTATCCGATATGAGTATTTCTACACCTGCTTTTTTTTGGATGTTATTTGCTTGGAGTATTGTTTTCCAGCCTTTCACTTTGAATTTATTTTTATCCTTGTTACTTAGATGAGTTTCCTGTAGGCAGCATACAGTTGGATGTTCTTTTTTAATCCATTCTGCTACTCTGTGTCTTTTTATTGGTAAGTTTAATCCGTTTACATTTAGTGTAATTATTGACAATTGTGAGTTCCCTATTGCCATTTTATATCTTGCTTTCTGTTAGTTTTGTGTCTTGTTTGATCCTTCCCTTTCGTTTCTTTATCTTTTGTTTTTATTTGGTTGTATTCCATACATCTTTCCTCTGTTGCTATCTTTTTTATCTAATGTGCTTCTGTGGTGGTTTTTTCAGTGGTGGTTACCTTTAAATAATAAAAAGGGTTCCTACCCTGTTCATTGTAGCGCACTATTTTGTGAGTACTTTTGCACTCCATCGTCCTTTGCTACTGTTAATCTCCATCTTCTCCCCCCCCCGTTTTGTGTTTTTGTTACAGTTTAAATTTGGTTTTATTGTGTTCTTCTTGGAGCTTTTATTTGTGGCTTTATTTTTTTTTGTTCTTTGTATCTGATTGGAGAACCCCCTTTAATAATTCCTGGAGTGGGGGTTTTCTGATGATAAATTCCCTCATCTTTTCTGTATCTGTGAATGTTTTTATTTCTCCTTCATATTTGAAGGTTAGCTTTGATAGGTATAGTATTCGTGGCTGGAAGTTCCTCTCTTTCAGGACTTTAAATATTGGGGTCCACTCTCTTCTAGCTTGTAGAGTTTCTGCTGAGAAATCTGATGATAATCTAATGGGCCTTCCTTTATATGTTGTATTCTTCTTTTCCCTGGCTGCCTTGAGAATTTTTTCTTCGCCTTTGTTTTGTGCCAATTTCATTATGATGTGCCTTGGAGTAGGTTTGTTGGCGTTAAGACAACTCAGAATTCTGTTTTCTTCATGAATTTGAGGCTTTACTTCTTTCCACATGCTTGGGAAGTTCTCATCTATTATTTGTTTGAATATGTTCTCCATTTCATTTTCTCTCTCTTCTCCCTCTGATATACCTATTATTCTTATGTTATTCTTTCTGATGGAGTCAGATAATTCTTGTAGGGCTATCTCATTTTTTTAAATTTTTGTGTCTCTTCTTCTCTCTGTTGTGCCTCAAGTTGCTTATCTTCTATTTCACTAATCCTCTCTTCTATCTGGCCTGTTCTTTTAGCTAAGCTTGTTACCTCATTTTTCAGCTCGTGAATTGAGTTTTTCATCTCTGTTTGATTTGTTTTTATAGTTTCAATTTCCTTGGACATATATTCTTTGTGTTCATTGAGTTGTTTTCTGAGCTCCCTAAATTGCCTTTCTGTGTTTTCTTGTATATTTCTGAGTATTTTTAGGATTTCTATCTTGAATTCTCTGTCATTTAGCTCCAAGGTTTCCAATATATTAAATTTTTTCTCCATAGATTTTTTCTCATATATCTGTTTTACCTCTCTTTCTTTTGTATCCATGATATTCGATTTTCTCTTTCTTAATGGCATCTGAGGGTGGTTTTTGTTGATAGTATTATTGAGATTTAATAAAGAATAAAAAGTTAAAAAAATAAAAAATCAAAAAAAGTCGTTTTTTTTAAATTAATAATGAAATAAAGAAAAATAAAATAATGAAAAAAAATTTAAAAAAAGGAAATTATTCCCCCCCCTCCTTTTTTCTTCTCTTCTCCTCTCCCATCTCTCTGAGAAAATCTTGTGGTGAACTGTGAATTATATTGTATTCAATAGAACAAACAATGCTTGTAATGGAGGGCCTGAATTGGTGAAAAGTAATAAAGGGGCAAATATAAAATAAAGTAAAATAAAAATAAAAAAAGGAGGGGTATGGACCCACAAAAAGCCAATAATGAAAAAATTTGGATCCAGAGTAAAATGATTTGCATTTAGTTGTTGGTTGACTAAGAGTTATGTTGAGAGGAATAAGAGGGAAACAGGAAAATGCGGGGACAAACTAAAAAATTAGTATTGTATTTAGTGCAACAAGAGCTTGATAAAATGGAGAGCCAGGGATGGGTGCACTGCTAGTGAGTTAAAAAGGTGAAGTAAAAACCCCCCAAAATGCCACAAACATAAGTTTGAGTTCCAGATAAGATAATTTGTTTGTTATTGAGGTTTGAATGAGAGGAGATGTAAAAGAGAAAGGAAGAAACTAAAATAGAGGGAGAAAAGAAAGAGAGAGCGAGAGAAAAAAAGAGGTAACCACTAAAAAAAGAAAAAAGAAAAAAGAGGAGAGAGAGAGAGAGAGAGAGTTAAGAGTTTTGGAGTGCAACCCTCATAGAGAGAAAGGAAGAGGAAAGAAAAGATAATGGGAGATGTAACACTTATGAGTAGTGTAGTTTAAGGAGAGGAGAGAGTAAGACTGGTAGAGAGTTAAACGACCAAATTGGAGGAGGAAAAAAAATCAAGAATGAAGATAAGAGAAACAAACGAACAAATATAATAAAATGGGATAGGTTATAAAGTCTGCCGATTATTCTTGATTTTGAGCGGTTATCTTCTTGCTTTTCCTTTTCTCTCCCTATTCCTGGTCAGTGACTCTGTACCTCAGGTTCTGCCTCTTTGGCATGCTCAGGTAGAGGTTTCCAGTTGATAAGTCTCTATGGCGATGCCATGTATTGTGCTTTTATCACATTGGCAGTTGAGGCTCATTAGCATTTATAGGCTCCGACAGTGAGAGAGTCTGTGTTCCTGGAGCCTCTCTCCTAGTCTTTCCTTCCTCAATTCGTAGCCTGATAATCCAGTTATGAGGTTGCTGCTGCCTCTGCCTGGATAGTAAGAGGCTCAAAGAGCTGGCAACTCCCCACTCTATTTCCACTCAGCACAGGGCTCTGGGTAAGGCTCAGTCAATCAGAGCTGCTAGTATAATCAGCCGGGGCTTCTGCCCACTCAAAGACCTCTGGCTCTGCCACTCTGTCCGGTAACATGGGCGGGCACCCACTCCCGGGGCGCTTGCAGGAAACTCTCGTTCACTATCTCCGCGCGCAGACCAGGATGTCAGACCGGAAGTCTCGCCCTCTGAGTGAAACCCCCGCCGCCCGCACTGAAAATTCCAGCGTTGGAATTGGCTCTCGCTCCGTCCCCGTGTGTGGCTTTTTCAAGGTGCTGGGGTAGCCTGAGATTCCGCTTTAGGTCCACACAAAGGCCCCTGACTCTGCCCCTCTGTGGGATAACAGGGGCAGGCACTGCCGAGGCACTTGGAGCAATCTCTCGCTCACTATCTGCGCGCGCAGACCAGGATGTCAGACCGGAAGTCTCGCCCTCTGAGTGAAACCCCCTGCCTGCACTAAAAAGTTCCAGCGTTGGAATTGGCTCTCGCTCCGTTCCAGTGTGTGGCTTTTTCAAGGCGCTGGGGCGGCCTGAGATTCCGCTTTAGGCCCACACAAAGACCCCTGACTCTGCCCCTCTGTGGTACAACATGGGTGCACACTCCCGGGGCTTTGGAAGGTATCTCTCGCCCACTATCTGCGCGCACCGACCAGGAGATTGGGTAAAATGGCTGCCCCGATTGTCTTTCTTTGTTTGGGTTTGGCGTGAGTGTTAGCTGTATTGCCCGGGTTGTCACAGGAACAGTTTTTCCTCGGCTTGGATCTCTGTGCCACAGCGTGCTTTGGCTGTTTGTGCTGCGGCCTGGATCTATTCACCCCCTTTGCCCGCCTTAGTTTCTATATTCTTAGCTTCCAGTGAAAGCTGCCCTGTTTAGGTTAGTGAGGAAGGCGGAGCATTTCTTACTCCCTATTTCCTTCGGGGCTTGGTTATATATTTAGCCAATTTTTCGCTCGACCATACCTTTGGTTGTATTGTGAAACATCTGGAGGCTCCAAGCATAGGTTTTTCTGTTTCTGGTTGAAGGTCTTGTTGAGTTTTGAGGGAGATTTATCGATATCACTTCCTACCCCACCATTACTCTGACGTCATCTCCAATAGAAATTATTTAGCATGAAAGAAAGAGAATCACCACAGATGATGTGGCAATTGAAACAAAATTTAAGAATATAATGAATAAGATTTTGCTTATACATTTTTTTGGCCATAATGGACACACTTCTTGAAAAGCACAAATTTTCATAAAATTTTATGATAAGAAAGAAAACCTAAATGATCTTATAATGACTCAATAAATTAACTTAGTAGTTTAACATTTTTTCTTAAAAAATAATACCATGTCAGGTGGTTTCACTGGCAAATTCTATTGAACATTCAAGTAGAAGATCAGTAATTGTTTTTAGACTATTCTTGGAATAGGATAAAAGGGAATATTCTCAACGCATTTTATGAAGTCTTTACATCTTATACCTTTAAGGAAAAGCACCTTGTGGCTCTTCGAGGGCCCATACAGTTGGTGATTGTTGAGATGGTGATACGGAACTAGTGCTTTACCCCTGGGGCACCCTGAGGTTTGGCATTTGGGATGTTAAAAATCTTAGAAAGTTGAAGCTGTTCTGTTTGTTGCTGTAGAAAGAATTTCAACAGCAGCTAGAAAATAAGTAGTCCCCAACTTCCTCCTTTCAATCTTTCATCAGTATCTTATTGGCAGAATCTAACTAGAAATTTGTGTCTGGGAAATGTATTCCATATATTTCCAGCCCTATACCCTACAGAGCAGGGTACAAAGGGGTAGGTCTGGGCTGAGACACAAGAGGTGAATTATAACACAATATTTAATGATACATTGTTAAAACATTTTATTTCAAAGATAAGAATGTATGACAATCACCACCTCTTCAATTTTGTTTTGGATTACAGACCAAGAAAAAAAAAAAACTTAGAAGGATGCAGAAAAACTATAATTTTCAAATGATATGATTATCTCCCAAGAATCTATAGACAAATTTTTAGAATTAATAAGAAAATTTTACAGCTACCTTATTTGCTGGTGTGTGGACAAGTCCTGCTGGGGGTGAGAACAACAGAGATGCAAAGACCTGGGTCTGGGGACCAGGTTCAGTGATGCAGATCCACTTTATTCAGGAAGTAAGCTAGCTTATATACATGGGTTCACCCAGAAGGATGTTACAGCATGTCCTTCATAGCCAATGGCTGAAAAGATCAGGGAGCTGCCTGGTTAGCACTGAGTTACTTCCTTATAGCAGGCGAGCTCCCTTCCTAGGTATGCACAGGAGGTTTCTGGGAACTGGAGAATTCTTACAGCATTGCATCAGCCACAGCTGCTAGGAATGCTCTCTGTACTCCACTCACATCTCCCCCTTCTTTTTTAATTAAGGCCAATTGGACTTGATGAATGACAGCTTGCTGTTGTTGTAGCTTCTGAATGCTATGCATTATGCAACGGAACCCTAGTAGAACTAAAACTATAATATCTATTATACTATATGATAATAGATTAGCTAGATTAAACAATTAGGCAAGCTTCTGTAATGTTTGACTAGTTAGGAAATAGAATGAGGGTCATAAACAGGGGATTTCTCCTAGAGGTTGGGATGTCATTTCCCTCCCATTGTGTTACAGAGAACTTCCAGGTGCTGTTAAACACAGTTCCATTTTGATTGTAAAAAATGGACATAGGTTCATACATGCCCCTTCCCACAAAGGTCCCAGAGTCCAAACACAGAATGGATGGCTTGCCATGGGCTGCATACTGTGTATGGTTGCAAGGCACATTACACAAATTACAACAACACGACAAATCATACAATTTCAACAATTACAAAGGTACATTTCACCAGTCTCTGAGCACATTGCCAAAAGCACAAAATGTCCTGGATCTTTTTTATAGCCATGGGAAAAGCTTCCTGGGACAGGGGAAGGGCTTCCAGCAAAGGCTGCCCCCCAACCCCATCAAGGTATTTTACATTGTCCAAAATCCATTAGTCCATCCAACAAAGGAGCCAATGCTCATTCCGGTCATAGTCCAGGAAATCAGTCCATGCACATGAGGCCTCAGCCACCCCCCTCATCCCTGCCATCCTGGCAGGTCTTAACAGTGTCCCAAAGAGGAGCATGTGGCAATGGCAGTCAGCATTTCCATCTCTGCTCTGGAGAGCATGATGGCATTCACCCCTATGTCCCAAAATGTCAGTGAACCCACCAGCAACTTAGCAGGCACTCCCTGCTGTTCCAGTGGCTACTTGGCAATGCATACCTGGCTTCCATTCATCCTCCTGCTGCAGCTGCCACTGTTTACCTTCTGGAGTCTGCCATTCACAACTCCAGCCCAATTCTCCTCATCCTCCGAAGACAAACTGAAAACAGCAGCTTGCGCTGCTGGGCTCGAGCCCCAGGCCGCCGCTGCCTGTGTCTGGGAGTCAGCGGTTACTATAGCACACATAAGCAAGAAAAGAGAACCAGGGCCTGAGGGCCCTTCAGGAGCAATTCTCTGGGCCCGCCCCGCCAAAGCCTCCACATCCCCCCAGGTGATGGGGCATGCACTCTGGCCACGAGGTCTTCTTCTGAAGCCCTGAGGACCTCTTCCCCTCAGGCATAGTCAGTGTGGAGAAGGCCAGGGCTGTGGCTTTGGATGGGTTAAGACTGAAACACTTAGTGCAGGGGTCCCCAAACTATGGCCCGCTGGCCGCATGCAGCCCCCTGAGTCCATTTATCTGGCCCCTACCGCACTTCTGGAAGGGGCACCTCTTTCATTGGTGGTCAGTGAGAGGAGCATAGTTCCCATTGAAATAATGGTCAGTTTTTTAATTTAAATTTACTTGTTCTTTATTTTAAATATTGTATTTGTTCCTGTTTTGTTTTTTTTTACTTTAAAATAAGATATGTGTAGTGTGCATAGGGATTTGTTCATAGTTTTTTTTTTATAGTCTGGCCCTCCAATGGTTTGAGGGACAGTGAACTGGTCCCCTGTGTAAAAAGTTTGGGGACCCCTGACTTAGTGGGTGCCCAAGAAACCCTGTCTAGCAGGTTTGGGGGTTCCTGGGATCCATTTTGGCTGAAATACACAAGTATAACCTCTCCCTTGTGTTGAAAGAGGATGTGATGTCTGCCACTGTGCCATGGCTAGCTCCTTCCAGCATCATTTTAGAGAGAGCAGTGGGGGAGAGAGAAAGCTAGAGATTCAGACAGACAGAAAGAAAAAAGACACATAGGGCATATAGGCTAGCCCATGGGTTTGTAGCAGGAACATGTGTTGGAGTTAAAGCTGGAGTAGAAAATGGTGTCTGACAGGCTGGGTTGGGGAATTGAGCCCTGGCAGGGAATGTAGAAGTAGCGACTTCCACTTTTTCTGGTGGCAGAGCTGATGGCGCAGTTAGCAATTTGGTTGGTTTTGTTTCTGTATGCTCAGCTGGGATTTTGTGAAACTTGAGGCTAAACTACTTTCCTCCTCAGTGGAGGGGAGTAAATAGGAAGGTAGGGGCTCCCCCAAGAGAGAAGCAGCCTGCAATATCTTTGGCACTGGCAAAGGGTCCCCAGGAAAAGCACTGGTCAGGAAGGCATGTATTGCTAGCACGGCAGGAATGAGGCCAGGAGGGAAGGTTTGTTCCCCATGTACTTTGACCAAACGGATTTACCGGAAAGCTTGGGCCCAAGTATTTGGGTCCCAGAGGGGCGTGTCCTCAATCCAGGGATTGAGACCAGAGAGAATCTTCTAGTAGGTACAAAGATTCTTTTTACAAACTTCAACTCACCTACTCTTCAATAGGGCATGCAGGGCTCAAGCCTGTGGAGCTTGAGAGTAGGGGAGAAGGTTTCCCATTGCAGAGGGTCACTCACCCATACCTTGGATGTTGGTTAGGTCTCTGCCCCACATTGTGCACCAGTTGTGGACAAGTCCTGCCAAAGGTGAGGAAGACGGAGACGCAAAGACCTGACTCCGGGGTCCAGGTTCAGTGATGCAGATCAACTTTATTCAGGAAGTAAGCTATTCACAGGTTCAGCCTATAGGGTGTTACAGCATGTCCTTCATAGCCAATGGCTGAAAAGATCAGGGAGCTGCGTGGTTGGTGCTGAGTCACTTTCTTATAGCGGGTGAGCTCCCTTCCTGGGTGTGCCCAGGAGGGTTCTTGGAGCTGGAGTATTCTCACAGCATTGCATCAGCCACAGCTACTAGAAATGTGCTCTGCGTTCCACTCATACTGGTGTGTGGCCACAGTTGGGGTCACCATCACTGCCAGGCAGGTGCAAGTTTCCATTAGATTCCTACAGATGGTAGAGAAACAGCAAAACCAAAAACTGGTGGGCCATTCCTTTATTCTAGCCTCACAACCAGCCAGCGAGTGAAAACATACAGGGCACCAAAATCCACTCACACACTCTCCAGTTCCACAACCAGGAGAATCTTGTCTGGTTTTTCCTAGAATCAAAGGCCTCCACTAGTCCAGGTCGTCTCTGGTTCCCCATCTGCCAACATGGCTTCTTACTCTGCAAAACTGGCTACTCTCTCTATCCCTTCCATCTTGGCTTCTTTCTCCCTCCTTTTTCTCACAAACTTTTCTTGGCTGGAAAACCCCTACCTCAGCAACATTAGCATAACAATGACCCTTCCCAAGCAGAAAGGTAATTAGCAATTTCAGACCAGGGCCATTTTTAACAATAAAAGTGAGCAAATGTAAAAAATCACATTTTACAAACTTATTTGTCCAACAGCTGGTTACAAAACTATTATTCAAAAATCACATGCATTTCTGTGCAGCAATAGCAGTTAAAATAAACAAGATTTTGACACAAAACATTTATAATATACTGCTCACAAAAATTAGCGTGTATTTCAAAATGAATATGAAGTGGTAAAATATCCCCTAATTTTTGTAAGCAGTATAGTTAACAAAATAAGAGGTACCTGGGGATAAATTATATCAGATATATGGAACCTTTAAGGAAAGAATCATAAGCCTTTATTGAAAGACATTTAAAAGTGAACAGTTGTATTATTTTCAAGAATAAAATACTCAATACCATTAAAAAATTATTTGTCCCCTTTGGAGTACTATTTTTTATTGTATTGTTCTAAGAGTTGTTCCTGGTGGCAAAAACTGAGTGAGTCAGTTCAGGTCAGCTGGGAAGCAGATGTCAAGATGAAATTAGATAAATAAGAGATTATTTTGGGGAAATGCCTGTAAACAACCAAGAGGGAAGCCCTGAATGAATAGCTCCAGTGATGGGTTTCAAATAACTTAATAACTGGTTCTCTGCCCTAATGACCATTTTAAGTATTAAAAAAATATACCAGCCTGACCAGGCAGTGGCTCAGTGGATAGAGCCTTGGACTGGGATGCGGAGGACCCAGGTTCGAGACCCCGAGGTCACCAGCTTGAGCGTGGGCTCATCTGGTTTGAGCAAAGCTCGCCAGCTTAGACCCAAGGTCGCTGGCTCGAGCAGGGGGTTACTCGGTCTGCTGTAGCCCCACAGTCAAGGCACATACGAAAAAGCAATCAATGAACAACTAAGATGTCGCAACAAAAAACTGATGATTGATGCTTCTCATCTCTCTCTGTCCCTGTCTGTCCCTCTCTCTCTAACTCTCTCTCTGTCTCTGTAAAACAAACAAACAAAAAACAAACAAACAAAAGGTAGTTTATTATTTCATGCATTTAATTCTTAAATAAAAACAATAAAAGTGGCTCACAAAAATAGATTATTTAAAAAATATTAATGAAAAATTATTAAATAATACCTGACAAAAACAAGAAAATTGTTATTTAAGATATTTCTGCCTGATCAGGCAGTGGCACAGTGGATAGAGCATTGGACTGGGACACAAAGGACCCAAGTTTGAAACCCTGAGGTTGCCAGCTTGAGTGCAGGCTCATCTGGTTTGAGTAAGGTTCACCAGCTTGAGCCCAAGGTTGCTGGCTTGCAAGGGTCACTCTGTCTGCTGTAGCCCCCAGTCAAGGCAAATATGAGAAAGCAATCAATGAACACTAAAGTGCCGCAACAAAGAATTGACATTTCTCATCTCTCTTCCTTCCTGTCTGTCTGTCCCTATCTGTCCCTCTCTCTGTCTCTCTCTGTCCCTGTCACAGACACACAAAAAAGATATTTCCATATTGCTTCTTGGTTGGCTTCCGCACTTGCAATTTTTTTTCACCTATAGACAGAATAAACATTACTATGGGTGCTTAGAATACACACTTTTGTGTAGATGAATGTTAAAAAAGAGTAAGGAATGTAAATTTTTTTCACCTATAGACAAAATGAACATTACCATGGGTGCTTAGAATATGCTGTTGTGTAAATGAACGTTAAAAAAGAGTAAGGAATGTAAATTTGTGATTTCCACATTGGGTGGCTGCCTAGGCACCCACCTTAGAGAGAACCCTGATCACAAGTGCTATTTTAAAAACTGATTTGCTGAACACAACAAAAAATTAGGTATTGGTTTTTCCAAACAGGTGTAAAGCAGCTAAATCCCACCACTGGGTAACTCTGTTGGTTAGAGCAGTGGTCCCCAACCTTTTTTGGGCCATGGACAGGTTTAATGTCAGAAAATATTTTCGCAGACTGGCCTTTAGGGTGGGACAGATAAATGTATCACGTGATTGAGACAAGTATCAAGAGTGAGTCTTAGACGAATGTAACAGAGGGAACTTGGTCACTTTTAAAAAATAAAACATCATTCAGACTTAAATATAAATAAAACGGAAATAATGTAAGTTATTTATTCTTTCTCTGCAGACCAGTACCAAATGGCCCATGGATCAGTACTGGTCCACAGCCCAGGGGTTGGGGACCACTGGGTTAGAGCACCAAGGTTGTGGGTTTGATCCCTGGTCAGGGCACATACAAGAATCAACCAGTGAATACATCAATAAGTGAAGCAATAAATCGATGTTTCTCTTTCTCCTCCTCCTCTTTCTCTGCCTTCCCCTCTCTCTTTAAAAATTAATTTAAAAAAAGAACCAAGAGGGAGGCATCAGGTGTGGGCAGGGAGAGCTTCAGAACATAATGAGATTCTGACATTTACAGGGAAGGAAGGAGAATTGGGTAGGAAGAGGCCCAGGCTGAGGGGGATGCTCTGAGCAAAAACTTCATTAGGCAGGAAGAGCTTGGCCTAGAATCCCTGCTGTGTGCTCAAACCTTGGAGAGGGTGTGGCTTCCTGTGAACAGGACTGCAGCAGCTAAAGGCTGTCAGCTGACTAACACTTATTGGAGCAGTTTCTTTCTCAAAAAAAGATCTGAGGCCCTGGCCGGTTGGCTCAGTGGTAGAGCATCGGCCTGGTGTGCAGGAGTCCTGGGTTTGATTCCCAGCCAGGGCACACAGGAGAAGTGCCCATCTGCTTCTCCACCCCTCCCCTTCTTCTTCTTCTCTGTCTCTCTTCCACTCCAGCAGCCAAGGCTCCATTGGAGCAAAGTTGGCCTGGGCACTGAGGATGGCTCTGTGGCCTCTGCCTCAGGCACTAGAATGGCTCTGGTTGAAATAGAGTGATGCCTCAGATGGGCAGAGCATCACCCCCTGGTGGGCATGCTGGGTGGATCCCAGTCGGATGCATGCGGGAGTCTGTCTGGCTGCCTCCCCATTTCCAAATTCAGAAAAATACAAAAAAAAAAAAAAAAAAAGATCTGAGCAGCATACTGCTCTGGCTGCCTTATTCAGCCTAGAGGTGTTTCCTCTTATTACTATATTTCTCCATGTATAAGACGCACCTTCACAGAGGGGCTCTCACTCCAGGGAAAAGAGCAGAAAATACTGCTCAGAGCAACTTGCCTGGCGACCAAGGAGCAAGGTGTGTTGAAAGGACCAGCTTGTACTTCAAGAGAAAAAGGGAGAGAGAAGGACAGATGGTGAGGGGCAGAGAAATGCAGGGGATGACCTAAAAAGCTGACTCACCCAGTACAGGAGGAGGCCATAGCTGGGGGAGGGACTGATCCTTCCACAAAGCACAAAACTAAAGTGCTTCCAGATCACAGATCTCTAGACATCTCTCCAGTTCCAATCAGTGCAACAAGACACAGCTGAAAACAAGAAGTGGGGAGGAGGGGCAGTAACTCAGGTTTTCATGGAGATCTGAGATACACCTCCCCCTACTGAAGCTGAGAAAGCAACCCACCCCCAGAAAGATTAACTGGCAGAAGAGGACTTCAGAGCCTCAGATCACACCCACCAAATTCCTGGATACTGTTTCAAATAAGCCCCCTGCTGAGATCAGCAAACAAGATAATCACCTGTTAAGAAAACAAACAAATCAAGACTTCAAAGTGGCCCAAATCCTAAAGTGGATTACAAATAATAGTTGATGCCAACCCAAGAAGACTTAGAAACAACACAAGCAAAAACTGGAGGCAGACAACACCGAGCCTAGACTCAACCAGCTCTACAAAGAAAACACCCAGACATCCAGGCACAATGAGAAGACAAAGAAATGCAATCCAAATGTAACCACAAGAGAGACCTTCAGGAGATGATTGAGTGATATGGAAATAATCAAACTTCTGGATGCGTAGTTTAAAATAATGATTGTAATGATGCTTAGGGATCTTAGAACAACAATGGATGGTCATCACGAACACCTAAATAAAGAAATAGCAAGTATAAAAAAGGATATTGAAATATTAAAAAAGAATCAGTCAGAGATGACAAATACAAAATCAGAAATGAAGACCACAATGGAAGGAATTAAAAACAGGATGGACGGAGCTGAGGATCGAATCAGCAAGTTGGAGGACAACTGGAATGAATGCATGAAAGCAGAGAAGAAAAAAGAAAAGAGACTCAAAAAGTCTGAGGAAACTCTTAGTGAGCTCTGTGACAACATAAAGAGAAATAACATCCGCATAATAGGGGTTCCTGAAGAAGAAGAGAAAGAACAAGGGATAGAGGCTTTATTCAATCATATCATAGCTGAAAACTTCCCTAAATTAATGCAAGAGAAACTCTCAAAAATTCAAGAAGCACAGAGAACTCCACTAAAAAGAAACCCAAAGAAACCTATACCAAGACACATTATAATTAAAACACCAAAGCTAAGTGATAAAGAGAAAATATTAAAAGCTATAAGAGAAAAAAAGGCTATCACCTACAAAGGAGCCCCCATAAGGATGACATCAGACTTCTCAACAGAAACACTTGAAGCCAGAAGGGAATGGCAAGAAATATTCAAAGTAATGCAGAACAAGAACCTAAAACCAAGACTACTTTATCCAGCAAGGCTATCATTTAAAATTCAAGGAGAAATAAAAAGGTTCCCAGACAAAAAAAAAACTCAAGGAATTCATTACAACCAAACCAATGCTGCAGAAAATGTCAAGGGGCATGGTGTAAACAGATCAAATTGGGAAAAGAATATAGCAAAAGAGGAATACAGCTTTAAAGAATAAAATTGCAATAAACAACTACATGTCAATAATAACCTTAAATGTGAATGGATTAAATGATCCAATCAAAAGACAGAGGGTAGCTGCATGGATAAGAAAACAGGACCCGTACATATGCTGTCTACAAAAGACACACCTTAAAACAAAAGATGCACATAGGTTGAAGGTAAAAGGATGAAAAAAAAAACAACATTTCATGCAAATGGAAATTAAAAAAAAGCTGGGGTAGCAATACTTATATCAGACAAAATGGACTTTAAAACAAAGAATATAGTAAGGGATAAAGAAGGCCACTACATAATGATAAAGGGAGCAATCGAACAGGAAGATATAACTATTATAAATATCTATGCACCTAATATAGGAGCACCTAAATATATAAAGCAGACTTTGATGGATATAAAGAGCGAGATCAACAGCAACACTATAATAGTAGGGGATTTCAATAACCCACTAATATCACTACATAGATCCTCAAGAAAAAAAATTAACAAAGAAACAGAAGACTTAAAGGACACACTAGATCAACTTGATTTAATAGATATCTTAGAACCTTTCAACCTAAAGCAGCAGAATATACATTTTTTTCAAGTGCTCATGGTACATTCTCTAGGATAGACCACATATTAGGGCACAAAAGTGGTCTCAACAATTTAAGAAGATGGAAATCATATCAAACACTTTCTGTGATCACAATGGCATGAAACTAGAAATCAACCACAACAGAAAAGCTCAAAAATTCTCAAACACATGGAAACTAAATAGCAGGTTGTTAAATAACGAATGGATCAAGAATGAGATCAAAAAAGAAATAAAAAATTTCCTAGAAACGAATGATAATGAGCATACAACAACTCAAAATTTATGGGACACAGCAAAAGCAGTACTGTCAGGGAAGTTAATAGCACTACAGGCACACTTTAATAAGCTAGAAAAAGCTCAAATAAATAACTTAACCCTGCATCTAAAAGAACTAGAAAAAGAACAGCAAGTAAAGCCTACATGTAGTAGAAGGAAGGAAATAATAAAGATCAGAGCAGAAATAAATGACATAGAGACTAAAGAAACATACAGAGGATCAATGAAACTAGGAGCTGGTTCTTTGAAAAGGTAAACTAGACTCACCAAGAAAAAGAGAGAGAGGACTCAAATAAATAAAATTAGATGTGAGAGGGGAGAAATAACAACTGACACAACAGAAATACAAAGGATTGTAAGAAAATATTATGAAGAACTGTATGCCAAAAAACTAGACAATCTAGATGAAATGGACAAATTTCTTGAAACATACAATCTTCCAAAAATCAATCTGGAAGAATTAGAAAACCTAAACAGACCGATTACACCAAATGAGATCAAAACAGTTATCAAAAAAACTCCCAACAAGGAAGAGTCCTGGACCAGATGGCTTCACAACTGAATTCTACCAACTATTCAAAGAAGAACTAACTCCTATCCTTCTCAAGGTATTTCAAAAAATTCAAGAGGAAGGAAGACTTCCAAGCTCCTTTTATGAGGCGAGCATAATTCTGATTTCAAAACCAGGCAAAGACAACACAAAGAAATAAATTTATAGGCCAATATCCCTGATGAATATAGATGCAAAAATCCTCAACAAAATATTAGCAAACCGGATCCAACAATATATGGAAAAAATCATACACCATGATCAAGTGGGATTTATTCTGGGGAGGCAAGGTTGGTACAATATTTGCAAATCTATCAATGTTATTTATCACATAAATGAAAGGAAGGAGAAAAACCACATGATAATTTCTTTTTTTTTTTTTTTTTTTTTGTATTTTTCTGAAGCTGGAAACGGGGAGAGACAGGCAGACAGACTCCCGCATGTGCCCGACCGGGATCCACCGGCACGCCCACCAGGGGCTATGCTCTGCCCACCAGGTGGCATTGCTCTGTCCCTCTGGGGCATCGCTCTGTTGCGACCAGAGCCACTCTAGCGCCTGGGGCAGAGGCCAAGGAGCCATCCCCAGCGCCCGGGCCATCTTTGCTCCAGTGGAGCCTTGGCTGTGGGAGGGGAAGATAGAGACAGAGAGGAAGGAGGGGGGGTGGAGAAGCAGATGGGCGCCTCTCCTATGTGCCCTGGCCGAGAATCAAACCCGGGTCCCCCGCATGCCAGGCTGATGCTTTACCGCTGAGCCAACCGGCCAGGGCCCCACATGATAATTTCAATAGATGCAGAAAAAGCATTTGATAAAATCCAGCACCCATTCATGATCAAAACTCTCAGCAAAGTGGGAATACAGGGAACATAACTCAACATGATAAAAGCCATCTATAACAAACCCACAACCAACATCATACTCAATAGACAAAAATTAAAAGCAATCCCCTTAAGATCAGGAACAACACAGGGGTGCCCCCTTTCACCACTCTTGTTCAACATAGTCCTGGAAGCCCTAGCCACAGCAATCAGACAAGAAGAAGAAATAAAAGGCATTCAAGTTGGAAAAGAAGAAGTAAAGCTATCATTATTTGCAGATGATATGATATTGTATATAGAAAATCCTAAAGTCTCAGTAAAAAAACTACTGGACCTGAAAAATGAATTCAGCAAGGTGGCGGGATATAAAATCAATACTCAGAAATCAGATGCATTTTTATACGCCAACAATGAACAGTCAGAAAGAGAAATTAAGGAAACAATCCCCTTCACTATTACAACCAAAAAATAAAGTACCTAGGAGTACATTTAACCAAGGAGACTAAAGACTTGTACTCGGAAAATTATAAAACATTGATAAAAGAAATCAGGGAAGATATAAACAAGTGGAAGCATGTACCATGCTCATAGTTAGGAAGAATAAACATCATTAAAATGTCTATATTACCCAAAGTAATTTATAAATTCAATGCAATACTTATTAAAATACCAATGACATACTTTAAAGATATAGATCACATATTCCAAAAATTTATATGGAACCAAAAGAGAACACGAATAGCCTCAGCAATCTTAAAAAAGAAGAATAAAGTGGGAGGTATCACACTTCCTGACATCAAGCTATACTACAAGGCCATTGTACTCAAAAGAGCCTGATACTGGTATAAGAACTGGCACATAGATCAATGGAACAAAACAGAGAACCCAGAAATAAACCCACAGCTCTATGGACAACTGATATTTGACAAAGGAGGTAAGGAAATACAGTGGAGTAAAGACAGCCTCTTCAACAAATGGTGTTCAGAAAATTGGACAGCAACCTGCAAAAAAAATGAAACTAGACCACCAACTTACACCATTCACAAAAGTAACTCAAAATGGATAAATGTAAGGTGTGAAACCATAAGCATCTTAGAGGAAAACATAGGCAGTAAGCTCTCCGACATCTCTCGCAGCGATATATTTGCTGATTTATCTCCATAGGCAAGTAAAATAAAAGACAGGATAAACAAATGGGACTATATCAAACTAAAAAGCTTTTGCACAGCCAAAGACAATAAGAACAGAATAAAGAGACAAGCTACACAATGGGAGAACATATTTGACATTACATCTGATAAGGGGTTAATAACCAAAATTTATAAAGAACTTGTAAAACTCAACACCAGAAAGACAAACAATCCAATAAAAAAATAGGCAAAAAAATGAATAGACACTTCTTCGATGAGGATATACAGATTGCCAATAGGCATATGAAAAAATGCTCAACATCATTAATCATTAGAGAAATGCAAATTAAAACCACAATGAGATATCACCTCACACCGGTTAGAATGGCACTCATCAACAAAACAACACAGAATAAGTGCTGGCGAGGATGTGGAGAAAAGGGAACTCTCCTGCATTGCTGGTGGGAATGCAGACTGGTGCAGCCTTTGTGGAAAACAGTATGGAGATTCCTCAAAAAATTAAAAATCAAACTGCCTTTTGACCCAGCTATCCCACTTTCAGGAGTATATCCCAAGGACACCATAGTACGGTTCCAGAAGGAGAAATGCACCCCCATGTTTATAGCAGCATTGTTCACAATAGCTAAGATCTGGAAACAGCCCAAGTGTCCGTCAGAGGACGAGTGGATTAAAAAGCCTTGGTACATATATCCTATGAAATACTACTCAGCCATAAGAAATGATGACATCGGATCATTTACAGTAACATGGATGGACCTTGTTAACATTATACGGAGTGAAATAAGTAAATCAGAAAAAAACTGAGAACTATATGAACCCATGCATAGATGGGACATAAAAATGAGACTCAGAGACATGGACAAGAATGTGATGGTAACAGGGAGTTGGGTGGAGGGGTGATGAGGGGGCGAGGAAGGAGAGGGAGGGAGTGGGGGGAGGGGAGGGGCACAAAGAAAACCAGATAGAAGGTGACAGAGGACAACTTGACTTTGAGTGAGGAGTATGGAGCATAATCAAAGGTCAAAATAATCTGGAGATATTTTCTTGGAACATATGTACCCTGATTTATCAATGTCACTGCATTAAAATTAATAAAAATAAGATTAAAAAAAGATCTGAGCAGCATACTGCTCTGGCTGCCTTATTCAGCCTAGAGGTGTTTCCTTTTACTACTATATTTCTCCATGTATAAGACGCACCTTCATTTGGGGCCTGAAATTTGAAAAAAAATATATTGAATAAAGTTATTGATCTCAAGTTTTATTGACATTAAAATTTATACAACTCCTCATCACTGTCAAAACTCCCATTCATTGGCTTGTCCTTATCTGTGTCTGATGATGAATCACTGTCTCCATATATTGCCTTGTCCTCAGTTCCATCTTTGGCATTTGAAATGCCACAACCACTGTATAAGATGCACCCAGTTTTTAGACCCCAAATTTTTTGAAAAATGGTGCATTTTATAGATGGAAAATGGGGTATTTCAATGACTTTTTAATTTATTGTGTTAACACGAATTCAAGTGTACCACTCAATGTAATTCCCTCCCTCCCTCTCTCTTGTCCTGCATTGCCTACCCCTCCTTGCTTCCCTTTGGGATTTGCTATCCTGTCATCTGTATCTATGTGTTATGTATATATAATTTTTCTAATCCCTTCACTTTCTCTGACCCCATCCCCTTATCCCCCTTTCCTCTGACAGCTGTCCCTCTGCTCTCATGACCCCACCTCTGCCTCTATTCCATTCCTCAGTTCACCTTATTCATTAGATTCCACATATAACTGAGTTCATATGATATTTATTTTTCTCTGCCTGGCTTATTTTACTTAGCATAATAATTTGCAAGTCTGTCCATGCCATTGCAAAAGGTAAAACTTCCTTCTTTTTAATGACTACATAGTATTCCATTGTGTATATGTATCACTGCTTTTTAATGCACTTGTCCACTGATGGACACTTGGGTTGTTTCTATATCTTAGTTATTGTAAACAATGCTTTAATAAACATGGGAGTGCATATCTTCTTTTGAATCAGTGATTTGGTATTCTTAGGATATATTCCTAAAAGTAGGATAGATAGGTCAAAAGGCAGTTCCACTTTAAATTTTTTGAGGAAACACCATACTGTTTCTCACTGTGGCTGCACAAGTCTGCATTCCCACCATCAGCGCAGGAGGATTCCCTTTTCTCCATACCCTCACTAGCACTTATTATGTGTTGATTTGTTAATGAGCACCATTCTGACAGGTGTGAGGTGATATCTCATTGTGGTTTTAATTTTCATTTCTATGATGATTAGTGACATTGAATATTTTTTCATATGCCTATTGGCCATCTGTATGTCTTCTTCAAAGAAGTGTCTATTTAGTTCTTTTGCTCATTTTTAAATTGAATTCTTTACCTCCATGGTGTTAGGTTTTAGAAGTTAATTATAAATTTTGGTTATTAACCCCTTATCAGCCATATTGGCGAATATGTTCTTCCATTGTGTGAGTTGTCTTTTAATTTTGTTCATGTTGTCTTTTGCTGTGTCAAAGCTTTTTAGTTTGATATAGTCCCATTTTGTTTATTTTGTCCTTTATTTCACTTGTCCATAGAGATATATCAGCAAAAATATTGCCGTGAGAGATAATGGGGGGTTTACTGCCTATGTTTTCTTCCAAGATGTTTATAGTTTCACAACTTACATTTAAATCTTTTATCCATTTTGAGTTTATTTTTGTGAATGGTGTGAGTTGGTGGTCTAGTTTAATTTTTTTTCAGGTAGCTGTCCAATTTTCCCAACACCATTTATTAAAGAAACTATCTTTATTCCACTGTATGCTCTTACCTACTTTGTCAAATACCAATTACCATAAAGGTGTGGGTTTATTTCCGGGTTCCGGGTTCTCTGTTCTGTTTTATTGATCTGTATGCCTGTTCTTATGACAGTTACAAGCTATTTAGATTACTGTGGCCTTGTAGTATAACTTGATATCAGGAAGTGTGACACCTCCAACTTTGTTCTTCATTTTTAATATTGCTGAGGCTATTCGTGTTCTTTTTTTGTTACATATAAATTTTTGGAATATTTGTTCTATATCTTTGGAGTATGCCATTGGTATTTTAAGAGGAATTGCATTAAATCTATACTAGATTGCTTTGGGTAATATAGACATTTTAATGATGTTTATTCTTCCTATCCATGAGCACAGTATATGCTTCCACTTGTTTGTATCTTTCTTGATTTATTTTTTTAATGTCTTGTAATTTTCTGAGTGGAAGTCTTTTACCTCCTTGGTTAAAAATACTCCTAGGTACTTTATTTTTTTTTGTTGCAATAGTGAAGTGGATTGTTTTCTTAATTTCTCTTTCAGACAGCACTGATTGTTGGTGTATAAAAATGCCACTGACTTCTGCATATTAATTTTATATCCTGCCACCTTGCCAAATTTATTTATCAGATCTAGTAGTATTTTGACTGAGACTTTAGGGTTTTCTACGTACAGTATGTCATTAGCAAATAGGAATAGTTTTACTTTTTCTTTTCCAATTTGTATGCCTTTTATTTCTTCTTCTTGTCTGATTGCCATGGCTAGGACTTCCAGAACTATGTTGAATAAGAGTGGTGAAAGAGGGGCTCCCCTGCTTTGTTCTTGATTTCATAGGGTTGTTTTTAATTTTTATCCATTAAGTATCTAAATTCTGTTTGTCTGAACTAGCTGGTATAGTTTTTGTTATTGGTAGTTTAACCCTAAGTAATATAACTCCCATGTTTAGCAGAGTATATGATCAGTATATATTTTTTGTATAAATGAATTTAAGTAGAGTGGCTAAAGGAGGATATTTAAGATTTAATTGCTAATTGTTTATATTGTTGAATTGTTTGAAAAATCTAATAATCTTTTCAAAAATAAAAAGGTGTGCAGCAGAGGGAAATGTGGCTCCCCATTCACCAACATAGTGATGTTGTGTTAAGGCAGCAGGAAGGGGTCACAGCCCTGGGGTTCCAGGCTGTGACGGGCAGTAAATGGCAATCTCTCTTGCTGCAAAGAAGCAATCAAAGCTTGAATTCCATGAAGAAAATAATCAAAGGAAAAATATACTAGATGGTGGTCACCTTAGAATGGCAGGCAGATGCTGATATCTGGGTTTATGTGCAAACCCATGAATTCCTTATATATCTATATACCTCGCAACCAATCATAGGAGCCACCTCCTTTTCTCTCTCTTGCTGTCATCCCAAGAGAACTTCACTTCTTTTTTATAGCTAAGATCTCTGAAATAAAAGGATTAGGGCCAGCACCCCAATTCAGTCTACCTTTGGGAAGGCTTGGCATGTTTATAAAATAATATCTTTTTTCTGAAAACTTGGTTTAATACACTTTGAATTCTACTTTCGAATTTCAAAGAACATTGAATATAATAAAGACAAATACTTCTGAAAGAGGTAGATGCCCATGAAGTGTTGCTGAAAACTCATGAGCACAGGTGGAAACATGGTTCTGCACTGTGCAGTGTGCAGATAATGCTTCGCATTGCACATTTGAAACATGTGCCCCAATATATTCAATAAAAAGGTTAAAAAATAAAAACACATTAAATATCAAGACTTCTGAAGTTAAAATTTAGTCAGCACTTCTCTAAAACACTCCTCTGTTTGCTGAGAAGAACTGCAGAAAACTGAGGTGGAAGTGGTAATTTATCTAGACTTAAAACCAAGTGCAATAACTGAAGTTTCTTCTCAACCACATCTTGGTTTGACAGAGAGGAGTGTTTTCTCATTAGGCACTCTTCCTTCCGGTGTCTGGAAGCACCCAGGCTGATTACAGATAGTGATCTAGTATTTAGCTTTTCCGTGCAAGATTTAATATTTCAAAGGTTGTTGGATCTTATTTGAAAAGAAGGACAAACTTAGCCAGTGCCTAATTCTCAACCTTCCTCTTTTCATTTCCTCACACTGATCAGGTACTCCCTGTAGGCCAGTGCTTTAGTTCATTATTGTAGACAATGTATGGAGGGGTTGTACTCTCCATATATATACATACATATATATATATAATTTATACTTATTTATTTATTAAAAAGTTAATTCTTTAATTTTTATTTATTTAAAAAATAAAACAATTTTATTTATTGATTTTAGTGAGAAAGAAAGAAAGAGAGAGAATCAGGAACATCAACCTGTTTCTGTGTGTGCCCTGACAAGGGATTGAACTGGCAACCTCTGCATTTTGAGATGATGCTCTAACCCAGTGGTTCGCAACCCCCAGGCTGCAGACTGGTACCGGTTCATGGGCCATTTGGTACCAGTCCACAGAGAAAGAATAAATAATATATTATTTTTTTTATTTATATTTAAGTCTGAACAATGTTTTATTATTTAAAAATGACCAGATTCCCTCTGTTACATCCGTCTAAGACCTACTTTTGATGCTTGTCTTGGTCACATGATACATTTATCTATCCCACCCTAAAGACCGGTCCGTGAAAAATTTTCTGACATTAAATCAGTTTGTGGCCCAAAAAAGGTTGGGGACCACTGCTCTAACCAAATAAGCTATCAAGCTGGGCATTTTTTTATTTTTTTAAATTTAAGTCATTGAAAAAATATATACATTTTTCTTTTCTTTTCTTTTTTTTTTTTTTTGTATTTTTCTGAAGTTGGAAATGCGGAGGCAGTCAGACAGACTCCCGCATGTGCCCAACCGGGATCCACCCAGCATGCCCACCAGGGGGCGATGCTCTGCCAATTTGGGGCATTGCTCTGCTGCAACCAGAGCCATTCTAGCACCAGAGGCAGAGGCCATGGAGCCATCCTCAGCGCCTGGGCCAACTTTGCTCCAATGGAGCCTTGGCTGCAGGAGGGGGAGAGAGAGACAGAGAGGAAAGAGAGGGGGAAGGGTGGAGAAGCAGATGGGTACTTCTCCTGTGTGCCCTGGCTGGGAATCAAACCCGGGACTCCTGCACGCCAGGCCAACGCCCTACCACTGAGCCAACCGGCCTGGGCCATTTAAAAAAATATTTTAATTTAGTTGACATACATTATTATAATTAGTTTCAGGTGTATACTCTAGTGATTAGATGTTACCTAACTTACTTAGTGATCATTGGGATAAATTTTACACTTATCTGAAATCATACATAGTTATTAAAATATTATCCTATATTCCTTATGCTGTACTTTACTTCCCTATGATTATTCTGTAACAGCCACTTTGTACTTCATAATCCCTTCACCTTTTTCACTCATCCCCCAACTTACTGCTCCTTTCTGGCAACCATCAAAATGTTCTCTGTATCTATGAGTCTGTTTCTGTTCTGTTTGTTCATTTTGTTTTTTAGATTCAATTGTTGATAGATATGTATTTTTTGCCATTTTATTGTTCATATTTTTTATCTTCTTTTTCAAGAAGACCCTTCAACATTTCATATAGCCTGACCAGGTGGTGGTACAGTGGATAGAGCATTGGACTGGGATGTGGAAGATCCAGGTTTGAAACCCCGAGGTCACTCTCTTGAGTGTGGGCTTATCCGGCTTTAGAGTGTGGTCATTGGCTTGAGCGTGGGATCATAAACATGACCTCATGGTCACTAGCTTCAGTCCAAAGGTAACTGGCTTGAAGCCCATGGTTGCTGGCTTGGACCCAAGGTCACTGGCTTGAGCAAGGAGTCACTCACTCTGCTGTAGCCGCCCCCCCCCCCCCGGTCAAGGCACATATGAGAAAAGCAATTAAAACAACTAAGGTGCCACAGTGAAGAACTGATGTTTCTCATCTCTCTCCCTTCCAGTCTGTCTGTCCCTATCTGTCCCTCTCTTTGTCTCTTTGTGTGTCTCTGTCACACACACACACACACACAAACACACAAAAAACATTTCATATAATACTGGTTTGGTGGTAACAAATTTTTTGAGCTTTTTCTGTGATGTTGGCAGCTATCAGGGATCATCGAACAGATTTATTAATTCATGAGATGGACCCTGACTTTTTATTTGAAAACAATTATGAACTCATAGGAAGTTACAAAAATAGTACAAAGAGTTACATGTACCCTTCATCCAACTTCTCTCAGCTATAAAAGTAACTTCTTATATAACCTAAGTTCAATATCAAAACTAGAAAATTGACACCAGTATAATAATAATTGACTTTTAAATATGCTCTGATAAGAACATTTTTTTACAAGTACAGCAAAAGAGTCAAAATAAAAACTTTTCATAATTTAGTTAATTAGATGTGTTTCACAATTCTGTTCTACCTTAAAATAAAAATTTTTCTCTGAAAGTTAAATTATGAACCTAGGTTAAAAATACATCAAAGCTAACTTTATTTTGGTCTGCAGACAGCATTGGCACTGTATGATCCTCTTCCAGGAGATTTATTTGTAATTCAATGGTATAAATTTGGATTCTGGGTGACCAGGAAAAATATGCTGAAGCTCTCTTTCTTTTTGTTAGATGCAAAAGAAATATCCTTTCAGAGGTGAGGTTACTTTTATTTTCTTTGAAATTCAGAAAATTCTCTTACATAATGACTTCATGGAAAAATAGCACATCTACAATTAACAGAAATGACAAAACATTTTTAGTGCTTTCTAAGTATTGTAGTTAAATAAAACTATACTGTAATAGAGTGTCTAAGCTTAAGATTCAGTGGAGGACATATCTTGCTTAGAATATAAATCCTTTCTTTTGTTAGATTATAAGAAAACTTGGCAATTTCAACATGTTGAACTGCTTATAAAGTTCAAGCATCACCTCTTGTAGAAAGATTTTTGAAGACTTCTTCTCATCTAATTTTGAAATTTAAAGTTATTTTTTAGACTTATAACTTGCAAAAACTGGGAGCAATTTTAGAGCTCATTTGGGGTACCTCATCATGTTTTAGAGCAGGGGTCCTCAAACTTTTTACACAGGGGGCCAGTTCACTGTCCCTCAGACCGTTGGAGGGCCAGACTATAAAAAAAACTATGAACAAATCCTTATACACACTGCACATATCTTATTTTAAAGTAAAAAAACAAAACAGGAACAAATACAATATTTAAAATAAAGAGCAAGTAAATTTAAATTAACAAACTGACCATTATATCAATGGGAACTATGCTCCTCTCACTGACCACCAATGAAAGAGGTGCCCTTTCTGGAAGTGCAGCGGGGGCTAGATAAATGGCCTCAGGGGGCCTCATATGGCCCACGGGCCATAGTTTGGGGACCCCTGTTTTAGAGGAAGGACTGAAGTGCAGAGAGGTGAAGTAATTTGCTCAGGGTCACCCAGCTTGCCAACAGCTGGGCCAGTGAGGCTATGGTCCTGACAAGACAGAACTGAGGGACAGATGAGGCAGCATGCATCAGGTACAGAGGTCCAAGAGAATGTGCTGTCTTCAAGGACCTGCAAGGGCACTCTAAGTTCCAGGAGGGCTGGGATCATGTCTTCCTGTTTACTGTCATATCTCCAGTGCTTACTATAGCACCTGGCCCAGAGAAGACACGTGTGGCATTTATGAGCTGTTTAACATGGCTTGGATAAGATTTGTGTTGGGAATGACAGGAGATGAGACTGAAGATGCTGGCTGGGACTGATCAATCATATGCCTTTTGTACACCATGTTAAAAAAGGTTTGAATTTTGTGTTGGCATATGATAGCCCTGAGGAATTTTAATACAATACAATCAAATGACCATTTCAGAAAGATCACTTGGCAGCAGTAGAAAGATGAACAGCTAGAGGCTAATGAGGCTGGAGCAGAGATAACACATAGAGAGCTATTGGGGGAAGAAAGGAGCAAATATAGAATCTGAACTAAGGCAGTGGATACAACACATGGAGTTTAACAGAGTTGCATTTGGAAGATGCTGAGTAGTTAGAATTGGTCCGTGACTCACAATTGAGGGGGATGATGAGAGAGGAGAGAGGGCTGGCTCCCATGTTTCCTGGTTTGGGTAAAGTGGTTGATGGTGTATAACTTGTTAAGATAAGGAA
The DNA here is from genome assembly GCF_036850995.1 of Saccopteryx leptura. Taxonomy (NCBI): domain Eukaryota; kingdom Metazoa; phylum Chordata; class Mammalia; order Chiroptera; family Emballonuridae; genus Saccopteryx; species Saccopteryx leptura. The sequence goes on along the minus strand of NC_089504.1, from coordinate 178,002,492 downwards.
GGCAGACTTGCTGCGGTAAGATGAGAAGATTAAATCTGGAGATGATGGAGATAGGTCTAGAGTTCAGGAGGCAAATGCCAGCCTCTCAGGGATGAGATAACAGAGTAAAAGTTGACAAATTTAAATGCTTTTAATAAGCATTTTGCTTGCACAATATAGACCTCTGTGTGTTTCTGGCTTTAATAAGAAACTCACTCAGTTTGCTGCTTCTTTGAAGCAATTATTAAAATGAAAAGTGCTTCAGTTGGCTTCAAAACTTAAAACATGATGTCAGTCTCTCTGTACTCTTTGCCCAAATTTGTTTATAGGAGAAGTTCAGTGATTGGGAAGGTGAGCAAAAGGCAGACTGAACAGAGGGCAGCACCTTTTATTGCACAGGATGCTGAACAGAACTGCAGTGTGGCTGGGAGGCGGTTAGCAACCAACCTATTGCTGCTAGGTTCTGGTCCTGGTCTCCTTCCTTCTCCACCTCCAGGATTCTCCCCAAAGTGGTTAAGTCAAGTGTTTCTTCCAACTTTGTATAATACTTACTCTGGAAGGAGTTCTGGAAAATACAATTTTCTCTGTCTCACTACATTTCTGCCCTTTTAAAGCTGTTTACTTATTTGACCAAATTTGTGTATTTTTACTTTTGTCTATTTTAGCAAATTTTAAGCCTTTTGTGGGGGAGGAAGGGCAACTTAATCATCCTTTTTGGACCCAAGCTGCCAGTTCAGGTCTTAGTTCAAGGGTAAATAAATGAATTGGAATGAAAGATTTTTATAGATTTAATTTATAACTTTTTAGTAAAATAAAGAAGTTTCTATAAGAATTATTTTAAGGAGATGACGTCAGAGTAATGGCGGGGTAGGAAGCGGTACCGATAAATCTCCCCCAAAACTCAACAAGATCTTCAACCAGAAACAGAAAAACCTATCCTTGGAGCCTCCAGATGTTTTGCAATACACCCAAAGGTATGGTCGAGCAAAAAATTGGCTAAATATATAACCAAACCATGAAGGAAATAGGGAGTAAGAAATGCTCTGCCTTCCTCAGTAAACTAAACAGGGCGGCTTTCACTGGGAACTGTGAATATAGAAACTGAGACGGGCAAAGGGGGTGAATAGATCCAGGCCGCGGCACAAACGACCGAACCAGGCTGTGGCACGAAGATCCAAGCCGAGGAAAAACTGTTCCTGTGGCAACCCGGGCAATACAAGCTAATACTCGCGCCAAACCCAGACAAAGAAAGATAAGCGAGGCAGCCATTTTCCCCGATCCCCTGGTCGGCGCGCGCAGATAGTGGGCGAGATATTCTTTCCAAAGCCCCGGGAGTGGGCGCCCGTGTTGTCCCACAAAGAGGCAGAGTCAGAGGCCTTTGTGTGGGCCGAAAGCAGAATCTCTGGGCAGCCCCAGCGCCCTGGGAAAGCCGCGCATGGGAGGGAGCGAGAACAAATTCCAACGGTGGAACTTTTCTGTGCTGGTGGGGGTTTCATTCAGAGGGAAATGCGGCCGGCCTGATATCCTGGTCTGTGCGCGCAAACAGTGAGTGAGAGATTCCTCCGAGTGCCTTGGCAGTGCGTGCCCGTGTTATCGCACAGAGGGGCAGAGTCAGGGACCTTGGTGTGGACCAAAGCAGAATCTCGGGACGCCCCAGCGCCTTGCAAAAGCCACGCACGGGGACGGAGCGAGAGCCAATTCTAATGCTGGAACTTTTCCATGCAGTTGGGGGTTTCACTCAGAGTGTGAGACTGCTGGACTGATATCCTGGTCTGCGCACACAGATAGTGAGCGAGAGTTTCCTCCAAGCACCCCGGGAGTGGGCGCCCGCCTGTGTTACCGAACAGAGTGGCAGAGCCAGAGGTCTTTGAGTGGGCGGAAGCCCCGGCTGATTATGCTAGCAGCTCTGACTGACTGAGCCTCACCCAGAGCCCTGTGCTGAGTGGAAATAGAGTGGGGAGTTGCCAGCTCTTTGAGCCTCTTACTATCCTGGCAGAGGCAGCAGCACCCCCATAGCTGGGTTATCAGGCTACTAATTGAGGAAAGAAAGACTAGGAGAAAGGCTCCAGGAACACGGACTCTCTCACTGGCAGAGCCTATAAATGCTAATGAGCCTCGACTGCCAACGAGACTAAAGCACAATACATGACATCACCATAGAGACTTATCAACTGGAAACCTCTACCTGAGCATGCCAAAGGGGCAGAACCCGGGGTACAGAGTCACCGACCAAGAAGAGGGAGAGAAAAGGAAAAGCAAGAAGATAACCTCTCAAAATCAAGAATAATCTGCAGACTTTATAACCTATCCCATTTTATTATATTTGTTCCTTTGTTTCTCTTATCTTCATTCTTGATTTTTTTTTCCTCTTCCAATTTGGCCGATTAACTCTGCTGGTCTTGCTCTCTCCTCTCCTTGAACTACACTACCCATAATATGTGTTACATCTCCCATTATCTCTTCTTTACTCTTCCTTTCTCTCTATGAGGGTTGCACTCCAAAACCCTTAACTCTCTCTCTCTCTCCTCTTTTTTCTTTTTTCTTCTTTTAGGGGTTCCCTCTTTTTTTCTCTCTCTCTCTTTCTTTTCTCCCTCTATATTAGTTTCTTCCTTTCTCCTTTACATCTCCTCTCATTCATACCTCAATAAAAATTAAATTATCTTATCTGGGACTCAAACTTATGTTTGTGGCATTTTGGGGGGTTTTTACTTCACCTTTTAACTCACTAGCAGTGCTCCCATCCCTGGCTCTCCATTTTATCTAGTTCTTGTTCCACTAAATACAATAGTAATTTTTTAATTTGTCCCCCCATTTTTCTGTTTCCCTCTTATTCCTCTTATCATAACTCTTAGTAAACCAACACCTAAAAGCAAATCATTTTATTCTTGACTCAAATTTTTTCCTTATTTGCTTTCTGTGGGTCCATACCCCCTTCTTTTTTCTTTCTTTTTTTTTTTTGCCTCTTTATTACTTTTCCCCAATTCAGGCCCTCCATTACAGGCATTGTTTGTTATAATTCACAGTTTACCACAAGATTTTCTCAAGAAAGAGGGGAGAGGAGAGGAAAGAAAAAAAAGAGGGGGGGAATAATTTCCTTTTTTAAAAATTTTTATTTTATTTTATTTTTCTTTCTTTCATTATTATTTTTTTTAAAAAACCAACTCTTTTCAATTTTTTATTTTTTTAACTTTTTATTCTTTATTAAATCTCATTAATACTATCAACAAAACCACCCTCAGATGCCATTAAGGAAGAGAAAATCGAATATCATGGATACAAAAGAAAGAGAGGTAACACAGCTAGATGAGGAAAAATCTATGGAGAAAACATTTAATATATTGGAAACCTTGGAGCTAAATGACAGAGAATTCAACATAGAAATCCTAAAAATCCTCTGAGATATACAAGAAAACACAGAAAGGCAATTTAGGGAGCTCAGAAAACAACGCAATGATCACAAAGAATATATGTCTAAGGAAATTGAAACTATAAAAACAAATCAGACAGAGATGAAAAACTCAATTCACGAGCTGAAAAACAAAGTAACAAGCTTAGCTAATAGAACAGGTCAGATAGAAGAGAGGATTAGTGAAATAGAAGACAAGCAACTTGAGGCACAACAGAGAGAAGAAGAAAGAGACTCAAAAATTAAAAAAAAATGAGATAGCCCTACAAGAATTATCTGACTCCATCAGAAAGAATAACATAAGAATAATAGGTATATCAGAGGGAGAAGAGAGAGAAAATGGAATGGAGAACTTACTCAAACAAATAATAGATGAGAACTTCCCAAGCCTGTGGAAAGAACTAAAGCCTCAAGTTCAAGAAGCAAACAGAACTCCGAGTTTTCTTAACCCCAACAAACCTACTCCAATGCACATCATAATGAAATTGGCACAAAACAATGGCAAAGAAAAAATTCTCAAGCTAGCCAGGGAAAAGAAGAATACAACATATAAAGGAAGGCCCATTAGATTATCATCAGATTTCTCAGCAGAAACTCTACAAGCTAGAAGAGAGTGGACCCCAATATTTAAAGTCCTGAAAGAGAGGAACTTTCAGCCACGAATACTATACCCATCAAAGCTATCCTTCAAATATGAAGGAGAAATAAAAACATTCACAGATACAGAAAAGATGAGGGAATTTATCATCAGAAAACCCCCACTCCAGGAATTACTAAAGGGGGTTCTCCAATTAGATACAAAGAACAAAAAAAAAACAAAGCCACAAGTAAAAGCTCCAAGAAAAACACAATAAAACCAAATTTAAACTGTGACAACAACAAAAAGAAAGGGGGGGGGAAAGGATGGAGATTAACAGTAGCAAAGGACGATGGAGTGCAAAAGTACTCACAAAATAGTTCACTACAATGACAGGGTAGGAACCTTTTTCATTACTTAAAGGTAACCACCAATGAAAAAATCACCACAGAAGCACATTAGATAAAAAAGATAGCAACAGAGGAAAGATGTATGGAATACAATCAAATAAAAATAAAAGATAAAAAAACAAAAGAGAAGGATCAAACAAGACACAAAACTAACAGAAAGCAATCTATAAAATGGCAATAGGAAACTCACAAGTGTCAATAATTACACTAAATGTAAACAGATTAAACTCACCAATAAAAAGGCAGAGTAGCAGAATGGATTAAAAAAGAAAATCCAACTGTATGCTGCCTACAGGAAACTCATCTAAGTAACAAGGATAAAAACACATTCAAAGTGAAAGGCTGGAAAACAATACTCCAAGCAAATAACATCCAAAAAAAAGCAGGCGTAGCAATACTAATATCTGATAATGCTGATTACAAGATATCAAAAGTGCTCAGAGACAAAAATGGCCATTTCATAATGGCTAAGGGGACACTGAATCAAGAAGACATAACAATTCTTAATATATATGCACCATCCAAGGAGCACCAAAATATATAAGACAGCTACTTATTGACCTTAAAAGAAAAACTGACAAAAATACAATCATACTTGGAGACCTCAATACACCGCTGACGGCTCTAGATCGGTCATCCAAACAGAGAATCAACAAAGATATATTGGCCTTAAACAAAACACTAGAGCACCTGGATATGATAGACATCTACAGGACATTTCATCCGAAAGTGATTGAGTATACATTTTTCTCCAGTATACATGGATCATTCTCAAGAATTGACCATATTATGGGCCACAAAAACAACATCAGCAAATTCAGAAAAATTGAAGTTGTACCAAGCATATTTTCTGATCATAAAGCCTTGAAACTAGAATTCAACTGCAAAAAAGAGGAAAAAAATCCCACAAAAATGTGGAAACTAAACAACATACTTTTAAAAAATGAATGGGTCAAAGAAGAAATAAGTGCAGAGATCAAAAGATATATACAGACTAATGAAAATGACAATACGACATATCAGAATCTATGGGATGCAGCAAAGCAGTGATAAGAGGGAAGTTAATATCACATCAGGCCTATATGAACAAACAAGAGAGAGCTCAAGTGAACCACTTAACTTCACACCTTAAGGAACTAAAAAAAGAAGAACAAAGACAACCCAAAACCAGCTGAAGAAAGGAGATAATAAAAATCAGAGCAGAAATAAATGAAATAGAGAACAGAAAAACTATAGAAAAAATTAATAGAACAAGGAGCTGTTTCTTTGAAAAGATCAACAAAATTGACAAACCCTTGGCAAGACTTACCAAGAAAAAAAGAGAAAGAACTCATATAACCAAAATCCAAAATGAAAGAGGAGAAATCACCACGGACACCATAGATATACAAAGAATTATTGTAGAATACTATGAAAAACTTTATGCCACTAAATTCAACAACCTAGAAGAAATGGATAAATTCCTAGAACAATACAACCTTTCTAGACTGAGTCAATTAGAAGCAGAAAGCCTAAACAGACCTATTAGTAGAGAAGAAATAGAAAAAACCATTAAAAACCTCCCCAAAAATAAAAGTTCAGGCCCTGACGGCTATACCAGCGAATTCTATCAAACATTCAAAGAAGACTTGGTTCCTATTCTCCTCAAAGTCTTCCAAAAAATTGAAGAAGAAGCAATACTTCCAAACACATATTATGAGGCCAACATAACCCTCATACCAAAACCAGGCAAGGGTGGCACAAAGAAAGAAAACTACAGACCAATATCTCTAATGAATACAGATGCTAAAATACTAAACAAAAATACTAGCAAATCGAATACAATGACATATTAAAAAAATAATACATCATGATCAAGTGGGATTCATCCCAGAATCTCAAGGATGGTTCAACATACGCAAAACGGTTAACATAATACACCATGTCAACAAAACAAAGAACAAAAACCACATGATCTTATCAATAGATGCAGAAAAGGCTTTCGATAAAATACAACACAATTTTATGTTTAAGACTCTCAACAAAATGGGTATAGAAGGAAAATATCTCAACATGATAAAGGCCATATATGATAAACCATCAGCTAACATCATATTAAGTGGCATTAAACTGAAGGCTTTCCCTTTTAAATCAGGAACAAGACAGGGTTGTCCACTCTCTCCACTCTTATTTAATGTGGTACTAGGGGTTCTAGCCAGAGTAATCAGACAAGACAAAGAAATAAAAGGCATCCATATCAGAAAAGAAGAAGTAAAGGTATCACTTTTTGCAGATGATATGATCCTATACATTGAAAACCCCAAAGAATCCACAAAAAGACTACTAGAAACAATAAGCCAATACAGTAACGTCGCAGGATACAAAATTAACATACAGAAGTCAATAGCTTTTCTATATGCCAATAATGAAACAATTGAGAACAAACTCAAAAGAATAATCCCCTTCACAATTGCAAAATAAAAATAAAATACTTAGGAATAAACATAACAAAGAATGTAAAAGACTTATGAAATGAAAACTATAAACCATTGTTAAGGGAAATTGAAAAAGATATAATGAGATGGAAGAATATACCTTGTTCTTGGTTAGGAAGAATAAATATAATCAAGATGGCCATATTACCCAAAGCAATATACAAATTTAATGCAATTCCCATCAAAATTCCAATGACATTTTTTAAAGAAATAGAGCAAAAATTAATCAAATTTATATGGAACTATAAAAAACCCTGAATAGTCAAAGCAATCCTAAAGAAAAAGAATGAAGCTTGGGGCATTACAATACCTGACAATCAAAACAGGGCCACGACAATCAAAACAGCATGGTATTGGCAGAAAAATAGACACTCAGACCAATGGAACAGAATAGAAAGTCCAGAAATAAAACCACATATATATAGTCAAATAATTTTTGATAATGGGGCCAACAACACACAATGGAGAAAAGAAAGCCTCTTCAATAAATGGTGCTGGGAAAACTAGAAAGCCACATGCAAAAGAATGAAACTGGACTACAGTTTGTCCCCCTCTACTAAAATTAACTCAAAATGGATCAAAGATCTAAACATAAGACCTGAAACAATTAAGTACATAGAAGAAGACATAGGTACTCAACTCATGGACCTGGGTTTTAAAGAGCATTTTATGAATTTGACTCCACAGGCAAGAGAAGTGAAGGCAAAAATTAATGAATGGGACTACATCAGACTAAGAAGTTTTTGCTCAGCAAGAGAAACTGATAACAAAATAAACAGAAAGCCAACTAAATGGGAAATGATATTTTCAAACAACAGCTCAGATAAGGGCCTAATATCCAAAATATACAAAGAACTCATAAAACTCAACAACAAACAAACAAACAATCCAATAAAAAAATGGGAAGAGGACATGAACAGACACTTCTCCCAGGAAGAAATACTAATGGCCAACAGATATATGAAAAGATGCTCATCTTCTTTAGCTATTAGAGAAATGCAAATCAAAACTGCAATGAGATACCACCTCACACCTGTTCGATTAGCTATTATTAGCAAAACAGGTAATAGCAAATGTTGGAGTGGCTGTGGAGAAAAAGGAACCCTCATTCACTGTTGGTGGGAATGTAAAGTAGTACAACCATTATGGAAGAAAGTATGGTGGTTCCTCAAAAAACTGAAAATAGAACTACCTTATGACCCAGCAATTCCTCTATTGGGTATATATTCCCAAAACTCAGAAACATTGATATGTAAAGACACATGCAGCCCCATGTTCATTGCAGCATTGTTCACAGTGGCCAGGACATGGAAACAACCAAAAAGCCTGTCAGTAGATGACTGGATAAAGAAGATGTGGCACATATACACTATGGAATATTACTCAGCCAGAAGAAATGATGACATCGGATCATTTACAGCAAAATGGTGGGATCTTGATAACATGATACGAAGTGAAATAAGTAAATCAGATAAAACCAGGAACTGCATTTTTTCATACGTAGGTGGGACATAAAAGTGAAACTAAGAGACATTGATTAGAGTGTGGTGGTTACAAGGGGGGCAGGGGGGAAAGGGAGAGGGAAAGGGGGAGGGGGAGGGGCACAAAGAAAACTAGATAGAAGGTGACAGAGGACAATCTGACTTTGGGTGGTGGGTATGCAACATAATTGAACGACAAGATAACCTGTAGTTGTTATCTTTGAATATATGTTTCCTGATTTATTGATGTCGCACCATTAAAAAAATAAAATTATTTAAAAAAAAAAAAGAATTATTTTAGGAACTTTTTAAAAAGAAGCAAGTGTCTTCTTTCTCATTTGGCTTATTCAGAAATCTTTCTTACATTAAAATGAGTGTTTGGAATATAACATATTTGCTATAAAAAGCAAGTTTTTGAACTAAACGTATAGTCTATTTTTTTCTGTCATCTTTAATTTGTTACCATCTTTGATTTTACATACATGGCTTTTAAAATGAAGAATGATTGCATTTCAGGCAGATTGAATTTTTACAAAAGATTCTAGTTCACTGATGTGGGTGGCAAGTGTGACTACCAGAGCATGCATTATGCAACAAATAACTAAAATAAAGAATCTGATCTCTGAGTTAGCTAGTTAGAAAAGTCTGGGGTGTATGGAGATTAATGCTGGGTATATAACATTCTTAATGAAGCTGTTGGTAACAACAGAGATAAGATTTTAATGCGATTTCTAAGACATGACAATGGGTAAACAAAGCACCTTCTCTGAGTGATTTTGTGTTCTTCCTATAAGCCAAAAATTAATTGGATTTTTTACCCTTTGGGTAAAAAAAAAAAGATAGAAAACCTCTAACTCATATTCTCTTTCACTGTTTAGTTCTTTCATTTATACAGATTTTAGTTTTTTGATGAAAAGTAAATATTTAAAAAAGTAATGTGGAAATTATTGTATATTCTTTAAAAAATCCAATAATACTTAAGTAAGGATATAGAGTAAATACAGAAAGTCCTGTTAAATACACCCTTCTTCCAAACCCCCTTCTCAGGAGAGACTGCTGTGAAAGAATTTGATATGTATTTTCAAACCCCTTTCTGTTTATTCACATACATTTATATACACCCAAACAAACTTACGTTTCTTATTTTTAAACATAATTATAGGTATTACTTTGCAATTTTCTATTCTTATTTATTTATTTTTTTTAAAAAACTATTTATATTTTTATTGAATTTATTGGGTGACATTGTTTAACAAAATTGTAAAGGCTTCAGGTGTACCATTCTATAATACTTCATCTGTATATTGCATTGTGTGTTTTATTTATTTATTTAAATTTATTGTGTTTACATAGGTTCAAGTGTCCCTCCAAATACATCCCCCTCACTCCCATGTTCTCCTCTGCACCCTTCTAGTACCCCTTTCCCCAATGCCCTTCCCCCTTCCCTCCAGTATTTGCTTTTCTGATCTCTATAATGATGTGTTATGTATATATAATTTTACCAATCTCTTTCCCTTCTCTGATCTCATCCTCTCCCCCCCTTTCCCTCTTTGTTCCCTCTGATCCCTTTGATCCTGCCTCTGTCTCTCTTCTGTTCCTCAGTTCACATTGTTCATTGGATTCCTTAAATGAGTGAGGTCATATAATATTTTTCTTTCTCTGCCTGGCTTATTTCACTTAAAATAATAGTTTCCAGGTCCACCATGTTGTTACAAAAGGTAAGACTTTCTTTTTTTTCATGCCCCCATAGTATTCCACTGTGTACATGTACCACTGTTTTTTTTCAAATCCCTATGCACACTGCACATATCTTATTTTATTTTATTTTATTATTATTTTTTATTAAATTTAATGCTGTGACATTGATAAATCAGGGTACATATGTTGAGAGAAAATATCTCTAGATTATTTTGACATTTGATTGTGCTGTATACCCCTCACCCAAAGTTAAATTGTCTTCTGTCACCTTCTATCTGGTTTTCTTTGTGCCCCTCCCCTCCCCTAACCCCTCTCTCCTTCTTCACCCCCTCCCCCCACCCCCAACCTCCCGCCCCTTTTGCCATCACATTCTTGTTCATGTCTCTGAGTCTCATTTTTATATGTCCCTTCTATGTATGGATTCATCTTAGTTTTTTTTTTCTGATTTACTTATTTAACTCCGTATTATGTTGTCAAGGTCCATCCATGTTATTGTAAATGATCCGATGTCATCATTTCTTATGGCTGAGTAGTATTCCATAGTATATATGTACCAAAGCTTTTTAATCCACTCGTCCTCTGACGGACACTTGGGCTGTTTCCAGATCTTCGCTATTGTGAACAATGCTGCCACAAACATGCAGGTGCATTTCTCCTTTTCGAGCCGTTCTATGGTGTCCTTGGGGTATATTCCTAAAAGTGGGATAGCTGGGTCAAAAGGCAGTTCGATTTTCAGATTTTTGAGGAATCTCCATACTGTTTTCCACAGTGGCTGCACCAGTCTGCATTCCCATCAGCAGTGGAGGAGGGTTCCCTTTTCTCCACATCCTCGCCAGCACTTATTCTGTGTTGTTTTGTTGATAAGCGCCATTCTGACTGGTGTGAGGTGATATCTCATTGTGGTTTTAATTTGCATTTCTCTAATGATTAATGATGTTGAGCATTTTTTTCATATGCCTATTGGCCATCTGTATGTCCTCTTTGGAGAAGTGTCTATTCATCTCTTTTGCCCATTTTTGGATTGGGTTGTTTGTCTTCCTGGTGTTGAGTTTTACAAGGTCTTTATAAATTTTGGTTATTAACCCCTTATCAGACATATTGTCAAATATGTTCTCCCATTGTGTAGTTTGTCTTTTTTTATTCTGTTCTTGTTGTCTTTAGCTGAGCAAAAGCTTTTTAGTTTGATATAGTCCCATTTGTTTATCCTCTCTTTTATTTCACTTCCCCGTGGAGATAAATCAGCAAATATATTGCTCCGAGAGATGTCCGAGAGCTTACTGCCTATGTTTTCTTCTAAGATGCTTATGGTTTCACGGCCTACATTTAAGTCTTTTATCCATTTTGAGTTTATTTTTGTGAGTGGTGTAAGCTGGTGATCTAGTTTCATTTTTTTGCAGGTAGCTGTCCAATTTTCCCAGCACCATTTGTTAAAGAGGCTGTCTTTACTCCATTGTATTTCCTTACCTCCTTTGTCAAATATAAGTTGTCCATAGAACTGTGGGTTTATTTCTGGGTTCTCTGTTCTGTTCCATTGATCTATATGCCTGTTCTTATGCCAGTACCAGGCTGTTTTGAGTACAACGGCCTTGTAGTATTATTTGATATCAGGAAGTGTGATACCTCCCACTTTATTCTTCTTTTTTAAGATTGCTGAGGCTATTCGTGTCCTCTTTTGGTTCCATATAAATTTTTGGAATATGTGTTCTATATCTTTGAAGTATGTCATTGATATTTTAATAAGTATTGCATTGAATTTATAGATTGCTTTGGGTAATATAGACATTTTAATGATGTTTATTCTTCCTAACCATGAGCACGGTATATGCTTCCACTTGTTTGTATCTTCCTTGATTCCTTTTATCAATGCTTTGTAATTTTCCGAGTACAAGTCTTTAGTCTCTTTGGATAAGTTTACTCCTAGGTACTTTATTTTTTTGGTTGTAATTTTGAAGGGGATTGTTTCCTTAATTTCTCTTTCTGACTGTTCATTGTTGGTGTATAAAAATGCTTCTGATTTCTGAGTATTGATTTTATATCCTGCCACTTTGCTGAATTTATTTACCAGGTCCAGTAGTTTTTTTACTGAGACTTTAGGGTTTTCTATATACAATATCATATCATCTGCAAATTATGATAGTTTTACTTCTTCTTTTCCAACTTGAATGCCTTTTATTTCTTCTTCTTGTCTGATTGCTGTGGCTAGGACTTCCAGGACTATGTTAAATAAGAGTGGTGAAAGGGGGCACCCCTGCCTTGTTCCTGATCTTAAGGGTATTGCTTTTAATTTTTTCCCATTGAGTATGATGTTGGCTGTGGGTTTCTCATAGATGGCTTTTATCATGTTGAGGTATGTTCCCTGTATTCCCACTTTGCTGAGAGTTTTGATCATGAATGGGTGCTGGATTTTATCAAATGCTTTTTCTGCATCTATTGAAATTATCATATGGCTTTTTTCCTTCTTTTTGTTTATGTGATGAATCACATTGATTGATTTATGAATATTGTACCAGCCTTGCCTCCCCAGAATAAATCCCACTTGATCATGGTGTATGATTTTTTCCATATATTGTTGGATCCGGTTTGCTAATATTTTGTTGAGGATTTTAGCATCTATATTCATCAGAGATATTGGCCTATAATTTTCTTTCTTTGTGTTGTCTTTGCCTGGTTTTGGATTCAGAATTATGCTCGCCTCATAAAAGGAGCTTGGAAGTCTTCCTTCCTCTTGAATTTTTTGAAATAGTTTGAGAAAGATAGGAATTAGTTCTTCTTTGAATATTTGGTAGAATTCTGTTGTGAAGCCATCGGGCCCTGTACTTTTCTTTGTTGGGAGTTTTTTGATAACTGTTTTGATCTCATTTGGTGTAATCAGTCTGTTTAGGTTTTCCGATTCTTCCAGATTGATTTTTGGAATATTGTATGTTTCAAGGAATTTGTCCATTTCATCTAGGTTGTCTAGTTTTTTGGCATACAGTTCTTCATAGAATTTTCTTACAATATTTTGTATTTCTGTTGTGTCAGTTGTTATTTCTCCTCTCTCATTTCTAATTTTATTTATTTGAGTCCTCTCTCTCTTTTTCTTGGTGAGTCTACTTAAAGGTTCATCAATCTTTTTTACCTTTTCAAAGAACCAGCTCCTAGTTTCATTGATCCTCTGTATTGTTTCTTTAGCCTCTATGTCATTTATTTCTGCTCTGATCTTTATTATTTCCTTCCTTCTACTACATTTGGGCTTTACTTGCTGTTCTTTTTCTAATTCTTTTAGATGCAGGGTTAAGTTGTTTATTTGAGCTTTTTCTAGCTTCTGAAAATGTGCCTGTAGTGCTATGAACTTCCCTCTCAGCACTGCTTTCGCTGTGTCCCATAAATTTTGAGTTGTTGTATGCTCATTGTCATTCGTTTCTAGGAATTTTTTTATTTCTTCTTTGATCTCATTCTTAATCCATTCATTATTTAACACCCTGCTATTTAGTTTCCATGTGTTTGAGAATTTTTGAGCTTTTCTGCTGTGATTCATTTCTAGTTTTATGCCGTTGTGATCGGAGAAAGTGCTTGATATGATTTCATTCTTCTTAAATTTGTTGAGAGCACTTTTATGCCCTAACATGTGGTCTATCCTATAGAATGTACCATGAGCACTTGAAAGGAATGTATATTCTGCTGCTTTAGGGTGAAAGGATCTGAAGATATCTGTTAAATCGAGTTGATCTAGTGTTTCCAATAAGTCTGCTGTTTCTTTGTTAATTTTCTTTCTTGAGGATCTATCTAGTGATGTTAGTGGGGTATTGAAATCCCCTACTATTATAGTATTGCTGTTGATCTCGCCCTTTAAATCCATCAAAGTCTGTTTTATATATTTGGGTGCTCGTATATTAGGTGCATAGATATTTATAATGGTTATATCTTCCTGTTGGATTACTCCCTTTATCATTATGTAGTGGCCTTCTTTATCTCTTACTATATCCTTTGTTTTAAAGTCCAATTTGTCTGATATAAGTATTGCTACCCCAGCTTTTTTTTCATTTCCGTTTGCATGAAATGTTTTTTTCCATCCTTTTACCTTCAAGCTATGTGTGTCTTTTGTTCTAAGGTGTGTCTCTTGTAGACAACATATGTATGGGTCCTGTTTTCTTATCCACGCAGCTACCATATGTCTTTTGATTGGATCATTTAATCCATTTACATTTAAGGTTATTATTGATATGTAGTTGTTTATTGCCATTTTCTTCTTTAAAGGTGTATTCTTTTTTTTGCTATATTCTTTTCCAACTTTGATCTGTTTACAACAGGCCCCTTAACATTTCTTGCAGCGTTGGTTTGGTTGTAATGAATTCCTTGTGTTGTTTTTTGTCTGGGAAGCTTTTTATTTCTCCTTCAATTTTAAACGATAGCCTTGCTGAATAAAGTAGTCTTGGTTGTAGGTTATTGTTCTGCATTACTTTGAATATTTCTTGCCATTCCCTTCTGGCCTCAAGTGTTTCTGTTGAGAAGTCGGATGTCATCCTTATGGGGGCTCCTTTGTATGTGATAACTTTTTTTTCTCTTGCAGCTTTTAATATTCTCTCTTTATCACTTAGCTTTGGTATTTTAATTATGATGTGTCTTGGTGTAGGTTTCTTTGGGTTTCTCTTTAATGGAGTTCTCTGTGCTTCTTGGACTTGTGAGAGTTTCTCTTGCATTAATTTAGGGAAGTTTTCAGTTATGATATGATTGAACAAAGTCTCTATACCTTGTTCTTTTTCTTCTTCTTCAGGAACCCCTATGATGCGGATGTTATTTCTCTTCATGTTGTCACAGAGCTCTCTTAGTGTGTCCTCTGACTTTTTGAGTCTCTTTTCTCTTTTCTTCTCTGCTTTCATGCCTTCATTCCAGTTGTCCTCCAACTCGCTGATTTGATCTTCAGCTGTATCCATCCCGTTTTTAATTCCTTCCATTGTGATCTTCATTTCTGATATTGTATTTCTCATCTCTGACTGACTCTTTTTTAATATTTCAATATCCTTTTTTATACTTGCTATATCTTTATTTAGGTTTTCAAACTGCCCCTCCATTTTTGTTCTAAGATCCCTAAGCATCCTTATAATCATTATTTTGAACTCCACATCTGGAATTTTGATTATTTCCATATCACTCAGCTCATCTCTCAAAGGTGTCTCTTGTGGTTTCATTTGGGTTGCACTCCTTTGTCTTCTCATAATGGTGTTTTATTTGTAGACTGGTTGAGTCTAGGCTTGGTGTTGTCTGCCTCCAGTTTTCAGTTGTGTTATTTCTAGGTCTTCTTGGGTTGGTATCAGCTATTATTTGTAATCCACTTTCGGATTTGGGCAGCTTTGAAGTCTTGATTTGTTTGTTTTCTTAACAGGTGATAGTCTTGTTAACTGATCTCAGCAGGGGGCTTCCTTGAAACTGTAACCAGGAATTCTGTGGGTGTAACCTGAGACGCTGAAGGTCTCTTCCACCAACTAATCTCACTGGGGGCAGGGTTTTTTCTCAGCTTTAGTAGGGGGAGGTGTATCTCAGATCTCCATGGAGACCTGAGTTACTGCCCCTCCTCCCCACTTCTTGTTTTCAGCTGTGTCTTGTTGCACTGATTGGAGCTGGATAGATGTCCGAAGATCTCTGATCTGGAAGCACTTCAGCTCTGTTTTGTGAAAGGTTCAGTCCCTCCCCCAGCTATGGCCGCCTCCAGCACGAATGAGTCAGCTTTTTTATTTTGTTTCTTGCATACCTTAGCCCCTCACAGTCTGTCCCTCTCCTTGTCCTTTCCACTTGGGAGATAAGCTGGTCTTTTCAACCCACCTTGCTCCCTGGTCATCAGGTAAGTGGCTGTGAGCAGTAGTTTCTGCTCTTTTTCCTCTGTGAAATCCTCTCTGGGCTCTCAGCCTCACCCCCCCTTCCATTCCTGTAAGCAGAGGAGATTCAGGCACTCCTTACCAGGATTATTGTGGCTTCCTCTTTGCTCCTTGGTTTTTGAGAGCTGTTCTTGCAGTTCAGTGTTGGTTTTTCATGCTGATTTTTCCTAAATTGATTTGTATTCCAGTTTGGTGTTGAGAGCTGGGCGTCTGTGCGTCCACCTACTCCGCTGCCATCTTCAAAAGCTGTACCACTGTTTTTTAATCTTCTTGTCCACTGATGGGCATTTGGGCTGTTTCCAGATCTTGGTTATTGTATACAATGCTGCCATAAACATGGGGGTGCATTTCTTTTTTTGAATCAGTGATGTGGTGTTCTTGAATTATATTCCTATGGGTGGGATGGCTGGGTCAAAAGGCAGTTTCATTTTTAAATTTCTTGAGCAATCTCCATACTGTTTTCCACAGTGGCTGCATCAGTCTGAATTCCCACCAGCAGCGCAGGAGGGTTCCCTTTTCTCCACATCCTCGCCAGCACTTGTTGTGTGTTGTTTTGTTAATGAGTGCCATTCTGACTGGTGTGAGGTGATATCTCATTGTGGTTTTAATTTGCATTTCTCTAATGACTAGTGATGTTGAACATTTTTTCATCTGCCTATTGGCCATCTGTATGTCCTTTCTGGAGAACTGTTTATTCATTTCTTTTGACCATTTATTGATTGGATTGTTTATCTTTCTGGTGTTGAGTTTTATAAGTTCTTTATAAATTTTGGTTATTAACCCCTTATTAGTTGTATTGGCAAATATGTTTTCCCATTGTTTGACTTATCTTTTTATTTTGTTCATATTGTCTTTAGCTGTGCAAAAGCTTTTTTGTTTGATATAGTCCCATTTGTTCATCCTGTCCTTCATTTCACTTGCCTGTGGAGATAAATCAGTAAATATATTGCTGTGAGACTTGTCAGAGAGCTTACTGCCTATGTTTTCTTCTAAGATGCTTATGCTCTCCTAACTTACATTTAAGTCTTTTACCCATTTCAAATTTATTTTTGTAAATGGTGTATGGTGGTGGTCTAATTTTACTTTTTTGCAGGTAGCTGTCCAATTTTCCCAACACCATTTGTTACTTTGGACCATTTGGACTTTTACTCCTTTGAATGCTTTTACCTCCTTTGTCAAATATTAATTGTCCATAAAGGTGTGGGGATATTTCTGTGTTCTCTGTACTGTTCCGTTGATCTATATGCCTGTTTTTATGCCAGTACCAAGCTGTTTTGAGTACGATGGGCTTGTAGTATAACTTGATATCAGAAAATGTGATACCTCCCACTTTCTTTTTCTTTTTCAAGATTGCTGAGGTTATTCGTGGTTTTTTTTTTTTGGTTCCATATAAATTTTTGGAATATTTATATCTTTGAAGTATGTCATTGGTATTTTAATAGGAGTTCTATTAAATTTATAAATTGCTTTGGGTAATATAGACATTTTAATAATGTTTATTCTTCCTATTAATGAACATGGTATATGCTTCCACTTGTTTGTATCTTTTTTGACTTCTTTTATCAATGTTTTATAGTTTTCCAAGTACAAGTCTTTAATCTCCTTGGTTAAATTTACTCCTAGGTACTTTATTATTATTTTTTGTTGCAATAGTGAAGGGGATTATTTTTGTAATTTCTCTTTCAGATAGTTTATTGTTGGTATATAAAAATGCCTCTGATCTGAATATTAATTTTTTATGCTGCCACCTTACTGAATTTATTTATTATGTCCAATAATTTTTGACTGAGACTTTAGGGTTTTCTATGTACAGTATCATATCATCAGCAGATAATGATAGTTCTATTTTTTTTCCAGTTTGGATGCCATTTATTTCTTCTTCTTTGTCTAATTGCTGTGGCTAGGACTTCCAGTACTATGTTGAATAAGTGTGGTGAAAGGGGCCACCACTGCCTTGTTCCTGAGCTTAAGAGGATTGTTTTTAATTTTTTCCCATTGAATATGATGTTGGCTGTGGGTTTGTCATAGATGGCCTTTATCATGTTGAGGTATGTTTCCAGTATTCCCACTTTGCTGAGAGTTTTGATCATAAATGGGTGCTGAATTTTGTGAAATCCTTTTTCTGCATCTATTGATATTATTATGTGATTTTTATTCTTTCTTTTGTTTATGTGATGAATCACATTGATTGTTTAGCAAATACAGTACCAGCCTTGCCTCCCCAGAATAAATCCCACTTGATTATGATGTATGATTTTTTTCATATATTGCTGGATGCTGTTTGCCAATATTTTGTTGAGAATTTTAGTATATAAATTATCAGGGATATTGGCCTAATGGTTTTTTTTTTGTTTTTTGTTTTTTTGTATTGTCTTTACCTGGTTTTAGAATCAGAATTATTCTCACCTCAGAAAAGAAGCTTGGATGTCTTCCCTTCTCTTAAATTTTTTGAAATAGCTTGAGAAGAATAGGAGATAGTTCTTTATTGAATATTTGTTGATTTCACCTGTGAGCTCATCTGGCCCAGGGTTTTTGTTTGTTGGGAGTTTTTTGATAATTGTTTTGATCTCATTTGGTGTAATCGGTCTGTTTAGGTTTTCTAATTCTTCCAGATTGATTTTTGGAAGATTGTATGTTTCAAGAAATTTGTCCATTGTCTAGGTTTTTGGCATACAGTTCTTTATAGTATTTTCTTACAATCCTTTGTAATTCTATTGTGTCAGTTGTTACTTCTCCACTCTTATTTAAAAAAATTTTTTTTTAATTTATTTATTCATTTTAGAGAGGAGAAGGAAAGACAGAGAGAGAGAAGGGGGGGAGGAGCTGGAAGCATCAACTGCCATATGTGCCTTGACCGGTCAAGCCCAGGGTTTCGAACCGGCGACCTCAGCATTTCCAGGTCGACTCTTTATCCATTGCGCCACCACAGGTCAGGCCTCCACTCTTATTTTTAATTTTATTTATTTGAGTCCTCTCTCCTTTTTTCTTGGTGAATCTGGTTAAAGGTTCATTGATCTTGTTTACCTTTTTAAAGAACCAGCTCTTGGTTTTATTGATCCTCTGTATTGGCATTTCTGCCTCTATTTCATTTATTTTCACTCTGTTATTCATTATTTTCTTTCTTCTACTTTCACTGTGCTTTACATGCTGTTCTTTTACTAGTTCTTTTAGATGTAGAGTTAAATTGTTTATTTGAGCTTTTTCCTGCTTCTTAAGGTATGCCAGTAATGCTATGAACTTCCCTCTCAAGACTGCTTTTGCTCTGTCCCATAGATTTTGAGTTGTTATATGTTCATTTCTATTTCTTTCTTGATTTCATTGTTAACCCATTTGTTATTTAATAACATGCTATTTAGTTTCCAAGTGTTTGAGTGTTTTTCAGTTTTTATATTGTAGTTTATTTCTAGTTTTATGCCACTGCGATCCGAGAAGATGCTTGATATGATTTCAATCCTCTTAAATTTATTGAGACTTGTTTTGTGTCCTAACATGTGGTCTATCCTAGAGAATGTACCATGAACACTTGAAAATCATGTATATTCTGCTGCCTTAGGGTGAAAGGTTCTGAAGATATCTATTAAATCCAGTTGTTCTATTGTCTGTTTTAAGTGTGCTGTTTCTTTTTAAATTTTCTTTCTTGACATTCTATCCAGTGATGTTAGTGGGGTGTTGAAATCCCCTACTACTAAAGTATTGCTGTTGATCTTGCCCTTTGTGTCCATCAAAATCTGCTTTATATATTTGAGTGGTCTTATATTAGGTACATAGATATTTATAATGATTATATCTTCCTGGTGAATTGCTTTTTTTTTTTATCATTATGTAGTGACCTTTATTATGCCTTACTATAGGGTTTGTTTTACAGTCTATTTTGTCAGATATAAGTATTGCTACCTGTAAAGTCAGTATCCACAGCCACCATCAGAGCTGCCTGGCCCATGCATGTTCACATTGGATTCGGACAGTTGGTAAAGAAACAAAGAGCCAAGAACTGGTGGGTCATTAGCTTTAATCTTAGTTTGCACCCAGAAGGGAAGTAAAATCACACACTGGGCTTCAAAACCCACTCATTCAGTGCTCACAAAGACTTATCTGAGTTTCCTAGAATCAAAGCTTTTTAGCTCACCAGCCTTATTCACCTCTGTTTTCTATCTCCTTCTCTCTGCATAAACTCTGCACAAACTGGCTTCTCCTTTAGCACTCAGTCATCTTGGCTGCCTCTCCTCTCTTCCAAGTGGCCTTACTCTGCTCTCCTTTCTGCTCTCTGCCCTACTCCAAGAATGCAATCATTCTTCTCCCAAAACAACTTGATCTCTCTTCCTTTTAAAACCTTTTGGTACAAAAGCCCTCCCCAAACACACATTAATATAATCATATCCATCCCAAGCAAGAAGGGCAACCAATACCATCACTTGGGTGACAGGCTTCCAAGTGGGCAGTGCCATATTTAACAAAGTGAGCATAATATATTTTATCTGCCCAACAATTCACCCCTATGCTCACTTTACTACCCACAATCTACACCACCATCATCCCTGTGCAAGGAAATTAGGCACATTAAACAAATTACAAATACATGACAAATTATACAATTTCAACAATTACAAAGGTACATTTCACCAGTCTCTGAGCACTTTGCCAAAAGCACAAAATCTCCTTGGCCTTCTTTCTAGGTATGGGAAAAGCTTCCCAGGGCAGGAGAAGTGCCTCCATCAAAGCCACCCTCCACTCCCATCAGGGTGTTTTACATTGTCCAAAATCTGGAAATCCATCCAGGAAAGGAGCCAGTGCTCACTTTGGTCATAGTCCAGGAAATCAGTCCATGCACTGGGACCTCAGCCACCCCCCTCATCCCTGCCATCCTGGCAACTCTTAAAACTGTCCCAAAGATGAGCACTTGGCAATGGCAGTCAGCATTTTCATCTCTGCTCTGGGGAGCATGATGGCATCCACCTCTATGTCCCCAAATCACAGACCTAACAGGGTTGTAGTAAGTACTCCTTGCTTCTAGGTTCTCACCTTCTAGAGACTTCGGATCACAACTCCAGACTGATTCTTTTCATCCTCCAAAGAGAAACTGAAAACATCAGCTCCTGCTGCTGGGCTCGAGCTCCAAGCCACCGCTGTCTTCTGCTCAGCAGGCCTTGCCACTCCAGCTTTGGTTTCAGCCCTGGCCTCCTGCCACTACTGGCTCTCCACAACATCCAGGGCAAGCTGAAACTCATGAACCTGTGATTCCTTCTTGAGCGGCTGCTCCATTTCCAAGCAAATCTCACAAACCTGGTCAGCCTCCTCCGGTGCTTGCTTCAGCTCCAGGGTTGGCATCTCTTTCTCCCACATTTGCTCCAGCTTCTTCCACTGCTTAGTTTGCAGGTCCCAGGCAGCCTCTTCCACAGAGCTCTCAGTTTCCTCATGCATGGCTGTAAAAGTCAGCCAGCCTATGGCCCCCAAAAGGACAGACATGGGGAACCATAACAGCAGCCAGTCCTCTACTCCACTGCTCAAAAGTGGTGGTGGCTCCATACTCATTTGTATGGAATCTTGCCACAGACTTTGCCAAATGTGAAGCCAGTAGCCAAGGCCACCATCAGAGCCACCTGATCCATGCAGGTTCTCATTTGATTCGGATAGTCGGTAATGAAACAACAAAGCCAAGAACTGGTGTGCCATTAGCTTTAACCCTAGCTTGCACCTAGTGGGCAAGTAAAAACACACACTGGGCTCCAAAACCCACTCATTCAGTGCTCACAAAGCTACTGACTTATCTGAGTTTCCTAGAATCAAAGGTTTTTAGCTCACCAGCCTTATTCACCTCTGTTTCCCATCTCCTTTACTCTGCACAAACTGGCTTCTCCTTTAGTATTCTGCCATCTTGGCTGCCTCTCCTCTCCTCCATGTGGCCTTACTCTGCTCTCCTCCCTGTTCTCTGCCCTCCTCCTAGAACGCAATTACTCTTCTCCTGAAACAACACAACCTCCTTCCTTTTAAAACCTTTTGGCACAAAAGCCCTCCCCCAACACACATTAATTTATATAATCACGTCCATCCCAAGCAAGAAGGGCAACCAATACCACCACCTGGGTGACAGGCTTCCATGTGGGCAGTGCCATCTTTAACAAAGTGAGCATAATATGTTTTATCTGCCCAACACTACCCCAGATTTTTTTTTCATTTTCATTTGCCTGAAATATTTTTTTTTATTCCTTTACTTTCAGTCTATGTGTATCTTTTGTTTTGAGGTTGGTTTCTTGTAGACAGCATATGTACTGGTCCTGTTTTCTTATCCAAACAGGTACCCTATGTCTTTTGATTGGAGCATTTAATCTATTTACATTTAAAGTTATTATTGATATGTAGTTGTTTATTGCCATTTTATTCTTTAAATCTACATTTCTCTTTTACTAGATTTCCCCCCCTCTTTGTTCTGTTTACAACAGGCCCCTTAATATTTCTTGCAGCATTGGTTTAATTGTAATAAATTTCTTGAGTCTTTTTTTGTCTGTGAGGCTTTTTATTTCTCTTTCAATTTTAAACAATAACCTTGCTGGATAATAAAGTCTCAGTTGTAGGCTCTTGTTCTGCATTACTTTGAATATTCTTGCCATTCCATTCTCGCCTCAAGTGTTTCTGTTTTGAAGTTGGATGTCATTCTTATGGGGACTTCTTTGTAGGTTATTGACTGCTTTTCTCTTGCAGCTTTTAGAATTCTTTCTTTATCTCTAAGCTTTGGTATTTTAATTATGATATGTCTTGGTGTAGGTCTCTTTGGGTTTCTCTTTAATGGGATTCTTTGTGCTTCTTGAACTTGTGTGACTTTTTCCTGAATCAATTTAGGGAAGTTTTCAGCTATAATTTCTTCAAATAGATTCATTTCTTGTTCTTTATTTCTCTTCAGGAACCCCTAAGATGCGGATCTTGTTTCTCTTTATGCTGTCACAGAGCTCTCTTAGAGTTTCCTCAGAATTTATGAGCCTCCTTTTTTTTTTCTTTTGCTGCTCTGCTTTAGTGCTTTCATTTATGTTTTCTTCTAAAACACTGATTCAATCCTCTGCTTCATCCAACCTGCTTTTAATTTCTTCTAGTGAGGTCTTTATTTCTGATATTGTTTTTGTCATTTCTGACTGGTTCTTTTTATGATTTTAATGTCCTTTTTGATGTTTGTTATCTCTTTATTTAGGTGCTCATTATGTTTATCTATTATTGCTCCAAGATTTTTGAGCAATAATCATTTTAAACTCTGCATCCAGTAATTTGGTTATTTCCATCTCATTCAGTTATTTTTCTGGGGATTTATTTTATTGATTCATTTGTATTGCATTTCTCTGTCTTCCCATTTTGTCTGTGTATAGACTCCTCCTTTGGATGTGGTGTTTATATAGCTAGCTGAGTCTAGGGTTGGTATATTGTCAGCTTCCAATTTTCAGTTGTGTTGTTTCTAAGTATTCTTGGGTTGGAACCAGCTGTTGTTTGTAATCCACTGTGGGCTACTTATGTGCTATCACTGTTCTTTTTGCTATTTTTGTCAGCTTTTTCTATGTCTTAGCTTGGTCAGGTGTGAGGAGATTTCTCTTAAGCTACCACTCTAGCAAGGTATTTTAGGTCCTGAAGTGATGCTCTCTGTATTTGGCCACTGGATGTGCCTGCCCTGGACCTTGCTGGCTGGAGACTGGCACAAATCAGTGAGGGTCACTGCCTGTGACTGGCTCTTCTCAACCTTTTTGGAGCTACAGGTGATCCAGATCTTGTGACTGCCTCTGATGGGCCCAGGTGCCATTATAAATATTAGTTGCACTCCTAGGCTAGTTTTTATCTACTTTTGGGCTGGGGAAAGTTTCTTTAAAAGTTCAAGTTCTCCTGAGATTCGCTTTTTGATGCCTCTTATTGTTACTTGTTAGGCTCAGTACTGTAATTTAGTGATTAGGTATGGTAGTTGATGTGGCTTGGCCCTTATCCTCAGGTGTTATTTTATCCAGACTTTTTATTTATTTGTTTTACTTAATTTTATTTTTTTCTTTTTTTCCAGCACTTAGAAGGGTGTGGTTACAGGGTTGCAGAGGATGTGGCCTCTGTACTTCTGATCTGTGGTGTGTCTGCTGGCCTGCCGCTGCTGCTGTTGCCACCTCGGGTGTCTGGCATTGCACACTGCCAGTGCCAGCCCTCCTCTCTGGCCACTGTGAGTTCTGCCACCCCAGGCGGGCCCACACACATTTGTTTAAACCACCTCCACCATAGCCTGGGCCTCTGCTGCTGCCAAGGGTGGGCTTGTACGTGAGCTCAGACCTCTGAAGTGGCCTCTGCCTCCATGGGTGGTCCCATGCTTGTCCTCTCCAACTGCCTCTGGCATTACCTGGGCCTCCACCACTGCCAAGCATGAGCTTGCACTGCAGGCGGGACTGCACATGAGCTTAGACCTCTGCAGTGGCCAACGCCTCTGCCTTTGTGGATGGGCCTATGCATGCTCGCTTGAACTGCCCTGGCCCCCACAGCCACACCCCATTGCTGTTAGTCCTCCTGTTCTCAGCAGAATGGGGGAGCAGTGTAGCTCAGACTTCAGCACTCACTATCTGTGTCCCTAACATGCTGCCTGCCTCTAAGCACCTCTTTGTTCTGACTGCTGTAGGAGAGCCTCCAGTGGGTGGGGTAATTTCTTCCCTTTGCTGGTGTTGCTGTTCCCAGGAAAAATGTTCACTTTAGATTTGGAGAGTGAATCAACCCAGGTGTTAGGGTGACCATCCCTCAGAGTGTCTCCCTCTGTGTTTCTGAGACCACACTCTCCCCTGGCAACTCTAATCCTTTCTGCACTCCCCACTCCCAGAACCCCAGGCAAGTAGCTGTGATCAAGTCTCTTCTTGCGGTCCCTTAAAGTTGGAGCTTGGGTCCTAGAGTTCTGTCTCCTTCTCTCGAACAGTATCTAGGTTCCTTTCTCAGCCAAATACAGTCAGTATGCCACTTCCAGGCTCCAGGTCTCTAGGCTGGGACTCCAGTTCTGGAGCTGAGGACCCACAACTCATGGGGCAACCTTTTATTCTGTGAGAGTCTCTCTGGGCTGCCACTGGTGCCTAGGAGCAGGGCAGCCCTTTTCTCGTCTCTGCCTTTTCTACCAGTCTCTGTGTGGCCTTTTGGTTTTCCTTGACTATGGAATCCTTTTAGTTTAGTCCAAACTTGGTCTTTCAGGATGACTATTCTCAAAATTAAGTTGTAGTGTGATGTCATGGAAATGGCGCCGTGAGCAGCGCATCTGACAGATCTCCCCAAAATCTCAACAAATTTATCAACTAGAAACAGAAAAATTTATCCTCGGAGCATTCCGGAGTTCCACACAAACTGAAAGCGAAAGGACTGTTATCACTTGAATCTGAGAGACGAGGGTGTGGAGGAAGCTAACTACCGCAGGGACGTTCATTCAAGCCGCGGAGGGAGTGCGCCTGTGGTAAGTCAGCCCACACTCAGGAGCAGCGAGCAGCCGCCGGCGCGCGCCCAGTGCCGCGGTCCGGTCGCAGAGCGAGCACCGCCAGCGTCCCCAGCGGCCCGCGCACTGTGAGAGTCCTCAGCCACCGGTGCCCGGAGCACCCCATTTGTGTGCGTGCCCTGGGCGTCCCACGAGCCCAGAGTGCCCCACTGGCCCGCACACCCAGGGTGCCCCATTATCCTGCGCACCTGGTGCGCCCCAGCCGCCAGCGGCAGGGTGAGCGGGAGAGGCGCCAGGGCTGTCTTCCTATTTGGGAGATTCTCTGCGTGGGCGGGGCACTTCACCCAGCCATTCAAGCTAACAATCAAGTGTTGGGGGAGGGGCGCCGGCAGCCTAAAATACTTTCTGGAGCACAGCTGCTGATCCAATCACTGAAATTAGCTTAACCCACGAAATCTGCGCACTCACGGGGCTCTAATTGATAAGATCCCTCTCAGTTCAGCGATCCAAGACAAGATGCGTGATATTTTTTAGTGCCTCTTGCTAAAGGGGAGGGGGCAAATTCTGATTGACAGAGCCTCCATATTCAGGAATAAACGCTAACAAGAGGGACTTGGCAGATAATAAGATCTATAATACACTAGTCGCAAGCAGTGACTAGTGCCTCTTCTTCCCAGCCAAAACAGGCTACAAAGTATGGAAAGCCTGGGTTGAGTGGTCCAACTGAATGCTAGGTGCTGAACAGTCACCTTGACAACAATTGACTCCCACCCCCGCCTGATTACACTGGAGGCTCTGACTGCCAGAGCCTTTCCCAAAGCCTTGCACTGAGTGGGGATAGAGTGGGGATTTCCTAGCTCTTTGACCTCTTACTCCCCAGGCAGAAGCAGTAGCAGCCTTATAGCTGGATCACCAGGCTGCTAATTCAGGAAGGGGAGACTAGGAGAGAGACTCCAGGAAAGCAAACTCTCTCATCGTTGGACCCTGCAAATGCCAACAAGCCTTGACTACCAGCAAGACTAAAGCCAATTATGTGACATTGCCATAGAATCCCATCAACTGCAAATCCCTACCTAAGTGTGACACAGAGACAGGGCCTGGGGTACAGAGTCACCGACCAGGAAGAGGGAGAGAAAAATAAAAGGAAGAAGTTAACCTCTCAAAATCGAGAAAAATCCACAGACTTTATAACTTCTTCCACTAATTTTTCATTGTTGTTGTTTGTTTCTTCTATCTTATTGCCTTTATTATTATTATTTATATTTCCTCCACCTCGGTCTTTTTATTCTCTGCCCATCTTATGCTTCCCTTTTCTTGAACTACACTACCCATGAGTGTTACATTTTATTTCTTTTCTTCATCCTCACTCCCCTTTAAGGTTACACTCCAAAACACTTAACTCTCACTCTCTCCCCTTTTGTTTTTTTTTGTTTTGCTTTATTTTGTTTTTTTCTCTTCCTTTTTTCTTACTTTGTTTTTCTCTTTTTCTTATTTTTTTCTTTCTATTTGTTTCTTCTTTTCTCCTTTTACTTTTCCTCCCATTCAATCCTCAATCACGAACAAATTATTTAATTTGGGACTCAAGTTTTTTTTGTTTTTTTTTTTTTCGCTTTTGTTTTTGTTTTTTTTTTGTTTCTTTATTTTTGTGGCATTTTCAGTACTTTTTACGTTGCTTTTTAACTCACTAGCATTCCTCCCAACCTAAGGTCTCCATTGTATTTAGTCTTTGCTCCACTTATTACAACAGATTTTTACTTTTTATTTTTATTTTTTTTTCTTCTTTATTATTCTTTTCCCCCCCTTTTTTCTGGTTCCCTCTTATCCCTCTCATTATATCTCTTAGTCAATCATCACTTACAAGCAAATCATCTTATGCTTGTCTAAGATTTTCTCCTTTTTTTTTTTTTTTGCATTTAGTAGGTCCCTACTCCATTTTTTTGCCCCTTGAACTCTTCACCCCAAATCAGGCCCTCCATTATAGGCAGTTTTTGTTCCATTTAGCATAATATAATTCACAGGTCATCACGATATTTCCCTGAGGAGGGGAGAGGAGGGGAAGAGAAGAAAGAAAAAGGGGGAAATAATAAATTATTACTGATTTTTTTTGTGGGGTGTTTTACCTTTTTTTTTTTTTTTTTTACTTTTTACTCTTTATTAATTCTAATTAGTGCTATCAACAAGACCACCTTCAGATGCCAATAAGAAAGAGGAAATCGAATATTATGGATACAAAAGATAGAGAGGTATCACAAATAGATGTGGAAAAATCTATGGAGAAAAGATTTAACATATTGGAAGCCTTGGAGCTAAATGACAGAGAA
Organism: Saccopteryx leptura; assembly: GCF_036850995.1. Classification (NCBI taxonomy): domain Eukaryota; kingdom Metazoa; phylum Chordata; class Mammalia; order Chiroptera; family Emballonuridae; genus Saccopteryx; species Saccopteryx leptura. The sequence continues at coordinate 177,974,885 of NC_089504.1, read as the reverse complement.
TTTAAAATAGAAATCTTAAAAATACTCAGATATATACAAGAAAACACAGAAACGCAATTAGAGAGATCAGAAAACAACTCAATGAACACAAAGAATATATTACCAAGGAAATTGAAACTATAAAAACAAAGCAAACAGAAATGAAAAACTCAATTCACGAGCTGAAAAACAAGGTAACAAGCTTAGCTAACAGAACAGCCCAGATAGAAGATAGGATTAGTGAAATAGAAGACAAGCAACTTGAGGCACAACAGAGAGAAGAAGAAAGAGACTCAAAAATAATAAAAAATGAGAAAACCCTACAGGAATTGTCTGACTCCTTCAGAAATAATAACATAAGAATAATAGGTATATCAGAGGGAGAAGAGAGAGAAAATGGAATGGAGAATATACTCAAACAAATAATAGACGAGAACTTCCCAAGCCTGTGGAAAGAACTAAAGCCTCAAATTCAAGAAGCAAACAAAAAACCGAGTTTTCTTAACCCCAACAAACCCACTCCAAGGCACATCATAATGAAGATGACACAAACCAATGACAAAGAAAAAATTCTCAAGGCAGCCAGGGAAAAGAAGAGTACAACATATAAAGGAAGGCCTATTAGATAATCATCAGATTTCTCAGCAGAAACTGTACAAGCTAGAGGACAGTGGACCCCAATATTTAAAGCCCTGAAAGAGAGGAACTTTCAGCCAAGAATACTATACCCATCAAAGCTATCCTTCAAGTACGAAGGAGATATAAAATCATTCACAAATAAAGAAAAGATGAGAGAATTTATCAGCAGAAAGCCCCCACTCCAGGAAATACTAAAGGAGGTTTTCCAACCAGATTCAAAGAACAAAAGAAAACAAAACCACAAGTAACAGCTCCACCAAGAACACAATAAAACCAAACTTAAACTGTGACAACAAAAGAAAAAAAAGGGGGGAGAGGATGGAGATTAACAGTAGCAAAGGACGATGAAGTGCAGAAATACTCATAAGATAGGGTACTACAATGAATATGGTAGGTACCCTTTTCATTACTTAATAGTAACCACCCTTGAAAAAACCACCACAAACACATGACTTAAAAAAGGTAGCATCAGAAGAAAGAAGAATGGAATACAAACAAACAAAAACAAATGATAGAAAAACAAAAGAGAAGAAACAAACAAGATACAAAACTAATAGAAAGCAATTTATAAAATGGCAATAGGGAACCCATAAGTGTCAATAATTACACTTAATGTAAATGGATTAAACTTACCAATAAAAAGACACAGAGTAGCAGAATGGATTAAAAAAGAAAATCCAACTATATGCTGCCTACAAGAAACACATCTAAGCAACAAGGATAAAAACAAATTCAAAGTGAAAGGCTGGAAAACAATACTCCAAGCAAACAACACCCAAAAAAAAGCAGGTGTAGCAATACTCATATCGGATAATGCTGACTACAAGACAGAAAAAGTACTCAGAGACAAAAATAGTCATTTCATAATGATTAAGTAAAAGTTGAATCAAGAAGACATAACAATCCTTAATATATATGCACCAATCCAAGGAGCACCAAAATATGTAAGACAGCTACTTATTGACCTTAAAACAAAAACTAACAAAAATACAATCATACTTGGAGACCTCAATACACCGCTGACGGCTCTAGATTGGTCATCCAAACAGAGAATCAATAAAGATATAGTGGCCTTAAACGAAATACTAGAACACCTGGATATGATAGACATCTATAGGACACTTCATCCCAAAGTGACAGAGTATACATTTTTCTCTAGTGTACATGGAACATTCTCAAGATTTGACCATATGTTGGGCCACAAAGACAATATCAGCAAATTTAGAAAAATTGAAATTGTACCAAGCATATTCTCTGATCATAAAGCCTTGAAACTAGAATTCAACTGCAAAAAAGAGGGAGAAAAACCCACAAAAATGTGGAAACTAAACAACATACTTCTAAAAAATGAATGGGTCAAAGAAGAAATAAGCTCAGAGATCAAAAGATATATACAGACAAATGAAAATGAAAATACGACATATCAGAATCTCTGGGATGCAGCAAAAGCAGTAATAAGAGGAAAGTTCATATCACTTCAGGCCTATATAAACAAACAAGAGAGAGCCCAAGTAAACCACTTAACTTCACACCTTAAGGAACTAGAAAAAGAAGAACAAAGACAACCCAAAACCAGCCGAAGAAAGGAGATAATAAAAATCAGAGCAGAAATAAATGATATAGAGAACAGAAAAACTATAGAAAAAATCAATAAAACAAGGAGCTGGTTCTTTGAAAAGATCAACAAAATTGACAAACCCTTGGCAAGATTCACCAAGGAAAAAAGGCACAGGACTCAAATAAATAAAATCCAAAATGAAAGAGGAGAGATCACCACAGACATCATAGATATACAAATAGTTATTGTAGAATACTATTAAAAACTATATGCCACCAAATACAACAATCTAGAAGAAATGGATAAATTCCTAGAACAATACAACCTTCCTAGACTGAGTCATGAAGAAACAGAGAGCCTAAACAGACCAATCAGCAGGGAGGAAATAGAAAAAAGTATTAAAAACCTCCCCCCAAAATAAAAGTCCAGGCCCAGACGGTTATACTAATGAATTCTATCAAACATTCAAAGAAGACTTGGTTCCTATTTTACACAAAGTCTTCCAAAAAATTGAAGAAGAAGCAATACTTCTAAACACATTTTATGAGGCCAACATAACCCTCATACCAAAACCTGGCAAGGATGGCACAAAGAAAGAAAACTACAGACCAATATCTCTAATGAATACAGATGCTAAAATACTAAACAAAATACTGGCAAACCGAATACAACAACATATTAAAAAAATAATACATCATGATCAAGTGGGATTCATCCCAGAATCTCAGGGATAGTTCAACATACGTAAAACGGTTAACATAATACACCATATCAACAAAACAAAGAACAAAAACTACATGATCTTATCAATAGACGCAGAAAAGGCTTTTGATAAAATACTACACAATTTTATGTTTAAGACTCTCAACAAAATGGGTATAGAAGGAAAATATCTCAACATGATAAAGGCCATATATGATAAACCATCAGCCAACATCATATTAAGTGACATAAAACTGAGGACTTTCCACCTTAAATCAGGAACAAGACAGGGTTGTCCACCGTGTCCACTCTTATTTAATGTGGTTCTAGAAGTTCTGGCCAGAGTAATCAGACAAGACAAAGAAATAAAATGCATCCATATCGGAAAAGAAGAAGTAAAGGTATCACTTTTTGCTGATGATATGATCCTATACATAGAAAACCCGAAGGACTCCACAAAAAGATTATTAGAAACAATAAACCAATACAGTAAGGTTGCAGGATTCAAAATTAACATACAAAAGTTCATAGCCTTTCTATATGCCAACAATGAAATATTAGAAAACGAACTCAAAAAAATAATCCCCTTCACGATTGCAACAAAAAAAATAAAATACCTAGGAATAAACATAACAAAGAATGTAAAGGACCTATATAACAAAAACTACAAGGCATTATTAAGAGAAATAGAAAAAGACACAATGAGATGGAAAAATATTCCTTGTTCTTGGATAGGAAGAATAAATATAATTAAAATTGCCATATTACCCAAAGCAATTTATAAATTTAATGCAATTCCCATCAAAATTCCTATGACATTTTTTAAGGAAATGGAACAAAAAATCATCAGATTTATATGGAAGTATAAAAAACCCCGAATAGCCAAAGTAATCCTAAGGAAAAAGAATGAAGCTGGGGGCATTACAATACCTGACTTTAAACTATATTATAGAGCCACGATAATCAAAACAGCATGGTATTGGCAGAAAAATAGACACCCAGACCAATGGAACAGAATAGAAAGCCCAGAAATAAAACCACATATATATGGTCAAATAATCTTTGACAAAGGGGCCAACAACACAAAATGGAGAAAAGAAAGCCTCTTCAACAAATGGTGTTAGGAAAACTGGAAAGCCACATGCGAAAGAATGAAACTCGACTACAGCCTGTCCCCGTGTACTAAAATTAATTCAAAATGGATCAAAGACCTAAATATAAGACCTGAAACAATAAAGTACATAGAAGAAGACATAGGTACTAAACTCATGGACCTGGGTTTTAAAGAACATTTTATGAACTTGACTCCACAGGCAAGAGAAGTGAAGGCAAAGATAAATGAATGGGACTACATCAGAGTAAAATGTTTTTGCTCAGCAAGAGAAACTGATATCAAAATAAACAGACAGCCAACTAAATGGGAAATGATATTTTCAAACAACAGCTCAGATAAGGGCCTAATATCCAAAATTTACAAAGAACTCATAAAACTCAACATCAAACAAACAAACAATCCAATAAAAAAATGGGAAGAGGACATGAACAGACACTTCTCCCAGGAAGAAATACAAATGGCCAACAGATATATGAAAAGATGCTCAGCTTCATTAGTTATTAGAGAAATGCAAATCAAAACTACAATGAGATACCACCTCACCCCTGTTAGATTAGCTATTATCAACAAGATGGGTAATAGCAAATGTTGGAGAGGCTGCGGAGAAAAGGGAACTCTCATCCACTGTTGGTGGGATTGTAAAGTAGTACAACCATTATGGAGGAAAGTATGGTGGTTCTTCAAAAAACTGCAAATAGAACTACCTTATGACCCAGCAATCCCTCTACTGGGTATATACCCCAAAACCTCAGAAACATTGATATGTCAAGACACATGTAGCCCCATGTTCATTGCAGCATTGTTCACAGTGGCCAAGACATGGAAACAACCAAAAAACCCTTCAATAGAAGACTGGATAAAGAAGATGTGGCACATATACACTATGGAATACTACTCAGCCATAAGAAATGATGACATCAGATCATTTACAGCAAAATGGTGGGATCTTGATAACATTATATGGAGTCAAATAAGTAAATCAGAAAAAAACAAGAACTACATGATTCCATACATTGGTGGAACATAAAAACGAGACTAAGAGACATGGACAAGAGTGTGGTGGTTACCATGGGTGGGGGGAGCGAGGACATAGGAGGGAGGGAGGGAGAGAGTTAGGGGGAGGGGGAGGGGCACAGAGAACTAGATAGAGGGTGACGGAGGACCATCTGACTATGGGTGAGGGGTATGCAACATAATTTAATGACAAGATAACCTAGACATGTTTTCTTTGAATATATGTACCCTGATTTATTAATTTCATCCCATTAACATTAATAAAAATTTATTAAAAAATATTAAGTTGTAATCCACTTTTGTTCTGGGAAGTGGGAGTTGGAACTTTCACCTACTCCACGGCCATCTTGTCTCTCCCCTGCTATTCCTTTTTAATGATAGGTCTTTGAGGTTTTTTCATGTCACTACATATAAAGATACCTTATTTTATTTGACCTTTGCCCCATCATATGTATGGTAGCCACCACAGTTATACATGTTTTATCAGCAACTCCTGATTTTGTCAAGGTAGAGGGCAATGATTCTTGATTTCAGGGAAGGTAGGCCCTTTTTTTCAGCCAGTGAAAATTCTCTTTATAGAGGTTTACTTCCCATATTTCCCAATAGCTAGAGTGAATATGTGACACAATTCTGGTCTATGAAATGTAGGGAAAAGTTTCTAGGAAGGCTTTTGAGAAATATCTTTATTCTTTAATAAAAAGGCAAAAGAGTTGCAAGGACTTCACCTTGGCTACTCTTTTCATACCCCCAACTTTCTGTGTTTGAAGACAATTACTGATTTCTGGAGCTTGCAATCATCTTGAGATCATAAGGTCCCAGGCATAACGATGGTGAGTCTGCATGGAAAGTGTATTAGTCAATTCTATTTGACAACCTAAAAATCTTGGTGCATTACAACAATAAACATTTATTTTCCTGCTCACAGACACATAGTTTATCTTTGGCTCTGGTGGGCTTACTTGGGATTGATTGGACTTGGCTCTAAACTGTGAGTTTAAGTTCAAGTCTACTCTTTGTATTTTCTCATTCTTCTGTGCCAGTGCCTTCCTAAACTATTTCTTCTTTTGATGGATCACAGTAGAGCAAGAGATTGAGTAGAAACATAATATACCTCTTAAGACCTTGGCTTAGAACTAGCACTCACAGTTACTTCCACCTCCATTCAACTGGCTAATGTATGTTGCAAACCAAGTTCAACATCAACCTATTCTAGCACATTGCAAGGTTATACTACAGAGGAAGAAAGTGAAAGGCTAAGGATAATAATCTAGCTTACACACAAGGCTGAAGGAGCAGAAGGATAACAAACCCTGGGTCCTTAATTACAACTTGGGTTAGCTGACCCAACAATGTTTTATCCAGACTTCTGTAATGTGATAAAAATGAGCCCTTATTTATTTAAGACACAATTTTTGCTTGCGGTTTAAAACATTTTAAAATGATAAAATGTAGTTGTGTTCTAATTTAACTATATTGATGGACATTTAAGTTGTTTCTAATATTTCATTATTACAAATAATGTGACAATAAACATTTTATATACAAGTGTATTTGTATTTGTATTTTTTTTTTGTATTTCTATCAGATACATTTCTAGATGTGGAAATGTGGGGTGGAAGCATATCTACATTTATAATAAAATGATTTAGAAAATTAAATTTAATAGGGTAACATTGATAAATAAGGGTACATAGTTTCAGATAAACATTTCTGTAGCATTTGAACTGTTGATTATGTGGTATACCCATTACCCAAGTCAAATCATTTTCAGTCACTTTATATTTGTTCCTCTTTATATCAATCCCCCCCACTACCTCCCCTCAACTCCCTCCCCTCTGTCCCCTTCTCCCTGGTAACCACTTCACTTTTATCTATGTCCATGATTCTCAGTTTATATCCCACCTATGTGTGATATCATACAGATCTTAGGTTTTCCTGATTTACTTATTTCACTCAGTATAATGTTCTCAGGATCCATCCATGTTGTCATAAATGTCACTATGTCATCATTTCTTTTTTTTTAATCATTTTTTTATTTTATTTATTTATTTTTAGAGAGGAGAGAGAGACAGAGAGGGAGAGAGAGGAGAGAGAGACAGAGAGAGAGAAGGGGGAGGAGCTGGAAGCATCAACTCCCATATGTGCCTTGACCAGGCAAGCCCAGGGTTTTGAACCGGCGACCTCAGCATTTCCAGGTCGACGCTTTATCCACTGTGCCACCACAGGTCAGGCTGTCATCATTTCTTATGGCTGAGTAGTATTCCATTGTATATATGTACTACATCTAGATCCAATCCCCTATTGAGGAACACTTTGATAGTTTCCATGACTTGGCCACTGCAAATGATATTGTAGTGAATGTGGTGGTGCATGTGTCTTAACGTACCAATGTTTTCGAATTTTTGGGGTAGATATCAGTAGAGGAAATGCTGGGTCATATGGTAGTTCTATTCCTAATTTTTTGAGTAACCACCATACTTTCTTCCATAGTGGTTGTGCTATTTTGCATTCCCCTCAGCAGTGAATGAGGTTTCCTTTTTCTTCACAGCCTCTCCAACACTTGCTATTACCTGTCTTGTTGAGAATAGTTAATCTAACAAATATGAGGTGATATCTTATTTTAGTTCTGATTTGCATTTCTCAAATAACTAGTGGAGATGGACATTTTTTCTATATATGTTGCCCATTTGTATGTCCTCTGGGAAAAATGTCTCTTCAGGTCCTCTCCCATTTTTTATTTAGATTGTTGGCTTGTTTGTTGCTGAGCTTTGTAAATGCTTTATATATTTTGGATATTAACCCCTTATCGGAGCTGCTGTTTGCAAATATCATCTCCCATTTAGTTGGCTGCCTATTTGTTTGTTTGTCAGTTTCTTTTGCTGGGCAGAAGCTTTGTAGTTTGATATAGTCCCATTCATTTACGCCTTTACTTCTCTTGCTTTTGAAGTCAAAATCATAAATTGTTCTCTATGGTCAAGGTCCATGAGTTTAGTACCTATGTTTTCTTCTATGTAATTTATTGTTTCAGATCTTATATTTAGGTTTTTGATTCATTTTGAATTAATTTTTGTGCAGGAGAGCCAACTGTAGCCAAATTTTATTCTTTTGCATGTAGCTTTCCAATTTTCTCAACACCATTTATTGAAGAGGTTTTTTTTCTCTATTGTGTGATTTTGGCTCATTTGTTGAAGATGATTTGTCCATATATGTGTGGTTTTATTTCTGGGCTCTTGATTCTGTTCTATTGGTCTCTATGTCTATGTATGTTTTTTTTTCCCCCTTCAATACCATGCTGTTTTGATTAGTGTGGCTCTTTAGTATAATTTGAAGTCAGGTAGTGTGATATCTCTGTCTTTATTCTTTTTCCTCAGTATTGCTTTGGCTATTTGTTTTATTTTATGGTTCCATACAACCCTGATAATTTTTTGTTCTAATGAGAAAAAATGATATTGGGATTTTGATGGAAATTGCATTAAATTTGTTTATTGCTTTGGGTAATATAGCCATTTAACTATGTTGATTCTTTCAATCCATGAACATGGAATATTTCCCCATTTCACTGTGTCTTCTTCAATTTATTTCAATAATGTTTTATAGTTTTCAGTTTACATATTCTTCTCATTTTTTGTTTAGTTTATTCCTAAGTATTTAATATTTTTTGCTGCAATTGTAAAAGGAATTGATTTTTGGTTTATTTTCTAAAGTTTCATTGTTGGCATAGAGAAAAGCAATAGACTTCTGTATACTGATTTTGTATCATGTGACTTTACTCTATTGGTTTATTGTTTCTAATAGTTTTTTGGTGGAGTCTTTGAGGTTTTCTATATACAGGATCCTGTCATCAGCAGAAAGTGACACATTTAATTCAACTTTTTGAATATGGATGCTTTTTATTTTTTTCTTTTGCCTGGTCACTCTGGGTAAAAATTTTAGCACTATGTTGAAAAAGAGTGGAGGAGAGTAAGCAAACTTGTCTTGTTCCCAATTTTAGAAAAAAAAAAGTCTTTATTTTTTCACCATTTAGTATGATATTAGCTGATTGTTTGTCACATATGACCCTTATTGTGTTGAGGTACTTTCTTTCTATTTTGATTTTATTGAGTGCTTTAAATGTAAATGGATGTTGTATCTTATCAGATGCCTTTTCTGAATGTATTGAGAGAATCATACAATTTTTGTTGTTTGTTTTGTTGATGTTGTGTATTACATTAATCAGTTTTCACATGTTGAACCATCCTTGTGCTCCTGAGATAAATTCTATTTGATTGTGAAGTATTTTTTTTTAATGTATGTTGTATTTGATTTGTAAGTATTTTGTTCAGGATTTTTACATCTGTATTCATTAGAGATATTGGTCTGTACTTTTCTGTTTTTATATTGTCTGGTTTTGATATGAAGGTTATGTTGGCCTCATAAAATATGTTGGGGAATATTGCTCTTCTTTTATATTTGGAAGACTTTGAGAAGAATAGGTACCAAATCTTTTTTAAATGTTGGGTAGAATTCACTAATGTAGTCATCTGGTTTTGGACTTTTGTTTTTTATTGGGGTTTGATAGTTGTTTCTATTTCCTCCCTGACTATAGATCTATTTAGGTTTCCCATTTCTTTGTTACTCAGTCTAAGAAAATTTTATAGTCCTAGGGATTTATCCATGTCCTCTAGGTTGTTTAATTTGGTGGCATATAATTTTTTATAATATTCTACTATAATCCTTTGTATATCTATAATGTCTGTGGTAATTTCTTCTCTTTCAAATTGGATTTTGCTTATATAAGTCCTTCCTTATTTTTTCTTAATCAGTCTAGCCAAGGGTTTGTGAATATTTTGATCTTTTCAAAGAACCAGTTCTTTCTTGTATTAATTTTTTCTATAGTTATTTAGTTCTCTATTTCATTTTCTACTCTAACTTTTACTATTTTATTTCTTCTGCTGAATTTGGGTATCCTTTGTTCTTCTTTTTTTAGTTCTTCAAGATGTGATGTAGTTTACTTGTGATCTCTCCTGTTTTTTTAAAATTGATTTTAATTTATTGTGTTTACATAGATACTAGTATTCCCATAAATGCACTCCCCCTCCCCCATGTTCCCCTCCACATCCACTTACTCTCCTTAACTTTACATCCTTCCCCCTTCCCTCCAGAATTTTCTTTTCTGTTCTTTAAAATGCTGTATTATGTGCATATAATTTTACCAATTTCTTTCCTTTTTCTAATTCCACCCTATCATCCCCTTTTCCTCTGTTCGCTTTCCCTTGGGACCCTTTGATTGTGCATCTGTCTCTATTCCATTCCTCAGTTCACATTATTCATTGGATTCCTCAAATGAGTGAGGTCATATGATATTTTTTTTTCTATGCCTGGCTTATTTCACTTAACATAATAGTTTCCAGGTCCACCTATGTTGTCACAAAAGGTAAGATTTCCTTCTTTTTTTCATGGTTCCATAGTATTCCACTGTGTACATGTACCACTGCTTTTTAACCCACTCTTCCACTGAGGGGCACTTGGGCTGTTTCCAGATCTTGGCTATTGTAAGCAATGCAACCATAAACATGGGGTGCATTTCTTTTTTGAATCAGTGATGTGGTATTCTTGGATTATATTTCTCTGAGTGAGATGGCTGGGTCAAAAGTCAGTTCCATTTTTTAATTTTTTTGAGGAATCTCTATATTGTTTTTCATAGTGGCTGCATCAGTCTGAATTCCCACCAGCAATGCCAGGGGTTCTGTTTTCTCCACAGCCTCGTCAGCACTTATGTGTTGTATTGTTGATGAGCGCCATTTTGACTGGTGTGAGGTGATATCTCATTGTGGTTTTAATTTGCATTTTTCTAATAACTAGTGATGTTGAACATTTTTTCATCTGCCTATTGGCCGTCTGTTTGTCCTCTTTGGAGAAGTATCTATTTATTTTTTTGACCATTTATTGATTGGATTGTTTATCTTCCTGGTGTTGAGTTTTACAAGTTCTTTATAAATTTTGGTTATTAACCCCTTATTAGTTGTATTGGCAAATATGTTCTCCCATTGTGTGGTTTGTCTTTTTATTTTGTTATTATAGTCTTTAGCTGTACAAAAGCTTTTCAGTTTGTATAGTCCCATTTGTTTATCCTGTCCTTCATTTCACTTGCTTGTGGAGATAAATTAGCAAATATATTGCTGCAAGACATGTCAAAGAGCTTACTGCCTATGTTTTCTTCTATGATGCTTATGCTTTCCCACTTACATTTAAGTCTTTTACCCATTTCAAGTTTATTTTTGTGAATGGTGTATGTTGGTGGTCTAGTTTCATTTTTTTGCAGGTAGCTGTTCAATTTTATCAATACCATTTGTTGAAGAGGCTGTCTTTACTCTATTGTATTTCCTTACCTCCTTTCTCAAATATCAATTGTCCATAAATGTGTGAGTTTATTTCTGGGTTCTCTGTTCTGTTTCATTGATCTATATGCCTGCTCTTATGCTAGTACCAAGTTGTTTTGAGTTCGATGACCTTGTAGTATAACTTGATATCAGAAAATGTGATACCACTTGCTTTATTCTTTTTCAAGATTGCTGAGGCTATTCATGTTCTTTTTCAGCTCCATATAAATTTTTGGAATATTTGTACTATATCTTTGAAGTATGTCATTGGTATTTTAATAGAAATTGCATTGAATTTATAAATTGCTTTGGGTAATATAGACATTTTAATGATGTTTATTCTTCCTATCCCTGAACACGATATATGCTTCCACTTGTTTGTAACTTCCTTGATTTCTTTTATCATTGTTTTATAATTTTCCAAGTATAGTTCTTTAACTTTCTTGGTTAAATTTACTCCTAGGTACTTTATTTTTTTTCTTTCAGTAGTGAAGGAAATTGTTTCCTTAATTTCTCTTTCAGAGAGTTTATTGTTGGTGTATAAAAATGCCTCTGATTTCTGAATATTAATTTTATACCCTGCCATTTTGCTGAATTCATATATCAGGTCCAGTAGTTTTTTGACTGAAACTTTAGGGTTTTCTATGTACAGTATCATATCATCAGCAAATAATGATAGTTTTACTTATTTTTTTCTGGTTTGGCTGCCTTTTATTTTTTCTTTTTGTCTAATTGCTGTGGCTAGGACTTCCAGTACTATGTTAAATAAGAGTGAGGAAAGGAGGCACCTCTGCCTTGTTTCTGATCTTAAGGAGATCGCTTTTAATTTTTTCCCATTGAGTATGATGTTGGCTGTGGGTTTGTCATAGATGGCCTTTATCATTTTGAGGTATGTTTTCTCTATTTCCACTCTGCCAAGGGTTTTGATAATAAATGGGTGCTGCATTTTGTGAAATCCTTTTTCTGTATCTATTGATATTATTATGTGATTTTTATCTTTCATTTGTTTATGTGATGAATCACATTGATTGATTTGCAAATACAGTACCAGCCTTCCCTCCTCAGAATAAATTTCACTTGATTATGATGTAAGATTTTTTTCAGGTACTGCTAGATTTGATTTTCTATATTTTGTTGAGAATTTTAGCATCTAAATTCTTCAGGGATACTGGCCTATAGTTTTTTTTCTTTGTATTTTTTTTATATATAAGCCTGTAATGGTATAAACTTTGCTCTTATTACTGCTTTAGCTGCATTTCAGAAATTTTGATATATCTTGTCATTTTTATTTGTCTGTATATATCTTTTAATCTTAACTTTTATTTCTTCTTTGACCCAGTCATTTTTTAGAAATATGTACTTTAACTTACATATTTTTGTGGATTTCATTACTTTTTTTTTACCATTAAATTCTAATTTCGATGCCTTATGATCAGAAAATATGCTTGGTATAATTTCAATCTTCTTGAATTTGATGATGTTAGTTTTGTGGCCCAACATATGGTCAACATATTCTCTATTCTTGAGAATGTTATCAGGTCCAATAGTTTTTTGTAATCTATGCACACAGGAGAAAAATATAAACTTTGACGTTTTAGGATGAAATATTCTGTAGATATCTACTATGTCCATTTGTTTTAGTGTTTCACTTAAGGCTGATACTTCTTTATTTATTTTCTGTTTGAATAAATAATCTAAAGCCATCAATGGTGTATTGAGGTCTCCAAGTATAATTATATTTTTCAGTTTGTACTTTTAGATCAGTTAGTAGTTGTTTTATATATTTTGGTGCTCCGTGGTTTGGTGCATATATATTAAGAAGTGTTATGTTTTTTTGATTCAATGTCCCTTTTATCACTATGATATGTCCTTTTCTGTCTATATTGCCTTTGTTTTCTTGAAGTTAGCATTATTTTATATAAGTATGACTACCTCTGCTTTTTTTAAGGGATATTATTTGCTTGGAGAATCGTTTTTCAACCTTTCACTTTGAGTCCACTTTTGTCCTTGCAGCTTAGATGTGTCTCTTGAAATCAGCATATGGTTGGGTTTTGCTTTTTGATCCAATCCACTACTCTGCATCTCTTTATTGGTGAGTTCCATTCATTTACATTTAAAATAATTATTGACATTTGAGAATTTTGTATATCCATTTTATTTGTTTCTGGTACCTCTGTGTCTTGTTTGTTACTTCTCTGTGTTTCTGTGAGGTTTTTTCCTTTTGGTATTTTATATTTCTTTCTCCTGTTTCTTCTTTATTTCTGTAGTAGCTTTTTCATGTTTGGTTATCATTACATTATTAAGAGAAAAATGTTCATTGCAAGCAACACTCTGTGGCAGATGCAAAACTGTCTGACACAATTTAAGCTTGCTATACTAACAAAGTCTAACCTATTTGGGTACTCTCTCCTCCATGAGACAAACCTTTATATAGACTTAGACAACGAAAAAGAAAAGAAAAATGTTCATATGTACAATAATCATTTGTCTTATAAGTGTTTCTGCACTCCATCCCCCTTTGCTACTGTAGATATTTATCCTATTTCCTTTTATGTTATTATTGTCACAGATTACATTGGGGAACAATTTTTTTTCATTTTTCTGTTGCATGAGGTTTTAGAACTGTTTCTATATATTTCTGCATTGCTGATTCCAAATCTGAAATCTGTTTTTCTGATGTATGCTCTACTTTTTATGCAATTTTAATTTCTTTTTGTTACAGTTTATGGCATCATTGGTTTTTAAATTGAAGTTAAAGGACAATGACTCTTGGATTGAACATGACCACAAGGCAATTAATGTTTTACAAACATCACTTTTACATAATTGTAGTTGTTTTTAAATGTAAAAAATTATTATCTGATAAAAACACCCTCTTATTTTGTTTTAAGATTGAATCATGGCTTCTTCGACTAGACGTAAATGTAAGAATAGTCCTGACTCCTTCTGTTATATATGTGGCTCTTAAACACTTCAACATCAAAGGCGCAATATTTCATCATTTTTGACACGTGCACATATTGCCTATTTTTAAGTTCGCCTTGGCGATCAAGACAAGAATCGGGCTCCTCATATTGTGTGTTATAATTGTTAGGAAATGCTTTGTGGCTGGACAAAAGGAAAATACAAAGGAATGCCTTTTGGTATTCCCATGGTTTGGCATGAACCTAGAGGACCACAGCAGTGATTGTTATTTCTGTCTGATCCATACAAAGGCATCGGCAAGAAAAAACAGCACATGATCGCATATCCTAATATTCCTTCAGCAATATGACCTATCCCACACTCTGAGACACTCCCAGTTCCAGTTTTCACTTGTTTTACTTCTTCTAAGGACAAAGAAAGTGAACATGGCGATCAAGTGTATTTTGATAAGATGCATGAGGAAATGGTTGTAGAATCTGAAGGGTCCTCTTCTGATGCCAAACAGTTATTAACCCCTCAGCATTTTAGCCAACCCAAATTGAATGACTTAATAAAAATGACATAAAAATTGTCCTTGACTTTCTGAAGTATAAGGAGCATAACTGGATTATTTGTGTGGATCTTAAAATGGTAAACTTCCTGCTAGGACAAACAGAGAGATTTCACAAAGTATCTTTGCTTTCTGTGTTTGTGGGACAGCTGAGCTCAGGAGAAACACTAGGCACAGGAGTAGTTGAAACATGGAGCTCTGGAAGTAGGGATGCTGCAGAATATTGTGAATAAACCTGTAGTTAATCGAGACACGATCATTTTTCCCCCACTTCACATCAAACTTGGCTTAATGAAGCATTTTGTTCAGGCTTTGAATAGAGAAAGTAAATGCTTTCAACATATTATTTTTGCTTTTCCTGCCTTGTCGTTCAAGAAGATAAAAGCAGGTGTATTCTATGGACCTCAAATTCGAACCCTCATACATGATGAAGAATTTGCCAGGAAGATGAATAAGGAGGAGAAAGCAGCATGGCAGTCTTTTGTGGCAGTTACAAAGAACTTTCTTGGCAACAAAAAGCAGAAAACTATGAACTTCTGGTTCAAAGGATGCTGTTGGCTTTCCATGACATTGGATGTAACATGAGTGTTAAGATTCACTTCCTGAACAGTCATCTTGATAAGTTTTCCAAAAATCTTGGAGCTGTTACTGATGAGCAGACTACTGCTGGAGCATCAAATGAGATTGTCCTCAACAAGTATGCAAATGCAAGAGCTACAAATGTGCATTTTTGCCTAAATAGAATTTAAATAAGTTTTGCACAAATTTTATGATTAAAATAAGTGTTTTAATATGGTCTGTTTTGAAATTGTAGACAAAATCTGATTCAGTCATATCTTTTAGTGTATTTACTGCATTATATAAATTATTATATTTTCACGAAAATGATGCCCAAGAAGACATTTTAGTACATTATGTTAAACTAAATGTTGAAAATTTTACAATAAGATGAAAACATAAAATCTTGAATTGCAAAAAAAACTGTAGCTTGCAGAGAAAAACTAACATCAGATTTGAGATCAACACACTCAAATTAGGTAAGAACAAGTGTTTTTGTGGATGCAACAAAAATTTTGTTCCCCAGTGTTATCCTTGTTTTATTGTGACCATGTTGGACGTTTTACTTACAGGCTTTGATTTGTTTTATTTTTTGCATCTGATGGAATTACCCCCTTAAGTATTTCTTACAGTGTTTTTTTTATGTGATAAATTTCCTAGCTTCTATATGTTTGTAAATGTTTTTATCTTCTTCATATTTGAAAGATAACTTTGATGAATATAGTATTCTTGGCTGGTAATTTCTCTCTTTCAGTACTTTGAATATTTGAGTCCACTCTCTTTTGGCTTGTAGAGTGTATGTTGAATAGTCTGATGATAACCTAATTACCTTTCCTTTATATGTTTTGTTCTTTTCCCTAGCTGTATTGAGGATTCTTTTTATGTCATTGATTTTTGACAATTTTATTATGATGTGTCTTGGAGTATTCTGTTTGGGTTGTGGTAAGTTGGTGTTCTGTTTGCTGCTTTGATTTGAGGCTCTAAGTCTTTCTATAGGCTTGTAAATTTGTCATCAGTTATTTGTTTGAATAGATTCTCCATTACCTTCTCCTTCTCTTCTTGTTCTGATGTATCCATTTTCTGATATTTCTCTATTTGATGAAGCTTGACAATTCTTGTAGAGCTCTCTCAGTTTTTTTAAATTTGTGAGTTTCTCTTCTATTCTCTCTGTAGCATTGCTAGTTGCCTATCTTTGATGTCACTGATTCTTTTTTTTTTAATCTGGATTGCTCTATCAGCTAAACTTGCTACCTTAGTTTTCAATTTATGTGTTGAGTTTTTTTCTGATTTTAAAATTTTAATCTTTTTGGTGAGGTATTAATTTTGTTCACTAGTTTGTTCTAAGCTCATCACATTGCCTATTGGTGTTTTCTCACATTTTGTTGAGTATTTTCAAAACTTTAATTTTGAATTTTTTTTCATTTAACTCCAAGGTTTTTATGTAATCAAAATTTTTTCTGGTGATTTTCTTTTTTTCTGAACTACATCTCTGTTTTGTGTAGCTATGGTATTCAGTTTCTTTTTAGATGGCATCTGAGAATGGTATTAAGAATCATAGCAGAAAATCAGCTAAATAAATGAAAAATTAAAAATACATTAAAAATATAAAAGTTCAAACATTTATGACTGTAAAGAAGAAAAAAAATCACAGAAAAAAGATAGAAAACCAAAAGAAAATTAAGTAAAAAAATCCAAGAAAATAAGAATAAAATATGTAAAAATTTAAAAATGTAAAATTAAAAAGAGAAAAAGAGAATAAAAGAATAAGAAGAGAGAGGAGACAAGATGGCTCTGGAGTAGGCGGACGTACCAACATCTACCTCCCAGAACCAAAGTGGATTACAAACTAATTTTATGAACTATCATCTGGAAAAACCAACTTTGGACTAAACTAAGAGGACTCTTAAACCAAGGAACACTGAAGAAGCCACACAGAGACTGGTAGAAAAAGCAGAAACGGGGAAATGTGGAGAGGGCTGCCCAGCTCCCCGGAGCGAACAGCAGCAGGTGGAGACTTGTGTGGCGGGAAATGAGTTTAGCAGAGGGGGAAGGGTCCTGAGCCCCAGGAACAAAGCACCAGCCTATAGCCCCAGAGCCCAGAAGAGGTGTAAGGACAGTATTTAGCTGGAAAAAAGTCAGGATACTGTTTTTGAGAAAGAGTCTGATTTCTCAGACCCAGGATCCTTCTTAAAGGGACTGTGCAGAACATCTCTCTCATAACCACCCACCCGGGGCTCCTGGGGATGGGGAGAAAGAGGAGAGGACCAGAGTAACAGGAAGAGAGTGTAATCTAGGAGGCACAGGGAGAAGCATTTTGGGAGATAGCCACCCTAAGCCTTGGGTTGAGTCACCCCCCCAAAGCTGAAGTAAATATTTCCCCAGGAAACAGCAATACGAGCAAAGGGAAGCAGGAGAGCAGCCAAACAAGCTTCCCCGTGGCATTCAGAGCAGAGTCGCATAGAAAAAGGGAGCTTTTGGGTCTACAGTAGTGAGTCTTAGGGTCCGAGCTGCAACGCCCCCACCCACGAGGCTGAGGGCTCGCCGGAGGGCGGGCGGCAGCAGGAGACAAAAGCATGGTTCTGCTGGCATGGGCGGAAGCCAGCTGGCCACCACTGGGCTCAGGTGTGACCTCAATCTTGCCCGGCTGGGGAGAAGGGGGTGTGCAAAAGTGGTCAAGCTCAGCTGCTAGCAGCCTATAATCCAGTGTGCGGGGAAAAGGGTGGGAATCTCGGAAAGGGTGGAGACCAACCCCTGAGCAAGGGCGCAGGAGCACAGCCTTGCCCCTCCTGTGCAACCCAGGCTTGCAATCTGACTTGGTAGCCGGCTCCTCCCATGGGGGTGGAGCCAAAAGCCCAGTAGAGGTGGAGTTCTGCTACTGAGCTGAGCTTGGGAACGCAGTCCTGCCCGGCGGTAGAGCCAAGGCTAGCAGCCGTTCCTCGAGTGGGCTCCTCCTGCAAGGGCAGGGCGAAAGCCCAGAAACAGGCGGAGACCTGCAGCTGAGGAAAGGTGCTCGCAAGTGCCCTCAGGACCGATCATAACGTCACACACAGGGGCGGGGCAAAGGCCAAGGCCACCAATGCTTGTGCTCCCGAGCACGTGATCACAGCCACTCCCATGAAGAGAAAATGCAGAGGCAGAGAAATACAACACAAATAAACCAAGAGAAATCCCCAGAAAAGGACCTAAGTGAATCAGATATAACCAAATTACCAGATGCAGAGTTTAAAATAACGATTTTTAGGATGCTCAAAGATATCAGAACAACCATAAATGGCCATTTCAAAAACCTAAATAAAGAGATAACAAATATAAAAAAGGACATTGAAATAAGAAAAGAGAATCAGTCAGAAATGACAAATACAATATCTGAAATAAAAAATACAATTGAAGGAATTAAAAGCAGGATGGATGGAGCAGAGAATCAAATCAGTGAGTTAGAGGACACAATAAATAAAGGCACGGAAGCAGAGCATAAAAAAGAGACTCAAAAAGTCTGAGGAAACTCTAAGAGAGCTCTGCGACAACATGAAGAGAAATAACATCTGCATCATAGGGGTTCCTGAAGAAGAAGAGAAAGAACAAGGGATAGAGACTTTGTTCAAACATATTATAGCGGAAAACTTCCCCCAATTAAGGCAGGAAAACATTTCACATGTTTAGGAAGCACAGAGAACCCCAAAGAAACCTACACCAAGACACATCGTAATTAAAATACCAAAGCTAAGCTATAAAGAGAAAATATTAAAAGCTGCAAGAGAAAAAAAAGTTATCACCTACAAAGGAGCCCCCATAAGGATGACATCTGACTTCTTAACAGAAACACTTGAGGCCAGAAGGGAATGGCAAGAAATATTCAAAGTAATGCAGAACAAGAACCTACAACCAAGACTACTGTATCCAGCAAGGCTATCATTTAAAATCGAAGGAGAAATAAAAAGCTTCCCAGACAAAAAAAAAAAAAAAAAAAAAAACCTCAAGGAATTTACAGCAAGCAAACCAAGGCTGCAAGAAATGCTAAGGGGCCTGTTGTAAACAGATCAAAGGAAAAAAAGAATATAGCAAAAGAGGAATACAGTTTCAAAGAAAAAAAATGGCAATAAACAATTACATATCAGTAATAACCTTAAATGTTAATGGATTAAATGATCCAATCAAGAGACATAGGGTAGCTGCGTGGATAAGAAAACAGGACCCATGCATATGCTGTCTACAAGAGACACACCTTAAAAGATGCACACAGACTGAAGATAAAAGGATGGAAAAAAAATTTCACGCAAATGGAAATAAAAAACAAGCTGGGGCAGCAATACTTATATCAGACAAAATGGACTTTAAAACAAAGACCATTTTGTTTTAACTTTAAAACAAAAGTTAGAGATAAAGAAGGTCACTACATAATGATAAAGGGAGCAATCCAAAAGGAAGATATAACCATTATAGATATCTATGCACCTAATGTAGGAGCACCTAAATATATAAAGCAGACTTTGATGGACTTAAAGGGTGAGGTCAACAGCAATACTATAATAGTAGGGGATTTCAATACCCCACTAACATCACTAGATAGATCCTCAAAAAAGAAAATTAACAAAGAAACAGCAGACTTATTGGAAACACAAGATCAACTTGATTTAATAGATATCTTCAGAACCTTTCACCCTAAAGCAGCAGAATATACATTCCTTTCAAGTGCTCATGGTACATTCTATAGGATAGACCACATGTTAGGGCACAAAAGTGCTCTCAACAAATTTAAGAAGAATGAAATCATATCAAGCACTTTCTCCGATCACAACGGCATAAAACTAGAAATGAATCACAGCAGAAAAGCTCAAAAATTCTCAAACACATGGAAACTAAATAGCAGGGTGTTAAATAATGAATGGATTAAGAATGAGATCAAAGAAGAAATAAAAAAATTCCTAGAAACGAATGACAATGAGCATACAACAACTCAAAATTTATGGGACACAGCGAAAGCAGTGCTGAGAGGGAAGTTCATAGCACTACAGGCACATTTTCAGAAGCTAGAAAAAGCTCAAATAAACAACTTAACCCTGCATCTATAAGAATTAAAAAAAGAACAGCAAGTAAAGCCCAAATGTAGTAGAAGGAAGGAAATAATAAAGATCAGAGCAGAAATAAATGACATAGAGGCTAAAGAAACAATACAGAGGATCAATGAAACTAGGAGCTGGTTCTTTGAAAAGGAAAACTAGACTCACCAAGAAAAAGAGAGAGAAGACTCAAATAAATAAAATTAGAAATGAGAGGGGAGAAATAACAACCGACACAACAGAAATACAAAGGATTGTAAGAAAATACTATGAAGAACTTTATGCCACAAAACTAGACAATCTAGATGAAATGGACAAATTCCTTGACACATGCAATCTTCCAAAAATCAATCTGGAAGAATCAGAAAACCTAAACAGACCGATTACACCAAATGAGATCAAAACAGTTATCAAAAAAACTCCCAACAAAGAAAAGTCCTGGACCAGATGGCTTCACAACTGAATTCTACCAACTGTTCAAAGAAGAACTAACTCCTATTTTTCTCAAACTATTTCAAAAAATTCAAGAGGAAGGAAGATTCCCATGCTCCTTTTATGAGGTGAGCATATTTCTGATTTCAAAACCAGGCAAAGACAACACAAAGAGGGAAAATTATAGGCCAACATCTCTGATGAATGTAGATGCTAAAATCCTGAACAAAATATTAGCAAACTGGATCCAAGAATATATGGAAGAAATCATACACCATGATCAAGTGGGATTTATTCTGGAGAGGCAAGGATGGTACAATATTCGCAAATCAATCAATGTGATTCATCACATAAACAAAAAGGAGAAAAACCATTTGATAATTTCAGTAGATGCAGAAAAAGCATTTGATAAAATCCAGCACCCATTCATGATCAAAACTCTCAGCAAAGTGTGAGTACAGGGAACATACCTCAACGTAATAAAAGCCATCTATGAGAAACCCACAGCCAACATCATACTCAATGGGCAAAAATTAAAAGCAATCCCCTTAAGATCAGGAACAAGGCAGGGGTGCCCCCTTTCACCATTCTTATTTAACATGGTTCTGGAAGTCCTAGCCACAGCAATCAGACAAGAAGAAATAAAAGGCATTCAAGTTGGAAAGGAAGAAGTAAAACTATCATTATTTGCAGATGATATGATACTGTATATAGAAAACCCTAACGTCTCAGTCAAAAAGCTCCTGGACCTGATAAATGAATTTGGCAAAGTGGCAGGATATAACATCAATACTCAGAAATCAGAGGCATTTTTATACACCAACAATGAAAAGTCAGAAAAAGAAATTAAGGAAACAATCTCCTTCAAAATTACAACCAAAAAAATAAAGTACCTAGGAATAAACTTAACCAAGGAGACTAAAGACTTGTACTCGGAAAATTACAAAGCATTGATAAAAGAAATCAAGGAAGATACAATCAAGTGGAAGCATATACCGTGCTCATGGTTAGGAAGAATAAACATCATTAAAATGTCTATAATACCCAAAGCAATCTATAAATTTAATGCAATACCAATTAAAGTACCAATGACATACTTCAAAGACATAGACCAAATATTCCAAAAATTTATATGGAACCAAAAGAGAACACGAATAGCCTCAGCAATCTTAAAAAAGAAGAATAAAGTGGGAGGTATCACACTTCCTGATATCAAGTTATACTACAAGGCCGTTGTACTTAAAACAGCCTGGTACTGGCATAAGAACAGGCATATAGATCAATGGAACAGAACAGAGAACCCAGAAATAAACCCACAGTTCTATGGACAACTGATATTTGACAAAGGAGGTAAGGAAATACAATGGAGTAAAGACAGCCTCTTTAACAAATGGTGCTGGGAAAATTGGACAGCTACTTGCAAAAAAATGAAACTAGATCACCAGCTTACACCACTCAAAAAAAATAGACTCAAAATGGGTAAAAGACTTAAATGTAGGCCGTGAAACCATAAGCATCTTAGAAGAAAACATAGTCAGTAAGCTCTCTGACATCTCTCACAGCAACATATTAGCTGATTTGTCTCCATGGGGAAGTAAAATAAAAGACAGGATAAACAAATGGGACTATATCAAACTATAAAGCTTTTGCACAGCTAAAGACAACAAGAACAGAATAAAAAGACAAACTACACAATGGGAGAACATATTTGACATTGCGTCTGATAAGGGGTTAATAACCAAAATTTATAAAGACCTTGTAAAACTTAGTACCAGGAAGAAAAACAATCCAATCCAAAAATGGGCGAAAGAGATGAATAGACACTTCTCCAAAGAGGACAGACAGATGGCCAATAGGCATATGAAAAAATGCTCAACATCACTAATCATTAGAGAGATGCAAATTAAAACCACAATGAGATATCACCTCACACCAGTCAGAATGGCGCTTATCAACAAAATAACACAGAATAAGTGCTGGCGAGGATGTGGAGAAAAGGGAATCCTCCTGCACTGCTGGTGGGAATGCAGACTGGTGCAGCCACTGTGGAAAACAGTATGGGGATTCCTCAAAAAACTGAAAATCGAACTGCCTTTTGACCCAGCTATCCCACTTTTAGGAATATACCCCAAGGACACCATAGAACGGCTCGAAAAGGAGAAATGCACCCGCATGTTTGTGGCAGCATTGTTCACAATTGCGAAGATCTGGAAACAGCCCAAGTATACATCAGAGGACGAGTGGATTAAAAAGCTTTGGTACATATATACTATGGAATACTAGTCAGCCATAAGAAATGATGCCATCGGATCGTTTACAATAACATGGATGAACCTTGATAACATTATATGGAGTGAAATATGTAAATCAGAAAAAAAACTAAGAACTATATAAATCCATACATAGAAGGGACATAAAAATTAGACTCAGAGACATGAACAAGAATGTGATGGCAACAGGACTGGGGGGTGGTAGTAGGGGGGATGGGGTGAAGAAGGAGACAGGGGATGGGGGAGGGGAGGGGCACAAAGAAAACCAGATAGAAGGTGACAGAAGACAATTTAACTTTGGGGGAGTGGTATACAGCACAATCAAATGTCAAAATATTCTAGAGATGTTTTCTCTCAACATATGTACCCTGATTTATAAATGTCACTGCATTAAATTTAATAAATAAATTTAAAAAAAGTATTCTGATTCCAAAACCAGGCAAAGACAACACAAAAAATAAAATTATAGGCCAATATCCTTGATGAACTTAGATGCAAAAATCCTCAACAAAATATTAGCAAACTGGATCCAGCAATATATGAAAAAAATCATACACCATGATCAAGTGGGATTTATTCTTGGGAGGCAAGGCTGGTATAATATTTGCAAATCAATCAATGTGATTCATCACATAAACAAAAGAAAGGAGAAAAACCACATGATAATTTCAATAGATGCAGAAAAAGCATTTGATAAAGTCCAGCACCCATTCTTGATCAAAATTGTCAGCAAAGTGGGAATACAGGGAACATACGTCAACATGATAAAGGACATCTAAGACAAACACAGCCAACATCATACTCAATGGGCAAAAATGAAAAGCAATCCCCTTAAGATCAGGAACAAGGCAGGGGTGCCCTCTTTCACCACTCTTATTCAACATAGTTCTGGAAGTCTTAGCCACAGCAATCAGACAAGAAAAAGAAATAAAAGGCATCCGAATTGGGAAAGAAGTAGTAAAACTATCATTATTTGCAGATGATATGATATTGTATATAGAAAACCCTAAAGTCTCAGTCAAAAAACTACTAGACCTGATAAATGAATTCAGCAAGGTGGCAGGATATAAAATCAGTACTTGGAAATCAGAGGCATTTTATACACTAATAATGAACTGTCAGAAAGAGAAATCAAGGAATCAATCCCCTTTACCATTGCAACCAAAAAAATAAAGTACCTAGGAATACATCTAACCAAGGAGACTAAAGACTTGTACTCAGAAAATTATAAAACATTGATAAAAGAAATCAGGGAAGATATGAATAAGTGGAGGTATATACTGTGCTCATGCTTAGGAAGAATAAACATCATTAAAATGTCTATATTACCCAAAGCAATTTATAAATTCAATGCAATACCAATTAAAATACCGATGACTTACTTCAAAGAGTTAGAACACATATTCCAAAAATTTATATGGAACCAAATGAGAACACGAATAGCCTCAGCAATCCTGAAAAGGAAGAATAAAGCGGGAGGTATCATACTTCGGGATATCAAATTATATTATAAGGCCATTGTACTCAAAACAGCATGGTACTGGCATAAGAACAGGCACATAGATCAATGGAACAGAACAGAGAACTCAGAAATAAACCCACAGCTCTTTGGACAACTGATATTTGACAAAGGAGGTAAGAGCATACAATGGAGTAAAGACAGCCTCTTCAACAAATGGTGTTGGGAAAATTGGACAGCTACCTGCAAAAAAATAAAACTAGACCACCAACTTACACCACTCACAAAAATAAACTCAAAATAGGTAAAAGACTTAAATGTAAGCCGTGAAACCATAAGCATCTTAGAAGAAAACATAGGCAGTAAGCTCTCTGACATCTCTCGCAGCAACCTATTTGCTGATTTGTCTCCACAGGCAAGTGAAATAAAAGACTGGATAAACAAATGGGACTTTATCAAACTAAAAAGCTTCTGCACAGCTAAAGACTATAAGAACAGAATAAAAAGACAAACTACACAATGGGAGAATATATTTGACATTGCGTCTGATAAGGGGTTAATAACCAAAATTTATAAAGAACTTGTAAAACTTAATACCAGGAAGACAAACAATCCAATTCAAAAATGGGAAAAAGAAATGAATAGACACTTCTCAAAAGAGGACACACAGATGGCCAATAGGCATATGAAAAAATGTTCAACATCACTAATGATTAGAGAAATGCAAATTAAAACCAAAATGAGATATCATCTCACACCAGTCAGAATGGTGCTCATCAATAAAACAACACAGAATAAGTGCTGGCGAGGATGTGGAGAAAAGGGAACCCTCCTGCACTTCTGGTGGGAATGAAGATTGGTGCAGCCACTGTGGAAAACAGTATGGAGATTCCTCAAGAAATTAAAAATCGAACTGCCTTTTGACCCAGCTATACCACTGTTAGGAATATACCCCAAGAACACCATAGCACTGTTTGAAAAGAAGAAATGCACCTCCATGTTTATGGCAGCATTGTTCACAAAAGCAAAGATCTGTAAACAGCCCAAGTGTCCATCAGAGGATGAGTGGATTAAAAAGCTTTGGTATATATATACTATGGAATACTACTCAGCCATAAGAAATGATGTCATAGTATCCTTTACAACAACATGGATGGGGCTTGATAACATTATACTGAGCGAAAGAAGTAAATCAGAAAAACCTAAGAACTATATGATTCCATACATAGGTGGGACATAAAGATGAGACTCAGAGACATGGACAACAGTGTTGGGGGTACAGGGTCAGGGGATGAGAGGGAGGAGGTTGGGGGAGGAAATGGGCACAAAGAGCATGGCTTTCCAGCATTTGCCATATTCCCCCTTTAATCTATACACAGGCAGTAAATATTTACTTATGGTGTTTCCACTATAAAGACTGCTGTCTTAGGACAAATGCTGATGAACTATTTCATCAGTTCCTCCTTCTTCAAAGACTTATATGTCAACATAGAGCTCCATGTTTCATAGGACATACTCAAGGTCAATCCATGCTCCCTGGAGCTTTAATACAAGGGAATGACCTTATTATTTTTTTTCCTATTTTATTTTTTTTGTTGTTGTTGTATTTTTTCTTTTCTTTATTTATTTTTTGTATTTTTCTGAGGATGGTAATGGGGAGGCAGTCAATCAGACTCCTGCATATGCCTGACAGGGATCCACCTGGCATGCCTACCCAGGGGGGATGCTATGCCCATCTGGGGTGTAGCTCTGTTACAACCAGAGCCATTCTAGGGACTGGGGCAGAGGCCATGGTGCCATTCTTAGTGCTTGGGGTGGCTTTGCTCCGGTGGAGCCTTGGCTGCAGGAGGGGAAGTGAGAGAAAGCAGGGAGGGTAGGGAGAGGGGGAGGGGTGGAGAGGTAGATGGGTGCTTCTCCTGTGTGCTCTGCCCAGGAATCAAACCCGGGAGTCCTGCACACCAGGCCAATGACTCCTACGGGTCAACCATATCATGCTTTTTACTTAAAAAAAATTTACATTTATTTTGAAGGCTGATGAACAGGAGACACCAAATCTTTTTCGCCTGCAAACTACTACCTTCTTTATTAGATCCAGCTAATAACACTGTTTTGTCTTTTTCCAAACAGCTCCAGATATCTGGAAACGATTTATATAGGCGGATGGGGATCCTCAAACCCCTCAGCGAGATCTTCTGAGCATGGCTTTTAAGATACTTAGAGGCAGAAAAGGCCCAATAGAGATCAGGGGAACTACCAGCTTTTAGGATACACCCTTAAAGGCTCCAATGCCCCAAAGGAGTCTCATAGGATGCCATCTGGGTCCTGCTTCAATAGTGGAAAGGAAGGTCATTGAGCTAAAGCCTGCCAGGCTTACATGCCTCTGCTGTGAGGAAACAGGGACACAGGAAGTTAGGCTTCCCCCTCGCTCCTCTAAGGGAGGGTTCAGTCTCTTCCAGCCCTGCTCCAGCCACCTATGACCTAACCTTGCCCAGAAAGCTGGGGTTTGCCACTGAAGGCTGAAGGTGCCCAGGGCCGTCAGCCCCATCTATGACACTGTGGACGAGCCTAGGGTATTTCTTCCAAGAAGCAGGTAAACTGATCTCATTTGCACAAGGGCCACTTAACTATGTTTTGCCTGAATAGCCAGGTTTTTTATTCTTCCCTCAAAGATCTCTGTTGTGAGTGTTGATAGTCCTATTTTCTGCTGCTTTGGTTAGTATATAGTGTTTCCTTTATCCCTCCTACCTCAATGCCCCACTCATATTTCAGGCTGGGACCTACTCCTAATGTAGAGCTCTCCTTCCCCCTTTTGCCAACTTGTATTATGAATTCACCTTTGCCACCCAGCTTAGTGTATCCCAAGGTTCTCTTTACCATGCCACAATTGCAGAGCTCCAGGGAAAAGCAACCTGGTCTCAACTCTCCAGACAGAGGAGAACAGAAGCTCCATATCCACGCATGCTGCAAATGGCTTTTCCAGTCTACCTGGATCATTACCAGCTAGAAGCAGCGGTCATTGGGACTTGGACATGAGCTGCAAAGTATAGAATGGTGACAACAATTCCAGCGCCATGCGGACTTTTCCTGTGTGGACTTTTCCTGGACTCCTGCTTCCTGTGACAGCTCCTAACAGAGTGAACTGTGGTTGGGTTGAATTTCTCAGGGATTTGGCATGGTGATGGGGCCAACTTGGACTTGGTGAACATGTTAAGGACACTACTCTTTTATGGATTCTTGCTGTATTGGCCAAGAGTTTGCTTAAAGCAGGGGTCTCAAACTCGCATCCCGCGGGCTGCATGCGGCCCGCCAAACAATTTTGTGCGGCCCGCAGATTAATCCACGAAGTTCAAAATATTTTGGATAAAATTAAGTAAGCCTAGGGGCCTACTTGTATTTTTCATTTCTCTAGCATCCTAGCTAGATATTAGCTTAGTTAACAGCAGTTGTGATGCGAACTACAGTTTCTGGTCATTTTGTGACACTGAGTAAACTGCATGTACGATTGTGCTTGTTGTACTGATTTTTTTTTGTTTTCAACTGCAGTGAGAAAAGTGTTGCATAACAGTTGCCTTTTGTAGACCTAGTATGGCCCGCCAAACGTCTGTGATCTTGCTCTGTGGCCCACATGCTGAGTTGAGTTTGAGACCCCTGGCTTAAAGGCTTTTAATCACTGTAAAAAAAATAGAAGACTGGATAAAGAAGATGGGGCATATACACCATGGTATACTATTCAGCTAGAAGAAATGATGACATCGGATCACTTACAGCAGAATGTTGGAATCTTGATAACATTATGCAGAGTGAAATAAGCGAATCAGAAAAAAACAAGAACTGCAGGATTCCATACATTGTTGGGACATAAAAGCGAGACTAGCCCTGGCCGGTTGGCTCAGCGGTAGAGCGTCGGCCTGGCGTGCGGGGGACCAGGGTTTGATTCCCGGCCAGGGCACATAGGAGAAGCGCTCATTTGCTTCTCCACCCCCCCTCCTTCCTCTCTGTCTCTCTCTTCCCCTCCCGCAGCCAAGGCTCCACTGGAGTAAAGATGGCCTGGGCGCTGGGGTTGGCCCCTTGGCCTCTGCCCCAGGCGCTAGAGTGGCTCTGATCATGGCAGAGCAACGCCCCGGAGGGGCAGAGTATCACCCCCTGGTGGGCAGAGCATCGCCCCTGGTGGGCGTGCCGGGTGGATCCCGGTCGGGCGCATACCATACGGGAGTCTGTCTGACTGTTTCTCCCCATTTCCAGCTTCAGAAAAATACAAAAAAAAAAAAAGTGAGACTAAGAGACATGGACAGGAGTGTGGTGGTTACAGGGGGGTGGGGGGAGGGAAGGAGGGAGAGGGGGAAGGGGAGGGGGAAGGGTACAAAAAAAAACTGGATAGAGGGTGATGGAGGACGATCTCTCTTTTGGTGATTTGTATGTAGCAGAACTGAATGACAAGATAACCTGGAAATTTTTTTTTGAATATATGTACCCTGATTTATTGATGTCACCCCATTAAAATAAAAACTTATTTATAAAAAAAAATAAGAAGAAAAATAATAGAAATAGAAAAAGAGAGAAGAAGGAAATTTTGGTTTTTAGAGGTTTTTTCCAGTAGGTGTTTTTGTATTACAAGTTTTAGCTGTGTATAGTTTCTGGGCTGTCCTGTGTGGAGATGTTGATGTAAAGATGTAGGTGGGGCTTTGGTCGCATTGGTAGGTGTGGCATGTTATGAGGGTTTTAATGCTTCAGCTTTACAACTTTGGCTTATAATTTTGGCTTGCCTGCTTTACAGCTCTAGCAATGGCAATCTCAGGCTTCCAGGTGCATCTCCTCACATCTCAACAGACCAGGGGACCAGATATGGAGCATCTCAGTTTTTCAGGGGAGAGAGTGACTATGGAGAGCTGTCTTAGGGTTTCTCTCTGCCACTTTCTGTACCACACAGTGATGGAGGTGGGATCTGGAAGGTCGCGGGGCCACACTTTAGTTTTCTTTGTCTCTGCCAAGTGCAGGCTGCAGGCAAGCCATGGAAACACTTGCCATATCCCCCGCTCTGGCTGCATTGGTTTATCTCTCCCTCTGCCCCTCTACCTCATCATTTTTCCCACCAGAAGGAGACTTAGTCATTCTGGGTTTCCCTCTCTGTATCATCTCATCATACAAAATTAAGACAGCCTGAAACTCTCTTCTCTCTGTAGTCTGGCAGAAAAAAAATTCAATACAGGTTTGTCTCTTCACAAGAGATGACCTCAAATGCATTTTATCTTCTTCACTCCTCCTTTCAGCCCATCCCTCCTTTAGACCCTTTGGTGCATGGATCTATAAAGCACACCTCTGAGCCCAGCTGGGGTTCATTTGCTGCATTATAGTTGTTAAATTTGTTGAAATTTTAAATGGAGAGATCAGGAGTATATCTCATGCTGCCATTACTCTGACATCATTTCTAGCATATTTAAACTTAAAACTTTGATTGATTATATTGTTACTCATTACAGGACTTTGTCAGTTCATTCTTTATACCCTTACTAATCGTGAAAGCATCACATTTTAAAAAATAATTCCATTTTGATGGATAAAATATAGTTCTGGTTCATTTGTGTTATCATGACGAGTCAAGTTGAATGACTTTTCATATGTTTATTGGACATTTGCATTTCTTATTGTGTAATCTGCATGTTCATATTTTTGGCTCATTTTTCTATTATATTTTTCTTTTCTCTTAGTAATTGGTAGGGGATAATTTTATTTTATATTTTTAATTATTTGTTTTAAATATGTGATAAATATTTTTGGCATTTATTTGTATTTTCTTTAAAAATGTTTAAATGAAATATTACAGATTCAAAAGAGCATATATAAAATATGTTTCAATACTAAAGAATGATAATAAATTTCCAGGAATTTATGACCCTGTTGAAAAACTTGTATGTACTAGCTCATTACCTTTGAAGTCTCCTGTGTATTTCTCGAATCCTAACCTTTTCTCTCTACATTCATAACAATATATTTTGTGTGTGTAATAAATTTTGTGTTTTTTATTCTCCTGGTTTTTAAAAATAGTTTTATAAAGTACATTTGTGCCCATAAATAATACATTATTTTATTTAAATGTTTTTAACCTTTATAGTAGTAAAATCATATTATAAGTATTCTTTGGTGACTTGTTTCATTCATCATATTTCTGAGATTTATCCACTTTGTTGTATGTAGCCAGTTCACTGTTGATGACCATTGAGTTGGTTCTGGTTTTCTTCTCCAGCAAACAGTGGTGCTTTGAACATTCTTGTACATCATGTTACTTGGTTCTTTTTTTTTTTTTTTTTTTTAATAAATTTTTATTAATGATAATGGGATGACATTAATAAATCAGGGTACATATATTCAAAGAAAACATGTCTAGGTTATTTTGTCATTAAATTATGCTGCATACCCCTCGCCCAAAGTCAGATTGTCCTCCGCCTCCCCCTATCTAGTTCTCTGTGCCCCTCCCCCTCCCCCTAACTCTCTCCCGCCCTCCCTCTCATGTTCTCCCTCCCCCCACCTCTGGTAACAACCACACTCTTGTCCATGTCTCTTAGTCTCATTTTTATATTCCACCAATGTATGGAATCATGTAGTTCTTGTTTTTTTCTGATTTACTTATTTCACTCCGTATAATGTTATCAAGATCCCACCATTTTGCTGTAAATGATCTGATGTCATCATTTCTTATGGCTGAGTAGTATTCCATAGTGTATATGTGCCACATCTTCTTTATCCAGTCTTCTATTGAAGGGCTTTTTGGTTGTTTCCATGTCTTGGCCACTGTGAACAGTGCTGCAATGAACATGGGGCTACATGTGTCTTTACGTATCAATGTTTCTGAGGTTTTGGGGTATATACCCAGTAGAGGGATTGCTGGGTCATAAGGTAGTTCTATTTGCAGTTTTTTGAGGAACCACCATACTTTCCTCTATAATGGTTGTACTACTTTACAGTCCCACCAACAGTGGATGAGAGTTCCCTTTTCTCCGCAGCCTCTCCAACATTTGCTATTACCCGTCTTGTTGATAATAGCTAATCTAACAGGGGTGAGGTGGTATCTCATTGTAGTTTTGATTTGCATTTCTCTAATAACTAATGAAGCTGAGCATCTTTTCATATATCTGTTGGCCATTTGTATTTCTTCCTGGGAGAAGTGTCTGTTCATGTCCTCTTCCCAT
The DNA here is from genome assembly GCF_036850995.1 of Saccopteryx leptura. Lineage (NCBI taxonomy): Eukaryota > Metazoa > Chordata > Mammalia > Chiroptera > Emballonuridae > Saccopteryx > Saccopteryx leptura. The sequence continues at coordinate 177,943,085 of NC_089504.1, read as the reverse complement.
TTTTTTTATTGGATTGTTTGTTTGTTGTTGAGTTTTATGAGTTCTTTGTAAATTTTGGATATTAGGCCCTTATCTGAGCTGTTGTTTGAAAATATCATTTCTCATTTAGTTGGCTGTCTGTTTATTTTGATATCAGTTTCTCTTGCTGAGCAAAAACTTTTTATTCTGATGTAGTCCCATTCATTTATCTTTGCCTTCACTTCTCTTGCCATTGGAGTCAAGTTCATAAAATGTTCTTTAAAACCCAGGTCTATGATTTTAGTACCTATGTCTTCTTCTATGTACTTTATTGTTTCAGGTCTTATATTTAGGTCTTTGATCCATTTTGAATTAATTTTAGTACATGGGGACAGGCTGTAGTCGAGTTTCATTCTTTTGCATGTGGCTTTCCAGTTTTCCCAACACCATTTGTTGAAGAGGCTTTCTTTTCTCCATTGTGTGTTGTTGTCCCCTTTATCAAAGATTATTTGACCATATATATGTGGTTTTATTTCTGGGCTTTCTATTCTGTTCCATTGGTCTGAGTGTCTATTTTTCTGCCAATACCATGCTGTTTTGATAATCATGGCCCTATAATATAGTTTAAAGTCAGGTATTGTAATGCCCCCAGCTTCATTCTTTTTCCTTAGGATTGCTTTGGCTATTCGGGTTTTTTTTATAGTTCCATATAAATCTGATGATTTTTTGTTCCATTTCTTTAAAAAATGTCATAGGAATTTTGATGGGAATTGCATTAAATTTATATATTGCTTTGGGTAATATGGCAATTTTAATTATATTTATTCTTCCTATCCAAGAACAAGGAATATTTTTCCATCTCATTGTGCCTTTTTCTATTTCTCTTAATAATGCCTTGTAGTTTTAGTTATATAGGTACTTTACATTCTTTGTTATGTTTATTCCTAGGTATTTTATTTTTTTTGTTGCAATCGTGAAGGGGATTATTTTCTTGAGTTCGTTTTCTAATATTTCATTGTTGGCATATAGAAAGGCTATGGACTTTTGTATGTTAATTTTGTATCCTGCGACCTTACTGTATTGGTTTATTGTTTCCAATAAACTTTTTGTGGAGTCCTTCGGGTTTTCGATGTATAGGATCATATCATCAGCAAAAAGTGATACCTTTACTTCTTCTTTTCCGATATGGATGCCTTTTATTTCTTTGTCTTGTCTGATTGCTCTGGCCAGAACTTCTAGCACCACGTTAAATAAGAGTGGAGAGAGTGGACAACCCTGTCTTGTTCCTGATTTAAGGTAGAAAGTTCTCAGTTTTATGCCGTTTAATATGATGTTGGCTGATGGTTTATCATATATGGCCTTTATCATGTTGAGATATTTTCCTTCTATACCCATTTTGTTGAGAGTCTTAAACATAAAATTGTGTTGTATTTTATCAAAAGCCTTTTCTGCATCTATAGATAAGATCATGTGGTTTTTGTTCTTTGTTTTGTTGATATGGTGTATTACGTTAACCGTTTTGTGTATGTTGAACCATCCTTGAGATTCTGGGATGAATCCCACTTGATCATGATGTATTATTTTTTTAATATGTTGTTGTATTCGGTTTGCCAGTATTTTGTTTAGTATTTTAGCATCTGTATTCATTAGAGATATTGGTCTGTAGTTTTCTTTCTTTGTGCCATCCTTGCCAGGTTTTGGTATGAGGGTTATGTTGGCCTCATAAAATGTGTTTGGAAGTATTGCTTCTTCTTCAATTTTTTGGAAGACTTTGTGTAAAATAGGAACCAAGTCTTCTTTGAATGTTTGATAGAATTCATTAGTATAACCGTCTGGGCCTGGACTTTTATTTTTGGGGAGGTTTTTAATACTTTTTTCTATTTCCTCCCTGCTGATTGGTCTGTTTAGGCTTTCTGTTTCTTCATGACTCAGTCTAGGAAGGTTGTATTGTTCTAGGAATTTATCCATTTCTTCTAGATTGTTGTATTTGGTGGCATATAGTTTTTCATAGTATTCTACAATAACTATTTGTATATCTATGATGTCTGTGGTGATCTCTCCTCTTTCATTTTGGATTTTATTTATTTGAATCCTGTGCCTTTTTTCCTTAGTGAGTCTTGCCAAGGGTTTGTCAATTTTGTTGATCTTTTCAAAGAACCAGCTCCTTGTTTTATTGATTTTTTCTATAGTTTTTCTGTTCTCTATTTCATTTATTTCTGCTCTGATTTTTATTATCTCCTTTCTTCGGCTGGTTTTGGGTTGTCTTTGTTCTTCTTTTTCTAGTTCCTTAAGGTGTGAAGTTAAGTGGTTTATTTTGGCTCTCTCTTGTTTGTTCATATATGCCTGAAGTGATATGAACTTTCCTCTTATTACTGCTTTTGCTGCATCCCAGAGATTCTGATATGTCGTATTTTCATTTTCATTTGTCTGTATATATCTTTTGATATCTGAGCTTATTTCTTCTTTGACCCATTCATTTTTTAGAAGTATGTTGTTTAGTTTCCACATTTTTGTGGGTTTTTCCCCCTCTTTTTTGCAGTTGAATTCTAGTTTCAAGGCTTTTTGATCAGAAAATATGCTTGGTACAATTTCAATTTTTCTAAATTTTCTGATATTGTCTTTGTGGCCCAATATATGGTCAATTCTTGAGAATGTTCCATGTACACTAGAGAAAAATGTATACTCTGTTGCTTTGGGATGAAGTGTCCTGTAGATGTCTATCATATCCAAGTGTTCTAGTATTTCGTTTAAGGCCACTATATCTTTATTGATTCTCTGTTTGGATGACCAATCTAGAGCCGTCAGTGGTGTATTGAGGTCTCCAAGTATGATTGTTTTTTTGTTAGTTTTTGTTTTAAGGTCAATAAGTAGCTGTCTTATATATTTTGGTGCTCCTTTTTTTGGTGCATATATATTAAGGATTGTTATGTCTTCTTGATTCAACTTTCCCTTAATCATTATGAAATGACCATTTTTGTCTCTGAGTACTTTTTCTGTCTTGTAGTCAGCATTATTAGATATGAGTATCGCTACACCTGCTTTTTTTTGGGTGTTGTTTGCTTGGAGTATTGTTTTCCAGCCTTTCACTTTGAATTTGTTTTTATCCTTGTTGCTTAGATGTGTTTCTTGTAGGCAGCATATAGTTGGATTTTCCTTTTAATCCATTCTGCTACTCTGTGTCTTTTTATTGGTAAGTTTAATCCATTTACATTTAGTGTAATTATTGATACTTGTGTGTTCCCTACTGCCATTTTATAAATTGCTTTCTGTTAGTTTTGTATCTTGTTTGATTCTTCTCTTTTGTTTTTCTATCATTTGTTTTTGTTTGTTTGTGTTCCATACTTCTTTCCTCTGTTGCTACCTTTTTTAAGTCAAGTGTTTTTGTGGTGGTTTTTTCAAGGGTGGTTACCATTAAGTAATGAAAAGGGTACCTACCATATTCATTGTAGTACCCTATCTTATGAGTATTTCTGCACTTCATCGTCCTTTGCTACTGTTAATCTCCATCCTCTCCCCCCTTTTTTTTCTTTGTTGTCACAGTTTAAGTTTGGTTTTATTGTGTTCTTGGTGGAGCTGTTACTTGTGGTGTTGTTTTCTTTTGTTCTTTGAATCTGGTTGGAAAACCCCCTTTAGTATTTCCTGGAGTGGGGACTTTCTACTGATAAATTTTCTCATTTTTTCTGTATTTGTGAATGTTTTTATATCTCCTTCGTACTTGAAGGATAGCTTTGATGGGTATAGTATTCTTGGCTGAAAGTTCCTCTCTTTCAGGGCTTTAAATATTGGGGTCCACTCTCTTCTAGCTTGTAGAGTTTCTGCTGAGAAATCTGACGATAATCTAATAGGCCTTCCTTTATATGTTGTACTCTTCTTTTCCCTGGCTGCCTTGAGAATTTTTTCTTTGTCATTGGTTTGTGTCATCTTCATTATGATGTGCCTTGGAGTGGGTTTGTTGGGGTTAAGAAAACTCGGTGTTCTGTTTGCTTCTTGAATTTGAGGCTTTAGTTCTTTCCACAGGCTTGGGAAGTTCTTGTCTATTATTTGTTTGAGTATATTCTCCATTCCATTTTCTTTCTCTTCTCCCTCTGATATACCTATTATTCTTATGTTATTCTTTCTGATGGAGTCAGACAATTCCTGTAGGGCTTTCTCGTTTTTTATTAATTTTGAGTCTCTTTCTTCTCTCTGTTGTGCCTCAAGTTGTTTGTCTTCTATTTCACTAATCCTATCTTCTATCTGGGCTGTTCTGTTAGCTAAGCTTGTTACCTCGTTTTTCAGCTCGTGAATTGAGTTTTTCATTTCTGTTTGATTTTTTTTTATAGTTTCAATTTCCTTGGTAATATATTTTTTGTGTTCATTGAGTTGTTTTCCGATCTCCCTAAATTGCCTTTCTGTGTTTTCTTGTATATCTCTGAGTATTTTTAAGATTTCTATTTTAAATTCTCTGTCATTTAGCTCCAAGGCTTCCAATATGTTAAGTCTTTTCTTCATAGATTTTTCCACATCTATTTGTGTTACCTCTCTTTATTTTGTATCCATAATATTCGATTTCCTCTTTCTTATTGGCATCTAAGTGTGGTCTTGTTGATAGAACTAATTAGAATTAATAAAGAGTAAAAAAAAAAAAAGGGGGGGGGAACACCCCACAAAAAAACCCAGTAATAATTTATTATTTCCCCCTCTTTTCTTTCTTCTCTTTCCCTCCTCTCCCCTCCTCAGGGAAATATCGTGATGACCTGTGAATTATATTATGCTAAATGGAACAAAAACTGCCTATAATGGAGGGCCTGATTTGGGGTGAAGAGTTCAACGGGCAAAAAAAGGGAGTAGGGACCTACTAAATGCAAAAAAAAAAAAAAAGGAAGAAAATCTTAGACAAGCATAAGATGATTTGCTTGTAAGTGATGGTCGACTAAGAGATATAATGAGAGGGATAAGAGGGAACCAGAAAAAAAGGAGAAAAAAAAGAATAATAAAGAAAAAAATAAAAATAATAAGTAAAAATCTGTTGTATTTAGTGGAGCGAAAACTAAATACAATGGAGACCTTGGGTTGGGAGGAATGCTAGTGAGTTAAAAATTAACGTAAAAAGTACCCAAAATGCCACAAAAACAAACAAACAAACAAAAAAAAAACAAAAAGAAAAGGAAAAAAGAAAATGAAAACCAATAATAACCTTGAGTCCCAAATTAACTAATTTGTTCGTGATTGAGGATTAAATGGGAGGAAAAGTAAAACGCGAAAAGAAAAAACGAATAGAAATGTAAAAATAAGAAAAAGAGAAAAACGAAGGAAGAAAAAAAATGGAAGAGAAAAAAAAATAAAGCAAAACGAAAAAAAAACAAAAGAGGAGAGAGTGAGAGTTAAGTGTTTTGTAGTATAACCTTAAAGGAGGGTGAGGATGAAGATAAGAAATAAAATGTAACACTCATGGTTAGTGTAGTTCAAGAAAAGGGAAGCGTAAGATGGGCAGAGAATAGAAGGACCAAGGTGGAGGAAATAGAAATAATAATAATAAAGGCAATAAGATAGAAGAAACAAACAACAGCAAAAAAAAAAAAAATTAGTGGAACAAGTTGTAAAGTCTGTGGATTTTTCTTGATTTTGAGAGGTTAACTTCTTCCTTTTTCTTTTCTCTCCCTCTTCCTAGTCGGTGACTCTGTACCCCAGGCTCTGCCCCTATGTCACACTTAGGTAGGGATTTGCAGTTGATGGGGTTCTATGGCAATGTCATATAATTGGCTTTTGTCTTGTTGGTAGTCAAGTCTTGTTGGCGTTTGCAGGGTCCAACAATGAGAGAGTTTGCTTTCCTGGAGTCTCTTTCCTTGTCCCCCCTTCCTGAATTAGCAGCCTGGTGATCCAGCTATAAGGCTGCTACTGCTTCTGCCTGGGGAGTAAGAGGCTCAAAGAGCTAGGAAATCCCCACACTATCCCCACTCAGCGCAAGGCTTTGGGAAAGGCCCTGGCAGTCAGAGCCTCCAGTGTAATCAGGCGGGGGTGGGAGTCAATTGTTGTCAAGGTGACTGTTCAGCGCCTAGCATTCAGTTGGACCACTCAACCCAGGCTTTCTACACTTTGTAGCCTGTTTTGGCTGGGAAGAAGAGGCACTAGTCTCTGCTTGCGACTAGTGTAGTAAAGATCTTATCTGCCAAGTCCCTCTTGTTAGCGTTTATCCCTGAATATGGAGGCTCTATCAATCAGAAGTTGCCCCCGCCCCTTTAGCGAGAGGCACTAAGAAATATCACGCCTCTTATCTTGGATCGCTGAACTGAGAGAGATCTTATCAATTAGAGCCCGTGGGTGCGCAGATTTCATGGATTAAGCTAATTTCAGTGATTGGGTCCACAGCTGTGCTCCCAAAGGTATTTCAGGCTGCCTGCGTGCCCCTCCCCCAACGCTTGATTGTTAGCTTGAATGGCTGGGTGAGGTGCCCCGCCCACGGAGAGAATCTCCCAAGTAGGGAAGACCGTCCTGGCGCCTCTCCTGCTCGCCCTGCTGCTGGCGGCTGAGGCGCACCGGGTGCAGGATAATGGGGCACCCTGGGTGTGCGGGCCAGTAGGGCACGCGCGAATGGGGTGCTCCAGGCACCGGTGGCTGGGGACTCTCACTCGCAGTGCGCGTGCCGCTGGGAACGTTAGCGGTGCTCGCTCTGCAACCGGACCGGGCGCGCGCCGGCGGCTGCTCGCCGATCCCGAGTGTGGGCCGACTCACCACAGGCGCACTCTCTCCGCAGCTTGAATGAACGTCCCTGCAGTAGTTAGCTTCCTCCACACCCTCGTCTCTCAGATTCAAGTGATAACAGTCCTTTCGCTTTCAGTTTGTGTGGAACTCCAGAATGCTTCAAGGATAAATTTTTCTGTTTCTAGTTGATAAATTTGTTGTGATTTTGGGGAGATCTGTCGGACGCGCTGCTCACGGCGCCATTTCCGTGACGTCACTCCACTTGGTTCTTATGGGAAAGAGTTTCTCTAGTTTATCTAGGAGTACAGCTGATGCACATCTACAGCCTCACTAGATAATGCCAAAGTAATTTTTATCAATTTACATTTCTACCAGCAGATATAACTTTCTGTTATTTCACAGCCTTGCCAGCACTCAGTGTTATTTTAAAATTTTTGTGAAATCTGAGAGGAGTGAAGTTATATGATTTTAATTTACATTTTCCTAATTACTAAAGAGTTGGTATATTTTCCTCTGTTTATTGAACATTGGCACTTTCCTTTTCCATGAAATTTTTTTTTCATATCTTGGCTTGTTTTTTTCCTATTGAGTTGTTTGTATTTTTCTTATTTATTTGTGATATCATGTGGATGTTCTTTATATCATGTGGATAAGAGTATATATGTCATTTTGTCAGTACCCTACTATGTGCATTGCATTTTGACTTTCTTAATTGTGTCTATTGGTGAACAAAGCTCTTAATTTTAATGTAGTTAAAATTATCTTTTATTTTATGGTTAAGATGTGAATGTATGTGGTGTTTATGCTTTGCTTAAGGAATACTTCTGTATTTTAGGGTCATTGAGTTTTGTGTGTCTGCTGAGATATTCACCCCCTCTTTAATGTGGGTAACTAATTATTTCAGTGTAATCTGATGGAAATCCAGCTTTCTTCCAATGCTCCATAATGACAGATTTTCCAAATACATGAGGCTGTTTCCAGATTCTCTAACTGTTCTAGTGATAAGTTTATTCCAATATAAATGCTACACTATATTAATCAATATAGCATTATGTATATATTTTTTGGTCTGTTTTACTCTAATGAATATACAATTTAGAACCTTTCCAAAAAGTAGATTTTTTTAAAATGAAAAAATTAGAAAAAAATTAGATCAGATGAGAAAGAGGCACCAACTTAATAAGGTACAGGGCAGAGGCAGATTTAACAGTGGGCACACCAGACATGTGCTCTGGACCCCAATATATGAAAGGCCCCACAAAATCCTAACTTTACACTCTTTTCTCATGACACCAAGTTTGGTTTCATATGTGCAATTTTAACATTAATAGTATATAATATTTTTTATTTATTTAAAAATATAGTTAATATGTATTTTTATTTTCCCTGTCTCCCTCTTCTTAAAATTAATTTTAGGGCCAAACCAGATATAAGTAACTGGGGTGAAGATCATATCAGTCACCTGAGACTCCAACACAGACTCCACATTGCCCCCATGATCCTTTGGCAACAGATGTAAAGCATTCTGCCTCTCCAAACAGGTTCATTCAAGCCCACCAAAGTGAGGACCTCTACTTAACTGGCCACTTGTCTTAACCTTAGGGTTCTTTCCATCCCAGAGAAAGACCTAAAGGTATCTTCAGATGTCTTCATACCTTTCCAGGGCATTGATTGATCTAGATTCCTATACATTTTCAAAAGAAAAATTTAATGAGACAAATAAATTTAATAAGGTACAGGGCAGAGGAAGATTTAACAGTGGGCACACAAGACATGTGCTCTGGACCCCAATATATGAAAGGCCCCACAAAATCCCAACTTTACACTCTTTTCTCATGACACCAAGTTTGGTTTCATATCTGCAATTTAAACATTAATAGTATATAATATTTTTTATAATATTTATTTAAAATACATTTAAATAAATATTTATTTAATATATAGTTAATATGTATTTTTATATTCCCTGTCTCCCTCTTCTTAAAATTAATTTTAGGGCCAAACCAGATATAAGTAACTGGGGTGAAGATCATGTCAGTCACTTGAGACTCCAACACAGACTCCACATCACCCCCATGATCATTTGGCAACAGACATAAAGCATTCTGCCTCTCCAAACAGGTTCATTCGGGCCCACCAAAGTGAGGACCTCGACTGTCCTGATGCCCACACAAGAAGACCTAGAAATAACATAACTAAAAATTGGAGGCAGAAAACATCAAGCCTAGACTCAACCAGCTCTACAAACAATACACCCAAACACACAGATAATAATGAGAAGCTAGAGAAGTGCAATTCAAATAAAACTACAAGAGAAATGTCCAGGAAATGAACTGAATGATATGGAATTAACCAAACTTCCAGATGCAGAGTTTAAAATAATGATTGTTAGGATGCTTAGGGATCTTAGAACAACAATGGTTGGTCATTACAAACACCTAAATAAAGAAATAGCAATTATAAAAAGAGGACATTGAAATATTATAAAAGAATCAGTCGGAGATGACAAATACAATATTAGAAGTGAAGACCACAATGGAAGGAATTAAAAACCGGATGGATGAATCTGAGGACTGAATCAGCAAGTTGGAGGACAAGTAGAATGAAGGCATGGAAGCAGAGCAGAAAAAAGAAAAGAGATTCAAAAGTCTGAGGTAATTCTAAGAGAGCTCTGTGACAACATAAAGAGAAATAACATCTGCATCATAGGGGTTCCTGAAGAAGAAGAGAAAGAACAAAGGATAGAAACTTTATTCAATTAAATCATAGCTAAAACTTCCCTAAATTGATGCAGGGAAGGGTCTCATAAGCTCAAAAAACACAGAAAACTCCATTTAAAAGAAACCCAAAGAAACCTACACCAAGACACATCATAATTAAAATACCAAAGCTAAGTGAGAAAGAGAAAATATTAAAAGCTGCTACAGAAAAAAAGCTTATCATCTACAAAGAAACTCCCATAAGGATGACATCCAACTTTGCAACAGACACACTTGAGGCCAGAAGAGAATGGCAAGAAATATTCAAAGTAATGCATAACAATAACCTACAACCAAGACTATTTATCCAGCAAAGCTATCATTAAAAATTGAAGGAGAGCCTGACCAGGTGGTGGCGCAGTGGATAGAGTGTTGGACTGGAATGCAGAAAACCCAGGTTCAAGACCCTGAGGTTTCCAGCTTGAGCATGGGCTCATCTGGTTTAAGCAAAAGCTCACCAGCTTGGACCCAATGTCGCTGGCTTGAGCAAGAGGTTATTTGGTCTGCTGTAGCACCACGGTCAAAGCACATATGAGAAAGCAATCAATGAACAACTAAGGTGTCACAAAAAAAACATTAATGATTAATGCTTCTCATCTTTCTTCATTTCTGTCAGTCTGTCCCTATCAATGGGCAAAAATTAAAAGCAATCCTCTTAAGATTAGGAACAAAGCAGGGTTGCCCCCATTCACCACCCTTATTCAACATAGTTCTGGAAGTCCTATCCACAGCAATGGGACAAGAAGAAGAATTAAAAGGCATCCAAATTGGAAAAGAAGAAGAAAAAATATCATTATTTGCAGATGATATGATATTGTATATAGAAAACCCTAAAGTCTCAGTCAAAAAACTACTGGACCTGATAAATGAATTCAGCAAGGTGGCAGGATATAAAATCAATACTGAGAAATCAGAGACATTTTTACACACCAACAATAAACTGCCAGAAAGAGAAATTAAAGAGACAATTTTCTTTACTATTGCAAGAAAAAAAATAAAGTACTAAGTAGTAAATTTAATCAATGACATTAAAGACTTGTACTCAGAAAATTATAAAACAGTGATAAAAGAAATCAAGGAAGATACAAACAAGTGGAAGCATATACCGTGTTCATGGTTAGAAAGAATAAACATTAAAATGTCTATATTATCCAAAGCAATTTATAAATTCAATGCAATACCAACAAAATACCAATGACATACCTCAAAGATATAGAAAACATATTTCAAAAATTTATATGGAGCCCAAAAGAACACGGATAGCCTCAGCAATATTGAAAAGAAAGAATAAAGCAAGAGGTATCACACTTCCTGATATCAAGTTATACTATAAGGGCATTGTACTCAAAACAGCCTGGTACTGGCATAAGAATAGGCATATAGATCAATAGAACAAAACAGAGAACCCAGAAATAAACCCACACCTTTATGGACAACTGATATTTGACAAAGAATGTGAGAGTTTACAGTGGAGTAAGACATCCTCTTTAATAAATAGTGTTGAGAAAATTGGACATCTACCTGCAAAAAAATGAAACTAGACCACCAACATACACGATTTATAAAAATAAACTCAAAATGGATTAAAGATTTAAATGTAAGCTGTGAAATCATAAGCATGTTAGAAGAAAACATATACAGTAAGCTCTTTGACATCTCTTGCAGCAATATATTTGCAGATTTATCTCCACGGGCAAGGGAAATACAAGACAAGATAAACAAATGAAACTATATCAAACTAAAAAGATTTGCACAGCTAAAGACAATAAGAACAGAAGAAAATGACAAACTACACAATGGGAGAATATATTTGACAATGCATTTGATAAGGGGTTAATAACCAAAATTTATAAAAAACATGTAAATCTCAATACCAGGAAGACAAACAATCCAATCAAAAAATGGGAAAAAGAAATGAATAGACACTTCTCCAAAGAGGACAGACAGATGGCCAATAGGCATATAAAAAAATGTTCAACATCACTAATGATTAGAGAAATGCAAATTAAAACCACAATGAGATATCACCTCACACCAGTCAGAATGGCGCTCATTAGCAAAACAACACATAATAAGTGCTGGTAAGGATGTGGAGAAAAGGGAACCTTCCTGCACTGCTGGTGGGAATGCAGACTGGTACAGCCACTGTGAAAAACAGGAGATTCCAGTATGGAGATTTTTTAATTTTAAAAAATTAAAAATAGAACTGCCTTTTGACCCAGCTATCCCACTTATACTAATATACCCTAAGAACACCATAGCACAGTTTGAAAAGAAGAAATGCATCCCCATGTTTATGGCAGCATTGTTCACAATAGCAAAGATCTGGAAACAGCCCAAGTGTCCACCAGAGGATGAGTAGATTAAAAAACTTGATACATATATACTATAGAATACTACTCATCCATAAGAAATGATGACATCAGATCATTAACAACAACATGGATGGACTTTGATAACATTATACTAAGTGAAATAACTAAATCAGAAAAAACTAAGAACTATATGATTTCATACATAAATGGGACATAAAAATGAGACTCAGAGACATGGATAAGAGTATGGGGGTTCATGGGGGGGGTAAGGGAGGATGAAATAGAGGGTGTGGGGGGAGGGGCAAAAAGAAAACCAGATAGAAGGTGACAGAAGACAATTTGACCTGGGTGAGGGGTATGCAACATAATCAAATGTCAAAAAACCTGGATATCTTTTCTGTGAACATATGTACCCTGTATAATCAATGTCACCTCATTTAAATTAATTAAAAACACATAAAAAAGAAGAATTTAACGTATTTCCCAGAATTTCTCAAGTAAGATATGGACTTGAAATTCACACACATGCCTGCTCTAATAAATCTAATGCCGATATAGTAACCAGTAAAAAAAAAAAAAAGAGAGACCTGAAGATGGCAGCAGAGTAGGCAGACACACATACGCCCAGCCCTCACCACCAAACTGGAATACAAATCAATTTAGAAAAAATCAGCATGAAAAACCAACTCTAAACTATAAGATCAGCTCTCAAAAAACAAGGAGCAAAGAAGAAGCCACAACAAACCTGGTAGAGAGTGCCTGAATTTCCCCTGCTTACAGGAATGGAGGTGGGGGTGAGGCTGAGAGCCCAGAGGGGATCTTACTCCAGGGAAAAGAGCAGAAAATACTGCTCACAGCCACTTGCCTGGCGACCAGGGAGGGAGGTGTCTTGAAAGGACCTGCTTATCTCCCAAGTGGAAAGGAAAGAGACAGGGACGGACTGTGAGGGGCAAAAAAATTCAGGAGACCACCTAAAAAAGCTGACTTATTTGTGCTGGAGGCGGCCATACATGGGGGAGGGACTGATCTATTCACAAAACAGTACTGAATTGCTTCCAGATCAGAGATCTCCAGACATCTCTCCAGCTACAATCACTACAACAAGACATAGCTGAAAACAAGAAGTGGGGAGGAGGGGCAGTAACTCAGGTCTCCATGGAGTTCTGAGATACACCTCCCACTACTGAAGCTGAGAATACACCCTGCCCCCAGAAGATTAGTTGGTGGAAGAGGCCTTCAGCGTCTCAGGTTACACCCACAGCATTCCTGGATACAGTTTCAAGGAAGCTCCCTACTAAGATCAGTAAACAAGACAATCACCTGTTAAGAAAACAAACAAATCAAGACTTCAAAGCTGTCCAAATTTGAAAGCGGATTACAAATAATAGCTGATACCAACCCAAGAAGACCTAGAAATAACACAATTGAAAACTGGAGGCAGACAACACTAAGCCTAGACTCAACCAGCTCTACAAACAAAACACCCAAACACAGATAATGAGAAGACAAAGAAGTGCAATCCAAATGAAACCACAAGAGAAAACTTCCGGAGATGAACTGAGTGATATGGAAATATTCAAACGTCCAGATGCGGAGTTCAAAATAATGATTGTAAAGATGCTTAGGAATTTTAGAACAACAATTGATGGTCATTATGAACACCTAAATAAAGAAATAGCAAGTATAAAAAAGGATATAGAAATATTAAAAAAACAATCAGTCAGAGATGACAAATACAATATCAGAAATAAAGACTACAATGGAAATGATTAAAAACAGGATGGATAGAGTTGAGGTTCAAATCAGTGAGTTGGAGGACAACTTGAATGAAGGCAAGAAAGCAGAGAAGAAAAAAGAAAAAAGACTCAAAAAGTCTGAGGAAACTCTAAGAGAGCTCTGTGACAACATGAAGAGAAATAACATCCGCATTATAGGCGTTCCTGAAGGAGAAGAGAAAGAACAAATGATAGAGACTTTGTTCAATCATATCATAGCTGAAAACTTTCCTAAATTAATGCAGGAGAAACTCTCACAAGTCCAAGAAGCACAGAGAACTCCATTAAAGAGAAACCCAAAGAAACCTACACCAAGACACATCATAATTAAAATACCAAAACTAAGTGAAAAAGAGAAAATATTAAAAGCTGCAAGAGAAAAAAAAGATATCACCTATAAAGGAGCTCCCATAAGGATAACATTTGACTTCTCAACAGAAACACTTGAGGCCAGAAGGGAATGGCAAGAAATATTCAAAGTAATGCAGAACAAGAACCTATAACCAAGACTACTTTATCCAGCAATGCTATCATTTAAAATTGAAGAAGAAATAAAAAGCTTCTCAGACAAAAAACAACTCAAGGAATTCATTACAACCAAACCAATGCAGCAGGAAATGTTAAGGGGCCTGTTGTAAAGAGATGAAAGTGGGAAAAGATTGTAGCAAAAAGGAATACACCTTTAAAGAAGAAAATGGCAATAAACAACTACTATTCAATAAAAACCATAAATGTAAATGGTTAAATGATCCAATCAAAAGACATAGAGTAGCTGCATGGATAAGAAAACAGGACCTATACATATGCTGTCTACAAGAGATACACCTTAGAACAAAAGATGAACATAGATTGAAGGTAAAAGGATGGGAAAAACATTTCATGCAAATGGAAATTAAAAAAAAGCTGGGGCAGAAATACTTATATCAGATAAAATGGACTTTAAAACAAAGGTTAAAATAAGAGATAAAAATGCCACTACATAATGATAAAGGGAGTAATCCAACAGGAAGGTATAACTATTATAAATATCTATGCACCTAATATAGGAGCACCTAAATATATAAAGTAGACTTTGATGAATTTAAAGGGCGAGATCAACAGCAATACTTTAATAGTAGGGGATTTCAATACTCCACTAACATCACTAGATAGATCCTCAAGAAAGAAAATTAACAAAGGAACAGCAGACTTAAAGAACACACTAGATCAACTCAATTTAATAGATATCTTCAGAACCTTTTACCCTAAAGCAGCAGAATATACATTCTTTTCAAGTGCTCATGGTACATTCTCTAGGATAGACCACGTGTTAGGGCACAAAAGGGGTCTCAACAAATATAAGAAGATTGAAATCATATCAAGGACTTTCTCTGATCACAATGGCATGAACCTAGAAATCAACCACAACAGAAAAGCTCAAAAATTTTCAATCAAATGGAAACTAAATAGCAGGTTGTTAAATAATGAATGGAAGACTATACTTTCAGGGGTCATTTCTATAGTTTGTTAAATAATGAATGGATTAAGAATGAGATCAAAGAAGAAATAAAAAAATTCCTAGAAACGAGTGACAATGAGCATACAACAACTCAAACTTTATGAGACACAGCAAAAGCAGTACTGAGTGAAAAGTTCATAGCACTATAGGCACACCTTAAGAAACTAGAAAAAGCTCAAACAGACAACTTAACCCTGCATCTAAAAGAACTGGAAAAAGAACAGCAAGTAAAGCCCAAATGTATTAGAAGGGAGGAAATAATAAAGATCATAGCAGAAATAAATGACATAGAGGCTAAGAAAACAATACAGAGCATCAATGAAACTAAAAGCTGGTTCTTTGAAAAGGTAAACAAGATCGATGAACCTTTAACTAGACTCACCAAGAAAAAGAGAGAGAGGACTCAAATAAATAAAATTAGAAATGAGAGTGGAGAAATAACAACTGACACAACAGAAATACAAAATATTGTAAGAAAATACTATGAAGAACTGTATGCCATAAAACTAGACAACTTAGATGAAATGGACAAATTTCTTGAAACATACAATCTTCCAAAAATCAATCTGGAAGAATCAGAAAACCTAAACACACTAATTACACCAAATGAGATCGAAACAGTTATCAAAAAACTCCCAACAAAGAAAAGTCCGGGGCCTGATGGCTTCAAAAGTGAATTCTACCAAATATTCAAAGAAGAACTAACTCCTATCCTCCTCAAGCTATTTCAAAAAATTCAAGAGGAAGGAAGACTTCCAAGCTTCTTTTATGAGGTGAGCATAATTCTGATTTCAAAACCAGGCAAAGACAACACAAAGAAAGAAAATTATAGGCCAATATCTCTGATGAATATAGATGCTAAAATCCTCAACAAAATATTAGCAAACCGGATCCAACAATATATGGAAAAAATTATACACCATGATCAAGTGGGATTTATTCTGGGGAGGCAAGGATGGTACATTGTTTGTAAATCAAGCAATGTGATTCATCACATAAACAAAAAGAAGGAGAAAAACCACATGATAATTTCAATAGATGCAGAAAAAGCATTTGATAAAATCCAGCACACTTTCATGATGAAAACTCTCAGCAAAGTGGGAATACAGGGGACATACCTCAACATGATAAAAGCCATCTATGACAAACCTACAGCCAACATTATACTAAATGGGCAAAAATTAAAAGCAATCCCCTTAAGATCAGGAACAAGGCAGGGGTGCCCCCTTTCACCACTCTTATTCAACATTGTCCTGGAAGTCCTAGCCACAGCAATCAGACAAAAAGAAAAAAAATAAAAGGCATTCAAGTTGAAAAAGAAGAAGTAAAACTATCATTATTTGCAGATAATATATTATATATTGAAAATCCTAAAATCTCAGTCAAAGAACTACTGGACCTGATAAATAAATTCAGCAAAGTGGCAGGATATAAAATCAATACTCAGAAATCAGAGGCATTTTTATACACCAACAATGAACAGTCAGAAAGAGAAATTAAGGAAACAATTTTCTTCACTATTACAACCAAAAAAATAAAGTTCCTAGGAGTAAACTTAACCAAGGAGACTAAAGCCTTGTTCTTGGAAAATTATAAAGCGTGATAAAAGAAATCAAGGAAGATACAAACAAGTGGAAGCATATACCATGCTCATGGTTAGGAAGAATAAACATCTTTAAAATGTCTATATTACTGAAAGCAATCTATAAATTCAATGCAATACCAATTAAAATATTAATGACATACTTTAAATATATAGATCACATATTCCAAAAATTTATATGGAACAATAAAAGAACAAGAATATCCTCAACAATCATAAAAAAGAAGAATAAAGTGGGATGTATCCCACTTCCTGATATCAAGTAATACTACAAGGCCATTGTACTCAAAACAGCCTGGTACTGGCATAAGAACTGGCACATAGATCAATGGCACAGAACATAGAACCCAGAACTAAACCCGTAGCTCTATGGACAACTGATATTTGACAAAGGAGGTAAGGAAATACAATGGAGTAAAGACAGCCTCTTTAACAAATGATGTTGGGAAAATTGGACAGCTACCTGCAAAAAAATGAAACTAGACCACCAGCTTACACCACTCACAAAAATAAACTCAAAATGGATAAAAGTCTGAAATGTCAGTTGTGAAACCATAAGCGTCTTAGAAGAAAACATAGAAAATAAGCTCTCTGACATCTCTCGGAGCAATATATTTGCTGATTTATCTTCACGGGGAAGTGAAATAAAAGACAGGATAAACAAAGGAGACTATCAAACTAAAAAGCTTTTGCACAGCTAAAGACAATAAGAACAGAATTAAAAGACAAACTACAATACACAATGGGAGAACTTATTTGACAGTACATCTGATAAGGTGTTAATAACGAAAATTTATAAAGAACTTGTAAAACTCAAAACCAGGAAGACAAATAATCTAATCAAAAAATGGGAAAAGGAAATGAATAGACCCTTCTCCAAAGAGGATATACAGATGGCCAATAGGCATATGAAAAAATGCTCAACATGACTAATCATTAAAGAAATACAAATTAAAACCACAATGAGATATCACCTCACACCCGCCAGAATGGTGCTCATCAACAAAACAACACAGTATAAGTGCTGGCGAGGATGTGGAGAAAAGGGAACCCTCCTGCACTGCTGGTGGGAATGCAGACTGGTGCAGCCACTGTGGAAAACAATATGAAGATTCCTCAAAAAACTGAAAATTGAACTGCCTTTCGACCCAGCTATCCCACTTTTAGGAATATACCCCAAGAACACCATAGAATGGCTCCAAAAGGAGAAATGCACCCCCATGTTTGTGGCAGCATTGTTCACAATAGCGAAGATCTGGAAACAGCCCAAGTATCCATCAGAGGATGAGTGGATTAAAAAGCTTTGGTACATATATACTATGGAATACTACTCAGCCATAAGAAATGATGACATCGGATCATTTACAGTAACATGGATGGACCTTGATAACATTATATGGAGTGTAATAAGTAAATCAGAAAAAAAACTAAGAACTATATGAATCCATATATAGATGGGACATAAAAATGAGACTCAGAGTCATGAACAAGAATGTGATGGTAATGGGGGTGGGGGGGGAGTGGAGGATGGGGCGAGGAAGGAGAGAGGGGGTGGGGGAAGGGAGGGGCACAAAAAACCCCCAGAAAGAATGTGACAGAAGACAATTTAACTTTGGGTAAGGGCTATACAGCATAATCAAATGTCAAAATAATCTGGAGATGTTTTCTCTCAACATATGTACCCTGATTTATTAATGTCATCGCATTAAATTAAATTTAAAAAAGTATAAAAAAATAAATAATAATTTTAATTTATTGTGTTTTCATGAATTCAAGTATCCCACCCTCAAGTTCCACCCATATGTCCCTATTTATACCCCCTTTATCACCCTCCCACTAAGTTCTTACCCCCTTCTTTCTGGGATTTGCTGTCCTGTTATCTGTAGCTATGTGTTATGTATATATAATTTCACTAATCCTTCACCACCTCTGATCCTATCCCCTCCACATCCTTCCCTCTGATTGTTGTCCCTCTGGTCCCTGTGACCATGCCTCTGCCCCTATTCTGTTCCTCGGTTCACTTTGTTCATTAGATTCCACATACAAGTGAGATCATTTGATATTTGTTTTTCTCTGCCTGGCTTATTTCACTTAGCATAATAATCTCCAGGTCTATCCATGCTGTTGCAAAAGAGAAGATTTCCTTCTTTTTCATAGCCACCTAGTATTCCATTGTGTATATGTACCACTGCTTTTTAGTCCAGTTGTCCAGTGATGGACACTTGGGCTGTTTCCAGTTCTTGGCTATTGTAAACAATGCTGCAACAAACATGATGGTGCATATCTTCTTTTGAATCAGTGATTTGGTATTCTTAAGTTATATTCCTAAAAGTGGGATAGCTGGGTCAAAAGGCAGTTTGATTTTTAATTTTTTGAGGAAATTCCATAGTGTTCTCCACAGTGGCTGCACAGGTCTGCATTCCCAACATCAAGGCATAAGGGTACCCTTTTCTCCACATCCTTGCCAGCACCGATTGTGTGTTGTTTTGTTAATGAGTGTCATTCTGACAGGTTTGAGGTGGTATCTCATTGTGGTTGTAATTTACATTTCTCTGATGATTAGTTACATTCAACATTTTTTCATCTGCCTATTGGCCATCTGTATGTCCTCTTTGGAGAAGTGTCTATTCAGTTCTTTTGCCCATTTTTAATTAGATTTTTTACCTTCCTCTTGTTGAGTTTTAGAAGCTCTTTGTAAATTTTGTTTATTAACCCCTTATCAGATGTATTGTCAAATATGATTTCTCGTTGTGTGGGTTGTCTTTTAATTTTGTTCATGGTGTCTTTTGCTGTGCAAAAGCTTTTTAGTTTGATATAGGGAGGGTTCTGGGTGTGGCTAGGCCCCAGGTGTCAGTCTGTCCAGACTTTTTCCACAGACCTCAGTAGGGTGTGGCCTCTTGGACCCAGAAATGTCATGTGCCTGCAGTCCAGAAAGTTTCTACTGAATCTCCTGTGGGGTGAAGTACCAGTCATAGACTGTGGGAGAAAGCTCTGGCCTGAATGCCAAAAAACAATCACTAATGTGCCTCCTGCTTCTTGGCTTCTCAGATTGGCCCAGTCTTCATAGGATGGGCAAGAGGGATTTCCAAGTCCTTGGCAGTTGCTTTCTCTGGACTGATTCTGCTCAGCGGGGACAGCTCCACTCATGAAAGCAAATATGGTATTGGAGAATGACTCAGCACAGGGGTTCTAGTGGCCATGACCCACAGTATCTCTCCCTGGGCCACCAACTTCACATTCTCCTCACACAACTCTAGTTCTCTCAGCCTGTTGTAGTAATATAATGTTATAGTAAATATATATAAATATAAAAATATGAAAGATAGAAAGATATATAAAAGTAATTAAGATATAATATTAAAATTAATTATGGAAATTAAATAAAGTTATGCCATCTGGATAGGAATTAATATAGTGTGTGCAGTTGTGATAAACAGACTCTGACTTTCTAGAAGGGCCTAGTTAGTGTGTGTGTGTGAATTATACATAGATAAGAAGTGGCGTAATGTAACATTTCAATAGGTTAACTAAAAAGAGCTCCCTTCGAGGAACTCCCAAAAAGGTGGTTTGAGGTGATAATCCTGTAGATTGACACCTGTTAGAAGGCGTTGGCCAGAAAAGGTACTAAAGCTGAGGGGCCCCCTACTGTGGTAGTCGCCTAGACTCCAATGTGAATATGCACTTTCTCCATGCTGCTCTGAGCTCTGACCAAAGACAGCAGAGAGGAACACACCAATGGGGCCCCCTTAAGCTGTACCCATGCACGCCAAAAGGATTTGTGAGTAATAAATTGTCTGTGTGATTCTTGCAAATAACTTGTGTGTCGGGTGTGTGTTTTTTTCCAGTAGTAGTTAGTGTTGGCACTGCTCACTAGAATTCTCATAGCCGCCTCAAGAGTAGTCTCAAAGAGGCTGCCAGCCCTGCTGATAAGCAGGAGTGTCCCACTGCATGGGGAACTCAAATCAGGGATGCCTGATGGACACAGAGCTGAGCTCTAGTGGGACACAGCCCTTCCTCACCAGAATCCCAGGTAAGTGACTGTGAATGAGATTTTCTCTGCTGGCCGTAACATGAATCTTTCGTCTCTGTAAGCTCCCGTCCCTTTCTAGCAGACAGAAACCTCTGCTCTTTTTATTGCCAAATGCTGTGTGGGCATCTCTTCTAGGCTCTTGGGCTCTAGACTGCGGCACCCGACCTGGGGCTTAGGACCCTCTCTTCTCAGGGTGAACTTCCTTGCAGTGAGAGTCCCTCTGGACCCTCCACCACTGATCACTCTTGGGAGCACGGCAGCTCTTTCCACATCTCCACCGTTTCTACTAGTCTCGATGTGGCTTCTTCTGTGATCCTGGGTTATAGATTCCTCTTTGTTTAGTCCAAAGTTGAATTTTCAAGATGATTGTTTTTTAATTAATTTGTAATTCAATTTTGTCCTGGGAGGTGGCAGTTGAAACATCTGCTCACTCTATTGCCATCTTGGAATCTTTTAATATGTCTTTATTTAGGTATTTTTAATGTCTATTAATAAAGTTTATAATTTTTTCCTAATAAAGATATTTTGGTATATTTACTCCTAGATTCTTTACATTTTAAAAAATTCTTAAGTGCTTAAATTTTTTTTTTCTTAAAAAAAAAGTATACATTCTTTTTAACTCTTTATTGTTGATTTAGAAGGACAATGGATTTTATATGTAGTCCCATGTTAAGCTCTTTTATTAATTTAAGAAATCAGTATTTTTAGAAGATGTTTTGATATAAATATATCATATACAAATAAAGTTTTGTTTCTTCTTTTCCAATACTTATTTATTTTATTTTTTTCTTGCTTTACTTCACTGGCCTAGATCTTCAATTTTATTTTATTTTATTTTCTCTGCTTTTTAACATCTCTTGTATTTTCAATCTTTTTGTATCTCATTTCTACATTCTGGCTAATTTCTTCACCATTATAGTCCATTTTATTACTTCTTTCTTCAGTAGGTCTAATCATATAGTAAAGTAGTTCATTGAATTTTAAAATTCAGTTATTATAATTTTCCTTCTAAGAGTTCTATTTAAACAGTTCTTCAAAGTCTTTTTCTTCTTAGTCACATGTTAAATACCCTTTTATTTATTTTTTTGTTGTGCTAGAACCATTTTAATATAATTGTATATATCTGCTAAATCTGGGAAGAAAAGATTTATGCTTATATAACTTTTCCAGTTATCATTTGCAAGCATAAACAAAAATGATCTCATTTTGTAATTCATCAGGGTCAGAGCAGTTACCAATGTTTCTTTACAGCTAGACATATCAACTTTTGAATTCTAACACAGATGTATTATTTATGTAAGACATGCACTGTTTGTCTCAAACTACATATTGACTCCTTATGAACATTTATTTTTTTTTAAAAAGTTATGCATCTAGGACAATTTATCACACAATTCACACGGTGCTGAAAAGGTTTTCTGTGCCAAATAATAGTTTGTTATGAAATGTGGGTGAGCTTGACACACTGTCTATTCTTTTTTTTTTAGCAGTTGAGCGAGAGAGAGAGAGAGAGAGAGAGAGAGAGAGAGAGAGAGAGAGGAAGGGAGTGGGAGGGAGAGAGAGAGAGAAGGACAGATAGGAAGGGAGAGAGATGAGAAGCATCAATTCATAGTTGTGGCACTTTAGTTGTTCATTGATTACTTTCTCATATATGAGTTAATTGGGGAGCTACAGCAGAGTGAATGAACACTTGCTTAAGCCAATGACTTTGGACTTGAGCCAGTGACTATGGTGTCATGTTTATGATCCCAAGCTCAAGCCAGTGACCCTGTGCTCAAACTGGTGAACCCGTGCTCAAACTGGCGACCTTGGGGTTTTGAACCTGGGTCCTTAGCATTTCAGGTCAACACTCTGTCCAGTGTGCCACCACCTGGTCAGGCAAGACACTGTCCATTCTTAAGATTCTACCAAGGATTACCTAAAACATTGGAATACCTTTGCTTAAGAAGGCTATGTTCTTCCCACCTTTCCCTCATAACTTAGTTTTGTTTATTTTTGGTAGTGTTTGGTTGCATATGACTTTTTTTTTTACGGAGACAGAGAGTGAGAGAGAGGGATAGATAGGGACAGACAGACAGGAACAGAGAAAGATGAGAAGCATCAATCATCAGTTTTTAGTTGTGATACTTCAGTTGTTCACTGATTGCTTTTTCATATGTGCTTTGACCAAGGGGCTATAGCAGACCAAGTAACCCCTTGCTCAAGCCAGCAACCTTGGGTCCAAGCTGGTGAGCTTTGCTCAAACCATATGAGCCCACACTTAAGCCAGCGATCTCGGGGTCTTGAACCTGAGTCCTCCACATCCCAGTCCAATGCTCTATCCACTGTGCCACTGCCTAGTCAGGTATGACTTTTAAATGTTTTGTTTTATTTTATTTTATGGTATGCTTCAGTAAAGCTGACCTTTCTTGGTGCCATTGCAGAATGTGCATATGGCCTCTCTTTGGGCTATTTTAAATGCCTAAATATATATATTCTAAACAAAAATTTCCTAGGACATCTTAGTTAAGAACAGAGATCGGTGTTAAGAAATGATGGCCTATGAAACAAGTTTTGAAGTAATTTCACACATATTTCTACCATGGAGAGCAGTACCATTATTTCTAATATAGGTTACCCCCTTCAACTTATCTTGTATTTATTTGTGTGTGTGTGTGTGTGTGTGTGTCTGTGTAACAGAGACAGAGAAAGGAACAGATAGAGAGATAGACAGGAAGGGAGAGAAATGAGAAGCATCAGCTCTTCGTTGTGGCACCTTAGTTGTTCATTGATTGCTTCTCATATGTACCTTGAACAGGGGCCACGGTAGACTGAGTGACCCCTTGCTCAAGCCAGCAACCTTGGGCTCAAGCTGGTGAGCCTTGCTCAAATAAGACATGTGGTCAAGTCCTTCCAGGGGTGAGGACGATGGAGACACAAAGACCCAACTCCAGGGACCAGGTTCAGTGACACAGATCCACTTTAATCAGGAAGTAAACTAGCTTATATACATGGGTTCAGCCAATAGGATGTTATAGCATGTCCTTCAGTCAATGGCTGAAAAGATCAGGGAGCTGCATGGTTGGCACTAAGTCACTTCCTTATAGCAGGCGAGCTTCCTTCCTGGGTATGCCCAGGAGGCTTCTGGGAGCTGGAGTATTCTCACAGCATTGCATCAGCCATAGCTGCTAGGAATGTGCTCTGCACTCCATCCACAAATTCCCCTTCTCTTTTAATTAAGGCCAATTGGACTTGATGAATGACAGCTTACTGTTGTAGCTTCTGAATGCTATGCATTATGCAATGGAACCCTAGTAGAACTAAAACAACTATTATACCTATTATACTATATGCTAATAGATTAGCTGGATTAAACAATGAGGCAAGCTTCTGTAATGTTTGACTAGTTAGGGAATAGAACAGGGTTTTGTTTTTTTTTTAAATGTTTTGACTTCTTTTTTATTTTATTTATTCATTTTTTAGAGAGGAGAGAGACAGAGGAGAGAGAGACAGAGAGAGAGAAACAGAGAGAGAGAAGGGGGAGGAGCTGGAAGCATCAACTCCCATATGTGCCTTGACCAGGCAAGCCCAGGGTTTCGAACCAGTAACCTCAGCATTTCCAGGTTGACACTTTATCCACTGCGCCACCACAAGTCAGGCCAGAACAGGGGTCTTAAACAGGGGATTCCTCCTAGGGGTCGGGATGTCATTTTCCTCCCATTGTGTAAGAGACCTTCTAGCTGCCATAAAACACAGTTCCATTTTGATTGGAAAAAATGGATATATGTCCATGCATGCCCCCTTCCCACAAAGGTTCCAGTGTCCAAACACAAAATGAATGGCTTGCCATGGGCTGCGTACTGCATATGGTAGCAAGGCACATTACACAAATTACAAAAACATGACAAATCATACAATTTCAACAATTACAAAGGTACATTTCACCAGTCTCTGAGCACTTAACCCAAAGTGCAAAATGTCCTCGGCTTTCTTTCTAGCCATGGGAAAAGCTTCCTGGGACAGCCGAAGGGCCTCCAGCAAAGCTGCCCCCACCCCATCAGGGTATTTTATGTTGTCCAAAATCCATAAGTCCATTCAACAAAGCAGCCAGTGCCCACTCCAGTCATAGTCCAGGAAATCAGTCCATGCACATGAGACATCAGCCATCCCCTCATCCCTGTCATCCTGGCAGGTCTTACACTGTCCCAAAGAGGAGCACGTGGCAATGGCAGTCAGCATTTTTATCTCTGCTCTGAAGAGCATGATGGCATTCACCTCCATGTCCAAAAATGTCAGCGAACCCACCAATGGCTTAGTAGGCACTCCCTGCTGTTCCAGCGGCCACTCAGCGATGCAAGCCTGGCTTCCATTCATCCTTCCACCACAGCTGCCACTGTTTACCTTCTGGAGTCTGCGAATCGTAACTCTGGCCCAATTCTCCTCATCCTCCAAGATGAGCTGAAAACACCAGCTTGTGCTGCAGGGCTCGAGCCCTGGGCTGCCACTGCCTGCATCTGGGAGTCAGTGGTTACTATAGCACACATAAGCAAGAACAGAGCACCAGGACCTGGGGCCCCATCAGGGGCAATTGTCTGGGCCCACCCCGCCAAAGCCTCCACATCCCCCCAGGGTGTGCTTGCCGGCAGGCAGCGAGGTCTTCTTCTGGAGTGCTGAGGACCTCCTCCCCTCAGGCATAGTTGGTGTGGAGAAGGCCAGGGCTGTGGCTTTGGAGGGGTGAAGACTGAACCACTTAGTGGGTGTCCAAGAAACCCTGTCAAGCAGGAAGGAGGGGGGTTCCTGGGATCAAAATTGGATGAAAAACACAAGCATAACCTCTCCCTTGTGTTAGAAGAGGGTATGATCCCCGCCACTGTGCCATGGCTGGGTCTTTCCAGCATCATTTCAGAGAGAGGGGCATGGGAGAGAGAGAGCGAGAGATACAGAAAAATAGACAAGACAGAGAGACAGAAAGAAAAAAAGACACATGGGGGCATATAGGCTAGCCCATGGGTCTGCATCAGGAACACGTGTTGGAGAAAATGGCATCTGAGAGGCTGGGGTGGGGCATTGAGTCCTGGCAGGGAATGCATTGAGTCCTTTTCTCAGTGGCAGAGCTGATGGTGCAGTTAGCAATTTGGTTAGTTTCATTTCTGTGTGCCCAGCCGCAAACTTGAAGGCTAAACTACTTTTCTCCTCAGTGGAGGGGGGCAAATAGGTAGGTAGGGGCTCCTCAGAGAGAGAGGCAGCCTGCAATATCTTTGGCACCAGCGGATGGTCCCCAGCAGGAGCACTGGTCAGGCAGGCATGTATTGAGGAGCCCTGAGGAGCTACTGCGCCACCTCACCTGCAGGTGTTGTAAAGTACCAAAAGCTACAGAATTGATATTAATATTTTAAGAGGCTTAAAGAGCATTTTATTAATTTGGGTTAAGGTGTGCAGAGAAATTTTGTGAATAATCTCTGTACTGTGTGATTGGCATAAAACCAGGATGACCCTTGGCATTGTATTGTAAATGCAAAGGGAAGGAAAACATGGATTCCCTGACATTCCACTGCACCTGTGGGGAAAGGGGTGAATGTCTAGCCAGGCACAGGAAGAGAAAAGCCAAAATAAACCTTTTCTTATAGTAATAAGCCATTTGCGGGCATTTGTCCCCACGGAAACTACCTCTCCCATATGAATGCAATAGTTAATGTGTGTGACTCTGGACAAAGAGATGGTGGATAAACATTAGAAAATATAGGAATGTCTTTTAATATGTAAAGAGACATATTTCTATCATTATGTTGACTTGTAAATTTTGTTTTCTCCAAAATGATGTATGGCTTGCATTAACATGGTCCTATCATGTTAAAGGGCATATGACTATAACCAATAGTGGTAAAGGGCACCTAATTGCAATTTTTGCTTCTATACTTCCCACTTGCAAAACTATAAAAACTAAGTATATAGAACAAAGGGCCGACACGCTCTCCCTCAGATTTCTGTCAGAGTTGCAGCCGCTTGGCCAAGCTAGACAATAAAGCTTTAGTGTGGAATCGACGGATTTTGTTTGTGTCTTCAATGTTTCGAGTCCCTCCAGATTAGGCTTAACATGTATCGCTAGCAAAATGCACTGTGCGCTCCACCCACACAGATAAGCTCGCGCTCAAGCTGGCGACCTTGGGATTTCAAACCTGGGTCCTCTGTGTCCCAGTCTGAGACTCTATCCACTGAGCCACTGCCTGATCATGCTAGTTATTATCTTTCTTAAGGTGGACACACTAATATGAGTAGAAAGAGGTAATCCCCCCTCATTTCAATTTTTAGAAACTGTCATCTTGCCTGGGCTAGGCAGGGACTGAGAAGAACAAGAGAGCTTGAGGGGCTTCAAATATTTCAAAAAATCTTAAAAATAATCAAGTCATATGAGAGGACTCAGCTGAGCTCTCAGGTTCAGTGATGAGAAAGGATGCTGACACATGCTTACTTGTGATTTGGATTTGCTGGGGTGGGGTATAGGAGTTTAGATTTCAGTAGACATTTCAGAAATATTTCTCTCTTTTTTTCAGATTTTAAAGCTCAAACTACATAATTGGAGAATTTTTCTGCCATCAGAACTGATCAAGAATATTACAAATGTGGGTTATATCCAAGGCAATTTGTTTATTGTTATTATCTATGTAAATTGCTGATCTTTTCTCTATGTAAAAGTTCCAGTTACTTTTGAAAGTTAATTATTGAGATTATTTCAGGTTGTGTATGTTAATGAATATATTAGAATGACTATAGTGTGTGTGTGTGTGTGTGTGTGTGTGTGTGTTTACTTTGGGATGGCATCTATCTGCCCTCCATATATATTTCTTTTTAATCCTGATTACAACATGGAAAACAGATAACTTGGAATCATTCTCCATGAATCTTCCTCTGGTTCATTTATTTAAAAGATATTTAAGTACCTCCCATGTATCTAGTGCTATGCTATGTGCTTATTCAAGTTTATTTAGCTCAATAAGTATTTACTTGATGCTCTGTATTTGCTATATACTGCCTGGATGAATAATGCACACTATGTGGACCCAAGAAAATCAATTTGGTTGGAGAGAAAAATTTAACTTTTAGGACAAATCATTGGGCAGTTTTGCATTGACATAAAATATGGATATCATTTCTTTGTCTTGATGCTTATAAAAACTGCATCTCATGTTATTGTGAATATTTCTTAATCCAAGTGAATCAGGTAAATATTACTTGCTTTCATTCTTTTTTCTATGTTACCTCTTTCTGAAACGGACTAAGGTCTAATGTCTCCTTTCTCTTTAGCATTTAACAAATAAAGTATGTGTGCTTTCCAATATACATAAATGACTTATGCCAGAAACAAAAAGAATTTTTTCATGTGTCCTCACAGTGAGCAATGTTGCAGGTGATGATATTTTCCAAAATCTATAAAAATCTAACTGAGCAGAAAGGAGCAAGGCCCAGGTACTGCCTCAAAAGCCTGGCTTACTATAAATATAGAAAAATACCAACAATAAAAAATAATTATAAAAAATAAATTATAATTTTTTTAAAGGAATATTTTCTTACTTTCAAAGATATCGAGTAATGTGAATGTGGCACAGATTACTGTCGGCTAAAGATTCTATAAGAATCTGCTAGAATAACTAAGATAGAGCTATTGTTAGTTCATCACTTATTTGTTTAAGAAAAGGATGCTTCCAGATAACAACAAAACAACAACAACAATAAAACAACATAACTTGTACCACTGGGTATTTATTGTATGTTGTTAACTCTAACCTTCATAACAATCTGCTATGATATGTATTGTGTAAAAGTATATATCTGTAAAACAGAGATACCGCTGTTCTGTTCTCCATCTTACAGATAAAAAAACTGAAGCACCTGTCAGATTAAGTAATTCATCATGACAGTGTGAGACAAGCTTTGAACCCAGGGTGACTGACTCTAGAGTTTGTGATCTTAAGCTTTCCTGCCTCAAATTTGCCTTTCAGTCACCACAGTAGAAACATTCACACTTTCTATCTTGTTTTCCATATTTTACTCTATTAATTCACTTAGCAAATCTTTTATTTTATTTTTTCTATTTTTTAGTGCGCGCGCGAGAGAGAGACAGATAAACAAGAAGAGAGACAAATAAGAAGCATCAACTTGTAACTGTGGCACTTTAGTCATTTATTGATCACTTTCTCATATGTGCCTTGACTGGGGGGCCCCAGCTGAGCTAGTGACTCCTTGCTCAAGCCAGTGACCCCGGGCTTAAGCCAGTGACTTTGGGCTTCAAGCCAGCAACCATTGAGCTCAAGCCAGTGACCATGGGGTCATATTTATAATCCCATGCTCAAGCCAGTAACCCCATGCTTAAGTTTATGAGCCCACTCTTAAACCAGATGAGCCTGCACTTAAGCTTCTGACCTCAGGATTTTGAACTTGGGTTCTCAGTGTCCCAGGTTGATCCTCTATCCACTGTGCTACCACCTGGTCAGGCCTATTATTATTATTATTATTATTATTATTATTGTTATTATTATTTATTCAGGGAGTGGAGGGCAGGCAGAGACAGACTTCCACATATACCTGGACTTGGATCCACCCAGCAAGCCTACTAGGGGGCAATGCTCTGTGCATCTGGGGTGTTGCTCCATAGCTCAGCTACCGAGCTCTGAGGCAGAGGCCATGGAGCCATTCTCAGTGCCAGAGGCCAGCTTGCTCTAATAGAGCCATGGCTGTAGAAGGGTGAGAGAGAGAGAGAGAGAGAGAGAGAGAGAGAGAGAGAGAAGTTAAAGGGAGAGGATAGGAGAAGCAGATAGTCACTTCTCCTGTGTGCCCTGACCAGGGATTGAATCTAGGACATCCACATGCTGGGCCAAGACTCTACCACTGAGCCAATTGGCCAGGGCTATTTTTTAATAGATTGTGTAAGTGCCATCCAAGACACTGCCTAACATATTAAAAACTGAGATTACTGAAGTCTAAATTTACAAATTGAAAGATGAGATTGGTTTTTTTTGGTGGTGGTTCACATCCTGAAATAGTTATATGTATATGTTTCTAAAAAGTATTATTTGAAAAAGAGAAAGACATGCGCGCGCGCACACACACACACACACACACACACACACACACACTCCACAGTGCTAAATTGGACACTTCACAGTGATGTCTAATCCTCTTAAGGAATGGATTATGTTCTTTTAGTCTTTAAATGTTCTGGTTTATATTTAGAGTAGTGAATCCTCATTAACCCATTCCATTAGATGATGACCCACTATTATGCTTCCATTGTGCTTCTGTCCTGCCTCAGAAGGGAAGACGATTGATTCAGCATAAAGCTGGACCTCACTGAATAAGTAAGTAGAGTGATTGCTGTGCACATCAGGATAGCTTTCATGATACATAGAGGTAACACCATGAAAATCACAACTTAGAAATCCAATTTATCTTGCCATGAATAGAATTGCCTCCAGTACAGACAACTATTAGTTTTGTTCCATAACACTGTTATAGAAATGTGACATTGAGAAATGGCTTGCAATCTACTAAAGCATTCATCTAAGATGAGTTCATGCCATGAAGGGAAAAATGTTAATTCCACTTAAGTGAAAACACATGAAAGTGTTTTTTTTTTTTTTTGAAGAGCAGCCACAAGGTCAGAAGACAACTGCTGAGGTAATGAAGTGAAGGCTTCCCTGAAACTTCTAGTTGCTTATACATTCTATTAAAGTTGCAAAATCCTGCTGATTCTTGTTTTTCAAAACCACTGGGGTTGTGGCTCAGTCGCATTATGGATGAAGTGAAAAGGGTGATGCTGGCTGTTAATGTCTCCTCAAACTGCACCAGGGCCTGGTGCTCATGACCTTGGCTGGCCTTGGTAATCCTCTTTGGCTCTAGCATCCTCTTCTACTGCTTCTTCTGACATCAGCAGTCAAGTCACTTTGCTGCTTACACTATTATACAGAAAATCCCTAAAATGCACCTTGATATTCACTGTGAGAATAAAAAGGCCTCTGCTATAGAGTACTTAAGAAATTAAAAATAAAACTGAAATATGGATAACATTTTTTTCAGCCATCTGTTGGTAAGCACACATCAAAAGAAAAAATTGTTTATTAAGATTGGACTCAGTCAGCTTGTAACTCAACTGTACATGAGTTTATTGGTTAATCACAAAGGACAGGTACTGTCCAGGGGGAACATGGTATGGAAAGAGAATGTGATCTGAAGTGGGGCACACTTGAGTGGGAATCCAAGCTCCACCATCTACTGTGTAAGCCTGGGCAAATATAGAATATATTGTATTTCCCCATGTGTAAGACTCAGCCTTTTCCAAAAAATTTGGTGTCTAAAAACTGGGTGCATCTTATACAGTGGTTGTAGATTTTTTTGCTTTCATTTCCCGCTTTTTTGACAGTGATGAGGAGTTGTACAAATTTTATGATTAATAAAACTTGAGTTACCTTTATGTAATACATTTTTTTTTTCAAATTTTGGGTCCCCAAATTAAGGCGCATCTTATATGGGAGCATCTTATACATGGGGAAAATATGGTATACTCATTGGTAAATGGGAGATAATTGCTATCTTGTATGGTTATTGTGAGAATTAGACATTGTGTATATTATGTGCTTGGCTATTGTTAAGTATTATTAAATATTAAGGCTATGTGAAGTAAATAAAGGTGAGACCTGGTTTCCAGCCTTACAGATCCTGTTCTAGAAAGAGAGAGAAAATGTGCACAAATTTCTATGCTTCATGGTGGGAGGGACAAAGGCCATAAAGGAGCTTCAAACTGTGTTGATGAAGGTGCTCCAGAGAGAACCTATTGGCTGGAATATTGACAAAAATCACCTACCTGGTCTCCTTGACTCTTGGCTTACTGCCTCCAATCTACTCCTTGCAAAACAGCCAACATGTTATTTCTTTCTCTTTTGTCTCTCACTCTTCCTCCCTTTTTTCTTTCTTTCTTTCCTTCCTTCCTTCCTTCCTTCCTTCCTTCCTTCCTTCCTTCCTTCCTTCCTTCCTTCCTTTTTTCTTTCCTTCCTTCCTTCCTTTTTTCCTTCCCTTTCCTTCCTTTCCATTCCTCCCTTCCTTTTCTCTTTCTTTCTTTCTTTCTTTCTTTCTTTCTTTCTTTCTTTCTTTCTTTCTTTCTTTCTTTGAACATTAACTCATAGGTATGGCACTTTAGTTGTTTATTGATTGATTTCTCATATGTGCCTTGACCAGGGGACTCCAGATAAGCCAGGGACCCCTTGCTCAAACCAGTGACCTGTGGACTCAAGCCAGCGACCATAAGGTAATGTCTATGATACTGCACTCAAGCCAGTGACCCTGCATTCAAGCTGGTTAGCCTGAGCTCCAGTCAGATGAGCCCATACTCAAGCCAGTGATCTTGCAAATCTGGGTCCTCAGCATCCCAGGTCGACTGTCCATCCATTGTGCCACTGCCTGGTCAGGCAATGTGTTCTTTCTTAAATGAAAATCTAACTATGTTTAAAAAATTCCATGGACTCTCATATTCTTTGGGACAAAATGTTCAGTATGTAAACTAAACTCTTCTTAATTCTCCAACTTCATCTCTTTCCCTCCATGTCTCTCATTCCCAAATGTATACTTCATATGCTAGTCTTACTATTTTAGTTCTGTGTCAGTCAGGGTTCTCCAGAGAAACAAAACTCAATGAGTGTGTGTTATCATAGTACATTATTGGAAGGAATTGGTTCACATGATTAGGGAGGCTGACAAGTCCCAAGATCTGCAGTCAGCAAGCTGGATATCTGGGAGATCTAGTAGTATATTTTTTAGTTTGAATCCAAAGGCCTGAGAACCAGGAGAGCCAATGGTGTAAGATCCAGTCTGAGGGCAGAAGACCAAAGTCCTAGCTGAAGTGGTCAGGCAGGTGAAATTCTCTCTTGCTCAGCCTTTTTGTTCTATTGAGGCCTTCAATTGATTGGATTAAGGCCCTCCTACATGAGGTAGGACACACTACTTTACTCAGTCTATCAATTCAAATGTTAAATTCATCCAGAAACACCCTCACAGGCACACCCATAATAATTTTTTTTTTAATTTATTGATACTTTTAGAGAGAGAGGAAGGTAGGGGGAGGGAGAGAGATAGAAACAATTTGCTATTCCAGTTATTTATGCATCCATTGGTTGGTGCTCATCTGTGCTCTGATCAGGGATTGAATTTATAACCTTGTCATATTGGGACAATGCTCTAACCAACTGAGCTAACCAGCTAGGGCACCCATAATAATGTTTGATCAAATGACTGGGCTCCTCATGTCTCAGTCAAGTTAACAAAGGAAATTAAACATCACAATTTTTAAGAACATGCCTTGTTCTCATTTATGTCTGTTCTTTTGCACATGCTGTTTCCAATACCTGGATTACTCTTTGTCTCCTGACCATTGGCCTACTCCTCTTGGCTCTCCAGGTCTCAGTGCGCAAATTACTCCTTAAAGATTGAGTTAGGTCTCTCTCCTATGTTATCCTCCAGTTCCCCTGTAATAGCATGATTCATTGAGCACTGTAATTTTCTCTTTCTGTGTCTCTGTCACATAGTGTCAATGCAGAGAGAGTCAAGAACTTGTCTTTATTGCTTCCACAGGATCTCCTGTGTGTAACATAAGATACAGCATATTGAGGCCACTCAATAGGTATTTGTTAAGTGAATGAATAAACTTAGTGGAGCAGATGGCAGTTGATATAAGATTTAGATAAAAGAAGAGTTCAGAGAAATATTATATCCAATTTTGGGAAAACAATTACATGGAGTACAAAAATAGTCACCATGAATTTAAGACTTTTGATGCTTATAGAGAGATTCTGAAAGCCAATGGTTATTTCCCTATAGCAAAAGTAATTATAATCATCATGACATAGTCTCCAGGAGGGTAGGGCCTTTTTTTTTTTTAAATTACATTTGAAAAATCTTTTCTTGTAAATATTTGTTATAAAAATTCAAACATATTGAAATTTAAAAATAGATTATAAAGCTCTATATACTCATCTTAAATAATTATTAACATATTACCGTGTTTGCTTTTTTCTTTTAATTTTAAAGCATATCCTGCACAATCTGATATTTTTTTCCTTAAATATTTCAGTATATTCATAGATCTTTAAAAATAAAAATCTTTTCTACTTAACCACCATACCGCTATAATGCCAAACAAAATTAGTAATTTTTTCTTAATATCACTTAATACCCAGTCAGTATTTAAATTTTTCTAAAGTGTCTTTTTTATTTTAAAAATTGATCTGTTCAAGTCAGAATACAATTAAGGTACCTATATTTGATTATTGTGTTTCTTGAGTATTCTTTAATCTTTAAAAGAATCCTTAACCCCTCTTTCAGTTATGCTACTTACTGTTGAAAAGACCAGGTTAGTTGTCATGGAGAATAGCCCTCATTCTGGTTTGTCTGACTGCTCCTGAATGATGACACTTAACGTGTTTTTCTTTCCCTTCTATTTCTCATAAACTGAAAGTTAGAGTTACTGTCTTGGTTAAGTTCAGGTTCAATATTTTTGACAAGAATACTTCATATGTGGAGCTGGGTACTATAGGAAGCATATGTTGTCTTCTAGTGTTAAGGATGCAAAGAGTGATCATCTGATCCTACTGTTTTGTAAAGTTGCATTTCTCTCAAGCCCAGTGACTAATCAGTGGGGTGTTACTTTGATGCCTTATGAATATCAGTTATCATTATCTCTTCACTAAATTGTTTTAGCAACTATTGATGATTGCTTGGATAATTATTCCATTAAGGGTTGCAAAATAGTGATTTTCTAGTGCTATACTACTCACAAAAATTAGGGTATATTTTGTATCTTCATATTAATTTTGAAATATCCCCTAATTTTTGTGAGCAGTATATAATTCTTGCCTTATTTATTAATTGAAATTCTTTTATAAAGAAAAACTTTCTCAACAGTATGGAGGTTCCTCAAAAAATTAAAAATGGTACTGCCTATGACTCAGTGATTCCACTTCTGAGTATATATCTAAAGAAACCCAAAACAGTAATTTGAAAAAATATATGCACCCCTGTGTTCATTGGAGCATTATTTATAATAGGTGAGATGTGAAAACAACCCAAGTGCCCATAAAATAACCAAGATATGGAAGCAATCCAAGTGCCCATCAAAAGCGGCAGTACAGATATACAATGAAATATTACTTGGCCATAAAAAACGAAATCTTACCATTTGCCACAACATGGATGGACTTAGATGGTATTATGTTCAGTGAAATAAATCAGACAGAGAAAGACAAATGCCATATGATTTCACTTATATGTGAAATCTAAAGAGAAAAATTAATGTACGAACAAAATAGAAACAGATTCATAAATACAGAGAACAGACTGATGGTTGCCAGAGGAGAGGGTTGTTGAGGGACGGGGTGAAAAAGGGGAAGTCATTAAGAAGTACTAAGTGGTAATTATAAAATAGTCAAGGGGATATAAAGTACATTACAGAGAATATAGTCAATAATATACTAACTATATATGGGGCCAGGTGTGTTCTTGAAATATCAGCAGGATCACTTTGTAAAGTCTTGCCACTATGCTGTGTGCCTGAAACTAGTACAAAGTAACATTGAATGCAAAATGTAATTTAAAAATAAAATTAAAAAATATATAAGACATGAGCAGAATAAAAAGGAGAACTTTTTTCTCATCAACAGGAGCCATTTGGTATACTGAAATAAAGTTTTATTTCCTTTTAAAAAGAGGAAGATAAACTCTAAATTCATTTTCTTCAAAAGTTTTCTTCTGTACCTTAAAAATGTTTTCTCATGGATTTTTATGTATTCATTGTATTTCAACCAATTGCAATCATTATTCATTTTGATACTCAAATCATCCTGTTTCTGGTCAGTGGGAGTCTTGTAAAGGTGGTGTCTGTGACCTTATAAGTCATTTGATTCATTTTTTTCTTTAAAATTTTTTTATTTCTTTTGAGAGAGGCAGGGAGAGAGAGAGGCAGAAATTTTGAGCTGCTCCTTTATGTGCTCTGACCAGGGAATTGAACCGGCAGCCTCTGTACTATGGTCAGGGCTTAATTTTTATTGATTTTTAGAGAGATAGAGAGGAAGGGAGAGAGAAGGAAGGGGAATGGAAAGTACTCATTTGTTGTTCAACTTAGTCATGCATTTTTGGTTGCTTCCTTTGTGTGCCCTGACTGGGGATTGAACCCATACCTTGTTGTTTCTACAATAGATGATGCTCTTAACAAACTGAGCAACCGGCCAGGGCCTTTTAAGTCTCTTGGGCAAACTGATGTGTTTCGTATGTGTTTAGGTTTGCTCAATGTATTTTGCATTGGTGTAGGGCAGTGCCATGTGTGTGTAGTCTGTGAAAGGCTGCTCGTGTTTGCCCTCAAAAAGGCAGACTGAAATTGTGGATTGTTTTCCTCTGGTTGGGTGGGGAAATTGTTTGCTATTGTTGCTGGAGAAGAGGTCTTTTGACCTGTTTGGCTGGAGAGTGCTGAGTGGCTTTAGAGCCATGCTGAGGCTTGTGGGGGCCTATGACTATGGTAAAGCCAAAGAATGAGTGGAGCCCGGAGTGAGAGGGAAGCAGCCTTCCTTGACTGTTTGCTCATTTGCCGTTTTGAGACTTTAATAAACAGAATGGCCCACCATTTTCTGTCTCCACAGTTCCTTTACCATCTGTGTGAATCCAATGAGAACCTGCATGGCCATGGCAATGGCCACTGGCTTTACAAAGTCCCTTTAAACTTTGATGGCCTCCTTACTTTTTAGAATAACAAAATACTCCAGATTCATCTTGTATAATTTCTGGCTCCAGGCCTGGAATCAGCTTTTTATCCAAGTACTCCTGGTTCCTTTAGTGGTTTATAATATTTGAATCTCAACTCTGGTAAGTAGGGGTGCTCATTACTGGGCCATTATTGCTTCCAAGCTGTGGAGTTTTTACTTAAAAAGAAGTTACACATTTGCCTCTTTTCTCTTACATTGTAAACCTTAATTATTAATAACAACAGCATATTTTTAATGTAATTATTGTAGTATATGTTTAAATAGTTAAAAATAATAAAATAGGGGTTGCAGGATGGTGATGGAGTAGGAGGATGTACCAACTTCCACCTCCCAGAACCAAAGTGGATTACAACTTAATTTTAAGAACAATCATCTGGAAAAACCAACTTTGGACTAAACTAAGAAAACTCTGTAATCAAGGAACACTGAAGAAGCCACACTGAGACTGGTAGGAAAAGTGGAAATGCAGAGAAGGCTGCATAGCTCCTGGGAGTGAGTGATGGCCCAGAGGGACTCATGTGGTGGGATGTGAGGTTAGTGGAGAGGGGAGGGTCCTGGTCCCTAGGAACAAAGCCCTAGCCTGCAGCCCCAGAGCCTAGAAGAGGCATATGGACAATATTTAGCTGAGAAACAAGTCAGGATACTGTTTGTGATAAAGCAACAGATTTCTCAGACCCAGGATGCATCTTAAAGGGTCCAGGCAGAAAATATCTTTCACAATCACTACCTGGGGCTCTGGGGGACAAGAAGAGATGAGAGGACTGGAGTATCAGGAAGAGAGAGTAATCTAGGAAGCACAGGGAGAAACACTTTGAGGGACAGCCTCCCTAATCCCTGGGCTGAGTCACTCCCCAAATCTGAAGTGAATATTTTTTCTGGAACCAGAAATACCAGCAAAAAGAAGCAGGTCACCAGCCAAACAGTGACTCAGAGCAGAGTCACTTAGAAGCAGGGAGCCATCAGGGATACAGTATCGAGTACTAAGATCTGAGCTGTATTGCCACCCTCACACTGCTGAGTGCTCACTGGAGGGAGGGCAGTGGTGGTATGTGGAAGCATGGTCCTGTCAGTGGGGCAGAAGGTGGGGGATGGCATTGGCTGTGGCCCAGGTGCAAGCACAGTCCAGACCACAGGGGCAGAAGCCAGGGGCAGCCATGACTGAGGCCCAGCATAAGCACAATCCCACCTAGGGCGGCCTCAGTGGCAGAAGGGGCGCACAAAAGTGATCCAACTTGTGGTTGTGGGTGGGGCATGTGAGAAACATCCTGCCTGCAATCCCACCTGAAGGGGCAAGGCAAAAGCCAGGGAACCAGCTGAGACTTGTGGCTGGGTGCAGAAGTGCAGCCCCACCCATGGGGCCAAGGCCTGTGAAGTGGCGCTTGAGCACAGTCCTGCCCACAGGGGCAGGGCAAAAGCCCAGGGCAGGAAAGGCTTGCAGCCTGAATGCAGGAGCACAGTTCCACCCACAGGGGCAAGGTGGAGGCAGTGGGCCAGCCAAGGCTTTCAGCCCAAACACATAAATGCAGTCCTACTTGCAGGGCTGGGATGAAGGCTGAGGGCTGGTCAGGGCTTGTAGCCCAGGCACATGAGTGCAGTCCAGCTTTTGGGGGAGGTGTGGAGGCTGGGCTGGCCAAGGCTTGCAGCCCAAGCATGTGAGCACAGTCTGGCCTGCGGAGGCGAGGTGAAAACTGCAGCAACTACTGAAGCAGGCTGGAACTAGCAATGCCTGTACCCAAATCCCGAGGTGGTGGCACAGGGGATGGTGGGCCTGCATATAGACCACACCTAGGGAACACAGAGACCACACCCATTGCACTCCTGTGGCCACACCCTTCTTATACAAAGACAAAATAAGAAGGCAGAGAAATGCCACCCAAATGAATCAACAAGAGAAATCTCCAGAAAAAGATCTGAATGAGATAGACATAATCAAATTACTGGATGCAGAGTTTAAAATAATGATTGTTAGGATGCTCAAAAATCTTAGAACAACAATGGATGGACATAATGAGCACCTAAATAAAGAGATAGCAAGTATAAAAAAGGACATTGAAGTAATAAAAAAAGAATCAGTCAGAAATGACAAATACAATATCAGAAATGAAGACCTTACTAGAAGAAATTAAAAGTAGGCTGGATGAAGCTGAGGATCAAATCAGTGAGTTAGAGGACAAGATAAACAAAAGCACATAAGCAGAGCAGCAAAAAGAAAAGAGGTTCAAAAACTCTGAGGAAATGCTAAGAGAGCTCTGTGACAACAGGTAGATAAATAACATCCACATCATAGAGGTTCCTGAAGGAGAACAGAAAAAACAAGGGATAGAGAATCTGATTGAAGAAATCATCGCTGAAAACTTCCCAAAATTGATGAAGAAAAAAGTCACACAAGTTCAAGAAGCACAGAGAGTTCCTTTAAGTATGAACCCAAAAAGGCCAACACCAATACACATCATAATTAAAATATAATGATTAAGAGATAAAGAAAGAATACTAAAAGTTGTAAGAGAAAAGCAGTCTATCACCTACAGAGGAGCCACCATAAGGATGACATCTGACTTCGCAACAGAAAACTTGAGGCCAGAATGGAATGGCAAGAAATATTTAAGTAATGCAAAATAAGAGCCTACAACAAAACTTCTCTATCCATCAAGGCTGTCATTTAAAATTGAAGGAGAAATAAAAGGCTTTCCAGACAAAAACAAACAAACAAAAAACAAAACCCCAAACCAAAACTCAAGGAATTTATTACAACCAAACCAATGCTACAAGAAATGTTAAGGGGCCTGCTGTAAATAAAACAAAGAAGAAAAAAATCTATTAATAGAGAAATATTGATTTAAAGACTAAAACATCAATAAACAACTACATATCAATAATAACCTTAAATGTAAATGGATTAAATGCTCCAATCAAAAGACATGGGGTAGCTGTGTGGATAAGAAAACAGGACTTGTACATATGCTGTCTACAAGAGATACACCTCAAAACAAAAGATACTCATGGACAGAAAGTAAGGGGATGAAAAAAGGTATTTCAGGCAAATAAAAATGATAAAAATGCTGGAGTAGCAATACTATATCAGACAAAATAGTATTTAAAAGAAAGACTATCATAAGGGATAAAGAAAGTCACTACATAATAATAAAGGGAGCAATCCAACAGGAAGATATAACCATAATAAATATCTATGCACCTAATATAGGAGCACTTAAATATATAAAGCAGATATTGATGGACATAAAGGGCAAGATCAACAGCAATACTATAATAGTAGGGGATTTCAATACTCCACTAACATCACTAGATAGATCCTCAAGAAATAAAATTAACAAGGAAACAGCAGACTTAAAGGACACACTAGATCAACTGCATTTAATAAATATCTTCAGAAACTTTCGCCCTAAAGCAGCAGAATATACATTTTTTTCAAGTGCCCATGGTACATTCTCTAGGATAGACCACATGCTAGGACACAAAACGAGTCTCAACAAACATAAGAAGATTGAAATTATATCAAGCATCTTCTTGAATCACAATGACATAAAACTAGAAATCAATTACAAAAGAAAAACTGAAAAACACTCAAACACTTGGAAACTAAATAGCATATTTTTAAATAATGAATGGATTAACAATGAGATCAAGGAAAAAATAAAAAATTTTCTTGAAACAAATGAAAACAAATATACAACAACTCAAAATTTATGGAACCTAGCAATAGCAGTCCTGAGAGGAAAGTTCATAGCACTATAGGCAACCTTAAGAAACTAGAAAAAGCTCAAATAAACAATTTAACCTTACTTCTAAAAGAACTAGAAAAGGAACAGCAAGTAAAGCCCAGAGAAAATAGAAGGAAGGAAATAATAAATAACAGAGTGAAAATAAATGACATAAAGGCTGAAAAACCAATACAGAGGATCAATGAAACCAAGAGCTGGTTTTTAAAAAAGGTAAATAAGATTGATGAACCTTTAACCATACTCACCAAGAAAAAAGAGAGAAGGCTCAAATAAATAAAATTGGAAATGAGAGAGGAGAAGTAACAACTGACAAAGAAGAAATACAAAAGGTTGTAAGAAAATACTATGAAGAATAGTATGCCATAAAATTAGACAACCTAGGCAAAATGGAGAAATTCCTCAGAACATATAATCTTTCAAAAATCAATATAGAAGAATCAGAAAACCTAAACAGACCAATTTTATCAAATGCGATTGAAACAGTTATCAAAAAACTCCCAAAAACAAAAGTCCTGGGGCAGATGGCTTACCTGGGGCAGGTAAATTATACCAAATATTCAAAGAAGAACTAACTCCTATCCTTCTCAAGCTATTTCAAAAAATTCAAGAGGAAGAAAGACTTCCAAGCTCCTTTTATGAGGCGAGCATAATTCTGATTCCAAAACCAGGCAAAGATACTACAAAGAAAGAAAACTATAGACCAATATCCCTGATGAACTTAGATGCTAAAATTCTCAAAAAATATTAGCAAACCCAATCCAGCAATACATGAAAAAAATTATACATCATGATCAAGTGGAATTTATTCTAGGGAGACAAGGCTGGTACAGTATTCACAAATAAATCAATGTGAGTCAACACATAAACAAAAGAAAGGATAAAAATCACATGATAATATCAATAGAAGCAGAAAAAGCATTTGATAAAATCCAGCACCCATTTAT
The DNA here is from genome assembly GCF_036850995.1 of Saccopteryx leptura. Classification (NCBI taxonomy): domain Eukaryota; kingdom Metazoa; phylum Chordata; class Mammalia; order Chiroptera; family Emballonuridae; genus Saccopteryx; species Saccopteryx leptura. The sequence continues at coordinate 177,902,009 of NC_089504.1, read as the reverse complement.
GATAAAAATTCTCAGCAAAGTGGGGATATAGGGATCATACCTTAACATGATAAAGGCCATCTATGACAAACACAAAGCCAATATTATAATCAATAGGCAAAAATGAAAAACAATCCCCTTAAAATCAGGAACAAGGCAGGGGTGCCCCCTTTCACCACTCGTATTCAACATAGTTCTGGAAGTCCTAGCCATTGCAATCAGACATGAAGAAGAGATAGAAGGCATCCAGTTTGGAAAAGAAGAAGTAAAACTATCATTATTTGCTGATGATATGATACTGTACATAGAAAGCCATAAAGTCTCAGTCAAAAAACTACTGGACCTGATAAATGAATTCAGCAAGGTGGCAAGATATAAAATCAATATTCAGAAATCAGTGGCATTTTTATACACCAACAATAAACTGTCTGAAAGAGTAACTAAGAAAACAATTCCCTTCACTACTGCAACAAAAAAAGTAAAGTACTTAGGAGTAAATTTAACCAAGGAGACTAAAGACTTGTACTTGAAAAATTATAAAACATTGATAAAGAAAATCAAGGAAGATACAAACAAGTGGAAGCATATCCTGTGTTCATGGATAGAAAGAATAAACATCATTAAAATGTCTATATTACCCAAAGCAATCTATAAATTAATTCAATGCAGTTTCTATAAAAATACCAATGTCAAACTTCAAAGATATAGAACAAAAATTTCAAAGATGTATATGGAACCAAAAAAGAACATGAATAGCCTCAGCAACCTTGAAAAAGAAGAATAAAGTGGGAGGTATCACACTTCCTGATATCAAGTTATACTACAAGGCCATTGTACTCAAAATAGCTTGGTACTGGCATAAGAACAGGCATATAGATCAATGAAACAGAACAGAGAACCCAGAAATAAACCCACACCTATATAAACAATTGATATTTGACAAAGGAGATAAGAGCATACAATGGAGTAAAGACAGTCTCCTCAAGAAATGATGTTGGGAAAATTGGACAGGTACTTGCAAAAAAATGAAACTGTATCACCAACTTACACCATTTATTAAAGTAAATTCAAAATAATTAAAAGACTTAAATGTAAGCCATAAAATCATAAACATCTTGGAAGAAAACATAGGCAGTAAACTCTCCAATATCTCTCATAGCAATACTTTTGCTGACTTATCTCCATGGACAAGTGAAAAAAGGACAGGATAAACAAATGGGACTATATTAAACTAAAAAGCTTTCGCACAGAAAAAAACACCATTAACAAAATAAAAAGACTACCCACACAATGGGATAATATATTCGCCAATATGTTTAATAAGGGGTTAATAATAAAAATTTGTAAAGAACTTGTAAAACTCAACAGCAGGAAGATAAACAATCCAATCAGTAAATGGGTAAATGAAATGAACAGACACTTCTCCAAAGAGGACATACAGATGGCCAATAGGCATATAAAAAACTGTTCAACATCACTAATCATTAGAGAAATGCAAATCAAAAGCACAATGAGATATCACCTCACACCTGTCAGAAGGGCGCTCATTAACAAAAGAATACATAATAAATGCTGGCAAGGACTCGGAGAAAAGGGAACTCTATGTTACTAGTGGGAATCCAGACTGGTACAGCCACTGTGGAAAACAGTATGGAGATTTCTCAAAAAATTAAAAATCAGGGGAGAGACAAGATGGCGCTGGAGTAGGCGGACGTACCAACATCTACCTCCCAGAACCAAAGTGGATTACAAACTAATTTTATGAACTATCATCTGGAAAAACCAACTTTGGACTAAACTAAGAGGACTCTTAAACCAAGGAACACTGAAGAAGCCACACGAGACTGGTAGGAAAAGCGGAAATGCGGAAACGCGGAGAGGGCTGCCCAGCTTCCTGGAGCGAATGGCAGCAGGGAGAGACTTGCGTGGCGTGAAGTGAGTTTAGAAGAGGGGAAAGGATCCTGAGCCCCAGGAACAAAGCCCCAACCTGCAGCCCCAGAGCCCAGAAGAGGCATAAGGACAGTATTTGGCTGGAAACAAGTCAGGATACTGTTTGTGAGAAAGAGTCTGATTTCTCAGACCCAGGATCCTTCTTAAAGGGACCGTGCAGAACATCTCTCTCACAACCACTCACCTGGGGCTCCTGGGGATGGGGGGGGGAGAGGAGAGGACCAGAGTAACAGGAAGAGAGTGTAATCTAGGAGGCACAGGGAGAAACATTTTGGGAGATAGCCACCCTAACCCGTGGGATGAGTCACTCCCCAAAGCTGAAGTGAATATTTTCCCCGGAAACAGCAATACCAGCAAAGGGAAGCAGGAGAGCAGCCAAATAAGCTTCCCCAAGGCATTCAGAGTAGAGTCGCATAGAAGGAGGGAGCTTTTGGGTCTACAGTAGTGAGTCTTAGGGTCCGAGCTGCAACGACCCCACCCACAAGGCTGAGGGTGCGACAGAGGGTGGGCGGCAGCGGGAGACAAAAGCACAGTTCTGCTGGCAGGGCAGAAGCCAGCTGGCCACCACTGGGCTCAGGTGTGAGCTCAATCTTGCCCAGTTGGGGAGAAGGGAGCGTGCAAAAGCGGTAAAGCTCAGCTTCCAGCAGCCTGTAATCCAGCCTGCGGGAGAAGGGCGGGAACCCTGGAAAGGGGGGAGACCAGCCCTGAGCAAGGACAGAGGAGCACACTCTTGCCCCGCCCCTGCAACCCAGGCTTGCAGTCTGAGTTGGTAGCCAGCTCCTCCCATGGGGGTGGGGCCAAAAGCCCAGAAGAGGTGGAGTTCTGCTACTGAGCTGAGCTTGGGCACGCAGTCCTGCCTGGCGGTAGAGCCAAGGCTAGCAGCTGTTCCTCGAGTGGGCTCCTACTGCAAGGGCAGGGCAAAAGCCCGGAAACTGGCGGAGACCCGCAGCTGAGCAAAGGTGCTCGCCAGTGCCCTCAGGACTGAGCATAACGTCACACACAGGGGTGGGGCAAAGGCCAAGGCCACCAACGCTTGTGCACCCGAGCACGTGATCACAGTCACTCCCATGCAGAGAAAATGGGGAGGCAGAGAAATACAACACAAATAAAACAAGAGAAATCCCCAGAAAAGGACCTAAGTGAATGAGATATAACCAAATTACCAGATGCAGAGTTTAAAATAATGATTGTTAGGATGCTTAAAGATATTAGAGCAACCATAGATGGCCATTATGAAAACCTAAATAAAGAGATAACAAATATCAAAAAGGACATTGAAATAATAAAAAAGAATCAGTCAGAAATGATAAATACAATATCTGAAATAAAGAATACAATGGAAGGAATTAAAAGCAGAATGGATGAAGCAGAGAATCAAATCAGTGAGTAAGAGGACACGATAAATAAAGGCATGGAAGCAGAGCAGAAAAAGAAAAGAGACTCAAAACATCTGAGGAAACTCTAAGAGAGCTCTGTGACAACATGAAGAGAAATAACATCCGCATGATAGGGTTCCTGAAGAAGAAGAGAAAGAACAAGGGATAGAGATTTTGTTCAAACAGATTAGAGCAGAAAACTTCCCCCAATTAAGGCAGAAAAACATTTCATATGTTCAGGAAGCACAGAGAACTCCATTAAGGAGAAACCCAAAGAAACCGACACCAAGACACATCATAATTAAAATACCAAAGCTAAATGATAAAGAGAAAATATTAAAAGCTGCTAGAGAAAAAAAAGACTATCACCTACAAAGGAGCCCCCATAAGGATGACTTCTGACTTCTCAACAGAAACACTTGAGGCCAGAAGGGAATGGCAAGAAATATTCAAAGTAATGCAGAACAAGAAACTACAACCAAGACTACTTTATCCAGCAAGGCTATCATTTAAAATTGAAGAAGAAATAAAAAACTTTTCAGACAAAAAAAAAAAACTCAAGGAATTCACTGCAACCAAACCAAGGCTGCAAGAAATGCTAAGGGACCTGTTGTAAACAGATCAAAGGAAAAAAATAATAGAGCAAAAGAGGAATACAGTTTTAAAGGAAAAAAATGGCAATAAACAATTACATATCAGTAATAACCTTAAATGTTAATGGATTAAATGATCTGACCAAGAGACATAGGGTAGCTGCGTGAATAAGAAAACAAGACCCATACATATGCTGTTTACAAGAGACACACCTTAAATCAAAAGATGCACACAGACTGAAGATAAAAGGATGGAAAAAAATATTTCACGCAAATGGAAATAAAAAAAAAAGCTGGGGTAGCAATACTTATATCAGACAAAATGGACTTTAAAACAAAGACCATAGTTAGAGATAAAGAAGGTCACTACATAATTATAAAGGGAGCAATCCAAAAGGGAGATATAACCATTATAAATATCTATGCACCTAATATAGGAGTTCTTAAATATATAAAGCAGACTTTGATGGACTTAAAGGGCGAGATCAACACCAATACTATAATAGTAGGGGATCTCAATACCCCATTAACATCATTAGATAGACCCTCAAGAAAGAAAATTAACAAAGAAACAGAAGACTTAAAGGATATATTAGATCAACTCGATTTAATAGATATCTTCAGAACCTTTCACCCTAAAACAGAAGAATATACATTCTTTTCAAGCGCACAAGGTACATTCTCTAGAATAGACCATATGTTAGGGCACAAAAGTGGTCTCAACAAATTTAAGAAGATTGAAATCATACCGAGCACTTTCTCTGATCACAATGGCATTAAACTAGAAATCAACCACAATAGAAAAATTGAAAAACATTCAAACACTTGGAAACTAAATAGCACATTATTAAATAATGAATGGGTTAACATTGAGATCAAAAAAGAAATTAAAAAATTCCTAGAAATAAACGATAATGAGCATACATCAACTCAAAATTTATGGGACACAGCAAAAGCAGTCCTGAGAGGGAAGTTTATAGCATTACAGGCATACCTCAAGAAGCTAGAAAAAGCTCAAGTAAACAACTTAACCCTGCATCTAAAAGAACTAGAAAAAGAACAGCAAGTAAAGCCCAGAGCTAGTAGAAGGAAGGAAATAATAAAGATCAGAGCAGAGATAAATGACATAGAGTCTAAAGAAACAATACAGAGCATCAATGAAACCAGGTGCTGGTTCTTTGAAAAGGTAAACAAGATCGATGAACCTTTAATGAGACTCACCAAAAAAAAAGAGAGAGGACTCAAATAAATAAAATTAGAAATGAGAGTGGAGAAATAACAAGTGACACAACAGAAATACAAAATATTGTAAGAAAATACTATGAAGAACTGTATGCCAAAAAACTAGACAATCTAGATGAAAAAGACAAATTCCATGAATCATATAATCTTCCAAAAATCAATCTGGAAGAATCAGAAAACCTAAACAGACCAATTACAACAAATGAGATTGAAAGAGCTATCAAAAAACTCCCAAAAAAGAAAAGTCCTGAGCCTGATGGCTTCAGAAGTGAATTCTACCAAATATTCAAAGAAGAACTAACTCCTATCCTTCTCAAGCTATTTCAAAAAATTCAAGAGGAAGGAAGACTTCCAAGATCCTTTTATGAGGCGAGCATAATTCTGATTCCAAAACCAGGCAAAGACAACACAAAGAAAGAAAACTATAGACCAATATCCCTGATGAACTTAGATGCAAAAATCCTCAACAAAAATTAGCAAAGCGAATCCAGCAATATATCAAAAAAATCATACACCATGATCAAGTGGGATTTATTCTTGGGAGGCAAGGCTGGTACAATATTCGCAAATCAATCATGTGATTCATCACATAAACAAAAGAAAGGAGAAAAACCACATGATAATTGCAATAGATGCAGAAAAAGCATTTGATAAAGTCCAGCACCCATTCATGATCAAAACTCTCAGCAAAGTGGGAATACAGGGAACATACCTCAACATGATAAAGGCCATCTATGACAAACCCACAGCCAACATCATACTCAATGGGCAAAAATTAAAAGCAATCCCCTTAAGATCAGGAACAAGGCAGGGGTGCCCCCTTTCACCACTCTTATTCAACATTGTTCTGGAAGTCCTAGCCACAGCAATCAGACAAGAAAAAGAAATAAAAAGCATCTGAATTGAAAAACTATTAAACCTGATAAATGAATTCGGCAGGGTGGCAGGATATAAAATCAATACTCAGAAATCAGAGGCATTTTTATACACTAATAATGAACTGTCAGAAATAGAAATCAAGGAATCAATCCCCATTACCATTGCCATAAAAAAATAAAGTATCTAGGAATAAATCTAACCAAGGAGATAAAAGACGTGTACTCGGAAAATTATAAAACATTGATAAGAGAAATCAGTGAAGATACAAATAAGTGGAGGCATATACCGTGCTCATGGTTAGGAAGAATAAACATCATTAAAATGTCTATATTACCCAAAACAATTTATAAATTCAATGCAATACCGATTAAAATACCAATGACTTACTTCAAAGATATAGAACACATATTCCTAAAATTTATATGGAACCAAAAGAGAACACAAATAGCCTCAGCAATCTTGAAAAGGAATATAAAGCAGGAGGTATCATACTTCCAGATATTAAGTTATATTATAAGTCCATTGTACTCAAAACAGCATGGTACTGGCATAAGAACAGGCACATAGATCAATGGAACAGAACAGAAAACCTAGAAATAAACCCACAGCTCTATGAACAACTGATATTTGACAAAGGAGGTAAGAGCATACAATGGAGTAAAGACAGCCTCTTCAACAAATGGTTTTGGGAAAATTGGACAGCTACCTGCAAAAAAATGAAACTAGACCACCAGCTTACACCACTCACAAAAATAAACTCAAAATGTATAAAAGACTTAAATGTAAGCCGTGAAACCATAAGCATCTTAGAAGAAAACATAGGAAGTAAGCTCTCTCACATCTCTCACAGCAATATATTTGCTGCTTTGTCTCCACAGGCAAGTGAAATAAAAGACAGGATAAACAAATGGGACGTTATCAAACTAAAAAGCTTCTGCACAGCTAAAGACAATCAGAACAGAATAAAAAGACAAACTGCACAATGGCAGAATAGATTTGACAATATGTCTGATAAGGGATTAATAACCAAAATTTATAAAGTACTTTTAAACCTTAATACCAGGAAGACAAACAATCCAATCCAAAAATGGGCAAAAAAATGAATAGATACTTCTCCAAAGAGGACACACAGATGGCCAACAGGCATATGAAAAAATGTTCAACATCACTCATAATTAGAGAAATGCAAATTAAAACCACAATGAGATATCACCTCACACCAGTCAGAATGGCGCTCATCAATAAAACAACACAGAATAAGTGCTGGCGAGGATGGGGAGAAAAGGGAATCCTCCTGCACTGCTGGTGGGAATGCAGACTGGTGCAGCCACTGTGGAAAACAGTATGGAGATTCCTCAAGAAATTAAAAATCAAATTGCCTTTTGACCCAGCTATACCACTGTTAGGAATATACCCCAAAGACACCATAGCACTGTTTTAAAAGAAGAAATGCACCCCCATGTTTATGGCAGCATTGTTCACAGTAGCAAAGATCTGGAAACAGCCCAAGTGTCCATCAGAGGACGAGTGGATTAAAAAGCTTTGGTATATATATACTATGGAATACTACTCAGCCATAAGAAATGATGACATAGGATCTTTTACAACAACATGGATGGGCCTTGATAACATTATACTGAGCGAAAGAAGTAAATCAGAAAAACCTAAGAACTATATGATTCCATACATAGGTAGGACATAAAGATGAGACTCAGAGATGTGGACAACAGTGTTGGGGTTACAGGGTGGGGGGAGGAGAGGGAGGGGGTTGGGGAAGGGGATGGCACAAAGATTATGGCTTTTCAGCATTTACCACATTCCCCCCTTAATCTATAGACAGACAGCAAATATTTACTTATGGTGTTTCCACTATAAAGACTGCTGTCTTAGGGACAAATGCTGATAAACTATTTCAGCAGTTCCTCGTTCTTCAAAGACTTATATGTCAACATAGAACTCCATGTTTCATAGGACATATTCAAGCTCACTCCAGGCTCCCTGGAGCTTTAGCACAAATGAATGCCCCCCCTTTTGTTGTTGTTGTTGTATTTTTTCTTTTCTTTATTTATTTTTTTGTATTTTTCTGAAGATGGAAATGGGGAGGCAGTCAAACAGACTCCCGTATGTGCCTGACCGGGATCCGCCTGACATGCCTACTGGGGGGGAATGCTTTGCCCATCTGGAGTGTTTCTCTGTTGCAACCAGAGCCATTCTAGTGCCTGAGGCGGAGGCCATGGGGCCATCCTTAGTGCCCGGGGTGGCTTTGCTCTGGTGGAGCCTTGTCTGCGGGAGGAGAAGAGAGGGACAGAGAGGAAGGAGAGGGGGAGGGGTGGAGGAGTAGATGGGCGCTTCTTCTGTGTGCTCTGACTGGGAATTGAACCTGGGAATCCTGCACACCAGGCCAATGCTCTACCGCTGAGCCAACCAGCCAGGGCTCAGGAATATCCTTGTTGATCAAGCTACCAAAAAGAAAATTATATGGAGCAACAATGACAGACCGAGCAAGTCAGTCTCATACTATTCACCACCAGAACACTGCAGCCCGGTATAAACAGTTTCAACTTTCTCGGGAAGCAGCACAGCAGATTGGGAAATCCTGTCCAATGGGTCCTATACTGCCCCTTCATTTGGAGTTAACCCTCAAGGACCCCTACCAGGACAACTTTGGCAGATGGATGTTACTCATATACCTTCATTTGGCAAATAGTCGTATGTCCACATTACAGTGGATACATATTCCGGATCTATAGTAACCTCTGTCAGAACAGGAGAGGCTGCTAAGCATGTTATATAGCTCATTGTCTGTATGCATGGTTCTATTATTGGATTTCCTAAACTGGCTAAACTGAAAATGCTCCTGCAAATGGAGCAAAAGCATTTACTGTATTTTGTCATGCTTACAATCTTTAAAGTTAAGGTATTATTAAAGTGTACTCAGCAGACATTTTAAGGTCAATTAAAAAAATTTTAAAAGGGGGTAGTCATATCCTGGAACTCCTATGGGTCTACTATATCATGCTTCTTACTTAAAAAAAAATTTACATTTATTTTGAATACTGATGAACAGGAGACACCAAATCTTTTTTGCCTGCAACTACTACCTTCTTTATTAGATCCAGCTAATAACAGTTTTGTCTTTTTCCAAATAGCTCCAGATATATGGAAAAGATTTATATAGGTGGATGGGGATCCTCAAACCCCTCAGCGAGATCTTCTGAGCATGGTTTTTAAGATACCTAGAGGCAGAAAAAGCCCAATAGAGATCAGGGGAACTACCAGCTTTTAGGATACACCCTTAAAGGCTCCAATGCCCCAAAGGAGTCTCATAGGATGCCATCTGGGTCCTGCTTCAATAGTGGAAAGGAAAATCATTGAGCTAAAGCCTGCCAGGCTTACATGCCTCTGCTGTGAGGAAACAGGGACACTGGAAGGTAGGCTTCCCCCTCGCTCCTCTAAGGGAGGGTTCAGTCTCTTCCAGCCCTGCTCCAGCCACCTATGACCTAACCTTGGCCAGAATGCTGGGGTCTGCCACTGAAGGCTGAAGGTGCCCAGGGCCGTTGGCCTCATCTACGACACCATGGATGAGCCTAGGGTATTTCTTCCAAGAAGCAGGTAAACTGATCTCATTTGCACAAGGGCCACTTAACTATGTTTTGCCTGAATAGTCAGGTTTTTTATTCTTCCCTCAAAGATCTCTGTTGTGGGTGTTGATAGTCCTATTTTCTGCTGCTTTGCTTAATATATAGTGTTTCCTTTATCCCTCCTACCTCAATGCCCCACTCATATTTCAGGCTGGGACCTACTCCTAATTTAGAGCTCTCTTTCCCCCTTTTGCCAACTTCTATTATGAATCTACCTTTGCCACCGAGTTTAGTGTATCCCAAGGTTCTCTTTACCATGCCACAGTCGCAGAGCTCCAGGGAAAAGCAACCTGGTCTCATCTCTCCAGGCAGAGGAGAACAGAAGCTCCATATCCAAGCATGCTGCAAATGGCTTTTCCAGTCTACCTGAATCATTACCAGCTAGAAGCAGTGGTCATTGGGACTTGGACATGAGCTGCAAAGTATAGAATGGTGACAACTATTCCAGTGCCATGAGGACTTTTCCTGGATGTGGACTCTTCCTGGACTCCTGTTCCCTGTGACAGCTCCTAACAGACTGAACTGTGGTTTGGCTGCATTTTTCAGGAATTTGGCATGGTGATGGGGCCAACTTGGACTTGGTGAACATGTTAAGGACACTACTCTTTTATGGATTCTTGCTGTATTGGCCAAGCGTTTGCTTAAAGGCTTTTAATCACTGTAAAAAAATAATAGAAGACTAGATAAAGAAGATGGGGCACATATACACCATGGTATACTATTCAGCTAGAAGAAATGATGACATCGAATCACTTACAGCAGAATGGTGGAATCTTGATAACATTATGCAGAGTGAAATAAGTGAATCCGAAAAAATCAAGAACTGCAGGATTCCATACATTGGTGGGAGATAAAAACGAGACTAAGAGACATGGACAGGAGTGGGGTGGTTACGAGGGGTGGTGCGAGGGGACGAGGGAGAGGAGGAGGGGGAGGGGGAGGGGTACAAAGAAAACTGGATAGAGGGTGACGGAGGACAATCTCTCTTTGGGTGATGGGTATGCAACAGAACTAAATGACAAGATAACCTGGAAATATTTTCTTTGAATATATGTACCCTAATTTATTGATATCACCCCATTAAAATAAAAAATTATTTATATAAAAAAATAAAAATCAAACTGCCTTTTGACCCAGATATCCCAGTTTTATGAATATATCGTATGAATACCAAATTATTGATCCAAAAGAAGAAATGCACCCCCATGTTTATTTCAGCATTGTTTACAATAGCCAAGATCTGGAAACAGCCCAAGTGTTTGACAGTGGACGAGTGGATTAAAAAGCAGTGGTACATATACACATGGAATACTACATGGCCGTGAGGAAGAAGGTAATCTACCTTTTGCGACAACATGGATGGACCTGAAAAGTATCATGCTAAGTGAAATAAGCCAGGCAGAGAAAGAAAATTATATGACCTCACTCATTTGAGGAATCCAATGAAAAATGTGAACTGAGCAATGGAACAGAGACAGAGGTGGGATCAATGGGATCAGAAGGAAAGCGATCAGAGGGGAAGTAGAAGAGAAGATGGGATTAGATAAGGGATGGAGATTAATGAAATTATATTATATATACATAACAAAGCATTATAGAGAACAGGAAAGCAAATCCTGGAGGGAAAGGTGAAAGGCATTGGGGTGAGGGATATGGAGGGGCCAAGGGGAATAAAGGAGTGGGGGGACACTTGAATCTATGTAATGAAAAATTAAAATCACAAAAAATAGTTAAAAATAACAATATGAATAATATCACAACAATTAGACTACTAAATAATGTTTAAGATATTTTTCTTTTTTCCTAGAAAATATATCATTATATAAGAATGACTCAAATCCTGTGTTTTAAAGACAATTGAATTGTTTCTTTTTTGTGTGTGGTAAATTATCTTTGCTAATGATTTATACACCACCACTAATGAGTCTTTATTATACTTGAAAAGCAAGTTACCTGAAGTTTGTATTCTTAAATATTTTGTTCCTGGTTTGGAGGGATGCTAGAAATTAGAATTGTGTTCTATGTTAATTAGTGGAGCAGCTGCAACAACAAAACAGCAAAACAATGCAAAGAAAAATCCATTTTGTAAAACGTGGTCATGAAACAGAATTCAACTTACTGAGCCTTGTCAAGAAGTGGAGTATAAGATGTAGACTTTTTCTGCCATTGTGAATTATTGGGCTTTCTGGTTAACATCAGGACTTCTGTAAGTTTCTTGATACACAGAAAACTATGGATAATACCAAATTTTTTAACACCTTCTTGGTTTTCAGGTCATTTGGCATAAGCACGTGCTGCTGAACAGAGGGTAGGAAGTGGTTGGGTTAGAACCAAAGAAATCAGTAGCCTTTCACCAGTGTTAATACCAGGACCAAGAAGATGCCTGGTGATTCTGATGCTTCAAAGTGTATCTTGTGAGTACAGCTGGGGCAGGAGGATAAGAGAGAAGTCAGATTAATCCTAGGGAAAGAAGAGGGAAAGAGGAAGGAGAGGTAGGAAGATAAACATAATAGCTCTTTTCTACTATACCAAATGTTGAATGTGGCAATTTAATTAATTTAAATAGTTCTCAGAACTCAAATCTCTTTCACACTATCTCTTTAAAATACACTGGTGAATGTTTATTATTAATACAGTCATTTTAATAAAAGATTTTAGCATCTTCTGGAGTCTTGTATAATAGTTATCTGTTGAATTAAACATCTTCTTAGGCTAGATGTGTACTTTGCTTTGAGGCTGAAATGTGTACAAGTCTCTCACTCAGTATTTTTGTAAATAAATACTTAATTACATCAGAATTGTAATCACTTTTATTTTATTTTCCCAAGCCCCTAACTTAGGGCCTGGCACATAATAAATGTTCAATAAAGGTTTGTTGATTGATTAAATTACTTAATTATTGTTTAAATTCTTCTAATCTCAAGATGAAATGGGAAACTAAAAATATCCTTATGAAAATTTTATACAGGTGTACAATTGAAAAAAGGAAATATACTGACTGAAAACACCATAAATGTTGAAATAAACATATACAGATGGTACTAGGCTTATGATAGTTCAACTTGTGATTTTTTTTTACTTTATGATGGTGCCAAAGCTATGCTCATTCAGTAGAAATTGTACTTTGTGTTTTGACTTTTGCTCTCTTTCTGGGCTAGCACTCTGTGGAATGATAATCTTTCCTGATGCCAGGCAGCGTCAGCAAGCCACAGACCTCAGTCAGCCATGTGATCATGAAGGTCAACAATCATGAGTTACTGTACAATATATTAAATGCTATATTATATATATCTATATACTGTGTATATATTTTCAGTTTATGATATTTTCAACTTACAATGGGTTTATTGGTATGTTATCCCATCTTAAGTCAAGGAGCATCTGTATTTTCTACAGTAAAAGAAAATATCACAAAAATCTGTGGATAATTTAATAAACTTTTAGTGCTGAAAGGAGTTTTAGGAATCACCCAAATCCTCATTTGGTAGACAATAAACCTGAAAATTACACGTGATTGTGATCACACATGATTGTACAAGGCCATACCTCTGGTCAGGGATAGAGTCAGCTGGATTTAGTTTTATGATTCCCGCATCCAGCACATACTCCATCCTGTGCTAATGTCCAACCAAGACAGAGAGGAGGAACTGATTTCTATGTTCACTGAAGATAAAAAAAAAATCACCATGCAGTTACTTCTAGAATCCCGGGAGAAATCAGGCCATTTATTGAGATGAGAATAAAGCTCATAAGTCATGCACTTCAGAAAACAAATGAGAAAATTCAGCAGATTAAAATAATCCTTTTAAAACTGAGAATCAGATACAGAATAGTTTCTCAAGAGACCAAATAGATGCTGCAATATTAGGGACATTTCTGCAGCAATGATATAACACTATTGGGGTATTTGGGTGAGAGTCAGCCTTCCATCCTACCAAGGAATTGGACAGAATTACTATTTCAGCTTCTGTTATTTTCATTATCTGTGCTTAGGATGAACAATCACAATCTATTTTATTTTATTTTTCTTTTCCAAGTAATAAGAGGAGAAATAGAGAGACACTCCCACATATACCCTGACTGGAATCCACCAGCAACCCCCATCTGGTGCTGATGCTGTACCCATATGGGGCCATGTTTGCAACTGGCTACTTTTAGCTCCTGAGGTGGAGTGTAATGCCCAGAGTGTCGAGGCCAGGCAGGTCCACATTGGATTCCAGTAGATGGTAGAGAAACTACTGAGCCAGAAAGCATTGGGCCATTTTGTTTAATAAAGTCTCATAACTGTGAGCAAGCACATAGGCAGGGGAAATCACCTCTCAGGCAAACAGCAAAAATGGTCTCTCACAGTGGGGGGCAGACAATCTGTATGTATGGCCAGTAGTCATGGTTGTCACAGCCACCTGACTCATGCAGGTTCCCATTAGATTCAGATAGACCAGGGGTTGGGAATCTATGGCTTGCAAGCCCAATGTGGCTCTTTTGATGGTTGCATCTGGCTCGCAGACAAATCTTTAATAAAAAAAATAATAACAAGAGTAACGTCAGAGAAATGGCGCCATGAGGAGTGTGACTGACAAATCTCCCCAAAATTTCAACAAGTTTATTAACCAGAGACAGAAAAATCTATCCTTGGAGCATATGGAAGTTCTACACACTGAAGGCGAAGGTAGGATTGAGCAAAAAATTGATTAAATATATAATCAACCTTGAAGGAAATAAGTCAGACAAAGAAACGCTCTGCCTTCCTCACTAACCTGAGCAAAGGCTGCTTTCACTTGGCACTGAGAGTCTGGGGGAGCTAAGGGTGTGGAGGAAGCTAGGCTGGGGTACAAACATTCATTCAAGCCAAGGAAAGAGCGTGCCTGTGGTGAATCAGCCCATGTGAGCAACTGTCCGCACGCCATGAGCAACCGCCCACACCACAAGCATCAGCTGCCAGCAGCGCATGGGGAGTGTGCCAAAGCGAACTTCCCTACACCTGAGCTTCTCTAGGTGGGCGTGGCGCCTCACCCAGCCATTCAAGCTAACAATCAAGCATCGGGGGAGGGGCACGCGGGCAGCTTGCAGTCCTCTCTAGAGCAGATTGGCGGATCCAATCACTGAAATTAGCTTAACACACAGTCTGTTCACCTCCAAACTAACCTATGCGGCTCTAATTGAAAAGATCTCTCTCAGTTCAGCATCCAAGAAAAGAGGCATAATATTTTTTAGTGCCTCTTGCGAAAGGGGTGGGGGCAACTTCTGATTGGCAGAGCTTTCATATTCAAGGGATATATGATAAAAAGAGGGACTTGGCAGATGTTAAGACCTCCTATACTGCAGGCAGCGACTAGGGCATCTTCTTCCCTGCCAAAACAGGTTACAAAGTGCAGAAAGCCTGGGGAGAGTGGTCCCACAGAATGCTAGGTGTGCTGAACAGGCCTGGAGGCTCATAGAAAGTCACCTTGAGAGCAGTTGGCTCCCAGCCCCACCTGATTATGCTGGCGGCTCTGACTGACAGAGCCTTACCCAGAGTCCTGCATTGAGTGGGGTTAGAGTGGGAATTTGCCAGCTCTTTGAGTCTCTTACTCCCCAGACAGAGGCAGCAGCAGCAGCCTCATAGCTAGATCATCAGGCTGCTAATTCAGGAAGGAGAGACTAGGAGAGAGGCTTCGGGAAAACAAACTCTCATTGTCAGAGCCTGCAAACGCTAACAAGCCTTGACTACCAACGAGACTAAAGCCAAATATATGACATTGCTGTAGAGTCTAATCAACTGCAAATCCCTACCTAAGCATGACACAGGGGCAGAGCCTGGGGTACAGAATCACCGACCAGGAAGAGGGAGAGGAAAGGTAAAGGAAGAAGAAGTTAACCTCTCAAAATCAAGAAAAATCCACAGACTTTATAACTTGTTCCACTATTTTTTTGTTTCTTTCATCTTCTTGCCTTTATTATTATTATTTCTATTTCCTCCACCTTGGTCCTTTTATTCTCTGCCCATCTTATTCTTTCCTCTTCTTGAACTACACTACCCATAAGTGTTACATTTTATTTCTTTTCTTCTTCCTTACTCTTCATGAGGGTTACACTCCAAAACCCTTAACTCTCCCTCTATCTCTCTTTTTGTTTTTTTTCCTTCTTTTCCTTTCCCCCTTTTTCTTATTTCTTCCTTTCTATTAGTTTCTTCTTTTCTCCTTTTACTTTTCCTCTCATTCAATCCTCAAACACAAAAAAATTATTTAATTTGGGACTCAAGTTTTTTTGTGTGGCATTTTGGGTGCTCTTTACTATGCTTTTTAACTCATTAGCATTCCTCCCAACCAAGGATCTCCATTCTATTTAGTCTTTGCTCTACTTAATACAATATTTTTTTTTCCTTTTTCCAGTTTCCCTCTTATCCCTCTCATTATATCTCTTAGTCGACCATCACTTACAAGCAAATCATTTTATTCTTGACCCAAATTTTTTCCCTTTTTGCATTTTGTGAGTCCCTACTTCCTTTTTTACCCTTTGAACACTTCCCCCAAACTCAGGCCCTCTGTTTTAGGCAGTTTTTGTTCCATTTAGCATAATATAATTCACAGTTCATCATGATATTTTCCTAAGGAGGAGGGGAGAGGAGGGGAAGAGAAGAAAAAAAGGGAGGGGAAATAATACATTATTATTGTTTTTTTTTCTAAATTATTTTTCCATTTTTTACTTTTTATTCTTTATTAATTGTCATTAGTGCTATCAACAAGACCACCCTCAGATACCATTAAGAAAAAGGAAATCGAATATCATGTATACAATAGATAGAGAAGTAACACAGATAGATGTGGAAAAATCTATGGAGAAAAAATTTAATATATTGGAAACCATGGAGCTAAATGACAGAGAATTTAAAATAGAAATCCTAAAAATACTCAGAGATATACAGGAAAACACAGAAAGGCAATTTAGGGAGCTAAGAAAACAATTCAGCAAACACAAAGAATATATTACCAAGGAAATTGAAACTATAAAAACAAATCAAACAGAGATGAAAAACTCAATTCATGAACTGAAAAACGAGGTAACAAGCTTAGCTAATAGAACAGGCCAGATAGAATGTAGGATTAGTGACATAGAACACAAGCAACTTCAGGCACAACAGAGAGAAGAAGAGAGAGACTCAAAAATAAAAAAAATGAGAAGGCCCTACAGGAATTGTCTGACTTCATGAAAAAGAATAACATAAGAATAATAGGTATATCAGAGGGAGAAGAGAGAGAAAATGGAATGGAGAATATATTCAAACAAATAATAGTTGAGAACTTCCCAAGCCTGTGGAAAGAACTAGAGCCTCAAATTCAAGAAGCAAGCAGAACACCGAGTTTTCTTAATCACAACAAACCTATTCCAAGGCACATCATAATGAAAATGGCATAAACCAACGACAAAGAAAAAATGCTCAAGGCAGCCAGGGAAAAGAAGAATATAACATATAAAGGAAGGCCTATTAGATTATCATCAGATTTTTCAGCAGAAACTCTACAAGCTCAAAGAGTGTGGACCCCATATTTAAAGCCCTGAAAGAGAGGAACTTTCTGCCAAGAATACTATACCCATCAAAGCTATCCTTCAAGTATGAAGGAGAAATAAAAACATTCACAAATACAGAAAAGATGAGGAAATTTATCAGAAAAACCCCATTCCAAAAAGTACTAAAGTGGGTTTTCTAACCAGATTCAAAGAACAAAATAATACAAAAGCACAAGTAAAAGCTCCACCAAGAACACAATAAAACCAAATTTAAACTGTGACAACAAAAGCAAAAAAAAAAAGGGGAGAGGATGGAGATTAACAGCAGCAAAGGACGATGAAGTGTAGAACCACTCATAAGATAGGGTACTACAATGAATATGGTAGGTACACTTTTCATTAATTAATAGTAACCACCCTTGAAAAAACCACCACAGAGGACATGACTTAAAAAGGTAGCAACAGAGGAAAGAAGTATGGAATACAAACAAACAAAATCAAATGATAGAAAAACAAAAGAGAAGAATCAAACAAGGTACAAAACTAACAGAAAGCAATTTATAAAATGGCAATAGGGAACCCACAAGTGTCAATAATTACACTAAATGTAAATGGATTAAACTCACCAATAAAAAGACACAGAGTAGCAGAATGGATTAAAATGGAAAATCCAATTGTATGCTGCCTACAGGAAACTCATCTAAGCAACAAGGATAAAAACAAATTCAAAGTGAAAGGCTGGAGAACAATACTCCAAACAAATAACATCCAAAAAAAAGCAGGTGTAGCAATACTCATATTTAATAATGCTGATTACAAGACAGAAAAAGTACTCAGAGACAAAAATGGCCATTCCATAATGATTAAGGAGACACTGAATCAAGAAGACATAACAATCCTTAATATATATGCACCAAACCAACGAGCACCAAAATATATAAGATAGCTACTTATTGACCTAAAAACAAAACTGAAAAAAATACAATTATACTTGGAGACCTCAATACACCGCTGATGGCTCTAGATCAGTCACCAAACAGAATCAATAAAGATATATTGGCATTAAATAAAATACTAGAGCACCTGCATATGATAGACATCTACAGGACACTTCATCTCAAAGCGACAGAGTATACATTTTTCTCTAGTGTTTATGGAACATTCTCAAGAATTGACCATATGTTGGGCCACAAAAATAACATAAACAAATTCAGAAAAGTCGAAATTGTACCAATCATATTTTCTGATCATAGAGCCTTGAAACTAGAATTCAACTGCAGAAAAGCAGAAAAACCCCCCTCAATAATGTAGAAACTAAACAACGTACTTTTAAAAAATGAATGGGTCAAAGAAGAAAGAAGCACAGAGATCAGAAGACATATACAAATGAAAATGACAATACAACATATCAGAATCTCTGGGATGCAGCAAAATCAGTAATAAGAGGAAAGTTCATATCACTTCAGGCCTATAAAACAAACAAGAGAGAGCCCAAGTGAACCACTTAACTTCACACCTTAAGGAACTAGAAAAAGAAGAACAAAGAAAACCCAAAACCAGCCAAATAAAGGAGATAATAAAAATCAGAGCAGAACTAAATGAAATAGAGAACAGAAAAACTATAGAAATAATTAATAAAACAAGGAGCTGGTTCTTTGAAAAGATCAACAAAATTGACAAACCCTTGGCAAGACTCACAAAGGAAAAAAGAGAAAGGACTCATATAAATAAAATCCAAAATGAAAAAGAAGAAATCACCACAGACATCATAGATATACAAAAATTATTGTAGAATACTATGAAATCTATATGCCACCAAATTCAACAATTTAGAAGAAATAGATAAATTCCTAGAACAATACAACCTTCCTAGACTGAGTTATGAAAAAGCAGAAAGCCTAAACAGACCAATTAGCAGGGAGGAAATAGAAAAAACTATTAAAAACCTCCCACAAAATAAATGTCCAGGCCCAGATGGTTATACTAGTGAATTCTATCAAACATTCAAAGACTTGGTTCCTATTCTACTCAAAGTCTTCCAAAAAATTGAAGAAGAAGCAATATTTTCAAACACATTTTATGAGGCCAACATAACCCTCATACCAAAACCTGGCAAGGACGACACAAAAAAAGAAAACTACAGACCAATATCTCTAATGACTATAGATGCTAAAATACTAAACAAAATACTGTTAAATTGAATACAACAACATATTAAAAAAGTAATACATCATGATCAAGTGGGATTCATCCCAGAATCTTAAGGATGGTTCAACATACATAAAACGGTTAACGTAATACATCATATCAACAAAACAAAGATCAGAAAACACATGATCTTATCAAGAGGTGCAGAAAAGGCATTTGATAAAATACAACACAACTTCATGTTTAAGACACTCAACAAAATGGGTATAGAAGGAAAGTATCTCAACATGATAAAGGCCATATATGGTAAACCATCAGCCAACATCATATTAAATGGCATAAAACTGAGGACTTTCCACCTTAAATCAGGAACAAGACAGGGTTGTCCACTCTCTCCACTCTTATTTAACATGATGCTAGAAGTTCTGGCCAGAGCAATCAGACAAGAGAAAGAAATAAAAGGCATTCATATCAGAAAAGAAGAAGTAAAGGTATCACTTTTTGCAGATGATATGATCCTATACATCGAAAATCCCAAAGACTCCACAAAAAGATTACTAGAAACAATAAACCAATACAGTAAGGTTGCAGGATACAAAATTAACATACACAAGTCCATAGCCTTTCTACATGCCAACAATAAAATATTAGAAAACGAACTCAAAAAAATAATCCCCTTCATGATTGCAACAAAAAAATAAAATACCTAGGAATAAACATAACAAAGAATGTAAAGGACCTATATAATGAAAACTACAAAGCATTGTTAAGGGAAATCAAAAAAGATACAATGAGATGGTAAAATATTCCTTGTTCTTGGATAAGAATAATAAATATAATCAAAATGGCCATATTACCCAAAGCAATTTATAAATTTAATGCAATTCTTATAAAAATTCCTATGACATTTTTTAAAGAAATGGAACAAAAAATCATCAGATTTATATGGAAGTATAAAAAACCCTGAATAGCCAAAGCAATCCTAAGGAAAAAGAATGAAGCAGTGGGCATTACAATACCTGACTTCAAACTATATTATAGGGCCACAACAATCAAAACAGCATGGTATTGGCAGAAAAACAGACACTCAGACCAATGGAACAAAATAGAAAGTCCAGAAATAAAACCACATCTATATGGTCAAATAATTTTTGATAAAGGGGCCAAGAACACACAATGGAGAAAAGAAAGCCTCTTCAATAAATGGTGCTGGGAAAACTGGAAAGCCACATACAAAAAAATGAAACTTGACTACAGCTTGTCCTCTTGTACTAAAAATAATTCAAAATGGACCAAAGACCTAAATATAATACCTGAAACAATAAAGCACATAGAAGAAGACATAGGTACTAAACTCATGGACCTGGGTTTTAAAGAGCATTTTATGAATTTGACTCCAAAGACAAGAGAAATGAAGGCAAAAATAAATGAATGGGACTACATCAGACTAAGAAGGTTTTGTTCAGCAATAGAAACTGACAACAAAATAGACAGCCAACTAAATGGGAAATGATATTTTCAAACAACAGCTCAGATAAGGGCCTAATATCCAAAATTTACAAAGTACTTATAAAACTCAACAACAAACAAACAAAGAATCCAATAAAAAAATGGGAAGAGGATATGAATATAGACACTTCTCCCTGGAAGAAATACAAATGGCCAACAGATATATGAAAAGATGCTCATCTTCATTAGTTATTAGAGAAATGCAAATCAAAACTACAATGAGATACCACCTCACACCTGTTAGATTAGCTATTATCAACAAGACAGATAATAGCAAATGTTGGAGAGGCTGTGGAGAAAAAGGAACCCTCATACACTGTTGGTGGGACTGTAAAGTAGTACAACCATTATGGAAGAAAATATGGTTGTTCCTCAAAAAACTGAAAATAGAACTACCTTATTACTCAGCAATCCCTCTACTGGGTATATACCCCCAAAACTCCGAAACATTGATATGTAAAGACACGTGTAGCCCCATGTTCACTGCAGCATTGTTCACAGTGGCCAAGACATGGAAATAACCAAAAAGCCCTTCAATAGAAGATTGGATATAGAAGATGTGGCACATATACACTATGGAATACTACATAAGAAATGATGACATCGGATCATTTACAACAAAATGGTGGGATCTTAATAACGTTATACGGAGTGAAATAAGTAAATCTGAAAAAACCAAGAACTACATGATTCCATACATTGGTGGGACATAAAAACGAGACTAAGAGACATGGACAAGAGTGTGGTAGTTACTGGGTGTGTGGAGGAGGGGGGCATGGGAAGGAAGGAGAGAAAGGGGAAGGGGGAGAGGGAAGAGCACAAAGAAAATTAGATAGAGGCTGATGGAGGACAATCTGACTTTGGGTGATGGGTATGCACCATAATTGAATGACAAGATAACCTGGACATGTTTTCTTTGAATATATGTACTCTGATTTATTGATGTTACCCCATTAACATTAATAAATATTTATTTATTAAAAAATAACCTTAAAAATATAAAACATTCTCGTGTATTACAATCGATTCATTTCCTACCACTCATGTTCATGGTTGTGGGTGGCTGAAGCCAATCATAGCTGTCCTTTGGGACAATACCAAATTTTTATTGGATAATGCATAATGTACATGGGTCATTGTATGGCTCTCATGGAATTACATTTTAAAATATGTGGCATTCATGGCTCTCTCAGCCCAAAAGATTTCTGACCCCTGGTATAGATGGTAATAACACTGTGGAGCCAAAAACTGGTGAGCCATTTTTTATTTTAGATCACAACTGGTGGCTGAGTAAATACACACAGTAGGAAAACACTTCCCATTCCATTCAGGGCTCCCAAAGCCACAATTTTCTCCTCGTTTTCCTAGAATCAAAAACCCCACCAGCCTTATTCACCTCTGTTCCCCATCTCCTTCTCTGCATAAACTGGCTTCTCCTTCAGCATCCTGCCATCTTGGCTGCCTCTCTTCTGCAACAACGTGGTCCCTGCTAAAATGGCCTCCTAGCTCCTCCTTCTTCCTTCTTCTTATTGGCTGGAGAACCCCTCCTCCAGTACACATTAGCATAACCAAGCCCCTTCCCAAGCATGAAGGTAATTAATAGTATTACCTGGGCAATGAAATCACATGGTCAGTGTCCATTTTTAACAATAAAAATGAGCAAAACCATAAAATATAAATTTTACAAACTCATTTGCCCAACACTGTACATCTGCAATCCCCATCTCTCTGAAGTGCAAGCACTCAGAGCCTTCTATAGGCCATACACATGTGGCACTGTTATGCATCCACCTATCAATCAGGCCAAGGGCTTGCAGCCGGTAAACCTATGAGCAAGCCTAACACAGCTGCCCCACATGGAGGCTACACGAAGCCATCCTCAGCACCCAGGCTGATGCACTCAAATCAATTGAGTCATGGCTGTGGGAGAGGGAGAGAGAGGGAGAGAGAGAGAGAGAGAGAGAAGAGAAAGGAGGAGGGGTGGAGAGGCAGATGGTTGCTTCTCCTGTGTGCCCTGCCTGGGAATCAAACCTGGGGCATTCACATGCTGGGCCCACACTCCATCACTGAACCAACCAGCCAGGGCCTGACTTCATCCATTCTTAAGAAAAATTCTTTGACTTTTCAAAATTAACCATTTACGTTTCATTTTCATCCTGTCTTTACTATTTCCCTCCCTCCAGTCCTGATGTCCTAAGTCACCTCTCCCTTTTTATTGTTTTGGCTTTCACTTTTTTTCTATTACTTCATCTCTGCTAGATCCTACAGCCAGTAAAAGTGTTTAACATTAAAACACAACCTATCTTCTAACTTGTCACTTTCTTGAATTAAAAAATTAAAAAGAAATATGGACCTTTAATAATCCACACTTGATAGAGACCCCTCCAGGGGTCCCTGATGACATTAGAGCTGGCCATCTTTCTCCAGTCAGATTCCTTCTTCACTTCTCTGAGTAACCTGTTCCTACTTCTTTGATTGTGCTTTCCTGTCCCCTAACTGGCGTATACTCACTCCTTCTCTTCTTACTCATCCATGGGCATTGCCCAATGTTCTGTTGTAATGCCATTGGCTGAGGTCAGGAAGATTCACATTGGATTTGGACAGATGGTAGAGAAACTGCGGAACTGGAAAGTGTAGGGCTGCTATACCCATTTATCGGAGGCTCGCAAAGACAGGTGAGCAAATAAACAACAAAAGTGAAAGAGCTAATAAACAAAGAAAAATCTGTTATTCACAGTAAGGGCAATGGAGCAAGGAAAACCATACCTCATGGTGGCGGGAGAGCAATTTGGGAGAATCACTACCCAGGGAAAACACTCAAAGCCTTATATAGGCTATGCACACGTGCCTCTGCCACGTGCTCATGCATTAATCAAGTAAAGTGCTTGCAGCTGGTAAAGCTGTGACTAAACCTAACACAGCTGCCCCACACATAGTCCTGTAAGCTCTTCCCTAGTCTTTTCACCTTCTTCCTCAGTAATTGGGTGACCATACAATTTATTGCCCAAACTGGGACACTGTTGTCTGGGATGAATGCTAAACTGGGTGGGATTCTAGGACAGTAGTTATAAACCAGGACTGTTACTTTCCCCTAATCTTTCTCAGTCCCATACTTTTAACCCCTTATTGGTGGTTTCTACTTGTATGTTCATATTTTTTTTTCCTTTTTAAACCAACTATTCTTGATTTCCTTACTTTTGCCAATGGAGCTGCCATCTTGCAATGACTAAGGCTTGTAAACTTGGGTCATTTCTTAGTGTTTTCTCCTCTCTCCAGGTCTATTTATGTTTCACTTTATCCTTCCTTTCCATTTTTAATGCTATTATTTTATTTCAGACTTTTATCACTTCAATCTGGGACTCTTTTGGTAGTCTAATCCCAACCAACTTTTACAATTGTTTCTTCTCCTATTTATCCATGAACTCGATGTGTGATAGGGAATGTCTGCAGTGCTGTGGTGGAATTTACAACATACCTTAGCTTTTACTTCCAGCTTGCCCAGAGCTTTATGCTCAGCCAGAGATGAGAAATAGGGCTATGCATATGGCCATAGCTACCCAGAAATAGGTCACAACTCTTTGAAGTTCTTATGAACATCTCACTTTAAGAGCACTTTTTCTTTTTAAGATTTTTATTTATTTTCTCATTTGTCCCAACCACCATTGCTGCCTCAGGCAGATGTTAGTATTAAGCAACTTCTGCTGATTGTTTTTGACCAATGCCTTAAGGGGAAAAGCCCAGTTCCACTGAATGAGCTCTGAGTCAGGTCAAGTAAAAATGAGCCTTGGGCCTGACCAGGCGCTGGCGTAGTGGATAGAACATCAGGTTGACTTGCTGAGGATCAGGTTTGAAACCCTGAGGTCACCAGCTTGAGCGCGGGATCTCTGGCTTGAGCGTGGGCTTGCAGACATGGCTCCAGGGTCACTGGCTTGAGCCCAAGGTCACTGACTTGAGCAAGGGATCACTGGCTTGGCTAGAGCTCCCTGGTCAGGGCTCATATGAAAAAGAAATCAGTGAACAACTAAGGTGCTGTAACTATGAGTTGATGCTTCTCATCTCTCACTCTTCCTGTTTTTGTCTGTCTGGCTATTTCTCACTTGGGTGTGCCCACTAAAAAAAAAAGATGTTGAGCCATGGAAGTGGTGTGTCTTCAGGTAACTGCCAGACAAGTCAAATAGAAATATGAGGCTTTTGGGGGAACCCAAAATCTGTTCTATCCCCCCAAGTTCTGAAAAAGATGATTTTGGAAATTTTCACTAGTTTCCTTATTGCTTTTACGGGAGGAGTGTATATTTAGAGTTCTTCACTCTGTCATTGCCAAGTCAGAATCTGTGTGGAATGTTTTGTTTTCAGTTTCCATGTTAGGAAATTCTATTCATCAATTCTGAATTTGTAGACCTTTCCCTGACTATAGAAGCTGAAAGAGATGTTTCATTTTAAAATTTCTCTAGTACGTTGCACATACCACTTATTCCATTGTCTGGAAACTTCATGTGCATACAAATAACTGCCAGGGATCTGGGTTCAGTAGAGCTAGAAGAGGGCTCAAAGATCTTCATTTTTAAACATGTTCCAGGGGATTGGCATGGTAGCAGTTCATGGGCCAAATTTTAAAAACACTATTCTTGGTATTCATAGTACCTACTATATACCAATTTATATTATATATATATATATATATATATATATATATATATATATATATATATATATATAATTTTATTTTTTGAACATCTGTACTTCTCTATTAAAAAAGAACTCTTTGTGTACAAGAACAATGTCTCCTCCTGAATTCCCAGGAGCTTCAATATATTACAGGCAGCCATCTAAAAGGTTGCTGAACGAATCAACAAGTAAGAGCATTGTTTTCATGGGCAATATGTTTTCAGTTCCAAGCTATGACTGGCCAAGTAGAACTTATGGAATTTGGAAGCTCCCTGGTATGTGTGTGTGTATATGTGTGTGTTTATATATATATGTGTGTGTGTGTGTGTGTGTGTGTATTTTCTTTTTTTATTTAACTTAACAGGGTGACATTGATCAATAAGAGTACATAGGTTTCAGGTAAACATCTCGATAGCATCTGAACTGTTGATTGTGTTGTGTGCCCACTCCCTCCTGGTATATTGAAAATTTGCAGCAAATTGTTTCTTTATTAAGGAGGAAGTTGCTTTTGCAGATATTTATTTATTTATTTTTGGTTTTTATCATTTTATTTGTGAAAAGTGCTTCTAACAAAAGGGCAGCTGTAAAATACAGACACCTCTGCAACAGTGACTTGTTGTTTTTTTTTCTTAAAGTGAAAGTGGGTGGAATCCTAAGAATCAAAGCATAGATGGGACAACTCAGGAACATCTCCAAGTTATTTTCAGGAAACAGTAACAACACAAAGTTGAATTTCCCAATCAAGGAACAATTTAACTTTTCTTGTGGATGCATCACAACCCCCGTATCCCTTTAGAGGGAAAGCATAACTTATTATTGCAAACCAATGACTCCACTACAAGAAACACCTTAGGACATAGTTTTGAATCACATCTGTCTACCTGCAAAGCACAGGGTTGAAATGAGGCAAATACCCACAAAAAACAACATAAAACCCCTCAACTGAGGACAAAGGTTTGTCAGAAAGTGCCTGAGCTGGAAAGGCTAGAAGATCATTAAACATTGCATACAAAGTGTATCTAAGACCCAGTTTGTGTTCATATATGGGTTAACCAGCTAGTTTTCACCTTGATGACTAAGTTCATTTATTCATATAGACAGACAAAACTAGCATTGCTCTATTAACAGCTACTGACATACTGCTTTGTCTTGAAAAATCTATTTGCCACACCAGGCTGAAACCACTAAACTAAGGACTAAGGTTAAGGATGCTGCATTTATGCAGGAATGGGAAGCTTATCACACTCACACCCACACATGCCAAGTCTGTGAGCTCTTGTGAGTTGGCTTCCAACTTTGCCTCTCTTATGCCACTATTATCTTTCATGTGTTCTTCACCAATTTTCCTATCATACTAAATATAATAAAAAATCTCAAGACATTTGCACCTGGTTATGGCTACCCAGTAGTTATTCCTTCTGTGCAATTAAACAAGAGACCAAAACCACAGAACAAGTGCACGGGGTGGGGACTGCAGGGAAGGGAACAGATATAAAAATATGGATGTGCAAATTTTACCAGAGACCTCAAGTGTCCACCTCCTCTGTCTGTAACAGAAGTGATTGCCCTATTTCAGGTCTTCACCCATCATTGCTATTCTTGGACTCCAAAGCATGTCCAATGCTGCTACTTTTGAACCTGGGGTCCTCAAATGAGTGCACAAAGTCCACAACAATACCCCCCAACCATGTGAATCTGGTTGAAAACAGATTACGCCACAAACCTACACTAACTGACAGTGAAATTTGTGTTACAAAAGAACTAAATTAAGTTTATTTTTGTGACTGTTTTAATCAGTGAAAACAGCATACTCCTTGGGGAAAGGTGAGGGGTTGAGAATACAGGCCCTGGGTGAAATTACGTCAGCACCTGGAGTTGGTAGCCTGCTCAGGACAGAAGCGTGTCACTGCCACACCAGCAACCAGGGACAGCCACTGTTTTGGCTCAGCAGACCAATCTGCGCTCCAGACAAAGCTGCTATAGAGCCAAGTCTTCCAGCTCATCTTGAAACAAGTCCCCCTCATCTTCAGAGTCTGTCAAATCATCACCCCCACCTGCAGACAAAAGCAACATCTCACCCAGCTCAAAGGGGACAACTTCTTGATTGTTGTCAAAGGCATTGCTGTTCTCTCTTTTCTCAGTGAGCTTCCAGGAGTGGTTCCTTCATTAGGACCAGTATCTGCTTGATGTTCCCAATTTCCATCTCTGTGGCTCCACTCTATGGCCATGAGGGTATGCATACTTGTAAAAACAGTTCCCTCCAAATGGGCAGCTCCCAACATCCTTCATCAAAATACCTGTACGTAGTCATGGCTGGCTGGCTCAGTGGTAGAGCATCACCTGAGTGTGGATATCCCGGGTTCAATTCCTGATCAGGGTGCATAGAAGAAGTGGAATGTGGGAGGGAATCTGTCTCTCTGCCTCCCTGCCTCTCACTTAAAAACAAACAAAACTAACTAACTAACTAAACAAACAAACAAAAAAATAAACACAAAATGCTGCATGCCTTGTTGCTCATTGCCTCCTTGTATTTCTGAATGAGTTTCTGCTTCTCTTCTTTCTCCTCCAACTAGTACTCACTTGGAATGACAAAGTTAGATGTGATTCAGCATTCTGGGCAGGGCTTTATGATTTTGCTCTCAAATTGCTTAGCACTCCTTCACTTGTGAATACATTTGAGACAGTAGGTGTGGTTGCAGTTAGAGAGGATCTCGAAGTGGCACTTGCTGGGGTTGGCTTTCTCGTAGACCACCTTCATACAGATGCCACACACCATGACCATACTGCGCTGGATGGCAAATGAGAGCTCCATGTCCTTCTCATGGGCCCCAGATGCAAGATTTTATGTGTTGTGATCTCTGTGTAGCATATACTGCATGGAGGACCTGCAGTCCACACAAGTCACCAGAGTTTCCGTGAAGATACACACAATTGTCTCTGTATGGGTACTCCCTCGCTGCCACATAGAAGCAAAGATGCTTCTTGGTTTCCACGGTTGTCTGCTTCTTCTGTGAGTTGTCCATGGTCACTGTGAGGGTTCTTCAGTACAACAAGGGGCCTATGGCCACAGTAGGGCAGCCCAGGAAAAATGACATTCACCTGGTCTTCTGAACCAGCTCCTATAGTTGCAAAGTTTGAATTTCTTGACTCAGACTTGCCCATATTCATTTATTTATTTTTATTAAAATTTTACTTAGAAAATTAACTTTAACAGGATGACATTGATCAATAAGAATACATAAGTTTCAGGCAAACATTTCTATAGTGTTTGCACTCTTGATTATGTTATATACCCATCACCCAAAGTCAAATCATTTTCCATCACTTTATATTTGTCCTTCTTTACACCATTCCACTCACCCCTGCCCTCTTTCCCCTCCCCCATGTCTCCTTCCTCTTGGTAACCACTTTACTTTTATCTATGTCTATGAATCTTGGTTTTATATCTCACCTATGTGTGAAATCATACAGTTCTTAGCTTTTTCTGATTTACTTATTTCTCTCAGTATAATGTTCTCAAGGTCCATCCATGTTATCATAAATGTCATTATGTAATCATTTCTTATGGCTGAGTAGTATTCCATTGTATATATGTACTACATCTTCTTTATCCAATCCTCTATTGAAAGTACTTAGGTTGTTTCCATGTCTTGGCTACTGTGAATAATGCTGTGATGAACATGGGGGTGCATGTGTCTTTATGTACCATTGCTTTTGAGTTTTTGGGGTAGATACCCAGTGGAGGGATTGCTGGGTCATATGGTAGTTGTACTCTTAGTTTCTTGAGGAACCACCATACTTTCTTCCATAATGGTTGTACTAATTTGCATTCCCATCAGCAGTGGATGAGGGTTCCTTTTTCTCTACAGCCTCTCCACCCCTTGTTATTACCTGTCTTGTTGATAATAGCCAATCTAACAGGTGTGAGGTGGCATTTTGTTACACTTTTGATTGGCATTTCTTGAATAGCTAAGGAAGATGAGTATCTTTTCAAATATCTGTTGACCATCTGTATGCCCTCTTGTTAGAAGTGTCTGTTCAGGTCCTCTCCCCATTTTTTTTTCCTGAAGTTGGAAACGGGGAGACAGTCAGACAGACTCCTGCATGCGCCCGACAGGGATCCACCCCGGTATGCCCACCAGGGGGTGATGCTCTGCCCATCTGGGGCATTGCTCTGTTGCAACCAGGGCCATTTTAGCACCTGAGGCAGAGGCCATGGAGCCATCCTCAGCGCCCGGGCCAACTTTGCTCCAGTGGAACCTTGGCTGCGGGAAGGGAAGAGAGAGACAGAGAGGAAGGAGAAGGGGAGGGGTGGAGAAGCAGATGGGCACTTCTCCTGTGTGCCCTGGCCGGAAATTGAACCCAGGACTTCTGTACACCAGGTCGACACTCTACCACTTAGCCAACTGGCCAGGGCCCCTCTCCCCATTTTTTAATTGGATTGTTTGCTTGTTCATTGCTGAACTTTGGGAGTTCTTTATATATTTTGGATATTAACCCCTTATTAAAACTGTTCTTTGCAAATAACATCTCCCATTTAATTGATTGCCTATTTGTTGTCAGTTTCTTTTTCTGTGCAGAAGCTTTTTAGTTTGATATAGTCCCATTCATTTATTTTTGCCTTTATTTCCCTTGCCTTTAGAGTCAAATTAATAAACTGTTGTCCATAGCCAAGGTCCATGAGCTTAGTATCTATATTTTCTTCTATGTAATTTATTGTTTTGGATATTATATTTCAGTCTTTGATCCATTTTGAATTAATTTTTGTGCAAGGAGATGAACTGTAGTCAAGTTTCTTTTTTTTTTTTTTTTGCATGTGGCTTTCCAATTTTTCCAGCACCATTTACTGAAGAGGCTTTCTTTTCTCACTGTGTGTTTTTGGCTCCTTTGTCAAAGATGATATGTGAATATATGTGTAGTTTTATTTCTGAACTCTCAATTCTGTTCCATTGGTCTTTATGTCTGGTTTTCTGCCAATAGCATGCTGTTTTGATATTTGGATAATTTGAAGTCAAGTAGTGTGATACTTCTGACTTTATTCTTTTCCCTCAGGATTGCTTTGGCTATTTGAGATTTTTTATGGTTCCTTACAAACTTGGTAATTTTTTTGTTCTATTTCTTTAAAAGACTATGTTGGGATTTTGATGTGAATTGCATTAAATCTGTATATTGCTTTGGGTAACATGGCCATTTTAACTATGTTGATTCTTCTAATTCATGAACATAGAATATTTTCCATTTCATTGTATCTTTTTAAATTTCTTTCAGTAATGTTTTGTAGTTTTCAGTATATAGGGCCTTCACATCCTTTGTTAAGTTTATTCCTAGGTATTTAATTATTTTGTTGCAATTGTAAAATGAATTATTTTTTTGAGTTCATTTTCTAATGTTTCAGCATTGGCATATAGGAAAGCAATAAACTTTTATATATTGATTTTTGTATCCTGCAACTTTACTGTATTGTTTTATTATTACTAATAGTTTTTTGGTGGAGTTTTTGAGGTTTTTTATATACAGGAGAATGTCACTTGCAAAAGTGATACCTTTACTTCTTCTTTTCCAATATGGATGCCTTTTATTTCTTTCTCTTGTCTAATCACTCTGACTAAAACTTCCATAACTATGTTAAATAAGAGTGGAGAGAGTGGGCAGCAATGATGTAGGTGGGGCTGCAGTCATGTTGGGGGGGGCGTGTTGTGAAGGCTTTATGGCTTTGGCCTTTCAGCTTCAGCTTTCTGGCTTTAACAGCTCTAGCAATGTGATCTCAGGTTTTTGGGCTTTCCTTCCCATGTCTCAACAGACCTGGGGATCAGACGTAGAGCATCTCTGTTCTTCAGTGGAGAAAGTGACCCTGGATAGCTAGCTTGGGGGTTTGTTTCTGCCATTCTCAGTACCACAGGTGATGGAGGTGGGATCTGGGAGATTAGGGGCTGTACTTCAGCTTTCTCTGTCTTTGCTGAGTGCAGGCTGCAGGCAGACAGTGGAAACACTGGCTCTGACCCTGCACTCTGGCCACTTTGATTTATCTCCCCTTCTGCCCCTGTATCTCATTGCTTCTCCCAGCAGAGGGAGACTCATTTACTCTGAGTTTTCATCTCTGTACCCCTCAGACAAAATCAGAGAGTCTGTGCTTCCCTCCTCCCCCTTATCCAGCAGAGAAAAAAAACCTCGATCACTTCTGGTTTGTCTCCTCTCCTCTCCAAAGCTCACCACGAATACATTTTTATCTTTCACCCCCCCCCTTTGCCCTGCCCCATCTTTAGTCCATTTGGTGCATGGATTATTCAGGCAGGCCTGTGAGCCCAGCTGGGACTCCTTTGCTGTGTTATAGTTGTTAAATTTGTCAAAATTTCAAGGGGAGAGATCAGAAGTATCTCTTAAGTCACCGTTACTCTCCTGTATTCATTTCAACAACCAGTCCAGCTACTGATGAGAGACTTGAGAAAGCAGCAAGGGATGATTTTGCAGTGGTAAGGGATGATTTTGCAGTGGTTTGCTATATTTATATCTGCAGCAATCTCCATAAATACAATACCCTTGCTGGTAGTACTTGCACACTACACTGTATGGACTGTCAGAGAGGTCATGCAAGTAGTGACAGTTATCTCCCTTCTTACAAACCCCATGCATGAAATACTTGCTGGTGACCTGTTCAGCCTCCTATGCATCCCCTACCCCCCCCCCCAACTTCCCAGGAAGGGGAGGTGACTGTGGGGGAGGCCGCTGCCAACACTGCTGTTGCTTCTGCTCCTGATGGTTTGGCAGTTGTTCTGGGAGCTGCAGCCTCCACCATCACTGTTTATCCTACATAGGAACGGTACCAGAACTTCCAGATCACATAGTTTCAAGCAGGCTGTGGGGAGAAGGTGGTGAGGCAAGGGGATGAGAGAGGAAGGAGACTGAGCGATGACTCGGTCCCCTCGGCACTGCGGTGCTTCTCTTCACACTCTTCGCACTCTTCACAGATATTCAAACTGAGAAAAATTACTTCAGTTGTTTTTGAAAATTATTTTCTTGAGAAGTGCTAAGTAGTCAAACTTTAGCAAAATGCACAAATGAAGAAACTTCTGCCTCATGCTTTGGGAGAGAATGTTACCGGAATACAATGAGTCCAGGGTTCAAGTCACCCACTGCTGCAATAGCCAATAAGCAGAGACTGGGTCTGAGAATAAAACAGGCATCTTTAATCAAGATTGCCAGCAACTTGAGAAGACAGTGGCATATCCTAGTCTAAAACCTAAAATTTACAATCTCAGTTGCGAGGGCTGATTACATACTTTTTCAGGTGAGGTTAGTATATTGTGAGGGGGGCATGCATTTAGTCATCAAGCAGGTTGGCTGGTTCCTGGAATTGTAATTTCTTCTCTGTGGCATTCTGATCTAATTGAGGTCTTTATTGCTTCTTGGGCTTCAGTTTTCTCCTCAGGGGTATGGAAATGTGTGGCTTCAGTAGTTCTCCTGCATTCCTGGGTGGGGGTGCTAAAGAAAATCTAGGAAATAGGTTATATATGATGCACTAGCAATTATATATATATATTTGATTGTATACTATATTGATAAACTATCAAGAAGGAAAACACTGAACTGCAACACCACATGCAGTTTTAGGTTAAATGTCAGCAGTTTTGTTATCCTGCATCTTTTTAGTCTGAGGCTGTTAATTTAAAGACTTTTTTACTTTCTCTTCCATATGGCCTTTTGCACAAGTTGACAGGACTTGGTGAGTCTGGTTCAGACACAGATGGTGTTTTCTCTGGTCTCATATGGAATTGTAGGGTTCACCTCTTTTGTATTCTTTCAGGGATCACTGTTCTTTGTTGCTTATGTACTATGTCTTGAAAAACATTATTTTATATACTTGTCCATTCATTTTTGGGGTAGTTTTTTTTTTGTATTTTTCCGAAGTTGGAAACGGGGAAGCAGTCAGATGGACTCCCGCATGCGCCCGACCAGGATCCACCCGGCATGCCCACCAGGGGGCGATGCTCTGCCCATCTTGGGGCGTTGCTCTGCCGCAATCAGAGCCATTCTAGCGCCTGAGGCAGAGGCCACAGAGCCATCCTCAGCGCCCGGGCAAACTTTGCTCCAATGGAGCCTTGGCTGTGGGAGGGGAAGAGAGAGACAGAGAGGAAGGAGAGGGGGAGGGGTGGAGAAGCAGATGGGTGCTTCTCCTGTGTGCCCTGGCCAGGAATCAAACCCGGGACTCCCACATGCCAGGTCAATGCTCTACCACTGAGCCAACCCGCCAGGGCCATTTTTTGGGTAGTTTTAAGTGAAAAGGTAAATCTAGTCCTGTTACCCAATCTTAGCCAGCAGTGGAAATCCCTGGGGAATGTTTTAAACACCAACTTGCTTAATTAGTATTGTAACCAAGTCTAAAGACCAAATTACCTGTGGTTTACAAATAGACCTTCTCAAAAAGTATTCCAGTAATTTGTTACTTTTATCATTTGACATCCACGATTATATTGATATATTTTTTTGCCTTAATTAGATCAGTTTGTTCAGCAATTGAGTGGATTCTATATTTACCTGGAAAGATATTACTGTGGCCATTCTGAGAGAAGAAAATTATTACTTTTTTAGAAGAATGTTAGTGTTTAAGTCCTATTTATTATATGAAGGTATAAGTCTATTCAGCATACTGGCCAGACTAGAAAGAGTCCACCTGTCATTAGCTAATGACCAGTTGAATAGTAGTTTAACCTAGTTCCAAATTTATTTGACTTTGTCTTTCTTTGATATTTCTGTTTCTGAGAAGATAAAATAATTTTATGTTTTTATTGTTAGGATAAAAAAGAGTAAGAACATCAGAGTAGGGCTCAGAAGAGCTTGTTTCTACACTCATTTCTGTCACTGATTAACCATTTAACCTTGGGCAGGTCACTAGACTTCTCTTAATCTGTAAAATAAAGTTAACCACTAATTTTGAGCATCCTTCTCAGTGCATACATTTTATGACCTTTTTGGATCCATGGGTCCAAGTAGAGATTTTGAAGAAGAATACATAACAGCCTGACCAGGCGGTGGTGCAGTGGATAGAGCGTCAGACTGGTATGCGGAGGACCCAGGTTCGAGACCCCGAGGTCACCAGCTTGAGCACGGGTTCATTTGGCTTGAGCAAAGCTCACCAGCTTGGACCCAAGGTCGCTGGCTTAAGCAAGGGGTTACTCGGTCTGCTGAAGGCCCACGGTCAAGGCACATATGAGAAAGCAATCAATGAACTAAGGTGTCGCAACAAAAAACTGATGATTGATGCTTCTCATCTTTCTCTGTTCCTGTCTGTCTGTTCCCATCTGTCCCTCTCTCTGACTCTGTCTCTGTCTCTGTAAAAAAAAAAGAAAAGAATACATAACAAAAAAATGTAAGTATTTTGACATGGCCGTGAACATGCACTATTTTTTTTTTTTTGGCTGAAGATGAAGATGACGGTCATTTGAAGCTGTGAGATAAACTGAGTAATAATAACAAATAAACCAACTATCAAACAAAACCTCTTCATCAAAACAAGATATAATGTCTTCTTAGATATGGAATAAAAAGACTAACTGGAATTAGCAAACTAGTGTCAAACAGTTATTTTGTTTATATTATTTTAAGATGTCAGAACTCACATGCAAACTGTTCACCTATTGGTATTACTGATATGAACCAGGTATCCCTCCCTTTTTACAAACTTTTTCTTTGAGGTGAAACTTACTGATAATGAAGTGTGTAAAATACACTAGTCTTAAGTATACAGCTTGAAAGATTTTTACATATATACATACCCATGGGACCATCATTCTAATCAAGAAATAGAACATTTTTATCACCTCATATAGTTTCCTTTTAATTATTTTTCTGCCCTTCCCCACCTGTACCAGAGGTGCTCTCTGATTTCTTCCACTGTTATTCTTAAGTTTTATGTGAATATAATCATCCAGTGCATAGTGTTTTGGGCCTGGCTTTGTTCACTGAACATAATTCGTGCTGTTGTGTGTATCAGCAATATGGTTCTTAAAAATTGTTTAGTTTTCCATTGTATAATACCACTATTTATTTATATGTTTACCTGTTGATGGGCATTTGAGTTGTTTTCAGTTTTTGCCTATTATGGTTATGAACATTCTTTCATAGGTCTTTTGGTGAACATATGCACTCATTTCTCTTGGTATATACCCAGGGGAGAAATTGCCATGGGGGAGGTGTATGTTCAACTTGAGTAAATACTGGCATGGCTTGATTTGAGGTCTTAAATTGTTTCTGACTTTTCATTTTCTGAGAGAAAAAAATAATTCTGAAAGAATCACAGAATCAGAGGATGGAAACTGGGGCCTGGAGAAGAGATGCACAGAGTGATTTAGTTTAGACTCAGTGTCTGCCAGGCTGTCAGATGATGATAGGTTGGAGGTCCAGGCCAGACAAGCAGGAAAGTCACTCTCGGGTAGAATGTGGACTTGGGTCTCCTGAGAGAGTGCAGGAAATAGGTGGGCTTATTTCTAATATGGGCCAAAATAATAATTTTATTTAGACTCTTTGAGCACTAAGTAGGCTCTTTCAGATGGTAAGTAGACAAAATTAGAAGCATTTTAACCCCTAGCCTTAGGGGTTAAAATGATCAGTTAAAAGTTAGAAACTGGTTCGTCTTTCCAAACCATTTTTCTGAAAAATTGTATCAGATGAGTCAGTTTATAGGTGATGTTGTATCAAATTCAATTAAAAATTAGATCTAAGATTTACTACATCTAAAATAGGTCCTAAGGATTATAATACACAAAAAGTTGCTTGCATAATTCTTTCTCTTCTGTAAATACCATGAACCTGAGAGAAGGAATTCCCCTATAGGGAAACCTATCTGTTTTCAACAGCTACCAATCATGGCCATCCTGGTTTCCACCATCCATCTCCATTTCCCTCTACCTGCCACTCTCAGAGGGGAAGCCCGAGCAAGGATGGATTCCTGGACAGTCTATAATTTGCAACTGGTACTTTCAGGAGGCAGGAAACTCACCATAAGAGAATGGATGGGAGCTCAATATAAGGCTTTTTTTCAAAGAGAAAGATAGCACTTTCCCCCCTCATATTTGTGGCAATGATAGAAATGGCAAGAATATGTGGATAAATGCGCAAAATTGTTTTGGGAAATATTCTTAATTTGCCTGGTGACAGATTTTTCTAAAATGATTACTAAGCAACATTATTTAATTCTTCTTTCTCAAATATTGATAGATGACCTATGAAAAAAATAAGTTGTTTTGCTGTCAAGTGTTTGTACGTCTCAGTGTTAATCAGGTGCATTTACTGCAGAGCTTCCCAGGGTCTTGTTATGCTGATAGATATGTGGTTCTGTTGTAAAGTAGCGTATCTTAATTCTGTGGGTTTATGTAGAGACACCAAGGCAGGATACAGAAGAATTCTTAGGAGGAGATTTATTAATAAGCCGGCTGCATATGACATACACAGGGTATAGCTAACCCAAATCGTGTGTGTGCAAAATAGCCCTGAAGCTAGTTATGTAGACTTGATCACATATAGGTTGGGGGAAAAGGAGGGGGAGCATGACACAATAATTAATTATTAACAAGCTTACAACATTTTCTATAGGATCTATAAAAAACATTCCTACATATTAAAACTTACAAGGTAACACAATAGTGATGTCATTTTACATATCAAAGACATTTACAAATCTTTTAGTGTCTACCTCCCATCCCTTTGTCTAGAGGTATATGTTACTCTCAGGACTCCAAGAAGGGAGGAAGAGTTAAAATCAATATAGGATATGTAAATATTGTCTCTTATTGAAAGGGAAAGAAAGTTTTTAGATAAACTTTATCTTCTTTGTTGTCTAGCAAGTAGTGGCCTCAGTCCTTCCAAAGAACTATAGTTTAAATTATGACTAGATGACCCATTTGTCCTTGTAAGCCAGAAAACTTCTACATTCTTCTCCCTCCATTTTCCACAGAATGGAGGGGGCAAGAAGCCTGACTTTTCCTCTTTAAAATGGCATTGCCAATACTAAGTTTTACAGTTCTTTGACACCTTATCACAGTTCTCCAAGAGGGGTGCTCAATATGAAACCTTTTCCAAACTCATTTCATTATAGGGCCATGTTTTCTTGGAGCATCTCTTGGAGTTGTTGCTCCACAAAATACAAGTTAAAAATGTTGTTTTAGAGATACATGAACATGTAGACTTTAGATTGTTTTCTAAAACACTCCACCCAAAATTTCTCAAGTCAGAACCCCAGAAAAAAATTTCCCCCTTATTTATTTTTCTAATTTTCTTCTCTAATCATTCTTCTGGTCCTTGCCAAACAGAAATTCTGAATCAAAGCACTTGATATATACTAACTAAATAGAAATAAGGTAAGTTATGTTTGGTTTGGGTTTCAGTCTATTCATCTGTTAAGTGAGAAAGTTGAAAAATGACTGCTAATATCTCTTCTAGCTCTTTAATCTTAGTGTTTCTGATTCAAAAAGCACTATCTCTGGCTCCCTGTCCAGCTTAGGGTACAAGGCTAATGCAAATTACGTAACTAAGAAGACATTCAAAATAGCACATATCTCTTTGCCAGATTGTGTGGTGTAGATTAGAGGGGCTACCCCCAGTGCAGAGATGGGAAACCAATGAGGCTGGAACACTTCTAGCTCTCTCTGTTTTTTCCTGCTGCATCAGGCACTCAACAGAGCCCCTTAAATAATCATTAATGCGAATGTATTTCGCTATAGAGATATAAAATACATTTATTATGCAGAAAGACTTTGTTCCATGTCTAGTTAAGCTTACTGAGTAACAGTGCAGAGGTTAGTTACAATGCGAGATTAATGAAAACACCTCTGTCAATATAAGCATTTAATACTTATTAAATTAATCATTAGGGTCACTAATGCTTTTTGCAGAATTAGAAGACTTAAACCAGCAATTTTCAACTGTTGTGCATAAGGATTTTTAAAACACTCAATACCTGACTATTTAGTCAGGGACACTGATTTCTTTCTTTTTTTTTTTTTTTTGGTATTTTTCTGAAGCTGGAAACGGGGAGAGACAGTCAGACAGACTCCCGCATGCGCCCGACCGGGATCCACCCAGCACGCCCACCAGGGGCGACGCTCTGCCCACCAG
The DNA here is from genome assembly GCF_036850995.1 of Saccopteryx leptura. Taxonomy (NCBI): domain Eukaryota; kingdom Metazoa; phylum Chordata; class Mammalia; order Chiroptera; family Emballonuridae; genus Saccopteryx; species Saccopteryx leptura. Next base: position 177,863,432 of record NC_089504.1, on the reverse strand, counting down.
GGGGCGATGCTCTGCCCCTCCCGGGCGTTGCTCTGCCGCAACCAGAGCCACTCTAGCACCTGGGGCAGAGGCCATGGAGCCATCCCCAGCGCCCGGGCCATCTTTGCTCCAATGGAGCCTTGGCTGCGGGAGGGGAAGAGAGAGACAGAGAGGAAGGAGGGGGGGTGGAGAAGCAAATGGGAGCTTCTCCTATGTGCCCTGGCTGGGAATTGAACCCGGGTCCCCCGCACGCCAGGCCGACGCTCTACCGCTGAGCCAACCAGCCAGGGCTGATTTCTTAATTAAAAAATGACAACAGCCAACAAAACAATAGCTGTCTGCTGTTGTAGACTGCAAGTTGCAAAAAGCCTTTGTAGATGCGAGGCTTAGCAAAAGGCTAAGTTCTCCCCCTTCACCTCCATATTGGCTATGATGCTGAGTATTTGCACCCACTTCACTTGCTTGTTTAAGTTGCTGGAAGCAATTTACATGCCCTTCTGACTCTTTGATTCAGATGTTGGTTGATTTTGCTTATGCATGGTGGGGGGATTCCTGTTTATGCCTTGGGAGAGTTCCTGTTTTAGCCTCAGATGTGTAACTTTGTAACAAGGACTTCCTTGATTTGCATATGGCTATATAATAAAGTAAACTGGGGCTATGGGGTACTTTGATATTGCCATCAGCATTGAAGAGGCCTCCCGATCCCATCCTTTTTTCTTAATGAGTCTGCTTTCTTAATTCCACACCATTCTCACTCAAGACCTAGAATTATGAGCTATGCTGATCCACGGCAGTCTGGTATGAGTGAAACAGAATTATCCCTTTTTTTTTGTCATGACAGCAAAAAATATATTTTTTGGTGTGCTACAGAATTTTAGTAATTAGTCTATGTGTGTCATGAGGTAAAAATTCAGTTAAATGGGTGAAAATCACTGACTTAAATAAAAAGACATTTTAGACTGAAGGCATGCATAGGGTCTTAGAATGTTAGAACTGGAAGAGTCTTAAGGAATCATCTAGGATAGGGATCAGCAAACTTTTTCTGTAAAGGGTCAGATAGTACATATTTTAGGCTTTGCAGGTCATTAGATCACTGCTGCAACTACGCAATTTTGCCTTTGTAGTGCAAAAGCAGTCATAGACAATATGTAATAATTGGGCATGGTTGTGTTCCAATAAAACTTTATATACAAATATAAGTGGTTGGCTAAGTTTGGCTTGTGGGCTACAGTTGCCAAACCTTAATCTAGATGAAGATCAGAGTAATAAAGGAGTTTGATCTGGATTATACAGTGCTATGGACTGAACTGTGTGTCTCTCCCTGCAAATTCATATGTTGAATCCTTAGCCCTGAAGTGACTGTATTTGAAGATAGGGCCTATTGTAGCTAATTAAGATTAAATTAGGTCATAAGGTAGGGCCCTATGTCCAGGTCTTCCAATGGCATTCTAAGCAGCTTTGGGTAGGAGAAGAATGAACATATTGGCTTAAATTTGAGAAGAAAAGTGCATAATTTCTTTTCATTTCACCTTTTTATACTTTTGCTCAGTATACAGATTAATAGATTAGAAAATTAGATTTTCATGTTGGAAAGCCAAAGTGTTAGGTAGGATATCAAATGCAATCAGGAGTTTGAAGAAATGCATAGATAAAAGTTGAGGATTTAGACCACACTTCTTAACCTTGCCCTCTTCTCTATTGGGAAATTAATCTCTCCTTTTTCTGGTGACTTCTATTATTCATGTGCTTCTCACACCTTGACTGTTATTACATGTCTGTTTTCACCTTGAAAGCTTCTGGAAGATAAGGTCACATTTTGTTACTTTATATTAACCACAGCACTTAGCTTGTGCCATGCACTGTGTATGAATGGAATTGAATAATCATGAGAGTTACAATCCATTCATTCAGTTAACAAATATTTTTTAAGCATCCATTAGGTGCCCAGCTCTGTGCTGAAGGTAATAGTAAACTAAGAAAACACCACCCTTCCCCTCATGGAGTTAATAGATTGGTAGGGAAGGCTGATCCAATAAATCATCCAATTTAACATACATTTATAAATTTTGATAAATAATAAAAAGGGAAGGTAAAGATGTAATGAAGGCATAGAACAGGAAAACCCCAGAAGGCTTTTCCTAAGGAAGTGATATTTGTGGTGAGATCTAAAAAATGAGTAGTCATTAACCAGCTGAAAGGAAGATGGGGGCTGGAAGAACATGGGCAGAGACCTAGAGATGCAAGAAAGCATGATGTATTTGGGGAACTGATAGGAGCCAAGATGGCTAGAGCATGGAGACACAAATGGGTCTGAAGAGAATGACAAAGGCCTGGTTATTCAGAACCTTGTAGCCTGGATTAGTGGTTGTCCTAGGCATATTTAGAAGTTATTAAAGAGACTTAAGCACAATTTAAGATAATTCAGGCTACAATGTATTGCAGGAGGACAAAGGTGACTGTGAGAAGGCCAGTTGAAAGATGCTGCTATATGATGGTGGTTTGAATCAAAGATCTCAGTGGTGGTTGAGCTGAAGAGAAGTACATGGAATTGAGAGACTCATAGGAGCACTTGGCGAAGATTGAATTTAAGGGTGAGGGAGTGCAAGGTATTGGATAATCTCCAAATACCTAGCTTGTAAAACTGGAGAGGTGACGGTGTTATTCCTGGGGTGGGAGCACTAAAAGAGGGCTTGGTTTCTGAGAAGAACAGGTGGGAGTGGGTTGTGGTTTGATCGTGAGGCACTCATGGAGATGCTGAATAGGCAGTAGGGTATGTGGACCTTCATTGGGCTCTGCCTTAACTACAATGAAAATTTGTGATATTTCCAAAGGGAAAAAAGAAAGCAAAAGCATTTCAGATGAAAAATGAGTACAGAAAGACTGACTTGCTCCCCTTTGACTCATGATCTTGAAGAGGTCCCCTGGAGCTGTATCTGATAGGAAATCCCAGCACTGGGGTTGGCTTAAAGTAAAATATAGGTGAAGACTCCTCAGTAACCCTTTACATCACAAGATGGATCATCTTCATAAAGTCCCACAGATCAGGTGGCAGCTGTTTCAGGCATTTTCCCATCCACATTTAAAATGAAATCTGAACTGCTTCTTAGAAGATCTAGCATGAGTTGGCCTCTGTCTACTTCTCCAATGTCATCTTGTACTCCTTGCCCTAGATCTAGCCAGGCTGGCTCCCTCTCAGTCCTTTTGACCTTTCAGTTCTCTTGGTCTGCTCCTCCTTTGCTTTCTTACTGGCAGCTTCTTCTCTGGATGAGGCTTAAGCTTAAATTTCTCCTCCTCAATGGAGCCTACTCTGTTCACCCAATCTAAGTACTCACCTTCCCATCGCTTTTTATTCCATTACCTTGTTTCACTTTCTTCATTGATCTTACTAGTTGAAACTGGGTTTTTGTATTTATTGTTTTTCCCTATCAAATGGAAGTTTTATGAGAATGGGATCTGGCTCTGTCTTGTTCAGTGCCTTCTCACTGGCACCTATCACAGTGCCTGTTAAATGTGGAGGTGCTCAATATGTTTCTGCTGAGTGAATATGTTCTCTTAGGCATTGGAGAAACAGATAAACATTGAGAAGTCTATATCTTGAAAACTGAGAGTGCCAGACTTTGGAGAAATGATGCTTTGGAGAAGAGTAAGGTGTGGGGACAAGTTCTGTGCAGAGATACAGAAGTCAAATGAATCTGAAAAGTCCAGTAGAAGCATCCTTAACTTTCTAAACCTAACTGAGCTACTAACCAGAACTCCCCTACCCTTTGTAAAACACAGTCACAGATGCCTCTAACACACCACAGCTGGAAAGATAATATCTCACACACCTGGGTACTATTGCTGCCAAGTGGTAAGTTGTATGTAAAAACAATATAAGCTTATTCTTTGAGAAAGAAAATATAAAATCAGGGTCATGGGTCTCTTTTAGGAAGGAAATAATATTTAATTAAAGGTAAACTAGTAAACAATCTACTTGGATCTAAAATCGATTAGTTTCTCTGTGTTATTAAATTGGATTTATGATCTAATAAACCAAGTGAAGAGCTTTGAAAAGCTGAACAATTGGCCAAGATGAAGATTTTTAAGAAAGATTAAAATTTGATTACATTCTCTATTCTCTACCATAAGGAACAGATATCACTACTGAACATTTTTTCCATGCAATGTAAAGAGACAAGGACTGTTGTTATCAGATTATCTTGTTACAAACTAAACTTCTATGCCCCCAAAGCCTATTTTAATCATTGCAGAAATCATAAAATGTAGCCAGGGTAGGAGATAATTATAAGTAGTAAATTTTGCCCACTGTAATCAAATCAGATACTACTGAACCTAAAATGAACTTTCTAGCAACAATGTAAGAATTAAACAAGAATTCTCCAAAGAATTAGTTATAATCAGAATTCTTTTTTAATCTTATTTTTATTAATTTTAATGCAGTGACATTGATAAATCAGGGTATATATGTTCATAGAAAACATCTCCAGATTATTTTGACATTTGATTATGTTGCATAACCCTCACCCAAAGTCAAATTGTCTTCCATCACCTTCTATCTGGTTTTCTTTGTACCTCTCCCCTCCCCCCACCCCCTCTCTCTCGTTCCTCACCCCCTCCCCACTCCCCCACCCCACTCCCAGTTACCATCACATTTTTGTCCATGTCTCTGAGTCTCATTTTTATGTCCCCTCTATGTATGGATTCATATAGTTCTTAGTTTTTCTGATATACTTATTTCACTCTGTATATTGTTATCAAGGTCCATCCATGTTATTGTAAATGATCCGCTGTCATCATTTCTAATAGCTGAGTAGTATTCCATAGTATATATATATCAAAGCTTTTTAATCCACACGTAAACTGATGGACACTTGGGGTGTTTCCAGATATTCGCTATTGTGAACAATGCTGCCATAAACATGGGGGTGAATTTCTTCTTTTGGAACAGTTCTATGGTGTTCTTAGGGTATATTACTAAAAGTGGAATAGCAGGGTAAAAAGGCAGTTCAATTTTTAATTATTTGAGGAATCTCCATACTGTTTTCCACAGAGGCTGCACCAGTCTGCATTCTCACGAGCAGTGCAGGAGAGTTCCCTTTTCTCCACATCCTCACGAGCACTTATTCTGTGTTATTTTATTGATAAGCACCATTCTGACTGGTGTGAGGTGATATCTCATTGTGGTTTTAATTTGCATTTCTCTAACGGTTAGGGATGTTGAGCATTTTTTCATATGCCTATTGGCCATCTGTATGTCCTCTTTGGAGAAGTGTCTATTCATTCCTTTTGCCTATTTTTTGATTGAATTCTTTGTCTTCGTGGTGTTGAGATTTACAAGTTCATTATAAATTTTGGTTATTAACCCCTTATCAGACATATTGTCAAATATGTTCTCCCATTGTGTAGTTTGTCTTTTCCTTAAGTTCTTGTTGTCTTTGGCTGTGCAAAAGCTTTTTATATTGATATAGTCCCATTTGTTTATCCTGTCTTTTATTTCACTTGCCTGTGGAGATAAATCAGCAAATATATCTCAGCGAGAGATGTCGGAGAGCTTACTGCCTATGTTTTCTTCTAAGATGCTTATGGTTTCACGGCTTACATTTAAGTCTTTTATCCATTTTGAGTTTATTTTTGTGAATGGTGTAAGTTGGTGGTCTAGTTTCATTTTTTTTGCAGGTAGATGTCCAATTTTCCCAACACCATTTATTAAAGAGGTTGTCTTTACTCCATTGTATGCTCTTACCTCCTTTGTCAAATATCAGTTGTCCATAGAGCTATGGGTTTAGTTCTGGGTTCTCTGTTCTGTTCCATTGATCTATATGCCTGTTCTTTTGCCAGTACCAGGCTGTTTTGAGTACAATGGCCTTGTAGTATAACTTGATATCAGGAAGTGTGATACCTTTCACTTTATCCTTCTTTTTTTAGGATTGCTGAGAATATTCATGTTCTTTTTTGGTTGCATATAAAGTTTTGGAATATGTGATCTATACCTTTAAAGTATGTCTTTGGTATTTTAATTAGTATTGCATTAAATTTATAGATTGCTTTGGGTAATATAGACATTTTAATGATGTTTATTCTTTCTAACCATGAGCATGGTACATGCTTCCACTTGTTTGTATCTTCCTTGAATTTTTTTTATCAATGTTTTATAATTTCCTGAGTACAAGTCTTTAGTCTCCCTGGTTAAATTTACTCCTAGGTACTTTATTTTTCTGGTTGTAATATTACATGAAGGGGATTGTTTCCTTAATTTCTCTTTCTGACTTTTCATTGTCGGTATATAAAAATGCCTCTGATTTCTGAGTATTAATTTTATATCCTGCCACTTTGCTGAATTCATTTATCAGGTCCAGTAGTTTTTTGACTGAGACTTTAGGGTTTTCTATATACAATATCATATCATCTGCAAATAATGATAGTTTTACTTCTTCTTTTTCAACTTGAATGCCTTTTATTTCTCCTTCTTGTCTGACTGCTATGGCTAGGACTTCCAGGACTATGTTAAATAAGAGTGGTTAAAGGGGGCACCCCTGTGTTGTTCCTGATCTTAAGGGGATTGCTTTTAATTTTTGTCCATTGAGTATGATGTTGGCTGTGGGTTTCTCATAGATGGCTTTTATCATGTTGAGGTATGTTCCCTGTATGCCCACTTTGCTGAGAGTTTTTATCATTAATGGGTTCTGGATTTTATCAAATGCTTTTTCTGCATCTGTTGAAATTATCATGTGGTTTTTCTCTTTCCTTTTGTTTTTGTGATGAATAACATTGATAGATTTGTGAATATTGTACCAGCCTTGCCTCCCCAGAATAAATCCCACTTGATCATGGTGTATGTTTTTTTCCATATATTGTTGGATCCGGTTTGCTAATATTTTGTTGAGGATTTTAGCATCTATATTCATCAGGGATATTGGCCTATAATTTTCTTTCTTTGTGTTGTCTTTGCCTGGTTTTGTAAACAGAATTATGTTCGCCTCATAAAAGGAGCTTGGAAGTCTTCCTTCCTCTAGAATTTTTTGAAATAGCTTGAGAAGCATAGGATTTAGTTCTTCTTTGAATATTTGGTAGAATTCACTTGTGAAGCCATCAGGCCCTGGACTTTTCTTTGTTGGGAGTTTTTTGATAACTGTTTCGATCTCATTTGGTGTAATCAGTCAGTTTAGGTTTTCTGATTCTTCCAGATTGATTTTTGGAAGATTGTATGTTTCAAGAAATTTGGCCATTTCATCTAGGTTGTCTAGTTTTTTGGCATACAGTTCTTCATAGTATTTTCTTACGTATTTCTTTTGTGTCAGTTGTTATTTCTCCACTCTCATTTCTAATTTTATTTATTTGAGTCTTCTCTCTTTTTTTTCTTGGTGAGTCTAGTTAAAGGTTCATCGATCTTTTTACCATTTCAAAAAACCAGCTCCTAGTTTCATTGATGCTCTGTATTGTTTCTTTAGCCTCTATGTCATTTATTTCTGCTCTAATCTTTATTGTTTCCTTCCTTCTACTACATTTGGGCTTTACTTGCTGTTCTTTTCTAGTTCTTTTAGATGCAGGGTTAAGTTGTTAATTTGAACTTTTTCTAGCTTCTTAAAGTGTGCCTGTAGTGCTATGAACTTCCCTCTCAGTATTGCTTTTGCTGTGTCCCATAAATTTTGAGTTGTTGCATACTCATTATCATTTGTTTCTAGGAATTTTTTAATTTCTTCCTTTATCTCATTCTTAATCCATTTGTTATTTAACAACCTGCTATTTAGTTTCCATGTGTTTGATAATTTTTGAGTTTTTCTGTTGTGGTTGATTTTTAGTTTCATGCCATTGTGATCAGAGAAAGTGCTTGATATGATTTCAATTTTCTTAAATTTGTTTAGACCACTTTTGTGCCCAACATGTGGTCTATCCTAGAGAATGTACCATGAGTACTTGAAAGGAATGTATATTCTGCTGCTGTAACATGAAAGGTTCTGAAGATATCTGTTAAATTAAGTTGATCTAGTGCAGCGGTTCTCAACCTGTGGGTCGCGACCCCGGCGGGGGTCATACGACCATAACACAGGGGTCGCCTAAAGCCATCGGAAATACATATTATATTTAAAAATGTATTGTATAATAAATATGTATTTTCCGATGGCTTTAGGCGACCCCTGTATTTTGGTTTTTTGACCCCTGCTGGGGTCACGACCCACAGGGTGAGAACCGCTGATCCAGTGTGTCCTTTAAGTCTACTGTTTCCTTGTTAATTTTCTTTCTTGAGGATCTATCTAGTGATCTTAGTAGGGTATTAAAATCCCCTACTATTATAGTATTGCTGTTGATCTCGCCCCTTATATCCATCAAAGTGTGTTTTATATATTTATGTGCTTCTATATTAGGTGTGTTGATATTTATAATAGTTATATCTTCCTGTTGAATTGCTCCCTTTATTTTTATGTAGTGGCCTTCTTTATCTCTTACTATATCCTTTGTTTTAAAGTCTATTTTGTCTGATATAAGTATTGCTACCCCAGCTTTTCTTTCATTCCATTTGCATGAAATGTTTTTTTTCCATCCTTTTACCTTCAGTCTATGTGTATCTTTTGTTTTAAGGTGTGTCTCTTGTAGACAGCATATGTATGGGTCTTGTTTTCTTATCCATGCAGCTACCCTATGTCTTTTGATTGGATCATTTAACCATTTACATTTATGGTTTCTATTGAATAGTAGTTGTTTATTGCCATTTTATTCTTTAAAGGTGTATTCCTTTTTTGCTACATTCTTTTCCCACTTTCATCTCTTTACAACAGGCCCCTTAACATTTCCTGCTGCATTGGTTTGGTTGTAATGAATTCCTTGAGTTGTTTTTTGTCTGAGAAGCTTTTTATTTCTTCTTCAATTTTAAATGATAGCATTGCTGGATACAGTAGTCTTGGTTATAGGTTCTTGTTCTGCATTACTTTGAATATTTTTTGCCATTCCCTTCTGGCCTCAAGTGTGTCTGTTGAGAAGTCGGATATCATCCTTATGGGGGCTCCTTTGTAGGTGATAGCCTTTTTTTCTCTAGCAGCTTTTAATATTTTCTCTTTATCACTTATCTTTGGTATTTTAATTATGATGTGTCTTGGTGTAGGTTTCTTTGGGTTTCTCTTTAATGGAGCTCTCTGTGCTTCTTCAACTTGTGATAATTTCTCCTGCATTAATTTAGGGAAGTTTTCATCCATGATATGATTGAACAAAGTCTCTATCCCTTGTTCTTTCTCTTCTTCTTCAGGAACCCCTATGATGCAGATTTTATTTCTCTTTATGTTGTCACAGAGCTCTCTTAGAGTTTCCTCAGACTTTTTGAGTCTCTTTTCTTTTTTCTTCTCTGCTTTCATGCCTTCATTCAACTTGTATTCCAACTCGCTGATTCAATCCTCAGCTCCATTCATCCTGTTTTTAATTTCTTACATTGTGGTCTTCATTTTTGATATTATATTTGACATCTCCGACTGATTCTTTTTTAATATTTCAATATCTTTTTTTATACTTGCTATTTCTTTATTTAGGTCTTTGTAATGACCATCCATTGTTGTTCTAAGATCCTTAAGCATCCTTACAATTATTACTTTGATCTCCACATCGGAAAGTTTGGTGATTTTCATATCATTCAGTTCATTTCCTGGATGTTTCTCTTTTAATTTCATTTGGATTGCACTTCTCTGTCTTCTCATTATGTCTGTGTGTTTGGGTGTTTTGTTTGTAGAGCTGGTTAATTCTAGGCTTGGTGTTGTCTGCCTCCAGTTTTTAATTGTTTTATTTCTGGGTCTTCTTGGGTTGGCATCAACTATTATTTGTTATCCACTTTTGGATTTGGGCCACTCTGAAATCTTGATTTGTTTGTTTTTTTTTAACAGGTGATAGTCTTGTTTACTGATCTCAGCAGGGGGCTTCCTTGAAACTGTATCCAGGAATGTGGTGGGTGTATCCTGAGACTCTGAAGGCCTCTTCTACTAGATAATCTCTCTGGGGGCAGGCTGTTTTCTCAGCTTCAATAGGGGGAGGTGTAGCTCAGATCTCCATGGAGACCTGAGTTACTGCCCCTCCTCCCCACTTCCTGTTTTCATCTGTGTCTTGTTGCACTGATTGGAGTTGGAGAGATATCTGGAGATCTGTGACCCAGAAGCACCTCAGTCTTGTGTTATGTGGAATGATCAGCCCTTCCTCCAGTTATGGTCGCCTCCACCACTGGATGAATCAGCTTTTCAGGTCGTCCCCTGCATTCCTCTGCCTCTCACTGTCTCTCTCTTTCTCTCTCTCTTTTATTTTTGGAAGACAATCTGGCCCTTTCAACACAACTCATTTCCTGGTCGCCAGGCAAGTGGCTGTGAGTAGTATTTTCTGCTCTTTTTCTTGGAGCCTCACACCCCTCTGTTCTGTAAGCAGGGGATATTTAGGCACTTTCTACCAGGTTTGTTGTGGGTTCTTCTTTGCTCCTTGGTTTTGAGAGCTATTCTTGTAGTCCAGAGTTGGTTTTTCATGCTGATTGTTCATAAGTTTGTAATCCAGTTCAGTGGTGTGAGCTGGGAGTCTGTACATCTGCCTACTCCACTGCCATCTTCAGGTCTCCCAGAAATCAGTTTTAAAAAAGAATTTCAGGAGAAAAAAAATGCCAGCAAAACATAATCAGCTACCTGGGATGTCTTTTGAATCATTTGTGTCCTGTTCCCATTAACCTGCACCTATCACTCTCCATCCCTTGGCCTCACTGAGCATCAACTTTCTCATGCGGAAAAATGAGGCAGATGGTGATCAATTTTAATCCTTCCACCGGTGATTCTAATTGTTCTGGATGCTTGATCCTCTTTCATATTCTTAAGTCTCCTTTTGGTTCAGCCAAATCAGAGAAGGGGAAGCATCTTGCTTAAGTCTTCATTGGGCTGTTCTGCTGGTATTTGTGTTCACAGAGCATGCACTTCACCAGACCAGCCCCCTTCAATGCAGTGCATTCTATTAGATCACATGGGAATTCTTAAAAACATCAGTTAGTCACAGCCTACTGCACTTGTCCCTAGTCTCAGCCAGGGTCATCTCCAGGGTCACACCTCATGTGTTACTTAGATGTTCATGCCAATGTTTGCCTATTTGGCCCACAGGCTCATCTTTTTATGTTTCAATCCATGGTTAATCCTTTTATGATTAAGATAGTCTTTTAAAAAAAACCATTTTTATGAATATAAAAGTTACATGTGTATATTGTAGAATATATGGAAAAATGTAAAAAAGATAAAAATCTTTGTATCATATTATCAAGAAAAAAAAAGGTTACCATTTAGGAATACATTTACCCAAGCTAAGTTTTTTTGTTTTTAGAAAACTTGTCTTATAATGTATTATCTCTTGTTTTTTCCACTTGATATTATATGATGAATATTTCTCCATGATATAAATTTTTTCTTGTTGTAAAAATAAATTTTCCTAAAATAAATATAAAAATAAATATCTTTGTGTGTGTGTGTGTGTGTGTGTGTGACAGAGACAGAGAGAGGGACAGATAGGGACAGACAGACAAGAAGGAAGAGAGGTGAGAAGCATCAATTCTTCATTGCAGCACCTTAGTTGTTCATTGATTGCTTTCTCACGTGTGCCTTGACTGGGCGCCTACAGCAGATTGAATAACTCCTTGCTCAAGCCAGCGACCTTGGGCTCAAGCTGGTGAGCCTTGCTCAAACCAGATGAGCCCATGCTCAAGCCGGCAACATCGGGCTTTCGAACCTGGGTCCTCTGCATCCCAGTCCAATGCTCTATCCACTGCGCCACTGCCTGGTTAGGCAATAAATATATTTTTAATACAAATAATTATTCCATTGTATGGGTTGCTATTCCCTCCTTTTAGATAGTAGATACTTTCCAATTTCTTCTCTCCCTCCCTTTCTTCTTCCTTCCCTCCCTTTCTTGGAATTTGTAAACCTTAATTCATCTGTTAATTTTTTTCAGGATATCAGATTTAGTAATCTTTAAACTATAATTTGATAATTAGCCCAAATGCATCAGCAGATGAGTGGATAAAAAAGTTGTGGTACATTTAAACAATGGAATCCTACTAAGCCATAAAAAGAAGAAAATATTACCCTTTGCAACAGCATGAATGGACCTGGAGATCATTACACTAAGTGAAATAAGCCAGTCAGAGAAAGACAAGTACCATAGGATCTCACTTACATGTGGAATCTAATGAAAAAATTGAGCTAACAGGCAACATAGAGACAGACTCATATGTAGAGAGCAGGCTGACAGCTGTTTGTCGGGGGGACTGGGTGAGGGAGGTGGAAGGTCTAAGCAACAAATGAAAAAGAAGGGAAAAACTCAAGGACATGGACAACAGGGCAGTGATAGCCAGAGTAAGGGGGTTGAGGAGGTGGGGGGAGGGGAGGAGAGTATGTATAGCGAAGGTAAATGGTGATGGAGGGAGACTCAGCTTGGGGTAGCAGATACATAATACAGTGTACAGATGATGTGTTGGAGAGTTGTGCACCTGAAGCCTGTAAAATTTTAACTAGTGTCACTCCAACAAATTTAATAAAAAATGTACCACATTTAATTAAAAGTAATTTCTATATAAGTAAACATAAAAAATTGAAAAAATTTTGAGCAGAGGGAGAGATATTTGAGTAGGTATTGCTAAATTCCAAGTTTTCATTTTTGTTCAAGGTAAGATTCAGTTTCGGGACCGACATTACACAAAGAAAGGTTTCATTGTCATGCCGACTTGTTTTTTTTTCATTTAGTCTACACACTGCTTCCTGTTATCTCACATAAAATGAGATGCATTTATAGAAACTTCTTTGTTTGCACCTTTAAATTTGAGTTGCTGTTGGTCTGTCTTCTTTCCTGACAGGGAAACACTCTGTACAGGTTTCTCCTTCACCCTACTGGCCAGGTGCTTCTGTTATATCCACACCAGTTCTGGCGGCACATGTTGTTCTTTGCTTCCCATATGTATAGACACACACACATATGTATAGTGTGTCCGTAAAGTCATGGTGCACTTTTGACCGGTCACAGAAAAGCAACAAAAGGTGATAGGAATGTGAAATCTGTACCAAATAAAGAGAAAACCCTCTCAGTTTCTGTAAGATGATGTGGCAGCATATGTGCATGCACAGATGATGATGTAACACCGTGTATACAGCGGAGCAGCCCACGGCCATGCCAATCGAAATGTGGACAGTACAAAGGAAAGTTCAATGTGTTCTGTGGCTTGCTAAATTTGAATCCATGACCAAAGTGCAATGTGAATATCGGCACGTTTATAATGAAGCGCCACCACATAGGAATAACATTACTCAGTGGGATAAGCAGTTGAAGGAAACTGGCAGTTTGGTGGAGAAACCCCGTTCTGGTAGGCCATCAGTCAGGGACGAGTCTGTAGAGGCTATACGGGATAGCTACCTAAAGAGCCCTAAAAAATCTGTGCATGAGGCAACATCGAACTGCACTGAATAGGTGTGAAACTAGGAGAGTTTTCCTTTTATTTGGTGCAGATTTCACATTTCTATAGTCTTTTGTTGCTTTCCTGTGACCGGTCAAAAGTGCACCATGACTTTACGGACACACTGTTTATGTTTATCTTGCAGTAATTTTTATGAGGAATTTTTTAAGACTAAGAGTAATATTTTTCTTTAGGACATCAGACAGTGTGGCATCTAACCAAGACCTGTTATTTTCCCCAATCAAACAAATCCCAACTATGTTTGGCTGAAGCTTGCTTTACTCTTCTAGCTAGCTGAATTGTTGCCCACTGAATTTATCAGTCAGTTCTTTTGGAGGTGGTCCATATTCTTTTAGTCTCAGAGATCGGCAAAAAATGTTGCAATAGAGAAGGTCACTGCAGTAACAACAGAGATGTCTTTCAGTAGAAAATACATTATAAAAGCATGTAAGGCACTGGACACTGGGCTTAGGATGAAGCTGAAAGAAATCCTTAGGGGTCTGTCATGAAGAGCTTCTCTTCCATGTTCAGAAAGAGGTGATAAAGGGTGAGACATGACAATGCTTCACCTTCTTTACCCCTTTTTTAGTGAGAGCTACATTCTTCAGAGAAGTTGCTGTAATAACAGTGGCAGACAGTGCCTGTGGGACAAAACAGTGAGTCCAGGCAGTGAGTGGCCTCAGTACATTGTGGTCTGGATGGAGAACTAGTCAGCTGAGGCTTCTAATTTTTTTTATCAATAATTTTTATGAACATATTTATCAGGTTAGAGTTCTAGAAGTATTTAGGAAGACAGCAATTCTCAATCTGCTTTTCATATGAGAACTCAGTTTCTTTCTTAAACTGTGTTGGCAGAAGTCATACAGTCAGTCCTTAGGCAGAGTCTTGGAAAGGCCAGGTCAGTGGCCAGGTTCACAGAGCCTGTGAGGATGGGGACAGGCTTGGGTCCAGGCTGCTTCTCCACATCAGCAGTGACATGCTAGGCTGAAGGGTTCGCTTATAGCTAATGTTTCCCTTTAGAAAAGATTGTTCTCTTGCCTGACCTGTGGTGGCGCAGTGGATAAAGCGTCAACCTGGAAACGCTGAGGTTGCCGGTTCAAAACCCTGGGCTTGCCTGGTCAAGGCACATATGGGAGTTGATGCTTCCAGCTCCTCTCCTCTTCTCTCTCTCTCTTTCTCTCTTCCCTCTCTATAATGAATAAATAAATAAAAATCTTTAGAAAAGATTGTTCCCTGTTCAGGATTTCAGGTCTTATATCTCAACAAGGCTGCAAGTTCAACAAAAGGCAGTGTAGTCAGAATGGAAACAGGTACTTGGGGCCTGTATGAGGAGTGAGCAGGAATAAAGTGTGTGTACAATTACAGGTGGTAGCATCTTCATAAGATTGATTTTGTACATTGATGGGAGACCTTGCTGACCAGGTTATTATTCATGGCAAGGATTTTAGGTAATTATTTATTGCATTTTCCCCCTAGTGGGTGTAATGAGACAAGAATCTTTATACAAGGACTATCTAAATGTTATCCTTCAACCTTATACAATGGAAAGCACTTTTGCCAGTTCAAGATAATTGCTATTGTTAAATATTGATAAAGCATTTAAAAATTTTCTAGAAGTAAAAATGAAGGGAACAACTTGGGAAATAATAATCAATGTGCCCTGAATTTTTCATTCAATGAGTACCAGGAGGAAGAATATATCTGGAAGGAGAATATTTTTTATTATTTTTCTTTCAACCACAGACCTTGCAGGTGCTAATTATGGCCTGGGATGGAAGAGAAAGGAGATATTTTATGACAGATATGAAGAAAGAACTAGCACTTTTAAATATCAAACCCGAATATAATGGGGTGTATTCTCTAACTGGGACACGCTGCCCAGAGAGTGCAGAGGGAAAGTGTGAGTTGGCTTCTGCAATGGAAACAAAACTAATTAGAAGAAGGCAAAGGTCTCAGACATCGTTCCCTGCTGAGGACTCAGACTTGAATGACTAAATTCGAAATAGTGGCAGGCCCTGGACAGACGAAAGCAAAGGAGATTGTGAGCGGGAGTCAACCTTGATTACAGTTGCAGAAGGAACGGAGCAATCAGATCATAGGGCCTCTTCCACTGGGCCTTGGCCTGCCTTGTGAAAGGCAGACCTCTGCCCTCTTTCTCCTGTCCCAGCTTAATCTAAATGTTTTTTATTTTTATAAAAATAAAATAAATTTATTCATTCACTTTCTCTTCATAAAAAAGGTTTGAGGGATTAGTGGAACATCACGGTGAGCTTGAGTGAAGGAGAATCACTTACAACAGGGTGATGTGGAGACTCAAGCAGGAGATTGTGCAGGTGCAGGAAGGGAGGGAACTGGTTTTCCAGCTAGCCTGGGATAGCACACTGTGGTGGCAATGGGGAGCTGTTAACAGGTGATTGCTGTGTGTGTGTGTGTGTGTGTGTGTGTGTATTTAGGGGCATGTCAGTCTGCAGCTACTGTTCAAGGCTCCAGAGATTTGGAGGTGATGTGTGTTTCACTTAGGAAATTTAAAGCCCTCCCCCTTTACAGTTAAATACCTTTGGAGCCCTTCAGTCTGGCTATGAATGTTTCAGCAGATGAACATCAGAGCCCGTTGGCCCAGGTGGGTGGAACCACGCATGCACACACATTCTCCTCCCCCTGATTGTGTTCTCAAGCCGGTGCAGCCCTTGGACCCCACAGCCAGCTGTCTCCATTGATTTTTGTCAGGACAATGTTGGAATTTGGAGGCCATCCTTTTGCCAGCTTTCAAAAATTTCCCCGGTACATCTTGATGAGATGAGACCCAGTAGAAAGAAGGAAATGTTATGTTGAGATTGACAAAACTGCCAAATATTTAAAAATATATTGAGTATTTTAGAGTTGGATGGCAGCAAAGGAGAGCTCAGGACTGGTATGATAAATTCACTTGCCTCACAGCACTGTGTGAAGCAAATGGAGTTTCCTAAAACTGATGTGCTTTTTCTCACCTAGATGGTGGCAGTTAGGGGAAGATGTGGAAACTAATTTAATTCTCAATTTATATAATCTCAATACCTTCTGGTTTAAATAATGTCACTTGAATGATTCAGTCCTCTTTGGGTAAATATTTAGTCTTTATAGATTCTCACCCCCTTTTAAGATGGTGCCTGGATAAATCAGGGTGTGGGGCATGTGTGACCTCATGTTAGCTGGGAAGAGATGGGCGTTTCAGACCCATGGAGTATCCTTTGACTCCTCACTGGTCTTCACTGTGCTGAGACTGATTAGTCTGTTCCCAGTGATAATGTTGGATATGTTCCTTTCTAGCCACTTGTAGGTCAGGTCCACAATATGGAGTTCATGGTTTTGCCTTTAATCATGAAGCCTTGAATGCTGCAACC
The DNA here is from genome assembly GCF_036850995.1 of Saccopteryx leptura. Classification (NCBI taxonomy): domain Eukaryota; kingdom Metazoa; phylum Chordata; class Mammalia; order Chiroptera; family Emballonuridae; genus Saccopteryx; species Saccopteryx leptura. Next base: position 177,846,635 of record NC_089504.1, on the reverse strand, counting down.
ATTTTGTCCTGATTGAAATTCTTCACAGGCCCCCCTGGGTCACTGAACCCCTGCTTCAAATCAGGTAGGAGACCCTAGAGCTCTTGCATGCCTTGCCCAGGCCTTAGGAAGCAAGGAGCACTGCCAGGGCTTTTTTGGTTGGTCTTCTTCTTCTACCAGTGTGGCACTGGTAGAAGAAGAATACTGAGGGCGAGGCCCTGCCTTTAGCCTCCCAGGGAAGCACACTAATCTCAAATCTCCACAAAAGCTCTTGTGCTTCCCCATATCTGTCTGTCCAGATGTTTCTATTATGCTTCTTACTTCCAGAATTTCACTTCAAAGGGAGCAAGTGAAGTCATGGATATTTGATCTCTTCTCCCCACATTCCATTGGAATTTGGAAGAAGAAGTCTTCCTATTTTCTCTCCCTGTCTGGTAGGGTCTTCCTCAACAGCATATTCTCCTCCTTCCTGTGGTGACATTGATTTTTCCCTTTCCCTCACAAAGTCATGATGGAAAGACTGGTTGCCAGAGAACACAAACCATGCATCAGTAATAGTCTGGGAAATACTCTCCCATTAACCTGTGTGTATCAGGAGACAGTGGGGAGCCCCCTTTGTCCTTATAATTGGTGTAGAAGTCTTCATTGTGATAATTATTGGGGAATGAAAGAGGCATGGTGACTGATCTAATACTATTTATAGTTTACTACTTAAACATTAAAATCATGAATGTGGGAACTAGAAACCTTTGCTTTTGCAAATTGAGCATCCACAGTTTTTATGTCAAAACCTACTATTAATACTCCTTGTTTTCAGGACTTGGGATGCTGTAAAAGTTCTAAAAAAAATTCAATTTGACTGGAAATTTTCATGGTTTGTTTCAATACATTCATAGAATATTCATGAGAAATAATTTCAAGTTCACACAATATGCCCCATGGGTGTGATTCAGATAAGCTCTCAAGAGCACAGAATGAGGCTTTCAGCCATTTATGCAAGGAAGCATTATAATAATGATAAAAGGATCCCAGTGTAATTCAAGGGAGTAGAAAATAATTAGCTATGGAAGCACAGGTCTTTATCTTTTTTGGGATCAAAAGCTACTGGGCACAGTGGTGGACTTGAACTTCTTTTGAGAAGTGCTCTTACAGTTTTAAGGATTTGTGTCATGCTAGTTTTGTTTGCTGTATCCTGATCATAATAAAATTTCATTTTGTGGGAGAAGAATAGGATATAGGAACAATGAAGGAACAAAGAATGGAGTTACTCTTTATCAGAAAAAAAAGTGCTAAAGATTTGAGACTTCTCTTGCCAACTGGGGAAGAAAGTACCTTTATGCAGCCAGTCTTGTTTCCTGAGAGCCCTCTGGGTACTGAAACTTGATCTAAACACTATGAGGGCTAAGCAGGAAATGCAAAAGAGACCCTTACCTTAAGATTTATATAAGCTATTTTGGGAGGTAGAACATGCTTATGTGGAAGGACAACTTCACAAAACTAAGCACAGGTTAACACAAATTAAGGTATGCCCAACCTAAGAAACAGAAATCTGAAAACCTGAACCTGGAAGACTAAATTGTAGCATGTATAAAACAGCTGCATGTATAACTAATGATTAAATATAGGACAAATTAAAGATATAACTATCAATGTATAGCTCAATTTAACAATAATTATAGCTCCTGTCTATGTTATACTTGACAGTTTTCAGAGCATTTTCAATTAGTCATTTTCACTACCCTTGACTTATTTACTCATTTTTTTATCAGGTGGTTATTAGCATTTCATACAATTATTACACTATAGACTTGCCACCACTGTTTTCCACCACTAGAATAGTGGCCACCTACATGGTAGGCTCTCATGTTTTTTTTAGCTACTGAAAACAACATTTATCATCTCACACAATTTCTGTGTGAGATACCTCATAACATAACTATCCTTGTCAAGGGTAAGCAGTCCAACAGAGAGCAAGGATTATTTGTTGAAGAAATAAATCACGGGATTTAAGGAAACCTCAGAGACATTCTGGATCCTCCAACTCAGGAAGGTCTTTTCACTGATCACGTTTGAACGTTCCCAGTGATGGTGAGCTCATGGCCTCATGAACTGGCCTATTCCATTGTCAATACTGAAATCAGCTATCTCTCCTTGGATGTATTAATAGGTTATTTTCCTACTACACTGTGCTCCCCCTTGTCAAATTCCTCTAATTATTAGAAACCTCTTTTATACTTTGAATTGCAATCTGCCCCATACCACCTTCTTCTAATTGCATTAATTTTGTTCTTGTCAGCTTTAAATGGAGTGCCCATAAAAACACTTTTGAAAAAGTTAAAACAGTTTTGAGATTGAAAAGGAGTGAAAGGAGCAACAAATAATCAAAATGCATACTTTTTTGAAGTATTTTCTGATGGGCAAATAGTTTTTTGTCTTATATTAACATTATTACATTACATTAACATTTTTTAAGTTCAATTACTCTACTTATGTCTGTAAATATAGATATGACACATTACCATTTTATTTCTATTTTCATTGGTAAAGAATTACAATTAATCTGGACATAATTATTAATTATGTCTGCACCGTAACCAATTTCAAGTAATTTCTGCTCCATGGGTTATATATGTATGTTTTTTGTTAGTTTGTTTGCCAACAGAAAACACATTAGACTTATAGAAAGCCATTGACACAGCAAGATTAAAACACATGAATTTGAATAAATGTTTTTCTTTTTATCTGTTCTCTTCATTGGTTCCTTAATTTACTAAGAATATTGCTTTGATCATAACATTGCACTTCAAAAATTATGTTTCCACCATAGAAATTTAAATTTTAACTGCTGAACTTTTTCATGAGATGATAGAAATATTGGAACTATTGGAGCTATTATTGGAATTAACTGATTTTCTCTTTGAAACTTCAGTGACAACACAGATTAAAATTGACAATATTTAACTGTGAAGGTTTTGTGCTTTGGAGAGTCAATCTATATAGCTTTCTCTGTAATTTTGGTATATTCACAGAAACATTTGAAATATAAAATAAGTGAAATTAATTTAGACAAAGAGTCATTTTATCTAATGAACAAATTATGCCTCACAGAGTGATATGTAAATACATCTTCTATGGCTGAAAGAATTATATTTTATCTTTGGGCACAGGCTTCTTAAAATAATGTTTGAAGTAGATGCTGATGCTCTTTAGAGATTTGTCTCTTCAGGGTTTCATGTGGTCAGTGATATCACACTATCCGCATGGTAGAAGATAAATCTGAACATTATTGAGAAATAGAAATTCAGAACTTATTGTTTTATTATAAAGCACTTAAAAAAATCAAGGCTGTCAAAATGTTTATTACAAAATAAAAAAACATTACCAAATAATAAAACTCCATACAATGAATGACAAAGTCACTCTGGTAAGAGGGTTCACACAACTTTCTATATTTCTCTCTATGGCAGAACTGTCCAGACTCTACTTCTGATTACAACTATGATTTCCACTCATGGATGAATGGGAAACTTGGCCTCTGTGCATCTAGACTTCTCACTGGCTCATTCACTGAGTCACCAGTGGAGGGAGCAATGTTGAATATGTCTTCCACCTTGAGTTGGGAAGGCGTTTTTCCTAAGTGTTTGTATATGAGTATCTTTTATCATATGGGCAAATGAGCACCTTGCATGCTGTTCTTGAAAGGGAAATATTAGTCATGTTGCTTCTGGGAAAGGTTGGAAAATAGAGATTTTTTTTAAAATCATCTTTTAGTTATAAATCATGTCTTAAAGTTAGATCTTAATTCATTACATATGGGTTTCACACAAAGCTAAATGAGTATTATTTACTCTGGAGAACAGAGAGGTGAAAGTCTGCCAACCCCATGCTGAGTTATCATTTTTTTTTTTTTGGAAGTGAGAGGAAGGGAGATAGTGAGACAGATTCCTGCTTACACCCTGACTGGGCTACACATGGCAACACCCTCTGGGGTCGATGCTGGGACCAAACTATCCTCAGTGCTGTGCCAACACTTGTACTAATTGAGCTTCTGACTGTGGGAGGGGAAGAGGAAGAGAAGGGGGAGAAGGAGGGGAGAGAGGCAGATGGTCACTTCTCATGTGTGCCCTGACCGAGGATTGAACCCAGGATGTCAGTATGCTGGGCTGATACTCTATCCACTGAGCCAATTGCCCAGGGCCATGCTGGGATATCTTAACGAAGCTTTAATAAACATACTTCCAATGGGATGGGTGCTGAACTGGCCCTGAGCTAACAGACATAAGCCAGTACTGTCCCAGGGACAATGAGAGTTATGGTCCCTCTTGTTAATGAGAAGTGACTGCTTTTATTCACCATGTCTTAGCCCTTTACATGTTTGAACCTTACTTCTTTGCTTCAAATTGATCTAGTCTTTAATAGAATTCAGGGACAAGATGGGCAGCCATTTAATATTTCCAGTGCTGCCTGGAGAACATGTGCAATCCCCCCAGCCCAGCCCTGTTCATTTTACTTGTATTCTGTATTCTCTTCTCTGTCAGTCTCCTCCATGTCACTCCAGCAATGCTATTGTGCATCTGGGTCTGTCCCAAGTCTTTACAAGCTAGTGGGAAAGATGATGAGTCATCTCCCTCTATCTCATCACTATGGTCTAGCTCACCTTCACTCTTCCTTTAACCTATGGAATGGATATGCTTACTACACCCTGTAGTTTCCTACAGAACTTCTATGTACATAATCTGTTACTGTTAATGAGCAGAGAAAGAAGCACACATTATCCTGGAGACAGAATTGAAGTTATTTCTTGGACTTTTTCTATTGTTTATTTCCACAAAGCATGCTGTGTGCCTCTATAGGACTGCTGATTTATTTCTAATTTAGATGCCTGTTGTATAAACCATCAGGCATGAAGAACACACTACCTTCTTGCTAGAGATGTATCCCTAAATTTCTTTTCATGATCTCATCTGTGCTCATTACATTTCTGCTCACATTGTTCCAGGCAGAGTAAAAACATTGGAGGGAGATATTAAAGAGGGGAGTGCAAGGCAGGACAATTTTACAAAGTGATTAGACAATCAGAGCAGAAGACTGTAGAGTGGTGGTGTAAATTATTCCAGTCCCACTCTTAACCCATAAAAATGGTGCAGAGTTTAGATTTGTTAATAGAATCACAGAATGCTATTGATGTTCAGAATCTTTGCAATCCTATTTTTCCAGCCCCTTAATTTTATAGAAAAAACTCTGAAGTTTGTGGAGGTGTCAGTCTGGGAGTAGAGTATGAGTCTCTTGACTTTGTTTGTTGCAGTGTTTTTTTTTTTTAATTTATTAATGAGATAGTAAAAGTTGAGTTACACAAGAGAAAATAGCAGCAATGTTGGAAAGCACATTGGTCTGGGAGTCAGAAAATTTGTGTTCTAGTACCAGTTTTGCCATCAACTATCAGTGTAATTTTAGGAAGTCAATTTCCCTCTCTAAGAATCAGTGTCCTGGCCCTGACCAGTTGGCTCAGTAGTAGAGCTTCAGCCCAGCATGTGGTTGTCCCTGGTTTGATTCCCAGTCAGGGAACACAAGAGAAGTGACCATCTGCTTCTCCCCCCTCCCCCTCCCACAGCCATGGCTCAAAATTCTTTGAGCAAGTTGTCCCCAGGCTCTGAGGATGGCTCTGTGACCTCGCCTCAGGCATTAAAATAGCTGAGTTGCTGAGCAACGGAACAGTGGCTCCAGGTGGGTAAAGCATCAGCTCCAGATGGAAGGTTCCCAAGTGGGTCCTGGTTGGGGTGCCTCTCACTTGGAAATGATAAAAAAAAAAGAATCAGTGTCCTTATCTATAAATTGATAATTTCTAAGGTCTCTTCCATCTCTAAAGTTCTGTATGGTTGCTTTTCTTCTAGCATTTTTTGATAATTATGATGAGCTAGATCCTGTGCAAAACACATAATCATGTTTGACCTGTCAGTGATTCTGAGCTGCTGTAATAATACTGCTATCTCATTATACAGGTGAGAACTCAAGAACAGAGAGGGTAAGTAACTTGTTAATAAGTGATAATTTGGACCATAACTCTAAAGCCCACCCAGTGGATGGAAGATAAATGTATGTGGTGTGTGTGTGTGTGTGTGTGTGTGTGTAAATGAAGGAGATTCTGAATCTGAAAATTCATCAGGGCACTGGAGAGAAGGTCTAGACATAAAGAACTGAGAAATATTGATTTGAGTTCCATGAGCAGATGCAAGATACAGTCTTTGAATAAATTTGTTGACCTCTGATGCCAATCGAAGTCTTTGTGCAGATCGTTGAAAATGAAATTATTTTCTTATCAAGCAGCCAGGGCATGCTGCATAGCTCCTCATTCATAGATCTTAAAGCACTTTGAAATTACTTTGGCTTTCTAAAATGTTTTTGTTTATTGTCACTTGCAATGACGTATGACTGATTTTCTCCTGAAGTTAAAATATTTTTATCCTACCTTCATAGAAAAGAGGCTGAAAATAATAGAAAATATTATAATAGGCAGTTCATCATCAGAGAATTGATTTAAGCTGTATTATGACAGGCAAGCGAAAGTAAAATTTTTATTTATTTATTTATTTATTAAATTTTATTTAGAAAATTAACTCAAGTAGGGTAACATTGTTCAATAAGAGAATATGGGTTTCAGGAAAACATTTCTATAGCATTTGCACTGTTAATTATGTTGTATACTCATCATCCAAGTCACATCATTTTCCATCACCTTATATTTCTCCCTCTTTACACCTATGCCCTCAGCCACTCTGTCATTTCCCTCCTTCACCTCCTTTCCCCCCTCTTTCCTATTCTCTGGTAACCACTTTAATTTTATCTATGTCCATGTATCTCAGTTTTATATACCACCTATGTGTGAAATGATACAATTCTTAACATTCTCTGATTTACTTATTTCATTCAGTATAGTGTTCTCAAGGTCCATCCATGTTGTTGTAAATATCACTATGTCAGCATTTTTTATGGCTGAGTAGTATTCCATTGTATATATGTACCACCTCCTCTTTATCCAATCCTCTATCAAGAGACACTTTGGTTGTTTCCATGTCTTGGCTACTGTAAATAATGCTGTAATGAACATGGGGGTATATATGTCTTTACATACCAATGCTTTTGATTTTGGGGGGTAGATATCCAGTGGAGGGATTGTTGGGTCATATATAGTTCTATTCTTAATTTTTTTGAGGAACCACTATTCTTCCATTACAGTTGTACTAATTTACATTCTTACCAGCAGTGAATGAGGGTTCCTTTTTTTCCACAGCCTCTTCAACACTTGTTATTACCTGCCTTGTTGATAATAGCTGATCTAATAGGTGTGAGGTGGTATCTCATTGTAGTTTTGATTTGCCTTTCTCGAATAGCTAGTATAGATGAGCATCTTTTTATATATCTGTTGGTCATCTGTATGTCCTCTTGGGAAAAATGTCTGTTCAGGTCCTCTCCCCATTTTTTGTCTGGATTGTTTGCTTGTTCATTGCTGAGCTTTGTGAGTTCTTTATATATTTTGGATATTAACCCCTTATCACAGCTGTTGTTTGCAAATAACATTTCCCATTTAATTGGCTGCCTATTTGTTTTTTTGTCAGTTTTTGTTGCTGTGCAGAAGCCTTTTAGTTTAATATATACTGGGCCCTCATCTATCGTGGGGGTTAGGTTCCAGAACCACCCATGATAGATGAAAATTTTCGAAGTAGCAACCTTATATTTATTTTATTATTTATATATATTTTAAGGCTATATAAACTTTCCCCACACTCTGTAATAAACCTTTCCTACACTGTTATTAACCTTTCCCACACTCTTATAAACACTTCCTATGCTCTTAAACACTTTCTACACTCTTAAACTCTTTAACAACATATAAAATCTATATGGGTACTCCCCAGTGAATATACTACAACTTGAACGATGAAGATGATGATGAATTAACTGCACAGAACTAATGACGACGAAGGTGAAGACAATGAGATGAATGTAGCACACAGCCAAGAAGAACATTATAGCTCTTCTAAAGGTATCACTTCATCAGGTGCTTCATTAGGTGGTGCAGTAGTCATATGTGTGAGTCTTTATCTACTCATCTGCTGTATGCTATGTATTTTATTTCAATTTAATATTCTTTTAATGTTTTAATTAATATCTTTTACATTTATTTTATATTGTTTTTAATTTTTTAGGCTATAAAATGCTTATTTTATTGCAAAAATAATTAAAATAATAAATATATAAAAATACCTATATACTGCAAAATCCTGCAATATAGCAAAAAATCCATGATACAGTGAGACCATGAAAAGTGAACTGTGATATGGCGAGGGATGACAGCAATCCCATTCATTGATTCATTGGTTGATTTTGCTTTTACTTCCCTTGCCTTTGGTGTCAAGTTCATAAACTGTTCTCTACAGTCAAGGTCTATAAGTTTAGTACCTATGTTTTCTTCTATTTAATTTATTTTTTTCATATCTTTTTTTTTCTGTGTGTGTGTATTTTTCTGAAGCTGGAAACAGGGAGAGACAGTCAGACAGACTCCTGCATGCGCCCGACCGGGATCCACCTGGCACGCCCACCAGGAGGCGACGCTCTGCCTACCAGGGGGCAATGCTCTGCCCTCCGGGGTGTCGCTCTGTTGCGACCAGAGCCACTCTAGCGCTTGGGGCAGAGGCCAAGGAGCCATCCCCAGCGCCCAGGCCATCTTTGCTCCAATGGAACCTCGCTGCGGGAGGGGAAGAGAGAGACAGAGAGGAAGGAGAGGGGGAGGGGTAGAGAAGCAGATGGGTGGTTCTCCTGTGTGCCCTGGCCGGGACCGGGAATCAAACCCGGGACCCCTTGCATGCCAGGCCAACGCTCTACCACCGAGCCAACCGGCCAGGGCTTCATATCTTATATTTAGGGTTTTGATCCATTCTGAATTAATTTTTGAGCAGGAGGACAAATTGTAGTCAAGTTTCATTCTTTTGCATGTGGCTTTCTAATTTTTCCAGCATCGTTTATTGCAGAGGATTTCTTTCCTCCATTTTGTGTTTTTGGCTTCTTTGTTGAAGATGGTTTGACCATATATATATGGCTTTATTTCTGGACTCTCAGTTCTGTTTCATTGGTCTGTGTGTCTATTTTTTTTTTGCCAATACCATGCTGTTTTGATTATCGTGGCTTTATAGTCCAACCTGAAGTCAGGTAGTATGATATCTGGCTTCATTCTTTTCCCTCAGGATTGCTTTGGCTATAAGGGGTATTTTGTGGTTCCATACAAACCTGGTAATTTTTTGTTCTATTTCTTTAAAAAATGACATTGGGATTTTGATGGGGATTGTATTAAATCTGGATATTGCCTTGGGCAATATGGCCATTTTAACTCTGTTGATTTTTCTAGTCTATGAACATGGGATATTTTTTCATTTCATTGTGTCTTTTTCAATGTTTTCAAGAATGTTTTATAGTTTTTTTTTTATATAGGTCCCTCCCATCCTTTGTTAAATTTATTCCTAGGTATTTAATATTTTTTTTGATTGCAATTGTTAAAAAAATTGTTTTCTTGAGTTCATTTTCCAATGTTTCATCATTGGTGCATAGAAAAGCAGTGGACTTTAGTATATTGATTTTGTATCCTGTGACTTTACTGTATTTGTTTATTATTTCTAATAGTTTTTTGATGGAGTCTTTGGCATTTTCTATATACAGGATTCTGTCATCTGCAAAAGTAAGACCTTTGCTTTTTCTTTTCCATTATGGATGACTTTTATTTCTTTCTCTTGCCCGATCACTCTGGCTAAAACTTCTGGAACTATGTTGAATAAGAGTGGAAAGAGTGAGTAGCCTTGTCTTGTTCCTGATTTTAGAAAAAAAGCCTTCATTTTTTTCACCATTTAGTATGATATTAACTGATGGTTTGTCAAATAGGGCTTCTATTATGGTGAGGTACTTTCCTTACATTCAGATTTTATTAAGTGTTTTAAACATAAAGGGATGTTATATCTTATCAAATGCTTTTTTGCATCTATTGATAGGATTATATGATTTTTGTTTTTTAGATGTGATGTATTATGTTGATCAGTTTCCATGTGTTGAATCATCTCTGTGCTCCTAGAATGAATCCCACTTGATCATGATATATTATTTTTTTAATGTGTTGTATTTGATTTGTTAGTATTTTGTTTAGGATTTTTGCATCTGTATTCATTAGAGATATTGGTGTTTAACTTTTTTGTGTGTGTTGTCCTTGCCTGGTTTTAGTATGAGGGTTATGTGGCCTAATGAATTATGTCAGGGAACATTGCTTCTTCTTCTATTTTTTGGAAGACTTTGAGAAGGATATGTATCAAATCTTCTTTGAATGTTTGTTAGAATGTACTAGTGTAGCCATCTGGTCAAGGACTTTGGTTTTTTTGGGGGTTTTTGATAGTTGTTTCTTTTTCCTCCCTGCTTATAGTCTGTTTAGGTTTTTCCACTACCTTGTGACTAAGTCTAGGAAGATGGTATACTTATGGGAGTTTATCCATTTCCTCTAGATTGTTGAATTTGGTGGCATATAATCTTTCATAATATTCTACTATGATCCTTTGTATAACTATGATGTTTATTGTAATTTTTTCTTTTTCATTTTGGAATTTGTTTATATGAGTCTTCCCTTTTTGTTTTCTTAGTGAGTCTAGCCAGGGGTTTGTCAATTTTAGTGATCTTTTCAAGAACCAGCTCTTTATTTTATTAATTTTTTTCTATATTTTTTTTGTTCTTTATTTCATTTATTTCTGCTCTAATTTTTACTATTTCCTTTCTTCTGCTGACTTTCAGTTGCCCTGGTTCTTTCTCTAGCTCCTTAAGATGTGATGTTAGGCTGTTTAGTTGGGATTTTTGGTTTCTTGATATAGCCTGTAATGATATAAACTTCTCTCTTATTACTACTGCTTTGACTGCATACTAGAAATTTTGATATGTCGTGTTGTCATTTTCATTTGTCTGTATATATCTTTTGATCTCTGCTTTTATTTCTTCTTTGTCCCAGTATTTTTTTAGAAGTATTTTTAATTTTCTCATTTTTGTGGGTTTCTTTACTTTCTATTTTTGAATAAATTCTATTTTAAAGACTTATGATCATAAAATATACTTGGTATAATTTCAATCTTCCTGAATTTGTCAATGTTAAGTTTGTGTTCCAACAAATGGCCTATCTCTGAGAATGTTCTATGCATACTGGAGAAATATGTATAATCTGACCTCTTGTGAGGAAATGTCTTATAAATGTCTATTATGTCTGTTTGGTCCATAATGTCATTTAAGGCTGATATTTCTTTACTATTTTTTTTGTTTGGATGATCTTTCTAAAGCTATCAGTGGTGTGTTGAAATCTCCAAGTGTGATTGTGTTTTATCTACTTCTATTTTAAGATCAGTTAGTAGACATTTTATATATTTTGGTGCTCCATGGTTTTTTGCATATATATTAAGAAGTATTATGTCTTCTTAATATATTATCCCATTTATTAGTATGAAATGTCCATCTTTGTCTTGGGTTACTTTTGTTGTCTTGAAGTCAGCATTGGCAGATACAAATATGGCCATACTTGCTTTTCTTTGGATATTATTTGTTTGAAGAATTGTTTTTCAGCCTTTTGCTTTGAGTCTACTTTTGTCCTTATAGCTTAGATATATCTCTTGAAGACAGCATATTATTTGGTTTTGCTTTTTGATCTAATCTGCTACTCAATGTCTCTTTATTGATAACTTCAGTCCATTTACATTTAGGGTCATTATTGACATTTTAGGGCCTCCTCTAGCCATTTTATGTTCTGTTTCTTGGTAGCTCTGTGTTTTGTTTCATTTTTTGTTTTTGTTTTTGTCAGTTGTTCTTGTTTGGTGGTATTCCATACTTCTTTCCCGTTTGTCCTTTTTTTTTTTTTTTAAGCTGTGTGTTTCAGTAGTGGCTTTTTTGTGAGCGATTACCATTAGTTTATTAAGAGAAAAATGTTCATATGTACAAGAGTCCTTTGTCTTATGAGTGCTTCTACATTCCATTTTTCTTTGATACTGCAGCTCTTTATCCTCTCCCCTGTTATGTTATTATTGTTACAGATTATTCTTTTATTTATTGTGACCTTGTTGGAGCTTTTACTTGTAGGTTTGATTTGTTTTTATTTGTTTTGTCCTTTGTGTCTGGTTGAATAACCCCATTGAATATTTCCTGCAGTGGGTGTTTTCTGGTGGTAAATTCCCTCAGCTTCTGCATTTCTGAAAAAGTTTTTATTTCTTCTTCATATTTGTACAATCACTTTGATTGATATAATATTGTTGGCTGATAATTCCTCTCTTTCAGTACTTTGAATATTTGGGCCCACTCTCTTTTGGTTTGTAGAGTTTCTCCTGAGAAATCTGATGATAACCTAATGGGCCTTCCTTTATATGCCATGTTCTTCTTTTCTCTGGCTGCCTTGAGGATTCTTTATTTGTCATTGATTTTTGACAATTTTATTATGACGTGCCTCAGAGTAGGTGTTTTTGGGTTGTGATAATTCAGTGTTCTGTTTGCTTTTTGAATTCAAGGCTCTAACTCTTTCCATAGGATTGGAAAATTCTCATCAATGATTTGTTTGGATAGACTCTCCATTTCCTTCTCCCTCTCTTCTTCTTCTGATATACTCATTATTCTTATATTTCTCTTTCTGATGGAGTCAGACAATTCTTGTAGAGCTCTTTCAGCTTTTTTAATTTGTGAGTTTCCTCTTCTCTCTGTAGCAACTAGAGAGTTGCCCATCTTTGATGTCACTGATTTTTTTCTTTATCTCACTTATTCTATTAGCTAAACTTGTTACCTCAGTCTTCTATTCATGTATTGAGTTCTTCATCTCTGTTTTTAATGTTTCAATCTCCTTGGTGTGGTATTTATTTTTTCATTAATTTGTTTCTGAGCTTTTTAAGTTGCCTATAGGTTTTTTACAGCTCACTGACTATTTTCAGAACTTCAATTTTGAATTCTCTATCATTTAATGCCAAGGTTTCCATGTGATTGAAAATTTTTTTCTGGAGATTTTTAGTTTTTCTTTCTGAACTATGTCTCTGTCTTGTATAGCCATGGTATTCAATTTTTTTTTTTGATGGCATTTGATAGTGGTACTGTTAATAACTTTAACAAAAAACAACTTAAGTCCATTTTGTTCTTGGCTCTTTCAGGTGCACCTGTGAGTGCAGCTGGTGTTCCTTTGCTGCATCATAGTTATTTAATTTGTTGATATTTGAATGGGAGTGATTCAGAGTATCTCTCATGCTGCCATTACTCTAACATCATCTCTCACCAATGCAAAGTTTTAATGAAATCTTTTGAATAACACTTTTCCTTCTTTACTTGCTTAACAGACTGATTCTTTTTCATTTTTAAATGGATTTATATTTTGTAATGTTGTTGTACTAGGTATAAGGCCATATATTTTTTTCTATGAGGTAATGTTTCAAATAGAACATAGCTGTGATTTTTCCATCTCCCAAAGAAAGATGCTTAGAGCATTACTTCTTGAAACACATTTTTTTTTAAGTGAGAGGAGGGGAGATAGTGAGATAGACTATTACTTTTGCTCTGACCCAGCAATCCCCATCTGGGGCTGAAGCCCAAATCAACCAAGCTGTCCTCAGCATCTGAAGCTAATCCTATAACAAAAGCCACTGGCTTTAGGGGGGAAAAGGGAGAGAAAGTGGAGAGTAAAGGGGAGAAAAACAGATGGCCACTTCTCTTGTGTGCCCAGACTGGGAATCAAATGCTCTATGCACTAAGCCAACTGACCAGGGCCTGAAGCGCACTGTTCTTAAAAAATAGTAATCCCCAAACTGTTTTTCTTTATTGATGAAGGGTTTACATATGGTAAAATAGATCTTAAGTTCAATGACTTCTGATAAATATATAGATCAGTGTTATCATTATTCAAATTAAGATAAAGAACATTTTTATTGTCCTTCCAAGTTTCCATGTGCCCTTTCAAGTCAAATCCTTCTATCCAAGACAACCCCTGAAGATATGATTTTTTTTTTGGCCTATTATTCAACTTTATGTGGGTGGGATAATTAGTAGACATATTATTTTGAGATATTTTTATGTTTTTGCATGTTTTATACTTTTTTCCTTTCTATTGCTGGATAATATTTCTATCCTATTATATGAATATATCACAATTTGTTTATTCCCCTACTTGTCAGTGAATGTTTGGGTTGTCTTCAGTTTTTGTGTGTTATGAATAAAGATGCTATGAATATTATTGTTCAAATGTTTGTGTGGATAAATGTCTTCTGGGTATGAGTAAAATTGCTGGGCCAAAGGGTGTGTGTGTTTTTAACAGTCTTCAAACTTTTGTATCTTGGGCCTACCTACAAATAATAGTCCAAGGAAATTTGCTAACATTTCATTATATGTATATAATATTATAAATAAATATATATATATTTGGGGTGAGATGTTCCTGATATTCAGGATCTGGTTTATTTATTTATTTTGGTATTTTACAACAACAACAGCAGGGTTGTACAGAAAAAGCAAACCATAACCATAAATTAAACAAGTTAGACATTTATTTCTCTTTCTAGTAAGGTCTGGGTGGATGGATCAGGGGTATACCACTTCATGGTGTCAGAGAACCAGGCTCCTACTAATGGCTTGTCCATGAGTGACTGTAACCTTGTGGTCTGATATAGTAACCTTGTGTTCTAGGTTACAGGAGAAAGAAACAAAGAAGAGGCAAAGGGTATATCCGTGTACTTTTTGAAAACTACACTTGACACTGCTGTTTTCTACCCATTGGCTATAATGTAGTCATATGTCCACACTTAACTGCAAGGGGGTCTGGGAAAAGTAGGTATTTATTTCAGGTAGCCAAGAATCTACTTAAAAATTGGGAACCCTCACAGCAATCTCTGCCACAGATACATTATCTTATTTGATTTTTAGAGTAACTCAGTCAGATGGGTATTGTTGACCAATTTTTATGGACAAGAAGTAAATATCAAGAAGGGTGCACAGGTGGAAAAGCCAGAGCCAGATTTCAGACTGTCTAATCACTAACACTGTGTCTGTCCCAGCATGTTACATCAACCTAATATTCAACACTTGCTTTGCACACAGTAAATACTCAGTAAGTGGGAGCTAATTTTTTTGTATAATTTTAGGCCTCCTTTTAGTTGCCAGGATCCCAGTTTTCTTCACTGTGCACCCTTTCTAGTAGGATGATTTCAGTCCTATGACAAGCTATTTCTCTCTCAGGGAGGAGAGTCTACTTAAATATTTGAATTTCTTGGATCTGCATTGCTTTCAAAGTGAATTAAGGCAATGGTGTATGAAAGGCAAAGAATACACCCAATTCCTAATAATTAGATTTTTTTTTCATTTTGGTCTTGTTAGTTAATTCAGTGCAGTACAATTAAATCAGGAGAGAGGGGACATTCAATTAAATGGCTTCTCCTTCAGCCTCCAGCTTCTCTTCTGCACTGGAACATTGTTGGATGAAAGATTATTTTTTTCTGCCCAAGGTGGCCCATATGCAGTGGCTTAATTGATCTGTATGGCTTCTATTTCTATGGGGCCAAAGGTTATGAGATTATATTAGGAAAAGGGTTAATATATATGGTTAGATTATTGAACTAATTTACTGATTAACTCTTGTAAATCTGGTCTAGAGGTGGCTCACAGAAATCGAGTGCTAGGTGAACTGTGCTATCTTATTTTACTTTTTAAAATCACCTTGTCCTGTGCCTGAGACTGTACCATGGAGACCAAATTAGATATTAATTCTCTGCAATTCAAATGCATCGTCTTACACTTGTTAATCTTCCTATAGCCAGTTAGGTATTACCTGACTAAAAGAACGGTCTTGGAATCTATACATATTTAAAAAGCCATTTTATTATGGTCATAACACTTTTTTCACCATCAGATTTTCTTGCCTCTTTATTTCCCTTTTAGGTATTACCAAAGAAAATACAAGTCCAGAGTGTTTTATACAAAAAGTACCTGAACATACAAACAGAATATCTATTTATTGAATTGAATAATTTATCTTGACATCCCCAAACACTTTATAAAGTAGTGCATTTCCAAACCTCCAATAGTAAAGTGCCTTCTGAAAGCCTTGGTCATTGCTTTGCATAGAGACAGTAGGAGCTGTGAAAACAGGAGCATGGTTTCTGTGAGAGGTGGTGGAGAGTGGTGGTGGGAACCTGGTCTTTGGCACCAGCCTCTCTTCCCTGGAATCTCTGCTTTTCTACTTGCCAGCCATGTCACTTAGGCAATTTACTTAATTTCCTCTATGTCACAAATTACCATCTGTAAATTAGGGCTGACTATGATACTAACTAACCAGTAAGGTTTTGAGAATTAAAAATAAACATACAATGTATTATATAGTTAGTGCCTGACCCATAACATGTGCTGCATTAGGTGCATGCTATAATTATTTGGTCTCTGTTTCTAAGGCATGGTTTTTACTCGACATGAACATTGATAAAAGACATGCAGCATCCCCAGGATGGCCTAAAAGATCCACAGCACTATTCCAAACATCCTGATTGCTGATTAGGCTTTTTATTTTTTTTAGGATAGCTCTGGGCTCATGTGATTTAAGACCAGAGTGGAATTGTCACGAGTGAGGGCTTTGAGAGTAAAACAGGTTAGGGATTAAATTTAGCTCTGTCACTTGTAAGCTGGGGGGCCTTGGGCAGATCATCGTTCCTTCTGAGGCATGGGTTTTGACCTGTGTAGAATCACTGAAGGAAGAATTAAAAGATGCAAAGTATGGAAAGCACTTTGCACAGCACCTGGCCCATGGTAACTGCTCAATAAAAGGTAGCAACAGTGGCAATCAAAAAGCTTAAAGTAGGAAGCCTGGGACATTTTCTCCCTCTTTGTTTCCTTTAAAAAAATCCTTTGCTGAAATAATGTCTCAAAAAGCTACTAATGTTAACTTCATGTTGACTTGTTAAATTCAAATTATTCAAAATAGATGGGAACTTTTTGACAAATTAGACCAAATTACAGCTGAAGTGTAAGACATATTCCAATTCATAGCAAGTATAAAAATTCCACTGTAGGGCTGTAAATATGCACATAACAGTTAAAAACTTATATTCTTTTAAATCAACGTTTTGATGAAATTTAAAAACTTTTCAAATACGGTTTTGTTTTGTTTTTGCCATGTTACAAGCTGAGGTATAAATTAAACTATGTAGATGTTTAAATGCAAAACCACTATTGTTGATAATTTGCCTCCTAATTTTGTACTTTTTTACACTTGTAACTATTGTGAGAAGGGAGCAAATTACATGTACAGTGTTAAATACAGTTGCCAGGTACCTGTTTATTATTTTGGTTGTCTTTTATTTTGCATAACACATGACATTAACAAATATTTATTGCATTTCATATGCAACGTAGCATGATAAACTCTAAAGGAACATAAAGTAATGCCTTAAAAACTTGTCTTAAATAAGTGGTTTTTAATTTTAACCCAGTTCAAATAATTACCCAGCAATGAAAGAAATTCTCTTATGGCACATGATGTGAAAAGTGGTGGAGAAAGTAATTGAATTCTGTCAGCCTGGGAACCAAGCTCCGGTCTTCTCCTCTATCTTTGCTTCCCTGGGGACCATCCATCCCTGTTCCAGAAGATACATCAGCTTCCTGGACTAACTATCTGGTCACATGAATAGCTTCCCTGTAGGCTGCTGGTCATTTGAGACAGACACGTGGCAAATTTTGCTCAATCCACTTAAGCTGTTCATTGACTGTTAACCAATGGTCAGAATATTTCATTAAGGAATTCCCAGGTTTCAATATACACTTCATTATAAGTTTTTTATTTTTAAAAATATTTATATAAAAATTACTAAAATAAAACATTCAAAGGACTGATAATAAAACAGTAGGACATTTTATAAACATAAGAAGGTAAATAAGACCCATTATTGCCTGACTTGTGGTGGTGCAGTGGATAAAGTGTTGACCTGGAATGCTAATATCTCCAGTTTGAAACCCTGCGCTTGCCTGGTCAAGGTATATATGGGAACTGAGGCTTCCTTACCCCCCATCTCTCTCTTTCTCTCCTCTTTAAATAAAGTTTTTTCTTTTTTTTTGTGACAGAGACAGAGAGAGGGACAGATAAGGACAGACAGGGAGGGAGAGAGATGAGAAACATCAATTCTCTCTTGTGGCTCCTTAGTTGTTCATTGATTGTTTTCTCATATGTGTCTTGATCAGGGGGCTACGGCAGAGTGAGTAACCCCTTGCTCAATCCAGCAACCTTGGACTCAAACCAGTGATCTTGGGCTTCAAGCCAGTGACCTTTGGGCTCAAATCAGTGACCATGGGGTCATGTCTATGATCCCACACTCAAACCAGTGACCCCACGCTCAAGCTGGTGAGCCTATGCTCAAGCCGGATGAGCCTGTGCTCAAGCCCGCAACCTCAGAGTTTTGAACCTGGGTCCTCTGTGTCCCAGTCTGATGCTCTATCCACTGTGCCACCACCTGGTCAGACAATAAATAAAGTCTTTTTAAAATAAAGGGCCTGACCAGGTTTGCTCAGTGGTAGAGTGTTGGCTCGGTGTGTGGATGTCCCTGGTTCAATTCCTGGTCTGGGCAAGTAGGAGAAGCACCCATCTGCTTCTCCACCCCCCTCTTGCTTCTCTCTCTCTCCTCCTCCTCCTGCAATCATGTCTTGATAGGAGCGAGTTGGTCCTGGGTGCTGAGGATGGATCCATGGCCTCCACCTCAGGTGCTGAGCAATGAAGCAACACCCCAAATGGGCAGAGCATCGCCCCTAGTGGGCATTCTAGGTGGATCTGAGTCAGAGAACATGTGGGAGTCTGTTTCTGCTTCCTCTACTCTCACTGAATAAAAAAATAAAAAGAGCCATGATCACAAATTGATTTGTAAATATTATTAATAGCACGGAGTATACCTTATTGTAAAAGCTTTAAAAAACACATGGTCTGGGAACTAAGAAAACTTGGAATGGCATTATATTGTTTTGATAAAAAGTGCTGAAACTGAGTGCTCAGGATTAACTGGTCTCCAGCTCCAGCCTTTTCTGTGCCCCAGTTCCCCTTTTTCACCCCTCTTTATACATGTTGTTTTCCTCACTCACTGTCTCCCACTTAAACTTTTTAAGTTTAAATCTAGCTTGCTATTATGATATAATAAGAATAGCAGTAATAATGCTTATCATTTATTGCTAGCTAACCATATACTAGGCACCCTTTTAGGTTTCCTCACAGTCCATCCTTACAACTACCATATGAATCAGGAACCTCCATCTCACAGATTAAAAACACATAACATGCAGTGAATTGATTACCTCGTCCTAAGTCACATGTTAAGTAGCAGGCTGGGACAATTAAGCTCCCACCTGAGATTTCAGGCTTTCTTCCAGCAAGACCCTATTTCTATTCAGAAACCCTCCACTCTGGCACAATAGGTCTATTTATTGTTCTCCAAACTCTCCATCAGGATTCTGTGTACTACTAATGTTCCATTATATAAAATTCAATTTAGTCCTATCTTCATTCATTTAATATTTTCGACCCACCTCTATATGGCAGGCACTGTGCTAGGTGTTACTGTGCGTCATTTCTCAACCTATGCTGAGATTGTTCCTCAGTTGTCAGACCTTTTTTTGGTATATTTTGTCTCCCTAGCTAGATTGTAAAGTTGTAGATCCTGAAAAATCAATAGTTCTCAACTAGTCGTGGTGCTACCCCTTCAGGGACTATTGGAAAACGTGACAATTTTTGTTACTATAATGACTATATGTAATGACTGTAATATATACTATAATGAGGTGCCACTGGTATTTAGTGCTTGAAAGCCTAGGATATTAGCTTTTCACAATGTATGGAGTAATCCTGCACAATGGAGAATTGTCCCACCTTATATGACAATAGTGCCCTCCTCCAGGAACATTGCTGCAAATGGATCTAGAGCAAAGACTTTTCTTTTAATAAACCCTCTGTGTCTGTATCAAGTCTGGTATCCTACTCATAGAAAGTGTTGGTTGCCTGTGTTAATCAAAAGAACAAAAATGAAAATATTCTTTTTAAAAATTTTTTTATATATAGAGAGGAGCATCAACTCATAGTTGTGGCACCTTAGTTGTCCATTGACTGATTTCTCAAATGTGTCTTGACTGGGGGACTCAAGCTAAGCCAGTGACTCCTTGCTCTAGCCAGCAACCTTGGGCTCAAGCCAGTGACCTTAGGCTTCAAGCCAGCAACCTTTGGGCTCAAACCAGTGACCATGTGCTCATGTCTAAGCCAGCGACCCTGCACTCAAGCTGGTGAGCCTATGCGCAAGCCGGATGAGCCTGCGTTCAAGCCAATGACCTGTGGTTTTGAACCTGGGTCCTCAGTGTCCCAGGCTGATGCTGTGTCCATTGCACCAGTGGGCAATAAGTAACATTTATCTTCTCAGTCATCTGACTTATAAACTTGGCCTTTTATTGTTCGAGAATATGCAAGGTCTATACTAATACTACCAAAAAACTGATCTATAACAAGCTCTGTCAGTGAAAGATTCTTTTAAGTGCTGTGTATCTAACACCAGGTCAAACCTTCTCCCAAGAATTCACCATTATCTCATATAGGCCTGAATGGTTCATGGAGCTACTGGCAAAACCCTAGGCCCTTTCTTCCACCTTTGCAGTTATTTCAGTCAAGTCTGTCAATAACATTTCAAATTGAGATGCTTTCTGGGGCAGAATATTTCCCAAAGATTTACCTGCAGTCTTTTCCCCTGCAATGAGAACTGTCATCATTTCATCTAGGAACTCTCAGTGAAGTCACAATCAGCATATTTAATGTTTCTCTTCAGTTTCCTTGGGGAAGATTTGGAGCTAACAAATTGGTTTTTATGTAAATATCACAAAACTGATATGTATTTTCCTCAGAAGACAAAGTTTACATTATTGCACCAAATAGGATATTTATATTTGCAAAATTGTTGTAAAAAGTCTTGTTGCAAAAATGGTGCCAGATTACTCTTTAATGTGGTTAGTAGAGATTGCAAAAACCTGCCCGTTTAAAAATCCTCTAATGGGTAATTGAGTTATGACTGGTCTTTATGTCCAAAGAAATGATAAGGGACACTAGGTCATTCCTTCTTTCAAGCAGCGAGGGGCCAAAACTCTGTATTTACTTACCAGAGTGAGATGCTTCTTATGAAAAAAGACCCCATGTCACAAACAGAGCTGAGACAAGAGCAGTACACCTGGGTACAATGTAGGGTTATTTTGAGTACACAATTAAGTACAGAACAACTCTTGACTCATCTCCGGGTCTTTGGGCAGTTGTGAAATTTCCACCTCATTGCTTATGGTAAAAATCTTAAAATTAGATCTATCCTAAAGAAGGAAATCACTGCAAGTCGTGGCATGCGCCTATTACACGTGCTTGTTCTCTGATGGGAAGTGATGCTCTCCCTATCCCCAAGAAATAAAAGAACATAGCACTGATGCTATATACTCTTTTTTTTGGGAGTCAACAATTTTAGTGTTTATTCAATGATTTTAAAATGACCTGATAAGATTACACTTTGGAGTAAATCATTTGTATGCATAAAGGAAATGCATTTTGCTTTGACATCTCTTCTTTGGCTCAGAAATTATGATCTGTGCCCCAGGCTATCAAACATCAGTGCACAAAATTATTCACAAAGGGTTTATGGTTCAAGTGGTAAATCCAGGCATTTGCAAAATGTTGACCCAAGTGAGTCAGCACAGAAAGCTTGATCTTTCAGTTTGATGAAAATATAATTTTATGGATGTCAAGTTGAAGTCTAAAAGTCACATATTGTGTCACACAGATAAATAGTTTTGCCAAAAGCAATGCCATAATTCATAAGCACTTGTCTGGCCAATAGTAACTATCAGGCTGATTAAGCAAAGTGCTTGCTAATAATACAATCTTTAAAATCCCATATTATGCATTAGTATTTTCTGAATAATAAAGATTGCCCTATTTAAGCTCTGAAATTAATGCTACAAATTCAATATCTAACATAGAAATACAGCTGTGCTTCTTTTGCTCTGACAAAGATTAATTTCAGAACAATACCAAACAATAAAATGTGAGTATGCTTCCCCTCTTGGCTCCTCACAGACCAATGGGTTAACAATGCTAGGGGAAAAATAAATGTAAAGAAAATCATTAAAAAAATTAGCTGTTTTTCTGGATGTGTTTTTAGTACTGAGGAAAAAACAATACAGAAACAACCTTCTTTCCAATTCCAGTTTCCACCGGATTTCTATTAGATCTCCCCTGGTCCCCATATGTTTTCTGGCTTGCAGGCCCAGCAGCCAGCTCAGTCATGTGGGACTTCCTGCAGTTCTGGAAGCCCTTGTACTTGTCTACCTTGCTGCCCTGCAAACTGCATGGTTGTTACGCTTGGTACAGCCTTCTCTCCATTCTTCTGATGGAACGTCTGTTCTCTCAATACTCAATTCAGTTTCTGTCTTTTAAAAACATCTCCAACTTGCCAGGTAGAGCAACACCATTCGTCTTCTGTGACTTGATTACATTGTTACTGACATTATCACTTTAATATAGGGCACTGTCTCCTCTACTACGCTTTCTGAAGACAGGGTTCAGGTATTTTATTTTTTATATTTATAGTGCCCAGCACAGTGACTGATACATTCTAAATAGTGAATAAACAATTGAGACTTAAATAGACTGGCGATTTGGAAAGGTGAGCAGCAGGGTGTTCTAGGAAAGCAAGATTCTGAGAAGCTACCTCTCTTCAAGCTCCATTCAAAATTTAACTTGTTCTAAAATTTTTCCCAGAATAGTAACCTGCCTACCCCCTAATCTGACAATAATCATTCCTTTATTTGTCATTCTCCTGGCAGTTAGACACACTCTTTGTAGCACCTAATTTTGTCCCTGTAGATATACTCCTTTGTATTTTTAATATTCTCTTGGTAATAATTTTGACTTCTTAGGCAAATTCTTAGGCCTTCTTAATAAAAATTTTGCTTTATACTGAATTCCCTATTTTATCTTTTTTTCCTAACACTCCTCTCTCATGGTCGTGCTCATAGGAGAAACTGCATACATACTGCTGAAGAGATGAAATTAAAGAGATTATCTGATATATTGAAATTCTATTTTTTATTTTCTTTCATCTCATTATTCAACAAGAAATAAAAATGGTAGTTGGTATACTTTTCATTTTAAAAAGTTGATTTATATTCAGAAAATAATATGGTCATTATTCTGAATTTTAAAGAAAAGCTACTTTTTGAATATCTGTGGAAAGTAAAGGTCAAACCATAAATAATTAAGTGTATTAATAGTGCCTATTTCTGCCAGTCATGAAACAGAGTGGAAATGTGTATATTTTCTGTGGAGAGAACTTTTGATCACAAATTACTCTTTTTAAGACATCCTTGTTGTCGGGAGCCGATCCACTAAGGCTGGCTAACTAGGTCACAGCAGGAGAAGATCCACAACTGCTGATTGACAAAGTCACAGCAAAAGAAGATCGATGGCTACTGGTTGATAGAGTCACTGCAGTGAAGACCAATGGCTGTGGGTTGACAAAGTCACCGCAAAGGAAAGGCACAACAATACTTCCCCCTTTGATCTTTTGAATTAATCTGGCCTTATATTCCCCCCTTTTCTGAGTGTGTGCTATTATTTATGGCACAGGGATAATAGTACCGTGCTTTCCCTGTAGATTTGTAGTAATTTCTTTGGAAATGAGACAGAAGGTGTAAGTTCCACAGAAAAGCCTGTAAGCCCCTTGAACTGGGCTCATAAACATAAGAGGCTGGCCATGATATCCCTCATAAAGGGTTAAGTTTGTAGGAGAATTTCTTCTTATTAATCATGTTAGAAAGAATAAAGTTAGAACTTAACTAGTGTATGAATATAGTAAATGAATAAAGTTTGACTAGACATTAGAATCTTAGGTAAAGTGTAGTGGAGTGGCCTGTTGCGTGGCCTTGGATAGGAGCGCAGCTGACAAGTAAAGAATGTTTTGTTAAAAGACTTGTTTTGTCACTGAAGGCAGTTGCTGGGCTTTTCTCAGTAAAACATTCTCATGAGATTTTTGTATTTTCCAAGAATAAGGAGAGGAATGTGGTAGGATTCATAGCAGCAATAGCAATTAATGCCTTCTGATATTATGTTGCTACTAGCTATCTTGCAGGTGCACTCTGTGTATCTTTAAGTAAAAGTTACTGTTAATGCTGTGTCAGTTTCTTAAATAGCAAGACTTTTGTAGTCTTGTGAAAAAAGAATTAGGACACTACATGAACTCAAGGTTATTTGCCTGAACAAGCGGTGGTCCTTTGCTAGTCCTTGATGATTTCGTCTGCTATCTCTTTCTGCGCCCTTGACTCACAACAACAGTAAAATAGAGTTATTAATTAGTACTAATCTTTTAGAAGTTTGTACCGATATTGTTACTACTATTCAAGTTATTGTATAACTGTACTTTGAATGACTTACCACCTGATTTGTAGCTTATAGATATGAATTAACTGTTATCTAGAAATAATGTAACCATAGTGAAACTAAAACAATGATGTATTCAAAATACCATGTGATTGTAACTTAGTGTGTGTGCATAAAAAGTAAAGTTAGGCCAGCCATTGGCAGAGATGCCTGGCAGTAAATGCTAACCAGAGAATAAAGAGAAAGAAAAGAATTCGGCTCTCTCACTTGATTCGCACCGACGCCATCTCTTCCTGTTGGACCCCTGGATTCCCCCCGGGGCTGGACCCCGGCACCTTGTCAAATTGGTAACAAGAACGTTTTTGTGTGTGTGTGTGAGAGAAATACAGATGGAGAGAGAGAGAGAGAGAGAGAGAGAGAGAGAGAGAGACAGACAGACAAAAAAGGAGAGAGATGAGAAGTATCAACTGGTAGTTGCGGCACCTTAGTTGTCCACTGATTGCTTTCTCATATGTGCCTTGACTGGGAGGGGTTTTCCAGCTGAGCCAGTGACCCTTTGCTCAAGCCAGCGACCTTGGGTTTCAAGCCAGTGACCTTTGGGCTCAAGTCAGTGACTGTGGGGTCATATCTATGATATCATGCTCAAGCCAGTAACCCTGTGCTCAAGCTGGTGAGCCTGTGATAAAACTGGCGACCTTGGAGTTTCAAATCTGAGTACTTAGCATCCCAGGTTGACACTCTATCCACTGTGCCACCACATGATCAGGCGCTAAGTACATTTTTAAAAAATGGATTTGCTGATCTATTCTTTAAGGATTTGATTTGACACATTTCTTGAAATGGTACAGGGGGATTTCTTTTTTTTTTGTATTCATTTTTAAAAAATCTTTTCATTTTTTTTTTCCTTTTTGTATTTTTCTGAAGCTGGAAACGGGGAGAGACAGTCAGACAGACTCCCGCATGCGCCCGGCCGGGATCCACCTGGCACGCCCACCAGAGGCGACACTCTGCCCACCAGGGGGCGATGCTCTGCCCCTCCAGGGCGTCACTCTGCCGCGACCAGAGCCACTCTAGCGCCTGGGGCAGAGGCCAAGGAGCCATCCCCAGCGCCCGGGCCATCTCTGCTCCAATGGAGCCTTGGCAGCAGGAGGGGAAGAGAGAGACAGAGAGGAAGGAGGGGGTGGGGGGTGGAGAAGCAAATGGGCACTTCTCCTATGTGCCCTGGCTGGGAATCAAACCCGGGTCCCCTGCATGCCAGGCCGACGCTCTACCGCTGAGCCAACCGGCCAGGGCCAAAAATCTTTTCATTTTTAAGATTTAACATGGTTTTAAGTGTCCCACTCAGTATAACATCCTCCAACTCCTACATTGTACTCCCCATACCTCATGCAAAGTCTGTTTCCATTCCCCTTTCACCCTCTTTATCCCTTTCCCCTACCTCCATTCCTAATACAGGTGAATTTGTTAATTCTTGAATGTTTTGACCTTTGAAGGTGTACAATAGCTGGTGAGAAAAGAAAGAGCCATTGCTATGTCATCATTGGGAAAAATTCTTTATTTGAATTTAGGCAATTTGATATTACTACATTTCTCTGTAAACTGAAAATGCATATTTATGCATTTTCATCAACAGATTTGGTGCAATTCTCAGGCTTTCTTACAAACAACAGTAGAGATGTTTCTGGAGTAGCAAACCTGCATTGTGGGGAAAGCTACCCATTAACAACAGGCTGCGTACTCGCCATTTTGTGTCTAAGTAATTGACCATGAAAAAGATCTGCTTTATAGTTTAATACGTCTCTTATGTACTTCTTTTTTTTTTTTTTTTCATTTCCACCAGGAAGAACTTTTATTCTGCATCAGCCATAGAAATCCCATCACACTTGAGGGAAAACCCATGTGGATAGCATGTGATTTATCCCACAAGCTGTGCTAGCACATTTGCATATTTATTTGGTTTTCTCTGGACTGTTCAGTTCTCCACCTGGCTGAAATCATGGAAGAGGTATGCATTTGAATGGGTGGAGATAATTTGAATGAAATAATAATGTTCATATGTTTGACCTAAATAATGAATGCTTATCCTGGGCTTAAAGGGGATCAATATTTTCTAGAGCCTGGCTTCAGGTCACCCGCTGACCAAGGTCAATTAGATTTTTTTTTTTTAAATAAATTTTTATTTTAATGGGGTGACATCAGGGTACATATATTCAAAAAAAACCGTGTCCAGGTTATCTTGTCATTCAATTATGTTGCATGCCCATCACCCAGAGTCAGATTGTCCTCCATTACCCTCTATCTAGTTTTCTTTGTGCCCCTCCCCCTCCCCCTACCCCTCTCCTTCCTTCCCTCCTGCGTCCTCCCTCCCCCCACCCCTGGTAACCATCACATTCTTGTCCATGTCTCTTAGTCTCATTTTTATGTCCTAACAATGTATGGAATCATGTAGTTCTTGGTTTTTTCTTTTTTTTTTTTTTTTAAATAAATTTTTATTAATGGTAATGGGATGACATTAATAAATCAGGGTACATATATTCAAAGAAAACATGTCTAGGTTACCTTGTCATTAAATTATGTTGCATACCCCTCGCCCAAAGTCAGATTGTCCTTCGCCACCCTCTATCTAGTTCTCTGTGTCCCTCCCCCTCCCCCTAACTCTCCCCCTGTCCTCCCTCCCCCCACCCCTGGTAACCACCACACACTTGTCCATGTCTCTTAGTCTCATTTTTATGTTCCACCAATGTATGGAATCATGTAGTTCTTGTTTTTTTCTGATTTACTTATTTCACTCCTTATAATGTTATCAAGATCCCACCATTTTGCTGTAAATGATCTGATGTCATCATTTCTTATGGCTGAGTAGTATTCCATAGTGTATATGTGCCACATCTTCTTTATCCAGTCTTCTATTGAAGGGCTTTTTGGTTGTTTCCATGTCTTGGCCACTGTGAACAGTGCTGCAATGAACATGGGGCTACATGTGTCTTCACGTATCAATGTTTCTGAGGTTTTGGGGTATATACCCAGTAGAGGGATTGCTGGGTCATAAGGTAGTTCTATTTGCAGTTTTTTGAGGAACCACCATACTTTCCTCCATAATGGTTGTACTACTTTACAGTCCCACCAACAGTGAATGAGGGTTCCTTTTTCTCCACAGCCTCTCCAACATTTGCTATTACCCGTCTTGTTGATAATAGCTAATTTAACAGGGGTGAGGTGGTATCTCATTGTAGTTTTGATTTGCATTTCCCTAATAACTAATGAAGCTGAGCATCTTTTCATATATCTGTTGGCCATTTGTATCTCTTCCTGGGAGAAGTGTCTATTCATGTCTTCTTCCCATTTTTTTATTGGATTGTTTGTTTGTTTGTTGTTGAGTTTTATGAGTTCTTTGTAAATTTTGGAAATTAGGCCCTTATCTGAGCTGTTGTTTGAAAATATCATTTCCCATTTAGTTGGCTGTCTGTTTATTTTGATATCAGTTTCTCTTGCTGAGCAAAAACTTTTTATTCTGATGTAGTCCCATTCATTTATCTTTGCCTTCACTTCTCTTGCCATTGGAGTCAAGTTCATAAAATGTTCTTTAAAACCCAGGTCCATGAGTTTAGTACCTATGTCTTCTTCTATGTACTTTATTGTTTCAGGTCTTATATTTAGGTCTTTGATCCATTTTGAATTAATTTTAGTACACGGGGACAGGCTTTAGTCGAGTTTCATTCTTTTGCATGTGGCTTTCCAGTTTTCCCAACACCATTTGTTGAAGAGGCTTTCTTTTCTCCATTGTGTGTTGTAGGCTCCTTTATCAAAGATTATTTACCATATATATGTGGTTTTATTTCTGGACTTTCTATTCTGTTCCATTGGTCTGAGTGTCTATTTTTCTGCCAATACCATGCTGTTTTGATTATTGTGGCCCTATAATATAGTTTAAAGTCAGGTATTGTAATGCCCCCAGCTTCATTCTTTTTTCTTAGGATTGCTTTGGCTATTCGGGGTTTTTTATAGTTCCATATAAATCTGATGATATTTTGTTTCATTTCTTTAAAAAATCTCATAGGGATTTTGATGGGAATTGCATTAAATTTGTATATTGCTTTGGGTAATATAGCCATTTTGATTATATTTATTCTTCCTATCCAAGAACAAGGAATATTTTTCCATCTCATTGTATCTTTTTCGATTTCCCTTAACAATGCTTTGTAATTTTCATTATATAGGTCCTTTACATTCTTTGTTATGTTTATTCCTAGGTATTTTATTTTTTTTGTTGCAATCATGAAGGGGATTATTTTTTTGAGTTCGTTTTCTAATATTTCATTGTTGGCATAGAGAAAGGCTATGGACTTCTGTATGTTAATTTTGTATCCTGCGACCTTACTGTATTGGTTTATTGTTTCTAATAATCTTTTTGTGGGTCCTTCGGGTTTTTGATGTATAGGATCATATCATCAGCAAAAAGTGATACCTTTACTTCTTCTTTTCCAATATGGATGCCTTTTATTTCTTTGTCTTGTCTGATTGCTCTGGCCAGAACTTCTAGCACCACGTTAAATAAGAGTGGAGAGAGTGGACAACCCTGTCTTGTTCCTGATTTAAGGTAGAAAGTCCTCAGCTTTATGCCGTTTAAAATGATGTTGGCTGATGGTTTATCATATATGGCCTTTATCATCTTGAGGTATTTTCCTTCTATACCCATTTTGTTGAGAGTCTTAAACATAAAATTGTGTTGTATTTTATCAAAAGCCTTTTCTGCATCTATTGATAAGATCATGTGGTTTTTGTTCTTTGTTTTGTTGATATGGTGTATTACGTTAACCGTTTTGCGTATGTTGAACCATCCTTGAGATTCTGGGATGAATCCCACTTGATCATGATGTATTATTTTTTTAATATGTTGTTGTATTCGGTTTGCCAGTATTTTGTTTAGAATTTTAGCATCTGTATTCATTAGAGATATTGGTCTGTAGTTTTCTTTCTTTGTGCCATCCTTGCCAGGTTTTGGTATGAGGGTTATGTTGGCCTCATAAAATGTGTTTGGAAGTATTGCTTCTTCTTCAATTTTTTGGAAGACTTTGAGTAGAATAGGAACCAAGTCTTCTTTGAATGTTTGATAGAATTCACTAGTATAACCGTCTGGGCCTGGACTTTTATTTTTGGGGAGGTTTTTAATAGTTTTTTCTATTTCCCCCCTGCTGATTGGTCTGTTTAGGCTTTCTGCTTCTTCATGACTCAGTCTAGGAAGGTTGTATTGTTCTAGGAATTTATCCATTTCTTCTAGATTATTGTATTTGGTGGCATATAATTTTTCATAGTATTCTACAATAATTCTTTGTATATCTATGATGTCTGTGGTGATCTCTCCTCTTTCATTTTGGATTTTATTTATTTGAGTCCTGTGCCTTTTTTCCTTGGTGAGTCTTGCCAAGGGTTTGTCAATTTTGTTGATCTTTTCAAAGAAATAGCTCCTTGTTTTATTGATTTTTTCTATAGTTTTTTTGTTCTCTATTTCATTTATTTCTGCTCTGATTTTTATTATCTCCTTTCTTCGGCTGGTTTTGGGTTGTCTTTGTTCTTCTTTTTCTAGTTCCTTAAGGTGTGAAGTTAAGTGGTTTACTTCGGCTCTCTCTTGTTTGTTCATATAGGCTTGAAGTGATATGAACTTTCCTCTTATTACTGCTTTTGCTGCATCCCAGAGATTCTGATATGTCGTATTTTCATTTTCATTTGTCTGTATGTATCTTTTGATCTCTGCGCTTATTTCTTCTTTGACCCATTCATTTTTTAGAAGTATGTTGTTTAGTTTCCACATTTTTGTGGGTTTTTCCCCCTTTTTTTTGCAGTTGAATTCTAGTTTCAAGGCTTTATGATCAGAAAATATGCTTGGTACAATTTCAATTTTTCTAAATTTGCTGATATTGTCTTTGTGGCCCAACATATGGTCAATTCTTGAGAATGTTCCATGTACACTAGAGAAAAATGTATACTCTGTCGCTTTGGGATGAAGTGTCCTGTAGATGTCTATCATATCCAGGTGTTCTAGTATTTCGTTTAAGGCCACTATATCTTTATTGATTCTCTGTTTGGATGACCGATCTAGAGCTGTCAGTGGAGTATTGAGGTCTCCAAGTATGATTGTATTTTTGTTAGTTTTTGTTTTAAGGTCAATAAGTAGCTGTCTTATATATTTTGGTGCTCCTTGGTTTGGTGCATATATATTAAGGATTGTTATGTCTTCTTGATTCAGTGTCCCCTTAATCATTATGAAGTGACCATTTTTGTCTCTGAGTACTTTTTCTGTCTTGTAGTCAGCATTATCCGATATGAGTATTGCTACACCTGCTTTTTTTTGGGTGTTGTTTGCTTGGAGTATTGTTTTCCAGCCTTTCACTTTGAATTTGTTTTTATCCTTGTTGCTTAGATGTGTTTCTTGTAGGCAGCATATAGTTGGATTTTCTTTTTTAATCCATTCTGCTACTCTGTGTCTTTTTATTGGTAAATTTAATCCATTTACATTTAGTGTAGTTATTGACACTTGTGGGTTCCCTACTGCCATTTTATAAATTGCTTTCTGTTAGTTTTGTATCTAGTTGATTCTTCTCTTTTGTTTTTCTATCATTTGTTTTTGTTTGTTTGTGTTCCATACTTCTTTCCTCTGTTGCTACCTTTTTTAAGTCATGTGTTTTTGTGGTGGTTTTTTCTAGGGTGGTTACCATTAAGTAATGAAAAGGGTACCTAC
Source organism: Saccopteryx leptura (assembly GCF_036850995.1). Taxonomy (NCBI): domain Eukaryota; kingdom Metazoa; phylum Chordata; class Mammalia; order Chiroptera; family Emballonuridae; genus Saccopteryx; species Saccopteryx leptura. The sequence continues at coordinate 177,815,475 of NC_089504.1, read as the reverse complement.
CATATTCATTGTAGTACCCTATCTTATAAGTATTTCTGCACTTCATCGTCCTTTGCTACTGTTAATCTCCATTCTCTCCCCCCCTTTTTTTCCTTTGTTGTCACAGTTTAAGTTTGGTTTTATTGTGTTCTTGGTGGAGCTGTTACTTGTGGTGTTGTTTTCTTTTGTTCTTTGAATCTGGTTGGAAAACCCCCTTTAGTATTTCCTGGAGTGGGGGCTTTATCGTGATAAATTCTCTCATCTTTTCTGTATTTGTGAATGTTTTTATATCTCCTTCATACTTGAAGGATAGCTTTGATGGGTATAGTATTCTTGGCTGAAAGTTCCTCTCTTTCAGGGCTTTAAATATTGGGGTCCACTCTCTTCTAGCTTGTAGAGTTTCTGCTGAGAAATCTGATGATAATCTAATAGGCCTTCCTTTATATGTTGTACTCTTCTTTTCCCTGGCTGCCTTGAGAATTTTTTCTTTGTCATTGGTTTGTGTCATCTTTATTATGATGTGCCTTGGAGTGGGTTTGTTGGGGTTAAGAAAACTTGGTGTTCTGTTTGCTTCTTGAATTTGAGGCTTTAGTTCTTTCCACAGGCTTGGGAAGTTCTCGTCTATTATTTGTTTGAGTATATTCTCCATTCCATTTTCTTTCTCTTCTCCCTCTGATATACCTATTATTCTTATGTTATTCTTTCTGATGGAGTCAGATAATTCCTGTAGGGCTTTCTCGTTTTTTATTATTTTTGAGTCTCTTTCTTCTTCTCTCTGTTGTGCCTCAAGTTGTTTGTCTTCTATTTCACTAATCCTATCTTCAATCTGGGTTGTTCTGCTAGCTAAGCTTGTTACCTCGTTTTTCAGCTCGTGAATTGAGTTTTTCATTTCTGTTTGATTTGTTTTTATAGTTTCAATTTCCTTGGTAATATATTCTTTGTGTTCATTGAGTTGTTTTCTGATCTCCCTATATTGCCTTTCTGTGTTTTCTTGTATATCTCTGAGTATTTTTAAGATTTCTATTTTAAATTCTCTGTCATTTAGCTCCAAGGCTTCCAATATGTTAAGTCTTTTCTCCATAGATTTTTCCACATCTATTTGTGTTACCTCTCTTTCTTTTGTATCCATAATATTCGATTTCGTCTTTCTTATTGGCATCTGAGGGTGGTCTTGTTGATAGCACTAATTAGAATTAATAAAGAGTAAAAAGTAAAAAAAAAAAAAGGGTAAAACACCCCACAAAAAAAAAGCAGTAATAATTTATTATTTCCCCCTTTTTTTTCTTTCTTCTCTTTCCCTCCTCTCCCTTCCTCAGGGAAATATCATGCCTATAATGGAGGGCCTGGTTTGTGGTGAAGAGTTCAAAGGGCAAAAAAAAAGGGGAGTAGGGACCTACTAAATGCAAAAAAAAAAAAAAAAAGGAAGAAAATCTTAGACAAGCATAAGATGATCTGCCTGCGGGTGATGGTCAACTAAGAGATATAATGAGAGGGATAAGAGGGAACCAGAAAAAAGGACAAAAAAAGGAATAATAACGAAGAAAAAATAAAAATAATAAGTAAAAATCTGTTGTATTAAGTGGAGCGAAGACCAAATACAATGGAGACCTTGGGTTGGGAGGACCCAAAATGCCACAAAAATAAACTAACAAGAAAAAAACAAAAACAAAAGCGAAAAAGAAAAATAAAGCCAAAAAAAAACCTTGAGTCCCAAATTAACTAATTTGTTCGTGATTGAGGATTAAATGGGAGGAAAGTAAAACGAGAAAAGAAAAAACGAATAGAAAGGAAAGAATAAGAAAAAGAGAAAAACGAAGGAAGAAATAAAAAAGGAAGAGAAAAAAACAAAATAAAGCAAACAACAACAACAACAAAAAAAAAACAAAAGAGGAGAGATGAGAGTTAAGTGTCCTGGAGTATAACCCCAAAGGAGGGTGAGGATGAAGAAGAGAAATAAAATGTAACACTTATGGGTAGTGTAGTTCAAGAAAAGGGAAGCATAAGATGGGCAGAGAATAGAAGGACCGAGGTGGAGGAAATAAAGGCAATAAGATAGAAGAAACAAACAACAACAACAACAACAAAAAAAAAATTAGTGGAACAAGTTGTAAAGTCTGTGGATTTTTCTTGATTTTGAGATGTTAACTTCTTCCTTTTTCTTTTCTCTCCCTCTTCCTGGTCGGTGACTCTGTACCCCAGGCTCTGCCCCTGTGTCACATTTAGGTAGGGATTTGCAGTTGATGGGATTCTATGGCAATGTCATATAATTGGCTTTAGTCTTGCTGGTAGTCAAGGCTTGTTGGCGTTTGCAGGGTCCAACGATGAGAGAGTTTGCTTTCCTGGAGTCTCTCTCCTAGTCCCCCCCTTCCTGAATTAGCAGCCTGGTGATCCAGCTATAAGGCTGCCACTGCTTCTGCCTGGGGAGTAAGAGGCTCAAAGAGCTGGGAAATCCCTACTCTATCCCCACTCAGTGCAAGGCTTTGGGAAGAGCTCTGGCAGTCAGGGCCTCCAGTGTAATCAGGCGGGGGTGGGAGTCAATTGTTGTCAAGGTGACTGTTCAGCGCCTAGCATTCAGTTGGACCTCTCAACCCAGGCTTTCCACACTTTGTAGCCTGTTTTGGCTGGTAAGAAGAGGCACTAGTCTCTGCTTGCGACTAGTGTGGTATAGATCTTATTATCTGCCAAGTCCTTCTTGTTAGCGTTTATCCCTGAATATGGAGGCTCTATCAATCAGAAGTTGCCCCCGCCTCTTTAGCGAGAGGCACTAAAAAATATCACGCCTCTTGTCTTGGGTCGGTGAACTGAGAGAGATCTTATCAATTAGAACCGAGGGTGCGCAGATTTCACGGGTTAAGTTAATTTTAGTAATTGGGTCGCAGCTGTGCTCCCGAAGGTATTTCAGGCTGCCTGCGCGCGCCCCTCCCCCAACGCTTGATTGTTAGCTTGAATGGCTGGGTGAGGTGCCCCGCCCGCGGAGAGAATCTCCCAAGTAGGGAATACCGCCCTGGGGCCTCTCCCGCTCCCCGTGCGCGGGCCGCTGGGAACGTTAGCGGTGCTCGGTCTGCAATGCTCGGTCTGCAACCAGACCGGGCATGTGCCAGCGGCTGCTCGCCGCTCCGGAGTGTGGGCGGTGCTCGCTCTGCAACCGACCCGGGCGCTGCTCGCGGCGGCGGCTGGCGGCGGCGGCTCGAGGCTGCTGCTCGCGGCTCCCGAGTGCGGGATGACTTACCACAGGCGCACTTCCTCGCGGCTTGAATGAACGTCCCTGCGGTAGCTTCCTCCACACCCTCGTCTCTCAGATTCAAGTGATAACAGTCCTTTTGCTTTCAGTTTGTGTGGAACTCCGTAATGCTCTGAAGATAAATTTTCCTGTTTCTAGTTGATAAATTTGTTGTGATTTTGGGGAGATCTGTCGGACGCGCTGCTCACGGCGCCATTTCCGTGACGTCACTCACCTCTTTTTTTTTTCTGATTTACTTATTTCACTCCGTATAATGTTATCAAGATCCCACCATTTTGTTGTAAGTGATCAGATGTCATCATTTCTTATGACTCAGTAGTATTCCATAGTGTATATGTGCCACATCTTCTTTATCCAGTCTTCCATTGAAGGGCATTTTGGTTGATTCCATGTCTTCACCACTGTGAAGAATGCTGCAATGAACACGGGGCTACATGTGTCTTTACATATCAATGTTTCTGAGTTTTGGGGGTATATACCCAGTAGAGGGATTGCTGGGTCATAAGGTAGTTCTATTTTCAGTTTTTTGAGGAACCACCATACTTTCTTCCATAATGGTTGTACTACTTTACAGTCCCACCAACAGTGAATGAGAGTTCCTTTTTCCCCATAGCCTCTCCAACACTTGCTATTACCTGTCTTGTTGATAATAGCTAATCTAACAGGTGTGAGGTGGTATCTCATTGTAGTTTTGATTTGCATTTCTCTAATAACTAATGAAGCTGAGCATCTTTTCATATATCTGTTGGCCATTTGTATTTCTTCCTGAGAGAAGAGTGTGTTCATGCCCTCTTCCCATTTTTTATTGGATTGTTTTCTTGTTTGTTGTTGAGTTTTATGAGTTCTTTGTATATTTTGGATATTAGGCCCTTATCTAAGCTGTCGTTTGAAAATAACATTTCCCATTTAGTTGACTGTTTATTTTGTTTTTAGTTTCTCTTGCTAGGCAAAAACCTTTTAGTCTGATGTAGTCCCATTCATTTATCTTTGCCTTCACTTCTCTTGCCTTTGGAGTCAAATTCATAAAATGTTCTTTAAAACCCAGGTCCATGAGTTTAGTACTTATGTCTTCTTCTATGTACTTTATTATTTCAGGTCTTATATTTAGGTCTTTGATCCATTTTGAATTAATTTTAGTACAAGGGGACAAGCTGTAATCGAGTTTCATTCTTTTGCATGTGGGATTCCAGTTTTCCTAGCACCATTTGTTGAAGAGGCTTTCTTTTCTCCATTGTGTGTTGTTGGCCCCTATATCAAAGATTATTTGACCATATATATGTGGTTTTATTTCTTGGCTTTCTGTTCTGTTCCATTGGTCTGAGTGTCTATTTTTCTGCCAATACCATGCTGTTTTGATTGTTGTGGCCCTATAATATAGTTTGAAGTCAGGTATTGTAATGCCCCCAGCTTCATTCTTTTTCTTTAGGATTGCTTTGGCTATTTGAGGTTTTTTATAGTTCCATATAAATCTGATGATTTTTTGTTCCATTTCTTTAAAAAATGTCATTGGAATTTTGATGGGAATTGCATTAAATTTATAAATTGCGGCCCTGGCCAATTGGCTCAGTGGTAGAGCGTCGGCCTGGTGTGCGGAAGTCCCAGGTTCGATTCCTGGCCAGGGCACACAGAAGAGGTGCCCATCTGCTTCTCCACCCCTCCCCCCTCCTTCCTCTCTGTCTCGCTCTTCGCCTCCCACAGCCAAGGCTCCATTGGAGCAACGATAGCTCGGGCGCTGGTGATGGTTCCATGGCCTGTGTCTCAGGCGCTAGAATGGCTCTGGTTGCAATAGAGCGATGCCCCGGATGGGCAGAGCATCGCCCCCTGGTGGGCATGCCGGGTGGATCCCTGTTGGGCACATGCAGGAGTCTGTCTGACTGCCTCCCCATTTCCAGCTTCAGAAAAATAAAAAATAAAATAAATAAATAAATTTATAAATTGCTTTGAGTAATATGGCCATTTTGATTATATTTATTCTTCATATCCAAGAACAAGGAATATTTTTCCATCTCATTGTGTCTTTTTCTATTTTTCTTAACAATGCTTTAGTTTTTGTTATATAGGTCCTTTACATTCTTTGTTATGTTTATTCCTAGGTATTTTATTTTTTTTTGTTGCAATCGTGAAGGGGATTATTTTTTTGAGTTTGTTTTCTAATATTTTATTGTTGGCATATAGAAAGGCTATGGACTTTTGTGTGTTAATTTTGTATCCTGCGACCTTACTGTATTGGTTTATTGTTTCTAGTAATCTTTTTGTGTAGTCCTTCAGGTTTTTGATGTATAGGATCATATCATTTGCAAAAAGTGATACCTTTACTTCTTCTTTTGCGATATGGATGCCTTTTATTTTTTTCTCTTGTCTGATTGCTCTGGCCAGAACTTCTAGCACCATGTTAAATAAGAGTGGAGAGAGTGGACAACCCTGTCTAGTTCCTGATTTAAGGTGGAAAGTCCTTAGTTTTATGCCAGTTAATATGATGTTGGCTGATGGTTTATCATATATGGCCTTTATCATGTTGAGATATTTTCTTTCTATACCCATTTTGTTGAGTTTCTTAAACATAAAGTTTTGTTGTGTTTTATCAAATGCCTTTTCTGCATCTATTGATAAGATCATGTGGTTTTAGTTCTTTGTTTTGTTGATATGGAGTATTACGTTAACCGTTTTACGTATGTTGAACCATCCTTGAGATTCTGGGTTGAATCCCACTTGATCATGATGTATTATTTTTTTAATATGTTGTTGTATTTGATTTGTTAGTATTTTGTTTAGTATTTTAGCATCTGTATTCATTAGAGATATTGGTCTGTAGTTTTCTGTTTTTGTGCCATCCTTGACAGGTTTCAGTATGATGGTTTTGTTGGCCTCATAAAATGTGTTTGGAAGTATTGCTTCTTCTTCAATTTTTTGGAAGACTTTGAGTAGAATAGGAACCAAGTTTCCTTTGAATGTTTGATAGAATTCACTAGTATAACCATCTGGGCCTGGATTTTTATTTTTTGGGAGGTTTTTAATAGTTTTTTCTATTTCCTCCCTGCTAATTGGTCTGTTTAGGCTTTCTGCTTCTTCTTGCCTCAGTCTAGGAAAGTTGTATTGTTCTAGGAATTTATCCATTTTTTCTAGATTGTTGAATTTGGTGGCATATAGATTCTGTAGTATTCTACAATAATTCTTTGTATATCTATGATGTCTATGGTGATTTCTCCTCTTTCATTTTGGATTTTGTTTATATGAGTTCTTTCTCTTTTTTCCTTTGTGAGTCTTGCCAAGGGTTTGTCAATTTTGTTTATCTTTTCAAAGAACCAGATCCTGGTTCTATTAATTTTTGCTGTAGTTTTTCTGTTCTCTATTTCATTTATTTCTGCTCTGATTTTTATTATCTTTTTTCTTTGGCTGGTTTTGGGTTGACTTTGTTCTTCTTTTTCTAGTTCCTTAAGGTGTGAATTTAAGTGGTTCACTTGGGCTCTTTCTTGTTTGTTCATATATGCCTGAAGTTCTATGAACTTTCCTCTTATTACTGCTTTTGTTGCATCCCAGAGATTCTGATATGTCGTATTTTCATTTTCATTTGTCTGTATATATCTTTTGATCTCTGTGCTTATTTCTTCTTTGACCCATTCATTGTTTAAAAGGATGCTGTTTAGTTTCCACATTTTTTGTGGGTTTTTTCCCTCTTTTTTGCTGTTGAATTCTAGTTTCAAGGTTTTATGATCCGAAAATATGCTTGGTACAATTTCAATTTTTCTGAATTTTCTGATGTTATGTTTGTGGCCCAACATATGGTCAATTCTTGAGAATGTTCCATGTATAGTAGAGAAAAATGTATACTCTGTCGCTTTGGGTTGAAGTGTCCTGTCGATATCTGTCATATCCAGGTGCTCTAGTGTTTTTTTTAAGGCCAATATATCTTTATTGATTCTCTGTTTGGATGACCCATCTAGAGCCATCAGCGGTGTATTGAGGTCTCCAAGTATGATTGTATTTTTGTCAGTTTTTTTTTAAGGTCAATAAGTAGCTGTCTTATATATTTTGGTGCTCATTTGTTTGGTGCATATATATTAAGGATTGTTATGTCTTCTTGATTCAGTGTCCCCTTAATCATTATGAAATGACCATTTTTGTCTCTGAGTACTTTTTCTGTCTTGTAGTCAGCATTATTAGATATGAGTATTGCTACACCTGCTTTTTTTTGGATGTTATTTGCTTGGAGTATTCATTTCCAGCCTTTTACTTTGAATTAGTTTTTATCCTTGTTGCTTAGATGTGTTTCTTGTAGGCAGCATATAGTTGGATTTTCTCTTTTAATCTTTTAATTATTGTGTCAATAATCCCAATTGCCATTTTATAAATTGCTTTCTATTAGTTTTGTTTCTTGTTTGATTCTTCTGTTTTGTTTTTCTATCATTTGTTTTTGTTTGTGTGTATTCCATACTTCTTTCTTCTGTTGCTACCTTTTTAAAGTCATGTGCTTTTGTGGTGTTTTTTTCAAGTGTGGTTACCATTAAGTATTGAAAAGGTTACCTACCATATTCATTGTAATACCCTATCTTATGAGTGTTTCTGCACTTCAGCGTCCTTTGATACTGTTAATCTCCATCCTCTCCCCCCCTTTTTTTTTCTTTTGTTGTCACAGTTTAAATTTGGTTTTATTGTGTTCTTGGTGGAGCTGTTACTTGTGCTTTTGTTTTGTTTTTTTTTCTTTGAATCTGGTTTGAAAACCCCCTTTAGTATTTCCTGGAGTGGGGGCTTTCTGATGATAAATTCCCTCATCTTTTTTGTATTTGTGAGTGTTTTTATTTCTCCTTCATATTTGATGGATATATTTCATGGGTATAGTATTCTTGTCTGAAAGTTCCTCTCTTTAAGGGCTTTAAATATTGGGGTCCACTCTCTTCTAGCTTGTAGAGTTTCTGCTGAGAAATTTGATGATAATCTAATAGTCCTTCCTTTATATGTTATATTCTTCTTTTCCCTGGCTGCCTTGAGCATTTTTTCTTTGTCATTGGTTTGTGCCATCTTTATTATGATGTGCCTTGGAGTAGGTTTGTTGTGGTTAAGAACACTCAGTGTTCTGTTTGCTTCTTGAATTTGAGGCTTTGTTCTTTCCACAGGCTTGGGAAGATTTAGTCTATTATTTGTTTGAGTATATTCTCCATTCCATTTTATCTCTCTTCTCCCTCTGATATACCTATTATTCTTATGTTATTCTTTTTGATAGAGTCAGACAATTCCTTTAGGGCTTTCTCATTTTTTTTTTTAATTTTTGATTCTCTTTCTTCTTCTCTCTGTTGTGCCTCAAGTTGCTTGTCTTCTATTTCACTAGTCCTATCTTCTATCTGGCCTGTTCTATTGGCTAAGCTTGTTACCTCATTTTTTAGCTTGTAAATTGAGTTTTTCATCTCTGTTTTATTTGTTTTTATAGTTTCAATTTCCTTGGTAATATATTTTTTGTGTTCGTTGAGTTGTTTTCTGAGCTCCCTAAATTGCTTTTCTGTGTTTTCTTATATATCTCGGAGTATTTTTAGGATTTCTATTTTAAATTCTCTGTCATTTAACTCCAAGGTTTCCAATATCTTAAACTTTTTCTCCATAGATTTTTCCACATCTATCTGTGTTACTTCTCTATTTTTTGTATCCATGATATTCGATTTCCACTTTCTTAATGGCATCTGAGGATGGTCTTTTTGATAGCACACAGGCACACTTCCTCCTCGGCTTGAATGAATGTCTATGCTGCAGTTAGCTTCCTCCACACCCTCAGCTCCCTCCCGACTCTCAGTTCCAAGTGAAAGCAGCCTCTTCGCCTTCAGTGTGTGGAATTCCTGGATGCTCCAAGGATAGATTTTTCTGTCTCTGGTTGATGAATCTGTTGAAAGTTTGGGCAGATCTGTCAGACGCGCTGCTCACGGTGGCATTTCTCTGATGTCACTTTCTCTTATGTAGTTCTTGTCCTTTCATCTTGTTTTCAACCCTTGGAAGCTTATAAAAATATGCTTTGGAGGTTAACAGTTCAAACAGATTATACAGGAGGACTTCCCCTTTAAGAGAACATCTGCTAATCTGTATTTACTAATGAACTCAACCACATTTGCCACAAATACTCCAATGGATTGCTAAGCTGTAGGCTGGGCTATTTTGGTGATGACTAATATATTTATATTTATAATTTTTAGACAGATCTAGCTTCTTGCTAGTTTTACTTGTCCCTAAGAAGAATATTAGTTAATAGTTTATTGTGAATGTGGAGATATTTAGAAGAATTTTTCAGTTTCAAATGCTTTACCCTATCTTAACCTGCTTTTTGCTTTCACTTAAACAAATGTTATATTTTGATTAATGGTAAACATATTGACCTTGCCCCATTCTTATTTCCAAAGAATATTATTAGGAAGATTTAATTATTTTTCCTTTGCAAAATTTATCTTCAAACAATCTCTGTTATTTGAAAAGTCCTCTGTATAGTTTTTATCCAAAAAAGCACTCAATTAGAGTGTAGTTTGTGCAAGAGGTAGAATTAAAATAGCTCAATTTGTCATGTTTATTGTTGTTGGAGATTTTTTTTTTTTTTTGAAGCTGGAAACAGGGAGAGACAGTCAGACAGACTCCCGCATGTGCCCGACCGGGATCCACCCGGCACGCCCACCAGGGGCGATGCTCTGCCCACCAGGGGACGATGCTCTGCCCCTCTGGGGCGTCGCTCTGCCGCGACCAGAGCCACCCTAGTGCCTGGGGCAGAGGCCAAGGAGACATCCCCAGCGCCCGGGCCATCTTTGCTCCAATGGAGCCTTAGCTGCGGGAGGGGAAGAGAGAGACAGAGAGGAAGGAGGGGGGCGGGGGGTGGAGAAGCAAATGGGTGCTTCTCCTATGTGCCCTGGCCGGGAATCAAACCCGGGTCCCCCGCACGCCAGGCCAATGCTCTACCGCTGAGCCAACCAGCCAGGGCCTGTTGGAGATTTTTAAAAGCGGTTTTAATTCTATTTGTATTCAGCATTGTTTTTCTTGACATATTTTCTTTATGTGTTTTGGTAACTTGTTTTATATAAAAAGATATGGAACCATTCGATTTTATTCCAGCATTATATTTTATAGTATTATCTCATTGATTACAGCATAAATTCAAGGATTTGTAGGCTAATCCTGGAGCTAGCCCTTTTTGATCCTGAGTACAGTGCGCTGCTGCAAAATCATCTTCTCTCCTCAGCTTCAAGTCTCTCTGAGTTGCTTCTAAATGAAACCTTTCCCAAGTCTCGATGACCTACTGTAGACCCTACTAGCAAAAAGGTAGTCATAAAGCAGATTGCATCTAGTGGGAATATAGTGATAATACCATTCACTCAACTCTATCTAAAGATACTGGTAAGCCATCTTTTGTGTATTTCTCCCCTATTCAAAAGAAAATGAAATGAAAAGAAAATGTATACACAGGCATCAAAAAGCAAGTAAAGCTGACACTTAAAGAAATCAAGGTACTTGCTTAGTTTAATCTACATCATTAGAGTGCCTACTTGGATTTGGCACCTTAAAGAGCAAGTTCAAAGACATGGCTTTTGTCATTTGGGGATTTTTTTACATGTAAACAGACATGTGAAAAATTTTGCCAAACTTAAATAATGAACATTGAACAAATAGAGTAGTAAATATTCATATTTTACAAATAATGGTAAATGATGGATAATATTAACATCTATAGCATTAAATTGCTTTAGAAATTTTTCCCTTTCAGTTTGGTTTTGCTGTTCTGTTTGTTAGCTTTAACCAGAGCAGGTGAAAATCTATTATGCCAACTGTATCATGGTTTTCATCTGGCTTTTTTTGTATTTAATGTAAGCTTATACCTATCCCATACTAGGTAGTATTCTTAGCTTATTATATGTAGCAATTCACTTAATCCTCACAACAACTCTAGAGGTAGGTATTATTCTGTTGCTTTTTCCTTACATGGGAAAACTGAGACACACAGTGGTTAAACAAGTTGCCCAGGTCACTCACCTTGTTAGTGCAGGAGCAAGATTGAACCCAGACACTTTGGGGTTCAGGAGATCAAAATGTTAACTAAATGCTATGCTATCTGCTGAGGTTTCAGGGGTATTTACAAAAGATGAGTCCAAAAGTTGATGTGGTCAACATTGTATATATTGCTTTCATTGATGTCAATGTATAACCATGTAGCCTCCTAAAAAGACCACAGTGATTTTGCTGTTTTCCTGTCATTAAAAAAAAATCCATTTTATTCATATTTGCATTCAATTTATTTATTTTTATTTTTTAATTGATTTAAATTTATTGTGTTTACATAGATTCAAGTGTCCCATGTAATATATCCCCCATCCCTGTGTTTCCCTCAAATACCTTTTGCCCCCCTCCCCTCTATACCCTCCCCTCTTCCCTCCAAGATTTGCTTTTCTGCTCTCTATAACACTGTGTTATGTATATATAATTTCACCAATCTCTTTCCCTTCTCTGAACCTGTAATAAGGTACCAAAAAGCTGCAAAATTAATATTGATATTTTAAAGAAAATAGTCAGGTTTCTTGTCCCCTCTTTTCTGTAGAGAATAAAGGGAAGGAAATGTGACAGTTTCCTAGCTTGCAGAAACATACTGTGTAGGAAACTCCCTTCTACTAGGAAACTTAAAGGGCATTTTATTAATTTGGGCTAGGCATACAGAGAGATTCTGTAAAAATGATTTTTATACTTGTGTGATTTACACCAACTCAGGATGACCGATAGCATTGTATTGTAAATGAAGAGGGGAAGGAGATTTAGATTCCCTCCCCCCGACACCTGTAAGAAAGCAGGTAAATAGCTAGCCAGATGCAGGAAGAGAGAGATTGAAAAACCTTTTCCTATTTGATGAGCCATTCGCAGGCATTTATCCCCTGGTGCCATGGAAACTACCTCTCCCCTCCTGAAAGTCCTGAAAGCATGTAATTAATGTATATACCTCTAAACAAAGGAATGGCAAATGAACACTAGAAAATTTAGGAATATTTTAAATATGTAGAACCACATTTTTGCTATTGTGTTACCTTGTAAGTTTTAATATATAGGAATATTTTTATGGATCCTATGGAATAATGTTATAAGCTTGCTAATGAATTGTGTCCCATCCCCCTCCTCCTTTTCCTGCCAACCTGTGTGCGTGTGAGAGCAAAAGTATATAACCTGCCACAAGAGCTGTGCCCTGCACGAATGATTTGGGTCTGCAATGCCCCATGTTAGCCATACACGGCCAGCATATTTAAGAAATCTTCTTTAATAAAACCCTTCAAAATTCATCTGGATTTGGTGTCTCTACGAAAACCCGCAAAAGTGAGGTACAGGTACTTTACAACAAACCCATCCTCTCATCCCCTTTCCTTCTGTCCGCTTTCCTTCTGGTCCCTTTGATCCTACTTCTGCCTCTATTCTGTTGCTCAGTTCACATTTTCCATAAGATTCCTCAAATGAGTGAGGTCATATAATATTTTTCTTTCTCTGCCTGGCTCATTTCACTTAACGTAATAGTTTCCAGGTCTATCCATGTTGTCACAAAAGGTAAGATTTTCTTCTTTATCATGGCCCTATAGTATTCCATTGTATATATGTAGCAAAGCTTTTTAATTTATTTGTCCACTGATGGGCACTTGGGCTGTTTCCAGATCTTGGCTATTGTAAACAATACTTCCATAAATATGGGGTGGTATTTTTTCTTTTGAATCAGTGATTTGGTGTTCTTAGAATATATTCCTAAAACCGGTATGGCTGGTGTTACACTCGCCGGGTAAAACAAACACTGGAGACATTTGTAGAGTTTTAGACAAAGTTTTATGGCCAAGAGAAAAAGAAGAAAAGCAAACCTGTGCAGGGGTGAGCTCAGGTGGTAGTCACCAGAGTCACACCGAGCGCCTACAGTCTAGGGGTTTTTATAGCGTAGCAAGCAAGCGGTTCATACAGAAGCGAATTTGCGTTTAGCAGTTGGCTCCCCTAAATTAAATTTTAGTCACGTGCCTTAGTAACCAGTCATACAGTTGAAAGCCCCCAGCTGGAAATGTCCCTATCTATCCTCTAGGATGTCGTTACACTAACTATCTTAGGAGTTTTTACGACTTCCTTATCTCAAGGACTCATCAGCTCCTAGTCATCCTGGGAGTCTAACGACTTCCCTATCTCAAGGACTCATCTGTTCCTAGTCATCCTGGGAGTCTGGGCTCATCTGTTCCGGGAATGAGCTGTACTTACTGGACTAGTTCCTTTGAAGTTATTTCCAAAGCCCATTAATGTATTTTATGGCCTTTATTCGAATGTCACAGCTGGGTGAAAAGGCAGTTCCATTTTTAATTTTTTGAGGAGTCTCCATACTGTTTTCCACAGTGGCTGCACCAGTCTGCATTCCCACCAGCAGTGCAGGAGGGTTTCCTTTTCTCCACATCCTCTCCAGCACTTATTATGTCTTGTTTTGTTGATGAGAGCCATTCTGACTGGTGTTAGGTGATATCTCATTGTGGTTTTAATTTGCATTTCTTTAATGATTAGTGATGTTGAGCATTTTTTCATATGCCTATTGGCCATCTGTATATCCTTTTGGAGAAGTGTCTATTCATTTCTTTTACCATTTTTTGATTGGATTGTTTGTCTTCCTGGTGTTGAGTTTTACAAGTTCTTTATAAATTTTGTTTATTAACCCCTTATCAGAAGTATTGTCGAATATGTTCTCCCATTGTGTGGTTTGTCTTTTTATTCTGTTCATACTGTCTTTAGCTGTGCAAAAGCTTTTTAGTTTGATACAGTCCCATTTGTTTATCCTGTCTTTTATTTCACTTGCCTGTGGAGATAAATCAGCAAATATATTGCTGTGATAGATGTTGGTGAGCTTACTGCTTATGTTTTCTTCTAATAAGCTTATGGTTTCATGACTTACATTTAAGTCCTTTATCCATTTGAGTTTATTTTTGTAAATGGTGTAAGTTGGTGGTCTAGTTTCATTTTTTTGCAGGTAGCTGTCCAATTTTTCCAATACTATTTGTTAAAGAGACTGTCTTTACTCCATTGTATGCTTTTACCTCCTTTGTCAAATATCAATCGTCCATAGAGGTGTGGGTTTATTTCTGGGTTCTCTGTTCTGTTCCTTTGATTTATAAGCCTGTTCTTATGCCAGTACCAATCTGTTTTGAGTACAATAGCCTTGTAGTATAATTTGATATCACAAAGTGTGATACCTCCCAGTTTAGTCTTCTTTTTCAAGATTGCTGAGGCTATTGATGTTCTTTTATGGTTCCATATAAATTTTTGGAATATATGTTCTATATCTTTGAAGTGTGTCATTGGTATATTAATTGGTATTGTGCTGAATTTATAGATTGCTCAGGGTAATATAAACATTTTAATGATGTTTATTCTTCCTAACCATGAGCACGGTATAAGCTTCCACTTATTTGTATCTTCCTTGATTTCTTTTATCAATGTTTTATAATTTTCTGAGTATAAGTCTTTAAACTCCTTGGTTAAATTTACTCATAGGTACTTTATTTTTTTTGTTGCAATAGTGAAGGAGATTGTTTCCTTAATTTCTCTCTCTCTTTTTTTTTATAGAGACAGAGATAGGGATAGATAGGTAAAGACACACAGGAATGGAGAGAGATGAGAAGCATCAGTTACTAGTTTTTTGTTGCAACACCTTAGTTGTTCATTGATTGCTTTCTCATATGTGCCTTGACCAGGGCTAAAGCAGAGCAAGTAACCCCTTGGGGGGTGACCAAGCCAGTGACCTTGGGTCCAAGCTGGTGAGCTTTGCTCAAACCAGATGAGCCCACACTCATGCTGGTGACCTCAGGGTCTTGAACCTGGGTCCTCTGCATCCCAGTCCAACGCTCTATCCACTGTACCACCGCCTGGTCAGGCTAATTTCTCTTTCTGACAGTTCATTGTTGGTGTATAAAAGTGCCTCTGATTTCTGTGTATTAATTTTATATCCTGCCACTTTGCTGAATTCATTTATTAGGTTTTTTGACTGAGACTTTAGGGTTTTCTATATACAATATCATATCATCTGCAAATAATGATAGTTTTACTTCTTCTTTTCCAATTTTAATGCCTTTTATTTCTTCTTCTTGTCTGATTGCTGTAGCTAGGACTTCCAGGACTATGTTGAATAAGAGTGGTGAAAGGGGGCACCCTTGCCTCATTCCTGATCTTAAGGGGATTGCTTTTAGTTTTTGTCCATTAATTGTGATGTTGGCTGTGGTTTCACATAGATGGCCTTTATCATGTTAAGGTATGTTCCCTGTATTCCCACTTTGCTGACAGTTTTGATCATAAATGAGTGCTAGATTTTATTAAATGATTGTTCTGCATCTATTGAAATATCAAGTGTTTTTTTTCCTTCCTTTTGTTTATGTGATGAATCACATTGATTGATTTACAAATATTGTACCATCCTTGTCTCCCCAGAATAAATCTCATTTGATCATAATGTATGATTTTTTTCATGTACTGCTGGATCTGGTTTGCTAATATTTTGTTGAGGATCTTTTTTTTTACTCACAAGCGTTATTATTTTATTTTATTTTTTTAGATTTTATTTGCTCATTTTTATTAGAGAGGAAGGAGAGAAAGAAAGAGATAGAGAAAGGGGGGGCAAGCTGAAAGCATCAACTCCCATATGTGCCTTGATCAAGCAAGCCCGGGGTTTTGAACCAGCGACCTCAGCATTCCAGGTCGATGCTTTATCCACTGTGCCACCGCAGGTCAGGCTTGTTGAGGATTTTAGCATCTAAATTTATCAGGGATATTTGCCTGGGATATGTGTTGTCTTTGCCTGGTTTTGGAATCAGAATTATTCTTGCCTCATAAAAGGAGCTTGGAAGTCTTCCTTCCTCTTGAATTTTTTGAAATAGCTTGAAAAAGGTAGGAATTAGTTCTTCTTTGAATATTTGGTAGAATTCACCTGTAAAGCCATCTGGCCCAGGGCTTTTGTTTGTTGGGAATATTTTAATAACCGTTTTTGATCTCCTTTGTTGTAATTGTTCTGTTTAGGTTTTCTGATTCTTTCAGATTGATTTTTGGAAGATTATATATTTCAAGAAATTTGTCCATTTCACCTAGGTTGTTTAATGTTTTGGCATAGTTCTTCATAGCATTTTCTTACATTCCTTTGTGTTTCTACTGTGTCAGTCGATACTTCTCCACTCTCATTTCTAATTTTATTTATTTGATAGCTCTCTCTTTTTCTTGGTGAGTCTGGTTAAATGTTCATTAATCTTGTTGACCTTTTCATTGAACCAGCTCTTGGTTTCATTGATCCTCTGTATTTTTTTTTTAGCCTTTATGTCATTTATTTTCTATCTAATCTTTATTGTTTCCTTCTTTATACTTCCTCTGGGCTTTACTTGCTATTCTTTCTCTAGTTCTTTTAGATGCAGGATTAAATTGTTTATTTGAGATTTTTCTGGCTTCTTAAGTTATTCCTGTAATGCTCTGAACTTTCCTCTCAGGACTGCTTTTGCTGTGTCCAATAAATTTTGAGTTGTTTTATGTTAATTTTCATTTGTTTCAAGGAAAGTTTTGATTTTTTTCTTGATCTCATTGTTAATCCATTTGTTATTTAATAACATGCTATTTAGTTTCCAAGTGTTTGAGTGTTTTTCAGTTTTTCTATTGTAGTTAATTTCTAGTTTCATGCCACTGTGATCTGAGAAGATGCTTGATATGATTTCAATCTTCTTAAATTTGTTGAGACTCATTTTGTGTTCTAATATGTGGTCCATCTTAGAGAATGTACCATGAGCATTTGAAAAGAATGTATATGCTGATGCTTTAGGGTGAAAGTTTCTGAAGATATCTATTAAGTCTAGCTGATCTAGTGTGTCTTTTAAATCTGCTGTTTCTTTGTTAATTTTCTCTCTTGAGGATCTATTCAGTAATGTTAATGTGGTATTGCAAACCCCTGTATTATAGTATTGCTGTTGATCTCGCCCTTTATGCCCATCAAAATATGCTATAAATTTAGATTCTCCTATATTAGGTGCACAGATATTTATAATGGTTATATCTTCCTGTTGAATTGCTCCTTTTATCATTATGTAGTAACTTTTTTTTATCCCTTACTATAGCTTTTGTTTTAAAGTCTAGTTTGTCAGATATAAGTATTGCTACCCCAGCTTTTTTTTCATTTCCATTTGTACGAAATATTTTTTTCCATCCCTTCACTTTCAGTCTTGTGTCTCTTTTGTTTTGAGGTGAGTCTCTTGTAGACAGCATATATATGAGTCCTGTTTTCTTATCCACTCAGCTACCTTATCTCTTTTCATTGGAGCATTTAATCCATTTACATTTAAGATTATTATTGATATGTGGTTGTTTATTGCCATTTTATTTTTTATATCTACATTCCTTGTTTTCTAGATTTTTTTCACCTTTGTTCTGATTACAGCAGGTCCCTTAACATTTCTTTTAGCATTGGTTTGGTTGTAATGAATTCCTTGAGTTTTTTTTTGTCTGTGAAGCTTTTTATTGCTTTTTAAATTTTAAATAATATCTTGCTGGATAGAGAATTCTTGGTTGTAGGATCTTCGTTTGCATTACTTTGCATATTTCTTCCCATTCCATTCTGGCCTCTATTGTTCCTGTTTAGAAGTTTGATGTCATTCTTATGGGGGTTCTCTGTTGGTAATTGACTGTTTTTCTCTTGCAGCTTTTAGTATTTTTTCTTTATCCCTTAATTTTAGTATTTTAATTATGATGTGTTTTGATGTAGGCCTCTTTGGGTTCATCCTTAATGGGACTCTGTGCTTCTTGAACTTGTCTGACTTTTTCCTTCATCTATTTAGGGAAGTTTTCAGCTATAATTTTTTTAATCAGGTTCTTTATCCCTTGTTCTTTCTCTTATCCTTTAAGAATACCTATGATGTGGATTTTGTTTCTCTTTATGTTGTCACAGAGCTCTCTTAGAGTTTCCTTAGACTTTTTGAGCCTCTTTTCTTTTTGCTGCTCTGCTTCCATGCTTTTGTTTATCTTGTCCTCTAAATCGCTGATTTGATCCTCAGCTTTATCCATTTTTGTTTTAATTCCTTCTAGTGTGGTCTTTATTTCTGATATTGTGTTTTTCATTTCTGACTGTTTTTTTTTTTTTATGATTTCAATGTGCATTTTAATGCTTGCTATCTATATATTTAGGTGTTCATTATGTCCATCCATTGTTTCTCTAAGATCTTTGAGCATCCTAATAATCATTATTTTAAACTCTGCATCTGGTAATTTGGTTATTTCCTTTTCATTTAGATCTTTTTCTGGGGATTTTTCTTGTTGATTCATTTGAGTTGCATTTCTCTGCCTTTCCATTTTGTCTGTGTATAAACTTCTCCTTTGGATGTGTTGTTTGTGTAGCTAGTTGAGTATAGGGTTGGTATTGTCTGCCTCCAGTTTCCAGTTGTATTGTTTTTTTAACTTCTTGGGTTGGCATCAGCTGTTGTTTGTAAACTGCTGTGGGCTATTTGTCTGGTCACTGTTCTTTTTGCAATTTATATTGGCATTTTCTATCTTTTAACTGGGTCAGGTGTGAGGAACCCTTCTTTAAGCTATCACTCTTACAATGGTTGCTAGGTCCTGAACTGTTGCTCTCATATCAGGCCTCTAGATGTGTCCTCCCTGGACCTTTTCAGCTGGAGCCTGTTGCAGACCAGCCTGTTTATCTACCTTTTTGGAGCAACAGGCAATCCCAATCCTGTGGCTGCCTCTGCTGAGCCCAGATGTTGTTGTTAATATCAACTGCACTCTTAGGCTGGCTTTTATCTACTTTTGGTCTGGAGGATGTTTGTTTAAATGTTCAGGTTTCCCTGAGATTCACTTTCAGCCATCTTTTATTAGTGTATGCTTGTTGGGCTCAGTACTATAATTCAGGGGTTAGGTAAGGTATTGGATGTGCTTTGCCCCTCAGTCTTAAGTGTAGTTCTATCCAGACTTCTTTTTTATTTTATTTTATATTTTTCTTTTTCAACCCTCAGAAGGGTGTGGCCACAGGAGTCCAATGGGTTTGGCCTCTGTGTCCCTGAAGTGTAGTCTGTTTGCAGGCCTGCCATCACCACTGCTGCTGCCTCTGGTGTTTGGGCACAGGTGTTGCCGATGCCGGCCCACTGCTGTGGCCACTGTGGCTTCTACCTCACCTCTGTGGGTGGGATTGTGTGTGAGCTCCTGGGCTTATGCCATGGTGGGCCCCTGGCCTCTGCCCAGCCCCTGTGGACCGGATGGCATTCACACACCTGGCTGCAAACCTTGGCTGGTCCCCTGGCCTCCACCCTGCCCCTTGAGTGGTACTGCATTTGTGCACTTGGCCAGAAACCTCGCCACCTCGGGTGGGACTGCAGGTGGGACCTTGCTGGTTCCAGGAAAAATATTCACTTTAGTTTTGGGGAGTGACTCAGCCCAGGGATTAAGGTGGCTGTCCCTCAAAGTGTTTCTCCCTGTGCCTCCTAAATTACACTCTCTTTCTGCTACTTCATACCTCTCAGATCTTCCTGTTCCCCGGAGCCCCAGGTGAGTTGTTGTGAAAGAGGTTTCCTGAACAGTTCCTTTAAGACAAGTCCTAAATTCGAGAAATCTGTCTCTTTCTTGCAAACAGTATGCTGGCTTGTTTTGCAGCTAAATACTGTCCTTATGCCTCTTCTAGGCTCTGGGGTTGCAGGCTGGGGCTCTGCTTCTGGGGTCCAGGACCTTCCCCTTTCTGGGAAACCCACCCCACCACACAAGTCCCTCCAGGTCACCACTCGCTCCTGGGAGCTGGGCAGCCCTCTCTGCATTTTCCCTTTTCCTACCAGTCTCAGTGTGTCTTCTTTGGTGATCTTTGGTTATGGAATCCTCTAACCCAAAGTTGGTTTTTCCAGATGATTGTTCTTAAAATTAAGTTTTAATCCACTTTGCTTTTGGGAGATGGAAGTTGGAACGTCCGCCTACTCCATCACCATCTTGCTGCCCCCTTGCTTGCTCTTGATCTTCCTTCAAGATAGGGTCACTGCATTCAATTTATTATATAAACTATTTGAAATATTGACAACCTTAATGTAAAATATAAGCTAAATAAAATTATTGTTAATGGACACAAACAATAATGATGAAAATAAGAAATTATTGTTGGCAATAATCATCGTCTTGGATGCTCACAAGTTCTATGATCAGAGGCAAGACCCTCTGTCTTCCCATGTGTCAAATGTGGCAATTGGGTAGGTGATCCTTAAACTGTCCTTTTTAGAACTAATGCTACATTAGTTTATAATTCTATATACAAACAATAATTTGCAAATCAGTTTTTTATACTGTCAACTTTAATGCACAATCTTCTTTAGCTGCTCCATATATTTAGAATTCTTATCTAGCCCTCTACACATATATTTATAATTCACACACACACATACATACACACACCTTTCACTCTTTAATGGTTTATAATCACTTTCTGGATCAAGATGAAGGTGCTTGGCTTGGCACACAATGTCAACCATGATATACTCTTTCTTTTCTGCCTCTGCAAGTTCTTCTCTCCCCATACCTCCTCTTATGCCTTACCAACTACTTATTATTCCATCAAAATGGATGCTTTGATATAGGCCTCTGCCTTTTAACATTATTCTCTCTTCCTAGAAACATTTTCCCATTTTTTCTATCTAGTAAACTTATATCTCAAGACAATTAACTTCTTTGGGAGGGTTTCTTTGGCTTTCCTTCCCTCTCCTACACATAGAATGAACCAAGGGCCCACTCTCTGGGCCCTGTTAGGAAATTGTGTACCCCTGTCATCACACCTGCCACAGTTCATGGCAATCACTGACTTTCTTG
Source organism: Saccopteryx leptura (assembly GCF_036850995.1). Lineage (NCBI taxonomy): Eukaryota > Metazoa > Chordata > Mammalia > Chiroptera > Emballonuridae > Saccopteryx > Saccopteryx leptura. The sequence goes on along the minus strand of NC_089504.1, from coordinate 177,794,450 downwards.
CTTGTCTTCCCCATTGGACTGTGGTTGGAATACAGAGACTGAATATTTCAGCTGACTCCACCCATGACCTCCTGTCAGTGCCCTAACCTCACTGAAGAGCAGGTTTCTTCATTCTTAAAGTGTGAATAATACTACTGGCTCTCCATACTTTGCTGGTTTATAGTGGGATAAATGAGATACGTGTAGGTAGTCCTGTTGGGCTACAAAGTCCAATGCACTTTTATTGGCTCTTTTATATTTACTGCTGGGGAAGATTGTTGTAGAATTTACCTGCTGTGCTTAATTTTAAGACTTAAGAATATTGCTTAATCTTAAGACTTAAAAAAAATCTAGTAAACCAATCAGGAAAGATTAAATTTGCCTTTATTATTAGGCTTTCAGACTGAAAAACAATAACAACAACAAAAAAATTAAAGATTTAAATCAAAACTAGGTCAAAGCTTAGCCCTGTAAGGAGCTGTAGGACTTTAGCAATAAGGCTACTGTAGCTATTTTTTTTTCACTGAATTTTCTAAAAACAAAGTCCTATTTTTATCCCAACTAGACAGCCCTGCTCCCCCAGGGATTTATTAGCTTGGTGTTCCAAGGCAGCTTCTTCCCTGTTATTTGTCTGCAGCATGAAGGAACAACAGGTGGGGAAGGTTCAGCCACACCATTGTGGCTTATAATGTTTATTAAAAGCTAAAGAAATACATGATCAGCTAATTTCTTGTATCACTAACGGCAGATTTACCAGCATCACATCAAATATTTTTGTTTTAAACTACCAGTAGTTACAAGTTGATATTGTCCAGGCTCAAAAAAATACAGAGTAATGAATTTCTTCTAATTATTAGGCACTGATGAAAAATGTCACTTGTCTACTCTCAGAGTTATCCTGGGAATCTCATCTTTCTACACGAGAGAGAACTTTAGTTGATATGCATAGATTCAGTGCTGCTGGAAAGCACTTCAGTGTGATGTCAACCACAAATAATTACTGGTGTGTCTGGGAAAGTGATTAAAATGGCTTAAAATTAAGATTTTGGTTTGCTATAGTTATTTCTATGCAAATATTGCACATTTTTCAACTGACATGGGTGTCTTAATTAAAAACAAGCTAAAGTTTTAGAATAACAAGAGATTTTTAACTTCTGCCAAACCTCACACTATAAAAAATTATAGATCCAGCCTTAGCTTGCAAATGAAAGTAATCTTTCTCCTTGTTGTAGAGCTTATTGGGCTTTTTCAGGTTACACTGTAGCCTTTTATTGAATTGTGCATTTCCTGATCAAATGCTCAAATATTTCAGATAATGGACTTTGCAGCTGGACCCTCTGTTCAAAGACAGAGGGCAGAATGAGTCGTCTGTCTGCCCCCTCAGTAGAAGTCAGGTGGTGCCTTCTAATAGTTCTCCTACAGCCTGACCAGGCAGTGGTGCAATGGATAGAGCATTGGACTGGGATGCTGAGGACCCAGGTTCAAGACCCCGAGGTCGCCAGCTTGAGTGTGGGCTCATCTGGTTTGAGCAAAAGCTCACCAGCTTGGACCCAAGGTCGCTGGCTCGAGCAAGGGATTACTCAGTCTGCTGAAGGCCCACTGTCAAGGCACATATGAGAAAGCAATCAATGAACAATTAAGATGTTGTAATGTACAACAAAAAAACACTAATGATTGCTGCTTCTCATCTTTCCGTTCCTGTCTGTCTGTCCCTGTCTATCCCTCTCTCTGACTCTCTCTCTGTCTCTGTAAAAAAAAAAATTTAAAAAAAGAGCAGTTACTAATAGTTCTCCTACAGTTGGCACCAGCAAGGGACCTCCAGAAATTACTGATTTTTTTTTAAACTTCTAATTTGGAGGAGAATGAAAAAACCCTGCCTGAGTTCCTCCTTTTTTATAAATATATATATTTTTAATTTTATGTCTATTTCTCTTAACTCTCTAATATAATCAGATATGGGGTATACAAAAAGCCTATCAGGAAACCTTTAATGCTTTGTAATTCTTTCAGGCCCAATCTGAGAAATCAATGATAAGCAAAGGTTTCTTAAATGGTCACAAACTCAACAGGTAGCACTTGTTTTCTTGTTTTATCCTCCACCTCCTTTGGAAGTTCTGTGTTCTATGTTCTATCGGTGGTTATCATAGCTGTGTTAACTTGTGTACTTAAAGTATAACGTTATATAGATAGCATTTGTATTACATCAAAATGCTTTTAGTGATTTGATCCAAGGCCAGAGTAATGTGAAAATTTTAGAATTTAAAAATAAATTCTAGGAGTTGTTGTAAGATCAATAAAGAAGGTATGATAGCAGGGTTCTGTTTTTAAAAATCAAATTGGTGAGAAATAATGATAACAATTCCACATTCAGTCTTTTCTCCTCCCTCTGTACACAGCCCCTGGGCAGACTTGGTAATTCCCAGGACCTCAACTGTGCCAATTCCTTCCAAAGTCACTTCCTCAGTCCAGGTCTCTCCTGAGATTCAGATCCCAGTGTCTGCTGGATATTGCCACATCATTATCAGTATGTCTAGAACTGCATTTCTTCTTCACCCTTATTTCCCTTGGGCCAATTACCGACCTGCTTATACCCTGAATTCTTAAGCTTGGTTCTTGTGCTGCCATCTAATGAGCTGCTAGAGTCAGAAACCAGAGAACTATCCCTGACTATTCAGTATTTATTTCTCATCACTCCAAGTCCTATTCTTCTTATCCCTAATGACCTCTAAGATTTTATCTGCCATGTCTCCTGTACTCTCTTCACCATCCTCAACTGGCACTATTTTTCATATGTGTTTTATCATGTCTTACTTAGGCTAATAGTCTCTTAACTCCTATCCCTGAATTTCCTTCCTTCAATCCCTCTATTACTTCTTTCCATCCATTGTCTTTATGCCTCTTGCTTGGTTAACATTCTTCTATGGTTATCTATTGCCTACAGATAAAGTTGATATCTTTAACCAGGATGGGGTGGGCATCACGTTATGCCCTCCCCACCCTCAGAATCCATTCACTCCTCTAGTACTGTTAGCAATGTTATTCATTCTATCTTCAACATTAGAGCCAAGTCAGCAATAATGAACATATCTTTATTTAAAATTTTAATATGTGTTCACAGATTTCTGTTTTTATTTTGAACTTTAATTTTTAAATTTTATTTAGAAAGTTAAATTTAACAGGGTGACATTGATCAATAAGTGTGCATAGATTTCAGGTGAGCATTTCTATAGCATTTGAACTGCTGGTTATGTTGTATACCCATCACCCAAATTCAAACCTTTTTCAATCACCTTATATTTATTGGTCTTTATGCATCTCCCCCCACCCCCTCCCCTCTCCCCATTTACTCAAGTCCCCTTCCCCCTCCTTCCAATTTTTCTTCCCCCTGGTAACCACTTCACTTTTATCTATGTCCATAAGTCTCAGTTTTATATCCCACCTATGTGTGAAATCATAAAGTTCTTAGCTTTTTCTGATTTATATATTTCACTCAGTAAAATGTTCTCCAGGTCCATCCATGTTGTAATAAATGTCACTATGTCATCATTTCTTATGGTTGAGTAGTATTCCATTGTATATATGTACCAACTCTTCATCTATTCTTCCATTGAAGGACACTTTGGTTGTTTCCATGTCTTGGCCACTGTGAATAATTCTACAATGAACTTGGGGGTGCATGTGTGTTTACGTACCATTGCTTTTGACATTTTGGGGTAGATGGATTGCTGGGTCATTGGGTAATTTTATTCCATTTGTGTGTGTGTGTGTGTGTGTGTGTGTGTGTGTGTGTGTGTGACAGAGACAGAGAGAGAGACAGAGAGAGAGAGACAGATAGGTACAGACAGGAAGAGAGATGAGAAGCATCAATTCTTCATTGCAGCTTCTTAGTTCTTCATTGATTGATTTCTCACATATGCCTTGACTAGGGGTCTGCAGCAGACTGAGTGACCCCTTGCTCAAGCCAGTGACCTTGGGTTCAAGCTAGTGAGCTGTGTTCAAACCATATGAGCCCGCGCTCAAGCCGGCAACCTTGGGGTTTCGAACCTGGGTTTTCTGCATCCCAGTTCGACAATCTATCTACTGCACCACCACCTGGTCAGGCGGTAATTCTATTCTTAATTTTTGAGAAACCAGCATACTTCCTTAATAATGATTATACTAATTTGCATTTCCACCAGCAGTGAATGAGAGTTTTTTTCTCCACAACCTCTCCAACAATTGTTATTACCTGTCTTATTGATACAAACTAATCTAACAAGTGTGAGGTGGTATCTCATTGAAATTTTGATTTGAATTTCTCAAATAGCTAGTGAAAATGAGCATCTTTTTATATATCAGTTGGCCATTTGTATGTCCTCTTTGGAGAAGTGTCTGTTCAGCTCCTCTCTCCATTTTTTAATTGGATTATTCACTTGTTTGTTGCTGAGCTTTTTGAGTTTTTATATATTTTCGATATTAAACTCTTATTGAAGCTGTCATTTGCAAATAACATCTCCCATATAGTTGGCTGACTATTTGTTTTATTGTCAGTTTCTTTTGGTGTGCTGCAGAAGCTTTTTAGTTTGATATAGCCCCAGTCATTTATTTTTGCCTTTATTTCCCTTGCCTTTGGGGTCAAATTTATTAACTCTTGTCTACAGTAAGGTCCATGACCTTGGTTTTCTTCTATGTAATTTATTGTTTTAGATATTATATTTAGGTTTTTGATTCATTTTGAATTAATTTTTGTGCAGGGGAAAAAACTGTAATCAAGTTTTATTCTTTTGCATGTGGGTTTCTAATTTTCCAGCACAATTTATGGAATAAGCTTTTTTTTTCTTCATTGTGTGTTTTTGGCTCCTTTGTTAAAGATGATTTGTCCATATATATGTGGTTTTATTTCTGGGCTCTCTATTCTGTTACATTGGTCTATATATCTGTTTTTCTGCCAATACCATGCTGTTTTGATTATTGTGGCAGCCAGGTAGTGTGACACGTCTGGCTTTATTCTTTTTCCTCAGGATTGCTTTGGCTATTCAGGGTTTTTCATGGTTCCATACCAACCTAGTAATTTTTTGTTCTATTTCTTTAAAAAATTACATTGTGATTTTAATGGGGAATGCATTAAATTTGTATATTGCTTTTGATAATATGGCCATTTATGTTGATTCTTCTAATCCATAAACATAGAATATTTTTTTATTTTATTATGTTTTTTTTCAATTTCTTTCAACAATGTTTTTTAGTTTTCAGTATATAGTTCCTTCACATGCTTGTTAAGTTTATTCCTAGGTACTTTATTTATTTTTTGTTGCAAGTGTAAAAGGAATTGGTTTTTTTTTAGTTCATTTTTTGAAGTTTCATTGTTGGCATACAGAAAAGTAGTAGACTTTAGTATATTGAGTTTGATCCTGTGGCTTTACTATGTTGGTTTATTGTTCCTAACAGTTTTATGGTGGACTCTTTGAGAATTTCTATATACAGGATTATGTCATCTGCAAAAAGTAATACTTTTACTTCTTTCTTCCTGATATAAATATAAATGCTTTTAATTTTTTTCTTGCCTAATTGCTCTGGCTAAAAGTTCCAGAACTATGTTAAATAAGAATGTAGAGAGTGGGCAGCATTGTCTTGTTCCTGATTTTAGGAGAAAGGACTTCATTATTTTACCATTTAGTATGATATTAGCTAATGGTCTGTCATATAGGGCCTTTATTAAGTTGAGGTATTCTCCTTCTATTCCAATTTTATTGATGTTTAAAAACATCAAGGGATGTTGTATCTTATCGAATGTCATTTCTGCATCTATTAATAAAATCATATGATTTTTATTCTTTCTTCTGTTGATGGGTATTATGTTGATCAATTTCTGTAGGTTGAATCATGCTTGTGCTCTTAGAATAAATTCCACTTGATTATGATGTATTATTCTTTTTGATGTGTTGTTGTATTCAATTTGATAGTATTTTGTTTAGAATTTTTACATTTGTATTCATTGGAGATATTGGTCTATAGCTTTTTTGTTGTTGTTGTCTTTGCCAGGTTTTGGTATCAGGGTTATGTGATCCCATAAAATGTGTTTGGGGGTATTGCTTTTTCTTCTATATTTTGAAATACTTTGAGAAAGGTAGGTACAATTTTTTTTTGAATTTTTGGCAGAATTCACTAGTGTACCAATTTGGTCCTGGACTTTTGTATTTTGGGGGAGGTTTTTGATAGTTGTTTCTATTTCCTCCCTGTTTATAGGTCTATTTAGGGTTTCCACTTCTTTGTGACTCAGTCTAGGAAGATTGTGTAGTTCTAGGAACTTATCCATTTCTTCTAGGTTGTTGAATTTGGTGGCATATAATTTTTCATAATATTCTACTATGATCTTTTGTTTATCTATGATGTCTGTGGTAAATTTTTCTTTTTCCCTTCAGATTTTGCTTATTTGAGTCCTTCCCTTTATTTCCTTAGTGAGTTTAGCCAGTGGTTTGTTGATTTTACTGATCTGTTCAAAGAACCAGCTCTTGGTTGTACCAATTTTCTCTATGTTTTTTTTCCCTCTATTTCATTTAGTTCTGCTCTAATTTTTACTGTTTTATTTCTTCTGCTAATTTTGGGTTGCCTTTGTTCTTCCTTTTCTAGTTCCTTAAGATGTGAAGTTTGGTTGTTTACTTGAGATCTTTCTTGTTTCTTGATATAAGCCTGTAATGATATAAACTTCCTTCTTATTACTGCTTTGACTGCATACCAGAAATTTTGATATATTGTTTTTTCATTTATCTTTATGTATCTTTTGATCTCTGCTTTTATTTCTTTTTTGATCCAGTCATTTTTTAGAAGTATGTTGCTTAATTTTCATGTTTTATGGGTTTTTTTTACTTTCTTTTTTTGAATGAATTCTAATTTCAAAGGTTTATGTTTAGAAAATATGCTTGGCATAATTTTACTCTTCCTGAATTTGTTGTTAGTTTTGTGGTCCAACATATGGCCTATCTTTGAGAATGTTCCATGCACATGTATAATCTGACATTTTGGAATGAAATGTCCTATAAATATCTATTATGTCCATTTGGCCCAGGGTGTTATTTAAAGCTGATATTTATTAATACTCTGTTTGGATGTTATATCTCAAGCCATCAATGGTGTGTTGAAGTCTCCAAGTATGATTGTGTTTTTGTCTGCTTGTAATTTTAGATCAGTTAGTAGATGTCTTATATATTTTGGTGCTCCCTGGTTTGGTGCATTGGTGCATATATATTAAGAAGTGTTATATCTTCCTGATATAACGTTCCCTTTATTATTATGAAATGACCATCTTTGTCTCTGGTTACCTTAGTTATTTTGAAGTCAGTATTGTCAGTTATGAGTATGGCTATATCTGCTTTTCTTTGGGAATTACTTGTTTGGAGAATCATTTTTCTACCTTTTATTTTGAATTTACTTTTGTTTCTGTACCTTAGATGTGTCTCTTGAAGGCAGTATATAGTTAGGTTTTGCTTTTTTGATCATATCTGCTACTCTGTGTCTCTTTATTGGTGAATTCAGCCCATTTACATTTAGGCTATTATTGATACTTGAGGATTTCCTATAGCCATTTTATGTTTTATTTTCTGGGAGCTATGTGCCTTGTTTGGTTCTTTTCTGTTTGTTTGTTTCTGTCAGTTGTGTTTATTTGGCGGTATTCTATACTTCTTTTCCCTGTTTCTTCTTTTTTTAAGCTATGTGTTTTAGTACTGACTTATTGTGGGTGGTTGCCATTAGATTAAGAACATAATGTTCATATGTATAAAAGTTTTTTGTCATATGAATGCTTCTGTACTTCATCCACCTTTGCTACTGTGGATCATTATCCTCTTCCTTTTTATGTTATTGTTGTCACAGATTATCCTTGTTTTTATTTTGACCTCATTGGAGCTTTTACTTGTAGTTTTGATTTGTTTTGTTTTTTGAATCTGGTCGAACAACCCCTTGAATATATTTTGGAGTGGGGGTTTTCTGGTGGTAAATTTCCTCAGCTTCTGTATGTGGGTAAAAGTTTTTGTTTCTCCTTCATATTTGAAGGATAACTTTGATGAATATAATATTCTTGGCTGATAATTCCTCTCTTTCAGTATGTTGAAAGTTTGGGTCCACTCTCTTCTGGCATATAGAGTTTCTGTTGAGAAGTCTGATGATAACCTAATGGGTCTTCCCTCATATGTTATGGTTTTCTTTTTTCCTAGCTGTCTTGAAGATTCTTTCTTCATCACTGAGTTTTGACTATTTTATTATGATATGCTTTGAAGTAGGTCTATTTGGGTTGCAATAACAGTGTTCTGTTTGCTTCTTGGATTTGAGAATCTAACTCTTTCCATAGGCTTGGGGAATTTTCATCAATTATATGTTTGAACAGGCTCTTCATTCTCTTCTTCCTCTCTTCTTCTGACATACCCGTTATTCTTATATATTTTTTTCTGATAGAGTTCAAAAATTTTTGTAGAGATCTCTCAATTTTTCTGATTTTTGAGTCTCTCTCTTCTCTCTGTAGCACCTGTAGTTGCCTATCTTCAATGTCACTGATTCTTTTCTTTATCTTGTTTGTTCTATTAGCTAAACTTGCTACTTTAGTTTTCAATTCACATATTGAGTTCTTTATCTGTGTTATTAAAATTCCGATCTCCTTGGTGAGGTTTTCTTTTTGTTTATTAATCTGTTTTTTTTTTTTGTATTTTTCTGAAGCTGGAAATGGGGAGAGACAGTCAGACAGACTCCCGCATGCACCTGACCGAGATCCACCCGGCACGCCCCCCCAGGGGGCAACGCTATGCCCACCAGGGGGCGATGCTCTGCCCCTCTGGGGCATCGCTCTGCCTTGACCAGAGCCACTCTAGCGCCTGGAGCAGAGGCCAAGGAGCCATCCCCAGCGCCCGGGCCATCTTTGCTCCAATGGAGCCTTGGCTGCGGGAGGGGAAGAGAGAGACAGAGAGGAAGGAGGGGGGGTGGAGAAGCAAATGGGCACTTCTCCTATGTGCCTTGGCCGGGAATCGAACCCAGGTCCCCCGCACGCCAGGCCGACGCTCTACTGCTGAGCCAACAGGCCAGGGCCTATTAATTTGTTTTCTAAGCTCACTAAGTTGGCTATTGGTGTCTTCTTGCATGTCATTGAGTATTTTTTAGAACTTCAATTTAAATTTTCTATCATTTACTCATGTGATTGAGATTTTTTTCTGGGAATTTTTTATTTTCTTTTTGAACTATGTCTCTGTCTTTTGTAGTGATGGTATTCAATTTCTTCTTTCTTGATGGCATCTGAGTGTGGTATTGTTAAGAAACTTAACAAAACAGAGATGACATCAGAGAAATGGCACAGTAGGAAACGATACCGATAAATCTCCCCCAAAACTCAACAATATCTTCACCCAGGAACAGAAAAACCTATCCTTGGAGCTACCAGATGTTTTGCAATACACCCAAAGGTATGGTCGAGCAAAAAATTAGCTAAATATATAATCAAACCCTGAAGAAAATAGGGAGTAAGAAATGCTCCACCTTCCTCACTAACCTAAATAGGGCTGCTTTCACTGGGAACTGAGAATATAGAGACTAAGGCGTGCAAAGGGGGTGAATAGATCCAGGCCGCAGCACAAACAGCTGAACCAGGCTATGGCATGGAGATCCAAGCCGAGGAAAAACTGTGCCTGTGGCAACCCAGGCTATACAAGCTAACACTCGCACCAAACCCAGACAAAGAAATACAAGTGGGGCAGTCATTTCCCCCGATCTCCTGGTCGGTGCACGCAGATAGTGGGCGAGAAATTCCTTCGAAAGCCCCAGGAGTGGGCGCCCATGTTATCTCACAGAGAGGCAGAGTCAGAGGCCTTTGTGTGGGCCGAAAGCGGAATATCCGGGCCGCCCCAGCGCCCTGAAAAAGCTGCACATGGGAAGGGAGTGAGAGCCAATTCCAACACTGGAACTTCTCCATGCGGGTGGGGGTTTCACTCAAAGTGTGAGGCGGCCAGCCTGAGATCCTGGTCTGCGCACATGGAGTTTGGGCAAGAGATTACTTCAAGTGCCTCAGTAGTGGGTGCCTGTGTTATCCCACAGAGGGGCAGAGTCAGGGGCCTTTGTGTGGGCCAAAAGCAGAATCTCCAGACCGCACCAGCGCCCTGAAAAAGCTGCGCATGGGGAGGGAGCGAGAGCCAATTCCAATGATGGAATGTTTCTGTGCGGTCAGGGGTTTCACTCAGAGTGTGAGACTGCCGGCCTGATATCCTGGTCTGCACACAGATAGTGAGCGAGAGTTTCCTCCAACCACCCCAGGAGTGGGTGCCCGCCCATGTTACCTGACAGAGTGGCAGAGCCAGAGGTCTTTGAGTGGGTGGAAGCCCCTCCTGATTATGCTAGCAGCTCTGACTGACTGAGCCTTACCCAGAGCCCTGTGCTGAGTGGGAATAGAGTGGGGAGTTGCCAGCTCTTTGAGCCTCTTACTATCCAGGCAGAGGCAGCAGCACCCCCATAGCTGGGTTATCAGGCTACTAATTGAGGAAGGAAAGACTAGGAGAGAGGCTCCAGGAACATGGACTCTCTCACTGTCAGAACCTATAAATGCTAATGAGCTTCGACTGTCAATGAGACTGAAGCACAATACATGACATTGCCATAGAGACTTATCAACTGCAAATCTCTTCCTGAGCGTGCCAAAGGGGCAGAACCCAGGGTACAGAGTCACTGACCAGGAAGAGGAAGAGAAAAGAAAAAGCAAGAAGATAACCTCTCAAAATAAAAAATAATCCGCAGACTTTATAACCTATCCCATTTTATTATATTTGTTCGTTTGTTTCTCTTATCTTCATTCTTGATTTTTTTTTCTCCTCCAATTTGGTCATTTAACTCTCTGCTGGTCTTACTCTCTCCTCTCCTTGAACTACACTACCCATAAGTGTTACATCTCCCATTATCTTTTCTTTTCTCTTCCTTTCTCTCTATGAGTGTTGCACTCAAAAACCCTTAACTATCTCTCTCTCTCTCTCTCCACTTTTTTCTTCTTTTAGTGGTACCCTTTTTTCTCTCTCTCTCTTTCTTTTCTCCCTCTATATTAGTTTCTTCTTTCCTCCTTTACATCTCCTCTCATTCAAACCTTAATAATGAACAAATTATATTATCTGGACTCAAACTTATGTTTGTGGCATTTTGGGGTTTTTTTACTTCACCTTTTTAACTCACTAGCAGTGCTCCCATCCCTGGCTCTCCATTTTATCTAGTTCTTGTTCAACTAAATGCAATAGTGATTTTTTAATTTGTCTTCCCATGTTCCTGTTTCCCTCTTATTACTCTCATCATAACTCTTAGTCAACCAACACCTAAAAGCAAATCATTTTATTCTTGACCCAATTTTTTTCCTTATTTGCTTTTTGTGGGTCCATATACTCACCCTTTTTTTTGCCCCTTTATTACTTCTCCCCAATTCAGGCCCTCCATTACAGGCATTGTTTGTTCTATTTAGTACAATATAATTCACAGTTCACCACAAGATTTTTTCAAGAAAGAGGGGAGAAGAGAGGAGAGGAAAAAAGGTGGGGGGATAATAATTTCCTTTTTTTAAATTTTTATTTTATTTTATTTTTCTTTATTTAATTATTAATTTTTTAAAAAAACTCTTTTCAATTTTTTATTTTTTTAACTTTTTATACATTATTAAATATCATTAATACTATCAACAAAACCACATCAGATGCCATTAAGAAAGAGAAAATCGAATATAATGGATACAAAAGAAACAGAGGTAACAGATAGATGAGGAAAAATGTATGGAGAAAATTTTTTTTTTTTGTATTTTTCAGAAGCTGGAAATGGGGAGAGACAGTCAGACAGACTTCCACATGCGCCCAACCGGGATCCACCTGGCACGCCCACCAGGAGTGACGCTCTGCCCACCAGGGGGCGATGCTCTACCCCTGCGGGGTGTCGCTCTGCCGCGACCAGAGCCACTCTAGCACCTGGGGCAGAGGCCAAGGAGCCATCCCCAGCGCCCGGGCCATCTTTGCTCCAATGGAGCTTTGGCTGCGGGAGGGGAAGAGAGAGACAGAGAGGAAGGGGGGGGAGAAGCAAATGGGTGCTTCTCCTATGTGCTCTGGCCGGGAATCGAACCCAGGTCCCCCGCAAGCCAGGCCGACGCTCTACCGCTGAGCCACCAGGCCAGGGCCTGAAAAAATTTAATATAATGGAAACCTTGGAGTTAAACAACAGAGAATTTAAAATAGAAATCCTAAAAATACTCCGAGATATACAAGAAAACACAGAAAGGCAATTTAGGGAGCTCAGAAAACAACTCAATGAACACAAAGAATATATTTCCAAGGAAATTGAAACTATAAAAACAAATCAAACAGAGATGAAAAACTCAATTCACAAGCTGAAAAATGAGGTAATATGCTTAGCTAATAGAACAGGCCAGATAGAAGGTAGGATTAGTGAAATAGAAGACAAGCAACTTGAGGAATAAAAGAGAGAAGAAGAAAGAGACTCAATAATTAAAAAAAAAATGAGATAGCCCTACAGGAATTATCTGACTTCATCAAAAAGAATAAAATAAGAATAATAGGCATATCAGAGGGAGAATAGGGAGAAAATGGAATGGAGAACATACTCAAACAAATAATAGATGAGAACTTCCCAAGCCTGTGGAAAGAACTAAAGCCTCAAATTCAAGAAGCAAACAGAACTCTGAGTTTTCTTAACCCCAACAAACCTACTCCAAGGCACATCATAATGAAATTGGCACAAACCAATGGAAAAGAAAAATTCTCAAAGCAGCCAGGGAAAAGAAGATTACAACATATAAAGGAAGGCCCATTAGATTATCATCTGATTTCTCAACAGAACTCTACAAGCTAGAAGAGAGTGGACCCCAATATTCAAAGTCCTGAAAAAGAGGAACTTTCAGCCACGAATACTATACCCATCAAAGCTATCCTTCAAGTATGAAGGAGAAATAAAAGCATTCACAAATACAAAAAAGATGAGGGAATTTATCATCACAAAACCCCCACTCAAGGATTTACTAAAGGGGGTTCTCCAATCAGATACAAAGAACAAAAAAACAAGGCCACAAGTAAAAGCTCCAAGAAGAACACAATAAAACCAAATTTAAACTGTGACAACAACAAAAAGAAAGGAGGGGAGAGGATGGAATTTAACAGTAGTAGCAAAGGACGATGGAGTGCAAAAGTACTCACAAAATAGTGCACTACAATGAACAGGGTAGGAACCGTTTTCATTACTTAAAGGTAACCACCATTGAAAAAACCACCACAGAAGCACATGATTTAAAAAAGATAGCAACAGAGGAAAGTTGTATGGAATACAACCAAATAAAAACAAAAGATAGAAAAATAATTAAGAGAAGGATCAAACAAGACACAAAACTAACAGAAAGCAATCTATAAAATGGCAATAGGGAACTCACAAGTGTCAATAATTACACTAAATGTAAATAGATTAAACTCAACAATAAAAAGGCACAGAGTAGTAGAATGGATTAAAAAAGAAAATCCAACTATATGCTGTATACAAGAAACTCATCTAAGTAACAAGGATAAAAACAAATTCAAAGCGAAAGGCTTTAAAACAATACTCCAAGCAAATATCATCCAAAAAACAGCAGGCGTAGCAATACTCATATCTGATAATGCTGACTACAAGACAGGAAAAATACTCAGAGACAAAAATGGCCATTTCATAATGGCTAAGGGGACACTGAATCAAGAAGACATAACAATTCTTAATATATATGCACCAAACCAAGGAGCACCAAAATATATAAGGCAGCTACTTATTGACCTTAAAACAAAAACTGACAAAAATACAATCATACTTGGAGATCTCAATACACCAATGACGGCTCTAGATCGATCATCCAAACAGAGAATCAACAAAGATATAGTGGCCTTAAACAAAACACTAGAGCACCTGGATATGATAGTCATCTATAGGACATTTCATTCCAAAGTGACTGAGTATACATTTTTCTCCAGTGTACATGAATCATTCTCAAGAATTGACCATATGTTGGGCTCCAAAAACAGTATCAGCAAATTCATAAAAATCGAAGTTGTACCAAGCATATTTTCTGATCATAAAGCCTTGAAACTAGAATTCAACAGCAAAAAAGAAGGAAAAAAATCCCACAAAAATATGGAAACTAAACAACATACTTTTAGAAAATGAATAGGTCAAAGAAGAAATAAGTGCAGAAATAAAAAAATATATACAGACAAATGAAAATGACAATACAACATATCAGAATCTATGGGATGCAGCAAAAGCAGTGATAAGAGGGAAGTTCATATCACTTCAGGCATATATGAACAAACAAGAGAGAGCCCAAGTGAACCACTTAACTTCACAACTTAAGGAACTAGAAAAAGAAGAACAAAGTCAACCCAAAACCAGTCAAAGAAAGGAGATAATAAAAATCAGAGCAGAAATAAATGAAATAGAGAACAGAAAAACTATAGAAAAGATTAATAGAACAAGGAGCTGGTTCTTTGAAAAGATCAACAAAATTGACAAACCCTTGGCAAGACTTACCAAGGAAAAAAGAGAAAGAACTCATAGAAACAAAATCCAAAATGAAAGAGGGGAAATCACCACGGACACCGTAGATATACAAAGAATTATTGTAGAATACTATGAAAAACTTTATGCCACTAAATTCAACAACCTAGAAGAAATGGATAAATTCCTAGAACAATACAACCTTCCTAGACTGAGTCAAGAAGAAGCAGAAAGCCTAAACAGACCTATTAGTAGAGAAGAAATAGAAAAAAAGATTAAAAACCTTCCCCAAAATAAAAGTCCAGGCCCAGATGGCTAAGCCAGTGAATTTTATCAAACATTCAAAGAGACTTGGTTCCTATTCTACTAAAAGTCTTTCAAGAAATTGAAGAAGAAGCAATACTTCCAAAAACATTTTATGAGGCCCATATAACCCTCATACCAAAACCAGGCAAGGATGGTAAAAAAAAAGAAAACTACAGACCAATATCTCTAATGAATACAGATTCTAAAATACTAAATAAAATACTAGCAAATTGAATACAACAACATATTAAAAAAATAATACATCACGATCAAGTGGGATTCACCCCAGAATCTCAAGGATGGTTTAACATACATAAAATGGTTAACGTAATACACCATATCAACAAAACAAAGAACAAAAACCACATGATCTCATCAATAGACGCAGAAAAGACTTTCAATAAAATACAACACAATTTTATGTTTAAGACTCTCAACAAAATGGGTATAGAAGAAAAATATCTCAGCATGATAAAGGCCATATACGATAAACCATCAGCTAACATCATATTAAATGGCACAAAACTGAAGTCTTTCCCCCTTAAATCAGGAAGAAGACAGGGTTGTCCCCTCTGTCCACTCTTATTTAATGTGGTACTAGAGGTTCTAAACAGAGCAATCAGACAAGACAAAGAAATAAAATGCATCCATATCGGAAAAGAAGCAGTAAAGGTATCACTTTTTGCAGATGATATGATCCTATACATCAAAACCCCCAAAGAATCCACAAAAAGACTACTAGAAACAATAAGCCAATACAGTAAGGTCACAGGATACAAAATTAACATACAGAAGTCTATATGCCAACAATGAAACATTTGAAAACGAACTCAAAAGAATAATTCCCTTCACGATTGCAACAAAAAAAATAAAATACTTAAGAATAAACACAACAAAGAATGTAAAGGACTTATATAATGAAAACTATAAACCATTGTTAAGGGAAATTGAAAAAGATATAATGAGATGGAAGAATATTCCTTGTTCTTGGTTAGGAAGAATAAATATAATCAAGATGGTTATATTACCCAAAGCAATATACAAATTTAATGCAATTCCCATCAAAATTCCAATGACATTTTTTAAAGAAATGGAGCAAAAAAATCATCAGACTTATATGGAACTATAAAAAACCCCGAATAGCCAAAGCAATCCTAAAGAAAAAGAATGAAGCTGGGGGCATTACAATACCTGACTTCAAACTATATTATAGGACCATGACAATCAAAACAGCATGGTATTTGCAGAAAAATAGACACTCAGACCAATGGAACAGAATAGAAAACCCAGAAATAAAACCACATATATGTAGTCAAATAATTTTTGATAAAGGGGCCACCAACACACATGGAGAAAAGAAAGCCTCTTCAATAAATGGTCCTGGGAAAACTGGAAAGCCACATGCAAAAGAATGAAACTGGACTACAGTTTGTTCCCCTGTACTAAAATGAACTCAAAATAGATCAAAGTTCTAAACATAAGACCTGAAACAATAAAGTACATAGAAGAAGACATAGGTACTAAACTCATGGACCTGGGTTTTAAAGAGCATTTTATGAATTTGACTCCAAAGGCAAGAGAAGTGAAGGTAAAAATTAATAAATAGGACTACATCAGACTAAGAAGTTTTTGCTCAGCAAGAGAAACTGACAACAAAATAAACAGAAAGCCAACTAAATGGGAAATGATATTTTCAAACAACAGCTCAGATAAGGGCCTAATATCCAAAATATACAAAGAACTCATAAAACTCAACAACAAACAATCCAATAAAAAAATTGGAAGAGGACATGAACAGACACTTCTCCCAGGAAGAAATCCAAATGGCCAACAGATATATGAAAAGATGCCATCTTCTTTAGTTATTAGAGAAATGCAAATCAAAACTGCAATGAGATACCACCTCACACCTGTTCGATTAGCTATTATTAAGAAGACAGGTAATAGCAAATGTTGGAGAGGCTGTGGAGAAAAAGCAACCCTCATACACTGTTGGTGGGAATGTAAAGTAGTACAACCATTATGGAAGAAAGTATGGTGGTTCCTCAAAAAACTGAAAATAGAACAACCTTATGACCCAGCAATCCCTCTACTGGGTATATACCCCCCACAACTCAGAAACATTGATACGTAAATACACATGTAGCTCCATGTTTATTGCAGCATTGTTCACAGTGGCCAGGACATGGAAACAACCAAAAAGCCCATCAATAGATGACTGGACAATGAAGATGTGGCACATATACACTATGGAATACTACTCAGCCATAAGAAATGATGACATCGGATCATTTAAAGCAAAATGGTGGGATCTTGATAACATTATATGAAGTGAAATAAGTAAATCAGAAAAAAACAGGAACTGCATTATTCCATATGTAGGTGGGACATAAAAGTGAAACTAAGAGACATTGATAAGATTGTGGTGGTTACGGAGGGAGGGGGGAGAGGGAGAGGGAAAGGGGGAGGGGGAGGGACACAAAGAAAACTAGATAGAAGGTGACAGAGGACAATCTGACTTTGGGTGATGGGTATGCAACATAATTGAATGACAAGACAACCTGGACATGTTATCTTTTAATATATGTGTCCTGATTTATTGATGTCACCCCATTAAAAAAAATTATTATAAAGAAAAAGAAACCTAACAAAAAGACAACTGAAAAAATTGAAAATATTAAAATACAATGAAAATTATAAAAATTTTAAAAATTATTATTAGAAGAAAAACCACAGGAAATATGATCAAAAGCTAAAAAAATAACAAAACACCTAAAAATAATAGAATAATTATTTAAAAATTTAAATAATAAAATTCAAAAATGAAAAAGTAAAACAATAATAAGAAAAAAGAAAAAAATGGGGAAAAATGGGGAAGGAACCTTTAGTTTTGAGAGCTTTTTTTAGTAGGTTTCACTCTATTATAACTTTTAGCTCTGTGAAGTTCTTGAGCTGTCCACTGAGGTGTTTCTGTTGCTGTTGCAATGATGTTGTTGGGGTCACAGTCGCATTGGTGGGTGTGGCATGTTTTGAGAGCTTTATGTCTTCAGTTCTCTGGCTTTGCAGCTCTAACAATGGTAATCTCAGGCTTCTGGGTACTCCTTCTCACATCTCAGCAGGACTGGGGACTGGGTGTGGAACATGTCTATACTTTACAGGAGAAAGTGGTTCTGTAGAACTAGCTGTGGGGTTTGTCTCTGCCACTCTCCATACCATAAGGTGAGGGAGGCTGGATCTAGGAGGCTGAGGGGCTGCCCTTTAGCTTTCTCTGTCTCTGCTGAGTGTGGGCTTCAGGCAGACCATGGGAACTCTGGTCATGACTCCATACTCTGGTTGCTTTGGTTTATTTCCCCCTCTGCCCATTTATCTCACTGCTCCTCCCAGGAGAAGGAGACCCAGTCACTCTGAGTTTCACTCTCTGTACCCATCAAACAAAACCCAGAGAGCCTGAGCTTCCCTCCTCCCTGTAGTCCAGCAGAGAAAAAAACCCCCAGTAACTTCAGGTTTGCCTCTTATTTCCAAAGCCCACCATGATTGCGTTTTATCTTCTGAACTCCTTTTTACTGCATTCTATCTTTAGTCAGTTTGGTGCACAGATCCCTCAGGCACACCCATGAGTACAGCTAGGGTTTCTTTGCTGCCTTATAGTTGTTCAACTTGTTGGTTATCAATGAGAAAGATCAGGAGGATCTCTTATGATGCCACTACTTTGATGTGATTCATTTTTAATTTTTAAAATACTGCATTACAATATTTTTTATCTCGATTACTGAATTTTATTTTTGGGTGTTAATTTAAATTTTGTGCCTTTCTTGCCTTACTTTAGTCCAAGTCCTGGAATGTATCTTGGTTCTGAAAATTTCCATGTGGAATTGGAGAATAAAGCCAATCGAGAAGAAGCTGAGGAGAACCTGAGACTTATTGACCTCATTTGATCCCTGAACCCAGCTGTGCCTATAGCCTGTGCCCAGATTGTTCAGTTTTGTGAAACAATAAATCCCTTCTTTTTTTGCTTAAGCTAGTTGAAATTGGGTTTTTTTCATGCACAGAAGAAAAGTTATTGAATGATAAATGAGGAGTACATGGCTTATTATGACATGGCCCCTCTATTTACTTGTCCAGCCTCATTCCTTATTATTTATATGAACATCCTGTGCCTCTGTCACACTGTACAACATTTTGGTCCCTGAACACACTCTACCTTTATATATTATGTTCCTTTGTGCATGGTGTTTCCTCTTCCTGAAATGTTCCTCCTCATTTGGTTTATCTGTTGAAAATCTACTTATCCTATAATACAAAGTTGAAATGTCACCTCAGGTGCAGCTTTTCCATTCCTTTTCCCTCCTTCTTCTGTAATACCCATTATTCTCATATTACTCTTTTTGATGAAGTCAGACAGTTCTTGTAGAGCTCTCTCATTCTTTTTAATTTGTGACTCTCTTCCTTCTTCTCTCTGTAGTATATCATCTATTAATAGTTGCCTGTCTTCTATGTAACTGATTCTTCCTCTATCTGGCCTGTTCTACTAACTAAACTTGCTACCTCATTTTTTAGTTCATATATTGAGTTCTTCATCTCTGTTTGGTTTTTTATTATAGTTTCAATCTTCTTGATGAAGTATTCTTTGGTTTTATAATTTGTTTTTTGGGCTAATTAAATTGCCTGTCAGTGTTTTCTTGCATATCATTGAGTATTTTTAGAACTTCAATTTTGAATTCTCTGTCATTTAACTCCAAGATTTCCATGTAATTGAGATTCTTTTGGGGTTTTTTTCATTATCTACCTGAACTACATTTCTGTCTTGTGTATCCATGATATTTAATTTATTTTTTCTTGATGGCATTTCAGTGATATTGCTAAGAACTCTAACAAGAGAGAACTAGAAAATAAAATATAAAAATTGAAGAAACACAGTGAAAAAATAAAAATTTAAAAAATAGTGATAAATAGAAAAGATAATATACAGAAAACAAAGAGAAAGAAATGAGAAAGAAAAAAGAAAAAAGGAATAAATAAAATCAGAAACCAACAAAGCATCACAAAAATAAGAGTAAAAAGTAGTAATTTGGAGAAAAATGAAATTCATGAGAAAAAGAGAAAAAAAAAAGAATAGGGAAGAAATAAAAAAGAGTAAAAGAAAAAGTATAAAAAATAAAACATAAAACACTCACTAAAATACAAATAAAAGTATAAAAACTATGGGTAATGAAATTCAAATGGGAAAAAGAGAAAGAAAAAGGAAAAATAAAAAATGAGAAAAGGAAAAAAATTTTTTTTTCACTTTTGAGAAGTTACATTGTTCTTTTTCCAGTAGGTGTTGCTGTACTATGAATTTTGGGTCTGTGAAATTCTTGGGCAGAGCTCTGCTTTGGTATTGCTGTCCTAATGATGTATACAGGGCTGCAGTCACATTGGTGGGCGAGGTGTGTTGTGAGGGCATTACTTTTTCAGCTTTACCGCTTTTGCAGTTTTGTGGTTCTAGCAATGGTGATTTTAGGTCTCTGGACGCTCCTCTCCATGTCTCAATGGACCAGAGGATTAGATGTGGAGCACCTCTGCCTCTCAGGGGAGCGAGTGGCCCCAGAGAGTCATGTGTGTGGCGGGGGGGAGGTCCACCATGACCACTCTTTGTAATGGGAGGGGAAGGAGACAGGATCTGGGAGACTGTGGGACCACACTTTGGTCCTCTGCAACACTGCACAGAGTGTGGGGCCATGGGTAGAGTACAGGCTGCTCGCTATTGACCAGTTGTGCCTGGGTGTTGTGGGCCAGGTGCGTTTGGGTGCCAAATGGGCCAAACTCCATGGGCTCATAAGCATGTGCAGATTGAGCATGACTCAGTACTGCACAGGCTGACCTTTGTGGATCAAGCCCCTGCAGATCAACAGAGTGTTGCAAGCTATGCATGGAAGCTCCTGGGCATATTGCAACCAGAGGCAGTGAAGTGGGTGGACCAAGGGAACCCAGGCCATGACCCTGCGCTGGGTTGCAACTGCCCTAATGTAACTCCTTTCTCTCTGACCCTCAATCTCTCCACCTTTCCTGGCTCAAAACAAAACCCAAGCCAAATGAGCCTCCCTCCCTCATTTCCACAAGGAAAGAGAAAAATTTAGTACTGCAGCTTCTCTCCTTTCCAGAGTTCACCATGAAAGCATTATATCTTCCTCCCCACCTTTCAACCCATCCCACCTTCAGTCCCTTCAATACGCGAATCTTTCAGGTGTGGCTGCGAGGCCACTTGCTCATTTGTTAAAATTGCTCATTTGTTAAAATTGCTCATTTGTTAAAATTGCTCATTTGTTATACTTGCTCATTTGTTAAAATTTTAAGGGCAAAGATCAGGAGCATCTATCATGCTGCCATTTCTCTGACATCACTCCCGGACCCATCCTTCTTGTTGAATTCTTTTATTAAAAGTGCATTCAAACTTTATAGTGGAATATATATTTTGAGTCCTAAATCCTGGAAGGAAGGTTGACATTTGTTTTCACAAGAATATTCCTCATCAATTTACAATGCAAAAAAACTGTCATCTAACTTGAAACAGTATTCAAAACAAGAAATCAGATTTTTAGAGACAGTAGGGATGGGTTGTACTATGTAGTAGAATTGCTTGACAACTTCTCTATTTTTTCTTGAGACATGACAGCCTTCCTACCAGCAAGAAAATTTCAGGGGGGGGATGATAATAGCCATAGCTATATGTCAAATTACAGTTGATGTAGTTATTTTTCTCAAACTGAATTTAAGGTCTACATTTGTTGATTTATATTGTCCTTCTCATATAATTGGAATTAAATAATTAGTTTTTCAAAACATGGGAGACAGATACAGTCTAGGAGGCTTTAAGGAAAATAACAATGTGAAGGAAACAATGTCATTTGAACTGATACGGGAGCTAGACAGTTCAGATAAATGACCTTACTTCAACTGTTTACCAAATTGAAGAACACAGTTAGAGGTAATGAGGCAAGAGGCTCTTTTTAACATTTTAATTATTTTTACAATAATTTATAAAGATAATGTATAATCACTATAAAAGTTAAAACACTGAAAGGGTGTGCAAAGCAAAATAATAAGCAATCCCTACTTTACTTTTATTCCTTTACTTGGGAGGGTGACCACTCTTTACGGTTTGGCACATATCATCTCAAATAATTTTCCATGAACTTGTAAATTATGTGCACACTTATAAGCATGAATATGTTGATGTACTCATATTTTATGTATTTAAAGGTAAAATTACTTTATATGATATATTTAGTATGGTTCATTTAGATTAAATGTGATAAAAACATATATGGGATTATTTTTCAAGATTCTTGCATCAGAAAGGTCAGGAATTCCTGAGAGACAAAAAACAAAAAGTTATATGACTGCTCCAGTTTATTGCTTATTTGAATCTAGCCTATCTGCTGTGCTAAAGATAGATTGAGGACACTAAAAGTACATTGTAGACCTTGAGAGAGAAGATACATACTAAGAAAGGTTATTGGTGGCTAACTGGACTCAAATTTATAAGCAGAGCTGAGCAGCCATTTTTAAATAGGACCCTGTCACACAAACTGTGCTTCAAAGGGAAGCCTGCACTGAACTGCCTGCCCATACTGTGTTCCTGGTGACAGAGCCAACCCTAAAAAAAGTTCCTGGAATTGTATTTCAACCAATAGGACTGAAGTATTTTCTTCCCAACCCAAGTTGTGTAGCTATATACCCATCAGCATTTTCACTATGAATCAGAATAACTCCATTCTGATCAATCAGGAGAATGCCTTTTGGACCACTCAGACTGCGAGGATTTGGAGTCCTCAGTTGCATGACGATGGACCAATTAGGGGTCAGGAGCCAGGGGTAAGGGGCTAGACTTCTCTCTATTTAAGTCAGCTTCCCTCTGGCTTAGGGAGTGCACTTTGCCTTTCCACCAAAGACTGAAGACTGCATTTCCCTGGCTGGAGCTGAAATACAAAAGACATCTACCTGAACCAGGGTAGAACAGATCAGACCAGTGCAGAACAGAGCTGTCTAGCTGGAAAGGGGCCTTGCCCAGGACTGCTTGCCCTAGGGACACCTCACAGCTGAAGGGTTCATCAGCCATGCTGTTTCATAGTTGATCTATAGCACTACTAAGCTGTTCTACAGCCATGCTATATCATGATTGAGCTGTTTGCACTGAATAAAGTTTCCCACTTCACAGCACTCCAAATTGGGTGTTCTTGTTGGCACTGAATTGGTATCAATGACCACTGGTTGATAATGCTGGAAGAATAATTCTGTAATATTGAATGGAGAAGGCCTTTCTTAGCATGGCTTGGAAGTATAAACATTAGAAGATAATTTAAGAAGATAATTTAAAACTTATATAAGGTGAAATATTTTACAATAGAAGATGTTTTGAACAAAATACTGGAGCTTGTAGTTCACCTAAATCTAGGCTTTCTGCTCTTCTTAGTAATTTCCACAACTTTAATACCATATATGTGCTAATGACTTTCAAATTTGTCTATGGTTCCAGTCCAAGTTATGCATAAAATATCTAGTTGCTACTCATCTTGGGCACTTGTATAACTTATAGCCATATAAGACTTAACATGCTCAGAATGCTTGATTTCCAATTTTTTACCCTCATCCTTAAATCTTTCCTCTTCCATCCCACTCCATCTTCATTAAGTAAATAATACACCAACTACTTAGCTGCTGTACTAAAATATCTAATGGTCATTATTGATTCCTCTCTCTCTTCATGTCCCATGTATGTCAAGTCCCAGTATCAGCAAATCCTACTGGTTTTACCTTCAAGATGCATCCCAAATCCAATTCCCTTTTTTTCTGTTTTCACTGTCCAAATAGCATTTTTACATAGTTAGATTATGGTAATAACATCTAATTGTTCTCTTGACTTCTACTCTCTAGATTCATTTTCTATTCTACACAGAAGGACCAGAGTAATGGTCTTAATGTTAATTCAAGTCACTCTATTTGCTTAAAATATTTTAATGACTTTTCATTGGACATGTTAAGATTTCACTTCTCCATCTACTTTTTTTTTTTTTTGTATTTTTCTGAAGTTGGAAACGGGGAGGCAGTCGGACAGACTCTTGCATACACCTGACCGGGATCCACCCGGTACGCCCACCAGGGGACGATGCTCTGCCTATCTGGAGCGTTGCTCTGTTGCAACCAGAGCCATTCTAGTGCCTGAGGATGAGGCCACAGAGCCATCCTCAGGGCCCGGGCCAACTTTTTGCTCCAATGGAGCCTCGGCTGCGGGAGGGGAAGAGAGAGACAGAGAGGAAGGAGAGGTGGAGGAGCAGATGGGCGCTTCTCCTGTGTGCCCTGGCCGGGAATCGAACCCGGGACTTCCACATGCCAGGCCGACACTTTACCACTGAACCAACCAGCCAGGGCCTTGTCCATCTACTTTCTATCTTAGAAAATTTGTTGTCATTGTCATGCCTTAGCTGGGATGATTCTTTTCTTTTCTTTTTGTCTTTGCCTTTTATACCTTTTTAGTCCTTGGCAGTCCTTTTACTGGGATTTAGGGGAAAGAAGCTTATATAAGGGTTTGTTTTCAATTTATTATGTATATCTATTCCCTTGATTTTTTTTCCTATTGCACATACCCCCTATAAATGCCTGGCAAGTAGGGGGTTTTCTTTTGCTTATTATCTTGTATCAGGCCTCTAATAGTGCCTGGCATAGAGTAGGGGCTTAAAAATATTTGTTTGAATGAATGGGTAAAAGAATTTCATAGGTGTGGTTACCTTCATAGATGTAATGACTTTTAGAAAGGTTATTGAGATACAATTCACATACTATAGAATTCACTTATTTAAAGTGCACAGTCC
This sequence comes from Saccopteryx leptura, assembly GCF_036850995.1. Taxonomy (NCBI): domain Eukaryota; kingdom Metazoa; phylum Chordata; class Mammalia; order Chiroptera; family Emballonuridae; genus Saccopteryx; species Saccopteryx leptura. The sequence goes on along the minus strand of NC_089504.1, from coordinate 177,769,815 downwards.
AGCAGTTTTTAGTATATTCACAGAATTGTACAGTCATTACCATGACCAAGTTTAGACTGTTTTCAGCAACCTCAAAGGAAATTCTGTGCCCATTAGTAGTCCCTTTCCATTGTCCCTAATCTTCCAGCCCTAGAAAACTACTAATCTACTTTTTGTCATTATAAATATTCCTGTTTTGGATAGTGTACCATATTTTGCCTTTTGTAACTTGCTTCTTTCTCTTAACATAATGTTTTCAAAGTTCATTCATGTATATTAGTACTTCTTTTTTATGATAAAATAATATTCCATTGTATGAAAAGATCACATTTCATTTATCCATTTATTAGTTGATGGACATTTAGGTTGTTTCCAGTTTGGGGCTATTATGAATAATGCTGCTTTGAACATTAATGTACACATTTTTGTATGGATATGTTTTCAGTTCTTTTGGGTGTGTACCTAGAAGTAGAATAGCTGGATCATATAGCAACTCTTTAACTTTCTGAGGAATTGCCAAAATGTTTTCTAAAGTGCCTGTGCATTTTATACCCCCCAACAATATCTGAAAGTCTCAATGTCTCCATATTCCCCTATATCAAACCTTATTATTATGTCTTTTTTATTGTTAGTGTTGTTATAGCCATGCTTGTACTTATAAAATGGTATCTCCTTGTAGAATTTTGTGACTTAATTCTAACACTGTACTCTGAGATTCAAAAGTGAGTCAGAAGCCTGACTTCCTTCAGGGATGACACAGCATTTGAGCTGGGTCTTCTGGTCTCCCTTTCAGTTCTTGCTCAGTAATTTTTTTCTTCTTTTACTCTTTTTTTCTCTTTTATTGATAGCAAAATATAATCTTAACTAGGACTAAAGAGCATGAGCAGTGCTAGTGAAATATCTCTATGAAGAACAAAAGAGAAGCTCCACATTCTTAAGTGAAATGAGAAATAATTAGTCCCTGAGAATGCTCCATTTTTTATCAGAAGAACCTCAATACATTTCTGTCAACCTCCTGGGATGACATTTCTTTCTTCATCATTCTGTCAAACTCCTGTTTATCCTTTGAGTACTAAATCAGAAGTTGCCTACTGTACAAGCACCCTCTTGATCTCCCCAGGCTGTCTGGGTTCTGTTAACACTACCTTCTAAGTCTCTTTGTTTTCTTATCCCTTCCCAGGCTTTTGTAGCTTCTTGGTGGCAAACACTCAGTTTGGTAGTTTCCAGTATATTCTTATTAGAAAAGCACTTATTAAAACTGCTTTTCTTAAACATCAATATTCAAGATAACTAAAAGCTGATTATTTACTTTGGAATGCAATGCTTTTATATCTTTTCTGAGTTATTCACTACAAGAATTAAAAAAATATTGCTTTTTACAGTATTTTCTGGAATGTGCATTTCGTTGCAGTTTTATATAATTTAAATACATTTGTATGAGTAGAATTGGCACTAACCTATCATTTTTATACTGTTTCTATGGGAAAGAGATAATTGAAAGTCTACCCCACTGATTTACAAAGATGTTGAATATAACTTGTTGTAAATGCAGAGGTCCTTAGTAGTTAAGCCAGGGTATTGAGCATAATAATGTTAGTAGAACAGAAAGAAGCCAATCTTCCAGTACTTCCCATACTTGAGTCCCAATAGTGAAAGGAAACACCGGGAATGACATTTTACTGAGCTAATTTTAATCTGAAGTCACTGTCCTTTAATGGAAAGAGCATTTCTAAGGAGAGAGGTGACCTTGGGCAAGTCACTAATGTTCTTTGGATTCCACTGTCTTCCTCTGTAATGAAAAACTAGGCTGAGGTGATTTCCAAGAACTCTTCTAGCTGCCACAGACTACTGTGTGTAAAAGCCACTTTAACTTGTGATTTTTCATTCCAGGTTTAAGATTTTATTTTTTGGTTTTATTAATTGGTTCTTCATTCCTCAAACAGACTAATAAAATCACTATACAAGGTGAAATGTGACTCCAGCTGAATTGAGGTCACAGCCTGCTATAGAACATAGAGGCTCTTGGAGACTTCCCATTTATTTACTAGCAGTGTTTCCTCCAGCTTTATCCTTGAGGTCGTTGGATTACTGACAAAAGTAATTAAATTCAAGTGTACAATTCACCCAATCTGCTTTTCTATAATCAATATCAATAGTCTCTTTCCATGGATGAACTGCACTGATATAGTTATCTCATCCAGTAAAAGCACATTAGGGATGTTAACTAAACAAATCACAAGTTTGTAGCTGCAGACTGGACTTCTAGATGAGACTGAGTGTTGTGTATCGGATGGGTCATGGGCTGTCATTCTTCCTGGTACTGCAAACATTTCCAGGACTTGTTAAAAACTTTCCTTTTAATTGTAACCTCAGGAATGGGGGCCTTTGGGATACTTTAAGCTGCATTCTGTTTTCCTTCGTTGGAAGGTGAAAGGCATTAGAATGAAGGTAGCCTTCTGTTCTGTTACACTGCTAATTGCACTCAATTTCTTCCCCTAGAAAGTTCCTGGACTTTGACATGGTAGATGACAGTCAATTTGGTCAAAATGTTTGGATGCTTCATGTAAAGTTTTGTTTACACATACAAAAAAGTTTCTTGAAAAAGTTGGCATGCAGTCAAGTACTAGGTTCTTTGGGGAAATACTTGTTAGCGACCATTTGGATTTCAGTTCTTTGACTCAGTGAAACAATTTCTGTAGAGCAGTTGACATAACATTTTTGAATTTTTATAGGTGGTTATTCTTGGGTCATTTTTATTTTCTAGTTTTTAGCTCTGGTCACCTTTGGATAAGCCAAGGCACAGTGGGATGGTGACTCTAGGGTCTGAATTCCTTAAGCTTCTGCCAGAGGAGTTTGAGAGCCTCTAGGTTAAATGTGGCCATTATCTAGAGCCCCGAGGGGCCTCCCAGTCACAGGGCCAGGTTCAAGTGTCATAGGCTTTGTTTATTTTAAGCAGACTTGTTGCCCCTGCTCCTCCAGGTGAATGTCTAGCCCAGACCTTCCTGTGAAGCCTCTGGCCCATATCAACCTGCCCCTGTGACTGCTGATGTCTCCCCTCTCCCCAGGGACACAGGCATATTGGGTCTCACCAGCGATATCCAGCCTTTTTGTATCCTGGAGGGCTCAGATCTGTGACATCTTTTAATGTTCTAAATAATAAAATAGGATAAATGTGACTGGTGTTTTCACAATACCACTCTAACCAGTAGTATTTGGCTTGTGTGTATAATCAAAGCACATCTTTTCTGATACATATACATTTGCTTTTCACATACTGGTAATTACTTGAGTTAATGTGTCTTTTTCTAGTATTGTATTCAGGATGCCAAGTCTCCACAGAAATCAATGATTATTTCTTTCTACACTCCCCTTCCCATCTAAGGGGTGGCTTAATTTGTAACTCTTCTCCAGAAGGACATTAAGGTGCCATGGTTCTGGCCAGTGTTCTTCCTTAAGAATAATTTGAGAGTGAAATTTTTCTGACCTCCCTCCCCCCACACACTTTGGGGAAGGAGAGTTTGTGCCTTCTATTCTCTGAATGTTGTAAAGGGCTGTCTAGCTGACCTCTAATTCCAGGTACATTTGTAGGTGAAAATAGAAATCCTCTATAGGGCTCACTGGGCTAAGGTCTCTTTCTTGCATTATTTTATCTATTCTCCAATGGAATCCTGTAAGGCAGGTGTTCTTAGCATTCTTATTCTACTCTACAAATGAGAAAACTGAGGGCCAGAGCAATTATAACTTGCTCAGGTTCACATAGTTAGTAAGTGTATATTCAAACTGACATGTGTTTGATTTTAATTCATGGATTTAGCTTCTGTGCTCACAGTGGATGGATCTATTGGATCCCAGAGAGCCTCCTTTTCCCTAACCAGTTGACCTTCACTTTCCATGGGGGAGTGTGAGTGTTGGGGGCAGAGAAGTGGCTGGTTGTGAAGACTTCTCCTTCCCATCTTCAAGATCCATTCATCTCTTCCCTTGGCCAATCTCCTGCTACTAACACTTCCTGCCACAACTCTAATTTCTTTTTTCACTACTATTTATTTTACTTCGAATGTATCACCAATTAAATTTTCCAAGGGGATAGGGAGTGAGAAAATGAGATTTCAGGTGTTGAATCAAATTTCAGATGTTGGCAGCAGCCTTACAAGAAAATAGGGAAGAGTGGGAAGATTGCTCAGTGGATTCGCGAATGCAAATCATACTTTGTGCTTTAATTTTAGACCCTTCCACTTGATGAAAACAACTCTTTCAAAGGTCACCAGTTAGATAAAGAATTCTTACTGCTGTGCACCAGTCCCTCCACAGTGTGGCACAAATCAACATGTGAACTTGCAGCCCAGAAAACCAAGTGCCAGTTCTGGAAGATGCCCATTTATATATGTCTTCTCTGGTGCCCCACCTTTACCTCTTTTCATCCCTCCCCTCCCACCTCTCCAAAATGGCATACATGGGTCACTGTTGTTGACTTTGAACATTTCTGTATTTTTCTTTATAACATGGATGATGTTTTTCCTATGATTGCAAGAATTAATGTACTTGTCTTATTTTCCTAATTAGACCATGAACTCTTGGAAGTCTAGGACTATTTCTGGGTCAACTCCAAATATCCAGTGCATAGTTCAGGGCCTAGTACTTGTGAACTGCTCCAGGGATTGGAGTCAGGAAAAGAGTCACATCGTAACATGTATTGATTGTGTCTGTTATTCTGAAATTCTGCCCCTTCATTTCTATATCTCTCCTTCCTGTTGGGGTTAGGTGGAAGAACAGCTGGGCAGAATGCAGATGAAAATGATGTTTCTGCTCTGTCTCTAAATTTCAGTGTCTAGAAAAGGTGGCCTTATATCACCTTCTACAGAGAATTCTTTTATTTTTATTTTTCCTGTTGCTTCACTGGTTGTTTTAAGTAGACACTTGTTCTGGAAAATATCCTAGAGCTCATAATGTATATAGAGTTGCATAAAGAAGTATTTTAAATCACTTCGAAATTCTGTGTTAAACTAGACAATCTGTAAATTTTTATCTATGGCTTAGTAACTAGATTGAAACCTCCTAGAATATATTTTTTAAAATTTCCGGACCTTTGATTTTATTCTGTTGATTTATATGTCTATCCTTATGTCAGTATCACACCATCTTGATTACTGTAGCTTTGTGATAGGTTTTTACTTCTCAATTACAGTTGACATTCAGTATTATTTTATATTAGTTTCTGGTGTACAGCATAGCAGTTAGACCAGTGATAGTCAACCTGGTCCTTACCGCCCACCAGTGGGCTTTCCAGCTTTCATGGTGGGCAGTAGCGGAGCAACCAAAATATAAATAAAAAGATAGATTTAACTATAGTAAGTTGTTTTATAAAGATTTATTCTGCCAAACTTAGCAAAAGTCCGACATACAGTACTTGGTAAGTAATTATTATTATATGCTTTAACTTGCTGTAACTCTGCTTTATAAATTTTATAAAGTAAAGTTACTTCGTTACTTTATAAATCACCATTACTGTGGAACCAGTGGGCGATTAGAAAATTTTACTACTAACAGAGATACAAAAGTGGGTGGTAGGTATAAAAAGGTTGGCTACCCCCAGGTTAGACATTTATATAACTTACAAAGTGTTTGTACCCACCTGGCACCATACATTGCTCCTAGGATCTTTGAGGGCTTAGTTTGGAAGAGGCATTGATGATTTTTTATCTTCTCCTTGCTCCTTCCTGGGAGTCACATCATCTTTGTCTTTAAAAGCTTGTTGACAATAGAGGCTTACTTTGGAGAAGACATATGATATAGTGAAAAGATCATGACCATTAGAGTCATACTAAATATAAACTCTAATTCAGCTACTTCAGTATGTCACTCTGATCCTGTTTTTTAATCTGTAAAATGTGGTGATGCCAGAGATAATGTGTTTAAAGTGACTGAAAAACTCAAGTCAGTGCCCAACTAATATAAATGCTCTTCTAATTAAAACTAATATTATTCAGTATCTAAAATGTAAGAAATTCATCAATTACATAACTTATATATGGCCTATCATGGTGCTGAAAAGGATTTATATGTGTATAAACCAAACTTTTAAAAATCCAAATTTATCTTATAAAGATGATGTTTAAACCTCTTATAAACTTTATAAACTTTTTTTGTGAATGCACATAAACCCATAAATGTGCTGATCTTTCATATAGAAAATTTTTGATATTATGAGTTGCTTGTTCTTAGTATAGATTACATTTTAAAAATATTATCATTTTTTAAAAATTTAACATTTTGTTTACCTTTTTTAGATTAATATTGCCAGCTAATACCAGTAATTATTAAGAAGCATAATGGTAGGAATCAAAGACATTAAAAAGATTAAAAAGCTAATTTAAATATCAAGCTAATATGAATATAAATCATGAGCTAACATACTAAATTTCTTATTTTGGATGCTTTTGAAGGTGAATACCATACGTAGTCTTACAATAGATTGTAGATAAGGAAAATCTAATGTCTTAGATCTAAACCAAATCAGAAACATTTTAAAAATAGTTGCCTTACTGTCTAAAGAATAGTATAACATAGAAATGGTATCTATTATTTTCATTTGGTAAGTACATATGATTTCTAAGTCTACAGTGAATTTTTAAGGTAAAATGTAGAAAACAATCTACCTTAGTTCTTTTATTTGAAAGGGTTGGTAATACACCAAAAAAAGAAATAGAGAGAGAGAGAGAGAGAGAGAGAGAGAGAATAGTAGAACCAGTGTTAAAGCTAAGTGAAAATAATAGAAACAAGGAGAAAAGCAATTGTGAGAAGATTCATTTTTTAATTGTTAGGAAGCAGCTTCATTTTAATGTTGTCAAAAATTATTTATTCTCATTAGTTCCAAGCTAAAGTAATTTTGCTTAGAACTGTGCAATACTACGATGCCATAAATCCATGTCTTAAGGCAATTGGTCAGAGCTGGAGACCTATATTAGTATGCACTGAATGCCCTATCTTGGGTTCTCCTTGAAACAGGGATGGGGTGTTCTGATGTGAGCAACCTGCATGCAGAATTTAAATAACATAAGAATTCTGTGCTGTTTCAATGTGCGTGCGTGCGCTTCTATGATTTAATATGCGTTGGAGGTTTTGAAAGGGGAAAGGTTACTTTTTAATGAGGGTCTTCACAGAGGAGATGAGATAGAATTAGGTCTTAAATGATGGATACTATTTACCTCTCCAGCTGTCGTGGTGGGAGGGCTTTTCTTACAGAAGGAACACAATCAACAAAGATAAGAAGGTGGGAAAACACTTGGATATTTGGAACAAAATGTGTTTAGAAATGAAAAAGCCATAATTTTGTAAAATAAGAAGCTTTTAGGTTTGAACTAGTGAATTGAATGCTAAAATGTGTGCGGTGACGAGTAACTCAGAATCATTGTGCTGGGCCCGGTTGTAGACTCATGGCACACAGAGGCTTCCCTGTTTCTACTTGCTCCTGTCCCAGGTTTCTAGGTTTTTACTTGCCCTTTTTCCTGTTCAGGCAATACTGCAAAGGAGGTTATGATTATCTTTATTCAACCCCATGCCTTTTCTTTTTAGAACCTTCCTTTCTTTTCCCTTTCTCCTCAGACATCCACTGTTCTGTGATGGCTATTCAGACTCTCAGGCTTGTCCACCTAATTTTCTAGTTATTTATCTATTCATTTATTAATTTAATTTATTTTTAGGTGAGAGGAGGGGTGATAGTGAGGCAGACTTCCACATGCTCCTGGACTGGGATTTACCTGGCAACCCCTCTGGGACTGTTGACCGAGTACAGAGATATTTTTAGCACCTGAGGCTGACATGCTTGAACCAACTGAGCCTACCTCAATGCCTGGGGCCATGTTAGACCCAATAGACCCACTGGCTGTTGGAGGGGAAGAGGGAGAGCAGGGGGAGAGGGAAGGGGGAGAAACAGATGGTTGCTTCTCTTGTGTGCCCTGACTAGGAATTGAGCCTAGGATGTCCATATGCTGAGCCGATGCTGTATCTACTGAGCCACCAGCCAGGGCTAACTCTTTTCTCATTAGCAGTACTATACCTTGGGTGTTTGGTAATGGGCAAAGCTTTAACTCAGTGACTCACTGACAGGCCACTGGGGAGACAGGGTTGGCTGGTGGGTTGGGAAGAGTATGGATTTTCTCATCTCTCAGAAACACCATCTTGGAGCCAGTTAGACATTCAGAGAACTTTGGGCATCCCCGGGGACAAAGTCATGGTCACAGTGGATGCTGAGTGTCTCTTTTTTATTTTATTTTATTTTTATTTATTTATTTATTTTTTTTTGTATTTTTCTGAAGCTGGAAACGGGGAGAGACAGTCAGACAGACCCCCGCATGTGCCCGACCGGGATCCACCCGGCACGCCCACCAGGGGTGACGCTCTGCCCACCAGGTGGCAATGCTCTGCCTGAGTGTCTCTTTACGTCATGGAAATGAAGCTGTTCATACCTTGTGTGAAATTACCATCCTCTTGTGTGTGGTTCTTTTTGGGCCTCTCACGTGCAATCCCCTGAGCCTGGTGGTAGGAGGGGAAAGCTAAGAGCCTAGAACAGAACTTGTCACTTGAATATCCAATCATGATTGATGACTAGAGTGCACTTTGTGTTTGAGACTTAGTTGATATTTGAGAGATTTGGAATATGCACATTTTTCAACTCTTTGTCTTGACAGACAGATGATGATTTTTTTTTTTTTTATCTCAGGAGATAAAATGAACAAGGCTAGAACACATGTCATTTTTTGACAGGACACTTGAGAAAGCATTAGGGAAGCATAAGTATGTTTCTTAAACTGACACCTTGGTTTTTCTGTCTTTCACCCTGACTGACAAGTAAGAGACCTCCCATTCTCTTCGCCAAAAGCCCTTTCTGGGAAATAAGCAGATTGTGCATTTCAGTGACTGTAGTTTAGATTTAGAATCTCGCTTGCTTTTAGATCAAGTAGAACTTCAGTTTTAGTTATTTTACTCTGAAAACTGGAAAAAAACCTGTGTTTGGAAAAGATTTTTTTCCTCTATTTAAATGTTTTCTCTCCTTAAAAGTTAAACTGTTTTTTAAAAAAAATATTTATTTTTAGAGAGACAGGAAAGAGAGAGAGAGAGAGAGAGAGACAGAGAGAGACAGAGAGAGAAGGGGAGAGGAGCAGGAAGCATCAACTCCTATATGTGCCTTGACTAGGCAAGCCCAGGGTTTCGAACCAGTGACCTCAGCGTTCCAGGTTGATGCTTTATCCACTGCGCCACCACAGGTCAGGCCTAAACTTATTTTTTAAAATAAAATCTTTCCAAGCCTCATGAAATGAATTGTGATGTTTGCAATTCTCTGACTACTTTGCTGGAGATTCAGCTCTCTGCTCTTCCAAGGAGACTTCATTAACCAAGGTAACAGTCTTCAGCAAGCCATTGAAGCATCTGCTGCATCAATAATTACTAGCAAGCAAGTTCCTTTTGAGGAATCAGTCATTTTAGGTGTAGCTGGAGAGATGAGCAACCACATTTGTTAATTTTCAGAGTTTCTCAATTATAAATTGAGCTTTAATTCTGGAGAATAGTATACTGCCTTATTTTAATTTTTTTTTTTTTTTTGCTTCTAAGATAAATGAGATTCCTCATGACCACTGTTCACCATGTTTCTTGGTTATAGTAGTTAGTATTCTCCCTGCCCCCTAGCCTCCCCCAAAAGAATGATTTTGTGATATTTTCTCAAGGAGGTTATAAAACTATGAAAAGTTTTATATATTCACCCATTCATTCATTCACCAAAAAAGTTATTAAGTGCTCTTATTTTTCTAGGCACTGTTTAAGTATGGGGGGGGGGCGGGGAGAAAGAGGAACTGGGCACATACTTGCCTTCAAATTATTTATAGTCTAGGAGGGGAGGTAAGACACACACACACAGACACAACATACATAGATAGCACTTTCTTTTATCCTGCAGAGTTGGGCCCATGGCAGTTGCTCAATCAATGCTTTTTGGCTGAAAATTAACTAGAAGATATTGTGGATACCATCCTGTGTGATTCAGAGTCTAAGGTGCTTCTGTCTTCTAAAAGAAGCTGTGTTTCCTGCTTTCACTGCATATGAATTCATGTTCTAGTTTCATAACCAGCATTAACTGACTGACTCAAGTTACTTTAGAAGTTGGGGACTTTGTTTTGAGTGAACACAAAGAGATCATACTTGGCATTTGTCTTTACAAAGTTTTATTTCAAATATGTAACCATTTTCATTTTTTTCAAAACCATTTTTTTTTTGCATGTTACAGTTTTGTCCTTAGATATGAAATTGAGAAGAAGATTGAAGATGTCAGTTTCAGGGTCTGCCAACCATACTACCAAAGCTAATTATTTTTCAGTGCGCAAAGATTATGATTAAGTTAGTAAGAGTGTGGAAAGAAGAGGGAAGAAACATTTCAGGAAGTGGAAGAACTCGTGATCACATCTTCATTTCTTTTCTGCCTTTAATTAAAAATCAGGTTGAAATTATTTCTGGTTTGAAATCAGTCTTATTCATTGAACAGTTCTTGATGAATTCTCCAATTTCAACTTATTCTTCTCACAGGCATCACAGTTGGTCTAATGTTAGACTAATGTATCTGAAATAGATTTCTGACAGCTGAAATACCCAGACCCATTTGGGAGAATACATTTTCTGTTTATGAATGTTTTTTCAAATGTCACACAAAGCTGCATATTTAAAATACATAAAAAGCAGCTGCAAAACACATTGCATAAGTAGAAAGGGAAAAAATCAATACTCTATTAGCTATAACATTACATAGAATTTTTATTCATAGATAAGAGAAAAATCCCCCTTTGAATTCATCTTTTGTAAAATAAGTAGCTAGCTCTGTTTTTTTGTTTGTTTGTTTGGTTGGTTTTTTTTTGTATTTTTCTGAAGCTGGAAGCAGGAAGAGACAGTCAGACTCCCGCATGCTCCCCACCGGGATCCACCCAGCACGCCCACCAGGGGCGATGCTCTGCCCCTCCGGGTGTTGCTCTGCTGCGACCAGAGCCACTCTAGCGCCTGGGGCAGAGGCCAAGGAGCCATCCCCAGCTCCCGGGCCATCTTTGCTCCAATGGCGCCTTGGCTGCGGGAGGGGAAGAGAGAGACAGAGAGGAAGGAGGTGGGGGTGGAGAAGCAAATGGGCGCCTCTCCTGTGTGTCCTGGCCGGGAATTGAACCCGGGTCCACCGCACGCCAGGCTGACGCTCTACCGCTGAGCCAACCGGCCAGGGCCTCATTGTAGTTTTGATTTGCATTTCTCTAATAACTAATGAAGATGAGCATCTTTTCATATATCTGTTGTCCATTTGTATTTCTTCCTGTGAGAAGTGTCTGTTCATGTCCTCTTCCCATTTTTTTTATTGGATTGTTTGTTTGTTGTTGAGTTTTATGAGTTCTTTGTAAATTTTGGATATTAGGCCCTTATCTGAGCTATTGTTTGAAAATATCATTTCCCATTTAGTTGGCTGTCTGTTTATTTTGTTGTCAGAGCTACTTTTCTTTCATTGTCAAATGAAAGTATCCTGAGAATATTGTCAAATTATTGGTTAAATGGGCCTTTGTTTCTTTCTGATTTAACTCAAATTGTTTTCACAGAGAGGATTGTAGATTTGAATGTCTGATTTTAGGAGAGAAATATACATCTTTGGACAGCTTTTAATCCACTTTCATTTATTGCATTCTTTTTTCCTCTTTTATTGTTTTGGCCAGAGTGTGAGCTGGATCAGCAGAATGACTACAACGCCGAGTAAGAAAACGGCCTTGGGAGTAACCTGTCAGTGTAGATCTTCTGAAATCAGTTACAAACATTTTAGAACTTCTAGTTTTTAGTTCATTTCTGCTACCAGTTTCTGCCAAGGCAAATACCTAAGACCAGTAGTAAGGCTCAAATAATTTAACAACTAGTTCTCTGCCCTAATGACTGTTTTAAGGGAAAAAAAAAGATATACCAAAAGGTAGTTTATTATTTCATTCATTTAATACTTAAATAAAAATAATAAAAGAGGTACACAAAACTAGATTATGTTATAAGAAAGAGTTTTAAAATAGTAATAAATATATTAAATAATACCTGACAGAAAAACAATAAAACTGTTATTTATGATATTTTTAATGACAGCTTGTCACCCCCTGGCTGTTTGGCACTTTTCCCTCTTTATATTATATGTTTGTTTAATGAAGTAACAAATGTGAGGGAATTAAAATGTAGTAATTCATCAAAGGTATAATGAGTTTTATGAAATGGATAAATAAATAATATAAGCATAGTTCTGTCAAATTTTTTTCACCTGTGAATGGAATGAACATTACTACGGGAACTTAGAGTACACTGATGCACAGATGAACATTAAAAAAGAGTAAGAAATGTAAATTTGTGATTTCCACATTGGGCGACTGCCCAGGTGCCCAATTTAGAAAGAACCCTGATTACAAGTGCCATTTTAACAACTGGTTTGCCGAACTCAACAAAAAGTTAGGTATTGGTTCTGCCAATCTAGTGCAAACTGGCTGAATCCCACCAGTGCTAAGATATATTGGACACTAAATATTTGACAATTTGCTTTTAAACAATCACATTTTAGTTATGCAATACTTTCTTGTGAATATCTTCCAAAAATTATAAAAATTGGAGTACAAACCCATAGACAAACTAACAGAGGCCTCAGTTGGACCATTTACAAATCCTTAAAGGTTTTGCTAGTTGGTTTTTTTTTAGTGAGAGAGAGAAAGAAAGAGCGACAGAGATGGGGACAAACAGACAGGAAGAGAGAGAGATGAGAAAAAAGTCATAGTTGCGGCACCTTAGTTGTTCATTGATTTCTTGCTTATATATGCCTTGACCAGAGAGCTGTAGCTGAGCCAATGACCTCTGGCTTAAGTCAGTGACCTTGAGCTGAAGCCAGTGACCTTGGGCTTCAAGTAAGCAACCTTGGGCTCAAGCCAGTGACCTTGGGCTTCAAGCAAGCAACCTTGGTCTCAATCCAGTGACCTTGGGCATGGGTCCCCAGCATCCCAGGCTGACACTTTATCCACTGTGTTGGGTGTGTTTGTTAGGAGGCCTTATAACTGGACAGAGGTGCACAAGATGGCTGAGTCTCACTCACTCCACTCCACGTCTGAGTACCATAGTGAATCCCATGGCACCTCCACCTCCAGCACAAGCCAGCTCGTCAACAATTCCCAAACAACTTGGTGTCCCATGCCAACTATTGCATGAGAGAAAAAGAGTCCATGATGAGAATCACTTAAAATGGTATGAATGATTTATGTTAGGAGAGAAAAAAAATCAGAAAAATATTCTGAAAGTACTAATTTTTTATTTTTTTCTTTGAGTGGGGATTTGTTGTTGAAACTATTTTATCCATTGATTATTATAGAAAAAATGCTTAAAAGACTACAAGTTTTCAAGGGCCCACAAAATGTTTGAAATTTAAAATATTTTTGTTGGTTCCAAAATTAAAAAAAACCCATCCTGCAAAATTGAATTTAATTAGTATTTAATTTAAATACCTCTAGAACATAATATGTATTATATCAGTCTATTGCAACTCAACTCATAAAGCTTTAAGTAATTTGCATTATTTATTTTCATATGTTTGCCATATTATGGAGTGGTAGCTCTGAAGAAAGAATTACTTACGACCTTCAAAGGTCTTACAATTCTCTGAGTGTGTGGAGCGGTGGTGGGGAGGAGATTAGAGGAGAGGGAGGTAAAGATGGTGTATGCGGGGGGTGGGGGGGATGATGTTTTGGGCATAGAAAAAACTTTTTGAATACTATGGGCAAGATTAAAAACCATGGTCTTATATATGATTATTTCTGAGAAACTCGTGCATGATTTCCAAATTGGTTTTCTTTTACTTTAAATTTTAAAATAAACACTATAACTTAATTTTGAAATGATATATGGGATTAAATAGAAATTTTGACATATAATTCAAACAAGTTTCAGAATTGGCAGTCACCATTCCCAGAACAATAAATTAAAAAGAACTACATTGAGCATATGTACAGTTGTGTTTTTCTTGGGGAAAAACCTGATATACTAAAATTGGAATTCACAAAAACAGATGTCAAGGGGCTGCTTTATCAAATGATTCTTTGTTTTATCAATATAAAAGAGGTTTCTTGCAAATTAGGTCATTTTAAAGACATGCACATGCTTGAAGCATTTGTTTAGAGAATACTGTCTATTTATGTGAGGGGATGATTATAGAATCCTAAAATCAAAATTCAACATGTCTTAGTTCGTTTGTGTCACTTTAACAAAATAGCATGACTTGGTGGCTTATAAACAACAGCAATTTATTTCTTCTAGTCTGGAGGTTGGAAGTTCAAGATCAGCATCCCATTATGATCAGGTTCTTGTGAGAACTCACTTTCTGGTTCTTTGCTGTGTCTACACATATCCAAGGGGGCAAGGGAGCTCTGTGAGACATCTTTTATAAAGCATTAGTACCATCATAGGGACTCTGTCCAAAATGCCACCTCCTGCCTAATACTATCACTATGGGGATTATGGGGATTAGCCCATAGAGGTCTGTGCCACTTCTGAAGTTCTCCTGCTTCAGTTCAGCATGTCAAGATTACAGATTGTGGGGATCACAATGGGGATTGCAAAGTATGTCCAAGAAAAAATAAATTTGTATGCCTTGTCTGTTAATAAATAGTTAATACACTTTAAAAAAAGGAAAACTGGAATTAAGGAAAATATACCCCTCTTTTAGGTTGAAAGGACCCTGATTTTTGGAGTTCAGAGGTCTGTGTTATCTTTTCTATTAACTTACCACATAAAGGTAGGTGAGTTCCTTAAAAACATTCTCACCTTCTTTTGTGTAAATAGAAGGGTTAGATTAACACGAGGGCCCTTCTAGCTTTTGCATTCTAATATACTGTATACCAAGATTTAAATTTGTTGCGACAGTTCTCTTCACCTCATAAAGAGAAATATAATAATTCATTTCTTTCCATATTCATAAAGATTAATGTCATAACAGTTCTCAGTCTTCACATTCATTCTGTTTATAAATTGCAACCCCAGAACTTGTGCTGTGCTGGATTCATGAAAAAACAAATGACTTTCATGCATAATGAGGCTCATATCTTGTTAATCTCTCTTGTATAAACTAAATCTCTAAAGTATAACAATCATTCTTAACTACATATTTGTTTAGATTTTCTGAGATGCAACTGTCGTTATTTAAAAAGATGCTTATGCTTTTATAATTCTGGAATAAGACATTGATTTGTTATTATGACTTTTTCCAGAAATGATTCCATCTATTTGCAAAACCACAGTTGGATCACCTTAAATAATATAAATAAGGTGCCATGAATAAGGCAAAAATTCTACTGCCCCTTAGAACTTCCCTTATTTTTTAGTAAATTTATGTTTATATGCCAATTAAGATGTGAGGTCAAAATGTACTTTATAACCCAGAAAAGAGCTAAGGAATTGCTGTACCGAGGAGGGCAAACTGTAAAACTTGAGCTGTAACAACTAAACAGGGCTTCCTCCCTCGCCCCCTCAGTCTGGTCCCCGTGCTGGGTCATTGCAGCTCTCCATGGGGGAGGAAATGAAAGCTCTCAAGTCCCAGGCAGCCCTATTGAGGCTGCTTCACAGGATATTTCTGAGGACATTTCGTTTGTGAGCTACAAAATTAGATCCATAACAGAGCAGGGCACTGAAGGAGAAACAAAAGCCAGAAATATACAGGGTAAACTAAAGTACCTAAAACGTCTTCTTTGAGGAAAAACACTTTATGGAGCTGAGTAAAGCAAGAGGAAGAGTGGGCCAACCAAAAAATTTGAAATACGACTTGGCCTTATTCAATTTTTACAATAGATTGCTCCTTTTATACATTCGACAACTAAAAACAAAAGGTACTCTTTAAGAAGATGAGCCATTAATGTTGCATTCCAGGAGGGCCAAAGCTGAGTCTCTCAGGTGAGATGCTGGTTGGATTTCTCAGCACCAGCCCCTCTTGCCTTGGTCCGTTGGGGTCTTCCTTCGCATCTTAGACCCTTTCACATTCTCCTACTTCCCTATTTTACAGTGTCACCCTCCATGAACATTAGTAATAGTCTGCAGTTTATTAAGAAACTCTTCGTGTCATTTTGCCTTAAGATTCTGACTACACATCAGCCATGTTACCTAGCAAGAGAATCTATTAGACCTGATTGCATTTTTATGAGTATGAAAAGTGGCATGCAGACTATGGAGACAAAGATAAAGGTCCCTTGAAACTGAGATTAAGAAGCCATCTTTCTTGGTTACTCTGACCTCCCTCAGGAGAGGAATAGGAAGAGTTAATATTTATTAAGGAGCTTATGGTATGCCAGGCACCATAACTGAAATGCATTAAGTTGCTGAATTCTTACAATGTCCTCATGAAAATACTATTATTGTTTCCTCTTAACAGACAGAGAAGTTGAGGTATGTAGCTGGTAAGAAGTAGGACCTGGTTAATCAAGTATGTAGTTTAGACTCCCTCCCTCTCCTCTGCACCTGGCTGCTAGACTCCACTCTTACCTTTGTCCTAACTTGTTATTAGAAATTCTTCTCATTTAGAGACTTAGATGTTGACCGAATATCATGGATCCCATGGACATTTGGGTTTGTTTTTGGATTATTCTCTTGGCTTAATGATACAGACTTCTCCTTAGCTAAATGTAAAAATGACACCATTCTTTATTCTCACTTAGCTCTATATTATTGCCTGGCCCTAACTATACAGGGGAGCAAATCTGGGTAAGACCTAGTGATCCCACTCCTAGGGCAGAATGCTGGTACAAGCATGGTTTCAGAGTTCAGTTGAAAAACTCAAAGTTGAGAATAAGAGTTCTAGTTTTAGAAACGCTCTACTTGACTGAATGCTCTATGAGGACAGGGGCCATTACAATTTTATTTACCTCTAGATCCCTAACATCAGTGTGGTACTTGGCACATGCTAAGTGATCACTAAATATTTATTGAATGAAGATGTGAATTAATGAGTGAATAGGAGAAGGCAGTGGTATTGGGCAGACTACAAAAAGGGGCGTCAAAGGAAGGTCACTCAGATGTTTGGGTTCCATTCCTTACACTCCAGATACTGGGTTTGCTGGATGAGATCTGCAAGAAACATTAACATCCCCACCAGATGGTGAAGTGGAGGCCCCAGACAGACTTCCTGCTTCCTTCTTACTATTGAAATGTATGTGTTCTTTATATATTTTGAATATTAAACACTCTTTAGATATATACTTTGCAAATATATACTTTCCATTTTGGAGGTGTTTTTTTTTTCATTTGGTTGATGGCTTCTTTTGTTGTGTAGAAGTTTTTTAGTTTGATGTAGTTCAATTTGTTAATTTTTATTTTGTTGGTTGTGCTTTAAGTGTCATATCCAAAAAATTACTTCCAGATTCATATCAAGGAGCTTTATGTCTATGCTTTCTTTTTGGAGTTTAATTGTTTTAGATTTTACATATATACTTTATTTAGAAAATTAACTTTAACAGGGTGACATTAATCAATAAGAGTACATAGGTTTCAGGTAAACATTTCTACAGCATTTGAACTGTTCATTATGTTGTATACCCATCACCAGAAGCCAAAACATTTTCCATCACCTTATATTTGTCCCTCTTTATACTCTTTCTAAATCCCCCTCTCCCCTTCCCTTCCCCACATCCCTTTCTCCTTGATAACCATATTACTTTTGTCTATGCCCAAGTCACAGTTTTAAATTCCACCTATGTGTGATATCATATAGTTCTCAGTTTTTTTCTGATTTACTTATTTCACTCAGTATAATGTATTCACGGTCCATCCATGTTGTAAATGTTACTATGTCATCATTTCTTATGGCTGAGTAGTATTCCATTGTATATATGTACCACATATTTTTTATCCAATCTTCATTTGAGGGACACTGGTTGTTTCCGTGTCTTGGCCACTGTGAACAATGCTGCAATGACAATAGAGGTGTGTGTGTTTTTTCATACCAATGTTTTCGAGTTTTTGAGGTAGATACCAATAGAGGGATTGCTGGGTCATGTGGCAATTCTATTCTTAATTTTTTGAGGAACCACTATACATACTTTCTGCAATAATGGTTGTACTACTTTACATTCCCACCAACAGTGGATGAGGGTTTCTTTTTCTCCACAGCCTCTCCAACACTTGTTATTATCTGTCTTGTTGATAACAGCCAATCTAACAGGGGTGAGGTGGTATCTCATTATAGTTTTGATTTGAATTTCTCAAATAGCTAGTGAAGATGAGCATCATCTCATATATCTGTTGACCATCTGTATGTCCTCTTGGGGGAAGTGTTTGTTCAGGTCCACTACCCATTTTTAATTGGATTGTTTCCTTGTTTGTTGCTGAGCATTGTGAGTTCTTTATATATTTTGAATATTAATCCCTTATTGGAGCTGTTGTTTGCAAATAACATCTCCCAATTAATTGGCTGCCTATTTGTTTTCTTGTCAGTTTCTTTTGCTGTGTAGTTGCTTTTTAATTTGATATAATCCCATTCATTTATTTTTGCCTTTACTTCCCTTACCTTTGGGATTAAATTTATAAATTCTTTTCTATGGCCAGAGTCTATGAGCTTAGTACCTATGTTTTATTCCATGTAATTTACTCTTTCGGATCTTATATTTAGGTCTTGATCCATTTTAAAATTATTTTTGTGCAAGGGGACAAACTGTAGTAAAGTTTCATTCTTTTGCATGTTGCTTTCCACTTTTTATAGCACCATTTATTGAAGAAGCTTTTTTTTTCTCCATTTTGTGTTTTTGGCTCCTTTAGCAAAGATGATGTGGTGATATATATGTAACGTTTTATTTCTGGGCTCTTGATTCTGTTCCATTGGTCCATATGTGTTTTTCTGCCAATACCATGCTGTTTTGATTATCAGTTCTATAGTATAATTTGAAGTCAGCTAGTGTGATACTGCTGGATTAATTTATATTCCTTAAGATTGCTTTGGCTAATTTTTTTATGGTTTCATACAAACCTAGTAATTTTTTTTCTATTTCTTTAAAAAATGACTAAGATTTTTATGGGGATTGCATTAAATTTGTATATTGCTTTGGGTAATATGACTATTTTAATTATGTTGATTCTTTCAATCCATGAACATGGAATATTTTTCTATTTCATTGTGTGATTTTCAATTTCTTTTAATAATTCTTTGTAGTTTACAATATATAGGTCCTTCACATTCTTTGTTAAGTTTATTTGTAGGTATTTTATTTATTTTTTGTTGCAATTGTAAAAGGAATTTGTTTTTGAGTTTATTTTCTGAAGTTGTATTGTTGGCATATACAGGATTATGTCATCTCCAAAAGTGATACTTTTACTTCTTTACTGATATGGTTGCCTTTTATTTTCCTCTCTTGCTTGATTTCTCTGGCTAAAAATTCTAGCACTATGTTGAATAAGAGTACAGAGAGAGGTCAACCTTGTCTTGTTTTTGATTTTTGGAACAAGGCCTAAGAGGAAAAGCCTTAATTATTCACCATTTTGTATGATATTAGCTGATGGTTTGTTATATATGGCTTTTATTATGTTGAGGTACTTTCCTTGTATTTTGATTTTATTGAGTGTTTTAAACATAAAGAAATGTATCTTATTGAATGTTGTTTCTGCCCCTATTGATGGGATCATCTGTTTTTTATTTGTTTTATTGATGTGGAATATCATCTTAATTGATTTTCATGTGTTGAACCATCCTTGTGCTCCTGGAATGAATCCCACTTGATTGTGATGTATTATTTTTTAAATGTGTTGCTATATTTGATTTGCTAGTATTTTGTTTAGGATTTTGCATCTGTATTCATTAGTGTTATTGGTCTGTAGTTTTCTTTTTTGTGTTGTCCTTGCCAGGTTTTGGTATGAAGGTTATGTTGGTCTCATAAAATGTGCTGGAAGACTTTGAGAGGATAGGTATCAAATCTTCTTTAAATTTTTGGTAGAATTCACTACTGTTGCCATCTGGTCCTAGACTTTTATTTTTGGAGAGGGTTTTGGTAGTTGTTTTTATTTCCTCCCTGCTTATGGGTCTGTTTGGTTTTACACTTCTTTGTGACTCAGTCTAAGAAGATTGTATAGTTCTATGAATTTATCTATTTCCTCTAGATTGTTGAATTTGGTGGCATATAATCTTTCATAATATTCTATGATCCTTTATGTGTGTGTGTGTATATATATAGGTCTTTGGTAATTTCTTCTCTTTCAATTTGGGTTTTGTTTATATGAGTCCCCTTTTTTCCTTAGTGAGTCTAGTCAGTAGTTTATTGATTTTATTGATCTTTTCAATACCAGCTCTTTGTTGTCTTAATTTTCCTATATTTTATTTGTTCTTTATTTTATTTAGTTCTGCTCTAGTTTTTACTGTTTTCTTTCTTCTGCTGATTTTGGGTTGCCTTTGTTCTTTTTTTCTTTTTTTTAGTTCCTTAAGATGTGATGTTAGGTTGCTTATTTGGGATCTTTGTTTTTTTCTTGACATGTCTGTAATGATATAAACTTCCTTCTTATTACTGCTTTCACTGCATCCCAGAGATTTTGATATGTTTTGTTGTCTTTTTCATTTAACTGTATGTATCTTTTGATCTCTGCTTTTATATAGTTCTTTGCCCCAGTCACTTTTTAGAAGTATGTTGTTAAATTTCCACATTTTTGTGATTTTCTTTACTTTTTTTTTTTTACCATTGAAGTCTTATTTCAAAAGCTTATGATCAGAAAATATGCTTGGTATAATATCAATCTTCTTGAATTTGTTGATGTTAGTTTGTGGCCCTTGTTTTATGAGATCTCTGTGTCTTGTTTGCTTCTTCTATTTTTGTTTCTGTCAGTTGTTTTTGTTTGGTGATATTCCATATTTTTTTTCCTTTAAAATTTTTTTAAGTTGTTTATTTTTTCTTCTTTTTTATTAATTTTAATTAATTTTTTCACATGGATTCAAGTGTCCCACTGAATATAACACCCTCCCCCAACCCCTTGTCCCTATTTATATCCCTTTTCCCCCCTCTCACTAACTTCCTCCCCCATTTCCCTCTGGGACTTGCTGTCCTGTTATCTGTATCTCTGTGTTATGTATATATAGTTTCACTAATCTTTTCACCTTCTTCGATCCTATCCCTTCATCCCTTTTCCCTCTTACACCTGTCCCTCTGGTCCCTATGACTCTGCCTCTATTCCATTTCTTAGTTCACATTGTTCTTTAGATTCCACATATAAGTAAGACCATTTGATATTTGTCTTTCTCTGTCTGGCTTATTTCACTAGCATAATAATCTCCAAGTTCCTCAATGCCATTACAAAAGGTAAGATTTCCATCATTTTCACAGTTACGTGGTATCCATTGTATGTAGGTCCCACTGCTTTTAAATCCATTTGTCCACTGATAGACACTTGTGCTGTTTCCAGATCTTGGCTATTATAAACAATGCTGTAATAAACATGCAGGTGCATATCTTCTTTTGAATCAGTGATTTGGTATTCTTAGGATTTATTCCTAATAGGACAGCTGGGTCAAAAGGCAGTTCCATTTTTAATTTTTTGAAAAAATGCCATATTGTTTTCCACAGTTGCTACACAAGTCTGCATTATCACCAGCAGTGCAGAAGGGTTCCCTTTTCCCCACACCCTCTCCAGCACTTATTGTGTGTTGATTTGTTAATGAGCGCCATTCTGACAAGTGTGAGGTGGTATCTCATTGTGGTTTTAATTTGTATTTCTCTTATGATTAGTGATGTTGAACAATTTTTCATCTGTCTATTGGCCACCTGTATGTCCTCTTTAGAGAAGTGTCTGTTCAGTTCTTTAGCCCATTCTTTTTTCTTTTTTTTTTTTTTTTTTCCTATTTTTCTGAAGCTGGAAACGGGGAGAGACAGTCAGACAGACTCCCGCATGTGCCTGACCGGGATCCACCCGGCACGCCCACCAGGGGCAATGCTCTGCCCACCAGGGGGTGATGCTCTGCCCCTCTGGGGCGTCGCTCTGCCGCAACCAGAGCCACTCTAGCCCCTGGGGCAGAGGCCAAGGAGCCATCCCCAGCACCCGGGCCATCTTTGCTCCAATGGAGCCTTTTTTTTTTTTTTTAGCCCATTCTTTAATTGGATTGTTTACCTTCCTGGTGTTAAATTTTTGAAGTTCTTTATACATTTTGGTTAATAACCCCTTTTCAGATGTATTGGCAAATAGATTCTCCCATTGTGTAGGTTGTCTTTTTATTTTGTTAATTGTGTCTTTTGCTGTGCAAAAGCTTTGTAGTCGTTTGATATAGTCTTATTTGTTCATTCTGTCTTTTATTTCACTTGCCCTTGGAGATATATCAGCAAAAATATTGCTATGAGAGCTATTGGAGAGTTTGCTGCCTATATTTTCTTCCAAGATGTTTATGGTTTTGTGACTTATATTTAAGTCTTTTATCTATTTAGAGTTTATTTTTGTGAATGGTGTAAGTTGGTGGTCTAGTTTGATCTTTTTGCACTTACCTATCCAGTTTTCCCAACACCATTTATTAAAGTGACTGTCTTTACTCTACTGTATGTTCTTACCTCCTTTGTCTAATATCAATTGACCATAAAGGTGTGGGTTTATTTTTGGGTTCTGTGTTCTGTTCCATTGATCTTTTTGCCTGTTCTTATGCCAGTATCATGCTGTTTTGATTACAATGGTCTTGTAGTATAACTTAATATCAGGAAGTGTGACACCTCCCACTTTATGCTTCATTTTCAAAATTGCTGAGGCTATTCATGTTCTTTTTTGGTTCCATATAAATTCTTGAAATATTTGTTTATATCTTTGAAGTATGCCATTTGTATTTTGATAGGAATTGCATTGAATTTATAGATTACTTTGGATAATATAGACATTTTAATAATGTTTATTCTTCCCATCCATGAACATGGTATATACTTCCACTTGTTTCTATCTTCCTGATTTCTTTTATCATTGTTTTATAATTTCCTGAATAGAAATCTTTTACCTCCTTGATTAAATTTCCTCCGAGGTACTTTATTATTTTTTTTGTTGCAATAGTGAAGGGGATTGTTTTTTTGTTTTTTTTTTTGTATTTTTTCTGAAGCTGGAAATGGGGAGAGACAGTCAGACAGACTTCCGCATGCGCCCGACCGGGATCCACCTGGCATGCCCATCAGGGGCAACACTCTGCCCACCAGGGGGTGATGCTCTGCCCCTCTGGGGCGTCGCTCTGCCACGACCAGAGCCACTCTAGCACCTGGGGCAGAGGCCAAGGAGCCATCCCCAGCGCCCAGGCTATCTTTGCTCCAATGGAGCCTTGGCTGCGGGAGGGGAAGAGAGAGACAGAGAGGAAGGAGGGGGTGGGAGTGGAGAAGCAAATGGGCGCTTCTCCTATGTGCCCTGGCCGGGAATCAAACCCTGGTCCCCCGCACGCCAAGCTGATGCTCTACCGCTGAGCCAACCGGCCAGGGCCGGGATTGTTTTTTTTTATTCTTTTTCAGACTGTTTATTTTTGGTGTATAAAAATGCCACTGATTTCTGCATATGTATTTTATATCCTGCCACCTTGCCAAATTCATTTATCAGGTCTAGTAGATTTTTGACTGAGACTTTAGGGTTTTCTATATACAATATCATATCATCTGCAAATAATGATAGTTTTACTTCTTTTTTTCCAACTCTAATGCCTTTTATTTCTTCTTCTTTTCTGATTGCTGTGGCTAGGACTTCCAGAACTATGTTGAATAAGAGTGGTGAAAGGGGGAACCCCTGCCTTGTTCCTAGTTTTAAGGGGATTGCTTTTAATTTTTGTCCATTGAGTATGATGTTGGCATTGGGTTTGTTATAGATGGCCTTTATCATGTTGAGGTATGTTCCCTGTATTTCCACTTTGCTGAGAGTTTAGATCATAAATGAGTGCTGAATTTTATCAAATTCTTGTTCTGTATCTATTGATATAATCATGTGACTTTTATTCTTCCTTTTTTATGTGATAAATCACATTGATTGATTTGCAAATATCGTACCAGCCTTGCCTCTCCAGAATAAATCCCACTTGATTATAATGTATGATTTTTTTCATGTATTGCTGGATCCAGTTTGCTAATATTTAGTTGCAATATTTAGCATCTAGGTTTATCAGTGACATTGGCCTATTGTTTGTTTTTTTTTCTTTGTAGTGTCTTTGCCTGCTTTTGGAATGAAGATAATGCTTTTCTCATAAAAGGAGGTTGGAACTGTTTTCTGCTCTTGAATTTTTTGAAATAGCTTGAGAAGGATAGGTGTTATTTGAATGTTTGGTAAAATTAACCTGTGAAGTCATCTCGTCCAGGTCTTTTGTTTGTTGGGATTTTTTTGATAATTGTTTCAATTTCATTTGTATAATAGGTCTGTTTAGGTTTTCTGATTCTTTCAGATTGAGTTTTGGAAGATTATATGTTTCTTGGAATTTACCCATTTTACCTATGTTGTCCATTTTTTTTTTTTTTTTTTTTTTGGCATATGGATCTTCATAGTATTCTCTTACAATCCTTTGTATTTCTGTGGTGTCAGTTGTTACTTCTCCACCTACATTTCTAATTTTATTTATTTGAGTTATCTAAGCTGTGTATTTCTGTAGTGGCTTTTCTTGTGGGTAGTTATCACTAGATTATTAAGAGAAAAATGTTTATATGTACAAGAATACTTTGTTTTATGACTATTACTTTCTTTATCTTTTTTGTTACTGCCATTCTTTATTCTCTCCCTTTTTGTGTTATTGTTGTTAAAGATTATCTTTGTTTTTATTGTAATTTCTTTAGAGGTTTTACTTGTAGTTTTGATTTGATTTTTTTTTGTATCTGGTTAAACAAGCCCTTTTAGTTTTTCCTGCAGTGGGTGTTTTTTGGTGATAAATTCCTTCAGCTTCTGTATATCTGCAAAGGCTTTTATTTCTGTTTTATATTTGAAGGGTAACTTTAATAGATATGGTATCCTCAACTTCTTAGTTAGTAGTTACTGTATTTTAGTACTTTGAATGTTTGGTTCCACTATTTTCTGGATTATAGAGTTTCTGCTGAAAAGTCTGATGATAATCTAATTGGCTTTCCTTCATATGTTCTCTTCTTCTTTTTCTTCACTGCCTTGAGATTCTTTCTTTGTTATTGATTTTTTTACTATTTTATTATGATGTGCCTTGGTATAGGTTTGTTTGGGTTGAAGTAACTTGGTCTTCTATTTGCTTTTTGAATTTGAGACTCTAATTCTTTCTATAGTCTTAAGAAATTCTCATCAGTTATATATTTGAATAAGTTCTCCATCTAATTCTCCTTCTTTTCCTATTCTGATATACCCATTATTCTCATATTGCTCCTTCTGCTGGATTCAGGCAATTCTTGTAGGAAATTCCCAGTTATTTTTAATTCATGAATCTCTCTCCTCTTCTTTCTGTAGCATCACAGAAACCAAATATCAAAATCCAAAAGAAAGAAAAGTAATAAAAAGGAAACAGAACACCCACAGATGAATAAAAAATATAATAGTTAAAGAAAATAAAATTCAAAAGGTAAAAAATAAAACAAAAAAATATTAAGAAGAAAAATGAAAAGAAAAACCCAGAAAATAAAGAAAAAAATAAATTTTGGTTTTGTGAGGTTACTGTTTTCTTTCAGTAGGTGTTGCTGTTTTACAATTTTAGTTCTGTAAAATTCCTGAACTGTCTTCTGCTGAGATGTTGCTGTCAAAATGCAGTTGGTGGTACCACTGCTGTTTTATGGCTTTGACTTTATGGCTTTAGCTTAATGGTTTTATGTCTCTAGCAATAGCACTCTCAAACCTTCAGTGCTTCTACCCACATCTCAGTAGACCAGGGGACCAGATGCAGAGCACCTCTGTTTTTCATGGGAAAGAGTGGTTCTGAAGAGCTAGCTATGGGTTTTTTCTCTACCACTCTTTGTACCCAATAGGTGAGGGAGGCAGGATCTGGAAGGCCAGAGGGCTTCACTTTGGTTTTCCTTGTCTCTGCTGAGTGTGGTCTGCAGGCCCACTGCAGGCAAACTGTGGGAACACTGACAGTGACCCCTCACTTTGCTGCTGCTTTGGTCCAGTATTGCTCCCCTCTATTTCACCACTTCTCCTGGCAGAAGGAGACCATGTTACTTTGGCTTTTTCTCCTTGTCCTCCTCAGACAAAGCCCAGACAGTTCGAGCTTTCCTCCTCCCCATAGTTGGGCAGAAAAAATAAAATTGGTTACTCTAGGTTTGTCTCCTCCCCAAAGCTGGCTGTGAACGAGTTCTATCTGCTGCTTCTCTTTCAGTCCATTTGGTATGCAGATCTTTCAGGCCTGACTCTGAGCCCACCTAGGGTTCTTTTGCAACATTATTGGTGTTCAATTTGTTGATATTTCAAGGGTAAAGATCAGGAGTATCTCTCATGCCACCATTACTTTTATGTAATTTTTGACATTTTAACAATATTAATTATTCCAATCCATGGTGACAGAATATCTTTATATTTCTCTGTGTCTTGATTTTTTTCATCAATGTCTTGTATGTTTCTGAGTAGAGCTCTTTTACATCCTTAGTTAAATTTATTCCTAAATATTTTATTGTCTTGATGTTATTGTAAATGAGACTGATTTCTTTCTTTTTCAGCAAATTTATTGTTAGTGTATAGGCACTTTACTGATTTTTGTATGTTAATTTTGTATACTGCAACTTTACTATTCATTGATTAGATCTAGCAGATTTTTTGGTTGAGTTTTTAGAATTTTCTATATACAAAATCATGTCAACTGTAAATAAAGACAATTTTACTTCTTCTTTTCCAATTCTAGTAACTTTTATTTCTATTTCTTGCTTTATGATTTCTGGTACTATGTTAAATAGGAATAGCAACAGTAGGCACTCTTGTTAAAGTCTTTATTTTTAACCTATTTTTCATCTTATGTTTTCTAAATTGTGTTTCAGAACTTTTCACTTTCTATATTTTATGTCTATAGTCATATTATTTTGTGTTTGAATAAATCAAGCACTTAATTATATGTTAAATATTTTAAATGAATAGAGAAGGTTTGCACATAATCTCAAGAAATAAAAATCTTTAGTAAATATGAGTCATTGTGATTCTCTCAAAAATAAAAATATTGAAAAATTTTATTAAATAATATTCCTTTGACTTATAATTTTTAAATTTTTATACTAAATATTATTTGTGTTACTATTGAAAAAATTACATGTTTCAGTTAATTCAGCATAGATAATGAATTTGGGTGACTAAATTGCATGCTTAAATGTGAAGCTTTTTGTTGAACATAAAAAATAATAATGAACAGAAGTAGCAAAAGTAATTGAATCTCACATTTGTATATCTAATTTTAATAATTTTTTCTGGCATCTCACCCTAAGTTTTTAGCAAGTAATAGGAGAGCAGAATCGACTGATTAGATTGACAACTTCCCTAGTCCTTGTTTATTTGCCCATAGGTCCTAACCTGCAATATAAAAGCCGAGATTGCAGTGGGAGGCATAAAGAGAAACAGAAATTCTGGTCAATCACAAATTGCCCAGTCAGCTCCTGAAATAATTGAATCAGCTGTAACAAACCTGTTTTTATTCTCAGGCATAAATAATGCTGGTGTCAATTCAGCATTTTAAAAAATGTCTCAAAACCATCTTCAACCATAATGTTTCTTTTCTATTACTTAAAAAATAAAGAATAAACCTTTGTGTGTTTAATCACACAAATCTTTTATTTATTTATTTATTTATTTATTTATTTATTTATTTATTTATTTATTTTTTGTTTTCTTTTACAGAGACAGAGAGAGAGTCAGAGAGAGGGATAGACAGGGACAGGCAGACAGGAACAGAGAGAGATGAGAAGCATCAATCATTAGTTTTTCATTGCGCATTGCAACACCTTAGTTGTTCATTGATTGCTTTCTTATATGTGCCTTGACCGCGGGCCTTCAGCAGACTGAGTAGCCCCTTGTTGGAGCCAGCGACCTTGGGTCCAAGCTGGTGGGCTTTTGCTCAAACCAGATGAGCTCGTGCTCAAGCTGGCGATCTTGGGGTCTCAAACCTGGGTCCTCTGCATCCCAGTCTGATGCTCTTTCCACTGTGCCACCGCTTGGTCAGGCAAACCTTTTATTTTTATCTAGAGAAATAAAAATCTTAAGGGCAGTTCAGCAAATGAACATAAAACATTTTTTTTTTCATTCCAGTGTGACATCAGGAATAAGTATATTTATCTTTTTTCATTTTCTTTTGCATGTGAGAAATGAAAGAACTAGTTCTGATTCATTACTTGCAAATGCATTGGAGATTTACAGTTCTGTCAGCAAAAATCATATGAAATAATTGGTATTTGCAATTGTATGCTCCCCTTATATTCCATGGAGGCAAATTCCTTTGTTCTCTTGGCCAGAGACAGGGCCTCTGTTGTGCTAAATGAGGTGTAGGGTGAGAAGTGTGGGGAAGAATAGCAGAAACCAAAAATAGGTCAGATAACTCTGTAATAGAAAGGAGAGGATACAAAAGACAAAGAGATGTAAGGACCGAGGCAGGGAGAGAGTGAGACAGAGAGAAATTGAATAAATATGAGGTGTGGACAAGGTCCACTGGGGGTGAGGATGACAGAGACATAGAGACCTGACTCCAGGGACCCAGTTCAGTGATGCAGATCCACTTTATTCAGGAAGTAAGCTAGCTTATATAAACAGGTTCAGCCTAAAGGGTATTACAGTGTGTCCTTCACAGCCAATGGCTAAAAAGATCAGGGAGCTGCCTGGTTAGCACTGAGTCACTTCCCTACAGCAGGTGAGCTCCCTCCTGGGTGTGCCTAGGAGGGTTTCAGGTGCTGGAGTATTCTCACAGCATTGCATCAGCCACAGCTGCTAGGTAAATGCTCTTTGCTCTACCTACCATTCCCCCTTCTCTTTTAATTAAGGCCAATTGGACTTGATAAATGACAGCTTGCTGTTGTTGTAGCTTTTGAATGCTACTCATTATGCAATAGAACCCTAGTACAACTAAAAGAACTATAATACTTATTATACTATATGCTAATAGATTAGCTGGATTAAACAATGAGGCAAGCTTCTGTAATGTTTGACTAGTTAGGAAATAGAATGGGGGCCTTAAACACGGGATTCCTCCTAGGGGTCAGGATGTCATTTTCCTCCCATTGTGTTACAGAGACCTTCAGGTGCCATTAAACACAGTTCCATTTTGATTGTAAAAAATGGACGTAGGTCCATGCATGCCTCCTTCCCAAAAATGTCCCAGCATCCAAACATGGAACGAATGGTTTGCCGCGGGCTGCGTACTGCATATGGTGGCATTCCATCTCTCAACTTCCGATGCCAAACTCTGAGGTTGATGGTCTGTGCATCTGGGCCAGAGGCAATGCGGCAGTCTCTCCAGGGAATTCCTTCTCTCGGGAGTGTTCTTAGATGTTCATCATACAGGAATGGGCAAAGAGGTGACCCTGGGGAGGCAAGATTAGTGGGGCAGGCCCCACTGTTGGTAGGAGGACCCACCCCTTTGAGGGGACAGTGTTATTATTCAGAGTAAACTTAAGTAGCATTGGGTCACTGAGGTTACCCCATATAGTGCCATTCCACTGTTGGTATTCCTGGCCACTATTGTCACAAGGGAGACTAAGGGAGCAGTTTCTGGAATATACTGCTGGAAACTGTGGGCTATTAACTTCAACAGGCATAATTATGCCAGGGTGGAGAACAGCCACCCAGACGTGGGGGTATGCCCATGTCTGGGAGTTAGTGGTCACTACAGCACACATAAGCAGAAACAGAGCACCAGGACCTGGGGCCCCACCAGGGGCCACTCTCTGGGCTTGCCCCCCCAAAACCTCCACATCCCCCCAGGTGATGGGGCGTGCACACCGGCTGCGAGGTCTTCTTCTGGAGCACTGTGGACCTCCTCCCCTCAGGCGTAGTCAGTGTGGAGGAGGCCAGGGCTGTGGCTTTGGATGGGTGAAGACTGAACCACTTAGTGGGTGCCCAAGAAACCCTGTCAAGCAGGTTGGGGGCTTCCTATGATCCAAATTGGCTAAAAACACAAGCATAACCTCTCCCTTGTGTTAGAAGAGGGTGTGATCCTCACCACTGTGCCATGGCTGGGTCCTTCCAGCATCATGAGAAAGGGGAAGGGGAGAGAGAGCGAGAGATACGGAAAAATAAAAAAGACAGACAGATGGACAAACAAGGGGGGAAAAGAAAAAAGACACATGGGGGGCGTATAAGCTGGCCCATGGGTTTGCAGCAGGAACATGTGTTGAAGTTAAAGCTTGGGTAGAAAATGGTGTCTGAGGCTGGGGTGCGGCATTGAGCCTTGACAGGGAATGTGGAAGTAGTGACTTCCACTTCTTCGGGTGGCGCAGCTGATGGTGCGATTTCTAATATATCTAGATTTGTTTCTGCATGCTTGGCTGCAAGATCATCAAACTCGGTGGCCCAACCCTTTTCTTCCTCTACAAGTGGAGGCAAATATGTAGGTAGGGGTTCCTCTGAAAAGAGTAGCCTGTAGAACCTTAGGGACCTGTGGAGGGTCCTTAGCAGGAACACTGGTCAGGCAGGCATGTATCACTAGCAGGGCAGGAATGAGGCAGAGAGGGAAGGTTTGTCCTTCATGTACTTTGGCCAAACGGATGCGCCAGAAAGCTCAGGCCCAAGTATCGGGGTCCCAAAGAGGCGCTTCCCAGAGCCAAGCGTTAAAACCTGAGAGGATTTCCCAGTAGGTACAAAGATCCTTTTCACTAACTTTAACTTGCCTACTCTGCAATAGGGCAAAGAGGGCTCAAGCTTGCAGGGCTCGGGAGTAAGGCAGAAGGTTTCCCATTGCCGAGGGTCACTCACCCGTCCCTTGAATGCCAGTTGGGTCCCTGTTTGAGGTGCCAGTATGTGGACAAGGCCCACCAGGGGTGAGGATGATGGAGACGCAGAGACCCGACTCTGGAGACCAGGTTCAGTGATGCAGATCCACTTTATTCAGGAAGTAAGCTAGCTTATATATATGGGTTCAGCCAATAGGGTGTTATAGCATGTCCTTCACAGCCAATGGCTAAAAAGATCAGAGAGCTGCCTGGTTAGTGCTGAGTTACTTCTCTACAGTGAGTGAGCAAGCTCCTGGGTGTGCCTAGGAGGGTTTCAGGTGCTGGAGTGTTCTCACAGCATTGCATCAGCCACAGATGCTAGGTAAATGCTCTGCACTCTACCTACAATGAGGAGGTGAGTATGATGAACAAGTACTGAGGTGAGAGGCAGATTTCAGAGGTTCCATGGTGCTCAGGCCAGAATCTGGGAAGCCCAGTTTTATGCAGGTTACACTATTAAATGCAGAGGGTTCAGCATTCATTAGAGTCTGACAATTCTAACAGCTAAATATACTGCTCACAAACATTAGGGGATATTTCAAAATAAATATGAAGTGATAAAATATCCCCTAATGTTTGTGAGCAGTATATATACAAAATCCTCCTCTTAGGTCTCTACTGTATTTTTGCATTATCTTTCATTCTCTTGGGCATACACAAAACAACAATGACGAACATATTGTTTTTATAGCATGCAGTTCTGTTAAGGATAAAATTTAATTTTTATAGTCTGAAATTGGAGTGGTTCCTCTCAGGAACTCATAAGTATAATTTTTCCCTTAATATATTTTTATTTATAAATTTTCATCAGTTGAGAAAGCTTCATTGGGAAAATGAACTAAGTCATGGTTTGTACTCTGAGAATGTTATTATGCATCAATATTAATGTGACTTTGAAACTATAACAATGTGATTTTTAAACTATTTCCAATTTCTTTTCTGAAACCAGTTTTTTCCACTATTTCTTAATATAATTTTAAAAAATGTATTTATCTTATTTTTAATCCTTTTTTACTTGTCATTAATTCTGTTTTGTTCATTATATATTTTTGCTCTTGCTGGTGCCTCATTTTTTATTTTTTTTAAAGTTTCTGTACAATAAAGTAACATTTTTCTAGTGCACACACAGGGCTTTGTGTACATTAAGTGTTTCTGTATTAATGAAATGTAGACTAGTCAAGTTTCCCAACTAGTTTTAGAAGACAGTGGGTATGATGGCTTCTTGGTGTGTCAACTTATCTGGGCTTTACTATGGTCCTTGGTTATTCAATTAGACACTAATTTAGGTGCTATACTGAAGCAATCTTGCAGATTAAAGCCCATGATCGGTCAACTTTAAGTTAATCAAAGAAAAGTTTTTCTGGATGGGTGTGACCTAATCAAGTGAGTCTTTTCAAAGAGGTTTTCCCTGGGCTCAGAGAATTTAACAGTAGCTGGGAGTACATTTACTCTCTCTTTCCTCTGGATCTTGTATTTGCAGACTGCTTATGACTTCCCCTTCTTGATGGCCTGTGGGAAATAAGCTTCAACTTGGGGCTCCAGACTGCTCATGTTTTTGTTTTTGTTTTGTTTTGTTTTGTTTTGACTGTCTGTGGACAAGATCTTCAACCCGTGTCTATGAGTAATGCCTGCTCATTACTCCTTTTTAAAAAATCTTTATTTTCCATTGATTTTAGAGACAGAGAGAGAGAAAAAGAGAGAGGGAAAGATGAAGGGAGAGAGAGAAGCATCAACTTGTATGTACCCTGGCTGGGGATAGAACCTGTGACCTTAGTGAGCCAGAACAAGAGAGAGTTTTAAACCCATTTCTGGCCTGGCCCAGTTCACTAGAGCTGGAGGGAGACGAGTTTAGGTGTTAGGCCTCAAATCATATTTTCCTGGAGTGTCTTCTTGTATGTGTGGGAAATTATGGAGATGAACTGACCATGGTGTTGGAGGAAGTGGCTTCCATGAGGCTGTCATGACAAACAGATGGTCTTGCATTTAGGGACTCAGAATCCTGCCATCTTTTAGACACACAACTAACAGAAGGGTGTCTTAATTCTAGAAGATAAACTGGGACAACAGAAAAGCCTCTTTAGAGATGCATTTAACTCAGTCCTAATTCTCTGACCTTTGCTTTATAAGAGCAAAGTTAATAGAAGAGTAGATTGCCTAGTCTTCTTCTGAGGACCTATTTTATTTGGCTGGTGGTAAAGAATGGTTCTGAGGAATGCTATGCTAGAGCAGTGGTTTTCAACCATTTTCACTGCATGGTGTGCATAAACTACTAAAATTCCATGGCACCCTCCCCCCCAAACCCCCCCCCCAAAACTTAATTTGCTGATTTGACATAAAAAGGGATAATTTTGATTCACTCACATCAGACAGCTGTTGTGTTGGCACATTGGTTGAAAATTGCTGTGCTAGAGAGATTTGAGGGAATGTAAGGAGTTTACAGGGAGTCCTCAGGTTATGCCAGTCTCAACATATGACATTTTGAGTTTATGATACTCTTATAAAAAAAAATTGAGATGTGAGTGTTTTGGTTTACATCTTAGGCAATCCTGATTTTCCTGATCCAGTATCTCCAGCTTTCTCCTGCCTCTCCAGCTTCCTCCTCCCAATAGGTCACTCTCTCCCACCTTGCAATGCCCCTTCCAGTGTGCAAGCCAACCACAGGAATAAAGGTAAGAAATTTTTATACTAATTTTTGTCATTGTTTCTGTTACTATAGTACAATGTACAGTACAGTATATTTATATCCTTTACTTTTTTCTGTGGCTTAGTTGTGTTTTTATGTTCTAAATCAAGGGTCCCCAAACTACGGCTAATGGGCTTCATGAAGCCCCCTGAGGCCATTTATCTGGCCCCTGTCGCACTTCCAGAAGGGGCACTTCTTTCATTAGTGGTCAGTGAGAGGAACACAGGATGCAAAGCGCAGCGTCGCTTCTGTACAGTACTACTTCCGATGATGCGGGACGCATGTATCACGGCTCTGGAAGTGCGTCATATCACTTGTTACAGCTAGCAGTGACAAATTTGGAACCGGACATTGACCATCTCAGTAGCCAAAAGCAGGCCCATAGTTCCCATTGAAATACTGGTCAGTTTGTTAATTTAAATTTACTTGTTCTTTATTTTAAATATTGTATTTGTTCCCATTTTGTTTTTTTACTTTAAAATAAGATATGTGCAGTGTACATAGGGATTTGTTCATAGTTTTTTTTTTTTTTATAGTCCGGCTCTCCAATGGTCTGAGGGACAGTAAACTGACCCCCTGTGTAAAAAGTTTGGGGACCCCTGTTCTAAATTATGATTTCACAACTGTGTTAGGATAGGTAAATGACTTAAGCTAGGGTGTGTTTCGACTTACACAAAAAATTGATAATGTCACTCTTGTAGGAATGGCACTGTGTTATAACTTGAGGAAACCCCTGTATCCCTGTTTTAAAATGTTCCTTCTTTGATATGGTAAGGTTTGTAACACTTCTAAATCACTGTTGAGAAAACAAAAGGGTGTGTTATTAGGTAGTATTGAATAAAATATATGGAGCAGGATATTTTAATATTAATCTATGTTTTACCTCCAGGAATAGCAAATGATGAAACAATTGTATTATGCACCCCAAAATTATAGTTTATTATAAAAGGGTCATGTGCTCCATTGCCTTACAAGAGAAGTTTTACTTGAATTATAATGCATTTCTGAACCTCATGAATAAATAGAAGGAGGTGTAGTCTTTTATGTTACAAAGAGCTGCTGACTAGAATATTTTTTTTTGTAAAAGAGAGAGAGAGAGTGAGAGACAGGCAGCCAGGAAAGAAAAGAGATAAGAAGCATCAACTGATAGTTGAGGCACTGTAGTTGTTTATTGATTGCTTTCTCATATGTGAATTGACTGGGGGGCTCTAGCCACCAATGACCCCTTGCTCAAGCCAGCAACCTTGGGCTCAAGCCAATGACCTTGGGCTTCAAGCCAGAGACCATGGGATCATGTCTATCATCCCACACTCAAGCTGGTGAACCTGTGCACAAGCTGGATGAGGCTGTGCTCAAGCTGTGGACCTCAGGACTTCTAACCTGGGTCCTCAGTATCCCAGGTTGATGCTCTATTCACTGCACCATTGCCTGGTCAGGCAAGAGCTGCTGACTAAAATTGCAGTTCTCATTAAAAAAGTATAAGTGAAATAATTGTGTTTCAACTGTATATCCTAAGGATGAATGGGTCATGAGGAGTGATTAAATTGAAAACATAAACCCAGTAATAATCACTATGTATCTATCCCTTGTGATAACCTCACTTTTTCTTCCTCAGGATTTAAGCTTTTGTAAATATTTATCATTATATCAAGATAACTGATAACAATAATGGGGTGATTAAATATGTCATTAGATTTTTCACCATAAAAGTATTCTTAGAATGGTATTTCTTTCTAAATTAAAATATTATACAGAGGGCAAAAGGATTAGATTGAGGCAGCAAATTTTTTGATGGTAAGAAAAATACCATAGATCAGCAACAATAAGGTTTTGTAGTAAAAACACAAGTGCAGCAATGATAAGAACAATGCTTTGCAAAGTGATAGGGACAACTCTTCACACAGAAAGTAATGGGAACATTATGAATGTTTACTTAAAGCAGTTATTATTCTGATCTGATAATCCTGAAAAATTGGCAAAAATGGGACTGTGTTTGAGCTCATAAAATAAAGATTCTACTTTAAGAAATTATGCGTCTTGGCCCTGGCTGGTTGGCTCAGCGGTGGAGCATCAGCCTGGCATGCGGGGGACCCGGGTTCGATTCCTGGCCGGGGCACATAGGGAAGATGCCCATTTGCTTCTCCACTCCCCCCTCCTTCCTCTCTGTCTCTCTCTTCCCCTCCCGCGGTGGAGGCTCCATTGGAGCGAGGATGGCCCGGGCGCTGGGGATGGCTCCTTGGCCTCTGCCCCAGGCGCTAGAGTGGCTCTGGTCGTGGCAGAGCGGTGCCCCGGAGGGGCAGAGCGTCGCCCCTGGTGGGCGTGCTGGGTGGATCCCGATCGGGCGCATGTGGGAGTCTGTCTGACTGTCTCTCCCCGTTTCCAACTTCGGAAAAATACAAAAAAAAAAAAAGAAATTATGCGTCTTCAGAGCGACTCTCCAAAGGCTGCTTATTTCTGATGTAATTTTTGCAGTTCCCTTGGTTTGGGTCACAAAGGCACTCTGAACTTTTAATGTGAGGATTTATATCAACATTAACTGCTATCTATCCCTGCAGCTAGTAAAAGAGAAACACTTCACCTGACAGACTTGGCTGGCCGATGTCAATAGGTTTTCCATGAGTTAGTGGTGCTCTGCAACCTTATGAGCCTTTTAGGATGAACATCAATGTGGAATAAGGAACTAGAGCAATAGCAAGACATGAATGGAGAGACAGACAGGCGAGTTCAGAGCAACTAATCTGGAGATAGCCATTCAGGTACATGGAAACGCAAAAGGCATGAGATGTGTCAGAATTAAGCCACAGACATGGAAGTGAAATACAAGGGAGCTACATCAGGAGAAGATAGTGGTATAAAGAAAGTGGAAACTTCCAAGAAAGAAACCATGAAAACATTTGCAGAAGTGTGTGTTTATGTGTATTTTATGTGCACATGTACTGCAGGAAGCTTTAGTCCTTAGTTTAGAGTGATTTTACTGTCCCAAACCATTAAATACTTTCTTTTTTTCTGAAAGACTCCTAATGTTTTGATTTAAACTTTGTTGGCCTTTTGAAGAAGACCTGGAATGAAAGAAGAGGGTGAAAATTGGTGGTAGAGTACTGGTGGTGAGGCAGTGTGGGATGGAGAGGCAGGGGACTAGCCTCACCCCCTTTACCTTTGGGCTCAAAGTTGTTTCCAATCAACCCTGTCCTGAGAATTTTATTAAAAAATTAATTTGAGAGAGAGAGAGAGAAAGGGGGAGAGAGAAAGAGAGTGGGAGAGATTTGTTGTTCCACATATTTATGCATTCGTTGGTTGATTCTTGAATGTGCCTCTACTGGGAATCAAACCCATAATCCTAGCAATTAAGGACAATGCTCTAACTAACTGAGCTACCAAGCCAGAGTCAGAGTTCTGACATAGTTCTCACAGACTTGCTGCACACATTTGGCTCATTCTTTATCAGGTGTTTTGGAAAGTTTTTTATCCTACACTATTCTTATAGCAGGACAAAGAACTTTGTAAACCCAGCTGCAACTTACCCACACACTTGCTCACCAAATTCTCTCCACAAAATAGAAGAAAAGAGTTTATTTTCATTTTCTTTTTAAAATTTTACTTAGAAAATTCAATTTAACAGGGTAACATTAATCAATAAGGGTACATAGGTTTCAGGAAAACATTTCTATAGCATTTGAACTGTTGATTATGTTGTATACCCATCACCCAAAGTCAGATCATTTTCTATCACCTTATATTTGTCCCTTTTTACACCCTTTTCCCCATCCCTCCTCCATCAATCTCCTCTACATCCCCCTCCTCCTGGTAACCACTTCACTTTTATCTATGTCCATGAGTCTCAGTTTTATATCCCACCTATTGTGAAGTCATAGTTCTTATCTTTTTCTGATTTACTTATTTCACTCAGTATAATGTTCTCAAGGTCCATCCATGTTGCCATAAATGTCACTATGTTATCATTTCTTATGGCTGAGTAGTATTCCATTGTGTATATGTACCACATCTTTTTTATGCAATCCTGTATTGAGGACACTTGGATTGTTTCTATATCTTGGCCACTCAGAATAATGCTGTGATGAACATAGGGGTGCATGTGTCTTTATGTAGCAATGTTTTTGAGGTTTTGGGGTAAATACCCAGTAGAGGGATTGCTGGGTTATATAGTAATTCTATTCTTTTTTTTTTTAAATTTTTATTTATTTATTTTTTTACAGAGACAGAGAGGGAGTCAGAGGGATAGACAGGGACAGACAGACAGGAATGGAGACAGATGAGAAGCATCAATCATTAGTTTTTCATTGTGTGTTGCGACTTCTTAGTTGTTCATTGATTGCTTTCTCATATGTGTCTTGACTGCGGGCCTTCAGCAGACCGAGCAACCCCTTGCTGGAGCCAGCGACCCTCGGTCCAAGCTGGTGAGCTTTTGCTCAAGCCAGATGAGCCCGTGCTCAAGCTAGCGACCTCGGGGTCTCGAACCTGGGTCCTTCCACATCCCAGTCCAACGCTCTATCCACTGCGCCACCGCCTAGTCAGGCTGTAATTCTATTCTTAATTATTTGAGGAACCATTATACTTTCTTTAATAATGGTTGTATTAATTTGCATTCCCACCAGTAGTGAATGAAGATTCCTTTTTCTCCACAGCCTCTCCAACTTGTAATTACCTTTCTTGTTGATAACAGCCAATATAAGAGGTGTGAGGTGCTTTCTAAATGTAGTTTTGATTAGCATTTCTACAATATCTAGTGAAGATGAGCATATTCTCATATATCTGTTGGTCATTTGTATATTCTCTTTGGAGAAGTGTTCGTTCATCTTCTCCCCATTATTTAATTGGATTATTTGCTTGTTTATAGCTGAGTTTTGTGAGTTCTTTGTATATTTTGGATATTAACCCCTTATCAAAGCTATTTTTGCCCCACATTGGGCGCCAAAAAAAAAAAAAAAAAAAAAAAAGCTATTTTTTGCAAATATCACCTTCCATTTAGTTGGCTGCCTATTTGTTTTGTTGACAGTTTCTTTTGCTGTGTAGAAGCTTTTTAGTTTGATATAGTCTCATTTATTTATTTTTGCCTTTATTTTTCTTGCCTTTGGGATCAAATTCATAAGTTGTTCGCTTCAGCCAAGGTCCATGAGCTTAGCACCTATGTTTTCTTCTTTGTAATTTATAATTACAGGTCTTATATTTAGGTCTTTGGTCCATTTTGAATTAATTTTTGTTCAGGGTGACAAACTGTAGTCAAGTTTATTCTTTTGCATGTGGTTTTCCAATTTTTTTCAGTGTATTTATGGAAGAAGCTTTATTCCCTTCATTGTGTGTTTTTCATTCAAAGATGATTTGCATATATATGTGATTTTATTTCTGGGCTCTCAATTTTGTTCATAGGTCTGTATGTCTGTTTTTCTGCTAATACCATGCTTTTTTGATAATTGTGGTTCTATAGTATAATTTGAAGTCAGGTAGAGTGAAACCTCTGACTTTATTCTTTTTCCTCATAATTGCTTTAGCTATTTAGGGGTTTTTATGGTTCCATATAAACCTGGTAATTTTTATTAAAAAATTTTTTAAATGATATTGGGATTTTGATGGGGTTTGCATTAAATTTGCTATTGCTTTGTGTAATATGGCCATTTTAACCATGTTGATTCTTTCAATTCATGAACATGGAATATTTTTCCATTTCATTGTATCTTTTTCAATTTTTTTCAATAATGCTTTGTAGTTTTTAGTATATAGATTTTTCACATCCTTTGTTAAGTTTATTCCTAAGTGTTTCGTTGTTGTTGTTGCAACTGTAAAATGAATTATTTTTTGAGTTCATTTTCTGAAGTTTCATCTTTGGCTTGCAGAAAAGCAATAAACTTTTGTGTAATGATTTTGTATCCTGCAAGTTTACTGCATTGGTTTATTATTTCTAGTAGTTCTTTGGTGAAAACTTTGGGGTTTACTATATATAGGATTATTTCATCTGCAAAAAGTGATACCTTTATTTCTTTTCCAGTACAGATGCCTTTTAGTTCTTTCTCTTGCCTAATCACTTTGGCTAAAACTTCCAGAACTATGTTGAATAGGAGTGGAGAGAGTGGGTGGGCTTTCTTGTTCCTGGTTTTAGAGGAAAAGCCTTCATATTTTTACCATTTAGTATGATATTAGATGATGGTTTGTCACATAGGGCCATTATTATGTTGAGATACCTTTATTCTATTCTGATTTTATTGAGTGTTTTAAACACAAAGGATGTTGTATCTTATCTAATGCCTTTTCTGCATCTATTGACAGGATCAGATGATTTTTGTTCTTTGTTTTGTTGATGTCGTTTATTACATTAATTCATTTCTGTATGTTGAACCATTCTTGTGCTCTTGGAATAAATCTCACTTGATCATGATATATTATTTTTTAATGTGTTGTATTTGATTTGCTAGTATTTCATTTAAGATTTTTGCATCTGTGTTCATTAGTGATATTGGTGTGTAGTTTTCTTTTTTTGTGTTGTCCTTACCAGGTATAAAGGTTATGTTGGCTTTATAAAATGTGTCAGGGAGTATTTCTTCTCTTGTTTTTTGGAAGACTTTGAGAAGGTAAGTACCAAATCTTCTTTGAATGTTTGGTAAAATTCACTAATGTAGCCAGCTGGTCCTGGACCTTTGTTTTTATGAGGTTTTGATAGTTGTTTTTCTTTTCTCCTTCCTTATAGATCTATTTAGGTTTTCCACTGCTTCGTGACTCAGTCTAGGAAGATGGTATAGTTCTTTGAACTTATCCATTTTCTCTAGGTTGTTGAATTTGGTGGCATATAATCTTTCATAATATTTTACTACAATCTTTTGTATATCTGTAATGGCTGTGGTAACTTTACATCTTTTGTTGTGGATTTTGTTTGAGTCCTCCCTCTTTTTTCCTTAGTGAGTCTAGCCAGGGACTTCTTGATTTTACTATTGTTTTCAGTGAACCAGCACTTTGTTGTATTAATTTATTCCATAGATTTTTTGTTCTCTATTTTATTTTTTTCTGCTCTAATTTTTACTATTTTCTTTCTTTCTTTCTTTCTTTCTTTCTTTCTTTCTTTCTTTCTTTATTTTTTTTTTTTTTTTTTTTTTTTTGCTAACTTTGGGTTTCCTTTGTTCTTCTTTCTCTAGTTTCTTAAGATGTGATATTAGGTTGTTTACTTGGGATTTCTCTAGTTTCTTGATATAAGCTTCTAATGATATAAACTTCCCCCTTATTACTGTTTTGCTGCATCCTAAAAATTTTGATAAGTTGTGTTGTCATTTTCATGTTTCTGTATATATCTTTTGATCTCTGCTTTTGTTAATTTCTTTGACCCTGTCACTTTTTAGAAGTCTGTTGTTTAATTTCCACATTTTGGTGTGTTAGTCCATTATTATTATTATTATTATTTTCTTTCTTAAGTGAGAAGTGGGGAGTCAGAGAGACTCCCACATGTGTCTGACCAGGAGCCACCCTGCATGACCACCAGGGTGCAATGCTTTGCCCATCTGCAGCATTGCTCCTTTGCAACTAGAGCCATTCTAGCACCTGAGGTGGAGGCCACGGAGTCATCCTCAGCACCCTGCCCAACTTTTGCTTCAATGAAGTCTTGGCTACAGGAGGGGAAGAGAGAGATAGAGAGAAAGGAGAGGGGGAAGGTTGGAGAAGCAGAGGGGTGCTTCTCCTGTGTACCCTGGCTGGGAATCAAACCCAGGACATCCACATGCTGGGCTGATGCTCTACCACTCAGCCAACCAGCCAGGGCCTACTTTATTATTACTTTTTTACAGTTGAAGTCTAATTTCAAAGGCTTATGATCAGAAAATATGCTTGATATGATTTCAATCTTTTTGAATTTGTTGATGTTAGTTTTGTGGCTCAACATATGGTCTCTGCTTGAGAATGTTCCATGCACACTGGAGAAGAATGTATAATGTGACATTTTGGGATTATATGTCCTGTTAATGTTTATTATTTCTATTTTGTCTAATAGGTTGATAAAGGCCAATATTTTTTTATGATTTTAATTTGTGTTTACATAGATTCAAGTGTCCTACCAAATATATCTCTCCCCCCCCCCCCTTATTTTCCTTGGCTCCTCCATGCCCCCTCCCATCGATGCCTTCCCCTGTTTCCTCCAAGATTTGCTGTCCTGTTCTCTATAATGCTGTGTTATGTATATATAATTTCATTAATCTCTTTCCTTTCTCTGAGCCCATCTTCTCTTCTACTTTCCCTCTGACAACTAAGGCCAATATTTCTTTATTGACTTTCTGTTTCAATGATCTATCGAAAGCTGTCAATTATGTGTTGAAATCTCCAAATATGATTTTGTTTTTGTCTGTTTCTATTTTTAGATCAGTTATTAAATGTCTTATATATTTTGGTGCTCCTTGGTTTGGTGCATAT
Source organism: Saccopteryx leptura (assembly GCF_036850995.1). Taxonomy (NCBI): domain Eukaryota; kingdom Metazoa; phylum Chordata; class Mammalia; order Chiroptera; family Emballonuridae; genus Saccopteryx; species Saccopteryx leptura. Next base: position 177,727,884 of record NC_089504.1, on the reverse strand, counting down.
ATCTTAAGAAGTGTTATGTGTTCTTGACACAGTGTCTCCTGTATCGTTATAAAATGTTCATCTTTGTCTCTGGTTACCTTTGTTTTCTTGAAGTCAGCATTATCAGATATGAGTATGGCTACACTTGCTTTTCTTGGGTTAGTACTTGTTTGGAGAATCATTTTCCAACCTTTCCTTTTGAGTTTACTTTTGTCCTTGAAGCTTGGATGTGTTTCTTGAAGGCAGCATAAGGTTGGGTTTTACTTTTTGATCCAATCTTCTACTTTGTGCTTTTTAATTGGTAAGTTTAGTCTGTTTACATTTAGGGTAATTATTGACAGTTGTGGATTTCTTATAGCCATTTTATGTTTTATTTTCTGGGTACTTTGGGTTTTGTTTGGTTTTTGCTCTTTTCTGTTTCTCAGGTTGTTTTTGTTGGTGATATTTCATACTTCTTTACTGTGTTTCTTTTTTTCTCAACTGTATATTTCAGTAGTGACTTTTTCATGCATGGTTGCCATTAGGTTATTAAGAGAAAAATGTTCATATGTACAGGAGGCCTTTGTCTTATGAGTGCTACTGCACTTCACCTTTTTTTGCTACTGCAGCTTTTTAGCCTCTCTCCTTTTATGTTATTGTTCTCACAAATTATCCTTGTTTTTATTGTGACCTTGTTAGAGCTTTTACTTGTACCTTGTACTTTTGTTTTGTTTTGTTCTTTGCCTGGTCAAATAAGCTTCTTTAGTGTTGCCTGCAGTGGAAGTTTTCTGGAGATAAATTTTCAGCTTCTGTATGTATGTAAAAGTTTTATTTCACTTTCATTTGTGAAAATTAACTTTGATGGATATAGTATTCTTGCTGGTAATTCCTGTCTTTCAGTACTTTGAATGCTTGGATCCCTTTTCTTATGTCTTGTAAAGTTCTTATATCTGCTGAGAAGTCCAATGATAAACTAATTGACTTTCCTTTAAATGTTATGATCTCCTTCTCTCTAGATGTCTTGAAGATTCTTTCTTTGTCATTGATTTTTGACAATTTTATTACAATGTGCCTTAAAGTAGGTCTCTTTTGAATTAGGTAACTTGGCATACTGTGTGCTTCTTGGATTCAGGGCTCTAACTCTTTTCATAGGCTTGGATAGTTTTCATCAATTATTTGTTTGAGTAGGCTCTTCATTCTCTTCTCCCTCCCTTATTCTGATATACTCATTATTTTTATATTGATCTATCTGATGAAGTCAGACAATTCTTGTAGAGCTCTCTTAGTTCTTTTAATTTATGAGTCTCTCTCCTCTTCTTTCTGTAGCATTTCTCAATTGACTGTCTTCAGTGTCACTGATTCCTTTTTCTATCTGGCTTGTTCCATTAGCCAAACTTGCTATCTCGCTTTTCAATTTAAGTACTGACTTCTTCATCTCTGTTTTTAAAGTTTCAATATTTTTGGTGAGATGGTTTGTTTTTTGTTTTCTTTGGGTTTTTTTTTAGCTTATTAAGTTGCCTATTGGTGTCTCCTTGCATCTTTTTTTTCCAAAAAACAGAAAATTTATTTAACTGAATTATATGATAAGGTGGGGCCTCTCTAGACTGGGGTTATCTGAAATATCTTATGGATGAGGTATGCCTTAAGTAGTTTGAAGGATGACTGGAACCCAGTGGAGCTGCAAGGTGAAGGTAGATGGTGTCTCAGGTCAGAGAAGTAATGCAAGAAAGGGACCAGAGAAACCTGCTGTGGGTGGAAGGGGAAGTACATTATTGGAACTGTCATTTAAGGGTCTGGAAATATCTGTCCTTGAGCAAAAAGTAGCATTCAAGTTTTGTCTGTTTTCCATTTCAGCAAGGGAAACATTGCTCACACTCGCCTCACATCTATTATTCATTCTTTTCTTCAATGAAGATCTCAGTGTATACCCTCACTGTGCTAAGCACTAGAGGAATATTAGCAATCACAACATAGACTCTGCCCTCAAAGATTTCTGCAGTCTAATGGTAGACCAACATACAAATAAGCTGTTAAAATAGTGAGAGAGAACATAACCGGGCAAAGTTGGGATGCAGTAGGAGAGGCATCCAACATCCTTTCGGGACAAGGGACAGAAGGGGCAGCTATGCTGGAACAGCTAGGATGGATGAGGTTAATGAGAGTTCATTTTTGTCCACACCCACTCCAACACTTGTTATTACTTGTCTGGTTGAGAACAGCCATCCCAAGAGGTATGAGACGGTATCTCATTGCAGTTTTTATTTGCATTTTTTGAATAGCTATTGAAGTTGAGCATCTTTTATATACCTGTTGGCCATTTGTATGTCTTCTTGGGATAAGTGTCTATTCAGGTCCTCTGCCTGTTTTTTATTTTCAGTGAGATTTTATTAATTTTAATGGGGTGACATTGATAAATCAGGGTACATATGTTCAGAAAAAACATCTCTAGGTTATTTTGACATTTGATTATGCTGCATTCCCATAACCCAAAGTCAAATTGTCTTCCATCACCTTCTAACTGGTTTTCTTTATGCTTCTCCCCCTGCAACCACCTCCTTCTTCTCCCCCCCCCCCATAACCACCACACTCTTGTCCATGTCTTTGAGTGTCATTTTTATGTCTCACCTATGTATGGAATCATATAGGTCTTAGTTTTTTCTGATTTACTTATTTCACTAAGTATAATGTTATCAAGGTCCATCTATGTTATTGTAAATTATCCGATGTCATCATTTCTTATGGCTGAGTAGTATTCCATAGTATATATTACTAAAGCTTTTTAATCCACTCGTCCACTGATAAACACTTGGGCTGTTCCAAGATCTTTGCTATTGTGAACAATGCAGCCATAAAAATGGGGGTGCATTTCTCCTTTTGGAACAATTCTATGGTATTCTTAGGGTATATTACTAAAAGTGGGGTAGCAGGGTCAAAAGGCAGTTCGATTTTTAATTTTTTTTCTTTTTTTTTAATTTTTTTAAATTTATTCATTTTAGAGAGGAGAGGGAGAGAGAGAGAGAAAAGAGAGAGAGAGAGAGAGGAGAGACAGAGAGAGAGAGAGAAGGGAGGGAGGAGCTGGAAGCATCAACTCCCATATGTGCCTTGACCAGGCAAGCCCAGGGTTTCGAACCGGCAACCTCTGCATTTCCAGGTCAACACTTTATCCACTGCGCCACCACAGGTCAGGCCTTGAGTTTTAATTTTTTGAGGAATCTCCATACTATTTTCCACAGTGGCTGCACAGTCATCATTCCCACCAGCAGTGCAGGAGGGTTCTCTTTTCTCCACATCCTCGCCAGCACTTATTCTGTGTTGTTTTGTTGATGAGTGCTATTCTGACTGGTGTGAGGTGATATCTCATTGTGGATTTAATTTGCATTTCTCTAGTGATTAGGGATGAGCATTTTTTCATATGCCTATTGGCCATCTGTACGTCCTCTTTGCAGAAGTGTCTATTCAATTCTTTTGCCCATTTTTTGATTGTATTGTTTGTCTTCCTGGTGTTGAGTTTTACAAGTTCTTTATAAATTTTGGTTATTAACCCTTTATCAGATGTATTGTCGAATATGTTCTCCCATTGAGTAGTTTGTCTTTTATTCTGTTCTTATTGTTTTTAGCTGTGCAAAAGTTTTTTGGCTTGATATAGTCCCATTTGTTTATCCTGTCTTGTATTTCACTTTCCTGTGGAGATAAATCAGCAATTATATTGTCGCTGCGAGAGATGTTGGTGAGCTTACTGCCTATGTTTTCTTCTAAAATGCTTATGGTTTCACGGCTTACATTTAAGTCTTTTATTTATTTTGAGTTTATTTTTGTGAATGGTGTAAGTTTGTGACCTAGTTTTATTTATTTTTTTGCAGGTAGCTGTCCAATTTTCCCAACACCATTTTAGTTTGTTTGTTTGTTTGTTTTTTTTATTTTTCTGAAGCTGGAAACGGAGATAGACAGTCAGACAGACTCCCGCATGCGCCCGACCGGGATCCATTCGGCACGCCCACCAGGGGTCAATGCTCTGCCCACCACGGGGTGATGCTCTGCCCCTCCGAGGCGTCGCTCTGTTGCGAGCAGAGCCACTCTAGCACCTGGGGCAGAGGCCAAGGAGCCAACCTCAGCGCCCAGGTCATCTTTGCTCCAATGGAGGGGAAGAGAGAGACAGAGAGGAAGGAGAGGGGGAGGGGTGGAGAAGCAGATGGGTGCTTCTCCTGTGTGCCCTGGCCAGGAATCGAACCTGGGACTTCTGCACGCCAGGCCAACGCTCTACCACTGAGCCAACCGGCTAGGGCCTCAACACCATTTGTTGAAGAGGCTGTCATTACTCCATTGTATGCTCTTACCTTCTTTGTCAAATATCAGTTGTCCATAGAGCTGTGGGTTTATTTCTGGGTTTTCTCTTCTGTTCCATTGATCTATATGCCTGTTCTTATGCCAGTACCAGGCTGTTTTGAGTACAATGGCCTTGTAGTATAACTTGATATCAGGAAGTGTGATACCTCCCACTTTATTCTTCTTTTTTAAGATTCCTGATGCTATTCGTGTTCTTTTTTGGTTCCATATAAATTTTTGGAATATGTGATCTATATCTTTAAAGCATGTCTTTGGTATTTTAATTGTATTGCATTGAATTTATAGATTGCTTTGGGTAATATAGACATTTTAATGATGTTTATTCTTCTTAACCATGAGCACTGTATATGCTTCTACTTGTTTGTATCTTCCTTGATTTCTTTTATCAATGTTTTATAATTTTTTGAGTAAAAGTCCTTAGTCTCCTTTGTTAAATTTACTTCTGGGTACTTTATTTTTTTGGTTGTAATAGTGAAGGGGATTGTTTCCTTAATTTCTCTTTCTGACTGTTCATTGTTGGTGTATAAAAATGCCTCTGATTTCTGAGTATTAATTTTATATCCTGCCACCTTGCTGAATTCATTTATCAGGTCCAGTACTTTTTTGACTGAGACTTTAGGGTTTTCTATATACAATATCATGTCATCTGCAAATAATGATAGTTTTATTTCTTCTTTTTCAACTTGAATGCCTTTTATATCTTCTTCTTATCTGATTACTGTGGCTAAGACTTCCAGGACTATGTAGAATAAGAGTGGTGAAAGGGGGGCACCCCTGCCTTGTTCCTGATCTTAAGGGGATTGCTTTTAATTTTTGCATATTAAATATGATGTTGGCTGTGGGTTTGTCATAGATGGCTTTTATCATATTGAGGTATGTTCCCTGTATTTCCACTTTGCTGAGAGTTTTGATCATGAATGGGTGCTGAATTTTATCAAATGCTTTTTCTGCATCTATTAAAATCATCATGTGGTTTTTCTCTTTCCTTTTGTTTATGTGATGAATCACATTGATTGATTTGCAAATACTGTACCAGCATTGCCTCTCCAGAATAAATCCCACTTGATCATGGTGTATGATTTTTTCCATATATTGTTGGATCCGGTTTGCTAATATTGTGTTGAAAATTTTAGCATCTATATTCATCAGGGATACTGGCCTATAATTTTCTTTCTTTGTGTTGTCTTTGCCTGGTTTCGAAATCAGACTTATGCTCACCTCATCAAAGGAGCTTGGAAGGCTTCCTCCCTTTGGAATTTTTTGAAATAGCTTGAGAAGGATAGGAGTTAGTTCTTATTTGAACATTTTGTAAAATTTATTTGTGAAGCCATTAGGCCCAGGGCTTTTCTTTGTTGGGATTTTTTTCTCTCTTTTTTTTTTTTTTTTACAGAGACAGCGAAAGTCACAGAGAGGGATAGATAGGGACGAACAAACAGAAACGCAAAGAGATGAGAAGCATCAATCATCAGTTTTTTGTTGTGGCACTTTAGTTATTCACTGATTGCTTTCTCATATGTGCCTTGACCGTGAGGCTACAGCAGACTGAGTAACCCCTTGCTCAAGCCAGGAACCTTGGGTCCAAGCTGGTGAGTTTTGCTCAAACCAGATGAGCCTGAGCTCACGCTGGTGACCTCAGGGCTTGAACCTGGGTCCTCCACATCTCAGTTCAATGCTTTATCCCCTATGCCACTGCCTGGTCAGGCAGGTGTTTTTTGATTACTGTTTTTTTTTTATCTCATTTGTTGTAATCAGTCAGTTTAGGTTTTCTGATTCTTCCAGATTAATTTTTGGAAGATTGTATGTTTCAAGAAAATTTTGCATTTCATCTAGTTTGTCTAATTTTTTGGCATACATTCTTCATAGTATTTTCTTACAATATTTTGTATTTCTGTTGTATCAGTTGTTATTTCTCCACTCTCATTTCTAATTTTATTTATTTGAGTCCTCTCACTTTTTTTCTTGGTGTGTCTATTTAAAGGTTCAATGATCTTGTTTACCTTTTCAAAGAACCAGCTCCTAGTTTCATTGATCCTCTGTATTGTTTCTTTAGCCTCTATGTCATTTATTTCTGCTTTGATCTTTATTATTTTCTTTCTTCTACTACATTTGAGCTTTACTTGCTGTTCTTTCTCTAGTTCTTTTAGATGCAGGGTTAAGTTGTTTATTTGAGCTTTTTCTAGCTTCTTAAAGTGTGACGGTAGTGCTATGAACTTCCCTCTCAGTATTGCTTTTGCTGTGTCCCATAAATTTTGAGTTGTTGTATGCTCATTATCATTCGTTTCTAGGAACTTTTCAACTTCTTCTTTGATCTCATTGTTAACTCATTCATTATTTAATAACCTGCTATTTAGTTTCCATGTGTTTGATAATTTTTGAGGTTTTCTGTTGTGGTTCATATCTAGTTTCATGCCATTCTGATCACAGAAAGTGCTCAATATGATTTCAATCTTCTTAAATTTGTTTAGACCACTTTTGTGCCCTAATATGTGGTCTCTCCTAGAGAATGTACCATGAGCACTTGAAAAGAATGTATATTCTGCTGCTTTAGGGTGAAAAGCCTGAAGATACCTATTAAATCGAGTTGATCTAGTGTTTCCAATAAGTCTGCTGTTTCTTTGTTAATTTTCTTTCTTGAGGATCTAGTTAGTGATGTTAGTGGGGTATTAAAATCCCCTACTACTATGGTATTGCTGTTGAGCTCATCCCTTATATCCATCAAAGTGTTTTTTATATATTTAGGTGCTCCTATATTAGGTGCATAGATATTTATAATAGTTATATCTTCCTGTTGGATTGCTCCCTTTATCATTATGTAGTGGCCTTCTTTATCTCTTATTATAGCCTTTGTTTTAAAGTCCATTTTGTCTGATATAAGTATTGCTACCCTAGCTTTTTTTCATTTCCATTTGCGTGTAATATTTTTTTCCATCTTTTTACCTTCAGTCTATGTGCATCTTTTGTTTAAGTTGTGTCTCTTGTAGACAGCATATGTATGGGTCCTGTTTTCTTATCCATGCATCTACCCTATGGCTTTTGATTGGATCATTTAATCCATTTACACTTATGGTTATTATTGATATGTAGTTGTTTATTGCCATTTTATTCTTTAAAACTGTATTCCTCTTTTGCTATATTCTTTTTCTACTTTGATCTGTTTACAACAGGCCCCTTAACATTTCCTGCAACATTTGTTTGGTTGTAATGAATTCCTTGAGTTGTTTTTTGTCTGGAAACTTTTTATTTCTCCTTCAAATTTAAATGAAAGGATAAAGTATTCTTGGTTGTAGGTTCTTGTTTTGCATTACTTTGAATATTTCTTGCCATTCTCTTCTGGACTTAAGTGTTTCTGTTGAGAAGTCTGATGTCAACCATATGGGGGCTCTTTTGTAGGTGATAGCCTTTTTGTCTCTAGCAGATTTTAATATTTTCTCTTTATCACTTAGCTTTGGTCTTTTAATTATGATGTGTCTTGGTGTAGGTTTCTTTGGGTGTTTCTTTCATGGAGTTCCCTGTGCTTCTTGAACTTGTGAGGCATTTTCCTGCATTAATTTAGGACAGTTTTCAGCTATAATATGATTGAACATAGTCTCTATCCCTTGTTCTTTCTCTTCTTCAGGAACACCTATGATGAAGATGTTATTTCTGTTCATGTTGTCACAGAGCTAAGAGTTTCCTCAGACATTTTGAGTCTCTTTTCTTTTTTTACTCTGCTTCCATGCTGTCATTCAACTTGTCCTCCAACTTGGTGATTCGATCCTCAGCTCCATTCATCCTTTTTTTACTTCCTTCCATTGTGGTCTTCATTTCCTTTTTTTTTTTTTTTAAATAATTTTATTTTTTTAATGGGGTGACATCAATAAATCAGGATACATATATTCAAAGATAACAAGTCCAGGTTATCTTGTCGTTCAAATTATGTTGCATACCCACCACCCAAAGTCAGATTGTCCTCTGTCACCTTCTATCTTGTTTTCTTTGTGCCCCTCCCCACCCCCTATCCCTCTCCCATTCCCCCCTCCCCCCGTAACCACCACACTCTTATAAATGTCTCTTAGTTTCACTATTATGTCCCACCTATGTATGGAATAATACAGTTCCTGTTTATTTCTGATTTACTTATTTCGCTTCGTATCATGTTATCAAGATCCCACCATTTTGCTGTAAATGTTCCGATGTCATCATTTCTTATGGCTGAGTAGTATTCCATAGTGTATATGTGCCACATCTTCTTTATCCAGTCATCTATTGATGGGCTTTTTGGTTGTTTCCATGACCTGGCCACTGTGAACAATGCTGCAATAAACATGGGGCTGCATGTGTCTTTACGTATCAATGTTTCTGAGTTTTTGGGATATATACCCAGTAGAGGGATTGCTGGGTCATAAGGTAGTTCTATTTTCAGTTTTTTGAGGAACCACCATACTTTCTTCCATAATGGTTGTACTACTTTACATTCCCACCAACAGTGTATGAGGGTTCCTTTTTCTCCACAGCCTCTCCAACATTTGCTGTTACCTGACTTGCTAATAACAGCTAATCGAACAGGTGTGAGGTGGTATCTCATTGCCGTTTTGATTTGCATTTCTCTAATAGCTAAAGAAGATGAGCATCTTTTCATATATCTGTTGGCCATTTGTATTTCTTCCTGGGAGAAGTGTCTATTCATATCCTCTTCCCATTTTTTTATTGGATTGTTTGTTTGTTTGTTGTTGAGTTTTATGAGTTCTTTGTATATTTTGGATATTAGGCCCTTATCTGAGCTGTTGTTTGAAAATATCATTTCCCATTTAGTTGGCTTTCTGTTTATTTTGTTATCAGTTTCTCTTGCTGAGCAAAAACTTCTTAGTCTGATGTAGTCCCATTCATTAATTTTTGCCTTCACTTCTCTTGTCATTGGAGTCAAATTCATAAAATGCTCTTTAAAACCCAGGTCCCTGAGTTGAGTACCTATGTCTTCTTCTATGTACTTAATTGTTTCAGGTCTTATGTTTAGATCTTTGATCCATTTTGAGTTAATTTTTGTACAGGGGGAGAGACTGTAGTCCAGTTTCATTCTTTTGCATGTGGCTTTCCAGTTTTCCCAGCACCATTTATTGAAGAGGCTTTCTTTTCTCCATTATGTGTTGTTGGCCCCTTTATCAAAAATTATTTGACTATATATATGTGGTTTTATTTCTGGACTTTCTATTCTGTTCCATTGGTCTGAGTGTCTATTTTTCTGCCAATACCATGCTGTTTTGATTGTCGTGGCCCTATAATAGAGTTTGAAGTCAGGTATTGAAATGCCCCCAGCTTCATTCTTTTTCTTTAGGATTGCTTTGGATATTCGGGGTTTTTTATAGTTCCATATAAATCTGATGATTTTTTGCTCTATTTCTTTAAAAAATGTCATTGGAAGTTTGATGGGAATTGCATTAAATTTGTATATTGCTTTGGGTAATATAGCCATCTTGATTATATTTATTCTTCCTAGCCAAGAACAAGGTATATTCTTCCATCTCATTATATCTTTTTCGATTTCCCTTAACAATGGTTTATAGTTTTTATTATATAAGTCCTTTACATTCTTTGTTATGTTTATTCCTAAGTATTTTATTTTTTTTGTTGCAATCGTGAAGGGGATTATTCTTTTGAGTTCCTTCTCAGTTGTTTCATTGTTGGCATATAGAAAGGCTATTGACTTCTGTATGTTAATTTTGTATCCTGCGGTGGTCTTCATTTCTGATATTGTATTTGTCATTTCTGACTGATTGTTTTTTTAATATTTTAATGTTCTTTTTTATACTTGCTATTTCTTTATTTAGGTGTTTGTAATGACCATCCATTGTTGTTCTAAGATCTCTAAGCATCCTTACAATCATTATATTGAACTCTGCATCCAGAAGTTTGGTTATTTCCATACCACTCAGTCATTTCCCATTGGTTTCTCTTGTGGTTTTCTTTGGATTGCATTTCTCTGTCTTCTCATTATATCTGTGTGTTTGGGTGTATTGTTTGTAGAGCTGGTTGAGTCTAGGCTTGGTGTAGTCTGCCTCTAGTTTTCAATTGTGTCATTTCTAGGTCTTCTTGGGTTGGCATCAGCTATTATTTGTAATCAACTTTCAATTTTTGGCAGCTTTAAAGTCTTGATTTGTTTGTTTTCTTAACAGGTGATAGTCTTGTTTACTGATCTCAGCAGGGGGCTTATTTGAAACTGTATCTAGTAATGTGGTGCATGTAACCTGAGACTCTGCAGGCTTCATCTGCCATGTACTCTCTCTGGGGGCAGAGTGTTTTCTCAGCTTCAGTAGGGGGAGGTGTATCTCAGATTTCCATGGAGACCTGAGTTACTGCCCCTCCTCCCCTCTTTTTGTTTTCAGCTGTGTCTTGTTGCACTAATTGGAGCTGGAGAGATGTCTAGAGATCTGTGACCTGAAGGATTTTTGTCTTTTGTTTTGTGGAAGAATCAGCCCCTCCTCCAGCTATGGCCACCTCCATCACTGGTTGAGTCAGCTTCTCAGGTCTTTCCATGCATTCCTCTGTCCCTCACTGTCTGTCTCTTTCTCTCCCTTTTCTTTTTGGAAGCCCTTTCAACACACCTTGTTTCCTGGTTGCCAGGCAAGTGGCTGTGAGCAATGTGTTCTGCTCTTTTCCTTGGAGTGAGAGCCCTTCTGGACTCTCAGTCTCAGTCCCCCTCTGTTTCTGTAAGCAGGGGAGATTCAGGCGCTTTCTACTAGGTTTGGTGTGGCTTCTTCTTTGCTCCTTGGTTTTTGAGAGATCTTCTCTTAGTCCAGAGTTTGTTTTTCATGCTGATTGTTTCTAAATTAATTTGTAATCTAGTTCAGTGGTTTGAGCTGGGAGTCTGTGCATCTGTCTATCTTCTGGTCATTCAGAGTCTTTTTTTATATTTGCTATCTCTTTATATAGGTGTTCATAATGACCATCTATTGTTGTTCTAAGATTTTTGAGCATCCTAACAATCATTATTTTAAACTCTGCATCTGGTAATTTGGTTATATCTGACTCATTCAGGTCCTTTTCTAGGGATTTCTCTTGATTCATTTGTGTTTTATTTCTCTGCCTTCTCATTTTGTCTGTGTAAAATAAGGTTTTGGCCACTGGAGTCCACTGGGTGTGTCCCCTGTGTCCTCTAGGTGTGGTCTGTCTGCAGGCCTGCCACGACATGTGCTTCTGCTGCTTAGGGCATTCAGGTATGGGGGTTGCCGGTGCCAGCCCACTGGGGCTGTTGCTGTGGTTTCCTCCGCTCCTTTACAGAAAGGGCTATGATCATGTGCTTGGGTGTACAAGCCTCAGTGGCCTTGGTTTTTGCCCTGCTCCAGCGGGTGGGGTTATGCACTGTGCTGGCTGAAAGCCTTGGCCCTGAGGGCAGGGGTGAGCACCTTTGCTCAGCTGCAGGTTTCTGCCTGATTCCGGGCTTTCGCCCTGCCCCTGCAGGAGAAGCTTGCTCATGGGATGGCTGCAAGCCTTGGCTCCACAGGCTGGGCGGGACTGCTTGCCCTCACTCAGTCATAGGACTCCACCTGTTCTGGGCTTTCACTCCATCCCCACGGAAGGAGCCAGCTCATGCATCAGGCCACAAGGAAACCTTGGCTCCGCAGGCTGGGTGAGGCTGCACTCCTGCATTCTTGCTCAAGGGCGTGTCTCTGCTTCTTCCAGGGATCCTGTCCTTCCCTCGCAGGCTGGGTTGCAGGTGGCCTGCAGCTGGGCTTGACCACTTTCATGCATCCCTTCCATCCCAGCTTGGCAAGACTGAGCTCACACCTGGGCCTCAGTTTTGGCCAGCCGGCTTCTTTCCTTGCCAACCAAACTGTGCTTTCACGTCCCGCTGCCACCCACCCTTGGGCGAGCCCTTAGCTGTGTGGTGGGGGTGCTACAGCTCAGATCTTAACACTCAATACTGTAGTCCTGAAAGCTCCCTCCTTCTAAGTGACTCTGCTCTAAGTACCATGAGAGAGCTTGTTTTGGCTGGTGTCCTGCTTCCCTTTGCTAGTATTGCTGTTTCCAGGGGAAATATTCACTTCATATTTGAGGAGTGACTCAGCCCAGGCGTTAGGGTGGCTGTCCCTTAAAGTGTTTCTCCCTGTGCCTCCTAGATTACACTTTCTTTCCACTGCTCTGGTCCTCTCTGCTCTCCACATCCCCTAAAGCATTGTGATTGTGAGTGGTTGTGAGAGAGATTTTCTGCTTCATCCCTTTAAGAAATATCCTGGGTCTGAGAAATCAGTCTCTTTCTCACAAACAGTATCCTGACTAGTTTCCAGCTAAATACTATCCCTGCGCCTCTTCTAGGCTCTGGGGCTGCAGGCTGGGGCTTTGTTCCTGGGGGTCAGGACCTTCCCCTCTCTGCTTAAACTCACTTCCCACCACGCGAGTCTCTCCCAGCTGCTGTTCATTCCAGGGAGCTGGGAAGCCCTCTCTGTGTTTCCACTCACTTTTCCTACCAATCTCAGTGTGGCTTCTTCAGTGCTCCTTGGTTGAAGAGTCCTCTTAGTTTAATCTAAAGTTGGTTTTTCCAGATGATGGTTCTTAAAATTAAGTTGTAATCCATTTTGGTTCTGGGAGGTGGAAGTTGGTATGTCTGCCTACTCCATCGACATCTTGTCTTCTTGCTGAGTATTTTCAGAACTTCAATTTTGGATTCTCTATCATTTAAATCTAAGGTTTCCATGTAATTCCATGTAATTTATTCTTTTCTGGAGATTTTCATGTTCTTTTCTGAAGTAAGTGTCTATCTTGTGTAGCTATGATATTAGATTTCATCTCTCTTTATAGTATTTGAATGTGGTGTTAATATCCCCAAGAACAAGAAACCCTACTAAGAAAATGAAAAATTAACAAAAATGTAATAAAGTATAAGTATTTAAAAAATTATGCCAAGTAAAGAGGAAAAAAATCACAGAAAAACCATTCAAATACCAAAAGATAAAACAACAAAACACCCCCAAAATTAAGTGTAATGCATATATATAAATTAAAGAAAATGAAATTCAAAAGAAAGAGAGCAAAAAGAATAAAAAAATAAGAAGAAATAAAAAAAAGAATAAAGAAAATATAATTTTTGGTTTTGCGAGGTTTCTTCCATTAGCTGTTGTTGTATTACAAGTTTCAGCTCTAAAGTTTCTAGGCCGTTCATCATTGCTGTTGCAATGATGTTGGTGTGGTCACAGTTGCATTGGTGGGTAGGGCATGTGTGAAAGCTTTACTGTTTCTGCTTTATGACTTTGGCTTTTCCGCTTTATGACACTAAGAATGGCGATCTCTTGCTTCCATGCACTCCTTCCTATGTCTCCACAGATCTGGAGATCAGACCTGGGGCACCTCTTTCTTTAGAGGAGAGTGTGTCCCTGCCACAGCTATCTGAGGGAGGTGAGGTAAGGGAGGCAGGATCTGGGATGCTGGGGCTACATTTTTGTTTTCTTTATCTCTCCTGAGTGCAAGCTGCAGACAGACTGTGAGAACACTGGTTGTGACCTTGTTCTCTGGCCACTTTCATTTATTTCTGCCTCTGCCCCTTTATCCTTTATCTCATTGCTCCTGCTGGCAGATGGAGACCCAGTCACTCCAGGTTTCCTTCTCTGTCTCCCTAAGACAAAATCAAAACAGCCTGAACTTCCCTCCTCCCTGTAGTTTGGCAGAGAAAAATAACTCCAGGTGTGTTTCCTCCCCAGAGCCAACTGAGGATGCATTTTTTTCTTCTGCTTCTCTTTTCAACCCATCCCACCTTTAGTCCATTCAGTGCATGAATGTTTAAGGCATGCCTGTGAGCCCAGCTGGGGTTCCTTTGCTGTGTTACAGTTGTTCAAGTTGTTGAAATTTCAAGAGGAGAGATCAGGAGTATCTCTCATGCTGCAATTACTCTGACATCATCTAGGAAATGTCTCTTAATTCAAACTATTTATTGAATGAGTGAATGAATGAATGAATGAATTGCTTATCTTCTTCTGCTTACTCATTGAATTTAGCCATTCTCAAAATCTTATTCTGAGCTTTCTTCCCCACTTTTCCCCTCAAAACATCTCTTTTTCTTTGTGTTAACTTTATTGTACCATATGTGTGACCTCCAGTTATATTCTTCAGAATTGTTCTCTCTCTTAAACTTTAGATCTGAATTTTCAATTGTATGTTGTATTCCCTAATAGTTTTAAAAACTCATCATGTCCACATGGAATTAATGTTCTTTCTTTAGTCTGATCTTTTCCTTTTTACTGTTTCTTAAACTTTATGATCTTACTGTTCCCTTTATTCAATGAATCTATAACTTTTTCTGTCATTGCAAAAGTTTTCTGCATCCAGTTCTCCTTCATACAGTTAGTTAAGAAGTCACATTCATTTAGCCTCTTTAAGATTTAAAACTCATCCCTCTATCCCATTCCCATGGATACTGCCTTAGTTAAAAACCTCATTATAAGCCCTGGCCGGTTGGCTCAGCGGTAGAGCATCGGCCTGGCGTGTGGGGGATCCGGGTTCGATTCCCGGCAAGGGCACATAAGAGAGGCACTCATTTGCTTCTCCACCCCCCCTCCTTCCTCTCTGTCTCTCTCTTCCCCTCCCGCAGCCAAGGCTCCATTGGAGCAAAGATGGCCCAGGCGCTGGGGATGGCTCCTTGGCCTCTGCCCCAGGTGCTGGAGTGGCTCTGGTCGCCGCAGAGCGATGCCCCGGAGGGGCAGAGCATTGCCCCCTGGTGGGCAGAGCATCGCCCCCTGGTGGGCGTGCCAGGTGCATCCCGGTCGGGCGTATGCGGGAGTCTGTCTGTCTCTCCCTGTTTCCAGCTTCAGAAAAAATACAAAAAAAAAACAAAAAAAAAACCTCATTATTTCTCTATTGTCATTTGAATTGCTTTCTAAAACACTCATGGCTATGTCATCTACCACCTGAAGTGCAGGGTGGACATGCATTAAGATATAACTTGTTTCTGGTGCTCTGCCTCCTTGAAAAGTTCAAAGCAGCCTACTCTTTAAGGATGAATCATGCTTTTCATTTGAAGATGTTCTACAAAACATGCAACTAAAAATCCTTTAAAAATTCAATGTATTCTAGAGATGAAGGTGCTTCTAATTTAATTCAAAATGACCTAATTGTCTTGGTGAGAGATATTAATATGTTGAGAAGAATTCCTTCAGGTGCTCTCCTTCCCAGAATGAATTTTTTAAGGGCAACATTCAAAATCAAGGTCAGCTCACAAAGAGATTATTTGCCATGGTAGCAGATAGAGGTTTCAAGCCAGTCTGACTCTGAAATTAAAAAAAAATACTTTTATGTAAAAATTAGCTATAGTTTATTTCATTAACAATTAGAATACATATAATTCAAAGAGGCCTAGTGACTTTTATTTTTCTTAAAGCAGTACTCATAGATGTCTGAAATGGTGGTCTGAAGGTACTTGGCACAACAGAAGGGGTTTCCAGACCATTGAAGGGCTATCTTCTTTTGTCTTTACAATATATGATACTTTTTGTTTACTCTTATCCAACACTATTCAGGTACTACTTTGCTTTATAGACTTTTTCTCCTTTATAGGGTTTCCTAGTTCAGAATAGCTTTCAAAACATGTTTGGTTTAATGAATTAAAATATTTCATAGACTAGAGATTTTGCATTAAATAAATGTTTCCGTGTTTTATTTTAAGGCTATGGTACATGTATACACAGCATATTTCAGCAACTCAACTGGGCACCTAACCCCAAACTGAAAGGCATTAAAAAATGTTTACTCTGGTGCCCTGGCCAGTGGCACAGTAGACAGAACACCATCCTGGAGTGTTGGATCACCAGTTTAAGCCTGGGGTTGCAGATCTTGAGGGTGCTGGTGGGATCCCAAGGACATCAGCTCAACCCCAAGGACACTGGTTTGAGCTCAGATCAAGGCATATATGAGAAGCAAACAATGGCACAAAAATGGAACAATGAGTTGATGATTCTATCTCTCTCCCTTCTTTCTCTCTCTCTCAAAAGAAAGTTTGACTTGTGTCTAGTAAAAATGTGACTCTTTTTAAAATGAGGGGAGTTTTGGTTTTGATAAAGGGCTTGTTTTTCTTTAATAATTGAAAATATAAACTTATAAGTACTAAGGGATCCACCTTGAAAAAAGAAAGAAGTGATAGGATTCTGAGCAGAGAAGGGTTAATTCTCCACTATGTGATTTGGTTTCAGGTGTGTAAGGCACAGAAACAAAAATGTTTGTAAAGTTTCCTCAAGCACTTGAGAGTCCCTAAGTGGAGTGTGACTGAAAAACTGAAATACCAGGCCACCATCTGTGCCCTTCATTAAGCATGGAAAACTGCCTTTGCTTAGTCCAAAGCATGAGGATGCATGTCTCAAGGAATCATGTTTGTTGATGCTTGCAGACTCAAAAGATTACACACCTTAAAAAGCCAAATTATAGATTTATACCACTTTAAACATGTCACCTATCAAAATTTGGTTTTACAAAACAAGAATATCAGGAACTCATAATATGTTTTACTAAATAATTCACCATAAGAATATTTAAAACTCAAACTCCCTGAGCATGTTTTGAATGTGCTAGATCAGGGGTCCCCAAACTTTTTACACAGGAGGCCAGTTCACTGTCTCTCAGACCATTGAAGGACTGGGCTATAAAAAAACTATGAACAAATCCCTATGCATACTGCACATATCTTATTTTAAAGTAAAAACAAAACAAAACAGAACAAATACAATATTTAAAATAAAGAACAAGTAAATTTAAATCAACAAACTGACCATTATTTCAATGGGAACTATGCTCCTCTCACTGACCACCAATGAAAGAGGTGCCCCTTCCGGAAGTGGGGCGGGGGCTGGATATATGGCCTCAGGGGGCCGCATGCGGCCTGTGGGCCATAGTTTGGGGACCCCTGTGCTAGATTTACATAATTGCAACTACTCAGCATTATCAGAATTTAGCACAGAATGAGGACACTCTCTAGTAACATATATGAACTTGGTATGGATTTGCTTTTGTGTAATAATAATCCTCACTTTTTGCAGGCAAGTTGTAATACCTTCTCACCTGACTGGGCCATTTGGCTTTGGCCAGTTGCAAATGTGATCCAAGCAAAAGTTTAACAAATCTGTGTGCCTAGGTTTGTTCTCTTTTAACACCTTTGCCTTGTCATGAGAATGAACACAAGCTAGCTGATTGAAAGATGGGAGACATGAGGAAGGGCCAAACCATCCCAATTGTATAAGCTGAAGCCACCCAAGATCAGCCAACCCTTAGCAGAGCCAACCCATAGACACAAACAGGACAGCTATAGTGCAGTCATGAATGTACATAGCTAGGCCTGATTGAGCTCAGCCTAAAGCAACTGAACCTTACAGACTCATGAGCTAAATAGATGTTTGTTATTCTATGTCACTGAGAATTTGTGGTTATTTTTTATGTAACATTATTGGGGTAATAGATAATCAGTGTTGCAAAGTCAGTGTTACTATTGATCATTTTATATAAGAAAAAAGAGGTCCAGAAAGGCTAAATAATGTAACTAAAGTCACATAAGTAAGTGGTTAGGTGAGGATTTGGCTAAAACCCTCCCGATTCCCCTTGACTTATAATGAATGGGAAGTGGAGCCAAAAAAGGTGACATGATAAGTTTATAATCTTTAAAATAGGAAGCCTAGGCATCTCCTAACCCTGGTACTTATCCTTTAAAAATATGGTGAAATATGAAAAGGAACCTAGTAGTAGATTGGTTTTGAGGAAAGTAAAGCTGTAGCAGAAACAATGACTACTCAGAGACCACATGAAGTACACTGAGGAACCTAGGAGAGACTGCCTCATAATCCCCTATACAGGTTTCATGAGATGGCCCCAACCCCTGGTCCTTACAGGTATTTATTGATACACACAATAGAAGCAGGGACAAGAATAAGGAAGTCAAGAAAGGGAACTTCTTTAGAACAGACAGAAGGGCAAGATAGTAAGTAGCTCAAATATTCCCACCTATTGATTAATCAGAATTGCTAATTCTATTCCTATTGTGCTGTGTTTAGCACAGTACTGCCATTCAGTGCTTTTGTCAGTAAAGCCACTTTGACTTTTGCCTCAGGGAACTGAGCTCTGTCCCTTTTCTGTGTTTCTATTCAGGGCCTCTACATCTCCTCCTTTTTTGTTTGAGCTGTCTAATAGGAGTTCAAATCTTCAATAGGTTCAGGAGGACATTTTTCTACTGGTGGTGGTAATTGCAGTGGAAGGTGAAGGACAAGAATAGAGAGAAACAGGTTTTCAGGGGTCACAGGCGTACCTGTAGTTTGCAAAACTTCTTCAGCATGCCTGGTTAGATGTTGCAAAGTGCCCCAGGTGATGTCAGGTGCTCCCTTAGGGCTTGGGAGTGGGTTTGGTCTCCTCCTCTTTTTCAGGTTCATTCCTAGAGGTGGATTGACTATCAGTTTCTGTATCTCTGGAACTGGGTTGCTTCCTAGGGGCTGATGCCAACTCATGAAGACTTCACATTACTCGCTGGTATCCAAAGAGGATACAAATATTGATCGACTTATGACCTATACAACTTATGACCATTTGACTTTACCACCACAATTGCTAGCCACAACTGCTTCATGTCTGGCAGTGCAAGTGTTGCCCAGCTGGGCATACAACAGTGCGGACCAGCTTCTGGCAGCACTACCATCTCCACATGCACCATTTCAACTGTTATCCCAGACTCGGTACAGCAATTTGTGTTTTGTGCCTTGGATATTTTTCATCAAACCCCTCCCAAGATGTCTACCAAGAGGAAATTGTCTTTGCAAATATTAAGCCAATTGTACTGGTAATGCAGTGTTTTACTTAAACCTGACGAATGTAAAAATAAGAAACAGAATAGTGTAGAGATGATACAAATGGCATAAAATGAACAAAGAAAATTATGATATATAACAATAATGAAAGAAAATTATGATAAAATATGACTTAAAGATTTTTATAACATCATTTCACAGTACTGTACATATAGCCTACTCAACTTATGACCAAATTGTGTTACAACCGGTCTGTCGGAACCAATCATGGTCATAAGTTGAACACTAGCTGTATGTTGATGACAAATTGCAACATAGCCCCACTCCCAGTTTAGCAAATTGACAGGATCCTATCACTCAGGGTCAGCTAATATATACAGGTACAACATGAGAGGCTTAGGCCATTGTTTGGCTGGCATAAAATGCTTCTTAGCTGCAGTAAGTTCAGATGAAAAAATGTTTAAAAAATTAAGAGTAAGAAGACCCTTATACAATTGTTCTTGTAGGGTCAGTCTTTCCTCTGACTCCCTTTTTTGTTTGTGCAGTTGTTGCTTAAAAAGGGCATTGACTCTTTCTGCAATACCTGTAAGTTTGGGTGAATTTCTCAAGCTCTTGAGGCCCTGAAGAATGTCCCAAGGTTCTGTTTTATTTTCCTTTCAGGATGTTGGTCAAATAAGTTTACAAATATGATATATATGTTTGCTTGCTTATAGTTTGCTTTGGGTGTGGGGGACAGGCTGTAAGCTGACAAAATCATTATAGCCATTATACTCTTTTAATACTAAGACCTTTTCAGACAAACTATAGAAATGATCCCTGAAAGTATAGTCTTCTAAGATCTTTTCAAAAATAAGCTTTTCCCCACACCCTTGACTGTTGCACGATGTGGGGTGGTACACTCTTATGCGGAATCCCATTTATGCCTCAGATAAGTGGCTTTGTATCAGAGACTTCCTTATTTGTATATTGGCTTAAAGGTTTTGATTTCTACACTATAAAATGGGGCAGAACGGGGGATAGCTCTCTCTCTCAGTTCCTGAAATTAGCATGGCAGCCAAGATGGTGGAGTGCTGAAGAAGAAGCCAGTTTGTGTAGAGAGAAGAAGATGGGGAACAGAGTGAATAAGGCTGGTGAGGTAGAAACTTTTGATTCTAGGAAACTCAGACAAGTCAGTGGCTTTGGGAGCTCTGAATGGAAAGGGCAGTGTTTTCTCACTGTGTGTATTTCTTGCCCACCGGGTGCAAACTAGGATTAAAGGTAATGGCCCACCAGTTCTTGGCTCCATTGTTTTATTACTGTCTGTTTGAATCAAATGCAAACCTGTACAGGCCAGGTGGCAGTGTTGGTGGCCATGGCTACTGGTCTTACACAGGACAATCCTTCTTCTAAAGTCCTTCCTTCCTTTCCTTTTCTTGCCTTTTTTTAATATATCTGTTACTTCTATTTTTGTTTCTTCCCTGTGCACAAACCTTCTTCAACCTGCACAAACCTTC
The DNA here is from genome assembly GCF_036850995.1 of Saccopteryx leptura. Classification (NCBI taxonomy): domain Eukaryota; kingdom Metazoa; phylum Chordata; class Mammalia; order Chiroptera; family Emballonuridae; genus Saccopteryx; species Saccopteryx leptura. Next base: position 177,707,351 of record NC_089504.1, on the reverse strand, counting down.
TGAAACTTACATAAACCTTTTTCTTCATTTAGAAATAACCAACTTTCAGAACAACTTTTTTTTCTTTTTCTTTTCAAAAGTACCTCCACACCTTATACCTTTTATTAGTAAAACCATACAATTTCTTTCTAATTAATCAGAATTCTCAATTTTCAAAAACTTTAACTTTCAGTGAGAACTTAGTTATAATTAGTAATTTTAGATTGATACTTTTATGAACATATTTTATGACCTTTAGAAACAGGTTCTATCATTGGTAAACAAACATCTTTTCAAAAGATATAACAGAAATAACAGGAACATTTTGTCCAAAACATTCAAGAAAATCAGAAAAATTCAGGATCCAGTCTAGTTTCTGATATTCATAACTGTGTTAATGGATTTTACTGTAATATAATGTTTCTACCTAAAATTACCCTTAGTTTTTCTTTAAGAGCCAAATTAAGATTATCCTAGTTGCACTATTAAGTCCAGTTTTAATTTAACCTTGTAATTTGCATAAACACAATAAAAATAACAATTGATTATATTGGCTTTTTACAATCTGCTTTGCTAACTTTATAAAAAAAATTAGATTGAGTTTTAATTAGCCCCTCAGGACATGCACAAAAGCCAAACCACACAGTTGCCATTAAGCTCCAACTGCAATCTTTTTGAGAATGTCCTTCTTTGCAGCAATTAAAGCATGTCTGTGGTCATAATATGGCAGCCAAGACTTGAGCTTTGTCTTATTTCTGCCCCTGCATTTTGACATGTTTTAATCATTTCTGCTACATTAGGGTGCTGCCCCTTAAGATGAGCCAATGCCTTTTGGCAAATCAACATTTGTGTTCTCATAAGCCAGTTGTAGGGTCTGTACCTTTGCTCCTTGTTTATTATCTACCTGTTGTGAGAAGGCAGTTTACAAGTGGTTAATGAAATCAATATAGAGTTTGTTAGGTCTCTGATGGATGCTTGCCAAAGAGCCTGTAGGGACTTTAGTGTCTGGAATTTGAACTCATGCCTTAAAAGCCAGTGTAAAAACCTAAGGAAAGGCAACATGGTTCATGCAAGCCTGAACCTGGGGAGTGCTATAAACCTCAGCTCCTGAGAGCATATCAACACCAATTGGAACTACCGTATTCAGATTCTCTACAGCTGTCTGAGATGATCCTGGTATTCTTGTAGTCAGACACTGTACTTGAGCAGTGGTGGTTACTACTTTCACTAACCCCTTCCAGTCCCATGGGGTCATTTTATAACCTGTGCCAATGTCCTCAATCATTTTCTTGGTAAATGTGCTTCATACCCCATTTTCAATAATACTTTCCCTGAATTACTTAAAGACCAGGAAAGGGAGACAGACTCATGTTGCACAGACTGCCCTGGCATTCTTAATATGGAAAAAACCTGAACAAATTCTGCATCTTTTTTTAAGCCTTCTTTTAGGTACTTTTCAACCTTACTTTCATATGGAGGTAGGGGTGAGAGAATTGTATCTACAGTGGGGGTTTGGGGAGGTGGCCAGTGAGATTGGGGCTCATCAGAAGGGGGAATCTGGTGATTTCTGCTCTAAATTGGGCATAATGTCAATCGACAATGATTCTATGTTGTTAGATATTGTACAGTCATTGGCCCTAATGAGTTGCAGAGCCAGTATATCATTTGCTCCCAGTCTTTAATGTCTAGGCTCTCTTCTTTTGGATATCAAGGACACTGTTAATGGACTACAATAAGCAGCTTTGTGAGTTGCCTAAAGGTGACCTTACCTCCCATACTGCAGAGGAGGCTATGAAGTTGGAGCTTATGGTTGGCTGCTCTGGGGTCAGTGAATTCCCAATGATGGTCAGGGGAAAGAAATGGGAAAAGGAGGGGAAAAATGAGGAGTATCCTGGTGTGAAAATTAGAGGATCAGGGAATGTGCAGATACTCCAGTACTTTCAGCTTTTTGTATAGTGCATTTTCACCAATAAAATAAAAGTTGGTTTTTCACCTCATTTGCATAATCAAACAACTTTCTTTGACTTGTCTTTGATTTGTTGTTTGTTTTTCTGTTGTTCTTGTATAATAAAAAATGTCAAATGCTTTTTTTTATTACTTCATATTTTATATTCATTTTGAAATATCCCCTCATTTTTGTGAGCAGTATATTTGACCTCAGCACAGATGTTAGGAGGCTATTCCTCTGTCATCTGTGTCCCACTTACTGAGATGTGCTGGACATCCTTTACCTTATCCAGGCTTTGGGAGCTTGTTTTGTTCCTGTTTCTCATACGGGGCACCACTTGTCATGGAGACAGTGGCTACTTGGAGATGACATGGCACATGCACTGAAGGACCTAGGGAGGACTGTCTCACAATCTCTTATACAGGTTTCGTGAGACTTCCCTGATGCTCAGACCTTGTGTGTATTTATATATACACACAAATAGAAGCAAGGATGAGAATGAGAAAGTCAAGAAGGGCAACTTCTTTAGAGCAGACCAAAGGGCAAGGGTAGTAGCTCAAATGTCCCCATCTATTGATTAATCGGAATTGCTAATTCTATCCCTATCATGCTGCATTCAGCACAGTACTACATTCAGTACTTTCGTCAGTAAAGCCACTGTGATTTTTGCCTCAGGGCACTGAACTCTATTCTTGTTCTATGTTTCTATTCAGGGCCTCATCCTAAAACTATTAAAAATGTGTTTCATGCATTTACTAAAGTTTTTTCTTCCTTTTATGTATTTTAAGCTCAAGTTCTTCTTACTCAAATACTCATTCCTTTCTATTTATATAATATATGTAAACTCTTACCTTTATTAGGCAAAGAAAATAAAAGTATTTTGTAGTTCTTTCTGTTGGCATAAATGAACAGATTAAGCATAACTAGGATATTCAACATATCTCTATTTACCTGACATAAAAATATAGTTTGACCACTTTTTTTTTGTTTTGGTATATTTTTTTCAACAATTTTTTATTATATAAAAAACTCATCTCTACTCCTTATAGAAGTTTTAAAATCATTTCACAGCTGAGTGGAACCCTAAACAGAGCTATCTTAGTGTAATGAAGCAGAAAACGATTGCTTTTTAACAAGACTGGTATATGGTGACAAGCAGCTCATAAAAACCCCATCTGCCACAAAATGCTTCTATTTTAGTTGTTGTAGAATCAAATAAGCATATTTCTCATTTATTTTTAGAAACAACAGAAGATATATAAAAACTTCACCACCATTAACTTGTTCTATGACAAGAAAAGCACTTGGCTCTTAATGTACTGATGTGGTTCATTCACAGGGCTACACATGTCTGGTGATGCCCTTCAGACTTGTAGGATTTTGACTGACCCTTTCCACCATCACCTACAGGCTCCAACAGGGTCATGCAATAATGCAGTTCCATACCTGATATTTTAACAATAGAGAATAGCCTGGGTACCCATCAGTTTTAGATATTTTTTCAGTAAAAACAAGACAACACCAGAGTTGAAGAACAAAGAAATGAGACTGTTTGCAGAGTCACTGATTTTATGAAGAACAGTTTACATTTTGTGGAGAAGGCATTGCCATCAACTTTCACTTGACAATTTTATATATATACATCTTCTTTATTAGGGTGGCTTTTCAAATGTTTTTTTCATATCACATATTTATTTCAATCAATCAGCCTTCTAAACATTAAAGCGCAAATAACTTTATAAGTTTAAAATAAAAATGTTAGTTTTTTTCTCTTAAAAAGCCAGTGCACCAAATCTTATTTGCAGCCACTTACCTTGGGCTCTGGCAGAGGGAGGGGAGGGTGGACTAGAGTCATGTCAAGGCAGACTGGAGTTTGTGGATTCAGGAAGAGCTGAAGGGACAGCTTCCAGGGACCCCATGCTGACTTCCTTTCTAACATTACAGAAGTTGTTTTTCTTGGGGAGAGCACTCCTCTACTTACAGCATCTGCCTGGGAGAATAATAGCTCCACCCAGGGGTGGGATTCAGCTGGTTTGCACAGGCTTGGCAGAATTGATACCTAATTTTTTGTTGAGTTTGGCGAACTGGTTGTTAAAATGGCACTTGTGATCAGGGTTCTCTCTGATGTGGGCATCTGGGCAGCTGTCCAATGTGGAAGTCACAAATTTACTTTCCTTACTCTTTCTTTAATGTTCATCTGTGAAACAGTGTATTTTAAATGCCTGTAGCAATGTTCACTCTATACAGAGGTGAAAACAAATTTAACAGAACTATACTTGTAATATTTTTTTATTTATTTCATAAATTTCATTATACCTTTGATAAAATACTACATTTTAATTCCCTCATGTTTGTTACTTCAGTAAATAAATGTAGAACGTAAGAGAAAAAGTGCCAAAAAATATCTTAAATAACAGTTTTATTGTTTTTTATCAGGTATTATTTAATATTTTTTATTAATTTATTAAAACTTTTTTATAACATAATCTACTTTTGTTTACCTCTTTTATTATTCTTATTTAAGTATTAAATGCATGAAATAATAAACTACCTTTTGGTATATCATTTTTTGAATACTTAAAAACAGTCATTAGGGCTGAAAACTGATTGTTAAATTATTTGAATCCAACCACTGGCTCCAGCCTTTGGACTCCCTCTTCCACCACCCTGTAGAACTCATGCCCCATGAAGGAGTCAGCTGTCTAGGCCAGGGATATAGAGGTCTGGGAAGATACCGAGAGTGCCAGTGACTGAGTTGTGTGGCTCTTGGATAGCAACCTTTTCCCCCATATTCCCCTGAGCCCTAATGGCACCTCCTGCTCCTGACTCATGATGCCCCCCCCCCCCCCCGCCACCAAGCTCTGGCTCTCCAGAAGGTCCTAGCAGAATCTCCTGGACAGGGATCATTTTTATGTTGCATGCCTGACTAGTGCAAAACCCTCTTTCACACAGACACATCTTGGGCTATTTGGGCCTGATGAACTCTGCTGGTCTCAACCTAAAGACTACCTGAGGTCCCACCCCTCCACAAAGGTCTGTTTGCACCTGGTGGGTGGCAATTGCCCTGGGACTTTTGCTGAGTGGTCTCATACCAAACACTGGTACTGAATATAAAGCTGTATAACTCACCCCTACTTGGTGACTTCTAAGAACCTATCTCATGCAGCTCAAGTATTACCAAAGAATCTTTAAGTGACTAAGACTAAAAGGCAACTGGCAGGCAGAGGCAAATGGAGGCAGATCTTGGGGTGCCTCAGGCCATTTGCTGACCTGTTCCTGGGTTCAATGTTGGTGGAGGTTGGCTCTGGTGTTCAGCTGGGTCCTTCCCATGCACACCCAGTCTCAGCAGAGATGGCCACAAACTATGGATTATTCTGCCACTGTTAACAGGTTGCTTAGGGCTATCACAGGCAGTGTATGACATTGAACTGCACCAGAGTTCCTTCCAAGAGACCCTAGGACCAACACACCCTGTGGTCAAATTCAGACAGTATTCAATCAGCTTTACAAGTGTCACATCCAAAGGGAGATCTCAGCAGGTACAAGACACTGCTGAAGTTAATTCTACTTTGTGTAGCTAAGACCAGCACAGCAACTCATACACTGTGTTTGGGGCCAAACCTCACAGTCAGTCAGTGTGAAGGTTTACCCCATGCTTAAACAGACCAATAGCAATCAAGATTCAATTATACCAGGAGGGCTCACATAACCCACACAAGGAACATTCTTGGACCACTCAGCTCAGGCAATCAAGGAGACTGTGCCACCAAGTCTCATAAGACACTTACTATATCAGGCCACTTTACTAAGACTGGGAGATACTGTAGATCTACCTAACATACAGAAACAAACACAAAGAGGCAGTCAAAATGTGAAGATAAAGAAACATACCCCAAATGAAAGAACTGGAAAAATACCCAGAAAAAAAGCTAACTTAAATAAAGGGAAAGAATCTATCCATTATAGAGTTAAAAAAAATGAGTATAAGGATTTTCAAGGAACTTAGTAAGAACTTTAATAGCATGAAAAAGGACATAGAAACCATAAAAACACCAGTCATAAATGAAGAATACACTAGAAGGAATAAATAGTAGATTAGATAAAACAGAGGACAGCATTAGTGATTTGGAAGACAAGGCAGCAGAAAACACCCAATTAGAGCAGCAAAACAAAACAAAACAAACAGAAAACAAAAACAAAAACAAAAACAAAGATAGTTTAAAGGACCTTTGGGATAACGTAAAGTGTAACAACACATGCATTTATAAGGGTACCAGAAGAAGAGACAGAGCAAGAAATTGAAAACTTATTTGAAGAAGTAATGGCTGAACACTTCCCTACTTGGTGAAGGAAAAAGACACACAAGTCCAGGAAATGCAGAGAGTCCCAAACAAGATGAACCCAAAGAAGCCTACACCAAGACACAGCATAACAAAAATGACAAAAGTTAAAGACAAAGAGAGAATCTTAAAAGCAGCAAGAAAAAGACAGTTACCTACAAGGAAGTGCCCACATGACTGTCAGCTACTTTCTTAACAGAAATATTTCAGGCTAGAAGGGATTGTCATGAAATATTTAAAGTGATGAAAACCAAGGACCTACAACCAAGACTGCTTTACTCAGCAAGGCTATCATTTAAAATTGAAGGAGAAAAAAAAGAGCTCCCCAAACAAGAAAAAGCTAAAGAAGTTCATCACCAATAAATCAGTATTACAAGATATGTTAAAGAATCTTTTTTTAACAAGAAAAAAGGAAAAAGGAACATAGTTGTAAAGAATAAAATGGCAACGAATACATGCCTATCAGTAATCACTTTAAATGTACGTGGCTTAAATTCTCCAACCAAAAGACATAGTGTAGCTGAATAGATAAGAAAACAAGACCCATATATACTGTCTATAAGAGACCCACCTCAGAATGAAAGATACACAGAATGAAAGTAAAAGAGATAGAAAAAGGTATTTCATGCAAATGGAAAGAAAAAACTCTGGAGTAGCAATACCAATAGCTGACAAAATAAACTTTAAAACAAAGATTATAAAGAAGGACACTACATAATGATGAAGGAAACAATCTAACAGGACAGTATAACCCTTGTAAACATTTATGCACCCAACATAAGAGTACCTAAATATGTAAAGCAAATCTTAATGGACATAAAGAAAGAGATTGACAGTAATACAGTCATAGTGAGACACCCCATTGACATTAATGAATAGATCTTCTAGATAGAAAATGAACAAGAAAATAGTGGCCTTAAATGACACACTAGATCAGATGGATTTAAGCAACATCTTTAGGGAAATTCACCCCAAATCAGCAGAATTTACATTTTTTTCAAGTACAATCAGGAGCATTTTCTAAGGTAGACCACATGTTAGGACACAAAAATAGTCTCAATAAATTTAAGAAGATCGATATCATGTCAAGTATTTTCTCTCACCATAATGGTATAAAACTAGAAATCAATGACAAGAAATAAAAGAAAAAAAACATATAAAGATATGGAAGTTAAATAACAGGTTACCAAGCAATGAATGGGTTAACAATGAGATAAAAAGTAAAATCAAAAGCTACCTGTTAATAAGTGTAAATGAATACACAACAACCCAAAATCTATGGGACACAGTGAAAGCAGTCCTGGGAGGTAAATTCATAGCATTACAGGGCTACCTCAAGGAACAAGAAACATCTTAAATAAAAACCCTAACCTTACACTTAGAGGAACTAGAAAAAGAACAACAAAGTCCAAAGTAAGCAGAGGAAAAGAAATAACAAAGATAAGAGAAGAAATAAATGAAATAGAGTCTAAAAACTAATACATATGATCAATAAACTAAGAGCTTGTTTTTTGAAAAGATAAACAAAATGAACAAACCAGACTCATCAAAAAAAGGGGGGGGGGAGAAAAAAGAAAGAAGACCCAAATGAGTAAAATCAGAAACAAATAAGGAGCTGTAACAACTGACACTATAGAAATAAAAAGAATTATAAGGACATATTACAAACAACTGTTATATGCCAAAATATTGGACAATCTGGATGAACTGAATTGATTCCTAGAAACATTAGGAATCTCTCAAAACTGAATCAAGAAGGAGAAACAGAAGGGAGAGAGGGAGAAGGAAAGGAAGAGATGGAGAGAAAGAAAGAGGGAATAGGAGAGCTAGAGGGAGGAAGAGATAGGGAGATGAAAATAGAGGGAGTCAAAGAAAAAAAAGAGAAAGACAACAGGAAAGTAAGGGAGAAAAGAAAAAGGGAGAAAGAGGGAGAAGGAAGAGAGAAAGGGAGACATATAGAGAAGGAAAGAAAGAGGAAGAAAGAAGGAGAAAGTAGGAGAGAGGGAGAAAGAGAGGGAGGCAGAGAGAAGGACAGTAAGATAAGTAGGAGATGAGGAAGAGGGGGAAACAGAGAGATAGGGAAAGCCATAGGGAAAGAAAAAGAAATAGGCGCAAAAGAAGTAACGGGAGAAAGGGAGGAGGAGGGAGAGAAAAGAGAGAGGGAAAAAGACAAAGAGAGAGGTATAAGAGAGGGAAAGAGACAGAGTTTGTAAGGAGAGGAAGAAGAGGAAGAGTGACAGAAGAGGATGAGAGAGAAAAAGGTGATAGAAGCAGAGGGGGGAAATAAAAGAAACAGAAAATCTGAACAGACCAGTTACAACTAATGAAATTGAAGTAGTAATTAAAACTCTCAACAAACAAATGTTCTGTACTGGATGGCTTCATAGGTGAATTTTACTAAACAAACACTTAAAGAATTAACACCTATCCTTCTCAAACTATTCAAAAAATTCAAGAGGAGTAAAGATTCTCAAGTTCCTCTTATGAGGCCAGAATTTTTCTAATTCCAAAACCAGATAAAGACACCACAAAGAAAGAAAATTGAAGGGAACTGGAGCAGATGCTGCTGAGGCTTCCCTAAGCCCTTAATTTGGTGAAGTGAAACCAAGGAGCAAAGAGGAAGCCACAATAATCCTGGTAAGGAGTGCCTGAATCTCCTCTGCTTACAGGAACGGAAGGGGGGGGGGGTGAGGCTGAGAGCCCAGAGAGGATTTCACAGAGGAAAAAGAGCAGAAACTACTGCTCACAGCCACTTACCTGGCGACCAGGGAGCAAGGTGGGTTGAAAAGACCAGCTTATCTCCCAAGTGGAAAGGACAAGGAGAGGGATAGACTGTGAGGGGCTAAGGTATGCAAGAAACAAAATTAAAAAGCTGACTCATTCGTGCTGGAGGCGGCCATAGCTGGGGGAGGGACTGAATCTTTCACAAAACAGAGCTGAAGTGCTTCCGGATCAGAGATCTCCGGACATCTATCCAGCTCCAATCAGCACAACAAGACACAGCTGAAAACAAGAAGTGGGGAGGAGGGGCAGTAACTCAGGTCTCCATGGAGATCTGAGATACACCTCCCCCTACTGAAGCTGAGAAAAAACCCTGCCCCCAGTGAGATTAGTTGGTGGAAGAGACCTTCAGCGTCTCAGGTTACACCCACAGCATTCCTGGTTACAGTTTCAAGGAAGCCCCCTGCTGAGATCAGTTAACAAGACTATCACCTGTTAAGAAAACAAACAAATCAAGACTTCAAAGCTGCCCAAATCCGAAAGTGATTACAAATAATAGCTGATACCAACCCAAGAAGACCTAGAAATAACACAACTGAAAACTGGAGGCAGACAACACCAAGCCTAGCCTCAACCAACTATACAAATAAAACACCATTATGAGAAAACAAAGGAGTGCAACCCAAATGAAACCACAAGAGACACCTTTGAGAGATGAGCTGAGTGATATGGAAATAATCAAACTTCCAGATGCGGAGTTCAAAATAATGATTGTAAGGATGATTACGGATCTTAGAACAACAATGAAGGGGCACTTTGAAAACCTAAATAAAGAAATAGCAAGTATAAAAAAGGATATTGAAATATTAAAAAAGAATCAGTCAGAGATGACAAATACAATATCAGAAATGAAGACCACAATGGAAGGAATTAAAAACAGGATGGATACAGCTGAGGATCGAATCAGCGAGTTGGAAGACAACTGGAATGAAGGCATGAAAGCAGAGAAGAAAAGAGAAAAGAGGCTCAAAAAGTCAGAGGAAACACTTAGAGAGCTCTGTGACAACATGAAGAGAAATAACATCCGCATCATAGGGGTTCCTGAAGAAGAAGAAAAAGAACAAGGGATAGAGACTTTGTTCAATCATATTATAACTGAAAACTTCCCTAAATTAATGCAAGAGAAACTCTCACAAGTCCAAGAAGCACAGAGAACTCCATTAAAGAGAAACCCAAAGAAACCTACACCAAGACACATCATAATTAAAATACCAAAGCTAAGCGATAAAGAGAAAATATTAAAAGCTGCAAGAGAAAAAAAAGTTATCACCTACAAAGGAGCCCCCATAAGGATGACATCCGACTTCTCAACAGAAACACTTGAGGCCAGAAGGGAATGGCAAGAAATATTCAAAGTAATGCAGAACAAGAACCTACAACCAAGACTACTTTATCCAGCAAGGCTATCGTTTAAAATCGAAGGAGAAATAAAAAGCTTCCCAGACAAAAAACAACTCAAGGAATTCATTACAACCAAACCAACGTTACAAGAAATGTTAAGGGGCCTGTTGTAAACAGATCAAAGTTGGAAAAGAATATAGCAAAAAAAGGAATACACCTTTAAAGAAGAAAATGGCAATAAACAACTACATATCAATAATAACCTTCAATGTAAATGGATTAAATGATCCAATCAAAAGACATAGGGTAGCTGCGTGGATAAGAAAACAGGACCCATACATATGTTGTCTACAAGAGACACACCTTAGAACAAAAGACACACATAGATTGAAGGTAAAAGGATGGAAAAAAACATTTCATGCAAACGGAAATGAAAAAAAAGCTGGGGTAGCAATACTTATATCAGACAAATTGGACTTTAAAACAAAGGATATAGTAAGAGATAAAGAAGGCCACTACATAATGATAAAGGGAGTAATCCAACAGGAAGATATAACTATTATAAATATCTATACACCTAATATAGGAGCACCCAAATATATAAAACAGACTTTGATGGATTTAAAGGGCGAGATCAACAGCAATACTATAATAGTAGGGGATTTCAATACCCCACTAACATCACTAGATAGATCCTCAAGAAAGAAAATTAACAAAGAAACAGCAGACTTATTGGAAACACTAGATCAACTCGATTTAATAGATATCTTCAGATCCTTTCACCCTAAAGCAGCACAATATACATTCTTTTCAAGTGCTCATGGTACATTCTCTAGGATAGACCACATGTTAGGGCACAAAAGGGCTCTCAACAAATTTAAGAAGACTGAAATCATATCAAGCACTTTCTCCGATCACAACGGCATGAAACTAGAAATGAATCACAGGAGAAAAGCTCAAAAATTCTCAAACACATGGAAACTAAATAGCAGGGTGTTAAATAATGAATGGATTAAGAATGAGATCAAAGAAGAAATAAAAAAATTCCTAGAAACGAATGACAATGAGCATACAACAACTCAAAATTTATGGGACACAGCGAAAGCAGTGCTGAGAGGGAAGTTCATAGCACTACACGCACACTTTCAGAAGCTAGAAAAAGCTCAAATAAACAACTTAACCCTGCATCTAAAAGAATTAGAAGCCCTGGCCGGTTGGCTCAGAGGTAGAACGTTGGCCTAGCATGCGGAGGACCCGGGTTCGATTCCCGGCCAGGGCACACAGGAGAAGCGCCCATTTGCTTCTCCACCCCTCCGCCGTGCTTTCCTCTCTGTCTCTCTCTTCCCCTCCCACAGCCGAGGCTCCTTTGGAGCAAAGATGGCCCGGGCGCTGGGGATGGCTCTGTGGCTGCTGCCTCAGGCGCTAGAGTGGCTCTGGTCGCAACATGGCGACACCCAGGATGGGCAGAGCATCGCCCCCTGGTGGGCAGAGCGTCGCCCCATGGTGGGCGTGCCGGGTGGATCCCGGACGGGCAAATGCGGGAGTCTGTCTGACTGTCTCTCCCTGTTTCCAGCTTCAGAAAAATGAAAAAAAAAAAAAAAAGTAAAAGAATTAGAAAAAGAACAGCAAGTAAAGCTCAAATGTAGTAGAAGGAAGGAAATAATAAAGATCAGAGCAGAAATAAATGACATAGAGGCTAAAGAAACAATACAGAGCATCAATGAACTAGGAGCTGGTTCTTTGAAAAGGTAAACAAGATTGATGAACCTTTAAGTAGACTCACCAAGAAAAAGAGAGAGAGGACTCAAGTAAATAAAATTAGAAATAAGAGAGGAGAAATAACAACTGACACAACAGAAATACAAAATATTGTAAGAAAATACTATGAAGAACTGTATGCCAAAAAACTAGACAACCTAGATGAAATGGACAAATTCCTTGAAACATAAAATCTTCCAAAAATCAATCTGGAAGAATCAGAAAACCTAAACAGACTGATTACACCAAATGAGATCGAAACAGTTATCAAAAAACTCCCAACAAAGAAAAGTCCAGGGCCGGATGGCTTCACAACGGAATTCTACCAAATATTCAAAGAAGAACTAATTCCTATCCTTCTCAAACTATTTCAAAAAATTCAAGCGGAAGGAAGACTTCCAAGCTCCTTTTATGAGGTGAGCATAATTCTGATTCCAAAACCAGGCAAAGACAACACAAAGAAAGAAAATTATAGGCAATATCTCTGATGAATATAGATGCTAAAATCCTCAACAAAATATTAGCAAACCGGATCCAACAATATATGGAAAAAAATCATACACCATGATCAAGTGGGATTTATTCTGGGGAGGCAAGGCTGGTACAATATTCGTAAATCAATCAATGTGATTCATCACATAAACAAAAAGAAGGAGAAAAACCATATGATAATTTCAGTAGATGCAGAAAAAGCATTTGATAAAATCCAGCACCCATTCATGATCAAAACTCTCAGCAAAGTGGGAATACAAGGAACATACCTCAACATGATAAAAGCCATCTATGAGAAACCCACAGCCAACATCATAATCAACGGGCAAAAATTAAAAGCAATACCCTTAAGATCAGGAACAAGGCAGGGGTGCCCCCTTTCACCACTCTTATTTAACATACTCCTGGAAGTCCTAGCCACAGCAATCAGACAAGAAGAAGAAATAAAAGGCATTCAAGTTGGAAAAGAAGAAGTAAAACTATCAATATTTGCAGATGATATGATATTGTATATAGAAAACCCTAAAGTCTCAGTCAAAAAACTACTGGACCTGATAAATAAATTCAGCAAAGTGGCAGGATATAAAATCAATACTCAAAAATCAGAAGCATTTTTATACACCAACAATGAACAGTCAGAAAGAGAAATTAAGGAAACAATCCCCTTCACAATTACAACCAAAAAAATAAAGTACCTAGGAGTAAACTTAACCAAGGAGACTAAAGACTTGTACTCGGAAAATTACAAAGCATTGATAAAAGAAATCAAGGAAGATACAAACAAGTGGAAGCATATACCGTGCTCATGGTTAGGAAGAATAAACATCATTAAAATGTCTATATTACCCAAAGCAATCTATAAATTCAACGCAATACCAATTAAAATACCAATGACATACTTCAAAGATATAGAACACATATTCCAAAAATTTATATGGAACCAAAAGAGGACACGAATAGCCTCAGCAATCTTAAAAAAGAAGAATAAAGTGGGAGGTATCACACTTCCTGATATCAAGTTATACTACAAGGCCGTTGTACTCAAAACAGCCTGGTACTGGCATAAGAACAGGCATATAGATCAATGGAACAGAACAAAGAACCCAGAAATAAACCCACAGTTCTATGGGCAACTGATATTTGACAAAGGAGGTAAGGAAATACAATGGAGTAAAGACAGCCTCTTTAACAAATGGTGTTGGGAAAATTGGACAGCTACCTGCAAAAAAATGAAACTAGATCACCAGCTTACACCACTCACAAAAGTAAACTCAAAATGGATAAAAGACTTGAATGTAGGCCGTGAAATCATAAGCATCTTAGAAGAAAACATAGGCAGTAAGCTCTCGGACATCTCTCGGAGCAATATATTTGCTGATTTATCTCCACGGGGAAGTGAAATAAAAGACAGGATAAACAAATGGGACTATATCAAACTAAAAAGCTTTTGCACAGCTAAAGACAACAAGAACAGAATAAAAAGACAAACTACACAATGGGAGAACATATTTGACAATACGTCTGACAAGGGGTTAATAACCAAAATTTATAAAGAACTTGTAAAACTCAACACCAGGAAGACAAACAATCCAATCCAAAAATGGGTAAAAGAGATGAATAGACACTTCTCCAAAGAGGACATACAGATGGCCAATAGGCATATGAAAAAATGCTCAACATCACTAATCATTAGAGAAATGCAAATTAAAACCACAATGAGATATCACCTCACACCAGTCAGAATGGCGCTTATCAACAAAACAACACAGAATAAGTGCTGGTGAGGATGTGGAGAAAAGGGAACCCTCCTGCACTGCTGGTGGGAATGCAGACTGGTGCAGCCACTGTGGAAAACAGTATGGAGATTCCTCAAAAAACTGAAAATCGAACTGCCTTTTGACCCAGCTATCCCACTTTTAGGAATATACCCTAAGGACACCATAGAACGGCTCAAAAAGGAGAAATGCACCCGCATGTTTGTGGCAGCATTGTTCACAATAGCGAAGATCTGGAATCAGCCCAAGTGTCCGTCAGAGGACGAGTGGATTAAAAAGCTTTGGTACATATATACTATGGAATACTACTCAGCCATAAGAAATGATGACATCGGATCATTTACAATAACATGGATGGACCTTGACAACATTATACGCAGTGAAATAAGTAAATCAGAAAAAAAAAAAAAACAAAAAAAAAACTAAGATGTATCCATACATAGAAGGGACATAAAAATGAGACTCAGAGACATGAACAAGAATGTGATGGCAACAGGGGCGGGAGGTTGGGGGAGGAGGGAGGGGGTGAAGAAGGAGAGAGGGGTTAGGGGAGGGGAGGGGCACAAAGAAAACCAGATAGAAAGTGACAGAAGACAATTTGACTTTGGGGGAGGGGTATACAGCACAATCAAATGTCAAAATAATCTAGAGATATTTTCTCTCAACATATGTACCCTGATTTATCAATGTCACTGCATTAAATTTAATAAAGAAAAAAGAAATTGGTGAAGTGAAGGGATTCAGTGTGTGTGCTACGTCTAACAATTAAAACGCTCCAGTTCTTCGTGTACCTATAGTACATAAAATGTCACTCTAATGCGCCAAATCCAAATAATTTATTCATTCTCCTGTTGATGGATGTTTACTTTGTTTCTAGTTGTTGGCTGTTGTGAATAAAGGTGCTAAGTACATTCTTGTGGATATAGTTTGTGGACATCTCTTCAGTGTCTAACTGGGTGCGGCATTTATTCATTCAATAAGTACTCTGTGCCAGGCACTGTTGTTAACATTGGCAATAAAATACTGATGAAGCAGAAGAGGTTCCTACTCTTCTGAAGCTAACAATCTAATTGGAGGAGGAGGATGATAAACAAATATAATGAGGAAAATAATCAGGGCTATGTGATGGAGAGTGAGTGGGTGACAGTAAGGAGGAAAGCTTACTACTTCATGCAGAGTGGTCAAGGAAAGCCTCTTGGGTATCATGTTGAACTGAGACCCCAAACAGTGAAAGAGCTATAACCAATATTTATCAAAGATCCAATGAATATCAGCCCCAGGAGAGACTTGTCATCATCTAGTCTCCCCCTTTTAGACATCATCAAGTCTAAATGGAGCCATATTGATCCACAGAGCTCAAATTCTCACTTTATATTGTTTATTTTGCTATAAGAATCTGGCCTATTTTTTAAATTTGTTTGCAGAGTTTAGCTATGCCAAAGCTGTCTTGGAGAAAAGAATGAGTAGCTACTGGTCTCTATAATTTTTGATGATAATAATGGTAAAAGATGCACAATGTGCCTCTTTTCATGTTGCACAAGAGAAAACTAAGGCTGCAATTCTAGTGAATGGTGGGGCCAGGGATTGAACCAGGCACCCTGAGGTAGGACCTCACTTCTCCTTTCACGATACCACAAATGCCACCACTGTTGTCCCTTCCTGATTACTTACTCTGTGTGTGACAGTGTATTAAACATGCAACTCCATTTTCTCATTTACACTTCACAGTACCTTATGGTTTTAGCATTATTCTGTCTATTTTAATTATTAGCAAAAAAAAGATTTGAAGTTTAGTAACTTGTCACATAGTTCTAGTAAGTGGCAGAGATTGAATATGATGACCATTCTGTTCAACTTTGAAGTCTGAACCTTTGACTACTGGCAACACAATCTAGTTCAGATATTTTTATGTTTTTCTAAACTTAGGAATTTGTACTACACTTTTGTTATTTTATTAGGTGAAAAAATATATCTAGAAATAACTTAAATTTGTGGAGTAAACAGTATTGAATAAAGTGACAACTGATTGAAGAAGGGAATATACAATACAAAGAATTGTAAAAATGGACTTTTTATGATGTTTAGCTACTAGATAGTTAAAAGAAGCCAAGCTGTAAAATACAAATATTTCATTTCTGTTTAGTATAGTACAGATTTTGATACAGAATATTGAATTAGCTTTGCCACAGTAATTAGACTTCTAAAATATGCACACTGAAAAAGGAAAAGAAGTTATTAGATGACAATGGTATGAATATAGATCTGGAGGAGTATGCTCATTAGAAGGGAATGAACACAGGTAAAAGATGTTCATTTTTCTAAGAAGTATATATGTTCATCAAAATATATCCAGCTATTCCATATGTGATGTTTCTTGTTTTCTTTAAAAAATGAGGGGAGCCATATTGATCCACAGAGCTCAAATTCTCACTTTATATTGTTTATTTTGCTATAAGAATCTGGCCTATTTTTTAAATTTGTTTGCAGAGTTTAGCTATGCCAAAGCTGTCTTGGAGAAAAGAATGAGTAGCTACTGGTCTCTATAATTTTTGATGATAATAATGGTAAAAGATGCACAATGTGCCTCGTTTTCATGTGTTCCAACCTCAGACTTTGTTCCAGTTCTCTAAAATGGAAAGTATCACAGTTCAAAACTATTAAAAAATGAGGCATAAGTAAATCCTTACACTATTTATAACAGTTCATGTGGTAAAAGCAGGAACTGCTAAGACATCATCGTGGCTCAGGAGCCTGCGTTTATATCCTGTTTCAGAGAATATCTGGGATGAATCTTTTTACATTTCCTTTCCAGCCACTTCCATCTCAAGTCTGCCTTTCCCTCCCTCCTCCTTTAGTGTGTAAAGGCATATTGTTTTAATTTCCTTTGTAATGAACATAAAAAATTAAAACCACTTGTAAAGAAATAAGGGCCATCCAATTTCCCTCCCAATTCTTTGTTTCTGTCTGCTGGATTCCATTCTAATCTGATTCTATGTTTCATCTGCCATTTGAAATGACAGGTAGGTTTGGAAATGCAAATTCTTTTTTTGGATGCTGTCACTCTTTATCTTTATGCATTTCTTTGGTGGTATAACAATAAAGACAACCATAGTTCATATTCTACAGCTTAATTGTTAGAGATGAAGGAAGCATAATGGTGTATTATATTTCCTATTGGTCTCAAGTATTATTAATTGCCTTATTATATAGCAATATTCTTAGGCTATATTTCTGCCAAAGTTACATGAGTGAGGCAGAAAATATTCAAGTGGGGAAAATTAGGCTTATTTTATAAATCCATGGATATAGCTTCCTTGCATTCTATAAATGGCAAGAGTTTCCTATATGTGGCAGTAGAAATATAAACTGACAGCAGATGTTTCAGGTGTGAGGAAAGAGATGAAAAACAGATCACACTGAATTAACAAAATGAATTCTTGGCTTTGACACTTCTCTGACAGGAAAGAAACAGTACTGAATGAATATAAACATTCTGACACATGCAAAATATAGTGTACAGTACTGGCTAAATTCTCACCACCAATTTTAGGGACTTTCTGGCCCCTGGCTATGACACCTAACAAATTCTTATTTCACTTAGGGTAAACTTAAGATGAAGTATCTATAAATTCAGAGATAGATGGCAGTAAGAAGCCCAGTAAAGGCTTTTTTTAAAGGTTTGGATTTCATAACTAGGCAAGGGTTGTCTTAAATTTTTATTTTATTTTATTTATTGATACTAGAGAGAGAGAAGAAAGGAGAAAGAAATATCAGTTTGGTCTCACTTATTTATGCATTCATTGGTTGACTTTTGTATGTGTCCTGACCAGGGGCTGAACCTGCAACCTTGACACATGGAGACGTTGCTCTAAACAACCGAACAATCCAACCAGGGTGGCAGTGGTTGTCTTGATAGAAAAAAATTCAACCTGCCTGGTGATACTTAATAACTTTAGGCTGTTAGAAGTGAATTAAAACAAGAGGTAATAAGGTCCTTTTACCATCTACTTCTCTCTTGGTGTTCCAAGTAAAGATTTCTTTTTTTTTTCTTTTAATAATTTTATTTTTTAATGGGGTGACATCAATAAATCAGGATACATATATTCAAAGATAACATGTCCAGGTTATCTTGTCATTCAATTATGTTGCATAACTATCACCCAATGTCAGATTGTCCTCTGTCACCTTCTATCTAGTTTTCTTTGTGTCCCTCCCCCTCCCCCTTTCCCTCTCCCTCTCCCTCCTCCCCCCTGTAACCACCACACTCTTATCAATGTCTCTTAGTCTCACTTTTATGTCCCACCTATGTATGGAATAATGCAGTTCCTGTTTTTTTCTGATTTACTTATTTCACCTTGTATAATGTTATCAAGATCCCACCATTTTGCTGTAAATGATCCGATGTCATCATTTCTTATGACTGAGTAGTATTCCATAGTGTTTATGTGCCACATCTTCTTTATCCAGTCATCTATTGATGGGCTTTTTGGTTGTTTCCATGTCCTGGCCACTGTGAACAATGCTGCAATAAACATGGGGCTGCATGTGTCTTTACGTATCAATGTTTCTGAGTTTTGGGGGGTATATACCCAGTAGAGGGATTGCTGGGTCATAAGGTAGTTCTATTTTCAGTTTTTTGAGGAACCACCATACTTTCTTCCATAATGGTTGTACTACTTTACATTCCCACCAACAGTGTATGAAGGTTCCTTTTTCTCCACAGCCTCTCCAACATTTGCTATTACCTGTCTTGTTAATAATAGCTAATCTAACAGGTGTGAGGTGGTATCTCATTGCCGTTTTGATTTGCATTTCTCTAATAACTAAAGAAGATGAGCATCTTTTCATATATCTGTTGGCCATTTGTATTCCTTCCTGGGAGAAGTGTCTGTTCATGTCCTCTTCCCATTTTTTTATTGGATTGTTTGTTTGTTTGTTGTTGAGTTTTATGAGTTCTTTGTATATTTTGGTTATTAGGCCCATATCTGAGCTGTTGTTTGAAAATATCATTTCCCATTTAGTTGGCTGTCTGTTTATTTTATTATCAGTTTCTCTTGCTGAGCAAAAACTTCTTAGTCTGATGTAGTCCCATTCATTAATTTTTGCCTTCACTTCTCTTGCCTTTGGAGTCAAATTCATAAAATGTTCTTTAAAACCCAGGTCCATGAGTTTAGTACCTATGTCTTCTTCTATGTACTTTGTTGTTTCAGGTCTTATGTTTAGATCCAAGTAAAGATTTTTTAACCCTCCTGTTACTTACAATGAAATGGGCCATGAACATTTATTTCTTTTTCTTATGCCACCCCTTCCCTTTCCTGAATGAAGGACAAATAAACAGCTGCTCAGAATTCAAATATGGGTGGCTTTCATGGCAGAGAGTAAATAAAAAATGGGAGGTGTTTCTCCCAAGAAGATCACTAAGTGGTGGATACACTACTTAAGACTAGCCCTATGGAGCAGCTGGTAAATTTCACGTCATTTAGCTTGAAGAGGGTAAATGCTAAAGCTGATGGAAATGTTTAGTTTAGTTTTCATTTTCTTCCCACAGATGAGGATGTAACACGCTATGCTTAATGCTATTTAAAACTTAAGTAATGTTCATAAGAGGAGTCACTACAGGGATGTGTCTCAGTCAAGGTTATTTGGATTCAAGCAACAGAAACTGGCCCTGGGTAAAAAGAATTTTTTGGAAGGATATGGAGCAGCAGGAATACTGAAAGATTAGGTTCAGAGCAGGAAAAGGACTGAGGGCACTCCAGGAATTCATGGTGCAGGAACTCCTCTTTGGGCTCATTAGAGTACTGCTGCTGGAATAAATGAGGGTCAGGCATCAAGTTCCAGGGAGGAATCTCTGATCACTATGGTCCTATCTTCTCTCCCTTTCTCCCCATGGTTAATGTTAGCTGCGTTCTTTAATTAGGGTTCTTATCCCAATGTACCCAAGAGAGGAGAGATAATTTGCTAAAAGAATACTAGCCTGCTATTACCAAAAGGAGGAGGACTACATGCCCATCTGCTCAAAGATATAATTGTTCACTGCATAGTGTAATGCACTATGATTTTATGTCATATATTTTATGGCTTTTAGCTCATAATCTACGTAGTTTGTTGGGAGAAGGGGAATGTATAGGAAAGAATGAGAAAATACTCTTATCTTTGAATAATACATATAATATACCTGATGTGGTATAGGCAGTGGTGGGATTCAGCTGGTTTGCACTGGTTCGGCAGAACTGATACCTAATTTTTTGTTGAGTTTGGCGAACTAGTTGTTAAAATGGCACTTGTAATCAGGGTTCTCTCAATGTGAAATCACAAATTTACATTCCTTACTCTTTTTTAACATTCATATGTGCAACAGCGTATTCTAAGCACCCATAGTAATGTTCATTTCATCCATAGGTGAAAAAAATTGCAAGTGAGGAAGCCAATCAAGAAGTAATATGGAAATATCTTAAATAATAGTTTTATTAGTTTTTGTCAGATATTATTTAATATTTTTCATTAATATTTTAAAACTCTTATAACATAATCTAGTTTTGAATCCCACCACTGGGATATAGGTAACCCACATGAGTGCTGAGTATAAATAGTTAAGCTCTTAAACCTCTGGTCTGCTACAATCAGCCAAGATACTGAGATTTAGTCCATAGGAAGTTTCATGGCATTGACTTTTTACATAGCAGAGAAATCTGTCCCAGCTGGCATCCAAGTTTTAAGATTTTCCTTTTACCAAATGAAAAAAGTTAACATAATCTCTTTATTGAGAGGTAGGCCAGAACACAAAGGTAATTGAACAGGAGACCCCCACCCCCACCCCTCCCAGGGAGCAGAGCTACAGCTTCACAAACCAGAAGTCCTCAGAAGGAATAGTAATTAGTTTCAGGTCTGTCTCATAGAGCATATAGGAGAGAAGGAAAGCCTCTTTAATGGTACCATTGATAAATACCATGTACTTAACAATTGTATATGTAAAGAGTTCTAATTTTGTACAGATAGTGACCAAGGTCCAGTATGAAGGTGTGAATGTCCTAGCAGGCTGGCAAATGACAAGTGCAGAAGAGAGGCTTAGCAAGACTTACTTGAGCAAAAAGAAAAGAGGAAACATTCAGAAATTTTGGTCAAGGAAACAGTGTGTCTTAGGCAGCTGGATAAAAGTTTTAGTGGACTGAGAAATAGGCATTAATTTAT
The DNA here is from genome assembly GCF_036850995.1 of Saccopteryx leptura. Taxonomy (NCBI): domain Eukaryota; kingdom Metazoa; phylum Chordata; class Mammalia; order Chiroptera; family Emballonuridae; genus Saccopteryx; species Saccopteryx leptura. Next base: position 177,685,746 of record NC_089504.1, on the reverse strand, counting down.
CATCATCTCTCTATATACTTTTTATAATTTATTTCATTTACTTCTACATAGATTAACTGTGTAGTAAACAGTTTGAGTTGTTCCTTCTATAGTAGTGGCTCAGTCTATCCCAGGTTAGCTTTTTCCTATTTTCAGAGTCTTCCTGGAGGAATTGAAAAGAACTTGGCAGATTTCCAAATGGATCCAGAGTGCTCTGCACTGTAACGTAACGAGGAAAGAGAAAACTAGTAGCTGCAACTGCAAAACAGAACATGTTTGAGGATGACATGGGTGTGGCACAGAATAAACAAGATTAGCAGAGCCTCTGGGGCTTTGACACAACTGGGGTTAAATCCTGGTTTTGCCATTTCCTAGCCTCCTGACCTTGGAAAACTCACTTACTTTCTTCATGTGAAAAAGTATATGGTGAGAGAGTCCCTAACCTGTGTGGACACTGGAGGATCTGGAATGAAAGTGGTTGGCAGAGCTCCAGCACATAGTAAGGGCTCAGTGTCTGTTAGCTCTTGGTTTTATACAGACACAAGAGTCTGGCAATTATAGAGAAAAATAATAGGAAAGTAAATTTTCTGTAAAACCTTTGTTTGTATTAGATTATTGATAATGTACACCGCACAGGTAGTAATATAACTGTCAATACATTAATGTGAATTTATGATTAGCATTTTGTGAGCTCAATGCCTGACCTGTGTTATTTTTCTGACCCAATCTCTAATACAATCTTAGGTTGCACCCATGAAAGCATAATATCTAGACTATAAGGGGATATTTCTTCCACTCTACTTGACTCTTAGTGATATCTGTGGCATTCTGAGAAGTTCTGGATGTGGAACACATTTTAGGAAAGTCATTGACAGAATAGTTGACAGAATTGGTAGAGGACCTGGCTATTCATGCCAAATGAGAAATGTTTGAGACCCTTGCTGGTTGGCTCAGTTGTTGAGCATCAGCCTGGCATGTGGAAGTCCTGGGTTTGATTCCTGGTCAGGGCACACAAGAGAAGTGACTTTCTGCTTCTCCACCCTCCCCATCTCCCTTTTTTCTCTCTCTCTCTCTTACTCTCCTGCAGCCACAGCTCTGTTGCTGCAAGTTGGCCCTGGGAACTGAGAATGGCTCCATGGCCTCACCTCAGGTACTAAAATAGATTAGTTGCTGAGCAAGGTAGTAACAACCCCAGATGGGAAGAGCATCATCCAAGAGGGGTCTTGTAGGGTGGATCCAAGTCAGGGCACATACGGAGTCTGTCTCTCTGCCTCCTTGCTTCTCATTTAAGGAAAACAAACAATAACAAAAAAGAAATGTTTGAAGGAACTGGGAATTGGTTGGGGGTATTTAAGGCTAAAAGGAGATTTGATTAACTGTCTTCAAAGTAGAAGGGTTGATTATGAAAGAGAGATTTGCCAAGGTGCAGAGGCTGGAAATAACAGGGAAGCAGATTTTGGCCCAGAATGAGGAGGCTCATAATGAGAGCTGCTCTAGATTCAGATGGTTCTCTCTATAAGCTCAGGGACTCCTATTCTTGGAAGATTCACATATAGGCTGGGACACACTGATTAAGGATGCTTAAAAAGGTATTTTACCTAGAGTTGGAGTTGTTAAGTGGATAACAATTTCAGAGGCTGCTCCAGATTTTTTACTCAAAATTTTAGTGAATATTCTACAAAGATAGAAAGAAAAAAGTAAAGTTATGAAGCTAGAGGAATCCCTACTGCTTCTTAAGACTAGTGTGAAATTTTTATAAAAGAGGCCCTGCTTCCTCTGCGTCTCAGGCAATCAGTGTTTGTGTCCGGTTGAGGAAAGGTATGACTGGGTAGTTAGAGGCACGAAGCACCAGATGCTTAGAGCAGAATGAAAGCTTATGAGAGAAAATGGCTACACTTTTCTCATTGCATCCTGTTGACGGTCATTCTTCCTTTGTTGTTATTGACTTCAAAAGTCAAGAGCATACATAGTTTTTAATACTTTTGGGTCAGACTTGGAAGGGACCCCACAAAGTCATATTATTGAGCCTATTCCCAAAATTTCTTCACAGCCATGAAGCATATCATGTTTTTAAATGGCTACAGAAGAATTGGGGGAGCTTGTTGTCAGTGTTATTAACCGTCACTCTATTCTACCTGGAAAGAAGGAAGGGGGAAAAGGTTGAAGAGCAACATCCTTGAGGTCAAATAGGGATAGCTTTCTGGGGACCAACCAGCTCTGGAGACAAACTGGGAAAATTGCTCATAAAATGACTCAGGTTCTTCATCTCTCAACTGGACACAGTAATAGTACCCAATTAATTGGTCAGTTATAAGGCCTGATTAAGGTAACATACAGTAAAGTGCTTAACACAGTGCCTGGTACATTTCAAGCCCTTAATGAGTATTACTTATTGTAATGAGCTTTTAGACATTTCTCCTGCTCAGTCACAGTAAGAATTATATAGATGGTCAACAATTTTAATACAATTTTTTTGAGAGGAGAGGAGAGAGAGAGAGACAGACTCCCACATGTGCCCTGACTGGGATCCACCCAGAAAGCCCCATATGGCGATGTTCTGCCCATCCAGAGCCATGCTCCCAATGGAGCTATTTTTAGTGTCTGAGGCAGAGGTTCCACAGAGCCATCCTCAGTGCCTGGGGCCAACACTGGAACCAATCGGGCCATGGCTGCAGGACAAGAAGAGAGAAGAAGAGGGAGAGAGAGAAAAGGAAGGTGTGTGCCCTGAGTGGGAATCGAACCTGGGATATCCACAAGCTGGGCAACACTCTGCCACTGAACCAATCTGTCAGGTCCTTAATACAATTTCAAATGCTTACTGCTTTTACCAATCACCTTTTAATTATTTGGGAAAAATTAATTCAGAAACTTGCAATCTTTCTTTATGGAAGTATTTACTAAAGTTAGTTAATTTCTAGCCTTCTTAGAATCCTTCAAGTCTTTGACATCTTTATTAAATTTTAACACTCCAAATGGTAAATGCTAAGCAATATTTATTTGTAGGTTTTCCTGGAGTGTACGTTCATGTTTAGAGTTAAGCTGTCTAAGATAATAATTGAGAATTAGTTATAAATTTTTGAAGCTACAATAGTTATAATTAGCCACCCTGATAGTTATTCATGTAAACGTGAAAATGAAGTGCTTTAATAATTTTGCATATGCTTAAACATATGTATTACAAGTGGAGAAGAGAAGCACTGTATTTCTTTAATAACTATGTATTAAATGAAACATTTGTACCAGAGACCTGTCTTTACAAGACTAATAGACAAGGGGTCTAGTGGATTCTAATTACATTTGTGTTAAACATTTTTTACTTCTTCTCAGTAATGTAAATTACTTCCTGTAAATGTTATAAAGCAACTGTTCTTTAGCCGTTACATTCATTATATACTTAATTATTACAAGAAAACATATTTTACAGCCAAATGGAAATTTAAAGAACTGCTACAAATTACATTATGTTGTATTTTAAAGAAATTGATTGTTGTAATACTATAATTTCTAACCTTTCATCACAGAGAATAAAACAATATTTATGCCTAGTTAAAAAATCTATAATCAATCAATATGAGGAATTAAAAAGAAAAATCAACTGTTATGATATTTTTTATCCAAAGTTACTTTGATGGGTCATTATTTTTATAACTAAACTGTCCTATGATGTGCATTAACAATGTACCTTAGGATTACACAAAAAAATAATTCATAAATATTCAGAAAAAGAGAAAGATGCCATAATTAAATGACAGTAAGTGACATCAATAGTTGGTTAATATTTGCACAAATCACAAATTCTTCCTATACAAGTTGATATGTTGATTTTTCCATGATATTCAGAAGCTGAGTTTCAGCAAATGGAAGATGTATGAATGTAGCTTTTTAGAAAAATAGCTTTTTCTAAAACCTGTGCTTACAGTGAACATGAACTTGTTATTAAGAAAGTATAACATGCAAAAAGTTATATATTTATTTGTTAAATATTTTTAATATTTAAGTTGTCTTTTATGTAGCACAATGTTCATTTCTATAGTGAGAGTTCCAAAATATTAGCCCATCAAGTTTCACTGATGTTATATTTATAACTGATTTTTAAAATGCAAGTTTAAAAACCAGATATTGCCTCATCTATTATGAAATTGAAATAACTATTTTAATATTTAATCTTTATGGTGCTTAGGAGTTATTTAATCTTCAGGCAAAGCAACTTTGTTGAGACCTAATTTATTAATAATTTAATTTTTCTTCTAGACTTGAAAAAGTTTCATTGTGAGCTGCTATAATATAGAAACTATATCAAACCACTAAAGTGTGTTATCAACATTTAAACTACAAACCTTAGCTGGTATTTTAATGTTTAGATATTACTTTTGATAATTTCTATGATATATTTGTATGCAGAGGTTCAGACGGTCCCCAGAACAGCTTTTTCTTTTCTTTTCTCTTTTCCAGAGAATGGCACTAACATTTGCCTCAGTCACCTAATCTTGATGCCTTGATTCCTTCTTTACTCCCATTTCCACTCCTACCAAAAAACACAAAAGTCCTTTGGCTTACTACCTCCGCATCTTTTGAAAACATCCATTTCTTTCCATCTTCCCTATTACTCTTTTAATCTGAACCACCATAATCTTTCAGAGTTTCTGCAGTGGTCTCTCTTTTTCCAGCCTTGATCCCTTCCAATCTATTCTCCTTATTGTAACTGGAATGTTTCCAAAATACAGACCTAATTAGTGTTTTATCTACTTCTCAATTTTGAGTACTTCAACATCCTTTAGGTGGCTTAACTAATACTCTGGCCTCTTAGTGTCATGGACATTTTATCCCCAATGGATATTTCCTCCGCTCCAACTCAGCTGTGTATTCTTTCTACTACTCCAATTTTGACATCAAAATTTCAAAATAAATTCATGCATATCATTTTCTGAGCAATGTTTTGTCTTTTCCGTTTACCTCCTCAGTCACCTATGGAAAGAATTCTTTAAAGACCTTGCAAGCTATAATCCATTTTCTCTATACCTCAGTCTTCTTTTATTTTCATTCCTCTCCTCCTCACCCATTTTGAATCCATGATAATTTTAAAGATATATTTTTTCATATAACTGAATTGTTATATTATCCCCTGGCAAATCTTTACTTCTGGTGGGTCCAACCTTTTACATCTCCATATGTGTGCCCACTCAGCCACATGTTGCTGTATGAAAGGCAGTTTGGAAAAAGTGTAACCTCATCACCACTTTCAATGCTAGCTCAACACTGACACACTATCCTACTAAATTTATTTATTTTTTATTAACTTTATTGAGATGACATAATTAATTATTTTTCATCTGACATATGGACTCCCATCTTCTCATTTCTTTTTTTTTTTTTTTTAATAATTTTATTTTTTTAATGGGGTGACATCAATAAATCAGGATACATATATTCAAAGATAACAAGTCCAGGTTATCTTGTCGTTCAATTATGTTGCATACCCACCACCCAAAATCAGATTGTCCTCTGTCACCTTCTATCTTGTTTTCTTTATGCCCCTCCCCACCCCCTTTCCCTCTCCCATTCCCCCCTCCCCCCCCCCGTAACCACCACACTCTTATCAATGTCTCTTAGTTTCACTATTATGTCCCACCTACGTATGGAATAATACAGTTCCTGGTTTTTTCTGATTTACTTATTTCGCTTCGTATCATGTTATCAAGATCCCACCATTTTGCTGTAAATGTTCCGATGTCATCATTTCTTATGGCTGAGTAGTATTCCATAGTGTATATGTGCCACATCTTCTTTATCCAGTCATCTATTGATGGGCTTTTTGGTTGTTTCCATGTCCTGGCCACTGTGAACAATGCTGCAATGAACATGGGGCTGCATGTGTCTTTACGTATCAATGTTTCTGAGTTTTGGGGGTATATACCCAGTAGAGGGATTGCTGGGTCATAAGGTAGTTCCATTTTCAGTTTTTTGAGGAACCACCATACTTTCTTCCATAATGGTTGTACTACTTTACATTCCCACCAACAGTGTATGAGGGTTCCTTTTTCTCCACAGCCTCTCCAACATTTGCTATTACCTGTCTTGCTAATAACAGCTAATTGAACAGGTGTGAGGTGGTATCTCATTGCCATTTTGATTTGCATTTCTCTAATAGCTAAAGAAGATGAGCATCTTTTCATATATCTGTTGGCCATTTGTATTTCTTCCTGGGAGAAGTGTCTATTCATATCCTCTTCCCATTTTTTTATTGGATTGTTTTTTTGTTTGTTGTTGAGTTTTATGAGTTCTTTGTATATTTTGGATATTAGGCCCTTATCTGAGCTGTTGTTTGAAAATATCATTTCCCATTTAGTTGGCTTTCTGTTTATTTTGTTATCAGTTTCTCTTGCTGAGCAAAAACTTCTTAGTCTGATGTAGTCCCATTCATTAATTTTTGCCTTCACTTCTCTTGTCATTGGAGTCAAATTCATAAAATGCTCTTTAAAACCCAGGTCCATGAGTTGAGTACCTATGTGTTCTTCTATGTACTTAATTGTTTCAGGTCTTATGTTTAGATCTTTGATCCATTTTGAGTTAATTTTTGTACAGGGGGAGAGACTGTAGTCCAGTTTCATTCTTTTGCATGTGGCTTTCCAGTTTTCCCAGGACCATTTATTGAAGAGGCTTTCTTTTCTCCATTGCATGTTGTTGGCCCCTTTATCAAAAATCATTTGACTATATATATGTGGTTTTATTTCTGGACTTTCTATTCTGTTCCATTGGTCTGAGTGTCTATTTTTCTGCCAATACCATGCTGTTTTGATTGTCGTGGCCCTATAGTATAGTTTGAAGTCAGGTATTGTAATGCCCCCAGCTTCATTCTTTTTCTTTAGGATTGCTTTGGATATTCGGGGTTTTTTATAGTTCCATATAAATCTGATGATTTTTTGCTCTATTTCTTTAAAAAACGTCATTGGAAGTTTGATGGGAATTGCATTAAATTTGTATATTGCTTTGGGTAATAAAGCCATCTTGATTATATTTATTCTTCCTAGCCAAGAACAAGGCATATTCTTCCATCTCATTATATCTTTTTCGATTTCCCTTAACAATGGTTTATAGTTTTCATTATATAAGTCCTTTACATTCTTTGTTATGTTTATTCCTAAGTATTTTATTTTTTTTGTTGCAATCGTGAAGGGGATTATTCTTTTGAGTTCCTTCTCAGTTGTTTCATTGTTGGCATATAGAAAGGCTATTGACTTCTGTATGTTAATTTTGTATCCTGCGACCTTACTGTATTGGCTTATTGTCTCTAGAAGTCTTTTTGTGGATTCTTTGGGTTTTTCGATGTATAGGATCATATCATCTGCAAAAAGTGATATCTTTACTTCTTCTTTTCCGATATGGATGCCTTTTATTTCTTTGTCTTGTCTGATTGCTCTGACTAGAACCTCTAGTACCACATTAAATAAGAGTGGAGAGAGTGGACACCCCTGTTGTGTTCCTGATTTAAGGGGGAAAGCCTTCAGTTTAGTGCCATTTAATATGATGTTAGCTGATGGTTTATCATATATGGCCTTTATCATGTTGAGATATTTTCCTTCTATACCCATTTTGTTGAGAGTCTTAAACATAAAATTGTGTTGTATTTTATCGAAAGCCTTTTCTGCGTCTATTGATAAGATCATGTGGTTTTTGTTCTTTGTTTTGTTGATATGGTGTATTACGTTAACCGTATTACGTATGTTGAACCATCCTTGAGATTCTGGGATGAATCCCACTTGATCATGATGTATTATTTTTTTAATATGTTGTTGTATTCGATTTGCTAGTATTTTGTTTAGTATTTTAGCATCTGTATTCATTAGAGATATTGGTCTGTAGTTTTCTTTTTTTGTGCAGTCCTTGCCTGGTTTTGGTATGAGGGTTATGTTGGCCTCATAAAATGTGTTTGGAAGTATTGCTTCTTCTTCAATTTTTTGGAAGACTTTGAGTAGAATAAGAACCAAGTCTTCTTTGAATGTTTGATAAAATTCGCTTGTATAGCCGTCAGGGCCTGGACTTTTATTTTGGGGGAGGTTTTTAATGGTTTGTTCTATTTCTTCTCTACTGATAGGTCTGTTTAGGCTTTTTGCTTCTTCTTGACTCAGTCTAGGAAGGTTGTATTGTTCTAAGAATTTATCCATTTCTTCTAGGTTGTTGAATTTAGTGGCATAAAGTTTTTCATAGTATTCTACAATAATTCTTTGTATATCTACGGTGTCCGTGGTAATTTCTCCTCTTTCATTTTGGATTTTGTTTATATGAGTTCTTTCTCTTTTTTCTTTGGTAAGTCTTGCCAAGGGTTTGTCAATTTTGTTGATCTTTTCAAAGAACCAGCTCCTTGTTCTATTAATTTTTTCTATAGTTTTTCTGTTCTCTAATTCATTTATTTCTGCTCTGATTTTTATTATCTCCTTTCTTCGGCTGGTTTTGGGTTGTCTTTGTTCTTCTTTTTCTAGTTCCTTAAGGTGGGAAGTTAAGTGGTTCACTTGGGCTCTCTCTTGTTTGTTCATATATGCCTGAAGTGATATGAACTTCCCTCTTATTACTGCTTTTGCTGCATCCCATAGATTCTGATATGTCGTATTGTCATTTTCATTAGTCTGTATATATCTTTTGATCTCTGCACTTATTTCTTCTTTGACCCATTCATTTTTTAAAAGTATGTTGTTTAGTTTCCACATTTTTGTGGGATTTTTTTCCTCTCTTTTGCAGTTGAATTCTAGTTTCAAGGCTTTATGATCAGAAAATATGCTTGGTACAACTTCAATTTTTCTGAATTTGCTGATGTTGTTTTTGTGGCCCAACATATGGTCAATTCTTGAGAATGATCCATGTACACTGGAGAAAAATGTATACTCAGTCACTTTGGGATGAAATGTCCTGTAGATGTCTATCATATCCAGGTGCTCTAGTGTTTTGTTTAAGGCCACTATGTCTTTGTTGATTCTCTGTTTGGATGACCGATCTAGAGCCGTCAGCGGTGTATTGAGGTCTCCAAGTATGATTGTGTTTTTGTTAGTTTTTGTTTTAAGATCAATAAGTAGCTGTCTTATATATTTTGGTGCTCCTTGGTTTGGTGCATATATATTAAGAATTGTTATGTCTTCTTGATTCAGTGTCCCCTTTGCCATTATGAAATGGCCATTTTTGTCTCCGAGTACTTTTCCTGTCTTGTAGTCAGCATTATCCGATATGAGTATTGCTACACCTGCTTTTTTTGGGATGTTATTTGCTTGGAGTATTGTTTTCCAGCCTTTCACTTTGAATTTGTTTTTATCCTTGTTACTTAGATGAGTTTCCTGTAGGCAGTATACAGTTGGATTTTCTTTTTTAATCCATTCTGCTACTGTGTGCCTTTTTATTGGTGAGTTTAATCCGTTTACATTTAGTGTAATTATTGATACTTGTGAGTTCCCTATTGCCATTTTATATCTTGCTTTCTGTTAGTTTTGTGTCTTGTTTGATCCTTCTCTTTCGTTTTTCTATCTTTTGTTTTTATTTGGTTGTATTCCATACATCTTTCCTCTGTTGCTATCTTTTTTATCTCATGTGCTTCTGTGGTGGTTTTTTCAATGGTGGTTACCTTTGAGTAATGAAAAGGGTCCTTACCCTGTTCATTGTAGCGAACTATTTTGTGAGTACTTTTGCACTCCGTCGTACTTTGCTACTGTTAATCTCCATCTTCTCCCCCTCTTTCTTTTTGCTGTTGTCACAGTTTAAATTTGGTTTTATTTTGTTCTTCTTGGAGCTTTTACTTGTTGCTCTGTTTTTTTTTTTTTGTTCTTTGTATCTGATTGGAGAACCCCCTTTAGTAATTCCTGGAGTGGGGGTTTTCTGATGATAAATTCCCTCATCTTTTCTGTATCTGTGAATGTTTTTATTTCTCCTTCATATTTGAAGGATAGCTTTGATGGGTATAGTATTCGTGGCTGAAAGTTCCTCTCTTTCAGGACTTTAAATATTGGGGTCCACTCTCTTCTAGCTTGTAGAGTTTCTGCTGAGAAATCTGATGATAATCTAATGGGCCTTCCTTTATATGTTGTATTCTTCTTTTCCCTGTCTGCCTTGAGAATTTTTTCTTTGCTGTTGGTTTGTGTCAATTTCATTATGTTATGCCTTGGAGTAGGTTTCTTGGCGTTAAGAAAACTCGGAGTTCTGTTTGCTTCTTGAACTTGAGGCTTTAGTTCTTTTCACAGGCTTGGGAAGTTCTCATCTATTATTTGTTTGAGTATGTTCTCCATTCCATTTTCTCTCTCTTCTCCCTCTGATATACCTATTATTCTTATGTTATTCTTTTTGATGGAGTCAGATAATTCTTGTAGGGCTATCTCATTTTTTTTAATTTTTGAGTCTCTTTCTTCTTCTCTCTGTTGTGCCTCAAGTTGCTTGTCTTCTATTTCACTAATCCTCTCTTCTATCTGATCTGTTCTATTAGCTAAGCTTGTTACTTCGTTTTTCAGCTCATGAATTGAGTTTTTCATCTCTGTTTGATTTGTTTTTATAGTTTCAATTTCCTTGGACATATATTCTTTGTGTTCATTGGGTTGTTTTCTGAGCTCCCTAAATTGCCTTTCTGTGTTTTCTTGTATATCTCGGAGGATTTTTAAGATTTCTATCTTGAACTCTCTGTCATTTAGCTCCAAGGTTTCCAATATATTAAATTTTTTCTCCATAGATTTTTCCTCATCTAGCTGTGTTACCTCTCTTTCTTTTGTATCCATGATATTCGATTTTCTCTTCCTTAATGGCATCTGAGGGTGGTTTTGTTGATAGTATTAATGAAATTTAATAAAGAATAAAAAGTTAAAAAAATAATAAAAAAAATAAAAAATCGAAAAGAGTTGGTTTTTTTAAAAAAAATTAATAATGAAATAAAGAAAAATAAAATAAAATAAAAATTTTTTAAAAAGGAAATTATTCCCCCCCTCCTTTTTTCCTCTCCTCTCCTCTCCCCTCTTTCTTGAGAAAATCTTGTGGTGAACTGTGAATTATTACAAACAATGCCTGTGATGGAGGGACTTGATTTGGGGAAAAGTAATAAAGGGGCAAAAAAAAAAAAAAAAAGAAAAAAAGAAAAAAAAAAAAAGAGCATATGGACCCACAAAAAGCAAATAAGGAAAAAATTTGGGTCAAGACTAAAATCATTTGTTTTTAGGTGTTGGTTGTCTAAGAGTTATGATGAGAGGAATAAGAGGAAAACGGAAAAATAGGGGGACAAATTAAAAAATTACTATTGTATTTAGTGGAATAAGAACTAGATAAAATGGAGAGCCAGGGATGGGAGCACTGCTACTGAGTTAAAAAGGCGAAGTAAAAACCCCCCAAAATGCCACAAATATAAGTTTGAGTCCCAGATAAGATAATTTGTTTGTTATTGAGGTTTGAATGAGAGGAGATGTAAAGGTGAAAGGAAGAAACTAATATAGAGGGAGAAAAGAAAGAGAGAGAGAGAAAAAAAGAGGGAACCACTAAAAGAAGAAAAAAGAAAGGAGAGAGAGAGAGAGAGAGAGAGAGAGAGTTAAGGGTTTTGGAGTGCAACCCTCATAGAGAGAAAGGAAGAGAAGAGAAAAGATAATGGGAGATGTAACACTTATGGGTAGTGTAGTTCAAGGAGAGGAGAGAGTAAGACTGGCAGAGAGTTAATCGGCCAAATTGGAGGAGGAAAAAAAGTATCAAGAATGAAGATAAGAGAAACAAACGAACAAATATAATAAAACGGGATAGGTTATAAAGTCTGCAGATTATTCTTGATTTTGAGAGGTTATCTTCTTGCTTTTTCTTTTCTCTCCCTCTTCCTGGTCGGTGACTCTGTACCCCGGGTTCTGCCCCTTTGGCACGCTCAGGTAGAGGTTTGCAGTTGATAAGTCTCTATGGCAATGTCATGTATTGTGCTTTAGTCTCGTTGGCAGTCGAGGCTCATTAGCACTTATAGGCTCCAATAGTGAGAGAGTCTGTGTTCCTGGAGCCTTTCTCCTAGTCTTTCCTTCCTCAATTAGTAGCCTGATAATCCAGCTATGGGGTTGCTGCTGCCTCTGCCTGGATAGTAAGAGGCTCAAAGAGCTGGCAACTCCCCACTCTATTTCCACTCAGCACAGGGCTCTGGGTAAGGCTCAGTCAGTCAGAGCTGCTAGCATAATCAGGCGGGGTTTCCGCCCACTCAAAGACCTCTGGCTCTGTCTGCCACTCTGTCCGGTAACACAGGTGGGCGCCCACTTCCGGGGCGCTTGGAGGAAACTCTCACTCACTGGCTGCGCACGCAGTCCACGATATCCGGCCAGCAGTCTCACGCTCTGAGTGAAACCCCCAACCGCAGGGAAAAGTTGCAGCGTTGGAATTGAGTCTTGCTCCATCCCCGTGCGCGGCTTTTGCAAGGCGCTGGGGCGGCCCGAGATTCCGCTTTGCCCTGCACAAAGGCCCCTGACTCTGCCCCTCTGTGCGATAACACGGGCATGCACTGCCGAGGCACTCGGAAGAATCTCTCATTCACTATCTGCGCGCGCAAACCAGGATTGAGGCCGGCCGCGTTTTCCTCTGAGTGAAACCTCCTCCAGCACGGAAAATCACCGTTGGAATTAGTTCTCACTCCCTCCCATGCGTGGCTTTCCCAGGGCGCTGGGGCTGCCCAGAGACTCTGCCCTCGGCCCACAGAAAGGCCTCTGACCCTGCCTCTCCTTGGGGCAACACGGGCACCCACTCTCGGGGCCTAGGAAGAAATCTCTCGCCCACTAACTGCGCACCGACCAGGAGACTGGGTAAAATGGCCGCCCCGCTTGTCTTTCTTTGTTTGGGTTTGGCGCTAGTGTTAGCTTGTATTGCCCGGGTTGCCACAGGATCAGTTTTTCCTCGGCTTGGATCTCCGTGCCGCAGCCTGGTTCGGCTGTTTGTGCCATGGTCTGGATCTATTCACCCCCTTTGCCCGCCTTAGTTTCTATATTCACAGTTACCAGAGAAAGCCGCCCTGTTTAGGTTAGTGAGGAAGGCGGAGCATTTCTTACTCCCTATTTCCTTCGGGGTTTGGTTATATATTTAGCCAATTTTTCACTCGACCATACCTTTGGGTGTATTGCGAAGCATCTGGAGGCTCCAAGTATAGGTTTTTCTGTTTCTGGTTGAAGATCTTGTTGAGTTTTGGGGGAGATTTATTGGAATCGCTTCCTACCCCGCCATTACTCTGACATCATCTCTCATCTTCTCATTTCTTAAACTCACACAGAGGAATTTGGTTCAAATTCACTGGGAACAAAACCGACAGAGGAATGCTTCATCAATCTTTCCTCCCAAATGTTCTTGTATACTGCTCACAAAAATTAGGGGGTATTTTATAGCTTCATATTCATTTTGAAATATTCCCTAATTTTTGTGAGCAGTGTATATTGCTTTTTCTTTTTTCCTGAGATAATGGAGGCTTTGTTTCTCCTTCCCTTCAGTACTTATTTTTTCCACATGTGTTGTGAGCTTTTTCCTCTAGTCTTATCAAAGACTCTATCCTTTAGTCCATTTCCTCTCTTTCTTGTAAAATCAATCTTTCCCTTTCATTTGCTTCATTTTCATTAGTTTATAAACACACTCAATACTCCTGTTTTATTTTGTTTGTTTATTTTTTTAGTTTTTTTTAAATTTTATTTATTTTGTTTATATAGATTCTAGAGTTGCCCTGAATGCATCCCCCCTCCCCCGTATTTCCCTCGACATCTCCCTTGCCCCCCTCCCCACAGCACCATCCCCCCTTCCCTTCAGGTTTATCCCATCCTATCATCCTCTTTCCCTCTGTCCTCTTTTCCTCTGGTCCCTTTGTGATCCCTCCTCTGTCTCAATTCCGTTTCTCAGTTCTCATTGTATATTGAATTCCTCAAATGAGTGAGGTCATATGATATTTTTCTTTTTCTGCCTGGCTTATTTCACTTAACATAATAGTTTCCAGGTCCATCCATGTTGTCGCAAAAGGTAAGATTTCCTTCTTTTTCATGGCTCCGTAGTATTCCATTGTATATATGTACCACTGCTTTTTAATCCACTCATCCACTGTTGGACACTTGGGCTGTTTCCAGATCTTTGCTATTGTGAACAATGCTGTCATTAACATGGAGGTGCATTTCTCCTTTTGAAATCAGTGCTATGGTGTTCTTGGGGTATATTCCTAAAAGTGGAATAGCTGGGTCAAAAGACAGTTTGATTTTTAATTTTTTGAGGAGTCTCCATATTGTTTTTCACAGTGGCTGCACCAGTCTGCATTCCCACTAGCAGTGCAGGAGGGTTCCCTTTTCTCCACATCCTCACCAGCACTTTTTCTGTGTTGTTTTGTTGATGAGCGCCATTCTGACTGGTGTGAGATGATATCTCATTGTGGTTTTAATTTGCATTTCTTTAATGATTAGTGATGTTGAGCATTTTTTCATCTGCCTATTGGCCATCTGTCTGTCCTTTTGGGGAAGTGTCTATTTATTTCTTTAGTACATTTATTCATTGGGTTGTTTGTCTTCCTGGTGTTGAGTTTTACAAGTTCTTTATAAATTTTGGTTATTAACCCCTTATCAGATGTATTATTGAATCTGTTCTCCCATTGTGTAGTTTGTCTTTTCATTCTGTTCTTATTGTCTATAACTGTGTAAAAGCTTTTTAGTTTGATAAAGTCCCATTTGTTTATCCTGTCTTTTATTTCACTTGCTTGTGGAGATAAATGAGCAAATATATTGCTGCGAGAGATGTTGGAGAGTTTACTGCCTATGTTTTCTTCTAAGATGCTTATGGTTTCATGGCTTACATTTGTCTTTTATCCATTTTGAGTTTATTTTTGTGAATGGTGTAAGTTGGTGGTCTAGTTTCATTTTTTTGCAGGTAGCTGTCCAATTTTCCCAACACCATTTGTTGAAGAGGCTGTCATTACTCCATTGTATGCTCTTACCTCCTTTGTCAAATATCAGTTGTCCATAAGGGTGTGGGGTTGTTTCTGGGTTCTCTGTTCTGTTCCATTGATCTATATGCCTGTTCTTATGCCAGTACCAGGCTGTTTTGAGTACAATGGCCTTGTAGTATAACTTGATATCAAGAAGTGTGATAGTTCCCACTTTATTCTTCCTTTTCAAGATTGCTGAGGCTATTTGTGTTCTTTTTTGGTTCCATATAAAATTTTGGAATATGTGTTCTATATCTTTGAAGTATGTCATTGGTATTTCAATTGGTATTGCATTGAATTCAATACTCTCATTTTAAATAAACCCTTCTTGGATTCCATGTACTTTTTAGTTGCAAACTATTTTCCTTTTTTTTTTATATCCAAACTTCTCTAAAAAGTTGTTTTTACATGCTTTCCCCAATTTCTCATTTTCATTAGTACTTTTTAAAAGTCTCAACTAAAACAAAAGTTGACCTTTATTTATTTATTTGTTTATTTATTTTGGCTTGTGTGTACAAGAGAGAGAAAGAGAGAGGGGGACATACAGGGACAGATAGGAAGGAAGGAGATGAGAAGCATCAACTCATAGTTGTTTTCTCATATGTGCCTTGACCGGTGTTGGGGGTGCTCTAGCCGAGTCAGTGACCCCTTGTTCAAGCCAGCAACCTTTGCAGTTAAGCCTGCAACCTTGGGGTTTTAAATCTGAGTTTCAAGTGTTCCAGGTTGTTGCTCTATCCACTGCACTACCACCTGGTCAGGTGAAGCTCTTTTATTTATGAAATAGACCCTCACTGTAAGAGAGACAGTGTATAACTAACCAAATAATGGCAACTCATGGTACTTTCCATCGTCAATATAACCAAGGCCATCATGATTTATTATGCTAAGACTATTGTTTGGATTCAAATTTTGCTGAATTATTTTGGGGGTGATCACTAATCATCTTATTTAATTATTTTTTATTGACTTTATTGAGATGACCTAATTAATTATTTTAAATTGCCTTTGTGTGAAAGATGGTAGATAGGCTTTGTTGGTTTGCTGCCCATCACAGTTTTTGATTTGAAAAATCTACCAAATCTCAAGTAATTTCTCTTGAGAGTCCCAAGTTGGTGAAGACAAATTTTTGATAAATCTTTAACAGGAATCAAATGCTTAAATATTTAAATTTAATGAATAATTTGCTTTTTCTTAGGAGTTTCATTACTTCTCTCACTTGAGGACAAATAATGACTGGTCCTATTTTTGGAGAGAGGAGAGTAGCTATTAGAGAAACATTTTGTTCAAGATGAGCAAAAGTCAAAAAAGTTTAAAATCAATATCTCATTCCCTTCATGAAACAACAGAAACATCTTGAAAACTATACAAAAAAAAAGTATTGCTGTGCATTTGTTTTCCTTACAAATAATGAAATAAAGAAAAAAGTAGATTATTCTCTACTTTGACCAAAGCCTCTTCATTACTCCTAAAATGCTTCATGTTTCTGTTCTTTCCTTGTTCAGTTTCATCTATGAATAGCAAAGTGGTCTTCCCATATTTGCTTATAAAAAGAAAGAACAGGAAATTTATTATATAGGTCTTAGTCTTTCCACATATTATAGTTAGAAAAGACAAATACTTTTTTGTTGTTCCACAAAGACTTTTGTTTATTTTAAAACTAATTTTCTTCTTTATGGTATTACGTATTTTTTTAACTTATGCTTACTATTTGAAGTTCAATGTATTTACTCATCCATGAAACTGAAATCTCTCTATCTTAATTAGCCCATCAAGGCCTATGTGTCCTGTCCATGAAGAATAGGATGTTACAGAATCAAGTCATGTCCCACTGGTGTGCAAGTTATTGGGTGATGAGGCTGAGTATTATTTTAGAGTCTCCTAGGGATGCAGTGCTGTTTTCAAAGTAGTATTTTGGGGAAAAAATGTATTTTGAGTCTCTCAAACTAGGATGCTGTCTTGGCATTTCATGAAATGTGCCTAGTCTGTATGTTCATAATTTTGAATAATGGACTGGAGGTAAATATCGATGCATAATGTTGCTGGGTATCAGGGCAGCACTGAATGTTAAATATTCCTTTAGAAAAAATGTATTTACACACATACTAACAGTTCATTTCCAAGTGGGAGCCTTATATCCATTTCTTACATGGCAACTTCAATCTTCCTGCTGTGAAATTTTAGACAGCTTGTCTGCAGAGGTTCTTCCAGACCTATTAATATTTATACATTCCATTCACACTCTAGTCAGATCATGCAAGTTGCAGATCTTTCCGATTTGGAAGCTATTAGGATTCATGACCCCTTTAGCTATTTACTTCATGCTGTCTAGGAGCCTTTGCAATCAGCTTACACTTAAGAAGAAGGCACAAATCATTATTGTCCAAATATTGTTCTGCATTGTGACTATTGTAGTCCATCAAAGGGGTGTTAAGAGTTTTAATGCGTTCATTTATCTCAGGGATACAAGTCATTAGATGAGGCATTCTTCTTTTGGAAAAGGAGAGAATAGAAGTGTTATTTAGACCAAAAATTGCTTTTTTAATTCCAAATTAGTGACTCAGAGTGAAACTTTATATTTTATTAAAAAGTAGAAGTAATATCTAATCAATTTTCTTCTTCCCTATGAAACGTTTCTAATTCAAAATGTGAGTCTTATGAATTCCCAAAGTAACTTAGGCCAGTTGGTTTGTTTCTGGTTCATCCTCCATTTCCTAACCTTCAAATTAAAAAAAAATCAATAACTCATTTTATTAAAAACCAGTATCATTATCTCCACCACCATCACTTTTACCATGATCTCTACCACCATTTTTTCCACATTCATCTTTCTACTTATAGGATAAACCATTAAATCAAATTAGATCAAAGCAGTTTTATTTTCTATCTTTTAAGTTGCCAGATAAAAAAATATATTTTCGAGTCAAAGACCAAAACATTTTTGCTGACAGCCTATAAAACATTTGCAAACACAACTTTTTGAAAGATATTTACAGGTACATATTTAAAAATGTTATATAAAATTCAATTAGTTAATTAATTGACATTATTTTTGATTGCTTTGAAAATGAGTCAGATTCAAATATGTAATTTCTTTAGCCCCAAGTTACTTTTGTGTTGATAAGAATGGGGGATATTGTCACATCTTGCTTTCCTGAAAATGACTTACCACACAGGTATGTGGAAACTGTAGCTCTACAGTGGCTGAAGTGGTTTTATTTTCTTCAGAAAGGTTTAGGGGAGAAATCAATTCTCCCACAGTGAGCACAAGCCCTTATAACCAGTCATCCCAACTATTGAAAATAAGACATGTGGTAACTCATAGCTAAATTTATTCAGTGTTTGGTTACTTATACCACACACTGAAATGGGTGAAATGAACTTGAGGGACCAAAGTTCAAGAAAAAACAAAACAAAACAATTTTTATATAAAAAGTAACCAACCCTCTTCCCCCCACTCTACCCCAAGAAAAAGAAAAGAAGGCATGAAACTCTTACATATTCAAATCAAAATGAACTTTCAACTGCTGCTTTTTTGGGAAAAAGAAAAATCATTGATTCTTTGATGCTTTTCAAGATTACCATCTTTTGTTTATTAAGTTTTCTGGAAACTGGGCAGAGGATGGACTGAAAAGATTAAACGGACTCTTTATAGCTTTGATTTTATTTTCTATTTATGTTTGCTCTGGAATCACCTGGTATGATGAGAAATAGCTATTTGATAAGGATAAGTTTTATTTTTGAGAACCACTCTCTCTCCTCCAATCATTAAGTTTAAAGGCTCAAGATAGTTCTGTTTCGTTAACGTTCTGGCATTCATAGCCTGTGTGAGATCATTTTGAGGCAGTTTAGGCTTTGTTGTGTCAGGTTTTGTGCACTAGATGATGCATCTAATTTGTTACATCTAAGATTTTTTTCTCAGCTTCTTTTTGGTAAAGAGGTTAAAAGGGTAAATGTTTAATCTCTTTTTAATCCTTGAAGTATCTACCAAAAAGGATTTTTTTTATCATAGTCAAAACAGCTCTTCCTTGCATATTTTCACTAGAATAAGGTTTAAGTGAGATTTTGAAATATCTTTAGTCATTTCTTTATCCACCTCAGTTATTCTCATCTCAATGCTGCCATTTGTACCTTGTCAGACATGTTCAGGGACAGAGGCATACTAATTGTAAATTGAACAGTAATAGACTATAAATGTGTCTTGATATTTGACAAAGGAGGCAAAAACATATGATGAGGTAAAGATAGTCTATTTAATAAATAGTGTTGGGAAAACTGGACAGATATATGCAAAAAAAATAAAAAAGAAAAGAAACAGACCGCTTTCTTATACCTTACACAAGAATAAACTCAGACTGGATTTTAGTCTTAAATATTAGATTCTAAACCATAAAAATCCTAGAAGAAAACATAGGCAGTAAAATTTCAGACATTTCTCATAGCCACATTTTTTTCTCATATATCATATCTCCTTTGGCAAGAAAAACAAAAGAAAAAATAAACAAATGAGATTACATTGAACTAAAAATTTTTATACAACAAAGAAAACTATTAACAAAATGAGTAGACAACCTGCTGAATGAGAGAACTTATTCATCAATGATACATCTGATAAGGGGTTTAATATCTAAAATTTATAAAGATTTTATAAAACTCAACACCAAAAAACCCAAGCAATTCAATTTAAAAAAATAGGCCTCACTGGTGGTGGCACCGTGGATAAAATGCTGACCCGGAATGCTGAGGTCACCAGTTTAGAACCCCGAGGTCGCAGGCTCTGAGTGCAGGCTCTTCAGTATGGGGTCCCTGGCTTGAGTGGGTAATTGTCCACATGATAACAAAGCTCACCAGCTTGTATCCAAAGGTTGCTGGCATAAAAAGCCCAAGGTCATTTGCTTGAGCAAGAGGACACTGGCACGGCCTGGTCAAGGCATGTAGCAGAAGCACAATGTACAACTAAAGTGAAAGCAATTACAAGTTGATGCTTATCACCCTCTATCTCTCTGCCTGTCTCTCTCTCTCTCTAAAAAAAATGGGCAAAGGACCTGAAAAGACATTTCTCCAAACAGAATGAACAGATGGTCAATAGACATATGAAAAGATGCTCAATGCCACTAATCATCAGAGAAATGCAAATTAAAACCATAATTAGATATCACCTCACACCTCTCAGATAGTTATGAATAAATCAACAAACAAGTGTTAGTGGAGATGTAAAGAAAAGGGAATAGTTGTGCATTGTTAGTGGCAAGGCATATTGGTGCAGTCACTGTGAAAAACAATCAGGAGCTAACTAAAATTAAAAATGAAACTGCCTTATGACCTAGCAATTCTACTTTTGGGTATATATTTAAAAAAACCCAAAACACTAATTCAAAAGAATATATACACCCCTATATTTATTGCAGCATTATGTACAGTAGCCAAGATCAGGAAGCAGCCCAAGTGTCCACCACTAGATGAGTGGATAAAAATACTGTGTATATTTACCCAATGGAATACTTTTGGGCTGCAAAAAAGAAGGAAATCTTACCCTTTGCAACAGTATGGATGATCTTGGAGATTATTATGCTAAGTGAAATAAGCCAGTCAGGAATAGACAAGTACCACATGTTTCATTCACATGTGAATCTAATGAACAAAATAAACTTATGAGAAAAATAGAGACAGACTCATATATAAACAGCAAGCTGACAGTTGTCAGGGTGGGGGCTGGCTGAGGGGATGAAGGGATTGAACAAAAAAGGAAAAGAAAAAAAACTCATAAAGATGAAAAAAAGAGATGAAATAGGCTTGTTCATCAATTGGGTCATAGTTGTGTCTTGAAAAGCTGATGGTACTTAAAAAAAATAAAATAAAGATCTAGCCTGTTATTATTAATAATATTGTTAATTTTTGTCACCCAGCTACCATACAACAAAGTTGTGGTTCCAAATGCAGTCCTTTTGTCCAGAACCTAAACTCTTTCTTTACCACCATGCTATATTGTTTACCTCTTTTACCACCTATAACTGGCACCTAGGCCAGGGGGTGACCTCTTCTCATCACATTTCCCCATCAAGACACATCTGTTACCATTCTATGTATATGTGATGGTCTCAGCCAGGGGTACCCAAACTATGGCCCGCAGGCCGCATGCGGCCCCCTGAGGCCATTTATCTGGCTCCCGCCGCACTTCTGGAAGGGGTACCTCTTTCATTGGTGGTCAGTAAGAGGAGCATAGTTCCCATTGAAATAATGGTCAGTTTGTTGATTTAAATTTACTTGTTCTTTATTTTAAATATTGTATTTGTTCCCATTTTGTTTTTTTACTTTAAAATAAGATATGTGCAGTGTGCATAGGGATTTGTTCATAGTTTTTTTTGCAGTCCAGCCCTCCAACGGTCTGAGGGACAGTGAACTGGCCCCCTGTGTAAAAAGTTTGGGGACCCCTGGTCTCAGCCAATGGTTTGTTGTTTCTTTGAGAATAGGGTAGTGCCTTATATGCCACTGTATTTTAAACCATTAATTTATAGTTCCCATTAATTTGACACATGATCATATTTTTATAAATATTTGTAAAATGAAATATTATCATCCATTGTGTCACTTTGTTTTAATGCACACTATTATCATATAAAATTTTTAGAAATAGAATCAATTTCTTTAATAATTTTCAGACTTCACACAAAACCAGGAGACAAAAAAGTTATTTTTAAAAAAGAGTTATAAAGACCCCTGGCTTCAACCATTATAGAAAAAATAGAAAGAGGAAGATCTCATTGTAAATATTAAACCAGACTTGCGGTTTTGTGAGATTCTTACTAGCTAAAAAGAACCACAGTTTAGGGTGTAAATATTTTTGATACCCAGATTAATGTTGTGTTAATTATTTCAGAATAAGATGGACAGCTTTTATTGAATTTGCTTTTAAATAAATATAAACATCCCTTTCAGTGCAGGGTCCCTACAATATATTTTTTTCTTATTAATTTTAATTTAATGTGTTAACATGAATTCAAGTGTTCCACTCAGTATAACTCCACCACCCCCACTGCCTTGTACCCCATTACCCTACCTTGGCTGCCCTCCCCCTAATCCCTACCCCCTTCCCTTTGAAATTTGAAGTCCTGTTATCTGTATTTCTGTGTTATGTATATATAATTTCAATAATCCCTTCACTTTCACTGATCCCATCCTCTCATCCCCCTTCCCTCTGACAGTTGTCCCTTTGCTCCCTGTGATCCTGCCTCTGCCTTTATTCCATTCCTCAGTTCACCTTGTTCATTAGATTCCACATATATATAAGATCATGTGATATTTGTCATTCTCTGCTTGGCTTATTTCACTTAGCATAATAATCTTCAAGTCCATCCATGCCATTGCAAAAGGCAAGATTTCTTTCTTTTTCATGGCTGTGTAGTATTCCACTGTGCATACGTGGCACTACTTTTTAATCTACTTCTCCACTGACGGACCCTTGGGCTGTTTCCAGAACTTGGCTATTGTAAACAATGCTGCCATAAACATGGGTGTGCATATCCTATTTTGAATCAGTGATTTGGTGTTCTTAGAATATATTTCTAAAAGTGGGATAGCTGGTTCTAAAGGCAGTTCCATTTTTAATTTTTTGAGAAAACTCCATACTGTTTTCCACAGTGGCTGCACAAATCTCATTCCCACCAGCAGTGCAGGAGGGTTCCCTTTTCTCCACAATCTCGCCAGCACTTGTTGTGTGTTGATTTGTTAAAGAGCACCATTCTGACAAGTGTGAGGTGGTATCTCACTGTGGTTTTAATTTGCATTTCTCTGATAATTAATGATGTTGAACATTTTTTCATATGCCTATTGGCCACCAGTATGTCCTCTTTGGAGAAATGTCTATTCAGTATTTTTGCTCATTTTTTAAAAATAGTTTGTTTACCTTCCTGGTGTTGAGTTTTTGAAGTTTCTTTTATAAATTTTGGTTATTAACCCCTTATCAGAAGTATTGGCGAATATGTTCTCCCATTGTGTGGGTCATCTTTTAATTTTGTTTATGGTGTCCTTTTCTGTGCAAAACCTTTTTAGTTTGATATAGTCCCATTAGTATATTTTGTTCTTTATTTCACTTGCCCGTAGAGATAAATCGGCAAAAATATTGCTATGAGAGATATCAGAGAGTTTAATGCCTATGTTTTTTTCAAAGATATTTATAGTTTCATGACTTATATTTAAGTCTTTTATCCACTTTGAGTTTATTTTTGTGAATGGGAAGTTGCTGGTCTAGTTTAATTTTTGTACATGTACCTGTTCAATTTTCCCAACACCATTTATTAAAGAGACCGTCTTTACTTCACTGTATGCTTTTACCTCTTTTGTCAAATATCAGTTGACCATAGAGGCATGGGTTTATTTATGGCTTCTCTGTTCTGTTTCATTGATTTGTATGCCTGTTCCTATGTCAGTACCAAGCTGTTTTGGCCTTGTAGTATAACTTGATATCAGAAAGCAATATACCTCCTACATTATTCTTCATTTTCAAGATTGCTGAGGTTATTTGTGTTCCTCTTTGGTTACATACAACATTTTGGAATATTTGTTCTATATCTTTGAAGTATGCCATTGGTATTTTAATAGAAATTGCATTAAATCTACACATTGCCTTGGGTAACATAGACATTTTAATGATGTTTATTCTTTCTGTCCATGAACATGGTATATGCTCTCACTTGTGTGTATCATCCTTGATTTCTTTTTTCAAAGTCTTATAATTTTCTGAGTACAAGTTTTTCACCTCCTTGGTTAAATTTACTCTTAGGTACTTTTTATTTATTGTTGCAATTCTGAAGGGGATACTCTCCTTAATTTCTCTTTCAAACAGATCATTGTTGGTGTATAAAAATATCACTGATTTATGATTATTAATTTTATAACCTGCCACCTTGCCATATTAATTTATCAGGTTAGTAGTTTTTTTGACTGAGACTTTAGGGTTTTCTATGTACAGTATCATGTCATCAGCAAATAATGATAGTTTTACTTCTTTTTTTTTCAATTTGGATGCCTTTTATTTCTTCTTCTTGTCTGATTGCTATCGCTAGACCTTCCAGAACTATGTTGAGTAAGAGTGGTGAAGGGGGGCACCAATGCCTTGTTTTTGATCTCAAGGAGACTGCTTTTAACATTTTTCTATTGAGTATGTTGTTGGCTGTTGGTTTGTCATAGATGGCCTTTATCATGTTGAGGTATGTTCCCTGTATTCGCACTTTGCTAAGAGTTTTGATCATAAATGAGTCCTGGATTTTATCAAATACATTTCCGGCATCTATTGATATAATCATGTGACTTTTTTCCTTCCTTTTGTTTCTGTGATGAATTACATTGATTGATTTGCAAATATTGTACCAGCCTTGTCTCCCTGAAATAAATCCCCCTTGATCATGATGTATGACTTTTTAAATGTATTGCTGGATCAGTTTGTTAATATTTTCTTGAAAATTTTAGTATGTGTTCATCAGGGATATTGGTCTATAGGTTTCCTTCTTTGTAGTGTCTTTACTGCTTTTGAAATGAAGATAATGCTTTTCTCATAAAAGGAGCTTGGAGGTCTTCCCTTCTCTTGAATTTTTATTTTTTTGTATTTTTCTGAAGTTGGAAATGGGGAAGCAGTCAGACAGAATCCCATATGTGCCTGACAGGGATCCACTTTGCATGCCCACCAAGGGGCGATGCTCTGCCCATCTGGGGCATCACTCTTTTGCAACCAGAGCCATTCTAGCACCTGAGGCAGAGGCCACAGAGCCATCCTCAGCACCTGGGCCAACTTTGCTCCAATGGAGCCTTGGCTGCGGGAGGGGAAGAGAGAGACAGAGAGGAAGGAGAGGGGGAGGGGTGAAGAAGCAGATGGGCGCTTCTTCTGTGTGCCCTGGCTGGGAATCGAACCCAGGACTCCTGCACGCCAGGTTGGCTCTCTACCACTGAGCCAACTGGCCAGGGCCTCTCTTGAATTTTTTGAAGTAGCTTAGTTGTTTATTCTTCTTTAAATATTTGGTAAAATTCATCTGTGAAGTCATCCAGTCCAGGACATTTATTTGTTGAGAGTCTTTTGATAACTGTTTTGATTTCATTTGTTGTAATTAGTCTATTTAGGTTTTCTGATTCTTCCAGATTGAGTCTTGGAAGATTGTATATTTCAAGGAATTTATTCATTTCACCTAGGTTGTCCAGTTTTTGGCATATATCTTCATAATATTTTCTAACAATCCTTTGTATTTCTGTGGTGTCAGTTGTTATTTCTCCTTTTTCATTTCTCATTTTATTTATTTGAGTCCTTTTTCTTTTTTTCTTGATGAGTCTGGTTAAAGATTTGTCCATTTTGTTTACCTTTTCAAAGAACCAGCTGTAGTTTTCATTGATCTTTTGTATTGTTTTTTTAAACCTCTATGTCATTTATTTTCATTCTGAGATTTATTATTTCCTTCCTTCTACTTAATCTGGGCTTCATTTGTTATTGTTTTTCCAGTTCTTTTAGGTTAAAGTTGTTTATTTGAGCTTTTTCTTGCTTCTTAAGGTATTCCTGTAATGCTACGAACTTCCTTCTCAGGACTGCTTTTGCTGTGTCCCATATGTTTTGAGTTGTTGTATGTTCATTTTCATTTGTTTCAAGGAAATTTTTTATTTCTTTCTTGATCTTGTTGTTAACCCATTCATTATTTAATAACATGCTATTTAGCCTCCAAGTGTTTGAATGTTTGTTAGTTTTTCTATTGTTGTTGAGTTCTAGTGTCATGCCATTGTGATCAGAGAACATATTTGATATAACTTCAATCCTCTTAATTTATTGAGACTCGTTTTGTGTCCTAACATGTGGTTTATCCTAGATAATGTACCATGATTACTTGAAAAGAGTGTATATTCTGCTGCTTTGGAGTAAAATGTTCTGAAGATATTTATTAAATCCAGTTGATCTAATGTGTCATTTAAAGCACTGTTTCTTTAATTTTCTATCTGGAAGATCTATGCATTGATGTCTGTAGGGTGTTAAAATTTTCTAATATTATAGTATTGCTGTTGATCTTGTCTTTAACATCCATCAATATGTGCTTTATATATTTAGGTGTTTCCATATTAGGTGCATAAATATTTAAAAAGGTTATATCCTCCTATTGGATTGCTCCCTTTATCATTATGTAGTGACCTTCTTTATTCTCTACTATAGCCTTTGTTATAAAGGCTATTTTATCAGATATAAGTATTGCTATCCCAGCTTTTGTTGTTCATTTCCATTTGCATGAAGTACTTTTTTCCATCCCTTCAC
The DNA here is from genome assembly GCF_036850995.1 of Saccopteryx leptura. NCBI lineage: Eukaryota > Metazoa > Chordata > Mammalia > Chiroptera > Emballonuridae > Saccopteryx > Saccopteryx leptura. The sequence continues at coordinate 177,659,578 of NC_089504.1, read as the reverse complement.
TTTTAGTCTATATGTATCCTGTGTTCTGAGATGGGTCTCTTATAGACAATATGTATATGGGTCCTCTTTACTTATCCATTCAGATACTCTAGGTCTTTTGATTGGAGCATTTAATCCACTTACATTTAAGGTTATTATTGATATGTAATTATTTATTGCCATTTATTTTCTTTTTTATATATATATATATAAATAAATTTTTATTATAATGGGGTGACATCAATAAATCAGGGTACATATATTCAAAGAAAACATTTCCAGGTTATCTTGTCATTTAGTTCTGTTGCATACCCATCACCCAAAGAGAGATTGTCCTCCATCATCGTCTATCCAGTTTTTTTGTACCCCTTCCCCCCTCCCCCTTTCCCTCCTTCCCTCCCCCCACCCCCCATATCCACCCCACTCCTGTCCATATCTCTTAGTCTCATTTTTATGTCCCACCAATGTATGAAATTCTACAGTTCTTGTTTTTTTTCTGATTCACTTATTTCACTCCGCATACTGTTATCAAGATTCCACCATTCTGCTGTAAGTGATCCGATGTCATCATTTCTTCTAGCTGAATAGTATACCATGGTGTATATGTGCCCCATCTTCTTTATCCAGTCTTCTATTATTTTTTTACAGTGATTAAAAGCCTTAAAGAAAACGCTTGGCCAATACAGCAAGAATCCATAAAAGAGTAGTGTCCTTAACATGTTCACCAAGTCCAAGTTGGCCCCATCACCATGCCAAATTCCTGAAAAATGCAGCCAAACCACAGTTCAGTCTGTTAGGAGCTGTCACAGGGAGCAGGAGTCCAGAAAAGTCCACATCCAGGAAAAGTCCTCATTGCACTGGAATTGTTGTCACCATTCTATATTTTGCAGCTCATGTCCAAGTCCCAATGACCACTGCTTCTAGCTGGTAATGATTCAGGTAGACTGGAAAAGCCATTTGCAGCATGCTTGGATATGGAGCTTCTGTTCTCCTCTGCCCGGAGAGATGAGACCAGGTTGCTCTTCCCTGGAGCTCTGCGACTGTGGCATGGTAAAGAAAACCTTGGGATACACTAAGCTGGGTGGCAAAGGTAGATTCATAATAGAAGTTGGCAAAAGGAGGAAAGAGAGCTCTAAATTAGGAGTAGGTCCCAGCCTGAAATATGAGTGGGGCATTGAGGTAGGAGGGATAAAGGAAACACTATATATTAAGCAAAGCAGCAGAAAATAGGACTATCAACACCCACAACAGAGATCTTTGAGGGAAGAATAAAAAACCTGACTACTCAGGCAAAACATAGTTAAGTGGCCCTTGTGCGAATGAGATCAGTTTACCTGCTTCTTGGAAGAAATACCCTAGGCTCGTCCACAGTGTCATAGATGGGGCCGACGGCCCTGGGCACCTTCAGTTTCAGTGGCAAACCCCAGCATTCTGAGCAAGGTTAGGTCATAGGTGGCTGGAGCAGGGCTGGAAGAGACTGAACCCTCCCTTAGAGGAGCGAGGGGGAAGCCTACCTTCCAGTGTCCCTGTTTCCTCACAGCAGAGGTGTGTAAGCCTGGCAGGCTTTAGCTCAATGACCTTCCTTTCCACTATTGAAGCAGGACCCAGATGGCATCCTATGAGACCCCTTTGGGGCATTGGAGCCTTTAAGGGTGTATCCTAAAAGCTGGTAGTTCCCCTGATCTCTATCGGGCTTTTTCTGCCTCTAGGTATCTTAAAAGCCATGCTCAGAAGATCTTGCTGAGGGGTTTGAGGATCCCCATCCACCTATAAAAATCTTTTCCATATATCTGGAGCTATTTGAAAAAAGACAAAACAGTGTTATTAGCTGGATCTAATACAGAAGGTAGTAGTTTGCAGGCAAAAAAAGATTTGGTGTCTCCTATTCATCAGCATTCAAAAGAAATGTAAATTTTTTTTTAAGTAAAAAGCATGATATGGTAGACCTGTAGGAGTTCCAGGATATGACTACCCCCTTTAAATTTTTTTTTTTAAATTGACCTTAAAATGTTTGCTGAGTACACTTTAATAATACCTTAACTTTAAAGATTGTAAGCATGACAAAATACAGTAAATGCTTTTGCTCCATATGCAGGAGGGTTTTCAGTTTAGCCAGTATAGGAAATCCAATAATAGAACAGTGCATACAGACAATGAGCTATAACATGCTTAGCAGCCTCTCCTGTTCTGACAGAGGTTACTATAGATCCAGAATATGTATCTACTTTAATGTGGACATACGACTGTTTGCCAGATGAAGGTATATGAGTAACATCCATCTGCCAAATTTGTCCTGGTAGGGGTCCTTGAGGGTTATCTCCAAATAAAGGGGCAGTATAGGACCCCTTGGACAGGATTTCCCAATCTGCCGTGCTGCTTCCTGGGAAAGTTGAAACTGTTTACACTGGGCTGCAGTGTTCTGGTGATGAATAGTATGAGACTGACTTGCTCGGTCTGTCATGGTTGCTCCATATAATTTTCTTTTGGGTAGTTTGATCAACAAGGGAATTCCTAGGGCCTGGCTGGTTGGCTCAGCGGTAGAGCATTGGCCTGGTGTGCAGGATTCCCGTGTTCGATTCCCAGTCAGAGCATACAGAAGAAGCGTCCATCTACTTCTCCACCCCTCCCCCTCTCCTTCCTCACTGTCTCTCTCTTCCCCTCCCACAGCCAAGGCTCCACCAGAGCAAAGCCTCCCTGGGCACTAAGGATGGCCCCATGGCCTCTGCCTCAAGCGCTAGAATGGCTCTGGTTGCAACAGAGCAACACCCAAGATGGGCAGAGCATTTCCCCTGGTAGGCCTGCCAGGCAGATCCCGGTCAGGCGCATGTGGGAGTCTCTCTGACTGCCTCCCCATTTCTATCTTCAGAAAAATACAAAAAATAAATAAATAAGTAAAAGAAAATATGCAACACACCAAAAAAAAAAAAAAAAAAAAAAGAAAAGAAAAAAAAAAAAAGGCATTCCCTTGTGCTAAAGCTCCAGGGAGCATGGAGTGAGCTTGGGTATGTCCTATGAAACATGGAGCTCTATGTTGACATATAAGTCTTTGAAGAAGGAGGAACTGCTGACATAGTTCATCAGCATTTGTCCCTAAGACAGCAGTCTTTATAGTGGAAACACCATAAGTAAATATTTGCTGTCTGTCTATACATTAAAGGGGGAATATGGCAAATGCTGAAAAGCCATGATCTTTGTGCCCCTCCCCTCCCCCAATCCCCTCCCTCTCCTCCCCCCACCCTGTAACCCCAACACTGTTGTCCATGTCTCTGAGTCTCATCTTTATGTCCCACCTATGTATGGAATCATATAGTTCTTAGATTTTTCTGATTTACTTCTTTCGCTCAGTATAATGTTATCAAGGCCCATCCATGTTGTTGTAAAAGATCTTATGTCATCATTTCTTATGGCTGAGTAGTATTCCATAGTATATATATACCAAAGCTTTTTAATCCACTCGTCCTCTGATGGACACTTGGGCTGTTTCCAAATCTTTGCTATTGTGAACAATGCATCCATAAACATGGGGGTGCATTTCTTCTTTTCAAACAGTGCTATGGTGTTCTTGGGGTATATTCCTAAAAGTGGTATAGCTGGGTCAAAAGGCAGTTCAATTTTTAATTTCTTGAGGAATCTCCATACTGTTTTCCACAGTGGCTGCACCAGTCTGCATTCCCACCAGCAGTGCAGGAGGGTTCCCTTTTCTCCACATCCTCGCCAGCACTTATTCTGTGTTGTTTTATTGATGAGCGCCATTCTGACCATTCTGACTGGTGTGAGGTGATATCTCATTGTGGTTTTAATTTGCATTTCTCTAATCATTAGTGATGTTGAACATTTTTTCATATGCCTGTTGGCCATCTGTGTGTCCTCTTTGGAGAAGTGTCTATTCATTTCTTTTGCCCATTTTTGGATTGGATTGTTTGTCTTCCTGGTATTAAGGTTTACAAGTTCTTTATAAATTTTGGTTATTAACCCCTTATCAGACGCAATGTCAAATATATTCTCCCATTGTGTAGTTTGCCTTTTTATTCTGTTCTTATTGTCTTTAGCTGTGCAGAAGCTTTTTAGTTTGATATCGTCCCATTTGTTTATCCTGTCTTTTATTTCACTTGCCTGTGGAGACAAATCAGCAAATATATTGCTGTGAGAGATGTCTGAGAGCTTACTGCCTATGTTTTCTTCTAAGATGCTTATGGTTTCATGGCTTAGATTTAAGTCTTTTATCCATTTTGAGTTTATTTTTGTGAGTGGTGTAAGTTGGTGGTACAGTTTCATTTTTTTTGCAGGTAGCTGTCCAATTTTCCCAACACCATTTGTTGAAGAGGCTGTCTTTACTCCATTGTATGCCTTTACCTCCTTTGTCAAATGTCAGTTGTCCATAGAGCTGTGGGTTTATTTCTGGGTTCTCTGTTCTGTTCCATTAATCTATGTGCCTATTCTTATGCCAGCACCATGCTGTTTTGAGTACAATGGCCTTATAACTTGATATCCGGAAGTGTGATACCTCCTGCTTTATTCTTCCTTTTCAAGATTGCTGAGGCTATTCGTGTTCTCTTTTGGTTCCATATAATTTTTTGGAATATGTGTTCTATATCTTTGAAGTAAGTCATCGGTATTTTAATTGGTATTTCATTGAATTTCTAAATTGCTTTGGGTAATATAGACATTTTAATGATGTTTATTTTTCCTAACCATTAGCACGGTATATACCTCCACTTATTCATATCTTCTCTGATTTCTCTTATCAATGTTTTATAATTTTCTGAGTACAAGTATTTAATCTCCTTGGTTAGATTTATTCCTAGGTACTTTATTTTTTTGGTTGCAATGGTAAAAGAGATTGATTCCTGGATTTCTCTTTCTGATAGTTCATTATTATTGTTTAAAAATGCCTCTGATTTCTGAGTATTGATTTTATATCCTGCCACCTTGCCAAATTCATTTATCTGTTCTAGTAGTTTTTTGACTGAGACTTTAGGGTTTTCTATATACAATATCATATCATCTGCAAATAATGATAGTTTTACTTCTTCTTTTCCAATTCAGATGCCTTTTATTTCTTTTTCTTGTCTGATTGCTGCAGCTAGGACTTCCAGAACTATGTTGAATAAGAGTGGTGAGAGGGGGCACCCCTGCCTTGTTCCTGATCTTAAGGGGATTGCTTTTAATTTTTGCCCATTGAGTATGATGTTGGCTGTGGGTTTGTCATAGATGGCCTTTATCATGTTGAGGTATGTTCCCTGTATTCCCACTTTGCTGAGAGTTTTAATCATGAATGGGTGCTGGATTTTATCAAATGCTTTTTCTGCATCTATTAAAATTATCATGTGGTTTTTCTCCTTTCTTTTGTTTACGTGATGAATCACATTGATTGATTTGCAAATATTGTACCAGCCTTACCTACCAAGAATAAATCACACTTGATCATGGTGTATGATTTTTTTTCATATATTGCTGGATTCAGTTTGCTAATATTTTGTTGAGGATTTTTGCATCTAAGTTCATCAGAAATATTGGCCTATAATTTTCTTTTTTTGTGTTGTCTTTGCCTGGTTTTGGAATCAGAATTATGCTCGCCTCATAAAAGGAGTTTGCAAGTCTTCCTTCCACTTGAATTTTTTGAAATAGCTTGAGAAGGATAGGAGTTAGTTCTTCTTTGAATATTTGGTAGAATTCACTTGTGAAGCCATCAGGCCCAGGACTTTTCTTTTTTGGGAGCTTTTGTAGCTGTTTCAATCTCATTTGTTGTATTTGGTCTGTTTAAGTTTTCTGATTCTTCCAGATTGATTTTTGGAAGATTATATGATTCAAGGAATTTGTCCATTTCATCTAGTTTGTCTAGTTTTTTGGTGTACAGTTCTTCATAGTATTTTCTTACAATATTTTGTATTTCTGTTGTGTCAGTTGTTATTTCTCCAGTGTCGTTTCTAATTTTATTTGAGTCCTCTCTCTTTTTTTCTTGGTGAGTCTTGTTAAAGGTTCATCAATCTTGTTTACCTTTTCAAAGAACCAACTCCTGGTTTCATTGATGCTCTGTATTGTTTCTTTAGCCTCTATATCATTTATTTCTGCTTTGAACTTTATTATTTCCTTCCTTCTAGTAGCTCTGGTCTTTACTTGCTGTTCTTTTAGATGCAAGGTTAAGTTGTTTATTTGAGCTTTTTCTAGCTTCTTGAGATATGCCTGTAATGCTATAAACTTCCCTCTCAGGACTGCTTTTGCTGTGTCCCATAAATTTTGAGTTGATGTGTGCTCATTATCATTTATTTCTAGGAATTTTTTAATTTCTTCTTTGATCTCAATGTTAACCCATTCATTATTTAAAACATGCTATTTAGTTTCCAAGTGTTTGAATGTTTTTCAATTTTTCTATTGTGGTTGATTTCTAGTTTAATGCCCTTGTGATGAGAGAAATTGCTCGATATGATTTCAATCTTCTGAAATTTGCTGAGCCTGCTTTTGTGCCCTAACATGTGGTCTATTCTAGAGAATGTACCATGAGCACTTGAAAAGAATGTATATTCTGCTGTTTTAGGGTGAAAGGTTTTGAAGATATCTATTAAACTGAATTGATCTAATATGTCCTTTAAGTCTGCTGTTTCTTTGTTACTTTTCTTTCTTGAGGATCTATCTAATGATGTTAATGTGGTATTGAAATCTCCTACTATTATAGTATTGCTGTTGATCTCACCCTTAAGTCCATCAAAGTCTGCTTTATATATTTAGGTGCTCCTATATGAGGTGTGTAGATATTTATAATGGTTATATCTTCCTTTTGGGTGCTCCCTTTATCATTATGTAGTGACCCTCTTTATCTCTAACTATGGTCTTTGTTTTAAAGTCCATTTTGTCTGATATAAGTATTGCTACCCCATCTTTTTTTTCATTTCCATTTGCATGAAATATTTTTTTCCATCCTTTTATCTTCAGTCTGTGTGCATCTTTTGATTTAAGGTGTGTCTCTTGTAGATAGCATATGTATGGGTCCTGTTTTCTTATCCATGCAGCTACCCTATGTCTCTTGATTGGATCATTTAATCCATTAACATTTAAGCTTATTACTGATATGTAATTGTTTATTGCCATTTTTTTTAAACTGTATTGCTCTTTTGCTATATTCTTTTCTTCCTTTGATCTATTTACAACAGGTCCCTTAGCATTTCTTGCAGCCTTGGTTTGGTTGCAGTGAATTCCTTGAGGTTTTTTTTTTGTTTGTAAAGCTTTTTATTTCTCCTTCAATTTTAAATGATAGCCTTGCTGGATAAAGTAGTCTTGGTTGTAGGTTCTTGTTCTGCATTACATTGAATATTTCTTGCCATTCCCTTCTGGCCTCAGGTGTTTCTGTTGAGAAGTCAGAAGTCATCCTTATGGGGGCTCCTTTGTAGGTGATAGTCTTTTTTTCTCTAGCAGCTTTTAATATTTTCTCTTTATTATTTAGCTTTGGTATTTTAATTATGATGTGTCTTGGTGTTGGTTTCTTTGGGTTTCTCCTTAATGGAGTTCTCTGTGCTTCCTGAACATGTGAAATTTTTTCCTGCCTTAATTGGGGGAAGTTTTCCACTATGATATGTTTGAACAAAGTCTCTATCCCTTGTTCTTTCTCTTCTTCTTCAGGAACCCCTATGATGTGGATGTTATTTTTCTTCATGTTGTCACAGAGTTCTCTTAGAGTTTCTTCAGACTTTTTGAGTCTCTTTTCTTTTTTCTGCTCTGCTTCCGTGCCTTTATTTATCGTGTCTTCTAACTCGCTGATTCGATTCTCTGCTTCATCCATCCTGCTTTTAATTCTTTCCATTGTATTCTTTATTTCAGATATTGTATTTGTCATTTCTGACTGCTTCTTTTTTATTATTTCAATGTCCTTTTTTATAATTGTTATCTCTTTATTTAGGTTTTCGTAATGGCCATCTATGGTTGTTCTAATATCTTTGAGCATCCTAACAATCGTTATGTTAAACTCTGCATCTGATAATTTGGTTATATCTGATTCACTTAGGTCCTTTTCTGGGGATTTCTCTTGTTTTATTTGTGTTGTATTTCTCTGCCTCTGCAATTTCTCTTCATGGGAGTGGCTGTGATTACGCGCTGGGTGCCCAAGCGTTGGTGGCCTTGGCCTTTGCCCTGCCCTCGTGTGTGACATTATGCTGAGTCCTGAGGGCACTGGCGAGCACCTTTGCTCAGCTGCGGGTCTCCACCTGTTTCCGGGCTTTTGCTCTGCCCTTGCAGGTGGAGCCCACTCGAGTAAGAGCTGCTAGCTTTGGCTCTACCACTGGGCAGGACTGCATGCCCACATTCAGCTCAGTAGCGGAACTCCACCTCTTCTGGGCTTTTGGCTCCACCCCCGCGGGAGAAGCCGGCTACCAAGTCTGACTGCAAGCCTGGGTTGCACGGGCGGGGCAAGGCTGTGCTCCTCTGCCCTTGCTCAGGGGCTGGTCTCCACCCTTTCCGGGGTTCCCACCCTTCTCCCGCAGGCTGGATTATAGGCTGCCAGCAGCTGAGCTTGATCGCTTTTGCACGCCCCCTTCTCCCCAGCTGGGCAAGATTGAGCTCACACCTGAGCCCAGTGGTGGCTAGCTGGCTTCCGCCCCTGCCAGCAGAACCGTGCTTTTGTCTCCCGCTGCCACCCGCTCTCCGATGCGCCCTCAGCCGCGTGGGTGGGGGCGTTGCAGCTTGGACCCTAAGACTCACTACTGTAGACCCAAAAGCTCCCTCCTTCTATGCGACTCCTCTGAGTGCCACAGGGGAGCTTGTTTGGCTGCTCTCCTGCTTCCCTTTGCTGGTATTGCTGTTTCCGGGGGAAATATTCACTTCAGCTTTGAGGAGTGACTCGTCCCAGGGGTTAGTGTGGCTATCTCCCAAAATGTTTCTCCCTGTGCCTCCTAGATTACACTCTCTTCCTGTTACTCTGGTCCTCTCCTCTCCCCCCCCATCCCCAGGAGCCCCAGGTGAGTGATTGTGAGAGAGATGTTCTGTGCAGTCCCTTTAAGAAGGATCCTGGGTCTGAGAAATCAGACTCTTTCTCACAAACAGTATCCTGACTTGTTTCCAGCTAAATACTGTCCTTACGCCTCTTCTGGGCTCTGAGGCTGCAGGCTGGGGCTTTGTTCCTGGGGCTCAGGACCCTTTCCCCTCTACTAAACTCACTTCCCGCCACGCGAGTCTCTCCCTGCTGCCGTTCGCTCCGGGGAGCTGGGCCACTCTCTCCGCATTTCCGCTTTTCCTACCAGTCTCAGTGTGGCTTCTTCAGTGTTCCTAGGTTGAAGAGTCCTCTTAGTTTAGTCCAAACTATTTATTGCCATTTTATTCTTTTAATCAACATTTCTCTTTTTCTCAATTTTCTTTTTTCTCTTTGCAATTTTTATAGCAAACCTCTTAATATTTCTTGAATACTGGTTTTGCTGTAATAAATTTCTTGTGTTTTTTCTTTGTTTGTTTGTTATTTGTCTGGGAAGCTTTTTATTTTTCCTTCAGTTCTAAATGATAGCCTTGTTGGATAAAGTAGTCTTGGTTGTAGGTAGTTTTTTCTCATCATTTTGAATATTCTTTGCCAATCCCTTCTGGTGTCAAGTGTTTCTGTTGAGATGTCAGATACCATTTTAATTGTGGCTCCTCTGTAAGTTACTAACTGCTTTTTTCTTGCATCTTTTACTATTTTTTCCTTGTCTCTTAACTTTGGCACTCTAATTATGATGTGTCTTGCTGTAGGTCTCTTTGGGTTCCTCTTTAATGGGACTCTCTGTGCTTCTTGAACTTCTGTGACTTTCTCCATAAATTTAAAAAAATTTTCAGCTATGATTTTCTCAAATAGTTTCTCTATCCTTTATTCATTCTCTTCTCCTTCAGGAACCCCTATGATGAGGATGCTGTTTCTCTTCATGTTGTTAAAGAGCTCTCTTAGAGTTTCCTCAAACTTTTTAAGCTTCTTTTTTTTTTTTTTTTCTGCTCTACTTCTGTGCTTTTGTTGATCTTGTCCTCTAAATTACTAATTTGATCCTCTGCTTCATCTAGCCTGCTATTGATTCCATCTAGTGTAGACTTCATTTCTTATATTGTATTTGTCATATCTGACTTGTTCTTTTTTATTATTTTAATGTCCTTTTCAGTGCTTTCTATTTATTTATGAGGTGGCAGTTGGTACATCTGCCTACTGTTTTGCCATCTCTGAATCCTCATTTATTTCTTAAATCTCATTTATTCCTTCAGAATGTGAGTATTATCAAACACCAATTGTATGTACAATTCTTATTTCAGAATATATGTTACTATAAATAAATTATTCTCAAGGGCTAAATTTGTCTTAAAAAGTCTACCAAAGTATTACTGTTTATTTATTTTTATCCCCTATTTTCAGCTATTTTTAAAACAAATAATGTTGTCTTAGTTTCAAATGGTATATAACACTCAACTGTTAAATAATTTTGTGGTAGGTTGGTTCATTAACTTCAGAAACCTGTTTATTGGAAGCACTATGCATGTAGTGGGCACTCATTTTATTTGAAGCATTGTCCAAACTAATTTCTGACCTGAAATAATCTCCCACCTTCTTTGTCTTTGTAGTAGAGGATATTTAGATTCAACTACATATTTTATAGGCCAAAAATGACAATGTCTTATGTATGGCACAAGTTCATTCTTTTTTAGTCCTGTGTTGTGGAGGGTTGGTAGAGCTGCCAAGTTTTGCAAAGTCATCAAAAGACCCAAATCCTTCCTTCTTGTTCTCCACCATCCCTAGGGTTCTGTCCTTATTCATGTGGTTCAAGGTAGCTCAACTCCAATCCACATTCTGATTAGCAAGATATAAAGATTAGAAAGAAGGAATGCAAAATGCACTCTGCCCTCTAAGAACAAATTTTCAAAATCACACATCACCATTCTTCACTTTTAATTGACTAAAGTTTAGTCACATGACTACAGCTAGCTGAAAGGTAATTTTGGGAATATAGTCTTTTTTTTTTGTATTTTTCTGAAGTTGGAAACAGGGAGGCAGTCAGACAGACTCCCGCATGCGCCTGACTGGGATCCACCCGGCACGCCCACCAGGGGGTGATGCTTTGCCCATCTGGGGCATCGCTCTGTTGCGACCAGAGGGGGTGATGTTCTGCCCATTCCGGGCAATGCTATGTTGTGACCAGAGCCATTCTAGCACCTGAGGCAGAGGCCATGGAGCTGTCCTCAGTGCCCGGGTCAACTTTGCTCCAATGGAGCCTTAGCTGCGGGAGGGGAAGAGAGAGACAGAGAGGAAGGAGGGGGGGAGGGGGGAAGAAGCAGATGGGTGCTTCTCCTCTGTGCCCTAGCCAGGAATCAAACCCGGAACTCCTGCACGCCAGGCCGGTGCTCTACCACTGAGCCTACTGGTCAGGGCCAATATAGTCTTTTTTTCAGGAGTCAGACATGCAGCTAAAACCCAATTGTTCCATTGTAGCACAGAAAAAGAAAGTGAATATTGAATCACAATTTTTGGTTCCTGCCACACATTTTTTAGGAAGGCAGTCATCATGGCGCAACTCTGAAAAGAATTTTCTCTCAGTAAGCACTTCTGATGCTGGGGGGGGGGGGGGAAGAAGATAAACTTAAGAAAAAAAAAATTACCATTGTGTACAGAGGCAGGCAAAAAAGTTAATCTTAAAAATTTAAACTTTACAAATATCTCTCTTCAATCTCTATTTTGCTGATATCACTGTTTTCTAATTGTCTGTATATTCCTAAATATCATCAAGACAATTTCTCTTGATTTTTATTTTCATAATTTGGAATTTATGATCTTTCTTTAATGAAACCTTTTTCTAGAATCAGGTTTTTCAAGAAACTTAGAGGCCAGATTTTCCCACTTGAGCCTACAAAGAGAAAATATTTTTTACAGATTTAGTATTAATATCACTCATTGTATATCTTAACATCATGAGATATGACCATTCTTTAAAATAGGCAGAGAAGAAAACAAGACCCCTATATTTCTAGCTTGAAGAGAGCTGACCTAATGGAAGATGCAGTAGGTGGGGGTGTCATGTCCTGGGCTCTGGCACTGAATCTTCTTCTCAGCCATGCGGCCTTCAGCAAGCCAAGTAACTGCTCTGTAATCATTTAGCACCTTACAGCACTCCCCCTTGTCCATGGGGAATATGTTCTACGACTTTCAGTGGATGCCTGAAACCACAGACAGCATCAAACCCCTATGCATATTATATTTTTTCCTATGCATATATATCTATAATACAGTTTAATTTATAACTTAAGGACAGGAAGAAATTATCAATAAGAACTAATAATAAAATAGAATTATTATAACAGTATACTATTATAAAGTTTGTAGAAATGTGGTCTCTTTCTCAAAATATATTTTTTTTTTTGTATTTTTCTGAAGCTGGAAATGGAGAGAGACAGACAGACTCCCGCATGTGCCCGACCGGGATCCACCCAGCACGCCCACCAGGGGGCGATGCTCTGCCCCTCTGGGGCGTCTCTCTGCCGCGACCAGAGCCACTCTAGCACCTGGGGCAGAGGCCAAGGAGCCATCCCCAGCGCCCGGGCCATCTTTGCTCCAATGGAGCCTTGGCTGCGGGAGGGGAAGAGAGAGACAGAGAGGAAGGAGGGGGGGTGGAGAAGCAAATGGGAGCTTCTCCTATGTGCCTTGGCCAGGAATCGAACCCAGGTCCCCTGCACGCCAGGCCAACGCTCTACCGCTGAGCCAACCGGCAAGGGCCCTCAAAATATCTTATTATACTGTACTCATCTTTTTTTTCTTGTCAAGATATGAGATGATAAAATGCCTATTTAATCACATAAAGTATGGTGAATAAGACATTGTTAAGTAAAATAAGGGTTACTTGAGCACAAGCACTGCAACATCAGGACAATTAATCTGATAACCTAGACAGCTACTAAGTGACCAACAGGCAGGGAATGTATTTGGCATTCATAAACAGAAAAAGGGCTTATTCATGTCCTAGGAGGGATGGAGCAGGTCTTGCAATTATTCATCATGTTACTCAGATTGGGTAGAGATTTAAAATTTATGACTTGTTTATTTCTAGAATATCCAATCTACAATTTTCAGACCCCATTTGACAACAGGTAGCAGAAACCACAGATAAAAAAGATTACTATAACTGATTGTAACAAAGATACTAGTGAACTTCAGCATGCTGAAGACACTGATTTTTTTATGAATTAGTATAATATGGTATCTAATTAGACTATTGATTTAAATATTGCAGGGAACCAGGGGATTTGAAGAGGGTGACTGAGTAGACAGACGTACCAACTGCCACCTCCTAGGACCAAATTAAATTACAACTTAATTAAATAACAATCATCTTGAAAAACCAACTTTGCACTAAATGAAGAAGAGTCTATAATTAAGGATCACAGTAAAAACCACACCAAGACTGGTAGGAAGGGATGAGATGTGGAAAGGGCTGCCCTACTCCTAGGAGCAAGGGGTGGCTGAGGGTTCAAAGAAACTCTCATTATGGGGAGAGACACTCTGAGAGATGTGGGTGTTAAGCCTCAAGCTTGGAACCTCAGCCTAGAGAGCCAGAGCCTAGAAGAGGTGCCCAGACAGCATTTAGCTGTAAAAAAGAGCCAGGTTTTTGTCTGCAAGAAAGAGACTGACCTTTCAGAGATGCAGATTTAGTCTTAAAGGGCCAGCAAAAAACATCTTGTTCACAACCACTTACCTGGGGTTCTGGTGGGAGGAGAGCTGAGAGGACTGGAGTTGTGTGGGGAAAATATAAAGTTGGAGGCCCAGGGAGAGACACTGTGAGGGATGTCCATCAGAACCCTTGTGCTGAGTTATTCTCCAATACTGCAGTCGCCATATTTCTTGGGCAGAGCATCCCTTGGTGTGGCATCAGCCAGGGGGCAAGCAATTGTTCTGCCTTCAAGAGTCTCTCCTACCCCAGAATGATGATGGGTCATTCTGAGAGGCCAGGAAACAAGGGTCATGTCAATGGCTCAGTTTTCTGGTGTTGAGACCCAAGAGTTCTCCCACAAGCTCCTGACTCTAAGACTGTTGCTTCCAAATCACGGGAGACTCAGCAGAAACTGTCTGGAGTGTGGATAGACCCCACCTCTGGGTCTCAGAGGCCACACCCACTAGGCTCCTGGGGCCACATCCTACTGAAATCTGTAAAAAAATTCTGGACAGACTGACACCTGGGGCTGAGGGGTGGAGCCACACCCACCACCCTTGCAAATCCCTGAATTGCTGCAGGCACTAGACTCTAGCAGAGTTTTCTTCAGCAACTGAGACCAACAAGTAGACAGCAGACAGAGGCTGCAGGAGGCAGGACTCAAGGAAACAGCCTTTTAAGAAGAACTTCCCACAAGCCCAGTGTGGGAAATGCCAGCCTAGGAGTGCATCTTGGTATTTCCATGTACTCCTGGGCCCAGCAAAGTCAGCCAGAAATTCTAGATTGCTTGTAGCTCCAAGAAGGTTGCAGAGGGTCATTCACAGGCATTGTCTCTCACTGGTTTGCAGCAGGTTCCTGCCAGGGAGGCCAAGGGCTGGCACATTCAGGGGCCAGCTGTGGAAAGCATTGGTTCAGGACCTAACAACCCTTGCTAGCATAGTATCCTAAGAAAAGGCTCTTCACACCTGGCTCAGCTGAGGCGAGTTCTACTCTCTGTGATCAGCACTGGAGCAGCAGCTCATGTACAATGGATAAGGTGGAGTTTCACAGTCAGCTGGCCTGGACACTGGATATCCTGCCCTGTGGGGCTAAATTCCACAAGGGGAAGGGAGAAAGGCTTGGAGCATGGACATTTAAAGGGTGGTTCCCTGAGAGTTTAATGTTGGATCTGGTTGAGGGGCTTATCCACCTTTGGAAGGGGCACAGTCAACTCCAGGAAAGGACTCTCTCAGTCTTTTTCTCTGAAACCTGGGTCTCACCAGCTGAAAGAACTTCTGCAAAGGGGACTGTCAGCCACACTCAGTCTGAAACTGCTGCTCACCTTGTTAGGGAGAAATAAAATTTGAGTATCCAGCAGTGACTGAAGGATTAAGCTCTGGAGTAGGAGCCATATTCCATGTACTAAAATGCTGACCAAGAGACCCCTGACATAGGGGGTCACACTAACATTGTACTCACAACCTCAGCTGCCCTAACTGACCAGGCATGCAACCTCTAGAGGGGTTGGTTGGGTGAGGCCAGTCAAAGCCCACACTACAGTCCTTCTATAGAAGACTCTGTGGGAAGTCCAGGCAGCTACAAGAGGTGGAGGAGCAGCTGAGAAGTGGAGACAAATCTTACAGAGCTTGGGGCTTTTACAGAACTGCTGTCATCTCTAAGCAGGAGGTAGTTAATCCTTACACAATGGTTGGCCCCTCCCATACTACCCAGGCACAGAAAACACAAACACAGATGCAAAAATTGCAGTAGCTGCAGATAGGGAGCCAACAGTAGGTTACAAACAACAGCTGATACCAACCCAAGAAGATCTAGAGCCAACACAACTGGTAGTGGGTGGCAGACAGCACCAACCCTACACTTAGCTAGCTACACAAGCAGCACACCCAAAGGTGGAGTCAAACAGGCACCAGACACTGTGGCAAATAAATACACCTAACAAGACAGACATTGCACAGTGTGTAATACACATGATCAAGGTTTACCCTTAGAGCCAGCCAGTCTGAAGGAATAACCATACCCACAAAAGGACCTACTGCATTTAATACTCACATACAATAAGAGAAAATATAGTACCCTCAAGAAGCATTCTTAGTACAAAGAAAACAGGTGGCCTGGAGGTCATTATTACTAAACCCATCTTCCTCATTAAGACACCACAAATACTTCAAAGTCAGAGAGAGCTACCTAATACACAGACAAAATGGCCAAAGAAATGTGACCCAAAAGAATCAACAAGATAAATCTTCAGAAAAAGAACTAAATGAAATAGGAGTAACCAAACTACCTGATGCAGAGTGTTAAATAATGATTTTTAGGATGCTCAGGATCTTAGAGCAACAATGGATGGATATAATAATCACCTAAATAACAAAATAGCAAGCCCTGTAAAGGATATTAAAATAACAAAAAAGAACAAGTCAGAAATGACAAATACAGTATAAGAAATGAAGTCTACACTAGATGGAATCAGTAGCAGGCTAGATGAAGCATAGGATCAAATCAGTGATTTAGAGGAGAAGATCAACAAAAGCACAGAAGCAGAGCAGCCAAAGAAAGGAGGCTTAAAAGGTCTGAGGAAATCTTAAGAGAACTCTGTGATAACATGAAGAGAAACAGCATCCTCATCATAGGGGTTCCTGAAGGAGAAGAGAACAAACAAGGGATAGAGAAACTGTTTGACAAAATCATAGCTGAAAATTTTCTTAAATTGATGAAGGAGAAAGTCACAGAAGTTTAAGAAACACAGGGAGTCTCATTAAAGAGAAATCCAAGGAGGCCTACAACAAGACACATAAAAATTCAAGTGCCAAAGTTAAGAGACAAGGAAAAAATAGTAAAAGATGCAAGAAAAAAGCAGTTAATAACTTACAGAGGAGCCACAATAAGAATGATATCTAACTTCTCAATAGAAACACTTGACACCAGAAGGGATTGGCAAAGAATATTCAAAGTGATGCAAAAAAAGTACCTACAACCAAGGCTACTTTATCAAACAAGGGTATCATTTAAAATGAAAGGAAAAATAAAAAGCTTCCCAGACCAATAACAAACAAACAAACAATCAAAGAAAAAATCTCAAGGGATTTATTACAGCAAAACCAGTATGCAAGAAATGTTAAGGGGTTTGCTGTAAAATGTGCAAAGAAAAAAAAATGAGAAAAAGAGAAATGTTGATTTAAAGAATAAAATGGCAATAAATAAGTACATGTCAATAATAACCTTAAATGTAATTGGACTAAATTCTCCAATCAAAAGAAATAGGGTAGATTCATGGATAAGAAAACAGGACCCATACATATGCCTATTACAACAAATGAAATTGAAAGAGTTATCAAAAACTCCCAGCAAACAAAAGTTTAGCAACAGATGGCTTCACAGGCAAATTTTACCAAACATTCAAAGAAGAACTAACAGCCATCCTTCTCAAGCTATTTCAGCAAATTTAAGTGGAGGGAAGACTTCCAAGCTCTTTTTATAAGGTAAGCATTATCATCATTTCAAAACCAGGTATAGACACCACAAAGAAAGAAAACTAGAGGCCAATATCCCTGATGAACTTAGGTGCTAAAATTCTCAACAAAATATTAGCAAACCAGATCCAGCAATACATGAAAAAAAAAATCATACACCATGATAATGTGGGAGTTATTCTAGGGAGGCAAGGCTGGTAGAATGTTTGCAAATCAATCAATGTGATTCATCACATAAACAAAAGAAAGTATAAAAATCACATAACATTAATAGATGCAGAAAAAGCATTTGATAAAATCAAGCACCCATTTATAATCAGAACTCTGAGCAAATTTGGAATACAGGGAACATACCACAACATAGTAAGGCCATATATGACAAACCAACAACCAACATCATACTTAGTAGGCAAAAATTATAAGAAATCCCCTTAAGATCAGGAACAAGACTGGCATGCCCCCTTTAACTACTCTTATTCACCTTTGTCCTGTAAGGTCTAGCTACAGCAATCAGACAAGAAAAAGAAATAAAAGGTATCCAAATTGGAAATGAATAAGTAAAACTATAGTTATTTGCTGACTACATGATACTGTGCACAGAAAACCCTAAAGTCTCACTCAAAAAATTACTAGACCTGATAAATAAATTCAGTAGGATAGCAGTATATAAAATTAATATTTGGAGATTAGTGTCATTTTTATACACCAACAATAAACTGTTTGAAAGAGAAATTAAGGAAACAATCCCCTTCACTATTGCAATAAAAAAATAAAGTATCAAGGAGTAATTTCAACCAAGGAAGTGAAAGAGTTGTACTCGGAAAGCTATAAGACATCAAAAAAAAATCAGGGAAGATACAAACAAGTGGAAGCATATACCATGTTCATGGATAGGAGGAATAAACATCATTAAAATTTCTATGTTATCCAAAGCAATCTATAAATTTATTGCAATTCCTATTAAAATTCCAATGGTATACTTCAAATATATAGAACAAATATTTCAAAAATTTACATGGAACCATAAAGGAACTGTATAGCCTCAGCAATCTTGAAAATGAAGAATAAAGTGGAGGTATCACACTTCCTTATATCAAGTTATACTACAAGGCCATTGCACTCAAAACAGCTTGGTACTGGCATAAGAACAGGCATCAGGTCAATGGAACAGAACAGAAAACCCAGAAATAAACCCACACCTTTATGGTCAATTGATATTTGACAAAGGAGGTAAGAGCATACAATGGACTAAAGACATTCTCTTTAATTAATGATGTTTGGAAAATTGGACAGGTAATTGCGAAAAAATGAAACTAAACCACCAACTTACACTATTCAGAAAAAACATACTCAAAGTGGATAAAAGACTTAAATGTAAGTCCTGAAAGCATAAACATCTTGGAAGAAAACATAGGCAGTAAACTCTCCACTATCTCTCATAGTAATATTTTTGCCAATTTATCTACATGGGCAAGTGAAATAAAGGACAAGATAAACAAATGGGACCATATCAAGTTAAAAAGCTTTTGCACAGCACAAGACACCATTAACACAATAAAAAGAAGTTACACAATGAGAGAACAGATTTGCCAATAAGTCTGATATGGGGTTAATAACTAAAATTTATAAAGAACTTCTAAAACTCAACACCAGGAAGGTAAACAATCCAATTAAAAAATGGGCAAAATAACTGAACAGACATTTCTCCAAAGAGGACATACACATGGTCTATAGGCATATGAAAAAATGTTCAAGTCACCAATCATCAGAAAAATGCAAATAAAAACCACAATGAGATACCACCTCACACTTGTCAGAATGGCACTCTTTAACAAAACTGCACACAATAAGAGTTGGCGAGTGTGTGGAGTAAAGGGAACCCTCCTGCACTGCTGGTGGGAATGCAGACTTGTGCAGCCACTGTGGAAAACAGTATGGAGTTTCCTCAAATAATTAAAAATGAAACTGCCTTTTGACCCAGCTATCCCACTTTTAGGAATGTATGCTAAGAATATGAAATCACTGATTTAAAAGAAGATATGCACCCCCATGTTTATTGCAGCATTGTTTACAATAGGCAGTATTTGGAAACAAACCATTGTCCTTCAATGGACAAATTGATTAAAAAGCTGTGGTACAGGCCCTTGCTTGTTGGCTCAGTTGTACCGCATCAACCTGGCATGAGGAAGTCCTGGGTTCAATTTCCAGCCAGGGCACAGAGGAGTAACACCCATCTGCTTCTCCACCCTTCCCTCTTTCTTTTCTCTCTATCTCTCTGTTCCTCTCCTGCAGCCAAGGCTCCACTGGAGCAAAACTGGTTCAGGTGATGAGGACGACTTCATGGCTTCTACCTCTGGCACTACAATGGCTCTGATTGCAGCAGAGCAATGTTCCAGAGGGCCAAGCATCACCCCCTAGTGGGCATGTTGGGTGGATCCCATTTGGGCGCATGTGGAAGTCTGTCAGTCTGCCTCCTCCCTGCTTCTCACTTCAGAAGAAAATACAATAAAAATTAAAAAGCTGTGGTACAGCCTGACCATGCAGTCGCGCAGTGGATAGAGTGTCGGACTGGAATGTGGAGGACTCAGGTTTGTAAGTCTGAGGCTGCTGGCTTGAGCATGGGATCACCTGGTTTGAGCGAGGCTCACCAGCTTGAGCCCAAGGTCTCTGGCTTGAGCAAAGGGTCACTTGGTCTGCTGTAGCATCCTGGTCAAGGCACGTATGAACAACTAAGGTCTTGCAACAAAAAAATTGATGCTTCTCATCTCTCTTCCTTCCTGCCTATCTGTCCCTCTCTGTCTCTCTCTGTTTCTGTCACACACACAAAAAAAGCTGTGGTACATATACACAATGGAATACTATATGGCCATGGAAAAAGAAGGAAGTCTTACCTTTTGAAATAGCATGAATGGATCTGTAACTTATCATGCTAAGTGAAATAAACCAGGCAGAGAAAGACAAGTATCATATGATCTCACATATATGTGGAATCCAATGAACAGAGTGAACTGAAGAACAGAATAGAGGCAGAGACGGGGTCACAGGGACCAGAGGGACAGCTGTCAGAGGGAAGGGAGATGAGGGGATGGGATCAGAGAAGGTGAAGGGATTGGTAAAATTATATATACATATCACAGAGATATATATAACAGGACAGCAAATCCCAGAGGGAAGGGAGAAGGAGTTAGGGGGACGTGGAAAGGGAGTATAAATAGGCACACTGGGGTGGGGGCTGAGGGTGTTGTATTTAGTGGGATACTTGAATCCATATAAACACAATAAATTAAAATTAATAAAAAATTATTTCTTAAAAAATGAAAAGAATTAATGAAAAAAATAAAATATGCTTTTAACTCTTGTCTGGTCTCTCTTTTGAACATCAATATGGTATGTGTTAATACTGACTGACTTATTTCATTGGAATTACATGATCAATTTCCTTTTTATTGAATTTAGTATACATTAATGCAATGTGATTTATAAGTCACATTGCATAAATGTGTAGGGCTAGAATCCTGTATGACTCTTCAGTGCAGTTCCTGAAGTGCTCAGCAGAAAACCTTGCACAATTGTTGATATTGAGTGAGCAAATGAAAGAAAGACAATAGATTGATGTTCAATTTTCAGGATATTGACTTGGTTTTCTTGTTACATTTAGTTACACAAGTGAAGTAAAAAAATATTTGAGATAATTATCTAAAAAATAAGTACTAATTATTTTTCTTCCCAATTTTTCATAATATCTTCATTATTAAAGCAAAAATTAGTATCAATTCAGTTTTTATGGAAGAAAGTTTTTTTTTGGGGGGGGGTTCTGCTATGGTTTTATTTAATCATTGTGACAATTACCTCAAGTTTTTATTTTGTGTAGATTTCCCAGATAATTTTCAGTATTTCTTTAATGAGGTTATTTAACCAGTGGTAATGTTAGGAGTAATAAGAGGAGGTGACAAGAATAAAAGAATACTGAGTCATTGCCTTTTTTGTACACTGGTGAATGCATTCTTAAACATTACTTTTTCTGAACTTATGTTAAAAGCTGCAATATATGACCTCTGGTGATTTTTCTTGCCAAAAATCATGAGGATCAACATCATACTCTGTTAATGGTTTTCAGTTATGATATAAAGCATTCTTAAGGATTCCAGTCATGGCACATTCCAGAGTGGAAATGCTCAAATATATTATTGTCAACTTTCCAAATATTTCTAAGAAGTATACAAGTTTATTATGCTAGAAAGCTACATCATGAAGAACAAATTAATCTTTTCTTTATTTTTCTACTGTGGCCCAGAAATTTCTTGATAAAGGGCTGCATTGCCTCTATACTGTGTCTCAACACCTTTGAGAACAACCTTGGGTAAATTTATGCAGAAAATGCAGGCTTGTCAGTAAGGTGAAACTGCAGTCACTCAATAGAAACCCAGTGATTCTTCAGCTGCTACCAATCTTACTTAAGTATTAATTACTTTCTTTTAAAATAATATTATTTCAGGTGCCAAGTTAATGACTTTCCAGTAGTAAAAACCTCAGCAATGAATTAAACTACAGTATGATTATTTGTACTTTATCCCCTTTTGGATGAAAAGATAAGATGTATTTCGTGGATGATAGTAGTAGCTCAATCATCTATGTTCTCATGTTTTGTTTTGTTTTGTTTTTTTCAGAGACAGAGAGAGAGTCAGAAAGAGCGATAAATAGAGACAGACAGATGAAACAGAGAGAGATGAGAAGCATCAATCATCAGTTTTTTGTTGTGGCAATTTAGTTGTTCATTGATTGCTTTTTCATATGTGCCTTGACAGTGGGGCTACAGCAGACTGAGTAACCCCTTGCTTGAACCAGCGACCTTGGGTCCAAGCCGGTGAGCTTTGCTCAAACCAGATGAGCCCACGCTCAAGCTGGTGACCTTGGGGTCTCGAACCTGGGGCCTCCACATCCCAGTCTGATGCTCTATCCACTGCGCCACCACCTGGTCAGGCTCAATCTTCTATGTTCTTATTCATCCTTAAGATGAACCCCCATGAGTCATGCCCTTGAATCTTTGCTTTTGAGTGTGTTTGAAATATGATTTTTCTTTTAACCAATAGAATATGGCAAAGTGGTAAAACATCACTTCTATGATTATGTTTCGGTATATAGAATACTGTTTTACAAACTGGAGGAAGAGATTACGTTGCTGGTCAAGAGGAAGCAAAATCCATGCTGTGAATTACTTTTCAAGATGTTCACGTGGCCTTTTGGCCCTGATGGTAGCCTCCATTTGGCAGCCAGTAAGAAACCGGGCACTTTGTAACACAGATGCAAGGAAATGAATTCTGTAAACTTAGAAACAGACTCTTCCCCAATTGGACCTCTAGATGAGTAGGAGCCTTGGCTGGCACCTTGATTACATACAGCTTTGTGAGACTCTGAGTAGAAGACCCAGTTATGCTGTTCCTAGACTCCTGATCAATAGCAGTTTTGAGACATAAATGTGTGTTTTAAGCTTCTAAATTAATGTTAATTTGTTATGCAGCAAGATAAAATGAATATAACCTGTTACGTGTCAAAAAATTAAGGTTATATCTACAACATTAATTCTATGTCTTTAGTAAAACAATGTCTGTTACTTGTTTTGGAGGGAATTAAATGTCATAGGGAATGACTGAGATTTTTATTATTAAATGAATATTGTTTAGTCATATAGTCATAGTCCAAGTCTACTCATCTGGATGCCAAAGAACTATTTAGAGTAATTCAAATAACCAATCAACTATCAAAGTATTGTGATATCTCAAAGGAGGCATGGAACCAAAGTTTGGGTGGAGCAGCATTTTGTTGAGAAAGAATGGCTGTATGGATGGGTAGCAGTTATAATGAGAGACCAGAAATAACCACACAGGAAAGAGTATTTAGATACTATCACTTGGTCTGAAAATAATTCTTTCTTATACCCAACATTCACCCTTCTAAAAGACATTCACAGAGTGTTTGAGTTGTAAGAAGCCTCTTTGGACAATTAAGTCTTTTTTTTACAATGTAAATATCTGTTTAAGAATATACAGGACAGAATTAGTAAAAACATAAGATATAGAATTAATAAATGCTTTATATAAAAGAGAGGGGAATTTGAACTAATATAGCACAGTGGTTAAGATTGCTGGTTTTGGGTGAGCTGAGATTGAACCATGAGAGAATTTTAAAAAAGTACTTTATATTCCAACATCACCAGTCTGGACTGTTTTTCTTCTCTCATTTTGATATCCTCTAGTCCATTGTCCAGCACCTGGTCAAATACCTCTGATTTATTCACCTCTTATTGAAGAGATATTAATCTAGGGCACAAAAACTTTGATAAGAAAAAAAATTATCTTTATTTTCAAACCAAGTAACATAAGCTGACTTTATAATTTTATAATTACTTATAAAGTAATGCTTTATAAGTATTACTGACTTTATAATCAGTAATCAAGAGAAATCATAAATATTTTAATTTTATTTAACAGTTACATATATATAAAATATATTTATACTTATCAAAACTTTCATTAGATTAATTGCTATATAATATTTAACATTAATAGAGAAGCATACTTATTAATAAATCACAAATTTTAAAAATTAAAAAAATTACTTTATATCATAATTTTAAGATGGGAAAATATCAGCTAACACATTCTAAGACTTTGGAAAAGATTCATACTAATATAATTCATAGCACTAATGGAAATTTTATTATCCATTATGAAACTATTTGACATCATTACCAATCTAAAGGAAGGAAAAGTTTATTTCTGAAATATAATTAACGTGTTTTCACTTGGGAAGAATAGGAAGTTAAAAATAGAGTTATGATCCTTATGTGTATCTTTGGGCAGGTTCACCTCATGAATGAATGGAAATTTCATAGAACAATAGAGGTTGTCACATTACTAATTTTCTAGTAGAGCTGATCAAATATAGATAGTCTGAAGTTCTATTTTAATATAACATACATAAGGGCATCTAGAGTACATGTGTAATTTTAAGCTTTTTATTTTGAATAATATTCACTAAGGTATTAAGCTGAACTTAGAGGGGGGAGCATAGAGTCAATGCCTGATAAACCCTTATTGGGTACAATGACAACAGACAATAACCAAAAAAGTAAAGAGGGTGGTTGTTTCCTACTCTTTTTTGAAGATCTTGAAATTTGGAGCTACTTGACATATCAATTTCTGCCCTAAGTCTATAAAGGTCTTTCAAAATGCAAGTTGTTCAATGGTGCCTTTGACTTTATTGTTAAGGTTCACATTCCTCAGGCTGGCACACAAAGTCTGCCATTATTGGTCTGTACCAGCTCCTCTGACTTCAGCTCCTCTTCCAGCTGCACTGAACTGTTGAATCCTCCACCGTCTTCAGCCTTTCACCTCTTGGCCTCCATGATCCTGTAGGCTCTGTACTTTTTGCAAAGCTCAGCTCTAATATTGACTGTTGTAAGAAGCCTATGCAGACTTTCAGTCTAATTTAAACATTTTTTTTTCTGTTTGTGTTTCCCTTACTCACAATACTTATTCTGTAAGTAGCAACTGATTGAATATCTACTTTCCTTATTAGACTGTGATTTCCTTGAGGGAAGGATTACTCACTGAATTTTGTATCTCAAGACTAGAACTATTTACTGACCACTTTCTGTGTATCAGCTGTTATCCTAAACGATCTATATTAACTCTTTTAATACTTAAAATACCCTTAGGGGGTAGATGCTAATTTAATCATCATATCAATGAGGACACTGAGTCTCAGAGAGGTTAAGGAATACATTCAATGCCACACTGCTTGTAACAGATGGAGCTAAGATATGAGCACCCAGACAGTCTACCTTCCGAACCTATCCTTTTAACCACGTTCTCTATTGTTTTGCACATGGTGGGTCTTCAATGCATAATGGGGGAATGAATAGCTGAGTGATAAATGCAGGGGACATTGAGCAGCAAGACCTGATTGTGAGCTGGCGCACAGGATCAGAGAGCAGTTATATATTAGGTTCAATTATAATAGCAATGGAGCATAGAGGAGCTTAGCTTAAGAAGCCATTATAATCTCTACCAGACTCATCATTTTATTATCTTGTAGTTCATCAGGGACTGTCTTTGAAGTCAGATAAGGCCTCTGATATATATAAAGAAATGAATAAAAGAGTTGGAAGAAAAGAAAGCATTTCAATTAAAGAAATCACCAGTTTTTCAGGTATAGAATGTTTTCACGAATTTAGACACACTGATACATTTAGTCAAGCAACAGGAAAATATTGAACACCTTTGTACCTTGCATTGTTCTGAGTCCTGTGGAGATGTGCAAAAAGGTAGAGGCAGTGCCCAAGTTTGACTGCAGTGTGTTAGAGTCTATAAAGAAGACTCCATTTTTACATTGAGAAAATATGTTGTAATTGGGTATGTACTTCATATTCAGCTCTGGACACAGTGTTATAAACATTATTAACAATATGATAAAGCTAGAGCTACTCTAAACATTTTTATTCACTTAAGATAATAAAAATGCTGTAAAAATGAGCATAAATATATCATATACTTTGATTATAGTTAAGAATCTCAAGTATCAAGTATACACATAACACATTAACATTCTATTCCATCATAAATTTGATTCAAAATAAATGTGCAAGCCTTAATTAACATTAAATATTTAAATAACAACAATTTTTAATGTCTTTTTAGAAGTTTACAAGGGTTTTGCTGGAATGATTTGAATGGCCCAAGTTCTTAAAAACTCTGTCCTAGTAAGTCCTGTTTATGTCTTTTTTTCATTCTTGAATTATGCTGAAGCAAGCAGACATTGAAAATAATTCTGCTCTTTTAAATTAGCCTCAAAATAATAATTATTGAAACATTGAAGATTTTATGATAATACAACAGTGGTTGTCCTGCTGCAAGGAATTTAAGAAAAGGATGAAATTAACCCTCACATTCTTCTTTTTGTCACCTTCTCACATTGCTTCTATTTATTCAAATGATCAATAAAAATAGTAGTTCTCATATTGATTTATTGAAACCTTGATAATATCTGAATCTGGTGTGGAGAGATTCTCCTCCTGACAATTTAATCCTGGGTGAATTGAAGAGATTTTTTGGAAGAGAAGCTAAAGATAGGGGCTGAATGATATCTGGATTATCAAATCCTAAATGGAGGCGAACATGAGGATAGGTGACTGAAGGAATTCTTTTCAGATCTTAAAATGTGAGTGTGGCAATAATGCATCCTTAAATTTTAGAAACTAGTCAAAAGAAACATAAGATTTTTTACTGAGGAAACTGAGTCTATAGGCAACTTTTAATAACAATGCAAAAATCAGTGAACTGAATTTTTCCAGTGCCATAGCAGTGAAATGTTGAGCATATCTCACAAAATTAATGTAGAGTCGCAAATAAAATTGAAATTGTATAATAATATTACTGAAGAAGTTCTTATTTTATTTTCTTTTTAAAAAAATCACCTAGTCTCTCCAGTGGTGGTACAGTGTATAGAGAGTTGACCTGGAATGCTGAGGTCACTGGCTCAATCCTGGGGTCACTGGCTTGATTCCAAGGCTGCCCTCTCAAACTCAGAGTTGCTGGCATAAGCATGGTGGTTTGAGTCCAAGGTTGTCTGTCCCAAGGTCATCTGTCTCAAGGGTGCCAGTTTGATCCCTAGTCACAGCACATATGAGAAACAATCAATGCACAACTAAGGGGAATGAGTTACTGCTTCCCTCTCTCTTTCTTCCCCTCTCTTTTTCCCTCTCTCTCTTCCCCCCTCCTCTCTCTTAAAATAAGAATCACCTAAACGTTCTTTAGTGACTAATAAAAAAAAAACTTAAAAACTCTGGTTCTAGAAATAGTATAAGAGTAATAGTTTCCTTTTCTAGTTACTCATTTGAGCTCTGAAATCAAAATTTATGCAGAAGAAAAAATATTTAATGACTTAGGGCCCCCTTAAGCAAAGAGCTTTAAAGAATAATCAAGTTCTGAACAGAAAAAGTCACCATGGAAATTGAATCAGCAGGTGGAGAAGTATTGTATATGTGACTGACATTTATATCTATGTCCAGGGTCTCTTCTTCCAATTCTAGATCTGCATATCCATGTCCTTATTTCCAGCATTTTTATATGAATGTCTGAGAAGCAACTCAATTTTAATATGTCTGAAACTGAACTTCTGATCATCTTCTCAAAACTTGTTTGTCTTTCAGTGCAGCCTTCCAACTATTCAGGTTTAAAACCTTTATAGTCTTGACTCCTTTCTTTTACATCCTACATCTAATTTATCTGCCAATCTTATTGGCACTTTCTGCACCTGTATCCACAACCCATTGTTCTCTTTATCCCTATTGCTACCTCTTGGTTAGAACCACTATTATCTGTGAGCTTCCAAACTCATCTCCCTACCTCTGTCTCCACTATCCTATGCCCCTCTTCTCCCATTCAGTCTATTCCCCACACAGCAACCAGAATAATCCTTTAAAATATAAGTCAAATCATGTCACTTAGAGTATAAGTCCTTGCTATGATTTACAAGACTATGACTTGCAAGGCCTTACATGTTCTCTCTCTTTCCTCACCACCTGCTATTCTCCCCTCTTCTTTCTAGTCTAGCTAGCTACACAGTCTTCCTTGCATTCCAGGTATGCTCCAACTTTCAGGTCTTTGAACTTCCTCTTGTAGTTGAGATGCCTGCTATTGTCTCAGATAGCTGCCTGGGTTACTCACTCACCTCTTACAGGCCTTTACTCAAATGTCACCTTTTCAGTAAGCCTTTCCTTGGACACCTTATGTAAAATTACAAACTGGACCACTTTCTTAAGTCCCTATGTCTCTCCTATGCTTTATTATATTTTTCTTTATAGTATTTATACCCTTTAACATACCATATATATTTACTCACTTTCCTTGTCTGTTTACTATTGTTTTCCCAGCACTGCTTGGCTAGATCAATGCTTGGCTCAGAGCAGACACAATGAATATTTGCTGAGCAAGTAAATAAATGTCACTTTATTTTGTTGGGAAATTCTGAGATTGGGCTTTGTCTTCTTCCTTTCCCCATTCCCAAATTTGGGGAGTTCATTTTGAGACCAGAAACTTCATTTCTGCCATTGTGGTGGTTCTCACCCTACTTCATATAAACTGCTTAGGAGAAGTACCTTGCAACTAGGAAAACACATTTTTCTCTCTGGAATGTTGACCACGTTCTCTAATGAAGAGAGCACCAGCAGGAAGCTGTTTCTTCTTTCTGTCCCTTTATCAGTAGAACCTATTCTGACTTGGGTGAGCCACTGAGAGTCTCATTGGAATGACAGGAGTCATGAAAAGCTTGTTAATAACTGGAATGGGAGACAGAATGCCTCTGGAAAGAAGATACCATAACCCAGAAAGTAGGGATTTTATGCAAGGGAATGGATCCATGTACTAGGCGTTTGCACTGTCTATTGTGTGAAGAAGGTAGGCATGCAGGAGACACTCTATTTTCCACTTCTTTGTTTTCTGATCACTCACAGTATTTTCCTCTAAGCTTTATTATTGCCTGCTTCTATTTCTCTCAATTAACATACATGCATTAGAGCTGGAAGTAACACATTGATGGCTTTGTGACCTGACAGGTGTTCCTGCCAATTAGGAGCCTAACTCCATCATCATATCTGCAATTAGCCTCCATAGAATTGGCAATATTTTGAAAAACCTAATATTTTGGGGGGAAATATTTTAAAGCTTGACTTTATTTTGAATACAATATATTCCACTTGTCTTACTGAATGTTTTGATAAGTATGTTTAGAAAGAATATTCTAGTCTTTACTGGATACAAAAAAGGCAACAGATTATATTAAAGACAATAACACATAGGCTGTGCATACTCATTACACTGCTAGCCTATAAAATGATTATCATGTAGGAAAGCAATATGGTGGCATGCTGTAGAATTCTGACTAAATGAAAAAAATAAACATTTTAAAAATTGAAAGTTTTTTTAACAACTTAATTTAGTCCATTTATGTTGCCTGTGTTGCTGTGATCATAGGGTAAATGCCATGGAATAAATATTCTAATTGCATCTCTCTTCCAAAATAATTGCCTTGTCTCTTCTGGCTTTAGCTTTAAGAAATATGTATCTAATAATGAACGATCTTTCTTGCTAGTTAGCTATAGTCCTGGACACCTTCAATCAGTGACCTGCAGGCTGCTTTTGGGCAAGATAAAGGGATCAGATAGGGATGGTTTGCTGGAAGATATAACAGTTAGACCTGAGGTATCACACAGGAGAACTTCCTGCAGAATGAAGTTTTAGATTTTCTCAAGATTTATAAGGTTCTGTCTATAGTTCATCCTCTAAGTGGTTGTGGAGTCCTGGACAAATCACTTCCTCTTATTAACCCTCACTTCCTTCAATTTTAGAAAAAGTAGGCTGGGTTAATTTTCTCTATTGTTTTTTGCAGTTGTAAAGTGACGATCACTAAGCTTCAAAACAAAAATGACCATTCACCTTATTCATCATAAATTAATGAAATACCTTTGATTTATATAATGTGTCATTGGCTTTTGTTATTTTCATTTTTTCAGGCTCCTTTTTATTTATTTATTTATAATTTTTATTTTTTGTTTTGAAATTAAATTTCTTTTTTTTTAATTTAGAAAATTAGATTTAATGATGACATTGACCAACAAGTGTACATAGATTTCAGACAGACATCACTACAGCATTTGAATAGTCAATTATGTTATATGTCTATCACCCAAAGCCAAGTCATTTTCTGTTACCTTTTATTTGTCCCTCTTTACACCCTTCCCCCAACAGGTCCTTCCCCTTCCTTATATTCCTTCCGCACTGTAACCACTGCACTCATATCTCTGTCCACGAGTCTCAGCTTTGTATCTCACCTATGTGTGAAATTATACAGTTTTTAGCTTTTTCTGATTTATTTATTTCATTCAGTATAATGTTCTCAAGGTCCATCTATATTGTCATAAATGGCAATATATCAATCATTTCTTATGGCTGAGTAATATTCCAATGTATATATGTACCATATCTTTATCAAATCCTCTATTGAGAGATACTTTAGTTGTTTCCTTGTGTTGGTCACTGGAAATGATGCTACATTGAACATGGGGATGCATGTGTCTTTGCATACCAATGTTTTTGAGTGTCCTTAGCTTTTAGCAACCACAGAAACCATTGCAGATTGACGCTGGCTAAGAATCTACAGATAAATCTCCTTTTTAGGAAGTGGTATTTAAGAAAGCTTTCTCAATGAAATTATCCTATAGCAAATGCTTATAAGACATTTATAAAGAGAAAGGAAGAAGAAAAAAAGCATGGGAAAAAAGCAAACTGTTTTATTTCAAGAAATAATGAAAATCAGTTTGTTTACATGCTTCTTTATATTCCTAACACTTTTAAAAGCTTTGTTGCTTAAACTGTAATTTCACAGTCAATTAATCTACCACATACTGTGTGCTGCTTTCTGTAGGCGGCTGTACTAGGCACCAAAATCTCCCAAACTGCCTGTTTTTGCTATACTTTTAGGTTGATTTAAATGTGAATGCAGAGACTGGGTACCACCTGATTTGTAGGGGAGAGAAAACCTTCAAAAATGGACTTCATGTACAATGTGGATGTATAATCTTTAATTCTGGGCTATAAGAATCCAGAATTTCAATCTTAGAAAGAAACTTCCAATCTCCTTCACTATTGCTTTCATTAAAGTACAGTATAATGCAGATGAATATTAGAGGAAACATCATGAAGTCAGAAGAATTTCATGAAAATCAATGGGAGAATAAATGGCACTTCTCTTAGTAGATTGGCTTCTAAAGGAGAAAAGGAGAGGCGTACTAGATTGTACTTTGTGGTTCACACCACTGAGTTCCAGCTCTGCTAATAGGCAGAGTGACCTAGGGTGAATTACTTCCCCTTCACCTTGGTGGCTCTCAGTTCAATCAAAAAGTGAGTTGATTAGAAAGCCTCCATGCTTCCTAACTGTTAATTAGAGAAGAATTAGAGAGAAGCCATGGAAATAAGCACATTTCCATTTCCAAATATTTTGGAATGTTTATGCAGCACAAAATTTTTTTTGTTTTCTATTAGGATTGTGGATTGGGATGTGCTTCATTTTGTTGGCGTTGTTTATGTTACTCCAATCACTTTGGCTGAAAAAAAATTTTTTAGGGGTCATCATCCAGTGTTTTAGTTTATGTCTGATAAGACTGTAAACTTAACAGGACAGGAATTTTTTCTCCTGTTCTTTATGGTCTATAAAGTACCATATACATTTACACAGTTCTATAAATTATAAGAATAAAAATAAGTGCTGATCCAACACATACATTCATTTAATATTTAGCAGATTTTAGTGATACCTTCAATATTTTATCCTCAGATATTTTACAGTGTTTGGAGTTTTCATGGCAGTCTCTCAGAGATGGACTTTCAGTTTAAATTTTGCATTGATTCCGAATGCCCCTTCTGGGTCTCATTCTTTAGCCATTGAAAGACTTTCAGCTCACTAACCTTGGGAGCCTCTTTTAGGCCATTTTCTGTTGCATTAGTCAGCTCCCTTTGTGTGATATCCAGCACTCTTCATGGCTATATATACTTTCCAATTTTATACAATTTATGGAAAACTTTTTTCAGATGAAACTTCCTGAAACACTGACTTCATTGTGTCATTTTTTGGGTTAAAAACTTGCAACACTTCTAAAATTAAATTTCTACCTGTCAGCTTAGAATTCAAGGTCTTCTATCAGCTAAAAGTATATTCTAGTATTTCCCACTTACAAAGCAAACAATATACAAACTAACAATGACAACAACAACAGCAAAAACTCCTGAAGTCACATATCTTCCATCACTGCTTTATCTCTGTGTTTCCTTTATAGCAAGTCTTCTTGGATTAGTTGGCTATACTCAATTCCCCTTATGTGCCTTCTAGTCACTCCCCACCCACTCCAATCATCACTCTACTGAAACTATTTTTTCATAGTTACCAGCCATCTCCATGTTGCCAAGTCTAGTAGGCCCAGCTCTGCTCTCTCTAACATGAATTCTCAGTAGTGTTCAGCATGTTCTGGTTTTCCTTCTGACTTTCTGACTGCTCCTTTTAACTGTGTGTTGTTGTTGTTTTTTAATTAAAACCATTTTTTTTGATACTTTCTTTGTTGGACCTCAGATATTGAAAAATCTCCAGCCTCATCCTAGAGTCTTCTCTTTTCTCACTTTTTACCTAATTTTACTCAGTTTCATGGCTTTCAATATCCTCAATAGGCTGATGACTAGTTTTTATATTACTATTCCCCTGGACTCCAGACTTTTATAACTAATGGCCTTTTTTTCAGTTTATATTTGGTTATGGTGGCTCACACAGCAGAATATCTTCCCAATATTCACTTTTCCTAAGAGAACCATGATACTGTTTGGGGTACAATGTGCACAGCTAAGAACTACATTTTTAGACTCCTTTGGAGCTATGGGTAGTCATGGGAGAGATCATTCAAAGTCTTAAAGAGATTTCTGGGGAATTTTCAATCTCAATATAGACACACATCCTTTCCCATTTTGCTTCCTTTTTATTCCTGCCTGAAGCATGGGCCACTTCCCACTTTCTCACCACGCACCTACCACATTGATCTTTCTGACTCAAAATATGAACATAAACTATTTTTTCCCTAAGGACATATGCTCTTGCTGTTCCCTCTGCTTGGTCTACTGATTGACTCTTCATAATTGAGGGCTCAGTTTGGATACCATCTTTTCAGAGTGGCTTCCCTCAGCATTCTCTTTTTTTTTTCTTTTTTTACAGAGACAGAGTCAGACAGAGGGACAGACACAGGAACAAAGAGAGATGAGAAGCATTGATCATCAGTTTTTCGCTGTGACACCTTAGTTGTTCATTGATTACCCTCTCATATGCCCTGACTGTGGGCCTTCAGCAGAACAAGTAACCCCTTGCTCAAGCCAGCGACCTTGGGTCCAAGCCGGTGAACTTTGCTTAAACCAGATAAGCTCACACTCAAATTGGCTACCTCGGGGTCTTGAACCCGGGTCCTTCCACATCCCAGTCCGATGCTCTATCCACTGCGCCACTGCCTGGTCAGGACCTCAGCCTTCTAATTAAACAGCCTTGCCTGATGTGGAATACCTATCCTTTTCTTCACTCCTAAATCAAATCAGGTCTGTCTCAAATCTTATCTCCAGGAAGCCTTTCTTTTATTTATTGCATTCCACAAAGATATTTCTGTTTCTTAATCCCCATAGTATATATTTATGTGCACCATCTTTCTCAGAATATAGCCTTTGCTATTCACAAATTGTTTGGTTAATGCATGCCTATTTTCCTAAGCAGAATGTAAGCTTTTCGCAAATGATAGGTTTTGAATTTCCTTTAACAACTTCAGTGCTTTACTCATGGCTGAGGCTTAAAAATATATATTAATTTAATGATGTTCAGATTTTCAGTAAGTGGTGCCTTCATACTAATCATCTGCTTTTGTCTTTACATTGCAGGGTTTTTTTTTTTTTGTTTTTTTTTTTTCATTTTTCTGAAGCTGGAAACAGGGAGAGACAGTCAGACAGACTCCCGCATGCGCCCGACCGGAATCCACCCGGCACGCCCACCATGGGGCGATGCTCTGCCCACCAGGGGGCGATGCTCTGCCCATCCTGGGCGTCGCCATGTTGCGACCAGAGCCACTCTAGCGCCTGGGGCAGAGGCCACAGAGCCATCCCCAGCGCCCGGGACATCTTTGCTCCAATGGAGCCTTGGCTGCGGGAGGGGAAGAGAGAGACAGAGAGGAAAGCGCGGCGGAGGGGTGGAGAAGCGAATGGGCGCTTCTCCTATGTGCCCTGGCCGGGAATTGAACCCGGGTCCTCCGCACGCTAGGCCAATGCTCTACCGCTGAGCCAACCGGCCAGGGCACATTGCAGGGTTTTTTAAGAAAATACTTCCCTACTTGATTGTAAGGAGGATCTCCTACTATTTTAATTTTATCTTTTGTCTTTGTTGCTAAATCAAGGTGAGATCCTAGTATATTAGAATATAAAATGTTTTTTAATAATTTTATTTCAGTTGGATTTAAAACCAAAAGTAAAGATGGTTATAATATTGACTGACATTACCGTCCTCCATGAACATCATACATGGAGGTGAGTCTAGCAGACATGTGGCAGTGAGCTTTAGCTTTCAGAATTTTTATTTCAGTGTAGGAGAAAGTACATTTATTTCTACTCAGAAGGATGCTATGAATCATTTCCAGTAGAAATTGAAGTTCTGAGTTTATTTTTTCCAGAAGTGATTAGTGATTATGGATTTGCACAGATCTACCCGTACATCTTTTCTGGTATCCATAGCAACAAAAACAATACATCTTTGAGAAGTTCAATAGGGGCAATCAAGAGTGGTTTTCTTGGTGCAAAGCAAGCCTGCCCATGTGAAGTTCAAATCTCCACCACAGGTCTCATTAGAACCAGTCATTTTCAGGCTGAATGAACCCACCCAAGGAATAAACAAATGTTTTGTAAAGGTATCATATTCCTACACTTATCTGAGATTTAATAAGAGAAGTAATACCTTGTTTAAATTTACTTTAGATTCAATAAACCTGAAACTATCTTGTCTCAATTTGTTCATTTCTTGGGTCAGTTAGGTCAGCAATCCCACAAATGTAAACCACTTGACCCTATTTAGATCAGTCTTTAAATTCAGAAAAAGTTTAGCTAAAATTTAAATCAAATCCACAATGGAAGGGATAAGTATTTATTTATTTATTTATTTATTTATTTATTTATTTATTTATTTAAGAGTGAGAGAAAGAGAGAAAGAGAGAGGGAGGAAGAGACAGACAGAGAAAAAGGAAGAGAAATGAGAATCATCAACTCATAGTTGTGGCACCTTAGTTGCTCATTGATTGCTTTCTCATGTGTGCCTTGACAGGAGGCTCCAGTTGAGCCAGTGACCTTTTGCTCAAGTCCAGTGAACCTGAACTCAAACCAGGGACCATGGGGTCATATCTATGATCCCATTCTCAGGCCAGGACCTCACACTCAAGCCGGCTACCCCCTGCTCAAGCCAGCAGCAACCTGTGTCCTCAACATCCCAGGTTAATGCTCTACCCACTGCACCACTGCTTGGTCAGGCAAAAGGGATAAATCTTTAATAACATGAAAGAACAAAACCCCGGAAATGTATATTTAAGTTAGGATTATCACAGAACGCTTGCACTGGTAAGGTTACCATATTTTAAGAAGATTGTAAAATTCTCCATATATTTACAAGGAAGATATAATGAGCAATAATCTCAAAACAGGTTTTTTTTTTTTTTTTTGGTTTGTCATATATGGCCTTTATTATGGTAAGATTCTTTCCTTCTATTCTAATTTTTTTTTAATTTAATGCAGTGACATTGATAAATGAGGGTACATATGTTGAGAGAAAATATCTCTAGATTATTTTGACATTTGATTGTGCTGTATACCCCTCCCACAAAGTTAAATTGTCTTCTGTCACCTTCTATCTGGTTTTCTTTGTGCCCCTCCCCTCCCCTAACCACTCTCTCCTTCTTCACCCCATCCCCCCTCCCCCAACCCCCCGCCCCTGTTGCCATCACATTCTTGTTCATGTCTCTGAGTCTCATTTTTATGTCCCTTCTATGTATGGGTTCATCTCAGTTTTTTTTCTGATTTACTTATTTCACTCCGTATAATGTTATCAAGGTCCATCCATGTTATTGTAAACGATCCGATGTCATCATTTCTTATGGCTGAGTAGTATTCCATAGTATATATGTACCAAAGTTTTTTAATCCACTCGTCCTCTGACGGACACTTGGGCTGTTTCCAGATCTTCGCTATTGTGAACAATGCTGCCACAAACATGCGGGTGCATTTCTCCTTTTCGAGCCGTTCTATGGTGTCCTTGGGGTATATTCCTAAAAGTGGGATAGCTGGGTCAAAAGGCAGTTCGATTTTCAGTTTTTTGAGGAATCTCCATACTGTTTTCCACAGTGGCTGCACCAGTCTGCATTCCCACCAGCAGTGCAGGAGGGTTCCCTTTTCTCCACATCCTCACCAGCACTTATTCTGTGTTGTTTTGTTGATAAGCGCCATTCTGACTGGTGTAAGGTGATATCTCATTGTGGTTTTAATTTGCATTTCTCTAATGATTAGTGATGTTGAGCATTTTTTCATATGCCTATTGGCCATCTGTGTGTCCTCTTTGGAGAAGTGTCTATTCATCTCTTTTACCCATTTTTGGATTGGGTTGTTTGTCTTCCTGGTGTTGAGTTTTACAAGTTCTTTATAAATTTTGGTTATTAACCCCTTATCAGACGTATTGTCAAATATGTTCTCCCATTGTGTAGTTTGTCTTTTTATTCTGTTCTTGTTGTCTTTAGCTGTGCAAAAGCTTTTTAGTTTGATATAGTCCCATTTGTTTATCCTGTCTTTTATTTCACTTCCCCGTGGAGATAAATCAGCAAATATATTGCTCCGAGAGATGTCCGAGAGCTTACTGCCTATGTTTTCTTCTAAGATGCTTATGGTTTCACGGCCTACATTCAAGTCTTTTATCCATTTTGAGTTTACTTTTGTGAGTGGTATAAGCTGGTGATCTAGTTTCATTTTTTTGCAGGTAGCTGTCCAATTTTCCCAACACCATTTGTTAAAGAGGCTGTCTTTACTCCATTGTATTTCCTTACCTCCTTTGTCAAATATCAGTTGTCCATAGAACTGTGGGTTTATTTCTGGGTTCTCTGTTCTGTTCCATTGATCTATATGTCTGTTCTTATGCCAGTACCAGGCTGTTTTGAGTACAACGGCCTTGTAGTATAACTTGATATCAGGAAGTGTGATACCTCCCACTTTATTCTTCTTTTTTAAGATTGCTGAGGCTATTCGTGTCCTTTTTTGGTTCCATATAAATTTTTGGAATATGTGTTCTATATCTTTGAAGTATGTCATTGGTATTTTAATTGGTATTGCATTGAATTTATAAATTGCTTTGGGTAATATAGACATTTTAATGATGTTTATTCTTCCTAACCATGAGCACGGTATATGCTTCCACTTGTTTGTATCTTCCTTGATTTCTTTTATCAATGTTTTGTAATTTTCCGAGTACAAGTCTTTAGTCTCCTTGGTTACGTTTACTCCTAGGTACTTTATTTTTTTGGTTGTAATTGTGAAGGGGATTGTTTCCTTAATTTCTCTTTCTGACTATTCATTGTTGGTGTATAAAAATGCTTCTGATTTCTGAGTATTGATTTTATATCCTGCCACTTTGCTGAATTTATTTATCAGGTCCAGTAGTTTTTTGATTGAGACTTTAGGGTTTTCTATATACAATATCATATCATCTGCAAATAATGATAGTTTTACTTCTTCTTTTCCAACTTGAATGCCTTTTATTTCTTCTTCTTGTCTGATTGCTGTGGCTAGGACTTCCAGGAGTATGTTAAATAAGAGTGGTGAAAGGGGGCACCCCTGCCTTGTTCCTGATCTTAAGGGTATTGCTTTTAATTTTTTCCCATTGAGTATGATGTTGGCTGTGGGTTTCTCATAGATGGCTTTTATCATGTTGAGGTATGTTCCCTGTATTCCCACTTTGCTGAGAGTTTTGATCATGAATGGGTGCTGGATTTTATCAAATGCTTTTTCTGCATCTATTGAAATTATCATATGGCTTTTCTCCTTCTTTTTGTTTATGTGATGAATCACATTGATTGATTTACGAATATTGTACCAGCCTTGCCTCCCCAGAATAAATCCCACTTGATCATGGTGTATGATTTTTTCCACATATTGTTGGATCCGGTTTGCTAATATTTTGTTGAGGATTTTAGCATCTATATTCATCAGAGATATTGGCCTATAATTTTCTTTCTTTGTGTTGTCTTTGCCTGGTTTTGGAATCAGAATTATGCTCGTCTCATAAAAGGAGTTTGGAAGTCTTCCTTCCTCTTGAATTTTTTGAAATAGTTTGAGGAGGATAGGAGTTAGTTCTTCTTTGAATATTTGGTAGAATTCCATTGTGAAGCCATCTGGCCCCGGACTTTTCTTTGTTGGGAGTTTTTTGATAACTGTTTCGATCTCCTTTGGTGTAATCGGTCTGTTTAAGTTTTCTGATTCTTCCAGATTGATTTTTGGAAGATTGTATGTTTCAAGGAATTTGTCCATTTCATCTAGGTTGTCTAGTTTTTTGGCATACAGTTCTTCATAGAATTTTCTTACAATATTTTGTATTTCTGTTGTGTCAGTTGTTATTTCTCCTCTCTCATTTCTAATTTTATTTATTTGAGTCCTCTCTCTCTTTTTCTTGGTGAGTCTACTTAAAGGTTCATCAATCTTGTTTACCTTTACAAAGAACCAGCTCCTAGTTTCATTGATCCTCTGTATTGTTTCTTTAGTCTCTATGTCATTTATTTCTGCTCTGATCTTTATTATTTCCTTCCTTCTACTACATTTGGGCTTTACTTGCTGTTCTTTTTCTAATTCTTTTAGATGCAGGGTTAATTTGTTTATTTGAGCTTTTTCTAGCTTCTGAAAGTGTGCCTGTAGTGCTATGAACTTCCCTCTCAGCACTGCTTTCGCTGTGTCCCATAAATTTTGAGTTGTTGTATGCTCATTGTCATTCGTTTCTAGGAATTTCTTTATTTCTTCTTTGATCTCATTCTTAATCCATTCATTATTTAACACCCTGCTATTTAGTTTCCATGTGTTTGAGAATTTTTGAGCTTTTCTGCTGTGATTCATTTCTAGTTTTATGCCGTTGTGATCGGAGAAAGTGCTTGATATGATTTCAGTCTTCTTAAATTTGTTGAGAGCCCTTTTGTGCCCTAACATGTGGTCTATCCTAGAGAATGTACCATGAGCACTTGAAAAGAATGTATATTCTGCTGCTTTAGGGTAAAAGGTTCTGAAGATATCTATTAAATCGAGTTGATCTAGTGTTTCCAATAAGTCTGCTGTTTCTTTGTTAATTTTCTTTCTTGAGGATCTATCTAGTGATGTTAGTGGGGTATTGAAATCCCCTACTATTATAGTATTGCTGTTGATCTCACCCTT
This sequence comes from Saccopteryx leptura, assembly GCF_036850995.1. Classification (NCBI taxonomy): domain Eukaryota; kingdom Metazoa; phylum Chordata; class Mammalia; order Chiroptera; family Emballonuridae; genus Saccopteryx; species Saccopteryx leptura. The sequence goes on along the minus strand of NC_089504.1, from coordinate 177,620,431 downwards.
TAAATCCATCAAAGTCTGTTTTATATATTTGGGTGCTCCTATATTAGGTGCATAGATATTTATAATAGTTATATCTTCCTGTTGGATTACTCCCTTTATCATTATGTAGTGGCCTTCTTTATCTCTTACTATATCCTTTGTTTTAAAGTCCAATTTGTCTGATATAAGTATTGCTACCCCAGCTTTTTTTTTCATTTCCGTTTGCATGAAACGTTTTTTTCCATCCTTTTACCTTCAATCTGTGTGTCTTTTGTTCTAAGGTGTGTCTCTTGTAGACAACATATGTATGGGTCCTGTTTTCTTATGCACGCAGCTACCCTATGTCTTTTGATTGGATCATTTAATCCATTTACATTGAAGGTTATTATTGATATGTAGTTGTTTATTGCCATTTTCTTCTTTAAAGGTGTATTCCTTTTCTTTTTTTTTTCTGTATTCTTTTCCCACTTTATCTGTTTACACCAGGCCCCTTAACATTTCCTGCAGCATTGGTTTGGTTGTAATGAATTCCTTGAGTTGTTTTTTGTCTGGGAAGCTTTTTATTTCTCCTTCAATTTTAAACGATAGCCTTGCTTGATAAAGTAGTCTTGGTTGTAGGTTCTTGTTCTGCATTACTTTGAATATTTCTTGCCATTCCCTTCTGGCCTCAAGTGTTTCTGTTGAGAAGTCAGATGTCATCCTTATGGGGGCTCCTTTGTAGGTGATAACTTTTTTTTCTCTTGCAGCTTTTAATATTTTCTCTTTATCGCTTAGCTTTGGTATTTTAATTATGATGTGTCTTGGTGTAGGTTTCTTTGGGTTTCTCTTTAATGGAGTCCTCTGTGCTTCTTGGATTTTTGAGAGTTTCTCTTGCATTAATTTAGGGAAGTTTTCAGCTATGATATGATTGAACAAAGTCTCTATCCCTTGTTCTTTTTCTTCTTCTTCAGGAACCCCTATGATGCGGATGTTATTTCTCTTCATGTTGTCACAGAGCTCTCTAAGAGTTTCCTCTGACTTTTTGAGTCTTTTTTCTCTTTTCTTCTCTGCTTTCATGCCTTCATTCCAGTTGTCTTCTAACTCGCTGATTCGATCCTCTGCTCTATCTATCCTGTTTTTAATTCCTTCCATTGTGGTCTTTATTTCTGATATTGTATTTGTCGTCTCCAACTGATTCTTTTTTATACTTGCTATTTCTTTATTTAGGTTTTCAAACTGTCCCTCCATTGTTGTTCTAAGATCCATAAGCATCCTTCCAATCATTATTTTGAACTCCGTATCTGGAAGTTTGATTATTTCCATATCACTCAGTTCATCTCTCGAAGGTGTCTCTTGTGGTTTCATTTGGATTGCACTCCTTTGTCTTCTCATCTTCTTCTTTTTTTTTTTTTTTTTTTTTTTTATTTGTAGAGTTGGTTGAGGCTAGGCTTGGTGTTGTCTGCCTCCAGTTTTCAGTTGTGTTATTTTTAGGTCTTCGTGGGTTGGTATCAGCTATTATTTGTAATCCACTTTCGGATTTGGGCAGCTTTGAAGTCTTGATTTGTTTGTTTTCTTAACAGGTGATAGTCTTGTTAACTGATCTCAGCAGGGGGCTTCCTTGAAACTGTATCCAGGAATGCTGTGGGTGTAACCTGAGACGCTGAAGGTCTCTTCCACCAACTAATCTCACTGGGGGCAGGGTTTTTTCTCAGCTTCAGTAGGGGGAGGTGTATCTCAGATCTCCATGGAGACCTGAGTTACTGCCCCTCCTCCCCACTTCTTGTTTTCAGCTGTGTCTTGTTGTGCTGATTGGAGCTGGATAGATGTCCGGAGATCTCTGATCCGGAAGCACTTCAGCTCTGTTTTGTGAAAGGTTCAGTCCCTCCCCCAGCTATGGCCGCCTCCAGCACGAATGAGTCAGCTTTTTTATTTCGTTTCTTGCATACCTTAGCCCCTCACAGTCTGTCCCTCTCCCTGTCTTTTCCACTTGGGAGATAAGCTGGTCTTTTCAACCCACCTTGCTCCCTGGTCGCCAGGTAAGTGGCTGTGAGCAGTAGTTTCTGCTCTTTTTCCTCTGTGAAATCCTCTCTGGGCTCTCAGCCTCACCCCCCTCCTTCCGTTCCTGTAAGCAGAGGAGATTCAGGCACTCCTTACCAGGATTATTGTGGCTTCCTCTTTGCTCCTTGGTTTTTGAGAGCTGTTCTTGCAGTTCAGTGTTGGTTTTTCATGCTGATTTTTTCTAAATTGATTTGTTTTCCAGTTTGGTGTTGAGAGCTGGGCGTCTGTGCATCCGCCTACTCCGCTGCCATCTTCTCTCAAAACAGGTTTTGAGGAAGCATTAAGTAAATTTAATACTCTTACTAGTAAAAGTAAAGTTTCTACATAACAATTTGAAAATTATGAAGGGAATATGTCCACACGAAATATTGTAAATCAGTAGAAATGGTTCTAAAATGATGTCATGTTTATATTTCTTATAGGAAAGATGTCTTTTAGAAAATGTTTTGGTCCCAAAGTTTTATTTTAATTGAGATTGTGTGAGAAATACAATTTCCTCTGTGGCACGTATCCGTTGATTTGGAATCCCACCTGATCTTGTGCATCCTGTGTGTCTAGGTATATTCCTTGTGTATCAGTGGAAAAGTCATCTGCTGCTAATAACTCTTTGCCAAACTTCTGCTACTGTTTCCTGCTTATTAGTAGAAGACTCGAGGACAGTGTATATGTACGTGATGGGTGTTCATGGTTTCCCATGAACAGATGGCAAAAATGGTAAACTAAAATTGCATGTAATACATTGTAAACATTTCTTCCCCAGTGATTTGGCAAACTCACAAATTATCAGATAAGAAAAGTAAAGGTCAGTAAAGCCCTAGGAAAAATTTAACCCCTAAAAATACAAGGAGAATATTTGCATATTTCACTCTTAAAATCAAAAAGTGACTTCTTTCAACTAAGAGATGTTGCTTTTGAATCAAACAGGGAGGACTAATGCTCTTTATCAGTTTGGGTCTCTGGATTCTCTGTTGGTTATAATTCCTGTCTTCTTCTATGTAGGTTTCTTTAAGGACTTTGCTAGTTGGCTTAATTAAGTTCTGTCCTATGTCAAAAAAACCTGAATATTTTTAATATGGACTGCTTTGAGGGACTTCTAAGGTAGATCTTTCCTGAAAGAACTTTTCAAAGTAGACTGAAGAAGGTCTGGTGAGATGTGGACTTTGGTTATCACTTTTGTAATAAAATCTTCACAAAGAAACAAAGGGCAGGGGCAGATACAGAAGAATGATTTCTGAATAACCAATCAGACAGGGACGATCATTTCTCCTGAGGCTGACCTTACCTCTTTAGGTCAGACTTTTGGATTCCTGGGGATTCCAACAATCAGTGGAAGGAATGATACTCCTTTGCAAGGTATTCTTCTGGGAAGGCACTGAACACTGGCTGATCACTTCCAGAACAGCACTACTTTCCTGGGGGCAACCCTGCTGCCCCCCCCCAAAAGTTGTCTTTTCATGAAGGACATCACTAGGGGATGGGTGTGCCATCTGTGTTCTAGGGCTCCCATGAGACCTGCTAGCATCATGAAGAGCACAGTGTTGTGTGACACGAGCATAAGAACAACCAGTGGGACAGAATGAAAATTAATCCCAAGTAAACCAAGTCATGGCCAAGAAGAAAGATAGAAGGTTAAAAACTATATAGGTAGATTTTCAGGAAAAATACAGTGAGGAGGATATATTTTTCCCAGTCCTCTGGCACCTACAGCAGCTGGTGAGGGTTTGGACATGGTCCCAGTATCCACTTCTAAGTGGACAGAAAAATAATTTTTAAAAGCATTTATAGACTATATTTTATAAAGCTGTTTTAGGTTTATAGAAAAAATAAGCAGAAAGTACAGAAAATTTCAACGTACTTTACTTTCTCCACCAATTTCTCCTATTATGTGTATCTTGCCTTGATGTGGCATGTTTATTACAACTGATGAGCCAAATTTGATACAGTATTATTAACTAAGATCTACAGTTTATATTAGAGTTTACTCTGTCTTGTAACGTACTATGGATTTTGCCAAATGTATAATGTCATGTAGCTACCATTACAGTATCATACAGAATCGTTTTGTTGCTCTATTTTTCCTTCCTTTCTCTCTGCTTCCCACTCCTTGGAAACTATTGATCTTTTAACTGTCTGTATAGTTTTGCCTTTTCTGGTGTGTCACGTAGTTGGAATCATACAGTATATACTTTTTCAGATTGAATTTTTTTTTAATTCTTACTTAGCAATATTCATTAAGTTTCTACCATATCTTTTTTTTTTTATTATTTTCCTTTTCTTTTTGTGGCAGAGACAGAGAGAAACAGAGAGAGGGACAGATAGGGACAGACAGACAGGAAGGGAGAGAGATGAGGAATATCAATTCTTCGTTGCGGCTCCCTAGTTGTTCATTGACTGTTCTCTCATATGTGCCTTGACCGGGGGGCTACAGCAGACTGAGTGACTCCCCACTCAAGCCAGTGACCTTAGGCTCAAGCTGGCGAGCCTTGCCCAAACCAGATGAACCCGCTCTCAAGCTGGCAACATCGGGGTTTTGAACCTGGGTCCTCCGCATCTCAGTCCGACGCTCCATCCACTGTGCCACCGCCTGGTCAGGCTCCACCATATCTTTTTAAGGTTTGATAATTCACTTGTTTTTATTACTGAATAATTCATAATTATATGGATGTATCACAGTTGGTTTATCTGTTCATTATTAATGGTCAATTGTTTGCTTCTAATTTTGGTAATTATAAATAAAATTTCTCTAAATATTAGTGTGCAGGTCTTTTGTAGATGCAAATGGTCAACTCAGTTGAGTAAATACCAAGGAGTATAATTGCTGGATTGTATGATAAGAGTATATGTTGAGCTTTGTAAGAAATTGCTAAACTGTTTTCCAATGTAGCCATATGGTTTGACTCACACCAGTAATTAATGAAAGTCCTGTTGCTCTACATCTTCACTAGCATTTGGGGTCATCAGTGTTTTGGATTTTAGCGATTATTTTTTTTTCTTTATTCATATTAGAGAGGGGAGAGAGAGAGAATAGTGGAGCAGGAAGCATCAACACCCATATGTGCCTTGACCAGCAAACCCAGGGTTTTGAACCAGTGATCTCAGTGTTCCAGGTTGACGCTCTATTCATTGCACCACACAGGTTAGGCAGAATTTTTGCCATTCCAGTAGGTGTGTTGTAGTATTTTATTTTTTTTTAATTTTTATTTTATTTTTTGTACCTTTCCGAAGTTGGAAACGGGGAGGCAGTCAGACAGACTCCCACATGCGCCCCACCGAGATCCACCTGGCATGCCCACCAGGAGGCGATGCTCTGCCCATCTAGGGCATTGCTCTGTTGCAACCAGAGCCATTCTAGCACCTGAGGCAGAGGCCATGAAGCCATCCTCAGTGCCCGGGCCAACTTTTTGCTCCAATGGAGCCTCGACTGTGGGAGAGGAAGAGAGAGACAGAGAGGAAGGAGAGGGGAGGGGTGGAGAAGCAGATGGGTGCCTCTCCTGTGTGCCCTGGCCAGTAATCAAACCCAGGACTCCTGTATGCCAGGCCAATGCTCTACCACTGGCCAACCAGCCAGGGCCAATATTTCATTGTTTAAATTTGCAATTAAATTTGCAATTTAATGTTGAGCATCTTTTCAAATGCTTATTTGCCATTTCTATATCTTCTTTAGTGAAGAGGCATATGTTCAGAGCTTTTGCCCTTTTTAAAATTGGTTTGTGTTCTATTGTTGGGTTTTAAGAGTTCTTTATATATTTTAAATACATGTTCTTTATCAGATATGTGCTTGGAAAATATTTCTCCCAGTGGAGACATTTCTTCATGTTCCAGTGTATGACTTATCTATTTAGTCTGTTAACACATACAGAGAAAGAAATTTTAAGTGTTGCTTTGACCGTTATACTCACTCCAGAATATTTGAGAAATGCACGCAAAGACTCAAGAAGTTTGAACTGACTTTGTGTTGCTGTATACCACTTCTTGAATGTGATAAGTGTGGGCGCCTGAACTGCATGTCACAGTTTTTGAGTACTCTGTGACCCTGGGTAGCAGTGATAGGTATTAAATGGGTAACGTATGTGAAGAGCATATGGAGCTTCTAAAATATTAGTTTTATTTTGTATAGGAACATCATGGGCTTGCATGGCTGCCTGAAGTCAGGTCCAACACAACCAAGCACCGTTACTATTCTTGCTCTAACTCCACTGTGTCTACCCCTCTGCTTCGGGGGAGAGCGGTTAGCTTCCCCTGCAATTTTACAGAGAATGGTTTAGTACCCTTACTCTTGGCAACATAATTTTCAGCCTCCACAAATTCCACATATAAGAGAGAATTGAGGTTTGAGGAGTCTGAAAAAGTTTCAGTTATTTAATTGCAATTACAGTTAATTCAGAAGCTACATATTCTACATTTGTGATCACTGAGACAGAATACTGATTGTAGTGTGTTGCTTTCTTATGATAGAAAAGGTTTTCTTCTAGGTGAATGCATAGATTAAACATGATTGCAAGGAATTAAATTTTCTCACTTTAGAAAATATAATCTACACAAGACAACTGACGGGGTTCAAATCTTGTCTTTGCTTCTTATTGACCAACAATCACCCCTTTCCGGCCTCTCAGCATCCTCGTCTTAAACAAAGTCAATGGCATCCATGACTGCAAGTTGTGATGAACAGGTAAACCTCTGGACCTGGTGACTGGGACCTGGATGATGCTCAGAACATGTTCTTTCCACTCACTTCCCTTTGTATTAAAAGAAGTGCTTCTTCTAAACCCTCCTGGAATCACCCACTCTCTCTCCTTTGGGAAAACTGTTTGCCTTTCTTCCTATGTAATTTTGCTTCCTTTATTCACTCTCTCTTGAATAGCTCTTCCCTGTCCTCTTCAACTGTCCATCTCTTTGATGGCTTCTCTGATTCTTTCCTAGAGGGCTGGCTGCTTTCACCCTTCTGATTTCCTTCGATCATTATGGTATTTAGTTCCTATTTCAGTGTACTGCCTTGCATTGTTTATACACATGTGCCTTTTAATCACATTGATCATATCCATCCAGAATTACATATTTTTGTTGGGTTCTTCACAAAGTATATCTAACATTAAAAATTTGAACATAATAGGGGATCATTAAATAGTTGATATTTGGATTACAAATCATCTCTATAAGTTTTTTAAAGTAGGTGCCTAAGAACCTACTGTACCTTGTAATGCTTTGCTGATTCTGTTTGAATTCCTTTTATTTTCTTTTAAAGTCTTTTTAATACTTTTAAAGTCTCAGGTAAAAAAAGGTTCAATAACTTATCAAACAAGGAGTGTTTATGAAGATTTTAATGACATGAGAAATGTTTGGCCTTTTCTTAAAAATAAATCAGCACACAAAATCATGCACATGGCATTTTTTACAACTACATAAACTATTGCTTACAATAACTATAAAACTCCTAATAATTTAAAAAATTGGGTTTAGGCATGAATATTTATTTATTTTTGAATCAACAATACTATGATTTTCTTTTAATTTCATTTGTAGAAAGAGAATGATTTCTCCCACAAATGCTTGGTATAGTTAACTTACTATGCACAAAGAACAATTCTGCTTCATCTCAATAGAGGTCACTGTGGTTCTTCAGTTATTTATTTCCATTTGGCATCCCTGTAAGTAGGAGAAAAAGCATTCTGTCACAGTTACTTCTTTTAGCAAAGTTAAAGTAATGTTAAAATAATAGCCTCTTTTTTTTAAATACAAAGAAACATTTTCCAGAGCAATTGTACTTATTTTTCAGATTCTGTATTCCAGGCCATGACTATCAGAAACATTCCTTTTTTACAGTGGTGACTCAAATTTAATTTATTAGTATGAAACATTATCACTATACCATTTATTCTGCTATTAAAACAGAATTGCATCCATGTGCTCTATGGTGTGAAAATAATAGAGGACTAACCATTGCTGTTTCTGGTTTATCTTTTCTTTCTTTTTTTCCTTCTTGTAAGATTATTTCACAGCAGTACAAAAATATGGCTTTTAGAAGTACACAGTAATGAAGTATGAATTAATGATATCTGAGATATGCATATATGGATCATTTTTAAGGTGAATGCAGAGATCCAACAAATTCTGCTGATACACTATTATGTCTTTAAAAGAATTTCTCCCTGGTAAATTCAGCAAGGATAGAAACTATGTTTTTCTGTTTAAAAAATGGTCAAATATTAAGAATTAGGAAAAGGAACTATAGCCCCAATATAAATAGAATGCATGTTGAGTATAACATCATCCAAAATTCCTAAGTGATGTGATAATCAAGGTCCTTAACATTCCTACTGGAGTCTTACATTCATTTGACTATCAACCAGGAAGCTCTAAATTTTATACTGCTTTAAAAAGATCATCTTTTTCTTTCATCCTTTATTTTTAAAGTTATTTTCAGCCTTGAAAAGTGGTATCACAATTACTTCTCAAAATCATGTTTCTTTTTCATAACCGGGTCATTTGGTTCCCTGTGTATTGATATTCCTAAAGCATTATTGCTGATTCACAGAAATTTTCCCCAACTCAAACTGGATGAATCTTAAAAGTGACTATCCATTATTTATAATGGGTCCTAAATTTAGCAAGATGAGAGAGATTAGGATGCGTGTTGTGTATGAGAAACCCACCGACCACTTCAGTAATCTACAATAGCCTTAAAACATCTGCACGATTTTTGCTCCCGTGTTCTGCCTAGAACATACAGCTGTGTTTCCCTAACTTTGCTGAAAGCTCTGCCAAGGCTGTAAACAGCAGGGAGGGATGAGAGTAGTGGGCAGTCCTGCTGAGCTTCGAAACCTTTCTCAGTTAGTTGCATTTCTTGCAAACCCAATCTTTGTCTTTGGTTTGCGAGGCCATTGTCACAATTGGGTCTCTCTAAAATGAGGTGATTAATGATTGTCTTGACACAGTTAATAAAGGATAACTGGCTGCCTAAGCCTTTTTCTTCTTATTCTATTTTTTTTGAAGCACTTTTCTTTTTTCTTTCAAAAGATGCATTTACTTTCCTGTCTGTAATCCAGAATCCTCCAAAAATATTTAGAAATTTTTTTCTCAGGCTTTCTTCAGTGGGGTTTCCATCATATAGTTTAGTGTTTCTCTCTCTCTCTCTTTTTAAAATTTTATTTAGAAAATTAAATTTAACACGATGACATTGATCAATAAGAGTTTTAGGTGAACATTTCTATAGCATTTGAACTGTTGATTATGTTGTATATCAATAATCCAAAGTCAAATCATTTTCTGTTACTGTATATTTGTCCCTCTTTATTCCCTCCCCCACCCTTACCCCACATCCCCCTCCCCCTAGGAACCACTTCACTTTTATCTATGTCTATCAGTTTCAGTTTTATATCCCACCTATGTGTGAAGTCATATAGTTCTTAGCTTTTTCTGATTTACTTATTTCACTCAGTATAATGTTCTCAAGGTCCATCCATGTTGTCATAAATGGCAATATATCATCATTTTTTATGTCTGAGTAATATTCCATTATATATATATATACCACTTCTTTTTTATACAATCCTCTATCGAGGTACACTTTAGTGTTTCTCAAACCTTTAAAATATATGCTTAGAAATTCACACTTTTGACAGGGGAAGGAGTATGTCATGGTGGTTTTCGAGTCAGAAAAAAACTGGATTCAAACTGTGGTTCTACCACTTGTTAGCTGTATAACGTTCAAGACCCATAACCTGATTGAATTAATATTGAGAGCCTCTTATTTAAAATGAATATAGGATCAATGGTAAGTGGGATAATGTATATTAAATAATTAGTACTCTATCTGGTATATAGTAAGCATTCAACATGTAACAAGTACTATTGTTATTAGCAATAGCAGTGGTAGAAGTAATAGAAGTTTGTCATTATGATTGACATGTTACCACAGTGAAAGTGCATTCTTTTTTTTTAATAAATTTTTATTTTAATGGGGTGACATCAATAAATCAGGGTACATACATTCAAAGAAAACATTTCCAGGTTATCTTGTCATTTAGTTCTGTTGCATACCCATCACCCAAAGAGAGATCATCCTCCGCCACCCTCCATCCAGTTATCTCTGTACCCCTCCCCCTCCCCCTCTCCCTACTTCCCTCCCCCCACCCCCCGTAACCACCACACTCCTGTCCATGCCTCTTAGTCTTGCTTCTATGTCCCACCAATGTATGGAATCCTGCAGTTCCTGTTTTTTTCTGATTCGCCCATTTCACCCCAAACAATGCTACCAAGACTCCACCATTCCGCTGCAAGTGATCCTATGTCATCATTTCTCCTTGCTGAATAATATACCCTGGTGTATATGTGCCCCATCTTCTTCATCCAGTCCTCTATTTTTTTTTTTACAGTGATTAAAAGCCTTTAAGCAAACTCTTGGCCAATACAGCAAGAATCCCTAAAAGAGTAGTGTCTTTAACATGTTCACCAAGTCCAAGTTGGCCCCATCACCATGCCAAATCCCTGAAAAATGCAACCCAACCACAGTTCAGTCTGTTAGGAGCTGTCACAGGGAGCAGGAGTCCAGGAAAGTTCCCCACAGGAAAAGTCTGCATGGCACTGGAATTGTTGTCACCATTCTATACTTTGCAGCTCATGTCCAAGTCCCAATGACCGCTGCTTCTAGCTGGTAATGATTCAGGTAGACTGGAAAAAGCCATTTGCAGCATGCATGTATATGGAGCTTCTGTTCTCCTCTGCCTGGAAAGTTGAGACCAGGTTGCTTTTCGCTGGAGCTCTGTGACTGTGGCCTGGTAAAGAGAACCTTGGGATACACTAAGCTGGGTGGCAAAGGTAAATTCATAATATAAGTTGGCAAAAGGAGGAAAGAGAGCTCTAAATTAGGAGTAGGTCCCAGCTTGAAATATGAGTGGGGCATTGGGGTAGGAGGGATAAAGGAAACACTATATATTAAGCAAAGCAGCAGAAAATAGGACTGTCAACACCCACAACAGAGATCTTTGAGGGAAGAATAAAAAACCTGACTATTCAGGCAAAAGTGGCCCTTGTGCGAATGAGATCAGTTTACCTGCTTCTTGGAAGAAATACCCTAGGCTCGTCCACAGTGTTGTAGATGGGGCCGACGGCCCTGGGCACCTTCAGCCTTCAGTGGCAAACCCCAGCTTTCTGGGCAAGGTTAGGTCATAGGTGGCTGGAGCAGGGCTGGAAGAGACTGAACCCTCCCTTAGAGGAGCGAGGGGGAAGCCCACCTTCCAGTGTCCCTGTTTCCTCACAGCAGAGGCGTGTAAGCCTGGCAGGCTTTAGTACAATGACCTTCCTTTCCACTATTGAAGCAGGACCCAGATGGCATCCTATGAGACCACTTTGGGGCGATGGAGCCTTTAAGGGTATATCCCAAAAGCTGGTAGTTCCCCTGATCTCTATTGGGCTTTTTCTGCCTCTAGGTATCTTAAAAGCCATTCTCAGAAGATCTCGCTGAGGGGTTTGAGGATCCCAATCCGCCTATATAAATCGTTTCCATATATCTGGAGCTATTTGGAAAAAAGACAGAACAGTATATTAGCTAGATCTAATACAGAAGGTAGTAGTTTGCAGGCGAAAAAGATTTGATGTCTCCTGTTCATCAGCATTCAAAAGAAATGTAAATTTTTTATTTTTTAAGTAAAAAGCATGATATGGTAGACCCGTCGGAGTCATTGGCCTGGTGTGCAGGATTCCCGGGTTCGATTCCTGGCCAGAGCACACAGGAGAAGCGCCCATCTACCTTTCCACCGTTCCCCCTCTCCTTCCTCTTCATCTCTCTCCTCTCGCTCGCAGCCAAGGCTCCACCAGAGCAAAGCCACACTGGGCACTAAGGACGGCCCCATGGCCTCCACCTCAGTCGCTAGAATGGCTCCGGTTGTAACAGAGCATCACCCCAGATGGGCAGAGCATTCCCCCCTGGTAGGCATGCCAGGTGGATCCCAGTCAGGCACATGCAGGAGTCTGTCTGACTGCCTCCCCATCCCCATCCTCAGAAAAATACAAAAAATAAATAAATAAAAGAAAAAATACTAAAAAAAAGGGGGGGGGGCATTCCCTTGTGCTAAAGCTCCAGGGAGCATGGAGTGAGCTTGAGTATGTCCTATGAAAAATGGAGCTCTATGTTGACATATAAATCTTTGAAGAAGGAGGAACTGCTGAAATAGTTTATCAGCATTTGTCCCTAAGACAGCAATCTTTATAGTGGAAACACCATACGTAAATATTTGCTCTGTCTGTCTATAGATTAAGGGGGGAATATGGCAAATGCTGAAAAGCCATGATCTTTGTGCCCCTCCCCTCCCCCAATCCCCTCCCTCTCCTCCCCCCACCCTGTAACCCCAACACTGTTGTCCATGTCTCTGAGTCTCATCTTTATGTCCCACCTATGTATGGAATCATATAGTTCTTAGATTTTTCTGATTTACTTCTTTCGCTCAGTATAATGTTATCAAGGCCCATCCATGTTGTTGTAAAAGATCCTATGTCATCATTTCTTATGGCTGAGTAGTATTCCATAGTATATATATACCAAAGCTTTTTAATCCACTCGTCCTCTGATGGACACTTGGGCTGTTTCCAAATCTTTGCTATTGTGAACAATGCTGCCATAAACATGGGGGTGCATTTCTTCTTTTCAAACAGTGCTATGGTGTTCTTGGAGTATATTCCTAAAAGTGGTATAGCTGGGTCAAAAGGCAGTTCAATTTTTAATTTCTTGAGGAATCTCCATACTGTTTTCCACAGTGGCTGCACCAGTCTGCATTCCCACCAGCAGTGCAGGAGGGTTCCCTTTTCTCCACATCCTCACCAGTACTTATTCTGTGTTGTTTTATTGATGAGCGCCATTCTGACCATTCTGACTGGTGTGAGGTGATATCTCATTGTGGTTTTAATTTGCATTTCTCTAATCATTAGTGATGTTGAACATTTTTTCATATGCCTGTTGGCCATCTGGGTGTCCTCCTTGGAGAAGTGTCTATTCATTTCTTTTGCCCATTTTTGGATTGGATTGTTTGTAATCCTGGTATTAAGTTTTACAAGTTCTTTATAAATTTTGGTTATTAACCCCTTATCAGACGCTATGTAAAATATATTCTCCCTTTGTGTAGTTTGTCTTTTATTCTGTTCTTATTGCCTTTAGCTGTGCAGAAGCTTTTTAGTTTGATATTGTCCCATTTGTTGATCCTGTCTTTTATTTCACTTGCCTGTGGAGACAAATCAGCAAATATATTGCTGCGAGAGATGTCAGAGAGCTTACTGCCTATGTTTTCTTCTAAGATGCTATGGTTTCACGGCTTACATTTAAGTCTTTTATCCATTTTGAGTTTATTTTTGTGAGTGGTGTAAGTTGGTGGTCTAGTTTCATTTTTTTTGCAGGTAGCTGTCCAGTTTTCCCAACACCATTTGTTGAAGAGACTGTCTTTACTCCATTGTATTGTCTTACCTCCTTTGTCAAATATCAGTTGTCCATAGAGCTGTGGGTTTATTTCTGAGTTCTCTGTTCTGTTCCATTGATCTATGTGCCTGTTCTTATGCCAGTACCATGCTGTTTTGAGTACAATGGCCTTATAATATAACTTGATATCTGGAAGTGTGATACCTCCCGCTTTTTTCTTCCTTTTCAGGATTGCTGAGGCTATTTGTGTTCTTTTTTGGTTCCATATAAATTTTTGGAATATGTGTTCTATGTCTTTGAAGTAAGTCATTGGTATTTTAATCGGTATTGCATTGAATTTATAAATTGCTTTGGGTAATATAGACATTTTAATAATGTTTATTCTTCCTAACCATGAGCACGGTATATGTCTCCACTTATTAGTATCTTCTCTGATTTCTTTTATCAATGTTTTATAATTTTCTGAGTACAAGTCTTTAATCTCCTTGGTTAGATTTATTCCTAGGTACTTTATTTTTTTGGTTGCAATGGTAAAGGGGATTGATTCCCTGATTTCTCTTTCTGACAGTTCATTATTAGTGTATAAAAATGCCTCTGATTTCTGAGTATTGATTTTATATCCTGCCACCTTGCCAAATTCATTTATCAGGTCTAGTAGTTTTTTGACTGAGACTTTAGGGTTTTCTATATACAATATCATGTCATCTGCAAATAATGATAGTTTTACTTCTTCTTTTCCAATTTGGATGCCTTTTATTTCTTTTTCTTGTCTGATTGCTGTGGCTACGACTTCCAGAACTATGTTGAATAAGAGTGGTGAAAGGGGGCAACCCTGCCTTGTTCCTGATCTTAAGGGGATTGCTTTTAATTTTTGCCCATTGAGTATGATATTGGCTGTGGGTTTGTCATAGATGGCCTTTATCATGTTGAGGTATGTTCCCTGTATTCCCACTTTGCTGAGAGTTTTGATCATGAATGAGTGCTGGATTTTATCAAATGCTTTTTCTGCATCTATTGCAATTATCATGTGGTTTTTCTCCTTTCTTTTGTTTATGTGATGAATCACATTGATTGATTTGCGAATATTGTACCAGCCTTGCCTCCCAAGAATAAATCCTACTTGATCATGGTGTATGATTTTTTCCATATATTGCTGGATCCGGTTTGCTAATATTTTGTTGAGGATTTTTGCATCTAAGTTCATCAGGGATATTAGCCTATAATTTTTTGTGTGTGTTGTCTTTGCCTGGTTTTGGAATCAGAATTATGCTCGCCTCATAAAAGGAGTTTGGAAGTCTTCCTTCCTCTTGAATTTTTTGAAATAGCTTGAGAAGGATAAGAGTTAGTTCTTCTTTGAATATTTGGTAGAATTCACTTGTGAAGCCATCAGGCCCAGGACTTTTCTTTTTTGGGAATTTTTTGATAGCTGTTTCAATGTCCTTTGTTGTAATTGGTCTGTTTAGGTTTTCTGATTCTTCCAGATTGATTTTTCAAAGATTATATGATTCAAGGAATTTGTTCATTTTATCTAGGTTGTCTAGTTTTTTGGCATACAGTTCTTCATAGTATTTTGTTACAATTCTTTGTATTTCTGCTGTGTCAGTTGTTATTTCTCCACTCTCGTTTCTAATTTTATTTATTTGAGTCCTCTCTCTTTTTTTCTTGGTGAGTCTAGTTAAAGGTTCATTGATCTTGTTTACTTTTTCAAAGAACCAGCTCCTGGTTTCATTGATGCTCTGTATTGTTTCTTTAGCCTCTATGTCATTTATTTCTGCTCTGATCTTTATTATTTTCTTCCTTCTAGTAGCTCTGGCCTTTACTTGCTGTTCTTTTTCTAGTTCTTTTAGATGCAGGGTTAAGTTGTTTACTTGAGCTTTTTCTAGCTTCTTGAGGTATGCCTGTAATGCTATAAACTTCCCTCTTAGGATTGCTTTTGCTGTGTCCCATAAATTTTGAGTTGATGTATGCTCATTATCGTTTGTTTCTAGGAATTTTTAAATTTCTTCTTTGATCTCAATGTTAACCCATTCATTGTTTAATACTGTGCTATTTAGTTTCCAAGTGTTTGAATGTTTTTCAATTTTTTTATTGTGGTTGATTTCTAGTTTAATGCCATTGTAATCAGAGAAAGTGCTCGATATGATTTCAATCTCCTTAAATTTGTTGAGCCCGCTTTTGTGCCCTAACATGTGGTCTATTCTAGAGAATGTACCATTAGCGCTTGAAAAGAATGTATGTTCTGCTGTTTTAGGGTGAAAGGTTCTGAAGATATCTATTAAATCGAGTTGATCTAATATGTCCTTTAAGTCTGCTGTTTCTTTGTTGATTTTCTTTCTTGAGGATCTATCTAATGATGTTAATATGGTATTGAAATCTCCTACTATTATAGTATTGCTGTTGATATCGCCCTTTAAGTTCTTCAAAGTCTGCTTTATATATTTAGGTGCTCCTATATTAGGTGCATAGATATTTATAATGGTTATATCTTCCTTTTGGATTGCTCCCTTTATCATTATGTAGTGACTTTCTTTATCTCTAACTATGGTCTTGGTTTTAAAGTCCATTTTGTCTGATATAAGTATTGCTACCCCAGCTTTTTTTTCATTTCCATTTGCATGAAATATTTTTTTCCATCCTTTTATCTTCAGTTTGTGTGCATCTTTTGATTTAAGGTGTGTCTCTTGTAGACAGCATATATATGGGTCCTGTTTTCTTATCCATGCAGCTATGTCTCTTGATCGGATCATTTAATCCATTAACATTTAAGCTTATTACTGATATGTAATTGTTTATTGCCATTTTATTTTTCTTTAAAACTATTTTTCTCTTTTGCTATATTCTTTTTTTCCTTTGATCTGTTTACAACAGGTCCCTTAGCATTTCTTGCAGCCTTGGTTTGGTTGCAGTGAAATCCTTGAGTTTTTTTTTTTTTTTTGTCTGTAAAGCTTTTTATTTCTTCCTCAATTTTAAATGATAGCCTTGCTGGATAAAGTAGTCTTGGTTGTAAGTTCTTGTTCTGCATTACTTTGAATATTTCTTGCCATTCCCTTCTGGCCTCAAGTGTTTCTGTTGAGAAGTCAGAAGTCATCCTTATGGGGGCTCCTTTGTAAGTGATAGTCTTTTTTTCTCTAGCAGCTTTTAATATTTTCTCTTTATCATTTAGCTTTGGTATTTTAATTATGATGTGTCTTGGTGTTGGTTTCTTTGGGTTTCTCCTTAATGGAGTTCTCTATGCTTCCTGAACATGTGAAATGTTTTTTTGCCTTAAGTGGGGGAAGTTTTCCGCTACAATATGTTTGAACAAAGTCTCTATCCCTTGTTCTTTCTCTTCTTCTTCAGGAACCCCTATGATGCGGATGTTATTTCTCTTCATGTTGTCACAGAGCTCTTTTAGAGTTTCTTCAGACTTTTTGAGTCTCTTTTCTTTTTTCTGCTCTGCTTCCGTTCCTTCATTTATTGTGTCTTCTAACTCACTGATTCGATTCTCTGCTTCATCCATCCTGCTTTTAATTCCTTCCATTGTATTATTTATTTCAGATATTGTATTTGTCATTTCTGTCTGATTCTTTTTTATTATTTCAATGTCATTTTTTATATTTGTTATCTCTTTATTTAGGTTTTCGTAATGGCCATCTATGGTTGTTCTAATATCTTTGAGCATCCTAACAATCGTTATGTTAAACTCTGCATCTGGTAATTTTGTTATATCTGATTCACTTAGGTCCTTTTCTGGGGATTTCTCTTGTTTTATTTGTGTTGTATTTCTCTGCCTCTGCATTTTCTCTTCACAGGAGTGGCTGTGATCACGTGCTTGGGTGCACAAGGGTTGGTGGCCTTGCCTTTGCCCCGCCCCTGGGTGTGATGTTATGCTCAGTCCTGAGGGCACTGGCAAGCACCTTTGCTCAGCTGCAGGTCTCTGCTTGTTTCCAAGCTTTCACCCTGCCCTTGCAGGAGGATCCCACTCAAGGAACAGCTGCTAGCCTGGGCTCTACCGCCAGGCAGGACTGCATGCCCAAGCTCAGCTCCATAGCGGAACTCCGCCTCTTCTGGGCTTTTGGCTCCACCTTCGCGGGAGGAGCCGGCTACCAAGTCAGACTGCAAGCCTGGGTTGCATGGGCGGGGCAGGGATGTGCTCCTCTGCCCTTGCTCTGGGGCTGGTTTCTACCCTTTCCGGGGTTCCCACCCTTCTCCCGGAGGCTGGATTACAGGCTGCCGGCAGCTGAGCTTGACCGCTTTTGCACGGCCCCTTCTCCCCAGCCGGGCAAGATTGAGCTCACACCTGAGCCCAGTGGTGGCTAGCTGGCTTCCGCCCCTGCCAGCAGAACCGCGCTTTTGTCTCCCGCTGCCACCCGCTCTCCGATGCACCCTCAGCCGCGTGGGTGGGGGCGTTGCAGCTTGGACCCTAAGACTCACTACTGTAGACCTGAAAGCTCTCTCCTTCTGTGCGACTCTGCTCTGAATGCTGCAGGGGAGCTTGTTTGGCTGCTCTCCTGCTTCCCTTTGCTGTTATTGCTGTTTCTGGGGGAAATATTCACTTCAGCTTTGGGGAGTGACTCATCCCAGGGGTTAGGGTGGCTATCTCCCAAAATGTTTCTCCCTATGCCTCCTAGATTACACTCTCTTCCTGTTACTGTGGTTTTCTCCTCTCTCCCCCTGTCCCCAGGAGCCCCAGGTGATTGTTTTTGAGAGATATGTTCTGCAAGGACCCTTTAAGAAGGATCCTGGGTCTGAGAAATCAGACTCACAAACAGTATCCTGACTTGTTTCCAGCTAAATACTGTCCTTACGCCTGTTCTGGGGTCTGGGGCTGCAGACTGGGGCTTTGTTCCTGGGGCTCAGGACCCTTTCCCCTCTGCTAAACTCACTTCCCGCCACACGAGTCTCTCCCTGCTGCCGTTCGCTCTGAGGAGCTGGGCAGCCCTCTCCGTGTTTCCGCTTTTCCTACCAGTCTCTGTGTGGCTTCTTCAGCATTCCTTGGTTGAAGAGTCCTTTTAGTTTAGTCCAAAATTGGTTTTTCCAGATGATAATTCATAAAATTAATTTGTAATCCACTTTGGTTCTGGGAGGTAGATGCTGGTACGTCCGCCTACTCCAGCGCCATCTTGTCTCTCCTGAAAGTGCATTCTGATTGGGAAAGTAGGTTGAGGTTAATGTGGTCTTGTCTGCAGAAAGCCAGTTCATGAAGATGGTCTGTGGTACAAGTAGACTAATTCAGTGACTATTTCAGCACTTATGAGGAAGTTTGCAAGGATGAGCAAGATTAGATCCCTGTTCTCATGAAGCTGCCATGGTGGTGAGGGGAGATGAATGATAATCAAGAAACCCAGACAGAAGGAAGTGTCACGTGGGAAATACAACAGGGTGGTGGAATCCAGAGCTGGGAGTGTAAGACTAGGGCTACTTTAGACTGGGTGCTCAGGGAAGGCCTCTTTGAAGAAGTGCCATTTGAACTGAGATTTGGTGATATAAGAAGCCAGCCAGGTAAAGACTGAAGATGGGTGGACATTACACATGATGGGAGCAAAGTGCAAGGCTTTGAGAGGGGCAAGCTGGTTATGTTCAAGGAACAGAAGTTTGGTGAGACTTGAGCCAGCATGAGGTCATGTAGGGCCCCATAGGGCATGACGAGTAGGTTTGGAAATACATCTCTAAGATGCTCCCTATACTTTAATGGGAGCACATTGATTTCCTCTTAGAGTGTGCCTGTCATGGTTGGTGAAGCATGGTGTTGACTTCTTCCAGACACAGTGGACTTTGGTTCATCCCACATCCTTTTCCTTCACTTCCTTCCCCTTCATCAGCCACTTTTTAAATTCTGCCAAGCCTAGCTCATTAGTGTTTGCCCAACCTGATCTTGTGTATACCCTTCTCGGCCACCTTCAGTTAGATTCTCATTCCTGGGTCTGGACAGTGGCTGTGAACTGGTCTCTGAGGCTCTGTTTCACCTGTGTCTTCCAGTCTACCTGCTACAATATGTTAGAAGCACATTTTTGCCCCCAAACCACAATTAAGTAAGCCACCTTCCTATCCCGTGCCTCCTAATGGCTCCCTTCTGACAGGGGAATAAGAAAAGATATAATTTCTGTCCTGGCATTATCTATTCCTCACCCAATTTTATAGCTATAACTCCACTTCATATATTCATATTCTTTCAGCTTAACCAAAGTACTCCTAATTCCATAATAATGCTGTGAGATTTATTATTATTGTTTGTTCCCAAGCCTTTGCTGATGTTGTTCTCTGAAATGGGATGTCTTTTCCCCAAAATCCATATGTCAACTTCTTCATGAAATTTCTCTGACCCCCAAACCTGAGAAGACCCGTGACTCTGAACTCTGTGGAGGCACTTTGCTGTGTCTTTCCCATGATGCTTATCTCCCAAATTTCTAGTAATTACTGTGCACATATCCCAGGGTCATTTCTAAGAAACTCCTCCATATCTGGAACAAATGTCTGCTTAGTCTACAGTCCTTCAAGTGTTTAGCCACAACTTTGTACATGCCTTTTTTTTAAAACCAAGATAAGCTATTTTGACACAAGAATAAAGAAATACAAAATAAATGTCAGATGACTATTACCTATAAAAGAAAAAAATGCAGCAGGCTGTTCTCATTGGGGTTGTCAGTAGAGGCATTTTCATAGAGGGAATGGAGCAGAAGTGATTTATGGAAAAATGGGTGTTTTGGCCAAGTCTTGGACTTAGAATGCAATACAAGAAAATAAGCATAAATTTCCCATTTTTTTTCTGAAGTGGGGTAAAATTCCAGCTGTTATTTAGCAGGTTAATCTTATTAATTTATCAATAATAAGATTATTAAGAGGATTAAAGGAAATAACATATGTAAATTAGCTAATACTAAGCAAACTTTTGAGTGCTGAGCTCATCTCATCTTCATAATGACTCAGTGCAGTCAGCCTCTCAGCTGCAGTATTGCTGAGATAAGGCATGCATGGCCTTTGGCATTGTGCCTGGTCTGTGAGAAGTGGTCAACAAATGACAGTGATTTTTTTCTTGTTGATATTTACTAAAAGGCAACCAGTAATTAACATGCAAATATTGTCTCAAGAGGATTGATCATCATTTTCCCTTCTGAAGTATGGCGAATATGGTGAAGCCACAGAGCAAATGGGGAGCATCAACTTGAGTGTGTGTATGTGTATATGCAGGAGTAATAGGCAGGAGCTCAGTTTGAATTTCTGTTCTTATAAATGTTTTGGTGACAGAAAGCACAAGAAAATCCACCAAATACACCTTTTCTGTGCTGGCCAATTTTATTCTTTCTTGACAACTCAAAAAGTACATGATTGGAAAAGTTGGTACTTATTGCTTTTATATTATCAAGAAACTTTTGGCTGTTAGAGAATTGGTTATATCAGAATGAACCAGACATTCAGTTTTGGGAGAACATATGCTAAATATTTGTTCTAAGGGCTAGTACAAACTTTCCAGAGCTGAGGCTCTGAACTGGCCCTGGCAAAATCCCACTGCTAGACTTTGGAAAATGAGTTTTATCACCTTATGAATTGGTGTTTTTGAACTTCTAATTACTCCAAATAAAAATAATAAAATTAAAACCAAATGGCTCCCACATCAGTGTGACTTCTTATCACAATTGCATTGGATCAGATATTTTGTTTATGCCTGGAGAAAAATAAAAACGTAGACAACTTATTTTGTTCTAAATATAAAAAAGTTAGCATATTAAAGTTTTTTAAAAATGCAGAAAATAAACACAAGTATATTATGGACTAGAAAGTAGAATTTATATGCATGTCTAAGATTTAAAGAATGTAAAATTAAACTTTGGACTTATCTCATTCTATTTTAGGCTGTTTTCCTAGGCCCTACAGGGTAGTGTTTCCTCTTCTTTTTTTCCTTTTAATTGAACCAACGTTAAGACATCATTAACTAGTAACACCTTAGCCTGTATTAACCTTACCAGCTTAACAGCACAGAGAATGAGAATGGAGAGGTACAGACCTATGGACATGGATGGAGAAAACATGGGGATTGGTCAATACAGAGAAGAGCGGATTCTTCTGTGGAGGCTGAAGACCAACTGGGGGTACAGAAGAAGACGGGCAGCAGTGAAAGATGGCCAGGGACTCAAGACTTATTTTGTGGATTTCCCTGTGTTCACCATATTATTGTTCATCTAAGACAGGCCCTCACAACACTGATGGGTGAATTGGGCTTATATTCACCTCCCCTCACTCTTCCTCTTCTCACAATGTCCTTTCCTAACATCATGACCTCATGACTCTGGTTACTTCATGATTAGGCACTGGATCAAGGTCCATCAGTTGACAGATACTAAAGGAACTTAAAGGCCACATAGTCACAATCTCCTTGCATTCTTCATCTTACTGAACTCAAACTTTAGGGCCAGCTTCATGGGTGTGTGACTGGTGCAGTTGCACAGGGCTCTGTATTTAGAAGGGCCTCACATTTGGCTTTTATGCTCTGCTATCACTATCTTCAAGTCCCTACTTTTTCAACAAATGGTTTTACATTTTCATTTCCTACTGGGCCCCACAAATTATAGTGCTGGTCTTATAAGCCATATTGATATGCTTGTGACTTAATGAATCATATGACAATTTGATTTTAAGAGAGTCTTTGGGGATATGCAAAGGATGAGTGATGGAAAAGTTTGGGAGCTCCCTAAAGGCCAGTGGGGGAGGTAAATTTGAGGGGGAGCAAGAGCTCAGCTGGGAATCTTCAAAACAACACATGTACCATAGATCCATCCCACTTACAGATTATATCATTTCTGTCTTTAGCGAGTAATTTATTCCTTATCTCTACTTTGAATCTCCACATTCCCTCTTAAAACCTATTCCCTTTTGTTCTATTCTTATTACAGGTACTGACAACTTGCCATTATCTCCTATGTACTTAATGGCCATTATAGTCACCCCTCACCACTTTTCCAGGCTACAAGATCTTAATTCTTTCATCCATCCACTTGACTGCATTTTTAAAAAAATTAATGTTTCCTCAAAGAAAAACAGCTAGCTAGTTAAGGTAGCATTGTTAAAATCAGGGAACAATTAATTTCACATCTAGCTACAACATTGCCAAGAAAAAGAACAGACAAAGACAGAGATGGCACCAATGAAAATTGCTTTTTGGAATTAAGCTAAAATTAATTAAGCATTTTGTAATTACAAAATAATTTGAAAATCAAGTAGTTAGATTTAAACATTGGTCAGGAAAAGGACAATGGGAAATGAAAGAACAGAAGAATTCATTGAAAACAACCTCCTCTGCAGACCAGAGGAGTTTTTGAGAGAAAGCAGATTGCTGCTAATAAAAATACCAAAGCTCATTATTTAGGTAAAGGCTTTGAGAACAGAAAATGTGACCTTGCAAAGCAAGAGGACTAAGTTCTACCCAGTGAAGGATACAACTGCGTCTGTGTGTAAACACTTTCCATACACATATCCACAAGGAGAGGTAAGGAGATCTAGTATATTTTATGTTCCAATTATAGTGTTCAAATACTGAATACAAACAGGTGGCATGATTGGATAAGCAAAAAGGGAAAAAACTGCAAAGCAGTAACAAAAGCAATAAAGGCTTCATTTGGTGTAATATCATGTATTCCTCTAGTAATTCACTTCAGAAAGACAGTGATTTAATTTTCACAAAGCAGAGGCCTGAATACTCAAGGTTGATGCAATCAGAAAACCTTCATTATCTTTTTTCTTAAAAGAATAGTTGTATTTTTATATATCTCTGAGGATGACAGTCAGTGGCAACTGAGTGAAATAAAGTGGCCTTATTTAAGGTGGACAGCTGAGACTTCCCAGAGATGCTGATGGGAGACCCTGGTGTCAGGTGGAGTGAGGATTTCACACTCACTAGAGTGAGATGTGGGAAGCCTATTACTGGCCAAATCCTGTGTGTTCACTCCTGGGCAGATCATCTAACTTCTCTGTGTCTTGATTTTCTTGTATATAAAAAACACTAATGGCCCTGGCCGGTTGGCTCAGTGGTAGAGTGTCGGCCTGGCGTGCAGAGGTCTCGGGTTTGATTCCTGGCCAGGGCACATAGGAGAAGCGCCCATCTGCTTCTCCACCCCTCCCCCTCTCCTCATCTCTGTCTCTCTCTTCCCCTCCTGCAGCCGAGGCTCCATTGGAGCAAAGATGGCCTGGGCGCTGGGGATGGCTCCTTGGCCTCTGCCCCAGGTGCTAGAGTGGCTCTGGTCGCGACAGAGCGACGCCCCGGAGGGGCAGAGCATCGCCCCCTGGTGGGCAGAGCGTCGCCCCCTGATGGGCGTGCCGGGTGGATCCCGGTCGGGCGCATGCGGGAGTCTGACTGTCTCTCCCCGTTCCTAGCTTCAGAAAAATACAAAAAAAACCCCAAACAAACAAACAAAAAAAAACAAAAAAAACACACTAATATTACCAACTTATTTGAGCATTGTTGTGAAAATAAAATGAAGAACAGATGAAAAAAGTGCTTTAAGAAGTTATAATGTATTGTTTTTATACATTCAAAAAGTCTATTAATAATAAAAAAATTAAGGAAAGAAGTCAATTATTTTATTGGGGAGATAGCATTCACTGTGCTCTCTGCTATGGAGACAGAAAGTGGAGTAGGACTAGTGTTTGCTCTCAGAAAACTTCTAGTCTAGTTGAGAAACAAAAATAATATTGATAGTGGCAAGCTCTTTCATTTGTAGAGCATTTTATACACCTGAAAATTGGACTGGCTATACATATTCAAGAAGAGGATATTACAAACTCTGTCTTGGTTTGAATCCTAGTTTACAGATAAGAAAATTGAGGGTTAAAGGGGGCCAATAGCTCACTCAGTTATTTTTTTATCTGTATACTGAGATGTGAATGGCACCTCACAGGGTTGTTGTGAGGATTAATTGCAACAATAGCATACCTGAAACTAATGACTGACACTCTTAATAGCTATTAATTGTTATTGCTGTATGTAAAGCTATACATGTCCCAAATTTATTTGACTTTTTTTGTGAGGGGCAATCTCAGAAGAATATTGTTCCTTGGAACATTATTTGAGACATAACTGTACAGTTATAGTCAATACATACATTATAAATATGGAGAGTGAGCACTCAGGACTGTGGTCATTAGAAAAGTCATCATAGAGATGAGGGGATTTGAACTTGAGCTTAAAATAATGTATAGCCTGACCAGGCGGTGGCACAGTGAATAGAGCATCGGACTGGGATGCGGAGGACCCAGGTTCGAGATCCCGAGGTCGCTAGCTTGAGCGCGGGCTCATCTGGTTTGAGCAAAGCTCATCAGCATGGAACCAAGGTCGCTGGCTCAGCAAGGGGTCACTTGGTCTGCTGTAGCCCCACAGTCAAGGCACATATAAGAAAACAATCAATGAACAACTAAGGTGTCGCAACAAAAAAAACTAATGATTGATGCTTCTCATCTCTCTCCATTCCTGTCTGTCTGTCCCTATCTATCCCTCTCTCTGACTCTCTGTCTCTGTCTCTGTAAAAAAAAAAGTGTATAACTAGGCAAGAAAGAAGAAATACAGAAACCATGGTTGGATGTCATAGAAGGTAGCATACTCCAGGTTGACTTAAAACATGTGGGAAAGAAAACTGGAGAGATAGGACTAGAAGATGACTGAATTCCTGGGAAAAGCACTTGAATTTTATCTCATGGGTGGAAGAAAGTCATTAGTGAAATTTAGGAAAGAATAATCAGGTGTTTTTTTTTTTTAATATTTATATTTTATTTAGAAAACTACCTTTAACATGTTGACATTGACCAATAAGAGTGCAGAGGTAAACATGTCTATAACATTGGAACTGTTGATTATGTTGTACACCCATCACACAAAGTCGAATCATTTTCTGTCACCTTAAATTTGTCTCACTTTTCACCCGTCCCCCTAGATCTCCTTCACCCTGGTAACGACTTCACTTTTAACTATGTCCATGAGTCTCAGTTTTATAAACCATCTATATGTGAAATCATACAGTTCTTCAGTTTTTCTGATTTACTTATTTCACTCAGTATAATGTTCTCAAGGTCCATCCATGTTATCGTAATGGTGATTTGTTATCATTTCTTATGGCTGAGTAGTATTCTGTTGTATATATGTACCACATCTTCTTTATTCAATCCTCTATTGAGGAGTACTTTGGTTGTTTCCATGTCTTGGCTACTGTGGATAATGCTGCAATGAACATGGGGGTGCATGTGTCTTTACATATCATTTTTTCCAAGTTTTTTTTGGGTAGATATGTAGTAGAGGGATTGCTGGGTCATATAGTAGTTTTATTCTTAATTTTTTGAGGAACCACCATACTTTCTTCCATAATGGTTGTACTAATTTGCATTCCCATCAGCAGTGAATGAGTGTTCCTTTTTCTCCACAGCCTCTCCAACACTTGTTATTACCTGTCTTGTTGATAATAGCCAATCTAACAGGTGTGAGGTGGCATCTCATTATAGTTTTGATTGGCATTTCTTGAATAGCTAGGGAAGATGAGCATCTTTTCATATATCTGTTGGACATTTGATGTCCTCTTGGGAGAAGTGTCTGTTCAGATCCTCTCCCCATTTTTTAAAAAAATTTTATTAATTTTAATTTATCGTGTTTACATGGATTCAAGTATCCCACTGAATATAACTCCCTCATCCCCGACTCCTGTGTCCCTTTTTATATCTCCCTTACCCCCCTCCCCCTAATTCCTTCCTCCTTCCCTCTAGGATTTGCTGTCCTGTTATCTATATCTCTGTGTTATGTATATATAATTTCACTAATCCCTTCACCTTCTCTGATCCCATCCTCTCATCCCCCTTCCCTCTGACTGCTGTCCCTCTGTTCCCTGTGACCCTGCCTCTGCCTCTATTCCATTCCTCAGTTCACTTTGTTCATTAGATTCCACATATATGTGAGATCATATGATATTTTTCTTTCTCTGCCTGGCTTATTTCACTTAGCATAATAATCTCCAGGTCCATCCATGCTGTTGCAAAGGTCAGATTTCCTTCTTTTTCACAGCCATGTAGTATTTCATTGTATATATAAACCACAGCTTTTTAATCCACTCATCCATTGATGGACACTTGGGCTGTTTCCAGATCTTGGCTATTGTGAACAATGCTGCCATAAACATATATGGGGGTGCATATATGTTCTTTTGAATCAGTGATTTGGTGTTCTTGGATTATATTCCTAAAAGTGGGATGGCTGAGTCAAAAGGCAGTTCCCTTTTTAATTTTTTGAGGAATCTCCATACTGTTTTCCACAGTGGCTGCACAAGTCTGCATTCCCACCAGCAGTGCAGGAAGGTTCCCTTTTCTCTACACCCTCACCAACACTTGTTTGTTGATTTAGTGATGTCAGCCATTCTGACAGGTGTGAGGTGGTATCTCATTGTGGTTTTAACTTGGATTGCTTTGATGATTAGTGACGTTGAACATTTTTTCATATGCCTATTGGGCATTTGTATGTCCTCTTTGGGGAAGTGTCTATTTAGTTCTTTTGCCTATTTTTTTAAATTGGTTTGTTTGCTTCTGAGCTTTGTGAGTTCTTTATATATTTTGGATATTAACCCTTTATTGAAGCTGTTTTTTGCAAATACCATCTCCTATTTAGCTGACTGCCTTTTTTGTTTAGTTGTCAGTTTCTTTTGCTGTGCAGAAGCTTTTTAGTTTGATATAGTCCCATTCATTTATTTTTGCCTTTTACTTCCCTTGTCTTTGGGGTCAAATTATAAATTTTTTTCTATGGCCAAGGTTCATGAGCTTAGTACCTTTGTTTTATTCTATGTAATTTATTTTTTTGTATCTTATATTTAGGTATTTGATCCATTTTGAATTAATTTTTGTTCAGGAGGACAAACTGTATTCAAGTCTCATTCTTTTGCATGTGGCTTTCCAATATTCCCTGCACTATTTATTGAAAAGGCTTTCTCTTCTCTATTGTGTGCCTTTGACTTTTTTGTCAAAGGTGATTTGTTCGTATATATGTGGTTTAATTTCTGGGCTCTCAATTCTGTTCCATTGTTCTATATGTCTTTTGTTCTGACAATACCATGCTGTTTTGATTATCTTGGCTCTATATTATAATGTTAAGTTAGGTAGCATGATACCTTTGGTTTTATTCTTTTTCCTTAGGATTGCTTTGGCTATTCAGGGGTTTTGATAGTTCCATACAATCCTGGTAATTCTTTGTTCTATTTCTTTAAAAATGACATTAAGGGGTTTTTTTTTGTTTTTTTATTAATTAATTTTAATGGGGTGACATTGATAAATCAGGGTAATATGTTCAGAGAAAACATCTCTAGGTTATTTTGACATTTGATTATGCTGCATTCCCAACATAATCAAATGTCAAAATAACCTAGAGATGTTTTCTCTGAACATATTCCCAAAGTCCAATTGTCTTCCATCACCTTCTAACTGGTTTTCTTTGTGCTTCTCCCCTCTCCCAACCTCCTCCCTCTCCTCCCCCCTCCCCATAACGCCCACACTCTTGTCTCATTTTTATGTCCCACCTATGTATGGAATCATATAGTTCTTAGATTTTTCTGATTTACTTATTTTGCTCAGTATAATGTTATCAAGGTCCATCCATGTTGTTGTAAATGATCCAATGTCATCATTTCTTATGGCTGAGTAGTATTCCATAGTATATATGTACCAAAGCTTTTTAATCCACTCGTCCACTGATGGACACTTGGGCTGTTTCCAGATCTTTGCTATTGTGAACAATGCTGCCATAAACATGGGGGTGCATTTCTTCTTTTCAAACAGTGCTATGGTATTCTTGGGGTATATTCCTAAAAGTGGTATAGCTGGGTCAAAAGGCAGTCCAATTTTTAATTTTTTGAGGAATCTCCATACTGTTTTCCACAGTGGCTGCACCAGTCTGCATTCCCACCAGCAGTGCAGGAGGGTTCCCTTTTCTCCATATTCTCACCAGCACTTAATTCTGTGTTGTTTTGTTGATGAGCACCATTCTGGCTGGTGTGAGGTGATATCTCATTGTGGTTTTAATTTGCATTTCTCTAATGATTAGTGATGTTGACCATTTTTTCATTAGGATTTTGATGGGAATTGCATTACATTTTTATATTGCTTTGGGTAATATGGCCATTTTAACTATGTTGATTTTTTTTAGTCCATGAACATGGACTATTTTTCCATTTCATTGTGTCTTTTTCAATGTCTTTCAATAATATTTTGTGTTTTTCAGTATATAGGTTCTTCATATCCTTTGTTAAATTTATTCCTAAGTATTTTATTTATTTTTTGTTATTGTTACAATTGTAAAAAACAATTGTGTTTTTGAGCTCATTTTCCGATGTTTCATTGTTGGCATATAGGAAAGCAGTGGACTTACGTATATTAATTTTATATCCTGCAACTTTACTGTATTGGTTTGTTGTGTTTAATAGTTTTTTGGTGTAGACTTTGGGATTTTATATATACAGGATCATGTCACTGGTAAAAAGTGAGACCTTTACTTCTTCTTTCCAATATGAATGCCTTTTGTTTCTTTCTCTTGCCTGATCACTCTGGCTAATACTTCCAGAACTATGTTGAATAAGAGTGGAGAGAATGAGCAGCCTTGTCTTGTTCCTGATTTTACAGGAAAAGCCTTCATTTTTTCACCATTTAATATGATATTAGCCGATGGTCTGTCATATAGGGTCTTTATTATGTTGAGGTATTTTTTTTCTATTTTGATTTTATTGAATTCTTTAAACATCAAGGGATGTTGTTTCTTATCATATGCCTTTTTTGCATTTATTGATAGGCTCATATGGTTTTTGTTTTTTTGATTTGTTGATTTGGTGTATTATGTTGATTGATTTCCATATGTTGAACCATCCTTGTGTTCCTGGAATGAATCCCACTTGATTGTGATGTATTTTTTTTAACATGTTGTTGTATTCTATTTGCTAGTATTTTGTTTAAGATTTTATCATCTGTAGCCATCAAAGATATTGGTCTGTAGTTTTCTTTTTTATGTGTTGTCCTTGCCAGGTTTTAGTATGAGGGATATGTTGGCCCCATAAAATTTTTTGTGGTGTATTGTCTTTTTTTATTTTTTGGAAGACTTTGAGAAGGCTAGGTACCAACTCTTCTTTGAATGTTTGGTAGAATTTGCTAGCATAGCAATCTGGTCCTGCACTTTAGTATTTTGGAAGGTTTCTGATAGTTGTTTCTATTTTCTTTCTGCATATAGGTTATTTAGCTTTTCTACTTCTTCATGACTCAGTCTAGGAAGATTGTATAGTTCTAGGAGTTTATCAATTTTTTTTAGGTTCTTGAATTTGGTGTCATATAATCTTTCATAATATTCTACTATAATCTTGTATGTATCTATGATGTCTGTGGTAATTTCTCCTCAATTCATTTTGGATTTTGTGCATATGAGATCTTCTTCTTTTATCCTTAGTGAGTCCAGCCAGTTGTTTGTCTATTTTATTGATCTTTTCAAAGAACCAGCTCTTTGTTGTATTAATTTTTCTATAGTTTTCTTTGTTCTCTATTTTATTTAGTTCTGCTGTAATTTTTACTATTTCCTTTTGTCTTCTTACTTTGGGTTACCTTTGTTCTTTTTTTTTTCTAGTTCTTAAGGTGTGATGTTAGGTTGTTTACTTGGAATCTCTCTTGTTTCTTAAATGAGCCTGTAATAATATAAACTTCCCTCTTATTAATGCTTTCACTGCATTCCAGAAATTTTGATATGTCATGTTGCCATTTTCATTTTTCTGTATATACCTTTTGATCTCTGGTTTTATTTCTTCTTCTATGCAATCATATTTTAGAAATATGTTGTTTAATTTCTACACTTTTTTGGTTTCTTTACTTCTTTTTTACAGTTGGATTCTAATTTCAAAGCCTTATAATCAGAAAATATGATTGATATAATTTCAGTCTTTCTGACTTTGTTGATATTAGTTCTGTTTCCAAACATATAGTATATCCTTGAGAATGTTTCATGCACACTGGAGAAGAATGTATATATAATCTGATGCTGTGTACAAAATTTCCTGTAGATGTCTATTATGTCCATGTTGTCCAGAGTGTCATTTAAGGCTGATATTTTTTTATGGATTATTTGTTTGGATGATCTATCTAAAGTTGTCAATGGTGAGCTGAAATCTCCAAGTATGACTGGGTTTTTCTCTGCTTTTACTTTTAGATCAGGTGGTAATTTTTCATATATTTTGGTGCTCCCTGATTCAGTGCATATATATTAAGAAGTGTTATGTCTTCTTATCCTTTTTATCATTATAAAATGTTGATTGTTGTGTCTGGTTACCTTTGTTGTCCTGAAGTCAGAATTGTCAGATATGAGTATGGCTACACCTGCTTTTCTTTAGATATTATTTGCTTGGAGAATCATCTTCTAACCTTTCTCTTTGAATCTACTTTTGTCCTTGCAGTTTCAATGTGCCTCTTGAAAGCAGCATATAGTTGAGTTTTGCTTTGTGATCCAATCTGCTATTCTGTGCTTCTTTATTGCTGAGTTCAGGAGTTTAGTCCATTTACATTTAGGGTAACTATTGACACTTGAAGATTTTCTCTATCCATTTTATGTTTTGATTTATAGGAGATCTTTGTCTTGTTTGGTTCTTCTCTTTTTTGTTTTTGTCAGTTGTTTTTGTTTAGTGGTATTTTATAATTCTTTCCCCATTATTTTTAAGCTGTGTGTTTTAGTAGTGGTTTTTTCATGGATGGTTACCATTAGGTTATTAAGAGAAAAATGTTCATATGTACAATAGTCATTTGTCTTATGAGTGCTTCTGCACTAAATTCTCCTCTGCTACCGAAGATCTTTATCCTTTTTTTTAATGTTATTGTTGTCACAGATTATCCTTGTTTATATTGTGACCCTGTTGGAGCTTTTATTTGTAGTTTTGATATTTTGTTCTTTATATCTTGTCAGATACCCCCTTGATTATTTCCTGCAGTGGGTGTTTTCTGGTGATAAATTCTCTCAGCTTCTGTATATAGGTAAAAGTATTTATTTCTCCTTAATATTTGAATGATAACTTTTATGGATATAGTGTTCTTGGCTGGTAATTTCTCTTTTTCAGTACATTGAATGTTTGGGTCCACTCTCCTCTGGTTTTTAGAACTTCTGCTGAGAATCTGATGGTAACCTAATGAGCTTTTCTTTATATGTTATGGCCTTCTTTTCCCTAACTTGTTAAGGATCTTCTTTCTCATTGATTTTTGACAAATTTAATATGATGTACCTTGCAGTAGATATGTTTGGATAGAAGTAACTTGGTGTTCTATTTGATTCTTGGATCCAAGGCTGTTACTCTTTCCATAGGCTTGGAAAATTCTTATCAATTGTTTGTTTGAATAGGCTCTTTATTCCCTTCTCCTTCTCTACTTCTTATGATATACTCATTATTTTTATATTGCTCTTCTGATGGAGTCTATTTTTGTAGCGGTTTCTCAGTTTTTTAAACTTTTGAATCTCTCTCCTCTTTTCTCTGTAGCATTTCTAGGAGCCTGTCTACAATATCACTAATTCTTTTCTCTATATGGCTTGTTTTATTAGCTGAACTTGCTACCTCAGTTCAATTCATGTATTCAGTTCTTCATCTCTTTTAAAATTTTCAATCTCCTCAGTAAGGTTTTCATTTTGTTCATTAATTTGTTTTCTGAGCTCATCAGGTTGCCTGTTGATGTCTTCTTGCATCTTGTTGAGTATTTTCAGAACTTAAAATTAGAATTCTCTATCATTTAACTTCCAGGTTTCCATGTGATTGAGAATTTCTTCTGGACATTTTTTACTTTATTTTTGAACTATGTTTCTGTCTTGTGCAGCCATGGGTTTTATTCATTCGAGATGGTATTGTTAATAATCGTACAAAAAAGGATACAACTTTAGTCCATTCAGTGTGTGGATTTTTCAAGCATGGCTGCAAGCCCAGTTGGGATTCCCTCACTGTCTTATAGTTGTTTAATTTTTTGAAATTTCAAGGGGAGAGGCCAGGAGTATTTCTCATGTCACCATTACTCTCGGTAGTCTGGTATTTTTATCCACATTAAAATGGGATCGATATTAGAAGGTGTTAAAAGTGCTTGGATTTAGGCCTACTGGCTAGGAACTTACTAAATGAGATTCAAGGCCTGGACTGAATTGATGGGATGGAGAAACAAACCAAAAAGGTTGTGAGCAATTAAAGAAAGAGGCAAGATAAATTGGTGGTTGACTATGGGACTTGAGGAAAGAGGCAATGATGATAGTCCGGTTTCACTGGAGGAATTGTGGTAACTGGAGGAATTATGTCCCTCAACATTGCTTTATTCTTTTAATGATTCAGTTATCAAATACTTTCTGCATGCTTACTATGTTCAGGACACTGTATGTGTTGAGATTGTTAAAAATATATATATAGTGAGACATTGTCTCTGTTCTGAAAGTGTTCACAGACTTTTTTCTGTTTGCAATACCTGTAATTATGCATGTCAAGTGTTATAATGTAGGCATGAAAAAAATAGAAGAGTTTAAACTGGGAAGAATTTATGGAGGAAGTAGCATTTGAGCACGGTCTTTTCCATCATTAGAAATTCAAAATAGAATGGGAAAATAAAACTTCAGAAATAAAGTCAAGAAAGTAAGTCAGCGGAGGTTGGGGAAGACATATATTTTGTTTTAAATGAACTAAGTGTAGGGTAATCATAAAACACCAGAATGGAAGTGATAGGAAGGCTCCTGGAAAGAAAAATCGGGGAGAAGATGTTATATATAATGCATCTGCCAAATGGTTAATTGGCCATATCCTGAACACAGCTAATTTATTGCCAAACAATTCCAATGCCAGAGTTTAAACTTGGTTTTAAGTGAGCTGCAAGCTATTAGAGGGTTTCAAACAAGGGATAACTTGATTAAAGGGCTGTTGATTAAAGGGAGAATTTGTGATTCCTGTGCAGGATAAATCTGAGAGTAGAGCTGACAGGTAGGACACCAGAAGGGAAGCTAGCTCTAATTGTTAAATATTTTTCTAACTGCGTTGAGTCAGTCTTCCTCTTTGTTACTTTCATTTATGAGTGTAGTTTAACTTGACTGGAGCTACATAGAATGAATCTGCTCTTCCTTCTACATGACAAGTTCTACATTCTTTTTAAGGTCTTTCTTTTTTGAAAAGAATCTTTCCCAGGTTCTTTGTTCATTGTGGGACATTATTTTTTTGTAGACTTTCAACATCCAGATTCATTCATTCAGATATTCAAAACTTATATGTAAATATGTTATTGGGATAGTATGATCTAAAGAGCAGAAGTGAGGATGAGGAGCAAGTCAGGGAGAAAGCGTCAATAAAAATGTATTTTTATGTTCACTATTGCTTAGGCTGCAAGCTCCATTCTATGGCAGGGACGCAAGGAGCCATATAAGATAAGTCTCAGGTTTTTCTGTTTAAAGAAAGCATTAACTCATTTTTTTTCCATCTTTTATTGATCAGAGGTTTGCCCAACAGGGAATTAACTCTCCTTTGCTCTTAGGTTGCAAATGCCTAAGCAGGAGCATTCTTCCTACCCCTACCTTCTCAGCTGAGGAGACTTTAAGAGGAAATGAAAGACAGGAGGCTAGGTCTGAGGCAAGTTCTGACAGGTGTATCTGTGGGAAGGTATTCTGGTGCTGTGGTGGTTGCTGGAATTAGGTAGGCTCAAGAGATTCAAAAATTAGCACAAGAGATATGAAGCTCTCTGCTGGGCTCTGGAGGTGCTCTAGCCTTCTCACATTTCTTTCAAAGCTGGTCCTCAGAATTAAATAAGCCTTCCAGATACAGTTTGTTCA
The DNA here is from genome assembly GCF_036850995.1 of Saccopteryx leptura. NCBI lineage: Eukaryota > Metazoa > Chordata > Mammalia > Chiroptera > Emballonuridae > Saccopteryx > Saccopteryx leptura. The sequence goes on along the minus strand of NC_089504.1, from coordinate 177,586,226 downwards.
GAGAAGATTTTAAGGCAGAGAAAAAGGTTGGTGTGAGGGCTGTGGGGAAAGATACAAGATGAACATATCACAAATACTTCACATATGCACTCTTCTTAATTATCTAAACATATATTGCCACATGTGAAGTTCAAAAGCAATCATCCAGGATTTGGCAGACATTGTGCTAGGTGCTGGTGAATGGGGAGCATCATGATGAATAAGGTATAATCTTGACCGTGAGGGGGTTTCAGCTAAGTTGTAGAGGTTGAAAAAGCAACCAAATAGTTAGAATTAGGTGGGATGGGCTGTGATGGATGGAGAAATGGTTGAGAGAAAAGTTTAATTGATTTTCTGTCAGGTGGATGGGTCAGAAGATTTTTAGGTGGTCTGGTTTGTCATCATGTATGCCAAGATGAAGAGGCAGAGCTCACAAAAGATTCACTGTGTTCAGGCAGAGGAATAACTTGAACTGCTGGCAAAATTTAATAGTCTTAAGATTCCTGGTTTCAAGTTAACTGTGAAACCACTAGACACTCCTTTTATGAGAAGCTATATTAGAAATTAATGCACTTCATTTCAAACAAATATTCCTAGCTTAAAATTTTCAGCCTTTTACTTGTGTCTGTATTTGTGTATTTTGAGCCACTCTTCCATTCTCTAAGGAATCATATCTTTCTCATGCGCATTTCTGCTTCATACTTTTCTAGTATGCTAAAACAGACCTTGACTGTACAAGGTTAAACTGAAGATAGAGTAGGGTAGTTTTCCCCTGGCAAGAACACCACAGAGCCTTTCTTAAAAAAGCCAGGATACAGACAGTCTAGGAATGGTTTTGGCTGAAAAATGTGTAATTTTTTTTAACATGGTGAATTGTTAAAGCAGGTGGCTCTTGCAGCGTGGAGGGCAGAAAGCCTGGTATGAAGACAGAGAGCACTTGAGGCTTGTCACATGTTCACACACACCCCTGTAGACAGTGGTGGGATTCAGCTGGTTCAGGCCGGTTCAGCATAACTGTTGCCTAATTTTTTGTTGAGTATGGTGAACCTGTTGTTAAAATGGCACAAGTATTTAGGGTTCTCTCTAAGATGGGTGCCTGGGCAGCTGCCCAATGTAGAGATCACAGATTTATATTCCTTTTTTTTTTTTTTACGTTCATCTGTGCACCAGCATATTCTAAGGTCCCATAGTAATGTTCATTCTGTCCATAGGTAAAAAAGATTTGATGGAACTATGCTTGTAATATTTATTTGTTCATTTCATAAAACTCATTATACCTTTGATGAAATACTACATTTTACTTCCCTTGCATTTGTTACTTCAGTAAACAAACATATAACATAAAGAAAAAGTGCCAAACAACCACTGGGTGATAAGCTGTCATTAGAAATATGTTAAATAACAGTTTTACTGTTTTTTTGTCAGATGTTAATAGTTTTTCATTAATATTTTAAAACTTATAACATAATCTAGTTTTGTGTCCCTCTTTTATTATTCTTATTTCAGTATTAAATGTATGAAATAATAAACTACCTTTTGGTATATCATTTTTTTAAATTAATTTTACTAGGGTGACATCAATAAATCAGGGTACATATGTTCAAAGAAAACATGTCCAGGTTATCTTCTCAATCAATTATGTTGCATACCCATCACCTAAAGTCAGATTGTCCTCTGTCACCTTCTATCTAGTTTTCTTTGTGCCCCTCCCCCTCCCACTATTCCTCTCCCTCCCCCCCTAACCACCACACTCTTATCAATGTCTCTTAGTCTCGTTTTTATGAACCAACTATGTATGGAATAATGCAATTCTTGTTTTTTTCTGATTTCTTATTTCACTTTGTATAATGTTATCAAGATCCCACCATTTTGTTGTAAATGATCTGATGTCATCATTTCTTATGGCTGAGTAGTATTCCATAGTGTATATATGCCACATCTTCATCTTCTTTATCCAGTCTTCTATTGAAGGGCTCTTTGGTTGTTTCCATGTCTTGGCCACTGTGAACAATGCTGCAATGAACATGGGGCTACATGTGTCTTTACGTATCAATGTTTCTGAGTTTTTGGGGTATATACCCAGTAGAGAGATTGCTGGGTCATAAGGTAGTTCTATTTTCAGTTTTTTGAGGAACCACCATACTTTCTTCCATAATGGTTGTACTACTTTACATTCCCACCAACAGTGAATGAGGGTTCCTTTTTCTCCACAGCCTCTCCAACATTTGCTATTACCTGTCATGTTAAAAATAGCTAATCGAACAGGTGTGAGGTGGTATTTCATTGCAGTTTTGATTTGAATTTCTCTAATAACTAATGAAGATGAGCATCTTTACATATATCTGTGGCCATTAGTATTTCTTTCTGAGAGAAGTGTCTGTTCATGTCCTCTTCCCATTTTTTTTATTGGATTGTTTGTTTGTTTGTTGTTGAGTTTTATGAGTTCTTTGTATATTTTGGATACTAGGCCCTTATCTGAGCTGTTGTTTGAAAATATTATCTCCCATTTAGTTGGCTGTCTGTTTATTTTGTTGTCAGTTTCCCTTGCTGAGCAAAAACTTCTTAGTCTGATGTAGTCACATTCATTTATTTTTGCCTTCACTTCCCTTGCCTTTGGAGTCAAATTCATAAAATGCTCTTTAAAACCAAGGTCCATGAGTTTAGAACTTATGTCTTCTTCTATGTACTTTATTGTTTCAAGTCTTATATTTAGGTCTTTGGTCAAATTTTGAATTAATTTTAGTACAAGGGGACAAACTGCAGTCCAGTTTCATTCTTTTGCATGTGGCTTTCCAGTTTTCCCAGTACCATTTTTTGAAGAGGCTTTCTTTCCTCCATTGTGTGTTGTTGACCCCTTTATCAAAAATTACTTGACCATATATATGTGGGTTTATTTCTGGACTTTCTATTCTGTTCCATTGGTCTGAATGTCTATTTTTCTGCCAATACCATGCTGTTTTGATTGTTGTGGCTCTATAATATAGTTTGAAGTCAGGTATTGTAATGCCCCCAGCGTCGTTCTTTTTCTTTAGGATTGCTTTGGCTATTCGGGGTTTTTTATAGTTCCATGTAAATCTGATGATTTTTTGTTCCATTTCTTTAAAAAATGTCATTGGAATTTTGATGGGAATTGCATTAAATTTGTATATTGCTTTGGGTAATATAGCCATCTTGATTATATTTATTCTTCCTATCCAAGAGCAAGGAACATTCTCCCATCTCATAGTATCTTTTTCGATTTCCCTTAACAATGGTTTGTAGTTTTCATTATAGATGTCCTTTACATTATTTGTTACGTTTATTCCTAGATATTTTATTTTTTTTGTTGCAATTGTGAAGGGAATTATGTTTTTGAGTTTGTTCTCAAATGTTTCATTGTTGGCATATAGAAAGGCTATGGACTTTTGTATGTTAATTTTGTATCCTGTGACCTTACTGTATTGGCTTATTGTTTCTAGTAGTCTTTTGGTAGATTCTTTGGGGTTTTCAATGTATAGGATCATATCATCTGCAAAAAGTGATACCTTTATTTCTTCTTTTCTGATATGGATGCCTTTTATTTCTTTGTCTTGTCTGATTGCTCTGGCAAGAACCTCTAGCACCACATTAAATAAGAGTGGGGAAAGTGGAGAACCCTGTCTTTTTCCTAATTTAAGGGGGAAAGCCTTCAGTTTTATGCCATTTAATATGATGTTGGCTGATGGTTTATCATATATGGCCTTTATCATGTTGAGATATTTTCCTTCTATACCCATTTTGTTGAGAGTCTTAAACATAAAATTTTGTTGTATTTTATCAAAAGCCTTTTCTGCATCTATTGATAAGATCATGTGGTTTTTGTTCTTTGTTTTGTTGATATGGTGTATTACATTAACCATTTTACGTATGTTGAACCATCCTTGAGATTCTGGGATAAATCCCACTTGATCACGATGTATTATTTTTTTAATATGTTGCTGTATTTGATTTCCTAGTATTTTGTTTAGTATTTTAGCATCTGTATTCAGTAGAGGTATTGGTCCCTAGTTTTCTTTTTTTGTCCTGTCCTTGCCCGGTTTCGGTATGAGGGTTATGTTGGCCTCATAAAATGTGTTTGGAAGTATTGCTTCTTCTTCAATTTTTTGGAAGACCTTGAGTAGAATAGGAATCAAGTCTTCCTTGAATGTTTGATAAATTTTGCTAGTATAACCGTCTGGGCCTGGACTTTTATTTTGGGGGAGGTTTTTAATAGTTTTTCTATTTCTTCCCTACTAATAGGTCTGTTTAGGCTTTCTGCTTCTTCTTGACTCAGTCTAGGAAGCTTGTATTGTTCTAGGAATTTATTCATTTGTTCTAGATTGTTGAATTTAGTGGCATAAAGTTTTTCATAGTATTATACAATAATTCTTTGTATATCTACGATGTCCGTGGTGATTTCTCCTCTTTCATTTTGAATTTTGTTTATATAAGTCCTTTCTCTTTTTTCCTTGGTAAGTCTTGCCAAGGGTTTGTCAATATTGTTGATCTTTTCAAAGAACCAGCTCCTTGTTCTATTATTTTTTTCTATAGTTTTTCTGTTCTCTATTTCATTTATTTCTGCTCTGATTTTTATTATCTTCTTTCTTCGGCTGGTTTTGCGTTGTCTTTGTTCTTTTTTTTCCAGTTCTTTAAGGTGTGAAGTTGTGTGGTTCACTTGGGCTCTCTCTTGTTTGTTCATATATGCCTGAAGTGATATGAACTTCCCTCTTATCACTGCTTTTGCTGCATCCCATAGATTCTGATATGTCGTATTGTCATTTTCATTTTTCTATATATATCTTTTGATCTCTGCACTTATTTCTTCTTTGACTCATTCATTTGTTAAAAGTATGTTGTTTAGTTTCCACATTGTTGTGGCTTTTTTTCCCCTCTTTTTTGCAGTTGAATTCTAGTTTCAAGGCTTTATGATCAGAAAATATGCTTGGTACAACTTTGATTTTTCTGAATTTGCTGATGTTGTTTTTGTGGCCCAACATATGGTCAATTCTTGAGAATGATCCATATACACTGGAGAAAAATGTATACTCTGTCACTTTGGGATGAAAAGTCCTGTAGATGTCTATCATATCCAGGTGCTCTAGTGTTTTGTTTAAGGTCAGTATGTCTTTATTGATTCTCTGTTTGGATGAACGATCTAGAACCATCAGCGGTGTATTGAGGTCTCCACGTATGATTGTATTTTTGTCCGTTTTTGTTTTAAGGTCAATAAGTAGCTGTCTTATATATTTTGGTGCTCCTTGGTCTGGTGCATATATATTAAGAATTGTTATGTCTTCTTGATTCAGCGTCCCCTTAATCATTGTGAAATGACCATTGTTTTCTTTGAGTACTTTTGCTTTCTTGTAGTCAGCATTATCAGATATGAGTATTGCTACACCTGCTTTTTTTTGGATGTTATTTGCTTGGAGTATTGTTTTCCAGCCTTTCACTTTGAATTTGTTTTTATCCTTGTTGCTTAGATGAGTTTCTTGTAGGCAGCATACAGTTGGATTTTCTTTTTTAACCCATTGTGCTACTTTGTGTCTTTTTATTGGTGAGTTTAATCCATTTACATTTAGTGTAATTATTGACACTTGTGAGTTCCCTATTGCCATTTTATACATTGCTTTTTGTTAGTTTTGTGTCTTGATTGATTCTTCTCTTTTGTTTTTCTATCTTTTCTTTTTGTTTGGTTGTATTCCGTACATCTTTCCCCTGTTGCTATCTTTTTTATCTCATGTGCTTCTATGGTGGTTTTTTCACCGGTGGTTACCATTAAGTAATGAAAAGAGTTTCTACCCTGTTCATTGTTGTGCATTATCTTGTGAGTACTTTTGCACTCCATCGTCCTTTGCTACTGTTAATCTCCGTCCTCTCCCTCTTTTTTTGTTGTTGTTGTCAAAGTTTAAATTTGGTTTTATTGTTTTCTTGGTGGAGATTTAATTGTGAGTTTGTTTTGTTCTTTTTATCTGGTTGGAAATCCCCCTTTAGCAATTCCTGGAGTGGAGGTTTTGTGATGATAAATTCCCTCATCTTTTCTGTATCTGTGAATGTTTTTATTTCTCCTTCATATTTGAAGGATAGCTTTGATGGTTATAGTATTCATGGCTGAAAGTTCATCTCAGTCAGGACTTTAAATATTGCGGTCCACTCTCTTCTATCTTGTAGAGTTTCTGTTGAGAAATCTGATGATAATCTAATGGGCCTTGCATTATATGTTGTATTCTTCTTTTCCCTGGATGCCTTGAGAATTTTTTCTTTGTCGTTGATTTGTGCCAATTTCATTATGATGTGCCTTGGAGTAGGTTTGTTGGGGTTAAGAAAACTCGGAATTCTGTTTGCTTCTTGAATTTGCGGTTTTAGTTCTTTCCATAGGCTTGGGAAGTTCTCATCTAATATTTGTTTGAATATGTTCTCCATTCTATTTTCTCTCTCTTCTCCCTCTGATATACCTATTATTCTTATGTTATTCTTTTTGATGGAGTCAGACAATTTCTGTAGGACTTTCTCGCTTTTTTTTAAATTTTTGAGTCTCTTTCTTCTTCTCTCTGTTGTGCCTCAAGTTGCTTGTCTTCTATTTCACTAATCCTACCTTCTATCTAGCCTGTTCTATTAGCTAAACTTGTTACCTCATTTTCCAGCTCATGAATTGAGTTTTTCATCTCTGTTTGATTTGTTTTTATAGTTTCAATTTCCTTGGTAATATATTCTTTGTGTTCATTGAGTTGTTTTCTGAGCTCCCTAAATTGCCTTTCTGTGTTTTCTTGTATATCTCTGAGTATTTTTAGGATTTCTATTTTAAATTCTCTGTCTTTTAGCTCCAAGGTTTCCAATATATTAAATTTTTTCTCCATAGATTTTTCCTCATCTATCTGTGCTACCTCTCTGTCTTTTGTATCCATGATGTTCAATTTCCTTTTTCTTAATGGAATCCTGGGGTTGTTTTGTTGATAGTATTAATGAGAATTAATAAAGAATAAAAAGTTTGTCTGACCAGGAGGTGGTGCAGTGAATAGAGCATCAGACTGGGATGCAGAAGGACCCAGGTTCGAGACCCCGAGGTCGCCAGCTTGAGTGCAGACTCATCTGGTTTGAGCAAAATCTCACCAGCTTGGACCCAAGGTCGCTGGCTCAAGCAAGGGGTTACTCGGTCTGCTGAAGGCCCACGGTCAAGGCACATATGAGAAAGCAATCAATGAACAACTAAGGTGTTGCAACACGCAATGGAAAAACTAATGATTGATGCTTCTCATCTCTCTCCATTCCTGTCTGTCTGTCCCTGTCTATCCCTCTCTCTGACTCACTCTCTGTCTCTGTAAAAAATAAATAAATAAAATGTTAAAAAAATAAAAATAAAAAATATTAAAAAATAATAAAAAAATTTATTATCCCCCCCCCTTTTTTTCTCTTCTCTCCTCTCCCCTCCTTCTTGAGAAAAATCTTGAGGTGAACTGTGAATTATATTGTGATAAATAGAACAAAAACTACCTATAATGAAGGGCCTTAGTTGGGGAGAAGTGATAAAGGGGCAAAAAAGGAGGTATGGACCCACAAAATGCAAAAAGGAAAAAAATTAGGTCAAGAATAAAATGATTTGCTTTTAGGTGATGATTGACTAAGAGATATGATGAAAGGAATAAGAGGGAAACAGGAAAAAGGGGAAAACGTTTAAAAAATTACTATTGTATTTAGTGGAGCAAGAACTAGATAAAATGGATAGCCAGGGTTGGGAGCACTGCTATTGAGTTAAAGAAAACGAAGTAAAAAACCCCAAAGAGCCACAAAGAAACATTTGATTCCCAGATAAAATAATTTGTTCGTAATTGAGGATTGAATGAGAGGAAAAGTAAAGGAGAAAAGAAGAGACTAATATATAAGGAGAAAAAAAGAGAAAGAGGAAAATACAAAAAGAAGAAAAAAGAATAAAAGGAGAGAGAGAGAGAAAGTTAAGTGGAACTCTCATAGAGAGAAAGGAAGAAGAAAGAAAAGATAATGGGAGATTTAACACTTCTGGGTAGTGTAGTTCAAGGAGAGGAGAGAGTAAGACTGGCAGATAATTAAACATCCAAATTGGAAGAGGAAAAAAATAATCAAGACAAGAAGATAAGAGAAACAAACAAACAAATACAATAAAATGGGATAGGTTATAAAGTCTGTGGATTATTCTTGATTTCGGGAGGTTATCTTCTTGCTTTTTCTTTTCTCTCCCTCTTCCTGGTTGGTGACTCTGTACCCTGGGTTCTTCCCCTGTAGCACAAATTAGGTAGAGGTTTGCAGTTGATAAGTCTCTATGGCGATGTCATATATTGGGCTTCAGTCTCGTTGGCAGTCAAGGCTCATTAACATTTGCAGGCTTCACCAATGAGAGAGTCCGTGTTCCCAGAGCCTCTCTCCTAGTCTTTCCTTCCTGAATTAGTAGCCTGATAATCCAGCTATGGGGTTGCTGCTGCCTCTGCCTTGAGAGTAAGAGGCTCAAAGAGCTGGCAAATCCCCACTCTATTCCCACTCAGCACAGGGCTCTGGGTAAGGCTCAATCAGTCAGAGCCCCTAGCATAATCAGGTGGAGCTTTGGCCCACACAAAGGCCTCTGACTCTGCCCTTCTGTCTGGGAACATGGGCGCCCACTCCCAGGGCTCTATGAGGAATCTCTCGCCCACTATCTGCATGTGCCGACCAGGAGATCAGGGCGGATGGCTTTCCCAAGTGCCTTTCTTTGTCTGGATTTGGAGTGATCATTAGCTTGTGTTAACTGGGTCGCCACAAGCACAGTTTTTCCTCGGCTTGGATGTCTGTGCCACAGCCTGGTTTGGACGTTTGTGCCACAGTCTGGTTCTATTCACACCCTATGCCTGCCTTAGTTCCTATACTCTCAGTTCCCAGTGAAAGCAGCCCTTATTTAGTTAGTGAGGAAGGCAGAGTGTTTCTTTCTCCTTATTTCCTTCGGGGTTGATTATATATTTAGTCAATTTTTCACTCAATCATACCTTTGTGTTTAGTGTGGAACTTTTGGAGGCTCCAAGGATAGATTTTTCTGTCTCTGGTTGAAGATCTTGTTGAATTTTTTGGGAGATTTATTGGTATCACTCCTTATGGCGCCATTTCTCTGATGTCACTCTATATCTTTTTTTATACTTAAAATGGTCATAAGGGCAGAGAACTGGTTGTGAAATTATTTGACTATCCCCACTGACTGTATCCCTTGGACAGAGAACAGCTCTGAGCCTTCTGTCCTCTGCCACTCAGTCCCAGGTCCCCTGACAAACATATGGGAAGGATTTAGTGACAAGGGAAAAGCCTAGAAATCAAACATTGAGAGAAATTATGTGGCCAACAGCTGGAATTCATGAAGTTCCATATGAAGTGAGGATTGATAGCAAGAAATTCAAAATACCTTTTCCTGAAAGAAAGACAAATTACTAGCCTGAGGACAAAAAAGACATGTCAAGATTCTTGGCTTCCATTGAAATATAACAGTTATACTTTTGTTTGTTTTTATAAGGGATGGCTATAGTTACATTTATAATAAATTTGGAATTATTGAATTCAAGGATAAGTATGTTGAAATGCATTAAATAAATGCCAAAAATGAATGTAAAATTGGACTGCATGCCCATTTTACTTTGGAGTCATTCATACTGAGGTATGTTATTATTAAATGAAATAATCATTTATGAAGATTTTTCACATGAGTTATCTTATTTTGTCCTCCCCCTACACACCAAGAGATAAGTGTTTTATAACCTTTTTCTGTTTAAGAGAAAATCCATACTAAAGAGATGAATTTCCAACATCATGCAGGGGCAGACAAGAACTTAAACCCACTTTAGGACCCACTGTATTAAGATAAATGAAGCAACATTTTCTCACCAATCAGTTTGAATTCTTCTTTACTCTGGGGATGCAGGCAAGTGCATATTTTGAAATCCAGCAGACCCATACCTGGGAAGCATTAGAATCCACCCAACCATGTAGTCTGCAACAATTTTGGGTGGGCTGATTCAGTTTGATTACTAGCATCTGGAAGCAAGCACATGATGAAAGGAGGCTAGACTCTTACAACATAACATGATGTTTCTCAATGTTTTTCTGGGCAGTGACACATCTGTAAAAGTTCTGGGACACACTAGAGGCTGCAGGTATCAAAGATGTGGAGCTATAGGTTGGGACCACTTGGATGAAGCGGAAATCAGAGGAGACAGATAATCTACCATCAAAATACAATATGCTTACTCTTTCAGATTCTGGAAAGAGTTGAGAGGTATAATGAATATGGAAAACAGCCAGGCTCCTATCTGATAAGTAGCCAGGTTAATTCTTCCTTAATGTTTGTGAACATGGAGAGATATATGTGATTTGATGCTTGGTGGGCCTAGTTTTGAATCACATTGTATAATTTAATGAACTTTGGTAACCACTTAGCTTCTTGGAGCCTCAATTTCCCTGTACATGTATGAAGGGTTATGATACTTTTATCACAGAGTATTTAAAAGCTTGAATTAAATACTGGAAAAAAATGATAAGTCCAGTGGCTGTAAATTGCTGCATTATTTCTGTTGCTTACATTCAAGGATCTTAAATTACAATAAATCAGTAAAGGATGTAAATGATGTCTTAAACAAAGCAGGCTTCAAATGCAGAAAAATTCACCCCAGTGAAAAGCACGAAAAATACCATACCATAATGCATGAGGTCCTATCTTAATAAAGTCCTGCTTTCAGCTTCTGGATATGTGTAGAACAGGGGAGATGATTTGACCATAAAAAATTTTCTGCACAATGAAGCAAGAGGAAACTGCATCCACGAATTTGAAAATCAGGGAATAATTGTGCCTTTTGCACCTAGCAGGCTAGGACAAAGACATGAAAGTCACTTGGAGAATGACTTTAAATGGAGTCAACAAGACTAGGCTGTAACCTGATTAATTCTGTTAACATATCTAAAGATAGAATTTATCATTTGGAGCTTCAGTCAGCCAGTAATGGAAGAACAGCAAATGGAAAGTCAGAGAGGCAAATGTTGGCAAGTGCCCTCTTAGAACTACCCAGGGGAGAAGGAGTCTTAGCTGAAGGACATTGAATATTCCTTTTCATTGGCAAGAGGATTTACATGGTGAAATATCCATCTTAAGCTATCTTAGCTCAGTGTTTTAACATAGTCAAAGAATGTTACTAATTTTTTTTTGTATGGATTCCATACCTTTCATGAAATAGTATGATTATTTTTTATCTCCCTGTATAATTTGCTTATAGAGAAAAAGAACACACCAGATTGAGGATGCTAATAACCTGCTGCTTACCTTTATCAGTGTAAAACAGGGGTCCCCAAACTTTTTACACAGGGGCCAGTTCACTGTCCCTCAGACCGTTGGAGAGCCCAACTATAAAAAAACTATGAACAAATCCTTATGCACACTGCACATCTCTTATTTTAAAGTAAAAAAACAAAACGGGAACAAATACAATATTTAAAATAAAGAACAAGTAAATTTAAATCAACAAACTGACCAGTATTTCAATGGGAACTATGCTCCTTTCACTGACCACGAATGAAAGAGGTGCCCTTTCCAGAAGTGCAGCGGGGGGCCGGATAAATGGCCTCAGGGGGCCGCATGCAGCCCACGGGCCGTAGTTTGGGGACCCCTGGTGTAAAATAATAAATTAGCGTCTAGTTTATACTTCCGTTTCATAAGCCTGAGTCAGCCTCCCTAAGTCTGATCATCCCTGGACCTGAATTTTGGAACATGCAATGATTCACAGAAGAACCTTGGGCAGTGACGAGTGAGCAGGACCATGTTGCCACCTGATAATGCCTTCTGCCAATAGCCCTGCTGGTCTCTCCTGTGACCTGTGACTTTGCCACACACTTTCTACTCACCATGGGGAAAGAGCACAATCTAGGAAGAAAAGCCACACATTGGGTTTCAAACAAGTAGGAGTAGTTTTGCACCGACTAAATTATGAACCAGCTTTAAGTGATAACGGTTTTAAAGAAGATTATCATTTTGTCCCCTTGCTGCCAGGCATTTAAATTTTCTGAGGTATCTATTTCAAAGCTCTAGTTACTCTAATAATAATTTCAAAATACTACAGGCTTTGCCAACATGTTTCCTCATCATTTAGTAGTTCTAAGTTGTCTGTTTGTTGCTTTGCTGTTCTTTCTCTTCTGAGGTTTGGTGTCATCATGTGTCTCATATCAACCCAAGGGGCACAAACACCCAAACACCTCAAATGAGTCCTCTGAGGAGACCTAGAGTTAGACTTTTCCAGATTTTTCTTGTGTCACTTTGCAAAGTAACTATCACTGCTTACTAATTGGCTTCTGGGTCTCCAGTCCTGCCTCCCCATGAGTCCCCAAACTGAGCGACCTTTCTAAAGTCTACACACTCAAGTCTGAAATTTTCCAGTGGCTGCTTATTGTTCTCAGTTCAAGTCCCAACTCATCAGTATGTTTAAATTTTTTTTAATTTATTGATTTGAGGGAGGAGGGCGAGAGAAAGAGAGAGGGAGAAACATCAACCTGTTGTTCCACTTATTTATGTATTTGTTGGTTGATTTTTGTATGTGCCCTGACAAGGGGTTGAATCTGCAGCCTTGGCATATCAGGATGATGCTTTAACCAACTGAGTTACCCAGCCAGGGCTCATCAGTATGTCTTAATAGGTCTGTCCTTTGCTAACTGCTACAGCCTTTTCCCCCACCATGCACCTTACTTATTCAGGTGAGATCTACCAATCTATTTTGTTAAAAATATATCTTGCATTTAATAGCTTTGGCCTTTGCACATACATTTACTTCTCTTCCTTTATCTGGTTACCTAGAAAGTCATTTAGTTTTTGTTGTTGTTGTTGCTATTGAGACATTACTTCCTTTGGGAAACATAAAATTAATTCATTAAAATATTTTTTAAGCATCTTCAATGTGCCAGACTAACTATTCTAGTTACTTGATACATTGGTGAAGAAAACAGGAAAAGATCTACTTACCTAATTGGCTAGTAATGACCTATTTGCTTGTCTTGTTTCTTTGAACTGCAGAATTCCTGAAGACAAGGCATGTGCATATTTATCTCTGTATTACCAAAGCCTACAAAAATGCTTTGGTATACACTTCAGCACTTGATAAGAAAAGCAAGCAGCCCTTAGGATGACAATTTTTTTGTTTATTTTTTGCAAGAAAGATTTTCTGTAAAATATTTTAGGATTTTTTGGGTCCATATGGTCTCTGTCACAGATATTCAGTTCTGTTGTAACACAAGTAGTTAGAAACAATATGTGAGCAAATGGGCATAGACGTGTCACGATTAAACTTAAGAGATCCTTAAAGTTTCTTTCTGGTTCACAATTCTTTAACTATTTTATCTGTTTGGTTTATCACTATACTTCCAGTATCTAGAACCATGACTGAATCATAGAAGATGCATAGTAAATATCAATACTTGTTGAATGAAAGAATTAAAGTAGATTTAAGCAGTTTAAGTTTGAATCCAAGCCTTTAAACTTCATCATGCAACATGTTTTCTTTTTTTGTTTTTGTTTGGGGTTTTTTTGGTATTTTTCTGAAGTAAGAAGCGGGGAGGCAGAGAGACAAACTCCTGCATGTGCCCAACTAGGATCCCTCTGGCATGCCCACCAGGGGGCGATGCTCTGCCCATCTGGGGTGTTGCTCTGTTGCAACTGGAGCCATTCAGCACCTGAGGCAGAGGCCATGGAGCCATCTTCAGCACCCGAGTCAACTTTGCTCCAATGAAGCCTTGGCTGTCGGAGGGGAACAGATAGACAGAGAGGAAGGAGAGGGGGAGGGGTAGAGAAGTAGTTGGATGTTTCTCCTATGTGCCCTGGCCGGGAATCAAACTCAGGACTTCCACATGCCAGGCCGACACTCTGCCGCTGAGCTAGCTGGTCAGGGCTCATGCAACATGTTTGTATGACATTCTTGCTCATTATTTAATTGAATATAGACATTGAGGATAAAAATTTTCAAGACACTGGGAACCATACTTCTGGTCAGTTAATCAAGAAAAGTCATTATGCCATTTATAATATCAAGATATCTTGCCCAATCAGATCCCTGCCAAAATTTGTTTGTCAGCACTAAATAATGATAAATCCCTCTTAATATCATATAAGAAATTAGATAGTGGGCAGGAGGATAGTACTGACTGGTAAACCACTAATACAAATAAGTATTTATAAAGTGGGAAATACATTTAGGATATGAAGGTGGTACAGAGGAATGTAATTTACTTTATAGCAACTGGAAGGGCCAGAGAAGCTTTCTGAAATGTGGGAAGGCCTGAAAAATATCCTGAGATGGTACACACTCCTTTCCATGTGTCCAAAATTAGGAGTCAGAGCACATAAGGGATATGCTTAGACTAAGTTATAACCTAAATTGAAGGCAGAATTAAGTAGAGCCAGAATTCCACAGATTCCATCTGTGAAATCACCTAAAACTCCTTGTGTAAGTAACTATATTTTAATGCACTCATTTTATTTATTTATTTATTTATTTATTTATTTATTTATTTATTTATTTATCTATTTATTTTTTTGTGTGACAGAGACAGAGAGAGAGAGACAGTGAAAGCAACAGATAGGGACAAACAGACAGGAAAGGAGAGAGACGAGAAGCATCAATTCTTTGTTGCAGCACCTTAGTTGTTCATTGATTGCTTTCTCATATGTGCCTTGACTAGGGGGACTACAGCAGATCGAGTGACCCCTTGCTCAAGCCAGTAACCTTGGGCTCACACTGGTGAGCCTTGCTCAAACCAGATGAGCCCGCGCTCAAACTGGCCACCTCGAAGATTTGAACTTGGGTCCTTGGCATCCTAGTCTAATGCTTCATCCACTGCGCCACCACCTGGTCAGGCTAATGCACTCATTTTTATTTTATTTTATTTTTTGTATTTTTCTGAAGCTGGAAACGGGGAGAGACAGTCAGACAGACTCCCGCATGCGCCTGACCGGGATCCACCCGGCACGCCCACCAGGGGCGATGCTCTGCCCACCAGGGGGCGATGGCTCTGCCCCTCCGGGGCATCGCTCTGCTGCAACCAGAGCCACTCTAGTGCTTGGGGCAGAGGCCAAGGAGCCATCCCCAGCGCCCGAGCCATCTTTGCTCCAATGGAGCCTTGGCTGTGGGAGGGGAAGAGAGAGACAGAGAGGAAGGAGGGGGGTGTGGAGAAGCAAATGGGCGCTTCTCCTATGTGCCCTGGCCGGGAATCGAACCCGGGTCCCCCGCACGCCAGGCTGACGCTCTACCACTGAGCCAACCGGCCAGGGCCAATGCACTCATTTTAAACAAAAATTTCTTGCTTAACCATTGCAGCCTTTTACTATGGGTATAATTGAATATTTTAGGTCTTTGTTCTCTCTCTTAGGAATCATTTTTCCATAAATCACTTTTTTTTGTGTTGTTTTACTATGCTAAAAGATACAATGATTTTAAGAGGTTAAATGGAAGGTGAAATAGAGTAAAACAACAGGACTCTTTGCTTTGTGAACTCTGTGGAAGTGTTGAGTCAGCTGCTTGAACTGTTGAGTAGAACCAGCAGAATCTATTGCTCTACAGCCTAAATTTAATCTCAGTGGCTTTGGTTCCATATTGGTTTATGGCTAATGACTAATGCTTCACCCATGAGTCATTAAACACATCTGCACTTTTCTGGTTCTCTAATCTTGAATTCAACCTTGTGTCCAAAGGCTCCATGCTCTAGCTTGGTATTCTGATGATTGAGGGAAATACAATAAAATGTGTATGTAATATAACAATTCTAAATGTAATTTCCTTTAGAGAAGACTTCTTAGCAAATCAAATTTCTCCCAAACCATTTCAAATACTTTGAAGTATTTAAAGTTCTCAGTTTTCTTTGTACCTTCATGAGAGGTCAACAAACATAGCAAGAGTTTCTGTTAGTTCTGCACGTATTTTCCCATAAAACTTGGATTTTATAGGGTAGCTCTACTTTTTAATGCTCTTGATTAACTGCACTTATGGAAGAAGGCAGACATCAATAATCTAATATAGATAGAACCTGATGAAAATGTATGTGTTTGATGTCCTAGAAACTAGTACTTTAAAGGAAACAGTGAAGTACCATTGATGGCTAAACTTAGGATGAAAAGAAAAGATGCCCAACTTTTTGACTGCCACTCAATTCCCTGAAATCCATGACATTTTAAGAGTTATTATTTTCACAAAAAGATTCAAGAGTGATGGCCTTAAAACTATGAAAGAACATGGCAAACTAAAAGGAAAGAAGGTGATTTGGAATGGGGAAGAAAAAAGGTATAAATAAAAATGGGAATATCCTATTCACAGGAATGAGGCAGATACTGGGTGTGGGGAGTGGAAAGTGAGGAGAGACTAGATTTAGCTGCTAATGTTGGTTAGCATTTAGCTTTCCCCATCCAATCATAAATCCTAACTAGAAAGTCACCTCCCAAGGTGAAGTAACTGATGAGTATCTACAAGCAAGCCAATGGAGAACAGTGATAGAAAATCTAAGCAGATGTGATATTCAGGAGTTCAGGCAGGAAATGTACAATTATCCTCTCCTTGGAAGGACAGTAGAGAGAGGGGGCAAGCCTGCATGGCTAGGGATAAGACTGAGTAGGACATAGTAAGCTATCAGGTTAGGAGGATAGTAAGTCATATAAAAGAGTTTAAAATGGTCACAAAGAGAAGCTTTTGATGCTAATGTTAAAAACTTGGATGTGAAGCTGGTACACCAAATATATAAGAGCAAAAAGCAATGGGTACAGATAGGAGTGTGGTCCTGGTGTACACCTGACATAGAGAATGTGCCCCAGGTGACTTTTATGAGCTCTGTTTAGAGTGACATCTGGGCTCTCTAGGCACAATTAAAGGGTAGGAGGTATGGACAGACAAGTGATTGTCACCAACAAAATCTTTTCCAGGTTGTAGGGCACTATCTAGCATAATGGTACTTCCTAAGTCAAAGTTTCAAGTGCCCAGAAGGTTTATTCTCTGAGTGGATTTTCTTAGTTGGCCTGAAGAAGTCATGGATGATGGTTGGCTAGACGTTATTTGATCTCTTCTTTTTTCCTCAGTATGAAGTGTAGAAATGTAACGGTGGCAACCAGAAGCAATGGCCTCAATGAAGAAACTGGCCAGAGAAGAATGACTGGGAAGACTATTGGGTAAGCAAATTTTAACTACTTCTTTTCAATGATTGAGTTAAGAGATATACTTTAAAAAGTATTTCACATAGAAAATCAATAGAGTAACTGAATAGTCACATGTTGAAGATTTCTTTAAAAAATGTACCACTAAAAATTTAGCTTTCAACGTTCATTGACATGTGAAACAGTACTGAAAACTGCACTGCACTTCTTTCTGGAAACTTAAGCCATTCTTTATGTTTACTTAATGAAGCTCAGTCTTAAATATTTTCTCCCCACTCTTCAAGTACAAAATAAAATAATAGGGTTTTATCTAATATTAACTCCATTTCCAAAAGAGAGAGCTATAAGATTGCTACTGGGGAGGCTTGGTTATAAAGATTCTGTAACTTTAGGACCATTAAGGCTTAAAAATTAATTAGTGAGGCACATTTCAAAAATATGCCAATGTTAATGCCAGAGAGTTGAACCACCATTTACTGACATCCATCATTGGGAGAAATTAACTTTAGATCTTAAAGGTAAAGAGGGCTAATGATGAAGAGTTGTATAAATAGAGCCTATCTTTTGAGATTGGGTCTGTCTGAATGAATAAAATCATGAGAATGTGAGTTTATAGTTAACATTTCGTGAGTTAAAAGATGATATGTTTCTTATAAGATTTCAAAAAGTCAGGTCACTTACGTTGAGTCATGCTCAGTAACCTTGAGTTTCTAAGACTAAATTGGAAGGTAAACACAGTTGACAGATGATGAAAATATTGTTTCACTATTTACCCAAAGTTCTCTTTCTTTGTGATTTCTCACTAGCACGCTATACTAACTCCTGCTGTCAAAATCTAGTTTCATAAAAACCCAAACAAATTAATCTTGGGTATTGATCATTCAGTGACTGCTAATTGCTGTAGCTTAAAATTTAATTTATTAATGAAAACAAAAAAAGAGGTCTACTTGTTTTATCCTTTCTATATATTATTTTACAAGAAGATGCTTGCTTTTGCTATGTTAGCTGTTCATTATTTAAATGTAAAATAAACATGGAAAAACTTGCAAAAATGTTATGATTTGTTGGCAATAAAGCTGAGGTTACCTTCAGGCTGCATTAACTTATGTGTCTTCTTTTACTTAATTCCTCTGTTTTGTTTTATCAACTGTCTCTGTGCAAGGCAGAAGGCCTATTTTTCAAACAATATTACTTTTGTTTTGATGGGAAAAAAACTCATCTTATTCTCTCCAAGGCACATTTTTATAGAATAAAAGAAATATATATTTTAAAGATCATCAACTCTGTTTCAGGTTTTACAGAGGCAAAGGAAGTATGCAAAAGGTAGGACAAGAAACTTATCTATTAGTGCAAATTTTGATGATAAAATCTTTTCATTGTTGGCTAATGTTTTACTAGTGTCAATATAAAAATGATTTCATTAGTAGAGAAGAGGAATTTTCTTTGGCAATTTACAGGACTAGACATTGTTGGATGACCACTGAGACAAGAGATGGCAGTTTAGTTGCAATGATTTGCTTTCTGGAGCAGAAGCAACTTTGTGGCCTTCTATTCACATGAACTGAGAATTGCAATATGAGAGGGGGAAATTTGCTCAGGAGAAGCCCAGTCTTGAATGCATAAAAGCTGGGGATTTTAAAATGCAGCTTTGTGTGGCTAGATCTGTGCTATTCTGAAAGAAAAGATTTTTTTTTTTTTGGACCCTAGGATGAAACCGCTAGTATGAGAGTAAGTAGTGGCTCTAAATTAAGAACATCATCAATCATATGTTCCAAGGTAACATCATCCACAATTTGGTATAGTAGTAATGTATTTAGAGTTCAAAGCTTACATCTTCTGCTGCTGTTGGGGGATGATTTATTCATACACACACATACTCACACCCCATGTTTCCTACAGGACCCAGACTGTTGGCTATAATTTAAGTCAATATTATATAATGTCATGACCACTAGCCACGTGTGGCTACTGGGCACAAGAAATGTGGCTAGTCTGAATTGAGCTAGTCTAAATTATTGTATTGTAAGTATAAAATACAAAATAGATGCCGACTTTCAAAGACAATATTGAAAAAAATAACAATGAAAAATAACCTAATAATATTCTATATTGTTTAAATATTGAAATAGTGATATTTTAATAAATTGAGTTAAATAAAATATATTATTAAAATGAATTTCACTGGCCCTGGCCGGTTTGCTCAGTGGTAGAGCGTCGGCCTGGCGTGCGGAAGTCCCAGGTTCAATTCCCGGCCAGGGCACACAGGAGAGGCGCCCATCTGCTTCTCCACCCCCCCTCCTTCCTCTCTGTCTCTCTCTTCCCCTCCCACAGCCGAGGCTCCATTGGAGCAAAAAGATGGCCCAGGTGCTGGGGATGGCTCCTTGGCCTCTGCCCCAGGTACTAGAGTGGCTCTGGTCATGACAGAACGACGCCCCGGATGGGCAGAGCATCGCCCCTTGGTGGGCGTGCTGGGTGGATCTCGGTCGGGCGCATGCAGGAGTCTGTCTGACTGCCTCCCCGTTTCCAGCTTCAGAAAAATATAAATAAATAAATAAATAAAAATGAATTTCACTTGTTTATTCTTACCTTTTTGATGTGGTAACTAGAAATTTTACCTGTGTGGCTTGTGGTTTATTATTATTGACCAGTACTGGTTTAAGAACATACATCATGACAAATGATCCTCTGGCATTCCTTTGTGAGCTGTGAGTTATTAAAACTACAGTCACCAGGTCCTGACATTAAGGGATCTTATCCCTGGTGTCTCCTCTGGGGCTCTTTAGTAGCATCCAGTCTCCTCTGAGCCATGACTATTCACAGTATCCATTCTCCCGCTTTCCTTACTCCATATTTGATCTGCCCCTCTTTGCTATGGCTTCCGCTCTGTCCTTGCATTTAGACATGTTTGACTGCTTAGAGGGAGAGGAGTGCTTCCTTTCTGACTGTTGTACTCTTTTATCTGTTCATTGCCTTAAGGAACCAAATAGTTTGACTATTTCTTGCAGATTTCTTGATGATAGAAGTTAGTCATTAATAATACTTTTAAAATTTATTATTTTGGTAAATACTGGGTGTATATTCCCTTGGGACTGTATTGGGAAATGATACCGACATCATCACACAATGAACTACACTCAAATTGGTTCCTCTTTGTCTTCCCCTGATTCACTATCTATAAATTTCTTCTCCATTTTACATGTTACACATATTTCAAAGGTTAGCCATAATTCTTCAGGGTTTAGTTATATTTCCTTCTTTAAGACAGGGTCATGTCCTACATTCTGGAGCATGCAGAGGATACCAGTAGTGGTCCTTGTTCATGTGGTGTTCTCAATAAATGACAATGGATTCCAGTTGATAAATATGGTTTATAGTATAATATCAGCTTTATATGGGGAAGCTGAGTTAGAGGGTAGTAGCTTTGCCTCTTATACCCCATTGAAACTTGCCTATCAGTCCAGCAGAGAAGCTAGAGATTATTGAACCTCTGAGAGGAGAAAAGATACTGTTTGAGGCAGGAAACAGAGGGGCAGAGAGTACCCAGCATGAGGCTGTAAGAACCAAGACAGCAACATAGCAAGATCCTTAGTGAATGCTACTTTTGATACTGTAACCTTATGCTTGATAAAGAAAGTCCTGTGGATTTCAGATCCTCCTTGCCTCGTCCATCAGGTAAATCACTGGTCCTCCCATTGGGAGGATTGAATGAGTGAATGGATGAAAAGAGGAAACCCAAGTGTTTGTTCCTCTATCCTCCTTCGTTCGGAGTAGAGCAAATGTTTCCTTTCTCTATGGCATGTGAGGGCGAGGAAGTAAGGAAGTTCTATATTCCACAGTGTAAAAATGAAATAATAATATCATAGACGATCAGAGCTCACAAGATCTGAAATTCTGCCTGGTCAGACACTTTCATTGCATGTGAGGAAGCAACTTTGTAAAAGCAAGGTAGCAAGGACTGGAGGGAGCTCTCCTGTAATGCCACCTGCATACTAACACCTCTGAAAATAAATAAAAAAATTAGATTTTCAGTTTGATAAAACTTTGCCTTAGTAAAAAGTTTGTTTCTATATTTTTTACTTTAAATATTTGCAAATTTTATAATACAGTGAACAAAATGATTAAAAAATCCAGCAATGAACGAATTTGCATTTTGGTTTGGAACATTTGGTGTGGATTTACATGCAACAGCTGAATTAACCCAACTGAGAGATTTAGTATTTTCATTTCACTGCCATAAATTTACACAGGCCTTGAGCAATAGGTCCCCAGGAAGATGGGTGTCTGGGACTCAGATAGCACTGTTCTCTTAGAGAGAATGGGGCCCACTGAATATTTTAGCCAAACTCTGTGTGTTGAACAAAGTGCCTGCTGGGATCAGTATAAAAATCACTAATATGAAGACCTGTTGCTAGTGAAAAGTTTGACTTAAAGAATTAAGCATAATATGACTGCAAACATGAGTTTTGAAGTGTAAAGCTGTTATACACGTGACCAGCAAATAGAGTGATTAGTTGCATGTGCCTCTGTACATCTGCATCAGTATATTTGTCCTATATAATGGTTATTACACTAAATGGTAATAATTTGTTTACATGCTCTTTTACTCACTAAATTCATAAGGAATGCCTACCAGATGTCAGGCGCCACGCTAGGCATTAGGAAAAAGGAATGATTTGCATTTCATTTATTGTCCTATATAAAGGATTTTTGTCAAGCTGATTTCAATGTCTGGGTCTACTTAGTTTACACATCTGTAAAATAGAGGGTGAAGATTAGATCTTTAATATTCCTTTAAGGCTGAAGATAAATGTGAAATAGATGTTCCTGACATTTTAAAGAGCTTGAAAAGTTCATCAAATAACTTGAGTCTCTCTTCTTCTTTCCCCAAACCACGTTTTCAACAGAGATGTATGTTTCTCTCTCATGCAAAGGAAGTAACGAATAAGCAGTTGAGGATTTTTGTTTGTTTGTTTTTTACAGAGAGAGAACCAGAGAGAGGGATAGACAGGGACAGACAGACAGGAACAGAAAGAGATGAGAAACATCAATCATTAGTTTTTCATTGTGCATTGCAACACCTTAATTGTTCATTGATTGCTTTCTCATGTGCCTTGACTGTGGGCCTTCAGCAGACTGAGTAACCCCTTGCTGGAGCCAGCGACCTTGGGTTCACGCTGGTGGGCTTTTGCTCAAACCAAATGAACCCACGCTCAAGCTGGCGACCTCGAGGTCTTGAACCTAGGTCTTCTGCATCCCAGTCTGAAGCTCTATCCACTGCACCACCGCCTGGTCAGGTGCAGTTGAGGTTTTAATGACAGTTCTACCAGGTGACCACACTCCCAGTCTCAGTCATCTCTCCATGTCAGCTCTCTTGAGTACTGAATTTTCAGTCAAGATGGCTGCTGGAACAGGGATGACCACTTCCAGCCTCAGGGAAGGCTGGACATCATAATCTGTTAGCTGTGAATATTGCTGCACTTGATAAAATACGGAATGAGGAAACAGTAGATAATGAAATATACAATGATTGTTTGTAAAATAAAAAATACATTGGACCAGTTAAAAAGGCTGGGAAGATTTTATTCAAAACTGTTGTAATAAGAGAGAGACAGACTATTATAATAAGAAAAAGGGACTGAGCTCAACTGTGCTGATGCAAAAGGTGAAAAGATTTTAAACACTAGGGTGAGCAATAAAAAGTACTGCAGAATGTTAGGGGAGAGGTTGGTCAATGTGATTAGGCCATCTGTGTTTGTTGATTGTCACTTATGAAAGTTAGGCTCAGACCTTCCTACAGAAACTGGGAGATAAGAGTGCTACCTTTATTGATGACTACTTTCAAAGGATGACTTCCAGGTCCTTGGGTGGTAAAAGATTTATATTTTAAATTATTTCTCTAAATAATTTACAATTACGCCTGACCAGGTGGTGGTGCAGTAGATAGAGCGTCGAACTGGGATGCAGAGGACCCAGATTCAAGACCCCGAGGTCACCAGCTTGAGCGCGGGCTCATCTGGTTTGAACAAAGCTCACCAGCTTGGACCCAAGGTCACTGGCTTGAGCAAGGGGTTACTTGGTCTGCTGAAGGCCCACAGTCAAGGCACATATGAGAAAGCAATCAATGAACAACTAAGGTGTTGCAGTGAAAAACTGATGATTGATGCTTCTCATCTCTCTGTTCCTGTCTGTCTGTCTCTATCTATCCCTCTCTCTGACTCTCTTTATGCCTCTGAAAAATAAATAAATAATTAATTAATTTACAATTTTTAAAACATAAATGTTCTAGGAAAAAAAAAGTGGTCAAGGTCCTACAATCAGGAAAAAATCCATCTAAGATTTAGTCAACCTGAGGGGAGATCTTATGGCCATCTTGGTCTTGTCTGTATCATGAAATTTATTCATTTTGTGGAAATCTTGTTTATAATACTAATATCTTAAAAATCTTTTCTTCATAGGTAAGATAAGCTCCAGCCCAAATTACTTTCTGGAATATCCAAAAGCCTTAGATCATGGAATCTGTGTAGATGGGCTGTACCCCACATAGGGGTTGGGGAAAACTAAAAATGTAGCCCACTTCAGCAGAACCAGCACAGGCTGGGATGTTCTGAACAAAGTCTCTGGGATCTTATGCTTCCAGAGTCAGGCGTCAGACTCAGTTTCCTAGAGCAGCTAGAAGTCACACACACTGTGTGTGGAAAGCCTCGTCACTGGCGGTGTGGAAGAACAAGCTGCCAAGTACTCCTGTGTCTGTTACTCTCCGTTGATGATTAAGCAATTCAGGTGGCTTCCTGATTTTAGTCTGTTTTCTTTTTCGCTAAAGGTGACAAACTCTAATTTTATTTTATTCTTTTTAAGCTTGAAATTGAATGGTCCTGCATGGGCCGTGTGAGAGACACAGTGTGCGCCTTTGCATTCAAGTTGAGAAGAGCATAAATGTTTTCTTAATGTGCTTCAGACACATTTAGAGGCATAAAGAAGGGACTAGACCCGGCATGTTAGTGAGCTCATCTCCCTTCTTTTGCATTGTTTGAAACCACCTTACTCAAGCAAGCCTTCTGGAATTTTGAGCAAGCTAATTTTCTATGTCCCCAGGAGCTGATAGTTGTCACAATTCCATTCCAGAATGCTTTTTCTAGCATGGCAGACCTCATTGTCAAAATAAGTCCCTGCATCAGTTTCCATCTCATTTTTTCTTGGCTAGCCAGGCCAATGCATGAGATCAGACCCTACCACACAGCTCAGGTGAAAAAGTAAACTCAATCAATAGCTGTGTTTACATTAAGATTTTACTCTGTGAAGTTACATTTCAAGAGATGTGATTTGGTTCTCTGAACCAATTACATTTATTAATATTTTTACTTTTTTATGTGTCTACTGTTACTCACATATTGAATATTTCAATTACTTTCTTTTACACCCTATATTTTTCCCATATTTAAAACCCTAAACAACATCAAGTCATTTCAATGTTAATTTCATTCACATATATAATAGGTACTATTAGGTGCTATGAAGTTACTGCTTTCAAAGAGTTGATGATAAAAGAACATTCTAGGTTAATTTAATACAGCACAAAAAGACACAATAAATTAGAGGATAACTTTTTACCAAAAGACAGAATGGTAGAATGAGAACACTCAAGTATCAATACTGAAACAGTTATACAGTCAAACTTCTGAGTGGCTAAGTCAGGGGGAGAGAACATTTAGTGAGACTGCAGAGAAAGTGAGATGGTGGCTATATTTTCATCCAGTAGGGGAACATGTTTTTTGCTCAGAAAATTGTTTTTCTACTAGAAGCACCTGAATATAAAATGAAATTTTTTTTTGCTATGACATGAGAGTACATACTAGTGAGGAGAGAGAGAGAGAGAGAGAGAGAGAGAGAGAGAGAGAGAGAGAGAGTAGTGAACACAGTGCTATGACAACATACAAACAAAAAAAAAGAACCATTCTTAGGAACATAAATTAAGGACAGAGTTGGCATTTTAGAAATTACTGAATAAAACAACCTCTTCTTTCAAGTGCTATTGCTAAACACTGCATTTATAGTGTCCATTGAGCAAGTGTATAAGGAGAATTGATTTTTCTGTTATTAGTAACATAGGCTCTGAAATATTAAGAAGAAAATATTTCTTACCAGAACAATTTGGAACTTACAGAAAAGAGTCAGCAAAAACTGAGAAAAGACAACATTGAACTAAAAGGGAGAATATCTTTTAGCTTCCTGTATCAAAGCCTTTTTTTGCGTTATTTCCAATTTGAGGATTTAGCAATCAATTTTATTAACAGTACAGTGAACCATGCACTGTTTTTTTTTTGTTGTTGTTGTTGTTTTTTTCTGTATTTTTCTGAAGCCGGAAATGGGGAGAGACAGTCAGACAGACTCCCGCATGCGCCTGACCGGGATCCACCCGGCACGCCCACCAGGGGGCGATGCTCTGCCCACCAGGGGGCAATGGTAGGGTTTTTTTTCTTTTATCATGTTGAATATATTGTGCCACTTTCGTCTGGCCTGCCAAGTTTCTTTCTTTTTCTTTCTTTTTTTCCTTAGTTGAGCCCCCTAACTAATAATGCTCTGCCCATTTGGGGCCATTGCTCCATTGCTCAGCAACTGAGCTATTTTAGTGCCTGAGGCAAGGCCATGGAACCATCATTAATGCCCAGAGCCAACCTGCTCCAACTGAGCCATGGCTGCAGGAGTGGAAAAGAGAGAGAGGGAGAGAGAGAGAGAGAGAGAGAGAGAGAGAGAGAGAGGGTAGGAGGGAGGTTTGGAGAAGCAGATGTTTGCCCTGATCCAGAATTAAACCCAGGACATCCATACACCAGCCTGATGCTCTATCACTGAGCCAACCAGCCGGGACCACCAAGTTTCTGTTGAAAAGTCATCTGATAATCCTATAGGCATTACCTTGAAGGTAACTACAAGGGGTTCTTGGGTTATGACTGTCTTGACATATGATGTTTTGAGTTTATGATGCTCACTCCCATAAAAACTTTAAAAAAATGAAGACATGTTATAGCTTACGCTGTTAGCATTGTACTTATGGACTATGTCGTACTTACTGACTAACCTAGAACAATTCTTTAAGAAGGTAGAAAAGCCTACAACAGATCCTATACTCTCTATATCAGCTGCTTCTCAAGATGAAACACCTGTAGTACAGATAGCATCATCTCCAGCATCTCCTACATGTTCCTTAGGCAATGCTGATTCATCTGACCCAGTATTTCCAGCACCTTCTGAAGGTTCTTCTGCCTTTTCAGCTTCTTCCTCCCAATATGTCACTCTCTCCCACCTTGCAATGCCCCTTCCAGTGTGCAAGGCAAACATGGGAATAAAGGTAAGGCATTTCTTTACACTAATTTTTGTCATTGCTTCTGTTACTACAGTATAGTGTATAGTGCAGTATATTTATGTTCTTTTCCTTTTTCTGTGGCTTAGTTGTGCTTTTAAGTTCTAGATTGTGATTTTACAACTGTGTTAGGATAGGTAAGTAACTTTGACTAAGGTGTGTTTTGACTTACACCCAAATTCAGGTTATGTCACTGTCATAGAAATGGAACTGTGTTATAACTCAAGGACCCTCTGTAGTTGTTTTTCTCTTGCTAATTTTAAGATCCTCTTTTTATATTTAACTTTTAGCAATTTAATTATAATGTGCCTTGGTGTGGGTCTCTTTTGATTCATCTTGTTTGGGACTCTTTCTGCTTCCTGGACTTGGATATTTCTTTCTTTCACCAGATTAGGTAAGTTTTCAGCCATTATTTCTTCAAATAAGTTTTCTGTTCCTTTCTCTTTCTCTTCTCCTTCTGGGATTTCTATTATTTGAATGTTAGTACACTTGATGTTGTCCCAAAGGGACCTTTGTTATTCTCAATCTTTTAAATTATGTTTTCTTCTTGATCTTCCAATTGGGTATTTTCCACTATCCTGTCTTTCTGATTGCTGATGTATTTATTCTTCTGTATCTGATGTGATAATGATTTCCTCCACTGTATTTTTTATATGAATTGTTAAATTCTCCAGCTCTGATAGATCCTTTGTCATCATTTTTATCTCTTTGAAGTTATCATTGAATTTATCCATATGTTCATTGAGTTCAATGAGCATCTTTATGACTATTGCTTTGAACTCTTCAACTAGTAGACAGTTTACTGCAGTTTTGTTTAGTTATTTTTCTGGGGTTTTGTCCTGTTATTTTTTCTTTGGGACATATTCCTTTTTTTTTTCTTTTCATTTTACTTGTTTGTTTCTATGAATTAGGTAGGTAGGTAAAATTCCTGGTCTTGAAAACTGACCTTATTTAGAAAGTGTCTTGTGGGATCCAGTGAAATCCCCCTTGTCACCAGAATGAGGTGTTGCCTGGGTGGACTAATGTAACCTCCTGTTGTGTTTGAGCCACAATTTCTATGAACACACTGGCAGGAAAGGCCTGGATACAACTGTTGCAAGCTCACTGGTGTGCAGAGCAGGCTTTCGATGTGGCTGGCTGTGAGGCTTAGTCACACTGTTGCAGACACCCTAGTGTATGCTGGTGCTGACTAAAGCCATCCTTTGTGTATGGCAAAACTAGAATCACTTTGAAGAGGTGATAACTTGACTGGGTCCTCAGGGAAATGCCAAGGTGGAGTGAACAGTGTTAACAAGGTAAACAGAACATGTCAGAAATGGTGCTTGCCAGTGTCAGATCAGCTAGATTATAGAAAGAAGGGGGAGGATGGAACACTTCAGCCATCTCAATAAAATATTTCAACAAACCCCTGTCCCTGAACACACACTGTAAAATTAGTCAATGTATCAACCTCATGTATGACCTAGGTGCTTTTCAAACTGCTGCTTCTGTCCTAAGACTCAGAAAAAATGCAGTCTGGGTTTCCTGTAGTCTTTGGCTCTCCCAGACATAAACCCCACTGGTTTTCAAAGCTGGATGTTATGGGCATTCTTTTTCTTGGTGCAGCTTTCCAGGCTAAGGCTCAGTCCCCTCTCTTCAGGGATGACCTCTGAGGTTGGATATTCCATCCACTTGTGAGTCACTGCATGGGGAGTGTGGGGTGTGGTAGGACCTGAATGGACTTAGTCTTTACTCTTTCTACCAACTTCTTTGAAAATTGGTTGTGCTAGTAGTCATGTTGTTCTCAGAGATAGGTCTTCTATATGTAGTTGTAGTTTTGGTGTCAGTGAGAGGAGGTGAGCTCAGGATCTTCCTACTTTGCCATTTTAAACTTGAAGCCAGGAGCCTTGCTCTTGAAGGTCAATTTATCTTCTCCATAAAGCATCACTCCCCAAGTTAGGTGCAAAGCCCCTGCAGAAATGTATCTTGGGATGGGATTGCCAAGTCACTGCCCACTGTAGTATTTACTTTGGGCTTTATAGTATTTATTTCATAAGGTCTTTTATTATTTCAGAACCTCCCTTCTAATGGCTGTCTGTCCTAGTTTCTTGAATAAAATGTCTCTTTGATTATTGTTAAAAATAAAAATTATAAATTTGTGACATTTTCTTTTAGTGTTCTTAGTTCATTGTAGGACATTGCTCTGTTTTCTTAGCATAATGCCCTACTGTTGGACTTTTGTGTTATCCATTTGTGTGTTCTTGTAGGAGGTGGTCTATACTTGTCAGATTTAGGAGTTCTTGTGGGTACCTGTCTTCTTATATTCTGGACCACCAGTTTCTTCTAATACAAGAAGTTGTGGATTAGGTTGGGGCTTGCTCCAATCTGGTTTTATCCACAATATCTAGCAGAAATCCCTCAATTTTTCTGTCATGCAGATATTGCTTTTCTCTAGTTTATAACAATTATACAGTATTTCCCCTAGTTTGGTATTCTGTTGGTTATTTTGTTAGAATTTTGGTGGGGAGGGAATTAATGAAATGTTTTCCTTGTTAAGAAGACAAATGCAGTTGGATGTTTGCTCAAGATTGAAGTTGTGGTGGTGGGAGCCAGGATTTTGTTAACCAAAGTCCAGCTACTTCAAAATTTGTTTCAAAATATTCCAAGGAAATGATTTGTTTATATCTAGCTCCCTACCACCGGACTATTCTTAGATTTTTCTGTAGCATAGCAGATGCTTAAAAATATTTATTGAAATTTTATTTAAGTCCTCTACATGCCCTAAGCTCAGTCTCTAAGACTACAATGACTGGTGCCCTTCAAGAGCTTTACACTCATGGAGAAGAATCCTGAGTTGTTTTCTGCTTGAGATTTTAGAAAGTTTTTGAATATGTGCTTTAGTGTCTTTCTTAGGATCAAAATAAACTGACAACTTTTTACCACCTGAGATAGTCTTGTTGAATTTTAATAGCTGGACATGATCTGTGCCTCTTTTTATTTTTTGGAAATTTTATTTTTGTTCTGAGAAATGTAAATTATTGTTTGATACTCCAACTACTCTGGGATGTGCTTTGATAGGCTTTCCTCTTTTGGAAACTTGTATCTTTTAAAGGTGTTTTTTTACCCCTCACCTTGTATTTCTGCAACCACACTAATTTATTCTGCTTTATATTGAATATTTACACATCTACTCCCCTCCAATATATTGACAACTCAGAAGGCAGGGACTATGTATTATTACTTACTTCTGTATCACTCTACTATTATCTAGCACAGTGTTCTAAATTTGATTATCTAAATATTCTCCCAATCAACTAAAATAACTTGTTAAATTGCTTCTTTCCCTTCTTACTTCTTTCAGTGTATAGTGGATATTTGCTTGTTATCTGCCAACCATCCTTTATTTCTTTTTATTTTGTTATCTATCCTTCCCTTTGTGGACTTGTATGCATATATAGGAAGGTCATCCTTTCATGGGCTTTTGAAGTGAATTCTCATAGACTTAGGTCAAACAACCCTTTGTAACAACTCAACTATAGTGTTGGGTTGAAGAATAAATGTGAGGCCCAGCACAGACCAATTACAATGAATCTCAGGTCTTGTTTTTGGAAAGCTGAGCTAGAAATGCCCTTTTTTCATGTTGGATGTGGAAAAAATAACATGGAGCCCTGAGATTTGGGGCAAACATTTTGCATCCATGAGGGGGAGTAACTTTTGGATGTGGTAGGTATTATAGAAGGCAGAGCATAGAGATAGAGGTTGGGTTTCCTTGTGGACATTTTTGTGTTACGAGATAGAGGTTGGGTTTCCTTGTGGACATTTTTGTGTTACTGATTCAGACCAAACCTTGAACTCACATTACTCCTGAACTTTCCAAGAATGAGAACCAATACATTTCTTTATTATTTTAGCTGGTGTGTGCTGGGTTTCTTTTATTTGCAACCAAAATCCTTATAACTACTGTACTGTATTTTTAGCTTATTTAATCATAACATTTGGCAGCCTGCTTCATTGATTTTTTTCTTTGCCTAATTCTTTACTCTATTTTAGTTTCTCTTTTTTTTTAGGTTTCCAGTTAATATTTGTTAGTAAGAATCAATTTTTTATACCCACACAGAATTACAAAGTGATCAGAGATCAGTTATTCTTATTTCCATATTTTTAGATAATAACTAAATACTATTGAGGCAAAATGATGTACCCAGGAACATTATCATTTTAGTATGTTATTCATGACTTAAGTCATCATAGTAACATTAATTCTTAGGTTGTCTTGTAATACATAGAGAGCTAAATCCTGACTATTCACTTCTCATGAATGGAGGTGTTTTTTCTAGGTAGGTTTCTATATGTCTTTTTCAGTTATTTGTCATTGTTTTAACTGCTGCTTTTGGGAGTCCTTTGATCATTCTTGTTGCCTATAATCTTATGTCTACTGTATGATAGGAAATGGTTGAGGTTCAGTAAGGTTAATCATGCTTTATAAGATGATAACCTCAACATTACACACAATATTAAATCAATAGTCATTTTATAGTTATTTTGTCATTTAAGATCTGAATCAATGCTCACACTGCTTTTCATTTAAGGCTGATATTTACTATGCTGATGGAATTAGGACTGAACAATATTATTTGAGGGTTTATGGAGAGACTTCAATTATAGACTGAGTGGGAGAATCATATTTTTAAAAAGTAGACTCTGAAAAGAAATAATATTAGAGTTAAAACTCATTGAAAAACACTTTTTGAAGAGTTTTTTCTTTCTGGTTCTTCAGCATAAAATTTCTGAAAACAGAACCTACTCATTTGTTAACTATTTATTTAAAATCAAATAAGTTCAGGAACTGAAGACAGCAGCAGAGTAGGCAGATGCACAGACTCCCAGCTCACACCACCAAACTGGATTACAAATTAATTTAGGAACAATCGTTGTTAAAAACCAACTCTGGACTACAAGAACAGCTCTCAAAAACCAAAGAGCAAAGAAGAAGTCACACTGAGCCTGGTATGGAGCACCAAGGAGTGGTGAGTCTCCACTGCTTACAGGAACAAAGGGGTTCTGAGGCTGAGAGCCCAGTAGGGCTCTCATTCCAAGGAAACGAGTAGTAAATATTGCTCATAGCCACTTGCCTGGGGACCTGGGAATGAGGTGTGTTGAAAGGGCTGGCTTATCTTCCAAAATGAAAGGGGGGGGAGACAGATGGTGACTGGCAGAGAAATGCATGGGAGGACCTGAGAAGCTGACTCATCCAGTGCTGGATGTGACCATAGCTGGGGGAGGGGTTGGTCTCCATGGAGATCTGAGATACACCTCCTCCTACTGAAGCTGAGAAAGCACCCCACCCCCAGAGAGAGTAACTGGCAGATCAGACCTTTCCATTCTCAGGTTACACCCACCACATTCCTGGATACAGTTTTTAATAAGCCTCCTGCTGAGATCAGTAAACAAGACTACCACCAAGATAACTCAGAAGAAAACTAACATATCAAGACTTCAAAGCAGCTCTACTAGAAAAGCCAAACCTGGTAGTGGATTACAAACAACAGCTGATGCCAACCCAAGAAGACCTAAAAATAACACAACTGAAAATTGGAGGCAGACAACACCAAACCAACAGGCAATCCAACAGGAAGATATAACCATCATAAATATCTATGCACCTAATATAGGAGCACCTAAATCTATAAAGCAGACTTGGACAGATATAAAGGGTGAGATCAACAGCAATACTATAATAGTAGGAGATTTCAATACCCCACTAACATCACTAGACAGATCCTCAAGAAAGAAAATTAACAAAGAAACAGCAGACTTAAAGGACACACTAGATCAACTTGATTTAATAGATATCTTTAGAACCTTTCACCCTAAGGCAGAATATACATTCTTTTCAAGTTCTCATGGTACATTCTGTAAGATACACCACATGTTAGGACACAAAAGCAGTCTCAACAAATTTAAGAAGACTAAAATCATATCAAGCATTTTATCTGATCACAATGGCATGAAACTAGAAATCAACCACAAGAGGAAAACTGAAAAGTACTCAAACACATGAAAACTGAATAGCAGGTTATTAAATAATGAATGGGTTAACAATGAAATCAAAGAAGAAATAAAAAAAATTTCTAGAAACAAATGATAATGAACAAACAGCAACTCAAAATTTATGGGACACAGCAAAAGCAGTCCTGAGAGGAAAGTTCATAGCACTACAGGCATTCCTTAAGAAGCTTGAAAAAGCTCAAATAAACAACTTAACCCTTCATCTAAAAGAACTAGAAAAAAACAACAACAAGTAAGGCCCAGAGGTAGTAGAAGAAAGGAAATAATAAAGATCAGAGCAGAAATAAATGACAGAGAAGCTAAAGAAACAATATGGAGGATCAATGAAACCAAGAGCTGGTTCTTTGAAAAGGTAAACAAGATCAATCAACCTTTAACAAGATTCACCAAGAAAAAAAGAGAGAAGACTCAAATAAATAAAATTAGAAATGAGAGTGGAGAAATAACAACTGCCACAACAGAAATACAAAATATTGTAAGAAAATACCATGAAGAACTGTATGCCAAAAAATTAAACAACCTAGTTGAAATGGACAAATTTCTTGAAACATATAATCTTTTAAAAATCAATCTGGAAGAATCAGAAAACCTAAACAGACCAATTACAACAAAAGAGATTGAAATAGTTATCAAAAAGCTCCCCCAAAACAAAACTCCTGGGACTGATGGCTTCACTGGTGAGTTCCACCAAATATTTAAAGAAGAATTAACTCCTATCCCTCTCAAGCTATTTCAAATAATTCTGGAGGAACACTTCCAAGTTCCTTTTATGAGACGAGCATAATTCTGATTCCCAAACCATGCAAAGACAACACAAAGAAAGAAAATTATAAGCCAATATCTCTGATGAATGTAGATGCTAAAATCCTCAACAAAACATTAGCAAACCAGATCCAGCAATACATGAAAAAAATCATACATCACGACCAAGTGGGATTTATTCTGGGGAGGCAAGGATGATACAGCATTCGTAAATCAATTACTGTGATTCACCACATAAACAAAAGGAAGGAGAAAACCACATGATAATTTCAATAGATGTAGAAAAAACATTTGATAAAATCCAGCACCCATTTATGATCAAAACTCTTAGCAAAGTGGGAATACAGGGAACATGCCTCAACATGATAAAGGCCATCTATGATGAACCCACAGCCAACATTATAATTAATGGATAAAAATTAAAAGCAATTTTCCTAAAATCAGGAACAAGGCAGGAGTGCCTCCTTTCACCACTCTTATTCAACATAGTAGTGGAAGTCCTAGCTACAGCAATCAGACAAGAAAAAGAAATAAAAGGCATGCAAATTGGAAAAGAAGAAGTAAAACTATCATTATTTGCAGATGATATGATACTGTATATAGAAAACCCTAAAGTCTCAGTCAAAAAAGTACTGGACCTAATAAACAAATTCAGCAAGGTGGCAGTATATAAAATTAATACACAGAAATTGGAGGCATTTTTATACACTAACAATGAATTGTCAAAAAGAGAAATTAAGGAAACAATTCCCTTCACTATTGCAACAAAAAAATAAAGTACCTATGAGTAAATTTAACCAAGGAGGTTAAAGACTTGTACTCAGAAAATTATATAACATTGATAAAAGAAATCAAGGGAGACACAAAGAAGTGGAAGCATATACCGTGCTCATGGTTAAGAAGAATAAACAACATTAAAGTGTCTATATTACCCAAAGCAATTTATAAATTCAATGCAATACCAATTAAAATACCAATGACATACTTCAAAGATATAGAACACATATTCCAAAAATTTATATGGAACCAAAAAAGAACAGGAATAGCCTCAGAAATCTTGAAAAAGAATAAAGTGGGAGGTATCAAACTTCCTGATATCAAGTTATACTACAAGGCCATTGTACTTAAAACAGCTTGGTACTGGCATAAGAACAGACATATAGATCAATGGAACAGAACATAGAACCCAGAAATAAACCCACATCTTTATGGACAATTGGTATTTGACAAAGAGTTAAGAGCATACAGTGGAGTAAAGACAGTCTCTTTAACAAATGGTGTTGGGAAAACTGGACAGATACCTGCAAAAAAATGAAACTAGACCACCACCTTACACCATTCACAAAAATAAACTCAAAATGGATAAGGACTTAAATTTAAATCGTGAAACCATAAGTATCCTAGAAGAAAACTTAGGCAGTAAGCTCACTGACATCTATCACAGTAATATCTTTGCTCATTTATCTCCACAGGCAAATGAAATAAAAGATAGGATAAACAAATAGGACTATATCAAACTAAAAAAGCTTTTGCACAGGTAAAGACAATATGAACAGAATAAAAAGACAAACCACACAATGGGAGAACATATTCGACAATACATCTGATAAGGGATTAATAACCAAAATTTATAAGAACTTGTAAAACAACACCAGGAAGACAAACAATACAATCAAAAAATGGGCACAAGAAATGAATAGACACTTCTCCAAAGAGGACATACAGATGGCCATAGACAAATGAAAAAATGTTCAACTTCACTAATTATTAAAAAAATGTAAATTAAAAGCACAATGAGATACCACCTCACACAAGTCAGAATGGCACTCATTAACAAACAACACACGGTAGGTGCTGGCGAGGATGTGAAGAAAAAGGAACTCTCCTGCACTGCTAGTGGGAATGCAGACTGGTGCAGCCACTGTGGAAAACAGTATGGAGATTTCTCAAAAAATTAGAAATGGAACTGCCCTTTAACCCAGCCATCCCACTTATAGGAATATATCCCAAGAACACCATATCACCTACTGAAAAAAAGAAATGCACCCCCATGTTTATGGCAGCATTGTTCACAATAGCCAAGATCTAGAAACAGCCCAAGTGTCCATCAGTGGACGAGTGGATTAAAAAGCTGTGGTACAGGCCCTTGCCCGATGGCTCAGTGGTACAGCGTCAGCCTGGCGTGCAGGAGTCCCGTGTTTGATTCCCGGCCAGGGCACACAGGGGAAGCGCCCATCTGCTTCTCCACTCCTCCCCCTGTCCTTCCTTTCTGTCTCTCTCTTCCCCTCCCTCAGCCAAGGCTCCATTGGAGCAAAGTTGTCCCTGGTGCTGAGGATGGCTCTATGACCTCTGCCTCAGGTGCTAGAATGGCTCTGTTCAGAGCAGAGCATCAGCCCCTGGTGGGCATGCCGGGTGGATCCCAGTTGGGCGCATGCGGGAGTCTGTCTGACTGCCTCCCCGTTTACAACTTTAGAAAAATACAAAAAAAATGTGGTACATATATACAATGGAATAATATGGGGCTATGAAAAAGAAGGAAATATTACCTTTTGCAACAATATGGAGGAACTTGGAAACTATTATGTTGAGTGAAATAAGCCAGGCAGAGAATGAAAAATATCATATGACCTCACTCATTTGAGGAATCCAAGGAATAATGAGAACTGAGGAACGGAATTCAGACAGAGGAGGGATCAAAGGGACCAGAGGAAAAGAGGACAGAGGGAAAGGGGATGATAGGATCAGATAAACCTGAAGGGAAGGGGGGAGGGTGCTGTAGGGAGGAGGCAAGGGAGATGTTGAGGGGAATGGGGGGAGGGGGATGCCTTCAGGGTGACCCTAGAATCTATATAAACACAATTATTTAAATAAAAAAATAAGAAAAAAAAACTTTTTTGTTGAGGTTAGGACAGATATAGAAAAGTACACAAATGAATAAATTACTATATTTTTCACTTATCCATGCT
The DNA here is from genome assembly GCF_036850995.1 of Saccopteryx leptura. NCBI lineage: Eukaryota > Metazoa > Chordata > Mammalia > Chiroptera > Emballonuridae > Saccopteryx > Saccopteryx leptura. The sequence continues at coordinate 177,549,970 of NC_089504.1, read as the reverse complement.
TTTGCTCTCTATGGTCTCAGTTAACTGCAGGCAACCGCAGTCTAAAAATAATGAAAAATTTCAGAAATAAAGAATTCATGTTTAAAAAATAATCAAATAAGTTTATTTTCATATGCAATTTTTTATTACTCAAAAAATGGGAAGAAACACATGGATTATACCAAAGAATGGATAATTCCCAAATCATTTATACAGCAATGCCATCATCAATAAAAATTCTGCAAGAATGAACTCTTGGTTAATTAAAATTTTTGCTTATAAGGGATTTAAAAACAGCTGTTTCTAATTTAAAAGTTTTAAAAATGCTTATTCATTTAGCAAGTCATTTCATGACTAACATTAAATCTTTATTTGAAGGTTGAATATCTGGCAACATTTTGGGTGTCATTAACCTGAACATAATGGTCAACATGAAAAGAGAATTTTAGAGAATGTGGATGAGATTGGGCTGAATGTACACAGATTCCAGAATGTGCTGCTTTATCAAACTAAATTATTTTTATGAGCACCTTTGTGCTTAAAGTGATTGCTGAGGTGGACTGTGGGATCAAGAAGTGGAAAAAATTGGTACGTGAGGGTTCATTCAGTTGAGTTTTAGTTAATTGAAGTTTTATATTATCCGTCTCTGTGATACAAATGCAAATATCTCCCCTGCTCTTTCCTTACTTCTGATCCAAGTGGTGGTCAACTCATCCCTTCATCCCTTACCTGGAGAGCTTGGGCTGGGGCAGGGGGTGGGGGAGGGAAGTTTACATGGTAGTAAGCATTTTATGTTTTCAATTATACATGGTATATTTTCCAGTTGAAATTCTCATTGAATCAGGAGCCCTGACAGAGCTTCTTCAGCCCCAGAATAAGCAGGGCTATTAGGAAAGAGACTGTTCTTTTTTAGGCATTTTCAAAGCAAGTATTTTGGACTAGTTCTTATGTTTCAGCTCCCTAAAACAAAACTTCATGTAATAATATGGTGAAAGATTCCAGATTATTTATCTGTTATGTTCAAGTTAATGCTCATAAGCTTGAATTGTAACTCTTATTCACTTCCATCATATTTGGCTCCCAAGCATCTGTATTTGAAAAACACCTGACAAAGAACTATCCTGCAATCATACTGCCTTACTGTACCCAGTGTAGACTGGATCTGCACACTTTCAATCAGTTGCATGTCACTGTAACTATTATCCCAGCTTCCTGGTCTTGTGTATTACTAATGGTTTTTGAGAAAATTCATTGTTCTGACAAGATTCATTTCTTTGATCTATATATGTTTGCATGGCAATAAATCTAACGATGAGATATAGTTAATTATACTGACAAGTAAATTTCCCTGAGGAGTCAATTATAGAAGTGGAGAGATTGTTCATTTTCTGAAATGCATAAGAGTTATGGAAAGCACTAAATGGATGATCTTGATTCTTGTTACTACAGAAATCCATTAAATAAATGCCCTTTTACATGTGTTACTGTGCTAACCTCCTACAGAGAAAAATACTCAGTATATTTTTGTTGTTGTTGTTCTTTGTAGATAACCAAACTATGACATACTGATACAGATACAAATATTTACAAATCCAGGGGAAACTGCTATTAAATTATATATAGCTAGAATACTATATTACATATAGTTCAAAAAATTATTATGGAATAGGTGAGAAATGATGGAGTAAGAAATGGAGCAGACAAAGTCACAAAGTCTTTTAGAAGAAATAAAAAAAGCAGCCATTAGGATTCTGTCTCTGCTAGGAAAATTGCTAGGAAGCAACCAGGCCTTTTCTGGTTAATGCAGAAGACTTCGATTTTGAAACTTGATAAGGAAATGAAGTAAGGGATGTGAATGGAAACAAGTACTTAGTACATTTTTTATGACTTATATTCTATTCACCATTAGGTACTTATGTTGCTCTTCTAGTAGTAATAAGATCAGAATTCATTAGAACAACTGGAGAAATGTATTCATATTTCCAGTGACTCAATGATTCAGGTCTTTCTGGGATGTTGGAAAGCACAGGGGTTGGGAGTTATGAAGAAGGATTAAGAAGTTCTTATTGGAAAGAGATTGTTGTCTGGTTTGGAGCAAGTGAAGGGGCAGAAGAAGAGCAAAAAATACATTCTTAAAGTGATCAAATAGCAGAGTATTAGTACAGGGCTGGACACCCTTCTAGACATACATTGTTAAAAATAATTACTGAGAGTATCCCCCACCCCAGTAGCTTGTGACAATGGTTGGAGGAGGTCTGCATAGTACTTCAAGAATAAGCTCCAGTGTGCCCAGGTAGGGTGGCTCAGTGAATAAAGCATCCTCTTGGTGCACCGAGGTTGTGGGTTTGATCCCTGATCTGGGCCTGTATGAGAAGCAATTAATGAGTACACAACTAAATGGTACAACTAAGTAGAACAACAAGTTGATGCTTCTCTCTCTATCTCTCTGTCTCTTCTTCTCTCTCTCTCAAATCAATGGGAAAAAAAAGAATAAGTTCCAATGATTACAGTAATGTTCCCACACTGAAGTGAGCATACAACTGGGGTCTTTGTTCTTCAGAAAAGATGAAACCAAGATTGGCTTGAGATCCACAGTGATTAAAATTAATTTATATTAATATGCTAAGCATATGAACTATACCTTGACTATTTTGTTTCTTTAAATCTTTTTTCAAATATTGTGCTCTCATGATGTTAATCATAGTAGATAATGGTGATTTTCGATTAAGATACATCTATCACCAGATCAATACATAATAAATTATGTTTAATCTTTTTTTTTTTTTGTATTTTTCTGAAATAAGAAGCGGGAAGCAGAGAGACAGTCCTGCATGAACCTGACTGGAATCCACTGGGTATGCCCACTAGGAGGCAATGCTCTGCTCATCTGGGCCATTGCTCCATTGCAACAAGAGCCATTCTAGTGCCTGAGGTGGAGGCCATGAAGCCATCCTCAGCACTTGGGCCAACTTTGCTCCAACAGAGCCTTGGCTGAAAGAAGGGAAGAGATAGAGAGAAGGGAAAGGGGGAAGAGTGGAGAAGTAGATGGGCGCTTTTTCTGTGTGCTTTGGTTGGGAATCAAACCCAGTATTTCCACATGCTGGGCTGATGCTTTATCACTGAGCCAACTGGCTAGGGCATGATCATAAATTATATTTAAATTAGTAATACCAGAAGTGTCTTCCAGCTGATGCTAGTGCCCTGCAGATAGCTGCTTGGTCCTGGTTTTTGTTGAGGGGATGAGAGCTGAAGACCTGGCCTAGGGTTTCATAGAGGCACAAAACCCCAGAGGGCAGAAGAGGGTCAGGGAGCCTGCAAGACAGAGGGCATTGCTTGACTCCCTTGTTTCTTAGAATGGATTGGCTCAAATCAAGGAGTGGAATGTAAAATTTCCAGCCTACCAGGGAAAGAGGAAGGGTTCCCTCCTTAGCTTTAAAAATCTCTAGAAAACTTTTTTAAAACTCTCATTTCCTGATTATCCTTCAAGCAGGTCACACCAATTTTTTTTTCCTAAAAAAGTAGCTATGTTCCTAGGGAAAAGGATTTCAGAAATATTGATAAAAGATGGTTCTTTGGGGCTCCTCTTTCTCAGGCATAGGGGACTTCAGATGTGTCTTTGTGAGTAAATTTATGTCATTTCTAGGGCTAGCCTCCCTTTGTTCTTATGAGGCTGTCTCAGCATGCTCTGAGCCATGGATGTCAGGGAATTAAATTTATAATCACTGAAAAGAAGTAATCTTCAGGTTGGAAATTGTCTCAGAGTAGAAACTGTAAAAGGCTAACCAGTGCTGGTCAGATGAGTAAGGGGCTGAGACTGTCACTGCTCACCTACCATCTCCCCAGCCTTACCCCACTCCCAATCGGGTGCTGGCTATTTCCCCTCTAGTCTAAAGTCACACTAAACTTGGGTAGGAATTTAATAAGGTTTCATGTGGGTATCCAAAAACATTACAGTACCAGAAATTTGGAAATTGTACTTTTGGATACAACTCATTTTCTTGTCTGAATGACAGAACAAAGCCCCACCTTGGTCCTTGACTATATCAGTATTTCCTGGCAGGCTTGTCTTCCAGCTTCTTCTTTTCTGTTTCCTTTGCACCCAATCTGCCCCTTCCTTAGAATTTGCTTCCTTTCATCACAGGATGACACAGTCCCAGCTTCCAATTTCTTTTGGTGTCCTGTAAACTCTGTCTCCTTAAATTTTGATTGGAGAGGAATGAAATAATCTAATTATGTTTTATTATTATGATAATTTTTAGGTATTGGTTTTCTTCCACAGAGAGAAGAAACTATGGGCTTTTGTTGAGGTGAATAATAAATAGATAGTGATTTAACCCCAGTTAACTCTCTTCTCATGATATGACAGGTTTTGATTTACCTAAAGCTAAATACATAATGCAATGAGAATTAATTTTCTTCTGAAGGCTACAGAGTCTGGTCTGTGAAGGAATAAATATTCCTCCTATGTCTTTGACCCTTTTTGCAAAATAATAAATCCAACCCAATTAAATTAAAGCATATTTGCCCTTCCTTGACTTTATTTTCATTAGAAAGGCTCCCTGTAGATTTTACAGAAAAAGTCTAAGCTGGAGCCATATGAGTGGCTCACACATTATATTTCTCTCTGACACCCAAGTTTCCCCTCTGTTGTCAAGGAGGAAGATATCATTCTATCTTAGCACATATAGATGCCCATAAACCCTCAGTCACAGAGTGACCAAATCTTTCTGGCCTTTTCATATATATCCTGATTATATATTTAGGATACATTTTTAGGGTATTTCTTCTTTTACTGACAAACAGGAATTGAGACTAAGCAATGACATAATCTGTCAAGACCAAAGGAAAAACTTGAATACATTTCTTCAACTTGTCACTTATTTTTGGCTGGATATATCTGACCTCAGAGGAAATAGGCATGTGAGATATGGGATTGGAGTTATACATTATGTAATAACTTTATACAATGAGGTTGATACTTATAAAAATGTTAGAAAGTCAAAGACTAAAAAAATATTGATTACTTGATCTTTAATAACTAAAGGTTAGTGTTACAGCTTCTTTCTATCTCTGTAGCTGTCTTATGTATGTTTCATTTCCAAGCTAGCACCTTGTTCAGAGAAGCTGCACAGGATCCAAGGAGCAAGAGTACACATACATACACCCCACATTAAGGTAGTATAACAGTACAATATTTTTCTCTGTATCCAAGTTGCTTTCTTTCCTTTGAGTTTTTATTTTATGTATTATATCTTGCTTATGAAATCCAAAGGGAAATAGGCTATATATGAACTAATGCTGAAATGACTAAAATCTGACTTCATAAACTTATGCAAAGCTATTTCTGGTGACAACTACAAGAGGCCCTATTGACAGACTAAATTGACTTTAATTTTTTGTGTGATGAATGACTCATAAACTGGGCTATGTAGTCAGTTTGGTTAAATTCTATTGCTTTAGTTAGATTTTCAAAGAGGAAAAATTAAACATGCAGGTTATTTAAGAAACTTTAAATTTGTATATATATTATAGGGTAGAAATTATTTCTCCTTGCTTGTATAGAAAAAAGAATAATTAAGCTACTCCTGCTTATATTTATGAAACCAGAGTGCTGGTTACTAGCCGAGGTTTCTTTTCAAACACTGCATAGAAGGCTTGTGGTGGAATCCAAAACCTTTTGAAGAGAGACATTGGAGGCATCTCTTTCTAGGAATAAAAGATTATTTCTGCCTAAGCCTGTATGACCAAAGATAATGTATCTCATTTCAATGATAGGAATTTCCTCTCTCTCTCTCTACCATCTCTTTTCTTTCTTTATCTCTCCCCCTCCCTCCCTGCTTCCTTCTTCCTTCCTTCCTTCCTTCCTTCCTTCCTTCCTTCCTTCCTTCCTTCCTTCCTTCCTTCCTTCCTTCCTTCCTTCCTTCCTTCCTTCCTTCCTTCTTTTCTTCCTTTTTTCGCCTTCCTCCTTCCCACTTTCCCTTCCTCCTTTCCTTTTCCTTCCTTCCTTCCTTCTTTTCTTCCTTTTTTCACCTTCCTCCTTTCCACCTTCCCTTCCTCCTTTCCTTTTCCTTCCTTCCTTCTTTCCTACCTTCATTTTTTATTCCTTCTTTTCATCCTTCTTTTCTCCCTCCCTTCCTCCTTTATACCTTCCCTCCCTTTCTTCTTTCCTTCTTTCCTTCTTTACTTCTTTCCTTCCTTCCTTCTTTCCTTCCTTCCTTCTTTCCTTCCTTCCTTCTTTCCTTCCTTCCTTCCTTCCTTCCTTCCTCCCTTCCTTCCTTCCTTCCCTCCTTCTCTCTGTCTCTCTTTCTTCCTGCCACTATATGAAAAACAACAAAAATAGTTTAGAAGAGCTTAACTTCAAATATAATTTACACCTCAAGCAAATTGACTTTGTGCATCTCATTAATGCACCTGGATTTGGATGCAAGGTCATATTAAATAGAAGAATCAGGTTAGTAAAAGCAGTTTGAGAATGTATATGGACAACAAGCATCTTAAATGGAGGTCAGGAGTTGATAAATTTTACTTTATTTTTGGTTTCACCCCAATCTAATTTAAGAATATATTTGACTGTGGAAAATCAAGCCAAAATGCCTTCATTCAACATTCTGGTTCCAATCTACAATATGTTCCATGATTTTCATAAAGCCTACATTATTATTGACTCAGCTTTTCTTTATGTTTGAAATGCCTTCTCTCCAAATTCTATCTATCCTACTAAGTCCTTCATAAGTCATCAAGCTTTCTATAATCCTCCCAAGAAAATTAATCTATTGCTTCTTTGATTCCCATAGCAATATAGTTGCCCTTCCTGTCTTACCCCATATTTGTTCAGCCCTATTGTCATGTTAGGTCCTCTGCTAGGCATTGGGGAAACCCAACTTGAAAAAGTCTGACAGTCTAATCATGGTCACAAAGAGAACAGATAACCGTAACATGGAGTGATGCCATAGGGTAAATAAAAATGCTATGGGATCACTTGGGAGGGATACTGAGCTCAGTCAAGAATGGCTTCCTATAGTTAGTGTTGCTTAATTTGAAACCTGAATGGTGAGTAGTTAACCAGTCCAAATCAAGTAAAGCACAATACACAGAAGGAAGCTATTCCAGGAAAGAAGTAAGGGTATAATGAGGAGAAATACAGCTCCACTAGCACAGTGTCTTCCATGTATTAAGCATTTAGTAGACATTTGTTGATGAATGGTTCTTATGAAAAGTAACCACAGCTGGAAGCTAGTTGTCAGACAGCATTTTTTTTCCTTTGATATAAGGAGGTGGTTGCTGAAAGGATGAGAAGAGGGTAGGCAGGGAATAAAAGAAACTTATGACTAACTTCATCTACTTCACAGAATCTGGTAGGCATATAACCACAGTGAATTTATAGCTCTGCATAAAGCTTGCTTTAGAAGGAGTGATGAATAAATAAACACTGAATTCATTTTTAAACCTTACTTTATGGCACATTATCAACTAAATGTAATTCTTGTAAAAAAGAGAATAAAACTTTTGGATCTAGGTTTGGGTATCTTAGAGCTATGTTTGTGAAACTATTAGAAAAAAGGAAGGGAGAAAATATAAAACAGAAAATGTTAAATCTAAAAGAAGAAATATAATATGTTAGAGAAGTAAAAAGTTAGAAAGTAGAAAATTCCCTGTCATACAAATACAAACAAAATACAAATTTTTTTTACTTATTTTAAGATTACATACCCCCATTGGAGTGGCATGATAGTGATGGAGTAGGCGGATGTACTAACTTCCACCTCCCAGAACCAAAGTGGATTACAACTTAATTTTAAGAACCATCATCTGGAAAAACCAACTTTGGACAATACTAAGAGGACTCTTCAACTAAGGAACACTGAAGAAGCCACACTGAGAATAGTAGGAAAAGTGGAAACCTGGAGAGGGCTGCCCACCTCTTTGGAGCGAACGGCAGCCTGGAGAGTCTCGCATGGCAAGAAGTGAGTTTAGCGGAGAGGGGAGGGTCCTGAGCCCCAGGAACAAAACCTCAGCCTGCAGACCCAGAGACTAGAAGAGGTGTATGGACAGTATTTAGCTGGAAACAAGACAGAATATTGTTTGTGAGAAAGAGACTGATTTCTCAGACCCAGGATTCTTCTTAAAGGGACCATGCAGAAAACCTCTCTCACAACCACCCACCCGGGGCTCTGGGGGACAGGAGAGAGGAGATGACTGAAGCAGCGGGAAGAGAATGTAATCTAGGAGGCACAGGGAGAAACACTGTGAGGGACAGCCACCCTAACCCCTGGGCTGAGTCACTCCCCAAATCTGGAGCAAATATTTCCCTGGAAACAGCAATACAAGCAAAGGGAAGCAGGACACCAGCCAAATAAGTTCTCCAGCAGCATTAAGATCAGAGTCACTTAGAAGGAGGGAGCTTTTGGGACTACAGTATGGAGTGTTAGGGTCCATACTCAAGAAAGAGATTACACAGAAGCATGAACATCAGGAGATGGGAATCCTGGGGTAGGGGCATCTTAGTCTATCTGCCACAACATGTAACAATGCCAAATGATCAACTGATTACTTTACTCTTGTGCAGAGGAAAAAACTGATTAATTCTACACTAAAAAGCTTCTACACAAGAAAACAAACAAACAAATAGGCAGCCATCTAAATACAAGATGATACTTGCAAACAACAGCTCTAATATGGGTTTAATATCCAAAATATATAAAGAACTCACAAAGCTATGCAACAAACAAGCAAACAATCCAATTAAAAATGGGGAGAGTACCTAAACAGACACTTCTCTCAAGAGGACATACAGATGGCCAACAGATATATGAAAAGATGCTCATCTTCACCAGCTATTCAAGAAATGCAAATCAAAAATACAATGAGATGCTACCTTACACCTGTTAGATTGGCTATTACCAGCAAGACAGGTAATAGCAAGTATTGGAGAGGCTGTGGAGAAAAAGAAACCCTCATTTACTGCTGGTGGGAATTTAAATAAGTACAAGCATTATGGAAAAAAGTGTAGTGGGTCCTCAAAAAATTAAGAATAGAACTACCATATGACCCAGCAATTCTTCTACTGGGTATATACCTCTAAAACTCAAAACACTGGTATTTAAAGACACACGCACCCCCATGTTCATCGCAGCACTGTTCACAGTGGCCAAGACATGGAAACAACCAAAGTATCCCTCAATAGAGGATTGGATAAAGATAATGTGGTACATGTAAATAATGAAATACTACTCAGACATAAGAAATACTGACATAGTAACATTTATGACAACATAGATGTGCCTTGAGAACATTATACTTAGTGAAATAAGGAAATCAGAAAAAGCTAAGAACTGTATGATATCACACATATGGGGGATACAAACCTGAGACTCATGGGTGTAGATAAAAGTGAAGTAGTTACCAGGAGGAAGGAAATGTGGGGAGGGTAATGAGGGAGAGGGTGGGAGAAGGGTGTAAAGAAGAACAAATATAAGATGACAGAAAAGAATTTGACTTTGGTTGATAGGTATACAACGTAGTCAACAATTCAAATGCTATAGAAATGTTTACCTGAAACCTATGTATTCCTATTATCAATATCATCCTATTAAAGTTTATTTTCTAAATAAAATTTAAAAATTTTTAAAAAAGAAGTGATTACTTCTTATGGGCTGAAGTATGTTAATTATTGGTACAAATTGGCAGGATTTCAAGAAACAAAAAGAATGGGAAGAGCTGGAGAAGAAATAAGTGGAAAGAATGCTAGTGAGTTAGAAATTAGTGTTGCTGGAGTGGAGTTATTTTAATTAATTTTTTTAAGAGAAGCATAAATTCACAAATCTTTAACCTTATATACAACATGCTATTTTAGGTAAGCTCCACTGTTCAAAGTGTGTAAAGTTTTCTCTTTTACTTAGAAGATTGCTTAGAAAATTTGATTTGAATAGAACATAAAATGTTTATTTTTATAATCTTGTTTATAACTGCATAATAAAATACATGAATTGTAATATGGCAAGCTTTTAGACTAACTCTATAAACTCTGAGTTTTATGGTTGAAGAAAATGATGTAGATATAAAAAATACATAATGAAGTTTGAAATGCAGGTCCTCTGTTCTTTATCTTTATTCCAAAAGGCTGAAATATTTTCAAATGTATTTACAAATTATTTGCCCCAAAGAAAGGTTGTCTCTACAGCAGTGAGCCACTTAATTGTTAGTTATTCTTCCTTTTATACACAGTATTAAATTACACTTTGCAAGCAGAATAAAAAAATTGAGATTTTAATACATGTTAATATTTTAATCAAGCATTAAAATAAATCTAGTAAAACTTAGAATGTATTCCTCTGCCAGTTTCCTCTGTTATACTTCCTGAAAGTGATTTTTTTGGGTACAATCTTTGCTCCTCACAAAATGAGACAAATCACTGAATTGTGCTTAAAAGCAGTGGCTCTCATCAGACCTACTGACCTCTTGTTAGCTAGGTGCCACTGATCATGCTATTTAACACTGGGCCTCAAGCTATTCACCTGTAAAATGGGTTGTTGTTAATATAAAATGCTATTACAAATATTAAGAGAACTGTATATATAATAAATGTTCAATTAATGTTAGCTATTGAAATCATATCTTCAAGGTTAATCATTCTGAGCTTATTTACTTATTTTTTTTTTTATTATTCCCCTATATAGAGTGGAAATGTTGGCACTCTTGTTCACAGACCTTCAGGCTTTCCTGGGTTTTTAGTTTGCAGAAGGCAGATTGTGGGACTTAGCTTCTAAAATTGTGTGAATCAGTTTCTTACAATATTATAAATATGTATTTATTCAGTTATTGATATGTAGCTGTAGAGTAGATATAAATACAGAGGGTCCTGCGGTTATGACAATCTCAACATATGCCATTTCGAGTTTATGATGCTCACTACCATAAAAACTTAAAAAGATTGAGGTGTGAGTGTTTCAGCTTACTCATTCTTTGTCACTTTTTTTGTTACTACAGTACAGTGTACAGTACAGTATATCTTTGTCCTTTTCCTTTTTCTGTGGCTTAGTTGTGTTTTTATGTTCCAGATTATGATTTTACAACTGGATAGGTAAGTGACTTAGGCTAAAGTGTGTTTTGACTTACACCAAAATTTGGGTTATGTCACTGTCATAGGAATGTAACTACGTCATGACTTGAGGACTCCCTGTATATATTTCTTTTGATTCATTTCTCTGGAAAACCCTGACTAGTACATACTATTGATTTGAAAGCTGTGTCTCTAGATTTCACAATTGAATGTAAATTGCAACTGAATGTAGTTATCTAAAACTAATCAGTTGTTGAGATCTTTAAATTTCTCCATACCTTTATCCTGTTTATTATCTTAACTTTTGTTTGAGAAATAAGCTGGAAAATTGATTATCTCGAATAAAACTTACAGTCTGAAATATGATGCTCAGGAAAAGCAATTGGTTTTAATGCTCTGCCTCATGATCCCTAAAGCTTTATTGGAATTCAATGATAATGCCAGAGGTACTTGGACATTGGTCTCTTGAAAGTTTAATAATGATTAACTTTATTAAAAAATTATTCATTAACATCCCCTTTATTCCTTATGTTGAATATTGGAATATAAAGTTATTCTTATTTTCATACAGCAAACTTGGCCACCTACATGCCTGTTTCAGCTTCAGTAACATACTTCTGCAGGGTCAAATAGTTCTAAATGAAATTAAATAAACATGGCATATTCAGACACCATGTTTGTTTTTAAATCACAAACCTTACAATTTACATAAACTTGAGACATGGTTTATTGATAATAACATAGCAAGAAGGCATTATCTTTCAATATCCTCAGGGTTAATGTTTTAGAATCTCATGACATGGGGCTGACTAGTTTCTGAAGAAAAAAAGAAAAAATAAATCTATAATAGTAGTTTATCATTGTTATTTTCCTTTCCATTTAATTACTGGTGAAGAGCAAAACTGACACTTAATAAAAGTAAAAAGTATTTTAAAATCCTCATAGAGAGTGACATCAGAGAAATGGTGCCGTAAGGAGTGCTCCCAATATCTCTCTCCAAAATTTCAACAAATTATACAACCAGAAACAGAAAAACCTATTCCTGGAACATCTGGAAGTCCACACACACTGAATAAGAAGGTATGATTGTGAGAAAAGTTGGGTAAATATATAATCAACACTGAAGAAAATAAGATGGAGAATGAAACACTTCGCCTTTCTCACTAACCTGAACAAGGGCTGCTTTCACTTGGAACTGAGAGAAAGTGGGGGCTGAAGGTGTGGAGGGAGCCAGGCTGGGGCACAGACATTCAAGCCAAGGAAAGAGTGTGCCTGCGGGGACTCAGCCCACGTGAGCTGACACCAGCTCCAGACCCCAGCAAAGGTGGGTGAGTGGTGGCCACCATTACCCCTGATATCCTGGTCAGCAAGTGTGGAGTGCGGACAGTGTGTGAGAGGTTCCTCCTAGCATCCCAGGCATGGGTGCCTGGGTTCCCGGATGGAGGGGCAGGATCAGAGACTTCTGTGTGGGCTACAACCAGAGTCTCGGTCTAATCTCTGCTCCCCCAACAGCCTGTGCGGGAAGTGAGCAAAAGCGAACTTCCCTATGCCCAGACCTCTCCGGCAGGGCACCTCACCCAGCCATTCAGGCTAACATCCCGGGGAAGAAAAAATATGGAAGCACTAGGGGGAGGGTCGTGCAAGCAGTTTGCAAACTGTCTCTGGAGCAGATCTGCGGATCCAATCGCTGAAATTAGCTTAACTCACAGTCTGCTCACCGCCCAACTGACTTACACAGTTCTAGTTGACAAGGTCTCTCTCAGATCAGCGATCTAAGACAAGAGATGTGATACTAGCCTCTTGCTATGCACTTAGGGGCAGGGACTACTTCCTGTCAGCCGATACAGGGTGAAAAACACATTCCTACAAAACAACCCTCAGAGAATGCTGCAGAAGTTAGATGGGCTAGTCTGTAAGCTTTTTTAACCAGGAAGAAGCCTGAAAAAAGCAATACCATGGAACACTAAGCAAATTTAACTAGATATACCTGGGGAACTGAACAGAAGTCAATATGCCCCCCTACCTGCTTAAGCTGGTGGCTCTGATTGGCAGAGCTTTCATACTCAGGGCTGTGCACTAAAAAGAGGGACTTGGAAGATTTTAAGACCTTCTGTTCTGCAGGCAGTGACTAGGGCATCTTCTTTCCAGCCAATACAGATTACAAAGTGCAAGAAGCCTGGGAAGAGTGGTCTCACAGAGTGCTGAGGCATACTGGACACACCTGGAGGATCATAGAAAGACACTTTGAGAGCAATTGGCTCCCAGCCCTGCCTGATTATACTGGGGGCTCTGACTGACAGAGCCTTACCCAGAACCTTATGCTGAGTGGGGACAGAGTGGGGATTTGCCAGCTCTTTGAGCTCTTAATTTCCAGGCAGTGGCAGCAGCAACCTCATAGCTGGATCATCAGGCTGCTAACTCAGGAAGGAGAGACTAGGAGAGAGGCTCCAGGGAAATGGACTCTCCCATTGTTGGAGCCTGCAAATGCTAACAAGCCCCAACTATCAGTGAGACTGAGGCTTAATATATGACATTGCCATAGACACACAACAACTGCAAGTCTCTACCTAAGCATGCCACGGGGGCAGAGCCTGGGTAACAGAGCCATTGACCAGGAAGAGGGAGAGGAAAGAAAAAGGAAAAAGAGAACCTTTCAAAATCAAGAAAAAAACCACAGTCTTTAACAGTCTTTATAACTTTTTTCACTTTTTTTTGTTTATTTCATCTTCTTATCTTTATTATTTTTTTTCTTCTTCCACCTTGACCCTTTTATTCTCTGCTCATCTCATTCTTTTCTCTTCATCTTGAACTACATTACCCATAAGTGTTACATTTTTCATTTTTTTTCTTTTTCCTTTTCTTTCTCTCTATGAGGGTTATACTACAAAACCCTTAACTCTCTTCTTTATATTCTTTTTTCACTTATTCTTTTTTCTCCCTCTCTCTTAGTTTCTTCTTTTCTTTTTTACTTTTTCTCTCATTTGATCCTCACTTATGAACAAATTATTTTATTTTGTATTCAAATTTTTTCTTTGTAGCATTTTGTGTGCTTTTTACTTCACTTTTTAACTCATTAGCATTCCCCCCAACCCTGGCTCTCCATTTCATGTAGTTTTTGTTCCACTTAATACTATAGTACTTTTTTTTTTCCTTTTTCTTGTTTTCCACTTATTTCTTTCACTATATTTCTCAGTTGACCATCATTTACAAGCAAATGATTTCATTCTTGATACAATTTTTTTTCTTTTTTGCATTTTGTGGGTCCCTACATCCTTTTTACCCCTTTATCACTTCTCCCCAACTCAGGCCCTGGAAAGAAAAAAGGAAAAAAAGAAATAATAATAATTTTAAAAATTATTTTTATTGTCTATTTTTTACTTTTTATTCTTTATTAATTCTCATTAATACTATCAAGAAAACTACCTTCAGATGCCATTAAAGAAAAGGAAATTGAATACCATGGATACAAAAGACAGAGATGTAGCACAGATAGATGAGAAAAAATCTATAGAAAAAAATTAATAGTTTGGAAACCTTGGAGTTAAATGACACAGAATTTTTTTTTATTATAAATTTTTATTAATGTTGATGGGATGACATTAATAAATCAGGGTACATATATTCAAAGAAAACAGGTCTAGGTTATCTTGTCATTAAATTATGTTGCATACCCCTCACCCAGAGTCAGATTGTCCTCCGTCACCCTCTGTCTAGTTTTCTCTGTGCCCCTCCCCCTCCCCCTAACTCTCTCCCTCCCTCCCACCTGCATCCTCCCTCCCCCCACCCCTGGTAACCACCACACTCTTGTCCATGTCTCTTAGTCTCATTTTTATGTTCCACCAATGTATGGAATCATGTAGTTCTTGTTTTTTTCTGATTTACTTATTTCACTCCGTATAATGTTATCAAGATCCCACCATTTTGCTGTAAATGATCTGATGTCATCATTTCTTATGGCTGAGTAGTATTCCATAGTGTATATTTGCCACATCTTCTTTATCCAGTCTTCTATTGAAGGGTTTTTTGGTTGTTTCCATGTCTTGGCCACTGTGAACAGTGCTGCAATGAACATGGGGCTACATGTGTCTTTACGTATCAATGATTCTGAGATTTTGGGGTATATACCCAGTAGAGGGATTGCTGGGTCATAAGGTAGTTCTATTTTCAGTTTTTTGAGGAACCACCATACTTTCTTCCATAATGGTTGTACTACTTTACATTCCCACCAACAGTGTATGAGGGTTCCTTTTTCTCCACAGCCTCTCCAACATTTGCTATTACCCGTCTTGTTGATAAGAGCTAATCTAACAGGTATGAGGTGGTATCTCATTGTAGTTTTGATTTGCATTTCTCTAATAACTAATGAAGCTGAGCATCTTTTCATATATCTGTTGGCCATTTGTATTTCTTCCTGGGAGAAGTGTCTGTTCATGTCCTCTTCCCATTTTTTTATTGGATTGTTTGTTTGTTTGTTGTTGAATTTTATGAGTTCTTTGTAAATTTTGGATATTAGGCCCTTATCTGAGCTGTTGTTTGAAAATATCAGTTCCCATTTAGTTGGCTGTCTGTTTATTTTGATATCAGTTTCTCTTGCTGAGCAAAAACTTTTTATTCTGATGTAGTCCCATTCATTTATCTTTGCCTTCACTTCTCTTGCCATTGGAGTCAAGTTCATAAAATGTTCTTTAAAACCCAGGTCCATGAGTTTAGTGCCTAAAATGATACAGAATTTAAAATAGAATCCTAAAAATACTCAGAGATATACAAGAAAACACAGAAAGGCAATTTAGGGAGCTCAAAAAACAACTCAATGAAGAAAAAAATATATATTACCAAGAAAATTGAAACAATGAAAACAAATCAAACAGTTGAAAAACTCAATTCATGAACTGAAAAATGAGGTAACAAGGTTAGCTAATAGAACAGGCCAGATAGAAGAGAGAATTAGTGACATAGAAGACAGGCAACTTGGGGCACAACAGAGAGAAGAAGAGAGAGAGAGATCAGGAATTAAAAAAAATGAGAAAGCCCTACAGGAATTGACTCCGTCAAAAAGAGTAATATAAGAATAATAGGTATATCAGAAGGAGAAGAGAGAGAAAATGGAATGGAGAACATATTCAAACAAATAATAGATGAGAACTTCCCAAGCCTGTGGAAAGAACTAAAGCCTTGAATTCAAGAAGCAAACAGAACACCAAATTATCTTAACCCAAAAAAACCTACTTTAATGAACATCATAATGAAATTGGCACAAACCAACGACAAAGAAAAAATTCTCAAGGCAGCCAGGGAAAAGAAGAATACAACACATAAAGGAAGGCCTATTAGATTATCATCAGATTTCTCAGCAGAAAATCTACAAGCTAGAAGAGAGTGGACCCCAATATTTAAAGTTCTGAAAAGGAGGAACTTTCAGTCAAGAATACTATACTCATCAAAATTATCCTTCAAATACGAAGGAGAAATAAAAACATTCACAGATACAGAAAAGATGAGGAAATTTATCATCAGAAAACCCCCACTCCAGGAATTACTAAAGGGGGTTCTCCAATCAGATACAAAGAACAAAAAAAAAACAAAGCCACAAGTAAAAGCTCCAAGAAGAACACAATAAAACCAAATTTAAACTGTGACAACAACAAAAAGAAAGGGGGGGAGAAGATGGAGATTAACAGTAGCAAAGGACGATGGAGTGCAAAAGTACTCACAAAATAGTTCACTACAATGAACAGGGTAGGAACCTAGAACAATACAACCTTCCCAGACTAAGTCATTAAAAAGCAAAAAGCCTGAACAGACCAATAAGCAGGGAGGAAATAGAAAAAACTATTAAAAACCTCCCCAAAAATAAAAGTCCAGGCCCAGATGGCTATACTAGTGAATTCTATCAAACATTCAAAGAACACTTGGTTCCTATTTTACTCAAAGTCTTCCAAAAAATTAAAGAAGATGTAATACTTCCAAACACATTTTATGAAGCCAACATAACCCTCTAAACAAAACCAGGCAAGGATGACACAAAAAAAGAAAACTACAGACCAATATCTCTAATGAATACAGATGCTAAAATACTAAATAAAATACTAACAAATCAAATACAACAACATATTAAAAAAATAATACATCATGATCAAGTGGGATTCATCCCAGCATCTCAAGGATGGTTCAACATATGTAAAACGGTTAACATAATACACCATATCAACAAAACAAAGAACAAAAACCACATGATCCTATCAATAGATGCAGAAAAGGCATTTGATAAAATACAACCCAATTTTATGTTTAAAACATTCAACAAAATGGGTATAGAAGGAAAATATCTCAACATGATAAAGGCCATATATAATAAACCATCAGCTAACATCATATTAGGTAACATAAAACTGAGGACTTTCTCCTTAAATCAGGAACAAGACAGGGTTGTCCACCTTCTCCACTCTTATTTAACGTGGTGCTAGAAGTTTTAGCCCGAGCAATCAGACAAGATAAAGAAATAAAAGGCATCCATATCAGAAAAGAAGTAAAGGTTTCACTTTTATTATATGATTCTATACATTGAAAACCCCAAAGACTCCACAAAAAAGATCACTAGAAAAAAATAAACTAATACAGTAAAGTCACAGGATACAAATTAATATACAAAACTCCATAGCCTTTCTATATGCCAACAACAAAACATTAGAAAATGAACTCAAGAAAATAATTCCCTTCACGGTTGCAACAAAAAAAAAAAAAAAATACCTAGGAATAAACATAACAAAGAATGTAAAGGACCTATATAATGAAAACTACAAAGCATTGTTAAGGGAAATCAAAAAAGATACAATGAAATGGAAAAATATTCCTTGTTCTTGGATAGGAAGAATAAATATATTCAAAATGACCATATTACCCAAAGCAATATACAAATTTAGTGCAATTCCCATCAAAATTCCAAAGACATTTTTTAAAGAAATGGAACAAAAAATCATGAAATTTATATGGAACTATAAAAAACCCTGAATAGCCAAAGCAATCTTAAGAAAAAAGAACAAAGCTGGGGGCATTACAATACCTGACTTCAAATTATATTATAGTGCCACAACAATCATAACAGCATGTTATTGGCAGAAAAATAGACACTAAGGCCAATGGAACAGAATAGAAAGTTCAGAAATAAAATCACATATATATGGTCAAATAATTTTCAATAAAGGGATCAACAACACACAATGGAGAAAAGAAAACCTCTTCAACAAATGGTGCTGGAAAAACTGGAAAGCCACATGCTAAAGAATGAAACTCGACTACAGTTTGTCCCCTTGTACTAAAATTAATTCAAAATGGATCAAAGATCTAAATATAAGACATGAAACAATAAAGTACATAAAAGAAAGCATAGGTACTACACTTATGGACCTCGGTTTTAAAGAGCATTTTATGAATTTGAGTCCAAAGGCAAGAGAAGTGAAGGCAAAAATAAATGAATGGGACCACATCAGACTAAGAGGTTTTAGCACAGCAGGAGAAACTGACAACAAAATAAACAGACAGCCAACTAAATGTAGATGATATTTTCAAACAACAGTTCAAATAAGGGCCTAATATCCAAAATATACAAAGAACTCATGAAACTCAACAACAAACAAACAATCCAATAAAAAAATGGGAAGAGGACATGAATAGACACTTCTCCCAGAAAGAAATACAAATGGACAACAGATATATGAAAAGATGCTCATTTTTATTAGTTATTAGAGAAATGCAAATCAAAACTACAATGAGATACCACCTCATACCTGTTAGATTAGCTATTTCAACAAGACAGGTAATAGCAAGTGTTGGAGAGGCTGTGGAGAAATAGAAACCCTCATCCACTGTTGGTGGGAATGTAAAGTAATACAATCATTATGGAAGAAAGTATGGTTGTTCCTCAAAAAACTGAAAATAGTACTATCATATGACCCAGCAATCTCTCTACTGTGTATATACCCCCCAAACTCAAAAACATTGGTATGTAAAGACACATGCAGCCCATGTTCATTGCAGCATTGTTCATAGTGGCCAAGACATAGAAACAACCAAAAAACCCTTCAATAGAAGACTGGATAAAGAAGATGTGGTACATATACCCTATGGAATACTACTCAGCCATAAGAAATGATGGCATCGAATCATTTACTACAAAATGGATGGATCTTGATAACATTATACGGAGTGAAATAAGTAAATCAGAAAAAACAAAGAACTGCATAATTCCATACATAGATGGGACATAAAAACGAGACTACGACACATGGACAAGAATGTGTTGTTTGGGGGGATAGGGAGGAGAGGGAGAGAGAGGGGAGCGGGAGAGGCACAAAGAAAAACCAGCGGACTTTTTGACTTTTTTTTTTAACAGAGACAGAGAGAGTCAGAGAAAGGGATAGATAAGGACAGACAGATAGGGACAGACAGATGAGAAGCATTAATTATTAGTGTTTCATTGCGACACCTTAGCTGTTCATTGATTGCTTTCTCATATGTGTCTTGACTGCGGGCCTTCAGCAGACCGAATAACCCCTTACTCAAGCCAGCGACCTTGGGTCCAAGCTGGTGAGATTTTGTTCAAACCAGATGAGCCCACACTGAAGCTGGCGACCTCGGGGTCTCGAACCTGGGTCCTTGGCATCCCAGTCTGATGCTCTATCCACTGTGCCACCACCTGGTCAGGTGACAATTTGACTTTTGATGATGGGTATGCAACATAATTGAATGAAAAGATAACCTGGAAATGTCTTTTATTTTAAATATATGTTCCCTGATTTATTAATGTCATCCCATTAATATTAATAAAAATTGATTTAAAAAAATCCTCATAGAAAATCCCCACTCTACAGGAGAACTGGAAAGCTACAAGATATACCTGACCACAACCATCATTTTTTAATTTTGTCATTGAATTTCAAAGTAAATCACTATAAAGCTCTCAAGAGAATGGAACTTTTGGAACAATAATAAACCAATAAGACCCCTACTTCAGAGACTCCACAATGTTGTTAATTTTTTAAAAAAAATTTATTTAGGAAATTGCTTTAGAGGGTGTCATTGATCAATAAGAGTACATAAGTTCCAGGTAAGCATTTTTATTGCATTTGAACTGTTGACTATGTCATATATCCACCAAATTCTTTCCCATTACCTTATATTTGTTCCTCTTTACACCCTTCTCCCACCCCCTCCCTTGTCACCCTCCATGACATTTCTTTCCCCCTGGTAACCACTTCATTTTTATCTATGCCCATGAGTCTCAGGTTTGTATCCCTCATAGGTTTGATATCATACAGTTCTTAGCTTTTTCTGATTTCCTTATTTCACTCAGTATAATGTTCTCAAGGCTCATCCATGTTTTCATAAATGTCACTATGTCAGCATTTCTTATGGCTGAGTAGCATTCCATTGTATATATGTACCGCATCATCTTTATCCAATCATCTATCAAGGGACATTTTGGTTTTTCCATATCTTGGCTTCTGTGAACAATGCTGTGATGAATATGGAGGTGCATGTGTTCTTTACATACCAGTGTTTTTGAGTTTTGGGGGTAGATACCCAGTAGAGGGATTGCTGGGTCATATGGTAGTTCTATTCTTAATTTTTTGAGGAACCACTATACTTTATTCCATAATGGTTGTACTACTTTACATTCCTACCAACAGGGAATGAGGGTTCCTTTTCTTCACAGCCTCTCTAACACTTGTTATTACTTGTCTTGTTGATTATAGCCAATCTAACAAATATGAGGTGATATTTCACTATATTTTTGATTTGCATTTATTGAGTGGCTAGTGAAGATAAGAATTTTTTCATATATCTGTTGGCCATTTGTATGTCCTCGTTGGAGAAGTGACTGTTCAGGTCCTCTTCCCATTTTTAATTGAATTGTTTGCTTGTTTGTTGCTGAGCTTTGTGAGTTCTTTATATATTTTGGATATTAAACTCTTATTAGATCTTCTCTTTGCAAATATAATCTCCCATTTTTTGTTGGCCTATTTTGTTGTCAGTTTCTTTTGCTGTGAAGATGCTTTTTAGTTTGATATATTTCCATTCATTGATTTTTGCCTTTATTTTTCTTGCCTTTGGGGTCAAATTTATAAATTGTTCTCTCTGGCCAAGGTCCATGATTTTAGTACCTATGTTTTTGTCTATGTGATTTATTGTTTCAGATCTTATATTTAGGTCTTTGATCATTTTGAATTGATTTTTGTGCAGTGGGACAAACCATAGTCAAGTTATATTCTTCTGCATGTAGCTTTCCAATTTTCCAAGCACCATTTATTGAAGAAGCTTTCTTTTCTCCATTGTTTGTTTTTAGCTCCTTTGTCAAAGATGATTTGTTCAGATATATGTGGTTTTACTACTGGGCTCTTGATTCTGTTCTGGTGTGTATGTTGGTTTTTCTGCCAATACAATGCTGTTTTGATTATTGTGGCTCTATAGTATAATTTGAAGTCAGGTACTGTGATACATCCAGCTTTATTCTTTTTCCTCAGGATTGCTTTGGCTATTAAGGGTTTTTTATGGTTTCATATAAACCTGTTAATTTTTTTTTCTATTTCTCTAAAAAGTGACATTGGAGTTTTGGTGAGGATTGCATTAAATTTGTTTATTGGTTTGGGTAATATGGCCATTTAAACCATGTTGATTCTTTCAATCCATGAACATGAAATAGTTTTCCATTTCATTGTGCCTTTTTCAATTTCTTTTAATAATGTTTTGTAGTTTTCAGTACATTGATCCTTCCCATCCTTTGTTAAGTTTATTCCTAAGTATTTCATTTTTTTTGTTTCAACTGTAAAAGAAAATTTCTTTTTAGTTCATTATACAATGTTATGTCATCGGTGTATAGGAAAGCAGTGGGCTTCTATATATTGATATTGTATCCTGTGACTTTACTATATTGGTTTATTGGTTCTAGTAGTTTTTTGGAGGAATCTTTGGAGTTTTCTACATACAAGATCATGTCATCTGCAAAAAGTGATACCTCTACTTCTTTTTTCTGATATGAATGTCTTTTATTTTTTTCTCATGCCTAATTGCTCTGGCTAAATCTTCCAGAACTATGTTAAATAAGAGTATAGAGAGTGGGCAGCCTTGTCTTGTTCCTGATTTTAGAGGAAAAGTCTATATTTTTTCACTGTTGAGTATGATATAAGCTGATGGCTTGTCATATATGGCCTTTATTATGTTGAGGTACTTTCTTTATATTCCGATTTTATGTAGTGTTTTTAACATAAAGGAATGTTGTATCTTATCGAATGACTTTCCTGCTTCTATTGATAGGATTATATAATTTTTATTCTTTGTCTTGATGGTGTGGTATATTACATTGATTGATTTTTGTATATTGAACCATCCTTGAGCTGTTGGAATGAATCCCACTTGATCATGGTGAATTATTTCTTTAATGTGTTGTTGTATTTGGTTTGCTAGTATTTTGTTTAGGATTTTTGCATCTGTATTCATTAGAGATATTGGTCTATAGTTTTCTTATTTTGTGTTGTTCTTGCCAGGATTTGGTATGAGGGTTATGTTGGCCTCATAAAATGTGTTAGGGAATATTGCTCCTTCTTCTATTTTTTGAGAGGCTTTGAGAAAGATAGGTACCAAATCTTTGAATATGTGGTAGAATTCACTAGCATAACCACCTGGTCCTGAACACATTTTTGGGGAGGTTCTTGATAGTTATTTCTATTTTCTCCTCACTTATAGGTCTAGTTAGGTTTTCCACTTTTTTGTGACTCAGTCTAGGAATATTGTATTACTCTAAAAATTTATTCATTTCCTCTAGGTTGAATTTGGCAGCATATAATCTTTCATAATCTACAATTACCCTTTGTATATATATGATGTCTGTGGTAATTTCTCCTCTTTCATTTTAGATTTTGTTTATATGAGTCATTCTTCTTTAATTTTTAAAAGATATTTTATGTACTCTTCTCATTTGGGTAGTGGAATCCTGTGGCCAAAATTCAGAAAGAGGTAGTACTGTTTGCAAGTGACTTATCTAATTTCAAATATCCTGAAATCTCAATGTTAGGTTTTTTCAGTGGTTCTCCTGACCCAGAATTGACTTCTATTACTTCTCCTGATGTCTTGAATTCATTTCTTTTGGAAAATTTTATTTTAAGATTTTCAAAATTTCCTATTAAAAGTAGCTTATTAAAGGGTCATTAGATAGTCTTAGAATAAGAATAGGAAGGAGAATCTTAGAAAGATGATTAGAAAAAATAATTAACCCTTATTTAACTCATTATTATGTGGTAGGAACCTTTCCTGAAACTTTTTCCAACATTTTCTTATACAAGCCTTCCAACAACCCTCTGCCTCAGTTGCAATGAGGAAACTGAAGCTCAGAGAGATCCAGATCGTAGTCAAGGTTCCTCAGTGAGTTAACAGCAGGTAGGAGTGACCAAAGACAAGGGTGCCCAAGGTCTCTTCTTTGTACACTGAGTAGCACTAAGGCCTTTTTATAAAATATTCTTAGGTTATTGTAATAAAAGTTCATAGCAACATTACACTAAAGGCCTGGAGCTTAAGAGGCATTTGAATGCTCATTGAATGAGGTGGTAATGATCTCATTTGAGTTTCTGTTAAAAAAAAGCGAAAATTCCCCTGAAATGAAACATAATATTGTAGATTAAATACCTCCAGATAGATGCAAAGCAATATTCTTCAAGTATAAGAAATATAAACATAATTTACAAATTTAACATCAGAAATGACTGCATCAAAACCCACAAACTGGCAATAAAGGATGTATGCTAGATATGACAAAAAATGAAACTTAGGGGAAATAAATCAATTTCCATTAGTCAAATTTTATATATAAAAAGAATGAACATGCTAGATAAAAAGTAAAAGTTAATGCAATTTTGAAGCAATTCGATAACTATTTAAAAATACTCAAACTACACAGAAGCAAATAGTTATAAGGTTTTGGGAGAAAATAATGAAAATTAGCTTCTAATAATGAAAATGAGAATCTAACATTTTTGGTGCCATGGAATTAAACATCAATTAAACAATAAAAAATATTTAATGAGCTCTAATTGAACTCTCAACATTCCCATTCTCTTTGCCAACCACTTCTCTGCCTCTCTAAAATATATCAAGACATAAAGGCAGGTAATACACTGGATGACTGTTTGTTGTGAAGAAACCCTCTAGGAATTGACAATTAGTTGTGGTGACAGAAATACACTTACGTCTTTAGTGACTAGTACAGTGTGATTACTGTTTTGAGATTTTTAGACCTTGTGCTATGACAGGCTTGAGAGAGGAGAGATTAATATTTGCGGGTACTGTTAGTTGTTTTTTTTTGAAGGAGAGAAGAGAGTGGAGGGTAATACTCCGTGTCCCCAGATGTCCTCACTGTTTGGTTGAGACAGGACTGACACACTGGAACATAGATTTTGATTCAGCCAGACTTGTTCTGCTTGTGGGAAGACAGCCTCAAATTTAAAGTAAAATAACTTATTTTGTTTTTCCCCATTTCTACTCCTTGTGGCTTGTTAAGGCCCTCCTAACATTGTAGTATATATTTCAATTTTAGTGGCAAAAGGCTGTGATGATTTGTCTGCGAACCACAATCATTTTGGTATGCTTCTTTCTTTTTTAAAGAAACATGGTAGTGGATTTATACAAGATGTTTAAAATTGCCTTGGGTAACACCAGCTGTAACCAATCAGAAGAAGACAATAATATCAGAATACTTGTAAATAAAGGAAAATAAAACAAAACAATCCATTCCTAAAACCTGTAAGAAAATCACAGAGACACATTAACACAACACAATACAGTATGATGCTGCTGACTCTGCACCAGTTAAGCTATGAATGAGTTGTTTCCTTGGTTGGGCTGAGTCCTCCATATTTTCTTCTCTTTGTCTGCTTAGTTTTAGCAGGAGGGTGAGTCCAGGTGTCTGATCTGGAGAAAAATCTGGCCAGTAAATTTTGAGGGGGAACATGAGGCCACCTCCTTGTACCTGTGTTTAGATAGCTCATTCATTCATTCAGTGAACTTTTACAGAGTGCCCACGATGCACCAGGCAGTTACACAGGCATGAGGGATACATCTGTGATGAGAGAGAAAGAGCTGCTTTCTGCCTTAATGGAATTTACTGTGCATGGGGGGAAGAGAAGATGATCCCAACAGACAAGTGAAAGTGGTGTTATAGTTGTTTATATGACAAGTGCTTGATAAGGGAAATAGAATGGAAAGATAGAGATGAGATATATAACCCTGAAGTGATGTCCAAGCTATGCCTTAAAGCACAAGTAGAAGTTAGACTGTCAGAAGGCAAGAATGAAGTGGAAGAGTATTCCAGGCAGGGGAACAATACCCATAAAATTAAGAGTTTAGAAAGCATGACTTGATGGAGAAACAGAGTACAAAATGGGGAGCAGCAAGAGGTGAGGCTGGAAAGGTAAGTAGGACCAGAGTCTAAAGGGATCATATCTTTTTTTCATTGAAATCTTCCTCCAGGTCTCAGCTCAGGGAGGTGAGCATTTGATAGTTGTTTTTCTGTTCTAGGATATTTTTCTCATTATCACACTATTCTTGTGACAGAGACACACAGCTGGAAATGAGGCTCAATGTCTCTAGGCTGTATGCTTTCTAGTTTAAATAAAATAGTCATTTCTACTGGTCTTGAAACTCAGCTTGAAATTTGGATTGAGGGGGAGTGTGAACTGAGGATGTTGTTTTGTTCTTGGTTAAATATAGTAAAAGAAATATTGCTTATGCTTTTGGGGAGTAAAGAGTTCATATGAATTTAAAAATTTTCATAGAGAATAGAATCATTGACTAACTTTTTAGAGATCTAGGAAATTTGGGTGTACTGTATTATAGTTTTTTTTTCTACTGAGAGTGATTCCTTGAAGCCTATCTGTTGACTGTTTGTTTCATGTGAGATTATAGAGGCTGCTCTAGGTATGTTTCTAAGTGGACCTGGAGATTTTGGCCCTTATGTGAGATAATTTTTTCATAGCTGTGAGAATTATGTGTGTGTGTGGGGGGGACTTACATATAAGTATAAGAAACTCCAACTTACTGAAAAACCATGTGGCTGTGGTGAACAGATATGGAGTTTACTGTGCAGAAAGACAAAGGTCAACCACCATCTTGATTTGGAATATAATAAAAAATATTGATCCAGTTTATTCTATTTGTCTGTAGTTGTCTTTTTATGAGGGAAAACGAGCAGCATTTCTTGACTGGAGATGAGACTGACCCTACAGTTATATTAATAATGTTTTTCTCCAAGGTGAATGACTGTCACTGACCTGGTTAACCCTCCAATTCAAGAGGCTGAAGGATAGTTAGGCTGTAGGCAACCTTGAAAGACTTGCTAATTTTGTAACAGCTTGGTAAAGGTAATAATTAAGGATGAAGTTCTCATTCATTAAGAAATGCAAGCTGTCATTCATTTCTAGTCTCAAGAAGTTAGCAATGCTGGGGCAGAGTTTTCTGGTTGCTTTCCCTATCTCTGTTTTTCATTCTGCTTTCCTTTCTAAGTGTTTTGTGGGTGGTAATAAGTCTAACTGAAAAAGAAATTCTGTATATTTCCAGATCTCTCTTGCACCCAGGATAGACCATGTGATAGAATTTTGGGGAGTGATGTGTAAACTAAAGTGTGGGATTTATGTAAATGCTTTTGTTTTCCTGCTACAGATGCTGTGCTTTCTGGGTTTTCCATTCTATTTTTTAATGCCTGGAATACAGACTTGGTATTTGGACACTGGAAATAACAAGAAAAAGGCCAAGATCACAGTTATCATGGCCTTGAAATCTATGAGCTGCTGAACCAGTGACAGCAGTTGCTACCTTCAGACTTCTTGTTATTTATGATAACAAACCTTTAAGTACTGAAACCACTGTAAACAGCTGTCTGTACCTCACAGACAAACCCAGTTCTTAACTGACATAAATGCCTTCAGGGATGAGGGAGGAAACAAGCAGAGGATCCACTGTGGACATAGGAGTCCCAAAGAATTCCTCAGGCAATGATTCTGCAAAGGGATGCTGACCTAGGAAGACTTTGCTCAGGAAGTGTGAAACAGGGAGAGAGCACTATGCGGGCAGACTGTCACAATCTGTCCACATGGCCAAGCTTTGACTCAAACATTAGTACATTAGCCTGATTTTTAACTGGATGTATGTCCCCCTGAGAACTAGTTTTGTTTCAATTATAACTGACCATTCCAGGCTTATTAAATAGTGATGTCATATCTGACAGACCTTGCTTGGCTTTACTCATTTTCCCAAGCAAGGTCTGTCAGATATGACATCACTACTTAATAAGCCTGGAATGGTCAGTTATAATTGAAACAAAACTAGTTCTCAGGGGAAAAGAAGAACACTGAATGAAATTAAGCCAAAAAGTAAGTTAGAAAGTAAGTAAGTAAATGAATACTCAGTGCTTACTATGTTCCAGGCACTATGTTAAATGTTGGTGATAAAATAATAAATATGACAGATACTGCCTCTGTCATATGATCCAGACTCAGGACAATATCATAACCCTATCAAATGCCTGCCAAGAACCAAGTACTATATTAGGTGCATCATATACACCATCTTATATAATCTTCATGAAAAACCTATGAGATAAATATTACTAGCCCTTTTTTCCAGATATTTTAAATAATTGAGTGTCAGATATTTTATAATAAGTATGTTACTACTGCTGGTGATTGAGGGAAGTTGAGATTCTACCTGGCATCAGGGTCATATTCCTAACCAACTTGGAAGTCCCCAGTAGTTTTGTTTCTGTAATGAAATATATAAACCCTACATGCCTTAGTAATGACTTCGTAAGTGCTAAGATAGAGAAGTTAGGGACTGATGTTTCTAGGTAAGCATATATTTGAAATGATATCATTCCCAGAGTAAAAACAGATTGTTGCTCAATTTTATGTTTAAGGGATCACCTATCTGAAAAAGTCAGTAAATGTTGAAATTTGGGAAAACAACACAGTCAAAGTGTTAGCTTTTTAAGGTTAAGTGTTGTTTCTTTTCTTTATATTCTCAGCATTGAATACAAAGATTGGTACATGAGAGTTATTCAGTACAAGCTGAATTGAATTAATTAACTCCAGATTCATAGGCTAGGGTTAGGAAGTGCTAGGTTTCCATTACACCAAATGTTAGTTGAGCACCTATTACATGTCAGATGCAAGGTCAGTGCTGAAGCAATAGGGGAAGTGATTCCTGCCCTTAGGGAGTTCATTACCTCATATATTTCTTTGTCCTCAGAATTAGAGAATTAGATATCATATCATAAGTAACAGATAGTACATGTACTAAGCATCCTTTCAAAACTGATAATCATTGATGATTCCCAAAATATATCACCGATCCCCAAGACCAGATGACATCCATGGGTTGGCTTTAGTCAAGAATGTGTGCCTGGGTCTAAAAGTCTTAGACTGTGATGCTTTTTAGGGCTTCAAAAGTGATGATAGTCTGGATCCTTGACAAAAAAATCCTTACTCTAGTAGATGAAGAGTATATAATAACAGCAACAATATTATTTATTGGTTGTTTTTCAAATGGTCTATAGTCTATACCTAATAGTTATCTCATTTAATTCTTAATCTTATAAGTAAGTTTTATTATCATTTTAGAGATAGGAAACTAAACTTAGATAGGGTAAAGAATTTCCTCAAATTAACACTGAGGCTAAGTGATAGAGATGATTCAAACCTAGATATGTCTGACTTCCAAGCTAATGCTTTAACTGCTGCATTAAATTGTGCCCTTATGCTGGTATTCTAAATCAACATGGTACCAAAGGGGACCTACTCATAACATTTTAGACTTTCCCTGGAAGAATAGTCTGGGTATTGACTGAGGTAACATTTGACCCTTGCAGAGGGTTGCTGAAAGTCTAGTACCCTTCAATTTTAAAACATGAGTAGTTTTTTCCTCTGAAATGTTATTTGAGAATGAATCACTAATAACCATATGGAGTTAATTCTCCAAGGTCACCTCCTTAAGAGTATAGGCCCCTGGGAGTCAGTGTGAATACATTGGAGAGGTCAAGGGGTCTTATAAACTGTGTGTTTGCTGAAGCTGCACATTATGTAATTGAGATGTCCCCTCCCCTATTGCTAACATTTAAAAGACTTAACTTGTATACAAGGCATCCCCAAACTATGGCCCATGGGCCACATGTGGCCCCCTGAGGCCATTTATCCACCCCCCCCCCCACTGCACTTCTGGAAGGGGCACCTCTTTCATTGGTAGTCAGTGAGAGGAACACTGTATGTGGCAGCCCTCCAACAGTCTGAGGGACAGTGAACTGGCCCCCTGTGTAAAAGTTTGGGGACCCCTGTTGTATACAATAAAGAAATTTTTCCATTGACTGGTAGAAGGAAGAAGTGATCCATTTGAAGATGTCCTATAGTGGGTGGAGGTTGGTGCCTCCGAATGTGCAGGCTGTTTATATTAGAAGGGAAGTTGTTGATGACTGGAAGGCCACAACTTCATAGCAGATATTTGGTGAAGAAACTGGGTACTAATGTCAAGCTCCCCTGAACTTACCTTGCACCTACTTGGTGAAAATAAATAGTACTGGGGCCAACATGGAAACATTTTCTAATTATCTGGAATTTATGATCTAAAAAGCCATATTTACATATTTAAGAAAGTTAATGAAAATGTATTAACTTTTCTTAAATACATAATTTCATCTACAGTGAGTCAAGTGCTATGCTAAATGCTGAGGTTGCACAGAGCAAAGAAAAGGAAGAGACTTAACTTGTAACCACGTCATAATATAAGAGAGACAGCAGTTGAAAAAATAATTGTGATTAAATATTTAAACTACTTTGGTGGAGAGTTATATGTATCAAGTGTTGTGTGAACCTCTGCCTAAGAAGGCTTCCTGGAGAAGGTAACATTTGATATGGATCCTGAGTGATGGATGGAAAGAAGCTTCCTTTGCAGAGAAGACACCATGAACAAACATACTAGGGCATTCAAGGTGGAAAGATCTGTTGAGAGTGATGTGATGGGTGTCCAAACTGCAGCTCCCTGTTGGGCAAATTGGAGCAATGGGCAATTTTATTTTTGTAGCTTCTGCCAGTTTCTGCAGGCAAGCTGAGATAGCAGGCTATGGTGAAGGGAGATATGGCACTGGGGAGCTTCAGAGATAGGCAAAGATTAGGACTAAGTGTTGAGTATGGTAAAGCATGAACAGGCCAGGAGGACTGGCCATAACAACAAAGTAAAGCATCAGATGCCAAGAAAAGATGTGTGTTCCAGACCAGTTCAAGTTTGGTGCTCGGACAGAGGTCAGACAAGGTCTGACACAGCAGAATAGAGTCATTGATCCACAGGAATATACAAGACTCTTACTGGCTAACATAGGGCAGCACAAGTCTTTCCCAGCCAACCCCATTCTTGAGGCACTTATTTAGACCTTAAAGCAGACGTCCCCCAACTATGGCCTGCGGGCCGCATGCGGCCCCCTGAGGCCATTTATCCAGCCCCCGCTGCACTTCTGGGTGGTCAGTGAGAGGAGCATAGTTCCCATTGAAATACTGGTCAGTTTGTTGATTTAAATTTACTTGTTCTTTATTTTAAATATTGTATTTGTTCCCATTTTGTTTTTTTACTTTAAAATAAGATATGTGCAGTGTGCATAGGGATTTGTTCATAGTTTTTTTTTTATAGTACAGCCCTCCAACAGTCTGAGGGACAGTGAACTGGCCTCCTGTGTAAAAAGTTTGGGGACCCCTGCCTTAAAGGGATGGTTTGCTTTGAGTGTGTGTTGCTTTAATTGAATGGGGTTTGCATTCCTTATGTCTTCTCAGAACTCTCGTTTTAGGTGTCCTAAAACACATTTAATTTCAGGGCAAATTGGGTCCCAACTGGCTGGTTTGTCCTCTAGGCTGGGTGGAGACTTATTCTTCAGTGTCCTCCCAACCTTTTATAAAGAAAGCTTTCCTAGGCTAAATGCAGAAACTATCATCCCCTCTCTGTTCAGAATCTCACGACCAAGGACATTAATTTGTGAGCTTGATGACCACCACAAAGTGACCTCCTGTGGTTGCAGAACACTTTTCCACTGAGCACACTTCATTGCCTAAATGAGAATGATATCTGTACCCCTGATCCCAGGGGATCCTGCTCTAATTAAGCTAATCTGTTCAGTGTGACCAGCACAGCAGAAACAAAGGGAAGGACTAAAGAGTGTTGCCAGCTACACAGACAGAAATATACTTATTAGCTTCTTCCTGATTGGCTCATTCAAAAGCATTGTTTTCCCATGAATTTTCCAGGCAGGAGCTCGCCATCATGGTGTTTTGATGGGATGTGTCAGCTTTAAGAAAACTAGCTGCTTTACTATAAAAAGGGTTCATGAAAGTGAGATTGTACATTTCCTGTGATTCTTTGAAAATAAGAGAGGGCATTATTTTTTTTGTAGAGTTAAACTCACAAAAACTCAAATTGAAAAATCAGCTGTAAGGCCCTTTCTCCTACAGAGACTCCAGAAAACACTCCCCTTGGAAACAGCCTGTGATACTTTTATCTGCTTGTCATCTGTCTTCTGTTTTATAGCTAATCTCTGTAGGTGACTTTAAAAAACCTCCCAGCTTTTTTTGTTTTTATGTAGACTATCATTGAGATAATATTTCTTCTAGGTTTTCATCCTATTTGGAAGTGATTATCATTTGTCTCCAGGTGTTTAGTGATAATGTCTTTCCTTTTTCCATTTTTTATTCTCTCAAAAAATAGTTTCTCTTATTCTTGTATAATTTAACAAATTGTATAAAACCTTTTATTATAGTTCCTTTTTCAAATTTAAGGCTTTGCTTTTTCCAAAATGTATTTTCAATGCCTTTTTAATAAAATTAAAATTTTAGAAGTAATTTACATTATTTTTTTTTATAATGTTGAAGTATACACAGATAGTTCAAAGACCCAGGGAGTTTTTGTGAGCTATTTTTAAATATGCTGAACATACCTGATTTCTACTTAAAAGGTATTTAAGTATAGTCTTCCATTTCTCTAAAGTTTTAGAAAATGCTGATGCAACACTACTTAAATAAAATGTTTATTTCTATTAGGAGTAAAACATTGAGTGGTTTCTTTTTCATTTTAAGGTATCCATCCACTTCTTATAATTTCAGCCTGTCTATTTAATTGCAGTCTGTCTTATTCTATACTATTAGATATATTATATTGATGTTTAATCAAAAAAGTGTTGTATTTCTCATCTGTGGTTATATTTTTTTTATAAGATGCTAATAGTCTTGGTGAAAAATTTATTAAACATTTACTAAGCACAAACTATATTCCTGTCTTTGGTAAGAAAATCAAAGATGAGTAAGACTCCATCTTTTTTCTTAAGCTGCTTATAAAAGATACACACAGCCAGAGTAAGTTGGGAGCTATGAGAGGATTTGGGACAAAAGATTAATTTTAGCTGAAGAAGTCAAGAAAGGTATCATTTTAAGCATTTAGAGAACTATGGTGGGTAGGAACAAAAAAGAAGTACATACTAGTAAGAGCTTCAGAGTAAGCATAAAGTTGGAAAATTATGCATAAAACCTGGGAATAGAATGGCCACATACAAGATATTGCTGAAGTGCCAGAAGCAATGGGAGGTAAGTTTGGGAAGCCAGACTCTGGGAGACCTAGGAAATCATGGGAAAGACATTATATTTCAATATGTATTTCGTGAGGAACTATAGAAAAATTTCCGCATGAAATCAAGAAAATCATATGTAAATTCTGATGGTGTTATAGAAATAGATAAAATGATGCTGAGGCCAGAACCTGAGACATCATATAAAAAGCCACTGCAAAGAGAAAGAGGTAGAGAAGTAGCACTTAGTGATTGCCTACTGTGTTCTCCAAATTACATTAAGTAGTATTTTTACATACATAATATTAATTATAAGAAGGTACATCGAAGGTGGCAGTTTGAATACAGATAGTCATGCTGAACATGGCAGGTTTCACTGATGTTTACTGATTTCCTTCTATTTCTGTATACACAAGGCATTAGACTTCCCAGGTTCTTGCAGTTAGGCATGGCTTTCATTTCCAGGTGGAAGCACTCAAGAGCTGGAGCATGATCCTTCATGTGTTCTTGCCCTGCTACAGTCATCATGGGAGTGTATGTGGTTACAAAAGGGTCACAAAACCAAAATGGCCTAGAATGTTGAGCTGGCACATGATGGATAGACCTTTGATATGGAAATAAATTTTTTTGTGTGTTAGACCTCTAAGATTTTGGTAGTGTTTGTTACTGCAAATAATCCAGACCAGCCATATGTCATAAAATTTTCTGCAGTGATAAAAATGTTTTATATCTGCACTGTCCAAAATGGTATCCACTAGCCACATATGGCTACTGATACTTGAAAAGAGGCTTGTGTGAATTTTTAAATTTTATTTGATTTAAGTATCCTGATTAACATGTAGAAAACTTGCTTAAAGCTTTCTAACTTGACAGACTATACTGGAGGTGAAGAAATCATGAATCAAAGTGAATTTTGTGGGGAATTTTGGTTATGAAGATGTAATACTTAGAAAACTCTAATGCTTTTGGAATTTTAAAATTATACTTTTCATAATTTTTATATAACAAAAATAACCCATTGATAAAAAAAATCATAATGAAAATTAAAAAATATTCTGAACAATAACAGAAATACTTTATATTAAAACATGAGCTGTATTAGCTTTACTACATTAAAGCATTTATCAAGGAAACATTATAGCCGGCATTGCATAAATTAAAAAAGAAAAATAAGCTGAGAATTAATGGCCAGAAAAATAAACCATCAAAGTCAACCAAGAAAAGTAGAAATGATAGTAAGAAGTAAAATATATAGTATTTTACAACAGTAAAAGGAACTACAACTGTGTACAATAATGTGAATAATAATACCTGTTTTGCGTAAAAGAGATGTAATGTGTGTTTCATAAAAATTCAGGAAGATAATTGAAGAAGCAGTTATTTAGTTTTAGAGTCAGATATGCAAAAAAAGATATTAAAGAAAAACATATAATCAAATTTAAGAAATGTACTATGTGCCTACTATACTGCTCACAAAAATTAGGGGCTATTTCAAAATGAATATGAAGTGATAAAATATCTCCTAATTTTTATGAGCAGTATACATAACATGTATAATGTTAGTGGTTTCATTCCCTCACACATTTGTTCACCAAACTCTGACTATCTACTATATGCTTATGAGCATATAGTCCCCAGGCTCTGGCATATACCAGTGAACAAAACAGACAAAAATATCTGCCCTGTGGAGCTTACATACTAAGCACATTGAGAGGCTGTAAACAAGCATAAAAATGATGTCAGAGTGTGATAAATGCCATGAATAATAATAACTAGCACTTACTGATCACTTCTACATGCCAGGCACTATTCTAATAATTTTGTATAGATTAAATCATTTCATCCTCCTAACAACCCTGTAAGGTAGAAATTATTATAATAATTATCTTATAATGAAGAAATGGAGACATAGAAAGGTTAAGTACAAAGGCAAATTACACAAAGTTTTTGCTCCTTGGGAATTTCCAGGATGGTGTAGGGAGATAAACAACAAATGCCACTCAGTGTGATAAGAGCTATTTAGACCAAAAGGTACCAGATACCCAGCAGAACATGGGAGGGCAGGCCAGGTCTACTTGGGGAAAGTCTGAAGGAAAGGCTTCACAAAGGTGGTAGATGTGGCTAAGCCCCGAAGGAGGAGTGGCTGTTTTAAGAACCAGTAAGGAGGAGTGAGGGCAGATATTCCTAATGGAAGCCATGCTATATGCGAAGACACAGTTCTTCGTGGCAAGAGGATCAAAGCCTAGGCAGGACCCTGATTGTGGAGTAGAATACAATCAGAAAAGCTTAGACTGTGCCAAAAGAAGGAAAGGGAGAGAGAGACAGCCATTTTTCTACCAGATTAGGGGCATACAGTTCTTACTGAAAGGTAGTAATTACCTTCTA
Source organism: Saccopteryx leptura (assembly GCF_036850995.1). Classification (NCBI taxonomy): domain Eukaryota; kingdom Metazoa; phylum Chordata; class Mammalia; order Chiroptera; family Emballonuridae; genus Saccopteryx; species Saccopteryx leptura. The sequence continues at coordinate 177,514,919 of NC_089504.1, read as the reverse complement.
AGAAACAGTTTCTATGACAAAGTGAGACTCCTGAATACAACTCTCCTAACCCTGTTAGAGAGGGAGATTTGATATAGGGGACAAGGTGATATGACAGAAGCAAAAAAAGGACCTGAAGATGTTACCTGCTAACATTGAAGACAGAGGAAGGGGCCAAACCAAGGAATGAAAAACATGCAGAATTGGAAGTTGAAAAAGGCAAGGAAATGGATTCTATCCTAGAATCTTCAAGGGGCACAAGCCTTGCAAACACTTTGACTTTAGCCTTGTGACACTGATTTTGAACTTTTGGTCTCCAGAACTGTAAGAGAATAAATTTGTGTTGTTTTAAGCCACTGAGTCCGTAATAACTTATTACAGCAGCCATAAGAAATAAATACATTTACTAAATACTTACTGAGGACCTATGATGTTCAAGATACTGTGTTCATCTGGCTGGTACTATAAAAACAAATAAAGACAGTCCTTTCCCTCTTAATATTTGCTCTTCTGTAGAAAAACAGTAAAACAAAAATGCCCATAAAGGCAAAAGTATCAGACCTATGAGAGAAACAAAATATGCATTATGCTAGTTCAGTGGGTGGGAAGATTTTTGAGCCAGTGATAGAATTAAGAAAGCTTGTGTAGGCCCTGGCTGGTTGGCTCAGCGGTAGAGCATGGGCCTGGAGTGCGGGGGACCCGGGTTCAATTTCTGGCCAGGGCACATTGGAGAAGTGCCCATTTACTTCTCCACTCCCCGCTCCTTCCTCTCTGTCTCTCTCTTCTCCTCCCGCAGCCAAGGCTCCACTGGACCAAAGATGTCCCGGGCACTGGGGATGGCTCCTTGGCCTCTGCCCCAGGCGCTAGAGTGGCTCTGGTCATGGCAGAGCGACACCCTGGAGGGGCAGAGCATTGCCCCCTGGTGGGTAGAGCGTCACCCCTGGTGGGCGTGCTGGGTGGATCCCAGTCGGGCGCATGCGGGAGTCTGTCTGACTGTCTCTCCCCGTTTCCAACTTCAGAAAAATACAAAAAAAAAAAAAAAAAAAAAAAAGCTTGTGTGAAAGAGGTGGCAATTGAAATGATATTAAAATCAAATAAAAATAATGATAAAGTGAGATAAACGGTGCAGGTGTGATAAGTGGGTTTCCATCAGGCAAAGGAAAGAGAAATGATGATGGGAAAGTAAAAGACTTGTTTGAGAAATAAAAACTAGCCTATTTTAGTTATAACACAAGGTACTTAGATTTGGCTAGGAAGGAAAATCAAGGCCATAAAATGGAAAGCTTTGCATGTCAACCTAAATGATTTATATTTTTTTCACTAGGCAGCAAAGCACCATTAAAAGTATTTGCATGGCCTGACCTGTGGTGGCGCAGTGGATAAAGCGTCGACCTGGAAAAGCTGAGGTCGCTGGTTCGAAACCCTGGGCTTGCCTGGTCAAGGCACATATGGGAGTTGATGCTTCCAGCTCTTCCCCACCTTCTCTCTCTGTCTCTCTCTCTCTTTCTCTCTCCTCTCTAAAATGAATAAATAAAATTTTTAAAAAAAGTATTTGCATGGAATATTGACACACACAAAGGCCTATTTATTTTATATAGAACATTTCTGGTTAGTCAAAGTTTTATGAGAATTGTAAATATTACACATTAAAATAACTGTGGTAACTAAAATAATTTGTGGCCAATTTTTGTGCAGTGCAAAAATTTTAAATATATTATGGTGACTTCAGTTATGCTTTATTTATTTTTTAAATCTTTTATTAATTTTTATTTAATGTGTTAACATGGATTCAAGTGTCCCACTTAATATAACACCCTCACCTCCACCCCGTTTCCCCAATTACATCCCCTTTGCCACCTCCCTCTAACACCCTCCCATGCCTCCCTCTGGGATTTGCTGTCCTGCTATCTGTATCTCTGTGTTATGTATATATAGTTTCACTAATTTCTTCACCTTCCCTGATCTCATCCTCTCATCCCCCTTCCTTCTGACTGCTGTCTCTCTGGTCCCTGTGACCTTGCCTCTGCCTGTATTTCATTCCTCAGTTCACTTTGTTCATTAGATTCCATATATAAGTGAGATCTTCTGATATTTTTTATTCTCTGCCTGGCTTATTTTACTTAGCATAATAATCTCCAGGGCCACCCATGCCATTGCAAAAGGTAAGATTTCCTTTTTTTCACGGCAGCATAGTATTCGATTGTGTATATGTACCACTGCTTTTTAATCCACTCCTCCACAGACAGACACTTGGGCTGTTTCCAGAACTTGGCTATTGTAAACAATGCTGCAATAAACATGAAAGTGCATATCTTCTTTTGAATCAGTGATTTGGTATTCTTAGGATATATTCCTAAACATGGTATAGCTGGGTCAAAAGGCAGTTCCAGTATTAATTTTTTAAAGAAATGCTATAGTATTGAGGATTAGAAGATGGCAGTGGAGTAGGTGGATGCACAGATGCCCAGCTCTCACCACCAAACTGGAATACAAATCAATTTAGGAAAAATCAGCATGAAAAACCAACTCTGGACTACAAGAACAGCTCTCAAAAAATGAGGAGCAAAGAAGAAGCCACAACAAACCTGGTAGAGAGCACCTGAATCTCCCCTGCTTACAGGAATGGGGGGGGGGGTTGAGGCTGAGAGTGCAGAGGGGATCTCACTCCAGGGAAAAGAGCAGAAAATTCTGCTCACAGCCACTTGCCTGGTGACCAGGGAGTGAGGTGAGTTGAAAAGACCAGTTTATCTCCCAAGTGGAAAGGAGAAAGAGGGGGACAAACTTCGAGGGGCTAATAAATGCAGGAGACGACCTAAAAAAGCTGACTCATCTATGCTGGAGGCGGCCATAGCTGGGGGAGGGACTGGTCTTTTCACAAAACAGTACTGAATTACTTCCGGATCAGAGAGCTCCAGACATCTCTCCATCTCTAATCAGCACAACAAGACACAGCTGAAAACAAGAAGTGGGAAGGAGGGGCAGTAACTCAGGTCTTCATGGAGAGCTGAGAAACACCTCCCCCTACTGAAGCTGAGAAAACACCCTTCCCCCAGAGAGATTAGTTGGTGGAAGAGGCCTTCAGAGTCTCAGGTTATACCCATCGCACTCCTGGATGCAGTTTCAAGGAAGCCCCCTGCTGAGATCAGTAAACAAGACTACCACCTGTTAAGAAAACAAACAAATCAAGACTAAAAAGCTGCCCAAATCCAAAAATGGATTACAAAAAATAGCTGATACCAACCCAAGAAGACCTAGAAATAACACAACTGAAAACTGGAAGCAGACAACACCAAGCCTAGACTCAACCAACTCTACAAATAAAACACCCAAACATAGACAATGAGAAGACAAAAAAGTGCAATCCAAATGAAACCACAAGAGAAACCTTCAGGAGATGAACTGAGTGATATGGAAATAATCAAACTTCCAGATGCGGAGTTCAAAATAATGATTGTAAGGATGATTAGGGATCTTAGAACAACCATGGATGGTCATTATGAACACCTAAATAAAGAAATAGCAAGTATAAAAAAGAATCAGTTGGAGATGACAAATACAATATCAGAAATAAAGACCACAATGGAAGGAATTAAAAACAGAATGGATACAGCTGAGGATCGAATCAGCGAGTTGGAGGACAACTGGAATGAAGGCATGGAAGCAGAGAAGAAAAAAGAAAAGAGACTCAAAAAGTCTGAGGAAACTCTAAGAGAGCTCTGTGACAACATGAAGAGAAATAACATCCGCATCATAGGGATTCCTGAAGAAGAAGAAAAAGAACAAGGGATAGAGACTTTGTTCAATCATATCATAGCTGAAAACTTCCCTAAATTAATGCAGGAGAAACCCTCACAAGTTCAAGAAGCACAGAGGACTCCATTAAAGAGAAACCCAAAGAAACCTACACCAACACACATCATAATTAAAATACCAAAGCTAAGCGATAAAAAGAAAATATTAAAAGCTGCAAGAGAAAAAAAAGCTATCACCTACAAAGGAGCCCCCATAAGAATGACATTCAACTTCTCAACAGAAACACTGGAGGCCAGAAGGGAATGGCAAGTAATATTCAAACTCATGCAGAACAAGACCCTACAACCAAGACTACTTTATCCAGCAAGGCTATCATTTAAAATCGAAGGAGAAATAAAAAGCTTCCCAGACAAAAAACAACTCAAGGAATTCATTACAACCAAACCAATGCTGCAGGAAATGTTAAGGGGCCTGTGGTAAACAGATCAAAGTGGGAAAAGAATATAGCGATAAAGGAATACAGCTTTAAAGAATAAAATGGCAATAAACAACTACATATCAATAATAAACATCAATGTAAATGGATTAAATGATTCAATCAAGAGACATAAGGTAGCTGCATGGATAAGAAAACAGGACCCATACATATGCTGTCTACAAAAGACACACCTTAGAACAAAAGATACGCATAGATTGAAGGTAAAAGGATGGAGAAAAACATTTCATGCAAATGGAAATGAAAAAAAAGCTGAGGTAGCAATACTTATATCAGACAAATTAGACTTTAAAACAAAGGATATAGTAAGAGACAAAGAAGGCCACTACATAATGATAAAGGGAGTAATCCAACAGGAAGATATAACCATCATAAATATCTATGCACCTAATATAAGAGCATGTAAATATATAAAGCAGACTTTGATGGACTTAAAGGGTGAGATCAACAGCAATACTATAATAGTAGGGGATTATAATGCCTCATTAATATCAATAGATAGATCCTCAAGAAAGAAAATTAACAAAGAAACAGCAGACTTATTGGACAAACTAGATCAACTCGATTTAATAGATATCTTCAGAACCTTTCACCCTAAAGCAGCAGAATATACATTCTTTTCAAGTGTTCATAGTGCATTCTCTAGGATAGACCACATGTTAGGGCACAAAAGTGCTCTCCACCAATTTAAGAGGATTGAAATCATATCAAACACTTTTTCTGATCACAACGGCATGAAACTAGACATGAACCACAAGAGAAAAGCTCAAAAATTCTCAAACACATGGAAACTAAATAGCAGGTTGTTAAATAATGAATGGATTAAGAATAAGATCAAAGAAGAAATAAAAAAATTCCTAGAAATGAATGACAATGAGCATAAAACAACTCAAAATTTATGGGACACAGGAAAAGCAGTACTGAGAGGGAAGTTTATAGCACTACAGGGACACTTTCAGAAGGTAGAATCAGCTCAAATAAACAACTTTACCTTGTATCTAAAAGATCTAGAAAAAGAACAGCAAGTAAAGCCCAAATGTAGTAGAAGGAAGGAAATAATGAAGATCAGAGCAGATATAAATGACATAGAGGCTAAAGAAACAATACACAGGATCAATGAAACTAGAAGCTTGTTCTTTGGAAAGGTAAACAAGATCAATGAACCTTTAACAAGACTCACCAAGAAAAAGAGAGAGAGGACTCAAATAAATAAAATTAGAAATGAGAGTGGAGAAATAACAACTGACAAAACAGAAATAGAACATATTGTAAGAAAATACTATGAAGAACTGTATGCCAAAAAACTAGACAACCTAGATGAAATGGATAAATTCCTTAAAACATACAATCTTCCAAAAATCAATCTGGAAGAATCAGAAAACCTAAACAGACCGATTACACCAAATGAGATCAAAACAGTTATCAAAAAACTCCCAACAAAGAAAAGTCCAGGGCCTGATGGCTTCACAATTGAATAATACCAAATATTCAAAGAAGAACTAACTCCTATCCTTCTCAAACTATTTCAAAAAATTCAAGAGGAAGGAAGACTTCCAAGCTCCTTTTATGAGGCGAGCATAATTCTTATTCCCAAACCAAGCAAAGACAACACAAAGAAAGAAAATTATAGGCCAATATCTCCAATGAATATAGATGCTAAAATCGTCAACAAAATATTAGCAAACCAGATCCAACAATATATGGAAAAAAAACATACACCATGATCAAGTGGGATTTATTCTGGGGAGGCAAGGCTGGTACAATATTCGTAAATCAATCAATGTGATTCATCACATAAACAAAAAGAAGGAGAAAAACTACATGATAATTTCAATAGATGCAGAAAAAGCATTTGATTAAATCTAGCACCCATTCATGATCAAAACTCTCAGCAAACTGGGAATACAGGAAACATACCTCAACATGATAAAAGCCATCTATGAGATACCCACAGCCAACATCATACTCAATGGGCAAAAATAAAAAGCTATACCATTAAGATCAGAAACAAGGCAGGGGTGCCCCCTTTCACCACTCTTATTTAACACAGTCCTGGAAGTCCTAGCCACAGCAATCAGACAAGAAGAAGAAATAAAAGGCATTCAAGTTGGAAAAGAAGAAGTAAAACTATCATTATTTGCAGGTGATATGATATTGTATATAGAAAACCCTAAAGTCCCAGTCAAAAAACTACTGGACCTGATAAATGAATTCAGCAAGGTGGCAGGATATAAAATCAATACTCAGAAATCAGAGGCATTTTTATATGCCAACAATGAACAGTCAGAAAGAGAAATTAAGGAAACAATCCCCTTCACAATTACAACCAAGAAAATAAAGTACTTAGGAGTAAACTTAACCAAGGAGACTAAAGACTTGTACTCAGATAATTACAAAGCATTGAAAAAAGAAATCAAGGAAGATACAAACAAGTGGAAGCATATACCGTGCTCATGGTTAGGAAGAATAAACATCATTAAAATGTCTATATTACCCAAAGCAATTTATAAATTCAATGCAATACCAATTAAAATACCAATGACATACTTCAAAGATATAGATCACATATTCCAAAAATTTATATGGAACCAAAAAAGAACATGAATAGCCTCAGCAATCTTAAAAAAGAAGAATAAAGTGGGAAATATCACACTTCCTGATATCAAGTTATACTACAAGGCCATTGTTCTCAAAACAGCCTGGCACTGGCATAAGAACAGGCATATAAATAAATGGAACAGAACAAAGAACCCAGAAATAAACCCACAGTTCTATGGGCAACTGATATTTGACAAAGGAGGTAAGGAAATACAATGGAGTAAAGACAGCCTCTTTAATAAATGGTGTTGGGAAAATTGGACAGCTACCTGCAAAAAAATGAAACTAGATTACCAGCTTACACCACTCACAAAAATAAACTCAAAATGGATAAAAGACTTAAATGTAGGCTGTGAAGCCATAAGCATCTTAGAAGAAAACATAGGCAGTAAGCTCTCGGACATCTCTCGGAGCAATATATTTGCTGATTTATCTCCACGGGCAAGGGAAATAAAAGATAGGATAAACAAATGGGACTATATCAAACTAAAAAGCTTTTGCACAGCTAAAGACAATAAGAACAGAATAAAAAGACAAACTACATAATGGGAGAACATATTTGACAATATGTCTGATGAGGGGTTAATAACCAAAATTTATAAAAAACTTGTAAAACTCAACATCAGGAAGACAAACAATCCAATCCAAAAATGGGAAATCGAAATGAATAGACACTTCTCCAAAGAGGACATACAGATGGCCAGGAAGCATATGAAAAAATGCTCAACATCACAAGTCATTAGAGAAATGCAAATTAAAACCACAATGAGATATCACCTCACACCAGCCAGAATGGTGCTCATCAACAAAACAACACAGAATAAGTGCTGGCAAGGATGTGGAGAAAAAGGAACCCTCCTGCACTGCTGGTGGGAATGCAGACTGGTGCAGCCACTGTGGAAAACAGTATGGAGATTTCTCAAGAAATTAAAAATTGAACTGTGTTTTGACCCAGCTATCCCACTTTTAGGAATATACCCCAAGAACAGCATAGAATGGCTCCTAAAGGAAAAATGCACCCCCATGTTTGTGGCAGCATTGCATACAGTCCTATTTGTTTATTTTGTCCTTTATTTCACTTGCCCATGGAGATAAATAGGCAAAAATATTGCTACGAGAGATATCAAAGGGTTTATTGCTTTTGTTTTCTTTCAAGACGTTTTTAGTTTTGTAACTTACATTTAAGTCTTTTATCCATTTTGAGTTTATTTTTTGTGAATGGTGTAAGCTGGTGGTCTAGTTACATATTTTTGCATGTACATGTCCAATTTTCCCAACAACATTTATTAAAGAGACTATCTTTACTCCATTGAATGCTTTTACCTCCTTTGTCAAATATCAACTGACCATAAAGGTGTGGGTTTATTTCTGAGTTCTCTGTTCTGTTCCTTGATCTGTATGCTTGTTCTTATGCCAGTACCAGGCTGTTTTGATTACAATGACCTTGTAGTATAACGATATCAGGAAGTGTGATACCTCTCACTTTATTTTTCATTTTGAAGATTGCTGAGGCTTTTGGTGTTCTTTTTTGGTTTCACATAAATATTTAAAATATTTATTTTATATTTTTGAAATATGCCATTGGTATTTTAAAAGGAATTGTATTGAATTTATAGATTGCTTTTGGTAATATAGACATTTTAATATGTTTATTCTTTCTATACATGAACACAGTATATATTTTCACTTGCTTGTATCTTCCTTGATTTTTTTTCAATGTCTTATAATTTTCTGAGTACAAGTCTTACCTATTTGGTTAAATTTACTTGTATGTACTTTATTTTTTTGTTGTTGCAATAGTGAAGGGGATTGTTTTCTTAATTTCTCTTTCAGATAGTTTATTGTTGGTATATAAAAATGACTCTGATATTTGAATATTTATTTTATACCTTGTCACCTTGTTGAATTCATTTATCAGGTCTAGTAGTTTTTTGAATGAGACCTTAGGGTTTTCTAGGTAAAGTATAATGTCATTAGCAAATAATGATAGTTTTACTTCCTCTTTTCCAATTTCGGTGCCTTTTACTTCTTCTTTTTATTTCATTGCTGTGGCTAGGACTTCCTGAACTATGTTGAATAAGAGTGGTGAAAGTGGGCACCCCTCCCTTATTCCTGATATTAAGTACATTGCTTTTAATTTTTGCCCATTGAGTATGATGTTGGCTGTGGGTTTGTTATAGATGGCCCTTATCATATTGAGATATGTTCCCTGTATTCCCACTTTGCTGAGAGTTTTGATCATGAATGGGTGCTGGATTTTATCAAATGCTTTCTCTGCACCTATTGATAAAATCATGTGATTTTTATCCTTCTTTTTGTTTATGTGATGAATCACATTTATTAATTTGTGAATATTGTACCAGCCTTGCCTCCCAAGAATAATTCCCACTTGATTATGATGTATGATTGTTTTCGATGTATTGCTGGACCCAGTTTGCTAATATTTTGTTGAGAATTTTAGCATCTATGTTCATCAGGGATATAGGCCTAATGTTTTCTTTCTTTGTAGTATCTTTAACTTGTTTTGGAATGAGAATAATGCTTGTCTCATAAAAGAACTTGGAAGTCTTCTCTCCTATTGAATTTTTAAAAATTGCTTGAAAAGCACATGTGTTAGTTCTTCTTTGAATGTTTGGTAAAATTTGCCTGTGAAGCCATCTAGTTCAAACTTTTGTTAGCTGGGAAAATTTTGATAAGTGTTTCAATTTTATTTGTTTTACTCTGTCTGTTTAGGTTTTCTGATTCTTCCAGGTTGAGTTTTGGAAGATTGTATGTTTCTAAGAATTTATTCATTTTGCCAAGGTTGTCCAGTTATTTGGCATATAGATCTTTATAGTATTTTCTTATATTCCTTTGTATTTCTGTAGTCAGTTGTTACTTCACTTTCATTTCTAATTTTATTTATTTGAGTCCTCTCTTTTTCTTGGTGATTCTGGCTAGAGATTGGTCAATCTTGTTTAACATTTTTTTTTAATAATTTTATTTTTTTAATGGGGCGACATCAATAAATCAGGATACATATATTCAAAGATAACAAGTCCAGGTTATCTTGTTGTTCAATTATGTTGCATACCCATCACCCAAAGTCAGATTGTCCTCTGTCATCTTCTATCTAGTTTTCTTTGTGCCCCTCCCCCTCCCCCTTTCCCTCTCCCTTTCCCCCCTCTCCCTGTAAACACCACACTCTTATCAATGTCTCTTAGTTTCAATTTTATGTCCCACCTACGTATGGAATAATGCAGTTCCTAGTTTTTTCTGATTTACTTATTTCACTTCGTATAATGTTATCAAGATCCCACCATTTTGCTGTAAATGATCCAATGTCATCATTTCTTATGGCTGAGTAGTATTCCATAGTGTATATGTGCCACATCTTCTTTATCCACTCATCTATTGACGGGCTTTTTGGTTGTTTCCATGTCCTGGCCACTGTGAACAATGCTGCAATGAACATGGGGCTGCATGTGTCTTTACGTATCAATGTTTCTGAGTTTTGGGGGTATATACCCAGTAGAGGGATTGCTGGGTCATAAGGTAGTTCTATCTTCAGTTTTTTGAGGAACCACCATACTTTCTTCCATAATGGTTGTACTACTTTACATTCCCACCAACAGTGTATGAGGGTTCCTTTTTCTCCACAGCCCCTCCAACATTTGCTATTACCTGTCTTGTTAATAATAGCTAATCTAACAGGTGTGAGGTGGTATCTCATTGCAGTTTTGATTTGCATTTCTCTAATAACTAAAGAAGATGAGCATCTTTTCATATATCTGTTGGCCATTTGTACTTCTTCCTGGGAGAAGTGTCTGTTCATATCCTCTTCCCATTTTTTTATTGGATTGGTTGTTTGTTTGTTGTTGAGTTTTATGAGTTCTTTGTATATTTTGGATATTAGGCCCTTATCTGAGCTGTTGTTTGAAAATATCATTTCCCATTTAGTTGGCTGTCTGTTTATTTTGTTATCAGTTTCTCTTGCTGAGCAAAAACTTCTTAGTCTGATGTAGTCCCATTCATTAATTTTTGCCTTCACTTCTCTTGCCATTGCAGTCAAATTCATAAAATGCTCTTTAAAACCCAGGTCCATGAGTTTAGTACCTATGTCTTCTTCTATGTACTTAATTGTTTCAGGTCTTATGTTTAGATCTTTGATCCATTTTGAGTTAATTTTAGTACAGGGGACAAACTGTAGCCCAGTTTCATTTTTTTGCATGTGGCTTTCCAGTTTTCCCAGCACCATTTATTGAAGAGGCTTTCTTTTCTCCATTGTGAGTTTTGGGCCCCTTTATAAAAATTATTTGACTATATATATGTGGTTTTATTTCTGGACTTTCTATTCTGTTCCATTGGTCTGAGTGTCTACTTTTCTGCCAATACCGTGCTGTTTTGATTGTCGTGGCCCTATAATAGAGTTTGAAGTCAGGTATTGTAATGCCCCCAGCTTCATTCTTTTTCTTTAGGATTGCTTTGGCTATTTGGGGTTTTTTATAGTTCCATATAAATCTGATGATTTTTTCCTCTATTTCTTTAAAAAATGTCATTGGAATTTTGATGGGAATTGCATTAAATTTGTATATTGCTTTGGGTAATATGGCCATCTTGATTATATTTATTCTTCCTAACCAAGAACTAGGAATATTCTTCCATCTCATTATATCTTTTTCGATTTCTCTTAACAATGGTTTATAGTTTTCATTATATAAGTCCTTTACACTCTTTGTTATGTTTATTCCTAAGTATTTTATTTATTTTTTGTTGCAATTCTGAAGGGGATTATTCTTTTGAGTTCGTTCTCAATTGTTTCATTGTTGGCATATAGAAAGGCTATTGACTTCTGTATGTTAATTTTGTATACTGCAGCCTTACTGTATTGGCTTATTGTTTCTAGTAGTCTTTTTGTGGATTCTTTGGGGTTTTCGATGTATAGGATCATATCATCTGCAAAAAGTGATACCTTTACTTCTTCTTTTCCGATATGGATGCCTTTTATTTCTTTGTCTTGTCTGATTGCTCTGGCTAGAACCTCTAGTACCACATTAAATAAGAGTGGAGAGAGTGGACAACCCTGTCTTGTTCCTGATTTAAGGGGGAAAGCCTTCAGTTTTGAGCCATTTAATATAATGTTAGCTCATGGTTTATCATATATGGCCTTTATCATGTTGAGATATTTTCCTTTTATACCCATTTTGTTGAGAGTCTTAAACATAAAATTGTGTTGTATTTTATCGAAAGCCTTTTCTGCATCTATTGATAAGATCATGTGGTTTTTGTTCTTTTTTTTGTTGATATGGTGTATTACGTTAACCGTTTTACGTATGTTGAACCATCCTTGAGATCCTGGGATCAATCCCACTTGATCATGATGTATTATCTTTTTAATATGTTGTTGTATTCGTTTTGCTAGTATTTTGTTTAGTATTTTAGCATCTGTATTCATTAGAGATATTGATCTGTAGTTTTCTTTTTTTGTGCCATCCTTGCCTGGTTTTGGTATGAGGGTTATGTTGGCCTCATAAAATGTGTTTGGAAGTATTGCTTCTTCTTCAACTTTTTGGAAGACTTTCAGTAGAATAGGAACCAAGTCTTCTTTGAATGTTTGATAAAATTCGCTGGTATAGCCGTCAGGACCTGGACTTTTATTTTTGGGGAGATTTTTAATCTTTTTTTCTATTTCATCTCTACCAATAGGTTTGTTTAGGCTTTCTGCTTCTTCTTGACTCAGTCTAGGAAGGTTATACTGATCTAGGAATTTATCCATTTCTTCAAGATTGTTGAATTTAGTGGCATAAAGTTTTTCATAGTATTCTACAATAATTCTTTGTATATCTACGGTATCTGTGGTGATTTCTCCTCTTTAATTTTGGATTTTGTTTATGAGTTCTTTCCCTTTTTTCCTTGGTAAGTCTTGCCAAGGGTTTGTCAATTTTGTTAATCTTTTCAAAGAACCAGCTCTTTGTCCTATTAATTTTTTCTATACTTTTACTGTTCTCTATTTCATTTATTTCTGCTCTGATTTTTATTATGTCCTTTCTTTAGCTGGTTTTGGGTTGTCTTTGTTCTTCTTTTTCTAGTTCCTTAAGGTGTGAAGTTAAGTGGTTCACTTGGGCTCTCTCTTGTTTGTTCATATATGCCTGAAGTGATATGAACTTCCCCCTTATCACTGCTTTTGCTGCATCCCATAGATTCTGATATGTCGTATTGTCATTTTCATTAGTCTGTATATATCTTTTGATCTCTGCACTTATTTCTTCTTTGACCCATTCATTTTTTAAAAGTATGTTGTTTAGTTTCCACATTTTTGTGGGATTTTTTTCCTCCTTTTTGCAGTTGAATTCTAGTTTCAAGGCTTTATGATCAGAAAATATGCTTGGTACAACTTCGATATTTCTGAATTTGCTGATGTTGTTTTTGTGGCCCAACATATGGTCAATTCTTGAGAATGATCCATGTACACTGGAGAAAAATGTATACTCAGTCACTTTGGGATGAAATGTCCTGTAGATGTCTATCATATCCCGGTGCTCTAGTGTTTTGTTTAAGGCCACTATATCTTTGTTGATTCTCTCTATGGGTGACCGATCTAGAGCCATCAGCGGTGTATTGAAGTCTCCAAGTATGATTGTATTTTTGTCAGTTTTTGTTTTAAGATAAATAAGTAGTTGTCTTATATATTTTGGTGCTCCTTGGTTTGGTGCATATATATTAAGAATTGTTATGTCTTCTTGATTCAGTGTCCCCTTAGCCATTATGAAATGGCCATTTTTGTCTCTGAATACTTTTGTTGTCTTGTACTCAGCATTATCAGATATGAGTATTGCTACGCTTGCTTTTTTTTGTATGTTATTTTCTTGGAGTATTGTTTTCCAGCCTTTCACTTTGAATTTGTTTTTATCCTTGTTACTTAGATGAGTTTCCTGTAGGCAGCATACAGTTGGATTTTCTTTTTTATTCCATTCTGCTACTCTGTGCCTTTTTATTGGTGAGTTTAATTCGTTTACATTCAGTGTAATTATTGACACTTGTGAGTTCCCTATTGCCATTTTATATCTTGCTTTCCGTTAGTTTTGTGTCTTGTTTGATCCTTCTCTTATGTTTTTCTATCTTTTGTTTTATTTGGTTGTATTCCATACATCTTTCCTCTGTTGCTATCTTTTTTATCTCATGTGCTTCTGTGGTGGTTTTTTCAATGGTGGTTACCTTTGAGTAATGAAAAGGGTTCCTACCCTGTTCTTTGTAGCGCACTATTTTGTGGGTACTTTTGCACTCCATCGTTCTTTGCTACTGTTAATCTCCATCCTCTCTCCCCCTTTCTTTTTGTTGTTGTCACAGTTTAAATTTGGTTTTATTGTGTTCTTCTTGGAGCTTTTACTTGTGGCTCTGTTTTTTTTTGTTCTTTGTATCTGATTGGAGAACCCCCTTTAGTAATTCCTGGAGTGGGGGTTTTCTGATGATAAATTCCCTCATCTTTTCTGTATTTGTGAATGTTTTTATTTCTCCTTCATATTTGAAGGATAGCTTTGATGGGTATAGTATTCGTGGCTGAAAGTTTCTCTCTTTCAGGACTTTAAATATTGGGGTCCACTCTCTTCTAGCTTGTAGAGTTTCTGTTGAGAGATCTGATGATAATCTAATGGGCCTTCCTTTATATGTTGTATTCTTCTTTTCCCTGGCTGCCTTGAGAATTTTTTCTTTGCCGTTGATTTGTGCCAATTTCATTATGATGTGCCTTGGAATAGGTTTGTTGGGGTTAAGAAAACTCAGAGTTCTGTTTGCTTCTTGAACTTGAGGCTTTAGTTCTTTCCACAGGCTTGGGAAGTTCTCATCTATTATTTGTTTGAGTATGTTCTCCATTCCATTTTCTCTCTCTTCTCCCTCTGATATACCTATTATTCTTATGTTATTCTTTTTGATGGAATCAGATAACTCTTGTAGGGCTATCTCATTTTTTTTAATTTTTGAGTCTCTTTCTTCTTCTCTCTGTTGTGCCTCAAGTTGCTTGTCTTCTATTTCACTAATCCTCTCTTCTATCTGACCTGTTCTGTTAGCTAAGCTTGTTACTTCATTTTTCAGCTCGTGAATTGAGTTTTTCATCTCTGTTTGATTTGTTTTTATAGTTTCAATTTCCTTGTTCATTGAGTTGTTTTCTGAGCTCCCTAAATTGCCTTTCTGTGTTTTCTTGTATATCTCGGAGAATTTTTAGGATTTCTATCTTGAATTCTCTATCACATAGCTCCAAGGTTTCCAATATATTAAATTTTTCTCCATAGATTTTTCCTCATCTAGCTGTGTTACCTCTCTTTCTTTTCTATCCATGATATTTGATTTTCTCTTCCTTAATGGCATCTGAGGGTGGTTTTGTTGATAGTATTAATGAGATTTAATAAAGAATAAAAAGTTAAAAAAAAATAGAAAAATAAAAAATCGAAGAGTTGTTTTTTTTTAAATTAATAATGAAATAAAGAAAAATAAAATAAAATAAAAATTAAAAAAAAAGGAAATTATTCCCCCCCTTCTTTTTTCCTCTCCTCTCTTCTCCCCTCTTTCTTGAGAAAATCTTGTGTTGAACTGTGAATTATAACAAACAATGCCTGTGATGGAGGGCCTGAATTGAGGAAAAGTAATAAAGGGGCAAAAAAAAAAAAAAGAAAAAAAAAGAAAAAAAAAGGCATATGGACCCACAAAAAGCAAATAAGGAAAAAATTTGGGTCAAGAATAAAATGATTTGCTTTTAGGTGTTGGTTGTCTAAGAGTTATGATGAGAGGAATAAGAGGAAAACAGAAAAATGGGGGGACAAATTAAAAAATTACTATTGTATTTAGTGGAACAAGAACTAGATAAAATGGAGAGCCAGGGATGGGAGCACTGCTAGTGAGTTAAAAAGGGAAAGTAAAACCCCCCCAAAATGCCACAAACATAAGTTTGAGTCCCAGATGAGATAATTTGTTTGTTATTGAGGTTTGAATGACAGGAGATGTAAAGGAGAAAGGAAGAAACTAATATAGAGGGAGAAAAGAAAGAGAGAGAGAGAGAAAAAGAGGGAACCACTAAAAGAAGAAAAAAGAAAGGAGAGAGAGAGAGAGTTAAGGGTTTTGGAGTGCAACCCTCATAGAGAGTAAGGAAGAGGAGAGAAAAGATAATGGGAGATGTAACACTTATGGGTAGTGTAGTTCAAGGAGAGGAGAAAGTAAGACCGGCAGAGAGTTAATCGACCAAATTGGAGGAGGAAAAAAAGTATCAAGAATGAAGATAAGAGAAACAAACGAACAAATATAGTAATATGGGATAGGTTATAAAGTCTGCAGATTATTCTTGATTTTGAGAAGTTATCTTCTTGCTTTTTCTTTTCTCTTCCTCTTCCTGGTCGGTGACTCTGTACCCCGGGTTCTGCCCCTTTGGCACGCTCAGGTAGAGGTTTGCAGTTGATAAGTCTCTATGGCAATGTCATGTATTGTGCTTTAGCCTCATTGGCGGTCGGGGCTCATTAGCATTTATAGGCTCCGACAGTGAGAGAGTCCATGTTCCTGGAGCCTTTCTCCTAGTCTTTCCTTCCTCAATTAGTAGCCTGATAATCCAGCTATGGGGTTGCTGCTGCCTCTGCCTGGATAGTAAGAGGCTCAAAGAGCTGGCAACTCCCCACTCTATTTCCACTCAGCACAGGGCTCTGAGTAAGGCTCAGTCAGTCATAGCTGCTAGCATAATCAGGCGGGGTTTCCGCCCACTCAAAGACCTCTGGCTCTGCCACTCTGTCCGGTAACACAGGCAGGTGCCCACTTCCGGGGTGCTTGGAGGAAACTCTCACTCACTATCTGTGTGTGCAGACCAGGATATCCGGCCAGCAGTCTCACGCTCTGAGTGAAACCCCCAACCGCATGGAAAAGTTGCAGCGTTGGAATTGGCTGGCCCTCCATCCCCGTGCGCGGCTTTTGCAAGGCACTGGGGTGGCCCGAGATTCCACTTTGGCCCACACAAAGGCCCCTGACTCTGCCCCTCTTTGCGATAACACGGGCGTGCACTGCCGAGGTACTCAGAGGAATCTCTCACTCACTATCTGCACGTGCAGACCAGGATATGAGGCCGGCCGCGTTTCCCTCTGAGTGCAACCCCCACCAGCACAGAAAATTTCCACCGTTGGAATTAGTTTTCGCTCCCTCCCATGCGCGGCTTTCCCAGGGCGCTGGGGCTGCCCAGAGATTCTGCTTTTTGCCCACAGAAAGGCCTCTGACTCTGCCTCTCTGTGGGGTAACACAGGCACCCACTCCCAGGGCTTAGGAAGAAATCTCTCGCCCACTAACAGCGCACCGACCAGGAGATCAGGTAAAATGGCTGCCCCGCTTGTCTTTCTTTGTTTGGGTTTGGCGCGAGTGTTAGCTTGTATTGCCCGGGTTGCCACAGGATCAGTTTTTCCTCGGCTTGGAGCTCCATGCCACAGCCTGGTTCGGCTGTTTGTGCCACAGCCTGGATCTATTCACCCCCTTTGCCCGCCTCAGTTTCTATATTCACAGTTACCAGAGAAAGCCGCCCTGTTTAGGTTAGTGAGGAAGGCGGAGCATTTCTTACTCCCTAATTCCTTCGGGGTTTGGTTATATATTTAGCCAATTTTTCACTCGACCATACCTTCGGGTGCATTGCGAAGCATCTGGAGGCTCCAAGTATAGGTTTTTCTGTTTCTGGTTGAAGATCTTGTTGAGTTTTGGGGGAGATTTATTGGTATCGCTTCCTACCCCACCATTACACTGACGTCCATTTTTTGTAATTCTATCTCAATTTTTTTTCAATAATATTTTGTAATTTTTATTATATAGGTCCTTCATATTCTTTGTTAAGTTTATTCTGAGGTGTTTTATTTTTTCTGTTGTAATTATAAAATAAATTGTTTTTTGAATGTGTTTTCCAAATTTTTGTCATTGGTGTATGGAAAAGCAATAAACTTTGTATATTGCTTTTATATCCTGTGACTTTACAGTATTGATGTTTTGTTTCTAATAGTTTTTTTGCTGAAGTCTTTGGGATTTTCTATATACAGAATCATATCATCTGCAAAAAGTGATACCTTTACTTCTTTTTTCTTAACATGTGTGCCTTTTATTTATTGCTCTTGCCTGATTATTCTTGCTAAAACTTTCGGAACTATGTTAAGCATGAGTGAAAAAGTAGGCAACCTTGTCTTTTTTTATTTTAGAGAAAAAGACTTCCCTTTTTTAACATTGAGGATGATATTAGCTGATGGTTTATCATATATGGCCTTGCCTATGTTGAGGTACTTTCCTTCTATTCTGATTTAATTGAGTGTCTTAATCATAAAGGGATGTTATATCTTATCAAATGCCTTCTGTATTTATTGATAGGATCATATAATTTTTGTTCTTTGTTATGTTGATGTGGTGTATTGTGTTGATCAATTTCTGTGTGTTGAACCATCCTTGTGCTCCTGGAATAAATCCCAAGTGATTGTGATGGATTATTTCTTTACTATGTTGTATCCTACTTCCTAATATTGTGTTTAGAATTTTTGCATCTGTATTTATTTAAGATATTGGTCTGTAGGGTTTTTATATTGTTTTGTCCTTGCCAGATTTTGGTATGAGGGTTATGTTGGTTTTATAAAATGCATTGGAGAGTATTGCTTCTTGGAGGAATTTTAGAAGGCTAGGTACAAATCTTCTTTGAATGTTTGGTAAAATTCACTAGTGTAGCCATGTGGTCCTGAACTTTTGTTTTTTGGTAGGTTTTTGATAGTTGTTTCAGTTTCCTCCCCACTTATAGGTCTATTTAGGTTTTCTACTTCTTTGTGACTCAGTCTAGGAAGATTGTATAGTTTTAGAAATTTATCCATTTCTTCTAGGTTGTTGAATTTGGTGACATAATCTTTCATAATATTTTACTATGATTCTTTGTATATCTATAATGTCTGTGGTAATTTCTCTTCTTTCATTTTGAATTTTGTTTACATGAGCCCTTCCTCTTTTTTCCTTAGTAAGTCTAGCTAGTGTTTTGTCAATTTTATTGACCATTTTAAAGAACCAGCTCTTTGTTGTATTAATTATTTTATAGTTTTTTTGTTTTCTATTTTATTTATTTTTGCTCTAAGTTTTATTATTTCCTTTTTTTCCACTGACATTGGGTTGCCTTTGTTCTTCTTTTTGTAGTTTCTTAAGGTATGATAATAGGTTGTTTACTTGGAATCTCTCTTGTTTCTTGATATAAGCCTCTAAGCAGGCATCCCCAAACTACAACCTGCGGGCTGCATGAGGCCCCCTGAGGCCATTTATCTGGCCCCCCACTGCACTTCCGGAAGGGGCACCTCTTTCATTGGTGGTCAGTGAGAGGAGCACTGTATGTGGCGGCCCTCCAACGGTCTGAGGGACAGTGAACTGGCCCTCTGTGTAAAAAGTTTGGGGACCCCTGCTCTAATGGTATAAAGTTTCCTCTTATTACTGCTTTGGCTGCATCCAGAAATGTTGATATGTCTTGTCATTGTTACTCATCTGTATATATCTTTTAATCATTGCTTTTATTTCTCCTTTAACCCTATTATCTTTTAGAGTATGTTGTTTAATTTCCACATTTTGTGGGTTTCTTTACTTTCTTTTTGCACTTGGATTCTAATTGCAAAAATTTACAAGTGCTTCTGCACTCCATCAGAAAATATGCTTGGTATAATTTCAGTCTTTCTGAATTTGTTGATGTTAGTTTTGTGGCCCAGCATTTTGTATATCCATGAGAATGTTTCATGCACACTGGAAAAGGATGTATAATCTGACATTTTGGGATAAAATGTTCTATAAATGTCTATTATGTCTATTTGGTCCAGAGCAGGGGTTGGAAACCTATGGTTCGCAAGCCAGATGTGGCTCTTTTGATGGCTGCATCTGGCTCGCAGACAACTCTTTATTAAAAAAAAATAATAATGTTAAAAATATAAAACATTCTCATGTATTACAATCCATTCATTTTCTACCACTCATGTTCATTGTTGTGGGTGGCTGGAGCCAATCATAGCTGTCCTCCGGGATAACACCAAGTTTTTATTGGATAATGTGTAACATACATGGGTCGTTGTATGGCTCTCATGGAATTACATTTTAAAGTATGTGGTATTTCTGTCTCTCTCAGCCAAAAAGTTCCCAACCCCTGATCCAGAGTGTCATTTAAGACCAGTATTTCTTTATTGATTTTCTGTTTGACTAATCTATCTAAATCCATCAGTGGTGTATTGAAATCTTCACGTATGGTTCGACTTTTATTTGTTTCTATTCTTAAATCAGTTAGTAGATATCTTATATAATTTGATGCTTCTGGTTCAGTGCATATATATTAAGAAGTGTTATGTTTTTTTTGATTCAGTGTTCCCTTTATCATTATGAAATGTCATCTTTGTCTCTCACTACCTTTGTTGTCTTGAAGTCAACATTTTCAGATATGAGTACAGCTACTTCTGCTTTTCTTTGGTTATTATTTTCTTGGAGAATCATTTTCCAACCTTATACTTTGAATCAAATTTTGTCTTCCAGCTTAAATATGTCTCTTGAAGGCAGTATATTGTTGGGTTTTGCTTTTTGATTCAATTTGCTTCTTTGTGCATCTTTATTGGTGAGTTCAATTTATTTACATTTAGGGTAATTATTGACACTTGAAGATTTTCTATAGACATTTTATGCTTTGATGTCTGGGAGTTCTATTTCTTGTTTTGTTCTTCTCTTTTTCATTTCTGTCAGTTTTTGTTTGGTGGTATCCAATACTTCTTTCCCCTGTTTCTTTTTTTAAGCTGTATGATTCAGTAGTGGGTTTTTTGTAGGTGGTTACCTTTAAGTTATTAAGAGACAAATGCTTATATGTAAGAAAATCCTTTGTCTTACAAGTGCTTCTGCACTCCATTCTCCTTTGCTATGGGAGCTGTTTATCCTCTCCTCTTTTATATTATTGTTGTCACAGATTATTCTTATTTGTATTGTGACCCTGTTGGAGTTTTTACTTGTAGTTTTGATTTGTTTTTTCTTTGTGTCTGGTCAGAGAACTCCCTTGAGTATTTCCTGGAGTGAGGGTTTTCTGGTGTTCAATTTTCTCAGCTTCTGTATTTGTATGACAGTTTTTATTTCTCTTTTATATTTGAAAGATTTCTTTGATGGATATAGTATTCTTGGCTGGTAATTCCTCTTTTTTAGTACTTTGAATGTTTGGGTTCACTCTCTTCTTGTTTGTAGAGTTTCTACTGAGAAGTCTGATAATAACCTAATGTATATCCTTTGTATGTGATGTTCTTTTTTTTCTTAGCTACTTTGAGGATTCTTTCTTCATCATCTATTTTTTTTAAACCCTTAGTGTTTGAAATATTTTATTTTCCTTTTTTATTTTATTTTATTTATTCATTTTTAGAGAGGAGAGAGGGAGAGAGAGGAGAGAGAGAAGGGGGAGGAGCAGGAAGCATCAACTCCCATATGTGCCTTGACCAGGCAAGCCCAGGGTTTTGAACCGGCAACCTCAGCATTTCCAGGTCGATGCTTTATCCACTGTGCCACCACAGGTCAGGCCTTCATCATCTATTTTTAACAGTTTTATTACAATGTGCTTTGGAGTACATTTTTTGTGGGTTGTGGTAACTTGGAGTTCTATTTGCTTCTTGGATTTGAGGCTCTAACTCTTTCCATAGGTTTGCAAAATTCTAATCAATTACTTCTTTGAATAGGCTCTCTATTCCCTTCTCCTTCACTTCTTCTTCTGATATACCCATTATTCTTATATTGCTTGTTTTGATGGAGTCTGACAATTCTTGTAGAGCTTTCTCCATTTCTTTTAAATTTATAGGTCTCTCCTCTTTTCTCTGCAGCATCTCTAGTTGCCTGGCTTTTTTATTAGCTAAACTTACTACCTCAGTCTTCAATTCATGTTTTGAGTTATACATCTCTGTTTTTAAAGTTTCAATCTCCTTGGTGAGGTATTCATTTTGCTTCATTAATTTGTTATCTGAGCTCATTATTTGCCTATTGGTGTTTTCTTGCATCTCATTGAGTATTTTCAGAACTTGAACTTTAAATTTTCTATCATTTAACTCCTAAGCTTCCATGTGGTTGAAACTTTTTTCTTGAGATTTTTTAATTTTCTTTCTGAACCACATCTCTGTCTTGTGTAGCCATGGTATTCTATTTCTTCTTCCTTGATTTTATTTGAGAGTTGTATTGTTAAGAACCCTAACAAAGAAACAACTAAAAAATAAAAATAAAAAAATACAATGAAAATATAGAAATTTTAAAAACTATGACATGGGGAAAAATCACAGAAAATAATCAAAAGCAAACAGAAAAGTCAAAAAGAAAACATCCAGAAAAAAACAAGAATAAAAAATATAAAAATTAATTAATATGAAATTCAAAACAGATAAGGAGAAAAAAGAGTAAGAAAAAAATGGGAAAAAAGGGGAAAAAAGAAAATTCAGTTTTGAGAGGTTTCTTCCAGTAGGTGTCACTGTATTACAACTTTTAGCTCTGTGAAGTTCCTGTGCTTTCTGCTGAGATGTTGCTATTGCAATGATGTAGACAAGGATGCTGTTGTGTTGGTGGATGTTGTGTGTTTTCAGGGCTTTATCGCTTTGACCCTTTGGCTTCAGATTTTTGGCTTTATGGCTGTTAGCAATTGTGGTCTCAGGCTTCTGGGTGCTCCTTCCTCATCTGAACAGACCTGGAGGCTGGACATGGAACATTTATATTCTTCAGGGAAGAGAGTGGTTTTGGAGAGCTGGTCTGGGGTTTGCCTTTGCCACTCTCCATACCACGAGGTGAGAGAGGTGAGATCTAGGAGACTAGGGGGCTGAACTGTAGCTTTCTCCATCTCTGTCAAGTGTGAGAACACTGTCCATGACCCCATGCTCTGGCTGCTTTGGTTTATTTCTCTTTCTGCACCTCTATCTCACTGACACTCCCAGCAGAAGGAGACCCAGTTACTCCAGGTTTCCCTTTCCATACTCCTCAGACAAAATCTAGGGAAACTGAGTTTCCCTTCTTCTTTTAATCCAGAAGAGAAAAAAATAAAGCCAGTCAATTCAGGTTTGTCTCCTATCGTCTCCATAGCCCACTGCAAATGCATTATATCTTCTGCCCCCCTTTAACCCCATTCCACCTTTAGTTCAATCAGTACATTGTTCTTTCAGGTGTGCCTGTGAACCCAGATGGGGTTCCTTTGCTATGTTACAGTTGTTCAATTTATTGAAATTTCAAGGGAAGAGAGCAGGAGTATCTCTCATGCTGCCATTATTCTGACATCATCTATAGCTGCAATTTAAATCTTAAAAGTTTTATTTGATTTTCTGGTTCTTATTGCCATAGAAACTAAAATCTCATCTATGACCAATATTTTTCAATCATTAGAATGACTGTGGACATTTTAAAAAATCATAATTCAAGCATTTTTTACCTAGAGATTCTGATTTTGTGGTTTTAGGGTGAGGTTTAGGAACTTGTATTTTAAAAAATCTTTCCAAATCCTAGACATCTCAGGTTTAGAGAATTTACTCAGAAGTACGAGTTTACATAAGAATAATGTTTGGCATCTTTGAAATGTTAGATGATCTTTAAAAAGTGTTTCTATATTGTTTTCTTTGTATTAAAAGTAATAATTCAGATATTTTGGCAAAAGACACTCTAATTTTTTAAAATTATTTTTTATTAACTTTAAAAATTTATTATGTTAATATGAATTCAAGTGTCCCACCCTTACCCTCCAACAATGTGCCCCCATTTTACCCCCTTTAACCTGCTCTCCCACTTTCCTTCCTTCCCTTTCCTCTGGGATTTTCTGTCTTGTTATCTGTATCTATGTGATATATATATATATACATATAATTTCACTAATCCTTTCACCTTCTCTGATCCCGTCACCTCATCCCCCTCTCTGACAGCTATCCCTCTGCTTTCTGTGACCCTGCCTCTATTTGAAGCACTGTTTACAATATTTTGCAGCATTGTTTATAATAGCCAAAATCTGGAAACACCCCAAGTGTCCATCAGTGGAAGAATAGATAAGAAAGCTGTGGTACATATACACAACAGAATACTATGATGCCATGAAAAAGAAGAAAATCTTACCTTTTACAATGGCATGGTTGGACCTGAAGATTATTTTGTTAAGTGAAATAAGCCAGGCAGAGAAAGACAAACATCATATAATATCACTTATATGTGGAATTCTTAGGCTTCATTTCTTTAACCCCGCCGGCACGAGTTTTGTTTCAGGGCTTGCGGCAGGTGACCAACCACAAAGGAATGTCGGATGAAGTCATGGATGGTTGAAACTGCTGACGATTGAAAAATGCACCAACATCCGTAATTAGTGGAAAGCATCTCTGCGCCCAGTGATCGTGACAGCCAATCAGCAAATGCCCGCCATCCTTCTTATTTCCCTGCCCTAACCCTTAAAATGTGGCCTAAGTCTGTAGCCGGGGCTGCTCTCCTTTACGAGACAGCCCGGCAGGTTTCCTTTCATTAAAGCCTGTTACACTAGACTTTCAGACTCTGATTGATTCTATCAGGAATCTAATGAACATGGTAAACTGAGGAATAGAGTAGAGAATCTACTTTTTTATATGACCTTCATTAACCTGATGGCTAAAATAGATCACTTTAGAGAAAGTGATTTTGATGCCAGTTATATTTGTTTTTATTGGCTATATCATTTTCTCACAATTCAACATTTTAAAAAGCTGTTAAATTAATTATACAAAGAAGCCATTAGACTGATGTGGCTCTAATGCCAAGGAGTCCTACATAAACAGACCAAAATCTAAGTCTGAAATACCCAAGATTGTAAAATATTGATTCTCAGGACAATATTCTCAAACTAGGTTTTAAGCTATAGCCAATCAAATAATTTTCTTTCTTTGCTTCCATGCCTTTTCTATACATATGTCTTTCTCCTAGTTTCTTTTGACTGACTACTTAAACTGTTAATGGTGCAATTAGACCTTCATTCTTGAGTTTGTCTAAAAAAGAATTCAGAGTTGAGAACTCTAACTCAAGAAGTTTATTTAGAAAGTTACAGAGGTAGAAGAAGTGAATAAGTTGGGCTGTGTGGACTCAGGTAAACAAGTTACAGAGGCAAAAGAAAAGCCCTTCAAGCTTAGGAGAAAGAAAGCAAAAATAACACACCTGAGGGGAAAAAGGAGCAAAAGGCACAGGCTTGCTTGAGAGAAAGAGAGAGAGAGAGAGAGAGAGAGAGAGAGAGAGAGAGAACCTACCTAAGGAAAAAAGGGGGTGGGGAAAGACACAGGCATGCTCAAAAGGGAGAGAGTACACACTGGGTTCTTTGTTTTAAGGGCTTCTATCTGTTTTCCAAAGGTGGGGATTTTAAGGGATATCTCAGGAGAGGATCCAATAGAATATTCATCAGCTTTCCAGGGGCATCGTTTCAGGATTGTGGTCTTGACTGATCGGTGCTAGGGAAAGGCGTCATTAGTCATTGCATCTGGTCTTGTTGTCAGCCATGGTGTTGCTTTGTCTGGTTTTGCTACTTTTCTGGGCCTAAAGCTGAAACACAGCTGAGGCCTAGATGTTATCTCTAGTTTGACCAAAACTCTGTCTCTGTGGTGAGCAGACCTGAGGCTTTGCTCCTAAGATTATTTGATGTGGGTCAGAACCTCGTTGTCCTAAGGTCTTAATGCTTAAGGAAGTGATTGTGCAAGGGCTTGTATGGAAGTAGTGTGAGGCTATTCTTTGGCTTTCTTTTTTGCCCTCTAGGGGGTCTAAATAGCATAAATAGTAAGAATAAAATAAAAAGGTTATGCTGAGCATGAAGTCCTAGCCTATAATAGTTTTCTCTAGCTTTGCCCATTGCTAGGCTCCCAGGATTTTTTGTCCTGGTGACATTTTATAGCTGACCATCAGGCCTGCTCTGTTCACGCTTGTCTCACTGCCAACTCTATCACAGCCGCTTCTAGTTTGGTGCTGCTCAAATCAACTTTATTTTTTCTCAAGTAAACTGTTTACAAATTTTAATATGCCTTAGTTTATCTTTTAGAAGAATATTACCTAAAGTGAGCTTTGCCTAAGGAACCAGAAATGTAGTGTCACTAACTTTTTTGAAAGTTAGTATTTCCAGGGCAGAAGAGTTAACTTTTGTGACTGGTGCTGAGAAATTAGTGTAGGATCCTGTCTCTATCTCTGCCAATCATGGCGAAATCCAGACTGGGCAGATTTCCAAGTTCAGCTAACATTCCTAAACCAGTAAAAAGTGTCCAAAGTGGTTTTCCACTTTCTCTCCAAGGGTTCGAGTTGGACATATCTTCATAGAGATTGACCTCTACCAGCTTGAATACATGTGCCACTTGACCCAGAGGAATAAACCTGTTCCCTGTGTCTGGGGGCACAGGCTGGAGCCCGATTCTCTTGGAGAATCATCAGCAGTTTGCTCATCCACTCTGCTGACTTCTTGAACCTGTGCCACGGCATCCACAAGAGCATGACTCAACCGTGCCAGCAGTCTCTGGGAGCTCAGAGTGGCCTCAACTTGAGAGTTTATAGCCTTTGCAAACAGAGAGCATAGTCCTTTGTTTCCTTTCAGAAACTGAAGAGTGATTCATACTCAGTAAACAAAGAGAGGATTACTGAACCTGTTTACTAGTCTGGAATTCAGCTTCCTCTGAATTCAATTCCTTCAGTTCCCAGGACTGAGGTTGAGCATTTCAAACATCTTTTTATGTTCTTTAATCCATTTTCTTTCTTCCTGTGTAATAAAGAGATATAATTTAGCCCTCACTCAAATCCAAATGAGATGACTTTCAAAGGCCATTCAGGACCAAATGTTTGTCCTTTGCAATAACAAGCAACTGTGATCTTGCAGAAATTAAATGCAGATACTCTTGGCAGCCAGAGGTGTTTTCTGCAATTGAAATGCAAAAGAAAATTTCACTTTAAAACTGCACTGTGCAACCCCTGACATTGGTTAGTTCTTATTTACCAGAGCGGGGAAATTACAGAATCTTACCTGTTTGCTCAATATCTTTGCTAGTTATACAACAATAAAATATCCAGCAGTCTGATACAGTTCCTGTTAACAGACAGACCAAGTAGAAACTGGCTGAGAATGTGTGCAGTGGATCATGTTCTTACTGTCTTTAGATTAGCTTTCTTTATAACAACAGCATTCAGTAAGGTTCATACATATCATGTCAATTATAAAGTCAACTCAAACACATTAGCACTACACTGCTTCAGCAAATCTGAAATATTTTAAACTGTTGATAAAAGGTTCAGTTTCATTGTATTGAATTTTAGGGTAAAACTATGGGAATGTAATCACTTTCTCATAGTCTCATCATTTGTATGGTTCCAGAAAATCATTTTAACTTTTTTTTTTTTTTTTTTGTGAACAGAGACAGAGAGAGAGATAGAGAGAGGGACAGATAGGGACGGACAAACAGGAAGAGAGAGAGATGAGAAGCATCAATTCTTTGTTGTGGCACCTTAGTTGTTCATTGATTGCTTTCTCATATGTGCCTAGATGGGAGGGGGCTACAGCAGAGCGAGTAACCCCTTGCTCGAGCCAGTGACCTTGGGCTTTAAACCAATGACCTTTGGACTCCAGTGACTATGGGGTCATGTTTATGATCCAACACTCAAGCTGGTGAGCTTGGGGTTCCAAACCTGGGTCCTCTGCATCCCAGTCTGAGGCTCTATCCACTGCGCCACCACCTGGTCAGGCATCATTATAACTTTCTGAAATTATCCCCAAATGGCCCAAAGCAAGCAGTTTTCAAGTCACTGGGAATTGCAGAGGCAGCAGTGGTCACCTAGCCACTTATTTATCACAAACAGGTCACAGGTAGATAATTTTTGACATGAATCTTCTCAATTTTGAAACAATGTTTGAAAAGTTCGGTGAATATACTGTAAAAGTTTAATTCACATTTTGATAATGAACCTAAAAGGCTTCAAATGAACTTACTGTTTTATATACTAAAAAGTGAAAGTTTTATTTCCTCATTGTTTCTGCCTATGTTATATACAAATTCTCCTGATAGAAGCTCGGCATCAACTCAGAAGAATTATTTTTGACCAAATATTTTTAGTCACATGTCACTTGTTCAAGGCTATCTTTTAGAGTTCAAAGAGATCCCTAGTCGAGAAGGGAGCTTTTTACCTACGATTCTGGGTTTTTAAACCACTCACTTTATTAGACTAACAGGGTGAATGTGAGGATTAAAATTCTTTATTTTAAAATCCAGGTATTTTCATCTATGACAGAATGTCAAATTTCATTATATTGAACAAAAAAAATAGCTTAGTAGCTGCATAAGAAAAATGGGGTTACACATGCTTTCCTTTTCTCCTAGCAAGATCTCTGTGCTCTGAAAATAGCCACAAAATGAGATGAGTTTTATTCCTCTTTATTTACTTAGCACTAGGGATCTTGACTTTCTTTTATCATGTTTTAAATTGTATGCTTTGATGAATTTACCCACATGAAATTTTTATTAAACTCATTTTTTGGTACAGTTGCTTATGTAAACATAACTTCCCGAGGTAGCTGGAATATATGCTACTCTGACAAGAAATAAAATTGAATTTTGTTGAAATACTCCAGCCATCCACAAAGGACACACTTCATTATTACATATTGTATACCTACCTACCCAAATGTATCAAATTAGTTCTCATAGAAATAATATAAATTTTGGCATATATATATATATATATATATATATATATTAAACAAAACAACTGGTTGCATTGTGCTTTTATTTTTATTTTTTTGGAGGTCCAATGATCTGACTTTATTTTTTAATTTAATTTATTGCAGCAACATTGGTTCATAATATCATATAGGTTTCAAGGGTACAATTTTATGACACATGATCTGTATATTGCATTGTGTTCATACCTTACCTTTTTTCCACTTTTATATCTTGATCAGGGATGTGACTGTTTCTTCAAATATCTCTATATTGGTATTTTAATCATTAGCATTTATTGAGTTTTGGTAATACATTTGGGGATATTTTTAAATTTTAATTGTTCTAAGAAAATGCATTTGATAACCCAGAGAGTTTGAGTTCAGAATTGTTCTGATCTTGTAAAGTTTAAGCTCAATCCTATTTCCCCAGACAACTTTTTCTATCATAATTAAGTTATTTCTCATAAGCTAAAAATTACTATTCTGATTCATTTAATAAATGTAAGAACTGAAAAGCCTTGAAAGGACATTTACTTATAGTTTACTCTTTAACACAATTTAATATTAAAATCAGGGCTATTTTTTCTAATGTGTAAAAACTAATTAAACTAAATTTCCATTGCATTTGGGAAAAGCAAGAATCTAAATATTTTAACCTTGTTAATCATTTGTCTAGTGAATTTCACTTCATCTAGAACTCTGTAACAGAAATCAATTTGAAAATGTTCTTTGATCTATTTAGTTCCAAGTTTCTTTCTGTTTGTCAGCTCAGAGAAATGATGACTTAAGTCTTATAAGATAACATAGTTCACCAAGTAGTAGTGTGAGTTCCCAGTATGGGTCATTTAGAAACCTCAGTGAATAGTGATAAGCTTAAAGCAATGGGATAAAGAAGTGTTGTATTTTTAAGTTAAAAGTTTCACATTTTAAGCCATATTTGTGTATAGTGAAATAGAACTAATGTGTTTGGGATACCAACTAAAAAATCATCACCATCAGTTGATTTGTGTATTGCATTAGTGTAGGGGAGGAAAAATAATTTTCCTTCTTCTCTTCTAGGTTATTGGATGAAACCTCGTTGTAATAAAAGACAGATTAACAAGAGAAAAACAAACAAATTTAATAGCATGTATATCTCCTGACTACATGGGAGAGACCCAGGAAAACTAAATACTCCCTTAAATGGCCAGGACAGCACCTTGAATACCATCTTCAGCTAAAGACAAAAGAGGTTGTGGTGGGGGAAGGAAAAAAGCTAGTTATGGGATGTTACCAGGAAAAGCATGGTAAACAAAAATAACTATATTTATAGTATATTTTTATTGTATTTATATTATATTGTATATTATATTATATTATTAATTTAAATCTTTGCCTTCTCCATTGATAATTTTCTAGAGATTTAAATTCATCCTTCTCTTTTTGGTACAGAGAGAGAGAGAGACTGTTACAAATAGAGATTTCCCTTATAAAGGTAAATATCTCTTACAAATGGTATTTTTATTCAGTTCTCAGAGCTTTTTCTATATCAGCTGTGTTTTTTTTAAATAAACAGTCTTAAAATAATTTTTATGCCAAAGAGGTCTATTTTGGGGTAGTATATTCATCTGTTCTTTAACCAATGCTCTTTTCCACATATAAATTAATTTGGATCTTTTGGTATCACCTAAAGATAGTAGCCAGCCTGCTACTAGCTATTTACAGTTAAGAATTTAAAAGCTTGGAGAGGTTAAGTGACCTCCTCATGTATATACTCCATTAATAAGGGACACACAAGATTCAAATCTAGGTCTCCAATTTGTAATAAAGATCAGATAGTTTTTTGAGCACCCAGAACAATTTCTGATGCATATTAACTGTTTATTAAAAATAGTTTTTAGCCTGACCAGGTGGTGGCACAGTGGATAGAGCATCAGACTGGGATGCCGAGGACCCAAGTTCAAGACCCTGAGGTCGCCAGCTTGAGCGCGGGCTCAACTGGTTTGAGCAAAAGCTCACCAACTTGGATCCAAGGTCGCTGACTCAAGCAAGGGGTTATTCCGTCTGCTGAAGGCCCGCAGTCAAGGCACATATGAGAAAGCAATCAATGAACAACTAAGGTGTCGCAACGAAAAACTGATGATTGATGCTTCTCATCTCTCTCCGTTCCTGTCTGTCTGTCCCTATCTGACTCTCTGTATCTGTAAAAAAAAATAAAGTTGCATATATGAATGGACCCATTTCCAGGCTTTCTATTCTTTGCATTGGTCAGTTTATCTATATTTGTTCCAACATTGCACTGTCTTAATTATTATAACTTTATAATAAGAATTTTTTTTTTTTCTGAATCTGGAAACGGGGAGAGACAGTCAGAGAGACTCCCGCATGCTCCCGACCGGCATCCATCCGGCACGCCCACCAGGGGTGACGCTCTGCCCACCAGGGGGCGATGCTCTGCCCCTCTGGGGCATCGCTCTGCCGCGACCAGAGTCACTCTAGCGCCTGGGGCAGAGGCCAAGGAGCCATCCCCAGTGCCCAGGCCATCTTTGCTCCAATGGAGCCTTGGCTGTGGGAGGGGAAGAGAGAGACAGAGAGGAAGGAGGGGGTGGGGGTGGAGAAGCAAATGGGCGCTTCTCCTATGTGCCCTGGCCGGGAATCGAACCCGGGCCCCCCCGCACACCAGGCCGACGCTCTACCGCTTAGCCAACCGGCCAGGGCCTATAATAAGAATTTACATCTGGTAGGGAGGATTCTCCAACCTCTTCTTTAGAAATGTTTGGCTTTTCTTGGCCCTTTGCTTTCACTTATGAATTTTGAAATTAGTTTTTTTAATATTTATATCAGAATTTAATTTGGATCTATATGGCAATATGGGACATTTGACATTTTTGTTATTGAGTCTTACTATCTGTGAACATAGTATATTTCTCAATTTATTTAGATCTTTTATATTTGTAATGATATATACATTTTCTAGATTTATTCATAAAATTACTAAGAATTTTTGTTGGTTTTAGAAATGGTGTTATTTCAAATTCATGTTTTTGTAACTGTTGCTGCTATATAAAATTTATTGATTTTAGTATACTGATATAATAATCTAGCTACCTTGCTAGATTCTCATATTCTTCCTAAAGTGTTTTAAAAAGTTTTAAGTTTTTTATGTAGAAAATCATATTAGTGCTGAAGAATGCTGATTTTATATCTTTTTAAAAAATACTTATAGACTTAGTTTTCTTTTCTTGTGATAATTAAGATCCTTAATACAATGTTAAATATAAGCAAGTAAAGTAGGCATCCTTTTCTTGATTTTAACAGATTGTTTCTAACATTTCCATAACAGAAATAATGCTTTCTCTAGGTCATTGTGCAGATTGTTTAAAAAAATCAGATTAAAGAATTCCGATTTTTTTTTCTTTTTCTTTTTTTTAAGTGAGAGAAGGGGAGATGGTGGGCAGACTCCTGCATGCAACCTGACAGGGATCCACCTGGCAACCCCATCTAAGTTGATGCTGGAGTACTGAGTTATTTTTAGTGCCTAAGACTGATGTTCTTGGGCCAATTTAGCTATCTTCAGCACCCAGGGCCACGTTCAAACCAATCAAATCACTGGCTGCAGAAGGGGAAGAGAGAGATAGAGAGAAAGGAGAGGGGGAGGGGTGGAGATGCAGATGGGCACTACTCTTGTGTGTCCTGGCCGGGAATTGAACTCAGGACTTCTACATGCCAGGCTGACACTCTATCACTGAGCCAACTGGCCAGGGCCCAAAATCTTGATATTAATACTGCTTGTTGTTAAGATAATAAATAATGCAATACTCATATCTTAAACATTTTTATTACCACACATATAATATTCATTTACTAATCTTTTTGATTTAGGGTCAAGGCCATTTACTTAAACATAGTTTTCTTTCCTTTTGGAATATCCACATTCATAATGCATGTCCTGTGATTTCCAATTCAATTACTTTATTGACATTTGTGAAAAAATTTGAGGACAGAACTCTTTAAAAGTTTTATAAAATTTCCCTGATCATTTATAATTATCTTATTAGATAAAATTAAATAGGAATTGTTGGGAGGGTTTTTTATTAAGTCTCTCTAAACTTTCTATTTAATTTTTATGTAAGCAAAACATTTATTTTCTCATTAACATTTCATAAGTTTGCCTAATGTTTAATTAAATTGTGAAAATATATTAAAAACAAATGGTAAACCGATTTGGGAACAAATACTTAGACTATTGATAAGGCCAGAACTCAATTGGTTGGAAAAACGCAATGGATGTATGGGAGAACACCTGCCAGTTGGGAACATTGAATCTGCTCTGGATATCTGTCAGGGAATAAAGGATTTTGATCAATCCCTGGATAAATGGTTGTCATTAAAAGTACTTTTATTGAACTCACATTTAACTTTAGAACTTCTCAAGAAAACAAGATTTTTTGTTGTTGTTGTTGTTTTACATTAGAATATAATGATGGGGACATTAGTGAACACTATAGTGGCAATCATGCTGCAATACATAAGTGAATCAAATCAACATGTTATACACCTTAAAATTACACAATAGTATATGTCAATTATACCTCTCAATAAATCTGGGTTTAAAAGAAGGATATATGAATTATTTTGGAATGAGATAGTATTTCTTTTGGAAGTGTTAATATCCACTATACTGAACTAATGGGTTAAAGGAATATAATTGTGGTTTAACAAACATGTAGTTGGCATTTTTAATGTAATTGGTTTTGTTGTTAACTGCAGGGGATATGCAGGTAAATAAGAAGTGGTTTGGGTCTATATGAAACTTACAGTATAGAAAGGGAAGTAGTGACTTAAGCACACAGACAAAATGTGACCTTAGAAGACCAGACATAGCTTGTTGCCTTGAGTTACCCACATGTTTGTCATTTAGAGATAGGACAAAGACACATAAAGTTAGATCATAGGCCAGGACAGTTGGTGATCCAGTGCCAGAGTGATATTAGCAACTAGTGGGCGATCCAGAAAGGAAAGATCTGGGAAGCCCATTGTAGAAGGTCTCAGGGCACTGATCCTGAAAGGCATTCATGTATTCATTATTCATTAGGTGATTTACCTAGGTTTTACTGTGTACTACTTGTGCCAGGCAGTGTTACGGTGGGGTTACAAAGATAAATAAGACAGACAAACTTCCCTCTTTTGAGAACAGTTGAGAATGTGTGAATGTGTGGTACAGACCGCGACTGCATGGGCACATAAGTGAGTACACATGTATGCTACTAAGAAAGCAAGCTGAGATAATGAGTGGGACTAATGTTTGGGAAAGGCTTCTCCATGGAGATGAAATCTCAGCTGAAGGGAGAGAGGGAGTCGATCATGTGAAGATTTGGGGAGAGGTGTTTCGAGTAGAGGGGTCAGCTATTGAAAATGTCCCCAAACAGGACTAATCTTGGCATGTTTTGAGGGGGGCAGAAAGGCAGTAGTGACTTTCAGGAGGTGGTTGGTTTCTATTTCCTAAGGACTGATACAGAGAATTAGCAAGTTTCTCCTGCTGTGTATAACTAGAAGGCAACTATGGCCTTTTCTACTTCCTTTGGGAAGCCTTGATTTCTGGGTAGTCACATTACTGTGTGAAGCTAAACTTACAACATTAGAATTCAATTTGTCAAGCCTCTGAGAGGCTGCTTCAGGTAGGCATATTCTTTTGCTTCCCCATTCTTCAGGTTGCATTTTTATCTAAGCCAATTTTCAGAATAATATAGAGGAAACTGCAAACTCAAATAAGAAACTTTGACTCTATCATTTTATTTTTACATTTTATAGCCTTTCCTTCTGTCCAGTCTCTGTTTGACAAGCCAAAGCTTTTTGGCAATCAGCTGAAAAGTAAACTTAAACAGATGAATATGATTATAGGGATGCAGCCTACCAAAATTACTCTGAGAACTTGTTTAGACAAAACCTATTTTCTCACCCCCTACAACTGACAAAACTGTAGGAAAATCACTCATGTTTGAAAGCAAAGTATAGAAAAGTGCTAGATGGTACCGCTGGACATAAGTTGTCTTTCTTAATTCAGTGCAATGAAAATTAATAAGAACACATCATATGTTAAACACGGACTAGGTTCTAAAGGAAAGACAGGTGAGCAAGACAAGGTCTATATCTCTAAGAGGATATCAACCTGTTGGTTGATCTGCTTGTTTCCACCTACTAATCTGATGATCAAAAGCCTCTATTGGCTCAGTGGCTTCTCTTTTCACTGGAACATGGTGTCAAAGCCCTGATCTGTTCCCTGCTTATCTCTATGATCATGTTTCACTTCTATTCCTCTGGTTCACTAAGGTCCACACCCAGTGGCCTTCTTTCTGTTCTTGCATGGTTCAATCTTGTCCCTGCCTCAGGCCTTTGCACTTGCATAGTAAAGTGCATATAAATCTCTACATATAAGTCTCATCCCCCATCTTGTGGTTGGTTCCTTTGCGTCATTTGTGTCTAGATCAAATGTGACTTCTTCCAAGAGGCTTTCCCTGACTACATATCCTCCCACCTTCTGCTCCATTTTACCTTGGTTTACTTCTTTCATAGCCTTTGTCATCCTCTGAAAGTATTTTATTTTTTTAAAGAAATTTTTTTAATTTATATTTCAAATTTAAGGTTAATTTGTTTAATATTTTTAAATTTTATTTATTTTAAGAGAGAGAGTAGAGAAAAAGAGAGAGAGAGAAGAGGGGGGGGAGCAGGAAGCATCAACTTCTATATGTGCCTTAACCAGGCAAGCTCAGGGTTTTGAACCGGTGACTTTAGTGTTCCAGGTCGATGCTTTATGTACTGCACCACTGCAGGTCAGGCCTTAAAGTAATTTTAAAGTTCATATTGCATGTCTGGGCAATCTTCTCATGATCAAAAGGTAAATAAACTCTTGTCTGTCTTGATCTCCCCCAAACCTTTGTACTTAAAGCAGTGGTTGGTACATAGTAGGTACTCATAAATAATTTTGAGTGAACAAATAAGTAAATTTTGCAATTCTTTTGTTGGGTCTACAGTAATTTATCACAATTCAGCAAATATTCTTAAAAGCCTTTCTCCAGCTTTTTGTTTTTGTCCTTTCACACATTTCATTTTTGAACCTGGAGTCTTTGCACTTCTAAGAGTCATTTTATGTAGCCTGCACCAATATACCAATGTTGATTTATGAAATTCACACAGGTATAGAATTGCCCTGGTTGTTACCTTCTGTACCTCCCCACTCTAATAAAATACTTTAGCTATTTTTGTTGCCTCCTTTCATATTTTGAGAATAAATAACAATTCATTGTAGTCTGGAGGGACTGGTGAGAAATCCATGCCTGATCAGCAGTGGAGCTGTGCTTTGGATTAAAAGATGATACTTCTAGTCCAATGTAAATAGGATACACATTTTGAGTATTTATTCCAAAAATAGTGACAGTTTGTTCCCTTTGGGAGCAAGGTGGGTTGATGATGTAAGTGAGAGATGCCTCATTTGTGCTCAGTTCAAAATCAGTTAGTCAGTGAGGGGATCAAGCTTACCATGTTGGCTGCATTAGCCTCATACTTCAACCAAGTACAGTGGCCATCCAGAAGAACTTGTTTGAACTATGTACAGGCTCTGTTATTTATTCCTTTGCATGGAATAACCTTATATTTCTTATAAAATCAACACTTATTGAAATGCTGTGGGACTAGGGGTAAAAGAGGTACAATGATATAAATGTGGTGCCAAACACAGGTAGTGTCTCAGATGACAGTGATTTGCTTTCTCATATGCTCTCTTAGCAATGACATGAGATAGGCAAAGCAGGATTAACACATTTCCAAGAGGAGCTTAAAGAGCTGAAGGCCATAGGGCTAGAAAACGGGAAAAACAAGAGCTCATTTGAATCTTCTGAGGCGAGTCCATTGTAACTTCATTGCATCATTCTTTTCCCCTCTTTTCTACCCAGTATTATATTTGACTTATGTATCTCACTTTATTTTAAGCAAATCATGTTTTGTGAATGGGGGCAATGCAGCAAATTTTACTTTGTGTCTGTTATTCATCATTTACATAGAGTTTACTGGCAGCCATCACATTTGAAATAATTGCAAGGAGTGCCAAGTTGTATCTTCAGACTAGCAGATATCAACATGGGATTGATGTGCAAGAGATTTTATTTTGTAAGATGCCTATGAAGAATAAAGAAGGAGGAAGAAGAGTAGACAAGGAGAGCAAGAACAGACAGGTTTGATACTTATAAAAGAGAGGCAGAAGGAAAGATCGGGTAGGAAGAGCTTCAACCCACAGCACAGTTTTGAGAAATTTTTTGGCTAGGTCAAAGCCTTGACCCTTTAGAGCAGACGTTGGCAAAAGATGGCCCATGGAACAAATCTGGTCTGTCACCTGGCATTGTAAATAAAGTTTATTTGAAATACAGTCACATCCGTTAATTTCCATATTGTCTATGGCTGTTTTTGTGATAAAATGGCAAAGTTGAGTAGTTGTAACAGAGAATATATGGTTGAAAAATTTAAAATATTTATTATCTATCTCTTTCAAAAAAGTTTACTGACCCTTGCTTTAGAATAATCCCAAGTGAGGCAGGAACGAGCCATTCTGGTACTACCACCAAGTGCAGTTATTGGCTGAGAATAGTCCTAACAAAATGTGGTCTTGCTGCAAATGCTGCCATGGGTAGACCCCAAGTATAGTAGTTGGATATTTTTAATGAGCTATATCTCTCATAGCATATTTTTTTAAAGAAACATTTCTGTGGGGCACTTTTATGGCTACCACACAGGAGATCTTAAGTAGCTTATTGAAGAAATATTTTGGTTGAAAATTGGATCTCCAGAGCACTGTATTTTAAATGGAAATACAGAGACTGTATGGATACAAATCTTAAAGTATTTACTATCTAGTCTTTTCCAAAAAAAATTTTTGTCATCCATTGGTCTAGATAAAAAATATTGTTTTGAGTGGCCTTTTTCTTATAAGTGAGCAAATTAAAAGTATGTTTAACCCTTTGAGTAGTACAAATATTCATGTACATCCTCATACCTCCTGACTATCCAGAGTATGATCGTACAAAAAATTTTATTTTAAAAATGTGTAAGGCAACATTAAAAAATGCAAATGTATGCCCTTCTTGTTTTTATAAATTGGTTATCAAACAAACATGATTTTAAGTTAATAAAACTAACTGGAACTAATTTCATTTTTTGAAAAAAAAAACAAAACAACTCACTCCTGGGGGTCAGCGAGCATGAAAAAAAAACTCAGTACTGAAAGGGTTAATGAACTAATTTCTTATTATAAAACTGAATAGCAAGAATTCTTTTCTTAATATTTGACTTGATCATATCTGTCTTAGTTGATAAAGCCAAGTTGCTGAGAGAGGCACAGGGTGGTGTTGGAAAGAACACTAGCTGGACTTTTCCTTTTTGACTTCAGTGCAGTCATTTCACCCCAGGCTTTAGCAATCTCATTTGTAAAACATGAGGTTTAGACTACATGGCTGTCAATTCCTTCTACTTTTCACCACAACAGGAGTGTAACACAGCAGAGTACTCAGGTGGGCCTGAGACAATAGCTGGGCTTTTGGTAGACTAACATGGGAGAGAAGATCCAGTGTGGACTGGAGGTATTCCCCTACTCAGTGTGAGAAAACACTGGCAAGGAGTGATTTGAAATCTTAAAGTAACAGGAATTGTTTTCTTATTTTATTTCAGAGTAATTTTCTATTTACACAATAATGTGGACCATCAAGTGGAAATATTCAGTAAGGCAGACTAAGACAGCCCAGCTCCAGAGAGCTTGTCGGGTGGTTATGAGGCCTTGTGCTGCAGCGGTCATGGAGGAGAGGCTTCTCTTCCTGCTTATATGATCTGCTCCTTCCAGGAGAAAGAAAGAGAACATGTGCTTATTACCTGTGTGGG
Organism: Saccopteryx leptura; assembly: GCF_036850995.1. Taxonomy (NCBI): domain Eukaryota; kingdom Metazoa; phylum Chordata; class Mammalia; order Chiroptera; family Emballonuridae; genus Saccopteryx; species Saccopteryx leptura. The sequence continues at coordinate 177,476,538 of NC_089504.1, read as the reverse complement.
TGTGTTGTACATGTGTATGTGTAAGTGTGTGTGCATGGGCATGAGTGAGGAGGAGTTAAAACACTAAGGTAGCTCAGGTGACACCACTGTCTATATGAAACCCAGAACCTAAAAGTTTAGTATTTGTGTAAGAAGGATTTTATTTGTTTGAACTTCTAATACAGCCCTGTTAGTATCATATCCTAGATATTCTTAGGAGAGTTAGGAGGGTATCCTTAGAAAGGAGAACAATTTCTCCAGTAATATTACATGCAGTGTAGCTAGACTGAGAAAATAAAAGTACAGGATTCTTAGTTAACTGAATTCAGAAAATGCTTTAGTATATGTATGTCTTTTGCAATATTTGTACTTTATTTGGCAACCCTAATTGAATGAGACATATTTCTTGGAAGAGTTAATAAATGGAGTAGATTTTGGTGCTATGTAAAAGAGTTGAAAAGAATGAGTGGGCTCAGAATGTACTTATCTTTAGAATAATCAGAGTTTACTTCAGGGACCTACTAAAATTTTGATTCCAACTTTAAACTACAGAGCTGACCCAGAACAATATCAAACATTGTGATAATTGAATTGAGTCACAGTAATAGTGAAATCGAAAGCAACATTACAGTTGAGGTAAGACTATATGCAATCATTTTATGAGAAAATAAACTGTCCTGGAAATGTCAACATCTTTTCTGGGAGACTTTTCCTGAATTCTATTGAACACACAAACAGTGAAATTTTCAGTTGATTCAAAGCAACGACGAGAAATGTCATCCTAGACCTTTCTTTAGCCAGTAAATAGAAATAGACAAAACTGTCACTTGGAGAAGCCTGGGGTTCTGGAATGCTTTCCATTATCTGTTAAAAAAGATCACAGGGCAAAAATGGAAAAACTTTCCATCATGAGCAGAATAACATTATAAACTTTCTTTGAAAATAACTTTTTGTTATTGTTCTTTGTAAGTTTGTGCTTGTGCCAGCATAACTTTGACAAGCCTCAAAACATCTGCAGTTATAATTATAGGATTCCTTCTGTAATAAAATAAAATTTGATTTACTGTGGTAGTGGAGAATTGCTAGACCTGAAGAATCATGATGAACATGTTATCAAAAATAGACCAATTTCAATGAGTTTCATCACTGAAGCAGCACAGAAATTAACTAAAAGTTCACCTTTACAAGTAGAGAAGCTTCTGGCAAAGTTCCTAAACACTATGAAAACTTTTGAGATCTTTAGCCTCTTTTTCAGACTATGTTTCTCTTCATTTTCTCTGATAACTCTTACCCCAAGGCATGTTCTTCCTTTTCCCATTCTTTATCTTTATTGGCATGCAATTAACCTCATACTTGACCCATAATGTGCTTAACATGGGAACACTAATTTCTCATCATATATTGCTTTAAAAAAATCATATTCTTATTTATCTTTTCTTTTCTTCTCCTCTCCTCTCCTCTCCTTTCTTCTTTCCCTTCTCTTCTCTTCCCTTCCATTCCTACCTCTTCTCTTTTTTTTTCTTTTTCTTTTCCAAATGAGAGTAGGGGATATAGACAGACTCATACATGTGCCCTGACCAGATTCACCTGGAAACTCCATTTGTGGGTGATGTTCTGCCTATCTGTGGCCATGCAACCGACCTATTTTTAGCACCTGAGGTAAAGAGTCCATGGAGCCCTTCTCAGTGCCCAGGGTGATGTGCTCAAACCAATCAAGCCATGGCTGTGGGAGGGCAAGAGAGAGGGAGATAAGAGGGGGAGGGAAAAGGGTGGAAAAGTAGATGGTCAATTCTCCTGTGTGCCCTGACTGGGAATTGAACCCAGGACATCCACATGTCAGGCTAAGGCATTACCACTGAGCCAATTGGCCAGGGCCTCTTCCTCTCCTTTTTTCAACTTAAAATATGTCAAGCATTTAGATAATGTTTAGGACATGTCTGTCTATGTTTTGTTGGGTCATTCTGTTCTCTTCTAGTCTCTGTCATGGGCTATGTTTGCTCTCTGTCACTGCATAGCAAATTGTTCTAAACTTGGAGTAAAACAACCATTTTTTTTATTATGCTTACTGATTTGGTGGGTTAAGAATTCAGAAAGGAGACATTGGTCATATATAACAAGAAAAATACTGCATGACACATAAACTCATCTACAATGGCTTTTAAACAAATAAGGATTAACTCTTTTAGAAATAAAAAAATGGAAGTTGGTGGATCTTCGCATTGATTTGTAGCTTATGAAATTCATTCAGCCTTTTCTTTATGCTTATTATCTTATGGCCACAGAATGGTTTCTGCCACTCCAACCATCATGCCTACATTCCAGAAATCTATGTATTTCCATCTTCATAATTTAGCTCAGGTTTTCTTGCATAAAATACTATAATTTAGTAATGTAAGTCATTGATGCTCTGCCTCTGAGTTTTTCATTCACAAAAAAACGCAAGGATCCAATCTCTGTTTTGCATTAACTGTTCCTCTGGCATTCCTAAAGATGGGCATCCAGCTTTGCCAGTTTCAGGGTAAAGAATTCACCACTTTTAAAGAGAACTCTAACAATTTTGGCCCACTCCAATAATTAGGCAATTCCCTCTTATACTGAATCAAAACTTGCCTCTTGCAACTTCCATACATTGTTCTTAGTTTTGTCCTCTAAAATAATCTAAACTAGTCTCATTTATTTGGTGTCTTTAAATATTTAAGGACAGTTTTAAATTTTCTCCTTAGTTTTCTCTTCTGCCTATTAAACAGATTTAGTTCCTTCAACCTTTTTTTTTTTCCCCAGGAACCTTTATTTCTGTACCTGTGATTGTGCTGAGCACGCTCTCGTAGATATAACTCTTAGCTTACAGGTTTGTCTCTCTCATAACCCTGTTCCCTAGGTCAAGGACTAGGCCAAGAATTCTCTTACAGACATGACTATTAGCTTACAAGTTTGTCTCTTCCATGCCCCTGCTTCCTGAGGTCAAGGACTATAACTCTTCTTTACCACTATATCACCAATGCCTAATATGACTCATAATAAGATCAGAGGCATATTGTATGCACTCAGGAAATACATATGAAATTAGTAAGATTAGAAAGTGTGATACCTGTAAATAATTTACAGTGGCTATTGATTGATAATTTCAATATTCTTTCTTAAGCTTTCTTATATTTTCCAAATTGCTTACAATGGGAATATATAGCTTTTATAATCTGAAGAGAAAAACAACTATGCAACTTTATTTTTTAACATGTTGTACAAGATTGGATATATTTCAAATATAATTGACTAATGCTGACCCTTGTGAAATTATTACTTTTCTTGTACATTTGTTGTAATACTTTTGTTGTAGCCTAATGTTGCATTTACCTTTTTCAATACAACTTATTCAAAATATTTGTTTTGTGTCTATTTTGTGCAAACCACACTGACATGTCATTTGTAGCTTGCTCTGCTGCTATCTTGAATGGAACGTATAGTTGCCATACCTCTAGGTATTTTCCACATGAGGGAAGGAGAGAGTAAGGAGAAGGCATTCATACTGGTTGGGCAAGTTACTATAATCTTGTGTTTGACTGTTGGAGTAAATTTTTTAATTTATGTGAAAATGAAACATGCTAATTTCTGTTTATCATTCTAGCTTGAGGCACTTTTTTGGAATCCTTGTTTCATAATTAAACATATTGGTTATCTCTGAAAGTTTCATGGCTTTCTATATTTCAATATAAACCATTTTCATATATAATTTTCCCGGATAGTATTCCTCCACTCGTCTACCAGAATCAAACGTGTGGTACATAAAATGTGGAAAGAAAATATTTTTTATATTAATTTTAATGCAGTGACATTGATAAATCAAGGTACATATGTTCAGAGAAAACATCTCTAGGTTATTTTGACATTTGATTATGCATTCCCAATGCATTCCCATTACCCAAAGTCCGATTGTCTTCTGTCACCTTCTAACTGGTTTTCTTTGTGCCCCTTTCCTCCCCCAACCCCCTTTCTCTCCTCCCCCCCACCCTGTAACCCCATACTCTTGTCCATGTCTCTGAGTTTCATTTTTATGTTCCACCTATGTATGGTAGAAAATATTAAGTGGCCTAAAATATTTGTGCAAAGTGATGGTGTATTAAAAGTAATAGTAATGATGCAAACCTGTGCACAAAGAAACAACTGTACTCTTTATATGACCTGTTTGACAGCCATGTTAGGGAGAAAAACATAATGGTTTGTTTAGCTCTGACCTTCAGTCACAATGTTCTCATTATAAATTCTTGCTTGTAAAGACTTTCACTTTCTGGAAGATGAAGTAGATGTATGTTTCCTCTTTTTTCTGTTACTAAAATCACTGACATTAATGAAATAATTAAATGGAAAAGAGTTACTTTCTCTCTCTCTTTCTTTCTCTTCCCTCCCCTTCTCTTCTTTTTTCTCTTTCTCTCAAATTAATGGAAAAAAAATTTTAAATAGAGTAGAATAATTAAAATAAATTATAATAAAATTATGTGAATGTGGTCTCTCTCTGAAAAAAAAACTAAAACAAAAACAAAGATAACACAGAAAGGTTGATGAAAGAGGACAGACTGTTGGGGGAATTTGGAACCTCAGGAAGACACAGTTGTGAGTTCCCTAAATTTTTTTCTGGCCTCTTATGTCCCTGACTTGGAGCTAGAGAAGCCGGCAACCTGGAATTGCCAATGGGTACAGAAAAAATAAAGGCCTAATATAAGCCTGTATTCTCTAACTAAAAGATCAGGAAAAGAAAAGCCTAGCAAGACAGAAGAAAACTTTTAGACAATAACTGTCCAATTTCAGCTAAACATCACAGAAAAAACTGTGGCCTCACCTTCACCTATGCAAGCAAAAACTGAGTGGAGAGCCTAAGTTTATGAGGCTGTAACAAGGTACCAGATGCCTTTGCCAGATGGTGTCATAGAACACTGATTAGGGGGCTGGGACTTCCACTTTACCTGGAAGTACTGAAGTCCTACTTGCTCTCCTCATTGGTGTGATTTCAGAGGAGGTCCAGAGGAGACTCAGCAGTATCGCCACTACTCACTGGTAAGAAGGACACCTATTCCCTTCCCCAGGATGTGAGTGGAATCACATGGGAAGCAGTTAGGAGGCACTTACATCTTCCAGCCATGAAGGTATCAATGAAGTATCAATGTAGCCTCCTAGGGAACCAGAACTTGCATTCCTGACCAGCAGAAACAAGGACCATGTCCCCTCTTCATGGTCACTGAAGGTCTAGTGGCGAACCTGGATTTCTATCCTTACCTGGAAGTAATGAGACAACATATTTCATCTTCTTCCTTCATGGAACAGTGCCAGAGAAAGTCAGAAAAATGGAAAGTATAACTAAAATCTAAAGTATTATAACATAATATACAAACTTTCAGGTTTCAAACCAAAACCACTCATAATATCAAGAACCAAGAAGATGTCAAACTAAATAAAGAAAGACAATCAATGGCAACACAAAGATGACAGAAATGTTCTAATTATCTAATAATGCATTAGCGAGCAACTATGAATGCACTTGACACATATAAAAAATAAAAAGCCTCAGCAAAGAAAAAGAAAGTTTCAGCAAGAAATAGAAAATATAGAGAACCAAATGAAAATTTAGAACTGACAATTACCATAACTAAAATAAAAAAACTCAACAATGGGATCAAAGCAAAATAAAGAAAACAGAGGAAAAAAATCAGGGAACTTTATTATAGAATAATATAACCAATTACTTAATCTGAACAACAGAAAGAAACAATGATAAAACAAGTCTCAAAGACCATGGAATTATAACTAAACACCAACATTAATATCATTAGAGTCCTAGAAGGAGAAAAGAAAGAAGGCAGGCTGAAAAATACTTGAAGAAATAATGACTGAAAACTTCTCAAATTTGACAAAAGATATACATCTACAGATTTGAGAAACCACATAAATCCTAAACAAGATAAGCACTAAAATAATTCACACCAAGACAAATCACAGGCAAACTTCTGAATACTAAAGACAAAAATATCTTAGAAACAACAAGAAAGAAATGACACATGATCTATAGGGAAAAACAATTTGAATGACAGACAGTCCCTCATCAGAAACCATGGAGGTCAAAAAAAGTTCCAGAACATTTATCAAAGTCTGAGAAAAAAAGATTTGTCAACCCAGAATTCTATTCCCAGTAAAAATCTCTTCCAGAAATAAAGGGGAAAGCAAAACCTCTCAGATAAAGCAAAAATAAGAAAATTTGTTGCCATTAGGTCTTTCTTATTTCAAATATAAGCAAATACATTTTTTCATTAAATTATGGTTATTTTTTCATTAAATTATTAAAATTTTATAAAAAATATAAAATCAAAAAATTATACAAAAATATTTTTACCTTTACCTCATATTTTAAATTTTATATTTTATAAATGTTATATAATATACATTATATATTAATGTATTTTATGTGCTATTAATTTAATAATAAATACATTCAGGTGGCATTCTAAAAATATTTAATTAAAGGAATTGCATTATAGGAATAATTTGGAGGTGACAGTGCTAATTTACATTTTTTAGGTAGATTTAGAATGCTATAAATCTATATAAAAGCTATAAAGCTTTTCACTTGTCCACAAAGATAAAATGTACTACCTTGTTAAATACTTGGTTGAAATACAGATATGCTAAAGCTGAGGTTATTTTCAAACTTCTGCTCTTGTAGTTCCTTCAAAAAAAGAAAATAAAATTTATTAAGCCCAATTTCTCCTTAGGGGATGCTGGCTTCCAGTGAATACAAATGACCCCATTAGTAATCCATTCTAGAATTTGGTTCTTTTTGCTGTAGTAGACAATACAGTAAAAATAAAATGGGTGACATCTGCCTGCCTTTCTTCTCTTGGCACTTCTATCTCTTCACATGTCATCTGAAAGATGGCTAGCATCAGTTTTGTAGCTAATGGACAGCTCCTTTTATTACTCTCTTACCCTTCTTATGGACCTAGAAATTTGACCTTATTCAAGGGACTCTAGTGTTCTAATGTCTTCTCAATTTTTCCTTATGGTCAAAATTAGTTCACGTCATTATTATTCTTTACCAGACTATTGACAACTGTTTTCATATTCAACCACTTCTAAGCCATTCTTTATAGACTGCAAAGTCCTACACTGACTCTCTGTCATTTTTAACATAAATTAAACCTCTTTATCATGGTATACTATTGATTGTCATCAATTACTGTTTACTGTGAGCCAGACACCGTTCTAGAACTTTATTCACATCAATTCATTATTGTAAGCCTATAAAGTAAGTTCTATTATTATCTCTACTTTATGGATGAAAAATGAGAGGCAAAGAGAAGTTAAAATATTTGCTCAAAGTTACACTATTAGTAAGTGGCTAAACTTGAATTCAAACTAAGAAGGAGAGCTCCAGAAAGTGGACACTTAACCACAATACATATTACTTCTAAAAACCCTTTTTGATTTGATTTCTGTTCCCCTAATTTTCTGACTCAAAGGACTATTTGTCAAAGTTAACTTGTTGAATAATGGAGACAAAAACTGTAAGAATTGCAGTATGCTGGTTGTAGTACAGTTTTCTGAAAAGGCAAAGGCAAGGGGAGAGGTAGAGATAAGATATAAATCTTTAAAAATAGAGACTACAAAAGTGAAAAACCATTCCTGCCACATATGAATATTGAGCTTCTGAAATGTATAACCCATGCTAAAATGATATGCATTCCAGCTGGCAAACCTTGACAAAACTAAAACCTTGAATAGTGTCCTAATATTTCAGTGAATGGGTCATTTGGCAAGTTGATTTGGGGTGACTGGTCTTCAGTGGTTACCTTTTAGCAAATTAATTTTCAAAGATAAAATTTTTGGTGAGTTGGTCTGTATTCTCTTTTCCAATTTACCTTTCACACCAGCCCCATCAACTAACTCTGACACAAAGCTCAGTAGCACTGGTAAAACTGTATTTTTATTGGCTGTTTAATTCTAATGTCAGTTGGTGCCCACCATATTGGTCATTAAATTTTATGATATCACTCATATGTACCAGTTCATCAAACTCTAGTCACACGTTTCTCTGCTGAGAACAACTACCACTCACCTCACTCACTTGGTGAAGCCCTTCTTCTGCCTTTTAAGACTCAGCTGAAGATCCTTATTCAGGGCTCGTATGCACCTATTGTTTTCTGTAACATCACTGGGCACATTGCATTGTAACTGTTTATTTTTTGGTTTTCCTCTGATTGTGAGCTCTTAAGTGGGGCTCCATATTTCTTGGTCATCTCTGCACTACATGTCTATCATATAGTAGTCGCCAAAAGATGAATGAGTCTTGCACATCAAGTAACCTTGTCAATAAATTTTCCATTCTTTGAAAATTGCATATACTTTTTGACAAATAAAAATGAGTCAGGCATTTTCTCTAAACATCTGTGAACACTATAATATCTTTATACATCAGGGAACTGATTATGAACTTATTTTTGTTTTTCTATTGCAAACAATATTAAAAAATCCTTCCCCATATAAAAAATATGAAATAAAAGCTTCATAAAGGCAATGATGATTTTCCCAGGGTTTAGCACAAAGTGTAGAACTATGCTCAATAAATACTTACTGAGTGCATTATAATGGCTAATATTTACAGCAAAGGCACATATGTAAATTGCTTTACTTGCATTCTTTCGCTGCATATTCTCAGTAACGTAAGAGATACCTCCTATTATTTTCTCTATAATGGTTCTACTATTCAATTCACTATATTGATGAAGAAACAGTTTAGAGAGGTCAAGTAGGTGACCAAAATTAGATGTCCAGTGAGTAGTAGAGCCAAGATTTGAATCCAGAATAATCAGTAGCAGGAACTGACTTCTTACCCACCATCCTTCAGTACTACCTTAGGTACTGAATGATGAAAATAAACTTAAAATCATTTTGCGTTGTGGCCTTCTTGGTACCATGTATACACTCCATATATGCTTATTGCCTTTTTACATTCAGTAATTAATTTGACATGTTAAAAAAATGACAAGAAGGCCAGAGTAGCTAGAGTTTTGGGAACAAAAGAGATACAAGGCAGGGATGGAGTTGAAGAAAAACATAAGGACCAGGGCACACAGAGCCTTGGAGAAGATTGGATTTTATGTTAGTAAAACTGAAAGTCATTGGAGGAGTTTTTATTTAGTAAAATTTGAATTTAAACATTTTTTTCCTGCTGTCGTAAATAATACATCATGGGGATGGGGTGAAGGCAAGGGAGGCTCTGGAGTAGTTGGGGCAAGAGGAGAGAGAATTTAGGCCGTTGTGGCCACAGTGACTACAATGAAAGCTAATAAAATTGGGATACATTTTGTATGTAAAGGTTCTTAATAAATATTTGTTAAAGATTATATAATAACTATAAAACACAAACTATAGTTGTGGGCATGCAGCAAATGCATTGAATAAATGGTGTTTACTGTTATAATTATCATTATCCCTCCATGTATGAACAGGGAAATTACAGTATTAACGGTAATGAATGATCAACTTCCTACTGTTCATTTTCTCCTTTGTTCCTTTAGCCTTTGCTACTTACTCTACAGAAGCTACTCTTCTAAAGTTTCCTCCAGGCTGTCAACTTCAGTGTAGTTTTCTTATTTTTTGTTCTTTAATGCTTTTCTGAGCCTTTGATTTCTGTCCCTTGAAATGACTTGACACCTGGGATAATATAGTCTCGTAATTCTTCCAGCATATCTTTGAGGACTCTCTCTGTGTGGCTCTTTTTCCTCCTCCTGCCCTCTCAGTATAGAGGTTACCCAAGAATCTGATCTACAGACTCTCATTCTTTTTTTTTAAGAATTTTTATTTATTTTTTTCTTTTTTTTTTTTTTTTTTTATTATTTTTCTGAAGCTGGAAACGGGGAGAGACAGTCAGACAGACTTCCGCATGCGCCCGACCGGGATCCACCCGGCACGCCCACCAGGGGCACCGCTCTGCCCACCAGGGGGCGATGCTCTGCCCCTCCGGGGAGTCACTCTGCCGCGACCAGAGCCACTCCAGCACCTGGGGCAGAGGCAAAGGAGCCATCCCCAGCGCCCGGGCCATCTTTGCTCCAATGGAGCCTTGGCTGCGGGAGGGGAAGAGAGAGACAGAGAGGAAAGAGGGGGGGTGGAGAAGCAAATGGGCGCTTCTCCTATTTGCCCTGGCCAGGAATCGAACTCGGGTCCCCCGCACGCCAGGCTGACGCTCTACTGCTGAGCCAACCGGCCAGGGCCCAGACTCTCATTCTTATATGCTAGGGTCAGAAGACCAAATCCTCTTCTTTGACCCTATTTCAAGGTTAGTTCCTTATTTCCAATTGTTACCTTTTCCTTTCAAAGTCATAACTTAAAAACTAGAGGGGGGGAGGAAATTTCATCTCTATCTTTCAGTTTCCCACCATATATATATGAAAATCCAGCGTCAGTCTGCCTTATGAATTTCCTGGGTTTGATTCTCAGTCAGGGCACACAGGAGAAGCAACCATCTGCTTCTCTCCTCCCCTCTCTCCCCCTTCTCTCTCTCTCTTCCCCTCCCATAGCCAGTGGCTCAGTTGGTTCAAGCACGGTCCTGAGGACTGAGGAGAGCTCCATGGGAGAGCATCAGCCTCAGGTGCTAAAAATTGCTTGATACTGAGCATTCGCCTCAGATGAGGTTGCTGGATGCATCCTGGTCAGGGCTATCTCCTCCCTTCTCACCTAAATAAAATTAATAAAAGAAAATCCAGGAAGAAACACAAACATAATTTATCAAGAATAGAATTCTTATAGAGAACTAAATTTCTATTGAGGAAACTATCCATTCCTAAAATCAGTCTTACATGTGCTTTCATTTTGCTAGCCTATATGATATTCATTTTTGCATCTTGAATAATTTATGTGCCACTGACCAGCATGATAAAATATTTCACTTTAAGCATACATCTACATTTCTTAACTCAGTCTCAATTCTAATTACTGCACTCAATTTCTGTTTCTTGATGGGATAAGGAATCCTACATAAAACTGAACAACAGATAATAAATTCCATTTAATAGGGATGACTGAGTAGGGCTTACTAAGGAGATTTAAGCTTAAATTAAATTTTATTTCCTGAGTTAGAAGTTTCATAAACCTTTAAATAGGCAAAAGTTTACCCACAGATTTGGCCTTTTTGAGGTGGGGGTGTGCTCAACTGTCTTCCTTTCTTTTCTCTGTCATAATTCTTCTCCATGTGACCTAGAAAGAAGACAAAGGCATTTTCCTCCTGTTGATCTGGCATACATCTCTTTTCCAAACTATGTTTTTCTTAATTTAGGTTGAGTTTGGAGAAGAAAATAAAGAAAAGGGATCGTTGGGTGAGCTTCTTATTCCCTTGTGTCCTATCTAGCACATGCTATCCCATTATCAGGGGAGAAAAATTCTGCTACATTTAAAAAGTCAGAAGATTCTCACTTTTTTTTCCTCAGCATTTCTGAGATACTCTTAGGAGATGTAAAATACTGAGCTGTTCTGGGGAGAAAAAGGGAGAAGGAAAGCTATTTACAGAGTTTGCTCCTTAGATACCTGCATTGGGCACATGTTGCAGGACCCAGGCTGGTGGACTTACAGGAGAAGAGGGTGTCAGGCAGCTTTGGATTTCTCCATCAGTGTACAAGCTCCACTAAGCGGGAGCCTAAGAAAGATGGGCCCCCATCGCACCTGGAACAATACCTCACATGTAATGAGCACTTACTAATGGTTGAATAAATAAGTAAATGGCATGAATTGCCTCTTTTTATGTTGATTTTCAGAAACATCAAGGATGTCAGTGCTTACTGGTCCTGACTTGATTGGTGTTACAGTCATTAGTCTGAGAGTGATGATTTTACAATGCACAAGATTGCTCTTGTGCCTTTCATTTCACTGCCCTTTCTGGTCAGATTTTCAATATGCCCACTGTGAAATTCTTAGCTTCCAATGCTCTCTCTCTCTCTCTCTCCTTTTTTTTTGTATTTTTCCAAAGTGAGAAGTGGCGTGGTGGCGGGGCATGGAGGCAGACAGACAGACTCCCGCTAGCGCGGGACTGGGATCCACCTGGCATGCCCACCAGGGGGCAATGCTCAGCCCCTCTGGAGCATTGCTTCACTGCAACTGGAACCATTTTAGCGCCTAAGGCAAAGGCCATGGAGCCATCCTCAGTGCTGGGGGCCAACTTTGTTCCAGTGGAGCCTTGGCTGTGAGAGGGGAAGAGAAAGAGAAAGAGAGAGAGAGAGAGAGGAGAGGGGGAAGGGTAGAGAAGCAGACGGGCGCCTCTCCTGTGTGCCCTGGCCAGGAATCAAACCTGGGATTTCCCCATGCCAGGTCGACACTGTACCACTGAACCAACTGACCAAGGCCAAGAACAAGGAGCTTTTTAATGTTGCTTGTTTTTTTCATCCACATTTCCTATTCCTATCTCCTACCCACTCTTCAATATGCAACCATGTTCCTGTTTTCTGTGGTCCTTTAGCTTCTATACTTTTGTAAAATATAAGTTATTTTGTGGGCATTAATTCATAATTTACACTCTACTGTGTTACAGATATTCTTCTCACCATTATTATGATTTTAATTTTTTTTCTCTGGGCACTAATATCAATTGTGTAGCTAAGTGAACACTCAATCTATGGTCTTGAATTTAGTCCATGGCTGCATAATCCTACACAAAGTGCATCAATTACATTCGACCTATTCAGTCCTCTGTGCTGGACCCCAGGTTACCTTTGGTTTCCCACTCCAGAATTGGTGTTTTGGTAAACATCCTGACATTTGCCTCCTTATAGTTGTGTATAATTTTGCAGAGTGGGATTTGATCAGGTATTTATGCAAAATTATATATTTAACAACTAACTGCAGCCACTTCCTCTCCAGAATGGCTTCCAGTCTCCTTTCCCACCAGCAGTGAACAGGGACTCCACATTTTTGTGTTCCTGCCAACTCAGCATTATACAACTCTTTATTTCTTTCTGGTCCAATGTGTATAGTTACATCCCATTATTGCTTTATTTTACATTTGTAAAACTAATTTGTTTTTAATAATATTTCTTTTTAAAGATTGACTTTTTGTGTTTTATTTTCTGTAAGTGGACTGTTTTCTTTGCCTATTCTGTTAGGGGTTTCTTTCTTTTCCTTGTTATTATTAGAAGCTCATGTCAGTTTTAAATATTGCAAATATCTATTCTAAATCAGCCATGTCTCTGTTAACTTTGTCCACAGCATCTTTTGTTGAATAAAACTCTTTAAATTTGATAAGATCAAATTAATTGTTTTGCTTACATTTTATACCTCTGGAGCAAAGAGCTTTATAAATAAAATTTTATGACAATAATAAAAAAAGGTGGAAAATTGAACTGGCAGAAGAGGACTTCAGAGCCTCAGGTCACACCCACCGGATTCCTGGATACCAATTCAAATAAGCCCCCTGCTGAGACCAGCAAACAAAGACAATCACCTGTTAAGAAAACAAACAAATCAAGACTTCAAAGGGACTTGAATCCTAAAGTGGATTACAAATAATAGATGATGCCAACCCAAGAAGACTCAGAAACAACACAAGCAAAAACTAGAGGTAGACAACACCAAGCCTAGACTCAACCAGCTATACAAAGAAAACACCCAGACATCCAGGCACAATGAGAAGACAAAGAAGTGCAATCCAAATGACACCACAAGAGAGACCTTCAGGAGATGAACTGAGTGATATGGAAATAATCAAACTTCTGGATGCAATGCGGAGTTTAAAATAATGATTGTAAGGATGCTTAGGGATCTTAGAACAACAATGGATGGTCATCACGAACACCTAAATAAAGAAATAGCAAGTATAAAAAAGGATATTGAAATATTAAAAAAGAATCAGTCAGAGATGACAAATACAATATCAGAAATGAAGACCACAATGGAAGGAATTAAAAACATGATGGATGGAGCTGAGGATCGAATCAGCAAGTTGGAGAACAACTGGAATGAAGGCATGAAAGCAGAGAAGAAAAAAGAAAAGAGACTCAGAAAGTCTGAGGAAATTCTTAGAGAGCTCTGTGACAACATAAAGAGAAATAACATCCGCATCATAGGGGTTCCTGAAGAAGAAGAGAAAGAACAAGGGATATAGGCTTTATTCAATCATATCATAGCTGAAAACTTCCCTAAATTAATGCAGGAGAAACTCTCACAAATTCAAGAAGCACAGAGAACTCCACTAAAAAGAAACCCAAAGAAACCTACACCAAGACACATCATAATTAAAATACCAAAGCTAAGTGATAAAGAGAAAATATTAAAAGCTGTAAGAGAAAAAAAGGCTATTGCCTACAAAGGAGCCCCCATAAGGATGACATCAGACTTCTCAACAGAAACACTTGAAGCCAGAAGAGAATGGCAAGAAATATTCAAAGTAATGCAGAACAAGAACCTACAACCAAGACTACTTTATCCAGCAAGGCTATCATTTAAAATTGAAGGAGAAATAAAAAGGTTCCCAGACAAAAAAAAAACTCAAGGAATTCATTACAACCAAACCAATGCTGCAGAAAATGTTAAGGGGCATGGTGTAAACAGATCAAAGTGGGAAAAGAATATAACAAAAGAAGAATACAGCTTTAAATAATAAAATGGCAATAAACAACTACATGTCAATAATAACCTTAAATGTAAATGCATTAAATGATCCAATCAAAAGACATAGGGTAGCTGCATGGATAAGAAAACAGGACCCATACATATGCTGTCTATAAGAGGCAGACCTTAAAACAAAAGATGCACATAGGTTGAAGGTAAAAGGATGGAAAAAAAAACATTTCATGCAAATGGAAATGAAAAAAAAAATTGGGGTAGCAATACTTATATCAGACAAAATGGACTTTAAAACAAAGAATATAGTAAGAGATAAAGAAGGCCACTACATAATGATAAAGGGAGCAATGCAATGGGAAGATATAACTATTATAAATATCTACACACCTAATATAGGAGCACCTAAATATATAAAGCAGACTTTGATGTATATAAAGAGCAAGATCAACAGCAACACTATAATAGTAGGGGATTTTAATACCCCACTAACATCACTAGATAGATCCTCAAGAAAGAAAATTAACAAAGAAACAGCAGACTTAAAGGACACACTAGATCAACTCGATTTAATAAATATCTTCATAACCTTTCACCCTAAAGCAGCAGAATATACATTTTTTTTAAGTGCTCATGGTACATTCTCTAGAATAAACCACATGTTAGGGCACAAAAGTGGTCTAAACAAATTTAAGAAGATTGAAATCATATCAAACACATTCTCTGATCCCAATGGCATGAAACTAGTAATCAACCACAACAGAAAAGCTCAAAAATTCTCAAACACATGGAAACTAAATAGCAGGTTGTTAAATAACGAATGGATCAAGAAAGAGATCAAACAAGAAATAAAAAAATTCCTAGAAACAAATGATAACGAGCATACAACTCAAAATTTATGGGACACAGCAAAAGCAGTACTCAGAGGGAAGTTCATAGCACTACAGGCACACTTTAAGAAGCTAGTAAAAGCTAAAATAAACAACTTAACCCTGCATCTAAAAGAACTAGAAAAAGAACAGCAAGTAAAGCCTAAATGTAGTAGAAGGAAGGAAATAATAAAGATCAGAGCAGAAATAAATGACATAGAGACTAAAGAAACAATACAGAGGATCAATGAAATTAGGAGCTGGTTTTTTGAAAAGGGAAACAAGATTGATGAACCTTTAACTAGACTCACCAAGAAAAAGAGAGAGAGGACTCAAATAAATAAAATTAAAAATGAGAGTAGAGAAATAACAACCGACACAACAGAAATACAAAGGATTATAAGAAAATACTATGAAGAACTGTATGCCAAAAAACTAGACAAATGAGATGAAATGGACAAATTCCTTGAAACATACAATCTTCCAAAAATCAGTCTGGAAGAATCAGAAAACCTAAACAGACTGATTACACCAAATGAGATCAAAACAGTTATCAAAAAAGTCCCAACAAAGAAAAGTCCTGGGCCAGATTGCTTCACAAGTGAATTCCACCAACTATTCAAAGAAGAACTAATTCCTATCCTTCTCAAGCTATTTCAAAAAATTCAAGAAAAAGGAAGACTTCCAAGCTCCTTTTATGAGGCGAGCATAATTCTGATTCCAAAACCAGGCAAAGACAACACAAAGAAAGAAAATTATATGCCAATATCCCTGATGAATATAGATGCTAAAATCCTCAACAAAATATTAGCAAACCAGATCCAACAATATATGGAAAAAATCATACACCATGATCAAGTGGGATTTATTCTGGGGAGGCAAGGCTGGTACAATATTCACAAATCTATCAATGTTATTCATCACATAAATGAAAGGAAGGAGAAAAACCACATGATAATTTCAATAGATGCAGAAAAAGCATTTGATAAAATTCAGCCACCATTCATGATCAAAACTATCAGCAAAGTGGGAATACAGGGAACATACCTCAATATGATAAAAGCCATCTATGAGAAACCCACAGCCAATATCATACTCAATGGGCAAAAATTAAAAGCAATCCCCTTAAGATCAGGAACAAGGCAGGGGTGCCCCCTTTCACCACTTTTATTCAGCATAGTCCTGGAAGTCCTAGCCACAGCAATCAGACAAAAAGAAGAAATAAAAGGCATTCAAGTTGGAAAAGAAGAAGTAAAGCTATCATTATTTTCAGATGATACAATATTGTACTTAGAAAATCCTAAAGTCTCAGTCAAAAAAGTACTGGACCTGATAAATGAATTCAGCAAGGTGGCAGGATATAAAATTAATACTCAGAAATCAGAGGCATTTTTATACACCAAAAATGAACAGTCAGAAAGAGAAATTAAGGAAACAATCTCGTTCACTATTACAACCAAAAAATACAGTACCTAAGAGTACATTTAACCAAGGAGAGTAAATACTTATACTCGGAAAATTATAAAACATTGATAAAAGAAATCAAGGAAGATACAAACAAATGGAAGCATATACCATGCTCATGGTTAGGAAGAATAAACATCATTAAAATGTCTATATTACCCAAAGCAATCTATAAATTCAATGCAATACCAATTAAAATACCAATGACATACTTTAAAGATATAGATCACATATTCCAAAAATTTATATGGAACCAAAAGAGAACACGAATAGCCTCAGCAATCTTAAAAAAGAAGAATAAAAGGGGAGGTATCACACTTCCTGATATCAAGCTATACTACAAGGCCATTGTACTCAAAACAGCCTGGTATAAGAACAGGCACATAGATCAATGGAACATAATGGAGAACCCAGAAATAAACCCACAGCTCTATGGACAACTGATATTTGATAAAGGAGGTAAGGAAATACAATGGAGTAAAGACAGCCTCTTCAACAAATGGTGTTTGGAACATTGGACAGCAACCTGAAAAAAAATGAAACTAGACCATTAACTTACACCATTCACAAAAGTAAACTCAAAATGGATAAAAGCCTTAAATGTAAGGCATGAAACCATAAGCATCTTAGAAGAAAATATAGGCAGTAAGCTCTCCGACAGCTCTCACAGCGATATATTTGCTGATTTATCTCCACGGGCAAGGGAAATAAAAGACAGGATAAACAAATGGGACTATATCAAACTAAAAAGCTTTTGCACAGCCAAAGACAATAAGAACAGAATAAAAAACAAACTACACAATGGGAGAACATATTTGACAGTATGTCTGATAAGGGGTTAATAACCAAAATTTATAATGAACTTGTAAATCTCAACACCAGAAAGACAAAAAATCCAATCAAAAAATGGGCTAAAGAAATGAATAGACACTTCTCCAAAGAGGATATACAGATGGCCAATAGGCATATGAAAAAATGCTCAACATCATTAATCATTAGAGAAATGCAAATTAAAACCACAATGAGATATCACCTCACACCAGCCAGAATGGCGCTCATCAACAAAACAACACAGAATAAGTGCTGGTGAGGATGTGGAGAAAAGGGAACCCTCCTGCATTGCTGGTGGGAATGCAGACTGGTGCAGCCTCTGTGGAAAACAGTATGGAGATTCCTCAAAAAATTGAAAATCGAACTGCCTTTTGACCCAGCCATCCCACTTTTAGGAATATACCCCAAGGACACCATAGAACGGTTCCAGAAGGAGAAATGCACCCCCATGTTTATAGCAGCATTGTTCACAATAGCGAAAATCTGGACACAGCCCAAGTGTCCGTCAGAGGACAAGTGGATTAAAAAGCTTTAGTACATATATACTATGGAATACTACTCAGCCATAAGAAATGATGACATCGGATCATTTACAATAACATGGATGGACCTTGATAACATTATACGGGGTAAAATAAGTAAATCAGAAAAAAACTAAGAACTATATGAACCCATGCATAGATGGGACAAAAAAATGAGACTCAGAGACATGGACAAGAATGTGATGGTAACAGGGAGTGGGGTAGAGGGGTGGGGAGGGGGCGAGGAAGGAGAGGGAGGGAGTGGGGGGAGGGTTAGGGGCACAAAGAAAACCAGATAGAAGGTGACAGAGGACGATTTGAGTTTGAGTGAGGGGTATGCAGCATAATCAAAGGTCAAAATAATCTGGAGATGTTTTCTCGGAACATATGTACCCTGATTTATCAATGTCACTGCATTAAAATTAATAAAAATAAGATTAAAAAAAGTGGAAAATTATTTTTGATAGTTTTATGCCAAACAACAAGTACTGTTTCTGCAGAGTTGAGTGACATTAGGCTCCTCCATTACTTGAGTAACTCTGAAGATTTCTATTTCTCTAGGCCAGAGTGAAGAATAAGATTTGCTTGTGGCATGTGTTCTAAAGAGCTTTTCCACCTCAGTGGAGAAGAGCTTTTGAAGAAATAATTTATTTCAAGCAAGCCCTAGTTATTGGCTTAGGATTGCCTGGCAAAGCTTGGACCTGCCCAGGGCTGAGTAATTTAAATGCTAGTGTGTCCCTCATTTGGCCTGCATTGAGTGATTTAGTTTTTCTAATCAATTCTTACTAAAAATAGGTGTTGAGAAGAAGACTGTAAGGTGGAACTTCCCACACTGGTTTATACTTACTAGATTTTAATTTACCTTTTTTTGACCAACTGTTATGAACAGAATGTTTGTGGCCAACCTCCCAAATTCATATGTTGAAACTTTGGAGGTGGGGAGGTTATAAGAAGCCCTCATGAATTGGATTAGTGGCTTATAAAAGAGATCCAAGAGAGCTCTCTCTTCCTCTCTGCCATATGAGGATACAACAATAAAATGGCTGTCTGCAATCTAGAAGAGAGTCCTCACCAGAATGTGACCATGCTTGCATGTTGATCTCTAATTTCCAGCTCTCCAATCTATAATATTCTGTTACAGCCTGAACCAAGACACCAATCATTCAAGTTAGCCAGAAAAAAATGTAGATTGGTTCCTAAAGAAACTATGGATGGGTAAGTTCAAATTTTATTTACAATTTCACTGATTGGTACACTTAGATAGTATAGTAGGTGGAATCATGTTCCCCCAGAACTGATATCCACTGAGAAGCTCAGAAAGTGAGTACCTGTACTTATTTGAAAATAATAGCAGATGCAATTAGTTAAGGATCTTGAGATAAAATCATCCTGGATTTAGGGAGGGCCCTAAATCCAATGACTTTGAGGAAAGGAGAGGACACAGACATGCAGGAAAGGAGAAGATGTGAAGATGGAGTTAAAAATTAAAGTTATGCTGTCATAAGTCAAAGAATCTCAGGAGGCATGACAAGCTAGAAGAGAAAAGGGAGAATTCTTCCTTAGAGCCTTCAGCATGGTCCTGCTGAAACTTTGATTTTGGAGATCTGGTCTCCAGAGCTGTGACAGAATAAATTCCTATTGTTTTAAGCTGCTGAGTTTGTGGTAATTTGAAACAAGCTTAAAAAACTAATACAGGTGAAGTGACAACATGATCACTTATCAGGTTTAAGATGTCCAGGGGTTACTAGTACACAGAAAACCAGAAACAAAATAAGTAGATTCTAAAGACTTCTGAGGACCCACGTTGCTAAGAAAGCTATTATTATTACAGTTATTGCCAATCAGAAAGATGCCTGGAATATCAGAATCTAAAACTCAAGCTCAGCCCAAACAATGGTCTAAGTGTTCGCCATATATATCTAAAACTTTGTCCACAATTTAACTCACATTTTTTCCCGTGATCCAGCATTCTATCAGGCAGATGATCCTTAATAACCTCTCCTTTGCTTTCCCTTCTCAGAGGCATTTAAATGACATCAGATGTGTAGGGAGGAAGAGTCAAGGGTATAAACATGACATGATTCTTGGAGGGTTACACAATAGAATTCCATGAATACCATTAATTTTTGCAGTAGTTATTTATTAAGAGATGATTACATGCCAGACACTGTGAGAAATACTGGAGAGGGCTGACTTATGTCATTATGTCTTCGGGTTTTCTGTCTATAACCACGTGATCCATGTGAATGATTGCCAAGCATTTTGGGGTTGCCTCTCCTCTGTGTGAGATACCTCTTTGTGTCAGTGAGGCCCTGGGGTTTGGTGATGGCCCTCTACTACCTCTCTGTGACTCCAACAGCTATATTCTGACTCTGATCTTTTGACTACTCTTTGTGACACTGCTGGAGAAATGAGTTTGTAAAATTTGTATTTTTTGAGTTTGCTCACTTTTATTGTTAAAAAATGGCACTGGGCAGTCCCGTGTGTGCTTGCCTTCAGAGAAGGGCAGTTGATTGCATATTTCAGATTGCGTCCCTGCCTGGGAGGGGCCATTGTTTTGCTAATGTTTGCTGGAGGAGGAGACTTCATGGGCCCAGGTAGTTTTGCAGGGAGAGCTGAGAGAATGCAGAGTGCTGAGAAAGAAGGCAGTTTGGCAGAGGAGAAGAAAGAGTACAGAGGTGAAACCAGAGCTAAGGGGCTTTGTGAGCTCTGCTGAGACTGGTGGGGCCTTTGATTTCACAACTAGGAGGAACCAGAGAAGATTCTCCTGGTTGTGAAACCAGAGAATGCATCAGGATTTTGGGAGCCCTGAATGAAAGGAAGTGTTTTCCTTGCCTGTTTGCTCGTTGGCGGGTGCGAGACTTTAATAAACAGAATACCTTGCCATTTTTTGGCTCCACTGTTTCTTTACTGTCTGCCTGAATCCAATGTGAACCTGCATGGCCACGATGGTGGTGGTCACTGTCCTAACAGGCATCCTGGGTGTGTGGTTGATCTCTCCCTTTGGCATATAACTTTCTATCTCTCACATCACAACTTTAAGTTCAGGAAACTCACAGAGTTCTAAGAGTTGGCTGAATCTTACTGATTTTCTATCCAGTATCTAGGTCAGGCACAATTCATGATCACTGGTCTACTTTTTATGGTACCCATATTCTCTCACTCTTGGAACCTAATAAGAGTGTCTGAGAATTCTAACCTCCATCACATTATTATATATTGTAAGAGTTGCTTCTTAGCTATCACTCCCAAGGGTATTTCTAATTTTGGCTAAGATGCAGACACTAGAAAAGTGTTTCTATTACTCAGAGTTGAGTGTGTCAAGAAGTAGAAACCACAGCTTTCGGTGAGACAAAACAGATATAACTTAATAAGATACATAGAAAGAAAGAGGAAAAATGGAGTTACTCATGTTCTAGGAGATAAAATTCATAGTAGGGGGATAGTGAATGTGAAGAAAATGGTTTATTACTAGAAAAAGGATTTTAATTGAGAAAGTCAGGGTGGCACTGGATAGGGGTTTGGATACCACAAAACTAGGTGAGCCCAAACCCAGGGGTAATACAGGGGTAGGCATGCAGTCTGGCTCTCTTAAATAGGCCATTTAGAGTCATATTTTGTCTGTGGAGAGTGGGACTGGGTCCAGCTAAGGTCCCACCCATTGCCAAGAGCTTAAAGAGGCTGTGGAATGAGGAATTGATCAGTATTCTGAAGGGCAATATGGATGATCAAGAAGCCTCATGCTCAGACCTCATGATGTTGTCAGAGCCTTAGGGCTCATATTTGTCCAGTAATTGTATCTGTAAGAATCTGTTATTTCAGAGAGAATGGACTCTCAGTGCTAGCTTCAGTTCAACTTAATGTAAAGCCCACTATGTACTGAGATCATCAAAGTTCTCAGCTTGACATTTAAAACTCTCCATCTTTTGACCTTTCCTTTTTTTTTCCATGTTTAATTCTGAGTGTATGCCTCTATATACCTGTCTTCAGTCACAATCATCAACTCAGTCTTCCCCAAACATGGCTTTCAGTCAACTGATGCTAAGCCATTGCTCAAGCTATTCCCTTTACTTCGAGTGCCTCCTCCTACTTATGCCTGCTAAAGTTGTACATAATCTTTGTCTCAGATTAAATCACCCTCTAGGTATTCCCTAGATTTAATGCCCTCATTCACACTTGCACAACACTTTGAATATCTGTTATATAATGTGTCCCATTTTGTCTTATGCTAAAGTTATTTTACATATGTTACTGTTTTCCTTTCCAGTTTAGAAGTCCCATATGTTTTTGTTAAATATTTATAACATCATTATGCCTAGCAGCACAGCTTTGTATATAGAGACACTCCATAAAACCTATTGAACTCTCTAAAGTTGAGATAAATTACAAATATAATTTCATATTGAATATATAGAAGACTGAATGGATTTTCTTTTTTAATATCTTTTTAAAATTTTTTATTTATTCATTTTAAAGAGAAGAGAATGTGTGTGTGAGAGAGAGAGAGAGACAGAGAGAGAGAAGAGAGGAGGAACAGGAAGCATCAACTCCCATATGTGCCTTGACCAGGCAAGCCAAGGGTTTCAAACCAGTGACTTCAGTGTTCCAGGTTGACACTTTATCCACTGCACCACCATGATCAGGCTGAATAGATTTTTTACATTTAAAATACTGTCCGGTTTTTATTAACACATGACACAGTTTCCCTTAAGTCTTCAGGTTCTTTTTCTTGGTTCCATCTCTCTTTCTTACCACAGCCCTAGGCCTGTGTTTGGCTTTAGCCTTTCCTCCACTCTCTGGAGGGCTCAAGACACCCCTTTAACTGGGTTCTGGCTGAGCTGTGCTGGCAGCAGTCTGGCTCACTTCGCCAGCCCAGAAGGTGCCGCCACCCTCCCCACAGCCACTCCTGAGAATCCTGTTCCCTCTTTCTCCTCTCTGTTAATGCTATTAGACCTTTTGTTTCAAGATGATTTCTCTCTCTGTTTTCTTTTGGTCAATGTACTGTACAGTGCAAAAGCCAGGGTTGTATAATTGTTAAAAATATGAATTTTGGAGTTCTAATATCTGGGGTTAAATTCCAACTCTACCCTATTATGTATTATCTTGGGACAAATGCTTAATCCTGACAAAGTGACTTTGTCAGTGGTAGAATGAAAGTAATAACATATTAACAACTCACAGAGCTCTCCTGAGGTTTCAGCGAGATGTATGTCTACACCAATAAACAGCGCCTGGCACATAGTAAGCTACTGAAAAAAGTGGCTGTGCTACCAACCATTCTGATCTTTTTCTAGATGTTTTTTAAAGTATTGTACTTTTATTTGTATTATACCTTTTAAAATTTTTATTGTTATTAAGAGCCTTTTATTTCTTAAAATTTATATTGTTTTGTCTTTCAAAAATAAAGATTACTAAACAAATCACACACATTCTAAACAGAAAATAAGATATTTTTTGTATAAAGGGAGCTTTGATCAAATGGTGAATTTATAGTTCTTTCTAGTTCAGCTAATATCTTTATAATATATTCAATTTAAAAAACACTTTTTCATGTAGTATTTTCACCATATATATGAGGTAGGTAAAAAATGTACTTACTGTTGGTCCCATTTTATAGATAAGAAAATTGAGGCAAAGGGTTATACATCAGATCTTCTGACTCTTATTGCACCTTTTTAAATACTGTAGTTCTAATTAGTTAGATTAGATTGATTTTCTAGGCCAAGAGGAAGAGTCATGTTGGATTATTTGCATGGATTAGTGCCATGAAACAGATAAGTAATGAGGAAAAGGGTGCATAGCTTTAGCAGCACAGTCAACACAGTTCCTAGCCTCAAACTACAGAACAAGAGGAGGTTTCCCAAACCTCTAGGACGCTCCTCAGCAGTGTGTGTGCTGAAAGCGGACTGACCACACCATCTTGCCTCACCTGTGTTCCTCACATGGGGAATTCTTGCTGACTTATTCTGCTGCTATTTATGATGTATAATATCTTTTTAATACACTTTACCTTCAATGTCCCCTATCAGAGATACTAAATATATATTTGCAATATAAAGGCATCCCATTACCTTCCTCTGGGTAATCCCTATTCTTTTTTTTTTAATTTTACCAATATCTGAGGTTTCTCATTTATATTTTCACTTGGAAACTAGTGCCCTCACTGTGAAACTATTCTTTTGATTTTACACTAACTTTTATGAAGAAAGGTAATTTATTATTGTCTTCTCCAGTATAAAAGGACAGAGATATAAATTAGGCATTAAAAATAACCTGTTCTCAAAGCACACCAAAAAAACCAAATCATAAGCCTGTAACACACTTGGGTTAGTAAAGACAAGGCTCCTTATTTAAATCTCCTTTTGTTAAAAAACTTTCACAAATGTTAAATGAATAACTCTCTCAGCAGCTCTTTCAGATAAGCCCTTAGACACACATACTCCCACAATTTTTTAATCCAAAGCAGTACTAGAAACTCAGCAGCCAGCCTGTAGTCCTGTCCCTGTTTTATGCATCTCATCTCTAAATAAGGCTGAAGCGATGCAGAAGGTAATTGATAGAAGGGCTTGGTCAAGATCAGTAGAGGAAGAAAAGTCTAAAGAACAATATACAGGGCTGGAAGCTGACCCAGACCTGAATTTCCATCTTGTCTTACCCTTATAATTCCATTCCCAGATCCTGTTCCTATAACTGCATCCTTCTCTGTGGATTCTATTCTGCTGCAAGCATTCTACTCACATGGGCTATTAATGAGATCAAGAGAAAAAGACATGTAGCAGCAGCATAAGCTACAGAAAGGCAGGACCTGTGTTTTTCATCATTGCTTATCCCTTACTCCTGTGTATGTGTGTGTGCAAGTGCATACATGCCTCTTGTGTGCATTTCTCTCCCTTGGACTACATTTATTGTTTTATTTATTGTTTTTGTTTCTGACCTTTAACATTCCAATATTCATTCAATCAATGTCTATATACTAGTACCACACTCTGTGGGGAACAGTGCTGGTAACCAGGAATTCATATAAAATATAAGAAGAAAAAAATATGTAAGAATTTCATCTTCAATTTTCAAAGATCTATTAGACAGAAGGTTTCTCTTTATTTTTTAATTTTTAAATTTTATTTAGAAAATTAATTATAATAGGGTGACATTGATCAAAAAAAGTACATAGGTTTCAGGTAAACTTTTCTTTGACAGTTGAACAGTTGACTATGTTATATGCCCATCACCCAAAGTCAAATCACTTTCCATCAACTTATATTTGTCCCTCTTTATACCCTTCTGCCCACTTCTCCCTCCTCCCCACTTACCCATGTCTCCTTCCCCTTGGAAGCCACTTCACATTTATGTATGTCCATGAGTCTTGGTTTTATATCCCACCAATGTGTGAAAACATACAGTTCTTAGCTTTTCCTGATTTACTTATTTCACTTGTATAATGTTCTCAAGGTCCATCCATGTTGTCATAAATGTCACTATGTCATTGTGTCTTATGGCTGAGTAGAACTCCATCGTATGAATGTACCACATTTTTTTTTTTTGTATTTTTGTCGAAGTGAGAAGAGGGGAGGCAGACAGACTCCCACATGCATCTGACTGGGATCCACCCGGCATGCCCACCACGGGGTGATGCTTGGCAGCTCTGGAATATTGCTCCGCTGCAATGGGAACCACTCTACCACCTGAGGCAGAGGCCGGGCCAACTTTGCTCCAATGGAGCATGGGCTGTGGGAGGGGAATAGAGAGATAGAGAGAAAGGAGAGGGGGAGAGGTGGAGAAGCAGATGGGCACTTCTCCTGTGTGCTCTGGCCAGGAATCAAACCTGGGACTTCCACAGCCAGGCCAACGCTCTATTGCTGAGCAACCAGCAAAGGCCCCACATCTTCTTTATCCAGTTCTCTTTTGAATGACACTTTGGCTGTTTTCAAGTCTTGGCCACTGTGAACAATGCTGCGATGAACATGGGGTGCATGTGTCTTTATGTACCAATGTTTTTGATGTTTAAAGGTAGATACCTAGTAGGGGATTGCTGGGTCATATGGTAATTCTATTCTTTATTTTTTGAGGAACCACCAAACTTTCTTCTATAATGGTTGTACTAATTTGCATTCCTAACAGTAGTGAGTGAGAATTTTTTTCTCCACAGCCTCTCCAACACTTGCTATTACCTGTCTTGTTGATAATAGCCAATCTAACAGGTGTGAGGTGATATCTCATTGTAGTTTGATTTGCATTTCTGAAATAACTAGTGAAGATGACATTCGTTTTATATTTTTCTTGACCATTTATCTGTTCTCTTGGGAGAAGTGTCTGTTCAGGTCCTCTACCCATTTTTATATTGCATTGTTTGTTTGTTTGTTGTTGAGTTTTATGAGTTCTTTGTATATTTTGGATATTAGGCCCTTATCTGAGCTGTTGTTTGAAAATATCATCTCCCATTTAGTTGGCTGTCTGTTTGTTTTGTTGTCAGTTTCTTTTGCTGTACAGAAGGTTTTTAGTTTGATATAACCCCATTCATTAATTTTTGCCTTTATTTCCCTTGCCTTTGTGGTCAAATTCATAAATTGTTGGCTATGGTCAAGGCTCATAAACTTAGTACCTATGTTTTCTTTTTTTTTTTTTTGTAGTTTTCTGAAGCTGGAAACGGGGAGAGACAGTCAGACAGACTCCCGCATGTGCCCCACCGGGATCACCCGGCATGCCCACCAGGGGCGACGCTCTGCCCACCAGGGGGCAACGCTCCGCCCCTCCGGGGCACCGCTCTGCCGCGACCAGAGCCACTCTAGCGCCTGGGGCAGAGGCCAAGGAGCCATCCCCAGCGCCCGGGCCATCCTTGCTCCAATGGAGCCTTGGCTGTGGGAGGGGAAGAGAGAGACAGAGAGGAAGGAGGGGGGGGGTGGAGAAGCAAATGGGCGCCTCTCCCATGTGCCCTGGCTGGGAATTGAACCCAGGTCCCCCGCAGGCCAGGCCGACACTCTACTGCTGAGCCAACCGGCCAGGGCCAGTACCTATGTTTTCTTGTATGTAATTTATTGTTTCAGATCTTATATTTAGTTGTTTGATCCATTTTGAATTAATTTTTGTGCAGGGGGACAAACTGTAATCAAGTTTCATTCTTTTGCATGTGGCTTTCCAATTTTCCCAGCACCATTTATTGAAGAGGCTTTCTATTCTCCATTGTGTGTTTTTGGCTTCTTTGTTGAAGATGATTTGTCCATATATATGTGATTTTAGTTCTGGGCTCTGGATTCTGTTCCATTGGTCTGTATGTCTGTTTTTCTGCAAATACCATGATATTTTGAATATCATGGCTTAGGATATAATATGAGGTCAAGTAGTGTGATACTACAGCTTCATTCTTTTTCCTTAGGATTGCTTTTTTTATTTGTTTTTTTTTTTATGGTATCATATAAAGTTCTATTTCCTTAAAAAATAACATTGGGATTTTGATGGAGATTGTATTAAATTTGTATATTGCTTTGAGTAATATGACCATTTTAACTGGGTTAATTAATTCTTCCAATCCATGAACACAGGATATTTTTCTATTTCATTGTGTCTATTTCAATTTCTTTCAAAAATGTCTTATATTTTTTAGTATATTGGTCCTTCCCATCCTTTGTTAAGTTTATTCCTTAGTATTTTTTTTTTAACTAAGAATTCGCGAACGCAGTCCCCCATTACCACAAATTAGCAGTCGAGTTTCCCACATTTGGGGAAATCGCAGGGGTCAGCACATCCGGAGTGCAATGGATAAGCCTCGCCCTGGGAAAACCACCTTCGTGATCATGGTATCTCCCCTGCCAGTTAAGTATATTCCTTAGTATTTTATCTTTTTTGTTTGTTTGTTTTAAGTGTAAAAGAAATTTTTTTGAGTTCATTTTCTGATGTTCCATCATTGGTGTATAGGAAAGCAGTGGACTTTTTTATATTCATTTTGTATCCTGTGACTTTACTGTATTGGTTTATTATTTTTAATAGTTTTTTGGTGGAGTTTTGGGGATTTTCTCTATACAGGATCATGTCATCAGCAAAAAGTGAGGCCTTTACTTTTTCTTTCTTGATATGGATTCTTTTTATTTCTTTCTCTTGACTGATTGCTCTGGCTAAAACTTCCGGAACTATGTTGAATAAGTGTGAAGAGAGTAAGCAGCCTTGTCTTGTTTCTGATTTTAGAGGAAACACCTTTATTTTTCATCATTTAGTACAGTACTAGCTGATGGTTTGTCATATATGACCTTTATTATGTAGAGGTAATTTATTTCTATTCTGATTTTATTGGGTGTTTTAAAAATAAAGGGATGTATCTTATCAAATTTTTTTTCTGCATCTATTGAAAGATCATATAATTTTACTTCCTTTTTTTGTTGATGTGGTAATCGATTTCTGTATGTTGAATCTTTATGTTCCCAGAATAAATCCCACTTGATCATGATGGATTATTTTTTTAATATGTTGTTGTATTCTATTTGCTGAAGGTTTTACATTTCTATTCATTGGAGATATTGGTCTGTAGTTTTCTTATTTTGTGTTATCTTTGCCAAGTTTTGTATTGAGGGTTATGTTTGCCTCTTAAATGTGTTGAGCAGTATTGCTTCTTCTAATTTTTGGAAGACTTTGAGAAGGATAGGTACCAGATCTTCTTTGAATGTTTGGTAGAATTTACTAGTGTAGCCATCTGGTCCTGGACTTTTGCTTTTAGGGAGATTTTTGATAGTTTTTTTCACTTCTTCCCCATTTATAGGTCTATTTAGGTTTTCCAGTTGTACATGGAAGTCTAGGAAGATTGTATAGTTCTAGAAATTTATCCATTTCTTCTAGGTTGTTGAATTTGGTGGCATATACTCTTTCTTAATATTCTACTATGATCCTTTGTATATCTATGATATCTATGGTAATTTCTCTTTCATTTCTGAGTTTGTTTATACAAACCCTTTTCTTTTTTCTTAGTGAGTCTAGCCAGTGGTTTGTTGATTTATTGATCTTTTCAATGAAGCAGCTCTTTGTTGTATCAATTTTTTCTATAGTATTTTTGTTCCCATTTCATTTAGTTCTGCTCTAATTTTTACTCTTTCTTTTCTTTTGTTGACTTTGGGTTGCCTTTGTTCTTCTTTTTCTAGTACATTAAGATATGATATTAGGCTGTTTATTTGTGATCTCTCTTATTTCTTTATATGAGCCTGAAATGTTATAAACTTCCCTCATATTACTAATTTCACTACATCCTAGATTTTGAGATGACATGCTGTCATTTTCATTTGCCTGTATATGTCTTTTGATCATTGCTTTTATGCAATGACCCAGTCATTTTTTACAAGTATGTTGTTTAATTTTCACATTTTTGTGAATTTCTTTACTTCCTTTTTGCAGTTGAATTCTCATTTCAAAGCCTTATGATCATAAAATGTGCTTGGTATAATTTTGTTCTTCTTGAATATGTTGATGTTAGTTTTGTAGCCAAACATATGGTCTATCCTTGAGAATGTTCCATGCACACTGGAGCAGAATGCATAATTTGATGTTTTGGGGTAAAATGCCGTATAAATGTTTATTTTGTCTATTTGGTCCACAATTTCACTTGAGGCCTATATTTCTTTATTAACTTTCTGTTTGGATGATCTGTGAAAAGCTTCTATGGTATGTTGAAATCTCCAAATATGATCGAGTTTTTGTCTGCTTCTATTTTTATATTAGTTGGTATATGTCTTATATTTTTTGGTGCTTCCTAGTTTGATGCATATATATTAAGAAGTGTTATGTCTTTTTGATACAATGTCCTCTTTGTCATTATGAAATGTTTATCTTTGTCTCTGGTTACCTTATGTCTTGAAATTAGCATTTTTATATATGAGTATTGCTGTGCCTGCTTTTCTTTGGATAATATTTGTTTGGAGAATTGTTTTCCAAACTTTCACTTTAAATCTACTTTTGTCCTTGCAGCTTAGATGTGTCTCTTGAAGGCAGCATATGATTGGGTTTAGCTTTTTGATTCAATCTGCTTTTCTGTGCCTCTTTACTGATTATTTCCAATCATTTACATTTATGGTAATTATTGACACTTGAGGATTTCTTATAGCCATTTTATATATTGTGTTTCCTGAGAGCTGTCTGTCTTGTTTGATTCTTCTTCTTTTTGTTTCTGTCAGTTAATTTTGTTTGGTAGTATTCCATACTTCTCCTGTTTCTTCTTTTTAAGCTCTATTTTTCAGTAGTGGCTCTTTCGTGGGTGGTTACCATTAGGTTATTAAGAGAAAAATGTTTCTATGTACAAGAGTCCTTTGTCTTATGAGTGCTTCTGCACTCCATCCTCCTTTGCTACTGCAGATCTTGTTCCTCTCCCCTTTTATGTTATTGTTGTCACAGATTATCCTTGTTTTAATTGTGATCTTGTTGGAGCTTTTACTTGTAATTTTGATTTGCTTTGTTCTTTGTGTCTGTTTGAATAACCCCCTTGAGTATTCCCTGCAGTGGGTTTGTTTTTGTGGTGATAAATTCCCTCAGCTCCTGTACGTGTGCAAAAGTTTTTATTTCTCTTTCATATTTGAAGGATAACTTTGATGGATATGGTATTCTTGGTTGATAATTCCTCTCTTTTTGTGCTCTGAATGTTTGAGTCCATTCTCCTCTTGCTTATAGAGTTTCTGCTGAGAAGTCTGGTCATAACCTCATGTGCTCTCCTTTATATGTTATGGTCTTTTCCCTAGCTGCCTTTTTTTTTTTTTACAGAGACAGATAGAGAGTCAGAGAGAGAGAGAGTGAGAGAGAGAGAGAGATAGGGACAGACAGACAGGAATGGAGAGATGAGAAACATCAATCATTAGTTTTTTGTTGTGACACCTTAGTTTTTCATTGATTGCTTTCTCATATGTGCCTTGACCGTGGGGCTATAGCAGACAAGAGTAACCCCTTGCTCTAGCCAATGACCTTGGGTACAAGCTGGTGAGCTTTGCTCAAACCAGATGAGCCCATGCTCAAGCTGGCAACCTCGGGGTCTCAAACCTAGGTCCTCTGCATCCCAGTTTGATGCTCTATCCACTGCGCTACTGCCTGGTCTGGCCCCTAGCTGCCTTGAGGATTTTTTCTTTTTTATTGTTTTCTGTCAATTTTATTACATTGTGCCTTGGAGTATTTCTGTTTGGGTGGATGTAACTTGATGATCCGTTTGCTTTTTGGATTTGAGACTCTAACTGTTTCCATAGGCTTTATAAATTCTTATCAATTATTTGTTTGAATAGGCTCTCCATTTTTCTTTTTCTCTCTTTTCTTCTGATATACTTATTATTCTTATATTGTTCTTTCTCATGGTGTCTGGCAATTCTTGTAGAGCTCTGTCAATTTTTTATATTTGTGAGTCTTTCTCCTCTTCTCTCTCTAGCATTTCTAGTTACCTGTCTTTAATCTCACTGATTCTTTCCTCTGTTTGGCTTGTTCTATTAACTAAACTTGTTATCTCAGTATTCAAGTTATATATTGAGTTCTTCATCTCTGTTTTTAATGTTTCAATCTCCATTGTATCAAAAAGACATAACACTTCTTTATATATATATATATATATATATATATATATATATATATATATATATATGCAGTGAGGTATTTGTTTTGTTCATTATTTCTTTTCTGAGTCATTTATTTGCTTAATTGTGTTCTTGCATCTTGTTGAGTATTTTCAGAACTTCAATTTTGAATTCTCTATCATTTAACTCCAAGGCTTCTATGTGATTGAAATTTTTTTCTGGAGAGTTTTTATTTCCTTTCTGAACTATGTCTCCCCAATTATATAGCCATGGTATTCTATTTAATTTTCCTTGATGGCATTTGAGAATGGTATTGTTAAGAACCCTAACAAAAGAACAGCTTTAGTGCATTTGGTGCATAGATTTTCCACTGTGCTTGCATACCTGGCTGGGGTAACTTCACTGTGCTATAGTTGTTCAGTTTGTTGAAATTTCAAAGGAAGAGATTAGGATTATTTCTTATGTGGCAATTACTATGATGTCATGTATTGAGTAATGATTTTTCTCTTGGTGGACATTTTCAGGCATGCAAAAAATAGAAAAAAAGTTAAACATATTGATGTTCTTTTATGCGACTTCAAAATTATTAATAAATGTCAATCTTGTTACACATTTGTCTTTATTCACTACTTACCCACTCTCACAGCACACACCTACACAAAGGTGATTATAAAGTCAATCCTAGGTATTGTGCTATTTGAGCAGAACAGTTCTGATTTTCTTAGATGAAGAAAGATGAGGAAGCTCTCAATATTCCTTCTATTGGTGCTACAGCTACATCCCCTCTTATTCTTCAAGTGTTGCATTTTGGACACTGCAGAGGGCTGCTGAGAGAACCTTGGTCTGACCAGACTCGTAGAAAAGCCCACTTACCTTAATACTTTGATTGTCTGAGAACTCACACTTATCACAAATTACAAGGATAAGGCCATGACATCAGGCTTGGGTGTGGGGTGGGACAGAGCTAATCACTGTGCTGCTCTGTAGTATATATATATATATATATATGAGCCTACCAGGGTGGTGCAATGTGAGAAGCATTTTATCTTGATATAATAATTCTTCATTTAATCATTCCAAAGAAAGAACATAAATAGCTACCAAAGACCATCTCATAAAACAGGCTAAAATCCAATGTCTATTATACATGGTAAAGCATGGCTAGTTGCCCATGGATTCTTCTGAACTCCCTCCCAGCAATCTCCCAAGCCCCTTGGACCCAAGCTTGCCTAAAAATGTCAGGTCCTTCCTGACTTAAACTTTGAGCCAATTGCTATTGTGAGCTTTTTTCTTGCTCTGTCATTAGGAGTGTATATCAAGGATATTGCTTAGCTAAATGGTTCAACTTTTATGAGTATTACAAAACAAAAGGGCAGAACTTTGCCATCTTCATTCAGTTTTATAGCTCAGTGTAGACAGTACTTAATAAATAATAGAGACAATACTGCTCAAAATAGATCTTATTGCACAGAAAATGTGAAGATTGAGTTACAGTTTATTATGGATATTGTAATTCAATCATACTTCAGGTTTAGTTGTGGGAAATTGCTAGAAGTATAAAAAGAACAACTCTCTCCTTTTTCTTTACCAATTTTGAGAAGCATATACAATAAGCTAAGAATAAAATCTAAATTAATAAAAACACCCAAGGTATAATTTAGGAGAAACGAAAGCATGATTTTTTAGAGTAAACAAATTTTGGAATTTTTTTCCAGCGTGACAAGTAAAATTAAAAGCTATTTCTAGATGTTAACCTACAGTATATGTTTACCTGATAGCATAATATTTGGGTATTCATGATTATGTAAATATGCAGTTACCCTGTATAAAGGCTTTTAAATACCCTGGAGCATATCTTTTCATAGCTCTATTTCTTAGCCATGTGTCAACACTCCTCCGGAACCATCAAATCTGAATATGTGTGCTAAAAACTCAAACTCAGATCCTCCCACTATGGCTCCTCCCCTAACTTAGTCAAGATTGCTTGACTTCTGTCCTTTACTATCCTTTGCTTTCCTTTGATTTTAACCTATTATCCTTGTTACTCTGTCAAAAAGAACCCCATCTAGATGCTCCAAGGCATCTAGTCATAGCTTCAGTTCCTGACTTTACTTCTGCTTGACTTCCCTCATTGCCATAGTCAGACACATAATTATTTTCTTATGTCCTTTATGTTGCTTTTTCAGCATGTGACTGTTAATGGAGCAACCCAATTTTCATCAATAGCTGTTATTCTTTGTGGTCATTTCAGATTTATAGGTCATGTTTGCATATTTGTGAGTCTGTAAGGTGCAAAAATAAATTGAAGACTATTACTTTCATTGCTTTTGTATACCCAATCTTATAGGAATAATTTCCATTGCATATGGATTTTAAGATTTACAACTTTAGACAAG
This sequence comes from Saccopteryx leptura, assembly GCF_036850995.1. Lineage (NCBI taxonomy): Eukaryota > Metazoa > Chordata > Mammalia > Chiroptera > Emballonuridae > Saccopteryx > Saccopteryx leptura. The sequence goes on along the minus strand of NC_089504.1, from coordinate 177,442,375 downwards.
ATGCATTTTATCTTGTTGCTTTACCATGTATAATAGACATTGGATTTTAGCCTGTTTTATGAGATGGTCTTTGGTAGCTATTTATGTTCTTTCTTTGGAATGATTAAATGAAGAATTATTATATCAAGATAAAATGCTTCTCACATTGCACCATCCTGTACCCCAAAGGTTTTGCTCTGTTGTGAATATGAAGCCTCAGCTTGGACTTCCTCCCATCATATATGAAAATACTAGCTAACTTTTTATATAGTCCTTATTATTGATCAGATACTCACTTAATCTTTTCAACAATGCAATAGGGAAAATGTTGTAAATTTTCCTCATTATATACATGGGAAAAGATGAGTGACAAGAAGGTTGATTCATGATTAATTGACCCAGTGTCATATGACTCATTAAGTGCTGAAGTCAAAATTCAAATAAGAACACTCGACACTAGCAACCATGATCTTGACTCCTCACTGGCCTGTGTCTGATGTGGTTGATGTAGCTTATGAAGTCATGTGAAGGCCAGACACCTGGTAGGCTCCGATATAAAGTGTGGTAAAGTTTACATCTTGCCTTAGAGAAAATGAACCAGGATACTTAATGGAGATGCCAAGGAAAGGGGAGTTTTAACTTTCTCATAATCTCTATCAATCTCTGCCTCTTTCAACCTATATCAAATAATATGCAATCCATGGGAAAAAATGTGCTTCCTATCAAATGTACCAACAAAAGAATTTCTAGTATTCCATTCCAACAGACTGCTGTCTGAGGCCCTGTTCTATAGAAATTCCAGAGCCCCTTCTGTTTGATTTATAACAGTTTCAAAGGTTACAAATGGTCTTACTACTCAAAAAAAATTGAATCTTTAAAACTTAAAATCTGACTGTTGGGACATTCTTGATTAATGGTTTTATAGAAGTCACATAAAAATCAGCTTCTAAAGGCTTAGCATCTTTAATTAATATTGAATTTAGTCACTTTTCTACTTCTTCATTTGTAGGGCAAAGTTTTAACTTCTGAGGAAAACTTCTAATAACATTTTGAGCCAGTTTCTTTGTGAAAAGTTGAAAGCCAAAATGGCAACAGCGTTAGATTATGATAAAAAAAAAATCCACAAATTTAATCATGGCTCCAACAAACACACTGGCATTCATCTCAGAAAAGGGAAACCTTCCTTAAAAGAGAGTTTAATATCACAACTTATGTTTACCTTGATTAATTGTTTCTTTGAAAACCCAAAGCAAAAAATATTAGCAAAATGCTCTTTCTTTGCCAGTTGCAGGTGGCAGGCTGGGTTCTCCAGGTATGGATATTAAACTTTCAGAGTATGCTTTCTGAGGCCCACAATCATTTGCTTTCAAATATCCAAATATTTTTAATGCATGCATTATTTATGAACTACCATATTTCACACAATTCTCAGGAACCTCACGTAAGCCTATGACTCATTGATTGATTTCACATCATGTCAAATATACTGCTCACAAAAATTAGGGGATATTTTAAAAATGAATATAAAGCAATAAAATATCCCCTAATTTTTGTGAGCAGTATATTACAATTAATATGTTTGTTTCATAGAATTCTATAAAAATATAGTTCTTTTTTGTGTAGTTTGCAATTGCAGATGTAGGATAATATTTTCATTTGTATGCAAAAGAGTGTGCTTTTATGTATACACGCACACACACACACACACACAGCCAACTTTCTGCATGTTTTTATGGTGGTATCACAATTTATGAACTTAAAAAAAATAAGCCCAGCAAGTGACTAGTTCTGTTTACTATAGCAAAGGCCACTTTCTTTTGCCTATTAAGTATTACTAGCATATCAAAATACAGTAAAAATATTACTAATGATTTCTGGCAGAAAACAAATGGGCACAATTAAAATTTATTATTTTTTTCTTTCATATCCCTTATCAATGAATAGCATCTGGTGCATTAGCATTTATAAGCAGAGTAGTCGTCATTAATAAAGTGAACCAATAAGAACATTGATAGTGGAAATGTCCACAGGTCCACTCTATTGAAGTTATTTATCCACATTAGCCAAGGCATTGATATCTACACACCTGATAAGCCACAACTGAAATCTGTTTTTTTTAAAATATAAAACAAATTGATAAAACATTCTACAGTATATTGAAACAATAACTAAAAGAATTGCAGCCCTCACAGGTTGGTTTAGTGGTACAGCATCTGCCTGGTATGTGGCTATGCTGTGTTCAATTCCTGGTCAGGGCACACAGGAGTAGCGCCCATCTGCTTCTCTACCCCTCCCACTCTTGGTTCTCTCTCTCTCTCTCCTTCTGCAGCTATGGCTTGATAGGAGCAAGTTGGCCCCAGCCCCAGGGCACTGAGGATGCTTCCATGGCCTGCCTGAGGTACTAAGAAAAACTTGGTTGCTGAGCAACAGAACAATACCAGAGATGGGCAGAGCATTGCTCATAATGGGCTTGCTGGGTTGATTCCTGTCAGGAAGTGTGTGGGAGTCTGTCTCTCTGCCTCCCTTCCTCTCAGTGAATAAAATAAGTAAGTAAGTAAGTAAATAAATAAATAGCATTCATTGGAAAAAAGGTAATTCATTGATAACATCAGCAATCCAAAGGGAAAAATAATGTCCATGTTGAATATTTCCTGTAGAAATCATAATCCTGTAAGTATCATGAAGGATGTACAGATGAAAACATTGCAATCTCTGGGCTCCTAAAAAATTCACATTCAAATTAATCACAGTGATCAATCTGAATAATCTTCTATTGACTTGAGGTCTTTACACAGGATCTTTTCTCTGCCCAGAACTGACTCATTTAAGGTATCGCTAAGGAGGTTTATTCCCCTATGACAGTGGTTGCATGCAATGTTACTTTTGCTGGAATTTTGTTATTCAGGCACTGGCTTGCTGGACATTAGCTTGACGATGCACTTTGCTTTCCTATAGCTGGGGGTCAGAGTTCCGCCCTCATGTTTTTTCTGTAGACTGCCCCTAGGCTCTGGTCTTTGGAGAGTTTTATTCTGTCTTCTTATGTGGGAAAAATAACTTCTTGATTGGGGTCTGAGATAAAAATGAATCATCCATTGGAAGAAATATATATTTCAGGACACTTCCATTGTAAAGTCATCCCACCCTCCTCCATCCCACCCAAGTCCCAGAGATTCAGTTAAATGTCCCTTTAACCAAAAGTTCCTTTTAACCATTACATGTCCACATCATGTAAGCTGTGCAAGGATCTGTGACTGCTTCCTAAATTCCTTATGCTAGAGTTCAGTTAAGAGCCATTCCATTGAACTAGGTCTATCTATTCACTTTTGGAAGAAGAAGTTATTAAACTTCCCCTCACTTTTTAAAATTTCAGATTAATTATGCACAATTCTCAAATCTAAAATAGCAATAAATACTTAAACTGGTGTTTTTACAAAAACAAAATTCTTGTAAACAGGATTATCTATCATAGCTATATATAAATTTTTATTTATGTTTGCTTATAGTGGTATACATCCATTCCCTAAAAGCCCCTGAAACATAAGTGGATTAAGTTTTAAATTGGCAAGTGTAATATGAAAGACCATTGCTAGGAAATATATATAAAATATAAACTCATTCATCTGAGTTTATTTTATTTATTTATTTATTTATTTATTTATTTATTATCTTCTTTTCCAAATGAGAGGAAGGGAGATAGAGAGACAGACTCCCGCATGCGTTTCAACTGAGATTCACCCAGCAACTCCTGAATGGGACTGATGCTCTGCCCATCTGGGGCAATGCTAACAACTGAGCTATATTTATTGCCTGAAACAGAGGCTCCATGGATCTATTTTCAGCACCTGCAGCTGATGTGCTGGAACCAATTGAGTCATAGCTGTGGGAGAGGAAGAGAGAGAGAGAGAGAGAGAGAGAGAGAGAGAGAGAGAGAGAGAGAAAGGATAGGGGTAGCAGTGGAGAAGCAGATGGTCATCTCTCCTGTGTGCCCTGACTGGGAATTGAACCCTGGACATCCACATGTCAGGCTGACATTCTACCATTGAGCCAAATGGCCAGGGTTCAGTTTATTTTAAAACATGGGATTTTGTTAAGAATGTTTTCAGAAAAAAATTTCTTTTTAAACAATGATATTTAAACATGCTGGTTAAGCATTCTAGCAAGTTAAAAACTTAGGAGCTTAAGAAGAGAAGTTGTAGTAGTGGTGATTTTTCTTTTGTAATCCATAAACAAAAGAAAAATGAACACTTACAAGTTTAACTGCCAAACCTTTTTCTGGATTTCTGGCTTAGTGGAGGTCAAACCACTGATTTATATTTCACAACATCTTTAGCCTTGACTCATAAATCTTAAGGTTCTCTAATTACTAGTGGTTAAAGATAGCTTTAGAGAGCCATTTTCTTAACGATGGAAAATTTTTCTGATAAATTAGGTGTCAAACTTGATGAAAGTTCTTTTATTATCATGGAAGGTAGGGCATCTAAATAAATGTGTTCATGGAGAAGTAAAAAGATCTGCATATCCACTCTGAGCATTTAGGGTTGATTTTTGAGTTAAAACCATTCTTGAAATGACAAGAGTACTTGAAAGTAAGCTTTATTTTACTTTTAAATCTCAAAATTAGGCACTGCTTCCACAAAGACACTACAGGCTCCCTGGTGAATAGACACAACAAGAGGAAGCAGGAAATTTTTGTGAGAAAGTAACCAATTGCCTGTATAATGTATTATTGTGACTGTTTGCTCCACATTTACTCATGCTTAAACAGCCACAGTTTGTTACTGCTTTGCATGCAGAAAGTCTGATCACTCCCCCAAAAATAAAAGAGGCAAAATAGATAATGGAAAAAAAATGCTGTGACTTTCCATGGCTATTTTATGATATTTTAAAAAATACCTATGAAAGTCTGTAATGGACTCCATGGTTAGAACTTCCCTCCCAAGAGTATAAGAGGCAACTGAAGCCACAATGCATCATCCATCAGAATTCTGTGAGGGCCCCAGAAATGTCTCTCAATTTGTTCCCTGTGTGGCTTTCAATATTTCTTGGTTTGACCTGGTCATTTTTATTTGCTGCCACCATAATGGGCTGTTCTTAGTTCTACTCCCTCTGACTTTCCAGCTCTTGTGATTGAATGACTTTTACCACAAACTCTTATTTTAGGATTTACTTTCTGTTCTTGCTTTCTATATCTATTTTCACTTCTTGCTTTGATTTTGGTGCTGAGTTAGGCTCAGTTTCACTCAGTTCCACACACCCTCCTCTGTTCCCAGTTACTGGGGTGTACACAGCACTACAATCGTGAAGGAAGATGGGATGCAATGTCCTGAGTGGGTAGGTAGGTCAGTTAAAAAAATTTTTTCTAATATTTTCAAAACACAAAAGGAAAAACACAATATTCCTTTTTCGTTTACAGATTCTTAAGGATCTCAAAAAATTTTCTATTTTCCTCCTAAGCAAGATTCCCTTCTAAGAATTATTAATGTAGGATGCTTTGACAAAGTAATATCTTAACTCATGTATTTACTAGTTGAAAATTAAAATTGGGTGTAGAGAAGAAACAATAAAAAACTTTGATATTAAATGAGTCATGAAGAAAGACCTTATTTCATTTTTAGCTTCTTTAAGCCAGAGTTCTTGTTTTCTAATTGATAGCTATTTGCTACATTTCTGTTTAAAAAAGTTGTCCTACTTGTTTTAAATTTGACAACATTTAAAAAAATTATAAGACATAATTTTGCCTTTATGGAGCTTATATTTCTTTGAAGAGACAAGATATAGACTAAATTATAAAATTTATTATAAAATATAACACAGAAATAAAATATAAGATTTAAATCAAATGTAAATAGCACAAAATTTGGTATCCTATACTCAATGTTTAGTTTTTCATAAGGCCAAATGCCAAGTAACACTCATTTTTTCTCCTTTCATTGTCATAAAATCAAGCCACTAATTTTATTTTAGCCTTTTGGGAGTGTAATGATTAAACTGTATATAAAGTGCTTATTATTGACTTTCAAAATTTGAATTAGTGAGTTGACTCAATTGCTTTCCAAATTTGGAATTTTTATGATTGTTTTAGGTGTGGGAATGACTAACACATAAATATAAAATCAACAACTATATATATTACATAGTTATTTTAATAATACTCATTATGTTATTTCACCTTTATTATGTCATCATAATAGAGAGATATTAGATACCACTTATAACTATGTAGTTTCCAGATAAGACCCAAAGAAGTCAGGTTTAGAGTTGTGAATAAAAAACAAAAATTAAAAAGGAGCTATAGAGGCCCTGGCTGGTTGGCTCAGTGGTAGAGCATCGGCCTGGCATGCAGGAGTCACGGGTTCGATTCCCGGCCAGGGCACACAGGAGAAGCACCCATCTGCTTCTCCACCCCTCCCCCTCTCCTTCCTCTCTGTCTCTCTCTTCCCCTCCCGCAGCCAAGGCTCCATTGGAGCAAAGTTGACCCGGGCACTGAGGATGGCTCCATGGCCTCTGCCTCAGGCTCTAGAATGGCCCTGGTTGCAACAGAGCAATGCCCCAAATGGGCAGAGCATCGCCCCCTGGTGGGCATGCTGGGTGGATCCCTGTCGGGTGCATGCAGGAGTCTGTCTGACTGCCTCCCTGTTTCCAACTTCAGAAAAATACAAAAAAAAAAAAAAAAAAAAAAAAAAAAAAAAGGAGCTATAGAACATGAAGTATCCTGGTCAGGAAAATGATGTCATTGTAATCTCAAGAGTTAGGAAGTTGAACTAGATCATCAAGGTTTTTGGCAACAAATTGATTTTATGACTCTTAGGGAGAATGAAGAATGGAGATATGTCAGCAGATACAAGGGGACCTCAAGGGAAAGCGGGCATTGATGTCATAGGAGGCTGGTCCTGCTCATTTCACTACACATCATTGTGTGTACTTGTCACGGATCATAATAATGAAAATGAATTCATTTAGAAAACAATTCTCTGTATTTCTTTATGGACAGATTATAAAAGTTCATCTAAGGAACAGCATTTTAAATAAGTCACTTAAAATTACAACATTGTTAGAAGTAAGAATATCTTATCTACCAAACAAGTTTGCCTTTGAATAAAACCAAAATATTTTCTAAAACAAGAATTGGTTTAGCCATCTCATTTTTAGTATCCCTTGCTATATTTCTTCTTTTTTTTTTTGTTAAAGAAAGTCAGAACCTTTTCAAGTAATAGGTTAGAATGTGTTTTGATTTGTCCTCTCCCCTGCCTTCCTAATACATAGGAAATATGAAAGATTTTATATGTAGTAATACTAATATCTATTCATTTCACCTTGTGTCAAATGTATTCATGACTCTGCAGCACAAAAATTGCATATAAATTACAAAAGAAATAGTGTGCTTTCCCATTTACATTCTTATCTTCAAATTCTGACTATCAGCACATGTTTAAATGTAGAATTGAAAACTGAGCAGGACTGTAGGATCACCACATCCTAGGTTTCTTATTTTGCAGATGAAGAAATATGCTTGAGAGTGACCTGTCCAAGGTCACAGGCATTGTGAATAGAGAGAGCACTGACAGCTTTTGACTGTCAGCTCAATATTTTCTTCATATCATACATCCTCTTAAGCTAAACCACAGAAGAGAAAACTTCCACAGAATGTCATGCAAAGCAATATTATTTTCTCTGTTATTTTTCTTTAGCCACAAACATATTTTTACCCTACATACATAAAAGCAGGCCTAATAAAAAAAAATGGGGCTAGCAAAAATGTTAATTTAACATCCTCTAGGACTTTAAGCATTGTTCTTCCTGCTGGTATACAAGAGTATACCAATTACTTGGAAAGGAAATTTGATGTTTAATTATACAAAGGTGCCCTCTCAATCAGCCATTAGGAAGTCATATGCCTTGTGGCACTATGGGCATAATTATAGACCCTAGAGCTGGAAGAAGCTTCTTTTCCAAGTTCACATTTTTATATGAATAAAATGTGCCTCAGAGATGCTAAGTTACTGGCAGAGGTGAGCTGTGTTGACCCCTCCATTCTCTTGTTTAAGCTTTCCCTTTTGAAGAAGGACCCACATTTATGAGACAGCTATTCAAGGTCAAAAACACATATAGCTATGAAACAAAACAAAATTTCTACCCCCATGAGAATCAAATTAATTTTTAGTTTTCATAAGCAGTGTCAAACTTTTATTGAGTCTTATCACAAGACAAAGGTACAAGTTGAAAATATAAAGAGATTCAGGAAGGGTTCAAATAATGCTTGGATATCAGCTTATAGTGAATTTAGGAGATCTTAGATATGTTTTGAGATATTGCAACAATATTTTGACAAAATGTGATGATTAGGAGTACAGGCAGTAACTCAGACTATCTGAATTAAAATGCTGGCTCTTCCAGATTCTAGTCATTTGAACTTAGCTTTTCTGATCATAACAGAGGTAAAATTACTCCTAATCTCATGACTGGTTGTGACAATTAAGTGAGTTAATATACACAAAGTGCTTAGTGTCCAGCCTGACACATTAAGCATTCAGTCAGTGGTAGTTATTACATTATTTCTATTATGATGCCATAATAGAATTCATCCAGCACTGTCCCAAGATGTCTTCTGGGAAAATAATGTGATTTAATAGCAAGGATGTTGAATTTGGTTTCTGGAGCTTTCAAGTTGTAGCTCCTTTCTTTATTAGCTATGTGTTGGGCAAGTCACTCACTTTTCTGAGATTTTATCCCTCTGCTGAACATGTTAATAATATTGCTTTTCCTGTTGACTTTATGTGGGTAGTTTTGAAAATCAAGTGAATTGATAAGTGATAATATTATTTCCAAAGAGTAAAAATAGTGACAAATATTCACTATTATTTTGGGGGTTTTTGCCTCTCTGTTGAGAGTTACAACATAACTGGAAAAAAGTTCTAACTTAGTGCAAGAATTTAAGGGTCCTACATATCCAAAATTTCTTTGTGGACTCACAACAGATGAAAAGGGTGGGGATGGGGGATGGAGGCCTACTTAATTAGTTAACAGCATTTATTGAATGCTTACTCTTTATAGGATACTTTGAATAAAAGAACTTACAAATAAATTCAAAGGTCTTTGAAATTAAAACAAAAACTTTATTTAAAGGTGATATACTCAGCCATAAAAAATAATGACATATTGCCATTTATGACAACATGGATGGACCTTGAAAACATTATACTGATTGAAATAAATAAATCAGAAAACATCTAAGAACAATATGATTTCACACATATGTGGGATATAAAACTGAAACTCATGGACATAAATAAAAGTGAAGTAGTTACTGAGGGAGGGTGTGGGGGAGGGGTGGGGAAAGGGAATAAAGAAGGACAAATATACATTGACAGAAAAATATATATATGACTTTGGGTGATGGATGCACAGCATAATCAACAGTTCAAATGCTATAGAAATGTTTACCTGAAACCTATGTACTCTTATTGATCAATGTCACCATATTAAAATTAGTTTTCTAAATAAAATTTTTAAAAAGGTGATGTTCAAGAATGTTCCAGTCTGAAGGATACCAGCTCTGACTGTAGTTTGTGAGTATTGGGCTGTAGGATATCGTCTCCAGGATGGTTGCTATCACTTCCTTCATGCATCATGAGATGGAGTCCAATGCCCTTCCCTTAGAATGTGGACTAGCCTTAGTGACTTACTGGATCAAAAGAATGTAGCAGCCGGGATGACGTCAGAGTAATGGCGGGGTAGGAAACGATACCAATAAATCTCCCCCAAAACTCAACAAGATCTTCAACCAGAAACAGAAAAACCTATACTTGGAGCCTCCAGATGCTTCGCAATACACCTGAAGGTATGGTCGAGTGAAAAATTGGCTAAATATATAACCAAACCCCGAAGGAAAAAGGGAGTAAGAAATGTTCCGCCTTCCTCACTAACCTAAACAGGGCGGCTTTCTCTGGTAACTAAGAATATAGAAACTGAGGTGGGCAAAGGGGGTGAATAGATCCAGGCCGCAGCACAAACGGCTGAACCAGGCTGTGACACGGAGATCCAAGCCGAGGAAAAACTGATCCTGTGGCAACCCAGGCAATACAAGCTAACACTCGCGCCAAACCCAAACAAAGAAAGACAAACGGGGCAGCCATTTTACCTGATCTCCTGGTCGGTGCACGCGCAGTTAGTGGGCGAGAGATTTCTTCCTAAGCCCCGGGAGTGGGTGCCTGTGTTACCCCACAGAGAGGCAGAGTCAGAGGCCTTTCTGTGGGCCGAAAGCAGAATCTTTGGGCAGCCCCAGCGCCCTGGGAAAGCCGCGCATCGTAGGGAGCGAGAACTAATTCCAACGGTGGAAATTTTCCGTGCTGGTGGGGGTTGCACTCAGAGGGAAATGCGGCCGGCCTCATATCCTGGTCTGCGCATGCAGATAGTGAGCGAGACATTCCTCCGAGTGCCTCAGCAGTGCGCGCCCATGTTATCGCACAGAGGGGCAGAGTCAGGGGCCTTTGTGTAGGCCAAAGCGAAATCTTGGGCCGCCCCAGCACCTTGCAAAAGCCATGCACGGGGACGGAGCGAGAGCCAATTCCAATGCTGCAACTTTTCCATGCGGTTGGGGGTTTCACTCAGAGCGTGAGACTGCTGGCCGGATATCCTGGTCTGCGCGCGCAGATAGTGAGCGAGAGTTTCCTCCAAGCGCCCCGGAACTGGCCGCCCGCCTGTGTTACTGGACAGAGTGGCAGAGCCAGAGGTCTTTGAGTGGGCGGAAACCCCGCCTGATTATGCTAGCAGCTCTGACTGACTGAGCCTTACCCAGAGCCCTGTGCTGAGTGGAAATAGAGTGGAGAGTTGCCAGCTCTTTGAGCCTTTTACTATCCAGGCAGAGGCAGCAGCAACCCCATAGCTGGATTATCAGGCTACTAATTGAGGAAGGAAAGACTAGGAGAAAGGCTCCAGGAACATGGACTCTCTCACTGTCGGAGCCTATAAATGCTAATGAGCCTCGACTGCCAACAAGACTAAAGCACAATACATGACATCGCCATAGAGACTTATCAACTGCAAACCTCTACCTGAGCGTGCCAAAGGGGCAGAACCCGGGGTACAGAGTCACCGACCAGGAAGAGGGAGAGAAAAGAAAAAGCAAGAAGATAACCTCTCAAAATCAAGAATAATCTGCAGACTTTATAACCTATCCCATTTTATTATATTTGTTCGTCTGTTTCTCTTATCTTCATTCACAGTTCACCACAAGATTTTCTCAAGAAAGAGGGGAAAGGAGAGGAGAGGAAAAAAGGAGGGGGGGAACAATTTCCTTTTTTTAAAATTTTTATTTTATTTTATTTTTCTTTATTTCATTATTAATTTTTTTTTAAAAAAACTCTTTTCGATTTTTAATTTTTTTATTTTTTTTAACTTTTTATTCTTTATTAAATCTCATTAATACTATCAACAAAACCACCCTCAGATGCCATTAAGGAAGAGAAAATCGAATATCATGGATACAAAAGAAAGAGAGGTAACACAGCTAGATGAGGAAAAATCTATGGAGAAAAAATTTAATATATTGGAAACCTTGGAGCTAAATGACAGAGAATTCAAGATAGAAATCCTAAAAATCCTCCGAGATATACAAGAAAACACAGAAAGGCAATTTAGGGAGCTCAGAAAACAACTCAATGAACAAAAAGAATATATGTCCAAGGAAATTGAAACTATGAAAACAAATCAAACAGAGATGAAAAACTCAATTCACGAGCTGAAAAACGAAGTAACAAGCTTAGCTAACAGAACAGGTCAGATAGAAGAGAGGATTAGTGAAATAGAAGACAAGCAACTTGAGGCACAACAGAGAGAAGAAGAAAGAGACTCAAAAATTCAAAAAAATGAGATAGCCCTACAAGAGTTAACTGACTCCATCAAAAAGAATAACATAAGAATAATAGGTATATCAGAGGGAGAAGAGAGAGAAAATGGAATGGAGAACATACTCAAACAAATAATAGATGAGAACTTCTCAAGCCTGTGGAAAGAACTAAAGCCTCAAGTTCAAGAAGCAAAGAGAACTCCGAATTTTCTTAACCCCAACAAACCTACTCCAAGGCACATCATAATGAAATTGGCACAAACCAACGGCAAAGAAAAAATTCTCAAGGCAGACAGGGAAAAGAAGAATACAACATATAAAGGAAGGCCCATTAGAGTATCATCAGATTTCTCAGCAGAAACTCTACAAGCTAGAAGAGAGTGGACCCCAATATTTAAAGTTTTGAAAGAGAGGAATTTTCAGCCACAAATACTATACCCATCAAAGCTATCCTTCAAATATGAAGGAGAAATAAAAACATTCACAGATACAGAAAAGATGAGGGAATTTATCATCAGAAAACCCCCACTCCAGGAATTACTAAAGGGGGTTCTCCAATCAGATACAAAGAAAAAAAAAAACAGAGCCACAAGGAAAAGCTCCAAGAAGAACACAATAAAACCAAATTTAAACTGTGACAACAACAAAAAGAAAGAGGGGGAGAAGATGGAAATTAACAGTAGCAAAGGATGATGGAGTGCAAAAGTACTCACAAAATAGTTCACTACAATGAAAAGGGTAGGGACCCTTTTCATTACTCAAAGGTAACCACCATTGAAAAAACCACCACAGAAGCACATGAGATAAAAGAGATAGCAACAGAGGAAAGATGTGTGGAATACAACCAAATAAAAACAAAAGATAGAAAAACAAAAGAGAAGGATCAAACAAGACACAAAACTAACAAAAAGCAAGATATAAAATGCCAATAGGGAACTCACAAGTGTCAATAATTACACTAAATGTAAACGGATTAAACTCACCAATAAAAAGGCACAGAGTAGCAGAATGGATTAAAAAAGAAAATCCAACTGTATGCTGCCTACAGGAAACTCATCTGAGTAACAAGGATAAAAACAAATTCAAAGTGAAAGGCTGGAAAACAATACTCCAAGCAAATAACATCCAAAAAAAGCAGGTGTAGCAATACTCATATCGGATAATGCTGACTACAAAACATGAAAAGTACTCAGAGACAAAAATGGCCATTTCATAATGGCTAAGGGGACTCTGAAGCAAGAAGACATAACAATTCTTAATATATATGCACCAAACCAAGGAGCACCAAAATATATAAGACAGCTATTTATTGATCTTAAAACAAAAACTGACAAAAATACAATCATACTTGGAGACCTCAATACACCGCTGAAAGCTCTAGATCGGTCATCCAAACAGAGAATCAACAAAGACATAGTGGCCTTAAACAAAACACTAGAGCACCTGGATATGATAGACATCTACAGGACATTTCATCCCAAAGAGACTGAGTATACATTTTTCTCCAGTGTACATGGATCAATCTCAAGAATTGACCATATGTTGGGCCACAAAAACAACATCAGCAAATTCAGAAAAATTGAAGTTGTACCAAGCATATTTTCTGATCCTAAAGCCTTGAAACTAGAATTCAACTGCAAAAAAGAGGAAAAAAATCCTACAAAAAAGTGGAAACTAAACAACATACTTTTAAAAAATGAATGGGTCAAAGAAGAAATAAGTGCAGAGATCAAAAGATATATACAGACTAATGAAAATGACAATACGACATATCAGAATCTATGGGATGCAGCAAAACAGTGATAAGAGGGAAGTTCATATCAATTCAGGTATATATGAACAAATAAGAGAGAGCCCAAGTGAACGACTTAACTTCCCACCTTAAGGAACTAGAAAAAGAAGAACAAAGAAAACCCAAAACCAGTCGAAGAAAGGAGATAATAAAAATCAGAGCAGAAATAAATGAATTAGAAAACAGAAAAACTATAGAAAAAATTAATAGAACAAGGAGCTGGTTCTTTGAAAAGATCAACAAAATTGACAAACCCTTGGCAAGACTTACCAAGGAAAAAAGAGAAAGAACTCATATAAACAAAATCCAAAATGAAAGAGGAGAAATCACCACGGACACCGTAGATATACAAAGAATTATTGTAGAATACTATGAAAAACTTTATGCCACTAAATTCAACAACCTAGAAGAAATGGATAAATTCTTAGAACAATACAACCTTCCTAGACTTTGTCAAGAAGAAGCAGAAAGCCTAAACTGACCTATTAGTAGAGAAGAAATAGAAAAAACCATTAAAAACCTCCCCCAAAATAAAAGTCCAGGCCCTGACGGCTATACCAGCGAATTTTATCAAACATTCAAAGAAGACTTGGTTCCTATTCTACTCAAAGTCTTCCAAAAAATTGAAGAAGAAGCAATACTTCCAAACACATTTTATGAGGCCAACATAACCCTCATACCAAAACCAGGCAAGGATAGCACAAAAAAAGAAAACTACAGACCAATATCTCTAATGAATACTGATGCTAAAATACTAAACAAAATACTAGCAAATCGAATACAACAACATATTAAAAAAATAATACATCATGATCAAGTGGGATTCATCCCAGAATCTCAAGGATGGTTCAACATACGTAAAACGGTTAACGTAATACACCATGTCAACAAAACAAAGAACAAATACCACATGATCTTATTAATAGACGCAGAAAAGGCTTTTGATAAAATACAACACAATTTTATGTTTAAGACTCTCAACAAAATGGGTATAGAAGGAAAATATCTCAACATGATAAAGGCCATATATGATAAACCATCAGCTAACATCATATTAAATGGCACTAAACTGAAGGCTTTCCCCCTTAAATCAGGAACAAGACAGGGTTGTCCACTCTCTCTACTCTTATTTAATGTGGTACTAGAGGTTCTAGCCAGAGCAATCAGACAAGACAAAGAAATAAAAGGCATCCATATTGGAAAAGAAGAAGTAAAGGTATCACTTTTTGCAGATGATATGATCCTATACATCAAAAACCCCAAAGAATCCACAAAAAGACTTCTAGAAACAAAAAGCCAATACAGTAAGGTCGCAGGATACAAAATTAACATACAGAAGTCAATAGCCTTTCTATATGCCAACAATGAAACAATTGAGAACGAACTCAAAAGAATAATCCCCTTCACGATTGCAACAAAAAAAATAAAATACTTAGGAATAAACATAACAAAGAATGTAAAGGACTTATATAATGAAAACTATAAATCACTGTTAAGGGAAATCGAAAAAGATATAATGAGATGGAAGAATATACCTTGTTCTTGGCTAGGAAGAATAAATATAATCAAGATGGCTATATTACCCAAAGCAATATACAAATTTAATGCAATTCCCATCCAACTTCCAATGACATTTTTTAAAGAAATAGAGCAAAAAATCATCAGATTTATATGGAACTATAAAAAACCCCGAATTGCCAAAGCAATCCTAAAGAAAAAGAATGAAGCTTGGGGCATTACAATACCTGACTTCGAACTCTATTATAGGGCCACGACAATCAAAACAGCATGGTATTGGCAGAAAAATAGACACTCAGACCAATGGAACAGAATAGAAAGTCCAGAAATAAAACCACATATATATAGTCAAATAATTTTTGATAAAGGGGCCAACAACACACAATGGAGGAAAGAAAACCTCTTCAATAAATGGTGCTGGGAAAACTGGAAAGCCACATGCAAAAGAATGAAACTGGACTACAGTCTCTCCCCCTGTACAAAAATTAACTCAAAATGGATCAAAGATCTAAACATAAGACCTGAAACTATAAAGTACATAGAAGAAGACATAGGTACTAAACTCATGGACCTGGGTTTTAAAGAGCATTTTATGAATTTGACTCCACAGGCAAGAGAAGTGAAGGCAAAAATTAATGAATGGGACTACAGCAGACTAAGAAGTTTTTGCTCAGCAAGAGAAACTGATAACAAAATAAACAGAAAGCCAACTAAATGGGAAATGATATTTTCAAACAACAGCTCAGTTAAGGGCCTAATATCCAAAATATACAAAGAACTCATAAAACTCAACAACAAACAAACAAACAATCCAATAAAAAAATGGGAAGAGGATATGAACAGACACTTCTCCCAGGAAGAAATACAAATGGCCAACAGATATATGAAAAGATGCTCATCTTCTTTAGCTATTAGAGAAATGCAAATCAAAACTGCAATGAGAAACCACCTCACACCTGTTCGATTAGCTGTCATTAGCAAGACAGGTAATAGCAAATGTTGGAGAGGCTGTGGAGAAAAAGGAACCCTCATACACTGTTGGTGGGAATGTAAAGTAGTACAACCATTATGGAAGAAAGTATGGTGGTTCCTCAAAAAACTGAAGATAGAACTACCTTATGACCCAGCAATCCCTCTACTGGGTATATACCCCAAAAACTCAGAAACATTGATACGTAAAGACACATGCAGCCCCATGTTTATTGCAGCATTGTTCACAGTGGCCAGGACATGGAAACAACCAAAAAGCCCATCAATAGATGACTGGATAAAGAAGATGTGGCACATATACACTATGGAATACTACTCAGCCATAAGAAATGATGACATCGGATCATTTACAGCAAAATGGTGGGATCTTGATAACATGATATGAAGCGAAATAAGTAAATCAGAAAAAAACAGGAACTGCATTATTCCATACGTAGGTGGGACATAAAAGTGAATCTAAGAGACATTGATAAGAGTGTGGTGGTTACAGGGGGGAGGGGGGAATTGGAGAGGGAAAGGGGGAGGGGGAGGGGTACAAAGAAAACTAGATAATAGGTGACAGAGGACAATCTGACTTTGGGTGATGGGTATGCAACATAATTGAACGACAAGATAACCTGGACTTGTTATCTTTCAATATATGTATCCTGATTTATTGATGTCACCCCATTAAAAAAATAAAATTATTATAAAAAAAAAAGAATGTAGCAGAAGTGACTGGGACTTCTGAAGCTCACTCATAAGAAGACTTTCAGCTTCTGTTTGGACTTCTTAAAACATTTATTCTTGAGGCACTTTCTTTCAGAACCTACATGCAGAGGCCACATGTAGGAGCTAGAGTTCATATTTTTAGTTGAGCTCTAACCCTGTAGCCAGCAGCAGCTGCTGGAACGTGAGTGAATATTTTGGATGTCCAGTCCAGTCAAACTTTCAGGTGACCCCAGTCCCAGCTGTTGAATGTAACTGCATGAGAGATACCAAGTGAGGACTGCCTCACGCTGAGCCCAGACACATACAGAAGCTGGGAGATTATAATAAATGATTACTTTAAGTCAGTAGGGTAGTTTAGGGTAGTTTCCCTCTGCAGTAATAGGTGTTTGAAGTACACTGTTTTTTTTCCTGAGATAATTTGTAATTTGTGAACACTGGCAAAAAGTGACTTACCTGGTAGCTAAAAAAGCATTTGGAAAGGGAAATGTTTTATTACTGTTTAAAATAATAATAAATTTTCTATAATGTGTTGAGAACCTATTGAATGTCTAACTGACACTTACTGAGTACCTATTTTGCGTATTTCAGAGGTAGGGCTTAAAATCAGAATTAATTAGAAACCCCATTTCTTCTCATTACACCACCCAGTCCATTATAAATGTATCGCCTTCAGCTCAAGAGGATCAGTCATGAGGAACTACACTTTCCAGGTAGGAAGTTTTAAGTCTTATAAGAAAGCAGCATGGTTTATAGTAGATTTTTTTCACAGTTGGCACAGAACATGACACAAAGTAGGTGCTTCATAAGTGGCTGTTAACACTGATACTTACAGCCTGTTTTATCTCTAAATGCACCCTTTAGCTCCTTACTACCTTACTGCCAGAAAGTATCTAGCCATTTTGAGGTTTTTTCTTCCACATAGCTTGGTCATCAAAATTTAATTACCATACAATTCAAATTCAACTTACAAGTAAGTAAAATTCCTACCTTTCTCCTTTAAATATGATATTTGCAAGGTCATATAGGACTAGCAAAAGCCTCACTTCCTCATGGACCTCTCCTGATACTATATTGCTCCTTGTTCATTTCACTTTGACCACATAGGTCCCCAGCTATCCATCTAGATCATTAAGTACGCTCCTGCCTCAAGACCTCTGTGCAGAGGTTCTCTCTATTTTCTTTAGGTCTCTGCTCAGACATTACATTATCAGTGTGACCTTTCCTGCCTACCCTTTTAAAACAGCACAGCTCCTTTCCTTGTCCCACCTCCTATGACTGAGCTTTATTACCCTGCTTTATTCTCATAATATGTATCTTCATCTGACAATGTATGTGTTTGCCTTATAAACCCCCCCTTTTTTTTTAGATTGTAAGCTCCTCTTGGGTAGGGGCTTGGTTTTGTTCTCTGTTGTAGTTTCAGCACCAAGAACAGTGTTCCAGTGGGCAGGAGCCAAAAAAGTGGGTATTATTGAATGACTGAATATCGATGGTTCTATAATTGACCTGGAGCACAGAAATGCCAACGCCAGTATAGGAAATTATCTTCCCATTATGTTTTTTAAAAAAGGGTCACTGGTTCATGTTTTGGGCTTCTGCCATAAAAAGAAAACCAAAGACAGTGGGAATTTTTCAGTGGCATATTCTTGGGGAAAAGGTAGTCATGAGGTTGATTTCAGCTTATATAAAGTGGTTGCAAAGATCTTTGCTGCAGGGTTGGTTAGGAGCTATGGGGCCACACATCTCCCTTGTGAGGACACTGACACTTTGACAGGCTCTGGAGCAAGTGAGAGAGGACCTCTAATCTGGGAACCCGAATCAAGTCAGAGTCAGATGCAACAATAACAAGTAATACTTTATGTAAGGAAGGACGAAATTTTACTTACGTTTTGTGTGGGATTTTGGCTTCATAAACAGTATTTGTTTTTCTAAAAAAAATATTTCATAGCTGTTTTTAAAGAGGGTCATTTATGTTTTGTAAAAATGCATCAAATCTATGTTGCTTACAAGCAACTGTGTTTATGGATATTCACAATTAATTGAATCGAATTTCTACACTGAGGCATTAACAGCTCATAGAAAAAAAATGATAAAATGAAAGAGAAAATTCTAGAGCAGAAGTATTCAAGGTATAAAATTAGAAGTCTAAAGTTATAAGACCATGGCAAACATTATTAGAACAAACCAGTGATTTTCAACCTTTCTCATCTTGTGACACACATAAACTAATTACTAAAATTCTGTGGCACACCAAAAAAAATAGTTTTGTTGATATGCCAAAAAACAGGTATAATTTTGAGTCATTCACACTAGACAGCTATTGTGTTAGCTGTTATCATTTTTTTAATTTGACAATCAAAGGGATAAAATGTCAGTGCCCCTGACAAATAGTCAGATACTACATGTTTCAAACATTCTTGCATCACACCATTGTACCACTTGTAGCACACTAGTTGAAAATCCCTGAGCTAAAGAGAAATTAAAGCCCATGTGACAGAACAGGGTCTCTGTATATGGTAGAGTGAGGCACACACCCTGCTTCCCAGAATCAGTTCATTTTTATGCAATGTATTTTTATATGTTGGGCGAATGTGTGTTGCTATAACGTTTAGCACCTAGACAGAAATAAACCTTGCTAAGATGGCATTAAAAAGATGTGCTGCTTACCTGGGTTTTTCAACCAGGCATTAGAACCTTGATTATAATCAAGGGGATTCACCCTTATGCTGCTCAGTTCTGAGCAGTCAAGTCTCTAATTACTGAGTTCATATTCTTGCATATTAAAGGCTCAAAGTTCAGCTAAAATACTTATAAATTGAGTTCTAAGGAGATAGTTTTCTAAAATATGCTGTATAGAATGTCAACTGCTTGCTTTAGCTCTAGAAGTCTGGCATAGTGGTGAAGAGTGTGGTACTTGTAAAAGGAGGTTTGGATTTATTTGCTAACTCTTCCGTTTACTAATCTTAGGACCTTGGATGAGCCTTCTCAGGTCCTGACGTTTCTCAGGTGTAAATAATGGGGACACAAATATCTTCCTCAAAATGATTTTTATTTGGATTAAATGAGACACTGTATAATTATTGTTTAGTTTAGTGATTAGTGTGTATTAAGAACTCAACATATAGCTTAAAAAGGGGGGGATAGGGAAAGGAGGTTCCTGGAGTGAATGCTGTGCTTTTCACTACTGCTCCTAATTTTTTATAAAAACTTATCTTCTTTTTAAGGCACTTGTACAACCTAACATGAAAATAACTAAACCAAAACAAACAAAGAAAAAAATAAACAACCCCCCAACAAAACCACCAAATGCCCCTGTCCTCCAAAACCAGAAATCAAAACAATCTGATTAAAAAATGGCAGAGGACCTGAATAGATAGTTCTCCAAAAAGGACAATAAAACAGTATGGCATTTCCTCAAAAAATTAAAAATAGAACTACCATATAAACCTGACAATCCCACTTCTAGGCATATATCCAAAGAAATCTAAAACATTAATTTGAAAAAAATGTATCCATCCCTATATTAATTTCAGCATTATTTATAATAGCTAAGATATGTAAGCAACCTAAGTGTTCATCAATAAATAAATGGATAAAGAAGTGGTATCTATATACAATAAAATATGACTCAACCATATAAATAGAAAATTTTCTCATATATAACATGGATGGACCTAAAGGGTAATACACGAAGTAAAATAAATCAAGCAAAGAAAGACAAATACCATATGATTTCACTTGTATGTGGAATCTACGAAACAAAATAAATGGACAACAAAACAGAAACAAACTATAGGTACAGAAAACAATTTGATGTTTGTCAGAGGGGAAGGAGTTGGGGAGAGGTAAAAAATGGGAAGGGATTAAGATGTACAAATTGCTGGAAGTGGGGAGGTAAATAGAAATAAAGAAATATAGTCAATAAAATTGTAACAACTATGTATGAGGTCAATTGGGTACTAGACTTATCTGGAGTGGTCACTTTATAAGTTGTATAAATATCTAATCACTATGTTGTACAACTGAAACTAATACAATATTGTATTGTAAGTTAATAATAAATAAAAAATAAGAGAATTAAAAGAAAAAATATGTCTCCAAACAACCAAAAAACCCTTATCTTCTATCATGAAGGCTTTCTAGGTAACCACTAGCCTTTTCTCAGCAGCAAAGACTTAGGAATTTTACTGTTTCATCACTTCCTGGACAATGTGCTTCATTGGCAGAGGTGATGGATTCTGCCGTGGTGTCTTCTTATGAAGTGTTGTGTTCTGTGCTCTTCTTCACCTGGTTGTGTCTGCACCCCATACATCTGAAAACATCATCTGTAAACTCAGGAGATTATGTATAATATACAGAGAAGTTTGTTTAACATATTAACTTGACTTTTCTCACCTCTAAGTTTTTATTCCATGTGAGTTTGATTTTGTCAGTCTCATTTTGTGCTTTTTGGGTAGGTGAAATATATTTGCTGTCATTTATCATATCGTCTCTTGCCACAGTGCTCAGCATATAGAGATAACTTAATGTTATTAATAATATTTAATCTATAAAGGGCTGACAAAGTTTCTGCAAGAAATTAAAGCCACACTTCAAATGTAATATGACAAATCTCAGCACCCACCAATCAGAGAACAGGAAACTTTATATAGAAAATTTTGCTTCCGGTTACAAATAATGAAGATTCTAATAAGATATGTGACTGCAGAGAAGTAAAGGAAGCATGAGATCTTCCAGTTCTTCTGAAAACTACATATGTCATTAGGGGGGAAAAACTCCCACACAAAATGTAAGTTGGAATTAAATGGAATATTCTAAACTAGTATTGGTATTTGACTCAAACAGTCTGATCCTGGTTTAGCTTTCAGAATATGAAAACAAACAAAACCAGATAAGAAAGTATAAATGAACTAGTCAATCAAGTTTCAGATAGCATCACCAAGTGAACAGAGCTGGTCATCCCTCAGAAAACTTATCAGAGTGCCAGGGGAGGGTTGACACATAACAAGGAAATCCTAACTAAAACAAAACAAAACTAAACACAAAAGTAAGGTAAGTTTTGGATCAGAAACTTGAGATTCCAATGTAGGGGAGCCTTATCCTTTATATCATAAAAGAAAGAAAAATAAAAACCAGGTTACAAAGAATAAACACCTGCGTCAATATTATTGCATTGAACTCTATTACCCTATTTTGTAACAAGTGCTCTAAGAATGCTGAAATGTGAAAAATTTGTGGTAATCAAAAAGAGATTCATTTGCTGTGAAACCTCCTGTGTGCTAGGCAATGTAATGGACATGGAGACACTGAGGTAAGTAGGAGCTTTGGAGGAGCTCATAGTTTGTGTGGGAGTGAATGTAAACAGATACATTACAGTAAAATGCTGTAAGTGTTATGATACATATAAAGGGGAAAAGATGAGGTCCTTCAAGGGTTGGAAGTGCCTTCTAAATTTTAAAAAAACATGGAATTATTTTTTAAAAGAGTTTAACTCATGTGTGTTTTGTTGTTTGAAATATGTGATAATTCCTCTTTAACCATGCCTAACCAGGTAAGTAATAGTTTGCAGTATTTGAACGCAATATTGATTGATTGAAAGAGAGAGAGAGAAAGAGAATTTCATTTCAGCACAGAATTATGTCCATGAATTGACTTGACACACACACACACACACACACACACACACACACACACACACATATATATATATATATATATAAAATATCAAATATCACTAAAAGAAAACACACAGTTAAAAAGTGACTTTGCATGAAAGTCCACAGGAGCAGCCTGGTTGCCAGTGGACTCAGGATCCCTTGTGTAACCAGCAGCAGATCCAGTTGCCCATGTTGCAGGTCACTTGATTTGAGGAATGACAAGACTTGCAAATCACAGCAAATCTCAGGGGATGGCCTACACATTCCTCTTAAAGTGCCAGCTTTGGAACACTCTCCATTGCCAAGTGCACTGATGACGTTTGACACATGGGGTGAAGTATGTATGATGGCACATCAGAAACTCATTCTGAAGAGTTCTTCACAGTGAAGCTGTAGAGAGATAATACTCTTTGCATTGGAAGACATGCAGAATGAATGAATGTTCCTCTTTGAAGAACGTTGCTATTCTAATACACTTGTTTAAAATAACATTGTATTTAATAAATAAAAAATCTCTCAGGGAAAAAAGTTGTAGGCCTAAATGAGGGACAGAAGTAGCTTATGTCTAAAACTCTTTGGCCAGTGTTAAAGACAAAAATAGTCATAATACTTGTTAAAGATGATAAGGCAGTTTTTATTCAAGATTATCTCAATAGGTATAGGAACTGCAATAGGTTTTTGTAGTAAGGTAGAGAGAGCTTGGACTCAACTCCAAAAATGGCATGGGGAAGTGAGAATTTTTAACCAAAAAACAGAGTTGAGGTCAGTGGATGCAAAATTATTAGAAGGAAACATCACAGGTAAACTGGGGGATTCTGGCTAAGCTATCTCAACAGTATCTTAACAGTGATCAGATATTGAAGGTGAGGGCTTCTTGCTAAACCCCTAGCAGGGTTTTTGCTAGACCTGTATTTTACAAGGAAGTACACAGATAGACATAGCAGGAGGTTGAGGAGTTTCACTAAAGTTTGGTTAAGCAAAGAACCTTTGTCATCAGTATTTTGAAAAGAGGAAACGGTTGTTTTCACCTTACCCATTAATTTCTCCTTGAATTTTTTGAATGCCACGGATAAGTTGTTAGAGGTACTAGACCACTGGTAATCAACCTGGTCCCTACCACCCCAGCTTTCATAGTGGGTGGTAGCATAGCAACCAAAGTATAAATAAAAAGATAGATTTAACTATAGTACGTTGTTTTATAAAGATTTATTTTGCCAAACTTAGCAAAAATCCGACATAAAGTACTTGGTAAGTAATTATTATTATATGCTTTAACTTGCTTTAACTCTGCTTTATAAATTTTATAAAGTTACTTCCCTACTTTATAAATTATTATTACTGTGGAACTGGTGGGCGGTTAGAAAATTTTACTACAAACAGAGATGCAAAAGTGGGCGGTAGATATAAAAAGGTTGACTACCCCTGCACTAGACACTGATTCCATGGTAGTTGGTATGATCCATGTGTGATTAGCTAATGTTTTTCTCTGCTGACCTCAAGCCAGTTGCTGCAGCCCCAGAGTGATCATTGCACTGGCATTGTCCGAAGATGTGAAAAATAAAGAGATAGTGTCTTTTTGGGTTTAGAGCCATGAGACTTTCAAAACCATGTCAGGTATATATGGCTTCGCCTACAGAAAGAAGATAAAAAAAATATTTTATTCTCATGGAAATAAAATAATCTGCTTAGAATTAGAATTTGGGCAATGCATTCAAAAAGCAAATTTAAAGAAAATGAATAATTGAAAAGTAAAAGATAAGCAATATTAAAAATAGTAAAAGTATATTTTCAGTTAAGAATCTCATAATCCATTAAGAAAACTCAGTCAAAATCCCCATAGCCAGTGAAGCAGAGGCTAGCCTGATCAAGAAGAGGGTATTGTGGTCAGGATGAAATAGATGACATGTAAGTAGATAGGAAGAACCAAAAGGAGGATAAAATTTCTGGTTCCAGTGCCCTTGGCTTGGATACACAAATCCTCAGTGAGTATGTGTTGCTGATTAAACTAAGAACCATGCCGGCATGATTCAGGCATATATAATTAGATAAACACAACTTTATTTTTAAATTAACTGTTTTCTAACTATACATATTTTTTATTTATACTATTTTGGGTGTTCTCAACCAATTTCTTTGCTTCTAACCTCTCCTCTATTCAAGAACATTTACACAAGCAAAAAATCTCAAATCTAGGAGGAATTGATTAATCACGTGAAGGTCACTATTGTGGACCCTAAAAAGTCTTGGATATCCAGGCCATCTTATAGGACATCCTATAGTTCAAAACATCCATGAGTACTTGGTCCATGCCAAATGGACCTTGATATTTGGTCCTATCTAAAACGTCCATGCTTAGAAAACATTTCTGGGTTCAAATAGCCTATAACATTTATTTATACTTTTAGTTTACAGGATTCATACATTAAATAACTACCATATTTTATTTTTCCAATAATTGTGTCTTGGTTAGATTGCCAATAATAATCCTTCTGGCTTCAGTGCCTAACATAAATAAAATTTTAAGAAATTTTTAACATATCATGGATCAAATGTCTCATGTATATTTTATTTTATTTTATTAATTTTTTTTGTATTTTTCTGAAGCTGGAAACGGGGAGAGACAGTCAGACAGACTCCCGCATGCGCCCGACCGGGATCCACCCGGCACGCCCACCAGGGGCGACGCTCTGCCCACCAGGGGGCGATGCTCTGCCCCTCCGGGGCATCGCTCTGCTGCAACCAGAGCCACTCTAGCACCTGGGGCAGAGGCCAAGGAGCCATCCCCAGCGCCTGGGCCATCTTTGCTCCAATGGAACCTTGGCTGCGGGAGGGGAAGAGAGAGACAGAGAGGAAAGCATGGCGGAGGGGTGGAGAAGCAAATGGGCGCCTCTCCTATGTGCCCCAGCCGGGAATCAAACCCGGGTCCCCCACTCGCCAGGCCGATGCTCTACCCCTGAGCCAACTGGCCAGGGCCACATGGATATTTTAGACAGCCAAATGTCCACTAATCCCAAGGTCTCTTGCTTCTTCTTTGAACCCCCCTACCCCAGAATTGGATATAAACATGAACTATTCTTATGTGGCAAGTAACAGGAAGAAAAAGATAACACTGGTGTTTAAAACTATTTTACTCCTTCACCCAAACATTTGTTTTTATCAGATACACTGTAAACTCATATTTTTACACACAGTTGATAGTAAAGCCTATATAAACTTTTTGACACTGGGACATTATCTTTGCATATTCCAGAGTCCTTATTCAGAGTAGGAAACATAACAGCTACTTAATAAACATTGATTGAATAATAATTAACTTTGGAGAAACTGTATTTATCATAGAATCAGGCACAACTGAAATACGATGTAAAACCTAAATTGGGCTCACTAGCACTAGACCACATTTCTTTTGCTGTTTTCATATTTGAGGAATAAAATAATCCTACAAAGTTTTATATTACCAGATAAATTTTTGCAACAGTTTATGTTTGTAGAGATCAAAATGACTACAAATCTCATCTGAAAAGACATCACCCAAATAATAATTTCTCCTTCTGTGGATGGAGTCATGCATAATAAATGTTCTCTAATGGTTGCAGGAGTTGTGTGGCTATAATTAATGATATAGGACCCAGAAGAGTTCATTTAATCAAGTCTGTAATGGTGGTATTGACTGTAAAATCTAATGAAGAGATACTAAACATAGTTGATTTGAGATTGGAGTGAGAGTGTTCAAAGACATGTTTGGTGCCATTTGTAACCTAAACTATTGTTAAGGACAAAAGCACAAAGAGTTGGAACAATGGAAAACCTCCTTTTTTTTAATCCTGAAAGTAATTTTTATTATTGTTGATTTAGGCAAACTCTTAAAAGCCACTTCCCAAAACCTGTTTGCTCCCAATGGAAACAGAGAAATTTTATCCGCTGAAGAAAATAAATATGAACCTTCATAGGTTCATGTGAGACTTGAAAAACAAGCTTTTTATAAAATCTGCCAGTTTGCCATAACTGAACATTTAATCATTAAATGAAAAAAAGTGAATAGATATGATTAATGCAAAGGTGAATTGAGATGAGTGGATACATCATGTTGAGAGGAGAGGAAAAAGAAATGATCATGAGGAATTTATCAGAAGGTTTAAGATGAGGAATTTCTCCAAGCAATAAGATAAAGAGCAAAAAAAGTTGTTAAAAAAGGCAGCATGTGTATGCTGCAGATGTAACAGGAAAAAATATATGACGTATTTGTTCAGGAGTCAAGATGGAGTCTTCAGTCTAGTAGTAGTGTCCATTTTAACTTTTAGGAGTAAATGACCTTGGCAGAAATTGTGAAAAATAAACTTGATATCTACAGAAATAAAATGCTGAGAATAAAATCAAGATAATATAGTAAAAGTTATGGTATAAAATAGCTCAATATATTAAAATATAAAGTAGTTATCTGTAAATATTAGTATATGAAATAGCCTAGAAAGTTTCACTGAAGGAGAGAAGAAATTTGGGAGATATCAGGATAGAATGTAATAGTTTATTTCCATAATATTAAAGAATGCTCATGGACTTATCATCCCAGTCTATGAATATAAATAGAATGGTACAAACATTTGCAGAGGCTAGAAAAAAACAAGGAAGAATAAAAAACGTAGACACAAAATTTTTGTTTTTCTACCTTCTCAGGACAGAATTTCTGATAAACAAGCTTCCTTTATTCAGATTATCCTGGATTAGAATAAAGATACATGCACTTCTCTTCTCCCTATTCTTTGAACTAACCAAATATCTCAAATCATCCATCAAGATTTCACTTATATTTTTAAAGAAAAAGTAAAATCTCATGCCTTGATTATGTTGTCAATATGTGTTCACATTACTGAGCCAGATAGAGATGACCTGGGGCAAGAGAAGCAGTAGCAAATTCATTCTCTGGAAAATTCCTGGAATTGATTAGTTCTTTCTTTCCTCTCTCTCCAATTTTTCTTTCTTTCCATTTTTTTAAGATTGTCAGATAAAATACAGGACAAGTTAAACCTGAACTCTAAATACATAACAAAACTCTAAATACTCAACAAAAAATTTTGGAATATAATTACATCATGTGCAATATTGAAGACAATATACTACAAAACCACTCACTGTTTATTGAAATTTCAAATTCAACTAGCATCCTGCATTTTTAAAAATTGTGGTAAAATACCTATAACATATAATTGACCACCTTAACCATTTTAAAATGGTGTTGAGTTCATTCGTATTGTTGTGCCATCATTAGCACCATCCACAAAAGAATTATTTTTATCTTGCAAAACTGAACTCTGTACCCATTGAACAATAACCCTCTAGTCATCTCTCTCCTTGCATCCCTTAGCAACCACCATTTTACTTTCTTTTTCTCTGATTTGGCTACTTTACGTACCTCATATAAGTGGGACCATACAATTTTTGTTTTTTTGTGACTGGCTTACTTCAATTAGCACAATATACTCAAGATTTACCCATGTTGTAGCATATGGCAGAATTTTTAAGGCTAAATAATATTCCATTGTGTTTATATACCATATATTGCTCATCCATTCATCTGTTGATGGATACCTGGGTTGCTTTTATATTTTAGCTATTGTGAATAATATTGCTATAAACATGGGTGTTAAAATTTTTCTTCAAGAGCTTGTTTTTAATTCTGTTGAGTTCATACCCAGAAGTAGAATAGCCAGGTTATATAATTTTAAATTAAATTCTGTTTGTTTCTGACTTATTGGGAATGAGGACAGAGTATTGGTTGAGTGAAAGAACTTTTGATCTTTCCCCTGGAAATTTCAACAAATTTAACAACTATAACACAGTGAAAAACCCCAGCTGGACTTGCAGGTGTGCCTGAAAGATACACACACTGAATGAACTAAAGGTGGGATGGGTTGTAAAGGGGGGCAGAAGATAAAATGCATTTTCAGTGGGCTCTGGAGAGGAGATAAATCTAGAGTGACTGGATCTCCTTCTGCTTGGAGGAGCACTGAGATAGAGGGAGCAGAGGGGGAGATAAACCAAAGCAAGCAGAACGGGGGTTCATGGCCAGCATTCCCGTGGTTTTCCTGCAGCCTACATTCAGCAGAGACAGAGAAAACTAAAGTGTGGCTCCCAGCCTCCCAGGTCCCACCTCCCTCACCTTACAGGTACAGAGTAGTAGAGACAAACTGCACAGCTGGCTCTCCAGAGAGACTCTCTCACATGAAGAAAAGAGATGTTCTGTGTCTGGTCACTTGATCTGTTGATATGTGGGGAGTGCCTGGAAACCTGAGATTGCCATTGCTAGAACTGAAAAGCTGTAAAGCCAAGGCTGTAAAGCAGAAGCCATAAAGCCTTCACAACATGCCCCATTCACAAATGTGACTGTGTCCCTGCCTAAATAATTGTGATAACAACATCTCAGTGGAGGACAACCCAGGAATTTCACAGAGCTAAAAACTTGTAATACAGTGACATTAACTGGAAGAAAACAGTAACCTCTCAAAACCAATTTTTTTTCTTTTTATTTCTTCCTTTTGGCAGTTTTTCTTCTTATTTTTTCTATTTTTCTCTTTTAAATTTCATTTTCTTTTATTTTTATATTTCTTATTCTTTTTCTGGATGTTTTGTTTGTGTTTCATTTTCTCTTGTTTTTTGTTTTCTGTGGCTTTTCTTTTTTACTTGTCATTAGTTTTTAAATATTTATATATTTATTGTACCTTTTTAATTTCAATGTTTCATTTTTTAGTATTCTTTTTTGGTTAGGGTTCTTAAAAATATCACTGTCAAAGCCATCAAGGAAGAAGAACTCAAATAACATGGCTACACAAGACAGAGATGTAGTTCAGTAAGAAAATAAATCTCCAGAACAAAATCTCAATCACATGGAAACCTTGGAGTTAAATCATAGAGAATTCAAATAAAAGTTCTGAAATACTCAATAAAATGTAAGAAAATACCAATAGTTAACTTAAGCTCACCAAAGAGATTGAAACTTTATAAACAGAGATAAATAACTCAATACATGAATTAAAAACTGAAGTAACAAGTTTAGCTTATAGAACAAGCCAGATATAGGAAAGAATCGGTGACATCAAAGACAAGCAACTAGGAATGCTACAGAAAGGAGAGAGGTTCACAAATTAAAAATAAATGAGAGAGCTCTACAAGAATTGTCTGACTTAATCAGAAAAAGCAATATAAAAAATAGGTATATCAGAAGAAGAGAGAAAAAAAGGAATGGAGAGCCTATTCAAACAAATAATTGATGAAAACTTCCCAAGCCTATGGAAAGAGTTAGATTCTCAAATCAAAGAAGCAGATGAAGTGCCAAGTTACCTCAACCCAAACAGACCTACTCCAAGGCACTTTGCAATAAAACTGTCAAAAATCTATGACAAAGAAAGAATCCTCAAGGCAGCTAGGGAAAAGAAGACCATAACATATAAAGGAAAGCCCATTAGGTTATTACTAGACTTCTCAGTGAAACTCTATAAGCCAGAGGAGAATGGACCCAAACATTCAGAGTACATAAAGAGAGGAATTACCAACCAAGAATATTATATCCATCAAAGTTATCCTTCAAATATGAAGGAGAAATAAAAACTTTTGCAGACATACAGAAGCTGAGGAAATTTATCACTACAAAACTCCCACTGCAGGGAATACTCAAGGGGGTTATTTGAACAGATACAAAAAACAAAGCAAATCAAAATTACAAGTAAAATCTCCAACAAGGTCACAATTAAAACAAGGATAATCTGTGACAATAACATAAAAGGGGAGTGGATAAAGATCTGTAGTAACAAAGGGGGATTGGAGTGCAGAAACACTAATAAGACAAAGGACTCTTGTACATATGAACATTTTTCTTTTAATATCCTAATGGTAACCACCCACAAAAAAGCCACCACTGAGACACACGGCTTAAAAAAAAGAAGAAACAGGGAAAGAAGTATGAAATACCATCAAACAAAAACACCTGACAGAAACCAAGAATGGAAGTATTAAATAAGACACAGAACTACCAGAAAACAAAATATAAAATGGTTATAGAAAATTCTCAAATATCAATAATTACCCTAAATGTAAAAGGATTGAACTCACCAATAAAGAGACACTGAGGAACAGATTGGATCAAAAAGCAAAACCCTACCATATGCTGCCTTTAAGAGACACATATAAGCTGCAAGGACAAAAGTAGATTCAAAGGCAAAAGTTGGAAAATGATCCTCTAAGCAAATAATATCTAATGAAAACAGGTAAAGTCACACTCATATCTGACAATGCTGACTTCAAGATAACAAAGATAACCAGAGACAAAGATGGATACTAAATAATGATAAAGGGGACATTGTATCAAGAAGACATAACACTTATTAGTATATAACAGAGGACAGGAACCTTTTTGGCTGAGAGAGCCATGAACACCACATATTTTAAAATGTAATTTCGTGAGCCTGACTGGGCGGTGGCACAGTGGATAGAGCATTGGACTGGGATGCAAAAGACCCAGTTTCGAGACCCTGAGATCACCAACTTGAGTGAGGGCTCATGTGGTTTGAGCAAAAACTCACCAGCTTGAGCCCAAGGTCGCTGGCTCAAGCAAGGGATTACTCTATCTGCTGAAGGCCCGTAGTCAAGGCACATATGAGAAAGCCATCAATGAACAATTAAGGTGTTGCAATGCACAACAAAAAACTAATGATTGATGCTTCTTATCACTCCATTCCTGTCTGTCTGTCCCTGTCTGTCTCTCTCTCTGACTTTCTCTCTGTCTCTGTAAAAAAAAATAAAGAAATAAAATAAAATGAAATAAAATGTAATTCTGTGAGAGTCATACAACAACCCATGTATGTTACGCATTATTCAATAAAAATTTGGTGTTGTACTGGAGGACAGCTGTGATTGGCTCCAGCCACTTGCAACCATGAACATAAGCGGTAGGAAATGAATGGATTGTAATACATGAGAATGTTTTATATTTTTAACGTTATTTTTTTTTATTAAAGATCTGTCTGTGAGCTAGATGCAGGCATCAAAAGAGCCACATCTGGCTTGTGAGCCATAGGTTCCCAAGCCCTGGTATATGCATCAAATCAGGGAGCATTAAAATATATGACATCTACTAACTAATCTAAAATAGAAGCAGACAAAAACCAAATCATACTTGGAGATCTCAACAAACCATTGAAAGCTTTAGATAGATCTTTCAAACAGAAAATTAATAAAGAAATATCACTATTAAATGACACACTAGACAAATTGATATGATAAACATTTATAAGATATTTCATCCCAGAATATCAGATTATACATTCTGTTCCCATGTGCATGCAACATTCTTAACGATAAACCACATGTTAGGCCACAAAACTAACATCAACAAATTCAGGAAGACTGAAATTATACCAAGCATATTTCCTGACCATAAACCTCTAAAATTAGAATTCAACTGCAAAAAAGAAATAAAGAAACCCACAATAATGTGGAAATTAAACAACATACTTCTAAGAAATGAGTGGTTCAAAAAGAAACAAGAAATAAAAATATATATATATGCAGACCAACAAAATGATAGCATAGGGATGATGTCAGAGTAATGGCGGGGTAGGAAGCAATACCGATAAATCTCCCCCAAAACTCAACAAGATCTTCAACCAGAAACAGAAAAACCTATCCTTGGAACCTCCAGATGTTTCGCAATACACCCGAAGGTATGAGCGAGCGAAAAATTGGCTAAATATATAATCAAACCCCGAAGGAAATAGGGAGTAAGAAATGCTCCGCCTTCCTCACTAAACTAAACAGGGTGGCTTTCACTGGAAACTGAGAATATAGAAACTAAGGCGGGCAAAGGGGGTGAATAGATCCAGGCCGCGGCACAAACGGCTGAACCAGGCTGTGGCATGGAGATCCAAGCTGAGAAAAAACTGTTCCTGTGACAACCCGGGCAATACAGCTAACACTCACGCCAAACCCAGACAAAGAAAGACAAGCAGGGAAGCCATTTTGCCCGATCTCCTGGTCGGAGCGCGCAGATAGTGGGCGAGATATTCCTTCCAAAGCCCCGAGAGTGTGCGCCCATGTTGTCCCACAGAGAGGCAGAGTCAGAGGCATTTGTGTGGGCCTAAAGTGGAATCTCCGGGCTGACCCAGTACCCTGGGGGAGCCGTGCATGGGGAGGGAGCGAGAAATAATTCCAACGCTGGAACTTTTCCGTGCGGGAGGGGGTTTCACTCAGAAGGTGAGGCAGCTGGTCTAATATCCTGGTCTGCGTGTGCAGATAGTGAGTGAGAGATTCCTCTGAGTGCCTAGGCAGTGACTGCCCATCTTATCCCACAGAGGGGCAGAGTCAGGGGCCTTTGTGTGGGCCGAAAGTGGAATCTCCGGGCCACCCCAGTGCCCTGGGGGAGTCGT
The DNA here is from genome assembly GCF_036850995.1 of Saccopteryx leptura. Taxonomy (NCBI): domain Eukaryota; kingdom Metazoa; phylum Chordata; class Mammalia; order Chiroptera; family Emballonuridae; genus Saccopteryx; species Saccopteryx leptura. The sequence continues at coordinate 177,409,471 of NC_089504.1, read as the reverse complement.
GCATGGGGAGGGAGCGAGAAATAATTCCAACGCTGGAACTTTTCCGTGCGGGAGAGGTTTCACTAAGAGAGTGAGGTGGCTGGCCTGACATCCTGGTCGGCGAGCATGGAGAGTGGGCAAGAGACTCCTCCCAGCACCTCAGGAGTGGGAGCCCGGGTTATCCCACAGAGGGGCAGAGTCAGGGGCCTTTGTGTGGGCCAAAAGCGGAATCTCAGGCCACCCCAGCGCCTTGAAAAAGCCGCACACGGGGACGGAGTGAGAGCCAATTCCAATGCTGGAACTTTTCTGTGCGGGCGGGGGGTTTCACTCAGAGGGCGAGATTTCCAGCCTGACATCCTGGTCTGCGCGTGCAGATAGTGAGCAAGAGTTTCCTCCAAGCGCCCTGGGAGTGGGTGCCCGCCCATGTTACCGGACAGAGTGGCAGAGCCAGAGGTCTTTGAGTGGGTGGATGCCCCGGCTGATTATGCTAGCAGCTCTGACTGACTGAGCCTTACCCAGAGCCCTGTGCTGAGTGGGAATAGATTGGGGAGTTGCCAGCTCTTTGAGCCTCTTACTATCCAGGCAGAGGCAGTAGCAATCCCATAGCTGGATTATCAGGCTACTAATTGAGGAAGGAAAGACTAGGAGAGAGGCTCCAGGAACACGGACTCTCTCACTGTTGGAGCCTATAAATGCTAATGAGCCTCGACTGCCAACTTGACTAAAGCACAATACATGATATCGCCATAGAGACTTATCAACTGCAAACCTATACCTGAGCATGCCAAAGGGGCAGAACCTGGGATACAGAGTCACCGACCAGGAAGAGGGAGAGAAAAGAAAAAGCAAGAAGATAACCTATCAAAATCAAGAATAATCCGCAGACATTATAACCTATCCCATTTTATTATATTTGTTTGTTTGTTTCTCTTATCTTCATCCTTGATTTTTTTTTTTTCCTCCTCCAATTTGGTCGTTTAACTCTCTACGGGTCTTACTCTCTCTTCTCCTTGAACTACACTACCCATAAGTGTTACATCTCCTATTATCTTTTCTTTCCTCTTCCTTTCTCTCTATGAGGGTTGTACTCCAAAACCCGTAACTCTCTCTCTCTCTCTGTCTCTCTCTCTCTCTCCTCTTTTTTCTTTTTTCTTCTTTTAGTGGTTCCCTCTTTTTTTCTCTCTCTCTCTTTCTTTTCTCCCTCTATATTAGTTTCTTCCTTTCTCCTTTACGTCTCCTCTCATTCAAACCTCAATAACGAACAAATTACCCTATCTGGGACTCAAACTTATGTTTGTGGCATTTTGGGGGGTTTTTACTTCACCTTTTAACTCACTAGCAGTGCTCCCATCCCTGGCTCTCCATTTTATCAAGCTCTTGTTCCACTAAATACAATAGTAATTTTTTAATTTGTCCCCCCATTTTCCTGTTTCCCTCTTATTCCTCTCATCATAACTCTTAGTCAACCAACTCCCAAACGCAAATCATCTTATTCTTGATCTAAATTTTTTCCTTATTTCTTTTTGTGGGTCCATACCCCCTGCTTTTTTATTATTATATTTTTGCCCCTTTATTACTTTTACACAATTCAGGCCCTCCATTACAGGCATTGTTTTTCTATTTAATACAATATAAATCACACTTCACCACAAGATTTTCTCAAGAAAGAGGGAAGAGGAGAGGAGAGGAAAAAAGGAGGGGGGGAACAATTTCCTTTTTTTTTTATTTTTATTTCATTTTTTTTATTTATTTCATTATTAATTTTTTAAAAAAACACAAATTTTTTCGATTTTTTATTTTTTTAACTTTTTATTCTTTATTAAATCTCATTAATACTATCAACAAAACCCCCGCAGATACCATTGAGAAAGAGAAAATCGAATATCATGGATACAAAAGAAAGAGAGGTAACACAGCTAGATGAGGAAAAATCTATGAAGAAAAAATTTAATATATTGGAAACCTTGGAGCTAAATGACAGAGAATTCAAGATAGAAATCCTAAAAATCCTCCGAGATATACAAGAAAACACAGAAAGGCAATTTAGGAAGCTCAGAAAACAACTCAATGAACACAAAGAATATATGTCCAAGGAAATTGAAACTATAAAAACAAATCAAACAGAGATGAAAAACTCAATTCACGAGCTGAAAAATGAAGTAACAAGCTTAGCTAATAGAACAGGTCAGATAGAAGAGAGGATTAGTGAAATAGAAGACAAGCAACTTGAGGCACAACAGAGAGAAGAAGAAAGAGACTCAAAAATTAAAAAAAATGAGATAGCCCTACAAGAGTTATCTGACTCCATCAAAAAGAATAACATAAGAATAATAGGTATATCAGAGTGAGAAGAGAGAGAAAATGGAATGGAGAACATACTCAAACAAATAATAGATGAGAACTTCTCAAGCCTGTGGAAAGAACTAAAGCCTCAAGTTCAAGAAGCAAAGAGAACTCCGAATTTTATTAACCCCAACAAACCTACTCCAAGGCACATCATAATGAAATTGGCACAAACCAACGGCAAAGAAAACATTCTCAAGGCAGACAGGGAAAAGAAGAATACAACATATAAAGGAAGGCCCATTAGATTATCATCAGATTTCTCAGCAGAAACTCTACAAGCTAGAAGAGAGAGGACCCCAATATTTAAAGTTTTGAAAGAAAGGAATTTTCAGCCACGAATACTATACCCACCAAAGCTATCCTTCAAATATGAAGGAGAAATAAAAACATTCACAGATACAGAAAAGATGAAGGAATTATCATCAGAAAACCCCCACTCCAGGAATTACTAAAGGGGGTTCTCCAATCAGATACAAAGAAAAAAAAATAAAGCCACAAGTAAAAGCTCCAAGAAGAACACAATAAAACCAAATTTAAACTGTGACAACAACAAAAAGAGGGGAGGAGAGGATAGAGATTAACAGTAGCAAAGGACGATGGAGTGCAAAAGTACTCACAAAATAGTGTGCTACAATAAACAGGGTAGGAACCCTTTTCATTACTCAAAGGTAACCACCATTGAAAAAACCACCACAGAAGCAAATGAGATAAAAAAGATAGCAACAGTGGAAAGATGTATGGAATACAACCAAATAAAAACAAAAGATAGAAAAATGAAAGAGAAGGATAAAACAAGACACAAAACTAACAGAAAGCAATCTATAAAAAGGCAATAGGGAACTCACAAGTGTCAATAATTACACTAAATGTAAATGGACTAAACTCACCAATAAAAAGACACAGAGTAGCAAAATGGATTAAAAAAGAAAATCCAACTGTATGCTGCCTACAGGAAACTCATCTGAGTAACAAGGATAAAAACAAATACAAAGTGAAAGGCTGGAAAACAATACTCCAAGCAAATAACATCCAAAAAAAAGCAGGCGTAGCAATACTCATATCGAATAAAGCTGACTACAAGACAACAAAAGTACTCAGAGACAAAAATGGCCATTTCAAAATGGCTAAGGGGACACTGAATCAAGAAGACATAACAATTCTTAATATATATGCACCAAACCAAGGAGCACCAAAATATATAAGACAGCTACTTATTGACCTTAAAACAAAAACTGACAAAAATACAATCATACATGAAGACCTCAATACACCGCTGACGGCTCTAGATCGGTCATCCAAACAGAGAATCAACAAAGATATAGTGGCCTTAAACAAAACACTAGAGCACCTGGATATGATAGACATCTACAGGACATTTCATCCCAAAGTGACTGAGTATACATTTTTCTCCAGTGTACATGGATCATTCTCAAGAATTGACCATATGTTGGGCCACAAAAACAACATCAGCAAATTCAGAAAAATCGATGTTGTACCAAGCATATTATCTGATCATAAAGGTTTGAAACTAGAATTCAACTGCAAAAAAGAGGAAAAAAATCCCACAAAAGTGTGGAAACTAAACAACATACTTTTAAAAAATGAATGGGTCAAAGAAGAAATAAGTGCAGAGTTCAAAAGATATATACAGACAAATGAAAATGACAATACGACATATCAGAACCTATGGGATGCAGCAAAAGCAGTGATAAGAGGGAAGTTCATATCACTTCACGCATATATGAACAAACAAGAGAGAGCCCAAGTGAACCACTTAACTTCACACCTTAAGGAACTAGAAAAAGAAGAACAAAGACAATCCAAAACCAGCCGAAGAAAGGAGATAATAAAAATCAGAGCAGTAAAACTATAGAAATAGTTTACTATTCTATAGAATAGAGATGAAATGAAATAGAGAACAGTAAAACTATAGAAAAAATTAATAGAACAGAGAGCTGGTTCTTTGAAAAATCAACAAAATTGACAAAGCCTTGGCAAGACTTACCAAGGAAAAAAGAGAAAGAACTTATATAAACAAAATCCAAAATGAGGGAGGAGAAATCACCACGGACACCATAGATATACAAAGAATTATTGTAGAATACTATGAAAAACTTTATGCCACTAAATTCAACAATCGAGAAAAAATGGATAAATTCCTAGAAAAATACAACCTTCCTAGACTGAGTCAAGAAGAAGCAGAAAGCCTAAACAGACCTATTAGTAGAGAAGAAATAGAAAAAACCATTAAAAACCTCCCCAAAAATAAAAGTCCAGGCCCTGACGGCTCTACCAGTGAATTTTATTAAACATTCAAAGAAGACATGGTTCCTATTCTACTCAAAGTCTTCCAGAAAATTGAAGAGAAGCAATACTTCCAAATATATTTTATGAGGCCAACATAACCCTCATACCAAAACCTGGCAAGGATGGCACAAAAAAAGAAAACTACAGACCAATATTTCTAATGAATACTGATGCTAAAATACTAAACAAAATACTAGCAAATCGAATACAAAAACATATTAAAAAAATAATACATCATGATCAAGTGAGATTCATCTTAGAATCTCAAGGATGGTTCAACATCTATAAAACAGTTAACGTAATACACTATATCAAAAAAACAAAGAACAAAAACCCCATGATCTTATCAATAGACGCAGAAAATGCTTTCGATAAAATACAACACAATTTTATCTTTAAGACTCTCAACAAAATGGGTATAGAAGAAAAGTATCTCAACATGATAAAGGCCATATATGATAAACCATCAGCTAACATCATATTAAATGGCACTAAACTGAAGGCTTTCCCCCTTAAATCAGGAACAAGACAGGGTTGTCCACTCTCTCCACTCTTATTTAATGTGGTACTAGAGGTTCTAGCAAGAGCAATCAGACAAGACAAAGAAATAAAAGGCAATCATATCGGAAAAGAAGAAGTAAAGGTATCATTTTTTTGCAGATGATATGATCCTATACATCAAAAACCCCAAAGAATCCACAAAAAAAGACTACTAGAAACAATAAGCCAATACAGTAAGGTTGCAAGATACAAAATTAACATACAGAAGTCAATAACCTTTCTATATGCCAACTATGAAACAACTGAGAACAAACTCAAAAGAATAATCCCCTTCACGATTGCAACAAAAAAAATAAAATACTTAGTAATAATCATAACAAAGAATGTAAAGGACTTATATAATAAAAAGTATAAACCATTGTTAAGGGAGATCAAAAAAGATATAATGAGATGGAAGAATATTCCTTGTTCTTGGTTAGGAAGAATAAATATAATCAAGATGGCCATATTACCCAGAGCAATATACAAATTTAATGCAATTCCCATCCAACTTCCAATGACATTTTTTAAAGAAATAGAGCAAAAAATCATCAGATTTATATGGAACTATAAAAAACCCTGAATAGCCAAAGCAATCCTAAAGAAAAAGAATGAAGCTGGGGGCATTACAATACCTGACTTCAAACTATATTATAGGGCCATGACAATCAAAACAGCATGGTATTGGCAGAGAAGTAGACACTCAGACCAATGGAACAGAATAGAAAGTCCAGAAATAAAATCACATATATATAGTCAAATAATTTTTGATAAAGGGGCCAACAACACACAATGGAGGAAAGAAAACCTCTTCAATAAATGGTGCTGGGAAAACTGGAAAGCCACATGCATAAGAATGAAACTGGACTACAGTTTGTCCCCCTGTACAAAAATTAACTCAAAATGGATCAAAGATCTAAACATAAGACCTGAAACTATAAAGTACATAGAAGAAGACATAGGTACTAAACTCATGGACCTGGGTTTTAAAGAGCATTTTATGAATTTGACTCCACAGGCAAGAGAAGTGAAGGCAAAAATTAATGAATGGGACTACATCAGACTAAGAAGTTTTTGCTCAGCAAGAGAAACTGATAACAAAATAAACAGAAAGCCAACTAAATGGGAAATTATATTTTCAAACAACAGCTCAGATAAGGGCCTAATATTCAAAATATACAAAGAACTCATAAAACTCAACAACAAACAAACAAACAATCCAATAAAAAAAATGGGAAGAGGACATGAACAGACACTTCTCCCAGGAAGAAGTACAAATGGCCAACAGATATATGAAAAGATGCTTATCTTCTTTAGTTATTAGAGAAATGCAAATCAAAATTACAATGAGATACCACCTCACACCTGTTAGAGTAACTATTATTAACAAGACAGGTAATAGCAAATGTTGGAGAGGCTGTGGAGAAAAATGAACCCTCATACACTGTTGGTGGGAATGTAAAGTAGTACACCATTATGGAAGAAAGTATGGTGGTTCTTCAAAAAACTGCAAATAGAACTACCTTATGACCCAGCAATCCCTCTACTGGGTATGTACCCCCAAAACTCAGAAACATTGATACATAAAGACACATGCAGCCCCATGTTCGCTGCAGCATTGTTCACAGTGGCCAGGACATGGAAACAACCAAAAAGCCCGTCAATAGATGACTGGATAAAGAAGATGTGGCACATATACACTAGGAAATACTACTCAGCCATAAGAAATGATGACATTGGATCATTTACAACAAAATGGTGGGATCTTGATAACATTATACAAAGTGAAATAAGTAAATCAGAAAAAAACAGGAACTGCATTATTCCATACGTAGGTGGGACATAAAAGTGAAACTAAGCGACATTGATAAGAGTGTGGTGGTTACGGGGGGAGGGGGGAAAGGGAGAAGGAAAGGGGGCGGGGGTGGGTCACAAAGAAAACTGGATAGAAAGTGATAGAGGACAATCTGACTTTGGGTGATGGGTATGCAACATAATTGAAAGACAAGATAACCTGGACATGTTATCTTTGAATATATATATCCTGATTTATTGATGTTGCCCCATTAAAAAAATAAAATTATTAAAAATAATGATAGCATAACATATAAAAATTTCTGGGATGCAACGAAAGCAGTAATAAGAGGAAAATTTATATTTTTTTACAGTCTTATGTCAAGGTACAAAAGAGATTCCAAGTGAAAAATCTAACATTACACCTTAAGGAGCTAGAATAAAAAGGACAAAGTCAGCATAAGAAAGGAAATGGTAAAAATTAGAGCAGAACTAATGAAATAGAGAACAAAAATCTATAGAAAAATTAATACAACAAAGTGCTGGTTCTTTGGAAAGAACAATAAAATTGACAAACCCCGGACTAGACTCAGTAAGGAAAAAAGAGAAGAAGTCATATAAACAAAATTTGAAAGGAAAAGGAGAAATCACCACAGACATCATAAATGTCTATCATAAAAGGATCATGGTAGAATACTATGAAAATTTATACACCATGAAATTCAACAGCCTATAGAAAATGAATAAATTCCTAGACCTATACAATCTTCCTAGACTGAGTCACAAAGTGGAAAATCTAAATCAACCTATAAGCAAGAAAGAAATAGAAACAATTATCAAATCCTCCCACAAAAATTAAAGTCCAGGATTACACTAGTTAATTCAGCCAAACATTCAAAGAAGATCTGGTACCTATTCTTCTCAAAGTTTTAAAAAAAAAACAGAAAAAGAATCAATACTTCTTACCACATATTATACAGCCAACATAATCCTCATACGAAAACCTGGGAAGGATGACATAATTAAAGGAAACTTCAGACCAATATCTATAATAAATACAGATGCAAAAATCTAAATCAAAATACTAACAAATCAAATATAATAACACATTAAAAAAATAATACATCACAATTAAGTGGAATTTATTCCATGAGCAAAAGGATGGTTCAACATACTTAAATTGAGAATGGAGAAAAGAAAGCCTCTTCAATAAATGGTACTGAGAAGACTGGAAAACCACATACAAAAAATGAAACTTGATTACAGTTTTCCCCCCTCCACACAAAAATTAATTTAAAATGAATCAAAGACCTAAATATAAGATACAAAACAATAAATTATATAGCAGAAAACATAAGCACTAAGCTCATGGACCTTGGTCCTAGGGAACAATTTTTGAACTTGATCCCCAAGGCAAGAGAAGTAAAGGCAAAAATAAATAAATATGACTAGATCAAATTAAAAAATTTCTGCATGGCAAAAGAAACACCACAAAACAAATAGGCAGCCAACTAAATGGAATGTGATATTTGAAAACAACAGCTCCAATAAAGGGTTAATATCCAAAATACATGAAGAACTCTCAAAGCTCAACAACAAACAAGCAAATAATCCAATTAAAAATGGGAAGAGGATCTGAACAGATACTTTTCCAAAGAGGACATACAAGTGGCCAACAGATATATGAAAAGATGCTCATCTTTACTAGCTATTTGAGAAATGCAAATCAAAACTACAATGAGATACCACCTCACACCTGTTAGATTGACTATCATCAGCAAGACCAGTAATACCAAGTGTTGAGGAGGCTGTGGAGAAAAAGAAACCCTCATTCACTGATGATGGGAATGCAAACTAGTACAACCACTATAAAAGAAAGTATGGTGCTTCCCCCCCAAATTAAGAATAGATCTACCATATGACTCAGCAATTTCTCTACTCAGTATCTACCCCCCAAATTTGAAAGCATTGGTATGTAAAGACACATGAACCCCCATGTTAATCACAGCATTATTCACAGTGTAGCCAAGACATGGAAATAAAGTGTGTATTGATAGAGGATTAGATAAAGAAAGTGTGGTACATCTATACAATGGAATACTATTCAGCCATAAGAAATTATGACATATTGGCATTTATGACAACATTGATAGATCTTGAGAACATTATACTGAGTGAAATAAGTAAATCAGAAAAGGCTAAGAACTGTATATCACATATAGGTGGGGTATAAAACAGGCACATGGACATAGATAAAAGTGAAGTGGTTACCAGGGGGAATGGGACATGTGGGAGGTGATAGGGGAAAGGGTGTAAGGAGGGACAAATATATAGTAACAAAAAATGGTTTGACTTTGGGTGACAGGTATACAACATAATCAACAATTCAAATGCTGTAGAAATGTTTACCTGAAACCTATGTACTCTTGATCAATGTCACCCTGTTAAATTAATTTTCTAAATAAAATTTAAAATTTTTGTTTTAATTAAAAATTAATTTTAAAGTTTTAATTATTTTTAAAAATATTTAATGTTTTCTCCAGACTTTTGAAGCTCAAGTGTTCAAAAAACTTTATCTTGAAATATCAGGGGCATCTATAGCCTATATCCTCTCAGAATCTTAATTTTTACAGATTAAATAATTAGCATTTTACACTAACCTGAACTTATTGACCATTGGCTGGTTTAAATTTTTTGAACTCCTTTCTTTTGCTCAGTATTTTTCAATGTGAAAATACACACACACACACACAAACACACAGATGTGTAAGCACACATGCATACACCAGGAGTCAGACTCTGCTGAAGACACTACTTCACTAGCAGCCATTTGAACTCTAGTTGTCTTTCTCCTCAAACCCTCAAATTGGCCCTACTTGTGAAAAAGGCATTCCCCTGAACACCTCTCTTCTTCTTTCCTAACCTCCACCCCTCCTTTGATGCTTGTGTCATCAAATTATTTTAACCACTATTTCATCTGTTGGTATTATTTACTGACCCTGGTGTCAGTCAGTCATTCTCTCTAATGTAATTGCTATCTTTATTTTTTGTTATAAAATTTATGAACTTAATACAAAATGAAAACATAGATCCCTGTTTAAAACTTATTGAGAATTTCAAGACAAAGAAACAAGGTATTAAACTAAGTATGGGTGTCTTCTGATCACAGATCCTTGTGTGATTGCACAGGTCACACACCCATAAAGCTGGCATTGCTTAGCTGAGAACTACTACTTTCCTTATTCCTTCATGGATAAGGAAATTTCTTTTCACATCTCTCTGTGACTGAGGAGTATTGGGGTGAAGGCTTCCTGCCTCTCTCTCTACAGTTTGAACTTTCTTTTTTCCAGGAAGGGAAGGGTAGCAGAGCTAACTAATAAAAGTTTACATCCAGGCCCTGGCTAGTTGGCTCAGTGGTAGATTGGCTCAGCAGTAGAGTGTCACCTGGCATGTGGATGTTCTGGGTTCGATTATTGGTCAGGGCACACAAGAGAAGCAGCCATCTGCTTCTCCATCCCTACCCTACTTTCTCTTTTCCTCTCCCTCTTCCCTTCCCACAGCCATAACTTGAATGGTTCGAGCAAGTTGGCTCCAGGCACTGAGAATGGCTCCATGGCCTCCCTCAGTTGCTAAAACAGCTCAGTTGTAGAGCAATAGAGCAGTAGTGGCCCCAGATGGGCATAGCATCACCTGTAGAGGGCTTGCCGGGTGGATCCCAGTTGGGTTGCATGCAGGAGTCTGTCTCCTTGTCTCTCACTTAATTTTAAAAAAGTTTATATTCCCTGGACAACACTTCATAGAGGTTAATGTGCTAAAAGGTTACTGCTCTTGTCTCTTCCTTGCTCTTTTGGATTGCTTCTGAATGAGCTCAGGGAAGTCACCTTTCACTTACAGTTTTTATGCAGTGAACCAGAATCTTTTGCTTATTGTTTGCACATTTCCGAACCATAATTAGAACATCTAAGCTTGCTAATATGATACTTTTAATCTAGATTTCTCTTTCTTTCTTTTTTCTTTTTCAGGGACATTGAGAGAGTCAGAGAGAGGGATAGATAGGGATAGACAGACAGAAACAGAGAGAGATAAGAAGCATCAATCATCAGTTTTCGTTGCGACACTTTAGTTGTTCATTGATTGCTTTCTCATATATGCCTTGACCATGGGCCTTCAGCAGACCAAGCAATCCCCTGCTTGAGCCAGCTACCTTGGGTCCAAGTTGGTGAGCTTTTTGCTCTAACCAGATGAGCCCACACTCAAGCTGGTGACCTCGGGATCTGGAACCCGGGTCCTCCGCATCCTAGTTTGACACTCTATCCACTGCACCACTGCCTGGTCAGGCTAATCTAGATTTCTCAGTCAAGTATTATTCTGAAATATGGCCAAATCTTTTCTCAGTTGTTGGTTTTTTCCCCTAGTATTATTCTCCTTTAAGAGATTTGAGTTTGAAAAAAATGTGTCTGCCCACATTTATAGTTTTAGATCTTCTTATCTCTGACTGGCAGGGAAAACAATTTTGGCAGAGGCAAGCATGAATTGACCTCCTTTGTTTCTGACAACCTTAGGGAAGGAAAAACATGACTGATAATAAAAGGTGGTTGCTTCAAGGCCAGCCTGGCTGACAGTCTCAGTCAAGCAATGACTTTGGTCTCAGGGTCTTTTTTTGACAAGTAATATTCTCTGAGTAAGCAGGAAGGACAACACCAGTAGTTTGTGTTTTTATAAAGTAAAAAATTTTTCTATGTATTATTTTCCAAAATTTCAATGTATTTCCTCTGTTTAGACTGAGGAGCTTTCAAGACTCCACCTTGTGAATCGTGTCTTGTTTATGTGTCGGCTGTTGCTGAGGTATCACAGTCTTTTCCATGTAAGATTAAGGCGAGCAATTTCTTTCTGGTATTAGAATCAATAATAATTGTGCTCCTTAGTAGCATCAGGTTTGTTTTTATGTTATGGACACTGATTATCTCTTCTCATTGGCCATGAGAAAGCAAAGCTTCATAATCTATATCGTACCTTGAGAATGTAAAGGTCCTACATTAAATGAATTTAATTCTAATTTTATCTTATCTTTTCTCCTTACTTTCCTGCTTTTCTCACCTGCAGCTTCTTATTTTAGATTTTGTGCTATTTGATATTGCATTTTAATGTGTCACTTTAAATCTTTACTAGAATAGAGAAAGGTATGCATAAATAAACAGAAGAAAAATTATAAAGACACAGCCTAAGATCATTTAATCTGCACACATAGAATTTAAGTCACAGCAATTTCAAATCAAGTGGATATGAAATGAGGCACTGGAAATTCAAATTTTTAATCTCACATTTCATTACTTGTCATTTCTGTGGCCTTGTAAATGTCTTATAGTACAGATTTCTGCTCTGAAAAAAATTTAGGAGTTTGACATGATGTTCAGAGGCAATGTGAGGGCCAATTTGTTCAGGTGCAGTATAAATCTTAAAGCTGACAGGATATTATTATTGTTAACCATGTCTTTGGGAGAGAGACAGGCTGGTTTTCTATTCAAAATCTACAAGTTCAATATTAGTCTGCACCAGTAAGGGTCCCTACCTCTAATATGTGTCATTCACCATGGCTATAGCTGTGTTGGAATTACTAGTAACACCAGTACTGAGGCTTTTCTGATCTAATTAAAAATTTACAATGACTCACTGAAATATTTTTTTAATTTTTTAGCTCTTCTTCAAAGCTATTACTTAAACATAACAATGCACCTCCTGATTCTAACCACCCTAATTAAATAACAGAGGATGTTCACCAACATTTTGTCTGAAACTGCTCCTTTTTGATTAGCTGTCAACAAGAGGAGGCCATCTCCGTTCCAAGTGACATTAAGTTGTTACGGTTGATGCTTTAGCTTTTCTTTCATCTTAAGGGCTTCAGGACACTAAATAATGATTCTGCTTCCTTTCCTCCAGAAGAGTAGTGATCCGCACTCTGTTTCACTTAACGTTTAAATTTTTGACTGCATAAACTGTTTAACCTGTTCAACTCCTTGCGGCTTAGCTCAGCAAAGATAATTCAGCTCTATTTAAAATATAACATGAAGAAACCAGGACATTAGGAATGAAAATACAGTAGGTTCTTTCCCTTAGTAGAATCAATACCCAAGTACTGGTACTTATATTAATTTGTTGTATATTAACTAAGTTCCTACAAGGTGAATTAAGGTTCAGATTGGCTCACTTATCAGTGTCACCAAAAGGCTTATGTGAAGACAGGGCATTAAGGAAGGGTCAAGGATGGTAACTCTATTTGGCCTGTGTATGCAGAAGCTCAGCCAACTGAAGACAGCCTGGGCATCTGGACCTTTAGGTTTATTGGGACAGCACTGTGTATACTGGTTTTACACTGTTTAGTAAGACAGAAAGACCAAACGAATAACTCCATTTCTATTACTGAAAGAGTTTCAACACACTATTGGTAAATACAATATATTCTCTTCAGGTTTATAAGAACTGAAATAAACTTAATTTTGTATCTTTAAATAGTATGTATTTTAGACAGAAATTCCTAATTTTAATAGAGTTCAAATTATTAATCTTTTTTCTATGGTTAGTGTTTGTTTTCTTGAGAGATTTCAAAAGTCTTTGCCTAAATAATGATCATAAAAATATTATTTTTTATTTTATTTGCTATTTCCCTTTTGGATTTAGATCAATAATAATATGGAATGGTATGGTGTGAGGTAAGGGGTTAATATTCAAGTTTCTTTATATGAATGTACAATAGACCCAGTATCATTTATTAAAATATCTGTCATTTCCCCATTGATGTGCACTACTACATTTTAAAATAAATGTCTGTATATATAATGATGTGCTTGCTATCTTTCTATTTTGTTCTATGTACCTACTATTTTACACAGAGTTTCACATTGTCTTAATTATTATAGCTTTATAATAAGTCTCAATATCTGGAATATAAACTTCAAACTTTGTTCTTCTAAAAAAAGTCATGCTATGGTTATTTCTGGCTTTTGGCATTTCAAAATGAATATTAAAATTGTCATTTTTTAATAATACCTGCTAAAATTTTTATTTGGATTGCATTAAATTTATTCATGAATTTGGGAAATAATATGACAGTATTGAATATTATATCCATGACTGTGATATATCTCTCTATTTATTTAGGTCTGTGGTTTTTCTGAAAATGTTCCATTGATATTTTAATCTTTTTTTATATATATAAATTTTTATTAATGTTAATGGGGTGATATCAATAATTCAGGGTACATATATTCAAAGAAAACATGCCCAGGTTTTCTTGTCATTCAATTATGTTGCATACCCATCACCCAAAGTCAGATTGTCCTCCATCACCCTCTATCTAGTTTTCTTTGTGCCCATCCCCCTCCACCTCCCCCTCTCTCTCCTTCCCTCCAACTCCCCCTCACCCCCAGTAACCACCACACTCTTGTTCATGTCTCTTAGTCTCATTTTTATGTCCCACCAATGTATGGAATCATTTAGTTCTTATTTTTTTCTGATTTACTTATTTCACTCCGTATAATGTTATCAAGATTCCACCATTTTGTTGTAAATGATCCGATGTCATCATTTCTTATGACTGAGTAGCAATCCATAGTGTATATGTGCCACATCTTCTTTATCCAGTCTTCTATTGAAGGGTTTTTTGGTTGTTTCCATGTCTTGGCCACTGTGAACAATGCTGCAATGAACATGGGGCTACCTGTATCTTTACATATCAATGTTTCTGAGTTTTGGGGGTATATACCCAGTAGAGGGATTGCTGGGTCATAGGGTAGTTCTATTTTCAGTTTTTTGAGGAACCACCATACTTTCTTTTTTTTTTTTTCATTTTTTTTTTTTTTTTTTCTGAAGCTGGAAACAGGGAGAGACAGTCAGACAGACTCCCGCATGCGCCCGACTGGGATCCACCCGGCACGCCCACCAGGGACGACGCTCTGCCCACCAGGGGGCGAAGCTCTGCCCATCCTGGGCGTCGCCATATTGCGACCAGAGCCACTCTAGCACCTGGGGCAGAGGCCAAGGAGCCATCCCCAGTGCCCGGGCCATCTTTGCTCAAATGGAGCCTTGGCTGCGGGAGGGGAAGAGAGAGACAGAGAGGAAAGCATGGCGGAGGGGTGGAGAAGCAAATGGGCGCTTCTCCTGTGTGCCCTGGCTGGGAATCGAACCCGGGTCCTCCGCACGCTAGGCCGACGCTCTACCGCTGAGACAACCGGCCAGGGCACCACCATACTTTCTTTCATAATGGTTGTACTACTTTACAGTCCCACCAACAGTGCATGAGGGTTCCTTTTTCTCCACAGCCTCTCCAGCACTTGCTATTACCTGTCTTGTTGATAATAGCTAATCTAACAGGTGTGAGGTGGTATCTCATTGTAATTTTGATTTGCATTTCTCTAATAACTAATGAAGATGAGCATGTTTCCATATATCTGTTGGCCATTTGAATTTCTTCCTGAAAGAAGTGTCTGTTCATGTCCTCTTCCCATTTTTTATTGGATTGTTTGTTTGTTTGTTGAGTTTTATGAGTTCTTTTTAAATTTTGGATATTAGGCCCTTATCTCAGCTGTTGTTTGAAAATAACATTTGCCATTTAGTAGGATGTCTGTTTATTTTGTTATCAGTTTCTCTTGCTGAGCAAAAAATTTTAGTCTGATGTAGTCCCATTGATTTATCTTTGCCTTCACTTCTCTTGACTTTGGAGTCAAATTCAAAAATGGTCTTTAAAACCCAGGTCCATGAGTTTAGTACCTATGTCTTCTTCTATGTGCTTTATTGTTTCAGGTCTTATATTTAGGTCTTTGATGCATTTTGAATTAATTTTAGTACACGGGGACAAGCTGTAGTCAAGTTTCATTCTTTTGCATGTGGCTCTCCAGTTTTCCCAGCACCATTTGTTGAAGAGGTTTTCGTTTCTCCATTGTGTGTTGTTGGCCCCTTTATCGAAAATTATTTGACCATATATATGTGGTTTTATTTCTGGACTTTCTATTCTGTTCCATTGGTCTGAGTGTCTATTTTTCTTCAAATACCATGCTGTTTTGATTGTCGTGGCCCTATAATATAGTTTGAAGTCAGGTATTATAATGACCCCAGCTTCATTCTTTTTCCTTAGGATTGCTTGGCTAATCGGGTTTTTTTATACTTCCATATAAATCTGATGATTTTTTGTTCCATTTCTTTAAAGAATGTCATAGGAAATTTGATGGGAATTGCATTAAATTTATAGATTGCTATGGATAATATGGCCATTTTGATTATATTTATTCTTCCTATCCACAAACAAGGAATATTTATTCATGTCATTGTATCATTTTGATTTCCCTTAACAAAGCTTTGTAGTTTTCATTATATAGGTCCTTTACATTCTTTGTTATGTTTATTCTTAAATATTTTATTTTTTTATTGCAATCGGGAAGGGGATTATTTTTTTGAATTTGTTTTCTAATATTTTATTGTTGGCATATAGAAAGGCTATGTACTTCTGTATGTTAATTTTGTATACTGTGACCTTACTCTATTGGTTTATTGTTTCTAGTAACCTTTTTGTGGAGTCTTTGGGGTTTTCAATGTATAGGATCATATCATCTGCAAAAGGCAATACCTTTACTTCTTCTTTTCCGATAAGGATGCCTTTTATTTCTTTGTCTTGTTTGATTGCTCTGGCCAGAACTTCTAGCACCACGTTAAATAAGAGTGGAGACAGTGGACAATCCTGTCTAGTTCCTGATTTACGGTGGAAAGTCCTTAGTTTTATGCCATTTAATATGATGTTGGCTGATGGTTTATCATATACGGCCTTTATCATGTTGAGATATTTTTCTTCTATACCCATTTTGTTGAGTGTCTTAAACATAAAGTTGTGTTGTATTTTATCAAATGCCTTTTCTGCATCTATTGATAAGATCAAGTGGTTTTTGTTCTTTGTTTTGTTGATATGGTGTATTATGTTAACCGTTTTACATATGTTGAACCATCCTTGAGAATCTGGAATAAATCCCACTTGATCATGATGTATTATTTTTTTAATATGTTCTTGTATTCGATTTGCCAGTATTTTGTTTAGTATTTTAACATCTGTATTCATTAGAGATATTGGTGTGTAGTTTTCTTTTTTTGTGCTGTCCTTGCCTGGTTTCGGTATGAGGGTTATGTTGGCCTGATAAAATGTGTTTGGAAGTATTGCTTCTTCTTCAATTTTTTGGAAGACTTTCAGTAGAATAGGAACCATGTCTTCTTTGAATGTTTGATAGAGTTCGCTAGTATAACCATCTGGGCCTGGACTTTTATTTTTGGGGAGGTTTTTAATAGTTTTTTCTATTTCCTCCCTGCTAATTGGTCTGTTTAGGCTTTCTGCTTCTTCTTGACTCAGTCTAGGAAGGTTGTATTTTTCTAGGAATTTATCCATTTCTTCTAGATTGTTGAATTTGGTGGCATATAGTTTTTCATAGTATTCTACAATAATTCTTTGTATATCTATGATGTCTGTAGTGATTTCTCCTCTCTTATTTTGGATTTTGTTTATATGTGTTCTTTTTCTTTTTTCCTCGGTGAGTCTTGCCAAGGGTTTGTCAATTTTGTTGATATTTTTAAGAACCAGCTCCTTGTTTTATTATTTTTTTCTATAGTTTTTCTGTTCTCTATTTCATTTATTTCTGCTCTGATTTTTATTATGTTCTTTCTTCAGCTGGTTTTGGGTTGTCTTTGTTCTTCTTTTTCTAGTTCCTTAACGCGTGAAGTTAAGTGGTTCACTTGGGCTCTCTCTTGTTTGTTC
Organism: Saccopteryx leptura; assembly: GCF_036850995.1. Classification (NCBI taxonomy): domain Eukaryota; kingdom Metazoa; phylum Chordata; class Mammalia; order Chiroptera; family Emballonuridae; genus Saccopteryx; species Saccopteryx leptura. The sequence goes on along the minus strand of NC_089504.1, from coordinate 177,391,719 downwards.
ATATGGGCTTGAAGTGATATGAACTTCCCTCTTATTACTGCTTTTGCTGCATCCCAGAGATTCTGATATGTTGTATTGTCATTTTCATTTTTCTGTATATATCTTTTGATCTCTGCACTTATTTCTTCTTTGACCCATTCATTTTTTAAAAGTGTTTTGTTTCGTTTCCACATTTTTGTGGAGTTTTTTTCTTCTTTTTTGCAGTTGAATCTAGTTTCAAGGTTTTCTGATAAGAAAATTTGCTTGGTAAAATTTCAATTTTTCTAATTTTGCTGATTTTATTTTTGTGGCCCAACATATGGTCAATTCTTGAGAATGTTTCATGTACACTAGAGAAAAATGTATACTCTGTCACTTTGGGATGAAGTGTCCTGAAGATGTCTATCATATCCAGGTGCTCTCGTGTTTTGTTTTAGACCAATATATCTTTATTGATTCTCTGTTTGGATGACCGATCTAGAGCCGTCAGCGGTGTATTGAGGTCTTCAAGTGTGATTGTATTTTTGTCAGTTTTTGTTTTTAGGTCAATAAGTAGCTGTCTTATATATATTGGTGATCCTTGGTTTGGTGCATATATATTAAGGATTGTTATGTCTTCTTGATTCAGAGTCCCCTAGTCGTTATGAAATGACCATTTTTGTCTCTGAATAATTTTGCTGTCTTGTAGTCAGCATTATTAGATATGAGTATTGCTACACCTGCTTTTTTTGGATGTTATTTGCTTGGAGTATTGTTTTCCAGCCTTTCATTTTGATTTTGTTTTTATCCTTGTTGCTTAGATGAGTTTCTTGTTGGCAGCATACAGTTGGATTTTCTTTTTTAATTCATTCTGCTACTCTGTGTCTTTTTATTGGTGAGTTTAATCCATTTACATTTAGTGTAATTATTGACACTTATGGATTCCTTATTGCCATTTTATAAATTGCTTTCTGTTAGTTTTGTACCTTGTTTGATTCTTCTCTTTTGTTTTTCTATCCTTTGTTTTTGTTTGTTTGTATTCCATACTTCTCTCCTCTGTTGCTACCTTTTTTAAGTCATGTGCTTCTGTGGTGGTTTTTTCAAGGTTGGTTACCATTAAGTAATGAAAACGGTACCTACCATATTTATTGTAGTACCCTATCTTGTGAATGTTTCTGCACTTCATCGTTCTTTGCTACTGTTAATCTCCATTCTCTCCCCTATCTTTTGCTTTTGTTATCACAGTTTTTTTTTTTTTTTGGTTTTATTGTGTTCTTGGTGGAGCTTTTACTTGTGGTTTTGTTTTGTTTTGTTCTTTGGATCTGGTGGAAAACCCTTTTAGTATTTCCTGGAGTGGGGGTTTTCTGATGATAAATTTCCTCATTTTTTCTGTATTTGTGAATGTTTTTATTTCTCCTTTGTACTTGAAGGATAGCTTTGATGGGTATAGTATTCTTGGCTGAAAGTTCTTCTCTTTAAGGGCTTTAAATATTGGGGTCCACTCTCTTGTAGCTTGTAGAGTTTCTGCTGAAAAATATGTTGTATTCTTCTTTTTCCTGGCTGCCTTGAAAATTTTGTCTTTGTCATTGATTTGTGCCATTTTCATTATGATGTGCCTTGGAGTAGGTTTGTTGTGTTTAAGAAAACTTGGTGTTCTGTTTGATTTTTGAATTTGAGGCTTTATTTCTTTCCACAGGCATGGGAAGTTCTCGTCTATTATTTGTTTGAATATTTTCTCCATTCCATTTTCTCTCTCTTCTTTCTCTGATATACCTATTATTCTTATGTTATTCTTTTTTTTATTATAAATTTTTTTTCTGTATTTTTCTGAAGCCAGAAATGGGGAGAGACAGTCAGACAGACTCCCACATGCGCCCAACCGGGATCCACCTGGCACACCTACCAGGGGGCGATGCTCTGCCCCTCCGGGGCATCGCTCTGTTGTGACCAGAGCCACTCTAGTGCCTGGGGCAGAGGCTGAGGAGCCATCCCCAGTGCCCAGGCCATCTTTGCTCCAGTGGAGCCTCGGCTGCAGGAGGGGAAGAGAGAGACAGAGAAGAAGGAGAGGGGGAGGGGTGGAGAAGCAGATGGGCACTTCTCCTGTGTGCCCTGGCCGGGAATCGAACCCGGGACTTCTGCACGCCAGGCTGATGCTCTACCACTGAGCCAACCGGCCAGGGCCTTATGTTATTCTTTTTGATGGAGTCAGACAATTCCTGTAGGGCTATCTCATTTTTTTTTAAATTTTTGAGTCTCTCTCTTTTTCTCTCTGTTGTGCCTCAAGTTGCTTGTCTTCTATTTTACTAATCCTACCTTCTATCTGGCCTGTTTTATTAGCTAAGCTTGTTACTTCGTTTTTCAGTTCATGAAGTGAGTCTTTCATCTGTTTGATTTGTTTTTATAGTTTCAATTTCCTTGGACATATATTCTTTGTGTTTGTCGAGTTGTTTTCTGAGCTCCCTAAATTGCCTTTCTGTGTTTTCTTGTATATCTCATAGGATTTTTAGGATTTCTATCTTAAATTCTCTGTCATTTAGCTCCAAGGTTTCCAATATATTAAATTTTTTCTCCATAGATTTTTCGACATCTATCTGTGTTTCTTCTCTATCTTTTGTATCCATGATATTTGATTTCCTTTTTCTTAATGGCATCTGAGGGTGTTCCTGTTGATAGCTCCAATGAGAATTAAGAAAGACTAAAAAGTAAAAAAAAAGAAAAAAATTTTGGGGGAAAAATACAAAAAAAACCCATAATAATTTATTATTTCCCTCCCCTTTTTTTTCTTCTCTTCCTCTCCTCTTCCCTCCTCCTTAGGAAAACATCGCTATATTGTAAATTATATTATGGTAAATGGAACAAAAACTGCCTATAACGGAGGGCCTGAGTTGGAGGGAAGTGTTCAAGGGGGAAAAAAAGGAAGTAGGGACCCACAAAATGCAAAAAAGGAAAAAGTTTGGGTCAAGAATAAAATGATTTGCTTGTAATTGATGGTCGACTAAAATATAATGGGAGGGGTAAGAGGAAGACAAGAAAAAGGGGAAAAAAAACTATTGTATTAAGTGGAGCAAAGACTGAATAGAATGGAAATCCTGGGTTGGGAGGAATGCTAATGAGTTAAAAAGCAAAGTAAAAAGCACCCAAAATGCCACAAAAAACTTGATTCCCAAATTAAATAATTTGTGATTGAGGATTGAATGAGAAGAAAATTAAAAGGAGAAAAGAAGAAACTAATAGCCAGGGAGAAACAAGAAAAAGGGGAGGAGGAAAGGAAGAAAAAAGAGGCAAAAAAAAAAGAGAGAGAGAGAGTTAAGAGTTTTGGAGTATAACCCTCATGGAGAGTAAGGAAGAAGAAAAGAAATAAAATGAAACACTTGTGGGTAGTGTAGTTCAAGAAAAAGAAAGTGTAAGACAGGCAGAGAATTAAAGGACCAAGGTAGAGGAAATAGAAATAATACTAATAAAGGCAAGAAGATGAAAGAAACAAAAAAAAAATAATGGAACAAATTATAAAGTCTGTGGATTTTTCTTGATTTTGAATGGTTAACTTCTTCTTCCCTTTTCTTTCTTCTCCCTCTTCCTGGTTGGTGACTCTGTACCCCAGGCTATGCCCCTGTGGCATGCTTAGGTAGTGATTTGCAGCTGATAAGACTCTTTGGCAATGTCATATATTTGGCTTCAATCTCATTGGTAGTCAAGGCTTGTTATCGTTTGTAGGCTCTGACAATGAAAGAGTCTGTTTTTCCCAGAGCCTCTCTCCTAGTCTCTCCTTCCTGAATTAGCAGCCTGATAATCCAGCTATGAGTCTGCTGCTGCCTCTGCCTGGGGAGTAAGAGACTCAGAGAGCTGGCAAATCTCCACTCTATCCCCACTCAATGCAGGGCTCTGGGTAAGGCTCTGGTAGTCAGAGCCGCCAGCGTAATCAGGTGGGGCTGGGAGCCAATTGCTCTCAAGGTGACTTTCTATGAGCCTCCCAGCCTATTCAGCACGCCTAGCACTCTGTGGGACCACTCTCCCCAGGCTTTCTGCACTTTGTAGCCTGTTTTGGCTGGGAAGAAGATGCTCTAGTCGCTGCCTGCAGTACAGGAGGTCTTAACACTGCCAAGTCCCTCTTTTTAGCATATATCCCTGAGTATGAAAGCTCTGCCAATCAGAGGTTGCCCCCACCCCTTTAGCAAGAGGCACTAAAAAATATGCCTCTTATCTTGGATCGCTGAACTGAGAGAGATATTGTCAATTAGAGCTGCGTAGGTCAGTTGGGAGGTGAGCAGACTGTGAGTTAAGCTAATTTCAGTGATTGGACCCACAAATTTCTCCAGAAAGAACTGCAAGCTGCCTGCATGCCCCTCCCCCGATGCTTGATTGTTAGCTTGAATGGCTGGGTGAGGCTCCCCGCTCATCTAGAGAAGCTCAGGTGTATGGAAGCTCCCTTTGGCGCACTCCCTGCATGCCACTGGCAGCTGCTGCTCGTGGTGCGGGTGGTTGCTGGTTGCTCATGCGCGGGCTGTTGGGCTGCTCCCGGCTCAGTGCTTATGAGGTTGGGCTGCTCGCGGCAGGGTGCATGGGCAGTTGCTCCTGGTGCGTGGGAGGTTGGGCTGCATGCAGCGCATGGGAGGTTGCTCGTGTGGGCTGACCCAGCACAGGCACACTCTTTCCTTGGCTTGAACGAACGTTCGTGCCACAGCCTAGCTTCCTCCACAACCCTAACTCCTCCTGACTCTCAGTTCCAAGTGAAAGCAGCCTTTGCTCAGGTTAGTGAGCAAGGCAGAGCATTTCTTTGTCTGACTTATTTCCTTTGGGGTTGATTATATATCCAGTCAATTTTTCGCTCGACCCTACCTTCTCCCCCAGTGCGTGGAACTCCTGGATGCTCCAAGGATAGATTTTTCTGTCTCTGGTTGATGAACTTGTTAAATTTTGGGGAGATTTGTTGGTGATGCTCCTCACTCCTCTATATATTTATCTTTTTATTTAAAATTTTTAATTGATTTTTAAGAGAGAGAAAAAGAGACAGAAAGGGGGAGAAAAAAAGGAGAGAGAGAGAGAAGCATCAATTTATAGTTGCTTCACTTTAATTGTTCATTGGTTGTTTCTCGTATGTGCCTTGATGGTGGGGAATGGAGTCTCAAGCTGAGCCAGTGACCACTAGCTCAAGCCAGTGACCTTGGGGTTTTGAATTTGGGACCTCAGCATTCCATGGCAATGCTGTATTCACTGCACTACACTGGTCAGGCTCATAGTTATTTTGGTTTTTATTATTTATTTTCTAAGGCCAAGGGAGAGAGTGTATGCCATTCCCCATGATCACAATTTACAGCTAAGTTTTCCACAGTTGGGGAAATTGCAGGGGTCAGCACATCTAGATTGCAATAGATAAATCTTGCCCTGAAAAAAACCACCTCATAATCATGGTATATCTCCTAACAAGTAGGTACATATAGTTATTTTTATAAAGGTCTTGTATATTACACTTACTTTATATTTATTTGCAGGCATTTGATGCTATTTTAAGTAATATTATTAAAATTTTTTTTTACTTTTCTTAAAAATTTTATTTATTCATTTTAGAAAGGAGGGAAAAAGAGAGAGAGAGAAAGAGGGGAGGAGCAGGAAGAAGCATCAACTCTCATATGTACCTTGAAAAGAAAGCTCAGGATTTCAAACCAGCGACCTTAGCGTTCCAGCTTGACATTTTTTCCACTGTGCTACCAAAGGCCAGGCCAATATAATTAAACTTGTTATTATATTTCATTTACTGCTTATAATGTAGAAATAAAATTGATTTTTGTATACTGATTCCATTTCTAGTAACCTTAATAAATTCATTTATTAATCTAATAATTTACCAAAGGATTCTTTTTCATTTTTGTATGTACAATAATGTTATCTATAAATAAGATGGCAGTTACATTTTTTCTTTTTTAGTTTATTTAAATTTAATTTAATTTTATATTTTTAAATTTAATTTATTTTATTAATATAGAGTCAAATGTCCCACTGAATATAACACCCTCATCCCCCACCCTCATGTCCCTATTTACACCCTTTTTTCCCTGCTCCCCCTAACTCTCTCTGCCCTTCCCACTGGGATTTCCTGTCCTGTTATCTGTATCTCTGTGTCACGTATATATAATATCACTAATCCCCTCTCCTTCTCTGATGCCATCCCTACATCCCCCTTTCTTTGTCAGATATAAGTATTGCTACCCCAGCTTTTTTTTTTTCATTTCCGTTTGCATAAAATATTTTTTTTCATTCCTTCATTTTCAGTCTATGTGTATCTTTTGTTCTGAGGTGGGTCTCTTATAGATAGCATGTGTATGGGTCTTTTTTTTTAATCTATCCAGCTACACAATGTCCTTTGATTGGAGCATTTAATCCATTTACTTTTAAGGTTATTATTGACATGGACTTATTTATTGCCATTTTGTTCTTAAAATCTACATTCCTTTTTTTTAAAATTTCTCTTTTGCTTTGCTCTTTTTATAGCAGTCCCCTTAACCTTTCTTTCAGTACTGGTTTTGTTGTACTAAATTTCTTGAGTCTTTTTTTGTCTGGAAAACTTTTTATTTCTCCTTCAATTGTAAATGATAGCCTTGCTGGATAAAGTTAGTCTTGGTTATAGGTTCTTGTTTTGCATTACTTTAAATATTTCTTGCCAATTCCTTCTGACTTCAAGTGTTTCTGTTGAGAAGTTGAATGTCATTCTTATGGGGGCTCCTCTGTAGGTAATTAACTGCTTTTCTCTTGCAGCTTTTAGTATTCTTTCTTTGTCTTTTAATGTTTATTTTAATTATGGTGTGTCTTGGTGTAGGTCTCCTTGGCTTTCTCTTTAATGGACTTCTTAAACTTGTGTGACTTTTTTTTTATCAATAGAGAAATTTTCAGCTATGATTTCTTGAAACAGGTTCTTTATCTCTTGTTTGTTTTCTTCTTCAGGAATCGCTATGATGTGAATGTTGTTTTACTTCATACTGTCACAGAGGTCTCTTAAAGTTTCCTCAGTCTTTCTGAGCCTCTTTTTATTTTGCTGCTCTACTTCTTTGCTTATGTTTCTTTTTTTTTGTTTTAAAATTTTCTTTTCTTTTGCCTCAATGCCTTTTTAAGACCTCTTTACAACATTAAATAGAAGTGGTAGTAACATTTTTCTTGTCTAATTTTTGTATAAGCTTTTTGTGTCACTATTAAATGATATTTGCTATATCTTTGTAGCTACCTTTTATTAAATTACCAATATTCTCTTTTATTGTTAATTAGCTAAGAGTTTTTATTATGAATAGATACTAAATTTGCCAAATGCTTTCTCTGCTTCTACAAATATAATCACGTGATTTTTCTCCTATATTTTTTAATGTGTTGAATTACATTGACTAACTAATTGCCTAATGTGAAAATAAAACTTTCATTCTTGGAGAAAATCTAACTTATTATAATGTATTATCATTTTTATTTATTGCTAGATTCATTTTGTTAATATTTTATTTAGGATTTTTACATTTTTGTTGATGAGAAGAGAGTGATCTCTAACTTGCTTTCTTGTACATCCTTATCAGATTTTAGTCCACAGTTCTTCTAAATTCAAAATATGAGCTGGGGAGTATTTACTCTTCTTGTGATATGAAAAACAATTAATAAAGATTGCTGTTATTTTTCCTTACATTTTTGGTAAAATTTGTTAGTTCTGAGGCTTTCTTTGTGGATATATTAATACTTAAGGAGTATTTTGTTATTTCTTTTTATTTTTGATGTAGCTCTATTAACAAATAAAAAAGCATAGAATTTATAAACATTAACAGGTTTACAATGTTTAAGGTAAAAGTGAGTGGAGATATTTCTAGAACTTTCTTAGGAATATGTATGTCTGTGTATATATTTACTCATGCATCTAATATATATACAAGCTCTGAAGAATCATTGATTATTCTTGATCAAAGCTGTGATATGTTCAGAGTGATGTTTATGTATGTTAATTTGGTAATGATGTGTCCAAATAATTGGATAGAGCAGATATTAGAAGTAAAAGACCAAATCGGAGGCTGTTGCCATAATCCAGACATAAAGTACCAAAGACTTGACTTTAGATAATAAGTTTAGAAACAATTAGGCAGACAGAAAGTTGGTAAAGAAAGTAAGAATAAAATTTGTTGGCTCATTGAAAGTCAAGGGTGAGGAATAAGGACTGATTCTTTCTTTTTGACAAGGAGTCTTGAGCCTGTGTAATAAGAAACCAAGGAGGTAAAAGGGACTCTCCAGACATGATAGAAAACAAGATTTTCATGGGAACATATATTTTTTTATTCTCATAAAGTTGGTAATTCCACTTGTTGCATTTACTTGCTATCTATTTTTATTTCAAGACATTGGTATCAGATACAGAAAGCACTCTCAGACCTGGATCACTGTAATGTACAGCAGAGAAACTGTACTTTTAATCAAACACAGGTGGGCAAGACTGTGTTAGAAGGCAATTACCCTTTTGACTGTCACCTTCTCTACTCTGATGATATTTAATTTTGAACTTCACAAGCAGAAATCATTAATAACTTATCTCCCTCACATGTGGGCACAAAAGAAGAAAAACTGATAAAAATTTAAAATTTTGATGGGCTAATTATAATAACTGAGTATGGCATTGGTAATTAAAATCCACATAACTGAACAAATTTATCAAAATGTAATTGCAAAGGGGGTGATTACATGGAGAAGAAATCTATTCATCTAAAATATAACATTATCCAAAGAAAGAATAATAAAGTGTAATTGATTTAAGCTACATTCAATATTAAATTTGCTTATTTGAGACATAAATACTGACCAATGATAAACTGATGTTGGTATTTCATGCTGTTCATTGTGTAGTACATTTTGATATTAGCTATTAAACAAGTCATTTATCACTGTACTATAGAGCATATCTTTTAAGGGTGTGATAACAATTTGTAATGAAAAAGGCTACAAAGATTTGGTTCATAAATGTTAACTTGCAACTGTATAATAAAGAACATTTTTTTAGCTTTTTGGCCAACAGATTTAAAAGTAGTAAGTCCAGGCCTGGCTTGTGGCTCAGTGGATGGTGCACCAGCCTGGTATATGATGTCCTGGATTTGATTCCAGGTTAGGGCACACAGGACAGGAAAAATAACCGTTTGCTTCTCCTCTACTCCATCTCCCCTTTCTCTTACTCTTCCCTTCCTGCAGCCAGTGGCTCAATTGGTTTGAGTGTGGCTTGGGGAACTGAGGATAGCTCTGTTGGAGTGCATCTGCCACAAGGGCTAAAAACAGCCCAGTATTTGGACATTGGCCCTACATGGGGTTGCCAGGTGGATCATGGTTGGGGCACATGTGGGAGTTTGCCATACTCTCTTTCTTCCATATATATAAATTTTAGTTAGTAACCACTTATCATACGTATTGTCAAAAGTGTTCTCCCATTGTGTAGTTTGCTTTTTTATTCTATTCTTATTGTCTTTAGCTGTGCGAAAGCTTTTTAGTTTCATATAGTCCCATTTGTTTATCCTGTCTTTTATTTCACTTCACCGTGGAGATAAATCAGTAAATATATTGCTGTGAGAGATGTTGGAGAGCTTACTGCCTATATTTTCTTCTAATATGCTTATGGTTTCATGGCTTACATTTAAGACTTTTATCCATTTTGAGTTTATTTTTGAATTGGTGCTGGACTTTATCAAATGTTTTTTCTGCATGTATGGAAATTATCAGTGGTTTTGTCCTTCCTTTTGATTATGTGATGAATCACATTGATTGATTTGCAAATATCGTACCAGCCTTGCCTCCCCAGAATAAACCCCACTTGATCATGGTGTATTATTTTTTTCCACATATTGTTTAATCCAGTTTGCTAATATTTTGTTGAGAATTTTAGCATCTATATTCATCAGGGATATTGGCCTATAATTTTCTTTCTTTGTGTTGTCTTTGCCTGGTTTTGGAATCAGAATTATGTTCACCTCATAAAAGGAGCTTGGAAGTCTTCTTTCCTCTTGAAATTTTTAAAGTTGCTTGAGAAGGATTGGAGTTAGTTCTTCTTTGAATATTTGGTAGAATTTATTTGTGAAGCCATCAGACCCAGGACTTTTCTTTGTTAGGAGTTTTTTGATAACTGCTTCGATCTCATTTGGTGTAATTGGTCTGTTTAGGTTTTCTGATTCTTCCAGATTGATTTTTGGAAGATTGTATGTTTCAAAGAATTTGTCCATTTTATCTAGGTTGTGTAGTTTTTTGGCATACAGTTCTTCATAGTATTTTCTTCTAATATTTTGTATTTCTGTTGTGTCAACTGTTATTTTTCCACTTTCATTTCTAATTTTATTTATTTGAGTCCTCTCTTTTTTTTCTTGGTGAGTCTTGTTAAAGGTTCACCCGTCTTGTTTACCTTTTCAAAGAACCAGCTCCTAGTTTCATTGATTCTCTGTATTGTTTCTTTAGCCTCTATGTCATTTATTTCTGCTCTGATCTTTATTATTTCCTTACTTCCACTACCTCTGGGCTTTACTTACTGTTCTTCTCCTAGTTCTTTTAGATGCAGGTTTAAGTTGTTTATTTGACCTTTTTCTAGCTTCTTAAAGTGTGCTTGTAGTGCTAAGAACTTCCCTCTCAGTACTGTTTTTGCTGTGTCCCATAAATTTTGAGTTGTTATATGCTCATAATCATTTGTTTCTTTTTTTTTTGTATTTTTTCTGAAGCTAGAAATGGGGAAAGACAGTCAGACAGATTCCCGCATGCGCCCGACTGGGATCCACCCGGCACGCCCACCAGGGGGCAACGCTCTGCCCACCAAGGGGCAATGCTCTGCCCCTCTGGGGCATCACTCTGCCACGACCAGAGCCACTCTAGCGCCTGGGGCAGAGGCCAAGGAGCCATCCCCAGCGCCCGGGCCATCTTTGCTCCAATGGAGCCTCAACTGAGGGAGGGGAAGAGAGAGACAGAGAGGAAGGAGAGGGGGAGGGGTGGGGAAAAGCAGATGGGCACTTCTCCTGTGTGCCCTGGCTGGGAATCGAACCCAGGACCTCTGCATGCCAGGCCAATGCTTATCATTCGTTTCTAGAAATATTTCATTTCTTTTTTGATCTCATCATTCATTCATTATTTAATAACCTGCTATTTAGTTTCAATGTGTTTAAGAATTTTTTAGTTTTTCTGTTGTGGTTGATTTCTAGTTTCATGCCATTGTAATCACAGAAAGTGTTTGATATGATTTCAATCTTCTTAAATTTGTTGAGACCACTTTTGTGCCCTAACATGTGGTCCATCCTAGAGAATGTACCATGAGCACTTGAAAAGAATGTATATTTTGATGCTTTAGGGTGAAAGGTTCTGAAGATATCTACTAAATCCAGTTGATCTAGTGCAGTGTTTCCCAACCTTTTTTGTGCCATGACCCACCTTAACCTTTCTAAAATTTTTATGTCCCCCCCTATGTAACATACATAATTTTTAACATTAAAAAATGGATTTGTTCACTTAATAATCATAAATGATAGGTTCTAGGAAGAAATCACTATGAAATTGTTAACAAAACACAGAAGGTAAAATTTCAAAACATATAATGAAAAACAGAAATTTAAATTCCAAATAATTTTAATACAGATTTTTCTATATTAATTTATTATTTTAATTTAGTGTGATCCTTGCGCTTGCTGCTTGCTGCACAGAGATTTTATATTAGGTTCCAATTTGGTTAATTTTAGTCTCAAGTCTCCACGTTGTGTTATATCCAGCCGATTTCTTTTTTTTTACCAGTAAATCATTTACAGCACTAAATCCACATTCAGCTAAAAATGAAGATGGAAACGGTAGCAATAGTTTTCTTGCACATTTGGTTGAATTTGGCTATTTGATTTCTGTTTCCTCACAAAGCCATGCCATCGCTCCTTTGATATTAAATAAAGCTTTAACTGACTCATCATTTTGCAGTTCTGCGAGTTATTCTTGATACTGCATATTTGATATATCAGAGAAATCCACTAACATTGACTGCATCATCCATGTTGGGAAATCAATTTGTTTTATTTATTTATTTATTTCTTTATTTTAAGAATTTTATTTTTTTAATGGGGTGACATCAATAAATCAAGATACATATATTCAAAGATAACAAGTCCAGGTTATCTGGTCGTTCAATTATGTTGCATACCCACCACCCAAAGTCAGATTGTCCTCTGTCATCTTCTATCTTGTTTTCTTTGTGCCCCTCCCCACCCCCTTTCCCTCTCCCATTCCCCCCTCCCCCACCCCGTAACCACCACACTCTTATCAATGTCTCTTGGTTTCACTATTATGTCCCACCTACGTATGGAATAATACAGTTCCTGGTTTCTTCTGATTTACTTATTTCGCTTCATATCATGTTATCAAGATCCCACCATTTTGCTATAAATGTTTCGATGTCATCATTTCTTATGGCTGAGTAGTATTCCATAGTGTATATGTGCCACATCTTCTTTATCCAGTAATCTATTGATGGGCTTTTTGGTTGTTTCCATGTCCTGGCCACTGTGAACAATGCTGCAATAAACATGGGGCTGCATGTGTCTTTACGTATCAATGTTTCTGAGTTTTGGGGATATATACCCAGTAGAGGGAATGCTGGGTCATAAGGTAGTTCTATTTTCAGTTTTTTGAGGAACCACCATACTTTCTTCCATAACGGTTGTACTACTTTACATTCCCACCAACAGTGTATGAGGGTTCCTTTTTCTCCACAGCCTCTCCAATATTTGCTATTACCTGTCTTGCTAATGACAGCTAATTGAACAGGTGTGAGGTGGTATCTCATTGCAGTTTTGATTTGCATTTCTCTAATAGCTAAAGAACATAGGCATCCTTTCATATATCTGTTGGCCATTTGTATTTCTTCCTGGGAGAAGTGTCTGTTCATATCCTCTTCCCATTTTTTAATTGGATTGTTTTTTTGTTTGTTGTTGAGTTTTATGAGTTCTTTGTATATTTTGGATATTAGTCCCTTATCTGAGCTGTTGTTTGAAAATATCATTTCCCATTTAGTTGGCTTTCTGTTTATTTTGTTATCAGTTTCTCTTGCTGAGCAAAAAGTTCTTAGTCTGATGTAGTCCCATTCATTAATTTTTGCCTTCACTTCTCTTGCCTGTGGAGTCAAATTCATAAAATGCTCTTTAAAACCCAGGTCCATGAGTTTAGTACCTATGTCTTCTTCTATGTACTTTATAGTTTCAGGTCTTATGTTTAGATCTTTGATCCATTTTGAGTTAATTTTTGTACAGGGGGACAAACTGTAGTCCAGTTTCATTCTTTTGCATGTGGCTTTCCAGTTTTCCCAGCACCATTTATTGAAGAGGCTGTCTTTTCTCCATTTTGTGTTGTTGGCCCCTTTATCAAAAATTATTTGACTATATATATATGTGGTTTTATTTCTGGACTTTCTATTCTGTTCCATTGGTCTGAGTGTCTATTTTTCTGCCAACACCATGCTGTTTTGATTGTCGTGGCCCTATAATATAGTTTGAAGTCAGGTATTGTAATGCCCCCAGCTTCATTCTTTTTCTTTAGGATTGCTTTGGCAATTCGAGGTTTTTTATACTTCCATATAAATCTGATGATTTTTTGCTCTATTTCTTTAAAAAACGTCATTGGAAGTTTGATGGGAATTGCATTAAATTTGTATATTGCTTTGGGTAATATAGCCATCTTGATTATATTTATTCTTCCTAGCCTAGAACAAGGTATATTCTTCCATCTCATTATATCTTTTTCGATTTCCCTTAACAATGGTTTATAGTTTTCATTATATAAGTCCTTTACATTCTTTGTTATGTTTATTCCTAAGTATTTTATTTTTTTTGTTGCAATCGTGAAGGGGATTATTCTTTTGAGTTCGTTCTCAATTGTTTCATTGTTGGCATATAGAAAGGCTATTGACTTCTGTATGTTAATTTTGTATCCTGCGACCTTACTGTATTGGCTTATTGTTTCTAGAAGTCTTTTTGTGGATTCTTTGGGGTTTTCGATGTATAGGATCATATCATCTGCAAAAAGTGATACCTTTACTTCTTCTTTTCCAATATGGATGCCTTTTATTTCTTTGTCTTGTCTGATTGCTCTGGCTAGAACCTCTAGTACCACATTAAATAAGAGTAGAGAGAGTGGACAACCCTGTCTTGTTCCTGATTTAAGGGGGAAAGCCTTCAGTTTAGTGCCATTTAATATGATGTTAGCTGATGGTTTATTATATATGGCCTTTATCATGTTGAGATATTTTCCTTCTATACCCATTTTGTTGAGAGTCTTAAACATAAAATTGTGTTGCATTTTATCGAAAGCCTTTTCTGTGTCTATTGATAAGATCATGTGGTTTTTGTTCTTTGTTTTGTTGACATGGTGTATTACGTTAACCGTTTTACGTATGTTGAACCATCCTTGAGATTCTGGGATGAATCCCACTTGATCATGATGTATTATTTTTTTAATATGTTGTTGTATTCGATTTGCTAGTATTTTGTTTAGTATTTTAGCATCTGTATTCATTAGAGATATTGGTCTGTAGTTTCCTTTTTTTGTGCCATCCTTGCCTGGTTTTGGTATGACGGTTATGTTGGCCTCATAAAATGTGTTTGGAAGTATTGCTTCTTCTTCAATTTTTTGGAAGACTTTGAGTAGAATAGGAACCAAGTCTTCTTTGAATGTTTGATAAAATTCGCTGGTATAGCCGTCAGGGCCTGGACTTTTATTTTGGGGGAGGTTTTTAATGGTTTTTTCTATTTCTTCTCTACTAATAGGTCAGTTTAGGCTTTCTGCTTCTTCTTGACAAAGTCTAGGAAGGTTTTATTGTTCTAAGAATTTATCCATTTCTTCTAGGTTGTTGAATTTAGTGGCATAAAGTTTTTCATAGTATTCTACAATAATTCTTTGTATATCTACGGTGTCCGTGGTGATTTCTCCTCTTTCATTTTGGATTTTGTTTATATGAGTTCTTTCTCTTTTTCCTTGGTAAGTCTTGCCAAGGGTTTGTCAATTTTGTTGATCTTTTCAAAGAACCAGCTCCTTGTTCTATTAATTTTTTCTATAGTTTTTCTGTTCTCTAATTCATTTATTTCTGCTCTGATTTTTATTATCTCCTTTGTTTGGCTGGTTTTGGGTTGTCTTTGTTCTTCTTTTTCTAGTTCCTTAAGGTGTGAAGTTAAGTGGTTCACTTGGGCTCTCTCTTGTTTGTTCATATATGCCTGAAGTGATATGAACTTCCCTCTTATCACTGCTTTTGCTGCATCCCATAGATTCTGATATGTCGTACTGTCATTTTCATTAGTCTGTATATATCTTTTGATCTCTGCACTTATTTCTTCTTTGACCCATTCATTTTTTAAAAGTATGTTGTTTAGTTTCCACATATTTGTGGGATTTTTTTCCTCTTTTTTGCAGTTGAATTCTAGTTTCAAGGCTTTAGGATCAGAAAATATGCTTGGTACAACTTCAATTTTTCTGAATTTGCTGATGTTGTTTTTGTGGCCCAACATACGGTCAATTCTTGAGAATGATCCATGTACACTGGAGAAAAATGTATACTCAGTCACTTTGGGATGAAATGTCCTGTAGATGTCTATCATATCCAGGTGCTCTAGTGTTTTGTTTAAGGCCACTATGTCTTTGTTGATTCCCTGTTTGGATGACTGATCTAGAGCCGTCATTGGTGTATTGAGGTCTCCAAGTATGATTGTGTTTTTGTCAGTTTTTGTTTTAAGATCAATAAGTAGCTGTCTTATATATTTTGGTGCTCCTTGGATTGGTGCATATATATTAAGAATTGTTATGTCTTCTTGATTCAGAGTCCCCTTAGCCATTATGAAATGGCCATTTTTGTCTCTGAGTACTTTTCATGTTTTGTAGTCAGCATTATCTGATATGAGTATTGCTACACCTGCTTTTTTTTGTATGTTATTTTCTTGGAGTATTGTTTTCCATCCTTTCACTTTGAATTTGTTTTTATCCTTGTTACTTAGATGAGTTTCCTGTAGGCAGCATACAGTTGGATTTTATTTTTTAATCCATTCTGCTACTTTGTGCCTTTTTATTGGTGAGTTTAATCCGTTTACATTTAGTGTAATTATTGATACTTGTGAGTTCCCTATTGCCATTTTATATCTTGCTTTTTGTTAGTTTTGTGTCTTGTTTGATCCATCTCTTTCGTTTTTCTATCTTTTTTTATTTGGTTGTATTCCATACATCTTTCCTCTGTTGCTATCTTTTTTATCTCATGTGCTTCTGTGGTGGTTTTTTCAATGGTGGTTCCCTTTAAGTAATGAAACGGGTCCCTACCCTGTTCATTATAGTGAAATATTTTGTGAGTACTTTTGCACTCCATCGTCCTTTGCTACTGTTAATCTCCATCTTCTCCCACTCTTTCTTTTTGTTGTTGTCACAGTTTAAATTTGGTTTTATTGTGTTCTTCTTGGAGCTTTTACTTGTGGCTCTGTTTTTTTTTGGTTCTTTGTATCTGATTGGAGAACCCCCTTTAGTAATTCCTGGAGTGGGGGTTTTCTGATGATAAATTCCCTCATCTTTTCTGTATCTGTGAATGTTTTTATTTCTCCTTCATATTTGAAGGATAGCTTTGGTGGGTATAGTATTCATGGCTGAAAGTTCCTCTCTTTCAGGACTTTAAATATTGGGGTCCACTCTGTTCTAGCTTGTAAAGTTTCTGCTGAGAAATCTGATGATAATCTAATAGGCCTTCCTTTATATGTTGTATTCTTCTTTTCCCTGGCTGCCTTGAGAATGTTTTCTTTGCCGTTGGTTTGTGTCAATTTCATTATGATATGCCTTGGAGTAGGTTTTTTGGGGTTAAGAAAACTCGGAGTTCTGTTTGCTTCTTGAACTTGAGGCTTTAGTTCTTTCCACAGGCTTGGGAAGTTCTCATCTATTATTTGTTTGAGTATGTTCTCCATTCCATTTTCTCTCTCTTCTCCCTCTGATATACCTATTATTCTTATGTTATTCTTTTTGATGGAGTCAGATAATTCTTGTAGGGGTATCTCATTTTTTTGAATTTTTGAGTCTCTTTCTTCTTCTCTCTGTTGTGCCTCAAGTTGCTTGTCTTCTATTTCACTAATCCTCTCTTCTATCTGACCTGTTCTGTTAGCTAAGCTTGTTACTTCGTTTTTCAGCTCGTGAATTGAGTTTTTCATCTCTGTTTGATTTGTTTTTATAGTTTCAATTTCCTTGGACATATATTCTTTTTGTTCATTGAGTTGTTTTCTGAGCTCCCTAAATTGCCTTTCTGTGTTTTCTTGTATATCTCGGAGGATTTTTAGGATTTCTATCTTGAATTCTCTGTCATTTGGCTCCAAGGTTTCCAATATATTAAATTTTTTCTCCATAGATTTTTCCTCATCTAGCTGTGTTACCTCTCTTTCTTTTGTATCCATGATATTCTATTTTCTCTTCCTTAATGGCATCTGAGGGAGGTTTTGTTGATAGTATTAATGAGATTTATTAAATAATAAAAAGTTAAAAAAAATAAAAAAATAATAAAAATATATAATCGAAAAGAGTTTTTTTTAAAAAAATTAATAATGAAATAAAGAAAAATAAAATAAAATACAAATTTTAAAAAAAGGAAATTATTCCCCCCCTCCTCTTTTCCTCTCCTCTCCTCTCCCTTTTTTCTTGAGAAAATCTTGTGGTGAACTGTGAATTATAACAAACAATGCCTGTAATGGAGGGCCTGAAGTGGGGAAAAGTAATAAAGGGGCAAAAAAAAAAAAAAAAAAAAGAAAAAAGAAAAAGAAAAGAAAAGAAAAAAAAAGAGCATAAGGACCCACAAAAAGCAAATAAGGAAAAAATTTGGGTCAAGAATAAAATGATTTGCTTTTAGGTGTTGGTTGTCTAAGAGTTATGATGAGAGGAATAAGAGGAAAATGGAAAAATGGGGAGACAAATTAAAAAATTACTATTGTATTTAGTGGAACAAGAACTAGATAAAATGGAGAGCCAGGGATGGGAGCACTGCTAGTGAGTTAAAAAGGTGAAGTAACCCCCCCCCCCAAAATGCCACAAACATAAGTTTGAGTCCCAGATAAGATAATTTGTTTGTTATTGAGGTTTGAATGAGAGGAGATGTAAAGGAGAAAGGAAGAAACTAATATAGAGGGAGAAAAGAAAGAGGGAGAGAGAGAAAAAGAGGGAACCACTAATAGAAGAAAAAAGAAAGGAGAGAGAGAGAGAGAGAGTTAAGTGTTTTGGAGTGCAACCCTCATAGAGAGAAAAGAAGAGAAGAGAAAAGATAATGGGAGATGTAACACTTATGGGTAGTGTAGTTCAAGGAGAGGAGAGAGTAAGACTGGCAGAGAGTTAATCGGCTAAATTGGAGGAGGAAAAAAAGTATCAAGAATGAAGATAAGAGAAACAAACGAACAAATATAATAAAATGGGATAGGTTATAAAGTCTGCAGATTATTCTTGATTTTGAGAGGTTATCTTCTTGCTTTTTCTTTTCTCTCCCTCTTCCTGGTCGGTGACTCTGTACCCCAGGTTCTGCCCCTTTGGCACGCTCAGGTAGAGGTTTGCAGTTGATAAGTTTCTATGGCAATGTCATGTATTGTGCTTTAGTCTCGTTGGCAGTCGAGGCTCATTAGCATTTATAGGCTCCGACAGTGAGAGAGTCCGTGTTCCTGGAGCCTTTCTCCTAGTCTTTCCTTCCTCAATTAGTAGCCTGATAATCCAGCTATGGGGTTGCTGCTGCTTCTTCCTGGATAGTAAGAGGCTCAAAGAGCTGACAACTCCCCACTCTATTTCCACTCAGCACAGGGCTCTGGGTAAGGCTCAGTCAGTCAGAGCTGCTAGAATAATCAGGCGGGCTTTCTGCCCACTCAAAGACCTCTGGCTCTGCCACTCTGTCCGGTAACACAGGTGGGCGCCCACTTCCGGGGCACTTGGAGGAAACTCTCAA
The DNA here is from genome assembly GCF_036850995.1 of Saccopteryx leptura. Lineage (NCBI taxonomy): Eukaryota > Metazoa > Chordata > Mammalia > Chiroptera > Emballonuridae > Saccopteryx > Saccopteryx leptura. The sequence continues at coordinate 177,372,827 of NC_089504.1, read as the reverse complement.
TCACTCTCTGCGCGCGCAGACCAGGATATCCGTCCAGCAGTCTCACGCTCTGAGTGAAACCCCCAACCGCAGGGAAAAGTTGCAGCGTTGGAATTGAGTCTCACTCCGTCCCCATGCTCGGCTCTTGCAAGGTGCTGGGGCGGCCCAAGATTCTGCTTTGGCCCACACAAAGGCCCCTGACTCTGCCCCTCTGTGCGATAACATGGGCGTGCACTGCCGAGGCACTCGGAGGAATCTCTCATTCACTATCTGCGCGCACAGACCAGGATATGAGGCCGGCCGTGTTTCCCTCTGAGTGAAACCCCCTCCAGCACAGAAAATCTCCACTGTTGGAATTAGTTCTCACTCCTTCATTTGCGTGGCTTTCCCAGGGCACTGGGGCACCCAGAGACTCTGCCCTCGGCCCACAGAAAGGCCTCTGACCCTGCCTCTCCGTGGGGTAACACGGGCACCCACTCTCGGGGTCTAGAAAGAAATCTCTCGCCCTCTAACTGCGCGCACGCCGACCAGGAGACCGGGTAAGATGGCCGCCCCACTTGTCTTTCTTTGTTTGGGTTTGGCGCGAGTGTTAGCTTGTATTGCCTGGGTTGCCACAGGATCAGTTTTTCCTCGGCTTGGATCTCCGTGCCACAGCCTGGTTCGGCCGTTTGTGCCTTGGCCTGGATCTATTCACCCCCTTTGTCCGCCTCAGTTTCTATATTCACAGTTACCAGAGAAAGCCGCCCTGTTTAGGTTAGTGAGGAAGGCAGAGCATTTCTTACTCCCTATTTCCTTCGGGGTTTGGTTATATATTTAGCCAATTTCTCACTCGACCATACCTTTGGGTGTATTGCGAAGCATCTGGAAGCTCCAAGTATAGGTTTTTCTGTTTCTGGTTGAAGATCTTGTTGAGTTTTGGGGGAGATTTATCGGTATCGCTTCCTACCCCGCCATTACTCTGACGTCATCTCCTCAATTTGTTTTAAATCAGAAAATCTTTCTTTTAAATCAGCTGATAGAATATTCAAATGATTGACAATAACAAGTAAAGCGGTATCAGTTACTTCACATTTTTGGAGCCAATGAAACTTTTAAAGTTTTTGTTGTTAATATGTTTCTGACATAACTCAATATTGGTAATGAAACCAAATATCTTTGCTTTTGCATCGACAAGAGTTTTATTTGTTCCTTGAAGTTGCTTATTTAATATAGTTAGTTTTTCAAAGATATCGGCTAAATAACTCACAAATGCTTTACCATCTATTGTTAACAGATACTTCATTTCAGGTTTGTCGCTTAAAAAATCACTAAGAGTATCAAACAGTTCCATAAACCTTTTCAAACAGTTTCCTTTAGATAGCCATCTTACTTCAGTATGAAGTAAAAGTCTCACATGGTCTTCATTTTGTTCTTCACAAAATAGCTTGCAAAGATGCCCACATTTGGCACTAGCTTTAATAGCATTAACACACTTTATTACTGTATGTAATACTTCATTCAGAACAGGCGAGATGTTTTTAGCTACCAAGTTTTCCCTATGAATAACACAATGCACAAGAATCATTTCTGGATTTGCATCTTTCATCAATTTTAAGCAGCCATTTTTTCTTGCCCATCATATTGGGAGCTCCATCTGCAGCACAAGATGTTATATTTTTCATTGGTATATCACTGACATCTAAGTAGTTTTTTAGCTTATTTTATATCTTTGGAGGTAGTGGTGCTTTCTAATCTTTTACAGAACAACATTTCTTCAGCAAAATGTCCTTTATCAATATATCTTACGTAAGTTATCAATACTGCCTCACTGTCTCTCAAAGTTGATTCATCCATTTGCAAGGAGAATTTTCTTGTTTTCAGCTTTTCAATAAGTTGTTTTGCAATATCTTCACTCATTTTGTCTATTCTTCTGCTAACAGTATTGTCACTTAGTGGCATAGTTTTTACATTTTTGACATCTTTTTCAAGAATCGTTTTAAGAAATGCTGATATTGACGGTTTTATTAAATTCTCTCCTATAGTGTGATTTTCTCCAGTTTTAGCAATGAATAAAGAAATTTGATAACTAGCCTCAAGAACACGATTATTAGTTGAAGTATGAGCAGTAAATAGAAACTTTAATGTTGTCATTTTTTCAAAATTTTTCTTTAAAGTTTTAAAGTAACTCAAATCTGAATTAATAGGAGCACTATGTTTCACCTTTAATTGCGCCTCAAGACGACCTCGTTTCATTGATTTGTTGGTCAAGCATTGCTGGCATAAAGGACAAAAAGGAATCCACTTATCGTGAACAGTGGGTATGAACCCAAATTTTAAGTATTCCTCCGAATATTGACGAGTTTTTTTCTTGCTTGCACCACTCATTTTACTATGGGCTATAAGAAATAAAAATAAGATCAATTAAAAACTAATATTAAAATATGTGTTAAAATATATTCAATGTGACATAGAGTAAACGTATACTAAAAATTCATATTTATTTTATTGTATATAACACATTTTCTACACTACCACCGCAAATCAAAAGGTATTTATATTTTTTCCACTTGACAAAATTTTCTGGAAAGTTATGCTTCTAAAATTAAAATTGTCGTGCATGCACTATTATAGCCCCAATAATATTTATAAAATATTATTGCTTTCTAGCCCCGATGCAAGAAGTACTTAATAAAGAGTTTAATATTGATAAAAATAAAATCAAATACTTACCAATTATATCTATACAATATATATATATGTATATTTATTAATCAACGAGCTTTTACAGCAGTTTTGACTGACACTTATTTCAAATTAACACCAACTGAATGATGTGAAACACTACAGAAGTTGCAATGGGCCAATTAGGTGAGAATAACTGCGTTGGTTAGCGAGTTTTTAAAACGTTCGGGGTTCCCCGTGGCAGATGGCACGCTCCGCGGTGAATCCAGGATGAAGTTTACTTGACGACACCAATCACCCAGTTGATAATTTGGTCTCGTCAAACGAAATTATACTTAATAATTATTTACCGCAATTATTTAAGAATTGCATTTTTTGTTAAATTTGGCACTGATATCTAGCATTGCATTTAAATGGCCTGGGGTGAAAGAGTTAAAGTCATGTCAAGTCCATTTTCAAATTGCCCCCCTTAACTATCGAATTGCCCCCCTGTGCTGCCTGGGCCCCATATTGGGAAACACTGATAGTGTGTACTTTAAATCTGCTGTTTTAAAGTAGAAAATTTTTTTGTCAATTTTCTTTCTTGAGGATCTTTCTAGTAATGTTGGTGGGGTATTGAAATCACCTACTATTATAGTATTGCTGTTGATCTCACCCTTTAATTCTGTCAAAGTCTGCTTTATATACTTAGGTGCTCCTACATTAAGTGCGTAGATATTTATAATAGTTATATCTTCCTGTTGGATTGCTGCCTTTATAATTATGTAGTGGCCTTCTTTATCTCTTACTATATCCTTTGTTTTAAAGTCCATTTTGTCTGATATAAGTATTGCTACCCCAGCTTTTTTTTCATTTCCTTTTGCATGAAATGTTTTTTTTCCATCCTTTTACCTTCAGTCTATGTGCATCTTTTTTTTTTAAGGTGTCTCTTGTAGACAGCATATGTACAGGTCCTGTTTTCTTATTCATGCGGCTACCTTATGCCTTTGATTGGATTATTTAATCCATTTACATTTAAGGTTATTATTGATGTAGTTGTTTATTGCCATTTTATTCTTTAAAGCTATATTCCTCTTTTGCTATATTCTTTTCCCACTTTGATCTGTTTACAACAGGCCCCTTAACATTTTCTGCAGCATTGGTTTGGTTATAATAAATTCTTTGAGTTATTTTTTGTCTAGGAAGCTTTTTATTTCTCCTTCAATTTTAAATGCTAGCCTCGCTGGATAAAATAGTCTTGGTTTTAGGATCTTGTTCTGCATTTTTTTGAATATTTCTTGCCATTCTCTTCTGGCCTCAAGTGTTTCTGTTGAGAAGTCATCCTTATGGAAGTTCCTTTTTAGGTGATAACCTTTTTTTTCTAGCAGCTTTTAATATTTTCTTTTTATCACTTAGCTTTGGTATTTTAAGTATAATGTGTCTTGGTGTAGGTTTTTTTGGGTTTCTCTTTAATTGAGTTCTCTGTGCTTCTTGAACTTGTGAGAGTTTCTCCTGCATTTATTTAGGAAAGTTTTTAGCTATGATATGATTGAACAAAATCTCTATCCCTTGTTCTTTCTCTTCTTCTTCAGGAACCCCTATGATGCGGATTTTATTTCTCTTCATGTTCTCACAGAGCTCTCTAAGAGTTTCCTCAGACTTTTTGAGTCTCTTTTCTTTTTTCTTCTCTGTTTTCATGTCTTCATTCAACTTGTCCTCCAACTCACTGATTTGTTCCTCAGCTCCATTCATCCTGTTTTTTATTCCTTCCATTGTGGTCTTCATTTCTGTTATTGTATTTGTCATCTCCGACTGGTTCTTTTTTAATATTTTAATATCTTTTTTTATACTTGGTATTTATTTAGGTGTTTGTAATGACTATCCATTGTAGTTCTAAGATCCCTAAGTATCCTTACTATTATTATTTTGAACTCTGCATCCGGAAGTTTGGTTATTTCCATATTACTCAGTTCATTTCCTGGATGTTTCTCTTGTGGTTTCATTTGGATTACACTTCTTTGTCTTCTCATTATGTCTGTGTTTGGGTGTTTTGCTTGTAGAGCTGGTTGAGTCTAGGCTTGGTGTTGTCTGCCTCCAGTTTTCAATTATGTTATTTTTAGGTCTTCTTGGATTGGCATCAGCTATTATTTGTAATCCACTTTCAGATTTGGGCTGCTTTGAAGTCTTGATTTGTTTGTTTTCTTAACAAGTGATAGTCCTGTTTACTGATCTCAGCAGGGGGCTTATTTGAAATTGTATCTAGGAATGCTGTGGGTGTAACCTGAGATTCTGAAGTCCTCTTTTGTCAGCTACTTTCTCTGGAGATAGGGTGTTTTCTCAGCTTCAATAAGGGGAGGTGTATCTCAGATCTCCATGGAGACTTGAGTTACTGCCCCTCGTCCCCACTTCTTGTTTTCAGCTGTGTCTTGTTGCGCTGATTGGAGCTGGAGAAATGTCTAGAGATCTGTGACCTGGAAGCACTTCAGTCTTTTGTTTTGTGGAAGCATCAGCCCTTCCCTCAACTCTGGCCACCTCCAGCACTAGATGAGTAAGCTTCTCAGGCCATCCCCTGCATTCCTCTGCCCCTCACCATCTGTCTCTCTCTCTCCCCTTTCTTTTTGGAAGAGAAGCCAGCCCTTTAAATACACCTCGTTCCCTGGTCGCCAGGCAAGTGGCTATGAGCAGTATTTTCTTCTCTTTTTCTTAGAGTGAGAGCCCTTCTGGGTTCTCAGCCTCACCCCTCTCTGTTCCTGTAAGCAGGGGAGATTCAGGTGCTTCTACCATGTTTGTTGTGGCTTCTTCTTTGCTCCTTCGTTTTTCAGAGCTGTTCTTGTAGTCCAGAGTTGGTTTTTTACACTGAGGTTCCTAAATTAATTTGTAATCCAGTTCGGTGGTGTGAGCTGGGAGTCTGTGTGTCTGCCTACTCCGCTGCCATCTTTAGTTCCTGAGCCTGACATTTAAGAAGGTTCTTGTAGCTCTTGGAAAAGGAGGATAAAAGTTTGCAATCTTGGTCCAAGTACAGTGACAATGGAGAGACTTTTAATATGTCAATGGTTGTGTTACTCACGTTGTTCCTTTCTCAACACTGCTCAAGGTTGTCTATCTACCTCTTTCCAGGAAGTTCTGAGGAAAGAAAGTTGTAACAAAGCAGAGACCTGTATTATTTGAATATTTGAGAAACATGATTGAGGGTATATAAAGAGCAATGATGATGATAGAAATGGTAGTGGTAGTAGTAATCAGTCTTCCTTCCCCGTAAAATGTAATTATCTTATAGTTTTAATAAGCATTAAGTGTATGTGAATGTCTAGCATACAGATATTTATCAACTTACGACCTATGCAACTTAAGACCAATCAACTTTACGACCACAATCGCTAGTCATGACTGCTCTGCGTCTGGCAGCGCATTGCCCAGCTGGGTGTATGACAGCGCGGACCAGCTTCCGGCCGGACTACAATCTCCATGTGCACCATTTCAACTGTTATCCCAGACTTGGTATAGCAATTTGTGTTTTGTGTCTTGGATATTTTTCATTAAACCCCTCCCAAGATGTCTACCAAGAGGAAATTGTCTTTGTCTATGTCTCAGCCTGCCAAGAATGAAAGAAAGGCCATTGATCTCAACACAAAAATAAGCATGGGCTCATCTGACTTGAGCATGGGCTCACCAGATTGAGTGCAAGGGTGCTGGTTTGAGCATAGGATCATAGACATGAATCCATGGTCGCTGGTTTGAGCCCAAGGTCATTGGCTTGAGCAAGGGGCCACTCGTTCTGCTGTAACCCCCTGGTCAAGGCACATATGAGAAAGCAATCAATGAACAAGTATGAAGAAGGAAAGAAAGTGAATGTGATCGCACATGTTTATGAAAAAACCAACTTCATTAACCCCAACTGCTGCCTCAGATGATGACGTCAACGATCCACAGCCAAGCACCAGTGGCCAATAAAATGTTTCATATATGTTTATATATTTTGATATGTTTTTCAATTGGGGGAATATGTTTCCTATGGTATGTTTTACACCTGTATTTTGTATGTTTTGCAAATATTAAACTAATTGTACTGGTAATGCAGTGTTTTACTTAAACTTGACTAATGTAAAAATAAGAAACAAAATGGTGTAGAGATGATACAAATGGCATAAAATGAACAAAGAAAATTATGATGTAAAACAATAATGAAAGAAAATTATGATATAGTATGATTTAAAGATTTTTATAACATCATTTCACAAAACTGTACATATAGCCTACTCAACTTATGACCAAATCGTGTTACAACTGGTCTGTCGGGAGCAATCGTGGTCATAAGTCAAGCACTAGGTGTATAACTTCACACACAATAAGCATTTAAATGTTAACTATAAGTATTTATCAAGTATATTCAGGCCCTGGCCAGTTGGCTCAGTGATAGAGCATCAGCCTGGTGTGTGAAAGTCCTAGGTTTGATTCCAAGTCAGGGCACACAGGAAATGTGACCATATGCTTCTCCAGCCCTCCTCTTCCCCATTCTCTCTGTCTCTTTCTCTTTCTCTCTCTCTCTCTTCCCGTCCCACAGCCGTGGCTCGAATGATTCAAGCAATTTGGCCCCAGGCACTGAGTATAGCTCCATGGCATTGACTCAAGTGCTTAAATAGCTCGGCTGCTGAACAACAGAGCAGCAACCCAAGATGGGTAGAGCATTGGCCCTGTAGGGGACTTGTGGTGGATTCCGGTAGGGGTGCTTACTGGAGTCTGTCTCTCTGCCTCCCTGCCTCCTGCCTATCACTTAAAAAGAAAAAGGATATTCAACTTGCCAAATATTTCACATATATTACTTCACTTAATCCTCAGAAAAATCCCTGAAAAATAGATGTTTTTGTTTTATTGCTGAAGTTACTAAGGCTCAGAGTGGTAAAATAAATATCTTAAGATCTAGCAACCATCCACTGGCAAATGAGTTCATGACTCTTGGAGGCATTATGACCCTGTAGCACAGTACAAGTGGGAGTGAGGGGTATTTCCTCCTTCCTGGTGGGTGGAATGGAACAGAAACCACTTCATGTAGGTGGTGGTTGTGGTCCAAGCTTCACCCTCGTACTTTATCCCTTTTTAATCTGTGCTAGGAATGGCAAGGTTGCTCTCATGTCATTACAACTGGTTGCAGGAAGGAGAAAGCTTCCAATGGTTAATAGGTGAAGGCATTTGGAAGCACATGTAAAAAGCCTCTGAAACTCTTCTGAATTATAAGATATTTAAAAGGGGCCAGGGCTCCCCAAGTTCTGTAGCTGGCATTGATCTTGAGAGAATATTGTTATTATGCCCTATTGTATATTTGCATCTGTTGCCATGGACCTAATCTGGCATCTTATATAATAAATATATTTAGGAAATAGTTTGTTGATTGAATGGCACTAGAAGGAGGATCAGGCTTACATGATGTGATCTGAAGCCTTAGGCATCAGGTTCAAAGAGGAAATAGAATCCACTTTAAATATTTTAAGTAGAGAAGAATTTGGGATATATAGGGATTTGGGGTTTACAATATTGTTAGAAGGGATAAAGAAGTATTTTTAATCTGGCCTCTAGTTCTGATTCTCAAAACCATATAGAGATGATCTATGATAGAAGATTCCAGGAGCTGCTACCTCTGAGGTCCATGTGGAATCAAGACCTTGATGTAGCTGCTTCTGTTTCCTTGATTCAAGTGCCACTCCTGCTCAAGAAGCTGAAGAATGGACATAATACTTGTGATACAGGTTTAAGAAAGCAGATCACAAGGGCTGATGATGCTACTGCCTCTTAAATCTGGTATAGAAACATTGTACAGCTATGTTTATTCAGCAGAAACAGATATAAAGGCAGAAAGATGATCTCTACCTCACTTCTGTCTTGTAATCTCTCAGTGTGCTTTCAACTTATACTGCATGGGAGTCTGGGAAATGTTGCTTGTAGTTTTTCAATATCTCCAAACAGAATGAGTTGTGAATGGAAGTTTAGTAAACCAGCTCAAAGTATAGAGGACAAAGAGCAAGCCACTCAACTTCTCGGGCTTAATTTCTTCATCTAACAATGAGGATAATAATAATAATAATAGCACCTATTACTAAAAGTTGTTGTTGAGATAAAATGAGATAAAAAAAAAGATGTATAATAGATAATGTATCAAATTTAGTTGTGCTTATTCAGCTGTGATCTGAGAGTCATTAACTCAACAAATATTTATGTTGCAGGCATGGTTCTAAGCACAGAGTATCATCAAACAAAATAGACATATATTCCTGCTTTGAGGAGATTAGCTTCTAATGGGGATAGAGTTAACAAAACTAAATAGTATCAACAACTGAATTAAATAGTATTTCAGAAGGATAAGGGTTATGGGGAATGACAGAAAGAGCACATATAGGGAATGCCAGCAGTGGGGGAGGCAGATTTCAAGCTAAATAGGTGGCCAGTCTCACTGGGAAGATAGAATTTGAGCAAAGGCTCAAAGAAGAGCAGGAATAAACCAAATGAGTGATGAAAAGTAGTGGAAAGAATTCTATAAAAACTTTAATTAATGAAGTAGTATGGCATGTCCAAGACACAAAAACAAAAACAAATCTACAAACCTCAAGCAGTCATTGTGGCTGGAGAGGAGAGTAAAAGGAGGAGATTACTAAGAGATGGGGCCAGCAAGGCTGTGGAAATTGGGTTATTCAAGGGGTTTATTCGGCACTGGAAGGACTTGAGCTCTTATTTTGAGTGATATATGAAGACTGTGGAGTGTTCCGATCAGAGGGAAATAAATGCTACTCTGTTTGCTGCACTGGGAATATATACCCTTATCCAATAATGTATAACAGTTATCAATGCGTAATTTGTTCTGAAATAGTAAGAAATGATGTGCCAGACATAGTGTTGCATGTTAGAGTACCTGGTCAGCAATATAATTGCCAGTTCCACCAGTGAGGTTAATATTACAGGAAAGCAGACTCTTAAGGGTGTAAGACAGAAGACCTGGAGCTGTGATAGGTTTTGAGGACGTAGGGGGTGTGTGGGAAAAGGGTGGAGACTGCATTAGAAAGGCACTACAGGGGTAAGATAAATATAGTCCCAAAGGCATTAAAATCTTCTGGAAAAAATATCCTATGTATGTATCAAAGTGTTAATGAACACTTGAATTGTTGAGACTTTTTTTTTAATTTTTTAATTTTATTTAGAGATTTAAATTTAACATGGGGACATTGATCAATGAGAGTACATAGATTTCAGGTAAACATTTCTATAGCATTTGAACTGTGGTGTGGAGCTCCACTCCAATAAAATAAACAGTTTAAACAATCTGCTGTTTGACATCCTGTAAACCAGATACCCACTAGTTGTCGCAAAAAGTTCCGCTTTTCCATCTGTGGTTTTAGTGTTTTGAGGACCAAGCCTTACACATCAGGATCTGGTTCCCTCCCATACACACCCTAACTCTGTCCACATCCCGCAGCTTCTTCCCAAAGCTCTTGTGCCAAGAAGAATAAAGGGTAAAGGGGAGGGGACAGAAAGGAAAAGGTGGCATTTAGGATTAGGGCAGTTTAATTAAATACTTACATAAGTTTTAGAGGTCGTTTTCAAACTTAATAGATTCAGAAGTGAACTCCTTTATTTTCAAAACAAATCTCACCCATTTCCTATCTCTTTCCATTCATTCTGTCTTCCACACTGAAAAATATCAGGGATTTCCTCACTTTGTTTCACCTCTCAGTCCACATCAATTTAAGTAAGCAATACTGTTAATTCTACATCAAAAATGTACTCAAAATTCTACCTTTATTTTTCATCTTCCATTACTGCCTTGTCAAACCCTTCATCTTACTACTTTTACTCTTGTTTGCCATATCCACGCCTTCTAACTGGTCTCCCAGCCCCTGGAAAACCCAAATCACAACTGTCACTATTATGATTCAATAAAATTGTGATCTAGTAACATCTACAGTAAAATCATAGTTATGACCCAGTAAAGTCTAGCAAGTAATTACCATAGAGGATCAAATTCAAACTTCCTCATTTACATATATGGATCATAAGCTTTCTGAGGACAGGGCCTCTGACTGTCTTGTTCATTTAGTGTGGTGCATGTGGCAGGTTCTCTATACATATTTTTGAATGAATGGATATGAGTATAAAGTCTTTTACAATCTAGTCTGATATACCTAGTTAGGATCTTTTCCCCCTCATCACACCCAAACCTGTACACTCAACTCTAGCTCTACCTATTCTCTTACTCTGCTCTAAATATGCTATGTCCTTTCTTGGTGCCATATGTTCCCTTTGACTAGAATTCCCTTCATTTCTTCTCCATCTAGAAAACTAGTACTCACTCTATCAGACACAGTACAAATCCCTAAATGAAATACTGTGATAAGACATCTTTATTCTTACTGACTTCTGATTCTCTGTCATTCTTACATATCTCATCTATTTTAATAAAATGTTTACATGTTTGCTTTTTACACCATTTTTTTTACTCTCTGACCCTCTTCATTTTCTTTATTTTTTGACAGAGACAGAGAGAGACAGAGAGAGAGAGACAGATTGGGACAGACAGACAGGAAGGGAGAGAAATGAGGAGCATCAATTCTTTGTTGCAGTCCCTTAGTTGTTCAGCGATTGCTTTCTCATATGTGCCTTGACCAGGGGGCTACGGCAGACTGAGTGACCCCTTGCTCTAGCCAGCAACTTTGGGATTCAAGACAGTGACCTTTGGGCTTAAGCCAGTGACCTTGAGGTCATGTCTATGATCCCACGTTCAAGCCAGCAACCCCGCGCTCAAGCTGGTGAGTCTCTGTTCAAACCAGATGAGCCCGCACTCAAACCGGCAACCTCAGGGTTTCGAACCTGGGCTTTCCACATCCCATCCCAATACTCTATCCATTGTGCCACTGCCTGGTCAGGCTTTTCTTTCTCTTTAATACCATTTATGAATACTTTGTGAAGGTGAAATGTTTTAATAAAGTCGTTTACTGAGTAAGTTCTAAAGGAGACAAATGACCCAGCATTAGAGGAAATAATTAGATCAAACCCAGTCATCATGTGTCTATATAGTTCTAAAGCTGAGAACATCTGAATAAACTATCTAAAAATATAGTTACCACATAGTAATGGGTAGAGGGTGAAGCCTCTCCCCTGAACCCACCCTGTATAACTTTGCCATCCTCTCACTCTTGTACTTTCTATGAGAAATTATTACTATCTATTAACAGTCTTAAACCTGTGCTATCAGCAATTTTCACCTACCTTTCTCTCACTTTTTTTCTTTCTCAAATACTTGAAACAAAGCAGTCAGCTGTCAATGATGAAAAATAAATACTGAATGCTAGATTAAGAAGTGCAATGAACAAATACACATACAGAAGCTAAAACCATCCACCACTCGATGCCAACTCTATTATATACAATAGAAAATGTCAGAAAAAATATATTGCAGTGGGTATTTGGGGAACATTGAAATTCTAAAAGATGCACAAATATACAGTCACCTATAAGGCAATGATGAACTCAGCTGGCTGGATGGATATGAGCAAAACTTAAGAACTAACTTGACTGAAAGAGGGCAGTGACACTGCCTATATTTCTACTCAGTCAATATAATAGTTGAGGGAGAAAAAAGAGGAGACTCAATGACATTGTGTCCCTGGAGCTAACTTGTATTCAGGAATGTATTTAGAAGGCATGAGAGTACAATGGCCATAACTCTGTTAGCTGGCTCCCTTCTGTATAACTTCATGCACACTGTCTGTTGCCCTTCGGTTTTCTTTGCAGCTAGGCTTACTTCTATATATAGCTCTTCTCCAAGCAGCAAGTAAGATGCTAGAAGGAAAAAAGTGTGGAGAGAAGAAAATAAATACAATGCTATAGAATTGTACTGAGACAAGCACTAGGCTAAGCATCAAAAGCATGTAAAAAAAAGTTGAAAGAGGCAGCAATCTTGTTTGAGAGACAAGAGTGACATAGTTGGAATAATCGGAAGTTGATATAAATAACATTGCATTTTACTGTTACAATATAAGAGCAGTTGAGGTAAAGAGAAGGGAGGAGTTAATGTTGGCTAAAGGAATAGAATAAAAACATTAGGAAAGAAGTTGATGACAGAGACTAGTTAAAAAGAATAAAAATGTAGACTTGCACAGAGAATAAATGACCAATTAAATGAATCAATGCAGAAATGAATAGATGAATAAAAAAATTAAAAATGAGTTGACATAAAAAGAATATTTTTTAATCTTGCAGAAATAATTATAATATTGAATTATTTCTCATAGTGGAGACTTTATTAGAAAGAATTGTGATTTTAATGTAAGCTTTGTAAATAAAAAGTGAAAGTGTTTGCCATCATTTATATTTTCTCATAAAATTATAACATTGTAATTTAAATAACAATGAATAACATTAAAATGGGTTTAAAATAACTTTTAAGATTCTGCCATTGTAGCAAAGGAATTTGTTCACTAAAATATTGTCAAACAACATTACCACTTTCCTCAGGTTGATATTCATATGAGGAAAATAATATTTTATAAATGATAAAATTATGTTATTCCTATAGATACACACATATATATATTTTGGCTTAAAATACATGATCTATAAATTATGAATGTAACAACTGTTGTGAATGACCATTTATGGACAAAAATCTTATGATGATAGCAATTTAGGCTTCACATGTATAAGTTATTTATTGCTGCATAACAAATTTTTCCAAACTTAGTAACTGAAAACAACATATATTTATTATTGCACAGTTTCTGTGGATTAGGAATATGGGAGAGGCTTAGCTAGATGACTCTGAGTCAAGGCCTTTCCTGTTATAGTCAGTTACAGTGAAAATCTTGGAAGGAACTGCAGTCATCAGAAGGCTTGACTAGGGCTAGAGGATTTACGTCTAAGATGGTCCATTTTCACATAGCTGTTAGCAGGAGACTTCAGCTCCTTGCAGGATGTTGGGAGGAGGCCTCAGTTCTTTCCCACATGGACTGCTCCATAGGCTGCTTCAGTGCTCTTGTGATACTATAGCTGACTTCTTCAGGAGAAAGCAGTTTAAGAAAGAGGAAAGCAGAGGTCACTCTATCATTTATGACCTTATCTGTCACCCCTGTCATATACAATTTGTTAAAGTGAGTTCCTAAATCCAGCTCACATTCAAGGGAAGGAGAGTTCATGCTACCTCACCTTTTGAAGGAAGAGGTAGCATGAAATTTGTACATATACATTAATATAACTACTGCCCATATGATCTTAAATATACATCTATTTGTATAAAAACATTTTTTTTAAATACAGTGTCTTTATTTCCATCATCTTACAGTCTCAAAGAGCACATCTGGTAAGATTCTTCAACTCTATAAACACATAAAAATTTCAAGAAAGCATGTTACAAGATGGTATACATAAGCAACAGTTTGGCAGAATTTTGTCAACTCTAGTAGTTCACAGCTTCCGCAAAAATAAATTTTAAAATTAAAAAATAACAGCTTTATTTAATATATGTTACACCTTACATTTAAAATATCATGCTTTAATTAAATATTTCCTCAACAGCACTGTATACAAATAAAATAGTACACAAAATATATTTGAGAAAATGTTTTGGTCATTGATCTGAACAATAAATAAAAACACAGGCACTTCTACACTGAGTAGGAAGCAATCACTACACAGAATAATTCTGTACAAGCAACATGTGAAAATATGGCAAGAATAGAATCCTGGAGTTTTAAACAGACAAACCACTCAGGGAAAAGTCTGCAACTTTAATCTTTTCACTTAAAGTTCAAAAGTCACATATGCTTTTCTGGTTCATATTAAGAAATCATAAACATGATATGACTGCCAGGTTCAATTCAATTTTTAGTTGGCCATTTTGGAATATTCATTACTTTCAAATTCTAAAGATAGAGAACTATTATGATACCGCCCAGCAAACCAAATACAACAATGGTCATTATGTTCTTGTATCATAATCTCATTATGACCATAAGACCATAACAAGATAAACGGGATCACACAGTGATCCTCATTTTGCAAAATTAACTGATTATATTAACATAAGAAAATACTGTTGGGGTGGCAGGAAATTTCGACAGAAGTCAATTTTTCTAGACAATTTAAAAAAATTTATCCCAATTTCATGAAAATAAACTTAATTTGATTTCACAAAAACCACTGAATCACGTATAACAAATCATTTGTAGCCAATAGCTTTATAAACACCTAACCTGCACACAATTCACTCATTACAATGGAAGTGGAAATATCTCCATATGAGGGCAAAGCAAAAATTATAGTAGTTAAATTCCAAAAACATATTTCAGATAAGAAGGGTGACAAATCAGAAAATACCGTAATGATCTCTAGCCAATAGGAAGAACCAGAACCCATCCATTCTGCCGTATCCTCCTTTAAAAATCTTCTGCTTTCTCTCTTCAGAAAGTACCACATTGAACGGTTCAGAGGCCCTCAAATAGATATGAAGGCAATTTTGATGATTCAACATAGAAATTACCCCAATGAGAGAAAACAACATGAGAACTTTTCAAGATACGTCTTTCTATGAAAATTTATTTTGTATACATTTTAGCAATTTAAATGAGTATTTTGCAACTGAGACCAAATATCAATCATCTCTTGAGGTTTTCTACTATGTACTAACATCATGTTTACATAGGAACAAATGTTATTCCTTTTTTCTCTTCTATATCAAATGCCTTGTGTTTCTCTGGAATGAAGCCGAGCTTCTGAAAGCACATACCAGTATAAACATCATCAATGGGGTAGAGAAGGACCTGGTCAGTAATATTGTACAGCCTCAGAACCAGGCGGCCAGAGTAGAGGAACCCACCTCCCCCAGCATACCATGGATAAACACCAAGGTAAACAACTTCTGGGATGTAGTACTTCAGTTTCTTATCTCGATGAGGTCCAGCGTTGTGGATCACATCACCTATAAACAAATTTTTGGCTTTGTTCTTCGGTAAGCTATTCAAGTAATTCAGGATATGATAGGTAGTCACAAAAACATCGTCATCACCCTTGAAAATGAACTCGGCGTTTGGGCAGGAAGTGCTCACCCACCTAAGAAAAAGCACTTCTTTCAGAGGCAAGTTGAAGAAAGTGTCTCTGTAATTATACATAAGAATGTCTTGGTGCTTCTCACTCTCAAACTTGAGCATATCTGAAAGATTGGGATGGTTGTCCTCTGGGGGGGGGGTCTGGCCCAGCAAGAAGACTCACACCACAGTTTGGTTCCCCATATTGGTTTCTCTGCCCCATGATTCCTGAATTGCTTGCCTTCTAGCGAGATGTAGAGTGAGGGACTTAATCGTCATCAGTAAGAAGGGTTTCTTTACACACTTATCTGGTTGATCAATAAGCAGTGAATAGGCCTGATTTGTGGTGGCGCAGTGGATAAAGCATCGACCTGGAAATGCTGAGGTCGCCAGTTTGAAACCCTGGGCTTGCCTGGTCAAGGCACATATGGAAGTTGATGCTTCCAGCTCCTCCCCCCTGTCTCTCTCTCCTCTCTCTCTGTCTCTCTCTCTCTCTCTCTCTCTCCCTCTCTCTCTCCTCTCTAAAATGAATAAATAAAATAATAAAAAAAAAAGCAGTGAATAATTTCGACATCTCAAATACAGTAGAAAGTCTTTAAATCTGTCTGGCAAATTGTTGAAACCTGCAACTACCGATGTGACCCTCAGGTCAGGTTCACAATAATTCAGATGGCTCACATTGGAAAACCTGTGGAGTTCCCCTGTCTGGTTTGCCAAAATGCTCAAAATGGAGTTATACCACCTGTTCAGTTTTTCTTGTTCTTGGTTTCAATAGCTGCAGGAGGATCAAATGTCTTCCAGAACTTTTCTTTGGGTATTATTACTTCCCCCTTTCCATTTTTTTCTTGGTTACTGCTTTTGGAGGCTTCCGAAAGCAAATAAATGAAGACATCTACCATCATCAGGATACCCAACAACTTTATTCTTTGAGGTTCAACTCTCATTTCTCATACCTGTGGTGGTGCAGTGGATAGAGCACTGACCTAGAACACTGAGGTCGCTGGTTGGGCGCCCTGGGCTTGCCTGGTCAAGGCACACATGGGAGCCGATGCTCTCCGCTCCTCACTCCCTTCTCTCTCTCTCTCTCTCTCTCTCTCTCTCTCTCTCTCTTGCCTCTCTTGTCCGGGAGCAGCTTCTGCTCAGCCGGGTGGGGGCGGGATACCGTGGCTACATCCACGTCCTGGCCACTGGGCGCAGCTCAGCCCGGTTGCGCCCACGATGGGCGGCCCGGTGGCGTTGGTGGCAGGACAGCTCCCGCTCTGCTCAGCTTCGCTCCGTTCTGGCACTTGTTGCCGCCACAGCTGGGGCGCCTCCTATTTGTATAAAATTTACTTAATAAATTACACACTTGCTTTATTTTCACCAGGATTAAATACGCATGGAGTACTAGAGCAAATATACTGTACTACCACATTTCTGTAATTCAGGAAAAGATCTTCCTCAGTCCTTCACATCATTTAGACCAGTGGTCTTCAACACCCCGGCTGCAGACCGGTACCGGTCCATGGGCCATTTGGTACCGGTCTGCAGAGAAAGAATAAATAACTTACATTATCTCCATTTTATTTATATTTAAGTCTGAACGATGTTTTATTTTTTAAAAATGACCAGATTCCCTCTGTTACATCCATCTAAGACTCACTCTTGACACTTGTCTCGGTCACGTGATACATTTATCTGTCCCACCCTAAAGGCCAGTCAGTGAAAATATTTTCTGACATTAAACCGGTCAGTGGCCCCAGAAAGGTTGGGGACCACTGGGTTAGACAACAAATTACAGTACCTTTAGGTGATGAAAAAGGTGATGGATTAAGAAAAAGCAACAAAAAGCAAACTCATAGGCAGAGACAAGAGTGTGGTGGTTGCCAGAGGGAAGGGGGTGAAGGGAGGTAGAAGAGGGTAAAAGAGGGCTAAATGGTGCTGAAAAGAGACTGGACTTGGGGTAGTGAACACACAGTACAATATACAGCTGATGGAGTATAGAATTGTACACCTGAATCTAACATAATTTTATTAACCAAGGTCACCCCAATAAATTCAATTAAAAATTCTCAATTAAACTGAACTTAGACTTTAAAATTAATTATATTATATATTTCTGTGAGTTTTACTTTTGTATTTTAGAGAATATGAAAAATATTGAAATGTCCAGTTCAAAATATTGTACAAAGTCAGTAAATGTCATAGAGAATTTTGTTAAATGTAATTGACTCCTCCACTGAACTTGTAACCTTTTAATAGATAAATAAAAGCATATCTCCTTATTTTATGCTTTAATATTATAGTGTTTTATGAATATCAGAATTGCTTTTCTTTTAACTTTTAAATATAAGAATTAGTTCCTAGCAGATAGGTGAATTAATAGAATACAAACCTCAGCTTAGGTAATGTGGTAGTTAATTTTATATGCATACTTGATTAGACCATGTGATACCTGGATAGTTGTACAAAAATTATTCTTGATGTTTTTGTGAGGGTGACTGTGGATAAGACTACCATTTAAATCAGTGGAGCATTCCCTACTGTGAATGGGCCTCATGCAGTCAAAGGCCTGAAGAGAACACAAAAGCTGATCATCCTGAGAGAAAGAGAGAATGCCTCCTCTGTGACTGCTTTCAAACTGGGACACTGATTTTTTTCTGTCTTTAGAGTCAAACTGAAGCACAGGCTCTTCCTGGGTCTTGAGCCTGCCATCCTCCAGTCCAGAATAACACCAATGGCTTTTCACTATGCTGACTCACCCTGCAGGTCTTGGGTCTTGTCAACCTCTATAATCGGATGAGTCGATTGCTTATAATAAAGCTCCTTATATATATTTTGCTTATCTTATTGTTTCTGTTTCTCTGGAAAATCCTGAATAATGCAAGTAAAATTAAAAGAAAGAAAGCCACAGTGAGTCTGAAGACATGTGTGGTTTACTTAGTGCCTGCTCTAATTTAAAAAAGGTGGGAGGCTAGTACCTGTCTCTTTACTTGCTAGAAAATAAAAGGTTAACTAGATAATCTCTATGTTTTCTTCCAGTTTTGAAAATCTAAAGGGACTCTGAAAGGGTGACCTCCCTGGATCTGGTTCTTACTGCTCCGCTCACCCACAGAAAGATAACCTTGGCATGGAGGATCCAGAGCTCTGCATTTGGAGTTTATTCAAGAGAAGAATTAAAGAAGAATTATCAGAAAAAGCAAGCAGAAGATGAAAGAAAACTTGATTTGTGATGGTGAACACACAACACAGTGTACAGATGAACCTGAAACTTGTATAATTTTATTAACTAGTGTCACCCTAATAAATTAAATAAAAAGAAAAAAAGTTAAAATTAAGTCATGCTGGAATAAGATGGGGCTCTGATCCACTTTGTCTTTATCAAAAAATGCCAAGTTACTAGCCTAGTGTAATGATCACATTATAAGATATATAAATGTCAAATCATTATGTTGTACACCTAAAATTGTATGTGAATTATCCTTTAATAAATTTTTTAAAGATTTTGTTAACTGATTTTCAGAGAGAGGAGAGAGAGATAGAGGGGATGGAGGAGTGGGCAGTAGTGTTACATCTCGTATATGCCTTGACCAGGAAGGCCCATGATTTCAAACCAGCGACTTCAGTATTCCAGGTTGATATCTTATCCACTGCACCACCACGTGTCAGACTAATAAATATTTTCTTAATCAGATAAAAAAGAGAAAAAGAAAGAAAAGGTGAGAAGAACGTTTCTGATCCTTGACTTAGTATGTGTGACAGCTCTAAGAAAGGGTGACCCTCAGTGTTCAGCTTCTCCTACTCCTGCTTGGAGACTTGCTCTTTCAAGTCCTATTAAGTACAGTAGGTAAGTTCTCTGTGTATCTGAGAGAGCACAGCCTAACAAACATCAATTTACTCACTGCTGTTTGCGTGTTATGTCCTTGGTAAGTACTGGTATATACTAATTAATTCTCCTAGAAAACATACTGAAACTTAAATTTATATGATGTCTTTTATCTGTTTGGTTTAAATAAACTGCACACAATAGCTTCTTCAGAGCATAGATTGTTAAGATATGAAAAATCTTGAAAATCTTGAAAAATCTCTAGCACGATCAACAAATTATTAAGCACAGTTCTTTATTATTAGAACAAAGAAGTATGTCCCAATTCATGGGTATTCTTTTTTTTAAAAGCTTTTTTGTTTTTGTAATATAGAGAGACAGAGAGGGAATAGGCAACCAGAAAGGAAGAGAGATGAGAAACATCAACTTATAGTTGTATCACTTCAGTTGTTCATCGATTGTTTTCTCATACGTGCCTTGACCAGAAAGCTCCAGCTGAGCCAGTGACTCTTTACTCAAGTGAACAACCTTTGGACTCAAGCCAGTGATTTTGAGGTCATGTCTACGATCCCATATTCAAGCCAGCAACCTCGGGGTTTCAAACTTGGGTTCTCAGCATCCCAGATCGACATTCTATCCACTGTGCCACCACCTGGTCAGGCTAAAGCAATTTTTAAAAATTGTTGATTGATTTTAGAGGGAGAGAAAGAGAGAGAGAGAGAGAGAGAGAGAGAGAGAGATCTATTCATTCCTATATATGCCCTGACTGGAGATTTAGCCTGCAACCATTTTGTATTGGAACAATGCTCTAACCAAGCAAGCTAGCTGGCCAGGGTTGCATGAGTGTTCTTGATCCAAAATAATTTAATTTAAAAATAAAATCATTTAATTCTAGAACTAAAGCCACAACTTACTTTTATACTTTCAAGGCACTGTAAATTTCAGTTTTCTTTAAGCCTTGAGCTAATCTGCTAATGTTTGTTGAAATACTATATACACAGTTTATTAATACTTGGAAGAGTTAATTTCCTTGACAATCCATCTTTGCAGGCCACTTTCATATGTGCATGAGAGTAGGTTAAGATGCTGCTTGTCAAACATGTATAATGTGAAAGTATATGGAAAAGAAGCCCCATTGTTTCTGAGGCTGCCATATAAAACCTGTCGAGCTATACATTTCACTCATCTTAATAAGTGCATTATAAAGTGGCACAGAATGTCTTCTTCTCAGAGACAGAGAAGGCTTAGGGTATTAAAAACATCAAAAGCAGAAAAAGTTAAGTAGTTGCAACAGGTACAGATCTGAGGCAAAGAACTACATCTAGCTGTGGAATCTCAGATCAAACATGCTTGCTTTTTTCTTCTGCCCTTTGGGGTCGTTCCTCTGATAAATAATTCACAGACTGCAGTGCAAAATAGTTTGCATACTGACAAGATTAAAAAGAATGCTTTGTCTGGGTTAAATTTACAATCTGAAACCTTCCTTTAAAATGTCAGGAAGGTAATTAATTTAAGAAGGTTTGCCAAAGCAGAGACTCAAACCCTGTCAGAAAAATTTCATTTCCTGAGCGTGAAAGGATGTTGCATTTATCTTTCCCAAATGCCTGTTTTGGTTTCCACTTTAAGACCATTTTCTCCCTTACTAATATGATTTTTATAGCCCTTTTCTTTCTTTGCAGGAATTAATTCAACATTCCTTTTTGGTGAATTTTTTGAAGATTATCTAAAATAATCTGAAAATTACCTCTGAATGAAGCTGGAATTCAGGTCAGACCTTGTGATGCAACCAGAAAAAGTATGCTTTTCCACGAAGAGCACTCTCCCCTGCCTGAACATTCAGATGAACCTTTTGAGTAGCAGCAGGAAATGCATAAGTTCAAAAGCATGAAAATTCTCTTTTGGCATAGCAAAACATCCTGTCCCACATATGCTCAGGAGAGTGCATTCTTATGAATGAATGCTTATGACAATCAGTGGGTTTTACAGAGCTCTTGAAGCCAAGTTTACTGGTGTGAAATTTTATTAACAACTGTGTTCCTTTAGCTAATCCCTGAAGTTATAGCAGAAGAGATGAAACAATGCATTGCTGTTTAAGAATCTAATCCACAATCTGTGTGTCACACGTGCACATAGTGGCACTTCATTGACACCTTAGAATTCCGTTGTGCCTTCCCTTGAAAGTAGGGTTTACCAAAGCTAAATAGATGTCATTTTGTTGATGCTAATCAGGATGAAATAATTTCATCTCTTATATACTTCAAGAAGCAAAGGTCATCTGAAATGTGTCAGAACACCAAGTGAGGAGAAAAATAGCCCAAAATATATGAAACTCTAAATATGAATCTCCCGGTTTTAATGCAAATCTAAATGAGAAATATGTTCAATATAGATGCTTGTGGATGCTTAAGTGTCTTCCCTAGTTACAGCTCCTAAACCTGGTGAATGAAGTGGTTGCATTATAGCAATTCGGTTTTCTGAGATTTTCCTCCTATATTTGGTGTCATTTTGGTGGAATCAGGATGTGCTACATCAGTTTGAAAGCTGTGTTCCCTGAGGCGTTAGAAAAGCAGCCACTGGACAAATTGTTTTTGCAAACCCTTCACTCACCATCATGACACCTCAGAAAAAAAGTGTGTCTTAACGGCACATACTGTGTTCTGTCTGGAGTCTACACCATTATCACACATCATCACATACTCAACATTAGTCTCTAATACATTTGACATGGTTATTTTATTGCCTTTAAATTGTTTGGGAAGTTATGGTAGTATAAAATAAAAACAAAATATGTTCTAGGATGAGTTAGTACACAAGTAAATAATCTCACAACTAAAATGCAATTTAAGTTTAAAAAAACCTATATTTTCCATTACCCTAAAGATAGTTTTTGAAAATATTATTCCATCATTCTAGTTTTCTCAAATAAAGGGATTGAGAAGGTCCTCAGAAACCAGTTTTGGAGGAATGTTTACTTTGGAGGTGGTAATATTGAAGTAGGAAGAAATATGTGTCAGGGAGAGGTATAAATTTGGCTCATAGAACACCAGTGGGAGGTTGGTCTACGTGTTCCGATTTCCAAGCACCAGCAGGCTGAACTTGCTATAGTCCATAGCATTCAGGATAGTCTTGATTAGAATACTTGGGTTTCAACAAGATCTGTATTCCGTAAGTATTAGTAGAACCTCTCAGACACTGGGAACCATAGATCAATAAAATGGAATGACATCGTCACTAAATATATTATGATTTCCCCTATCCTTCTCACTTGTAGGACTTCTCAATCTGTACATGTCCATCATCCTACAGTGAGATACAAACTCACTCGTTATCCCACTGAAGAGAATAATGACTAATTCCAACCATGTCTATGCCCCAGTTATCTCTTGAGAATAACAAGTCCTTGAATAATTTTGTAGAAAGTTAACAAGGGGAGGTACATGAAATTTAGCAGAATCCAGAAGAGAATTAAATATATAGGGAATACCTAGGCCCTGAGAAAATTTACCAATAAGCCTAATGAGTTGCCTATAAAATATATGAAAAAGGAAAAACATACTCATAATAGAAAAAATAAAATATTCTGTCACATTCATACTCAGTTTATGGGAGCCTATAGAGATGAATAATGGAAGCTACTAGTTAACACTTGAGGCAGAGAAAGTGAGTTAATTTCCTGGCATTCTATTCTCAGGCTTAATCTTTAGGTAAAGAATGAAAATGAATGATTTTGAAATGGTTGCTGCACATGAGAAGAACCTACAGATGGGGAAACTGGTTAGAGACCGTTCCAATAACACTGACAAAAAGCCATGCAGAGCCCTGGTTGATTGGCTCAGTGGTAGAGCATTGGCTCAGTGTGTGGAAGTCCCAGGTTCGATTCCTGGCCAGGGCACACAGGAGAAGTGCCCATCTGCTTCTCTACCCTTCCTCTTCTCCTTTCTCTCTATCTCTCTCTTCCCCTCCTGCAGCTAAGGCTCCATTGGAGCAAAGATAACCGGGTGCTGAGGCTGGCTCCATGGCCTCTGCCTCGGGTGCTAGAATGGCTCCAGTTGCAACAGAGCAATGGCCCAGATAGGCAGAGCATTTTTCTCCCTAGTGGGCATGCTGAGTGGATCCCAGTTGGGCACATGTGGAAGTCTGTCTCTCTGACTACCTGCTTCTCACTTCAGAAAAATAAAAAAAATTTAAAAAGCCAAGCAGGCCTCAGCTCGTGTTATGGTTGTGGGCAGAGAAGGGATGAGATATTTGATAAAGCTTGTTGATTTTATGAGATTTAGCAACTGACTGATGGAGCAAGTGATGGAAAGGAGGAATTAAAACTGACTAATTTCTGGCTCTGCTTGATACCCTGTAAATGTCAACACCCAAGAGAAGACATGGTTAACAGACTCTCCTCAAGGAAATAATACTTTAGGTTTTTTTCATTGTGGCTTTACTGTGTGTGTGTGTGTGTGTGTGTGTGTGTGTGTGTGTGTGTGTGTGTGTGTGTGTCTGTGTGTGTGTGTGTCAGAAACAGAGATAGAGAGAGGGACAGATAAGGACAGACAGACAGGAAGGGAGAGAGATGAGAAGCATCAATTCTTCATTGCAGCACCTGAGTTGCTCATTGATTGCTTTCTCATATGTGCCTTGACCAAAGGGCCTACAGCAGACCAAGTGACCCCTTGCTCAAGCCAGTGACCTTGGGCTTAAGGTGGTGAACCTTGCTCAAACCAGATGAGCCCACAGTCAAGCTGACAACCTTGGGGTTTCTATCTTGTGTCCTCCAAGTCCCAGTTCGATGCTCTATCTACTGCACTACGCCTGCTCAGGTGCTTTACTTTGTCTTAACTCTTGTCTTTGAGCTGCATAGTAACAAAATTATAATTTATTTCTGGCTCCATTATTGCTTTGTCCTTCCACTGAAAAGTGCAATTTGAACCTCTTTCTAGGCTCTTGACATTTTTTTTAATTTTTTTTTTCTCCCTCACATCTTCAAATTGAGCTGGCATATTTCTTCCTGATAGGGCATTTATATATATAACAAACAACAAAACAACAAAAATTAATACTCATGCCAGAGTTCAGAGAACCCATCCTATCTTCCAGTATATACCTGCCAGTGTTTATAATGCAACACTGGTGTAGTGCTATGTGCCCCATCTCTTTCTAGAGTGGCCTTGCAACTTCAGAATCCCTAGGATTGTGACTGGAATGAGTTTTCAGCAATAGGTTATGGCATGAAGGAATAACAAGTTTGGTTGAAAAAAGGTTGGGGCAGGATCTGGGTTTCATGGGATCTAGGCTTATAAAATTAAGGGGCCCTCTTTAAGAAAAAAATACAATTCTGAATAAAAGGTACAAAAGTAAAACAATTTTTTTTTTATTTTTCTGAAGCTGGAAACGGGGAGAGACAGTCAGACAGACTCCCGCATGCGTCTGACTGGGATCCACCCGGCACGCCCACCAGGGGCGACGCTCTTCCCACCAGGGGGCGATGCTCTGCCCCTCCAGGGTGTCGCTCTGCCACAACCAGAGCCACTCTAGCACCTGGGGCAGAGGCCAAGGAGCCATCCCCAGCGCCCGGGCCATCTTTGCTCCAATGGAGCCTTGGCTGCGGGAGGGGAAGAGAGAGGCAGAGAGGAAGGGGGGGGAGAAGCAAATGGGCGCTTCTCCTATGTGCCCTGGCCAGGAATCAAACTCGGGTCCCCCGCACGCCTGGCCGACGCTCTACCGCTGAGCCAACCGGCCAGGGCCAAAACAATTTTTAATGAGGAAAACATCACATCAAATTATAAATTTAAAAAGTTTAACAGGCCCTGGCCGGTTGGCTCAGTGGTAGAGTGTCGGCCTGGCGTGTGGAAGTCCCGGTTCGATTCCTGGCCAGGGCACACAGGAGAGGCACCCATCTGCTTCTCCACCCTTCCCCCTCTCCTTCCTCTCTGTCTCTCTCTTCCCCTCCACAGCTGAGGCTCCACTGGAGCAAAAGATGGCCCGGGCGCTGGGGATGGCTCCTTGGCCTCTGCCCCAGGCGCTAGAATGGCTCTGGTCTCGACAGAGCCACGCCCCGGATGGGCAGAGCATCAACCCCTGGTGGGCGTGCCGGTTGGATCCCGGTGGGGCGCATGCAGGAGTCTGTCTGACTGCCTCCCCATTTCCAGCTTCAGAAAAATACAAAAAAATAAATAAATAAAGTTTAACAAATACCACAAACATAAAAATTAAAAAAGTTACAATATTTTACTAAATAACTTCCAAATATGCCTCTAAAAGAGTTTAGTCCTTAACATTTTTGGCTGTCTACTTTTTGATCAAATCTTTATAATACAATAATTTTGTAATATCATTATCTAGAGAGATAATAAAAAGGTAATTTGGAATTTTCTTTTTGATATGTTTAATGAAAAGATTTTTTAAATTAATATTTGGGATTTATAAAGCATGCAACTTAATTCACAGAGAGAATGTCTGTGGAACAGCCAAAAGAATGTTGTATAAATATAGAACTTTTAAGAAATTCTATTTTGTGCAATGGCTGTGGAAAATTTTAAAAATATATATTGTATTGCAGAAGTCCCAGGTTCGATTCCCGGCCAGGGCATACAGGAGAAGCGCCCATCTGCTTCTCCCCCCCTCCCCCTCTCCTTCCTTTCTGTCTCTCTCTTCCCCTCCCGCAGCCGAAGCTCCACTGGAGCAAAGATGGCCCGGGCGCTGGGGATGGCTCTTCGGCCTCTGCCCCAGGCGCTGGAGTGGCTCTGGTGGCAACAGAGCGACGCCCGGGAGGGGCAGAGCATCGCCCCTTTGTGGGCAAAGCGTCGCCTCCTGGTGGGCGTGCCGGGTGGATCCCGGTGGGGCGCATGCAGGAGTCTGTCTGACTGTCTCTCCCCGTTTCCGGCTTCAGAAAAATACAGAAAAAAAAATATATATATATAAATATATATACACACATACATATATATGTTGTATTTATAATTGTCTTCACTAAAGCAGTGTTTTTCAACTGCTGGTCAGCAAAAAATTTTGTGTGGGTCTGAAAAAGAGTTAAACACCCTGAGGGTATATGAAAACTGACAGACTGGCACCCAATCTGCAGTTGAAAAACACTGAACTAAAATACATTTCCTAAAAGAAGTTTCATTTTGATTAGGCATCAGTGAGAGCAAACTTCTCTGCTTATAATTTTATATGTTTGATAATTGAGGGAATTTTCCATAGATTAGCTTCTGGTCTGGTTTCTCCTTCAGTACCCAGATATTTCAGGTGACAGGCACTGTAAGACTCATTTATATTGTGATATGACCTTTTATCTGAAACCATGTGCCATGAGTTCTTACAGCAGACAGTAGACATATTTCTGAGATGGTTGATTATAGTTATGCACTGAAGTGACTGCAAATCATATCAGTGTATACCGTTAAACAAATAAAAAAAATAAAGTATCATCTTTTCCTTAGCTAGATCCCCAAAATGCCTCCAGATCACTTGAATATCATATGACAAGAGAGAAAGTGTGATGAAGTTGAAATTATTTTAGAAAGAGAGAATGGCCTTAACTAATGGTTAAAATATCTTACTTTTGCAAATTTTACAGAAACATAGGACTATATGAACATTTCTGAGTCTCTTCCAGGTCCTCAGAAATGACCTGTCAGTGAAGGGCCTAAAGTGTAAACTTTGTTAGATTCATGTTAAATCTACCCCATAGGACAGTACTGAGTTTTGTTTAGGACTTGTGACAGGAAAATGTCAGTGGAATGTCCATGGGAAAGTATTCAGCTGGAATTTGATAATGAGACTCAAATTTGGGAGAAAAAACTGAGCACAGATATAAAAATTGGGGTACATCTACATGAGTTCATGTTTAAAGTCATTGGATGAATGAGTTATTTAATGGAGAAAGTGTGTATGTAATATAGAATCTTGAATAGATGCATGCATTTAAGGGATAGGGAGAGAAAAAAGAAATTTGAAAAAAAATCAAGAATGAGTTGAAGAGGTAAAAAATGAATCAAGATGAGGCAATGTGTAGAAAACTGCCTGCAATTTAGTTGATAATTGTTTTAGTTTCCTATTGCTGCTATGACAAATTACCACAAATTTTATAACTTAAAGTACCACAAGTTTATTATCTTATAATTCCAGAGACTAGGAGTCTAAAATGGGTCTCACTGGGCTAAAATCAAGGTGTTCACAGCACTATATTCCTTTATGAAGGTTCTAGGGGACAGTCTATCTTCTTGCTTTTTTCAGCATCTGTAGGCTGTGCAAGTTTCTCGGCCATAGCCTCTGTTCATCTTCCAAGTCAGCAATGGCTGGTTGACTCCTTCCTACATTGTATCAGCTTGATTCTACCTCTTCTGTCTTTTTCTCATTTAAGAACCATTGTAATTACATTGAGTTCTTCTAGATATTCCAGGATAATTTCCATCTAATTGCCAGCTGATTGGTAAGCTTAGTTCTATTTACTACCTTAATTCTCTTTTGCCATGTAACATGATTTATTCATGAATTTCAGGGATTAAGATGCAGACATCTTTGGAAGGCCATTATTCTTCCCATTATATTGTTGAGAAACACTTCTTGAATGGATGACTGATTGACTGAATAGCAAAAGAAAAACAAATTTAACAAGGAAGAGGTGGTAAACATTAAGTTATACTGAGATCAAGAAGGATGAAGACTGTGAAAAACACTCTAGACTTGATAAATACAGCTTGTTGGCTTTGTAAGGGGGATCTCATGAGATTTTTAAAGTAAGCTAGGCTGAGGAAATAGAGGCAGAGAATGTAAATTGCCTTCTGTAGTGAGAAAAAAGGAGGGCTTAAAAGGAGGGTAAAGTTACTAGAAGGGTTTTTTTTAAGTTGGGATAAAGGATATAATTGTATTTATATCATCTGGGGGCTAATTTATAAATTATATGATTATCTGGCTTCTGAGCTGTATTCTTGAAACTAATACAGAATAATATGCAATGTAAGCTGTAATTAAAAATAGAAAAATAAAAAATAATAAAAGAATAAAAAATAAAATGAAGAGAGGTTATTGAAAGATGGCTATCAAACAATGATCTGGAAGTGATTTTGGAAGACAAGAAAGATATTGACTCCTTTTTATTATCCCAGGGAAGTTTAGAGAGCAACATTCATTTAATAAATTTTTAAGCAGCCTGACCAGGCAGTGGTGCAGTGGATAGACTATTGGACTGGGATGCGGAAGGACCCAGGTTCGAGACCCCGGAGTTGCCAGCTTGAGCGTGGGCTCATCTGGCTTGAGCAAGAAGCTCACTAGCATGGACCCAAAGTCACTAGCTCAAGCGGGGGTTACTCAGTCTGCTGAAGGCCCGCGGTCATGACACATGTGAGAGAGCAATCAATGAACAACAATGGTGTCGCAATAAAAAACTGATGATTGATGCTTCTCATCTCTTTTTGTTCCTGTCTGTCTGTCCCTATCTATCCCTCTATCTGACTCTGTCTCTCTGTCCCTGCAAAAAAATAAAAAATAAAAATTTAATAAATACTTAAGCAGCCAAAATATGATAAACACTGGACTAGGGAGTGAGTATGTGAAAGACAGATCCAATCAACCTTTATGTACCTTAACATCCAGTGGGAAAGATGGATAATAAATTATAATATATGTAATTATAAATAATAGTAACATCTATGAAGAAAACAAGCATAATAATATATTAAGAAAGAAATGCTCAAAAATAAGGGGGACAGAAAATAAACATACTCCCTGTGGGTTCTGGAGAGGAGACAAACCAGGAGTGACTAATTTTATTTTTTTTCTCTACCTGACTAAGGAGAGGAGGGAAGCTCAGGCTGTCTGGGCTTTGTCTGAGGAATATGGAGAGGGAAACGCAGAGTGACTAGGTCTCCTTATGTGGGGAAGAGTGTTGAAATAGAGAAATAGAGGGGGAGACACTGAACCAAAACAGCTAGAGTGTGGGGTCACTGCCAGTGTTCCTGTGGTCTGACTGCAGCCCGCACTTGACAAAGACAGAGAAAACTAAAGTGCAGCCTTCAGCCTCCCATATCCTGCCTCTCTCACTTTGAGGGTATGTAGAGTGGTGGAGACAAACCCCAAAGCTAGCTATCCAAAGAAACTCTCTATACTGAAGAACAGAGGTGCTGCTCATCTTGTCTTCAGGTCTGTGGAGACATGGAGAGGAGGTTCTCAGAAGCCTGAGTTCACCATTGCTAGGACCATCAAGCTGTAAAGCTGAATCTATAAAGCTGAAGCCATAAAGCCTTCACAAAACGCACCATCCACCAATGCAACTGTGGCCCTACCTACATCATTGTGACAGCACTATCTCAATGGAAGATAGCCTAGGAATCTCACAGAGCTAAAACTGGTAATAGAGCAATACTCACTGGAAGAAATATCTCAAAATTAAAATTTCTTTTCTCATTTTTAACCGTTTTTCAGTTTTTTCTCTTTATTCTTTTTTCTCTTTTGAACTTCATTTTTTTTAAATTTTAAAATGTTTTATTTTATACTTTGTGGGTGTTTTGATATTTTTGGTTCTGATCTTTGTAATCTGTGTCTTTTCTTTTTTAAGTGTCATTATTTTTTAAATTTTTGTATTTTTATTGTATTTATATTAATTTTAATTTTTTACTGTTTTAGTTTTTTTAATGGGGTTTAGGGTTCTTAACAATACCATTCTCAAATGCATTCAAGAAAGAAGAAATTAAATAACATGACTACACAAGACAGAGGCATAGTTCAGAAAGAAAATTTTAAAAATCTCCAGAAAAAATTCAATTACATGGAAACCTTGGAGTTAAATAATATAGAATTCAAAATTGAAGTTTGAAAAATACTCAAGAAGATGCAAGAAAATACAAATAGGCAATTTAATGAATTCACTAAGGATTTTAAAACTTTCCAAACGGAGCTGAAGAACTTAAAACATGAATTGAAGATTGAGCTACAAGTTTAGCTAATAGAACAAGCCAGATAGAAGAAAGAATCAGTGATGTCAAAAGCAGGCAATGAGAGATACTACAGAGAGAAGAAGGGAGTTCACAAATTAAAAAAAAATGAGAAAACTGTACGAGAATTGTCTGGCTCCATCAGAAAGAGCAATATAAGAATAATGGGTATATTAGTAGAAAAAGAGAGGGAAAAGGGAATGGAGAGCCAATTCAAAGAAATAATTGATGAGAATTTCCCAAGACTATGGACAGAGTTAGGCTTGAATCCAAGAAGCAAGCATAACACCAAGTTACCTCAACCCAAACAGACCTACTCCAAGGCACTTCAAAATAAAATTGTCAAAAATCGATGACAAAAAAGAATGCTCAAGGAAGTTCAGGAAAAGAAGACAATAACATATATAGGAAAGTCCATTAGGTTGTCATCAGACTTCTCAGCAAAAATTATACAAGCCAGAAGAGAGTGGACCCAAACATTCAAAGTACTGAAAGAGAAGAATTACAAGCCAGGAATACAATATTCATCAAAGTTATCTTTTAAATATGAAGAAGAAATAAAAGTTATTAAAAATATACAGAAGCTGAGAAAATTTATTACCAGAAAACTCCTTCTGCAGGAAATACACAAGAGGGTTATTCAGCCAGACACAAAGAACAAAAAAAATCAAAACTACAAGTAAAAGCTTCAACAAGGTCACAGTAAAAACAAGGATAATCTGTGACAACAATAACATAAAAGAGGAGAGGATAAAGATCTGCAGTAGCAAAAGAGGATGGAGTGTAGAAACACTCATAAGACAAAAGATTCTTGTACATATAAACATTTATCTCTTAATAACCTAATGGTAACCACCCATGAAAAAGCCACGACTGAAATACATAGGAAAAAGAAGTATAGAATAACACACACACACACACACACAAAACTGTACAAAAATATAAAAGAGAAGAGTCAAACAAGATACAGAGCTACCAGAAAACAAAGCATAAAATGGCTATAGGAAATCCTCAAGTGTCAATAATTACCTTAAATGTAAATGAGTAAACTCACTAATAAAGAGACACAGAGAAGCATATTGAATCAAAAAGCAAAACCCAACAGTATGATGCCTTCATGAGACACATCTAAGTTGCAAGGACAAAAGAAGACTCAAAGTGAAAGGTTGGAAAATGATTCTCCAAACAAATAACATAAAAAAGCAGGTGTAGCCATACTCATATCTGACAATATTGACTTCAAGACAACAAAACACTCATTTCATAATGATAAAGGGGACATTGCATCAAGAAGACAACACTTCTTAATATATATGCACCAAAACAGGAAGCACCAAAATATATAAGACAACTACTAACTGATCTAAAACTAGAATCAAATAAAAACACAATTGTAGTTGGAGATTTCAACACACCATTGACAGTTTTAGATAGATAATTCAAATAGAAATTCAATAAAGAAATACCAGCTTTAAATGACACATTGGACCAAATAGACATAATAGCCATTTACAGGACATTTCATCCCAAAATGTCAGATTATACTTTCTTCTCCAATGTGTATGGAACATTCTCAAAGATTGACCATATGTTGAGCCACAAAATTAATATCAACAAATTCTGGAAGATTTTTATTATATCAAGCCTATTTTTTTCTGATCATTAGGCTTTAAAATTAGAATTCAACTGTGAAAAGGAAGTAAAGAAACCCACAATAATGTGAAAAATCAAACAACATACTTCTCTAAAATGACCAGTTCAAAGAAGAAATAAATGCAGAAATCAAAAGATATATGCAGACCAATGAAATATGACAACACAACATATCAAAATTTCTAGGATGCAGCAAAAGGAGTAATAAGAAGGATGTTTATATCATTATAGGCTTATATCAAGAAACAAGAGAAGTACCAAGTAAACAACCTAACATCACATCTTAAGAAACTAAAAAAAAAAAAAAAAAAGAACAAAGGCAATCCAAAGTCAGCAGAAAAAGGGAAATAGTAAAAATTAGAGCAAAACTAAATGAAAGAGAGAACAAAATAAACTATAAAAAAATTAATACAACAAAGAACTGGTTCTTTGAAAAGATTAATAAAATTGATAAACAACTGGCTAGACTCACTAAGGAAAAAAAAAGAAGGATTTATATACACAAAATCTGAAATGAATTGAAGAGAAATTACCACAGACATCATAGATATACAAAGGATCATAGTGGAATACTATGAAAGATTAAATGTCACCAAATTCAACAACCTAGAAGAAATGAATAAATTCCTAGACTTATACAATACAATCTTCCTAGACTGAGTCATGAAGAAGTAGAAAACCTAGATAGATCTATAAGCAGGGACAAAATAGAAGCAACTATCAAAAGCCAACTAAAAAACAAAAGTCCAGGCCCTGGCCGGTTGGCTCAGTGGTAGAGCGTCGGCCTGGCATGCGGAAGTCCCAGGTTTGATTCCCAGCCAGGGCATACAGGAAAGGCACCCATCTGCTTCTCCACCCCTCCCCCTCTCCTTCCTCTCTGTCTCTCTCTTCCCCTCCCTCAACCAAGGATCCATTGGAGCAAAAGATGGCCCGGGCACTGGGGATGGCTCCTTGGCCTCTGCCCCAGGCACTAGAGTGGCTCTGGTCACGACAGAGTGACGCCACGGATGGGCAGAGCATCACCCCCTGGTGGGCGTGCCGGGTGGATCCCGGTCGGGAGCATGCGGGAGTCTGTCTGACTGCCTCCCCGTTTCCAGCTTCAGAAAAATACAAAAAAATACAAAAACAAACAAACAAAAGTCCAGGACTAGATGGCTACACTAGTGAATTCTACCATGCATTCAAAGAAGATCTGGTACCTATTCTTCTCAGTCTTCCAAAAAATAGAAGAAGAAGCAATACTCCCAAAACATTTTATGAGACCAACATAACCCACATACCAAAACCTGGCAAGGACAACACAAAAAAAGAAAACTATAAACCAATATCTCTAATGAATTTAGATGCAAAAATCCTAAACAAACTACTAGTAAATTGAATACAGCAACAAATTAAAAAAATAATGCATCACAATATATGTAAATAAATCAAAGGAATAACTACATCAACAAAATAAAGAACAAGAATCATACGACTTATAAATAGATACAGAAAAGGCATTTGATAAGATACAACATCCCTTTATGTTTAAAACACTCAATAAAATCAGAATAGAAGGAAAGTACCTCAACATGATAAAGGCATATATGACAAACTATCAGTTAATATCATACTGAAGGGCAAAAAATGAAGGCTTTTCCTCTAAAATCAGGAACAAGACAAAGCTGCCCACTCTTCCACTTTTATTCAACATAATTTTGGAAATTTTACCCAAAACAATCAGGGAAAAGAAAGAAATAAAAGGCATGCGTATCAGGAAAGAAGAAGTAAAATTATCACTTTTTGCAAATGACATGATCCTATATACAGAAAACCCCAAAGACTCCACCAAAAAAAACTATTAAAAACAATAAACCAATACAGTAAAGTCACAGGATACAAAATCAATATACAAAAATCCAGTGCTTTCCTATATGCCAACAATGAAACATTGGAAACTGAACTAAAAAAACCCAAAAACAATTCCTTTTACAATTGCAATAAAAAATAAAAATACCTTGGAATTAACTTAACAAAGGATGTGAAGGATCTATATAATGCAAAACTACAAAACATTATTGAAAGTAATTGAAAAAGAAAATGAAATGGAAAAATAGTCCATGTTCATAGATTGGAAGAATCAACATAGTTAAAATGGCTATATTACCCAAAGCAATATACAAATTTAATGCATTCCTCATAAAAATCCCAATGTCATTTTTTAAAGAAAAAAAGAAACAAAAAATTACCAGGTTTGTATGGAACAATAAAAAACTCCAAATAGCTAAAACAATCCTGAGGTAAAAGAATGAAGCCAGAGGTATCACATTACCTGAGTTCAAATTATACTACAGAGCCATGATCATCAAAACAGCATGGCATTGACAGAAAAACAGACATACAGACCAATGGAACAGAATTGAGATTTCAGAAATAAAACCACATATATGTGGACAAATCATCTTTGACAAAGAAGCCAAAAACACACAATGAAGAAAAGAAAGCTTCTTCAATAAATGGTGCCAGAAAAATTGGAAAGCCACATGCAAAACAATGAAACTTGACTACAGTTTATCTCCCTGCACAAAAGTCAATTCAAAATGCATTAAAGACCTAAATATAAGATCTAAAATAATAATTACATATAAGGAAACAGGTACTAAACTCATAGTCCTTGGCCAGAAAAAAACTATTTATGAATTTGACCCCAATGGCAAGGGAAGTAATGGCAAAAATCAATGAATGGGACTATATCAAACTAAAAAGCTTCTGCACAGCAAAAGAAACTGACAACAAAATAGGCTGCCAACTAAAAGGAAGATGATATTTGCAAACAACAGCTTCGATAAGCAGTTAATATCCAAAATATATAAAGAACTCACAAAGTTCAGAAATAAATAAATAACAATCCAATTTACAAATGGAATGAGGACCTGAACAGACACTTCTCCAAAGAGAAACATACAAACATCTGGCCAACAGATATATGAAAGGGATGTTTATTTTCACTAGCTATTTGAGAAATGCAAATAAAAAATACAATGAAATACCACCTCACATGTGTTAGATTGGCTATCATCAGCAAGACAGGTAATACCAAGTATGGAGAGGCTGTGGAGAAAAAGAGGCCCTCATTCACTGCTGGTAGGAATGCAAATTAGTATAATCATTATGGAAGAGAGTATGGTGGTTTCTCAAAAAATTAAGAATAGAATGACTATATAACCCGGCAATCCCTCTACTGGGTATTTACCTCAAAAAGTTGAAAACATTATTACATAAAGACATCTGCACCCTCAGGTTCATTGCAACACTATTTATAGTGGCCAAGACATGGAAACAACCAAAGTGTCCCTTGATAGAAGATTGGATAAACAAGATGTGGTACTTGTATACAATGGAATATTACTCAGCCATAAGAAATGATGACATGTCTCCATTTACAACAACATGAATGGACCTTGAGAACATGATACTGAGTGAAATGAGTAAATCAGAAAAAGCTAAGAACCATACAATATCACACACAGGTGGGATATAAAACCGAGGCTCATGGACAGAGATAAATTGAAGTGGTTACCAGGGTGGAAAGAATGTGGGGGAGGGGTGGGGAGTGGGTTGGAAGAAGTGTGTAAAGAGGAAAAAATATGAGGTGATGAAAAATAATTTGACTTTGGGTGATGGGTATACAACATAATCAAAATTTGAAATGCTATAGAAATGTTTATTTGAAACCTATTTACTCTTATTGATCAATGTCACCCTGTTAAATTTAATTTTCTAAACACAATTTAAAAACTCCTATTTAAAATATGTACCAGATCATATTCTCCCATACTTAAAACCTTTCTTTTTATTATCCTTGAGGTAAACTCAAGTTACCATGGTCTAAAAGACTCTATCTACATCAAAGGTTTTGGCTTAAAGCCCAATGTCACTGGCTGGAGCCCAAGGTCAATGGCTTGAGCAAGGGGTCACTGGCTCAGATGGAGCTCCCTGGTAAAGGCGCATATGAGAAAGCAATCAATGAACAACTGAAATGCTGCAACAACATGTTGATGCTTCTCATCTCTCTCCATTCCTGTCTGTCCCTGTCTGTCTGTCTGTCTGTCTCTCTTTCCCTCTCTTTCTCACTAAAATAATAAAAAGTAAAATAGTAAAAGACTACAGTTGATTCCTAAACCCTTCTCCTTCTTGTCCTCCTCCTCATCCTACTTCTCCTTCTTCTTCTTTGTCTTTTATTTTTTTAAGTGAGAGGCGGGAAGACAGAGAGAGACTCCTGCATCACCCCATCATGATCCACCCAACAACCCCTGTCTGAGGCTGACGCTCGAAGCAACTGAGTTCTCCTCAGTGCCTGGGGCCAACGCTCAAACCAATCAAGCCACTGTTTGTGAGAGGGGAAGAGAGAGAGGAGGAAGGAGCATATGGTCACTTCTCTTGTGTGCCCTGGCCAGGGATCAACCCTGGGATGTCCACATGTTGGGTCGATGCTCTATCCACTGAGCCAAATGGCCAGGGCCTACCTCTACCTTCTCTCACCTTTCTCTCTTCCTTTCAGAAATGCCCTCATTGATCTCCTGTGCTATGCTATCTTTGATTTCGCCATCCTGTTCTCCACATCTCATCCATCAGTGAGACTTGCCATTTTAGCCTCTTAATTCTTTTAAACCCATATCTCCTTGGCTATCTTTACCACCCCCATATATTAGTTCAATGGATCACCATGTCTCATCTGTAACAATAATTTCCAGTCTTATCATAGAAGATTAGCAGGAAGTCAACCATCTCTTTTCTGGGAACCTTAAATAGAAACATTTTCAAGCTGAGATATCTGATCTAGGTGGACCTTCCTAACCATGGCTACCAACTTGTGCTCGGACAGGAGCAGACCTGCCCTGAGCTCTCACCTCCCCAGCAGAGAGGGATAGAGGAGTTACAGAATGGGTGTGCCTATAAGGGTAGTTAACATCGTCAGCTTTTACCATATTGGGTTGTACAGCGGAAAGGTTGTTCTAGGACTTTTGTGTCAAATACATTTGGTTTCAAAATCTAACTTTCCCATGTACAAGCGAGCCATGTAAATTTAGACAAGTGGTTTAGATTCTTGATATCTCAGTGTTCTCAGAAATAAAGTGGAAGCAATGCCCACTTTAAAAGGTTGTTATGAGAATAGTGTAAATGCCAAGCAGAGTGCCTGGCTCATTCTGGACATGAAATGAGTGCTAATTCCTGCTATTTTGTTTTTCTCAGATTTTGTCTAGGAGCCCAGGATGTAAATTTCTGAAAGCAATCCCAGGTGTTTTGAACCTTGACCATCCCTGGCAGGAGCACTGCCCCATGCAGTAACTCCAAACTCAATCCACACGCCTGTGAAACAAGGATGGAACACTGAGTTTGGTTATTCTCAAAAACTGAAGAATACTACATTATACATGCTGTTCCTTGCTGGCACTATTGCATTGTGCTTGTTTCTACATTTCAAAGAATCATACCATTTTAGAGCAGAAACAGGTCTTACAGAGCATTTTGTGGTACAGAAGAAATAATATTGTGCATGGGGTCGGGAGATAAGGGTTCAAGGCCTGGATTAGCAGCAAACTAGCAATATGTTCACTAGCACCTGCTCTGCTTACTTGCTTGAATGGGTAAGCCTTTGGCAGATGAATCGGGACTCTCCATAAGCACATATGAGAGTCAATAGGTGCTTTATTGTTTTTGACCAACCATCAGTTTTGTTTGTTTAATAATTTTAGACTTGCCGTTTTTGTGTGTGTGTGTGTGGTTTTTGTTTTTCTTTTTCTTTTTTAATAATAACATCAGGGTTGTCTGTGTAAGAGGTGAGGAGGTGTGTCTGAAAAGCCAAAGGGTTTTCAGACAGTGAGCTATGGAGGCTGTGTGATATAACCGCCTCCCTTGATCTCAAGAAAATGTCAGTAAAGCTACATAACAATGCAATCAATTTGGAAATTAATTTGCATTTTTTCAGATATCATGATGATGTGTGCAGTTGGCCACCAGAATAGTCTCTAGTACTCAGGGATATTCCCATGAAATTCAAGAACATGTGGCTAACCTGAATAATAAATTAAATAATATTTATGAAAACACCTTAAAAATATGGTAATCAGCTATAAATTGTTACTCTGCTTCAACAATTTGACTTTGCAGTTGAAAAATATGATGCTTAGAAAGCTTATGTGATTTGGATGTGGATATTTTAATCTATTTATAGAGTTCTTTTTGGCATGGGCAAGTGAGATGCAAGGCACTTGGCTGAAGACTTGGCACATAGAAAGTACTCAGTAAATGTTACCGATCACTATTATTGTTTTATGCTGTTGCTGGTGCTGCTGCTAGTGATTGAACGCCTGGATGGGAGACTGTTTGCTGACTCCCATCCAGTGCCCTTTCTACTGTACCCTCTTCTTTTTGCAACTGCCATATAATTTTGATTGGCATAGATCATGATAATATATGTCTGAAGCAAGCTTATGCAATTTTTAAAAAACAGAGCAAAAAATTAACACTTGATTTAACTAACATTATTATCTCAAAAAAAGTGAGACTGGTCATCTGGAATTTACAAATGAGATACTTCATGTGAATGCCCATCCAGCTCTATTATTCTCAGTGCCCAAACTATTTCATGCCTGAATGGAAGCATTTAGTCAGGATTTGGTGAGGTGCTGTTCATTCATGTTCTTTCATTCCTCATTGAGAAAATCATTACTGAGAGCCTTTTATGGGATGGGCACAGTGCTAGCTAACATTAATAGAGAGCTTCTTTTTTCTAAAACTATTTTGTAAGGGAACATGGAAGGAAACCTTCCTAGAAAAGGAGTCACAGGGCTGTTTATAATGTATCCATATGAAAGTTCACACAAACAATGACAAAATATTCTATTAACAAAATGAAAGTGAGAGCTATTGAAAGGAGGAAGAACCAAGGAGTGTTTAGAATTGTCTTGAGTTGATCCCCAAAGTCTCCCTGGAGGTGGAGGAAGGTAAGTGGTGATGCCTGGCAGGTAGGTGGTAATGGGCATGAAACAGGGAGGAAGGGCCTCACAGAATAGAAGTACTACAGGTATAGCAGCCCTTGGTGGCTAGTTTTCTTTCCTTCCAGCCTCATAGGGAATTTTCCTTAATGGGTCTTCAGAAACTTATCATTCAGTTTTGCACATCTTGCCACCTTTTCCCTAATCTTTTATAGTTCTATAAGAAACTGCCAAGAGTTTACTTAAGAAAAACTCCATGACTTCAGCACTGGCTAATTCAAACACTATTCATCAACAATTTTCTTGTGGGAAAATTGCTTCCTACAATAGAAAGTTCCCTTGGAGCTGGGCTCTGATCACTGCTCTTTTACGTTCCTTACTCTGTGAGTCACTAAAATTATAAATGCTGGACTGCTTGAGAATACCCACATATAATCTGTAGACTATGTAAAATAATAGAAGTATTTCAACAGATAATTGTTATTAATAAAATGGTGTTAGAGTTCACAAATCCTCTTCACATCTTTGTATATATTAATATACTTTTAATCTAATATGATAATTATGTATTCAAATGGATTTAATTATATAAATGACAAATTTAAAATTCATAATGTTAAGTGACTTATCTTAAATAACATATATACCTTAAATATGCTATTTAAATTAACATTATTTAAAGAACATAGTTACCATAAATAAATGAAGAAAGGTGGGAAGGAGATCTTGAGAGAGAGACTGTGTTTGATTGTAAATGATAGCCTAACACAAGGCAGCACAAAACTCTCTTCTTATTCCTACTAATCTTAACTACAGAAACTTTTTCTCAGTCCTAGGCCTAGGTGGAGTTAGGGTTGGTGGTGGATGTGCAGAGCTGGGTACTTTCTGTCTGTTTTTGCTGCAAGCCCTGATTCCAGCTGCAATTTAGCTCCTGTATTTTAGTCTCTATTGTGTGAACTTGGCAATTTACTGGGCCAACGTGGAGTTCAGTTTTCTCACTTATAGAATGGAAGTCTTGGAGTAGCCACACTCCAAGGGCCTTTCCAGCTCTGATGACCTATACTTTCTCTCCTACCCCTTATGTATACATCTTCTGTGCATCTTGAAATCCCTGTTGGCTTTCAAAATAAAGATTTCCTAAATTCCATTCCATCTTTCTTTTCTTCTTCTTCTTCTTCTTCTTCTTCTTCTTCTTCTTCTTCTTCTTCTTCTTCTTCTTCTTCTTCTTCTACTTCTTCTTCTTCTTCTTCTTCTTCTTTTGTGACAGAGACAGAGAGAGACAGAGAGAGGGACAAATATGGACAAACAGGCAAGAAGGGAGAGAAGCATCAATTCTTCATTGTGGCACCTTAGTTGTTCATTGATTGCTTTCTCCTATGTGCCTTGATCAGGATCCTACAGCAGACCGAGTGACCCTTTGCTCAAGCGAGAAACTTTGGGCTTCAAGCCAGCATCTTCCGGGCTCAAGCCAGTGACCATGGGGTCATGTCTATGATCCCACGCTCAAGCCAGCAACCCCACACTTAGGCTGATGAGCCCACGCTCAAGCCAGGTGAGCCCATGCTCAAGTCTGTGACCTCAGGATTTTGAACCTGAGTCCTTTGCATCCCAGTTTGATATTCTATCCACTGTGCCACTGCTTGGTCAGGCTCCGTCTCATTTTTCTTTAGTCATACTATAAATTTCCTTTCTCAAAGCTTCTAGCATCTTCCTTATTTTTGATCCAATCTCATCTTTTATTATAATTACATAAGTTGACACCCTCCTAAAGTATATTCTTTCCTTTCATCTTTTTGAGTCTAGTGTCTTACCTTTCCTCAACTGTGTCAGACACCCAGTCCACATTGGTACTGAGCTCTTTTCCCATTGGTCACTACTGACAATTTTAGTAATTCCAGAGTGCTCTTAACTTCCCCCCTGTGACATCTCTGCACATTCACATCATTCCTTAAATTCCCTCTACTTCAGAGCTCATGATAAGATTGCTTCTCCTCCCTCTCCCTCTTCTTCCTTTCCTTCCTTTCCTCCTTGTATTTGATTGTTATCAACTCAGTGTCATCTTGGTGCCCTTCCAAACTCTCTTCTGCATCTCAGAGTAGAAGCAGCTAAATTAAATCTTTCAAAATTCTTTTTCCAGCAGAGTTCTGGGTTAGATCCTGCTAAAAAGAAGCACTTCCAAAGACTTGGAAGATAGAAGAAAATAAAAGTTTTGGGTTTTTTATGTGTTTTTTTTCCTGGCAGCAGCTGCAGGCAGATGTGGGCAGTCAGCAGACTTGAGATTTATAGCAACTTCTCAGAGACCACCTACAAGTCAGTGCTCTGGGGAAGTCAGGGGAAGTCATCAGCAGGAGCTTCCCTGTGGCTCCTACCTATTCAAATGTCCTGAAGGTCAGCTGTGGTTTTTCTTTCACATTGGTATCCCAGCTCTTCAAATGGTTGTGTAAATCCCTAATTATTAGGATTATACTGTAATTTGAAATAAAATTTTCTGAATTCATCATGCTAGGCTAAGTCATAATAAATCACAGTGCTTTAACATAAGTTTATTTTTTGATCATGTTGTAGTCTAATGGAGGTGGTGGTAGTAGGTGTGGCAGTATTGGGTGAGGGACTCTGTTTCAAAAAACTATGTGAGGTCTTAAGCTGATGTGCACTCATCATCTTCAGTATGGCTCCTGAAGCTTGGGCATTGACAGTGAATTCAGAGATAAGAAGAAGATAGAATAGGTGTATTCATGTATCAGGCCTAAATTAGCACTTTCCCTATATTCTATTAGCCAATCACAAGAGCCAATCTCATTTCAAAAAAGGAAGAAGCAGTAGAGAATTGGCTCAGCGTGCAGAAGTCCCGGGTTTGATTCCTGGTCAGGGAACACAGGAGAAGTAACCATCTGCTTCTCCACCCTTCCCCCTGTCCTTCCTATTTCTCTCTCTCTTCCCCTCCAGCAGCCAAGGCTCCATTGGAACAAAGTTGGCCCCGGCTCTGAGGATGGCTCCATGGCCTCCACCTCAGGTGCTAGAATGGTTCCAGTCACAACAGAGCAATGCCCGAGATGGGCAGAGCATTGCCCCCTGGTGGGCATGCTGGGTGGATCCTGGTCAGGCTCATGCCAAGTCTGTCTGACTGCCTCCCAGCTTCTAACTTTGGAAAAATACAAAAAAAAAAAAGAGGTTGAAAATTTTGAAGTAACCATTTACCACAGTTCCATTTACTTGGTCCAAGACTTAGGTGTTAGTTGTCTGAAACAAGATAATTGTTCTTTCTCACTGTTCCCATTCACTCCAAAGAGATCTTACTCCAACTTGTGGTTTGCCTTCCATCGAAAATGTCTTTTCCTTTTTTGTCCTTCTGGTGAATGTCCTTCAAAGCACGGAAGTTATCTCCTTTTTGAAACTGTCTCTGAGTTTCATAGGCAACTCTCATTCTTTTTTTACATGTAGCTGTAAAACACAAGCATGTAGTAATAAAAATCAAATATGATAACAGTACATGCAGTTGTTTTGTTAGACACAGTTATTTACCTGTTTTCTTTTTGTGTTGGTGTAAGTTTTCAGAGGGCAAAGAAAACAAGTCATGTATTTTGTGTCCTCTGCACTGACTTCTCAAAATGTAGTAGGTC
The DNA here is from genome assembly GCF_036850995.1 of Saccopteryx leptura. Taxonomy (NCBI): domain Eukaryota; kingdom Metazoa; phylum Chordata; class Mammalia; order Chiroptera; family Emballonuridae; genus Saccopteryx; species Saccopteryx leptura. The sequence continues at coordinate 177,330,167 of NC_089504.1, read as the reverse complement.
CTCAGTCATTAAATACTGTAGAAATAAATCAATAGATTTGGCTCCTAAATACTGACAAATTTAAGTAACTGAACAATAGTTTTAGTCATTCTCTCAAACGTAATACAAATATTATTAGAATACATTGAAATAAATCCTTCATGGTTTGGTAATGACAAGTCCACAGTCAATATTAAATATATATATGCAGAATGAACTGATGAAAATTAATTAATACTTTAATAAAAATTTGTAGACATGTGCTAAAATAACTACCTCATCATTTTTTGTCTACAACTTGCAAGATTCTTGTAGGTGTTTTTGTGCAGCTGGCTTTCATTACAATAGGTCATTGACAAGGTATACACTTAGTACAGATCTTCTTGGCTCATAGATTTCCTGCCATATCCATCAGCCCTCACATGGATTCCATCATTTTTACATTCTGATCGCTTGTTTCCTCCTCCAATTGTTCCTCTTATCATCTTCCCTTTTTTAGTTTATCACCATACTCACTGAGCTTGAAGAGCTGTGACAACAAGAAGAGAGAAAGCAACAGGGAATATCCATAGAGGAATGGACATTTTCCCTCCATAAATTATGCTTCCTGAGTACTCCTCTCTACCTCAGGCTGTGATTTTAATAAGCATGGGTTTGTTTAGATAAGACATCACCAAGAAATATAATTGTGACGTAAACAATGTCTATAATCTGTCTAGTGGCCATTATCTTTTCTCTAAATTAGTACCAGATCAATATCCTAGTAAGTTGTAAATGGAAATTGTATTTAAGTGATGTTTTTGTAAACAAATAAACTAACATTTAATCTAGTTTCAGTAAGTATGCTGCTTGGCAATGGGAAAGAGACATACAAAGAGAGAAAACTATGTTCTTTGTCATCAAATAATCTAATATCTCTCTATCAATTTGATGATATATATATAAATTTATATCAATTTGAGATGTTGATAATTTATGCTTATAGCAAAATTCATCAAACTTTCTTTACAAAGTTCTAAAATTTTGCTTTAGGTTTAATTTGAGAACAAATACCTTCTTGTTCAGATTTTTACTTCTCCGACTTCAACTGCATCTCATCATTAGACTTTTTTTATTCTTATGCTTCTCTTTGCACATTTATTCACTTATTCTGCAAATATTTAGTGGATACTTACTACATATAGTTTTTAGGGACACAGCAGAAGACAAAGTTCTACTCTCAAAGAGCTTGTGTTCCAGTGGAAGAGAGATAATAGATAAAAAAGCATAATATAGTCAATAAGTGCTATATATTAAAAAAACTCATTAAAATAATTAAAGGACCAGAGAGTGTTATTTTAATGAGAATGTTTGGGTAGGTTACCTCTAAGCAGGTAATATTTGAGTAGAGACATAATTGAAGTAGGTAGAAATTAACCTGGAAGAGAACTAGTAAACAGCATTCTAGGTAAAGAAACAGCAGGTACAAAGGGCCTGGGGAAGGAGTGAACTGATGCAGTTATGGAACAGACAAGAGGCTTCTGTGATTAAAGCTATTAACAATGTAATGTTTTAGTTCACATTGATTATTTTATTTGTACCCCACAACAAGATAGTTATTTCCATTTTACAGATGAGTAAACTAAAGCTCAAAGCTTGACCAATGAATTGTCCAAACTGAAAGAACTTAGCTTTGAACCCTGGTCTTCAGATGTCAAGTCAAATATTCTTCCCATACTTTAGATAACAGATAATGATATTATGAATGCTTGTTTGACTCTGGAATTCCCTTAGGAAATTGGAAATTCTATAAAATCGCTTTCAAGAAAAGAAGGTACAAAAGGATCTGTAGCCACTATAAGTTGTTATATTCAAATTATAAAGTGATTTGGAGACAAGGTAAGACCTTTGCTTCTTATATTAGAGTGTCCTTGAGTAGTGGGATAATGTCTATGACATCATCTTGTCAAAGGAAGCTCTCAAAAGGCCAGGACAGATTGCCAAAGTAGATTTAAGCAACAAGTCTCCAAAATTCTCATTTGTACTTGTGTGCATCTGGCCTGGGAAGGAAACTCAGCAAAGACATCTTGATCAGGGTCCAGACAGACTTTGATGCTCACATGATGCTCAGAGGACTTTAGAGCAGGATAATTCCTTAGTGGTTCTCAAACTTTTTGAAGTCAGGGTGCATTTAAAATTCTACAAATTATTGTAGGCATACTATATACATATTTCTGAGAAATATGTTGTAATAATTAAGTTAATATTAAAGAACAAAATATAAAGTCCAAGCGTGCTTTTATGGTAATTAAATGAAATAAATATGACAAAATTAAATTCTGACATTAAAAGACATTTTTATGTTACATTTTTGAGTTATGCTTTTTAGCATTCTTAAAAAAGGGGTTAAAAAATAAAAATACGACAAAAAAGTTATATATATATATATATATATACACACACACACACATTCTTAGTAAGATTTAGTAAATTCAGCAAGTCCTGGCACAAATGTGTTAAGTTTTTTCATTCTTGTGTTTATAAGAAACATGAGCATGATGTGTCCTAGCGATTTCTTCAATGTTTGGGCATATATTTGAAAGGCAAACTCTCATTTCCTCATCAATACATTGAAGAATTCCTCTCTTTTTACTCTTAATTGTGTTGAGTGCAGAAAACCTCCACCATACATATCATCTTAACTTGACACCAAACAAAGGATAGAAGAAACTTGCCTCTAGTCTTTCTGGGGAACATGGGGGGTAGTGTAAACAATCCAGCACTACAGCTTAACAGCTTTTGCAACCTAATCAGGCAAGTGAGGTGGGGGGTTGGGCAGACTGTCAGCTTACAGCCAATTTCCCACACCTCTGTTCCCCAAAAATCTAAACTCCAAAAACCCTGTTGGTTTTTTTGGTCTCCAACAGGTGCATATTTCTTTGGAATACCATAGGGCGCACCTGGAAATCTTCTAGGGCACACCAGTGCATCCTGGCACACACTTTGAGAACCACTGCCTTAGACATTATTGGATTTACAACCTCTCCCCACTTTCTTGTTATTTAAATAAAGCCAAAATGTATGTGATGAGATAACACATGTAGATGGAGGCAAATTTGGCATATGACTACATTCATTCCTCTATAGGGCATCTAAGCCCTATGGAACCTTTGAACACCTACTGTCAAACAATGTGATGGGTGCCTGGAGATGAACATAATCTTTCCCTTTAGGAAACTTGGTATCTAGAGGAAATCCAAACATATAAACACGTAATTATCTAACAATCTCATGGAGGAGTCTGGAGAACACATTAGAAGAATAACAAAGCAGAAACTTGGCCTCCATTCTGAAGAAACTTGGCCTCCATTTTGTGCTGTATTGTTGAGAAAGAAAATCTTGCAGCTTTATTTTTGGTGAAGGAAGTAAAAACAAATTCATGGGATGGGGTTATTATAGTGATAATTATATTATTATCATGATAAAGCCACAGAAATGAGCTACCATCAGATAGTTAAGAGTTTCAACTTTTGGCTTGATCAAGTAGTGGCACAATGGATAGAGTGTCGACCTGGGACGTTGAGGATTCAGGTTCAAAACCCCTAGGTTACCAGCCCAGGGTCTCTGGCTTGAGTGTGGGATAATAGACATGACCCCAAGGTTGCTGGCTTGAGCAAAGGGTTACTGGCTTGGCTGCAGCTCCCTAGTCAAGGCACATATGAGAAAGCAGTCAATGAACAAGTAAGGTGCTGCAACTATGAGCCAATGCTTCTCATCTCTCTCCCTTCCTATAAAAAAAAATTGGTATTTCTTAAGAGTAAAATTGACATATATCTGTGCAGAGTGGTTGAGAAACTAAGGGTGAGATAAATGATTTTGAGTTGTTTATTTTAACTATGTGATTTTTATCATCATCTGTGGTAAACTGTTATGTTAGAGACAAAGTACAGATTGTATTTCCTGAAGTTAATACAGTTGAGAATCTGGTAAGCATGATGAAACCTTAATGCTAATTAAATAATATTGCTGTCCAGATTTTCATGATTCTTTTTAAATAACTTCCCTTAGTCTGGGGCTCACATACCAAACACCTTAGAGAATGGAAAGTTTCTGCACTCTTTGTTTGTGCTCTAGATGCTGACACTTAACCCTGAAAACTACTCAAATCCTTGCCTTCTTGCTGTAGGTTCTCTGAACTCCTGTCTCATTTTCTTATTTTTCACTTTCTCTTTATTCTTCCAACTTGACCCTCTAGGTGGTTACCGAGTGATTCCTTGTGAATCACTATGAAGAACTCAGTGTTAGTCTGCCTTGGAACATGGTGCAAACTTCCAACCAGAGCTGCCCCTACCCTGTGCACCAAGCAGTCAGGAGATCCTGTTCACCTCTGTCAGGTCAGACAGTTGTCAGTCTTGCCATAACACCAAATGGACTCCTGGAGAACCAGAAGAACAAGAGGCATTGAGTATGATAACTTTTATCATAAGACTATCGAGACTCTAAAAATAGAATGAAGACAACAACTGTCATAAATCTCACAACCAAATGGGCTTTTCTCAACAGTGTCTTAACAACTGACCGCTATTTTGAAGTGAAAAATTGCCTCTAAGCTGAAAGATGTATCAGACAAATACATATACAGTTGATCTTTATTATTTGCACGTTTTATATTTGTGAATTCACTTACTCAGTGAAGTTAATTTGTACCTCCAGAATCACTACTCCTTGCCACTTTTGTGGTACAGAGCAGTGAACAGTTTGGGTTGCTTGATGCACACATTCCAAGCTGATGTCAAACAGGTTGATCTTTCGGCATCTTGGTTTAGCTTTTATATTGTAAAAAAAATTGTCCTTTTTGCAGTCTGTTTAGTGCACATTTATATATTTTTTTGCATTTTTGTGCTTATTTGTTGGTGATTATAATGTTTAAGATGGTCCCCAACCATAGTGCTACAGTGCTAGCTAGTGCTCTTAAATGCAACCAGGCTGTAATGTGTCTCATGGAGAAAATATGTGTGTTAGATAAGCTTTATTTAGGCATAATTTACAGTGCTGTTGGCTGAGAGTTCATTGTTAATGAATTGACACTATATATTAAACAAAGTGTCTTTAAACAAAGACACACATAAAACAAGGTTTTGTGTTGCTTGGTTGATGAAAGTGTGATCAGCGGCTTGTTTTCAGGAACCTAACCCTGTATTTCCCCTAAGAGCAATGTGTCATGATTCACTAAGTCAATATATGTGGTGAATTTATAAGACATAACTACAAGGAATAATGAGAATCAATTGCATATTTTTAATTAGCACCTAAAAGGAGCCACTTAATCTATTCACTATCACATGAAGCACATTCTGGAAACAAAAATTGTGATGTGTGCAATCTTCTCTAATAAATAAAATAAATATAACACTTTATGAGATAAAAAAAATATTGTACGATGAACTGGAGCTTATTTATCTTATCAAAATTTATTTTCTCTAACTTTTTGCGAAGAAAGTTAAATTTCAAAGCAAGGAAACAAAGGAGGGTCCCCTCCTAATCAGCCCTGCATTTGTGGAGAACAAGGCTATTCTGCTTACCCCAGAGCTTTGTGAAACATTCATTATTCATGGAAAGGGCCATCTGAAAGCACTTCCCAGAATTGTCACAGAATTCTGTCAGCTCCTGCAGCGATGAAAAAATACAGTCTTGTGAATATGATTAAGGTGCACTAGAATCTAAGAAAACCATCAATAGCCACTCCAGCTCTCTTCACGCTCTTGGAATGCAGCCTCTGGAAGAAAGTCAGTTCTGACAGATGATTTCATGGCATTTTACTCAGTGTGGGATGTATTTTGGAAGCAGTGTATCAAAACCTTGACCTTTGCTTTATATATTTTTTATTGTTGATTTAGAGGATTAGAAGTATTCCAAAGCCTTTTTCTAAATGTCTTTCTATGCATGGAAGAAGAAGAATTCAGAAAGGATTTGACACACATTGTAGGAGCATAAATCAGCTAAGAAGAGGATATTTGCAAATTGCACTTCCCTTTGTAATTCCTGATCTGTAACTGCTAGTACATGTACCTGTCCCTTTTTCCCTAATGAGACAAAATTACATTCTTTCTAGAACAGTGAGTATCTTGTGGCATAAAAATCCCTTCTGAGAAAACTGCAGGTTTTTATTATGCATAATTTTTTTCCTCTGGTGGATTTTTGTAGTTACAGAAAATGCATAAACTAAAATTAGAAACTGCTTAGCTTTTAAATTTTATTGACTAAGGCTTAGTATAAAAATAATGAAAGGATCCCACAATAAATTTTTTATTTCCTTGGTGGATTAAGATAAACACATCAAGTAGATTAGTGAAATATACTCATTTAGTCACTGCATTCCAATGTATTTAACAGACCATGGATAAAAACATGTGGTTTAGGAGTTCCAAGGACTAATAAGTAATATTTGTGGCCACATCTGCATAACCCTATTGTTAATAAAGCCTGCTTTCTAAATACAGACATCTTGTATTTCAATTCCAAGGGCTTCTAATAATGCAGAGGGTAAACATAATGATTTCAGGTTATGCAATAATAATGTTAATGGGTATTGTAGTCATTTTATATGTCATGTTATTCCATTTTTATAATAGCTTTATGGAGTTATCAGTAAACAAGTATTTATCCAATGCTCTTAGAACTTAGCAATTTTTAACACTTTTTTATTGTAGTAAAACATAACATAAAACTTACCATTTTTTGTTAAGTGTACATTTCAAGGGCTTCAAGAATATTCACAATGTTGTAGAACCACCACACCGTCCAGTCCCAGACATTTTCATCATCCCACATGGAAACTTAGTACCCATTGAACACTAAGTCCCCATCACTTCTCCTCTCAGGCTGTGGTAACCTCTATTATACTTTCTGTCCCTGTGAATTCATCTATTTTATGTAAATCATGAAAATGAAATCATACAATGTTTGTTCTTTTGTGACTGGCTTATTTCACTTAGCATGACGTTTTCAAGATTTGTCCCTGGTATAGCATGTATCAGAATTTCATTCCTTTTCAAAGCTGAATAAATAATTAATTTTCAGGGCCTACTAATGCTCCAGAAACTGTTTAAAACCTGAGCCTTTTACTGGAAAATTTTGTGTTTAATTCTCCCCAGTGGTTTGCACACTCCAGAAGCTCTATCATTTTGCCTTAACTCCAGGCTTCCGGGATCCATCACAATCTGTTTTCTTTTATTATACCCAAACTGCAAACTGGAAACTCAAAGCACTACTCTTTAGGTAATGTTATAAATATGCAATTATTAATAATCTGTGCTAATCACTGAAAATTAACCCAACCAACAACATTGTAAAGAAGCATAATAACGACATCCTTAAACCAGTGCTTCTAAAGGATGCTTATGGCATGCCACTGCATATGGGGGACAGCCACTTTCAGCTTATACCCAAGACAGGAAGTGGCTTTTTCTATCCAATGGAATAAACCAAACTTCTCTTTTTCCCCAGGATCGGAGAGAACACTAAAACAAACCAAAAATTTATTCTCCATGATTAATAGAGCAGTCAACTGACATTTCTCAGAGTATGTTGGAAGGAGGAATCCCCATGGAATTCAAATATAGGTAGACTATATATGAATAAATGCATACAAAGACATTAAAAATTGAGAACTGGATATAAGGATGTCACCATCTTAATACAAAGCATCATGGAAAAAACAATAGCAGAATAATATAAGGATTTTTTTAAATGTCCCAGCAGGACCAGGAGAGGTTTCTCTTCATCTTAAGAACCACGGTTTTCATACAAGTTCCTAGTATATAGGAACTAGAATTTGATTTCAGAATACTGTGCATCCTTTCATTAGTAAAACCTAGATTAGTAATAAAATCTACTAATATTGGTTTTATTAACAATATAGCAATGCATTTTAATTCCATAGTATTGACTAAGTAATTTTTTTACATTCTTTTTGTATTTATAAAGTTCCAAGTTAATGAATTTCTGTAGGTCAATGAGTGACTCTCAAATTTTAGGGTCCATCAGAATCACCTGGAAGGCTTGTTAGACTGCTGGGATCCATCTCTAGAATTTCTGATTCAGTAGGTCTGGAGTGGGCCTGAGATTTGCACTTCTGAAAAGTTCCTAGGTGATGTTGATGATGCTTGTCTTGAGACCATATTTCAAGAACTCCTCTGGCCTGACCTGTGGTGGCGCAGTGGAAAAAGTGTTGACCTGGAATGCTGAGGTCATCGTTTGAAACCCTGGGATTGCCTGATCAAGGCACATATGGGGGTTGATGCTTCCTGTTCTTCTCCCCCTTCTCTTTCTGTCTCTAAACATGAATAAATAAATTTAGAAAAATTAATAAAAAAAATAAAAGAACTTCTCGGTATATCTATGGATACATGAATCAGATGAATTAAAGTTTGGTTGAAATTCTCATAAGTTGAGTAATTTTCAAATCTGCTCATCTTTTCTACCTTCATTGTTAACATTGATATTTAAGCCACCATTGGTCTCACCTGAACTTCAACAAAATATAAATTAATCTGACACTTCCTTTCTTATTCCTTCTAATTTCTTTTTCACAAAGCAGCTATGATTTTCTTTTAAAAACCTAAGTTATATCATCCTACTCTTCCAGTTAAAACTCTTCAAACACTTCTTATAGCACTTATTCCATAACAGCCATTCTTCTTACCACAGCTACCCAGGGCCTGTGTGATAGGGGCCTGATCTGGGGCTGGCCTGTACTCACACCCGCAATCCTGTCCTCTGCTTCTCTCCCTCTCATTCACACTGACATCATGGGAAGAGATCATGTTTACAAAGTCTCTCTGCATAGCCTATGCACCTTATGGGCATGTTGGTAACATGCACCAGTGCACATGCCCCTGGGATGCTATCAACGTGCTCTGCACCAAGAATCCCAGGAATGGCTTACAGGATAAAAGAATGGATAGGCATTGCTGTGTATTGAATGCAAACAGCATTTATGCTAACCAGAAGAAACCTGTACACACTTAATGGTGAAAAAAACACGCATTAAAATATTTTAGAACTAGAATTTTTTCTGAACCATGATAAGCCTGGAGCTTGTCCTTTTTAAATGAGGCAAGAGCATAGCATCCAGGATTCATTCCATGCCAAACTTCCCTGGAGCATAAGTGATGTTAAGAAAGGCTATTAGGTTAACAAGAACATCAAATGGATAGAATAATCTCTTATTTCTCTGTCTCTCAGTGGAGGCTTTGTTTTGAGTCTGCTCAAGTCAAATAATTACTTGGTGTTGCTCTGAATTCTGTCTGGACATTTCTTTTCATGTTAGCTTTGCCCTGTATTCTTTAAACTTTCGCTAACTTCTCTGGGCTTTGGGAGGAGGGGAAGGAAGGGAAAGAACGGGGTACTACTCACAGTGTCCTGAAACAACAGGAAAGGAATGAGAAGCATGTGGGGTGAATAGAAAATGAGGAGGGCCCAGGGTAGCCAACCTAAAAGAGCAAGAGAGATTGGGTCCCAAAACAGATGTCTCTAGCCTCATACAAGTGTCCGGTACCATCCCCTCTCTGTACCCCACCTCCACCCCACCTGTTCTCCCACTATTAACCTCAGATTGTTAGTGCAGCAGCTTGTCTTTGCTGGGGAGGTATTTTGCTTAACATATGTTAATATAGTTCCTTGATCGTTTTTTAGAAAAAGAATGCGAAACATTAAAAGTAAGCCAATAAAACTTTCCTTAAATAGAAACACAAAAATACAAACAAAAGAGGCAACTGAATTTGGGCTCCTGATAAAACATTTATCACTGTGGACAAGGTTATGAGAAGTGAAGGTATGGTTGGATTTTAATAAGAGCTACCATTTAATTCATTATTGCTCATTATTGCCATGCATTAGCCTGTGTACTTGTCACAACAGCTCTCTGAGGCAGGCACTATTGTTCCAGATTTGTACATTGCACTGAGTGGAGTGGTGTCCCCCTAAAATTCACACCCACCAGGTAATACAACATGTGATCTTATTTGGAAACACCGGTGAGCTGAGCCTTTGCATATATAATTGAGTTAAAATGAGGTTATACTGAATTAGTGTACACTATAATCTAATGACTGGTGTCCTTCTAAGAAGAGAAAGATTGGATATAGATATAGAGAAGCGAATGCTATGTGAAGACAGACACAGGGGAAAAGGTCCCGTGAAGAGGGAGGCAGGCTGGATGGGGGCCTCTACAGCCAAAGAGCACCAAGGATGCTGGCAACACCAGAAGTTAGAAGGGACATTCAAGGATCCTCTCCTAAAGGTTTCAGGGACAGCACAGCCCTACAAACACCTTCATTTCAGACTTCTCCCTCTGGACCTGTGAGAGAATAAATTCCTGATTTTATAAGCCATCTAGCTTGTGGTCATTTGTTCTGGCAGCCCAGAACAGTAATATACAGGTGAAGATACTCTGTTTCCAAAAGTCCTGCTTAAGCCCCGTGTATGTGGGCCACTGTGAGCCAGCTCCAGACTCACCTTTTGCCTGGGCAAGGGAAGCTGAGCGTTGATCCACACGGGGTTGATTATGAGGAGTGACTGGATTCATGACTGATGTGCTTCTTTTTGTCCATTTGCACAAATAGGTAGAATTCCAGAGAGAGATTAAAAATGAAAAGTGTAATTATGGCATGAATTGCAGCAGTAAAATTAACATACCTATTTATTTTTATTCTCACTTTATTCTTATTCATTTATTTATTTATTTCAATTTTTTAAATTTATTCATTTTAGAGAGGAGAGAGAGAGAGAGAAGGAAGGAGGAGCAGGAAGCATCAACTTCCATATGTGCCTTGACCAGGAAAGCCCGGGGTTTCGAACCGGCGACCTCAGTGTTCCGTCTAGGTCAATGCTTTATGCACTGTGCCACCACAGGTCAGGCTTCTCACTTTATTCTAAAAAGAATTTAGAGTTCTTTTCAAAGATACAAACAATTGAATGAGTTAAAGTAAATGAAAAAAATAGTGATAAAACAGAGGTAAGAAAAATGATGGTAGGAAGCAGCAGCGATAAATGTGCATGTCACCTGCCCCTTCTGTCCTTTCCAACCTCCAGCTGGCTGAGAAGGAGGGCCCGCTTGGTAGGAGAAACTTCAGGATGAGACAATGTCGAGTTGGATTTTTATCTAATTTGTGTAAATTTAATGAAAATTTCAGGCTCTTGCTTCAAGAAGAAATGAACTCTAATTATCCTGCTGATTTTTATATCATTTTCAACAAGTCAGCATTGCTACTGCAGTTGATGAACCAAACAGGGAAAGAAATTTCACATTTTTGGTGCCCTTTGCATCCTTTTAAGCATACCTCTAAAATGTTTTAAAACCTTTGTCTTTGGAGCATTTTTTTTGTGCAGAGAACAAAGAGGATGTGAAACAGTTTAACATACTGCTGTCTGGGGTTAATCAAACCCCATATACTGGCTGACAATCGGAGCAGTCAGTGCCGTCTAACCAGCCAGTTATTGTTTCATTTAATCGTGAGCTTTTTTGTCTTTATTGGCCATCTTTGGCTGCATATCAAAAATTTATCCTGTTCTATCTAAGAGAGTAAAAACAAATGCTGGACATACCTGTTTAGGAGACTCAACTGTAGAATAATTTGGCATTGTTCTGCATTCTGCATCTCCCCACAAATCATTACTTGGAGACTAATAGTATGTCAACTTCCTTAGGTTAAGCTGTGCTGTAGTGATTGGAATTTCTAATTGTATTTCAAATGCCAAATATACAAGTGTGTGTGTGTGTGTGTGTGTGTGTGTGTGTGTGTGTGTGTGTGTGTGTTTTAAATGGAATCCTATTCACATGGCTCTCTATATTCTTGAAAGAAGATAAACTTGTACGTTTGGAGAATGTTTCAGAAAATGATTAGAAAAGGAAAATGTTTTGCTCCTAGCTAAGTGCTCATTGCTTGTACAGTTGTACTTTTACAGTAAAGAACAATACTGTAGATTTAAACACAAATACTAAATTATTTGTGTTTAAAGGAAGCCTTTTAGGTTTACGAACAGCTTCCACTCCAACAAGGAAATGTACCCATTAAGACTTAGTTCGTATATTGCTGATGTTATTTAAACAGTGACCTGGAGTTTTCACAGTTAGAGTGATTACTCTTAATAAATAATTAACTATGGTCTTCCAGTGACCATAGCACACAAATTGAACATGTTGGGTGGTGTGACCTGACCCAGGATGTCATGCTGGGGTGTGGCAGCCCTCTAGATGGCACTGTAGCACTTCCAGACACCATTCTGCAGGGTGTTGTGAGGCGAGGCAGTGGATGAGGGTACACAGAGGATAACAGCTGCCGGGAGAGCAGGCTTTGCCCTCCAGCCAGCAATTTAACTAAGTCGTTGGTTCGCTACTCTATTCCACAGTCACCCTCTAAGTGAATCTTTTCTGACCTCAGCAAAAGAACAAACTGTTTCTCCATACACCCCAGATTGTTCTTTTGGTGAAACGGGTTTTTATATTTTATGCCTTCTATTTCTTGGATTTCAGAGTTATTTTGAGGAGGAGATCTGACTTAAACATTCCTCTTCATAAACTGTAAAAGCAATTAGCTCAGTTGCTGAACACTTTAAGAGAGAATGAAAATTTCTCAATTGAGATGATCATAAACTGAATTTATCATACAAGTCAGCACAGCACAATCCGAAATAAAGATCTTCCTGTATAAACCCCATGACCAGATTTCCATGGTTCTTTTTCTCTTGGGCTGTTTCTCTTTATTCTTAAACTTTTTATGAAAAATTGCCCTCCACTATGCTCAGAGGACCTGAATGAATGGAAATTGAAATGCAATCTAGCAATCATAAATTTAGGTAATTTATAATGAAATGAAGGTGTGATGTCCATTATCTTTCTAATTGTTGTGACCCTTAAAGCTAGATAAGGTTACTGTTAGAGTGATGGTAATTCTGAAAGAATTTGTGGCATCATGTTAGTCATTTTAAACTAAATTTCCTTTCCAAACATTCCTCATTCCTTCAGCAAGCAGCTGTGCGTATTTCACATTTCACACACTTATGATATATTTGTTCTGTTAACAGAGCTGTATTTCAGGGGACTGGAATATTTGTTGTAACTGTGAGAGGACTTTTCTCCATAACTTTTACCATATATCCACAAAAATATTTATATCAAGAAATGTCAAGTTTAGATATGAATGATACATAGGAATCTGTTGTTGATATAATTGGTATGAAGTTGTATAGGCTCCATAGGTAATCAATGCGTTTTGTTGTATAAATGAAAGCTTCAGTGGAAGTGAAAATAAAGTAAATGTGATGAATAAACTAGGGGAAGAAGAGACATTGATTAGTTATTTAAAAGCCAAGAAAGTATCAGAAAGATTTAAGAGAAATGGAGATTCAGAGATCAGTAGGCCAAAGTAAATAGAAAGAGTGGTGTCAGGCTTATGTTCTTATAAGAATAGGGCTAAAGAGGAGCTCAAAGAACCTGGAACAGATGAAGGAAGGACATGTCAATATGCTTTAAAAAAGATTAACAAAGAGCTGATGGTGCAACACTGACTGGTAAAAGAAAGATTAGGGAATCTGGAAATTAGGGAAGACCATCAACAGAAGGCAATTACACAGTTGACAAATGGGGCCAAGAGGAGAGAAGGTTGAAGGATGTAAGGATGGAAGCAGTGTGTAACTCATCAATTTAGGTATCTTAGCAAGTTTTTTTATGGCAAAGTCAATACTTTCTTTTCAAGACTTCAAATGAGGGTGCATTTGTAAAGAGTAAGAGCCTGTAAGAGAGGATAATGAGTTCTTTATTCCGTGATAAAAATAAACAAAACACAACCAACAACAATAACAACAATCACCCTTCAATTGCTCTGATCTACTAAAGTAAATATTACTGGCTGTGAACCAAAGACTTGATTACATTGGAACTAGTCTAGAATTATTGATTAGGAGAAAGTTAATTAGAAATCATCAGGGCCTCCTTCAAACTATGATGCAAGATTTAATTATTTGTCTTTGTTGTGTGTTGATGATAAAACATAATCTTTGTAAAAATCAGAAGACTCTCAAGAGTTAAGTAATGGACAATTGGAGATAGCTAAGACATTTGATATAGTTGGTTTATTTTTTTATACATTCTTTAACATTAAAAAATTTAAACTAAACAATGGGGTTAATTCACATTCTCACATCAATTGACCACTTCACTCAGTATTTAGTTGAGGCTCAGAGATAAGGTGAAGCTTCAGAATAAGGCTCAGGCATCAGTTAAAAGTCAGTATGGAGTGAGAGGTAGGGCAAGGAGCGAAGGGTAGAGAGGAAGAAATAAATTGTTTGTGGTTCAGGATGGGAAAAGTTTAAGAATGTTCACCACCTTTACAGACCTAGGTATGTTGAAATGGATGACTCAAAAAGACCATGTCTAAATGTCCTGCTTTGATTATGGGAGAAGTTAGATTGACCACAGTGAGAGAAGTTAAATTGTATCAGGTCATTTTATACCTGGGTTCAAATTACCTTTCTTGATTGATTATTTAAGGTTGCATTTCTTTAACATTCTATATGATAGGAGTTTTTCCTTCTCCCACTCTCCTTCCTTGCTTCTTTTCTTTCTTATTTTTCTTTTAAAATGGAGATTCATTATTTAAACCAGAAAACTTAGATTCCTCTTTCTTCTACTTTCTTTTTTTTTCCTCTCTATTTCTACCTTCCTTCCCTCCTACCCTCCCTCTCTCCCTTTCTCTCTCCTCTTCCTTCCTTCCTTCCTTCCTTCCTTCCTTCCTTCCTTCCTTCCTTCCTTCCTTCCTTCCTTCCTTTCCTCCTTCCTTCCTTCCCTCCTTCCTTCCTTCCTTCCTTCCCTCCTTCCTTCCTTCCCTCCTTCCTTCCTTCCTCTTATTCTTTTCTCTTTCTTTTCCTCATTCCTCCCCTTGTTCATTCTTTTTTTTCTTCTTTCTCTTTTTCCTTTCACTTTTCTTCATTCTTTCATTCTTTTCCCCTACCTTCATCTCATCTTTTCTTTGCTCTTTTTTTCTTTTCTTTCTTTCTTTTTTCTCTCCTTCATTCCCTACTCTCTTCCTTTCTTCTTTATTTTTAACATTCATTAATTATACACTATATGCTAGGCCATTTGTTAAGCACCCAAGAGAACTTTACATTTTTTGAGAAAAAGCAAAAGAAATTTGCAAAAAATTTTTAGATGAGTCAAAAAGTTTCTTTTTAAGCCACCACACTCATATTAAAAAATTATTTAAAGGGTGATCATCTCCACAGAATATCTCTTCAGAAGCTTTTTTACTTATATTAATGAAAAAAAGTATCGTTTGTTGTTCGAGTTACAATTGTACACAGAGACTAAGGTTATTTTCTTGAGATCTCTCATCTATGTATTCCCAAGAGTTCAGTGGCAGTAGAAAGACGTAAGGACATCACAGATTGAGAAGCAATCCTTGAGGAACTTTGTGCTTAATATGGTGCCTTAATGTAAGGTAATAAATAGTCTTTTATAAGTGCAGACTTGTTAAAAAATTAATTAAAAAAAATAATTGCCCCTCAGTTCTGGAAACTTATCCACTATGCAATCTGAAAATCGTAGAGTTCAAACATTACAGTTAATTCTCATAAATTTCATGGCTATTACAATATTGATAGAGGATATATTATTAGTTCTAAATCTTCAATTTAGGAGTTCTATAATTTTTGCCAAAATCCTGGTTGTTGTGTTTATTTCAGTGAAAGCCTGAAGTGCGGTACAACATTTCTATTCTGTCATGCCATTAATCCAACATTTCTATTCTGTCATGCCTTTGTATTCCATCTACATAGCAATGATAATGACTGCCCCTTACATCATGGCACGTGAAGCCCTTTCTCATATATCAATTCACTCAATTCCTAAAGTGGTCCTGTAAGGTTGGTATTATCATAGACATTTTTATAGGTTATTTAACTAACCTAAGCTTACATAGTAAAACAGAGCTGCTGGACCTTAACCACAGATTTACTCTAAATCAGTATGGTATTTTCAAATGGAGTGCTTGCACCTCACCAGCTTGATTTTTGCCAATGTCACTGTGTTGTTTAAGTAAATTAAATGCATTATGAACATAACCTGAAGTTAATGTGGGTGTCTTCTTTACTCCCATCCTGGTTCTGGGCCCATCTGAAAGTCATGATAGAAATCTTGGACTTCCTGCTGACTGCCTGGGCTGGGACTTTGCAACTTGAAAAGTTTCTGCCTTTAAGCTCCAGTTAGCATCACTTTTCTAGTTGCTTTAAGACTTAAAGACTATTTTAAGATTGCCATGCCATTATTTTTATTTTATATATATGACAATGGTCATCATCCATATATTCTTAAGATGATTTACAAGAATACTGTATTTGGGAAACAAGGATCAAAATTTGAGGACTAGATTTTGAAATGTTCTGACTTATTCTCTGAAGGGCTAATTCAGTATTTCTAAGTAACCACTTTTAGTGGTTACACAAAACCGTATGAGAGTTACTCAACTAAACTACCTGCCAGTGAGATGATTCTATAAATTCTGAGACAAGACCTGGACCAAAAAACCACTTTGGATACTTTCATTGCACACTAATTAACTATTTGCCTTGTAAAAGTTCCCTATTATAAGACATGATCATAAAATAACTTCTAAGAAAAATATAACAAAAGCTTTAGTCTAGAGCAGTGGTAGTCAACCTGGTCCCTACCACCCACTAGTGCAGTGTTTCCCAACCTTTTTTGTGCCATGCTCCACCTTAACCTATCTAAAATTTTTATGTCCCCCCCTATGTAACATACATAATTTTTAACATTAAAAATTGATTTGTTCACTTAATAAACATAAATGATAGGTTCTAGGAAGAAATCACTATGAAATTGTTAACAAAACACAGTAAGTAAAATTTCAAAACATATAATGAAAAACAGAAATTTAAATTCCAAATAATTTTAATACAGATTTTTCTATATTAATTTATTATTTTAATTTAGTGTGATCCTTGCGCTTGCTGCTTGCTGCACAGAGATTTTATATTAGGTTCCAATTTTATTAGCTTTAGTCTCAAGTCTCCACGTTGTGTTATATCCAGCTGATTTCTTTTTTTTACCAGTAAATCATTTACAGCACTATATCCACATTCTGCTAAAAATGAAGATGGAAACAGTAGCAATCGTTTTCTTGCACATTTGGTTGAATTTGGCTATTTGATTTCTGTTTCCTCACAAAGCCATGCCATCGCTCCTTTGATATTAAATAAAGCTTTAACTGACTCATCATTTTGCAATTCTGCGAGTTCTTCTTGATACTGCATATTTGATATATCAGACAAATCCACTAACATTGGCTGCATCATCCATGTTGGGAAATCAATTTGTTTTAAATCAGAAAATCTTTCTTTTAAATCAGCCAATAGAATATTCAAATGATTGACAATAACAAGTAAAGCGGTATCAGTTACTTCACATTTTTGGAGCCAATGAAACTGTTTAAAGTTTTTGTTGTTAATATGTTTCTGACATAACTCAATATTGGTAATGAAACCAAATATCTTTGCTTTTGCATCGACAAGAGTTTTATTTGTTCCTTGAAGTTGCTTATTTAATATAGTTAGTTTTTCAAAGATATTGGCTAAATAACTCACAAATGCCTTACCATCTATTGTTAACAGATACTTCATTTCAGGTTTGTCGCTTAAAAAATCACTAAGAGTATCAAACAGTTCCATAAATCTTTTCAAACAGTTTCCTTTAGATAGCCATCTTACTTCAGTATGAAGTAAAAGTCTCACATGGTCTTCATTTTGTTCTTCACAAAATAGCTTGCAAAGATGCCCACATTTGGCACTAGCTTTAATAGCATTAACACACTTTATTACTGTATATAATACTTCATTCAGAACAGGCGAGATGTTTTTAGCTACCAAGTTTTCCCTATGAATAACACAATGCACAAGAATCATTTCTGGATTTGCATCTTTCATCAATTTTAAGCAGCCATTTTTTCTTGCCCATCATATTGGGAGCTCCATCTGCAGCACAAGATGTTATATTTTTCATTGGTATATCATTGACATCTAAGTAGTTTTTTAGCTTATTATATATATTTTTGGAGGTAGTGGTGCTTTCTAATCTTTTACAGAACAACATTTCTTCAGCAAAATGTCCTTTATCAATATATCTTACATAAGTTATCAATACTGCCTCACTGTCTCTCAAAGCTGATTCATCCATTTGCAAGGAGAATTTTCTTGTTTTCAGCTTTTCAATAAGTTGTTTTACAATATCCTCACTCATTTCGTCTATTCTTCTGCTAACAGTATTGTCACTGAGTGGCATAGCTTTTACATCTTTGTCATCTTTTTCAAGAACCGTTTTAAGAAATGCTGATATTGATGGTTTTATTAAATTCTCTCCTATAGTGTGATTTTCTCCAGTTTTAGCGATGAATAAAGAAATTTGATAACTAGCCTCACGAACAAGATTATTAGTTGAAGTATGAGCAGTAAATAGACACTTTAATGTTGTCATTTTTTCAAAATTTTTCTTTAAAGTTTTAAAGTAACTCAAATCTGAATTAATATGAGCACTATGTTTCACCTTCAAATACACCTCAAGACGACCTCGTTTCATTGATCCGTTGGTCAAGCATTGCTGGCATAAAAGACAAAAAGGTATCTGCTCATCGTGAACAGCAGATATGAACCCAAATTTTAAATATTCCTCCAAATATTGACGAGTTTTTTTCTTGCTTGCACCACTCATTTTACTATGAGCTATAAGAAATAAAAATAAGATCAATTAAAAACTAATATTAAAATATGTGTTAAAATATATTCAATGTGACATAGAGTAAACGTATACTAAAAATTCATATTTATTTAAATGTATATAACACATTTACTACACTACTACCGCAAATCAAAAGGTATCTATATTATTTCCACTTGACAAAATTTTCTGGAAAGTTATGCTTCTAAAATTAAAATTGTCATGCATGCACTATTATAGCCCCAATAATATTTATAAAATATTATTGCTTTCTAGCCCCGATACAAGAAGTACTTAATAAAGAGTTTAATATTGATAAAAATAAAATCAAATACTTACCAATTATATCTATACAATATATATATATGTATATTTATTAAATCAACGAGCTTTTACAACAGTTTTGACTGACACTTATTTCAAATTAACACCAACTGAATGATGTGAAACACTACAGAAGTTGTGATGGGCCAATTAGGTGAGAATAACTGCGTTGTTTAGCAAGTTTTTAAAACGTCCGGGGTTCCCGGCGGCAGACGGCACGCTCCGTGGTGAACCCAGGACGAAGTTTACTTGACGACGCCAATCACCCAGTTGATATTTTGGTCCCGTCAAATGAAATTATACTTAATAATTATTTACCGCAATTATTTAAGAATTGCATTTTTTGTTAAATTTGGCACTGATATCTAGCATTGCATTTAAATGGCCCGGTGCGAAAGAGTTAAAGTTGTGTCAAGTCCATTTTCAAATTGCCCTCCTTAACTATCGAATTGCACCCCTGTGGGGTGTGGGCCCCATGTTGGGAAACACCACACTAGTGGGTGTTCCAGCTTTCATGGTGGGTGGTAGCAGAGCAACCAAAGTATAAATAAGAAGATAGATTTAGAAAAGAAGTCGAGTGACGTCATGGAAATGGCGTCGTGAGCTGCGCGTCCGAGAGCTCTCCCCTAAATCACAACAAATTTATCAACTAGAAACAGAAAAATCTATCCTCGGAGCATTCCGGAATTCCACACAAACTGATAGCAAAAGGACTGTTATCACTTGAATCTGAGAGACGAGGGTGTGGAGAAAGCTACCGCAGGGACGTTCATTCAAGCCATGAGGAAGTGAGCCTGTGGTGAGTTAGCCCACACTCGGGAGCCGCGAGCCGCCGCGAGCCGCTGCGAGCCGAGCCACCGTGAGCCGCCGCGGGGCGCGCGCCCGATCGGTTGCAGAGTGAGCACCGCTTACGTTCCTAGTGGCCTGCGCACTACGAGTGAGAGTCGCCAGCCACCGGTGCCCGGAGCACCCCATTCGCGCACGTGCCCTGGGCATTCCACGCGTCCAGAGCGCCCTACTGGCCCGCACACCCAGGGGACCCCATTATCCTGCGCCTGGTGCGATCCAGCCGCCAGCGGCAGGGCGAGCGGGAGAGGCTTGGGAGATTCTCTCCGTGGGTGGGGCACCTCACCCAGCCATTCAAGCTAACAATCAAGCGTTGGGGGAGGGGCGCGCGCAGGCAGCCTGAAATACCTTCGGGAGCACAGCTGCGACCCAATCACTGAAATTAGCTTAACCCATGAAATCTGCGCACCCTCGGTTCTAATTGATAAGATCTCTCTCAGTTCAGCGATCCAAGACAAGAGGCGTGATATTTTTTAGTGCCTCTCGCTAAAGGGGCGGGGGCAACTTCTGATTGATAGAGCCTCCATATTCAGGGATAAATCTAACAAGAAGGACTTGGCAGATAATAAGATCTATTCTACACTAGTCGCAAGCAGAGACTAGTGCCTCTTCTTCCCAGCAAAAACAGGCTACAAAGTGTGGAAAGCCTGGGTTGAGAGGTCCAACTGAATGATAGGCGCTGAACAGTCACCTTGACAACAACTGACTCCCACCCCCGCCTGATTACACTGGAGGCCCTGACTGCCAGAGCCTTTCCCAAAGCTTTGCACTGAGTGGGGATAGAGTGGGGATTTCCCAGCTCTTTGAGCCTCTTACTCCCCAGGCAGAAGCAGTTGCAGCCTTATAGCTGGATCACCAGGCTGCTAATTCAGAAAGGGGGGACTAGGAGAGAGAATCCAGGAAAGCAAACTCTCTCATCATTGGACCCTGCAAATGCCAACAAGCCTTGACTACCAGCAAGACTAAAGCCAATTATATGACATTGCCATAGAATCCCATCAACTGCAAATCCCTACCTAAGTGTGACACAGGGGCAGAGCCTGGGGTACAGAGTCACCGACCAGGAAGAGGGAGAGAAAAGAAAAAGGAAGACGTTAACCTCTCAAAATCAAGAAAAATCCACAGACTTTACAACTTGTTCCACTAATTCTTTTTTTGTTGTTGTTGTTTGTTTCTTCTATCTTATTGCCTTTATTTCCTCCACCTCGGTCCTTCTATTCTCTGCCCATCTTATGCTTCCCTTTTCTTGAAATACACTACCCATGAGTGTTACATTTTATTTCTCTTCTTCCTCCTCACCCTCCTTTAAGGTTATACTCCAAAACACTTAACTCTCACTCTCTCCTCTTTTGTTTTTTTTTGTCTTGCTTTATTTTGTTTTTTTTCTCTTCCTATTTTATTTCTTCCTACGTTTTTCTCTTTTTCTTATTTTTTCCTTTCTATTCGTTTTTTCTTTTCTCATTTTACTTTCCTTCCATTTAATCCTCAATCACGAACAAATTAGTTAATTTGGGACTCAAGGCATTTTTTGACTTTATTTTTCTTTTTTGCTTTTGTTTTTATTTTTTTTCTTGTTTGTTTATTTTTGTGGCATTTTGGGTCCTCCCAACCCAAGGTCTCCATTGTATTTAGTCTTCGCTCCACTTAATACAACAGATTTTTACTTATTATTTTTATTTTTTTCTTCTTTATTATTCTTTTTTGGTACTTTTTTCTGGTTCCCTCTTATCCCTCTCACTATATCTCTTAGTTGACCATCACTTACAAGCAAATCATCTTATGCTTGTCTAAGATTTTCTTCCTTTTTTTTTTTTTTTTTTGCATTTAGTAGGTCCCTACTCCCTTTTTTTGCCCCTTGAACTCTTCACCCCAAATCAGGCCCTCCATTATAGGCACGATATTTCCCTGAGGAGGGGAGAGGAGGGAAAGAGAAGAAAGAAAAAAGGGGGAAATAATAAATTATTACTGTTTTTTTTTTGTGGGGTGTTTTACCATTTTTTTTTTTTTTTTTACTTTTTACTCTTTATTAATTCTAATTAGTGCTATCAACAAGACCACCCTCAGATGCCGATAAGAAAGAGGAAATCGAATATTATGGATACAAAAGAAAGAGAGGTAACACAAATAGATGTGGAAAAATCTATGGAGAAAAGATTTAACATATTGGAAGCCTTGGAGCTAAATGACAGAGAATTTAAAATAGAAATCTTAAAAATACTCAGAGATATACAAGAAAACACAGAAAGGCAATATAGGGAGATCAGAAAACAACTCAATGAACACAAAGATTATATTACCAAGGAAATTGAAACTATAAAAACAAATCAAACAGAAATGAAAAACTCAATTCACTAGCTGAAAAACGAGGTAACAAGCTTAGCTAACAGAACAGCCCAGATTGAAGATAGGATTAGTGAAATAGAAGACAAACAACTTGAGGCACAACAGAGAGAAGAAGAAAGAGACTCAAAAATAATAAAAAACGAGAAAGCCCTACAGGAATTGTCTGACTCCATCAGAAAGAATAACATAAGAATAATAGGTATATCAGAGGGAGAAGAAAAAGAAAATGGAATGGAGAATATACTCAAACAAATAATAGACGAGAATTTCCCAAGCCTGTGGAAAGAATTAAAGCCTCAAATTCAAGAAGCAAACAGAACACCGAGTTTTCTTAACCCCAACAAACCCACTCCAAGGCACATCATAATAAAGATGACACAAACCAATGACAAAGAAAAAATTCTCAAGGCAGCCAGGGAAAAGAAGAGTACAAGATATAAAGGAAGGCCTATTAGATTATCATCAGATTTCTCAGCAGAAACTCTACAAGCTAGAAGAGAGTGGACCCAATATTTAAAGCCCTGAAAGAGAGGAACTTTCAGCCAAGAATACTATACCCATCAAAGCTATCCTTCAAGTATGAAGGAGATATAAAAACATTCACAAATACAGAAAAAATGAGAGAATTTATCAACAGAAAGCCCCCACTCCAGGAAATACTAAAGGGGGTTTTCCAACCAGATTCAAAGAACAAAAGAAAACAACACCACAAGTAACAGCTCCACCAAGAACACAATAAAACCAAACTTAAACTGTGACAACAAAGGAAAAAAAAAGGGGGGGAGAGGATGGAGATTAACAGTAGCAAAGGACGATGACGTGCAGAAATACTCATAAGATAGGGTACTACAATGAATATGGTAGGTACCCTTTTCATTACTTAATGGTAACCACCCTTGAAGAAACCACCACAAAAACACTTGACTTAAAAAAGGTAGCAACAGAGGAAAGAAGTACGGAACACAAACAAACAAAAACAAATGATAGAAAAACAAAAGAGAAGAATCAAACTAGATACAAAACTAACAGAAAACAATTTATAAAATGGCAGTAGGGAACCCACAAGTGTCAATAATAACACTAAATGTAAATGGATTAAACTTACCAATAAAAAGACACAGAG
This sequence comes from Saccopteryx leptura, assembly GCF_036850995.1. Classification (NCBI taxonomy): domain Eukaryota; kingdom Metazoa; phylum Chordata; class Mammalia; order Chiroptera; family Emballonuridae; genus Saccopteryx; species Saccopteryx leptura. The sequence continues at coordinate 177,306,789 of NC_089504.1, read as the reverse complement.
TAGCAGAATGGATTAAAAAAGAAAATCCAACTATATGCTGCCTACAAGAAACACATCTAAGCAACAAGGATAAAAACAAATTCAAAGTGAAAGGCTGGAAAACAATACTCCAAGCAAACAACACCCAAAAAAAAGCAGGTGTAGCAATACTCATATCTAATAATGCTGACTACAAGACAGAAAAAGTACTCAGAGACAAAAATGGTCATTTCATAATGATTAAGGGGAAGTTGAATCAAGAAGACATAACAATCCTTAATATATATGCACCAAACCAAGGAGCACCAAAATATATAAGACAGCTACTTATTGACCTTAAAATAAAAACTAACAAAAATACAATCATACTTGGAGACCTCAATACACCGCTGACGGCTCTAGATCGGTCATCCAAACAGAGAATCAACAAAGACATAGTGGCCTTAAACGAAATACTAGAACACCTGGATATGATAGACATCTACAGGACACTTCATCCCAAAGCGACAGAGTATACATTTTTCTCTAGTGTACATGGAACATTCTCAAGAATTGACCATATGTTGGGCCACAAAGACAATATCAGCAAATTTAGAAAAATTGAAATTGTACCAAGCATATTTTCTGATCATAAAGCCTTGAAACTAGAATTCAACTGTAAAAAAGAGGAGGAAAAACCCACAAAAATATGGAAACTAAACAACATACTTCTAAAAAATGAATGGGTCAAAGAAGAAATAAGCGCAGAGATCAAAAGATATATACAGACAAATGAAAATGAAAATACGACATATCAGAATCTCTGGGATGCAGCAAAAGCAGTAATAAGAGGAAAGTTCATATCACTTCAGGCCTATATGAACAAACAAGAGAGAGCCGAAGTAAACCACTTAACTTCACACCTTAAGGAACTAGAAAAAGAAGAACAAAGACAACCCAAAACCAGCCGAAGAAAGGAGATAATAAAAATCAGAGCAGAAATAAATGAAATAGAGAACAGAAAAACTATAGAAAAAATCAATAAAACAAGGAGCTGGTTCTTTGAAAAGATCAACAAAATTGACAAACCCTTGGCAAGACTCACCAAGGAAAAAAGGCACAGGACTCAAATAAACAAAATCCAAAATGAAAAAGGAGAGATCACAACAGACATCATAGATATACAAAGAATTATTGTAGAATACTATGAAAAACTATATGCCACCAAATACAACAATCTAGAAGAAATGGATAAATTCCTAGAACAATACAACCTTCCTAGACTGAGTCATGAAGAAGCGGAAAGCCTAAACAGACCAATCAGCAGGGAGGAAATAGAAAAAACTATTAAAAACCTCCCCAAAAATAAAAGTCCAGGCCCAGACGGTTATACTAGTGAATTCTATCAAACATTCAAAGAAGACTTGGTTTCTATTCTACTCAAAGTCTTCCAAAAAATTGAAGAAGAAGCAATACTTCCAAACACATTTTATGAGGCCAACATAACCCTCATACCAAAACCTGGCAAGGATGGCACAAAGAAAGAAAACTACAGACCAATATCTCTAATGAATACAGATGCTAAAATACTAAACAGAATACTGGCAAACCGAATACAACAACATATTAAAAAAATAATACATCATGATCAAGTGGGATTCATCCCAGAATCTCAAGGATGGTTCAACATACGCAAAACGGTTAACGTAATACACCATATCAACAAAACAAAGAACAAAAACCACATGATCTTATCAATAGATGCAGAAAGGCTTTTGATAAAATACAACACAATTTTATGTTTAAGACTCTCAACAAAATGGGTATAGAAGGAAAATATCTCAACATGATAAAGGCCATATATGATAAACCATCAGTCAACATCCTATTAAACGGCATAAAACTGAGGACTTTCTACCTTAAATCAGGAACAAGACAGGGTAGTCCACTATCTCCACTCTTATTTAACGTGGTGCTAGAAGTTCTGGCCAGAGCAATCAGACAAGACAAAGAAATAAAAGGCATCCATATCGGAAAAGAAGAAGTAAAGGTATCACTTTTTGCTGATGATATGATCCTATACATCGAAAACCCGAAGGACTCCACAAAAAGATTATTAGAAACAATAAACCAATACAGTAAGATACAAAATTAACATACAAAAGTCCATAGCCTTTCTATATGCCAACAATGAAATACTAGAAAACGAACTCAAAAAAATAATCCCCTTCACGATTGCAACAAAAAAAAATAAAATACCTAGGAATAAACATAACAAAGAACGTAAAGGACCTATATAATGAAAATTACAAAGCATTGTTAAGAGAAATCGAAAAAGATACAATGAGATGGAAAAATATTCCTTGTTCTTGGATAGGAAGAATAAATATAATCAAAATGGCCATATTACCCAAAGCAATATACAAATTTAATGCAATTCCCATCAAAATCCCTATGAGATTTTTTAAAGAAATGGAACAAAAAATCATCAGATTTATATGGAATTATAAAAAACCCCGAATAGCCAAAACAATCCTAAAGAAAAAGAATGAAGCTGGGGGCATTACAATACCTGACTTTAAACTATATTATAGGGCCACGATAATCAAAACAGCATGGTATTGGCAGAAAAATAGACACTCAGACAATGGAACAGAATAGAAAGCCCAGAAATAAAACCACATATATATGGTCAAATAATCTTTGATAAAGGGGACAACAACACACAATGGAGAAAAGAAAGCCTCTTCAACAAATGGTGTTGGGAAAACTGGAAAGCCACATGCAAAAGAATGAAACTCGACTACAGCCTGTCCCCGTGTACTAAAATTAATTCAAAATGGATGAAAGACCTAAATATAAGACCTGAAACAATAAAGTACATAGAAGAAGACATAGGTACTAAAATCATTGACCTGGGTTTTAAAGAACATTTTATGAACTTGACTCCAATGGCAAGAGAAGTGAAGGCAAAGATAAATGAATGGGACTACATCAGAAAAAAAGTTTCTGCTCAGCAAGAGAAACTGATATCAAAATAAACAGACAGCCAACTAAATGGGAAATGATATTTTCAAACAACAGCTCAGATAAGGGCCTAATATCCAAAATTTACAAAGAACTCATAAAACTCAACAACAAACAAACAAACAATCCAATAAAAAAATGGGAAGAGGACATGAACAGACACTTCTCCCAGGAAGAGATACAAATGGCCAACAGATATATGAAAAGATGCTCAGCTTCATTAGTTGTTAGAGAAATGCAAATCAAAACTACAATGAGATACCACCTCACTCCTGTTAGATTAGCTATTATCAACAAGACAGGTAATAGCAAATGTTGGAGAGGCTGTGGAGAAAAAGGAACCCTCATTCACTGTTGGTGGGAATGTAAAGTAGTACAACCATTATGGAGGAAAGTATGGTGGTTCCTCAAAAAACTGCAAATAGAACTACCTTATGACCCAGCAATCCCTCTACTGGGTATATACCCCAAAACCTCAGAAACATTGATACGTGAAGACACATGTAGCCCCATGTTTATTGCAGCACTGTTCACAGTGGCCAAGACATGGAAACAACCAAAAAGCCCTTCAATAGAAGACTGGATAAAGAAGATGTGGCACATATACACTATGGAATACTACTCAGCCATAAGAAATGATGACATCAGATCATTTACAGCAAAATGGTGGGATCTTGATAACATTATAAGGAGTGAAATAAGTAAATCAGAAAAAAACAAGAACTACATGGTTCCATACATTGGTGGAACATAAAAATGAGACTAAGAGACATGGACAAGAGTGTGGTGGTTACCAAGGGTGGGGGGAGGGAGGACATGGGAGGGAGGGAGGGAGAGAGTTAGGGGGAGGGGGAGGGGCACAGAGAACTAGATAGAGGGTGGCGGAGGACAGTCTGACTTTGGGCGAGGGGTTTGCAACATAATTTAATGACAAAATAACCTAGACATGTTTTCTTTGAATATATGTACCCTGATTTATTAATTTCATCCCATTACCATTAATAAAAATTTATTATAAAAAAAAAAAGAAGATAGATTTAATTATGGTACATTGTTTTATAAAGATTTATTCTGCCAAACTTAGCAAAAAAGTACTTGGTAAGTAATTATTATTATATGCTTTAACTTGCTGTAACTCTGCTTTATAAATTTTGTGAAGTAAAGTTACTTCCCTATTTTATAAATCGCCATTACTGTGGAAACAGTGGGCCATTAGAAATTTTTACTACTAACAGAGATGCAAAAGTGGGCGGTAGGTATAATAAGGTTGACTACCCCTGGTATAGAGGTTTTGGTACACATGGGTATATCTGTCTAGTAGAATTAGTTTATTTCTGAATATAAAAAAATGGATATTAAAATTAATTTTTCCCTAATGTGAAATAGTTTACATCTTTAGATAAATCATACAGTAAATTTTGTTCTGTGGTACTAATCATTTGCTCACTTATTAAACATTTATCATGTACTTTCTAGATGTTGGGTTCAATCTATGTCACAGAGGTATAAAGACAACCCAGACCATCTCTTCCTTCTAGTAGTTAACAGTCTAATTTGAAAAAAAAGAAATTATTAAGAAATAAACAAATATGTGTTCTCATTCATTGATATCTGAATATAGTACTCTGATGGATACTTCATAATAACCTTCATGTTGGGGACCATTCTCCATTAACTTTTTTGCATGTCTTGTTGGCAGATTTTCTGGCCAACTTTTTGTTCTGGATTGATTATCATTTCAAGGGGTTTTGTTTAGATAACAGCCTGAGAAAATAGGAATAATATTTCTTTATGGAGCAGAGAGCAGATTTGTTTACTTTCCAGTATAACAAAAATAATATGTACTTCTGGGACAAAACTTGAGGCAGGTTTCCTTGTAGTACATTATAAAAGATTTGGGATCACTAAGCTTAGAATTTCTCAGCTATGGTGCAAACCTAGTGTATGCCCAGCATCCACTTCAGCTATGCCATGTGAAGGTGGGAGGGAGAGGAGCACTGATATAAGCACAAAACTCAAGCTGTTTACTGTGGTGTGAGTTATAAAGTCCTTTATCTCTGACCCAAGAGTATCATGTCTTCTGCTAGCATCTATGAAACTGTGCCTGGATAATTGGTGAATATGCAAGTAGGAAAAATATCTCTGACCTTTCACAGTTTTTTGACACTTTAATCTCTGCATTCAGAATGCTTCTAAATACCATAATTGTTAAAAAGAAAACCTGCCAGACAAACATATCTTCCCATCTTCCATTTACACTTTATTTTTGGTCTTGAGTGATTACATCTTTATCTTTGTCTATACGAAATGATAGTCTGGGTTGCTGAATTTATCCCAATGGTCTATCCCCTTTTCCTGAAGAGCTGGGCTATAACACAGACATTTGAAGAGAAAAATTGAATCACATTATAATAAAAAATAACTATAATGTTCTAATTTGCTAATGTTCCCCTTCATTTGTAATTTAGTCTACATTACTATGAGAAATATCTGCGGTATTTACTCAGAGGTAAATGTTGACTAAGTAAAATGTGAGTTTATAAAAACAAACAACAAAATATTGCATTTACCCTATTATTAATACATATTTCAGAAAAATATAATTGACTTTTTAAAAGCAAGAATAATAGTCTATGTAAGGCCAGGAGCCGCCATCGTGGCCATTCACATGCAGGTTCCCATTGGATTCGGGCAGACGATAAAGAAATGGTGGAGTCAGAGGACGGGGGGCCATCCTATTTATTGGTGTCTCACCAAGACAGGCAAACCACAAAAGAAGACAAGGGAAAAGCAGAAAACCAGCTCTTCCCATGAAGGGCAAGGGATCAGGGAAGCCCCTGCAATTGTGATAGCAGGAACTGTGTGTCCAAGCTCCTGGTCTGTCCCACTTTATAGTGTAGAAAACCAAAATCCCTTAATCCAATATACAAACAAGGAAGTCTCTGATACAAAGTCACTTATCCAAGGCATAATTGGATTCCTCATGAGAGTGCACCACCCAGATCATACAATCAGTCAAGGGTGTGGGGAAAAGCTTAGTCCCAAAACCAAACCTTAGGCTACAACGACCTGGCCTGCTATATAAGTCACAAGTGAGCAAACATATATATCATATTTACAAACTTATTTGACCAACAGTCTAGTATCAGATTCTAGAAATTAGTACTCATGACTTCTAAGCTTTTGTTCTTTACTTGTAGCTCATGAAGAGTATTGTGAGTTTTTTTCTCTATTTTGTTTTGTTTTGCCAACACTAGAGGATATACAGTGTAAAGCCAGAAGCCACGGCCACTATCAAAGCAGCCCGGCCCATGCAGGTTCGCATTGGATTCGGACAGTCGGTAAAGAAACCATGGAGCCAAAAACTGGTGGGCCATAACCTTTAATCCTACCTTGCACCCGGCAGGCAAGTAAAAATACACACTGGGCTCCAAAACCCAGTCACACTCAGTGCTCACAAAGCCACTGACTTATCCGAGTTTCCTAGAATCAAAGGTTTCTAGCTCACCAACCTTATTCTCCTCAGTTCCCCATCTCCTTCCTTATCCCAGATACAAACTCTACACAGACTGGCATCTCACTCAGTACTCCGCCATCTTGGCTGCTTCTCCTGGCCTACTCCACGTGGCCTTTCTCTGCTCTCCTCTGCTCTCTCTTCTAATGATAATCTCAGGAACCAAGAGCCAAACTCCTGCTCCGTTCCCATTTTATAGTATAGAAATCCAAACCCTTAATCCAATATACATAATAGGGAAGTCTCTTAATACAAAGTCACTTCTCTGAGGCATGATAGGATTGTACCACCTTACACCAAAAAGGGTAGGAAAGGCTTAATCCCAAAACCAAGCCCCAGGCTACAAGGATTCTGCCTGCCTTTAGCCCACCCCAACACACATTAATATCACCTGGGCAACGGCCTCTTTAACAAAGTGAGCATAATACATTTTATCTGCCCAACATACAGTTTCAGATATCTTGGTGTAGAACCTAGAGAAAAATATAAAGAATCTTGAATTTTAATAAAAATTACAAAGTCTCTGAGTATTTTAGGTAAAAAATGTGGCTGAAACCAATACTTAGAAGTGGAAGGCAGATAAGACCAGTCATAATATTTATTTCATATAGCAACCAAAGCAATAAACTACCTGGGTCTTAGTAAACCAAACAACTCCAGCTGAGCAAAAAGGGAAGGAGGTAAAGAAGTAATGGTGAAAGCAGAGGGCACCCACATTGATTGTTAATTGTGGCATATCCCATGGAAAGAAATAGAGATGGCCGGGATACCAATCTCTGCATTTTTAATCAGCATTGCTGGTACTGTGGTTTTCTGAACAAACTCTACAGTCAGTTTCATTAGGCATTTGGCCCTACCAACTCTCTAGTTTCCTATCATGGAGATCTTGTTTCCAAATTCAGTGAACTGGAATAAAAAAAATGGTAGTCTCAGTAATTCCATTTGTGCATATATCTCCAGAACCTTGTCCAGGATCAGGCTAAAGGATTCTATGGGCTCCTTTCCCCAGGGTCACATCTTCATCTTAGCTCTAGTTTTATTATATTTTGGGTGGCTCAAAAGATATAAATTCAAGGGGAAAAAAGTCCTCATTTCAGCCTGCAGCAGAACAACCTTAAATTGCTTCTTCTAAGCTTCCTTTTCTCTTTTCTTCCTTAAACTCTAAGATTTGGGGAATTGAAAAGGAAGATGATTTTCATTTTGGAAAATCTGTATAACTGGCTCTTATTCCACGAGCTCTAAGAGAAAAGACAAAAATAAGAAAAAAAGCAACACAATAGCAAACCAAAAAAAGAGAAGCAATTATTCAAGATAGAAAAAGGGGAAGAGAGAGAGATCTCCAAAGAGGTGGTGATCTTGCTCATTTCACTGAAAACTCCACTCCCTAGCATTATAAACCAATTAAGTGTCCTTGACCTCTACTACACAATTGGCTCTTTTTGCACCATATCTGAGTCTTGTGCTCTGCTATTAAATTAATTATTTGTTCTCTCACTAAAAATAAAGTCTCTCTCCCCATCTAATGAATCTATTCTTCTTGCTACCTTAAAGAAATTAATCACACAAGATATGTACAAAAAAGTGTCCTTTTCCATTTTAGTTTTCTTATTCTTTTCAATATCAGCCAGAGGTACTTCTTTCAGCAGCCTGGTTAACTCAACTTTGACAGATTCTGCCTATGGTATCAGTCAAAGTGCTGTAGTTACTTCTGACTCTCCCAAAGTGAATTAATTTTACCCCCACTCCTGCATATGCCCTGACTGGGATCCACCTGGCAACCCTCTCTGAGGCTTACGCTAGAGTACCCAGCTATTTTTAGCACCTGAAGCTGATGTGCTCCGAGGGTGCTATCTTCAGTATCCTGGGCCACACTCAAAGCAATAGAGCCACTGGCTGCAGGAGGGAAAGAGGTAAAGGGGGAGATGGAGGGGGGAGAAGCAGATGGTCATTTCTCTTGTGTGGCCTGACTGGGAATTGAACCTGGAACACCCATAAGATGACCAATGTTCTACCCACTGACCATCAGCTGGGGCCACCTCCACTCTTTCCTATGCTTCAGTTTTGCAAAGTTCCACAGGGGTAATGAGATATGTAGGAATGCATGAGTACAAGTTTCATATAGACAACATCTGGGAAACTGAAGTTTGTTACGTTTCCTTAAAATGTGTGACCATGCAACAGTTTATAATATAAACATTAAACATTAATTTCTATAAACCACAGCATTTCCCAAGCAAAATTAGTTTTTCCAAGACCCATTACATTTTAATTTTAGACTGTGGTTCTCAACCCTAGCCACACATTAAAGTTACAACCTATACCTAATAAATACCCAGGAGTGTGACCCAGATAATTGTTTTGGAAAGGGTTGGAAAATCAATGATGGAAACGCAATCTAAATTTGTTTCCAGCTGTAAATTAAAACAGATTAAATCAACTAGAGGAAATGGACAGAATGATAAAGGGAAGGGAGAAGCAGATAGAGAACTCATGATCTGAGCTCTACCCTAAATCCATGCCAATTACCCACAATCCACCATCTGTTACCTTAGAATTTAGAACTTATTTAGGATAAGGTTTTTGAAAAAACTTCCATTGTATATAAACTTTTCATATCCCAGAAGAGGAAACAAAACTTCAAGAGTGCTCTATGCCTAGGGAGTTGAGTATAGTGACAGCCAGATCTGTTTAAGCAGTTAGGTCCTTGCATTTATCCCCTTATTGTATTCTCTTTCAGAGAAGAAAATAAAAAGAGTAAAGCCAATGATACAAGCTTTAATAACTACTAAAATGTGTTGATGAGGAATATTTGTTAGGGGAACAAAATATTAAAATTCTTTCTTCCTTAAAAGTTTGCATTAAAAGTTAAAATGATTTCCACTCTTAATGAAAATGGTTGTACTGTTTTATGCATCACTATGACAATATCGTCCATTTTTTTATGTAGGTTCAGAAACAAAACTCAGTGCTCTTTCTTACCCACATAGAATACACTGGTGGGGTTCATGTCCCTGATGTTCTGGGAGAGGAAAAATATGAGGCCTTCTTCAAAATGTCTCAGGTCCCCTGTGCCAGGGCCACATCCATCATAAAGTTTACATAAAAATTCCAGATGTTTTACTGTGATTTTGTCAACATAACTCTTTTATAGTTTGGAAAATTCTTATGCTTGCAGAAAAGATGAGATAAAACAATCATTTCTTATCCCTTTCCTTCAAGAGAAATGGCTAAGCAGTTGCAAAAATCATTCCTGCACAACTGTAGGCTTAGACTACTCTTGATTGGTTTGGTAGATTTACCTGATGACAGACCATAATTGAGGAAAACATTGATTAATTGAGCTGTTAGTAGCTTGTAAGGCTCTCTCTGGCAGTGAAGAATATGTGGTATGCTGATGAGCCTTTAATTATTTTTATTTAGAGGCCCGTCAGATGAAAGAAGTGACTAGGCAGTATCATCATTGATCTGTGGTACAGAAGGAAATAGTTCACATTATATGCTGCAGATTTATAAATGCTTTAAAATATTTATTCTAGAAGTTTAGAATGGATCTATGCCCAGGAAGGCTTAGACCTGTGTACAATGCAAATTATAATAACTAGTGTTCGTGCATAGCTTTGCAATTTATGCATTATTTTTTCATGCATTATATCATTTTACCCTGACAGTAAAACTGAGAGGTAGGCCAGACAGGTGTTATGTTTCCTCCTTTACAAAGACTCCAGGGCAAAGAGAGATTATTTTCCCCCAGGAAATTTGCCTTATTTCAGTCTTCAGAGTATGGAGAGTAGAGAGTTTTATATTATTTAGTAAATTTTGGCTGGCCAAACATATTTAAGGCATTAATTACCACTCCAAGCAATGTCATACTATCAACACTGTTTCTTAGTATGACATGTGCTGAAAGAAAAGTGGCATTATAATGTGAAGCATAATCACATGGACTTGAGTGTGCTAAAAGGCCTTATCTCCCCAATTTGATTATTAAGTACAGGAAAAGCTCAAGATAAAAACCCATTTACCAGAGTTATTAAAGATTTTCCCACTGTATTTATAAAACTCACAAAAAAAGACATTGCTATTGACATAAAACCAGCAGAAAATTAGTGTAAAATTTTGACAAAGGGAAATGGAAGCTGAATATGAAGTATTAATATTGAACATGTGTGCCACACTATCAAACAAGAATTGCTGAGTCCTTTTCCTGAGCACAGAAGTATGCTGTGCGCTTGGAGGTTTAAAACAAGTTTCCATCCACGGCCTTTACAATCCAGTTAGTTGTTTGTCACTGATAATTTATGTAGATTTCATTCCTTAATGAGAAGTGAAGACTTGGGAGCATATGGAATAATAACTGCTCTGGTAATATTAAAGACAGTAACAAGCAGAAATAAAGACAGTTCTTTCTTGCCCCATTTTCCTGGCCTTCTGTTGGGCAGATAAAATGTATTATGCTCACTTTGTTAAAGATGACTCTGCCCACGTGGAGGTCGTTGCCCAGGTGATATTAATGTGTGTCTCTGTGGGCTGTGGGCAGGCAGGATCCTTGTAGCCTGGGGCTTGGTTTTAGGATTAAGCCTTTCCCAGCCGTTTTGATGTGGGGTGGTACAATTGATCATGCCCCAGATAAGTGACTTTGTTTTAGAAACTTCCCTATATTGGATTAAAGGTTATGAATCTACACTATAAAATGGAGGCAGAACAGGAGCTTGCTCACTTGGTTCCTGAGATTAGCATTAGAGAGCAGAGAGCAGAGAAAGGCCACATGGAAGAGGCCAGGAGAAGCAGCCAAGATGGCAGAGTGTTGAGTGAGAAGCCAGTTTGTGCAGAGTTTGTGCAGGGAGAAGGAAGGAGATGGGGATCAGAGGTGAATAAGTCTGGTGAGCTAGAAACCTTTGATTCTAGGAAACTCGGATAAGTCAGTAGCTTTGTGAGCACTGAATGTGAGTGAGTTTTGGAGCCCAGTGTGTGTTTTTACTTGCCTGATGGGTGCAAGCTAGGATTAAAAATGATGACCCATCAGTTTTTGGCTCCGTTGTTTCTTTACCGACTGTCCGAATCCAATGTGAACCTGCATGGGCCAGGCCGCTGTGATGGTGGCCCTGGCTACTGGCTTTACACCTTGTTTGTCAGAGTGTCATGGTTTGAACAAAAGCTGTGTCCATAGCCATCTGCACTAAGAAAGCAGTATTTTCATCTTTTTTAATGTTGGTCTACAAGCCAAAGTGACACCTGGTAACAGTTCAAAGAAAGGTCAGAAAACAAGCACACAGCTGGATTTGTTTAGGGCTTACCTTATCTTTCTTTGATAAACAAAGTTATTGGGCTAAGTCACATAACCTAAGGCTCTTCACATCTTAACAAATGGCAGCCAGAGTTGAAGATGACTGTAATGTCTTTTTTCTTCATGCCTGTTGGGCAGATAAAATGTATTATGCTCACTTTGTTAAAGATAACACGTGAGGCCATCGCCCAGGTGATATTAATGTGTGTTGAGAATCCTTGTAGCCTGGGGCTTGGTTTTGGGGTTAAGCCTTTCCCACCCTTTTTTGATGTGGGGTGGTACAATCCAATCATGCCTCAGAGAAGTGACTGTATTAGAGACTTCCCTATTTTGTATATTGGATTAAGAGTTTGGATTTCTACACTATAAAATGGGGACAGAGCGGGAGCTTGCGCTCTTGGTTCCTGGGATGATTAGCATGAGAGAGCAGAAGGAGCAGAGCAGAGAGCAGAAAGAGGCCATGTAGCCAGGAAAAGCAGCCAAGATGGTGGAGTGCTGAGTGAGATGCCAGTTTGTACAGAGTTTGTATCTGGGATAAGGAAGGAGATGGGGAACTGAGGAGAATAAGGCTGGTGAGCTAGAAACCTTTGATTCTAGGAAACTCGGATAGGTCAGTAGCTTTGTGAGCACTGAATGTGAGTGGGTTTTGGAGCCCAGTGTATGTTTTTACTTACACGCCGGGTGCAAGCTAGAATTAAAGATGACAGCCCATCAGTTTGTGGCTCCGTTGTTTCTTTACCGACTGTCCAAATCCAATGCGAACCTGCATAGGCCGGGCTGCTCTGATGGTGGCCCTGGCTTCTGGCTTTACAATGCCCTTCACATTGAAATAGCGATATAATTTTCAAAGAGAAGCACAATTTTTAAAGGAGGATGAGTTTCCTTCTCATTAGGAAATATGTAGTTTCGCTTTCTTACAAAATTTGAAAAAGATAAATAAGAGGGGTGGTTCAGAAATACAAATCACAGCCTTTGAAGAGAGAAGACAAAAGAATCCATGGTAGAAAAGGAAGTGTTGGGCAAATAAGTTTGCAAAATCTGTATTTTCTGTTTTTTTCACTTTTGTTGTTAAAAATGGCACTGCCCACGTGAATGACCATCACCCCGGTGATACAGCTAATTACTTTCCTGCTTGGCAAGGGGCTTGGCTATGCTAATGTGTGCTGAAGGAGGGATTTTTGTGCTGAAAAGTTTTAAAAGGAGGATCTAGGAGGCCATTTTGGGATAGAGGCAATGTGGTTGCAGAAGAGCAGGGAGCAGGACAGCAGGAAGCTGAAGGGGAACAGAGGTGAATAAGGCTGGTAAGGCCTTTGATTCTAGGAAAAAACCAGAGAAAGTCAGTGGTTTTGGGAAGTGTTTTGCCACTGTGTATATTTTCTTGCCTGCTAGTTGTGAGCTAAAATAAAGGAAGGCCCACCAGTTCTTGGCTCCATTGTTTCATTACGATCTATCCAAATTAAATGGGAACCAGTATAGGCCAAGCGGCTGTGATGGTGGCCACAGCTATCAGCCATACAGAAAGTATTGATATAATTGTGATGTTCAGGCTGCCCAAGGAGTTCAGGATAACTAGAAGTATAATTACAGTTCTGATTCTCCTGGAAATAATAACATGATTAGTGGTCCCAGGGAAGACAAACAGTGTCAATAAAGTAATAACACTCTTCACTATCAAGACATTCACAAATAGTGCCCACAAAAGATAAGATTTTGTTCTAAATCCTAGCATCCCTTGCCACTAACCAGCATGGCTAGTAATTCCAGGTCCTGAGGGAGAATGATATGGAATTAAGAAAATAGACTCACTGAGAAAAGAGGATAGGATTGGGAGGCCTCTGCAATGCTGATGGTGGGAACAGAGCGAGAGAGCCTAATGTCTGCTTTATTATATAGAGAAGACAATTAAAGCCTTTAAGCCAGGGGTAGTCAACCTTTTTATACCTATTGCCCACTTTTGTATCTCTGTTAGTGTAAAATTTTCTAACCACCCACTGGTTCCACAGTAATGGTGATTTATAAAGTAAGGAAGTAACTTTACTTCATAAAATTTATAAAGCAGAGTTACAGCAAGTTAAAGCATATAATAATAATTACTTACCAAGAACTTTATGTCAGATTTTCACTGTTTGGCAGAATAAATCTTTATAAAACAACTTACTATAGTTAAATTTATCTTTTTATTTATACTTTGGTTGCTCCGCTACCGCCCACCATGAAAGCTGGAATGCCCACTAGTGGGTGGTAGGGACCAGGTTGACTACCACTGCTTTAAACCAATATACAAATAAGGAAGTCTCTGATGCAAAGCCACTTATCTGAGGCATCAATGTGATTCCTCATAAGAGTGCCCCACCCCCCATCATGTCAAGGGTGTGGGAAAAAGCTTAGTTTTGAGAACAATGTTGAAAAGATCTTAGTATTAAAAGATAGGGAAAAGCTTAGTCTTAAACTAAGCCTTAGGCCAGGGGTCCCCAAACTTTTTACACAGGGGGCCAGTTCACTGTCCCTCAGACCATTGGAGGGCCAGACTATAAAAAAAACTATGAACAAATCCCTATGCACACTGCACATATCTTATTTTAAAGTAAAAAAACAAAACGGGAACAAATACAATATTTAAAATAAAGAACAAGTAAATTTAAATCAGCAAACTGACCAGTATTTCAATGGGAACTATGCTCCTCTCACTGACCACCAATGAAAGAGGTGCCCCTTCCGGAAGTGCAGTGGGGGGCCAGATAAATGGCCTCAGGTGGCTGCATGCGGCCCGCGGGCCGTAGTTTGGGGACCCCTGCCTTAGGCTATAAGGACTTTGCCAGCTTACAGCCTGTTTCCCACATATGCCCCTATTTTACTTTTTAAATTTAGCTCATGTGCTCACATTTGCACTCACCTGATTTTCCAGATTCTAAATCAGAAGCAGATAAAAAAAAATACAGAATAAACAGAAAATTAGCATAGCCAATCTTAACAGATACAAAACAAATGTCTTAATACATTATAGGGATTAAAACCTTTAAGCAAATTCTTAGCCAATATAACAGGATCTATAAGAGCCTTTGCTGTTTTGAATGTCCTTAATATGTTCACCAAGTTCATGCTAACACATTGCCATTCCACGTTTTCTGTAAATGCAGCCCAACCTCATTTTAGTCCATAGAAAATTCTCATAAGGAGCAGGAGTTCAGGAAAACGCATCCAGAAAAAGTCCACATGGCACTGGAACTGTTGTCACATTTCCACACTCTGCAGCTAGCCTCCAAGTCCCATGACCACTGCTTCCAGCACACCAAGCTTTCCTCTCAAGCCTAATGTCAATTCTGGGTTTCTGGCAATGGTTCAGGTAAACTGGAAGGGCCATCCGCAGGCATGTGCGGAGATGGAGCTTTTGTTTTCTTTAACCTGGAGAGATGAAACCAGTGGGCCTTTTCCTGGAGTTTTGTAGCCATGGAAGTGGTGAGGAGAACCTTGGGATTCACTATGCTGGTGGTAGAGGTAAATTTGTAATAGAAGTGGGCAAATCTGGTGGGCCAAGAGTAGCAACAAGGCCAATTCTGAGCATGGGAGGTGAAAGGAGAGAAAGGCTCTGAATTTTTGGCCTAAAATAGGGTCAGGGTACCAAGGCAAGAGGAGAAAAAGAGTGTGTAAAGGAGACACCACGTATTAGATAAGGCAGTGGATCCATGGAAAATGAGGAGGAAAATAAGACCATCAACACCCACAACAGAGACCTTCGAGGGATGAGCAGGACCTGAATATTTGGGCAAGGCAGAGTAAGTGGCCCTGGTGTCTATAAGAAATAAGATTGGTTTACCTGCTACTTGGATGATTACTCTAGGCCAGGGGTAGGGAACATTTTTGACTGAGAGAGCCATAAACACCACATATTTTAAAATGTAATTCCATGAGAGCCATACAACAACCTGTGTACATTACGCATTATCCAATAAAAATTTGGTGTTATCCCGGAAGACAGCTGTGATTGGCTCCAGCCACCTGCAACCATGAACATGAGTGGTAGGAAATGAATGGATTGTAATGCATGAGAATGTTTTATATTTTTAACGTTATTATTTTTTTATTAAAGATTTGTCTGCAAGCCAGATACAGCCATCAAAAGAGCCACATCTGGCTTGCGAGCCATAGGTTCCGGACCCCTGCCCTAGGCTCTTTGATGGTGAAGTTAGATAGGGATGATGGCCCTGGGCACCTTCAGTCTTCAGTGGCAAGTCTTATTATGCTGGGCAAGTTTAGGTCAGAAGTAGCTGGGGTAGGGCTGAAAGAGACTGAACCTTCCCTTTGAGGAGCAAGGGTTCAGCCTACCTTTCAGTGTCCCTTTTTCCTGCAGCGAGGGCATGGCCCTGGCAGGGGCTGAGAAACCAAGCAGGCTTTAGCCCAATGACCTTTCTTTCCACTCTTAAAGCAGGGCCCTGATGGAGTCTTATGAAGCCACTCAGGGGCACTGGAGCCTTTAAGGGTGTAGGCCAAGAGCTGGTATTTTGTCTGATCTCTTTGGGCTCTGTCTGCCTTTTCCTGTTTCTCTCAGTCATTATAAAATCCATGCTCAGGAGATCTTGTTGAGGGATTTGAGGGCCCTTCACTGCCAATTTAAGCTTTTTACAAAAACAGGTTTGATAAAGAGAAGGACAAGAGTGGAGTAAAATAAGCCTTATACAATTGCTCCTGTGGAGTGAAGTCTCTCCTCCTGGCTCATGGTGTCTCACCAAAGGTTCAGTAGCCCACCAAAGAGCCTCAGCAGTCCTAGAAAAAACACAAACATATCCCAGGCCCCAAAGGAAAACAGGGTCCAGCCCTTGCCAGACTCCTGTAAGCAGGTCCTTCTATTGCACTTCAGGGAAGGCTTTTCTTGTTGGATTCTAGAGTATTTAAGCCACTAAATGGCCCTGTATATCAGCATTCAAAAAAAAATTTTTTTTTCATTTTTCTGAAGCTGAAAATGGGGAGGCAGTCAGACAGACTCCCGCATGCGCCCAACCGGGATCCACCTGGCATGCCCACCAGGGGGCGATGCTCTGCCCCTCTGGGGCGTCACTCTGTTGCATCCAGAGCCACTCTAGCACCTGAGGCAGAGGCCACAGAGCCATCTTCAGCGCCCGGGCCATCTTTGCTCCAATGGAGCCTTGGCTGCGGGAGGGGAAGAGAGAGACAGAGAGGAAGGAGAGGGGGAGGAGTGGAGAAGTAGATGGGCGCTTCTCCTGTGTGCCCTGGCCGGGAATCAAACCCAGGACTCCTGTACACCAGGCCAATGCTCTACAGCTGAGCCAACCGGCTAGGGCCCCCCCAAATTTTTTTAAGTAAAAAAAGTATGATAAAGAAGATTTGCAGGAGTTCCAGGATATGACTCCTCTTTTTTTTTTATTTTTTCTAATTGACTTTTAAGCGTTTGAATGGGCATACTCTATAATGTATTGATCCTGAGGATTGTAAGAATTACTTATCTTCAGGTCAATTTCAAAAGTTTGACAAAATGTACTAAATGCTTTTCCTACATACACAGGAGCATTGTTAGTTTTAATTACCTTAGGAAGTCTTAAAATAGAAAATGTATACAAACAATGAGCTATAACATGCTTAGCAGCCTCACCTGTTCTGGCAGAGGCTACTATAAATCCAGAATAAGTACCCTCTGTAACGTGGACAAAGGACTGTTTGCCAAATGACTGTATAGAAGTAACATTTATTTGCCAAAGTTCTCCTGGTAGGAGTCCTCAAGGGTTAACTCCAAACAAAGGGAAATTGGTTCAGCAGAACCTCTATGAATGCTAAAAAGTGGTTTTTGTTCCCCTGTACTTAATTTTAAGGAAGGTCTAAGCCAATTAATATCTCCTAACAATTTCTGGAAATCATTTAAAGTTTGCAAATGATCCATCTTGATTTCTAATTTTTGTGGACGAATTTGTTGTTCCTCAATAATTTGTCCTAAATAAAGGAAAGGCAAGAACTGCTGTGCCTTTTCAGTAGCTATATATAGTCCTCATTCTTTTAAAGAATATTCTAATTGTTGCAAAATCATTAGCACAGTGTCTTTATCTGGATAAACAATAAGAATATCATATATATAATGGATTATGTATGCCTTAGGGTGCTGCCTTTGTACTGGAGAGATAGCATGACCAATATATTTCTGGCATAAGGTAGGACTATTTGCCAAATCTTGAGACAAAGCTTTCTACTAGTATTGCTCCATGGGAGCCTGAAAATTAAGTGAAGGAACACTGAACACAAAAACGCTTGCTAATAGAAATCCTTCAAATTAATAATAATGTGAAAATCTTATGGAATAGTAGGAGAGGGGAGACCTGGCTGAAGAGGACCCATAATTTCTATAGTATTATTTATTGCTTTCCAATCCTATAATAGCTTCTAGTTTCCTGATTTCTTTTTAATGATAAATATAGGCGTATTCTATGAGCTATTAGAAGGTTCAGTGTGCCCAAGGTGTAACTACTCTTGTACTAATTAAGCACCTGCTTTAAGTTTCTCCTGAGAGGGGCCATTGGTCTACCCAAACATGATCATCTGATTTCCAAGTAATTGGGTCTGCATAATGCATTACTTAGGTAGAAGGAGCTACCAAGGCCCCTATGCTAAATTTTAATACTCTATTCTATGCCTCCTGGTATTGGTTGTCATTTCTATGGGGGTGAAAATCCTCCACTGTTCTTTCCCTAATCCCTTAGTGGGCAAAATCCCTGATCAAATATTTGAGCACTGACTAAACTAGAGCTTTGTTGAGGGGACTTACCTTGTCCTATGCCTCGCAGCTCAGTAACTGCTTCATAAGGGGGCCATGAAGAATGTCTGTGTTGTTCAGCAATAACAGATACATTAGCTTCT
Organism: Saccopteryx leptura; assembly: GCF_036850995.1. Taxonomy (NCBI): domain Eukaryota; kingdom Metazoa; phylum Chordata; class Mammalia; order Chiroptera; family Emballonuridae; genus Saccopteryx; species Saccopteryx leptura. The sequence continues at coordinate 177,288,148 of NC_089504.1, read as the reverse complement.
GTATCTAAGAGTCTTGTGAACTTACACCCTTGTATTGTTAGCTCTACTTCAGGGCATTTCTGACCTATCCACGGAATCAGAATTTACTGAGGAAACACTGACATTGTCCCTACTGTTTGATGGGGCTGGGGAGGGCACCATTGTCCATTTCCCTGAATTACCTGCCCTTCAGCAGTATAGTTAGATTTATATTCATTCACCAAATGTTTCACTCCCCTACAGTGTGGGCAAAGGTCAGCAGCTTTAGGAGCTGGCTGCTCCTTGGGGGGAGGCTGAGACTGATATCTGGGGGGAGTAGGGAAATTTCTAGCAAAATGTCCTAAACTCCCAGATTGAAAATAAGATCCACAGGCAGAAGTACTTCCCTGACCTTTCTTCTTTCATTTGTTCTGCTGTTTATCAAAGTACTGTCCTGGAGGCCTTCCTTGACCCTGAAACACTGAGGTAATAGCTAGACCTTGCATATATGAAGGCCCGATATCAGCGCATATTCTGATTTAGTCCCCTGTATCTTGAGCCTGATCTAAAGCTTGTTGGAGCAGGGATCTCCAAAGGTCTGAGACAAGAACCCTGAGAACGACCTGATAAGTGAAAAAAAGAGCAGAGGCAGCAAAGGTGCAAAGGTTAAAGTGGCTACTGACACAACACTCTGTTTGTCTCCCAAGTCATCCTAAGACTCCAAGGTTTTCTCAAATTTACATATCTCTGTTTCTAACTCACTCTGACCAAACAACAGCTTCTCCTCAAATGAAAACATTTGTACAAACAGAAAAAGGTCCCTTGTTGTAAACAAACCAAAGGAGAAAAAAATATAGCAAAAGAGGAATAAAGTTTTAAAGAATAAAATGGCAATAAACAACTACATATCCAATAATAACCTCAAATATAAATGGATTAAATGATCCAATCAAAAGACAAAGGATAGCTGCATGGATGAGAAAACAGGACCCATACATATGCTGTCTATAAGAGACACACCTTAAAACAAAAGATGAACATAAACTGAAGATAAAATGATGAAAAAAAATATTTCACGCAAATGGAAATGAAAAAAAGCTGGGGTAGCAATACTTATATCAGACAAAATAGACTTTAAAACAAAAGAAGTCACTACATAATGATAAAGGGAGCAATCCAACAGGAATATATAACTGTTATAAATATCTACACACTTGATATAGGAGCACCTAAATATATAAAGCAGACTTTGATGGATATAAAGGATGAGATCAACAGCAATTCTATAATAGTAGGGGATTTCAATATCCCACTAACATCACTAGATACATCCTCAAGAAAGAAAATTAACAAGGAAACAGCAGACTTAAAGGACATACTAGATGAACTCAATTTAATAGATATCTTCAGAACCTTTCTCCCTAAAGCAGCAGAATATACATTCTTTTCAAGTGCCCATGGTACATTCTCTAGGATAGACCACATGTTAGGGCAAAAAAGCAGTCTCAACAAATTTAAGAAGATTGAAATCATATCAAGCACTTTCTCTGATCCCAATGGCATGCAACTAGAAATCAACAACAGAAAAATTGAAAAATACTCAAACATTTGGAAACTAAATAGCATGTTATTAAATAACGAATGGGTTAACAATGAGATCAAAGAAGAAATAAACAACTTCCTAGAAAAAAACCATAACGAGCATATATCAACTCAAAATTTATGGGACACAACAAAAGCAGTCCTGAGAGGGAAGTTCATAGCATTACAGGCATACCTTAAGAAGCTAGAAAAAGCTCAAATAAACAACTTGACCCTGCATCTAAAAGAACTAGGAAAAGAAGAGTAAGTAAAGCCCACAGGTAGTAGAAGGAAGGAAATAATAAAGATCAGAGCAGAAATAAATGGCATAGAGGCTAAAGAAACAATACAGAGGATCAATGAAACCAGGAGCTGGTTCTTTGAAACAGTAAACAAGATCCATGAACCTTTAACCAGACTCACCAAGAAAAAAAGAGAAAGGACACAAATAAATAAAATTAGAAATGAGAGTGGAAAAATAACAACTGACACAACAGAAATACAAAATATTGGAAGAAAATACTATGAAGAACTATACGCCAAAAAACTAGACAACCTAGATGAAATGGACAAGTTCCTGGAAACATATAATCACCCAAAAATCAATCTGAAAGAATCAGAAAACCCAAACAGACCAATTTTATCAAATGTGAATGGAACAGTTATCCAAAAACTCCCAAAAAAGAAAAGTCCTGGGCCTTATGGCTTCACAAGTGAATTCTACCAAATATTCAAAGAAGAACTAACTCCTATCCTTCTCAAGCTATTTCAAAACATTCAAGAGGAAGGAAGACTTCCAAGCTGCTTTATGAGGTGAGTATAATTCTGATTCCAAAACCAGGCAAAGACAACACAAAGAAAGAAAATTATAGGCCAATATCCCTGGTGAATTTAGATGATAAAATCTTCAACAAAATATTAGCAAACTGGATCGAACAATATATGAAAAAAATCAACACCATGATCAAGTGGGATTTATTCTTGGGAGGCAAGGCTGGTAAAATATTAGCAAATCAATCAATGTGATTCATCACATAACAAAAGGAAGGAGAAAAACCACATGATAATTTCAATAGATGCAGAAAAAGCATTTGATAAAATCCAGCACCCATTCATGATCAAAACTCTCAGCGAAGTAGGAATACAGGGAACACACCTCAACATGATAAAGGCCATCTATGACAAACCCACAGCCAACATCATACTCAATGAGCAAAAATTAAAAGTAATCCCATTAAAATCAGGAACAAGGCAGGGGTGCCTCCTTTCACCAATCTTATTAAACATAGTTCTTGAAGTCCTAGCCACAGCAATCAAACAAGAAAAAGAAATAAAAGGCATCCAAATTGGAAAAGAAGAAGTAAAGCTATCATTATTTGCAGATGATATGATATTGTATATAGAAAACCCTAAAGTCTCAGTCAAAAAACTACTGGACCTTATAAATGAATTCAGCAAGGTGGCAGGATATAAAATTAACACTCAGAAATCAGAGGCATTTTTATACACTAACAATGAACTGTCAGAAGGAGAAATTAAGGAAGCAATCCCCTTTACCATTGCAACCAAAAAATTAAAGTACCTAGGAATAAATTTAACCAGGGAGATTAAAGACTTGTACTCAGAAAATTATAAAACATTGATAAAAGAAATCAAGGAAAATACAAACAAGTGGAAGCATATATCATGCTCACAGTTAGGAAGAATAAACATCATTAAAATGTCTATATTACCCAAAACAATTTATAAATTCAATGCAATACCGATTAAAATACCAATGACTTACTTCAAAGATAAAGAACACATTTTCCAAAAATTTATATGGAACCAAAAGAGAACACAAATAGCCTCAGCAATCTTGAAAAAGAAGAATAAAGTGGGAGGTATCACACTTCCGGATATCAAGTTATACTACAAGGCCATTGTACTCAAAACAGTCTGGTAGTGGCATAAGAACAGGCATATAGATCAATGGAACAGACCGGAGAACCCAGAAATAAACCCACACTTTTATGGACAACTGATATTTGACAAAGGAGGTAAGAGCATACATTGGAGTAAAGACAGCCTCTTCAACAAATGGTGTTGGAAAAATTGGACAGCTACCTGCAAAAAAATGAAACCAGAGCACCAACTTACACCATTCACAAAAATAAACTCAAAATGGATAAAAGACTTAAATGTAAGCCGTAAAACCATAGCATCTTAGAAGAAAACATAGGTAGTATGCTCTCCAACATCTCTCACAGAAATATATTTGCTGATTTATCTCCACGGGGAAGTGAAATAAAAAACAGGATATACAAATGAGACTATATCAAACAAAAAGTTTTTCCACAGCTAAAGACAATAAGAACAGAATAAAAAGAGAAACTACTCAATGGGAAAATATATTTGACTATACATCTGATGAGGGGTTAATAACCAAAATGTATAAAGAACTTGTAAAACTCAATACCCGGAAGACAAACAATCCAATCAAAAATGGGCAAAAGAAATGAATAGACACTTCTCCAAAGAGGACATACAGATGGCCAATAGGCATATGAAAAAATGCTCAATATCACTAATCATTAGAGAAATGCAAATTAAAACCACAATGAGATATCACCTCACATCAGTAAGAAGGGTGCTGCTCAACAAAACAAAACAGAATAAGTGCTGGCGAGGATGTGGAGAAAAGGGAACCCTCCTGCACTGCTGGTGGGAATGCAGACTGGTGCAGCCACTGTGGAAAACAGTATAGAAATTCCTCAAGAAATTAAAAATTGAACTGTGTTTTGACCTAGCTATACCACTTTTAGGAATATACCCCAAGAACACCATAGCGCTGTTTGAGAAGAAGAAATGTACCTCCATGTTTATGGCAGCATTGTTCACAATAGCGAAGATCTGGAAACAGCACAAGTGTCCATCAGTGGACAAGTGGATTAAAAAGCTTTGGTACATTTATATATACTATGGAATACTACTCAGCCATAAGAAATGATGATGTTGAATCATTTACAACAATATGGATGGACCTTGATAACATTATACTGAGTGAAATAAGTAAATCAGAAAAAACTAGGAACTGTATGATTCCATACATAGGTGGAACATAAAAATGAGACTCAGAGACATGGACAAGAGTGTGGGGGTTACGGTGTGGGGGTAGGAGAGGGAGGGTGTTGGGGAAGGGGAAGGTCACAAAGAAAACCAGTTAGAAGATGACAGAAGACAATTGACTTTGAGTGGTGGGAATGCAGCATAATCAAATGTCAAAATAACCTAGAGATGTTTTCTCTGAACATATGTACCCTGATTTATCAATGTCACTCCATTAAAATTAAAAAAAGGTCCCTTACTTTTGACCCTAACTGTTTCATAATTTATTACTCCTGACTGAAGTCTCCCCCTAAACTTTCTTTACTCACTGTGCACACTTGGGGAGTTCCGTCACCTGCCTTTAGTTTAGTTTTCTCGTACCCAGATCCCTGTTAAGGTGCCACTTGCTGCGGACCAGCGTGGCTAGTAATTCCAGGTCCTGAGAGAGAGCATAAACAGAATTAAGAAAATAGACTCATTGAGAAAAGAGGATGGGATTGCGAGGCCTCTGCAATGCTGATGGCAGGAACAGAGGGAGAGAGCCTAATGTCTGCTTTATTATATAGAGAAGACAAAGCCTTTAAGCCAATATACAAATAAGGAAGTCTCTGATACAAAGCCACTTATCTGAGGCATAATGGGATTCCTCATGAGAGTGCACCACCCCACATCATGCAACAGTTTAGGGTGTGGGGAAAAGCTTAGTTTTGAGAAGATCTTAGTATTAGAAGAATGTTGAAAAGAGCTTAGTATTAAAAGGGTGAGAACGGCTTAGTCTTAAACTAAGCCTTAGGCTGTAAGGACTTTGCCAGAGTACAGCCTGTTTCCCACAATCCCTGGCCCTAGTACCTCCTCTCCACTGGCCTTCAGGTGTGGCTGAGGTTTCTGCTTTCTTCCCCCACCACACCTTTCAGAACCCTCCTTCTTAAATGTGACCACACTCAAGAGATCACATAATTTAATTATTCTGTAATCTGATCCTCACCCTACTTTCTCCAACCTTCATGTAATTTTCCTTACATTCTCTCCTTAAATTTCTGATGCATAAAAGAAACTGCAAAACTGTTACTTTCTGGAACATTTGAGATCTTGCTCCCCAGCATTTGTATTCAGTTTGCCTCAAATAAACTCACAAAAATTCTGTACAGGTTTGGATGTTTTTTACACGGACAAGGTGCTTTATGGGTGACACTGGGGAGTCCTGGTCAGAGGCATGGATAAAATGAAAACCTTTTAGGACAATAGAGGGTGGTTCTTAGCTTACCCATCTGGTAGGAATCCCCAGGTAGGACTGATAGGGGCTATCAGCACAGACCTGATATTCAGTATTGAAAACCAGTGGAAAGGTTAGGTTTCCTAACCTTAACATTGTAATTAGGTTTAATACAATGTCAAAAAGCATGTATTAAACTAACTCTCCTGCTGACTACCATTGCAGACCTTGTCTCTATAAGTATACCCAAAAGTTAGCAAGAACTGGAGAGGATTTAACACTTGAAAGAAGAAAACTATTGTTGGTCAAATAAGTTTGTGAATATTAATACAATATATATGTTTGCTCGCTTATAGTTTGCATTGGGTGTGGGGGACAGGTTGTAAGCAGGCAGGGTCCTTATAGCCTAAGGCTTAGTTTTAAGACTAAGCTTTTCCCCACACCCTTGACTGATGCATGATAGGGGGTGGTGCACTCTTATGAGGAATCCCATTTTGCCTCAGATAAGTGATTTTGTATCAGAGACTTCCTTGTTTGTATATTGGATTAAAGGTTTTGATTTCTACACTATAAAATGGGGCAGACCGGAAGCTTGCTCTCTCTTGGTTCCTGAGATAAACATTAGAGAGGAGAACAGAGAAAGGCCATATGGAGTAGAGGAGAAGCATCCAAAATGGCAGAATGCTGAAGGAGAAGCCAGTTTGTGCAGAAAGAAAGAGATTGGGAACAGAGGTGAATAAGGCTGGTGAGGTACAAACCTTTGATTCTAGGAAACTCAGATAAGTCAGTGGGTTTGGGAGCCCTGAATGGAAAGGGAAGTGTTTTTCCACTGTGTGTATTTCTTGCCTGCTGGGGGCAAGCTAGTATTAAAGCTAATGGCCCACCAGTTCTTGGCTTCATTGTTTCATTACCATTTGTTCGAATCAAATGGGAACCTGCATGGACCAGGCAGCTGTGATGGTGGCCGCGTCTACTGGCCATACAACTTCATTAGGTGAAATACACATATACAAACCTCTTTCCTAAAGGCACTTCTTGTCCTCAAGAGGCTAATGAAAAAGTCACAATCTTACTGACTTGAGGAATTAGAAAGCAAAGTTTGGAATGCTGGTTGGCTGGACTTTGACACAAAATATCCCTGAAAGCAAGAAACAAAAGAATCTTGAAAACTTAACCTATTAGATTTCAGAAGTTTATATTGATATAAAGCCACTGCATTCAACACAGAGTAGAATCAGCATAAAGAGAAAATAAGAAACAAATAGAACAGAAGAGAGTTCAGAAGTGGATTCATATATATACGATCAATTAACTTTTTTACTAAGGAGTAAATTAATTTAATTGGAGAAGATTATTTTTTTTCAATAAATGTGTACAACAACTGAAAAAAAACATGAAAAAAGATGAATTTTGAGCTCTACTTTATTTGAAGTACAAAAACAAATTTGAGATAAATGGTAGATCTGAATGTAAATTCTAAAACTAAAATTTTTAGAATACATGGGAATATATATGTTATCTAGAAATAGGTAGAAAGATTATTTATTTATCAATAAAGACACATGGATCTTTATTTTACTCAGTGGTTTATAATTCATTGAGCCAATATTCAGTTTGGTACTCAATTATCAGCTGGCCAGAGGGAGCCCCGCAAATTGGATCTTATGTCCTTTTGATATGTCCCTATTATTCTTTGAGCACATTTTCATCTTCTGACACAAAAAGATATTCCAGACCACTTTTGCTCCTTCATTCTCCAAGCTCTAGAATCAGCTATTTTTCCAAGGACTTTGGGCTCATTTTAGTTGGGATGGTATAAATCTAGGCCTTTATTTTGCCCAGATAAACAGATGTCATACAGGCAGTCCCCAGATTATAAATGAGATAGGTTCTGTAGATTTGTTCTTAAGTTGAATTTGTATGTAAGTTGGAACAGGTACATTTACCTATTAAATGCAACTTTGATGTTTCTCTTAACACAGTATTTATTTTTACCTTTCTGTGCATATAAATACTTAAACATTTTCAAATATAACCTTAAACAATCTTGGATGATGCAGATGATGATGCACTTGTTGGAAGGTTTGGGCTGCTGTTAGAGAGTCAGGGTTTGATTCTCTTGCTGGAGTCAGGATCTTGAAGGCATCGAGGGAGGTTTGTTCAGAGCCTTTCTCTCATCATAAATGGCCCTGTAGCATCTCAGGCCTTTGGTAACTGTGCAGGAAACTTTGGTGAACCTCTCTGTGTTAGGGTCTTGCTCCTCTAACTTTGCCTGCTTCAATGAGATGAAAAGCATTGGCTCACTCTTTTGTAGATAACTTTTCAGTCTTGGAGTTTCTAGGTCCCTGTTTTCTTCTATAAATGCTATCTTCTGCTGCTCTAGTTCCATAAGTTCTTCATTGATTAGTTCTTTGCCATGGGAGTCAAGTAACTATCATACCATTTTCACTGATGTCCAACTGCAGTTGATTAGAGATAGCCCTTATGGCACTTCATTTATAAGTACAAGTTGTATGCAAGTAGAATATTTATAACTTGGAAACTTACTGTATATGATCATATAATTGGTAAGACAATGGATATTAAAGTCCATTAGAGGATAGCCTCTGAACGATGTTCAGCATACTCCCAAGTTCATTCAGACTATAAGCGTCTCCCTTGAAAAATCTTTTCATTCCACTAGAGCAGCGGTTCTCAACCTGTGGGTCGCGACCCCGGCGAAGGTTGAACGATCAAAACACAGGGGTCGCCTAAAGCCATCGGAAAATACATATTTATTATACAATACATTTTTAAATAAAATATGTATTTCCGATGACTTAGGCGACCCCTGTGTTTTGGTCGTACGACCCCCGCCAGGGTCGCGACCCACAGGTTGAGAACTGCTGCACTAGAGAGACAAACCCAGCATATCTAAAACAAGAGAGAACTATAAAAGAAATATATTTGCTTGCTTAATGTACAACCTCTAGTTGCTATGGGATTGTATAAGAGATGCATTATCTTTTATTTTTTAATTTTGTTTAGAAAATTAAATTTAACAGGGTGACATTGATCAATAAGAGTACACAGATTTCTATGACATTTGAACTCTTGATTTTTTGTATACCCTACAGCCAAAGTCAAATCACTTTTTGTTACCATATATTTGTCTCCCTTTACACTCTTCTCTTACCTCCACCCCCACATCCTCCTCCCCCAGTACCCACATCACTTTTGTCTATGGCCATGAGTTTCAGTTTTATATCCCACTTATCTGTGAAATCATATAGTTCTTATCTTTTTCTGATTTGTTTATTTCACTCAGTATGATGTTCTCAAGGTTCATCCATGTTGTAAATGGCACTATGTCATCATTTCTTATGGCTGAGTAGTATTCTATTGTATACATGTACCACATCTTTTTTATCCAATCTTCTATTGAGGGACACTTTGGGTATTTCTTATCTTGGCCACTGTGCATTAACTTTCTGAATAGAGAGCCTGCTGTCATCAAAAGCTGGAGGGAATACAGAAGTGCCTCTTGGAAACACTGGGGAGATTAGATTGGTGAGTGAATGAAGCAGAAAGCTGGACAGGGTGATGAGAATAATTTTATCAGAAAAATTTGAGAATTCCTATTTGACAGCTAACTCGTTTACCCTATCAGCCTTCCCTCCATCCACATAGTGGTTGGCTGCCTATCCATTTTTAGCAAAATGAGTTGTTTAGCTAGAATTCTGGGGCACATTAATAAATAAGAAAATAGTGAAACTCCCTCCTTGCGTCCTTCCAAAGACAGCTTCCTGGCTCTCAGGTTAGAAAATGAATGACCAGGGTTGGACATTTGTTTTCCTAGAGTTAATTACAGATCCCCAAATTCTCATTTTAGAGTCTTCAAACATACACTGCAATCAAATTCAATATAATTTGAAAATCACTTCTCTTTCTGACTAGGACTGATAATTGACCTTCATTTTTGTCATGGCCTTAGGGATATTTTTTCTTGCATACCTAAAGAGAGAGGCCACAGATGCCACAAAATCTTTCTGAGGCTTAGAGTTGAAATCAGGAGACTCAGGCTTGAAGAAGCATTACAGTTGGAGAGAGGGCTGGGGAAATATGGAAGTTCCTCTTACAGCTGTAGTTTTAGGAGATGCCAAAAGACAGACTTTTTAGATTCCAGAGATTGTGTACTATTTATATGCAAACAAAGAATTAAGCTGTAATAGGACCACAGGAGAATAAGCTCTTAATGAATATTATATGAACTAGCTATTATGCTAAATGCTTTATGTTTAGTTTTTCATTTAATCCTTATAGCTACCCTATGGTGCAGGTGTTGTAATGAGTTTTACAAATGCAGAAACAAAGTCTCATGAGATAGTCTTAGGTCAGGTTCCCCTGGAAACAGATTCTGTCATTTGTGTACAGAAGATTTATTGAGGAGTGCTGAACAGCACCTGTGGAGGAGCCAGGGAAACACAGCTGGGCCAAGGAAGAAGTTTAATTGGGATGATGTGACAGAGGCCTCAGCAAATCCTTCATGGAGCTCTGGTACTGAGATGGCCTTTCAGAGTTGTGTCATATCAAGGTGAAGGGTTGTTTGCAATGTCTTATGGCCCAGTCACTGAATACCAGCAGACCCCAAGGAGAAGCTGCTCCATTTGGGCAAGCCAATTCCTAGATCTGTCATCAGCACACATTCTCAAAAGGTAGCATAATGAGTGCCTCAGTCTTAAAGGTGGGATCTAGATGGCACAAGACACCATCCACACAGTCTATCCATAGGATTCACTTGTTTTATATAGTACCCCCTACATGGAGACAACTTCACAATTCTGATTGATCTTGTTTCAATATAAAACTTAAAAAGAAAGGTTAGTGTAGCTTGCCACTATAGTTGTCTGAGAGTCACTACTTTCTTCTCTTTCCTGTACTGCCCATTTTAGAGTCCCCTCACTCATGGTTGATACTTCTGTTATACTACATGGCTTACCTGGCAGGGTTACCCATGCTCTCATCCCTGAGGGTTCTGAGCCCTTGGTCACCATGCTCTTCTCAGGCCATGGCTGTTGTACTTCTCCATTTTCCACCAAAACTGGGTGGGAGAGTACCAAGAAATATCAGGGTAACCTGAATGACAACCATACTCTTCTCTGCCTCATTGTATAAAAGCAGCCCTGCCTGTTCCTTACTAATCTTGCTAATTCTAATGCTTTTTCTTGCTTAATGGTCTCTCAGCACAAAGCACTCTAAGAAACTGGGAGGCAGCTGTAGCTTATAGTTAATTAGGATTTTAACACATACCCTGGTACAAATATTTCCTTTCTGAGAACAAGGACCCCTGGATTCCAGAACATAAAGACACAGGATTAAGAAGCACAAATTCCCCAGGTAGATCACTGGGAATGATGGTAAGAGGGGCCTCTACTGCTTCTACCCCTTGCTTCCTGGGCCTATTGGAACACAACACATCACACAATGGTTGTTGCTTCAGGTTGTATAATGCCTCTGGGCTGATGCTCATCTTTCTCATTGAACCATCTTCAAGATGATGACTCAGCAGCTGTTCCATTGCTCTCTCAGGCTTGCAGCTGCTACGGAGTGGGTACCCTGTTCTAAAGTGATGCTATGCAGTATCCCCTGTCAGGGGAATAAAAATTATGTAAAACCTCAATACTGGTGCTTGGCAAAGTCCTGTGGGCAGGAAAGAAAAAGCCCTATCACACTGTGTAACAGGGCACTCTGTCTGTGAGCAGAGAAGGGAACTGTTCCCACTCTATAAGAGCAGTACAAGTTGTGATCAGAGGAAAGGTGATGGGGGTAATGGCAAGGCTAAAATCCCAGCAGCAATACTTTTGAGGAGAAATCTGAGGTAGATGCAGCAGAAGCAGGAGCAACCTGGGGACAGCCTCACTCAAGCCCTTAGATGGCAGATGACAAGCCCATTGCAGCACATTGGAGGTAAAGATCTCCCAAAGAGCATGCGGTCTGGAGTAGGGTTTTGAGTTTCCCTGCTAGGGAAAGGGAAGAGATTCAGCCATTCTCCTCCAGTCAGAGAAAAGGCTGTTATTGTTAGCATTGTTATTGCTTTTATTAGTTATATCCCTGGTTGATTTTCATCTATTTCTTTTTCAGAAACAAGGTTATACAAGGTCATATTACCTTTTAAGTTCAGCCTCGACGGTGTTAGTGGTGGGGGATACAGGTGATGAGAGAGTGGGACCCGTGGGATGGCTTTGATCTGGGGTGTGGATTCACAGAAACACTGCCGTTTTTATTTGTACTTCAGTTTCCTTAGATAGAAGAATCACACGGAGATCTATCAGATGCCGTTTATGGGTGCTGAAAGGTCTGATTCTAACACAAATATTTTCAGAAGGAACATTGTAAATGTCAAAAACTGTCAGCTCAGTGAGCATCTTTTGGTAGTAATGCTTTCTAGTAGTAAATATCCACTGGTTCTCTCTCTTATGGTCAGTTGAACAAAACTCTTGCATGCTTTGCTGGTTTCTAACTAATGAGCTGGCTTTGCTCTCTTAAAACAGTAATATATACTAGAGAGTCTATTGAGTCAATAAACCTTTACTTAGAACTGTCTTAATGACCAACAGCACAACATCACAGGAAATAAGGTTCTTAGACTGAATCATATCTCTGGTTTTGAATTTTTCCATAGGCATACAAGAATAATGAAAGGAATCACATTATATTTGTTGTGCCTGGGGAAGTACAAAGATATTTGTCCCACATGTTCTTCCTTTTAGAATTTTAACGTGAAATGGCCAAACATAAGTTTCTAAAAATGGCATTTGGGAGATGATGTCAGAGTAATGGCATGGTAGGAAGCGATACCAATAAATCTCCCCCAAAACTCAACAAGATCTTCAACCAGAAACAGCAAAACCTATCCTTGGAGCCTCCAGATGTTTTGCAATACACCAGAAGGTATGGTCGAGCGAAAAATTGGCTAAATATATAATCAAACCCTGAAGGAAATAGGGAGTAAGAAATGCTCCGCCTTCCTCACTAACCTAAATAGGACTGCTTTCACTGGAAAATGAGAGTATAGAAACTAAGGCGGGCAAAGGGGGTAAATAGATCCAGGCCGCGGCACAAACAGCCGAACCAAGCTATGGCATGGAGATCCAAGCTGAGGAAAAACTGCCTGTGGCAACCCAGGCAATACAAGCTAACACTTGCGCCAAACCCAGATAAAGAAAGACAAGTGGGGCAGCCATTTTCCCCGATCTCCTGATCGGCGCGCGCAGATAGTGGGCGAGAGATTCCTTCGAAATCCCCAGGAGTGGGCGCCCGTGTTATTTCACAGAGAGGCAGAGTCAGAGGCCTTTGTGTGGGCTGAAAGTGGAATCTCCGGGCCACCCCAGCGCCCTGAAAAAGCCATGCATGGGGAGGGAGCGAGAGCCAATTCCAACGCTGGAACTTTTCCATGCGGGCGGGGCTTTCACTCAAAGTGTGAGGCAGCCGGCCTGATATCCTGGTCGGCACGCACAGAGAGTGGGCAAGAGACTCCTCTGAGTGCCTCAGGAGTGGGCACCCGTGTTACCCCACAGAGGGGCAGAGTCAGAGGCCTCTGTGTGGGCCAAAAGCAGAATCTCCAGGCCACCCCAGTGCCCTGAAAAAGCCACGCACAGGGAGGGAGTGAGAGCCAATTCCAAGCTGGAACTTTTCCGTGCGGGCAGGGGTTTCACTCAGAGGGTGGGGAGGCCGGTCTGATATCCTGGTCTGCAAGCGAAGATAGTGAGCGAGAGATTCCTCCGAGTGCCTCAACAGTGGGTGCCTGTGTTATCCCACAGAGGGGCAGAGTCAGGGGCCTTTGTGTGGGCCAAAGGTGGAATCTCCAGGCTTCCCCAGCACTATGAAAAAGCCACGCACGGGGAGGGAGCGAGAGCCAATTCCAACACTGGAACTTTTCTATTGCGGGCGGGGGTTTCACTCAGAGAGTGAGACTGTCAGCCTGATATCCTGGTCTGCACACAGATAGTGAGCGAGAGTTTCCTCCAAGCACCCCGGAAGGGGGTGCCCACTCGTGTTACCAGACAGAGTGGCAGAGCCAGAGGTCTTTGAGTGGGCGGAAGCCCCACCTGATTATGCTACCAGCTCTGACTGACTGAGCCTTATCCAGAGCCCTGTGATGAGTGGGAATAGATTTGGGAGTTGCCAGCTCTTTGAGCCTCTTACTATCCAGGCAGAGGCAGCAACAACCTCATAGCTGGATTATCAGGCTACTAATTGAAGAAGGAAAGACTAGGAGAGAGGCTCCAGGAACACAGACTCTCTCACTGTCAGAGCCTATAAATGCTAATGAGCCTCAACTGCCAATGAGACTGAAGCACAATACATGACATCACCATAGAGACTTATCAACTGCAAATCTCTACCTGAGCGTGCAAAATGGGCAGAACCCAGGGTACAGAGTCACCAACCAGGAAGAGGGAGAGAAAGGAAAAAGCAAGAAGATAACCTCTCAAAATCAAGAATAATCTGCAGACTTTATAACCTATCCCGTTTTATTATATTTGTTCACTTGTTTCTCTAATCTTCATTATTAATTTTTTTTCCTCCTCCACTTTGGACGTTTAACTCTCTGCCGGTATTACTTTCTCCTCTCCTTGAGCTACACTACCCATAAATGTTACATCTCCCATTATCTTTTCTTTCCTCTTCCTTTCTCTCTATGAGGGTTGCACTCCAAAACCCTTAAATCTCTCTCTCTCCTCTTCTTTCTTTTTTCTTATTTTAGTGGTTTCCTTTTTTTCTCTCTCTCTCTTTCTTTTCTCCCTCTATATTAATTTCTTCCTTTCTCCTTTACGTCTCCTCTCATTCAAACCTTAATAACAAACAAATTATATTATCTGGGACTCAAACTTATGTTTGTGGCATTTTGGGGGGTTTTTACTTCACCTTTTTAACTCACTAGCAGTGCTCCCATCCCTGGCTCTCCATTTTATCTAGTTCTTGTTCCACTAAATACAATAGTGATTTTTTAATTTGTCCCCCCATGTTCCTGTTTCCCTCTTATTCCTCTCATCATAACTCTTAGTCAACCAACACCTAAAAGCAAATAATTTTATTCTTGACCCAAATTTTTTCCTTATTTGCTTTTTGTGGGTCCATACCCCCGCCTTTTTCCCCCCCTTTATTATTTCTCCCCAATTCAGGTCCTCCAATACAGGCATTGTTTGTTCTATTTAGTACAATATAATTCACAGTTCACCACAAGATTTTCTCAAGAAAGAGGGGAGAGGAGAGGAGAGGGAAAAAAGGAGGGATGGTAATAATTTCCTTTTTTAAAAATTTTTATTTTATTTTATTTTTCTTTATTTAATTATTAATTTTTTTAAAAAAACAACTCTTTTCGATTTTTTATTATTTTAACTTTTTATACCTTATTAAATCTCATTAATACTATCAACAAAACCACCCTCAGATTTCATTAAGGAAGAGAAAATTGAATATCATGGATACAAAAAAAGAGAGGTAACACAGATAGAAGAGGAAAAATCTATGGAGAAAAAATTAAATATATTGGAAACCTTGAAGCTAAATGACAGAGAGTTTAAAATAGAAATCCTAAAAATACTCAGAGATATACAAGAAAACACAGAAAGGCAATTTAGGGAGCTCAGAAAACAACTCAATGAACACAAAGAATATATTTCCAAGAAAATTGAAACTATAAAAACAAATAAAACAGAGATGAAAACTCAGTTCACGAGCTGAAAAATGAGGTAACAAGCTTAGCTAATAGAACAGGCCAGATAGAAGGTAGGATTAGTGAAATAGAAGACAAACAACTTGCACAACAGAGAGAGGAAGAAAGAGACTCAAAAATTTTAAAAAACGAAATAGCGCTACAGGAATTATCTGACTCCATTAAAAAGAATAACATAAGAATAATAGGTATATCAGAGGAGAAGAGAGAGAAAATGGAATGGAGAACATACTCAAACAAATGATAGATGAGAACTTCCCAAGCATGTGGAAAGAACTAAAGCCTCAAATTCAAGAAGCAACTCCGAGTATTCTTAACCCCAACAAACCTACTCCAAGCACATCATAATGAAATTGGCACAAACAAATGGCAAAAAAAAAATTCTCAAGGCAGCCAGGGAAAAGAAGAATACAACATATAAAGGAAGGCCCATTAGATTATCATCTGATTTCTCATCAGAAACTCTACAAGCTAGAAGAGAGTGGACCCCAATATTTAAAGTCATGAAAGAGAGGAACTTTCAGCCACAAATACTATACCCATCAAAGCTATCCTTCAAATACGAAGGAGAAATGAAAACATTCACAGATACAAAAAAGATGAGGAAATTTATCATCAGAAAACCCCCACTCCAGGAATTGCTAAAGGTGGTTCTTCACTCAGATACAAAGAACAAAAAAAAAAAACAGAGCCACAAGTAAAAGCTACAAGAAGAATACAATAAAACCAAATTTAAACTGTGACAACAACAAAAAGAAAGGGGGGAGAGAGGATGGAGAGTAACAGTAGCAAAGGAAGATGGAGTGCAAAAGTACTCACAAAATAATGCTCTACAATGAACAGGGTAGAAACCCTTTTCATTACTGTAGGAAACCTTTTCATTACTTAAAGGTAACCACCATTAAAAAAACCACCACAGAAGCACATGATTTAAAAAAGATAGCAACAGAGGAAAGATGTATGGACTACAACCAAATAAAAACAAAAGATAGAAAAACAAAAGAGAAGAATCAAACAAGACAGAAAACTAATAGAAAGCAATCTATAAAATGGCAATAGGGAACTCACAAATATCAATAATTACACTAAATGTAAACAGATTAAACTCACCAATAAAAAGGCACAGAGTAGCAAAATGGATTAAAAAAGAAAATCCAAATGTATGCTGCCTACAAGAAACTCATCTAAGTAACAAGGATAAAAACAAATTCAAAGTGAAAGGCTGGAAAACAATACTCCAAGCAATCCAAAAAAAAAGCAGGCGTAGCAATACTCATATCTGATAATGCTGACTACAAGACAGCAAAATTACTCAGGGACTAAAATGGCCATTTCATAATGACTAAGGAGACACTGAATCAAGAAGACATGATAATTCTTAATATATATGCATCAAACGAAGAAGCACCAAAATATATAAGACAGCTACTTATTGACCTTAAAACAAAAAATGACAAAAATACAATCATACTTGGAGACCTCAATTCACTGTTGAGAGCTCTAGATCGGTCATCCAAACAGAGAATCAACAAAGATATAGTGGCCTTTAACAAAACAGTAGAGCACCTGGATATGATAGACATCTACAGGACATTTCATCCTAAAGTGACTGAGTATACATTGTTCTCCCGTGTACATGGATTATTCTCAAGAATTGACCATATGTTGGGCCACAAAAACAACATCAGCAAATTCAGAAAAATTGAAGTTGTACCAAGCATATTTTCTGATCATAAAGCCTTGAAACTAGAATTCAACTGTAAAAAAGAGGGGGAAAAACCCACAAAATTGTGGAAACTAAACAACATACTTCTAAAAAATGAATGGGTCAAGGAAGAAATAAGCACAGAGATCAAAAGATATATACAGATAAATGAAAATGAAAATACGACATATCAGAATCTCTGGGATGCAGCAAAAGCAGTAATAAGAGGAAAGTTCATATCACTTCAGGCCTATATGAACAAACAAGAGAGAGCCGCAGTAAACCACTTAACTTCAAACCTAAGGAACTAGAAAAAGAAGAACAAAGACAACCCAAAACCAGCCGAAGAAAGGAGATAATAAAAATCAGAGCAGAAATAAACGAAATAGAGAACAGAAAAACTATAGAAAAAATCAATAAAACAAGGAACTGGTTCTTTAAAAAGATCAACAAAATCGAAAACCCTTGGCAAGACTCACCAAGGAAAAAAGACACAGGACTCAAATAAATAAAATCCAAAATGAAAGAGGAGAGATCACCACAGACATCATAGATATACAAAGAATTATTGTAGAATACTATGAAAAACTATATGCCACCAAATACAACAATCTAGAAGAAATGGATAAATTCCTAGAACAATACAACCTTCCTAAACTGAGTCATGAAGAACCAGAAAGCCAAAACAGACCAATCAGCAGGGAGGAAATAGAAAAAATTATTAAAAACCTCCCCAAAAATAAAAATCCAGGCCCAGACGGTTATACTAGTGAATTCTATCAAACATTCAAAGAAGACTTGGTTCCTATTCTACTCAAAGTCTTCCAAAAAATTGGAGAAGAAGCAATACTTCCAAACACATTTTATGAGGCCAACATAACCCTCATACCAAAACCTGGCAAGGACGGCACAAAGAAAGAAAACTACAGACCAATATCTCTAATGAATACAGATGCTAAAATACTAAACAAAATACTGGCAAATCGAATACAACAACATATTAAAAAAATAATACATCATGATCAAGTGGGATTCATCTCAGAATCTCAAGGATGGTACAACATACGTAAAACGGTTAATATAATACACCATATCAACAAAACAAAGAACAGAAACCACATGATCTTATCAATAGACGCAGAAAAGGCTTTCGATAAAATACAACACAATTTTATGTTTAAGACTCTCAACAAAATGGGTATTGAAGGAAAATATCTCAACATGATAAAGGCCATATATGATAAACCATCAGCCAACATCATATTAAATGGCGTAAAACTGAGGACTTTCCACCTTAAATCAGGAACATGACAGTGTTGTCCACTCTCTCCACTCTTATTTAACGTGGTGCTAGAAGTTCTGGCCAGAGCAATCAGACAAGACAAAGTAATAAAAGGCATCCATATCGGAAAAGAAGAAGTAAGGGTATCACTTTTCGCTGATGATATGATCCTATACATCGAAAACCCAAAGGACTCCACAAAAAGATTACTAGAAACAATAAACCAATACAGTAAGGTCGCAGGATACAAAATTAACATACAAAAGTCCATAGCCTTTCTATATGCCAACAATGAAATATTAGAAAATGAACTCAAAAAAATAATCCCCTTCACGATTGCAACAAAAAAAATAAAATACCTAGGAATAACCATAACAAGGAATGTAAAGGACCTATATAATGAAAACTACAAGGCATTGCTAAGAGAAATAGAAAAAGACACAATGAGATGGAAAAATATTCCTTGTTCTTGGACAGGAAGAATAAATATAATTAAAATGGCCATATTACCCAAAGTAATATATAAATTTAATTCAATTCCCATCAAAATTCCTATGACATTTTTTAAAGAAATGGAACAAAAAATCATAAGATTTATATGGAATTATAAAAAACCCCGAATAGCCAAAGTAATCCTAAGGAAAAAGAATGAAGCTGGGGGCATTACAATACCTGACTTTAAACTATATTATAGGGCCACAATAATCAAAACTGCACGGTATTGGCAGAAAAATATACACTCAGAAAAATGGAACAGAATAGAAAGCCCAGAAATAAAACCACATATATATGGTCAAATAATCTTTGATAAAGGGGACAACACAAAATGGAGAAAAGAAAGCCTCTTCAACAAATGGTGTTGGGAAAACTGGAAAGCCACATGCAAAAGAATGAAACGTGACTATAGCCTATCCCCATGTACTAAAATTAATTCAAAATGGATCAAAGACCTAAATATAAGATCTGAAACAATAAAGTACATAGAAGAAGACATAGGTACTAAACTCATGGACCTGAGTTTTAAAGAACATTTTATGAACTTGACTCCACAGGCAAGAGAAGTGAAGGCAAAGATAAATGAATGGGACTACATCAGAATAAAAAGTTTTTGCTCAGCAAGAGAAACTGATATCAAAATAAACAGACAGCCAACTAAATGGGAACTGATATTTTCAAATAACAGCTCATATAAGGGCCTAATATCCAAAATTTACAAAGAACACATAAAACTCAACAACAAACAAACAAACAATCCAATAAAAAAAATGGGAAGAGGACATGAACAGACACTTCTTTCAGGAAGAAATACAAATGGCCAACAGATATATGAAAAGATGCTCATCTTCATTAGTTATTAGAGAAATGCAAATCAAAACTACAATGAGATACCAACTCACCCATGTTAGATTAGCTATTATCAACAAGACGGGTAATAGCAAATGTTGGAGAGGCTGTGGAGCAAAAGGAACCCTCATACACTGTTGGTGAAAATGGAAAGTAGTACAACCATTATGGAGGAAAGTATGATGGTTTCTCAAAAAACTGCAAATAGAACTACCTTATGACCCAGCAATCCCTCTACTGGGTATATACCCCAAAACCTCAGAATCATTGATACGTAAAGACACATGTAGCCCCATGTTCATTGCAGCACTGTTCACAGTGGCCAAGACATGGAAACAACCAAAAAGCCCTTCAATAGAAGACTGGATAAAGAAGATGTGGCACATATACACTATGGTGTACTACTCAGCCAAAGGAAATGATGACATCAGATCATTTACAGCAAAATGGTGGGATCTTGATAACATTATACGGAGTGAAATAAGTAAATCAGAAAAAAACAAGAACTCCATGATTCCATACATTGGTGGAACATAAAAACGAGACTAAGAGACATGGACAAGAGTGTGGTGGTTACCAGTGGTGGGGGAGGGAGGATGCAGGAGGGAGGGAGGAAGAGAGTTAGGGAGGGGGAGGGGCACAGAGAAAACTAGATAGAGGGTTACGGAGGACAATCTGACTCTGGGCAAGGGGTATGCAACATAATTTAATGACAAGATAACCTAGACATGTTTTCTTTGAATATATGTACCCTGAATTATTAATGTCATCCCATTAACATTAATAAAAATTTATAAAAATAAAAATAAAAAAAATAAAACAATACGACATATCACAATCTATGTTTGGGATGCAGAAAAAGCAGTGATAAGAGGGAAGTTCATATCACTTCAGGCATATATGAACAAACAAGAGAGAGCTCAAGTGAACCACTTAACTTCATACCTTAAGGAACTAGAAAAAGAAGAACAAAGACAACCCAAAACCAGCCGAAAAAAGGAGATAATAAAAATCAGAGCAGAAATAAATGAAATAGAGAACAGAAAAACTACAGAAAAAATTAATAGAACAAGGAGCTGGTTCTTTGAAAAGATCAACAAAATTGACAAACCCTTGGCAAGACTTACTAAGGAAAAAAGAGAAAGAACTCATATAAACAAAATCCAAAATGAAAGAGGAGAAATCACCACGGACACCGTAGATATACAAAGAATTATTGTAGAATACTATGAAAAACTATATGCCACTAAATTCAACAACCTAGAAGAAATGGATAAATTCCTAGAACAATACAACCTTCATAGACTGAGTCAAGAAGAAGCAGAAAGCCTAAACAGACCTATCAGTAGAGAAGAAATAGAAAAAACCATTGAAAACCTCCCCAAAAATAAAAGTCCAGTCCCAGATGGCTATACCAGCAAATTTTATCAAACATTCAAAGAAGACTTGGTTCCTATTCTACTCAAAGTCTTCCAAAAAATTGAAGAAGAAGCAATATTTCCAAACACATTTTATGAGGCCAACATAACCCTCATACCAAAACCAGGCAAGGATGGCACAAAAAAAGAAAACCACAGACCAATATCTCTAATAAATACAGATGCTAAAATACTAAACAAAATACTAGCAAATCGAATACAACAACATATTAAAAAAATAATACACTATGGAATACTACTCAGCCATAAGAAATGATGACATCGGAACATTTACAGCAAAATGGTGCGATCTTGATAACATGATACGGAGCGAAGTAAGTAAATCAGAAAAAAACAGGAACTGTATTATTCCATACGTAGGTGGGACATAATAGTGAAACTAAGAGACATTGATAAGAGTGTGGTGATTACGGGGGGGGGGAGGAATGGGAGAGGGATAGGGGGTGCGGAGGGGCACAAAGAAAACAAGATAGAAGGTGACAGAGGACAATCTGACTTTGGGTGGTGGGTATGCAACATAATTGAACGACAAGATAACCTGGACTTGTTATCTTTGAATATATGTATCCTGATTTATTGATGTCACCCCATTAAAAAAATAAAATTATTAAAAATAATAATAATAATAATACATCACGATCAAGTGGGATTCATCCCAGAATCTCAAGGATGGTTCAACATATGTAAAATGGTTAACGTAATACACCATAACAACAAAACAAAGAACAAAAACCACATGATCTTATCAATAGACGCAGAAAAGGCTTTCAATAAAATACAACATAATTTTATGTTTAAGACTCTAAACAAAATGGGTATAGAAGAAAAGTATCTCAACATGATAAAGGCCATATATGATAAACCATCAGCTAACGTCATATTAAATGGCACAAAACTGAAGGCTTTCCCCCTTAAATCAAGAACAAGACAGGGTTGTCCACTCTCTCCACTCTTATTTAATGTGGCACTAGAGGTTCTAGCCAGAGCAATCAGACAAGACAAAGAAATAAAAGGCATCCATATCGGAAAAGAAGAAGTAAAGGTATCACTTTTTGCAGATGATATGATCCTATACATCAAAAACCCCAAAGAATCCACAAAATGATTACTAGAAACAATAAGCCAATACAGTACGGTCGCAGGATACAAAATTAACATACAAAAGTCCATAGCCTTTCTATATGCCAACAATGAAACATTGGAGAACAAACTCAAAAGAATAATCCCCTTCACGATTGCAACCAAAAAAAATAAAAACTTAGGAATAAACATAACAAAGAATGTAAAGGACTTATATAATGAAAACTATAAATCACTGTTAAGGGAAATCGAAAAAGATATAATGAGATGGAAGAATATTCCTTGTTCTTGGTTAGGAAGAATAAATACAATCAAGATGGCCATATTACCCAAAGCAATATACAAATTTAATGCAATTCCCATCAAATTTCCAATGACATTTTTTAAAGAAATGGAGCAAAAAATCATCAGATTTATATGGAAGTATAAAAAACCCCGAATAGCCAAAGCAATCCTAAAGAAAAAGAATAAAGCTGGGGGCAGTATAATACCTGACTTCAAACTATATTATAGGGCCAAGACAATCAAATCAGCATGGTATTGGCAGAAAAATAGACACTCAGACCAATGGAACAGAATAGAAAACCCAGAAATAAAAGCAAATTTATATGGCAAAATAATTTTTGATAAAGGGGCCAACAACACACAATGGAGAAAAGAAAGCCTCTTCAACAAATGGTGCTGGGAAAACTGGAAAGTCACATGCAAAAGAATGAAACTGGACTACAGTTTGTCCCCCTGTACTAAATTTCACTGAAAATGGATCAAAGATCTAAACATAAGACCTGAAACAATAAAGTACATAGAAGAAGACATAGGTACTAAACTCATGGACCTGGGTTTTAAAGAGCATTTTATGAATTTGACTCCAAAGGCAAGAGAAGTGAAGGCAAAAATTAATGAATGGGACTACATCAGACTAAGAAGTTTTTGCACAGCAAGAGAAACTGATAACAAAATAAACAGACAGCCAACTAAACGGGAAATGATATTTTCAAACAACAGCTCAGATAAGGGCCTAATATCCAAAATATACAAAGAACTCATAAAACTCAACAACAAACAATCCAATAAAAAAATGGGAAGAGGACATGAACAGACACTTCTCCCAGGAAGAAATACAAATGGCCAACAGATATATGAAAAGATGCTCATCTTCATTAGTTATTAGAGAAATGCAAATCAAAACTGCAATGAGATACCATCTCACACCTGTTCGATTAGCTATTATTAACAAGACAGGTAATAGCAAATGTTGGAGAGGCTGTGGAGAAAAAGGAACCCTCATTCACTGTTGGTGGGAATGTAAAGTAGTACAACCATTATGGAAGAAAGTATGGTGGTTCCTCAAAAAACTGAAAATAGAACTACCTTATGACCCAGCAATCCCTCTACTGGGTATATACCCCCAAAACTCAGACACATTGATATGTAAAGCTGGAAACGGGGAGAGACAGTCAGACAGACTCCCGCATGCGCCCGACCAGGATCCACCGGACACGCCCACCAGGGGCGAAGCTCTGCCCACCAGGGGGCGATGCTCTGCCCCTCCGGGGCGTTGCTCTGCTGCAACCAGAGCCACTCTAGCGCCTGGGGCAGAGGCCAAGGAGCCATCCCCAGCGCCTAGGCCATCCTTGCTCCAATGGAGCCTCGGCTGCGGGAGGGGAAGAGAGAGACAGAGAGGAAGGAGGGGGTGGGGTGGAGAAGCAAATGGGCGCTTCTCCTATGTGCCCTGGCCGGGAATCGAACCCGGGTCCCCCACACGCCAGCCCGACGCTCTACCGCTGAGCCAACCGGCCAGGGCCCAAGTGGGTCTTTTTTGAAAACCATTGTAGAGTCTTGCATTTATAATTCATTTTATTTTTAAAATATTTGCCATTTTTTAGATTGCCTGCTTTTTTACCTGAGTGAAATTTAATGAGAAAAAAAGAATATATTATTTCTTCTGGATTTATTTTTTTAATGGAAATATTTATACAAAACATTAAGGTTTGATTTTAAAAAGTCTCTAAAAGTAATTGGGGTTTGTACATCCTATACAGAAGTGTTCTGTCATGACCAGTTTTCCCCCCCCCCTTCTCACAAACACACACACACACACACACACCACCTAAAATTTCTTACTTAGTATAGTAGAAAGATTTACAGTAGGTAGAATTTATAGGCTGGTTCCACTGCTCTCACTCTAATACGTACAGACCTACACTTCCAGAATGGCCTTGAGTGGTAGGTCATTTTACCTTCCTAAACATCTACTCTGTTAACCATTGCTTTCAATTTCAATGAATTATTGAAAGGTATGATAGATCTTGATTTTAAAAGTGCTTTAGCTATAATTAATTTTTCTGTTAAACTATAGTTTTTGGTAGTCCTACTCTTCTCAGCATTTGTACTGTTCACCTATAAGGGTAAGAGTCATGCCAGTGCCAGATAACTTCTGCATAGAACCACCTCTCTTGCAGGTCCTGGAACTAAGTGTTGGAGACATCTTACTGTACACTGAGTTCTTTCATCATTTTAAGGTGCCCATGTTACATTTATTCCATTGCCTCTATTGATCATAAAACTGGTTTTTCTTGTATGGGATGGTTACAGGTAACTGATACTCTACTCTCTTTTTCTCTATGTTTTCAGACTAATGGGCTGGTGAAATATCACTTATTTTAAAGGCTCAGTTAGCAGTCTATCAGGCGACAAAAAGCATTTATTCTTGAACTACATCAGAATGAGAGGGGTGCCCAGAGGTAATTTATTAGAAACCAATAACAGAGTTGGAAGCCATAGTTCATTTTTGCTGTTCATCCTGAAGTTCCCCAAATTAGCTGGGTGGGTGAATATTTAATGTTACCACATCTACTACATAATTTGTATTGTCTGCCTTTAGTCTTCATATCAGTTTTATAATTTTAAGAACACTTTAATTGAACATAAATGAACTGCATACTCCAACAGAACATCTTAAATGCAGACAGACCATCAGGCTGGAAGCCCTGGCTTAGCTGGAGAGAAAAACAAAACTAAAATATCTAAAATATATGGCTGAGGTACCTTGACTTTTCTGCTCAGAGACCATAGTGTTTTAGTGACTAGGCGTCTTAAAAATACTACAGGCAGGTCTCAATTCACTAACAGAGTTAGATCCAGATGCCCCTCTATAATTTGTTTTGGGGAATGTTCCTTGAATGTACAGACTAGGATATTTCCATCTCTTTTTGGTCTTTATTCTTCTAGGGCTTATTGGCTTACCATACTTTCTTGCTGTCCTAAGCAGCCTTTTAAAGTAGCTCAGACTCATATCTTCCCTTGATATCTTGTAAGTGCCAACATCATATGCCCTTATTTGACCATATTCATAATATATAAATGAAGAAGTATAAATGAATAATGCTCTGTACCTCCTAGAGAAGTTTACATAAAAGAAATGCTGTTGGTTTAAGACACATGTCTAATGGAATTTCAAACAGTATTAGAAAACAAAGTACACAGTTGAAATGTGGGTAGAGATATTTTTGAATTCATGACCAATGTCCTAGTTATTCAGCGGACAGTTCTGTTTTCAAATAAATCATGTCATTGACCATAGAATGTTTTAATATATTTTTTTAACTACATGACTATTCAGCCACAATATATGTGCCAGAATCTTTAACAATTGTATTTTTAAATTATAGTATTATAAGTTTGCATTGGATATAGTTGTAGAGTATAGTTTTGAGGAAAACAATACAATACAACAAAAATATAATTTGGAATTTCATTGACAAGAGGGTTGGGATTTAATTAGTAGCTTACTTCTCCATTATATTTTCAGATTCTGAACCTACTAAATTGTTAACCACTAAGAAAAAAATAATCACTAGATTAGACTCTGAAACAAAGTTGAACTTATTGCTTACCTGACAAGAGATAGTCCCATCATTCAGCTGAGGTCAGTGAGTCTCCCCAGCAGAAATGAAATATATCAGGCAAGATTTTGAGTTCAGGGCTCTGATTGCTTCCCATGGCTGGGATATACTTTTTTATGAATGATCACTTCTAGGTTTCACATGGCTGTTACTGGGAGATCAGATTTCTAACCAGTTCAAGATGAGTTGTGTAAAATTCCAAGGTCTAGGGTCATTCATCAGACATACTTGTATGCTCATGTTTGAAGATGAACATGATTGCTTTTGCTTTTTCCTCTTACTAAAAAAGATTATGTTGAAATAAAAAAGTCATGATAGTAGACATTAAAAATTGAAGTTCAGGCTTTGACTTAAATAATATTAGGGTGGTGTGTTGATGTATTTACTAATTTACTTATTTATTCTCTTTTTTTCTCAAAAATATTTGTCAAGCCTGACCAGGCAGTGGAGCAGTGGATAGAGCGTCGGACTGGGATGCAGAGGACCCAGGTTCGAGACCCCAAGGTCGCCAGCTTGAGGGCGGGCTCATCTGGTTTGAGCAAAAGCCCACCAGCTTGAACCCAGGGTTGCTGGCTCCAGCAAGGGGTTACTCGGTTTGCTGAAGGCCCGCGGTCAAGGCATATATGAGAAAGCAATCAATGAACAACTAAGGTGTTGCAATGCGCAGTGAAAAACTAATGATTGATGCTTCTCATCTCTCTCCGTTCCTGTCTGTCTGTCCCTGTCTACCCCTCTCTCTGACTCACTCTGTTTCTGTAATAAATAAATAAATAAATAATTAAAAAAAAATTTGTCAAGCCCCTACTATATGTTTGTCATTGCTGGATGCTAGGGATAAAAAATACAACCTAGATGTCACATGAAACCAAATTTCCTATTCTAAAGCCTCTGGGAAATCTAATGTCTTCTGCAGGGTTTGTATTTGCTGGTCACTCAGAATTAAAACCTGTAGCTTACTTTCTACATTACTATAGCATTGCTATTTACTCTGCATTAGCCTGACTTTATTGTTTCCAGAAATTTTTACCAACAAGGATTTCTGTCTCATGAACTTTTTGAAATCCACTTATTTCAATAATAGACAATCCAAGTAGCCTTTATTGAAGTAAATAGATTCTTTCTGAGAACAATAGATTATTCAGACTGGTTTATCAAAGGACTGTTTATTCTTCAAGGCTACCTTCAAAACCCTGTTTTCACTCTGTCTGCCAATTCTAAATTATTATATCACAAACTCTACTTAATTCTGCTCCCACACTGAAGGACCCACTTTAAGCCAGAACCTTATAAAAATCTTTCTTTTGTACTCTCTTTTTCAAGATGTTACTAAGACTCTGTTACTGTACTGATCTATTTTATTCCAATGGGCAATAAAGTTGGCTTTGCTTAATCTCTAAAACTTTTGGTGTTTTTTTTGGGGGGAGGGAGTTTGCAGCCTACAGATATGACATCCTCAAGGTCATTTTGGTTTCAATTTCTTGATTTCATTGGACTTTTGTGTGTTACCATCTATTCCTTTCTCTTGTTTTTGTTCTGACCAAGACATAGAATTGTTTTCAGTCCTTGTTTTCCAAAAACTCCCAATCACCAACTATAACAACAGAACCCCCTCATTATTATAAAACAGCTTTGTGTTGACCAAAATTAAAAAATTTGGTGACAGGGTGTATATATATCAGCAATAACAACTTAGAATTGAATATGAGACATTCTTGTTTCTGAGAGTCTTTCGATCTCCCCACTTTTTAGACCAATGTTACTCAAAATGTGGCCTGTTATCAGTCCACCGTGAGGTAAGTAACAGAATGAGAGTAAACATTTACAAACATTGGTCAGTAGTGATTGAAAATTACCTCCACAACCCCCCTCAAATATCATAAAACTAAAGAATTTGCCCTTCACAACAGATAGTTTGAGAGCTATTCTCCAGAACCTCAGATTTTCGGTTTAATGGGACCTCCCTCCCCCATCTCTTAAGTTGTCCCAGGGAAACTCAATTCTCTTTACTACCTCATGTAGAGCAAATTATTTTTTATTCCTTGAGTCTGGGGACACCTTTGAATATGTGGAGATATACTAAAGGCATTCTAAACAGTGGGGTATGCACTCTAGTTCTCACAGCATAAAAGAATTGAAAGAGGTCTTGCAATTGTAGTCATTTGTCACTTCTGCAAAAGTCTCTGGAAAATGAAGAGAGCATATTAAATATTAACTGACAATATAAGCTTGAGTTGATTTCTAGGCTCTCTATTTTGTTCCACTAATACACAACTGTCCCTCACCATATCATGGTTCATTTTCATGGTCTCACTGTATCACAGATGTTTAAATTGTATATATCTAATTTTATATCGCAGATTTTTCACTATATCGCAGGATTTTGCAGTATGTAGGTATATTTAAATATTTATTACTTTAATTATTTTTGTGGTAAAATAGCACTTTCTAGCCTAAAAAATTGAAAACAATATAAAAATATAAATTAAAAAATATTGAAAGAATATTAAATCAAAATAAATCCTTAAAACATATATAAATAATAAATAAATATAACATTGCTATTTCTCAGATTTTTGCCTATCGTGGGGAATTCTGGAACCTAACCCCTGTGATAGATGAGGGACTACTGTATATGTCTGTTTTTATGCAAGTACCATGCTGTTCTTTTTTGTCTGTTTGTTTCTTGTTTTTTAATTGATTTTAATTTATTGTGCTTACATAGATTCAAGTGTCCTACCAAATAAGTCTTCCTCCCTCCCCACCCCTGTGATCCCCTTGACACCCCCTTTCTCCCCTCCCCCCAACACTATCCCCCTTTCCCTTCAGGATTTGCTGTCCTGCTCTCTATAATGCTGTGTTATGTACATATCATTTCACTAATCTCTTTCCCTTCTCTGAGCCTATCCTCTCCTCCCCTTTCCCTCTGACCACTCTTGTCCCTTTGATCCTGCTTCTGCCTCTATTTTGTTCCTCAGTTCACATTGAACATTAAATTTCTCATATGAGTGAGGTCATATGTTACTTTTCTTTCTCTGCCTGGCTTATTTCAGTCTCCAGGTCCATCCATGCCATCGCAAAAGGTAAGGTTTTCTTCTTTTTCATGGCCATGTAGTATTCCATTGTGTATATGCACCACAGCTTTTTTAATCTACTCATTCACTGATGGACACTTGGGCTGTTTCCAGATCTTAGCTATTGTAAACAATGCTGCCATAATCATGGGGGGTTCATTTCTTCTTTTGAATCAGTGATTTGGTGTTCTTAGGATATATTCCTAAAAGTGGATGGCTGGGTCAAAAGGTACTTCCATTTTTAATTTTTTGAGGAATCTCCATACTGTTTTTCACAGTGGCTGCACCAGTTGGCATTCCCACCAGCAGTACAGGAGGGTTCCCTTTTCTCCATACCCTTACCAGCACTTACTATGTGTTGTTTTGTTTATGAATGTCATTCTGACTGGTTTGAGGTAGTATATCATTGTTGTTTTAATTTGCATTTCTCTAATGATTAGTGATGTCGAACACTTTTTCATATGCCTATTGGCCTTCAGTATGTCTTCTTTGGAGAAGTGTCTATTCATTTCTTTTGCCCATTTTTTAATTGAGTTGTTTACTTTCCTGGTACTGACTTTTACAAATTCTTTATAAATTTTGGTTATTAACCCTTATCAGCCTTATTGTCGAACATGTTCTCCCATTGTGTGGTTCGTCTTTTTATTTTGTTCATATTGTCTTTACCTGTGCAAAAGCTTTTTAGCTTGATATAGTCCCATTTGTTCATCCTGACCTTTATTTCACCTGCTCGTAAAGTTAAATCAGCAAATATATTGCTATGAAAGATGTCGGAGAGCTTACTGCCTATGTTTTCTTCTAAGATGCTTATGGTTTCACAACAGACATTAAAATTTTTTATCCATTTTGAATTTATTTTTGTGGATCGTATAAGTTAGTGGTCTAGTTTTATTTTCTTGAAAGTAGCTGTCCAGTTTTCCCAACATCATTTGTTAAAGAGACTGTCTTTATCCCATTGTATATCCTTTGTCAAATATCAATTGTCCATATAGGTGTGGGTTTATTTCTAGGTTCTCTGTTCTGTTCCATTGATCTATATGCCTGTTCTTATGCCAGTACCAAGCTGTTTTGAGTAAAGTGCCCTTGTAGTATAATTTGATATCAAGAAGTGTGATATCTTCTACTTTATTCTTCTTTTTTAAGATTTCTGAGGCTATTCGTGTTCTTTTTTTTGGTTCCATATAAATTTTTGGAATATGTGATCTTTAAAGTATGTCATTGGTATTTTAATTGGTATTGCATTGAATTTATAAATTGCTTTGGGTAATATAGACATTTTAATGATGTTTATTCTTCCTAACCACTTGTTTGTATCATTTTTGATTTCTTTTATCAATGTTTTATAATTTTCAGAGTACAAGTCTTTAATCTACTTGGATAATTTTACTCCTAGGTACTTTATTTTTTTGGTTGTAATAGTGAAGGGGATTGTTTCCTTAATTTCTATTTCTGACTGTTCATTGTTGGTGTATAAAAATGCCTCTGATTTCTGATTATTAATTTTATATCCTGCCACCTTGCTGAATTCATTTATCAGGTCCAGTAGTTTTTTGGCTGAGACTTTAGGATTTTCTATATACAATATCATATCATCTGCAAATAATGATAGCTTTACTTCTTCATTTCCAACTTGAATGCCTTTTATTTCTTCTTCTTGTCTGATTGCTGTGGCTAGAAATTCCAGAACTATGTTGAATAAGAGTGGTGAAAGGGGGTACCCCTGCCCTGTTCCTGATCTTAAGGGGATTGCTTTTAATTTTTGCCCATTGAGTATGATGTTGGCTGTGGGTTTGTCATAGATGGCCTTTATCATGTTGAGGTATGTTCCCTGTATTCCCACTGTGCTGAGAGTTTTGATCATGAATGGGTGCTGGATTTTATCAAATGCTTTTTCTGCATCTATTGAAATTATCATGTGGTTTTTCTCCTTCCTTTCATTTATGTGATGAGTAACATTGATAGATTTGTGAATATTGTACCAGCCTTGCTTCCCCAGAATAAATCGCACTTGATCATGGTATATGATTTTTTCCATATATTGTTGGATCCGGTTTCCTAATATTTTGTTGAGGATTTTAGCATCTATATTCATCAGGGATATTGGCCTATAATTTTCTTTCTTTGTGTTGTCTTTGCCTGGTTTTGGAATGAGAATTATGTTCACCTTATAAAAGGAGCTTAGAAGTCTTCCTTTCTCTTGAATTTTTTGAAATAGCTTGAGAAGGAAAGGAGTTAGTTCTTTGAATATTTGGTAAAATTTACACGTGAAGCCGTCTGGTCCAGGACTTTTGTTTGTTGGGAGATTTTTGATAACTGTTTTAAACTCATTTGAAGTAATTGGTCTATTTAGGTTTTCTGAGTCTTCCAAATTAATTTTTGAAAGATTATATGTTATTACATTTCTCCTATGTTGTGTAATTATTTGGCATACAGTTCTTTATAGTATTTTCTTACAACCCTATATATTTCTGCTGTGTCAGTTGTTACTTCTGTACTCTCACTTTTAATTCTATTTATTTGAGTCCTCTCTTTTTTTTGGTGAGTCTGGCTAAAAGTTCACCAATTTTGTTTACCTTTTCAAAGAACCAGCTCTTGGTTTCTTTGATCTGTATTTTTTTAGCCTCCATGTCATTTATTTCTGCTCTGATCTTTATTATTTCCTTTCTTCTACTTCCTCTGGGTTTTCTTTGTTGTTCTTTTTCTAGTTCTTTTAGATGTAGGGTTTGGTTGTTTATTTAGGCTTCTTCTGGCTTCTTAAGGTATGCCTGTAATGCTATGAACTTCCCTCTCAGGACTACTTTTGCTGTGTGCCATATGTTTTGAGTTGTTGTATGTTAATTTTCATTTGCTTCAAGAAAAATTTTTATTTTTTCTTTGATCTCATTATTATCCCACTCATTATTTAATAACATGCTCTTTAGTCTCCAAGTGTTTTTGTTTTGTTTTGTTTTTTAAATCTTATTTTTATTAATTTTAATGCAGTGACATTGATAAATCAGGGTACATATGTTCCAAGAAAACATCTCCAGATTATTTTGACCTTTGATTATGCTGCATACCCCTCACTCAAACTCAAATCGTCTTCCGTCACCTTCTATCTGGTTTTCTTTGTGCCCCTACCCACCCCCCACTCCCTCCCTCTCCTTCCTCGCTCCTTCCCCACCCGTCCACCCCACGCCCAGTTACCATCACATACTTGTCCATGTCTCTAAGTCTCATTTTTATGTCCCATCTATGCATTGGTTCATCTAATTCTTAGTTTTTTTCTAATTTACTTATTTCACTCCGTATAATGTTATCAAGGTCCATCCATGTTATTGTAAATGATCCGATGTCATCATTTCTTATGGCTGAGTAGTATTCCATAGTATATATGTACCAAAGATTTTTAATCCACTCATCCTCTGACGGACACTAGGGCTGTTTCCAGATCTTCGCTATTGTGAACAATGCTGCTATAAACATGTGGGTGTATTTCTCCTTCTGGAACCGTTCTATGGTGTCCTTGGGGTATATTCCTAAAAGTGGGATGGCTGGGTCAAAAGGCAGTTCGATTTTCAATTTTTTGAGGAATCTCCATACTGTTTTCCACAGAGGCTGCACCAGTCAGCATCCCTACCAGCAATGCAGGAGGGTTCCCTTTTCTCCACATCCTCGCCAGCACTTATTCTGCGTTGTTTTTTTGATGAGCGCCATTCTGGCTGGTGTGAGGTGATATCTCATTGTGGTTTTAATTTGCATTTCTCTAATGATTAATGATGTTGAGCATTTTTTCATATGCCTATTGGCCATCTGTATATTCTCTTTGGAGAAGTGTCTATTCATTTCTTTTGCCCATTTTTTGATTGGATTATTTGTCTTTCTGGTGTTGAGATTTACAAATTCTTTATAAATTTTGGTTATTAAAACCTTATCAGACACACTGTCAAATATGTTCTCCCATTGTGTAGTTTGTCTTTTTATTCTGTTCTTATTGTCTTTGGCCGTGCAAAAGCTTTTTATTTGATATAGTCCCATTTGTTTATCCTGTCTTTTATTTCACTTGCCTGTGGAGACAAATCAGCAAATATATCGCTGCGAGAGATGTCAGAGAGCTTACTGCCTATGTTTTCTTCTAAGATGCTCATGGTTTCACGCTTTACATTTAAGTCTTTTATCCATTTTGAGTTTATTTTTGTGAATGGTGTAAGTTGGTGGTCTAGTTTTCTTTTTTTGCAGGTTGCTGTCCAATTTTCCCAACACCATTTGTTGAAGAGGCTGTCTTTACTCCATTGTATTTCCTTACCTCCTTTGTCAAATATCAGTTGTCCATAGAGCTGTGGGTTTATTTCTGGGTTCTCTGTTCTGTTCCATTGATCTATGTGCCTGTTCTTATGCCAGTACCAGGCTGTTGTGAGTACAATGGCCTTGTAGTATAGCTTGATATCAGGAAGTGTGATACCTCCTCCTTTATTCTTCTTTTTTAAGATTGTTGAGGCTATTCATGTTCTCTCTTGGTTCCATATAAATTTTTAGAATATGTGATCTATATCTTTAAAGTATGTCACTGGTATTTTATTTTATTTTATTTTATTTTTTTAATTTATTTATTTATTTATTCATTTTAGAAAGGAGAGAGAGGGAGAGAGAGAGACAGAGAGAGGAGAGAGACAGAGAGAGAAGCGGGGGAGGAGCAGGAAACATCAACTCCCATATGTGCCTTGACCAGGCAAGCCCAGGGTTTTGAACCGGCGACCTCAGCATTTCCAGGTCAACGCTTTACCCACTGCGCCACCACAGGTCAGGCCTGTCACTGGTATTTTAATTGGTAGTGCATTGAAGTTATAAATTACTTTGGGTAATATAGACATTTTAATGATGTTTATTCTTCCTAACCATGAGCACGGTATAAGCTTCCACTTGTTTGTATCTTCCTTGATTTCTTTTATCAATGTTTTATAATTTTCCAAGTACAAGTCTTTAGTTTCCTTAGTTAAATGCACTCCTAGGTACTTTATTTATTTATTTTTTTGGTTACAATACTTAAGGGGATTGTTTCCTTAATTTCTCTTTCTGACTGTTCATTGTTGGTGTATAAAAATGCCTCTGATTTCTGAGCATTAATTTTATATTCTGCCACCTTGCTGAATTCAGTTATCAGGTCCAGTAGTTTTTTGGCTGAGACTTTAGGATTTTCTATATACAATATCATATCATCTGCAAATAATGATAGCTTTACTTCTTCTTTTCCAACTTGAATGCCTTGTATTTCTTCTTGTCTAATTGCTGTGGCTAGGACTTCCAGGACTATGTTGAATAAGAGTGGTGAAAGGGGGCACCCCTGCCTTGTTCCTGATTTTAAGGGGACTGCTTTTAATTTTTGCCCATTGAGTATGATGTTGGCTGTGGGTTTGTCATAGATGGCCTTTATCATGTTGAGGTATGTTCCCTGTATTCCCACTTTGCTGAGAGTTTTGATCATGAATGGGTGCTGGATTTTATCAAATGCGTTTTCTGCATCTATTGAAATTATCATGTGGTTTTTCTCCTTCCTTTCATTTATGTGATGAGTAACATTGATAGATTTGTGAATATTGTACCAGCCTTGCTTCCCCAGAATAAATCGCACTTGATCATGGTATATGATTTTTTCCATATATTGTTGGATCCGGTTTCCTAATATTTTGTTGAGGATTTTAGCATCTATATTCATCAGGGATATTGGCCTATAATTTTCTTTCTTTGTGTTGTCTTTGCCTGGTTTTGGAATGAGAATTATGTTCACCTTATAAAAGGAGCTTAGAAGTCTTCCTTTCTCTTGAATTTTTTGAAATAGCTTGAGAAGGATAGGAGTTAGTTCTTCTTTGAATAGTTGGTAGAATTCACTTGTGAAGCCATCTGGCCCAGGACTTTTCTTTGTTGGGAGTTTTTTGATAACTGTTTCGATCTCCTTTGGTGTAATCGGTCTGTTTAGGTTTTCTGATTCTTCCAGACTGATTTTTGGAAGATTGTATGTTTCAAGGAATTTTTCCATTTCATCTAGGTTGTCTAGTTTTTTGGCATACAGTTCTTCATAGTATTTTCTTACAATATCTTGTAATTCTGTTGTGTCAGTTGTTATTTCTCCCTTCTCATTTCTAATTTTATTTATTTGAATCCTCTCTTGCTTTTTCTTGGTGAGTCTAGTTAAAGATTCATCAATCTTGTTTCCCTTTTCAAAAAACCAGCTCCTAGTTTCTTTGATCCTCTGTATTGTTTCTTTAGTCTCTATGTCATTTATTTCTGCTCTGATCTTTATTATTTCCTTCCTTCTACTACATTTAGGCTTTACTTGCTGTTCTTTTTCCAGTTCTTTTAGATGCAAGGTTAAGTTGTTTATTTGAGCTATTTTTAGCTTCTTACAGTGTGCCTGTAGTGCTATGACCTTCCCTCTCAGTACTGCTTTTGCTGTGTCCTATAAATTTTGAGTTGTATGTTCATTATCATTTGTTTCTAGGAATTATTTTATTTCTTCTTTGATCTCATTCTTAATCCATTCGTTATTTAACAACCTGCTATTTAGTTTCCATGTGTTTGAGAATTTTTGAGCTTTTCTGTTGTGGTTG
Organism: Saccopteryx leptura; assembly: GCF_036850995.1. Taxonomy (NCBI): domain Eukaryota; kingdom Metazoa; phylum Chordata; class Mammalia; order Chiroptera; family Emballonuridae; genus Saccopteryx; species Saccopteryx leptura. The sequence continues at coordinate 177,252,181 of NC_089504.1, read as the reverse complement.
ATTACTAGTTTCATGCCATTGTGATCAGAGAAAGTGTTTGATATGATTTCAATCTTCTTAAATTTGTTCAGACCACTTTTGTGCCCTAACATGTGGTCTATCCTGGAGAATGTACCATGAGCACTTGAAAAGAATGTATATTCTGCTGCTTTAGGGTGAAACGTTCTGTAGATATCTATTAAATCGAGTTGATATAGTGTGTCCTTTAAGTCTGCTGTTTCTTTGTTAATTTTCTTTCTTGAGGATCTATCTAGTGATGTTAGTGGAGTATTAAAATCCCCTACTATTATAGTGTTGCTGTTGATCTCGCTCTTTATATCCATCAAAGTCTGCTTTATATATTTAGGTGCTCCTATATTAGGTGCATAGATATTTATAATAGTTATATCTTCCTGTTAGATTGCTCCCTTTATCATTATGTAGTGGCCTTCTTTATTTCTTACTATGTTCTTTGTTTTAAAGTACATTTTGTCTGATATAAGTATTGCTACCCCAGCTTTTTTTTTTCTTTTCCATTTGCTTGAAATCTTTTTTTCCATCTTTTTACTTTCAACCTATGTGCATATTTTGTTTTAAGGTGTGTCTCTTGTAGACAGCATATGTGCGGGTCCTGTTTTCTTATCCATGCAGCTACCCTATGTCTTTTGATTGGATCATTTAATCCATTTACATTTAGGGTTATTATTGACACGTAATTGTTTATTGCCATTTTATTTTTTAAAGCTGTATTTCTCTTTTTCTATATTCTTTTCCCACTTTGTTCTGTTTACACCATGCCCCTTAACATTTCCTGCAGCATTGGTTTGGTTGTAATGAATTCCTTGAGTTTATTTTTGTCTGGGAAACTTTTTATTTCTCCTTCAATTTTAAATGATAGCCTTGCTGGATAAAGTAGTCTTGGTTGTAGGTTCTTGTTCTGCATTACTTTGAATATTTCTTGCCATTCCCTTCTGGCCTCAAGTGTTTCTGTTGAGAAGTCGAATGTCATCTTTATGGGGGCTCCTTTGTAGGTGATAACTTTTCTTTCTCTTGCAGCTTTCAATATTTTCTCTTAATTGCTTAGCTTTGGTATTTTAATTATGATGTGTGTTGGTGTAGGTTTCTTTGGGTTTCTCTTTATTGGAGTCCTCTGTGCTTCTTGGACTTGTAAGAGTTTCTCTTGCATTAATTTAGGGATGTTTTCAGCTATGATATGATTGAACAAAGTCTCTATTCCTTGTTCTTTTTCTTCTTCTTCAAGGACCCCTATGATGCGGATGTTATTTCTCTTCATGTTTTCACAGAGCTCTGTAAGAGTTTCCTCTGACTTTTTGAGTCTCTTTTCTCTTTTCTTCTCTGCTTTCATGCCTTCATTCCAGTTGTCCTCCAACTCGCTGATTCGATCCTCAGCTGTATCCATCCTGTTTATAATTCCTTCCATTGTGGTCTTCATTTCTGATATTGTATTTGTCATCTCTGACTGATTCTTTTTTAATATTTCAATATCCTTTTTTATACTTGCTATTTATTTATTTAGGTGTTCGTGATGACCATCCATTGTTGTTCTAAGATCCCTAAGCATCCTTACAATCATTATTTTAAGCTCCTCATCTGGAAGTTTGATAATTTCCATATCACTCAGTTCATCTCTTGTGGTTTCATTTGGACTGCACTTCTTTGTCTTCTCATTGTTGCCTACCCAGGGTGTTTTCTTTGCAGAGCTGGTTGAGTCTAGGCTTGGTGTTGTCTGCCTCTACTTTTTACTTGTGTTGTTTCTAAGTCTTCTTGGGTTGGCATCAGCTATTATTTGTAATCCACTTTAGGATTTGGGCCACTTTGAAGTCTTGATTTGTTTGTTTTCTTAACAGGTGATTGTCTTGTTTGCTGATCTCAGCAGGGGGCTTATTTGAAACTGTATCCAGGAATGCATCGGGTGTCTCCTGAGTCTTTGAAATCCTCTTCTGCCAGTTAATCTCTCTGGGGGCGGGTTGCTTTCTCAGCTTCAGTAGGGGGAGGTGTATCTCAGATCTCCAAGGAGAGCTGAGTTACTGCCTCTCCTCCCTACTTCTTGTTTTCAGCTGTGTCTTGTTGCACTGATTGGAGCTGGAGAGATATCTGTATCTCTGTGACCTGGAATTACTTTTGTATTTTGCTTTGTGGAAGGATCAGCCCCTCCCCCAGTTATGGCCACCTCCAGCACTGAATGAGTCAGCTTTTTATGTCATCACCTATATTCCTCTACCCCTCATCATTGCCTCTCTCTTTCTCCTTTCTTTTTGGAAGACAACGGGCCCTTTCAACACTCCTTGTTCCCTGGTCACCAGGTAAGTGGCTGTGAGCAATATTTACTGCTCTTTATCCTTGGAATTGAGAGCCCAGCCTCATCACCACCCCCCCCCCCAGTTCCTGTGAGCAGGGGAGATTCAGGGACTTCCTACCAGGTTTGTTGTGGCTTCTTCTTTGCTCTTTGATTTTTGAAAGCTGTTCTTGTAGTCCAGATTTGGTTTTTCATGCTGATTGTTCATAAATTAGTTTATAAAGTAGTCTCCAAGTGTTTGAATGCTTTTTAGTTTTCTATTGTAGTTGATTTCTAGTTTTATGCCATTGTAATCAGAGATGATGCTTGATATGATTTCAATCTTCTTAAATTTATTGAGACTCATTTTGTGTCCTAACATGTGGTCTGTCCTATAGAATGTACCATGAGCACTTGAAAAGAATGTATATTCTGCTGCTTTAGGGTGAAAGGTTCTGAAGATATCTATTAAATCCAGTTGATCTAGTATGTCCTTTAGGGCTGCTGTTTCTTTGTCAATTTTATTTCTTGAAGATCTATCCATTGATTTTAATGGGGTATTAAAGTCCCCTACTATTTTAATATTGCTATTTATCTCACCCTTTATGTTCATCAAAATTTGCTTTATAAATATAGGCACATAGATATTTGCAATGGTTATATCTTCCTGTTGAATTTCTCCTTTTATCATTATGTAGTGACCTTCTTTATCCCTTACTATAGCTTTCATTTTAAAGGCTATTTTGTCAAATCTAAATGTTGCTAACCCAGTGTTGTTGGGTTTTTTTGTTTCCATTTGCATGAAATATTATTTTTCTACCCTTTACTTTCAGTCTGTGTGTCTCTTTTGTTTTGAAGTGGGTCTCTTGTAGACAGCATATGTTTGGGTCATGCAGCTGTTTTCTTATTCATGCAGCTACCCTATATCTTTTGATTGGGTTATTTAATCCATTTACATTTAAGGTTATCATTGATATGTAGTTGTTTATTGCCATTTTATTCTTTATATTTACATTTTTTTTTCTAGATTTATTTCCCCTTTGTTCTGTTTACAACAGACCCCTTAATATTTCTTGCAGGATTGGTTTGGTTGTAATGATTTTCTTGAGTTTTCTTTGTCTGGGAAGCTTTTTATTTCATCTTCAATTTTAAATTATAGCCTTGCTGGTTAAAGAAGTCTAGGTTATAGGCTCTTGTTTTGCATTACTTTGAATATTTCTTGCTATTCCCATCTGGCCTCTAGTGTTTCTGTTGAGAAGTTGGATATCATCCTTATGTGGGCTTCTCTGTAGGTAATTGACTGCTTTTCTTGTGCAGCTTTTAGTATTCTTTCTTTATCTCTTACTTTTGGCTTTTTAATTTTGATGTGTCTTGGTGTAGGCCTTTTTTGGTTCCTCTTTAATGAGACTCTCTGTGCTTCTTGAACTTGTGTGACGTTTTTCTTCATCAGTTTAGGGAAGTTTTCAGCCATGATTTCTTCAAACAGGTTCTCTATTTCTTGTTCTTTCTCTTCTCCTTCAGGAACCCCTATTATGCGAATGTTGTTTCTCTTCATGGTGTCATAAAGCTCTCTTAGAGTTTCCTCAGACTTTTTAAGCGTCTCTTCTTTTTACTGCTCCATTTCCATGCTTTTGTTTATCTTGTCTTCTAAATCGCTGATTCAATCCTGTGCTTCACTCAGGCTACTTTTTATTTCTTCTAGTGTAGCCTTCATTTCTCATATTGTATTTGTCATTTCTGACTTTTTTTTTTATGATTTCAATGTCCTTTTTGATGCTCGTTATCTCTTTATTTAGGTGCTCATTATGTCTATCCATTGTTGCTCTAAGGCAGGGGTCCCCAAACTTTTTACACAGGGGGCCAGTTCACTGTCCCTCAGACCATTGGAGGGCTGCTACATAGAGTACTTCAGGAGCACAGGATGTGGATGCATCCTGTGCTCCTCTCACTGACCACCAGTGAAAGAGGTGCCCCTTCTGGAAGTGCAACGGGGGCCGGATAAATGGCCTCAGGGGGCCGCATGTGGCCCACGGGCCATAGTTTGAGGACCCTTGCTCTAAAGCAGGGGTCTCAAACTCGCAGCCCATGGGCCGCATGCAGCCCGCCAAACAATTTTGTGCAGCCCGCAGACTAATCCACGAAGTTCAAAATATTTTGGATAAAATTAAGTAAGCCTAGGGGCCTACTTGTATTTTTCATTTCTCTAGCATCCTAGCTAGATATTAGCTTAGTTAACAGCAGTTGTGATGCAAACTACAGTTTCTGGTCGTTTTGTGACACTGAGTAAACTGCATGTACGATTGTGCTTGTTGTACTTATTTTTTTTTGTTTTCAACTGCAGTGAGAAAAGTGTTGAGTAACAGTTGACTTTTGTAGACCTAGTGCGGCCCGCCGAATGGCTGTGATCTTGCTCTGCGGCCCACGTGCTGAGTTGAGTTTGAGACCCCTGCTCAAAAGTCTTTGAGAATCCTAACAATCACCATTTTAAACACTGCATCTGGTAATTCTACTATATCCATTTTTTCAGTTCTTTTTCTGAGATTTCTCTTGTTAATTCATTTGGATTGCATTTCTCTGTCTTTCCATTTTGTCTGTATATAGACTCTTCCTTTAGGTATGTTGTTTGTGTAGCAAGCTGAGTCTAGAGTTGATATTGTCTGCCTCCAATTTCCAGTTCTGTTGGTTCTAAATTTTCTTGGGTTAGCATCAGCTGTTGTCTGTAATCCACTGTGGGCTACTTGTCTGCTGCCACTGTTCTTTTTGCTATTTGTGTTGGCGTTTTCTACATCTTAGCTGGGTCAGGTGTGAGAAGCCCTTCCTTAAGATACCACTCTAACAAGTGTTGTTAGGTCCTGAACTAATGCTCTCAGTATTTGGCCACTGGATGTGCCTGCCCTGGACCTCCCTGTCCAGAGCCTGGCACAGATCAGTGGGGGTCACTGCCAATGACTGGCCCTTATCAACCTTTTTGTAACTACAGGCAATCCAGATCTTGTAGCTGTCTCTGCTAGGCCCAGGTGCCATTGTAAATATCAGCTGCACTTCTAGGCTAGCTTTTATCTACTCTTGGCCTGCGGGAAGTTCATTTAAAAGTTCAAGTTCCCCTGAGATCCACTTTCTGCCGCCTCTTATTGCTGGCTAGATTTTGGGCTCAATATTGTAATTCAGAGATTAGGTACAGTATTGGATGTGGCTTGGCCCTTAACCTCAGGTATCATTTTATCCACACATTTTTTTCTATTTTATTTTATTTTTTTCTTCTATTTCAGTCATCAGAAGGGTGTGGCCACAGGATTCCAGTGGGTGTGACCACTGTGTTCCCCCATGTGTGGTCTGTCTGCCAGCTCACTGCCACTGCTACCACTGCTTCTGGCATTCAGGCTCAGGCAGTGCCATCATCAGCCAGTCAATATGGCTGCCACAGTTTCTCCAGCCACTGGCGGTCCACCGCTGCAGTTGTCATGGACTCTGCTGGTGTGGGTGGGCTTGCATGTGTGTGCTCAGGCTGCAGTCCTGGCCTCCCCGGTTTCTGCTGCTGCAGGTGGGCTTACATGAGCATGCTCATGCCATAGCTGGAGCCACCCAGGCCTCTGCTGCCATGGCCAAGCTTGTGCAAGTGTGCTCGGACTGCCCCAGACCCTGTAGGCATGCCAGCTGCTGCTGGCCCGCCTGCCCTCTGGCAAGTACTCAGCAGCATTGGGGGCAGTGTGGCTCAGACCACAGCACTCATTACCTGTGTCCCTGATGTGCTCCCTGTTTCTAAGCGCCTCCTTGCTATGACTGGAGCAATAGAGCCTCTGCTGGGCTTTTCTACCCTTTGTTGGTGTTGCTGCTCCCAGGAAAAATAGTCACTAGATTTGGGGAGTGACTCAGCTCTGGGGGTTAGAATGGCTGTCTCTCAAAGTGTCTCTCCCTGTGCCTCCTAGATTACATTCCCCTCTGGCAACTCCAGTCCTCTCAGTGCTCCCCGCTCCTGGAGCCCCAGGTAAGTGGCTGTGAACAAGGTTTTCTGCATGATCCCTTAAAGACAGAGCCCGGTATGAGAGTTCTCTTTCTCGCAAACAGTACCCTGGCTCTTTTCTCAGCTAAATACTGTCCATACGCCTCTTCTAGGCTCTGGGGCTCTAGGCTGGGGCTCTGGTCCTGGGGCTTAGGATCCACAACTCTCCAGGCAACCCAGTCCACTATGGAGACCCTCCGGGCTGCTGCTCACTCCTGGGAGTGTGGCAGCCCTTTCCACATCTCCATCTTTCCTACCAGACTGAGTGTGTTTTCTTTGGTGGTCCTCAGTTATAGCATCCTCTTAGTTTAGTCCAAAGGTGGTTTTTTAAGATGACTGTTCTTAAAATTAAGTTGTAATCCACTTTGGTTCTGGGAGGTAGGAGTTGGAATTTCCACCTATTCCATCACCATCTTGCTGCCCTCCCCATGTTGTTTTGATTACTATGGTTTTATAGTATAGTTTGATATAAGATAGTGTGATTCCTTTAACTATGTTCTTCTTTATCAAGATTGCTATGGCTATTCAGGGTCTTTTGTGGTTCCATTTACATTTTTGAAATATCTGTACTAGTTCTGTGAAATATACCACTGATATCTTATGCTAAGTGAAATAAACCAGTTAGAGGAAGACAAGTACCATATTATTTCACTCATGTGTGGAATCTAGTGAACAAAATGTACTAATAAGTAAAATAGAGAGCAGGCTGACAGCTGTTGGTAAGGGTAGGCTGAGTGAGGGGAGTGGAGGGATGGAACAAAAAGGATGAGAAAAGAAAAAAAAATATGGACATGGACAACAGTGTGATGATTGCTAGGGAAATGGAGGGTGGAGGAAAGTAGGGGGAAAAATGATGATGGATAAAAACTTGACTTGTGGAGTAAACACATAATATGCTTTACAGAGATATGTTGTAGAATTGGGCAGCTGAAACCTGTATAATTTTGTCGACTAGTGTCATCCTAATGAAATTGATTAATAAAAAAGAGAGAGCATGTTAAAAGTGCTTTCCATCTCATAGAACTATGATGGTTTTCCTAATGGATAGAAGTTGGTTCAGTCAGTGTGGTCTTTAAATATTATTTTTTGTTTCATTACTTCATAATAAATTAGATATTGTCCCTGGCCTTAAAGAACTCATCATTTTGTGAGGACGTAGTCATGTAAGTATATCATGGCCACCTGAAGATAGGTGCATAGAGAGCTCCTAAGTGTCAAAGGAATGCTGAGAGTGGAGGATTACGTGCACCTGGGGGTCTACTGCTGTATACCACTCAGAGAATGTTGAGTGAATTAAATAGAGTAGATGAAATTTAGAATACTGAGATATCATGAATGTAGAGTTGACACTATTTTCCATCTTTAGATAGTTCTAGTTTATCCTTCACTAGCATCAATTGCAGTAGAGAAAGTTCTCAGAACTGAATGATGACAAGAGGTTTGTGGTTATAGAAACTAAGCAGCATTTAATTGAATTTATAACAGATGGGAAATAATTGAAACATTTATTATCTTTTCACAATGAGTTAAGTCATGGGTAAAATTCAAATGATCATATCGTTTTATTTAGCCTCCTGCTAAAGATTTAATATTTTCATCTGATTCAATCTTGTTATTTCCTGGCTCAATTTAATGATTAACATGGCATAGAAACAACAATTTCTTTATTATTAAAATCCTATTTGTTGCAGATTACAAATAGACTATTTTAAAGCCATTACTAAATAAATAATGTGTAATAATAAACTAACATTAAACAACCATCTTATAAAACCCTAAAGATAAATTTATTAGAGAATTTTAATTGAAAATATTATCACAAAAGTAAACAAATGCAGCTACTAATTTTTTCCAATTAAAACAACTCTTTGATGTTGAATCATATGACTTACTTTGCTGGTAATAGTCTATGGCGTATTTTAAATTACATGAGCAAAGCAGTATACTTGTGATCAGAACAATTAGGAGATCTAATCATGGTGATTCTGATAGGTCACTTAAATCTATCAACATCTTCTCAATATCCAATTGAGGGTTAATATTTACCTAGTGTTTCTGATTGTAGCACTCATTTATTTTATTTTTTAACATTTACTGCCATTTTATTCTCTATATTCTTCTTCTTTTCCTCTTCTTCCTTCTTCCTTTTCTTCTTCTTTTTGATGACTCTTTAACATTATGTCATACTGGTTTGGTGGTGATGAACTCCTTTAGCTTTTTTTTTTGTCTGGGGAGCTCTTTGTCCTTTGCTTCTAAATGATAGCTTTGCTTAGTAGAGTGATCTTGGCTGTAGGTCATTGCTTTTCATCAGTTTGAATATTTCTTGCCACTCTCTTCTGGCCTGCAGTTTCTGTTGAGAAATCAACTTTGAGTCTTATGGGAACTCCTTTGTAGGAAACAACTGCTTTTCTCTTGCTGCTTTTAAGATTTTTTTCTTTCACCTTTGCATTTTAATTGTAATGTGTCTTGGTGTGGGCTTCTTTAGGTTCATCTTGTTTGGGACTATCTGTGCTTCATGGACTTGTATGTCTATTTCCCTCACCAGGTTAGGGAAGTGTTCTTTCATTGTTTTTTCAAATAGGTTTTCAATTTATTTTGCTCTTTCTCTTCTCTTTCTAGCACCCTTACACTGTGAATGTTGGTACGCTTAAAGTTGTCCCAGAGGCTGCTTACACTACCCTCATTTTTTTTATTCTTTTTTATTTTTCTGTTCTGATTGGATGTTTTTTGCTTCCTTATATTCTAAACCCTGTTTTGATTCTTAGATTCAGCTAGCATACTGTTAATTCCCTATAAGTCATTCTTCATTTCAGTTAGTGTATCCTTCATTTCTGACTGATTCTTTTGTTATAGTTTACTTAAAAAATTTCCTTTTTATGCTGTTGAAGTTTTTACTAAGTTCATTGAACATCCTTATAACCAGTGTTTTGAACTCTGCATTTAACAGATTGCTTGTCTCTGTTTTATTTAGGTCTTTTTCTAGAGTTTTGTTCTGTTCCTTCATTTGGGACATGTTTGTCTCATTTTGTCAGCCTTTCTGTGCTTTTTTCTATGTATTAGGTAGAGTTGCTATGTCTCCTGGGCTTGGTGGAGTGGCTTAATATAGTAGGTGTTCTGTAGGGTCAGGTGGCATAGCTCCTTTCATTACCCAAGATTGGCATTCTACAATAGGTGTGTCCATCCATGTGGGCTGTGTACCCCTCCTGTTGTAGTTGAGCCTTGATTGATGTTGGCACATCAATGTGAAGGTTTAAACCCCAGGACTATTGGCAGCAAAGACTGGCTGTGACCACCAACCACCATGGAGGATCAGCTGTGCAGAGGCTCACCCTACAGATCAGGACTTACTTCAGTGGGGCTCTGGTGCTTGCTGAGTTCACTCCTTGAATGTGTCAATTGTGCACATTTATGATATTGTAATATAAATGTAAAATGTCTGACAATAAATCAGCATCTTTAAACTATTCTCATGGAACTGAGCTGGTCCTTCCCATGGAGGAAATAGATGGAGGTAATGTCCAATGGCACCAATATTCACAATCTCACATTAAAATATTTAAGTATTTATTTTTTAATAACATTTTTCTTTAAAGATTTTATTCATTGCTTTTAGAGAGAGAAGAGAGAGAGAGAGAGAGAGAGAAAGGGGAAATAAAAGGAGTTGGGAAGAGACAGAAACATCAACTTGTAGTAGTTGCTTCTCATATGTGCCTTGATCGGGCATGTTATATTTGCTGATTTTGTCTGGGCTCATTCATGAAGCTACACAAAGCTCACAGGTCAGTGGGGACTGGACTCAGGTGCCACAGAGGGGAAGCTGTCTGTGGCAGCTCTACCTCTCTTCCCATGTGCCTAAATTTCTTCACATAACAGTGGTCTCAGGGTAGTGTTAAGAGGGTCAAAGCAGGAGATGCAAGCCATCAAAGTTTCACATCACATCTGCCACATTCTATTGCTCAAAAGAGTAACTAGACAACCCCAGGTTTAAGAGGTGAATAAATAAACTCCAATTCTGGATGAGAGGTATAGCAAAGTGACATAGTAAATGAGAATGGACAAAAAGAGGCCTGGTTCATTTGGGCCATTATTTTAACCAGGTACTATAATATCTTTGAGTATTTTTGGATCATACTGTTCTTACCCTTTCAACTCTGTCCAAAGTTTCTGTAATCACTAAATATAGCTATCCCCAAATTTAAAGGATTGTTTATTATTGTAATATGAATTTTGGGAGGGTGTCTTCCAATAATTTCTTAGATCTTTTTTTTTTTTTTTCTTAATTGAGAAGTGGGGAGGCTGAGAGATAGACTCGTTCATGTGCCAAACTGGGATCCCCCTGGCAAGCCCACTAGGGAGCAATGCTCTACCCATCTGGGCCCTTGCTTTGTTGCAACTGGAGCCATTTTAACACCTGAGGTGAGATCATGGTGCCATCCTCAGTGCCCGGGCCAACTTGCTCCAATAGAGCCTTGGATGCAGGAGGGGACGAGAGAAATAGAGAAGGGAGAGAGAGAATGGTGGAGAAGCAGATGGTCACTTCTCCTGTGTGCCCTGATGGGAAATCGAACCCAGGACATCCACATGCCAGGTTGATGCTCTATCAGTGAGCCAACCAGCCAGGGCCAAGATCTTGACACTCTGTAAAAATCATTATAGTCTGCACCTTGCATCTGCCTGGCCTGTTTTGTAATATCTCAATAGTTACTGTGATGGTTAGTCTTCAGTGTTAACTTGGCTAAGCCATGGTACCCATGTATTTGGTTAAACATGTCATGATGTTGATGTGAAGGTGTTTTTTAAAAAGATATTTTTTAAATTTATTTTTTATTGAGTTTATTGGTGTGAGACTGGTTAACAAAATTAAGTAAGTTTCAGGTATAAAATTCTATAGTACAGTATATTATCTGTACATTGCACAGTGTTCATCACTCCAAGTCAAGCCCCCTTCTATCACCATTTAACCCTCTTTTACCCTCTTCTACCTTCCCCAGTTTCTATCTTATAATTACTATAAGGTATTTTTTGTTTTTTGTTTTTTTTTTTTTTTTTTTTGCTTAATTCCCTTGCCTTTTTTATCTAGCCACCCTATCCCCTCTGGACCTGGAGAATTTTGTGTTAAGTGAAATAAGTCAGTCAGAGAAAGGCAAGTACCATGTGATTTCACTTATATGTGGACTCTAATGAGCAAAATAAACTAACAAATAAAATAGGAATGGACTTATAGAAATTTTTTAGATGAGATAAACATTTAAACAAGTAGAATTTGAGTAAATTATCTCCCATAATGTGAGTGGACCTCATCTAATTAGTTAAACTTAAGAAAAAAATCTAATCTTTCAGGGACAGGAGGAAATTCTGCCAATTGAGAGTTTTCAGGCTGGAGAGACATCAACTCCTCCCTGGCTTTCTATTGGTTCTATTTCTTTGAAGAATCCTGATTAATATATATGCTCCTTAGAGAAATGGTTTTCTCCTTCCAGTTTTATATACTTGTCTTTATGTGTTTGTTTTCATTCTTTCTCTGCTCTTGTTCTGACAATTTGAGTGATAAATATTTTTCCAACCATTCCAGTTCTCCCTGATCCTGTTTTCAAATTTGATTCCTAAATAGTTTCCAGGCACATGGCCATTTAATTTTCTTTTTAACCTTTGGGTCTGCAATAGTTATATAGAGTTGTTTCTTTCTTTACAGCACCCCACCAAAATGGCCTATTCTTTTTTTTTTTAATAGGATATATAGGGCTGGCACTGGTTAACATAAGTAAGACACAGGTTTCAGATGCCCAATTCTACAACATATGGCTGTACACTGTATTGTGTGGTCATCCCCAAGTTATGTCCATCACACTTTTCTCCTGTACACACTTCTTCACTTCCCCTGTCCCCCAGAAATCACCACACTGTTGTCCATGAGTTTTTCTTTTTTTTGTCCTTTTTTGCTCAATCCCTCTATCTTCCTCACCCGGTTCCTTCCTCCAACATCTGTCCATCTGCTTTTTACATGTGAGTCTGTATCCATTTTACTTGTTAGTTCTTTTTGTTTATGAGATTCCACATATGAGTGAAATCATAAGGTACTTATTTGTCTTTCTCTGACTGGCTTATCCAGGTCCATCCATGCTGTTGCAAAAGACAAGATTTTCTTTTTTTATGGCCATATAATATTTTATTATGTAAATAGACCACAGCATTTTTTATCCACTCAACTACTGATGGGCACTTGGGCTGCTTCCAAATGTGGGTATTGTTTATAATGCTGCAGTGAACATAGGGCTGCATATATTATTTCAAATTAGTGTTTTGGGTTCAATTGAATAAATTCCCAGAAGTGGAATCATTAGGTCAAAGGCAGTTTCATTTTTAATTTTTTTTTTTAGAAAACTCCATACTGCTTTACACAGTGACTGTAGCAATCTGTATTCCCACCAACAGTACATCAGGGTTCCCTTTTCTTCACACCCTCACCAACACGTTTGTTAATTTATTGATGATAACCATTCTGACAGGTGAAAGCTGTTTCTTCATTGTAGTTTTAATTTGCATTTCTCAGAAGATTAGTGATGTTGAGCATTTTTTTATGTTTATCGACTATCTGTATATTCTCTTTAGAAAAGTGTCTATTTAGGTTCTTTGCCCATTTCTTAACTGGATTGTTTGTTTTTTTTCTTTTTTGGCATTGAGCTTTATAGGTTCTTTATAAATGTTGGGTATTAATCCTTTATTAGATGTATCAGTGAATATATTCTCTCATTCTGTGGGTTGTTTTTTCATTATATTAATGGTTTTCTTTGCTGTGCAAGATCTTTTTAATTAGTGTTTTGTTTGTTTGTTACCCTTGGCTGAAGAAATATATCAGAAAAAAAATATTGCTACAAGAAATGTCTGAGATTTTACTGCCTGTGTTTTCTTCTAGGATTTTTATGGTTTTGAGGTTTACATTTAAATCTTTAATCCATTTTAAGTTTATTATTATATATGGTGTAAGAAGGTGGTCTAGCTTCATTTTTTTCTGTATGAATCCATCCAATTTTTCAACATCATTTATTGAATAGACTGTCTTTAGCTCATTGTATGTTCTTGCCTCCTTAGTCAAATATTTAATAACCATAAGGCATAAGCTGATTTCTGGGCTCTCTATTCTATTCCATTGATCTATATGTCTGTTTTTATGCCAGTACCATGGTGCTTTCATTACTATGGCCTTGTAGTATAGTTTGATATTAGGTAGTATGGTTCCTCCAACTTTGTTCTTCTTTCCCAAAATTGCTCTTGCTGTACAAGGTATTTTGGGTTTTATATAAATTTTTGGAATATTTGTTTTAGGTCTGTGAAATATGCCATTGACATCTTGACAGAAATTTCACTGAATCTATAAATTGTTTTAGGTGATATGATATATTAATGTTAATTTTTCCTATTCATATATATGATATATGCTTCTATTTGTATCTTCTTCAATTTCTTTCTTCAATGACTTATACTTTCCTGAGTACAGATCTTTTATATCTTCTAAGTTTATTTTTAGGTATTTTATTCTTTTTGAAGTAATTGTAAGTAGTATTGTTTTCTTAGTCTCCTTTTCTGATAGTTCATTATTGGTACATAAAAATGCAACTAATTTATGGATATTTATTTTGTATTCTGCTACTTTACTGAATTCATTTATCAGCTCTAGTCATTTTTTGATGACTAGAACACTGATGCACTTTAGGGTTTTCTTTTTTTTTTTTTGTATTTTTCTGAAGCTGGAAACGGGGAGAGACAGTCAGACAGACTCCTGCATGCGCCCGACTGGGATCCACCCAGCACGCCCACCAGGGGCGACGCTCTGCCCACCAGGGGGCGATGCTCTGCCCCTCCGGGGTGTCGCTCTGCCGCAACCAGAGCCACTCTAGCGCCTGGGGCAGAGGCCAAGGAGCCATCCCCAGCGCCCAGGCCATCTTTGCTCCAATGGAGCCTTGACTGCGGGAGGGGAAGAGAGAGACAGAGAGGAAGGAGGGGGGGTGGAGAAGCAAATGGGCGCTTCTCCTATGTGCCCTGGCCGGGAATCGAACCCAGGTCCCCTGCACGCCAGGCCGACACTCTACCGCTGAGCCAACCAGCCAGGGCCTAGGGTTTTCTATAAACAGTATTATGTCTTCTGCATAATAGATATGTCCTCTTAAGACTACTCTCATTGTGTCTCATAGATTTTGGGTTATTGTTTTTTTATTTTCATTTGTTTCAAGACATTTTTTTATTTACTCCTTGATCTCATTATTAACCCATTTATTGTTTAGGAACATGTTATTTAGTCTCCATGTCTTTGTGTTCTTTTGTTTTTTCTTGTGATTAATTTCTAGTTTCATACCATTATGGTCAGTGTGCTTGATATAATTTCAATCTTCTTAAATTTATTGTGACTTGTTTTGTGTCTTAATAGGTGGTCTATCTTAGAATATGTTTCAAGTATACTTGAAAAGAATGTATATTCTGCTGCTTTGGGCTAAAATGCTCTGAAAATATTAATTAACTCCTGCTGATGTAGTGAATCATTTTTTTTTTAATTTTTTTTTTTTTTAATTTTTCTGAAGCTGGAAACAGGGAGAGACAGTCAGACAGACTCCCTCATGCGCCCAACTGGGATCCACCCGGCACGCCCACCAGGGGCGATGCTCTGCCCACCAGGGGGCGATGCTCTGCCCATTCTGGGCATCGCCATGTTGCGACCAGAGCCACTCTAGCACCTGAGGCAGAGGCCACAGAGCCATCCCCAGTGCCCGGGCCATCTTTGCTCCAATGGAGCCTTGGCTGCGGGAGGGGAAGAGAGAGACAGAGAGGAAAGTGCAGCGGAGGGGTGGAGAAGCAAATGGGCGCTTCTCCTGTGTGCCCTGGCCGAGAATCGAACCCGGGGCCTCCGCACGCTAGGCCTACGCTCTACCGTTGAGCCAACCGGCCAGGGCTTGTAGTGAATCATTTAAGACCACTGTTTCCGAGATGATTTTCTTTCTGGAAGATCTATTCACTGATGTTTATGGAGTGTTAGAATTTCCTACTATGACTGTATTGCTGTTGGTCTTTCCCTTTATGTCTATCAAGATTTGCTTTACATATTTATGTGCTCCTACATTGGCTGTGTAAATGTTTCCAAGGGTTATATCTTCTTGTTTGATTGTTCCCTTTATCATTATGTAGTGTACTTCTTTGTTTCTTAGTATAGCCTATGTTTTAAAGTTTATTTTGTCAGATATAAGTACAGTGGTACCTTGAAATACAAACAGACCAACATACAAATTTTTTAAGATACAAGCTGCAACTCGGTCCGTATTTTTGTTCGAGATCTGAGCAAAAATCCAAGATATGAGTCATGATTCGTGAAGCTGCTGCTAGTTGGTGCATTGGCGCACGGGTCCAGTTTTGGCAGTTTGATATATGAGTTGACTGACTTACGAACTCGGTTACAGAATGAATTAAATTCATATTTCAAGGTACCACTGTATTGCTACCCCACATTTTCTTTTTCATTTCTGTTTGAATGAAATAACTTTTCCCTCCCCTTTACTTTCAGTCTATGTGTATCATTTGTTCTGCAGTGGGTCCCTTGTAGACAACATCTATATGGGTCTTGCTTTCTTATCCATTCACCTACCTTATGTCTTTTGATTGGAGCATCTAAGCCATTTATATTTAAAGTGATTATTGATAGGTACATATTTTTTGCCATTTTAGTATTTTAACTATGTTTTTCTAGTTGTTCTTGTTCTTCCTCCCCTCCTTTTCCTTTTCCTTCTTCTTCTTCTCCTATGTCTTTTAAAGCAGGCCCCTTAACATTTCTTGTGATACTGGTTTAGTGGTAACAAACTCTACTAGCTTTTCCTTCTCTGTGAACTTCTTTATTTCTCTTTTAATTTTAAATAATAGCCTTGCTGGATAAAGTGGTTATATTTGTAGGTTCTTGTTTTTCATCACTATGAATATTTCATACCAATTCCTTCTGGCCTGTAATGTTTCTGTTGAGAAATCTGCTGACAGTCTTATGGGAGCTCCCGCTTAAGTGACACTCTGCTTCTCTAACCTTTGCCATTTTGATTATGATGTGTCTTGGTGTGGGCTTCTTTGAGTCTATCTTGTTTGGTGCTCTCTGTGTTTCCTGGACTGTTGTATCTTTTTCCTTCACCAGGTTAAATTTTGTTTTTGATCATTATTTTCTCAAGTAGGTTCTTGATCCCTTACTTTCTTTTTTTTTTCCTTTGACACCCCTCTGATATAGATGTTGTCACATTTCATTTTGTCTCAAAGCTCCCTTAAACTATCCTTATATTTTTCATATTGTTTTTTTCTTTTTGCTATTCTGTCTGGTTGGGTGCTCTTTTTTACCTTGTTTTCCAAATCACTGATTCAATCTTCTGTTTCATCTGACCTACTGTTTATTCCTTCTAGTGTATTCTTGATTTTGGATATTGTTCTCTTTATTTCTGACTGGTTCCTTTTTATGGTTTCTATGTCCTTTTTTATGTTTTCTATCTCATTGTTGAAGTTATCACTTTGTTCCTTAAGTATCTATGTACTCATTATTTTAAACTCTGATAAATTGTTTACCTCTCTTCCATTTAGCTCTTTTGTGGAGATTTCTCCTGTTCCTTCATTTGGCTTCTGTTTTTGTTTTTGTTCATTTGGGCTGCCTTTTATGTGTGTTTCTATGTATTAAATAAGTATGGTATAATTCTCAGTCTTTGTATGGTGGCCTTATATATTAGGTGTCTGTTGGGTCCAGTGGTGCATTCTTCTTTATCACCTGAGCTGGGTGCTCCAGGAATATCCCTTGTGGGGATTATGTTGGCCCTCCTGCTGTAATTGAGTCTCACTTGCTAATGGACCATTGTACATGGGACTGACCCTCAGGCCAGCTGATTGTGAGGCTCTACCTCAACCAAAGCATGTGAGTTGCTGTGCAGGTGTTGACTACAAGAAGTGGAATTTGTCTTGGCTGGTTTAGTGCCTGATGAAATTTCCCTTTGGATGAGCTGCTTGTGAAGCTAATTTGATCTTACTGTGATGTCACCTGAAGATGGCCATTGGGTGTGTTGGTTCTGGGCTTCCTGGAAGCCAAGCTTGTGCAAGTCAATGTAAAACACTGCTTGTGACTGGCCCTTAGCAACCTGTTTGGAGTTATTGCTAAGCAATTCACAGTGTATTGCTGCCTCTACTGGTCTTAGTTGTATACAGGAAGGACCAGTCTGCACACTAAGACTGACTTTCACCAGCACTGGACTTGGAGGCAGGTCATCAAGTGTCCCAAGGCACCCTGAAATCTGTCTCTGGCTGATACGACCTGCTGGTTAACTGTTAGGCTCAGTCTCTGAAAGAAATTTTCGTGGAGTTGGGAAGATGGGACTAGAGTATCTTCCCTGAAGGAGAATGGCCAGTCAAGCTTCAGGGAAGGTGGTGTGTGTGACCCACACCCCAGAGTCACAGGTCTCAGTCTGCCCCAGATTTTTCCCTGACTCCAACACAGTGGAGCTATTTGGAGTTGGGTAGGTGGTGTTCTGGAGCCCAGAAGGTAGGTCTGCTGGTAGCCAGGAGGGTGGTTTTATTGAATCTCCTTTGATGGGGTAGTGCCAGTCAGATTCATGGGAAAGTAGGGGAAATGACCCTTGCCTCAAGGCCAAACAATTGTGTCACTGTCACACCCTGAGTCTATCTAGACCTCTAGACCCAGGGCAGGGCTGCTGACTCCTCAGCAATGTTTAATCTCCTTAGGGTGGAGTGAGAGGCAGTTTTGAAGGTGGGACAGTTGCTTTTCCTCAGGCTGATGATGCCTTATGAAGGAGAATGCTCTATCCAAGAAAGATGGCAACTGCCATATTGGAGAATGACTCAGCACAGGGATCCCAGTGGTTGTCTTTCTGCCCACCTACTAACCCCTGTGTCTCTTCCTAGAGTTGCAATGGCCTATTCATTTTATACTAAGGAATTTTATTCCTTTTTAATTATTTATTAATTAACTGACCATTTTTCTCTGCAGAAAACTATAACTTATATTTTGAATTTTAAATTCAGTTAGAAAGAGCTTCTTTTCCTGAATTGTCTGACAAAACTTCATGAGGAGGTCTGCTTGGAATATGGATACAATTCTAGAGGTGAAGCAGCTATTATATGACTATGAAGGAAAAAAACAAACTCTAAATTTGGAGTGGCAGGAAAGATAGAATTAACCTGACTCTTAACGTCATTGTTGAGCCCTAAACTGCTTACCCACATATTTTTAGTTATTTTGCAAAAATAAGTGTTTTTAATTAAACTGCTTTTGTTAGGATTTTCTCTGGAAGGCATTCTAATAAAATCTTAGCTGATATAAAAGGTGTTTCAGAATCTAGTAAAACAAATAAGTAAAACAAAAATCTAAACCAAATATTTCTGTGGTTTAATTAACATTTATATTTTTGAAACCCTTTTAATTATTCACAAGGTTTAATATCTATTATCTCTTTAGATCTTAATAAAAGTTTAGGAAAAGAAATAATTTTTATTATCTTCCATAGACAGATGAAGAGTATAAGACCTAGAAAATCATGATTTTAAAAAAAAAAACTCAGTATATCATTATACAGAGATCAGAACCCTGGCTTCTCAATGATTTATTTGACTATAGCTCCTGGCATATGGTAGGTGCTCAATAAATAAATTAATTAATGATGTATATAAAACATTTAGCTCAGAACTTGGCATATGCTATGTGCTAAATAAGTGAAATTGATTAACAACAATAAAAATAACACATTAGCTTCTTGCCTCAGGACCTATAGAGTCCTATGAATTCATTTGTTCTTCAGCAAAGACCTAAAACCAAGCTGCTTATTCATTAACAATACCTATAAAGACATCCTTTGCCAACTAAGAAAATAAATTAATTTATTCATTATTCTAAAGAGAGCAGTAAACACATGCACAAAACTTAAATAAGAAATATCAAAGATTTGACTTAAAGATAGTTATCAATAAAAAATGTTTATTAAATTAATTAATTCCCCTCCCACCCACCTATCCAGGATAAGTGTTTAAGAAATGGGAATGGAAATGACTATGGCTGACTGATTGGAGTTCTATGCTGAAAGACAAATATGTCAGATATGATTTTATTATCTGTTATTTATTGTGCTGTTTTATAAGTATACAAACTAATCCCACAAGGCCCCTGTTATTATACTCTGACAAGAAAGAAAAATTAGAGTGCATGGACTATGGGAGCAGCTCCTACCTGAGCAAGTGATCAGCAGAGTGATAAGAAAAAAAAATGGCTTAGTGACAACTTATCCTTGACCTTGTAGAAGTAATTCATGGTTCATATCCCATTCTGCTGATGACTAAGTCTTGGTATCTTAGTAGAGGAAAGGCAAGGTCTTTCTAATATCTGCTGGAGGAAGTATTGATCATAAACTAGATCAGATAGAGACCCTGTTCAGACACTAAAAGCATTAGGTAAGTTTGACATCAGTTTCAACCACAGAACATGCAGTGTGGGTCTTTCAGACAAATTATTTTACCAGATGACAGTCAAAACTATGACACTTTTCTGACTTTGCCATCAACTTTGGCTATATCCTCAGTGGTCAAGAAGTAGGAAATAATGCAGTTACTCAGGAAAACTTAATCAATAAATAGCCTAAGAAATTATAACTGCACAGCCTTCCTTAAAGAATTTTCCTTAATATCAACAACATCTTACATTTGTAATGTGCTTTACAACAGGGCTTGTGACTTCTTCACAAGGAGGTGGGTATAATGGGGAAACATAAACGAAGTATTGGGCATGATTAAGAACTAGATTCAACATAGCTCTCCACTTGATTAGCTAAGTTACTTCAAGTTTATCATTTAAGTTTTAGATATCCTGATCTATACAATAATAATACTATAAAATAAAACATTTCATTAAACTGTAAAGATGCCAAAAACAGATGTCATGTGGACAGGTCCTTTAAAAGTTATGTAAATATGGCATATTGTTCATGCTCATCATTTTATTTTACTTTATATCAGCTCTGCAAGGCAGTTAGGATGGACATCACCTACAAGCCTAGCAACCTTCAGCCACACAGCTGTGATAAATCCGGTCCCATACCCAGGGAAATGAGGACATGAAGAGTGCCGCAAATATTCCCATGATGCAAAAAAAATCTCAGTTATTGTAATCTCAGACTCATATAATCACAGGACCATGGCATGGCCAGTCAGACACAGTGAAATGACATATGTCTCTTGAAATTAACACAGAGCCCCATTTACACTATCACAGACAGAACACAGACATATACACTTGTCTTACAAATGAGAGTTGAGGTTAGATAATTTAAATGATTCACTTAAGGACTTCATAAATAATAGATGAAGGATATAAGATAAGAACTTCTGCTCCAAAGAATTGGACATTTATTGCTTGATTAGCCTCCTTTCGAGAAGGCTGAATCATATGTCCCAATAGTAATCACTGATCTCATGTATCCTGTAAAGCTTCATGCCCTTGTTGACCACAGTTTACAATGTAAGGTTCTTGCTGTAGCCACTGTATTTTCTCTGTAAAACATTTGGGACAGTAAAGAGTCTAATAATCCCAGAATTTCTGAGCTTAGAGACAATCTTTATAACTTCCTTATATTAGAGAAGAATTCCGAGAAATTAATTGACTTTACCCAGAATTAATTGACCATCATCCAGAACTTCCTTTAGCCTCTCTTCTTGTGGGTGAACTGTTCTCAGAATCTCTGCTGATGAGCACCGTTGAGTGAGCCATGTCCCAGATAAGCATGACTGGGACCGCATGCCTCCTCAATGCCTCTATAACATAGAAAACACATTGAGTGATAGGTGAAAACAAAGGAGTATTAGACCCTGAGGACATGGTATAAGTGTCCATTGTGAAGTGTTGGTTTGGCTTTTCTGTAATAATCAGAGAAGGATAAAAAGCGCCACAAGAAAAAACCAGTTTGTTGCCCAGCCAATAACTCACAGGTTTCGACATTTAAAAGATTAATGCATTACTTAAAAAGAGAAGTTATAGCCTTGCATGAAGTAATCTATTGGCCAAATAGGCTTCATGACATTTTGAAAAATCAAAAAGTAATAATTACATTAAAGAGGTTTTTAATGGGAGCCCAGAAGGCAGCAGCCAAACCAACCCAGGAAAGCAGCATTAGCAACCTCAATGATTTTTATTTTCTTTTCCTGTGTTCTAAGATCCAAACTCAGTTTCCAGGACTTGCTGCAGATTTTTGGAGTGACCCCTCTAAGGAGTTGCTACAGGTCCAAACCAGCTGAGCTGCGTAGAATACTCACTTATCTTTATAAGAAAAGCCTGAATTTCTGGTTGGTCTCTGGCATAAAGTTGTGTGCACTGTACCATTTATCTGAGTGAAGTTGAACTGGCTACAATTCATTTCATTAAAGAGAAAAGAAAAAGGCCAGAACTGGCCCAAATCAGAAAGCAATACTTGTTTTTAGGACAGAGGATTAGGGCTGGGAGAAGAAGATTATCCTTAGGCCTGTTGCTTTTTGATGACAAGCATAAGAAGAGAGAGAGGTGAGCTGAGCTCGACGACAGGGTGACTGTGGACACAAAAGACAAGTAGGAAAAATAGATGACCACTTTTGTGGATAAAGTGTTATTTATAATATTCTAAAACTTTGAAATGGAGCACAAAACCTTCATTTCAGGAAATTAAGTCCCAGAGAACAGAAGTATGGTAATTTTCCCAGATTCTGGGAGTTTAGTAGCCGACTAGGGGAACCCAGGTGTCTTGCTTTCCAAACCTAGGGCTTTTTTTTCTATAACTCCACACAAAAAATTTGTAAACTGTTAAGGGAAGAAAACTTGTCCTTCCTTCTCTCCTCCTTTCTTTCCTTTTCCTCCTTACCTTCTCCTTATCTTCTATTTAATCAGTATTTACATATTAAGACCCTATTAGCCATGGCCGGTTTGCTCAGTGGATAGAGCATCTGCCTGGCATATAGATGTCTGGGATTCAATTCCCTGTCAGGGCACACATGAGAAGCAACCATCTGCTTCTCTTGCCCTCCCTCACCCCTTTCCCTCTTTCTTTCCCTCCCACAGCCAGTGGCTCAATTGGTTCGAGCATGGGCCCCAAACAGGGGTTGTAGGGTAGATCCCGGACAGGGCACTTGCAGGAGTCTGTCTTACTATCTCCCTTCCTCTCATTTAAAAAAAAAATGAAAAAAATAAGAACCTATTATGTGCCAGGCACTGTTATAAGACCTGTAGGCATTGTGTTTGACACAAAGTTCCTTCCCTCTTCACCCCTCTCATCTTTATATTCCCAGTACTTAGTATGTGATAACACCCCATAAATGTTGAATAAAATAATATAACATAATATATATTTGTATATATATACATATACAGGAATAAAAGTCAGTTATTCTTTTGAATTAACCAATGAAATTTTCTTCAGGTCAAGTTAAATTCTACTAGACAATAAACTGGATTAAACTGCTATTTAGAATAATACAAAAAGAAATACTATAATTTTGAAATAATTTTATTATTTATATTTAGAGGAAATGATTTGCTTTTAAAAAAGGTTTTGAATATATAATGTCACATCTTATTAAAGTATTAATGTTTCTAATAAGGCTGAAAGTAGGTATTAGTTTGTCGGATGTTTTAATTAAACTAGTGTCACAACAAAAAAGGCAGACAGTTAACAATCTAGAAATCATGTTAGTCCACAATAACATTTAATGCTTCTTGCATTTATTCTGTAACTACACAGTCCTTTAATGGAGAAAAGTACAGTCTCTGCTTAAAATTTTAGGACAAATGATTCATGGAGATCAATTCATAATTTGGATTAGGGCAATATTATCTATGCCAGCATTCACAGACACGGTGGATAGCTTTGGATGGAAATGTCTCACTTGAAGATGTGATATAAACCCAAAGTGTGATTGCCAGCAAACTGTTTTCGTATTTCAGATGAATATGATCTTGGCACTTTTAGAAGAATAATGACATTTAATTATTCCAACTAACTAAACACTCTTTACTGCCTCCCAACACCATCACATTTAGCTCTTTCAGTGTCTGTCTTCAGTTAGCAGGAGACTTTTTCCTTCTTATCAGAGGCACATTTCTCAAAACTAACTTTAATGTTGATTAAGAAAATCCATGTGAGAGAATGAAAAACCAGAGAGCTTCCTCTTTGAACCAAGTTTGGTTTAAATTATTGAATTAAAGGAACTCAATTCAGATAACAGTTGGCAAAAAGAATAGGTCAAAAAATAAATACTCTAAGTTTTATATTGATTTTCCCTATATTTATTTATTATACTTGAGGTTTTGTTACCCTTTGTGCTATTTTAAGCAATTTTGTACATTTTCAGATTTAATTATTTTCCCTATTTTTCTAACTCATTTCCCAGCATTTATGTCTACTCTGCATTATTTCCTAAAAGGTGGAAGCCACCTAAATGCACAGCAATAGGAAATTGATTGAACTAAATTATGAGATGTCTATATAATAGAATACTATGCAGCTATGTAAAATTATGTTTCAGAAATATATATCTTGACAAAATATTTAGGATGTGTTGTTAGGCTTAAAAATCAGATTACAAAGTAGTTTCTTTTGTTTTTTTGTTCTTTTGTGGGGTTTTTTTAGATTTTATTTATTTTTTATTTAGACAATTAAATTTAACAGGGTGACTGGTGAACCAGAGTACATAGATACAAAGTAGTTTATTTACAGTATGAATCTATTGTGAATAACATATAATACAAGTATATTACATTAGTACGTATATAACATATAACACATACATATGTATTATATATATATATGTATATATATATATGACACATGTTTTAAAAAGAATCTGTAAGAGATTTACTATGGAGTTAATAATCTGACCATCTCTGAGAATGGAATTATGCATGTATATGTTTTTCTGTTTGTGTTTCTAATTTTTCTATGATGTAAATATAGAAATATATTTTTCTATGTCTGTTTCCATTTTTTTCTATGATTGTAATAGAAAAATAAGAAAAAACAAATATTTAAAACATTAAAATGAAAGTTTATAAATTTTCAACTTGATTTTTTAAATTTCTATTTATCAAGTAATTTTGCTTGTTTTGTTTATCAGTGTTTACAAATGTGGAAATTGGTTGAAAGTTATTTCTATCATTTTATATTTTATAATTTATTTGCACAGAGTAAATGATATTAACTGGGGCATCGTGATTTGACTAGTGATGAACATTGAGTTTGCTTCCAACATTTATTTTTTTATTAAAAATAATAATAAAAAAACAACATAAATGAGAAAAAAATTTTAAAATACCAGAAAAACAGTGACTCAGAAGATCCCTTTTCAACCTAAGAGCCTCTTTGGTCAATTTGTTTTTGACCGATCTGTTTTTATATTCTTCCATCTGAGCATTCAAATTGTCCATTTATTTGATTATCCACTGAGGATAGAATCTTTCATTAGCTGTGGGCTTTCTCACCTTTTCATTCACTTCTTGGTTCTATGAAAACCAGTAACTTGGAATAACATGGCAACTTGAGGTAGATATATAAATTCTTAGATATCCTCATAAACCCAAACACCAATAGATGTATTGATAATGTCATAGATATTGAAGGGTATGCTGAATATGACTGAAATATAGTACTTGAGATGTGCATGATTTGTAAATTCTCTGCATGAGGCAAAAAGTTGTTTCAATAAGCCTATAAGTTCCGAAGATATCTAGGACAACCTCAACAGTATTTTTATCTGTGACACAGGCTGGTAAGTGGCAGTCACCCTGAGCATAAACAAATTTGACTAAGATCATTGCATCTGTCATTTTCATACAACATCAGGGTGGCTAACTGTTTCACGGACCGGCGTGAAATTTCTGGTGAAGTGGCACCAGTCTGCGGGCCGGTGCTTGAGAAACACTGTCTTAATTATTATCATAATTGTCTTTCTCATCATTGCTTTGTGAAAAGACAAAATTTTCATTTTTTACTGACATTATGAGTATTGGCATTTTAAAGCTTTGAAATAATGAAACAATTAATGTAACATCTTACTATAATAGATTAGACCTTTATTTATATTACTTCTTTAGGTCTCCTGGTAATATTTGATATTCCACTTTTAAAGTTATTTCTTTATGTCTTTTCTGAAGGACTCAGGGCTCTTCTATAATACTTTTTAAATTTTTCTTTTGGATCAGAGCTTCATGTCAAAGTTACTCGCTCTCTGTTCCCTTGGTGATTTCTAAGAGGCTAGTCTTTGTTTTACACCAAATGACAGAAGGCATCAGCTATGTACAGTCTATAGCAGGGGTAGTCAACCTTTTTATACCTACCGCCTAATTTTGTATCTCTGTTAGTAGTAAAATTTTCTAACCACCCACTGGTTCCACAGTAATGGTGATTTATAGAGTAGGGAAGTAACTTTACTTTATAAAATTTATAAAGCAGAGTTACAGCAAGTTAAAGCATATAATAATAATTACTTACCAAGTACTTTATGTCAGATTTTCACTAAGTTTGGCAGAATAAATCTTTATAAAACAACTTACTATAGTTAAATCTTTCTTTTTATTTATACTTTGGTTGCTCTGCTACCATGAAAGCTGGAATGCCCACTAGTGGGTGGTAGGGACCAGGTTGACTGGTCTATAGCACTGCTCTATAGCACTAGAGACTGCTGCAGCTGTTTGGTATTCAAATTTCATTTCTTTCTCATCACATCATGCCTGACCAGGCAGTGTGGTGCAGTGGATATGACATCAACCTGAGATGCTGAGGACCCAAGTTTGAAACCCTGAAGTCACCAGCTTGAGGGCAAAGTCACCAACCTGAGTGTGGGATCATAGACATGACCCATGGTCAATGGCTTGAACCCAAGGACGCTGACTTGAGCAAGGGGCCACTGCCTCATCTGGAGCCCCCTGGTCAAGGCATATATGAGAAAGCAATCAAGGAACAACTAAAGTGCTTCAACAATAAGCTGATGCTTCTCATCTCTCTCCCTGCCTGTCTGTCCTTCTCTCTCTCTCTCTCTCTCTCTCTCAAAACAAACAAACAAAAACAAAAAACATTGATATTCTCAACAATTATTTACTTTTAACTGTAACTAAAACATACCCAATCATAAATAATGAGCTTTCTTCCTATCTTAGTTTTTCAAAGTTGTATTCCTATTTCTTTTCTTTCACTATGATCCTGGGTTGGAACTAATTTTCCATGATTTTTCTCAGGCATGTGTGGCTTATGTTGGAGACTATTTGCACAAAGAGGCCTTTGTGGGAGATTTTGTGGGCTTACTATCAGTTTTCCTACATTTGGGTGGACACCTTCTCCTCCTCATGTTGCTTTGAAATAGAATGACGGTGCATTGTAGACAATTAAAGGAGCATCTTGGAGAAGTGGAGGAATAAACCCAAGAGACCAGCATGCCCATGGATACATGTTTTGCTTCAGACAAGAGAGGTGGTAATAAGAGGTAATAAATTACTATATAACAGCAATAAAGATAAAACAACTACTCTAGCATTTATTGACTTCTAAGTAGTTTATATGTATTATCTCATTTAATCCATCCATTAGTCTTGTAATTGGAAATCTGTACAAATTATGTTCTGAAGATGAACAGATCAAAGCTCAGAAAAGTTATGGAAATTGTCACAGGTTCCCCACCAAGTAATGTTGGAGGCAGGATTCAAATCCTCCAGGCTAATCTGCAACTTGCTCTCTTAACCATTACACACATGTCTCTTCCTACTTGATAGAACTGTGTCACACATACTAATGATAATTCATTCTATTTACAAGGCAGCTATGAAAATAGAGTCATTTGAAGTTGCAAAAGATCAGCTGCTTTTTAGCTTTATAATTTCCAAGGAGTCCAAAAGTTCAAGCCAGACAGAGATGGTGAGGTCTGCAGGAGCACAAGGAAATGGGGACACCAGGGCCAAGTACTAGTGATTCCACAGCATTCAACCTGAGCCAGACTTGAGCTGGACTTACTAAGAATGCTAACAAGTGAGTTGTTTCTAATACTCAGGGAGACAGAATAATTCTTAGGGTTTTCTTTTTTTTTTTTTTTTTTTTTTGTACTTTTCTGAAGCTGGAAATGGGGAGACAGTCAGACAGACACCCACACGTGCCCGACAGGGATCCACCTGGCACGCCCACCAGGGGGCAATACTCTGCCCATCTGGGGCATTGCTCTGTCACGACCAGAGCCATTCTAGTGCCTGAGGCAGAGGCCACGGAGCCATCCCCAGCACCCAGACCATCTTTGCTCCAATGGAGCCTTGGCTGCGGGAGGGGAAGAGAGAGACAGAAAGGAAGGGGAGGGGGATGGGTGGAGAAGCAAATGGGCGCTTCTCCTGTGTGCCCTGGCCGGGAATCGAACCCGGGACTTCTGCTCACCAGGCCAATGCTCCACCACTGAGCCAACCGGCCAGGGCCAGGGTTTTCTACTAATTGCTCATGCTCTCTGTATGGTGAGAGTGACAAGCAACTTCCAACAAGACCAAAACAGTTGTTTTCTATATTCTGGTAAGAGAGGATCATGATCAGGTGGAAGGTCCTAAACTTTTTTGGACCTAAAATGTATGGACCCTTCTTCTCTGGAAATGTGTATGTATGGGCCACACCAAGTCCACATCTAAGTCCAGGTGGTTTAAGCTATTGGGATTAAAACATAACAATCTGAGTTAGGAGTTGAACTCACATTAAATAATGATAATTTATCGGGCCCTGGCCGGTTGGCTCAGTGGTAGAGCATCGGCCTGGTGTGCAGAAGTCCTGGGGTCAATTCCCAGCCAGGGCACACAGGAGAAGTGCCCATCTCTTCTCCAGCCCTCCCCCTCTCCTTCCTCTCTCTCTCTTCCCATCCTGCAGCCGAGGCTCCACTGGAGCAAAGATGGCCCCGGCGCTGGGGATAGCTCCTCGGCCTCTGCCCCAGGCGCTAGAGTGGCTCTGGTCACAACAGAGCGATGCCCCGGAGGGGCAGAGCATCGCCCCCTGGTGGGCGTGCCGGGTGGATCCCGGTGGGGCGCATGCAGGAGTCTGACTGTCTCTCCCCGTTTCCGGCTTCAGAAAAATACAGAAAAAAAAAAATTAATGATAATTTATCTTAGTCTTTGCATATTCAGTGTTGGGTGGCAGCATTTCTTAAGGAAGAAATGAAGCATTATCCATAACTTTGGATAGTTAAGTTAGTGCCATGCCACATGGGGTAGAAAGAATTTCAGTGGTTCACCAATCTTCTTGGCACCTGATATGCACACACCTTCTCCCAGTTATTCAATCAAACACTAATATAAGGATTGCTGGAAAGTATTTTGCAGATGTAATTAAGGTCTCAAAATGATGAATCTTAATACAGGGAGATTATCTGGGTGGGCTTGACTTAATCACCTTATTTATTTTTTATTTGAATTTATTGGGGTGACACTGATTAACTTAATTATACAGGTTTCAGATGCCCAATACTACAACACATCTTTGAACACCATATTGTGCTTATCCCTCAAGTCAACTCTTTGTCCATCACCATTATCCTCCCTACACTCTCTTCTATCCCTCCACACCACCATCACCACCCTGTCATCTGTGTCCATAATTTCTTTTGTAGTTTTGTGTTCTATCTCTCCATCTTCCTTATTTCCCCCACCCTGCCTCCAACAGTTGTGAGCCATCACAGAAGCCCTTTGAAAAAGAGTCTTCTCCAGCTGGTCAGAGAACAGGAAGACAAACTGAGGAATGAGAGAATTCAAGGCATCATTGCTTTGATTTTGGCAAGGAAGGAGGCCACTTGGCAAGACACATGGGTGGTCTCTAGGGGCTGAAAATAACCTCTGGCTGAAGCCAGCAAGGGAACAGGGACCTTAATCCTACAGCTGCAGGATAAATTCTGCCAACAGCAAGAATGAGCTTGAAAGCAGATTTTCCTTTGGAGTCTTTATACAAGAGAGCTCAGCCCCACCAACACTTTTATTTCAGCTTTGTGATATACCCTGAGCAGACATCCTGCCATGCTCTACAAGACTTGTTACCTATAGAACTTTGAGCAAATAAATAGGTATTGTTTTATTTAAGCTGCTAAATCCGTGGTAATTTGTTACATAGCAGTAGAAAACAAATACACTATCACCCTAAGATGTTCATGGGAGCTCCAGAGAGAACAACATTTTCCCAATTCAACAAAACCTGAAAGAGGCAAAACTAAATCTCTCTCTGCCTGTGTACCCACATATATGGCAGACCCTTTAGAAGCTTTTTCTTCCCTAAGATTGGAGCACTAAATTTAAAACAGCTGGCATGAACCTACCAACTATATAGAAAAAAAATCTTACTGTAGGAAACTTGGAATTTAAAACATAATGTATAAGCATTGATTTATCCATTCCCTTTTCTTATCAAATATGATAAAGCTAAATTTTTATTTTAAGTGTGTACTCTAGTTTCCATCTTACTTCATTTAGGAAAATTCTCAAAATTAGCCTTATGGTACTTATGGCATTAACTTTAGCATCACCAACAGAATACTAGAGATTTTACAGACTCATCCTTAGGCCTGGATGTAGTGACAGAGCTTAGATTATAGTTTTGTCTTTGCTTCAATATACCATGGCTAAGTCATTAATCTCTCTTGGCTCCATGCACTTATGGCAAGTGAGGGATTTAATGATTTCACCCCTGGTATCTCATCTAGAGATAACATGTTGAGGTTATAGACTTCCAGGATAGGTAAATCCACAGTTTCTTAAAAAACAGTGATGTTTATTAAATATTTGTCTTCTGATTTTTAAGAGGTTTATGCCGATCCTGTACTACCTTACTCTTCTAATTTGTCTACCCAAGAGCTTTCATTCTTGATGGCATTGCGAGGCATCTCTTCCTACCTTTTCTCAGGCCCTCTGTCAAGGAAGCAGTAAACTTTCTTTCCATGCTAGTCACATTATATAGACTTTGTCATAGAAGCCAACAGCTGGCATCATGATGGCCCCTGAATCCATTCAGTGAATGTACGGAGCACTTTCTGTAACAGGAGAAAAAGCTGTTCACTCTTGGTGGAGAAATTTTATGAGAGACTCTGCCTTCTACCCTGATCCCTTTTAATATCAAATTTTAAAAAATGAGAATCAAATCATAATTAAAATAATAAATTTATTAGGTTTTTTTGAGATAGTGACACCTTTATTCCTGCAAGATGCCTGAAATGCAAGCAGGTATGTTGCATTGAAATGCTAAGTCCTTAATCATTACAACAAAGTATTTCCAGACTCCCAGCCTGACAAAACTGAATAATCAATTGCCCTGTATTATAGGTCTAGTACAAGCAGGATGAAAAATAGTATATAAAAACAAATTCTACCTCTTGATTAACTATTGCTGAAAGTTTTCAGAACTAATTCTTCTCACTTTACCCTCACTCAAAGTTGGAAACTGAATACCCCAAACTGTTGAATCTACTGGTCACCTTCACCAGGGCAAGAAATCTCTAAAGTATAAAAAGGAAACTGATCTGCCATCTGCAAACAAAAATAAAATAAAGCTATCTTTCTCACTAATTTTATTCCCACAGTCCCAAGCTGGGGTTCATACAGAAAATATTGTTTAAAAAAATATGAATTGAAAACATCTCGTGCTTCAAAAATTTGCTCTCAGAATCATGGACCTGGGTTTTAAAGAGCTTTTATGAATTTGACTCCAAAGGCAAGAGAAGGAAGGCAAAAATTAATGAATGGGACTACATCAGACTAAGAAGTTTTTGCTCAGCAAGAGAAACTGATAACAAAATAAACAGACAGCCAACTAAATGGGAAATGATATTTTCAAACAACAGCTCAGATAAGGGCCTAATATCCAAAATATACAAAGAACTCATAAAACTCACAATAAACAAACAATCCAATAAAAAAATGGGAAGAGGACATGAACAGACACTTCTCCCAGGAAGAAATACAAATGGCCAACAGATATATGAAAAGATGCTCATCTTCATTAGTTATTAGAGAAATTCAAATCAAAATTGCAATGAGATACCACCTCACACCTGTTAGATTAGCTGTTATTAGCAAGACAGGTAATAGCAAATGTTGGAGAGGCTGTGGAGAAAAAGGAACCCTCATTCACTGTTGGTGGGAATGTAAAGTAGTACAACCATTATGGAAGAAAGTATGGTGGTTCCTCAAAAAACTGAAAATAGAACTACCTTATGACCCAGCAATCCCTCTACTGGGTATATAACCCCAAAACTCAGAAACATTGATACGTAAAGACACATGCAGCCCCATGTTCATTGCAGCATTGTTCACAGTGGCCAGGACATGGAAACAACCAAAAAGCCCGTCAATAGATGACTGGATAAAGAAGATGTGGCACATATACACTATGGAATACTACTCAGCCATAAGAAATGATGACATCGGATCATTTACAGCAAAATGGTGGGATCTTGATAACATTATATGAAGTGAAATAAGTAAATCAGAAAAAACCAGGAACTGCATTATTCCATACGTAGGTGGGACATAAAAGTGAGACTAAGAGACATTGTTAAGAGTGTGGTGGTATGGGGGGAGAGAGGAAAGGGAGAGGGAAAGGGGGAGGGGGAGGGGCACAAAGAAAACTAGATAGAAGATGACAGAGGACAATCTGACTTTGGGTGATGGGTATGCAACATAATTGAACGACAAGATAACCTGGACATGTTATCTTTGAATATATGTATCCTGATTTATTGATGTCACCCCATTAAAAAAAATAAAATTATAAAAAAAAAGAATGAATGAATTTAAGGTCAACTTAAGGCCTTTAATCTATATAAAAAAAAAAAGAATTGTTATAAAATTCTGCATTCTACAAACAAAACCCCATTAATCCCCCCATTGACTTGCTTCTTGCTGCACTTCTCTGGAGTTGCTTTATGTACACAACAAAGCACTGAAATATTTTGTATAAACAAATAAAGGGGAAATGGATACCAAGTAGCATAAAGAGCTTATTATATGGCAGTGTTAAATGCCAATGACAGCTTGGTCAGCCACTGAAAAATCACTCTAATGATATACTTGCTAGATATGTTTCCAGTTGACTTAAAAAAATAAGATCCAGCTAGAAAAAAACTCAATGTCCTGCCCTGTCATGAAAGGAGAGAATGTGCAGCTGATAGATGCCTGTAAGAATATATGAGACATCTGCAGAAAATGTTCAGAGGTGAGGAAAATGTCCTTAGTATAAGGGAAAACAGAGGTAGAGAAAGCCAAAGACCAAAGATACTGCTTCAAGGGGGAAGCAGAAATATGAGTTTTTATTTACTCCCTCACTCAACACACCTATCAGATACTGTTTACCAGGTGCTAGCCTGGGATGAAGGTAACGAGATGAATAAGACACAACCCTCAGAAGTTTTGCATTGAAATGTTAGAGAAAATTCGAGGTTGAGGTGGATAAGAGAAGTAAAATGGAAATGAATTTAAACCAGAATTTGAGTCCTGCCAAGGGAACACCAGTACAGCTGCCATTTTTGCACAGGTCTCACTGTGGGACATATTTTTAAAGTTGTACAGTATATAGGAAAATGTAACACAAAACACCAGGTCTAGTACCATTTAATCAGGACCTTTTTGCTTTAGGAGAGTGTAGTATTCTAGTGCGCTGGGAACTACCAGTGTCACCTGGAAAAAGACTACTAAAGACATAAAGTAATGTCAAGAGGAAGAGAGGGAGGCCTGCCAAGGGAGGCAAAGAAGACCTCCTGAATCTCCTTCTCCCTCAGCTTTTATTATAGAAGAAGAACAGAGGTAACAAGATTACAAGGGAGGGAGGCCAGGTGGTAAGGGGAAAGAATGGCTAATGGCCATATTGCTGACATGGAGAAAGGGCTAATTTGGGTCAGTACATTCTTTTTCTTTTGCTAATTAACAAGCACAAAGGAAGGGGCAACCCAGAACCTCTAGGCTTATTTTCTAAAGCCTGTTCACATGCATTCCTATGTGTCTGCACAAAGGTCACTCACACAGCTTCTTGGTGTTTTCATCCAAGAGACATTCACTCAGGGCTTTTAACTAAAGTTCCCCAATCCAAGTCATAGAGGGTTCAAGGTTAGATGGGTGATTTCCTACAAGAGAGTGCACAGGAAGTTGATTAGATGAAGCTCAATGGTGAGGAATGGCCATGCTGGGTTGTGCACAAGAAGGATAGTGAAGAGGGCGAATCAGGTGGAGTGATGAGCTCTCCAACAGCTTCTCCATCTCCACTGAGATAAAAAGTTTTACCTAGATTTGATACTTTGGTCTTTATACACTGGGCTGTGACAGCTCATCCTTCCCTGATGGCTACTACTTAAGCTAAGCCCCTTTAAGCATCTACTCAAAAATACTTATGCAATCAGGTTGAATCTCTTTCTAATGAAGAGAAAGAGGCTGTGAGTTGCATTGACAGCTCTTGAACCCTGAAAGCACACTTTTCGCAGAGATTCTCTGAAGCTGATTCTGAGCGAGTCTTTACATTTGTCATTTGATTAATTAAAGGTAAATGGCAGAGCCTGACCAGGTGGTAGCACAGTGGATAAAGCATCAGCCTGGGATGCTGAGAACACAGGTTCTAACCCTGAGATTGCCTGCTTAAGTGTGGGCTCATCTATTTTGAGCACAGGCTCACCAGCTTGAGCACAGGGTCTCCAGCTTGAGTATAGTGGGATCATAGACATGATCCCATGGTCACTGGCTTGAGCTCCAAGGTTGCTGGCTTGAGCTGTCTTGAGTAAGGGGTCACTGGCTCAGCTGGAGCCCCCAGGTCAAGACACCTATGAGAAGCAATCAATGAACAACTAAGGTGCTGCAACTATGAGTTGATGCTTCTCATCTTTCTCCCTTCCTGTCTCTGTCTCTCCCTCTTTCTCTTACAAACAAAACAAAACAAGACAAAACAAAAAAACGATAAATGGCAGAGACTTCTCCCTAAGAGGTTTTTTTCATTTAAGACCTTCTGGCTAATTTTGGTTGGATTCTTTAGTTGAAGGGGGAAGAAGAAAGGAAAGAAAGGTATTGAAAGCAGAAGTAAAGATGGAGAACAAAGAGAGACCATTCACTGGCAAATTTATTTCTTCTTTAATATGTGATTTACTAGGCCTTCAAGCTTAAAATTCCAGTCATCTCTCAGTATATGAGAGGGATTGGTTCCAGGATTCTCCACGAATACCACAATCTGTGGATGCTCAAAGTTCCTTATATAAAATGGCACAGTATTTGCATATAACCTACACATATCCTCCCATACATATACTTTAAATAATCTCTAGATTATTTATTATTCCTATTATAATGTAAATTCTATATAAATAGTTGTCATTCTATATTGTTTAGGGAATAATAACAAGAAAAAAGTCTCTAAATGTTTAGTATAGATCCAACCATCATAGGCTAACTACTTAGTACATATCAGCAGCAATGTAACTTTTCTCCCAAATATTTTTTTTTTTTTCATTTTTCTGAAGCTGGAAACAGGGAGAGACAGTCAGACAGACTCCCGTGCGGGCCTGACCAGGATCCACCCAGAATGCCCACCAGGGGCGACGCTCTGCCCACCAGGGGGCGATGCTCTGCCCATCCTGGGCGTCGCCATGTTGCGACCAGAGCCACTCCAGCGCCTGAGGCAGAGGCCACAGAGCCATCCCCAGTGCCCGGGCCATCTTTGCCCCAATGGAGCCTTGGCTGCGGGAGGGTAAGAGAGAGACAGAGAGGAAGGCGCGGCGGAGGGGTGGAGAAGCAAATGGGCGCTTCTCCTGTGTGCCCTGGCCGGGAATCGAACCTGGGTCCTCCGCACGCTAAGCCGACGCTCTACCACTGAGCCAACCGGCCAGGGCTCTCCCAAATATTTTTAATTCATTTTAATCCACAGATATGGAACCTGTGGCTATAGAGGTCCAACTGTTTTCTTATCCCATTCTCACTCCAAATAAGAGCTTTCATTCAACACTTGATGGGTTTTTTTTTAAAGCTGGTTTCTCTGATAAACTCTGGGCAAATTTCAACAGGCTATCTCATATGTATAATATTAAATGTGGTTTGGCTTAATGGCATGACTTCAAGGAGTCATAAAACTTTCATCTAATTTTAGTACTAACAAATTAATTGGGAGACCTTGGTTGGGCAAGATCCTTTACCTGTCAGTTTCCTAAGAGAGCTGGCTTTGATGGTAGCTCACAGTTCTAGAATTGTCTTGGTTTTATTTCAGGGCACCTGAGCATCACTGATATTTTTCTCTTTTTTCTTTTTTTTTAAGCTTCTCATTATATTTTTATTCAACACATTAACCAGTTGTAAACCACAGACCTTTATAAATAGCAGGCAAATAATTTCAGGATTCATACACATACTATAAAGTCAGGTAATTTGAAAAGCAGTGTTTCACTATGAAAGAGCTCTCAAGTTGCTTGTAAAACTAATCTAATTAAAATGATGTATAAATGTTCTTGGTAAAAAAAATAGATCATACACCTAAATGTAAAAAACAAAATTATAAAACTCGTAGAAGATAACATAGGAGAAAATCTTGTGTTTGAAATTGACATTTTTATTCTTATCTTTTATATCTTTTTATGAACCTTTGTTTTGGTTACAGAAATTTCTTGCAAGTCCTAACAGTATATTTTGTTGCCACAATACAATACTGAAAAAAGGAACCTAATTCTGGGTAGATTTCGAGTATTTATTTATCATGAAGATAATTTTGAGTTATTATCTCATTTAGGTCTGTAGGTTTTACTTGGCCAAAATGAATTTAGAATGTGGTGGGAAAATATTTTTTCTACTATTTGCATAGGTATGCTTTGATATGACCCATCAATCTCCCTTGAGCTTAAGTCTGCTTTGTTCACAATTTGCACCCACTATTTAAAATACTAAGCCCACTAACAAAAGCAAGGATGGGAAGCATGCTTAGGCAAAGGACTTCTGACTATGTGAGCAGGAATGTGAGAAACAGCATGCCAAAAACAAATTCAAATGTAAGCACTTGGAGGATTAGTACCCCAGGGAAGAACTTTTTCATATTCTCCATTTTTGACTAATCAAAATAAATTTTTAAGATTACACTGCTGAGGATTCTTTTTTTTCTTTAGAGAAAAACTAGAAGAAAACTCAAAAGTGTAAGAGGCAGCTCTATGATTTCAATGGGTAACACAAGATCATTCAGGATGGATTCCAGGAACTGAGTATACTGGTCCGGAAGATCCTTGCTTTCAATTAATTATTTAGAAAATACTCTCTTTGCTACTAAGTAAACACATAATGTCCACTGGCAAAGTAATTTTTTTGAATTTTCAGCCTTGAAGCTGAGCAGCCAGGCAGGGTTGCAGCATGCATTTCTAATCACAAAACGGAGAGGTTCTTAAGAAGGTGTTCTTAGCTCTGCAGCATGACCCTGATCTGAGAATCTTAGCCTAAGGAACAGGAAGATAATTGGAACTTTGGGGCTGATGGGAAAGTAGTGATTAAAGAGAATTGATTAGCAACCTTAAGTGAAAAAAAAAGGGAGATGTAAAGATGACACATTAACTGAAATTTCTTGCCCTTTCTCAAAAGAGAGTGATTATTAGGGTGAGTAGTGTTGACATTTGGGGATGCTCTCCCTAAGAAGATACAAGTTTAAAAGAAGGAGCCAGGCCTGCTGAAAGGCAATGATGGAGGCTTCCTGAGCTTGATGGTCATCTGGGTAATAACAGAAGTGATAGGTCAGAAGTCATGGGGGTTCAGTTAGGCAAGGAGGGAACCATGTAGTCACATGATCAAATGACTCTACAACACATACACTTAACAGCTCTACTAAAAGATGCTGTGATGGAGAGATGGGAAAAGAAAAGGTAAAATGCAAATGAAGCACAGAAAAGAAAATGTTATTTTATTTTGGGAGCACCAAGGGAAACTTCCTGAAAGAGTTGACATGACAGAAACCTAAAAGAAGAGAGGAAGAATCTGGTAGGCAGAGGAGAGTTCAATGATGTCAGATGTAGGGCACCACCAGGTTGGGGCAGGGGAAGCCCAGAGGCAGCAAGTGTGAGTAATGGGAAGGGATCTGATCTGGTGCAGTTGAAAGAGCACAGGAGAGGGAATAATAAGAAATTAAGAGGAAAACAGTATTTGAGGCCAGATTGTTAAGGGTTTTAGATATAAAGATTTTGAGTTCTATCCTGGAAGCAGTGGAAGGAGAGCAACACAATTAGAACTGTGGAAGTGTGGCAGGTGGATCTGAGGATGTAGGGAAGCTGAGAACTGCTATGAAGCAATGATATAAGGAAGAGTTAACATTGACCACAACAGAAAGAGTTAAAAGAAAGGGATGGACATAAGAAACAGCATGGAACCAAAGTGTATTCGACTTAATGACTCAGCACACCTGGTGGGTAAAGAACAGAAAGAAGTAGTTAAGTAGAGTTTTTAAGTCTAGATGAGTAGAAGGATAGCATAACAAAGCCATGAGCAGAGGTACAAAACATAGAAAGACCAGAAGTATGGCAGGGGACAAACATACTGAGGATTAAAAAAATTTCAGTTTGCATGTGCTACATGTACAAAAACAGAGAAACATGCCCAAGAAAATGTCCTGCTTATACTATAAATGTAGACCTAGAAACCATCTTGGATATTTGACCTAGAGAGAGAATTAGACAAAGGCATCCTTCATAAAAATGATAATTACCATAATTTAAGCAAGAAGAGGTTAATCAAAGAAGGGAAGATTAGTGAGGACTACATTCTGGGAATGCCAACAGGTAGAGAGCGAAAGGCAATACCTGCAGAAAGACAGGGAAGGAGGAGTAGAAGAGCATGAAACACCAACGGTCCAAGCTTCTGAAAGACAAGGGAAGGAACAGTTTCAAGGAGGACTGAGGATGTTTATCAGGGTCCAAGGGCTGCTGAAGACA
This sequence comes from Saccopteryx leptura, assembly GCF_036850995.1. Taxonomy (NCBI): domain Eukaryota; kingdom Metazoa; phylum Chordata; class Mammalia; order Chiroptera; family Emballonuridae; genus Saccopteryx; species Saccopteryx leptura. The sequence goes on along the minus strand of NC_089504.1, from coordinate 177,213,968 downwards.
AGAAGGATGGGACAGAATTGAGGTTCTAAAGTGGCCTTAGTGATCTTCAAAAGAGGGGTGTCCATTATGGGGAAAGAGGTTGAAGAGTGGGTCGAGAGTGTAGAGTTGGAAGCCTTGTATGTAGTGATTAAGTTATAAACCTATCTTTTTTACTTACAGAGAAAATAAGTTTGAAACTCAGAATATTAGGCATTGAAATGCTGTGGTGATAGACAAAGATAGAAAAAGTCAACATGTAATTTTAAATGGTATCTTTCACATTCTTATTTTAAACCAGCAAATCCATTTACTTTCATGTAATCTAAAGTAAACTGAGCCAATAAACAAAACATTAATTTAGTTAAATGTGTTCATGTCTCATGCATCACACAGTGCAAAACCAAACACTCCTGCAGAAGTACAGCATTTCCATGCCTGATGTTTGCTGAATGTTATGGGTTACCTTTTGAAATTAGAGAGAGTAGCAAGTAGATTTAGTATTCCACAAATATTACTTGACTAGTTACTATCTTTCTGGATTATAATGGACCTAAGCTTTCTATTTCTGACTTTGTAGACCTCACACTCCCTCCCCCCTCTTACAAATATGGTAAGATTGTCATGCCTTTAAATACTTAGAATCACTCTTCAAACACAGTACTGGAGAGTTGAGAGGTGAAGGAGCAGGCACCTCCTGTGATGTCCGAAGCTCTGGTGTAGCTTCTACCTTTACTATTGACTTGCTACTGACTCTGGGCTAGTTTTTCAGTCTCTAATGTTCCTTTTGCTTTCTCTTTCTCTGTTAATCCACCTTCCAAGGACTATACAAAATTTCACTTAACCTTCCCAACAAACTTGGAGAGGAAGGCTAAATGAATTAGATTTAAATCCAAATAAGATATATGAGATTATCGTTTCTCTGGTTCCTTACCTAAAACTATGCCCCTTTCCCAACACCTCTGATATTTTTTCCTGCAATATTTTTCTATCTAGCCTTTATCAGCATATATTTACCTATCTTGTTTATATTCTGTCTACTTCACTAGAATATAAGCTCTGTTAGGAAAGGAATTATGCTGTTTTGTTTAGGTTGTGTTTCTAGTAATAACCTAATAGATGTTCAATAAATATCCGTTTAATGAAAAATTGCAACTCTGGCCAGTTGGCTCAGTGATAGAGCATTGGCCAGTTTGTGGATGTCATGGGTTCAATTCCCAGTCAGGGCACACAGGAGAAACACGCATCTGCTTCTCCACCCCTCCCCCTCTAATATCTATCTATCTCTCTCTCTCTCTCCCTCCATGGCTCAACTGGAGTGAGTTGGCCCCAGGCACTGAGGATGGCTCCATGGTCTCTGCCTCAGGTACTAAGAAGAGCTCAGTTGCTGAGTAATGGAGCAATGCCCCAGATGGGCAGAGCATTGCCCCTTAGTGGGCTTGCTGGATGGATCCCAGTTAGGTTAGGCTTGTGTAGCAGTCTGTCTTTCTGCCTCCCCCCTCTCACTGAATTAAAAAAAAAATGCATTGAACACATACGTGTATATATATACTTATATTGATATGTAACAGATGTGAATATGTGTATCTGAATAAATACACAGATGTGTGTTTGATATAGCATTGATACAAAATAAAACTAGGTTTCCAAGTTTATTTTGATTTCTTGCAAAGAATAGAACTGAGATTTAAAAGCAGAATATTTTAATATTGTACCATCATAACTCTTCTGTGGCTGAACCACTTTGTCAACAAACTGGGCAATTCCTTCCTTATTATCTTCCTCCAAGTTCATGGAAAGATGACATTTGGGGAGCTTAGATCTTTCTTCCAGCTCTGGTGAGTCCCTGGATGTCTAATCACTGTTTCCTATCTTTCCCCTTAGACAATCTCTTTATTACACTTAGTTCATGCCTTCTCTCATGAGATCTTTCTATTATCTGAGAAGCCAAAATAATACCACCTGAGTCATCTGTAGATACTGAAAATCATAAACTTTTAAAATTGAGTGATATTGTAGAGCAGGAGAAAGAGGAGGAAAAGAAAAAGAAGGAGCCAAAGATATTTTCTGGAGGAAGAAACTGCAACCCAAGAGGCTAGGTAACTTGTTCAAGGTCACAGCACAAATGAGTGGTGGAGCAAAGACTAGTACAAAGTCCTTGGATTTACACTCTTCTGAGGTTATCAATGGTCCTCAGCCTGCTGCATAACAGCATAGTCTGAGGCTTTGAAAAACTAAAAGGAACCCCACATTCACATATTATGATTTAATTGGTCTGCAGTGGAGTATGGATAATAGTTTTTAAAGGCCAAGTGATTCTGATGTGCATCTAGGATTGAGAACCACTGAATTCTTTCCTGCCCCTTCTTGGTACATTACCTAAATGTAGCCATTTCTGGATCCATTAAAATAACACATTCAACTTGCTTATGTATACTGTTGTGAGAAAAAGCAGCTCCTCAAGTTAACATCAATGGGTTATAGCTGTGTCTTTTTCAAAGTATGATTGGTTCATGCTGATCACACAGATCAGGAAAAATGTCAGATTCACTGTCAACAGAGGAGTTCCTGGTTGTTACTCCCATGGCTGCTGAATTTTACTTTTTCTTCTGTTGGAGAATTTCATGGAACAGGAGAGTAGAAAAAAGGTAAGAAAAAAACACAACAAGATCAAGCGGGCAATTGGATATTTTTGGGAGGCTGTCATGGAGAGGTAGTAATACTTAGTAAAAGAGTTGAAAAAAGTCCATTGGGATATATCATAGCAGTTCTTACCTACATCCTTTCAAGACAGATAATCTTTTAGAGCTACCTGAGTATTATAACTGTGGAATACTCAGGAGACAACCTTACAGAACATTTTAGAGGAAGAATCTGAAATAGATGTTTATAGGAATGTTAGACGAGCTAGATATCAGAAGTGCTTTGGACCAGAATCAGGAGGCAGCACCCATCACCAAGCTTTCAGAGTGAAATCCAGATTGAGATATCTCATCCCTTCAGCATGTCTAGCTGTTAGCCTCAGCTTTCATTCTTGTCATGCTTTTATCTCTTCTCATAAAAAATTCATAGAAAATTTCCGAATAGACCAAATTTCTTGGGCCCATGCTTCACTTTCATGCGCTGCACTTTTTTTTGAAAATTGTTGAGTTGAGAGAGAGAGAGAGAAAGAGAAGCATCAATTTGTTGTTCCACTTAGTTGTGCATTTATTGATTTATTCTTATACATGCCCTAACTGGAGATGGAGCTCACAACCTTGGCATATCAGAATGATGCTCTAACCAACTGAGCTACCTGGCCAAGGCTTGTGCTGAGCTTTTTGAGGAATGGACCTCGGAGACAGGACCCAGACAATAGAGCAATACTAGATGATATCATTAGTTCAAAATAATGTTAATGATATGTGTCTTGTAAACTGAATTTTCATCTGATTGTGAAGTATTTTGAGTTAAATTCAGAGCTTTATACTCTATGAAATAAGTAGACTTTTGGAAGTTTTACTATTTTTAGGTCTCTCAAGCACCAATGAGTACACAAAGGCAGACATGTAGCTATCAAATGCCTCCTATCCCTATCAGAATTATTCCAAAGCTCTTACCTTACTCCCAAGGATCAACCAAATACTAGGAGACCCTGGGTCAATGTGTCATTCTGCCAACTTGAGGTAGCAAGAGCCTCAGTCATCAGAAGGGCATTTTCTATGAGTCAACATTAGACCTCCCTGAATACTGAGCTTTCAATATTGACATGTGCTCCCAGAAGAGGCCTTTAGGAAAAGTCAATTTGATGACAGCACTGAAATGTTGGTAACTGGAGGCCTGAGGTGAAAATGCAAATTTATTAATATAAACTGAAAAGTCCACAAAATAATGTCAAGCTAAAAAAGCTGAAACCTACCTAAAACTTGTTGCCTTGAGTCTTGAATATAACCTTCATTTGACCTGCTCCTACTTCCTGTTATCAACTAGTGGCTCCTCCTTTCATAGCCAAAATCTTGGAGAACTGACCTGCGTGCACTATTTTATTTCTTCAGATAATTATATCTTGTCTTCTATTAATCTGACTTCTGCACTCATCATTATTCTTTCAAATTTCATCTTAGAGAAGAACCATTTTTTTATGCTGCTTTTAGCTTAGGTCAGTGCTTTACACATGTTAGAAATTTAATGAATATTTTAATTCAACAAATATGCAGGTTGATTCACTATATTATCAGAGGCTACCACTGACCTCCTAATATATATGTATATATAAATTTTTTTCCTGACTCTCTAAGGTATGCTATTGCTTCTCCTCATGTTCTTAAAATATCTTTCCTCTGTTGTATCTGGAATAGAAAGACCACAGGATTTTGAAGCCATATGACATTAGTTGAATCCTTAATGAACACTTAAAATCTCTGTGTGATTTTGATGAAACCACACTCTTTCTAAACCCTTTTTCCCCCTCTATAAATCTGTTTGTTTCTACCTGACAGAATGGAGTAAGTATAAAATGGACTCATATTTGTACCCTAATCAATGCACATTGGTGTACACACATGTATACATGCATATACTTTTATTTATGTATTGTTAGAGCAAAGAAAGTAATAGTTTATTAGTTGAGAAAATGATAACAAGCCTGGAGTCTCAGGTAAGTTAGTGTCAAACACCTGGTTCCCAATGGCTTTCAGTGGATGGACTATGTAAGAGACATATTAGGATATAGGGTCATGGACTCTCCTTATTGGTTGGGGCCAAGGTCAAAAGTAGTTGATCATTATATCAGATCCTGATGTCAGCCATGGTATTGTTCTTCCTGGTCTCAAGAGTGTATGGTCCAATTCAGCTTTCACTGGACTGAGGCTGTAGAAGAGTTTGAGCCAAAACTGGCAACATATGCCAGGAAGCAAGATCTCAAATGCTCTCTTCATATGTACACCTTAAATCTAAGTCAACCCTTTCTTACTCACTGTGTTGTGGAGAGGATAAAATTACTGCTTTGTATATAGGAAAGTACCTAGCACAGAGGAGGCCTGAATAATGAGAAGGTGCAGGGCATGCATTCACAAGGTGGGACATTTAAGCAGAGGAGAGATAAAAGGATGGACTGAGGTTGCTTGAGTAAAAGAAGGGACGGCAGCAGGGATACAAGATGAGTTTGGAAAAATAAGCAGGGGACAGATTTTAAAGAAAGTGGAAAAAGTTTGGATTTTATTCTATGTGCAATGGTGTCTCATTTGAAGCTTTTGAGCCAGGAAGTGAAATGATACCGTTTAAGTTTATAAAATATCACAGTAGCTAATGTGTGAGAAGTAGATAGTCATGGGGTCATCATGGAGTCAGGAAGATGAGTTGGGAAGTGTTGCAGTTACCAATGGTCTTCCTCATGAGGATTTCTCATAAAAAGGCAATCATGGAGATAAGAACAGTGGACTCAGGGATATGTCATTGAGAAAGAGTCAACAATCAAATACAAATGCTTCTACTGGTATTTATTGCTTCTCATAATTTCACTACAACTGTGTATTTGAACCTTACTCACACTTTACTTCTATACAACCCCTTTGTGCCATCCAAGCTGGGATACAATTTTGTCACTTTATGCATTCCCACACTCATGCCATGTTCATGTCTCCTCATTAAAATACCTTCTTTATAGGAGCAATCTTCAAAATTTCTGATTGAGAACATGTCCCTATAAAATGTGCATATTAATTTTATAAATTATATTCATATATTATTAACTAATATGTTGAATATTAGTAAAGTCTAATTTAAAGAATATTATTCTTTATTAAAGAATATTCTTATATATATATTTTTTATATATATATAGTGAGTGCAAATGTAAGTTCTAATAATTTCACCTTCCACTTCAGGTGATATCTTGTGAACCTCCAACCCATCCCTCACCACTTTGAGGCAAGCACATCTTGCTTGCTAAGCATGTCTCTAAGCTATTCATTTCTACAAACACTTTAATTTAACTCAAGATACTCTTCCTATGAATCTTTTTTCTTTATTTTTTAGGGGGGGACAGAGACAGAGAGACAGAGAGGGAGACAGATTGGGACAGATAGACAGGAAGGGAGAGAGATGAGAGGCATCCATTCTCTGCTGTGGCACCTTAGTTATTCATTGATTGCTTTCTCACCTGTGCCTTGAGCAGGGGGCTACAGCAGAGCAAGTGACCTCTTGCTCAAACCAGAGATTTTGGGCTCAAGCTGGTGAGCTTTGCTCAGACCAGATAAGCCTGCACTCAAGCTGGCATCCTTGGGGTTTCCAAACAGGGCCTCTGCATCCCAGTCTGATGCTCTGTCCACTGTGCCACCACCCAGTCAGCTGAAATTTTTCATAACCATTTTTTTTTCTTTTTTACTTTGAGGTTCTATAAACACCTGAATTCTACCACCTTAATTAAATAGCATTTACCATTAACCATTTTTAGTGCTTCACTCTATCATGTTTTATGTTCCTTCTCCTGGACAATAGGTCCCTTGAGAACACTGACTAATATCTTATACTTGTTTTTAGTCACATTAATACTTGTTGATTGGAGGAATATTCTAATAATAATTTTAAAAACTTATTAGTCATAGGCTAATAAGGGTCATTCATTCACTCAACAAAAATTATTCATGGAGTGTATAAAATAGATCAAGTGTTCAAGTTGCTGCATGTCAGGAAGTAACAGGACAAGCAAGACTTCTTTCTTTCACAGAGCTGACCCTCAAGAAGAAGGGTGACAGAAAATAAACAAATAGCAGTCTAGGATAATTTAAAACAATGAGTAACTAGTTCTATAGAGAAAACCATGTAGCAGGGATGTTGGTTTGGGTTAATGTGATGAATGAAAGCCTCTGAGCAGGTAGCATTGTGTCTCTCTGTCCTATATGATGAGAAGATTCAAAAGGGTTAAGCTTAACTGAGGTGTTATAGATGCTTACTATTTTAAGTATATGGTTGACCTTTCACCATCTATTTAGTTATTTTCCTTCCTCTGTGGTCATTAAGATTATTGAGAATTCCTTTGCCATAGTGACCAATTCTAATTTTGAAAACCTAGCCATTAACATAAGTAAGTATAAAAAGTCGGGTTAATGCTAGCTGTCATAACAAGCAAATCTCCAAATCTCAGCGGTTAAATACAACAGAAACTTAATCTTATTTGTGCAACAGTTCAATGTCAGTCTTCCTTGTCGGTTTATGACCTTTTGAGATCCAGACTCTTTCCATGCTTGGATCCATCCTCCTCAGAGTTCTCCACGTTCAGCAAGATGACAGGGGAAAGAAAGGGAAGGATCACTCATGGGAGGATTTTGTGGACCTGTAATGAAAAGTGTTGATGTGCACATTCTAGTATGAGGCTATGTCTCATTGCAGAGGTGCCTGAGAAATGTAGCCTCAGTGTGGTTCGAGGAGAAGAGAAAATAAGCTTTGTGAAAGTCTGTTTAGTTTCTGCTACAGTTTGCTTCTCCAAAGTTCTTTTCCTAAGGTTTGAAAATTTTCCAAATTTACTGACCACTATAATGCCAGAAAAAAAGTGCATATGATAAAATAAGTTTTGAGTAAATTTATCTCCAAAGGTTATTTTTACTCACTTTTATTAACTTGCTACTGTAAAAATCATGCATCTTACTTATTCCCACAAACTGGCTCATTTTTACAAATCTAAATGATAAATCAGATTCACTCATAAATTACAAATATGAAACTTCACCACAAAACTTCCTGCTATGTGTAAAAATTCACAGCACATACCTTCCAGCTCATTAATCTGAATGCCTCAAAATGACGTAAAGCAAAACCTCTTCTTCAGATAAGAAAATGGTTGGTCTGGGATGCAGCAAAAGAAGTAATAAGAGAAAAGTTCATATCACTTCAGGCCTATATGAACAAACAAGAGAGAGCCCAAGTAAACCACTTAACTTCACACCTTAAGGAACTAGAAAAAGAAGAACAAAGACAATCCAAAACCAGCCAAAGAAAGGAGATAATAAAAATCAGAGCAGAAATAAACAAAATAGAGAACAGAAAAACTATAGAAAAAATCAATAAAACAAGGAGCTGGTTCTTTGAAAAAATCAACAAAATTGACAAACCCTTGGCAAGGCTCACCAAGGAAAAAAGACACAGGACTCAAATAAATAATATCCAAAATGAAAGAGGAGAAATCACCACAGACATCATAGATATACAAAGAATCATTGTAGAATACTATGAAAAACTATATGCCACCAAATACAACAATCTAGAAGAAATGGATAAATTCCTAGAACAATACAACCTTCCTAGACTGAGTCATGAAGAAGCAGAAAACCTAAACAGACCAATTAGCAGGGAGGAAATGAAAAAAAACTATTAAAAACCTCCCCAAAAATAAAAATCCAGGCCCAGACGGTTATACTAGTGAATTCTATCAAACATTCAAAGAAGACTTGGTTCCTATTCTACTCAAAGTCTTCCAAAAAATTGGAGAAGAAGCAATACTTCCAAACACATTTTATGAGGCCAACATAACCCTCATACCGAAACCTGGCAAGGACGGCACAAAGAAAGAAAACTACAGACCAATATCTCTAATGAATACAGATGCTAAAATACTAAACAAAATACTGGAAAATCGAATACAACAACATATTAAAAAAATAATACATCATGATCAAGTGGGATTCATCCCAGAATCTCAAGGATGGTTCAACATACGTAAAAACGGTTAACGTTAATGCACCATATCAACAAAACAAAGAACAAAAACCACATGATCTTATTAATAGACACAGAAAAGGCTTTTGATAAAATACAACACAATTTTATGTTTAAGACGCTCAACAAAATGGGTATAGAAGGAAAATATCTCAACATGATAAAGGCCATATATGATAAACCATCAGCCAACATCATATTAAATGGCATAAAACTGAGGATTTTCCACCTTAAATCAGGAACTAGACAGGGTTGTCCACTCTCTCCATTCTTATTTAACATGGTGCTAGAAGTTCTGGCCAGAGCAATCAGACAAGACAAAGAAATAAAAGGCATCCATATCGGAAAAGAAGAAGTAAAGGAATCACTTTTTGCAGATGATATGATCCTATACATCGAAAACCCGAAGGACTCCACAAAAAGATTCCTAGAAACAATAAACCAATACAGTAAGGTCGCAGGATATAAAATTAACTTACAAAAGTCCATAACCTTTCTATATGCCAACAATGAAATATTAGAAAACAAACTCAAAAAAATAATCCCCTTCACGATTGCAACAAAAAAAATAAAATACCTAGGAATAAACATAACAAAGAATGTAAAGGACCTATATAACGAAAACTACAAAGCATTGTTAAGAGAAATAGAAAAAGACACAATGAGATGGAAAAATATTCCTTGTTCTTGGATAGGAAGAATAAATATAATTAAAATGGCCATATTACCCAAAGCAATTTATAAATTTAATGCAATTCCATCAAAATTCCTATGACATTTTTTAACGAAATGGAGCAAAAAATCATCAGATTTATATGGAACTATAAAAAACCCTGAATAGCCAAAGCAATCCTAAGGAAAAAGAATGAAGCTGGGGGCATTACAATACCTGACTTTAAACTATATTATAGGGCCACGACAATCAAAACAGCATGGTATTGGCCGAAAAATAGACACTTAGACCAATGGAACAGAATAGAAAGCCCAGAAATAAAACCACATATATATGGTCAAATAATTTTTGATAAAGGGGCCAACAACACAAAATGGAGAAAAGAAAGCCTCTTCAACAAATGGTGTTGGGAAAACTGGAAAGCCACATGCAAAACAATGAAACTCGACTACAGCTTGTCTCCGTGTACTAAAATTAATTCAAAATGGATCAAAGACCTAAATATAAGACCTGAAACAATAAAGCACATAGAAGAAGACATAGGTACTAAAATCATGGACCTGGGTTTTAAAGAGCATTTTATGAAATTGACTCCAATGGCAAGAGAAGTGAAGGCAAAGATAAATGAATGGGACTACATCAGAATAAACAGTTTTTGCTCAGCAAGAAAAACTAATGTCAAAATAAACAGACAGCCAACTAAATGGGAAATGTTATTTTCAAACAACAGCTCAGATAAGGGCCTAATATCCAAAATTTACAAAGAACTCATAAAACTCAACAACAAACAAACAATCCAATAAAAAAATGGGAAGAGGACATGAACAGACACTTCTCCCAGGAAGAAATACAAATGGCCAACAGATATATGAAAAGATGCTCATCTTCATTAGTTATTAGAGAAATGCAAATCAAAACTACAATGAGATACCACCTACCCCTGTTAGATTAGCTATTATCAACAAGACAGGTAATAGCAAATGTTGGAGAGGCTGTGGAGAAAAGGGAACTCTCATCCACTGTTGGTGGGACTGTAAAGTAGTACAACCATTATGGAGGAAAATATGGTGGTTCCTAAAAAAACTGCAAATAGGACTACCTTATGACCCAGCAATCCCTCTACTGGGTATATACCCCAAAACCTCAGAAACATGGATACGTAAAGACACATGTAGCCCCATGTTCATTGCAGCACTGTTCACAGTGGCCAAGACATAGAAACAACCAAAAAGCCCTTCAATAGAAGACTGGATAAAAAAAATGTGGCACATATACATTATGGAATACTACTCAGCCATAAGAAATGATGACTTCGGATCATTTACAGCAAAATGGTGGGATCTTGATAACATTATACTGAGTGAAATAAGTAAATCAGAAAAAAACAAGAGCTACATGATTCCATACATTGGTGGAACATAAAAACGAGACTAAGAGACATGGACAAAAGTGTGGTGGTTACCAGGGATGGAGGACGCAGGAGGGAAGGAGGGAGAGAGTTAGGGGGAGGGGGAGGGGCACAAAGAAAACTAGATAGAAGGTGACAGAGGACAATCTGACTTTGGGTGATGGGTATGCAACATAAGTGAATGACAAGATAACCTAGACATGTTTTCTTTGAATATATGTCCATGATTTATTAATGTCACCCCATTAACATTAATAAAAATTTATTTAAATAAAATATAAAAAAGAAAATGGTTGGTTACACTAGCTGCTAGAATGACTAACAAGTTTTATTGTAAATTTATTTTATGTAAATTTATTCAATCATAAACTCTTTGCTTTACAGTGCTATAATAATCTTTGTTGCTCTCTTTATTATTTCATGTAATTATAAAAATCAGCCTTAATTATTTTGACTTGTTAATGCATATAATACTTATCACTTTTTAAGTTTTTATGTGGGAGGTTATGAAGAAAGTGGCTAGTAACCTGAGAACCCTCAGTGCTTCGACTCGCTTTTTTGCTCCTAGTTACCATGGCTCTTGCATGAGGCTCTAGTTATACTTTTTTGAGACTGAAAATAAATGATGATGCATTAAGCTTACCATTATCCCTAGGATGAGGGAGAGAGGCAATTATTATACTAATTTTATTAAGGTTAAATATGTAACTGAGAAAATTTAGATAACAATATGTACAAACTTGTCCAAATCTTATGTATTGGGTTGGGACCGGTGATGTTGCACAACAACAAGGAACAGACTCAGGATTGCACTTAGTCAGAGGTGGATTCAACAAAGATAACCAAAGTCAGAGAAGTTGGGGTAGGAAAACAGAATGTGGCCAGAGAAATGAAGCTAAGCAAGAAATTTATAGAAGAGGAGCGATAATCAATACACTGTAAAATGTGTAAGACAGGACTGGAATCTCTTATAGAAAAAGGTTGAGGAGAGCAGTTGGGAATTCATTCTCCCTCTATTTCTCACATTGCCTCCTCTCTGACCACTCTGAGCACCCTTGTCTGAGCTCCCATAAAAATGCTACCTTCTTTATAGTGCTTCCTTCTGCATAGCACAGTGAAAGTGCAGTAGACATGATAAAGATTTTCTTTCCTATCATTCTGTGGCAAGTTCAGGAGATGACTATTTTCTATAATGTACTGATAAACTTAATGTAATAGTATATTTTTTATAGCCACTCTACCTAATTTAAATAATTATTTATTATGTAACCTCTATTTTGTATCTTTCACATGTCAGGGAAGGTATATCAAAGTAAAGTTGTATGGAGATCTTGACATCATGGAATTTATGATCTAGTGGGGATAGTCACGTAAATAAACAACTAAAACACAATTTAACAATGCCAATTCAAGATGTCTGACTAAAAACATTAAATTGTCTTTTCTTTTATAATCCTACTGAAGGGGATAGAAAAATATATAAAAATAAGGGTAAAAAAAGTGAAACTAGAAACCCAAGCAAGACAGGACCACAACATACCATTGGGCAGTAAAATTACAAACTTATTTTTGGCATCCCCTGGAAAAAATATCATCAACAGATCAGGATTATTAAGGGATTTTTGGAAGACACATAGAAAATAAACTCGGCTTGATAGAGAAATGCCCGTGACCCAAAGTGAAAGTGGGTACCATTTAAGAATGATTTTTTTTCAGCTGAATTCAGAAAAATCTTTAGATCTAAGATGCAAGACTTGCAAGTAGAAATAAGCCAAAGGTGGTTAGTGTGATGATTATTAAAAGGCCTTAGGGGTTAACTACTCCAATCTTTATTCTTGCTAAGACAGCATTTGCTCTAGTTTAGAGACACAGGAACAGCTTTTGGAATAAATGCGGCAATTGGTTTATAGGAAAATGCAGCATTGGTATTGATCCCAGGGAATAAAGTAGAATAAAGCAATGGGCAAGGGGCTCCCAGGCTCAGAAGGGAAGCTCCCTCTTTGCTCATATTCTCCCATGTATTGCAATCAAAGTTTCTATGATTAGCAACCTCTTCAGTGCTGAGGGAGAAAATAGTTTCCTGTTTTCCCTGGTGTATGGAAGATATGTCTAAGATATCCCATATCTGTCTAATAACAGTAAAAGAATTAAAGAACAGAGAGAAGAAGTACACAAGAAAAATAGAAGTAAAAGTTTCTGATGTGAATAAAGACTTGACAGAAAAGGAGATAAAAATCAAATGAAAAAAGAAACTTTTAGGGACATATTTGTGAAACCTCTTAGCAAAAGTAAAAAAATTCTATAAATTCAGGGAGAGGAAAATTTTCTTACAAAAAGCAAGAATCAGATTAATAGCAGAATGCTCAGTTGTCATATGGGATGCTAAAAAATAATGATACAATGTTGATAAAGTCTGGAAGGAATATAATTTTGAACAGATAACCCTTTATTTACCAACTTATCATTTAAGTACTAAGGCAAAAGAAAGCCTTCTAAGTTTGTCACTCATGTCCCCTTCCTCCCTCATTTCCTCCCTCCCTTCTTTCTTTTCTTCTTCATTCTCTCTCCACAACTCTTTGTTTCCCATCCATCCATCACAAAGAAAATGTCAAAAACATGAGTGCTTTTTTTGTGTAGATGTATTTACAGAGAATTTAATTTTTTTTTTACTTTTCTTATTACTCATTATTGCTGCTACTTTTATTACTAGCACAACTACAAATTATTAAATATATTTTCTTTCCCAGGTTCTGGTACATGCTATATTTATATAAAATGATCCTTATATAAAATAAACCTTAAAAAGAAAATAAAATTCAAGTATATTATTTATAAAATTAAAGTTGTAACATTTATAATTTAACTCTCTACTCAACCAAAGATCCATTTTCTAATATTTCTCTTACTGCATCAGCCTTTTTTTTTTTTTTTTTTTTTTTTTTTTTTTTTTTTTTTTTTTTTTTTTTCATTTTTCTGAAGCTGGAAACAGGGAGAGACAGTCTGACAGACTCCCGCATGCGCCCGACCGGGATCCACCTGGCACGCCCACCAGGGGCGACGCTCTGCCCACCAGGGGGCGATGCTCTGCCCATCCTGGGCGTCGCCATGTTGCGACCAGAGCCACTCTAGCGCCTGAGGCAGAGGCCACAGAGCCATCCCCAGCGCCCGGGCCATTTTTGCTCCAATGGAGCCTTGGCTGCGGGAGGGGAAGAGAGAGACAGAGAGGAAAGTGCGGCGGAGGGGTGGAGAAGCAAATGGGCGCTTCTCCTATGTGCCCTGGCCGGAATCGAACCCGGGTCCTCCACACGCTAGGCCGACGCTCTACCGCTGAGCCAACCGGCCAGGGCTGCATCAGCCTTTTAATAAATGGGAAAACACAATGCTTCATCAGGCAATTAACTCATCCCATTGCTGGAATTTCTAGGATAATCTTTCTTATATTTGCTATATATAGTGTGTAGTTCTGGATGCAGTACTGTACCAAATCACAAACCATATCAACTCCTTGTTAACATGAACTATTTAAAGATGATAAAGATCAAATCAAAATAAAATGTTGGAAAATGATTTGCTAAGCAAAGAATATCCAAAGAAATACAGATGCAGCCATACTCATATCTGACAATGCTGGCTTCAAGACAACAAAGGTCACCAGAGACAAAGATAGACATTTCATAATGATAAGGGGGACATTGAATCAAGAAGACATAACACTTCTTAATATATATGCACTGAACCAGGGGGCACCAAAATCTACAAGACATCTAATAACTGATCTAAAAATTGAAGCAGATAAAAACATAATCATACTTGGAGATTTCAACACACCATAATAGCTTTAGATAGATCATCCAAACAGAAGATTAATAAAGAAATATTGGCCATAAATGACACTCTAGACCAAATAGACATAATAGAAATTTATAGGACATTTTATTGCAAAACATCAGATTATATATTCTTCTCCAGTGTGCGTGGAGCATTCTCAAGGATAGATTATATGTTAGGCTACAAAACTAACATAAACAAATTCAGGAAAATTAAAATTATACCAAGCATATTCTCTAATCATAAAGCTTTGGAATTACAATTCAAATGGAAGAGGAAACTAAAGAAACCCACAAAAAATGTGTAAATTAAATAACATATTTCTAAAAAATGACTGGGTCAAAGAAGAAATAAAAGCAGAAACCAAAAGATATATACAGGCAATGAAAATGACAACATGACATATCAAAATTTTTGGGATGCCGCAAAAGCAGTAAGAGGGAAGTTTGTATTATTTCAGGCTTATATCAAGAAACAAGAGAGATCCCAGTTAAAAACCTAACATCACACATTAAGAAACTAGAAAAAGAAGTAAAAAGGCAACCCAATTTAAGCAGAAGAAAGGAAATAGTAAAAATTAGAGCAGAACAAAATGAAATAGAGAACAAAAAATATATAAAAAGATTAATACAAGAAAGAGCTGTTTCTTTGAAAAGATCAATAATATTGACAAACCACTGGCTGGCCTCACTAAGGGGAAAAGAAGAAGGTCTCATATTAACAAAATCTGAAATGAGAGAGGAAAAATTACTGCAGACATCATAGATATACAAAGGATCATAATAGACTATAATGAGAGATTATATGCCACCAAATTAACAACTTAGATAAAATTAATAAATTTCTAGACCTATACAATCTTCCTATACTGAGTCACGAAGTGAAAAACCTGAATAGACCTATTAGCAAGGAAGAAATAGAAACAACTATTAAAAACCTCCCCTAAAACAAAAGGCCAGGACCAGATGACTACACTTGTAAGTTATATCAAACATTCAAAGAAGATTTGATACCTATTCTTTTCAAAGTCTTCCATAAAATAGAATAAGAAGAAATACTCCCTAACAAATATCATGAGGCCAACATAACCCTTATACAAAAACCTGGCAAGGAAAACACAAAACCTACAGACCAATATGTCTAGTGAATACAGATGCAAAAATTCTAAACAAAATACTAGAAAATTAAATACAACAACACATTAAAAAATAATACATAACAATCAAGTGGGATTCATTTTAGGAGCACAAGGATGGTTCAACATATGAAAATCGATCAATATAATAAACCAAATCAACAAAACCAAGACCAAAAGTCATATGATCCAATCAATAGATGCAGAAAGGCATTCAATAAGATTCCATATCCTTTTATGTTTAAAACATTCAATAACATTGAAATAGAAAGATAGTACCTCAACATAATGAAGGCCATATATGACAAACCATCAGCTAATACCATAATAAATGGTGAAAGAAATGAAGGTTTTTCCTCTAAAATCAGGAACAAGACAAGGGTGCCCACTCGCTCCACTCTTATGCAACAGAGTTCTGGAATTTTTAGCCAGAATGATCAGGCAAGAGAAAGAAATAAAAGCCATTTATTTTACAAAAGAAGAATTAAAGGTATTACTTTTTGAAGATGACATGATCCTGTATATAGAATATCTCAAAGACTCCACCAAAAAGCCATTAGAAACAATAAACCAATACAATAAAATCACAGGATACAAAATCAATGTACAAAAGTCCACTGCTTTCCTATATGCCAACAATGAAACATCAGAAAATAAACTAAAAAAACAAACAAACAATTACTTTTGCAATTGCAACAACAACAACAAAAAATAAAACATCTAGGAATAAACTTAACAAAGGATATGAAGGGCCTATATACTGAAAACTATAAAACATTACTGAAAGAAATTGAAAAAGACACAATGAAATGGAAAAATATTCCATGTTCATGGGTTGGAAGAATCAACATAGTTAAAATGGTCATATAACCCAAAGCAATAAACAAATTTAAAGCAATCTCAATGCCATTTTTTAAAGAAATAGAACAAAATATTACCAGGGTTGTATGGTTCTATAAAATACTCTGACTAGTCAAAGCAATCCTGAGGAAAAAGAATAAAGCTGGATGTATCACATTACCTGATTTCAAAATATACTATAGAGTCATGATAATCAAAACAAAATGGTATTGGCAGAAAACCAGACACATGGACTAATAGAATAGAATTGAGAGCCCAGAAATAAATCACACATATCTGGACAAATCATTTTTAACAAAGGAGACAAAAACACAGAATGGAGAAAAAAAAGCCTCTTCAATAAATGGTGCTGGGAAAATTGAAAAGCCACATGCAAAAGAATGAAACTTGACTACAGTTTGTCCCCCTGCACAAAAATTAATTCAAAATGGATCAAAGACCTAAATATAAGAGCTGAAACAATAAATTACATGGAAGAAAACATAGCTACTAAGCTCATGAACCTTTGCCATTGAAAACAATTTATGAGTTTGACCCCAAAAGCAAGGGAAATAAATGCAAAAATTAATAAATGAGACTATGTCAAAGTAAAAAGTTTCTGTACAACAAAATAAACTGACAACAAAACAAATAAATAGGCAGCCAACCAAATGGGTGACGGTATTTGGAAACAACAGCTCCAATAAAGGGTTAATATCCAAAATATATAAAGAACTCACAAAATTCAGCAACAAACAAGCAAATAATCCAATTAAAAATGAGGAAAGGCAGATTCCAAGATTGCGATGGAGTAGGTGGACATTCCAGTTGCCACCTCCCAGGACCAAATAGGATTACAATTTAATTTGAGAACAGTCATCTTGAAAAACTAACTTTGGACTAAATGAAGAAGAGTCTATAACTAAAGAGTCACAAAAGAAGCCCAGGAGGAAGTGGTGGCAGCAGATCTGAAGGGACTCTCATTGTGGTCACCTTAAAAAGAGAGGGTCCTAAGCCCCAGGCCGAGTGCTAGCCTAGAAGAGGCACCCACACAGCATATGGCAGTAAAAAGAGCCGCGTTTTCTTTTCTTTTTTTTTTTTTTAACAACCTTTTATTTATTTATTTAAAATTATTTTTATTCATTTATTCATTTTAGAGGAGAGAGAGAGAAGGGGGGAGGAGCAGGAAGCTTCAACTCCCATATGTGCCTTGACCGGGCAAGCCCAGGGTTTTGAACCGGCAACCTCAGCATTCCAGGTCGATGCTTTATCCACTGCACCACCACAGGTCAAGCGGGCCGAGATTTCTTTAAGTGAGAAAGAGACTGAAGCTGTAGAAGACACAGGATCCATCTTAAAGGGCCAGCACAGAAAATCTTATTCACAGTCAATTAACGGGGCTCTGGTAGAAGGAAGGCTGAGAAGTCTAGAGTTGCATAAAGAGAGTGTGAAGTTGGAAGCCCAGATAGAGACACTGTGGGGGACTGTTGTAGTAATATAATGTTACAATAATTAAATATATAGAAATATTAAAAAATATGGAAGATATATAAAAGTAATTATGATATAATATTAAAATTAATTGAGGAAATTAAATAAATTTATGCTGTCTGGATAGGAATTAATATAGTGTGTTCAGATGTGATAAACAGACTCTGACTTTTGAGCAGGACCCAGTTAGTGTGTGTGTTAAGTTATACATAAATAAGAAGTGGCTTGATGTCATAACTCTGTAAGTTAACATAAACAAGAAGCTTCCCTAAGAACATCTTAAAGGTGGCTTGCTGTAACATTTCAGTAGATTAACATAAAAAGGGCTCTTTCAGGAACTCTCAAAAAGGTAGTTTGAGATGATAATCTTGTAGATTGACACCTGTTAGAAGCCATTGGCCAGAAAAGGTACTGAAGTTGAGGGGCCCCCTGCTGCGGTAGTCGCCCAGACTCCAACGTGAACGTAGACTGTCTCCATGCTGCTCTGAGCTCTGACCAAAGACAGCCGAGAGGAGCACGCAGATGGGGCCCCCTTAAGCTGTACCCAGTCACTTCAAAAGGATTTGTGAGTAATAAATTGCCTGTGTGATTCTTGCAACTAACTTGTGTGTCGCTTGTGTTTTTCCTCCAGTGGCAGTTAGTGTCGGCACTGATCAGTAGCATCCTCATAGCCGCCTCAAGAGTAGTCTGGAAGAGGCTGCCCCCTGAAAAGCAGAAGTGTCCCACTGCACAGGGAAGTTGAATCAGAAATGCCTGATCTACGTAGAGCTTGGGCTCTACTGGGACAGGGACGGCTATCAAAAGTCATTCTCCAATATCGCATTAACCATCTTTCTTGGGAAGGAGCCTTCCCCTCCATGCAGCATCAGTCTGGGGGAAAGTATCTGCCCCACCCTTGGGAGTCTCTCTTGCCCACCTCATGAAAACTGAGCTGTTCTCAGAGGTCAGCCTGGAGGCAAGGGGGCATGTCAGTGACTCGTTTTTCTGGTGTTAAGGTTGGAGCTTTTCCCCGGACGCTCCTGGGTTTATGACTGGTGCTTCCACCTCAAGGGAGACTCAGTAGAAACTATCCAGACTGTGGGAAGACCACACCTTTGGGTCTCAGAGGCCAGCCCACAGACTCCTGCGGGCCACACTCTACTGAGATGGGTAAAAGCTATCTAGACAGACTGACACCTGGAGCTGAGCCACACCCACCATACTTCCTAATACTTGAATTGCCCCAGGCTCTAAACTCTATCAGAGGTTTTTCAGTGGTCAAGCCCAGCAGGCAGCCAGCAGACAAAGGCTGCAGGAGGCAAGGCTCAGGAAACCTTGGCCTTTTGTGGATCTTCCCCAAAACAAATGTGGGTAAAAGCCAGCTGAGGTGTAAAGCATGGTATTTCCATGTACATCTGGGCCCAGCAGAGGCAGCCACAAACTGGATTGCTTATAGCTCCAAGAAGGTTGCTGAGGTCAGTCATGGGCAGTGTCCCCCACTGGTCTGCACTGGGTTCCCTTCAGGGAGGCCCAGGGCTGTCATATCCAGTAGCAAGCTGTGTGAAACTTCAGTTTAGGACCTAACAATCATTGCTAGCTTCATGTCCTAAGGAAGGATTCCCCACACCTGGCTCAGCTGAGGCGAGTTCTGCTTTCTGTGATCAGCACCAGCACAGTGACTCATGTGCATTGGACAGGGTGAAACTTCATAGTCAGCTGGCCTGGGTTCTGGATATCCTGCCCTGATGGGCTAGGTTTTACAGGAGGAAGGTAGAGAGAGGCTTTGAGCACAGACATTTAAAATGTGGGTCCCCACAAACCTATTGTTGGGTCTGGTTGAGGGGCCTAGCCACTTTCTGGGGAGGCATAGTCAGCCCCAGGAGAGGACTCTCTCAGACTTCCTCCCTGAGATCAACATCACACCAGTTGGAAGAACTTCTACAGAGGGGACTGTTGGCTCCACTCAGTCTTAACCAGTTGTTCACCTTGCTGGGGAGAAATAAAATTTGAGAATCCAGCAGTTGCTGGGGGATTAGGCTCTGCAGTAGTGGCCACTTTCCCTCTACTGAGCTCCTGACCAAGAGACCCCTGAAGTAGGGGGTTCCACAAACATTGTATTCCCAACTTCAGCTGCCCTGCTCCACCAAGTCTGCAACCTATAGAGGGGTTGGTTGGGTGAGGCCAGTCTTAACCCACACTACAGTCTTTCTACAGAAGACTCTGTGGGCAGACCAGACAGCTGCAAGAGGAGGTGGAGCAGCTGAGAAGGGGAGGCAAATCTTATACAGCTTGGGACTTTTACAGAGCTTCTGTCATTTCTAAGCAGGAGGAAGCTGATCCTTATACACAGGTTGGACCCTCCCACTCTACCCAAGCACAGGGAATGCAGTCACAAACAACAAACAAAGCAGTAGCTCCAGACAGGTAGCCTACAGCAAATTACAAACAATGGCTGATGCCAACCCAAGAATACCTAGAACCAACATAACCAGTAGTGGGTGGCAAAAAGCAACAACCCTAGACTCAGCTAAATACACAAGCAGAACACACTAAAAGAAATCGAGCAGGCACTTGACACCTTTGAGAATAAATTTTCCCAACAGGACAGACACTGCATAGTGGCTAATACACATGATCAAGGTTTACCCAAGCCTAAAGGGATAACTGCACCCACAAAAGGACCAACTGCTCACATACATCAGGAGGGAAAATACTACCCTTAAGAAGCATTCTTAGAGAAAAGAAATCAGGTGGCCTGCAGGTCAATACAAATGAGCTCATATTTCTCATAAATACACCACAACAAATTTCAAAGTCAGACTACTCTACCTTATACTTAGACAACATGAATGAACAAAGAAATATGAACCAAATAAATCAACAAGAGAAAACTCCAGAAAAAGAACTAACTCAAATGGAAGTAACCAAACTACCAGGTGCAGAGTTTAAAATAATGATTTTTAGGATGCCCAGGGATTTTAGAGCAACAATGTATCATCACAATGAGAAATTAGAGAGAGATAGGCAGCATCAAAAAGGACACTGAAATAAAAAAAAAAAGTCAGAAATGACAAATACGGTATCACAAATAAAGACTGCACTAGAAGGAATCAACAGCAGGCTGGATAAAGCAGAGGATCAAATCAGCAATTTAGAGGACAAGATCAAAAAAAGCACAGAAGCACAGCAGCAAAAAAATAAAAATTAAAAAACATAATAATAAAAAGAGGTTCAAAAAGAATGAGGAAACTCTAAGAGACCTTTGTGGAAACATGAAGAGAAACAACATCTACATCATAGTGGTTCTTAAAGGAGAAGAGAAAAAATAAGGGATAGAGAAACTGTTTGAAAAAAATCATAGCTGAAAATTTCCCTATATTGGTGAGAAAAAAGTCACACAAGTTCAAGAAGCATAGAGAGTCCCATTAAAGATGAATCCAAAGAGGCCTACACAAAGACACATCATAATTAAAATGACAAAGTTAAGAGACAAAGAAAAAATACTAGAAGCTGCAAGAAAAAAGCAGTTAAGTACCTACAGAGAAGCCCCTATAAGGATGACATCTGAGTTCTGAACAGAAACACTTGAGGCCAGAAGAGATTGGCAAGAAAATATTCAGAGTGATGCAAAACAAGAACCTATAAACAGACTACTTTATCCAGCAAGAGTATAATTTAAAATTAATGGAGAAATAAAAGCTTACCAGACAAAAAACACTTAAGGAATTCATTACATCCAAGCCAGTACTGCAAGAAATGTTAAAAGACCTGCTATAAAAAGAGCAAAGGAAAAAAGAAATTGAAGAAAGAGGATAGTAGACTTAAAGAATAAAACGACAATAAATAAGTTCATGTCAATAATAACCTTAAATGTAAATGGGTTAAATGCTCCAATCAAAAGACATAGGACTGTTTCATGGATAAAAAAAACAAGACCCATACATATGCTGTCTACAATAGACCCACCACAGGACAAAGGATACACAGAGACTGAAAGTGAAGGGATAGAAAAAAATATTTCATCCAAATGGAAATGAAAAAAAAATCTGGGGGAGCAATACTTATATCTGACAAAATAGCTTTTAAAACAAAGGCTATACATAGTAAGGAATAGAGAAGGTCACTACATAATGATAATGGGAGCAATCCAACAGGAGAATATTACCATTGTAAATATTTATGTGCCTAATATAAGAGCACCTAAATATACTGTTCACAAAAATTAGGGGACTTTTATACCTTCATATTTATTTTGAAACATTCCCTAATTTTTGTGAGCTGTATATATAAAGCAGATTGTGATGGACATAGAGGGTGAGATTGACAGCAATACTATAATAGTAGGGGATTTTAATACTTGACTAACATCAATGGCCAGATCTACAAGAGGTCCGCAAACTGTGGCTCATGAGCCACATGCGGCTCTTTGGCCCCTTGAGTGCAGGTGCAAAGGCCAGCTTAGGAGTACCCTAATTAAATTAATAACAATGTACCTACCTATATAGTTTAAGTTTAAAAAATTTGGCTCTCAAAAGAAATTTCAATTGTTGTACTGTTGATATTTGGCTCTGTTGACTAATGAGTTTGCCGACCACTGCTTTAGACAGAAAAATAATGAAGAAACAGTGGCCATAAATGACACACTAGATCAAATGAACCTAACGGATATCTTCAGAACCTCTCACCCCAAAGCAGCAGAATATACATTCTTTTCAAATGCTGATTGTACATTCTCTAAGATAGACTACATGTTAGGACACAAAAAAAGTCTCAATAAATTTAAGAAGATTGAAATCATATCAAGCATCTTCTCTTATCACAATGGCATGAAACTAGAAATCAATGACAATAAAAAAACAAAAACATTCAAACATGTGAAAGCTAAATAGAATGTTATTAAATAACAAATGGGTTAACAATGAGATCAAGGAAGAAATAAAAAATTTTCTTAAAACAAATGAAAATAAACATACAACAACTCAAAATCTACGGGACACAGAAAGGCAGTCCTGAAAGGAAAGTTCATAGCACTATAGGCATACCTTAAGAAGCAAAATAATCTCAAACAATCTAACTATGTACTTAAAAAACTAGAAAAATAGCAAATAAAGCCCAGAAGAAGTAGAAGAAAGAAAATAATAAGATCAGAGTGGAAATAAATGATGCAGAAGCTAAAAAATCAATAGAAAAGATCAATGAAACCATGAGCTAGTTTTTTTTAAAGTTAAACAAAATTGATGAACCTTTAACCAACTCATCAAGATAAAAAGAGAGAGTACTCAAATAAATAAAATTAGAAGTGAAAGTGGGAAAGTAACAACTGACACAGCAGAAATACAAAGGATTGTAAGAAAATACTATGAAGATCTATATGCCAAAATATTGGACAACCTAGGTAAAATTTATAAATTCCAAGAAACATACAATCTTACAAAACTCAATCTGCAAGAACAGAAAACCTAAACAGATTACAACAAATGAAATTAAAACAGTTATCAAAAAAAATCCCAGCAAACAAAAGTACTTGACCAGATGGCTTTACAGTCAAATTTTACCAAACATTCAAAGAAGAACACCTATCCTTCTCAAATTATTTCAAAAAATTAAAGAGAAAGAAAGACTTCCAAGTTTATTTTAGGAGGAAAGCATTATCCTCATTCCAAAACCAGGTAAAGACACTACAAAGAAAGAAAAATATAGGCCAATATCCCCGATGAACATAAATGCTAAAATTCTCAACAAAATATTAGCAAACTAGATCCAGCAATACAACATAAAGATCATACATTATGATCAAGTGGAATTTATTTTGGGGAGGCAAGGCTGGTACAATAGTCACAAATTAATAAATATGATTCATCACATAAACAAAATGAAGAATAAAATTCACATGATTATATCTATAGATGCAGAAAAAGCATTTGATAAAATTTGGCACCCATTTATGATCAAAACTCTCAGCAAAGTGGGAATACTGGGAACATACCTCAACATAAAAGAGTCTATCTATGACAAACCCACAGCCGACACCATACTCAATTTGCAGAAATTTTTAAAAATTCTGTTAAGATTAAGAAGAAGGCAGGGGTGGCCCTTTTCACTACTCTTATTTAACATAGTTCTAGAAGTCCTAGCCACAGAAATCAGACATGAAAAAAGAAGCAAAAGGCATCCAAATTGGAAAATAAGAAGTAAAACTATTATTATTTGCTGATGACATAATACCGTACAGAGAAAAGTCTAAAGTCTCATTCAAAAAACTAGTAAACCTGATTAATGCATACAGTAAGATGGCAGGATATAAAATTAATATTCAGAAGTCAGTGGCATTTTTATATACCAACAATAAAATGTCAGAAAGAGAAACTAAGGAAACAATTTACTTCACTATTGCAGCAACAACAAAAAATAAAGTCCCTAGGAATAAATGTAACCAAGGAGGTAAAGGACTTGTTCTCAGAAAATTATGAGACATTGGAAAAAGCAATCAAGGAAGATACAATCAAGTGGAAGCATGTACCCTGTTTATGGATAGGAAGAATAAACATAATTAAAACATCTATACTACCCAAAGTAATCCATAGATTCAATGCAATTCCTATTAAAATACTAATGGTATACCTCAAAGATATAGAACAAATATTCCAAAAATTTATATCAAATCAAAAAAGAACCTGAATAGCCTCAGCAATCTTGAAAATAAAGAATAAAGTAGGAAGTATCACACTTCCTGATATCAAGTTATACTACAAGACCACTGTAATCAAAACAGCTTGATAATGACATAAGAACAGGCATATATATCAATGGAACAGAACAGAGAACCCAGAAATAAACTCATGCCTTTATGGTCAATTGGTATTTGATGAAGGACACACAAGTATACAATGGAGTAAAGAAAATTTTGTTATTAAACGGTGATGGGAAAATTGGACAGGTACATGCAAAAAAAGAAAACTAGACCACCAACTTACAACATTCACAAAAATAAACTCAAAATGGATAAAAAGCTTAAATGTAAGTCATGAAACCATAAACATCCTGGAAGAAAACATAGGCTGTAAACCCTTCAATATTTCTCATAGCAATATTTTTGTTGATATATCTCCAGGGACAAGTGAAATAAAGGACTAAATAAACAAATGGGACTATATTAAACTAAAATCTTTTGCACATCAAAAGACACCATTGACAAAATAAAAAGACAGCCCACACAATGGGAGAACATATTGAACAATAAGTCTGATAAGGGGTTAATAACCAAAATTTATAAAGAACTTCTTTTTTTTTTTTTTTTTTTTTTATAAATTTTTATTAATGTTAATGGGATGACATTAATAATTCAGGGTACATATATTCAAAGAAAAACATGTCTAAGTTATCTTGTCATTAAATTATGTTGCATACCCCTCGCCCAGAGTCAGATTGTCCTCCGTCACCCTCTATCTAGTTTTCTCTGTGCCCCTCCCCCTCCCCCTAAATCCCTCCCTCCCTCCCTCCTGCGTCCTCCCTCCCCCCACCCCTGGTAACCACCACACTCTTGTCCATGTCTCTTAGTCTCGTTTTTATGTTCCACCAATGTATGGAATCATGTAGTTCTTGTTTTTTTCTGATTTACTTATTTCACTCCGTATAATGTTATCAAGATCCCACCATTTTGCTATAAATGATCTAATGTCATCATTTCTTATGGCTGAGTAGTATTCCATAGTGTATATGTGCCACATCTTCTTTATCCAGTCTTCTATTGAAGGGCTTTTTGGTTGTTTCCATGTCTTGGCCACTGTGAACAATGCTGCTATGAACATGGGGCTACATGTGTCTATAAAGAACTTCTAAAACTCAACACCAGAAAGGTAAACAATCCAATGTAAAAATGGGCAAAAAAACTGAATAGACACTTCTCCAAAGAGGACATAGATGGCCAATAGGCATATAAAAAAATGTTCAATGTCACTTATCATCAGAGAATTGCAAATTAAAACCACAATGAGATACATTAACAAATGGATTACATTAACAATGAGAATCATTAACAAATTAACACACAATAAGTACTGGTGAGAGTGTAGAGAAAATGGACCTCTCCTGCACTGCTGTGAGAATGTAGACTTATGCAGCCACTGTGGAAAACATTATAGCATTTTCTCAAAAAATTAAAAATAGAACTGCTTTTTGACCTAGCTATCCCTTTTAGCAATATATCCTAAGAATCCCAAAACACTCATTGAAAAGAAGATATGCACCCCCATATTTACTGCAGCATTGTTTACAATAGTCAAGATCTGGAAACAGCCCAAGTGTCCATCAGTGGATAAGTGGATTAAAAAGCAGTGGTACATATACACAATGAAATACTATGTGGCTGTGGAAAAAAAGAAAATCTTACCTTTTGTGATGGCTTGGGTGAACCTGGTGATCATTATGCCAGACAGAGAAAGACAAATATCATATCATCTCACTTATATGTAGAATCTAATGAACAAGGTGAACTAAGGAACAGAATAGAGGCAGAGGCAGGATCACCGGGAGCAGAGGGACAGCTGTCAGAGGGAAGGGGAATGAGGAAACAGGATTAGAGAAGGTGAAGGGATTAGTGAAATTACATATACATAACACATAGATACAGATAACTGGACAGAAAATCCCAGAGGTAAGGGGAGAGGGCATTAGGAGGAGGGGAACAAAGGGAATGCAAGGGGACACATGTGAGTTGGGGGTAAGGAGACACTTGCATCCATGTTAACACAATAAATTAAAATTAATAAAAAAAACTTAAAAGAAAAAACTTAAAAGCCTAAAAAATAAGGGAAGGGGACCGGAACAGACACTTCTCCCAAGAAGACATACAAATATTCAACAGATATATGAAAAAATACTCATGTTCACTAGCTATTTGAGAAATGCAAATCAAAATGACGAGATAGCACCTCACACCTGTTAGATTGGCTATTATCAACAAGACAGGTAATAACAAGTGTTGGAGAGGCTGTGGAGAAAAAGGAACCCTCATTCACTGCTGGTGGGAATGCAAATTAGTACAAACATTATGGGAGGAAGTAAGGTGGTTCCTCAAAAAAAATTAAGAATAGAACTACTATATTACTCAACAGTCCCTTTACTGGGTAAAACATTACTCCAAAAACTCAAAAAAACATTGGTATGTAAAGCCACATGCACCCCCGTGTTCATCACAGCATTATTCACAGTGGCCAAGACATGGAAACAACCAAAGTGTCCCTCAATAGAGGATTGGATAAAGAAGATTTTGTACAGATACCTATCCATATATATATATATATATATATATATATGATAAAATAGCAGTTAGCCATAAGAAACAATGACATATTGCCATTTATGACAGCATGGATGGACCTAGATAACATTATACTGAGTGAAATAAGTAAGTGAGAAAAAGGTAAAAACTGTATAATTTCACATATAGATGGGATATAAAACTGAGATTCCTGGACATAGGTAAAGGTGAAGTGGTTACAAGGGGAAGGGGATGTGTGAGAAGGAGATGGGGGAGGGGTGGGGAAGGGTAAAGAAGGAAAAATATAAGTTGATGGAAAGTGATTTGACTTTGGGTGATGGGTATACAACATAATCAACAGTTCACATGCTATAGAAATGTTCACCTGAAACAATGTACTCTTATTGATCAATGTCACTTCATTAAAGTTACTTTTCTAAATAAAATTCTAAATCTATTTTAAAAAATTACCTGAGAACAAAAATAAAAGATTTCATTGATTTTTGATGGAGGTTGATGAAATGAACATAATAGAAGTCTACAAGAAAAAGATATGATGTAACATTTTGATAAATAAATGTAAATGGATAGTTCAGGCAGAATTATTTCATCCAAAAAGAGTAATAAACATGAAATGAGCTACCAGGGAAAGGAATTGGAATAGAAGATTGAAAATAACTTAGTCATTTAGATTTCATTTTTCAAAGAGAGAATAAGAAAAGTGGAAACCGAACAATAAACTGAAGGTCAATTGGAAGATGCGGCCAGGGATGTGTTAACCTCTGCTCTCTATTTCAGGTCCCAGTCAAGGGTGGGCCAGACTGCGCCTCAGCAAACCTTAAAAACACCCATGCTAAAGGAAGTGATGAGGAAAGTTAATGGGTTTAGGGAAATGTTTGCATTTCAACTCCAGTCAGAAATGTCAATGGCAAATGGCGAATGGTTAGCACTTAAGAATAGAGAGTAAATAATCCTTTTTGTCAAAGAAGGGGTTTTGTTTTTGTTTTTTGTTTTTCCATGTAGGTCAGTTTGTCAGTAAGTGCTTCCAAATAAGGTATGCTGTTGATCTATGACAATTTGTACTAGGTCAAATTTTATATTTGAGAATTTAAAAATCTATATCAAAGTTTGGTTTTTTTTTTTGTATTTTTCCGAAGCCAGAAACGGGGAGGCAGTCAGATAGACTCCTGCATGCGCCCCACCGGGATCCACCCATCCTGCCCACCAGGGGGCGATGCTCTGTTCATCTGGGGTGTCGCTCTGTTGCCACCAGAGCCACTCTAGCACCTGAGGCAGAGGCCACAGAGCCATCCTCAGTGCCCGGGCCAGCCCGGGCCACCAACTTTGCTCCAATGGAACCTCGGCTGCAAGAGGGGAAGAGAGAGACAGAGAGAAAGGAGAGGGGGAGGGGTGGAGAGGCAGATGGGCGCTTCTCCTGTGTGCCCTGGCCAAGAATCAAACCCGGGACTCCTGCATGCCAGGCCAATGTTCTACCACTGAGCCAACCGGCCAGGGCCTATATCAAAGTTTTAAGGAGATAAAAGGTGTACTGGAATATTTCTTTTGTGTTTTCCAAGAAAAATAAGTCTTAATCTGTCCTATCTGCTGTCTACCCTGCTCAGATGAAGTGCAGCTCAATCTTACCATTTGCTCAGGTTAAAAATTTAAGAGTCACCTGACTTCTCTTTTTCTCTTATATCTCATCTTCAACCTATGGAAAAAGTCTATTGGATCTAACTTTACAATTAATCCTCCATCTGAACTGTGGATACTATTTCAACCACCACAGCCTGAGTCACCATCATTTCTGACCTATTGCCATTGTCTTTTAACTAGTTTCTGTGTCCACTCTCATCACCCTACCAAGTATCTTCAACACAGCAGCCAGAGAAATATCAGAGCATGCCACGTGCCTACTCAAAAACGCTGCAAAGGCTTCCATCTTATTCAGAGTAAAAGTTGGAGTGATCTTGCATGGTATGAGGAGTCCCACATAATTTGGTCCTCATTTTGTTCACTCTAGCCACTGACTTAGGGACTCCTAGAACATGCCAGGCCTTTTCATTAGGTGTTCCCCTGCCTGGGACACTCCTAAAGATAAACACGTGGCTTGTTCTCTATTCCTTTAAGTGATTGCTTAAGGGCTACCTTCCAATCATCCTGTTTAATACAGCAACCTCATGCCAGCATTCTCTATTCCTTTATCTGCTTTATTTTTTCTGACATTTCTTATCACCTGCTAATATACTGTATAATTTGTTTTATTTATTTTTCTCCTCCCAACTAAAATACTATAAACTTATTTGTTTTATTGTTTTGGGAGATTTTTGTTTAGATCAGTTCCTGGCAAGTAGAACAACAAATCTTTTTGGAATAAATGTTACTGTTTATGAAAAACACATGTTCCACTATGCTCTAAATGACATTCTTCAAAACAAACAGTGAGAGATGATGTCAGAGTAATGGCGGGGTAGGAAGCGATTCTGATAAATCTCCACCAAAACTCAACAAGATCTTCAACCAGAAACAGAAAAACCTATACTTGGAGCCTCCAGATGCTTCGCAATACACCCAAAGGTATGGTCGAGTGAAAAATTGGCTAAATATATAACCAAACCCCGAAGGAAATAGGGAGTAAGAAATGCTCCGCCCTCCTCACTAACCTAAAAAGGGCAGCTTTCTCTGGTAACTGTGAATATAGAAACTGAGGCAGGCAAAGGGGGTGAATAGATTCAGGCCACGACACAAACGGCTGAACCAGGCTGTGGCACGAAGATCCAAGCCGAGGAAAAACTGATCCTGTGGCAACCCGGGCAATACAAGCTAACACTCGCGCCAAACCCAAACAAAGAAAGACAAGCGGGGCGGCCATTTTACCCGGTCTCCTGGTTGGTGCGCAGTTAGTGGGCGAGAGATTTCTTCCTAGGCCCCGAGAGTGGGTGCCCGTGTTGCCCCACGGAGAGGCAGGGTCAGAGGCCTTTCTGTGGGCCGAGGGCAGAGTCTCTGGGCAGCCCCAGCGCCCTGGGAAAGCCACGCACGGGAGGGAGTGAGAACTAATTCCAACGGTGGAAATTTTCCGTGCTGCTGGGGATTTCACTCAGAGGGAAACGCGGCCGGCCTCATATCCGGGTTTGCGTGCGCAGATAGTGAATGGGAGATTCCTCCGAGTGCCTCGGCAGTGCGCGCCCGTGTTATCACACAGAGGGGCAGAGTCAGGGGCCTTTGTGTGGGCCAAAGCAGAATCTCGGGCCGCCCCAGCACCTTGCAAAAGCCTCACACGGGGACGGAGCGAGACTCAATTCCAACGCTGCAACTTTTCCCTGCGGTTGGGGGTTTCACTCAGAGCGTGAGACTGCTGGCCGGATATCCTGGTCTGCATGCGCAGCCAGTGAGAGTTTCCTCCAAGCGCCCCAGAAGTGGGCGCCCGCCTGCGTTACCGGACAGAGTGGCAGACAGAGCCAGAGGTCTTTGAGTGGGCGGAAAGCCCGCCTGATTATGCTAGCAGCTCTGACTGACTGAGCCTTACCCAGAGCCCTGTGCTGAGTGGAAATAGAGTGGGGAGTTGCCAGCTCTTTGAGCCTCTTACTATCCAGGCAGAGGCAGCAGCAACCCCATAGCTGGATTATCAGGCTACTAATTGGGGAAGGAAAGACTAGGAGAAAGGCTCCAGGAACATGGACTCACTGTTGGAGCCTATAAATGCTAATGAGCCTCGACTGCCAATGAGACTAAAGCACAATACATGACATTGCCATAGAGACTTATCAACTGCAAACCTCTACCTGAGTGTGCCAAAGGGGCAGAACCCGGGGTACAGAGTCACCGACCAGGAAGAGGGAGAGAAAAGAAAAAGCAAGAAGATAACCTCTCAAAATCAAGAATAATCTGCAGACTTTATAACCTATCCCATTTTATTATATTTGTTCATTTGTTTCTCTTATCTTCATTCTTGATACTCTTTTTCCTCATCCAATTTGGCCGATTAACTCTCTGCCGGTCTTACTCTCTCTTCTCCTTGAACTACACTACCCATAAGTGTTACATCTCCCATTATCTTTTCTCTTCTCTTTCTTTCTCTCTATGAGGGTTGCACTCCAAAACCCTTATTTCTCTCTCTCTCTCTCTCTCTCTCTCTCCTTTCTTTTTTCTTCTATTAGTGGTTCCCTCTTTTTCTCTCTCTCTCTCTTTCTTTTCTCCCTCTATATTAGTTTCTTCCTTTCTCCTTTACATCTCCTCTCATTCAAACCTCAATAACAAACAAATAATCTTATCTGGGACTCAAACTAATGTTTGTGGCATTTTGGGGGGTTTTTACTTCACCTTTTTAACTCACTAGCAGTGCTCCCATCCCTGGCTCTCCATTTTATCTAGTTCTTGTTCCACTAAATACAATAGTAATTTTTTAATTCGTCTCCCCATTTTTCTGTTTTCCTCTCATTCCTCTCATCATAACTCTTAGACAACCAACACTTAAAAGCAAATCATTTTATTCTTGACCCAAATTTTTTCCTTATTTGCTTTTTGTGGGTCCATACGCTCTTTTTTTTTCTTTTTTCTTTTTTTTTCTTTTTCTCGTTTTTCTTTTTTTTTCTTTTCTTTTGTTTTCTTACTTTTTTTTTTTTTGCCCCTTTATTACTTTTCCCCAATTCAGGCCCTCCATCACAGGCATTGTTTGTTATAATTCACAGTTCACCACAAGATTTTCTCAAGAAAGAGGGGAGAGGAGAGGAGAGGAAAAAAGGAAGGGGGAATAATTTCCTTTTTAAAAAAATTTTTATTTTATTTTATTTTTCTTTATTTCATTATTAATTTTTTTTAAAAAAAAAACAACTATTTTCAATTTTTTATTTTTTTTATTATTTTTTTTAACTTTTTATTCTTTATTAAATCTCATTAATATTATCAACAAAACCATCCTCAGATGCCATTAAGGAAGAGAAAATCAAATATCATGGATACAAAAGAAAGAGAGGTAACACAGGTAGATGAGGAAAAATCTATGGAGAAAAAATTTAACATATTGGAAACCTTGGAGCTAAATGACAGAGAATTCAAGATAGAAATCCTAAAAATCCTCCGAGATATACAAGAAAACACAGAAAGACAATTTAGGGAGCTCAGAAAACAACTCAATGAACACAAAGAATATATGTCCAAGGAAATTGAAACTATAAAAACAAATCAAACAGAGATGAAAAACTCAATTCACGAGCTGAAAAACGAAGTCACAAGCTTAGCTAATAGAACAGGTCAGATAGAAGAGAGGATTAGTGAAATAGAAGACAAGCAACTTGAGGCACAACAGAGAGAAGAAGAAAGAGACTCAAAAATTAAAAAAAATGAGATAGCCCTACAAGAATTATCTGACTCCATCAAAAAGAATAACATAAGAATAATAGGTACAACAGAGGGAGAAGAGAGAGAAAATGGAATGGAGAACATACTCAAACAAATAATAGATGAGAACTTCCCAAGCCTGTGGAAAGAACTAAAGCCTCACGTTCAAGAAGCAAACAGAACTCCGAGTTTTCTTAACCCCAACAAACCTACTCCAAGGCATATCATAATGAAATTGACACAAACCAACAGCAAAGAAAAAATTCTCAAGGCAGCCAGGGAAAAGAAGAATACAACATATAAAGGAAGGCCCATTAGATTATCATCAGATTTCTCAGCAGAAACTCTAAAGCTAGAAGAGAGTGGACCCCAATATTTAAAGTCCTGAAAGAGAGGAACTTTCAGCCATGAATACTGTACCCACCAAAGCTATCCTTCAAATATGAAGGAGAAATAAAAACATTCACAAATACAGAAAAGATGAGGGAATTTATCATCAGAAAACCCCCACTCCAGCAATTACTAAAGGAGGTTCCCCAATCAGATACAAAGAACAAAAAAAAAACAGAGCCACAAGTAAAAGCTCCAAGAAGAACACAATAAAACCAAATTTAAACTGTGACAACAACAAAAAGAAAGAGGGGGAGAAGATGGAAGTTAACAGTAGCAAAGGACGATGGAGTGCAAAAGTACTCACAAAATAGTTCGCTACAATGAACAGGGTAGGGACCCTTTTCATTACTCAAAGGTAACCACCATTGAAAAAACCACCACAGAAGCACATGAGATAAAAAAGATAGCAACAGAGGAAAGATGTATGGAATACAACCAAATAAAAACAAAAGATAGAAAAACGAAAGAGAATGATCAAACAAGACACAAAACTAACAGAAAGCAAGATATAAAATGGCAATAGGGAACTCACAAATATCAATAATTACACTAAATGTAAACGGATTAAACTCACCAATAAAAAGGCACAGAGTAGCAGAATGGATTAAAAAAGAAAATCCAACTGTATGCTGCCTACAGGAAACTCATCTAAGTAACAAGGATAAAAACAAATTCAAAGTGAAAGGCTGGAAAACAATACTCCAAGCAAATAACATCCAAAAAAAAGCAGGTGTAGCAATACTCATATCGGATAATGCTGACTACAAGACAGGAAAAGTACTCAGAGACAAAAATGGCCATTTCATAATGGCTAAGGGGACACTGAATCAAGAAGACATAACAATTCTTAATATATATGCACCAAACCAAGGAGCACCAAAATATATAAGACAGCTACTTATGATCTTAAAACAAAAACTGACAAAAACACAATCATACTTGGAGACCTCAATACACCGATGACGGCTCTAGATCGGTCATCCAAACAGAGAATCAACAAAGACATAGTGGCCTTAAACAAAACACTAGAGCACCTGGATATGATAGACATCTACAGGACATTTCATCCCAACGTGACTGAGTATACATTTTTATCCAGTGTACATGGATTATTCTCAAGAATTGACCATATGTTGGGCCACAAAAACAACATCAGCAAATTCAGAAAAATTGAAGTTGTACCAAGCATATTTTCTGATCCTAAAGCCTTGAAACTAGAATTCAACTGCAAAAAAGAGGGGGAAAAACCCACAAAAATGTGGAAACTAAACAACATACTTCTAAAAAATGAATGGGTCAAAGAAGAAATAAGTGCAGAGATCAAAAGATATATACAGACTAATGAAAATGACAATACGACATATCAGAATCTATGGGATGCAGCAAAAGCAGTAATAAGAGGGAAGTTCATATCACTTCAGGCATATATGAACAAACAAGAGAGAGCCCAAGTGAACCACTTAACTTCCCACCTTAAGGAACTAGAAAAAGAAGAACAAATACAACCCAAAACCAGCCGAAGAAAGGAGATAATAAAAATCAGAGCAGAAATAAATGAAATAGAGAACAGAAAAACTATAGAAAAAATTAATAGAACAAGGAGCTGGTTCTTTGAAAAGATCAACAAAATTGACAAACCCTTGGCAAGACTTACCAAGAAGAAAAGAGAAAGAACTCATATAAACAAAATCCAAAATGAAAGAGGAGAAATCACCACGGACACCGTAGATATACAATGAATTATTGTAGAATACTATGAAAAACTATATGCCACTAAATTCAACAACCTAGAAGAAATGGATAAATTCCTAGAACAATACAACCTTCCTAGACTGAGTCAAGAAGAAGCAGAAAGCCTAAACAGACCTATCAGTAAAGAAGAAATAGAAAAAAACATTAAAAACCTCCCCCAAAATAAAAGTCCAGGCCCTGACGGCTATACCAGCGAATTTTATCAAACATTCAAAGAAGACTTGGTTCCTATTCTACTCAAAGTCTTCCAAAAAATGGAAGAAGAAGCAATACTTCGAAACACATTTTATGAGGCCAACATAACCCTCATACCAAAACCAGGCAAGGATGGCACAAAGAAAAAAAACTACAGACCAATATCTCTAATGAATACAGATGCTAAAATACTAAACAAAATACTAGCAAATCGAATACAACAATATATTAAAAAAATAATACATCATGATCAAGTGGGATTCATCCCAGAATCTCAAGGACGGTTCAACATATGTAAAACGGTTAACGTAATACACCATATCAACAAAACAAAGAACAAAAACCACATGATCTTATCAATGGACGCAGAAAAGTCTTTCGATAAAATACAACACAATTTTATGTTTAAGACTCTCAACAAAATGGGTATAGAAGGAAAATATCTCAACATGATAAAGGCCATATATGATAAACCATCAGCTAACATCATATTAAATGCCACTAAACTGAAGGCTTTCCCCCTTAAATCAGGAACAAGACAGGGTTGTCCACTCTCTCCACTCTTATTTAATGTGGTACTAGAAGTTCTAGCCAGAGCAATCAGACAAGACAAAGAAATAAAAGGCATCTATATCGGAAAAGAAGAAGTAAAGGTATCACTTTTTGCAGATGATATGATCCTATACATCGAAAACCCCAAAGAATCCACAAAAAAGACTACTAGAAACAATAAGCCAATACAGTAAGGTCGCAGGATACAAAATTAACATACAGAAGTCAATAGCCTTTCTATATGCCAACAATGAAACTTTTGAGAAGGAACTCAAAAGAATAATCCCCTTCACGATTGCATCAAAAAAAATAAAATACTTAGGAATAAACGTAACAAAGAATGTAAAGGACTTATATAATGAAAACTATAAACCATTGTTAAGGGTATTCGAAAAAGATATAATGAGATGGAAGAATATACCTTGTTCTTGGCTAGGAAGAATAAATATAATCATGATGGCTATATTACCCAAAGCAATATACAAATTTAATGCAATTCCCATCAAACTTCCAATGACGTTTTTTAAAGAAATAGAGCAAAAAATCATGAGATTTATATGGAACTATAAAAAACCCCGAATAGCCAAAGCAATCCTAAAGAAAAAGAATGAAGCTGGGGGGCATTACAATACCTGACTTCAAACTATATTATAGGGCCACGACAATCAAAACAGCATGGTATTGGCAGAAAAGTAGACACTCAGACCAATGGAACAGAATAGAAAATCCAGAAATAAAACCACATATATATAGTCAAATAATTTTTGATAAAGGGGCCAACAACACACAATGGAGAAAAGAAAGCCTCTTCAATAAATGGTGCTGGGAAAACTGGAAAGCCACATGCAAAAGAATGAAACTGGAGTACAGTCTCTCCCCCTGTACAAAAATTAACTCAAAATGGATCAAAGATCTTAACATAAGACCTGAAACAATTGAGTACATAGAAGAAGACATAGGCACTCAACTCATGGACCTGGGTTTTAAAGAGCATTTTATGAATTTGACTCCACAGGCAAGAGAAATGAAGGCAAAAATTAATGAATGGGACTACATCAGACTAAGAAGTTTTTGCTCAGCAAGAGAAACTGATAACAAAATAAACAGAAAGCCAACTAAATGGGAAATGATATTTTCAAACAACAGCTCAGATAAGGGCCTAATATCCAAAATATACAAAGAACTCATAAAACTCAACAACAAACAAACAAACAATCCAATAAAAAAATGGGAAGAGGATATGAATAGACACTTCTCCCAGGAAGAAATACAAATGGCCAACAGATATATGAAAAGATGCTCGTCTTCTTTGGCTGTTAGAGAAATGCAAATCAAAACGGCAATGAGATACCACCTCACACCTGTTCAATTAGCTGTTATTAGCAAGACAGGTAATAGCAAATGTTGGAGAGGCTGTGGAGAAAAAGGAACCCTCATACACTGTTGGTGGGAATGTAAAGTAGTACAACCATTATGGAAGAAATTATGGTGGTTCCTCAAAAAACTGAAAATAGAACTACCTTATGACCCAGCAATCCCTCTACTGGGTATATATCCCAAAAACTCAGAAACATTGATACGTAAAGACACATGCAGCCCCATGTTTATTGCAGCATTGTTCACAGTGGCCAGGACATGGAAACAACCAAAAAGCCCATCAACAGATGACTGGATAAAGAAGATGTGGCACATATACACTATGGAATACTACTCAGCCATAAGAAATGATGACATCGGAACATTTACAGCAAAATGGTGGGATCTTGATAACATGATACGAAGCGAAATAAGTAAATCAGAAAAAACCAGGAACTGTATTATTCCATACGTAGGTGGGACATAATAGTGAAACTAAGAGACATTGATAAGAGTGTTGTGGTTACGGGGGGGAGGGGGGAATGGGAGAGGGAAAGGGGGTGGGGAGGGGCACAAAGAAAACTAGATAGAAGGTGACAGAGGACAATCTGACTTTGGGTGGTGGGTATGCAACATAATTGAACGACAAGATAACCTGGACTTGTTATCTTTGAATATATGTATCCTGATTTATTGATGTCACCCCATTAAAAAAATAAAATTATTATAAAAAAAAAAATTCAAAAAAAACCCCAAAAAACAAACAAACAAAGAAAAAAAACAAACAGTGTTGTCTCTTTGGTTTCATTTTTGCAGAAAAATGCAGGCATTATAAGATAGGATGGTAAGATTTGTTACAGTGCTCAGGATGGTAAGTAAAAACTAACTTTTTCATTAAAAATTAAAAAATAAAGTTTTATTTGTCCACTGTTTTTTTAAAAATATTCTAATTATATATTTCATAAATGTGTGCTCTCTGAGATAAGAAGGTTAACTGAAATAAACTTTACATAGCTTGGAAAAAAATCCATAATGGCATATAATATTCTTTGGTGTACTGTATTTTTTGCTTCATAAGGCACACCTTTCTCCCCCCAAAAGTGGAGGGGGAAATGCCCGTACATCTTATGGAGTGAAAAATACAGTATTTTATTAAATATTTTAACACACCATTTGGTTCAGAATATTTCTTTTCTTATTTTCCTCCTTAAAACCCTAGGTGTATCTTATGGTCAGGTGTATCTTATGGAGCGAAAAATACTGTATATCCTTATAATTGCATTTTGGTTTGCAAATAACAGTCACAGTTTTAAATAGGCATGAAAATAGAATGTAAAGGCCAAAGGAATCTGCCACAGAGAGAATTTCAAGGGATGTGAACCCTTAGTTCAAGGTCAGGAGAAGTCCCTTTATTCTATTCTTGGAGTTTTCTGGACTGCCTTTTGGCCAGTCTAAAAGTTGGAACTCTAAGAGTTTGGTTCAGGGAACTCCCTGGTTAGCAGATATAGACTTGGGTTTCTCTTCTTAGCAGTGTTAAATGAAGCAAGCAAATGGAGTATCAGGCCCAGTCACATGGGGATGATTAGAGAGGACCTTCTTCTGGAGAAGGTCACTGAGATTTTTGTCTTTAGAAGAGTTTCTAGAGTTATTTGTAAACTACTTGTATCTTAATTCTTATTTAAAATACACAGATAGAAAATGACTAAGTACTACTGGCTTCTATATAAAGTCCACTATTTATCCTCACCACACACCATCAGTTGTATTCCTATTGGGTTTTCAGGTCTTGGGATACTTGTCTCTTCTTAGAGGGTTTGTTGCTCATTTTCTCCAAATCTGGTTTAGGTGCTTTTCCTCTGGGCTTCCATAGTATCCTATACCTCCTACTTCATAGTACATGAATTATAATCCTCTTTTTATTAACTCTGACCCCAAGGGTGAGTGTGTTTGTCTATGAAGGCAGAAATAAAGTTGATATTGCTTTTGGGTGGATCTTTATTACCTGAAGCACTGTCTGACAAAGTTGGTTGTTTAAAACTATCAGTAGAATATGCTAATTAGTGAATGATTTCCAAACTGGATTAGTTTACACAAATAATAAATAGAAATAGAGGAGACCCTAAAACATTAAGCAATAAACTAAAATTCTCTAAGTAATTCTTTTTTTTAATTTTAGTGAGAGGAGGGGAGGCAGAGAGATAAACTCCCACACTCCTACCAGGATCCACCTGGCAAGCCCACTTAGGGCTGATGCTCAGCTACTCTGGGAGGCTTGTTGCTCCATTGCTCAGCAACTAAGCCATTTGTTTAATGTCTTATGTGGAGGCCACCAGAGCTATCCTCAGTGCCTCTAGGCCAACTTGCTTGAACCAATTGAGCCATGGCTGCAGGAGGGGGAAAGAGAGAGAGAGAAAGAGAGAGAGAGAAGGGGAGGAAGAGAGGTGAAAAGCAGATAATCACCTCTTCTGTGTGCCCTGGCTGGGAATCGAACCCAGGACATCCACACACCAGGCTGACATTCTACCACTGAACCAACCAGCCAGGCCTAAGTGATATTTTTAGAAATTGCTTTTTCTGTCGATAGGACTAGATTCCCATAGCAGTAATTATCCTTCCTTCTCCTTGCCCCTCATACTCAGAGACAATCTCAAAAGAAATTTATTTTAAAAATAAAACTTTTGACATGTAAGCTACTGTCTTTTTATTATTAGATACAAAATGAAATTGAAGGGTTTTTTTTTTGTTTGTTTGTTTGTTTTTTAGTGTTCCCTGGTTATTATTACTGTCTAATGCTGATAAGAGATACTTATCAGATATTGCTGAGAGTTTGATTTCACCTACAGGTATCTTTTTCTGAATGAATTTAAGTTGTTTTTGTCTTTTTCCCTTTATGGCTTTGTGCTTTTAATTTTCAGTGGCTTAAATGAACTCTTATGCAAAGGCAGAAAAAAAGAGCAAGAATTCAAAGAAATGTGTCCCTTGTGTGTGATTGATTCTCAGCAGTTTGTTATTAAATCTTTAAATAATTAAATATAAGAGAAAACATTAAAGCAACATTAAAAAGCCAACCATATGCTGAATATATAAATAGAGAGGGGCAGTGTGGAGATATGGTCATAGAATAAAAACTGCTCTTCATTAACCTTGCTCCATGGTGCCTATATTGATCATTTCTATGCATGGGCTTCATGTCAGATCCTCTGCCAGGGTGGCTGAACTTAAGGAGGAGAAAAACTCTTTGTCTGAAGGAGTTTTCTAAGAGAAAAGATCAGAAAGTAAAGAGACCTAAGCAAAGACAACACAAATATAGGAATGATGAGTGGGTCATCGAACAATCCTTCAAACAAGTTGTTCTGTTTGTTTGTTTGTTTGTTTTTTATTATCTGAAACATTTCCAAGATAGCAAACTTACTTCCTCTGCAGAGCACAAGGCCTGAATTGTAAGATGGCAAGTCGTCAGTGATAAGAATACAGAGTGCTGGATGTGAGGGTAATCTGGCTGCGACATCTGTCACCCCATTGATCGCCAGGGTTGATTCGGCTGATCTGGCTGGCTAGGCAGGTGTCCCCTTCCTCCCTCACCGCTCCATGTGCGTCCCTCCCGAAGCTGCGCACTCGGTCGAAGAGGACGACCTTCCCCGCTAGAGGAGAGGACCGTTCTTCGGTCAGGGGAATACGAGTAGCTGCGCTCCCCTGCTAGAACCTCCAAACAAGTCTCAAAAATACAGAGTGCTGCCTTAGCTGTCACGTGAATGAGAGTTCTTTAAATTCTAGTTACAAAACTGCTGCCTCACCAGGCGGTGGCACAGTAGATAGAGCATCGGACTAGGATGCTCAAGACCCAGGTTTGAGACCACGAGGTTGCCAGCTTCAGCTCAAGCTCATCTGGTTCGAGCAAGGCTCACCAGCTTGATCCCAAGGTTGCTGGCTTGAGCCCAAGGTCGCTGGCTCAAGCAAGGAGTCACTCAGTCTGCTGTAGCCCCCCAGTCAAGGCACATATGAGAAAAAACAATCAATGAACAACTAAGGTGCTGCAACAAAGAATTAATGCTTCTCATCTCTCTCCCTTCCTGTCTGTCTGTCCCTATGTCTGATTCTGTCTGTCACACACACACAAAAAAATTCTAGTTAGAAAACTGAATGGTATAATGCAAGGGAGAGGAACGTGGAGAAAGCCAAGGTGCTAAACATGGAAAACATGCAGAATGACATGTGGCACAACTGTGTTATGGTATGTTGAAATATATGACCTTACTTGGGAATATTTGTTGCAGGTGTAATTTCTTAAGATGAGATAATACTAGTTAGAATAGGGCAAGCTTCTAATCCAATATGACTGATGTCTTTATAAAAATGAGAAATCCAGAAACAGACACACACAAAGAAAAGTCACGTGAAAATAAAAACAGAGATTGAGGTGATACTTTTCTAAGCCAAGGAATACCAAGGATTGCCAGAAAGCCACCAGAAATGAGGAGAGAGGTAGGAGACAGATTCTTCCTCACAACTCTCAGAAGGAACAAACCCTGCTGACAATTTGGACTTCAAGCTTCCTGAACTGAGACAATAAATTCCTGTTGGTAAGCCACTCAGTTTGTTAAACTCTGTTACGGTAACCCTTCCAAACTAATAAACAGAAA
Source organism: Saccopteryx leptura (assembly GCF_036850995.1). Lineage (NCBI taxonomy): Eukaryota > Metazoa > Chordata > Mammalia > Chiroptera > Emballonuridae > Saccopteryx > Saccopteryx leptura. The sequence continues at coordinate 177,172,463 of NC_089504.1, read as the reverse complement.
AAGATAAAAGTGGTGAAGTTTGCATCATTTTTCCCTACTTGTACAGATTAGAGAGACTTCCACCTCATACTGTATTGCTAGTCAAGCTGCAAACACCCCCATATCATACTGCTGCACACCAGTGAGCAAACACAAGCCATACTACATGCTTTGTGTCAAGTGGCACACATATCTTCCTCTTCTAGCACTCAGCAAAATGCTAGACACTCAGGGGATTTGAAGAATATAAAAATAATTCTTACCATTGAGTAGTTTGTGGCTGAAACCAGTTATCTGTGAAAAGAATAAAATGACTAGGAAAAGCCCAAATGAGTGAGGCCAACTTGTAAAGCCTGTGGGAGGCCTCACAGAGGAAGTAACAACAGCAGAAGCAACTATTGATATTTATTGAGAATTATGTGTCAAATGTAATACCACAGGTATATCATCGTCAATGACAGTGCTATTAGCTATCTAGGAGTAACATTCAAAATTTATAGAAGGGGGTACCAGGTTTGGAATATTTAAGAAATTTTCTCAAGGTCACACTGCCAATAAGTAATGAAGCCATGATTGGAACCCAGGTCTGCAAACTAAATTGAGTTAGGAAAAGTAAACTTTTGTATTATAATGTTGTGGCTACTATGGCTAATCAGCTCCAAATTGCACAATTACAGCAGCGTGGAGATTTCAACCTTGGCTTTAACAAACCATCCAGAGATAATTTTATTAGGTGATACACTGTTTTATTTCTTCATTTAAAAACAGTCACATACTTTTAAAACTGAGGTTTTTAGTTAGTTCTCAGTTAATTTTTTTGTATGTGTATGTGACAGAGACAGAGAGAGACAGACAGATAGGGACAGACAGACAGGAAGGGAGAGAGGTGAGAAGCATCATTTTTTTATTGCAACTCCTTAGTCTCCTTAGTTGTTCATTGACTGCTTTCTCATATGTGCCTTAACACGGGGGACTACAGCCAGTGACCCCTTGTTCAAGCCAGTGACCATAGGGTCATATTTATTATCCCACGCTCAAGCCAGTGATCCTGAACTCAAGCTGGTGAGCCCGCACTCAAGACAAGGACCTCAAAGTTTCAAACCTGGGTTCTCTGTGTCCCACTCTAATGCTATATCCACTGCTCCACTGCCTGGTCAGGCACTCAGTTAAATATTTTTTGTTTAACTTTTCCCATGCCTGATTGAGTCTTGCTTATTTAAATAATTGTGAATTCCTTCCCTCAAGAACCTTATAGTTGCTGGTATAATAGGATATTTGTAAAAAAAAAAAAAAAAAAAAGACTGGAGAAGAGAGGTTGGTATTATATGTTGAATTGGGCTTCTCTGGGCTGCTTTCGAAGACCTATCACTTACTTGGATCCCCCCATGAAAGAGCTCCACAGGTTTGTAGGGTGCTTCCAGCATCTGTCCCAGCCTTCAGACTTTCCAGAGTGAGAAAATAAGATTCATTCAGCATTCAAGTGTTGAGTGTCTAGTATTTGTTCAACATAATGATGAGCACAGAAGCACAGTATAGGCAGACCTTTGTTCTGAGCTAAGAGGTTTCCCTAGTTTTCCCTTTTGTTGATTCTCTGCCTTCACTGGGAACTCTGCCTTTTTAGCCTTTTAGTAAACATGGGAGACCAATCACTGGGTACCCACAGAACAACATTTCATGTTCCTCAGTGGTATAACCACTTGACAACTAGTCTAGGAGCTGGAAAACAGACCTGTCCAGAAGCCTGCATATAGCAGAGAAATTTATTACTATTTCCTATTTTCTCCACAGGAAAAAAGAGAGCTATAGCCTGTATTTTGACATTTTAAGAAGACTTACAGGAGTTATGCCACATCAAATGAACTGACGTTGTGACATGCTGACACTAATGCTCAACAAAGCACATTTATTGTAGAATTTAGAGGCTAGTCACATACCTCCAAGGCTTTTTTATTACTATTATTTCTTTTTGAACTTGCCTAGCTGAAGGATTTCAAAAAAGGAAACTCTTCAGCTTTATTCCTGAGAATTAAGCTGACATGGGCACCTTGTGCATATACTCTTATCTCAGTTCAGCAACTTGGTTGATAAGTCATACACAGGTTTGTAATTATTTCAGTACCAGTACCTTTTTCTAAAGGGTAATTCAAAGCAATCTACTTTCAGTCTAATATTAAGGATGTTTTCAGAAAAACACATTAATCCTTGGAAATTTAACAGTATTTTGGCTGTTTTGCTCTACTTTGATATCCATAAAGCATTTTTGTTCCTATTGCATAAAACAATCCTCAGTAGTTGAAGTTCCTAATGTCAATCAATATTGAGCACCTACTTTGTGCTCATCCCTGTGGAGGAATTTAATTCAGTCCAATAACACTTTGATGAGCATCAGCAATGTGTACAGCCTTACAGCAGATGCTGAAGGGCATAATAGATGAATTTACAGTTTAAGGGAGGACATAGGACATGCACATAACTTATACAATGTTATAAGAAAAGTATAAACCAAGTGCTGCAAGGGTTCAAAGGCATACATCTGCTAACTGTAAGCTCCAAGAAGACTCTATTTTATGAAGCACTGTATCACCAGGGCCTTCCTCACCACAAGGCATTTGGTTGCTTCTCTGTAAATACTTGGCTAACTGAATGAAGATTCCATCTGAGGAGAAGGTAGTGGATAAAGATGAGGCAACTCAGCATTGTCAGATATAAGTATGAATATATCTGATTTTTTTTTGGATATTATTTGCTTGTAAAATTGTTTTCTAACCTTTCACTTGAGTCTATTTTCATCCTTGCAGCTTAGATGTGTCTCTTGAAGGCAGCATATGGTTGGATTTTGCTTTTTGATAAAATCTGCTGCTCTGTGCCTCTTTATTGGTGAGTTTAGCTCATTTACATTTAGGGTAATTACTGACAATAGAGGATTTCCTATAGCCATTTTATGTTTTGTTTTCTGGGAGCTCTATGTCTTGTTTGGTTCTTCTCTTTTATGTTTCTGTAAGTTTTTGTTTGGTAGTATTCCATATTTCTTTTTCCTGTTTATTTTTTTTAAGCTGTGTATTTCATTAGTCACTTTTTTCTGGGTGGTTACCAATAAGTTATTTTAAAAAATGTTCATATGTATCATAGTACTTTGTCTTATGAGTGCTTCTGCACTCTATCCTTCTTTGCTACTGCAGGTCTTTACCTTCTTCCCTTTGTATGTTATAGTTGTCACAGATTATCCTTGTCTGTATTGTGACCTTGTTGGAGCTTTTACTGTAGTTTTTATTTGTTTTGTTCTTTGTGTCTGGCCAAATAACCCCCTTCAGTATTTCCTGCAGTAGGAGTTTTTTGGTGATAAATTCTCTCATCTTCTGTACATCTGTAAAAGTTTTTATTCCTCATTTATGTCTAAAGGATAACTTTGATGGATATAATATTCTTGGCTGGTAATTCCTCACTTTCAGTACTTTGAAAGTTTGTGTCCACTCTCTTCTGGCTTGTAGAATTTCTGCTGAGAAGTCTGATGATAACCTAATAGGCTTTTCTTTATATGTATGTTCCTTTATCCCTAGCTGTCTCGAGGATTCTTTCTTTGTCATTGATATCTTTTTTTTTGACAGAGACAGAGAGAGGAACAGATAGGGACAAACAGATAGGAAGGAGAGAGATGAGAAGCATCAATTCTTCATTGTGGCACCTTTAGTTGTTCATTGATTGCTTTCTCATATGTGCTGTGATTGCGGGGCTCTACAAGAGAGTGAATGACCCCTTGCTCAAGCCAGCTACCTTGGGCTCTAGCCACTGAGCTTGGGGTCCTGTCTATGATCCCACACTCAAGCCAGCAACCCCGCAAGCAAGCTGGTGAACCCATGCTCAATTCAGATGAGCCTGTGCTCAAGGTGGTGACCTTGGAATGTCAAACTAGGGTCCTCTGCATCCCAGTCCAACACTCTACTGCAACCTCGCCTAGTCAGGCTGTTATTTATTTTTGACAATTTTATTACAATTTACCTTGGAATGGGTCTGTTTGGGTATAGTCATACTTATATCTGACAATGCTGACTTCAAGACAACAAAGGTAACCAGAAACTAAGATAGACATTTTCTAATGATAAAGGGAACATTTTATCAAGAAGACTTTAACATTTTTTAATATATATACACCAAAATGGGAGGGATCAAAAAAATATAAGACAGTTACTAACTTATCTAAAAACTGAATCAGAAAAAAGAACAATAATACTTGAAGATTTCAACACACCATTGACTACGTTAGCTGGATCATCCAAACAGCCAACCAGTAAAAAATTATCAGCTTTAAACAGCACACTTGACAAATAGACATAATAGACATTTATAGGACATTTCATTTCAAAACATCAGATTATATATTCTTCTACAGTGTACATGGAACATTCTCAAGGATAGACCATATGTTGGGCCACAAAACTAACATCAACAAATTCAGAAGGATTGAAATTATGCCAAGCATATTTTCTGACCATAAGTCTTTGAAATTAGAGTTCAACTGCAAAAAGAAGTAAAGACCCCCACAGAAATGCAGAAATTAAACAACATATGTCTAAAAACGGACTTGGTCAAAGAAGGAATAAATGCAGAGATCAAGAGATATATATAGACAAACAAAAATGAGAACATGAATGATCAAAATTTCTAGAATGCAGCAAACTTTCTGGGAAGTTATTATTATTATAAGCTTATATCAAGAAACAAGAGATATCTCAAATAACTTAACGTCACATTTTAAGAAACTAGAAAAAAAAAGAACAAAGGCGACACAAAATCAGCAGAAGAAAGGAAATAATAAAAATTTGAGCAGAACTAAGTGAATAGAGAACAAAAAAACTATAAAAATTTAATACAATAAAGAGCTGGTTCTTTGAAGAGATCAATAAAATTGACAAACTCCTAGATAGAATCTATAAGGAAAAAAGAGAAGAGACTCATATAAACAAAATCCTAAATGAAAGAGGAGAAATGAGCACAGACATCATAGATATACAAAGGATCAGAGTAGAGTACTATGAAAGAATATGTATGCCACCAAATTCAATAAACTAGAGCAAATGGATAAATTCCTAGGACTATACAATCTTTCTAGATTGAGTCATTAAGAAATAGAAAATCTAAAGAAACATATAAGCAGGGGGGGATATGGAAACAATGATCAAAAACCTCTGCCAAAATAAAATAGAACTAGATGGCTACACTAGTAAATTCTACCAAACATTCAAAGAAGATTTGGTACCTATCCTTCTAAAATTCTCCCAAGAAATAGAGAAAGAAGTAATTCTCCCCAACACATTTTATGAGGCCAACATAACCCACATTCCAAAACCTGGCAAGTACAACACAAAAGAAGAAAACTACAGACCAATATCTCTAATGAACACAGATGCAAAAATCCTTAGCAAAATTCTAGCAAATCAAATACAACAGCACATAAAAAAATAATGCATCACAATTAAGTGGGATTCATTGCAGGAGCACAAAGATGATTCAACATATGGAAATCAATCAATGTAATATACCAAATCAACAAAACAAAGAAAAAAAATATATGATCTTATTAATAGATGCAGAAAAGGCATTCAATAAGATACAACATCCTTTTATGTTTAAAACACTCAATAAAATCAAAATAGAAGAAAAGTACCTCAACATAATAAAGGCTGTCTATGACAAACCACCAACTAATATTATACTAAATGGTGAAAAAATGATGGATTTTCCTCTAATATCAGGAACAAGACAAGGCTGCTCACTCTCTCTACTCTTATTCAACATAGTTCTGGAAATTTGAGCCAGAGTGATCAGGTAAGAAAAAAAAATGGTATCCATATCAGAACAGAAGATGTAAAGATGTCACTTTTTGTAGATGACATGAGCCTATATATAAAAAATCACAAAGACTTTAGCAAAAAACTATTAGAAATAATAAACCAATACAGTAAAGTCACAGGATACAAAGTTAATATACAAAAGTCAATTGATTTTCTATATGCCAACAACAAAACTTCAGAAAATGAACTAAAATAAAACCAATTTCTTTTACAATTGCAACAAGAAAAAAAAATACCTAGGAATAAATCTAACAAAGGAATTGAAGGACCTATATACTGAAAACTAGAAAGCATTATTGAAAGAAATGGAAAAAGACACAATGCAATGGAAAAATATTCTATATTCATGAATTGGAAGAATCAACATAGTTAAAATGGCCATATTACCCAAAGCAATATATAAATTTAATGTAATCTCAATCAAAATCCCAGTGTCATTATTTAAAGAAATAGAACAAAAATCACCAGGTTTGTATGGAAGGATTAAAAACCCTGTATACTTAAAGCAATCCTGAGAAAAAAGAATGAAGCTGGATGTATCACATTACCTGACTTCAAATTATACTATAGATCCACAATAATCAAAACAACATGGTATTGGCAGAAAAACAGACATACAGACCAATGGAAGAGAATTGAGAGCCTAGAACTAAAATCACATATATACAGACAAATCATTTTTGATGAAGAAGCCAAAAACACACAATGGAGAAAGAAAATCCTCTTCAATAAATGGTGCTGGAAAAATTGAAAAGCCACATGAAAAAAAATAAAATTTTATAACAATTTGTTCCCCTGTGCAAAAATTAATTCAAAATGGATCAAAGACCTAAATATAAGATCTGAAATAATAAATTACATAGATAAAACATAGGTATTAAGCTCATGGACCTTGGCCATTGAGAACAATTTATGAATTTGACCCCAAAGGCAAGGGAAGTAAAGGCAAAAATCAATGAATAGGACTATATCAAAGTAAAAGGCTTCTGCACAGCTAAAGAAACTGACAACAAAACGAATAGGCAGCCAACTAAATAGGAGATGATATTTGCAAACAAAATCATTGATAAAGGATTAATATTCAAAATATCTAAAGAACTCACAAAACTATGCAACAAACAAGTAAATAATCTAATTAAAAATGGGGAGAGGCCCTGAACAGACACTTTTCCCAAGAGGACATAGAAATGGCCACAGATATATGAAAAGATGCTATTCTTCACTAGGTATTTGATAAATGTAAATCAAAACTATAATAAGATACACCTGTTAGATTGGCTATTATTAACAAGACAGGTAATTTGTGTTGGAGAGACTGTGGAGAAAAAGAAACCCTCATTCACTGCTGGTGGTAATGCAAATTAGTACTATCATTATGGAAGAAAGTATGGTAGTTCTTCAAAAATTAAAAATAGAACTACCATATGACCTAGCAACCTCTCTACTAGGTATCTACCCCCAAAACTTGAAACATTGTTGCATAAAGACACATGAACCCCATGTTTATTGCAGCATTATTTATAATGGCCAAAATATGGAAACAAGCAAAGTGTCCCTCAATAGCAGATTGGATAAAGAAGATGTGGTACATATATACAATGGAATACTACTCAGCCATAAGAAATGATGACGTATTGCCATTTATGATAAATGAATGAATCTGAGAACATTATACTGAGTAAAATAAGTATATCAGAAAAAGCTAAGAACTGTATGATTCCACCCATAGGTGAGATATATAACTGAGATTCATGGACATAGAGAAAAGTGCAGTGGATACAGGGGGGAGGCTCTCCAATCCTCTCATTACTGTTCTATTCAATATTTGTACAATTTTTGTGTTAATGTGTTGATATCACATATCTAGATTTGTAGCAATTGCATTGGACAATTGATTTGGGATTCAAGTAAAATCTAAGACTCAGGACAGTGTGAACTGAATAAAGGTATATGCAAATGAGATAAATATCTGATCTTACCCATGGTTCAGGAGGCACAGCTACTTGATGTGATGTGGTGGTAATAGGGGAGTTTTAGGTGAAACATGGTTGCCAGTAACTTAAGATTCACATCTTAGAATTTATTACTTGACAGTTATTAGACAGATTTTACCTTCCAAACACAAGTTGAAAAATTCTGAGGAAGTGTTTTTTATTGACTGACCTTGAGCCATGTGCTTATATTTAAATGAATCACTGTGTTTAGGAAATGAATACTATGATGGACTCAAAGGGGATCACATCCACAGAAACATAGTTAGAGGCAGGGCCTATTCTATAAAGGATGGGAGGATGAGAGGGGCTGCTGGGCCCAGACAATGGCTTTTCCAAACAGCAAGTATTATCTTTAACAGGAAGTTATTAGGGGCTGTGTAATTAGAGTTTAAAAAAAGGCAAAATGTTCCCTGGCAGTGTTACTATTTCACATTATTATGGAAGTTCTATCTAATTGGCTAAGACAAACAACATTTAAAGGGAAATATGAGTGTAAGTATTGAAAGAATACAGATAAACATAATTTTTAAAGACTAATAAAAGAGGTTCTATCTTAAAAATATCAAATAATACCACCAAGGTACACTATTTAAAACAGTATGGCAGTGGTATAAGAATAGGTTCTAGAACAGTTTCTTCTGTATAATAAAAGCAATGTTTCAAGTTGATAGAAAAATGAGGAATTTCAGTGAATGGTTCTGGGCTAAATTCAGTAAATTGTCTTCCCCCAAATTGTGTGTGTGTGTGTGTGCAAAAAATACAAATATTTCATATCTTACACAAAAATATTTAAAAACTATAATATTCATTAAATAATATATAGAGACTTAAAAAATGTTAGGAGTGAGGTTAGATTATTAAGGAAAATCTCAAACCCAAAAGCATAAAAGAAAAAAGATTGAAAACTCAAAACTTTTTAACAGGAAAGTTACTATAAGCAAAACATCAAGAAGAAATTAAAATAAAATATATATAACTTCTACTCATCCAAATAATATTCTTACATTACAAATCTACCTGAAAAACACAAATAACCAAAATTTTAAATCTAAAGAAGGTAGGTAATTCACAGATGAAATACCAATTTTAATTATAAATTAAAATAATATAAATTTGTAATGGTTAAGGGCGAAGATCATGCAGGCATTCTTAGGTTCTGGGGACCTGAGGGTTCTTGGCTTCACTCAGTAAGAATTTAAATATGAACCATCATAGAGTTTAAAATGAGAGTAAGTTTAGTAGTGAAGCAGTGAAATAGAGTGGTTGCTTCACAGACAGAGCAACGCTCCCCTCCCCCTTTAGCAGGATTTGCTTCTTTTATTGAGGTTAATTTAATCAGAGGGTAAAATATTCAATGAGGAGGAGGAATAGTCAGGATCTTCCTAGGAAAGGGTGGAGATTGTTCAGAGTAGCTCTCTCAGCTATTTTGCATCCTAAAATGGGCTTTCTATTTCTGATCACTGTAGAGTAGGATGTATTATTTAGGATGCCAATAATGTATTAAGAATGTGTAATGAAGCTAGGGGTTACCTTTAGGTGAAATTAGTTGCCATGTTGGATTCAGCTGGTCTGCTGGTTTTTAGCCAGAGATCCAGTAAGGGGGGTATGCTTTTACTATCTTCTTTACAGTTCTTGTAGATTTTATCATTTGTGGCTGTTTTACCACACACCATAGCTCAAAGGGAACTCTCATACTATTAAGGGAAGTAGCCTTTGATATAATGCTTTAGAGAATAATTTAGTGATATCTCCAACATTTAAAATGCACTTGCTCTTTAATCTAACAATTAGAAAACTATACTTGTATGTGTAATGGTAAAAATAAGGTCTTTGGAACATTATTTAGAGTGCACATTTAGAGATAATGTAACTATTCATTACTAAGGAATAGATCAAAACAATTATGTTACCTCCATGTCATGTACTACTATGAAGATTTTAAAAGGAATAAAGTAAGTCTCATGGACTGGTATGGAAAGGTGTTGATACATTGTCTGAGATAAAACAGTTTGCAGAGTATGTATAGTATGACTCAATATTTTTTTAGAAATAGAAAATCTATAGATGCCCATATCCATATATTTGTGTGTATGCAGGTTCACACTGGATTCAGGCAGATGGTAAAGGAGTCTTGGAGCCAGAAAATTATGGGCCATTCCATTTATAAAGTCTCATAATGGCAAACAAGCAAACAGTCAGGGCTCCCAAGTCCCTCAGCTCTCTCTTTTTTTCTGCACTCTCCAGCAAAACAGGCTGGGGGAAAAACGCCTTCTCCAGCAAACAATAACCCTTCCCAAGCAGGAAGGCAATCCACAATTTGTAATCTGACACCCTGAGGGCAAGCACCCTCAGCCTTCCACAGACTATACACACAGGGTGCTGCCCTGCACCAATGCAACAATTAGGCAAAATATAAATAAAATAGGCAAACTTGTTACAAACTTGTTTGCTCAACAGAGTGGGTTTCGAATTAATTTTTATAAATTGGTATATAAATAGTGTTTGAAAAAAATTAAGAACAATAATTTTTCTCACAATAAATAAAATTACTTTCAATTTTTATTTGGCTGCTTTCTTTGATATTTATAACAATATATCCTTTAAATTAATTGAGAACTTTACATGGAATATAGCATTTTGACATGTATTAAAAATAGTAATATCAAGATAACAGGGGATCCTTGGGTTATGACACAATTTCATTCTTACGACAGTGATGTAACCTGAATTTTGGTGTAAGTAGAAACACACCGTAGCCTAAGTCACTTACCTATCCTAACACAGTATATAATCATAATCTAGAACATAAAAACACAACTAAGCCACAGAAAAAAAGTAAAGGACATAAATATATTGTACTGTACTGTAGTAACAGAAAAAATGACCAAAAAATGAGTGTTAAAAAGATTCCATACCTTTAATCATATGGTTGGCTTGCACACTGGAAGGGGCATTGCAAGGTGGGAGAGAGTGACCTATTGGGAGGAGGGGCTGGAGAGGCAGGTGAACCTGCAGAAGGTGCTGGAGATACTGAGTCAGGTGAATCAGGATTGCCTAAGGAACAAACAGGAGATGCTGGAGATGATTCTACCTGCACTACAGATATTTCATCTGAAGAAGCAGCTGATGTAGAGGGTACAGGATCTGTGCTGGCCTTCTTAAAGAATTGTTCCAGGCTAGTCTGGAAGGTTGATGACTTCTTCTCTTCCAAAATCTGCCTATAGCATTCATAACAGCTGAAACACTCACGTCTCAATTTTTTTGTTTTATGGGAATGAGTGTTGTAAACTCGAAACATTGTATGTTGAGACTGTTGTAACCTGAGCACATCCCTGTATGTGCTTTGAGAATGTGACAGAAAGATAAGTTTGAGGCACTTTATTAAAATGTAGATTTAAAAAAAAAAATCTTAGTGAAGTTGGTGGAAATACTTTGCTCTGTGAAGAAAGGAATTCATATAACCATTATATTTTAATCTACTTTATCCACTAGAGACTGTCATGTAAATGTCTGACAAGCTCCACCAATGAGAAGTTATACAACTGATGTATTAAGATGCAGCATTTAGTACAAAGTGAGTTCATTTTACCAATATAAATTTGCAGGGATTGAGTGAAAGAAAATCAAAGGTGAAGAAAATTTCAAAGTGTGACCTTGAGCCATTGCCTCTGGGTATAGTCTTGTGTCATCAGTGTCAAGAAAAGCAAGGTAACTTTTAAATTATCTTGGGGTATCAGATTATGCAAATTTCCTTACAGCTCTCTCCTCCAATGAGAAAATAATCAAATACCCACCTGCTTATTTCATACTGAAGCATAATTGCCCACCTCACACAGATGATGGGGCACCCAATGTAGGTTACAAACTCGTGAGGTCAGAAAGCATGCGAAAGAAAAGAACAGGCAAGAATCAACCACAGCACATGGCAGGGTTGTGCTCATTGACCTGGACAGAACTTCTTGTCACTTATGGACACTAAAGTGTCATAGATAAATCTAGAGGGAGAATAGTGGGTAGAATGTGAATGAAGTACAGTGATTTAAATTTATCTCTGCCCCATTTATGTGAGTACTTTGGTCTTCCTGGATGTTAAGGCTAACAAGTTAATAGTAAAGTTTTCCTAAGTGGACAGCAAGATAGGTAGAAAATTACAATAGGTATCAAATGATACATCTGGCATTTTTCTAGATTTTTCTCCTTTCATGTGAACCTGTATCAGTGCTCCATTTAGATCTCTCGCAACCCTACCCTTCTTACTGTTCTTTTCTCTCTCTTTTCTGTTTCCCCTCTCCCTGTCTCCTTTGTTCTCCCTCCTTCCCCTCACTCCCTTCTTCTTTCTCTTTTTGTCCCTTCTTTTTTCTCTTTTTTTTTCCTTCCTCCCTCCTTCCCTCTCTCTTTCTTCCCTCATTTCTAATAACCAGTGTCTGTGTCTTCTTTGTTTCTTTTTTAAAGAATTGCCCTCAGGCTACCACAGGTCACTTTGCATACTCAGAAAGACAAAAGTGCCTGGAAATTTACATCCACCTCCCAGTGGCCATAATTCAGTGGATGGAGGAGTATAAAAGCCCAGCTCCTTTGTGTCAGGATCACACTAACATAAGTCACATTCTACAGCTCTCCTGAAGAACCATCTGAAGTTCCCCCAGGTCTTTCCTTGCTGTCTTCACTTTCATTGTTTTTCCCCCTCTTTCCCTATATGTTTTCCTGGGCACTTTGCAAATCCCTTGAGTGCAAATTTATATCATGAGACTACCCCTTTTTTTTAGTGAGAAGAGGGGAGCTAAAGAGACAGACTCCTGGATGTGCCCCGACCTGGATCCAACCAGCAACAACCCCCCTCTCGGGCCAATGCTTGAATCAACTGAGCTATCCTCAGCACCAGGGGCTGACCCTTGAATTGAACTAATTAAGCAACTGGCTGCAGAAAGGGAAGAGGGAGAGAAGGGGAAAGGGAGGGAGAGGAGGGAAAAGAAACAGACAGTGCTTCTCCTGTGTGTCCTGACAAGGGATCAAACCCAGGATGTCTGAATGCCAGACTGGTGCTCTATCTACTGAGTCAATCGACCAGGCAGGGATTACTTTTCTTAAACACAATTTCTCTGTCAAAAATTAAATTGACAAATATCTAATGATGTGTGACTTTAAAAATCTCTTAAAAAATACAGTTTGTTAATCATCAAAAATTTGCCAGATGATATGTCCATATGTTTAGTTGAAAAGCATGTAGCCATCATAGCACAAAGTTTAAAGAATTGCTGTGGTAGATAATAATATATATATTTTAAATTTTACTTACTTAGACTAACTAGTTTATTCTTCAAGTAACCCTAAAGGATTGGAAATAACATTATACAATATTTTACAGTATAGCTGTTTTTGATGTAGCTGTCTTGAACTGTTTGTCTTCAATCTAAATATTAAAGTTTAAAAGTGATTTTAGACTTTATAGTGATCCTGTTTTATTCTTTTTAAAAATACTAATTTATTGTGTTAACATGGTTTCAAATCTCCCACTCAAAAGAACCCCTCCAGCCCTGCATCATGCCTTCCATGTCCCATGCAGTCTCTTCCCGTTCTTATCTCACCCCCTTTTGTCAACCTCCTCTCCCTCCTTTCCCCTCCCCCTCTGTGACTCTACAGCCTGTTATCTGTATCTTTATGTCACGTATATATAATTCGGCTAATCCCTTCACCTTCTATGATTCTGTCCCCTCATCCCTCTTCCCTCTGACAGCTGTCCCTCTATTCCTTGTGACCCTGCCTCTGTTTCTGTTTTGTTATTGTGTTCATTAGATTCCACATATCAGTGAGATCATATGATATTTGTCATTCTTTGCCTGGCTTATTTCACTTAGAATAATAATCTCTAGGTCCATCCATGCCATTGCAAAAGGTAAAATCTCCTTTTTTTTTTTTTTTTTATGGTCGTGTAGTCTTCCACTGTGTACATGTACCACAGCTTTTTATTCATTCAGCTGCTGTTGTACACTTGAGCTATTTACAGATATTGGTTATTGTAAACAATGCTGAAATAGGCATGGGGGTGCATATCTTCTTTTGAATTAGTGTGTTGGGATTCTTAGGATATATTCCTAAAAGTGAGATCATAAGTGAGTCATAAGATAGTTCTATTTCTAATTTTTTGAGGAATCTCCATACTGTTTTCCACAGTGGCTGCACCAGTCTGCATTCCCACCAGCAATGCAGGAGGGTTCCCTTTTCTCCCCATCCTCCCCAGCACTTATTGTGTGTTGATTTGTTAATGAGCACCATTCTGACTGGTGTGAGGTGATATCTCATTGTGGTTTTAATTTGCAATTCTCTGATGATTAGTGACAGTGAACATTTTTTTATATGCCTATTGGCCATCAGTATGTCCTCTTTGAGAAGTGTCTATTTAGTTCTTTTGCCCATTTTTTAATTGGATTGTTTACCTTCCTGGTGTTAAGTTTTAAAAGTTTTTTTTTTTACAAATTTTGGTTAGTAACCCCTTATTAGATGTATCAGTGAATATGTTCTCCCATTGTATGGGTTGTCTTTTTATGTTGTTCATGATGTCTTTTGCTGTGCAAAAACTTTTTAATTTGATATAGTTCCATTTGTTTATTTTGTCCTTTATTTCTCTTGCCCCTGGATATATAATATGGTATATATCGGTGAAAATATTGCTATGAGAGATATGGGAGAGTTCACTGCCTATGTTTTCTTCTAAGATTTTAATGATTTCATGACTTACATTTAAATCTTTAATCCATTTTGAGTTTGTTTTTTGTGAACAGTGTAAGTTTGTGGTTTAGTTTCATTTTCTTTGCATGTATCCGTCCAATTTTCCCAACACCATCTATTGAAGAGAATGTCTTTATTCCATTGTATACTCTTGCCTCCCTTGTCCAATATTAATTGACCGTAAAGGCATGGATTTATTTTTTCATTCTCTGTTCTGTTTCATTGATCTATCTGCCTGTTCTTATGCCAGTACCAAACTGTTTTGATTACAATGGGCTTGTTGTATAACTTGATATCAGGAAGTGTGACACTTCCCACTTTGTTGTTCATTTTCAAGATTGCTGAGGCAATTTGGGTTCTTTTTTTTGTTCCATATATATTTTTGAAATATTTGTTTTAGATCTGTGAAGTATGCCATTGGTATTTTAATAGGAATTGCATTGAATTTATAGATTGCTATGGGTAGTATGGACATTTTAATGGTGTTAATACTTCTTATCCATGAACACAGCATATGCTCCCACTTGTTTGTATCTTCGTTGATTTCTTTTCTTTTTTTTTTTTTTTTGCGTTTTTCTGAAGCTGGAAACAGGGAGAGACAGTCAGACAGACTCCCGCATGCACCCGACCGGGATCCACCCGGCACGCCCACCATGGGGCGATGCTCTGCCCACCAGGGGGCGATGCTCTGCCCATCCTGGGCGTCGCCATGTTGCGACCAGAGCCACTCTAGCGCCTGGGGCAGAGGCCACAGAGCCATCCCCAGTGCCCGGGCCATCTTTGCTCCAGTGGAGCCTTGGCTGCGGGAGGGGAAGAGAGAGACAGAGAGGAAAGTGCGGCGGAGGGGTGGAGAAGCAAATGGGCGCTTCTCCTATGTGCCCTGGCCGGGAATCGAACCCGGGTCCTCCGCACGCTAGGCCGACGCTCTACCGCTGAGCCAACCGGCCAGGGCGATTTCTTTTCTTAAGGTCTTATACTTTTCTGAGTACATGGCTTTTAACTCCTTGGTTAAATTTATTCCCAGGTACTTAATTTGTTTTTTGGTTTTTTTTTGTAGTGTTGCAGTAGTGAAGGGAATTGCTTCCTTAATTTCTCTTCTTGACAATTTATTTTTGGTATATAAAAATGTCACTGATTTCTGAATATTAATTTTATATCCTGCCACTTTGCCGAATTCATTTATCAGATATATTAGTTTTCTGACTGAGACTTTAGTGCTTTCTGTGTACAATATCATGTCATCAGCAAATAATGATAGTTTTATTTCTTCTTTTCCCATTTGGATGCCTTTTATTTCTTTTCCTTGTCCGAGTGACATGACTAGGACTTTCAGAACTATGTTGAATAAGAGTGGTGAAAGGGAGAACTCCTGTCTTGTTCCTGATCTTAAGGGGATGGCTTTTAATTTTTGCCCATTACATATAATTTTGGCTATCGGTTTATCATAGACGGCCTTTATCATAATAAGGTGTGATCCCTGTATTCCCACTTTGCTGAGAGTTTTGATCATAAATGGGTGCTGGATTTCATCAAATGCTTTTTCTGCATCTATTAATATAATCATGTAATTTTTACCCTTTATTTTGTTTATGTGATGAGTTACATTTATTATTTTGCAAATATTATACCAGCCTTGCCTCCCTGGAATAAATCCCGGTAGATCATGACATATAATCTTTTTAATGTATTTCTGTATTCAGTTTGCTAATATTTAGTTGAGAATTTATCATCTATGGTCATCAAAGATATTGGCTTATAGTTTTTCTATATTGTAGTATCTTTACTGGCTTTGGAATTAGTATAATGCTTGTCTCATAAAATGAGCTTGGAAGTCTTTCCTCTTCTTGAATTTTTTGGAATAGCTTGAGAAGGATAGGTGTTACTTCTCTTTGAATGATTGGTAAAATTCTCCTATGAAGCCATCCAGCACAGGGCTTTTGTTTGCTGCAGTTTTTTTATTATTGTTTCAATTTTTTGTTGTTGTAATAGGTCTACTTAGGTTTTCTTATTCTTCCAGATTGAGTTTTGGAAAAGTGTATGTTTCTAGGAATTTATCCATTTCACCTAGGTTGTCCAATTTTTTGGCATATAGATCTTCATAGTATTTTCTTACAATTTTTGTATTTCTGTGATGTCAGTTGTTATTTCTCCACTTTCATTTCTAATTTAATTTATTTGGGTTCTATCTTTATTTTTCTTGACTCTGGTTAAAGGTACATCAATTTTGTTTACCTTCTCAAAGAACCAGCTCTTGGTTTCATTGATCTTTTGCATTGTATTTTTAGCTTCTGTCATTTATTTCTGCTCTGATCTTTATTATTACCTTCCTTCTACATCCTGTGGGTTTTGTTTGTTGTTCTTTTTCAGTATTTTTAGGTGAAGGGTTAGATTGTTTGAGCTTTTTCTTACTTCTTAAGGTATGCCTATAATGATATGATCTTCCCTTTCAGGACTGCTTGGCTGTGTCCCATTGATTTTGGATTTTTGCATTTTTCTTTTCATTTGTTTCAAGGAAATTTTTTATTTCTTCCTTGATCTCATTGTTCACCCATTTATTATTTAATAACATACTATTTAGACTCCAAATGCTTGAATGTTTTTCAGTTTTTCTATTGTCATTGATTTCTAGTTTCATGCCATTGTGATCATAAAAGATGCTTGATATGATTTCAATCTTCTTAAATTTATTGAGACTTGTTTGTGTCCTAACATGTGGCCTATCCTAGAGAATGTACCATGAGTATGTGAAAAGAATGTATATTCTGGTGCTTTGTGGTGAAAGGTTCTGAAGATATCTATTAAATCCAGTCGAACTAGTTTGTCATTTATGGTGGCTGTCTCTTTGTTAATTTTCTGTTTGAAGGATCTATCCATTGATGTTAGTGGGGTATTAAAATCCCCTTCTATTATAATATTGCTGATGATCTCACTTCTATGTCCATCAAAATCTGCTTTATATATTTAGGTGCTCCTATATTAGGTGCATATATATTTATAATGGTTATCTCTTCCTGTTGGATTGCTCCCTTTATCATTATGTAGTGACATTTTTTATCCTTTACTATAGCCTTTGTTTTAAAGTCTATTTTGTCAGGTATAAGTATTGCGACCCCAGCTTTATTTTCATTGCCATTTGCATGAATACTTTTTTCTATCCCTTCACTTTTAGTCTATGTGTGTCTTTTGTTCTGAGATGAGTCTCTTGTAGACAACATTTGTATGGGTCCTGTTTTCTTATCCATGCAGCTAACCTATGTCTCTGATTGTAGCATTTAATTTATTTACATTAAGGTTATTATTAACATGTACTTATTTATTGCTATTTTATAATTTAAAGGTACAATCCTCTTTGTCTTGATTTCTTTTTTTCCTTTGCTCTTTGTACAGCAGGCCCCTTAACATTTCTTGCAGTACTGGTTTGGTGATAATTAATTCCTTCAGTTGCTTTTTGTCTAGTAAGCTTTTTATTTCTCCTTCAATTTTAAACAATAGCCTTGCTGATTAAAGAAGTCTTGGTTGTAAATTTTTTTTTTTTTTGTATTTTTCTGAAGCTGGAAACGGGGAGAGACAGTCAGACAGACTCCCGCATGCGCCCGACCGGGATCCACCCGGCACGCCCACCAGGGGTGACGCTCTGCCCACCAGGGGCAATGCTCTGCCCCTCCGGGGCGTCGCTCTGCCATGACCAGAGCCACTCTAGCGCCTGGGGCAGAGGCCAAGGAGCCATCCCCAGCGCCCGGGCCATCTTTGCTCCAATGGAGCCTTGGCTGCAGGAGGGGAAGAGAGAGACAGAGAGGAAGGAGGGGGCGGGGGTGGAGAAGCAAATGGGCGCTTCTCCTATGTGCCCTGGCCGGGAATCGAACCCAGGTCCCCCGCACGCCAGGCCGACGCTCTACCGTTGAGTCAACCGGCCAGGGCCAGTTGTAAATTTTTGTTTTGCATCATTTTGAATATTTCTTGCCAATCCCTTCTGGCCTCAAGTGTTTCTTTTGAGAAGTCACATGTCATCTTTAGGTGGGCTCCTCTGCAGGTAATTAACTACTTTTCTCTTGAAGCTTTTAGAATTCTTTTTTTTTCACTTAACTTTGGCACTTTAATTATGATGTGTCTTGGTGTTGGCCCTCTTGGGTTTCCCTTTCATGGGACTCTCTGTGCTTCTTGAACTGTGTGACTTTTTTCTTTCATCAATTTAGGAAATTTTTCAGCTATGATTTCTTCAAACAGGTTCTCTATCCGTTGTTTGTTCTCTTCTTCTTCAGTAACCCTTATGATGCAGATGTTGTTTCTCTTCATGTTGTCACAGAGGTCTCTTAGAGTCTCTTTTGTCTTTTTGAGCCTTTTTTCTTTTGCTGCTCTGTTTCCATGCTTTCATTTATCTTGTCCTCTAAATTGTAGATTCAATCCTCTGCTTCATCCAGCCTTCTATCGTTTCCTTCTAGTGCAGTCTTCATTTCTGATATTGTATTTGTCATTCCTGACTGTTCTTTTTTATGATTTCAATGCCCTTTTTGATGCTTGCTATCTCTTTATTTAAGTGCTCATTATGTCCATCCATTGTTGCTCTAAGATCCTTGGACATCCTAAAAATCATTATTTTAAACCCTGCATCTGTAGTTTCGTTACTTCCAAGTCACTCAGTTCTTTTCCTGGGGTTTTCCTTGTTGATTCATTTGGGTTGCATTTCTATACCTGCTCATTATATTTGTGCATTAGGTAGCACTGTCTGACTTTAAAATTTTTGTGGTTTCTTTATGAAGAAGATAGGCTTGATGGTACTGACCTCAGGGCCACCAGTTTTCCTTGTTCTAGAAATGTTTCCTGAGCATACCATTTTTCCTCTTATAGTATGTGAGTATTAAATGCAGTTGGTCCTTTCGTGAGTACAGTTATCTCTTCAGGCTGCCTGGCTCTAAGAATCAACCCCAATCATGTGTATTACACACTGTGTAATGTCTGTCTTGTTGAGTATATTTATTCTCCACAGTGTCTGGTGCCTGCTAGACTTCACCTTTGGGTGTGCTGCTTGTGTAGGTAGCTGAGTCTAGGGTTAGTGCCATCTGCCACCCACTACCAGTTATGTTGGCTCTAGATCTTCTTGGGTTGGCTTCAGCTCCTGTTTGTAGCCTGTTATGGGCAACTTGTCTGCAGCTACTGCACTTTTTGCTGTTTGTGTCTGCATTTTATGTGCCTGAGTAGTGTGGGAGGGGCCAAACTTTCTATAAGGATCAGCTTCCTCCTGCTTAGAGATGACTGCATGCAGCTCTGCAAAAGCCCCAAAATCTGTAAGATGTGTCTCCACTTTTCAACTGTTCCTCCTCCTCTTGTAGCTCTTCCCAGAGTATTCTTTAGAAAAACTGTAGTGTGGGCCTAAATGGACCTCACCTAACCAACCCCTCTACAGGTTGCACGCTTGTTGGTTTAGAGCAGCTGAGGGTGTGAATACAACATTAGTGGGACCCCCTACTTCAGGGATCTTTTGATCAGGAGCTTAGTATAGGGAATGTGGCCGCCCCTATTTCAGAACTTAATCCCTCAGTCACTGCTGAATACTCAAATTTTATTTCTCCACAACAAGGTGAGCAACAGGTTCAGACTGAATGTGGCCAACAGTCCCCTCTGCAGAAGTTCTGTCAGCTGGTGTGACTGTGGTCTCAGGGAGGAAGACTGAGAGAAACCTCACCTGGGGCTGGCTGTGCCCTTCCCAAAGATGGCAAAGCTCCTCAGCCAGATTTAACAATAGATTCACAGGGACCCACATATTATATATCCATTCTCCAAACCTCTCTCCCTTCTCCCTGTGGGATCTAGATCAGAAGTGCAGGATATCTAGCGCCCAAGCAGGCTTACTGTGAAGCTCAACACTATCCAATGCATGAGCCATTGTGCCGGTGCTTATTACAGAGAATGGAACTTGCCTCAGCTGGGCCAGGTGTGAGGAGGAGCTTTTCCTTAGGATACCATTCTAGCAAGGGTTAAGTCCTAAACTGATGCATTCCACAGCTGGGCCCTCAATGTGCCAACCCTGAGCCTCCCTGGCAGGAACTCAGAGCAGACCGGTGAGAGACACTGCCCATGACTGGTCCTCAGCAGTCATCTTGAAGCTACAAGCAATCCAGAGATTGTGGCTGCCTCTGCTGGGCCCATGTGTACATGGAAATACCAAGCTGCACTCCTAGGCTGGCTTTTACCCACACTGGGCCTGGGGAAAGTCCGCTTAAAAGGCCAAATTTCCCTAAATCCCGCCTCCTGCATCCTCTGTCTGCTGGATGCTTGTTGGGCTCAGCCGCTGAAAAAACGTCTGCTAGAGTCTAGTGCCTACAGTATTTTTGGTATTAGGAAGGGTGATGAGTGTGGCCCCGCCCCTCTGCCCCAGGTGTTAGTCTGTCCAGACTTTTCTCACAGACCTCAGTAGTGTGTGGCCTTAGGAGTCTGGTGGTTGTAGCCTCTGAGACCCAGAGGTGTGGTCTGCCACACTCCTGACTGTTTCTACTGAGTCTTCCATGAGGTGGTAGCAGCAGTCCTAGAGTTGGGAGCTTGTGGGGGGAAAGGTCTGGTCTCAACACCAGAAAACTGAGCCACTGAGTGCTTCCTGCTTCCTGGCCTCTCAGCATGACCCATCGCCATGACTGGGGTAGGACAGACTCCCAAGGGCAGAGCAGTTGCTTTCCCCCAGGCTGATATTGCTCAGAGGAGACTGCTCCACCCAAGAAAGATGGCAACTGCAGCCCTGAAGAATGACTCAGCACAGGGAGTCCAGTAAGCGTCTCCCACAGTGTTTCTCCCTGGGTCACTGACTCTCCTCATTCAACTCTAGTCCTCTCAGCCCTCCTTCTGCCGGAGCCCTAGGTAAGTGGCTGTGAACGAGATTTTATGCATGGGCCCTTTAAGAAGGAGCTTGCATTTCTGAGATCTCCCGTCTCTTTCTTGCAGACAGAAATCTTCGCTCTTTTTACTGCCAAATGTTATATGGGCAGCTCTTCTAGGATCTGGTCTTCTACACCTGGGCTTCCAGCCTGGGGCTTAGGACCCCACCTCTCAGGGCAAACCTCTCTAAAACCGAGATGTCCCTCTGGGCTCTCAGCTTCCACTCACTCCTGGGAGTGGGGCAGTCCTTTTCACATCTCCTCTCTTCCTACCAGTCTTGATGTGGCTTCTTCTGTTATCCTTGGTTACAGACTTCTCTTCATTTAGTTAGAAGTTGGTTTTTCAAGATGATTGTTCTTTATTTTTTTCATTAAGTGAGAGGTGGGGAGGCAGAGAGAAAGACTCTTGTATGCACCCCAACCAGGGTCCAGCTGGCAAACTCCCTACTAGGTTATACTCTGACCATCTCAGAATGCTGCTCTGCTGCTCAGCAACTGAGCTATTTTAGCACCTGAGGCAAGGCCATGGTACCATACTCAGCATCAGGGACCAACTTGCTCAAACCATTTGAGCAATGCTGTTGGAGGAGAAGAGGGGAGGGAGGGGAGGGGTGGAGAAGCAGATAGTCGCTTCTCTTGTGTGCCCTGATCAGGAACTGAACCTGGGACTTCCACATGCCAGGCCAACACTTTACCTCTGAGCCAACTGGCCAGGGCCAAGATGATTGTTCTTAAATTTAGTTGTAATACAATTTGGTCCTGGGAGGTGGCCGTTGGGACATCCACTTTGTTGCCATCTTGGAATCCCTGACAATATTTTGAGTTTAACCAGCATGCAACTTAATGATGGCAGTGCCCTCCCCTCCCCACCTCACCCCCTATATTAAATTGGCATACATTAATTCTCCAAATTGTATTCCCCTCTCCTCAGTCACTAGTTTTACACATACAGGTAGGATTTTATTAGTGATTCTCTAATGAACTCAACTTATTTTGTTGAGGTCACTGACTATTAATTCAATCTCCTTTACTTCATATATTTTTGGTACTATCCAGTAGTAATTAAAGTACAAAATTACAAACATAAGTTAAGATCTTTACATGTTCACAAAATGTTTGAACTCTTTAGTACACTTCATTCCAAAAAAGAGCAAGTAAATAAACTTTCCACCTATCTAAGTAACTCTTCTCTATATGGACAATATGAGAAGTCTGGTTAACCAGGATGTCTTTTTATAAAGTCTTGCCTGTATATTTCTCAAAAAAGTTAGGGTCTAGTTCTGGGATCTGTTGTATATTTTTTTCAGAAAGCCAGGTATTAAAATTTTGTGTCATCCAATATTAGATTCTTCAGTTCATTCTTTCTATGCCCTCCAAGCATAGGCATTATATCTAAACAGAGTATCTCACTTATCAGAGCATTTAATTATTCTGATATTTGGAAGATTAACTTCTAATTTTCTTGCAGGCCCCTTTGCTGACAGTCACTGGGGTGACTACATTTCCATGCAAGTATGAACAGAGACAGCCTCAGTGCTCCTAAGTGACCACTAGCCGGTAATGCATCTGGGCCAGGGAATAAAATACCAGTGAAAAAGTGTTCACTTTTGAAAACTCCTATGCCTTTTTAGACTTAGTCACTTGGGGTTGGAATGACATGCTCTTATTCACCTTGCAACTGTTACGCATTTTATAAGACCCAGTCCCAAAGTTTTTTCCTCTGTGATGCTTTCTTTGGCTTCCCCTTGACAGAATTAAATTTTCTGATCTCTGATTCTCTTATTATACTATATATAATACTCTTATTACAAAGAAGTTACCATATATGTAATTTAAGCACATGTTTTTATAACAATGACTGACATGGAATGTACTTAGTAAATGTTTATTAAAAGGTGAACAGATGAAAGAGTAGGTGAATAAATGTACAAATGAGAAGATAATTAAATTAATGGTCACAAAAAGTAAAAGATAAGAAAAGTGCAAGGGCTAAAAGTATGCACTCTAAGAGATTAGATGCCTTTTTAGGTGGGAGTGATTAGACACAGTTCTAGGGAAGAGTCTGTATTTAAATTGAACTCAAAGGATGAGTGAAATTTTGCTAGTCTAATGATTAATGATATTGTTTATAAAAGTGCTCTCAGAAGCATAGAGAGCTCCATAAACTGCAAAAACTTCCTTAACACTTGTTATGGTATATTGAATGTACTGAACTACTTATAAGTAATTCAAACAAGTAATTAAATAAGTACAGCTACCTATTATACTCCAGAGAATATTTATAATGAGAAAAAAAAAAAGAAACCTTAAAACACAGTAGAAATAAATTAAAAATTAAGCTAGACAGCCTGACCAGGCGGTGGCGCAGTGGATAGAGTGATGGACTGGGATGTGGAAGGACCCAGGTTCGAGACCCCAGGGTCACCAGCTTGAGCACGGGTTCATCTGGTTTGAGCAAAAGCTCACCCACCAGCTTAGACCCAAGGTCGCTGACTTGAGCAAGGGGTTACTCTGTCTGCTGAAGGGCCATGGTCCAGGCACATATGAGAAAGCAATCAATGAACAACTAAGGTGTTGCAACGAAAAACTAATGACTGATGCTTCTCATCTCTCTCCATTCCTTTCCTGTCTGTCTCTATTTATCCCTCTCTCTGACTCTCTCTCTGTCTCTGTAATAAATAAATAAATAAATAAATAAATAAATAAATTGATTTGGTTTAAAAAAAGAAAATTAAGCTAGATAATAAATCTACCTAAAACATATTTTTAGTGTTAATAAACTTATATAATAATAAACATTTTTAGGATAAAAAAAGGAGTTCTAAAGAATTTTTGTTAATTTTATTTGTTGACAAGACAAGTATTTGATTTTGCA
Organism: Saccopteryx leptura; assembly: GCF_036850995.1. NCBI lineage: Eukaryota > Metazoa > Chordata > Mammalia > Chiroptera > Emballonuridae > Saccopteryx > Saccopteryx leptura. Next base: position 177,148,177 of record NC_089504.1, on the reverse strand, counting down.
ATTTTTGTTTGTAATAATATTTGCATTGTAGTCCACTCAGGGAGTGAAATTAATTTTAAGCTCTTTGGTTTGAATCTAAAAGTTGTGACACCTGCAAATGCCACAAGGTCGTCTTCAGTATCTCTTAAGTTTCTTCATTTGTAAAATAACTTTGTAATTCTTCATTTTTGAAACTGAGAATAATGCTATCCATTCTGGAGAGGCAAGAAAGACACATCACTTGCAGCTGTGCTTATATATTCTACTTGCTATTTCTAAGCACAGACTTAGACAAATGCCAGAAATAGACAGAACCTTGTTCAGATTAGTGCAGTTGTCCAGTTAATTTTATATTTATCTGAAAGATTGGCTCCCAAATCTCAAATCTGTCAGATTTTACTAACAACCATCTTATTAACGTTTTCACTAACATTCATCTGCATCTATGATATATTGTAGTTGCTGTGTGTGTGGCTACTTTTGGAACAAGCTGAACTGACTAAGTGGACTTGGTATAGCATAAACAGCAGTTTTAGAGGAATGTACCCTTTCCCATCAGTCTTCAGTTATAATGCCTAAGTTTGCAACGCACTGTCTGTCTGGTTTCAGCAGGACATTTCACCTTCTGGTTTCTATGACTGAAGCAAGTAGTCCTGAAAAACAGCTTCCAATAAATTTAAATAATTCTGCTTCTAAGAAAAATTTGCCCTGACCTTTAGGATGAAACTGACTATGCCATTAAGTGGGAAGAATATGGGTTGCCTTAACACATCTCTATTTTGAAATTTTCTTGTTTGAAATGCCATTTAGAAAGAATACCTTGCATTTTACTATATTATCTAAAATTTATGGGACATTTCAAAAGGAAAAATGAGGGACATTTGAAAAATTGAAACTTTTATCATTATATTTCCTGTATCATAAATGTGGGTCTGTTACTCAAAGCAAAGCAATCATTTTGGCCCCTGTACAACAGAAAAAGACATTAAAAAGATTGTTTTCAAACATTGCCAATCAACTATCTGAGTCATTACTTTTTTTTAAATGATACTAATTGCTGTCTATTAACTATGTTCTGAGAGCTATACAAGTACTTTACATAGCTTATCTCATTAAATTCTCTCTATAACTTTATGAGACAGATCCAAATAAAATCTTCATTTTATAGATAAACAAACTCAGGCTTAAGCAACTTGTCCAAAGCCACACAGCTGCTAAGTGGGAAAAATGGGATATGAATCCAAGCAATTTGGTTCTAGAACTTGTGCTCATTTTTGTCATGTATTTATAAATATTTATGTTTTAGGGAAACTATCAAAAGTGACAACTCTAATGATATAGTTAAATGGTAGATGTACAGCCTAATAAAAAGTAAAAGTAGATTTGTTTTTTGGTATATAGTGTTGGGACACATGATATTTATTAACGATGTATTCCTAACTTGATAGACTTAGCAACTGACACATCAGCCAAGCTCAAGAGAGCTGAGATGATCACACAGAATAGTTTCTGTGGGTGGTTATTTCCTTCCTGTGGCAAGAAGAAACAATAGTTAATAGTATGAGTATTAGGGTCTGTCATCAGTCTGAATTTAAATTAATGTCCACCACTTACTAGCTGTATACCCCTGCACAATTCACTAAGCCTTGGTGTCTCTACCTGGAAAAAAAAAAATATTAGTCCTGTTTCCTCAAATTGTCATGACAATTCATAGAATGTGATACTTATGGGGCTAGAGTAATTGTCAACCTTCAATGATACATATATTCAAAGATAACAAGTCCAGGTTATTTTGTCGTTCAATTATGTTGCATACCCACCACCCAAAGTCAGATTGTCCTCTGTCACCTTCTATCTAGTTTTCTTTGTGCCCCTCCCCACCCCCTTTCCCTCTCCCATTCCCCCCTCCCCCCCATAACCACCACACTCTTATCAATGTCTCTTAGTTTCACTATTATGTCCCACCTACGTATGGAATAATACAGTTCCTGGTTTTTTCTGATTTACTTATTTTGCTTCTTATTGTTATCAAGATCCCACCATTTTGCTGTAAATGTTCCAATGTCATCATTTCTTATGGCTGAGTAGTATTCCATAGTGTATATGTGCCACATCTTCTTTATCCAGTCATCTATTGATGGGCTTTTTGGTTGTTTCCATGTCCTGGCCACTGTGAACAATGCTGCAATAAACATGGGGCTGCATGTGTCTTTACATATCAATGTTTCTGAGTTTTTGGGATATATACCCAGTAGAGGGATTGCTGGGTCATAAGGTAGTTCTATTTTCAGTTTTTTGAGGAACCACCATACTTTCTTCCGTAATGGCTGTACTACTTTACATTCCCACCAACAGTGTATGAGGGTTCCTTTTTCTCCACAGCCTCTCCAACATTTGCTATTACCTATCTTGCTAATAACAGCTAATTGAACAGGTGTGAGGTGGTATCTCATTGCCGTTTTGATTTGCATTTCTCTAACAGCCAAAGAAGACGAGCATCTTTTCATATATCTGTTGGGCATTTGTATTTCTTCCTGGGAGAAGTGTCTATTCATATCCTCTTCCCATTTTTTTATTGGATTGTTTGTTTGTTTGTTGTTGAGTTTTATGAGTTCTTTGTATATTTTGGATATTAGGCCCTTATCTGAGCTGTTGTTTGAAAATATCATTTCCCATTTAGTTGGCTTTCTGTTTATTTTGTTATCAGTTTCTCTTGCTGAGCAAAAACTTCTTAGTCTGATGTAGTCCCATTCATTAATTTTTACCTTTACTTCTCTTGCCTGTGGAGTCAAATTCATAAAATACTCTTTAAAACCCAGGTCCATGAGTTGAGTACCTATGTCTTCTTCTATGTACTTAATTGTTTCAGGTCTTATGTTTAGATCTTTGATCCATTTTGAGTAAATTTTAGTACAGGGGGACAAACTGTAGTCCAGTTTCATTCTTTTGCATGTGGCTTTCCAGTTTTCCCAGCACCATTTATTGAAGAGGCTTTCTTTTCTCCATTGTGTGTTGTTGGCCCCTTTATCAAAAATTATTTGACTATATATATGTAGTTTTATTTCTGGACTTTCTATTCTATTCCATTGGTCTGATTGTCTATTTTTCTGCCAATACCATGCTGTTTTGATTGTCATGGCCTTATAATATAGTTTGAAGTCAGGTATTGTAATGCCCCCTAGCTTCATTCTTTTTCTTTAGGATTGCTTTGGCTATTTGGGGTTTTTTTATAGTTCCATATAAATCTGATGATTTTTTGCTCTATTTCTTTAAAAAACGTCATTGGAAGTTTGATGGGAATTGCATTAAATTTGTATATTGCTTTGGGTAATATAGCCATCTTGATTATATTTATTCTTCCTAGCCAAGAACAAGGTATATTCTTCCATCTCATTATATCTTTTTCGATTTCCCTTAACAATGGTTTATAGTTTTCATTATATAAGTCCTTTACATTCTTTGTTATGTTTATTCCTAAGTATTTTATTTTTTTTGTTGCAATCGTGAAGGGGATTATTCTTTTGAGTTCCTTCTCAAAAGTTTCATTGTTGGCATATAGAAAGGCTATTGACTTCTGTATGTTAATTTTGTATCCTGCGACCTTACTGTATTGGCTTATTGTTTCTAGTAGTCTTTTTGTGGATTCTTTGGGGTTTTCGATGTATAGGATCATATCATCGGCAAAAAGTGATACCTTTACTTCTTCTTTTCCGATATGGATGCCTTTTATTTCTTTGTCTTGTCTGATTGCTCTGGCTAGAACCTCCAGTACCACATTAAATAAAAGTGGAGAGAGTGGGCAACCCTGTCTTGTTCCTGATTTAAGGGGGAAAGCCTTCAGTTTGGTGCCATTTAATATGATGTTAGCTGATGGTTTATCATATATGGCCTTTATCATGTTGAGATATTTTCCTTCTATACCCATTTTGTTGAGAGTCTTAAACATAAAATTATGTTGTATTTTATCGAAAGCCCTTTCTGCGTCTATTGATAAGATCATGTGGTTTCTGTTCTTTGTTTTGTTGATATGGTGTATTACGTTAACCGTTTTACATATGTTGAACCATCCTTGAGATTCTGGGATGAATCCCACCTGATCATGATGTATTATTTTTTTAATATGTTGTTGTATTCGATTTGCTAGTATTTTGTTTAGTATTTTAGCATCTGTATTCATTAGAGATATTGGTCTGTAGTTTTCTTTTTTTGTGCCATCCTTGCCTGGTTTTGGTATGAGGGTTATGTTGGCCTCATAAAATGTGTTTGGAAGTATTGCTTCTTCTTCAATTTTTTGGAAGACTTTGAGTAGAATAGGAACCAAGTCTTCTTTGAATGTTTGATAAAATTCGCTGGTATAGCCGTCAGGGCCTGGACTTTTATTTTTGGGGAGGTTTTCAATCATTTTTTCTATTTCTTCTCTACTGATAGGTCTGTTAAGTCTTTCTGCTTCTTCTTGACTCAGTCTAGGAAGGTTGTATTGTTTTAGGAATTTATCCATTTCTTCTAGGTTGTTGAATTTAGTGGCATAAAATTTTTCATAGTATTCTACAATAATTCTTTGTATATCTACGGTGTCCGTGGTGATTTCTCCTCTTTCATTTTGGATTTTGTTTATATGAGTTCTTTCTCTTTTTTCCTTGGTAAGTCTTGCCAAGGGTTTGTCAATATTGTTGATCTTTTCAAAGAACCAGCTCCTTGTTCTATTAATTTTTTCTATAGTTTTTCTGTTCTCTAATTCATTTATTTCTGCTCTGATTTTTATTATCTCCTTTCTTCGACTGGTTTTTGGTTGTCTTTGTTCTTGTTTTTCTAGTTCCTTAAGGTGGGAAGTTAAGTGGTTCACTTGGGCTCTCTCTTGTTTGTTCATATATGCCTGAAGTGATATGAACTTCCCTCTTATCACTGCTTTTGCTGCATCTCATAGATTCTGATATGTCGTATTGTCATTTTCATTAGTCTGTATATATCTTTTGATCTCTGCACTTATTTCTTCTTTGACCCATTCATTTTTTAAAAGTATGTTGTTTAGTTTCCACATTTTTGTGGGATTTTTTCCCTCTTTTTTGCAGTTGCATTCTAGTTTCAAGGCTTTATGATCAGAAAATATGCTTGGTACAACTTCGATTTTTCTGAATTTGCTGATGATGTTTTTGTGGCCCAACATATGGTCAATTCTTGAGAATGATCCATATACACTGTAGAAAAATGTATACTCAGTCACTTTGAAATGAAATGTCCTGTAGATGTCTATCATATCCAGGTGCTCTAGTGTTTTGTTTAAGGCCAATATATCTTTGTTAATTATCTGTTTGGATGACCGATCTAGAGCCGTCAGCGGTGCATTGAGGTCTCCAAGTATGATTGTATTTTTGTCAGTTTTTGTTTTAAGGTCAATAAGTAGCTGTCTTATATATTTTGGTGCTCCTTGGTTTGGTGCATATATATTAAGAATTGTTATGTCTTCTTGATTCAGTGTCCCCTTAGCCATTATGAAATGGCCATTTTTGTCTCTGAGTACTTTTGTTGTCTTGTAGTCTGCATTATCAGATATGAGTATTGCTACACCTGCTTTTTTTTGGATGTTATTTGCTTGGAGTATTCTTTTCCAGCCTTTCACTTTGAATTTGTTTTTATCCTTGTTACTTAGATGAGTTTCCTGTAGGCAGCATACAGTTGGATTTTCTTTTTTAATCCATTCTGCTACTCTGTGCCTATTTATTGGTGAGTTTAATCCGTTTACATTTAGTGTAATTATTGATACTTGTGAGTTTCCTATTGCCATTTTATATCTTGCTTTCTGTTAGTTTTGTGTCTTGTTTGATCCTTCTCTTTTGTTTTTCTATCTTTTGTTTTTATTTGGTTGTATTCCATACATCTTTCCTCTGTTGGTATCTTTTTTATCTCATGTGCTTCTGTGGTGGTTTTTTCAATGGTGGTTTCCTTTGAGTAATGAAAAGGGTCCCTACCCTGTTCATTGTAGCGAACTATTTTGTGAGTACTTTTGCACTCCATTGTCCTTTGCTCCTGTTAATCTCCACCTTCTCCCCCTCTTTCTTTTTGTTGTTGTCACAGTTTAAATTTGGTTTTATTGTGTTCTTCTTGGAGCTTTTACTTGTGCCTCTGTTTTTTTTGTTCTTTGTATCTGATTGGAGAACCCCCTTTAGTAATTCCTGGAGTGGGGGTTTTCTGATGATAAATTCCCTCATCTTTTCTGTATCTGTGAATGTTTTTATTTCTCCTTCATATTTGAAGGATAGCTTTGATGGGTATAGTATTCGTGGCTGAAAGTTCCTCTCTTTCAGGACTTTAAATATTGGGGTCCACTCTCTACTAGCTTGTAGAGTTTCTGCTGAGAAATCTGATGATAATCTAATGGGCCTTCCTTTATATGTTGTATTCTTCTTTTCCCTGGCTGCCTTGAGAATTTTTTCTTTGCTGTTGGTTTGTGTCAATTTCATTATGATATGCCTTGGAATAGGTTTGTTGGGGTTAAGAAAACTCAGAGTTCTGTTTGCTTCTTGAACTTGAGGCTTTAGTTCTTTCCACAGGCTTGGGAAGTTCTCATCTATTATTTGTTTGAGTATGTTCTCCATTCCATTTTCTCTCTCTTCTCACTCTGATATACCTATTATTCTTATGTTATTCTTTTTGATGGAGTCAGATAATTCTTGTTGGGCTATCTCATTTTTTTTTATTTTTGAGTCTCTTTCTTCTTCTCTCTGTTGTGTCTCAAGTTGCTTGTCTTCTATTTCACTAATCCTCTCTTCTATCTGAACTGTTCTATTAGCGAAGCTTGTTACTTCGTTTTTCAGCTCGTGAATTGAGTTTTTCATCTCTGTTTGATTTGTTTTTATAGTTTCAATTTCCTTGGACATATATTCTTTGTGTTCATTCAGTTGTTTTCTGAGCTCCCTAAATTGCCTTTCTCTGTTTTCTTGTATATCTTGTAGGATTTTTAGGATTTCCATGTTGAATTCTCTGTCATTTAGCTCCAAGGTTTCCATTATATTAAATTTTTTCTCCATAGATTTTTCCTCATCTAGCTGTGTTACCTCTCTTTCTTTTGTATTCATGATATTCGATTTTCTCTTCCTTAATGGCATCTGAGGGTGGTTTTGTTGATAGTATTAATGAGATTTAATAAAAAATAAAAAGTTAAAAAAATAATAAAAAAAATAAAAAATCGAAAAGAGTTGTTTTTTTAAAAAAAATTAATAATGAAATAAAGAAAAATAAAATAAAATAAAATTTTTTAAAAAAGGAAATTATCCCCCCCCTCCTTTTTTCCACTCCTCTCCTCTCCCCTCTTTCTTGAGAAAATCTTGTGGTGAACTGTGAGTTATAACAAACAATGCCTGTGATGGAGGGCCTGAATTGGGGAAAAGTAATAAAGGGGCAAAAAAAAAAAAAAAAGAGCGTATGGACCCACAAAAAGCAAATAAGGAAAAAATTTGGGTCAAGAATAAAATTATTTGCTTTTAGGTGTTGGTTGTCTAAGAGTTATGATGAGAGGAATAAGAGGAAAACGGAAAAATGGGGGGACAAATTAAAAAATTACTATTGTATTTAGTGGAACAAGAACTAGATAAAATGGAGAGCCAGGGATGGGAGCACTGCTAGTGAGTTAAAAAGGTGAAGTAAAAACCCCCCAAAATGCCACAAACATAAGTTTGAGTCCCAGATAAGATTATTTGTTTGTTATTGAGGTTTGAATGAGAGGAGATGTAAAGGAGAAAGGAAGAAACTAATATAGAGGGAGAAAAGAAAGACAGAGAGAGAAAAAAAGAGGGAACCAATAAAGAAGAAAAAAGAAAGGAGAGAGAGAGAGACAGAGAGAGAGAGAGAGAGAGAGAGAGGGAGTTAAGGGTTTTGGAGTGCAACCCTCATAGAGAGAAAGGAAGAGAAGAGAAAAGATAATGGGAGATGTAACACTTATGGCTAGTGTAGTTCAAGGAGAGGAGAGAGTAAGACCGGCAGAGAGTTAATCGGCCAAATTGGAGGAGGAAAAAAAGTATCAAGAATGAAGATAAGAGAAACAAACGAACAAATATAATAAAATGGGATAGGTTATAAAGTCTGCAGATTATTCTTGATTTTGAGAGGTTATCTTCTTGCTTTTTCTTTTCTCTCCCTCTTCCTGGTTGGTGACTCTGTACCCCGGGTTCTGCCCCTTTGGCACACTCAGGTAGAGGTTTGCAGTTGATAAGTCTCTTTGGCAATGTCATGTATTGTGCTTTAGTCTCGTTGGCAGTCGAGGCTCATTAGCATTTATAGGCTCCAACAGTGAGTCCATGTTCCTGGAGCCTTTCTCCTAGTCTTTCCTTCCCCAATTAGTAGCCTGATAATCCAGCTATGGGGTTGCTGCTGCCTCTGCCTGGATAGTAAGAGGCTCAAAGAGCTGGCAACTCCCCACTCTATTTCCACTCAGCACAGGGCTCTGGGTAAGGCTCAGTCAGTCAGAGCTGCTAGCATAATCAGGTGGGCTTTCTGCCCAGTCAAAGACCTCTGGCTCTGTCTGCCACTCTGTCCGGTAACACAGGCGGGCACCCACTTCGGGGCGCTTGGAGGAAACTCTCACTCACTGGCTGCGCATGCAGACCAGGATATCTGGCCAGCAGTCTCACGATCTGAGTGAAACCCCCCACCGCAGGGAAAAGTTGCAGCATTGGAATTGAGTCTCGTTCCGTCCCCGTGCGCGGCTTTTGCAAGGCGCTGGGGCAGCCCGAGATTCTGCTTTGGCCCACACAAAGGCCCCTGACTCTGCCCCTCTGTGCGATAACACGGGCGCGCACTGCCGAGGCACTCGGAGGAATCTCTCATTCACTATCTGCGCGCGCAAACCAGGATATGAAGCCGGCCGCGTTACCCTCTGAGTGAAACCCCCTCCAGCTCGGAAAATTTCCACCGTTGGAATTAGTTCTCACTCCCTCCCGTGCGTGGCTTTCCCAGGGCGCTGGGGCTGCCCAGAGACTCTGCCCTCGGCCCACAGAAAGTCCTCTGACCCTGCCTCTCCGTGGGGCAACACAGGCACCCACTCTCGGGGCCTAGGAAGAAATATCTCTCCCAGTAGCTGCGCGCACTGACCAGGAGACCGGGTAAAATGGCCGCCCCGCTTGTCTTTCTTTGTTTCGGTTTGGCGCGAGTGTTAGCTTGTATTGCCCGGGTTGCCACAGGATCATTTTTTCCTCGGCTTGGATCTTCGTGCCACAGCCTGGTTCGGCTGTTTGTGCCTTGGCCTGGATCTATTCACCCCCTTTGCCCGCCTCAGTTTCTATATTCACAGTTATCAGAGAAAGCTGCCCTGTTTAGGTTAGTGAGGAAGGCAGAGCATTTCTTACTCCCTATTTCCTTCGGGGTTTGGTTATATATTTAGCCAATTTTTCACTCAACCATACCTTTGGGTGTATTGCGAAGCATCTGGAGGCTCCAAGTATAGGTTTTTCTGTTTCTGGTTGAAGATCTTGTTGAGTTTTGGGGGAGATTTATCGGTATCGCTTCCTACCCCGCCATTACTCTGACAGGAAAAGTGTTCTTATACTATGATGTTTACAGTATTAGGTTTTGAAAACTCATCTGCCAGAATCGGTTTCTCTCCTTTAAATAGTACTTGAATAAACATGAATACATTCTTAAGATTTAACTCTAATTTTGCAAAATTTCTGTTGAAATAAACTTTCTGTTAAAAGGAATCTTATATTTTCTTAGTTTTTAGATGCATTCTCTAGTTCAATGGCACCATGAGTTAAATAATAGCTTTAGGAGAAAAAAGAAATAATTCATTAAGTGCACACTATTAAAAAAAAAACTAACAAAAAGCCACTTACATTGATCTATACTACTAGATACTACTTTCTTCCTAAATCTTATAAAATGTCTCAACCTTCACATTAAAAATCTAAAATTTCTTCTAAATTACTTTCTGCAGCAGCAGTTAGGCATAATCTAATGACAGCACACATTTTTTTCTGATACATTTGTTGATTACCATACCTTTTTAGAATTTTGGGGATTCACAGTATAATGTCAAGCCATACTTAAAGCACACAAGAGTTTATTGCACATTTGATATTTGGTTTTACTTATCATTTGCTATTTTTATTTGAATTAGCTGTCCTTAAAGTTAAATAGTTTCTTTTGAAAGTCAGCCAAAAGCTTTTAGCTTAAAGGTATTTGATCTTTTAGGTCGCATGAATTTGTTACACAAATGCCCTTAGATTTGGAATCCTATGATCCAGTTCAGGGACTGACAAACTACAACACACAGGACGAACCTGACCCACCCAATGCTTTTCTATATAAAGTTTTGTTGGAAAACAATAATGCCCACTTATTTATATATTATTCATTACTGCTTTAGCACTGCTACGGCTGAGTTGAGTAGTTACCACAGTCCATATAGACTACAAAACCAATGACCCTTTACAGAAAAACATAATCTTTCAATCAAGTGTCTTTGTTTAATTAACCTTTCAGTTAAGTGTGTGTGTTCATAATTATTCCTGGGTAACATTTTTTGGTTCATAGTTCTCTTTAGTGGCCTTATATTCAAATCACGGGCACAATTATTGAAGAGCAAATATTAGCTTTAATGTATTAAAGATAGAAAAGAAGTCTTTAGATTAGTAATTTAATCCACTAGGTCTGGATCAGTTCTTGCATTCTTGGTGATGGAGTTAGAGGTAGCAGGTGGCATCAAGATGGTATATCTTCTCTGCAGACCTGTTTACTTGACATAAATCAAAGATAAAGAGTTCTATTAAGAATTTTGATTGGTTCACCTAGAATTTGAATATTAGTGTTAGTACTGAATAATCTTTGCAAGTAAAAAGATAGAATAATCTTGACTTAAAATCAAAAGGGGCTTTCCACAGTGATAAAACAATTTATAAAAATCAGTTAAAAATCCTGCTTAAAAATTTGTATTATAAAGTTTCCTAACCCAAAGCAATTTGTTAAGAAAAGTGTAAATTTTGCCTCTGTGTGAGTTATCAGAAAATCTAAAGCATTGTCAATAATGAGTTAAAATTTGAGGCTGATTTGTTTTAAATTAATAAAGCATAGTATACACTTAAAGCCTTGTCTTCCTTTTTTATTGTAACATGAGTATTAGAAAACAAACATAGCCATAGGTAGCTAAAGTTATAAGAATTTATATTTTCAAAGGGAAAGAAAATAGTTTTTAAAATAAGAAATATACACATATACACATTATACAAATAGAATGCTTACTATGTGTGAAAAGACAGAGTATTTATTTAATAAGTCTGAAAATGCACAATAGGTGATATAAAGTGCATATAAAATTAAACCAAACAGGTACATTAATCACTGCCACCAGGACAAATGGATTTAAGCAGCAATTTATTTAAATGACCTGAGGCAGGATGGCAGAGAATGACAGAAGATAAAAAGCAGTGGGGAAAGTTTATAGGTTTTTCACTCACCAAAGACCTCAGGGGTCAGGGAAGATACAATGAGAAATAAGCAGACTTATTTGGCCTTCTTTTTGACGAAGATAGAGAAAAAAGGTGAGGGGCTGGCCATCTTCTTAATGACCTAATTGTAAATCCATTTGTTTTAGATGGCTAATCTGTTTTTATTGTGTCAGTGGAGATGACTTTGTATAATTGCTGTTCCCGTGGCTCTGGAGTGATCAGATGGCACATTATAATTTGGAAGGTAGCCAGGTCTTGCCCAACATAAAGCTGGTTAAAACCTCTGATGACATAAATGTCTGATAAATGAAATATGCCTCTTCAGTTGAAGCTTAGTTTGATAATTAGATCGGAGAGCAGGTTGTTTCATGTTGGAAATCCTACAAGCTCTGAGATACTCAGAGTTGAATCAAACTCAAGAGCAAATTCTAATAAGTTTGCATAAAGTCTGGTTTCTTCACACTCAAAGAATTAACTTTCAAAGTGACTTAAAGAGGCCATATTCTGTTATCTGAGAATTATCTGAAAAATGTGGCTGTGATAAATTAAGTGTAGATGAGTCTTAAATGCATCATGAATTGTAGGATTACTTATCTCATGAAGATGAACAGATTTCAGAACTGAAGATATTAACATTTTTTGGCAATTACTGTCCCTGCCTTGGGGTTTCTAAAAGAGTTTTATGATAGTCTGTGTCTATCTCTCAGTCCTGCTCATGGGACCTGTATTTCTAAGAAGGGTAGAAATCTCTAGTAAGGCCGAATTTACTGGACCCTATCTATAAATCCGTATTAAAGATGAACAGCAAGACATCAGCTTTTCACCTCCTTTAAGGCAGCATATAAACTTTCCATAAATTAGTCCCCCACCCCATTTTGAAGTTCTTTACAGTGTCCCTGAATGGAGGTGATCAACAGGAGAGACAACCCAGCAACTGATCATCAACATTGTCTCCAGGGGTTTTACCCTCACACAGTTACCGTTGCTCCCTGACTCCACACACACTCAATATTTGACATCACAGGGCCCCCGCATAGTTGCTTCACCAGTACGTGTATTGGTGTCTGGGTGAAGCTGAAAGCAGCAGTCTGTATATCTCTGAAAAGCACCGCTGCCTCATTTGTCCCTGTGGATTCCTTCCCTAGGACTGTCTGCCCTATCAGGACCTCAGAAAGGAGATAAAATAGTCTGAAAGAGGCTCTTCTCTGTCATGCGGGTCCTCAGCATTCATGAATACCCTGAGTGCCCTACCAGATGCCTCAACATCACTGCTAGAATTCCAAAACGACTTGTTCATGTCTTACTTAGTTCCACTTCCGCTGCACCTTTATTCTCAATAAATTCACTCACTTCCTATTTATGTGACATTCCTCTCTACCTTCTTGCTTTTTTTTTTTACCTTCTCACTTTTTCCTTCCCTCTCCTCATCTTCTCAAATAATTTGTTATCCTCCACCTCTCCCTTTTTAATGACACATATTATCTATCAACAGGAGGCTTTTGGAGAAAGAGAGCATTCTTCTGATGCCTAAGGGTTTCCTTCACATTTCCGTGGTCTTTTGCTGATCGGAGGGAATCAAATGGGCACAAAAAGTATATAGCTCTATTACTAAGCCCTTGTGGTCTCTGAAGATCTCATCAATTCAACCAAGTCTAATCACCTCTTATCTTAGGTAAAGTATTAAAGAAGAAAAAATATTCACATTACCATGGAAACCTAGAAATTTGCTTCCCTCTCCAAGAGTGAGAGAATGAAGATGAATCAAGCCACATAAACAAGAATGAGGTTTTCACTGGCAAGAAAATAAGTAACAACAGGAGTGGTTCTAAGGTAAGGCATATTTTTGACAGGTCAAGGCGATCCAAGGGAGAATCCCGGAGACATAAAGGCCTGGGAAAAGGTCTGAGAGCTTACTATACAGCTGCAACTTCAACTGCAGGGCAATGACTGGCATTTACAACCTGGTTATAGTTATTCTACCCCTCAGTAAGAGAAAACCCTGAGGGAAAAGCTCTAAAATCTTATTTACATGGTGGTTTCCTGTTTAGATGTTTAGGTGGACTTTCTGAGTCTTAGCATTTATTGTCTATCAATGGAGAATTTCCAAACAGGTAGGACTTCTTAGAGAGAGGGAGCGAGATTGGTGATCAACAGTCTTTGACTCCTCTTCTGATTGCCTTCACCCCCACACCCCCATAAGAAAACAGATATTTTAAATTCTACCTTTGCCAACCCTTCCTGTCTGGCCAATACAGTATCTTCCTGCCTAGCCTCTATGACTCAAGTCCTCCTATTTTGAATGCTTGCCACCAGATTGGCTTTCTTTCAACAGCAGTACACATCTGTCCATTATAGGCCAAATACTGGAGCCCTCAGGCGGCTTGGTCTCATTTTAGTTTGTTTGTTCGTTTGTTTTGCCTTGGCTTTGACTTCCATAGCAATCAGACAATCTGCTATGAAAAATGATAATATTTTTATTTTTCTACATTCTCATATAATGTGAGACTATGAGATGCCCTAAAGCAAGAAATATGCTTCACCCATCATTGAATAGTACCTTTGTATTTCTAATAGTAGTCCTAAAGAAATACATTGTGATTTTTGTATATGATACATAGAAAACCTCTCTTTATTTGGTGAAGCAATTAAAGTTGTGGGAATGGTAATCCCACTCCTCTCTAACCTGCATAAAGCAGTGGAATGAAGCATTCTTAATACCAGGCACTTTATGAGGACAGATGTGATGGGCAAAGGAGAGGAAAATAAACCTCCTAGCTAGCAAGTAACTACTACCTCTGGTCATCAAACCAAACACGTACCAAAGCAGTTGCACTTCTTGCCTGAAGAGTTTCCCTGTTATTTTTTTTCCTCTCCCAACCCTGCTTCTCACTAAACTATAGCCTTATTATACTAGAACCTGGAGCTTAAGTCTCATTGGCTTAATTATTACTTAATTGTTTTATCTGCTTACTATAATAGACTATACAAATATTTGGTGCCCCTTCATGCAAAAGAATTATACATCACCATTCTGTGGAGCTTGAGCATCCATGTGACTTGTTTCAGCTAATGAATATGAGCAACAGTGATTGGAGTCACTTCCAGGCAGAAGCTCTATAAGCTAGTATGGTTGTCCACTATGTTCTCTTTTCCCTGATTTTTCAATCACAAAAGCCCATGTCAAGATGTAGGCTTCACCAGTACCAATCCTGGAAGAGACTACCACAAAGGGCCCTTCTGTCAAACATGATGAATATATGAATAAAAATAAACTTTGTTGTTGTTAAATCACTGAAGTTTTCAGGTTGTTACTACAGAATAACTTAGCCTGTTCCACTTGATACAATTATGCAGCAAAAATTATTAATAATAAAAGCCAAAATACTTGCCTCCATGTTAAATATAAATTTAATTAATGTACTCAGAGCAATACATTTGACATATAAAAACATATCCAATATGACACTAACTTTTTCTAATAAGGTAAGATATTCATAAACCATCCTCTCTAGATTATTATGGAAAAAGAGTCCTGCTATTCTTTACATTTTTGAGGTGAGGTACTTATAAGCAACACTCTAAGAAAACAACAAAACGTTCCTTCACCAGCTTTCTTTGTTTAATGAGTTCATGTGACATTGTATTGCTGTTTTCCCAGTGGAGCTCCTGATACATAATAGCAAATTAATACATGTAAATTTAATTAATTAATCACTGCAACAACAATATAATACTTTACCCATCCAAGATGTTACATAATCATTTATTGAATTTAGTTGAGTAGCACTGGAATATAATTCTAAAATATTTTCAAAACATAAGCATTTTGTACCTTTGTGATCAATCCGACATACATCAGATTATTCTTTTCTTCTCCATCAAAATTTATAAATGCACAATTTAATGTTTATACATATATGTATATTATTTATTGAAAATTAGCAATTCCATAATTGTTTCTAGGGGTATGAACAAAGATTTTAAAATGTTATATAGTTTATGTCTCACCTGGGGAATTTATATAACTGCATATTCCTCAGTTGGATGTTCAGAAAGTATGATTTTATAGGTCTCAGCTGAATCTGCATTTTTAACTAATGCTCACAGCTGATCCAATGCAGGTAATCTGTGGGCTACTTTGAAAAATATTCTACCAGAGCAATGCTGCAAAAACTTCACTGTGCACACTGATGATGCAGGGGCCTCGTTCAAATGCAGATTCTGATTCAGCAGTTCCAGGACCAGGCCTGAGAATCTGCATTTTAACCAGCTTCTCACTGATGCTGGTGGTGGTATTGGTTCTCAGGCCACACTTGAAGTAGCAAAGAAATAATGAAAAATACATTTCATATTTTCCTAAGTTTGTGGACAGAGATTTGTGCCTATACATAATTATTTTGATTTTTAAAATCAGTGTGTACACGATGTCAGTCAAGTCCCTAGATTCCACCCTGCCTGAGGCAAGAAAGTAGACTAATGATATTTTTCTGTCTTCCCACAGAGCTCCTATCTCAGGGCTGAGTGCTTGCCTAACAGTGCTCAGTGAGTGCTGATGGACTGGTGAAACTACTAGAGAAGAGATACTGAGAGACATCAAGGACACAATTATATGGAGTAAGATACCATTTTTACAAAATAAGTTTCGATCAATGTCAAAATAGATTTTCAGAGAAAATAAAAATTAATCATTTACATGAAAATTGTTGAAAAACAGACATCATTCAATTTGGATAGTGCAATCAAACATGCCAATAAATCTGGTTCCTTCTTTTTGGAATGAAATGGGTTCCACAAGGACGCAATTTAAAATTATATTTAAAAAACACACTGAGGCTTTTATGTCACTTGAGGTTGGTATTTTTGTTAAAATAGTATTGTCTAAAACCTAGAAATACATTATTGTGTAAAAGTACATGATAAGAGAAATTCAAGTTGATAGCCAGTCACAAAAGAATGACCTGAGACATTAAGGAAGGTTCCAGAAGCATGTGACAACTGAAATCATTAGAAGTGAGCCAGAAGCTTAGCCAACAGGAAAGAGGGGCGGGGACACAAAAGAGGAGACACGGAGAAATTCTTTTCCTGGATGCAGAGCCACAGGTGCTAAGGTAAGGCCTGGAGGTGATGGACAGCTCAGTGGATCTGTGAACTTGCACCATCCAGTAAAGATCACATGACCGCTGGGTGTCCCGAGAGAAAAGGTAAAGATAGTGCTAATGCTAATCAAGAGGCAGATTATAAAGTCTGTTTAAACCATATTAAGGTTTATACTCTATCCTGAATACTGTGTTTTAAATACGATTGCATAATTGGGTTTTTATTTTAAGAAGGTCACTCTCAGAGGCCTTTCTGTTTAGTCAGTATCACTCAACATGCTGCCCTTTTGTTCTTGTTGTCTATTAAAGGCACATCTCCCAGATAGACTGTCACCTCCTGTAAAGTAGGGCTGTGTCTTTTTCATTTGGTATCAAGCTTAGATATCTTATTGTGTCTTATAATTATAATTATGAACTTCATGTCTCTCCACAGCTCTTATGGCATCACACATACCATAACAAATTGAACAAAGAAGTTTGTTTAACAAAGTGAAGGTTTTTGGTCTCTCTCATTACACATACTCAGTATGTGGGTACTGAACAAATTTCCACTGACTAGAAAATGGAGGATGTTGCCAAATAAAATTTGGGATTAGGAAATAGTAATAGATCTTTATTATAGTTACAGGGTGAAAGAATGCTGTTTAATTTAAACCCTCATGTCTTGGGAGTAGGGGTATCACACTTCAAAGCTGCTATAAATAATACAAAGTAATCATGGTCCACCCAACTCAAAACACTGTCATGCCTGTCCTACAAACCCAGTCCAATTTCTCATTTTGTCTGGCCTAGTAGAAAAGTATCCAGACAAGCAATTGGGATTTGTTATAGTAATACTTCTTAGCATTTATATAGTTCTTTCTGGTTTCTACAAACTTAACACATATTAATTCTTAATTAGAAAGGCCATTGTGAGGTAGAGAAACAAATATAGTCATCCCCATTTCACAGATAAGGAAATCGAAAATGCAAAGGAGTAACTAGCTGCATATTAGTCTGCCAGTCCGCCATACACTCAAAATCAACCCCCAGAAGGCCAGTTCACAGCCCATTAGCCCAAATTATCTCAAGACGAAAACTATTCCTGGAGTTTTGAAAGAGAAAGGGCTCACTTTACCATAGGGAAAGTGTATATTGTAGCCAAAATTGTTCCCTTCTTTCTCTTTTTCCCATCTAGCACAGGAACAATTTTATAGATCTTTGATACAATATATTAACTCTGGGGCTGGATCTCCTGCATGAGTAACCTTTTACCCAAGTATAAATAAACATTTTTTTTGCAGGTGTCTTCATTTTTTGACAATATGAAGGTACAATTTAGCAGGTTCTTGCTTCAGAGCACAAAATGGTACTCTTGTGTCCTGGAAACTTCACGTTTGACAGGATCTTGCTTCAAGGATCATTTCTCTAACCCAGTGGGACTCCTGGATATTAGAAAATGAAGTTGCCTACTCTCCCCTTTTATGTCCATCTGTTGACTGAAAATAGCCTGCTGCATGATGTGGTAGTTTTTATTTCATAGTGGGCTTTGGAAGAAAAGCTCACTCTGGGCTTAGCTTACTGGAAAGCTTGGAGTGACTAGTTGGATAAATTAGTATATATCATATATACAGCTAGAGCTCCCAAAATAACCAAAAGTTAAAAAATCAGTTCCAGCTGATGACTTATGGCAAGATGCATTCATAATAGATACATGATAGGCAAGTTTGGATATTAGCTTCATATGCACTGCTTTAAGCCCTGGAGCATTATCTAATTGAGCACAGGGAACCCTGAGAGCTGTAGCAGGCACTTCTCTTGGTGTTCTTAGGCACTGCTAATTGAATACTTAACATTTTCTGCCTCTTGGGTGATTGGAAGTTATCAGGAAATCCCCAGAAATTTATTTGACCTTTTAAATTATTCTGAGTAGTGACCTAGTAAAAGATTTCTCTAAGTATTTTCTTTTTTGTTTATCATGAGATTTCTCTCCATTAGGAACATTGTCTCATAATCTCTCTCCTCCATCTGCTTTTGAACTCAGTTGCTTTCTTTCTTCAAGCCTCTCCTGAGTTTGATTTGCACTTCTGGTTTGGAGAGAGGAAAATGTTAAGAACACAACTAGGTTAAAAGGTGAGCCCAGGTCCAGAAGTAAATAGCATAGAGACATTTTGGCAAAGGATGAAAATATTTCTGCTTCCTTGGAGAAAATGAGAATACTAAAGCCACCATCACTGAGTATCAGGCATTTTTAGGTTTTCATATTCATTATCTCATTTAATAATCACACAATAAGAAGATGACATATAGCATGTTGTACTTTTAAAAATAAAATCATCTCCTGTAAATTAAAAATATCCAACTTTCTGTCTAGAACACATAGAATTTTAGTGTTAGAAAGGACTTTAATATCACCCAGTCTACTTTACCTGTTTTCAATGATAGGGAAACTGAAGCCTAGAAAGCTCACATTGTTGTTGGAAAGCTAATCGAGTTTTCTGACTCCCTCTCAAGTAATGGAGTGGAGAGAGCAACAGACAGGAATCCGAAACCTGAGTGCCAGTTCTCCCATTGCTGTTGCTTAGGGAGATTGTTCAAAATTGGAGGGCTGCCTCTGTGCACCAAAAATCAACTATATGCTTTCTGAGGTCACTTGAAGCCCTGAAGACTTTTGTCATTTCTCTCCTGGACTATAGTACTTCTTATAATAGCAATAATTATTTTTAAAAGTATTCTTAAAACTAGAAAAGCAATAGGTAAGCACTTACCTGCATACTTTTTACTCTCTCCACACCCACCCAGGCTTTCAAACTCTTATTAGAAATGAAAAGACTGGTAAAAAAAAGAAAAGAAAAAACTTGCACAAAACATATCCCAGAAGCTAAAAACTGCAGGATCTTATAAAACGAAAACTACTTAGTCATGCGCCTTTGATGTGCAGCTCATGCAAAATAAAAAGTTTTAGACTATGGCAAACTTCTGATTTTTGGCTTTAAAAAGAAATACCAAGAATTCCTGCTGAAACAGGAAACTCTTGTTCTGAAGTATACAGAGACTGAAACTATATTCCCAAGCAGTATAATCAGTCTTTCTGAGGAACTCCCAGGGCTGTTTTGGAAAGAGGAGGATCAGCAGGAAAAGCTCGGAAAGGAACCAACAAGGCTGGCTGGTTGCTGTCCCAGCTCGACCGCAGTTCCTTCCCTGTAGCTCTGTGGTGGTGTGTGGCTTCTCATTCCAGGAGTTAATAGGATGTCAGTGGGTCTGCAGACAGTGGCAAAGCCTGAGCTTCAACAAAGCAATTGCTGCTATAGACAATCCTGTCTACAGAATTTTAGTAGATGTACTGAGGTTGTTTGTTTTGTTGCCTCTTACAGTTTTTGTACATTGATAATGTATGCTCCACATTCAATTTTGTTACCAGTAATTTTAAAAATTCAGAATATATACTTGATACTATATTAAATTAACAATTTACACTCAAATGCCACACTGACTAGACCACATGATTAGTGGTTAAACTTTCCTGACATAAAAATTTTACAATTTTTTTCAAAGGTATATTTGGTATTAGAGAAACATGAGATAAATATTATCACATCAGAAAAAATGGTTCATTGGTGAACATATACATGTTTATTATATTGAGAATTTGTGTTCTTTGATAATTTCACTATGAAGTATTTCAGGCAGTTTTAAATGGTGGCACTAAAAATAAAGTTGTGGACACAGAACAGATGGATTGAATTAAGAATGGGTTTGATGCCAAGTGCATTCATGTCTGAATGGTATAAAGAGGTATTCAGTTAAAAGTCTTGTTATTACCTTTAAAAAACAAAGTGATTTTTTTCCTCCTTTTTGACAAGAAAGGCATTTTTAATAACTGTGATATATGTGTTCTAAAGGATTCTGAAAAATATAAAGTAAAAACATGTTATCTAAATAGCACTTAAGGAGTTGGAAAAAATTTAAATGGAGACGTTTGCTTTAGTAAAAACAAGCACTTTCTATTAAGTTTGGAATCTAATAAAATATTATGAAAATTAGTTTTGAGGCATAAATGACATTTTTAGGGATAAATTAATTTAATCTTGGTGAACTATGATTTCTACTTTTAAGAAAAAGTATATTAAAGGCACAATAAAATATCTAAGTATCAAATGACTATTGTAATATAAAAGGTTGAGTTAATTTGAATAAATCAGAAATGTGTTTTAATTCTCATATATATATATATATATATGTACAGCTTTGTAAATGAAAATAAAATGTTCTTTGTAAGTACGATTTATATCAAACCAAACCTCAAATATTTGAGTAGTTCAAGCGATTTGACAAACTTAGAATTGAACTGGACAAACCAAAAATTAAATGGATATTACAAAGAAAAAGATGCAGTGACAAATCTTTTTGCATGAGAAAAATTAATGTGGTCTGGGCGTTGTTCTTAAATCAGAAGATTTGGTTCTGATACTAATTCTCTAAGCGAGTCAGTGTCTCTGAGCCTCATATTTTCTTCTCTGTAGAAGAAACCAAGTGCCCATCAATAGATGATTGGATAAAAGAAGTGTGGTACATCTATACATTGGAATATTACTTGTCTATAAAAAGAATAAAAAGAATTTATGATTTGCAACAACACAGGTGGTATTTTGCTATCCACAGGTAAACTAGGAGGGTATTTGGCTAAGTGAAATAAGTCAGTCAGAGAAAGACAAATACCATATGATTTCACTTATATGTGGCATCTAAGAAACAATATAAATTTACAAATAAAACAGAAACAGACTCATAGATACAGAGAACAGACTGATGGCTGCCAGATGGAAGGGGGGTTGAGAGGTTGGGTGAAAAATGTGAAGAAATTAAGAAGTACAGATTGGTAGTTACAAAATAGTCAGGGATACAAAGTACAACCTAAGAAATACGGTCAATAATACTGTAATAACTATTTATGATGTCAAGTGATTACTGGGAATATTGGTGGAACACTTTATATGGTTTGTGATTGATCACTATACTGTACACTTGAAACCAATACAAAATAATGTTGAATATAAATGGTAATTAAAAAATAAAATAAAGAAACAGCATAACACTGCTACTTAAAAGTATTGTGTGTTTCTTAGCAACATTATAATATCCTTATGTACAGAAGTAATTTAATTATGTACCTAGCAGTAGTTAGCAAAATAGAGACCTACTAATACCTAATTAATGAACAATTATTTAATGAATAAATGCATTCCCTTCAAAATCAACGGATAATTGCCTAACTATATAACCATATAAGTATATATACACATATATATGTGATATTAACAGCTTTTGTGTCTGGAAAAACTTCTGACGGTATTTATATAGATAGGGATTAATAAACCAATGGGTTAGGACCATCAACATCCTAAAAACAGTGCTTTCTTAATTGTCTTGCTTTTATTAGAACACCAAGAGCTGAATCCTTGCTGCCCTGGAAATAGCATTATGAATTGAGCTTGATTCCTTCATTCTCTGCTTCAGAATGGAAGAAAAGTTCATTTTCAGGTTTCTCCTCATATCAGCACACAAGACTCTCACCCTAGATGGCACCATGTGCTCATAACTTAGCAAATCTTAAAGACTTAACCAGACCAACCAACACTTCTTCTAAGCATAATTAGTTTATTATAAAGCTGCTCATCCACAAACTATTAGTATCAGAGATGTTCTACTCTGTCTCTGCATCTTCTTGCCATTAGAAACAGAACATTTTAGTAACATATAATTCTGAGTTTAGGTCTGTCCACCCTTTGAGAGTATGACAATTCCTTGCTAGAAAGGAGGGAAAGACCTTCTGTTTTATACAAAATTTGCCACATAACACACTACTTTCTTTCTTGTTGGTACCCTCCCATCAGTACACACAAACTGGATTTTAACTCATTATCTATGGCTTTTGATTAGTGATGCCTGATTCAGTCCCCCATGCCACACTCCAGCTTTCTCTTGATCCCAAATTCACAACCTGTCTCAATCTGACTGATAATGTTCCACATATACTCAGCAATTGTTACATTTCCTGTCAATAGATGCATCACTGCATAAAATAGAGCAACATTAAAATCAAGAAATTGGCTCATACAGAGAAAACTCTTCCAAAATTTTGTAAAATTTAAAATCTTAGAACTAGAAAGGTTCTTGAGGCCAGTCTGGTGCACTGGTTCTCAGTGTTCATTCTACAGAACATAAACTTGCCGAGATCATTCAAGTACTCTAATTGCTTGATTTAAAATAAAATTTCAAACTATATTTTATATACTTGTAAATAATTAAAAATAAACTTCTCCCCAAATGTGTCAGATACCTAGGTTTTAAACATATTAGGGTATACCAGTTTTCAAATTTTCTCAGTGTGACTTTACAATTAAAAATAGTCAAAATTGTGAATAAGTCACACTAGGCTAATAAAATGTTCTTGTTTACATAGAGTTCATATAAATTTGCTGGAAAGTTTTTATTTTAAAAACAAACAAAAAGCTTGAGAAAGTCTAATTTAATCTATTTCCCATCCAGAAAAAAGAATCCTTCCTAAAAATCATACACAGATGTCTTTCCAACCCCTGTTTAGATACTAGAGACCTAAATTTATCACTTCACAGGTCAACCTCTTTCATTGCTTCAAAATTCTCCTGTTGAATGGATATCTGTTCCCTGCTAAGTAACTTCTCACCACTGGTTCTGGTTCTGTCTTTAAGGAGAACATAGAACTGCTATAAATCCTCTTCTATGTGACAGCTCTTTGAGTCTTTTCTTTCATTTCCACAGAAGGACACCAATAAAGTTCCAGGGAAAGAAAAACTAGATACTTGATGAGTAGGTGGATGCCTGGTTGGTTAATTTACTATGGAGGAACTGGCAGGAAGGATGCTTGGAAATATTAAAGGCGGAACCAATTTGAAGGGATATATCTCTTCTTAATGCTCATTGCTTGTATTAAAAAAACAGCCCTGGCCAGTTGGCTCAGTGGTAGAGCATCGACCTGGCATGCAGGAGTCCCGGGTTTGATTCCTGGCCAGGGCACACAGGAGAAGCGCCCATCTGCTTCTCCACCCATCCCCCTCTCCTTCCTCTCTGTCTCTCTCTTCCTCTCCTCAACCAAGGCTCCATTGGAGCAAAGTTGGCCCGGGTGCTGAGGATGGCTCCATGGCCTCTGCCTCAGGTGCTAGAATGGCTCTGGTTGCAACAGAGCAACGCCCCATATGGGCAGAGCATCGCCCCCTGGTGGGCATGCCGGGTGGATTCCGGTTGGGCGCATGCGGGAGTCTGTCTGACTGCCTCCCCGTTTCCAACTTCAGAAAAATACAAAGAAAAAAAAACCCAAATAAAAAAAACAGGTGGACATAACATAAATGCCCTGCAGTATGAAATTGTTCAAGTAAATTACAGTTCCACTGGAACATTGTGTGCCATTAAAAATTAAGCAGGGGAAAATTATCATGAAGAAATAATTACTGTTTTGATGAGGAAAAATAAAATCAAGTTGCATATATTTGTACTTAATGCTTTGTATTATGTATATTTTAAATTGATCATATATACATATATTCAAAGAAGAGTAGAAGAATATTAAACTACTGATAGTTTATCACAGATGATGAAAATGACAGATGATTTTCATATCTATCTTACTGTATTTTTAATTTTAATATATTGTTATCTTCTTTATAACAATAAAAAATAGAACACAAGAATATTTTTTTCTTCTAATATTTTTTTTTTGTATTTTTCTGAAGCTGGAAACGGGGAGAGACAGTCAGACAGACTCCCGCATGCGCCCGTCTGGGATCCACCCGGCACGCCCACCAAGGGCGACGCTCTGCCCACCAGGGGGCGATGCTCTGCCCCTCCGGGGCATCGCTCTGCCGCGACCAGAGCCACTCTAGTGCCTGGGGCAGAGGCCAAGGAGCCATCCCCAGCTCCCGGGCCATCTTTGCTCCAATGGAGCCTTGGCTGCGGGAGGGGAAGAGAGAGACAGAGAGGAAGGAGGGGGGGGGTGGAGAAGCAAATGGGCGCTTCTCCTATGTGCCCTGGCCGGAAATCGAACCCGGGTCCCCCGCACGCCAGGCCAATGCTCTACCGCTGAGCCAACCGGCCAGGGCTTCTAATATTTTTTGAAGGTGATAAAAAAGGCTTACTTCCCTTCATAGTCAGAAAATAATTGTCTTCACAATTCTGCCATACTTATTCAATAGCTAGTCAAATAAACAAGTATTTGGCTCCATAAATAGTTATGAAAGTCATTGAGTTTGGAGCAAACTGTGGATGCCAGTTTCATATTAAGCTGGCTGTGCCTAGTAGAGATAAAAGTCTCCTCTCCTGATACACATGGGCACACTCCAGTTCTGCCTCAGATACCTGGCTGTGTTTTTTTCTGCTGGGAGTTGCACATGGTTAGCATACATAAACCATCAACCATTCTTGGCTTCTGAATATGTTCATTGCTTTTTCTAAGCCTCGACACTCCAGGGAGGTCTCCATTGAGATGGTGTGTATCTCTACATACTGGTCAGACATTAATTCAACTCTCGTTATTGGCTACCCTTGTAAACTTAGACCAAACTGTAAATGTCAAGTACATTCATTACCTCAAGTGTCCCAATGTACCTCAAGTACAAACTGGAAGTATTGCCTTCTGTGCCAGGCTCTGACTGCAGGTGGGACTACATGAAAGAGGGTCAAAACTGTGAAGCCCTGTTACATGTTTGGCAGGCATATCCCCTTCTAGGAATAACTTACAATCATTCTGATATTGGGCCATAATATTGACAGCCTAAGTGGGGCTACTTTGGGGTGACAGATAAGCTTCTACTAGACTGATACAAATGAGCACTAAAATACCATACCATAAAATCGATCCAATTTATTAACAACCCTCTATGCTATTCTTTGTCTCTTACATCCTGATACACACAAAAGGGCAAATGTTTTCAACAAATTGTGATGTCCAAGCCATTTCATAAGCTGAAACAGAACATGATGCAGCATCTCAAAAGATGAATTTGAAATTACTGTGAAAGCTCTGAAAGAAAAAATAATCATGAAAATTGCTGCAACAACTGAGTAGTTAAATGAGATTGACACAACCCATAAACAATGTAAACATTTTAGCATTATCTTTAAAAATATGACTTAAATCTTGATAAGTCTGGAAAAGGTAGCATGGGCTTGACCTGTGGTGGCACAGTGGATGGGGCATTGACCTGGAATGCTGAGATCGCCGGTTCAAAACCCTGGGACTCAAAACCCTGGGCTTGTCTGGTCAAGGCACATATGGAAGTTGATGTTCCTGCTCCTCCCACTTCTCTCTCTCTCTCTCTCTCTCTTTCTCTCTCTCTCTACTCTCTGAAATGAATAAATAAAATCATTAAAAGAAAAGGGTAGTGTGTGCCAATATGGATTTTTGTATGCCTTAGTTAAAAATAATGATACAAAATCAGACACCCTAGAATCTTCTATTGTTTAACCTTCAGGGTTTTATTGTGTAAATCACTCAATGGTTATCTATCAGAATTCCCAGGCATTCTGGCTCACTGTAAAGTTTTTACACCAGTTAATTTTCAGCACGGTTTAAAATGTACCTTCGCTACAAGGAAATATACACATTGCCACAGTGATGCTGTTGGTGACTGGGATTGAGTGGCTTATGTATTCAGTTCCCGAGAAGAGTACACATCAGTGGGACTGCAAATCAGAGGCTCAGCATGTGGGTGAGCCAGGGCCAAATCTAGAAATGTGAGAGAAGAGAACTCAGCGTCTTAAATATGTAAGAGTGAGGTCAAGCCAAGAAACAGTTCCACTTACACAGGACCTCTGTGCAGTGCTAATGGCCTACCAAGTGAGTGATGGGCTAACTCATGGATGCTTTCATAGATGATGTGAATCACTGTTAGAATATAATCATTATTTTGTCATTGTTAATAAAGTCTTAAATTTTTAAAAAAAAATTTGAATGTATTTCCAGATATTCTAGCTTTGAGAATATGTTACAAAGACCAATATATTAGGATCAGTAGGAGCAGGGCAGTGAGGCTTACCTGCTATGTCCTTTGAGCTCATGAGTGGGTCATCCTTCATTCTTTTCTTTTTTAAAGAACTTTTATATATTAATTTCATCAAGAGATCAAGAAAGAGAGACAGGGCCATCAAGTTGTGCCCCGATTGGGGACTGACCGGCAACCTTGTACTTCCAGATAATGCTCAAACCAACTGAGCTATCTGGACAGGGTAGGTCATCCTTCATTCTGAGAACTGCCATGACCTTTAGAGGCTTCTTGAATGGCAGGCACGCTGCTTAATCACAGGTCTTCCCCCTCAGATAAAGATATGAACAAAAACACTTTCTGGTATTTGTCACCTCTCCTTTGCAAAATCATCTCCCCCAACCCCCACACATACTCTAAATTAAGGAATCTCAATATTTTATTCTGAAAAAAAAAAAAAACAACCATTGGAAATCCATTCATAAAGACTCATACTGAACTCCATATATTACAAAAACAAAAGACATTTTTTAAATTAAATTTCTCTTTTTCTTTTAAATGGGTTAAACAAGAGTGATAAAACTCTTGAAATTGCATCTGAAAAATATAGTCTTCAATATGTCACTGATCAACATGGTCCATGGACGTGTTCTTAAAGAACTCTTTACACTAAGCTGGGTGGCAAAGGTAAATTCATAATACAAGTTGGCAAAAGGAGGAAAGAGAGCTCTAAATTAGGAGTAGGTCCCAGCCTGAAATATGAGTGGGGCATTGAGGTAGGAGGGATAAAGGAAACACTATATATTAAGCAAAGCAGCAGAAAATAGGACTATCAACACCCACAACAGAGATCTTTGAGGGAAGAATAAAAAACCTGACTATTCAGGCAAAACATAGTTAAGTGGCCCTTGTGCGAATGAGATCAGTTTACCTGCTTCTTGGAAGAAATACCCTAGGCTCGTCCACAGTGTTGTAGATGGAGCCGATGGCCCTGGGCACCTTCAGCCTTCAGTGGCAAACCCCAGCTTTCTGGGCAAGGTTAGGTCATAGGTGGCTGGAGCAGGGCTGGAAGAGACTGAACCCTCCCTTAGAGGAGCGAGGGGGAAGCCTACCTTCCAGTGTCCCTGTTTCCTCACAGCAGAGGCATGTAAGCCTGGCAGGCTTTAGCTCAATGACCTTCCTTTCTACTATTGAAGCAGGACCCAGATGGCATCCTATGAGACCCCTTTGGGGCGTTGGAGCCTTTAAGGGTGTATCCTAAAAGCTGGTAGTTCCCCTGATCTCTATTGGGCTTTTTCTGCCTCTAGGTATCTTAAAAGCCATTCTCAGAAGATCTCACTGAGGGGTTTGAGGATCCCCATCTGCCTATATAAATCTTTTCCATATATCTGGAGCTATTTGGAAAAAGACAAAACAATGTTATTAGCTAGATCTAATAAAGAAGGTAGTAGTTTGCAGGCAAAAAAGATTTGGTGTCTCCTGTTCATCAGCATTCAAAAGAAATGTAATTTTTTTTTTTAAGTAAAAAGCATGATATGGTAGACCCGTCGGAGTCATTGGCCTGTTCTCTTTACCATGCCACAGTCACAGAGCTCCAGGGAAAAGCAACCTGGCCTCAACTCTCCAGGCAGAGGAGAACAGAAGCTCCATATCCACGCATGCAGCAAATGGCTTTTTCCAGTCTACCTGAATCATTACCAGCTAGAAGCAGCAGTCATTGGGACTTGGACATGAGCTGCAAAGTATAGAATGGTGACAACAATTCCAGTGCCATGCGGACTTTTCCTGTGGGGAACTTTCCTGGACTCCTGCTCCCTGTGACAGCTCCTAACAGACTGAACTGTGGTTGGGTTGCATTTTTCAGGGATTTGGCATGGTGATGGGGCCAACTTGGACTTGGTGAACATGTTAAGGACACTACTCTTTTATGGATTCTTGCTGTATTGGCCAAGAGTTTGCTTAAAGGCTTTTAATCACTGTAAAAAAAATAGAGGACTGGATGAAGAAGATGGGGCACATATACACCATGGTATACTATTCAGCTAGGAGAAATGATGACATCGGATCACTTACAGCGGAATGGTGGAGTCTTGGTAGCATTGTGCGGGGTGAAATAAGCAAATCAGAAAAAAACAGGAACTGCAGGATTCCATACATTGGTGGGACATAAAAGTGAGACTAAGAGGCATGGACAGGAGTGTGGTGGTTACGGGGGGTGGGGGGAGGGAAGGAGGGAGAGGGGGAGGGGGAGGGGTACAGAGAGAACTGGATGGAGGGTGGCGGAGGACGATCTCTCTTAGGGTGATGGGTATGCAACAGAACTAAATGACAAGATAACCTGGAAATGTTTTCTTTGAATGTATGTACCCTGATTTATTGATGTCACCCCATTAAAATAAAAATTTATTTATAAAAAAAAATAGAGATCACAGGCAAAAAAAAAAAAAAAAAAAGAATTCTTTACAATATTTAGGGCTGAATACCTGAGCTTAGGATATTGATTCTTTATTCAGAAATGGAATTTGAAGAATGTCTTTCACAAACCAAAAATCAATATTTTTAATCCTGTTTTCTTGAAATGGGTTTAAAATAATAACCTCTCATAATGTACCAATAGTAGTTTGAAATTTTTATTTTATGGTATTAAAATCCATACACCTATACTTTCATATTATTTTTATTTTTCAAATCATGTCATTTTTTCCCCTTTCTTCATACAAATAAACAGTTTTTAATCTTTGCCTGAAATTTAGTTCTTGGAGGTCTTTTTTTTTTTAATTTTATTGAAGTTATTGCTTCAAAAATATTAAATAAATCTGACATTTAAACTCCTTCCATGTACTGTCATTTATATTTCTTCTGCCAGGAGTGTATAGGCTTATATTAAAATATGGCTTGGTGTATAGAAATTATTGCTAAGAAAAAAATAGTAATTTCTTTTTCTTCACAAGAAACAGTTGGTCTGAATCTAAAAGACTATGCAAAGCATTTTTCTTCTCTACAATTTTTTAACCTGTTTGATACAAAGGACCATCATAGGGGATGACCCGTTAATGCCTTTTCCAAAGACAAAGGTAATTGCTTCAGTAGCCCAATGAACTGAAAATCTTACCTCAAGCCAAATTCTGTATAAAAAGACCTCATTTGGGTACATTTTAAGTGTCCCTTAAAGTCATTTTAGGGTTATAAAGCATCATAAAAATACTATAGTTATAAGAGAATTGGGAAACTATCTAGTGCGCCCGATTTTAGAGGTGAAAAGAGAAAAATACAGAAAAGTAAAAGGGATAGCTTAAGGTCATGAAGCAATTTTGAGTAGAGCCAGAACTAAAATCTAGTCACATTCCCTCTTAGTTTAGAGTGCATTCTGTTGTATGGTATTTCCCATGGGACACAAACAGAAAGCCTCAGTATTCTCAGCCAGAGATGACTATGGAGATGGTCTGTGAGTAATTAAAGCAGCAGACCCCTAGACAACAATAAGCACCCTCATAGAGGGAAGTAGCAGTGCGGGCACTGGTGTACTCCCAGAAACTTTTCATGGAAGAAGAAAGACTGATTTCCTTCCCCACTGAGTTTGGATACATTATTCATAAGTAACTTCAACTTCTAGGAGACACCTCCTCTATTAAGGGCTAGAGATGGAAAGCTCCTTGTGAGTCCAGTTTCTGGTTTTGTGTGAAAGGACAGCTGGATTTCCCTCCTGGCAGGAAGTACAGGACTGCTAGTCCCTGAGATTCCTGTTTTAGTACAACAGAGATGAAGGTGGAGAGTGGCCAAAAATAGCAATAGTAGAGCAGAGATGGGAGCAGTAGCGACAAAGGACACAATTTAAGCACATAGGAGTTCTGCAGGTTTGTCAAGGTTACAGAGCGAATGGAATTTGAACCTCAGCAGTTCAGTTCTAAAGTCTGCACCCTTACTCTTAAGCTAACTAACCCTCCAAAGTAAAATGTCAGAAGAAGCAGAGAATGGAGAAACAAAAAAAGAGGCAGAACTTTCAGAGAGCTAAAAAGGAAAAAGCAA
The DNA here is from genome assembly GCF_036850995.1 of Saccopteryx leptura. Taxonomy (NCBI): domain Eukaryota; kingdom Metazoa; phylum Chordata; class Mammalia; order Chiroptera; family Emballonuridae; genus Saccopteryx; species Saccopteryx leptura. The sequence continues at coordinate 177,117,646 of NC_089504.1, read as the reverse complement.
AAGTTCCCTGAATTTTGCTGCCAACCACACAAGTCATGGGTGGGCAAATTTTTTTTCTATAAATTTTCAGATAGCAAACATTTTGGGCTTTGTAGGTCATTTAGTCTCTACCATAATTAGTTTTTTAATGCAAAAGCAGTCATAGACAATGTGTAAAAGAATAGCTGTGGCTATCTTCCAATAACTTTATTTATAGAAACAGGCAGCAAACTGGAGTTTACTAACCTCTCAAATAGATCCTTATAGCTCCAAAAGTGAGAGTTGGGGAAAAAATTTAAGAGATTTAAAAACAAATCAAGTTTCCTCATTTTTTATACTAAAGAAACTATTTTTATTTTTATCAGAAGAGTTTCAAAAATGTTTCTTTTCTTTGTACTGTTTAAAAGGTAAGGAGCTTATTCAAGAAACATCTTATTTTCTAATCTTAAATTTTTCTTCTAAAAGGTCCTTTCTCCTTTCCAAGTAAAATTGCTTAAATAAGACTTCTGTCTATGTCTTTTAGTTCCATTGAATCCGCTTTCCTGGTATGTATGATCCTGCTTTAAGTTGTCAGAATCTCAGGTTTGAAATTCTAAGTATTATTATTATATTTTTTTCTAAGTTTATAGGTTGAAAATGCAAATATAACAGGTATTATCTAATATTTTTGGTCATCTTAATAATGAATGAGCAGTTTGATTAGGTTATCTTCAAGTTGAAGATGATAGATTTTATTAGTGTAATTCATTATGTCTAGCTTTTTTAGAAGGAAGGCTACTAAGAAGATAGCCTAGGTTCAAATCTCAGAATCACCGTTTATAAATGTGTAACCTTGACCAATTCATTTGAACTCTTGGAATCTCAATTTCCTTATCTGTAAACAGTCATAGGAATACTTGCCCCATGGATTTGTTGGGAAATTGTGCATGTTTGATACTTTGTTCTGTGTCGGGTATAAATAATCAATAAATGAATACTTATGATAACAGTAGTATGTAATGTTCCATTCACAATGCCTAAAACAATCTCACCACTTTAATGACTCAATAACAAAATTTCTATGCCCCAATGAACTGGTTCAAGAATGTCAGAATTGTCTTTATGTCTTTTTCTCCTTTATTCTTGATATTTTCTTTTGAAGTTTTATTTTTTAAAATACTTCTTTTATAGATACTCTTTCATAAGACTAAGAGCAAGATGCCACCAAAACTTTCAAAAGGCAGATCTGGAAACTCTTATTAGGCTTACTCTGGAGACTTTATCTGTTCATTTTGGCATTTAGCTCAGAGACAGATCCCCAAATATCAAGGCTATATAGTAGTCCAAATACTATAGCATTTTTTTTTTTTTACCTGATACAGCGTATCTTTGAAAACATACTTTGAAGAGTCAAATTTCCAACCCATGGTGACTCCTTCACTCAATGTTATTGTAGAGAACTGGCTGAATAGATCAATGAGTAAAATTTTATAGCCTACCATATAGAATGATTGTTTAGGCTGACTCAGAATTAATATAAACACACTAATAAACTTTAGAGACTTTCCCAGAATTTCCATAGGTTTCTAGGACCTTAGTAATAATGGATTGACTTTATAGACAACTGAGATCTGAATGGTATTCTGGAAGAAGGACAAATTAGTCTATTTCTCACTTCTCTAAATTTCCAAATGCATAAGCTAAAAAACATAGCCCAGTTTTAAGCAATACTAAAGAAACCACAATTTTTTTAACAAAAGAAATAATACATGGTGGCCTAAAAGAATCTTCTAGAAGTTTAATTACCATGTCTGTATTGGCTGAGCATAAAGTATTTGGGGAACTGAGTCAATATTGCAGTGAAAACTGGTTAGCCATGCTTCAGAAAGTTCAGCATCATTGAAAATCTGTCTGTCATTACCAACACCAACCTAACCACATTTTAGTTTGTTTGAAAATCCTTATAACTATTTTGCATTTTGAGTGATGAGAGCAATTTAGAGAAAGATATATTTTTATATTGGCAGAGCAGTGTTGAGAAGATAAAACACATTTAGGTTCTCGGTCATACAGAATCCTCACTGACATGCATTCCAGTGGGCATAGTGTCTTGGATAGACTGCCTCATTTATAAATGAGAACTGAGGCCCAGAGAGGGAAAGTAACCTGTCAGAGGTCATTTCTGATAGTTGGTGGTGCCAGGATATAATTCTGAACACTTCTTATTCATGATTCTCATTCTTAATTTGTTTAAAAATCATCTTCCATTAAAAAAAAATTATTCATCTAATACTATTTTGTTATTTTTTTCCTTGGAGAAACATCTTCAATGCTCATCTTTTTTTTTTTTTTAATAATTTTATTTTTTTAATGGGGCGACATCAATAAATCAGGATACATATATTCAAAGATAACAAGTCCAGGTTATCTTGTCATTCAATTATGTTGCATACTCATCACCCAAAGTCAGATTGTCCTCTGTCACCTTCTATCTAGTTTTCTTTGTGCCCCTCCCCCTCTCCCTTTCCCTCTCCCTTTCCCTCTCCCTTTCCCCCTCCCCCTGTAACCACCACACTCTTATCAATGTCTCTTAGTCTCACTTTTATGTCCCACCTACGTATGGAATAATGCAGTTCCTGGTTTTTTCTGATTTACTTATTTCACTTTGTATCATGTTATCAAGATCCCACCATTTTGCTGTAAATGATCCGATGTCATCATTTCTTATGGCTGAGTAGTATTCCCTAGTGTATATGTGCCACATCTTCTTTATCCAGTCATCTATTGACGGGCTTTTTGATTGTTTCCATGTCCTGGCCACTGTGAACAATGCTGCAATGAACATGGGGCTGCATGTGTCTTTACGTATCAATGTTTCTGAGTTTTGGGGGGCTATACCCAGTAGAGGGATTGCTGAGTCATAAGGTAGTTCTATTTTCAGTTTTTTGAGGAACCACCATACTTTCTTCCATAATGCTCATCTTTTAAAAACAATTATGATAAGAATAATTAACATGAGATCTAGTCTCTTAAAATTTTAAGTGTACAATACAATATTGTTAATTGTAGACACTAGGTTGTACAGAAGATCTCTAGAACATATTTACCATATTTCCCCATGTATAAGACATGCCCTTTTCCAAAAATTTGGGATCTAAAAACTGGGTGAATCTTACACAGTGGTTGTAGATTTTCATTTTAGAAGTGTGGCATTTCAAATGCCATAGATGAAACTGAGGATGAGGTAATATATGAAGACAGAGATTCGTCATCAGACACAGATGAGGACAAGCTAATGGATGGGAGTTTTGACAGTGATGAAGAGCTGTATGAATTTTAAAATGAATAAAACTTTAGTTCAATAACTTTATGTAATACATTTTTTTTCAAATTTTGGGCCCCCAAATTAAGATGCATCTTATACATGGGAGCATCTTATACTTGGGGAAATTTGGATCTTGTATAACTGAAACTTCCTACTCAGCAAACCACAATTTTTCCCCTTTCTTTAACCCCTGACAGTAGAACCTACTGTTCTACTTTTTTTTTTTTTTTTTTTTTTTTTGTATTTTTCCCAAGCTTGAAACGGGGAGAGACAGTCAGACAGACTCCCGCATGCATCTGACCGGGATCCACACGGCACGCCCACCAGGGGGCAATGCTCTGCCCACCAGGGGGCGATGTTCTGCCCCTTTGGGGGGGGTCGCTCTGTTGCGACCAGAGCCACTCTAGCACCTGGGGCAGAGGCCAAGGAGCCATCCCCAGCGCCCGGGCCATCTTTGCTCCAATGGAGCCTCGGCTGCGGGAAGGGAAGAGAGAGACAGAGAGGAAGGAGAGGGGTGAGGGGTGGAGAAGCAGATGGGCGCTTCTCCTTTGTGCCCTGGCCGGGAATCGAACCCGGGACTTCTGCACGCCAGGCCGACGCTCTACCACTGAGCCAACCGGCCAGGGCCGTTCTACTTTTTTTTTTCTATGAGTTTGACTGTTTTAATATCTCGGATAAGTGAAATCATGAAGCATTTATCTTTCTGTGACTGGCTTATTTCACTTAGTATAATGCCCTCCAGGTTCATTCATGTTGTCACATAAGGCAGGATTTCCTTATTTTTTTAAGGCTCAATAATATTTCATTGTATTTATTACATTTTTTATTTTATTTTTTTTTTTTTTCTTTTAAATAATTTTATTTTTTTAATGGGGCGACATCAATAAATCAGGATACATATATTCAAAGATAACATGTCCAGGTTATCTTGTCGTTCAATTATGTTGCATACCCAAAGTCAGATTGTCCTCTGTCACCTTCTATCTAGTTTTCTTTGTGCCCCTCCCCCTCCCCCTTTCCCTCTCCCTTTCCCCCTCCCCCCGTAACCACCACACTCTTATCAATGTGTCTTAGTCTCACTTTTATGTCCCACCTACGTATGGAATAATGCAGTTTCTGGTTTTTTCTGATTTACTTATTTCGCTTCGTATCATGTTATCAATATCCCACCATTTTGCTGTAAATGATCCGATGTCATCATTTCTTATGGCTGAGTAGTATTCCCTAGTGTATATGTGCCACATCTTCTTTATCCAGTCATCTATTGACAGGCTTTTTGGTATTACATTTTTAATTCATTCATCCATTGATGAACATTGAGGTTGTTTCTATCTCTTAACTATTGTGAATAATGCAGCAATGAACATGAAAGTGAATCTATCTATTTGAGGTCTTGATTTTCTTTTGGATGTATATCCACAAGTGGGATTGCTGAGTCATGTAGTAGTTCTATTTCTAATTTTTTTGAGGGACTTCCATGCTTTTTTCTATAGTGGCTGTTTACCATTTTCCATCCTCATCAACAGTATACAAGTGTTCCAATTTCTCGTTGCCAATCCTTGTCATATATATATATACATTTAAATAGCCATTCTAAAAGGTGTAAAGTAATATTTCATTGTGGTTTTGCTTTGTATTTCCCTATTAACTGGTGATGCTGAGCTTCTGTTCATATACCTGTTGGCCATTGCCATGTCTTCTATAAAAATATGTTTAAGTCATTTACTCATTTTTAATTTTTTTGTTTGTTTTTGTTATTGAGTTGTATAAGGTTCTTATCTATTCTGGATATTAACCTGTTATCAGATACAGGGTTTGCGAATATTTCTCCATTTTATAGCTTTCTCATTTTGTTAATTGTTCCCTTTGCTGTACAAGAATCCAGTGAATAAGAGGAAAAATAAAAGAAAACCTTAAATAGAACTTTCATAAAGGGAAATCTTTCATTTCCTTTCTTTTTTATAAATTAGAATTGTAACATGAAAAGCCTGAGATGCTCATGCCAGGTAACCAGCATGTTCTCTCCCCAGAGAGCAAACCCATATGGAAGATGAAGTACCACCCAGAAGTTATTTGGTAAGCATGGACTCAGAGCAAGGAAGGGAAACAGGCAGGTCTGGGATTGGGGTCAGTAAATAGTAACCTGAGACATGTCTTCAGATAGTCAGATGTTAGCATTTCTTCCTCTGACAATACAGAAGAGCCCCTTACAAGAAAGATAACTTGTTTTAACCAAAATAACAAATATCAAGTGTTCATTGCTTTTGGAGTTCTTTATTGGATATGCTGCTACTCTTGACTATCAGTTACAATCACTGCTACTATTCCAGGATATAAGTAGTTACCAATTCTTATAAGCAGACAGCATAGACAGTGCTGCACTTCTGTTCTTATATATTATCTTTACAGTTGTAGGGAAAGGTATTATCCTCCTGGGGTTAAGAAACATAATAGAACTGAGGCATAAAGTAGTAGAGTCCTGGATTTACCATTGGGATAAGAGACCAACTCAAGGACACAAAACACAAGACAAGTTGAACTCAAGAGTCATGAACACAGTTTGAGGGCAAGAACTGAGGGAGGTGGAAACATAAAAACAATTACCTTGAAAGTTGATTTTAACAGTATCATATTATCATTAGCAGTAAAGGAGCAATTATCACAATTAATAAAATCACATTAAAATATATGACAGATAAAGAAAGCATAATGGAAGATATTTAATGAGCTGTTTTTCCTGCCAGACTTTATATTGGGTGTTAGAATATTTATAGGACATATATTCTAAGCAAACAAATGTTAAAACTGGAAATGAACAAATCTGAAGACATTTGTTTCTTTGAAGCATTTTGGTTGTAACGTGTTCTGGTATATGCCCTAGAAAAAATGCTAAGTTTTTTTCATTAAGGTATATGTGGCCTTCTAGATATATAGTTGTGTGTGTGTGTGTGTGTGTAATTTATTTTTATTTTATTTTTATTTTTTAAGTGAGAGGAGAGTAAATAGAATTCCACATGTGCCTGGACTGGGATCCACCCAGCAACCCTGTCTGGGGCTGATACTCAAGTATTGAGCTATTTTTAGCACCTGAGCCTGATGTGCTCAAACCAACCAAGCTATCCTCAGTGTCTGGGGCCAATGCTGGAACCAATCAAGCCACTGGCTTTGGAAGTGGAAGGAGAAGGGAGAAGGGGGAGAGAAAGAGGGAGGGAAGCAGATGGTTGTTTCTCATGTGTGCCCAGACCAGGAGTTGAACAACAGGATATCCATATGCTAGGCCCATGATGGCGAACCTTTTTATAAAAACCACCCACTTTTGCAGTGCTGGTCAAACTGGTCCCTCCCGCCCACTAGTGGGCATTCCAGCTTTCATGGTGGTCCAATCGTGGTGCTGTTTGGTTGCTCCGCTACTGCCCACCATGAAAGCTGGAACACTCACTAGTGGTCAGGAGGGACCAGGTTGACCAGCACTGCAAAAGTGGGTGGTTTTTATGAAAAGGTTCGCCATCATGGTGCTAGGCTGACTCTATCCACTGAGCCACCAGCCAGGGCCTTAAATCTATTGTTATATTGCATTATTTTATTTCATAAATAGAATTTTCCATTTGAATTTAAAATATACCATTCCATAGTATTAGTGATAAGTGTTAAATCATCCTCATGACAACTTCTTTCTGCCCCTCTCAGCGCCACTCTCTCACCTTGCTTACTTACCTTTCTCTTGCCACTAGCCCTCACTCTCTGGTCTGTGTCCCTTCCCCATGACACTGTTATCTGCTCCCCCATTCCACTTTAGCTGTTGCATTTGCTACTTTGCTGTTGTTATTATTGATTCAGTTTCTCCCCACCTTTTGCCCTTACCATTTCCATTTCTATATACTGTAGTAGGGAATCCAAGGAGTACTATGATTTAAACTGAGTTTTCAAGTTGAGTTTGGCCAGATGAAGGACCCAGTTTGGAAGCTCTATTCAATTACTTAACAGGTATTGACACTAAACAGGTAAGTTCTCTGGACCTGGGGTTTATCGTATATAAGTAATGTCTCCAGCCTAGGGTTTCTCCAACTTACTGAGCATACTTCACCTGTGAAGTGTGCTGAAAAGTATAGATTCCACTGGTTCTACAGAGATTCAGAAAGTTGTATTTTTACCACAAATGTTTCTGGTTCCAAGCCAGCATTAAGGACTGCTATGTTAGAGACTCTTACCATGACCACAGAATGAGGAATTTCTTTGGTCACATCATTCTGGTCTTGCTGACCACTATTGTGGCACACTCATCTTTCTGCATTAATCTTGAGGCTAAACAGGTTTAGCCTTAAGACTGGATTCCCTCTTCAGTCCTCCTTCTTTCTCTTGCTTCTGGACTTAGTACTTGAGAAGGGACAATTTATATTGATATTTGGGTTTGAAATGAGAAAAAAGAGTTTCTGGGTAGAATGCCTTCAATGGGTTTTTCCCTAGAAACAAAATCTCTCTTTCACTAAGATAGTGGTTCTCAAAATGTGAGGTGGTTCCCATTAGCAGAACTGGCAACACTTGGGAATACTTTAGAAGAGCAGATTACCAGGCACTATCCTAGACTTACTGAATGAAAACCCTATATCAATGGAGCCTAGCAATTACACTTTGTAAACTTTTTATTTGGAGTTAATTATAGTTTCACATGTACCTACAAGAAACAATACAGAGAGACCCCTTGCACCTTTTCCTCAGTTTTCCCCTGTGGTAACATCTTGCAAAATTACAGTACAAGATCATATTCAAGATGTTGGCAGTGATACAGGACAAATCTATCCTCCCCATGAATCCCTCATGCTGTTCTTTATAGCCACACCCACTTCCTTTCTGCTAGCACCCCCTCCCTAACTCCTGGTAACCACTGATCTGTTCACAATTCTGTCATTTGTCATTTCAAAAATGGTATAAATGAAATCATACCGTATGTAACCTTTTGCAGTTGTTTTTTTCAACTCAATATGATTCTCTGGAGATTCATCCAGGTTGTTGCATAAATAGTTCATTTCTTTTTATTGCTGAGTAAGAATCATAGTATGGATGGATCACAGTTTATTTAAGCATTCGCCCATTAAGGGCATCTGGATTTTCTTTTTTGACTATTACAAATAAAGCTAATATAAGCATTAGTGAATAGAATTTTGTGTGAACATAATCTTCATTTCTCTGAGATAAATACCCAAGGGTATAATTGCTGGCTTGTATGGTAGTTGCATATTAAATTTTTAAAGGAATTGCCAAACCATTTTCTAGAGTGACTGTATCATTTTACATTCTTATTGTATATAATTTATTAAAGTCTACTGGCATCATTTTAACAATTTCAGTGAAGTATAGAAAACTTACCTCCTTTTATGTTCTTTTACTTATTTAGAATTGTCTTCAGTATTTCTTCCATATATATTTAGAACAACATCTATAATAGATGATGCTATAAGTTTTGCTTCAACCATTGTTAGGTTTGGGGAGGTGTGCTGTGGCTGCCAGAGTCTAACTCTTGGAGGAGCAGGAACAGGGAAGTGCTGACAGGGTCCCTGGGAGGCCAAGAACAAAGAGATCAGCACAAAGCTGGGCAAACATCCTGCATTCTATTGGTTAGAGACCCTTATCAGAAGTTTATGTTTGAAATTCGCCACTGAGCTAAACCCTTCCCCTGTTGCTATGTTGCGCGCAACCCCCCTAGCGAATAGGTAACTGCCACATCTGCTTCTGTATAATGCTTGCTCACTTAGGATATATAAGGACCTAGTTGTAAGCACCAGGCACGACTCTCATTTGCAGCCCCTTGTGGGTACGGTGTCTCCGGACACCTTGAGAGTTCGTCCCTGTGCAGGTTAAACTTGGCCAATAAAGTAAGATCTAAACCCATGAAAGTCTCCGATGTTTGTTCTCGTACTTGGTGGATGCAACACCATCAAAAATAATTTAGAAAATTTGAGATAAGAATGAAGCCTATTGTGTTTATCCATGATTTTACTTTACCTTTTTTCTCTCTTCCCAATGTTCCAAGGTTCCATTTCTTATTGATTTCTTTCTTAGAAATTGATCTTCTTTAGCTGTTTTTGTAGGTCTGCTCAAAACAAATTATCTTAGTTTTCTGTCATCTGAGAATGTGTTCATTTTTCTTTATTTACTGAGAATATATTCTTTGGGTATAGGATTCTGAGTTGATGTTTTTCTCTTTTTCAATCACTGAAAACTATTGTTATTTCTTCCTGACCTCTATGGTTTCTGATGAAAAATTTGCAGTCCTTCAAATTGTTTTACCCCTATAAATAAGGTATCATTTTCTTTAACTGCTGTCAAGATATTTTCTTTGACTTGTGTTGTCAGAAATTTAATTATGATGTTTCTTAGCATAGACATCTTGGGGTTTATCTTGTTTAAAATTCTTGTCAAATTTAGGAATTTTCATATATTGTTATTATTTAAGTACTTTTTAAGCTCCTTTGTGTTTCTCCTCTCATCTGGGACACGAATGACACAACAGTTTGATCTTTTTGTCTATTTCCATGGTTCTTGAGGCTCTGTTCATTTATTTTCTCGCTCCCTCCTTTCTTCTCTTGCTCCCTCCTTCCTTCTCTCCCTCCTTCCTTCCTTCTCTCCCTCTCTCCTTCCTTCTCTTCCTTCCTTCCTTCCCTCTCTCCCTCCTTCCCTTTCTCCCTCCTTCCCTCCCTCCCTCCTTCCTTCCTTCCTTCCTTCCTTCCTTTCCTCCCTTCTTCCTTCCTTCCCTCCTTCCTTCCTTCCTTCCTTCCTTCCTTCCTTCCTTCCTTCCTTCCTTCCTTTCTTTCCTTCTTTCCTTTCAGCTTATCTTTGTTGTTCAGATTAGGTAATTTTTATTGCCCTATTTCTAGTTCAGTGATTCTTTCTTCTGTCCTCTTCTTTCTACTATTGATCTTATCCATTAAACTCCTTTTCAGTTAATATAGTCTCCATTTCTAAAATTTTTATTTGGATCTTTTTTGTATCTTCTATTATTTCACTAAGACTTTCTATTTCTTGGCTGAGGCTTTTGTAGGGGCAGTTCACTCCACTGATATTTTCGAGAGAGGTCTCCTTAGTTCTTGACAGGGGTGAGATTTCTAGCTCTTCATATGGTCTTTTCTGACATTGTAGTGAAGCTAGTCTCATTACTGCTGGGTAATGGTGGAAGTTTTGACTAGGCTTCCTCTGATAATACTTCAGTGAGGAGAAGGAAAAACACCTTATTACTACTGGATGGTGATGGAAGTCAGGATCTTCACCTGATCTCCACTGACATGGGGTAGGAGCTCATTCCTGGCTGGAGGGGAAGGAAATCCTGGCTCCCTGGCTGACATTTTTTAATACCACCCAGCAGAGAACTTGAGGTGTTTTATTAAAACCTTGCTGGGATGGACATCTAGGCTCCCTACTCAGCCTTTAATGGTTGGGCTGGGCTGAGGTGTGGCCACACTTTTTTTTTTTTTGTATTTTTCTGCTGGAGTGAAATGGTTATACTGTTATATTTAAAAGTTTCTGTTTTTCTAGGCTGCCTCTTTCTGAGTCCTTTTGTTGAAGTTTTTTTTTTTTTTTTGTCTGAGACATAAACATTTCCTGGTTGCTGGTTTCTTTTACACAAAGTCTGGGTTATATGAGCAGAAAGGAAACTCAAGGAACTCACCACTGTGTCTTTCCTTGGGTCTCAGGATCTTTGTCAGTCTGCCTTCTTCTTTCCATCTGTCAGAGAGAAAAAGAGGGAAGGAGGAAGGAGAGAGAGAGAGAGAGAGAAAGAGAGAGAGAGAGAGAATTTCAATAGGAGGGTTGAGGAGTAGGAGAAAATATGTCAGCTCCATCATCTCTGAAGCAGAAGTCACCCAGGTTGCATTTTAATAAGCTGTCCCGGTGGTTGTGATGCATACTAATATTCTCAAGAATCCGTGCTACCTTTCTGTTTTCATACTTCCTTTTTTTCTACCACAGGGGTGAGGCAAAGAAATGAGCATCTGTGTTTAACATGAAAAGACTGGGTTTGCTTTTACTATCTTAGTAGAAAAATCCTTCCCTTATCTATAAATCTTTTTACAACTCCCTGCTGTGCTTGGGCATTACACCACTCTAAACTAAAGGTTTGGAATAGTTTCAGAGGTGAGTAAAAGGATTAGGCTGGGCTTCAGGGCTACAGGTTAGGTAGAGAACACAGTCAAGAGTGGTCTTTGAGTGCAGTGCCCTAGGCTACAGTTTGTGGTTAATACTGAATAGGAGAAAACAGGCAAAAAATATGGTTTTGACTTGAAAATTATTCAGAAATGTGACAGCATGCTCAAAAACAAAGAGGAAATTCGACAGTCATTCCACTGTAGGCACGCTTGCCCCATGATTCTTTCTTTTTCAGGAAAGGTAGTTTGGGAATTAGCAGCAACTGGAGTCCCCTGGGGAAGCTGTCTAGTTTGAACAACATTATAGAAGATGAAAATGCCATCCTTAACCATTAGCCTTATCTTTCAGTCGTGTCAAGAAGTTATTTATTAGTATCTGTTAGGGCAAAATGTATCCACAGGGCTCAAAACTGCCCCCTTCTAACCCTTCTTCAGTCAATATATGATGAACTGTACTTAACCCTTAAGTTGACCTAAGAGGAGCCCGTTAACACAGGAGTCCATTACCAGTGGAGGCAGGAACCAAAACAGAAGAATACCACAAGCCCAGGCCAGAGGCCTGGAAACCAGCATCAACAGAAACTACCAGAAAGAGGCAGTAAAGCATAAAATAACCCTCTCACCCCGCTTGGGGCTGACTCCCTTATCGGTTTCAGTTCACCTGCATCCAGGTGTTTGCAATAAATCCTCTTTTCTACACTTTGGGCTCAGAGTGGTTAATGCGACTCCTGCCTAGTCCTGGACCTTTCATTTGGTGCCAAAACCCAGGAGACCCATAGAAGTGGATTGGGAGGCCAGTGCAGGACCTCACATTCCCTCCTGGGCTCCTTTGGACCTGGCAGGAAGACCTTCATCCTCTGTACACTGGGACTTCAGTCACTCCCTCTCGTCTGTATGCATTCCATCAACAGCGATCACTAATTCTCGGGGTAAGTCTGACTTTCTTTTCCTTACTCTGTCCATCCAGGGCCCTTTGTCTTTTAACCAGGACCAGGTCTCCCATCACTTTCAGTGACTCCAGAAATCCAGCGCTGGTCAGAGCAAGCCCTCCAGGAGCCAGGCTCCCTTAAATCGTCTTATATTTGGGGACGCTCAGTGTAGGCGAGTTGTCCCCCACCTCCACACTTCCTTAGAGAACTGGGATGCCTTTTCCCTGAGTAAAATGCTTTATTTTAGGAAGGGAAGAGACGGTTCTCCTTACCATTGGAAATGTTCCATCTGCTACTCCCTGAACTACACCTTTGGGATGTCTCTTTAAAAACCCACAGACCTTTGGGTTTGTCCATGACCTCCAGCCTAAATGCCTAATATTTTATTGCAACACAGCTTGGCCACAACATAAATTGGACAGTGGGTCCCGGTGGCCAGAGAATTGGACTTCTGATTTAAACATTCTTACTGACCTTGACAACTTTTGCAGAAGAGTGGAGAAATGGTCTGAGGTCCCCTACATCCAGGCTTTCTTTGCACTCAGATCACAACCCTCACTCTGTGACTCCTGCTCGCCTTCTTAGATTTTCCTAGTATTTAACATAACATCTCTCAATCAGCACTTGGCATCAGGCACAAGCTGCAAAAGCTGAAAGAATGCTCTCAGACTCCCCAATGAGACCTTTTAAACCTGGCCTTTAAGGTCTTTAATAACCGAGATGAGGAGGCAAAAAAACAGAAGGTAGCTGAGTATCAAATGCTAGCCTCTGCCTCAAGGGCCCCAGACCCAATCCTGGAGCACTAGAGCAGCCTGAAAAGCAAAAATTGTCCTATTAACATCCCACCAGGTGCTTGCTTTAAATGTGGCAATGAAGGTCACTGAGCCAGCAAGTGCCCTCATCCAAGCCAGACCCCACAGCCTTGCCCTCTTGGCAGTGGGCCCCATTGGGAGTCAGACTGCAATCGGACATCTCTAGGTAAGACCCCATCCCTTCCCAGGCTGGCTGGTCCCTCCTTTCTGGAGCTGATAGGCCTGGCTGCAGAAGACTGAAGGTACCTAAGGATGGATACAGTGATGAGCTTAAGGCAAACTTGATGGTGGCAAGTCTCCCAATTTCTTTCCTTATCAATACTGGGGCAACCGACTCTGCCTTACTGGAGTACAAAGGTCCCCTCCAACAGTTTTCAGTCTTTGTTGTGGAGATTGATGGCCAAATTACCCAACCCATGTTGACCACACTCCTACAGTGCACACTAGGATTCTTCACTTTCATACATGTCTTTTTTACTTCTCCCTTCCTGTCCCACCCCATTACTGGGCTGAGAAATTCTTTCCAAATTAAATACCACCCTTACTTTCCATAAGATCCATAATTTCCTTAACCCATCCCTGGGATTCGTCTCAAGCTTCCCTCCAACTTCTAGAAAGCTCAAAGAAAAAAAGATCTCACCCTCCACCACCCCCACTCTCTAGACAGCAAAACTCAGGGGAAAAAAAAGGAAAACAAAATCAGGTCATTTAAATATCTTAAAACCTCTTCCTAGAGGTCTTAAAGATTCTGTATTTCTGAGAAGATAGGAGAACTAACACCTTTCCAGACTCTGTGAACTGTGAAAATGGAAGAGGTCCTGCCGCGACCTCAGTGTATAGGAGAAAAAAGGGGGGAGCACTTTTGAAGTCCAAGCAGCAGCTCAGCAGCCCATCCCCTCTCCTTCTCTTCAGTCACTTGGAATGCTGTTCTGTCAACGGGAAACAACTTCCAACCTGTAAAAAAATTTATGCAAGAGAGAACAGACAGGCTTGAGTAAAAACAAGCATTAACCTTGTTGAAAGGGAACACATCCCTAGGATATGACGACCCCACCATAAACTGCTTTTAGCTAGAAAGGTTTGATATAGGCCATCCTGAGTGTTTACTTTGGGTCTCTAAGTTTGCCATTGTACAGGGCTCATCTGAGCTTGACAGGTTTAGTTCATGGTCCACCCTATCTTTCATTTTTTTAATTCTTTTTAAATTTTTTAATAATTTTATTTTTTTAATGGGGCAAAATCAATAAATCAGGATACATATATTCAAAGATAACATGTCCAGGTTATCTTGGCGTTCAATTATGTTGCATACTCATCACCCAAAGTCAGATTGTCCTCTGTCACCTTCTATCTAGTTTTCTTTGTGCCCCTCCCCCTCCCCCTTTCACTCTCCCTCTCCCCCCTCTCCCTGTAACCACCACACTCTTATCAATGTCTCTTAGTTTCACTTTTATGTCCCACCTACGTATGGAATAATGCAGTTCCTGTTTTTTTCTGATTTACTTATTTCACTTCATATCACGTTATCAAGATCCCACCATTTTGCTGTAAATGATCCGATGTCATCATTTCTTATGGCTGAGTAGTATTCCCTAGTGTATATGTGCCACGTCTTCTTTATCCAGACTTCTATTGACGGGCTTTTTTGTTGTTTCCATGTCCTGGCCACTGTGAACAATGCTGCAATGAACATGGGGCTGCATGTGTCTTTACATATCAATGTTTCTGAGTTTTGGGGGCTATACCCAGTAGAGGGATTGCTGGGTCATAAGGTAGTTCTATTTTCAGTTTTTTGAGGAACCACCATACTTTCTTCCATAATGGTTGTACTACTTTACATTCCCACCAACAGTGTATGAGGGTTCCTTTTTCTCCACAGCCTCTCCAACATTTGCTATTACCTGTCTTGTTAATAATAGCTAATCGACAGGTGTGAGGTGGTATCTCATTGCAGTTTTGATTTGCATTTCTCTAATAACTAAAGAAGATGAGCATCTTTTCATATATCTGTTGGCCATTTGTATTTCTTCCTGGGAGAAGTGTCTGTTCATGTCCTCTTCCCATTTTTTTTATTGGGTTGTTTGTTTGTTTGTTGTTGAGTTTTATGAGTTCTTTGTATATTTTGGATATTAGGCCCTTATCTGAGCTGTCGTTTGAAAAAATCATTTCCCATTTAGTTGGCTTTCTGTTTATTTTGTTATCAGTTTCTCTTGCTGAGCAAAAACTTCTTAGTCTGATGTAGTCCCATTCATTAATTTTTGCCTTCACTTCTCTTGCCTTTGGAGTCAAATTCATAAAATGCTCTTTAAAACCCAGGTCCATGAGTTTAGTACCTATGTCTTCTTCTATGTATTTAATTGTTTCCAGTCTTATGTTTAGATTTTTGAACCATTTTGAATTAATTTTAGTACAGGGGGACACACTGTAGTCCAATTTCATTCTTTTGCATGTGGCTTTCCAGTTTTCCCAGCACCATTTGTTGAAAAGGCTTTCTTTTCTCCATTGTGTATTGTTGGCCCCTTTATCAAAAATTATTTGACTATGTATATGTGGTTTTATTTCTGGGTTTTCTATTCTGTTCCATTGGTCTGAGTGTCTATTTTTCTGCCAATACCATGCTGATTTGATTGTCTTGGCCCTATAATATAGTTTGAAGTCAGGTATTATAATGCCCCCAGCTTCATTCTTTTTCTTTAGGATTGCTTTGGCTATTCGGGGTTTTTTATAGTTCCATATAAATCTGATGATTTTTTGCTCCATTTCTTTAAAAAATGTCATTGGAATTTTGATGGGAATTGCATTAAATTTGTATATTGCTTTGGGTAATATGGCCATCTTGATTATATTTATTTTTCCTATCCCAAGAACAAGGAAAATTCTTCCATCTCATTATATCTTTTTCGATTTCCCTTAACAATGGTTTATAGTTTTCATTATATAAGTCCTTTACATTCTTTGTTATGTTTATTCCTAGGTATTTTATTTTTTTTGTTGCAATCGTGAAGGGGATTATTCTTTTGAGTTCCTTCTCAAAAGTTTCATTGTTGGCATATAGAAAGGCTATTGACTTCTGTATGTTAATTTTGTATCCTGCTACCTTACTGTACTGGCTTATTGTTTCTAGTAGTCTTTTTGTGGATTCTTTGGGGTTTTTGATGTATAGGATCATATCATCTGCAAAAAGTGATACCTTTACTTCTTCTTTTCC
Organism: Saccopteryx leptura; assembly: GCF_036850995.1. NCBI lineage: Eukaryota > Metazoa > Chordata > Mammalia > Chiroptera > Emballonuridae > Saccopteryx > Saccopteryx leptura. The sequence goes on along the minus strand of NC_089504.1, from coordinate 177,101,279 downwards.
GATATGGATGCCTTTTATTTCTTTGTCTTGTCTGATTGCTCTGGCTAGAACCTCTAGTACCACATTAAATAAGAGTAGAGAGAGTGGACAACCCTGTCTTCTTCCTGATTTTAGGGGGAAAGCCTTCAGTTTTGTGCCATTTAATATGATGTTAGCTGATGGTTTATCATATATGGCCTTTATCATGTTGAGATATTTTCCTTCTATACCCATTTTGTTTAGAGTCTTAAACATAAAATTGTGTTGTATTTTATCGAAAGACTTTTCTGCGTCCATTGATAAGATCATGTGGTTTTTGTTCTTTGTTTTGTTGATATGGTGTATTACGTTAACCGTTTTACGTATGTTAAACCATCCTTGAGATTCTGGGATGAATCCCACCTGATCATGATGTATTATTTTTTTAACATGTTGTTGTATTCGATTTGCTAGTATTTTGTTTAGTATTTTAGTATCTGTATTTATTAGAGATATTGGTCTGTAGTTTTCTTTCTTTGTGCCATCCTTGCCTGGCTTTGATATGAGGGTTATGTTGGCCTCCTAAAATGTGTTTGGAAGTATTGCTTCTTCTTCAATTTTTTTGGAAGACTTTCAGTAGAATAGGAACCAAGTCTTCTCTGAATGTTTGATAAAATTCACTGGTATAGCTGTCTGGTCCTGGACTTTTATTTTTGGGGAGGTTTTTAATGTTTTTTTCTATTTCTTCTCTACTAATAGGTCTGTTTAGGCTTTCTGCTTCTTCTTGACTCAGTCTAGGAAGGTTGTATTGTTCTAGGAATTTATCCATTTCTTCTAGGTTGTTGAATTTAGTGGCATAAAGTTTTTCATAGTATTCTACAATAATTCTTTGTATATCTACAGTGTCCATGGTGATTTCTCCTCTTTCATTTTGGATTTTTTTATATGAGTTCTTTCTCTTTTTTCCTTGGTGAGTCTTGCAAAGGGTTTGTCAATTTTGTTGATCTTTTCAAAGAACCAGCTCCTTGTTCTATTAATTTTTTCTATAGTTTTTCTGTTCTCTATTTCATTTATTTCTGCTCTGATTTTTATTATCTCCTTTCTTTGGCTGGTTTTGGGTTGTCTTTGTTCTTCTTTTTCTAGTTCCTTAAGGTGTGAAGTTAAGTGGTTCACTTGGGCTCTCTCTTGTTTGTTCATATATGCCTGAAGGGATATTACTTCCCTCTTATTACTGCTTTTTCTGCACCCCATGGATTCTGATATGTCGTATTATCATTTTCATTTGCCTGTATATATCTTTTGATCTCTGCACTTATTTCTTCTTTGACCCATTCATTTTTTAAAAGTATGTTGTTTAGTTTCCACATTTTTGGGGGGTTTTTTCCTCTTTTTTCCAGCTGAATTCTAGTTTCAAGGCTTTAGGATCAGAAAATATGCTTGGTACAACTTCGATTTTTCTGAATTTGCTGATGATGTTTTTGTGGCCCAACATATGGTCAATTCTTGAGAATGATCCATGTACACTGGAGAAAAATGTATAATCAGTCACTTTGGGATGAAATGTCCTGTAGATGTCTGTCATATCCAGGTGCTCTAGTGTTTTGTTTAAGGCCACTATATCTTTGTTAATTCTCTGTTTGGATGACTGAACTAGAGCTGTCAGTAGTGTATTGAGGTCTCCAAGTATGATTTTATTTTTGTCAGTTTTTGTTTTAAGGTCAATAAGTAGCTGTCTTATATATTTTGGTGCTCCTTGGTTTGGTGCATATATATTAAGAATTGTTATGTCTTCTTGATTCAGTGTCCCCTTAGCCATTATGAAATGGCCATTTTTGTCTCTGAGCACTTTTGATGTCTTGTAATCAGCATTTTCAGATATGAGTATTGCTACACCTGCTTTTTTTGGATTTTATTTGCTTGGAGTATTGTTTTTCAGCCTTTCACTTTGAATTTGATTTTATCCTTGTTACTTAGATGAGTTTCTTGTAGGCAGCATACAGTTGAATTTTCTTTTTTAATCCATTCTGGTACTCTGTGCCTTTTTATTGGTGAGTTTAATCCATTTACATTTAGTGTAATTATTGACACTTGTGAGTTTCCTATTGGCATTTTATAGATTGCTTTCTGTTAGTTTTGTGTATTGTTTGATCCTTCTCTTTCATTTTTTTATCTTTTGTTTTATTTGGTTGTATTCCATACATCTTTTCTCTGTTGCTATGTTTTTAAATCATGTGCTTCTGTGGTGGTTTTTTCAATGGTGGTTACCTTTAAGTAATGAAAAGCGTTCCTACCCTGTTCATTGTAGTGCACTATTTTGTGAGTACATTTGCACTCCATTGTCCTTTGCTACTGTTAATCTCCATCTTCTCCCCCTCTTTCTTTTTGTTGTTGTCACAGTTTAAATTTGGTTTTATTGTGTTCTTCTTGGAGCTTTACTTGTGGCTTTGTTTTTTTTTTTTTTTTTTTTCTTTGTATCTGATTGGAGAACCCCCTTTAGTAATTCCTGGAGTGGGGGTTTTCTGATGATAAATTCCCTCATCTTTTCTGTATCTGTGAATGTTTTTATTTCCCCTTCATATTTGAAGGATAGCTTTGATGGGTATAGTATTCGTGGCTGAAAGTTCCTCTCTTCCAGGTCTTTAAATATTGGGGTTCACTCTCTTCTAGGTTGTAGAGTTTCTGTTGAGAAATCAAATGATAATCTAATGGGCCTTCCTTTATATATTGTATTCTTCTTTTTCCTGGCTGCCTTGAGAATTTTTTCTTTGCTGTTGGTTTGTGCCAATTTCATTATGATGTGCCTTGGAGTAGTTTTGTTGGGGTTAAGAAAACTCAGAGTTCTGTTTGCTTCTTGAATTTGAGGCTTTAGTTCTTTCCACATGCTTGGGAAGTTCTCATCTATTATTTGTTTGAGTATGTTCTCCATTCTATTTTCTCTCTCTTCTCCCTCTGATATACCTATTATTCTTATGTTATTCTTTTTGATGGAGTCAGATATTTCTTGTAGGGCTATCTCATTTTTTTTAATTTTTGAGTCTCTTTCTTCTTCTCTCTGTTGTGTCTCAAGTTGCTTGTTTTCTATTTCACTAATCCTACCTTCTATCTGGCATGTTCTATTAGCTAACCTGTTACCTCGTTTTTCAGCTCATGAATTGAGCTTTTCATCGCTGTTTGATTTGTTTTTATAGTTTCAATTTCCTTGGAAATATATTCTTTGTGTTCATTAAGTTGTTTTCTGAGCTCCCTAAATTGCCTATCTGTGTTTTCTTGTATATCTCTGAGTATTTTTAGGATTTCATTTTAAATTCTCTGTCGTTTAACTCCAGGGTTTCTAATATATTAAATATTTTCTCCATAGATTTTTTTCTCATCTATCTATGTTACCTCTCTTTATTTTGTATCCATGATATTCGATTTTCTCTTTCTTAATGGCATCTGAGGGTGGTTTTGTTGATAGTATTAATGAGATTTAATAAAGAATAAAAAGTTAAAAAAATAAAAATTAAATATCAAAAAGAGTTGTTATTTTTAAAAAAATTAATAATTAAAGAAATAAAACTAAAATTAAATTAAATTTTAAAAAAAGTAAATTATTCCACCCCCCTCCTTTTTTCCTCTCCTCTCCTCTCCCCTCTTTCTTGAGAAAATATTGTGGTGAACTGTGAATTATATTGTACTAAATAGAACAAACAATACTTGTAATGGAGGGCCTGAATTGGGGAGAAGTAATAAAGGGGCAAAAAAAGAAAATTAAAAAAAAAAAACAGAAAAAAGGGGGTGTGGACCCACAAAAAGCAAATAAGGAAAAAAATTGGGTCAAGAATAAAATGATTTGATCCTATGTGTTGGTTGACTAAGGGTTATGATGAGAGGAATAAGAGGGAAACAGGAAAATGGGGGGACAAATTAAAAAATTATTTAGTAGAACAAGAACTAGATAAAATGGAGAACCAGGGATGGGAGCACTTCTAGTGAGTTAAAAAGGTGAAGTAAAAACCCCCCAAAGTGCCACAAACATAAGTTTGAGTCCCAGATACGATAATTTGTTCCTTATTGAGGTTTGAATGAGAGGAGATGTAAAGAGAAAGGAAGAAACTAATATAGAGGTTGAAAAGAAAGAGAGAGTGAAGAAAAAGAGAGAACCACTAAAATAAGAAAAAAGAAAAAAGAGGAGAGAGAGAGAGAGAGTTAAGGGTTTTGGAGTGCAACCTTCATAGAGAAAGGAAGAGGAAAGAAAAGATAATGGGAGATGTAACACTTATGGATAGTGTAGTTCAAGGAGAGGAGAGAGTAAGACCGGCAGAGAGTTAAATGACCAAATTGGAAGAGGAAAAAAAAATCAAGAATGAAGATAAGAGAAACAAATGAACAAATATAATAAAATGGGATAGGTTATAAAGTCTGTGAATTATTCTTGATTTTGAGAGGTTATCTTCTTGCTTTTTCTTTTCTCTCCCTCTTCCTGGTCAGTGACTCTGTACCCCAGATTCTGCCCCTTTGGCACACTCAGGTAGAGGTTTGCAGTTGATAAGTCTCTATGGCAATGTCATATATTGTGCTTCAGTCTCGTTGACAGTTGAGGCTCATTAGCATTTATAGGCTCTAACAGTGAGAGAGTTCGTGTTCTTGGAGCCTCTCTCCTAGTCTTTCCTTCCTCAATTAGTAGCCTGATAATCCAGCTATGGGGTTGCTGCTGCCTCTGCCTGGATAGTAAGAGGCTCAAAGAGCTGGCAACTCCCCACTCTATTCCCACTCAGCACAGGGCTCTGGGTAAGGTTCATTCAGTCAGAGCTGCTAGCATAATCAGGCAGGGCTTCCGCCCACTCAAAGACCTCTGGCTCTGCCACTCTGTCTGGTAACATGGGCGGGTGCCCACTCCTGCAGCGCTTGGAGGAAACTCTCACTCTCCATCTCTGCGCAGACCAGGATATTAGGCTGGAAGTCTCACACTCTGAGTGAAACCCCCGCCCCCACAGAAAAGTTTCAGTGTTGGAATTGGCTCTCGCTCCCTCCCCGTGCGCGGCTTTTTCAGGGTGCTGGGGCGGCCTGGAGATTCCACTTTTGGTCCACACAAAGGCCCCGGATTCTCCCCCTCTGTGGGATAACACAGGCTCCCACTCCTGAGGTGCTGGGAGGAATCTCTTGCCCACTCTCCATGCGCGCCGACCAGGAAATCAGGCCAGCCACCTCACCCTCTGAGTGAAACCCCTGCCCGCACGGAAAAGTTCCAGCATTGGAATTGGCTCTCGCTCCCTCCTCGTGCGCGGCTTTTTCAGGGCACTGGGGCAGCCCGGAGATTCTGCTTCTGGCCCACACAAAGGCCTCTGACTCTGCCTCTCTGTGGGGTAACACGAGCGCCCACTGCTGAGGCACTTGGAGGAATCTCTCGCCCACTATCTGCGTGCACCGACCAGGAGTTTGGGGAAAATGGCTGCCCCACTTGTCTTTCTTTGTGTGGGTTTGGTGCGAGTGTTAGCTTGTATTGACTGGGTCGCCACAGGCACAGTTTTTCCTCAGCTTGGATCTCCGTGCCACAGCCTGGTTCAGCTGTTTGTGCCACGGCCTACATCTATTCACCCCCTTTGCCCGCCTCAGTTTCTATATTCTCAGTTCCCAGTGAAAGCAGTCCTATTTATGTTAGTGAGGAAGGTGGACCATTTCTTACTCCTTATTTCCTTCGGGGTTTGATTATATATTTAGCCAATTTTTCACTCGACCATACCTTCGGGTGTATTGTGAAACATCTGGAGGCTCCAAGGATAGGTTTTTCTGTTTCTGATTGAAGATCTCGTTGAGTTTTGGGGGAGATTTATCGGTATCACTTCCTACCGCGCCATTACTCTGACGTCATCTATCTTTTATTTTTTATCCACAGTTCATAAAAGTATCAGTCTGAAATTACTTAGTCCTCACTAATAGGTAAGGTTGTTTTTTTGTTTTGTTTTGTTTTGTTTTGTTTTTTACAGAGACAGAGAGTCTGAGAGAGGGATAGATAGGGACAAACAGGAACAGAGAGAGATGAGAAGCATCAATCGTTAGTTTTTCGTTGTGACACTTTAGTTGTTCATTGATTGCTTTCTCATATGTGCCTTGACTGTGGGCCTTCAGCAGACCGAGTAACCCCTTGGTCAAGCCAGTGACCTTGGGTCCAAGCTGGTGAGCTTTGCTCAAACCAGATGAGCCCGTGCTCAATCAAGCAGGTGACCTCGGGGTCTCGAACCTGGGTCCTCCGCCTCCCAGTCGACTCTATCCACTGCGCCACCGCCTGGTCAGGCTAATAGGTAAGGTTTTTAAAAACAGAATTCTTATTAATTAGAAACATATCATATAGAGTTTTACTCCACTTCCCCCAAAACACATAATCGCAACCCATTCTTCCCTTATTTCTATACCAGATCCATAATGCATTTCTTATTTTGTCTAAGTTTTATCCTCTCTATAACTTCCATAAATTCCTGGTCCCTTCTGTTTCCTGTTTCCTCTCTATTCATGGGGGAATAATTCCCTATTTCTCACCTACAATGCTCTAACTGGAAAAACATCATGGCCACCATGGCTGCCATAGGACAGGATACAGGACAGAATTTTCAGCTTCCTACATGCTCCCTTGACTTCCTTGCCTACATGGTGACAATCAAATAGCCTTAGACTATCTCTTAGCCAAAGGGGGAGTCTGCATGATCACTAATACCTCGTGCTGTTTCTATGTCAACTCCATAGGACAGGTAGAAAAAAGAACCCAATGGATCTCAGAAAATGCAGCTTGGCTCAAAGTTTTCAGCCAGGAAGGGCCTAAGGACTCCATCTGGTCAGCTATACAGGAGGCTCTGCCAAAAGTAACTTGGTTATTACCTTTCATAAGCCCGTTAATAACTCTCTTATTAATACTTCTCTTTGGCCTCTGTCTTTTCAGGATTTTCATGTGCTTCATACAGAATCGAGTCCAGACTCTCACCAATAAAACTGTCAGCCAATTATTCCTTCTCCCGGCCTCACACCAGTACCAACCAGTACCCCAAGAAATTTAGGCTTTTCCTCTTAGCTGTCCATGATATCTTTTCTCACCTTGAAGTAGTCTTAAGAGAAACCATGACCTTCTTTCTTTCTTTATTATAACCAAGAAGATAGGAATATTAGAGCAAAATGTACCCTCAGGGCTCAAAACTGCCCCCTCCCAACCCTTCTTCAGTCAGTACATGATGAATTGTACTTAACCTTTAAATTGACCAGACAGGAGCTCGTTACCACAGGAGCCCTTTACCAATAGAGGCAGGAACTGAAACAGAAGAATACCACAAGCCCAGGCTAGAGGCCTGGTAACCAGCATCAAGAGAAATTGCCAGAAGGAAGCAGCAGAATATAAAACTAACCCTCTCATCCCTGCTTGGGGCCGACTCCCTTTTCAGACTCAGTCCACCTGCACTCAGGTGTTTGCAGGAAATCCTCTTTTGTACACTTTGGGCTCTGCCAGGTCCGAGACCTTTCAGTATCATTAAATCAATAAGATTGCTTCAAAATATTTTTTCAGATTACAATGTGATAGTTATTACTGGAATTTTTCTATATGTTGTGTATGACTAGAGTCCCCCTTTTTTTGAAGTCAAGATTAATTATTAAGATATTCCTTTGCTGATGACATATTGTCATCAGTTCCTCCTTAACAGATAAAAAGCTAAGGAAATGAGGTAAAGAGATTTAGTTATCAACAATTACTTTTTAATGTTTATTTAAAATCGCTGTGCATGGGGTGATGTTCATAGAACTTTATATGCCTGTTCACATTGTTGGGTCTTTGAATCCTTGTGACAACCTATATTATTATTATCTTAATTTTTCAATGTTGTCTCATTTGTACGCATGGGATTTTAATGTAAGAAGGAGACTGAGTGATGACATAGAGAGATCAGTGCCATTGAGAGAATTGATTATGTACATTTCACAGAGATGAGGGCATGGCATGCCACCAGGGCTGCTGGGGAAGCACCTGATTGGTCAGGAAGCAGAAGCAGGAGTAAAAGGCAGGCCCAGGACAGAGCCTTGGAGTTTCCACAGGAAAGGCAAGAAGGGCAGAGTGAATGGCTTAGGGTAGGCCAGTTTGAATACTTTCAGTGGGCTTGGGCTGTAGAGGTGGTCTCTAGTGGTCTGGCCCTGGGATTAAGGCAGGGGAGATATTGGCCTGCAGTGTGAGTTAGATAAGGAGGGTGGCTGGGGGCATTGACTCGGTTCTGGTTAGTTTGCATATGAAAGGCATGCTCCAAGTAAGTTGTTTACTATCTTTAGGAATTAACTAACTTTGCAAGAAGTCTCTCCCCAGGTTTGTAAGGCCCCCTTAGATATCAAAACATGATTAATACAAATGTGGACACTGAGGAGAGGAGAATTTCAAGGACTGGTCCAAGCTCATACAGCTAGGAAGAGGTGGAGCCCTTCAGCTCCTGCTACTTTTGAAGATCTCTCAGAGCTTTATCTTCAGGGTTGTTTCCTGATTCTAGCAATTATGCTACATTCCCTTCAAGATCTCAAGCACAAATAGCTGAGGGATATTGAAGTAAAAGTGCTTTTTAAAAGTGCAAAGTAAAGGGCAATGTTTTTGAATCTAGATGTTAGAAGACAAAGCTAATAGAGCTGGGATCATTTAGCCTGGTGAAGCAAGGGGGTAGGTGTGATGGTGGTTTGTGAAAGAGATTGACCTGGGTTTTTCTCAACCTCCACATGGAGGACTTGGACAGAAATGAAAAGGTTTCTAAGAACATTGTTTATAAAAAAAAAAAAAAAAAGTGGTGGATTGTCAGTTAAGGACACGAATCTACTTTTCAAGAAAGAGTTCTTTACCTTCCCCCAGCCTTTCTCACAATTATAATAATAATTAATAATTTCAAATCATATCAACAAAACCTTTAGTTTTATAGTCATGTGCTACTCAACAATGAGGAAATGTTCTGAGAAATGCATTTCTGACAATTTCATCATGTGTGAACATCAGAGTATACTTACATAAACCTAGATGGTATAGCCTCCTACACACCTAGGTTATATGTTACAGCCTATTGTTCCTTGGCTACAAGCCTGTATAGCATGTTAGTGTACAAAGCATGATTAAATAAAGCATGAGAGAAAATGATGCATTTAAGAGACATGGTAAACAGGTGGGTGTATGAGGCTGCTGGCTGCATAACACAAATAGTATTTTAAAGAAAACTTTTGTAACAAGTGGAAAGAGTACATTCTAAAACAATGATGAAAAAGTATAGTATAATAAGTACATAATCAGTAACATAGTTGTTTATTATGATTATCAAATATTATGTACTGTGCATAATTATCTGTGCTATACTTTTATACAACTGGCATTGCAGTAGGTTTGTTTACACTAGCATCACCCCCCAAAAAAGCAAGTTATCCGATGACACTATGATGGCTACTATGTCATTAGGTGATAGGAATTTTTCAGTCCTATTACCTGTATAATGTTATGGGGCTACCATGTTATATATGCAATCTCTCATTGACCAAAACCTTGTTATGAGTTGCATGACAATATTATTTTATCTTAAAAAATTGTTTTCTCATATTTGTGAAGGGTTTAGATTTTATTTTACTAAATTCATTCTAAATTATTTTAAACTAGATTTCATATTTATAATCATTGAGATAGTAAGAAATTCATTACCAGTCATAGGGTATGGGGTTGGGTTGGTGTGATCAAAGCCTTGCATTTCCAAGGTTACCCAAGAGAATGGAAAGAGTTTCATGTTTTCGTTATGCTATTTACAAAATAATGTATTGTTCAATTTTGATGATGATTACAGAAGCAGAAGATTTTGTTTCTGTACAGTCCTTTTAAAGTTGAGTGGCACTACTACCCTTGCACAAAGCCTAGGCACAGAAGTGGCAGTCTTGGTGCCTGCTGCACAGTCTCTCAAGGTGCATGACTGGCAAAGGAGTCAGGATCAATCTGCTACTTCATCAAGTACTACCTACTCCCTTCCTCTTCCTTGTTTTTTAGAATCTCCCCTATCAAAGCTATAAAATTGTTCTTCCAGCTTTCCAACCCTAAAAACTTTGTTTCCCTTCTGCCATTTCCTAAATCAATTCAGGCTTTCCAAAACAAGTCAGTAAGAAAGACTGTCTTTGAGTAACTCAACCTTTGTCGTTGAAACTCAAGTTCAGGGAACCCCAAAGCCTCCCTCATTTTAATGAGGAAAGAAAAAATATAGCATGAACAAAATGTAAATTAGTATCTCAATAAACCACTCTACCATCATTTTCATAAACTCAGAGAGAGGTTGTATATCCCACATCAACAAGGAGCTGCAAATCTATTCTTATTGAGACTTAAAGCTAAAATGGCCATCTGCCATCAACCTGCTGCCTACAAAAAAAGGCTTTGTAACTGCAAGAGAGAAGCTGGCCATTTCTCTCATTATTCAATGCAAATATATTATAAAAAGAGAGCATAACATTAAATAACCTTTCAAAACATAATGCCATATTAGAAAAAAAAATCCTAAATATCAAAAGAATGCAGTTTTGGCCATGGGACTAAACACAGCTTGTTGGAACTCATTTTGTTTGTTATAACTAAGCCACTGTGGAATGATTTCTTCTTTTCCAATGTGTAATGGTTCATTTCATGCATGGAACAACTGTAATGAAAACAGCACTTTATGAAGTCTTTGCCTTTTGGCTTTAAATTGCAAATAAAATAACATTACTCAGATCTCAGTTGTCCCCCATCATTACCTCTGGTACTTAGGTTGTGTGTCTATCAAATATTCTTTGCCTCATACAGAAATACATGAGAAGCTGAGAAAATCAATTTTAATGAAAGTGTGAATAGTAGAGAAACAGACAGTATTCCCAAAACTCAGAGATGGCAAAAAGCTTTTAAGCAGAAGCAACAGCCATCATGAAATACATCAATAAAGGAATTAAAGACTTGGGAGGCAGCTAAAATATATAGTTGCAGGCAAGTGACTAAAGGGTGTTAATAAATTTACATCTCGTTTGGTGTTTGAAAATAAAATAGATGACTTCCACATTGTTGAAAGTGGTGGTGGTGGGCAGTTCTGTTTTGTGGACCCTTGGGCCACACAGGAACATTCAGGAGGAGGCAGCAAGTGAATTCTCCACTGTCCAAATCCACCCCCATCTGGGATATTTTTTTCTCCCTCTTCATGAAAGCCACTGAAGCTCTGGCTTTTCAAAGCCTCTAGAAATACAAGTCAGTCACAGCAAATATGAAGGAGCATCTGTTACCTGCCACCATTCTTACTTTTCTAATCAACACTGCCCTTCCTTAGGTCACTATCATTAATTATATTATTGGAACAGTTCTCAATATCCTCTGCCTCACTTTGATTTGAAACACTCCTGCAAAAACCATCTACCTAAAAGGCAAATCTGAACCTGTCAATCAGATTATGACTCCTCGTTACCTACACAATGAAATCTAAGTTCTTTAGAATGAATTTTTGTTTTAGTCTCCCTTTTTTTTAGCCTTATTTGTTTTATACCTAAATCTGGTACTGCATTTTATTTTGGAAAACTTGCAAGTGTGTGCTATTCGTGGGATGTAATGCATGGCTATTGTCTGATAGTTTTCCAAAAAATTTTATCTTTTTCCATGATCCAGGGTCCATTTATATTGATTGTAGAACAACTTGGATCTGCAGGGACAACAAATGCCTTCATGGTTTGTTACTTGTTTTTTCTCTTCAATCATTTCTTGACACTCTCAACTCTTTGTTTAACTCTGTCCTCCCAATCTACTTAAAGTCCAGTGAATGCCTTATGCTCGCTCTCCTCCAGGCATTTGTACATGTCATTCCATCGTCCCAGAACTCACTTCCCCAGCTGTATTCTTATGCATTCTAAACTAAATGTTGGTTCCTTTGGGAAGCTTGTGCTGTTACTCAAACAATGTGATATCTTTTCTTATAGGGTTGTATCCATACACCTCTATCAACAAACAGGCTACCTGCTCACCTTGTTAGGTTGTCCTTTGACTATAAGTTCCATGAGAATATGGACTTTTTACTTTTTAAAAATGCATTCACTCAATGTTTTTACTATTATTTCTTCAATACCTAGCTCTTCAAGGTGGAACATAGAAAAATAATAATTTAACAAGTTGGTTGTCAAATTTATTTAATTATAAGTGATCTAATCATGAATAATCTCTTTCTTTTTCATAGTAATGTAGACTTGAATATTATGTGCAAGACTGAGGATTTCTACATTTCAGTTATTCACATATCATTTTTACAACCCTTGTCTAAATAATACCTGTATTATTATTGATTTAAGATTTTTGTTTAAATTCATTTTTTATCAAAATAACTTTATTTAAAAAGGAAACATTATGCCACTACTTTAGTGAAAAGCAACATTATTTGCCATCAATAGAAGATGCATATCAATACAAATTAAAAACAAAACACAAATATTAAAATTTTATGCAAAGATGTTAATATTAAAAATGTGTACATACTTTGAAATTTGTCCTGTGTTCAGTCAGTAGTGTATATGCCACACTTCAGAACTAATGTGTTATATTATTGAACCATCCATCATCTTGTTTTGAAATAATCTTTGCCCTGCATACTTCACAGGGTTGTTGATATAAACATGTGAGATAAAGTTTAGTTCTTCTTATAAACTATGAAGTTCTACTTAAGTGTAAGTGTGAATAGTTATTAGTTTTACTTTATTTCTATTGGGAAAAGTAAGCAGACAAGGAAAGAAGATCAAGAAGAAGTATGTGGGGAGAGTCATATTTCACTCATTCATTCATGCCTCTAAAAAACTAACTTAGTTTTACTTAGTCAAACTTTCCGAAGAATGCCAAAATTCAAAGCAATTCCAGGAAGTTGTTTTTTATTTCCCTTATTTATTATCAAAGTGATTTTTCAGATAGCAAAGTTGAAAATGTTTTATTATAAACTAAGCCATAATTTCAGTGTTAGGAGTGTGTTAGTTGGAAACAAAAGGTATTAGTTCATTAACTCTACCACCAATACAAATCTCTATGTAAATGTAAAGTAAATATGCTCATAAAGTGGAAGCTCACAAAAATACACATCACACTTTAAAAAACAAACCCTAAATGATTCTATTATGAAGATATTTCATTCTTATCTTTCTTATTCATATATCTAGTTTTGAATGGTCTTATTAAAAATATAATGGCAAGGAGGGAAGATGGCAGTGGAGTAGGCAGATGCACAGACTCCCAGCTCTCACAACCAAACTGGAATACAAATCAATTTAGAAACAATCAGCATGAAAAACCAACTCTGGACTACAAGAACAGCTCTCAAAAACCAAGGAGCAAAGAAGAAGCCACAACAAACCTGGTAGGGAGTGCCTGAATCTCCCCTGCTAACAGGAACGGAGGGGGCAAGTGAGGCTGAGAGCCCAGAGGGGCTCTCACTCCAGGGAAAAGAGCAGAAAATACTGCTCACAGCCACTTGCCTGGCGACCAGGGAGCGAGGTATGTTGAAAGGACCGGCTTGTTTTCCAAGAGGAAAAGGGAGAGAGAGGGACAGATGGTGAGGGGCAGAAGAATGCAGAGGATGACCTAAAAAGCTGACTCATCCAGTGCTGGAGGCTGCCATAGCTGGGGGAGGGACTGATCCTTCCACATAACACAAGATAAAAGTGCTTCCAGATCACAGATCTCCAGACATCTCTTCAGCTCCAATCAGCGCAACAAGACACAGCTGAAAACAAGAAGAGGGAAGGAGGGGCAGTAACTCCAGTCTCCATGGAGATCTGAGATACACCTCCCCCTACTGAAGCTGAGAAAACAGCCTGCCCCCAGAGAGATTATCTGGTAGAAGAGGCCTTCAGAGACTCAGGTTACACCCACACATACCTGGATACAGTTTCAAGAAAGCACCCTGCTGAGATCATTAACAAGACTATCACCTATTTAAAAAAAAAACACAAGACTTCAAAGCAGCCCAAATTCGAAAGTGGATTACAAATAATAGCTGATGCCAACCAAAGAAGACCTAGAAATAACACAATTGAAAACTGGAGACAGACAAAACAAAGCATAGACTCAACCAGCTCTACAAACAAAACACAGACATAATGAGAAGACAAAGAAGTGAAATCCAAATGAAACCACAAGAGAAACCTTCAGGAGATGAACTGAGTGATAAGGAAATAACCAAACTTCCAGATGCAGAGTTCAAAATAATGATTGTAAGGATGCTTAGGGACCTTAGAACAACAATGGATGGTCATTACAAATACCTAAATAAAGAAATAGCGAGTATAAAAAAAGGATATTAAAATATTAAAAAAGAATCAGTCAGATGACAAATACAATATCAGAAATGAAGACCACAATGGAAGGAATTAAAAACAGGATGGGTAGAGCTGAGGATTGAAACAGCGAGTTAGAGGACACCTTGAATGAAGACAAGAAAGCAGAGAAGAAAAAAGAAGAGACTCAAAAAATCTGAGAAAACTCTTAGAGAGCTCTGTGACAAGATGAAGAGAAATAACATCCGCATCATAGGGGTTCCTGAAGAAGAAGAAAAAGAACAAGGGATAGAGACTTTGTTCTATCATATCATAGCTGAAAACTTCCCTAAATTAAGGCAAGAGAAACTCTCACAAGTCCAAGAAGCATAGAGGACTCCATTAAAGAGAAATCCAAAGAAACCTACACCAAGACACATCATAATTAAAATACCAAAGCTAAGTGATAAAGAGAAAAAATTAAAAGCTGTAAGAGAAAAAAAGCTATCACCTGTAAAGGAGTCCCCATAAGGATGATATCTGACTTCTCAACAGAAACACTTGAGGCCAGAAGGGAATGGCAAGAAATATTAAAGTAATGCAGAACAAGAACCTACAACCAAGACTAATTTATCCAGCAAGGTTATCATTTAAAATCGAAGGAGAAATAAAAAGCATCCCAGACAAAAGAAAAACAAAACCTCAAGGAATTCACTACAACCAAACCAATGGTGCAGGAAGTGTTAAGGGGCCTGTTGTAAACAGATCAAAGTGGGAAAAGAATATAGCAAAAAATAAATACAGCTTTAAAGAATAAAATGGCAATAAACAACTACATATCAATAATAAGCTTAAATGTAAATGGATTAAATGATCCAATCAAAAGACATAGGGTAGCTGCATGGATAAGAAAACAGGACCCGTACATGTGCTGTCTACAAGAGACACACCTTAAAACAAAATATGCACATAGATTGAAAGTAAAAAGATGGAAAAAAAGATTTCAAGCAAATGGAAATGAAAAAAAAGCTGGGGTAGCAATACTTATATCAGACAAAATGGAATTTAAAACAAAGGATATAGTAAGAGATAAAGAAGGTCACTACATAATGATAAAGGGAGCAATCCAATGGGAAGATATAACTATTATAAATATCTACGCAACTAATATAGGAGCACCTAAATATATAAAGCAGACTTTGATGGATATAAAAAGCGAGATCAACAGCAACACTATAATAGTAGGGGATTTCAATACCCCACTAACATCACTAGATACATCCTCAAGAAAGAAAATTAACAAAGAAACAGCAGACTTAAAGGACACACTAGATCAACTCAATTTAATAGATATCTTCAGAACCTTTCACCCTAAAGCAGCAGAATACACATTCTTTTCAAGTGTTCATGGTACATTCTCTAGGATAGACCACATGTTAGGGCACAAAATGGTCTCAACAAATTTAAGAAGATTGAAATTATATCAAGCACTTTCTCTGATCACAATGGCATGAAATTAGAAATGAACCACAGCAGAAAAGTTCAAAAACTCTCAAACACATGGAAACTAAATAGCAGGTTGTTAAATAATGAATAGATTAAGAATGAGATCAAAGAAGAAATAAAAAAAATCTTAGAAACAAATGACAATGAGCATACAACAACTCAAAATTTATGGGACACAGCAAAAGCAGTACTGAGAGGGAAGTCCATAGCACTACAGGCACACTCAAAAAACTAGAAAAAGCTAAAATAAACAACTTAACCCTACATCTAAAAGAACTAGAAAAAGAACAGTAAGTAAAGCCCAAATGTAGTAAAAGGAAGGAAATAATAAAGATCAGAGCAGAAATAAATGACAGAGAGGCTAAAGAAACAATACAGAGGCAGGAGCTGGTTCTTTGAAAAGGTAAACAAGATCGATGAACCTTTAACTAGACTCACCAAGAAAAAAAGAGAGAGGACTCAAATAAATAAAATTAGAAATGAGAGTGGAGAGATAACAACTGACACAACAGATATATAAGATATTGTAAGAAAATACAATACTATGAAGAACTGTATGCTAAATAGCTAGACAACTTAGATAAAATGGACAAAGCCTTGAAACATACAATCTTCCAAAAATCAATCTGGAAGAATCAGAAAACCTAAACAGACTGATTACACCAATTGAGATCAAAACAGTTATCAAAAAACTCCCAACAAATAAAAGTCCAGGGCCTGATGGCTTCACAAGTGAATTCTACCAAATATTCAAAGAGGAACTACCTCCTATCCTCCTCAAGCTATTTCAAAAAATTCAAGAAGAAGGAAGACTTCCAACCTCCTTTTATGAGGTGAGCGTAATTCTGATTCCAAAACCAAGCAAAGACAACACAAAGAAAGAAAATTATAGGCCAATATCCCTGATGAATATAGATGCTAAAATCCTCAACAAAATATTAGCAAACCGGATCCAACAATATATGAAAAAAGTCATACACCATGATCAAGTGGGATTTTTTCTGGGGATGCAAGGCTAGTACAATATTAGTAAATCAATCAATGTGATTTATCACATAAACAAAAGGAAGAAGAAAAACCACATGATAATTTCAATAGATGCAGAAAACATATTTGATAAAATCCAGCATCCATTTATGATCAAAACTCTGAGCAAAGTGGGAATACAGGGAATATACCTCAACATGATAAAGGCCATCTATGACAAACCCACCGCCAACATCATACTCAATGGGCAAAAATTAAAAGCAATCCCATTAAGATCAGGAACAAGGCAGGAGTACCCCCTTTCACCACTCTTATTCAACATAGTTCTGGAATTCCTAGCCACAGCAATCAGACAAGAAGAAGAAATAAAAGACATTCAAGTTGGAAAAGAAGAAGTAAAACTATCATTATTTGCAGATGATTTGATATTGTATATAGAAAACGCTAAAGTCTCAGTCAAAAAACTACTGGACCTGATAAATGAATTCAGCAAAGTGGCAGGATATAAAATTAATACTCAGATCAGAGGCATTTTTATATGCCAACAATGAACAGTCAGAAAGAGAAATTAAGGAAACAATCCCCTTCACTATTACAACCAAAAAAATAAAGTACCTAGGAGTACATTTAACCAGGGAGACTAAAGACCTGTATTCGGAAAATTATAAAACATTGATAAAAGAAATCAAAGAAGATACAAACAAGTGGAAGCATATACCGTGCTCATGGTTAGGAAGAATAAACATCATTAAAATGTCTATATTACCCAAAGCAATTTATAAATTCAATGCAATACCAAGTAAAATACCAATGATACCTGACCTGTGGTGGCACAGTGGATAAAGCGTCGACCTGGAAATGCTAAGGTCGCAGGCTCGAAACCCTGGGTTTGCCTGGTCAAGGCATATATGGCAGTTTATGTTTCCTGCTCCTCCCCCACTTTTCTCTCTGTCTTCTCTCTCTCTCTCTCTCTCTCTCTCTCTCTCTCTCTCTCCACCTCTCTCTCCTTTCTAAAATGAATAAATAAAGAAATTTAAAAAAATACCAATGACATACTTCAAAGATATAGATCACATATTCCAAAAATTTATATGGAACCAAAAAAGAACATGAATAGCCTCAGCAATCTTAAAAAAGAAGAATAAAGTGGGAGATATCATACTTCTGGATATCAAGTTATACTACAAGGCCTTTGTTCTCAAAACACAGCCTGGTACTGGCATAAGAACAGGCATATAGATCAATGGAACAGAACAGAGAACCCAGAAATAAACCCACAGCTCTATGGACAACAGACATTTGACAAAGGAGGTAGGGAATTACAATGCAGTAAAGAAAGCCTCTTTAATAAATGGTGTTGGGAAAATTGGACAGCTATCTGCAAAAAAAAAAAAAAAAAAAAAAAAAGAAACTAGACCACCAACTTATACCATTCACAAAAATAAACTCAAAATGGATAAAAGACTTAAATGTAAGCCGTGAAACTATAAGCATCTTAGAAGAAAACATAGGCAGTAAGCTCTCCAACTTCTCTTGCAGCAATATATTTCCTGATTTATCTCCAAGGGGAAGTGAAATAAAAGGCAGGATAAACAAATGAGACTATATCAAATTAAAAAGCTTTTGCACAGCTAAAGACAATAAGAACAGAATAAAAAGACAAACTACACAATGGGAGAACATATTTGAGAATATATCTGATAAGAGGTTAATAACCAAAATTTATAAAGAACTTGTAAATCTCAACACCAGGAAGACAACAATCCAATCAAAAAATGGTCAAAAGAAATGAATAGACACTTCTCCAAAGAGGACATACAGATGGCTAATAGGCATATGAAAAAATGCTCAACATCACTAATCATTAGAGAAATGCAAATTAGAACCACAATGAGATATCACCTCACACCAGTCAGAATGGCGCTCATCAACAAAACAACACAGAATAAGTGCTGGCGAGGATGTGGAGAAAAGGGAACCTTCCTGCACTGCTGGTGGGAATGCAGACTGGTGCAGCCTCTATGGAAAACAGTATGGAGATTTTTCAAGAAATTGAAAATCAAACTGCCTTTTGGCCCAGCTATCCCACTTTTAGGAATATAACCCAAGGACACCATGGAACTGCTCCAAAAGGAGAAATGCACCCTTATGTTTGTGGCAGCATTATTCACAATAGTGAAGATGTGGAAACAACCTAAGTGTCCATCAGAGGACGAGTGGATTAAAAAGCTTTGGTACATATATACTATGGAATACTACTCAGCCATACGAAATGATCACATCGGATCATTATAACATGGATGGACCTTGATAACATTATACTGAGTGAAATTAGTAAATCAGAAAAAGCTAAGAACTATATGAATCCATACATGGATGGGACACAAAAATGAGACTCAGAGACACAGACAAGAATGTGATGGTAACGGGGGTGGGGGGTTAGAAGGGTTGGGGGGGATGGGGAGGGGAAGGAGAGAGAGGTGGTGGGGGGAGGGGAAGGGCACAAAGAAAACCAGATAGAAGGTGGCGGAAGACAATTTGACTTTGGGTGAGGGTTATGCAGCATAATCAAATGTCAAAATAATCTGGTGATGTTTTCTCTCAACATACGTACCCTGATTTATCAATGTCACTGCATTAAATTTAATTTAAAGAATTGACAAAAAATATATATAATGGAGCCCTAGCTCGTTTGCTCAGTGCATATAGTATTGGTCTGGCATGCAGATATCCTCGGTTTGATCCCCAGTCAGGGCACACATGAGAAATGATCATCTGCTTCTCTTCCCCTCCCCCTTCTTTCTCTCTTCCCCTCTCTCAACCAGTGACTCAATTGGTTCTAGTGTTGGCTCAGGCACCGAGAATAGCTTGGTTGATTGGAGCATTGGTCCCAGATTGGGATTGCTGGGTAGATCCCAGTCAGGATGCATGTGGGAATCTATTTCCTCTCTTCTCACTTAGGAAAAAAAATATGTGATGAGAGTTTGTTTTCCTTGGTCTCTCCCATATATACATGTTATTAAATGTTGGTGTGTTTTGTCCTGTTAAAAAAATCAAAATTGACCCTGGCCGGTTGGCTCAGCAGAAGAGCGTCGGCCTAGCGTGAGAAGGACCCGGGTTCGATTCCTGGCCAGGGCACACAGGAGAAGTGCCCATTTGCTTCTCCACACCTCCGCCGCGCCTTCCTCTGTCTCTCTCTTCCCCTCCCGCAGCCGAGGCTCCATTGGAGCAAAGATGGCCCGGGCGCTGGGGATGGCTCTGTGGCCTCTGCCTCAGGCGCTAGAGTGGCTCTGGTCACAACATGGCGATGCCCCGGAGGGGCAGAGCATCGCCCCCTGGTGGGCAGAGCGTCGCCCCCTGGTGGGCGTGCAGGGTGGATCCCGGTCGGGAGCAAGCGGGAGTCTGTCTGACTGTCTCTCCCTGTTTCCAGCTTCAGAAAAATGCAAAAAAAAAAAATCAAAATTAAAACAACAAACACCCATAAACCCACTATCCTGACCAGGAACTAGAATGTTAATGATGCCTTACATCTACTTATGTGCTTTCCCTTATTTTCTCCTTCCTCCTTTCCCATAGGCATTTGCCATCTTGAATGTTGTGCTTATCATTCCCTTTATCAGTAGCTCCCTCCTCCTTATGGCTTTATGGTATATTTATGTCTAAACACGACATCAATTTGCTTTATTTTATTTGGAAAATTATAAAAAGAACATTAGGCTGTATATAGTCTTTTGGATATTGTTTTTTTTATACTTGATACAGTATTACCTAAGATTACTCCATATTGTTATAGATAGTAACAGTTAATTAATTTTTATTGCAATTAGGCACACATACGCATGTGTATGTGTATATATATTATAAAGCAAATTATTCATTTTTCTGAGTGGGCATCTAAATGGTTCCCAGTTTTTTGCTACATAACCAAGCTATTGTGGTTGAGCACACACAGGTAAATAATCTGAGAGCATGCCCACCAGGCTTTCCTAAACAATAAATACTGGAGAAACTCCTGGCAACAGGGACAGCAGCAATCTAAAGACCTGCAAAGCTATCCTTTGTTGTTGCCACTACCTGTGAACGTTAATATGAAACAAGCAGGGACCTATTACAATATGTAGCTCCTCTATTAAGGAGGTAAGGATTGTGCATACTTGGCTACCCTTAAGAAGAAAGAAAGAAGGTATGACATTTTCTTTTTACTGCAAAAGTAATAAATTCCATAGTCATTTGATTGTGGAGATAGTTTAACTCTACACCAAGGCTGGAGAATGCTGTTGATCAGTAGCTCTTTGCTGCATAGTGAACACTTGGAAGAGATTTTAAAAATTCTGATGGCTAAGCTATTCTATAAATCAATTAAATTAGACTGTTTACAGTTGGGACCTAGGTATCAGTATTATTTCCATAGCTCCCTAGGAATTATAATATACAGCCAAGATTGGAAACCACATGATCTAAGTTCTAAACTGTATGTTATCCTTTTTTTTTTTTTTTTTTTTTTTTTTTGCTAGAGAGACAAGGACAGACAGACGGGATGGGAGAGAGATGACAAGCATCAAGTCTTTGTTGTGGCACCTTATTTGTTCATTGATTGCTTTCTCATATGTGCCTTGATCAAGAGGCCACAGCCAAGCCTGTGATCTCTTGCTCAAACTATTGATTTTGGGCTCAAGCTAGCAACCATGGGGTCATGTCCATAATCCCAGCAATGTTGAGTTTGGCACCTGGGTCCTCTGTGTCCTTGGCCCACACTCTGTCCACTGTGCCATTACCTGGTCAGGCTGATCACTCATTCTTAAAATGAGCACAGATGAGCCTACCACTTTCAGTTCAGGAAAAGAAATACTCATTGATAAAACAGTATCAAACAAACATTTTTAAAAGCATAAACTAAAAAATTAAAATTTCTAATCGTTTCAAAATCAGGAGTCCACTAAACTAGACCACACAAACTCCTTCAGTCACCTTGACTTTTAAGAAGTAGAAGCAGCTACTTCTTCTACTTGAAACTTTTGTTTTTCCCTCTCTTTCCCCCCTCTCTCCAAGTAACATCTTGAAGGTTTCTTTCTCACTTCACCCATGCCAACCTTGGTGGGCAATCTTTGAAAATAATTTAAAAATGAACGACAACTAGAACTTAACATTTTGTACTAAAATCCATTTTTTTTATCTTCTAAGTCACTTTTCTGCTGTGCCTCCAAGTCCTTTCCACAAAATGCCACTCACTCACATCGCATAAAGAATGCTATTTGAAAACTAAACTAGAGCCCAACCAGGCAGTGGCACAGTGGATGGAACAACAAACTGGGACGCAGAGGATCCAAGTTCGAAACCCAAGGTTGCCAGCTTGGGTGCTGGCTCATCTGGTTTGAACATAGCTCAACAGCTTGAGCTCAAGGTCACTGACTTGAGCAAGGGGTCACTCACTCTGCTGTAACCCCCAGGTGAAGGCATATATGAGAAAGCAATCAATGAACAGCTAAGGTGTCACAATGAAGAATTGATGCTTCTCATCTCTCTTCCTTCCTGTCTGTCTCCCTATCTGTCCCTCTCTCTGTCTCTCTGTCTGTCTGTCTGTCTCTCTCTTTCTCTGTCAAAAAAAAGAAAACTAAAGCAGAATGTTTGCCCTCCCTTCAATAAAGTTTAATCTACAGCATTCTATTATTCAGTGTTTATTTAGTAAGCATTTGTTGTGCGGGTGGTATGTGCTGTGCACTTGGCTAGGTACTGAAATTGTGGAAATAAAGAAGGCATAAGTCACAATCTAATGGAGAAAATGTATTTCTGAGCAAATAATTCACTGAAAAATAATTAACTCAATTTTTGAAATTATGACATATTTGTATGCTTTAAAATTCAAAAAGTATAAAAATAAAAAGCCTTCCTTCCACCATTGTTTGGTTCACAAACACCCTTTAATAAGTGAGTAGTGTTATTCATTTCTTGTGTAGTTTTCTGGAAATTTTAGCACACAGGCAAATATAACTATGAATATATATTTATCACCGCCCCCTTTCTTCATAAATGGTCAATCAATTCACACACTCTTTTACACTTTAACGTTTTTCACTTTGCAATAAATTTGGAGGTCCTTCTATATCAGTAACTAAAGATCTTATTAATTTTTTGTAAAGGTGCATAGTTTTCATTGTACATATTGATATTTAATAATTCATTTTATCAACCTCTTAGAGACAAACACCCAAAAGTTTCTCCAATGTTATTCTGTAAAAAATACCGTTGCAATGAAGAGCTTTATGCATTTGCCATTTCAGCATCTCGTATGAGTAAAAACTAGGATAAATTTCCAGTAGTGGAACTATATAGTCAATGACCTTGTACTTTTGATAGACATTGACAAATTGTCATGTGCTGAAGTTATGCCAGTTTCCACACATGCCAGCAATATATGAAAGTGCCTATATCCTCACATCATTGCCAACACAATATGTTCAACATCTGAATTTTTGCTGATTTGATGGGTGGGAAATGATATGGTGTTAATTTGCATGGCTCTTATTATGACTGAAATTGAACATCTCTTTATTCTGTCAGTGTTAACGTAAAAAGAGTAAAGAGTGTTTTGAACTAAATGTAATAGAAGCAATAGAAAGGTAGCAACTTATCATCTCTACTGGGAGGGGCTCAATTTAAGCACAGTCTTCAGCTGTTTGTATTGGATTCTTTGTCAAAACATCTTACCGAATGAGTTGCCACGAAAGCCTGATGAGAACATGCTTTCTCGTTTTTTTTCCTTTCTGCCCTGTGCCTTTTACTGGATCTTTTAAAATATACCCCAGCCTCAACTTCTGGATGGCTACCAATATTTTCTGTATGTTAAGCCTAATCTGGAGGTACTAGAAACATTGAAGACACAAACAAAATCCATCGATTCCACACCAAAGCTTTATTGTCTAGCTTGGCCAAGCGGCTGCAACTCCGACAGAAATCTGAGGGAGAGCGCGCCAGCCCTTTGTTATTCTTAGTTTTTATAGTTTTGCAAGCAGGAAGTATAGAAGCAAAAATTGCAATTAGGTGCCCTTTACCACTACTAGTTATAGTCATATGTCCTTTAACATGATAGGACCATGTTCAATTTGCAAGCATACATCATTTTGGAGAAAACAAAATTTACAAGTCAACACAATGATAGAAAGATGTCTCTTTACATATTAAGAGATATTCCTATATTTTCTAATGTTTATCCGCCATCTCTTTGTCCAGAGTCACACACATTAACTATATGCATTTATATGGGAGAGGTAGTATCCGTGGGGACAAATGCCCGCAATGGCTCATTACTATAAGAAAAGGTTTATTTTGGCTTTTCTCTTCCTGCACCTGGCTAGCCATTCACCTCTTTCCCCACAGGTGTGGTGGAATGTCAGGGAATCCATGTTTTCCTTCCTTTTTAGAATACAATGCCCAGGGCCATCCTGGTTTTATGCCAATCACACAGTATAGAGATTATTCACAAAATTTCTCTACACACCTTAACCCAAATTAATAAAATGCTCTTTAAGCCTCTTAAAATATTAATATCGATTCTGTAGCTTTTGGTACTCTACAACACCTGCGGGTGAGGTGGCGCAGTGGCTCCTCAGGGCTCCTCATATAAGTTCAATTTTCATTCAGGTTATCTGACTTCATGCTTATCACTATTCAGATAGTATGATGACACTTTTATTACTGCCTTTTTAATATGATTTTCAAAAAGGTTTACTAAATTATTACATATTTAATTCTTATAGATATAACTACAAAGAATTTCTAACTTGTGTAGCATTTTAAAGTTTGCAAAGTGCCTTAAGGTATGTTATCTCATTTATGGTGCTTAACAGCTCTGTCATTTACTCTTTTAAAAAAATTTTTTTTTAATTTTAATTTATTGTGTTAACATGGCTTCACATGTCCCACTCAATATAACACCCTCTTCAACCTGTGTCGTGACCCCGCTACCCATGCAATGTCTCTTTCCACCCCATTTACCTCCCTTTGCCCACCTCCACCCCCCTTTCCCTCTGGCTATTGCTACCCTGTTGTCTGTATCTATGTGTTATGTATACATGACATTCACTCCTGAGACATTGTCTCTAATTTAATACAGAGAAATTAAGTTACTCTTACTCACTGTTAGTCTCACAGCCTAACCTGGGTCGTGTTGGAATCCATATCCAAGAATTCAAACTTTAAATCCAGTACATTTTCTATCTAGAGTCAAAGTGCCAAAATAATCTGGTTCTCTTTTGTCTCTGTGTCTGTCTTCTGCATCCCATCCACAGAGAGGTTGTTAGCAGCCTGGTTCTCATCCCCCTGATTTCACTCCCTAGACCTCATTGCATCAACTTTTCTCTGGGTCTTGCTATCAGTACACACATTCCAGTCAGAGTGACATGAACGACTTACTTCATAGGCAAGTTGGTACAGAATTGATTAGGTATTTCTACCAGCCTTCTCCTGACCTGGTCTTTCTACAATGTTTGTCACTACAGTCAGAAGAACTGAATCACCTACTCTGTCAATTGGGATGTTTATTCTTTGCTCTAAAATAAATTAACACAGCCCTGAAAGAAACCTTTTATCCTTTTGATATCCCTCATCCCCATCCTTTGAAGCATTTTTGAAAGGAGCAGTTGAGTCAGATCCTTTCACGAAATTGTCAGTCTGGTTCCTTGGAGGTCCGGACCTAATCAGCACATGCGAAAGAGCCAGCACACGCATTATTTTCCTCTGCCTCAGAGTCTTTCATCTTGGGCCCAGAAAGCTGTGTGTGGTTGCCTTCTTTGTGCAAGGGCACTCTATTTTATGCTGGTTTCAGCTTCTATGACATCAACTGATAATTTTGTAAAAGATTCTAATTCAGTTGAATGAATAAATGTTGACTTACATCAGGGGCAGAGAGTGTGGCCTGCTCCCCATTATTATTCTTTTTTGGTTGTGTTCCTATTCTGGTAATATTAGTGAATTGCCATGAGTTCTCTTGGCCACATCCCTGTGGAGGTTTAAGACACAAATCCAGTTGAGTAAGAGTCCTGCCTTGTGTGAAGCCTTTTCCCTTTCTTATTTGAGCTGCCTTGTGTGAAACCAACAAGAAAAAAAACTCTTTGGGTTGATTAACTCCTTCAGGGGTAACAAGCTGACCTCAGATTCAACAGACATGGAGGATGATAATGACACAGAAATGATTGTGGAGAAAGTTTACAAACAAATTGCAATTAGGGAGGTAAATCCAAAACAAATTATTAAATTTGATGCTTATCAAACATTCAATGCTCTTTCATTTAATAGCAAATTCCATTTTTACCATGTTCACCTTCAGTTTCTCTGTTTCACCTTTTCTTCCACAAAACTTATTTATTTTCCCTCTCATCTACATCTTTTTACTTCTGTATCTTCAGACCTGAGTAAACAGTCACTCACAGGCTGCTGAGTCGATGGCTGAATGGACCTGAGGCCAGCAGGACTTTGCCTGGCTCTGGTTCCTCTCCCCACCCCTTTCAGCTCAGGATCTTCTCTGTCCAGTACTTTCCACCTTCCTGTTTCTGCTATGAAGGTTCTTCCCTTTCAGCATTTAAAATTTCTCAGGTCTCTCTCATCTTGAATACAAAAAGTAAGAAGAGCTTTTGTCAGTGGAATGCCCCCTGCAACTGTCATTCTCTTGTTCTACTTCCTCTACAGTCAGATTTCATGAATTGTCTATTCTATCTGAAATCACTGCCTTCCTTTTCTCACTTCTGCATTTTCCAATTCACTGCAATCTTGCTTCTGCACCTTATAGCGCCCAGTGCTTGTTGAACTTATTCTTTTAATAGCATTTATTATTAGCCATTCACTCCATTTTTTACCTTAATTTTTTAAAAATTTTCAATTACAGTTTATTCAATATTATTTTGTATTAGTTTCAGGTAAACAGTATAGTAGTTAACCATATACTGTACAATGTTTCCCCTGATAAATCCAGTACCTACTCGGCACCATACATAGTTATTACAATGTTATTGACTATAGGCCCTATGCTGGACTCTACATCCTCGTGACCATTTTGTAACTCACTCCTTAAAACACTCTTTTACAATGGCTCCATGGCCCAGTGTTTTTTTTCCTTGTATTTTCTTCTCTTTATATGTTTCCTTTGAAAGTTTCCTTTTTCATTTATTTCTTAAATTTTGGTGTTTTCAAACATTGGTGTTCTGCAGGGGCACTCTACATACTCTCCACAGGTATCTTCTCTTACGCTCCTGGCTTCCATGAGCTCCCTCTTGGAGGGCTCTCTGAAGCTCTCAGACCTACTTACAGAACTGAATAGAAGTACAATTGAATATCTGCATCCAGATGCCTTTCAGCACTTCACTCTCAGAATGCTCAAAACTTCTGTCAGATCCTTTAGAATTCTGTTTCTCTTCCTTATTTCTCAATTTTAATGAATGATGTTGTCATCCTCCTTGTAGTCTAACTCCAACCAGAAACAAAGTTATCATCCATATCTCTCCTTCTTCCTCACCCCTCTGTCCAATCACAAAACTCTTTCATTTAAATATTTAAAATGTT
This sequence comes from Saccopteryx leptura, assembly GCF_036850995.1. NCBI lineage: Eukaryota > Metazoa > Chordata > Mammalia > Chiroptera > Emballonuridae > Saccopteryx > Saccopteryx leptura. The sequence continues at coordinate 177,074,021 of NC_089504.1, read as the reverse complement.
TCTTCTTCCAGTCTCCACTAGCTCTGCCCTAGTACAGGCCATCACCCCCCTTCATCTTTGTTACTAAAGCTTTCCCAAGTGTTCCATCCAATCTTCACTCTTCTGTCCATTTCCATACACAGCCAGATAGATCTTTCCAATATGCAGATTTGCTTACACCCTTCTTTACTTAAAGTCTCTCATTTCCCTTCCTACCCCCCATTTCCCTTTTTATTAAGTCAACATGCCTTAGTACATCAGACAAGATCCTCCAGAAGGCTCACCTATTGCCACTACACATTGTGCACTCTGTGCTTCAGACATACTCTTCTCAGGTCCTGGCTTACCTGTCACATCTTCTAGAAATGTCTTTCTTATTAGAGGTTGAATTAAGAACCCTTATTGTGTTTTTACATAGCATATTAATATCACATTTTTAGTGCATTGTAATTTGTTTTTTTATTCACATTACCTCGAAAATAAGTTCCTTAAGAGCAGAGATAACTTGCTCATCATTATGTCCCAAGGATATTTCCTGGCATATACTAAATTATTATTTAATATCTCTAGGACAAAAGAAAAAGAGTCTGTCTAAATTTCTTGACAGGTCCTGCTCCTGCTAGTCAATCAAAAGTCATAATACAATAATGTATATAAAATTATAAAGATAGTCCTCCAATAAATGCTATTTCTTTTTTCTTTCTTATTTGGCAACTAGGAAATCTTTACATAGAGCTGTGGAATGGGTTAACTTAGTCTTACAATGGCTTCAGTTTTTGTACTAAAATCTATTGCTGTATAGTGCCAATAATATTATAGAACTTTATGATGGCAATTGTCTTATCTATAGTTCAACATCCCATGAAAGTACAGGAATCATATTTTTGGAAAAATTTGAAGCCTATTGAGAATGCACAGAATGTACTAGTCATAAAGTAGCTGTTCTATGGAGTGACACTTAGATTGGTTTTTGAATTTCGCAGTTGAAAATTCAGTCAATTGACTTCACAAAAGGAAATTATAAGGATTGTTATTAGCAATAATAAAATTATCTCATGGACAGATTCATCTAGGATATTTACTAAACACATCAATGCACATGTAAATTTAATTCAATTAGTGTTTACTGAGAATTATGAACCTACTGTCAGATAATACAGCCATAAGAATCATAGCAAAACATATAGAAAAATGCTATTCTAAATAATTTTGGGGGTTTTTCCTCCTACTTTAATATTTTAATATTTATGATAAAAATGATGCATGCCTCATAAACAAAAGATAACATTTATATAAGCCTGTTTAAAATCTTTTTTTTATTCTCACACAAGCCTGAAATAACTGAGTGGATTTTATTATTTTCACTTTAGAGATGAGGAAATCAAGGCAAAGTCTTTATTCATTCATTTACTCATCACCTATTCACCTATACCCTCACATATCCCCATTCCTCAGTTTTTTGGTTTATATTACAGAGTAGTGTGTAAGTAGGTGAGGGCAAGGGAAAGGGATAGGGTGGCAGAAGGAGAAAGTATGTAGAGAAGAGCAAGAAAAAAATAGGAATAAAAATGCACAGCTCTTAGGAAAGAATGAATATCCTAAGGTCATTTATTCATTTTTCTTTTCCAGTTCTCATTTGGATATACTCACCTGCATCTTCTTTTCCTGTCCTTAAAGGCAACAAAGTTCTATAGAGCCTTATAACCCAACAGCTCTCCACACTCTCCAGGCTGGATCTGATCAGTAGGCACTCAGCTTTTTGCTCACCTCCTTTGATGTGCTTTTTTGAATTTCAGACCTGGGAAAGCCTAATTCTATATTTCTAGACTCTTTTGTAGCAAGTTCTGGATACCAGCTAGATACACAGATGCAAGATTTGGAAGCTGGCAGATTTAGAAGAGGTAGATACTGTCATCTTTCTGCTGTTTTTCCTGGCAAATAAGGTTTAGGACAGTGAGTGTTGAAAGCAGTGTGGTGGTGGGAGTGGAGGTCAGACTCTGAGTTCCTGTCCAATCACCAACTTCATGGGTGTCAAGAGGCCGCTGAGATATTAATGGGGCGTTTCTAACCCTTGGGTTAATCTACGACTTTTAATTTTTTCCTCCATGGTTCTACTAGCAGTTTTCTCATTATAATTTTTCTTACTTGTTAATGATTTTAGAGACATATAATTCTTCTATTCAATCCCTTTCTGTTTAAATTACTTATAGAAATTTTTATTTTCTCTAATGAACTCAAAACAATACACAAACTTTTACTTAAATTAGATAATTTTTGTGTTCTCAACTAAATTTGTCCTGGGTGAGATGGAATATTTCAAGAAAATACTATTGAAAGAGAGAAAGGACTCAGAGAACGTATGTTCTAGTGACTTGTGGGGTGCATGAAGCTTGTAATGATAAAGTGTAAGTTTGAATATAGATTTGACCCTAAATTTCAGAGTCTTTTAGTTATATCACACTATCAGTTTTCCAAAGCCATTAAAATATTACTGCAGTACTTGGCAAAAAGTAGAACATCAACATGTGGTTTTCCAAGTCAGTCAAATTTTCAACATTTCACAGGCTATATTTTAAATACAAGCACAGGAACTACTATGTGAAAACCATTTCAGTTTTTTGGAAGCAAGTTAATAAAATCCTTTATATTTAGAAATGCAGAGTAGAAAGCAAGGAAAAAATAGAAATGTAAGATTTTAAATATTAAAAAGTAGTGTAATTACTCTTGTTATAGCAAAAATAAGTTTTTATTGTGAAATAAAACAACTCAAATTTCAAATATTTAAAATTCATGGAAATGTCATTCATAAAAATTACTTCTGACTCTTAGTTTTTATTTAAATTCCTTCTCACACCAGCGTCAATTGAATTGTCCAACTAAATGTTCATTATTTTAAAGCAATATAACTGAACAGCTAACATGAACAGGTCACTGGAATGACCATTGACCTGATAGAATAATGTGGAGTTGCTTTTTACACAATTAACTATATATATATATATATATATATATATATATATTTGATATTTTATGCAATGCGAGAGCCTTACATATAAATATAAGACCTGTGATAAATTTTACATAACATTTTATACAGTAAAGTATGGATAATTTAAGTACCTATACTGCATATACCATTATATTGATTTTAATATTCTTTAACATTAATCTGTAACACATCTTAGAATAGCTAAATCGACCAAATACTGTTGCTCACCCATTCTAAAGGTGAATATTATTAAAGTCATTGTTTAATTAGAGTTTCATAATGAAGCATGTGTCACAAAACTTTTAAACTTTATAGCTTTCTGATATTTAACATCATTTAATAGATATATGTTTGCAAGTTTAACTGTGGAAAGACATTAATTCTTTCCTAGGTATATTACTATAATTTCAATTTGAATACCCACATAGAATGATTACCAGTGAGTATATGCCTGCCTTTGATTGAACTGAGTGAACTAAGTATTTTCAATACTTTAGCCAGATGAAACAAAATGAATATAGCAAAGTATCCATATGGGTGAGTTGCTGGGTTGACAATGAAAATAAAATAAAAGTTAACATATTAAACAGCGTGATCATCCCAGCTACGTTCCTTACCAAAATGGTGGCAGCCTGACTTTTATTACACCATCCACTTCAAGCCCTGGCAAGAGATATGTATATTTTTCTCTGAGAAACTTAAAAGTCACAAGAAAAATATTTCAGATTCTTAAATATAAGGCTCTGTAATAAAAAAAAATCCATTCAATCATTTAATCAGCCTAGAGTAAAACCTTCCTAATGTATTAACCTAATATAATTAATAAGCTGTATTCATGCAGACATTTCTTAATTAGCTTTATAGGGTTTTATTGTTAAGAACAAATAGCCAAAGATTACTTGATATTTAAGGAAAAACTCTGATGTAAAAAGATACATTAAAACAAGTAAAAATCAATTCAGAAAAATCAGTTAAAAGTGTAAGGAACAGAAAAAAATTAAAAATAAAATAAAGTTATCATAATCAGAAAAATGGAAGAAGATATTGTAATACTTACACAACAATGTAACTGTAAGTTTCCAGGCCACTAGTCAAAAATCCTAAACCTCTTTTCAAAGAAAATAACTCATATACAAAAAATTAAGAAAAAGAATGATTTCAAAATTTTCACAGATCAGATGCTATAAAACGATGGAACAATAACTTTAATTATAAGTGAAAATTATTGACAATCTAAAATTTCTCACTAACCCAATCTATCAGTCTAGTGTGGAGATAGAATAAATATACCTTTAGACAAATAGCATCTCAAAAAATTGTTGCATGTATTTTCTAAGAAAACTTCTGAAGGATGTGCTCCTCCAAAATGAGGGAGAAAACAAAAAGGAAGCAGTATACAGGATGCATAGAAGACAGAGGCAAAGGGACTTTACAGAAAAGAACTGTCATTTAGGCCTAGAGAGCAAGTAGTAGCGATTACAACACAAGTGTGGTATTCTAATATGAATTCTTTCAGGAAAAGGAAAGAGACTTTATCGATTGTGTATAAGTTTGCATGGAAATACTGTGTTACAAGACATTTCCAAAGATATTGGGTAGAGTGGGAAAACATCTCTAAGTTCCAAGGAAATAAAAAAGAAATAAGGCAATTTTTCTGAAGTTGGAAACAGGGAGGCAGTCAGACAGACTCCCGCATGCGCCCGACTGGGATCCACCCGGCATGCCCAGCAGGGGGCGATGCTCTGCCCATCTGGGCGTCACTCTGTTGCAACCAGAGCCATTCTAGTGCCTGAGGCAGAGGCCACAGAGCCATCCTCAGTGCCTGGGCCAACTTTGCTCCAATGGAGCCTTGGCTGCGGGAGGGGAAGACAGAGACAGAGAGGAAGATGAGAGGGAGGGGTGGAGAAGCAGATGGTGTGTGCTTCTCCTCTGTGCCCTGGCCGGGAATTGAATGCAGGACTCCTGCACTCCAGGCTGATGCTCTACCACTGAGCCAACTGGCCAGAGCTGAAATAAGACAATTTTAACATCAAAAAAAAAAAAAAGTCGGCCCTGGCCGGTTGGCTCAGTGGTGGAGCATCAGCCTGGCGTGCGGGGGACCGGGGTTCGATTCCAGGCCAGGGCACATAGGAGAAGCGCCCATTTGCTTCTCCACCCCCCCCTTCCTCTCTCTCTCTTCCCCTCCCGCAGCCAAGGCTCCATTGGAGCAAAGATGGCCCGGGCGCTGGGGATGGCTCCTTGGCCTCTGCCCCAGGCGCTAGAGTGGCTCTGGTCACGGCAGAGCGTTGCCCCCTGGTGGGCAGAGCGTCGCCCCTGGTGGGCGTGCCGGGTGGATCCCGGTCGGGTGCATGCGGAAGTCTGACTGTCTCTCCCCGTTTCCAGCTTCAGAAAAATACAAAAAAAAAAAAAAGAAAGAAAAACAAAGTGTTGTTTAAGATAATAAAATAAAAATACTTTACTTGACAAAAGGGTGAACAATATTTATTGAGTCATAATGAGAAAAGTATAAAATAGTAATTTTTGAAGCTTTATTATAAAAATGTAAAACATATGCAAAATTAAAAAGAATGGTGTAATAAATCCTGATAACACTTTTCACTCCACTTCAACAATGATGACTTTAAAAAATTATCATTTCTTTAAAAAATAATCACATTTACATCACTCCATTTCCTCTAATCAATAACAAGTTCTTATTATAATTAGCTACTCATTTAGTGTATGCATTTTTTTATTTTTCCTTTTTTTTCTATAATACTACTGTTTGAATAAAGATCCAAATGGTCACTCATTACAATTTAGGTTTCGCTTCCACTTACTGTATATTTCTGTACTTTCCTTGCAAGTTTTTAAAGTAGAAAATAAATATCTTTCCTGTGATGTTACCCACTGTTTAAATTTTGCTGATTATATCCCATGGTGTTCTTGAACAAAACTGAAATACAACAAATGTATTTGAATCTATGCACTTATTATGATACCTGATAGAGATACATTACTTATAAGATAATCTTGGCCCTGGCCGGTTGGCTCAGTGGTAGAGCATCAGCCTGGCGTGCAGGAGTCCCGGGTTTGATTCCCAGCCAGGGCACACAGGAGAAGCGCCCATCTGCTTCTCCACCCCTCCCCCTCTCCTTCCTCTCTGTCTCTCTCTTCCCCTCCCGCAGCCAAGGCTCCATTGGAGCAAAGTTGGCCCAGGCACTGAGGATGGCTCTGTGGCCTCTGCCTCAGGCACTAGAATGGCTCTGGTTGCAACAGAGTGATGCCCCAGATGGGCAGAGCATCACCTCCTGGTGGGCACGTGCGGGAGTCTGTCTGACTGCCTCACCCGTTTCCAACTTCAGAAAAAATACAAAAAAAAATAAATTCTTTTAAAAAAGATAATCTTATTATTTAAAACATCAAACCTGAATTTTATTGAGTCTTAAAATTCTGTTTATGAATATATAAAGTAATACCTAAAGTATGTAAGGTAGAAAGGAGTAGAATTTTAATTTAACCAAAACTTATGATACTAGTTATTAGAGCAACCTTTGGTGCATATGCTATTTAGAAGTATGGGTGTAAGTATTTACCTCTAAAGAGTTTAAAGGGGTTGAAACCAGGTAAAGCAGGGAGAGGTCAGAGTATTGTTTTTTTAGCCACATATTACTTTGATAAAATAATTTTAAAATTAAAGAAACAAAACTACAAAAACATAGAAACATCTAAATTGCCTTCTCCCAAAATTGGGTGTTTTTAGTAAAAACGTCCTTTTTGTTTTCTAATTTTTTTCCCCACTTCTGCCTGGAAGGTTTATCTCATTGTGTCACTCCTTGGCTCTGCAGCCTCCTCCATGCTCACTCTCTCAAGTGTATCCTGGCCTGGACAATGAATTTTAGAATCATTCCGTAAACAACTTATTTTTTTTTCTTTTTGGACCTGTTCCAAACCACTCCATCCCCTTAGACATGTCAGAATAGAATCAGAAAGAATCTTAACTATGGGATAGGTTCGCAGAGGAATGCTCTTTTGTACTTTTAACTTAGTACTTCAACTCAAACTGATTAGGTTGGAGGTGGAGGGAGCGGGTGAGATTTCTCTAAACAAAGTTTCTATTTCATATTTAATCTCCTTAGGTTAGCAGAAAAGTAAAATGGTCATAAAGATGTAAATTTTATTTTTCATATCTTTCCTGATTACTTCTTCATTAAGAGTTCTTTTTCAGAATTAGCAGATCTCTTTGGAAATAGTTATTACTTCACATCAATTTCTTTTTAATTGACTTGTGTGACTCAGAATTATAGTACACATGTATCTGCATAGAGCCAAAGTGACTTCTCATTTAATATCATAACAATTCTTAACTTCTATCAATTTTCTTATAGAAATTTCCTTTTCTTTCAGAGCTATTTAAGCACAGAGAACAGTCCCTTTTATTACTCAAGAAGATTAAAATAATGACATCACATAAGAATATGTATAAAAGGTCTTCTGAAACTTGGGAAGCTATTAAGATATGTAAACTATTATTTTTTTCTTTTCAATCACATGTAATACATGCAGGGAGAAAAAGTTTGCTGAATCATGTACTCTCTGTGACCTACACACAAGCTTAATAGCAGTTTCAGGGCAATCTGTGTCCTGGGAAATTTGTTAAAATTCAGGTAATCTTTTAATAACATATTGCTACTAATTTTGTATTATATCAATTTTATATGTTAATAAGTTTTTTTAAAATCAGTAGAAAAAGACCATTGTCCAAAATTGAGAAAACAAAAATATGTGAGTTTGTCATAGAAGATGTCATAAAGTAATGAATTACATCAGTGACATTTGATAAACAGCAGGATTTTTAGTAGATTATGACATCAGTAAAAATCATTATGATCAAACAGCCAATAAAGAATGGTAGTAAATGGATGGAACATTTTTAGTTGAATTTCTCTTTTTTTCTTTTGTTATCGGGTATATTTCAAGTTATTTTTACACATATGGTTCCCATTTACCTGCCATTTAAGAAGTTGTACTATTATTATCATTCAGACCAAATATGAATTTTATTTTTGAAAATTTTATTGTTTTGGCATTCTGACTTTTATTTTTTAAGCTCAAAAAAGGTTCTTGTTTTTTTTGAAAGACATTTACAGAATTTCTCTGCTTCTCTGAAAATGTAACCCTGTTCCTGTCACTTGGCTTAATGTTCCACACATGTTTTCTCGCTTAAACTTTGCCTCATTTGGCTGCAGGTTCTATTTATTTATTTATTTATTTATTTATTTATTTATTTATTTATTTATTTATTATGTAGCCTTTGAAAGCATCTCTAATAAAAAAAATGCAGCTGTGAGCAAGATTTCCTAAAATGTAGATGGAATTAATTTTCCAGGCATTTCATGCAAGAACTCTGATATATCTATAGGAGAGATTTTGTCAAAAGGAGTTTTAATGCAGCCAAATGAAAAAGTGAAAGAGCCAGAAAAAAATGATTAAGTAAGCAAGCAAAACCCAAACACAGAAAGGAGACAAGAAAAGGCAATCAGGAAGAGAAGAGGTGGAAAAGGAAAGAATAGACAATGGTGCAAGAAAGGAAAAAGTAAGCACATTCTATGAGAGGGAAGGAGGAGAGGAAGAAAATGAAAAGTGAGAATTGCAGGTGTGAGGAATCTTGTAAAAAAGTAAGTAATGTCTCCCTAGTAATTTCTGTTAGAGTATTTGCTTAAATTGCTCAATACCTCCAACTCTGTCACTGAAAGTATTATTTTACATCAGATCAATTAATTTTACAATTTATGATTTTAAATAAACTAATATTAGTTAAAAGGACACATTAGTAAAAACCAATGTTTTAAATATTGCTATTGAGATTTTTTTTCATAAACAATCTCTTCCGGCCACATATTATTTTTATTAACACTGAAGATTAAAACCTGAATCTACAATTTGGAATTTACTAATGCACAGCTAGGGAGCTTTTCATGTGAGGGGATTGTAAATATATATAGAATTGTAGAATTATATAGTTGAATTCAGACTATAAACGTACAGACTTTATTTTGTTGATTCTATCTCAGTTTTTCACCAATTATTTACTCTAAGCTCTCAAGATAGATGATTAAAATCACAGAAGAAGCAAAATGTACTGTATCTTTAATATGCAAATTGAAGTTAATTGTTGTATTTTCCAGGATTGTTCCCAGGGAACACATTAACTTCAAATGTATATGTAACACATTTTCCATAGTGTAAAATATTTAACATATTGATATAAATTAGTAATTTTTAACTATGTAGAATTACTGTGCTCATTTATATAAGTTTAAGATCATTTTACATGTACTCTGCTGACATAAAAGGTTTTATAGATGACTAAATGAATGCAGTTTCTTGGGTGCAGTATGAGTACCATGAATAAAGAAATTGCCATATGTGAAAAATACTACAGACTAGCTCCAAGAAGAATTATTTTAATATTAAAGGATTGTCCATGTAGAAAGAGAATAAAATTAACAGTGTTACATGACCTGTTCAAAGTTAGACAAACACAAAATATTGGATTTCCCAAATACATCAAGTCATTTAAAAACAAAGCTTTATAAAAGACTGAAAAAAGATGAAAAACAAACTTTAAAATTTAATCATAATCCAGCAGCATATCAATATTAAATGTAGAAACATGATTCTATTTTATATGCATTGCAGTTGAAATATGGTTTTATAATTCTAATATAATTAAGTTATCCTAAAATGTAATAATTGGTCATTAAATATAGTTTGAAAAAATTTAGAGGTTCTGAAATTAGTTGATGATTTTCTATAAAATAATCAGGCTAAAAACACAAGATTTTCTTCTCCTCTTGTCTGTTACCATGTTTTTCTTGAAACTTTACTCTGCAATTATTTCTTTAGATGTATGTGTGTTTTATTTTTGTTCATTTGTTTGACTAGTGTTTTGTTTGGCTTGGTTGTTTGTTTAGAAAACTGTAGTTTTTCTATGATAAAGTAACCTATATAGTCTTATCACAGTGTATGAAACATTCCTGGGCATGACTGAACCTCCTAAAGAATGATATCTGATACTGCAGGAAGAATTTGTGTTGTAACCTTGGAAAAAATCAATATATTAATGCTATATAAAATCCTTTTTAATTTTCTTTTGACTTGGTAGAGAGAATCAGTAAAAGAGCAGTCACTTTGGGCCAGTGCTGGGTTTCTTCTTTCCAGCTTTATAAAGTATTAGTTGACATAAAGTATTGTATCCGTTCAAAGTGTTTATGGCCCTTGGAATCATTGAACTGATTTGTCAGACATTCTGGATATTCTAAGACAATGGTGGATAATGGAAGAAACTCTTGATTGAAGGACAGGACACAGAGATTTCATTCCACTTCTGCCATGTTAGTTAATTAGTTACCATAGGAAAAGCAAGAACAAGAAGATTCCCCCCCCCCCCATTAAAAATAGGGCACATGTTAAGAAAACAAAAAGAAAGAACACTGCTCTTATTAAAACCGTATTTAATTTTCACTAGCTAATGGCAAGATTGATGATAATAATATATACTTTATAACTGCAAAATGAGAATATCTAATATTAAAATAACATTTGAATGCCTACAACAATGGGTTTCCTTCGGACCACTCTCTGAAGTTTTTTACTTAGTACTTGCCACATGACATAGTAGCAACTTCATTCAATAGCTCATAATTATTAATTCATTATCTCATTTAACTTAAAGTCCTTACAATGACATACAAGGTCCACATGATCGTCCCTTCCTTATCTCTCTGACCTCCCATATACCCTGCTTACTTTTGTCCTGGACCAAAAGCAGAATGGTACTAGTTACTCTGTTGTGCCAGGCATACTTCTGATTCACATATTCTCTTTGCTCTAGCTATTCTCTCTTCCTGGGATTCCTCCACCAAATATCTACTATATTCTCTTTCTCAACTTTTTCAAGCCCTTGCTCAAATATTGCCTTTCCTAGGAGGCCTCACTTGACACTTGAGGTAATATTGCTTACTGCCTTCTCTTACTGTACTTACTGTTTATTGTTTCTCCCTCCCTCTTCCTATATGCAAACCACATGATAATGGAGATTTTTGTCTAGAACAGTTTCTGGCTAGTAGAAAAACAATATTTTCGAATACCTGTGGAATGCTTGAACTTACTAAGTAGATATTAAGTATTTACTGTCTTTCAGGATTTGTGCTTAGCACTAGAAATAAAATGAAGAAGAAGACACAATCTTCACCCCACAAAAGTTTATGCAGTAGAATTCCCAGGAAACTCAATCAGATTCTGATTCAGTAAATCTTGGGTGGAACCTAGATATTTGCAACTCTGCCAGTTAAACCTGTATTCCAGAAGCACCTTGTTCTCACTGTCCTTGCGACCATCAGTGAAGTTGTTTAGTCATTGGATCTTTGAGATCAAATACAGTGCTTGAAACACTTAGAGTTGACTAAATCTCCTTCAGTGATGGAAGGAACATTTGGATAAATAAAATGTACTTTCTGCCTTCCAGCATTTCTTAGCACAGACAAAATTTCTACCAGGCAATTGTCTTTTATCCCTTAAAACTCATCTACCATGATGAATTGCATGCTCTACACACAGAACAGTGAAATGATAAAACAAAGAAGTCTGTGAATACAGAAATTCAGAGTGAAAACACACCTCAGAAGCATTCCACTAAGGTTTACTCTGCTGTGATCTTCAAAACCTTATTTAAAATTGATATCAATGATGTCTTTAGATATTATTTAAGAAGTCAACAAATGTAGCGTTAAGTTCACGGGGAAAATAATGACTTTTTTATAGCATGTCACAGTTACAAAGGCAGCAGTGCAGTTTTGGTGTTCCTGCAGATACAAGTGATCAATGGACAGGCTTTATTACAAGATTCTAGGCGCATGTATTTGTCATTACCAGATTTACATCTCTCTAGAATAAATGTGCAGGTGAGACTCACTTTGATTGACTGACAACAAATGATTGAGTTGTAATCAACTGAAATTTCAAATTTTCCCTCTTATCATTTCATAATTCACCCATTGCATTGATTGTCTCCAAAGGCACTTTGATTTTACTTTGGAAAGGGAAAGGTTTCATGGACCACAATAAAATTTAACTACAGGACATCAGAGAAAGAAAAAGAAGCAAAAGGAAGAAGATAACCTCTCAAAACCAGAAAAAATCCAGTCTTTATAACCTTTTTCATTTTTTTTCTTTTCATTATTGTATCTTTTTTTCTTCCACCTTGGTCTTTTAATCCTCTTTCTGTTTTAATCTTTTCTTTTCATTTTAAACTTCATTACCCATAGATGTTACACTTTCTATTCTTTTTCTTCTCTTTCTACAAGGGTTACATTTCAAAAACCTTAACTCTCTCATTTTATTTCTCTTTTTTCTCCCTCTCTTTTGGTTTCTTATTTTCTCTTTCACTTTTCCTCTCCTTCGATCCTCAGTCACAAATTATTTTATTTTAAATTCAAATTTTTTCTTTGTGGCATTTTGTGTGCTTTTTACTTCCTTGTTTCTCTCATTAGCATTCCCCCCAACTCTGGCTCTCCATTCTATGTAGTTTTTGTTCCACTTAACACAATAGAATTTGTATCTTTCACTGTATTTTTTTTCTTTTATTTTCTTCTTTTCTCTTTTACTATATTTCTCATTTGCCCGTCATATACAAACAAATTATTTTATTCTTGATTCAAATTTTTTTTTGTAGCATTTTGTGTTTTCTTACCTCATTTTTTGCCTCTTTGTCATTTCTCCCCAACTCAAGCCCTCTGTTCTATGTAGTTTCTGTTCCATTTAGCACAATATAATTTTCAGTTTTTCACTCTATTTTCTCAAAAAAATTTTTTTAAATTTTTATACTTTTTTCTTTATCATTATTTATTTTTAATCAATTCTTATTAGTGTTATATATGAAAAGATGCTCATCTTTGTTAGCTATTAGAGAAATGCAAATCAAAACTACAATGAGATACCACCTCACACCTGTTAGATTAGCTATTATCAACAAGATAGGTAATAGCAAATGTTGGAGAGGCTGTGGAGAAAAAGGAACCCTCATCCATTGTTGGTGGGAATGTAAAGTAGTACAACCATTATGGAAGAAAGTATGGTGATACCTCAAAAAATTAAAAATAGAACTACCATATGACCCAGCGATCCCTCTACTAAGTATATACCCCCAAAATTCAAAACCATCGCTACATAAAGACACATGCAGCCCCATGTTCATTGCAGCATTGTTCACAGTGGCCAAGACATGGAAACAACCAAAAAGCCCTTCAAAAGATGCTTGGATAAAGAAGATGTGGCACATATACACTATGGAATACTACTCAGCCATAAGAAATGATGACATCGGATCATTTACAACAGCATGGATGGACCTTGATAACATTATACTGAGTAAAACAAGTAAATCAGAAAAACTAAGAACTATATGATTCCATACATAGGTGGGACATATATGCTCTCCAAAGACACAAAATATAATATTATGTGCTAAACTCAGGGACACACAACCATTCTCAGACAGAAAATTAAAAGAGATAAAGCTTATTTTCAGTAGACCTTATGTTCTCTTTTTATGTATACCATTTTTAAGAATGTATGCATTCTTTTCCTATTTCAGATATCCAGGAATCTCATTTCTCTTTCCCCCTTTCTTCTAACTAACTCCTATTTTCAAAGACGGGCTTATATTAATAAATAATGTCTCATTGTGAATTTGCTAATGGGTTGCTTATCCCAAGCTTTTCTTACTCCAAGTGTATTCACCTTATAAGGCATGTCGCTGATTGTGGAGTTAAATGAATTTTGCTATCAGGGATTGGAAACAATGCAAGTTTTGAACAGTATGAAAGAGTTGATTATTGAATATCTATTTTTTGCCAGGTCCTGTGTTAGACACTTGGTACTTGATATACAATTTAATCATCATGAAAAATCCTATGAAGTAGATAATATTATTCCCTTTTTACAGATTAGAAAACTGAGACTTAGAAGATTAATTTACTTGGTCAAACACATGGGATTCAACTCAGAGGTTTTTCTGACTTCAGAAATTCATAATCTCCTGCCTTTCCACATCCCACATTCTCCATAGCCACAGAGACATGAGGTTGTGGGTGGTCTATACTGATGGAAAGTGGGAAAGAAAAGCAAGAATTAAAGAGGAAAAGGGAGAAATATATTACTTGATTACATATATCTTTAACCAAATTTATGAAGCCAAAGTTATTAGATAATTTGGAAATATTACTTTCCATAATGTCAAAATGGCATCTAGAATTTATGGTGGAAAAATGAATATTTACTGTGTATTAAGTGTCTAATCTGTCCCTTTTTTTAAAATTCATTTGTGCCTTGACCAGGCAAGCTCAGGGTTTCGAACCAGCGACCTCAACATTCCCAGGTCGATGCTTTATCCACTGCGCCACCACAGGTCAGGCCTAATCTGTCCCTTTTTATACCCTCTCTAATCCTGACAACAATGGTAATTGTCATCTTGTATTGTTATATTCATTTTGTCTTTTTGACTCTCTGATTCTTGTTTTTTATCCATATCCATCTTACTCTTGATCCCATTTATTGTGGACTTAATTTCAACTATTAGATTTGGAATAACTAGTATTTTTACTTTGTTCCGTTTAATAACCTCTTGCTTTTTTCACAGTGTTAATACCTTCCTCTATCTCCTTCAATACATTTATTTTGGTTATTTTAAAGTTTTGGTTGTTATAATACTTGTGCTTCAGATGACATATATTGTTGAGCTGTTGGATTTTTTTTAGGTAATTACATATAATTCTTAAGTGTTGAGTTATTTTAGCTCATTTAGCTCAAGAGCATGTACTTGAGACTCTCAGCTACTTTGGCAGGTAGGATGTACAATATTAGAGAAGGGCCAATAGGCAGGGCCAAATGTAAGTCCCAGGTGAAAACCTCAATCACTGTTGGTAACTCCTACTTATTGAGATAATTAAAAAATATTTTGATTACAACAAAGTCTGCCATTTTACAATTATTAAAATACCTAAAATAGTAAAGAGAATTTAATGACAATACCAAGTAATGGTGAAGATGTAGAAAATCTGGACTTTTTGGTCATTCATGTATAGAACACTAATGGTATAGCTACTTTGGAAGATAATTTGTAAGTTTCCTATCAAGTTAAACATACAGTTAAGATTTTACCCAGCAAACCCCATTTTAGTAATTTACCTAAGATAATTAAAAATTTATTTCACACTAAAATCTAAATGCAAGTATTTATAGCAGCCTTATTCATAATTACACCAAACAAAATAATTCAAATGTTCTTCAGTCAGGGAATAGACAGTAAACTATTGTCTATAAATACAATGGAATGTTACTCAGAAACACAAAGGAATATATTACTGATATAACATGGATGGATCTCAAATGAATTATGCTATGTGAAAGAAGCCAGACAAAAAGGCTATATAACTGTGTGATTGCATGTGTATTTCACACTTTTTTTATTTAGAAAATTAAATTTAACTGGGTGACATTGGTCAACCAGAGTACATAGATTTAGAGAAAACATCTCCACATCATTTGGAAAGTCAATTATGCTGTATATCCATCACCCAAAGTCAAATTATTTTCTGTCACCCTATATTTTATTTCTCTTTAAACCCCTCCTTCTCCCTACCCCTACTTCTCCTCTCTTCCTCTCCTCCTGGTAACCACTGCATTTTTATTTATGCCCATGAGTCTCAATTTTGTGTCCGACCTATGTATGGAATCATACAGTTCTTAGCTTTCTCTGATTTACTTATTTCACTCAGTATAATGTTATCAAGATCCATTCATGTTGTCCTAAATGATACTATGTCATCATTTCTTATGGCTGAGTAGTATTCCATTGTATATATGTACCACTCTTCTTTATCCAGTCTTCTATTGAAGGGCATTTCAGCTGTTTCCATGTCTTGGCCACTGTGAATAATGCTGCAATAAACACGAAGGTGCATGTATCTTTATGTAACCATGTTTTCGAGTTTGGGGGTATATACCCAGTAGAGGGATTGCTGGGTCACGTGGTTAATCTATTCTTAATTTTTTGAGGAACCACCATATTTTCTTCCATAATTGTTGTACTAATTTACATCCCCACCAGCCGTGAATGAGGGTTCCTTTTCCTCCTCAGTCTCTCCAGCACTTGTCTTTACATGTCTTGTTGATAATAGCTAATCTAACAGATGTGAGGTGGTATCTCATTTAGTTTTGATTTCATTTCTCTAATAACTAATGAAGATGAGCATCTTTTCATATATCTGTTGGCTATTTGTATTTCTTCTTGGGAGGAGTGTCATGATCAAAAGATACATGCACCTTCATGTCATCTTCCCATTTTTTTATTGGATTGTTTGCTTGTTTGTTGCTGAGTTTTGTGAGTTTTTAATATATTTTGGATATTAAGTTCTTATCTGAGCTGTTGTTTAAAAATATCCTCTCCCATTTAGTTGGCTGTCTGTTTTTTGTTGACAGTTTCTTTTGCTGTGCAGAAGCTTCTTAGTTTAATGTAGTCCCATTCATTTATCTTTGCCTTTACTTCCCTTGCCTTTAGGGTCAAATTCATAAAATATTTTCTACTGCCAAGGTACATGAGTTTAGTAACTCTGTTTTTTAATGTAATTTATTGTTTCAGATCTTATGTTTAGGTCTTTGATCCGTTTTGAATTAATTTCTGTGCAAGGAGATAAACTGTAGACAAGTTTCATTCTTTTTTTTTTTTTTGTATTTTTCTGAAGCTGAAAACGGGGAGAGACAGTCAGACAGACTCCCGCATGCACCCGACCGAGATCCACCTGGCACGCCCACCAGGGGCGACCCTCTGCCCACCAGGGGACGATGTTCTGCCCCTCTGAGGTGTCGCTCTGCCATGACCAGAGCCACTCTAGCGCCTGGGGCAGAGGCCAAGGAGCCATCCCCTGTGCCTGGGCCATCTTTGCTCCAATGGAGCCTTGGCTGCGGGAGGGGAAGAGAGAGACAGAGAGGAAGGAGGGGGGGTGGAGAAGCAAATGGGCGCTTCTCCTATGTGCCCTGGCCGGGAATCGAACCCGGGTCCCCCGCACGCCAGGCCGACGCTCTACCACTGAGCCAACCTGCCAGGGCCAGTTTCATTCTTTTGCATGTGGCTTTCCAATTTTCCCAGCGCCATTTATTGAAGAGCCTTTCTTTTTGCCATTCTGTATTGGGCTCCTTTATCAGAGACGATTTGACTATATATGTTTGGTTTTATTTCTGGGCTCTCAATTCTGTTCTATTAGTCTGTGTGTCTATTTATCTGCCAGTACCATGCTGTTTTGATTATCCAGCTTTGTTTCTTTTCCTTAGGATTACTTTGGTTATTTGAGATTTTTTATGGTTCCATACAAACCTGATGATTTTTTGTTCCATTTATTTAAAAAATGACATTGAAATTTTGATAAGAATTGCATTAAATTTATATATTGCTTTGGGAAATATGGCCATTTAACTATATTTATTCTCCTTATTCATGAACAAGGAATTTTTTTTATTTCATTATGTCTTTTTTAATTTTCTGTAATAATGCATTGTAGTTTTCAGTATATAGATCCTTCACATTTTTTGTTATGTTTATTCCGAAGTATTTTATTTTTTTTGTTGTGACTGTAAAAGGGATTATTTTTTTGAGTTCTTTTTCTGAGGCTTCGTTATTGGCATGTAAGAAAACAATAAACAACATACTTCTAAGAAATGAGTAGGTCAAAGGAGAAATAAAAGATAAAAAAATATATACAGACAAATGAAAATGACAAT
Source organism: Saccopteryx leptura (assembly GCF_036850995.1). Lineage (NCBI taxonomy): Eukaryota > Metazoa > Chordata > Mammalia > Chiroptera > Emballonuridae > Saccopteryx > Saccopteryx leptura. The sequence goes on along the minus strand of NC_089504.1, from coordinate 177,056,236 downwards.
ATCACATATCAGAATCTCTGGGATGCAGCAAAAGGAGTAGTAAGAGGGAAGTTTATATCATTACAGACTTATACAAAAAAACAAGAGAGAGCCCAAGTAAATAACCTAACATCACATCTTAAGGAACTAGAAAAAGAAGAACAAAGGCAACCCAAAGCCAGCAAAAGAAAGGAAATAATAAAAATTAGAGCAGAAATAAATGAAATAGAGAACAGAAAAAATATAGAAAAAATTAATAAAACAAAGAGCTCGTTCTTTGAAAAGATCAATAAAATTGACAAACTCCTGGCAAGACTCACTAAGGAAAATAGAGAAAAGACTCATATAAGCAAAATCTAAAATGAAAGAGGAAAAATTACCACAGATATCATAGATGTACAAAGGATTATGGCAGAATATTATGAAAAAATTATATGCCACCAAATTCTACAATCTAGAAGAAATGGATAAACTCCTAGAACAATACAATCTTCCTAGACTAAATCACAAAGAAGAAGAAGCCTACATAGACCAATAAGCAGGGAGAAAATAGAAACAACTATCAGAAAGCTCCCCAAAAATAAATGTCTGGGGCCAGATAGCTATACTAGTGAATTCTTCCAAACATTCAAAGATTTGGTTCCTATCCTACTCAAAGTCTTCCAAAAAATTGAAGAAGAAGCAATACTTCCAAACACACTTTATGAAGCTAACATAACCCTCATACCAAAACCTGGTAAGGCCAACACAAAAAAAGAAAACTACAGACCAGTATCTCTATGAATACAGATGCAAAAATCCTAAACAAAATACTAGCAAATCAATTACAACAACACATCAAAAAAATAATCCATCATGACCAAGTGAGATTCATTCCAAAATCACAAGGATGGTTCAACATATGTAAAACGATTAATGTAATACACCATATCAACAAAACAAAGAACAAAAATCATATGATCTTATCAATAGATGCAGAAAAGGCATTTGATAAAATACAACACAATTTTATGTTTAAAACACTCAACAAAATGGGTATAGAAGGAAAATATCTCAACATAATAAAGGCCATTTATGATAAACCATCAGCTAACATCATATTAAATGGTAAAAAACTGAAAACTTTTCCTCTAAAATCAGGAACAAGACAAGGCTGCCCACTCTCTCCACTCCTATTCAATGTAGTGCTGGAAGTTCTAGTCAGAGCAATCAGACAAGAGAAAGAAATAAAAGGCATTCATATTGGGAAAGAAGAGGTAAAGGTTTCACTTTTTGCAGATGATATGATTCTATATATAGGAAACCCCAAAGACTCCACAGAAAGGCTAGTAGAAACAATAAACCAGTACAGTAAGGTTGCAGGATACAAAATTAATATACAGAAGTGTACTTCACACTTTTAAAAAAGGTAAAACTGTAGTGGTTGTCAGAATTTGAGGGTGAAAAAGGGGCAGACTACAAAAGGTAACATGAGGGAACATTGGACCGATGTATCAAATCTCATTAAAAATTAAACCAAAAACAGTAAATTTGTATGTAATTTAAAAATAAATGCAATTTTTTTAACCAAAAAAAAATCTATGCTATTTGTTAATTCTCTTTCATATTTACTTTTCAGACAATAAAAATGGGTTAAAAATAACTTGACATATTTTGTTTTTAAAGTTTAAGAAACAGTCTCATGATTTTGCCACAAAGTCACACCTGAAATCTTTTCACTGGATATATTATCCATGTTTAATAAGCACTAGAGCCTGAAGAAAAACATTTCCAGCTTTACTATTTTTTTTTATCTGAAGCTGGAAACAGGGAGAGACAGTCAGACTCCCGCATGCGCCCAACCAGGATCCACCCGGCACGCCCTCCAGGTGGCGACGCTCTGCCCACCAGGGGGCGATGCTCTGCCCCTCCGGGGCATCGCTCTGTTGCGACCAGAGCCACTCTAGCGCCTGGGGCAGAGGCCAAGGAGCCATCCCCAGCGCCTGGGCCATCTTTGCTCCAATGGAGCCTAGAGGAAGGAGAGGGGGAGGGGTGGAGAAGAAGATGGGCGCTTCTCCTGTGTGCCCTGGCCGGGAATCGAACCTGGGACTTCTGCACGCCAGGCCGATGCTCTACCACTGAGCCAACCGGCCAGGGCCCAGCTTTACTATTTTTTATGTTGTGCCAAATCTTATTTGCACATGTGTGCATTCATGTGTGTTTAAGACTACTTTATTTTCTTAACAAGTTTCTTTTGCAGAGAAAACTTTCAGTTCCATTAATGGGTTCTCCCCTTTCCTCAGTTTATTAAACATGATGGAGATGAATGAGTTCAAATGCAGGTGGCCACACACACATACACACACACACACACACACACACACACACACACACACACAGACTAAATCTTGAGGTCAATTCCCTCTTGGATTGGCTGGGCCTTTATTCAAAATTATAGGCAGAGAATTCAAAGGTCATCTCACACTCATAAAGGTGGACATGTGTTTCCTGACACAGGTATTAAAAAGGAATTCAAACAATCAGAGAACTATTGTAACCACACCTGTCCCCTTTAGTGTGCACAGCTGTCTGAATACATATTAAAAATATCAGGCCTTGTTTGTTGTAATTTGCTTGCAATAATGGATGACTAAAGCACATTTAGAATTGAGTTCTAGTAAACATGCTGAAATGGCTATTCTAATCCAGAAAACAAATCCTTCCCTAACTTCTATAGCCTTAGTACCTTGAATAGTGCTGGTAAACATTGGGTGACCAGTAGATAATTGAGGAATAAATAAAACAAAATTTTCTAGGTCTACTAAATATGTGACTTTTCTCAGATTCACCACTTTTGAGGGGATATCTTCTATATCACAAGGCACTGAGAATAAAAAGTTGTTAGTTACTAATATTAAAGTATGCTAAAATAATACAACAGTTTTAAAATAGCATACTGATTCTGTGACTAGAATTCTAACATTATAATAGACTCAAAACTGGATGTTTCCTTCTTTGAGTCTTTCATTTTATTTAAATGTATTTATCATAAATTTTCAAAAAGTTGTCTTTACTTTGGGTCTCAATGCACCCAACTGGTGAATCTTACAAGATCTTTGATGGGGCCATATCATGGTTTAAAGAAAATGAAATAGGGCACCATCAAATCCGGGCTCTTTATTTTATAACACTCAAACTTTCCTTGGTAATAGAATCCTTGTTTCAACTTGGGTGGGAGTTAGAGAGAGGGAGAAAAGAGAAGCAGACTGAGAATAATAACGTAATTATTTATAAATGTCTGTGTCTAAGCATTTATCCTTGTGGTAAATATTTCTCAACATTCTGATCTACCCACTGTCTATCCTCTACTTGATTTTTTTTTCCTTTTGAGGGTAAGTTGGCCAATTACTGAAATATTCCCAGTGCTACAGGCTTAAAGAGAAAAAGAGAAAGAACAGCCACAATGTACCTTGGGATGAATCTACTTCAGAGAAGGATGGCTGTCATGACCACAGATATTTTTTATTATGGTCTTTGTCTTGGGCTAGTATATTTCGGAAGAGGAGGGAGTTGAATATAATTTACAATCTTTAAGCCATCAGTAAATGCTACTGTTTCTCTCTTGCTTGGGTAATCTTACCTGAAAAATTAGAAAGTCAATCATTTAAATTTGTGAATTAAGTTGGGAATAATTGGGACCTGCAGTTAGAACATTGTTCTTCATGAAGAAAAGAATGATGATAATGATAAAAATAACTAGTTGAGTACTTACTATACACCAGGTATTCACTAGCATATGTATATATTATATAATTTTTACCCAAAAGTTGCACAAGTCATGTATTTGAATGAGTCTGCCAAAACTCCATGATGCTAGCTTTATGGCCAGATCACAGTCATTATGAACATAGCAGCTACAAGCACCTTTCTCACCTACCTCACTGCAGTCACCCAACCCACCTAAGCTTGAATTGCCAATGGGCTGAAAGCCTCAAAAGTTGAAGTAAACTGGCACTGGAGCCTGCTTTGGGGGATGTTTCATGCTATGGTAACTATAGAAGAATCTAGGTGGTTCTAAACACTATAGTTATCTATAATGTTTAGGAAACTTTGTCAAATAAATCCCCTGAACTAACCTACTCTTCAATTCTACTGATTCCTCCCACTTCCTTCCTAAAGTCAGGGGAAGTTCTCCAAAGGAACCCAACTTAGTACAAGGACAGTGATGACCATTCAGTCAGATCTCTCTGGCCCTACAGCAGGTTATGTTTTCAATTCTCTTTTGCAGTGTGAGGGTTAAGGGGATTAAAAGAATAGTCAGAATAATAGAAGAGTAGGAAGACTAGGAAAGAAAAACCATGCCAGTTTTCATATCATTATATTCCTTCAAAAAAGAGTCCTCTGAATTAGGAATTCTTACTACTTTTCATGAACACCATGTTTGCTGAATGAATTATGTCAGTTCTGAATTACTGTGTAGCCAAGTTTGAAGATTTTGGATTTTCTGCATATTTCCTTCTCTTAACTGCCAATTTATAGATATTATTCCACCATTTAGGGCCTTTCATTGAATCTAAAATAAACAGAAGATGAATATAAATCTAATTTATTTGAGAAATTAATAAAAATAAATTGTCTCACATTATTTGTCTACTTTGGGTATTTTTGGTAAAGAAGATGATATATAGGCAATTTATATATTTTTTTCTTCAGGTTTTAATTTTCAAAAATATTACCTTGGCCCTGGCCAGTTGACTCAATGGTAGAGCATCGACCTGGCATGTGGATGTCCTGGGTTCAATTCCTAGTCAGGTCACACAGGAGAAGCAACCATCTGCTTCTCCACACCCCTTCTCTCTCTCTCTTTTTCTCTCCCACAGCCATGGCTTGATTGGTTTTTGCAAGTTTGCCCTGGGCACTGAGGATGGCTCCGTGGCCTTGCCTTAGGTGTTAAAATAGTTTGATTGTGAAGCAATGGAGTAATGGCCTGGAATGGGTGAATCATTGTCTGGTAGGGGCTTTCTGGGTAGATCTCAGTCAGGGTGCATGTGGGAGTCTGTCTCTGCCTGCTCACCTCTCACGTAATTAAAAATAAATAAATAATAAAAATATTACCTTAAGTTTGGTTCAAAATGCATTTTTTTTTTAGCGAGTGCTTAATAGAATGGTCTGGTATACAAAGAACAATAAACAGTTCTTCCACCTTCTAGAAAGGTAAATAATGTAATATTTGGTGGGAACAAGAATTTCATGGGCATTTCTTCCTACCCGCCATATTTCTAGGTTTCTCTTCTTTTAATAAGATGCAAATTATGATTAGTAACTGGACTTTTTAATTTTAATATTGAGGCCAGATTAATTTTTTAAATGAAAATATGGTTTAATTCCTTTTTAGTTAAAAATTTCCCAAGTCCTAGTGTCCTTTAAGTAAATTTTTATCTCTTAAGGAGCTTCTGGGTTGGCACTTACCAAAATCTTATTTATTTGTCTGCCTTTCCATTCAGATATTACCTTGTAAAAGAAATAAATTACATCTTTTATCTTTCTATCTGCGCACCTTTCGGGCATTTAGAAGGTAATTAATATATGTTTGTTGAATAAAAGATGTAAGAAATACTGAAAACAGAACACATTGCAGATTATGAAAAGTCAGCCAGCCCTGGCAGGTTGGCTCAGTGGTAGAGCGTCAGCCTGGTGTGCAGAAGTCCCGGGTTCGATTCCTGGCCAGGGCACACAGGAGAAGCGCCCATCTGCTTCTTCACCCCTCCCCCTCTCCTTCCTCTCTGTCTCTCTCTTCCCCTCCCGCAGCGAGGCTCCATTGGAGCAAAGATGGCCCGGGCCTGGGGATGGCTCCTTGGCCTCTGCCCCAGGCGCTAGAGTGGCTCTGGTCGCGACAGAGCGACGCCCCGGAGGGGCAGAGCATCGCCCCCTGGTGGGCGTGCCGGGTGGATCCCGGTCGGGTGCATGCAGGAGTCTGTCTGACTGTCTCTCCCAGTTTCCAGCTTCAGAAAAATACAAAAAAAAAAAAAAAGTCAGCCTAAGTAGTGTTGTTGATGTAAGTAATATGGGTATATTTAAGTGGTAATAGATGAGGCCGAAGTATTTTTGTTTTGGCAAATTTTTTGGAAAATACTTGCTAGGAGTGTAGGATACTTTGAGAAGACTGTCTTACATACTAAGTTGAAATATTAGTCATAGGGGAGTAGACTAACAGTTTGTGGTTAGATTGAGAATGTTCATAGCCCATTAGAAATGTATTGCAAGGCACATGTTGCATTTATTTTCCCATCAAATAAATTCTAATAGTTATTATGGCAAGAGTATTACTGGCAATTCTTAAGAGGTTAGTTTGGATATTTAGAGGTATTATACAATAGTATAGCTACATTTAATTGTAATTAGTACATATAAGCAACAAAAACAATATCTACTATTATGGAGACCTCAGTTGTATTTGGGTAGTTTTAGTTTACACATAAAATATTTTACCAATATAAAATATGTCTTTATAATATAATGTACTTTTAAATTTATGCTTTAAAACTAAAGAACTGTGAAGATTAATGGACAGAAACCTCATTTAAATTAAAGTTGGTAGAGCCTATAAGGGCAGCTCTCACACCGATATTAATCTGGGAACCCAACAGGGGGAACTCTTTGTTTATAATAGTTGGCCCAACTTCCTATTCTGCTCTGTAATAAAGTTGTCTGTCTTCTGTTTTGGGGAATATATGTGGAGTTTGCCAGTAGACTTCATATTTGAATTGAAATTCCTTGTTGTTCCCAAATAAACCCATTTTTATTGGAAGAATATCTGGCTATATGTTTAAGGTCAACAGAAAAAATCAAGAAAACAGAATGTTACATAAGTGGTATAACTTAGTAGTTGCTTAAATGATACATTTTGCAAGTGATTGATTTTATTAAAATTCACTTATACATTACTGGATGATTATTTACAAAATAACTATTATATTAGTGTAATTATAATAGATTAAAATAAAGTACAAATTTTTAAAACACTAAATAAACAGTTGTGTTTTTATTTTATTTGTCCTGCAGAAACTTGGAGAAAACTTACAGATGTTTGCAAGATAGTTGTGAAACCAGCATCTGGTTCTTAGTTATTCTAATATGTTTTAAAAATATTTGGAGTGGGCAACTTCACTGAAAGATACAATATAGGTTCAGTGAATCTCACAAAATAGAACCAAAAAGCAAATGAAAGAGTAATGTTTGAATGCCTCAATTCAACTGTTACTAAGAACCAGACACTTGTTCTAGAGCAATGGACCAAATAATGCCAAATATTGCTATCTTTCAGCTGTTTTATTTTTTCACAGAAGAAAAGCTATAGAATATTTTATCAAATAGAATAGAAATTTATGATAAATTTTCTGATGAAGATATTTAGTGGAAATTTTTAAATCTAGAGACATTTGAAAATTGCTAGAAGAAACAAAGTATTAAAATTTCAAGATTCATAGTGAATAAGGATTTTTATGAATCTCTGCCAAATTTATTTTTCACCGGTCACTATTTATTGTTTCAAAGACTCTCTTGTTAGTTTAGCAGCAGTGTTTCCAGAAATAGAAAAGAAGCCCAAGAAAGATTCCTTTATTTTAATTTTATTATCTTAAATATGGACATATCCTTCTATTTTGCACTTTTGATCAGAATGTGGAACATCTAGAGTGCTATTGGGCAGAAGGCAATACAGAAACTGGCTTATGATCTACTTGTCCTTTTGATAGGAAGGAGGCATGCTGCTAGGGGCAAGAAAAGATGACTAGTTTGTGTTCCTTGTGAATTGGAATTCCAAGTAAATAAATTAATCATATTTACTAGAAGAAAGAGATATGTATCATCAGCAAGATGTCTCTGGCTATAGAATTACTTATAATAAATTCATAATCTATGAGACATGACTCCCTAGAAAATTTCACTGAAACTATGTACCACATTCTGAGGTAAAAAATGGAATTAGCCCATAAGTGAAATGTGTTTAGCAGTGGGAGAAATACCCCCAAACCTCATGAAAACATTGTGTGTTTCTTTGTGTTTAGCATGGAAAAGATGGACCCATGGAGATATGTGAGAGGCTCCAGACCTCTCTGCTCCATCTCAGTCTCTTTATTGTCTCTATCCTGAAAGTTCACTTTTTATTGGGTAAAATCCTGATTCTTGACAGTGGAATTGATAATCCACTTTTTGCATTATCTCAGCTATCAAAAATAATTTACATATATCTATATTTTAAATATCCATTGTAACTTTTTCTTTGATGTGATTTTCCAGAAGATGATTTTTGGAGACAAATGTGAATTTCTTTTCCCTTCAGAAAAAATAACATGTTTAAATTTTAACAAAAATTTCCTTCAAAATTGGCTTATTCTTTAAGAATGATGCTACTAACTCTAGAATGTTCCTTTGTTTGTAGATGGCATCCTCTCTGTGACCACAGAAAGGAATGCATGTGTAGCGAAAAACATAATTATGTCAAAAAGATGTAATTGTTTCCCCATATTTTTTTTGCATTTATTTTCATATAATGTGTTTTAACACTTTATTTTTGGAGTCTCACTACCATTGTCAATGTCTTCCATTTTTCTAAGTAGCAGCAATGTTCACACATCTTAAATTTCTAGGATTTTTGGATTAAACTTCTACTGTGGTTTTCCCTTCTAATTAATCCTTTATTTATTTAATTTTAGATTTTATTTATTGATTTGAGGAGAAAAAGAAAGAGAGAAAGTGGGGAGAGAAGCAGGAAGCAACTCATAGTAGTTGTTTCAAAGCTCTACTTGTTTCAAAGCTTGTTCTAAGCTAGATGTTCTTTCTAGCTTTTGTCTCAGTATCCCCAAACAGTCTGCAGTAAAAAGAAAATAAATAAATTTTCAAATTTGACTAAAGTTGTGAACATTTTTTTTGCCATTTGATAAAGATTTAGAAAACCATGAAACTGTCATGTGTCAATCATGTCCTCTGCTTTTTTTTTTCTTCTCATTGAGCTGAAATGGTTTATCTTTAATCTGAAGAGATTCATTTCTTTTAACAAATTTACTGTCAAATCATCTGGAACCAGTAGTAGCCAAGTAGGAAATCATTATAAATTAATTATATCCTTAATTGTCTGTTCTGTATCAAATCTTGGTCTTCACTAGTCTATCTTTTTCTATATATGTATCTCTTTTTGTTTTTCTTTATATATATGTATATATACACACACACACACATATATGTATGTATATATATATATGTTAATATATGATGTTGATCCTTACCAACATTTTCTTTCTCTTCCTTTTTGTCAGTGATTATAAAAAATGCTTCAGTGTTGTCTTTTAGATCTGTCCTATTTAAATCTAGTGTTATTTTAGAATAAGTACTTTAAATACATAGATTTGCATTTTTACAGAATTTTTGTTAACTATACACAATGTTGAAAAATATAATAATGTATCAATGGCTAGTATTCTTATTGATATTCTGAGAAATATTAAACAATTAATCCCAAGTTCTTACTTGACCTTATGAATATTCATTCTCAGAATCTTTGCAGAAATCATTTTGATGGATGCATTTCTTCAGATATGTCATTTTATTGAGCTTTAGGGGAAAATTATTTATTCTTTTTGGTCTCACCTCATTACTGTGAAATGCTGCAGAATGAAGTATAATCCTGGAAAGACTTTCCCAGACAAGCTGGGATGCTTGTTGTGAAACTGTACATGTAATCAGACACATTTTGAAAAGTTAAGCTCAATCTATGAAGTACTGTGTGAACTAACAAGAAGCACATCAGCTTATAGTTTGCTCTCTGGTGAATGAGTTTCTTTCTGAGTTATCTTTCTTTCTTGTTTGAATTTTTAGATGTAGTTAACCAAACACAAATCGTATTTTCAGTCATTTGGACTTGAATAATGTACAGTGAAGCATAAGTTTTAGAGTGGTTCCTTGAAGATCATCAGCACCAGGACATTGAGAAGTCATCTGTGCAACAACAAAGTGTAATAAAATAAATATTTATGTATAAAAATAAATCAAATGTGAAGAACAATGCCAAGAGATATGACAAAAGATGGTGGTTTTCAATTGTCAGAAAAAAATTTTAAAATGATTATTTTCACTAATAATCGGACATGTATTCTAAATCAATAATAAAATAATGTGCATGTTCATATCTTGCATCTGTTTTCTCTTATTTTTGTAGTTAAAAAGTTCCAGAAGGTTTTACCAAATGTATAAATTTATTATAAACATTGTCATGAAGATAGTGGGGATTTTTCATGTGTGTATATATTTGAAAGCTGATAGAGAAACAAAGTCATAGAGAGAATTGAATTTCTGGAATGTATAGTCAATGGGATTTTTAGGAATTGATTCTAAATTTCTCATTACAACCAGGTAGTAAAGGAGATGTAAAGGAAGGGAGAGAATAGAATTGAAAAATACATAAGGGCTGGACTCTATAGGGTGTGGGGAACATGGAATCTCATATGACTCTTACTTCGTGACTTGGTTGATTGAATGAATATTAGAATCATTGTCTGAGAATGTACTTAGTACACAAGCCAGTCAATGTCATGAAGGAGGTAATGACTGAAGATGAAGTGCTTGTGAGTTGTTACAGTAAAAATCTGCACTGGCTGATGAGCCTAAAATCCTGGAAGTTAGAAGACAGGACTAGGCTACAGGTTTGGATGATGGAAAAGTGGAAGTTGAACCCACAGAAGTATATGAGTTCATTGAACAGTGAGAAGAGGGACATGTGTGGGACCCAAAGGAAGGATAATATATATGGGATTTAAGGAGCAAGCTATTCAAGTGAAGATCATGTTTAATCAGATGCTAAAGGAAGAAGTGGCCAAAACTGATCAAGTGTCACAGAAAAGACAGAGAAGCTACCCTGAGAAAGTTACTGCAGAACTGAATGGGACATGAAGATGTGGGGACATCAAGTAGCCACTACTCTTCAAGAACATAGCTCAAAGGAAAGGAGAGAATAATAATTATAGTAAGAGATAGTTTTAGCAAGGAGTAGGCTTGATTATTTTTAACAGAAAAAGAAACATTCATTTTTTGATTATGAAAGGAGTAAATCTTTCTTATAAATAATCCAAACAGGTCCACATTAGAATGTGAAGGGGATTGATAAGTCCAACATCTAGTAATAGTGTTATACTTACTAGAAACCACTCCTCCCATTTAATTTTTTGTAGCTCTTTGAATTTCTAAGGTAACTTAGCAAAAGAGAGAGAAAAATGTTTGTACAAGAGGAGGTTTTAAAATGTCATTTCTTATGCTAAATCTCAGTTAAAGCTTACACAGGAGAACTTTTACAAAGTTTACAAAATCATAAGTGATATAATGTATACCCCGTACCTCTCATTAAGTGCCATTCCTATCTCCCTAAATCAATACTAAGAGAGCCAGTAAGAAATATCATCTGGCGGTCTTGTCTCAGACTTTAGATATTTAAGACTTTTATTATTATTATTATTATTATTTTAATTAATTTTTTAGTGAGAGGAGAGGAGGCAGAGAAACAGACTTCCATATGTGCCCTGGCAAGATCCCCCCAACAAGCACACTAGGGGGCTATGCTCTGCCCATCTGAGGCCATTTCTCCATTGCTGAGCAATGGAGCCATTTTTAGTGTCTGAAGCAAAGGCCACAGAGCCATCTTCAGGATCCAAGTCCAATTCACTCAAACCAATTGGGCCATGGCTGCTAGAAGGGAAGAGAGAAGAGAGAGAGGAGACAGGTGGAGAAGCAGGTAGTTGCTTTTTCTGTGTGCCTTGACTTGGAATCAACCTGGGACATCCACCCACTGGGCCAATGCTCTTCCATGAGCCAACCTGCCAGGGAAGATATTTAAGATTTAGGTCTGGGTTTTTATCGGATTTTATTCCTACCTGAGAGATATAAGAAGTAATAGGAATACCAAAAGTCCTTTAATAGGATAAAAAGAACACAAAGCCAATACTCAGAAACAAAAGGAATTTCCAGTACAACACACTCTGAATGAATTTAATTATAAAGAAACATCAAACCCAGATGAGAAACAGTCTAAAAAATAACTGGGAAGTGCTCTTTGAAAATGCCAATGTCATGAAAGCCAATAAAAGACTCTGAAACTGTTCCAGAAAAAGGAGAAAAATATTCATGCTATCCTACTAATAATAGAACCTAAGATAGTCTTTGGCTCCAAAGATCATTATTCGTTCAAATAGAGATATTTGAAAAGGGTCTGTAGATTAAATAATAAAGGTATAGCAATGTTAATATTTTGATAATTATGCTATGATTATGTAAGAGATTATATATATTTAAGATTTGTTGTGATCATTTTTTGTGTGTAGGATGGACCCTGACCCAGGGCTCTGTCATTGAGAGTTATAATGTCAAACACAACTAAAGATGGCATTTAATGATTTGTTATATCCACCAATGGATGTATTTGGGGGGGCAGGGCATATTTCTAATATATATTATATTCATTATATATATATTATATATATAGTGCAAGAGAGAGACAAAGCAAATGCAAAATGTTACATTTAAAGAATCTGGAAAAAGGCAACAAGTAGTTTTTTCTACTATTTTTGCAACTTTTCTGTGTCTAAAATTATGTTAAAATAAGTTTTTATTTTTTAAGTAAGGAAACACTAGGCCATTCAAAACTTTCTTCTTGAGAAGAAATTGTCAGGTTCCTAGTAGAGAAGATGCAGTAAAAAGGCAAGGAAAGCATCCTAGGAAGTTTTTTCTCCTCTAAGTAAAATTTCAATTCTATTTGAATGATCAACCTCCTCACGATTACAAATAGACTACAGTCATAGCTATTGACTACATTTTGATATATATCTCTATTACTTTTTTCTATGCCTCTCCATGCATGTATCCAATATGTAAAATTTGTATTCCTTTTTTTTTTTTTTTTTTTTTTTACAGAGACTGAGAGAGGGATAGATAGGGACAGATAGACAGGAACAGAGAGAGATGAGAAGCATCAATTATTAGTTTTTCGTTGCAACACCTTAGTTGTTTGTTGACTGCTTTCTCATATGTGCCTTGACCATGGGGCTACAGCATATTGAATAATAACCCTTGCTCAACCAGCGACCTTGGGTCCACACTGTTGAGCTTTGCTCAAACCAGATGAGCCCGAGCTCAAACTGGCGACCTCGGGGTCTCGAACCTGGGTCCTCCGCAGCCCAGTCCGATGCTCTATCTACTGCACCACTTCCTAGTCAGCCTGTATTCCTTTTAACTCAAGAATCTTCTTTTAGAAAGTTAGCCCAAGAAAAAACTATGAGTATACAAGCATATTGTTGGTATATTTATCACAATATTGCTTACAGTAGCAAAGGGAAAAACAATGGAATAATCTAAATGTCCTTACAAGAGAAATATAATGAATTCCTTTGTCTGCATTTGAGCTGAAAAAAGTAAGGATTGCAATTTAAATATATGTGTATTTTCAGAATACAGCATGAACTAATGAAGTGTTCAAAACTTACTTTGAAGGAAGTGAATCTAATGGTCATTAGTTGTTTTAATCTATCCAACATCAGTGATTCAATCTTTGCTTAATTGCACTCTCAAATTTGTTTTGAGAAACTACCAGTCCAGCAATGGATATGGTCTTGAAGAGCATTCTATGAAGATGCTGCCCAACTTGAATAAGAGGTGGGCATGTTGTGTTTCTTAAGCTACTCCAGTTACTCTCTCTCTGTTTCTCTCCCTCTCTCCTTTTTCCACTCCCTTTCCATCCCCCCCCCCCACAAACAATATTCAGAGCATATTTATCCAATACAATGGTGCCTTAAAGAGAATAGAATATCTATCTGCTTTCCTCTCCAGATTACTAAAACAAAACAAAACAAAAAAACTCTGGTGTTAACTTATAAAAAAAAAAAGATAGACTTGGTTTATCACCTTTTCTTTGATTATTGTGAGCTATTCCATATCTATGATGTAAATCATTTATTACTTCATTTTAGCTTTGTTAGTTACAGTCCATTTTTATAGATTACAAGCAAAGAAAGCTAACAGATATAGAGAATAAAGAGTGAATAAATGAACTACCAAATACCAAAGAAGGACACAAGAGATAACTAAATATATGCAATACATTACAATGTAGTCATAGAGACAAGGTGAAAAAATAAAGAGAGCACAAATAAATTTAGAAATAATAAAATCTAGCTAGCATTTGCTCCAATGTTTTGACTTATGAAGCTTCTTTTAAAGGCTTTTGGTTTTTATGAAGTTATTATGGTATTTTCTGGCAGAAGCTCATTTGCTAATTTAATTAGTAATTAATCCCAGAAGTTAATGTAGAATTGCTATTAATTTTATTGTAAACTTGATATTCTTCTGTAAAGAACAAAACCAAAGCATATATTCAGATAAAAATCATTAGCTTTATTATGCTAGACAACTGAAATATTAAATAGCTATAACATTGGAAAACTTGAAATAATATTTGAGTTCTCACATTTATTTTATTCTACTTGTATTTTATTTCCTCAGAGAAAGGTAGAAAACTGCTCATTTTAAAAGATACTTTAGGCCCTGGCTGGTTGGCTCAGTGGTACAGCATCGGCCTGGCATTTGGAAGTCCTGGGTTCGATTCCCAGTCAAGGCACACAGAAGAAGCACCCATCTGCTTCTCCACCCCTCCCCCTCTCCTTCCTCTCTATTTCTCTCTTTCCCTCCTGCAGCCAAGGCTCCATTGGAGCAAAGTTGACCCAGGTGCTAAGGATGGCTCCATGGCCTCTGCCTCAGGCACTAGAATGGCTCCAATAACAATGGAGCAATGTCCCAAATGGGAAGAGCATCGTCCCCTGGTGGGCATGCCAGGTGGATCCCGGTTGGGTACATGTGGTAGTCTGACTGCCTCCTCACTTCTAACTTCAGAAAAATATCCCCCCAAAATTAAAAAAAGATGCTTTAACCTGTTGTTGTCACTAGATTTCCACAGTATAATTAAAGAATAATATTTATCTGTTTTTATTTTTTTATTTATTTTTTATTAAAGAGAGAGGAAGGGGAAAGTGAGACAGAAACATAAATCTGTTCCTATATGTGCCTTGGCTGGGTACAGAATCTGCAACCCTTGTATATCGGGACGATGCCCTAGAGTTTAGAGAAAGAATAGCAGAAATTAATCAATTCTTATTGAAGTCCACTCTCATCAATGAGATCATTTTGCACAATACATGTGGCACTTTTTCCCAATTTTTAAATGGTTTTAGGGTAGATAACTTTTGCTGATTTATCATTACAATTAGGTTTATATTAGAGTCATTATTTTAGAAAATGTTAATGTAATGAGTTTAGAGATAAAATGTGTAGGCCAAACACATTTGTGGTTAGCAAATTACTACTTGGATGTGTGGGCAGAATTATGGTATCTGAAATGCAACATATCCTCTAATTATCACACACTTCCTGGTTGAAAGTATGTGGGAAAGGGGATACAGTTTCAACTGCAGAATCTTGCCATGAACTGTAATGAGTAATGGAGAGACCACCTAGAAGTACTCCCCTTGTAGACACTTTCTGAGAATGGGATTAGAGAAAGTGAATAGCAATTGTTCACCCTGGAACTTACTCCTGTCTCCTCTTACAGGTACGGTGGCAGAGGGGGTCTTGCTTGTATGGTTATGCTGTTTTGTTTTTGTTTGTTTTTTCTCCTCTGGTTGCATTTCAGCAGGTCCTAGAGAAAAAAAATCAAGGAATCAAGGAGTGCAGTCTCTGGCGAGCCTTCTTTAACTAGGCTTCCACTAAGAACATAACCATTTGAAAAATCAAAGTATTTTTAAGTGACTATACTCTGTACCTAAATCATTTCTATAACCACAAAGCTCAAGCTGTTACTGTAAAAACAAATACATTTTTTATGGCTTTGGGATAAGTACACGTACTTTTCAGTCTGAAATCATTGTGTACTGCATATTTACATTGTGGAATTATTTTGTGGATTGTGGAGAAAGGATTTTCTAGGTTCAATTTTAAAGGTATCTCTCTTGTATTGGACATGGGTAATTCTAGTCATAATATAGTGCCCATCAGCTATGGTAAGTGTCTATCTACCTACTAGATGAGTGCGTGTGTGGTGCATGTGTGCAAGGCCATAAACATAATATGGAATCAATGAATTCTCAGACTTTCATTAATAACAGTTTATGGCTATCATTTATTAAACTTTTTTTGTGTGTATTTTTCTGAAGCTGGAAACGGGGAGGCAGTCAGACAGACTCCCGCATGTGCCCGACCCGGATCCACCCGGCATGCCCACCGGGGGCGATGCTCTGCCCATCCGGGGCGTTGCTCTGTCATGACCAGAGCCACTCTAGCGCCTGGGGCAGAGGCCAAGGAGCCATCCCCAGCGCCCAGGCCATCTTTTGCTCCAATGGAGCCTCGGCTGCGGGAGGGGAAGAGAGAGACAGAGAGGAAGGAGAGGGGGAAGGGTGGAGAAGCAGATGGGCGCTTCTCCTGTGTGCCCTGGCCAGGAATCAAACCTGGGACTTCCACACTCCAGGCCAATGCTCTACCACTGGGCCAACTGGCCAGGGCCCATTTATTAAACTTTTGTTGTGAATATATTATCTAATTTGGTACTCATCTGATATTTACTTTCATCCTGTCCTGAGACTTAAAACTGGCATATTTGAGACCATATGCATCCATTCCATGGTGTAAAATCTCTAAGAGTCACTCCAAATATGCAGTCCAAATATACACTTCTGACTATCCTTCATAGCCTATTATATTTTGAATAACACTAAAGGTTCAAAGAAAAACTTTAGCTTTATACAAACCCCTTCAAAATTTACCTGGCCAGGATTTCAAAGTACTGCTCATATTTTCCCATTTTTCATAAAATCAAAAGAAAATATGAGCTCTATAAAATTATGCATTTAAAAAAACCAAAGACAAATTTTGCACCCTCTAATACCGATTTATACATTTTTAAAATTGGATCATCCATATTCACCAATGCTGCTTTAACCTTTACTTAAGTATAGCCACTATTCATTCTCATCTCATATCATTTATTCATGCATTCAACAATATGTGTTGAGCATCTACCATGTTCCTAGCAAAGCAAGAGATTTATCAATAAAAAATAAACATACAAAAATTATTGCCTGCATGTAATTTATGCATCTCATTTGCTACTTAATTTAAGAATGCCTAAGAAAGTGAATTTTAATTAAGATACTTTCTTAAAATGTAGATGGCCTTCAAATCACAAAAACATTACAAAAGTTTATCTTTAGGTGATAATTAGAATTAACTTTTCACAAGTGATACTTATATATCATTTACAGATACACACATATACGATGTAAAATAATAGAAGATCCTACTATAATATAATCTATTAAAATAAAAGTGAATAGGGAAGTGTTTTAAGATATATGTATATTGGATGAAGATATTTACAAAGTAGGTTAAGAGACAAGGTGATGGATGAAAGTATTTGTTTTTGTTTTCTTTTGGGTTTTTTTTTTTTTTTTACAGAGACAGAGAGTCAGAGAGAGCTATAGACAGGGACAGACAGACAAGTACGGAGAGATGAGAAGCATCAATCATTAGTTTTTCATTGCACATTGCAACACCTTAGTTGTTCATTGCTTGCTTTCTATATGTGCCTTGACCGTGGGCTTTCAGCAGACTGAGTAACCCCTTGCTTGAGCCAGCAAACTTGGGTCCAAGCTGGTGAGCTTTTGCTCAAACCAGATGAGCCTGTGCTCAAGCTGCGACCTCGGTGTCTCGAACCTGGGTCCTCAGCATCCCAGTCCAATGCTCTATCCATTGTGCCACTGCTTGGTCAGGCGGATTAAAGTATTTTAAAGATATGAAAAGGATTTGGACACTTACAAGCTTTAGAGGCCAAAGACACTTGTTGTTGTTGTTGTTTCTTTTATTATATCTAAATTCAGTTTAAAATATATGACTTTCTCTGTTTTGGTACTGAAATTGCTTAAGTAATTTTTATCTCACTTCTGAAAATAAAGGAATGCAAATAGGATAGAAAGGAATAAACTATGATAGACATAATAACAATTGGGAGAGCAATAAAAATACCATACATTATGGTACAGAGGAGGAACAAAGGGAGGGAATGGAAAAGAAATGATTCACTAAATTTTGTCCAACACCAGCCAGAAGTCAACCTCATTAGCTAAAACCCTAGAGGGTGGTGATTGCACTAAAACTGAATTAAACAGCCTACAACAGTATCTGGAACACAGTGGGCACTCAGTAAATATTTACTGAACACACAAATGGATAAAAAATAAAATTTTCACTTACTTACTGATATTTATTAAACATCTATTGTGTGCCAAGAAGTGTTCTAGAGAAAAAATTCCTGACCCCCTGAAGCTTACTTTTTAATAAAGGAAAGTAGACAATAAAATAAAAAAGTTAATCACAGAGCATTTTAAATGGTTATTAAGAAAGTAAAATAAAACGGAAAGTTTGTATAAAGTGTTTGTAATATTTATTTATTTACTTATTTATTTATGTGTGTGTGTGTGTGTGAGAGAGAGAGAGAGAGAGAGAGAGAGAGAGAGAGAGAGAGAGAGATTGAAATGTGGAGAAATGAGAAGCATCAGCTCGTAATTGAGTCACTTGAGTTATTCACGCCTTGACCAGGGGGCTCAAGCCAAGCCAGTGACCCCTTGCTCAAGCCAGCAACGTTGAGCTTCAAGCCAGCAACCTTTGGTCTCAAGCCAATGACTTTGACATCATGCCGGTGATCTCACACTCAAGCCAGTGACCCTGTGCTCAAGCTGGCCAGCCTGTGCTCAAGCCAGATAAGCCTGCTTTGCAACCCCAGGGTTTCAAACCTAGGACCTCAGTGTTCCAGTTTGATGCTCTATCCACTGTGCCACCACCTGTCAGGCAGAAGCATTTGTAATTTTAAGCAGGGAGGTCA
Source organism: Saccopteryx leptura (assembly GCF_036850995.1). Lineage (NCBI taxonomy): Eukaryota > Metazoa > Chordata > Mammalia > Chiroptera > Emballonuridae > Saccopteryx > Saccopteryx leptura. The sequence goes on along the minus strand of NC_089504.1, from coordinate 177,037,317 downwards.
GAAGAGCTTTGTTAGAAGAATTTCAAGGAAGTCAGTGTGCTAAAGCTGAGGGAGCAATAGTAGCAGAAGCTACTGTAGGAGATGAGGTCAGAGAGGGACAAGATCATGGAGAATTTTAAGCCATTAAATTGACTCTAGCTTTTACTCAGTGAAAAAGGACACCATTGAAGGGTTTTGAGCAGGGGCTTCTATGATCTAACTTATGTTTCATAGAATCACTTTGGCTGCTACATTGGGAATAAAAACAAGGAACTGGAAAATGCAGAAGCAGGAAAACCATTGCTAAGGAGGTTTGTCGGGGTAATAGCAGTTGAGGCAGTAAGAAGGTGTCAGATCTTGGATACGTTTTCAAAGAAGAGATAATATTTGCTAACACATTGGATATGGAAGAAAGAATAACTTCTGAATTTTGGTCTGTAACTGCGGAGTGGAGCTGCCATCCCCTGAGCTGATTTCAGTGGGCTAGAAATGAGATGTTTTGTTTTAGACATGTTAGATTGAAGATGACATTAGGCACCTAAGTGCTGATATCCTGTCGCATTTGTGTGTCTGAGGTTCTGGGAAGAGGTGTGGGCTGAAGTTATACATTTGCGAGTCTTAGTGTTATTTGAAGCCGTGAAACTGAATAAGATTTTCAAAGATTTGAGTATTGATAAAAAAGAGGAAATCTAAGGACTAAGTCTTAAAACACTTCAACTTTAAGAAATTCATGTGATGAGGATCAATGAGCAAAGAAGACAGAGAAGAAACAGGCAGTGAAGTAGAGGAAAAACCCAAGGGACTGTGGTGCCTTGAAAGCCAAGTGAAACAAATGTTTTTTATTCCCCCATTGGGGATTTGTAGGAGTTGATACTTGAAGTTTATTCATTCTTCCAATGAATGATTACGAGTAGTATTTTAGCTAGGCATTGTGCTAACTATTGTAGATATAGAAATGAATAAGACTCCCAGTTGCATGTCAATAAGGGGAGACATGAATAAAAATCACAGTGTGATGGAAAAAGTCCTGTGATAGAAATATACATAGACTGCTTTTGGAAGTCAGAGGAGGGATATTTAAACCACGTGGATGGATGAGGACTTGACTCAAGAGAAGATTCCAGCTAAATAAGGAAAGTAGAAAGAGCAATTCCTAAGATTAGTTCCTCTCTCTCTTTGTTTTTTTCTATGACTATGTTAGTTCACTGGGTTATTTTCTTCTGTTTTAGTTAGTTGATGATATGTTTCTTTAGTTAGTTGATGATATGTTTCTTCTGTGAATGTCAATGTTTGGTTTTTACTTTATTTCATCCCATTCAGTTTACACAACTGTCTTTTGAGTTATTTTACAACTATGATATGTTCTTTATTTTGACTGATTTTTATACCTGAAAACTATTTTTATATTTTCTTTCTAAACCTGTTTATATAAAATACCTCTTTCCCTGACACTTTTCTGTAGTCCTGTCAATAGTTATGGTACAAACAAAGCATAGTACAAAATCTAAAGGCTTTAAGCTTTAAATAATTCTAAGAAATGTGATTTCTAGAAATATTTTAAGAGACTAAATTCCAAAAGTTTGGAAATAGAACATAAACCAGTGGAAAAAGAATCAAATATTACGGTTTTCTCTTCTCATATTCATTTTCTCAAAATCAACTATTAGCCACTAGTCAGATTTATAGAACAAACAAATGTATAATTTCTGTATTTGGTAAATTCAGTTCTAACTTGTCCCGTCATTTTGTTTGTTGTTTTTTTTTTTTTTTTTTTTACCTTTTTAAATATACTTTACAGAGAAACTTCTGCCAATAAGTAGTATTTGGACTTTAGAAAAATATCAAATAAGGTATATCTTGATCCAGGAAACCATATATGTTGTTATTTAATTTCCTCCCTTTAACATAACCTGACAAGATATTATCTAATATGTGGCAAGTGCCCTCACTGTTTTTTCCTATCAGTCTGGTTGTCTGGTAAGCATTAACGTATCTTTCAATAGAAAAAAATGATGGGGTAACTATCCTTAAAGCAGCTCCTTTCCTTACATCAATAACTAATTTATTCACAATGTTCTTCCAAACAACTTCATTTTCAGCCAAACAACTTTATTTTCAAAATGGAGTCAGAAAACGGATGATCTAACATTTGAAATTGAAAGTATACAAAAAGCTGTTGAATATTATTTTATGTGAAGCAATTGAGATTTAAGAGATCTAACGGTCAACTATAGAAAGGAATCTAACACTCTAATAAGCATAAAATTACAGTCCAACTTACTTTGTTTCTATATTGAAATTCTCTACAAAGATATATAACAAATAACTTATTTGTGAAGCTGTCTGTTCTTTTGAGATTAAAGAAAATAATGGTATAACAGAGAGCTACAACAATGGCATTTAGAAATTACTGGAATGACTAAAGAACACATTATTGCAGCTGTGAGAGTGGCAATTCGTGTGGCTATAAATTAAGTTAGCAAATCTAATCTGTTGCACAAGTGTTCTTTATGCAATGCAACCATAAAAATACAGTTTTTCTCATGGTAACATTTTTACAGAGAACAACAAAATAGTGATGTTTAGCCAATAGACTTGTTAAACAAAAACAGTTTGCTACATAGAGAAGACAGTTGATTTATTGTTAATCTCATTGAATAAATCAAGAAGTAGATTTTTTAAACTTCTTTCCATGCAGCAACATGTTGTTCTGAGTTCATTTATCAATCAATCTCCATGTAAACTAAATGTTTGGACATATTTTTGAGGTAGGAAGTCACTTCTGGCCTTTAAGAAGAAAGATTCTAATTAATTTTGCTTTTCCCAGGGAAAAGCTGGTTATAAGAAGACTTAATTATACTAGATTTTCATTTTGCCTTATTATCATTAATGAATGTCATACACTACTGTATAGTTTATAAACTTATAAAATATTAATGATTGGAGATAAAATTCACTAAAAAAACAGGCATCCTGAACATGGGTTTAGATCAGTTTGTGTCCCCAAAATGTAACTCTTCTGTCTGTACTAGTTAGGACTAATTTATTAGGTTGCACCTAATAAAGATCACTCTGCCTAATTTAATCCAAAAGGAGGAATTGATTATAATCATGACTAGTAGAAACTACTTGGGGTACAAATATGGCTATGCCCAGTGGTGGGATTCAAATAATTTAGCAACTGGTTCTCTGCCCTAATGACCATTTTAAGTATAAAAAAATGATACACTGAAAGGTAGTTTATTATTTCATGCATTTAATACTTAAATAAGAATAATAAAAGAGGTACACAAAACTAGATTATTAGAGTTTTAAAATATTAATGAAAAAGTATTAAATAATACCTGATGAAAAACAATAAAATTTTTATTTAAGATATTTCCATATTGCTTCTTGATTGGCATCCTCACTTGCAATGTTTTTTATCTATGGACAGAATAAACATTACTGCAGGTGCTTAGAATATACTGTTGCACAGATGAATGTTAAAAAAAAGTAAGGAATGTAAATTTGTGATTTCCACATTGGGCAGCTGCCCAGGCACCCACTTTAGAGAGAACCCTGGTTACAAGTGCCATTTTAACAACCAGTTGGCTGAACTCAACAAAAAATTAGGTATCTGTTCTGCTGAACCAGTGTGAACTGGCTGAATCCCACCACTGGGTAGGCCTCTTTTATCAGTTAAGCTCTCAAGCTATTCTCTGTGCACATTAATAGGAAATCTAGCCTGACCAGGTGGTGGCACAAAGCATCAACCTGGGATGCAGAGGACCCAGATTGGAAACCCCAAGGTCGCTGGCTTGAGTGTGGGCTCACCAGCTTGAGCACGGGGTCTCTGGTTTGAGTGTGGGATCGTAGACATGACCCCATGGTCTCTGGCTTGAGATCAAAGGTCACTGGCTTGAGTCCAAGGTCGCTGGCTTGGAAAAGGGTCACTGGCTTGGTGGGAGCCCCCAGGTCAAGGCACATATGAGAAAGCAATCTTTGAACAACTAAGATGCCAGGAGGAAGAATTGATGCTTCTCATTTCTCTCCCTTCCTGTCTGTCTGTCTCTTTCTCACTAAAAAGAAGAGGAAATCCAGTATCTTTTTTGAAGGAGTTCTCTACTCAGTGAATTGGGCTTCTTCCATTTAAAGGGGTCATACCTGTTTTCAAAAGCCAAGTAGAGGAAGAGTTGGGGAGTCTGGTCCATTGTACATAATGCCCTGTATCATTGTCCCTTTTGTCATAACTTAAAAGTGATAGTTTAGGTCAGTTGCCCGACTGACAACTGATGCACTTTTGTCTACTCTACCATCATTAGTGATCCATCTCCTTTTGCCTGCAAAATGCTTCTAAACTGGGCTCTTTAGGTAAAAAGATTTTTTAAAAAATTGGTACTCATATGCTCAGCATTGCTCCCAGGCAAGCCATGTGCTGGAATGTGTACATCCAGAGGAGCATCGAGCTTTAAAATATACTACACCAGATGTCATTCCTTTTGAACTCAAGGGGTTCACATCGTTTCCTGGGTAGTAGAACAGACCCTTCCTTCTGTCTTGGTGAGTCTCATTTGGGCATCTTTGAGACTTTTCCTTCTAGTGAACCTCATGTGGGATCATCATAATCCATCAAAAATGCTCTAATTTAATTAAATTTCAAAAGGGAAGAAACTGCAAACTCAAGCCCTTTCTTCTAGGGGGCACCTGGCCTCTTCAGCCTGCTTCTAGATGGCATTCAACTCTACATAGTAAGAGATAGTATCTAGGAATAGCAGCAGCCTTAATATGGCCACAGGTTGGAATTTTTTTGTGGGTTTTTATTTTTATTTTTTGTCTTTCTGTTCAGGTCCTTAAGTGTCTTGTCACCTTACATTTTCATAATTATGAAGCAGTAGTCAAAAAATCTGTTACCAAGTGACTTTCTATGTCTACCTAGATAAAGGAGTAATGGCTGACAACCCCTCTTATTTAAAAACAAACTAATGTGTGTGTGTGTGTGTGTGTGTGTGTGTGTGTGTGTTTTCAGATACCTCTCTATCAATGGATGGAAGGTTGATTCTAGGGGACCCAGAGTCAGAGATGCAGCCAGGCCTCTAAGGCACCTGACTGACATGAAAACTCAGTTTCCATTTTTCCCACTCTCTCTAAAGACCACATTTTTCTATTCATTCTATGAGACTTAGTAACTGGCATCTGATTTTTAATGTTTCTAGTTGCCCATGTGAATTCCAACCATTGTCGTCAAAAGGGCAAAGACACATAGTATTTAATGGTTGACAGTCACTCACAACTTTTACTTAAGATCCAGATCCAATCCCTACAATTGTTATGTTCAACTGTTCATGTTGTGCACTCTACAAGAACACCACATCAGAACACTATGCGCATCACAAATATCTTCTTTATATCATAACAGTGTTAGTATTTTATTGTAACTGTTGAATTAAATGATGAACTAGCTCTATATTTATATTGATAATATTTCCCTTTTTATTGAACGTATGGGGGTGACACTGGTTAATAAAAGTACACAGGTCTCAGGTGCACAATTTTTCAGTACATCATCTTTACACTGTGTGGTGTGTTCAAGTCTCCGTCCATCACTATTCATCCTCCCTGTGCCTCCTTCACCTTCCCCAATGCTCCTCTCCCCCCTGGCAATCAGCACACTGTTTTCTGTGATATTGACAATTTTATGATGGTGGTAGAGTCTTGTTTCATATAAATGAATATATTATGACAATTTTATGACCAAGAGGAATAAAGTGTGTTATATGACATATACTACATAATTTTAAAAAATACTTTAAACTCTGAGGTTATGAAAATCAACTGGAGATTGGGATTAATTGTATAATTATTGGCAGCACTCACAACATTTTTGTTAACAATCAAAGTGAAATACAAATTAACAGTAGTGTTTTTAGTTAAAATCAGTTTTATGGATATAATTATCAATGATACAATGAAGACATTATATACTAATGATAAAAATATTGATGTGCCTTTGTGAACTCATTATACATAATCAGTTTTGGCATACTAATGCCCATTATCTAGCTCATCATCCAAGAAACTTTGTGTACAAAAATGGGAATTGCATTTAGCAGAAATCAAAGCCAAATTGGAAAGCATGATGGCAGATCTTCTATGTACAATATAAACGCTAACAATAAAAAATATTGCACATTATTTAGAGGTGAAATACAAAACCTGATTTTAGAGAAGGGTATTTATATATATATATATATATATATATATATATATATATATACATATATATATATAAAATAAAATTTAATAGACTAGATTTTTAAAGAATAGCTTTAAGCAAAAAAAATTTAGAATCTTGGGATTTAAAAGCATTTCAGTTTGAAAACATGAAAAACATAATGACTTGCTACAAAAGATCTTTAAAAATTTCTAAGGCACTAAATTTTTTATTTTATAGCAAACAATGAAGAAAAAAACTCTTTTACTATCACTTAGGTTTTGTTTGTTTTAATCTTTTTAAATATTATACAAGGGCCATATAATTAATACTCTTTAGCTTCAATGAAATACTGAAATGTTTTTGAAAACAAATTTAGCAAGCACAGATTTGAAACCATTGTAGAATCCACAGTGAAAAATTTGAGTCATTTTTAATAGACCATGAAAACTCAATTAGATGCAGCGTGTACTAAAATGGAAACTGTTGGTGATATTAATAAAGATGTAAATTATAGAACACAAGCCACAAGCATTGCAAAACTATGTTTTTTTGATAGTTATTTTCTACATAATAATTTGGCTCAATATATTAAGTGAAATGCTGCACAAACCAAAATTCAATATACATAATGTCCTTGAAAGCATCAAAGTGATTCAGAATTAAAAAGAAAAAAAGAAAAGGTAATACTTACAAAGTCTAGAGCATTGATGTCATACAAATTGTATCTTTACATTGATAACAAGTTTTCCAACATAAAAAATGCTAATAAAAGGAAGATTTATTTGGATCTCAAACACAACCTCAAATCCTTTTGTGTTCACTATTCAAAATTAAATTTTTCAAAATCGGCCCTGGCCGGTTGGCTCAGCGGTAGAGCGTCGGCCTAGCGTGCGGAGGACCCGGGTTCGATTCCCGGCCAGGGCACACAGGAGAAGCGCCCATTTGCTTCTCCACCCCTCTGCCGCGCCTTCCTCTCTGTCTCTCTCTTCCCCTCCCGCAGCCAAGGCTCCATTGGAGCAAAGATGGCCCGGGCACTGGGGATGGCTCTGTGGCCTCTGCCTCAGGCGCTAGAGTGGCTCTGGTCGCAACATAGCAACGCCCCAGAGGGGCAGAGCATCGCCCCCTGGTGGGCAGAGCTTCACCCCATGGTGGGCGTGCCGGGTGGATCCCGGTCGGGCACATGCGGGAGTCTGTCTGATTGTCTCTCCCTGTTTCCAGCTTCAGAAAAATGAAAAAAAAAATTTTTTTTTCAAAATTAATTACAATTTTTACATTGATTGAGAGAGACATAGAGAAGGGAGAGTGGGTAAAAAGGTGAGTGAGAAAGAAAGAGAGGGAGAGAGAAACATCAATTCATTGTTCTACTTCATTGTTCTGTTTTGTTGTGCACTCATTGATAGCTTCTCCATGCTCTGACTGGGGACTGAACCTGCCATCGCAGTGCACCAGAATGACACTTCATCCATTGAGCCATACAGCCAATGCCCTAATTTAATTTCTTTTAATTTTACAGACAGCAATTATAATATTTTGGAATAATAGATTTATAATTATAAAAATATCATAACCTCTTTAATATCCTAATGATATTTTCTGAGAAATTATGATGAATATAATTTAAAAAATAACAACTCCGAGAATGAGTGAGTGCTTTGCTATGGTTTCTGCCCAGTAAGACAGTGAAAATCAGATCAAACAGAGAGATTGGGTCCGTAGGAAGAAGTCTTTGGATTAACTGTCAAAGAATAATCAGAGCAATTCATTTTAAACATTGAGGATTGACACATATAGAAGAAAACATAAAAACTAGTTCAGAACTAATGAGTGTAAAAGCCACAAAGACTCACTAGAAAAAGTGACTGGTTGGTTTAAATAAAATCTTGGCTTGTGAGTTCAGAATTGGTTAATTGTAGTAAAGTTTAGTGTAGGCCAATTGTTGAACCTCAAATCCTTTTGTGTATTTTTTAAAAATAGATTACTACAAAACAGGGTTTTAAATCTAGTAACCATTTCTGTACAGAAATAGCGCAAGTGAGCATTGAGACAATCATAAAGAGTCTTGTTTCCTACAAAAGTAAAACATAATTATTTTATAATAATTTATAAATCTTGTAACTTTGAGGTTCAAAGTCTTGTAATTAAAATTTTAATTTTCTATAATTTTGCTTACTGCTTCAACTTGAATAATTTAGATAAAAGTCATTTTATATTTATTTAATTTGCTATTATATAATATTTTAAAATATACTAAATTTAAAAATTCTTATTTAAGTTTGAGGGAGTCTTTTCCAATTCACATTTAAAGCACTATTTTGGTGGTCAGTGGTACTGCTGATTGAAAACAATCTAAGTATCCATCAATGGATGAATGCATAAAGAAGATACGGTATATATACACAATAGAATACTATTCAAAATAGAATTTTGTCATTTGTTACAATATGGATGAAATTTGAACTAATTGTGTTAAGTTAAATAACTCAGATGAAGACAAATACTGTATGATCTCACTTATACATGGAATCTAAAAAGGAAGACAAACAAAACAAAATTAAACAAGCCTATTAATACAGTAAATAAATTGATGGTTGCCAGAAGGGAGGGTGATCAGGTAGAAGTGAAATGGATGAAGGAAGTCAAAAGGTACAACCTTCCAGTTATAAAATAAATAAGTCATGGGGATGTAATGTATAGTATGGTGACTATAATTATATAATGCATGTAAAATGCAGCAGATATACCAGTAATCTAAAAGTAACAGGCATATACAAATACTTGCTAACCTGTAATGAGTATTTGCTATGTACTTGGCTCTATTTTAAGTGCTTTCACATAGTTCTTATTTGATCCTCACAACAAATAGTGTTAGCAGTTAGATGTATTGTACTGTTTTGTTTTTTGTAAAATGAGAAAATTGAGGCTCAGAAAGTTGAGTCAATCTCTCCGCTAACATATCACTGACACTGCAGGTATTCAAGCCCTATTCAGGCTGATTACATTGCCCATGCAGGTAATTCTCACTTCCTCTCTAAACCACACTGGACATGCTTTTTACTGAGCCTCAGCCATTATTATCTTTTGAATGATTTTATTTGGGGAAATATAAATGTTATGCCCTTCTACCACATAATGTTAATAAAATAATTCATAAAAGAAAAAAATATATATAATTAATAATACTGTATTGTAAACTTTAAAGTCTGAGTTGTCCAGGAGAATTTTCTTAGATGATAGAAATATTATGTCCAGGGAGACATGAAGATGGCAGCAGAGTAGGCAGATGCACAGAATCCCAGCTCACACCACCAAACTGGATTATAAACTAATTTATGAAAAACCAAATCTGAACTACAAGAACAGCTTTCAAAAATTAAGGAGCAAAGAAGAAGCCACAACAAACCTGGTAGGGAGCGCCTGAATCTCCCCTGCTTACAGGAACGGGGTGGGGGGTGAGGCTGGGCTCTCAATTCCAAGGAAAAGAGCAGTAAATACTGCTCACAGCCACTAACCTGGAGACCAGGGAATGAGGTGTGTTGAAAGGGCCCGCTTCTCTTCCAAAAAGAGGAGAAAAAGAGAGACGGATGGTGAGGGGGAGAGGAATATAGCTGATGACATAAAAAGCTGACTCACTCAGTGCTGGAGGCAGCCATAACTGGGGGAGGGGCTGATCCTTCCACAAAGCAAAATACAAAAGTACTTCCAGGCCCTGGCCGGTTGGCTCAGTGGTAGAGTGTCGGCCTGGCGTGCAGAGATCCCGGGTTCGATTCCCGGCCAGGGCACACAGGAGAGGCGCCCATCTGCCTCTCCACCCCTCCCCCTCTCCTTCCTGTCTGTCTCTCTCTTCCCCTCCCACAGCGAGGCTCCAATAGAGCAAAGATAGCCCGGGCACTGGGGATGGCTCCTTGGCCTCTGCCCCAGGTGCTAGACTGGCTCTGGTCGCAGCAGAGCAATGCCCCGGAGGGGCAGAGCATCACCCCCTGGTGGGCAGAGTGTCACCCCCTGGTGGGCGTGCCGGGTGGATCCCGGTCAGGCGCATGCGGGAGTCTGTGTGACTGTCTCTCCCCATTTCCAGCTTCAGAAAAATACAAAAAAAAAAAAAAAAGTACTTCTAGGTCACAGAGATACAGACATCTCTCCAGCTCCAATCAGTGCAACAAGACACAGCTGAAAACAAGAAGTGGGCAGGAGGGGCAGTAACTCAGGTCTCCTTGGAGATCTGAGATACACCTCCCCCTGCTGAAGCTGAGAAAGAAATCCGCCCCCAGAGAGATTAACTGGCAAGAAGAGGACTTCAGAACCTCAGGTCACACCCACTGCATTCCTGGATACAGTTTTAAATAAGCCCCCTGATGAGATCAGAAAACAAGACAATCACCTGTTAAGAAAACAAACAAATCAAGACTTCAAAGCAGCCCAAATCCTAAAGTGGATTACAAATAATAGCTGATGTCAACCCAAGAAGACTTAGAAACAACACAAGTAAAAACAAGAAGCAGACAACACCAAGCCTAGACTCAACCAGCTGTACAAAGAAAACACCCTGGGTAGGCACAATGAGAAGACAAAGAAGTGCGATCCAAATGAAACCACAAGAGAGACCTTAGGAGATAAACTGAGTGATATGGAAATAATCAAATTTCCAGATGCGGAGTTTAAAATAATGATTGTAAGGATGCTTAGGGATCTTAGAACAACAATGGATGGTCATCACGAACACCTAAATAAAGAAATAGAAAGTATAAAAAAGGATATTGAAATATTAAAAAAGAATCAGTCGGAGATGACAAATACAATATCAGAAATGAAGACCACAATGGAAGGAATTAAAAAGAGGATGGATACAGCTGAGGATCAAATCAGTGAGTTGGAGGACAACTGAAATGAAGGCATGAAAGCAGAGAAGAAAAAAGAAAAGAGACTCAAAAATTCTGAGGAAACTCTTAGAGAGATCTGTGACAACATAAAGAGAAATAACATTCGCATCATAGGGGTTCCTGAAGAAGAAGAGAAAGAACAAGGGATAGAGGCTTTGTTCAATCATATCATAACTGAAAACTTCCCTAAATTAATGTAGGAGAAACTCTCACAAATTCAAGAAGCACAGAGGACTCCATTAAAGAGAAACCCAAAGAAACCTACATGAAGACACATCATAATTAAAATACCAAAGCTAAGTGGTAAAGAAAAATATTAAAAGCTATGAGAGAAAAAAAGGCTATAACCTACGAAGGAGCCCCCATAAGGATGACATCAGACTTCTCAATAGAAACACTTGAAGCCAGAAGGGAATGGCAAGAAATATTCAAAGTCATGCAGAACAAGAAACTACAACCAAGACTACTTTATCCAGCAAGGCTATCATTTAAAATCGAAGGAGAAATAAAAAGTTTCCCAGACAAAAAAAAAAAAACACAAGGAATTCATTACAACAAAACCAATGCTGCAGAAAATGTTAAGGGGCATGGTATAAACAGACCAAAGTGGGAAAAGAATATAGCAAAAAAGAAATACAGCTTTAAAGAATAAAATGGCAATAAACAATTATGTGTCAATAATAACCCTAAATGTAAATGGATTAAATGATCCAATCAAAAGACATAGGGTAGCTGCATGGATAAGAAAACAGGACCCGTACATATGCTATCCATAAGAGACACACCTTAAAACAAAAGATGCACATAGGTTGAAGGTAAAAGGATGGAAAAAAATATTTCATGCAAATAAAAATGAAAAAAAAGCTGGGGTAGCAATAATTATATCAGACAAAATGGACTTTAAAACAAAGAATATAGTAAGAGATAAAGAAGGCCACTACATAATGATAAAGAGAGCAATCCAACAGGAAGAGATAACTATTATAAATATCTACGCACCTAATGTAGGAGCACCTAAATATATAAAGCAGACTTTGATGGATATAAAGAGCGAGATCAACAGCAACACTATAATAGTAGGGGATTTTAATGCCCCACTAACATCACTAGATAGATCCTCAAGAAAGAAAATTAACAAAGAAACAGCAGACTTAAAGAACACACTATATCAACTCGACTTAATAGATATCTTCAAAACCTTTCACCCTAAAGCAGCAGAATATACATTCTTTTCAAGTGCTCATGATACATTCTCTAGGATAGACCACATGTTAGGGCACAAAAGTGGTCTCAACAAATTTAAGAAGATTGAAATCATATCAAACACTTTCTATGATCACAAAGGCATGAAACTAATATCAACCACAACAGAAAAGCTCAAAAATTCTCAAACACATGGAAACTAAATAGCAGGTTGTTAAATAACGAATGGATTAAGAATGAGATCAAAGAAAAAATAAAAAAAATTCCTAGAAACGAATGATAATGAGCATATAACAACTCAAAATTTATGGGACACAGCAAAAGCAGTACTGAGAGGGAAGGTCATAGAACTACAGGCACACTTTAAGAAGCTAGAAAAAGCTCAAATAAACAACTTAAGCCTGCATCTAAAAGAACTAGAAAAAGAACAGCAAGTAAAGCTTAAATGTAGTAGAAGGAAGGAAATAATAAAGATCACAGCAGAAATAAATGACATAAAGGCTAAAAAACAATACAGAGGATCAATGAAACTAGGAGCTGGTTCTTTGAAAAGGTAAACAAGATTGATGAACCTTTAACTAGACTCATCAAGAAAAAGAGAGAGAGGACTCAAATAAATAAAATTAGAAATGAGAAGGGAGAAATAACAACTGACACAACAGAATTACAAGATATTGTAAGAAAATACTATGAAGAACTGTATGCCAAAAAACTAGACAACCTAGATAAAATAGACAAATTCCTTGAAATATACAATCTTCCAAAAATCAGTCTAGAAGAATCAGAAAACCTAAACAGACCGATTACACCAAATGAGATCAAAACAGTTATCAAAAAACTCCCAACAAAGAAAAGTCCAGGGCCAGATGGCTTCACAAGTGAATTCTACCAACTATTCAAAGAAGAACTAACTCCTATCCTTCTCAAGCTATTTCAAAGAATTCAAGAGGAAGGAAGACTTCCAAGCTCCTTTTATGAGGCAAGCATAATTCTGATTCCAAAACCAGGCAAAGACAACACAAAGGAAGAAAATTATAGGCCAATATCCCTGATGAATATATTAATAGATGCTAAAATCCTCAACAAAATATTAGCAAAACAGATCCAGCAATATATGGAAAAAATCATACACCATGATCAAGTGGTATTTATTCTGGGAAGGCAAGGCTGGTACAATATTTGCAAATCTATCAATGTTATTCATCACATAAATGAAAGGAAGAAGAAAAACCACATGATAATTTCAATAGATGCAGAAAAAGCATTTGATAAAATCCAGCACCCATTTATGATCAAAACTTTCAGCAAAGTGGGAATACAGGGAACATACCTAAACATGATAAAAGCCATCTATGACAAACCCACAGCCAACATCATACTCAATGGGCAAAAATTAAAAGCAATACCATTAAGATCAGGAACAAGGCAGGGGTGCCCCCTTTCACCACCTTTATTCAACATAGTCCTGGAAGTCCTAGCCACAGTAATCAGACAAGAAAAAGAAATAAAAGGCATTCAAGTTGGAAAAGAAGAAGTAAAGTTATCATTATTTGCAGATGATATGATATTGTATATAGAAAATCCTAAAGTCTCAGTCAAAAAACTACAGGACCTGATAAATGAATTCAGCAAGGTGGCAGGATATAAAATTAATACTCAGAAATCAGAGGCATTTTTATACACCAACAATGAACAATCAGAAAGAGAAATTAGGGAAACAATCCCCTTCACTATTACAAACAAAAAAATAAAGTACCTAGGAGTACATTTAACCAAGGAGACTAAAGGCTTGTACTCAGAAAATTATAAAACATTGATAAAAGAAATCAAGGAACATACAAACAAGTGGAAGCATATACCATGCTCATGGTTAGGAAGAATAAACATCACTAAAAAGTCTATATTATCCAAAGTAATTTATAAATTCAATGCAATACCAATTAAAATACCAGTGACATACTTTAAAGATATAGATCACATATTCCAAAAATTTATATGGAACCAAAAGAGAACACGAATAGCCTCAGCAATCTTAAAAAAGAAGAATAAAGGGGGAGGTATCACACTTCCTGATATCAAGCTATACTACAAGGCCATTGTATTCAAAACAGCCTGGTACTGGCATAAGAACAGGCACATAGATCAATGGAACAGAACAGAGAACACAGAAATAAACCCACAGCTCTATGGACAACTGATATTTGACAAAGGAGGTAAGGAAATACAGTGGAGTAAAGATAGCCTCTTCAACAAATGGTGTTGGGAAAATTGGACAGCAACCTGCAAAAAAATAAAACTAGACCACCACCTTACACCATTCACAAAAATAAACTCAAAATGGATAAAAGACTTAAATGTAAGGCGTGAAAGCATAAGCATCTTAGAAGAAAACATAGGCAGTAAGCTCTGCGACATCTCTCACAGCGATATATTTGCTGATTTATCTCCACGGGCAAGGGAAATAAAAGACCAGATAAACAAATGGGACTATATCAAACTAAAAAGCTTTTGCACGGCCAAAGACTATAAGAACAGAATAAAAAGACAAACTACACAATGGGAGAACATATTTCACAGTATGTCTGATAAGGGGTTAATAACCAAAATTCTTTATGAACTTGTAAATCTCAACACCAGAAAGACAAACAATCCAATCAAAAAATGGGCAAAAGAAATGAATAGACACTTCTCCAAAGAGGATATACAGATGGCCAATAGGCATATGAAAAAATTCTCAACATCATTAATCATTAGAGAAATGCAAATTAAAACCACAATGAGATATCACCTCACACCGGTTAGAATGGTACTCATCAACAAAACAACACAGAATAAGTGCTGGCGAGGATGTGGAGAAAAGGGAACCCTCCTGCATTGCTGGCGGGAATGTAGACCAGTGTAGCCTCTGTGGAAAACACTATGGAGATTCCTCAAAAAATTGAAAATCGATCTGCCTTTTGACCCAGCTATCCTACTTTTAGGAATATACCCCAAGGACACCATAGAACGGTTCCAGAAGGAGAAATGCACCCCCATGTTTATAGCAGCATTGTTCACAATAGCGAAGATCTGGAAACAGCCCAAGTGTCCCTCAGAGGATGAATGGATTAAAAAGCTTTGGTACATATATACTATGGAATACTACTCAGCCATAAGAAATGATGTTATCGAATCATTTACAATAACATGGATGGACCTTGATAACATTATACGGAGTGAAATAAGTAAATCAGAAAAAAACTAAGAACTATATGAACCAATGCATAGATGGGACATAAAAATGAGACTCAGAGACATGGACAAGAATGTGATGGTAACAGGGAGTGGGGTGGAGAGATGGGGAAGGGGCGAGGAAAGAGAGGGAGGGAGTGGGGGGAGGGTAGGGGCACAAAGAAAACCAGATAGAAGGTGACAGAAGATGATTTGACTTTGAGTGAGGGGTATGCAGCATAATCAAAGGTCAAATTAATCTGGAGATGTTTTCTAGGAACATATGTACCCTGATTTATCAATGTCACTGCATTAAAATTAATAAAAATAAGATTAAAAAAAACAAGACAGGTAATAGCAAGTGTTGGAGAGGCTGTGGAGAAAAAGGAACCCTCATTCACTGTTGGTGAGAATGTAAAGTAGTACAACCATTATGGAAGAAAGTATGGGGGTTCCTCAAAGAACTGAAAATAGAACTACCTTATGACCCAGCAATCCCTCTACTGGGTATATACCCCAAAAACTCAGAAACATTGATACGTAAAGATACATGTAGCCCCATGTTCACTGCAGCATTGTTCACAGTGGCCAAGACATGGAAACAACCAAAAAGCCCTTCAATAGATGACTGGATAAAGAAGATGTGGCACATATACACTATGGAATACTACTCAGCCATAAGAAATGATGACATCGGATAATTTACAACAAAATGGTGGGATCTTGATAACATTATATGGAGTGAAATAAGTAAATCAGAAAAAACCAAGAACTGCATGATTCCATACATTGGTGGGACATAAAAATGAGAGTAAGAGACATGGACAAGAGTGTGGTGGTTACCAGGGGTGGGAGGGAGGGAGGGCGCGGGAGGAGAGGAGGGAGAGGGGAAGGGGGATGGGCACAAAGAGAACTAGATAGAGTGTGATGGAGGACAATCTGACTTTGGGTGATGGGTATGCAACATAATTGAATGACAAGATAACCTGGACATGTTTTCTTTGAATATATGTTCCCTGATTTATTATATGTCACCCCATTAACATTAATAAAAATTTATTTATTTAAAAAAAAAGAAATATTATGTCCAATATGATAGTCATTGGCCATGTTGGGCTATCAAACACTTGAAGTTATTTATTTATTTTTAATTAATTTAAATTTAAAGTCACATGTGGCTAGTTTTGGGGTGGGGGTTTGGGGGATTGTTTTTTTTTTAAATAATGAATAGTGTAGCTCTAAGCCAACCAATAACTAGGAGAAGGGAAAATATGTCCCGGGATGAGAAATTAAGACTTTATAGAATAAGTTTATAGAAAACTATTTTAACTTTGTTGTCTTTTATTTCACTTAAAGGTAGCACATTAAACAATGGTTAGTAATGGTATTTTAAACATCTAATTGAATCAAGATAGATATTATGAAATTAATTTTCAATTGCCTTTAACCCTAAGGTACCACTGCATCCCTGATTACAATGGTGGCCATGAAGATGAGGACAGGAGAAAGAAAAGATGTCCATGGGTGGTCACAAAGCAGAGCAGTTGGGCTCTTCCAGGTGTGTGCTCTATGAGGCTCATTTCCTAGCCAGCCCATTTGTATAATTCTATATAATGTTTTGGTTTCTTTTAATTATTTTCTTTAGTCTTTTGGTTAAAGAGAAACAAACCAAAACAAAATAGAAATGATCTTTGTCAAAGCCTTACTGTGTATCTTTTCAAGATTGTAGTGAATCATCTAGCAACTAACAGCTCTCTGACTGGCACATAGGAGGTATTCAATAAGTATTTGTTGCATACGTTCAAGATTAACCTATGCTCCTGAGATAGATCAGTTTTTATTGGGACATCTAACTTTGAAGTTTAGACCAAAAGCATTCTTGCTTTCTGAATCACCTTTGTTTCAAATTTGCAAACATCTTGATACTTTTCAGCCTTGTTGGAAGGGTACAAATGAGATTGGCTCACCTCCCAGCCAAGAGGTCAAACCTAGTGTTTGAGAATGCTGGTTACTCAAGGCCATTGACTCCCAATTATCTTCTTAAGTTGTTAAAATATTTTATCATCTTTCAGAATAAAATCTGAAAAATCAGTTATAATCTTATTGCAACATTTCCATAAGGCACATTAAGAGTGAGTTATTTCATTTCTGTCATTGACTTATGTTGTTATAATGCATGAAATTGTACAGCTATTTCATGTTTCTTCTGATGTAAATGGGATTACACTTGCATCAGGTACTCTTGAATGCTGGGATACATTCTGAGAACAAGTTTGTTAGCACAGGGTTGTTTGAACAGTTCTGCTTTTGCTTCCTTGCTGGTCTATGTCATCTGTAATGAGCCTTCCTGTGAGTGAGTCTCCTCTGCTACTTGTCCTCTTCAACTGTCTCCACCTCCTATCCCTGGTCTGCCATGTGTGACTATCTTAGCCCTTTGCTGACCAAAGGCTTCTTTTAGCACTAATCTTTCAGAAAACCTGGAAACAACAGCTTCCTATAGGAGAGTTCTCATGTGACACAAACCTTTGCTGAAATTTCTATGTCTGTTTCCCAACACTTTATTCTTCAAAATCAAAATGAGAAAGAAAGAGAGGAAAAAGAGAACAAGAGGAAGGGGGGATAGGGAGACACAGAGGGAGATAACTATCTCCCCAGCTGTTGCTGAGCAACAACTCAAGCTCCTTGCAGCCCCAGTGAAAAACAACGGGTTGACTCATGAAATGTGTGCAGTGTAGGCGCTCTCTCCCCACATCAAGCCTGCTTGAATCTTCTTTAAGAGTGTACTTTTCTAAACTCCAAAGGTCCTTCTTTTGACTCTGTAGCTGTTTCCTTAACCCATTTCTTTTATGGCTCACTTTTACTACCTCTTCAACTTTCTCTTAGAATTTGGAAAATAAAAAATAACAAAAAATAAGCCTCAATGTGCTTAAATTATGTGTAAGAGGAATACACCATGTGCAAAGGATTACTACAGGTCTACATAATTGCTACAGATATAACACAATGACTCTCACATAGCCTTTGTCAAATACTTGTGGATTAACCAGAAGGCAAGCATAACATGTCCACTCCAAACCAGCATTCACAGAAATCCGTGTTTCATTTTTATTTCTCATACTGAATACAGATTTCAATAAAAGATTGTCCTATTAACTGATTTTCCAATGTAGTTTAGAAATAATTTTAATCTTTTTGGTTCAGTGAACTAAAATGCATATTTAAGCAGCAGCATTGGTAAATGTAGGAGATAAAATAGTATGGAGAAGGTGGATACACCTGGAAAAATAGCATTGAATTTCACTGTAATAAGATGTTCATTCTAGCTGCAAATGGTATGTTCATGCTTACACATCAATTTTAAAAGTATAAGAAAATGAAGTCTCTCTAAACAAGTAAGTGTACTTGAAAAGGAGGCTGCAAAATTTTGGACAAATATTTTTTATCAAATGAAAATTTATGTTTCCTATGTTATTACTCAAAAGCAGTTGGTGGTTTATCAAAATTTGAAGAGTTAATTTATATTATGCCAGGTGTTCTACTTTACCATTTCTTTAACTGAAAGGCCTATAAAGGAATAGACAGTGATTTAATCTGCACTTCTATCTCATCATTGTTGGCAAAAATATTTATAACACACACCTGATTCTTTTTTCTGCTTACCTACACAAACACAAATACACACCCACTGTGAATTTACACATACCATTAGCAGAATTTGACAGAAGCAGTCATGTTATGTAGAAATGATTCAGAGACCCAAAACTTTTCAGCCAACTAAAACTCTCACATACACAAACACATACACCAGAAAGTCTAGATTGGAGATCTGCATTTCCATCATATGTAGAATACTTAAAGTGTTTGATTGAACAATAGAACAGTGAAGCTTGGTCACATCTCTGAATTAATCAGAGAATTAAGTCTTAAGTCTTATAGTTTCCTTGATTACTTAGAAAAATTCTCTTATCATAGACTTCTCTGCCATTGTCATTCATTCATTTATTCAGTCATTCATTGCCTTTTTCTCTACCTCTGAGTTCTCTCCAGAAACTAGAGTCTGAGACAAAAATTTATCTTTAGATAGTTTATTTGGGGAAGTGATCCTAGGAAACAGGACAGGAGGTTCAGAGTAGGAAGCAAAGTCAATCTGTGAGTGTGTTCTCAAATAGTTGACTGTTGTGGGCAACTGGAATTCAATGCCAAAGGGTCTTTCTGACAAGCCATATAGAGCTTGCCTCAGAATTGTTCACTGGAGAAAGCGCACCTTTATTTACCAACCTCCATCTTTCATTGGTCCAGAGCTGACCCTTGGAAGCCTGAGGGCTGATGAGAAATGACACATAATATCCTGCCTCCTCTGTGATTCCTTTTCTGGCTTCTACTTTCCTTGACTTATTTACTTCTTTGAAATTATACACTAACTCTCCTCTATGCTGTGCAATACACTTCATTTTATTTTGGAATTTTATTTACTTATGTGTACGTCTTGCTTACTCAAACTAGATGGCAAAGTGTTGGGACAGAGACCGAAGTTTGTTCTTAGTATTTACTGAAGTATTTCAGTGTAGTACTTGGTAATAACTATTCTTTACCATACTTTCCATGTATTAAACCATTTAATATTTTAAAATGCCTAGTGTTGTGTATGCTATTATCATCATTCATGTTTTGCATTTGAGGAAATTGAATTTTAAATTGAGGGACTGCTCAGGATCACAGTTGGAAAGGCCATAGCTTGATCTATTTCACTGCCAAGCCTTGGTTCTGAACCACTCTGTCACAGCTTCTTGTATATTCAAGAAACTGTAATGGATTGACTGGCATAGATCTAAATTCCAAAGCATTGTGTTTGTGACAGCCTGAGGACAAGATGAAATTTCACTCACCTAGGATACATCATTTATATCCTATTGCAATGTTTAATAGCACCAATGAGGAAACAGCTGTGAGCAATAATAAAGCTAATACATGACTTCTTGCAATATCCTTTGTACTATTTTGACATCAAGTCATTCATTTACTCCCCAAATATGATTTGGCATCACTACACACATTTTAGTCATCATGAGGGACATCACTATATTAGTCATGTCCCTGAAGGAACTTAGATTATAAATAAAGGCAACATGAAACTAAGGTTCCTAGAACAGATGTAATGCTGTAATCATGACTCATGCATATAGAAATCACAGATGTAATTCAGTTCATCAATGTTTTTTCACATTTGCTAATTGTGAGGATCAAACAGAGCTTACCAGAGAAGAAAACACAACAGTCTGAAGACAGTTTTCAGAAATACATCATGCTCAAATTATCATACATCTGTGCACCACTGGTGACTGTGAAATCTGTTGTCACCTCAGTCTATAAAACAGTTCTTGTCCAGTTCTAAATAATAGCTCAAAGCAGCTATGGCCTTAAAAAAGTCTTCTGAGATCTGCATTTCACCTTAAAAGTTCATATAGATTCAATTTCAGTTTTCCTTATGTGTTTTAAATTAAAAAAAAATTAACCACAAAAATAAATAGATCCTGAATGGAAGTCATGCTCAAATCATTGTTTCATAGATAATTTGCTGTTGTAATAAATTGTAATTAGTTTTGAAAACAAAACAAAACAAAACATAAAACCACAGACTTAAAGGCAACTCACACTGCATGTCAGATTCAATGTCCATGTGAATAACCCTCTTTACCATGGCATATTTTTAGATACATATGGATATAAGTGGTAAATATTTTTTCAAATATTCATTCTTGTTAGCCATACCAGATATTAATAAGGAAAAAATTCCAGAGCATCACCAATAGGTGCTATATTTAAGGACACTACTATTAGAAATTTTGACAATTGAATTATTTTTTGCTATGAGGTCATGTCTCTTGTCCATAACAAAAGTTGAAAGGCTATCTGATTCACTGATCAGTTTCTTTTTGTGCCTCAAATAACTATTTTAGTGAAGAAATATGTCTAATGGTAGTGTCCTTTATCTCTAATACTGTAATTTTCATCACAGGTATATGAACTGAGGTTTTTAAATAACTTAGAGCTTCCACAATCAAGTCTTTTCATCTAATACTCACATTTTGTTTACTTTAGCATGATTCTGTCATAGGCTGTGAAAACATTTACAATTTTGCCTTGGAATTGTTGATTGAGAGTTAACCATCAGGGAAATATTTGTTCATAATTCAGCTTTGTGAACAAATGTTTATCATGAGAATAAACAATACATTCACACATCCAGATTTTTGTCCTTTTTCTTGGTGTTATTTTGGCCTGGAACTTTTTTCCCAGCTGAACCAGTAAACATCTTTCCTGTGGAGCAAGCATCCAAAATCATTTCTGTTTTATTTCATATATGTCACAGAAGGTACCAGTCATTGTTAGTCTGTTTGTTTCATGTGAACTTCATTTTCTCCATTAATTTACCATTTGCCAATCCATTTAATGCCATAGCTCAGATTCTCAAACAGATTTAGTAGCTAATTTAGTAGTATGTATATTCATACACTCATGCATATGTGCATGCAAAAACATCACTTGAGGTGTAATAAGTGGTGAGATTCAAATAATTTAATAACCAGTTCTCTGCCCTAATGACCATTTTAAATATAAAAACCAGTATACTGAAAGGTAGTTTATTCTTTTGTGCATTTAATACTTAAATAAGAACAATAAAAGATGTACACAAACTAGATTATGTTAGAAGAAAGAGTTTCAAATTTTAATGAAAAAATATTAAATAATACCTGGAAAAAAAACAATGAAACTGTTATTTAAGGTATTTCCAATGGCAGCTTGTCACTCCCTGGTTGTTTGGCACTTTTCTTTTTACGTTATATGTTTGTTTACTGAAGTAACAAACACAAGAGAATTAAAATGTAGTATTTCATCAAAGATATGATGAGTTTTATGAAATAAATAAATATTACAAGCATAGTTCAGTCATATTTTTTTTACTTATGGACGGAATGAACATTACTATGGGCACTTAGAATATGCTATTGCACAGCTGAATGTTAAAAAATAGTAAGAGATGTAAATTTGTGATTCCCACATTGGGTGGCTGCCCAGGCTCCACCTTAGATAGAACTCTGATTACAAGTGCCACAATATTTTAACAACCAGTTTGCCAAACTCAACAAAAAATTAGGTATTGTTTCTGTCAAATAGGTGAGAACTGGCTGAATCCCACCACTGAATATAACTAATTCAGTTATATTTCAACAATACTTTTTTGATAAAATATACACATTCTTTAACCCTTTTGTGGATATTCAGGCTACATGGCAAGAAAGATGATTCAGATTAATAATAATAATATGATGATGATGATAATAATAATAGTAAAAATTAACATTGTACTTTAATAAATTAGTTTGTTAACAATTTATAATTTATATCTATTATCTTGGTCAATGCCAAAAGTTTTAAGTTTTCTCTGATTCCTCTGAACCAACAACACACGTTTACTATTTTATAATTCTGATAAATGTGAATGGAATCTCCTATAAATATCCATTTCACTTCCAGGACTTTATAGAAACACAGAACAAGATCCTTCTATGTCAACAAATATTTTTGAGTGGCTATAATAGGCCCTATCTTAGGTGCTGTGGGTATAGTGAAGATAAGATGGATACATACTCTGCTTTCAGGGAACAAAAACTCATAAGGAATCTACAATATTTTTTCTTCTACTGTGAAAATGGTAATTTCTACCTGGTAGTAGTAGTGTGATTTGTTATAAAGTAGTTGTTATCTATTGCTTAAAGTCACAGAATCTACAAAAGTCTACCAGTCTAGCCTGACCTGTGGTGGCGCAGTGGATAAAGCGTCGACCTGGAAATGCTGAGGTCGTCGGTTCGAAACCCTGGGCTTGCCTGGTCAAGGCACATATGGGAGTTGATGCTTCCAGCTCCTTCCCCCTTCTCTCTCTCTATCTCTCTCCCTCTCTGTCTCTCTCTCTCCTCTCTAAAAATGAATAAATAAAATTTAAAAAAATAGTTTAAAAGAAAAAAAGTCTACCAGTCTAAGGCCAATCAAAAAGGAATTGTTAAATAAATAAAATGTCCAGACTGTGGAATACTACACAGCAGTTAAAATGAATGATGTAGCTCTTTATGCACCAATATAGAAAGATCTCAAAAACACATCGCTAATTCAAAAGAAAGCTTCTAAAAATTCACATAGTATGTCATTTAATCCAATCCAAAATCATATTAAATAAATACAAAAAAAAAGATTGACAATAATTTGGAGAAAACTGGAACTGAAGTAGGATAAGAGATCTAATTTTACATGCTTATTTAAATTTTCAGAATAAAAAATATTTATGTATTACTGGTATAATTAAAAAATATTTTTTAGAAACACTATGCTCATGGATTGAAGTATTTAACCTAATAAACAGGTCTATTCTTCCTAAATTAATCTATAGGTTTACTCCAATTCCTATCAAATACCAAGAAGGTTTTTTGCAGACTTAGACAAGCATATTCTAAAATTTATATGAAAAGATACAAACCTAGAATAATAAAAACAATCTTGACAAAGAGGAATAAAGTGGGAAAGAATCACTCTACTCCATATTCAGTCTTACAGTAATGAAGATGTTATGATAGTGGTGGAAGGACAGACACATACATAGACAAATGAAAAAGAATAAAGCCAGAAGTAGACCCATACAAATGTCTCTAACTAATTTTTGATAAAGATGCAAAAACAATTTAATGAAGAAAAGATAGTCTTTTCAAAAAATGGAGTTAGAACAATTGGACATCTATATGAAAAATGAAATAACCTCAGAGTAAGCACCATATTTTATATAAATTAACTTGATGTGAACCATGAACACAAATAAAAGGTATAAAATACAAAACTTTTGGAATGAAACACAAAGAAAGTCATCAAGATCTAGGATTAAACAAAGAGCTATGATATTTGACACCAAAAACATGACCCATAAAAGGAAGAATTAAAATATTGGAGCTCATTAAAACTAAAACCATTTTCTCTGTGAAGTCTACTCTATGAAGAGAGTAAAAAGAAAAACTACAGTCTGAGGTAAAATATTTGCAAACCATATACTTTATATAGAACTAGTATCTATAATATATAAACTAAGAATTGAAAACTCAAATGTCAAACTTTTCCATTTTCAAACTCATAACAAAATCAAACAATGAAATGAGCAAAACAATGATCAGACATTTTACAAAGAGGATATGCAGATATCAAATAAGCACTATGAAAACAGTTTAGAAGTTTCTTCATAAATTACACATGCAATTTCCATATGAACTAACAATTGCACTCCTGGGCATTTATCCTGGAGAAATGGAAATCAATGTTTACACAAAACCTTGTACATGAATGCCCATAGCAGCTTTATTTATTGATATAATACTTTCAAAATGGAAGCAATACAGATTTATTTCAGTGGGTGAACAATTAAATTAACTGTGGCACCATATATCATGGAATTTTTTTCACTAACAAAAAGACACAACCTGTTGATTTATATAATGACTTGGATGGATCTCAAAGGCTTTATGCTGATTGAAATAAGCAAATTTCCAAAGATTGCAGAGTGTATGGTTTCATTTTTATAAAGTTTTTGAAAATATAGATATTGTAGAAATGAACCAATTATTAATGGGTCACAGGGGTTAGGGACAGAGGAGGAAAGGAAGGTAAGTTACTGTGGTAAAAAATGGGCAACATGGTATCCTTATGGTTATAGAAGGAGAGAGAGAGAGAAATAAGTACAAGTAAAATAGGAAAATCTTAAGTTGGGTGGATTTTATCAATGTCATTAGCAAGGTTATGATATTATACCATAATTTTACAAAATGTTACTGTTGAAGGAAACTGGGAAAGATGTACACAAATTATCTCTGTATTATTTAGTATAACTGTTTGTGAAGCTAGAACTTTCTTAATAATAATTTCAATTTAAATATACTTTGGGAAATAATAAAAAAACTTGCTTTGTTTTAGTATAAACACTACCTGTATATAGTGCTGAATTGGCAATTC
The DNA here is from genome assembly GCF_036850995.1 of Saccopteryx leptura. Lineage (NCBI taxonomy): Eukaryota > Metazoa > Chordata > Mammalia > Chiroptera > Emballonuridae > Saccopteryx > Saccopteryx leptura. The sequence goes on along the minus strand of NC_089504.1, from coordinate 177,011,811 downwards.
ATCCACGTGAAAGTCTTGGTTAGATTCTTATATTCTATAAAACTATATACAGTACTTTTTTTTACCATCCACTCATTTGATTTCCAAAGTATATTGTATTTTCTAGAACAATACAAAATACTTTTACTGCAAGTTCTCAACTTTCACTAGAGAACAAAGTTTTAAACTATCTGCTTTTCATGACATTTTTTTTGAATCACAAACCCCTCTCAGAATATGAAGAAAATGTTGACTCCTATCAGTAGAAAGCACACATTTGTGAATGTGTATGTACACATGTACAAATAAATACATGTTAGCACACGATTGAAAGGAGGCCACAGACACTGTCCCTTGTTAAGGATCACTCTTCTATATATTCTGACTTTAGTCTTTGGCTCAAACAAAACTACTAAAAAGCTCCAAATTTATACCCCGAATGCCATGGTAGATTGCATAGGTGACTTATATATTCTACCCCATTCCGGTTTTCACTGAAATTATGACAGATAATTAAAATAGGTAGGAACAGTATCAGTCCTGAAAACTAGTTATCAGTTACCACTTCAGTGGAAAAAAGAATTCTGAGAAATTACAAAAAATTTAGTGCAAATAGTTTCAGACTGACTCATAACTTTATACATTTCACATGGAAACTAAGTAGAAGAAACTCGGAAGCAACTTTCCCCAGTGACTCCTCAACCAGAGGTGTGAGTCATGGAGTTAAGGGCAGGATGCCAGGCAGTCCGAGGCACACTTCGATTCCAGCAAAGCTCTGGGAACTATGCCCTTGGCCAGAGTCAAAGCCCGCGGCAACATCTACCTCCAGTTATTCTAAGGGCTGGGTCCTGTCAACACACACAGATAATGAGGGCAATCTTGTCAGGGGAAAATGAATATTTTGCCTCAGCTCAGGGTTAATTTAAAAAAAAAAAGATTTATTTATTTTTTTCAAAAGCCAAATACAAAACATCTTCCGTAGAAGCTTTTATTCCGTCCACTTCCCTTCTCCTTTATTCCAGGCAAGGTAGAATTATAAGTAATTTCAACCTTTTCTCATTCCTTTTACCTGAAAAAGATTTGCATAGGACAATCTCAGTGTTACCAAATAGTAAGTTTTTCTCTTATTTTGACATTTTGACAGCATTGAACATCCATTGACATTTTGCTCATTCTTAAAGCACTTGTTGCTTATCTTCAGGGCTTCACAAACTCCTACATTTTCTCTTTTATCACTGGTTACTTCATTTCAGACTCCTTTGATGATCTTTCTCCTCCACCTGAGCTCTGATTATTGCTTTTCCCTGGGCTCAGTCTTCACTCCAACCACTCAATCCTGAGGTGGTATTGCATGGTTTCATAGTTTTTAGGACTACCTCCACATTGATGACACCCACACATGGATCTCCAGCCCTGTCTCTCCCTCGCACTCCAGACTCTTATTTAAACTGGCAGCTCTGCTTGGACGTGTCATCAGCATATCAAACTTAATGTGTCAAAAATTAAACTACTGCTCAATCTCTTCTCAGTACCTGTACACATTTAATCCTCTCCAGACTTTCTTTTTTTTTTCTTTTCTTTTTTTTGTGGCAGAGACAGAGAGAGTCAGAGAGAGGGACAGATAGGGACAAACAGGAAGGGAGAAAGATGAGAAACATCAATTCTTCATTGCAGCTCCCTAGTTGTTCACTGATTGATTTCTCATATGTGCCTTAACGGGGGTGGGGGGGGGCACAGCAGACCGAGTAACACCTTGCTCGAGCCAGCGACCTTGGGCTCAAGCTGGTGAGCCTTGCTCAAACCAGATGAACCCGCGCTCAAGCTGGCGACCTCGGGGTCTCAAACCTGGGTCCTCCACATCCCAGTCCGACACTCTATCCACTGCACCACCGCCTGGTCAAGCCTCTCCAGTCATTCTGATCTCACTAAATGCCACCATCATTCACACAGATGCTCAAGCCCAAATACTAAGTCTCATGCTTAAATCCTGTGTTTCCCTAATGCCTTATGTTGAACCCATATAAAAGCCTTTTGGCTTTATTTTAAATATATATCCTGAATTTGACCCCTTTCCCCCATCATCATGGTCCAAACATTACCATTTCTTGTTTAGGTCACTCCTAACAATTATCTTTACTTCTATTCTTACTCATCTGATGATAATCTGTTTTCCACATACTGGCCACTGTAATTCAGACAGATGTAAGTCAGATCATGTTAAGACCCAACAATGGTTTCGCATCACACTTACAATAAAATTTATAGCCCTATGTCTGGCTTTATATAATTTGACCCCTGTCTATTGCTTCTATCTTACACACTTTCTCTCTTTTTTTTTCTTTTAACTCTGTTCCAACCTATTGTCCTTGTGGTCCCTGAATATATATATATATATATATATATATATATATATATATATATATATACACACACACACACACATACACACACACACACACACACACACACACACACACATGTATGTATGTATATATATACCTGGCCATTTCTTTTATGGCCAGGAATAACTGAATAAAGGTTATATACATATATACATATATCCTTATTTCCATCTTAAGATCTAGGCCAGGGATCCCCAAACTTTTTACACAGGGGGCCAGTTCACTGTCCCTCAGACCGTTGGAGGGCCAGACTATAAAAAAAAAACTATGAACAAATCCCTATGCACACTGCACGTATCTTATTTTAAAGTAAAAAAACAAAACAGGAACAAATACAATATTTAAAATAAAGAACAAGTAAATTTAAATCAACAAACTGACCAGTATTTCAATGGGAACTATGGGCCTGCTTTTGGCTAATGAGATGGTTAATGTCCGGTTCCATATTTGCCACTGCTAGCCGTAACAAGTGATATGACGGTTCCCGGAGCTGTGACGCGTGCATCCCGCGTCACCGGAAGTAGTACCGTATGTGAGCGAAGCCAGGCTTTGCGGCACCACCACATACAGTACTTCTAGCATCCTGTGCTCCTCTCACTGACCACCAATGAAAGAGGTGGCCCTTCTGGAAGTGCAGCGGGCCGGATAAATGGCCTCAGGGGGCCGCATGTGGCCCGTGGGCCGTAGTTTGGGGACCCCTGATCTAGGCATTTGCCACTTTCTTATGTGAGATACTTTTCCTATACTTTCACATGGCTACCTCCCCTCATTCCAGGTTGCTATTACAATGTTACCTTTACAGAGAAGGTTTTCCTGTATTCCTATATATACTTCACCCTTTATTTATATTATAGAATCTATCTGCATATAAAACTATGCACTTGTTTATTTACTCCTTTACTAGACTGTAAGCTCTATAGAGCACAGACTTTTCCTTTGTTTTTATTTTGTTTAAACTTGTATCCTTAGAACCCAGAATAGCTTAAACTACCCAGAACGTAGTTGTTCTCTGTTGCATGATGAATGAATGAGCACCTTCCAGATGCTATCTAGGTTCTTTTTTATGAAAATAAAAAAAAAGATAGTTGATGCATATATGGTAATGTTTATAAAAAGAAACCCTATATGAAGAACTAAAACAAAAGTCTATGAAATACTTATTTTTTTTTAAAAAAAGGAAATATGTAAGTAATGCATTTAGTTCATGAAGTTATCAAGACATAAGAGAATTTTGAGACCCTGGCCATTTAGCCATTTGAGTCCTGGGTTCGATTCCTGGCCAGGGCACACAGGAGAAGCACCCATCTGCTTTTTCACCCTTCCCTCTCTCCTTCCTCTCTGTCTCTCTCTTCCTCTCCCACAGCCAAGGCTCCATTTGGAGCAAAGTTGGCCCTAGCACTGATGATGGCTCATGGCCTCCACCTCAGGTGCTAAAATGTCTCTGGTTGCAATGGAGCATCGCTCCCTAGTGGGCATGCTGGGTGGATCATGGTCAGGTACATATGGGAGTCTGTCTCTCTGCCTCCCTACTTCTCACTTCAGAAAAATAAAAAAAATAAAAATAAAAAAAATATTGAAGAGTGGGAGGTCATAAAAAGAAAAAAATATGATCCAGTGAGAATATGTTTTAGATATTTGGGGTCTATTATGCTCCCATATAAATTTTAGAGTTGTTTTTTCTATTTTTATAAAAATGTCATTGGAACTTTGATAGAAATTGCATCAAATTTGTACATTGCTTTGGGTAGTATGTGTATTTTAACAATATTAATTCTTCTAATCCATGAGCATTGGATAGCTTTCTATTATTTTGTGTATTTTTCAATTTTTTTCATCAATATTTTATTGATGAAATAAATATATTGCTCACAAAAATTAGAGGATATTTCAAAGTGAATATTCAAATTGAATATTCATATTTCAAATATGAAGCTATATAATATCCCCTAATTTTTGTGAAAATCATAGCTTTTACCGTATAAATCTTTCATATTCTAGTTAAAGTTATTTCTACATATTTTTGAAATGTTATTGTAAGTAGGATTATTTTCTTAATTTATTTTTGGGCTAGCTCATTGTACTGTAAATGGAAACATAATTGATTTTTGCATGACAACTCTAGTTAATCATACTGTATTGTATATTCAAAACTTGCTAAAAGAGTAGATCATAAATGCTCTCATCCCACACAATCAATTTAACTGTGTGAGATGATGGATGTACTAATTAGCTTGATTATAGTAATCATTTCACAATTCATATGTATATCAAAAATTATATGTACTTTATAAATATATACATTTTTAATTTGTTAATTATACCCCAGTAAAGCAAGGATGAGGGGAAGAAAAGAAAAAAAATACATTTAATTATTTTTTTGCTATTTTTCTTAAGATGTGATTTTTCATAAATTTTGACTTTCCAGATGGGCTGACTCTTCATTCCATTTAAGTTCAAGGCTTTTCCCCATTTCTTCCAATGTAGGTAGAAACTTTAAGTCAATGGGATTCTCACATGCTGTTTGGAGATACCAGCAAATCCATTATTACTTACATCTTTCAACTTGTGCTCCTGCTTTATTGTGTGAATTTGGAGTACTTCACTCACTTTCCTGAAAACTCATCTACTTATTTAAAATGCTAACTTTAAGATATTTTTCTGATGTTTATTTTTTATATGTGTAATGGAGCAAAAGTATTAGGATCTCTGCATATTGGAGAATCAAAAATTGATATGTTATTGTCCTAGCCAGATAGCATGGTTGGTTAGAGCATCATCCCAAAGTGCAGAGGTTGCCAGTTTGATCACTGGTCAGGGCACATACTGGAACAGATGTTCTTGTCTCTCTCCTGTTCTCTCCTTTCTTTTCTTCAAAATTAATAAAATAGGCCCTGCCCAGTTGGTTCTGTGGTAAAGCATCAGCCCAGCATATGGATGTCCTGCATTCGACTCCCAGTAAGGGCACATAGGAGATTCACCCATCTGCTTCTCTACCCCTCATCTTCTCACTTCTCTCTCTCTTCTCTTTTCTCTCTCTCTCTCTCTCTCTCTCTCTCTCTCTCTTTCTCTCTCTTATCCTCCTGCAGCCATGGCTCGATTGGAGCTAGTTGGCCTTGGGCACTGAGAATGGCTCTATGATCTCTATCTCAGCTGCTAAGAAGAGCTTGGTTGCTGAACAATAGAACAATGCTCCAGATAGGCAGAGCATCACCCCTTAGTGGGCTTGCTGGGTGGATCCTGTTTAGAGTGCATGCAGGAATCTGTCTCTTTGCCTCACCTCCTCTCACTGAATAAAAAAGAAAAATTAATAAAATAAACATTTCAAAAACCTAATATGTTACTTCCTTAATTAAATAAAATATAACAAGTATACTTTTGAAATACAATAAATTAACCCTTTTTAAAATAAAACAAAAATATACATTGCACTCCATTTAATATTCATCTGTAACAGGATTGCCTTCACAAACAGGTATTTTGATCCTTTGGAACAATCTTGTGGCTAGATAAGGGAATTAATTCAACTATATGGAGACTCACCAGACCAAAGAAAAGACTGTGAAACCCAACCTGGAACAGCCAAAGAGTTTTAATAGTGACAATTGACAAACTAATTTACACCGCCTCTCAGACACCGAACCAAATAAACTCTAATCATATTTAGTTGTTTTATCACCTTGCATGTTTCAGAGAGAGAAATCTAATTGGTTTATTCTAAGTTAGCTTTTCAATCCCTTGATGTAGTAGCAAGTGATAACTGTCCCCAAGCATCATTTTTTTCTTCTTTCTTTTTACAACAGAACTCCTGAGTTACTTCTGAGCACAGGCTAACCAGCAAGACCACGTTTCCTTTACGGCCAGGTATAACTGTGTGAACTAGTTCTTGTCAGTACAATGTGAATGGAAATGATCACAACTTCCAAGTTCTATTAAAGATAAAACCAATTACCCCAGGACTGGTTTCTCCCATCCCAAATGCAGAAACATTTACACGTGGGGCACATTAGCTGTAAACAGCATTGATAGACCAGGGAATGATAGTAGCTTAGGGGTTGGTAGAACATCAATATAGAAGAATGGACCTTTAGAATGAGTTCTGTAGCAGAGCTGATCCACAAACTTGAAAGTATTAGAGAGAAATAAATTCTCACCTCATTTATTTAGAAGTTTCTTTCTTACATCTGCTTATACTCTACCCTAACTCAACTGCACCTAACTTAGGGAGGATAGGACATCAGATTCGCTGACTGTCCCTAACAGGACATAACTAGCTCCCCAAAAGAATTGAGGTGCATAAATAATCTCCAAAGTGCAATAAGTCCTGAGCCATCAAAGCAACAAATGTCTTATAACCTTCATGGGGTAACAAATGTATATAGTACAGCTTTCATAGAAACAGGTCATTTAAAATCTTATTACTGTGTTTGCTCTACATCATTCCCTATATTAAAGTGTCCCTTAAAATACTTTCTTTAGAACCAAATGCTCAGAAAAGTTTTTGTTCCCCTGGGGGTGGGATCTAATATTGATTTTAACTGAAACACTATGTACATAAAAATATTTTCCCCTTTATTTGGTGCCAGGAAGTTCACAGTCAAATTTACAGTTTTTATGCTTAGATTGCTCTTAATGGCCTGCAAAAAAAATGGTCCTTTTTGGGTTTTAATTTTGTTTTCTTAATCTACTTTTTATTTTTCTGGGTTTTGATTTATCAACTTTTTTAACTTAGTATTTTATTTTACATGATTTTATTGTCACCATACTAACCTACTAAATAAATTGGTGGACCATATATAAATAAAAAAGTAATTTAACAAAAACTTCATGATTCTTAAAAAATATACATTCAACTTTGTCTAATACTTCACAAAACTCTTATTTATTATCTATTCCTGCCAAGTTTCTATTCTCCTCTCAAGGTTTCTGTGTATTTTCTCCATTGTCCTTTTCCTCAATCTCCCAAACAAGACCTTATACCATTAATTATGGCCAATTAGACTTATGTTAAAAATACAGTGGGAGCCAGGTTTTCTGGGGCTTAAGCTTATATAATGAGGACACTGTTTTACTAAACACACAAGTAAGGATTAAAGTGAATATTTACTTGAAATAAGAAATAATAACAAGATCTACTTTTTAAAAAGAAACTGACAGAGTCCTGACTGAATAGCTCAACTGGTTAGAGCATCTTCCCAAGCCAGAAGAAGATGCTTGTTTGATCCCTGGTCAGGGCACATACAGGAACAGATTAATGTTCCTGTCTCTTTCTCTCTCTCTCTCTCTCTTCACCACTTTCTCTCTCTCTAAAATCAATAAAATAAACATTTTAAAAAATAAATAAAAGAAGCTGACAGATATAAACAAAACTGAAAAAACTAACATTAATTAAGCTGATTGACTTATCTCTAGAATACTTGTTTTCTTTTTTTTAATTAATTTTAATGGGGTGACATTGATAAATCAGGGTACGTATATTCAGAGAAAACATCTCTAGGTTATTTTGACATTTGATTATGCTGCATTCCCATCATCCAAAGTGCAATTGTCTTCCATCACCTTCTAACTGGTTTTCTTTGGGCCTCTCCCCTTCCCTAACCCCCTCCCTCTCCTCCCCCCCACCCCGTAACCCCCACACTCTTGTCCATGTCTCTGAGTTTCATTTTTATGTCCCACCTATGTATGGAATCATATAGTTCTTAGCTTTTTCTGATTTACTTATTATTTCGCTCAGTATAATGTTATCAAGTTCCTTCCATGTTGTTGTAAATGATCCAATGTCATCACTTCTTATGGCTGAGTAGTATCCCATAGTATATATGTACAAAGAGCTTTTTAATCCACTCGTCCACTGATGGACACTTGGGCTGTTTCCAGATCTTCACTATTGTGAACAATGCTGCCACAAACATGGGGGTGCATTTCTTCTTTTCAAACAGTGCTATAGTGTCCTTGGGGTATATTCTTAAAAGTAGGATAGCAGGGTCAAAAGGCAGTTCGATTTTTAATTTCTTGAGGAATCTCCATACTGTTTTCCACAGTGGCTGCACCAGTCTGCATTCCCACCAGCCATGCAGGAGGGTTCCCTTTTCTCCACATCCTTGCCAGCACTTATTCTGTGTTGTTTCGTTGATGAGCGCCATTCTGACTGGTGTGAGGTGATATCTCATTGTGGTTTTAATTTGCATTTCTTTAATGATTAGTGGTGTTGAGCATTTTTTCATATGCCTATTGGCCATCAGTATGTCCTCTTTCGAGAAGTGTCTATGCATTTTTTTCGCCCATTTTTTTATTGGATTGTTTGTCTTCCTGGTATTGAGTTTTACAAGTTCTTTATAAATTTTGGTTATTAACCCTTATCAGAAGTACTGTCAAATATATTCTCCCATTGTATAGTTTGTCTTTTTATTCTGTTCTTATTGTCTTTCGCTGTGCAGAAGCTTTTAAGTTTGATATAGTCCCATTTGTTTATCCTGTATTTTATTTCACTTGCTCATGAAGATAAATCACAAATATATTGCTGCGAGAGATGTCAGAGAGCTTACTGCCTGTGTTTTCTTCTAAGATGCTTATGGTTTTATGGCTTACATTTAAGTCTTTTATCCATTTTGAGTTTATTTTTGTGAATGATCTAAATTGGGGGTCTAGTTTCATTTTTTTTGCAGGTAGCTGTCCAATTTTCCTAACACCATTTGTTGAAGAGGCTGTCTTTACTCCAATGTATGCTCTTACCTCCTTTGTCAAATATCAGTTGTCCATAAAAGTGTGGGTTTATTTCTGAGTTCTCAGTTCTGTTCCATTGATCTATATGCCTGTTCTTATGCCAATACCAGGCTATTTTGAGTACAATGGCCTTGTAGTATAACTTGATATCCAGAAGTGTGATACCTCCCACTTTATTCTTCCTTTTCAAGATTGCTGAGGCTATTCATGTTCTCTTTTGGTTCCATATAAAGTTTTGGAATATGTGTTCTATGTCTTTGAAGTAAGTCATTGGTATTTTAATCGATATTGCATTGAATTTATAAATTGCTTTGGGTAATATAGACATTTTAATGATGTTTATTCTTCCTAACCATGAACACGGTATATGCTTCCACTTGTTTGTATCTTCCCTGATTTCTTTTATCAATGTATTATAATTTTCCGAGTACAAGTCTTCAATCTCCCTGGTTAAATTTATTCCTAGGTACTTTATTTTTTTGGTTGCAATGGTGAAGGGGATTGCTTCCTTAATTTCTCTTTCTGACTGTTCATTGTTGGTGTATAAAAATGCCTCTGATTTCTGAGTATTAATTTTGTATTCTGCCATCTTGCTGAATTCATTTATCAGGTCCAGTAGTTTTTTGACTGAGACTTTAGGATTTTCTATATACAATATCATATCATATGCAAATAACAATAGTTTTACTTCTTCTTTTCCAATTTGGATGCCTTTTTTTTCTTTTTCTTGTCTGATTGCTATTCCTAGGACTTCCAGAACTATGTTGAATAAGAGTGGTGAAAGGGGGCACCCCTGCCTTGTTCCTAATCTTAAGAGGATTGCTTTTAATTTTTGCCCATTGAGTATGATGTTGGCTGTGGGTTTGTCATAGATGGCCTTTATCATGTTGAGGTATGTTCCCTGTATTCCCACTTTGCTGAGAGTTTTGATCATGAATGGGTGCTGGATTTTATCAAATGCGTTTTCTGCATCTATTGAAATTATCATGTGGTTTTTCTCCTTCCTTTCATTTATGTGATGAATCACATTGATTGATTTGTGAATATTGTACCAGCCTTGCCTCCCCAGAATAAATCCCACTTGATTATGGTGTATGATTTTTTTCATATATTGCTGGATTTGGTTTGCTAATATTTTGTTGAAGATTTTAGCATCTAAATTTATCAGTGATATTGGCTTATAATTTTCTTTCTTTGTGTTGTGTTTGCCTGGTTTTGGAATCAGAACTATACTCGCCTTATAAAAGGAGCTTGGAAGTCTTCCTTCTTCTTGAATTTTTTGAACAAGCTTGAGAAGGATAGGAGTTAGCTCTTCTTTGAATATTTTGTAGAATTCACGTGTGAAGCCATCAGCCCCAGAACTTTTCTTTTTGGGGAGTTTTTTATAACCGTTTCAATATCATTTGTTATAATCAGACTGATTAGGTTTTCTCATTCTTCCAGATTATAGAATATTTGTTTTCTGACCTTGTTTATATTTAGTTATATACTCTTAACCACATTTTCCAATATCAACAAATTTGTGATACTACCCTTTATAGGTAGAATACAAAGATGTTTTAGTCCATTTTCTAATTGGTAATTAGGAAGTTTCTTTATATCTTTATAACCCATTATTAGTAATTTTGTGTATAGTTTTAGAATATTGTTAAATTAAAAATATATCAATTATCAATATATACCAATATATGAAATATATGATTTTAGAGGAATTTATTTATTTTTTAACTGAGTTTTATTGGGGTGACACAGTTGATGTAATTATTCAGGTTTCAGGTGTACATTCCACAACACATCTCTGTACACCATATTGTATGCTTACCCCTCCCCAAGTCAAGTCTTTGTCTATCACTAAGTGTAGTGACTAACTTTAAATACTTTGGGAATATTGACACTTCTTAAACAGATTGCTCTTTACATGCTTTTTGTAGTTGTATATTGTACTGTTTTTAAAATCAATGCCAACATTTAGTTTCCAGTCAGCATAAAATAAAATGTTTTAATATGTTCATTAATTCATACCTCTTTGTTTATTAGAATTAAGAAATAAGCATAAACTTTACACTTTAATTCAAAATTTTGTTCTTCCTCTTAATAGATTGTTATTTTGATACAGTGATAACTATGTTATAAATTGCTTTTTGATGTAAGAATTATTTTTATTAATTTTATTATTTTTTATCACTTTTATTTCATAGTCCATTAATTTTATGATATTTTCCTTGATATTTTTAAATAACTAAGTTTAAAGATAATGAAAGTACTTTTCATATATGTTACAGAAATAAGCAATTTCTCATTAACTGTGTTGCAACATTCCAAAACATCTTTTCAAATTTTGGCTAGATGATTTAAATTTTCAAAAAGAAGGAAATGGTATGTTTATAATATGATATGCTGCATTATTTAGTATATTCTTGACAGAAGAGAATATCTTTTTGCCTGTTAACCAATGAAAAATAAATCTTCAGTTTACAGTATTATATACTTACATGAAGTTGCAATATCTCCCACCAGATTAGCATCTTGCTCCTTACATTGAAGACCTAATTTTTCAACCACTACCTCACACTTCCAGTGCTGTGCAGTTGTTCAATTCATACCAAGATGCCTCTCTGGCCCTGTGTCCTGGTACACAGAGCTATAAGTCAACACAGCAGGTGCTAGGAGTGTCCTTGAAGCTACATTTACATGGGGACAGCTGGCAATAGGTTAAAAATGCCAGCAAAGTAAATAAATGTATTCTACAAAGTCCAAACTAAAGGTCTCTTCCATGGGACTCCCAAGTGCTAATCCCAGACATGCCTGTGGCCATTCCAGTGTCACCTGACAAAAGCAACAATAAAAGTAAGAATGGAAAGAGAAAGCAATCTTAATGTGTTTAAAATGCTTTTGCAAATTAACAAAATATGTGAACACATGACTAGCATCCTGCAATGCTGATGCCATGAAGCTGAAGCTTTATTTGCTCTGTGGCTACTCCTCATTAGGTTGAGTGTAGTTTGAAACTTTGTGCAAATAGACAAATAAACCATATCATTATTAGAGGTCCTTTTACAAAAGGGCATTCTTAGAAGCTACTTTAAAAACTTTAAAAAGGACTTTTAGTGATAATTATTTCAACAAAGTAGCATAATATACTCTTGAATGGAAAACTTTAAGGTAGAAGAACTTCAACGTTTTATCTTTTAAAACAGTTTTCCCTTGATTTTGTAAGTAATGCATGCAAATGATCCAACATTTCACCTTCAATCATATCCTCCAGCGGGAACCACACCAACATTTTAATATGTTTTACCTGCAGTATTTTTCTTTCAGTATATTTTTAAAGATATTATAAACAATATTGTACTTGTCATTTCTCACTTACCACTCCATCATTGTTTTTCTATTACAATTAAAATTTATTTTTAAGCAGAAAGAATTTATTATTAAAATATTTCAAAATGAAATAAAATATTTATGCATTTAAAAGTAAAATTAAATACAAAACTGCAAATAAACTGAAATGAATCTTTAAAACAAATGTGCAATATAGCCAATTGCCAAAAACAGGTAGAGAGCTACAGAAACAATATTAAATTTGATTTAGTAGTTTAATTGTTGACAGCACTATTCATTTATTATTATAAAGCCATGTTATATATTAAAAACTCCTTTAACATTTTACAAAGCAAGATTTTACAATATCAAAAAATTAATTTAAAATGTTATAATGATAAATTTTAATTATGAGAATCTCCATGGATTACTAACTGTTTTACTTTTCAAAGGTATGTATTTTCTAGCTCTATTCACTAAACAGGCCTGAAAATAATAAAATCCCAATGGTGAACATACCTGACACTCAGACTCTGATGTCTGAATTTCACACCTAACTAATGAAGCCAGATCTCCTTGAGGAAATGGATAATTCTAGGTCTAAAACAAAAAAATAAAATAAAATATGAATCTAGGACATCTTGTGCCCCTCCAAAAAGATAAAAAGAAATGGGGTTGTGTCAATTGACCAAAGAAGCAAACATAAAGGGGCTTCTATTAACCAAAGATGGGACAATTCAAGCAAAAACTAATTAAAGTAATTGGCTGAACCATATAGAATATAGCAAACATTTTGTTTATCATGATAGGTGGGGGCTGGGGGAGAGAGAAATTAAAATATTGATCACTACTAGAAGTAACTATGATACCAACTTCTTACAAAGAGAACTGATAACTAAAAGAAAAACACTGAGCACTTATCTTGCCTTGAGCAAGAATTGTATTTCAAGGAAACTATGTAATCCTAGTTGATGAGAAAGAGCTCTTCTTTATCAAAGAATTCCAGCTAATAAATTTTTAAGCATAAAATTATTTTTAAATTACCATTTTCAAAAACTCCCAATGAAGTAATTAATTCAGGTACTATCATTCATGAGTATAAACATTAGCTCAAAAGATTCATAACAGAGGGACTTAACTGTCACCAACTGAAGTCACTGTTCAATATCACCATCACCAAAAGTGGAAACACTAGATATTTTCAAGTCTCTGATGTGATGCAAATTGAAGTACGTGGCTCCATGGAAAAAACATTCTTGCCAAAAATATTTAACTTAAATCTAGTCAGGACCTCAAAAGTAACTTTCATTTCCAGAAAACATGGGGATGGAAAAATAAATTGTGAGCCTGTGAAGAATCATATAGACTAATGGAGAGTGTGAAATATTCTTTAAAGAAATTACTTTGTTTCTGCAACAAGTAAATCATACAAGAGGGGAGGAAAGAAGATGAGTGTAAAGTGAACTAAATGTAGATTTAAGAAACATATCAATTAAATGTAATGTATAAATCCTATTTGAATCCTGTTTCAATAAACCAGCTATAAAAAGACACTTAGTATAACTGAGAAAATGTATTCATGAACATTAAATGATTTCAAGGAATTATTTTTACTTTCTTACAAATGAAAATTAAATTGCAGTTATAATTTTTAAATACTGAATTTTTAGTTGTATAATGAAGGATGTAAGTTGAAAGAACCTGATATCTAAATTTTGCTTTTCAATATTTTGGTAAAGAAAAGAAAACAAAAAATAAGGACTAGGTGAGCCCTGGCCAGTTGGCTCAGTGGTAGAGCATCAGCCCGGCCTGTGGATGTCCCGGATTCAATTCCTGACCAGTGCACAAAGGAGAAGCATTCATCTGCTTCTCCATTCCTCCCCCTCTTTTTTCTCTTTATTTTTTTTCTTCCCCTCCTAGGGGCAAGGTTCTATTGGAGCAAAGTTGGCCTGGGTGCTGAGGATGGCTCCATGTCCTCTACCTCAGGCACTAAAATGGGTCAGGTGGCAATGGAGCAACATCCCAGGTGGGCAGAGCATCACTACCTAGTGGGCATGCCAGGTGAATCACAGTCAGGCGCATGTGGGTATCTGTCTCTCTGCCTTCCCACTTCTGACTTCAGAAAAATACAAAAAAAACGGGTCTAGGTGAAGCAAATTGATAATTGTTAAATTTGATTAATGGGTCCATTGATTATCTTTATAAATTAAGAAACATATTTTATATCATTGGCTTAAAACACCATGGGATTGAATGTTTTAAAAGAGACTAATATTTTTTATATTTAAATAATTTTCTGCTATATATAATATTAAAGTAAAAATGAAATAAAAGTTGATATATGTTCACTGAGAAATAACTATCATTGATAGTTGGATTTAATATTTGCATAAACAGAATAATGCTGTACTAAAATTTTTAACCTGCTAGCTCTTTTTAATCAATATCATCATATAGCATATTTTCCCATGTATAAGACACACTTTAATTTTGGGGCCCTAAATTTGAAAAAAAAATGTATTACATAAAGTTATTGACCTTTTATTCACCTTAAAATTCATAGAACTCCTCATCACTATCAAAACTCCTATCCATTAGCTTGTCCTCATCTGTGTCTGTTGACAAATCACTGTCTTCACATATTGCCTCGTCCTCAGTTCCATCTATGGCATTTGAAATGCCACATTTCTTCAATGACTTGACAACAATTTCAATCTTGATATTATCCCAGGATCTTTTCTCCCAGGTACAAACTTCTCCTACAGTTGGTTTTTTCACTCTTCCTGCTGGTGTCAAGTTGTCCCCAGAAGACTTCATCCTTTGGTTCCATTCATTTCTCATGGCAGCTTTTAAGGGTTTGTTCATGCTGACATCAAATGGTTGGAGCTTGAATATCAAGCCTCCCGGTATAATGGCAAGTTTTGTTTTTTGCTCTGCAGCAATCTTTGTGTTTTTTAATATGTGTTCCCTGAACTGATCAAGCACCAATATGAAAGGTTTGCATAAAAGCCCACTTGGTCTTCTTCTCCAAACTTTCTCAAACCAGATCTTCAACCCATCCTGATCTATCCAACCCTTGTCATAAACATGGACAATCACTCCTGAAGGAATGTCTTCTTTTGGTATTGTTTTGCATTTGAAAATCAGCATAGGAGGCAGCTTGGTTCTGTCGACACAGTAAGCTAGAACAACTGCATAATGGCTCTTTTCATGTCCGCTTGTCTTCACATTTACAGTTTTCACTCCATTCTTATCAACAGTTCTGTTACTTGGGACATCAAATTGAAGGGAGACTTTGTCCATATTTTCTATCTGTCCCAACTCAAACTGATGTGTCTTCCGACATTGAATGACAAAACAGTGGAATTCAAAAACCATCTGCTCGTAGCTTTCAGGCATCTTTTGGACAAGTCTGATGTGTGTACATATGCTTAGTCCATTCTGTTCCATGAACCTGAAGCACCAGTTGTGTCCTTTGAAATCAGTAACTTCTATTTCATCAGCAATTTTACTTGCCTCATGATGAACTATCTTTGTGGACACAAGAATTCCAACTGCCTTTTGCTCTTCAATTCCCTTTCTAAATTAGGTCATTTTGCTGACTTGCCTCTCATGGCCTTCTTCTGCCGTGTTTTCATAGGGTTTCTTCTTCCTGTAGAAAGTCTTAGATTAATTTCTCAGTTGGAGGAGGACCAAACTTACAGTCAGCAGCACGATTTCCATTCACTTTTGTAAACTGGATCACTTTTAACTTGAATTCAGCATTTTAGAAAAACCTTTTCTGAGCTATTTATGGGCAGAACATGGTATAACGTAAACCTACCATAATATACCAGTAACAAGTGTGAAACAATTAGCGCAAAAAAACAAGCCCAAAAAAGCAATGTAAAAATAATCTACAACCACAGTATAAGATGTACCCAGAGTTTAGATCCCAAATATTTCAGAAAAGGGTGAGTCTTATATATGGGGAAATACGGTATGTACAACATGAAATTATTCTACCCAAAGAACTAATTTTTTTGTTTGTCTAAAATTCTGAATTATATACACATATCCAATACTTAATAGACTAATTAAACACTATCTGTAATGTTTTTCAATTTAAGTTTGGCACATATTTTAGTTTGCTAAACTCATATTTCCTTGTCTATTTCTTTTGGTCAGTGATTGCATTTTTGATGGCAATAGCCTGCAAGTAAAAATTAATTCAACAAGCATTTATTGAATGCTCAGTATGTGCCAGGTACAGGTATATACCTCCTAGGTATATGTGCCAGGAGGGATGCACTGATAAATTAGACATAGTTGCAGCCCACAAGGAATAAATCTATTAAAGCATGTGGACAATAAAAAATGATGTGTGCTCTAATGGAGTTGTATTAAAGGTGATATGAACCACTGTAGAAGCAATTGACATTTCCTGAGGGGGGAAAATACTTCAATTAGCAGAGTCATTTATGCTGAATTTGAAATATGGCCAAGACATGGGGTGGGAATAACAGTGAAAGGGCACCCAAAGTGAATACAGTAGAGACAACAAAAGCAGAGTGCCATAAACCCAAGATGTATGGGGACACCACAGTGCAAGGAGTTCAAGATGACTGTAGCATAATAAGCAGGGTAAGGGTGATGGGGCATGGAAAAGGAGGTTATGGGTCATTGACTAGAGGCAAGACTGAAAGACAAGCATAGCTGGCAGGAGAATATAATATAAAAGTTCAATGAAAACATTTTATTGTTACAAATTCACACATAATATAGTAATACACAAAAGCTAACAAAATTATTTTCTCAGACTATTCATGTTTATTTTCCCCACCTTTAAAATTTAGACATTAGTGTATGTTATTTCTACATCTCTGGAAGAAGGCAGGAATAGTTTCAAAAACACGATCAAGTTAGCCAGACACAGACAACCCAGTAAATGCATGCATAAGATTGTTTAGTTCTGTGATGTGAGTTCTAGAGGCTTTCATGGCTGGTGTCCGTTTGGCAGAAACTAAGAAGCTCACAGAACCATTAAAGGCGAAAGAAGCTTTTAGGAGCTCACTGTAAGTCTCATGACAGATTTTCATGTCAGTTTTGTTATAAAACTGCATATTTTTCTTCCAATCGAACAAAATCACTCATTTGAATTAAGGATTAAATTACATCAAAAGGAAGAATTTACTTGATAAGTCCACAATTACAAACTATTTTTTTTATTTTACTTAGAAAATTAAATTTAACAGGGTGACATTGATCAATATTTGTTTTCTATTTTATTTCTACACCCGTTTCCTTGTTTGAAAACAACTGGTTTGTTGGTTTGTTTGTTTACTTACTTATTTGGTAAAGCATCCTGAGAGCTTTCAAAGGCATGCTGGGAATCTGATCAATTTTCCAGAAGTTCAGTCTGATCAAATTTCCAAAAGTTCAAATTTTTCATCCTATGATAAATCATCTCAGTGAATACTGGCTTTTTCTCTACCTCCATTTGTTGAAGTTAAGGATAAAATGGACACAAAAAATTTTGTTTATTTAGTATTTGATTTTTTACATTTTCAATTTTGAAGTGCTAGCTTCTTTCTCTTTCTTTTCCAAAGAAAACACAAAAATATTTTTGTTCCAAGTCAATGAAATATGAAACTGTCCATTCTAGCTTTCTTCTTTCTCTCAGTTTATTAAAAACATCACATCAACTAAATTGCAAATGTCTTCCATTTGCATGACATATAAATGTCTTATTTCCAGAGATGAAACAATGTTCCTGCAAAACTGAAGTATATATTATGGAAAAATGCAATGCAGAGCTCCACAGCATTGAGTACAGGAAATGCACTGTATCTTGAGACTACTCCATGCCTTTAGATTGGGGTGATTATGCTGTCTTGTAAACAATCCATACAGATGCCTTTTGCTCCAGCAATTGCAAAATAAAATGTTGTCAGACACTGGAAATCTTTTCATATGCCCTCTTAATATGAAAAATCATAAGAGATCACATATTTCTGCAGCATTGGAAAAGGTAAACTATGTGAAGAAAAACAAATGGAAAAATACACTGCAAAACAATCTTCATAATAGAGCAAAGAAATTGCCAGCTACATTTGGTTATAAGTACTGTATGTGTCAAGCTTCTCTCTTATAGGAGTTTCATAAAAGTATCCAAAGGTCAAGAAGTTAAAGTATAAAAAATGATTTTAAAAAAACTTTTAAACATAGTTGAATTTGAAGGCAAGATAGTAACAGTTGTGAATAAACCAAAGACAATAGAAATTTGTAAACGTTTCTTGGGAGTTTTTTTTGTTTGTTTGTTTGGTTTTTTATTTGTTTTTTAGGGAACCTGGCAATCAAACAATAGAGAAGTGGGTTAAATCTCCAGCATGCTATTTTAGAAGGCATTTATGAAACAATTAGAAATAAACATAAGAATAAGTGACAGTTTTGTATAGCCACTCTGAAGCTTTATGTGGCTCATAAAATGTATTTGAAATTCTGGAATATTATAAGGTTTCCAAGGACGACATAGATATTGATGCCAAGTGCCCTTTCACTGTAACACAAATTTGGGCACACACAGGCACACGGAAAGATGCTCACCTCTCCAGTCTGTCTTCTCCACAAGCCAGATTTAGCTTTATGCTATGCATTCCAGCAATGCAATTGCAATGCATTGCTTTGCAATGGCTGCATTCCAGAGCAAACCTCTAATGAATGATGTATGGAAAAGAAAAACCCACCTGTTCCTAGGACACAAAAATCCTTTATTTTCTGACATGCAATTAGAAATTAGAAGCAAGAGAGAGTGCACTCACAATGCAAAAAATGAGCTGGAAAGTCAAGCTGTGTCCAAAACATTTCATTACTCACTGGTTTAAAGAATATTGGCCATATTAAATGCATTGCTAGAATCTTGTTGTACTAATTTACTTTCCCACCAGAAGTGGATGAGGGTTCCTTTTTCTCCACATCCTCTCCAACTCTTGTTATTACGTGTCTTGTTGATAATAGCTAGTCTAACAGGTGTGAGGTGGTATCTCTTTGTAGCTTTGATTTGCATTTCTCTAATAACTAAATAAGATGAGCATCTTTTCATATATCTGTTGGCCATTTTTATGTTCTCTTGGGAGAACTGTCTGTTCAGGTCCTCATTTCATTTTTTTAATAGGATTGTTTGCTTGTTTGTTGCTGAGCTTTGTGAGTTCTTTATATATTTTGGATATTAATCCTTTATCAGAGCTGTTGTTTGAAAATATCATCTCCCATTTAGTTGGCTGCCTTTTTGTTTTATTGTCAGTTTCTTTTGCTGTGCAAAAGCTTTTTAGTTGATATAGTTCCATTCATTTATTTTTGCCTTTACTTCCCTTGCCTTTGGGGTCAAGTTCATATGTTTTCTTCTATGTAACTTATGGTTTCAGGTTTTATATTTAGGTTTTAGATCCATTTTGAATTAATTTTGTGCAGGGGGACGAACTGTAGTCAAATTTCATTCTTTTGCATGTGGCTTTCCAATTTTTCCCAGCACCATTTATTAAAGAGACTTTCTTTTCTCCATTGTATGTCTTGGGTTTCTTTGTGGAAAATGATTTGCCCATATGTACATGGTTTTATTTCTGGGCTCTCAATTCTGTTTCATTGGTCTGTATGTCTGTGTTCCTGCCAATACCATGCTGTTTTGATTTTTGTAGTTTTATAATATAATTTGTAGTCAGGTAGTGTGATGCCTCCAGCTTCATTCTTTTTCCTGAGGATTGTTTGGCTATTTGGTTTTTTTTTTTTTTATGATTTCTACAAACTTGGTAATATTTTATTTCTTTAAAAAATGACATTGGAATTTTGATGGGAATTTCATTAAATTTGTATATTGCTTTGAGTAATATGGCCATTTCAACTATATTTACTCTTCCTTTCCAAGAACAGGGGATATTTTTCCATTTCATTGTATCTTTTTCGATTTCCCTTAACAATGCTTTGTAGTTTTCAGTATATAGGTCCTTTACATTCTTTGTTATGTTTATTCCTAGGTATTTTTTGTTGTTCCAACTGTAAAAGTGATTTTATTTGTTCATTTTTCAAAGTTTCATTATTGGTGTATATGAAAGCAATAGACTTTTGTATATTGATTTTGTATGACCTTACTGTATTGGTTTATTTTTTCTAATAGTCTTTCTGTGGAGTCTTTGGGGTTTCCTATTGATATATACAGGATCATGCCATCTGCAAAAAGTTAAACCTTTATTTCTTCTTTTCCAATATGAATGCCTTTCATTTTTTTCTCTTGTGTGATTGCCCTGGTTAAAATTCCCAGCACTATGTTGAATAGGAAAGTACAGAGTGGGCAGCCTTGTCTTGTTCCTGATTTTAGAGGAAAAGCTTTCAGTTTTTTACAATTTAGTATGATATCAGCTGATGATTTGTCATATGTCCTTTATTATGTTGAGGTATTTTCCTTCTATACCCATTTTATTAAGTATTTTAAACATAAAGGATGTTGTATCTTATTGATTGCCTTCTCTGCATCTATCAATAGAATCATATAATTTTTGCTCTTTTTTGTTGATATGGTATATTATGTTACTTGATTTACATATGATGAACCATCTTTGTGCTTCTGGAATGTTGTCTTGATGTCAGCATTGTCAAATATAAGTATGGATACACCTGATTTTCTTTGGATATTGTTTGCTTAGATAATCATTTTCCCTTGAAGGCAGCATATGGTTGGGTTTTGCTTCTTGACCCAATTTGCTACTCTGTGTTTCTTTATTGGTGAGTTCAATTTATTTACATTTAGTATAATTATTGACACTTGAGGATTTCCTATATTCATTTCATATATTGCTTTCTGATAGCTCTATGTCTCATTTGGTTCTCTTTTGTTTTTCTGTCAGTTGTTTTTGTTTGGTGGTATTCCATACTTTTTTCTCCCTGTTTTTTCTTTTTTTAAACTATGTGTTTCAGTAGTGGCATTTTCAGGGGTGGTTACCTTTAGGTTATTAAAATAAAAATTGTCATATTTACAAAAGTTTGTTATCTCATAATTGCTTTTTACTCCATCCTTCTTTACTACTGCTCATCTTTATCCTCTTCCCTTTTATGTTATTATTTTTACAGATTATCCTTGTTTTTATTGTGATCTTGTTGGAGCTTTTACTTGTTTTTTGTTTTGTTTTGTTCTTTGTACCTGGTCAGATAACCCTTTTTAGTATTTCCTGCAGTGGGGGTTTTATGGTGACAAATGTCCTCAGCATCTCTATGTCTGTAAAAGTTTTTATTTCTCCTTCATATTTGAAGGATAGCTTGGAGAGATATAGTACTCTTGGCTGGTAATTCCTTATTTTAAGTACTTTAAATGTTTGGGTCCTCTCTGTTCTGGCTTGTAGGGTTTCTTCTGAGAAATCTGATGATAACCTAATGGGCCTTTCCTTATACATTATATTCTTCTTTTCCCTAGCTGTCTTGAGGAGTCTTTCTTTGTCATTGACTTGTGACAATTTTATTATGATGTGCCTTGAAGCAGGTCCTATTTGGGTTGAGGTAACTCGGCATTCTGTTTGCTTCTTGAATCTGAGGTTCTGATTCCTTCCACAGTCTTGGGAAGTTTTCATCAATTACTTGTTTAAATAGATTCTTCATCCCTTCTCCCTTTCTTCTTCTTCTGATATACCCACTATTCTTATATTTCTTTTTCTGATGGAGTCAGACAGTTCTTTTAGAACTCTGTCATTTTTTTTTTATTTCATGACTCCCTCTCTTCTTCTCTCTGTAGCATCTCTATTGCCTGTCTTTGATGTCACTGATTCTTTCCTCTATCTGGTCTCTTCTAGATATTAGCTAAATTGTTACCTAATTTTTCAGTTCATGTATTGAGTTCTGCATTTATTTGTTTCCTTCTTAAAGTTTCATTCTCCTTGATGAAGTACTCTTTTTGTTCATAAATTTGATTTTTGAGTTTATTATATTGCTTATCAGTGCTTTCTCACAACTTAATAAGTTTTTTAGAACTTCAGTTTTGAATTCTATGTCATTTGACTCCAAGGTTTCCATGCAATTGAGATTTTTTTCTGGATTTTTTTATTATTTGAACTACAGTGTATCCATATGTTTGATTTATTCTTTCTTTTTTTTAACTGATTTTAATTTATTGTGTTTACATAGATTCTAGTGTTGCCCCAAATGCATCCCCCATCCCCCCATATTCCCCTCAGCATCTCTCTTGTCCTCCTTCCCATAGCACCCTCTTCCCTTCCCTTTAGCTTTATCCCATCCTATCATTCCTTTTCCCTCTGTCCTCTTTTCCTCTGGTCCCTTTGATCTCTTTTCTGTCTCAATTTTGTTCCTTAGTTCTCATTGTTCATTGGATTCTTCAAATGAGTGAGGTCATATGATA
The DNA here is from genome assembly GCF_036850995.1 of Saccopteryx leptura. Taxonomy (NCBI): domain Eukaryota; kingdom Metazoa; phylum Chordata; class Mammalia; order Chiroptera; family Emballonuridae; genus Saccopteryx; species Saccopteryx leptura. The sequence goes on along the minus strand of NC_089504.1, from coordinate 176,989,014 downwards.
TTTTTCTTTTTCTGCCTGGCTTATTTTACTTAAGATAATAGTTTCCATGTCCATCTATGTTGTCGCAAAAGGAAAGATTTCCTCCTTTTTCATGACCTCATAGTATTCCATTGTATATATGTACTACAGCTTTTTAATTCACTCATCCACTGACGGACACTTGGGCTATTTCCATATCTTCATTATTGTGAACAATGCTGCCATAAACATGAGAGTACATTTCTCCTTTTGAAACAGTGATGATTTCTTCTTTCTTGATGGCCTCTGAGAGTGGTATTGTTAAGGACCCTAACAAGAAACAATTATTTTTCCAATAGGTGTCACCATACTACAAGTTTTGGCTCTATGAAATTATTGGGTAGAAGTCCACTGTTGTAGTATATAGCCAGGGCCCAGTCACATTGGTGGGTGGGGTGTGTTGTGAGTGCTTTACAGTTTCATCTTTGCGACTTTACAGCTTTATGGCTTTAGCAGTGATGGTTTCAGGTCTCAAGGTGTTCTTTCCCATGTTTCAACAAACCAGTGGATAAGACAGGTGCACTTCTGCCTCTCAGGGGAGAGAGTGGCCCCAGAGAGTCAGCTGTTCAGGGCTCACTACTGTCATTCTTCATACTGACTGGAGAGGGAGGTGGGATCTGGGAGGCTGGGAGCTTGCACTTTGGTCTCCCCTGACACTGTGTAAAGCCTGGGCCACTGATTGAGCACTGGCTAAGGTGGAGTATCCTTGAGTGCTGTAGGCATAGTGGCCGCATCAGAGCATAAGCCAAACTCTGTGGGCTAAGTGCCCACCAATGGAGCATGTGCCCTACGCATGAGCAGGATACGGTAGCCCCATCATGCACAGGCTCTGTGCGGATAGAGTGAATGCCAAGTGCCTGTGGCATGCTGCAAGAGCTAAGCACTTTGGACCCATTGTGCACCAATCAAGTGAGCTCTGCAGGCTGTGAGTGCAGGCCTTGCTCCCGGTCATCACAAGCCAAGAGACTTACGCAGTCCTAAGTAACCTGGGCCATAACCCTGCTCCTGGTTGCACTTGCGTTACTTCAGCTCCTTCCTCTCCATCTCTCAGTCTCTCTGCCTCTCCTGGCTCAAAATAAAACTTAAGCCTCTCTTTGTCCATCCAGTTACGAGAAAGAAAAATTTAGTCCTCTGCCTTCTCTCTTTTTCAGATTCCACCATGAAAAGTGTTTTATCTTCTGTTCCCCTTTTCAACTAATCCCACCTTTAGTCCATTCATTGCATGGATTTTTCAGGTGTGGCTGTGAGCCCAACTGGGTTTTCCTTTGCTTCCTTATAGTTATTCAATGTGTTGAAATTTTAAGGGGAGAGTTCAGAAGTATCTCTTATGCTGTCATTTCTCTGACATCCTCCTTATTTTTAAAAAAACACTATTATAAGTAGAGAATGAGAAGGTCTTCTTTAACATAAAAATGAAATATCTTTTAAATCCAAAGTAAATATTATATAACCATGGAACACTCTATGTGTTATTATTACAATCTATTAAAAATAAACAAACGTTAGGCTGATAAATCTGAAATAAAAATATAAAGCAAACACTAAGCCCATAGTAATCCCAGATTCTTTTAACTTCATTTAATAACAATCAACATTAAATTATTTATTAGGCTTCAATGATCTGTCAATAAATTGTTGTGGTATCAGGGATTCTTGTGGTAAGTGAACACAAGTGCTGTATTTTGGGAATTCTTAGTCTAGAGAGGAGATAGACAAGTATACAAGCATTTTAGGTGGTTATGACACCTGCTATGATAAAAGGTGAAGAACTGATTGCTGAGGAAGCATTTAAAAAAGGTGGCCTCTATACTAAATCCTAACAAACAAGTAGGGCTCAGGAGAGGAAATTGAAGGAGTTCAGATTCTGGATAAAAGAAAGGGGATGCAAAAAACATTAGCATGTAAAACAGTATGATGTAGAAAAATAATTGCAAATAGTCAAGAAAATTTTCAAGAGAGTTGTTTAAACATTTTCTAACAAATCAAGTCCTACTAATTTTGGATTTTGATAAGTTATGAAAATAAAATATTATGTGATTTCATCACTTATGGCAACGAGTTGGTATTAATCATTCTTTTAGGAATAACCTCCCTATTGTTACTTTGATCTGATTCCCAGTCAGCAGAGACTTCATAGATACCAATTCTTTCATTTTCCATTGCTTTTTATAATTTATTTAATCAAACATCAATGACTAATCTCTATGTTTATCTAATATCTGCCTCCAAAATTCCAGAGTATTTCCAGTTTTTTTCAAAACCACGGGACTAGCCACACCGGATTGTCTTCAGTAACCTTGCACAACTCATTATTTATTATAGAAGTGTTTGATTAGTCACATCTAAAAACTAGACAGGATTTACATCAAATCTGCAAGTCATCTTCATAATGTTGTTAATCCCCATCCCCACATTTTTACATCTTTCAAACCTATAATAATGCTCTGGAATTTTCTCTGTGCTCTACTGGGATGAAACATTGGTCCACAAATAAGTAATCACATTTTGTTTTAGCAAGAGCTTCATTTTTTGTTTGCAGATAGAAGTCCATTATGAGTGAAAGAATTTCTATTGTAGCATCTACCAGAAAGCTTGGAATCTTTGGTTATTGACTTAGTTCTATTGAGTATTCAATAAATGTGTTTTGAATATATGAGTGAATATTAATGGGTCTGCATTCACATTACTGAGTAGATAGTCTCTGAATGCCATTATAGCTCTAACTTTGTAAGATTTTGTAGAAAACAATGTAAGAAAAAGTCCATATCTTCTTGAAAATTTGAAGAAGGAGGATGAGAGAAAATATGTAGATTTTCAAAATACAAAGAGGGAGACCTAATACAGAGTGTGGAGTTGTTGGTTTTTTGTTTTGTGTGTGTGTGTGTGTGTGTGTGTGTGTGTGTGTGTGTGTGTGTGTGCATGCGTGCATGTGTGTGTGTGTGTGTGTGTGATGGTTTAAAGTGCCCCATGCTATGCAGATTCAGTCAACACTGTTCAAATCATTACTACCTGCTCCTTTAAGCAGGAATTTGATCCCTAAGAGGTAAGTTAATGTTTAGATCTATTTAAACCATTTGGAGTACACATCCCAGGTAACAAGTGCCCAGACCTGCTAGAGAGGTTTGAAACACTTCAGAGCTGATTTATTTAGTTGGAAAATATAATTGCCTACTATGTAAGAAACTTGAGAAATTTATTAAAAAGGAAAAATTCTTTTAATGAAATACAGTATCTTGACAGTTAAACCAAAATTGATATACACCTTGGAAACATTCACTTCCTTTACATGTTCTTCGTAGAGACAACACAGAATTTTTCTGAGACATGTCCTAAACCTTAGAGCATGCCTATGTTTAAACATAGCTGCTATTGTTTTACTGAAGCTTTACTCAGAATTTAGGTGGATGACATGTTAGGGGAATATAATAGTTTCACTTCTAAACTGATACCACCAGAGAGAATATCTATGGTATTACCCTGGTGAAATAAATGTACCCATGACTTCCAAACTGGGGTTGCTTCTTTTGTCCAAAACATTTTTGAAAATGATTTATTCCTCTGAAAGCATGGAGTTATAAAACCGTACTCTATTGCAGCAAAACAGAGGCATGAGAAGTAATAAAATCTAATCAATAAAGTAACCCTTGGATTAGAGAGAGAGAAAGAGACAAAAGCTCCATTTAGTTGTTCATTCAATCATTCACTCACTCACTCATTCATATATCAAATATACTGCTCACAAAAATTAGAGGATATATTATCACTTTATAATTATTTTGAAATATCCCCTAATTTTTGTGAGCAGTATATTGAGTGGCTAATACATGTGAAGTGCTATTCCAGGCTCTTATAATAGTAAGTAGTGGGTGAAACAGACTAAATATCTCTCTGTCTGCTTGCATTTTACATTCTCATATAAAATATTCAATAGTAACAATAAATAAATAAAAATAAACAAAACAGAGACCTCTAGAACATGACAAATAATGCAGAGAAAAATTAATCAGCAAAAGAAAGATAGGGCCTATGAGTTGGAGTTTGGAAAGGATAGATGTTTAAACTCTTAGACAGGCAGGTCTGGAAAGGCCTCCCTGAGATTAATTTAAGCAAAATGTAAAGCAGGTGAGAGTGAGCATTAAGATACCTGAGGAAGAGGCCCTGGCTGGTTGGCTCAGTGGTAGAGCGTCGGCCTGGCATGCGGAAGTCCCAGGTTCGGTTCCCGGCCAGGGCACATAGGAGAAGCGCCCATCTGCTTCTCCATCCCTCCCCCTCTCCTTCCTCTCTGTCTCTCTCTTCTTCTAGTGCATTGTGAAGTTAATATTTGGACCCAAGTAGTTTAATTTTTAAGTTATACCTAGAGAAAAATGTATTTATGTCTAACTATATGAAGAAATAACATAAAATTCTTTTTTTATATATATAAAGTAAGAGACAGAGAGGCAGATACATACTCCTGCATGTACCCAGACCAGCAAGCCCCCTACTGGGCGATGGTTTGCCCATCTGGGGAAATTACTCTGTTGCTCGGCAACTGAGCTATTTCAGTGCCTGAGGTGAGGCCATGAAGCCATACTCAGTGCCCAGGGCCAAGTTGTTCAAATCATTTGAATCATGCCTGCAGGAGGGGAAGAGAAAGAGAGAAGAGAGAAAGAGGGGAAGTGGAGAAACTAATGGTCAATTCTCCTATATGCCCTGACCAGAAATCCAGAAATTGAACCTGAGACATCCACATGCTGGGCCCATGCTTTACCATTGAGCCAGCTGGCCAGGGCCAACTGTTGTTTTAATTAAATATTTTTAAAATTAACATATCAAGAATAAAAATTTTAGGTATATTCAGATATTACTACAGACATATAAACAAAGTATAAAATCCTAACTTTCACTTGCTATCAAGATAAACCTTCCTCAGAGGAAGCATGTGCTATTATTCCATACACTTGAATGTGGACTGAAGAAACTGAAGGGGGTATAGGAAATAATAAGAAACATTTTTATTATTGCTGCAGAAGGCCAGCATAAAAAGTAATTATATTATAAAACACACATATGAGCATAAGAGGGACAAGTAGGTTTTTGTTTAGTAATTTATTGTGAATTTGGGGATTGTAAACACCTGCAAATTATCAGTCACACCCCTTTAGCAAGCTACATCTAATTTTTCTTCCCACCTTTATTCCCCTTTGCATACCATTATAACCTAAAACTATTTGGCTAAAATCTAGCAACAATAAGATTTTAGAAACAAAAATATATTTTTCTCATATCAGAACACATCATGTAATATTATATAGGAATTTAAATACTAAAATAATAAAGTGATTTTAAAAACCTGATATGGCCTGTCCTGTGGTGGTGCAATGGATAAAGAGTTGACCTGGAATGATGAGGTCATGGGTTCGAAACCCTGGGTTTGCTTGGTCAAGGCCCATATGTAAGTTGATGCTTTTTGCTCCTCTCTCCTTTTTTTTCTCTTTCTCTCCTCTTTCTCTAATAATGAATTTAAAAATACCTGATAAAAGCTTTCTCTTTAAAAGAAAGCTATTAATAGTAAAAACTATTTTTTCAAGAACTGTTTTCAAGTATTTCTAAATGATCATTGGAATATTTTCTAGAAATATATACACATTAGGATCCCTTTTTCACTGACAAAACAAATAATAAAAATTAACATCATTAATTATCTATTGGATTTCCTTTAAAGCTGTTATACTGAACTTTTTAAGTAATCCAAGATATGTGTATCTTCTGAATTATCTAGCCAATTGCCTTTTTCCCCCTTAAATGAAAAGTGGGGAGGCAGAGAAACAAACTCTTGTATGCACTTCAGCTGGGGTTCACCTGACAAGCCCTCTAAAGGGCAATGCTCTGCCCATCTGGGGCCATTGCTATGTTGCTCGGCAACTGACTTATTTTAAGCCTGAGGCGAGGCTGTGGAGCCACTCTCAGCTTCCAGGGCCAACTTGCTCAAACAGTACCATGGTTTCAGGAGGGGAAGAGAGAAAAATAGAGAGAGAAGGGAGAGGGGACAGGGTGGATAAGCAGATGGTCATTTCTCCTTTGTGCCATGACTGGGACATTCACACACTGGACTGATGTTTTACCACTGAGCCAACCAACCAGGGTGCCCATTGCCTTTAATTTTTACCTAATTCTACAAGATAAAGACTTGGTACTTTAGTGACTTGAAAATGTACATGTTTCTTGAAAGGTATTAATTGGAAAATTTTCATTTTTGTTCACTACTTCTCTTAATTAGTGAAAATTATTATTTGGGTCAACAAACTAAATAGTTCTTTATAAGCATAATATCTGTATCTATATTCATATATATAAATGCTAACTGGTAGTTATTTCAATGATTCTGAAATGGGTTTAACATATGCATCTCTTACCATTTTCAGGACGCCAAAGCTCCTGATTAATGGAAACATCAACAGAAAAGAGATCCATCATTTTCAGGCTAAACCTTACCTCTCTTTAGTGACAGGATGAAATGACTAAGTTATAGAACCTTCATTCCCTCATTCAAATTGACCCTTTCTAACAACTTAATTAAGTGTATCAATCTTGAATTCAGAATGAATCAATCTTCTTCAGAGACATCACTGTATTCATGACCTATAACCTAAAACTAGGGATCTGCAATGCTTAGGTAGTTGTCACCCCATCGAGACATCTCTCAGTCTTTTTTCAGACTGAGAAATCACACCTAATTGCTGTTCTTTACACACTATATCTGTAGACTTTGTTATGTGTACCATAATTATGTAATTTAGACCACAGTCTCAACAGACTGGAGGATTTATTCCTCTGATGGCCTCTCTCGCCTTAAAGGTCTACGTTCCTGATGCTTCCTTCAATATTGCTGCATGTGCTGTGCTCTTTGAGCTTCTTGCCCAAGACAGAGACTCTTTGTTAAAGTTTTTCTTTGTATTTACTGGAATATTGAATGGTGACATGTTATTCACTTAATTTTTCAGTATATTCATTTGTTTAGTGATATTTCACCTATAATATTCAACAATTCAAATTTTTTAAGTTTCTTATTGCAACTACATTGTTAATGCTCTTTTTCTTTAAGATGAAAAAATCCATTTGACTGATCAAAAATGGAACTTTTTTCCCCTCATGAGTGAGCTTTGACTTCATATCAAAAGGTTTAATATCTTGGCACTTTCAAACTGCTTGGTAGTCATCATATTAGTTTAAGCTTATTGAAGGGTGGGGACATTGAATAAGTTATACTTTATTACAAACTGCAGCCCCAATGTCTATTTCTCTGAACTTCAAGACAATTTCAACTAATATGTTCAACACTTAAACCCAACCTTATTTTTATGCTTTTTTTCTTGTTTAACTTTGTTGCCCAAGTCAATATTTGCTCAAGTTCATAGAAATTCCATTCAACTCATTTTTCTTGGCCAAATATGTCAGCAGTTCATCTTGTTTTTCAGTTGTTCTCCAACCTTGAAAGTCTTAAGAGACAATGCCAGCTGCCGGCACTAGTTATTGATCCCCTCACACAATTGAAAGTCCAGACGCTTAGCAAATCTTTATCTCTTATTCACATATTAATATGGGAACTCCATATTTTATATTGAACAGCTAGAGAAAAAGGGCTATGGCTACATTTACTAATTCAATATTCAAACAAGAAGGCTGATTTTTGAAAAATTAATCAGCTTACTAATTGTTTAGTTCATAGGCTGTCAAAAATCATGCAAATATTTATCTCAAATTGACTATTTCTTTTTTTCATAGTGTTTATAACCAGAATTTTAAATTAAATTGATTCTAAAATCCTATGATAGTGCATTAGTAAAGGTAGGTTAACTAATGCAGCACACCATCTCCAAATGTCAGTAACAGAACTATGAAAAGAATAGGACCCAAGTTCCTGTCTTGAGATTTCCTTTTCTTTTGGAGACATGAACTCCTCTCTATTCAGCTAGAAGTAGAGAAAGAGCACAAGAATTAATCAGGGGAGCACTGTTAAGTCCAGCCATGGAAATGTGTTACATCACTTCTGCACACATTCGAGAACTGGCCCCCGGTATCTCCTAATTGCAAGACAACTGTGAAATGGTCTAACTCTGTGCCCAGAAGAAAGAAAACTACTTTGGCAAATGTTTGGCGCTGTCTGCCACAAATGGTTCCATAGAAACATGTGTGTTTCTTATATATTCTTTATTCACACTATCGAAATGGAGGCAAAAATAATGAAGTAGAAGTGACCAGTGTCAAATAAATCTATGAAAATCTCAGCTTGAAATATAAAGGAAATGATGTTACACTTCAGATTTGCTGCCAATGTATTTTAGAAAGATGTGTTAAACAAGTTGATTTCCTTGTTTCTTATTCTCAGCTTATAAAGTTTTAAAATATTGCCCATTTCTCCTTTTTTACAATACACGTATCTGCAACAATACTTAGCATGTGTATAACAATTTGATCTTCATTTTTTTTGCAACATTTCTTTAAAATTTGAGGGATAGCTTTATTATCCTTATTTAAAGGAAAAATTAATCATTTAGGTTGGCATCATGGACTGTATTAGAGGAGAATTACAAGTTTAGAAATTCAGTTTTCCACAGTTCCATTTCAGTCTTTGTCCTTAAAAACATAATCTTTTTTCAGTACTTATACCACAAGAACAAAGGAAGAAAAAAATAAAAATTAAGTTCACTAATTTTTTAGATCTAGTAGGAACAGAGAGAAATTTTTGTTGGCTGAATTAAAATGGGCAAATTATTTGTAATTTTTTCTTCTCTGAACAGCTTTATTATGGTGATTATAGGACTACAAGATTGTGCTGCTTCCCTCAAAATTTCTGACCTACAACAAAGGTAATTTTCAGAATCATCAAGGGAAAAAGATTCATTTTGTGTGTTTTCCTTAATTCAGTGTTAAGGATCCAAAGAGTCTAAATAGTTTAGACTAGCACTCAAATTTAAAATTCCTCTTTACTCCTTTGAGGACTTCCCATTTATGGTTTGGAAGAGAACACAGGAATATACACATCAAATACTGCATACAATGTTTTTTAAAGGATACAGTAAGTCTATCCACTGGATCTCTTGGTAAAATTTAAATTTTTTCATTAGATATAAAAGTTGTTTTTTTTAAAAAAAATTTGAGGGTCCAAGTACTCCTCTTGCAAAAATATTAGAAAGCAAATAGATTCTTAGCTGGGTGGAAAATGCTTACCCCCAAAATGGGGAAATGGGATTTAAAAAGACAGGGGAGAAAATATGTCCAGGCCCACCCACTACGAGAAGAGTTTCAGCTGAATCCAATAGCAGTAGTCTAAAACCAACATGACAAGAAACAGAAAAAGGAATGAAAATTTGGACTGCCTTCCTGCCCACACACATGCAACTGCAATGGAAAGAATCACCAAACTAATTGGCATCGGATAGTTTTCATATTAAAGAAATTGGCAAATGCTTTCTTTATTAGATTTGGTTTAAATACTGTTTTCTATGACTATAATATAGAATTATGAAAATATTAGTCAAAATATTTTGAACTATACATGTTCATGAAGAAATGCGAGAAAGTCTGGAAATAAAGCAGTAAAGAAACATCAATAGAAAGGTTACATTTCTTGCCATTTAAATGAAAATTATAAGTGCTAAAATAGAAAATAAAAATTATAATGCAGAAAATCTTTCTTAATTATTAGGACTTGTCATAGAATTTAAAAACTACTTTAACCACAAAGGCAGTAGTTTTATTGACTTATCTATAATAATAAATTGTATACGTTTAAACACTGGTAACTGATGATTATAATGTAATAGAATCTGCTATATTAAATTATAAATTTAGTCTTATTTGTTTTATATTTCTCCCCAAAAATAGTATTAGATATTTCACATAGCAAAAGCTCAATATATAGTTGTTATAATCAATAATAATAATAATCATAAGACTAATAATGGTAACTATATCTCAGATCATTTTATTTTCAGTATAAAGGTATTCAAGTCGATTCATCATTTGGAGACCTATGTGTACCTAGATGTTATATCTAAAAGTTATTAAGTTTACCTAAATTATGTTAATATGAAATAAGTTTTGTTTTAAAAACAATTTAAAATTTCAACATATATTATTTGTTTTGGAAACGAAGAAGCAAATACAAATATAAGTCTGCTATAAAAAATATTTGGTATGTTAATATAGTGTTTTACATTGAACTCCCAAAATAAAATTCTAACACTATACATTTTTTTAGACAAAACCTTCTAGGAGAGAAAAAGAATGTCATCTCAGGAACTAATGCTGAATGGCACTACGAATGGCACAATTATGATACCCCAAAACCTTATCCTCCATAGAAGTAATAACAGTAGCTAAAAGAAAGGTCCAAAGTAACTTTTTAAGAACTCTGAAAATTAACCAGAGACTTGTAACAATTTGGGGATCATTTAAGAGAAATGGTTAAATCTTTGTGAGGACAGTAAATTTTGTGTCATTCACCTTGTCCTAGTTTCACCTCCCTTCCTCACTTTTGTCAGAGTCTTAAAAACCAACAACGATTTAATCATAGTGAAAGCCAGAAGCCTAGCAGACACTGGAGAGGAAAAATAGGCTTGGAATTCCTCCAAGACCTCCTTCCCAGATAACTGTCATTGTTTGGCCTCTCTGGCAGTTCTCTGAAATAGCCTTCTCACAAAGCTTGTCTTTATTTGACCTGACTCAGAGCTCTCTTAGTGTGAACAGCTTCTTCCCTATGGCATTTGTCAAAACTAATCAGTGACAGTTGTTTAATGTCACAACTGCTTGAAGGGGTGATAACAGTTAAAGCAAACAAGTGGAACAAAACACAAATAGAAAACCTGGGAAATAAAATGTACAGAGGAAATTTTGAAAAGTTCTGACTTTTCAAAGCCTCTACAAAACAATAAGTACTAGTTGGGCTCTGTGAATGCTCCAGAATAACCTGAGAATGCCCTAACATCTCACCTCTGGCTGACTTTGAGGCTCTGTGCAATCAGGAAGTGAAGACTAAGACAGATATGTAAACTGCCTGCCTGAGTATATAAGGCATGCCCTAAACACACAGAGAACACTTCATCAAAGGCTGAGAGACTTACTGGTTTCAGGCACTAAATTTTTTTTCAATTCAGTCATTAGCTGATCACTAAGATAATTGAGCAATTATGCCAGTGGCCATACACAACAAAGAATGCAGACATTATAGAATTAGTCCAAGAAATGAATTAAACAAACAAAAATAAGCAACAACAATAAATGTTAAGGAGAAGGAAGAATTTGATTTCCAGAGTTGCCACATTATATCCTTAAAATGTCCAGTTTCAAAAATAATTACAAGCTATACAGAGTAACAAACTGGAGGAGAAAGGAGCAACAAAAATTGTTAGTGGAGAAACCCTAATGCTGGACTGACTAGACAAATCTAAAATCAGCTACTTTAAATATATTCAAAAAACAATGTTGCATCAAATAGAGAATATCAGTATAGAGGTAGAAATAATGAAAAGAACAAAAGAGAAATTATGAGTTGTAAAGTAAAAACTAAAATAAAATATTCAGTGGAGAAACTGAACAGAAGGTTTAGCTGGTAGAAGAATCAGTGGACTCACTGATAGGTCAATGGAGATGATATATTCTAAGGAACAGAAAGAAAAAAGAGTAAAGAAAAATGAACAAAGCCTGAGTCTTGTGAGCCACCAACAAATGTATGACAAAAAATTCCAGAAAAAAGAAAAAATCAGGAGCAGAAAGAAGCACTTGAAAAATTAATGGCCAGACTTTTCAAATTTAATACTAAACATTAGTCTAAAGATCCAAAAGACTCAATAAAATTCAAGTAGAATAAACTCAAAGATATCCACACCTAGATTCAACATAATCAAAGTGTCAAAAGTTAAAGCCAAAGAAAGAATCATGAAAGTGAGGAGAGAAGTGATTATCACATACAAAAATTTCTCAATAAGATTAGTAGCAATTTCTCAGCAGAAACCATGGAGTAGGATGACATTTCCAAAATACATAAAGAAAAAACTGCCAACCAAGAATTTTATATCTAGAATACTATCCTTCAAAAAAGAAACTTACATTAAAACATTTCTATATAATCAAAATGGACTTTATCATTAGAAGACCTTTCTGTAAGAAATACTGAGTGCACTCTTTAAGCTAAAATAAAATGATCTAGAAAGTAACTCAAATACACAAGATATAATGAAAATGAGTAACGAGATTTACAGAGCTCTATATGAAAGACAGTATAAATGATTATATTTTTTGCTTATACTTTTTTTCATATCTGATTTCAAAAGTAACTGTATAAAGCAATAATTTAAAAACTATACTAATAGGCATAAAGTATATAAACATGTAATTTTAAAGCAATAATAGCACAAAGGAGAGAAGAAGGAAGGAGTGGGGCCATATAAGAACAGAGTTTTTGTAAAGTATTTAAATAAAATTGGTATAAATCTGAACTAAATGTTTTAAAGCTAAGATGTTAATAGTGATCTTCAGGATAACAATCAAGAAACTATATAATAAACAAAACTAAAAGAAAATTAAAATAATATAGTAAAAAGTATCTAACACAAAAGAGAGCAGCAATAAAGGAATAAAGAAACAAAAATGACATAAGATATATAGAAAACAACAAAATAGAAGACATAAATTCTTTCTTATTAATAATTTTAATAAATGTGAATAGATCACACATTCCACTCAACAGGAAGAGATTGTCAGAATGAAAAGTAAATAAATAAACTATAACCCAACAATTTGCTGACTACAACATGCACAATTTAGATTCAAAAACACAAATAAGTTGAAAGTTAAAGAATGCAAGGACACATACTATGCGAAGAATAGCTAAAAGAAAGCTTAAGTTGCTATAGTAATATTAAACAAAATAGACTAAGATAAAAATTATTGCTAGAAATTAAAAGAATATTCTATGATAAAAGGTCAAACCATTAAAAAGATATGAGTAATATACATGTTATATATATATTGATATCAATCATATATATATATATATATAATCTGTAAATCATAACCAGAGTCTTAAAATACAGAACCAAACAGTAAGAACTGAAAGGGTAAATATATAATTCAACAATAATAAGTAGAGATGTCAATATCCAACATCTAATAATGAATAGAACAACTAGACAGACGATCATCAAGGAAGTAGAAGACTTGAACAACACTATAAATCAACTATGCCTGAGAGACATTTGTAAAACAGTCCATAGAACAATAGCAGAATTGACATTCTTCTGAAGTATACAAGAAACGCTCCCCAGAATAGATCATATGTTAGTCTATAAAACAAACCTCAATAAATTTAAAAAGATTTATATCATACCATGTATGCTGTTCACATTACTAGTCTAGATGCCTCTATTCAAAGACCTCTTCATCTGGAGCTTTCATCAGAGACCTTCCTCAGTCATCTCTGCAGAGGCCATCTTAACAGGGAAAGAATAGGGAGAACTCTAAAGACTCCCACATCTATGCTGATTAACCTGGTCTTTGACCAGTGCTATTCCATGTGAAAAAATGGAACAGGGGAAAATCAGTACTATCTCCACACTAATTTCTGCTTATACTATCTTAGCAAATGATTAAAGACTTGACCATTACATTAGTTTTGGCCTCTTGTCTTAATTGAATAGTCAAATACCTGGCAACTTAGCTCTATCCAATTTAGGAGAGCTCTTGTCAGAAAAGAAACCAAAACTGTAAAACATTTGGCTAAAATGACCCATTGCCCCTCAAAAAAAATGTTCAAATTAATAAAATCAAGAATGAAAGAGGAGCCTGGCCTGTGGTGGTGCAGTGGATAAAGCGTTGACCTGGAAATGCTGAGGTTGCCGGTTTGAAGCCCTGGGCTTGCCTGGTCAGGGCACATATGGGAGTTGATGCTTCCAGCTCCTCCCCCTGTCTATCTCTCCTCTCTCTCTCTCTCTCTCTCTCTCTCTCTGTGTGTGTGTGTGTCTCCTCTCTAAAATGAATAAATAAAATAAAAATTAAAAAAAAAAGATTTGTTAAAAAAAAAAAACTTTGTCAGTACCTTTAAAAAAAAAAAAAGAATGAAAGAGAAAACATTGCTACCAACATTACAAAAATGGAAAAACATTACAAAGGAAAACTATAAACAATTATATTTCAACAAATGAGACAACCTAGATGAAATAACAAAATTCCAGAAAGGTACAATCAACTGAAATTGACTCAAGAAGATATAGAAAATCTAAATAAAGAGATTCAATCACTAATCAATAAACTTTCCACAAAGAAAATTCCAGGACTGAGGGATTCACTTGTGAAATATAACAACATTTAAAAAAGAATTAACAAGACTTCACAGACTCTTTCAAAAATACAGTAGATAAAGGAACACTTCTCAAGTCATTCCATTAGACCAGTTCTACACTGATACCAAAAACAGATAAAGACATCACAAGAAGAGCAAATTATAGACCAATGTCTTTTATGAATATAAATGCAAAAATCCTCAACAAAATACAATAAAACTAATCACCAATGCATGAAAAGAATCATACAAAGTTCCAGGAGTGCAAGTTTGGTACAACATATGAAAATATATTAGTGTAATATACCAATTAATAGCATAAAAGTAAAAACCACATGATCATTTCAATACATCCTTTTAAAGCATTTGACAAACTCTAACTCTACCTCGTGGAAAAACATTGAACACACCAAAATAGAAGGGAATTTCCTCAACTTGATAAAGGGCTTGTATAACCCCCCCACAGCTAACATTATACTTAATGATGAAAGAGTGAATGCTTTTCCCTAAGAACAGGAACAAGGCTGGGACATCCATTCTAGCCACTTCTGTTTAAAATTTTATTAGAGGTTCTAACAAAGGAAATTAGGCTAGAAGAGAAAATGATTATCTTTTATATTTGAAAGTATCTCTATTTACAAGTGACATAATCTCATATATAGAAAATCCTAAGAAATCTCCCCTAAACTGTGAGAGTTAATAAGTAAGTTGAACATATTTACAGGGTAAAAGATAATATAAAAATTAATTATATTTCAATGCACAAGCAATGAACAATCCAAAACAGAATTTAAGAAGATTTAAATTTTAACATCTTTAGAAACATTTAACTAAAGAAGTAGAAAACTTTTACATTGATAAATTACAAAACTGCATTGAAAAATAAATTAGAGTCTTGGCCAGTTGGCTCAGTGGTAGAGTGTCAGCCTGGCATGTGTATGTTCCAGGATTTGATTCCCAGCTAGAGCACACAGGAGACTGCTTCTCCACTCCTCCTCCTCTCCTTTCTCTCTATCTCCTCCCCTCCCACAGCTAAGGCTCTATTGGAGCAAAGTTGGCCCAGACACGGAGGATGGCTCCATGACCTCCACTTCAGGCACTAGAATGGCTCCAGTTGCAACAGAGCAACTTTCCAGATGGACAGAGCATCACCCCCTGGTGGGATTGCCAGGTGGATCCCAGTCGGGTGCATGCGGGAGTCTATCTCTCTGCCTCCTGCTTCTCACTTCAGAAAAATATAAATAAATAAATAAATAAAAATAAATTAGAGACCTAAATAAATTGAATGATGCCCAGTGTATATATGGGTTGGAAGACTTACTATTATTCAGATAGCTATAGTCCCCACAGTGATTCCTACAGATTCAATGCAATGCATATTAAAATCCTAGATGGTGTTTTTGCAGATATTGACAAACTGATCCTAAAATTTATGACTATGCAAGATATACAGAATGATTAAAATAATGTTAAAAAAAGAATATTTTTGGCACATTACCAACATCACCAGGGCAACAGTCAGTATCTCTCTCATCCTGTAATCAACAAATATTTATTATGGAAGAATAATAGTGTTAGTGGCACAAATAAGAAAAGAAACCAGGAGGATTAGAAGATGGCAGCGGAGTAGGCAGATGCACAGATGCCCAGCTCTCACCACCAAACTGGAATACAAATCAATTTAGGGAAAATCAGCATGTAAAACCAACTCTGGACTACAAGAACAGCTCTCAAAAACCAAGGAGCAAAGAAGAAGCCACAACAAACATGGTAGGGAGCACCTGAATCTCCCGTTTATAGGAACAGAGGGGAGGGGGAGGCTGAGAGCCCAGAGGGGATCGCACCCCAGGGAAAAAAGCAGAAAATACTGCTCACAGCCACTTGCCTGGTGACCAGGGAGTGAGGTGTGTTGAAAAGACCAGCTTATCTCCCAAGTGGAAAGGACAGAGAGAGGGAAGACTATGAAGGGATAGGAATGCAGGAGATGAACTAAAAAAGCTGACTCATCTGTGTTGGAGGTGGCCATAGCTGGGGGAGGGACTGAACCTTCCACAAAACAGTACTGAATTGTTTCTGGATCAGAGATCTCTGGATATCTCTCCAGCTCCAATCAGCAAACAAGAAGTATGGAGGAGGGGCAGTAACTCAGGTCTCCATGGAGATCTGAGATACACCTCCCCCTACTGAAGCTGAGAAAACACCCTGCCCCCAGAGAGATTAGTTGGTGGAAGAAGCCTTCAGAGTATCAGGTTACACCCATTGAATTCCTGGATACAGTTTCAAGAAAGCCCCCTGCTGAGATCAATAAACAAGACTATCACCTGTTAAGAAAACAAACAAATCAAGATTTCAAAGCAGCCAAATCCAAAAGTGGATTACAAATAATAGCTGATACCAACCCAAGAAGACCTAGAAATAACTGAAAAATAAAGGCAGAAAACACCAAGCCTAGACTCAACCAACTCTACAAATAAAAGACCCAAACACAATGAGAAGACAAAAAAGTGCAATCCAAATGAAACCACAAGAGATACCTTCAGGAGATGAACTGAGTGATATGGAAATAATCAAACTTCCAGATGCGGAGTTCAAAATAATGATTGTAAGGATGCTTAGGGATCTTAGAAAAACAATGGATGGTCACTATGAACACCTAAATAAAGAAATAGCGTTTTTTGGCCCTGGCCGGTTGGCTCAGCAGTAGAGCATTGGCCTAGCGTGCGGAGGACCCAGGTTCGATTACCAGCCAGGGCACACAGAAGAAGCACCCATTTGCTTCTCCACCCCTCCGCCGCGCTTTCCTCTCTGTCTCTCTCTTCCCCTCCCGCAGCCAAGGCTCCATTGGAGCAAAGATGGCCCGGGTGCTGGGGATGGCTCTGTGGCCTCTGCCTCAGGTGCTAGAGTGGCTCTGGTCGCAACATGGCGACACCCAGGATGGGCAGAGCATCGCCCCCGGGTGGGCAGAGCATCGCCCCATGGTGGGCGTGCCGGGTGGATCCTGGTTGGGCGCATGCGGAAGTCTGTCTGACTGTCTCTCCCTGTTTCCAGCTTCAAAAAAAGGAAAAAAAAAAAAAAAAGGAATAGCAAGTATAAAAAAGAATCAGTTGGAGATGACAAATATAATATCAAAAATAAAGACAACAATGAAAGGAATTAAAAACAGGATAGATAGAGCTGAGGATCAAATCAGTGACTTGGAGGACAACTGGAATGAAGGCATGAAAGCACAGAAGAAAAAAGAAGAAACTCAAAAAGTCTGAGGAAACTCTTAGAGAGCTCTGTGACAACATGAAGAGAAATAACATCCACATCATAGGGGTTCCTGAAGAAGAAGAGAAAGAACAAGGGATAGAGGCTTTGTTCAATCATATCATAACTGAAAACTTCCCTAAATTAATGTAGGAGAAACTCTCACAAGTTCAAGAAGCACAGAGGACTTCATTAAAGAGAACCCCAAAGAAACCTACACCAACACACATCATAATTAAAATACCAAAGCTAAGCAATTAAGAGAAAATATTAAAAGCTGCAAGAGAAAAAAAAAAGCTATCACCTACAAAGGAGCCCCCATAAGGATGACATCCGACTTCTCAACAGAAACACTGGAAGTCAGAAGGGAATGGCAAGAAATATTCAAAGTAATGCAGAACAAGAACCTACAACCAAGACTACTTTATCCAGCAAGGCTATCATTTAAAATTGAAGGAGAAATAAAAAGCTTCCCAGACGAAAAACAACTCAAGGAATTCATTACAACCAAACCAATGCTGCAGGAAATGTTAAGGGGCCTGTTGTAAACAGATCAAATTGGGAAAAGAATATAGCAAAAAAGAAATACAGCTTTAAAGAATAAAAAGGAAATAAACAACTACATATCAATAGTAACCATAAATGTAAATGGATTAAATGATCCAATCAAAAGACATAAGGTAGCTGCATGGATAAGAAAACAGGACCCGTACATATGCTGTCTACAAGAGACACATCTTAGAACAAAAGATACACATAGATTGAAGGTAAAAGGATGGAAAAAAACATTTCATGCAAATGGAAATGAAAAAAAGCTGGAGCAGCAATACTTATATCAGACAAATTGGACTTTAAAACAAAGGATATAGTAAGAGATAAAGAAGTCCACTATGTAATGATAAAGGGAGTAATCCAACAGGAAGATATAACTATTATAAATATCTATGCACCTAATATAGGAGCACCTAAATATATAAAGCAGACTCTGGTGGATTTAAAGCGCAAGATCAACACCAATATTATAATAGTAGGGGATTTTAATACCCCACTGACATCACTAGATAGATCCTCAAGAAAGAAAATTAACAAAGAAACAGCAGAATTATTGGACACACTAGATCAACTCGATTTAATAGATATCTTCAGAACCTTTCACCCTAAAGCAGCAGAATATACATTCTTTTCAAGTGCTCATGGTACATTCTCTAGGATAGACCACATGTTAGGGCACAAAAGTGCTCTCAACAAATTTAAGAAGATTGAAATCATATCAAGCACTTTCTCCGATAACATAGGCATGAAACTAGAAATGAACCACAAAAGAAAAGGTAAAAAATTCTCAAACACATGGAAACTAAATAGCAGGTTGTTAAATAATGAATGGATTAAAAATGCGATCAAAGAAGAAATAAAAATATTCCTAAAACAAATGACAATGAGCATATAACAACTCAAAATTTATGGGACACAGCAAAAGCAGTACTGAGAGGGAAGTTCATAGCACTACAGGCACACTTTAAGAAGCTAGAAAAAGCTCAAATAAACAACTTAACCCTGCATCTAAAAGAACTAGAAAAAGAACAGCAAGTAAAGCCCAAATGAAGTAGAAGGAAGGAAATAATAAAGATCAATGCAGAAATAAATGACATAGAGGCTAAAGAAACAATACAGAGGATCAATGAAACTAGGAGCTGGTTCTTTGAAAAGGTAAACAAGATTGATGAACCTTTAACTAGACTCATCAAGAAAAAGAGAGAGAGGACTCAAATAAATAAAATTTGAAATGAGAGGGGAGAAATAACAACTGACACAACAGAGATACAAAATATTGTAAGAAAATACTATGAAGAACTGTATGCCAAAAACTAGACAACTTAGATAAATGGACAAATTCCTTGAAACATACAATCTTCCAAAAATCAATCTGGAAGAATCAGATAACCTAAACAGACCGATTACACCAAATGAGATCAAAATGGTTATCAAAAAACTCCCAACAAAGAAAAGTCCAGCGCCTGATGGCTTCACAACTGAATTCTACCAACTATTCAAAGAAGAACTAACTCCTATCCTTCTCAAACTATTTCAAAAAATTCAAGAGGAAGGAAGATTTCTAAGCTCCTTTTATGTGGCGAGCATAATTCTGATTCCAAAACCAGGCAATGACAACACAAAGAAAGGAAATTATAGGCCAATATCTCTGATGAATATAGATGCTAAAATCCTCAACAAAATATTAGCAAACCAGATCCAACAATACATGAAAAAAATCATACACCATAATCAAGTGGGATTTATTCTAAGAAGGCAAGCCTGGTACAATATTCGTAAATCAATCAATGTGATTCATCACATAAACAAAAAGGAGAAAAACCATATGATAATTTCAATAGATGCAGAAAAAGCATTTGATAAAATCCAGCACCCATTCATGATCAAAACTCTCAGCAAAGTGGGAATACAGGGAACATACCTCAACATGATAAAAGCCATCTATGACAAACCCACCACCAACATCATACTCAATGGGCAAAAATTAAAAGCAATACCCTTAAGATCAGGAACAAGGCAGGGGTGCCCCCTTTCACCACTCTTATTTAACATAGTTCTGGAAGTCCTAGCCACAGCAATCAGACAAGAAGAAGAAATAAAAGGTATTCAAGTTGGGAAAGAAGAAGTAAAACTATCATTATTTGCAGATGATATGATATTGTATATAGAAAACCCTATAGTGTCAGTCAAAAAACTACTGGACTGGATAAATGAATTCAGCAAAGTGGCAGGATATAAAATCAATACTCAGAAATCAGAGGCATTTTTATACGCCAACAATGAACAGTCAGAAAGAGAAATTAAGAAAACAATCCCCTTCACACTTACAACCAAAAAAATAAAGTACCTAGGAATAAACTTAACCAAAGATACTAAAGACTTGTACTCGGAAAATTACAAAGCATTGATAAAAGAAATCAAGGAAGATACAAACAAGTGGAAGCATATACCGTGCTCATGGTTAGGAAGAATAAACATCATTAAAATGTCAATATTACCCAAAGCAATCTATAAATTCAATGCAATACCAATTAAAATACCAATGACATACTTCAAAGATATAGATCACATATTCCAAAAATTTATATGGAACCAAAAAAGAAAACGAATAGCCTCAGCAATCTTAAAAAGAAGAATAAAGTGGGAGGTATCACACTTCCTGATATCAAGTTATACTACAAGGCCATTATACTCAAAACAGCCTGGCACTGGCATAAGAATAGCATATAGATCAATGGAACAGAACTGAGAACCCAGAAATAAACCCACAGCTCTATGGACAACTGGTATTTGACAAAGGAGGTAAGGAAATACAATGGAGTAAAGACAGCCTCTTTAACAAATGGTTTTGGGAAAATTGGACAGCTACCTGCAAAAAAATGAAACTACATCACCAGCTTACACCACTCACAAAAATAAACTCAAAATGGATAAAAGACTTTAATGTAGGCCTTGAAACCATAAGCATCTTAGAAGAAAACATAATCAGTAAGCTCTCAGACATCTCTCGGAGCAATATATTTGCTGATTTATCTCCACGGGCAAGTGAAATAAAAGACCGGATAAACAAATGGGACTATATCAAACTAAAAAGCTTTTGCACAGCTAAAGACAACAAGAACAAAATAAAAAGACAAACTACACAATGGGAAAACATATTTGACAATATGTCTGATAAGGGGTTAATAACCAAAATTTATAAAGAACTTGTAAATCTCAACACCAGGAAGACAAACAATACAATCCCAAAATGGGCAAAATAAATGAATAGACACTTCTCCAAAGAGGACATACAGATGGCCAATAGGCATATGAAAAAAGCTCAACATCACTAATCATTAGATAAATGCAAATTAAAACCACAATGAGATATCACCTCACACCAGCCAGAATGGCGCTCATCAACAAAACAACACAGAATAAGTGCTGGCAAGGATGTGGAGAAAAGGGAACCCTCTTGCACTGCTGGTGGGAATGCAGACTGGTGCAGCGACTGTGGAAAACAGTATGGAGATTCCTCAAAAAACTAAAAATCAAACTGCCTTTTGACCCAGCTATCCCACTTTTAGGAATATATCCCAAGAACACCATAGAACGGCTCCAAAAGGAGAAATGCATCCCCATGATTGTGTCAGCATTGTTCACAATAGCGAAGATCTGGAAACAGCCCAAGTGTCCATCAGAGGACGAGTGGATAAATAAAGCTTTGGTACATATATACTATGGAATACTACTCAGCCATAAGAAATGATGACATCGGATCATTTACAATAACATGGATGGACCTTGATAACATTATATGGAGTAAAATAAGTAAATCAGAAAAAAACTAAGAACTATATGAATCCATACATAGATGGGACATAAAAATGAGACTCAGAGACATGAACAAGAATGTGATGGCAACAGGGGTGGTGAGGTGGGGGGTGGGGGGTGGGGGCGAGGAAGGAGAGAGGGGTGGGGGGAGGGGAGGGGCACAAAGAAAACCAGATAGAAGGTGACAGAAGACAATTTGACTTTGGGGGAGGGGTATACAGCCCAATCAAATGTCAAAATAAGCTGGAGATGTTTTCTCTCAACATATGTACCCTGATTTATCGATGTCACTGCATTAAATTTAATAAATAAAAAAAAGAAGAAAAGAAAAATAGAAGAAAAAAAAGAATATTTTTGTCGGACTCCATACTTCAAAATTTTCTACAAAGCTATAGTAATCAATGCTGTGCAGTACTTGCATAAGAACCAATAAATATTTATGTAAATGAAACAGAATTGAAAACCCAGAAATTAATCCCTACATCTATTATCAATTAATTTTTACAAGTGTGCCAAGACAATTCAATGCAAAAAAAAAAAAAAAAAGCTTTTTTCACAAATAGGGTGGTGAAACTGGATATCTACATGCACAAGAATAAAGCTGGACTGCTACCTCATAACCATATAAGAATTAATTGAAATGAATCAAAGGCTAAATGCAAGAGTTGAAACTATAAAATCCTTAGAAGAAATCATAGGCACATATTTTTGTGATCTTAGATTAGGCAATGGTTTCTTATATATGACAACGCACAAGTAACCAAAGAAAATAGACAGATTGTACTTCTTCAAACATAAAAATTTCTGTGCTTTGAAGGACACCATCAAGAAAGTGAAAAGACAACCTATACATTGATAGAAAATATTTTTAAATTATGTATCTGATTAGAAGCTTTTATCCTGTATATATAAAATAGTCTACAACTCAATAATAAAAAGTAAAAAGTGGGCAAGTAATTTGAATATCTGTTTCTGAATAGAATATTATCAAGTGCACAATAGTTACATAAAAATATGCTCAACATCATTGGTCATTTGGGAAATGCAAATCAGAACCACAATGAGACACCATTTTATACTCACTGGAATAGCTGTAATAAAACTAAAAACAAACAAAGAAACAGAAAATAAGTGTTAGGGAGGATATAGAGAAATTGGAACCTTTAACATTGCTAATGGTAATATAAAATGGTGCAGCCACTGTGGTGGTTCCTCAAAGTAGAAAACATTGAATTACCATGTAAGCTCGCAATTTCACTCTTAGATATATAAAAGAACTGAAAACATGTCCACACAAAATTTGTACATGAATTTTCATAGCAACACTATACAAAAAGTGGAAACATTCCAAATGTCTTTCAAATGATGAATAGATTTTTAAAATGTATAGCCACACAATGGAATATTATGTGGCCATAAAAAAGAATGAAGCTCTGAAATATTCTACAACATGAAAGTACTTTGAAACTTATGCCAAGCAAAAGAAGCTGCACATAAAGGTCACATGTTGTATGATTCCATTTATGTGAAATATCCAGAATAGACAAAGACAAATGTAGTTACTAAAGGCTGAAGGGAAGAAAGAATGAGGAGTGAGGGCTAATAGGTATGGGGTTTCTTTTGTTGGTGATGAAAATGTTCTGAAATTACAAAATGGTGATGGCTGCACAGCTTTGTAAGTCTACTAAAGTCCACTGAATTGTACACTTTAAAAGAATGAGTCTTATTGTGCATAGATTCTATCTCAATAAAAAAAATAATTAATGCTAGTTTGCATCGAACTATGTTACCATGATATAATTGAGATGTGGCTAATGTAATTTTATTTTATATAATTTGCATATTAGGCATATTTCTTGTGCTTTTTTTTTTTTTTTTTTTTTTTTTTTTTTGCTTTTATAAAAAAATACAATTAACCCTTTGAGGAGTGAGCTTTTTTCATGCTTGCTGATCCCTGGGAGTGTTTTTTTTTTTCCAAATAATAAAATTAGTACCAGTTACAGTTTTATTAACTTAAAATCATTTTTGCTTGATAACCAATTTATGGAAACAGGAAGAACATACATTTGCCTTTTTTTTAATGTTGCCTTACACATTTTTAAAATAAAAATGTTTGTTATGCAATTTTCATGTACCTCTCACCGGTAAATAAAGAAGTGTTATTAGCAGAATATCAAATATGTACTTGCATATGATGATATTCTTAGGACAACTTATAGGCATTTTTATTTATTCCTTATGTTTAAAATTTTTTCAAACTGGTATTCCTCAAAACATGGATGCAGGCAAAGTGGTTGTTACAATCAATGCACATCACCCTGTGTCCCTCCGTTTAAAGACATACATGTACAATCATACTCTGGATGATCAGGAGGCATGAGGATGTACATGAACGTTCATACTACTCAAAGGATTAAAAATCATTGGCATGCCTGACCTGTGGTGGCACAGTGGATAAAGCATCAACCTGGAAATGCTGAGGTCGCCGGTTCAAAACCCTGGGCTTGCCTGGTCAAGGCACATATGGGAGTTGATGCTTCCAGCTCCTCCCGCTTCTCTCCCTCTGTCTCTCCCTCTCTTCTCTAAAATGAATAAATAAAAAATAAAAAAAAAAAACAAAAAACAACGGCCTGATTCGATCAGTTTTTAAAAAAAAAAAAAATAAATAAATAAATAAAAATCATTGGCATTATTATTCTATACAGGGGTTCCTTCGGTTACAACAGTCTTGACATACTACATTTTGAGTTTACAATGCTCACTGCCATAAAAATTTAAAAAATTGTGATGTGAGTGTTTAGGCTTATGCCATTAGTGTTGTACTTATAGACTACTTTGTCCTCTGCTGAGGACCTCATTCATCTGGAGAAGCAGCTGATTGAAGAGGGGAGAGATACAAACCCCATAACCCAAGAAATTTACTACCAAGTGTTTGGCAGAAGGTTTTTCTATGGTAGGGGTTGGGTTGGCAAAAATTTCAGGCTGAGGACCCCAGCGATGACAGATTCAGTAAGGTCTACAAAGCTGTTATGGACGCCTTGTAATGCTATAAGTAGATTTTGGAAGAGAAGAACTCATCAACCTTCCAGACTAACCTAGAACAATTCTTTAAGAAAGTAGAGAGGCCTGCAACAGACCCTGTACCCTCTACATCAGCTACTTCTCCAGATGAAACACCTGTAGTACAGGTAGAATCATCTCCAGCATCTCCTGCATATTCCTTAGGCAATCCCAATTCATCTGACCCAGTATCCCCAGCACCTTCTGCAGGTTCTTCTGCCTCTCCAGCTTCCTCCTCTCAGTAGGTTACTCCCGTCTTGTAATGCCCTCTCCAGTGTGCAAGCCAATCACAGGAATAAAGGTAAGAAATTTTTTACACTAATTTTTTTGTTATTTTTTCTGTTATTACAGTACAGTGTATAGTACAGTATATTTATATCCTTTTCTTTTTTCTGTGGCTTCATTGTGTTTTTATGTTCTAGATTATGATTTTACAACTGTGTTAGGATAGGTAAGTGACTTAGGCTCAGATGTGTTTTGACTTACACCAAAATTTGGGTTACGTCACTGTCGTAGGGACAGAACTGTGTTGGAACCCAATGACCCCCTGTAGTTCTCACATTAAAAAAGGTATAAGAAAACCTCAATAGGCTATCTGAAACAGACAAAACTGATAAAACAATATGTAGCAGCTAATGGAAATTATAAAAGATATAAAGCAAAAATCTTTATAGAATATTACTGGTGTTTGGGGATAGTGTTTTCTATATATGCATGTGTGTGCATGTCTGTGCCAAGGGTATATGTGTGTGTAAATGGTCATGAATAAAAGATGGCTTTCTCTTCAATTTGAAGGATGTATATGACTAGAGATTTATCAGCAGCATGTTAACTGGTGGGTTAGTTCCAAAATAGAAGATCCTTTGGTGCTGTTTTGTTTTGTTTTTAATATGAGATTAATCAGTTTCCCAATATGTGCCACTTTCATAGGAGTCCATAAGGTAATGAAAAATTAAAGGTACAGAGTCATATTGCTAAAATTTTATATTGAATTGCCTAGTTTTAATAAGAAAGTCTTTTTATTTTGCTTTAAAATTTTCTTCTAAATAATATAATGATTAATATATTCACAGCAATTATTTCTATATTTTACCCACCTACACAATGCTCATTTTTTAAAAATCAGATAACTTGAGTTTATAGAAGATTCTCTTTAAATTAATCATTCTTTATTTTCAGCATCAAGTGTAAGTAAAGAAATATGACTCATTTTTAGTTATTTTAGTTCTGGAAAGGATACTATTTATGTAGTTAATGGAAAATTTCAATGTTTTCACAAATTTTTATCAATAAGTTATTATTGAATTTTTAATAACATGTTTCTTTATTCTGTACAATTATAGTCAAGCTCCATTTTTAATTAAATTATTCTTATTCATGTTAAAATTTTGGGACAAGGTCATGTGGGTTTCTAATATTTATTGTGGATAAATGTTTTTATTCTTCTTTCTGTTGGAGAAGGTAATCAAGAGAAGTTGACTCTCAAATTGAACTCAGGCAATTAAAAGCTTCTGATTCTAGTCTCTGTCCTTGGAATGCATGCATGCTCTGCCCATCATTTCCACAATGGGGGCTGTTGAAAGGCACAGCCTTTAGAAAGAAGGTGTTGTTGAGACCATCTAGAGTGGTGTTTCCCAACGTGGGGCCCACGCCCCACAGGGGGGCAATTCGAAATTCGATAGTTAAGGGGAGCAATTTGAAAATGGACTCAACACAACTTTAACTCTTTCACCCGGGCCATTTAAATGCAATGCTAGATATCGGTGCCAAATTTAACAAAAAATGCAATTCTTAAATAATTGCGGTAAATAATTATTAAGTATAATTTCATTTGACGATACCAAAATATCAACTGGGTGATTGGCGTCCTCAATTAAACTTCGTCCTGGGTTCACCGCGGAGCATGCTGTCTGCTGCGGGGAACCCCGGACGTTTTAAAAACCCCGCGGACGTTTTAAAAACTTGCTAAACAATGCAGTTATTCTCACCTAATTGGCCCATCGCAATTTCTGTAGTGTTTCACATCATTCAGTTGGTGTTAATTTGAAATAAGTGTCAGTCAAAACTGTTGTAAAAGCTCGTTGATTTAATAAATATGCATATATATATTGTATAGATATAATTGGTAAGTATTTGATTTTATTTTTATCAATATTAAACTCTTTATTAAGTACTCCTTGCATCAGGGCTAGAAAGCACTAATATTTTATAAATATTATTGGGGCTATAATAGTGCATGCACAACAATTTTAATTTTAGAAGCATAACTTTCCAGAAAATTTTGTCAAGTGGAAAAAATACAGATACCTTTTGATTTGCGGTGGTAGTGTAGTAAATGTGTTATATACATTTAAATAAATGTGAATTTTTAGTATACGTTTACTCTATGTCACATTGAATATATTTTAACAAATATTTTAATATTAGTTTTTAATTGATCTTATTTTTATTTCTTATAGCCCATAGTAAAATGAGTGGTGCAAGCAAGAAAAAAACTCGTCAATATTTGGAGGAATATTTAAAAATTTGGGTTCATACCCGCTGTTCACGATGAGCGGATTCCTTTTTGTCTTTTATGCCAGCAATGCTTACCAACAAATCAATGAAATGAGGTCATCTTGAGGCGCATTTGAAGGTGAAACATAGTGCTCATATTAATTCAGATTTGAGTTACTTTAAAACTTTAAAGAAAAATTTTGAAAAAAGAACAACATTAAAGTCTATTTACTGCTCATACTTCAACTAATAATCATGTTCTTGAGGCTAGTTATCAAATTTCTTTATTCATCGCTAAAACTGGAGAAAATCACACTATAGGAGAGAATTTAATAAAACCGTCAATATCAGCATTTCTTAAACGGTTCTTGAAAAAGATGACAAAGATGTAAAAGCTATGCCACTCAGTGACAATACTGTTAGCAGAAGAATAGACGAAATGAGTGAGGATATTGCAAAACAACTTATTGAAAAGCTGAAAACAAGAAAATTCTCCTTGCAAATGGATGAATCAACTTTGAGAGACAGTGAGGCAGTATTGATAACTTACGTAAGATATATTGATAAAGGACATTTTGCTGAAGAAATGTTGTTCTGTAAAAGATTAGAAAGCACCACTACCTCCAAAGATATATATAATAAGCTAAAAAACTACTTAGATGTCAATGATATACCAATGAAAAATATAACATCTTGTGCTGCAGATGGTGCTCCCAATATGATGGGCAAGAAAAATGGCTGCTTAAAATTGATGAAAGATGCAAATTCAGAAATGGTTCTTATGCATTGTGTTATTCATAGGGAAAACTTGGTAGCTAAAAACATCTCGCCTGTTCTGAATGAAGTATTACATACAGTAATAAAGTGTGTTAATGCTATTAAAGCTAGTGCCAAATGTGAGCATCTTTTCAAACTATTTTGTGAAGAACAAAATGAAGACCATGTGAGACTTTTACTTCATACTGAAGTAAGATGGCTATCTAAAGGAAACTGTTTGAAAAGATTTATGGAACTGTTTGATACTCTTAGTGATTTTTTAAGCGACAAACCTGAAATGAAGTATCTGTTAACAATAGATGGTAAGGCATTTGTGAGTTATTTAGCCGATATCTTTGAAAAACTAAATATATTAAATAAGCAACTTCAAGGAACAAATAAAACTCTTGTCAATGCAAAAGCGAAGATATTTGGTTTCATTACCAATATTGAGTTATGTCAGAAACATATTAACAACAAAAACTTTAAACAGTTTCATTGGCTCCAAAAATGTGAAGTAACTGATACCGCTTTACTTGTTATTGTCAATCATTTGAATATTCTATCGGCTGATTTAAAAGAAAGATTTTCTGATTTAAAACAAATTGATTTCCCAACATGGATGATGCAGCCAATGTTAGTGGATTTGTCTGATATATCAAATATGCAGTATCAAGAACAACTCGCAGAATTGCAAAATGATGAGTCAGTTAAAGCTTTATTTAATATCAAAGGAGCGATGGCATGGCTTTGTGAGGAAACAGAAATCAAATACCCAAATTCAACCAAATGTGCAAGAAAACTATTGCTACCATTTCCATCTTCATTTTTAGCTGAATGTGGATTTAGTGCTGTAAATGATTTACTGGTAAAAAAAAGAAATCAGCTGGATATAACACAACGTGGAGACTTGAGACTAAAGCTAACCAAATTGGAACCTAATATAAAATCTCTGTGCAGCAAGCAGCAAGCGCAAGGATCACACTAAATTAAAATAATAAATTAATATAGAAAAATCTGTATTAAAATTATTTGGAATTTAAATTTCTGGTTTTCATTATATGTTTTGAAATTTTACTTACTGTGTTTTGTTAACAATTTCATAGTGATTTCTTCCTAGAACCTATCATTTATGTTTATTAAGTGAACAAATCAATTTTTTAATGTTACAAATTATGTATGTTACATAGGTGGGGACATAAAAATTTTAGAAAGGTTAAGGTGGGGCATGGCACAAAAAAGGTTGGGAAACACTGATCTAGAGGGTATACAGGACTAAACTCAGTTAAGACTTGGATGAACTTTTAAGATTCTGGAGGGCTGATGTAAAGATCTACTTGTCCTGCTGTCGCCCAAGACAAGCCTTGTAGCAAGTTCCCTTGCTCACTATATTTGCCCCCTACCAATCTGGACTGGTCTGCCTGTTGCTTTGGTCTCTCACTGCCCTGTGAGTGAGGGTCACTTCAGATTACAGTCGGGAAGCCCCCAAGGAGATTACAAGGCAACGATGTCTACTTCAACCATGTGATTATTCCTACTGTTGTCTCTTTTGAAAGCTCTGTTTGCCTGTTCCAATGCTCTGTGCTGCCTACATTTGCTCTTAGAGAAATTTCTGGTTATTATAGAGGATTAAAACCAATTAAAGTGCATAATTCATTCAGAAAAAAAGTGAAGTAAAACTTGCATCTTTATTTTTACCAAAACAATAAGGTTTGATTTTAGTCATTCCTTGTGTTATTTTTATTATATTGTGCTTGTCTTTGGTTCAGGCATCCTTTGTGATTGAATATAAAATTAATGAGAAATAAATGACCATTATCTTTGGTGAAAAAAGTGGGGAAAAAACACAGACATGAAGTAAATTAAAGTGGGAGAAAGGAAGATTGAAAGACAAACTAGGATTGGTTTTTATTCACTTGAAAAAGAAAAGTGAAAAAATCTCATAATCTTTGCTCTGAATTAAAAATAAAAAATGTACATAGGAAATGGAATATATTAATGTGTGCTGAACTTATAATGGATTCCCATAAGTTTTTTGGGCAGCTAATAGATACCTTGACACCCAACATTTCACCACCATGTGTGAAGGTGAGGATGGGTCTCTAATGGGTTTCATAAGCTTTATTATTTGATCAAAACCTATTATAGGTCATGAATCATGGGTATTTATATTTTGTCTTATTTGTGTAACAGCTAAAGCTTTTTAGGAGTAAAAGACAAGTCAGGAAGTGAGGTGGGAGGAATGAACCAGCAGAGCACAGAACATGTTTAGCGCAGTAAAATATTCTGTGTGATATTATAATGATGGATATATGTCACTATACATTTGTCCAAACCCAGAGAATGTACAACATCAAGAGTGAACCCTAATGTAAACTATGGACTTTGAGTAACTGTGATGTGTCAATGTAGCTTCATCAGTTGCAACAAATTTACCCCTCTGGTGGTGGGTGTTGATAGTGGGGAAAAGTATACATGTGTAGGGGGTGAGGGGCATATGGACAATCTCTGTTTTTCTCTCAGTTTTGTGTAAACCTATAACTTCTCTGAAAATTAGTCTTTTTAAAACGACAATTTTACTAAAAACAATTTTTTTGCTACATTATTTTATAAGAAAGTGTAAGTTGTTTTTAATTGGTCAATATCTATGTACTACTTATTATATAAGTTGTTTTGCAATCTGACAAAATGATAAAAGTATTCTTGGTAAGGAGCTATCTAGTTTCTCTAAGTCCACAAAAGCATACTGCCTTTCAAATATATATTGGTATCTTTTGCTCCATTACCAATTACTCAAAACACAGCAAGTTCAAACAGCAGTTCAGCTGGTTCAGAGTCTCTTCTGTGGTTGCATCAAACCAGATAGAGCTGCAGTCATCTCAAGGCCTTACTGGGGCTGAATGATCAATTTCCAACTGCACTTATGGGGTTGTTGTCAGGGCTCTGTGAAATGGCTCTGGTTCTGTGAAAGATCAGTATAGTGAATGAAAAACAAAACACAAGTTGTGGGAAAATATTTGAAAAAGACATATCTGATGAAAGACTGCTTTCCAAAATTTACAGAGAACTCTTAAAGCTCAACAATAAGAAAACAATTAGATTTAAAAATGGATCAAAGACCTTAACAATTTACCAAGAAGATACATAGCATGTGAACAAGTATATTAATAAGCATATGAAAAGATGCCTAATGTTTATGTCATCAGAGAAATATGAATTAACACAATAATGACATGATTTTGGTTTCTCACCTTCCTTTGCAGCTGAAGCCTTTAGTTTCTTAATGTGTGACAGGATTACCTGAGTGATTTCATGATATGGCAGCTAGCTTTCTTTACCTCAAGAAGAAAGAGAGAGAGAAACAGGGAGAGAGAGAGGTAAACCAATCTTTCTGTAACTTAATCTGGAAAATGAAATCCCATTGCTCTGCCTACTTATTAGAGGTGAATTAGCAAGTCCAATTCACAATTAAGAGGAGGGCATTCACTATAGAGTGAGTATCAGGGACAGGATCATTGATCTTCCTAGAGGCTGCCAACATCCCGGAAGTCAAGGCAGGCAGAACTACACTCTTTTCTTTAAAGACAATAATATGTTCCAAGTTACCACTTTGACAACTGGATAAATACTATCATTATTTATTAAACAAGAGTGCACTGACAGGCTAAGGCCTAGGTTTGAAGAAAGAGACCATGAGTTCAGTTATGGTTATGGTTAAGTTGATTAGCGTGTGCTTAATTTGAGACGCTAGCTGGGGATGTTGAGTTGGCCTTTTGCTGGATATATGTGGAGTTCAGAGGCAAGTTTGGAATGAAGAAACTCAATTTCAAACTTGAAAGTATCCATCATATAAATGGTGAATAAAGATATGGGCATGAATAAAATCATGAGGGAGACAATAGAAAATAAGATGAGAAAAGGCATAAATTTAAAGCTTTGAATAACTCAAGATTAAAAGCCAAGTAAATGACAGTGATTTAGCAAAGGATGCTGAGATAAATTAGTTTCCAGGTTAATGATAGGGAGTAGGGGAATATGGATGGTGGTAGGTGGGGGTGGAGGATATTTTGGTGACACAGAAGCTCAAGGTAAAGTGTTTCAAGAAAGACAGAGTACAATTTGAAATACTGCTGACAGGATCAAATAACAGAAAAACAAAAATGTCCGTTGGCTTCCCGTAGAGGCCACATGGCTGAAGGTGTGGGAGAGCAGCACAAAGGAGTGAGGGAGGAGTGAGTGGTGGGCAAGTGAATCGGTGAATAAAGGCAACTTTTTCAAAGCTTTGTAAAGGAGAGGAAATGCAACAACAATCCAAGGGGAAGTAGAGTCTAAAGATGGTGGTTATTTTTTAATATGAAAGTGAATTATGTTTTTTTAAATGACTGTAGGAAGGGTGCAATGGAAAGAAACTAAAGAACCAAAAAGAAAAATATAGTGAATAGTGTGTGGTTCTAGAGAAACTGTGAGGGATGCGGGAGCTATAACAGATGGAGGGTGACATCCTGAACCATGATAAGATGAAATAAAAGCATAAGAGATGAGAGGTAAGGGTGCAGGAAGGTTTATAGATTTAATGGCAGAAAAGTGGAGGCTTGTTCAGTCTGCTGGTTTTATTTTTTTGTGAAATAAGAGAAGAGGTTATCTGTGTACGTGCTTGTGTGTACATAGAATGACATTAAAGAGAACGCACATGTGAAGGAGTTGTTGGCAAGTCTTTGAGTAGGTTGGGGAAGGAGGAAGTGGGCAGGATTTTGACTGGCATAGCTTCATCCTTCACAAAAAGTCATTCCCCAGCTCAAGTATAAAGCTGGAACATGGGTCACTCCACTCTCTTCCAACCTTTTCTTCCCCTTCATTCTTCTGTGTATCTCCCAACCTTTCAATCATAATGAAAGGAACCTAATAAAGAAAGCCCACCTAGGTGCTGGGGACTTGTGTAATAGTGCCACTCAGGAGTGTCTGCATTTAAAAAGAAGATGTTCAAGAGGCTACTACTCTTGGCTTAACCCAAGAGAGTGAAATGTTGACAAAGAAATATAGTTTATAATTTATACTAGAGTTTGTGAAGACAGCCTTACACTTGCAAGCTATACAATTTATATTAGCCTCAATTTTCTCAGGTACAAAATGTGAATAATCACACTTTATATTAAAGGTTTTATTGAGACTGGGCATGTTCTCCATTGAGTTCCTGACACTCAGCCACTCTTATTCTGCTCAGGAGAAACAGTAGTAGCCACTGCCATCAGCACCACTATGATCAATGTGCTTATCATTATTCATGTTGTATTTCTGACCGTCAAAGGAACTTTTTCTGAAATAATGCCATATAAATCATCACCCGTTCAAGAAGGAGTAAGTTTATTCATTCCTTAAACAAATATTTCTGAGTGCCCGTGTGCCTCCCCAAAATTCACAGTCAACTCAAGAGAGCAAAAATGTGAATAGTCAAGTATGATGTACCAAGTATGACACCAGGTAGAAAGAACAATGTGTTGTGGGAACACAGAGAGGGCAAAGCTAAGTGTGCAGGAGAAATGGAGGCGATGTCACAAAGAGGTAATGATTAAGATGGGTTTTGAAAGATGAGTAAGAGTTAGCTAGATAGAAAGGAGGTAATTACAGACAGTAGGAACACTGTGGTCCAAGGGCCACTGATTAAAAAAACCCCACTTATTATGCAGTTTCAAATCCTTCAGAATTTCTATAACTTCAATCTAGGACTTTTATATACAAATGCTCTTATTGTAGTAAGAGTTATGAAGCTGGTACTCCAGTGCATGTGGAGAACATGAAAACCTCCTCTGGCGAAGACTATTAGTTGCCCCAATTTTTAGATTTCATTTTTCAGTCTTTTCTGCTGTGGATAATAATGATTAATTTTAAAAAAACTTTATGAAGACTTGACATGTTATACATATCACCTGAACAAAGTTATATTTCTCAGTCTTCTCTGCTATTCATTGTGGCTACCAAGTGTAGGGCAGTGGTGTGGCAATTTCTGAGATGATTTCTTAAAGGGGAAGTGCATCCCCTTCTTCCTCCTCTCTTGCTCTTTGTAATGTTAGCTCACTTTGGGAATGGTTGGAACAGAAAGCTGGAAGCAACTTAGGGTTCAGAGGATGGCAGAGTAATGGATTTAATTCTTAAATGCCTATATACAGCTAGTGCTTGACTTATGACCACGATTGGTTCCGACAGACCAGTTGTAATACGATTTGGTCCTAAGTTGAGTAGGCTATATGTACAGTACTGTGAAATGATGTTATAAAAATCTTTAAGTCACGGCCCTGGCCAGTTTGCTCAGTGGTAGAGCATTGGCCTGGTGTGCAGGAGTCCTGGGTTTGATTTCTGGCCAGGGCACACAGGAGAGGCACCAATCTCATTCTTCACTCCTCCCCCTCTTCTTCCTCTCTGTCTCTCTCTTCCCCTCCTGCAGCCAGGGCTCCATTGGAGCAAGGTTGGCCCAGGTGCTGAGAATGGCTCCGTAGCCTCTGCCTCAGGTGCTAGAATAGCTCTGGTTGCAGCAGAGCAACGCCCCGGATGGGCAAAGCATCACCCTCTGGTGGGCATGCTGGGTGGATCCTGGTTGGGCGCATGCAGGATTTTGTCTGACTGCCTCCCCATTTCCAACTTTGGAAAAATACAAAAAAAATTTTAAGTCATATTTTATCATAATTTTCTTTCATTATTGTTATATATCATAATTTTCTTTGTTCATTTTATGCCATTTGTATCATCTCTACACTATTCTGTTTCTTATTTTTACATTCGTTAGGTTTAAGTAAAACACTGCATTACCAGTACAACTGGTTTAATATTTGCAAAGACAATTTCCTCTTGGTAGACATTTTGGGAGGGGTTTGATGAAAAATATCCAAGACACAAAACACAAATTGCTGTACCAAATCTGGGATAACAGTTGAAATGGTGCACGCGGAGATGGTAGTGCTGCCAGAAGTTGGTCCACACTGTTGTTTGCTCAGCTGGGCAATGCTTGCACTGCCAGACGCGGAGCAGTCGTGGCTAACGATTGTGGTCATAAAGTCAAATGGTCGTAAATTGCATAGGTCGTAAGTCGATCAATATTTGTATGCAAAATTAAATGTTATTTTATATTGTTACAACTGCTTTTTAAAAGAACTGTAACCAAACTGTTATTTAAACTAATACATCAGTTATCAATAAAACTCTATTCCTTTTTGTAAAGTTTTAGATTGGTTATATACATTTCTATGTTTTGTTGTTTTTTTTTAATAAATTTTTATTAATGATAATGGGATGACATTAATAAATCAGGGTACATATATTCAAAGAAAACATGTCTAGGTTATTTTGTCATTAAATTATGTTGCATACCCCTCGCCCAAAGTCAGATTGTCCTCCAGCTCCCTCTATCTAGTTCTCTGTGCCCCTCCCCCTCCCCCTAACTCTCTCCCTCCCTCCCTCCCATGTCCTCCCTCCCCTCACCCCTGGTAACCACCACACTCTTGTCCATGTCTCTTAGTCTCGTTTTTATATTCCACCAATGTATGGAATCATGTAGTTCTTATTTTTTTCTGATTTACTTATTTCACTCCGTATAATGTTATCAAGATCCCACCATTTTGCTGTAAATGATCTGATGTCATCATTTCTTATGGCTGAGTAGTATTCCATAGTGTATATGTGCCACATCTTCTTTATCCAGTCTTCTATTGAAGGGCTTTTTGGTTGTTTCTATGTCTTGGCCACTGTGAACAGTGCTGCAATGAACATGGGGCTACATGTGTCTTTACGTATCAATGTTTCTGAGGTTTTGGGGTATATACCCAGTAGAGGGATTGCTGGGTCATAAGGTAGTTCTATTTGCAGTTTTTTGAGGAACCACCATACTTTCCTCCATAATGGTTGTACTACTTTACAGTCCCACCAACAGTGGATGAGAGTTCCCTTTTCTCCGCAGCCTCTCCAACATTTGCTATTACCCGTCTTGTTGATAATAGCTAATCTAACAGGGGTGAGGTGGTATCTCATTGTAGTTTTGATTTGCATTTCTCTAATAACTAATGAAGCTGAGCATCTTTTCATATATCTGTTGGCCATTTGTATCTCTTCCTGGGAGAAGTGTCTGTTCATGTCCTCTTCCCATTTTTTTATTGGATTGTTTGTTTGTTTGTTGTTGAGTTTTATGAGTTCTTTGTAAATTTTGGATATTAGGCCCTTATCTGAGCTGTTGTTTGAAAATATCATTTCCCATTTAGTTGGCTGTCTGTTTATTTTGATATCAGTTTCTCTTGCTGAGCAAAAACTTTTTATTCTGATGTAGTCCCATTCATTTATCTTTGCCTTCACTTCTCTTGCCATTGGAGTCAAGTTCATAAAATGTTCTTTAAAACCCAGGTCCATGATTTTAGTACCTATGTCTTCTTCTATGTACTTTATTGTTTCAGGTCTTTTATTTAGGTCTTTCATCCATTTTGAATTAATTTTAGTACACGGGGACAGGCTATAGTCGAGTTTCATTCTTTTGCATGTGGCTTTCCAGTTTTCCCAACACCATTTGTTGAAGAGGCTTTCTTTTCTCCATTGTGTGTTGTTGGCCCCTTTATCAAAGATTATTTGACCATATATATGTAGTTTTATTTCTGGGCTTTCTATTCTGTTCCATTGGTCTGAGTGTCTATTTTTCTTCCAATACCATGCTGTTTTGATTATCGTGGCCCTATAATATAGCTTAAAGTCAGGTATTGTAATGCCCCCAGCTTCATTCTTTTTCCTTAGGATTGTTTTGGCTATTCAGGGTTTTTTATAGTTCCATATAAATCTGATGATTTTTTGTTCCATTTCTTTAAAAAATCTCATAGGAATTTTGATGGGAATTGCATTAAATTTATATATTGCTTTGGGTAATATGGCCATTTTAATTATATTTATTCTTCCTATCCAAGAACAAGGAATATTTTTCCATCTCATTGTGTCTTTTTCTATTTCTCTTAATAATGTCTTGTAGTTTTCGTTATATAGGTCCTTTACATTCTTTGTTATGTTTATTCCTAGGTATTTTATTTTTTTTTGTTGCAATCGTGAAGGGGATTATTTTTTTTGAGTTTGTTTTCTAATATTTCATTGTTGGCATATAGAAAGGCTATGGATTTTTGTATGTTAATTTTGTATCCTGCGACCTTACTGTATTGGTTTATTGTTTCTAATAATCTTTTTGTGGAGTCCTTCGAGTTTTCAATGTATAGAATCATATTATCAGCAAAAAGTGATACATTTACTTCTTCTTTTCCGATATGGATGCCTTTTATTTCTTTGTCTTGTCTGATTGCTCTGGCCAGAACTTCTAGCACCACATTAAATAAGAGTGGAGAGAGTGGACAACCCTGTCTTGTTCCTGATTTAAGGTAGAAAGTCCTCAGTTTTATGCCGTTTAATATGCTGTTGGCTGATGGTTTATCATATATGGCCTTTATCATGTTGAGATATTTTCCTTCTATACCCATTTTGTTGAGAGTCTTAAACATAAAATTGTGTTGTATTTTATCAAAAGCCTTTTCTGCATCTATTGATAAGATCATGTGGTTTTTGTTCTTTGTTTTGTTGATATGGTGTATTACGTTAACCGTTTTGCGTATGTTGAACCATCCTTGAGATTCTGGGATGAATCCGACTTGATCATGATGTATTATTTTTTTAATATGTTGTTGTATTCGGTTTGCCAGTATTTTGTTTAGTATTTTAGCATCTGTATTCATTAGAGATATTGGTCTGTAGTTTTCTTTCTTTCTGCCATCCTTGCCAGGTTTTGGTATGAGGGTTATGTTGGCCTCATAAAATGTGTTTGGAAGTATTGCTTCTTCTTCAATTTTTTGGAAGACTTTGAGTAGAATAGGAACCAAGTCTTCTTTGAATGTTTGATAGAATTCACTAGTATAACCGTCTGGGCCTGGACTTTTATTTTTGGGGAGGTTTTTAATAGTTTTTTCTATTTCCTCCCTGCTGATTGGTCTGTTTAGGCTTTCCGCTTCTTCATGACTCAGTCTAGGAAGGTTGTATTGTTCTAGGAATTTATCCATCTCTTCTAGATTGTTGTATTTGGTGGCATATAATTTTTCATAGTATTCTACAATAATTCTTTGTATATCTATGATGTCTGTGGTGATCTCTCCTCTTTCATTTTGGATTTTATTTATTTGAGTCCTGTGCCTTTTTTCCTTGGTGAGTCTTGCCAAGGGTTTGTCAATTTTGTTGATCTTTTCAAAGAACCAGCTCCTTGTTTTATTGATTTTTTTCTATACTTTTTCTGTTCTCTATTTCATTTATTTCTACTCTGATTTTTATTATCTCCTTTCTTCGGCTGGTTTTGGGTTGTCTTTGTTCTTCTTTTTCTAGTTCCTTAAGGTGTGAAGTTAAGTGGTTTACTTCGGCTCTCTCCTGTTTGTTCATATAGGCCTGAAGTGATATGAACTTTCCTCTTATTACTGCTTTTGCTGCATCCCAGAGATTCTGATATGTCATATTTTCATTTTCATTTGTCTGTATATATCTTTTGATCTCTGCGCTTATTTCTTCTTTGACCCATTCATTTTTTAGAAGTATGTTGTTTAGTTTCCACATTTTTGTGGGTTTTCCCCCCTCTTTTTTGCAGTTGAATTCTAGTTTCAAGGCTTTATGATCAGAAAATATGCTTGGTACAATTTCAATTTTTCTAAATTTTCTGATATTGTCTTTGTGGCCCAATATGTGGTCAATTCTTGAGAATGTTCCATGTACACTAGAGAAAAATGTATACTCTGTCGCTTTGGGATGAAGTGTCCTGTAGATGTCTATCATATCCAGGTGTTCTAGTATTTTGTTTAAGGCCACTATATCTTTATTGATTCTCTGTTTGGATGACCGATCTAGAGCTGTCAGCGGTGTATTGAGGTCTCCAAGTATGATTGTATTTTTGTTAGTTTTTGTTTTAAGGTCAATAAGTTGCTGTCTTATATATTTTGGTGCTCCTTGGTTTGGTGCATATATATTAAGGATTGTTATGTCTTCTTGATTCAACTTCCCCTTAATCATTATGAAATGACCATTTTTGTCTCTGAGTACTTTTTCTGTCTTGTAGTCAGCATTATTAGATATGAGTATTGCTACACCTGCTTTTTTTTGGGTGTTGTTTGCTTGGAGTATTGTTTTCCAGCCTTTCACTTTGAATTTGTTTTTATCCTTGTTGCTTAGATGTGTTTCTTGTAGGCAGCATATAGTTGGATTTTCTTTTTTAATCCATTCTGCTACTCTGTGTCTTTTTATTGGTAAGTTTAATCCATTTACATTTAGTGTAATTATTGACACTTGTGGGTT
The DNA here is from genome assembly GCF_036850995.1 of Saccopteryx leptura. Classification (NCBI taxonomy): domain Eukaryota; kingdom Metazoa; phylum Chordata; class Mammalia; order Chiroptera; family Emballonuridae; genus Saccopteryx; species Saccopteryx leptura. The sequence continues at coordinate 176,949,413 of NC_089504.1, read as the reverse complement.
CCCTACTGCCATTTTATAAATTGCTTTCTGTTAGTTTTGTATCTTGTTTGATTCTTCTCTTTTGTTTTTCTATCATTTGTTTTTGTTTGTTTGTGTTCCATACTTCTTTCCTCTGTTGCTACCTTTTTTAAGTCAAGTGTTTTTGTGGTGGTTTTTTCAAGGGTGGTTACCATTAAGTAATGAAAAAGGTACCTACCATATTCATTGTAGTACCCTATCTTATGAGTATTTCTGCACTTCATCGTCCTTTGCTACTGTTAATCTCCATCCTCTCCCCCCTTTTTTTCCTTTGTTGTCACAGTTTAAGTTTGGTTTTATTGTGTTCTTGGTGGAGCTGTTACTTGTGGTGTTGTTTTCTTTTGTTCTTTGAATCTGGTTGGAAAACCCCCTTTAGTATTTCCTGGAGTGGGGGCTTTCTGCTGATAAATTTTCTCATTTTTTCTGTATTTGTGAATGTTTTTATATCTCCTTCGTACTTGAAGGATAGCTTTGATGGGTATAGTATTCTTGGCTGAAAGTTCCTCTCTTTCAGGGCTTTAAATATTGGGGTCCACTCTCTTCTAGCTTGTAGAGTTTCTGCTGAGAAATCTGATGATAATCTAATAGGCCTTCCTTTATATGTTGTACTCTTCTTTTCCCTGGCTGCCTTGAGAATGTTTTCTTTCTCATTGGTTTGTGTCATCTTTATTATGATGTGCCTTGGAGTGGGTTTGTTGGGGTTAAGAAAACTTGGTGTTCTGTTTGCTTCTTGAATTTGAGGCTTTAGTTCTTTCCACAGGCTTGGGAAGTTCTCGTCTATTATTTGTTTGAGTATATTCTCCATTCCATTTTCTTTCTCTTCTCCCTCTGATATACCTATTATTCTTATGTTATTCTTTCTGATGGAGTCAGACAATTCCTGGAGGTCTTTCTCGTTTTTTATTATTTTTGAGTTTCTTTCTTCTTCTCTCTGTTGTGCCTCAAGTTGTTTGTCTTCTATTTCACTAATCCTATCTTCTATCTGGGCTGTTCTGTTAGCTAAGCTTGTTACCTCGTTTTTCAGCTCATGAATTGAGTTTTTCATTTCTGTTTGATTTGTTTTTATAGTTTCAATTTCCTTGGTAATATATTCTTTGTGTTCATTGAGTTGTTTTCTGATCTCCCTAAATTGCCTTTCTGTGTTTTCTTGTATATCTCTGAGTATTTTTAAGATTTCTATTTTAAATTCTCTGTCATTTAGCTCCAAGGCTTCCAATATGTTAAGTCTTTTCTCCATAGATTTTTCCACATCTCTTTGTGTTACCTCTCTTTCTTTTGTATCCATAATATTCAATTTCCTCTTTTTTATTGGCATCTGAGGGTGGTCTTGTTGATAGCACACAGGCGAACTCCCTCCGCGGCTTGAATGAACGTCCCTGTGGTAGTTAGCTTTCTCCACACCCTCGTCTCTCAGATTCAAGTGATAACAGTCCTTTCGCTTTCAGTTTGTGTGGAACTCCGGAATGCTCCAAGGATAAATTTTTCTGTTTCTAGTTGATAAATTTGTTGTGATTTTGGGGAGATCTGTCAGACGCGCTGCTCACGGCGCCATTTCCGTGACGTCACCTCCATTTCTATGTTTTTATTTCTACTCAAAGAGTTGTCATTTTAGTTAGTAGAATTTTTTCCTTCTAAATGACATTGTAATAATTATTTGATAAAGGCAAATAAATAAAAAGAGAACTCATTTTACTTTTACATGAACAATTAAATATGTGTTTCTCACTCTGAGCTTCTCTAAAATTGTAATTAACTCCCTGTCTACCCATTCTGAATCTTCCAGCCTGAGAGCTAAATTCTTCCCCTGGATTATTAATTCATTCAATCCCCTGACAACTTTATGATGTAGCTGCGGTTATCAGCCCCATTTTAAAAGCAACTCACAAACGTTAAGTAATTGACTAATGCCTCACAGCTGGAAAGTGATGGCACACTTTTAGCCTAGGCAGTCCGACTCCACAGCTTAACTATTAAATGCTCCTCTCACCACTCCACAGGTATGAATAGTCCTAGAGATTCTGTAATCAGGGCTTGTCCTTGGAAGAAGAAATATAAGTTGAAACAAGCAAGTAAATGGCTTGGCATGAGACATTCTTGCTGATCTATTACTTAGTTCTTAGATTTTCTTCCTTGTTTCTGAGATATTTATAGACTGCATTTCTATTGTGTCCTAGGTTACTGAATTTTCTGTTCCTCTACCCAAAGTAAGTTTTCTGTAACCCTGCTCTGCCGTCAGACACCTGGAACCTGATGTGGTCTGGACCGTTTGCTGTCCACAATTGTCGTTTTGCCATTTTCCTTCTACTACCCTGCCATTTTCAGTATTATTTTTACAGAGACAGAGAGAGAGTCAGAGAGAGGGATAGATAGAGACAGACAGGCAGGAACAGAGAAAGATGAGAAACATCAACCATAAGTTTTTTATTGTGACACCTTAGTTGTTCACTGATTGCTTTCTCATATGTGCCTTTTTTATTGTGACACCTTAGTTGTTCACTGATTGCTTTCTCTATGTGCCTTGACCATGGGGCTACAACAGATCAAGTAACTCCTTGCTCAAGCCAGCGACCTTGGGTCCAAGCTGGTGAGCTTTGCTCAAACCAGATGAGCCTACGCTCAAGCTGGCGACCTCGCGGTCTCAAACCTGGGTCTTCTGCATCCCAGTTCAATGCTCTATCCACTGTGCCACCACCTGAAGAGCTATTTTCAGTCTTAACTGCAGATTCCTGCTCTATCTCTTTCTTGGTTGCTGTGGAAAAGCCAGTCTCTGGTTTGGACATTTTGTTCTAATTCCATACATTACACTGGCTTTTGGATCTCTAGATTTTTAGTACCTCTTGACCTTATTTGCAGAACAACATTTTATACACTTAGGACTGTGAACACTGAATTTGGTGGATGGTTTGGTTCTACACTAAAAGTACAGTTGCCTTTGTCACTATTGGTCACAATCTAGACATCCATTGGTTGGATGCATTCAGTCATTTATTTCTTCACCAAGTGTTCACTAAGCATTAGTCATGTGCCAGGAGTTGTGCTGCTGAGATAAGACCATGAATAAATTTGATTCCTGCCCTTATAGAATAGTTACAATAAACAGAAGTTATAGTAGTAAGCAGTAGTGTCAATAGTAAAAGATGTTTCCAGGAGGAAATAAAAAGTATAAAACTGTAAGGAGAGGACAGAACAAGGAAGTAATCAACTGTCTGCAGTGAGTCGAGTTTGAGCGGGGCTGTGAAAGTTATATGGTTCACCAGGTTGACAAGGGACGGGAGGGTATTACAACCAAAGAAGCAAAATTACCAAAGGCACAGAAGCATAACCAAAAGCTTAGGCTAGGACAAAGGGAATAGTGAGAGATGATATGGAAGAGGAATTTAGGGTTACATCAGGAAATGCCTCATTATGCCACGCAAAGTGGTTTGGGCTTTGAAAGGATTTAGGCAAGCCAATAACATGACGAGATTTGCCAGGTTTACCCACTCTTTAGGCTTCTTGCACGTCAACCTGCCATCAGTCTGGTAAGCACTGAGCAATGATTAATGAGCTCTGTGACCACCCAGAAAACATTCCTGGCAGCTGCAGGCCCCAAGATACATTTAGCAGTCTGCTTCCCTGGCAACACATAGGTCAGAAATAAGTGTATTTTTTTGAGAGTTCTGGGCTGCTTTAGTCATATCTCTTTTTATTTGCCCTGTTACTATATTATAGATGGTTCCTTCTTCTTCCTATGGATTATCTTCAGGGGTTGAGGTAAAGATTAATTGGTACAAAGAAGGTTTGTATTTCCTCAGTTTTGAGGTGAACTGAGATTGTGCACACACCAATTTCCATTAGCAAAAAGTGCAAGAATGTATGATTTTTCTGGTAAAATAACAATACTTTATTAAAATGGAAAATGACAATATGTTCTTGAGAATGGCATGCTGACAGGCCTTCAGATATCTTCAGCCAGCAAGGGACATTCATAGGGAGGTCCTGGAACTACCCTCCCGGACAGCAAACCTCAGGTTTATTGGAGAAAGCCAACCACACTTGGTAAATCCAGCCACTTTTATTTCCATGAGTATTTAACTGCATGTGTCACTTTGCTTCTTCTGACAGTATTGAAACATGTAGCACATTAGTTTCAGGGACTTACCAAGACAGTGCTATTCAGACAGAATCCTTTGGAGCAAATAGGAAATACTCAAGTCTAATTTTTGGAAGTTGGAGAAATGATGTCATTCTGAAACACCAGAAAACTGTACAATATTCTGCTCATTGGGGGCTTTCTAATCTAGTTTACAAGAGATGCTCTTTGTTGCCATATTTTCAAACATGAGAACAACATTTTCCTCATGATTTACAGTGATTGAAATTCCCACTACCTCAACTCAGGCCAAAGAAAAATTGTACAAGCAAGACAATATTGTTCCAAAAACAAGATACACATTTTTTTATTCAATGCAGCAATAACAAGAATTGAGTATCAAGACAATTATTTCCCTGGATTTAAAAAAAAAAAATAAATGTAGAGGCAGTTACAAGTAGATATGAAATGTTGTCTAGCAGAAGCAGCAGGGAAGATTTCACATTAAATAGTAACTATTTCTGAGACATTTTGGATGTCTTCTTGCACCAGTAATTGGAAATTAAATATTACCATATAAAGAAGAGACACCTGCTTGCAGCTTTGTGTTCTATTATTTCTGCTTCTATCCTTTGATGTTTGATTTCCATGTGCCTGGAATAATTCATGAGAATTACTTTAAAATTTCAGGGATAAAAGCAATGAGTAAGAGCTTGCTACCTGGAAAAATATTACATAGCTGAATTCTGAGATTAAAAAGAAACTTGGAAATCTTTCCCCTAGCACTATCTGCTATAAAGCTGGTATACAAAAGTGATGTTTTTAGAGTCAGAAGTCCTAGGCACAGGACTCCATTTCCATTGCTAACTTTGTGTATCTTTAGACACTTCATTCACTTTTCTAAAACTGTAAAATGATGTGCTGGGGGATGGTGTTTAATAATCAGTAAGGACCCTGCTAGATTTAATGTTCCATAATAACTTATGTCTTAGATTAAATACACATGTACTTAAAAAGAAAGGCAGAAATGAAGTGTACTTCTATTAAAACATTTAAAAATAAAACTTTGGAACAGAGTGAGGCTCATATGCAGGACTAGAGAAGAAACTGAGCCACAGCTTTGGGACAGTGAAGGTCTGTACCTGATACGGTCTGCACCCTGCCTCCTGGGTACCTGGCACTTGCAGAGGAGATTTTGACTCAGAAAGGACTCTTTCCTCCATCTCACAGACCTCAATTTCATGAATAATCCAGATCTTTGGGAACCCACTTTGTCTGCCCTGGAGAGCCAAGTCATTTCTGGCCTGAGAAGAAATACTGAAATTGAAGCTTGAGTAATGAAAGAAAAATATATCCTCCTAAGGTTCTGGGATGGGTGGGGCTTCATGGAGGTCCAAGGATAGAATTCAAGTCGTTCTAACTAAAAATTCTTTCATTTAATTTTTATTACATTGGAAATCATCCTTTGGCTAAATTGTTTTCAAATTAATAAGATCTAATTATTAACATATTCATTAAGGCAACTGGACAGTGGCTTGAAGTACTATTGTTGACAGTTTAATGAAATATGCTTGTCATTGTTGCCATGTTATAATGTCTAGAATAACTTTTCTTTGAAAAATATTAGGAAAAATATATTCTACCATAATGACTATAATTATCTCATTACAGATTGCTCATGTGAGGAAAAGCTCAAGTGAGAAAATGCCAAAGAAAAAAAGATACAATGAAACATGCAGATCATTTGGTTTTTACATTCATTACCAAACATTCTGGGACTAAGTGCTTCTTGGTTAGTAGTGTTCTTGCCAAAAGAAGCATAAATTCCACGAAGCATGTTTCCAATGTATATTAATCTACGTGGCTTTCAGGAGAAGAAAGCTCATTTTGAAAATGTTGAAATTTTACACATTTTTCATTTACAATCATGAGAAATTTAACAAACTAGTTCATGCACAAAAAGGAAATTACTACCATGGCATTAGATTCTTTTATTGAACTTAAAGGAAGAAATTACCTGGGTCACAGAAAAACTAGAACAAGAGACATTAACACTATTTGAACTCTTCATTCTTTTTCTACTGTGCTCATTTCTATCCATCTGACTTCATTAAACTGCTTCTGCAGATCAGATGCAGGATAATTTTTTAAATTAATTTTAATGGGGTGACATTGATAAATCAGAGTACATATGTTCAGAGAAAAATCTCTAGGTTATTTTGACATTTGATTATGTTGCATTCCCATCACCCAAAGTTCAATTGTCTTCTCTAATTGGTTTTCTTTGTATCTTTCCCCTCCCCGAAACCCCTTCCTCTCCTTCCTCCCACCCCATAACCCCCATATTCTTGTCCATGTCTCTGAGTCTCATTTTTATGTCTCACCTCTGTATGGAATCATATAGTTCTTAGTTTTTTCTGATTTACTTATTTCACTCAGTATAATATTATCAACGTTCATCCATGTTGTTGTAAATAATCCGATGTCATCATTTCTTATGGCTGAGTAGTATACCATAGTATATATGTACCAAAGATTTTTAATCCACTCATTCACTGACGGACACTTGGGTTGTTTCCAGATCTTCGCTATTGTGAACAATGCTGCCATAAACATGGGGGTTCATTTCTTCTTTACAAACAGTGCTATGATGTTATTGGAGTATATTCCTAAAAGTGGGATAGTGGGAAAGGGCAGTTCAATTTTTAATTTTTTGAGGAATCTCCATATTGTTTTCCACAGAGGCTGCACCAGTCTGCATTCCCACCAGCAGTGCAGGAGGTTTCCCTTTTCTCCACATCCTCGCCAGCACTTATTCTGTGTTGTTTTGTTGATGAGCGCCATTCTGACTGGTGTGAGATGATATCTCATTGTGGTTTTAATTTGCATTTCTCTAATGATTAGTGATGTTGAGCATTTTTTCATATGCCTATTGGCCATCTGTATGTCCTCTTTGGAGAAGTGTCTATTTATTTCTTTCGTCCATTTTTTCATAGTATTGTTTGTCTTCCTGGTATTGAGTTTTACAAGTTCTTTATAATTTTTGGTTATTACCCCTTAACAGAAGTACTGTCAAATATATTCTCCCATTGTGTAGTTTGTCCTTTTATTCTGTTCTTATTGTCATTAGCAGTGCAAAAGCTTTTTAGTTTGATACAGTCCCATTTGTTAATCCTGTCTTTTACTTCACTTGCCTGTGGAGATAAATCTGCAAATATATTGCTGCAAGAGATGTCAGAGAGCCTACTGCCTATGTTTTCTTCTAAGATGCTTATGGTTTTACAGCTTACACTTAAGTTTTTTATCCATTTTGAGTTTATTTTTGAGAATGGTGTAAGGTAGTGGTCTAGTTTTATTTTTTTGCAGGTAGCTGTCCAATTTTCCCAACACCATTTGTTGAAGAGGCTGTCTTTACTCCAATGTATGCTCTTACCTCCTTTGTCAAATATCAGTTGTCCATAAAGTGTGGGTTTATTTCTGGGTTCTCAGTTCTGTTCCATTGATCTATATGCCTGTTCTTATGCCAGTACCAGGCTGTTTTGAGTACAATGGCCTTGTAATATAACTTGATATCCGAAAGTGTGATACCTCCCACTTTATTCTTCCTTTTCAAGATTGCTCAGGCTATTCGTGTTCTCTTTTGGTTCCATATAAATTTTTGGAATATGTGTTCTATATTTTTGAAGTAAGTCATTGGTATTTTAATCGGTATTGCATTGAATTTATAAATTGCTTTTGATAATACAGACATTTTAATGATGTTTATTCTTTCTAACAATGAGCACAGTATATGCTTCCACTTGTTTGTATCTTCCCTGATTTATCAATGTTTTATAATTTTCCAAGTACAGGCTTTAATCTCCCTGGTTAAATTTATTCCTAGGTACTTTACTTTTTTGGTTGCAGTGATGAATGGGATTGCTTCCTTGATTTCTTTTTCTGACAGTTTATTGTTAGTGTATAAAAATGCCTCTGATTTCTAAGTATTAATTTTATATTCTGCCACCTTGATGAATTCATTTATCAGGTCCAGTAGTTTTATGACTGAGACTTTAGGATTTTCTATATACAATATCATATCATCTGCAAATAATGATAGTTTTACTCCTTCTTTTCCTATTTGGATGCCTTTTATTTCTTTTTCTTGTCTGATTGCTGTTGCTAGGACTTTCAGAACTATGTTGAATAAGAGTGGTGAAAGGGAGCAACCGTGCCTTGTTCCTGATCTTAATGGGATTGCTTTTAATATTTGCCCATTGAGTATGATGTTGGTGGTGGGTTTGTCATAGATGGCCTTTATCATGTTGAGGTATGTTCCTTGTATTCCCACTTTGCTGAGAGTTTTGATCATGAATGGGTGCTGGATTTTATCAAATGTGTTTTCTGCATCTATTGAAATTATCATGTGGCTTTTCTCCTTCCTTTTGTTTATGTTATGAATCACATTGATTGATTTGTGAATATTGTACCAGTCTTGCCTCCTCAGAATAAATCCCCCTTGATCATGGTGTATAATTTTTTTCATATATTGCTGGATCCGGTTTGCTAATATTTTGTTGAGGATTTTAGCATCTATATTCATCAGGGATATTGGCCTATAATTTTCTTTCTTTGTGTTGTCTTTGCCTGGTTTTGTAATCAGAATTATACTCGCCTTTTAAAGGAGCTTGGAAGTCTTCCTTCCTCTTCAATTTTTTGAACAAGCTTGAGAAGGATAGGAGTTAGTTCTTTGAATATTTGGTAGAATTCATGTGTGAAGCCATCAGCCCCAGGACTTTTCTTTTTTGGGAGTTTTTTGATAACTGTTTCAATCTCATTTGTTGTATTGGTCTGTTTAGGTTTTCTGATTCTTCCAAATTAATTTTTGGAAGATTATATGTTTCAAGAAATTTGTCCATTTCATGTAGGTTGTCTAGTTTTTTGGCGTACAGTTCTTCATAGTATTTTCTTACAATATTTTGTATTTCTGTTGTGTCAGTTGTTATCTCTCCACTCTCATTTCTAATTTTATTTATTTGAGTCCTCTCTCTCTTTTTTTCTTGGTGAGTGTGGTTAAGGGTTCATCGATCTTGTTTACCTTTTCAAAGAACCAGCTCCTGGTTTCATTGATCCTCTGTATTGTTTCTTTAGCATTTATGTCATTTATTTCTGCTCTGATCTTTATTATTTTCTTTCCTCAACTACCTCTGGGCTTTACTTGCTGTTCTTTTTCTAGTTCTTTTAGATGCAGGATCAAGTTGTTTATTTGAGCTTTTTCTAGCTTCTTACAGTATGCCTGTTATGCTATGAACTTTTCTCTCAGGACTGCTTTTGCTGTGTTCCATAAATTTTGAGTTGATGTATGCTCGTTATCATTCATTTCTAGGAATTTTAAAATTTCTCCTTTGATCTCATTGTTAACCCATTTGTTATTTAAAAACATGCTATTTAGTTTCCAAGTGTTTGAGTATTTTTTAGTTTTTCTGTTGTGGTTGATTTCTAGTCTCATGCCATTGTGATTGGAGAAAGTGCTTGATATGATTTCAATCTTCTTAAAGTTGTTGAGACTGCTTTTGTGCCCTAAAATGTGGTCTATCCTAGAGAATGTACCATGAGCACTTGAAAGAATGCATATTCTGCTGCTTTAGGGTAAAAGGTTCTGAAGATATCTATTAAATCAAGTTGATGTAGTGTGTCCTTTAAGTCTGCTATTTCTTTGTTAGTTTTCTTTCTTGAGGATCTATCTAGTGATGTTAGTGGGGTATTGAAATCGCCTGCTATTATACTATTGCTATTGATCTCGCCCTTTAAATCCATCAAAGTCTGCTTTACATATTTAGGTGCTCCTATATTAGGTGTGTAGATATTTATAATGATTATCTCTTCCTGTTGGTTTGCTCCCATTATTATTATGTAGGACCTTTTTTATCTCTTACTATAGCCTTTGTTTTAAAGTCAATTTTGTCTGATATAAGTATTGCTACCCCAGCTTTTTTTCATTTCCATTTGCTTGAAATGTTTTTTTCCATCCTTTTATCTTCAGTCTATGTACATCTTTTGTTTTAAGATGTGTCTCTTGTAGACAGCTTATGTATGGGTCCTGTTTTCTTATCCATGCAGCTACCCTATGTCTTTTGATTGGATCATTTAATCCATTTACATTTAGGGTTATTATTGACATGTAGTTGTTTATTGCCATTTTATTCTTTAAAACTATATGCCTTTTTGCTATATTCTTTTTCTCCTTTGATCTGTTTACAACAGGCCCCTTAGCATTTCTTGCAGCATTAGTTTGGTTGTAGTGAATTCCTAGAGGTTTTTTTTTGGTCTGGAAAGCTTTTTATTTCTCCTTCAATTTTAAATGCTAGCCTTGCTGGATAAAGTAGTCTTGGTTGTAGGCTCTTGTTCTGCATTACTTTGTTATTTCTTGTCATTCCCTTCTGGCCTCAAGTGTTTCTTTTGAGCAGTCGGGAGTCATCCCTATGGGGCTCCTTTGTAGGTGATAGTCTTTTTTTCTCTAGCAGCTTTTAATATTTTCTCTTTATCACTTAGCTTTGGTATTTTAATTATGAATTCTCTTGGTGTAGATTTTTTTGGGTTTCTATATTATGGAGTTCTCTGTGCTTCTTGAACTTGTGAGACCATTTCCTGCCTTAATTGAGGGAAGTTTTCAGCTATGATATGTTTGAACAAAGTCTCTATCCATCATTCTTTTTCTTCTTTTTCAGGAACCCCTATGATGTGGATGTTATTTCTCTTCATGTTGTCACAGAGATCTCTTAGATTTTTCAGACTTTTTGAGTCTCTTTTCTCTTTTCTGCTCTGCTCTGTGCCTTCATTTATCTTGTCCTCTAACTCGCTGTTTCGATTTTCAGCTTCATCCATCCTGCTTTTAATTCCTTCCATTGTGCTCTTCATTTCTGATATTGTATTTGTCATTTCTGACTGATTTTTTTTTATTATTTCAATGTCCTTTTTTATATTTGCTATCTCTTTATTTAGGTGTTCGTAATGACCATCTATTGTTGTTCTAATATCTTTGAGAATCCTAACAATTGTTATTTTAAACTCTGCATCTGGTAATTTGGTTACATCTGACTCATTCAGGTCCTTTTCTGTAGTTTTCTCTTGATTCATTTGTGTTGCATTTCTCTGCCTCCTCATTTTGTTGTGTAAAAGATGGTTTCAGCCACTGGTGTCCACTGGGTGTGGCCTCTGTGTTCCCTAGGTTTGGTCTGTCTGCAGGCCCACCACCCCCTCTGCTGTTGCTGCCTAGGGCTTTTGGGTATGGACATTGCTGGTGCCTGCCCACTGGGGCTGTTGCTGTGGTTTTTGCCTCTCCTTCATGGGAGTGGCTATGATCATGTGCTGAGTATACAAGTCTCAGTGGTCTTTGCCTTCACCACCCCCCCTCAGGTGGCATTATGCTTGGCCCTGAGGGCAGGGGTGAGCACCTTTGCTCAGCTGCGGGTCTCCACCTGATTCTGGGCTTTCGCCCTGCCCCTGCAGGAGGAGCCCACTCATGGGATGGCTGCAAGCCTTGGCTCCACAGGGTGGGCAGAAGAACAACATTTTTCTTGTTTATATTTTAGATGATGGAAAATATTCTCCCAAACACACTCATGTTTTTCATAATATAGATAAGTTCAGTAACCCAGAAAAGATCTGATTTTTCTCTATAGTCCAGTTCCAAAATTCCTAGGCAGGGATCCAATTGACTAGTGTGAGGGGAGGTGTCTATGCATAGACAATTGTGAGCAGAGTTAATATTGTAGAAACACAGTTACTACTGATGCTACTAGTGGGTAAAAGGGATAATGTAAGGTCTTAGAAATGTATTGGTATTATTTGCCATTACTGCATAGAAAGGTACTGTATACCCTTACCTTGCTCCCAGCCCCAAGGTATAGGTACAGTGTTCTTCTCTATACACAACTCCAAAAATATCTTGCTTGAAAATTCTCTAACTTTTCCAGGTGAAAACTCAAACAGTGGGATTTGGGCCCCATATTATACTTTCCCTGCATTTTGATATAATGATCCAGGCAATAATTCTCTGTAGCCAGGATTTTGAGTGATGCTTAGTTTTATTTCAGTCTCAATCACTTATCTATATGGTTCCTCACATTATGTAACATATCCAATAAACAATGGTGAGAAGAAAAGCAACATAGAAATGGCAAGACATAAGTGAATAAAAGAATGACAACATTATACATTGATCACTAATTCAGAGCATATCTTGATGGATAGGGATACAAGGTAAATTATAGGATGAGCAAATAAATGTCTTGTGCATGCAAGTTAACATTCTTCTTTGGAAGTGAAGTGAATTCCGAATTCCTAATTATTCCACCACTGACTGGGAGGGTTTCCTAAATTTCTCTTCAGGAACTGCATTCAAGGTTGGATTAATCACTATCATAATTTACTTCTTGCTAGTGCCTGTACTTGGGTCCTGCCTTACTGGGTTTTCTGGAAACACAGAACTTGGTCACATGTCGAATTTCATTTTTGAGAATTCTATTTTTAAATAACTAATGAAAAAAATATTGTTTACTTGTATTCATTGAATCCCTAAGCCTGAACTGGGACTTGTGAGCTCTCTAAGCACAGGTTTATTCGAGCTCCAGCTGAATGTATTTTCAAAGGGAAGGTCATCAATGTGTCAACCCTATAGTACTGGTATTTGGGAGGGTGTCTTACATTTTCTGTGACCTCCCAGGTATGTGCATTCGATTTCTAGAATTCAACTTGTTCAAATTGCAGAGTGGAATATGAGTGAGAATTTGATTCTTGCTATTCAGCAAGGTAAAAGATGATCATACCTCTCCACCTGCAGGCTGGTCAGAAGCAGAGGTGACAAACATGTGCTATTGTCCTTGAGTGGCTTCAGACGAGCCACCTTGAAATGAACATTATTTTTCTTGTAAAAAATCCTCAATGAAACCTGAGTAAAGTAGCCAATAATTCTAAAATATCCTGACATTGACTATGAAGCCCCCTAAAAGTCTTGGACATAGCTACAAAGAATATGAGATAGATAACCAACTGCTCTGCTACCACAGCTATAACAATTCTCCTCCTGGTCCTAGATAAGAGATTCCCACTATCCTCACTCTACCGCCACTCAGCCAATGTCTGCATTTATAATTCTTTCTTGGGTAAACAAATGGTGTACATCTACACAATGGAATACTACTCAAACAATTAAAAACAAACAAACAAAAACAAAAAAACACCTGAATGAAGATTTGACTCGATGCCAAAGTATGGATGTCAAAAACATTATGCTGACTGGAAAATATAAGACATGAAAATACATACTGCATAATTCCATTTATATTAATTATAAGAGGAGGCAAAACTAATTTATGTTCATGCCAGTCTGAAGGCGATTGCCTCTGAGAAGGGGGTGGAGAACTTCCTGGAGGGGACATATGTCTTGTTTTTGTTAGCTGTTACATAGATGCTTACAAATGTGGAAACTTCTCAAACTGAGCACTTAAGATCTATGAATTTGTAATTATATGAATCATATCTCAATGTTTTAAAAAGCAATGATCTTTTCATTAGAAGTAACATAAAACTTATGTCAGTTAGCTTCAACATAAAAAAAAATGTGGGGTGGGGGCCAGATTGTATATAGACATTTGAGAGCATTTCAAAGAAGACAAGAAGAATGTATTTGAGCCTAAGGAATGAATTGAAACCAGGTATTTGAACGATCTCGGGACTCTCAGTCTCTCACTAAGGCTAATCTTAGCACATCTGCTTTATTTTCCTTTCTTCTCTGTACCTTCCTCTATTCCTTAGTGGAAAACAAAGATGACAGCAGTTCCTAAGTGTTACGTGTAACAGGATCATTCAATCCTTTATTCATTCAGCAAATTTATATTGATATTGATTGCCATCATATTTCTAATTGAGGGGTAACGAGGTAAGAAGTAAGTAAATATACCTTAATATAATTTCAAGTAATAATAAGACATAAAATAAAGGGAAAAGATAATAAAAGTCCAAGTGACTTGAGTGGGGAGGGGAGGGTGCTGCTTTAGATAAGGTCGCAAAGGAAAGCTGAAACTTGAGTGATGAAAAGAAGACTGTCACGGGAAAATTGGAAAACATTTCAATCTTTAGGAGGAGAAAATGTAAAGTTTTTGAGACTGGAATGAACATGCCATATTTCAGAGGTAGTTCAGAAGTAGAAAGAATACTGAGGCTGAATGAGGAGTAGAGTGATAAAAAGTGAGGTCAAAAAGGTAAGCAGAAGCTGTCCTTGAGGGCTGTGCAGACACAGATAAAGATTTAGTTTTCATTTTAAGAGCAATGGAAAATCATTGCATGGTTTTAATCAGGGGAGAAATACAATCTGATTATATTTTTAAACCTAAGATAATAGACTCTGAGTAGGTAGTTCTGATATCTTTTACTTAAATTGATGCTTTTAAGTTCTTAATTATAGATCCATATTCCCCCAGAGAAAAGAACAATTTTTCCAGTGTGGATCAGGTGTCTGTTCCTTAGTTCAATGGCTGTGGCCATTGAAGAGAATCATGTTACAGAATCACGGTAGTGCCGACTAAACTATATGTTTAGAGAAAGAAGAAATTTTAGGAAAACTGTGATAGACAGGCAGTCTATAAGTGCTCCCTTTACATTCCCATGTGAAAACTGAAGTTCTCTGTGAGTTATTTGTTGTACTGCCAAGGAGATACGTGACATAAACTGGAGAGGCTTCAAGGAATCCATGCTTTGGAAATAGGAAAAGTGGTCTCTGCCTTGGTCTGTGGTTTGTGTCTCTGTCGACATCATCCACTGCAGCAGTGTGGCTGCTTTGCTTAATATCTTAGAGGAATTGGCCGATGTACCATTTTTCTTCAGTCTGAATTGGATGGAATAACTGATGCCTCCAAATGTAGATAGTTACAGCTTTCTTCCCTACAGTTTATTCAATGGCATGGGATCAGGTTTGTGTTGTTAACTGCTGCATCCAGAGTGAATGGCATATAGTAGGTGCTCATTATATTTGTTGAATATATAAATTATGGTGCCATTAAAATTTATTACTCACTTTTGTTTTATGTCTATTCTGGAAACTGCAAGGAAATTGATGTCTCTGGGTTGTTAAAAAGAAAAATACAGTGTCTTTAACTGGAAAAAAATGTTGGGACACTATGGTTGGAAATGTTTGGCAGCGCATGTGGGTTTTTTTGTTGGCTGAAGATAGAAGCTCTACACATCATCATGGTTCATTGAAGTCATTATCTTCCCTATTCTCTGCTATATCCTTAAAGCCTAATAGAGGTCCAAATACATAGCAAATCATTAATAAGTATTTACTACATTACTTATTAAAAATATGTCAAAATGTAATGATGTCAAAGATTTTTGCCAATTAGGTTGAAATAAGCCTTTTTTACTGCTAGGCTATTGTCACCTTTATGGAAGATAGTATTTCTTCAAGAAGGTTGAAGAAATTGGAAACAATATAAATTTCTTTTTTTACAATGTGCAAAAATCTATAATTTTCCAGAGGTCAAGTCTCAAAGGCCTTCGTTGAACCTAAAGAAGAAATTTCACTTTCACTGAGTATTAAAGAAAGTTCTAAGTTTGACAAAAGGAGGCTCATTTATAGACCTGGATTGTTTGGTGGCTATTTGGCCATGCTAATTCAGCAACTTTCTGTTTCAATGCCCTGCAGTAACTAACATGCTGCTAAAGTAATCTCTTTCAACAAAATTGTTCCAAAAGAAAATGAAGGCAGAGTGTTCTGTGAGCTGTTCTAATACCAAAATAAAGAATTTTGTAAAATGCAGGTTCCGAAGCAACAGAAGGAATTGTGGTAAATATATATATATATTTGTATCTTACACATTTCAGAAGAGGTTATCAAGAACTTTCAAAGAATCCTCAGTGAGCCTTTGACTCTAGAATGTTAAGAACATTCTAGATGAAGCAAGAATAAAACCTTATAGACATAGACAACAAAGGAGGATTGCAGAAGGGAAAAGGGATGGGGGAAAAGGAGGTTGCGGGGGAGATAGATGGTGATGGAGGGAAACTTGCCTTGGGGTGGTGAACACACAACACAATACACAGAGATGTGTTATAGAATTGTACAACTGAAACCTGTATAACTTAATTAACCAGTGTCACCTCAAATAAATTCAATAATTTTTTTTAAAAGTACTACTGTTACCCCATTTAATTTACGGATGAAATCACACAAAGTTTGAAAAGGACTCTGCTACAGCTTCTGTCGATAATGTCCATTTTCCTGTCCTATGAGGGGCTATAAATGAAGCTGAAGAAGAAAGAAAAATAGGCTTTGGGCCAGGTACCCTGCATACACACACACACACACACACACACACACACACACACACACACACACATATATGCAATGTTGTCGTGACCAAGTTTTGAGGTTCTGCTGGCTAGAGAGTGGTCGCTTCCCCTTCTTGAGCAACTGATTAAGTTCACACCCCAACCACTCACCTTAAGCTCTCATACTCCAGGCCACTATGTAATAGCCTTAATTACCCTCAGGCCATATATCACACAGCAAAGAACAGACTCTGTGAGCTGTCACTTGAATATTCAAATTAGCCCATCCACAGACAGCCCATAACACCTAACTACCCCCACCTGGCTTCCCATACAAAAGCTGCCCTCTACAGTGCAGCATGCTGTACTGTGTCCCTGACAACATGGAGCTGTAAGTAATTAAGAGTTCTGCTTTTTACCTATCCAAATGTCATCATGCTGTGTCCCTTCATGAAAATAGTCTTTAAGTCTTAGCACCCTTACAGTAATCCAGTGAAAGTGTCACGGTTTCTGTTTTGCAGATGAGCAAACAGCCTCAGAGAAGGTAATAAAGTCACCCCAGTTTAGCAGTCTGTTATTGGTAGAGCTGGCACCACAACCCATATCTGTTGTTATAATTCTACACCTGGTCCTAGAGTGAGTTTTAAATTTAAAAATTTATATAACCCCTAAATAGTATATATTTCAATGATTGTTCTAGATTCCTTAGATTTCTTTCTTTTTTTTTTGTATTTTTCTGAAGTTGGAAACGGGGAGGCAGTCAGACAGACTCCCGCATGCATCCGACCAGGATCCACTTGGCATGCCCACCAGGGGGCGATGCTCTGCCCATCCGGGGCATTGCTCTGTTGCAACCAGGACCACTCTAATGCCTGAGGCAGAAGCCATGGAGCCATCCTCAGCGCCTGGGCCAACCTTGCTCCAATGGAGCCCTGGCTGCGGGAGGGGAAGAGAGACAGAGAGGAAGAAGAGGGGGAGGGGTGGAGAAGCAGATGGGCGCTTCTCCTGTGTGTCCTGGCCGGGAATCAAACCCGGGACTCCCGCACGCCAGGCCAATGCTCTACCACTGAGCCAACCGGCCAGGGCCCCTTAGATTTTTAACCACAACTGAGAGAGAGAGAGAAACATAGAAGCTGAGAGAAAAAATATCTATGTAATATTTGGTTAAGAAAAAATGACTGTTGTAGGATTGGGTAAAAAGGTGAAGGGATGAAGCATACAAAACTCATAGACAACAGCACAGAGATTACCAGAGAGAAGGGGGCTTGAGGTAGGTAGAAGAGGGGATAAATGGTGATAGAAGGAGACTTGACTTAGGGTAGTAAACACACAATACAATATATAGATGATGTATTCTAGAATTGTACACCTGAAACCTATATAATTTTGTTAATCAATCTCATCCCAAAATGTTCAGTAAGAAAGAAAAAACAAAAATATGACTGAAAAATATATAAATATCAATAATGATAATAATGAATATTCATTAGTAATCAAATAAGCTTATATCACTTTAATATTTATCATGAAATAACATATTTTTTCTCTTTATAAATCAAAAACAAAGAAATAAAAGATATCAGAAAGTTGTAACTAAAAGGATACGTATCTTGGCCATGCAGAGGTATACTAGCACCAGCACTTACGAGCTGGCAACCTATTGCCAAATTTTTAGGAAGTTTGCAAGCCAGTTGTTGTAGAGTTGGGAACTCGTGATTGACCGTGGTAGAAATACTTACACCATGGCATTTGGCAAACATTACAAACCAGGGCTTTAATTCTGTACCTAGAGAAACATATAAGCATATCAATGCCACCATATACATAATGGTGGAAAAAAGAAAAGATTGATACTTAACTATTGGAATTGTTACTCACTGTGATTGTAACTCATATTTTAAGTGAAAAAAATCTTTTCTCATTTCTCACAATAGTCTGTGAGTTTTCTGAGATCAGGCCTGAGCATTCCCTAACACCTAACTCAGTTTATGACACATAGTGGCCACTCAATAAATACAATTGAAGAATAAACACAACTCAACTCAGAATTGATTTATAGAAATATAAAAATAGGTCAACCCAAAGGAAAATATTTTTGTTTATGTCAATAAGGTTAATTATGTCTTTCATGGCATTGAGGATTTACCACCTACTTCCTTTTAAAGAGGAAAAGAATAAGCAAAGCTTGACCCGAAACAGGAGGAATTGATGGATATAGGACATGCTTAATCAATATGGCAAGTCGACATTGATTGGTTCTCAAACAGAAGTAGCCATATCCAGCTCAGAGAGAAATGAATGCTTCATCTGTAGTCACCTGGGGTCTCCAGAATTCATGGCCCCTGCATTCCTTCCACATCACACCTACCTGCTCTCTGCTCTGCCTCACACTGCCACCCCCAGCAACCATCTCCAAACTCTGAAAGGTCATAATGAAAAATCTTTGTTCCAATGACCTGCCTTCTGCTTCTGTATCCTTAGCCCTCACAAAAATTTTAATAAAAGTCTTTTTATCTGAAAGTATTTTTTCCATTTCAATTTATGAAATTTGGTTTCTTGCAAAAGCCAGACTGCTTTTGTGTCCTTACTTAAGGTGTTTTCTGAGCAAGAACAGTCTGTGTGCATGGATGTTAATGACTAGATCAGTGTCTTAGGAAGTTAAGTCCATTTGTCACATAAGAAGAATAATACTCATCAGAGAACGCTAAAGAAAACTAGGGGCCCTGGCCGGTTGGCTCAGTGGTAGAGTGTCGGCCTGGCGTGTGAAAGTTCTGGGTTCGATTCCCGGCCAGGGCACACAGGAGAAGCGCCCATCTGCTTCTCCACCCCTCCCCCTCTCCTTCCTCTCCGTCTCTCTCTTCCCCTCCCGCAGCCAAGGCTCCACTGGAGCAAAGATGGCGCGGGCCCTGGAGATGGCTCCATGGCCTCTGCCTCAGGCGCTAGAGTGGCTCTGGTCGCAACAGAGCGATGCCCGGGATGGGCAGAGCCATCGCCCCCTGGTGGGCGTGCGGGGTGGATCCCGGTCGGGTGCATGCGGGAGTCTGACTGCCTCCCTATTTCCAGCTTCAGAAAAATATAAAAGAAAAGAAAAAAAGAAAAACTAAGGAAGGGGTAGAGAAAATGACCAGCTATCTAAAGTAAGGGGAAATGCTGCCCGTGATTCTAACTGATAAAAGAAATCAATTAAGCATTAAATAGCAAATATATGGCAGAGCATAAATTATAGCCAGAATGTATGTTTCTTTTGTCCCTAGAAGTTAACACACAAAACCCCATGACCTCCCAAAACAATAAATTCAGTTCTGGTTATGATGCTTGTTTCCTTGTGAATGTGGAGCAGTTTCTCCAAGTGACTCAATTGCATGAATCTTATTAAAGTAAGGTCGCAAAGAGCTGAGGCAAACTGCAGCCGAAAGTAGGAGGAATGAAGAGCAAGGTGTGGAGGACTAGGAATTGAGCAAGTAGCAGTGCAGAAAGGAGATTATGTAGTTAATACTAGTTGTCTTTCTTTTCTAAAGTGCCTCAAAATTTATCAGCAAAACCTCTCCCTCTGCCTGCACTTTCACATAGCAATTATAGCAATTTCTTAATCTCAGGAGGATGCCAGTATCTTCAAAAGCAACAAAACCTGTTTTAGAATGATGTTATAGGCTTGTAAAATACTTTTTAAAGCCCTCCTAATAGTGCCAACTAAAGCAGATTCCACTTTAGAGATACTATCATATTGTATATATTTGACATACTTAATTAGAGCAAGAATTTAAAATACAATTTATTTCTGATGAAGACAAAACAGAAAGTATGTTACATGATGATTGAAAGGAAGCCAAGAAAAATAGTTTGTTTGTTTGTTTGTTTTTAGTACTTTTTGCTGTTATTAGAAGCCATAAAGCTCGGGAGGGGGATATATAATCTTAAATCTGAGTAGGATCAAATAAATCTGATGGCTTTCTCTATGTGAGAGGTGGGACGATGGCCTAGAAACCTGTTTTGTTTGACAGGATGAGATATAGAGCATACCAATTTAATTGGTATAAAGATTGAAATAGTTGCACTGAATTATCCCTCTGGGGCGATTTTAATGCCAAGATATCATAGATTTCCACCCAGCTAGATAAAACTTCTTGAAAAGGGCAGTTTCTGTCCTGAACACCAAGACTAAAAAAAGTTAAGAAAGAATAAATTCATGCAAACTTAGAGTTGTTGAAAGTTTAAAAAAATATGTCTACATGTACAAAGTGGCCCATGTATTCTAATTGGATAGAAATTCCACAAACCTCTTCAGCAAGAACCCCATCTCAATCAGGCATGAAAATGCATAGTCATATGAAAATAAAACAGAAAATAGATCTTAAAGGAATTGCATTCCCTGAGGTGGTTTGATGAATCTCTGAAGGTAAGCCAGGTCCCTTCACTTTGCATAGGATCAGCAGAATCTATGGAAGGAACTTGAAAGATTAATGACATTATAATTCAACGGCATAGGGATTGCCAACCATATTTCATTCATTATCCACTAAATTAGTGAGACAAGGGACTGCCAACAGGCAGCAAAACAATGTAAAGGGAGATAAAAGCCCATGCAGAGTTACTTGCTCACTAATCACTCTAAAAAGAAACCTGTCACTGCACAGTGCAATACATACATCAGAGTGAGAAATTTTGCCAAAGATTCCTAAAATAACTTAAGCACAAAACATTTTTATGAAGTTCTATTTTCCATAGAAACTGCAGACATGCTCTCCTTACTCATGCATAGAACAGCGATGGCAGTTCCATGAGTAAGGGCTGTGCCTTTTTTAGTGGGAACCCATCAATTTCCAATCCCTGATTTTATTTCAGCACCACAACAGCACTCTGAGATATGAATATTGTCCTGGTGTGAAAGAGAAAGACAGGAGGTCTTATAGAATAACAATGGCCCTCCAGCCGGCAGGCAGGGAGCTAGAACCCATGTCCTCTAGAGGCCTCTCCGAGCTCCCTTAGAAAGTGCTCTAAAGTGGTGCTTCTCAAATTGTCCATGGTGAAAAACTTAAAAAAAAAATTCAATGTGTCACTTCTGTGATGATGCACTGATTAATAGAAAAAAGGAATTCCAAGGAAAATGAATTTTTAATAAAGCAGACATACAGATTTAAATATTTTAGAATTAAGTTTAAAAGATGTAAAGATACTATGTCCAACTGCTATAAAAATAAATGTTTAACTTTGGTTACCATGGCAAACTAGTAACAGATGGTTCCTGGGCCAACATCAGTCCATAGTCCACATTTTGAATCAATAGTATTGTGATGAAGAGCTGGTTCGATTTGATGTTGACAAATCATGAAAAAATACGGAAAAACTCCTACCAGTTTCAAAATGAACAGAAAGATGAACTGAACCCAATTTCAATCAGCCACTCATTTGTTACCTGGATTGTCCTCCATGGAACATTTCCAGAAGGTGTCAACATTTGGAGACTACATGGTGTAAAAGAAGGATCTGAGCACAGCCTGTTCTTAAGACAACTGCCTCTGCACATCCAGGTGTTGCTGTAGCCCCTCGTGTGCTGGGGTGAGATAGAGCCCGAAAGGGGGAGGAACACGAGAGCAGCCAAAGTCGCATTGTTCTACAGGAGTGTCTCAGCAGGCGCTGGCTCACACCTCCAGGACAGCACTGCGGACCCTGATGCAAAGCTGTGCTTACCTGGTAGAGCCTTAGTTTTTACGTAGTTTACACGTTAGACATCAATAAAAGTTTTCCTGAAAATATTTTGTTTAAACTTTAGATAAAATTTAAAAAATATATTTGCTGTGTATATCAAAATACAATATTCTAACTATTTTGATTTGGGCTGACTTGACAGAACTTTTTTTCTTTTCTAAAACACGTTCGACTTCCTGCTCATGTCACTATCCTGTTTTGTTCCTCCCATCGATATAAAACTTTTTGAAAAAAATACTTTTTACACTACTTATCACTTTCTATTGCACTTTTTTAGAAAACCGATGTACCCCAAAAGTGGAGAAAATTTGCTAGACCCTGAAGCAGCAACTTTAGAAATTAAAAGTTACATGCTTGACAATATTAATAGAGCTTATGAAGGTACTTAATTTATAAAAATGGGAGATAAATCAAAATGATGTACCAGATGGTCACTGTAGCACTGTTTATAATAGAAAAAAATTGAAATTTCATAAGAAAGGGATCAACTGAAAAACCCCCAAAACATTCATACTGCGGTCTATTGTGTAGCTGTTTGAAGAAAGAGGCAGAGCTATATAGACAGTCACTTACTAAATTGGAAAAAAAGCAGGTTACAGAATACCATAGCAGATGACATGTTTCGTTTAAAAATTATAAATAAAAAAGTATTTTGCACAAAATATCATAGTGCAAGCATAGATAATACCTGTTTGACTACGTACCAAACTGCTCACCGCAGTTATCAATGAGGAGTTGGGACTGCAGGAAACTTTGCATTTCTACTTGTGACACTTCTTTATTGTTCACATGTCTGCAGTGGTGATTTGAAGTTTTTCATTTGTATAAAAAAGAAAGTAGAGATACATAAATACAAAAACCAAAGTGGGAGCAGGTTAGATACTAATATAATCTGCTTCAATAAATATTGTTAAAGCATATTTTTTATTTTTTATTGAATTTATTAGGGTGACAATGGTTAATATAATTATATAAGTTTCAGGTGTACAATTCTATAATACATAATCTGTATATTGTATTGTGTGTTCACCGCCACAAGTCAAGTCTCCTTCCAACACCACTTATCCACCTTTACCCTGTTCTACCTCGCCTCCATCTCCCTTTCCCTCTATTGTTCTCTGCATCTATGAGTTTTTCTCTTAATCTCTTCACTTCTTTTATTTACTCTTCTATTACTCATAAACTTATCAAATTCTCTCTCTCTTTTTTATTGTCATCATTTTTCTGAAACTGTCATAGCTAAAGTTACCAACTACTTCTTTACTACTATATACATGAATTCGCTTTAAACATCTCTTCTTTAATATTTCTGAAATATATGACATTGTTAACCAGTACCACATTTAAAAAAAAAAATTTATGAAATTGAAAGAACTCAAAAATAAGCAAGGACTCTGACCCATCTCTCATGAGCCCTTTCACTTTTTAGTTTTTCTTATAGCTACATCCAAACTTATTTTACAAACACTCATGTTGGGCTCATAAATGTAAGATACTGTTTTAAGCACTTTACACATACTGACTAATTTAGCCTTTGTAATGACCTTATGAAATAGGTACTATTATTAGTCATTTAAGATGAAAATTAAAGTTTCTACTGAAGTCTTTTTTTAATTCAATTCAAATTTATTAGTAAAGAGATGAGATAAATATAAATACTTAATAAACATAATTTTCAGAAATACTTTTTTCAGGATTAAGGTTTTACATTAAATATGGAAAATTCTTTAGCCATATCAAGAAAAATTATTTTTTACAAATTTATGTTTAAAAATTTTCAGTTAAAAAAATTGAACATCATAAAAAGTTTATATAAGAATATGATATTTTGTATGTGGAGAGTTAAAATTTGGGAATAAACTTAAAGTCATCACTTTTTATACCTCAGTAGTATTCCACTGTATATATGTACCACATCTTCTTTATCCAATCCTCTATTGAGGGACACTTTGGTTGTTTCCATGTCTTGGCCACTGTGAATAATGCTGCAATGAACATGAGGGTCCGTGTGTCTTTACGCACCAAAGTTTTTGCATTTTGGGAGTAGATACGCAGTAGAGGGATTGCTGGGTCATGTGGTAGTTCTATTCTTAATTTTTTGAGGAATCACCATATTTTCTTCCATAATGGTTGTGCACCAGCAGTGATTGAGAGTTTTTTTTTTCTCCATAACCTCTCCAACACTTGTTATTACCTGTCTTGTTAATAATAGCCAATCTAACAGGTATGAGGTGGAATCTCATTGTAGTTTTAATTTGCATTTCTCAAATAGCTAATGAAGATGAGCATCTTTTCATATATCTGTTGACCACTTGTATGTCCTCTTGGGAGAAGTATCTGTTCAGGTCCTCTCCCTATTTTTTAATTGAATTGTTTGCTTGTTTGTTGCTGAGCTTTGTGAGTTATTTATATATTTTGAATATTAGCCCCTTATGGGAGCTGTTGTTTGGAAATATCATCTCCCATTTAGTTGGCTGCCTGTTTGTTTTGTTGTCAGTTTCTTTTGCTATGCAGAAGCATTTTACTTTGATATAATCTCATTTATTGATTTTTGCCTTTACTTCCCTGGCCTTTGGGGTCAAGTTCATAAATTGTTCTCTCTGGCCAAGGTCCATGAGTTTAGTACCTATGTTTTCCTGTATGTAATTTATTGTTTCAGCTTATATATTTAGGTCTTTGATCCATTTTAAATTAATTTTTATGCAGGAGGACAAACTGTAGCCAAGTTTCATTCTTTTGTATTTGGCTTTCCAATTTTCCCAGCACTATTTATTGAAGAAGCTTTCTTTTCTCCATTGTGTATTTTTGGCTCCTTTGTTGAAGATGATTTGTCCATATATGTGGTTTAATTTCTGGGCTCTTGATTCTGTTTCATTAGTCTGTATGTCTGTTTTTCTACCAATACCGTGCTGTTTTTATTTATCGTGGCTCTATAGTATAATTTGAAGTCAGGAAGTATGATACCTCTGGCTTCATTCTTTTTCTTCATGATTGCTTTGGCTATTCAGGATTTTTTATGGTTCCTGGTGATTTTTTTTTCTTTTTTTTTTTTTTCATTTTTCTGAAGCTGGAAACAGGGAGAGACAGTCAGACAGACTCCCGCATGTGCCCGACCGGGATCCACCCGGCACGCCCACCAGGGGCGATGCTCTGCCCACCAGGGGGCGTCGCTCTGCCTCGACCAGAGCCACTCTAGCGCCTGAGGCAGAGGCCACAGAGCCATCCCCAGCGCCCGGGCCATCTTTGCTCCAATGGAGCCTTGGCTGCGGGAGGGGAAGAGAGAGACAGAGAGGAAAGCACGGCGGAGGGGTGGAGAAGCAAATGGGCGCTTCTCCTGTGTGCCCTGGCCGGGAATCGAACCCGGGTCCTCCGCACGCTAGGCCGATGCTCTACCACTGAGCCAACCGGCCAGGGCACCTGGTGATTTTTTGTTCCATGTTTTTTAATGACATTGGGATTTTGATGGAGATTGTATTAAATTTGTCTATTGCTTTGGGTAATATGGCCATTTTAATGTTAATTATTTCAATCCATTAACACGGAATATTTTTCCCTTTTATTGTCTCTTTAATTTTCTCAATAATGTTTTGTAGTTTTCAATATATGGGTCCTCCTCATCCTTTCTTAAGTTTATTTCTAGATATTTTTTGTTGTTGCAATTTAAAAGAAATTTTTTTAGTTCATTTTCTGAAATTTCTTCATTGGCATATAGGAAAAGCTTTCATTTTGTCACCATTTGGTATAATATTAGCTGATGGTTTGTCATCTATGGCCTTTATTATGTTGAGGTACTTCCCTTTTATACTGGTTTTATTGAGTGTTTTAAACATAAAGCAATATTTGTATCTTATCGAATGCCTTTTCTGCATCTATTAATAGGATCATCTGACTTTTGTTCTATGTTTTGTTGATGTGGTATATTATGTTTATCAATTTCCAAATCTTTGCACATTTGGTACAATTCACTAGTATAGCCATCTGGTCCTGAACTTTTATTTTGGGGGAGGTTTTTGATAGTTGTTTCTATTTCTTCCCTCTTTAGTTTTTTCACTTCTATATGACTCTGCCCCCTCTCTGCTTTGGTTCAGTTTCCCCCTCTGCCCCTCTACTTACTGCTCCACCTGGCAAAAGGAGACCCAGTCACTCCAGGTTTTCCTCTCCATACCCCTCAGACAAAACCCAAACAGCCCGAGCTTCTTTCCTCCCTATAGTCTGGTAGAGAATAAAGAGCCCAGTCACTTCGGGTTTGGTTCCTCTCTAGAGTCAACTGAGAATGTAGATATTTTACTTTCTGTCCTCCTTTTCAACCAGTTTCACCTTTAGTCCAAATGGTGAATGGATCTTTCAGGTGTGCCTGAGAGCCTAGCTGGGGTTACTTCGCTGCATTATAGTTGTTCAATTTCTTGAAATTTTTAAAGGGAGAGATCAGATGTATCTTTCATGCTGCCATTACTTTAACATCATCCTCCTTTTTTTTTCTTCTCCAGTCTAGATGGTGATTATCTAGACCTGCCCATCTTGGGAGTTCATTTCACTGCTTTTTTGTGTACTGAATCTGGTGTCATCTTTTTTCTTAATTTTGTATTTCCTTTGGCTCTTAGAAAAATGTATGTGAAAAGATAAAAATTCTATGACTCTTCACGGATCTAAAATTATCTTTAATCTGCCTATATTTGGAGTGATATTTTGGCTAGATATATAATATTAAATTGAGAAATGAGTTCTTTTAAAAATTTTAAAATGTTTTTACTTTTTTTTTTTTTTTTGTATTTTTCTGAAGCTGGAAATGGGGAGGCAGTCAGACAGACTCCCGCATGCGCCCGACCAGTATCCACCCAGCACGCCCACCAGGGGGCGATGGTCTGCCCATCCGGGGCGTCGCTCTGTTGCGACCAGAGCCACCCTAGCGCCTGAGGCAGAGGCCATGGAGCCATCCCCAGAGCCCAGGCCTTCTTTGCTCCAATGGAGCCTCGGCTGCAGGAGGGGAAGAGAGAGACAGAGAGGAAGGAGAGGGAGAGGGGCGGAGAAGCAGATGGGCACTTCTCCTGTGTGCCCTGGCCAGGAATCAAACCTGGGACTCCTGCACACCAGGTCGACGCTCTACTACTGAGCCAACCAGCCAGGGCTATCTTTTAAAAGCCGTTGTTGCTCATAATAATTTTGATACTGGTCAGTTTTTTAACCCATGGTACATGATATGTGTTTTCTACTCTGGAATCTGTTAATCACTTTGCTGTTTCAAAATTTTGTGTGAAAGGTTTAGTGTAGGCAGAATTCTAAAATGTCTCCCAAGATTTTTCAACACCTTGATTTATATGCCCTATATAATCCCAAATTCTGAGAATATGATGGGTTTTACTTTCATTACTACATTATATTTATGGCATAGTTGACATTAAGATAGAGAGATAACCAAGAGCTTAAATCAATTACATGAGCCCCTTAAAAACATAAAGGTTGTTTGTTATTGTTGCTATCATCTGATTTGTTTTTCCTGGTCACAGAAAAGGAAGCCAGAAGCTGGAAGCACAAAAATGATTCAATACGCTATTGTTAACTTAAATATGGAGGGATCACTTGGTAAGAAATGCAAGTGATCTCTAGATACTGGGAGCAGCCCTCGCTGACAACCAGGAAGAAAATAACAATGGGCCTCAGTCCTACAGCTACAAGGAATAGACACTTGCCGACAAGAATGAGCTTGTAACAACCAAATTAAGTTGATAAATGTCAAGATGTGATTAATAATACAACTCTAGCCCTGGCCAGATAGCTCAATTGGTTAGAGTGTTGTCCTAAAGCACAAAAGTTATTGGTTTGATTACTGGTCAGAGCACATCCAAGAACAGATTGATATTTTTGTCTCTCTCTCTCCCTTCGTTTCTCTCTCAAATCAATAAAATAAACATTAAAACAAGTATTTTAATAATAAAACTCAATTCCAAATATAGAGTTTGATTATTAATTCAAATGGATTCAACTGATGGAATTATAGACCAAGTAAAAGAAATTATTTTGAGCAGCAACTCGTTTCCTTAAAAGAACTCTGAAGTGTTTTTTCTTACAGAAGTCTCAGGAAAGAAAAATGGACAAGTGAGTGTTGAAATTCTCCAGTGCCTTTCTCTAGTAAAAAAAAAAAAAAGGCAGAAAAACTAGGTTGACCAAGAAGTTCAGTACTCAGAGGAGATCTCTATATTCTTCAGCATGACCCTGGAGCAAAAGGACAAAAGAGAAATGTTTGTACACACAGATTTCTCAAATGTTTCAGACAGTGTTAGAAGTACAGCCCAATTGTCCTAAGGCAAGGGTCAAAAAACTATGTTCCTTTACCCTATCTGTACTAACTGCTTTTCTAAAGTTTTCTTGAAACTCCCCCATGCCCATTTGCTTATGTGTTGTATATACTACAATACATATATATGTATTGTATATATGATGTTAGCCCCACAGCATCAAAGGTGAGTATGATGAGGACTGTGCTACCATATTTACATATCCATCTTCTAAGGAAGGAGGCCATTTCTGTGAATCAAATGCTCCTCAGAATTGCAATATCATGTCTCTCTTAGCAACTATGTGCATCTCTTTGCTGATAACTACCACAACTTTAGTGCTGTGAAGGTAAACACTTACTTTCAAAGTTAAAGAAGTATGTCTGTCTGGATTCTTTAACAAGTGTCAAAATTGCTTTCTTGAGGATTAAATAAAAAAGATATGGGCTTGACAGGGCAGTGGTGCAGTGGATAGAGTGTCAACCTGGGATGCTGAGGACTCAGATTCAAAATCCTGTGGTCACCAGATTGAGCGAGGGGCCACTGGCTCAGCTGGAGCCCCCTGGTCAAGGCACATATGAGAAAGCAATCAATGAACAACTAAAGTGCCACAACTCTGAGTTGTTTGTCATCTCTCTCCCCTCCTATCTGTCTCTTTCTCTCTATCTCTCTCGTGCGCAAAAAAAAAAAAAAATGGTATTTAAATGCAAATATTAAATGTACAGTTTTCTAGTTTGGATAAATTTTAACACAGTTACTGTTTTCAATTCATATTATATATATATATATATATATATGTCTTAAATATATATTTTTTTCTTCAGGTAGTGATAGTTTCTGGAAGTATGTTTTTTTTTTTTTTTGTCTTACTAGTAAATAAGTACTAAGGGGAGTGTTTTATGCATTATCCCAAAGTAATACCTTAAATTGAATTTATTAAATCCAGTACCTTAAACACCTTTGATTCATCACCTAATCTACATAAATCAAGGTTCTGCAAAAAACTAATTGAAGCTATTTTCCCATTTGTAGCTGAAATAAATATTTTTGCTGTGTAACTCCATTTCATGATAAAATTCTTGTCAGCAATTTCCCTCCTAATATGTAGTTGTGATAGTCCTGAAAACACTTTTAATTTTGTTAAGACCAAAATGCTAAAAGATGCAAAATTTATAAACCAAAGGTGAAATTCTCAATACACAGAGAAAAATTTATATCATGCTATTTATATTACTACATTTTGTCTGTTTAATTTTTTATACAGATTTGTTTTGCTTCAAGAGGAAAAATAAACAGTGGCATACTTTTAGGAGGGATTTTGAAGCACATAGTAAATGCCAGTTAAAGAAATATGTTATATTTTTACATAAAAATATTATTTCACTTAAGTACTAATCTTTTCTATTCCTCAGTCTAATTTTGGCAGTAAAAGAACAGCAGTTGCAGTATCACAATTTTAATCTCTATTTGGGATTAATATATAAATTCATTTAAATTTAATGGCCCTGCTATTGTTATGTCATATTATATTAATACCATTATCTTGCAGGGAAAAAAAACACAGGTTTTTAGAATAAGAAAATGTCCAAAGCCACAAGCTCTTAAAGTGGTAGTTATCTTATAAATCTGTTCTGTCTGACCAGGGAGACTCCTGCAATATTCATAAGACAGTCAAGATCAACAAAAAGCATCAAATCAATGATAGAAATTTAAATTAATAAGAATTGTTATAATGAGTAATAATTTTGTCATAAACATATTTATAAAATGCCTGGGTCAGTTAGTGTTAGAAGGGAGAATTTAGTTACCAATTAACAGAGTTTTCATTCAATCCTCTTTTCCTTCTAATTAAAAATAATAACAACAGTGAAATAACAATATCTATTTATGTGGAACATCAAAGGAGACAAAGCTATTTCACCTCCAAGTAACTCAACTTCTCCAAGACCAATAGGAACTCATACAACTCAATTGCAAATAACAAACAAACAAACAAACAGAAATAATATCAATAATTTTAAAACGAGCAGAAGACATGAATAGACACTTGTTTTTCAAAAGACATATAAATGCTCAACAGATACATGACAATGTGTTCAACATCACTAATCATCAGAAATATGCAAATCAAAGCCACAATAAGATATCACCTCTCACCTGTTATAATGTCTATCATTAAAAAGTCAAAAGATAACTGTTGGTGAGAATATGGAGAAAGAGAACTCCTATGAACTACTGATGAGAATGTAAATTGGTGCAGCCACTATGGAAAACAGTATGGTAGTTCTTCAAAATATTAATAATAGAACTAACCATATACTCCAATGATCCAACAATCCCATTTCTATGTAAATTGCCTGAAAGAATCAAAATCACTATCTCAAAGAGATATCTGCACCATCTCCATGTTCATTGTAGCATTATTTACAATAGCCAGGACATGGTAAAAACCTAAATGTTCATCAACAAGTTGAAAAGAAAGAGTAGTATACATCTGCAATGGAATATTATTCTACCATAAAAAAGGAAATCCTTCCATGTATAACAACATGAGTGACTCTTTTAATGGCACTATGCTATGTGAAATAAGTCAGACAGAGAAAGACAAATACTAAACAAACTCACTTGTCTGTGAAATCTAAAAAAAAACAAATTTTAAATTCATAGAAACAGAAAGTGGATCGGTGGTTGCCAGTGGTGGTAGATGGAGGGAATGGGTAAAGGTAGGTGGTTAAAAAGTGTGACTTCCAGTTATAAATGAATAAGTTTGGTGATGTAATGTACAGCACCATGACTATAGTTAATATTGAATTGTATGCTTTAAATTGCTAAGTGTGCAGATCTTAAAAGTTCTTATTCAA
The DNA here is from genome assembly GCF_036850995.1 of Saccopteryx leptura. Taxonomy (NCBI): domain Eukaryota; kingdom Metazoa; phylum Chordata; class Mammalia; order Chiroptera; family Emballonuridae; genus Saccopteryx; species Saccopteryx leptura. The sequence continues at coordinate 176,918,175 of NC_089504.1, read as the reverse complement.
AAAAAGGTAACTGTGTTAAGTGATGAATATATTAATTAATTTTATTGTGATCCCTTTATAATATATATATATATATATCAAGCCATTGTACCATATACCTTAAACTTACACAACGCTATCAATTATATTTTGATAAAGCAGGAAAAAATAAAATTAGCCATTTTACAAGAAACCTAAAATACCATGATTTTCATAGTTCATAGATGAAGGAAACTAGATAGAACTTATCCTAAATTTAACAAACTAAAAATTTTACATTATAACAAGTTAGAAGAAAAAAAATCTTTACTAAATTTCAGTAACAAAAACTACAAATTTAGAGCAGACTGAATTATTTACCTCATCTCTCTATAAAAAGATTATAGAAAATAATTTTACCATATAAAGAGCCAGCTAAAAATTTAGATCATAGAGATGTGTTAGGCAGTTCACTAGTAAGTAAACATGTTTTAAGGCTTTTTGTCATGTTCGTGGTATTTTTCAGCTTTTAGAAATTAGAATTTTATTATGATTTATTACTTCATTGTAAATAAACATTCAATTTGTTATAAAAAATAATAAAATCTATTTTTACCCACAACCAGATTTTTATTATACTTTATATTAAAAAGTAATAAAACGTAGGTTGTGGGTAAATATAAAATCACACAAAAATTAAAGACATGACCTATTTTTTAGTAATTCTCAGGCTGTAAATGCACATTGCCTGCTCAGATATCTCTCATCTGTAAAGAATGAGTCAAACTGAAACACCTAGAGCTATGTATATTTTTAAAAACTTTTTAAAAGACAAGATTTAAACTGAGTCACATATGAAAGAAGAATAAATCAGGTATAAGATACTAGGTAAAGCTATATTATATAGATCTTTTACCACTCTGTTTAACTTCACTGGAATTTAAAAATGACACCATCCTCAGTCTTGTAATATAAATGTAGTAATATAGTTTAAATAAACATGCTTTACTTACTGCTCATTCTTTTATCTTTCCTGGGGGAAAAAAATAGGGTACTACTTGGTTACTTCCTTCTTGCTAAAATGTTATGATAAACAAATAAGCAAAAAGCTTTCTTGATAAGAGATCCAGAAAAAAAGGATGCTTGTAATTAGCACATTTTAGGAAATATTTTAGTTCTTCAAACACTTTTTTCTTGAAGTATTACACATATGCCAAACATGTAAATTTTAAGTGCACTGTTCAAAGAAATTTTACAAGGTGAATAAATACTTCTATAATAGGTACCTTCTGTCCTGACCAGGCAGTGACACAGTGAATAGAGAGGTGGGCTGGGATGCGGAAGACCCAGGTTCGAGACCCCGAGGTCACCAGCTTGAGCATGGGCTCCTCTGGTTTGAGCAAAGCTCACTAGCTTGGACCCAAGGTCACTGGCTTGAGCAAGGGGTCACTCACTCTGCTGTAGCCCCATGGTCAAGGAACATATGAGAAATTAATCAATGAACAACTAAGGTGTCGCAACAAAAAACTGATGATTGATGCTTCTCAACTCTCTCCATTTCTGTCTGTCTGTTCCTGTCTATCCCTCTCTCTGACTCTCTCTCTGTCTCTGAAAAAAAAAAGTACCTTCTGTGCTACTTAATGCAGTCACATGTGGCTATTTAGATTTAAATTAATTAAAATAAAATACAATTAAAGTTCTTTTTCATCTCCAAGCAAGATGGAATAACAGGGACCAAATTTACCTTTTCAAGTGAAACAATTGAAAAAACAGAAAAAATGTAGGAAATAAATAGTTTTCATGATACTGAAGTTCAGGCAACATAAGAAAGTGAGTTCATTGATATCAAAGTAAATTTCAGACAAGTAACACTGAGGAACAAATTATTTATAATTTTTTGTTGCATAAGGTTTAGAACTGTTTTTATATATTTCTGCATTGCTGATTCCAAATCTGAAATCCATTTTTTGGTGCATGCTCTAGTTTTTATGCAATTTTAATTTCTTTTTGTTACAGTTAATGGCATGCTTTGGTTTTTAAATTGGAGTTAAAGGGCAACGACTCTTGGATTGAACATAACCACAGGCAATTAATGTTTTACAAACATCACTTTTACATAATTGTAGTTGTTTTTAAATGTAAAAAATTATTATCTGATAAAAACACCCTCTTATTTTGTTTTAGGATTGAATCATGGCTTCTTCATGTAGGCGTGAATGTAAGAATAGTTCAGACATCTTCTGTTATATATGTGGCTGTTACACACTTCAACGTCAAAGGTGCAATATTTCATCATTTGTGACACATGCATATATTGCCTATTTTCAAGTTCCCCTTGGCGATCAAGACAAGAATTGGGCTCCTCATATTGTGTGTCATAATTGTGAGGAAATGCTTCGTGACTGGACAAAAGGAAAACACAGAGGAATGCCTTCTGGTATTCCCATGGTTTGGCGTGAACCTAAGGACCACAGCAGTGACTATTATTTCTGTCTGATCCATACAAAGGGCATCGGCAAAAAAAAAAAACAGCATATGATCACATATCCTAATATTCCTTCAGCAATACAACCTATCCCACATTCTGAGATACTTCGGTTCCAGTTTTCAATGGTTTTATTTCTTCTAAGGATGAAGAAGTGAACATGGCGATCAAGTGTATTTTGATAAGATGCATGAGGAAATGGTTGTAGAATCTGAAGGGTCTTCTTCTGATGCCAAGCAGTCATTAACCCCTCAGCAGTTTAGCCAACCTGAATTGAATGACTTAGTAAGAGATTTGGGCCTATCAAAGAGAGCAGCTGAGTTATTAGCCTCCAGGCTTCAAGAAAAGAATGTACTTCACCAGTCAGCTAAAGTATCCCATTTCAGCAAGCATGAACAAATTTTTGTGGACTTTTTCTCCGAAGACAAACACTTTGTTTACTGTCATGATATCAGTAGTCTTCTCAGCCAGCTAGGTGTTACCACTTACAGTCCAACAGAATGGTGGCTATTTCTTGACAGTTCTAAACAGACTCTGAAATGTGTTCTCCTACACAACGGTAATGTTTATGCAGTGGTTCCAATTGGTTATTCAACTCATCTACGACAAGATTATAGTGACATAAAAATTGTCCTCGACTTTCTGAAGTCTGAGGAGCGTAAGTGGATCATTTGTGTGGATCTTAAAATGATAAATTTTCTGCTAGGACAACAGAGAGGTTTCACAAAGTATCTTTGCTTTCAGTGTTTGTGGGACAGCCGAGCTTAGGAGAAACACTGGACACAGAAGAAATGACTGAAACATGAAGTTTTGGAGGTAAAGATGCAAAATATTGTGAATGAACCTGTAGGTAATTGACACAGGATCGTTTTCCCCCACTTCACATCACACTTGGCTTAATGAAGCAGTTTGTTCAGGCTTTGAGTAGAGAAAGTGAATGCTTTCAACATATTATTTCTGCTTTTCCTGCCTTGTCTTTTGAGAAGATAAAAACAGGTGTATTTGATGGACCTCAAATTTGAATCCTAATATGTGATGAAGACTTTGCAAGGAAGATGAATAAGGAGGAGAAAGCAGCATGGCAGTCTTTTATGGCAGTTACAAAGAACTTCCTTGGCAACAAAAAAGCAGAAAACTATGAACTTCTGGTTCAAAGGATGCTGTTGACTTTCCATGACACTGGATGTAACATGAGCATTAAGATTTACTTCCTGAACAGTCACCTTGATAAGTTTGCCGAAAATCTTGGAGCTGCTAGTGATGAGCAGACTGGAGCATCAAATGAGATTATACTCAACAAGTACTCAAATGCAAGAGCTACAAACGCAACTTTTTGCCTGAATAAAATTTAAATAAGTTTTGCGCAAATTTTATGATTAACATAAGTGTTTTAAATGTTCTATTTTGAAATTGTATGCAAATTCTGATGCAATCATATCTTTTAATGTATTAGTGTATTTACTGCATTATATAAATTATTATATTTTCACAAAGATGATGCCCAAGAAGACATTCTACTTCATTATGTTAAACTAAATGTTGAAAATTTTATAGTAAGACAAAAACCTAAAATATTGAATTTCAAAAACAACTGTAGCTTACAGAGAAAAACTAATGTCAGATTTGAGGTCAGCACACTTGAATTAGGTAAGAACGAGTTTTTATGGATGCAACAAAAATTTTGTTCCCCAATGTTATCAAGGAAAAAGAGGGTAATTTGCTATAGTTAGAAGGGTTAATTCATCATGAAGATATAAATGTTTATGTTCTTAATAAATGAAATCAAAATAAAGGCAACAAATCAATAGAATTGAAAAGAAAAATAGACAACCCAATAATATATTTGAAGAGTCCAACACTGTCGTCTCTCTATTATTGGTAGAACCAGTAGACCAAATAACAATAAAAAAATGAAGAGTATAGAAGACCTGAATGATACTATTAACCATCTTAACCTAATTGAATATTATAAAATACTCCAAGGACAACATAAGAATACACATTCTTCCTAGGTGCCCACAGTGCATGCCCAATTGAGATCATATTTTGACCCAGAAAATAAGTCTCAAGTCTTACAAACCTCAAATCACACAAATTGCACTCTGTGACCACAAAGGAACTAAATTAGAAATCAGTAACTAAAAAAATTATGTAGAAAATCTCTAAATAATTGAGATCTCAATAGCATACTGCTAAATAACTTGAAGATTAAAGAGAAATAAAAAGGAATTTCAAAAGTATTTTGAACTGAAAGAAAATAAAAATAGAACATATTATTATGTGCAGGCTGCAGCTGAAGTGGTACTTACAAGAAAACTTATAGCACTAAATACTTTATTAGAAAAGAAAAAAAATCAATGACCTGTGTTTCTACCTTAAGAAACTAAAAATAGAACAAACTAAATGCAAGATAAGTCAAATGAATTACATAAAAAAAGGCAGGGTAGAAAGTAATAAAACAGAAAAACAGTTTTTTAAAAAGAATAAAATCTAAAGACTTTTTTTGAGAAGCTTGATAAAAGTGAAAATCCACTAAATGAAATAATCAAAAACAAAAATGAGAAGACAAAAATTACTAATGCTAAGAACGAGAGAGCTGATATCACTGCAGATTATATAATTACTTAAGAAGAAATAAGAGACTATCATTAAAAAAAAACTGTATGGCAATAAATTCAACAACTTAGATAGAATAGACACATTTTTTAAACGATACAAAGTAACAGAGATCACTTAAGAATAAATATTTGAGCCTGACCAGGTGGTGGCACAGTGGATAGAGAGTCAGACTGGATGTGGAAGACACAGGTTCAAGACCCCGAGGTCGCCAGCTTGAGCGTGGGCTCATCTGGTTTGAGCAAAAGCTCACCAGCTTGGACCCAAGGTTGCTGGCTCAAGCAAGGGCTTACTCAGTCTGCTGAAGGCCCATGGTCAAGGCACATATAAGAAAGCAATTAATGAACAACTAAGGTGTCGCAATGCGCAGCAAAAAACTAATGATTGATGCTTCTCATCTCTCCATTCCTGTCTGTGTGTCCCTGTCTATCCCTCACTCTGACTCCTCTCTGTTTCTGTAAAAAAATAAAAAATAAAAATAAAAAAGAATATTTGACTAATTCGACATTTGTTTCTTATTTTTTTTAAAGTCTCTGAAAATAAAGAAAAGGAACTCCTTTAATCTGATAAAAGACACCTATGATAAACCTACAGTTAACATCATATTTAATAATGTAAGACTGACTTCTTTTCCCCTATGATAAGAACAGTGTTAAATGTGAATAATATAACTTTGTAATTCAGTAAACATATGTAAATGAGAGTTTTATTCACATGCTGATTGTAAGCCACTTATAGAAATTTAAATTCTCTTTACAGCTTTAAAAAAAAACTCCAAAGATGGTTATGTCCTTTAGAAATACCAATTTCCAGCACAATCACAAGTTATATTATATAATATTTAAAAGGGTAATAAGATTTTAACAGTTATATTATACAGATTAACTAACTTTTTTTAATTCCAGATAGAATTGGCTTTCATTGTATTCATTATGCCTTCTTGGAGTACTACACACATTTCAAAATGGCTTCATATACATTTTACCAGTGGATATGTTCAACAGTTCTATAACAAAGTTAAGGCAGGTATTTCCATGTTATTACATATGATTGTATCTGCTTCAAGGTATAGTAATATTTGTGTCACCAGAAGTGTTCAAGTTGAGGTTGAATGACAGATTATCCTCAGTGGGCCATTCTCCATCTTCAAAAAAAAAATACAATTGACCACATAAAAGTCAATGTCTTCTTTGTTGCTGACAATGACCTTTTAAAAGAAGTTATTTTTTATATAGGTCACATGTAGCATAAAACTTAAAGCTTTCAATTTTTTTCTTTAAAATTACAGAGCTATCATTTTATCCAAAAATTCATATTTCACCAGGTATTCTTATTGAAATTATTCCTTCATAATTCATCATTTTCCTTGGTAATTTAAAAAATATGCCCTCATTGGGAGGGATCCCAAGATATCATTGGAGTAGGCAGATGTTCCAACTGCCACCTCCCAGGACCAAATTGGATTACAATTTGATTTAAGAACAATCACCTTGAAAAATCAACTTTGGACTAAACAAAGAGGAGTCTATAACCAAGGATCATAGAAGAAGCCAAACTGAGACTGGAAGAAACAGCAGAGATGCGGAAAGGGCTGCCCCACTGTCAGGAGCGAGTGGTGGTGGAGGGTCCAGAGGAATTCACTGTGGGGAGGTTTGCTCTGAAAGGGGAGGGTCCTCAGCCTCAGGAAAGGTGTCCCAGTGTGGGGAAAAAAGCTGTGTTAGACTTGCTCATAGGTTTACTGGCTGCAAGCCTTTTGTGCTAATAGTGCAGGAGCACATGACAGCACTGTTGTAAGGATGTAAATACTTCCCCTCAGGAGGGATAAGGAAGATCCTGCCCCACCACTGAGAGGTGCATTTGAGTTTCTTTTTCCCCTCCCTGATTCCTTGCCCTCTGCTGCGAAAAGCAACTTTCTTCTTTTCCCTTGGTTTTCTTTTGACTAGCCTGTCTTGGTGAGCCTCTAATAAATTGGACTGATCTATCATCCTCCAACTCCACTGTTTCTTTACTGTCTTCTGAAATTCAATGAGAACCTACATGGCCACTGCAGCAGCCACTGGCTTTACACCCAGCCTAGAGCCTCAGAGCCTAGAAAAGGCACCCCCACAGCATTTAGGGTGAAAAGAGCTGAGGTTTCTCTCTTCGAGAAAGAGATGGAGCTCTCAGAGAATCAGGCTCCACCTTAAAGGGCCAGCACAGAGAATTTCATTCTCAGCCACTCACCCAGGGCTCCAGTGGAGGGAGGGCTAAAAGAACTAGAGTTGTGTGAAGAAAGTGTAAAGTTGGTGGCCCAGGGAGAAACACTGTGGGAGACGGCTGCTGGAGCCCCTGTGCTAAGCCATTCTCCAACACCACTGTCACCATCTTTCTTGGGTGGTGCAGTCCCTTCTGAGTGGCATCAGTCTGGGGAAAACAACTGCCCCTCCCTCAGGAATTCCTCCTGGGTCATTCTGAAAAGTCATCCAAGAAACAGGTAGTATGTCAAGAACTCAGTTTTCTGGCATTGAGGCTGGAACTTCCCTCCACCCTCCTCCCGAATCTATCACTGGTGCTTCTACCTCATGGGAGACTCCGTAGAAACTGTTCAGACTGTGAGCAGATCACATCTCTGGATTTCAGAGGACACACCCACTGGACTCCTGGGGACCACACCTACTGAGGTCTGTGAAAAAAGTCTGGACAGACTGACACCTCGGGCCAAGGACAGAGTCACACCCACCACCCTTCCTAATCCCTGAATTACCCCAGGCTCTAGACTATACCAGAGGTTTTTTCAGTGACCAAGCCCAACAAGCAGCCAGTAGACAGATGCTGCAGGAGTTGAGGTTCAAGGAACCTTATTCTTTTTTTTTTTAAGGAACCTTATTTTTTTGCAGGCATTCTCCCATGCCCAGTATGGGTAAAAGCCAGCCTATCTGTGTGGCTTGGTATTTCTATGTGCACCTAGGACCAGCAAAGGTAGTAGCCACAAACTCTGGATTGTTTGTAGTTCCAAGAAGGTCTCTGAGGGCCAATCATAGGTAGTGTTCCCCAATGATCTGCACTGAGTTCCCTCCAGTGAGGCCCAGGGCCAGCACATCTAGTGGCCAGCTGCAGAGAGCATTAGTTTAGGACTTAACAATCTTTGCTGGCAGTGTGTCCTAAGGGAGGGCACATCAGATACCGGGCCCAGGTAAGGCCAGTCCACTTTCTATAGTCAGCACCAACAGCAGCTCATGTGCACTGGGCAGGGTGGAACTTTACAGTTAGTGGGCCTGGGTGCTGTATATTCTGCCCCACTGGGCTAGGTTCCACAGGGGGAAGGGAAAAAGGCTTGAACCATGAATATTCAAATTGAGGGTCTCCATAAGCTTAGTGTTGGGTCTGGTTGAGGGACTTAGCCAACTTCTGTGGGGGCACAGTCAGCCCCAGGGGAGTACTCTATCAGTCTTCCCCCATAAGACCAAGGACTCCCTAGCTAGACAAACTTTGGCAGAGAGGACTGTAGGCCCCACCCAATCTAAACCTGCTACACACATTGCTAGGGAGAAATAGAATTGGAGTATCCAGCAGTGTCTGAGGGATTAGGCTCTAGAGTAAGGGCCACTTTCCCTGTACTGAGCTCCTCACCAAGAGACCCCTGAAGTAGGGCGTCTCACTAATGTTGTATTCCCAACCTCAACTGCCCTAACCCACCAAGCTTGCAACCTGTAGAGGGGTTGGTGAGGTGAAGCCTGTCTGAGCCCACACTACAGTCTTTCTACAGAAGACTCTGTGGAAAGACTATGCAGCTGCAAGAGGATGTAGAACAGCTGAAAAGTGGAGGCAAATCTTAAGGAGCTTGGGGCTTTTACTAAGCTACTGTCATCTCTAAGAAGGAGGAAGCTGATCCTTATACACAGGTTGGCTCCTCCCACACTACACAGGAACAGGAAATGCAGACACAAACAGTGAACAGAGCAGTAGCTCCAGAAAGGTAGCCAACAGCAGCTTACAAACAACAGCTGAGACCAACCCAAGAAGATCTAGAACAGGGGTTGGGAACCTATAGCTCGTGAGCCAGATGTGGCTCTTTTGATGGCTGCATCTGGCTCGCAGACAAATCTTTAATTAAAAAAATAATAATGTTAAAAATATAAAACATTCTCGTGTATTACAATCCATTTATTTCCTACCGCTCGTGTTCATGGTTGTGGGCAACTGAAGCCAATCACAGCTGTCCTCCGGGACAACACCAAATTTTTATTGGATAATGCATAACATACATGGATAGTTGTATGGCTCTCATGGAATTACATTTTAAAATATGTGGCGTTCATGGTTCTCTCAGCCAAAAAGTTTCCCAACCCCTGATCTAAAACCAACACAACCAGTAGTGGGTGGCAGATAGCATCAGTATTAGACTCAGCTACCTACACAAGCAGGAAGCCCAAAGGAGGAGTCCAGCAGGCACCAGACACATGGAAAATAAATACACCCAACAGGACAGACACTACACAGTGCCTAATACACATGATCAAGGCTGACCCTTTTTTGTTGTTGTTATTCCTTAGGATAAGTGGAGAGGCAAAGAAACAGACTGCTACATGTGCCCTGATGGGGATCCACTGAACAAGCCCCTTACCAGGCATTACTCTGCCCATCTGGAGCTTTTGCTCTGTTGCTTGCTAACTGAGCTATTTTAGCACCTGAGGCAAAACCATAGGACCATTCTCAGTGCCTGGGACCAACTTGCTCCAAATGAGCCATGGCTGTGAGGGGAAAAGAAAGATAAAAAGAGAACAGGAAGAAGGGGAGGGTTGAAGAATCAGATGGATGCTTCTCCTGTGTGCTCTGACTAGGAATTGAACTTGGAATATTTAAATGCTTGGAACATCTGAAAACTTTACCACTAAATCAGTCAACCAGAGCCAAGGTGGAACTTTAGAGCCAGCCAGACTGAAGGGATAACAGCACCCGTGAAAAGACCAACTGCACTCAATACTCAAATAAAACTGGAGGGGTAAAATTAACCTTACAAAACATTCCTAGCCTGACCAGGCGGTGGCACAGTGGATAGAGCATCAGACTGGGATGCAGAGGACCTAGGTTCAAGACCCCGAGGTCACCAGCTTGAGTGCAGGCTCATCTGGCTTGAGCAAAAAAAGAAAAGCTCACCAGCTTGGACCCAAAGTCGCTGGCTTGAGTAAAGAGTTACTCAGTCTGCTGAAGGCCCATGGTCAATGCATATATGAGAAAGCAATCAATGAACAACTAAAGTGCTGCAATTAAAAACTGATGATTGATGCACCTGTTTGTCTGTCCCTATCTATCCCTCTCTCTGGCTCTCTCTCTGTCTTTTTAAAAAAATAAATAATTAAAATAAAAAAAATTTAAAAAAAAGAAACATTCCTAGAGCAACATATTTAGGTGGCCTGGAGGTCAGTAACACAGAGCCTATTTTTCTTATACAGACACCACAACAAATTTTCAAGTCACATAGTGCTACCTAATACACAGACAAAATAGGCAGAAAAAGAAATATGACCTAAATGAATCAATAAGAGAAATCCTCAGAAAAAGAACTAAATAAAATGAAAGTAACTAAACTACCAGATTCAGAGCTTAAAACATGATCTTTAGGATGCTCAAGGATCCTAGAGCAACATTGGCTAATCATGATGAAAACTTAAACAAAAAGATTGCAAGCATCAAAAAGGACATTGAAATAATAAAAAAAAATTAATCAGAAATGACAAATACAATATAAGAAATGAAATCTGCACTAGAAGGAATCAACAGCAGGCTGGATAAAGCAGAGGACTAAATCAGTGACTTAGAGCAGTGTTTTTCAACCAGTGTGCCATGAGACATGGTCAGGTGTGAGTATAAATACATTTAGAAACTATATTATTAACTATATGTATAATATGTACTGTGTTAGAGTGTCATTTTGTGTCATTTTGGTAGGTGGTGTGCCCCAAAATTTTGTAAATGTAAAAAATGTGCCACGCCTCAAAAAAGGTTGAAAATCACTGATTTAGAGGACAAGGTAAACATAAGCACAGAAGCAGAGCAGCAAAAAAATAAATAAATAAATAAAAAAGAAGCTCAAAAAGACTGAGGAAACTCTAGACCTCTGTGGCAACATGAAGAGAAAAAACATCTGCATCATAGCGGTTCTTAAAGGAGAAGAGAACAAACAAGGGATAGAGAACCTGTTTAAAGAAATTATAGCTAAAAATTTCCCTAAATTGATGAAGGAAAAAGTCACAAAAGTTCACAAAGCACAGAGTCCCATTAAAGAGGAACCCAGAGGCCTATACCAAGACACATCATAATTAAAATGCCAAAGAGGCAAAGAAAGAATATTAAAAGCTTCAAGGGAAGAGCAGTTAATTACTTACAGAGGAGCCCCATAAAGATGGCATCTGACTTCTCAACAGAAATACTCAAGGCCAGAAAGGATTGGCAAGAAATATTCAAAACAATGGAAAATTAGAACCTACAATCAAGACTACTTTATCAAGCAAGACTCTCATTTAAAATTGAAGGAGAAATAAATAGCATCCCAGACAAAAAAAGGTTCAAGGAATTTATTACAACCAAACCAGTACTGCAAGAAATGTTAAGGGGCCTGCTATAAAAAAAAAAAGAAAAAAGAAAAAAGTTTTTGAGAAAAAGAGGATGGTAGGTTAAAGAATAAAATGGCAATAAATAAGTACATGCCAATAATAAACTTAAATGTAAATAGATTAAATGCTCCAAACAAAATACATAGGGCAGCAGAAAAAAGGACCTGTATATATGCTGTCTGCAAGAGACCCACCTCAGAACAAAGGATACACATAGGCTAAAAGTAAAGAAATGGAAAAAAGTATTTCACACAAATGGAAATGAAAAGAAAGCTGGGGTAGCAATATTTATATCTGACAAAATAGCCTTTAAAATAATGCGATAGAGTGACAGCAGAGAAATGGCACTGTGAGGGGTGCTCCCTATATCTCCTCCTGAAATTTTAACAAATTCAACAAGAGACAGAGAAACAATCTCAGAAGCATCTGCAATATACACACACCAGACAAAGGTATGATTGGGTAAAAAGGTGGCTAAATATATAATCCACTCTGAAGGAAATAAGATGGAAAATGGAGTATTCCACCTTTCTCACTGATCTGAGGAAGGGCCACTTTCACCTAGAACCAAGAGAAATGAAGGATTAGTGGCAGAGAGAATAAACTGGGCTAAGGCAGATGATCAAGCCAAGGAGATAGCATTACGACTCAGCCTTAGATCACAGACACGGGGCTAGCACAGGTGGCAGATTCCAATGAAAGTAGCCAGAGAAGATTGCCCATGCAGGCCAGTGCCAGAGCAGCTTTGGGCTTTGTGTGCTCCTGGTTCATGATCATGGGTGGTGTGTGAGTGGTTCCACCTAACATCTCTGGCGTGAGTATGCATGTTTGTTGTCAGAGAGGCTAGGCTGGAGATTGTCAGCAGTGGACTTCTGCATGGGCTGTAGCCAGTGTGTCTGTGTGCTCCCAGCTCCCGGAACAACAGCACGGGAAATGCACAAAGGCCAGGATCACTAGGCCAGGACCTTTCTGGGTGGGGCGCCTCCGCGAGCCAATACAGGTCACAGAGTGCATTCCTGTGGAGCAGACATCCGAGTGCACTGCAGAAGTCATGGAGGCTGGGCTGCAGGTTACCAAACAGGGCACAAGGGAGAAAAGACTGTGGAGATTAGAACTGTGGAGTGCTAAGGTGAACTAGACAGGCCTGGGGGCCCTTAGAAAGGTGTCTGATCAGCAATATCCTCCCTGCCCTGCCTACTTTTTCTGGCAGCTCTGGTTGGCACAGCCTTACCCAGAACTGTGCTTTGAGTGGTGCTAGAGGAAGAACTTGGAAGCTCTTAGAATCTCTTGCTCCACAAGAAGTGGCTGGGGCAACTTCACAGCTGAGTTCCCAGGCACCTGGCTTAGAAGGGAGAGACTTGGGGAGAGGCACCTGGAAAACTGACTGACTCTCCCATTGTCAGTGCCTGCAAACCCTAACAAGTACCGCCTACCAATGGGATTGACACCCAGCTTACATCATCACCACAGTGACATATCAGCAAATCTCTACTCAAGAGCCCCACAGGGGCAAAACCTATAGTAAAGCATCACCTGCCAAAAAGAAAAAGAAAACAATGAAGAAGCTACCTCTCAAAACCAGGAAAGAATTATATTTTTAATAACTTCTTTTCATTTATTTCTTGTTGTTTTATCTTTTTTTTCCACTTTGGTCATTTTATCTTCTTTCCATCTTATTCTTTCCTTTTCATTTTGAACTTTATTATCTATAAGTGTTACATTTTTTATTCTTGTATTTTTTAATGAGTGTTACATTTCAAAAACCTAAACTTTTTTTCTTCTTTTCTCTCTCTTTTTTCTCTTACTTTTTCTCTCGTTCAATCATCATTTATGCACAAATTATTGTATTCTGAATTCATATTTTTTGTGTGGCATTTTGTGTGTTTTTTACTTCATTTTTTATCTCTTTGTCATTTTTCCCCAGCTCTGGCTCACCATTCTATGTAGTTTTTGTTCCACTTATCATAATAATATTTTCATTTTTTCACAGTATTTTTTCAATTTTAATTTTATTTTTTTAATCATCTCTTGTTAGTGTTATTAACAATACCACTCTCAAATGCCACTAAGGATAAAGAAATCAAATATCATGGATACAAAAGACAGAGATGTAGCTTAGATAGATGATAAAAAAAATCTCTAGAAAAAATTTTAATTGCTTGGAAACCTTGAAGTTAAATGACAGAGAATAAAAATTTGAAGTCCTAAAAGTACTCAGGGAAATACAAGAAAACATGAAAAGGCAATTTAAAGAGCTCAAAAAAACAATTCAATGAACAAAAAGAATACATCACCAAGGAAATTGAAACTATGAAAAGGAATCAAACAGAGATGAAAAACTCAATACATGAACTGAAAAAACGAGGTAACAAGCTTAGTTAATAGAACAGGCCAGATAGAGAAGAGAATGGGTGACATAGAAGACAGGTAACTAGAGACACTAGAGAGAGAAGAGGAGAGAGACTCACAAATGTAAAAAAATGAAATAGCCCTACAGGAATTGTCTGACTCCATTAGAAAGAACAACATAAGAATAATGGGTATATCAAAAGGAGAAGAGAGAAAAAATGGAGTGGAGAACATATTCAAACAAATAATAGACGAGAACTTCCCAACCCTGTGGAAAGAATTGGAGCCTCGAATCCAAGAAGCAGACAGAACACTGAGTTACCTTAACCCAAACAGACCTACTCCAAGACACATCATAATGAAATGATCACAAACTAATGAAAAAGAAAATATCCTCAAGGCAGCCAGGGAAAAGAAGAGTACAACATATAAAGGAAGGCCCATTAAGTTATCATCAGATTTTTCAGCACAAACTTGACAAGTCAAAAGAGAGTGGATGCCAATATTTAAAGCACTGAGAGAGAGGGACTTCCAGAGAAGAATACTATATCCATCAAAGCTATCCTTTAAATATGAAGGGGAAATAAAAACATTCAGAGATATAGAAAAGATAAGGAAATTTATCACCAGAAAACACCCACTTCAAGAAATACTAAAAAGGGTTATCCAACCAGATGCAAAGAACAAAACAGAACAAAATTACAGTAAAAGCTCCATCAAGATCACAATACAAACAATTAATCTGTGACAACAAAAACAAAAAGGGGGAAGGACAAAGATTAACAAGAGCAAAGGAAGATGGAGTGCAGAAGTATTCATGATATAATGTACTACAATGAATATGATATATATCCTTTCTATTACTCAATGGTAGCTACCCCTGAAAAAACCACCACAGACACAAATGGCTTAAAAAAAGAAGAAACAGAGGAAAGAAGTATGGAATATGACCAAACAGAAAAACAAAAAAGAAGAACCAAACAAGATACAGAGCTATCAGAAAGCAATATATAAAATGGCAATAGGAAACCCTCAAGTGTCAATAATTACACTAAATGTAAATGGATTGAACTCACCAATAAAAAGGCACAGAGTAGCAGAATGGATCAAAAAAAAGAAAATCCAATTGTATGCTGCCTTCAAGAAACACATCTAGCTACAAAGATAAAAACAAATTCAAAGTGAAAGGTTGGAAAACAGTTCTCCAAGCAAATACCATCCAAAGAAAATTAGGTGTAACCATACTTATATCTAACAATGCTGACTACAACACAGAAAAGGTAATCAGAAACTAAGATGACCATTTCATAATGATAAAGGGGACATTGAATCAAGAAGAATAAAATCAAGAATAAAAAATAAAAACCAATAAAAATACAATCATACTTGGAGACCTCAATACACTGTTGATGGCTCTAGATCATTCATCCAAACAGAAAATCAATAAAGAAATATTGGCCTTAAACAAAACACTTGAACAACTGGATATGATAGACATCTACAGGACATTTTATTACAAAATGCCAGAATATAAATTTTTCTCCAGTGTACATGGAACATTCTCAAGAATTGACCATACATTGGGACACAAAACTAAATTCAGAAAGATTAAAATTATACCAAGCATATTCTCTGATCATAAAGCTTTGAAACTAGAATTCAACTGTAAAAAAAAAGTAAATAAACCCCCAAAATGTGGAAATTAAAAAACATACTTCTAAAAACTGAGTGGATCAAAGAAGAAATAAGAGCAGAGATCAAAAAATACATACAGACAAATGAAAATGACAATATAACATATCACTCTTTGGGATGCAACAAAAGCAGTAATAGGAGAAAGTTCATATTACTATAGGCCTAAATGAACAAACAAGAGAGAGCCCAAGTAAACAACTTAACATCACATCTTAAGAAACTTGTAAAAGAAGAACAAAGACAACCCAAAAACAGCCAAAGAAAGAAAATAATAAAAATCAGAGCTGAAATAAATGAAATAGAGATCAGAAACACTATAGAAAAAAATCAATAAAACAAGGAGCTGGTACTTTAAAAAGATCAAAAAAATTGACAAACCATTGGCAAGACTCACTAAGGAATAAAGAGAAAGGACGCATATAAACAAAGTTCAAAATGAAAGAGGAGAAATCACCACAGATATCATAGATATACAAAGAATTATCATAGAATACTACGAAAAACTATTCAATATATGCCACCAAATTTAACAATCGGGAAGAAATAGATAAATTCCTAGAACAATACAATTTTCCTAGACTAAGTCATGAAGAAGTAGATAGCCTAAGCAGACCCATAGGCAGGGAGGAAATAGAAACAACTATTAAAATCCTCCAAAAAATGAAAGTCCAGGGCCTGACAGCTATACTATTGAATTATATCAAACATACAAAGAAGACTTGGTTCCTATTCTACTCAAAGTCTTTCAAAAAATTGAAGAAGAAGCAATACTTCCAAGCATATTTTATGAGGCCCATGTAGCCCTCATCCCAAAACCTTGAAGGACAACACAAAAAATACAACTACAGACCAATATCTCTAATGAATACAGATGCTAAAATATTAAACAAAATACTAGCAAATCTAATATAACACATTAAAAAAATAATTCATTATGATCAAGTGGGATTCATCCCAGAATCACAAGCACAATTCAACATATGTAAAATAGTTAAAGTAATACACCATATCAACAAAAAAAGAACAAAACCATATGATCCTATTAAAAGATGCAGAAAAGGCATTCGATAAAATACAACATCATTTTATGTTTAAAACACTCAACAAAATGGGTATAGAAGGAAAATGTCTCAACATAATAAAGGCCATTATTGACAAACCATCAGCTAACATCATATTAAATGGCATAAAACTGAAGACTTTTCCTCAGGAAAAAGACAAGGTAGCCCACACTCTCCACTGTTATTCAGCATAGTGCTAGAAGTTCTAGCCAGAGCAATCAGACAAGAGAAAAAAATAAAAGGCATTCATATTGGGAAAGAAGAAGTAAAAGTTTCACTTTTTGCAGATTATATGATCCTGTACATCAAAAACCCCAAAGACCCCACAAAAACACTATTAGAAACAATAAACCAATACAGTAAGGTCACAGGATACAAAATTAATATACAGAAGTCTATTGGCTTCCTATATGCAAAAAAATGAAACAGAAAATGAACTAAAAAAATAATCCCTTTTGTAGTTGCAACAGAAAAAATAAAATACCTAGGAATAAACATAACAAAAATGTAAAAGACCTATATACTAAAAACTATAAAGCATTGTTAAGGGAAATCAAAAAAGATACAATGAAATGGAAAAATATTTCTTGTTCTTGGTAGAAAGAATAAATATAGTCAAAATAACCATATTACAAAACCATATTACAAAAGCGATATACAAATCTAGTGCAATTCCCATCAAAATTCCAATGATATTTTTTAAAGAAATAGAACAAAAATCATCAGGTTTATATGGAACTATAAAAAACCTCGACTAGCCAAAGTAATCCTAAGGAAAAAGAATGAACCTGGGGGCATTACAATACCTGACTTCAAATTATATTATAGAGCCACAACAATCAAAGCAGCATGGTACTGGCAGAAAAATAAACACACAGACCAATGGAACAAAATAGAGAGCCCAGAAATAAAACCACACATATATGGTCAAATAATCTTTGATAAAAAAGCCAAAAACACACAATGGAAAAAAGAAAGCCTCTTCAATAAATGGTGGTGGGAAAACTGGAAAGCCACATGCAAAAGAATAAAACAACTACAGTTTGTCCCCTTGCAACAAAATTAATTCAAAATGGATGAAAGACCTAAATATAAGACCTGAAACAATAAATTACATATAAGAAAACATAGGTAATAAACTCATGGACTTTGGTTATAAAGATCATTTTATGAATTTGACTCTAAAGGCAAGGGAAGTGAAGGCAAAGATAAATAAATGGTACCACATTAGACTAAGAAGCTTTTGCACAGCAAAAGAAACTGGGAACAAAAAAAGACAGCCAACTAAATGGGAAATGATATTTTCAAACAACAGCACAGATAAGGGCCTAATATCCAAAATATACAAAGTCCTCACAAAACTCAACAACAAAGAAGCAAACAATCCAATAAAAAAATGGGAAGAGGACATGAACTGACACTTCTTCCAGGCCAATACAAATGGCCAATAGATATATGAAAAGATGCTCATCTTCACTAGCTATTAAAGAAATGCAAATCAAAACTACAATGAGATACCACCTCATGCCTGTTAGATTAGCTATTATCAACAAGACAGGTAATAACAAGTGTTGGAGAGGCTGTGGAGAAAAAAGAACCCTCATTCATTGTTGGTAGGAATGTCAAGTAGTAAAGCCATTATGGAAGAAGGTATGGTGGTTCCTCAAAAACTGAAGAATAGAACTACCGCATGACCCATCAATCCCTCTACTGGGTATATACCCCCAAATGGTACGTAAAGACACATGCAGTCCCATGTTAATTGCAGCACTGTTCACAGAAGCCAAGACAGGGAAACAACCAAAAAACTCTTCAATAGATGACTGGATAAAGATGTGGTACATATATACTATGGTATACTGTTCAGCCATAAGAAATGATGACATAGGATCACTTGCGTAACATGGATGGACCTTGATAACATTATACTGAGTGAAATAAGTAAACAGAAAAAACTAAGAACTATATGATTTCATACATAGGTGGGACACTAAATTGAGACTCATGGACATGGATGAGTGTGTTGTTTACCAGGGAGAGGGGAGGGGCACAACAAAAACCAAATAGAAGGTGATGGAAGACAATCTGACTTTGGGTGATGGGTATGCAATATAATCAAATGTCAAAATGATCTGGAGATGTTTTCTTTGAATCTATGTACTCTAATTGATCAATGTCATTCCATTAAAATTAATTGTCTAAATAAAATTTTTTAAAAAATAAATAAACACTAAAGTAAGGGATAAAGAAGGTCACTACATAATGATAAAGGGAGCAATCCAACAAGAGGATATAACCATTATAAATACTTATGCACCAAAAATAGGAGCACTTAAATATATAAAGATGATTTTGATGAACATAAAAGGCGAGATCGACAGCAATACTATAATGGTAGGGGATTTTAATACCCCACTAACATCAATGGATAGATCTTCAAGACAGAAAATTAACAGATAAAATGATACACTAGATCTACCAGATCTAATTAATATCTGCAGAACCTTTCACCATAAAGTAACAGAGTATATATTCTTTTCAAGTGCTCATGGTCCATTTTCTAGGATAGACCACATGTTAGGTCACAAAACAAGTTTCAACAAATTTAAAAAGATTGAAATCATATAAAGCATCTTCTCTGGCCTAACTAGGCAGTGGTGCAGTGGATAGAGCATTGGACTGGGACTGAAGGACCCAGGTTTGAGACCTCGAAGTCACCAGCTTGAGCACTGGCTCATCTGGTTTGAGCAAGACTCACTAGTTTGAGCCCAAGGTCACTGGTTGAGCAAGAGA
Organism: Saccopteryx leptura; assembly: GCF_036850995.1. Taxonomy (NCBI): domain Eukaryota; kingdom Metazoa; phylum Chordata; class Mammalia; order Chiroptera; family Emballonuridae; genus Saccopteryx; species Saccopteryx leptura. The sequence continues at coordinate 176,898,625 of NC_089504.1, read as the reverse complement.
TCATTCGGTCTGCTGTATCCCTCCAGTCAAGGCACATATGAGAGAGAAAGCAGTCAATGAACAATTAAGTTGCCACAATGAAGAATTGATGCTTCTCATCTTTCTCCCTTCCTATCTATCCTTTCCTCTCTCTGTCTCTGTCTCAATAAAGAGCATCTTTTCTCATCACAATGCCATGAAACTAGAAATCAACTACAATAAATAAACTTGAAAAAATTCAAACACTTGGAGGCTAAATAGCATGTTGTTAAACAATAATAAATGTGTTAACAATGAGATCAAGGAGGAAATAAAAAATTTTCTTGAAACAAATGAAAATAAACATACTATCCAAAATCTATGGGACAGAGCAAAAGCAGTCCTGAGAAGAAAGTTCATAGCATTACAGGCATACCTAAGAAGCAAGAAAAAGCTCATATAAACAACTTAACACTGCACCTAAAAGAACTAGAAAAAAGAACAACAAATAAAGCCCAGAGAATGTAGAAGAAATGAAATAATAAATATCAGAGCAGACATAAATGACATAGTAGCTATAAAAAAATACAAAAGATCAGTGAAACCAAGAGCTGGTTCTCTAAAAAGTAAACAGGGTTGATGAACCTTTAACCAGACTCATCAATAAAAAATGAGAGAGGACACAAATAAATAAAATTAGAAATGAATGTGGAGAAGTAACAAATGACACCAAAGAAATACAAAGGATTGTAAGAAAATAATATGAAGATATATATGTCAAAAAATTGGACAACATAGGCAAAATGGATAAATTCCTATAAACAAATAATCTTCCAAAATTTAATATGCAAGAACCAGAAAATCTAAACATACCAATTATAACAAATGAAATTGAAAGAGTTACGAAAAACTTTCAGCAAACAAATGTCCTGGCCCAGATGGCTTCACAGGCAAATTTTGCAAAACATTTAAAGAACTAACATTTATTCTTCTCAAGTTATTTCAAAAAATTTAAGAGGACAGAACACTTCCAAGTGTATTTAATGAGGGATGCATTCAAAAACCAGATATAGACACTACAAGGAAAGAAAACTATAGGCCAATATCCCTGATGAACATAGATGCTAAATTTCTCAACAAAATGTTAGCAAACTGGATCCAGCAATTGGTTAAAAAGATCATACATCATGATCAAGTGGGATTTATTATAGGAAAGCAAGGCTGGTACAATATTTGCAAATCAGTAAATGTGATTCATCACATAAACAAAATGAAGGGTAAAAGTCCCATGATGATATCAATAGATGCAGAAAAAGTATTTGATAAAATCTAGCACACATTTATGTTCAAAATTATGAGCAAAGTGGGAATATAGAAAACATACTTCAACATAATAATAGGCATATATGACAAACTGACAGCCAATATCATACTCAATTGGCAAAAATTAAAATCAATCCCCTTAAGATCAGGAACAAGGCAGGGGTGCCCCTTTTACCACTCTTATTCAACATATGGTGGAAATCCTAACCACAACAATCAGACAACAAGAAGAAATAAAAGGTATCCAAATTGGAAAAGAAAAAGTAAAACTGTCATTATTTGGTTATGACATGATACTATACATAGAAAACCCTAAAGTCTTAGTCAAAAAACTATTAGACCTGATAAATGAATTTGGCAAGGTGGCAGTGTATAAAATTAGTATTCAGAAATCAGTGGCATTTTTATATATGAAAAATAAACTGTCAGAAATAGAAATTAAGGAAACAATCCCTTTCTCTGTTGCATAAAAAAAAGAAAGTACCTAAGAATAAATTTAACCAAGGAGGTAAAAGATGTGTACTCAAAAAAATTTAAGACATTGAAAAAATAAATAAAAAAAGATACAAACAAGTGGAAGCATATACTGTATTCATGAATAGGAAGAATAAACATCATTAAAATGTCTATATTACCCAAAGCAATCTATAGATCCAATGCAATTTCTATTAAAATACCAATGATATACTTCACAGATTTAGAACAAATATTCTAAATATTTATATGGAACCAAAATTGAACCTGAAATTCCTCAGCGATCTTGAAAATGAGAGTAAAGTGGGAGGTATCACACTCTCTGATATCAAGGGCATTGTAATTAAAACAGCCTGGTACTGGCATAAGAACAGACATACAGATCGATAGAACAGAACCAGCCTTTATGGTCAATTGATATTTGACAAAGCAAGCAAGAGTAAACAATAAAGAGAGTCTCTTTAATAAATGGCGTTTGTAAAATAGGACCAGTACATGCAGTAAAATAAAACTAGATCACCAGCACAAAAATAAACTCAAAATGATTAAAAGACTAAAATGTAAGTCATAAAACCATAAAAATCTTGGAAGAAAACATAGGCAGTATACTCTCTGCAATACCTCATAGCAATATTTTTGCTAATATATCTCCACAGGCAAGTGAAATAAAGAAAAAAATAAATGGGAATATATTAAACTAAAAAGTTTTTTCACAGCAAAAGACACCATTAACAAAATAAAAAGATAACCCACACAATGGGAGAACATATTTACTGATATATCTGATAAGGAGTTAACAACCAAAATTTGCAAAGAACTTCTAAAATTGAACACCAGGAAGGTAAACAATCCAATTAAAAAATGTGGAAAGGAACTTAATAGACAGTTCTCCAAAGAGGCCAAGACATATGAAAAGTGTTCAATGTCACCAATCATCAGAGAAATGCCAATTAAAACCACAATGAGATACCACCTCACCCCTGTCAGAATGGCGCACATTAACAAAACAACGTACAACAAGCGCTGATGAAGGTGTGGAGAAAAGGGAACCCTCCTGCACTGCTGGTGGGAATGCAGACTTGTGCAGCCACTGTGGAAATTAGTATGGAGTTTCTTAAAAAAATTAAAAATGGAACTGCCCTTTGACCCAGCTATTCTACTTTTAGGAATATATCCTAAGAATTCCAAAACACTGATTTAAAAGAAAATACACACCTTCATGTTTATTGCAGCATCTTTTTTGCAATAGCCAAGATCTGGAAACAGCCCGTGTCTGTCAGTGGATGAGTGGATAATAAAGCAGTGGTACACATACACAATGGAATACTATGCAGCAGTGAAAAAGAAGGAAATCTTACTTTTTGTGATGGCATGGAAGGACCTGGAGATTATTATGCTAAGTAAATAAGCCAGTCAGAGAAAGAAAAAAATTATAAATCTCACTTAAATGTGGAATCTAATGAACAAGGTGAACTGATGGAATGGAATAGAGACAGAGGCAGGATCACAGGGAGCAGAGAGACAGCTGTCAGAGGGAAGGGGAAAAAGGGAACAAGATCAGAGAAGGTGAAAGGATTAGTGAAATTATATATACATAACACATAGATGCAGATAACGGCAGCAAGTCTCAGAGGGAAGAGGAGGAGGAATGCAGTGGGGCAAAGGGGGTACAATGGGGGCATCTTTGGGGGCTGAGTGTGTTATATTGAGTGGGACACTTAAATTCATGTTAACACAATAAGTTAAAAATATAATTAAAAAATTTTTAAATGCCTTCGTTGTGCTTTTATGTAGCTATTTCCCATATTTAGTAATGTGTTGTTTAAATGAGCATATATTAAAATAAAGTTACTGGCCAATGTGAATTATAAATAAACTTCACAGACCAAATACTGCTGGTATCCGATGTGCACTGCTACAAACAGCTGGCAAGTACTACTTTGCATTGGACATGCTATTATTTATAGCTCATATTGTTGGCATAGGCATGAATGCAGGAGATATCAATGCATAACACCAATGAGCATTTCCTGAACAGTAGGTGTCACTCTTCCTCTTGAATCTGGACACTATTTGCTTTGGAAGATCTAAGGAGTTTAGTTTTATCATTCAGTGTTTGTAGATATTGTCTTCATAAGTCAAAACTTTTATTAGCATGGATAGAAAATAGTGTCTCCCTTGTCTACTACAGACAATAATCTCTCACTTTACAAATTGCTCATTGAAAAGATCATGATCATTAACATTTGTTGAGCAGCCCCTGGGTACAATGGGCTATAACAGGAAAAAAGAGAAAGGAGAAATGAGTGAGAAAGTGAAGGGCAGGTTAAACAGAAAGTTTTAAAGCTGCCTATAAGACCCTTAGACATACTATGTGTACTAGAGAAGTAAATTAAGTAAATTTTATTTAGTATTAATTGAAGCACTGAGATTGTTTTAAAAGTTGATTTAAATAGACCCAGATTAGTGTGCTCCCTCAAAGAATCAATGGTCTAGCTCTATAGACAGAACATAAACTGACAATACTATTCAGTTAATTAAGTTCAGTTGAGTATGAATAGTTATATGGATTCATATGAATAGTCATATAAGAGTATAATAGTTATATGGATGTGGATAGCAGTATAAGGAATAATATATGACTTCTCAGGAGATGAGACTTCAAAAATAGGCAATATTTGGTGTCTAGAGGAGAGAAAAGGAAGGGGTAGAGTCAGTGTTAGGCTCCTAGAACCACTGTTCATGAGGATTTATGCTGAAGATAATGTAGAAATTATGGCAGAATAATCAGAGGCAACCCAAAAAGATAGCAGGGGTCCCCAAATTTTTTACACAGGGGGCCAGTTCACTGTCCCTCAGACTGTTGGAGGGCCACCACATATAGTGCTCCTCTCACTGACCACCAATGAAAGAGGTGTCCCTTCTGGAAGTGTGGCAGGGGGCCAGATAAATGGCCTCAGGGGGCTGCATGCAGCATGCAGGCCATAGTTTGGGGACGCCTGGAAACTTTAGGACATAATTGTGATATAACTTGAGTAATAATACATATTTCACAAGTCAAAACGCAAGAAGTAGTACAATTTCAGGTTCACTGACCAAAAATTGGGGAGATATTTAAGATGAAGACTATCTCTAGGAAATCTTTCTCATCAGATGACTTCCACCTTGCCTGACTAGATTCATTAGAGTACTAGGAATCTTTAACTCTGCTCACTATAAACAGTGGGCTATAGATATTTAAGCAAACCTATGGACCTCTGAGCCATGCATGTAAATAAGACCATGAGGGCTTCAGCTCACCAAGAGACAGAGTCTGCATCAGCATCTCTCAGGGCTGGTAGTAATTCTGGCATCTATATCTGTGTTTGGGGAATATGTCTACGTCTGCTTTCATATTTAGAGGAAAGATACTCCACTGACTTTTCAAAGAAAGCATTTATTATTGAAAAGAAAGAAAAGGTAGAGCTGGCAGTCATATGGACATGTAGAAAGATTGCCTCTATGTGGCACAAGAATCTTTCTCCCTTACAAAGAATAAAAATATTGATCTGATTTAGAAGTAGCACTAAAAAGGAAATGTGAATTAACAAAATAATTTGTCCTTTATTCAAGTTAACTTAAGTAAGAAAATTGTTTTCTACTACAAATGTTTTAAAATCATGGTTCAATGCTTTTTGCATATCATGGCATCTGAATAGTGAGTTTTGGTTAATTAAACATTTTTTATTAAAATTTGTTTTGTTGCATAATAACTTTAGCTATAAGTTGAGCGACTATTATGCTTTTTCTTTGTTTTACAAAAGAAAGTGAACCAAAGAACTTCTTTGGCTTTAATTATATATCTAGTAAGTCTCAAACATGTGCTTCTCATATCACAACACTATAGAACCCCTAAAATGACACTTTGAAATACACTTTTCCAAAAGTAAAGGAGAGTAAAAATCCAGACATAATATCTGAGTAGTTAAAAAAAAATTAATATATAATAAAGTATTTTGTAGCAGTAGAAAAGGAATAGATAATTTAATAAATGGTCCTAAAACATTGTTAAATCATCTGAAAAAAAATTAGGTTCCTTCCTCACATCAAAATAAATTTCACATAGGAGAAGACAAGATGGCGATGGAGTAGGTGGGCATACCAACTTCCACCTCCCAGAACCAAAGTGGATTACAAACTAATTTTAAGAATCGTGATCTGGAAAAACCAACTTTGGACTAAACTAGGAGGACTCTTCAAACAAGGAACACTGAAAAAACCACACTGAGACTGGTAGAAAAAGTGGCAATGTGGAGAGGGCTGCCCAGCTCCCCAGAGCAAACAACAGCTGGGAGAGACTCGCATGGCAGGAAGTGAGTTTAGCAGAGAGGGGAGGGTCCTGAATCCCAGGAACAAAGCCCCAGCCTGCAGCCCCAGAGCCTAGAAGATGTGTATGGACAGTATTTAGCTGGAAACAAGATAGGATATTGTTTGTGAGAAAGAAAATAATTTCTCAACCCAAGATTCTTCTGAAAGGGACTGCACAAAAACCTCTCTCACAACCACTCACCTGGGGCTCTGGGGGATGGGGAGAGAGGAGAGGTATGAAATAGCAAGAAGAGGGTTTCCTCTAGAAACAGCAATTCCAGCAAAAGAAGCAGGACACCACCAAACAAGCTCTCCCATGGCACTCAGAGCAGAGTAGCTTAGAAGGAAGAAGCTTTTGGGACTACAGTAGTGAGTCTTAGGGTCTGAGCTGCAGTGCCCCCACCCACACGGGTGAGGGCTTGCCCAAGGGCAGGCAGTGGTGAGACACTGAAGTGTGGTTCTGTCAGCAAGGATGGAAGCCAGCTGGCCACCACTGAGCTGTGAGCTCAGTCTTGCTCAGCTAGGGAGGAGGAGACGTGCAAAAGTGGTCAAGCCCAGCTGCGGGGGAAGGGCAGGAGACCTGCCCTTGAGCAAGGGTACAGGAGCACAGCCTTGCCCCGCCCACAGAACCGAGGCTTGTGGCCTGATTTGAAAGCCAACTCCTCCCACGGGGGTGGAGCCAAAAGCCCAGAAAAGGCAGAGTACCACTACTGAGCAGGAGCATGCAGTCCCCCTGGCCTGTGGAGCCAAGGCTTGCAGCCATCTCATGAGGGGGCTCCATCTTGCAGCAGCAGAGTGAAAGCCCAGAATCAGGCGGAGACCCACAGCTGAGCAAAGGTGCTCACCCCTGCCCTCAGGGCTGAGCATAATGACACCTGTGGAGGTGGGGCGAAGGCCAAGGCCACCGAGCTTGTACACCCGAGCATGTGATCACAGCCACTCCTGTGAAGGAGAAGCAGAAACCACAGCAACAGCCCCAGTGGGCAGGCACCGGCAATGCCCATACCCAAACGCAAAAGGCAGCAACAGCAGAGGGGGTGGCAGGACTGGAGACAGACCAAACCTAGGGAACACAGAGGCCACACCCAGTGTACTCCAGTGGCCAAAACCTTCTTTTACACAGACAAAACGAGAAGGCAGAGAAATGCAACACAAATGAATCAAGAGAAATCCCCAGAAAAGGACCTGAATGAGTCAGATATAACCAAAATACCAGATGCAGAGTTTAAAATAATGATTGTTAGGATGCTTAAAGATAATAGAACACCAATAGATGGTCATTACAAACACCTAAATAAAGAGATAGCAAATATAGAAACAGACATTGAAATAATAAAAAAGAATCAGTCAGAAATGACAAATACAATATCAGAAATCAAGAACACAATGTAAGGAATTATTATAAAAGCAGGATGGATGAAGCTGAGAGGCGAATCAGAGAGTTAGAGGACAAGGTAAATGAAGGCATGGAAGCAGAGCAGAAAAAAGAAAAGAGACTCAAAAAGTCTGAGGAAACTCTATGAGAGTTCTTTGACAACATAAATAGAAATAACATCCACATCATCCACATCATAGGGTTTCCTGAAGAAGAAGAAGAGAAAGAACAAGGGATAGAGACTGTTCAACATATCATAGCTGAAAACTTCCCTCAATTAAGGCAGGAAAACATCTCACAAGTTCAAGAAGCACAGAGAACTCCATTAAAGAGGAATCCAAAAAAAAAAGAGGAATCCAAAGAACTACACCAAGACACAACATAATTATTAAAATACCAAAGATAAATGATAAAGAGAAAATATTAAAAGCTGCTAGAGAAAAAAAGACTATCACCTACAAAGGAGCCCCATAGGGATGACTTCCGTCTTCTCAACAGAAACACTTGAGGCCATAAGGAAATGGCAAGAAATATTCAAAGTAATGCAGAACAAGAACCTACAACCAAGACTACTTTATCCAGCAAGGCTATTGTTTAAAATTGAAGGAAAAATAAAAAGCTTTCCAGAAAAAAAAAAAAAAAACCGCAAGGAATTCACTACAACCAAACCAATGCTGCAAGAAATGCTAAGGGGCCTGTTGTAAACAGATCAAAGAAGAAAAAGAATATAGCAAAAGAGGAATACAGTTTTAAAGAATAAAATGGCAATAAACAACTACATATCAATAATAACTTTAAATGTAAATGGATTAAATGATCAAAAAACATAGGGTAGCTGCGTGGATAAGAAAACAGCACCCATACATATGCTGTCTACAAGAGACACACTTTAAAACAAAAGATGCACATAGAATGAAGATAAAAGGATGGAAAAAAATATTTCATGCAAATGGAAATGAAAAAAAAGCTGGGGTAGCATACTTATATAGACAAAATGGACATTAAAACAAATCCTATAGTAAGAGATAAAGAAGGTCCTACATAATGATAAAGGGAGCAATCCAACAGGAAGATATAACTGTTATAAATATCTATGCACCTAATATAGGAGCACCTAAATATATAAAGCAGACTTTGATGAATTTAAAGGGCAAGATGAACAGCAATAGTATAATAGTAGGTGATTTCAATACCCCACTAATATCACTAGATAGATCCTCAAGAAAGAAAACTGACAAAAACCAGCAGACTTAAAGGATATACTAGAGCAACTCGATTTAATAGATATCTTCAGAACCTTTTACCCTAAAGCAGCAGAATATACATTCTTTTCAAGTGCTCATGGTACATTCTCTAGGATAGACCACATGTTAGGGCACAAAAGCAGTCACAACAAATTTAAGAAGATTGAAATCATATTGAGCACTTTCTTTGATCACAGTGGCATGAAACTAGTAATCAACCACAACAGAAAAACTGAAAAATACTCAAACACTTGGAAACTAAATAGCATGTTATTAAATAACAAATGGGTTAACAATGAGATCAAAGAAGAAATAAAACAATTTCTAGAAAGAAACAATAACAAGCATTCATCAACTCAAAATTTATGGGACACAGCAAAAGCAGTACTGAGAGGGAAGTTCATAGCATAACAGGCATACCGTAAGAAGCTAGAAAAAGCTCAAATAAACAACTTGACCCTGCATCTAAAAGAACTAGAAAAAGAACAGCAAGTAAATCCCAGAGATAGTAAAAGGAAGGAAATAATAAAGATCAGAGCAGAAATAAATGAAATAGAAGCTAAAGAAACAATACAGAGGATCAATGAAACCAGAAGCTGTTTTTTTGAAAAGGTAAACAAGATCGATGAACCTTTAACCATACTCACCAAGAGAAAAAGAGGGAGGACTCAAATAAATAAAATTAGAAATGAGAGTGGAGAAATAACAACTGACACAACAGAAATTCAAAATATTGTAAGAAAATACTATGAAGAACTGTATGCCAAAAAACTAGACAACCTAGATGAAATGGATAAATTCCTTAAAATATATAATCTTTGAAAAATCAATCTGGAAGAGTCAGAGAACCTAAACAGACCAATAGAACAAATGAGATTGATACAGTTATTAAAAAACTCCCAAAAAACAAGTCCTGGGCCTGATGGCTTCACAAGTGAATTCTACCAAATATTCAAAGATAACTAACTCCTATCCTTCTTAAGCTATTTCAAAAAATTCAAGAGGAAGGAAGACTTCCAAGCTCCTTTTATGAGGCGAGCATAATTCTGATTCCCAAACCACGCAAAGACAACACAAAGAAAGAAAATTATAGGCTAATATCTCCAATGAATATAGATGCTAAAATCCTCAACAAAATATTAGCAAACTGGATCCAGCAATATATGAAAAAAATCATACACTATGATCAAGTGGGAATTATTCTGGGGAGGCAAGGCTGGTACAATATTAGCAAATCAATCCATGTGATTCATCACATAAACAAAAGGAAGGAGAAAAACCACATGATAATTTCAATAGATGCAGAAAATGCATTTGATAAAATCCAGCACCCATTCATGATCAAAACTCCCAGCAAATAGGGAATACAGGGAACATACCTCAACATAATAAAGGCCATCTATGACAAACCCACAGCCAACATCATACTCAATGGGCAAAAATTAAAAGCAATCCCATTAAGATCAGGAACAAGGCAGGGCTGCTCCCATTCACCACTCTTATTCAACATAGTTCTGGAAGTCCTAGCCACAGTAATCAGACAAGAAAAAGAAATAAAAGGCATCCAAATTGGAAAAGGAGAAGTATAACTATCATTATTTGCAGATGATATGATATTGTATATAGAAAACCCTAAAGTCTCAGTCATAAAATTACTGGACCTGATAAATGAATTCATCAAGGTGACAGAATATAAAATTAATACTCAGAAACCAGAGGCATTTTTATACACTAACAATGAACTGTCAGAAAGAGAAATTAAGGAAGCAATCCCCTTCACCATTGCAACCAAAAAATTAAAGTACCTAGGAATAAATTTAACCAGGGAGATTAAAGAATTGTACTCAAAATATTATGAAACATTGATAAAATAAATCAAGGAAGATAAAAACAAGGGGAAGCATATACTGTGGTCATGGTTAGGAAGAATAAGCATCATTAAAATGTCTATATTACCCAAAGCAATTTATAAATTCAATGCAATACCAATTAATATACCAATGATTTACTTCAAAGATATAGAACACATATTCCAAAAACTTATATGGAACCAAAAGAGAACATGAATAGCCTCAGCAATCTTGAAAAGGAAGGATAAAGTGGGAGGTATCACACTTCCGGATATCAAGTTATACTACAAGGCCATTGTACTCAAACAGCGTTGTACTGGCATAAGAATAGGCATATAAATCAATGGAACAGAACTGAGAACCCAGAAATAAACCCACACTTTTATGGACAACTGATATTTGACAAAGGAGGTAAGAGCATACATTGGAATAAAGACAGCCTCTTCAAGAAATGGGGTTGGGAAAATTGGACAGCTACCTGCAAAAAAATGAAACTAGACAACCAACTTATACCACTCACAAAAATAACCTCAAAATGGATAAAAGACTTAAATGTGAGCCATAAAACCATAAGCATCTTAGAAGAAAACACAAGCTGTAAGCTCTCTGACATCTCTGGCAGCAATATATTTCCGATTTATCTCCACGGGCAAGTGAAATAAAAGACAGGATAAACAAATGGGACTATATCAAATTTAAAAGCTATTGCACAGCTAAAGACAATAAGAAAAGAATAAAAAGACAAACTACACAATTGGAGAATATATTTATTTGACAATACATCTGATAAGGGATTAATAACCAAAAATTATAAAGAACTTGTAAAACTCAATACCAGGAAGACAAACAATCCAATCATAAAATGGGTGAAAGAAATGAATAGACACTTCTCCAAAGAGGACATACAGATGGCCAGTAGACATATGAAAAAATGCTCAACATCACTAATCATTAGAGAAATGCAAATTAAACCTCAATGAGATATTATCTCACACCAGTCAGAATGGTGCTCGTCAACAAAACAACACAGAATAAGTGCTGGCGAGGATGTGGAGAAAAGGGAACGCTCCTGCATGGCTGGTGGGAATGCAGACTGGTGCAGCCACTGTGGAAAACAGTATGGAGATTCCTCAAAAAGTTAAAAATCGAACTGCCCTTTGACCCAGCTATACCACTTTTAGGAATATACCCGAAGAACACCATAGCAGTGTTTGAAAAGAAGAAATGAACCCCCATGTTTATGGCAGCATTGTTCACAGTTGCGAAGATCTGGAAACAGCCCAAGTGGATTAAAAAGCTTTGGTACATATATACTATAGAATACTACTCAGCCATAAGAAATGGTTGCATTGGATCATTTACAACAACATGGATGGAACTTGATATCATTATACTGAGCAAAATAAGTAAATCAGAAAAAACTAAGAACTATATGATTCCATACAGAGGTAGGATATAAAAATGAGACTCAGAGATATGGACAAGAGTGTGGGGGTTACGGGGTGGGGGGAGGAAAGGGAGGGTGTTGGGGAAGCGGAGAGGCCCAAAGAAAACCAGTTAGAAGGTGATGGAAGACAATTGCACTTTGGATGATGGGAATGCAGCATAATGAAATTTCAAAATAACCTAGAGATATTTTGTCTGAACATATGTACCCTGATTTATCAATGTCATCCTATTAAAATTAATTTAAAAAAAATAAAAATAAATTTCACCTAGACCAATAATTTAAATGCAAAATGTGAACCCATGAAAGAACTAAAGGAAAATATAGGTGACTATTTCTATATTTCCAGTATGAAGATGACTAAATATTACAGCAAAGCCACAAGGGAAGCAAATGATACAATAGATTGCATCAAATATAAAATGTCCGTAAACCAGATTACCATACACAGTATGAAGACAAAGATCTCATCTGCAAAACATTTGAAAACTGTATCACAAATTATTTTATAGTTAATCGATAAGTATTTCTTATATATAAATAAAAGGAACATCCTAAAATAAAAATAGGAAAATGTCTTGAATAGTAAGGTTATGAAGAAAAAAAAAGAACCTATAAACATGAAATAAATCAATTTCACTCTCATGGAGATTACGTAACCAGGCTTAAAGTTCAAATCCAGGTTTAGTGATGAGTTCAAAAATTTTTAACCTAGAGTAAGTTATTTCCAATTTTAACTTATGAAAAAGGACTTAATTTCTCTGAGCCTCATTAATGGCATTAGTAAGATACCTCGTAATATCTACTTTGTAAAAACATTTTGAAGACCAAATTATCTAATACACTTTAAGTGCTCTAAAAATTGTTGGCCTACAGCAAGCACTGAACACTATTTAGGTAAATTAAAATAACAACAAGAATTCATCTTCATTTCTCATATTGTCAAAATTTATAGACAAGGACCAGGAAATTAGTCCTTCACATACACTGCTAGTTGAGTGTGAGTTGATGGAGTTTTTTTTATTTATTTATTCATTTTTTTAGAGAGGAGAGGGAGAGGCAGAGAGAGAGAGAGGAGAGGGAGAGAGAGAGAAGGGGGAAGGAGCTGGAAGCATCAACTCTCATGCGTGCCTTGACCAGGCAAGCCCAGGGTTTCGAACCGGCGATCTCAGCATTTCCAGGTCGACCCTTTATCCACTGCACCACCACAGGTCAGGCTGATGGAGTTTTTCATAAAAACAAAATCCAGCAAGCTTTAAAATGTAGCTAACCTTTGATCTAATATTTTCTCTCTTAGATATTTGTTCTGAGCAAATAAGTAACATTTATAAACATGTTATTTTCATTAGAAAAAATTAAATCATTTAAATGTAAAAATAAATAAATTATGATTTACATATATGTTCATTGAGGTATAATTGGGATGACATTATATATATTAACTTCATGTGTACAACAAAATGATTCGATATTTGTACACAATGTGAAATGATAAGTGTAATAAGTCTAGTTATATGCTTTAAAAAATGACTGTATGGCATGTATATGTGTGATAAATATATACATATTGTATTTAATGCTATATTTTTTATTTATGATGTTTTACATGAAAAATAAGGTATAGAAATGTGATCTGATTACAGTGATAACATGGTTTATCACTGAACAGAGAGATAACAAATGATCTGAGTTTTATTTTCCTACTATTGTCCTTAAAGCTTATTATGAGTACTTTTATAATAAAAAGAATAATAAAAGTGTGTTGTTTTCCTTAAAGCAACAAAGAAGAACTGAGGAATGGAGAAACATTACAATAGGCTTTTAAAGTTGGTAACCCCTAAATCATATCCATATGATTCAAATTCTAACATGACAAATGGGGACATTACCTCTAGCACTGCACCCCATGTAAGTGATGACTGCCACCCAAATCTTGTTAATGTGTTTGTAACTAACAGGACTGAATGGTTCTTAAATCCAAGCCAGAAGCTGTGAATGGCCTGAGCTAAGTCAAAAGCCAACTTCTTGACTTTCCCACTGACATCACTTAAATTTAGGAAATCAGTCATCTAAATGCATCTCAATTAGTAAGTCATGTGGATAATAGAAAATTATTATTCAGTTTTCTGACATGTTTATTGAACATCTAATTCTGCACCAGCAGGTGCTCTGCTAGGCCTTGAGAATACTGCAGAAAAGAATGGCGACTGTGACCCTGCTAGCAAACTGCTCATTATGGTGAGGGAGATATATATATTTTTTTAATTTTTATTTATTTTAATTTATTGTGTTTACAGAGACATTTAACAAGCATTTGCTGTAGTATAAGACAGATGTTGGGATGAGGGAAGAACAGTGTGCTGCTGGTATTCACTGTCTGCTATGTGCAAGGTGTTATCACTCACACTGAGAATATAGCCAGGAACTTACTGATCCCTGCCTTTATAGGGCTTACATTCCAGTTAAAGGAGAGAGAAAAATAAAATAAATAAAATATAAGAAAGGTTAGATGGTGAGGAGTTGTAAGAAAAACACAATGCGGGCAGAAGGGAGGGAAATGTTGAGCAATCGAAATTAGAGGGTAAAGGGACCCTGCCAGAGAAAATCACATTTGACTAAAGACCTGAAGGAGTAAAAGAAGTGAGTCCTGTGAATATTTAGGGTAGGATTGTACTGGAAGAGGGAAAGAAAGAGCAAGGAGAGTTAAGCAGAAGCAGAGGGCCCAGCAAAGGGAAAGGCATCAAGGAGAGAGCATGGAGTCCATGTGGGTGGCGGTAGTGAGGGCCACAGAATGCAGTAGGTGATAGTGTCAGAGATGTAAGGGTAATCTGGATCCTATATGGCCTTGCCGACAAATGTAAAGGTCTTTTTCTTTTACTCTAACTTTACTGCAGTGTTTTGAACACAGGAAGGGCAGAACCAGTATGTTATAATAGGATCACCCTGGTAGTGTTCTTAAGAATAGATGGAAGGGTACAAAAATTAGGATCCACTTATGAATATACTGCATTAATTCAGGTGAGGAGAAAGGTATCTTGGAACAGGTTGGTTGGAAAAGTTGCAGGATTCTGAATATAATTTGAAAGCAAAGTCAATAAAATTTGCTCCTGGAATGGAAATAGGGTGTCATAAGAAGAGAGAAGTTAAAGTGACTTATTATTTTTTAAACGTGAGAAAGGGGAGAATGAAGTTGCCATTAAATAAAATGGGAACGACTACAGGAGAAGCAGCTTTTGAGAGGGGAAGATCAGGAGCTCAGTATCTGACATGTGAAGTTCAAGATCCCTAACACACATCTCAATGGAGATGTCAACAAGGCAGAAGACTAGAAAAGTTTAGGAAAGAGAGGAGCGCTGGAGATATAGACATTCACATAATCAGCATCTAGACGGTATTTAAAGTCATAGTATAAGACAATATTTATCAAGATTGGGTGTAGATAGAGATGAAAGAGGTTCAGGGACTCCAAAGTTAAGAGTCTGGAGTATGCCCTGGCCGGTTGGCTCAGTGGTAGAGCGTTGGCCTGGCTTGCAGAAGTCCCGGGTTCAATTCCCGGCCAGGGCACACAGGAGAAGCGCCCATCTGCTTCTCCGCCCCTCCCCCTCTCCTTCCTCTCTGTCTCTCTCTTCCCCTCCCGCAGTGAGGCTCCATTGGAGCAAAGATGGCCCGGGCGCTGGGAATGGCTCCTTGGCCTCTGCCCCAGGCGCTAGAGTGGCTCTGGTCGCAACAGAGCGACGCCCCGGAGGGGCAGAGCATCGCCCTCTGGTGGGCAGAGCATCGCCCCTGGTGGGCGTGCCGGGTGGATCCCGGTCGGGCGCATGCGGGAGTCTGTCTGACTGTCTCTCCCCGTTCCCAGCTTCAGAAAAATACAAAATAAATAAATAAATAAATAAATAAAGAGTCTGGAGTATGAGGTGGAACCACCAAAGGAGAATGAGAGACACAGTCCTTGGCATAGAATGCGAACCAAAAAAATATCCTAGAAGCCAAGAGAAGAAAATGTTTAAGAAGGAAGAATTGTTCAACTGTCAAATGCTGTTGGTAGGTTGGTCAGAGGTATGATGATAAGGTACCATCTGATTTGGAAACATAGAAGTCTTAGGTGATCATAACAAAGTCAATTTAGAGAAGAGGTGGGTACAGAAGCCTGAACATGGTGGTTTTATGAAAGGATAGAAGGTGAGGAATTAACTATAACTATTCCAAGAGTTTTGTGATTTGGAAAAATAGAAAAGAGAGCGAGAGAGAGAAATGGAGCAGCTGCAGAAAGAAATCATGTCCAGATGGCATCCAGATTTTAATTTTTAATATGAGAGAAATAAAACTGGTCTGTATCCTTATTTTTAAAAATTCAGAATAGAGAGAAAAATGGATAATGTAAGAGAGAGGAATTACATGGTCAGTGACCTTGAATAGTCAAGATAGAATCTAGTGCACAACAAAAAATGTCTTCTTTTGTTCCCTAGAAAAACAAGGTTATATAGTATGTTAACATTGTTTAATATGTTAAAGCTTTATCTTTTATTGGGAGAATGAAATTATAAGGAAGCAGGAATGAGGATAGAGAGAGTGTGGTGTGAAAGGAAGGGAAAGGAAGGGAAGGAAAGGAAGGAGAGGGGAGAAGGAGAAGGGGAGGGGGAAAGGGAAGGGAAAGGAAGCAAATATGAGAGAATATTAATGATCTGACCATAGTTTGGTGACAAACTGATTGTTCAAGGTTTGCAGGACACCTTCAGAGATGCCATGTCAAAGAAATTCTTAAGTTCCCAAGCAGTCCATTGAACAAGTTCTCTCGTTGTCAAAGTTGCCTCCCTTAGGGAAGACCCAGGGTAGGAGGTAATAGGTGTGGGTGCACAGCAAAGGAGCAAAATAAGACATATGGCAGCTTTTTGGACATAGATGCAGGTAGGTGGGTAGTGGGGGACTTTGTGAAAGTTCTCTTTTGTTTGCTCCTATTTTCTTAATAAAATTAGCTGAGTGTGAACAAGTGATGAGGAGGTTTGGGAGACTTTTGGACAGAGAAGGTTAAAATGATTATCTGGGAGGCATAAAAGAACCAGGGAGCCTGGGAGCACCTGCCTTGTCTAGAGAGTCTGAAAAAGCTTACTGGAGGAAGGGATCTGGAAGCTGAGACCTCAAGAATGAGCTGGAGTTAATAGAATGGGCAGGGGACTTACCTTCTGACAAAAGGAAATATAGTATGGTTAACATCTGGGGACTAGGAAAAGCATAACACAGTTGAATATATTGAATAATATTGCTGACTGGAGTGTATGATGAGCAGAATAGGAATTGAGTTTGTAGAAAGGTAGTTGGAAGATTTTCTCTTCAGTTCTTCTATTTCATAGGACTAGATAAATAAAAACTATAAGAAGAAAGATCAAAATATACTAAATTAACATAAATATATTATATTAACAAATAGATAATTATTCCTAACTACTTAATTAATTTTGATTAAGTAGAGATATGGTCTTTTCTGATAGCATTCCTAATAAAAGCACTTGATAATATAAGGTTATTGAAGTATAAGACAAAAGTTTAGAAATTTATACTCGTGAAATTTAGAAACACTGGGAATTACTAATGTTCCTAATGAAAATCACAATTAGTCCCATGAACAGAAAAGTAAGCACAACTATGATTCACAAATGTAGAAAGTATTCATTTTACAGAAAATAGATATTTTCTTCAGCTCCTCTGTGATATCTTCATAGCTATTACACCAGAGAGGAATTTAATGATATACTTATGACACTTAAGATCTTTAATAGAAGGATCCTAAGAGCCTACTCAGAATTACACAAATACACATCTGTGCACATACATAGATAGATATTCATAACTTTGGCAGAGAAACTAGATAAAATGTGAAATGAAAGGCATAAAAATAAAACCAATTATTATCTTGGCAATAAGAGTTATTTCACTTTATTTAGCTATCTCTCTGAAAATAAGAGTATGCATTAGCACCAATTTAGAGAGTAATTTTTTTGATACTTATATCTGTAGGAGATTTTTATTCTCCCAATAAACAATCAAAATATACTTGGACATAATGACATCTAAAACTATAGAGAATTAAGAGAAAACTTGACAGAGTGATCAGAAACCATTATTTTAAAATCCATGCTAGCCCTGGCCGGTTGGCTCAGTGGTAGATTGTTGGCCCAGTGTGTGGAAGTCCCAGGTTCAATTCCTGGTCAGGGCACACAGGAGAAGCGCCCATCTGCTTCTCCACCCTTCCCCCTGTCCTTCCTCTCTATCTCTCTCTTCCCCTCTCACAGCCAAGGCTCCATTGGAGCAATGTTGTCCCGGGCACTGAGGATGGCTCCATGGCCTCCACCTCTGGCACTAGAATGGCTCCAGCCACAATGGAGCAATGTCTCAGATGGGCAGAGCATTGCCCCCAGATGTGGCCATGCTAGGTGGGTCCTGGTCAGGTGCATGTGGGAGTCTGTCTTACTGCCTCCCCACTTCTCACTTCAGAGAAATACAGATATACAAAAAAAAACCCACACTTGGTGTATCTTCAAATTTTAGGTCTTCAACTAAACTTGCTGATTCTGCCCTACTTATCTTATGTATCCTGAAATGATGCATCTTCGAGAGAGCTCCTTTGATTTTATTCATTCTTCACTGTAGTGTTGGTATGTCTTCCATGTCCTCAGAGTTAATGTTAAAAGCTGTGGAGAATACTAAAAGAAGTACCTACTCTTATAGAGATTCTGATAGAAAACCCATGAGAACCATAGTTCTCTCTTCATCCTCCATTCAATAAGGTGATTGGCTTAAGTCCATGTAGCTTCTCCAAGTGTGAGAAGGGTATAATAGAACCACATGAATCGTAAGTGCTCCCATCATTAGCCATTAAAATACAGTGGAAAAGTTAAGTCACCATATGCATGACATGCTGTGGTCCACTGAGGGGGAAAAGTGATGTGTCTCCTTTAATTACTCCCATGGAACTGAGCACATGTCTAGCCATGGTCTTTTCTTTTACTATTTTCCAAATAATGAGCACTCTAATTGCATCAGCTGGAGCAGCTCTCACTCATTTTAATACCTGGCTGCCAGTTTTTTTTTCCCTTTCCTCCTTTCCTCTTTTAGCTACATACACTTTCTCCCCTTCCTCCCACATTTTTGGTCTGAATTTGATGAAGGTCTGGATTTTACTCCTTGAAAGTTTTAGTGGTTGAATTAAATAACAACTTGCTTTGGTCAATCACCTAGGGAGCTTTTTAGGAATTGGGGAAACGTTTTATTTATGACACAACTTTCCACCTGTGCTGACATGACATGGAATTTACAGCTATATTGAAAGTGTTATAACCAGCACCTCAGAAATTCCACATTCTCCTGAGCTGCATTATTATGGAACATTTGTCAGGCAGCCAATTGTTGTGTCAGCCCTTAATTGATTTATATAAGCATCTGTAGGAACAAAGTACAGTGAGGGTGAGGGTGAGCCTGGGACCACTTTAGACTCCCCATTTGCCGAGTTTCCTGTGGACATGAGAGATTTCCACACAGAATTGAGCATTAGACAACATGGTTTTATTTTTGTTTTATTTTAGGCAGCGTGTTTAAAATTACATATATTAACAAAGCCAGTATAAACTTTTATTACTTTGTGAAAAGTTGAGTGAGTTTCCCCTCTCTCTGCCATGCTGTTAGTTAACTGTAAAGAACACCTGGGCCTAAAAGGTAGGATAAATTTTCCCCTGGGCAGGGTGTTGAATAAAGAAACCAAGAAATGCCTCTAACATGTTTTCCTCTGACAGCCTTCATTTATAAAATATAGCAGTTATCTAGAATAGCTCTCTCTTACACTTAGATTCCACTCCTGGATTAGAAACATAAATCTAAATTACTCATTTAAAAACACCTGGTCTGAGGTTAGGTCCAAGTTGAGAAAACCTGAGAAATCAGCAAAAAGGGACCACAGTAAGAATGCTCAGGACACCCATTCACTACAACATTGGTTCTTGGGTACACAGACAGTTTCTACAAGAGCACCCAAACAATGCAGTTCCTGGGAGGTCTTGGATAAGCTAATTTTAGCTATTGCCATCTTTGATGACACCCCAGTCTCTGCCATTCCCTAATGTATTATATATGGTTCAAGTCAAACACTTAGTTTATGTACCTTGTCTATGTTGCTATGTGAATTTGCAATGATTTACTCACTGTTGTCTAGAAGCTTCTGTAAGAGATGCAATGCAGGGGATAGGGCATGATAAGAGATAAGCATGGTGTGAGTATGGAACCAGAGCTATATGATGAAAGAAAGGAGTGACTTAAGTCTATTAGGGCCTCTGGCTTTGAGTAATCACAGCTGCGAGTTAGTCTAGGGTAGGGTGGCTTCTTTCTACTGCCCCCAGAGAACGGGCTGGTCAGTAGAGGACCTAGTGGTGCTGGCAAGCTTGGGGCACAATGTGCCTCGGTCACAGAGCTCCTGGCCACAGCAGACCTGGGAAACAGTGTTCCTTGATTGCATAACCCACATCCAATCCATCCTGTTGACTCCAAATTTAAAATATATAAACAATTATAATCCTCACTACATTCACAGCTGAAATTAGCAATGAGCCTTAGAAAATGCTTCCAGAAAGGCAAAAGAAAAATAAAGAGCAAAAAAGAAATAGAAAATGTATTAATTGCCTAATATTTATTTATTTATTTTACAATCCTGTATTGAGCACTTTTTATATGTCAAGCATTGTTCCACTTGCAGGGACTACAAGGACAAACAAAAGAAAGAAAAGTTGCTGCCCTCATTGAGCATATTGTGGAGGCCAGACAATATTCAAAATAAATGAGTTAAATAAATGGTATGTTATACCATCACAAGGACTAAATAAACAATAAAGCAAAGAAAAATGCTTAGCAGTATCAGGGGTGGGGACTAAAATTTTACATGGAGTGTCCACATAAAATTTAATCACTTGAGCTATATCCTGGAAAATGGGAGCAATCCAGCAATGTTGTTATCAGGGGACAAAGCACTCTACACAGAGTAGAAAAACTGTAAATGCAAATGGTGTTGAATCATGTGGCTTGATTCAGGTGGCCCAGGGAGAAAGAGTAGGAGATGATACAGAAGACACCATCCAGAGGTCAGATCACATGGTCTTAAGGAGCTACCATAAGAACCTTTTCTCAGTGGAGAAGGCATAGATATTGAGGGGTTTTATCAAAGGAAAGAATTTTATGTTAACAGGTTCCTCTAGTGGCTATGTTAATAAGAATAAACAGGGTAATGTTGGAAGCAAAGATATTAATTACATGACTATTATAATAATACAACCCAAGATGTGATATCCTTTTTGTAGGCTTCATTGCTAATTCCACTTTATCTTTTGTTCCTTACACTTTGGGCTCTTTTATCTACTCTATAAACTCTCTTCATCTCATAACCTCTCAGGACTTAGACTAGCATACATGAGAATGATTCACATTTCTTGATTGGGAGCATTTTTTATTCTCTTGAGTGTTGTGCTCTGTAACAGTCTATTGAAATTTCCTCTTGGTTTTTAAAAAAATTCTTCAAATTGTAGAAAGTAAAATTTATTATCTTCTCTCACCAAACTTGTCATGCTCTATTCTCAGTTAATGGTGCCACCATCCATCTAATCACAAAATCTAGAACTTAGGTGTCTTCACTTTCTCCATCACAGTCACTGGCAACTTCATTTAGAAGGTCTTTCTGGGCCCTGGCCAGATGGCTCAGCGGTAGAGCGTTGGCCTGGCGTGCAGGAGTCCCGGGTTTGATTCTCAGCCAGGGCACACAGGAGAAGCACACATCTGCTTCTCCACCCCTCTCCCTCTCCTTCCTCTCTGTGTCTCTCTTCCCCTCCTGCAGCCAAGGCTCCATTGGAGCAAAGTTGGCCCGGGCGCTGAGGATGGCTCTATAGCCTCTGCCTTAGGCACTAGAATGGCTCTGGTTGCAGCAGAGCAGCGCCCCGGATGGGCAGAGCATCGCCCCCTGGTGGGCATGCCAGGTGGATCCTGGTCGGGCGCATGCGGGAGTCTGTCGGACTGCCTCCCTGTTTCCAACTTCAGAAAAATACAAAAAAAAAAAAAAAAAAAAAAAAAGGTCTTTCTGGTCCGGATAACATTATGATTTCTTGCTTCTATCTTCATCTGGCAAATATAAACATTCTATGTCTGAATGTATGGATGTATGTGTGTGTGTTATATATCCATGATATAGCCACACTCAAAAATGACATGAACATATCTATAGACCAAGCTCAAGTAACAAATAAACAACACAGAATAGTAACAGGCAAACATCGTGGTTCTGGGATGCTCTAAGACAGAAAAGTGGCAGATAGAACCAGAAATCTGATCAGATGACAAAGGGAATGAAGCCAGGCTCTTTGCATGACACTGGACATGGGCAGGGCTCTCCACCTGTGGAGTTGCAATGGAAAAACCAGTGGCCACTGCCCAAGGCTCAGGTGTTAGTCATTTGTTTACTTAAAGAAGACAGACTGGACTTAAACCAAGCTGCCTGCCAGCTCCTATGACTTATTTTTTAAGTGTTCCAGATCATCCCTTGCTTCTAATATAAAACCTATTTGGGGACTAGAGTTCTAGCAGTGCCTCAAGGCAACCAAACCACCATAGAAAGAAAAAAAACAGTCCTAAAAGAGCAAAAAATATACAAACCTGTAAACAAAAATTTCAAACCAAAACTACCACTAAAAGAAAGTCAAGAAGATCGACAAGTAGGAGATAATGCCAGTATTGAAAGAATAAAAATTGCAAAACATTCTCAGAAGTGATTTTGAAATCATTTTGTTGAAGATTTTCAGAGACACAAAAAAGAACCAGACAAAAGATTGTAAAACACCAACTAGCAGACATAGCTCAAAAAGAAATGGTTAAAAACAGAAACAACTAGCAATCACATATACATGAGAGTCCTTGACTTTAAAAAATGAATATTCTAGAATGCAGTTAAATAATTATAAAATTCAGATACTAATGACCATTTATCCAGAAAGAACACAGAAGACAAGTAAATGAAAAATGTGAAAGATTATTTGAGGCTGCAAAACACATCTTAAAGGGATTTGAAAATACAAAAACAAACAAATGAGCAATTTTCTAAAAAATAAATTCCAGAATTGAGGACATGAGTTTTTGGATTAAAAATGCATGCTTAGGGATAGGTATGTTAAATAAAAACCTACATCTAGCCCCACAACAGTAAAATTGGAAAGCATGAAAGATAAAGTGCAAAGTCTTAACTGCTACCAGAGAGAAAAGAATAACAAATATACTTAGAACCAATTTCAGCAGATGATTTTTGAAGAAAATTGAGTAGTATTTTGAAGTGTTAAGGGAAAACTACCATCAATTTAACACTTTATACTACACTAAACCATAATTCAAGAGTAGAGGCAAGATGAAGATATTTTTAGACCCACCAAAGCTATGAAAATATAGTTTTCAACAGGTTAAAAGAAGTCCTAAGCAATATAGCTCATTAGTAAGAAAAATAAACCAAACTTAATGACATTAAATATTGAAAACAAAAATGATTGAAGAAATGGTAGAATATGTTGGCAATCTATAAACCATGTGGAAACAATTCTAGAAACATCAGTGAAAATGGTGGGGGTTGTAGAAAGCCATGGGAACTTCAGTGTGCAGGAAATAAGGTGGTTAAGTTATTATCTTAAGAGAAGGACAGAGAAGTTTTATCTTTTGTTAAAAATAAGAAACAAAGGGAGTCAGAGAAATAGATGCTAGAATTTAAGCATAATTTCCCAAAATAAAAAAAAAAAGCATATATAATAGGTTCCAAATTAAATTCCAGCAATCTAAAAGAAGTCTGGAAAGGGAAAGTGTGAAGAAAGCAAAGAAAAGCATAGAAAGCAGATCAAAAAGCAGCAGTAATAATTCCATATATATTAGTAATCTTAAATTGGTAACAGCTTTCAAACTCCTCTAAATAAAAATTAAGACCACCGTGTTGGGAAAATTTTCAGGTAAATTCTGACTATAACAGACACAATATTTTATTGTGGTAAAAAAGACATAAAATTTACCATCTTAAACATTTATTTTGATTTATTTTATTTCTTAATTAAAATATAGGTGACACACAACATTATATCAATTTTGGGTATATAAAATAATGATTCTACATTTGAATATCTTATGATGTGATCACCAAGAAAGATCTATTACTGTACTAAATTCGTATAACATTTTGACTATATACTCCCTGTGCTGGACTTGATATCCTTGTGACTTATTTATTTTATTTTTAAATAAATTTTCAATTACAGTTGACATATAATATTATATTAGCTTCAGGTGCACAATATTGTAATTAGACATTTGCATAACTTGTAAAGTGATCCCCCCATTACTAGTCTTCATCAGTAGAGGTCTAGTACCCATCTAACACCATACATAGTTATTACAATATCATTGACTATATTCTCTACGTTGTACTTTACATCCCGTGACCATTTTTATGACTGGCAATTTGCACATCTTAATCCCTTCCCCTTTTTCATGCATCCCCCCAACTCCCATCTCATCTGTCAACCATCAGTTTGTTCTCTTTATCATTTCCTTTTTTGTTTGTTTTTTAGGTTCCACATAGAGGTGAAACTATATGGTATTTGTCTTTCTCTGTCTGACATATTTTACTTGGCTTAATACCTTCAAGATACATTTATATTGGTGTACATGGCAAGATTTCACTCTTTTTTATGGCTGTCATATTCTGTTGCATATATGTACCACTTTTAGTCATCTGCTGATGCACACAGGTTGCTTTCATACCTTAGCTATTGTATATAATGCTGCAATAAACATAGAGATGCATATGTCTTTCCAAATTAGTGTTACGGGTTTCTAAGATATATATTCAGAAGTGGAATTGCTAGACCCTCTTTGTCTCTTGTTATGATCTTTGTTTGAAAGTTTATTTTGTCTGATATAAGTATTGCTACCCATTTTTTTTATTTTCATTTACATGAAGCATCTTTTTTCATTCCATTACTTGCAGTCTATGTGTGTCTTTTGATTTGAAGTGGGTTCTTTGTAGGTAGCATATGTATGGGTCTTGTTTACTTAACTAGTCAGCTATTTTATGTCTTGAATGGAGCACTTAATCCGTTTACATTTAAAGTAATTGTTGATAGGGATGTATTATTGCAATTTTATTATTTATATTTTTTTACCTTTTTTTTCCTTCTTTCTATTCTTAAAGTCCTTTAAATATTGCTCATAATACTGGTTTGGTGGTGATGAATTTCTTTAGCTTTTTTATTCTGAGAAACTCTTTATCTTTGATTTTAAATGCTAGCCTTGCTGAGTAGAGTAGTCTTAGTGGTAGGTCCTTTCTTTTTCATTATTTTAAGTAATTTCACTAATGTCTTTTATTTCTTTCTCTTGCCTGATAGCTCTGGCTAAAACTTCCAGCACTATAATAAATAAGAGTGTAGAAAGTTGACAGCCTTGTCTTACTCCTGACTTTAGAGGAAAAGCTTTCAGTTTTTTACTATTTAATATGATATTAGCTTATGATTTGTCATATAAGGCCTTTATTATGTTGAGGTACTTTTCTTCTATACTCACAGTATTGAGTGCTTTAAACATAAAGGGATGTTGTATCTTATTGAATGCCTTCTCAACAACTATTGATAAAATCATATGATTTTTGTTCTTTGTTTTGTCAATATGGTAGAGTATTATGTTAATCAATTTACATATATTGAACCATTCTTGTGCTCGTGGAATGAATCCCACTTGATCACAATATATTATTTTTTTAATATGTTGTTATATTTGATTTGCTAGTATTTCATTTAGGACTGTTGCATCTGTATTGATTAGAGATATAGGTCTGCAGTTTTCTTTCTTTTGTATTGTTCTTCCCAGGTTTTGATATGAGCGTTATGATGGCCTCATAAAATGTGTTAGAAGTATTGCTTCTTCTTTTATTCTTTGGAAAACTTTGAGACAGCTAGGTACCAAATCTTCTATGAATGTTTGGTAGAAATCACTAGTGTAGCCATCTGGTCCTGGACTTTTATTTTTGGGGAGGTTTTTGATAGTTGTTTCTATTTCCTCCCTGCTTATGTTTTTATTTAGGCTTTTGATGACTTTGTGACTCAGTGTAAAAATAATTGTATACTGGTAGTTCTAAAAACTTATTCATTTCTTTTAAATTGTTGAATTTGGTGGCATATAATTTTTCATAGTATTCTACTATGATCCTTTGTACATCTATGATATCTGTGGTAACTTCTCTTTCATTTCAGATTTTGTTTATATGAGGCCTTTTTCTTTTTCCTTAGTGAGTCTAGTGAGTGGTATATCAATTTTATTGATCTTTTCAAAGAATCAGCTCATTATATTAAATTTTTCTGTAGTTTTTCTGTTTCTTATCTTATTTAGTTCTGCTCTAATTTTTATTATTTCATTTAATCTGATGACTTTGGGTTGTATTTATTCTTCTTTTTCTAGTTCCTTAAGATGTGATGTTAGGTCATTTCTTGGGATCCTTCCTGTTTCTTGATATAAGCCTATAATGATATAAACTTTCCTCTTACTAGTGCTTTTGCTGCATGCCAGTAATTTTGACATGTCGTGTTTTCATTTTTGGTTGTCTGTATATGTCTTTTGATAAGCTTTTTTCTCCTTTGATCCAGTTATTTTTTTAGAAGTATGTTGTTTAATTTCCACATTTTTGTGGGTCTCCTTGCTTCCCATTTGCAGTTGAATTCTAGTTTCCAAGCCTTATGATCAGAGAATATGTTTGGTATACCATATTTCCCCATGTATAAGATGCACCCATAAATAAGAGGCACCTTAATTTGGGGGCTCAAAATTTGAAAATATATATATAATTTACATAAAGTTATTGAACTCAATATAAATATAGTATTTTTTCATTATAAAATTCATACAACTCTTCATCCCTGTTCAAAAGTCCCATCCATTTGCTTGTCCTCATCTGTGTCTAATGACGAATCACTGTCTTCAACAATGATCGTGAAAACAAGCACAAAAAAGCAGAAAATGCAAGTAAAAGAATCTATGACCACTGTATAAGATGCACGCAGTTTTTAGAACCCAAATTTTTAAAAAAAGGATGCATCTTATTCATTGGGAAATATGATCATTTTAATCTTTCTGAATTTGTTGATGTTAGTTTTGTGGCCCAATTTATGGTCTATTCTTTACAATGTTCCATGTATACTTGAGAAAAATGTATAATCTAATGTTCTGGAATAAAATGTCCTGTGAATGTCTATTATTTCCATTTGCTCTAGTGTCTCATTTAAGACCAACATATCTTTATTGGTTTTCTGTTTGGATTAGACTGTCAATGGTATGTTCAGATCTTTAATTATGATTTTGTTTTTTTCTGTTTCCATTTTTAAATCAGTTAGTAGATGTCTTATATATTTTAGTGCTCCCTAGTTAGGTGCATATATATTAAGAAGTGTTATGTCTTATGATACGATGTCCCCTTTACCATTATAAAATGTCCATCTTTGTCTCTGGTTACTTTGTTGTCTTGAACTCAGTATTATCAGATATGAGTATGGCTAAACCTGCTTTTCTTTGGTATTATTTGCTTGGAGAATTGTTTTACAACCTTTCACTTTGAATTTGTTTTTATCCTTGTAGCTAGATGTGTTTCTTGAAGGCAGCATATGGTAAGGTTTTGCCTTTTGACCCAATATGCTACTCTGTACCTCTTTATTGGTGAGTTTAATCCATTTACATTTTGGGTAATTATTGACACTTGAGGATTTTCTATAGCCATTTTATGTTTTGCTTTCTGACAGCTCTGTGTCTTGTTTGGTTCTTCTTTTTTGTTTTTCAGTCATTTGTTTTTGTTTGGTGATATTCTATACTTCTTTGTCATGTTTCTTCTTTTTTTAAGCTATGTGTTTCAGTAGTGGCATTTTCATGGGTGGTTACCATTAGGTTATTAAGAGAAAAATTGTCATATTTACAAGAGTCCATTGTCTTCTGAGTACTTCTGTACTCCATCTCCCTTTGCTACTTCTGATCTTTATTCTATCCACTTTTATGGTATTGTTGTCACAGATTATCATTGTTTTTGTGAACTTGCTGGAGATTTTACTTGTAGTTTTCTTTCATTTTGTTCTTTGTATCTGGTTGAATAACTTCCTTGAGTATTTCTTGCAGTGTGAGTTTTCTGGTGATAAGTTCCCTCAGCTTCTCTATGTCTGTAAAATTTTTTATTTCTCCTTTTTATTTAAAAGATAGCTTTGATGGATATAGTATTCTTGGCTGGTAATTCCTCTTTTTCAGTACTTTGAATGTTTGCATTCACTTTCTTCTGGCTTGTAGAGTTTCTGCTGAGAAGGCTGATGATATCCTAATGGGCTTTCCTTTATGTGTTATGTTCTTCTTTTCCCTTGCTGCCTTGAGGATTCTTTCTTTGTCATTGATTTGTGATAATTTCATTATGATGTGCCTTGGAGTAGTTATGTTTGGGTTGCAGTAACTTGGCATTCTATTTGCTTCTTTTATTTGAGTTTCTAAGTCTTTCCATAGGTTTGTGAAGTTCTTGTCAATTATTTGTTTGAATAGGCTCTCTATTCTCTTTTCTCTCGTTTTATTTTCTGATATACCCATTTTTCTTATATTGCTCTTTCTGATGGAGTCAGACAATTCTTGTAGAGCTCTCTCATTTTTTAACTTTCTGAGTCTCTCTCTAGCATCTCTAGTTGCTGTCTTTGATGTCACTGATTATCTCCTCTATCGAACCTGTCCTATGAACTTAACTTGAAACCTCAGTTTTCAATTCATATTTTGAGTTCTTCATCTCTGTTTGGTTCTTTTTTAGAGTTTCAGTCTCTTTGGTGAAGAACTCCTTTTGTTCATTAATTTGGTTTTTGAACCCGTTAAATTGCCTATCAGTGTTTTCTCACATTTCATTGAGTATTTTTTGAACTTCAACTTTGAATTCCTTGTCATTTAACTCCAAGGTTTCCCTGTAATTGAAATATTTTCTGTAGATTTTTCATTTTCTTTCTTAACTACA
Source organism: Saccopteryx leptura (assembly GCF_036850995.1). Classification (NCBI taxonomy): domain Eukaryota; kingdom Metazoa; phylum Chordata; class Mammalia; order Chiroptera; family Emballonuridae; genus Saccopteryx; species Saccopteryx leptura. The sequence continues at coordinate 176,869,545 of NC_089504.1, read as the reverse complement.
TCTCTGTCTTGTGTATCAATGGTATTTGATTTCTTCTTCCTTGATGCCATTTGAGAGTTGTATTGTTAATAACTCTAAAAAGAAACAACTAAAAAATAAAAAATAGAGGATGACATCAGAGTAATGGCAGGATAGGAAGTGATATCGATAAATCTTCCCCAAAACTCAACAAGATCTTCAACCAGAAACAGAAAAACCTATCCTTGGAGCCTCCAGATGTTTCGCAATACACCCGAAGATATGGTCGAGTGAAAAATTGGCTAAATATATAACCAAACCCCGAAGGAAATAGGGAGTAAGAAATGCTCCGCCTTCCTCACTAACCTAAACAGGGCAGCTTTCTCTGGTAACTGTGAATATAGAAACTGAGGCGGGCAAAGGGGGTGAATACATCCAGGCCGCGACACAAACGGCCGAACCAGGCTGTGGCACGGAGATCCAAGCCGAGGAAAAACTGATCCTGTGGCAACCCGGGCAATTCAAGCTAACACTCACGCCAAACCCAAACAAAGAAAGACAAGCGGGGCAGCCATTTTACCCAATCTCCTGGTCGGCGCGCGCAGATAGTGGGCGAGAGATTTCTTCCTAAGCCCCAGGAGTGGGTGCCCGTGTTACCCCACAGAGAGACAGAGTCAGAGGCCTTTGTGTGGGCCGAAAGCGGAATCTCTGGGCAGCCCCAGCGCCCTGGGAAAGCCGCGCATGGGAGGGAGCGAGAATTAATTCCAATGGTGGAACTTTTCCGTGCTGGTAGGGGATTCACTCAGAGGGAAACGTGGCCAGCCTGCGCACGCAGATAGTGAGCGAGAAATTCCTCCAAGTGCCTTGACAGTGCACGCCCGTGGTATCGCACAGAGGGGCAGAGTCAGGGGCCTTTGTGTGGGCCAAAGCAGAATCTCGGGCCGCCCCAGCACCTTGCAAGAGCCGCGCACGGGGACGGAGTGAGACCAATTCCAACACAGAAATTTTTTCATGCGGCTGGGGGTTTCACTCAGAGCGTGAGACTGCTGGCCGGATATCCTGGTCTGCGCATGCAGATAGTGAGCGAGAGTTTCCTCCAAGCACCCCGGAAGTGGGCCCCCGCCTATGTGACCGGACAGAGTGGCAGAGCCAGAGGTCTTTGAGTGGGTGGAAACCCCGCCTGATTATGCTAGCAGCTCTGACTGACTGAGCCTTACCCAGAGCCCTGTGCTGAGTGGAAATAGAGTGGGGAGTTGCCAGCTCTTTGAGCCTCTTACTATCCAGGCAGAGGCAGCAGCAACCCCATAGCTGGATTATCAGACTACTAATTGAGGAAGGAAAGACTAGGAGAAAGGCTCCAGGAACATGGATCTCTCACTGGCAGAGCCTATAAATGCTAATGAGCCTAGACTACTAACGAGACTAAAGCACAATACATGACATCACCATAGAGACTTATCAACTGAAAACCTCTACCTGAGCATGCCAAAGGGGCAGAACCTGGGGTACAGAGTCACCGACCAGGAAGAGGGAGAGAAAAGAAAAAGCAAGAAGATAACCTCTCAAAATCAAGAATAATCTGCAGACTTTATAACCTATCCCATTTTATTATATTTGTTCGTTTGTTTCTCTTATCTTCATTCTTGATTTTTTTTTCCTCCTCCACTTTGGCCGATTAACTCTCTGCTGGTCTTACTCTCTCCTCTCCTTGAACTACACTACTTATAAGTGTTACATCTCCCATTATCTTTTCTCTCCTCTTCTTTTCTCTCTATGAGGGTTGCACTCCAAAATCCTTAACTCTCTCTCTCTTTCTCTCCTCTTTTTTCTTTTTTCTTCTTTTAGTGGTTCCCTCTTTTTTTCTCTCTCTCTCTTTCTTTTCTCCCTCTATATTAATTTCTTCCTTTCTCCTTTACATCTCCTCTCATTCAAACCTCAATAACGAACAAATTATCTTATCTGGGACACAAACTTATGTTTGTGGCATTTGGGGGGGGGGTTTATTTCACCTTTTTAACTCACTAGCAATGCTCCCATACCTGGCTCTCCATTTTATCCAGTTCTTGTTCCACTAAATACAATAGTAATTTTTTAATTTGTCCCCCATTTTTCTGTTTTCCTCTTATTCCTCTCATCATAACTCTTAGTCAACCAACAACTAAAAGCAAATCATTTTATTCTTGACCCAAATTTTTTCCTTATTTGCTTTTTGTGGGTCCATACCCCCTTCTTTTTTCTTTTTTCTTTTTCTTTTTCTTTTTTTTTGCCCCTTTATTACTTTTCCCCAATTCAGGCACTCCATTAAAGTCATTGTTTGTTATAATTCACAGTTCACCACAAGATTTTCTCAAGAAAGAGGGGAGAGGAGAGGAGAGGAAAAAAGGAGGGGGGAAATAATTTCATTTTTTAAAATTTTTATTTTATTTTATTTTTATTTATTTCATTATTAATTTTTTTTAAAAAACAACTCTTTTTGATTTTTTATTTTTTTAACTTTTTATTCTTTATTAAATCTCATTAATACTATCAACAAAACCACCCTCAGATGCCATTAAGGAAGAGAAAATCGAATATCATGGATACAAAAGAAAGAGAGGTAACACAGCTAGATGAGGAAAAAATCTATGGAGAAAAATTTAATATATTGGAAACCTTGGAGCTAAATGACAGAGAATTCAAGATAGAAATCCTAAAAATCCTCCAAGATATACAACAAAACACAGAAAGGCAATTTAGGGAGCTCAGAAAACAACTCAATGAACACAAAGAATATATGTCCAAAGAAATTGAAACTATAAAAACAAATCAAACAGAGATGAAAAACTCAATTCACGAGCTGAAAAATGAAGTAACAAGCTTAGCTGATAGAACAGGTCAGATAGAAGAGAGGATTACTGAAATAGAAGACAAGCAACTTGAGGCACAACAGAAAGAAAAAAGAGCCTCAAAAATTAAAAAAATGAGATAGCCCTACAAGAATTATCTGACTCCATCAAAAAGAATAACATAAGAATAATAGGTACAACAGAGGGAGAAGAGAGAGAAAATGGAATGGGGAACATACTCAAACAAATAATAGATGAGAACTTCCCAATCCTGTGGAAAGAACTAAAGCCTCAAGTTCAAGAAGCAAACAGAACTCCGAGTTTTCTTAACCCCAACAAACCTACTCCAAGGCATATCATAATGAAATTGGCACAAACCAACAGCAAAGAAAAAATTCTCAAGGCAGCCAGGGAAAAAAAGAATACAACATATAAAGGAAGGCCCATTAGATTATCATCAGATTTCTCAGCAGAAACTCTACAAGCTAGAAGAGAGTGGACCCCAATATTTAAAGTCCTGAAAGAGAGGAACTTTCAGCCATGAATACTATACCCATCAAAGCTATCCTTCAAATATGAAGGAGAAATAAAAACATTCACAGATACAGAAAAGATGAGGGTATTTATCATCAGAAAACCCCCACTCCAGGAATTACTAAAGGGGGTTCTCCAATCAGATACAAAAAACAAAAAAAAAAAACAGAGCCACAAGTAAAATCTCCAAGAAGAACACAATAAAACCAAATTTAAACTGTGACAACAACAAAAAGAAAGGGCGGGAGAAGATGGAGATTAACAGTAGCAAAGGACGATGGAGTGCAAAAGTACTCACAAAATAGTTTGCTACAATGAACAGGGTAGGGACCCTTTTCATTACTCAAAGGTAACCACCATTGAAAAAAACACCACAGAAGCACATGAGATAAAAAAGATAGCAACAGAGGAAAGATGGATGGAATACAACCAAATAAAAACAAAAGATAGGAAAACGAAAGAGAAGGATCAAACAAGACACAAAACTAACAGAAAGCAAGATATAAAATGGCAATAGGGAACTCACAAGTGTCAATAATTACACTAAATGTAAATGGATTAAACTCACCAATAAAAAGGCACAGAGTAGCAGAATGGATTAAAAAGGAAAATCCAACTGTATGCTGCCTACAGGAAACTCATCTAAGTAACAAGGATAAAATCAAATTCAAAGTGAAAGGCTGGAAAACAATACTCCAAGCAAATAACATCCAAAAAAAAGCAGGCGTAGCAATACTCATATCTGATAATGCTGACTACAAGACAGCAAAAGAACTCAGAGACAAAAATGGCCATTTCATAATGGCTAAGGGGACACTGAATCAAGAAGACATAACAATTCTTAATATATATACACCAAACCAAGGAGCACCAAAATATATAAGACAGCTACTTATTGACCTTAAAAGAAAAACTGACAAAAATACAATCATACTTGGAGACCTCAATACACCGCTGACGGCTCTAGATCGGTCATCCAAACAGAGAATCAACAAAAATATAGTGGCCTTAAACAAAACACTAGAGCACCTGGATATGATAGACATCTACAGGACATTTCATCCCAAAGTGACTGAGTATACATTTTTCTCTAGTGTACATGGATCATCCTCAAGAATTGACCATATGTTGGGCCACAAAAACAACATCAGCAAATTCAGAAAAATCGAAGTTGTACCAAGCATATTTTCTGATCATAAAGCCTTGATTCTAGAATTCAACTGCAAAAAAGAGGAAAAAAATCTCACAAAAATGTGGAAACTAAACAACATACTTTTAAAAAATGAATGGGTGAAAGGAGAAATAAGTGCAGAGATCAAAAGATATATACAGACTAATGAAAATGACAATACGACATATCAGAATCTATGGGATGCAGCAAAAGCAGTGATAAGAGGGAAGTTCATATCACTTCAGGCCTATATGAACAAACAAGAGAGAGCCCAAGTGAACCACTTAACTTCCCACCTTAAGGAACTAGAAAAAGAAGAACAAAGACAACCCAAAACCAGCCGAAGAAAGGAGATAATAAAAATCAGAGCAGAAATAAATGAATTAGAGAACAGAAAAACTATAGAAAAAATTAATAGAACAAGGAGCTGGTTCTTTGAAAAGATCAACAAAATTGACAAACCCTTGGCAAGACTTACCAAGGAAAAAAGAGAAAGAACTCATATAAACAAAATCCAAAATGAAAGAGGAGAAATCACCACGGACACCGTAGATATACAAAGAATTATTGTAGAATATTATGAAAAACTTTATGCCACTAAATTCAACAACCTAGAAGAAATGAATAAATTCCTAGAACAATACAACCTTCCTAGACTGAGTCAAGAAGAAGCAGAAAGCCTAAACAGACCTATTAGTAGAGAAGAAATAGAAAAAACCATTAAAAACCTCCCCCAAAATAAAAGTCCAGGCCCTGACGGCTATACCAGCGAATTTTATCAAACATTCAAAGAAGACTTGGTTCCTATTCTACTCAAAGTCTTCCAAAAAATTGAAGAAGAAGCAATACTTCCAAACACATTTTATGAGGCCAACATAACCCTCATACCAAAACCAGGCAAGGAGGGCACAAAAAAAGAAAACAACAGACCAATATCTTTAATGAATACAGATGCTAAAATACTAAACAAAATACTGGCAAACCGAATACAACAACATATTAAAAAAATAATACATCATGATCAAGTGGGATTCATCCCAGAATCTCAAGGATGGTTCAACATACGCAAAACGGTTAACGTAATACACCATATCAACAAAACAAAGAACAAAAACCACATGATCTTATCAATAGACGCAGAAAAGGCTTTTGATAAAAAACAACACAATTTTATGTTTAAGACTCTCAACAAAATGGGTATAGAAGGAAAATATCTCAACATGATAAAGGCCATATATGATAAACCATCAGCTAACATCATATTAAATGGCACTAAACTGAAGGCTTTCCCCCTTAAATCAGGAACAAGACAGGGTTGTCCACTCTCTCCACTCTTATTTAATGTGGTACTAGAGGTTCTAGCCAGAACAATCAGACAAGACAAAGAAATAAAAGGCATCCATATCAGAAAAGAAGAAGTAAAGGTATCACTTTTTGCAGATGATATGATCCTATACATCGAAAACCCCAAAGAATCCACAAAAAGACTACTAGAAACAATAAGCCCATACAGCAAGGTCGCAGGATACAAAATTAACATACAGAAGTCAATAGCCTTTCTATATGCCAACAATGAAACAATTGAGAACAAACTCAAAAGAATAATCTCCTTCACGATTGCAACAAAAAAAATAAAATACTTAGGAATAAACATAACAAAGAATGTAAAGGACTTATATAATGAAAACTATAAACCATTGTTAAGGGAAATCAAAAAAGATATAATGAGATGGAAGAATATACCTTGTTCTTGGTTAGGAAGAATAAATATAATCAAGATGGCTATATTACCCAAAGCAATATACAAATTTAATGCAATTCCCATCAAACTTCCAATGACATTTTTTAAAGAAATAGAGCAAAAAATCATCAGATTTATATGGAACTATAAAAAACCCTGAATAGCCAAAGCAATCCTAAAGAAAAAGAATGAAGCTGGGGGCATTACAATACCTGACTTCAAACTATATTATAGGGCCACGACAATCAAAACAGCATGGTATTGACAGAAAAATAGACACTCAGACCAATGGAACAGAATAGAAAGTCCAGAATAAAACCACATATATATAGTCAAATAATTTTTGATAAAGGGGCCAAGAACACACAATGGAGAAAAGAAAGCCTCTTCAATAAATGGTGCTGGGAAAACTGGAAAGCCACATGCGAAAGAATGAAACTCGACTACAGTTTGTCCCCCTGTACTAAAATGAACTCAAAATGGATCAAAGATCTAAACATAAGACCTGAAACAATTAAGTACATAGAAGAAGACATAGGTACTCAACTCATGGACCTGGGTTTTAAAGAGCATTTTATGAATTTGACTCCACAGGCAAGAGAAGTGAAGGCAAAAATTAATGAATGGGACTACATCAGACTAAGAAGTTTTTGCTCAGCAAGAGAAACTGATAACAAAATAAACAGAAAGCCAACTAAATGGGAAATGATATTTTCAAACAACAGCTCAGATAAGGGCCTAATATCCAAAATATACAAAGAACTCATAAAACTCAACAACAAACAAACAAACAATCCAATAAAAAAATGGGAAGAGGATATGAACAGACACTTCTCCCAGGAAGAAATACAAATGGCCAACAGATATATGAAAAGATGCTCATCTTCTTTAGCTATTAGAGAAATGCAAATCAAAACTGCAATGAGATACCACCTCACACCTGTTCGATTAGCTATTATTAGCAAGACAGGTAATAGCAAATGTTGGAGAGGCTGTGGAGAAAAAGGAACCCTCATCCACTGTTGGTGGGAATGTAAAGTAGTACAACCATTATGGAAGAAAGTATGGTGGTTCCTCAAAAAACTGAAAATAGAACTACCTTATGACCCAACAATCCCTCTACTGGGTATATACCACAAAAACTCAGAAACATTGATACGTAAAGACACATGCAGCCCCATGTTTATTGCAGCATTGTTCACAGTTGCCAGGACATGGAAACAACCAAAAAGCCCATCAATAGATGACTGGATAAAGAAGATGTGGCACATATACACTATGGAATACTACTCAGCCATAAGAAATGATGACATCGGATCATTTACAGCAAAATGGTGGGATCTTGATAACATGATACGAAGCGAAATAAGTAAATCAGAAAAAAACAAGAACTGCATTATTCCATATGTAGGTGGGACATAAAAGTGAAACTAAGAGACATTGATAAGAGTGTGGTGGTTACGGGGGGGAGGGGGGAAAGGGAGAGGGAAAGGGGGAGGGGGAGGGGCACAAAGAAAACTAGATAGAAGGTGACAGAGGACAATCTGACTTTGGGTGATGGGTATGCAACATAATTGAACAACAAGATAACCTGGACTTGTTATCTTTGAATATATGTATCTTGATTTATTGTTGTCACCCCATTAAAAAAATAAAATTATTTAAAAATAAATAAATAAAAAATAAAAATAAATAAAAAAATAAAAAATAATAATTGAAAAAATAAATGAAAAATAAAAATTCTAAAAATAAATATAGGTAAAAAAGAATAACCACAGAAAACAAAGAGCAAAACCAAGAAGAAAGAAGGAAAAAATAGGTGGTGCAAAGAAATAAATATTAGACAAAATACCACAAAAAATAAGAGTAAACAATATAGAAATTGAAGAAAATATAATTCATATGAGAAAAAGAAAAAGAAAAAAGATTAAGTGGAAAATAATTAAAAACAAATTACTCACTAAAAATAAGAATAAAAATATAAAATTAAAGATAATAAAATTTAAATGGAAAAAAAAATCAAATGGGAAAAAAAGAATGAAGGGAGAAAAAAGACGAAGAATAATAAGAAAAAAGATAATGGAAAAAATAAAGAGTTTTTCTCAAAGTTTTGAGAGGTTACTTTTTTTTTCCCAGTAGGTGTTGCTGTCTGTACTGTAAGTTTTGGCTCTTTGCAATTCTTGGACAGAACTTCACTGCAATGTTGCTGTCATAATGATGCATGCAGGGCTGCTGTTGCATTGGTGGGTAGGGCCTATTGTGAGTGCTTTACTGTTTCAGCTTTAAGACTTTGTGTTTGCAGTTCTAGCAATGGCGATTTCAGGTCTCCAGGCACTCCTCCCCATGTTTCAACAGGCTAGGGGATCAGACATGGAGCACCTCTGCTTCTCAGGTGAGAGAGTGGTCCTGGAGAATCAGTTTTCAGGTCTGCCACTACCACTTTTGATACCCATGAGTGGATAGATGCAGGGTCTGGGAGGCTGGGGGGCTGTACCTTGTTCTTCTCCATCACTGTGCAGAGTGAGTGAGGCCCATAGGCTCACCTCGAGAACATGCGCCATGACCTGGGCTCGAATGGGTGTACCTTAGTTCAGCACCTCCCCTTCTATCCCTTAATCTCTACTCCTCTGGCTAAAGGAGGCCCAGGTACTCCAGGTTTCACTTTCTGTTTCCCAGCAAACAATGCTCAAGCAGTTTGAGCCTCCCTCCCTCAGTCCAGCAAGAAAAAGGAAAAAAGACCAGGTCACTTAGGCTTCTCTTCACTCCAGAGCTAACTGTGAGTGCATTTTATCTTCCACACCCATTTTCAACCCATCCCACCTTCAGTCCATTCAGTGCATGAATCTTTAAGATGCATCTGTGAGCCCAGCTGAGGTCCCTTCGTTGCATTATAGTTGTTTAAATTGTTGAAATTTTAAGGGGAGAGATCAGGAGTATCTCTCATGGTGCCATTACTCTGACGACATCCTATTTTACATTTTCTATCTCCATTTTTATTTCTTTGTTAAAGTTTTCACTGAGTTTGCCTATTCTCCCCTAAGTTCTTTGCCCATCCTTATAACCTGTGTTTAGAATTCTACATCTGGTAAATTACAAGTCTGCAATTTGTTTATTTCTTTTTCTGAGTTTTGTTTTGTTTTTTCAGTTGAGACATGTTTCTTTGTCTCTTCATTTTAGCTGACACACTGTGTTAGTTTTTATGAATTAGGTAGATCTGCCATGTCTCATTGTCTTATTAGAGTGGACTTATATAGAAGGTGTCCTGTAGGGCCAAGTGGCATAGTCTCCCTGGTCACAAGATCTAGTTGTATCAGGGTGTGTCCTTTGTGTAGGTTGTGTGTGCCCACTTTGATTGCTGTTGACACATCACTGGGAGGGACTATCAAGCTGATTAGCTATGAGATATAGTGATGACTACAGGAGGAGCTGTTGTGCAGGGGCTGACACCATAGAATAGAATTTGCTATAGCAGGGCTCTGGTGCCTACCAAGTCCAACCTTTGAGTATGTCATTTGTGGGGTTGGTTAGGTTGTCTTCTGTTGTGCTCTAAAGCTGGTCACCAAGGGTGCTAGTTTGGAGCCTCTTGGGAGGGGCTGTGATGCAGGCCAAAGTCAGATGCTGCCTGTGTCCGGCCCAGGGCCATGTGGTATGAAACCAGTGATCTTCAAATCGCTACCACTTGTTTTAGTCTTGGAAACACCTGGGAGAGGCTGAGTAGCAAACCAAGACTGGCTACTGCTAGTGCTGGGCTGGGGGCCACTTAGCAAGAGGTACAGGACATGCTGAGGCTAGCTGCTCCTTGTTTGACATTTGTGAACTTTTCAGAGATTTTAGGAAAGTCCATAGCAAGAGCCAAGACAAGTGATTTGTATGGAAAAGCTGCTGGAAGTGGCTTGGATGGGCCCAAAGGTTGGGTGGAATGGGGGTCTCAGGCGGGATCACTAGGGCAGGGCAATCTGTGTAACCCAAGCTGAGGGAGAATTGGTTGTAGTACATGCCTTCGCCTGCAGGCTGGATGTGGGGAGGTCTCAGCAAAGAAATAATGGCATCTGCAAGGACAGATCTGCTCCTCTAGCCCTAGTTCTAAAGAAGCTAAACAATTCTTTTTTTTTTAACCCTTTGAATATGTCCTCATGCCTCCTGACCGTCCAGAGTATAATTGTACAAAAATTTTTATTTTAAAAATGTGTAAGGCAACATTTAAAAAAGGCAAATGTATGTTCTTCCTGTTTCCATAAATTGGTTATCAAACAAACATGATTTTAAGTTAATAAAAATGTAACTGGAACTAATTTCATTTTTTAAAAAAAAACAACTCTCACTTCCGGGGGTCAGCAAGCATGAAAAAAAACTCACTACTCAAAGGGTTAAGTGAGAAGAGGGGAGATACAGAGGCAGACTCCTGCATGCGCCCCAACCGGGATCCACCCAGCAACTCCCATCTGGAGCTGATGCTCTGCCCTTCTGGGGGCGCTCGCAACTGAGTTTTTTTTAGTGTCTGAGGTGGAGGCTCCATGACGCCATGCTCAGAGCCCATGCACTCAAATTAATCGAGTCATAGCTGTAGAAAGGGAAGAGAGAGAGAAAGAAGGGGGAGGGAAGGGGTTTGAAAATCAGATAGTCATCTCTCCTGTGTGCCCTGACTGGGAATGAAACCCAGGGCTTCCACACACCAGGCGAACACTCTAACACTGAGCCAACCTGCCAGGGCCAAAGCTAGATAATTCAATTCCTTCTCATACATTTCTTATGTTTTTCAAGCTGCTACAGCAGTGCTGGAGCTCAGATCTAGCAAATCTATCAGCAAGTAAATCTGTGCATTGGCCCTTTAAGAGGAACACCTAGGACTCTAATAGTCCTCTGTCTTAGCCACAATCTGCTAATTTTCACAGCTAGAGCTTATGAGGAAGTTTCCCAACACTGGAACCCTGGACTGGGAGGCCTGGTGTAGGGCTAGGACCCCTTGCTACTCAGGGGAGAACCTCCTTAGCTGAGATATTGTTCATGTTTTTTAATTGTCACATGTGGGTGTGGGACCAGCCCATTCTGAATCTATATCCCTGCTACCAATCTTGATGTGGACTATTCTAGATCTCCTTAGTTCCAGGACACTGCTCAGCTAGAATTCAGGTGGTTCTCAATGATGGTTGCTCTATAGTTTATCTACAATTTTGATGTGCTCATGGGAGGAGGCGAGCACAGTGTTTACCTACACCACTATCTTGACTGGAAGTCTTAGAAGTTTTATGTGACTTATTTGCTTTATAACTGAAAGTTTGTATTCGTATTCCCCTTCGCCATTTTTCACCCATCCCTCCCATTGAACAAAACAAAACAGAAACAGATCCATCTTAACCAGTTTAAGTGTTACAGTTTAGTAGTGTTAAGTATATTCACACTGTTAGGCAACAGACGTCCAGAACTTTTCATCTTCTAAATCTGAAACTTTGCACGCATTAAACCACTCCTGTTATCCCCATCCCCCCAGTCCCGGGTACCACCATTGTACTACTTTCTGTCTCAATAAATTTGATTACTTTAGATGCCTCAGATAAGTAAAATGATGTTTGAGTCATTGCACAGAAAAATTGAAAATGACAGGATTGTTAAAGATACACCAAACAAATAATACATTAGTATAAAATTGACCGATTGACATTAGATAAAGTTAACCAGGGGTCTCAAACTCGCGGCCCGCGGGCCGCATGCGGCCCACAGAACAATTTTGTGCGGCCCGCAGACTAATCAACGAAGTTCAAAATATTTTGGATAAAATTAAGTAAGCCTAGGGGCCTACTTGTATTTTTCATTTCTCTAGCTAGATATTAGCTTAGTTAACAGCAGTTGTGATGCGAACTACAGTTTCTGGTCGTTTTGTGACACTGAGTAAACTGCATGTACGATTGTGCTTGTTGTACTGATTTTTTTTTTTGTTTTCAACTGCAGTGAGAAAAGTATTGCGTAACAGTTGCCTTTTGTAGACCTAGTACGGCCCGCCGAAAGGCTGTGATCTTGCTCTGCGGCCCACATGCTGAGTTGAGTTTGAGACCCCTGAGTTAAGCCCTGAGCAATGTTGTTTTTAAGGGGTGGGGAACAGGCATGAGAAACAACAATAAAGCAGACCAAGGAAAAATTACCAGCAAAACACAAGTCAAACTAGAAGAATGTAGAGATTCGGAATGAAAGCAGTATGCAGTGATGTAATAGTCCAATCAAATAGGGATATATTATCAAATTTGTAAGTTAGGAGTATTGGTGATCTGTACTGGCCATCTTGATAAAAGCAATTCTAGTTGAATGTGAGCAAATCCCTATCTCCCAAGTCAAAGAGGAAGTCTGCTTTTTGAGAAGTTTTAGAAAAATCGGAAAGTGGGTCAGAGGCTTAATGACCTGTCACAAGAGTGGAACCCAGGTTCTGATCTTAGTGTTAGAGCTGGTCATTGATGCCAAGCTGTTTGTTTCTAAAAAGGAGCTCAATAAATTAATAAATAACGAAGTCAATGAGCATCTTGGGCAATTCATCACATTAAAACTAGTATTTCAAGTAGAGGCAGGACTATTATAAGTACATTCAAAAACATAGTGCTCAAGTGCAATAAATACTTGCTCTCTCACTTTTGTAAGTAAGGGTTCAAAGCAAGTATGTCAGGTTGATCTGGAGACCATATTCCATGCAATCATTCAGATACCCCAGCTCTTCAACCAGTGAGTTCAAGGAAGGGGAGCTTTGGGCCATACTTTCTATTCTGATAGCTGAGGAAAAAGGGTGTGTGAAGGTTTTGTAGACCAGGCCTGAAAGTGGCACTTAACAACCCTGTTCACATTCTACTAGAAAAAAAACAGCAGTATGGTTACAGACATGTCCTTACAAACTGTAAGATGGTTGAGACAAGTACAGTCGCTGGGCAATCATATGTCCAGTTCAACAGGAAAAAGGAATCTATTGACACCGCTGGCCACCTATTTACCTTAGTGTTTGCTTTTCTTGCTGAGTGCTAGACAGTCATCTGATGATTGTTAAAAAAAAAAGGCTTTTACTTTATTTATTTCTTCCTAGAAACTCTCTTATTGACATGTAGGTCACTGTTTTTAGTATTTCCCATAAATGACATCACAGCTGGCTTAGTATTAATGGATTCTCTGTGATTTTTGCACAATGATTCATATAAAGTTCTATGGGGAAATGTTGGAGTAAAAGAAAAGGTTTGATTTTGAAAGAGGAGTGGGTTTCTGCCTAATGAGAGAAGAAAAAGAGCATTTCAAGAAAATAGTTTTGTCATTTGTCTAGGAGCCTCTTGGGAGAAGAATATTTGCTTTAATAGTATATGATTATAGCCTAAGCATTTAACACACCGCCTAGCACAGTAGCCAATCAATAAATATTTGCTGAACCAAATATGAGAAAAATATGCACAATAACAACCAACAGTATGTCGCTACCAAATTTCAACTCTGAGCTGTACATATGTCAAAATAAAGCCATTGAGGTGCAAGGGACTAGTCGGGGGGTCCTGTATTATCCTGTTAAAAAGTTGGGAGGGGGGTCTGGGAAAGGGGCGTGGTTTGAAGGGTTGGCTGGAATCAATATGTGAAAGGTTTTATATGCTATAATTAGGACTTAAAGTTTAGCTGTTAAAGATTTTTACACAGGAAAGTGACCAATTTAGAGATATTTTAGAAAAACAATTCTAGTAACAGCAAAACAAGAAGTTGGATGAGAGAGATACAAGGGCCAAGAAGACACTTCTGCAAGGGACAGATAAGGGTCTGAACTTGGCTGAGGTAATGGGATAGGTAATGGGATACAAGGAAAGGCATAAACAGCCTTGAGATAATTCAGGTGCAAAATCAACAGGAATGGTGATGACTGATAACTAAACAAGAATGGGCATACCAGCACTGGACCAGATAACCATCTTGTTCTAAAACGTGCCAATTGAAGTGTATTTAACAATTCTAGGTAGTTCAGGTGGAATTAGAGACAAAAATTAGTGCCAGTTACGGGGCCCTACTAACCAGCATTTAACACATTGTATTATAAGCATTTATTTATTTACAAATCTGTTTCCTATCCCACTGGTAATTAGGACAAGGATCATTTTATCTAATTCACCTCACCTATTCAAAATACACAATTAAGTATATAAAAAATGTTTGGCAACTGACAGTGTGTTGTTACCAAATTTCAACTCTGAGCTGCAAATAGGAAAAAATAAAGTGATATGCAGAAATATCATATAACTACCATAAAAATGACAATAATTTCACAAAGGCTTTAGGTATTATGTTCAAATGTGATTTAAGAAAAAAGGTTAAAACTTGTTAACAGCCAAAATCAACCATGAAACTCAACAAAGACATATGAAAAAGAGGAAGTACTTATAGAAATCCAAGAATAAAACTGTAACAATTTTGAGTTGCTTTGCCTGATTTTTCAAAATGTATTCTCAAAAATTCTTTAGTTAAAAAATGTAATACTAATAAAAATCTACATGTGAATATTGGTTATAATTTTTTGTGTTCCTGGATATCAATCATTATATGGGAGGATATATAATTCAAAATGTAGAATTAGGATACTTGTGAGGAAATACAGTAAAAATAAAAATGAACTTGCAATTTTGCAATAACAATATATTTGATAAATTGCACATTTCCATCTATAATATAAACTCTCATGTATATTTTATCTTGATAATATATCTCGAGTAAAATCAAATATCTTTATTAGAAGACAGACCCCTACTATCAGACATCTCAAAAAAATAAACAAACAAATGGCCCAAAATGTTGGGATAATTCAGTATATATTCATCATATATTCAGTAAATATGATATATGTGGGCAAACCTCTTTTCTGTGAAAATACCAACTGAAGTATCTCTGCAAATTCTCAAAACTGTTTCAGTGCACTCTTATCATACATTAATTTAAACTGTCTCATGGAGCCTGATGAGGTGGTGGCACAGTAGATAGAGCATCGGACAGGATGCAGAAGACACAGGTCCAAAATCCCAAGGTCGCCAGCTTGAGCAAGGGGTCACTGGCTTGAGCGTGGGATCATAGACCTAACCCCATGGTCACTGGCCTGAAGCCCAAGGTTGCTGGCTTGAGTCCAAGGTCACTGACTTGAGCAAGGGGTCACTCGCTGTGCTATATATCAGTGGTCCCCAAATCTGGGCCGCAGACAGGTACCGGTCCGCAGATAAAGAATAAATAACTTACATTATTTCCGTTTTATTTATATTTAAGTCGGAACGATATTTTATTTTTTAAAAAATGACCAGATTCCCTCTGTTACATCCGTCTAAGACTCACTCTTGATGCTTGTCTCATAAGTTCGACAATTATATTTTAAAATACCACAGTTTTTAGCCGGTCACATAATTTTATTTTGTGCATTTATCTGTCCCACCCTAAAGGCCAGTTTGTAAAAATATTTTCTGACAAACTGGTATGTGGCCCATAAAAGGTTGGGGACCACTGCTATATATAGCCCCTGGTTAAGGTACATATGAGAAAGCAGTAATGAACAACTAAGAGCCAAAATGAAGAATTGATGTTTCTCATCTCTCTCCCTGTCTTTCTGTCCCTATCTGTCCTTCTTTGTCACAAAATAATAAATAAATAAATAAATAAATAATAAAAAATGTGTCATGAAAAAGATAAGTTCTGGTCTCTGGATATTTCTGGAATACTGAAATTATTCAATTCATGACAAAACTCTATTGCTCTTGGAAGACTCTCCTAATAGTTTTTTGGCAGGACACTGTGATATTCAATGTGGTAACAGAATGCTGTTTTTTAAAAAGTGACTTCTAAGTTATACTTACAAGAGCTCTATGAGGTGTTATTATCCAATATATATAAAGAACTCATAAAATTCAATACCAAGCAAACAGCCCAATTAAAAAAATGGGCAGAGGTCGTGAACAGACACTTCTCCCAAGAAGACATACAACTGGCCAACATATGTATGAAAAGCTGTTCAATTGTACTAGCTATTAGGGGAATGCAAATCAAAACTACGAGACACCACCTCAAACCTGTTAGAATGGCTATTATCAATAAGACAGGTCATAACAAGTGTTGGAGAGGCTGTGGAGAAAAAGGTACCCTCATTCACTGATGGTGGTAATGTAAACTGGTACAGCCTCTATAGAAAACTGTATATGGTTCTTTCTCAGAAATGAAGAACAGTTAACGTATGACCCAGCAATACCTCTTCTGGGTATCTACCTGAAAAATTTGAAAACATTTATTTACAAATATATATGCCACTTTATGTTCATTGCAGCATTATTCAGTGGCCAAGACATAGACACTTTGAAGACAAAGTGTCCTTCAATAGATGACTGGATAAAGATGTGGTACCTTTATACTATGGAATACTACTCAGCCACAAGATGAAACACTGACATTTGGAACATGGATGGACTTTGAGAATATTATGCTAAGTGAAGTAAGTCAGAAAAAGCTAAAAAATCATATAATTTTACTCATATGTAAAATATAAAATAGAAACTCAGACGCAGACAAGTGTGGTGGTTACTGGAGGGAAGGTGGGCGCTGCGTAATAAAGTGTAAAGGGGGTCAATTATATAGTGATGGAAAATTTGATTAGGATGGTGGGCACACAATGCAATATACAGATCATGTATCATAGAAATGTACACTTGAAACCTGTATGATTCTACCAATGTCTCAATAAATTTAATTTAAAAAATTATTTAAAAAATAAATTATCCTATTACATAAGTCCAATTGCTGCAAATTCCAAGAGTGGAAGAGACAGAGCAGGCATTGTGCAATAACATTTCGCTCTCATTCTCTTCGAAAATAAAAGTACAGCACAATATTGTAATTTTGGTTGTGAAGTACTTCCCATCACATTATAGCAAAAGGACAAACCCCTCAAGTGTGTACTGAAATTAAAGCACTTCCCTTTTCCTATCAAGTTTTTAAAAATAGTAGCACTGGCTTCACTCTGGGAAATAACTATGGGTTTCTTTCTAGAAAAACATTGAAAATAAATTGTAAATGTTCTATAGATATTTAATTTTTATAAATTGTTGCCTGCCACAATTGACTATTTTCCCCCAATATGTTAAAAAACAAGATAGATTATAAACATTGACTATCTTATCATTAATGTCAATACTCAAAGAAAAAATACAAAAGTTGTATGAATGGCTATTAAGATATTTGTACATGAACTGGTATCAGAAAGCATAAGAAAAATTAAACTGAAAACTAACCATTCATAAATAAGCCAAATGATTTGATATTTGTTTACATTAGTTATTTTTCCTAAGTCTGTGTTATTTTAAAATCTCTTAATACCTACTAGACTCAATAGACTCAATTTGTTAATTCAACATGGGGTCCAAAATTATGTATTTCCTTTCCCTGCCACTGTCAAAAAGAAACTGAGCTCCTCCTATTTCTCCAGACAGCTAAGATTATATTCAACCCATAAATTTTGGCATACGGGCAAAGTAAAATGGAAAAATCATATTGCTGTAGAGTGAATCTAAGTTTTGAATTTCAGGTGTTAATGATTTAAACCTTTGTACTTAAGTCTGGAAAAATCAAATCCTTTAAGAAAGTTCATAATTACTGAAGAGGTCCCTAGTGATGCTTATATCACATCTGGTTATACTGAAGACAAGTCAACAATAAGACTTGAAAATCTGGCAATATGATAAAGGCACAGCATCCAAAATCACTTCTCTGCACTTAGTCATTGGTGGTCCAAGGAAGAATCAACTTCCTGCCTTGGAGTCGGTGTCTAAATTAAAGGAGGAAAATCTTGCTGTGATCTGGGTTCCAGGCTCTGGCACACAAACAGAAAATCTCTAAATCCACCAAGCAGCAAGAAAACTTTAACATCTCTTCAGAAGATAATCTGCTTTTCTAACAGCTGTATCCAATTTAGTTCAAAAGAAGTGACAGTGACATACAGTCACAATTTCAACTGGTTAGATTTTAAAGCTAAATATGCTATATTAACTCCTTCCATACCAATTTCATTTATCTTGGGCAAGAGAGATTTATTTTTAAACTACAAACATGAACAAGGATTTCCTAAAAGAAAAAGAAATCTAGTTTTATTATCTGAATTAACTTGTTTCATTCAATCACTTCAAACTATGTCACTTAGTTTCTGTTTAAAACAAATTATTTTAAATAGTTTTCTGTGTTTTATAAATCTTGACAGATAGGAGAGTCAAGATTTTAACAAGTACAGCTATGATGACCAAATTATAAAAGTATTTTAATTCTTAAAGAAAGTTGCAAGATAGGTTAGAATACTGTACCTTTTTCTGTAAGAACTGCTCAATCAGCAGAAAATCAGTAACAGCAAAAAATTCTACCAGCATCCCATTATAACCTGGAACAGTGTATGAAAATCCACGTCTACTATAGCCATTCTAATTCCAGAAATGTTCAAAGACTGCCCTTGTTAACATTAAAGGGATGGTGAACGTGAAACTCTGAAAAAGCACAAGGCATTGGACCAATAAGGCATTGTTATAATTAAGGAATTGCGACTTGAGCAGTGATTTAAGCAATGGTGGTATACTACATTACACCAGACTATAATAAATCTTGTTTGAAAAGTTAGAAACTAACTAATCTATCTTGAATCTTTATAGGGCCTTCCTGTTTACTATGTGCTTTCACATCTGATTTGAGTCTGAAAGACAACTCTGGGAGGCAGGCAGAATGGTCATTTTTTGCTCATATTTTTATGTGCTGCATATAATTTTCATCAATTTGAGACAGGATACTATGAAATAATTAAGCCTACACGGTGTTGAAAACAAAAAAATAATATTGTATAGATGGGGCTTAGGATCAAAATGATACATTTTATTAAATGTTATGTGCAAAATAAAATGAAATGACCTCTATTCAAAGAAAGTACAAGACAGGTATTATGTAAAATGATTTAGTACTTATTTTCAGTAAAAAGAAATCTGGCATTATAAAAATACATAAAATAGTCATGAATTTACACCCTTAATTTACACAAAATTTTGCCTAAAACAAAGTTATAAAATTGTTTTTAAAGAAATTCTTATATGAAAGTTACTCCCAGTATAAAATTTTTTATAAATTTGGTAATTTTGGTCCATCTGTATAAATAAGACATTTTATCCTTTTAAAATTCATAACTCCATTTAAAAACATAGGATTCTCTCTCTTTTAAATAAAAGTCCACTTGAGGTAGTAGTGTGTTAGAACGCTTTGCTCTTGTTCGGTCTATGTGTCCAAATTATAAGACTGAATATTTGGAGTCCTGTGGTTTTCTAAGGTGTGTTTATAGGAACATGTGTGATTTTCTTGCTGAAAATCTGTCCTTTCTTTCCGATCTTCCTCTGACTCAAAGTCTGGAGAAGAATGAGCTTTCAAGTGCAAGTCTCCTGGCTGACAATCCGATGGCTGTCCAGAGCTTGAAAAGGCATCCAGGTGGGGTCTTCTCAGGGGCTTTCCAAATGTTCCTGAAAGAAAGAAACGCCTTTAGCATCTGGCTCCTTTTGCCAACACGTAAGTCACCAGAAAGCATGTGAAATGGAGCATCTTACTCCATAAACACAAGTAAACATTTTTTACACGTCCACATTATGGTACCTACTCTGGTGTGTGTTTCTCTTTTTTGATGCAGAACTGACAGAATGGAGCTTAGGACATTTATACCCCCATGTATGTCCACTACACACATGCATCTGACCTTTGTCACATCTCATGACCTATAGTAGTATTAATCACTGAGCAAGGAAGTGCCCCAATAAAAATTCTCCCCAAAGCCCACTTTAGGACTGAAGAGCCTACAATTTCAATACAAATAAACTGTGCTTGAATAAAGAAAGTATGTTTTAAAATAATCCTTACACTATGTTCTTTCCTTTTTAGTAGAAAATGTTATTCGATTGACTCAAATTTTTGCCTCAGTTATATAAAAGATATTATTTTCATTTTTTTTTTCAAGAAAGGAATATATAATTATACTGTGACAAACAAAATTTCTTAATAGCTGGGTAAAATATTTTAAAATTCTATTTCTTAAAAAAAAAAAAAATCAGGACAGGCTGTGGTTTATTTTCCCCTATCGACACTCAGCGAAAAGATGAGCTCAGTTTTCCATCTCCCTGGTTCCATGCACTAAACTAAAAATGTCCGCAGGTGAATCTTGATGCCAGTCAGTGTCCACCACCAACAATGAGGGCCTGAAGGCACTGCTGGCCTACTTTGCCTAAGGTAGTCTAGCCTGGCAAACAAACAGTGAGCTGTTGCCAGGTAGGATGCATCTACCCTTCGGCTGAGGGTTCAGTTATAAGCCACCAGACATCCCAAACCACAATCACGCACTGCACACAACTCTACCCCAAAGGCTGCTGTGGCCCCAAACCGCTTTTTCCACACGGCTGACAAACTCAGCTCCTAAGTACTTCAAAAACGCGTGTGTTCCACGATGCCACACACAGTGTAACCCGGAAAGCTCTTCAGGCTGCTGTAGATGAAATACACAATCAAGTAAAATCCCCCACAGCTGACTCTGCTTTGAGAAACGCATATACTAACAGGATGTCATAACTGAATCATTAAAAAATAAAACCAAACAAAAAACAGAAACCATTTTCTACCAGTTCAGCAACTGAAGCTTTCATTGCTCTCCCACATGCAACGAGGGACCTGGGTCCCAAGTTAAGATATCTCATAACTGAGTAAACTTACCCATGAACGAATTACTCAGAGTAACTGATGCTGGCTCTGTACTTGGACTAAAATCCAAAGAGGACTTGTTCAGACACACATTTTTCGTTCTGAGCCCTTCACTCTGAGAGTAAGTAGAGTTGATTAATGTCCTCATGTGGGAAGGCCGCACGATGTCACGGACATTCTGTTCGCAGGGTTCTTCTGAAGGATGAGGACAGGGGTAGCACTCCTTTTTCTTGATGTAACTGGGCTCACAGTGGTCCAGTAAAGCAGTCCTCAAGTCCGGACCACAGCCTTTTTCATTTCGGGACAGTATCAGAAGGAGACAGCTAGTGTTAGTTCTAGAAACCTTTCAGGAAACAGAAGTGAGGTAAAAAAACTGCATACCTGTATGATAGCCTTCGAAAGGGTCTGACCCATACAGGCTGCTGTTCAGACACACAGGGCCCGGGGACTCCACGAAGGGACAGAGGAATGGATCTGCGGCGGCTTCCTCATCAGCTTCACTGCTGTTGTCAATATGGCACGTCCCTTTAAAACAGATATCTCAGTCACTGAACCGATTCTATTCAAGTACCATTCAGTATTTTCCCCACTTTTGCTATTTTCCATATATATAGATGAAAACTTTGAACAGAGTATCATATAAAAGAAAAAAATACAAAATTTAGTTTTAAAAAAAATTTACTGAAGCCTATGGACTGAGTAAGCTTGTGACATCTTAGTAACGGAGGACTTGGTTAACCATTGTACTTGATGTGTTAACCTGTTTGCTGGCCCCACCTGATTCCATGAGAAACTGATCTGTATATGGACACTGCAGCAAAGTGCTGTGACCTAAACCACATGAAGCCATTAGCACTGCCCTTTCTCTACAGTCACAGATGACCAGGACCATAGGCTGGCACTTACTTAACCAATGACCTCTTCATGCACAAAGCAAAGACAGGCTCACAGAGGTGGATTAAAGTCAGTTGAGGCCCCAAGCGCAGAAGAAAATATTGGGCTCCTTACATTACAAAAAGTGTAGCCCTGGCCGGTTGGCTCAGTGGTAGAGCGTCGGCCTGGCATGCAGGAGTCCCGGGTTTGATTCCCGGCCAGGGCACACAGGAGAAGCGCCCATCTGCTTCTCCACCCCTCCCCCTCTCCTTCCTCTCTGTCTCTCTCTTCCCCTCCCACAGCCGAGGCTCCATTGGAGCAAAAGATGGCCCGAGCACTGAGGATGGCTCCATGGCCTCTGCCTCAGGCGCTAGAATGGCTCTGGTCGCGACAGAGCGACAACCCGGATGGGCAGAGCATCGCCCCCTGGTGGGCGTGCTGGGTGGATCCCAGTAGGGCGCATGCGGGAGTCTGTCTGACTGCCTCCCCGTTTTCAGCTTCAGAAAAATACAAAAAATACAAAAAATAAAAAATAAAATAAAAAAAAAAGTGTAAAGTTGGGGTTTTATGGGACCCTTCAGAAGTCGGGGTCCAGGGTGCGCCCACTGTTATATCCACCTCTGTGGGCTCAGCCAAAAACAAGTCCTATTATATTTGTGCTAAACAACCCAGCACCAATGTGCTAGTTAGCAGTGGACAGAGCAGTTGAAGGATAAGACAGATGATAAGGGTTAGAGATGCCATGATGAGCCATGTGCCTGGCAAGCAGGAAGCAGAAACCGAACAGAGGGTTGGCGGTGGTCTCAGAGCAAAGCAAATGTGCAGAATGTGACTCAGCATGCTGCTGACCTGCAGCGCTGCTGAGAGCAGACCACGCCCTAGCCTAGGCATCCAGGCGGTGTGGCACTGTTAGGCTCCGGTTTAGCCCCTGCAGACTTTTATAAATGTCTTTTCAGTAAACCCTGTTATATTTGAACAAGTTTGGGCCTCTGCTCTTTTCAACCGAATGAATCTAACCAGAACACCCACTTTTACACTGAAATCTTTTAACTTTCTACCCTCTATCACTGCCTTACCAAGTTTGTAATTATTTGCTAAACTTTCTGTCTCAACACTGACTACACTATGAAACTGAAAACAAATATTTTTTCCTCCCAAGTATGGAGTTCACCACAGAACTGACACTCAATAAATGCCTGTAGGAAAAGATGCCGAAATGCTTGAAAATAATGTCACTAGCTTCCACTTGTTGAACCCTTAATATGTGCCAAGCACTCAGGCAGACCAGGGCTCTGCTGTTCTGGGAAGCCTGAGCGGATTTCCTACTTTGCCAGTGGGATGCCTCTCCCAAATTTCGAAGACAATAAATGTACAACAAGAAAAGGTTTAAGAATGTTCATGGGATAGATCTAAGCTCGTGAACCAAGCTTGATTTCCGCTATAGTCCTGACTCCGTGTTATTCTTCAGTATCAGAGCTTGCACGTTTTCCATTACCATTTTATTTAATTTTCAAAACAATCTAACAGGAAGTACTATAACTGCCTAAGGATACACAGGAAGTGTCAGAAGTGGGTTTTGAACCAAGCCTATACTCTTATTCATGCTGCCTTCATTATTATTTTTAAGAACATACAGTCCTTAAAAGCTAGAATCAAGAGTTAGGTTTCTCTAATAAAATGATTTTTAAATAATTTGACTTTTAAGATCATGCATGAAGCCAGTCAATGTTTAATAAAGAGAACATTCAGGGCCAAAAAAGACATATTATGTAAAGAAAATACTTACCTTGCATGGAGGAAACTAAATTGAACTTTACCTACTACTTGTCTCCTTTTATTATCAGAAACAAAGAGTTTTCTAGTATTTAAGAAAATGTTTTTAACTTTCACTGTCCTAAATTCAATTTCTGGTGAAAATTAATGTTATATTTGAGCCTTCCATCTGAGTATTTTCAAAACAACTACAGCCTATGTTCATTTTAAACACTCACCATTACTATCATGTTGTGGTAAGAAAAATCCGCTCCCTGAAGTGACAAACTGGTGGTGGCTTCCGCTTTCAGAGGAGACATACCCATCCTGCCTGTCAGCTAGTGTTCCCTGAGACGACAGGTAACTGGGGATATCTGCCGGCAAGTTGGTCTCATCTGCAGTCAAACAACAGCACTCTATTAACTACAAAGGGTCCTGAGAGGCCCCCCACTTCCCCAGTGAACAGTATATACTGCGTTGGTTTCTCTAGGGTCCAATCAACCTGCTCCCGCGAAGCCAGCAGCAGGCAATCAGCTGCGGATAGCTGCGGCCAGCCGCGGACGCAGCACTCAGGCAGACCAGGGCTCTGCTGTTCTGGGAAGCCTGAGCAGATTTCCTACTTTGATTGCCAGTGGGATGCCTCTCCCAAATTTCAAAGACAATAAATGTATAAAAAGAAAAGGTTTAAGAATGTTCATGGGATAGATCTAAGCTCTTGAACCAAGCTTGATTTCCACTATGGTCCTGACTCCGTGTTATTCTTCAGTATCAGAGCTTACACGTGGGCCTCTCCCACTAGTAACTAGTGGTCTCCCTAGACTCCTGCATACAGGACAAAACCTACAGCAGGGCAGGATCCTCATAAACGAAGGGCTGTTTCTGGATCTCCATTACCATCTTGTGAAAAAGTCAGGCTGTTTAACTCCACCGTTTCCACTGACTCTCAGGCAACAGGATATTCTGTTGAGGTTTTAACAAAACATATTAACCTTTTCACATCAGCTTTACTTTGGGCCAAGGAGTTATTTTAGCTAATCATATTTCTGCAGCTTGAAACAAATGAGTCACCCTTCTGACATGGCCTCAGACTGCAAGATACACATTCTAGAAGAAAATTACCACAGGATCACAAACACACACGATGGCTGCACCGGTGCCAAGCTTCTGTTTACACACCTGTGTTGGTAATGCTGCAATCTTCATTCCTCCGCCTCGTGTGGTATATGATGACCACCCACACAAGTGACGTGCCTACCACACAGCAAACCACCGCTATGATCACGATGCCCACAGTGGCCCACCCGTCATCGTCTAACGAAGAGGCGGTCATCTGAGGGGAGTCACAAGTCGGAGTGGGGATCACACTGAGGCGCAAGTGGCCTCTCTCAGTGCCAAGGGTGTTAGACATTTCACATGTGTATTTCCCAGCATCGCTGACATCTGAGTCCACAATGATCAGCAGCTGATTGCCTGCGGCAAAGAAGTGCCTCTCAGTCACCATCAACGGGCTATCATCCTTGGTCCAATTCAGCCTGGGTGGAGGGCTGCCCCCAGCGATGCACTGTAGGACGGCTGTTTCTCCCCTGGTCACAGTCCGGTCTAACAGGGGCCGCAGAAATGACGGTGTTTCTGAAATGACAAGTTATGATACTCCTCTACTAAATGAAACTAGGTTTCGAATAAGACCCAGCCTTTGAATTCATTCAAACTGGAAGATAAATTTTTCTTCTCCCACAACTTAATGCACATGCTTCTTTAAGAGTCTGAACATACACAACATTAGGGATTTCATTTCATTGTTCAGTTGTCGTTTGCTCACACCACCAGTCAGGGGTAATATTTACTCTTTTTTAACCTCAATCTCCTTCACTCTTGACAAGGCTAGCGAATGGTAGAAGAAGGGCAAAGCCAAATATTTTAGACATTTTTCAGAAACAGAAAATGTATAAAAATAATTTCAAGCAAGAGAGCACGTTGATGCTTTAAAAAACCAAAACATTTAAATTTTTAAAAAGAGAAACTTTCTAGCACTAGGTGTCCAGGTCTATACTGAAATTCTGAAAATAATTTCCTTTTATTATTTGGTGTCAATAAGTTACTTTAACTCCTTTAAAGATACACATATGGTTAATATGTTCACATTTTAAAAAACCATTTGTGTAGGTAAAAAATAAACTAATTCTAGTTTCCAGAGTGCCAGGGCAGGCTGAGAAAAGACAAAAAGGTCCTTCCCAATCTGTGAGCTCACATACTCTGCACAGCGTTAAGATATTGGTGGAGACTGGATGACGGAGAGAGTAGAAGAGGGTGAACCCTACAAAACGGGAAGCATTTCTCTCTCCTCAGCACACAGGCAGCAGATTCATCTCACTGGCCACGGACTTGAAGATGTAATGCACTCCTGACCTCAAAGCTCCTGACAAGCCATTTGTTCTTTCCAGGAAAGGGTGGTGTCCTACGGATCCTCTCTCACCCTCAGAGCTTTTTGACACTGAAGGTCTTTGGGTGAGCTAGTTAAGACTCATTCAATATGTCACAGAATCTGAAATTACCCACTTACCTAAGACAGTGAGAGTGGCATTTGCAGAAATGCTTCCCGCACTGTTTTGAGCAGTGCAGCTATACACCCCAATGTCCTCTATCTTCACGTCCACGATGAAGAACACATCGTCCTCCGGCATAACATGCATGCGTCTCTCCCTTGCGGCAGGGAAGTCAGTGCCTCCATCCTTCTGCCAGGCTATCTGCGGGGCTGGGTGCCCCAGCGCAGCGCATTCTAAGCGCGCCATGGCCCCGGCGCGGATGGTAAGGTCCATGGGGGTCTTGGTGAAGGAAGGAAGCACTGAAATCAGAAAAGCAATGTAGGCATTAGCACTGTGGAGGTTTTCACCACCTCTTTTTGATGCTTACAAACATGCCTGACACAGGTAAGGTACAGGTTATTTCTAATTACAAGACAAAGAATCTAAGTTGAGATGGAAAGATTAAGTGACTTCCTCAAGGTTACAGAGCTTCCAAAAGGATGGAGTCAGTATAAAACACAAGGTCTTCAGACTGAAGGTCTTCCTGCTACTTTTCAGTTTCCTCAAAAACTATCCGTGAGAGCTTGGGCAAATCAGTTTATTTCTTTGTATCATGACCATTCCTTCTTTTTTTTTTTTTTAATTTCCTCCTGGTTCTAATATACTCTATGACTTTAAATATGTTCTGTCCTACAATTTAAACTCAAAATTTTTGTGTCAGGCTTCTGCAATCATTTGTTGAATGCATTAATGAATCATTCAAAACTCTTTTTACCATGGAAGGTACAAATTAAAAATGATTAATGATAAAGTGACAAGGATCCAACTGTCAACTTCTGTGCCTGCCACACCAAGCAAACAATGATATACTTCTTTTATTAAGAGCAGTGAACACTTACTGCATTTACGAAGTACTTACTATATTTTAGATATTTTGTCAACTGCTTTACCAAATTTTTATTTAATGAATTTCATACCTCTATATGGGAGATACTATTCTCCCTAATTGACAGATGTAGAAATGGAGGCACAAAGAAGTTAAGTAACTTGCTTGGAGTCACACAGCTGTAAGCAAAAGTGGCAGGATTCAAACCCAGGTCTTTGCATTAAAGGGGGTGTGCTTTAACACTATGCTTCATGGTCTCCCATGTCAAATTAATACATTGTGAATTTCCAAAGAGTACAAACTGGTTCATCTCTGTGTTACCCACCACACTATGGATAGAATCGACACAAAAAATGCTTGTTTAGATACAAATAACCAAGAACCTTAATTTTGTGGAGTGAGGGGTAAGAATAAAAAAAGTTAGGTCTAGAACTATGAGAGCAGAGGACAGGATTAGGAAGAAGAAACCAGCTGCTGTCTGTTCCTAAAAGGTGCCTTTAAATACAAAAGGAAAAGTCAGATCACATACTATTTACTGTAAGCTTGGCTTTGATGGAGTAGGATGAACCGAAGTGATTGGAGATGACACACTGGTATTTCCCTTCGCTGGTAAATTCCACGTTGCGCAGCCGCAGAATGGTGGTATACTCCATCACCTCCCCGCCTTGGGCCCGGAGGTGTGCATAATTTTCCATTTCAGCATCATGCAGGAGTTCATTGTCTTTTTTCCAAGCAAAAGTCATTGGGGAATCACTGCTGCTGGCAGCCGAGCAGATAAAGCTCAAATTGGACCCTTTTATGGCTGCTTGTGTTTCTGGCTGAACTGTGATCTGGGGTTTAGGGAAATCATCTGTTCAAAATGGAGAGGAGGAAACAAAATAACTTTAAGGCTTGAGAATCCAAATGCTACTCAGATCTGAACACCAAGAAACTCAAAACAAACAGGGGCTTAGGTTGTACCCTTTGTGTATGCTTCACAGATGGACGAGCAGCCCCGGTGGTGGTGTTTATAAAGGGGTTCATTTACTTCAAGTAGAGACAAAGATCTCATTACCAATCAGGAATGGAGAGAAGACTGTTGTTTTGGAATACAGTATATCCCAGACTACTTGTGTTTTTTAAAATATAAATAGAAGGACAAAATCGTTTAGGAATCTTCCAGGCTTATAGACCACCTTTTAAATGCTACTATCAGGAACTGCAATCCTCCCCATGTTCTCCACAGATAAGGAGCAGCGAAAGTAAGAACTCAAACATCAATATCAGTATCACAAAAGATCACAATTGACACCCTAGTTACCAAAAAAATAGAACCCACAGGAAAAGCAGTCAAATGCATGTAGAACAGAAGAAAATCATCCTGTCGTGAAAGAAAAAGCACCTCCGTGGCTCATTGCGAGCCACTGGCTTCAGCCTGCAGCTCCGAGTGGACGGCACACCAAGCCGCTGTGCTCCACCGCCAGAGCTACATTATAATTAGAGCTAAGCAACTCTTTCATTCCAAACAGTTATTTTTAGTTCTCTGTTACTTTTTGGAAGTTACCTTTTTGAACTTCAGTTTCTCAGAGAGAGTCTAAACACAGAAGGAAACATCTCAGATCTACCAAAATGTATTATTTGGGTTCTCTGCAAAAATAACGTGGGAGTGTATGCCTCACCAGTAGTGGCACAGTGGTTAGAGCACAGACCTGGGACACTGAGGTTCCAGGTTAGAAACCCCGAGGTCCCCAACTTGAGCGCAAGCTCATCAGTGTGAGCTCAGGGTCACTGGCTTCAGTGCAGAATCATCAAAATTATCTCAAGCCGGTCGCTGGCTTGAGCAGAGGGTCACTGGCTTGGCTGGAGCCCCTCGGTCAAGGCACATGAGAAGTAATCAATGAACAGCTAAGGTGCTGCACTATGAGTTGATGCTTCTCATCCTTCTCCCTGCCTGTCTCTCTCTCTCTCTTGCAAAACAAACAAAAACAAAAGAAGTGCGTGGGATAACTCCAGTGCTGCTAATTACCAATGCCATGCCTGCATGTAGTAATCAAGGTAAGTTTCTTTTGCATTATTCTAAAATTATGGTCTGTTAAGTCAATGTTTATTCCTTACAATAAAGGGAATGAAATATAAATACTGTATATTCAGGGTGGGGCAAAAGTAGATTTATAGTTGTGAGTACACAAAACACCATTTATTCTTTATTCTTGTATTATTTTTATTAATTATTGTATTATTTCCCATATAGACAACTGTAAACCTACTTTTGCCATACCCTGTATGTCTCAAAGTCATAAATAGTTCATATCTTAGAACTAGAGAACTGTGAAAATAGCTCAGGTCCTTATAGATAAGTGTCAAAAGCTTATTTAGATCCAAAAGCTACGTTTTATTTCTAGAAACTGTTGGCACTGTTTAATGCTGCAACCTAAAAAAAAAACATATATATACATCTTTTTTTTACTTATCTAAACAATCACAGGCAAAGCAGTTTTAAATACATTTTTAAAGGCCAATGTAAAATTAGGCTCTGTAATATCTTAATGCACATGCTAAAATTTAAGCATATTTTGATTTCATGTTCTACACCTACATTCATTTTTACAAAAGTCTCCATAGTGGTGAACAGTAAACAGTGTAGTATAGAAGAGGAAACTGTCCCAAGAGATGAAAACTGATTTTTGATCCAGATCTGCTAACATCTGGGTAAGACTTCTGAAGGTGAAATGCTGAGACACTAGAACAGACCTTAAATTTATTTATAATAAATTCAAACGTACTATTACTTGTAATGCTTTACCCACCAACAGCACAATTTTAGCAGCTTATAAATCACTGATAATTTTCTCTTTCTATGTCACATAAATAGCATTTGCACAGGGTTCAGTTCAGCCTTCTCTCTGAGCTCCTGGGAGCCCCTCAACAACCCTGGCACTGGGAAGAGCGACAGCAGAGTTCCCATTTCACAGACACAGAGACTGAGGGAATTTAATTAAGTAGAAGGGCTGGCACTTCAGCCTTCAATTCTCCGAAGATCCCATGTCATTCTTTCCATTAAACCACCATAATGCCAAAACAAAGATGACAAAAACGCTCCTTCCCATATGTAAAATTAAAATAATGAGAAAACTATAGATCTATTTTCATCTACCCCAGCAGAAATAAAAGCTTTATTGAAAGAGCATACATTTATTCAAAACCATTATTTGGACAAATGGGAGAAATTAAAAAAAAATGAGTAAAAGGCAAGGGCAATAGCTGTACTCACCACACACAAAGCCATCTGGGCTAACAGCAAAAATACTTCTTCCCTTTAGCAGCTGAGGATGGGCACAACTGGCATTTACAAAGCTCTGAAAGTTGTTTTCCGCCACCCACTGTGGGAGCCATTTTAGTTGGCAATCACACAAAAGGCTAGATGTATTTAAATGCCTGAGGAGAGTAATTATATTCAATTTGTTTTGTATGAAATGCAGATTTTTACAAGTAAATGAAACTCAAGTAAATATTAACAAAGCAATGAACAGGGAAACCAAATACACACAGCCCATGCGATAATATCCTAGAGTCCCTCTTAACATGCACGGATTATGACCAGCACAATTTTTTGTTGTTCTTGCTGACCTATTAAGACAGAAGTGCTGATATATCAAAAATACCTCACTACTGAAAACTTGTTACTATACTTATGCACTGTACTGTATCAGGTCTTACAAATTTAAATCGCACTCATCACAGAAAGGAAAACTCTTTTAAGAAAAGGAACAAATTTTTCTGTCATTGCCGTTTTTGTTTTCTGATATAAAACGTTAAGAAATTTTAAGAATGTGCAAGATACATTTTATAGACATACCCAGGATGATATACCCCATGATCGTTTTCCCCTCTAAGCTTTATTGAAAACTCTTAGAAGAAAAGCTTACAATTGTTGAAGTTTCTTCATTTGTGAAAATACATTGCCTTGTAAGGACATGATTGCATTATCACTCAGGTCTCTGAAAACAATCAAATCAAATATATTAGAGTGAATATGGTCACTGCATGCCTTCAAGCAAAGGTTGGGCCCACACTGCCCTCTGCATTCATCAAACACTCTATGTCAGGGGTGGGGAACCTTTTTGGCTGAGAGAGCCATGAACGCCACATATTTTAAAATGTAATTCTGTGAGAGCCATACAACGACCCGTGTACGTTATGCATTATCCAATAAAAATTTGGTGTTGTCCTGGAGGACAGCTGTGATTGGCTGCAGCCACCCACAACCATGAACATGAGCGGTGGGAAATGAATGGATTGTAATACATGAGAATGTTTTCTATTTTTAAAGTTATTATTTTTTTTATTAAAGATGCAGCCATCAAAAGAGCCACATCTGGCTTGCGAGCCATAGGTTCCCAATCCCTGCTCTATGTGATGAAGTGGGCATACAGGCTGACTCTCAAGGAACCCGTTAAGAAGCCTGGGCTGGAGAACAAGGACATTTGTGTATCAAAGGCCAGCTCTGTTATGGTGAGAGACATTCCCTTTACCACATACAGGTTATTTGACTCATAAGGGCCCAAGCTGTTCTGCCATATTATTTTGTTCAATTTATTATTATTTAAGTTAACCATTAGTACCTTTTAATTACACAAATAATATTGTTCATAATTATGCTTTTAAAAAACCATCATGTATAGAATAATACTTTTTATGAGATGCACTGTGTTACGTGATTAACATATATTACATTTATTCCTCCCAGCAACCCAAAAAACTGTATTGCTACCTGGCTCAGCGGGGGAAAAAGGCAATGATCTTTGAACCCAATTATTTTCCATTTCAAAACCTATGCTTAATCACTAGCCTAGTTCTGCCACACACAACTTGCTACTGTAAAGACAGTTAAGTGTTCAGGCAAGATGTGCTTGCTAAAACAAACACTTCAGGCAGAACATTTCTACAATGAGCCAATATTCTGGGCTGATTTTATTTTTAGCTAGTACTTACAAGCAGTTTGAATTAAAGTACTCTCTATAATGATTACTACTCTGCTTCCTTCACAAGGGGGTCAGAGTATACAAAAAGGATTCTGAATGAGACAAGTGACAAGAAGACAGAAAGAAGGGCAGAGAAAGAGGCTGGAAGAGTCAGGAAGGTTTAGAAAACTGAAGCAGAAGTTAATATTCCACTGATCCACTCATTTCACTTTCCCAGAAATGGAATGGGTCAGTGACAAACCCCTTTGGCTACTTTCCCTTGGAAAATAACTTGTTTCAGTAAGTCCAGCAATACTGGTCTGCCCTTCCAAAACCAGCTTTGTACATTTCTTCTACCGCAGCCTGATGCTGCCCTGTCGGGGTATGGTCAGCTGTCCAAACCCTCAACCTGACAGGTGAGCCAGATGACGACAGCAAGGTGGTCCACGAACACAGCTAAATCTTCACTCTCAACACGCAGCACAAATGAGGGTACAAACCACATGTATATTTTAAATCAGTGGTCCCCAACCTTTTTTGGGCCATGGACCAGTTTAATGTCAGAAAATATTTTCATGGACCGGCCTTTAGGGTGGGACGGATAAATGTATCATGTGACTGAGACAAGCATCAAGATTGAGTCTTAGACGGATGTAACAGAGGGAATCTGATCATTTTTAAAAAATAAAACATCGTTCAGACTTAAATATAATAAAACGGAAATAATGTTAAGTTATTTATTCTTTCTCTGCGGACCGGTACCAAATGGCCCATGGACTGCTACCAGTCCGCGGCCTGGGGGTTGGAGACCACTGTTTTAAATACTAACTTCTTTTCTCTGAGTTAATAGAGATTAAAACTTCTAGCTGTAAGCATTCCTTAATAGTCAAAGTGGAGATATTAATATTACTTGGTACTTTTACTGTACACGTGTAAAACATATACTTGGGGTTAGAAACTCATGCAAGTTTTGACTGCTATTTTGGTTGGCTAACCTGCTTTCCTAAAACTGAAAATATTTTAGCTCCTAAATGTCATTTTAAAATTGTGTGCCAGGAGTTCCTGAGAATGGCCGTGGCAGAGACTGAAGGCAAGAGCCTGTGCGATGAGGGTCGCTAGAGAAGCAGAGGAAGCCCCGGTCTGAGTCCTGACTCTGCCAGCTGCTAACAGGTCGGGAGCAAGAGAACAAAAAAGGGACAATAAAGTGGGGAAAAAGAGGCTGTATGTTTTACAATCAAACAACAGCGATAACTAATAAAAAATCTCAGAGAAAGTCATGTTAATGCCCTCCAAATGTCACTCTCAAGAACTGTGGGATTTTTTTAATCTTTAATATCAAAGTCACCTTTTTAACTGTCCGATGGAATCAAACCCTCAGAACCTTCACTCATTAATTTAAAAATAAAGATAATAACTACTTAATAGTCTTCTCGTGGGGATTAAATGAGACTGTATATAAACACCTGGCATGATGCCTGACATGTTGTGGGTGCATAATAAATGGTAGTCATTTAAAAAAAAAATGTTATCACTACTTGACAAAAATAACTAAGCAAAACCCAATAATAATCTGAAGCAATGTCCTTAAATGCAAGATATATACCTGTATACATTCACATAGATACAGTTAGATAAGCAGGTAGGGAGGCAGACAAAGGCCAAACAGATGTGTAAATGTGCTTACTGGTACAGAGAGGATGTCAAAAAAAAATTCCATTTTCATTTGTTTTATCTTTCATGACACGTAAGTAGATACTGCTCTTAGTCTACCTTTAGGGTAACCAAATTCCAACTACTCACAGGTGTTCTAATGCATCAAGACCAGTGAAGGCTTTTTTGGTAATAGATCGAATCCGGTTTCCGTGGAGGATTCTGAAAACACAAAATTGACATTTGAATAGTTAATAAAAGCCATTTTTAAGGTATAATTCTCATGAAAAGAAAACTGCTTTTGAAATCATTTGTGTGAATTCTTTCTTTTCTAGAATTCCACAATATATTCTGTAAAAATGTATCCATGCCATCTACTTCAGTAATATATGGCTCAGCATGGTTTTCACACATTCAGCTGAGAACACAGCAAAGATAGGTAGTCAGTTAATTACTTAATGGTTAAATGAAAGCAGTGGTTTAAAAGTCTCTTTAGGAGTGGCTAGCCATTCCCTATAAGTAGAAACGTCATGCCAAGTAAATTTTCACAGCATGGAGACCTTCTCTTCAGCCTCCCTTCCCAAGAATGTCTTCATTATTCACAAAAGTTTAGGGCTACATGAAACTCTATTTTAAAACCACTGGCTTAAAATACAGAATTTGGCCACCTGCAAGGCCAATCTGTGACTAAACAGAAGTGTGTTTTTACCATGTAATGCTTGGAATCTACTTCAGTATTACCAGTCAATACAGGATCATTTTATTTAAAAATTTCTGCGAGTGTAACACTGACGATTTTAAATTGTTAAAACACTTACACAATGATAATTTTAAGAGTCTAAACACTCAAGACAATTTAAAATTCTTACCTAGATATTAAAATAAGTTATACAAACTGAAATGTTGAATAAAACCCTTACATCCAAGGAAGAAAAGCAAATTAATACACATTTTGTACAGCAGCATTTATCTGGAGAAATGACAAAAGGTAGCAACCAGATTAAGCACCTATTTCTAAACTCCTTAAGCTATGGAACTGACTTAATTAAAACAGTGTTTATTTTAAGTCAAACAGCTAATCAAAGTATGAGGCAAACCATACTCACAGCTGCCGCAGTTTGTCAAGCCCCGAGAAAGCACCATTCATGTCTTCAATAGTCCAGGAAATTTCATTGTTCTTCAAATCCCTAATATAAGAGAGGAATGTTATTGAAACTGGTACCAGGTACTTAACAAAAGATATAATCACTCTCTTTAGGGATAAACTCAGAAGTCTAAGATCACCACCCAGGTGGCATGTAATCTGTAATAAATTCCTCATAATTCCTCACATCATCTCCACTCCTTTCCAAACAATAGTAAATTCTCTCTTTTCAACATACCTCCTATGCTCTGTCCTCCTCTTTCCACAACATTTTAAGTTTTTGCCCAAAATCAGGACAGCTGACTCTGGCTTTATTAATTCTTCTATCAAAATAACTAAATTCTGAAAGACTAGAATAGTCTGAAAAATACATTAAATTTTAAAACCACTGTTCCAACCATATATGCAGGAGTTAGCCAAAGCATACAGTAAGTCTTTCAAGTATGTAATGCTTCAAATAGTGAACAGAGCAAATGTTTCTGACAGTGCAAAACTCAAAAGCCCATTGTACAACATTAAAATGAATATTTGAGAGATTTTGCAAAGGTCAATTAATCCATCTTTCTCTTTTTCTCTTGGACAGAGATTAAGTCTGGATATAACTGCTAAGATAAATAGGCATCTTTGCTGCCCTTTGTCTATCTTTTTGCTCTGGGTAATTTTTAATCTGCATTTTATAAAGAAAAAGCGAACTTAAAATTGTTTCCCTGCTGCACAGTTACCAACCTCCTGGAGATCCTGGGAAGGCTAACTATAATCACCAAAATAGTCAGATGGCCCTGGCAGGTTGGCTCAGTGGTAGAGCGTCGGCCTGGTGTGCAGAAGTCTCGGGTTCAATTCCCGGCCAGAAGCGCCCATCTGCTTCTCCACCCCTCCACCTCTCCTTCCTCTCTGTCTCTCTCTTCCCCTCCCGCAGCCGAGGCTCAACTGGAGCAAAGATGGCCCGGGCGCTGGGGATGGCTCCTTGGCCTCTGCCCCAGGCGCTAGAGTGGCTCTGGTCGCAACAGAGCGACGCCCCAGAGGGGCAGAGCATTGCCCCCTGGTGGGCAGAGCGTCGCCCCCTGGTGGGCGTGCCGGGTGGATCCCAGTCGGGCGCATGCGGGAGTCTGTCTGACTGTCTCTCCCCATTTCCAGCTTCAGAAAAATACAGAAAAAAATAAAAAATTTTAAAAAATTAAAAAAAAGTCAGATGGCTGTACTTTTTAAGGCCTTTAAGAAACAGATAAGGGTGAAATGGACTGATTTTAATCAAACTGATCTGGGAAAGATTAAAACGCTATTTCTAAGGCTGTACACATTTCTCACAACAAAGGAAATCTGCTGGGAGAAAAGTGGGCACATTTAGGAACCAATTAGGTTCATGTACTGAGAGCAAAACCTGTAACTTACAAAGTCTTTAAACTGGAAAGCCCCCGGAAGGCACAGTCAGCAATGTAGCTGACTTTGTTGTTCCCAATGTGCAGTGTATTTAGCAAGCTTAGGCCCAGGAAACTCGAATCATCTAACCTTGCTAAGTGATTGAAAGTTAGGTCCCTGTAGAGAGAAAAGGAACAAAAAAAGACATAAAATAGATTTTACTTTCTAAATCAACAGTGTTTTGTTAAAACAAAAACAAACAAAAACAGGTAATATGGGTAACCGAAATAATCCTTATTCTAAAACTCTGCTTTCTTAATAATACCCGGCAAACGTGATTTCTAATCTCAGTTATTAAAAAAAAAATTGTACTTATTTGAAAATAACCATCATTGCTTTGGCCCATAAACCACAGACCTGAAACAGCAGAGTTGGCTTCAACTTATCACAACAAAAATATGACTAGGTTGCCTGTGAAAAAAAGCTGTCACCTTGGAAACTGTTATAAAAATTTCACAGATCAGTGGTAAGAAGCTCATGCTCTGGCATGATCCCTGCTTTCCAACTTGAGGAGAATAAAAGGCAACTCACAGCTCACTGAGTTTTTGGCAGAACTCCCAGGCATCAGGGCTGATCCTGTTGATGGCATTTTGGCTGAGATGAAGTTCCTGCAGCATCAGCAAGCCATAAAGCCAGCCTTTGGTAATCTCTGTTAGGTTGTTATGGTCCAGCTGCCTACATTTACAATAAGAATAAAAAGCAGGCTCAGAAGTTCATTATCTAGTCTCTTCAAAGGGGACATATGATGACAACCTATTATATATTCTTGTTACGAGATATTTAGCTTTTGTTATATACAGACACTGGCAAAAAAGACCAACCAGATGCTTAAAAATTCTGTCATTTCACCTGAAGCAAAACTAAACTATATATGATCGCAAATTATGAGATTTTTAAAATAGAATTTTAAATATAAGCTTCTGAACATTCGGTGATCATACTACCTGAGTAGGAACTGTGATAACCCACACTTACAAGATTTCCATGTTGCTCAGCCCCCAAAAAGCTCCATCCATAAGTTTTGTTACTCCATTTCTTTGCATTTTCAGAGACTTCAAAGCTCCAAGCCCTTGGAACGTGAGCCCATCTACATTTTTAATCTTGTTTCGGTTCAATTCACTGCATTGGATATTACAGTGAAATAGTTAGCTTATAGGACTTCTGGAGGCAGTAATAAAATGTCACATTACTACAATATAGTTAAAACAACCAATGTTAAATTACCTATTGTCTTAAATTTCTAAACATTTTTATTGAGAACAATGTTGATTTACTAGCAATAAGGGGATTTCCTTCTGAAATGTGTGGGTATGTTTTTGGAATGATAAAATACTGAAATTAGACTATACTTTAATTTCAAAACAGTTGTCCACTCAGTATAAAAGTTAACAAATTAATAATTGTTATAAAATTATCCAGAATGAGAATAAATATAACATGAAAACAGGTCTATTTAGGAAGAGGGACGTCAAATTTATCCTGCTCAATGTGCTAATAAAAGTTGGTTACTCTCACAAGTCCTTCTGTTTAATGCTTTCTCTTTAAGGCAGTCATTCTCAACCCTGGTTGCACATTGGAATCGCCTGGGGAGTTTTAAAATTCACTGAGGCCTGGATTTTACCCCCAGGGGTTCTAATATAATTGGTCTAGGGTGTGGCCTGAACACTGGTATTTTTAAAAGCTCCCCAAGTGTCTGTAATGTGCAGCCAAGGTTGAACACCACCATTCTGTAGGAGCCTGTTCAGATTATTCGACCATTATTAACAAGATAGTTCTTTATAACCACTTCAGCTATCAGAGCCTCCTGAAGTTGTCAGCATTATTCTCATAAACCACAGCCATGGAGAGTCCCTGTGATTTCTTCAGTGCTACAAATGACGCCTCTGTGCAGAGGCTGTTCAGTGACTACACTGTTCATGCTTTTGGTAACAATCCGACATGCCTTGTCAGGAAGGAGCCTGTACGAGATGACTTTGAAGGATTGTTATGATTCAGAGGTTCTACAACTCTGGCTCTCAAAGGGAAGATGGTCACATCCTTGCTTCTAAACTCCTTCAGCCACAATGTGAATATTAGGGGACAGACACCAAGAATTTAGAGGAGGTGAGGAAACATCACCTAAGAGGTGTTTTACTTACAGGTGTTGCAGTTGGTACAGTTTAAACATCTTGGGGGGGATAGCTGAGATTCGATTCCTGTTCAGCTTCAACACCAGAAGTGTACTGGCCAAATTGTCAAAATACCCAGGTTCCATTGACGTGACCCGGTTGCTGTTGATGTACCTGTTGAAAGTCTGAAGATGAGCTTCTCTCTCTGGTCTCTTTGGGAAGATAGAGTGCATGGACGATCTGTATTATAAAGACTCTCCAGAGAACCTAACCCCTATCTGCAACAACGGACACTTTAATAATCGCCCTTTAGGTCCTCGTGAACCAGTATTGACTACGATTCGCACCCACTGCTAGGGAAAGGGCAACTGGAAAATCTGAAGGACATAAAAATTTGTTAGAGATGTTTATCTACTTTTTAAAAATTTCATTTTTATTAATTTATTAAGAAAACAATGGTGTAAATCTTATTCTTTAAAAGAAACCCTTTGCACTCCGTAAGTTTTCTAACAGTCAAAGGATGTCTAATTTTTTTGTAATTCAAAAGTATAAGAGTAAAATGAAGACTGGTCATTAGGACTTACAGCAAATTATAAGCCAGTAAAAAAGCTACATTTTGATCCATCAGCAGTAAAACAGGCAGTTTGTTATAACTTAAAGTTAATTTTCTTATTATAACATGGTATTTTCACCACAGGTAGCATTTTTTTGCTAAAGAAAACTTCACTTACAGATATTTAAGTTGTAGAGGTGGAAATACAGTTTTGAGATCTGAAATATTATTGCTGCTGAGGTCCAATGTTTCCAGGGATTGAAACTGTTTCAGCTGTTCAGGTAATATTTCAACAATCCTGTTTCCAGCTCTGGAATTAAAGGAGACCAAAGATAACGGGGTGATGGTACAACAATCTGAAAGGTAAAAAATGTTTTCTATTCCAAACCTGTTCTCCAGAAAAATGGAAAATTGACTGCTCTAAACAATACTTTTAAAAGTTAAAGAGCATCTCTTTAGTTGCTGTAATCTTGAATGAAACTGTACATCATAATATCAGAATACATGAAAAGCATTTCTATAAAACTCTGCGTGTTACCTAAACGCTATATGCACTTAAACTATTTTTTCTTTGTTACTTTGATGACATGTGAATGCCTGCCCCGAGTTAGCCTTCCAGGCACAGATGTGTCAGTTTCCTCTTCCTTCTTCTTCATTTCTAGTCTACTTATCATTATTCGCTTAGAAAGTACCAACACTTCAGGTGCCAATTTAAAATACTCATCAGATTGGGGCTTTTTTTAAAGCTATGCTAGAGAGATCTGTTTTTCTTTAAGAAATAGCCAGTTTCAATGCACTGCGATAGTCTTCAAAACCAGTCTTCAGGGCTCCGAATAGTATAAAAGTATTACATAAAAGCATCCTAGTCTAAATAAACCCAAGGGGCAATTAGATTAAAATTTTTTGACATTAACAGTCTTAAATTCCAGACCAGACTGTCCAACATGGCAGCCACATGAGGCTCTTTAAATTTAATTTAAATTCAGTGTTAACATTCAATTCCTTAGTCACAGTAGCCATATTTCAAGTCCTTAGTAGCCACATGAGGCTGGTGGCTGTCAAACGTGGGAACCGTATCTTGGAATGAGTACAGAATCTAATACTGTTGAGGACATACTATTAGTTTCCAAGCCCTATGCTAGTCACTTTTTCATGTATGTATTTGCCATTTAATCACAACATTTATCTGGTATAGGTATTATAGCTAATTTTAAAATTAGGAAATTAGAGCTTTTAATCTAATAGTCCAAGTATTTCCTAAACACCTCACAGAATAAGTCCCTATTGGTCCCAAACCAATCCCTGAGGGCTTGTTTTATAGTATACAGTTTCAAAGATGCTTTGATAATTAAGTCCTTGTAAGGAGATGCACCTCAAGAGATGCCTACTACTTTCCACCCCTGTAACAATGCTGTACTCCTGGTTTCAGACTAATGTGGGCGTCCATCCTGGCTCACTGAGCCACCCTCACCTCCAACACTAAGGAAGTCCTGGCAATACCCCCCATCTGTGCTTGCACCTCAGGGGGACAAGAGAGGCTCCCAGGGTCTGCATGTCAGACATCCATCAGAGTAGATTTCCTAAATATGTACAAACGTTAGGTGCTGCTTGTCCCCACAAGAAAACAAGAAGGTTGTAAAGTTTTCAATTTAAACAACTAATGAAATCTCTCAAAATAGTGATAAAATCCTCCACATGCTACTTTTAAGAACTGTGGGGGAATCTTTTTGGATCCAAGTCATCCGAGAATCTAACTCCATTTTAAAGTCATCCTATAGAAAGTAACAAGAAGGTGCTGTTTATGGCAAGAGCCAAAGTTTGTGATAATAGTATAATAGTAAGGTAAAAAAAACCACCACCAGGATTAGCAACTCCATGTACAAGTTACAAATATCAAGTCCTTAGATTCCCACAGAGTCTTACAGACTTTGTTTAGAGTCAAGTCAGCCATGACCTCTGATTTTGACCATGTCTCAAATCTGGACTTGCTACAGTATAAACTCCTTGATCTAGTTGTGAGGTACAGGCTAACGCCAAGCAAGACAATTAGTCAATTTCTAGGTCCCAGAGATGGATTCAGTCCAAGAGACAAGCCACAAGGCCTTAGGGTCAGGGTGTGTGAGTTAAATAAAACCACACTTTAGGGTGAAAAAATGTGCTCTTAAATACATAACCCACTGTTTGCATTACCAGGATGTCCTCCCACAAACAGTGGAGTAACCCTGAAGTGCCCAAGTAACCACGATCCTCTCTCCACCTCCCTTCTGTCTCCAGCGGTTCCTCCCATTCAACTCTGCATCTGGTTCTGGGCCCGGGTGTTAGGCTAGCACAGCTACAGTTACATTTAACAAGAAAAAGAAAATGCTCAACTTTAGATTTCTGCAATGAATGGAGCAAAGTGGTGTTTTGTGGGAGGGAACAGGGGATCCACAGGTGTCTATCACATTGGTCAAATAAGGCTGCGAGTTAGGTAACAGGCCATATAATCTTTGGTTTATGTATTTGTTTGTTTATAAGGTAATTATGAACAAGGTATTAAAACTGCCAATTACTTGAGCGACGAATAAAATTTTCCTTGCAGTTAAAGTATGCTCTAGCCAAAGCCAGCAATTTCCTGAGCTGCACACCTCCTAAATGGCAGTGTGAAAGTGCTCAGTTATGGACAGAGTGCGTACAGTGCTGTCTTTGTCAGCATGCTCCTCTGCACAAAAATCCCTTACAACAGCCAGGATAATAGTCCCTGTATCACAGAATTTTAACTCTGTCCTAATGGAGCTAAATTAAATCCAAGTACCAGTTTCATATTAGCTCTCAGACTTAACTGGCAAATAACTACATGATAGGTACCAGTTTTCTTTTTAAAATACCATGCTTTACATCAAGAAAGTTTTAAAAAAGGAGACTATATTAAAAAACTAAATTAAAAACTTTTTTAATCACCTAAAACCCTCGATACAAACACATTTGATAACAGTGTGCATCACAAGTTGCCACTTTTGGAAGACAAAGATTTAATTCAGATCCAGCTTTAATTTTTCTCCAAATATGGATAAATACCAAAATTGATGAACAAGTTAAAAGCACTGCAGTTAATGTTTCTGGCGGGAAATATGCAAAGCCCTAACAAAAGAAACAAAATAAACTGTGTGAATACCTTTTCCCATTACTTTAGTTCATGTGAAAATGCCCTACTGGCATTGTTCAAAAATCACAGTATGGTACTGAACGTATAGAAGGCATTTCAGCCTGTGCAAATCCATCTTAAGGACTATGAATATTTTGGCCATCTATGGTTTCTGACAGTACAGGGTGTTCCTTGGTTAAATCATTGCCGGAGTTAAGTATAATCAGCCCCTAATGAACAAACACAGACCTGGGGTGTTGGTCAGCTGGAATACAGAGGGTTCCCTCAGGCTTCTCAAAGGCCACAGGAAAAACAGAAGGCTTAACTATTTCAGCAGTGGTTTCTCAGGCCCAACAATAATGGCTTCACTTTGTTGCTGATTTCACCTTTCAGCCTGCTTTGCCAGATTATCTTTAAAATGTCGAGGCAAACGCAACTCATCATTGTGTGTGACAGCAGCTGCTCAGAGAGTGCTCAAAACCTAGCAATGAAGAAGACAGATATGGTCCCTGACCTCACAGAGCTTCCATTCTAGTGAGGAGGACTGGCCGGCAAGTGGGAGTGGCCACTAAAATGATTAGGTGCTAAGATCGGGCAAGAGTACGGGGAAGAAAAAAGGACAGCCTCCTAAAAAGTGGTGGAGGGGGTGAGGGCAGTCAGCAAAACTTCCCGGTTAGGAGGCAGCTAATATTCCAGGTAGAGGCAAGTGAGAACAAGGCGAGCCTTCTTCCCTTTGAGAAAATGGAAGAAAGCCTGGATGGCTGATGCACAGAATTCACGAGTGGAGACTAGAGAAAGAGGAGTTTGAAGAGTGAAGTGATAGAAGGAGATGATAGTAGGTCAAGTGGTTCCCTGCAAGCCATGTTAGGCATTTGGCCTCTATCTCAAGATCAAGCTGGGGGAAGGAGAAGGATTCCAAATGGTGGGGTGACAATATCAGATGTGTATTTTAGAAAGGTTGCTCTGACAATCGTGGGTACAAAGACTGGCTGGGAGGCATGGAAGACCAGGTGCAGGAGCACCAGCCGGAGGTGCAGAAGACAGATGGTGGCATGTCGGGACGATGGTGACTGTCTGCCTAGACGTCCACTTTGGGAGTGAAGCACCAGTCTTCTGGTTTGCCAGGGCACAGGCTGTGCTTTTCTTCTCACCTGCCGTACAACCCCTGTAGTCTCTGGTCACAGAGATCCAG
Organism: Saccopteryx leptura; assembly: GCF_036850995.1. Classification (NCBI taxonomy): domain Eukaryota; kingdom Metazoa; phylum Chordata; class Mammalia; order Chiroptera; family Emballonuridae; genus Saccopteryx; species Saccopteryx leptura. Next base: position 176,826,426 of record NC_089504.1, on the reverse strand, counting down.
TTTAGCACTTATGGAATGCCCACCCATCTCCTCGCCCTGTTTTGTACCGTGTTTTGTATTGCTGATATGGAAGAACTGTCACGAAGCACACAGTGATCTTCCACATTCAGGTGTGAGGTGCTGACTAGAAAATAGCCCAGTTGTGACATTTTCCTGTGCCTACAATCACAAATGTATTATTCTCACATATAAGAAATGTGTTTGTTTGTTCTGATACTCTGAACACCTTGGCAAATGTAAACCCAGACTAAATAACTTACGCTTTTAGCAACATAATCATTCGATGATTGGTTCTCTATACTTTGTGACTCACTATGATCTTCAGAAAGCAAAAGACTCAAAAGAACCTCATGCACTCTTAAGTGCATGTAAATATTGTTAGTTTATTTTCAGAGTCTGAATGGTCACAGACCAAAACATTGTTAGTAAGGAACCAAAATATCAGGTTTCTTCACACTGGAATTCCTGAACCAATTAAACTGTAACTTCTTGATGAATAAAGAGTATCTGTCAGTCATTTCAACTGTTTCCTACCTATTACACAAGGTAACAGGAGGCTTAGGCTTTGCAGCTGTGATATGTTGAAGATGTGTAACCTTGGCTGTTGAGAGAAGGTATGTGCTTGTGGCATTGTCCTTTCTCATATTTGTTTATTTTTTTTTTAAGTGAGAGGAGGAGAGATAAAGAGACAAACTTCCGCATGCACCCTGACGGGATTCACCCAGAGACCCACATCTGGGGCCATGCTCGCAACCGAGCTATTTTTAGCACCTGAGGCAGCGACTCCATAGAGCTATCCTCAGCACCTGGGGCCAACATGCTCAAATCAATCAAGCTACGGCTGTGGGAAGGGAAGAGAGAGAGAAAAAAAGAATAGGGGAAGGGACATTGCTCCTGTGTGCCCTGACTGGGAATTGAAACTGGGACTTCCACATGCCAGGTCAAAGCTCTACCACTGAACCAACTGGCTGGAGCCACATTAGCCTTTAAGGGAGGATGTGTGTGGTGAAATTTAACTTGAAAGCTCTTTTTTAAAAATAAGTTGCAATGCCCTCTTTTCTCAGAACATATTTCTCTAACCACATCTCTTAAGTCCAATTCAGTTACTGCAAATAACAAATTGCTGAATCCATGGTCATCCCATACAACCACAGAGCAAGTATATTAGCTGTATTGACTGAGAGAGTTAGCCTGGCCCCAAGGAAATGCTGATTTCTATATATAACGTGCAAGTAACCAGTTCAGCATCATTTATAAAGGAATTACAAGTCATTACAGAAAACACTACATTTTGCAAACACATTAAAGGTCGCTTATACATCCAACAATAACTCTCTGCCCCCCCGCCCCCCCCCCCCCCGCACCACCCTGAAAAGCTTCCCTGAAAACTATCTGGCTGGAACACTAACAACCCATAATATTAGGCTTCTTTTAACAGAGGGACTTGGCAAGCAAAGAACCTCTCCCATGCAGATAAAAATAAACTCTCTCTGCTCATCTTTTTTACTAAAGAAGTAATTAAGAAGTTTCATTAAAAGAATACATGTTTAGACTGGTCCACTGGTACTGCGGCATCAGAGAACAAAGCCAAATGAGGCAACTTTAGCAAGGGGAAAGATTCTTGATTAAGAATTAACGACACTAAGCAGCAAGTGAGCCACTGTGAGGAGAAAAACTCAGTTCATTCAGCTAAGAGTGAGGTCAATATAAAAAATAATTATCTTTTGGATCATGAACATCATGATGACCACAGTGCTTTAATAAGATAATCGGGGCCCTATTAATATGCCAATTATAACGTGTTAAAATGAAAAAAGAAACGAGTCAAAAACCCATTCACACTACATACAAAACAACCCTTTTTGATCCTCAAGTGTAAATTCAATTTAGTCCTTTATGTAAACATAAATTTAAGAGCAAGTATTCCAACTTAGGGTGCTAAAGAAGATACTCACTGAACAATTATTTTAATCTGAAGCAATTTAATTCTGTGCAATAAAAACTAACCCTAATTTAGCGGAATTTAAAATTTTTCCCTCTTTTGAGACAGAGGCCCTTCATAGCCAGTTTCACTTGGCAGACCAATCTTATGGTTATGCTGTGGATTTGAGTCTTCCCATTAGTTTGTCATTGACTTGCAAATGGAGAGGACTTCTCATTCATCTTTGGTTCCTCCGAAATTGGGATTAAGTAAATACGTTCAAATCATGATTATTAGTCCAGAAACTCTAGATCAAACTTTAGTCTGTAAGGATTTATCTATATTGTGGTTCAAGATGCACATGTATGTCTGAAAATGTTATGACCATTAGACCAGCCATCCAGAAAAAGTAAACACAGAACTGCGATTCTGTACACTAAACAACTTGTTAAAATGAAGAGAACTTTTTCTCTCCTTCTTTTTATAAGTAGAATCTCTTTGAAGGAGCAATTCAACATAGCTCCCCAGCAAGGGAGTGTTGATTCTGTTACTGGTTGTGTTTTGATTTACTGCACTTTGTGAGCCTTGATTTTCTCACTTGTCAACGGAAGGAAATGGAATAGAATGAGCTCTTCTAGCTCTAAGAAGCCAAGATTCTGAATGTGGATGACAAACACTGCAAATGACCAGATTTGCTTCAGAGGCTTCACACAATCACCATGTAAAAACTAAGTCTTTTAGAGAACCTGGCCTCACGTTGGAGGGATTTCATCTCTTTTCTCTGTTGAAGTCCTACTACCTGGCTGCCCAGTCTTCCTCGGTTTAGTCCTGCATGTCCCTGGGGCATACCTACATCAGCTTTCTAAGAATCCATGCACAGAGGTGTGTGCATGTGTGCGTGCGCACGTTTTCATATTTAGTTCTAGACTGTCAGTGTAGGTGTGTATAGAGTCTAGATTAGAAATCCTTTTCCCTTAGGATTTGGAGGTTTGGCTTTACTCTATTATAGCTTATAGTTGTAAGTTTGAGGAGCCAGAGGCCATTCTGGTTTTCTACCCATGTTTCTGCAACCACAGCGGGCATCAGGATGGGACAGGGGCTTCTTGAAAGATTGTTGAGCCCTATCCTCAGGGTTTCTCTTTTAGTAGTTCTGGGTGGAGCCTGAGAATCTGAATTTCTGCCAGGTTCCCAGGTGATGCTACAATTGCTAGGAGCACAATGGGGGAAACTGCTGTTAATTCTTACAGCTGATTTGCTTGGTGGTTTTTTTCTTTTTCCCCTCTTCTCAGAGTTTCTCTTTATGCCTGGTACTCAGTAATTGCACAGTAATGTCCCTTAGTGTAGGTATTTTTTCCTTTCTTGTTTGCTGGCAGACTTTCAACCTAGAAATATGTGTTTCTCAGTTTTAGGAAATTTTTTGGTGTTTTTGATAATTTCCTCCCTTCCATATCTGTCTCCTTGTGGAATGCCAATGAGATAGGTGTTAAGACTTTCTGCATGATTTTTCTATTTCCTCGTTTTCTCTCCTCTTTTCCATCCTTTTGTCTTTTGGTTGTTCTTTTTGAGTTTTTCAACTATCTTCCAACACTTTGGTTACCTCTTAAAGTGTCTGTCATTATATTTTTGACATGAGTTCCTCCTTATTTTCTGAGTATTCCTTTTTTCATTATATTTTTTACCATTCTTGTTTTATGGATATAACATCTCTTTTCTTTCCAGAAATATTAGGTTGTTTTCAACTTCCCTTCCCCTTCCTTTGACGGTTTCCTTTACCTTTGTTTCAGACTCTGCCTTCATTGTTGGAAACTTTTCCAAAAGTTCGGTGATCACTGGCTAGTCACTCTCATTTAATAAAAAGAGCACTAAAAAGCTTAGTAAGGCCTCCCTGTGGAACGGACCTGTTGACTGGTGAGTCTCACCACAGGTGGCTGAGCAAAAAGCAATTTCATGACAAATCTCCACATCTTATTGTTCAAATCCTCCAATCTCAAGTCCGTGTCTGGGAGGGCAAACAGGAAAATAGCTGATGGGAGGGGTGTCGCTCTCACTACTCAGATTTGATTTAATTTCTCTGATTGCAGAATATGCTGCCCTCAACTCCCCCAACCCCAACCAGCGGTGCCTGTGTCCTCAGTTACTGAGCTTTTCTGTTTCAACACTCTAGAGAGTCAACTTCCAATCTTCTGCCTACATTAGGGGAGGGTCAGTCACTGTGCTTTCAGTTTTAGAGGAGGAACCCAAAAGTCAAACTGCTTCTTATAAAAGAGATTGAACCAATTCCCCATATTTAGTCCTATTCTGCACCCTTACCTTTATAGGTTTTGAGTTCCTGAACTGTTCTGTGGTTCTACAGCAAAACATGTTTGCTTATTTTGGAGTTTACTTCAGTTTCTCTCTGAAATCAGGTACACTTTGCCTGCTTGCTTTAAAAAAATTATGGCATCTTTCATTTGAACTGTTCCCTCTATTGTCTCTTAGTTCCCACTGGTGTACAGTCCATTAATTTCATTTCAAGAAGATTTAGGAAGAGTGAAGAATTAAATGAATGCATTCAGTCCCCCATCTTTATTAAAGGAACAGAGCTGTCAAGCGCAAGTACCGCAGAACTGTAACTACAGTGCATCTGACAGGGGACTCATGATCCCAAACCTCTCAATGTACAAAAATGATGGTCGAGAAGCAACCAGAGAAATTAATCTGGGATAAGGCAGTGTTTTAAATTCTTAATTAATCATTTTAAAGGGCCTATTTGAAAGCAGTTCTAATGAAAATGACAGCAGACTTGGTGAACTCAATATGAGACAACACTACAAAATCTGGTCCTTAAGATGCCAAATTTGACTGATGACGTCAGAGTAATGGCGGGGTAGGAAGCGATACCGATAAATCTCCCCCAAAACTCAACAAGATCTTCAACCAGAAACAGAAAAACCTATACTTGGAGCTTCCAGATGCTTCGCAATACACCCAAAGGTATGATTGAGTGAAAAATTAGCTAAAAATATAACCAAACCCCGAAGGAAATAGGGAGTAAGAAATGCTCCGCCTTCCTCACTAACCTAAACAGGGCGGCTTTCTCTGGTAACTGTGAATATAGAAACTGAGGCGGGCAAAGGGGGTGAATACATCCAGGCCGCGACACAAACGGCCGAACCAGGCTGTGGCACGGAGATCCAAGCCGAGGAAAATCAGATCCTGTGGCAACCCGGGCAATACAAGCTAACACTCGCGCCAAACCCAAACAAAGAAAGACAAGCGGCGCGGCCATTTTACCCGGTCTCCTGGTTGGTGCGCAGTTAGTGGGCGAGAGATTTCTTCCTAAGCCCCGGCAGTGGGTGCCCGTGTTGCCCCACGGAGAGGCAGGGTCAGAGGCCTTTCTGTGGGCCGAGGGCAGAGTCTCTGGGCAGCCCCAGCACCCTGGGAAAGCCACGCACGGAAGGGAGTGAGAACTAATTCCAACGGTGGAGATTTTCCGTGCTGCTGGGTGTTTCACTCAGAGGGAAACGCGGCCGGCCTCATATCCGGGTTTGCGCGCGCAGATAGTGAATGAGAGATTCCTCCGAGTGCCTCGGCAGTGCGCGCCCATGTTATCGCACAGAGGGGCAGAGTCAGGGGCCTTTGTGTGGGCCAAAGCAGAATCTCGGGCCGCCCCAGCGCCTTGCAAAAGCCGCGCAAAGGGACGGAGCGAGACTCAATTCCAACGCTGCAACTTTTCCCTGCGGTTGGGGGTTTCACTCAGAGCGTGAGACTGCTGGCCGGATATCCTGGTCGCAAACAGTGAGTGAGAGTTTCCTCCAAGCGCCCCGGAAGTGGGCGCCCGCTTGTGTTACCGGACAGAGTGGCAGAGCCAGAGGTCTTTGAGTGGGCGGAAAGCCCGCCTGATTATGCTAGCAGCTCTGACTGATTGAGCCTTACCCAGAGCCCTGTGCTGAGTGGAAATAGAGTGGGGAGTTGCCAGCTCTTTGAGCCTCTTACTATCCAGGCAGAGGCAGCAGCAACCCCATAGCTGGATTATCAGGCTACTAATTGAGGAAGGAAAGACTAGGAGAAAGGCTCCAGGAACACGGAGTCTCTCACTGTCGGAGCCTATAAATGCTAATGAGCTTCGACTGCCAACGAGACTAAAGCACAATACATGACATTGCCATAGACTTATCAACTGCAAACCTCTACCTGAGCATGCCAAAGGGGCAGAACCCGGGGTACAGAGTCACCGACCAGGAAGAGGGAGAGAAAAGAAAAAGCAAGAAGATAACCTCTCAAAATCAAGAATAATCTGCAGACTTTATAACCTATCCCATTTTATTATATTTGTTTGTTTGTTTCTCTTATCTTCATTCTTGATACTTTTTCTTTCCACCTCCAATTTGGCCGATTAATTCTCTACCGGTCTTACTCTCTCCTCTCCTTGAACTACACTACCCATAAGTGTTACATCTCCCATTATCTTTTTTCTTCTCTTCCTTTCTCTCTATGAGGGTTGCACTCCAAAACCCTTAACTCTCTCTCTCTCTCTCTCCTTTCTTTTTTCTTCTTTTAGTGGTTCCCTCTTTTTTTTTTCTCTCTCTCTTTATTTTCTCCCTCTATATTAGTTTCTTCCTTTCTCCTTTACATCTCCTCTCATTCAAACCTCAATAACAAACAAATTATCTTATCTGGGACTCAAACTTATGTTTGTGGCATTTTGGGGGGTTTTTACTTCACCTTTTTAACTCACTAGCAGTGCTCCCATCCCTGGCTCTCCATATTATCTAGTTCTTGTTCCACTAAATACAATAGTAATTTTTTAATTTGTCCCCCCATTTTTCTGTTGTCCTCTTAATCCTCTCATCATAACTCTTAGACAACCAACACCTAAAAGCAAATCATTTTATTCTTGACCCAAATTTTTTCCTTATTTGCTATTTGTGGGTCCATACGCTCTTTTTTTTTTTTTTTTTTTTTGCTCTTTTATTACTTTTCCCCAATTCAGGCCCTCCATCACAGGCATTGTTTGTTATAATTCACAGTCCACCACAAGATTTTCTCAAGAAAGAGGGGAGAGGAGAGGAGAGGAAAAAAGGAGGGGGGGAATAATTTCCTTTTTTTTTTTAATTTTTATTTTATTTTATTTTTCTTTATTTCATTATTAATTCTTTTTAAAAAAAAAACAACTCTTTTCGATTTTTTATTTTTTTATTATTTTTTTTATTTTTTTTTAACTTTTTATTCTTTATTAAATCTCATTAATACTATCAACAAAACCACCCTCAGATGCCATTAAGGAAGAGAAAATCGAATATCATGGATACAAAAGAAAGAGAGGTAACACAGCTAGATGAGGAAAAATCTATGGAGAAAAAATTTAATATATTGGAAACCTTGGAGCTAAATGACAGAGAATTCAAGATAGAAATCCTAAAAATCCTCCGAGATATACAAGAAAACACAGAAAGGCAATTTAGGGAGCTCAGAAAACAACTCAATGAACACAAAGAATATATGTTCATGGAAATTGAAACTATAAAAACAAATCAAACAGAGATGAAAAACTCAATTCACTAGCTGAAAAACGAAGTAACAAGCTTAGCTATAGAACAGGTCAGATAGAAGAGAGGATTAGTGAAATAGAAGACAAGCAACTTGAGGCACAACAGAGAGAAGAAGAAAGAGACTCAAAAATTAAAAAAAATGAGATAGCCCTACAAGAATTATCTGACTCCATCAAAAAGAATAACATAAGAATAATAGGTATATCAGAGGGAGAAGAGAGAGAAAATGGAATGGAGAACATACTCAAACAAATAATAGATGAGAACTTCCCAAGCCTGTGGAAAGAACTAAAGCCTCAAGTTCAAGAAGCAAACAGAACTCCAAGTTTTCTTAACCCCAACAAACCTACTCCAAGGCATATCATAATGAAATTGACACAAACCAACAGCAAAGAAAAAATTCTCAAGGCAGCCAGGGAAAAGAAGAATACAACATATAAAGGAAGGCCCATTAGATTATCATCAGATTTCTCAGCAGAAACTCTACAAGCTAGAAGAGAGTGGACCCCAATATTTAAAGTCCTGAAAGAGAGGAACTTTCAGCCATGAATACTATACCCATCAAAGCAATCCTTCAAATATGAAGGAGAAATAAAAACATTCACAGATACAGAAAAGATGAGGGAATTTATCATCAGAAAACCCCCACTCCAGGAATTACTAAAGGGGGTTCTCCAATCAGATACAAAGAACAAAAAAAAACAGAGCCACAAGTAAAAGCTCCAAGAAGAACACAATAAAACCAAATTTAAACTGTGACAACAACAAAAAGAAAGAGGGGGAGAAGATGGAGATTAACAGTAGCAAAGGACGATGGAGTGCAAAAGTACTCACAAAATAGTTCGCTACAATGAACAGGGTAGGGACCCTTTTCATTACTCAAAGGTAACCACCACTGAAAAAACCACCACAGAAGCACATGAGATAAAAAAGATACCAACAGAGGAAAGATGTATGGAATACAACCAAATAAAAACAAAAGATAGAAAAACAAAAGAGAAGCATCAAACAAGACACAAAACTAACAGAAAGCAAGATATAAAATGGCAATAGGGAACTCACAAGTATCAATAATTACACTAAATGTAAACAGATTAAACTCACCAATAAAAAGGCACAGAGTAGCAGAATGGATTAAAAAAGAATATCCAACTGTATGCTGCCTACAGGAAACTCATCTAAGTAACAAGGATAAAAACAAATTCAAAGTGAAAGGCTGGAAAACAATACTCCAAGCAAATAACATCCAAAAAAAAGCAGGTGTAGCAATACTCATATTGGATAATGCTGACTACAAGACAGGAAAAGTACTCAGAGACAAAAATGGCCATTTCATAATGGCTAAGGGGACACTGAATCAAGAAGACATAACGATTCTTAATATATATGCACCAAACCAAGGAGCACCAAAATATATAAGACAGCTACTTATTGATCTTAAAACAAAAACTGATAAAAATACAATCATAATTGGAGACCTCAATACACCGCTGACGGCTCTAGATCGGTCATCCAAACAGAGAATCAACAAAGACATAGTGGCCTTAAACAAAACACTAGAGCACCTGGATATGATAGACATCTACAGGACATTTCATCCCAAAGTGACTGAGTATACATTTTTCTCCAGTGTACATGGATCATTCTCAAGAATTGACCATATGTTGGGCCACAAAAACAACATCAGCAAATTCAGAAAAATTGAAGTTGTAACAAGCATATTTTCTGATCATAAAGCCTTGAAACTAGAATTCAACTGCAAAAAAGAGGAAAAAAATCCCACAAAAATGTGGAAACTAAACAACATACTTTTAAAAAATGAATGGGTGAAAGAAGAAATAAGTGCAGAGATCAAAAGATATATACAGACTAATGAAAATGACAATACGACATATCAGAATCTATGGGATGCAGCAAAATCAGTGATAAGAGGGAAGTTCATATCACTTCAGGCATATATGAACAAACAAGAGAGAGCCCAAGTGAACCACTTAACTTCCCACCTTAAGGAACTAGAAAAAGAAGAACAAAGACAACCCAAAACCAGCTGAAGAAAGGAGATAATAAAAATCAGAGCAGAAATAAATGAATTAGAGAACAGAAAAACTATAGAAAAAATTAATAGAATAAGGAGCTAGTTCTTTGAAAAGATCAACAAAATTGACAAACCCTTGGCAAGACTTACCAAGGAAAAAAGAGAACTCATATAAACAAAATCCAAAATGAAAGAGGAGAAATCACCACGGACACCGTAGATATACAAAGAATTATTGTAGAATACTATGAAAAACTTTATGCCACTAAATTCAACAACCTAGAAGAAATGGATAAATTCCTAGAACAATACAACCTTCCTAGACTGAGTCAAGAAGAAGCAGAAAGCCTAAACAGACCTATCAGTAGAGAAGAAATAGAAAAAACCATTAAAAACCTCCCCAAAAATAAAAATCCAGGCCCTGACAGCTATACCAGCGAATTTTATCAAACATTCAAAGAAGACTTGGTTCCTATTCTACTCAAAGTCTTCCAAAAAATTGAAGAAGCAATACTTCCAAACACATTTTATGAGGCCAACATAACCCTCATACCAAAACCAGGCAAGGAGGGCACAAAAAAAGAAAACTACAGACCAATATCTCTAATGAATACAGATGCTAAAATACTAAACAAAATACTAGCAAATCGAATACAACAACATATTAAAAAAATAATACATCATGATCAAGTGGGATTCATCCCAGAATCTCAAGGATGGTTCAACATACGTAAAACAGTTAATGTAATACACCATATCAACAAAACAAAGAACAAAAACCACATGATCTTATCAATAGACGCAGAAAAGGCTTTCGATAAAATACAACACAATTTTATGTTTAAGACTCTCAACAAAATGGGTATAGAAGGAAAATATCTCAACATGATAAAGGCCATATATGATAAACCATCAGCTATCATATTAAATGGCACTAAACTGAAGGCTTTCCCCCTTAAATCAGGAACAAGACAGGGTTGTCCACTCCCTCCACTCTTATTTAATGTGGTACTAGAGGTTCTAGCCAGAACAATCAGACAAGACAAAGAAATAAAAGGCATCCATATCGGAAAAGAAGAAGTAAAGGTATCACTTTTTGCAGATGATATGATCCTATACATCGAAAACCCCACAGAATCCACAAAAAGACTACTAGAAACAATAAGCCAATACAGTAAGGTCGCAGGATACAAAATTAACATACAGAAGTCAATAGCCTTTCTATATGCCAACAATGAAACAACTGAGAACGAACTCAAAAGAATAATCTCCTTCACGATTGCAACAAAAAAAATAAAATACTTAGGAATAAACATAACAAAGAATGTAAAGGACTTATATAATGAAAACTATAAACCATTGTTAAGGGAAATCGAAAAAGATATAATGAGATGGAAGAATATACCTTGTTCTTGGCTAGGAAGAATAAATATAATCAAGATGGCTATATTACCCAAAGCAATATACAAATTTAATGCAATTCCCATCAAACTTCCAATGACGTTTTTTAAAGAAATAGAGGAAAAAATCATCAGATTTATATGGAACTATAAAAAACCCCGAATAGCCAAAGCAATCCTAAAGAAAAAGAATGAAGCTGGGGGCATTTCAATACCTGACTTCAAACTCTATTATAGGGTCACGACAATCAAAACAGCATGGTATTGGCAGAAAAATAGACACTCAGACCAATGGAACAGAATAGAAAGTCCAGAAATAAAACCACATATATATAGTCAAATAATTTTTGATAAAGGGGCCAACAACACACAATGGAGAAAAGAAAGCCTCTTCAATAAATGGTGCTGGGAAAACTGGAAAGCCACATGCAAAAGAATGAAACTGGACTACAGTCTCTCCCCCTGTACAAAAATTAACTCAAAATGGATCAAAGATCTAAACATAAGACCTGAAACAATTAAGTACATAGAAGAAGACATAGGTACTCAACTCAGGGACCTGGGTTTTAAAGAGCATTTTATGAATTTGACTCCAATGGCAAGAGAAGTGAAGGTAAAAATTAATGAATGGGACTACATCAGAATAAAAAGTTTTTGCTCAGCAAGAGAAACTGATAACAAAATAAACAGAAAGCCAACTAAATGGGAAATGATTTTTTCAAACAACAGCTCAGATAAGGGCCTAATATCCAAAATATACAAAGAACTCATAAAACTCAACAACAAACAAACAAACAATCCAATAAAAAAATGGGAAGAGGATATGAATAGACACTTCTCCCAGGAAGAAATACAAATGGCCAACAGATATATGAAAAGATGCTCATCTTCTTTAGCTATTAGAGAAATGCAAATCAAAACGGCAATGAGATACCACCTCACACCTGTTCGATTAGCTGTTATTAGCAAGTCAGGTAACAGCAAATGTTGGAGAGGCTGTGGAGAAAAAGGAACCCTCGCCTGACCTGTGGTGGCGCAGTGGATAAAGCGTCGACCTGGAAATGCTGAGGTCGCTGGTTCGAAACCCTGGGCTTGCCTGGTCAAGGCACATATGGGAGTTGATGCTTCCAGCTCCTCCCCCCTGTCTCTCTCTCCTCTCTCTCTCTCTCTCTCTCTCTCTCTCTCTCTCTCTCCCTCTCTCTCCTCTCTAAAAAATGAATAAATAAAAATTAAAAAAAAAAAAAAAAAAAGAAAAAGGAACCCTCATACACTGTTGGTGGGAATGTAAAGTAGTACAACCATTATGGAAGAAAGTATGGTGGTTCCTCAAAAAACTGAAAATAGAACTACCTTATGACCCAGCAATCCCTCTACTGGGTATATATCCCCAAAACTCAGAAACATTGATACGTAAAGACACATGCAGCCCCATGTTTATTGCAGCATTGTTCATAGTGGCCAGGACATGGAAACAACCAAAAAGCCCATCAATAGATGACTGGATAAAGAAGATGTGGCACATATACACTATGGAATACTACTCAGCCATAAGAAATGATGACATCGGAACATTTACAGCAAAATGGTGGGATCTTGATAACATGATACGAAGCGAAATAAGTAAATCAGAAAAAAACAGGAACTGTATTATTCCATACGTAGGTGGGACATAATAGTGAAACTAAGAGACATTTATAAGAGTGTGGTGGTTACGGGGGGGAGGGGGGAATGGGAGAGGGATGGGGGTGGGGAGGGGCACAAAGAAAACAAGATAGAAGGTGACAGAGGACGATCTGACTTTGGGTGGTGGGTATGCAACATAATTGAACAAGATAACCTGGACTTGTTATCTTTGAATATATGTATCCTGATTTATTGATGTCACCCCATTAAAAAAATAAAATTATTAAAAAAAAAAAAAAAAAAGATGCCAAATTTAATGTTAAGCTTCCTACATTTCCAGTATTTGGGTCCAGAGTAATGGTCTTACCATATTCTGTATTAGACCACCTCTCAAGTATTTGTGCTAGGCACAGCATTTCACACTGTCATGATAGACAAGGTGTGGGTGGGGAGGACTTCACAAATCTACACATCTGCGGCCATACCACCGTGAATGCTCCCAATCTATCTGATCTCAGAAGCTAAGCAGGGTCGGTCCTGGAACTTGGATGGGAGACAAATCTAGACCTACAATGCCCAGTACAGTACTATAGCCATTGGCCATGTACATTTAATTAGGTTAAATTAAATTGAAAATTCAGTAACACCACATTTCAAGTGTTCCCTACCCATGTGTCTAGTGGCTGGTGCAGTGGGCAGCACACAGAACTGGCCCATCGAGGCAGACAGTGCTACTGCAAAGCACTGGCCTGGAGCCCACATCACACAGGAACTGGAACTTGAGAGGGGGAAAAGGCGGCTCTAAGGAAACCTTATATTCTAAAGTCTTGCTTTATAATACAGAAAATAGAAGGAAGTTGTTCTCTCCAGCACATAAAACTAGGGTAACAAGTGTAAGCCACAAAGGGACAGAGCTCAGCTTAACAAATAAAAAGTCCTTGTCTGACCTGCAGGGGCACAGTGGGTAAAGTGTCAACCTAGAACACTGAGGTCGCTGGTTCGAAACCTCGGGCTTGCCTGGTCAAGGCACAAATGGGAGTTGATGCTTCCTGCTGCTCCTCCCTTCTTTCTCTCTCTCTCTCTCTCTCTCTCTCTCTCTCTCTCTCTTGGTTCCTTCTCTAAAATGAATTTTAAAAATCTTAAAAAAATAATAAATTTAAAAAAAAAGTCCTAGCAATTAGAACTATTTTCAATGGAATGGCTCCTCCCCAAGAAGTGAGCTTTTGTCCCTGGATGTGCCCAAGGGGAGGCTGGATAATCTCACTTCCAGAGGTTTCTCCACAGAAGGAAACGTGTCTTCTAATTCCCAGTCACTATGATTGAATATAGACACTCAAAACTAACAAAAAATGAATTATGAACAGTATTGAACATACTAAACTGTTTCTAATTCCCCTGACCTTTTTCTTGATACTGACACGGGGATGGTGGTAAGGGAGTGAAAGCAAAAAAGACAGGAAAAAGTGAGTAAGAGAAAGAGGAATTTATACAATTAATTGACTACTTTCTTGACTCTGTAAACATCCACCTTTTCCTGGGCCAATACCTCAAGCAGTATTACAAAGCAAAAGATGACTAAATTCAAAGAGCATCTTTTATTTTTTTCTAAAAAAAAAAAAATATATATATATATATATTTTTTATCTCAAATATATATATATATATATCTCAAAAATATATATATATATATATCTCATTCTAATTCTATTCCGTGTTTGTTTTGTTATAAAAAATACATTTAAAATTGCTTGTGCACAGTAAAATAGAATGTATACCATGCTTACTCTATGCTGCACAGTACTTTGCAGCATAAATATTATAAATATTACCTTACTACTTCATTTTGTCTTCACCTTCACTCTAAAGACTACCATGTCTATTGGCTAAGGCTTCCATCCAGGAGAGGGCAAGAAACAGCCAGGCAGGTAATTTTAACTACTAGAAAGGCGGTGCTTATAATTGCGATTGCCTTTCCTTTTGTGTTGTGAATTTAGTACTTAAGCAACTTTTAGCCAAAGAAAGAAGTCTTACTAGTCAGAGCCCTATTTCATTATTTTAGTCTCTCTACCCAACTTGGACCCCTGAGCCTCTAGTCTAGGGAAGATAGCAGAGATGGTAAAATAAGGAAGAGATGGAAGAAAAGCAATTAGGCCAGGATAGAAACACATGTTGAATCTTGCCACTCCAATCGTGAATAGCAACTAGCTTTACTGTTTTGTCTGCCTTGGCAGCACAAGCCTTATTCAGCTTAGAAAGTCTCTGGCAGAAGCTGCACTTGATACTTCAAAGCAGGAACCCAAATGGCTAGCATCAAGTTGAGGGAAGGGATGAGGAAACGGTGTCAGTTCAGGATAAACATTGCTCATACAAGACTTTTTGTAGAATGCTACACTGGAAGATCAAGTCAAGGGATTGGGGGACAAATTTGCGGCTGCAAGAACCACCACTGAAGAAAGTTGTTTAATGGGTCATTATGCCAAATCTAGTAATGTTGTCACCTTGGAAAAGCCAAGTTTCATCAATGAAAATTTTAAGTGTGTATAAAGAGGCAGGAAGAAAAAAGTTAACTGAATTGTTTCTTCAACAATTATGTACATTAATTTGGACAGGGACATCCATTTAGTCATTCATCTGACAAACATACTGAGTGTCTACCATCTTCTGCACTAATGCCAGGGTTACCGTGTGGATGAAAACAGATACGACCTCAGCTTTTATGAAGTTTCATTCCGGTGGGGGAAATGGACATTAAATGTATCACAAATATGCAACTGAAAAATGTGAGCAGCACATATTATAATAAAGTAGACATTGTAAACAGAGGAGATGTGAACAAATATAAGGGGAACCTAAAGCCTGGCGTCACAGCAGGGGAGGGGGAGCGTTCCAGGCAGAGGGAGAGGCACGCACAACAGGACTGAGGCAGAAACAAGCCGGCACATTCCCAGAAGGCCGGCAGGCATCGGGGGGAGGCTCACTGGGAAAAGATTCAGATCATGGAGAGCATTTAATATCTTGAGAGAGATTTTGCTTTTAATCTAAGAGGAATGGAAAATTCCTGAATGGCTGAAAGAACCATGACATGATCACACATTTGTTTCAAATACAATCATTCTAAATGGAGGATTCACAAACCTTGCAAACTTGTATTACGGGGAGTTTAAAGTAAATGTGAAGATAAACTTACAAGTGTTTGTCACAGCACATGTCTGTGTACAGTAAACTCTTTTATGTGCCAATCACATATAAACATTTTAAAGTCCAGTTAAAAGAATACAACTTATCATATTAACATGTGTAAGCATGTGTGTGTTTATTTTTTTATTTTTCCGAAGTGAGATGGAGGGAGGCAGAGAGACAGACTCCCACATGAGCCTGACCAGAATCCACCCAATAAGCCCAACAGGGGGCAATCCTCTGCCCATCTGGGGCATTGCTCCGTTGCAACTGGAGTTATTCTTGCACCTGAGCTGGAGGCCACGAAGCCATCCTCAGTGCCCAGGCCAACTTTGCTCCAATGGAGCCTTGGCTGTGGGAGGGGAAGAGAGAGACAGAGAGATAGAGAGAAAGGAGAGGGGGAAGGGTGAGGAGAAGCAGATGGGCACTTCTCCTGTGTGCCTTTGTCTGGAATCAAACCTGGGACATCCACACACCGGGCCAAGGCTTTACCACTGAGCCAACCGGCCAGGGCCAAGTGTTTAATTTGTAACACTTGATCTTCATGAGCTTACTTTCTTTAAACACACTAATGTCTGGCATGTTTCGGTGAAGCTTGTAGCCCTGTAATGCAACGTCCTTTATATATGAAGACACTGGTTCGTTTTTCTACATTGGTAGAGCATACATTTAGGGATGAATTTTTCAGTTAAGGTTATTGAATTATATGGGCTCATTTATACCCAGATGTGGGTAAAAATGGGATGTAGTTTATGTCCACTTAGTCAGAGCAAAGCTTCCTGATTCCCCAGAAACTGAAGTTCTAACTCTGACTAATGCTGCTCCCCAACTGCCTTAATTAATATGACAAAATGGTGAGTGCTTTTCAAATATTGACTCACATAAGTTTTGGCTTAAAAAACACAGAGCTGTACTGCACAGTTATAAAATTATTCAGTTACATCATCACTTGAAGACATATATAATGCTTGTCTTCCATATATGAAGCTTTATCTCTAAGTTGTGAACTATTAACATACCAGTTTTTAAAAGTTATAAATTGAGTTTGATAAATTATTTAAATAAAGTCTGTGCCATGCAACCAAGCAATAATCTTTTAAATCACTGCCTCCCAAACTGATTATTTTTCATTAGTCTGATTTTTTAGACTGTAATGAGAAATGCATGCTCACAGATGAAATTCCCATTTAATACAATATTGGGTTCAGTATCTAGATGACATAGCCCTGCTGATTAGATTTCTAACCACTAGTTCAAATCTACCCTTCTTACCATACAGAAGCCAGCATGCAAATGAGGCACACCCAATGGCCAATTTCTCTTTGTGGGAAAAAGACATGGCCCTAAGACACAGCAGGGCTCAGAGCACAGAAGAGTTACAAGGATGGACAGATAACAGGTATTCCACAAGTCGTAACTGTCAAATATCAAAGTCACATTATTTATCGGTCTTTATGGCTCCTGATTCAGAAAAGGAACACCGTTTAATGACTTGGAAAAAAAGGAGAAAAGCAGGTTCTGTGATTAACTGAAATAGTCATTTCATTCTCCTGCTTTAAAAAGTGTACAATGACTCCCCAAACATGTAAAACACCTCAGCCGACCCTAACTTATCACTTACCCAAGTCTCTTTCCTCACACAGCACACGTACTGTTACCTACAGCCTACTCTGCACTGGGACAGCGCCAAGCACATCCCTATCAACCAGGGCAGCACCCTCCTAGAAGGACCTCTTTATTGTCTCCCTTCCATTACTATTCAAAGCCCCTTGAGGGCAGAGGCCAAATTCTGTTTGGCTTTGTTCCTTAGCCCTTAGCACCTAGTACGCCTTGTTATTGGCACTAGGACAGCTCAAAACACACCTTATAGATACCCAAGCCCTAGAAATGTTCAGTTAGTAACTATAACTGAATGCTCACCCATTTTTTAAAAATTATGTGAAAAAAATATTTCCCTGAAAATTAACCCCATTCTTCCTCCCTCATCTGTTGCTGCCAGGATAATTCCTTTAAATCCTGTCTTCTTCCTGTGACCTTCCTGGTTCCAGAGTCCACTCTGGCCCACTGCCTCAAGTCTGCCACCCCGCCAAGCCCACTGCAGCTGCAGAGCGGAGCTGCGGCTGCTCACACTTCTCAGAGCCCCTTCCTGCACAACATGCCACTTGATCCCTCACCGGAACCAGATGAGAAAGAGAGAAACATCTTACACGGTTGTTACATATAAACAAAGAAGAGTTAATTAGCTCTGCTTGAGGTCAGACAGGTCAGAAGTGTGAGACGGAAATCTGTGTGCCCCTTTCCCAGCTCAGTTCTCTCTACCACTGCATCAGTGCCCGTGATCTCTCATTCCCTCCAATATTCAATGAGCATCCCTCCATGCCAGAGGCTGTCCTATGCTGCTGAGGGGACTGAACACTCAGAAAGATAGGAGTCCTATCCAGGAATGGGGTGGGTGACAAACGCCACTGGAGCACTACACAAACTGTACTTGCGGGAGTTTCAAAACTGAAGTAAAAGAAAAGTCACACCCTTCTCAGAATTCTACAATAACTATTGTTCATGGCACAAATTCCCAGTACTCCCTGCTCCCTACCACCCAGGACTGTTCTTTGTAGCATGTGAATCACATCAGAACTTGAAGCAAAGGGCATGCACGGCTCTCACACTTTCCTGCCTCCCCAAAGCATCTCTAATATGGAGGACATGACGTGATGGCACTCCATCTTACATGGCACTAGGTTCTAAAACCAGTGAATAGGGGAAAACAGTTATCATGAATATAACCTTGAAGACCCCTGAACAGACTACCAAAGAATTTTTATGCAGACCTATGTTCTCTCTCTCTCTCTCTCTCTCTCTCTCAAGAAGTCCTATATAGGGCCAATTTTTGTATTGTGAATTTTTAGTTCAGAAACTGATGATGTAGTTCCCATGTGTATTGGGAACAGGGGTTATGAAAAATCTGTACCTCCAAAGACCAAAGGCATGCTCGCTGGGGCACAGTATTCATTTAGAACATTGGGAAATGGGAGAAAGGTCTTTCTGTCACACACGCTCCGGGGTCTGTGCTCAATGGCTGCAGTGGTGAGCTAAAATCTTATACTACTTAAACTGCTTCTCTTGTTCTTTTTTTTTCTTTAATTATTATTGGTTGTTCTAATTTATTATTATTTTTTTACCAAGCATGCATTGTTGAACACAAATTAAGTAGAACACAGGTATGCTTTGTCTCCTCCGTGAATTTTTAGTCACTGGTATGAACTAAGTTTACAGGAGGACATCTGTTTCAATAATGCTAATTACATATGGCTATTCTATACATATTCCTTAATTCATATATTAATTAGGCACCAACTCTATCTCACACATACATATGTTGAGTACTGGGCAAAACAAGAGTGAGCCATGGAGGCCTCAAAGGATAGGAAGGGAGAAAATGAAAAACAATTATCATTTCATTTCCACATAACAGCTGAACAGAAATGGCAAGATTTGGACAGGGCAGAGGAAACCGGAGATGACCCCTCCCACAGGATGTCCCACATGACCACCTCCCCCACCATCAGGCCCTGATTCAACTGTCACCTGCCAGGTGAGTCACTCCATGAACCTTCATTTCAAACTGTAATTCCCTTCTTCCAACACACACTCTCCTCCCTTCTTTCTGCTCTATTTTTCTCCCTAGCACTTATCACCTTCTGACCACATTTCTTCTTTATTTTACTTTCTGTCTTCCTCTTTTCATGAGAGGGTCACTTACAAGGGCAAAAATTTTTAGCTGTTTAGTTCACTGTTGAATCTCAACCCTAACACAAGTACCTAGCACATAGTAGGATTTGCTAAACATTCCAAACGAAGCCTTCCGTGACCACACTCAAGGGCAACTGCCAGAGATCTCAATCCCATTGTCCTCTTTTCTTTTGCTTCATAGCATTTTTCAAGGAACTCAAGTTTTCTTTTAAAGTTTGTTTACTCATTTATTTTTTCTCACCCCTCAGAAGCTTCCTAGTAAGAGGGAATCTACCCGCATTGCTCACTGCTGTGTCTCCAGCACTGAAAAATGAAGCTGGCACAGATTTATTCAATAAATTTTAGTTGAATGATCATCACGAATGGCTCATATTCACTGAGCAAATGCCAGCTGGTTTTACCTGTATTCTCTAAATCTCGACAGCAGGCCTGACCTGTGGTGGCGCAGTGGATAAAGTGTCGACCTGGAAATGCTGAGGTCGCCGGTTCAAAACCATGGGCTTGCCTGGTCAAGGCACATATGGGAGTTGATGCTTCCAGCTCCTCCCCCCTGTCTCTCTCTCCTCTGTCTCTCTCTGTACTCTCTAAAAAAAAAAAATGAATAAATAAATCTCCACAGCAGCCCTATGAGATGGGCATGGTTATTCTTTTTTTTTTTTTTTTTTTTTTTTTTTGTATTTTTCTGAAGCTGAAAACGGGGAGACACAGTCAGACAGACTCCTGCATGCGCCCGACCGGGATCCACCTGGCACGCCCACCAGGGGGCAACACTCTGCCCCTCCGGGGCGTCGCTCTGTTGCGACCAGAGCCACTATAGCGCCTGGGGCAGAGGCCAAGGAGCCATCCCCAGCGCCCAGGCCATCTTTGCTCCAATGGAGTCTCGGCTGCGGGAGGGGAAGAGAGAGACAGAGAGGAAGGAGAGGGGGAGGGGTAGAGAAGCAGATGGGCACTTCTCCTGTGTGCCCTGGCCGGAAATCGAACCTGGGACTTCTGCACACCAGGCCGACGTTCTACCACTAAACCAACCGGCCAGGGCCTGGTTATTCTCATTTTACAGATGAGGAAACACAGACAGTGACTTGCCCAAGGTCACAAACCCAGCAAAGGGAAGAGTCAGCAATGAATTTGGAGCCATCTGACCTGTGCTTTGCTAACTGCTGTTCTACTGCTGTGAGCAACACTATAGTACAGTGCCGGTCTCTCCTGGCTGACTGCAGTGGCTTCCTCATTGTCTGCCTTGTTGAAACTACCCTCTGCCATCTCTAAGCCACTCTCCACACTCACGCCAGAATGACACTTTCAAAAAGCAAATCTGATCACCTCAATCTTCCAAAAGCTCTTCAATGGCTTTTCATTGTTAGAGAACATATTTTAGGGTGCGACCATAAGTAAGGGTGATTTTTATAACTTCTTCGGAAGGATGACAATATCATCTCTGGAAAAATAACATATTATGTAGAAAATGATAAATTTGGAAGAAATGCTTTACCTTTGAGATAAGAAATAATGAGAAAAGGCTTATTTGACGATGATAAAATGGATGCTATCAGTAATTCCAGAAATATTTATATAATTTCTGATTAGAATCAGCTAGATAGATGTGTTAAAATGAATGTTCTTGGGCCCCACTCAAACTAATTAATTTAAAATATCACCTGACCAGGCGGTGGCGCAGTGGATAGAGCGTCGGACCCAGGTTTGAGACCCCGAGGTCACCAGCTTGAGCGCAGGCTCATCTGGTTTAAGCAAAAAGCCCACCAGCTTGAACCCAAGGTTGCTGGCTCCAGCAAGGGGTTGCTCAGTCTGCTGAAGGCCCGCAGTCAAGGCACATATGAGAAAGCAATCAATGAACAACTAAGGTGTTGCAACGCGCAATGAAAAACTAATGATTGATGCTTCTCATCTCTCTCCATTCCTGTCTGTCTGTCCCTGTCTATCCCTCTCTCTGACTCACTCTCTGTCTCTGTAAAATAAATAAATAAATAAATAAATAAATAAAATTAAAATACCTAGGGATAGGTCTGGAAATCTACATTTTTAACAAGTACTATAAGTAGCTCTTGGATGTTCAACTCACCTAAACCTTTTCATCTCTAAGACAATAGGTAAATATCTGTATGTTGGACAATGCTACATACCATCAATGTCAAGTCTATGACTCAACTAGCTTCCTTCAATGACCAATAACTCCTCTTTTGTTAAACAGTAATCCTATGTAACTCACAGACCGAAACCAGACCCTGACCCAAGTCCTAGGTTTCAAAGACGTCTACTGTTTGGCAGTCCACGCACATCACAGGAAGACACGACTATCACATCCAGTGAGTACAACTGACTTATGCCAGGTCAACAGATTCACTACAAAATATGTTCATCCCAAAGATTATTCCATTTCTTTTTTGAAAACATATTTCCTGCCATAGGTAGGAAATAATTGTGAGAGAAACAAAAAAATAAACGCAAACCATGTCTTACCCCCTTAGAATGCCAGTTGACTTCTGAGTTAGTGCTATGTGAGATTCAAAGAAAAACAAGTCTACTCAGGTCTTTTATATTCTGAAAAGTCCCTAGAAATATCAGAGATGTGTTTTCTTGTTTTATTAAATGAGAGGTGGGAAGGCAAAAAGACAGACTCCCACATGCACCCCAACCAGGATCCACCCAGCAAGCCCCCAATTGGGCTATGCCCTGCCCATCCAGAGCTGCTGCTCGGCAACCAAGCTCTTTTAGTGCCTTAGGTGAGGCCTTGTTGCCATCCTCAGTGCCGAAGGCCAACTTGGGGCCAACCTGCTCAAATGAGCCATGGCTGCAGGAGAAGGTGGGAGGGTAGAGGGGAAAGAGGGTAGGTGGGGGGGGAGAGAGAGAAAAGGGGAAGTGTAGAGAAGCAGATGGCTGCTTCTCCTGTGTGCCCTGACCGGGAATCAACCTGGGACTTCCACATGCCAGGCCAACGCTCTACCGCTAAACCAAACAGCCAGGGCTGAGATGTGTTTTCTTAATGGTGAGTTTCAACATTTACCCAATGGTCAACCTAAGACCCTGAGATTTTGCCAAGTTTCCCTGACATCGGAACTGGTCCTCAAATAAATTAATTTCTGGGCCTGGGGTGTTATCGGACTCAATATTAGCTCCTGGATCCTGCAGCTCAGAGAAAAGGGTATTACCAGATACAGTCTTCTCTGCAGCTCAGAGAAAAGGGTATTATTACCAGATACAGTCTTCTCTGCAGCTCAGAGAGAAGGGTATTACCAGATACAGTCTTCTCTGCAGCTCAGAGAGAAGGGTATTACCAGATAGTCTTCTCTGCAGCTCAGAGAGAAGGGTATTACCAGATACAGTCTTCTCTGCAGCTCAGAGAGAAGGGTATTACCAGATACAGTCTCTCTGCTCCTAGTCTCCTTCCCCGCTGGGAAGGGACCCACTGCACAGAGTAGCAACAATATGGAGCAGTGATACCATATTGCTCAAGACTCTTTAATTTTTCCTTTTCTTTAATATGTTTAAAATTATTTACCTTGTGCAAATTACCCAGAAAAATGATTTCCTCCATAAACTGTAAAAAAAATAATAATCTTAACAGAATGAAAGTCAAATAGTCCTGAAAAAATGTGGGATTTAATTGTGGTGCCGCAGTATATCTGTAATCTAACTTACGCTATGTGGTTTAACAATTTTTTTGTGTGTGAAATTTCAGAAATGTGGAAGGACTTTTAGCTCTGGTTATTTTCAGGAGCTCCTATATAAAAGAAAATGTTTTAAACATTTTACCCTATACAAAACAAGACAGAAAGTAGTAGTGCTTTGGAAACAATGACTGTGTACTACAATATCCAAAGAAGCCTACAGGAAAAAACAAAATACGTGTAGAAGAAAACAACCAGAGAAGTGAATTTTTCAAATACTTTATAGGTACAAAAACAATTTTTCACTATCCATATTGAATTAGCAGGCCCATTACATAAATTACTCTTCAGAGATTCCATGGATCTAAGAAAAAACTAGGAGCTATCATTACATAGGTGAACAAAGCAATCCCTGGTTAGATGTACTGCAACAAATTAAGGGGAAAGTGAGATTATTACAGTTCCGAAAAGATTATGCAGCACTCACTAAAGTGAAACACAAAATACGAAGATGAGTTCAAATTCTAAAGGTGTCTAACTTTCCATATTTTATTTCAGTCTTCTACTTACAAATTATAGCATTAGAATATAAAATCACTAGGTTATTTCTTTCCAAAATAACTTTCTAATTTCCTTGAAGTTCTTGTGCTTTCAACTCTGTATCAAGTCAAAGAGGAGACTGTTTTCCCCACCCCACCCAGATTCTGAAAGGCCACTACAAACATTCTTAGTTATGAAGCCTGCAATGAACCCCCTCACCAACAAGGCTCTCTTAAACCTGATGACAGAATCTGCCAATACACATGGCAAAGACAGAAGGGTGAAGTGGCATTCCCTGAGATTAGCAAAGGCCTCAATGGTCAAATGAGAATAGCTAAAGAGGTTTAAGCTACTAAAGCCAGCGCTTCATTCAGATGCCAAAATTTTAAGCAATTGTGAAAGGCCAAACACAAGTATTAATGCTAGCATAAAAATGTTTTTTAAATTCACTGTTTACTTGTCAAATACCAACTGCTTTTCTTTCATTCTTTTCTGTTTCTGATCTCTGGAAAAACCACATCAGTATCAAATGTCACTTAGTTCTTATTCAAACAGAGGAAGGCAGACACAGCGGCTGCACCAGTGACTTAGCTGACCTGGGCCCTCAGTGAAAACAAACCTCTATAAATTACCAGATGTAAGCAATTGGGTTGTAATCATTGTAATTAATTGAACAGCTCTCTTGAAATTTACTGTATAATTTCAACCCTCCCAACACCTTTCCCAGCAGCACCTAACAATGGTGGTTTTTTTCCTTAAGTTATTTAGAGGAGGAAAACATTTTTAACATTAATGGGCTAAATACATTTTTAATTATTCAAGATTAAAAGGACAAACTACTTAATTTTAGAAATTAAACCATTCACATTCTAAATACTGCCTTTAAATGCTAAATCAAAATTATTCCAAAAATCTTTAATGCATGAATAATACATGTTATTATCTATCCTAAACATACAGAAAAGCTAACACAATTTTAATTTTATTTGAAAACTCCTATTTGCAAAATAACATGCAATGGTATTTCTCTGCTAGTTCTAACTTCAATCATATAATGTTAGCTGTATAAAGTTCATATTTTGATTTGATGTTTCTGAACCTGGATTTCTACCTCGGGCACCACAATTAAAAGAGGACACTAAGGCATTATTAAAACTTTCATTTCTCCTCACAAAACAACTCTGATCATTCTCCACTAGCAACTATGTAACAATACTTAATCCACAGATCTCATGCCAACCATTAAATGATAACAGTTATAGTCCTAGTCTATGGAATATAATCAAGCACATGTCTCTATGGGGTGCAGGCGGCTTCTCTGGATCTTGGAGACCAGTTCAGCAATGGCAGCAAAGTGTAAAAAGTGTGTTGTTACAACAATACTTCAAATTTAGTAGAGAGAGAGATGGGACAGGAAGACCAACCAACCAATTTAAAGAATACCTCCATTCTCCACTGAAGGGACTATTCGTATGTTGCTTCTAAGGCCTTTACTCCAGCCCATATCTAACTGCTACCTCTGGTCCCTGCAAACATACATATGAAATCCTGCTAACATTTACTTACAAGGAAAGAAGTGTAAGATTTGCTGAGACTGGTCCTAGATTTGGAATGGTCTCCAATTCGTTGTTGTTCAGTTTCCTATAAATGCCCCCAAAAAGGGGGGAAAGGGAAGGGAAAAGCTGATTAGGTAATCTGTAATTCATAGAAGTGAAACTTCATAAAATTATTTAAAGGTATCTCCCAAGTTAACAGTTTTAAGTAATTTATTGTAATCTAAATGTTCTTTACAGTTAAATAGTGTAATGGGTAGTATATTTTATTCAAATGTCAAATAAAAAATAACTAAGACTCACACTTCTCGAAGACTATGAAGGTGGTTCATGGAACTTGCCTCGATGACAGAAAATCTGTTGTGACTTAAGTCCCTATGAGAAAACAAGAATAAAATTATAAGTAGTTTTTAAAAAATCACTACTAGCACTCAATGATATACAAGACAGAGTGAATCTGTGAAATATCTCTATCAACACTAGTGATAACCTAAGAAATAATTGGTTTATCCCTTCCACAAACGAGATGGTGACAAAATACTAAACTCAAAAATACAAACTCTGAGGACAAAATTAGTTTAGAAGGCTGTTGGATTCAATGCTTTAAGCCCACAAAAGTTTTAGGAGATGGTTTGTGGCACTGGGTGAACAGAGCTTCTGTGAGCTGGCTGATTTGCCTTACGTTCCCCATCCCTTACCATCTCTCACTTCCAACTTGATATGATGAAGTCACGGCTTATGAAAGTGGCTAATTAGGCAGTTTGCTACAACTAAAAGCTCTAAAGCACTGGTTTTCAACCTCTTTTACACTTGGGGACTGGTGAAAACAGAACAATAATTTCGGGGATCACTGAGGCAGAAATCACCCTGACCCTAAGCAAATTCAACTAAAATCATTGGTTCCAAAATCTTCATACATCATGGTAGTGAACTCTTTCATGGACAGGCATGAAATTTCTGGCAGATTGGTCCAGGGACCAGCACTTGAAAAACAATACTCTAAAGAAATCTTTTAATTTTATTATAAAATTCTGCATCAGGGTCCTTATTATAGTCAAACAAAACAGAAATTGCTTTTCATACATTTATATTTCTCTAGGCTAAGGCACCAATTTAAAGTAGTGTGTGTGTGTGTGTGTGTGTGTGTGTGTGTGTGCGTGCGTGTGTGTGTGTGTGTGTGTGTGCGCGCGCAAGTGAGTGTTGAGGGTAGAAAACAACCTGAACCCTATGCTTTCCCGAATTCCCCAAATCTCAGTAACTGGTGACATAATGTGTAATTTAAACCACATTAACCACTTAATAACAAAGTTAAACAGAATGTATAGAACACTGTGATCAGATTTCTTTTCAATCACTAAAATAACTGCTTCTTATTCAAGACTCAATCTAACTTTGTAATAATTGTCATTGGACATTATTTAAAAAAAATAAAATTCCTGCATATAAGTACTTTAGGCTAGAAATTCATCATAGTATTTCAGATTCAAACTATAAAACCAAATCTGCCCAATATTTGGTTGTATTCCCTATATTTGTCAACATAATGAATCTGTGCCTTCAAAATGGTGTAATGAAAATAAAATGGCTGAACAGCTCCTGAAAACCAGGCTAACAGTATGATTTGAAGCTCTCCCACTGAAAGAGGTTAACCAACCTTACTAAATTAATCCTTTCAGTGTATAAAAACAAATATTTTTAAGAAACCAAAGTTTCAAAGAACCAAATCTGATTGGAGAAAAGCATGAACCATTTGTTATACGCATCAGTACGCCCCCAAAAGAAAAAAGCAGAGAAATACAGAGAAGCACAGTGTAACTTATTGTTAACTAATGGATGGGCACTTAGAAATCAGAGACCCTTTCAGCCTCTGAATTTTTGTTTTGAGAATAAACCTGGATTTCTCTATTTCACATACACACACAAATCTGCAAAGGCTTTTTTTTTTATTTGAACCATGTTTGCCTAAAGACCTACCAGACAGTAACAGACATGAGTAGATTTGTTCTGGTAGAGTTATAACATGAAAAAAAAGCTGGCACAGTCTTGAAACTATAAAAATCCTGCAATTACAACCACTGCTGTGCATGCTCACCACGCTGGAGCCAGACACTTTCCCTCACAAACCCAGCGCAGGTCCATCTGGAGTTCATCAAGGAAACCCTAAGCCCCACAACTCACATTAGGACTCAGACAAAACCTGTGTGCTTTTAGCACCACAGATAGTCACAGATTCCCCACAGGGTTTAAAAACAACCAAGGAAAAGAGTCCTTCACCTGGGAGGTAGCCTGAATCAACAGAAAGTCTCACTTGGACCCACTTAACTAAACACTGAACCAGCATAAAACTGTATCCCCTATTGTTTCAAGTTTTAAAAAGAAAAGGAGCCAATCTGGCATTTACATTTAACACAGGTGATTTTTCCTTTTAATTAGAAAAACTAAAACCACATGCGTTACGTTCAGGATTATTCACAGGGCAATTCTGGGAGAACAGAGATTGAGTGCCCAACATTTTTCTCAACCAGTAATGGGATGAGAATGCCAACAAACGACCTTGAAATTGAGAAACTGCCTCTAGAGAAGAGTGCACATTCTGGGGACCACTCACTCCTTATTCCGAAGCACAAGCTGGTAACCTTAAATATTTCAGCAGTTACTGCAACACTTTCAATCCTGAATTTTGCATATCACTATTTTTTTTATATATATATTTTTTTATTTTATTTATTCATCTTTAGAGAGGACAGAGAGAGGGAGAGAGAGAGACAGAGAAGGAGAGAGAGGAGAGAGAGAGGAGGAGCAGGAAGCATCAACTCCCATATGTGCCTTGACCAGGCAAGCCCAGGGTTTCGAACCGGCGACCTCAGAATTTCCAGGTCGATGCTTTATCCACTGCGCCATCACAGGTCAGACTGCATATCACTATTAAAACCACATTATATATGTGGCAGAAAAAAAATCAGCCCTTAAGTGACTTTTACTGCTAAATGCTTAAAGCCATGAAACTTTTAATGCACCTAAATTTAGATTTAATACAGTTTATGTTTCAGTAATGATTACTTTCCAGTTAAAGAATGTCACATTTTTCTAAATCTTCCTTATATTTTTTTTATGGCTAGACTATTAAAAACAAATTCAAGTTGTACAATGTCGATGTTTTGTTAAATTTAGTAACAACATTCAAAAAGGAAAGCAGATTGATCAATTTTAGAGTTCCTTTAATGAACATCTTCACCAAGAAACTTTAAAAAATGTTTATAATAGCATAAGAAACATTTAGGAATATATCTCTCAAAAATGTACAACAATTTTTTGCATTTTTAAAATTTCTTTTTTTAGATTTTATTGATTTTAGAGGAAGGAGGGAGGGAGGGAGGGGAGAGGGGGGGCGGGGGAGGAGCGAGAAGCATCAATTCATAGTAGTTGCTTCTTATCTATGCCCTCTGTGCCTTGGACCAGGCAAGCCCAGAGTTTCAAACCTGCGTCGACTTCAGTGTTCCAGGTTGACACTTTAGCCACTGAGCCACCACAGGTTAGGCAATTTTTATTTTTTCAATTATCGTTTACATTCAATATTTTGTGTTAGTTTCAGGTGTACAGTTTCACACAGTGGTTAAACAACCATGTACTTTACCTTTTTTAAAAAAACTTTTCGTAGTGAGGTTAATAAAAGGGAAAGGAGTTCAGGCAGGAGGTGTTAACTATTTAGCCAGCATTCAGCTGGTCAAACACTTGAAAATCAAACTCTACTTGGTAGAGACAAGTCTCTCGTCCTGAATATGAGCAAGCAAGTACATATGAAAATAATTAATTTACAACATTTGGTTCCAGCTATCATTTTCTTCCTTTTAGCATTTGGAAATCTGACTTCCAAGTCAAATTTTAAAATGCATATCCAGCACAGCTTCTTAATCAATCCCACTGGGGCCTGCAGAGCTGCTAATTCAGCAGAAATCTGGAAAGCTGAAAAACAAAAAACCAGGCTGTAGCTGTTTTAAGACACTGATCCAAAGTGACTCATAAATCAGCCTGCTATGTTCAAGTTTTAGTCTGGAAAATATAGAAAAACAGCTGTGAAAACCATAAGGACTACTACCTTCACCCAGACCTAATCTGGTACCAACCCAAGGGTTCACCTATCATAATAGGTGAACACCAACAAAACCCACCAGCAGAGAGCACGTTAGACTTTTTTTCACCTGACACAAATATTTCCATGTGATAAAATAAATAATTTTGAAATTCCAGCAAGATTTTAATAATACTTGAAGCTCTCACTGGCAATTGAGCAACTTTTCCTTCTTTTGGCTAAATAACATATTCTAACAAGCACTTTTCTTTAGGTTCAGGACTCCTTGTAAGCACAAATTCTAAATGCAAACTCAAATCTGCCCTTCAAGGCAGTTAGTTGTAAGCAACTTTTAAATAGTTACTGTTTTTAAATAGCCACTTACATTAAAATATTAGAAGTTACTTTTGGAAAGGAGAACTGACTGTAATATTATTATGGTACACCTCAAACTATGCAACTTTTCACACATAGGGTTCGTACGGCAATAAATTACAACTGAATCAAGTAAAAAAATAGTTATAATAAATAAAAGGACCGATTATTATTTAACTTGCTAATTCAACAAATATGACAAAAGACACACACTAAACTTTTCTGAAGTGCTCTCATAAGCTAGTCCAAGGCAAACTTTTACTACCTTAATTACCTAAGGAAAGGAAGATATGGGAACAGTATGCATTTTTCTACTTATTTCTAAACTCTGAAACAATCTACTTAAAAGCTTTTCTCACTAAGTAAAATTTAAGAAGCAGCTATGTTATGTCTCCTGTTCCAAACACCAAGTAACAGAAAAGTTAGAACTCAATACTTTGTGTTCCTCTGCTCCTTTCAAAGGTGGAGAGAGGCCACCTCTAGAGCTTTAGGCACAAACAAAAGGAACATTTACAATAAAGAATTCAGACCACATGGTTTGGTGACAACTACAAAGTTGGTTAAGTCACACAAGTACAAGAATGACAGAGCTGTCCAATGAGTGATCACAGTGGGGCTTCTGACAAGAGACATAGTGCTTATTTATACAAGTGGAACTTATTTTCACATACATTTAAGGAATGTGAACTTGTACTGAGACAATTTACTGCTGGCGGAAATGTAATTAAAGATTGTGCTAACCAAATAAACTGTAATTTGTTTTAGTGTGCCACCAAATTATCTGCAAAACAAAATCCTAATTAGGTCAGCTACTTTTAAGACAATGTTTAAATAGGTATCAAACCCCTTTTGGTTTAACTCACCTTCTAATCAAGAGCAATACAGTTATTTTTTAAAGACTTCCAAATTCACAAAACATAAGGGGCCACTTGACAATGAGAAACTATTAAATATAAATTAGATTTGTGAACGACCCAAGCCTTTCTAAACACACTCCAAGAAGCACTACTATATTCATTTTCTTTTTCTCATCCCTCTATTATTAATAGGTGTTCACCTTCCTCCAGTAATTCAAATGTACAGTTCCAGTATGTTGTCAATAGAGCCATTCACATTTCACGAATAAGGCAGCATGACCTCCACAAGAGGCAAGTGAACAGAATTAGCCACAACTAATTGAAAATTTTCCTGTTTGAGGGTAAAGCCCTTATCCACTTCTCCAGCTGTAATAAAAACTTACTAAGTAAGACATTTCATGATAAGAGGTTAAATATCAATCTAAAACTCTCCAATTCTACATTTCTCTGAAACTAAGGTTTACTACCACACAGAATACAATTCTACAATTCACAATGAAAGATTTTGGTTAGGCACAATGACTTTAAAACAGTTTATTCCACCACTATTAACAGGGCATTAAGGATAGTCTAGAATTGTTTAAGAATTTAGAATTTCCATTGCAATTATGCTAGGCCCAAATCTACGGATTAAGGATAGTCTGTGCTTTTATAGTTTTTAAACAGAGAACTTTTGTTTTATAAAGCCTAAGTTTTCATTGTTTACATTCCACAGGAATCCTCTAATTAAAACACACACACAACCTAAGGCTGGTAGAGAACACAATACAGAGATGACATTTGGAAAGAATCTGCCTTATCAACTAAACTACATTATTTTTCCTTGTTCCTGAACGCGGCTGGCAATGATTTCAGGTTTTCAAACTTCACACACGGCTAGCATCCAAACTCTTGCATAACAGCACCCAGCACTCTCTCCTAAAGCGTCTGGTAGTGTTGAGAAGCTACAGAAATCACGCCCTTAGTTCTGAGAACTCTAGGTCCTTCCCTACCTGAACGAGGATGTTACAATTTGGTCGAGGAAGAGGCTTTATGAAGCACAGGGACAAGAACAACAAAAGGATGTCTACCACAGCTTGGACAGTGCCCGAACTCGAGTGTAGGCGCTTCCTAAATGAAAGAAACGCGTTCAGTGACTGGCTGGGTACAGCAAAAGGGCCTAAAGCAGTTGGAAACCAAAGTTGAGTCACAGGCTCCTACACACTCGAGAAGAACTCTGAACTCCTGTAGCCCGCCGGTGGCCATCTCTCCCGGGCAGGCTGGGCGCACATTTAACCCCCTAGGAAAGCTCCAGGCGCAGGACTCTGAGTCTACCCCGGAGTTGTCAGTGGCTCGCTCCCTTATCCCATTCGCGAGGCCCTCCAGGCACTGGGAAGGGAGACTCGGGCCCCGACAGCTCCTTCTCCATCCCCACCTAGCGCCGCTCCAGGCCTGCGCCAAAAGAGCTGCCCGGGAAAAAGCTGCTGCGCGCCAGGTGCCCAAACCCCTAGTCGGCTCCCCCTCCGCCTTCAGGAAGAATACTTACAGCCGAGAAACCCAGGGCGGGAGCGGCTCAGGAAGGCGCGCCAGCCGCTGGCGACTGCAGTCCAACAGGTCCCCCAGGCAGCGGCAGGGCGCGGGGCACAGGCGCTCGGCGGCGACCCCGCGGCCACTGCCCTCGGCGGGGCCCGCACGTCCCAGCACCGCGCACAGGAGCAGTCCCAGCGCCGCCGCGGGCGCGCCCATCGCGGTGCTGCGGCCTCTCGCTCGGCCCTGCGCTCCCAGCCGGCGCGCGCTCCAAGCCCGGCACCAACTTGCAGCTGCGAGTGGACGCCCGCGCCCCGGCCGCGTGTGCGCGCCCTGCTCTCGCGCTCCCAAGGAAACTTCCTTTTACTGCCGACTGCGAAGCCTTTTCATGCCCCGCAGCAGTGAGGTACACGTGAAAGGACGGCCAACTGAAGGAGGTTTCAGGACCAGCAGCGTCGGCGCGCATAAGACCCTTTGGCCAGCAAAAGTAACTTCTTCTCCGCCTCCCCGGCGCGGAGCGCCAAATCCCGGCTCGGCGGAGTCGGGGGCGGGGTGTGCAGTAGCCCGCGCGCACCCATTGGCCTGCCAGGCCCCGACGGGGCCACGTGACAACAACAAGCTCCAAGCCTGGGACCGGAGTACACGAGGAAGTGGAGCTGAGATTGCAGGAAATTTGGAGTTACATTTTCCAGGCTCTAGGGCCAGAAGTCTCCACTACACCCTGGGATACATATATTAAATGG
Organism: Saccopteryx leptura; assembly: GCF_036850995.1. Classification (NCBI taxonomy): domain Eukaryota; kingdom Metazoa; phylum Chordata; class Mammalia; order Chiroptera; family Emballonuridae; genus Saccopteryx; species Saccopteryx leptura. The sequence continues at coordinate 176,793,723 of NC_089504.1, read as the reverse complement.
AGTTGAAGAGAAAAAGGGAGAGTGAGCCAACAAGTGTACAAATATTAGGGCAGTTCGCTGATTTGGAGATATTTAAGGGAACAGAGGGTTTGTAAAGTTAAGTTAGCTCTATTACCAGGAAACCTTTCAATTCCAAATTTAAAAAGTTTATAAATTACCCTTCTATCCACAAACAATAGTTTCGATGAGTACAGTTTTCCTTAACATTACTAATGGCCGAGTTTTTTCCTATATATTGCTCCAAAAATAAAAATAATAAAATGTAAAAGTCATGGTATTGGAAATGATATATTGAGCTACAGATAGCCAGCCAGGTAGAGCTAGGGGGAAATTATGGAAAATGACCTAATAAATCGCGAGAGCAATCATAGATTACATGCAATAGCTAGAAATAATAGAAATAGTCACAGTAATATTCCAAAGCAAAATGAAAACTAGGAGGAAAAAAATAATATATGTACCATGTTCCACCTGGGCTTTGAGTGATGACAAGTTCTAATTGAGAATGCTACCACGCTAGAAGTACTTGCCAGACTCCCCGCCTGGGGTGGATTTAGCATACAGGACATTCCAGTAAAGCCTGTGCCTGGACTTACTCTTGGGAGTGATATGGCCACCTCAGGAATCATCTGGGAACAGATGAGGAAATAGACCCAGAGAAGGCAACTAACCTATCTGTGGCAACTGGAAGCTTATTTTAAATATCTACTTCTGTGCTCAGTGTTTACTTGCATGTTCTCTGCCAAAGCGTTCCTTGGGGTCACTTAAACTTTTCATTATTGAGAAGATGTGAAGATAGCTTGGAATTGAGACTTTTAAGTCCAACTCTAATGCCCATTGATTTTCACTGTAACAAGTCATCTGTATAAGCGCCTTCCATGGGGCTGAGGGCAAGAGACTCAATTTGAAGTTGAAGTACACTATTTTGCATACAGTGCCCCATGCTCTTCTTTCCAGCTACCGTTAGCATCAACACCATCTTTTTTGATGACACATTTAGAAAATATTTATAATGATGGCACCTTGGTTTTCAAATGCATATTTTGCCTGCTTTGGAGTGGTCAAGACACTGCAGTCATGCTGTGGATCTTCCAGCTCAGTCTCTACCATCTATTTCGTATAAATAAGATCAAGCTTAGTGCATTGGAATTTTTTAAAAGATGAAATATGCCATTATATACATGCCATTATGGTGATATGAGTACCATGGCTTGCTAATTGGCATATCATCTATACAAGATAGTCAGAAATAGGCTAGCATTTTGGGGGAGGATTGTCTTGTTTTCTTTCCCCATTCTACACTCTCATTATATTATTTCATCTTTTGTGAGTTGCATTTACACCTACATTTTGATATTTACCACATTCATAGTTCTAGCCCAAATATTTCTCTTAAATTCTAGACACATTTATTTAGGTAATTGTTAGATTCAGGGAGTACTGATATTCTGGGGCTGCCAAGAGTGTAACTATTGAAGAAACAGGGAGTGCTGATATGACCCTGTGAGGCTGAGAACAAAGAAGGTCAGAGACCCTTATCAGAAGTTTATGTTTGAAATTCGCCACTAAGCTAAAACCGGCCCCTGTTGCTATGCCGGCCCCTGTTGCTATGCTGTGTGCGACCTCCCTAGCCAATAGCTAAACTGCTACATTTGCTTCTGTATTATGCTTGCTCACTTAGGATATATAAGGACCTGGCTGTAAGCGCCAGGCGCGGCTTCCATTTGCAGCTCCTTGTGAGCACGGTGTCTCTGGACATCTTGGGAGTTCGCCCCTGCGCAGGTTAAACTGGCCACTAAGTAACATCTTAGCTCCTGAAAGTCTCCGACATTTGTTCTCGTACCCGGTGGATGCTACAGTAATCATCCATAAGTCATCCCAAACTGATGTTCAAATGTAACTTGTCTGGAATTAAATTTCACCATCCCCGAACCTACTGTTTTTCCTCTTGAGTTTGCTATTTCAAGGAATGATATCTCCCTCCATTCATATGACTATGGTCCAGAAGCCTGATTCACCCTTAATATTTCCTCATTCTCACCACCACTTGTACATTCAATTAATTAGCAAGTCCTAATGAAGCTGGCAACTAAGTATATCTCTTCTTTGTCTCCTTTGGCATTATGTAAACTCAGACCACCATCAGCTCTTGCTTGGATTACTGCCATAGACTCATTCCTGGCTGGCATTTCCATCTTTTCTCCACAGTGAGGTCAAAGGGTATCCCACAAGCTCAAATCTGAGCCTGTGACTCAACTGCCTAATTCCTTTCACAAGATCCCAATGGCCTCAGAGTAAAGTTTGATTTTTTTTAGAGTGACATACACAGCCTTTTTTGTGTGTTGGGTTAGGTCTCTACCTATCTCTTGAACTAATTTTATTTAATCATCTCCCTTTTACTCTACGAACTGCTTGCAATTCTCTTCCCATGCTGTGATCCTCCCTCACATGCTGGTACATTTGTCCAGACCACTCTGTCCTTCTTCTGCCTGGTTAATTTGCACTTCTGTTAGCATTACTCTTTTGGATGAGGCTTCCCTGAGTCCTGTTTTAGCTGATCCTCCAATGCACTCCCAGCACATACAGTATTCACTGGAATATAATTGGCTATTTTCACTCTACTACTTCCTAGATAATGCTTAAAATTCCCACATCACCATGTATCCTATATATCCTTTAAAACTTTCACCAGATATGTGATAGTAAGTTATTTAAATTTTCAGCACCTCAGTTTCTCCTTCTGTAAGTTGGGAGTACAATAAAAACTTTATATGATTCCCATTTATCAGTTGACTGGATTAGATGTCACTGCCTGTTCTCTATGTATAATTTATTGACTAATGCCTAGGATTAGCTGAAATCTAGAGTCTACCAGCCCCTCCCTGGTATACTCTGGATGTTTGCTCCTACCAGACGGATGTTGACCCACAGTCATTCTAGACTTGTTTATATTTATGATTACACAATTAAGTTATTGTGTAAACCAAATAAATACAAGTGCAATCAGAAAGTAACATCATTTCTTTGGTAATGAATTTGAAGTTTGGGAAAGATTCTTTAAAGGTAATGAATGACTAAAACACAATACTGTGAAATCATATATGAGCAAGACAATTGTAGAAACTGGAGAAATATTATAAATCTAGCAGATTTCTTCATATGGATTGCTTTGCAGACATCTTTAAATGCTGTGCTTTTTTCCACTTTAAAGTAATCATAATTGGAAATCAGCTGAGGATGTCTTATAGGTATGACTCATGCTTACTGAAAACTTCACCTGGTTGTTGAGAGAGCAAACTAGGATGACATGGAAAGGATGTAGCATACATTACATATGGCTATTCTCCTTCTCAATACGTCCTCAGTCATGTAGTCAATAGAAACATAAACTAGCTCCACATGGGAACTTAAAGTCAATGTAGTGTTTTTATAGACTTTTCAACCTCTTGATGAGCTATAGGGGAGAACTCCCAATGGGTATGTACCTGATCAGGTAAGAACTGAATGTCCTTGAGATCTTTCACAACCCTGAGCAACTTCTTCTGTAGTATCTTAACAATAGGATTAAGGCAGAGTCCCAGAAAAGATGGTCTACAACTGAGGGGGAAAAGAAACACAAAATTCTTTTTATTGTTCCAAAACTGATCAGTTAATGACAGTGACCCTAAAACAGCCCTAACATGCCATAGAATTCTCTGATTCTTTCATGACCTACGTAGTCTTTCTAGGTACTCAAACACACACACACACACACACACACACACACACACACACACACACACACACACTGCAGTTGTAGCAAATATTGATTCTTAGTTCTATGGCTAATGTCTCATAAACAAGATTTGGTGGAGGTCTTTTAACATTTGAATTAAAATGAGATAAAGTGTTGAATTTCTCTACACCTTCAGTGGTTTATACTGCTTAACCAGGTAGTTGAAATTTTACTCTCCATTGGTGAGCGCCTAAATCAGACCCGGATAGCCTCTCATTTTGAATTTTGTCCTGATGAAGGGCAAGTCCCATCCATTTTCAAAACAGTTTCCTACCATCCATTTTCTGATTAGTATAACCCAGTCCCTGTGCTCTTCTCAGTTTTCCTGTTTTTTTCTTCCCTCCCTCTGGCAAGTGTGAGACTTTCTTATCTTGAGTGCTGGCAAGGGCAATGACTCACTGATAAAAAGTAATAGAGGTGCTAAGCCGTCAGTTTTAACATCCAAGGACAAGAATGAAAGCTAAACACTCAATACTTACTTTATCACTACAATGAATGACACAGTTTGTGTAAGTGTGAACTGTGAAAAGGGAAAGAGATAAGGCAAAGCAGGAAGAAAAGCACAAAAAACCCCAGATAATGAAGCCAAAAGCAAATGTGGCTGTACTCTGTAACCTAACCATATCTTTCCCCATTCATTAAGGCATTTTAGAAGAAATAGATAACCCCCTTTTCTCACACACAAAAAATGCAATGCTTCACTTAGGAAGCAGGAGAATAGAATCTTACTTTACAAAACCCATGCAAGAAACATGTCTTAACGCTTTACAAATATTTAGAAAGATGAAGATATCCACTCATCTGTTTTTCTCAAGTTGGCCAACTATATGGTATTACTTGAATTGAACAATGATGTCTGAAGAGCCACTTAATTACAAATTAAACATATGCTATCTTTTATTTTACTTATTTCTCAAGTTAAACTCTAGTAATTATGTGTACTCTGAGGAAAACTCATATTGTAGACAAAACTGTCTACCCTGGAAATCCCCTCAGTGTAGCCTGGGGCTGTTGGGAGCCCTGAGCTGGAGTGGAGAATGGCCAAAGGCTCAGGGTACCTGTGTGACTTCCACCAGATTCTCTGTCCTTTTAGTGGTCTCCAGCACTGGAAACCTTCAACAAATGAAAACATGTGTTCTATCAGAAATGCAGAAATCCAAATTCTTAAGAATTTGTTATAGAGGAGGCACGGTGGTCAGGTGCTGTGCTTTGGGTGTACTGAACAATCCTATACTTCATTTTCCTTATCTGCAAAAGGGGTGCAGAGTGACACATTGCTGCACAGCATTAATATATAAAGTCCCATGTAGATTCTAGTTCTCATGACTTAACTCTCAAACTGCTTTCTTTTCATTATTTGGGGAGTTAAAATTAGTTAACTATAGAAATGTTCTGCTTCTGAGATTATTAATGAATGGAATGTTGAAATGAGGTAAATCCTCAACTACTAGCCCTGAGTAAAATGAGAAAAAGAATTAATTTTAAAATGAAAAAAATAACTTTTATAAATTTAATATAGGATTAACTACTTATGTTATGACAGCATACTGTACATATCCTGAGATTTTTAATAGGAATTATATTATTCCATCTCCAATAGCTATTGCATGTTTCAATTTGTTATGATTTACTCCACGAGATCAAAAAAGAATCATTAAGCACATATTTTCTAAAAAGATTCAAATTTCCCTCCCGAGAACTTCTCTGCAGAATATTTTTCTCCCATTACTTGGATGAAAGGTCAGCCTATACACCATTCTAAGAATTAATGTGCACTTCTAAACCAGTAAAAGGCTCATAAAGGAGTTATTTCTTGCTTTTATTCATAGCTTTATCTTCTTACACATTTGATATTTACCCAGGCCAAACTATCAAATTATTTAAAGTGAGTTTGTTATTAATATTCTCAAAATCAGGTTCCCTGCATTAGAAATTCTGCTTCTATTCCTAAATACAAGTATCACTATCAGGCTACAGTGTTTACATATTCTTCTGTGTATTTTCAGTGGAGAATAAAGAAGAATTTTGGTTCTATGGAATCATATTCAACATGACATAGTACTTCTGTCATAGTAAAGACAGTACAAATACTTCCCTGCTAAAATGTTTTTAGCCCAAAGCTTTACACATGTCTATTATGATTATACATTCATACAAAAAGATTTCCATGGAAATACTGACACAGAGCATGAAGAGTCTTGCAAGGGCACCTTGCTCATCTGCCTGCCCCGGGCAGAACCACGCCTGCAGCAGGCAGCCTCCTACAATCCCAGAGCAGTTATTTCAGACTTGAACATTTTTCAGTCAGAGTGTTCATCTTTACAGCCCAGCTAAATAAGTCCTCCTGCTCTCTTGCAACCATTTGAGCTTTTCTGCACTTTCTGGACAAAATAGAAGTTATTGCCAGAAATACATCTTAGCTTTCTTCTTTGCAAATTAAAGAACTGCAAATCTTTTGAACACTTTTCTCACAATCACTACATTTCTCTTGCTAACACCTTCATGAGGATCAGAAATGCCTCTTTTCTGTTTACTTGCCCTGTATAGATGAGTATGGCAAAGTGGAAGAAAAGGACTCCTCAAATGATGATATTCAGCATTTTGTCAAGGTCTCACTAGTCTCTCATTGTGTCATATGTATTAACTTTTTTCTTCCATTCACACTTACAACCCGTGTTACCAGATAAGGAAAGGCAGGTGCTAAGGAATTTGCCTATGGTGGAATTGGAATTCAAATCCAGTCAGTTAGACTCTACAGTGTACCCTCTTAAGCATTATGCTACTCTGCTTCCCACTACTCAGAAGAAGGAAGTCTTTCTTAAGGGAAGAGGTTTCCAGCCAGTAGATTGGGATTAATAAAGACAGCATGGAATTTGCCTGGTAATTCTTGATGGTTGTTGGCTTCAGTCCCTCCCTCTCCTTTCATCCCCCCCTTTCTTTCCTCCTCTATTAATTGATCCAAGTTTAAGGAAAAAGATGTGTCTCATGTAGATGTATGAGTCAGTCACTTTAGGTTCTGATTTGTAATGGTAGATATCTATGCCTAGATATCAGTCTGGTGCTTGAAACCTAACCATTGAGATTAACTGCATTTATTCAGGCATGACTATCTCCCTTAAATTCTGCAATGTCAAGACACCCTCATTCCAGGAGTGTTGTATAAGGTGTCACCGACACTTTAGGTGCACTGTTCTATAAAACTACATATGGTTTGCAGGAGAACCCAGGTAGTTGTAATCAGAAGAATTAAAAGATGCAGAAAAGGAAACAGGCTTTGCATTTTTTACAATTTTGTCTAGGACTGCACATAATTAGGGGGACCATGATGGGGTACATGTGATCCAAGAAGCCCAGAGAAATAAAATACTAATACTGGAGATTATATTTTAGCTGTTGAGATACTTAACATGTTGTAGCAGATTTTTTTTTTTTTTTTACTGGCTAATGCCAGTTTGTATGCTTTCCTAACTCCTGTACAGGTGAAGGAGAATTTTTTAAAGTGTCCCAAATTGACTAGTTTTCAATTCTAGTTTCCCAATCAGCTTTTTAAAAAGCTACCCTTGAAGTCCATTGCTCCAGAAACATCTCCTTTAGGTGACTCTGCCCAAATCCTCTCAGTGATATTTGAATTAGTGTCTTTCTCACATCCAAAGTCCCACTCAAGTTATAAGATAGTCCCTTTCGTTATCTTAATTTATACTTATTAAGCCATTCATTGTCATGACAAAGAATTTCTGTTATGAATAATATAATAGACATTATGAAAATTAAATTAATGAGATTCGGATAAATATCTATACTTTCTAATATCATAAGAGGTACAAGCTCCTCTGTGTTAAAAGTTATGAATTCATTTTCTAATTTTTATCACCTAATATTAAGAGCTCTCATCTATGATTTTGAGTCTCTACACCAAGATAATTTGTATAAAATATTTACTTTTGTCAGATATTTTTAAAATATATTATTAAAATGGAGCTTATTTGAACAGTTTGTCCTAAAACATTAAATTATTTTATGTAATGGTGAAAATTTTTAAAGCCAAGATATATCTTAAAAACAAGAATTTGGAAAAAATCTTGATTTCACCAACAAGAGTATACAAAATTAATTGGAAACATGAATAATTAATTACATTAAATGTTAATGATTCTACCTCCAAAGGATTTTATACATCATTAGAATTTGCTGAGCATTCTCCTGTAGTTTGTGATTATTCCAGTGGGTTTCAAAGTGTGTGCCAGGAAGCACTGGTGTGCCCTAGAAGATTTCCAGGTGTGCCCTATGGTATTCCAGAGAAATATATGCCTGTTGGGGACCAAAAACCAACAGGGTTTTTGGAGTTTAGATTTTTGGGGGACAGAGGTGTGGGGAATTGGCTGTAAACTGACAGTCTGCCCAACCCCCTACCTCACTTGCCTGATTAGGTTGTAAAAGGCTGTTCAGCTGTGGTGCTGGATTGTTTACACTACCCTCCATGTTCCCCAGAAAGACTGGAGGCAAGTTTCTTCTATCTTTGTTTCGTGTAAAGTTAAGATGATATGTATGGTGGGGGTTTTCTGCACTCAACACAATTAAGAGTAAAAAGAGAGGAATTCTTCAATGTATTGACGAGGAAATGACAATTTGCCTTTCAAATATATGTCCAAACATTGAAGAAATTGCTAGGACACATCAGGCTCATGTTTCTTATAAACACAAGAATGAAAAAACTTAACATGCCAGGACCTGCAAAATTTACTAGATCTTACTAAGAATGTATCTATATATACAAAAAGATAAGTTTTTTGTCTTTTAAATTTTTAACCCCTCTTTTTTACGAATTCTAAAAAGCATAAGTAAAAAAATGTAACATAAAAATGTTTTTTAATGTCAGAATAAATTTAATTTTGTCATATTTATTTTGTTTAATTACCATAAAAACACGCTTGAACTTTATATTCTATTTCTATAATATTTAACTATTATAACATATTTCTCAGAAATTTGTATATAGTGTGTCTACAATTATTTGTAGGATTTTAAATGTGCTCTGACTTCAAAAAGTTTGAGAACCACTGGATTATTTATTGAAATTGATATACTTGTGAAAGGAAAAATAAAATGTACTATATTTTTTCCTTGTAACTTTGAATCTTTTGTTGTAGTGTTAATGAGAGTATATGCTAAATGTCTCCAGGTGAGGTAGAATTCTCCATCTTGTTAGTAATTATACTTGACTTCTTATGAGCCAAGATGAGAATGTTGGAAACAAAATTATGCATAATTTGCACATACTGATTGCAGTCACAAAAGCTCTTTCTAAATGCTTTGCCCTAGGCAAAAAAAAAAAGAATAAATAAAAATTTAAATCAGTTTTTATGAAATCACTCAAATGTAGCATGCTTGCCTCAATTAAAAATAACTAAAATATCCTAAGGCAATCTATATTTGGTAACTATAGTTACTTTAAGATATGTTTTATATGTGACTAGATCTGAAATTAAGAGCAATCGGCTTCTTAAAACTGATTGTTTAAAATTATTTTAATTTCTATTTATTTTTTAATTTGTATTGAATTTATTGGAATGACATTGGTTAATAAAATTATATATATATATATATATATATATATATATAGGTTTCAGGTGTACAATTCTATAATACAACATCTGTATATTGTATTGTGTGTTCACCACCCAAAGTCATCTCCTTCTATCACTACTTATACCCCCTTTACCCTTTCCTACCTCTCCCCTCCACCCTTTCACTCTGGTAATCAACGTGAGTAATATAACACACACATGTTGTCTGCATCTATGAGGTTTCCTTGTTTCTTATTCCCTTCACCTTTTTCACCTAGCCCCTCCAATTCCCTTCCCTCTAAAAGCTCTCAATCTGTTTTCTGCATCCCTGATTCTGTTTCTATCTTGTTTATTTTATTCATTAGACTCTACAATTAAGTGAAATCATATGATATTTGGCTTTCTCTGACTGGTTTATTTCACTTAGTATAATACTCTTTAGGTCCATCTATTTTGTGGCAAAAGGTAAGATTTCCTTCTTTTTTATGGCCAAGTAGAATTCCATTGTGTAAATGTACCATGGCTTTTGTGTTTGTGTGTGTGTGTGACAGAAACAGAGAGACAGAGAGAAGGACAGATAGGGACAGACAGACAGGAAGGGAGACAGAGGAGAAGCATCATCTCTTTGTTGTGACTCCTTAGTTGTTCATTGATTGCTTTCTCATATGTGCCTTAATGGGAGGGGGTTACTGCAGACCGAGTGACCCCTTGTTCAATCTAGCAACCTTGGGATCAAGCTGATGAGCCTTGCTCAAACCAAATGAGCCCACACTCAAATTGGAAACCTTGGGGTTTTGAACCCGGGTCCTCTGTGACCCAGTCCGACGCTCTATCCACTGCGCCTCTGCCTGGTCAGGCTACCATGGCTTTTTTAATGCAGTCATTTACTGAAGGGCACTGTGTTGCTTCCAGTTCTTGGCTATTGTAAATAATGCTGCAATGAACATAGAGGTGCAAATTTTCTTTTAAATTAGGGTTTCGAACTTCTTCAGATATATTCCCAGAAGTAGAATTCCTGGGATGTTGCAATAATAATGAACTACTCAGAGACCAGATGAAATGCTCCAAGAGGCTGAGGGGAGGCAACAGCCCCGGTTAGCAGACCAAAGGACTGAAGCCCTGTCCCTAGCCTTACTCAGATATTTATTAGCCATTACAAATAACTCAAGGAAGCAGACAGCAGATGTTTACAGGGAGAGAAGTCAACACAAGGAGCATGCTGACTTCTAATCTCTGTTCTGAATGCCTAAACAATTGTTACTGAATTTTATCCTGCTGTTTTGCTGTTTCCAGCATGTACTGTTTCCAGTACAGGGTCAGAGAGGTTCCTGGACTCTCATGCACTCAGGGCTTTCACCCTAGGGTGCCTCGTTGTCTCTAGTTGTTTTCCTAAATTTGCAGGTCTTCATAGCATATTCCTACACTGGATCATAAAGCAGTGTCATTTTCAGTTTTGGTGGGAAACTCCATACTGCTTTCCATAATGGCTGCAACAATCTGTATTCCCATCAGCAGTACATGAGGGTTCCCTTTTCTCTATATCTTTGCCAACATTTGTTTGTTAATTTATTGATGATAGCCATTCTGACAGGTGCGAGTTGATAACTCATTGAGGTTTTAATTTGCATTTCTCCAATGATTAATGATATTGAACATCTTTTCATCTGTTTATTGGCCATTTGTATATTATCTTTGGAGAAGTGTCTATTCAGGTTCTTTGCCTATTTTTAAGTGGATTTTTTGGTTGTTGGTAATGAGGTATATATATTCTTTATAAATTTTGGATTTTAACCCTTTATCAGATGTATCATTGGCAATTATGTTCTTCCATTCAGTGAGTTGTCTTTTCACTTAGTTGATGGTTTCCTTTGCTGTATAAAAACAGTTTAGTTTGATGTAGTCCCATTTGTTTATTTTTTCTTTTCTTTCCCTTGCCCAAAGTGATATATCTGAAAAAATATTGCTATGAGAAATGCCAGAGATCTTACTATCTTTGTTTTTTTGTAGGATTTTGATAATTTCATGTTAGTATTTAAGGCTTTCATTCATTTTTAGTTTATTCTTGTGTATGGTGTAAGAAGGTGGCTTAGGTTAAACTTTTTTCATGTATCTGTCTAATTTTCCCAACACCATTGATTGAATACACTATCTTTACCCCATTATATGTTCTTGTTTCCTTTGTCAAATATTAATTGACCATGTAGGTGTGGGTTTATTTCTGGGTTTTCTGATCTGTTTCATTATCTATATGTCTATTTTTTTATGCCAGTACCATGCTATTTTGATTACTATCACCTTGTAAGATACTTTGATATCAGGTAGCATAATCCTTCCAACTTTTTTTTTTTAAGGTTGCTATGACTATTTGGTGTCTTTGTGGTTCAACATAAAATTTTGAAATATTTGTCTAGTTCTATGAAATATGTCATTGTTATCTTGATAGGAATTGCATTGAATCTATAGATTGCTTTTAGTAGTATGGACATTTTAAGGCTGTTAATTCTTCCTCTTCATGAACATAGTATATACTTTTACTTATTTGTATCTCCTTCCATTTCTTTCATCAGTGTCATGAAATTTTCTGAGTACAGTTCCTTTACATCCTTGGTTAAATGTATTACAGGGTAATTAATTTGGTCATTATAACTCTACTTATTAAATTTCTAATTTGGTCAAAAATTAAATTTCTAATTTGGTCATCATAGCTCTACTCGTTAAAAACTCGAGTATCCAATCTGTTACTTGAACACATGAAGCTATTTAAAGTATTTGTTTTAAACAGAAATTAAGTAATATAGTTTGACAGAATTGAATGAAATAAGCAAGTTTAATAATTTAGATGATGAAATTGGAGTGGGGTTTTTTTTGTTTGTTTTTAGGAAATCCATGTTCACATCAGTAGTTAAAAAAAAAAAAAAGACTCTTGCCCAAAATAAAATAGGTAGGTCTGCTATGACCTCCAGTCCGGTAGGGGGCCTTATGTAGTTACTGTTCTGCATCCAGTGGTACAGACTCCTTGATCACCTGAGCTGGGTTCTCTGGGAATGTTCCTTGTGAGGTTATATGGGTCCTCCTGTTGTAACTGAGTCTTGATTTCTACTGGCCCATTTCTTTGTGAAGTCAACCCTTAGGCTGGCTGACCATGAGGACCACCCCATACCACAGAGTATGAGCTGCTATGTAGGTGCTGACCATATGAAGCAAAATTTACTTCAGCAGAGTCTGGTGCCTGCTGAAATCTCATTTTGGATATGCTACTTGTGCAGCTAATTGGATCCTGCTCTAATGTTGTCTGCAGCTGACCACTGGGTGTGTTGGTTCTGGAACCTCATGGGAGGGACTCTTGTGTAAACCAATGTCAGATGCTGCCTGTGACTGGCTCTGGACAACCTGTTTAGAGCTACAAAGCAATGTATAGTTTGTGGCTGCCTTGGCAGGGCCTGGGTATTTAGAAGAAAGACCAAGGTACTCATTAAGGCCAGCTTTTATCAGCACAGAGCTCAAGGGCAGGTCAGCAAAATTACCAAGGGACCCTGAAATCCACCTCTGCCTGCCTCCACCTGCTGTCTGCCTAATAGGCTCAGCCACTGAAAGAGCTTCTGGTGGTACCTGAGTTACATGAGGTAGATTCTCAGTGAGTGACCAGGTAGGGGCAAATGGCATTCACTAGATTACTGCTTGCTCAAACTCAGTGCCAGTGCTGGGTTTGAGATGACCTAGCAATGTCTCTGGGTCTCTGAGTATACCAAGTCTAGCCACCAGGTGCCTTCAGACTTTTGTAGGTGGGTAGGAGTCTTACAGAGTTTACAGGGTGAGGTAAGCAGAGTTTATCAGGCCCATACAGATGAATATTTGGCTGTGTAAAAGGAAAACTCAGCACCAGTTGAGCATACAATGGAAAATGCCCCCCCCCCCCCGCCTCCTAGAACCACACAACTCAGTCTGTCCCAGATATTGCCAGGAGCCTGAGCTCAACAGGGCAAGGCCACCAGGAGTTGGTAGGTGGGGCTAGTATATCTTCCTTGAAAGAAAAGTACTTGTCAGTCTTGGGGGAAGGTGAGAGGAGCCCCCCTCATCTCCGAGCCACACAACTCAGTCTGTCTTGGATTCTGCCCAGACCTTATCAGGGCAGGGCCAACAGGAGTCGGGGGTGGGTGGGCACCTGGAGCCTAGAGTGTGGGGCTAGTGCATCTCCTGTGGTGGGAGGCACCAAAAATCAGGTTCATGGGAAAATGGGAAAAAATAGTCCTTACTGCAAAGACACACCACTCAATTACTGACACCCTGTCAGTCTGCCCAGTCCTCTACTCCCCAGCTCAGATAGCAACTCCTCAGCAAGGTACAAACTTTGCATGGTAGGAAGTACAGGGTATGTGGCTACTGCATTCCCCAGGCTGATGCTGTAAGGAAGGGAGAGCTCCACCCAAGAAACACGGTGTCTATGGTATGGGAGACTGACCCTGCAGAGTGCTCTCTTCCCAGAGCCACAAATTTCCATCTCTCCTCACATGACTCCAGTGTGGTCTGCCCTACCTCCACTGGAGCCCATGGTGAGTACGTGCAAATGAGATTTTGTGCATGGCCTTTAGGAAGGCACCTGTGTCTCTAGCAGACTTCAATCTCTTCCTGGCAGACAGAATCCCCACTGATTTTAACAGCCAGATGTTGACTGAGCACCTCTTCCTGGCTCAGGTACTCTGGGCTGGGGAGCCCAACATAGGGTTGAGACCCCACACTTCTCAGAGGAAACATTTGTAGCTGGGATATGCCTCTGGAATATTAGTTACTGCTTGTGGGAACCAGGCCAGCCCCTTTTGCATCTCTGCCCTTCCTCCTAGTCTTGACGTATCTTCTGTAAATCCTTGGTTATAAGACTTCTATTCCGTTAGTCTTCAGTTGGTTATTCAGGTTGATTGTTCTGTATTTTAGTTTGGTCCTGAGAGGAGGTGATTGTAACCACTTAGTCTGCAACCATCTTTGCTCCTCGCAAAACTCTGACTTTTAATATAATAAATGGAAGTTTAGGTCAGAGCTAAATCTTTAAAATCTCTCATCTTTCATTATCCTTAATTTTAAAACTTTATACTCAGTGTGATTCCTCTGTTTACCATTTAGAATTCACAGGATAAAATGAAACAACTTACAGATGAAGAGTTTCTCCAACTGTGATCAGTATAACTCTAGCATCAGACATAGGGAGGCAATAAACATGAAGACTATTTGTCTCCTTTCCAAATTTCCTGAATTATAAATCTTATAGGTGGGTTCTGGGGACCTGCATTTTCTGCATTTTAAACACCCTCCAAACTCTGAGAATCTACAAGTTGGTACTCTGGAATTGTGGGGTACTAACTCTACTGTTACCATGTAGCCTTTTTGTATGGTTCCTATTTATGGGTGACAAAACTCTAACCATGAGAACATGAAACTACTCTCTCATCCCACCCTGTTCTGTCAAATATAAACAAAACTTATGGAGTATGGGAAAAGACACTATGATTCTATCTTGAGTAATCATGGTTGCTTGAGAACAGTATAGAAATTTGGAAAATAAAGGGATGCTTTTCTATATGTTTATATGGGCAATGCCTTTCTATATATTTGTATGGACAAGGAGGCTATATTCTGTAGTGCAAAACAAGAGATGCTTACCTGACACTTAAAAATAAAGAATATGCTTCTGAACTGACAAATTTGTACAAGCAGCCAGTGCCGAATCTAGATAGCTGAGCAGGCTACAGTATTCAGTTGTCTATTTATGCTAAAGCCAAAAGCAGAAGTACTAAAAGTTGTGGAAAATCTAGAGATCATAAAATTCCTGGTATTATTTCTAATACAATACGTGTGTATGTGTGTGTGTGTGTGTGTGTGTGTGTGTGTGTGTGTGTGTGGTGTGTGGTGTGTGGTCTTCCTTCTCATGATTTGAGCTCTTTGAGTCTTTGAGCCCAGAGACTAATGGTCTTAATGATCTATGAATACCACCATCTCTGCTGGTGGCAGCACCTTTACCCAGTGACTTACTCCAGCTCCTTGGAGTTATCCTCCCTCTACCCTCTCTCTCACAGTTTCACAACTTGCCTCTCACACCACCAAGTCCTCTCAGCCCAGTTTTCAAAGTATGCTGTTATACTCACCAGTCTCAACACCTCCACTCCCACTGGAAAAGCCTTGTCCCTGATCTCTGATGCCACTCTTGAATTCTTATAATCAGTTCTCCATAACACAGCTCAAATCTTCTTAAAACACAAACCAGATTCCTCTACTCTCCTCAAAATCTTCCTTCAGTTTCTCTCACACCTGGAATAAAATTCAATTTTCACCTCAGTCTTGTAGTCCCCATAGGAGCTGCCCTTTTCCCAAACCTTACCTCCCACTGCTCTGCTCTGATCTTGTACCACTCTTCTGGCACACCACACCTGCTCCTCTGCCTTTGATCTAGGGAACATACTAAGTTTATTCTCACCTACCACAGTTTTACCTGCTGTTATTTCAGCAGTGTGCTTCCTTGATCACCTCCTAGCTTATTCTCACTACATTAAGGTGTCTTCTCAAATGTCACCTCCAAGAGAAACTTTTCTTACCACAGTTTTAAAATAATTTCCCTCCTCTCCTTGCACCCAGGCAATCTTTAGTCCTTTCCCTACTTCCTCTTTTTCTTTGTATCCTTACTACCTAAACATATATATATATATATATATATATATATATATATATGTAATTATTTACTTCCTCCCCCAAAGGTAAGCCCCTAGGCAGAGTAGGAAGTTGGTCCTGTTTACCACTGAAAAATCCATGCGTAGAACAATGTCTGGCATGGCACAGATATCAGCAAAACCATACCGAACGTCTGTGTCCCCAGAGCTGTCACATAATCTGAGGTTTGTACACCTGGACTGAATGCCTAAATTAATGACTGTTGGAAACTTTGTGTTTCTAGTTGGAAATATTCACCTTGAGAGAGCCTGCCTGTTGCAGATGATTACCTAGCCCTCCCCTTTGCTTCCTTGGTCATATTCTCTTATTGGAACAGATTTATTTTCTCCTATTTGGATGAAAGAAGTGAAGGAGAGGCTAGTTCTTATTAACTAAAAAGCAATTTGGGGCTTATCTGATCCTATAAAATAATCAGAAAATTAATTTTCCCAATGGTGGGATATAGGGTGACCTTCAGAAACAAGTCAATGTCAGAGATGACACAGCAGAGACTTAATAATAGGCCTTTTTTACTTGCTTCTCTTTTTCTTACTCTGTACTGGTGAGCACCTAAACACCCTATAATAATCCACCTGCTGTCGGTATTCTTCCCATTACAACTTCAGATTCTTCATCAGATTCTCAGAGTATACCAGTTTAGGTTTTAGGTACTAACTGCCTCACTGCCATATTTCTAAAAAATAAAGTCTTTCTGAACAAACACTTCAGAAGATTTGTAACTGAAAGCTGAGGAATCTCAGGCAGTCAGTGATCTTCTAGAAGGAGCACTTGCGACCTTACTTAAGTACCTGAAATACATCATTTGCTATTGTAGGAGAAGTATGTGAATATTAAACACAATATTTGGAAAGTGACATTAATGATGAATGCAAATGAAATCATAAAATTGTTTTATGTTAAATTCTTCCTTTCTCTACTTAGAATCAGTTTAAGGATAATTTCACATCAGTAGACAACTGGTTCCCACATGTAAATTATCATTAAATTATACTAATGATGTCATTGCTGTGGAATAAAAAGTTCTGTGAGTTTTAGTGATGGCTATTACATCACAGCTGTGAGCAATGTGTTCCATAAAGACTGGTACAATTCTCTTAGAAGCCAAGTTACAACCTCACTCTTGCAACTTCTTAGCAACATAATAATGAGTAAAAATGGATGCAAAAGTCACTTACCCAAAAGGTCAGTATTTTATATATTTCTTTGTTAATAAGTAAAAAAAGAAAAGGGAGTTCTGATCTTATTATACACATGGTATATTGGGCTAAGGTCCAGCACATGCTTTATTATTAAGCAAGTCTGCAAATTAAAATAAGAAGGTGATCAAATACAATAGGGTGATTTTCTCATTTGAAATAAAAATAGAAAAACATGATGAGTTTGAATTTTAAATATTGGAAGAAAAATAGCCTGGGTCAAAGGTAGAACTTGATATTTTTTTTTAAGAGCTTTAAGATTGCCTACCCTTATTTTGATTGGATTAAAGCAAATCATTAGCATTGCTGTTACCTGGGTCAGAGCCGTCCTGTGGGGGAGGGGATGGCTGTGTTCCCAGCAGACCCACTTGGGGGGAACAGCCATGGTGGCCTCTCCACAGGTGTCCTCCATGGAGCACTGTTCTCTTCTTGTGGGGTCTTGATAATTCACAGTTGAACTTTCACAGAAGAGAGAGGTTTTCACAAAATGGGAAAAGAAAACACTACCCGGTAACTAAAAATAAGCATCTGTGTTTAGCATAAGGAAAGGAAAGTCATTTGTTATATTGCAAGTCCTTCACTTGTATGCCTGAGATCTGATGGGATGTGACTGAGCATGTTTCAGCCTTTCCCCAAGGACTGTATCTGTCTGGGTTCTGCTTGGCCGCATTTTGCAGGACTATTTATCTGAGCCATTGCAAAAGTAAAGCCTTCTGGGTTGGGGTCATATGGGAAGGGAAAGCTGAAGAGTGGATGTGAGTAAGGCCTTTGCAATTCATGTTCTGAGCTCATGTATTTATGACTTCTGAGAATGCAAAAATTATTTCTAAATTATTTATCGTGAGTATCCCTTAGCCTCACCTGATGCCTAACACAGCACATTTTACATGCTCAAAAGAGGTGTGTGTGTGTTGAAATGAATAAGAGGAGAAGGAAGAAACTTAAAATGGGAAAATAAAAATGATGCTAAGTATCAGGTCTAAAATGTGGTATGTGGCCATTTTCAGAGAATTACATAGGTCCCTGAACTGGAAGAACTAGGCTGTTGAACACAGGTCAGACAGATGCGGGTGTTCAGGTCTAAGATGGTGAACTCTGCAAACTTTCTTAAAGCTCCTCACAGTGTGGAATCGAGGCTAGCCTGACAATTTACAGAAACTGTTCATGACAGCGACAAGCCCCCAATGGACAAGTTTCCTCCTCTGCTAAGTCCCACTCAGTAATACCCACCTCATTCTTCCCTGTTGTATCCCCTTCTTCTAGCTCACTAGAGTGTATATAAATCTTAAGAGAACCACCATGGGTTGGCCTGTAAGCCTGGAAGATTTAGAATAGTTTCCAAAGACAATTTGCAATCAGAAAGTTGCTCAGACATCAAGCTATTTTGGCTTAATTAAGAGAAAAGGTCTTGGACAGCTATGAGTGGAAAGTTCTTGTGATGGGACAACCTTCAGTAGCTCCAGACTTGGCAACCATCAAAAGAAATGCTTCCAGTTCCTAATTTTAAAACTAGGGCTATATTTATGCAACATTTACACAACTGGTTAATTCAGTAAAACTATTCCCCCAATTCAATTTGACACATAGATGAAAATCTTTGATTAACCAGTTCACCTTCCAATCACTTGTCAAGACGTTGCAAGTGAGCTGATTTATTTCACACAACTAAGATTAATGATATCACTAAATTGCTAAGGTTCAATGACTTTATACTTGAGTTATGACTTAAAACAATGTCTTCCAGGCCCTGGCCGGTTGGCTCAGTGGTAGAGTGTCGGACTGGCGTGCGGAAGTCCTAGGTTCGATTCCCGGCCAGGGCACACAGGAGAAGCGCCCATCTGCTTCTCCACCCCTCCCCTTCTCCTTCCTCTGTGTCTCTCTCTTCCCTTCCCGCAGCCAAGGCTCCATTGGAGCAAAGATGGCCCGAGCGCTGGGGATGGCTCTGTGGCCTCTGCCTCAGGTGCTAGAATGGCTCTGGTCGCAACAGAGCGACCCCCTGGATGGGCAGAGCATTGCCCCCTGGTGGGCATGCCAGGTGGATCCCGGTCGGGCACATGCGGGAGTCTGTCTGACTGCCTCCCCATTTCCAGCTTCAGAAAAAATAAATAAATAAATAAATAAATAAATAAATACAACAACAACAACAGAAAAACCAATGTCTTCCATTAATAATGGTGGGCATATGAAAATTTGTTTTCGAATTTAGTATGACTTTTCTAGCTTCTTTTTAGTGACATATTTATTAAGAATAAGTATATACTGAGAATCAAAATACACTTTTTTTTTTGTATTTTTCTGAAGTTGGAAACGGGGAAGCCGTCAGACAGACTCCCACATGTGCCTGACTGGGATCCACCAGGCACGCCCACCAGGGGGTGATGCTCTGCCCATCTGGGGCGTTGCTCTGCTGCAACCAGAGCCACTCTAGCACCTGAGGCAGAGGCCATAGAGCCATCCCCGGGCCATCTTTGCTCCAGTGGAGCCTCGGCTGAGGGAGGGGAAGAAAGAGACAGAGAGGAAGGAGAGGGGGAGGGGTGGAGAAGCAGATGGGCGCTTCTCCTGTGTGCCCTGGCCGGGAATCAAACCCGGGACTCCTGCACGCCAGGCCAACGCTCTATCACTGAGCCAACCAGCCAGGGCTCAAAATACACCTTTAACCATACGTTTATGCTCAGAAAACTATAGCAGCTTCTTTATTTTGCATTTTATGATGTTAGTCTCTTTCCTCCACTCTATCCCAAGCTGTTAAGGAAATCTCCTTAAATATTATTTCATAGTATGAGTTTTCTCCTCAAAATACTTCAACACTATGTATATGTGTACACATCCTATTATTATACAATCTAATTAAATATATTAAAAATAATAAAAATAAAAACAGGTATACATGAAGGTAATGAATACAGAAAGTCTAATGGCATTCCAAAAATTTTTATTCCTTATGTGTGTTTTCCTTTAGGTGTGTTCATCCTTTCTACAATGAGTATATCTTGCTTATGTAAACATTTTTAAAATTTCACTTTATTATTAAAGCTCCAATAATGCCCATTTCGTTGATTAAACAAAGAAAAAGCTGTAAAAGCGTAAAATGCATAAGAATGCAGAAATAATTCATATATATTATTAATCAAAATTAATGTAAAAATACTATACTCAACTTTTTTTGATTTACTTATTTCACTCAGTATAATGTTCTCAAGGTCTCTGCATGTTGTCGTAAATGATGATATGTCATCATTTCTTATGGCTGAGTAGTATTTCATTGTATATATGTACCACATCTTCTTTATCCAATCCTCTATTGAGGGACATTTAGGTTGTTTCCATGTGTTGGCCACTGTGAATAATGCTGCGATGAACATGGGGGTGCATGTGTCTTTACGTAACAATGTTTTTGATTGTTTGGGTAGATCCCCAGTAGAGGGATTGCTGGGTCACGTGGTAGTTCTGTTAATTTTTTGAGGAACCACCATACTTTCTTCCATAATGGTTGTACTAATTTGCATTCCCACTAGCAGTGAATAGGGTTGTTTTTTCTCCACAGCCTCTCCTGTACTTATTGTTACCTGTCTTGTTGATAATAGCTAATCTAACAGGTGTGAGGTGTTACCTTAGTTTAGTTTTGATTTGCATTTCTCTAATAACTAGTGAAGATGAACATCTTTTCTTATATCTGTTGGCCATTTGTATGTCCTTTTGGGAGAAGTGTCTGGTCAGGTCCTCTCCCCATATTTTTTTTATTGTTGATTTTTAAAAATTTTTATTAATTTTAATTTACTGTGTTAACATGGATTCAAGTGTCCCACTCAATATAAAACCCTCACACCCACCCCTGTGTCCCCCATTACAACCCCTTTGCCTCCTCCCCCTCACTCCCTCCTCACTTCCCTCTGATATTTGCTGTCCTGTCATCTGTATCTATTATATGTGTTATGTATGTATAATTTTACTAATCCTTTCTCCTTCTTTGATCCCATCCCCTAATCCCCCTTCCCTCTACTTTCTGTGACTCTGCCTCTGCCTCTATTCCATTCCTCAGTTAATTTTGTTCATTAGATTCTACAAAAAGTGAGCTCATATGATATTTGTCTTTCTCTGCCTAGCTTATTACACTTAGCATAATAATCTCCAGGTCCATGCATACTGTCACTAAAGGTAAGATTTCCTTATTTTTCACGGCCACGTAGTATTCTCTTGTGTATAGGTACTACTGCTTTTTAATTCCCTTGTCCACCAATGGACACTTGGGCTGTTTCTAGAACTTGGCTATTGGGAACAATGCTGCAATAAACATGGGGGGTGCATATCCTCTTTTGAATCAGAGTTTTGGTATTCTTAGGATATATTCCTGAAATAGGAAAGCTGGGTCAGAAGGCAGTTCCAGTTTTAATTTTTTGAGCAAACACCATACTGTTTTCCATAGTGACTATACCAGTCTGCATTCCCACCAGCAGTGCAGGAGGGTTCCCTTTTCTCCACACCCTCGCCAGCACTTGTTGTGTGTTGATTTGTTAAGGAGAGCCATTCTGACAAGTGTGAGGTGGTATCTCATTGTGGTTTTAATTTGCATTTCTCTGATAATTAGTGATGTTGAACATTTTTTCATATGCCTATTTGCCATCTGTATGTCCTCTTTGGAGAAGGATCTATTCAGTTCCTTTCCCCATTTTTTAATTGCTTTGTTTGCTTGTTTGTTGCTGAGCTTTGTGAGTTCACACATAGGTGGGATATAAACCTGAAACGCATGGACATAGATAAAAGTGAAGTGGTTACCAGAGGGAGAGGGCTGAGGAGGAGGGGATGGTGGAAAGATAGTAATGAAAGACAAATATACGTTGACAGAAAATGGTTTGACTTTGAGTGATGGGTATACAACATAATTAACAGTTCAAATGCTATAGAAATGTTTACCTAAAACCTATGTACTCTTATTGATCAATATCACCTTGTTAAATATAATTTTCTAAAAATTTTTTTTTAAAAACATGAAATTCTCTAGTTATAAATCAAATGTCAGATTTAACTTTAAAACAAATATAAAAATCCAGCCATATTCAGATCATAGGATATATACTTAAAATATTTGGGTGAAGATTTAATATCAAAGAACAGACCTAGTTGGATAGCTCAGTTGGTTAGAGCATTGTCCCGATATGTAAAAGATTGTGGGTTCAATCCCTGGATCAGAGCACATATAAGAACTGATTAGTTCCTGTCTCTCTTTCTCTCTCCCTCCCTCTATCTAAAAATCAAATCAATAAATTTTAAAAAGATAAAGCAGAAAAAGTTTGTTTACTAGTTAGTGGTAAATAAAACAAAGTTGATGTAGTTATTATAAGAAGAAGTAAACTTAAATTCAAGAGGCATTCCTAGAGATACAGACTTCAAGTTACACTTAAGATGTAATAGTTCCATTTTATATGTACCCACAACATAATATAGTCTCAGCTTGTAGTAGGACATCTAATAAGATGTCTCTTAATAACTGATAGATGAAGAAGACCAAAACAGCAAGGTTATAGAAGATTTGAACAGTATTATTAACAAGTTTGATTTGTTTAACATTCAGAGAACATTATACTCCACAACTGGAAAATAGTTTTTTCAAGTATACAGGGAACATTATAAAAATTGACTCATTCTAGAGCATAAAGATATCCTCCTCAAATATCAAAAGGTTGATGTAAGACACCTCATATTTCTTAAACACAATCCAGTGAAGTGAGAAGGTGATAACTATGAGTCTAGGAAGAAGAAACACATTAAATACTTAAAAATACATTTTTAAAGAACTCGAAGTTTAAAAGAGAAATCAAAATTGAAATGATAAATATAGAGAACTAAACAGTAATAGAAATATTATACAACAAAATGTGTGTAGAGCCTATATCAAATTTAAAAATGGATTTTATAATTTTATAAACTTACATACTTTCATCAGAAGCAGATTCACAATTAATGAGTTAGATTGTTTATCCTAGTAATACAAGGTTGGTTTAATAGTAGAAAATCAATTAATATAATTTACTTCATTAATATAATAAAGGAGAAAACATATTTAAGAAAAAGTTTGAAAATAATTTAATGTTCATTTCTGGTAAAGGTTTTAGCAAGCTAAGAATATAATGAAACTTCCTTGAAGCTGAGGAAGACCATGCACAGACATGTACAGTGAATATCATCCTCAGTGTGAAATGTAAGAAGTATTCTTTTTATAACCCAGGACAACTCAAAGATGCCCACTATCATTGCTCTGAGCCAATGTTGTTAAGTCAATAAGAGAGCTTTGCAAGTTATTTAATACCAAAATTAAAATACAAAACTCAATTCTATATTTATGTACATACAATAATTAGAGAATGTTATTAAAATAAAATTTAAAAATACATTCTTTCTATTATCCCCCAAATCAACAACAATAATTAACTACAACCTCCACCAAAAATAAAAACCTGTCAAAATATTCATGCCTTTTATGATGAAAATTATAGCTTTTTATTATAAAATATTAAATCAGACCTAAATAGATAGAAACATGCATACTATGTTCTCAAGCCCTATGTTATGAAGAAGTGAATTCTCTCAAAATTTTTCAAAAACTTCAAGGTAATTCCAATTTTTTTTTACTGACTTGAATAAACTAATTTTAAATGCATATGGTAGAGCAGAGATGCATAATCAGTGGTGGGATTCAGCCAGTTTGCACCAGTTCTGCAGAACTGATACCTCATTTTTTGTTGAGTTTGGCAAGCAGGTTGTTAAAATGGCACTTGTAATAGGGTTCTGTCAAGGTGGGCACCTGGGCAGCCACCCAATGTGGAAATCACAAATA
Organism: Saccopteryx leptura; assembly: GCF_036850995.1. Lineage (NCBI taxonomy): Eukaryota > Metazoa > Chordata > Mammalia > Chiroptera > Emballonuridae > Saccopteryx > Saccopteryx leptura. The sequence continues at coordinate 176,769,642 of NC_089504.1, read as the reverse complement.
TTTAAAAAAATATTTTTTAAGACTCTATTTATTAATTTTAGAGAGAGAGAGAGAGAGAAGGAGGGGAGAAGCAGGAAGCATCTACTCCCATATGTGCCTTGACCAGGCAAGCCCAGGGTTTTGAACCAATGACTTCAGCATTCCAGGTCAACACTGTATTCACTGTGTCACCACAGGTAAGGGTAAGGAAATCATAAATTTACATTTCTTACTCTTTTTTAACGTCCATCTGTGCAACAGCATATTCTAAGTGCCTGTAACAATGTTCATTCCATCCATAGGTGAGAAAAATTGCAAGTTGAGGATGTCGATGAAGAAGCAATATGGAAATAACTTAAACAACAGTTTTATTGGTTTTTGTCAGGTATTATTTAATTAATATTTTAAAATGCTTTCTTAAACATAATGTAGTTTGGTGTACTTCTTTTACTGTTCTTATTTAAGTATTGAATGCATGAAATAACAAACCACCTTTCAGTATATATTTTTTTTATACTTAAAATGGTCATTAAGGCAGAGAACCAGTAGTTAAATTATTTGAATCCCACCACTGTGCATCATGTGCTATTATTTGCCCATCAGATGTTAAGACAGTGTGTGTTTTCAAGGAGAAAAACAATTAGACCAAAAGGATCAAATAAAGAGCTAGACAAAAGGTTCTCTACTTGGAATTTGATTTTTGGAAAAATGGGTATTATAAATAAGTGGAAAAAAATGTAATAAATGATGCTGGAAAAAGTGATATTCCCTGTGGAAACAACGTAATTGGAGCCCTGTCTCCCTCACATACAAAAATTAGTTCCAGGTGGATTAAAGAGTTAAGTGTGAAATGTAATATTTAAAACAGATATCTTGGCCCTGGCCGGTTGGCTCAGCGGTAGAGCGTCGGCCTAGCGTGCGGAGGACCCGGGTTCGATTCCCGGCCAGGGCACACAGGAGAAGCGCCCATTTGCTTCTCCACCCCTCCGCCGCGCCTTCCTCTCTGTCTCTCTCTTCCCCTCCCGCAGCCAAGGCTCCATTGGAGCAAAGCGCTGGGGATGGCTCCTTGGCCTCTGCCCCAGGCGCTAGAGTGGCTCTGGTCGCAGCAGAGCGACACCCCAGAGGGGCAGAGCATCGCCCCCTGGTGGGCAGAGCGTCACCCCATGGTGGGCATGCCGGGTGGATCCCGGTCGGGCGCATGCGGGAGTCTGTCTGACTGTCTCTCCCTGTTTCCAGCTTCAGAAAAATGCAAAAAAAAAAAATAAATAAAATAAAACAGATATCTTGAGAAGATAATATAACAAAATTTTTGTATATGTTCTGGTGTTGGGCTATGGAAATTTCTCTTAAGATATTTCATATGCATTTGAATTAAGCACTTCTGTTTAACAAAAGACACCATAAAGGCACAGAGTAAAAGATAAGCCAAAGATTGGGACAAAATATTTCTAACATATGTCGCTGAAAAATGATTGCTAACTAGTATGTATAAAGAACTCCCAAGGCTCAGAAAGACAGAAGGGAGGAAAACCCAATAAGAACTAAAAGAAAAATAGGCAAAAAGTATGAGTAAATATATTACAGAAAAGGAAATGGGAAAATCTCAGAGCATATGAAAGGATGATGAACATCATTAGTAATTAAATCAAATTTAATTTTTATGTTAAGCCACAGTAAGATATTTTATATGCACCAAACTGACTGACAAAGATTTTAAAAGTCAAAAATGTTTACAGTGTTTACAAGGATATTGAATAGGTGTAAGCAATTTTTTTCTGTAAAAAGCCAGATAGTAAATTTTTTTCTTTTTTAATTTAGAAAATTAAATTTAAAGAGGTGGCACTGATCAATAAGAGTATATAGGTTTTAGGTAAAAATCTCTATAGCATTTGAACTGTTGATTATAAGGTGTGCCCATCACCCAAAGTCAAATCACTCTCCATCACTGTATACTTGTCCCTGGTAGATCTTATAGGCTTTCCAGGTCATAAGATCTCTTGTAGTGACTCATCTCTGATATTATATCACAAAAGCTACCTCAGGCAACATGTAACCAATTGATTGGTGGCTGTATTTCAATAAACCTATATTTACAAAAACAGGCAGCAGGCTTGATTTGGCCAGTGGGCGGAGTTTGCTGACCCCTGCTTTAGAAAAAAGATAAATCACATGGGAATATAAGTATATATAGACCTTTTGGAATTATCTACCAGAAGAGTCCATGCACAATCCACTACTACATATGTACTTAGAAGAACTCCAGCACCAGAGGCTCCTGTGCAAACATTCACAGCAAGATGTTTAACAGCAATAACAAAATACTAGGGCCATCTCAAATGTATGTCATTAATTACATGGGTACATGTATTTTGAAATACTTATACAAAGAAATACTATACAGCAGAGAGTGTGAATGAGCCTCAACCAAAGTCAGTAACATAGATGCATTTCAAAGAAAACAGTGCTGAGTAAAAGGAGTATGTACAATATGAGCCTATTTGAATAAAATTCAAAAGAAGCAAAACTAAAAAGTTGGATTTTTTTTAGAATTACATACAAGGTGACAAAATTAAATTGGGAATGATTAATATAAAATGTAGAACAATGTTCACCTCTTGGGGGAAGGATAGAATGTGATTTGAGAAGGCCACACAAGAGCTTCTATGGTACTGAGGCTGTTCTTTCTTAATCCATTTGGTAGATCCTTGAGCGTGGGTTTCATTTGATTCTTTAATGCTAAATATATATGTTGTTTACCTTTGTCTATGTGATATTTATAATAAAATATCAATTCAACTACAGTGTGTGATCCAGTTATGTTTTAGGAAGATTACTCTGGTAGCGGTATTTAGGATTGACCAGAGGAGGAAGTAATCAGGCATTCCAATTAGGAGACTTTTAGAGTACTCCATGCATAAGGAGCAGTGGTCATGTAATTCAAAAGAAAGGCCATGTAATTCCATAAACTTTTTGAGATACAGAAGTAAAGAGTTTGGGTAGATGTGATGGGAAGGATGAATAAACCTGAAATGTTTATTGGAACAAACACAAAACAAAAACAAAACAAATTTTTTTTGTAAAAATTTCCAAGGAAAGTTGAATAACATTTATTTTGACATAAAATAATCAAAGAATAGCTTATATTATCATTATTTAATAAATAATGACCAAACACCTGGCACCATAGAAAGAATAACTGCTTAGAATACGAAAAGACAGAAAGAAATGTAATCAACTTATATGATGATTAAGAGCATGTTTTCAAATCCTGAATGATCTTTGGCAACATGTTTAATGTTTCTGCGGCTCAGTTTCCAATCTGTAAAACAGATGTAATGATATCTATTTCAGATACTTTTGGGACTTAATGTTGTATTTTTATGTGCTTAGTTTATTGCATAGCAAACAATAATAACTTGGGAAATGATAGTAATGACACAAAAAACATAATTAGTAAAATTGTACATCTTAAAGAAATAATTGGTAAGATTTTTCCCATATAATATTATCTTGGTATGTTCATAATAATGTTTTATAACCTAAACTATTAGCCACCTGGATTGGTTTAGCTGGTATTGCTCTTTTCCTCTGTCACTATTAAATAAATATTGGATAATACAACTGGATTTATTTTAGCTCATACTTTGATATATTTACTTTTCTCTTTGTGAATATTAAAAGGGAAAACACAATGAGTAAGGTTGGTTATGACATAACAGAACTTATCTCCCACTTTTGTGATTTGGTATGCATCCCTAGAGAAAGAAAATTGAACACAGACACCTCACTGCTAGCCATCTGTAAGACAGAAATTAGTAAAATTTGAGTTTATTTGTATTTAGATTCTGAGTTCTGAGCTTCTCTTTTCTGTGGGAAAATTAATTAAAATAAAAAATAGAGTAGGTAAAAGGAGGGAAAATGAGGACCCTTGCAAAGAAAATCTATCTGTCACCGTATAGAGTGAATAATTTAAATCAACTGTCTATACAACTCAAATTGGACTGATAACAGTTGAATTTCTGCTCTACTTTTTTATTGGGTACATTCCACCTCTAACAGCTCTAAACTATTTCTTCCCCATTTAATAGTAAGAACAATAAAGTTCTGTCTTAACTACATGAATAGAGATTATTTTGGAATTTTAAAAATATGCATTACTTTGGGAGAAAAACATTCAATCTTCAAGGTGAAACTTGAACTATTGCCTTTAAATTATTAATTATATTTTATAAAGATACTATTTCAATCTTACTTGACCTCTAATTAGATTGAATGCTTGGAGCTATATACAGCTACTATAAGAAATTAACTTCAGCAATATTTTAAAAGAAAATAAAGACAGAAAATGGAAACTTTGCTTCTTTATGAATACCTGAAAAGTCTCTCTAGTAATTTTCTCAAACTAATCAAGCAGGTGACCTGTTAATTTTTGTAATATTTTAATATTAATTTACTAATTACAAAACTAATATATACATAATGCCTTCTTTGCTCATGGTTTGGCATGTTTTACATAAAAGGCAAAGTTATATTTTCCTAAAGATGTAATTAGTCTTTGCAATTTTGGAGGGTGGATTGGGGAAAGAGGTAGGTTGGTCACTTCTAATTATAATTTGTTTTATTTACTTGTCTTCTTATATCAGTCTAAGTAAATAATGAGAAAATAAAAAGATCAAATAAATATCCATGGAATATGAATATCAGAGTAGTCTTGCTAAGAACCTCATTCATTAGAAAAAATTTTTAAATTTTATTTAGATAATTGAAATTTAGTGGGGTGACATTGATCAATAAGAGCACATAGGTTTTAGATAAAGATTTCTATAGCATTTGAATTGTTGACTGTGTGGTGTGCTCATCACTCAAAGTCAAATCATTTTCTGTCAATGTATTTTGTCCCTCTTTACTCCCCTCTTCCCCAACCCTCTCCCCTGGTAACCACTTCATTTTTATTTATGTCTGTGAGTCTCATATTTATATCTCATCTATGTGTGAAATTATGTAGTTCTCACCTTTTCTGATTTATTTATTTTGCTTAGCATAATATTCTCAAGGTCTACCTATGTTGTCATAACACAATATGTCATCATTTCTTATGGCTGAGTAGTATTCCATTGTATATATGTGCCACATCTTTATCCATTCCTCTATCAAGGGACACTTTGGTTGCTCCATGTCTTGGCCACTGTGAATAATGTTGCAATGAACATGGGGGTGCATGTGTCTTTGCGTGCCAATATTTTTGATTGTTTGAATAGATACCCAGTAGAGGGATTGCTGGGTCATATGGTAAAATTTCACAACAGTATTTCACAACTTCCTTTAAAAATAGGAGAAAATACATGGCAATTAAAGCAATGTTTATATAGACTAATAGTCTGGATACTATTTAATCACAGTAATTAATTTTTTTTTTTAGTTTGGTAAAATCTAGTCAAAACAACTTTTTATACTTTCTTAAACAAAATAAATGATCTTAATCAATGTTTTGCTTTTTAAGAGTTCTGAAAAGGAGCCAATCTTTGTGTCAGTTTGATAGAATGTGTGTCATCATAAAAATGATTCGAGTGGTTATAGTGCCTGCAGCTCTCTCTGACAGGTAGCACAAGCTATGGTAAGTTGTAGACTGAATTGGAATTCCTGTTCATTCAGAATGTTTACTGTCTGTCAGTGATAAAGAATAGCAGAATATGACAGGCAGAAAAACTCAATAGGACAGGCAGAAAAACTCAAGAGTGTGTTAGTAAAAAAAGTGAAAAATGAGAGGTAGGCTCAGGCTTATTAACTCCACATCAATAAGAACATAAGTGACAGAGTCCATTATCAATTTGCAAGGTTGAGAAATGATTATAGTAGCCAATACTTTGAAGTCTTTGTGATAGAGTAGGGTCTTGACTAGGAACTTCATAAATGTTATATCATCTCTGATCTTCTTGACAACACTGAATAGTGATCCTATTATTACCACTATGTTATGAAAGGAAACTGAGGCCAAGGGAAGCTAAATTAATCAGTCAAAGTGGCCAGTTAAATAGGTGAATGGGCTAGATTTTGAACTTAGGTCTCTGATTGCAGAGCCTGTATTTTAAACCCTTTACTGTGGTCTGGGATAAGGAAAGATGAAATGATTCCCCATGTCAGAGATTCTACTGTGAGATGAGAATTATGTATTCATTTGGTACTAACTTTCTTGATTAGTTTGATTTGAGGATCTAGTAACAATCCATATGACCTCTGGATGACCAGTGGTAAATATGAAAGATCTGATAAGAAATATTGCCTGGTAAAATTTGTATCAGCTGAAGAAAACATTCTTTCAAAGCTCCATCTGTTTACTAGACATTTCTATATTAATATCTATCAAATTTCTAACTGCCTATGGAGGTTCAAAAATATATCAGAATAAAGATGTCCCAAAAGAATTTATTTTAGGGAAGCTGTGAAATAAATGTGCACTGGGTATATGCACTAGGTTAATTATTGCAGTCTTTTAAGATGATAACATAAGGTCTATGTAGCATCATGACAAAAAATGATGACAGTACTAATTATAGCATATTTTAAAAAATATTTTTAAAGCCATAAATACACTAAATACTAAAAATGGTGTCTTAAGTTGGAGAGATTTTTCTTCTCTAGTTGTAAGTTTTAGATAATGTAGTTAAATTACTTTCAGAAAAGAAAAGGATGAATAAATAGAAAACCAAAACAGAAAAGCAAAAATGTCTTTGAAAGAGGCATTTTTAAAGCTTATAATCAACAGGTTTTTTGACCTTTGGATATGGCTGATGATCAAGAAGAAAGAGATAAAAATCATTTCTAATTTTTCTGAAGAGTCAAATGCATTCTCCAGGATGAGAAGAGGAGTAGGTTTGGGAGGAGGTATCAGTTTAGACATTGTTGAGTGTTGCAATTAACCCAAATACAGAATGCAGGAGAAAGAGGAGGAGACTTTTGGGGAAGAAAGTATATTAAATTTTTGCTGTCAGACTTGTTATATGAAGTAATTTTATCTTGATTTTTGATGCACAGCTTGAGTATAGCAACTCTGAGAGTTTGTGAAATCATCCAGGAAAAGATTCCAGAGAGAAAAATTGAGCCAAGGACAGAATCTTAAGAAACTCAGGTGGGAAGAATGGATTTAAGTGAATAGGACAAGGGCATGTAATCCATTGCAGAAACTAGTATTACATTTATTCTGTGAGTTATTGAGGAAATTGGGAACAAAGCGAGACCCTGAAAGTAAAAACAATTTAGGTATAAAACTGAGATTGAGAAATGCTGAAGAAAGGATATGAAGATGCCTCCCAGGTAACTAACTACTGGTTCAAGAGATCGAAAGATGGTGTCGCCATGTGATTAATAAAATAAAGAGGATTAGCAAGTTTAGCACAAATTTATGGATCTAGGTTTTGAGTCTCAATTGTTTATGATACATCCAGGAGAAATGGGTAGTCAGCAGGTAGATATGACTGAAACACATGAGTGAGGTCAAGTTTAAAGATAAATAACAATATGGAGATTATGATGAAAACCATGACTATGGGTACAGTATTCCAGAAGTAGGTCAAATAGCATCAGATGCTACAGAGAGGGCCAGGACAAGAGATTGCCACTGATTTGGCTGTGGGGAGGGTCACTGGCACTTTGGTCAGTTTGTAGAATCAAAATTTCAGTAGCAGGAGATGACGTCAGAGTAATGGCGGGGTAGGAAGCAATACTGATAAATCTCCCCCAAAACTCAACAAGATCTTCAACCAGAAACAGAAAAACCTATCCTTGGAGCCTCCAGATGTTTTGCAATACACCCGAAGGTATGGTCGAGTGAAAAATTGGCTAAATATATAACCAAACCCCGAAGGAAATAGGGAGTAAAAAATGCTCCGCCTTCCTCACTAACCTAAACAGGGCGGCTTTCTCTGGGATCTGTGAATGTAGAAACTGAGGCGGGCAAAGGGGGTGAATAGATCCAGGCCGCAGCACAAACGGCCGAACCAGGCTGTGGCACGGAGATCCAAGCCGAGGAAAAACTGTTCCTGTGGCAACCCGAGCAATACAAGCTAACACTTGCGCCAAACCCAGACAAAGAAAGACAAGCGGGGCAGCCATTTTACCTGATCTCCTGGTCGGTGCGCGCAGATAGTGGGCGAGAGATTTCTTCCAAAGCCCCGGGAGAGGGTGCCCGTGTTACCCCACAGAGAGGCAGAATCAGAGGCCTTTATGTGGGCCGAAAGCAGAATCTCTGGGCAGCCCCAACGCCCTGGGAAAGCCGCGCACGGGAGGGAGCGAGAACTAATTCCAACGGTGGAACTTTTCCGTGCTGGTGGGGGTTTCACTCAGAGGGAAACGCGGCCGCCGGGCTGATATCCCGGTCTGCGCACGCAGATAGTGAGTGAGAGATTCCTCCAAGTGCCTCAGCAGTGCGCGCCCGTGGTATCGCACAGAGGGGCAGAGTCAGGGGCCTTTGTGTGGGCCAAAGCAGAATCTCGGGTGCCCCAGCGCCTTGCAAAAGCCGCGCACAGGGACGGAACGAGAGCCAATTCCAACGCTGGAACTTTTCCATGCGGTTAGGGGTTTCACTCAGAGTGTAAGACTGCCGGCCGGATATCCTGGTCTGCGTGCACAGATAGTGAGCGAGAGTTTCTTCCAAGCGCCCCGGGAGTGGGCACCCGCCTGTGTTACCAGACAGAGTGGCAGAGCCAGAGGTCTTTGATTGAGCGGAAACCCCGCCTGATTATGCTAGCAGCTCTGACTGATTGAGCCTTACCCAGAGCCCTGTGCTGAGTGGAAATAGAGTGGGGAGTTGCCAGCTCTTTGAGCCTCTTACTATCCAGGCAGAGGCAGCAGCAACCCCATAGCTGGATTATCAGGCTACTAATTGAGGAAGGAAAGACTAGGAGAAAGGCTACAGGAACACGGACTCTCTCACTGTCGGAGCCTGTAAGTGCTAATGAGCCTCGACTGCCAACGAGACTAAAGCACAATACATGACATCGCCATAGAGACTTATCAACTGCAAACCTCTACCTGAGCGTGCAAAGGGGCAGAACCTGGGGTACAGAGTCACCGACCAGGAAGAGGGAGAGAAAAGAAAAAGCAAGAAGATAACCTCTCAAAATCAAGAATAATCTGCAGACTTTATAACCTATCCCATTTTATTATATTTGTTTGTTTGTTTCTCTTATCTTCATTCTTGATATTTTTTTTCCTCCTCCAATTTGGCCGATTAACTCTCTGCCGGTCTTACTCTCTCCTCTCCTTGAACTACACTACCCATAAGTGTTACATCTTCCATTATCTTTTCTTTCCTCTTCCTTTCTCTCTATGAGGGTTGCACTCCAAAACCCTTAACTCTCTCTCTCTCTCTCCTCTTTTTTCTTTTTTCTTCTTTTAGTGGTTCCCTCTTTTTTTCTCTCTATCTCTTTCTTTTCTCCCTCTATATTAGTTTCTTCCTTTCTCCTTTACATCTCCTTTCATTCAAACCTCAATAACAAACAAATTATCTTATCTGGAACTCAAACTTATGTTTGTGGCATTTTGGGGGGTTTTTACTTCACCTTTTTAATGCACTAGCAGTGCTCCCATCCCTGGCTCTCCATTTTATCTAGTTCTTGTTCCACTAAATAGAACAGTAATTTTTTAATTTGTCCCCCCATTTTCCTGTTTCCCTCTGATTCCTCTCACCATAACTCTTAGTCAACCAACACCTAAAAGCAAATCATTTTATTCTTGACCCAAATTTTTTCCTTATTTGCTTTTTGTGGGTCCATACCCCCTTCTTTTTTCTTTTTTTTTTTTTTGCCCCTTTATTACTTTTCCCCAATTCAGGCCCTCCATTACAGGCATTGTTTGTTATAATTCACAGATCACCACAAGATTTTCTCAAGAAAGAGGGGAGAGGAGAGGAGAGGAGAAAGGGAGGGGGGAATAATTTCCTTTTTTAAAAATTTTTATTTTATTTTATTTTTCTTTATTTCATTATTAATTTTTTAAAAAAAAAACAACTCTTTTCGATTTTTTATTTTTTTTAACATTTTATTCTTTATTAAATCTCATTAATACTATCAACAAAACCACCCTCAGATGCCATTAAGGAAGAGAAAATTGAATATCATGAATACAAAAGAAAGAGAGGTAACACAGCTAGATGAGGAAAAATCTATGGAGAAAAAATTTAATATATTGGAAACCTTGGAGCTAAATGACAGAGAATTCAAGATAGAAATCCTAAAAATCCTCCAAGATATACAAGAAAACACAGAAAGGCAATTTAGGGAGCTCAGAAAACAACTCAATGAACACAAAGAATATATGTCCAAGGAAATTGAAACTATAAAAACAAATCAAACAGAGATGAAAAACTCAATTAATGAGCTGAAAAACGAAGTAACAAGCTTAGCTAATAGAACAGGTCAGATAGAAGAGAGGATTAGTGAAATAGAAGACAAGCAACTTGAGGCACAACAGAAAGAAAAAAGAGACTGAAAAATTAAAAAAAATGAGACAGCCCTACAAGAATTATCTGACTCCATCAAAAAGAATAACATAAGAATAATAGGTATATCAGAGGGAGAAGAGAGAGAAAATGGAATGGAGAACATACTCAAACAAATAATAGATGAGAACTTTCCAAGCCTGTGGAAAGAACTAAAGCCTCAAGTTCAAGAAGCAAACAGAACTCCGAGTTTTCTTAACCCCAACAAACCTACTCCAAGGCATATCATAATGAAATTGGCACAAACCAACAACAAAGAAAAAATTCTCAAGGCAGCCAGGGAAAAGAAGAATACAACATATAAAGGAAGGCCCATTAGAGTATCATCAGATTTCTCAGCAGAAACTCTACAAGCTAGAAGAGAGTAGACCCCAATATTTAAAGTTCTGAAAGAGAGGAACTTTCAGCCAAGAATACTATACCCATCAAAGCTATCCTTCAAATATGAAAGAGAAATAAAAACATTCACAGATACAGAAAAGATGAGGGTATTTATCATCAGAAAACCCCCACTCCAGGAATTACTAAAGGGGGTTCTCCAATCAGATACAAAGAACAAAAAAAAAAAAAAAAGAAAGCCACAAGTAAAAGCTCCAAGAAGAACACAATAAAACCAAATTTAAACTGTGACAACAACAAAAAGAAAGGGGGGGGGGGAGAAGATGGAGATTAACAGAAGCAAAGGACGATGGAGTGCAAAAGTACTCACAAAATAGTTCACTACAATGAACAGGATAGGGACCCTTTTCATTACTCAAAGGTAACCACCATTGAAAAAACTACCACAGAAGCACATGATTTAAAAAAGATAGCAACAGAGGAAAGATGTATGGAATACAACCAAATAAAAACAAAAGATAGAAAAATGAAAGAAAAGGATCAAACAAGACACAAAACTAACAGAAAGCAAGATATAAAATGGCAATAGGGAACTCACAAGTGTCAATAATTACCCTAAAGGTAAACGGATTAAACTCACCAATAAAAAGGCACAGAGTAGCAGAATGGATTAAAAAAGAATATCCAACTGTATGCTGCCTACAGGAAACTCATCTAAGTAACAAGGATAAAATCAAATTCAAAGTGAAAGGCTAGAAAACAATACTCCAAGCAAATAACATCCAAAAAAAAGCAGGCATAGCAATACTCATATTGGATAATGCTGACTACAAGACAGCAAAAGTACTCAGAGACAAAAATGGCCATTTCATAATGGCTAAGGGGACACTGAATCAAGAAGACATAACAATTCTTAATATATATACACCAAACCAAGGAGCACCAAAATATATAAGACAGCTACTTATTGACCTTAAAAGAAAAACTGACAAAAATACAATCATACTTGGAGACCTCAATACACCGCTGATGGCTCTAGATCGGTCATCCAAACAGAGAATCAACAAAGACATAGTGGCCTTAAACAAAACACTAGAGCACCTGGATATGATAGACATCTACAGGACATTTCATCCCAAAGTGACTGAGTATACATTTTTCTCTAGTGTACATGGATCATCCTCAAGAATTGACCATATGTTGGGCCACAAAAACAACATCAGCAAATTCAGAAAAATCGAAGTTGTACCAAGCATATTTTCTGATCATAAAGCCTTGATTCTAGAATTCAACTGCAAAAAAGAGGAAAAAAATCCCACAAAAATATGGAAACTACACAACATACTTTTAAAAAATGAATGGGTGAAAGAAGAAATAAGTGCAGAGATCAAAAGATATATACAGACTAATGAAAATGAGAATACGACATATCAGAATCTATGGGATGCAGCAAAAGCAGTGATAAGAGGGAAGTTCATATCACTTCAGGCATATATGAACAAACAAGAGAGAGCCCAAGTGAACCACTTAACTTCCCACCTTACGGAACTGGAAAAAGAAGAACAAAGACAACCCAAAACCAGCCGAAGAAAGGAGATAATAAAAATCAGAGCAGAAATAAATGAATTAGAGAACAGAAAAACTATAGAAAAAATTAATAGAACAAGGAGCTGGTTCTTTGAAAAGATCAACAAAATTGACAAACCCTTGGCAAGACTTACCAAGGACAAAAGAGAAAGAACTCATATAAATAAAATCCAAAATGAAAGAGGAGAAATCACCACGGACACCGTAGATATACAAAGAATTATTGTAGAATATTATGAAAAACTATATGCCACTAAATTCAACAGCCTAGAAGAAATGAATAAATTCCTAGAACAATACAACCTTCCTAGACTGAGTCAAGAAGAAGCAGAAAGCCTAAACAGACCTATTAGTAGAGAAGAAATAGAAAAAACCATTAAAAACCTCCCCCAAAATAAAAGTCCAGGCCCTGACGGCTATACCAGCAAATTTTATCAAACATTCAAAGAAGACTTGGTTCCTATTTTACTCAAAGTCTTCCAAAAAATTGAAGAAGAAGCAATACTTCCAAACACATTTTATGAGGCCAACATAACCCTCATACCAAAACCAGGCAAGGAGGGCACAAAAAAAGAAAACTACAGACCAATATCTCTAATGAATACAGATGCTAAAATACTAAACAAAATACTAGCAAATTGAATACAACAACATATTAAAAAAATAATACATCATGATCAAGTGGGATTCATCCCAGAATCTCAAGGATGGTTCAACATACATAAAACGGTTAACCTAATACACCATATCAACAAAACAAAGAACAAAAACCACATGATCTTATCAATAGACGCAGAAAAGGCTTTCGATAAAATACAACACAATTTTATGTTTAAGACTCTCAACAAAATGGGTATAGAAGGAAAATATCTCAACATGATAAAGGCCATATATGATAAACCATCAGCTAACATCATATTAAATGGCACTAAACTGAAGGCTTTCCCCCTTAAATCAGGAACAAGACAGGGTTGTCCACTCTCTCCACTCTTATTTAATGTGGTACTAGAGGTTCTAGCCAGAACAATCAGACAAGACAAAGAAATAAAAGGCATCCATATCAGAAAAGAAGAAGTAAAGGTATCACTTTTTGCAGATGATATGATCCTATACATCGAAAACCCCAAAGAATCCACAAAAAGACTACTAGAAACAATAAGCCCATACAGTAAGGTCGCAGGATACAAAATTAACATACAGAAGTCAATAGCCTTTCTATATGCCAACAATGAAACAATTGAGAACAAACTCAAAAGAATAATCTCCTTCACGATTGCAACAAAAAAAATAAAATACTTAGGAATAAACATAACAAAGAATGTAAAGGACTTATATAATGAAAACTATAAACCATTGTTAAGGGAAATCGAAAAAGATATAATGAGATGGAAGAATATACCTTGTTCTTGGCTAGGAAGAATAAATATAATCAAGATGGCTATTTTACCCAAAGCAATATACAAATTTAATGCAATTCCCATCCAACTTCCAATGACATTTTTTAAAGAAATAGAGCAAAAAATCATCAGATTTATATGGAACTATAAAAAACCCCGAATTGCCAAAGCAATCCTAAAGAAAAAGAATGAAGCTTGGGGCATTACAATACCTGACTTCGAACTCTATTATAGGGCCACGACAATCAAAACAGCATGGTATTGGCAGAAAAATAGACACTCAGACCAATGGAACAGAATAGAAAGTCCAGAAATAAAACCACATATATATAGTCAAATAATTTTTGATAAAGGGGCCAACAACACACAATGGAGAAAAGAAAGCCTCTTCAATAAATGGTGCTGGGAAAACTGGAAAGCCACATGCGAAAGAATGAAACTCGACTACAGTTTGTCCCCCTGTACTAAAATTAACTCAAAATGGATCAAAGATCTAAACATAAGACCTGAAACAATTAAGTACATAGAAGAAGACATAGGTACTCAACTCATGGACCTGGGTTTTAAAGAGCATTTTATGAATTTGACTCCACAGGCAAGAGAAGTGAAGGCAAAAATTAATGAATGGGACTACATCAGACTAAGAAGTTTTTGCTCAGCAAGAGAAACTGATAACAAAATAAACAGAAAGCCAACTAAATGGGAAATGATATTTTCAAACAACAGCTCAGATAAGGGCCTAATATCCAAAATATACAAAGAACTCATAAAACTCAACAACAAACAAACAACCAATCCAATAAAAAAATGGGAAAAGGATATGAACAGACACTTCTCCCAGGAAGAAATACAAATGGCCAACAGATACATGAAAAGATGCTCATCTTCTTTAGCTATTAGAGAAATGCAAATCAAAATGCAATGAGATACCACCTCACACCTGTTCGATTAGCTGTTATTAGCAAGACAGGTAATAGCAAATGTTGGAGAGGCTGTGGAGAAAAAGGAACCCTCATCCACTGTTGGTGGGAATGTAAAGTAGTACAACCATTATGGAAGAAAGTATGGTGGTTCCTCAAAAAACTGAAAATAGAACTACCTTATGACCCAGCAATCCCTCTACTGGGTATATACCACAAAAACTCAGAAACATTGATATGTAAAGACACATGCAGCCCCATGTTTATTGCAGCATTGTTCACAGTGGCCAGGACATGGAAACAACCAAAAAGCCCATCAATAGATGACTGGATAAAGA
The DNA here is from genome assembly GCF_036850995.1 of Saccopteryx leptura. NCBI lineage: Eukaryota > Metazoa > Chordata > Mammalia > Chiroptera > Emballonuridae > Saccopteryx > Saccopteryx leptura. The sequence goes on along the minus strand of NC_089504.1, from coordinate 176,754,587 downwards.
AGATGTGGCACATATACACTATGGAATACTACTCAGCCATAAGAAATGATGACATCGGATCATTTACAGCAAAATGGTGGGATCTTGATAACATGATACGAAGCGAAATAAGTAAATCAGAAAAAACCAAGAACTGCATTATTCCATACGTAGGTGGGACATAATAGTGAAACTAAGAGACATTGATAAGAGTGTGGTGGTTACGGGGGGGAGGGGGAAAGGGAGAGGGAAAGGGGGAGGGGGAGGGGCACAAAGAAAACTAGATAGAAGGTGACAGAGAACAATCTGACTTTGGGTGATGGGTATGCAACATAATTGAACGACAAGATAACCTGGACTTGTTATCTTTGAATATATGTATCCTGATTTATTGATGTCACCCCATTAAAAAAATAAAATTATTTAAGAATAATAAAAAAAAATTTCAGTTGCAGTAGATTGAGTAGTGAAACAGGATGAAGGAATGGCGACAGAAAAGTAAAACGACTCTTTTAAGAATGTTGGTGTTGGGTCTTTTAATAATTAATTAATTAATTAATTAATTTTGGGAGTAACATATGTTAGTAACAGTATATAAATTTTAAGTGTACAACTTTATAATTCAACACCTGTATACTCCACTGTGTGCTCACCACCCAAATTCTAATTTTTTCCTGTCACCATATATGACCCCTTTACCTTGTCTTCCCACTCTTCCACTCAAGTAATCACATTCTGTTGCTTGTATTTATGAGTTTGTTTCTGTTGTTTATTTGTTCCTTTTTTTGTTTGTTTTATATCCCACATGAATGAATCATACATAGGATATAAAACAAAAGGTATTGAGTCTTTTGACTGGGGAAAAAAAATGCACAGCATGTTTTAGGATGTAGAAATGAGACAGAGAAGAAAAATGGTTGAAGATATGTCAATGTGGAGACACTGGATAAAGTAGGTCCTAGAGAAGGTGTTAGGGGCTAAAGTGGCAGTGGAGTTGCCTTGGAAAGGATAGTGATACCTATTACTCTGCAGAGACCAGCCTGAAGGGCTTTAAGCATTAAAGCAATAGCTCTCTCCCCCCCTCTTAAATCTGCATTACAACTAGACTGGCATTGTTCCAGAAAATAATTAGTAACCTTTATATTAATAAGTTCATAAGTAAGGAGCACTGGATATTGGATATTACTCAAGTAAGGTAATAGATATTGGAGCTCCCCAAGTAAGAAGCAGCTCAAATACTAATCAACTTCTGAAATTTGGATTGTCTGCTCTTTAGATTTTGAAACCACAGTCTATTTCCTCCCAATGATTTGGCAGTAGAGACTCTTATTTTTGAGATGTCAATAGGTCTCCAAAGTGAATATTCCATGGAGCTTTTATCTTAAGTCAATCACCTCAAAATGCTCTCCAAATTTGGTAAACATTTATATAGCCATGTTTTGTTATAGTTCATGAGGCAGTGCCAGAGAAAAAGTTAATTTCATTTACAGGAATGTTAAGCATATATTACATATTTTGCATATATCGCCCTAAATCTTCAGTATTGTAATGAAGAAAAAAGCCTATGTAACTAGCTCAGGGACTTAGAACTGACCAACAGCACAACAGAAGCTACGAATGAGACTTCCTGCCTTGAATTCTGGTGCTTCATCCTGTGGCATACAGTTAATGTTTTACATCAAACATGTGGGTTTTTTGTTCTGTTTTGTTTTCACTTCTTTTTCTTTAATAGTCTATTTATAACTTTTTGTATTTGACCTCAAACAGTAGGATCATTCCTTATTACTATGCATGATATAATTTGGGTCTGTTTGAAAATTTCGCTAACTACATATGTGATAGGATCTGGCTGCCAAATAAATGTTACAGTTTCCACTTGCCTCAACTGTGATTTTATAAAGCAGCTCTAATTGGTTGTCAACATAATTAGTTTGAAGGACTTCTTCAGCTTTACCATTTGTATGGTACAATACACCATGTCCTGAGTAATACAAAAGTAATAAAAAATAAAAACAAAACAAACTTATATTAGAACTGGTATGTTGCCCTGGCTGGATAGCTCGGTTGGTTAGAGCAGTGGTCCCCAACCCCCAGGCCGTGGTCTGGTACCGGTCCCTCGGCCATTTGGTACCAGTCTGCAGAGAAAGAATAAATAACTTACATTATTTCTGTTTTATTTATATTTAAGTCTGAACAATGTTTTATTTTTTAAAAATGACCAGATTCCCTCTGTTACATCTGTCTAACACTCACTCTTGACTCTTGTCTTGGTCACGTGATACATTTATCTGTCCACCCTAAAGGCTGGTCCGTGAAAATATTTTCTGACATTAAACCGGTCCATGGCCCAAAAAAGGTTGAGGACCACTGGGTTAGAGTATTGTACTGACGCACAGAGGTTGCTGGTTCCATCCCCAGTCAGGGCATATATAGGAACAGATTGATGTTCCTGTCTCTCTCTCACTCTCTCTTCCTCTCTTGCTGAAATCAATAAATAAATTTTAAAAATAAAGAAGAAGAACTGGTATGTTATTTGTTCCAGAATTTGGTTGAGTCTATAGATTTAAAGAGAAAACATGTGAAAAGATGCTTTTGAAACTAAGTCTTTAAGGTTTTCTTAAAAGAGGAGGTTCTGCATGTGTCAGTTGAATTAAACATGACATGTGGCTCCCAGAGTGGAAATTTGAGCTCTTCAGAGAGTGTTAGGTGGTTAGACTGAAGGGATAAATAAATCAGAGACTTGGAAAGCTTATAGGTCTTATCAAATCTAATTTATACTCTTAAGGGTGGCAGCATGTAAAACAAATTAAGATGTGTCACTGTTGGTATCGAAATCCCATGAGAGTTTTTCAACTCTTTTCTATGGTAATAATCTTTGTTTGGTTTGGGTTGATGCCATGTTGTTTCAGAATTGGAAGTTCTTTTCTACTGCATGAATCTTTGTCATTCATTTGAGTGTTATTTTTTGATGATAGAGACAGAGTACAACTAAACAAAACAAACCAATACCCATTGCTGACTACGTTATATTTAAGGGTATTCCTTCAAAGACAAGACATAAATAAAGTGTATCAATTAGGAATGGGTTGGTCTAACTTTAACAATTATGTGGGCAGGAACAGGCTTAAATTATAGCTCAGCAGTAGGGGAAACCTTTCTTATTCTAAGAAGCTGAAGTCAGTAACTTAGAAATAACACAAGTGTGTTAGAAGTTCAATGAGTGACATGTGTTCCTTATTTGCAGTGGGTATCACTATAGTGAATACACTTGGGCATTTCAAGGTTTGAAGATTGTCACAGAAATTTTTTTAATGTTTACATCATGTGGTTTTCTTTTTCTTTGATTTTAAAAGCCTTGTATGCACCTTTTTCTAAATTTATAAAAAAACAGGAAAATATAAATAGAAACTAACAGTCTCATATTAAACCTACTATGTAGAGGTAACCACTGCAAACATTTGGGTTTTCTTGAATCAAACTTAAAAAAATGTCAATAATAATATAATAATAATAATATAATAGCAGCTAACAGTTACTGAGAATTCTGAACCAATAATTTCATAGTTTATTTACTGAATCGATCAAATGACAAAATGTATGTAAGCACATAGAATAGTGCTTTATATACTTTCTTCAGCCTTTATATAAATTTCTACCTTATGTATTTATATACATTTCCTAAATTGATACTCACAAAAATATTATGGGTAGGTGATATTACTGTTCCTATATTACAGGGGACTAAAATACAGAGAGGTTAAGTAGTTTGTCTAAGAACACACAGAGTCTGACCCCAGAGTTCAAATTTGATTATTACACTCTGCTGCCTCATATACATGCTCATTTATCATTAATTTAAACTGTAGTTTAGAAATAACATAAAATTCTTTTTTTACAAATTTATTATCATAGTTATTTCCTATGTTAATAATTCTTCACAGACATAATTTAAGTTAGTCACCTAATGCATTCATTATATGTATTCTATTATATGTAATTATTCCCTTTTAATGAGGCATTTATATTATTTATAGATTTTTTATATTATAAACAGTGCCACTATGAAGTTATTTTTACATAAATCTTAGCATTTGTAAGATTTCTAGAAGACATTTTAATGTCACTAAATTATAATGAATACAAGTCAGTTTTGAAAAAAATGCTACATCTACAAATAAACTCCAAATTGCCTTTAAAAGTTAATTAATGAGAGTACCTACATTTTAGAAGCTTTTATGATGTGATGAGAGAAGGCAGGGGTTAAGCAATGGGAAAACCATTCTCTAACACAAGACTGACCTTTGATCATTAATAAGCCACTGCCTTATCTTTGTATGAAAACCCCAGAGCTAATCCACACATGGATTGCCCATTGATTGTGAATAAACTGTTCTCTGAGCAGCTTTTTAGGGAGACTCAGCAAGAAGAGAAATTAGACCAAAGATTGCAAAGCACACACAGATGCTTAAAAGGCACAATAATGTTGGTTTTTAATCACAATTCTTACAGACTTCTGTGTAGCATGAATATAAAATAACAAAATAGAACTCTGTTTTAAAGTGATATTCAGTAGAAATATAGGAACTTCAAGGTACATTTTGAAATAAAGGTAAGATAAAACTTCTGCAGACATCTTTATTTTCAAAGTTGAAGCCAGAACCAGTGAATCTAATAGATCTGATGTAAGGGTGGTATGACTCATTAGCTGAAAATGTGACTTGCTCCCTTTGGTAACCTGCCTGATGCTGGACTTACTGTTTCTTGTTTACTTAAGCTTCACTTTTGTTTTTCATTCTAGCCTTATTATCACTCTCATCCCTAAATCCCAAACCTACTGACTTACCATACTACTCTCTTACCACCAACAGATTCTCTTATATTTTCTATCAATCCTTCCCTGGATTCCAAAGTTTAGGAAACCATTTATTTGGCTTTATCTATATTTTTATATACACATTTATATATACATTTACATATACACACTTAGATACACATATATGTATTCTTGTGTATATTTATAAATTTATTTGGGGATATTATAAATATATATTATAAATAATAAGTATGGCCCTTGAGTAAAAATATAAATCATTAGTCAATGTCCCCTCTTTATTCCTTGTCTTGACCCAATGTTTTCTTACCATGCTGTTTCCCAGGCAGGTTTTCATACCTGAACTCAAATTTGTCAAACTATTTTATGAAAAATGACATTTAAATAGTTGAATGAGCAAACTCAGGTAAACGAAAGGGCATTTTCTTGGCTCTAGTAAACTGAGAAATGAAAGTAAAAGGATTAAATACAAAGTGATCACACTGAGAATACATAAATATGTAATAGCATTTAGGATTGACTAGGAGATTAAGTTCCTGCAGTTATGCCTTTCCTTAAATAACATACAAATGCCCTTTTTCCAATGCTCCCTCAGGGAAGGTAGAACTATGTATAATGTTACCTATTATAAAGGATCTATTGGTTCTTTATTCAGAGTCTTAGATTAAAATTCTTGACTTTCAAGGAACACTGCATAAAGAACTCCCCCTTGGTGAGTTTCTAAATACTAAAGAGCAATGGCTCTCCCAAATTGGCTGCATATTTGAATCATCTGGGGAGACTTATAAAAATGCAATGGGACCTGCAAATTTATAGTTGTGAAAAGTTCTCCAATTGACTTTGATGTGCAGCCAAGTTGGGGACTACAGTTAAAATGGCAGCTTGAATATTAGCTAAGTCAGTTTCTGTGCCTTCCATTGGGTGGCTTCCAGGAGGTGGCTAACAGTTATTGACCATGTATGTTGTGTCAGTCACTATGACCTTTTATAGACAAGGACATTTGTCTAGTTTTGTGGGTGGCAGAAACTGGGTTCAAAACAAGACTGAGCATTCATTCTCATGTCGCCTCTCAACAAAAGGTGATTAAGGCCCCCGAAAAGTAAGGACTGGGATAAAGGTAAAAGTTCATTCTAACTCCCACATCGTAGACAATCAGTTTCCTCCCCATAAAATGGAAATAATATCCTTTTAAGGTAATTTTTATTTTATTAAACAATAATTTTATACTTTGAGAAAATTTCTGAATTTAGTTCAGAGACTTCCTATATACCCTTCACCTACCTTCCTCTAATGTTAACATCATATGTAGGGTAATCTCTACTCTAAACATTTTATGTAACCATGAAAGATTTATCAAAACTAAGAAATTAATGTTTGAGCTTTCCCAATTTTTCCACTAATACAGTTCTTTGTCCCAGTGTCTGGTCTAGAATGCCACAATGGTTTTAGTCATCATGTCTTCTCCAGTCTGTGATACTGTTGGGCCTTTCTTGTCCTTCATGACTTTAACAATTTCCAAGCCAGTAGTCAGGTATTTTGTAGAATGTCCTGCATTTTGTGTTTATCTGGTGTTTCCTTATGATTAGACTGATGCTATGAATTTTAGCGATACATTCCACAGAGGAAATATACTCTTCTTGTTGAATTGCGATAGGGACTTTGTAAGATTTTTGACGTGTATTCCCTCTCAATACTGGTGTTCAAACAAAAACTAGATGACTGATTTTGCAATGCTGAAGAAATTCCTGCATTAGGCAAGATATTAATCCAACTCTGAAAGTTTAAAACTAATAGGTGAACATTACAAATAAATAAGTGAAATAAGCTAATCAGAGAAAGACTAGTCCCATATGATTTCACTCACATGTGGAATCTAGTGAACAAAATGAACTAACAAGCAAAATAGATACAGACTCATACATAGGGAGTAGGCTGACAGCGGCTAGGGGCGCTGGGTGAGAGGGTGATGAGATTGAGTAAGAAGGACAAAAAATGAGACAAAACTTATGGACATGAATTGTGGTGGGGGGAGGCAGGAGAGGGTGTGGGGGGATAAATGGTGATGGTATAAGATTTGACTGGAAGGGTGAACACATAATACAGTGTACGAAGATGTGTTATAGAATTGGTCACCTAGAACCTGTATAATTTTGTTAACTAGTTTTACCCTAATAAAATCAATTAAAAAGTCACATATATAAGATGAATACAAGATTTGAGTATAGTTCAAGACTAGAGAGAATCAACTAAGAATGATTTCCAATTAGAGACTATTAGGGTTTTCCTACCAGGGAGCTGAATCCAGAATGTGATATCCTCATTATATTTGGGGTTTCCCCAATGTGGAGCCTGTATTATAGGCCCCGAAGATGCATCTCTGAGTGAATATTTGCTACTGTGGGTATGGAAGCCACTGGGTTACTCTTATGGTTTCCCTCTGTGTTACTAAAAATTAAATTGATGTGTATTTAAGTGAAAAGCAATCTATTCTGAAAGAAAGCAATGACCTGACTCTAACTGTGACTCTGTGGTTTGGATATGTTAAGTAATTTTTTTTGCCTTAATTTCTCTAACTGTGAATTATAATTCTTACTGAAATATATTGACTTATATTGAACTCAGAACATATATCTAAAAATATAAAGCTTACCCCTGGCAAAGTGGGATGTAATATGCTTAATCTAGAGGAGTAAATTCTGTATTTCAACATATGCATTGTAGAGGTTTCATTGTAGTAAGTAATTTTCAAAATGAAGATACCAAGCAAACTAATTTATTTGAAACGTGCTAAAGTCCCTCTGGAGAAATAGTGACACAATGATATTCCTGCCAATGCTATATTGGACTGTTGACTTCTTATCTTGGAAAGACTGTGGTGTCATGAAGAATGCCTCCCAGACCAGAGTGCCTGGTTTAATACCCAGGCTGCAGCCACCTACCTGAATAAATATGTAATCTCACCATTTGACTTCTTTATCTGTTATATTAGAGAATCAGACATGATTTTTAAAATTCCAGTTTTTGAGACTTTGTCTTTGATGTTCATAAAGCCATTGATTCTGACACTATATGTAAATATATTATACTAATATATCTTTGAAAATTCAGGAAATGCTTGATTATACATTTTTTTTCCAGATTGACAAAGCAACTTATAAATATATCGCAGCATTTAATAATTTCTTTGGAAAATTGATAAATTTTTGTTCTTATATTTCTAAACTAAAAGGACTGTTTTAATCCCAGTGGAGAATATACTTTAGTTATAAAATATGAATTTTTGAAATAGAAAATAACCTCATACATGAATATATATATGTAACTTAATGAATAAATTAAATTGTCTGTCTTTCCAAGATGTTCCAAATTATTTTGTTGGCATGAAAATTGTAAAAGTGTTTGCAAAACAATTTTATTGTGATAAGTATAATCAACACATTTTCTGTACTATAGTTGCAGACCTGTTCATAAACAACATTAGAAGAAAAATAAAGTGACATCATGTCTGGGAAAGAATTATCTAATATAAACAGCCTCAAGTCCATGGTTTGTGATTTTTGTAAATGCACAATACCTTCTGAGAGTCCCTCTTGACAGATTTGCCCTGGTCAAATGAGAAATGTTATTTGGCTCTACCCAAAGGCAGTATCATTTCACTGTTGTGTGGTCTGTTCTGTTTTCCTTGCTGACTAAAGAGGGAGAATAAAATTAATCAATCAAACTTCAAACTATACTACAAACTTCCTCAGTCCTCTCTTTTGGAACTTTCACTAACCCTTAAAGGTACAGAAGAAGATACTTTTTGAAGATATTTAATGACACCTTTAGTAAATCCCCCATTATGATGAGAGGCAAATGGAGCTTTGTGATAGGCCAGATGTGTCATGAATAAGTACACGTGTCACTTCACATTAAGTTCTAGTCTGGGATCAATCCCAATTTGAAAGTTAATTGTTTTTTGAAATAATGAGGAATCAATCTCTTCATTAATGATTTTCTATAATGGTTTATAATAAGCCACGTCAAATAAACATGTGGATTGCTTTGGTGATCAATTTCAGAAGTCAGAGAAGTTACATTCCACATAGAAAATAGCAAAATTAAACAGAACAATGTCTTTAAAATGTCAGCACACTGTGAATATGGATACTGCACTTCATACTCAGTTGTGTGGTAAATATTCAACAACTGGCTCTCTGAAGAAAAGCTCTGATTTTTGTAGGGTTTGCCCATGTTCGTGGTATAAATACTCCCACCAGGGGCCAGTTTTAAGCTACCAAGGTACTACTGTATGTAGAATTGGGAAGAGACACGCACAGTCAGCTTTCAGGAGCCAGTATGAGTGAGCACTAGCCTAGCATACCACCGAATTTACCAATTATATGAATGAAGAAAGAAAAAGACCAGATGGCAATTCAGTGTTGTAGGAAAATGCATTTCCCAGGTTCAGTCAAAAAAGCCCAGCAATGTCACTGACGTTCCCTTTTATATCTGAATGTTGTCAAGGATAACCTTCAGTACAAAAGGAAGGTCAAACCTTTGACAAGGTTTTTTACCGCTGTTTCAAAATTGGATCCTAAAGAATTGTGTATTTTCATTCAGAATTACGTATTTGAGGACTCTCCCTGCATGAAATTAGAGAGGGCTCTGAGACTGTTTGGCAACACCAAGCAGGAGAAACAAGTGAGAGTGTCTTGTTGCTCAGCTGCTGAAGGAGACAGCTTTGCAGATCTTAGTCAGTCTGGCCTCTTGCAACTTTGAAGAAAGGAAACTTGAGAGCTAGGACTTTGCTTTTCTGAGCAGTGCAGTGTGACCTGGGAGCATTTTGGGTAAGGCTGTAGCATAGTCAAATCCCCTTTCTTACTTTTTGGTCCTAATTGAGCCTTCTATGAGCTAAACTAAAGTGCAGCTCAAACTACTACCCAGGTCTTTGACAGGAAAGACTCTGAAGCTAAACTTGATAAATGGTGACTTAATAGTCTTATTTATGGGAGTATTAATTTAAGTGTTTTATGGTGTTTGCTATAACCAAAATATATAAGCATCATACCTCTTTTGAATGCTGGTATTCCTTAAATGTCGCTTAAAATACCTCTTCCTTAGGCTAGGGACATTTTTTTCCCTCATTTGTTGGAAGGAATTTCATTTAATGTTAACTTCACAAATCTTTTGAACACTTTCTCTTTTTCTCCCATTTCTTTCTCTCTTGTTCTCTCTCTTTTCTCTTGCTGTCCTCCTCACAACCCCCTAATGAAAAGATAAATCCAGAAAATGAATTACAGTTGAAATACAAATACAAGAAATTCCAGGGTTAAGCTTCATATGGCAGAGTTAACTTGGCCATGATTATGTTGCATTTTATACTTTCTGATGTACTGACTACACAGTATAATGTAACCAGATGTTCTGCATTAAGCAAGAGTGTCTTAGATTTCATCTTTTTTTTTTCTCTTGGCACTATTTTGCTCAGAAATTCTTACCAGGGCCACTCTGCTGGGTGGCTTATTTTGATAATAAAAATGCTAAAAGCCTTCCTGACCAAAATTGTCTAATGGAATCCTTGAAAGTGGGCATCTGATCTGAGATAAGCTACAATGGTGCTCAAGAAGCTGCGGCAGAAAACTCATTTCCTAGGAGGATCTCTTCACCAAATGAATAGCTTACCACTTATTGCATGGAGCGGAGAGCACAAGTCAGAGCAAAGAGCCAGGCGTTCTTTCTCAAGGTGGGAAGTGAGGAGTAAAGAAAGATGTTTTGCTTGAGCAACATCAGGGCAAGCAGCAACTGAAGGCAGCAGAAGAGGGAGGTCAGATACAGGAGGAAGTAATTACCTAAGGGAGGGGTGAGAGAAGTAGGAAAAGCAATAGACTATCTGGGCTCACTTGACATTTACGACTGCCTGGGTGGTTCTCAGAAACCTACGCTCTTGTCCTATTCCCATATCTTTCTTTTCTTCACCGCCCCCCCCCCTCACACCCCTGTTTAAGGCTTGTTTGCTTTTGCTTCTCAGAATAATATTTATTTGTTAATCCTTAGAGCATTTATTTCTCTAACTTTCACAACTAAGGGGGAAAGCCCAGCCCCCAGACAGGACTCACTCTTGCTGCTCATTTACTGATTGTGCACACCCCTCTGCAATGGGTCTCTTCACCCAGAACAAGATGAGCCTGTCAGTGAGAATGCCATCTATGCTCAGAGATTCTAGATATGAAATTACATATAAAATATATGAGTTTATGCTAGGGGTGGAATTCTAGGTTTAAATTTGTGCCATCGCATAGTTAAGTAAATACAGTGTAGTCAACTTCTGTACTGTAATCCTGGAACATGCAAGCCCTCCAGGAGCTATGCCATTCTCACACTTATAGTCTAATCACATGTCATTACCTGCCATCCTACACTTGTGCTTCTAACCTAACAGTTTAATCATCAGACATACTCTATGGCTTCCTATTTTTCTGTCTCTAAAAGTGCTTTTCCTTTTTGCTGGAATGTATTCCACTCAATATCCTTTTTTCACCTCTTTGAAATACGTGCACCTTTTCATAATGAGGAAGATAAAAGTTTGATTTTTGCTTTAGAACTAGATAAAAGCATGCTAAATATTATTTCACAAAATAAATAGGCAAGAGAAGGTACAAGTTTTTTGAAAAAGAAGAGTAATGGGGTTGCAGTAGAAGATGGCCCAGTAGGTAGTAATAGTATTCTGAGGTATTAATAATAGAATATAAGTGAATAAAAATTAAATTGATCAATTAATTGAAGTATATTTTATAAAGGCTTAGCGAGGTAGGTATCAACATAGAAACACATATTGATCTGATATGAAGACTCAATGGTGAAAAAATTGTAAATTCTCTCAGAACTAATCACAATACTATTTATATTACAATTTCAAAATTATTTGTCATGCAAATTGACAAGCTGAATCTGATATGGAAGAGAAAATATCCAAGAATAGGCATTCTTTTCAAAGAAGAAAACAAAATAACTTGTCCTACTCTATACCAAAACATATAGAAAGAGTTAACTGAAATTAAACAGTGTGGGGCAAAATGAATTAATGGGATACAACAGAATTTCCAAAATAGACCATGTGTAAATCAAAATTTGATGCATGACAAATGTGTCATTTCAAATTAATTACAAAAAGTTATTGGACAGCATTATTATTTTGAAAAAATAATTGTGTTTCTACTTCCCACCATTTAAAATAAAAGTCAAATGTATTAAAAACTTGCAAGAAGAAACATAGAATAATATTTGTAATGCCTTGAGGTAAGAAAGGCTTTTCTAAGAAAACTGAAAATAAAATTTTAAAATAGATCATAAACAAAGTTAAAAACACAAATGAAAAACTGGAAATGTCCATGCACCATTTAGAACAAAGGACTGGTATCTACTATATTGTACATACACTTTAAAAACTCCCAATTTCAGTAAGAAAAAGACCAAGTGATAGAAAACTGGGCAGGTATATAAGTAGTCAATGTATAGAAAAGGAACCACAGATAATAAATGTATAGAAAATTGTTTTACTCCATTTATAATCAAGAAGTTACAAAACAAAAATTAGGTGCTACTTTTTAACCACCAGATGGAAAAGCTTTAAATATTTGCAAATAGCATAATTTGACAAGGTTGTGGGGAAACAGGCACTCACACACAGCTGAGAGAGCAATGTGGCCTCACCTATTACCATTTAAAATGCATAGAACCTTTGAGCTACCAGTTTGCTTCTAAGTAGATAGAGAAATTTGCAACAGGAAGCCTTTGCAAAGATAGTCACCGAACAGTTTTTTGAAAGACTAAGAAACTCCTTTTGTTTTATCAGTAGGGAATGTCTAAACATAAAGGAACAGTAATCTACAATACTGTAGACATGTAGATACCTCTGTTATATATCATCAAATGAGAAGAATATGTGTAAGAATAAATAGTGCAGTATATATTTTTTGCTTAAATGCACATATATTCTCTGTGATTTCATAATTGTATGAAAATACATAGAAAACATTTAGAAGGATCTATACCAAACTGCTCACAGTGGGTGTATTAGGGGATGTGCCTTGGTTTGGGAAGGTCATTGTTCAGGGGGGGGGGGGAGGTTCAGGCTCACCAGAATAAATCCTCTTGTTTTTCTGAAACACTGGCTGTGGCACTAGGCTGTGAGGCATCCATGAACAGTGATCTTTACATTTTTACTTTCATGGTCCAGTTCAAAGGGGCAGAATTGTCCCTCTGTGCAAAGCTGTAGTTTAGGGCCTCCTTGATATCAGTAGATACGTGTATTGGCAAGTCAAGCTGGTAGAAGCCACGGTGAGTAATGAAGAAAGTCCTTTTGGACTGTGTCCTCCCCTGTGCCCTTGCTCCAGAAGGAGATGCCCAGAATCAACTTCCTTGTTTCTCTTCCACGAGACTGTGGTGGCTGCTGTGCTCCATGTTCTTGCAAGAGGCTTTTCCTTCAAGGAAAACTCATGCTAACATGAAACTAGGTATTTGGGGGAAGCTTGAACACGGGATACTGCCACATGGTTAAGGTTACACTGTGTATTTGCTTTTACATTTATTGGTACCTCGCTGAGGGAAACTCTTGCTTTTAAAAATAAAGTTTTGAAAATGGGAATGTGGTGAATCTGTTTTTTCCCCTCCCTTCAGATTGCGGCTCTTTGTGTCCAGATGGGTGCTTTGGTAACTTTTAGCATGGCTCCTAGAGTTCTGAGCCATTGAAGGCCATATATTTCTACCCCCACAGATTCTTAAGGGGACCAATGTTCAGCTTTAGTTTTAGGGAATTCAAACAGCCGTGGTTTCCAGAAGATTATTTTCAGACTTAACCCTTTGAGTAGTACGGACGTTCATGTATGTCCTCAGTCAAAGGGTTAACAGAAATCTCAGTACTCAAAGGGTTAAATGTCCTGGCTTTTTCTTCTGTGCCTTAATTGAATCGTTGGCTGCAATCACTTGGAAAGCATATGTATAGATAGTTATTTATTTCGAGTAATTGATGGTGACTGGAACAATGGCTACATGGAGATTTTTCTGCTGAGAATCCCTGTGAATACTGAGGGCCTTGAGTCTGACCTATGCACACAAGTGTTTGAGATGGGTTTGAATCTAGTCTCTATGACATATTCTGCCCCAGGCTTTTAATTAGCATCATAGTTTAGTACCTTGAATTTTCCAGGTAAGTGCTTCAATTTCTACTTTTGCTGTGTTAGCAGAGACCTGAATTTTGTGGTTAAAAAAGTTATGGCCGCCTGACCTGTGGTGGCGCAGTGGATAAAGCATCGACCTGGAAATGCTGAGGTCGCCGGTTCGAAACCCTGGGCTTGCCTGGTCAAGGCACATATGGGAGTTGATGCTTCCAGCTCCTCCCCCCAGTCTCTCTCTCTCCTCTCTCTCTTCTCTCTAAAAATGAATAAACTAAAAAAAAAAAAATTAAAAAAAAAAAAAAAAAAGTTATGGCCTCTTTTATGTATTAGTGGGCCTGATTTAAAATGTCAAAAGAGATAATGTTAATTTTTGGAGTCCTTAAGGCATCTATAAGAGAGATGATTAATATTGTATTCATTGGAATTTTTAGTATTTTAGTACACAAAAGAATATCACACATGCATCCATTATCATTTGTATTAGATCCAGGTTATATTTTATGTCAAAGATACTTAATTATGGTGAACGTTCAAATAATTTAAGAATAAGCCAATAACTGACAGCACTAATTTGAGGGGCCAATTTATGTTCAGTATAAATTGAAATGCATGAGGTAAGAATCACCCCCTTTTTGTTTAAGTTTTATAACTGATGTGGTGCAGTTTCAAATCTTGGAAAGGAAAAGATTTTTTGTGTGTTTTGATACACCATAAACATCAATTACTGCCCCACCTTATGTTGACAGTCCCTTCCGTCTCCCTTATTTGTCTACCTGTAATTTCAACTCACTTTGCTTGGGCTTTTATAATGTGCAGCACTCGTGACTGATGCTGTGTGGAAAGAGCATAAACATTGGTGTTAGGGAGACTATACTTCAAAGCCTACTCCTGCCTCTTACTGGTTTACTTGTATCAACTTGGGCAAATTTCTTAATCTCCTTATTCAATAATAGTATGTGTCATGTGTGTTACATGGACCTTATAATAATTACAGAAAATTTTATTCATGCCTTAATACATACACATATTGGTGTATCCGTAAAGTCATGGTGCACTTTTGACTGGTCACAGGAAAGCAACAAAAGATTATAGAAATGTGAAATCTGCACCAAATAAAAGGAAAACGCTCCCAGTTTCATACCTATTCAGTGCAGTTCAGTGTGGGCTCATGCACAGATTTTTTTAGGGCTCCTTAGGTAGCTATCCCTTATAGCCTCTACAGACTTGTCACTGACTGATGGCCTACCAGAACGGGGTTTCTCCACCAAACTGCCGGTTTCCTTCAACTGCTTATCCCACCGAGTAATGTTATTCCTATGTGGTGGCGCTTCGTTATAAATGCACCAATATTCGCGTTGCACTTTGGTCACAGATTCGAATTTAGCGAGCCACAGAACATACTGAACTTTCCTCTGTACCGTCCACATCTCGACTGGCATGGCTGTGGGCTGCTCCGCTGTATACACGGTGTTACGTCATCATCTGTGCATGCGCACATGCTGCCACATCATCCTACAGAAACTGGGAGGGTTTTCCTTTTATTTGGTGCAGATTTCACATTTCTATCGTCTTTTGTTGCTTTCCTGTGACCGGTCAAAGTGCACCATGACTTTACGGACACACTGCATATATGTATAGACTTGCACTTGCAATGCAGTAATGCTCTACAAAAGGTGAATTTGTTCAGTATAGTATACTAAATATTTTCATGTATGCATATGTCTCTACCACTACTCTAATCTTCAGAAAAGCATTAATAATATAGTATTTGATTTGCATTCTCTCCACAGTACTCACTGCAATGGTTTGCACAAATTAGGTACCCTTTAAATGTTTAATTGAATTATTGAGTTTTACTCTATAAAAATAGGGGTTTCTTTTGAGAACTGAAATCTAAAGTCAATACATGCATGTGCTCATGAATTCATTTTCAAAAATAAAGCACTTTGATGTGATAGCTTCTTTTCCTTTTCTAAAAAAATAACAAACAAAAAAAGATCAATTTTTAACTTGACATTACCTGTCTACCTTTTCTGACTGTGAGGCTGGATGGGGCCGAAAATCAAACAGATGACAAGAAAGCACAATGTACAGAACTGCCCTGGAGGAAGCCTCAGCTATCTTGGCACCCAAATGTTTACGATTTTTCAGCTTTGCTTCGTCTGTAAGTGATTCTGTTTCAGACACCAGGAAGAGAGAAGTTAAAGGTCAAGGCAGTCCAGTGCACTGGGGTAGTTTGTAACAATCAGGAGAACACAGAAAGCTGAGAGAAGCCTAAGATCTTCCTGTGCCGGTTTCGTGCACCATATGGAAATGGATTTGTCCTACAAAAAAAGGGGGAGGGGTGTTTGGAAGTAGTACAGGGAAGAACCCAAAGTAAAATAAATTTAGTTCAAAATTGTAATGAGGAAAGAAAAACTGAAATGCAAAGCTGACAAATAACTATAATAACTTGCATCTGTTCCCACCTCAGTGTTTTGAACCTTTTAACCATTTAAAGAATGATTTAAGCAAGGGTATTTTTATGTTGTTTTTCCAATGCTGCTTATTTCTTACTGATGTGAAGACCCCACTGAGGTGAATGTTCACCTGCCAGAGGTAATTTATGGCAATGCCAGCAGCTTCATTTGCATAGCTAGCACCACATCGAGGTCACACACACACACACACACACACACACGCACACACACACACCCTTATATGTAATATAGTATGTGTAAATGTGAAAGAAAGTAGTTTTTACAGTATTGTTCTTTAATTTTTCAGGGCACATATTTCTCTTCCAAAATCTACCTTCTATGAGACAGAAATGGGTATTGTAGCTGAGAGCAATACATTTCATTCAGTCAGTCAACAACTATTTTTGAGTGCCTATTACATACCACACACTGTACTGGGAAGCGGCATTAAATAAGCTGTGACTATACAGAGCTGCTATTGTAGCATAGGAAGGTGGAAACTAATAGGAACGGTAATAATACTTATAATAATATTAACAAAAATACTACTAAATTGTAACTAATATTTTAGGGTTAGACCCAGGGCATGAAGAGAGTAAGGTAAGGTTGCTGATAAAAATTTTTAAGTTTTTAAATTTTTGCTTTGAAAGCTTTAAGTCAGCAGAAGAACCTGATCTTATTTGCACTTTGTAAGATCATGGATTTGTTGTTGGAATCTATAATGTCAGTGGAAGAGGCCAGGCAGTCCTCATTGGATTCGGGCTGATGGTAGAGAAACTGTGGAGCCAGTAAACATTGGGCCATTACCATTTAATAGTCTCGCAATAGTAGACAAGCACACAGGCAGGGGAAAACCATTTCTCAGGCAAACAAACAGTAAAATGGCCCCTCATAGTGGTGGGAAAGCAATTCACCATCCATAATCCACTGTGAATGCAAGTACCCACAGCTTTACATAGACCATCCACGTGTGGCACTGCCACTTGCTCATGCACTAATCAAAGTGCAGCCGATAAACCAGAGAGCAAGCCTAACACAGCTGTTTTCCCAACAGTCACACAAGATGAAGTTAGAATTTTCCCAGCTTTTTGCTGGCAGTCTTCCAGGAATTCAAATAATTTCCAGCATGCAAAAACATATCGAGGCACTCTGGACATAAATTTCAGGACTGTCTATGCATGTGTGAGTCTGTATATGGGCAGGTAGGGAGCAGGATAGTGGTCAGGCCTTGCTAAACCTGGATCCATGGAGAGATGTTGGTTCACTGCTAGGCAGGTTGGAAGGAAGAGTCCCTCCTCACTGGTGCAAAGTGACCAGGTGTGAGGAGCTTCTACCTGTGGGCAGTGCACCTCTCCTAACCTATTTATGTTTTGACTTGATCAGTTTAGACCTTGACTCAGCAAACATAACTGTTCTTCCATAGGAGACTTTGCCTCTTGTTTTACTGTTTTGGTTCATGAGCCTTAATTTTCTTAGCAGGCTTACAACCCACTTGCCAGTAGTAGAAATTTTTCCTTGTAAAATCAACTTTCTAAATAAAGTTTTAGGATTTATATAGGATTTATAAGATATTGACAAATCATGATACATGTTAGAAAATTCTGAAAGTTATTTCAGATCAAAATCAAAACAATACTATTTTTATTGAGTTAGAAGTCTAGATGTTAATAAATAAAATAATCTCACTTGTTATTCTTACCACACTCCTATTTTTAAATTTATGTGTACCTCTTAAGCTCTTCATTATGTTGTTGTTGAACCTGGTTAGATAACATTTGTCAACTGTAGATGAACCACTGCATTGCAGCTGGGCAATGCGTTTCCTCTGGACCACAGTGCATGCATGACCAGAGAGCTGTTGCATGACTTCCTGCCTAATCCTCTATGCATGGATTGTTGAAAAATAACATAAGGGCTACAGAAGGCCCCTTTGTTTCAAGAATGTCCTAATCCTTCAAGTTGAGAGTGATCATTGAATGAAATAAATTGCTTTGAGTTTTAAAATGAAAGATAACTTATATATTCTGAATTTCAGCTCTAAATGTTAAATCAGACTTAGGACTCATCATTGAGTGTATACAAATGCTTAACAGGTTGTTGCTTTGCTTTATAGCATTTGATGATCGTTGATAGAATCACACAGAATTATACTCGAAGTACTCACAGATATACTATAAGCAATGATTTCTTATATATACTGCACAGTTATGTTTGGCTTTTTCTTTTGGCACAATACATACCACAGTAATCAGTAGCTCTAATTACTTGCTATGTTTCCACTTTTATTTTATTGATAAGTGAAAAATATATGAACATGTGAGCTTTTTTCTGTACACATTATCTTTAAAGTTTTAGCATCAAGTCTTTCAATAAAAGTTATTTTTGCCTGGCCAGTGGTGATGCAGTGGATAGAGCATCGGCCTGGGATGCTGAGGTCCCAGGTTCAAAACCCCCAGGTCTCCAGCTTGAGGTGGGGTCATCTGACTTGAGTGCAGGCTCACCAGCTTGAACACAGGGCCCCGGCTTGCACATGGGTTCACGAACATGGTCCCATGGTTGCTGGCTTGAGCCCAAAGGTTGCTGGCTTGAGCAAGGTGTCACTGGCTTGGCCTGAGAGCCCTGGTCAAGGCACATATGAGAAGCAGTCAATGAACAACAAAAAGTGATGCAATGACGAGTTGATGCTTCTCATCTCTCCCTTCCTGTCTCTGTCTCTCTTTCAAAAAAAAACCAAACTTTTTTTTATTTTTAATTAAATCATGTTTCATGTATGTATGCTAAAGTATATTTCCTTTGATAATCATTTATAACTAATGAAGTAAATTATAAAGGTTTTAGAGAAATGAAGTTGAAATTATTAGAGTTTTGAAAACTAGATCCATAAAAATCCTTGGTGAAAATTTTTATTTGATATACACTGAATGATTGATCCCGTTAAAAGCAAACTTCTATTTAAATCCTTCAACCTGCCTGACTAGGCAGTGGCACTGTGGATAGAGTGTTGGACTGGGAAGTGGAGGACCCAGGTTCGAGACCTGGAGGTTGCTTGAGCGTGGGCTCATCTGGTTTGAGCAAGGCTCACCAGCTTGAGCCCAAGGTCGCTGGCTCAAGCAAGGGGTCATTCGGTCTGCTGTAGCCCCCCCCCCCCCCCCCCGTCAAGGCACATATGAGAAATCAATCAATTAACAACTAAGGAACCGCAACGAAGAATTGATGTTTCTCATCTCTCTCCCTTCCTGTCTGTCTGTCCCTCTCTCTGTCTCCGCCACAAAAAAAAGGAATCTTTCAACCTATCTTATTCTATTCATATTTTAATTTACTTATTATTCTGAAAATCAATGTCTTTGGAAAACTTATTATAATTTTTGGACTTCAGTAGCCATAATTTGTTTTTGCATGGTAATCATAATATATAGATTTTCTGGTATAATTTTAAAACAGTGTTTTTAAATTATGTAATGATGCCTTTGGCAAAATGAAGAATATTTTTTTTTTTCATTTTTCTGAAGCTGGAAACAGGGAGAGACAGTCAGACAGACTCCCGCATGCGCCGGACCGGGATCCACCCGGCACGCCCACCATGGGGGGACGCTCTGCCCACCAGAGGGCGATGCTCTGCCCATCCTGGGCGTCGCCATGTTGCGACCAGAGCCACTCTAGTGCCTGAGGCAGAGGCCACAGAGCCATCCCCAGCGCCCGGGCCATCTTTGCTCCAATGGAACCTTGGCTGTGGGAGGGGAAGAGAGAGACAGAAAGAAAAGCGTGGTGGAGGGGTGGAGAAGCAAATGGGCGCTTCTCCTGTGTGCCCTGGCCGGGAATCGAACCTGGGTCCTCTGCACGCTAGGCCGACGCTCTACCGCTGAGCCAACCCATATCATTTATTAATAGCAAACCATTTGTAAGATATAGTAGGAACACATTTAGAGCAATGTTGCAGCATAACCTTTTGCAAAGTGAAGAATATTTATACCTTGAAACTGATCAACTGTTATACATTGATTTGCCTTTCCAGATTCTTCCACTTTAGGATTTTCACAAAACAGGGCTTTTTTCCTAAATGTGAGGGTCAGAGATAATACGCCTGTCTCCTCTGCTTGCCTTCTTCAGGCTGCTGTTCTTCAGTAGCCTCTTTCCCCACTGTGGCAGCCTGAACACAAGAAAGTATTTCCTGCAGGGAATGCGATTTTTGACCTCCTTTGTAAAGAGGATTTCAAATGAAACCAGGCCTGGGTATGAGCTCCCCGTGCATTTTAATATAGCCTTTACTGAATTCACTCGAGCTAATCTTTACATTCATTTTCAAAGGAATTGTAGTCTGCTATGCTTTATTTGTGGTTTCAGAGAGTAGATTCTCTGTCTTCTCCACTCTTCCCCTTAACATCATTTTCTGTGAACTAGTCTGTCTAGCCCAACCATGAGTATAAATAACTCCAACTTTGCATTTCTTGAGCACTAATGCTCTGCCATTGCTGGGTTATGTGAAACCCTTTCTTACGTTGAACACAAGGAGCCCATGATTATTGGTTCCACAGATTCTCACATTCTTAATCAGTTCCACCTGGCCAATAAACAGTAAAGCCAGGACAGCTTCTCTTCTGTGTGGGTTTTCTACTTTATGGGTAATAAAACTGTCCTTGGTGTGATTTAGGAATCCCTTTGATGCCTGCTAGTTTACTGTATAGGTATTACAGGGTGCTGGCAGTCTCTGGTGCTACATCACTGCTGGCATGCCCTGAACAGTGAGGTTGTCTGGGTATATAATGGGGGCACACAGCTGGTGGTGCATTTCCTTTTATTTAGATACATCAAGGAAGAAGTTAGAGATGCTCATGTTGAAACAAGCAAGGTCACAGAGGTTAGATTTCTTTCAATCATAGAGAAAAGAAAGAAGAAAGGAAAGTGGGAGTGTGTGTGGCATGCAGAGAGAGAGGCAGAGGCAGAGGCAGAAACAGAGATAGAGAGACAGGGAAAGAGAGAAAAGGAAAAAGAAGATGCAGTGCAATTTCATGAACTCCGTGAAAATTCCAGAGTGTTTACTTCCAACTGGTATTTTGTTAAAATAAAATCCTTTTGTAGAAATCAAGCTCCTAGTCTGCAAGTTAAGGAAATGAAGCTGGGCTAAGTCTAAGCTTTTCTGTATTGAGTCAGCTAGTGTGTGAAAGAACCTTCTGCAGATTTCAAGGAAGAGAAAACCAGTATTAACATTCTTTGTCAGAGCACACAAGAGAAATGATCATCTGGTTCTCTGCTCATTCTTTTCCCCCTTTTCTCCCTCTTTCCTTCCCACATCCAATGGCTTAGTTGGTCCAAGTGCCAGGCTCAGGCACTAAAAATAGCTTAGTTGATTGGAGTATCGAGCCAGGAGGGGTTGCTAGGTGGATCCTGGTTGGGCCACATGCAGGAGTCTGTCTTCTCTATCTCCCCTCCTCTCACTTAAAAAAAAAAATTAAAAAGAACATTCTCTCAGCACTCTTCCAGCTCCAAGTTTGAAGTCTTTTCATTTTTAATGAATGGTTTTGGTAATGTGTTAATGTTTCTTGAGAAAGTAGTTGTTCTTATGTTTTTATTTATTTATTTATTTATTTATTTATTTATTTATTTTCTGGCAGGATTGTATAGGAGATTTGAAGTGGAAAAGACTAATGGGTGTAAGAAGTTAATTCAGATCAGGTCAAAAGAGTGACAAGAAACTGAGGCATCTGCACAAAGTAAATGCATTCTGAACTTGGGAAGTTCTTGCTGGATGTCATGATTTATTCTCAAGTACTTCAACCAAATTAACCAATAACTTAAAAATGAAACTCCTTTGCTTTGAAACAGTTTTGTTACATAGGTCCCTTCTTTTTATTAGCATTGCATAGACTTGTTTTTAATTATTGGGGTCACTTTTTGAATGGAATAAATGCTATCACTTTTATTGTTAGTATCATCATCACATTTTAATAATAAGAAACATTAATTGCCTACAGCTTAAAAAGCATAGGGAAAGTTCTATAATAAATGCACAAGAAAGAGCTCTCCTTTGAGTTATAGTACTTGCATGATTTATCACATATATACTTAATGGTATCACCTATGTATGTTTTTAAAGATCTAAATTTTCTCTTAAAATATTTCTCCCTCAAGTCAGTTTAATGTATCTTAATAAAAATTTTAGCTTGACCTGTGGTGGTGCAGTGGAGAAAGCGTTGACCTGGATCACTGAGGTGCCCGGTTTGAAACCCTGGCCTTGCCTGGTCAAGGCATATATGGGAATTGATGCTTCCTGCTTCTTCCCTCTTCTCTCTCTCTCTCTCTCTTTCTCTCTCTCACCTCCCTCTATTTAAAAATAAATAAATAAAATATGAAATAAATACTTTTAAAATATTTGTATAGCTCAAAAAAATTCACTGTAAATATTTATTAATCTATTCTGCACACAGTAAAATAAGCAACTGGAGACAGCACAGTATTTTAAGAATGAGTAGTGTGTGTGTGTGTGTGTGTGTGTGTGTGCACACGTGTGTTTAAAACCATAAGCAAACATGTACTAAGCATGTCTTATGCACGTGCTAGGTACTGTAATAGATAGTGAAACTCCAAAAATGAATAAGACATAGTCCCTGTCCTTGAGAATTACACAGTGTGAGGAGCTGATAGATTTTCAAATAAATATTATAACGGAAAGTGATAGTACTAAGATGTTGCCTACGGGACTTAAGAAAGGCTCCCTAAAGAGATAATTTTGAATTGAGTTTTGAGTGATGCACCAGGGTTTGGTAAGAGCAGGGCAGAGAAGAACATAGCAGTGAAATGGGGAAGTCTGAAAAGAAGTCAAAGAATGAACATACACCATGTGCATGGAAAGAGCTGGACATGCAAGACAATGGCGAGAATCAACAAATGTAATTCCTCCTCTCTGCCTAATTTTTACGTATTAGATATTCTGACAAAACATTTAGGAGAGAGCAAGTAGATGTTTGTGATCAATGTTCAAGTGCAGGTAATGAAAGTATTTTAGAATGAGAGAGTGAAGTACAGCAATTCTAAACCAAAATGATAGAACTCCAGGCAGTACCTCATAAGCATATCTCTAATTCTTCCAGAAATGCTATGCTTGCTCATATGGATTCTTTATGCATGTGTGTGTTTATTAATGTACACCTAGACCTTTTGAAATTATTTGAAATAATAAAGATTTTGGTAATTTTATACTATTTGAGCACAATTAACAAACAAGTTTTTTACATTCTACATATAAAATCAACATTTCTAGCTGGTTTTAAAGGAGATAACAACTTAGGCATTGAAAAAAATTGGTTTTCAGTAAATCTTGAGTGAGAGTAAAACAGTTTATCTACATTTCTGTCTTTATGAATTAATATACTTTATCTTATGTGTTTCTATGGAAATAAAATGTATTCAAATATTAATAAATTAGTGTGTCATCCTAATTGAAGTTTGGCAAGTAAGAGATGCTCAGTGACCCCCCCCCCCCAATGTTCTTCATGCTTACCTTTTTTCACACTTGGAGCAGTGAAAAAGAAAAATATCAAATTATTGCTTGAAATGCTTAAATTTTTTAACTTAAAATAACATTGAATAAAACTTTGGTTTAGGCAGTAATGTGGGAAACTGCTGAAGAATACCTTGCTAGCCTCTTTTATCCTGCAGAATTATAATTTTCTGTGAAAAAAGTTAAATATTTTAGCTTGTATTCTACTGTAGAAAAAAAATGCTTATTATAAAGCCCAGAAAATTATTCAGCCTTAAAAAAGAAGAAAATTGTGTCATTTGCTATAACATGGATGAACCTTGAGGACATTATGCTCAGTAAAATAAGACAATCATAAAAACACAAGTACTGCTTGATTCCACTTACATGAGGTATCTGAAGTAGTCAAACTCTTAGAAACAGAAAGTAGAATGATGGGTGCCAGGGGCTGAGAGGAGGGCGGAGAAGGTGGCTGTTTAATGAGTATAGAGGTACAGTTTTACAAGATGAGAAAGTTCTAGAGATCTATATGTAATAGTATGCATATAGTTAACACTACTGTACTGTACACTTAAAAATGATTAAGATAATCAACTTTATGTTAATGTGTGTTTTTTTTTTTTACTACAATACGAAGGGCAACAGAATAAAAACAAAAGGTATTTATTCTACTATAAGTGTTTACATTAAAAAGTAACTTTCAAGCTATAGCTATTTAAAGTTTTATAATGTATTACAGGCATATTTTGAGGCTATTTCTGGGCACATACCTTAAATTTTTTTTTAATTTTTATTGATTGCTTTTAGAAAGACAGAGACAGGAAGAGAGACTGAGATGGAGTGAGAGAGAAATATTTATTTGTTGCTCCACTTAATTTAGTGGCTGTTTTCCATATGTGCTCTGACGGGGGAATGGAACCCACAACCTTGGCATTTTGGGATGATTCTTACTGACTGAGCTAACTGGCCACGGTGTGGGTATATATATTTTTATTAAGTCAGTTAAAATAAGCTAATTAAAGACATGATTATACATGATATGAAACTTTGCTTTAATTTGTTTTTTGGGGTTTTTTTTTGTATTTTTCAAAGTTAGAAGAGGAGAGGCAGTGAGTCAGGCTCCGCATGCATCTGACCTACCGGGATCCATCCAGCATGCCCACCAGAGAGTGATGCTCTGCCCATCTGGGGCATTGCTTCATTGTGGCCGGAGCCATTCTAGTGCCTGAGGCGGAGGTCATGGAGCCGTCAGTCCTCAGTGCCTGAGCCAACTTTGCTCCAATGGAGCCTTGGCTTTGGAAGAGGAAGAGAGAGACAGAGAGGAAGGAGAGGGGGAGGGGTGGAGAAGCAGATGGGCGCTTTTGTGTGCCCTGACTGGGAATCGGACCCAAGACTTCCACACGCTGGGCCAATTGGCCAGGGCCTAGTTTTTTTTATTATTTTTTTTATTTTACAGTTGAGTACTTTACTGCTTATATTGTTCTTTTCCAAATGCATTGTTTCATGGGTTTGGTTAGGAAATAATTTCCTTCCCCTGGAATCACACTTTATTGCTGCCATACGCACATGAAAGGCTTATTGTTTGCTTTGCACTACTGACTGGATGGGAGAATACTGTAGTGAGGAACTATAATGGTACTGGAACTCTGAGAGGCTCTGGGCCTATCTCTGAGCAATGGTTTTGTCTTTATTTCTTTTTTTTTCTTTTTTTTTTTTCATTTTTCTGAAGCTGGAAACAGGGAGAGACAGTCAGACAGACTCCCGCATGCGCCCGACCGGGATCCACCCAGCACGCCCACCATGGGGCGATGCTCTGCCCACCAGGGGGCGATGCTCTGCCCCTCCGGGGCGTCACCATGTTGCGACCAGAGCCACTCTAGCGCCTGAGGCAGAGGCCACAGAGCCATCCCCAGCGCCCGGGCCATCTTTGCTCCAATGGAGCCTCGGCTGCGGGAGGGGAAGAGAGAGACAGAGAGGAAAGCGCGGCGGAGGGGTGGAGAAGCAAATGGGTGCTTCTCCTGTGTGCCCTGGCCGGGAATCGAACCTGGGTCCTCCGCACGCTAGGCCGACGCTCTACCGCTGAGCCAACCGGCCAGGGCTTGTCTTTATTTCTTTATTATGACAGAGACAGACAAGAAGGGAGAGAGATGAGAAGCATCAATTCTTCCATGCGGCTTCTTAGTTGATCATTGATTGCTTTCACTTATGTTCCTTGACTGGGTGGCTACAGCAGAGTGAGTGACCCCTTGCTCAAGCCAGTGACTTTGGGCTCAAGCCAGCGACCATAGGGTTCATGTCTGTGATCCCACACTCAAGCCAGTGACCCTGCGCTCAAGCCAATGACCCTGCGCTCAAGCTGGATGATTCCACACTCAAGCCAGCCACCTTGGGTTTCAAACCTGAGTCCTCTGTGTCCCACTCTGACACTTTATCCACTGCACCAACCGCCTGGTCAGGGCTAAGCAACCGTTCTTTCTGCATGACTTCAGAGCAAGGAGAAACTGGTGACTAAGACCATCCCAAACAGATACCATGTTTCTTTGTTTGTTTCTTTTTTCAATTAGGGTATTGGGCTTGGTACAACTGGAGTTTTTATTGTGAGTATTTCATGAGCTATGGATTTCCTGAGCTCCTGGCAGCATCTCTGGTTTTAGTAGAGGTGATGGGGTGTTGAATTTAGGATAGTGCTTCCATAGGAGTTATCAGTCAGCCACTTCCAAAGCTATCATTTTTTACCCGGATCCTTGGATAACCTCAGATGTATCAATAGCACTAAGCAGATAGGAGTCTCATTTCTCTACCTCTTGTCAGAACTGAAGCTTGATATTTAGACTATTGTAACCAACTGCAGGGATGGTTTCAGAAATGCCTAGCAACTGACTAAATACCCTGTAATTCAAATGAAGAATTGTATAGTTCATAACAGCAAGGCCATGCTATCATATAGACATAGGCTTGAAGCCTAGGGCTTGTGTAACTTTGGGTAAGCAGTTTAAATTCTATCAGACTTAGCTTCTTCATCTATAAAAGTGATACAATAACAATTATTGGATTTGTTGCAAAGAGTAGATGATCTTATTTTGCACTCTTATACAAAGTAAGCTCTCAGTGACTGATAGCTGCAATGAAAGGGAATAATTACTGTGGTAATTAGAACTCTTTTATTACAATGGTCCTGAAAGTATTTAACTTTCTGACATTGTAGTTTGATGAGTGTCACCTTGTGTAAAATCAGTATAGAATTCACTTTTCTCATGATATCATGATACCATTAGCAATATTAGGTAAGGAACTGTCTGGGAAAAAAAAGTTGCTCTTTATATGAATCAAGGATCAGTTTATCGTTTATCATTTCTTGTGACTCATTAGCAACTCATTTCAGAAAATCCTGTAAGTTATAATGGTTTCCACTGGCAAAGATGGAAATGGTTTTTTGGGTTTTTTTTTAGAATTTTGCATTTCAGAAAATTTTTAAATACATCCAAGTTCAGTGAATAGACTTCCTGGTAAATAATCAATTTCCTGACAGATTGTTGTGATCATTTTAACTTCCCTAATTTTTTATCACAGTGCTATGTAAAGGGGACCAGAGTGTGAACACTTTGAAGGCCGTGTGAGCTGCCACAGAGATTCTAGGCTGTGAGTTGCTGGCCAGGAGACATCTGTCTCTTTAAAGCCTCTGATACCTGTAAGAACTAGTCAGTGTATTTCTAGAAGTGACTCCCTTGGTACTGTTAGTAGCTGTTACATTATCTTTGTCCAGTCATTTCTTCATTTTAAATTATGATTTTTAATGTCCTTTTAAAGTAAAAAATGTTATCCTATGGAGATAGTGTCTGCTTTTTTTTAACTTAATACAATCACAAGAAAATCAATATACAGAGATTTTAGTTCTAAAAGTCTGACAAAATGCATATTTGATAAGCCCTTATTTACATATAAATAATATATAAAAGGTAAATGGCATTTGTTAAACTATAGTGGAATTTGGTGAACTCCCAGGTTAAGAACGAGATATCATGGGAACCAATTAAAAAAAGTTAAAGAAAAGGCAATCATATGATGTCATTATCTCCAAATTGTCCCCTTTTGTAGAATCTCATGTATTGTGATCCTGGCTTCCATGTATTCTTTCTCAGTTGTCTACCATTTCAGATCTTTTCTGTTAATTAGTCATAATTAGGTATACTGGGCACATGACTTAAGTCCTTGGAGCTTTTTTAAGGCCCTCTGAAAATATTTAAGTCCTAAAAGTGAATGATGTACTCTAAAATCTAAAAAGTAAAACCATAAAACTAACATTGATAAATGTTTAATTAAATGTTTGCAGAATATAACACTAAGTCCACTTTATTAATTGATAAAATTAATGTTCATAAAATTTTCATGACATTTGAAAACAATCTATAGTTTAGATTTCCCTTTTTGTAAAACTTCATGATTATTTAAACTGCTTATTATAAAGTATAACTAATTATAAATCACTGGGATTCATAGCCAAAGAATTTTAGAAGCAAAACCATAAGAATCATTTAATAATTTTGTACTAATAAAAAATAAAGTTTATGTGTGATTTGTATATATTTAACATATTGTACAATAATTATAAAAATATTTATATTAATATATATCTATTAATATAAATTATTAATATAAGTATATCAATAAATTAAATCATCTCTATAAATATACTAAATTATTACATTTATAGTAATAATTTTATATTCTATATTACTATATTTATCCATTATATATTAATTAAAAGTATTATTAAGTAATAACAAGTGAAATAATACAAATAATAAGCCTAACATTTATTGAATATTTATGTGCCCAATATTATTCTAAGCTCTTGTCAATTATGGATGTGCCATTGATTTTTTTCTTTCTTTACTTTGTATCTAATTAGTCTCCAGTCTAACATTCTACCTGCAATTTTCTCTTAAATGCATCCAATTATTCTTCTCTTCTTTGACACCTGCCCCATCCCCAACCCAGGATCTCATTATCTCTTGACTGAACTACAATAAAAGGCTTGTATCCCCTCCTATCTCTGCTATAAACTCTCTACAGTGATTCTTTAAGCCAAAGTCTGTTTAAAGTCCTTCAGCATCTTCTCCTCCTAGTAAAAAAAATGTACAAAATCCTAAACAACCAATACTTTCAGCCAATTTACAACCAGCCTTTTCTCACCCCCTCCCCCTGTTCCGCTTTAGGCTCTGGGCAGAGGAATTGAATATGTTCCGTGACTGCTGCCTCACAGACCAGGACAGATGGTATGAGGCTTGCTCAGGAGGGGTGTGACTGATCCACAAAGACACTGGGAGTATAGTAAGGCCTATAAAACCGAGGTTACTGTTAAGGAGAGGTTGAGAATTGGAGAGGGAAAGGAAGAACACACATGAGGCATGATGATGCACACAAGGCCTGCTTAGGTGCTTTATGTGCACAGTTTCATCTGGTGACACTTGAAACAGCCTGTGAGGTTGATGTGATGATTGAGTGTGCAGAAGAGAAAACTGACATGCAGAGAGGCTGAGTTGCCAAGACAACACAGCTTATGAACATCAAAGTTGGGATTTCGAACTTAACTCTAAAGCGAATGTTTTTTCATTCACCACACCACTTGCCTTACTGTTTGATCACCATTATAACCCCAATTGCTTCAAGACACCAAGTATCGACTCAATAAATGATAGGTGACTCAAATCTCAGGGTAAGTCACCTCTAGCTTAGGGGCTTCCCCTTTGAAGCAAACCGCCCTGCTTTATCCTGAGAGTTGAAAGGGTTCTTGTGGAGGTGAGTGACCTTTTCCACATACATCTATACTCACAACTGGATTCTAGAGATGTGAGACCACATTACTATTGTACTATTATATACACATCTGATTTTCATATGTCTCTATCTGGACATTCCTTTAACATGACTACAATGAAGCATTGTTTTCTCAAAGGTGAAATTAAGCATTTCCCCGAGGAGAATTACACAATATTTCCATGACTTTAAAAAGTACCAGGGCACATGGTTCTGTTTGTTTTTATTAGCATATAGATATAAATATTTTAAAAGGTTCACCCAAGGGAGGCAGGTAACCACTTGAAGGCTTGCCTGGCAGCTGCTCACTACCAGCCAAGAAATGTCTGATGCCAAAAGCTCCTTCTCTCGCAAAGGAGCAGACAAGCATCCAGATAACCAGATGTGTGAGAGGCAGGACATCAGCCTTCATCAGAGCTCCTTGGAGCTCATCCACAATTTTACTTCTCTTTGTTATTTTCCTTACATATAGCTTTAAAAAATCTGTTTAAAGATATAACAAAGGCTTATGACACTTTTAGATCAGCTCTTTGACCAAGATAGAAACCACAGTGACTTCAAACTGTCTTCCAAGCATTGTTATCTGAATCTTTAAGGTAAAAATGAAGAATATTTATTTGCATAATCTTTTATTTTTCTGTTGAAAGTTTTCAGCACAGACCGTCAGACCGTTTTGATTATATTTTCTTTCCAATAAGTTAAAATTCAGCATATTAAATATCTTATATCCTGTTAAATATGAGACGAGAGGGAGGATGTGACACCAATACCTGCTTGATAGAAAGGGATGCCACGGACCCTGCACACTGCACTTTTATTCCAGGTCCGTACCTCTCCCACCCAAGCCAGGTACTGAAGGAACTTCTGTCTGATGATAGATCATGGCCCCAGACTGGGCTCCTCTGGGATGGGTAAAAATGTTAAGTGGAGACTGAGGCTCTGTTGTATAAGTCAGAGAACATCTGTGCCCTGACAGTAAGGTGTGTGATGTTCTCCGGGTGAGTGTGTGTCGTAGGATGTAGCATGGAACAGGAACCGGGACTCAGAGAAATACAAATCTAAATGGACTTCTGTTTTGCTATTTTCTAGTAAATGACTTTGACCAAATTTTCTAATATCTCCAGTTATAGTTTTTTTATCCAATCTTAAAGATTATAATACTTTTCATAGCATTTCAATAATAAATAAATCTAATTAAGCATAAATATTAGTATCTTAGGGTTGCCATGACAAATTACCACAAACTACGTGGCTTAAATCAATAGAGATTCATTCTCTCACAGTTCTGGAGGATAGAAGTCCAAAATCAAGGAGCTGACAGGGACGTGTTCTTTGAAGGCTCTAGGGGAAGAACCTTCCCCTGACTCTTCTGGTGGTCACCAGCAAACCTTGATATTCCTTGGCTTGTGGTTGTGTAACATCAATTTTTGCCTCTGTACATGGCCTTCTTCCCTCTGTATCTGTATGTCTCAAATCTTTCTCTCCTTTTAAGGACACTGGTCATTGGATTTACAGCCCTAATCCTGGATGACCTCATATTAACTTGAATATAACTATAGAGGCCTCATTTCCAAATAAGGTCATATACACAGGATTAGGATGTCAATATAGCTTTATGGGAGATCCAATCTAATTCACAGGAGTATGTAAAATATTTAGTACAGTGACCTTATAACTGCACATTTTTTTTTTTTTTTTTCATTTTTCTGAAGCAGGAAACGGGTAGAGACAGTCAGACAGACTCCCGCATGCGCCCGACCGGGATCCACCCGGCACGCCCACCATGGGGCGACGCTCTGCCCACCAGGGGGCGATGCTCTGCCCATCCTGGGCGTCACCATATTGCGACCAGAGCCACTCTAGCGCCTGGGGCAGAGGCCACAGAGCCATCCCCAGCGCCCGGGCCATCTTTGCTCCAATGGAGCCTTGGCTGCGGGAGGGGATGAGAGAGACAGGGAGGAAAGTGCGGCGGAGGGGTGGAGAAGCAAATGGGCGCTTCTCCTGTGTGCCCTGGCCGGGAATCGAACCCGGGTCCTCCGCACGCTAGGCCGACGCTCTACCGCTGAGCCAACCGGCCAGGGCTATAACTGCACATTTAATAGCCTATTACATTTTCCATTTTAGATGTGTGAAAAATACATCTTGCTATTGGAAAGCTTCCTTTTGGTCCCATAGAAACCATTTATGTGAGCATCAGTTTATTCATTTTTTCCTTTACTTATATTCCATGGGTTTGTAGTCATATGTTCCCACTTTGAGATTTGAAAGATAGTCAGCATAGCTAGTTTTGGAATGTACTTCAGAGCATCTCTGACACCTTCTTAGCACATGCTGGGAGAGCTCCAGGATAGGGCTCCCAGACCACACAAAAGAGCCTTCCTTGGTCAGACGGCTCAGTTGGTTAGAGCGTTGACCCAAAGCACAGAGGTTGTCGGTTCAGAACCTGGTCGGGGCACACACGGGGACAGATTGATGTTCCTGTATCTACCTCTCTCCCCCCCACTAAAATCAATAAAATAAACATTAAAAGAAAGAACCACACAAAAAACCTATTTCACCATCTGACTCTCAGTAAGTCCAGCCATATCTTAAGTCTAAATCTATCTGCCTTGATTTTAGCCACAGCCCTAGGTCTCCATGTGGGAGTAACACAAGAGAAAGTCTCGTTCCTGCTGCCCACTCTGCCTTTCACATATTCTGAGTCAGTGATCAGATACACCTGGTCCCTCGTTTCCCACTAAGAAACCCAGTGTCTTTATCTGGGCTTTCCTCAGAATGTTTTTAAGTTCCCTCAACATTTCGGTTATGTTCTTATTAATACTCTTCAATTTGTTCATGACAAATAGGATTATTTTCCTTGTCAGAACAAATAGTGGTGTGGAATCCTTTGGAGGTTTGAGCTCTGAATCAGGGTGTTGAAAAGGGTGCTGGCAGTGGTCCAGCGCCAGAGGAAGCAGCCGCAGGGGCCGAGCTCAGGCGGTGGTTCTGCTGGGATTCCAGGCTGGGAGCAGACTGGAAGCTGATCCCCAGTTGACCAGTGGACCTGGAAAAGGGACAAGGGGCACCTTCTCACTCCAACAGTGTTTGTGGCCATTGACTATTCCAAATAATACAAACAAATGAAACATAGGTACTTTTTATAAATAACTATTTATACTGGTGAGCAAGTTATTTTTAACTCTTTAGAACTAAAAGGGGCAGTATTATAAGCAAAATAGGTAGACTCATAGGGACTATATTTTCTCAACCACAGAATAGTAGTACAGGCAGAACTTGTGATTTCTACCTGAATTTTTTATTTCTGTATTTTTTGTTTTCCTGATATTGCCTAGTAAGGAATTACCAAATTCATAATAAGGATACAGGGCATCTCTGTAATCAAAATTTTAACACAAACACAAACATAAAATAAACTACAAGGGTGTAGTGTGCATAAAAAGCAAATAGGACTGCATGTACATGTCCTACTAAACTACCTTGGTTAATTTGAAGATCAAATGATGTAAGGTGTAAACACCACATTAACAAGTAAGTGATAGGAGATATTCACTGAGAATCACTATGTGCCAAGCTCTGTTCTCTAAGCTTTACGTGTGTTCACTCATTTAATCTTCACAACACCTCAGTGTGGTACATATGGATACTTTCAACAATATACAGAAGGAAAATCTAAAGCACATGATGGCTAAATGACTAACTCAAAGGCATATGACTAGCCAATGGAGGAGCTAAGATTCAATTGCAAGCCCTGTACCTCTAAAATGTGTCCTTGAAACCACTATGCATACTGTCTTAAAACAAACACAGAAATATAAAGTGGCCTATTTATACAGACGTTACATTTTACATGAAAATGCAAGTGATGAAAATAATCAAGGTTTTGTTAATTTTGGAGATTATGTTTAGTTGATTATTTTTGTCTAAAATCAGCAAATTATATAGTAGAGACTCACATTAGAATAGGTCTAAAAATTAGTTTAGTTACTGGATTATATTCCAGGTGTTTTGTGCAATATTAAGAAAGTTCTTGTATTGGCTTTAGCTGTAAATATTTCCTTTTTATATGTTTATTTTTTTGATTCCCTCTTGGGAAAACCATAAAGAAGCACCTTTTAAAAAAACAATATAGAAATTATATTCTACTAGTCTGAAAGATTGCTTTTATTCCTTGATTGTTAGAGAGTTTACTTTCCCAATAAAACCAAAATATTCAATTTGCCTGAAATCCCCTTCTCATTTCTGACATTCCGATACTCAGTCAGGCTACATTGCTGTGAATGATTTTGAGTTTATAGCTACTGCTTTGTACCACTGTGAAAAAGAAAACTATTGATAAAACTGGGCATATCCAAAATTCTTGCAGTATTTATTTGCCTGACTTGCTTTTTCAAGTCACCAATGCTTTTGGTGGCTTTGATAGATGAAGTAGCAGGTGATTTCCATTGATGGGTATCTTGTTCCAAATCTAATTGATTGTGGCACAAAAGTCTTTTATGTTTCTGTTCCATGACCAAGAGAGAGGTAAGGGGATTATAACCTCTGCTCTCACAGCATGTGGGAAATCAGTGTTTGGAAGACCACTCCCATTGGACCTGGCTGGATAGATAAGGATTATAAGTAGAATTGTTTATTTCTCCCTTTTAATTTTTGTATTTTCATTAAGGACACTGAATTAGATATGAGGTTAATGAAATACAATATATACTATAAAAAGCATGATGTGATTATGACAACAGACTGTATAATTACATTCCTTGGGTTCAAATACGTCTTTTACTGCTTCATAGCTATGTGCCCATAGGAAGATCCTTAATAACTTTGGGCTTTAGTTTTCTCATCTACAAAACAGGAATAACATAGTTGCCAAGTTATGATTTATTGTTAGGACTATCAGTTAATCCTTATAAACACTTAGAACAGTAACTGACACACAGTAAGCCCTCACTAAATGTTACTATTATTATAAATAAAGAATGTTATTATTTTTTGTTTCTTTTATGACTGGCAAACTATTCATTCTTGACTATCCTATTATCACCTCCATGAAGTCTTCTCTCATAGCCATTTGCTCTTCCTTTGAACTTTCATATTAAATTGTCCACCACTTTCTATGATATGCTTGTATAATTTCTTCTTCACTAACATTTGAACTCTCAGATATCAGAAATTATTTAATTTGGGGAGAAGTATATTAAACACCTGTGATTATTAAGTAAATAAAAATATGCTGAGATATAGTATGGCCTTTGCTATATTTATTATCTATTTGTAAGTCTAAGAATACTACAAGGATGTGTTTCATTGCTAGAATCCATTACTGGCAAGAGCAGAGCAACTGAGTTATCCTAAAGAAGATTTAAAAATCCCAGTAAAATCAAGACTATGGTTTTGGAATTATACTTATTTTGGTAGCATGATGGGAGACCATATAAATTACCAAAGTTATAACTACTTTCCCTGCCTCTAATCTCAATTCTTTCTAATCATTTCTATTTCTTCACTAGGTTATTCTTTCTAAAATGATGCTTTCAACACATTATTTTCCTGCTTTAAAACCTACAATATTTCCTAATATCTCATAAAATGATAATAATTTTTGAGTGGTTATTTGGTACCAGGGACTGAGCTAAACACTTCCATGCCATATTTCATGTAATAAGCACATATGTTTATTATAAAAATATCCTATTAGGAAAGAAACTCAATGAGAATAGGATGCTTGTTTTTTTAAATCAGAACTAAACTATTTCTAGATTAATGCCTGATTAATGCTCTCAGAAAGTGGAGTGAATGAGATAGATATTATCATTATTCTTGTTTAATAAGTAAAGAAAATAAAAACCAGAGAAATTAATCCAGAAAATAAAAGCAGAGTCAGGTTTTTAACATGTGTAATCTCTCTACCTCTTATGTAAGACTAAAGACTAAACACACTTTTCAGCCTACCATTCCAACGGCAGCAAATTCAGGTCCAGCACAAGTTTTACACAGGCTGCTTTCTCAACTGTTTATTGAACTTGCCATACTCATTTACAGTGGCAAAGTGTTTGCTCTCTGTAGATTGCCCTTATAATTTTATTTGTGTTGTATATATTGACCTTGTCCCTCCAAAAAGATTTTAGCTTTTAGAAGGCAGGTGTCTTACTAATCTTTATTATTTCTTAATGGTCTAATTTAAATAGATGAGCTTTACATTTAAGAAACATCAAATATTCATTCACTCGATGAATATTTATTTATTGAGCACCTACGATTTGTGTTTTTCGATGTGGTAATGAAGAAATACTCATGAAAGATAATGCCTTCATTTTCAGGAAACTCATATTGGAATGAAGAAGATAAATAAGTAATAAGCAAATATAATAAAACAAAGATTGGAAAAGGATAATGAAGAAAGTAAAACTGAAGAAAGAGCTGGCAAGCAATGAAAGTTGGCAATGTTAGTTTGCTGTTGGTGCTGATGGGGAGTGGTAGTGAGGGAAAGCGTCCCTGAGAAAACAGAACTTGAGATATGTTAGTGAGACTTGAAAAAAGAAGGAGGCAGCCATGAGACAATATGGAGCAGAGTGTTCTTGCCAGAAGCAATGACAAATGGGAAAATGAGAACAAGCTTGGGTGTCTGAGGAGGGATGTCCTGCATGCTTGGTTCACTGTGCTTGGGACAGACACAGGCAGTGGCCAGATTATATGGTACATTTTTGGCCAGAAAGAAGCTTTGGATTTATTTAAAGTATGCTAAACCCCAACAAAAATATGTTAAACAGTAGAGAGAAATATCTGATTAATATTTTAAAAGATTATTCTATTGAAAATGTAATTGTATGTAGGCAACAGGGACTGTCACTTTGTTACAGCTGTTTTGGAAGACAGTTTGGCAGTTTCATACAAAACTAAACATACTCATACTATACTAGTCCTCACACTCTTTGGTATTTATGCAAAGAAGCTGAAAACTTATGTCCACAAAAAACCCTGCATACAGATATTTATAGCGACTGTATTCATAATTGCCAAAGCTTGGAGGCAACTAAGATGTCCTTCAGTAGGTGAATGAATAAACTGTGTTATATCTAGACAATGAAATAGTATTGTGCTAAAAAAAAACAAACAAACAAACTATCAAGCCATGAAAAGACATAGAGTATTGCACTGAGAGAAGTCAATATAAAAAGGTACATACTGTATGATTCCAAATGTATGACATTCTTGGATAGCAATACTCTGGAGAAGTAAAAAGATCAGTGGTTGCCAGGAGTTGGGAATGGAGGCAGGGATGAATAGGTGGAACACAGAGGTTTTTTAGACAGTGAAAATACTCTGTATGATACTATAGTGGTGGATAGATTCATGTCATTATACATTTGTTTAAACTATAGAATATACAACACCAAGTGTGAACTCTAATGTGAACTATGGGCTCCGAGTGATAATGATATGTTAATGCAGATTCATCAGTTATAACAAATGTTCCTCTATGATGGGAAATGTTGATAATATGAGAGGCAGTTTATATACCTCTGTATCTTCCTCTCAATATTTCTGTGAACATCAAACTGCTCTAAAAATGTACAGTCTTAAAAAAAAGTGAATGTAGCCAAGCAAAAGAGAAAGAATAAAGACTTTTTAGTAAGCTCTTGTAGTAATTCATTAGAGAGGTGGCACAAATGCATTCTAGGGCAAAAGTGATAGGGTTAGAGGGGGGAATCCAAAATGTTAAACAGGATTCATTGAAGAGGAAGATGCTGAATTGTATGTGAAGGGTGATGAAAAGAGAATTATAGACGATTCTTAGATTTTTGGCCTAAAATCTCGGTGGACAGTGGAGCCATTTACAAATGAGGAGATGCCTTGGGGCAGGACAGAGGATAAAGAAATTAAGTAAATCAAGGTATTAAAGAGACAGATCATAAGTACTTATTTAGTTCCTTACTTATTCACCACCTTAATCTACAAGGATTTGAAGCATCTTTCAGTGGGAACATGTATTTACAATAATGATAATGTAGACATGGAAAATAAGGGAACTCTAAGCAGAAGTAAAAAGTCAAATGCAGGGCCGAAAAACATATATGCAGGTGATTAGACTCTAAATGGTTACAGTTATTCAGGATCAGATTTGGTCTGAGGGAAAAAGGAGTCTTGGTCAGTTAATTAATATACATTATTAATCAGAGCATGGCTTAGGAGAAGCAAACTTTTTCAGGCTTTAAGTTTTTAAAAAAATTCTTCATAATTAAGCTCAGAGGAGGGTGGACTGAAAAATGTAGTGTGAGAATTCTGATTTTCTTTTAGTCGAGAACATTCTTAGGTTAGGACTATACTAAACAGACAAATGTCTGTAGAGTAATTCAAAGCAGTAAAACTTTGAATTGCACCTATACCTAAGGATTGCCTGGTCTTTGTGGTCACTAAGTTCAAATTCTCCTCAAGGCTCTCCTGAATGACACTGACAGTTTTCAGTAGAAAGATCTAGCTCTGTAGCTTAATAATGACAAGACTTAGTCATTATTAATATTCACTGAGCACTTTGAATAGTCTGTATTACTACTACTTACTGTGCATTGTGTACTGATAAAGATTTTGGGTTTTCTATTAACTCCCAGAATGACTTGGGATCCAAATTTCAAAGGTAAACTGGTATTCTACTTTATTCAGTCTTTTCCTCCTTCAGTATTTTACTTCCTATCCCCTTCACCACATACACACACCAAAAAAAAAATGCCATTTCCATGTATTGCCAAGGATGAGTTCTTTGCAGAACAAAATGTGGTGGCATTTGTTGATAAAGAACATTCACTCCTTCAATTGTACAGAGATAAGATTATCTTGAACTTTGGACAATGTCTCAAGACATATTAATACATGTTTATTTAAAACTCTGGCTCATCTAATAACTAAAAACATTGGTGGAGGACAGGTCTCTGTTCCTCAACATAAATTTGTGCAAGCGTTTTACATACAATCTATGGTTAAGAATAAAGTTAATAATAACTTCAACATGAAAATATCCCCTTAAGATTTAGAAAGATAACTTTATTGGAAAGAAATATGGTCAAAGTTTATTGAAATTGTATCTTCACAACAAAATATTCAATTAAATAGCATAAATATTTCAAAGTGTTACATTTCTTTGTGATTTGGTAAAAATAGAAAAAATTATGATGGGAGAGTTCTATAAACTTCATAGAAATGTAAAGTTAAGTCTCATCTACTTAAAATTTAATGGCATACTTCAAAGATATAGAACAAATACTTCAAAAATTTATACGAAACCAAAAAAGAACATGAATAGCCTCAGCAATCTTGAAAATGAAGAATAAAGTGGGAGGTATCACTCTTCCTGATATCAAGTTATACTATAAGGCCATTGTAATCAAAACAACTTGGTATTAGCATAAGAACAGGCATACAGATTAATGGAACAGAACAGAGAACCCAAAATTAAATCCATGCCTTTATGGTAATTGATATTTATGAAACTAGGCCACCACCTTACACTATTCATAAAAATAAACTTAAAATGAATTAGAAACTTAAATGTAAGTCATGAAATAATAAACATTTTGGAAGAAAACATAGGCAGTAAACTCTCTGATGTCTCTTGTAGCAATATTTTTGCCAATTTATCTCCATGGGCAAGTGAAATAAATGACAAAATAAACAAATGGGACTATATAAATGAAAAAGTTTTTTGTACAGCAAAAGATACCATTAAAAAAATAAACAGGCAACCCACAGAATGGGAGAACATATTTGCCAATATATCTGATAAGGGGTTCATAACCAAAATTTATAAAGAACTTCTAAAACTCAGCACCAGGAGGTAAACAATCCAATTAAAAAATGGGCAAAGGAACTGAATAGACACTTCACCAAAGAGGACATACAGATGGCCAATAGGCATATGAAAAAATGTTCAGCATCACTAATCATCAGAGAAATGAAAATTAAAACCACAATGAGATATCTCCTCACACCTGTCAGAATGGTGCTCATTTACAAATCAACACACAACAAGTACTGGTGAGGATGTGGAGAAAAGAGAACTTTCCTGCGCTGTTGGTGGGAATGAAGACTTGTGCAGCCACTGTGGAAACACAGTATGGATATTCCTCAAAAAATTAAAAATAGAACTGCCTTTTGACCCAGCTTTCCTACTTTTAGGAATATATCCTAAGAATACCAAATCACTGATTCAAAAGAAAATATGCACCCCCATGTTTATGGCAGCATAGTTCACAATAGCCAAGATCTAATAACAGCCCAAGTGTCAGTCAACAGATGAATGGATTAAAAAGCAGTGGTACATATACACAATGGAATACTACACAGCTGTGAAAAAGAAGGAAATCTTACCTTTTGCAATGGCATGGATGGACTTGGAGATTATTATGCTATGTGAAATAAGCCAGGCAGAGAAAAACAAATATCATATGATCTCACATATATGTAGAATCTAATGAACAAAGTGAACTGAGGAACAGAATAGAGGCTGTTCCTCTATTCTCTGTTACAGGGAGCAGAGAGAGGGACAACTGTCAGAGAGAAGGGGGTGAGGGGATGGGATCAGAGAAGGTGAAGGGATTAGTGAAACTATATATACATAACACAGAGATACAGATAACAGGACAGCAAATCCTAGAGGGAAGAGGGGAGGGGATTAAGGGGAGAGGGATAAAGGGAGTGGAATGGGGGACACGTGGGTGGGGAATGAATGTGTTATATTGAGTAGGACACTTGAATCCATGTTAACACAATAAACTAAAATTAATAATTAAAAAAAAAAGCCAGATGGGCATTTACAAGCTTATGCGCCTGGGGTGCTTGACTTCTCGTGTATGAGTCTCATGATCCGTCTCTAACTCACATAGAAGTTACATGTTCCATATATCACTTCTGTTAGAGCATATTAAATGTTTAATAAATAATTGCAATTAAAAGTTCAAGATATTAAAGATTTAGAAAGGGTGATGCAAATATTTTATAAAATTGTCCTAGTCTATTTGGGCTGCTATAACAAACACACTGGGCACTTAGGTAATAGATAACCTATTTCTGACATTCTGGAAGCTGGGAGGTTAAGATTAAGGCTCTGGCAGATTTTGTGTCTGATGAGGGCCTGCTTCCTGGTTCATAGACAGCTGTCTTTCTGGCTGTGTCTTCACATGGGAGGAGGGGTGATGGAACTTTTTGGGTCTCCTTTATAAGGGTACTATCAATAATTACATTCATAAGAGTTGTGTCCTCGTGACCTAATCACCTCCCAAAGTCCCCATGTTGAAATACCATGACATTGGAAATTGTATTTCAACATATGAATTTTGGGGGCACACAAATATTTAGTCTATAGCAATACTATAATATGCAGATTTATAAAATTATTACTGAAAAAAATAAAGGCATGAGTTTGCTAAAAAAAAAGTAAAGTGCTTTTTTTTTTAAAATGAGAAGAGGGGAGATAGAGAGATAGACTTCAGCATGCACCCTATCTGAGATCCACCCAGCAATCCCAGCTCTAATGGAGCTATCATCAGTGCCCGTGGACAACACTGGAACCAATCAAACCACTGACTGTGGGAGGGGATGAGGGAAAGAAGGGAAAGGGAGGAAAAGAGAAGTGGATGGTCACTTCTCATGTGTGCCCTGACCACAGAAGGAACTGGGACATTCGCATACCAGGCCGAAGCTCTATCCACTGAGTGAGGGCTGATAAGTGCTTTCAAAGCAAGGAAATTTCATAGAAGTGAAAGGTAGTTTAGAAATTTTTAATTAAGATTATGGAATAATGAAAATTATAACATACTCATATTATAAAACCCTTATCTTTGATCTTGGAATGATCTCAAAATATTACCTCAATTATCCCCCTTTTTTTTCTGTTGTGGCAGTCAAATACTCAATATTTTAAAATAATAAAATATATAATTTTGTTCTTCTGTTTTTTTTTGTTTTAAACTTTATTGGTGTGATGCTGGTTAACATAATCATACAGGTTTCAGGTGACCAATTCTACAACACATTTCTCTCCACCGATACATAATTTTTGGTTCCGAATTCATTCAATTACACAAATGTTTATTAGTCACTTATGGGTGAGGCTCTGTGTTAGAAATGTCAAAGATGATTTGCAGTCCAGTTAGGATATAGTTCAAACAAACTAATGCTAATAAAAAGTTCACTTTAACAAGTACTTTAATGAAGGACAACGAGATAGGAAGAGTTTGGTTTCTATTGTGGAAAAGGTCTTCTGAAACTGAGAGGATTTTGAGGAAAGAAATGAGGTAAACCTTTGATAAATTGAAAGGAGGAATTTAAAAAATTATTGAAAATGAGTATTAGCATATTTCCATTTCTGTTCAGCCTAATAATTTTCAAATATAAGGCAACATTATTAAACACCATGAAGAAAAGTTTTCTCGTTTGGCATATGTATGTATCTCCAGATTGCTTGCTCTAGACCAGGGGTCTCAAACTCGCGGCCCGCGGGCCGCATGCAGCTCGCTGAACAATTTTGTGCTGCCCACAGACTAATCCACGAAGTTCAAGAAAAGTGTTGCGTAACAGTTGCCTTTTGTAGACCTAGTGAGGCCCACTGAACGGCTGTGATCTTGCTCTGCGGCCCACATGCTGAGTTGAGTTTGAGACCCCTGCTCTAGACTGTCATTGTCAATCTAGGTAGTAGGATGAAAAGTCCTTGTTTATAAACGCACTTGTATTTGTCTCTGGCACCCCCTTCTCCAGAATGAAGGAACATTAGGGTGAGTGTTTGTTGTTTGGAGTGAGAGTACTACCAATGTTTTAATTATTACTTTAGGTAAATTAGTTAACTAAATTGAAACTAATGAGATAGAAAAAGACTTTCCAGGTAAATATGAACCATGTGCTTAATGTAAAACAAAATAAAAAGCAAAACAAAGAAGCTTCATAAAAAACAAAGAGGAACAATAGATCAGGAATTTGTAGCGACTAATAATGTAATTATTTGGAAGGTAGATTGGAAGGAAAAACAACAAAAGAGAGTGATGCTCATGTAGGAAAGAAAAGATGGAATTAGAGATAGTTATTTGACGGAAAAAAATGCAGATTAAAAGGGTATGTATGAACTGTTGGTGTTGCTTGTCATGTTCAATTTCATCCACTGGGTGTTCAAAACAAAAAGTAAAGGAAGAGATGGCGATGGGGGCCAAGAAGACTGTGGGGGGCAAGGAAGCTCTTGGGTAATCATGAAATTTTCAATATTTTTTGGCCTAATGTTTTAATGGTAAAATAACCTAATAACTATTTAGAAGTAAACTAGCAAATAAGATCGACTTTGACATCAAACAGGCTTGGGTTGAAATCTTGACTTACATTAAATGCATGATCTTGGGGAAGCTGCTTAATCTAAGCTTTAGTTTCTTTTTTTTTTCTAAGGCCATCAAAGACTTAAATTGTAAGAAGATATGAGGATAAAATAAAATCATGCATGTGAACTATTTAGCTCTTGCCATGTGGTACCCTCAAGAAAGGAGTATGTTTGAAAATTCTTCAGGATGCTTTGGTTTCTTACAGAATTCGGAGCTAGCCTTGCCTTTCTCCCACTATTTTGAAAATTTCCAGTTGCAGAGAAGGCTGAGAGATACCATGTTTATTCTTCACTGTAAGACACCCGTTTTCTCAGTTTGGATTATTTTTGAAATATTTTTTATGTCCTTGCTTTCCAAAACTTTGAAATGTGTGTAAGTACGGGTGCTTTTACCAGTGGTTCGATCTGTAAAGTGTGTAGCTTTTCAGTGTATGTATGGAGTTCTTTCCAACTCAGGAAATATTTATTATATTTTTAATTATTGCTTTGGTCCCATTTTTATTGAGTTTTGTGTTCCAATATAGTATTACTCTTTACAAATTTTCCATGAGTGATAAAGTACAGTCTGATATGTGTATATGTGAAATCATTGTTATTGTTTCTATTATCCTCTACATTTATCATTGTTTTTTACTATTTGTGGCTTACCTTTCAAAACTTTAATTAAGTGCAATAACTCCTCTTTTTCAAAAAAAGAAAACAATTTTTTTCTACTTTAAAAACAGTTGAATTTTTAAAATGAATTTTGATTTTACTATGACATATTGAAAAATAAATTTAATACTTCTGAATTTGGATCTGTTCAAAAATAATTGTCAATAGTATGCTTTCTAAAACTATTGTTACTTTTTCCATTTCTCCTTGTGTTTATAAATATGTAATACAAATAAATTAGGGTATAAAAGTGTATGTTATTTCTCTATATATTTTAAATTCATACTTTATCATGTTAGAAATTTTACTCTTCTAAACAATTTATCTGACTTTTATCTCTAGTATTAATTTTGGAAGTCCTAAACTTATTCTGCATTTGCCTCTTTTGTATTTGTATATCCTTTTCAGATTTCTGTGATACTTTTCTTAGGTATATTACTTATAAGCAGCATCTAGTTGAATGTTTTCTTTTGATTCAATTCACAAGTATTTTTGCATGAACTGAATATCTATTTTATGCTTGCAGATTTTAAAGTAACTGGCATATATTCCTGTAGTATCATCCTTTTCTTTCTTTTATTTTCTAAACTTTCATCTCTGTTGCTCCTTATACATTTTTGTCTTTTTTTTTTTTTCCTGTATGGTCTATGTTTTGTTTGCTTATATGTACTTCACTCTTTTGGAAAGTATGATTTTTTTTTAATTTTTTTTTTTTTTTTGCAAGAGAGAGTTAAGGACAGACAGGGATAAACAGACAGGAATAGAGGTAAGCACCAATTCATAGTTGCTACACCTAATTGTTCATTGATTGCTTTCTCATATGTGCCCTTACTGGAAGACTCTGGCTGAGCCAGTGACACCTTGCTCAAGCCAGCAAGCTTTGGCTTTAAGCCAGTGACCTTT
The DNA here is from genome assembly GCF_036850995.1 of Saccopteryx leptura. NCBI lineage: Eukaryota > Metazoa > Chordata > Mammalia > Chiroptera > Emballonuridae > Saccopteryx > Saccopteryx leptura. The sequence continues at coordinate 176,709,970 of NC_089504.1, read as the reverse complement.
GGGTTCAAGCTAGCGCCCATGGGATCATGTCTCTGATCCCACGCTTAAGCCGGTGACCCCGCACTCAAGCTGGTAATTCTGTGCTCAAGCTGACAACCTCGGGTTTTGAACCTGGGTCCTCTCCATCCCAGGCTAATGCTCTATCCACTGTGCCACTGCCTGGTCAGGCATGGAAAGTATGATTTTTAAAAGTGATTTTCTTTGAAATATCCAAAGTTATGTTTAATCAGTATTCAGCTCATTTTCAAATTTGAGTGTTCATTTTTGAGTCAAAGAGTTTAATACACTTTAACCTCTACCTCCTTTTTAATTTAACATGGAATTTTAGACACAGATAATCTTTATAATATTGCATAATCTTTTCATTGTACTTTTTTATTTTTACCAGCAGAATTGTATTAATTTTTAAAGCCTCAAAGTCAGATATCACGTCCCTCCCCTGTTTTCCACCCTTACTTATTAAAATTTTGATTACTTTATCTGGACATAATAATTCTTTGCTCTTTGAATCTGCTACATGTATTTTTTTCTTGGTGTGTTTCCTTATTATTAGTTTAAATTTGTATCTCCTCAGTCAAAGGTGAACGTTTGCTGCTAAGAACCATCCTTTTCTTCTGTATTCACAGGAGGTAGGATAATGTCTAATGTTTAAAAGAAGTTCGGCTCAGTAATATTTGGTTAATCAATGAAGGTGTAAATGAGTATGGGATGTCTACATGAATTATGTAGCTTTATTTTTAGAATTCTTAGATTTAGTTATTTTAAATGTAATAAGAAGGGGTTATGAAATAAAGTTTTTATATGACTTTTTTTCAGCTTTTGGAAAATCTTCAATCACTTAGATCCTTCATAACAATGATATGAGTGTCACAACTAACAACTATAAAGGACTGGAGCCCAAGGAGTATAGTCCTTGCTATTAAAGTGTACTAAATTGCTCAGTGTTCAGCAGGTGCAGCCTTTAGTAAGTGCCTCCAATATGCCAGACATTGACACATAACCTAGCCTCTCAGAATTAGAAAGGATTCTAAGATGTTATCAAAAACCTTGAGGATTGCTGTATAATTGGGCAGTTTTAATATGGTGATAAGTTTATTAAGGCCCAGACGGTAAACTCCTCCAAAAATATTTAAGTGACTTATACAAAATTTTAATTCTTTAATCTTCACCCTGGGATTTGCCCAATAAAATAAGACTATTCACAGTTTGGTTATGAGTCTATTTTGTCTAAAATCATTGGTCATGCACCCTATTTCCAAAACATATTGGTACCCACTGTTGAGGAGTCCTGCACATTTAAATCACTTCTAGAAGTTTTACATTATTGGACATGGGTCATAGACACTGCTCTTGGGTTTATATTGATTTTACTTAGTAATTTATATACATTCTGATTATATATTTATTCTGATTAAAATCTTTATCTTTTATATGAGAGCTGAGGCATGGATAGAAGGAATTTCAAATGATTTAGATTTGGGTTTAATATGTCAAGTTCATTTTCTAATTGAGCTCAAAACAAGTGAGATGTTTTCTAAGCAAATCAAGCATGATGCTTGTGTCTTTCGATGCCCTGTGCTCCAATATCAAACAGTGCACTGCTGCCGCTGGTTTATCTCTAGGACCAAGTTAGTGGTGTTACTGACACCATTTATGATTCCAACATACCACTCATTGACAATGTCCTGTTTTACCCTTAAGAAAACAAAAAACATTAAATTTGAGGATATATCCAAATGATGTTGCAAAGTTTTAAACTTATGTTTCTTAAAATTAACAAAAATTTTTCATATGAACAGTCTCTCATTTTAAGAATTAAATAATGTATCTGATTATTGTAATTCCAAGTATTAAATTAAAATATTAGCAAAAATTTTATGTGTGTATATAAAAAAAGAGAAAAAAATAGAATCATTAGCTAACATTGTCTTATTCATTATACAAGTTACTTGTAATATCTTAGAATCCCAAATGAAATTTATGATAAAAAGAAAACAGAAAGAAACAAATACCAGAAAAAGCAGTAGAAATGAATTTTCTCATCTACACCTTCCCAAATTGTCAATTAACTTCAGTGGTATCAATTGACCATATTCCCATTCCCTACCTCTCCCTCTCAAATTATAAAGCTTTGAAATTCTACTCTCCTGAAAGAAAGAGGTGATACCCTTTGCTTACATGCTTCCTTAGCTAGGTGAGATGAGTTTTTCTTTTTCTCTTTTGTTCACATGCTGAGTCTTGAAAATATAGAAAATATAGAGGTTTCAGTCATTTTCTTACCTTAAAATTTTCCTAGCTTGTACTTTCTCATGACAAATTTTTCTTTTTTTATAGTAAAAATATGTGAGAATGTTTCAAATTCTCAGCTAATGGTGTATTAAATGTGGAAGGCTACTTTACTTTCTTCTTCATAAGAGAATACTGAAAGGTTCTAAGGAAAGATGTAGTTGATAGGAAACGGTTAAAACTGTGCCATAGTGTGTTCTTGCAATTCTTTTGTTCTCCTGAACTCAAAGGATAGGGTCCCATGGGGAGCAGGTCCTTTGTCTCGTTTTGTTCTCTCCAATCTTTAGTGAAAAACTCAGCCTAAGAAGACAGTAAATGTTGAATGAATATTTTTTTTTAGTTTCATTAAAGAATGAAGTTGTTGGGAGGAGTGTCAGATAATTTTCATAAAGGGTTCCTTCCTTACACAGCATTGAATTAAGTATAGTTTCCTATAAGAAATTTTTTACATAACTAGAGACAGTATATATCTCCTTGTGGATAACAAGATATCTAAATTTATATATGTAATTTAAAAAACAAATTTGAAAGCTTTAACAAATAAATATACATTTGCAACTTCTGCTTTCAAGCAAAATGGAGTTAACAGAGGCTGCATTTACCTTTCCTTGTGAAGCAACAACTAGAGAATAAGATGAAATATATGAGAAACATAGCATCAGGCAAAGATGGATGATGACCCTTGAAAGAAGAGAAACTAATGATGTGAGTGCAATGATTGCCTCAGCCCACTGCCTTGAGAGAGTTGTCAAGCTATAGTGTAGGTAGGAGGGGCCCAGGCAAAGTTTATTGGACCCCACTCACCCCTGCCCCAAGTTAGAGGGATGGAACTAGGAAATGAGGAAATCAAAAAGGCTGGTGTTCAGGAGACAGTATGCCAGAGGAGAGAGGGCTACATGGGGAAGAGGGAGTTTAGAGATCTGGGGAGAGTTTCATTTGAATATTTAGCAAAGTACTGATTGTGCATGGGTGTGAGGAAAGTATTTGAGGCTGAGGGAGAACCATTTAAGAACATCAGAGAGAAAAGTGGTTGGCATTCACACAGGGCTGCAGTGGTAACTACTGCTTAGGCTGGAAACTCTCAGAATTTGTGAACATTGGGTAGAGAACTCGGAAGCGGTCTTGTTTTACTAGTGAAGAATAACTAATTTTAAACTAAGCATCATTCCAATATTACCTAGCACATCTTAAAAGCAAGACTTAGAAGTATCAAACTATTTCCAAATAACTTCATTGCATCCCAGAACAAAGTTTAATACAAGAAAACAAAAATATCCAGTAACTGACATGGTAAAATAAATAATGCCTGGCATCATTCAGAGATTACCAGACATGCAAAAAGAACAGGATAATTGCTGCGGAGCAGCGGGGCTCCTAATTCTGGGTTTTGAGTGAGAACAGTGCGGAATTAAGAAAACAGACTTATTAAAGAATAAAAGATGGGATCAGGAGGACTCTTCAATGCTAATGGCAGTATCCAAGTTCCCCATACCTCAGTTTGCTTTATTATATAGTCATATGCAAATCAAGGAAGTCCTTGATACAAAGTTACACATCTGTGGCTAAAACAGGAACTCTCCCAACACATAAACAGGAATCCCCCTACCATGCATAAGTGAAATCAACCAACATCTGAACAAACAAAGAGTAAGAGGAAGGGCATGTAAATTGCTTCCAGCAATTTAAGGAAGCAAGTGAAGTGGGTGCAAATACTCAGCTTCATAGCCAATATGGAGGTGAAGGGGAGAGAACTTAGCCTTTTGCTAAGCCTTGAATCTATAATGGCATTTTGCCATTTACAGTCCACAACAGATAATACTACCAATAATGAGGAAAAAAATTAATTGTCTAAAAGTAACCCAGAATTAATAGTTAATGACACTTAAGATAATTAAAAATTGAATTACCAGATAAGAAAACTACCATTTCTAAGATAAAAAAAAATTCACTCAGTAGAATTAACTTGCAACTTAATTTCTTATTGTAGAGAAAAGGTTACTGAATTTGTATATATAGCAATAGAAACTATTCAAATGTAACACAGGAGTAAAAAGTACAAAATAATTAAGTAGAATATCATTGAGCTATGGGGTTATTTCAAACATCTTAATATATCTATAATTGTAACCTCTTAAGGGGAAAAAGCACAACTAATACTTGAATAAATAATGACTAAAAAGTTGCCAAATTTGATGAAAACTGTAAATGTATAGCACCATCAATCCTAAGCACAGAAATATGAAGAAAACTATACCAATATACATCACAACAAACACTAGTGATAAAGAGAAAAACCTAAAAGAAGGCAGGAAAAACAAAACATGTTACATAGAAAGGAAAAATGATTAGGATGACAGCAAATTTCTCTGAAAACAATGCAAATCAGTGGAACAACTGAAAGAAGTACAAGAAGAAATAAATAAATTTACAATTATAAATAAAGATTTCAGTATTTTCTCTCAATAGCTGACCTAGAAAGTCAAAAAGAATATGGAAGACTTGAAAAATATTATCAACCAGTAGGCCTAGTTGATATTTATAGAATACTCTCCCAAAAAAAGATCAGAATAAGCATTCTTTTCAGGTGCACAGAGAACATTTACCAAAATAGACCATATTTGGGATCACAAAGCAAGTCTCAATATATTTAGAAAATTATCTGAAAAATCACCAAATATGTGGAAATGAAACAACAGACTTCTAAATAATTTATGGGTCAAAAAATAAATAAAAGATGTGATTAGAAATTATTTTAAATTGAATAAAAATAAAAATATATCAAAATTAAATGCTACCATTTAAAAAACTAGAAAATAAGAAGGGCAAATTTAAGCCCAAAGTTAGTGGGAGAAAGAGAATTATTTTAAATTAGGAAAGAGAAAGATAAGAGAGAAAAATAAATTAAAGCAAAACCTGGTTCTTTGAGAAGACCAATAAAATTGATATATCTCTAGTCTTAGTGATTAAGAAAAAAAGGGAAAAGATACAGATTACCTATATCAAGAATAAAAGAAATGATATGATCACAGATTCTACAAATATCAAATAGATAACTTTATAAGAATAAATTCAACATCTTATATGAAATAGCCAAACTCCTTGGAAGACACAAACTGCCCAAACTCACTCAAACAGAAGTCGATAACTTGAATAGCCCTATACTTTTTAAATAGATTAAATTTGTAGTTTTAATTTTCTCCACAAGAAAGCTCCAGGCCTTCATGGCTTAACTAGCAAGTTCTACCAAACATTTAAAGATGTAATATTGCAATTTTATTTATTTATTTATTTATTTATTTATTTATTTATTTATTTATTTATTTATTTATTTTGTATTTTTCTGAAGCTGGAAACGGGGAGAGACACTCAGACTCCCACATGAGCCCGACCGGCACGCCCACCAGGGGCGACGCTCTGCCCACCAGGGGGCGACGCTCTGCCCCTCCGGGGCATCGCTCTGCCATGACCAGAGCCACTCTAGCGCCTGGGGCAGAGGCCAAGGAGCCATCCCCAGCGCCCGGGCCATCTCCGCTCCAATGGAGCCTTGGCTACGGGAGGGGAAGAGAGAGACAGAGAGGAAGGAGGGGGGAGGGTGGAGAAGCAAATGGGCGCTTCTCCTATGTGCCCTGGCTGGGAATTGAACCCGGGTCCCCTGCATGCCAGGCGGACACTCTACTGCTGAGCCAACCGGCCAGGGCCAATATTGCAATTTTAAACAAACTCTTCCATAAAATTTGGGAGAATTACTTCCCAAGTTATTCAACTATAATATTATTATCCAGATGCCAAAACCAGACAGAGACATTACAAGAGAGGAAATCATACATTATCTTTCATTAGTATAGATGCAAAAATTCTAAAAAAATTTTAAACAAATGAAACCTAACAATTTATGAAAAGGATGATACACCATTACTAAACACAGCTTATCCAAGAAATACAGTGTTGGTTTAACATCTAATATCAATCAATATAATTTTATTTTATTATTTTACTACTTTATTTTATTATTTTTAGGTGAGAGGAGGGGAAATAGTGAGGCAGACTCCCAGATGTGCTCCAACTAGGATCCAAGTAGCAATCCCATCTGGGTCCAATTCTTGAGTACTGAGATATTTTTTGTGCCTGTGGCTGTTGCGCTCCAAGGGAGCTATTGTTAGCACCCTGATCCATAATTGAACCAATCTAACCACTGGCTGTGAAAGGGGAAGAATGAAAGAAAAGGGAGAGGGAGAGGGGAGAAGCAGATTGTTGCTTCTTCTGAGTGCCTGACTGGGAATAGAACCCGAGAAGTCTATATGCTGGGATGATGCTCCATCCACTGAGCTACTGACCAGGGTTCAATATAATTTATTAATCAACTAAAAACAATATCATTATTTAAATAGATGCATAAAAGTAGTTTTAAAAATCCAAATTTAATTGTGATAAAAATTCTCACTAAAATAGGCATAGAGGAGAGTGTCTTCAATATGCTAATGGGCAAATAAGGAAAACCTGCAGCTGACATAATGGTGAAACAAGGTTTTTCCTCTAGGTTAAGGAACAATACAATCATTTTCACTCTTCTTATATTTAGTCTTGATCTATAGTTTCTAGCTAATGCAAAAGGCAAGGAAAAGAAAGAAAGCTAATAAATTATAAAGGAGGAGGTAAAAATGTTTTTATTCACAGATGACATGATTGTTATGTAGACCATGTGATGGAATCTGATGGAAAGCTACTTAACCTAATGAATAAGTTTGGTAACACTGGAGAGCATAAAATCGATACCCTAATACAATCTGTAGTTCTATAAAGTGGTCACTAAATCAGAAATTAAAATTCAGAAAACATTGCCACTTATAATAGCATAAAATACAAAATTTATTTTAAAGATCAAATATGAGATGGATTGACTTCATAAAAGAAGTCACATGTATGAATCCACAGGAGCTGAACAGGGGCATTGAGGACAGAACATTGTAGACATCATTCATTCATAGAATTTCCAGAAGTCAGAGCCAACTTGATGCATGTAACACATGAAATACTTAAGCATATATATAGCAATAATGTGGAAGTTATGTACACTGAAAATGACATACTAATGACAAGAGATAGGGGGAAAAAAGACATGAGTGAGATGCCATACTAATGGGCCAGAGGATGCATATTGTTAAGATGTCAGTTCTCCTCAAACTGACAAATGGAATCCCAGGCAATACTCCAATAGACTACTTTGACTTTTTAATTGATAAACTGGTTCTAAAATTTTCTTTTTTTTCTTGTGGGAGAGATAGAGAGAGTTAGAGAGAGGGACAGATAGGGACAGACAGACAGGAAGGGAGAGAGATGAGAAACATCAATTCTTCGTTACGGCTCCTTAGTCATTCACTGATTGCTTTCTCATATATATGTGCTTTTAACTGGGGTCTACAGCAGACTGAGTGACCCCTTGCTCAAGCCAGCAACCTTGGGCTCAAGCTGGTGAGCCTTGCTCAAACCAGATGAGCTCTCATTCAAGCTGGCGACGTTGGGATCTCGAACCTGGTTCCTCCACATTCCAGTCCAATGCTCTATCCACTGATTAACATTTATTTCTTTTGATTTTCACCTTAGTTTTTTTGCATTCAAGCAGAATAATGGCAACAGAAAATAATAGGGGTCCTTTTAATGAGAGAATAAATAACAATCTACAAGCTTTAAATCAATTTTTTCTACACTTAATAGCCAGATATCTCTGAGCAACTTATGATCTAGTTTTTTATTTCTTTTTTGCTAACAAGAAGTTGCATTCCTTACAGCAAAAGAATGAAGTTTGGCTCATCTTGACTTCTTTCTTATTTATTTATTTATTTGAAAAAAAATTTTTTTAGATATTATTTACTTTTTATTTAGATAATTAAATTTAACAGGGTGACATTGGTCAACCAGAGTACATAGATTTAAAGAAAACATCTCCACATCATTTGGACAGTTGATTATGCTGTATATCCATCACCCAAAATCAAATCATCTTCTGTCACCCTGTATTTTGTTTCTCTTTAAGCCCCTCCTCTTCCTCATCCCCCTCCTTCTCCACCCTTCCCTTCCCCCCCAACCACTGAACTTTTATCTATGTCTATAAGTCTCAATTTTTTGTCCCACCTATGTATGGAATCACAGTTCTTAGCTTTTCCTGATTTACTTATTTCACTCAGTATAATGTTATCAAGGTCCATTCATGTTGTTGTAAATGATACTATATCATCATTTCTCATGGCTGAGTAGTATTCCATTGCATATATGTACCACAACTTCTTTATCCGATTCTCTATTGAAGGGTATTTCAGCAATAAGCCAATACAGTAAGGTCACAGAATACAAAATTATATACAGAAGTTTATTGCTTTCTTATATGCCAACAATGAAACCTCAGAAAAAGAACTCAAAAAATAATCCCTTTTACAATTGCAAGAACAACAACAAAAATACTTAGGAATAAACATAACAAAGAATGTAAAGGACCTATATACTGAAAATTATAAAGCATTATTAAAGGAGATTGAAAAAGACACAATGAAATGGAAAAGTATTCCTTGTTTATAAATAGGAACAATAAATATAGTTAAAATGGCCATATTACCCAACAAAATATGCAAATTAAATGCAATTCTCATCAAAATTTTAATGTCATTTTTTAAAGAAATGAACAAAAAATTATCAAGTTTATATAGAACCACAAAAAAAAAAACTCAAATAACCAAAGTAATCCTAAAAAAAAAACCTCGAAGCAGGAGACATTGCAATACTTGACTTCAAACTATATTACAGAGCCACAATAATCAAAATAGTATGGTACTGGCAGATAAATGAACACACAGACCAATGAACATAATAGAGAGCCCAGAAATAAAACCACATATATATGGTCAAATCATCTTTGATAAAGCAGCTAAAAACACACAATGGAGAAAAGAAAGCCTTTTTAATAAATGGTGCTGGGAAAACTGGAAAGCCAGATGCAAAAGAATAAACTTGACTATAGTTTATCTCTTTGCACAAAAATTAATTCAAAATGGATCAAAGACCTAAATATACTATCTGAAAGAATAAATTACATAGAAGAAAACATAGGTACTAAACTCATGGACCTTGGCTAAAGAAAATATTTTATGAATTTGACTCCAAAGGCAAGGGAAGTAAGTAAAGGCAAAGATAAATGAATGGGACTACATCAAATTAAGAAGCTTCTGCACAGCAAAAGAAACTGTCAATAAAACAAATAACCAACTAAATGGGAGATATTTTAAAAAAAAAGGGGCTCAGATAAGGGGCTAATATTAAAAATATATAAAGAACTCACAAATTCCGCAACAAACAATCCAATAAAAAAATGGAAGAGGGCATGAACAGATATTTCTCCCAAGATAATATACAAATGTCAACAGATATATGAAAAGATGCTCATCTTCATTAGGTATTAGAGAAATGGAAATCAAAACTACAATGAGATACCACCTCACACCTGTTAGATTAGCTATTATCAACAGGACAGGTAAACAAGTGTTGGAGCAGCTGCAGAGAAAAAGGAATCCTCATTCACTGTTGGTGGGAATGTAAAGTAGTACAACCATTATGGAAGAAGTATGGTGATTCCTTAAAAAATTAAGAATAGAACTACCTTATGACCCAGCAAGCTCTCTACTGGGTATATACCCCAAAAACTTGAAAACATGGGTATGTAAAGACACATATACCCCCATGTTCATCGCAGCATTGTTCACAGTGGCCAAGACATGGAAACAGACTTACTTCTTTCAGAAATAAAAAGTATCCTTCAGTTACGCATAGTAGCACTCAATTTCTTCCCTCCTGTCTCTGAAAGTAGGGTAATCAGGACACCCCATGCAATTAAAGGCAGAGCAACTTACATGTGATAAATAGAAGATAAATTCTTACTCAGCTACTTGGGGGTAATTTATTCTGATTCTTTTAAAAAAGTATTGCACTGAAACCATGCATCTAACACATTACGTATATACACATGCACAGAGAGGAACTTGTAAAAAATAGAGTTGGGGTGGAAGTAGTTGCCTTAAGTTTCATGGAAGTGTTTTCTATTTCAGAGCAGGGAAGTCCCATGTTTCTAAACCATCTGGCTACTTTTAGTGCAGGTTTTGATGTTAGCATTTACTTAATTATGGGAAGGCTCTGCCTATGTCACCCTAGGGAGCATCATTATTTAGTGGCTGGATTGGTTTAATTTTTAATTTATCTACTAGGACAAAATGGAATCACAAATAAATGTTTCTGAGTTAGAACTGATACATTTTCGGAGTTTAATTATATTCACTTAAATATAGCTCCATTGTTCATTTCAGTCACAACCTCCTAAACTGAAGTTTTCTTAGTAGACTGTCAAAATAGCCTAAGAGAGTCATTTGATGATTGACATGATGACTGGAGAATATACTGTATTCCCCATGTATAAGATGATACCATGTATAAGATGCACCTTAATTTTGGGGCCTGAAATTTGGAAAAAAAAACTGTATTACATAAAATTATCTAAATCAAGTTTTATTCAACATAAAATTCATACAACTCCTCATCACTGTCAAAACTCCCATCCATTAGCTTGTCCTCATCTGTGTCTGATGACGCATTGCTGTCTTTAATGAGTGCAAAAACAAGCACAAAAAAGTGAGAAATGCAAGTAAAAAAAATTACAACCACTGTATTAGACACACCCAGTTTTTAGACCCTAAATTTTTCGAAAAAAGGCGAGTCTTATACATGGGGAATATGATAATTAAAAATAAAAATAAAAATAAAATTAAAGAAAATTTTACTCAGATCCTCTGTTTGTTTTGTCAGAGTTGATAGATTTGGTAGTTGTCTCAGTATAAGAAATAACATAGTATGGTAATTAAGAACATGGACTATGTAAACAGACCACCTGGGTTGGAATCCTAGCTCTGCCACTTACCCACAATGTCATCAAGACAGTCATTTTATCTACCTGTGCCTTAGAATCCTTATCTGTATAGTTGTCTGTGCTTCTGAGGATTAAATAAGTTAATATACACTTAATGTTTAGATAGTGTCTGGTGTTAGCTGGTATTTCATTATAAGGGCATATATAAAATGACTTTAATATTCTCTTTAAATGCATTTAATATCTCACAGAAGAAATTTTGATTTATTAATAATCATTGTTAGAGTTACAAAGTATTTTCTATCTATCTATTTTAAAAATAATATGCAAATTCTTCTTAAGGCAACTCCAGTAATTGGAAATTTGAGACCAAGAATGAAGTGAGGTTACGTTATAACTAGACCCTTTGGGGTTAGATGTAATTTTATTACAAATTCTTTCAGAAAATGCTACTTCCTCTCTTTTAGTTAGTTATCCTCTTCACACTGTGAAGACAATATTTCTGCAGGGGGTAGAGAGGAGAACTTTAATCAACCTCTTCATTTCCTTGCCCCAATTTTTTTTGGTCCAATAAAAATCTAGGAATCTCAGCCAATCTCTCTCTTTGTCTATCACCCTCTCTTCCTCTCTCATGTTCCCTTCCTGCTCTGGCTGTCTCTCCTATCCTCTCTTCTCCCTCGCTCTGCTGCCGTTAAAGTTCTTTCTTCATTTTGCTTTATAAACTCTTACTTATTACTCATCCTATAAGATTAAGCCCCATTTTCATCTCTCACGTAAAATCTCCCACTTATCTTCTAAACAGTGTGGGCTCTTCCCTTCTCTGTGTCCTCACTGGACTTTGCTCATTATGAGTTAGTATAGTATAATTATTATTTAATGTGTTTGTTTACCATGTTTAACTGTGACATTTTGTAGAATATCAACCACATATTACTGGCCTTTTTATTGCTAATATCTAGCATAGTGTTCACTATACATTAGGCAGTCAGTATACTTATTGTGCAAAGTGACTATGTAGACTACATATCAGGATTTGAGCAATTATTCCAAGATGAAACTGGAGAGGGTATCTGCCTAGTAAGTATTATTTACGGGATGTCAAGGAGCCCAGTCTCATTGATTTGTCTTTACAACTGGCTTGCTGCTGGCATCTGTAATTCTTTATTAGGGATCACTTAAAGGTCCTGGAACATTTTAAGCTATTTTAAGACATTATCTTGTCTAGGATTAATAAGAAGTAACAAACCAACAAGCCTATTAACAAGGATTATCTTATCTGAGAGTGAAGAGACTGATAGACAGAAATGGTGAATTATCATGTCAACAGGGCCTAGTGTATAGATTTTAGAGGGGGCATTGATCAGTGCATATGACCTTGGACACTGAAAACTGTGAGTAGGAGGTGGCATGAGAGTCTTAATGTTGGCAGAAATATCGTAAAGGCCAACTTAACTTAGGTTACAATTCAGCCAAGAAATGCCTGACTGAGTCATAACACTCAGGAAGGAGGCAGTTCCATGTGAACATAGGGCATAAACCTGAGTGCAGCTCTCCTCCCTGAAAAGGTGGAAAACCAATCTCCTGGTGGCAAAGCTCACTGACTTTATTGCAATTATGCAGGGCAAGGCATCACCTACTCTTAGCAAAATAAATAAAGTTGAATAAAATAAATTTTAATAATTCAATCCAAGGCAGATCTTTGCCTTGTCATTTCTTGAATCCTTGCTCAGTAGAATTGCTCAGAAAGTTAATCCATCCACACTCAATTCATCACATGTGTTTATATTTCAAAAAGTTACAGGGATGGAAATTATTGGCCTTACAAACCCCGTCTGTCTAACTATTAAATCATTTGCAGACTGTCAAGCAGTGTTCATTATGGTGGGTCGAAAGGTCCCAGAACTTCACTGCCCCCATTTCCTCCACTGGAAAAATATGTTGATATATGAAAAGAAGGTATTTAAATAAGCTATCAGAATTTTCAGCAATGACTGTAGGCATTTTCTGCTATATGTGCAATTAGGTAGGGTACCTCACACATAACTTTGGAGCCAGATTTACACAGTGTTTAAAATACTCTCTGGTTAGAATTTAGTCATGTTTGGAAATTCTGTGAACAGTTTTATATAATCACTCTATTTTTTTCATGGTCAGTTTTGATAGCGTGAACTCTAGCATGGTTTACCCATCCATTTGCACTGATACAAACAGTGCCAAGACTGCCTTTACCTCTGCAAGATCTGGTATATTAGAGCAAGAAGCAATTTTGATTATTCTATTTCTTTTATACAAATGCAATGGCTTGTACTTCAGATTAAATTCTCGCTTTAATTTTGTAGTTCAAGACTGTTTCTCAACTCTGGAGACTACCCTTTGAGTCACATCCTGACTTATACTCTCCATTCTACTTCAGTAACAACTACTTCATACTACCCTTATCTTACTTCCCCTAGAATGAGCTTATTGTTACCCTTTGAGTTTTATTCTCATATCTAGAAATTCTATCCTCTTTGTCTCCGCCAACATTTCTTTCTTTCCTGTAAGATTTTCTTTCTGGAGCACCGATATGAATAACCTGTGTCTTTTCAGTGTTTAATGTTTGCATAAATAATCACAGCATAATTAATTAAATCAACCAATTCATCAATTGTTTATTGATTACAATATCTTGCATTGTGGTAAGCACTGTAAAGATTATAAAGTAATTATAAAAGATAGTCCTTTTCTCTCTATTGTGATGAAATTATGACTTAAAACACACTACTAACACAATAATATACTAAATACTATGACATAGAGACAAATTCTGATACACACAAGGTCTCAAGAATACTCCTTTAAACCCTAAGGGCATTTAGTCTCTCAAACACTTTCTCTCCACCAGACTATTAGGGACCTTCATTTGGATAGCCTGTGTATGGCTAACCCTACCTGGCTCTAGTTTTTTGAGCTGTTCAGTATGGTAACCTTTAGCTACATGTGGCTACAGAGCCCTTGAAATTTTACCAGAGACTAAGGAACAGAAATTTAATTTCACTTAATTATAATTAATTTAAATTTAGATTTATAAACTAACATTCAATTCAAATGTTAGAAAACTTATGTACACTTGGAACCACTTGGATGTGTGGATTTGTTTTCCAAATGTACATTGTATAGAACTGCAGATTAAATATTACCTGTGTAAATTTAGCATCCAAATTGAGATGTGCTGCAAGTATAAAATTCACAATGGATTCTAAAGACATAGCATGATGAAAAGAATTTAAAACATCTTGTTAATTTTTATATTGATTGGATGTTGACATGATAATATTTGGTACATTGGGTTAAATAAAATATATTCTTAAATGTATTTTTTTTACTTATTAAAATATGACTAATAGGAAAATGCAAACCACACATGTGAATTGCAGTGTATTTCTGTTGGACCTCTGTGTGTATGGCCCATTGCAAATGAATGTATGTATAACTTCACTTTGATGTTTGTCTCTTTGTGAAAATATATGTTTTCCTTCTTGTCCACTCCTCTTTTGTATTTGCTATAACAACCTTAGTTTATGTACTAGGTTTTCTTCTCCTTTCTCAATGTTGTGTGAGAGTATTAGCTCAGTTTTTGCCGTATGTTCTTGTCACAATCCTTCTTGTGGCAATTCTGGAAAGAGTTTAATTTTTTTGCCTTTTGTTTTTAAGATACTATTTTTAAAAGTATTATTCCTTTTTTTCAATTAAACTTCTACAAAAAAACCTGTCCCAACTCAATAAGAAAATCCTAGATTTACAGTTTGGGGATTTGAGCCCTTCTCTCCTGCCCCCTCACCATTCTGTTCCAGGTAAATTATAGGATAACAGGAAATGTGGGGGGAATCACTAGAGCTCCATGTGCATAATCCATGCCAATTGTTAGCATTTTATCCAAGATGCTTAGAGTGCATGAGACTCTAGGGCCTTTTCTTTTTAATTCCTACTTCTAAAATCTTTTGTATATGGTTAGAAAAAGTCATGTGTGCTTCTCCAACAGAATAATGAATAATAATATTTATTATTCATAAGATTTAGGTTCAGAATTGAGATTTCCGTAGGCAATTCCTCTCTTCTTTGGGAAAAGAAGTCCAGGATATTTGTCTTATTTAACATTCTGCATAATTCAACCCCAACTGAGTGTCCACCTTTACCTCTAGTACCCTAATACTAGTTCATCCTGGTCTCTTTCCTTCCTGACTCTCCTTGCATTAATTCTAATTCACATTCTAATGCAGCTCTTACTGATTTTCAGTTAATGGTGGTAATAGTATTCAGTGTGATTGATAGTTGTGAAACTCTAATAGTAGTAGTGGTTGATATTTATATAATGTTTAACATTTCCTAGGCACTGTTCTAAACAATTTGATACATCTACTCATTTTGTCTTCTCTCAACAAACTGTGAAATAGGTACTATTATTATCTCACTTTACAAGGAGAGAGGTTGAAGTACAGGGATAGTTAAGCAACTTGTCCAAGACTGCACAGTTAAGAAGTCATAGAGCTATAATTTAAACTAGGCAATCCAACTTTCGTGTTTATGTTTGTGTACAGAGCTATATTGTTTTAGAATGCTTTGTCCCAAGCACTTGACATAGATTTTTTCATTTACTCTTCACAACAACAGGTAGAGAAAGTGACAATAGAGGGTAAAATAATAAAAAGGACTTTGGAAATGAGAGGTATTGTGTTTGTACATATAGCAATTACTCATGAAACATTAGTTTTGATACATCTTAGACCAGAAGTCAGACCTGTAGGTGAATTTTGCCCCACTACCTGGGTTTTATAAATAAAGTTTTATTGTATCACACTCACTCATTTATGCATTGTCTATGGCTGTTTTTGCATTATAGTGGCAAGATTGAGTAGTTGTGGCAGACACTATCTGGCCCTAACCCTAAAATTTTTATCTCTGGCTCTTTATGGAAAAGTTTTTCAACCCTTGTTCTATACC
The DNA here is from genome assembly GCF_036850995.1 of Saccopteryx leptura. Classification (NCBI taxonomy): domain Eukaryota; kingdom Metazoa; phylum Chordata; class Mammalia; order Chiroptera; family Emballonuridae; genus Saccopteryx; species Saccopteryx leptura. The sequence continues at coordinate 176,693,802 of NC_089504.1, read as the reverse complement.
ATACCTAAAGAGTAAATAGACTCTGCAATTAATGTTAAGATCATACAGTAAGAGAAGTGATTATTCACTATTGACTGCCCAAAACACAACTTCTTTTTTTAAAAAAATTGTTATTGAGATATAATTGACCTATAACATTATAGTAGTTTTGGGTATACAACATAACTATTGATATTTTTATATTTTACAAAATGATCACCATGCTAAGTCTAGTTAACATTTGTCAACATACATAACTACAAAATTTCTTTCTTGTAAATGGGAACTTTTAAGATCTATTCTTTTAGTAACTTTCAAATAAGCAATACAGTTTTATTAACTATAGACCCACACTGTACATTATATCCCCATTATTTAATTTATTGTAGACTGGAAATTTGTACCTTTTGACTCCCTTCACCTATCCCCCACATTGAAACACATTTTCTGTTCATTTATATTATAATTTATGCAATGCTTAATCCACTTGAAAGGATCTATAACTCTTTATGATGTGTGCCTGCCCTTTACATTGCTGTCTCACCACCTCCCAATACCTGGCAATGATGTTTCTGTGCAGCTGTCATTGTTCTACAGAGTGAATTGTATCCAAATATGGAAGCTATGGTTTAAAAAACAAACTCAGCAAAACAAAAACAAGTATAATATTTTATAATAAATATTTTTTCCAATTAAAATACTTGAATTATTAAAATTTAGTTTGATAAAGTTTCTTAAATTGAGGCACAGCTATTGTGAGCAATGATGAATGACTATTTATGGGCTACCTATTTGATGGCAAATATAGTGTTGGGTAGCATTGCTGCAGCTGCTGCAGTCCTGGCTCGTTAAGTCCAATCTCGGCTCAGCTGTTTTCTGGCTGTGAATTTAGGCAGTTTAAGTAATTTTTCTGAGTTTTAGTTTATTTATTACTGTAACAGAGAGAAAAACATGTACTTAAATAGTAATTGATTAAAATATTTTTAAACTACTTAGCACTATGCTTAGCATAAAGTAGACATCCAAATATTACTTACAACATGGCAGATCATTGGTATGTGTTAATAGTAGCAATGATTCATATTTATCAAGAACTTACTATGTGTGAAGTGCTCTTCAAGAATTTTCAATGTTCTTAACTCACTTTATCTCCACAACAGTCCAGTAGAATAGGAATTATTTTATATATTCTGGAATTTCACATCTGTGATAGCTAAACCTCAGATTACACATCTTGCTGAAGATAACAGAGACAGTACATAACAAAGCTATGATTCAAACCAAGTTGTCTGGTTTGTGGAGCCTTACCTGTGCCTTAAATATGTTTTCTAATTAGAAAGAAATCATTAAAAAGTGACCCTTGCCACTTTCTCAGTAAAAATAACAATGCACTGTGTACTTTAGGGTGAAATCTGAAGCTAAAATAACTTGCTTTCTTTAGACAGAACCTACATATTTCACTTATGTGACCTCTGCTGTCGATTTAAGAGAGTTTTCAGAAAAAAAGGCACACTCCCTCAAAAAAAAGGACAGAAAAACAAGTCAAGTTGGTTATCAAGGTATACAGCTTATAATAAAGAGTCCTGCATGTGTATCACATCAAAGATTTATATAGCAATTTATTGTCAAACAGATAACAGCATGTAAATTTCTAAGAATCAACTTGGTGCCACTGGAAAAATCACACTCCTGAGACCCAGGCATTGCATACAGTTCCACAGCAGCTGAGTCATGAAGACTTTTATAGATTAATAAGCCTCAACCTTGCTGCATTAAAAAGCATCTTTATCAACAAAGAGTTTCAGGGAGCTGCAAAACCACAACGAGAGGATTAGAACAGGGGGTCTTCTGCATGTATGTATGCTATTTTTACAAGGTCACTGCTGTATAGCTACATTATGATTTAGTTTTGATATTCCAATATAATATAGTAATATGGTATGGTATCCAAATACATGTCATGTCTTCTCTTTTCCTGGGTGAATAGAATGCTTGTTCTTCTATCCTCAAATCATTAAAAGAGAAATAAGTTAATGAGGATGCATTTGGTTTTGGGCAATAGTCAAAGTTTTTATTCTGACCTTTGTCTTGTCCTTGAGCCTTGGTTTGTTTTCTATAAATTTAAAGATTAATAATAAGCACTTCATAAACTTCTTAATCCTCAAAGTACACATATCACTGAGCTACTCACCTGGGAAAAGTATGACTGAGAAGTGTTGTTTCATAACTATTTCAAGTAGACATTATTAATCATTTTTATTATCAAATTCAAAAGAAGCAAGTAAATTTATATATCTACTTAATGAAAATGTAAAAGAGTTTATAACTATTTTTGAGTGATTACTATCCATTATTGCTGGTCAATGGGACAGTTAGTGTTTGGAATATTATAAAAGATGTTTAAAAACATATGAACTGAGAATAATTTTTAGGTTGTTTTCATGTCGTTGTTAGGTATCGATTAGGAAGCTTTTAAGGAAAGAACTTCATTGAATTCTCATCGTGCGACTGATGCTTTACATTCATTGAATTCATATAAGCCTGACAATAACTATTGATATAATGTCATTTTCTTCCCTAATACAGATGAGGTTATTGAGACTCAGATTATTAACTAGTTGGACTTAACAAAGGCATTAATTAAGAGGAAGAATAGATACTGGAACCTAGGTTTCTGAAAATTCCAAAACTTTCTTCCTACACCCTTACTACCTCTTGATTTTATTTGTTTTGGAGTGATCTTGGCATAACCTAATTCCTTAAATAATAATCAACTATTCTAATGATTACATAACCTGGCATTTAAATAACTTGATTATGATATGGCTAATTTGGTCCAATGTATATTCATTAGATGCTTATTTTTAGACTATGGCCTATAATAACAGATGTTTATATTGGTTTGAGTGGTTAACACAGTGGGGGGAAAAAGCAAGACAAAAAGTCCTTTAGTACACTTTATAACTGAATTTACCAGTCAATTAAATTAAAACAAATTATATGTGAATGATATGTTACATCTAGATGAAATATTTAGATTCAGATAATAGTATCAAAATACTAAATTATTATATATATTATTCAGTAAAATACAACTGATGAATTTACTGGTAAACATAATCAAGTATGGCATTAAATGATTGTATTATAATGGTAATGCAGGTTATGTAAAATCACTTAGATATACACACTGAAATATTTATAAATAAAAAACATAATGTCAGGCATTTGTTATAAAATATTACAACAAATAAACAGAAAACACAAAAACAAAAAAGAAGTTTTTGTTGGGGTGAATGGAAAAAACAAAATAGGTGGAAAATTGTTAAAATTGTGGGTACATGGGAATTTATCTTTTGTATATATCTAAAAACTTACACAAAGAGTTTAGAAAAGTGCCTGACCAGGCAGTGGCGCAATGAATAGAGCTTCAGACTGGGATTCAGAGGACCCAGGTTCAAAACTCAGAGGTTGCCAGCTTGAGCGCAGGCTCATCTGGTTTGAGCAAGGCTCACCAGCTTGAGCCCAAGGTCGCTGGCTCAAGCAAGGGGTCACTCAGTCTGCTGTAGCCCCCCTACCCCTTGGTAAAGGCACATATGAGAAAGCAATCAATGAACAACTAAGGTGCCGCAATGAAGAATTGATGCTTCTCATCTCTCTCCATTCCTGTCTGTCTGTCCCTCTCTCTGTCTCCATCACACACAAAAAAAGAGTTTAGAAAAGCAATCAGTTAATCATATACATTAGGTTGAGGCTGAGAAATAGCATAGGTTTGACTAGTCTGATTAAATATGTGTTCAGATTTAGAGTTGTTCTCTGTGTAGTTAAAAACATAAATTTCATTTTTTTAAAATTTTTTAATTCAATTTTTAAATTTATTGTGTTAACATAGATTGAACTATCCCACTCAATATAACACCCTCACCCCCAACAATGTGCCCCCATTACACTCTATTTGCCCCCTTACCTCCCTCCTCCCATTCCCTCTGGAATTTGCTGTCCTATTATCTGTATCTATGTGTTATGTACAGTGTACATAAAGTCACGGTGCACTTTTGACCGGTCACAGGAAAGCAACAAAAGACGATAGAAATGTGAAATCTGGGAGAGACAAGATGGTGCTGGAGTAGGCGGATGTACCAACATCTACCTCCCAGAACCAAAGTGGATTACAAACTAATTTTATGAACTATCATTTGGAAAAATCAACTTTGGACAAAACTAAGAGGACTCTTTAACCAAGGAACACTGAAGAAGCCACACCGAGACTGGTAGGAAAAGCGGAAACGCGGAGAGGGCTGCCCAGTTCCCCAGAGCGAACAGCAGCAAGGAGAGACTCGCATGGCAGGAAGTGAGTTTAGCAGAGGGGAAAGGGTCCTGAGCCCCAGGAACAAAGCCCCAGCCTGCAGCCCCAGAGCCCAGAAGAGGCGTAAGGACAGTATTTAGCTGGAAACAAGTCAGGATACTGTTTGTGAGAAAGAGTCTGATTTCTCAGACCCAGGATCCTTCTTAAAGGGACCGCGCAGAATATCTCTCTCACAACCACTCACCAGGGGCCCCTGGGGATGGGGGGGTGGTGGAGAGAGGAGAGGACCAGAGTAACAGGAAGAGAGTGTAATCTAGGAAGCACAGGGAGAAACATTTTGGGAGATAGCCACCCTAACCCCTGGGACGAGTCACTCCACAAAGCTGAAGTGAATATTTCCCCCGGAAACAGCAATACCAGCAAAGGGAAGCAGGAGAGCAGCCAAACAAGCTCCCCTATGGCACTCAGAGCAGAGTTTCATAGAAGGACGGAGCTTTTGGGTCTACAGTAGTGAGTCTTAGGGTCCGAGCTGCAACGCCCACACCCACGTGGCTGAGGGCGCGCTGGAGGGCGGGCAGCAGTGGGAGACAAAAGCGCGGTTCTGCTGGCAGGGGCGGAAGCCAGCTGGCCACCACTGGGCTCAGGTGTGAGCTCAATCTTGCCCAGCTGGGGAGAAGGGGGCATGCAAAAGCGGTCAAGCTCAGCTGCCAGCAGCCTGTAATCCAGCTTGCGGGAGAAGGGCGGGAACTCCGGAAAGGTGGAGACCAGCCCCTGAGCAAGGGCAGAGGAGCACAGCCTTGCCCAGCCCGTGCAACCCAGGTTTGCGGTCTGACTTGGTAGCCGGCTCCTCCCGTGGGGGTGGAGCCAAAAACCCAGAAGAGGTGGAGTTCCGCTACTGAGCTGAGCTTGGGCACGCAGTCCTGCCCAGTGGTAGAGCCAAGGCTAGAAGCCATTCCTTGAGTGGGCTCCTCCTGCAAGGGCAGGGCAAAAGCCCAGAAACAGGAGGACACCTGCAGCTGAGCAAAGGTGCTTGCCAGTGCCCTCAGGACCAAGCATAACATCACACACAGGGGCGGGGCAAAGGCCAAGGCCACCAATGCTTGTGCACCTGAGAGCATGATCACAGCCACTCCCGTGAAGAGAAAATGTGGAGGCAGAGAAATACAACACAAATAAAACAAGAGAAATTCCCAGAAAAGTACCTAAGTGAATCAGATATAACCAAATTACAAGATGCAGAGTTTAAAATAATGATTGTTAGGATGCTCAAAGATATTAGAACAACCATAGATGGCCATTACGAAAACCTAAATAAAGAGATAACAAATATAAAAAAGGACATTGAAATAATAAAAGAGAATCAGTCAGAAATGACAAATACTATATCTGAAATAAAGAATACAATGGAAGGAATTAAAAGCAGGATGGATGAAGCAGAGAATCGAATCAGTGAGTTAGAGGACATGATAAATAAAGGCACAGAAGCAGAGCAGAAAAAAGAAAAGAGACTCAAAAAGTCTGAGGAAACTCTAAGAGAGCTCTGTGACAACATGAAGAGAAATAACATCCGCATCATAGGGGTTCCTGAAGAAGAAGAGAAAAAAAAAGGGATAGAGACTTGGTTCAAACATATTATAGCAGAAAACTTCCCCCAATTAAGGCAGGAAAATATTTCACATGTTCAGGAAGCACAGAGAACTCCATTAAGGAGAAACCCAAAGAAACCAACACCAAGACACACATAGTTAAAATACCAAAGCTAAATGATAAAGAAAAAATATTAAAAGCTGCTAGAGAAAAAAAGACTATCACCTACAAAAGGAGCCCCCATAAGGATGACTTCTGACTTCTCAACAGAAACACTTGAGGCCAGAAGGGAATGGCAAGAGATATTCAAAGTAATGCAGAACAAGAACCTACAACCAAGACTACTTTATCCAGCAAGGATATCATTTAAAATTGAAGGAGAAATAAAAAGCTTTACAGACAAAAAAAAAAAGAAAAAACTCAAGGAATTCACTGCAACCAAACCAAGGCTGCAAGAAATGCTAAGGGACCTGTTGTAAACAGATCAAAGGAAAAAAAGAATATAGCAAAAGAGGAATACAGTTTTAAAGAAAAAAAATGGCAATAAACAATTACATATCAGTAATAACCTTAAATGTTAATGGATTAAATGATCTGATCAAGAGACATAGGGTAGCTGCGTGGATAAGAAAACAGGACCCATACATATGCTGTCTACAAAAGACACACCTTAAATCAAAAGATGCACACAGACTGAAGATAAAAGGATGGAAAAAAATATTTCACGCAAATGGAAATGAAAAAAAATCTGGGGTAGCAATACTTATATGAGACAAAAAGGACTTTAAAACAAAGACCATAGTTAGAGATAAAAGAGGTCACTACATAATGATAAAGGGAGCAATCCAAAAGGAAGATATAACCATTATAAATATCTATGCACCTAATATAGGAGCACCTAAATATATAAAGCAGACTTTGATGGACTTAAAGGGTGAGATCAACAGCAACACTATAATAGAAGGGGATTTCAATACCCCATTAACATAATTAGATAGATCCTCAAGAAAGAAAATTAACAAAGAAACAGCAGACTTAAAGGACATATTGGATCAACTCAATTTAATAGATATCTTCAGAACCTTTCACCCTAAAACAGCAGAATATACATTCTTTTCAAGCGCTCATGGTACATTCTCTAGAATAGACCACATGTTAGGGCACAAAAGCGGTCTCAACAAATTTAAAAAGGTTGAAAACATATTGAGCACTTTCTCTGATCACAATGGCATTAAACTAGAAATCAACCACAATAGAAAAATTGAAAAACATTCAAACACTTGGAAACTAAATAGCAAGTTATTAAATAACGAATGGGTTAACATTGAGATCAAGGAAGAAATTAAAAAATTCCTAGAAACAAACGATAATGAGCATACATCAACTCAAAATTTATGGGACACAGCAAAAGGAGTCCTAAGAGGGAAGTTTATAGTATTACAGGCATACCTCAAGAAGCTGGAAAAAGTTCAAATAAACAACTTAACCCTGCATCTAAAAGAACTAGAAAAAGAACAGCAAGTAAATCCCAGAGCTAGTAGAAGGAAGGAAATAATAAAGATCAGAGCAGAAATAAATGACATAGAGGCTAAAGAAACAATACAGAGGATCAATGAAACCAGGAGCTGGTTCTTTGAAAAGGTAAACAAGATCGATGAAGCTTTAACCAGATTCACCAAAAAAAAAGGAGAGAGGACTCAAATAAATAAAATTAGAAACGAGAGTGGAGAAATAACAACTGACTAAACAGAAATACAAAATATTATAAGAAAATACTATGAAGAACTGTATGCCAAAAAACTAGACAACCTAGATAAAATGGACAAATTCCTTGAAACAAATAATCTTCCAAAAATTAATCTGGAAGAATCAGAAAACCTAAACAGACCAATTACAATAAATGAGGTTGAAAGAGTTATCAAAAAATTCCCAAAAAATAAAAGTCCTGGGCTTGATGGCTTCACAAGTGAATTCTACCAAATATTCAAAGAAGAACTAACTCCTATCCTTCTCAAGCTATTTCAAAAAATTCAAGAGGAAGGAAGACTTCCAAGCCCCATTTATGATGTGAGCATAATTCTGATTCCAAAACCGGACAAAGACAACACAAATAAAGAAAATTATAGGCCAATATCTCTGATGAATATAGATTCTAAAATCCTCAACAAAATATTAGCGAACCGGATCCAGCAATATATGAAAAAAATCATACATCATGATCAGGTGGTATTTATTCTTGGGAGGCAAGGCTGGTACAATATTTGCAAATCAATCAATGTGATTCATCACATAAACAAGAGGAAGGAGAAAAACCACATGATAATTTCAATAGATGCAGAAAAAGCATTTGATAAAATCCATCACCCATTCATGATCAAAACTCTCAGCAAAGTGGGAATACAGGGAACATACCTCAACATAATAAAGGCCATCTATGACAAACCCACAGCCAATATCGTACTCAATGGGCAAAACTTCAAAGCAATCCCCTTAAGATCAGGAACAAGGCAGGGGTGCCCCTTTCACCACTCTTACTCAACATAGTTCTGGAAGTCCTAGTCACAGTAATGAGACAAGAAAAAGAAATAAAATGAATTGAAATTGGAAAAGAAGAAGTGAAAATATCATTATTTGCAGATGTTATGATATTGTATATAGAAAACCCTAAAGTCGCAGTCAAAAAACTACTAGACCTGATAAATGAATTCAGCAAGGTGGCAGGATATAAAATCAATACTCAGAAATAAGAGGCATTTTTATATACTAACAATGAACTTTCAGAAAGAGAAATTAAGGAATCAATCCCCTTTACCATTGCAACCAAAAAGTACCTAGGAATAAATTTAACCAGGGAGATTAAAAACTTGTACTCAGAAAATAATAAAACATTGATAAAAGAAATCAGGGAAGGTACAAGCAGGTGGAGGCATATACCAAGCTCATGTTTAGGAAGAATAAATATCATTAAAATGTCTATATCACCTAAAGCAATTTATAAATTCAATGCAATACCAATTAAAATACCAATGACTTACTTCAAAGATATAGAACACATATTCCAAAAATTTATTTGGAACCAAAAGAGAACACGAATAGCCTCAGCAATCTTGAAAAGGAAGAATAAAGTGGGAGGTATCACACTTCCGAATATCAAGTTATATTATAAGGCCATTGTACTCAAAACAGCCTGGTACTGGCATAAGAACAGGCATATAGATCAATGGAACAGAACTGAGAACCGAGAAATAAAGCCTGACTTTTATGGACAACTGATATTTGACAAAGGAGGTAAGAGCATGCATTGCAGTAAAGACAACCTCTTCAACAAATGGTGTTGGGAAAATTGGACAGATACCTGCAAAAAAAATAAAAATAAAAAAAATAAAACTAGACCATCAACTTACACCATTCACAAAAATAAACTCAAAATGGATAAAAGACTTAAATGTAAGCTGTAAAACCATAAGCATCTTAAAAGAATAGCAGTAAGCTCTCTGACATCTCTCGCAGCAATATATTTGCTGATTTGTCTCCACAGGCAAGTGAAATAAAAGGCAAGATAAACAAATGGGACTTTATCAAACTAAAAATCTTCTGTACAGCTAAAGACAATAAGAACAGAATGAATAGACAAGCTGCATATGGGAGAATAAATTTGACAATGCGTCTGATAAGGGGTTAATAACCAAAATTTATAACGAACTTGTAAAACTTAATACCAGGAAGCCAAACAATCCAATCCAAAAATGGGCAAAAGAAATGAATAGACACTTCTCCAAAGAGGACACACAGATAGCCAATAGGCATATGAAAAAATGCTCAACATCATTAATTATTAGAAAAATGCAAATTAAAACCACAATGAGGCCCTGGCCGGTTGGCTCAGTGGTAGAGTGTCGGCCTGGCATGCAGAAGTACCGGGATCAATTCCCGGCCAGGGCACACAGGAGAAGCGCCCATCTGCTTTTCCACCCCTCCCCCTCTCCTTCCCCTCTGTTTCTCTCTTCCCCTCCCGCAGCGAGGCTCCATTGGAGCAAAGATGGCCCGGGCGCTGGGGATGGCTCCTTGGCTCCTTGGCCTCTGCCCCAGGCGCTAGAGTGGCTCTGGTCACGACATAGCGATGCCCCAGAGGGGCAGAGCATCGCCCCCTGGTGGGCGTGCTGGGTGGATCCCGGTCGGGCGCATGCAGGAGTCTGACTGTCTATCCCTGTTTCCAGCTTCAGAAAAATACAAAAACAAACAAACAAAAAAAACCCACAATGAGATATCACCTCACATCAGTCAGAATGGTGCACATCAATAAAACAACACATTATAAGTGCTGGCGAGGATGTGGAGAAAAGGGAACCCTCCTACACTGCTGGTGGGAATGCAGACTGGTGCAGCCACTGTGGAAAACAGTACGGAGATTTCTCAAAAAATTAAAAATTGAACTGCCTTTTGACCCAGCTATACCACTGTTAGGAACATACCCCAAGAACACCGTAGCACTGTTTGAAAAGAAGAAATGCACCCCCATGTTTATGGCAGCTTTGATCACAATAGCAAAAGTCTGGAAACAGCCCAAGTGTCCATCAGAGGATGAGTGGATTAAAAATCTTTGGTATATATATACTATGGAATACTACTCAGCCATAAGAAATGATGACATAGGATCTTTTACAACAACATGGATGGACCTTAATAACATTATACTGAGCGAAATAAGTAAATCAGAAAATACTAAGAACTTTATGATTCCATATATAGGTGGGATATAAAAATGAGACTCAGAGATGTGGACAACAATGTTAGGGTCACAGGGTGGGGAGGAGGAGAGGGAGGGGGTTAGGGGAGGGGAGGGGCACAAAGAAAACCAGTTAGAAGGTGACGAAAGACAATTTTATCAAGTCACCGCATCAAAATTAACCAAAAAAAAAAAAAAAAAAAAAAAAAGAATGTGTCTCACAGCTAATTCAGGCAGTTAGAAGAATAGTATAAGGATGCTAATTCTGCTTCTCAGGCCACATCCTGCAATAGGGGCCCCAAGGAAATTGGTGATTTGGCTCCTCTGATTTTGCCAATTGGATTAAAAAAAAATAGGTCAGGAACGCCCTGAAATGGAACTAACAATACATGAGCATAAATTTAAAGGACTTTTAGATACTGGAGCTGATGTCTGTTATTGCTAAGCTACATTGGCCTCCTTCCTGGCCCACTCATGCAGGAGCTACACAGAATTACAAGTTAAAGGGCAGAGTAAATCCCCACAACAAAGTTCTAGTTTTCTACATTGGTAAGATTAAGGAGGTCATTCTGGATTTTTTAAGCCTTATGTGCTCCCTGGATGGCCTGTTAGTTTGTGGGGTAGAGATGTTTTGAAAAATATGGGAGCGTTGCTTGTCAGTCCTAATGGTTTAGTCAGTACTCAGATGCTTGATCAGGGATTTTTGCCCACCAGGGGACTAGGGAAAGAACAGCGAGGAATTCCCACTCCCATAGAAATGGCACCCAATACCAGAAGGTGTGGATTAGAATATCAAAATTTAGCACAGGGGCTTTGGTAGTTCCTGCTACCTCAGTAATGCATTGTGCAGACCCAATTACTTGGGAATCAGATAATCCTGTATGGGTAGACCAATGACCCCTTTCTCAGGAGAAACTTAGGGCAGCAGTTGCTCAATTGGTACAAGAGCAGCTACAGCTTGGGCACATTGAACCATCTAATAGCCCATGGAATACACTTCCATATTTTGATCTTGTTGCCTCCTGGATTATCAAGGGGCATAGGCGACCCTTACAGTTTATAAGTTTTGAGCCTCAAAATTATTGTTGTTCCTTTTTTCAAAGGATCAACAACAATGGCTATGGGAAACTTCCACTAAATGTCAAATCGCTCTTGCAAATCAATGGACAACTTTATACTGAAACTGTCAACTTAAAATCAGCTCAAAGTCTAGAATTATATGCCATTATCATGGCTTTTCAGCATTTGCCATATTCTCCCTTTAATCCATATACAGACAGCAAATATTTACTTACGGTGTTTCCACTATAAAGACTGCTGTCTTAGGGACAAATGCTGATGAACTATTTCAGCAGTTCCTCCTTCTTCAAAGACTTGTATGTCAACATAGAGCTCCATGTTTTGTAGGACATACTCAAGCTCACTTCATGTTCCCTGGAGCTTTAGCACAAGGCAATGCCCCCTTTTTTTTTCTTTTTTTGTATTTTTCTGGGGTTGGAGGTGGGGAGGCAGTCAGATGGACTCCCCGCGTGCGCCCGACAGGGATCCACCCGGCATGTCTACGGGGGGGGGGAGGCTCTGCCCATCTGGGGTGTTGCTCTGTTGCAACCAGGGCCATTCTAGTGCCTGAGGCAGAGGCCGCAGAGCCATCCTCAGCGCCCGGGCCAACTTTGCTCCAGTGGAGCCTTGGCTGCAGGAGAGGGGGGAGGAAGATGGAGGGAGGGAGAGGGGGAGGGGTGGAGGGGTGGATGGGCGCTTCTCCTGTGTGCCCTGTCCGGGAACCGAACCCGGGACTCCTGCACACCAGGCTGACGCTCTGCCGGTGAGCCAACCGGCCAGGCCCTAGGAATGCCCTTGTTGATCAAGCTACCCCCCAAAAAATTATTTGGAGCAACCATGACAGATTGAGCAATTCAGTCTCACACTATTCATCCCTAGAATGCTGCAGCCCTGTGTAAACAGTTTCAACTTTCTCGGAAAGCAGCACGGCAGATTGGAAAATCCTGTCCAAGGGGTCCTATACTATAATCTACCCCTTCCTTTGGAGTTAACCCTCAGGGACCCATACCAGGACAACTTTGGAAAATGGATGTTACTCATATACCTTCATTTGGCAAACAGTCCTATGTCCACATCAGAGTGGATACATATTCTGGATTTATAGTACATCTGTCAGAACAGGAGAGGCTGCTAAGCATGTTATAGCCCATTGTCTGTATGCACTGTTCTATTATTTGATTTCCTAAACTGGTTAAACTGACAATGCTCCTGCATATGGAGCAAAAGCATTTAGTATTATTTTGTCATTCTTACAATCTTTAAAGTCAAGGTATTATTAAAGTGTACCCAGCAAATATTTTAAGGTCAATTTAAAAAAAATTTAAAAGGGAGGAGTCATATCCTGGAACTCCTATGGGTCTACCATATTATGCTTTTTACTTAAATAAAATTTAAATTTTTTTTGAATGCTGATGAACAGGAGATGCCAAATCTTTTTCTCCTGCAAACTACTACCTTCTTTATTTGATCCAGCTAATAACACTGTTTTGTCTTTTTCCAAATAGCTCCAGATATATGGAAAAGATTTATATAGGCAGATGGGGATCCTCAAACCCCTCAGTGAGATCTTCTGAGCATGGCCTTTAAGATACCAAGAGGCAGAAAAAGCCCAAAAGAGATCAGGGGAACTACCAGCTTTTAGGATATGCCCTTAAAGGCTCTAACGCCCCAAAGGGGTCTCATAGGATGCCATCTGGGTCCTGCTTCAATAGTGGAAAGGAAGGTCATTGAGCTAAAGCCTGCCAGACTTACATGCCTCTGCTGTGAGGCAACAGGGACACTGGAAGGTAGGCTTCCCCCTCGCTCCTCTAAGGGAGGGTTCAGTTTCTTCCAGCCCTGCTCCAGCCACCTATGACCTAACCTTGCCCAGAATGCTGGGGTTTGCCACTGAAGGCTGAAGGTGCCCAGGGCCATCGGCCCCAGCTACGACACTGTGGACGAGCCTAGGGTATTTCTTCCAAGAAGCAGGTAAACTGATCTCATTTGCACAAGGGCCACTTAACTATGTTTTGCCTGAATAGTCAGGTTTTTATTCTTCCCTCAAAGATCTCTGTTGTGGGTGTTGATAGTCCTATTTTCTACTGCTTTGCTCAATATATAGTGTTTCCTTTATCCCTCCTACCTAAATGCCCCACTCATATTTCAGGCTGGGACCTACTCCTAATTTAGAGCTCTCTTTCCCCCTTTTGCCAACTTCTATTATGAATCTACCTTTGCCACCCAGCTTAGTGTATCCAAAGGTTCTCTTGACCGTGCCACAGTCGCAGAGCTCCAGGGAAAAGCAACCTGGTCTCATCTCTCCAGGCAGAGGATAACAGAAGCTCCATCTCCACACAAGCTGCAGATGGCTTTTCCAGTCTACCTGAATCATTACCAGCTAGAAGCAGCAGTCACTGGGACTTGGACATGAGCTGCAAAGTATAGAATTGTGACAACAATTCCAGTGCCATGAGAACTTTTCCTGGATGTGGACTTTTCCTGGACTCCTGCTCCCTGTGACAGCTCATAACAGACTGAACTGGGCTTGGGTTGCATTTTTCAGGGATTTGGCATGGTGTTGGGGCCAACTTGGACTTGGTGAATATGTTAAGGACACTACTCTTTTATGGATTTTTGCTGTATTGGCCAAGAGTTTGCTTAAAGGCTTTAATCACTGTAAAAAAAAATAGAAGACTGGATAAAGAAGATGTGGCACATATACACCATGGTATACTATTCAGCCATAAGAAGTGATGACATCAGATCACTTACAACAAAATGGTGGGATCTTCTCATACACTGTTGGTGGGAATGTAAAGTAGTACAACCACTATGGAGGAAAGTATGGTGGTTCCTCAAAAAACTGCAAATAGAACTACCTTATGACCCAGCAATCCCTCTACTGGGTATATACCCCAAAACCTCAGAATCATTGATACGTAAAGACACATGTAGCCCCATGTTCATAGCAGCACTGTTCACAGTGGCCAAGACATGGAAACAACCAAAAAGCCCTTCAATAGAAGATTGGATAAAGAAGATGTGGCACATATACACTATGGAATACTACTCAGCCATAAGAAATGATGACATTACATCATTTATAGCAAAATGGTGGGATCTTGATAACATTATATGGAGTGAAATAAGTAAATCAGAAAAAAACAAGAACTACATGATTCCATACATTGGTGGAACATAAAAACAAGACTAAGAGACATGGACAAGAGTGTGGTGGTTACCAGGGGTGGGGGGAGGGAGGACGCAGGAGGGAGGGAGGGAGAGATTTAGGGGGAGGGGGAGGGGCACAGAGAAAACTAGATAGAGGGTGACAGAGGACAATCTGACTCTGGGCAAGGGGTATGCAACATAATTTAATGAGAAGATAACCTAGACATGTTTTCTTTGAATATATGTACCCTGAATTATTAATGTCATCCCATTAACATTAATAAAAATTTATTAAAAAAAAAATGGTGGGATCTTGATAACATTATATGGAGTGAAATAAGTTAATCAGAAAAAAACAAGAACTGTAGTGTTCCATACATTGGTGGGACATAAAAATGAGACTAAGAGACACGGGCAAGAGTGTGGTGGTTACGGGGGGCAGGAGGAGGGAGAGGGGGAGGGGGTGGGGGAGGGGCACAAAGAAAACTAGATAGAAGGTGACGGAGGATAATCTAACTTTGGGTGATGGGTATGCAACAGAATTGAACAACAAGATAACCTGAACATGTTTTCTTTGAATATATGTACCCTGATTTATTGATGTCACCCCATTAAAAAATTATTTATAAATAAAAAGGGTTAAACAACTGGTTCTCTGCCCTGATGACCATTTTAAGTATAAAAAATGATATAATAAAAGGTAGTTTATTATTTCATGCATTCAATACTTAAATAAGAACAATAAAAGGGATATACAAAACTAGATTATGTTATAAGAAAGAGTATTAAAATAGTAATGAAAAAATATTAAATAATACCTGAAAACAAAACAATAAAACTGTTATTTAAGATATTTCCACATTGCATCTTGATTGGCATCCTCACTTGCAATTTTTTTTTTTTTTTACCTATGGATGAAATGAACATTACTACAGCCACTTAGAGTACACGGTTGCACAGATAAACATTAAGAAAGAGTAAGGAATGTAAATTTGTGATTTCCACATTGAGCAGCTGCCCAGGTTCTCACCTTAGAAAAGAAACCTGATTACAAGTGCCATTTTAACAACCAATTCGCAGAACTCAACAAAAAATTAGATATTGGTTCTACCGAACTGGTGCAAACTGGCTGAATTCTAGCACTGGCTGTAAGAATCTCAGTTGTTTGCCTTTTTTCCACTTGATTTTCAAGAGCATTTCTTTTCATCACTGAAATTAGTCACTGTATTTTTTACTAAGCATCATTCTTTGGCCCTAGGCAAACTGCAAAGTAAGTTTGACTTTGTCTCCCTGTAAGCTTTCCTCATCTCCTTCTTATGGCATTCTTTTCTTCCAGACCCACAATTGCTTTAGCACAGCTCCACAATGCCAGAGTTCTGCACTGCATCCCTCACTGCCCACCTCTTTTACCTCTTCCCCAGTTCCTGATTCTGTCTCTGTTCAATCTTTCTACTTAAGAATGCAAAATCATGGCCCTAGTGGGTTGGCTGAGAGTTGGCCCAGCGTCTGGAAGTCCTGGGTTCAATTTCTGGTCAGGGACACAGGAGAGGTGATCATCTGCTTATCCACCCCTCCCCTCCCCCTCCTCCTTCTCGCTCTCTCTCTCTTTCTCTCTCTCTCTCTTTCTCTCTCTCTTCCCCTTCTGCAGCCATGGCTTGACTGGTTAGAGGAAATAGGCCCAGGGTGCTGAGGATGGCTCCATGCCTTGATTTAGGCACTAAAACAACTTGGTTGTTGAGCAATGGAGCAGCAGCCTCAAATGGGCAGAGCATAGCCAGCTAGGGCACTTGCTGGGTGGATCCTGGTGGGGACACATGGGGGAATCTGTCTTTCTTCCTCCCCACCTCACACTTAAATGAATGAATGAATGAGTGAATAAATAAATAAATAGAGATAAAAATGAGAAATCAATTGAAAGTAACCAATACTCATATTAGCTGCACTGTGCTAATGATTGCTAATGGTTTAAAGGTATGCAGTCTCAGTAGATCTCAAGGGAGTGCCAGAGGTCCCAAGCCGCACACACTGGTTTCATGTCACTTTTAACCCAAATAAGCACGTTAGTTTTCAAATTAAATAAAACAAAGATATTAGGCTGCAGAAGGAACAAATTGTGTGCGTTTTAAAACTATATCACAAGACTTAGGGCCTGACCTGTGGTGGCGCAATAGATAAAGCATCGACCTGGAAATGCTGAGGTCGCCGGTTCAAAACCCTGGGCTTGCCTGGTCAAGGCACATATGGGAGTTGATGCTTCCAGCTCCTACCCCCTTCTCTCTCTCTGTCTCTCTCTCCTATTTTTCTCTCGCTCTGTCTCTCTCTCTATCCCTCTCTCTCTCCTCTCTAAAAATGAATAAATAAATAAAAATTTAAAACTATATCACAAGACTTCAATGAAATTTCAAGTTGGAAGTGGGTTGCTTTGGGAGCTTATTCCCCAAGGTCTGTATCTATTTTCTCTTGTCTCCTCCTCATCAGTGATGATCCCATGGGAAAATGTAAGAAATATCAGAACATGACTATCTTATGCACATCTATGTTTCCACTTGATTTTAACAACATGACCAACATGGTATTCTATAAAACAGTGGAAATATAAAGGCATTTGAAAGATGTGTGGATTTTAAGTATTTTCAAATGGACCCTCTGTAGAAAGTTATAGAGATTCTAGGTCATGTATTTTGTTTACTATAAATAGACTTGGTCATTGCCTTTAAGCAATATATAAACTATAATAGAAAATTATAAAACAAAAACAGAAATGTATTAGTACAACAGTTATTAGTGCAAATGTATTAGTATCAACAGCTAGTTGGCATAACCTACACCATCAATTCTCCTATTTCCTATGAAAATTAGGGGAAAAAATTGCTTCAGAACTGGAATTTAAATAACATACATTTCTTATATCAAGTGTGTTAAAAATATGCACTGGTTCTAAAATTCACTTTTCTTTTAATTATTGTTAAAAACTAAACTCTGAAAGGTAAAAAGGTTGTATCAAAAATCAAATAATCCTTTGTAGACTTAAATTCTATTACACTCTCAATAGTTCCCTTGTTAATACTGAGGGCTTTATTGTCTCAAAACTTGAATTCAGAAATCAACCCAGCAATAAATGGAAATGTAGAATAAAAGATGCTAAATGAGCTTTTCAGTGAAACAAATGCCTGCCAATGGTTAAAAATAAGAATCTCTAAGTTTGGGTTTTACTTTAGGCCTTTGTATTATAGTTAATATAAAAAAAATAATAATAGAAAGATTTAGGGAAGGTTCTTTGCTGCTAAATTGAGTTCCTTGGGGGAAAAAGCAAAGTGGAGAGACCAATTTAGTCAGGGGAAATTATAATACACCAATCACGATGATTGATCCTGCACGAGCAAAAGGCACATGGAAACCATTTAAATGTTATCCATGAAACTACTGCTTTCAAACTTAATGACATTTTATTTATCAAGATTACTGCTTTCGGAGGCACTGGAGAGATGCTGTCACTGCAGGAAGGAATAGAGGTTTGGTACATTCTTCCTTGAGATTAAAGGTGAGAAATGTAGGGAAGGGGGGAGGCAATTGGTATCATTTCTTATCTCTTTGTCTACTGTTTCTCTAATAGTAAAACTCTTCTTCTTAAGCTCTTGTATTCCTTGCATATTCAAACAGTCCATTTGAGTGAGTTTTGAAGAATTTAAAAGGCATTTTGTTTAGTGCCCTTCTCCTACCCTTTATTTTTTGTTCTACAAGCTAATTCAGTTTCCATCTGGGATAGGGGAATTCATTTAGGCAGGCTGTCTTTATAAAAACTAAAGAAAAGATCACTGATGCCATTATGTGGGCTTTACATAAAAATAGTCCCTCTGTTTTGAAGTATGACTCTTTCTTGGAGTCACCTGAAGATAGACAACATATTGTGCACATGAATATTTTTCTTCCTTTTTTTTTTTAAACAAATTGTTTTTTGACTGTTTTAGAGAGAGAGGAAGGGGGAGAGAGAGCAAGAGAAAGATAGATGTCAATTTGTTGTTGCACTTATTTATGTATCTGTTGGTTGATTCTTGCATGTGAATATAAGAATTGAACCCATAATATTGGCATATTGGAACGACATTTTAACCAACTGAGCTACCTGGCCTGAACCATGTTTTTTTTTTTCTTACATATATGCAAGAAAAGTAAAACCATTGCAAAGTAGTGACATTTTCAGGAAATTCTCATGATCAATTCATTGCTTTCATTTAAGATCAATTCCCACCCCCCCACAATGTGGGTATTTGTAATGGGAAATAAAAACTAATGTTTTTGTTTTTAATGATGGGATTATTGAAGGTATTGTCTGATTCTCCAAGGTTATTTGGGATGTTATGGCTCAAGCAGGAGTTTTTCAGTATTATGCTAGATTGATTCTGATTGTGATTGAACGAAAGAAAGGAAAACATCCTTCTGAGATGCTAGCAGAATAAGTAAGATATATATCTTCACAAAAATGAGAAAGTTAGTTATTTGAATACATTGACTTATTTGAAAGTCTTTATAGAAATCATTTATCTAGAGCACATGAGCAAATCCTTTTCTTTGGTTTTGTGTTTTGTATTTGAATCCTGGCTTCCCTATAAATATTGACTTTGTGACTATGGGAAAATTTAACATCAATTAACTTCAGTTACCTTGTCTGTAAAATGAAAATACTACTACTACTTACCTTATAGAACTGTATTATTTAAATGGGATCATCTGTTATCATAATGCTTAGTATAATAAACATTAACTATTATTATTCAGGTTCAGAATAATAACCTGAATAATAGAAACCTGGGTTTCTATTCATCTTTTAGAAACAGAGTAAAACTTCACAATTATTTATGGAGAGAAAGAGAGTGGAAGGCATTCTTTCTCTATCATATATATAGATTGAGAAACCTGGACGCAGGGAACTCATGAACACAGCTTACCTATTATGTGGCCTTTATTTCTGTTTTGTTCCCACCATCCACATTTCTCCTTTGCTAACCTTACCAAGCTCTTCTCTTCTCCTATGTATGTTTTTTGGGTCTTGCATGTGCTTCTCTTTCTTTTTGCTACCTGCTGCTCCTCCTGTCATTTTCCTTCTGTGGGACTTCCGATAGGCTAGTTGCTCTGACCGAAATGCTCTTCTCCAATCTCTCTGGTCATTGAATTATGCTCTGACTTTTCTATAGGTGATTTTCTGATTCACTCAGTGGGTGTTCTTCGTCCTCCTCTAAGCACTGCTGGTACTCTTAAACCATCTTAACTACTTTCCTAACTCTGTGATAGTAGTCATTTATACATTTTATTTTATATGCCCACCAAATTGCACATTCGATCTGATTCATGACCTAGAGAGAGTGGTATGCCATAGAAAGGAGTCCTTCAAACAACCAATTCACTTCTCAAGGATTCACTTCTCACAGCACTTGGTTTCCCTCTGCTCTGTCACACCTGCCTGGGCCATGAATTTTATGCTTCTCCACACACTGATTTCCAGGGACTTCCTTAATGATAGAGCTGACCTGAATTCCTCCTAAGGATAATTAGACACCCAGACAAAGATGGGAATGTATTAGAAATCTATGAATCCCCAACTGCATATTGTTACCCACCTTCCCTGCCAGTAAATGGCATCAGTGGCTGTGGGACACACTCTTCCATGTTGCAGACAGTAAATAGATGTGGACTTCACTTCTTGCAGTCTCAGATAAGTAAGAGGAAGGCTAGGGAGGGGAATAGATGCTCTTGACATCTTAATTGACACTTAAGGTATTCCTTGAGATAAAGTAATACATTATGGCAGGCTCTATCCCATAGCTTAATTGCTGCACAACAGACTGTCCATCCAGTAACCCAAGCTGGAACCCGTGTCTTTATCCTCACTCAACTAACCCTCTTCCTAGTTGGTATGCAGTTGACCTCTGCATATCCATCCATATCTACATCTGTGTCTGCACTAGCTTTCAAACTAAATGGAGTCATCTCTCCTCTCCAAACCATTCTTGTGATTCATGAGAAAATTCTTTCTCTAAGATCTTATTTTTATATGGTGCTCTGTTACATGAAAACTGCCAGAATTTCCCATTTAAAAAAAAATAAGATTATGCTGTTATGTTCTTCAGATTTTGGCCTGGCTGTGTTTTCTTGTCATCATCCTTCTAAGAGCCCTTCTTAGATCCTGACATCCTAAGATTCTCATTGGTTTTACCACACAGATGTACTACTCATGGTTCCCCCAAACACAGCATCTCCTTTCATATCTCTTAGCATTTCCATAACTGCCCAGAATGCTTTGCCCTGAACCATACTCCCCTTTTACTTGTCTGGCTCTTATTTATTCTTTCAAAGCAGGTTGAAATGAAACCTTTCACTTCATATTTTGGTGTATCCACTGCATTTGGTATTGATACATTACTGTATGTCTCACATTAGATTCTAGCTATTTATATAACTAATTCTCATTAGACTGTGAACTCTTTATTTTATTTTATATTTTATTATTATTTTTTTAATGACACAGACAGACAGAGACAGAGAGAAGGACAGATAGGTATAGACAGGAAGGGAGAGAGATGAGAAGCATCAATTCTTTGTTGTGGCACCTTAGTTGTTCACTGATTGCTTTCTCATATGTGCCTTGACCAGGGGGCTATAGCAGAGCGAGCAACCCCTTTCTCAAGCCAGTGACCTTGGGCTCAAGCCAGCAACCTTGGGCTTCAAGCCAATGACCTTTGGGCTCAAGCTAGCCACAATGGGGTCATGTCTATGATCCCATGCTCAAGCCAGCAACCCCACGTTCAAGCTGGTGAGCCTGCACTCAAGTTGGCAACCTTGGGGTTTTGAACCTGGGTCCTTTGAGTGCCAGTCCGACACTCTATCCACTGCACCACTGCCTGGTCAGGCTAGCTCTTTATTTTTATAATCACACCTTCCCACAATTTTCAACCATCCTCTCTTCAATACATTGAAATACCTTTTATATAGTAGGTATTTGGTGAACTCAAAAATAAATACGGTTAATACATGAGAATGACTGTAATTTATAAAATATTTAAATAATAAATATTCAAAATGATCAAATTAGTTTTAGAATAGAAATACTTAAAATGCTAGTAATGTGAACCCAAATTGTTCAGGTCTAACATTTGCTATAATAATCATCATGCCTTGATAATTGGGTAGATTATCAGTACATATATTGAAGAAAACCCAGAAAACAAAACACAAAAACTCTGTTATTTTGGCCCTGGCTGGTTGGCTCAGTGGTAGAGCATCAGCCTGGCGTGTGGAAGTTCTGGGTTCGATTCCCGGCCAGGGCACACAGAAGAAGCGCCCATCTGCTTCTCCACCCCTCCCTCTCTCCTTCCTCTCTGTCTCTCTCTTCCCCTCCCGCAGCCAAGGCTCCATTGGAGCAAAGATGGCCCCGGCACTGGGGATGGTTCCATGGCCTCTGCCTCAGAGTGGCTCTGGTTGCAACAGAGCGACAGCCCGGATGGGCAGAGCATCACCCCCTGGTGGGCATGCCGGGTGGATCCCAGTTGGGCACATGCGGGAGTCTGTCTGACTGCCTCCCCGTTTCCAGCTTCAGAAAAATACAAAAACAAACAAACAAAAAAACACAAAAAACTTTGTTATTTTACTGAAATAAATTGCCTAAATAAGAGCAGCTACTTTTCTTTTTAAATCAGACCTGAAGTCTCAAGCTGAAAAGGTAGATTATATCAGTGATGATGAATGAAAACTATTTCTAAAAGTGAAAAGTTTATAGATTTAAAAAACAGATCCATTGACTTTTGCTAATGTTCTAGCTATTGAACTAGACTTGATTATCTAATTAAAATGACTTTTTGTTTTGTTTTGTTTTCCAATTTAGAGGAGGGTAGATAGAGAGACAGACTCCCGGATGTGCCCTGACTGGGATCCACCTGGTAACCCTTATCTGGGGTGGATGCTCTGCCCATATTGGGACATGCTCGCAACCAAGCTATTTTTAACACCTGAGACAGACACTCCAGGGAGCCATCCTCAGCACCCAGGCTGATGTGCTAAACAATCGAGCCAATGCTGAAGGAGGGCAAGAGAGAGAGAGATAGAGAGAAGGGGTGGGGGGAGAGGTAGAGAAGCAGATGGTCACTTCTCTTGTGTGCCCTGATTGGGAATCAAAATCAGGGCATCCACACACTGGTTTATGCTCTACCACTAAGCTAACTGGCCAGGGCCTAAAGTGACTTTTAAAATTTTTTTAAATTTTAATCCAACCCCTTCAGTATCCCTGGAGTGATCCCTTATACTGTGTGATTAGTTGAGAAAACATACACATACAGTCATATAATTGGTTCGCTTTTGAGGCTCAGGTTTTTATTTTAGATTTTATCTTAAATATTGTAAAGGGTGGTATTCCACTACTATTTTTCAAGTGTTAATGGAAAAAAAAAAAACTTTAAAGACCTGGATTCTTTAGTTAGAAGAAAAAAAATGAAGCAGTTGTCAGTTATTTGAGGTTTGTCTGGTTTAACTGAAATTATTTGAGATATATTCTTATCTTATTGATCTTTTTCTCACTCTTTTCTTTTGGCAAGATTACCCAATGCAAACTAGGACTCCTTAATATCCAATTTAGTGCCTCATTATCCCTTAACCACTAAAAGGACTTTAAAAAGATGCTGGCTGAACATTTGAAGACTTTTGGAAAATGTTTCTAAAATTCAGCTCTGTGCCCTGGCCAGTTGGCTCAGTGGTAGAGCATCAGCCCATCTGTGGATGCCCCAGGTTTGATTCTCAGTTAAGGGACATGGGAGAAGCGCCCATCTAATTCCCTGCCTTTCCCCCTCTCACCTCTTTCTGTTTCTGTCTCTCTCTCTTCTCCTCTCCTCCTGCAGCCATGGCTTGACAGGAGTAGGTTGGCCCGGGTGCTGAGGATGGCTCCATGGCCTACACCTGACTTGCTAAAAATGGCTTGGGTTGTACCCGAGCAAGGGCCCCAGATGGGCAGAGCATCACCCCCTAGTGGGCTTGCCAAGTGGTTGCCCCATTGTGCTGTATGCAGAAGTCTGTCTCTGCCTCCCCTTCTCTCACTAAATTAAATAATAAACAACCAAACAAACAAATAAATAAATGAGCTCTGTCTTTGGGTAAAACTGAAGAGGCATGAAGAAAACTGTTGGAAAAGAGTTAAATAATCAATCTTTTCTAGGCCAAACTGAGGGCCTCCCACTTTGGGTGAGATCAAGTATCAGGAAAACATTTTCTAATTTGTGTCCTTTAAAAGGGTTCTTTTCACGACGCCCTGAGGAATATGAGGTTTGGCCTCCTTTTTCAGATAAGAGCGGCTGAAAGAAGCACTTTGTCTTTTATGACTATATAATGCATAAAGAGTCCTTAACTTTGTCACAGAGCACAATTAAAGTCATTTTGATCAGTGTTTAGCTAAACAGGGGTGCACACACCATTGTCAGACCCAGTTAGGGCCCCTCTTTCCAGGTGCTCATGCCATCCATCTACTTTATTCCCTCCATCTGACCAGTTGCCAATCCT
Organism: Saccopteryx leptura; assembly: GCF_036850995.1. Taxonomy (NCBI): domain Eukaryota; kingdom Metazoa; phylum Chordata; class Mammalia; order Chiroptera; family Emballonuridae; genus Saccopteryx; species Saccopteryx leptura. Next base: position 176,669,458 of record NC_089504.1, on the reverse strand, counting down.
TCGAATGTCTCATTTGAAATGCTTCCAAAACATACCCCTTTATCTCTTCCACGTCTATATCTGTTCTACTCCTCATTCCGTGTTCTCACTGGTTCGAGCCATTTTTCATGGAGCTCTCACTCACCCCTACACCCTTTCTCTGGAGTCTCCCCACTTATTATAGCAAACACAAAGTGTTTTGCCAGTTTCCAAAATGCTTAATCCGCTCTTATCTTCCATACTCAATCTTATTTTTTTTACTGCTCTTTCCAGCATTCTTGTGAGTTTCCTGTTTTTTCAAGTAGTAAATTTTAGTACAGGCTTGAGAATCAGAGCTGTTTGTTAAACAATATATGACTGCTGATTTCAGACTTTCTTGTCCTAGCCTGGGAATCTGCAGTTTAAGGAATTCCTCCATGTGATTCTTATGTGTTTTAAAGTGGAGTGTCTCTGCCCACTTGCCTCTCCTGGCCTCACTAACTCAGTCTCTCTGTAACTTCTACCAAATGTGTCCCTTCTGCATGAGACACAACTTTCAATGCTTGTTCATTTGTGATGCTTTCTCATTGTGATTCTCCCATTACAATATGATCTCCCGGGGGCAGAGGTCACATTTATACTTAATTTAGAGGTAGAAAGGTCACTGAGCTAAAAGTTATACAAGTTGGCCTCTAGCACAAGTTCTACCTGCAATGATAAACATGGGTTTCTATATCCTCAATTTGCTCATAGATGGGGATAAGAACTGGTGGATGATGTCTAAGTCACCTTATACCCTAAAAGCCTACAGCGTCATTGTCATAGAAAGGTCAGGAGCTTTGTTCTCACACCTGAATTCAAATATTAGCTCTGCTATTAGCTGTATAGCCTGAAAGGAAGAATAACGTCTCTGAGTGCCAGTTTCAATAAGGATAATAACATATATCTTTTGAGATTACTATGAAGATAATATATGTAAATACCTGGCAAAGTAACTTGTATGAAGGTTTTAGTGTGTTGGTATTATTCAGTTTCTTCCTACCACTGTCATAGGCTGCATAAAGAGAAGCTGAAACATTACTTGTTGGATGATCACATACTTTTCTGAACACTGTGTTCCTTTATAGCTTTCTATCTGTACAGATTTTAGTTTAATGATACAAAATAATACTAATAGGGTTAAAATTTGGCTCTATTACTTAATAACTTAGTGACCCTGTGCATGTTGCTTTACTTTTTTGAAAGGCAAACTCAAATATATATATATAACTGTTAAGTAGTTGTGAGGCATGTATAAGATAACACATATACATGCCCAGCCAGTGTGTAGCCTAGATTGTTAGTTATTATTAATACTTGACCCAACTGAAATTGCATTGTTCTATGTGCCAAGAGACCTGCATTAAGGGTTCTGGAACAGATCGGGGTGGGTTACATCATCTGCCTATATGTCAGTTTCCTGCTCTACAAAATAGTGCTAATAATAACCTATTTCATGGGGCAATTAAAAAATTAGATAAGGAAACATGGGAAAAACATTCAAAAGGCAAGGAGCTATACTGGGCATTACTTACATTTATTGTTATTATTTTCTCTGAATCCATATAGTAAAGGAGTTAAACCAAATAATATCAAGTGTTTATTTACATTTAACAGGAGTCCCCAAACTACGGCCTGCGGGCCGCAATGTGGCCCCCTGAGGCCATTTATCCAGCCCCCACTGCACTTCTGGAAGGGGCACCTCTTTCATTGGTGGTCAGTGAGAGGACCACTGTATTTGGCAGCCCTCCAATGGTCTGAGGGACAGTGAACTGGCCCCCTGTGTAAAAAGTTTGGAGACCCCTGAATGTTACACACATTTAATCCTCTCACTTAATCCTTATAAAATCTGCTGAAATAGATATTATAATTTCTCTTTTATAATGTGAAAATAGAGATTTAGCAAAGCCAAGTAATTTTCTCAAGGTTCCACACCCAGTGAGTTGCAGAACTGGATCTAAAAACCAAACACATGACACTGAAGAGCAAACATTTTTTTTTTAATAAATTTTTATTAATGTTAATAGGGTGATATCAATAAATCAGAGTACATATATTCAAAGAAAACATGTCCAGGTTATCTTATCATTCAATTATGTTGCATACCCATCACCCAATCACCCAAAGTCAGATTGTCCTCCATCACCCTCTATCTAGTTTTTTTGTGCCCCTCCCCCTCCCCCTTCCCCTCTCCCTCCTTCTCTCCTGCGCCCCCTCCCCACCTCTGGTAACCACCACACTCTTGTCCATGTCTCTTAGTCTCATTTTTATGTCCCACCAATGTATGGAATCATGTAGTTCTTGGTTTTTTCTGATTTACTTATTTCACTCCATATAATGTTATCAAGATCCCACCATTTTGTTGTAAATGATCCTATGTCATCATTTCTTATGGCTGAGTAGTATTCCATAGTGTATATGTGCCACATCTTCTTTATCCAGTCTTCTATTGAAGGGCTTTTTGGTTGTTTCCATGTCTTGGCCCCTGTGAACAATGCTGCAATGAACATGGGGCTACATGTGTCTTTACGTATCAATGTTTCTGAGGTTTTGGGGCATATACCCAGTATAGAGATTGCTGGGTCATAAGGTAGTTCTGTTTTCAGTTTTTTGAGGAACCACCATACTTTCTTTCATAATGGTTGTACTACTTTACTATCCCACTAACAGTGAATGAGGGTTCCTTTTTCTCCACAGCCTCTCCAACATTTGCTATTACCTGTCTTGTTGCTAATAGCTAATCTAACAGGTGTGAGGTTATCTCATTGTAGTTTTGATTTACATTTCTCTAATAACTAATGAAGATGAGCATCTTTTCATATATCTGTTGGCCATTTGTATTTTGAAGAGTAAATATTTAACCACTATCAAATGACCTCAAAGATTCCACCTAAGATTCTGTTCTCTTGGTCATGACTCTTATATGAAGATATTTTACTTGGCATTGGAAACATATAATGGATGATTTCAAAGTGAATGGGGAGAGCCCCTACATTTTAAAACAAAACTATGTAGCTGTTACATGCCCAAACTTTGCCTTCATTGATAATTCTGGATCCTTCTTGGTAGAGGACAGAAGCCACCGTGAACCTGAAGCCACACCATTCATCTTCAGACAATGAAGAAAGCCAAATTTTTTAGTTTCTTCACAGAAAAATCAAGCTCCTATCTCTCCTTATCTCTCTTAAATCACAACAATACTGTGAATTATTATTACTTTCACTTTGCAGATGAGGAAACTGAGGTTCAGAATGGTTAAGGGCTTTGTTCAGAAAGGTGGAGCTGTTGGAAGTTGAATATACATCTCTTAATACCAGGTCCAGTTTTCTCTTTAAGTATGTTCTGATATTTAGTCTAACTTGTAAATGTGATTTATATAGTTGTTGCAGAAATGCTTTACATTGACATGGTGTCTTAGGATGCTCTTATATTTTATTTGTCCTCACAACAGCCCTTGAATGAGACTCTTTCGCATAAATAAGAAAACTCAGATCCACAAAGGATATTCACTTGCCAAAATTCACACAAAATTCATACTAGTTAGTAAAATACCCCAAATTGTATTTCTTCATTTATTTTTATTTTTTACTGTCTCACACCTGGTAATGACTTGGATAATAAGATATAGTACTTTAATCACCATTCATTTTACAGGAAACATAAGCAAACCAAAGAATAATATCAGAAACCCAGAAAATTACATTTGAATTTGTGTTTTATTTCTTTGAAAGTAATTGAAGGTATTCTGTTAAAAATTTATTTTAAAATCTAAGAATAATAAAGGTTTAAGTTAATGATTAAAGAGAAGTCAGTCTTTTTTAAAGAAATGAGATAATTGTTCTATTATAATATCCACAAGTAACCCAATATATGCCCTTGGTTTTGATTGAGATCTTATTTAAACAAATGACTGAAAGCATCTGAAGTTTATATGCTTTAATTAATTAATTAATTAATTAATTAATTCTTTCATTTGCTATTCAGCAACTATGCTATGTCAAGTGTTGTGCAACATTTGCTGCGCTAATTAGTATAAAAGGCCATTTAAAGTACTTTTATAAACAAACCAAAATCGAAAGTAGAGTTAAATAGTTTGGCCTCCATGCAAAGAAGATTAGACTTTCTGTCATTCCTTTATTATTTCCATGGAAATGACAGTGTAGTTTAGCAGCACCCCAGCTCACTCCATCCAAGCCAAGAGCAGGGAAAAAAGGATTTCAGTTTGTCGTTGAATAGTCCTTATTCTTCTATTTTGCAGGTTTTCTTTTCACCCAACCTCACTCGTCTGTGAAAGCACCCACTCATGTGACTAATTCAGGGTTTATTTTCATTTAAAAGAATCTGTATTTTACCTAAAAGGAGAAAAATAAACATAAAATGAAATGCATTTAAAAATTAATACCATGTTGTTGCTTTAGCTATTTAGAATTTAATTCTTTAAGAGCAGGAGAATTTGATTTTTTAAGGGAATAAAGGGAGAATTTGATTTTTTAAGGGAATAATGATGGGTATGTGGCCCATATGCCAATTCATACAGCTGGAAAAAATGTACCAATACAAGTTGACAAAAAGAGAACCCATCAATAGATGAGATGGTACTGAGATTGAGTTCCATCAGAGGCAAAGGAAGCACAAAATTAGCTGTGATTAGCTGGCTCAAGCAGCTCTATAAATCTCCACCCCATCAACTCTTCTCCTAACCCCGCCTTTTAAAAGCAGGCCACTGTCCAATTTAAGAACTAAGTGTATCATTGCACAATTTGAATGATAAACAGAGTCCTAAACAAGTTCGCACTTTCTGACTTAGGAAATTGCATTTAAGTGTTCCCAAGCACTAGATGGGCTAGAAGGGCAATTCTCCATTTTCACTCTCTGTCAGTCATTTTTGCTACGTGTTTAAATGTGGAACATAATGGACTTTTGGTTAACCCGATGAGTTAACAATTTCTGCACACCTGCATTGGGGTCTTTGTAGGAAATTTTACCTGTGGAAAAGGAACACCCTTTAGCTTTTACACAATGTTGTTAATCCATGAGCCTTTCACGAGACTGTGATCCTGAAGACTCATAATAACCAAAAGCTATTTCTTCACTGAGAATCAAGAAAAAATGACCATGATCCCAGAACAACTTTTTTTCGGTGAAAGAATATTTCCCCTTGACTATAACTTTAATTAAACTCTATTAACTTTAATTTAATTTAAGCTATTTAAATAGTTCAAATGCTATTAAGCTCAAAGAACACATTTTTTTTTAAATGGTATTTAGTTCCTGGGCATTTTTCCTCGATCTCACACAATCTTAATTACTATCCACTTATTGTTAAGTACATCATAAAATAAAATATACTTGTAAATTACATTAATCTCCATAAAAGTAAACTTGAAGCAGAGCCATAAACTAACCCAAATCAGAGATACAATGAAAAGGCAAAAGTATATAAAACATCTTCAAACCCTTGGACAAACTTCTGTGATGATGAAGAGATTTTACTAAATTCTATTAATTCTATGAAACTGAGAAGAGGCATTTTCATGTATGGAGTATTATTATGTTATATTTCCATCTATTATGTGGTTTTCTTTCTTTTCTCTCTACCTTATTTTAATGTCTTTTCCCCAAAGTAGAGCTTCTCTATCTATAATAATTTGTATAGGTTTGCCAGGATATTTTCCCTAAGAGAAATAAAATACATTTGATTTTGAAGGAATACATTTTCCTTTCATCATTACTTGTATAATTATGGAATCCTGGCACATATTAATAAGTACGGAAAGAGTACTATTTAATTATATCTTAATGAACACTTGCAATTATACAATTTTAAAAATCCATAGGAAATTATAAAAATGCTTTTCATCAAGCAGAACATTGCTTAAATTCTATTTTCAAAAATACTACTTATTAATCACTCTAAGTCAAAGTTTTCATTATCTTAGAACTGTAGGCATTAATTTCAGAATATAGAATCATTGATTCTTGGATTTGGAAGTAATCTTGGGTGTTTTCAATTGAAATTTTTTATGGTCTCATAAACAGATGTTTTATTAAACTTTTTCTAATTTGCCATACACAGTTGTTACAGAGACGTTGCTTAAAATACCTCCAGGGATGTAATGTTTACTATCAGAGCAGGGAGTCTGTTCCAATGCTGAATGTTGGTAATGATTAGCAGATATCTCTTGAGCACCTAATGTGGGCAGAACACTCTTAGATATTAGGTGAAATATAAACTTGAGTCAAATTTTACTTTTGTATATAGAGTGCTGACACTCAAGTAGGGGATATCATGTGTCTGCATGAAAAATGGCTTGATTGGACAGTAATGTAGAAACTGTGTTCACTTGCCAGTTTAAATTTTACATACTCTTACCTCCGCTGAACAGTTGAGGTCATTGCCAGCTCATCAAGGCAGGAATGATTCCATGCCATTTACTGTAGCCTCTACTTTAAAATGTTGTCTCTCTTTCATCCCCTAAGCTAGCTGCATCTCCTTGAGTTTGTACCTGAACTTTTCCTTCTTGCTCAACAACTTTTAATTTAAAGCACATTAGCAGGGGCATCTGGGAATTTGATTTGGCACTTCTGAAAGGCTTTTTGCCTGACAATATTTTCAGTTCCTGTCTCACAACTGATGGGCAAGTAGTGCCCACCTCTCATCCAGCATAAGATTTCAGAACACATGAGCACAGTGGCAGTCCAGCCTCAGTGCCCCAGCCCCACTAGAGCCAGTGGAGCCAAGCACATATGTTGTGGAGACTAGCCAGCTGGTTGTAGAGACTTGTAGAAACCAACTGAAAATTCTCTTTGAAAGGCTCTAATAGAAACTAGAAAGCCCTTCTGGTGAAAACAGGAATACCAACCTTTTGAAATGTGGAGGTTACTTTTAACATCCAGAATCCCATGGCCAATCATCTGTTACTATTAATCTCTATTGATAAAAAAATAATTAAAATTTACTGTATTTAAAATGCTTTTACATCATTTCCCATTTTATTATCTAATATTTAAAAGAAATAATTATACTTGTGCCTGTGAGATATATTATTTACTCCAACTTCAAGAGTACTTAGTATATTTGTAACTTTATTAAAACCCTGGTAATAATTTCCTGGGATCTCACAGGTACATATTTCATGGAATCCAAACCATATAATGATAAAAATATAATTATACACTCATACTGTGCAAAGCAGATTATACATGTTATTTCTTTTAGTCTTGAAAACCATGTGATGTGCACTGTCACACTTATTTAATGGATGAGGAAACCAGGGCTTCCAGAGAATGAAAACTTGCCCTAGATATATAACTAGAAGTGACAGAACTGGGTTTGACTCCGGGCCTGTCTGCTCTGAGAGCCCTTGCTCTATGACATTACAATTGGGCACCAGGAAGGAGGTTTCAGGTAACGGTAAGTGAATCTGAGGTGAACAAGTATAAAGCCTGCACCCAGAATTCCCACTATGCCCAGCCCAGCCATCTCTGTTGCATTAGCTGATATGTCAACCATTCTCACAAGCTAAAGGGACCTTTATACTGAAGGTAACCAAAGAAAAAGGATTTCATTTCAGTATTGTATAGCAACCTCTGAGTTAACGTTAAAATTCGACTTTAGTTGATTTTACTTATCCATATCATTTTGTTTTCTTAGTACTACTCTCAAGGCAAATTTCTGCAGTATGATAATCACCTAGGTTGGCTGAACACACTCCTTGATGTTTATCTCCTAACTAATGCAAGATAATCATATGTTAATCAGGGTTCTCTACTGAACACAAAGACAGTCAGAAATTTTAATTATGATAAAATATAGGAAGTGTCACAAATAGTAAGAAAGAAAAACAAATAAAATACTATCTAAGAGGAAAGAAACATTATTATGACCTTATTAGGTCAGAGAAGGCTTTATGTAAAAATAAATTGGTATTTCTCTTGGATGTTTAATAATAGTTAGGTTTTGGGAATTTAAAGTTGATAATAGGATGGGCCTGTGGGTAGAGGGAACATTTCTTTGTCATCTAAATCAGGACATATTGTAGAGTAAAAAGAGATACTTTTAATAATTATACTTAAGCAACAGACCAGACTGGGACTGTCCTGGGCTGACCTGCATGCATGGTCCCCAGAACAATAGGAGTCAAATTAAAAAGTGCATTTGGACCACATTGCTAAGGGTCTTCAGTGATAGGCAGTATTTTATAGACAGTCTAGTCATTGAAAGTTTGCAAATACATGATACAAATAACTGTCTTTCTAAAAGGCATCCATATTGGAAAAGAAGAAGTAAAGGTATCACTTTTTGCTGATGATATGATCCTATACATCGAAAACCCGAAGGACTCCACAAAAAGATTATTAGAAACAATAAACCAATACAGTAAGGTCGCAGGATACAAAATTAACATACAGAAGTCCATAGCCTTTCTCTATGCCAACAATGAAATATTAGAAAACGAACTCAAAAAAATAATCCCCTTCACGATTGCAACAAAAAAAATAAAATACCTAGGAATAAACATAACAAAGAATGTAAAGGACCTATATAATGAAAATTACAAAGCATTGTTAAGGGAAATCGAAAAAGATACAATGAGATGGAAAAATATTCCTTGTTCTTGGATAGGAAGAATAAATATAATCAAAATGGCCATATTACCCAAAGCAATATACAAATTTAATGCAATTCCCATCAAAATTCCTATGAGATTTTTTAAAGAAATGGAGCAAAAAATCATCAGATTTATATGGAACTATAAAAAACCCCGAATAGCCAAAACAATCCTAAAGAAAAAGAATGAAGCTGGGGGCATTACAATACCTGACTTTAAACTATATTATAGGGCCACAATAATCAAAACAGCATGGTATTGGCAGAAAAATAGACACTCAGACCAATGGAACAGAATAGAAAGCCCAGAAATAAAACCACATATATATGGTCAAATAATCTTTGATAAAGGGGCCAACAACACACAATGGAGAAAAGAAAGCCTCTTCAACAAATGGTGTTGGGAAAACTGGAAAGCCACATGCAAAAGAATGAAACTCGACTACAGTCTGTCCCCGTGTACTAAAATTAATTCAAAATGGATCAAAGACCTAAATATAAGACCTGAAACAATAAAGTACATAGAAGAAGACATAGGTACTAAACTCATGGACCTGGGTTTTAAAGAACATTTTATGAACTTGACTCCAATGGCAAGAGAAGTGAAGGCAAAGATAAATGAATGGGACTACATCAGAATAAAAAGTTTTTGCTCAGCAAGAGAAACTGATATCAAAATAAACAGACAGCCAACTAAATGGGAAATGATATTTTCAAACAACAGCTCAGATAAGGGCCTAATTTCCAAAATTTACAAAGAACTCATAAAACTCAACAACAAACAAACAAACAATCCAATAAAAAAATGGGAAGAAGACATGAATAGACACTTCTCCCAGGAAGAGATACAAATGGCCAACAGATATATGAAAAAATGCTCAGCTTCATTAGTTATTAGGGAAATGCAAATCAAAACTACAATGAGATACCACCTCACCCCTGTTAGATTAGCTATGATCAACAAGACGGGTAATAGCAAATGTTGGAGAGGCTGTGGAGAAAAAGGAACCCTCATTCACTGTTGGTGGGACTGTAAAGTAGTACAACCATTATGGAGGAAAGTATGGTGGTTCCTCAAAAAACTGCAAATAGAACTACCTTATGACCCAGCAATCCCTCTACTGGGTATATACCCCAAAACCTCAGAAACATTGATACGTGAAGACACATGTAGCCCCATGTTCATTGCAGCACTGTTCACAGTGGCCAAGACATGGAAACAACCAAAAAGCCCTTCAATAGAAGACTGGATAAAGAAGATGTGGCACATATACACTATGGAATACTACTCAGCCATAAGAAACGATGACATCAGATCATTTACAGCAAAATGGTGGGATCTTGATAACATTATAAGGAGTGAAATAAGTAAATCAGAAAAAAACAAGAACTACATGATTCCATACATTGGTGGAACATAAAAATGAGACTAAGAGACATGGACAAGAGTGTGGTGGTTACCAGGGGTGGGGGGAGGGAGGACAGGGGGAGAGTTAGGGGGAGGGGGAGGGGCACAGAGAACTAGATAGAGGGTGGCGAAGGACAATCTGACTTTGGGCGAGGGGTATGCAACATAATTTAATGACAAAATAACCTAGACATGTTTTCTTTGAATATATGTACCCTGATTTATTAATGTCATCCCATTACCATTAATAAAAATTTATTTAAAAAAAAAAAAACAAAAAAAAACAAATAACTGTCTTTCAGAAAAAATAATTTTATAGTAGAGAACAGATGAGTGGCAGAGGGCAGACACTGGGATATTTATTTGAAATGCTTATTACTTCTTTTATGCTTGCAACTTAGAGAATTTGACTTGTTACACGTTAAATAAGGATAGCTATATGTCCATGTATCTTTCTTTTTTCTTAATTACATCTGATAAAACTAAGTGTGGGAATATGACTTTTGGTGGTCCAATGAGATATTTTCCTCTCAGAATTTTAGAGTTGAGATCAGACTAGAAATTCGTCTTCTGGAATACTTGAGGTGGACCATGAGAAAAAATTTAGTTTAACAGAGAACTGGTGTGTAGAGAGAGATTAATGTTGCAAACGTGCAAAGTGAACCAGATATGAAAAGCTATGTGTGTGTGTGAGTGAGAGAGGGGGATGGGAGGAAGGGCAGAGGGTGGAAGAGTGAGAAAGAGAGAGAGAAGGAGAGAGAGAAAAGAAGATTGAGAAGAGGAGAAGAGATAGGGGGAGGGAAAAATGTGCTATCCTACTTTTATTCTAATCTATTTTGATTAGGTTTACTTTTCTTGAGAACAAATATACTCTAAGATAAAGTAGGAAATGTTTCCCAGGTAAGACCCAACCACTGATTCTGGAGCTGCCTTTTTGAACAACACAGAACAAATCATTTTCTCATAATAGTCCTTAAATATTTCAGGACAGACGTTGTTTTATACAGTTTCCTCTTCTTCAGGCTAAATATTTCCCTTTTTAGCAACAGCTGTTCTGTCATCTGTTACTTGTTAATGATGGTACTCAAAACCAAGCACCTTATTTCAGATATGGTCTGACCAGTACAAAGCACTGTCAGGCTTTTCTTCCCCCTTGCATTTCTTTACTGCAGAAGCAAGAAAATGAAAGCACTCACTGTCCCCAATTCTATTCCAGTTATATAGAGTTGGAGGGTACTTGTATAATATTCTTAGCTAATGATAGATAGGTAGAAGTCTCTTGCGAGAACATTTCTTCCTGAATAAAAAGGCAAAAATCCTCTAACGAGAGGATCCTTTCTCTTTCTCTTTTCTAGGATGAGGACAAGATTCCTGGAAGTGCAGCATCCTTCATACTACTATGAGGATGTAGCAAGGATGCTGGCGCTGGGAGCACAAGGGCCTGGTTCCTAGAGTCCAGCATTGAGCTAGTCTTTTTGTTTAAAGCAATGTAGTCCATATTTCTGTAACTTGCATAATATTTTAGATGATAAACTTTCTAAGACCTGGATATAATACTTTTGTAAATATGATTTAAGATTATATTGGGCTATAAATCTTCCACAGTATATAAACAATTTAATTTATTCAGAGTGAAATTTCTCCTAATTTCAAATCTGTCCCCTGTAATAAATATTCATAATTCCTAGCTGTAAAACACAGAAAGAAGTTAACTGCATTTTCTAAACCATACACTCATTTCTTCTCTTGAAATAAAATAAAAAGAGAGAAAAACCAACATCTAAATAACTAATGTAGAAATATGGCAGAATATTCGCAAACTTCTAGATCACAGAGTTGGGTAAAGAGAAGAGCATGCCCCAATTTGAACACAGGTTTCTTCTAGTAGGGACAACAGAAGATAATCTCAAATAAAGCAGAAAGCAAGGGTGGAGTCAGGTTCTGAAATAATGATCAGTATGATTTTAATGTCTATAAATTGTTTCTGTTCTGCAACTCTAATCTCACAATAATGTAGAGTGATTTCAGTAGATTTGAAATGGTGGTGTATGTGTTTAGTTTATAGAGAGCTTGAGACATGTCCTCTCCCGGCTCTGGTTTCCTGCAGCCTGTGTGTAACATGGGAGAAGTAGAAATTCTGAGGACCAGAAAGGGGAACTACAGAGACCTAAAGTCAGGGCAAGAAGAGGCCTGATAGACACTGTTGGGTCAGGAGCCACAGTGGGCACTGTGGGCATAAGTAGCACGTATGGGAAAGTACATCCATGTCAGGGAAATACCAGGAGATGTAGAGGGGAAAGAGACCTCCAATCAATGATCAAATGAAGTGATATGGCTCAGTGAGCCCTTGAGGAGCCAAGGACTGTACATGTGTCAGGGACCTCCTTTCCTTGCCATCAAGGTATTTTCTAGGAATCACTTGTTGCTCAAAAACTATGTCAGAGAAGGAGAAGGTGTAGAGATGTGAGATAATCTAAAAAGCATGTACCTCAAAATAGACCTAATTAATAATCTGCAAGCCTAGCTTTACATGGAATTTAACTGTCATATAGCATGGGCATTTTTTCCCATTGCTATTCAGAGAAATAGAAGCTTGTGATTAAGTTATATTTCTTTACATATAACTTATAGTATGTGAGTTTTAAATCCATTTTAAGTATAGGGTATTGGATTTAAGAAAGTGATATGTATAAAATCATCTAAGAGTTCCAAGAAAAAAAAAATGATTTCAAGAAAGATCTCACTTATAGTCAGAGGAATAACCATTCGAACAAGGTGACACTTGAACAAAACCATAAAGTATCTGTATGGTTTATAATGGATAAAAAGGAAAGGATTGAATAAGGATATTTTAGAGATAGGAGGCTGGTGTAGAGGAACAGGGCATGCATGGGAACGTAAGTTATCTGATAGCTGGAGCATATCTACATTTTCTGGAGCATAAAGTTCCAGAATTGGAAGGGATTTTAGAAATGTATATACTTTTATTCTGGTTTTCTCATTTTACAAAGCAGCACAGGAATAATAACTGCCTCTGTCACTCTCATAGTATTGATGGGACTCAGTCCTGCACTGTGGCCCCCTAGAGAAGGTGAGTGCTCTATTCTCTATAACACCATGCCAGAATTGCAGAGGACCATGATGTGGGCTCTTTCATTGGCTGTGAAAATTCAGACTATTTTTGAGGTGAGAACATTAAGAAAAGTAACCCATGTCTTGGATTTTATAAATAATGCAGTAATGAACATAGGAGAACATATAACTTTTTGAATACATGTTTTAAAAAATTTGGGGTAGGTACCCAGAATAGTAATTGCTGGATAATATGGTAGCATGACAAAGCCATGAAACCAACCCAAGTGTTCTTTGCCAAATGATTAAAGAAGATGTGATACATGTATACAATGGACTACTACTAAACCATAGTAAAGGTGAAATATTGCTATTTGCCACAATGTGGATGGATCTTGGAAGTATTATGCTAACTAAAGTAAGTCAGGTGGAAAAGGGCAAGAAACATATAATTTTACTCATATGTAGGATATAAAACAAAGGCAACAAATGAATGAACAAAACAAAGAAACAAAAACCAAACTCATAGATACAGACAACAGAATGAATGGTGGTTACTAGAGGGGAAGGATGAAGAGGTAAAAGGTGTCAAATATAAATGACAAGGAGACTAAACTTTGGGTGCGATGCACATGATAGAGTATACAGATGTGGTAATATAAAGTTGTACACCCCCTACTCCCGTGAAAGAAAGTCGGAAACCACAGCAACAGCCCCAGTGGGCTGGCACCCAAATTCCCTAGGCAGCAGCAGCAGAGGGGTTGGTGGGCCTGCAGACAGACAACACCTAGAAAACACAGAGACCACACCCAGTTAATGCCAGTGGCCAAAACCTTTTACACAAACAAAATGAGAAGGCACAGAAATGCAACACAAATGAAACAAGAGAAATCCCCAGAAAAGGCCCTGAATGAGTCAGATATAACCAAATTACCAGATGTAGAGTTTAAAATAATGATTGTTAGGATGCTCAAGGATCTTAGAACAACAATAGATGGTCATTACAAACACCTAAATAAAGAAACAGCAAATAAAAAAAGGACATTGAAATAATAAAAAAGAATCAGAAATGACAAATACAGTATCAGAAATGAAGAACACAGTGGAAGGAATTAAAACAGGATGGGTGAAAAAGAGAATTGAATCAACGAGTTAGAGGACAAGATAAATGAAGGCACAGAAGCAGAGCAGAAAAAAGAAAAGAGACTCAAAAAGTCTGAGGAAACTCTAAGAGAGCTCTGTGAAAACATGAAGAGAAATAACATTTGCATCATAGGGTTCCTGAAAAGGAAGAGAAAAAACAAGGAATAGAGACTTTGTTCAAACATATCATAGTTGAAAACTTACCTAAATTGAGGTAGGAAAACATCTCACAAGTTCAAGAAGCACAGAGAACTCTATTAAAAAGAAACCCAAAGAAATCTACACCAAGACACATCATAATTAAAATACCAAAGCTAAATGATAAAGAGAAAATATTAAAAGCTGCTAGAGAAAAAAAGACTATCATCTACAAAGGAGCCCCCATAAGGATGACATTCAACTTGTCAACAGAAACACTTGAGGCCAGAAGGAAATGGCAAGAAATATTCAAAGTAATGCAAAACAAGAGCATACAACAAAGACTACTTTATCCAGCAAGGCTATCGTTTAAAATTGAAGGAGAAATATAAAGCTTTCCAGACAAAAAAAAACACAAAAACTCAAGGAATTCACTACAACGAAACCAATGCTGCAAAAAATGCTAATGGTCCTGTTGTAAACAGATCAAAGGGGAAAAAGAATATATCAAAAGAGAAATGAAATTTTAAAGAATAAAATGGCAATAAACAATTACATATCAATAATAACCTTAAATGTAAATGGATTAAATGATCCAATCAAAAGACATAGAGTAGCTGCATGGATAAGAAAACAGGACCCATACATATGCTGTCTACAAGAGAAACACCTTAAAACAAAAGATGCACATAGACTGAAGGTAAAAGGATGAAAAAAAATATTTCACGCAAATGGAAATGAAAAAAAAGCTGAGGTAGCAATACTTATATCAGAAAAAATGGCCTTTAAAACAAAGGCTATAGTAAGAGATAAAGAAGGCCACTACATAATGATAAAGGGAGCAATCCAACAGGAAGAGATAACCGTTATAAATATCTACGGACCTAATATAGGAGCACCTAAATATATAAAGCAGATTTTGATGGATTTAAAGGGCAAGATCAACAGCAATACTATAATAGTAGAGAATTTCAATACTGCACTAACATCACTAGATAGATCCTCAAGAAAGAAAATTAACAAAGAAACAGCAGACTTATTGGACACACTAGATCAACTTGATTTAATAGATATCTTCAGAACCTTTTACCCTAAAAGAGCAGAATATACATTCTTTCAAGTGCTCATGGTACATTCTCTAGGATAGACCACATGTTAGGGCACAAAAGCAGTCTCAACAAATTTAAGAAGATTGAAATCATATTGAGCAAATTCAAAGATCACAATGGCATGAAACTAGAAAGCAACCACACAGAAAAACTGAAAAATAATCAAACACTTGGAAAATAAATAGCATGTTATTAAATAACAAATGGGTTAACAATGAGATCAAAGGAGAAATAAAAAAATTTTAGAAACGAATGATAATGAGCATACATCAACTCAAAATGTATGGGACATAGCGACAGCAGTCCTGAGAGGTAAGTTCATAACATTACAGGAATACCTTAAGAAGCTAGAAAAAGTTCAAATAAACAACTTGACTCTGCATCTAAAAGAACTAGAAAAAGAACAACAAGTAAAACCAAGAGGTATTAGAAGGAAGGAAATAATAAAGATCAGAGTGGAAATAAATCACATAGAGGCTAAAGAAACAATACAAAGGATTAATGAAATCAGGAACTGGTTCTTTGAAAAGGTAAACAAGATCAATGAACCTTTAACCATGCTCACCAAGAAAAAAAGAGGGAGGACTCAAATAAATAAAATTAGAAATGAGAGTGGAGAAATAACAACTGACACAACAGAAATACAAAATATTGTAAGAAAATACTATGAAGAACTGTATGCCAAAAAACTAGACAACCTACATGAAATGAACAAATTTCTTAAAACATATAATCTTCCAAAAATTAATCTGGAAGAATCAGAAAACCTAAACAAATGAAATTAAAACAGTTATCAAAAAACTCCCCAAAAACAAAAGTCCTGGGCCTGATGGCTTCACAGGTGAATTCTACCAAATATTCAAAGAAGAACTAACTTTTTCAAAAAATTCAAGAGGAAGGAAGATTTCCAAGCTCCTTTATGAGGCGAACATAATTCTGATTCCAAAACCAGGCAAAGACAACACAGAGAAAGAAAATTATAAGTTTATAGCATTACAGGCATACCTCAAGAAGCTAGAAAAAGCTCAAATAAACAACTTAACCCTGCATCTAAAAGAACTAGAAAAAGAACAGCAAGTAAAGCCCAGAGCTAGTAGAAGGAAGGAAATAATAAAGATCAGAGCAGAAATAAATGACATACAGGCTAAAGAAACAATACAGAGGATCAATGAAACCAGGACCTGGTTCTTTGAAAAGGTAAACAAGATCGATGAACCTTTAATGAGACTCACCAAGAAAAAAAGAGAGAGGACTCAAATAAATAAAATTAGAAACAAGAGAAATACAAAATATTGTAAGAAAATACTATGAAGAACTGTATGCCAAAAAACTAGACAACCTCGATGACATGGACAAATTCCTTGAATCATATAATCTTCCAAAAATCAATCTGGAAGAATCAGAACACCTAAACAGACCAATTAAAACAAATGAGATTGAAACAGCTATCAAAAACTCCCAAAAAAGAAAAGTCCTGGGCCTGATGGCTTCACAAGTGAATTCTACCAAATATTCAAAGAAGAACTAACTCCTATCCTTCTCAAGCTATTTCAAAAAATTCAAGAGGAAGGAAGACTTCCAAACTCCTTTTATGAGGCGAGCATAATTCTGATTCCAAAACCAGGAAAAGACAACACAAAAAAAGAAAATTATAAGCCAATATCCCTGATGAACTTAGATGCAAAAATCCTCAACAAAATATTAGCAAACTGGATCCAGCAATATATAAAAAAAATCATACTCCATGATCAAGTGGGATTTATTCTTGAGAGGCAAGGCTGGTACAATATTCGCAAATCAAACAATGTGATTCATCACATAAACAAAAGAAAGGAGAAAAACCACATGATAATTTCAATAGATACAGAAAAAGCATTTGATATAGTCAAGCACCCATTCAGGATCAAAATTCTCAGCAAAGTAGGAATACAGGGAACATACTTCAACATGATAAATGCCATCTACGACAAACCCACAACCAACATCATACTCAATGGGCAAAAATTAAAAGCAATCCCCTTAAGATCAGCAACAAGGCAGGGTGCCCCCTTTCACCACTCTTATTCAACGTAGTTCTGCAAGTCCTAGCTACAGCAATCAGACAAGAAAAAGAAATAAAGGGCATCCGAATTGGAAAAGAAGAAGTAAAACTATCATTATTTGCAGATGATATGATATTGTATATAGAAAACCCTAAAGTCTCAGTCAAAAAACTACTAGACCTGATAGATGAATTCGTCAAGGTGGCAGGATATAAAATCAAAACTCAGAAATCAGAGGCATTTTTATATACTAACAATGAGCTGTCAGAAAGAGAAATTAAGGAAGCAATCCCCTTCACCATTGCAACCATAAAAATAAAGTACCAGCCTGACTTCTGGTGGTGCAGTGGATAAAGTGTCAACCTGGAAATGCTGTGGTTGCCAGTTCGAAACCCCGGGCTTGCCTCGTCAAGGCACATATGGGAGTTGATGCTTCTAGCTCCTCCCCCTTCTCTCTCTCTGTGTCTCTCTCCCTCTCTGTCTCTCTCTCTCCCCCTCTCTCTCTCCTCTCTAAAAATGAATAAATAAAAAATAAAATAAAATAAAGTACCTAGGAATAAATCTAACCAGGGAGATTAAAGACTTGCACTTGGAAAATTATAAAAAGTTGATAAAAGAAATCAGGGAAGATACAAACAAGTGGAAGCATACACTGTGCTCATGGTTAGGAAGAAAAAACATCATTAAAATGTCTATATTACCCAAAGCAATTTATAAATTCAATGCAATACCAATTAAAATACCAATGACTACTTCAAAGATATAGAACACATATTCCAATAATTTATATGGATCCAAAAAAGAACACGAATAGCTTCAGCAATCTTGAAAAGGAATAATAAAGTGGGAGGTATCACACTTCCGGATATCAAATTATACTACAAGGCCATTGTACTCAAAACAGCCTGGTAGTGGCATAAGAATAGGCATATAGATCAATGGAACAGAACAGAGAACCCAGAAAGAAACCCACACCTTTATGGACAACTGATGTTTGACAAAGGAGATAAGAGCATACAATGGAGTAAAGACAGCCTCTTCAACAAATGGTGTTAGGAAATTGGACAGCTACTTGCAGAAAATGAATCTAGACCACCAACTTACACTATTCACAAAAATAAACTCAAAATAGATAAAAACTTAAATGTAAGCCATAAAACCATAAACATCTTAGAAGAAAACATAGGCAATAAGCTCTCTGACATCTCTTGCAGCAATATATTTGCTGATATGCAACACGGGCAAGTGAAATAAAAGATAGGATAAACAAATGATACTATATCAAACTAAAAAGTTTTGCACAGCTAAAGACAATAAGAACAGAATAAAAAGACAAACTACACAATGGGAGAATATATTCGACGATATGTCTGATAAGGGGTTAATAACCAAAATTTATAAAGAACTTGTAAAACTCAATACCAGGAAGACAAACAATCCAATCAAGAATGGCGCTCATCAACAAAACAACACAGAATAAGTGTTGGCGAGGATGTGGAGAAAAGGAAACCCTCCTGCACTGCTGGTGGGAATGCAGACTGGTGCAGCCACTGTGGAAAACAGTATGGAGATTCCTCAAAAAACTGAAAATAGAACTGCCTTTTGACCCAGCTCTCCCACTTTTAGGAATATACCCTAAGAACACCATAGCACTGTTTCAAAAGGAGAAATGCACCCCCATGTTTATGGCAGCGTTGTTCACAATAGCAAAGATCTGGAAGCAGCTCAAGTGTCCGTCAGTGGACAAGTGGATTAAGAAACTTTGGTACATATATACTATGGAATACTACTCAGCCATAAGAAATGATGACATCGGATCATTTACAACAACATGGATGGACCTTGATAACATTATACTGAGTGAAATAAGTAAATCAGAAAAAACTAAGGACTATATGATTCCATATATAGATGTGACATAAAAATGAGACTCAGAGACATAGACAGGAGTGTGATGGTTACTGGGGGGGGAGAGGAGAAGGAGGGCATGGCGGGAGGGGAAACCAGATAGAAGGTGACAGAAGACAATTTGACTTTGGGTGGGGGTATGCAACATAATGAAATGTCAAAATAACCTGGAGATGTTTTCTCTGAACATATGTACCCTGATTTATCAATGTCACCCCATTAAAATAAAAAAAATTATGAACAGGGAGGACATACAACCCTCCTATCTACAAATGAATTAAAAGCAGTTATAGACGCAATTGAAAATCCAAAAATTAAACACAAACTTGGATTACTAGTAGACAAAAATAAGGACAGAAAAAAAAAATAAAACTTGTGCTTCCAACTCAGGGGAGACCCAGTGGGAACTAACCAGAGGACAGGCAGATCACACCTCTGGGTCTCAGAGGCCACACCAACCAGCATCCTAAGACCACATCCTATGGAGGTCTGTAAAAAAAAGTCTGGACAGACTGACACCTGGGGCTGAGGGGCAGTGCTACACCAACCACCCTTCCTAATCCCTGAGTTGCTGCAAGCTCTTGACTCTAGCAAAGGTATATTCAGTGGCTGAGCTAACAAGCAGCCAGCAGACAGAGGCTATAGAATGAGAGATTCAGGAAACCTTGAACTTTTAAGCAGACTTTCCCTCAGGCTCAGAGTAGGTTAAAGCCAGTCTAGGTGTGCAGCTGGTATTTCCATGTGCACCTGGGTCCAGCAGAGGCAGCCACAAACTCAGGATTGCTTCTAGCTCCAGAAAGGTTGCTAACGGCTTGTCATGGGCAGTGTTTCCCAAAGGTCAGTGCCAAGCTTCTGCCCGGGAGGTCCAGGGATGGCACATTCAGTGGCCAGCTGCTGAGAGTATCAGTTCAGGACCTAACAACCCTTGCTAGAATGGTATCCTAGGAAAGAGCTCCTCACACCTGGCCCAGCTGAGGTGAGCTCTGCTCTCTGTGATCAGCACCGCACAGCAGCTTATGTGCATTGAATAGGGTGAAGTTTCACAGTCATCTGGCCAGGGCGCTGGATATTCTACCCTGCTGGGCTAGACTACAAAGGGGGAAGGAGAGAGTCTGGGAGCATGAACATTTAAAGTATGGGTCCCTATGGGCCTACGGTGAATCTGGTTGAGGAGCTTAGTCACTTTCTGGGGGGTACAGACAGCCCTAGGAGAGGACTCTCTCAGTCTTCCTCCCTGAAACCAGGGTCTCATCAGCTGTCAGAACTTCTGCAGAGGGGACTGTCAGCCCCACTCGATCTGAACCTCTTGCTCACCTTGTTGGGGAGAAATAAAATTTGAGTATACAGCAGTGCTGAGTGATTAGGCTCTGGACTAGGGGCCACAATCCCTGTAATGAGCTACTGCCCAAGAGACCCCTGAAGTAGTGGGTCCCCTTAAGGTTTCATTTCCAACCTTAGCTACCCTAACCCAACAAGCTTGCAACCTGTTGAGGGGTTGGTTGAGTGAGGCCAGTCTGGGCCCACACTACAGTTTTTCTACAGAATACTCTGGGAAGACTAGGCAGCTGCAAGAGGAGGAGGAGCAGCTGAAAAGTGGAGGCAAATCTTACAAAACTTAGGGCTTTTAGGGAGCTGCTTTCAGCTCTAAGCAGAAAGAAGCTGAACCTTATACACAGGTTCACCCCTCCCATACTACCCAGGCACAGAAAATGCAAACACAAACATCAAAAAGAGTAGTACTTGCAAACAGATAGCCCACAGCAGGTTACAAACAACAGCTGATGCCAATTCAAGAAGATTTAGAACCAATACAACTGATAGCTGGTGACACACAGCACCAATCGTAGACTCAGCTAGCTACACAAGCAGCAACCCCAAAGGAGGAGTCTATACACAAACAAAATTGGCAGACAGAGATATGCGACCCAAATGAATCAACAAGAGAAATCCACAGAAAAAGAAATAAATGAAATGAAAATAACCAAACTATCAAATGTAGAGTTTTAAAAAAATGATTTTTAATATGCTCAAGTGCCGCGGACCAGCGCAGCTCCAAATAACGGTGCGGAATTGAGGAAACACACTTTGTCAGAACAAAACAGATGGGACCGGGAGGACTCCTCAAACTGCCTGGCAGCATCTGAGTGCCTCATAGCCCCAGTTCCCTTTATTATATAGACCTATGCAAATCAAGGACCCTGATACAAAGTTGCACATCAAAGGCTAAGACAGGAACTCTCCCAAGGCAAAAACAGGATACATTAGTGAAATTTACAAACATCTGAAGCAAACAAAGAGTCAGAGGAAGGGCTTGTATATTGCTTCCAGCAACCCAAGGAAGCAAGTGGAGTGGGTGAAAATACTCAGCATCAAAGCCAAATATGGAGATGGAGGGGGGAGAACTTAGCCTTTTCCTAAGCCTTGAGTCTATAATGGCTTTTGTCATCGAGTCTATATGTCCACAACATATCCCCCTTTTCTTTTTAATTTGTGTGCTGAGATTTGCACTCCTCTGACTTTCTAATTTGGAGGCAGACGGAAAAAATACAAAACAAACACAAAATTAGTATAGCCAATGCTAACAGATACCCAAAAACAAGTATACTAATACATCACAGTGATTAAAGCCTTTAAGCAAACTCTTTAAGCTAATACAATAAGAATCTGTAAAAGAATAATGTCCTTAAAATGTTCATCAAGTCCAAGTTGGCACCAACACCATTCCAAATCTCTGCAAATGCAATCCAACCCCAGTTCAGTACATCAAAAACTGTCACAGGAGCAGGAGTCCAGGAAAAGTCCAGATTCAGGAGAAGTCCACATGGCACTGGAATTGCCATCACACTTCCACACTCTGCAGTTAGCGTCAAAGTCCCAAAATGACTGCTGCTCCCAGCTGGCAATGACTCAGGTAGACTGGAAAAGCTATCTGCAGCACGCATGAAGATGGAGCTTCCGTTTTCTTTAAACTGGAAAGATGAACCCAGGGGTCCTATACTAGAGCTTTACAGCCATGGGGTGGTGAGGAGAACCTTGGGATACACTAAGCTGGGTGGCAGAGGTAAATTTGTAAGTTGGCAAAAAAGGAAAAAAGGAGCTCTAAATTAGGAGTAGGTACCAGCCTAAAATATGAATGGGGCATTGAGGCAGGAGGAATAAAGGAAACACTATATATTAAACAAAGCAGCAGAAAACAGGACTATCAATACCCACAACAGAGATCTTCGAGGGAAGAATAAAAATCCTGAATATTCAGGCAAGACATAGTTAAGTGGCCCTTGTGTAAATGAGACCAGTCTACCGGCTACTTGGAAGAAATACCCCAAGCTCGTCCACAGTGTCATAGATGGGGCCAATGGCCCATAGCCTTCAGTGGCAAATCCCAGTATTCTGGGCAAGGTTAGGTCACAGGTGGCTGGAGCAGGGCTGGAAGAGACTGAACCCTCCCTTAGAGGAGTGAGGGGGAAGCCTACCTTCCAGTGTGTCCCTTCTTCCTCACAGCAAAGGCATGTAAGCCTGGCAGGCTTTGGCTTAAATGACCATCCTTTCCATTATTGAAGCACTGATGAAGTTCCAGTTGGAGCGTTGGAGCCTTTGAGGGCATATGCCAAGAGCTAGTATTTTACTTGATCTCCTTTGGGCTTTTTCTGCCTCTTGGTACCTTAAAAGCCATGCTCAGAAGATCTCGCTGAGGGGCTTGAGAGTCCCTATCTGCCTATATATCTGGAACTATTCGGAAAAAGACAAAACAGTGTTATTAGCTGGAATCAAATAAAAATTAAAAAATGGGTAGTAGTTTGCAGGACAAAAAAATTGGCATCTCTTGTACATCAGCATTCAAAAGAAACTGTTTGAAGTAAAAAGCGTAACAGGGTAGATCTGCAGGAGCTCCAGGACATGACTCCCCCCCCCTTTCTTATTATTTACAATTGAATCTTCAAGCAAATGTTAAGCACACTTTACAATATTTTGATTTCAAAGATTGCAAGAAATTCTTGACTTTAACTTTTAACAAAAATAGAGTAAATGCACCTTCAAGCAACATTCCCAACACTTATCAAAACACCCCCTTAATATTAATTAACAGGCACTTTAAAGAGTATATATCAAAACTGAAAAATCCCAGTGTGATCTTTATTATTCTCCTATAGTAAAAAAATCTTTACACTTTTATTATGTAAATCTATGCTGCTTCAAGACTTTCACTTGCAGCCTGGAGCAGCCTGGCCAAACCAGCAAGTCTTTTGGATCCAAAATGAGCATGCTTTACTTGTTCCAAACAAAATTATATTTATATAGGGAAATGAAATTATCCCCATTTTGTTTTCAATACTAGAGCTGGCACTTCCAAAACTATTATCATTATTACTTTTCATGTAAGGACTTAATTCAGGCCTTATAAACGAAGACACTTAGACATTAAACAAAGACTTCACATACAATCACACAAATCAAGAGTGAAACCTGGGGTTTTAGAGATTAAACTATGGCCTGCTTAGTCTTAAGTAGGGCTACCTTAATAGGAACGCAGTAGGGATATATACTAAACAGAGATCTCTCTCGAAAAATCTCAAGACGGCCGTATGAGATTTCTGTTCAGCAACACCCAAATCAGGCCCCCCTTTTGCCCTCTTTTCAAGCAATGGAGCAGGAAAATAAAATGATCTAAAACATTAAAAAAATTAGATAATAATAATTGAGAAAGGGAAGAGAGCATAGTAAAATCAGCTTCATACAATTGCTCTTGTGAAGTAATTCTCTCATCTAGAATCATGGTGTCTCACCAGTCATTCAGGGATCCACCAAGGAGCTTCAGCAGACCTAGGAAAAACACACACATATCCTCGGCCCCATAAGAGAACAGGGTCTGGCCCTTGCCAGATTCCTGTGAGTGGGTCCCTCCATCGCACTTCAGGGAAGGCTTTCCTTGCAGGGTTCCAGAGTCTCTCTGCTGCTGAATGACCCTGTACATCAGTATTCAAAAAACTTAAAGTAAAAAAGAGCATGACAAAGAAAATTTGCAGGAGTTTCCTAACACTTACATTGCTATTTGGCTCCTAACTCTGAACACACCTCACAATGCACTAGCCAAATCAGTAAGGCTTAAGGATCTACATTCTATTCTTTTTAAATTTAAATGAGTGCTCCTTACAAGTTCTAAAAACACCCCATTTTTTCTAAATATTAGAGCCAGCATTTCCAATTTTTGCATGCAAAAACAAACTTAATTCAGGCCTTAAAAACAGACACATTTTGACAACATTAAACAAAGACTAAACAGAGACAAGAATTAGATGAACCAGACAAACCAGCGAGAAACCCGGGATTTCAGAGCACATCCAGGTTAGAAAGATGCCTGCCTGATATTAGTCAGGACATTTTCTGACAGAGGGACTGAAGGATGTGACTAATCAAAATCTCTCCGAGAAAATTTGCTCTCGGCAGCTGCTGCGATATTTTCCTATAGTCAGATCCAAAACAGGTCCCCTGCCTCAACCTCCAGGCAAAGAACAAGAAACAAAATGATAGTTCAGAAGATCATATTTAAAACATTAAAGAAAATCAGATCATGACAGGAAAAGCTGTAACTTTCCTAATACCTGAGTCTCCTATCCATTCTCAAATTCTATATTCGCTGTAACTGGTGGCTCAGGTTGACTATGCTGAGATTTTTCTCCTACCTCAACAACCCCTTCATGAAAGTCCAATTTCCACAGCAAATAATTACCCCCAGAGAGACAAGCACAAGCAATCACCTTCTAGTCATTTGGGGGAAGAGCCTTTGCCCTAATAGTATCTAATAACCCAAGTGAAAAAGGGGCAGTAGGCCCATACTGAACACAAGCAAGTTTAGGCTCTTTCAGAGTTCTATCAATAAAAGGTACAGGTTCATGTTCTCACACTAGTCTCCCTGTATCATCCTGTCTTTCTACAACAGGAAAATGGGTAAAGCCATCATTTATTGTTTCCCCTACATTTTGAGCCTGATCTATAGATTGTTGAAGAGGGGATTTCCCAGATTTTGAGCTATGGACTATGGAATCAGCCCGATAAGGGAACGGAGGAGCAGAGGGTTGAATGTAGGAAGAAGCTGAGGGCAGTGGAGGCCCCGCAGCTAAGGCAGCCATAGCCATGGATTTTTCATTCCCCCTGTCATCCTCAGACTCCAAGTTATGCTCGTATTCACATACCTCTGTTTCCAGCTCACCCTGATACTCTTCAGACAACGATTTGTCTTCATACGGAAACATTCCTACATAAAGGTCCCTCACTTTTGATCCTATCTGTCCCATATTCTTTTACTCCCAACTACACTTTCCCCCAAAACTTTCTTTACTCACTGTGCGCACTTCACTTTGGGGAGTTCCGTCACCTTCCTTCAGTTTTAGTTTCCTCGTACTCATACTCAAGTCGTCTGTTCGGGCGCCACTTGCCGCGGACCAGCGCAGCTCCAAATAACGGTGTGGAATTGAGGAAACACACTTTGTCAGAACAAAACTGATGGGACCGGGAGGACTCCTCAAACTGCCTGGCAGCATCTGAGTGCCTCATAGCCCCAGTTCCCTTTATTATATAGACCTATGCAAATCAAGGACCCTGATACAAAGTTGCACATCAAAGGCTAAGACAGGAACTCTCCCAAGGCAAAAACAGGATACATTAGTGAAATTTACAAACATCTGAAGCAAACAAAGAGTCAGAGGAAGGGCTTGTATATTGCTTCCAGCAACCCAAGGAAGCAAGTGGAGTGGGTGAAAATACTCAGCATCAAAGCCAAATATGGAGATGGAGGGGGGGGAACTTAGCCTTTTGCTAAGCTTCGAGTCTATAATGGCTTTCTGCCATTAACGGTCCACAACACTCAAGGATCTTGAGCAACAATGGATGGACATAACAAGGACACAAATAAAGATATAACAAGCATCAAAAAGGACATTGAAATCATAAAAAAGAACCAGTCAGAAATGACCAATACAATATTCAAAATGAAGACTGCACTAGAAGGAATCAACAGCAGCCTGGAGAGAGCAGAAAATCAAATCAGCAATTTAGAAGAGAAGAAAATCTTAAGCACTGAAGTAGAGCAACAAAATGAAAAGAGAGTCAGAAAAACTAAGGAAACTCTGAGATCTCTGTGAAAACATAAAGAGAAACAACATCTGCATCATAGGGGTGCCTGAAGGAGAAGAGAATGAACAATAGCTAGAGAACCTGTTTGAGGAAATCATAGTTGAAAATTTCCATAAATTGATGAAGAAAAAATCACAAGTTCAAGAGGCACAGAGAGTCCCATTACGAAGAACCCAAGGAGGCCTACACCAAGACACATCATAATTAAAATGCCAAAATTAAGAGACAAAGAAAGAATACACAAAGCTGCAAGAGAAAAGCACTTAATTACCTACAGAGGAGCCCCCATGAGGATGACATCTGACTGCTCAACAGAAACACTTGAGGCCAGAAGGGATTGGCAAGAAATATTCAAAGTGATGCAAAGCAAGAACCTACAACCAAGACTATTTATCCAGCAGGGCTATCATTTAAAACTGAAGGAGAAATAAAAATTTTCCCAGACAAAAAAAGACTCAAGGAATTCATTATAAACAAACCAGTACTACAAGAAATGTTAAAGGGCCTGCTGCAAAAAAGAGCAAAAGAAAAAAAAAAAGAAATTGAGGAAAAGAGAAATATAGATTTAAAAGTAAAATGGCTTTAAGTAAGTACATGTCAATAATAACCTTAAATGTAAATGGATTAAATGCTCCAATCAAAAGATATAGGGTAGCTGTATGAATAAGAAAACAGGACCTGTACATATGCTATCTGCAAGAAACCCACTTCAGAACAAAGGATACACATAGACTGAAAGTGAAGGGTTGGAAAAAAGTATTTCATGCAAATTGAAATGAAAAAAAAATGCTGGCATAGCAATACTTATATTTGCCAAAATATCCTTTAAAACAAAGGCTATATAGTAAAGGATAAAGAAGGTCACTACATAATGATAAAGAGAGCAATCCAACAGGAGAATATAACCACTATAAATATTTATGCACCTAATATAGGAGCTCCTAAATATATAAGGCAGATTTTGATGGACATAAAAGGTTAAGATCAACAACAATACAAAAATAGTAGGAGATTTTAATACCCCACTAACATCAATGAATAGATCCTCCAGACAAAAAATTAACAAAGAAATAACAGCCTTAAATGACACACTAGATCAACTCGATTTAATTGACATCTTCAGAATCTTTCACCACAAAACAGCAGAATATACATTCTTTCCAAGTGCTCATGATATATTCTCTAGGATAGACCACATGTTAGGACACAATACAACTTTCAATAAATTTAAGAAGATTGAAATTGTATGAAACATCTTGTCTGATCACAATGGCATGAAACTAGAAATCACCTACAATAAAAAACAAAAAACATTCAAACACTAGGAGGCTAAAAACTATATTATTAAATAACAAATAAATTAACATCAAGATCAAAGGAGAAATAAAAAAATTTCCTTGAAACAAATGAAAATAAACATACAACAACTGAAAATTTATGGGACACAGCAAAAGCAATCATGAGGGGGAAGTTTATAGCATTACAGGCATATCTTAAGAAGCAAGAAAAAGCTCAAATAAACATCTTAACCCTGCATCTAAAAGAAGTAGAAAAAGAAAAACAAATAAAGCCTAGAGAAAGTAGAAGGAAAGATATAATAAAGGTCAGAACTGAAATAAATAACATGGAGGCTAAAAAAAATACAAAAAATCAATGAAACAAAGAGTTGGTTCTTTGAAAATGTAAAAAGATTGACAAACCTTTAACCAGACTCATCTAGAAAAAAAGAGAGAGAACTTAAATAAATAAAATTAGAAATGGAAGTGGGGGAGTAACAATGACACCACAGAAATACAAAGGATTGTAAGAAAATATCATGAAGATATATATGACAAAAACTTAGACAACTTAGGTGACATGGATAAATTCTTAGAAACATACAATCTTCCAAAACTCAGTCTGGAAGAATCAGAAAACCTAAACAGATCAATTACCACAAATGAAATTGAAACAATTATCAAAAAACTCTCAGGAAGCAAAAGTCGTGGACCGGACTGTAAAGTCATGGCTTTACAGGTGAATTTTACCAAACATTCTAAGAATGAATTCCTATCCTTCTCAAGCTGTTTCAAAAAATTTAAGTGGAGGGAAGATTTCCAAGCTCTTTTTTTTGAGGCAAGCATCATCCTCATTCTAAAACCAGGTAAAGACACTACAAAGAAAAGAAACTATTGGCCAATATCCCTGATGAACTTAGATGCTAAAATTCTCAATAAATATTAGCAAACCGAATAAAGAAATACATGAAAAAAGTCATACATCACGATCAAGGGGGATTCATTCTCAGGAGGCAAAGCTGGCACAATATTTGCAGAGCAATCAGTGTGATTCATCACATAAACAAAAGGAAGGATAAAAATCAATTGATTATATTAATAGAAGCCAAAAAAGCATTTGATAAAATCCAGCACCCATTATGATCAAAATTCTCAACAAAGTGGGAATACAAGAAACATATCTCAACATAATAAAGGCCATTTATGAAAAATGATAGCCAACATCATACTCAATGGGCAAAAATTAAAAGCAATCCCCTTAAGATCAGAAACAAGGCAGAGGTGCCCCCTTTCACCACTCTTATTCAACATAGTTCTGGAAGTCCTAGCCACAGCAATAAGACAAGAAGAAGAAATAAAAGGCATCCAAATGGGAAAAGAAGTAGTAAAACTATCGTTATTTGCTGATGAAATGATACTGTACATAGAAAACCCTAATGTTTCAGTCAAAAAACTACTAGACCTCATAAATGAATTCAGCAAGGTGGCGGGATATAACTTCAATGTTTAGAAATCAGTGACATTTTTATACACCAACAATAAACTGTCTGAGAGAGAAATTAAAGAAAATCCTCTTCACTATTGCAACAACAATAAAAAAATAAAGTACCTAGGAGTAAATTTAACCAAGAAGGTAAAAGACTTATAGTCAGGAAATTATAAGACATTGAAAAAAGAAATCAAGGAAGACACAAACAAGTGGAAGCATATACTGTGTTCATGGATAGGAAGAATAAACATCATGTCTATATTTCCCAAAGCAATCTATAAATTCAATGCAATTCCTATCAAAATATCAATGGCATACTTCAAAGATATAGAATAAATATTTCAAAAATTTATATGGAACCAAAAAAAAAAAAAAAAAAAACCCAACCCACGAATAGCCTCAGTAATCTTGAAAATGAAGAATAAAGTGGGAGGTATCATACTTCCTGATATCAAGTTATACTACAAGGCCATAGTAATCAAAACAGCTTGGTACTGGCATAAGAACAGGCATATAGATCATTGGAACAGAACAGAGAACCCAGAAATAAACCCACGCCCTTATGGTCAATTGATATTTGACAAACAAGGTAAGAGCATACAATGGAGTAAAGACAGTCTCTTTAATAAATAGTGTTGGGAAAATTGGACAGGTACATGCAAAAAAAATGAAACTTGCCCACCAACCTGCACCATCCACAAAAATAAATTCAAAATGGATAAAAGACTTAAATGTAAGGTACGAAATCATATACATCTTGGAGGAAAACATAGGCAGTAACTCTCTGATATCTCTAGTAACAATAGAAAGAGGCGATCCACCTCTACCCTATGCAGACATGGCAGCTCCCTGTCAAAGTTGGCTTGATGTCTGGGCTTCTTTGGGGAAGTATAGAAGGTGTGGTTAAACCAAAAGACAGGACTCAGACTAATGTGATTTTCATCTTTACTTAATGGAGTAAATATAGGGACAAAATATTTCTGCTTATACTCTTTAGATAGTTGGTGCATAAATCACAAAGTTATAGATTTAGGGATATTGTAGAAACTACCCAATAAAATTGATTTTTATTAATTCCCTCAAAAGTTAATTTCTATTTAGCCCACCGTAAGTCAACTGGAATGATTTGTGGCTGGCTAACAGTTCAATTTCTTCTTCCTTTCTTAGAAAAGCACTAAATCTGCTTTGTTCACTTAAAAATGGACATGGGGCCGTTTCCATGTCTCCTGATGAAATTACAGCCTCTTATATGTTCCCAGTACTTAAACACTGTTAAATATAAATTTAACTGCCAAGGGCTTTAAGTTGCATGGCTTTTATTTTCAGGTCTTCACCTCTCAAATATTTATTTTCTTAGGTTTTCTGACTTAGAAATTACAAGAGATAGATTCAGTCATTAGCCACAAATTAAAGATTTACCACAAGATACTTCAGCCCTTTGTAGGCTAATATTCTGTTGCTGCTTAGTTATGAGATTAGTTAGTAATCTTTAAACTCAACAATCCAACGTCAGACAGCACTTGGTTGCTGTACCATTGTTTAATCAGTTCTTTGGGCACTTGTGATGGTGATGTGTAAAATACTGTTCTTAATTTAAAAAATCCTATCCTTGGATCAGTCTGTCCCCAGATAACATTAGTTTCATTTTTATGCACTTTTTAAAAACATTACCAAATGTGTGATCGCATAAAATTACTGATTAAACTTTTGGAAAAAGTAGCTGGGATCATTTGGTACTAATAGCAGCAAAGGCAGAGATTTGTGTATGCAGAGCAGGAAACTGTGAACACTTTCATCACTTCTATTTATTGTTCAGCTTAGTTTATAGTCTTTATTCTGGGTGTATTAATAATAATCCTTTAGAATCACAGAGCACCTTTCTTAGGAGAATACAAAGTATTGTCTCATATGTTGTCTAATTTATTTTTGCAACATCCCCACAAATCAGGAAGGGTCAGCTATTCAGACAGGAAACCAAAGCAAATGCTAAATGACTTTCCAGGGGACATATGGTTAGGCACAGACAGCGCCATGACAAGAATGTGAGTTCCTTGACATCTAGGTCAGCGTTGATGCCATCAGAGGAATGATTCTCAATGGATGATCTGTGAAGCCTCTCAGCTTATCCACTAGCTGGGGACAATGAAGTCCAAGTCAGCTGCCATGCCTAAAACATTTCTACTCACTATTACCATGAACTTAATACAAGTATGTCTGGGATATGACAATAGCTATAATGTTGTTGCTGGTGCAAAGGAACTTTTAAAACATAAAAATAGTCCTTTCCCTGAACCATTCTTCTTGGATTACTATTCTACATGTCTTCCTCCCTTCCCTCTTCCTCCCTTCCTTCTTTCCTCCCTCTGTCTTCCTTTATGCCTCCCCTCCCCCCACTCATCAAGAACAGGCATGAAACATTCAGGCTACAATACTGGCAAGTTTTCCAACAAATAATTTAAATATGTGTTTGATGCTATTAAACGTGGAATGGGAGACACTGACTTTATATTAGTAAAATTATTCTAGGGAACCAGATACACTTAGTAATTCTCTTCAACTTACGGCAATGGATTTAGTTCTTGTTCTCCAGTTTTATTTTTGCAATAATTTGCCATGTCAGATGACTTCTTAGGAAACATATTAAAGGATTTTGAATTTAAGCAACAAAATAAATTACTTCTTCCCAGTAAACAGTGCCACACCCATGCACTCTTCAGTTTCAGAATTTAGTCAACTATAACTGCTTAATTCAAAGATTGGTAACAAAAAGTACTAAAACAAAACCAACAAAACAAAAAACAGAGATCGGTCAGTATATATGAGAGACAAATTCTAGTTTTTCATTGGAGAGGATAGTCCACTTTGTGAGAGGAAAATAGGAGAAGTTTTCATTTTGCTAGTTATATAAAGAGTTTTGAAGTCACTGACATCATATTTCTGATTCCCATCCTACCCCTAGATCTAGTCTCAGAGCTCTAAGCAGAGGTGGATTTAATGTGGGCACACCAGTCGCACGCTCTGGGCCCTGACTTATGAAGGGACCTGGAAAACCCAAACTTTACACTTTTTTTCAAGGGGCCCAGTATTTTCTTCTGCACTCAGGGCCTTAACTGACCTTAATCTGCCTCTGGCTCTAAACTCACTTTTCAATCCCCTGATTGAGAAATCCACGTGAAAGCCACTTCTCTACACTAAACCCTGTAGGTCCAAATCAAGTCAACATTTCTCCTCCAAAGTCTGACTTCCAGTTTATGTCATGAGACTGAAAAGTATTGCTTTCATGGAAATCTCCTTATGCATTTCTATGGTCATTAACTTTCATTTTTAATTCATTTATTCAATACTTCATTCAAGAGTGTCTTAGCACTATTCTAGGCATTAGAAAACAGAGAACCTCAGAAAATGGCCTAGTGAACAATGATAGTTATAATCCAAAAAGTAAAATTAAGAGAGTGCTACATTCTAGTTTTCTTACCTTTTCCTTGAGCATTTTACAATAATCCTTTACATTTTCCTTTTCTTCTGACTTCATCTATCTATCCTATTTCTCCCTTTAATTTATTCTATTACCCCAGTGGTCCCCAACCCCTGGGCCATGGACCAGTACCAGTCCGTGGGCCATTTGGTACCGGTCTGCAGAGAAAGAATAAATAACTTACATTATTTCCGTTTTATTTATATTTAAGTCTGAAAGATGTTTTATTTTTAAAAAATGACCAGATTCCTTCTGTTATATTTATCTAAGACTCACTCTTGATGCTTGTCTTGGTCACGTGATACATTTTTCCGTCCCACACTAAAGGCCGGTCCGTGAAAATATTTTCTGATATTAAACCGGTCTGTGGCCCATAAAAGGTTGGGGACCACTGTATTACCCTATAGCTGGATTATTTTTATTTTTTAATGAAATCTATTAAGGTAATATTAATTAATAATATTCCAAAAATTTCAGGTGTACAACTTTTTTTAATTAATTAATTTTAATGGGGTGACATTGATAAATCAGGGTACATATGTTCAGAGAAAACATCTCCAGGTCACTCTGACACCCGACCATGCTGCAGTCCCATCACCCAAAGTCCAACCGTCCTCCCTCACCTTCTAACTGGTTTTCTTTGTGCCAATACCCTCCTTGAAACCTCTCCCTCTCCTCCTCCCCACCCCATAACCCTACAATCTTGTCCATGTCTCTGAGTCTCATATTTATGTCCCACTTATGTATGGAATCATATATAGTTCTTAGTTTTTTTCTGATTTACTTATTTTGCTCAGTATAATGTTATCAAGGTCCATCCATGTTGTTGTAAATGATCCGATGTCATCATTTCTTATGGCTGAGGAGTATTCCATAGTATATATGTACCAAAGCTTCTTAATCCACTTGTCCACTGATGGACACTTGAGCTGTTTCCAGATTTTCGCTATTGTGAACAATGCTGCCATAAACATGGGGGTGCATTTCTCCTTTTGAAACAGTGCTATGATGTTCTTAGGGTATATTCCTAAAAGTGGGAGAGCTGGGTCAAAAGGCAGTTCCATTTTTAATTTTTTGAGGAATCTCCATATTGTTTTCCACAGTGGCTGCACCAGTCTGCATTCCCACCAGCAGTGCAGGAGGGTTCCCTTTTCTCCACATTCTCGCCAGGACTTATTCTGTGTTGTTTTGTTGATGAGCGCCATTCTGACTGGTGTGAGGTGATATCTCATTGTGGTTTTAATTTGCATTTCTCTAATGATTAGTGATGTTGAGCATTTTTTCATATGCCTATTTGCCATCTGTATGTCCTCTTTGGAGAAGTGTCTATTCATTTCTTTTGCCCATTTCTTGATTGGATTGTTTGTCTTCCTGGTATTGAGTTTTACAAGTTCTTTATAAATTTTGGTTATTAACCCCTTATCAGATATATTGTCAAATATATTCTCCCATTGTGTAGTTTGTCTTTTTATTCTGTTCTTATTGTCTTTAGCTGTGCAAAACTTTTTAGTTTGATATAATACCATTTGTTTATCCTGTCTTTTATTTCACTTGTCCATGTCATAAATTGGCAAATATATTGCTGCGAGAGATGTTGAAGAGCTTATTGCCTATGTTTTCTTCTAAGATGCTTATGATTTCACAGCTTACATTTAAGTCTTTTATTCATTTTGAGTTAATTTTTGTGAATGGTGTAAGTTGGTGTTCTAGTTTCATTTTTTTGCGGGTAGATGTCCAATTTTTCCAACACCATTTATTAAAGAGGCTGTCTTCACTCCATTGTATGCTCTTATCTCCTTTGTCAAACATCAGTTGTCTATAAAGGTGTGGGTTTCTTTCTGGGTTCTCTGTTCTGTTCCATTGATCTATATGCCTGTTCTTATGCCACTACCAGGCTGTTTTGAGTACAATGGCCTTGTAGTATAGCTTGATATCAGGAAGTGTGATACCTCCTGCATTATTGTTCCTTTTCAGGATTGCTGAGGCTATTGGGGAAGCACTAGTTTTAGACTCAGGAGTGTGGCTTGGGGGAGTATTTGGCCTTAACACCAGAAAACTGAGTCAGTGATTCATGCCCTGCTTCCTGGCCTCTCAGAATGTCCCATCTCCTTGATTGGAGGAGGAGAGACTCCCAAGAGCAGAGCAGTTGCTTTTTCCTAGGCTGTTGCCACACAGAGGGAACACTCCACCCCAAAATTTTGGCAACTGCAGTATTCAAGAATGACTCAGCACAGGGGTTCCAGTGGCTGTCCCCCACAATGTCTCTACCTGGGCTTCCAACTTTATACTTTCCTCCTGAAAAATCTAGTCCTCTCAGCAGCTCTCTCTCCACCAGAGTTCTGGGTAAGTGGCTGTGAATGAAATTTTCTGTGTGGGCCATTTAAGACAGAGTTTGAATCTCAGAAAGTTCAGTGTCTTTCTCACAGACAGAAACCCAGCTATTTTCACTGCCAAATGCTGTCTGGGTGCCTCTTCTAGGTTCTGGGGCTCTAGGTCGGAGCTCTGAGCCCAGGGATAAGCACACACACCTCTCAGAATGATCCTCCCCGCAGTAAGAGTCCCTCTGGACCCTCAGCTGCCACTCGCTCTGGGAGTGGAGCAGCCCTTTCCTCATCTCTGCCCTTCCTACTAGTCTCTCGGTGTGGCTTCTTCTGGGATCCTTGGTTACAGACTCCTCTTCTTTTAGGCCAAAGTTGGTTTTTCAAGGTGATTGTTCTTAAATTAAGTTGTAATCCAATTTGGTCCTGGGAGGTGGCAGTTGGTACGTTCGACTACTCCGTCGCCATCTTAGAACCAGATGGCCTCTTTCTAGAATGTTTTTCACTTCCCCCACCTACTTTACTATTGCTCATTCTTAGGGAATCAAATCATCATCATTCCTTTGTTCATACCTCCATAAGCCCACTCTCTCTTCACTGTTTCACCATAAGTGAAGCCCCATCCTTACCCTCTATTCTCAGAGCTTTATACATTTGTTTTACCCTATATTGATTTTTTGAAATTTGCTGGCCTCCATTGCCCTTTATAGCCAGAGATCAATAAGCTTTATTTTCACTCTCTGAGAAGTTTGTTCTAAAAACACTTTTAAGCAGGTACTATGTACTAGATAGACACTGTGCTAGGTTTTTTAGATGCCAAGAAGAACGTAAATACTGCCTTCAAGGAACTTGCAGTCTCAAATTGTTTGTAGAATAAAGTATACATGGATGGTAAACTTAGAGCATGAAATTACTTTTGTGTTTTAATACGCTACATGAAAGTATTTTTTCTTCAACAAGGACAAAGTAGTTTCATTTACAAGGAGGCCAGATGGAACGATATAGATATATTGGTCAGAATAAAGACCTTCTCCTCTCTTCTTTTCACCAATGCAAGGATATTTGATGGCTTTGTAAAACCTATTTTGAAAAATACCTGTGAAGTAGACTCTGTTTTTCATACTTCCTAATTAGTTATTTGTAATCTGTCACTGTCTAGATTTGGAAATTCTGACCTGAAAGTTATCCTCTATCCTTTTTCCAAAGTGATCGAGAGTCTGGCCTATGATTACAGATCACTTGCTGACTTATTGTTACCTGTGAAGTAAGTTCTCAGATGGCATGTCTATCAGATATAACTATACCTCCAACATCAAGCACAACATCTAAAACATAGCAATTTTTTGAAAGATTGAAAGATGAACCATTCTTACCTGACTAATATCTACTGTCCCAGATCTGCAATTGTAAATCATGTCCACCCACCAGGAAATCACTACTCTACTTGGCAGATATTGTGTCTTACCCATGAATAAACACCATTTCTGGACGTTATGTACTGCACTGGGGGCATCTGGCACATTTCTTTAGATCAGTAAGTACTCTCAGTATTAGTTACTCTCTGATGCTCTGGGTTTCAAGTCAACGGCTAGTTGTCTTTTTCCCTCCACTTAACCAAGAGCCCACTATGGCCTATTAACATCTTTTATCTTTAACATTTGTTATAGTGCCTACACCTCTTAGCACCGACTTGGCCCACAAATGTTTGCTGAATTGAATTGAGTTTAGATTTCCGTGGCTGGGTGCCTCCTTTTCTGTATTCTCATGTGCTGTATACAGTGGTCCTTTAATAACAGGAGAGAAGAACCTGGCAAGGGGTTAAGCCTCTAAGTGCTGTTCTGACACTCTTCCAGACTCTTCCTGAGCTTTGGAGTAGGCCACTTAAACAAGAACCCATGTCCTTAATATGAACTTCTTAATTTTTACTGAGATTAAGACTTAATTAATAAAATATTCAGGCAAGATCTGCTTCCTAATTATCATTCTAGGTTGAGGCAAGTTTTTGGAAGAGGGGAAAAGTCATCTTTGTGATCATGTTGGCCCTGTGGATAGCCAGAATCCAGAGAGCCCGGTTTCCTTACCCGTGTCCTCCCATCCAAGTCATCCCCTGCTGAAATATGCCACAGCAGGATATGTTGTGTTGTCTATTTTAATATAATTTTTAGATCTCTTATTTTGAAGCCCATTACATCTTTTTCCCCTCTCCTATAAGTGTATGTTGTAGCCTTGGGGTTTTGGCCAAATTCCAATTGGAGCAATTAATTACATTTCAGCGCTAAGCCCTGCCAGCAGTTTCAGACAGGGAAGGTGCATTCTTCGTTTTCCTCAGCAAGGAACCACTGATGTTGAGGCAGCAGTGCTGCCTCCCCAAAGGAAAGGAGTGTCAGAAGTGGTGAGAAAGAAAGCTCCCTGCTTCTTTGTAGGAGCTAGCTGCTTGCAAAGTAATCTGGGACAAAAAGGCATCCCTGTGGATGGGAGGGGCTTTATTATGAGAGACTCCAAGCTATCCATTACTCTTCTTTTGAACCACTGCTTAGCCCAGAACAAAATGGGATGTGATTGTGTTTTCTGGAAGAGCTGTTCCTGAATGTGATAGCCTCCTTTGAAACCCTGTCAAAAGGACATTTTTATTTTGTTTTTGTTTCTCTGAAATCCCTACAGTTTGTCTCACCTCCTACAAGACCATGCACTACTGCTTGGCATACAGCTCAATCCCTAAGTGGCTGCTTTCACAGCTAACAAAAGACAAAGAGCACACAGATGTATATTGTTCTAGTAGAATATGTTAAAGAAATGAAGTGTGTTTTCTTTTTAACTTCAAATATCAGAAGCAATTAATATTCTTTGGAAAGCACAGGTGATAACACAATATCCAAACTCACTTGCAAAGGTTCCCTGTGACATGATCTAACAAGTCAGAAATGCAGTAAGTGTAGTTATATCCTGCACGTCATTTTGAAAAGATATAGAGAATAACCCTGTCTCGATGCATACTCTGTGTTTATCTTGGCCCAGGTGACAGTGCTTGATGAAATGATAATTGGATATTGATGAAAAACATCAATCATTGTTGAATTGTAACTTGAGTTATATTTGTTTAATGTTAAACTTTTAGTTGTGAAATAAACCATCTGAGTTGGGGAATGGTGATTGTGTTTTTAAGACTTCATTCTTTCATTTATTAGGCAAAGGTGAGTCATTCCTTATATCAATAGGGCTAATGAAAATTCCAAGGTTACATGCACAGGTTTGAAGCATTTGTCACGTAAAGAAAAAAGTCATTTTCCAGGTTGTTCTTAAATCATCCTTTCTAAAGCTCAAGGTTTTTGCTGAAGCCTTATTGCTAACATTCTTGTTGTCCAGGCAAGCCACAGTTACTTTTGCATTTTCCAAAACAAATTCTCTATATTGTTGGGGTCAACTACCTTGTGTTCATTTCTCAGTGGCAAAAGGCAGCCTCACAGGCACTAGTCCCCACATGCTAACAGCTGGCGGCACTCAGCACCCTCACATGTCTAGCCACTGTGAAGGGGAAACACTAGTGCATCCTCACCACTTCATTCTTCTCTCTTCTGGCTTGCTCTCTCATGGGAAGCATGAACAGATTCTCTCTTGTTTTTATCAATCACAACTCAGTTCATAAGTCATTCCATAGATTATCCTCACTTATAAACACTCTGCCTCTGTAAGCTGGTTCTTCCTTTCCTTCCCTGACCTTCCTCCTGTTCTATCATCCAGAAATTCTTGTCTCACTCTCACTTATTTCATCTTCATGGGCCTTGCCTCAGTCTCAAATTATAAATCTTCTCTAAATATCTGTCTCACTAGACTGTAAGCAGCAAAAGGACAGTTTTCCCATCTTTATTTGCTTACTGTTTTCTCTTCCCTTCCCTCCCCTTCCCTCCTCTCCCCTCCCTGCCCTTTCCCTCCCCTCCCCTCCCCTCCCCTCCTCTCCTCTCCCTTCCCTTCCCTTCCCTTCCCATCCCTTCTCCCCCCTCCCCTCCCTCCCTCTCCCCTCACTTCCCCTCTCTTCTCTTCTCCTCTTTTCTCTTCTCTTTTCTCCCCCACCCCCATTCCCAGTGCTAAGCAAAATGTCTGGAAGTAGACACTTAGGTAAACAAAAAAATAAAAAATTACTAAAAAGACTCCATGTACTTTTAACTTTTATTATGAAATGTACTTTTCTTTAAGTACCAACAATCAAAATATTTAGACTGTGTGTAGGAACACAACGGAATTCCTCATTTTAAAAATTTTCTATGTTGCGTTAATTAGGAATGTGGCAACAATATGTTTTCTTCTAATTTATTTATTTTTTTATTAAGACATATACTTTGGTTACATATTATGGCTGTCTAGTTTTTTTCTGAGCTACTTAGAAAGTAACCACCATTTAAATATCATTTTAATGTTGAAGAGAACTTGCTGAGTCAAGGATTGTGCTAAATACTTTTACATATTTAAATTTACTTCATCTTTACAGTAGCTATGTCAGGTTAATATCTTTAATTATCATTTTACAGGAAAAAAAATTTAAAATTAGGGAAGTGGCTTGCTAAAGTCAAACAGCTAGTTAATAAAATTATCAAAAAGATCTGCATAACTGTAAGAGCCCTTATTTTCCCTGTTATATGAACAGACTTATAAATATTTTGAGACCAAGGAAAGAAAACTTTCTAATTAAATTCTGCTTTGATTTAGTGAGATCAACCTTCTGATGAGACTAATAGTAAAACCTGGACAGATTAATCAATACTGGAATTAAAACTTTTATTCACCAGATTGTAGTGACAAAATCAAATATAGTTTTGACATTGGGGTAACTACAGCCATTGTTTAATCAAAGATATGCCAATCTGCTAGTAGCTTATTCATCAATTGAAACCAAAAATTCAAACTTGATATCACAGAAGGTCAAAATTTGGCGACAAGGCTGGTGAGCAGTTGTTGAAAGGAGTTTCTGGGATCCAGAGAGTGGATCAGAGCTCCTGTAAAATCTGAGTCGATGATAACCCTGAGTATTGGGGGCTGGGAAACTTGTAAAAAAACTACGAAACTTTCATGAAGGCAGTTCAGCCACCCCACCTGAATTGCACCATTTCTGCAGAGGGGTCTTTGGTAGACTACCAATTGTATGGTGGCTCTTTCTTATCTCACAATATATTAAAAGGGCTGCCTATCAGTTTTCACATAGATGGTGCAATATCATCCAGTTCTGAATGTAATCTAAATTTCAGTATTTTAAAGAGAAAAGAGCAAGATAAAATTAGCAAAAAAATTCCTCTTTTGGCTAGGATGAGATGATACATGATGTTAAATAATAAAATTGATTGGATTTTTAATTTTCCAATCACTTATTTCAGCATTGTGCACTCACAATTAAAATCACAATGGATTTAATTAGAGAATAGAGTTTACAAAGATACAGCCCTCAAGCCGTGGCCGGTTGGCTCAGTGGTAGAGCATCGGCCCTGTATGTATATGTCCCCGGTTTGATTCCTGGTCAGGACACACAGGAAAAGTGCCCATCTGCTTCTTCACCCTTCTCCCTCTCCCTTCTCTCCACCTCTCTCTTCTTCTGTAGCCAAGGCTCTACTGGAGCAAGTTGGCCCGGGTATTGAGGAGGCACCATGGCCTCACCTCAAGTGCTAAAATGGCTCAAGTTGCAATGGAGCAATGGCCCCAAATGGGCAGAGCATCACCCCCTAGTTGACTTGCCGGGTGAATCCTGGTTGGGCACATGCGGGAGTTTGTCTCTCTGCCTCCCCACTTCTTACTTAAGGAAAAAAAAAAGACACAGCTCTTACTTGGGCCTCATGTACAGAGGGCCAAACTAAGATTTTATTTATATACATATGTAATTTTCTTTTTATCTTGGGATTTCAAAGAGCTTTTCTTATTTGTGACAGAGACAGAGAGAGGGACAGATAGGGACAGACAGACAGGAAGGGAGAGAGATGAGAAGCATCAATTCTTCATTGCGGTACCTTAGTCATTCACTGATTGCTTTCTCATATGTGCCTTGATGGGGGGGGGGGGGTTACAGCAGAGCAAATGACTCTTTGATCAAGTCAGCAGACTTAGGCTCAAGCCAGCAATCATGGGGTTGGTCATGTCTATGATCTCATGCTCAAGCCAGTAAGCGCTCAAGCTAATGAGCCCATGCTCAAGCTGGAAATCATGAGGTTTCGAACCTGGGTCCTCTGTGTCCCAGTCTGATGCTCTGTCCACTGAGCCACCACCTGGTCAGGCATCAAAAAGCTTTATAATATTGCTTTATGAGTTGATTAAGCCTCACAACTTCACTAGACACTGTATTACAATATTCTACAAATGAACAGGAAGAGGCAGGATTTTACTTTCTTGTGCAGATTTTCTTTTAGTTTGAAATTAGTTAATAAGGAGTGAATGATGTCACATATTAAGAGTTGTTTAAATAAATTTTTTATTTTTGAATAATTTTTAATTATAGAAAAGTTGCAAATAGAACCAAATTTCCATAGATTCATTCAGTTTCTCCTAATGTTAGCACCTCAGAGAACCACAGCACGCTTATCAAAACCAAGAAACCAACATTGGTGTTTTACTACTATTAACTGGCAGACTATATTTGGATATCCCAGCTTTTTATTAT
The DNA here is from genome assembly GCF_036850995.1 of Saccopteryx leptura. NCBI lineage: Eukaryota > Metazoa > Chordata > Mammalia > Chiroptera > Emballonuridae > Saccopteryx > Saccopteryx leptura. The sequence continues at coordinate 176,627,706 of NC_089504.1, read as the reverse complement.
TGTCCTTTCTGTGCTCCAGGATCTAACCCAGGAAACTACACTGCATTTAGTTGTCAGCCCTCTCTGTTTGTGACAGTTTCTCACACTTACCTTGTTTTCACAACCTTCATATTTAAGAGTACTAGTCAGATATTTTGAAAAATGTTTCTGCCTGACCAGGCAGTGGTGCAGTGGATAGAGCATCGAACTGGGATGTGGAGGACCCAAGTTTGAAACCTCGAGGTCTCTGGCTTGAGCAAGGGGTAATTCTGTCTGCTGGAGTCTCCGGTCACGGTACATGTGAGAAAGCAATTAATGAACAACTAAGGTGCCTCAACAAAGAATTGATGCTTCTCATCTCTCTCCCTTCCTGTCTGTCTGTTCCTATCTGTCCCTCTTTCTCTCTCTGTTACAAAAAAATAAAAAATGTCTCTCATGTTTTTCTCATGATCAGATTGGGGTCATGGGTTTTTGAGAAGAATACCACAGATGTGAAGTGGTCTTTCATCACATTACATCAAGGGATTCCTGATATCAGTATAACTTATCACTGGGGAGAGTCAACTTAATCACTTGATTAAGGTAGTGTCTGACAGACCCCCCCTCTCCCCCCACAGTATAGCTACTGCTTTCCCCCTTTCTACACTAAATTCTTTAAAAGCTAGTCACTAATTCTTAAATCCAGCCCACACTTAAGGTGGGAATGAGAATTAAACAGACTGGGGGAGAGTATCTACACATATTTTTTGGGATTCTTTTATAAGGAAAGTTGTCCCTTCTCTCCCTTTTACTTGTTTATTCATAAATTATTTATATCAGTAAAAACTCATTTATATTTATTTTTTACTTTGGGTTACAATTCATTATGTTACTTGCTTTATTGTTCAAATCATGATATATTTAATTATTGGTAGTTCTTTCAGATTGGCTCCTATATAAAGACTTATTCTTAAATTACTCTTTTAAAACAGTATAGTCTTTAGTATATTTGCCTTTAGTCACACATTCCACCAATATTTTGAAGGTCTTTACAATACTAGAGGTACTTGCTAAGAAAATATTGACCCATATTTATTGAACTCTTATTGGCCCAGTGCTTATAAGCATTGTTCCGTATAATCTTAAAGAAGTCCTAGGAGGTATTGATACTCCCCTTTAAAAGATAACTGAAATTTAGAGAATCTTACCTAGTTTCCCCAAATTAGTAAGTAACAGAGAATTGCAAAAGTGTTATATCCTTTGTAGATGTTAACTAGCATTTCTATTGGAAGGCACTATTTTCTCAATGATTTAAGGATATGATAATTACCAGCAAATATAGTAAGGAAGCTTATCTTGGCATAACAAATCTAGGTCTTTTTAGTAGCCAGGAATTTCCAATTCTTTTCCTCCTTCAGAACACTCCCTCCCCCCCAAATGATTCCTGTTATACTTTCATAGCATCCCGTTAACACAAAAATAATAGGTAACATATCTGGTTGACAGTTTAATAAATTCTTGGGAAACATTAGCAGGAATTTTATTATACCATACTTTTGTTTTCTACCCTTATTTTTTTAATGTTTTAACTGCTGGGTTTTAAATACAATTTGAAAGGGCATCTGGTCATAGCAGATACTGGAGGGAAGGTCAAACTCTAGAAATAAGAATTGATGGTCAAAGAGCATTATGCACAAATGAGGGATGCCATATTTATGTTCTCTTTGTTTAGGAATATGTAAATGAGAAAGCAGTGGTTTATAAAGCAAAACAAATTTAAGTTGGCTATAAATAAAGAAGAATCTCTTACAAAACAAGAAAACTAGAATATAAACCCCTCATAGTAAGAAAATAAACCACCCTTGATGAAGTATAATTGAGAACATCATTATTTTTAAAGATTGCCAAATTCAGACAGATATATATATGAGCATTATATTATGTGCCAGAAGACCTTTTTTTTTTGGACTTTAGAGATAATGTGGAGAATAACTTTGCTTTTAAGGAGACTTGAAAGTTTTAAACAGAATTGTAAGCACATAGAAAATTGACACACACACCTACAAAATTATAACCTGCATCTGAATATCTGAATATATGTCTCAATCAGCATGAACCCATGGTAATAGTCAGTAATGTAAGAAGAGCATTTTTAATATCTTAATTTAAAGGGTACAAAAAGATTCAAGTGTCTATTGACATTATATTTCTGAAAACTGGCCACTGATTCATAGGACTTGGACTGGGTGGGTATTGGATGGGACCACATGACAAAGAACTGATACCCAGCTACTCTACTTTTTATCTGTAAGAGAAAAATGCATTGACGCACTTGCAGCCACAGTGAATGTCAACATTGAAAAAACCTGTAGCAATAGCAGCTGGATTATGCATTGAAACATTTTTTAAAGGTTCACTCACAGTCTTTCTCGGTTATGTTTGTGGATTTGTGTGGGATTCTTGTCACTGGTATAGATATCCTAAAAATGGGGGATTCAGCAAATAGGCTTCCTTAAGACCCTCCTATCCTCTGATTTTAGAATTAAAAATTCTTTTTTATTCCATTCTTATTCCATGTTTAAATTGTGTGAGGCATTATGATTATAAAATTATGACTAGAAAAAGTGTTTCTGAACTACCTATAGTGGTTTATCATAAAAAGGGAGATAGACATGGACATAATAAAATACAATTTAATGTAAAAGAAATTATAATTCGAGAGCAATTATGCAGTTGGTGGAAGTATAAAAAAGAAAGACCCTAGAAGATGCTCTTCAAAGAGAAGGGTTTGGGATTTCATTGTACATGCCAAATTTCCAGGCTACCAGAACTGTCAGTTTTGGACTTAGGTTCTAGGTAGAACCCTTAGGTAGTTCAATAATTGGCTGATTACTAGGAATAAAACATTTCTTCAGAAGAGAAAATGGACTGAATTATCTGATTTAGTTTAGTTCTATAAACTCTTGGATTTCTTTCAGAAAAAGAGTTAGATGACATATTTGCAGACATGCTTATTCTTGTTGCCTTGTTTCCTATTTACTTTTTCCAAACTGAAATTATATTCAATTATGTTACACCATTGAATCACTGGCAGTTAGATCTTGGATGCTGTGTAGTTTGTTTTAACAACAAGTATTTGAGGCCAGACCATAATACCAGGCCAGCACAGACATGCTTCTCATTAGCTCATCTGTTTTAAAGGGAAACACACTGTGTGCTGAGCTAACTGAATTTCTGCTCACTGAAATTTGCAGCAAAATCAGCCTGAAAATGGCCTCAAGAGGACCTCACTTCTGATTTTATTAAAGTTCATCAATTACATATTATGCAGATACATAAAAATAGATTACCAATCATAAGAGAATGACTCATGTTTATTACCTTGAAGAGTAATTGCATAAGACTCAAGAAAACAAAGCATTGCTAAAATAAAATTGAAGGGTCTGTCAAACACAGCAAAAATAGATTTTGGGGAGAATGCCACATTATATCTATTAGCTGAACAATTATTATATAAATTTTTGTTGATGATTTTAAGGAAATGAGGGTCAAAATTAAATCCATAAAAAATGATTATACTTAATAGAAGTCTTCATTCTTTGTGACTAAAAACCAGCTGGCATACATTAATTGTCTTGTAAAAAATGCCCAAGTATTTATGAACAACAAAGTTTAACCATCAGGAAAAAACAAACAAATAAAGAACAGACATCATCTTCATGTCTGCATGTAGGTGTTATAAGCAGAATTGTGTCCCACTCTAAATAAAAATTCATATGTAAAAGTCCTAACCTCCAGTATCTCAGAATAAGACTGTACTAGAAGATAGCATCTTTAGAGAGATAATAAGTTAAATAACTGTGGGCACTCAGCAGTATGACTGGCTCTAATTCAATAAGAAGAGGGAATTTGGACACAGAGATGTACGTAGGGAGGTCGTGAATATACAGCAAAAAGATAGCCCTCTACAAGCCAAGGAAAGAAGCCTACAACCGATCTTTCCTCATAGTTCTCAGAAGAAACCGACCTAGCTGACATCTTGAACTTGAAATTCTAGTCTCTAGAATCCTGAGAAAATAAATTTCTGTGGTTTAAGCCATCTAGCATGTGTTATTTTGTTTCAGCAGACCTACCAAATGGATATAATAGGAATGCCTGAAAATTAGCGGATCACCTGCCCATTACTTGCTCCCTGTTCTTTGAAAGCAAGTTCCGGCCCTGTCCACTGCTGATGATTGTGGGGCCAGAGGAAAGAGAACAAATGGAAGCCCATTTTACTTAAAAATAAAAAATACTAATTGATTGATCAAATAATTTTCTCATATAACATGAATGAAATAGATTGTTACATAATAAAATATATGGTTTCCCAGTAATTTAAGTATTTAACAATTATAAATCAAGCTAACAAACTGTAAAAACAAGTGTTTTATCCTTTTGCATTTAATAGCTTTGCAATAATAATAATTTAAAAATATATTTTAGCTGTGGTTTTGATCTGATTGAAAGTAGCCATAATGTCAGACAAACGTATTTAATTATTATTGTGGGGGTAGAGATATTCTGTTGATGAGCTTGCAAATTTTAGGGTAATAAAAAAAGATATGTGATTTGTAAATTATTATGTCTTTATTATATCAAATTTATTTTTGTCTTAATTTCAGTACAACCACCAATTATCTAATTACAATCAAGATTTTTTTAAATTTATATTTTATTGTAACTAATTTCATTTATTTATTTATTTATATTTTTTATTCAGTGAGTGGAGGGGAAGCAGAGATAGACTCTGATGTGCACCCCAACCAGATCCATCGGCAAGCCCACTGGGGCAGTGGTCCCCAACCTTTTTTGGGCCAGGGACCGGTTTAATGTCAGAAAATATTTTCACAGACTGGCCTTTAGGGACAGAGGGAATCTGGTCATTTTTAAAAAACAAAACATCATTCAGACTTAAATATAAATAAAACAGAAATAATGTAAGTTATTTATTCTTTCTCTGCGGACCGGCAACAAATGGCCCACTGACCGACACCGGTCCGTGGTCTGGAGGTTGGGGACCACTGCACTAGGGGACAATGTTCTGCCCATCTCAGGCATTGCTCTGATGCTCTGCAACCAATCTCTTAATGCCTGATGCAGAGGCCATGAAGCCATCCTCAGTGCCTGGGGCCAACTCACTCCAATCAAGCCAAGGCTTCAGGAGAAGAAGAGAGAGAGAGAGAGAGAGAGAGAGAGAGAGAAGCAAGAGGGGGAGGGCTGGAGAAGCAGATAGGTGCTTCTCCTGTGTGCCCTGACCAGGAATCAAACCCAGGACTTTCACACACTGGGTCGATGCTCTACCACTGAGCCAGGCTGTCAGGGACATTGTAAATAATTTTAAAGTGCATATATTTTTAATATATCTCTTTCAAAATATAAAAATTTAATTAATTTTTTCAAACTATACATAATTTAAATGCATTATCATTAGAAATATAAATTAAATAGAATGCAAAAATAAATTATATTTCTTTTTCTCTGAATATGCAATATTATCCACTAAAGTTAAAATGCAGACTTCAACACTAGTAAAAATTTAAAAATCCAAATTATTTAAATAAAGCTAACATTTAAAAGATTAATTAGCTACTTAAATATTTAATAATAAACTATTCACAATTCTCACATGTAGTGCTCACCTTATCCACCGAGTATCATACTTGATGCATGTCAGATTTTGACATACATAGACATAAAAATGTACACAAGTTAAAGAGTAATATCAATGGTGCAATATTACAAAATGTTTCTTAACCATCAAATAAAACTGTGGTGAATACTGTACTGATTCATGAATTTTGGATCACAAATTAAGTCCACAAATTAGAGTGTTAGAGAAGCAAGTAAGTATACTTTCAGCACAACTGGGAAACAATACTTTATTTAGCAACAATCTGTTTTATTCATGCTATTTTAAAGAAAATATTTGACAAATGAATTAACCTTATCTCTTGCTTAAATATTTCTACAACTTGTACTCTTCCTGCACTAGAACCAGAGGTGGATTTAACAGTGGGCTCACCGGACGCACGCCCTGGGTCCCAATCTCTCAAGGGCCCTGCAAAATTCTAACTGCATACTTTTTTATAATGACACCAAGTTTGGTTTCAGATGTGCAATTTTAACATTAATAATACATAATATTATTTATTTATTTAAAAATATGGTTAATATGTATTTTTATTTTCCCTGTCTCTCTCTCTTTTTTTAAGTGGCCCAATATTTTCTTTTGCACCCTGGGGCCTCAACTGACCTTAATCCATGTCTGACTAGAACCATTGTTATGGACCCACATATTCATGGTGTTCCTAGCTAGATGCCCTTTGGCCTGATGATTATTGCAATGAATGAGGGTAAACATTCCCCTGGGGCACGATTTGTGTCAGTCTGTCAGTAAGGGAGTTGATACTTATGCTCACAGGTTGGGCTTTGATGATGTTGAGTGCAACTCCTTGAGTTACAGAGGCACTCCTGTATTCTTTAATAAACATATTTTGTGTGTCTGTGGTATGTGGGTCTATCTATATTTTTATGTTTGCTATAAATAAGACCCTCTAAAAAGTGAGAACCAGAGAGGGGCCCACCACTTTTGCTCATGTCTGAGAATGTCTTGTGGGTTGAATAGTGACCCTCCTCCTCAATTTTTATCTACCCAGAACCGCAGAGTGCACATTATTTTGAGGTTAGGTATCAATAAATGTAATCAGTTAAGGATCTTGAGAAGAAATCATCTAAAATTTATGATGGGCTTTAAATTTGTGACTTCTGTCCTCATAAGAAAAGTAGAGGGCACAGACGCACACTCACAGGGAAGAAGACCAAATAAAGATTGGATTTATGTTGCCAAAAGCCAAGGAATTACTCGGATATTAGAAGCTCAAAAATACCAAAAAAATTCTTCCTTACAACCTTCAGAAGATGCATGGCCCTGCTGACAACTTCATTTCAGACTTCTGGCCTCCAGAACTGTGAGAAAATAAACATCTGTTGTTTTCAGGCACCTGGTGGTGGTACTGTTCTATAGTAATCCTACGAAAGTAATACAGTTGGTATTAGTTCTAAATGATCTCCTCTGGACATTGACACTTGACTCTCTATAACCAGTAAGAGTAATGCAAGAAATGTTGTCTCTCAATGTACTCAAGTAATTATTACATCAATATGATGAGATATCATAAAGATTCATTGACTTAATCAAATTCAGCTTTTCATAAAAGAAAAAAAGGAAAAAGAAAATGATAATTACAACAATGTTGGCCAGTGATGGTGTTCACCACTTAATATGCATGTGTCCCATTCAGAATGAAATTCAGATCTGCAATATGAATCTGTGCCTATCAGTCTAGTTTTTTTTTAACCTTCTCACAGTATTATCATTTTCTTCCCTTCTTCCTTTCTTTCTCTCTCCCTTTCTCTCTCCTTTTCTTTCTTTCTTTCTTTCTTTCTTTCTTTCTTTCTTTCTTTCTTTCTTTCTTTCTTTCTTTCTTTCTTTCTTTCTTTCTTTTCTTTCTTTTCCTTCCTTCCTTCCTTCCTTCCTTCTTTCTTTCTTTCTTTCTTTCTTTCTTTCTTTCTTTCTTTCTTTCTTTCTTTCTTTCTTTCTTTCTTCTTTCTTTTTTTTTATTTTATGTGTGACAGAGACAGAGACAGAGAGGAACAGACAGACAGGAAGGGAGAGAAATGAGAAGCATCAATTCTTCATTGTGGCTCCTTAGTTGATCATTGATTGCTTTCTCATATGTGCTCTGACCAGTGTCTACAGCAGAGTGAGTGACCCCTTGCTCAAGGCAGTAACCTTGGGTCAAGGCAGCAACCTTGGCTACAAGCCAGTGACCTTTAGGCTCAAGGCAGCAATGATGGGGTCATGTCTATGATCCCACACTCAAGCCAGCCACCCTGCACTCAAGCTGGTGACCTTGGGGTTTTGAACTTGGGTCTTCTGTGTCCCAGTCTGATGTTCTATCCACTGAGCCACCACCTGGTCAGGCATCTAGTTTTCTGCTTTCTTTTTCATCTAGCTATTAATTGGTGTATGCATACATGTATATATGTGTTTGTTTTTATGTGTGTACATATGTATGTATGTATCTATCATCTATCTATCTATCTATCTATCATCTATCTATCTATCATCTATCTATCTATCTATCTATCATCTATCATCTATCTATCTATCTATCTATCTATCTATCATCTATCTATCTATCTATCTATCTATCTATCTATCTATCATCTATCTATCTATCTATCTATCATCTATCTATCTATCATCTATCTATCTATCTATCTATCTATCTATCTATCTATCTATCTATCTATCATCTATCTATCATCTATCTATCTATCATCATTTATCTATCTATATATCTCCTACCTAATAGAATACCTAGCTGCACTGTATCAAGTCATTACTATGTAGACCATAAACTGAATATCGTGTTCTGGATCCACTCTGTGAATGTTAAAAACACTCATTTCCAAATGGACTATAATAATATAATCCAGAGATCCAGGCCATTCTGGACTCTGCCTCTGATGTTGATCAAGTTGATGAACAGTTATTTCAATATCTTGACTGTCTTGTGATAATAAATGAAGTAAGTGAGTGTGGTTATCAAATATTTCTTTCTTTTAACTATTCTTAGGCTATAATGCTTACAGGGAAAATTATGAGGAAAAAATATTTTTATAAGCAGTTAAAAATCTTACATCATATAAAACTTTAAAAATTGACTTGTAACATGTAGCCTATGCTTTAACCTCCTGTTTTTTTGAAGTGGGAGAAAGATTGATCTTTGAAGATTTCTTCATGACAGACTGATGAAGGAGGTCACTGGCACAAACTACAGCTTGTGAGCAGTTAGTTCCTTCACTTCACATGTAATGTAAGACAAGTGTGGAGAAGGTGGAGGAGAAGTGAACCCTTCTCCACTTTCTTAGGTGGAATCACCAGCATCTTCAATAGGCCCTTTTCAAAATATTTGATATGCAAATAGTATATTGTTTTCTCAACCTCTGAATGTAAATAATATTAAACTTTTAGATCACAGGATTTGAAATCCAAGCACCTTAAGCTTGAATATGTTGCAAAGCTTACTGAATGCTTGATGTTGGAAAACCTACTTACTATCTTGGGGGGTCTCGTTTAATCATTTATAAAATGAACAAAATAACTATTGTTCATGGAATTCTTATAATGATAATAGGACAGTTTCTGAAAAGTGACTAGTGTAGTGCCTTATGTACAATAACCACTGATCAAATGGAACCTATTATTTTATACCTTATTTCTTAGAAAAGTATATGTATATGAACTGCATATGTATGTATAATATATTTGTATAATCTACATTATTTTTATTAAAATTTAAATGGAAAAATGAGCACTATTTATCAACAACAATTGATATACTCCTCTGCCAGAAATGCTTTTGATTTGTGCTGGTAACTGCTGTTTCTGCTTTCAGACAATTTTGTAACATTTAGCAATATTGTAGGGACACAAGAAAATCTCTGTCAGTTATTCACCTGGCACTATCCTTTATTCTCCCTTCTGAATGCCTAAAATGTTAGTCTATGGGAAACTGCTGGCTGGGACACTCCATACTCTTCCTCTTTAAAGCGGTAGATGTGAGTTCATCCCCAGTGGACAGCTTAGCAATATGCTCTCTCAAAGTGGCAAAGTGGAGTCTATTAACAGTAAGAACAATTAATATTGTAGGATCTCATCTATTTGTTTTTTTATTTTTCATTGATAATCACCACCACTTGCTAATCATCCCTCCCAACTTGGCTGGAACGGGACACATTTTATAGGTTGTGCTCAGAGTACAGAGTCTCACAGTGCTCTCTCCTGTAAAGAAGAGAATGGGGACAACCACAGTGTTTAGAAGGCTAACAGCAAATTATATTCCACTTAGTAATTCTAATTTTAGGGTTCAGGAAACCAATTAATACAGTTTACTAGTAAAGAAAAGGAATTAGGTTGGATTAGGGTACAAATTCAGGGCGATTTTCTTTTCTCTGATGGTAGTGAGAAAGCTTAAAAAACAAACAAACCTTAAACTGTGGCTACTGACATACTCAAAACCCACCACATATTATATGAAGTTTCTGTTTTTCTGAGGCATTAATTCTAATAAGGATCTGGTGAATATTATGAGATGTTTAATATTCAGTTGTTTTTACTCAGAATCTAAATTAGGGTTAATACTTTTAGGATGTTTTGTTGTTCTCTCTTTTCACTTAAGTAAGCCCTATTGGACTTGGAATATTTCTGACAACTGTCTCTTCTAAATATCTTTGAATGACTTTTCCTCAGTCCCTCCTCTGTATTATTAAAAGCATATTTCAGGAAAAGTAAGAATTACTAAGACTACGAAAAAAGAAAAAGCTAGATCATTTTATCTTCATTCTTTTAATGATCAAGTGACTCAAAAATAAGCAGATTTTCTCATACCACAATTTGAGAGCTGTGACATGGACTAGGGCCCATTTTGTACCCTTTAAGGCAGACCTTAAATTCCAGCAGGCTCACTGCTAACTGCTGCTGCCTCTGGGAACATGCTAACATGTCTCAGAAAGCACAGTTTAGATGACAGCTTTATTACTTGTCACATCAGTGCCATCTCCACTAGCCTAGGTGCTCTTTCTCTTTTGTGAAAAATAATATTTTGTTCTTTTTTATAATTTTATTTATTTGGATTTTTGCAGGGGGGGGGAGTGCGGTGAGGCAGACAGACAGATTCTCGCATGTGCCCAACTGGGATCCACCTGGCATGCCCACCAGGAGGCAATGCTCTGCCCATCTGGGGTGTTGCTCTGTTGCAACTGGAGCCATTCTAGCACCTGAGGCAGAGACTATGGAGATATCCTCAGTTCCTGGGCCAACTTTGCTCCTTGACTGTGGGAGGGGAAGAGAAAGATAGAGATAAAGGAGAAGGGGAAGGGTGGAGAAGCAGATGGGTGCTTCTCCTATGTTTCCTGACCGGAAATTGAATCCGGGACTTCCACATGCTGGGCTGACACTCTATCACTGAGCCAACCAGTCAGGGCCTTGTTCTTTCAATAATATGACTTAGCATTTATATAGCATAAACTAAGGTATCAAATATTGCAAATTTCCTGTGTATTTCTCTTAAAGACTTCACTCATTTTATGCAACAAGACCAAAAAGCATACAATATAGGGCAACAGGTGCTTAAAAGTACCTGGAGGGAACTACATCCATCAGAATTTCATTAGATGTTGTATCTACAATATTTATTTATTTTCTTGCCTGGCCCTGGGGGAGAGTAAGCACCTGCAAGCCCCGGTAATGGTTTTCATAGGATATTCCCACCTTCTAGACAGTTTTCATTAAAGCATTGAAGGTTTGTGGCTGGACTTCCTTTATATACTTTATATATAGCACACTCTCAGCTAATATAAAAATAAAAAATAGAGCTACATAAACTCATTTTCTTCACTCCCTCTCCTACATCTAAATATTTGTTTTAAAATAATATCTCTATGTTCTGAAGTATACTCTCCCCTCCTCTTGCCTCTGACAACTGTGTTTCTCTAGTAGTTGGTTGAATCACTATATAATACATATTTGCTCAATACATATAATTAAAGAAATACCTGTGTCATATAACTGCATGCAGGTTTTCTTAGTGGAAAAATTCAGTGTGATAACAACCCTTAGAATTTCTCATTTTCTTCCTTAAATATAATAGTTTTGTGATTTTACATGGAGCAAGGGGTGGTACAACACAAAGAAGGTAAGAGCATTCTAAATAGATTATAAAATAATTCTCTGAGTAACTAGAGATTCATATACATATAATTCTTTCATTCCTTAAATATGTTCTTTTCTCTTGCATATGAACACTTAGAAAAATGTGCTTTAGCATACATAAGGTTTTGGCGTTAGTTCTAAGAGCTGACATAAACTACAAAGATTTTTTTTTTCAAGAAGGCATATGATAAAAGGATTGATGGAGTCAACCATTGTTGAGTGGTAACAAAATGAGACACAGCTGAGGGCTAAATGGTTAGGTCATCTTTGTTTTTTCATATTTTTTCTATGTAATGTGTATCTATCTATCATCTATCTATCTATCTATCTATCTATCTATCTATCTATCTATCTATCTATCCATCATCTATCTATCATCTATCATCTATCTATTTATTTATTTTTGCCTGTTAGTAAATATCAGTAAGTGAGTGTCTGGCAATGGTGAGTGCATATTCTTCCCAGTATAGTTTGGTTCTAAATAATTTTCTTAATGTCCACTGCACAGGTCCATGTAGTAGGCTACTGAAAAAGTACAGAGGAAGTGGCCAATAACCTTAAGAAGCAGTCAAGGATTGTATCAATTAGGATTTTTATTTTAGTGCCTAGTGACAAAAAGCCCAAATCAAATTAGCATGAGCAAATAAGGGTAGTGTAACGGTTCTTATAAACCCAAATGCAATTCTTCCATGCATGGAGTTGGCCTTAGGGATGATGCAAACATGGAGGTCATCACCTTTGAGAGTCTTTACCTCCTTGTGTGGGTTGGATTTACTTTTACTGATGAAAACAGATTTTCTCCATTTGTGTAGGAATTCCACTCTTATATTCTTCCAGCTCCATGATCTGAGAAGAAAGTAGTTTTTTCTCTTCTAGTTCTAGCTAGTAAATTTTCTGGTGCTAGAAGTTTTCTGAATCAGTTACTCAGACCTCTTCTCTACCTGAGTTCTAACTGAAAGAATAAAAACATATAGGATAACTGGGATCAATGCATAAAGTCAACCACTCCAAAACAATAGATTGATGATAGAATAGGTTTCTATTCACATATTTATCTAACATCACAGAAAATTAGAGGCTGACCTCAGGCATTCCTTGGCTAGCAGAAATGAGACAAAGAGGGAAATATTTTGGTCAGGCTTACCTCTAGAAAGTAGATTTTATGAACCCTAACTTTGCACGGCAGCAAGAAGAAGAAAAAGAGTCCATTATGTTTCTTAGATATCCATAAAACAAGCAACAGGATCAGGTGGAGGAGTCTGTTACTTGTTTTTCAGAGTAGCCATCCCCCTGCATGGTCAATGAATGACAAGCTCTCACCAATGACATTAGATATTCCTTCTACAGTATGAAGACATGGTAACAGTGTTCCCTCCAACACTATTTTTTTCATGAGGAGTTGATCTTCTATCTTGTTTGAAATAATCTGAGGAGATATAAAACATTTCTCCTTTGCTTTCTACAAAGAAGAAGCTTATAAATGACCTTATTGGTGCAGGTCACATTACATGCATATCCTTCAACCATTCATGGAGACCAGGTGAATCAGACACTGTTATTGACTCAATCTAAGACCACACGTCCACACTAATGGGTGAATGAGTACCACAACAGTTTTACCAGAAAGAGATTAAACAGGGGTTTTATAGTTCAAACATGACCACCAATAATTATTTTGAGCCATAAAGCTTCTATAGTAAGGTTAAAAGGGTAAGGTAGAGTGTTAATTAAGGAAATTTTACCAAGGATATGGTAAATATCAAATATCAAAATAAGTGAGAGAGAGACCATACACAGAATTATAAGAAAAACCTGTCATGAAGTTTTCCACAATTTTTAATGCCCTCAAATACATAAAGAATACAAAAGATTAGAGAAAGAAAAAAGAAGCAGAAGAGGTACAAGATTTCTTTGGACAAAGCTGTTGCCTTGTTCTGAATCTGCATCTCTCATGCCAAGGTAGGGTAGATAAAAACCTTAATGTTGATCCCTGAAGCTGTGGACATATTTATGCTGCCAGCTTCCTGGTGAGCTGTGTTGATGTAAGGACAGGTTGAAAGAGAAAGTTGCTGCTATTTGGGGAATTAATGGTGTTCCTCTAAGATGGCAGGGGAAAGGCACATGAAATCCAGGGAACAGATGGGGGTTCATGATAAAATTTTGGCCTGGAGTTGTTTTTTCCAGAGAAAAGGACCATAATGTAAGTGTTTGTACAGGATGGACTTTGGAAAACCAGAAGCAGAAGGATAATGGTAGGTGGAGGGGATATTGCTGAAGACCTACACCCATATCATCCGAGTTATACCTAGACCAGTGGTAGTAATGCCTTTCACCTACATTTGGTGTCTCTTTTTGCAGAAGGATTATAAATCCCTGATGTGGCCAATAGAAGGGGAGTAGAGTGTTGTGTGTCTCATATGAGCAGACATATTCAATAGTAAGAGCTAGGACTTACTCCCTGTGTGCTTTCCTCTCCTGCCTTGATCTTAGAAGCATGTGTAGTGATGTGGAGCCTTCCTTAACCTAAATCTCTGAATGACCACAGTAAACAGAGCTTGTTTGCCCTCCGACCCTTGAGGCACATGGTGAAGGAGCAGAAAATAAACTGTATTGTCTTGAGTCAATGATTTTGAGGGGTTATTTGTTAACACCAATACTATGTAATCAATACTATCCTAACATAAGAGACTGTGGGAGCCTCCAAAGGGCTTCTAGGACAATAAATCCTGAGACCCAGATTTAAACAATCAGCCAATTCCAGAGAGTGAGGAAAGGTACCAGCCAAGTAAGAATTCTCTTCTATTCTGTCAGTACCCTACCTCTGCCCCCATCCTGGAATCTTAGTCGGCCAGAGGGAGATGATTGTTATCTAGTGATGTTAATATTTTGGATTATTATCTGAGACTGGATGATCTAACAACTGAATTGAGATTGCGTTGGCAATTTAATGTAATCATTGGGCTTTTTATTGCCTTCAAGTGACCAGAACAGTTATGACATTACCAGAGTGTTTATCCAGTATTGAGACAAAAACTTTTTCTATCCACCCCACCCCACCAATTAAAAAAAAACTAAATTAAGCAAATCAAAACAAAATAAAACAACCTCAAATTTCCCTCCATAGAACAAAATATCAGAATGGAAAACCACAAGAGAATAAATATCCTAAACACATACAAGTTTCATAAATAAATCAAGAGTTTATTTTAAAGTTTTAAATTGACTTACAAACTAAAGTATATTTCTAAATGCAAGTGAATGAACGGCACTTTTGTTTTGCATTTATAGATAAAAATTAGATATTAAAATTTAAACATTAATGTAGTGATTTGTTTTTGTTACTGTGTGTATCATTCATGTGGGTAAAAGAAGCTGAGATACAGAAATTAGTGGTAGGGAGAGGTGACCCAGTTTTAAGTCCGATACCTTTTTGCAATCTTATTCCTACTGATATAGCTTGTAACCTTGGACAATTCACTTAATTTTCTATATTCCAGTTTCCTCATGCATAATTTGAATATTATAATTACTCCTCAGGGTTTTCTTAATATTTCACCATTTAATACGATGTTTCCTACAGATTTTTTTTATATATATATTAAGAAAATTATATTTTATTTTGAGTTTGCAATAAATTTTTATTGAATTTATTGGGGTGACATTGCTTAATAAAATTATATAGGTTTCAAGTATACAATTCTTTAATACATCATCTGTATATTGTGTGTGTTCACCACCAAAGTCAAGTCTCTTTTCATTACCATTTACCCCACCATACCCTCTTTGTTTACACCCACACACCTTTAGTATGGTAATCATCACACTGTTGTCTATGTCCATGAAGATTTTTTTTTTTGCTTATCCCCTCACCTTCTTTATCCAACCCTCCAAACATGCTATCCTCTGACGGTAGTCAGTTTTCTGTATGTATGAGTCAATTTCTATTTTGTTCATTAGGTTATTTTGTTCATGAGATTTCACATAAAAATGGAACCACATGGTACTTGTCTTTCTCTGACTGGCTTATTTCATTTAGCATAATACTCTCCAGGTCCATTCATGCTGTCACAAAAGGTAATATTTCCTTCTTTTTTATGGCCGAAAAGTATTTCACTGTGTATCCACTCATCTACTGATGGGTACTTGGGCTGCTTCCAAACTTGGCTATTGTAATTAATGCTTCATTGAATGTAGGTATGCATATATTCTTTCAAATCAGTGTGCCCCAGAAGTGGAATTGCTGGGTCATAAGGCAGTTCCATTCTTAATTTTTTGATGAAACTCCTTACTGCTTCTCACAGTGGCTACACTAATTTGTACTCCCACCAACAGTGCAGGAGGGTTCCCTTTTCTCCACATCTCTGCCAATACTTGTCTAAGGGCCTGGAGGGACTCTTACTGTGGGGGGTGGGTCGCCTTGAGAGGTGTGGGTCCTCAGCCCCAGGCCCAGAGCCCCAGCCTAGAGCCACAGAGCCTAGAAGAGGTGTCCACACAGCATTTAGAGGTGAAAAGAGGCTGGTTTTTGTCTGCGAGAACGTGACAGAGCCCTTGAAGATGCAGGCTCCATATTAAAGGGCCCGAGCAGAAAATCTTATTCATAGCCACTTACCTGGGGCTCCCATGGAGGGAAAGCTGAGAGGACTAGAGTTGCATGAAGAGAGTGTAATGTCAGAGGCCCAGGGAGAGACACTGTGAGGGACAGCTACCAGAACCTCTGTGCTGAGTAATTCTCCAATACTGCTGTCACCATCTTACTTGGCTGGAACAATCACCTCTGAGTGGCATCAGCCTGGGGAAAAGCAACTGCTCCACCCATGGGAGTCTCTCCTGCTCCAGTCAGGGTGACTGGGTCATGCGGAGAAGCCAGGAGGCAGGGGGTACACCAGTGACTCAGTTTTCTGGTATTGAGGCCAGAGCCACCCCAACTCCCATGCTTCTGAGTCTAAGACCTGGTTTCCACCTCACAGGATACTCAATTGAAACTGTCCAAAGGGCAGGAAGACCACACCTCTGGGTCTCAGGGGCCACACACACTGGACTCCTGACACCACAACCTACTGTGGTCTGTGAAAAAAACTCTAGACATATTGACACTTGGAGCCAAGGGGTGGAGCCACACCTACCACCCTTCTTAATCCCTGAATTGCTGCAAACTCTAGACTTTAGCAGAGGTATATTCAGCGGCCAAGTCCAACAAGCAGCCAGCAGATAGAACTACAGAAGGAGGGAATCAGGAAACCTTGGCCTTTTAAGCAGACTTGTCTCAAGCCCAGAGTGAATGAAAGCCAGCTTAGGTGTGCAGCTGGTATTTCCATGTACACCTGGGCCCAGCAGAGCTAGCCACAAACTCTGGATAGATTGTAGCTCCAAAAAGGTTGCTGAGGGACAGTTATGGACAGTTTTTCCCACTGATCTGTGCCAGGTTCCTGCGAGGAAGGCCCAGGGTTGGCACATTCAGTGGCCAGCTGCAGAGAATATCAGTTCAGGACCTAACAACCCTTGCTAGAGTGAAATCCTAAGGGAGGGATCCTCACACCTTGTTCAGCTGAGGCAAATTCTGCTCTCTGATCAGCAGCTCATGTGCATTAGATAGGGTGGAGCTTCACAGTTAGCTGGCATGGGTAGTGGCTATACTACACTGCTGTGCTATACTACAAAGGGGGAAGGGAGAGAGACTTGAGGCATGGACATTCAAAGTGTGGAGCCCCAAGAGCATATTGTTGGATCTGGTTGAGGGGTTTAGCCACTTTTTTGGGGGGGCACAGTCAGCCCCAGGAGAGGACCCTCTCAGTCATCCTCCCTGAGACCAGGGTCTCATCACCTGTAAGAACTTCTGCAGAGGGGACTCTCAGATCTGAACCTCCTGCTCACCTTGTTGGGGAGAAATAAAATTTGAGTATCTAGCAGTGGCTGAGGGATTAGGCTCTGGAGTAGGGGCCACAATCCCTGACCTGAGCTACTTCCCAAGAAAATCTTGAAGTAGGAGGTCACACGAACATTGTATTCCCAACCTCAGCTGCCCTAACCCAACAAGCTTGCAACCTGTTGAGGGGTTGGTTGGGTGAGGCCAGTCTGGGCCCACACTACAGTCTTTCTACAGAAGACTCTGGGAAGACCAGGCAGCTGCAAGAGAAGGTGGAGCAGCTGAAAAGTGGAGGCAAATCTTAGAGAACTTGGGGCTTTTGCTGAGCTGCTATAAGCTCTAAGCAAGAGGAAGTTGATCCTTTTACACAAGCTGGCCCCTCCCACACTACCCAGGCACAGAAAATGCAGACACAAAGAGCAAAAAGAACAGTAGCTGCAAACAAGTAGTCCACAGCAGGTTACAAACAATAGCTGATGCCAACCCAAGAAGATCTAGAACTAACACAACTGGTAGCAGGTGGCAAATAGTTCTAACACAACTGGTAGTAGGTGGCAAATAGTACTAATCCTAGACTCAGTTAGCTATACAAACATCATAGCTAAAAGCGAAGTCTATACAAAAACAAAATGGGTAGACAAAAATATGTGACAAAAATGAATCAACAAGAGAAATCCCCAGAAAAAAAACCCTAAATGAAATGGAAGTAACCAAACTACCAGATGCAGAGATTAAAATAATTCATTTAGGATGCTCAAGGATCGTAAAGCAACAATGGATGGACATAATGAGCACCTAAATAAAGAGATAGCAAGCATCAAAAAGGACATTGATATCATAAGAAAGAACCAGACATAAATTAAAGACACAATATCAGAAAGGAAGACTGCACTAGAAGGAATCAACAACAAGATAGAGGAAGCAGAGGATTGAATCAGCTATTTAATAAACAAGATAAACATAAGCACAGCAGCAGAGAAGCAAAATAAAAAGAGGCTCAAACAGACTGAGGACACTGTAAGAAACCTCGGTGACAACATGAAGGGAAACAACATCCACATCATAGGGGTTCCTGAAAGGAGAAAAGAATGAGAAAGGGATAGAAAACCTGTTTATAGAAGTTATAGCTGAAAATTTTGCTAAATTGATGAAGGAAAAAGTCACACAAGTTCAAGAAGCACAGGGAGTCCCATTACAAAGAACATCTGGAGACCTACACCAAGAAATCATAATTAAAATGCCAGAGTTAAGAGACAATAAAAGAATACTAAAAGCTTCCAGAGAAAAGCAGTTAATTGCCTATAGAGGAGCCCCATAAGGATGACATCTGACTTCTCAACAGAAACACTTGAGGCCAGAAAGGATTGACAAGAAATATTTAAAGTGATGCAAAACAAGAACCTACAACCAAGACTACTTTATCCAGCAAGGCTATCATTTAAAATTGAAGGAGAAATAAAGTTTTTCAGACAAAAAAAGACTAAACGAATTTATTACAACCAAACCAGTACTGCAAGAAATGTTAATGGGCCTGCTGTAAAAAAGGGGGAAAAAAGATATTGAGAAAAAGAGAAATGTAAATTTAAAGAATTAAATGGCAATAAGTAAATACATGTCAGTAACAACCTTAAACATAAATGGATTAAATGCTCTAATCAAAAGACACAGAGTTGCTATGTGGATAAGAAAGCAGGACTCATATGTATTCTGTCTACAAGAGACCCACCTCAGAACAAAGAATATACATAGACTGAAAGTGAAGGGATGGAAAAATATATTTTACACAAATGGAAATGAAAAAAAAAATCTGGGGTAGCAATCTTATATCTGACAAAAGGCTGTAGAAAGGGATCAAGAAGGTCACCACATAATGATAAAGGGAGAAATCCAACAGGAGGATATAACTATTGTAAATATTTATGCACCTAATATAGGAGCACCTAAATATATAAAGCAGATTTTGATGAACATAAAGGGCATAATCAAAAACAATATGATAATAGTAGGGAATTGTAATACCTCACTAACATCAATAGATAAATCCTCCAGACAAAAAATTAACAGAGAAATAACAGCCTTAAATGTCACACTAGATCAACTGGATTTAATTGACATCTTCAGAACCATTCACCCCAAAGCAGCAGAATATATGTTCTTTTCAAGTGCTCATGGTACATTCTCTAGGATAGACCACATGTTAGGACACAAAAGAAATCTCAATAAATTTAAGAAGATTGAAATTATATGAAGCATCTTATCTCATTACGATGGCATGAAACTAAAAATCAACTACAATAAAAAAACTGAAAAACATTCAAACACTTGGAAGCTAAATAGCATGTATTAAATAATGAATGGGTTAGAATGAGATCAAGGAAGAAATTAAAATTTTCTTTGAAACAAATGAAAATAAATGTACAACAACTCAAAATTTATGGGACACAGCAAAAGCAGTCCTGAGAGCAAAGTTCATCCCATTATAGGCATACCTTAATGTGGGAGACAGACTGTAAGCTATCAAAGTTCTTATAGCCTAGGGCTTAGTTTAAAACTAAGCTCATCCCCATCATTCTTATACTAAGATCTTCCACACAACCTTCTAATATTAAGATCTTCTTAACACCCTAAGCTTTTCCCCACATCCTTGACTGTTGCATGGTGGGGGGTGGTGCATTCTTTTGAGGATTTCCATTTATGCCTCAGATGAGTGACTTTGTATCAGAGACTTCCTTATTTACATATGGCTTAAAGGCTTTGATTCTCTACACCAGGGGTAGTAAACCTTTTTATACCTACCGCCCACTTTTGTATCTCTGTTAGTAGTAATATTTTCTAACCACCCACCAGTTCCATAGTAATGGTAATTTATAAAGTAGGGAAGTAACTTTACTTTATAAAATTTATAAAGCAGAGTTACAGTAAGTTAAAGCATATAATAATAATTACTTATCAAGTACTTTTTTTTTTTGTATTTTTCTGAAGCTGGAAACGGGGAGGCAGTCAGACAGACTCCCACATGCGCCTAACTGGGATCCACCCGGCAGGCCCACCAGGGGGCGATGCTTTGCCCATCTGGGGCATTGCCCTGTTGCAACCAGAGCCACTCTAGCACCTGAGGCAGAGGCCATGGAGCCATCCCCAGTGCCTGGGCCATCTTTGCTCCAATGGAGCCTTGGCTGCGGGAGGGGAAGAGAGAGACAGAGAGAAAGGAGAGGGGGAGGGGTGGAGAAGCAGATGGGCACTTCTCCTGTGTGCCCTGGCCAGGAATTGAACCTGGGACTCCTGCATGCCAGGCCGACGCTCTACCACTGAGACAACTGGCCAGGGCCCTTACCAAGTACTTTATGTCAGATTTTTGCTAAGTTTGGCAGAATAAATCTTTATAAAACAACTTACTATAGTTAAATATATCTTTTTATTTATACTTTGATTGCTCCACTACCACCCACCATGAAAGCTGGAATGCCCACTAGTGGGCAGTAGGGACCAAGTTGACTACCACTGCTCTTTACTATATAATAAAGCAGATCAGGGGCTCTCTCAATCTGGCTTGCCATCAGCTTGCAAAGACCTCCCTGTCCCATTCTTTTTCTCTTTAATTTTATTTCTCCAATTCCCATCATTCTCCCTCAGGACCTGGAATTACTAGCCCTGCTGGTTCTCAGGAAATGGAACCCAAATCGGGACCTGGGTATGAGAAAACTAAACTAAAGGCAGGTGATGAAACTCCCCAAGTGTGCACAGCAAGTAAAGTTTTTGGGAAGAGTATAGTTAGGAGTCACAAATTATGGGACAGTTAGGATCAAAAGTAAGGGACCTTTTTCTTTTTGTTCAAATGTTTTTATTTGCGAAGACCTTGAAGTCTGAGGATGACTCGGGAGTTAATGAGAGCATTGCGGCTATGGCCGCTTAACCTTTGCACCTCCATCACCCTCTGCTCCTTTTTTTGTTGTTGTTGTAGTATTTTTCTGAAGTTGGAAACGAGGAGGCACTCAGACAGACTCCCGCATGCGTCCGACCAGGATCCACCCGGTACGCCCACCAGGAGGCGATGCTCTGCCCATCTGGCACATCGCTCTGTTGCAACCAGAGCCATTCTAGCACCTGAGGCAGAGGCCACAGAGCCATCCTCAGCGCCCAGGCCAACTTTGCTCCAATGAAGCCTTGGCTGCAGGAGGGGAAGAGAGAGACAGAGAGGAAGGAGAGGGGAAGGGGTGTAGAAGCAGATGGGCGCTTCTCCTGTGTGCCCTGGCAGGGAATCAAACCCGGGACTCCTGCATGCCAGGCTGATGCTCTACCACTGAGCCAACCGGCCAGGGCTGCTCTGCTCCTTCTTATGCTCAAAATTCTGCTCCTTCTTATTCTTATCAGGTTGCTCCCTGGGTCTTTTTCTCAGACCTTTGGATATATCTGCTCCAACAAGCTTTAGATCAGACTCAACATAGGGGAATACATCAGGATTTGCACTGATATTGGGCCTTCATACATGCAAGGTCTGGCCATTGCCTCAGTGCTTCAGGGGAGGACTCCAGGACAATACTTTAATAAATGGCAGAACAAATGATGGAAGGGAAGCCAGGAAAGTACTTCTGCCAGTGGATCTTGTTTCCAATGTGGGGGTTTAAGATATTTTGCTAGAAACTGCCCTACTTTCCCTAGATATCAATCTTATCCTCCCCCTGAAGGGCAGCCAGCTCCTAAAGCTCCTGACCTCTGCCCACGCTGCAGGAGAGGAAAACATTGGGTGAATAAATGTAAATCTAAGTATACTGCCAAAGGGCAGGTATTTCAGGGAAATGGAAAATTGGACCCTCCCCAGCCCCATCAAAAAGTAGTGGCAATGTCGATGTTTCCTCAGCAGATTCTATTTCCAGCAGACAGACTTAGCAGCAGCAGAGTGGTTGCTCTGGCTGCTTAGTTTGCTGTTCTGCTGGAATTGGGGTGGAGGAGAGGTCTCAGCATAGTCAACCTGAACTGCCAGATACAGCAGCTATGGAATTTTAGAATAAATAGGAGACTCAGGTATTAGGATTGTTACAGCTTTTCCTGTTATTGTCTGATTTTCTTTAATGTTTTAGCTACAATCTTCTGAAGGATCATTTTGTTTCTTTCTTTTTCTTTGCCTAGAAATTAAGGCAGGGAAGCCCTGGTGGGTCTGATTACAAAAATTCCCAGGAGCTGCTAAGTATTTTTCTCAGGGAAATTTTGTTTAGTGTATCCATCGTCAGTCCTTCTGTTAGAAAATGCCCTGACTGAGATCTGGCAGGCATTTTTCTAGTCTGGTTGTACTCTGAAATCCCGGGTTTCTCTCTGGTTTGTCTGATTCTTGTTTCTTTTTAGTTTTTGTTTGATGTTTTCTAAAATGTGATTTTTTAAGGCCCAAATTAAGTTTTTGTATGCAAAAATTGGAAATGCCAGCTCTAATATTGAAAAAATAAAATGAAAATTTTCACCCCTATACTTTTTGCTTTAAAAATGGAACATGTAAGGAGTACTCATTTAAATTTAAATAGAATGAAACATAGAACCTAAATACTTGCTAATTTAGTTAGTGCTTTGTAAGGTGTGTTCTTTGTTTTCTGACTTGAGAGCAAAATAGCAACTCAGGTATTAGGATAAAGCAGATTTAGAGCATGCTCATTAAAACTTAAAAATCAATTAGAAAAAATAAGAGAGGGGGAGTCATATTCTAGAACTCCTGCAACTCTTTCTTATCATGCTCTTTTTACTTTAAAAACTTTTTAAATTAATTAATTTATTTTTTACAGAGACAGAGAGTGAGTCAGAGAGAGGGATAGAAAGGGACAGACAGACAGGAATGGAGAGAGATGAGAAGCATCAATAATTAGTTTTCCATTGTGTGTTGCAACACCTTAGTTGTTCATTGATTGCTCTCTCATATGTGCCTTGACCGCGGGCCTTCAGCAGACTGAGTAACCCCTTGTTGGACCCAGCGACCTTGGGTTCAAGCTGGCAGGCTTTTGCTCAAACCAGATGAGCCTGTGCTCAAGCTGGCGACCTTGGGGTCTCGAACCTGGGTCCTCTGCATCCCAGTTTGATGCTCTATCCACTGCACCACTGCCTGATCAGGCTACTTTAAAAGTTTTGAATGCTGACGTAAGGGGCCATTCAGTGGCTTAGAGTCTCTGGAATCCAACAAGGAAAGCCTTCCCTAAAGTGTAATGGAAGGACCCACTCACAGGAATCTGGCAAGGGCCAGACCCTTATGGGGCCGAGGATATGTTTGTGTTTTTTCTAGGATTGCTGAGCTCCTTGGTGGGTTCTTGAACATTTGTTGAGACACCATGAGCCAGTAGAAGAGACTTACTCCACAAGTGCAATTGCATAAGGCTTATTTTACACCACTCTTGTCCCTCTCTCTCTGTCAAACCTGTTTCTGTATAAAGCTTAAATAGGCAGAGGAGGGCCCTGAACCCCACAATGAGATCTCCTGACCATGGCTTTTAAGGTCCATAATGACTGAGAGGAACAGGAGAAGGCAGACAGAACCCAAAGAGATCAGGCAAAATACCAGCTTTTGGCAGATGCCCTTAAAGGCTCCAATGCCTCTAAGGGGCCTCATAAGACTTCACCAGGGCCCTGCTTCAAGTGTAGAAAGGAAAGTCTTTGAGCAAAAGTCTGTCTGGCTCATTGGCTTCTGCTAGGGTCATGCCCTTGCTGTGGGAAAAAGGGACACTGAAAGGTAGATTGACCCCTCACTCCTCCAAGGAATGGTTCAGTCTCTTCCACTCCTACCTTGATTGCCTTCAACCTAACCTTTCCCAGTCTACTGAGACTTGCCACTGAATAATGAAGTTGCCCCAAGCCATCAGCCCCACCTCACATCATCATCATTGAGCCTAGGGTGACCATACAAGTAGCAGCATAGTGAATCCCAACATTCTCCTAACCACCTCCATGGCTGCAAAACTCCAGGAAAAGGCCCCCTGGTTTCATCTCTCCAGGTTAAGGAAAACAAAAGCTTCATCTCCACACATGCCTACAGATGGTCCTTCCAGCCTACCTGAATCATTGCCAGAAACCTACAATTGACATTAAGCTTGAGACAAAAGCTTAATGTGCTAGAAGCAGTGGTCATGGGACTTGGAGGCTAGCTGCAGGGTGTGGAAATGTGACAACAATTCCAGTGCCATGCAAACTTTTCCTGGATGTGTGTGACTCCTGCTCCTTGTGACAGTTCTCAATGGACTAAAGTGGGGTGGAGTTGCATTTGTAGAAAATATGGAACAGTGATGTGTCAACATGGACTTAGTGAACATGTTAAGGACATTCAAAACAGCAAAGACTCTATTATAGCTCCTCTTGTATTGGTGAAGAATTTGCCTAAAGGCTTTAATGTCTATAATGTATTAAGACATGTTTCAGTATCTGTTAAGATTGGCTATGTTAATTTTCTGTTTATCCTGTGTTTTCCAATTTTCCTCTGAATTGGAATCTGGGAAATCAGATGAGTGCAAATCTCAGCACATGAGCTAAATTTAAAAAATTAAAAAGGGGCTTTGTGGAAGACAGGTTGTAGGCTGAAAAAGTTTTGAAAGCTTATGGATTAGTTTAAGACTAAGCTCTTCTCCACCCTTATAAAATTAAGATCTTCCACACACCCTTCTAATACTAAGATCTATTCAACACCCTAAGCTTTTCCCCACATCTTTGACTGTTGTATGGTGGAGGGTGTTGCACTCTTATAATGATTCCCATTTATGCCTCAGATAAGTGACTTTGTTTCAGAGACTTCCTTATTTGCATATGGCTTAAAGGCATTAATTCTCTACACTATATAATGAATCAGACCAGGGGCTCTCTCGCTCTGGCTTGCCATCAGCTTGTAAAGACCTTACTATCCCATTCCTTTTCTAATTTTATTTCTTCATTCCACATTGTTCCCCCTCAGGACCTGGAATTACTAGCCGTGCTGGTTTGTGGCACCTTTAAAACAAGAAAAAAACACAAAGAAACAACTCTACCCTGCATCTGAAAGAACTAGAAAAAGAACAAAATATAAATTTTACAGGAAGTAGAAGGAACAAAATAATAAAGATCAGAGTGGAAATAAATGACATAGAGGCTAAAAAACAATACAGAAGATCAATGAAACCAAGAGCCGGTTCTTTGAAAACGTTAACAAGATTGAAAAACCTTTAATGAGACTCATCAAGAAAAATAAAAAGAGAACTCAAATAAAAAAAATTAGAAATGAAAATGGAGAAGTAAGAACTGACACTGCAGAAATACAAAGGATTGTAAGAAAATACTATAAATATCTATATGCAAAAAAATTGGAAAACCTGGGTGACATGGATAAATTTCCAGAAACATACAATTTTACAAAACTTAATCTGGAAGATTCAGAAAACCGAAACAGACTAATTGCAACAAATGAAATTGAAACAGTTATCAAAAAAACTCCCTGCAGGATGACGTCAGAGTAATGGCATGGTAGGAAGCGATATCGATAAATCTCCCCCAAAACTCAAGATCTTCAACCAGAAACAGAAAAACCTATCCTTGGAGCCTCCAGATGTTTCGCAATACACCAAAAGGTATGGTCGAGTGAAAAATTGGCTAAATATATAATCAAACCCTGAAGGAAATAGGGAGTAAGAAATGGTCCGCCTTCCTCACTAACCTAAAAGGGTTGCTTTCACTGGGAACTGAGAGTATAAAAACTAAGGCAGGCAAAAGGGGTGAATAGATCCAGGCCGCAGCAAAAACAGACAAACCAGGCTGTGGCACGGAGATCCAAGCCGAGGAAAAACTGTGCCTGTGGCAACCCAGGCAATAAAAGCTAACATTCGCGCCAAACCCAGACAAAGAAAGACAAGTGGGGCAGCCATTTTCCCCGATCTCCTGGTCAGCATGCGCAGATAGTGGGTGAGAGATTCCTTTGAAATCCCCGGGAGTGGGCACCTGTGTTACCCCACAGAAAGGCAGAGTCAGAGGCCTTTGTGTGGGCCGAAAGTGGAATCTCCAGTCAGCCCCAGTGCCCTGAAAAAGCCACGCACTGGGAGGGAGCGAGAGCCAATTCCAACACTGAAACTTCTCCATGCAGGCGGGGGTTTCACTCAGAGTATGAGGCAGCCAGCCTGATCTCCTCATCTGCGTGCATGGAGAGTGGGCAAGAGATTCCTCCTAGCACCTCAGGAGTGGGAGCCTGTGTTATCCCACGGAGGGGCAGAGGCATGGGCCTTTGTGTGGGCTGAAAGCAGAACCTCCAGTCTGCCCCAGTGCCCTGAAAAAGCCACACATGGGGAGGGAGCAAGAGCCAATTCCAACACTGGAACTTTTCCGAGTGGGCGGGGGTTTCACTCAAAGTGTGAGGCGGACGGCCTGATATCCTGGTCGGTGCTCACAGAGAGTGGGCAAGAGATTCTTCTGAGCACCTCAGGAGTAGGCACCCGTGTTATCCCACAGAGGGGCAGATCAGAGGCCTCTGTGTGGGCCAAAAGCAGAATCTACAGGCCAACCCAGTGCACTGAAAAGCCGCGCATGGGGAGGGAGCGAGAGCCAATTCCAACGCTGGAACTTTTCCGTGCGGGTGGGGGTTACACTCAGAGGGTGAGGCGGCCGGCCTGATATCCTGGTCTGCGCATGCAGATAGTGAGCAAGAGATTCCTCCAAGAGCCTCGGCAGTGGACACCCATGATATCCCACAGAGGGGCAGAGTAAGGGGCCATGGTGTGGGCCAAAAGCTGAATCTCCAGGCCGCCCCAGAGCCCTGAAAAAGCCACGCACGGGGAGGGAGCGAGAGCCAATTCCAACGCTGGAACTTTTCCATGCGGGTGGGAGTTTCACTCAGAGTGTGATACTGTCGGCCTGACATCCTGGTTTGTGCACAGATATTGAGTGAAAGTTTCCTCCAAGCACCCCAGGAGTGGGCGCCCATCCGTGTTACCAGACAGAGTGGCAGAGACAGAGGACTTTGAGTGGGCGGAAGCCCCACCTGATTATGCTAGCAGCACTCACTGAGCCTTACCCAGAGCCCTGAGCTGAGTGGGGATAGAGTGGAGAGTTTCCAGCTCTTTGAGCCTCTTACTATCCAGGCAGAGGCAGCAGCAACCCCATAGCTGGATTATCAGGCTACTAATTGAGGAAGGAAAGACTAGGAGAGAGGCTCCAGGAATATGGACTCTCTCACTGTTGGAGCCTATAAATGCTAATGAGCCTCGACTGCCAACGAGACTGAAGCACAATACATGACATCGCCATAGAGACTTACCAACTGCAAACCTCTAACTGAGCGTGCCAAAGGGGCAGAACCCAGGGTACAGAGTCACCGACCAGGAAGAGGGAGAGAGAAAAAAAAGCAAGAAGATAACCTCTCAAAATCAAGAATAATCCGCAGACTTTATAACCTATCCCATTTTATTATATTTGTTCATTTGTTTCTCTAATCTTCATTCTTGATTTTTTTTTCCTCTTCCAATTTGGTCGTCAAACTCTCTGCCAGTCTTACATTCTCCTCTCCTTGAACTACACTACCCATAAGTGTTACATCTCCCATTATCTTTTCTTTCCTCTTCCTTTCTCTCTATGAGGGTTGCACTCCAAAACTTTTAACTCTCTCTCTCTCCTCTTTTTTCTTTTTTCTTCTTTTAGTGGTTCCCTCTTTTTTCTCTCTCTCTCTTTCTTTACTCCCTCTATATTAGTTTCTTCCTTTCTCCTTTACATCTCCTCTCATTCAAACCTCAATAATGAACAAATTATCTTATCTGGGACTGAAACTTATGTTTGTGGCATTTTGGGGGGTTTTTACTTCACCTTTTTACCTCACTAGCAGTGCTCCCATCCCTGGCTCTCCATTTTATGTACTTCTAATACCACTAAATACAATAGTAATTTTTTAATTTGTCCCCCCATTTTCCTGTTTCGCTCTTATTCCTCTCATCATAACTCTTAGTCAACCAACACCTAAAAGCAAATAATTTTATTCTTGACCCAAATTTTTTCCTTCTTTGCTTTTTGTGAGTCCATACCCCCTTTTCTTTTCTTTTCTTCTTTTTTTTTGCCCCTTTATTACTTCTCCCCAATTCAGGCCCTCCATTACAGGCATTGTTTGTTCTATTTAGTACAATATAATTCACAGTTTACCCCAAGATTTTCTCAAGAAAGAGGGAAGAGGAGAGGAAAGGATAAAAGGACGAGGGGGAATAATTTCCTTTTTTTAAATTTTTATTTTATTTTTCTTTATTTAAATATTAATTAAAAAAACAACTCTGATTTTTAATTTTTTTAACTTTTTATTCTTTATTAAATCTCATTAATACTATCAACCAAACCACCCTCAGATGCCATTAAGGAAGAGAAAATCGAATATCATGGATACAAAAAAAAAGAGAAGTAACACAGATAGATGAGGAAAAATTGATGCAGAAAAAATTTAATATATTGGAAACCTTGGAGTTTAACAACAGAGAATTTAAAATAGAAATCCTAAAAATACTCAGAGATATACAAGGAAACACAGAAAGGCAATTTAAGGAGCTCAGAAAACAACTCAATGAACACAAAGAATATATATCCAAGGAAATTGAAACTATAAAAACAAATCAAACAGAGATGAAAAACTCAATTCACGAGCTGAAAAACGAGGTATCAAGCTTAGCTAATAAGAACAGGCCAGATAGAAGGTAGGATTAGTGAAATAGAAAACAAGCAACTTGAGGCAAAACAGAGAGAAGAAAGAGACTCAAAAATTTTAAAAAAATGAGATATCCCTACAGAAATTATCTGACTCCATCAAAAAGAATAACATAAGAATAATAGGTATATCAGAGGGAGAATAGAGAAAAAATGGAATGGAGAACATACTCGAACAAATAATAGATGAGAACTTACCAAGCCTGTTGAAAGAACTAAAGCCTCAAATTTAAGAAGCAAACAGAACTCTGAGTTTTCTTAACCCCAACAAACTTACTCCAAGGCACATCATAATGAAATTGGCACAAACCAACGGCAAAGAAAAAATTCTCAAGGCAGCCAGGGAAAAGAAGAATACAACATATAAAGGAAGGCCCATTAGATTATCATCCGATTTCTCAACAGAAACTCTACAAGCTAGAAGAGAGTGGACCCCAATATTTAAAGTCCTGAAAGAGAGGAACTTTCAGCCATGAATACTATACCCATCAAAGCTATCCTTCAAATATGAAGGAGAAATAAAACATTCACAGATACAGAAAAGATGAGGGAATTTTTGATCAGAAAACCCCCACTCCAGGAATTACTAAAGGGAGTTCTCCAATCAGATACATAGAACAAAAAAAAACAAAAACAAAAACAGAACCACAAGTAAAAGCTCAAGAAGAATACAATAAAACCAAATTTAAACTGTGACAACAACAAAGAAAGGGAAGTAGAGAATGGAGATTAACAGTAGCAAAGGACGATGAAGTGCAAAAGTACTCACAAAATAGTGCACTACAATGAACAGGGTAGGAATGCTTTTCATTACTTAAAGGTAACCACCATTGAAAAAACCACCACAGAAGCACATGAGATAAAAAAGATGGCAACAGAGGAAAGATGTATGGAATACAACCAAATAAAAACAAAAGATAGAAAAAAGAAAGAGAAGGATCAAACAAGACACAAAACTAACAGAAAGCAATCTATAAAATGGCAATAGGGAACTCACAAGTGTCAATAATTACACTAAATGTAAATGGATTAAACTCACCAATAAAAAGGCACAGAGTAGCAAAATGAATTACAAAAGAAAATCCAACTCTATGCTGCCTACAAGAAACTCATCTAAGCAACAAGAATAAAAATAAATTCAAAGTGAGAGGCTGGAAAACAATACTCCAAGCAAATAACATCCAAAAAAAAGCAGGCATAGCAATACTCATATGTGATAATGCTGACTACAAGACATCAAAAGTACTCAGAGACAAAAATGGCCATTTCATAATGGCTAAGGGAACACTGAATCAAGAAGACATAACAATTTTTAATATATATGCACCAAACCAAGGAGCACCAAAATATATAAGACAGCTACTTATTGACCTTAAAACAAAAACTGACAAAAATGCAATCATACTTGGTGACCTCAATATACCACTGACGGCTCTAGATCGGTCATCCAAACAGAGAATCAACAAAGATATAGTGGCCTTAAACAAAACACTAGAGCACCTGGATATGATAGACATCTACAGGACATTTCATCCCAAAGTGACTGAGTATACATTTTTCTCTAGTGTACATGGATCATTCTCAAGAATTGACCATATATTGGGCCACAAAAACAACATCAGCAAATTCAGAAAAATCGAAGTTGTACCAAGCATATTTTCTGATCATAAAGCCTTGAAACTAGAATTCAACTGCAAAAAAGAGGAAAAAAATCCCACAAAAATATGGAAATTAAACAACATACTTTTAAAAAATGAATGGGTCAAAGAAGAAATAAGTGCGGAGATTAAATGATATATACAGACAAATGGAAATAACAATACAACATATCAGAATCTATGGGATGCAGCAAAAGCAGTGATAAGAGGGAAGTTCATATCACTTCTGGCATATATGAACAAACAAGAGAGAGCCCAAGTGAACCACTTAATTTCACACCTTAAGGAACTAGAAAAAGAAGAACAAAGACAACCTAAAACCAGCCAAAGGAAGGAGGTAATAAATATCAGAGCAGAAATAAATGAAATAGAGAACAGAAAAACTATAGAAAAAATTAATAGAACAAGGAGATGGTTCTTTGAAAAGATCAACAAAATTGACAAACCCTTGGCAAGACTTACCAAGGAAAAAAGAGAAAGAACTCATATAAACAAAATTCAAAATGAAAGAGGAGAAATCACCATGAACACTGTAGATATACAAAGAATTATTGTAAAATACTATGAAAAACATTATGCCACTAAATTCAACAATCTAGAAGAAATGGATAAATTCCTAGAACAATACAACCTTCATAGACTGAGTCAAGAAGAAGCAGAAAGCCTAAACAGACCTATTAGTAGAGAAGAAATAGAAAAAAACATTAGAAACCTCCTGAAAAATAAAAGTCCAGGCCCAGAGAGCTATACCAGCGAATTTTATCAAACACTCAAAGAAGACTTGGTTCCTATTCTACAGAAAGTCTTCAAAAAATTGAAGAAGAAGCAATACTTCCAAACACATTTTATGAGGCCAACATAACCCTCATACCAAAACCAGGCAAGGATGGCACAAAAAAAGAAAACTACAGACCAATATCTCTAATGAATACAGATGCTAAAATACTAAACAAAATACTGGCAAACCAAATACAACAACATATTAAAAAAATAATACATCATGATCAAGTGGGATTCATCCCAGAATCTCAAGGATGGTTCAACATACGTAAAACGGTTAACGTGCCCTGGCCGGTTGGCTCAGTGGTAGAGCGTCAGCTTAGCATGCGGAGAACCCGGGTTCGATTCCCGGCCAGGGCACACAGGAAAAGTGCCCATTTGCTTCTCCACCCCTCCGCCGTGCTCTCCTCTGTGACTCTCTCTTCCCCTCCCGCAGCCAAGGCTCCATTGGAGCAAAGATGGCCCAGGCGCTGGGGATGGCTCTGTGGCCTCTGCCTCAGGCACTAGAGTGGCTCTGGTCGCAACATGGCGACGCCCAGGATGGGCAGAGCATCGCCCCCTGTTGAGCAGAGTGTCGCCCCCTGGTGGGCGTGCCGGGTAGATCCCGGTCGGGCGCATGCGGGAGTCTGTCTGATATTCTCTCCCTGTTTCCAGCTTCAGAAAAAAACAACAACAACAAAAAAAAACGGTTAACGTAATACACCATATCAACATATCAACAAAACAAAGAACAAAAACCACATGATCTTATCAATAGATGCAGAAAAGGCTTTCGATAAAATACAACACAATTTTATGTTTAAGACTCTCAACAAAATGGGTATAGAAGGAAATTATCTCAACATGATAAAGGTCATATATAATAAACCATCACCTTACATCATATTTAATGCACAAAACTGAATGCTTTTCCCCTTAAATCAGGAACAAGACAGAGTTGTCCAATCTCTCTACTCTTATTTAATATGGTACTAAAGGTTCTAGCCAGAGTAATCCGACAAGACAAAGAAATAAAAGCATTCCTATCAGAAAAGAAGAAATAAAGGTATCACTTTTTGCAGATGATATGATTCTATACATCGAAAACCCTAAAGAATCCACAAAAAGACTACTAGAAACAATAAGCCAATACAGTAAGGTCGCAGGATACAAAATTAACATACAGAAGTCAATAGCCTTTCTATATGCCAACAATGAAACATTTGAGAACAAACTCAAAAGAATAATCCCTTTCACGATTGCAACAAAAAAAATAAAATACTTAGGAATAAACATAACAAAGAATGTAAAGGACTTATATAATGAAAACTATAAACCATTCTTAAAGGAAATCGAAAAAAATATAATGAGATGCAAGAATATTCCTTGTTCTCGGTTAGGAAGAATAAATATAATCAAGATCGCCATATTACCCAAAGCAATATAAAAATTTAATGCAATTCTTATCAATATTCCAATGACATTTTTTAAAGAAATGGAGCAAAAAAATCATCAGATTTATATGGAACTATAAAAAACCCCGAATAGCCAAAGCAATCCTAAAGAAAAAGAATGAAGCTGGGGGCATTACAATACCTGACTTCAAACTATATTATAGGGCTACGACAATCAAAACAGCATGGTATTGGCAGAAAAATAGACAATCAGACCAATGGAACAGAATAGAAAACCCAGAAATAAAACCACATATATATAATCAAATAATTTTTGATAAATGGGCCAACAACACACAATGGAGAAAAGAAAGCCTCTTCAACAAATGGTGCTGGGAAAACTGGAAAGCCACATGCAAAAGATTGAAACTGGACTACAGTTTGTCCCCCTGTACTAAAATTAACTCAAAATGGATCAAAGATCTAAACATAAGACCTGAAACAATAAAGTACATAGAAGAAGACATAGGTACTAAACTTATGAACCTGGGTTTTAAAGAGCATTTTATGAATTTGACTCCAAAGGCAAGAGAAGTGGAGGCAAAAATTAATGAATGGGACTATATTAGAGTAAGAAGTTTTTGCTCAGCAAGAGAAACTGATAGCAAAATAAACAGCCAACTAAATGGGAAATGATATTTTCAAACAACAGCTCAGATAAGGGCCTAATATCCAAAATATACAAAGAACTCATAAAACTCAACAACAAACAAACAAACAATCCAATAAAAAAATGGGAAGAGGACATGAACAGACACTTCTCTCAGGAAGATATACAAATGGCCAACAGATATATGAAAAGATGCTGATCTTTTTTAGTTATTAGAGAAATGCAAATCAAAACTGCAATGAGATACCACCTCACACCTGTTAGATTAGCTATTATTAACAAGACAGGTAATAGCAAATGTTGAAGAGGCTGTGGAGAAAAAGGAACCCTCATTCACTGTTGGTGGGAATGTAAAGTAGTACAACCATTATGGAAGAAAGTATTGTGGTTCCTCAGAAAACTGAAAATAGAACTACCTTATGACCTAGCAATCCCTCTCTTGGGTATATACCCCCAAAACTCAGAAACATTGATACGTAAAGACACATGCAGCCCCATAATAATTGCAGCATTATTCACAGTGGCCAGAACATGGAAACAACCAATAAGCCCATCAATAGATGACTGGATAAAGAAGATGTGGCACATATACACTATGGAATACTACTCAGCCATAAGAAATGATGACATCAGATCATTTACAGCAAAATGATGGGATCTTGATAACATTATACGGAATGAAATAAGTAAATCAGAAAAAAACCAGGAACTGCATTATTCCATACGTAGGTGGGACATAAAAGTGAGACTAGGAGATATTGATAAGAGTGTGAGGCCCTGGTCAGTTGGATCAGCTGTAGAGAAGCGCTCATTTGCTTCTCCACCCCCCCCTCCTTCCTCTTTGTCTCTCTCTTCCCCTCCCGGAGCCAAGGCTCCATTGGAGCAAAGATGGCTCGGGCGCTGGGGATGGCTCCTTGGCCTCTGTCCCAGGATCTAGCGTGGCTCTGGTCGCGGCAGAGCAATGCCCTGGAGGGGCAGAGCATTGCCCCCTGGTGGGCAGAGTGTCACCCCTGGTGGGCGTGCTGGGTGGATCCCAGTCGGGCGTCTGCGGGAGTCTGTCTGACTGTCTCTCCCCATTTCCAGCTTCAGAAAAAAAAAAAAAAAAGAGTGTGGTGTTTACAGGGGGTGGGGGGAGGGAGAAGGAAAGGGGGAGGTGGTGGGGCACAAAGAAAACTAGATAGAAGTTGACAGAGGACAATCTGACTTTGGGTGATGGTTATGCAACATAATTGAGCTACAAGATAACCTGGATATGTTATCTTTGAATATATGTATCCTGATTTATTGATGTCGCTCCATTAAAAAATAAATAAATAAATAAAACTCCCTGCAAACAAAAGTCCTGGACCAGGTGACTTAACAGGCAAATTTTACCAAACATTCAAAGAAGAACTAAAACCTATTCTTCTCAACCTATTTCAAAAAATTCAAGAGGAGGGAAGACTTCCAAATGTATTTTATGAGACAACCATGATCCTCATTCCAAAACCAGGTAAAGACACTACAGAGAAAGGATACTATAGGCCAATATCATAATGAGCTTAGATGCTAAAATTCTCAACAAAATATCAGCAAACTGGATCCAGCAATAGATTGAAAAAATTATACATCAGAATCAAGTGGGATTGATTTAGGGGAGGCAGGGCTGTTATAATATTTGCAAATCAATCAATGTGATCCATTATATAAACAAAAGAAAAGATAAAAATTACAAGTTTGTATCAATAGATGCACAAAAAGCATTTTATAAAATTCAGCACCCCATTATGATCAAAACTCTCAGCAAAGTAGGAATACAGGGAACATACATCAATATGATAAAAAACCATCTATGCGAAACACACAGCCAACATCATATTCAATGGGCAAAATTAAAAGCAAGTCCCTTAACATCAGGAACACAGCCTGGGTGCCCCCTTTCAAATAAATTTGGCAAGGTGGCAGGATTACAATCAATATTTAGAAAATGGCATTTTTATAAACCAACAATGAACAGTTTGAAGGAGAAATTAAGGAACCAATCCCCTTCACTCAACAAAAAAATAAAGTTTCAAGGAGTAAATTTAATTAAGGAGATAAAAGACTTGTACTTGGGAAATGATAAAACATTGACAAAAGAAATGAAGGAAGATACAAACAAGTGGAAGCATATATTATGTTCATGGGTACGAAGAATAAACATCATTAAAATGCCTACTTTCCCAAAGCAACCTATAAGTTCAATGCAATTTCTGTCAAAATACCAATGACACACTTCAAAATTATAGAACAAATACTTCAAAATTTATATGGAATCAAAAACAACATGAATAGCCTCAGCAATCTTGAATATGAAGAAGAAAGTCAGAGGTATCACCCTTCCTGATATCAAGTTATATCACAAGGCCATAGTAATCAAAACAGCATGGTACTGGAATAAGAACAGGCATACAAATCATTGAATGTAATGGAGAACCCAGAAATAAACCCATGCCTTTATGGTCAATTGATATTTGACAAATGAGGTAAGAGCATACAATGAAGTAAAGATGTTCTCTTTACTAAATGGTGTTGTGATAATTGGACACGTTCATGCAAAAAAATAAAACTAAACAATCAATTTGCACCATTCACAAAAATAAATTGAAAATGGGTACAAGACTTAAATGTAAGTCTTGAAACCATAAACACCGTAAAAGAAAACATATGCAGTAAACTCTCCAATATCTCTCGTAGCAATATTTTTGCCAATATATCTCCATGGGTAAGTGAAATAAATAACAAAAATAAACAAACATAACTATATCAAACTATAAAGCTTTATTTATTTATTTTTTGTTTTTTTCTGAAGTTGGAAACGGGGAGGCAGTCAGACAGACTCCTGCATGCACCCGACCGGGATCCACCTGGCATGCCCACCAGTGGTCGATGCTCTGCCCATCTGGGGCATTGCTCTGTTGCAACCAGAGCTATTTTAGTGCCTGAGGCAGAGGCCACAGAGCCATCTTCAGCATCCGGGCCAACTTTGCTCCAATGGATCCTCGGCTGCAGGAGGGGAAGAGAGAGACAGAGAGGAAAGAGAGGGGGGTGGGTGGAGAAGCAGATGGGCTCTTCTCCTGTGTGCCCTGGCCAGGAATCGAACCTGGGACTCCTGCACGCCAGGCCGACACTCTACCACTGAGCCAACTGGCCAGGGTTGAAACTATAAAGCTTTATACAGCAAAAAAAACCCGTTAACAAAATAAAAAGACAACCCACACAATGGGAGAACATATTCGCCAATACATCTGATAAGGGGTTAATAACCAAAATTTATAAAAACTTCTAAAACTCAACACCTGGAAGGGAAACAATCCAATTAAAAAATAGGCAAAAGAACTGAACAGACACTTCTCCAAAGAGGACATACAGATGGCCAATAGGCATATGAAAAAATGTTCAACATCACTAATCATCAGAGAAATGCAAATTAAAACCACAATGAGATACCACCTCAGATCTGTCAGAATGCTACTTATTAAGAAATCAACACACATTAAGTGCTGGCATGGGTATGAAGAAAAGGGAACCCTCCTGCACTGCTGGTGGGACTGCAGACTGGTAAAGCCACTGTGGAAAACAGTATGGAGATTCCTCAAAAAATTAAGAATGTAACTGTCTTTTGACCCAGCAATCCCGCTTTTACGAATATATCCTAAGAACACCAAATCACTGATTCAAAAGAAGATATGCACCCCCATGTTTATTGCAGCATTGTTTACAATAGCCAAGATCCGGAAAGAGCCCAAGTGTCCATTAATGGACAAATGGATTAAAAAGCTATAGTATATATACAGAATGGAATATTACTTAGTCATGAAAAAAAAAGAATTCTTACCTTTTGCGATGGCATGGATAGAGCTGAAGATTATTAAGCTAAGTGAAATAAGCCAGGAGGAGAAAGACAAATATATGATTTCACTTATATGTGGAATCTAATGAACAAAGCAAACTGAGGAATGGAAAAGAGGCAGAGGTGGAGTCAGGGACCAGAGGGACACCTGTCAAAGGGAAGGGGGATGAGGGAATGGGATCAGAGAAGGTGAAAGGATTAGTGAAATTATATGTACTTAACACAGAGATACAGATAATAGGATAGCAAATCCCAGAGGGAAGGGGGAAAGGAATAAAGGGGAGGGTGACAAAAGGAGTGTAAATAAGGACATGGGAGAGTGAATGTGTAATGTTCAGGGGGACAGTTGAATCCATGTTGACACAACAAATTAAAATTAGTAGAAAATTAATAAACAGTAGGTTGGATGAAGCAGAGAATTGAATTAGTAATTTGAAAGACAAAGTAGCAAAAAACACCCAATCAGAACAGCAGAAAGAAAAAATAATTTTAAACAATGGAAATAATTTAAGGGACCTTTGAGATAAGGGCAAAAATAACAATATCCAACTTATAGCATTACTAGAAGGAGAAGAAAAAGCAAAGGTAGAGAATCTACTTGAAATGTAATGACTGAAAACTTAAGCTAACTTGATGAAAGAAAAAGACACACAAGTCCAGAAAGCTCTGAGAGTTCCAAATAAGATAAATCCAAAGAGAAGCACACCAAGAAACATCATAGTTAACTTATCAAAGGTTAAAGACAACGAGAGAATCTTAAAAGCCGTAAAAAAGACAGTTAGTTACCTATAAGGGAGCTCCTATAAGACTGTCAGCTGATTTCTCAACAGAAACATTTCATGCCAGATGGGATTGGCAGAAAATATTCAAAGTAATAAAAAGCAAGGATCTACAACCAATACTAGTTTACCTAGCAAAGTTATCATTTAAAATCAAAAGAGAAATAAAGAGCTTCCCAGACAAAAAAATCTAACATAGTTCTTTACTACCAAACCAGTATTATAAGAACTGTTAAAGGGTCTTCTTAAGAAGAAAAAAAAAACCAAAATAGAAGAATATAGTTAAAAAATTAAATGGCAATAAAAACATACTTATTAATAATCACTTTAAATGTAAAAGGTTTAAATGTTGTAATTAAAAGATATAGAGTATTTGAATAAGAAAATAAAACACATATATATATGCTGTCTACAAGAGATACAGCTCAGAACAAAAAATATTCACAGAGTAAATGGAAAAGAATGAAGAAATAAATTTTGTGTAAAAGGAAATGAAAATAAACTGAGGTAGCAATACGTGGGTCCTTGTGTTATGACACAGTTCTGTTCCTACAACAGTAACATAACCCAAATTTTGTTGTAAGTCAAAACACACCCTAGCATAAGTCACTTACCTATCCTAACACAGTTGTAAAATCATAATCTCGAACATAAAAACACTTTCATTTAGGAGCCATGATAAGGGCCAAAAAATTGCCAAAGGAACATAAATGGAACATTAACACTTGTAACAGTCCAAAATGGCATAAGTAAACGTATTGAGTGATGCCAACTTCCTCACTCATACTGTGTAACTGCATATTCGTCTACCATGCACAACTAAACTTGTTCGTCCACATAGTCTGTAAGTATGACACTAATGGCATAAGTTGAAACACTCACATCTCAAATTCTTAAAGTTTTTATGGAAGTGATCGTCATAAATGGGAAATGCTGTATGTTGAGACTGGTGTAACCCGAGAACCTCAGTACTTATATCTGACAAAACAAATGCCAAAACAAAGTGAAAGAGACAAAGAAGGACACTATGCAATGATAAAGGGAGCAATCTGACAAGAGCATATAACCTTTGCATACTTTTATGTACCCAACATAGAAGCACCTAAATATGTTAAACAGATCTTCATGGACATAAGGAAGAGATCAATTATAATACAGTCATAGTAGGAAATTTTAACACCCCTACTGACATCAATGAATGGATCTTTCAGACAGAAAATCAACAAGGGAAGAGCAGTCTTAAATAGCACAATAAATCAGCTGTATTTAATCAATATATTCTGAGCATTTCACCCCAAAGCAGCAGAATATACATTCTTTTCAAGTGCACTTGAAACATTTTCTAGGGTAGACCACACGTTAGGACACAAAACAAGTCTCAATAAATTTAAGACAACTGAAATCATATCAAGCATCTTCTCTGACAACAATGGTATGAAACTACAAGTCAATCACAGGAACAAAATTGAAAAATACAGAAAACTATGGAGGCTAAATAACATGTTACTAAACAGTGAATGGGTAAACAATGAGATCAAGGAAGAAATCAAAAGATAACTGGAAGAAAATGAAAATAAAAACACAATAACCCAAAATCTATTAGATATAGTGAAAACAGTTCTAAGAGGAAATTGGTAGCATTACAGGTCTACCTCAAGAAACATAAAAAATTTTAAATAAACAATCTAACTTTACATTTAAAGGAACTAGAAAAAGAACAACAAACAAAGCCCAAAGTGAGTAGAAGAAAGGAAATAATAAAGATCAGAACAGAAATAAACAAAACAGTTTTAAAAAGATACAGAAGATTTATGAAACCAAGAGCCAAATTTTTGAAAAGATAAGTAAGATTGATAAAACTTCAACCAGAGTCATCAAAAAAATAAAATGAACTCAAATAAATAAAATCAGAAATGAAAGAGGAGAAGTAACAACTGACACCAAAGAAATACAAAAGATGGTAAAAAAAATTTATGAACAACTATATGCCAACAAATTAGACAATCAGGACAAAAAGGGTATTTCTACAAACATAATCTTTCAAAATCAAATCAGGAAGAATCAGAAAATCTGAACAGACAGATTATAACTAATGAAATTGAAGCAGTAATCAAAAAATTCTCAATAAACAAAAATCCTGGACCAGATAGTTTCACAGGTGAATTTTACCAAACATTCAAAGAAAAACTAATACCTATTCTTTTCAAAATATTCCAAAAAATGCAAGAGGAGAAAAGACTCCCAAGCTCGTTTTATGTAGTCAGTATTATCCTAATTCAAAAACCAGATAAAACACTACAAAGAAGGAAAATTACAAGCAAATATCCCTGATGAACATAGATACCAAAATCATCAACAAAATTTTTGTCAGGTTTATGTGAGGAATATTAGATAAATATCTATGAAAGTCTTAGAAAGTGTTCCAAAAATATTAAATAGCTAGGTGCATACCTTCTTTATGAAAATTATAGAATTATTAAAATTAAAAAAAGTTATATCTAATTCCCATTTCCCCAAATTGGGAATTTCCATACTCCAAATAGGAAATTCCAGAATATTTTCTGAAAAGATACCTTAAAAGGTGAAAACTTGGTTTTATGCTTTAGATGATTTCTGAAAGATTTAGTCAATTAAAAATAAAAACATGCTATGCATATATATAATAATACTGCTAGAAATTTCAAAGTGCTTTTATGTTTACTACTTTTAATTGAATTATAGGATTAAGTTCCATTCTCTTTTTTCCCCAGTTATGAGTGGAGATCATGAGAGTTTCAAAACTTGATGAGTTATCACACAGCTAATAAATCTGATACTCCCATGAGGCCTCTGAGGTAAGGAAGAAATTTTCTTTATCTTTATTTCTAAACAATTTATCTGATTCAAAATATTTTGGGTGTTTTGAAGAAAAGTCTTAATTTTGGATTAAGAAACAGAGATAGGAAAGTTGGTCTGAATGTAGAGTTATGGACAGAATTGACAAGGGAAGCCCAGGTTTTCTGACTCTCAGTTCTGGTGTTCACTTCACTACAATTAATCCTTCCTGTCATATTAGGCTTCCAAATTAGGGTCTAATCTGCATTTTAGGCCTATAGCTCAGCCCTGATAGAGTTTGACAGAATAAACAAGTATCTGGCTTTGTCTGGCCTGGCACCAAGAGAGTACGATCCTTAGCTGTTGGGAAATGATTTTCCATTTTTAACGAGAGAGACAGAGAGGGAGAGAGAGAAAGAGAGAGAGAGAGAGAGAGAGAGAGAGAGAGAGAGAGAGAGAAAGAGAAAGTCAGAGAGCAGTAGCCTGACTGAAAGAATGTGGGGCATATAGGTGAAAAGGCAATCGGATGCCTTGAGGTGGTACTTAGAGTTTCTGGCCTTATTCTCTTCAAAACTGTGTCTGTGACTTAAAGGGAAAGGAGCTAACAGCAACAATAGTAACTAGGTCATGATTTCTCTTTGAAGACAAGACGACACTTGCATAGAGGCTAAATGGGGTGTGCAAAGTGTAATTCTTTCTGTTCTCCTAGGGGCAGCAAGTATTAGAAAGGGAAGTTGATTGACCAGAATAGAGAAGAGAAAAGCATTTTGCTGAGATATGTGGATTACTCGGTAGCTAGTAGACACTTGCCTATATTCTGCACATGGCAGGGTACTGAACATGGATTGGCAGGCCTCAGA
Organism: Saccopteryx leptura; assembly: GCF_036850995.1. NCBI lineage: Eukaryota > Metazoa > Chordata > Mammalia > Chiroptera > Emballonuridae > Saccopteryx > Saccopteryx leptura. The sequence continues at coordinate 176,585,601 of NC_089504.1, read as the reverse complement.
AACCAGCCATCACATATGGGATTCATAGCATCTGGGACGTGAGATCATATGGGGAAATAGGGAATGAGATTTTGTGAAATACAATATAGACCATCCTACCTAGTACTTACTTCTTCTTTTATACAAAATGCTCTTGTTTTGTATACAGTCTACAGTCTCTTGAATGACTGTAGACCAATAATGCTTTAGCAGCTGGAAGGCTCACAGCTTCTCAATGTTTGCACAGCCATGGCATACTGGAAGCTTATCACACCTGTAAGGATGTTAATGTGAATGGTAGGTTGATGCTGAAAATGGTGATAAAATAATTTTTATTCTCATTTGTCAGCAGAAATTTAACTTAAAATTCATTCTTTAAAAAACAAAATCAAAAGCAAAAACAAAAACCTTATCCATTGTCATCTTTCCGTATTGTGAGATTAGAGATGACCACTGGGGAAATAAAGGTGGGTTAATTTTTCGAGCAGACTCTTCCAGCCTTCCCATTCACAAGCAGTTGTACTTCTCACTGATCTTCCCAACAGTTACTTTTAGCTCTCCATCCATCCATACCCTCTTGTGTGAGTCTCATTTGGTGGTCTGTTCTTGCAGGTAGGAGACTAGGGTAAGGAATTAATGTTAAAACTGTGGAACATAGACAGCTGAACTAGTTAATACTAAGAATAAACTACTAGTGAGATTGAACAATAGTCCTGAAGAGAGTAGGTGTTATAAGTTCACTAATTTTACTTGTTCAAGGCCTTTCCAAAGTTTTGAGTTTTGGTTGTTTTTTTCCATAAATGAAATTCAAGAACAATTTTTTTCTACCTTCAGGGTTACAGGTATGCTTCCTTACTATTGTGCTTCCCATTCCTGGCTGCCTCTTTGACACATCTGTCTTATAAAAACATATTTAAGGCCATAAGTAGAGTATTTATTTTTAAGAATAAATATTATTTTATTAAGAAACATTATTATAACTCTCCTTTATGTACTACTGCATGCTGTATATACAATATCTTTATTAAGTGACCAATTAGTGATCAGTGATTTTAAAAGAAAATTAAATTATATTTTATATCATGTAGATATATTTTCACATAAGCATTTTCACATTAATGTATAGAATCATATGACAAGTACTCTAACTCTGTATATCAATTGATTTTTGCACACTTTTCAAAAGCTCTATCTTTGCAGAAGCCATGCTACAAAAAAAGAATATATTCTCTAAAGTTCTATATCTCATTAAAGCCTTGTAAGACCATCAAAAACCTAATGTGTTTCGGTAGCCTGAGGGTATCATATGATTGTTTAAATTACAAAATTAAACTTGTTTCTTAGTACTTGGGGTAAAAAATATCACAAATCTAAATCAGATGGGTCATTGTGTATTTTAATGAAAAGATTTTTAATATAAAAATAATTCTAGTAAAATATCCTGAATATGAATATGATTAACGATATGCAGGATTCTCATGTTTTATTCTGTGCCCACAAGCCAAAGAGGAGGGATCTAATATAATAGACACTTTATGGCTTATAACATGAGATATGGTTTGACTCATATTTTAGCTGAATCCATGCCATTGCACAGTGCTTTTAATTGTCTTTTATCCTGCATGAGTCTCAGCTGTTAATAATTCTGTCATACTGGATTCAAATACTTTCAGACCTGACCCGATCCAACTTCTTAAGAGACCTCCCAGGCTCTGAAATGTCTCTCTCACTGCCTGCCCCAATTCCTGAAATTTCTATTATTAAACTAATTCATTTAAAATAAATGAAATTTTCCTTTAAAAATGTGAATATGTTATCTAGAAAGGGTTACAAAATTAACATACTACATTCATTATCAAGATAGATTTATTCCATGTATAGGCAGTCTCCACTCATTTCCCCCCAATTTCACGTGACCCTTCCTAAGAAGCAGCTCTTCTTCTGGTTTTGCTGCCCTTGACTGCTCAGTAGAGTTGTAGTTTTCACCCAATAAGCCTTGACAGGAGGAAGGAGAGACCACAGATACATGGTTAGTGAAGGAAAGTCCAAGTTGGGTACTACAGAGTAAAAGCAAATAATTGTGTGGACAGTATGAAAATGCCAACTGTTTGCTAAAGGAGCTCGAAGTGGGTTGGGCAGGGAGAGAAATATGCCAAAGACAGACTGGACCTACTTCATAGTTCTAAATTTTCTTTCAGTAGACAGCAAAGATATAATAGAACCACGTGGAGGAAGGAGGCAGGGAATCCAAATTATTTATGGATGTGATAAGACTTGAAGAGTTTAAAGCAGGCCGTGGAGAAAACTGTAGGTAGACGGAGGGGAAGGCTATGAACAAAAGAGGGGATTTTAATAGCTTCTTTGGAAAAGCAGTGATTCAAAGGCACAGGTGTGGATCCTTAGACACCCTGTGCTGGTGGGTAAATGCATATTTTCTTTTTACACGGCTGGGTTAAATTACTTCCCCTAGGTCATCCAATTAATCATTTGGAGAGCAAGGAATAGAATTCAGTTCTCAAGGCTCTCATTTCACATCTGGAGCAGGCAAACCAGGCTTCTCCTTCCTGAAACACCTTCATTAAAAAAATAAAATCTTTTGCAAATCAAGGAAATTTTGAGTTCTTTACAGAGAATTTGTGAAACCATCTTACTATTAATATGATGTAAAAGTAGGGTAGTGTTAACTTGTAAAAACACTATAAATTGCTTTCCGGTTTATCTTTGATTCAAGAATTTAAAATATCTATCAAAATTAGTTTGATTCCTCTCCTCATAACTTCTCCCTAGGTTTTAAGTTATTATCCTGGGGAGCATTAAAAAAATGAGTTACAGATCTGAGAAAGCAGTGTGTGCGGAGCTTAAATGTTGCATGACTGATTATGTGATATATTGCTCTTTTCACTAATAACCACAAAACAGGTAGAGGCATGGCAGACTAATTTGGTTTATACGTCCAGCTGTAAGGCTAGACACTGCATCATTCTTTTTAGAAACCAGTGACTTTAGGCATGTGGAACCTGTAGTCATGACAACAATAAACCAGCTTTGAGTCTGAGTTTCAGCTCAGAAACTGCCTTGTCTCCATGACTTCCTGCTCATGACCTGACTTTTCTTACTCTCTGGGGCTGGGGGCTGGGGATTTATGAAAGATCTATTGAACAGAGCTCCAGTATATGTTTAATGCTTAAAATGTCTGGCTTGAAAGTTTTGCTTGCACAGATGGCTAAGGGTTGGAAGAAGGATAGATCAATCATTATTATAGCTAATGACACGGTTATAAGGGCATACACAAAGGTGAGCTGATTTGGAAAACGGGAAAAGGCTATGTGAAAAGAGTGACTTAGAAGCAGTTCTTTAAATAATAACATAACATTAAAGTAGCTAGTATAAATAAAATGCCCTTTTAAACTTGTGGCAGGGAATTATACTGTGATTCTGGGAGGACCTATCCAAAGGGTACCTGAAGATCAATTAAACAAAATTAGTATACAAAGTTGAACATTTGTAAATGTGTGTTTAATTGGAAGAAACAATTAGCAGATTTTCATGGCAAAATCTACAAGGAATCACTTTTGTGTTCTATATAATTAATGGATTTAATAGTGACTACTTTAAGAGATAGCACAGCCCAGTGACAGGAGTGTGCACCGCTGGGTTCGGTGGACTCCCAAAATACTAGCTGCAATGTTAGAAAGTTGTCAGTACACTCTGGATATCCAGCTTCAAAGAGAAATGATACAATTGGCACCGCTGGATTGGTGAGAGATGAAATGGGATAATGGAGGAAAAGAGTTTAGCTCAGTGCCTAAATTAGAGTTAACACTCAGTGATGGGTAGCTGTCAGTGTCGATGCTGTTCGTGTTTTGCTAGCAGGGATTATCCATTAATCAAAACCTGTCCTTCCTGTGATTAAAAAACATTGTTACAGAGACATGAGCATAGTGACTTTTGGAAGACTTTTTTTTTTCTTTCTGGAAAGATATTTTCTGGCTTTGCTATTTTTTCCACATAATCTAGACTTTAAGGAGAGTAGAGCATTACTGGCTCAAGAAAGCAGGAAATGAAGGGTGTAAATTGCCAACATAAAAGATGATATATCTGGAAATGTTTGTACTTTTTACTGTGCAGCTTTTTCTTTTCACAAGAAGTGAAAAATTCCGGCATCATTTTTGTTTCTTATTCCTTTAGCACATTGACCTAGTTTGATAGGATTACCTTTTTTTAAGCTCTTATTTTTCAGCAAGTTGCTACCTTAAGCCAATAGGCAGAAAAATAAGACATAGATCAAATCCTAGAGAGAAGCCAAATGTGCTTTTTTCTTTTCTATAAACTGAGAAATTAAATAATTTGCTTTCCCCAGAGATCAACTTTATAATTTTATGATCATGTGGTTAAACTTATTAGTAAATGAGATCTTGCCCAGAGATCATGCTAGTCTCTATGGCCTTGTAGAGTATGAATCACCATGAGAAATCTGATAAAGTACATTCATGTATTAAGTTATAATTTGAGAAACCATGACCCACAAGCTGATTATGTATTTTTTTCATATTATAAGAGTTTAATGGTGTTGCAAATAATTGAATTTCTTTTTTCATTGTCCCCAGACTGGCAGTTAAAAATAATAGCAATGTAAGATTATTTTCTGATACACAATTAGGTCACATTATTATCACACACACATTTTTTTATGTTTCTTATTGGCATGAAAGAGTTGATATACCTCCAGAAAAAGAGAAATATATTACTTTTCTCTAGTAATATTAACTTCTATATATTTTAAATTAATTAAAGCAATGGGCCAATTAATATGAAATTTAAACACTAGCAAATAAGAATGTTGGAAGTATAAAATAAATATATTTTATATATTTACTGCACTGCAAAATAGATGTGATTGAGTGAATAAATTTTCTGAACATCTAAAGCATTATTGAAAGCTATAATTGCATGCTTATAAAGAACCATTACAATAGCATTACAATAAAAACAAACTTTTTCATTGAAAATGGGCTTGTGTTGATAGTTTTCCACCATCTTCTAATTAGATTTAGATAAAAATATAGCCAGCATTTGGAAGACTTTACTGTTCTTTCACAAGACATCATAACTTCATAAATATTGATCCTAATATTTCCAAGGTTTAAAGGCGTGTTAAAAAGTACAGGTTATTTTTTACTAAATAAAATGTTTAGTCAATGCAAAAGATAAGTCTTTTGAACATTCAGAGTCTTTAAACATGCCCAGAGGATACAACTGTCTTTTTAGGAGTTTCTTCCTAGAATATTTCTGTCTCTTCGATATTGGCATATTTTTGTTATTGTTCACAAATGTTGCAGATAAAGGCATTTCAAGTAAGGGGTTAAAACAGTGGAAAAATAAATCTATTTCTTAATATATAACAGAAGGTTGAGTCATTAAATGTGGATTAATGTTTATGATGTGCTTACTAGCAGAGAGTTCCACTGTTTCTGGTAGACATATAGTAATAAAAATGAGAAAAGGCCAGATTCTTCCCCTTTGAATTCTCTGTGGATCTCTGTCAAGCACCAGGGCAGGAGTGGAATTCAGAAGTACAAACACAGACTTAGTTGAAGTAAACCTCTACTCCAGAGCTTGGTCGTATTTATGTGGGGTGGGTGTGTGTGTGTGTGTGTGTGTGTGTGTGTGTGTTGTTTAAAGAGAACTGAGGTTTTTACTAATAAGTACAATAAGTCAATTAATTTGCAGTTACTTAAAATCCAATTTATTCATTTCAGCAGCAAATTTTTCTAACTTGGGCTAAGCTAAAAACACCATATTATCTAGTTAGCAAAAAACTTTCTGCAAAGTTAAAGCTGCTAACTACAAATATTTATCCTAATTCATTGCCAAGAATTGATCTACAATAGCTAGGCTGATCTATTTGTAGTTTTTATAGGTATCTATTTTGATAGAATTTTATGTTTATTTACGTTTTATCATTTTTCATGCATCATGATTATTATGGCATTATTATGCTCTGAAAACTTGCAAATGATTCTGTTTGATTTTGGTTGCTTGTCTAGTATTCTCACAGTTAAATGTAAATAGAGTATTTTTCCCCTCTCACTGACCTTATCTTATGCATATTTTGATGATTCTTGAACCAGTAGCTTAAGGATAGATGCAAAAGGGATGAGAGTTTGATTTAGCTTTGGCTTTTATTATCAGATACCCACAAGGAAATAAAGCTTTGATCTACTTCCTTGGAAAGTTAATTCCAGTGATTATGTGGAGATGTATGCAGTGGTAGCTATAGGGATATACATCTTTAATCTCTTGGTGTTGAATACTTAATCCAGTTCGGATTCTTGGCAAGAAGATTTAAAGAAAGAAAAAATAATTACACTCTTCATGGGCTTTGTGTTCTGGAATGAACATTTGGTAGCTCTGCTTGCTCTTTTACAGTTTAACACGCATGCTTAGGAAAACAGATTAAAGCTTACTTAGGGTAATGTTAAAATTGATCATTTTTATTATATATATATATTTTTGGCCCTTAATTGGTAAATTTAAAGTATGTTTGATTAACTATGGGGAAGTTTGGGTGAAGTCTTTATTATTCAGTTTATTTATCTCAGCAAAGTAAAGGCTGAATAGAGAAAATGTTATTTCCAGTGGAATAATTTAAAAATTAATCTCAAACTGGAACCACTCTTATTAAGAAGTGCTTATCTTTCTTATAAATAAGGATTGTATATGCTGGTATAGGTCACTAATTTAAAATTTAACACAGATTCATTAGAAAATGTCCTTAAGTCAAACACATTTAAAATTGCTACTCCATTTTGTTGAGAAAACATAGTTACGTTAAAATATGTTTTAGCCAATTTTATTAGTTAGTCTATTTGTTAAAATAATATATTATCTTTTGATTTATATGACACATTATAATTTATAAACTTCATGTCAAAAAGGAAAATTGAAATAATCAAAATCTTATCAACCTTACATAAACATTTAGCATTCATGATGCTTTAATGTAGTAGACATAAAAGTTAGTATTTTTTTTTCAAATACTTTTTAAGTGAGAGAAGGGAAGATAGTAAGACAGATTCCCACATACACCCCGACCAGGATCCACCTGGCAAACCTGTCTAGGGCCAATGCTCAATCAATTGAGCTATCTTTAGTGCCTGAGGCTGACCCTCTCAGATGAACAGAGCTATCCTCAGCACCCTGGTGATGCTCCAACCAATGGAGCCACTGGTTCTGGGATGAGAAGAGGGAGAGAAAGGGGTGAGGGAGGGGGAGAGAAGCAGATGGTTGCTTCTTTTATATATTTTGACCCAGAATCACACCCAGGATATCCACACACCAAGCAAAGGCTCTATCTACCACTGAGTCAACTGACCAGGGCAGAATCTTTTTTCAATTAACATTATTTGTAAAGTTTTTTATTCATATTGTCTTGTACTTTGCATAAATATAATTCTATACCTATATAGTATGCCATTGTGTATATTTCCACTGTCTACTCAACTACTCCTCCAGTTATCTTTATTATGAATAATATGAGAACTTATTTGTATTAAAATCTGAAGCATGGGCAAAATAAATAATGTCATTCTATTACTTGTGCTAAATCTTTGTTCTTGATTTAAAAAAGTTATAAATATGTAGACCTGTTAGAAATTAACCTGATATTCTATACAGGTCTCACTCATTTTCAATCTAATAATTGCATTTTTTTTCTAATTTTTCAACTGAGAGGAGGGGAGATAGAGATACAGATTCTTGCATGTGTCCTGACTGAGATCCACCCAGAAAATCCATTAGGGGGCAATGCTCTGCCCATCGGGGGCAATGCTCTGCCCTTCTAGAGAAATGCTTGCAAACTAGCTATTTTTAGCACCTGAGGTGGAGACTCATGAAGCCATCCTCAGTGCCTGGGACCAATGCACTTGAACCAATTGAGCCATGGCTGCTGGAGGAGAAGAGATAGAGAGAAAGAAGGGGGAAGGGCGGGGTGGATAAGCAGGTGTTTGCCGCTCCTGTGTGTCCGGATGCAGAATCAAACCCAGGACATCCACACATGGGGCTGAGGCTCTACCACTAAGCCAACTGGTCAGGGCCAAATAATTCTTAGTTTTAAATAAGTTGATGTGTAAAGCAAATATTTAGTTTTTTGTTTTTTTAAAGATTTTATTTATGTATTTTAGAGAGAGGAGATAGCAAGAAAGTCAGGAAGGAGACGCAGGAAGCATCAACTCATAGTTGCTTCTCGCATGTGCCTTGACCAGGCAGGCCTGTGGTTTTCACACGGTGACCTCAGCATTCCAGGTCAGTGCTCTAGCCACTGTGCCACCACAGGTCAGGTGCAAATATTTAAATAATGAGATTGTCTTTTAGAAGTAACTTTTAGTTATTGATACATTATATTAGCATTTTGATAGTAACTCACGGTCAGCCATCTGTGTTCATTCATCACAAACAGAAGTAGCCTTTCCCTTTCCTCTTTTCCTTCAGGAAAATAGATCTTGCTTCTTCTATGATTGAGGACCCAAAATTTTGTGAACATTTTATCCTGTAAAAGTGCATGTCCCAAATGAGGTAATTTTTAAGTTTCAGAGTTTGTCTTGGTAAAGTATAGAATGGTAACTGGGCAGTAGTTGAATAAAAATTTCTGTGTCATTTCAGGGAAGAGATAACTCAATTTTACATTATATCAAAATATACTTTTTAGAAATTCCTCAAACACTCCCTAAGAATATGCTATTATCAATCAAAGTTTCATAGAATTACCAAAGGTCTTTTTTTTTTTAAGCATGGGCACACATAATTTAAGAATATATTTGGGGTTTTTATAAACTCTTTCAAGGGAAGAATTCAACTAGGTGTTTAAATTATACTAGTTTTATTTTGTTTTGAAGTGAATTGATAGGACATTCTGGCATTAGGTAGACAAAGGATAAATTACATTTGTAACCAGCTCTAAATATTTCTTCTCTTATTTATTTTTGCTTCCTGTGCTTTACCTACTCTGCTCAATAGCAATTTATAGAAGTGAGTGACCTTGGTACTTCCTCTTTTTATTATTCAGGAAATTTTCTAAAACCAGGGAGAGTAAAATCCTCAAGCAGAATCTTTCATTCAGCATAAAACCTTCTCTTTTATGTTCTTTTTAAAGCTAACCTTAAAATTGCACGTGACACCTGGTGGAGGCCTCTTTCTTTCGATCCAAGCTCCTAGCTTTCGGTGCACATGTGTGAAAAATAAGTGGCAGTGGTGACGTGGGAATTGGTAGGAAATGGAGTGTTTATATGTGAAGAAGAGAGACAAGTTGCCAGGTTAACCTCATTCCTGAAATATGTGTTTCCTTAATGCAAAAAGAAAACTCAGTTCATTGATTAGCTAAATGTTGAACCTTGCCCTTGAACCTTCTGGAGTCACAATTTATAGTGGTTATTTGGGTATTTTTTTCCATGTTGTTTAAATATTGCAAAATCTTTAGTGTGCCCAGATTTCCAGGTCAACTCTACAACAATTTACATTGCTGTCACTCAACATGGGGTCTAAAGACCCAAGTGGGTCTTGGAACTGTGTGTTACTGATTCAGGATGAGATAAGAAACTGGGGCCAGTATGTCAGTCAACCAAATTGCTAAGCACACTTTTTAGTTCATGTAATATTTATTTTATATAGCAAGACTTTTGTTTGTTTGTTTGTTCAGTGAGAGGAGGGGAAGCAGAGACAGACTCTTGCATGCACCCTGACCGGGATCCACCCAGCTAACCAACTAGGGGCAATGCTCTGCCCATCTGGGTTGTTTTTCTACTGCTCAGCAACCAAGCTCTTTTTAGCACCTCAGGCAGGCCATGGAGCCATCCTGAGTACCCCGGGCCAACTCACTCCAATTGAGCCATGGCTGCAGGGGGGAAAGAGAGAGAGAAAGAGAGAGAAGCAAGTGGGGAAGGGTGGAGAAGCAGATGAGTGCTTCTCTTGTGTGCCCTGGCTGGTAATTGAATCCAGGACATCCACACACCAGGCCAGTGCTCTACCACTGAGCCAACCAACCAGAGCCATAGCAAGACTTTCTTAGTTATTCCTGGAGTGCTGGTAATAAATAGTTCGAAGGCTACTCTGCATAGCAGTTATTAGATATTTCTTGTAGCCTTTGCATTAATGTTAAAAATGTAGAAACATATAAGTACTTATGTGGAAAATAAATATTTGCTGATACAATTGTACAGCAAGCATGGATAGTAATGGGGGGGTGGTAAAGGGCAGAGAACCTGGTTCTTGGTTTAGCCTCTGCCAATTACCAGTTGTGTGACTTGAAGGGAATAATTTCATTTCTGTGACTATTTATTCTTCTCATTTGCAAAATGACCTGAAATTGTTGTAGATTAAATATTCTTAATGAAATGTAAGAAACTTAAAGGAACTGAATGCATGGAAGCATCATATTCTTATATCTAGACCCATGCTGTTAGTATATGAAAACTGTTGATTAAATGAGACAGGGGCCAAATGTGTTAATTTTAAAATTTAATTTGAACACCCCCACAACTCTCATCCCTTGAATATTTCTCATCTTTAAGCATATACTTTACACTTTGGTATCTGAAAAAGTCTTTTTCTATGGTCATGGCATGTCTTCATTGCTTATAATAATTTGCATTTCAACCTGTGAGTTAAGGAATATCCTTGAGCCAAAAACCTCATTTAATTTCATATCACCTTTATGAAGACCATGGCCACAACCATTTTCTCTTTTATACAGTCATAAGACCTTTACTCCAACTGAGAATATAGTAAAGGTTGTCAACTTTTTCTGCACTTTTATATATGCTAAAACCTTACCTATTCATAAAAACATTATAAATTGGTAGTGCAGGTATTTTAGTGATAGTCCAATCTCTCTTTTTTTTTTTTTTTAAAGTGAGAAGAGGGGAGATAGAGAGACAAACTCCTGAGTGCATCTCAGCAAAAATCTAACTAGCAACCCTCGTCTGGGCCAATTGCTTGAATCAACTGAGCTATCCTCAGTGGCTAAGACCAACACTTGAACCAATCAACCACTAGCTATGAGAGAGGAAGAGAGAGAAAGGGAGAGGAGGGGAGAGAAGCAGATGTTCGTTTCTCATGTGTGCCCTGACTGAGGATCAAACCTGTGACATCCACATGCTGGACCAACACTTTATTCAAGTTAGCCAGGGCTGTGGTAGTCCAGTCTCTTATCCATAAAAACAACAAAGCCAAATAAAAAGTAAGAAAAAATTTAGAAAAGTTATTTTTCTTGAAATGGAAATGACATTAAAAGTGAATTGTTTTAGGAGAAGCTATAACATTACCCAAAAATGTAAGATATGTTAATTTATAATTAAAAAGGTTTATCATTCAATATGCTAGTCAACTCGCATCATTCCAATTTGTAAGTGGGGGCAGATTTTTCTAGGGAAAGTGTGTGTGTATTTTGCCATTATTGTCCTCTTACTCCCATCCCTTGCAGTAATCTCAGTTACTGCACTGGAGTCTCTCTTTAGCATGTAGTCTGATACCTTCACAATATTGTAGTACATAGTAATTCACCACTTCCCTTTCACCCTCCAACTCTACATAGAGCACCCTATAAGTCGAAGTACACCAGGCTCCCAGATCACTTGTCTTGTACTGTATCACTTTCTTTTGCTCTTATCTTTCCACCTAGAGTCTGTTGTCTAAATTGCCCAATTAGACCAGGTGGTGGCACAGTGGATAGAGTGTCAGACTGGGATTCTGAGGACCCAGGTTCAAAACCCCAAGGTCGCCGGCTTGAGCGCGAACTCATCTGGTTTGGGCAAGGCTCACTAGCTTGAACCCAAGGTTACTGGCGTGAGCAAGGGGTCACTTGGTCTGCTGTAGCCCCCCAGTCAAGGCACATATGAGAAAGCAATCAATGAATAAGGTGCCACAATGAAGAATTGATGCTTCTCATCTCCTTCCCTTCCTGTCTGTCTGTCTCTGTCTGTTTCTCTCTCTGTCTCTCTCTCTGTCTGTTACAAAAATAAAAAAAAATAAAAAATAAATAAATAAATTGCCCAATTACTTTTTTCCAATTCACATTTGAAGTTAACAAGCTATTATATAATAAGACATGTTCATGGCTTTATTTAGATAGGGTAGGTGCTCAAATAAATATTGAATTATTGAAATACGATTTTCCTGAAGCTAGGCTAGTTGTTTCTTTCTTTATCTCTATTTCTTAACACTTTAGTTGGATGTGATTGCTATCTCCTTTAGTCTCACATAGCACTGTCCTGTCTTTGAACCTGTCTTGTGACATTTATCATTTGGTATGTACAAATGCAGGCTTTGTTGTCAGGCAGGTGGAAGTTCATTCAAACCCTGGCGCCTACCTAACTATAATCTTGAGAAAGTTGTTTAATATCTCAAAACAGGTTATTCTGTCAAGTAAAGATGATCATGTCTACCCATTAAACTTGCATATAGATTACACAGCATAATGTATATGCAGAGTACTTTGCTTTTAGTATGTGTTCAATAAGAAAAGGAATTGGACCTGGCGGTTGGCTCAGTGGATAGAGTGTCAGCCCAGAGTATGGACGTCCCGGGTTCTATTCCCAGTCAGGGCACACAAGAGAAGCAGCCAGTTGCTTCACTCTCCCTACTCTCCCTCTTCCCCTCTTGCAGCCTATGGCTTGATTGGTCTAGCATCAGCCCAGGAGCTGAGGATAGCTTAGTTGGTCCAAATGTGTCAGCCTCAGGTACTAAAAATAGTTCAGTTGATTTGAGCATCAGCCACAGATGGGGGTTGCTGATTGGATCCTGTTTATGGATGCATATGGGAGTCTGTCTGTCTCCCCTCCTCTCACTTAAAAAAAAAAAGATAAAAGGAACTAAGACTTGTACAATACTTATGTTCCAGGCATTGTTTTAAATTCTTTACATTTATTAACTCACTTGTTCCTCACAACACCACAACAGAACAGGTACTCTTCTTCCTGTTTTACAAAGAGGAAATTAGGGTACTGAGGGTTATCTTTTTAAGGACTCAGAACTGGCAGGATGTAAGAGTATTACATCAGGGTATCTGGCTTCTGCATTAACCATTTTGCTATGCAGCCTCTCAGCACTTGTATATTGTTCTGTTCTTAATCTTGTAATAGAAAGAGTCATAAACCTGGATTTTTACTCCTAGATTATCAGTAGGTGTTGACTCATGGGCAAATCACTTATTTTCTTTAGGACTTAATTCAGTATTCTTATCTATAAAACAAAAGAATTGTGAGACAAACAACCTCATTTTGTCTTTCAAGCATCCTTTTTTTTTAGGGAAGTGCCCCTCTTCCCAACTATTCAAAAGGGACAGTCAGTCACATGCCACCAGCTTCCCCAGTGCAGGGCCTCTAGAGTGTTCCATTGCCCCAGACAGGGTGATTAGTCTGAGGTTATACATATAGACCAAGCAGTATCAGACCATTTTGTGTGTATAAACTGTGTGGAACCAGAGTAAGCTAGCTCTTTTTAACTTTTAAAATATATAAGCTGAAATAATCATGAAGGCATAAAGCTGCCAGGGACATGTCTCCCTCCAGGTAGAGAGAATCTGTTAAAGATTAAATCCAACATAAAAAAGAGAAGAGCTATGAAACTGGGGTTTGGAGAGACATAGGGAGAATATAAATGACAAGAATGGGCATTATAATAATTATGTTGGTACCAGATTTAACTATATCTGATGTCAGCATACTTCTATACTTTTCAATTTTGTGATTCAATAAAATACTTGTTTTCCCTTAAACTAGTTTGAGTTAGTTTTTGTCATTTACTAGAGGGATAGTTCTTATTCACACAGATTAAAAGATTTGATCTCCCTTCTAGCCATAACATTTTGTAACTATAAATTTTATATATCTTCTCAGCCCTTAAGGAATATGCTTTTGAACAAAGCATGCACTAAATAAATGTATTTCTCCCATCCAGGTACTAACCAGGCCTGACCCTGCTTAGCTTCCGAGATCAGACGAGATCGGGCGTGTTCAGGGTAGTATGGCCGTAGACATGTATTTCTAAAAATAACTTGAATTGGTAAACCTGCAACCGGGATAAAAATAGGTATACCTGGGATCAGAAGCATATTTTTCAAGTGACTTTTCTAGGTTCCTGTGACTGACCACTTTGAGAATGATCTAAAATAATTAAACCCAGCCTTCCACTGACTTAAAGATTGTTCCTGAACCTTCTGACTTCTGGACCTTGTGTGGAGAGCCAGCTCTAACTAGTAATGGATGCAAATAAAAGAGTAGTCTTCTTGGTGCAATAACATAACTCTTTCTGAAATTTACAAGCAAAACAAAAGATGAAATTGTTGAGGAATAAGTAGGCTATAAAGGAAATTCCCAATACAGTACATACAATACAATAATATAGGGTCAGAAAAGGACAAAATGGCTCTCTCATTTGTGATCATATCCTTTCTATGTTAAATCTACTTACACTCACATACACCCACACCTATGCACACAACACAATTTCATATTCACAAAGTTGAAGAGATATTCAGATGCCATGTGGGAGCAACATACACAGATATTAAAAGTTGCTTTCAGTTTGACAAATATGTATACATCTACACCTACTGCTTCTTGTGTCCAAATTCATTTATATACTTAGAACCACATGGAGAGATCGCCTTTGCAATCATCCACAACTGACTCTTTTAAAAAGAAATCAGGCTCTTTAATCCACTTGTCCTCTGACGGACACTTAGGCTGTTTCCAGATCTTCGCTATTGTGAACAATGTTGCCACAAACATGGGGGTGCATTTCTCCTTTTGGAGCCGTTCTATGGTGTTCTTGGGGTATATTCCTAAAAGTGGGATAGCTGGGTCAAAAGGCAGTTTGATTTTCAGTTTTTTGAGGAATCTCCATACTGTTTTCCACAGTAAGAACTATATGAATCCATACATAGATAGGACATAAAAATGAGACTCAGAGACATGAACAAGAATGTGATGGCAATGGGGGTGGAGGGTGGGGGGAGGGGGGAGGGAGCGAGGAAGGAGAGAGGAGGTGAGGGAAGGGAAGGGCACAAAGAAAACCAGATAGAAGGTGACAGAAGACAATTTGACTTTGGGGGAGGGGTATACAGCACAATCAAATGTCAAAATAATCTGGAGATGTTTTCTTTCAACATATGTACCCTGATTTATCAATGTCACTGCATTAAATTTAATAAAAAAACAAACAAACAAACAAACCAAAAAATAAATAAATAAATAAAAGGTATGACTAAAAAAAAAAAGAAATCAGGCTCTTAAATCTCTCTCCCATGTTCCAGGAAGTATGCTAAGTGCTTTGTTTATTATCTCATAATCCTGTCAACAGAGATCTGAGACAAATAATATCATCACCCCCATTTTATTGATGGGGAAATTGAGGTTTAGAGAGTTTAAATAACTTGTCCAAAGCTTCACACCTAGTAAGTAGTGCAAGCTTTTCTGATTTTAAATGCTCACTGTTAATCACCTTGCTCTGCTACTCCTAATTATCCCAGAGCTAATTAGCATTGATAATAACAATACAAAGATATTGCCTGCCCAACAAAAGAGAGAGTAAATGGTTGAGCTGAGATAGGGCAATAGTGTGTGTGAGAGAGAGAGGGAACAGGTAGAGAGTGCATGGGAAAATAGTCAAGTTTTAAACATTTAGAGAGCTCATATTGGAAAAGAAAATAAGGCAAAGACACACAGCCCCTTCCCAAGTGATAAATCTTTTCCATTTACTGTGACTTGCATGTTAAATAAATTCTATGTTTCACACGAACTCAGTGTCATAGCTCAAACTGCTTGGCTGCTAGCAATCTCCTTAGGGCTCTGCCAGCCAGAAAGTGAGCGATGCTGCCAGCAACAGGGAGGGAGAGCAGGCTGCAGCTTGCCAGGCTCAGCTGCTGAAATCTAGCAACAGATTCAGTATTTCCTGTAGAGGCTTTCTGAGAAGAAAAGTTCCCAGCTTGTTTGTATATGAAAAGCTTATGTTTCCGTGGTGATGCCTTGAACCACGGCTCTTTAAGGGTCATTTCATTTTATAAACATTGTTCTGACTTTATAGGGAATCAGCTGCATTCACACAGCCCTCCTTATGGAAACAATAACATTTGATTTTTAAATGGAAAATACATTGTTTACCATTAGCTTACAAAAGGGACTTTTCAGAGTCATGCAAAAGATTAGGGCGGTGTTTGGTGCAATGTTCATCCATTTACTGAGGTGATGGAGACAAGGTAATGCTTGCTGATGAGATAAAGCTTTAAAAGCTTTGGAAATGTGGGAGGTCTTTCTAGTGGGCAGGGAACTCTGTTTAACACAACACATACAGTATTAGCTGCTCACATCTGTCTGTAGCTGAAGCAGAAATAGTGATGGAGTCTCTCAGAGCGAGGGATTGGTTCCCCAGGGATTGATTCTTTTAAGAAGTATTACCTAAGCTTTGGGGAATAACTTCAGTGTGATTGCACATGCAGTTTTCATGATGTTAATTGTAGGTCTGACTCAACATTATTGAACCTTGGATTTTTGTTCAATAGGTTTTTTAAAAAGTTTAAAAGATGTAATATTTCTTTATACGTAAACTTTAATGTATTTGTTACTTAAGCTTCCATAACGTATGGGGTTATGGGCAACATACTTCACATTTTTACCTAATGCTGATGTATTGAGACATTATATATTTTTGTCTTAAGCATATCATTTGACTTAGGATATATTTCACTATTTGACATTCAATGCATTTTATCTCTTTGCTTTGTTTATTGCTGTCTCCCTTTACTAGAGTGTAAGCCCCACAAGGGAAAGGAGTTCTATCTGTTTTATCCACTGCTAAATCCTAATCATCTATACTCATGCTTGGCTCAGTCAGGTTTTCAATAAGTCTGTTTCACATCAGTGAACAGGGACAATACTAAAGGTTTTATAAGCATGGCTTTTGAAATATTCTTGTCAACCCATTAGCATTAAACCATTAAAGCATCTTATGTTTCCATTTCCATTTTACTGATGAGGAAAATGTGGCTTTGAGAATTTAAATGAATTTCTCAAGGCCATACAGCAGACAAATTACAAATTGTGGGTTTGAGTGTAAGACTTTGCCTCCAAGCTTCATGTTCCTAATCTCTGGCTCATGCTTTTCCCCTGAGCAATTCTACATAAAGTCTGAACCCACCTGACTAAAATATCTGGCCCTCTTTTGGACAAAGAAATTCCCAATGGGCGGGTGGATGGTTGTCACGTTTCATAGAATTTTAAGTTGTACCTGTCATTAAACAAAGTTATACTTTCATTTTTCTTTTTTTCTGGGATGCATTCACTTTTCTTGCCATGTATCTAACTGTCACAGTCTGAGAGAGAGGACACCAATTTGGAGTTTCTCCTTTCCCACACCTGATAGACAGTGAAGGACTATGTAGAAGAAAAAAACAGATCCATTGTGAAGCGTTAAGTAATCATTCACAGCTTCGTCTCTCAATTTCTTCATCTGCCTGAGTGTGTCTTGTATTCTAGAAGATGCATGCAGTTGAACGGGGTGTGTTTGTGGTTTGGGTCTAAAAGAGAATGAGAGAAGAAATGAGTTTGAAGAGGCAACAATGTAAACACAGACAATGTCTTCAACACCAGCAAAGAATAAAATTATTTTAAAAAATAACCCAATTATAGTACACTGAAATATCCATAAGAAGTAATTTTTCATCTAGAACAGAAGGGAAGTTCACCACAACACTGGCAGCAGAATTATCGTCAGTTCTTCCTAAGACCCTGGGGTCCTGACCTTTCCCTAGCCACTCGCCAGTGTCACTCGGACCCACCTGATAGTGTGTCTTCTTGGTTATTCTCCTCTAGCCCTCAGCCTTTGTTCATGGCTTTGTAGTTCTCGTAGCATTGGCTGAGAGCTGATTCAGACATACATAAGACATATTTCATGGTTTAAGATGCTTTAAAAAATTAGATATAGGCACTAACTGCCATGCTTTTCCTTTACAAAAAATTTTTTGCCTAGAATTATATAAAAAAAATACTGAAGAAGCTTCATCTATGAAAAATTGGTGCTTTAGTACCCTAATCTTTTCTTTGATGGATGAGACTTAGCTTGAATATTATCCGTAACTTTTTAGTCTGTTTAATCTAAATATTTAATTTTTTTTTGTTGAGAGCAGTAACCCAAAAATGAGGTGTGTATTCAGTATTGGATAGTATGAAAGGAGTAGACATCAGGTTATTATTTTTTTCCTTCAACATATATGCCAAGAGATTCAGGCTTGGGTGGTAGTACACAGTTCACAGTTGTAACTGTCAGCATTGACTACCCGTTGTAACTACCTAGGGAACGAAGAAACAAATACTTCTGCTTGGTCTTACCCCAAACCAAATCAATCAGAATCTCTAGGAGTGAGGCCTGGGCGCTAGACATCTTTGTAGAACCTCCCAGGGGATTGTAATGTACAGCTAGGGCTGCGAGCCACTAGTGTACAAGCAGGGCTGCAGGTTTAGCTCCTGAAAGGCCTGTGCTTGAATTCCAGATGTGCCATTTTTTGTGCTGTGTGACCCTGAGAACATTTTTGAAACTTCCTAAACACATATTTTTACCTTGTAAAATGGAGACAGTGTGCCTATCATCAGAGGATAATTTCAAAGATAAAATGAGAAAACATATGTGATGTAGCTAGCACAGTGTCTAGCATATAATTGGTATTTAATAAATTACGGTTATTATCACTATCATCATCATTATTAGGCTTCAAAAAGCCCATCATTTCTATATGTAAACACTGCCTAGTAATAGAGAAGTGCAGACACCTGCTGGAGACCATGCCAGCCATCTGCTCTTTGTCAGATGGAACACTGTACTGTGATTACTTCTGCTGCTTTATCCAACCTATTTTGAACCCTTGCAAAGTGCTAAAAAAAAAAAAAGAAGAGACACTTCCAACCTTCAGATTTAGTTTATTCATTTTAATTTTTGTTCTACTTTTTTTATTTGTATCTTTCTAATATGCTAACAATTCTAAAGCATTTGTAGTATTCTATTGTGAATTGCTCTTTATCTCCCTTTGGCAAAATAAAAAATCATTTTTTTTAGTGCCCTCTTCAAAACAAACAAGAAGCCACATCATGTTTTTGGTCTTTAATTAACAACTGGCTTTTGAATCTATTGCTACAAATTCTACCCTCTTTTATGTAAACTGGGCATTTCATGAGCTACATAGTTGCAGACTGGATTAATCCCTCATTATAACTGGTAGAAGGTTGTTCACAATGGATGGAACTCACTTCTGTTATGAGCAGCCTTGTATACAATAAGTGCTCAGATGACTATTAAATTGAAAGGTAATGCTCTACTGGTAAACAAAATGATATTGCTAACTGTGGGGCAGCTGTGTTAGGCTTGCTCCCTGGTGTACCCACTGCAAGCACTTTGCTTGATTAGTGCGTGAGCACCTAGCAGAGGCACGTGTGCATGGCCTATATAAGACTATGAGTGGTTGTGCTCCAGAAAGATGGGAGATTGCGGATGCGAGAATTGCCTGCCCACCACTGTGAGGGGCCATTCTTGCTGTTTGTTTGCCTGAGAGGCGGTTTCTCCTGCCTGTATGCTTCTCCACCAGTGTGAGACCTTATTAAATGGAATGGCCCAGCGCTTTCTGGCTCTGCAGTTTTTCTACCATCTGCCTGAATCCAATGTGGACATGCCTGGCCTCGGCCACTGGCATTACACTAACAATGACTGTGTACTTCAAAATATATACAAATGTGTCAAGAGAAAGGTTAATACCCACTTTCCATTGTTTAGTAAGGTAGATACACTATGACTGTGACGGAGGACACCAGTTGTGAGGGAAACAGCTGTGTTTGGCCGCTTGTGGGTTTTACGGCTGCAAGCACTTTGCCTGATTGGTGTGTGGATGAACTGGCAGCATCACGTGGGTGTGGTCTATGAAAGGCTGCATGCTTTCCTGGGTGGTGATTCTCCCAGATTGCTCTCCTACCACCGTGAGGTGTGGTTTCCCTACTCCCTTGCCTTTCACTGTGAAAAACAGATTTTCCTTTGTTTATTAGCTCTTTCCCTTTTGTTGTTTACTTGCTAACCTGTCTTTGCGAGCCTCCAATAAACCAGTATGGCCCGATGCTTTCTTGCTCCGCAGGTCTTCTACCGTCTGCCTAAATTCAGTACATGATGTTCTGCATTACATCAATGTTCTCATGGGCTCAGTTTTTGTGAAATCATTCATGACTGTGCCCAATAAACCAAGTGGCTTAGCTATGTAGGACCACGTCTGCAATAGCTCTTCAATATTCTGCTTTTTTCAGTTCCTAGCCTTGTTCTCTAATCTTTATTACCCTTTGCCTCTTGATCTTTAGTCTCTGCACCTGCCAATAAATCCCATATGATGAATCCAGAAAACTCTTGGTTGTTTCACTTTCCTATACTCAAATCTTTAGAAATTCCATGCATTTCTAATTAAGCCCCAATTAAGTGGGGCAAATGAAAGTTCAGTTTACTTGAATTTTGAGTCAGACAAATCTTGGTTTGGGCTTTGTGACTTACGGGCTTTTAGCTGTGTGAATATGAATGTTATTACCTATTTTTCTTCTCTAAGTCTATACGTCATTTGTAAAATGAAGATTAGAATAAATACCTTAGGGTTTAATAAATAGTAAATGCAGTAACTTCTGAACATTACACCATTTAAAACTCAGTTAACATGAGTTGCCTCTGGTTGACTGTAGACCTGACTTACCTTTCCAATTCCATCTCTCGCAGCACTGTTCCTCTGCCTTCCACTTATCCTCATCTCCCTTATCTGTCTACTATCACTGTGTGCACCTGTCTTCTAATCCCTTGCTCCAATGGTTTACTCATCTGTGGTTCTCTTTGTTATAAGTGCTTTGTCCTTAGTGTCTAACCAGCTCTTCCCTTATTTTTCTCCAAGATTGATAGTCATAATTAATCCCCAACCTGCTACTCACAGCCCTTGTCATACCTTCCCAGGGGCCTTTCCATCCTGCCTTGGGTTCCGTTCCAAGCTGGTGTTTTCATCTACTTCCTCCACCTAAGTCTGTGCCCCTGAGGTCAGGGTCTGGGTTTTTATTTGGTGTACCTGTCCATCTCCACCACACCTTCATCAGGGCCTAGAAGGATTTCTTGAACAGGAAACACTCAAAATGTTTAGTGAATGTGTTAATTATTTAACAAATTTATTGTATGGCTAAAACTATAAAATATTGACATATGTAAGATGATAATATTACTATTATTGATTATATAACTGAAAAATCCATCAAGTCCTCTAAACTTAAGTTAATTCATAGAATAATACCATGAATAAAACATCTATGTTTTGGGAGCATTTACAAAAGCCTTGAGCAGGCCCTAGAGACTAAAGTATACCCTGCAAGCTCACAGCAACACAACACTCAAACCATGAAGATGAAAGTGGCTGAAGAACAGACAAAATGCTGAGATGCAGGCTAAAGTGCTCATGCCTCAGGAGAATGACTAATTTTAGGCTAGCTGGAGAAACCTCAGTTATGTTTATTTTGGCCAATAGAAGCCTGCAGGACAATATTCTCTTTCCTTCCAGTGTTCCTATTGGCAAGTAGAGAAATAGAATAAATAAAGGACTGAATCCTGAGCTTAACACAAACCAATCCTCCATCTGCCTCTGTGGCTTATATTAATCATGCCTTTTTCTTTCTCTTGTTTAGATTTTCATGTGTAATAGATCTATGCACATAGTATATACTGACTAGTGTATTTCTCCGTGTGGGGCAGCTGCGTTAGGTTTGCTCACGGGGTTACCAGCTGCAAGCACTCTGCCTTATTGGTGCGTGAGTGCATGGCTGCACCACATGTGCATGGCCTATAAAGGCTATGTGTGCTTGTGCTCGAGAGATATTGTGGATTGTGGATGGTGAATTGCCTGCACGCCACTGTGAGGGGCTATTTTGCTGTTTGTTTGCCTGAGAGGTGGTTTCCCCTGACTGTGTGCTTGTCCACCATTGTGAAACTTCATTAAACAGAATGGCCCTAACGCCTTCCAGCTCCACAGTTTCTCTACTGTCTGCCCAAATCCAACATGGACCTGCCTGGCCTCGGTCACCGGCATTACACTCTACCATAATTTGATTCATCTGATGACCATCCTTGGTTACTCCATTTAATGAAAACTATAATTATTCAGTGTTTCCACTACCAATCATAATTTTTTCCCCTATATTTTAAATTGGTCATTTAGTCAGGAATTAAGAGGCTTCCCGGAACATGGAACTTTCATTCTTACAACTACAACAGTCACTGGGAAACTGAAAAATTTAGCACTGTGTAAAAGGACTTCTCAACTCTCCAGAAAGAAATACAAAATATTATGCTTTTTCACAAGGCGTTTGCAATTTATTTGAAGTAATAGGATGGAAGAAGCCAAATACAGGAATATTCAAAAGAAAAAGAACTCAAGCAGAGATGGGTGTGGTGCAGAATACAAGGGACTCGATGTTTCAGATCTGGTAGTGTGTGTGTGGGGGGGTGATGATACAGAAATACCTTCTTTGCAGAAGTGAGCCTGAAGTGGGAATGTTCAGACAAGACTGGAGCTTAGAAACTCAAGAGGAGAGGGATGAGAGATAAATGGGGACCAGAAAAGGTATGAATCTGAAATAGGAAAAAAAGCAGCAGCCTGGCCTAGGGTTGACAAGGGTGAGTGAGGGGGGTGCAGAAAGACATGTTGTGCATACAAACTGAACTGAAGTCTGACAAGTGATAACTTTTTCCTGGCTTTCCAACATTTGTTTGAACAATTGACAATTGATTGTTTTTAAGATTTACAATTGTTTGCTCCACTTCCTCAAAGGAGAATGTATATGTCTCATGGAATAAACCAACATATGTGTTACTAATGCTCACATGTGTTTAAATGAATGACTGATATGCAGTAAGTCAGAGGGAGAGAGATCTATCATAAAATGTTTTGGGTGATGAAATACTGCACAGCAAAACCAAAACGTGGAATTATAAGGAAGTTGCCACAAAGAAAGTAAATAACTGCTCTTTGCACAGAGAATTTATCCATTATCTGATATTGGCAGCCCCAAATGTTTGGCTCACAGGAAGCAACCTTGCCATTTGTTTTATGGCTTCTCTGCAAGTTATTTGCCTCCCGTTTTAGCAGCCGAAGTGTTTTTGTAATCCTTCCCCATGAGCATGCCCTCAGCAGCATTGAGGGACTGAAATGGAAGAGGGAACTACGTGGGAATATGACCTTCCTTCTTTCCCGAAGAAAAATCTTCCTGTCAAAAATTCAAAAGGAAGAATGAGATGATTATTATATTATTATTTCATTTGTTGCCCATCTCTAATTAGCATTCAGATGAACTGCATTTTATTGGACTTTATCTTGGTTTTGCTTTAACAGGAACTCAAAAATTTCCATTTTCCCTTAACCACCCCTTCCTTCTTCTCAAAAGCAAGCACTTCTATAAAGAGGGAAAGAGGCTGCTTCTCAGAGTAAACAGGACCTGCTGAGCAGAGCCTGTGGCCCACGGGAAGCCCACCCCTTCAGTTGGAAATCAGATCCATGAGCAAAATAGGTGAAGAAAAAAGAAGGCAGCTGTTAAAACATTTAGTCTGTTTTTCTCCTCAGCCCCTGCAGGTCCCCTCTCTTCCCAGCCCCCTCTTCCACGTGATCTTTTCATCCTCCAGCTTATGTGCGGGAAAAGCAGGACCCTCCGTGTGGAGCAAGTATGTGCTGTGTCTGAGAATGTTCCTCAGCATCCTCACAGCCATCTCTCCCCTCCCTCCCTCCTTGCCGCATTCCTGGAGGATGGTGGAAAGATTGGATGATTTTCTGGCAGCTTTTCCCAGAGCCTGCAGCCACAGCTTGGTTTACTTAGGGAATCAGCATTTCTTTTATGTAGGTCACATCAGGTTTTGATTCCAGATCTCACATATCTCTAACCTTTCTACAAAGTCCGAAATATGTGTGCAATTGCAAGAAAGCTTTTTATTTTTTAAAATTTTTATTTAGAAAATTAACTTTAACAGGGTGCATTGATCAATAAGAGTACATAATTTTCAGGTAAACATTTCTATAGCATTTAAAATATTGATCATGTTGTATACCCATCACCCAAAGTCAGATCATTTTCCATCACCTTATCTTTGTCCCACTTTACACTCTTCCCCCCAGGGGCCCTTCCCCCTGGTAACTACTTCACTTTTATCTATGCTCATAAGTCTCAGGTTTATATCCCACCTATGTGTGATCTCATACAGTTTTGTTTTGTTTTATTTTGTTTTTTTTTGTTTTCTTTTTTGTATTTTTCTGAAGTTGGAAACGGGGAGACTCCCGCATGTGCCCAACTGGGATCCACCTGGCATGCCCACCAGGGGGTGATGTTCTGCCCATCTGGGGCGTCGCTCTGTTGCAACCAGAGCCATTCTAGCACCTGAGGCAGAGGCCATGGAGCCATCCTCAGCTCCCAGGCCAACTTTGCTCCAATAGAGCCTTGGCTGCGGGAGGGGAAGAGAGAGACAGAGAGGAAGGAGAGAGGGAGGGGTGGAGAAGCAGATGGGCGCTTCTCCTGTGTGCCCTGGCTGGGAATCGAACCTGGGACTCCTGCACGCCAGGCCGATGCTCTACCACTGAGCCAACCAGCCAGGGCCATCTCATACAGTTCTTGACTTTTTCTGATTTACTTATTTCACTCAGCATAATGTTCTCAAGGTCCATGAATGTCGTAAATGGCACTATGTCATCATTTCTCATGGCTGAGTAGTATTCCATTGTATACATGTACTGCATCTTCTTTATCAGCAGTTATTTATGCCAGCACCTATGCCTAATTATCAGAATAATGGTGTCATCAATGAAGTTGTTTCTTCTGTTGTTGGAAACACAAAATAAGACCATCTTATATAATTATTAGTAGGGATCTGGGGCTGGGTCATGGCTGATGTTCTTTTGCTTCTTTCTTTGTATATTTTCACACAAAAAGCTTAATGGATTTTCTTTATGGCATCTAATACTAAAGAATCTACTTGGGATGAGTATAAAAATATAAGGTCTACCGGAAAGTTCTGTTCGTTTCTATCACAACAAGTTTTGACACCTAAGCACATGTTTATTTCGTGCATGTGTGCCTCTCTATTTTTATCACTTAATGTATAAATACTGACTAAGCAAATTAACTAAAACAAAGTTGATTCACGTTAGTCTTATGTGTGAAGTGATAATGTACCCATGGCTACTGATAAAGTTCATTTACGCCACTGTAATTTTTACGAATTTCAACAAGGAAGAAATGCTATAGAAGCATGTCTGTCGCATCCACCATATTCCCCAGACTTAGCACCCTCCAACTATCACTTGTTTTTGTCCTTACAAAATTTTTTGAAGGGCAAAAAATTCAAAAATGAAGAAAATATCAAACAAGCACTGGTTCAATTTTTCACATCAAAAGATAAAACATTTTTCAAAAATGGGATATACAAATTGCCCTTACGCTGGCAAGAAATCATTAATAATAATAGCAATTATATTATTTAATAAAGTTTATTGACGGTAAGAAAAATTTGTATTTTGTTTTATTCCAAAAACGGACAGAACTTTCCGGTAGACCTTATATTTATCAAGTTCATCTTGGAGATGTATGTATTTAGAAACAAATACAACATTGTATCAGATGGGTGTTATGGCATATCATGAACTGAAACCCCATAAATTTCTCAGATCATAGGTGGCCTGTAGAAAACTCTGTGTAAAAAATTTATAATGAACAAAGATTATTCCTTGGCAGGTAGCCACTAAAGAATCACTAATGAGGAAAGTCTGGCTGATGAATATGGAAGCTAAGATTGCCTTTGAAAAAAAAAATCTAAACAAATACTATTTGCCTTTTAGAAATATGTTAAGTTAGGACATGATTCTAATTTAAATTATTCTTCAGGTACTAGGTTTTATGAATACATTTGCTTATGGAAATTTTGAAATTTTAGCAGTAAAATAAAATGAATATTAAATATTCTAACTGTAATTCTGGTGGCCGAGGCCAGGTCCACACTGGATTCGGGCAGACGGTAGAAAAACTGTGGATTCAGGAAGGGTTGGGCCATTCTGTTTAATAAAGTCTCATAACAGCAGACAAGCACACAGGCAGGGGAAACCACCTCTCAGGCAAACAAACAGCAAACTGGCCCCTCACAGTGGCACGCAGGCAATCCACCATCCACAATCCCCCATCTCTCCCGAGTGCAAGCACCCACAGCCTTATACGGGCCAATACACACCTGGCGCTACTGTGCACCCACACACCATCCAGGCAAAGTGCTTACAGCGGGTAAACCAGTGAGCAAGCCTAACACAGCTGCCCCACACCAACGTTAAAAAGCGAGACAGCCACCTTAGCCAACACCTCCAAAAACACATTTCGGAGTAACTGTCCATACAAGCATCACATATTGAAGAGACTAATGTGACTGCATGTAATCTGCTGCCCACAGATAATTAATTAGGCTACTCAGTGCAAGTCATGGAAATAAGTGAACATAACCAGCTCTCAGGAGTGGGAAGTAGTGTCCTGTTTACATTGCCTGGATGGTTAAATAAAGAGGGGTGCGAAACACTGAAACGAATAACCATGAGACATTTCAAGTTGTACACCTTTCAAAATGTTAAGAGGGGCTATTATCCCTCAAAGACTGCTAGTTCAATCAATTTCAAATTGTTAAAAGCAGCTGGAAAATGTTCATCAAGGGCGGAGGTGTCTCCTCTGTTGGAGGAATTCACAGACTCTAGGGCTTATTATTTTCAGAATGAAAACAGAACTGTAACTGTCTGTTCTGATACATTTGATTAAACTGCTCAGCTGTGGGTCAGCAAGAGATTGAGGAACCTTTTGTTGAATTTTGCAGCCAATGATTTCAGAGCATATACTGACATTCCGAACTTGTTATTGGGCAGGAAATATCCCAGTAATAGGTCTTGCCATGAGATCTCTGGAATGTTCATTGTTGGAACCACATCACTGAAACTGCCTGTCTCAGAACATTTTCCTCTTGTTCTCCTCGCCTGTGACTCTCGCTCCAATGCATAATATCCAAGAAGAACAAAGTGAAATCATTATGGTTTCAAATTGCTCAAAGCAGAAACTTCTCCTCTATCTTTCAAAGGAGCTAGCACTGGTACTAAATACCCAGAAAGGGTGGATTTTGTGGACCTCCAAGTCACATGTAAGTCAGCAAAGTTCTGTTGGCTGCAAGCTGAAATTCTTCAGGCAGGGGGGGTCTTGACATAGCTCTTAAATCACTTCTGCTTTCACTAAATTCATTCTTTAATGAATAGAGTTTCATACTTTTGTTATGTCTGGAGTTCAATCACAGGCCCTCTCAAATTTGCAATCTGGTGATAGCTCAGTACTCCTCAACTTAAAAAAAAAGTCCATAATGTATTCTGTAGAGCTGCAATGCCCCCTCCTGCCTGCTGTCTGGGGTAGAAAAACTCGGGTTATGGAGTCAACTGCGACAAGTGAAAACTGTTTCTATACTTTCTCATCACCAATTTCCTATGCACATAAAGGGCTGTAAAAGCCATGTCTGCCAGTAGCAACATTTTTTTTATGTTTTTATTTACTTATTTTAGTGAGG
The DNA here is from genome assembly GCF_036850995.1 of Saccopteryx leptura. Taxonomy (NCBI): domain Eukaryota; kingdom Metazoa; phylum Chordata; class Mammalia; order Chiroptera; family Emballonuridae; genus Saccopteryx; species Saccopteryx leptura. Next base: position 176,557,965 of record NC_089504.1, on the reverse strand, counting down.
AGAGAGAGAAGGAGGGAGGAGCAGGAAGCATTAACTCCCACATGTGCCCTGACCAGGCAAGCCCGGGCTTTGGAACCAGCGACCTCAGTGTTCCAGGTGGATGCCCCATCCACTATGCCACCTCAGGTCAGGCCAGTAGCTACACTGATTAAGCAAATTCTGTTCTCCATTTGGTCTCCTATAATCTACAGGAAATAAAACAGAACACGAGATTGTTGCCATTTTCATTAAATTGCACAGTTAAGCCCAGTTACCTTTGTTCTAAAAAGATGGATTAGCAACATCTTGTTTACTTTAATATATAGGTAATCTTAACAGACTGTCCACCTAAACAACAACATATATTTTTCAACCATTAGAATCTTGACAGAGATGAATTGGAGTTACCTTACCTGTATATCTATGGTCAACAGGACTTCACTTATTCTCTGTCTTATAAAGCCCATGCAATAATTTGTAAAAATACATTTAATCTGGATCATCTCTTAACACCTAAAAACTTCTCAACAAGGAACTGGTGAGAACTTTAAACAGAACTATCCCAATTTGGACTGCATTCTCATTTTCCCCCATCAGTTTGGTGTTGCTTCCTCTGTGTTTCCACATCCCCTTTCATGCACCCACGAGGCCTGCATGCACAACTGTTTCCCTGGGTAAGGCTTTTAATGAATATTGCAAATGATTCTCAGGACCTCTCATTACATTTGTTCAAAGTTCAGATTTCAAATATCGTTGAGCCTTATCAACGATATTTCAAAAATGGGTTTACACGTTTCTAATATATTCTGAAAACTAGCTCAAGTTCTTGATGAATTTAAAAAATGCGATTCGGTGTGCATGCAGGTGCGCGTGCGCATGGATATATGTTTGGGTATAGTACGTCCGTGGGATGATAATTGTGTTTTGATCACAAACTCAGGCTCTGTGTTGGGAAGAGAAAGACTTTTCTATGAGGCATAATGTGGAAGCATAAAAAAAAATCCTGGCCTGACCTGTGGTGGTGCAGTGGATAAAGTGTCGACCTGGAACACTGAGGTCACCGGTTCAAAACCCTGGGTTTGCCCAGTCAAGGCACGTATGGGAGTTGATACTTGCTGCTCCTCCCCCTTCTCTCTCTGTCTCTGTCTCTGTTTCTCTCTTCGTCTCTCTTCTCTAAAATGAATAAATAAATAAAAATAATTCAAAAAAATAAATAAGAAAATAAAAAAAGATGAGAAAAAAAACCCTTTTCCTCCCACTTTCTAAATTCTTCTAGCTGGGCTAACAATAAAATTATCAAAGACAGGAGAAAATATACAAAGTTTATTATGTCAATGCACATTCAGGAGTGCCATATAAAAATGAGATCTGAAATGCATTGGGCAATTGAGGTTTGTATGCCATTATGGACAAAAGAGAAAGGGGGTGGGAAGGCAGGAGGGTGAAATTTCAAAGGAAATAGGCACTTTACAGGTAGCTGTGGAAGAAGTGAACATACGTGGCGTGGCAGGTAAATTCTTACTGAGCAACCCAGAGACAGTGAAACACAAGGTGTGATCCAATTAACAGGCCCCTGTTGGAGCCTTTCTGTACAGCATGCTATGGTGAAAATACTAAACTCTCCTTCCTGAAATAGGATTTTGTATTTGAATCTCTTAGGCAGGAAAAAAGGAGAGTCAAAGGTTCTTTCTGAGTCTTTTGTTTCTTTACAGACAGTTTTAAAATCAATGTCCAATGAAAATGGGCTGCATGTATCTTTATATAACAATGTTTTCTAGTTTTGGGGGTATATTCCTAGTAGAGGGATTGCTGGGTCAAAAGGTAGTTCTATTCTTCATTTTTTGAGGAACCACCATACTTTCTTCCATAATGCTTGTACTACTTTACATTCCCACCAACAATGGATGAGGATTTCTTTTTCTCTACAGCCTGTCCAACACTTGTTATTACCTGTCTTGTTGATAATAGCCAATCTAACAGGTGTGAGGTGGTGTCTCATTATAGTTTTGATTTGCATTTCTTGAACAGCTAGTGAAGATGAGCATTTTTTCATGTATCTGATTGCAGCATTATATACAGTGGCCTAGGCATGGAAACAACCAAAGTGCCCCTCAATAGAGGATTGGATAAAGAAATGTGGTACATATATACAATAGGATACTACTCAGCCATAAGAAATGATGACATCGGATCATTTACAACAAAATGGATGGATCTTGATAACATTATACGGAGTGAAATAAGTAAATCAGAAAAAGCTAAAAACTGTATGATTTCACACATAGGTGTGATACAAAGCTGATGCTCATGGACATAGATAACAGTGCAGTGGTTACCATGGGGAGGAGGGGAAGGGTATAAAGAGGGACAAATATAAGGTGATGAAAAATGATTTAGCTTTAGGTGATTGATAGACAACATAATTGACTATTCAAATGATGGAGTGATATTTGCTTAAAATCTATGTACATTTATCAATCAGTGTTACCCTGTTAAAATTAAAATTTTAAAGGAAAAAAATAATGTCTGAAAAGTCAGTTTTAGGGTGGAAAACTTTAGTCCCATTCAATAACCTAAAAAAATTCTTCCCCATATATAGCAAGTGCTGAAACTTCCTACATACCATTATTAATTTCTGACATTTTTGGTTTTTATATGCCTTTAACTGTGTAGATGACAATGATTATTAGGCCGAACCACTTTTAATCTACAATATAAGCTAATAGATTGTTTTATAGGTTCTATTCAAATAAAGTTAGGTTGAAAGTCTCCAAGTCACAGCTTCAGCACAATGGACAGGATAAAATGTAAACCTCTTCTCTGGGTACTGAAAATGTGCCACGTGTGGAGTTCAGAGCACAGAAGTTTGGGAATGTTTTGTAGTATCTTTCCTTAGCACACATTTTGGGGCCTCCATAATATTTGTGCATCTTAGTGTCACTTGGCAGGTAGCAGAGTCAAACTGAAAATATTGCAAATAGAAAGAGATGACCTATTTTTTTGTTAAGTGAGAGGAGAGGAGATAGTGAGACAGACTCTCACATGCTCCCCAACAGGGATCCACCAGGCAATTCCTGTCTTGGGCTGATGCTTGAATCAACCAAGCTATTTTCAGCTTCTGAGGCTGACACTCCCATGAGCTATCCTTAGCACCTGGGCTGCGCTCAAGCCAAGTGAGTTCCTGGCTGTGGGATGGAAAGAGGGAGAGAAGGGGGGGGGAGAAGCAGATGGTTATTTCTCCTGTTTGCACTGACTGGGAATTGAACCTGGGACATCGGTACACCAGGTCAATGCTCTATCCACTGAGCCACTGCGCAAGGCCTTACCTCTTTCTTATTATTACTCTATACCAAGTAAATGGTAAGCAATCAACATATATCTGTAGAATGCCAGAATGATAGTTACTTAATTTGTTTAATTTTAGGGGTATGAACCTCAAATTATTTTCTTTGGGTATAATTCTAAACATGCCCCTCAGATATTTAATCCTTGGTATCATTAAGATTAATCTTACAGTGATTTTGTTTTCTTTTGAAAACTTCTTTTATAGTTTGATTAAGATCTAAGTGCACTGAAGTAGGGGTCAATCCTAATACATCCTTAGATCCTTCAAACTCTTTCACAGAATGTTTATGTAGAGATGAACAATAATTTTTTGCATTGAATGTTTGGATTTGTTGAAACATATTAAATGCAACCATTTCTATTATGAAAATTTATTTCTACCATCATTTAAAACTATTCTGATCTGACTTATTAGTAGATCAGTTGCTGTTTTGATGTTTTTGGAAGTTCAAACAAAATGTAGCTACTGTTGATTGCTGTGACACAGTGGAATAAAATGCATGATGTATTGTTTTGTGACTCAGATTTCTGCATAATTGCAGAGAAATATTTATGTATACAGTTATTCTGCCTGCTGAGGACTCATCAACTGCCAAGAAGTACACTATGATCTGTAGAAATTTTTTTCATTGGACACTCCTCTTTTATACAGGCATAGCAAGTTTCCCAATAGTGTTATTCCGTATTTATGATGCATTTTCTGCCTTTGCCTCATGCTGTGTCACAGCAAGTAAACTTGTTTTGAAATGAGGTAAAACAAGGAGCCAAGAGACCAGATCTCTGAAGCGGTACTTTCCACAGAGGAGTCCAGGTCTCCCGCAAAGACTCCAGAATTTCATGTAAAGTTGTCAAAGCTGAAAACGTTATCTGGGGGAGTAAAGGTTAAAAAGAAACTGGGGAGACAGTCCAGGAGGGAACATGGCTCCGGGTAGGGGAGAACAAGGCTATAAGTGATTTATTGGAAAAAAAAAAAAAAAAGGAAGCATGCAGAGACCCAGAGAAAGGCCTAGATGTAAATAACTATGCTATGAGAATCAGAAAAATAAAGACTATCCGTGGCAACTGTGCAGCTTCACTCAATGGAATCTTAGTATAAAATTATAAAGATATGCAGTTAAACTCTCAAGATTAAAGTAGTTAGGCATTTCAGTGGGAGTGGGGGCTGCAGATTGAAATTCTGTCAATAGAAATAAATCCAGGCTGATGATCTGAGATTGTCTCTGAGAGCTTCTCCCTGATTCTGTCTAGTGTCTATGGTTTCTCCAGCAAGGACGGGATATGGTACCTGTGTTCAGGGCTGTGACAAAGAACTGCTAAAAGTTACATGATCTTTTATACCCTCTGCTCCTTTTCTGTCACAGCTTCTCACTGTCTCCATTTTTTCTTCCTCAGTGGTATTCAGTTGTAAGTTTGAGGAGATATTATGAGCTACCATTTTTGAATAAAGAAGGGGCACTGATACTTTGAATGTGAAGGCTACCCCAGGAATCCAAAACTTTTTATTCAACACCAATTGTGGACTTTTTTCCACCACAATTCATAAAACATTGGAGGTGTAATCCCTAGTTTCTGATGCATAATGCATTTGATAGGATTGCCTCACAAGCTTCAATATTCTTGAGTAGTAGGCTCAAAAAATAGAAGATAAATTGTCACACATGCTTAGACTTCTGTGGAGATATCTTACCAAGTATATGGCAGAAGTTGACACAATTGTTTTTTTTTGTTTTTTTTAATTATCTTTATTTTTTATTTATTTTAGAGGAGACAGAGAGGGAGAGAGAGAGAGAGAAGGGGGGAGGAGCAGGAAGCATTGACTCTCATATGTGCCTTGACCAGGCAAGCCCAGGGTTTTGAACCCGCAACCTCAGCGTTTCCAGGTTGACGCTTTATCCACTGCGCCACCACAGGTCAGGCGACACAATTGTTGAAACATGCTAGCTTTTATGGGTGTTAACCACTAGTTGAATGTAGTCTTGCCCATGGATGGGATCAAGTTGAAGATTAAATTTAAGGTGATGGTATTTCGGAAGCATTCAAGGTACAGGAAGGTTTTAGAGATGCTCAGAATATCAGTATTACAGGTGTTACTTCTGCAGAACAGTACCAGAAGGAAAAGATACTTAAACTGATATCTGAAGAATAAATAGGAGTTAACCAGATTAAAGGAATGGTGGGAAATTTGAGATAAGTGGAGTAAAACATTCCAGCAAGAGGCAAGATTGTGTTCACAGGTTGAAAGGTCTGTGGCATATTTGGCAGAACTATAAGTGAGTTATCGGTATGGCTGGGTTATAGTAACAATTTGGAGGATATGCAGAGCTGAGGATGCAGACATGAACAATGTGAGACTGTGAAAATAACCTGTGAAAAGATTTGGAGAGCCCTATAAAGGAATTTAGAGTTAATTTGAAAGTAATTCTACTTTCAGACTCTACTTTTTTCTTCAGGGGGAACCCCTAAAGGCTTTTTTAAAGAGATAGGAAAGAGGAGAGAGAAAGAGAGAGAGAGAAGTATCAATTTGTTGCTCCACTTAGTTGTGTGCCCACTGATCACTTCTCATAAGTGCCCTGACTGGGCTGAACTGGAAACCTCAGGGTCAAGTCACTGCTCTTTGATGGAGCTGGTACCTTGGCGATCGAGCCCTGACTTGGACTTCAATCAGTGACCTTGGGTCAAGCTGACAACCCCGAGATTGAGCTGGCAACCCCAGAATCAAACTGGCAACCTTGGCATTCTGGGAAGCTGCTCTATCCACTGTGCCACTGGCCAGGACTGAAGACTTTTAACCCAAGAAAATTTTGTAATCAGAGCTATTTGGAGAGATTCCTCTGTCAGGTAGAGAATAGTGTGGAAACCTACAAAGACAAAGGTCAGGGAGAGTAGTTAGGAAAATCTTAGAGGAATCTAGGCAAAAAGAATAGTGACCTACCTGAATTTGATCATTGTCTTAGTTATCTAGGGTTGCATAAAAATCACCTTCCCCAAAAAACAAAATAACTGAGTGGATAAAACAGCAACCATTTTAATATAGTTGTAGCAAGTAAGGAATTCACACAGGGCCCAGGAGGATGGATTGTCTCTGCTCTTTGATGATGGTGCTGGAGATGCACGCATGGCTCTAAGGGCCCTCTGGGGCCTTGCTTTTTCTGCTGGGGAAGGAAAGTCCAAACACCTTTTTATTTGCATTCCTTACACTTACATGGATAAAAAAGAATGAATATCTACTTTAATATGTATTTGCATATTATTTTATACATCCTTTTATTATAGAAACCATCATATTGATTGCATTTTATATATAGAATGATATATGTAAATCAAATATTACCATGCTATTTCCCCTTTTTTCATTTTCAATCTAGAACCTAAAAGCTATTCAATAAGTAGTTTACCTCAATTGAATCTAATAATTACAAGATAAAGAGATACAGTGTTTTTATGTCAATATTTTAGTATCCAACAATTAAATTGGCAGCAGTGTTTAGTTTAATTAGGATATCAGTCTAGCTAATTACAGAGCTAAAATGTCTCAATCTTTTCACATATAAAAATTGATGTTCTTTTGATAACTAGTGATAAGAAAGGAAGATTGTCAAACACCAATGTGCAACTCTAGGTAGTCAAATTTTGTGCTTAATTATCAAAGCAATTGAATTAGTCTGTTAATATTTGCTGCTTCTTTTAATGACACTGATTCTACTTTTTTATTTATTTTAATGAACCATATGGTCAAGATACCATAACTAATGTGTCTTTTAAACAAGGTAGGCTACAGAATTAAATACACAAATAAACTCTGATGAAATTTTTCTCAGATGTTTTTATCCTCAGGTAGAGGAATATTTATGCCTTTTAATATCAAAAAGTTTATTTTTTAGTTGATTGCTAATGGAACACTATTTTTAGTTCCCTCCCACACATTTGCCTACATTTAATGATCTAGACTAGATAGTACCAGAGCACTGAACAATGGAATGGCATTAAATGAGGTGGCTTGGCAAGCAACTATAGGAAAAGAGAAACTACATGAATGAGCCTAAAGCACTTAGGAATCTGAGCAAAAGAGAAAACTAGACTAAAGCAGGAATTAAATGTAGATTAAGACATCTGGAGAGAGGTATTAAATGCAGGCATTCAGGAGGCAGGTGAAATCGTAAAGTCTGTGAGAAAGCAATGTAAGGTAATAGCACATCAGCTATTTCATTATGTAGTGGCAGCATAATGACTGATTCACTTTTTGTCTCCAATTTTGAATTCCTGTACAGAAAAGTGATAGGTTATGTTTCTCTTGAAAGAACTTGAATATTCCAGAAGCCTCAATGGAAGTGCCCTATAATCGCCAAAATAAGGAAACTGTCTAGTATTATGTTACAAGATCTCTACCCTGCTTCTCACACCTACTTCACTAAAAAGGGGAGCATACCAAGGTATGCCACTAATGTGATGAATAAGGAAAGCATTCATGTATAGAGTGGCCCAGAACCTCAATATCCTTCATTAACGTTGGGGTCCTCACCCCCTATGAATTTCTAAATGACCTTATGCAAATATCACATTGCAAAGAAAGTATTAGTGTCCATTGTGTAATTGTGTTAAGTCCCGCACTTGACTATAAACAGGAGAAATGAATGTCTCAGTCTTTTTTTTGTCTTTTTTTTTTAAGGTAAAAGGCAGGGAGGCTCTCGCCAGTTGGTTCAATGGTAGAGCATTGGCCTGGCATGTGGATTTCCTGGGTTCAATTCCTGTTAAGGGCACACAGGAGAAGTGCCCATCTGCTTCTTTACCCTGCCCCTCTCGCTTCTCTCTCTCTCTCTTTCTCTTCTTCTTTTCTCCTGCATCCAGGGCTTAATTGGAGAGAGTTGGCCCCAAGTGCTGAGGATGGCTCTATAGCCTCTGCCTCAGGCACTAAAAATAAAAAAAGGCTCCAGTTGCAACAGAGCATCGCCCCCTAGTGGGTTTGCTGGTAGATCCCAGGCTGGGTGCATGCAACAGTCTGTCTCTGCCTCTGCATCCTTCTACTAAAATATTAAAGAATAAAAAAAGAAGAGAGGAAATAGTGAGGCAGACTCCCACATACACCCCAACAGGGATCCTCCCAGCAGCCCCATCTTGGGATGATGCTTGAGTACTGAGCTATATTTAGTGCCTGAGGCTGACACTCTCAGAACAACCAAGCTATCCTTAACACTCATGCCATGCTAGAACCAATCAAGATGGCTGCAAGAGGGGAAGAGAAAGAAAAGGGGCAGAGTGAATGGGGCAAAAGCAGATGGTCTCTTCTCCTGTATGCCCTGACCAGGAATCCAACCTGGGATGTCCATATGCTGGGCCAATGCTCTATCCACTGAGCCAATGGGCAGGACCTTATATTCATTTTATTAAATTTATTATTCAGAAAAAATAAAAACATGCATAAAAGTGTAGAAATTAGTTTGGAAGACTCCCATGTACCCGGTATCCAGCTTATCAACTCAGGTGCAATCTTGTTTCTTCTATATACACTCATATTCACTCAGTCCTCTTATATTCTGGTTATGTTGAAGTATATACCATACATAAATCTATTGCTAATATGTAGATCTAAAAGATAAGTATAGCCTGACCTGTGGTGGTGCAGTGGATAAAGCGTCAACCTGGAAATGCTGAGGTCGCCAGTTCGAAACCCTGGGCTTGCCTGGTCAAGGCACATATGGGAGTTAATGCTTTCAGCTCCTCCCCCCTGTCTCTCTCCTCTCTCTCCCTCCCTCTCTCCTCTCTAAAATGAATAAATAAAATAAGTAAATAAAAAAATAAAAGATAAGTATATAAACATATATATATATAGAGAGAGAGAGAGAGAGAGACAGAGACAGAGACAGAGAGAGAGAGTTAGAGAGAGAGATAGATAGGGACTGATAGGAACAAAGAGAGATGAGAAGCATCAATCATCAGTTTTTCCTTGCGACACCTTAGTTGTTATTGGTTGCCTTCTCATATGTGCCTTAACTGTGGGGCTACAGCAGACCAAGTAACCCCTTGCTTGAGCCAGTGACCTTGGGTCCAAGCTGGTGAGCTTTGCTCAAACCAGATGGGTCCAAGCTGGTGAGCTTTGCTCAAACCAGATGAGCCCACGCTCAAGCTGGCGACCTAGGGGTCTCGAACCTAGGTCCTCTGCATCTCAGTTCGATGCTCTATCTACTGCGCCACCACCTGGTCAGGCATAAATATATTTTATGTACATATATATTTATATACTACACACACTCCTAACAGTATTATATCTATATCATTACCTTTCTAACTTGGTCCTTACAAAGTAATATTCAGTAAATATCTGTATAAGTAAATGAGTAAAACTTTTGCCCATTTATTTAACTTATTAAAGAACAAAATACCACTACTTCTAGGTTATTGCTGCTCCTCTTTATCTCTCAAAACCCATCCCAAGGGTCTTTTTATCTGTGAAAACTTCCATTATATTCCTAAGTAAAGCTTATTACTTTTAACTTTATTCCACTGCAGTAAATTCTGAATGTTTTGAGCACTGACAATGTGCTGGGAACTGTGCTAAACACTCAGCATAGATACGTACATATGTTTTAGAGTCATTTAAGTCCTACAGGCTATGCTTTCCATCATTTTTATTTATCTTCATACTGAACTTACTAGCAAAGTACTTGATGCCTAGTAGAAACTCAAAAAACAAAGTCTTGAAGAAGGAAAGAATAGAATAAGGGGCAAAAAAGAGAGAGAGAGAGATGAAGGGACAGAGGACAGAGAAAGAGGGAGGAAGGAAAAAAAAGAAGGAAGGAAAATGAGAGAGGGGAAAGAGAAGAAAAGAAAGAAGATGAAAGGAAAGTGTGTGTATTGAGACTACATGAGAGGGAAAAATAAGAAACAATTATATAGCACTACACAGTTTCAAAATATATTTTCATTCATTTTACTTGCTTTTCTTAATAACCTATAAAGTAGATATCATAACCATCTTGACTATCTAGAGATGTTGAAACTTGTCAACAGAACAGGCTTTGAATCCTCATTGTTCTGACTCCATATTATATTCTTTTTTAAAAAAATTTAATTTTATTTAGAAAACTTTAACAAGGTGACATTGATCAATAAGAGTTACATAGGTTTCAGGTAAACATTTCTATAGCATTTGAACTGTTGATTATGTTGTATAACCATCATCCAAAATCAAATCATTTTCCATCACCTTGTATTTTTTCATCTTTACCCCTTCTCCCCACTCTTTCCCCACCCCTCCCCCACATCCTTCTCCCCCTGGTAACCACTTCACTTTTATCTATATACATGAGTATCAGTTTTATATACCACCAATGTGTGGAACCATACAGTTCTTAGTTTTTTCTGATTTACTTATTTCACTCAGCATAAGGTTCCCAAGATCCAACCATGTTGTAAATGACCCTATGTCATCATTTCTTATGGCTGAGTAGTATTCCATTGTATACATGTACCACATCTTCTTTATGCAATCCTCTATCAAGGGACACTGGTTGTTTCTATGTCTTGGCCACTGTGAATAATGCTGTGATGAACATGGGAGTGCATGTGCCTTTACACAGCAATGTTTTTAAGTTTTGAGAGTACATACACAGTAGAGAGATTGCTGGGTGATATTCTTCATTTTTTGAGGACCTACCATATTTTCTTTCATAATGGTTGTAAAAAATTGCATTCTCACTAGTGGTGAATGAGGGTTCATTTGTCTCCACAGCCTCTCCAACACTTGTTATTATCTGTCTTGTTGATAATAGCTAATCTAACAGGTGTGAGGTGGTATCTCATTGTAGTTTTGATTTGCATTTCTAGAATAGCTAGTGAAGATGAGAATCTTTTCATATATCTGTTAACCATTTGGGTGTCAGCTTGGGAGAACTGTCTGTTCAGGGCCTTTCCCCATTTTTTAATTGGATTGTTTGTTGCTGAGCTTTGTGAGTTCTTTATATATTTTGCATATTAATCCCTTATTGGAGCTGTTATTTGCAAATATTATTTCCCATTTAGTTGGCTACCTATTTGTTTGTTGTCAGTTTCTTTTGCTGTGCAGAAGCTTTTTAGTTTGATGTAGTCCCATTCATTTATTTTGCCTTTATTTCCCTTGCCTTTGTGGTCAAATTCATAAATTGTGTTGACAGCCAAGGTTCATGAGCTTAGTACCTATGTATTCCTTTATGTAATTTATTATTTCAGATGTTGTATTTAGGTCTTCAATCCAGTTTGAATGGATTTTTGAGCAGGGGGACAAACTGTAGTCAAGTTTTATTCTTTTGCATGTGGCTTTCCGATTTTCCCAGCACCATTTATTGAAGAGGCTTTCTTTCCTTCATTTTGTGTTTTTGGCACCTTTATTGAAGGTGATTTGTCCATATACATGTGGTTTTATTTCTGGGCTCTTGATTCTGTTCCATTGGTCTGTATGTCTGTTTTTCTGCCAATACCATGCTGTTTTGATTATTGTGGCCAATAGTAAAATTTGAAGTCAGGTAGTGCGATACGTCTGGCTTTATTCTTTTTCCTCTGGATTGCTTTGGCTATTCAGGGTTTTTCATGGTTCCATACAAACCTAGTGATTTTTTTGTTCTATTTCTTTTAAAAAAATGACACTGGAATTTTGATAGGTATTGCATTAAATGTATATATTGCTTTGGGTAATATGGTCGTTTTAACTATGTTGATCCTGCCTATTTGTGAAAATAGAATATTTTATTGTCTTTTTCAATTTCTTTCAATAATTTTTTATAGTTTTCAGTATATAGATCCTTCATATCCTTTGTTAAATTCATTCCTACATATCTTATTTCTTTGTTGTTGCAATTGTAAAAGGAATTGTTTTGTTGTTGTTGTTGTTTATTTTCCTATTTTTATTGTTGGAATATAGGAAAGTAGTGGACTTTTGTATATTGGTTTTGTATCCCGCGACTTTACTGTGTTGGTTTTTGTTTTGGTAACAGAGACAGAGAGAGGAACATACAGGGACAGTCAGACAGGAAGAGAGAGAGAGATGAGAAGCATCAATTTTTTGTTGCAGCACCTTAGTTGTTCATTGATTGCTTTCTCATATGTGCTTTGACCAGGGTTTACTGTATTGGTTTATTGTTTCTAACAGTTTTTTTTTGTTTGTTTGTTTTGTATTTTTATGAAATTGGAAACGGGGAGGCAGTCAGACTCCCGCATGCGCTGAACCAGGATCCACCCAACATGCCCACCAGGGGCTACGCTCTGCCCACCAGGGGGCGATGCTCTGCCCCTCCAGGGCGTCGCTCTGCCATGACCAGAGCCACTCTAGCACCTGGGGCAGAGGCCAAGGAGCCATCCCCAGCGCCCGGGCCATCTTTGCTCCAATGGAGCCTTGGCTGCGGGAGGGGAAGAGAGAGACAGAGAGGAAGGGGGGGTGGAGATACAAATGGGCGCTTCTCCTATGTGCCCTGGCCGGCACATGTCTTTTTTAAGTCATGTGCTTCTGTGGTGGTTTTATCAAGGGTGGTTACCATTAAGTAATGAAAAGGGTACCTACCATGTTAATTGTAGTACATTATCTCATGAGTGCTTCTGCACTCCATCCTCCTTTGCTACTGTTAATCTCTGTCCTCTCCCCCTTTTTGTTTTTTGTTTTTGTTGTCACAGTTTAAATTTGGTTTTATTGTGTTCTTGGTGGAACTTTTACTTGTGGTTTGTTTTGTTCTTTGTATCTGGATGAAAAACCTCCTTTAGTATTTCCTGAAGTAGGTGTTTTCTGATGATAAATTCCCTCATCTTTTCTGTATCTGTGAATGTTTTTATTTCTCCTACATAGTAGAAGGATAGCTTTGATGGTATAGTATTCTTGGCAGGAAGTTCCTCTCTTTCAGAACTTTAAATATTGGGTCCACTCTCTTCTAGCTTTTAGAGTTTCTGCTTAGAAATCCGATGATAATCTAAGGCCTTCCTTTATATGTTGTATTCTTCTTTTTCCTCGCTGCCTTGAGAATTTTTGTTGTTGTTGGTTTGTGCCAATTTCATTATGTTGTGCCTAGGAGTAGGTTGGTTGGAGTTAAGAAAACTTGGTGTTCTGTTTGCTTCTTGAATTGGAGGCTTTAATTCTTTCTACAGGCTTGGGAAGTTGTCATCTATTATTTGTTTGAATATATTCTTCATTTTATTTTCTCTCTCTTCTCCTTCTGATATACCTATTATTCTTATGTTAGTTTTTTTGATGGAGTCAGACAATTCCTGTAGGGTTTTCTCATTTTTTTAAATTTTTGAGTCTCTCTTCTTCTCTCTGTTGTGCCTCAAGTTTCTTGTCTTCTATGTCACTAATCCTATCTTCTTTCTGGCCTGTTCTATTAGCTAAGCTTGTTACCTCGTTTTTCAGTTCATGAATTGAGTTTTTCATCTCTGTTTGATTTGTTTTTATAGTTTCAATTTCCTTAGTGATATATTCTTTGTGTTTGTTGACTTGTTTTTTGAGCTCCCTAAATTGCCTTTCTGTGTTTTCTTGTACATCTCTGGGTATTTTTAGGATTTCTATATTAAATTCTCTGTCATTTAACTCCAAGGTTTCCAATCTATTAAATTTTTTCTCCATAAATTTTTCCTCTTCTATCTGTGCTATACCTCTGTCCTTTGTATCCCTGATATTTCATTTCCTTTTCCTTAATGGTATCTGAGGGTGGTTTTGTTAATAACACTAATGAGAATTAATAAAGAATAAAAAGTAAAAAAAATTATTATTTTTTCTTTTTTCTCTTCCACCTTGAGAAAGTAACATGAAAAACTGAGAATTATATTGTGCTAAATGGAACAAAAATGACCTATAATGGAGGGCCTGAGTTGGGGAGAAGTGATAAAGGGGTAAAAAAGGATGTAGGGACCCACAAAATGCAAAAAAAGGAAAAAATTTGGATCAAGAATAAAATGATTTGCTTGTAAATTATGGTCAACTGAGACATATAATGAAAGGGATAAGAGAAAACAAGAAAAAGATAAAAAATACTATTGTATTAAGTGGAACAAAAACTAGATAGAATGAAGAGCCAGGGTTCTTCATTGGGGAGAAAGCTAATGAGTTAAAAAACAAAGTAAAAAGCACCCAAAATGCCCCAAAGAAAAAATTTGAGTTCCAAATTAAATAATTTGTTCGTGAGTGAGGATTGAATGAGAGGATAAGTAATGGAGAAAAGAAGAAACTAAGAGAGAGGGAGAAAAAAGAAAAAGGGAAAAAGGAAAAGAAGAAAAAAGGAAAAGAAAGAAGAGAGAGTTAGGGTTTTGGAGTGTAACTCTCATAGAGAGAAAGGAAGAAGAAAAGAAAAAAAATTGGAAATGTAGCATGTATGGGTAATGTAGTTCAAGATGAAGAGAAAAGAATAAGTGGAACAGAGAATAAAAGGACCAAGGTGAAAGAAAAAAAAATAAAGACAAGAAGATCCAACATTATCTCATGAGTGCTTCTGCACTCCATCCTCCTTAGCTACTATTAATCTCTGTCCTCTCCCCCTTTTTGTTTTTTGTTTTTGTTGTCACAGTTTAAATTTGGTTTTATTGTGTTCTTGGTGGAACTTTTACTTGTGGTTTGTTTTGTTCTTTGTATCTGGATGAAAAACCTCCTTTAGTATTTCCTGAAGTGGGTGTTTTCTGATGATAAATTCCCTCATCTTTTCTGTATCTGTGAATGTTTTTATTTCTTCTTCATATTAGAAGAATAGCTTTGATGGGTATAGTATTCTTGGCAGGAAGTTCCTCTCTTTGAAAGAAACAAAAAAAAAAGTGGAAAAAGTTATAAAATCTGTGGATTTTTCTTGATTTTTTTTTTTTTTGGTATTTTTCTGAAGTTGGAAATGGGGAGGCAGTCAGACAGACTCCCGCATGCGCCTGGCCAGCATTCACCTGGCATGCCCACCAGGGGGTGATGCTCTGCCCATCTGGGGCATTGCTCTGTTGCAACCAGAGCCATTCTAGCACCTGAGGCAGAGGCCATAGAGCCACCCCAGCGCCCTGGCTAACTTTACTCCAATGGAGCCCTGGCTGCAGGAGGGGAAGAGAGAGACAGAGAAGAAGGAGAGAGGGAGGGGTGGAGAAGCAGATGGGCACTTCTCCTATGTGCCCTGGCCAGTAATCGAATCCAGGACTCCTTCACGCCAGGCCAACACTCTACTACTGAGCCAACCGGCCAGGGCCTGGATTTTTTTTGATTTTGAGAGGTTATCTTCTTCGTTTTTCTTTCTTCTCCCTCTTTCTGGTTGGTGGCTGTGTACCCCAGGCTCTGGCCCTGTGGCACGCTTAGGTAGAGATTTGCAGTTGATGAGTCTCTTTGGTGATGTCATATACTAGGCTTCAGTCTTGTTGGTAGTCGGGGCTTGTTAGCATTTGCAGGCACCAACAATGGGAGAGTCCATTGTCCCGGAGCCTCTCTCCTAGTCTCTCCTTTCTGAATTAGCAGCCTGATGATACAGCTATGAGGTTGCCACTGCCTCTGCCTAGAGAGTAAGAGGCTCAAAGAGCTGGCAAATCCCCACTCTATCCCCACTCAACACACGGCTCTGGGTAAGGCTCTGTCAGTCAGAGCCGCCAGCATAATCAGGCAGGGCTGGGAGCCAATTGCTCTCAAGGTGCCTTTCTATGAGCCTCCAAGCTTGTCCAGTCTACCTCAGCACTCTGTGGGACCACTCTCCCCAAGCTTTTTGTACTTTGTAACCTGTTTTGGCTGGTAAGAAGATGCCCTATTTGCTGCCTGCAGAACAGGAGGTCTTAAAAGCTGCCAAGTCCCTCTTTTTTTTTTTTTTTTTTCATATTTTTCCAAAGTTTGAAATGGGGAGACAGTCAGACAGACTCCCCCATGCGCCTGATCGGGATCCACCTGGCATGCCCACCATGGGGCAATGCTCTGCCCATCTTGGGGTGTCGCTCTACTACAATCAGAGCCATTCTAGCCCCTGAGGCAGAGGTCACAGAGTCATCCTTAGCGCCCAGGCAAACTTTGCTCCAGTGGAGCCTTGGCTGCAGGAGGGGAAGAGAGAGACAGAGAGGAAGGAGAGGGAGAGGGGTGGAGAAGCAGATGGGCGCTTTTCCTGTGTGCCCTGGCTGGGAATTGAACCCAGGACTCCTGCACGCCAGGCCAATGCTCTACCACTGAGCCAACCGGCCAGGGCTCCAAGTCCCTCTTTTTATTGTACAGCCCTGAGTATGAAAGCTCTGCCAATCAGAGCCACCAGCTTAAGTAGGTAGGCGGGCATGTTGACTTCTGTTCAGTTCCCCAGGTATATCTAGTTAAGTTTGTCTTAGCATTCCATGGGATTGTTTCCTGCAGGCTTCTTCCTTGTTAAAACTTCTGCAATGTTCTCTGAGGTTTGTTCTATAGTAATGTGTTTTTCACCCTGTATCGGCTGACAGGAAGTTGTGCCCGCCCCTACATGTATAGCAAGAGGCACTAAAAAAATATCACATCTCTTGTCTTAGATTGCTGATCTGAGAGAGACCTTGTCAATTAGAGCCACGTAAGTCAGTTGGGAGGTGAGCAGACTGTGGGTTTAGCTAATTTCAGCGATTGGATCCACAAATCTGCTCCAGAGACAGATTGCAAGCTGCTTGCGTGCCCCTCCCCCTAGTGCTTCTGTATTTTTTCTTCCCCAGGATGTTAGCTTGAATGGCTGGGTGAGGCGCCCTGCCTGCCTAGAGAAGTTCGGGCGTGGGGAAGTTCACTTTCGCACAATCCCCATGTGCCACTGTTCAGGGTGCAGGGACCACACCGAGACTCTGGTCACAGCCCACGCAGAGGCCTCTGACCCTGCCTCTCTGTTTGGGAACATGGGCGCCCAAGCCTGGGGGGCTAGGAGGAACCTCTTGCACACTGTCCTTACTCGCTGACCAGGATATTGGGGATAATGGCAGCCACTGCTTGCCCTCCTTTGCCGGGGTCTGGTGCAGGCATTAGCTCGCGTGGGCTAAGTTGCGGCAGGCACACTCTTTCCTTGGCTTGGACGTCTGTGCTGCAGCCTGGTTCCTTTCGCACTCCTAGCCCCCACTCTCTCTCAGTTCCAAGTGAAAGTAGCCCTTGCTCAGGTTAGTGAGGAAGGCGGAGTGTTCCATTCTCCATCTTATTTCCTACAGTGTTGATTATACATTTTGACAATTTTTCGCTTGATCATACCTTCATGTTCAGTGTGTGGGACTTCCAAATGCTCCAAGGACAGATTTTTCTGTCACTGGTTGTAGAACTTGTTGAAATTTTGGGGAGGTATCGGGAACGCTCCTCACAGAGCCATTTCTCTGATGGCTGGAAGCACCAAAATATATAAGAGATCAGTGACCTGATCTCTCTTTTTTCCTTAGTGAGTCTATCCGGTGGTTTATCAATTTTATTGATCTTTTCAAGGAACCAGCTCTTTGTTAAATTAATTTTTTCTATACTATTTTGTTCTCTATTTCATTTATTTCCACTTTAATTTTTACTATTTTCTTTCTTTTACTGATTTTTGGTTGCCTTTGTTCTTCATTTTCTAGTTTCTTAAAGTGTGGTGTTAGGTTGTTTATTTGGGATCTCTCTTTTTTCTTGATATAAGCCTGTAATAATATAAACTTTCCTCTTATTACTGCTTTCACTGCATCCCAGAAATTTTGATATGTTGTGTTATCATTTTTATTTTTCTGTATGTATCTTTTGATCTCTGCTTTTATTTATTTTTGACCCAGTCATTCTTAATTTCAATATTTTTGTGGGTTTCTTTACTTTCTTTTTACAGTTCAATTCTAAATCCAAAGCCTTATGATCAGAAAATGTGTTTGGTATATTTCAATCTTTCTAAAATTGTTGATGTTAGTTTTTTGGCCCAACATATGGTTTATCCTTGAGAATGTTCCATGCACACTGGAGAAGAATGTATAATCTGATGTTTTGGGGTGAAATTTCCTATAGATGTCTATTATGTCCATTTAGTCCAGAGTGTCATTTAAAGCCAGTATTTCTTTATTGATATTTTGTTTGGATGAACTATCTAAAGCAGTCAATGGCGTTTTGAAATCTGCAAGTATGATTTTGTTTATGTCTGCTTCAATTTTTAGATCAGTTATTAGATGTCTTATATATTTTGGTGCTTCCTGGTTTGATGCATATATTATTAAAAAGTATTATACAATGTTTCCTTTATCATTATGAAATGTCCATCTTTGTCTCTGATTACCTTTGTTTTATTTGAAGTCGGCATTGTCAGATATGAGTTTGGCTACATTTGCTTTTCTTTGGTATTATTTGCTTGGAGAATCATTTTCCAACCGTTCACTCTGATTCTACTTTTGTCCTTGCAGTTTAGGTGTGTCTCTTGAAGGCAGCATATGATTGGGTTTTGCTTTTTAATCCAATCTACTACTCTGTGACTCTTTTTTGGTGAGGTTAGTCTATTTAGATTTAGGGTAATTATTAATATTTTAGGATTTCCTATAGCCATTTTATGTTTTGTTTTCCAGTAGCTCTTTGTCTTATTTTGTTCTTCTTCTTTTTGTTGTTTCTGTCAGTTGTTTTTGTTTGGTAATATTTCATTCTTCTTTCCCCTGATTTTTCTTTTTTTAAGCTGTGTGTTTCAGTGGTGGTTTTTCTTGAGTGGTTACCATTAGATTAACAAGAGAAAAATATTTATATGTACAAGAGTCTTTGGTCTTATGAGTGCTTCTGCATTCCATCTTCCTTTGCTATTGCAGGTCTTTATCCTCTCCCCTTTTATGTTATTTTTGTCACAGATTATCCTTGTTTTTATTATGACCTTGTTGAAGCTTCTACTTGTAGTTTTGATTTGTTTCATTCTTTGTATCTGGTTGAATAAACCCCCTTGATTATTTCCTGCAGTGGAGTTTTTTTCTGGTGATAAATTTCCTCAGCTTCTGTATGTCTATAAATGTTTTTATTTCTTCTTCATACTTGAAGATTACTTTGATGGATATAGTATTCTTGGCTGGTAATTCCTCTTTTTCAGAACTTGGATAGTTTCGGTCCATTCTCTTCTGGCTTGTAGTGTTTCTGCTGAGAAGTCTGATCATTACCTAATAGGCTTTCCTTTATGTGTTATGTTATTTTCCCTAGCTGCCTTGAGGATTCTTTCTTTGTCTTTGATTTTTGACAATTTTATTATGATGTGCCTTGGATTATGTCTGTTTAGGTTGAGGTAACTTGGTGTTCTGTTTGCTTCTTGGATTTGAGTCTCTAACTCTTTCTTTAGGCTTGGGAAATTTTCATTAATTATTTGTTTCTATTGGCTCTCCATTCCCTTTTCTCTCTCTTTTTATAATATATCCATTATTCTTACATTGCTCTTTCCGATGGTATCTGAAAATTCTTGTAAAGCTCTCTCAGTTTTTTAAATTCATGAGTCTCTCTCCTCTTCTTTCTATCACATTTCTAGTTGCCTGTCTTTAATGTCACTGATTCTCTCCTCTATCTGGCTTGTTCTACTAGCTAAACTTGTTACCTCAGTCTTCAATTCATGTATTGAATTCTTTATCTCTGTTTTTAAAGTTTCAGTCTCCATGATGAGGTATTCATTTTGTTAATTAATTTATTTTCTGAGCTTTTAAGTTGCCTATTTATGTCATCTTGCATCTCAAGTATTTTCTGAAGTTTAATTTTGAGTTCTAAATCATATAATTCCAAGGTATCCATGTGATTGAGATTTTTTTCTGAAGATTTTTTGTTTTCTTTCTGAATTATATTGCTGTCTTTTTTTATTTAAATAAATTTTTATTAATGTTAATGGGGTGACATTAATAAGTCAGGGTACATATATTCAAACATGTCTAGGTTATCTTGTCATTCAATTATGTTGCATACCCATCGCCCTGAGTCAGATTGTCCTCCGTCACCCTCTATCTAGTTTTCTTTGTGCCCCTCCCCCTCCCCCTAACCCTCTCCCTTCTTTCCTCCCATGTTCTCCCTCCCCCAACCCCTGGTAACCACCACACTCTTGTCCATGTCTCTTAGTCTCGTTTTTATGTTCCACCAAATATTTGATTTCTTCTTTCTTTTTTTTTTTTTTTTTTTTTTTTTTTTCATTTCTGAAGCTGGAAACGGGGAGAGACAGTCAGACAGACTCCCGCATGCGCCCGACTGGGATCCACCCTGCACGCCCACCAGGGGCGATGCTCTGCCCACCAGGGGGCGATGCTCTGCCCATCCTGGGCGTCGCCATATTGCGACCAGAACCACTCTAGCGCCTGAGGCAGAGGCCAAGGAGCCATCCCCAGCGCCCGGGCCATCTTTGCTCCAATGGAGCCTTGGCTGCAGGAGGGGAAGAGAGAGACAGAGAGGAAAGCGTGGCGGAGAGGTGGAGAAGCAAATGGGCGCTTCTCCTGTGTGCCCTGGCCGGGAATCGAACCCGGGTCCTCCGCACGCTAGGCCGACGCTCTACCGCTGAGCCAACCGGCCAGGGCCTGATTTCTTCTTTCTTGATGGCATTTGAGAGTGGTATTGTTAAGAACCCTAAAAAAAAAAGTAACTAAAAACCCAAAAAAATTAAAGTAAAGGTATACAATAAAAATATAGAAATTTAAAAAATTATGGCAAGAAGAAAAACTACAGAAAAGAAGATGAAAAGCAAACAAAAAAATTAAAAACTGAACACCACAAAATATAATAGAAAATATAAAAGTTAAAAAAGATGGAATTCAAAAGAGAAAAAAGAATAAGAAAGGGGAAAATTAATTTTGGTTTTGAGAATTTTCTTTCAGTAGATGTTGCTGCATTACAACTTTTAGCTCTGTGAAGTTCCTGGGCTGTCTTCTACTGAGATATTGCTGTCACAATGATGTAGGAAGGGCTATGGTTGTGTTGGTGGGTGGGGTGTGTTGTGAGGGCTTTTCAACTTTGGATTTACAGCTCAGCTTTCCCACTTTATGGAGATATCAGGCTTCCAGGTGCTCTATCCCACATTTCAACAGACCTGGGGACTGGACGTGGAACATCTCTGCTCTTCAGGGGAGAGAGTATCTCTGGAGAGCTGGATGTGGGGTTGCCTCTTCAGCTCTCTGTACCCATGAGGTAAGAGAGGCAGGATCAGGGAGGCTGGGGGCCCCACTTTAGTTTTCTCTGTCTCTGCTGAGTGTGGGCTGCAGGCAGACCATGGGAACACCGGCAATGACCCTGTGCTCTGGCTGCTTTGGTTTATCTTCCCCTCTATCTTACCACTCCTCCCAGCAGAAAAAGAGACCTAATCACTCCGAGTCTTCCTCTCTGTACTCTTCAGATAAAAACCAGAGAGACGTAGCTTCCCTCTTCCCCATAGTTCAGCAGAGAAAAAACGAATCAAAACAATCACTCCAGGAGTGTTTCCTCTGCTCTTCAAAGCCCACCACAAATGTGTTTTACTTTCCGCTGCCTTTTTCACCCTCTCCCACCTTTAGTCCATTTGGTGTGTGGATCTTTCGGGTGTGCCTGTGAACCCAGCCGGGGTTCCTTCGCTGCGTTATAGCTGTTCCATTTTTGAAATTTCAAAGGGAGAGATTAGGAGTATCTCCCACCCTGCCATTACTCTGACATCATCCAAATTTAATTTTCTAAAAAAAAAATGGGCTGTGTCTTTTGGCTTTCCCATTGACATTGTTTCTGAATTCTGAGATCTTACATACTTCACAGTGATAATTGAAGGCCTGGAAGCCTCACAAGGGAAGCACCTTCTGCACCCAGAACTGGGCTGTGATAAGTTGAGGTCACCAAAAGGTCTTCACACTGTGACCACCACAGACTTCAGGTTCCAGTCATGTTCCCACCGACTACTCTGCCCCTAAGGTAAGTTCCAGAACGTGTTACAGTATGGAAATGTGGCTGCAGCTCACCTGACTGTAAGGCCTGGTTGGTGGCTCTGCCATGTCCATATTCTATTCCTTTCAGATTCTGAAAAGTCAGTAATATGTCTCTATTGAGATGACTGGGATTTGAAAAGAAAGCTGTGTGGCTCTTGCCTAGAATGTAACACTTCAGCTGATGGGCCTTCAGTGGTTTTTTGAAGAGAAGCAAACTGGTTGAGAAACTGAAGGCTCAAAATGACTTCGACTGATGATTTGGCAGGACATTGTGGGAGGGTGTCTGCAGTCGGGAAAAACCACACATGTGACTGGACGGAGATGTAAATGGGGGATGCTACAAGGCAACATTTAGCTACATCTCTCTCCTTGGTGTTCTGTAAAGTGCCAAAAGCCATGAATTAGTCATTCCTGATAAAAACACCACCAGCAAAAAACTACCTCTTACAAGGTGGTCTCAATTTCAAGGTGGTGGGTTCCATGTAGTTATTTATTTTGTCCAAGACACAGCCACGATCAATCTAAAGTAACACCCAAGCCTCACCCTGTAAATCTCTCTAAGAACTCTCTTTGATTCTTTATAGCTTTTGTCACACTTTGTGCTTTAATATTTAAAGTTTCCATGAGCTGTTACCACAATTAGATGATAAACTCCACATGACAGAAACCACATCTGTTTTGTTCATCACCATACATATCACTTACAATAATAGTTCCTGAAACACAATAATTATTTAATAAATACATGATGAGTAAATGGATGGATGAATGAATAAAGCATATGCCTATTTTTTGTAACTTAGAGAGCAATATAATATAATTTTCACAAAGTGTGAAAATGTGACTATAAAAACATGCATCATTTACAATTGTCCATTTTTAGTTTAGTGACTACTGAATATTGACTTTGTGCACTATTTCATATTTTATTTTTGTAATTTAGATACAAATTAATATTAGCATAAATATTAATTAAGGAGGAAGAAAGAAGTATAAAAGTAGCCCAAGGGGAAACTGCACATGAATGATGTAGATATCTTTCTAGTCATAAAACTTCTAAAGATACCTTAGAATCTATGTAATGCACTTCTTTTCTCTCTCTTATTTTAGGGATTAAGTTGAAGATTTTACACAACATCACAATTAATAGTGAAACTGGGATCAGATTAAAGACTCTTCCCTTTTAAGCCAGTAATTTCCCCTTAATTTGTCCTACTTCACCTTGTCACAATCAATTCAGTTTTAAAATTTTTTGTTTTGTAGTGGTTAAAATCTGAAAATTTAACAATGTACTTCCAAGTTTAACATACCCTTACTTTTCCAAACAAGCATTCAGTGCAAGTTTCAACTGAACAAAGGCGGTAAAACATGAACATTTCTTCTAAGCATCATTTAAACCCACTATTAGAAGGAAGTCATGCACAATAAACCATTTAATCGTGGTACAATCTTCCTGGTGTCCTATTTCTCATATATGTGATTCCATTTCAAAAACACAACTTGACCTATTTTCATGGTACTATAACATTACAATATTGCAAACATTTCTGGAACAAAGGAAAAGTGCATGTTGGACCATTTAAGGATTCACACATAAGTCTAGGTTGCAGATCTAGTATCTGAAAAACTTCATTATTGTGACAGAATTAGCAAGCATTTTTCTTCAAGAGGAAATCAAAGTCACATCAATTAGCACTAATTTGAAATAAACTCAAAATAGTTTTACAGTTAAGTAATTCAAATGTTATGTAGAAACCAAATCTATTTAAACATTAATCCCCACCGCCAATAATTTACTACAGTTTTCACTTTGTTAAACACTCTATTAATAATTTCATGGGAGTTTTCTCCTATGCTTAATACTTAGGAAGAAACTATTGTGCCTAAATAAGGTATAAAACAAGAATATGTCTTTTAATCTAAGAACCTGAAGTTAATGATCAAAATAAATATCTTAGACTTTTTCCAAGGTCCAGTCTTTCCTTGTTAATAAATTATGTTCCTTAAAAAACATGTATTAACACTTTATGTTTATTAGTCGATTGGTTTTCCAAGTCATAAGGTATAGTCCACTTTCACTTATCTAGCCTTCCCTATTCAAGTTTACATTGTTAATTGCAACAAGTTTGGTTTAAAGACATGAAGATGAGCTAACTGAACCATACACTCTGTTTCAGTAGCCCTCGATTTTAGCTTAATCTCTGGAACTCTGGTAAGAAAAGAGAAAAACACAAAACAATAAAGAAGTTTTATATTATATATGTATCTGTCTATAGTATCCTAGGACACACAGTATCCTAGGATACCTGGATTGACATTGGGTTCAAGAATGTCTATAGCACCTTCAGTTCTAACACCTCCCAAATGTTCATGTAGTAGCATGAGTTGCTACATCCAACTAGAAAGCTCTGGGAATCTAAGGGCATACTAAACATAAGACAAAAACCATCACAGACATTTTTATTTTTAACCTAGAAGAGAAACAGTTGCTAAAGGGAAGACTTTGTAAAATCTCGAATGAGCATTTTTTTTTCTATCTGTATGACTTTGTACAACTAAAAAGAAAGAACAATTAACTCTGTAATATTGGTAGACCTGAATGTAAGATCATGTAATTAAATTAAATGTACAGCTCAACAAACATATTTCTTTATAATTGACATCCAATTTTATTTGCATATCAGAATCATCAGTGAAGCTTTATATACTTGATACACTTTTGTAAATTATAACACACTAAAGCTGAAAAAAATAAATTACCTATGAAAATTGTTGAAGCTTAGCTATTTCAATTCTATGCATCTGTGCCACTTAACTGTGGGCAAGTCACCAAACCTCTCTGTGCCTCCATTACCTCGTCTGTTAAGTGGGGACCATAACTTTCTTCCTCCTAAGTATGCTATGATGATGAAATGATTTATTACAGGTAAAGCTAGTAAGACAGTGCTTGCACATAGAGCACATACCTCATAAAGTTATTGCTACCGTTACTCTGTGTTTAGGTAACTGGGATCCTTTGTTCTAGGGGTTCTGGTCTGACCTCAGTCTGGGTTTATTTCTAGAAAGAGCTCAATTTACCTAGTCTGGCATTGTGAACATGAGGCTAAATGGAGAGGAAAAGTGGTATGTGTTGCTGTGGCTGTTTGATAGGGCAGTTCTCTTATCAGTCATGTCTGTGCGCGGCTATGGAAGAGGGAGACAGGAAAGGCTTGCAGAAGCCACACTTCGGAGTTGGAAGCAGGTAATGCAGCACCCCAATGAAGCAAGTTTCAACCAGTGTGCCACGAAAAATTTTGAAATATGCAATACCTGACTATTTAGTCAGGGCCTTAGACCGTCAAATTAAACAATGACAACAGCCAACACAATAGCCATCTGACATAATAAATCAAAATTATACCTATTTTTGTCATATTGGCAAACAATATATTTTTTGGTGTGCCGCATATTTTAGTAGGTTACATGTGCCATGAGATGAAAACAGTTGAAAATCGCTGTACTAGATATCATAATTATTTTATTTCCAAATTCAGTTCCATGAGTCCAAGCACGTTTCCTGTGTTCACATACCTTAATTAATTTCTCTTGTATCTTTCCTGTCTTTCAAGTGGTCAAAGTTTTCTTTACTTGAAATCTCAGTAGGGTAATTTAATTTTCTTTACTTTTTCAAGGAAATGGCAAGTTTTGAAACATAGAAACACTTTAATATAGTTCTTAACTTGGGATCTGTGTATAGACTCGGGTGTTTTTTTGTTTTTGTGACAGAGACAGAGAGAGTCAGAGAGAGGGACAGATAGGGATAGACAGACAGGAAAGGAGAGAGATGAGAAGCATCAATTCTTCGTTGTGGCACCTTAGTTATTCATTGATTGCTTTCTTATATGAGCCTTGACTGCGGGGCTTCAGCAGACTGAGTGACCCCTTGCTCAAACCAGTGGGGTTAGAACCTGGGTCCTGTGCATCCCAGTCCGACGCCCTATCCACTGTGCCACCACTTGGTCAGACAGACTCTAGTGTTTTTTGATGTTGGTGGTGGTGGCATTTGGTGTGTGTGTTCATGTGTATTTAGAAAGAAAAAAGAATCACATCTTTACTTTTAGCACCTCTAAGGGAAGTAATGCATTTTTTTTTCAACTGTGAATGTAGAGGACAAACCACAGTACTACTGGTAATTGCTGTGACTTTGTCACTGAGAGACATGATAAAAATCTGATGTTGTTGCAGGTCTCTTGACCTACTACTTATACTTATCATTACCTTGCAATGGCAATTAGTAGACCTGCCAAGAAATCTGCTACTTAATGTGTTAACAAACAAGAACATATATGACCATATCACATTTAAAAAGTTATTTTTCCAATGGCATTTTAATATATTAGTTTGCTTTGTAACTATTTGTATTTCAATACTTTATTATCAGTATTTAAAAGCATCTTATTAGAAGGTTTAAACCAGCTGCCAAAGGGGTCTACTGCATGCATTCTCACACACACTCTGAGGAATTCTTGCAGTAATTTATTAAATTATAGTAAAGCAGAAATTTTCTTTTGCAATGGATATCACTTGAAAGAGAATAAAACAGAATCAGTTCCCTGGGTTTAACTCTTTAAAAGTCTTGCTGTACCTCCTAAATACTATTTGCTCTTAAACATACTCATTTTGAGTTTTATTTTAACAAGGTAGAGGTCCAGCCAAACACGTCAGGTAGGCTCACTGAGCTGCAGTATTTCCCTTGTGGTTTTGTTGTTTTTATCAATAAAAAGCCAGGGGCATTACACTGAATCAAAATGCGACATGGAAAAGGCATTTTCTCATGTTTTTACTGACAAATAGTTTCTTTGATGTTAGCTTGATATTTTAACTATACTGTTATTTCCATCTGAAATTACTCCTAAGACAAAATAAACTCATTTTTTCTTCTTCTTGCCATATCCGAAGTTAACATGGACAAGTTTTAATATAATCTAAGCTTGTAAACTGAGAATATTTATTATTGCTAGTCTGATTGCAATACTTTGTGAGTATAACTCTCCAAAATGAAAAGGTTGTCCATCATCAATGTCTTTAGACCTCCTGTCTTCTATCAATATCCTTATCAAATTTTTTAACTTTATTACATTATTGGAAAGCAGAGCAGAAGCCATGGAGTCAGCCTAATTAATATTCAAATATGATTCTATTATGACTTTTTGATCTTCAGCCTGTTAACTAATATCTTTAACACAGTTTTCTTGTTTATAAAAGAAAATTAAAGTAGCTATAACACATGATTGTTTAATAAACAAGATGATATATATATATTTATATGTATATATGTACTCATTCATATATAGTATGCATTGGTATATATGTATATACATATGTATAAACACACACATACCTAGTATCTTGCAGAGAGCCTGTCATATAATAAGTGCACACAGCAAGTGCAAGATGGGCAACTATAATCATGTGATATAGCTACTTTAATTTTTATTTACATGTATATTATTTTTTCACTATTAGATTACTATTATGATTCCTCAACCTTGACTTTAATCTCCCTCTTCTTCAGGAACTAGAATTCTGTATTTCTAACCACCTAATGAACAGAAAAGTAATAAAGTCTTAGTGATACTCAAACAAAATAAGTCCAGCAGGAAATATTTTCTCTCAGAAGAAGCTCTCCTACTGACCCAGTTATGATAAGGACATGAGATAACAATAGTTTCAGGCTTAATAGTTGGGAATAATCTCTTTTTTAAAAAAAAAATTAAATTTTAGAGAGAGGAAGAGAAACAGAGACTGACTTCTGCATGTGCCCGGACCGGGATCCACCCGGCAGGCCCACTAGGGGATGATGCACTGCCTATCTGGGGCCCTTGCTCCATTGCTGAGTGCCTAAAGCAGAGGCCACAGAGCCATCCTCAGTGCCTGAGGCCAACTTTGCTTGAACCAACTGAGCTATGGCTGCGGGAGGAGAGGAGAGAGAAAGAGAGAGAGAAGGGGGAGGAGTGAGGAAACAGATGGCCACTTCTCTTGTGTGCCCTGACCAGGACTCAAACCTGTGACATCCACATGCCGGGCAGACACCCTACCACAGAGCCAACAAGCCCGGTTTGGGAATAATCTCAATTTATCGGTTTCCTTTCATCAACTATCTTTTTAGTTGGTGAATGCTATTGAAGTATAAACAATATGTAGGCTTATATTCATGTAGTATTCTAACAAACATCAGAGCTCACTGCTGTGGATGACCTGGGACACATCTCCAATCAAAATGGGGTTTCTTTAGCTTGCCACTGTGGGAGAAACCACACCCAGGGAGAGATCTAGAAAGAGTAGGAGGGTGTGTAGAGGAACTTTGTATAGGTTTGGCCTTGTGCTAAATGATTCTTAGGAGGATCTGGGAAGGAAGCAGCTAACTCTAGCGTGGGTGCTTTCAAGGCATAAGGAAGCTCAGCCTTGGGTATCTCACTATTGTCACTCCCTGGAAAAGACAAGATGAATGACATAAAGCTGCATTAGAAGTAAGTAAAAAGTAGAAATTATATACAAAAAAAAAAAACATTTTGAAGCTGTGATTTGACCTTGGGAGAAACACTAAACATTTTGCATGTGGCCTTAGCAAAGTCTCATTGGAAATGTTGTTTTTATTTTAATGGGAACATCACATTCTGATGACCAGCAAGGCTAATTTTTACTTTCTTATATACAGTTCTTTTAGAACAAAGTAATTTCATTGCATGTCTTTATTTGTTTTTTAATTTAAACATTAAATTTACTGGGAAGAACTTGGTCCATGGGGAAACATAAGTTTCAGGTAAACATCTCCTTACCACGTGAACTATTCATTGTGTTGTGCGCCCATCACCTAAAGCCAAACCATTTTCTTGTCATCATATATCTAGCCTGCTGGTAACCACTTCACTTTTGTCTGTGTCTATGAGTCTTAGTTTTATATCCTACATATGAGTGAAATAATATAGTTCTTAGTTTTTTCTCATTTACTTAATTTTGCGTGGCATAATATTCTCAAAGTTCATCCATGTTGTCACAAATGGCAATATTTCATATTTTCTTATTGGTGAATAGTATCCATTGTATATATGTATCACATCTTTATTCAATCCTTTATCAAGGGACACTTTGGTTGTTTCCATGTCTAAAACTGTTCCATGGCACCAATCAAGTACATTACTGGTTAATGAGTAAATCCATAATTTAGTCAAAGAATAAAAAAGAAATGATTAAAATCCAAAGTCAATATATTTTTGTGGGAAGTGCTAATTAATTTTTTACAAAATTTTTTTCTATATGTTAGGTTCTGGGGACCCAAGCTATCTTAAGATCATGAGTTCTCAAGTAGTTCATAATCTAGAAAAGACTAGAGAGTCGTAAACAGTAATTATACCACAATGGATTAAATAATAACATAGTGGCTTATGCACAGAATAGAGAAAGTAACAAACTTTTTCTAGACAAGTTGGGAAAACTTTACAAACATTTTCAATTAAATTGTGACTTGAAGTTTTATAAAATTCTGTTAGGAAAAAGTATATATTGAATAGAGGCGAGAGCTGAGGATTAGAGATAGATATGAATTAAATTGTCCATATGTTTTATTTTTAATAATGACCCTTTTTACTCTAAGCACTCCACAGAAATAAAAATACAAATTAAATCAATAAGACATTTTAAAATCTGGCATATTGAGAAGTAAATTTAGAAAACATACATTGGTAATATTCAAGATTGGCAAGGATGCAGTGAAATGAGCAATCTTAAAAATTGCTGAAGAGACAGAAAATTGCTGTAACATTCCTGGTGGGTAATTTACATGAACAGTTTTAGAAAATTTTCAAATCATTTGTTCTGGTGACTGCACTTCTTGGAGTTTGTACTGGGAAACTAATCAACTATATATACAAGACTTATACATAAAGATTTTTATTTCAAATAATTTAGCTAAGGGGACAACCTAAATATTGTATAGAACAGGAAGGGGTAAGAAAATTATGGCACAACCATAGACCAGACACTTTGCAGCTGTTAGAAAACGTTTTGTGAAGAACATTTAATGACATGGCAGCATGCTGATATTCTATGGGTTTAGTAGAGTGTAATAATATGCACTTTAGCTTCAGAGAGACTTGCATTCTTGTCACATCTTCATCGCTAATTATCCAGACAGCCTGGGAAAAGTTACTTATGTCATCTATACAGTGGGTAAAATGTTAGTACTTGCTTCAGAGGGTTGCTGTGAGAGTTGATTGGGATAATGTTTAAAGAGGTTAGTGCCTGGCTCCATACTAAGGGCTGAATAAATGAGTTTTGATGGATAATGATTATATAATTTCAAACTGCTATTTTTCTTTTGTCTCATAAAAATGGTTCAGCAGCCTCTTGCTGCTGTCTGCTGTTATTTCTATGTCTTTAACATATTTAACCTGAACTTGTTTGAGTAATATTCTAAGTGTATTCTTATGTTTCACATGCATAGTAAATACAGTAGTAAAGGCTTTTTAAATGCCCACAGCTATGAGATACCCTCTAGGGCAGCAGTTCTCAACCTGTGGGTCGCGACCCCGGAGGGGGTCAAATGACCAAAACACAGGGGTCACCTAAAGCCATCGGAAAATACATATTTATTATA
Source organism: Saccopteryx leptura (assembly GCF_036850995.1). Classification (NCBI taxonomy): domain Eukaryota; kingdom Metazoa; phylum Chordata; class Mammalia; order Chiroptera; family Emballonuridae; genus Saccopteryx; species Saccopteryx leptura. The sequence goes on along the minus strand of NC_089504.1, from coordinate 176,527,238 downwards.
CAATACATTTTTAAATAAAATACATATTTCCGATGGCTTTAGGTGACCCCTGTGTTTTGGTCGTCGACCCCCACCGGGGTCGCGACCCACAGGTTGAGAACCGCTGCTTTAGGGATTTTTCTGATTTTAGACTTTTATTGGATATCTGCCTTCTGTAAAATTAAGTATATTATCTAGTGGGCAGTATTTAAAGCACTGCTGGATTGGAATGGAGGTAAAAATAATAGCAAATAACCTATGTAATACTGAATGCCAGGAATTATATGTTTATACATAGGTTTATTCATTTAATTCATAGCAGCTACATGAGGAAGGACTGTTGTTATTCTCATTCCATAGATGAGCATACTGGAGAGAGAAGTTAACTTGTCTGATATCACACAGGTAACTAACTAGTGGACAAGTCAGGAGGTAAGTCTTTGTGGCCTGGCGCTGGAGTTTAAAATTTCTTACCACACTGAACTGCCTATACAACTCATGCAGGCAGGCACTATATCAGACTGTCTGACCACCAAAACTTTACTCCCTCCCACCCCCCCACACACTGATATTGACACAAAGTAGCAACTCAATAAATCTTGCTCAAAGCATGACTGACTGACCAGAGTGAAAAGCATTCCAAATGCAGTTGGTTGCATGCAAATCAACCATTCTGCATTCTGCAGCTGCCTTTTAACCCCTGGACCCTCAAGTCAAGTACTTACTGTTGAGGCTGTTTCATAATCCAGTTGTCTATTTTATAAATTGACATGCTAGAGAATTCCTGTTTGCAGTGGAAACATTATTTGCCAGCCATTTGGCCAATCATTTCTAAATCATGAACACAATCAACCTAAAAATAAGATAAATTTAAAATTACTTTCTTGGCCCTGGCCGGTTGGCTCAGCGGTAGAGCGACGGCCTGGCGTGCGGGGGACCCAGGTTCGATTTCCCGGCCAGGGCACATGGGAGAAGCGCCCATTTGCTTCTCCACCCCCCACCCCCTCCTTCCTCTCTGTCTCTCTCTTCCCCTCCCGCAGCCGAGGCTCCATTGGAGCAAAGATGGCCCCGGGCGCTGGGGATGGCTCCTTGGCCTCTGCCCCAGGCGCTAGAGTGGCTCTGGTCGCGACAGAGCGACGCCCCGGAGGGGCAGAGCATTGCCCCCTGGTGGGCAGAGCGTCGCCCCTGGCATGCCGGGTGGATCCCGGTCGGGCGCATGCGGGAGTCTGTCTGTCTCTCCCCGTTTCCAGCTTCAGAAAAATACAAAAAAAAAAAAAAAAATACTTTTTTAAATTTTAGCTGTGTAAATACTAATTTTATCCAGTGCGCTGAATATTTGCTAACTAAACAAATGTGTTTTTTGGTACCACTTTATACTTAGAAAATTTACAGCTTTGTGAAGCATCCACATGTGACTACAGATCTCAAAGCGGAGTGTATGCTGCTGGCTCTTATTTTTGTTTTGCTTGACTGAAGAGTTCATTATCACTATAACTTTTCCTTAAAAACATGAAACAGTCTTTGTCAGGAGCACAACTGCTTTCCATCTAAAACGCCAACCTTTTAGTGTATCTTGCAACACTTTAGTTTGCTTATGGAATCAAACACACGCCAAAAATTCTGAAGGCAAAGAAAAGTCTCCCTGACCATAATTACTTTTGCAAAGGATTACCTACATTTTCATAATTATTCGAGTGTTTATTGTACAGGGAATTTTACATTCTAAATGTAAAATGATACCTCTATAAAAGCCACTGCAAATAGGTAGGTTTAATACAGCGTTCTTATTCCTGGTTCGACGCATTGGTGATGCTGCCATTAGCTCATACACCGCGCATCTGGAAAAATAGGTTTGACACAGCAACCTATTAAATTTGAGTTACTGCCAAAAGGTTTGGTGTCCTTTGATGTAGCATTGTTTTCAAAGGACTCCAAGCCCTACAGTTTTCAATAGTCTAAGAAGCTAGAATTTCTCCTAGTGGGTAACATGGAGTGTTTCAGCTCATAACCTTTCTCTGTAGAAGATATAGAGATAGGCATAGCCATATATATACATATGTATGTAAATGTGTGTATTTGAAAAAGAAAGAAAAAAAGAAAGAAATAAGATATCTGTACTTACATTTGATTCAACTGATGGTTTTATGTTTGTTTTTTCTGGTATCAGTGTGCCAGAGAGAATTACACAAAGATATAATTTATTATATGTAAATTATATATTAAGTGCAAATATAATGATGAATAGTTACACATTTATATAACAGAAATAGATCTGTACACTTAAAATTAATGTTAAGGAGTAGAAATGAGCAGAAATGAAAATTAAGGTCAATTCTAATCTCATTACCCAGAAAAAGGCACAGTGAACATTCTGCACTCCTTTTAGGAAGTAGGTAAGTTCATGTGATGGCAATACACAATCTGGCATGTTTTCTGACTTTGAATTTATGAAGAGTTCCTTGTTGCTTCCAATTAATTTCTGGTGCTGACTAAACCTTTGCTATATGTAGTCATGAGTATATTGGTTCCACTGTCAATAGACCCCTAAGATGACAGAGTAGCAAGTCAAAATTTTTAGCTTAGAGATTTTTTCAAAAGAAAACAAGCATCCCATAACAGTTAGTTATATATGATACATCCATGCAAATTCTTAAGGAAGGTAATTGATGCAACTCCTTTAAAATAATAGCAGAATCTGGCATTTGTAGTCAGAATAAAAGGTACCAATTTTTTATAACAAATTTAAGATTTGTCTCCAATTAAAGCTAAAAATGATGAAGATAAGTGAGAAGTTTTTGTGATCTGGTGCTGAAAAGTTTACACATAAAGCCTTGCAGTAAATCAAACAAACATGTAAAAGCCTCAGGGAGGCCAGAGGCAGAAATAATTTCTCACTCATCAGCTTGACATAGACCATTGGTAGAAACGTGCAAGTGGGGAAGGTTGTACCAAACAAGATAGTAAGTTTTCAAGGGGTTAATTTTGTATCACCTGGGCTGGCTGAGGCACCCTAATGGAATTAAGATGAGGAGAGCACTCAAAGGTAATCACACACTCACAGACTGGATGGTTTATCTATTTTTTGTTTGTTTGTTTGTTTTAATACAGAGAAAACATGATGTCCTAAGAACATCCACACAGTACTTCTAAGCCTCAGGGTGAAATATAGCTTTTTATACTTATGATTGTGTAAGGTATTTGAAGCGTATTTTATTATTTATTCAAGTACTTGTTCTAAGTCTAAAACCCAAAATGCCTTTTGAGAAAGAGAATGATCATCATTTGCTAATAATTATCTGTTATATGTCCAAACCAAGAGGTAATCCACAAATAATTGGTTTCCAACTGTTGCATCAGAACATGTGTCAAAAAACCATGGCTGTACTTCCATGTGATTTTAATTTGAAAAATGACAAACATATTGAACAAATATGCATCTTGTGAGACCAAAGTCCAGTTGAAATCAGGAATGAAACAATTTAGTAAGGCTCCTGTACAGTAAATTGAATTGTATGGAATGGCTGATTTGTGAGCTAAGTTTATTCTAATAGTTGTATTTTAGCAGTTCTATAAACTGTTCTTCACTTCAACATGTATAATATTATTAGTTATCTATTGTTGTGTAAAAAATTACTCCCAAATTTCATGGTTTAAAACAATAAACATTTATTATGTCAGAGTTTCCATGAGTCAAGAATTCAAAAATGGTTTGAGTGGTTCTAGTTCACAGTCTCTCATGAGTTTCCAGTCAAGATATCAGTTGTTATCTGAAGGTTTGACTGGGACTATTAGGTCCATTTCCAAGATGGCTCACTGACCAGAAGTCTGAGTTCCTGGTCATAAGGGCATCTTTAAAAGGCTATGTTAGTGTCCCTACAATATAGCAGCAGGCTTAACTTAGAGCAAGACATCTAAGAAAGAAAATGCCTTCTATGACCTAATCTTGGTAGTCAGGCACCATCATTTTTATTATATTAATTCATTAGAAGTGAGTTACTAAGTCCAGCCCAAAATCAGGAAGAGAAAAATTAGGTTCTGTCATTTGAAGAGAGGAGTATCAGAGAATCTCTGGACATATGAAAAAAGTCACAGCAGCAATGGTTACTCTCCATGACAACATATAAGCTTGATCATCATACAATATTTTCAGCATAAATCCCTGTTAGCCTAAGGCTTGACACATATATTTCTACCCTGGTGTTTTTTTTCTCTGAATACTTAACTCCTTTTCAGCTTGAATGTTTCTACAAAGGCTTTATTCTTCTCTCTTCCCTTCCTCATTATTTCTTTTGAGATAAAGCAACTGAAAAGTGGTAGTTGCTTCAGGGATCTAAGAGACAATTATTATTGAACATTCCAGGTTATAAAATAAAAGTTCTACTGGAGTGGGCAAGAGTTTTATTTCTTTCCTATTTATTTCAGACCTCAAGATCAGAGTTTTTAAAAGAGCTACCCCATCAGTTTGTTAGAGGAAAGCCTTCTTATTGTTGGCCCAAGTAACTAAGTTGTGGTTCAGCTTGGTTACTAATTAACCATCAAGTCTTGGACAAGAAGCTCAATCCTTAGTCCTCAGTGTTCCTATCTCCACAGTATGGTTGCCTCTTAGGTTTTATTTAGTACTAAAAATAGACAATTATGATTAATTGTGATGTGTAGAATTAAATGTACACAATATAAGAACACAGAATTTTTTTTTTTTCTGTTTGGATCAATCCTACAGGGAAGTGACAAAATACTTGTTGCACTCTTTTTTGTACTATTTGGACGTAGCCCAGAAAATATGTTCCAGGCAAATAAAATATCAACTGTACATCATTTCATCAATGTGACCATTGAAAAAAAAAAGATTGGCATGTACTAGAGACAGTCACAATTATTTTCTATGGTGTCATGTCCAATGATAGGTTATTGGAACTGGTGAATCCGTATTCTTAAAGCAAATAAACTTTTAAACCTAAAGTTCTGATTTTGATATTACTATGAAGCACATGCATTTTGTTTTTTTCATAGATTTTATACTCTTTTAGAATACATTTGTGAATATTTTTATAGAATTGAGGTCAGCTATACAGGAAACATTTGTGGTAATACTGAACACCTTAATATAGCTTTCACCTGTTATCTAGCCTCAATCCCCAAGAAGACTTTTTAAAGTGTCCATTTGCTAATTTGTGATGTTCTTACTGACTGTATTTTCAGAAAGTCATCTAGGGCAGCAATTTTCAACTGGTGTGCCATGGCAGGCACACTGCTGTGCCACAGGAATTTTTAGACCGGCAATACCTGACTGTTTAGTCTGGGGCTCTGACCTCTTTTTCCTTAGATTGTCAAATTAAAAAAAAAAAATGACAATAGCCAACTCAACAATAGCTATCTGATGTAAATGAATCAAAATTATAACTTTTTTTTTTTGTATTTTTCTGAAGTTGGAAACGGGGATAGACAGACAGACTCCCGCATGTGCCCGACCGGGATCCACCCAGCACACCCACCAGGTGGCGACGATCTGCCCACCAGGGGGCGTCGCTCTGTTGCGACCAGAGCCACTCTAGCGCCTGGGGCAGAGGCCAAGGAGCCATCCCCAGGGCCCGGGCCATCTTTGCTCCAATGGAGCCTCGCTGCGGGAGGGGAAAAGAGAGACAGAGAGGAAAGAGAGGGGGAGGGGTGGAGAAGCAGATGGGCGCTTCTCCTGTGTGCCCTGGCCAGGAATTGAACCTGGGACTTCTGCACGCCAGGCCGACGCTCTACCACTGAGCCAACCGGCCAGGGCCAAATTATAACTTTTTTTTGTATCAGCAAAAAATGTATTTTTTGGTGTGCTGCTGAATTTTAGTAATTAGTTTATGTGTCATGAGATGAGAAAGGTTGAAAATCACTGCCTAATGATTCTAGAATGAGATTTAGTCTTGCCCTTTTTCCAAAGTCTTCCACAGTCTACTGCACTGCTTATTTTTAAATGAAAATAGATATGCTTATGCAAAGAAATCCCAGTGTATAAATGTTGTTTACATTTATTGAAAGCGTAGATCTAAAATTTCAAAATATGATAGCAAAGTGTGGAACTAGTCCTGGACAAAATTGAGAAAGTTTGGCAACAGCAGTGCCAAATAAGTACCTCCAGATCTGAATGGCTCTGCAGATAGACGTACAGAACATTCTTCATGGAAACCTATGTTGACAGACAACTGGAGGATCAGATGATTTCTCTCTTTCCAATACTTGGCTTCTTGACACAAACTTGGAGAGGTTGGGTACACCAAACAAATGGAGTTTGAGTTTCTTGTTAGTCCAGCAATGGAATAAGGAGAAAGTTAAGCAAAATGTTTACAGTTGTAGAAAATTCATCTGACTGAAATTATGGCTTGAGATGCACATGTGTTCCATTGTAAGACTTGTTTGTTATTATTAAAAATTCTTCTGCATTGTGACAATAGTCAGTTTATTACCTTTCTGTGATCAATCTACCTACCCTTTTATCACTGGCTTTGAAGCAAGCATGGTGCTAGAGTTGTCAGTAGAGGGCGCTGGTGGGATAATGCAGGAGGAAGGAGTTAGTCTTTCTGGTTCCTCTGTAGAGTCAGTTTTTTTACTTCTGCTCTGGCTTCATTGCTGCTAGAGGCTGTCTGCTTCATCCATGCACCCTGCATGCACACTCTTCCAACAAACTCATAGCCCCAACCTCAGCCTCATGGCCCTTTCGCTGACTGACCTTCCTGATGTGGACCCCATGTGTACCAGGCCTCCCACTGTCCTGCCAGTAAGTGGGCTCTCAGTGCCACACCTGGGAGGCTGTTTCTGCTTGCTCTGAGACCATGAACCAGCTCTGGCCTGGAAAATGCTACAAACTTCACTATCTGGATGGTCCAAAGTACATCACCTGCAATAGGTCTGGCCCGTTTCAAGGTGTTCTTTCCTTGGGTTCTCTCCCTCAGCCCTGCTAGTGCACAAAATTCAGCCAAATAAGTTTGAAGATCTAATTGGCTTTATAAAGCAATTCATGAGTGGGGCAGCATCCCATTTAGCAAGTAGAAGGGCACTCAGAGGGGTTGGACAAAATGGAAGGTTTTTACAGGAAGAAGGGTGGGGGTAAGGGAGCTATTAACAAAAGAATAGAAAGGGTTATTTTTAGACCAGACATCTTTTTGGGAGAAAGGGAATGCCAAGGGTTTTTATCATGCACATTGCCTCTTCTGTCAGAGATAGAAAGGGCCCATTTGACAGATTACCTTCCTGATGCTTGACCAGAAAATTTCAGACTGCTTGATTAAGATTTCGTTTCTGGGAGAAGTTGCAACAGCAAATGGATGAGGTATTAAATCTAAGTTTGGTAGCATGGGCTTTAACATAAGTGATGTCATTTTGCACCTATGGTTTTCTCTTTAACAACCCAAAGATTCTTTAGAACAGGGGTTAGCAACTTCCACCTTCTGTTGATTTTTGTAAGTAAACATTTATCAGAACACAGTCACACTTATTTATTTAAATTTGTGTCTGGCTTTTGACCCTGCAATGGCATAATTGGATAGCTACAACAGAGGCCTACTGGTTCACAAAGCTTAAAAATTTACTATCTGGTCCTTTGGCCGAAAAAATTTGTCTATTTCTGCTTTAGAGTTCTCCTTTCTTTTTTATAGTTACTTAATTGCTACATTTAATAATTCTTTATATTACAATGTCTTTGTTCAAATTATTATGTGGTTTCTGTCTCCTAATTTGACCTTTCTGATACATCCAGTACATATCTATACCCTTCCAGGGGTTACAGCCCAGAGTCGGTAACATTTCAGTTTGAGAAAGAAGCAGCTACTACTCCACACATAACCAACAAAATTCCCAAGGCAAGGAAATACTATGGGTCTGGTTACTCCCTGTAAAGTAGGAAAAAAATAACAATTCTAAATTAATTATATCAATAAATGACCTTATTTTGTTGGAGGAGAAAATGGCCCTAGATGTTAGACCTCTGCGGTCAAACTGGACCTGGGTTCAGCAAACTGGGTAATTGAGTTCTGGCTAAGAAAGAATTCAGAGTCAAAGCTCAAACTAAGAAAAAATTTATGTAGAAAGTCACAAAGGTAGAACTCAAGAAGAAATGGGCTCAAGAAATGTAAAGCTGGTAGTTGCGGCCACCATCACTGCTGCCTGGTCTGTGCAGGTTTAGGTTTGCATTTAATTTGGATCGATCGTAAAGAAACAGTGGAACCAAAAACTGGTGAGCCATTTTCCTTTATTCTAAACTTGCACTTGGTAAGCGAATAAAAACACACAATGGGAAAACACTTCCCTTTCCATTCAGGGCTCCCAAAGCCATCTGAGTTTTCCTAGAATCAAAGGCTTCCTTCCACCTTACCAGTCTTATTCACCTCTGTTCCCCTTCTCCTTCTCCTGCACTAACTGGCTTCTCCTTCAGCATTCCACCATTTTGGCTGCCTCCTCCGTGTGGCCTCTCTGCCCTGCTACAACATGGGCTCCTCCTCTCTCTAACCTGGAACAATGTGGTCTTCTGTCTCCAAAAGGGCCTCCTAGCTCCTCCTTTTAAAACTTTTTGGCATGAAAGCCCTCCCTACACACATTAGCATAACCAAGCCCCTTCCGAAGCATGAGAGGCAATCAGCTGTATCACGTGAGAACATCACCACATGAGAGCAGCAGCCATCTTTAACAGAGTGGGCATAAAATAACTTATCTGCCCAACAGGAAACAAGTTACAGAGGCAAAAGGAGGACCCTTGGAACTTAAAAGGAAGAGAGGAGCAAGGAAAGCACACCTGAGGGGAGGGATGCTGAAAGGCACTGGTTTGCTCCATAGAAAGAGCAGCTCTGGGTCTCTGTTTTATGGTTATTTATCTGGATGTCTCAGGGAAGGATCACAACAGATTACCGTATTTCCCTATGTATAAGATGCACCGTTTTTCAAAAAAATTTCTGTCTAAAAACTGGGTGCATCTTATACAGTGGTTGTAGACTTTTTTTGTTTGCATTTCCATAAATGGAACTGAGGACGAGGCAATATATGAAGACATTGATTCATCATCAGACACAGATGAGGACAAGCTAATGGATGGGAGTGTGACAGTGATGAGGAGTTGTATGAATTTATGATGAATAAAACTTGAGTTCAATAACTTTATGTAATACATTGTTTTTTCAAATTTTGGGCCCCCAAATTAAGGTGCACCTTGTACATGGAAGTGCCTTATACATGGGGAAATACGGTATTTATCAGCTTTTCTGAAGTTAGTTTTTGTCTGGTTTTGCTGCTTTTCTGTTCTGGAGCTAAATAAAACACAACTGAAGCCTATATGTATTTGATTCCAGTCAGAACTTTATTGTCCTGGGGGCTTAATGCTTTAGGGCTATTCTCAAACTCCTGGTTTGTTCCCCCCTAAGGAGATCTAACTTGCATGTTTAGAAATATGTCAGAGGAGGAGGGTCCAAACATGACCAGCAATATGAAAGGTGAGAGAATCTAAATTGCATGACCTCTATACTAGGAAAGTTCTCCCTGGAGTCCCAGTTGTTTTGTTTGTGTGTTTTTTTACTCTTGCCTGTTGCTAGGCACCTGGGGCTTTCCTTCAGTCCAGGTGACCTTCAGTACCTAACCCATTGTTCTTGTTCTGCTCCTGTCTGTCAAACTGCCTACCACAACTTCATTGATACCTTATTCCAGTGGTTCTCAAAGTGTGCGTCAGGGCACACTGGTGTGCCCTAGAAGATTTCCAGATGTGCCCTATGGTATTCCAGAGAAATATGTGCCTGTTGGGGACCAAAAAACCAACAGGGTTTTTGGAGTTTAGGTTTTTGGGGGACAGAGGTGTGAGAAATTGACTGTAAGCTGACAGTCTGCCCAACCCTCCACCTCACTTGCCTGATTAAGTTGCAAAAGGCTGTTAAGCTGTGGTGCTGGATTGTTTACACTACCCACCATGTTCCCTGGAAAGACTGGAGACAAGTTTCTTCTATCCTTTGTTTGGTGTAAAGTTAAGATGATATGTATGGTGGGGGTTTTCTGCACTCAACACAATTAAGAGTAAAAAGAGAGGAATTCTTCAATGTATTGATGAGGAAATTACAGTTTGCCTTTCAAATATATGCCCAAACATTGAAGAAATCTCTAGGACACATCAGGCTCATGCTTCTCATAAACACAAGAATGAAAAACTTAACACATTTGTGCTAGGACCTGACGAATTTACTAAATCTTACTAAGAATGTATCTATATACATAAAAAGATAACTCTTGTCATTTAAAAAAATTTTTAACCTCTCTTTTTTTACGAATTCTAAAAAGCATAACTGAAAAATGTAACATAAAAAAGTTTTTTAATGTCAGAATAAATTTCATTTTGTCATATTTATTTCATTTAATTACCATAAAAGCATGCTTGAATTTATATTCTTTTTCTTTAATATTTGACTTAATTATTACAACATATTTCTCAGAAATTTGTATATAGTGCACCTACAATTATTTGTAGGATTTTAAATGTGCCCCGACTTCAAAAAGTTTGAGACCCACTGCCTTATTCATTTGTTACACTTGAAAGCAATCCAGATGCCTAGCACATAGTACAAATTTACTAAATGATTTTGAACAAATGAAATCAGTATATGAATGATACAAGAAAAAGTAAAAACACAATATGTGCAGCATTTTCTTCCTGTGACAAATAATACAATGTAGATAAGCTATGCATTCTTTTTTCCTCAAACTTTGCTATATGAAAATTGTGGGAAATACATAAAGAAAAGAGATGTCTCTGAATAGATTATCTTAAGCTATACATGCAAATGAGGTGAAAAACACAAGAAAAATAATTTTCTCCTGAAACATTTTGATAGTTGAGATAAACATTGCAGTTTTGGTTTGAATGAGCTGAGCTGAACCAGTTATGCATCTGACTGTGAGTGAGGCTACAGCCCTCAGAGGTGCACATCAGGTTCACTTCAGTAAACAGCTACAGACAGGGGTCAGTGTTATTTTATTTAGTATTGTTCATTCACTCAGATTCCACAGTGAGCTAATTACTTGCAAAACAGTCCTTATTAAGAAGAATAACTCATTTACATAAAAGAAGGCTGCAGTTTGCCCTTCTGCTGTTATCTCCCTCCCTTCCCTTTTGCAGGCTTTCTTCTTTCATTTGAAGTACTGAAAACACACACACACACACACACACACACACACACACACACACCAAATCAATGCGTTCTACATTCTGATTTCTTGTTTCCCAAACATTCAAACCTTTTTGTGAGCAGAAATTAGCCTTTGACAGGTAATTCAAACAAAATTGTCTGTTTTATTTTACCCTCCCCAAGTGAGCGTTTTGCCGTGCTTATCCCATTTTCCTGCGCTCACGGAAGACGTTGGCGCCGGCAGCTCTGCCTTCCCTTTAGCTGACGGCAGGGTGGAAACCTCAGATGTCGGTGATATTTTCTCTCCTGTTTACAAAAGCAGAAAAGAATTTCACACTTTTTGAGCACTGCAGGTGTTTCAGCACCTTTAAATGCCACTTATAAGCCATTCTAAACAAACCAACCTGCCGACCAGGAAACCAAAATATCTGTTAGCACTTTTATTTTCTTTTTCCATGAAGGATGAAGAGGTTTCTTTAATGCACCAAATGAATTCAAGGAATGTGTTTTCTTTCTAGGTCTTACTCAAAGACAGAAATGTAGGTAGCCAGACATTGAAAAGATAGAAGTAGTTTCTATTGTTATAAGCAGTAGGGACTTGAGAGAGGGGAAGAGCAGTGATTAGTCCCTAATAGCAATCTTATAGAAAAATATATCATGTTAATTATCCTGTCATTTTGTTTAAACCAATGTCTGGGTTAGTGGTTCTCAAACATGTTCGCATACTGTAATCACTTGGGAAGCTTAGAAAATGATAATAATAATAGTACTGCTCATTGTATCCACCCCTAGAGTTTTGGCCTAGGGTGTCACCTGGGCTTTGGAAGGCTGAAAAAGTTCCTGCAGTGATTGTCATGGGCAGACAAATTTAGGAACCATTGTCCTAAGCAAACCTTTGAATTCAAAACGTAGGCTGTCCCAAAGGGAACTTTCTGAGATGGTAATAATAGTAACTGCAGGGGGCCCTACCAACTCTGACAGCTGGATGAACAGAGGGAAGAGGTTGGTGATTTCCCAACAAGGAAGCCTATAAAAAATCCTACAGAACCGAGACCCAGAGTTTTGAGAAGAGCAATTGCCCAGGTGCTGGTATTCCTGAGAGGAATGCATCATTCTGGCAGTGGGAGAGAAAATGGAATCAGCGGCTGCTGCCAGGGAAAGGAGCCCAGGTTGGGAAGACTGACAGGAATGAATAGGAAGGAGAAAGTATGTTCTCCCTTCTCCTGCTTTGCTCTCCCCTCTCGTGCTCCCATGTCACAGGACTCAACGGGAACTGCTGGCCAAAGGGAAACAGTCTGCAGAGTCCTGGCCCCAGTCAGCATCTCCAAGCCAGGTGGTGAAGGTGGGTTTGAAACTGAAAAACAATACTTTATGCCCAACATAAGTATAACCAAAGAAATGCATGTTTGCATAAAATAAACATCTTTACATATTCAATTAACATAGATTTTTAAAACTATTTCTTTAATACTATTGGTGTATGTGTAAGTTGCCATCCTGGAAAGCAAGTTGTCAAGTTCTAAAGTGTTTATAACCCTTCACTCATCAGTTTTGCTTTCAGAAATTTATCCAAAAAGACACAATGAGAACTATGATTTAAGATTTATGTACAAATTATTTACTGAGCCATTCCTTAATGACCCAAATAGAAAATGGTTAAGTACATTAAGGAGTATAAATATTTAATTTTATAAAATGATTAAAATAGAGCTTATATTGCCATTTATGGAGAAAACATAAATATGGTATAATGACTGAGATATATTTTTATTTAATAATGTACCATAAGCATTTTTTTTATAATAATTTTATTTTTTTAATGGGGTGACATCAATAAATCAGGATACATATATTCAAAGATAACAAGTCCAGGCTATCTTGTCGTTCAATTATGTTGCATACCCACCACCCAAAGTCAGATTGTCCTCTGTCACCTTCTATCTTGTTTTCTTTGTGCCCCTCCCCACCCCCTTTCCCTCTCCCATTCCCCCCTCCCCCCCCCCCCCCCGTAACCACCACACTCTTTACAGCAAAATGGTGGGATCTTGATAACATGATACGAAGCGAAATAAGTAAATCAGAAAAAACCAGGAACTGTATTATTCCATACGTAGGTGGGACATAATAGTGAAACTAAGAGCATTTTTTTTTAATTCAATGAGAGGAGGGGAGGCAGAGACAGACTACTGTATGTACTCCAATTGAGATCCACCCAGCAAGCCACTAGAGGGTGATGCTCTGCCCATTTGGGGCTTGCTCCCTTGCTCAGCAACCAAACTCTTCTCAGTGCCTGAGGTGAAGGCTCTGGAGCCATCCTCAGCGCCTGGGTCAACTCGCTCCAATCAAGCCATAGCTGCAGGAGGGAAAGAGAGAAAGAGAGAGAGAGAGAGAGAGAAGCAAGGGGGGAGGTGTGGAGAAGCAAATGGGTGCTCTCCTGTGTGCCCTGACTGCCAATTGAACCTGGGACATCTCACTGTTATTGATTTTTTATTTTCTTCTATGTTGCAGCATTTTCTGTTTTCTATAATATGCCCATATTACATTAATAATAAAACAATGTAAATAAAATAAATAACAGATTCATTTTTTAGTGACACTAAAATAAAAATGTTCATATGTAAATAAAATATGTAAACAAAATCAATACATTGAGAAAAACCTGTAAGAAGTATAAGACGTTTTTCTGTAATATATAATTTATATAGATTGATAAAAAAATCAAAACTGCCAAAAAGATAAATAAATGAAGTCTCAAAATGATTTTTAAAAGGAAAAGTACATGTAATTAATAAACTCACAGAAAAATATTTATTATCATGTTAGCAAAGATCACAGAACTTGATGAGAATAATGTTGCTGGGTATATTATAACATAAAGGAACCATTTTGGCACTACCTGGACTAAAATACACATATCCTTTAATATTGTAAAAACAATTCTTAGAATATATCCTAGAATTATAATTTGAAATACAAGTGTTAGACAAACGGGTTTGTAAAATTTGTATTTTTTGAGTTTGCTCACTTTTATTGCTAAAAAATGGCTCTGGGCAGTGCCAGGTATATGTGATCTGTGAAATTGCAGATTACCTTCCTGCTTGGGAAGGGCCATTGTTTTGCTTATGTTTGCTGGAGGAGGGGTCTTTGTGGGCCCAGGTAGTTTTGCAGAGAGAGAAGAAGGAAAAAGAAGCCATCCATGTTTGTAGTCTTGGCTGGTTGGCTTAGCAGTAGAGCTTCCTGGTATGTGGAAGAACTGGATTCAATTCCTGGCCAGGGCATAATTCCCGGCCAGAGCACACAGGAGAAGCACCCATCTGCTCTCCACCCTTCTCCCTCTCCTTCCTCTCTGTCTCTCTCTTCCCCTCCCACAGCAAGGCTCCACTGGAGAAAAGTTGGCCTGGGCACTGAGGATGGCTCAATGGCCTCTGCCTTAGGTGCTAGGATGACTCTGGTTGCAAGATAGCAATGCCCCAGTTGAGCAGAGCTTCGACCCCTGGTAGGCATGTCAGGTGGATCACATGTGGGAGTCTGTCTCTCTGTCTCCCCGCTTCCCAGTTCAGAAAAAAAAAAAAGAAAAAAAGGAAGCCATATTTGCAGAGAGAGAGAAGCTGTGCAAATAGAGAACCAGAGCTGAGGGGTTTTGGGAGCCCTATTGAGGCTTATGGGGGTCTTTGATTCTAGGAGGAACTGTAGAAGATTCTCCAAGTTGTGGAACCAGAGAATGTGTCAGGGTTTTGCAAGCCCTGAGTGCCCTGTGTGTTTGCTCGTCAGTTGTTGTAAGACTTTAGTAAATAAAATAGCCCACCATTTTTTGGTTCCACTGTTTCTTTACCATCTGCCTGAATTTAATGGAAACTGCATGGCCATGATGGCGGCAGCCACTGGCCGTACAACAGAAAAGACTTTATTCCCCAAAATTCATAAATTTATTTTTTAAAAAAACAATCAAATGTCTAAACACATAAGGATTTTTTTTTAGATAGAGAAAAACTTCCTCCATTATTTTTTTCAATTTTTTTTATAAATAAATTTTTATTTTAATGAGGTGACATCAATAAATCAGGGTACATATATTCAAAGGAAACATGTCTAGGTTATCTTGTCATTCAATTCTGTTGCATACCCATCACCCAAAGTCAGATTGTCCTCCATCACCTTCTATCTAGTTTTCTTTGTGCCCCCCTCCCCCTCCCCCTCTCCCTCCTTCCCTCCCCCCCCCCCCCCCCCCGTAACCACCACACTCTTATCCATGTCTCTTAGTCTCGTTTCACATAAAGATATTTTAATAGCTCTACTGTTATGGAGTAAAATTTAATGGATCAGTTAAAATTGTGTTTATAGGGGTTTTGAAAAAGAATTTGACAATATTTAATATTAAGTACAACATCCAAGTGACATAATTTAATATTTAGTGGTATTTCAATTAGGCATCAATCTGCATATAACAAAGTTGGAAAGACCACTGTGTTGATTGTAGTTGCCTGTACTTAATTAGAATTAAACATATTTTATTTCTTTATACCTCTGTCAATGTTCAAAATTTCTAAAATTAATTTGTATTTCTCATAATTTCAAAAGTAAACATTATTAAAATTTAAATATCACAATTATAATAATAATAAAATTTGCTCTGTTTAAGTTACTTAGACCAATCCCATCTCTAAATCCTCTAATACTAGGATGAGAGATTGGCTTTTGTAGGGCCCTGTCTGAATTTTGATGATATGACATTGGAAAAACTAGAAAGAACAGGAAGCTCAGTCACCATTAGATTTGGTATATTCTGTTCTTCAGAGATTTTTGTTCTAGTTTAGGGCTTGACAAACTCTTCTGTAAAGGTCTGGATGGTAAATATTTGAAGACTGACAGTTCTCTGTCACATATCTGTCTTTGTTTCTATGACACTCAAAGTGTAAAAGCCATCCTTAGCTCATGGGCAACACAAAAACAGGTCACAGACAGGATTTGGCTTGAGGATCATGGTTTGCTGATTTTATTGTAGATCACATATATAGTGAACAGCAAAGGAAAACATCTAAGTGACGTTCTTCTTAAGAGTTCATATTCCAGGACAGCTAACTAAACTCTCTGTAGTCTATATATCTTCTGTGCCTTGATGATCATCAGAAAGAGGGATAGAAATTGCTAAGTAGTTATTACTCACCTCCCAACCCTTCCGTCCCAGAATATCTGCAAAACAAATAGCTGAAAACTCAGCGGCTTATAACAATAATTACTTATTTTCACAGACCTAAGTTGATCAATTGCTGACCTAGGCCATGCTGAGCTTAGCAGCTTTACTGACTTATACATGTGAGGGATAACTGGGAACAACAGAGCTAGGCTGGCCTCAGCTAGGGTAGTCAGCTCTGCTCTCATCCTCCTCTTTGGACCCATGGGCTTGCCTGAGCTTGTTTATCAGCAGCAACATAAAGATACAAGAGAGAATGCCAAAATATGCAAGTGCTTTTCAAACTTTCGGTCAAGGGTTTGTTTAATCACAGCAGAATCTGAAGTGGAACAAGTAGCTGAAGGTCCAGGAAGCAGGTAGGGTTAAAGGAAGATGCAATGCAAGATATTTTCAATACCATCAATAGCTTGAATTCATTCAAATCCACTGTTACCCTCTTTTATATCTAGTATCCATTCTACAATGTTGGGCCCATAATTTTTGTCATAACAAGATGTCCTCACTCCTTTCTCATTTTAAGATGTGGCTGGTCATAATCTCCTGGAGATTTAAGAAGATTAGTGGTAAAATAAACTAAAATTTATACTGTTGTATCTAGCTATCGAGGTTAAGTATTTTTTGGACCAATTAATGTGGCTAGCGGTTTAGGTACTATAATTAGCAGCTTTCCTATTTGAACTAAGTTTTAGAGTACCCTTAGCAGAAGATAAGGGTATTGTTTAACAATAGGAAAATATATTCAATAAAAAAAATAGCTACATGAGTTGATTATGTATATACTAGAAGCTGCTTAGTGACCTATATGCACATAAGACCATTCCACATCAGTCATCCAATAAAGTAGTTATTACTGATTTCTGCTTAACATATAAAGAAACTAAAGTATATGAGGTAATTTGCATGCCCAAGTATGTGGCAGTGTGCGGCAGAATCATAATTCAAACTTGGAGCTCTCTAATTTCAAAAAATAGGCTCTTAACTATAATAGCTATACTGCCTCCTGTCCTTGAAGTCATATTTGTTTTCCTTTATTTTTACCTCTGCATTTTCTTAGAAATTATTTTACTTTATCCTCAGTTTCTTTATATATATGTTTTTAATGCCTGCCCATCTACCTGCTCCCCTCTAGTGTCTAGGAATCTACTAGTGTTTTAGCTTTTTGTGACAGCTGGATTTATTTTTTAGCATATATTTACTCCCCAATGATATTGGGTTTGACTGTCTGATGTGCTTTGGCTGGCAGAATATTGGTGGACATGTTAGTGGACACAAACAGTGCCTCCATATTTAGCTAGACTTTAGTGCTGTAAACTTAACATTTTATCCTTAGTCCTATAATCAGATGCATGAAACATGTCTACATGGGAGCAAAGAAACCCAACTGAGTTCAACCTGGATTGGTAGAACCACAGTTAACCTGAAGATTTATGAGAATAAATGCTGTTTTAAGTCATTGAGTTTCAAAGTGGTTTATTATGTGGCTCAGACCTTTGGCTTCTTAGTTGATTTAAGGCTTCTAATAAGCTAGAGCTGTTCCATAAACAGCAAAGTATTATTACAAGATAAAAAAAAAGGTGTGAAAGTTCTCTGAATGGTGGCTAGCATGGTGGTCTCAATAAATATTTACTTTGCCTTTTTTGGGTAGTAACAACTTTGTCATTATTGTAGGAAACTGCAGAATGGTAAGCAACCATTATCAGAGAGTAAACTGTTGATAACACTTACTTTAATTGTGGGTAGGATTAAGAAAGGAGCAGAAGAAGGCACCCCAATTGGGGTAAAAAATACAGGGATAAAGATTGTGGAAGGGTGGGGATAGCAGTCAGTTGTGATTCCAGTATGCCTGGAATAGGTTTGTTTAGGAGTTGGTAATAAATGTTAGAAATGTACAGTGAGAAAATATTGTCAAAGGCATTGAAAGAATGACAGAGAAGTTTACACCGCATGGGACAGCGGAAAGCTTTTACAGAATCATTTTGAAAATAATGATCTGTCTTATGATGAGATGGTTAAAATCTTTAGTTTGAAAACATGTTTTAACTGGCTACCCTATGATGGTTGTGTATCAAATAGTGCTTGTTAATTCTATTCATATAAATGGAGAATTAGGTGAGGGTTAAAAAAAATGGAATACGACATTGTCCCTTCTATAATACGAGTTATACATTTATTTCAGCTGTAATACGAGTTATACATTAATAACTTATAATAAATGTAAAAGAACTAAGAGAATCTAGGTGATGGAGATGACATGCAATTCTGGTTCGAATTTCAGTTTGTTTCTGGGTAATGTTTCCAGGAGTCTTGGCAATTGCTGGGAAAACAGCTGAGTTAGGCTTGCTCGTTTGTACAATACTTTGCTTGATTAGTGCATGAGCACGGGTAAGTGCTACATGTGTATAGTCTAGTGTATAGTCTATGTAAGGCTACAGGTGCTGGCCCTCAGGGTTAATGGCGGATTGCCTGCTCACCACTGTGAGGGGCCATTTGCTGTTCACTTGTCTTGAGAAGCGGTTCCCCCTGCCTGTTTGCTTGTCCACTGTTATAAGCCTCTATTAAATGGGAACAGCCCAAGGCTTTCTGGCTCTGCAGTTTCTTTACTGTCTGCCTGAATCCCATGTGAACCTGCCTGGCCTCGGCCAGTGGCATTATAGTGATTCTGCCTTCTCTCTCCCGTACTTCGTTTGTGCCCAGGAGGCCCAGAGGCAGAGGCAGCTGTAATTGCGCTCCTCCTTGGTGCTATGCAGGGAGGTCAGGACAAAAATAACATCCAAAGATATTTTGGCACTAACAACATGATAGCAAGAAAGATGGGTAGTTCATCCCAACCCATGAGATTTCCAAGGAGACAGAAAGCAAGACAGAGCAAAGAATACAAGAAAAGACTTGCTAAATATCATTGAGAATAGAAGTTGAATTAAGCACAGTAAATGTACCTACCAATCACAAAGCTGCCCAACAGAAGACCACTTAAAAGTTTGGAGGCTACAAATGGCAGGCTGCAAAAAGTCACAGGAAGTGCCCCAAAGAAGGGAAGTGAGTTACTGAGTCCTGAGTTGGTGGCTGTGGCATCTGCTATCGCAGATTCCCTGCCTTTTCACAAGCTAGCAGACAGCTGCCAGGCAGCTGCAGCAGTGTGAAGAAGACTCAGGGCACAGGAAGATGGAGAAGGACCTAAGTCATATCAGATATAAAAACGGCCAGATGTACCACAGCTGGAGTTAGTACAAGACCAGGTCATCAGCTTCAGTTTGATGGAGGCTCTGACAGGATGTCCGCCAGGTGAAGACTGTTGATCTTAGAAAAAAGTTTTAGGAAAAATATATCCAAGGGGAAGAAACTTAATATTTTCTTTTTATATTAAGGCAGCTACTGAAAAGGTACCTGACATAGAAACAGCACCTTCACTTTGAGGTGTGGAATTTGCTAAGCAGTTAGCTGCAGTAAATGAACAGCCTTTCAGAAGGGTTTTGGAGAGGTGATCCAGTGAATGACAGAGGGGAAACTATGGGAGTTCCCAGGTAACAATGAAGCAGGTTTTGATAATGTGCTTTAGAATTTCATGAACATATACTTCTGGATAAATCTCTGGAGGATTTTCTAAAACAAGGACTGTGGGGAAAAGGGCTGTTAGGCTTGCTCAGTGGCTCAGGGCTGCAGGCACTTGGCCTGAGTGGCGCGTGGGCGAGCGGCAGCGCCCCTGTGTGTGTAGTCTATGAAAGGCTGCGTGCTTTCCTTCCAGCGGCGATTCTCCCAGATCGCTCTCCTGCCACCCTGAGATGTGGTGTTCTCTGCTCCCTTACCTTTCACTGCAAAAAGCAGATTTTCTTTTGTTTATTGACTCTTTCCTTTTTGTTGTTTATTCTCTCTCCTGTCTTTGCGAGCCTCCAATAAACGGGTATGGCCCAATGCTTTCCGGCTCCGCATTTCCTCTACCAGCTGCCTGAATTCAGTGAGAACCTACCTGCCTGGCCTCGGCCACTAGTATTAGAAGGACCAGTTTGCTACTTTATGGCAAAAACCCATATCTGAGTGTTAAAAAGTGGAACACAATGAGTGGTTTAAAAATTATTTTTATGACAAAAAGGACATTCTAAAAAACGTGACATACAGTTCAATTGAAGTACATGGGAATTTTTATTTCAAGCTGTTGGAGATTGTATTATAACTAAATAAAATAAATTTATTATGAACAAAAGAATATAGGTGACACAGAGAGTAATTACTATTAGGAGGATGGAGGCAGTTTTATATGAGGTTGCAAATGGACTTACTAGTAACTTGCTCATAATGGGAGAATAGAGGGCAGAATTAAAAAATGATGTTAAAGCTTTTAGTCTAGGATACTGAAATAATGGTGTCAGCACTGACAGAAATAAAAATCTGGAAATTATGGTAATATTAACTTTGCATCAATTTCATAATTGAAATAGGTTGTGATAAGCCAACCAAATATTTTTGATTCAGTTCTAAATTCTGTAACATACTTTACAACATAACACATTTGTTTTTTAAGAGTTAACCTCATTCAACTCAGGATGTTTAACTCAAATGGTGTTTAAATGAGTAATGAATGAGGAAATACATCCCCATTTGTTTCTTCTTGCATGTAAATGTTCTGAAAAATATGAACAAGCACTTACCTTTGCTAAAAATGTATTATCTTACAAGCCATCTGTGGTACCTTACCTTTTGGAAAGTTTTGAAGGTGGTGTCGAAATAAAAATTTAAATGTCACTTTGAAAAATTTAACTATAACTTGAAAAATTTGATAATAATCGCAACATATATAAAAACATAGACATATGAGAAGAGAAATTTTTATTGTACTGCAACAGAACTTTAGCAAACACAAGGTTTGGTCTAAGGAAAGAAAAACCCAAGCCAATTCCATGAAGTCTTGGAAAATATGTACAAAGACATTGCCAGTAACATTACATTCCAATCAGTAACACATGCTTTTCTTGAGGTTAAAATTACTATTTTAAATAAGTCAGCAAAGACAGTAAAATTTCAGCAGATGCTATTATTTTTTAAGTTTCTTATAAATGCTGTAAGTCAAACTACCTCCACTCCCTGCCCCATGATTGTCTCTGGCCTAGAAGCTCTAAAATGCTATTTTTGTAGACAGGATAAGGCACTTTCATCTCTCAGGACCTGTTTTCTCCTCTGAGCAATGAGAGGTTAAGACCTGACTTCCTCTCTCTCTCCTTCTTCCCAACCTCTCTTTCTCCTTCCCTCTTTTCTTCCTTCCTTGAACTTTTATTGACAACCTTCTTTGCATCCTAAATTAGACTCATATGTTTTACCCAGAATACTATAATTCTTAACATATTTCTCTACCTCCAGTATTATTGTCCCCAAAGTCATTCTCAAAAAAAAAAAAAAAAAAGTATGAGTAATAAATCTAAAATTCCAATGTGACTGTGTCCTTTCTTGGTCAACTACAGATCGTTCTACCTGATGTTCCTTCCACTGACCTTTCCATAGCTTCATTTCAGGCCTCATCTCTGTAGTCTCTGAATTCAGCATTCTCTGCATGTAGTGAGAGTTCTCTCTGATTTTGTGTATAAGCAAGCTCCTATTCATTCTCAAACTCTTATCAAATGTCTTTCTTCTGAACTACCTTCAGAAAGAGTAATTCTTGTCTCCAGTCACTATGCTTGGCATTTGCCACTATGAAGTACTTATTCCATTGTATCACACTTATTTTTATCATGTTGTCTCTTACAGTCCTGAGCACAGTGCCTTGCACATAATGGGTAGTCAATAAATATGTGTTGAGTTGTGAGTATTTTAGTAATTTTTATTTAGAATTGAAGTACATGAGTGCCCTCAATTCTTAATATCTTGTAGATAAATCCAGTAATCACTGAAAGTTAGAGGAGCAGGGAAATGTGATTTTAATATTTCTTAGTCTAAAAAATTTATATCTGAGATATTAACAACTCAATAAAGCTGTAAAATTTGTGATCACTTTAAGATATGGAGAAATGCCTGAACTTCTTCTAGGTGTTAAGAAGGCATTGAACAATTGTTCATACTATGGATTCCTAAGCTATTTCTGTTCCCCAAAATCAACACATCTGTTTCCTGCCCTGGAGAAAAATTCTTTGGTCACCTGTAGCTTAACTTTATGTTATGTCTTCTGACATGTACTTGGAACACCTGTGTGACACATTTTCCTATAAATCTTGCTACAGCGTTCATTGAGCCAACTTGACCACTTTGCCTTATAAAAACACTATAAATTCCAGGATCTAATTGGCACAAGGATTACTTTTCCAGAGATGAAGCCAGACGTAGAGCAGGTCCCCAGTTATGTTCTCATAGCTAGACTTCTTCTTCTTTATTTTCTAACAGAGTCTCTTTAAACAATATTAGGAAATTGAGTGAAAAAATATTTTCAAAGGGTAGTTGAGCTAAAATTTTAATAAATACATAGAAAATGTCATCTTTACTCTTTTACAACCTCTGACTAGTTTTTTTCAGCACCTATAAAAATTTTACAAAAAGTTGACTTTTAAAATGTAGATTAATGCCTTTGCTTACTTGACATAATTGTATTAACTTCATAATGTAAAACTTTAAATCTTATATAGTTGTTAAAAGAATCTTTTAGAAAAAAACATTGTAAACATTTGCCTTTTAGGCTGGTGGGAAATTACTTGGATAGTAACTTTTACATGGATAGTTTTAATAAAGTGATACAAACTTAAGTGACTCTATAGTAGACAAAGTAGGTAATGAGTGACAAGGAAAGTAAGTCCACTGTAGATAAAACTTATTTTAACTAAATTAGAAGTGAAAAGAGAGACACTAAATGAAGGGATACAGAATGGGGGCATCAGGATCAACTGAAATACTTTTTCTTCTTAATTATTTATTTGTCAGAAGATACTGAAGAGCAACCAAAAGAAGGTAGAATTTGGTGGGAATTCAACCCTTGAAATTTGGATGAAATCCATGCTCCTATATGCATTAGGGTCCGTTTATGGTATGCTGGTTAGAACTATTAAGAAAACCACAGTCTTACTAGCTTGTGGTGTCAAGGAGAGGGTTTGAGACTTATGGAGTGACAGGGGATTGAGGAGAAGATTCTGAAAAGGATGAGCCCACAAATGGGGAACCCTACATCATCATTGAAACTGTCACTGAATTACAAAGGCACTGAAGAGACTCCAGGAGCTACATAGCTGGAAATATTGAACAGTAGTTTTAGCTGCTGCTAAATTAGATTGGCTAAATACCAAATGTTTTGGAAGAATCACAACTTTTATAAAGTTCTGGTGACAATTCACAATGCTAAACACCTTTGAAAAGTTTGACAGTTTTTTATTTTTAATTATGTTAAACATCCAACTGACATACGACTCAGCCATTTCACTCATAGGTATTTGCCAAAACAAAATGAAACGTATATTCACATGATGACTTAGATGTAAATGTTCATGGCAGTTTTATTATTTAATTCCTTCAACTTAATTAGGCACCTACCCCATTTGTATTGAAGAAATATAAGTTAAGAAGATAATTTCAGTTAGCCTTCCTTTATAATTAGCCACTTCACATCGAGCATGTACCTTTCCATATTTATTAGTGTGCACACACATATGTACAAATAATTGTTAAAATATATGACCATACTATAAATACCATATGCAATGGTACCTTTAGGTCAGTTCAGAGCTGTCCTCACTTGGTGTACAGATAGTTCTGTTTGACAAAACTGCTCAGGCTCCCATTTGCCAGATAACACCAAGATGAATGTAATTCCCTGTTACTGGACACTTATGTTTCACTAATATTTAGACATGGAAACAATGCATAAAATAGCATCTTTGTACGTCTCTCTCTCTGATATAACTATTTTCTTAGGATAAAGTCTTAAACGCAGAATCACTAGGTCTAAGGGCATTTTTAAGGGTGTAAGGCATTGCCTGCAGGGTGTATCTGTTATACCTAGTTTCTTTTTTTTTTTTTTTTTTTTTAAATAAATTTTTATTAATGGTAATGGGATGACATTAATAAATCAGGGTACATATATTCAAAGAAAACATGTCTAGGTTATTTTGTCATTAAATTATGTTGCATACCCCTCGCCCAAAGTCAGATTGTCCTTCGCCACCCTCTATCTAGTTCTCTGTGCCCCTCCCCCTCCCCCTAACTCTCCCCCTGTCCTCCCTCCCCCCACCCCTGGTAACCACCACACTCTTGTCCATGTCTCTTAGTCTCATTTTTATGTTCCACCAATGTATGGAATCATGTAGTTCTTGTTTTTTTCTGATTTACTTATTTCACTCCTTATAATGTTATCAAGATCCCACCATTTTGCTGTAAATGATCTGATGTCATCGTTTCTTATGGCTGAGTAGTATTCCATAGTGTATATGTGCCACATCTTCTTTATCCAGTCTTCTATTGAAGGGCTTTTTGGTTGTTTCCATGTCTTGGCCACTGTGAACAGTGCTGCAATGAACATGGGGCCACATGTGTCTTCACGTATCAATGTTTCTGAGTTTTGGGGGTATATACCCAGTAGAGGGATTGCTGGGTCATAAGGTAGTTCTATTTGCAGTTTTTTGAGGAACCACCATACTTTCCTCCATAATGGTTGTACTACCTTACAGTCCCACCAACAGTGAATGAGGGTTCCTTTTTCTCCACAGCCTATACCTAGTTTCTAAACAAATGCCTTGGTTCGGCCTGTGCCCGCCCAGCCTGCAGCCATCAGCACAGGAGAGGATGACCAGGACACCTCACTCAACACCCCTGTCCAGTTTGTCGCCTTTAGGTAGTTGAGCAGCTGAGGATATAACCTGGAATTCAGATATTCTCTTAGCGCTACAGGGGAAATCTGGAATATCCTATTCTTGAGGGATACCTTTGCCAGAGATCCCGATGGGGGCAATTCCTCTGCTATATCTGATACTCTGTTCTTGTTCCATGGCTATTTTAGTTTTAAACTTCTAGAAAATTTTTTCTCTCCTGGATTCATGTTTTGCCATGGAATCCAGTTCTCTCTCAGAGACCTCACCTACATCCCTTATAATCTCTGAATCATCTTGTTTTATTGAAACTGTTAGAGCAGGTTAAGGTCAGTTCAGGCCCCGGGCACAGAAGAAAATATTGGGCCCCATTAAAAAAAAGAGAGAGACAGAGAAAATAAAAATACACAATAACCATATTTTAAAATAAATAAAAAATATTATGTACCATTACTGTTAAAATTACACATATTAAACCAAACTTGGTGCCATTAGAAAAAAGTATAAAGTTGGAGTTTTGCGGGGCCCTTCAGAAGTAGGGCCCAGAGGACATGCCCAGTGCGCCTGCTGTTTAATCTTTCTCTGCTATTACTGGAACAAGCCGGAGTTCAAGTTGCTCATTGCCACAGAGTCACCGAAGTAGGGTTTAAGTGGTATAAAAGTGTCTTTTTATTTGTATCGCTAGCAACCTGAGAAGGCAGGGGACTCACATCCAAGGAAACCCGCCTTAACACTCCTGGTGCTGTTTTTATGGGCTTCAGGAGCTGTTGTTAGTAAGGGTACGAGGGGCAAAGTCCATGCAGTTAGTCATGTAGGCAAGGAGTCAGTGAGGTGCTGTCCTGGAGCTAATGGACCATCTGTCTTTGTATTCCTTCTGTGACAGAGTAGTTCAAACTGGCTGTCTCCTTTCTCAACCTTCGGGCTCCTTCCAGATGCTTGCTTCCAAGGACACTTCCCAAACCCTCCTGCAAAGATACACTTCTTGCAGTATTACAAAGGGGAAGGCCAGGAAGCCATTAAGAGAGGAAAGCATGCAAATTAACTATTTCCTAGCCTTTACATAATCTTACTTTGATTACAACTAAAAGCTACTATTACCGAAGACAAATTTCTAATTTTTGGGTTGCCTTATCAAACTTGGAGTGCAATCTCATCTTCTGTTTCTATTATGATTTCAGAGTCTGGAAAATGACAATTGTGGTCTGAAACTGTATTGTCCAAATTATCTGCTGATGTATAAGCTTGCTTATGTTCCAATCTCCAGTCCACGGTCTGGCACTCATTCCTTCAGTAGTGTTCCTAGTGACATCCAGAGCATGTTTTAAAACCTAAACAGCTTGCAAACCCTGCAGAGATGAGCCCCAGACTTGAGCTAGAGGCACAGGCATTCTCCCTATCTCTGGGAGGGGAGCCTTAGAAAAAGGCTCATAGGAGTAAAAATCATTTTTCCTGGGTAGCTGATTTCTAAAAACTTGCTGGGAAACTGCGCACTGTGCAGCAGCTGTGCCCAGCACCACCTTCTCAAAGCCCAGCTCTGCAGCCTGCAGCTTCTGTGGTGCCCAGCATGTACTCTGATGATGTACCACCCTGCTAGAAGGCAAAATTCAGGCATCTTTATTATATTTTTAATTTTTTTGTATTTTTCTGAAGTGGGAAGCAGGGAGGCAGAGAGACAGACTCCTACATGCACCCAACCAGGATCCACCAGGCAAGCCCACTAGGGGGCAATGCTCTGCCCACCAGGGGTGTTGCTCTGATGCAACCAGAGCCATTCTAGCACCTGAGGCAGAGGCCATGGAGCCATCCTTAGTGCTCAGGCCAACCCTGCTCCAGTGGAACCTTGGCTGCGGGAGGGGAAGAGAGAGACAGAGAGGAAGGAGAGGGAGGGGTGGAGAAGCAGATGGGCACTTCTCCTTTGTGCCCTGGCTGGGAATTGAACCCTGGACTTCCACATACTGGGCTAACGCTTTACCACTGAGCCAACCAGCCAGGACCTGACATCTTTATTTTTATTAGCCACAAACTGGAAACAAGCCAAATGTTAAATTTGGAAAGGATTAAACAAATTGTGGTACATCCAAACAATGGAACAAAACTCAGCTATAAAAAAGAGCAATTATTAATATATTCAATAGCATGGATACATCTCAATGAGTGAAAGATGCAAGAAATAAAACAGTGTATACTCTGTCATTGCATTTATATAAAATTATATAAATTGCAAATAAATCTGTGGTGATAGGAAGTAAATCAGCAGTTGTCTGGTGAGGGACAGCAGGTGCAGGTCTGAGGTTAGGGGCTACCTAGGATAAGAAGAAACTTGAGAAGTGATAGACATGCATGTTATATCGTGTGGCAATAGTATTGTGGGTGAATCCATATGCCAAATCTTGTCAACCTCTACTCTAATTCTGTGCAGTTCATTGTTCTTCAATTATTAAAACCTTTTGTTTTAATATTTTTATTTTCTTTGTTAAAACTCATGCTACCTGCTTTTTCTTTTTTTGTATTTTTTCAAAGTGAGAAGCAGGGAGGCAGTCAGATAGACTGTGGCATGTGCCCGACCGGGATCCACCTGGCATGCCGACCAGGGGGCAATACTCTGCCCATCTGGGGTGCTGCTCCATTGCTGCCAGAGCTATTCTAGCACCTGAGGCAGAGGCCATAGAGCCATCCTCAGCACCTGAGCCCACTTTGCTCCAATGGAACCTTGGCTGCCAGAGAGGAAGAGAGAGACAGAGAGGAAGGAGAGGGGGAAGGGTGGAGAAACAGTTGGGCACTTCTCCTGTGTGCCCTGACCGGGAATCAAACCTGGGACTTCCACATGCTGGGCCGATGCTCTGCTGCTGAGCCAACCTGCCAGGGTGCTACCTGCTTTTTTTAGTCTTTCCTCACAGCAATATTTAATTTTCCATGGGAACTCAAAAGTCAACACTGCTGATTGGTCATCTTGTACTTTATCAGACCCTACCTTGAACTATGGAGACATAAGGAGATTGTTTCCCTGTTTCTATTTTTTTTTTCTAATTTTCTGAAGCTGGAAACGGGGAGAGACAGTCAGACAGACTCCCGCATGCACCCGACCGGGATCCACCCGGCACGCCCACCAGGGGCAACGCTCTGCCCACCAGGGGGCGATGCTCTGCCCCTCCGGGGCATCGCTCTGCCGTGACCAGAGCCACTCTAGCGCCTGGGGCAGAGGCCAAGGAGCCATCCCCAGCGCCGGGGCCATCTTTGCTCCAATGGAGCCTCGGCTGCGGGAGGGGAAGAGAGAGACAGAGAGGAAGGAGGGGGTGGGGGTGGAGAAGCAAATGGGCGCCTCTCCTATGTGCCCTGGCCGGGAATCGAACCCGGGTCCCCCACACTCCAGGCCAACACTCTACCGCTGAGCCAACCGGCCAGGGCTTTCCCTGTTTCTATTACTCTGAAGACAGATATACTGATCTTTATAAAATTTATTCATCAAATATTTTATTTTGCAGAAGCTGAAAGTGTGAACAGTGACACATAAAATGAATATACTAGATAATTTAATTGGCATTATTAATTATCTTATTGTTAACCTCCATATATTTGCTACCAACATTAAGATGCCTATTTTAATTAAATTAAAGAGAAAATAATCAGTCCAGCCTAACCCCACCTCCCAGGTTATTAATCCAGGAGTTTAGCTATGAACATAGAGGGATTAGAAAATCTGGAGCCCTGAGACATTTATAGGTAATGTCACTTGTTCTCAGCCAAACTCCTTTAATAATTACACTGCCTTGGGTACCCTGATAGAGATTTTGCACCTTTCATTTTCAATCAAGAGAATATTAAAACTTAAATTCTGGCCATATTGTATCTTGAAGTTTACTATATCTTAAAGTTTATAGACTCTCGAAGTGTGAGGATTGATAAGAACTAACAAATATAAAATATAAAGCAAAAAAAAACCAGAGAAACTTAGACAAGTTGTAGAATAAAAAAAGAGAGTGAAAATCAGAGAATCATACCTGGACCTTTTGCAATGTAAATATCTTTAAATAAATTCTTATTTTATCAAAAATCGAAATCCATTCCATATGAGCAGTCTTCTTGATTTTGAGTGTCAGTTCTCAAAGAGTACAGACTCTAGGATATAGTTATACAAAGAATAATTTGGTCAGAAGAGTTTTCACACACTCACCAAAAGTGATTCTAGCTTCAGCCTTACACATAATGGACAGGCCACCTAACCTGCACATGGCAAATCCAACAGTCTAAGGCCTCTACAACTCCTTCCTTGTGTGCAGCTGAATAAAGAGTTCATACTACCTCATGCTCTTAAAAGATGTGTTTCTAGCATTAGAATTTTTAAAGGTTTCTTTCAACAATGGGTTCATTCCCATCTATTTACTTTTCATCAACACTAATGGTATGGAAAATGTATTTATTTTGCAAGTAGTGTGTGTGTTTTTGTTTTTCTTCTTTTTGCCTAGAATAAACCAGCTTTCATTGTGATCTAGTAAACACTGTATTTCAATATTAGTTAACTTTATTTTTATTAGAGAGAGAGGAAGAAGATAAAGAGAAACATCAATTTGTTGCTCCATTTATTTATGCATTCATTGCTTGATTCTTCTATGTCCCTGACCTGGCATCAAACCCACAATCTTTTCATGTGGGGATGACACTCTAACCAACTTGGCTACCTGGCCAGGGCAGTATTATCTAACTTTAAAATATTAATTTTCACGACATTAATTTTGACAGAGGTATATTACACTCATTTTTAGAAGAAAAATTGTAAAAATATATATATACGCTTTCCTTAAAGAGACTATTAGAGTTAATCGAAAAACTCAAGAATACTTAAGTGATCCAATGATTAATAACAGTGTCTTGAAAAAAGAGAAATGGTTTCACAGATAAATTTAATGGAGCAAAAATTTTACCAACTTACAAAAATTCTGCATAAGAATTTGGTCAGCATTGTCTCTTCAGATAGTTCTTATGTTTAATATGATGATATCTGCTTAGTTGCTTAAAAAGTTTGATATAATTTATACAACTTAATCCTAAAAAGTTC
Source organism: Saccopteryx leptura (assembly GCF_036850995.1). Classification (NCBI taxonomy): domain Eukaryota; kingdom Metazoa; phylum Chordata; class Mammalia; order Chiroptera; family Emballonuridae; genus Saccopteryx; species Saccopteryx leptura. Next base: position 176,497,112 of record NC_089504.1, on the reverse strand, counting down.
TTTATAAAATGTAGAGTGAGAAACATTACAATTAACTTTTTATAGTCAGAAAAATAAAGCTTAGAAATGCCTGGTGAAGCCAACAACATATTTATTTAGTATCAAAGAAAGCTTCAGGTCTATAAATTTCAAACCATCAGATTTCAGTTTTCCAAGCATCTTTTGCTTTTACTTTAAAGAATAACATTGACATATATTGTCAATATGTAAGGATGAAGTACTTGGAAGTAATTATTATTGTAACCTCTATCCATACACCGCTTATATCTAAAGATCTTGAAATGATTGACAAATTTACTTTTTTCTTTCAATCTCTCAAAGTAGTTTAAATGAAGGAACAACCCTCATTTTAAAGTGTTGACATTCAAAGTTTAGGAAAGTGATTTGTAATTTTGCTCCAATCTAAAATTTGGCCTGGGAATATCTCTGGGGGTCCTGAGGCTTGAGATGGCCAAGTCCCCGCAGCTTCTAGCATTGGGAGCACAGTGCTGGGGCCATTAGATAGTGCGCTCTGTTGCTAAGAGTCTCCGTTTACAACACATGGTGGTCCACACAGTCTCTTCAACAATCAGCTAGCCTAGCTTGGCTTTCTAATTTAGTGAAATCTAAACAAGTATTTTTAATATGTCTATTTTTAAATTAGCACTTTCTCTTTTAGCTGGAATCCAGATATACACACTTGCTTAAGACTTCTTTTACCTTAGTAAAACTAGGTATAGTGCCTACTAACATCTAAAGAAATCTATATAAAATTTTTAAAATACCCAACAATAAAAAATGAAGAGAGTATTATATTAATCTGGGATGAGAGACATGTTAGAATTAAACATTAAGAAAGAAGTTAATATATCATTATTTCAAAATATTTAGGTACTTTTTCCTTTGGAGTAGTTTTTATATTTCTAGGGTTTGAGCAAGTACAAAGGAGAAAGTTATGTATATATGTGATTTTTCTATTACATTTAAAAAAATGATATCACTAATTTAGAACATCTCATTTAGTGGGAAAATGGGTAGCTAGTTGCAGAGGGTAGCTGGCATTGTTTGGCCTTATTTGATATTGCAGACACAACCGTGTGTGCTTAGATTGACTAAAATTGAGAAAGTTTAAAATGAAAGAACACAGAAAAAGCAGTGTACTTTTAATTTTTATTATAAACACATAGATTTTAATGTAAACTAAAATGATATTTCAGATTATTTTTGGAAGAAGTCCTGCCATTCCCATGTTTAAAACATCAACTTGTTATTAATTACATAATTTAAATTGTTTCTTAAGAAAGGTTGGGAGGCCCTGGCCGGTTGGCTCAGAGGTAGAGCGTCGGCCTAGCGTGCGGAGGACCCGGGTTCGATTCCTGACCAGGGCACACAGGAGAAGCGCCCATTTGCTTCTCCACCCCTCCGCCGCGCTTTCCTCTCTGTCTCTCTCTTCCCCTCCCGCAGCCAAGGCTCCATTGGAGCAAAGATGGTCCGGGCGCTGGGGATGGCTCTGTGGCCTCTGCCTCAGGCGCTAGAGTGGCTCTGGTCGCAACATGGCGACGCCCAGGATGGGCAGAGCATCGCCCCCTGGTGGGCAGAGCGTCGCCCCACGGTGGGCGCGCCGGGTGGATCCCGGTGGGGCGCATGCGGGAGTCTGTCTGACTGTCTCTCCCTGTTTCCAGCTTCAGAAAAATGGAAAAAAAAAAAAAAAAAAAAAAAAGGAAAAGAAAGGTTGGGGAGATAAAGAAGAGTTGATTTTGCCAAAGCAGTTGTCAATTATCAAAAATATCTGTCCACTGATGCTGCGCCGAAAATACCAGTTTATTCTGAGTGTATATGTATGAACATTTCTTTCTGAACTCTCATTTTCACTTGCAAGGATAAATTTCCTAACTTACATTTAAATTGACTAGATTAAAATGTGGTTTCCAAAAACGTGGGCACGCGCGTGCATGCGTGCGTGCGTGCGTGCGTGCGTGCGTGCGTGTGTGTCTGTGTGTGTGAATGTCTCCCTCAGAATCATTCTCAAGCTGAACTGCTGAGTAGGCATGAGATTTTTCTTCCTACTCTTATATTTTAAAACAGCTCACACAAACTAGGTAGGGGCTGCCAACTTTTGGGTTTATAATTCTTTCTTTGTGCTAATGCTGTTGGAGGGGAAATTGGCCATGGGAAAACAATAAACCCTTTATCTTCTTCATCATTCCACATCAACTAGAAGAAAGATAAATAGAAAGAGAAGAGAGGGAGAAAAAAGAGAGAAGGAGGGATGGAGGGAGGGAGGGAGGGAGAGAGAGAGAGAGAGAGAGATTTCATTTAACAGCACCTGGGAAAACACCCACTGAATAGAAAATTTTTTCATTCCTCTGGAAACCTGCATGTGGTCTTTGTTTTGGTTTGCCTGAGACAGGGCTTTATTTATCTGCGCTAACTGGCCACCCCAACTGTGACAATTTAAAATTAGGTCACTATTTATAATTCAAGGTATGTGTGAAAACAAATGGAAAAGATTGTTTTAAAGGTAAAGACATTTATTAAAGAAAAGACAGATGGCTTTCTTGAAAAAAAATGACATTTTTATTTATTTTTCTATGTCTTGAACTATTTTCCCTGAGGTACCTTTTGGGTCACCAGTGAAGAGGACCTGAAAGAATCTTAAACATCCCCATGGGTCTCTATTGATTCTCCAGATGTATCTTTTCAGGTATGTAGTTTGTTACTTGCAGGAAGGCTGAACATACCTTAATTATTCAATAACTCCTTAAGTTTACCCAAATTATGTGTCAAATAAATAAATTTTCTTTGATTTAATTATATGTAACTTTCATTTGACTATAAAGTCTACCAAAGATTGATTGTTCAACTTCAGGTTTTATTTTAAGATTTAAATGGCTGGCTCTTACTTTATTGTATTGTCTATTACTCTTTACCCCATAGGATACCCATTCTCCTTAAATAATATGCATTTTTATCCTTTGTTTTCAGATGCCCCACTATTTATTTATGCCTGTGGGGATTCTTACCCTCATAATCTGAGATACAAACTTGTCTTGAAATATAAACTTCATGCATATAAATATGGTAGACTTTCCCTAAAGATCAGATTTGTACATTCAATCTACCGTGGAATTTATAGCACAAAATAAATCCCCCATTTCTACTATTTTGAAATAAGAAATTATAGTCTCTTGAGTTCTAGAGTTTCTGTAAGGCCAACAGAAGGAACACTCAACTGATGTTTAGTATCCATATGCCTCATTAAAGTGACCAGATGTTCTGCATTTGTCAAAGGTAACAGAGAATTGTTGTTTTTTTTTCTCTCTCTCTCTCCTGATTATTGCCTTCAAAAGGTTTATAGTGGATACATTTTGTCCTTTACTGTATCTCCTTGCAATTCTTGGTCATGCCTTGCTTTAAGGACATAATAATTGATAACTGCAAGATTTGAACTTGGGACTTATGGAAAATAAAGTTTGTTGCTCCTTTGTGGTTCTCTATTTTATTGTATAAATATTTATATCAGAATTTTCATGCTGCCTATGTTATTGTATAAAGTAAATCAGTAATTTGAAACATGCAGGATCATGTTTTGTTTTTTTTAAAGCTAAGCTCTAACATACATTTTAAATAATTTAAGTACTGAAATTAAATAATAAAATATGATCTCTTTACATAATAAATACTGTCAGGAAAAATTGTCCAACATTTGGAAATGGGAGAAAGAGATTACTGGATTTCCTTCGAATGCAGTGCTGAGTGTTTGTTGTCTACTAGACTCTTCAACAATGATCAGATTCTTAAGAAGTGTACACTTTGAGCAAATTTTTTTAAATTTTTATTTTGAAAATTAAATTTAACAGATTGACATTGATCCATAGAGTACATAGGTTTCAGGTAAATATTTCTATAACATTTGAACTGTTGATTTTGTTGTATATCCATCACCCAAAGTCAAATTATTTTCTTTTTGTCCTTCTTTATACCCTTCCCCCCCCTCTTCCCCAAAGCCCCTCCCCCATGTTTCCCTCCCCCGTAACCATTTCACTTTTGTCTATGTCCATGAGTCTCAGTTTTATATCCCAATTATATGTGAAATCAAACAGTAACTTTTTCTGATTTACTTATTTCACTCAGTATAATGTTCTCAAGGTCCATCCATGTTGTTGTAAATGGCACTATGTCATCATTTCTTATGTCTGAGTAGTATTCCCTTGTATATATATACCACATCTTCTTTATCCAATCATCTATCAAGGGACACTTTGGTTGCTTCCATGTCTTGGCCACTGTGAATAATACTGTGATGAACATGCAGGTGCATGTGTCTTTACATACCACTGTTTTCAAGTTTTGGGGGTAGATACCTAGTAGAAGGATTGCTGACTCATATGGTACTTCTATCTTAATTTTTAAGGAACCGCCATACTTTCTTCCATGATGGTAGTACTAATTTGCATTCCCACCAATAGTGAATGAGGGTTCCTTTTTCTCCACAGCCTGTCCAATGCTTGTTATTACTTGTCTTGTTGATAATAACAAATCTAACAGGTGTGAGATAGTATCTCATTGTACTATTGATTTACACTTCTTGAAAGCTAGTGAAGATGAGCAACTTTTCATATATCTGTTGCCCGTTTGTATGTGCTCTTGGGGGAAGACTCTGTTCAGGTCCTTTCCCCATTTTTTGATTGGATATTTTGCTTGTAAAGAAATAAAACAAAAAATCAGGTTTGTATTGAAACATAAAAAAATCTCAAACGGCCAAAGCAACCATGAGGAAAAAGTATAAAGCTGGAGGTATCACACTACCTGATCTCAAATTATCTATATATAGGCCACGTTAATCAAAACAGCATGGTATTGGCAAAAACCAGACATACAGACCAATGGAACAGAATCAAGAGCCCAGAAATAAAATCACATACATATGGGCAAATCATCTTAGACAAAGGAGCCAAAAACACACAATGGAGAAAAGAAAGCCTCTTCAATAAACGATGCTGGGAAAATTGGAAAGCCACATGCAAGAGAATGAAACTTGACTACAGTTTGTCCCCTTGTACAAAAATCAATTCAAAATGGATCATAGACCTAAATATAAGATCTGAAACAATAAATTACATAGAAGAAAACATAGGTACTAAACTCATGAACCTTGGCTCTCAACAACAATTTTTGAATTTGACCCCAAAAGCAGGGGAAGTAAAGGCAAAAATAAATGAATGAGACTATATCAAACTAAAAAGCTTCTGCAAAGCAAAAGAACCTGATAACTAAACAAATAAGCAGCCAACTAAATGGGAGATTATATTTGAAAACAATAGCTCTGATAAGGGGTTAATATCCAAAATATATAAAGAACTGACAGAGCTCAGCAACAAACAAGCAACTTCCTATTGATGATGCATTGTGATTGATAATTGTAAGTATTTTAGTCTCAGCATCTTATGACATTCTTAAGAATAGACAACTCTATTAAAAGTTTTGTTTATATGGGTTTCATCTATTGATATTTAACATATACATTAAGAAATTAAAATATATATTTGTTAGTTAATTTTAAATAACAATAATAAATGTATTCCCTCGACATAGGCACCTCCTTATTTTTATGAAAATGATTATACTTTCCAAACTAAAATGACTAGGAAAAGTGCAGCATTATCTTACAATTTTGCCATTTTTATCTTACATTCTTTAATTTCTGGCTAAATAGAAGACAGCTGGATTCTCATGTATGCTTCTGCTTTCAGTTCATTGCAGTCTATTCTTTGGGTTAGAGTATGTAAAAAAAAATCTAACCCTAAGAGCTCTAGCTGGTTAGCTCAGTGGGTTAGAGCATGGTCCCCATACCCCAAGGTTGTGGGTTTGATCCTTGGTCAGGGTACATATGAGAATCAACCAATGAGTGCATAAATGGGTGGAACAACAAATTGATGTTTCTCTCTCTCCCTTTCTCTCTTTTAGAATCAATCAATAAATAAAAAGTTAAAAATCTAACCACACACAGATATGTCCTTAGAAAGGAAGGAACATTTTAAGAACCCTTTCATATAATTTTGCATGTTTTTCTTTGCTATTACATGTTGGTTGACAAGTGGTAGTTCCTTGAAGATTGGTGGAAATGTGTAATCTGAAGCCATACCAATAAACTTCTCAAATTGTTTCTTTTAAATTTATTTATCTTGTACTTTACTTTTTTTTTTACTTTTTTTTTTTCATTTTTCTGAAGCTGGAAACAGGGAGAGACATTTATCTTGTACTTTAAATAGATCGTTTATGTATGTTTGATAATATAACATTGGGCATTGGTCATTTAGAAAATATTGGTTTGTGGATATAAGCGCATTTTCTAAATGTTGACATATTTGATACTCAATATTTTTAAAATATCAAATTAGTTCATGTTACTACCAACCTCATCAGCCATTTTTGCAAATCATGTAGTCTAAGGGAAGCGCATATCTATTGTTGTTCAGAGAATAACTTTAACATGTATATGCCATTAGACCCAAGGAACCCACTAACATATATATTTTATAAAGAGATCATTGCACAAATATGTAAAAAGTTTGTTAAAATATAAGCAGAAGGGTACTCATCACAGCATTATTTATACTAGAGAAATATTTAAAATAAACTAACTTCAATTTTTCTTAATAGATAATTTATTAAATAAAATATGGGAATAAAAATAATAACAGATTATTTTGCACCCATCAAAATACTGTGTGTGTGTGTATGTGTGTGTGTATGTGTGTGTGTTTAATGTCAGGAAGAGCTATAGATGCTCTATTATGGAGTGAAAATTTTTGTTTTAATTCTGCATTATAGCATGGTCACATTTTGGGGATTTTTTGTGTACACTTATTGGCATAGATAGATAAAGTTTTGAAGGAAATTTTCCAAAATGTTAATCACAAATATTTCTAGGTTGAGAGGCTTGGGGAATTTTGTTTCTCTTTGTAATATTTTGGTTGTTTAATACTTTTAATAGAAGCATGTATAAAATTTTATGGTCAGAGGAAAAACAAAGCTATTTGCTTTTTGGGAAATGAAAGTCGGTTCTGCTTCTAAAAATAGAAAATATACACGTTTTATTTTGACAATCAATTTTGGCAAGAGTTCAAGATGTTGCATATATACCACTAAAAGTCTTAGTGTAATCTTCCTGATCAACATTTTGGCTTAAAATTCTCAAATTTTATACTTGCCAATTTAATCAGTTTACCTCTACTAATTAACTTTATAGAAATAATCAGAGAAATACTCTAAGACTTATGTAAAACATTAATGCCAAACAATAGGAAATAATTTGAATATATTATGGTGTATTCACTTGGTGGACTACCACATAAAGGATTCTATGAACCACTCTTTGATTTTGCCTGTTTGAAAGCCTGTAGTTGCAAGCTGCTGTGATTTGGGAAAGGAACAAGTTGAGAAACGAGGGTCATAAGCCATTTTTTCCTCTTTTTGGTTGGTTCTGTAGGATTTGTTGCTTCTCCATTCCTCTCTGTTTTTGATCCTACTTTGAACTCCAGTTTCTACTATTCTTTGTTGCCACCACCCTGATTTATTAGTGATCCATGATTTTAAGTGTTACTTAGAGTTACAGGTTTACATTTCTAAACCTTTCTTGTGATATTTTATTTCTAAGACTCCAAAGTACTATTTTAAAAACCATTCATAGCAAGAAAGAATAGTTCTTTGTTTTATTTTTTATTTATTTTTAAGTTACACCTGAGATAAAATATCAAATTAGTTTCAGATGTATAACATAGTGATTAGAAATTTGTATAGCTTGTGAAGTGATCACCCAGATATGTCTAGTACCCATTTAATACTATACATAGTTATTACAATATTGACTATATTCCCTCTGCTACACTTTACATGCCTGTTGACTATTTTTATAAGTGGAACGTGTACATCTTAATTCCCTTTCACCTTTCTCATCTATTCCCTTACCTGCCTTCTGTCTGATGACCATCAATTTGTTCTTGTATCTATGAATTTGTTTCTGTTTTGTTTGTTTATTTTGATATTTAGATTCTACATATAAGTGAAATCATATTATGTTTGTCTTTTTCTGTCTCACTTATTTCATTTAGTATAATACTTGCTAGGTCCATCCATGTTGTTACAAATGGCTAGATTTCATTTCTTTTTATAGCTGAGTAATATTCTATTTTATTTCCATACCACATGTTCATAATCAATTTGTCTATCGAAGGACACTTAGATTGCTTCCACATCTTGGCCATTGTAAATAAGGCTACAATGAACATAATAAGGCAGGATAGGAAAAAAAGTTAGGAAAAGCTCCCAAGAAGTGGAATGAGGAAGTAAGAGGGGGTATCACAGGCTGATAAGCTAGTCCTCTTACCAGAGTCCCCACCTTCGTGTATGATCAAAGGGAATATGGAAGGAAACTCCTATATGGTAGCAGAAGTCAACAACAACAACAACAACAAGAACTGGCTAAAATCAAACCAATCCAAGGTGGAGGAAAAACTGACTAGAGAAGGGCACCAAAGCTCATTATTATCATCATGATAATGAAAATTGACACTACATGTAGAAGGGGGGCCAATAGGGACAAACACTGTGACACTTCCAGATGGAACCATATTAGGAACAAAATCCCCTCCCAACCAGAAATCAGAGTCAGAATTTGTAGCCACAAAGAACAGAAACAACCTACCCTTAGAAACACAGAAAATCCCAAGAACTCACTGATGGTGGCTCACAACTCACTCCCTAGTTCACCTGCAGTCAATTGTGAGCAGGCAGCCAGTCCTGGGCTTAATCCCTGATCCTGTCTCTAAGAACCCATGTTCTATCCTCTTTTTATCTACCTAAATCAAACTTGCTTAGCTCTTACTGGTACTCATTCTTGAATTCTTTCTTGCATGAGTCTGAAGGTCCCTGACCATGCCAGGGCAGGCCCCCTTAGGCTCAGAATGGGTCCGGTGACAACAGAAGTGCATAAATCTTCCCAAACTATTCTTATAGATTTAAAAAGAATAATTTTTTACAAACTATTTTATATTGTAAATGAGTATAGGTTTACCAGAGATACTCATAGATGACAGAGTATACATTTTCCATTCAAAGAAGAGAACAAAATAAATAGTTAATAGTTTTATGTATTTTTAAAATAATGGTATAAATATAAATTTTCCTCTTATTTTTGTAAAACTATTGAAAATTATTTAAAATCTATTTATTAAGTACACTTAAGACATTTTTTGACTAGTCTTTCTTTATATTCAATCTAAGTTTCTGAGCATTCAAAAGCAGTTATAATGCAATTTAAAAATCACAAAACTGATGATCCTGCAGACCTGAGTTCTCAGAGCTGAAAGCTGGAAAAATAGCTCATGAGTAAAACTAAATTGCTGATATACAAGATCTCTGAGTCCTCTAATTCTATGGTAAAAGAAAAATTTCTGTTGTCTGAAGGATTACCTTTTTGTTTTTAAATAAAGTTCTGTAATCCCAGGTTGATTGAAATGAAATAATATGTGTTTTTTAATATTTGATGAATTTTTAATTAAAAAAATGTCATTGTATTGTAGAATGCTTTTTGAAGCCAAACTCAAATGTATTTTCAAAGCCCAACCCAGTACTGAAGATTGGTATTATTATTACATCCACAGAAGTCATAGTTTTTTATTTGGCTATATCAATACAGAAGAGAAAAACAAAAGACATAAAATTTAAAAAACCAAGTAGAAAATAATTTTTTATCTTAATCATAATAACCTTTCATCTCAAAGTTAAATAATTTTTCATTTGAATTATGAAATGATTTTTACTGTTCAAAAATATTTATATATCTGTTATAAAAAGACAATTTTACTATATTTGGACAATACCAGGTTTATTTTTTATGTATTCCCATTTTGTTACTATGTTTAACAATTAACTAAATAAAATTTAAATAAATCTCTTACTAAAAGCAAACATGAAAAGCAGCAGCAGCAACAACAACAAACAATGAAATAGTGTCTCTCACTAAAAGAACTAGAAAAATATTAGTGCAATTTCTTGGCATCTATGATAATGTTTTTGTTGGTAAGTCATATGCACTTAGAGAGGATTTTAAGTGATATAAATTTTGGGGGGAAATTCATAAGACTTAGTGTTTTGGTTCATGTGCATTTACCCACTCTAGTTTTATTTAGGTTAAGTTTCAAATGAATCCAAAATTCCTAAATAAGCATGATATAGCTACCAATAGATGGATGGTTTAGAATGTAAACTATTATTAGCCCTAATAACAAAAGCAAGCATTATACATTTCTAAGTACTCATTGCACATAAAATGCCTAATGACATTTTCAATTGTTGAAAGAGCTGCTTTTATGGTATATGAATTTGAACATACTGAGATAAAAGGTTGGTTTTATAAAATTTTAACATTAGTAAAAGGAAAACAATTTTAATTCCATTGAAAAAATATGACCACTTATTATGGATAAATGAAAAAGTATCATTTTATGTGTTCAATCATACATGTTTTTTTGTGCCTAAAAAAAAAAAAAAAAATCTAAATATTATTGAGGAAATGATTTTTCCAAAAAGTGCTTTGTTTTATATTAATGCATGTACATTGGAGCACTTTTTTTCCTTCAATACATTTGGTTTTATATTTTTAATAGCAAACATTTTGCTTCCCAGCCATATCTCTTATGTCATTCTAAAGAAAAGTTCATGCAACCTATGTACAGAGTATGATGGAGGGGAGTTTTCACAATAGACTTGTTATATTTACATAGCACTTTATATTTACAAGTTACATATAGTGTTTCATTGCTCATCAAAACAACTTGATTGTACAAATATTATCTGCAGTGATCAAATGATAACACCATGGTCCAGAGAGATTAACAGCTGCTAATTAAATGGTGAATTTGGAAAAAGCACCCAGCTTTCCTGACCTCTTATTGAATGTTCTTTTCTCTATACCATTCCAAGGGAGGCAATCATTAACTCAAATACAGGGGGTCTGTGGGTTACAACAGTCTCGAGTTTACAATGCTCCTGACCATAAAATCTTTAAAAAAAATTGAGACATGAGTATTTTGGCTGATGCCATTAGCATCGTACTTACGGACTATGTGGGCAAACTAGTTTGGCTGCCCGTGGCAGAAGATGATGCAGTAATGTGGCATACAAGTGAGGAAGAAGGTGTCCTTCAGTATGCTACCTAGCCATTTTGGACTGTTAAAAGTGCAAGTGTTCCTTTGTGTTAGATCAGGGTGTGTTTAGACTTACGCCAATATTCGGGTTATATCACTGTTGTAGGAACAGAACTATAACCCGAGGACTCCCTGTACTAGAGGTTATCATGCTGACATGAATTCTTGATCATAATTGATCTAAATTATTCTGAGCTACAACTGTTTGAATTAAAATTTAACAAATTTTATTTAACAATTTCATTTTATACTGACTACAGAGACCTGCCTTGGAGGGCCTGTATAGGGAGTCTATTGCTCAGAAAAGAAAGTAAAGCTTTTATTGAATTGAATTAAATGATTCATTTATTTTTTTTCTTCTGTAAATATCTTTTCATTGATTGTTATTTTAAAAAATCCCTTAGGAAATTCTTTATAATTGAATAAGGTTGATTTTGTGATAAAACTAAGTTCTGCTATTTCCCTTTTCCCTCTCTTAGAGTCCTTGAGACTTTTTTTCTCTTCACATCTACTTTTACTTATTTTATATATCCCCTGGTGGCTGTTCCTCATTCTTACCACCCTTTCATCTTTTTCCTGCTCAACTAAGATAGGTTTATGGCAAAGATACATTTCGACCTTATGGTAGGGTATTTAAAAGTAAAAAATTTTAAAAAAAACAGATGCATTTAATATTCTTCCAGTATTGATCCTGCCTTTATAAGCATATATTGAGCTAAAAAGAATTTTATTTCAGCCAAAATTTTAATCAGTTCCTTGTGCTCTTGACCAAAACCTTTTGAGATTTTATTAAATATAAGGGTTTGTCTTAAGTGTTGGGATTTAAAGATAATTTAAGACGCAGTACTCCATCCTGAGAAACCTTGAGTTGAGTAAAATCTTCTAGTTTAGCTTATTGGCATGTTTATGTTTGGCCTATGTCAATACTTTTACCAGAATATTTAATAGAATTTTTAGATATGACTCTGTGACTGACACTTCACACAATGTAATTTCACTGATTATATTAAATTGCAAGGGGAAAAATGGGTTAAATAGATAGACGACTAGGCCTTCGTGGGCAATAAGAGCCACCTTAAAGAAGAATGAATTTCTTACACAGATTTAGTATCATCAAACATGGAAGAATTTGAGTTTGAATGACTATAATTAAATGTGTATTAAAGAAAAATTACAACTTATTTTCTGACATTCCATCTATCTTGTTTAATTTCTATTTTTTTAAACTGGTTTTAATTACCAAGCTACTATCACTACAAATACGTCTCTTCTTAGTTCAGAGGGATATTTTGAAGAGCTTTATATAAAGCATTTCAGACACATATCAATACTAAGGTTTTTTCATAATCATTTCTTTTAGATTAGCTGATTACAAATAAAACTTTGTCTAGCTGTGAAGTAGGATTTTTCTCCCAAGATTTCCAAATGGTTACTGAAAACAGTGAAACCCTATATTTTATTGGCAAAGAGCTATAAGGATTTGAACGTTTAATCAAGAATTGCTAAATGCTTCAGTTTATAAATTGTTTATAAGTTTACTAGGACTCCCCACCCAAATCTGTTCCACTTGAATGTAAGGGCTGGTTCTTTGCTTACAGTATCCTAGACAGTACAGGCTTCTATGGTTCACATTTGACTGAAGCCAGTGATGAGCTGAGACTGATCTGATCATGTATAGAAATGTTTAAACATTGTCGGCATGGATCCACTCAAAGTTACTGGGTTTTCACTTTAGATGGAGCCTGGAAATGTGTTTTAAATGACATTCTGTCTCCTCTTCTGCTTGTCTCTTAAAACTTTGCCTGTCTCTTGTAGCCAATGCAACACATAAGCCTCTCCTGGAGAACAGGCAGACAAGCGCAGTGTTTGGTTCACAGCCAGCTTTGTTCCAACACAGCTGTATGAGGGCCACATTCATGAAGCTAAGGCTCATTTTCTGGCCATACTGCAGGAATCCAAGTTTTCTTTCCGGATGGCTGTGCAGCTCCAGCTCCACCAGCAGGTTGCAGTCTTTACCTACCCAACAAAAGACACATCTGCTTGACCATGGAGTATGAGCATAGCATTTCTAACAACACCAAGAATCACGCGACTAGAGATATGTAAGAAAAGGGCAATCATGTTAGGTCGATAGTGGCATGGAATTGTTTTACTTGGCAACTCATCTTAAGAAATAATATATCCTATCTTTAATGTTAGGAGAATACATTTTTTTGATTTAATCATCAGTTTCATTTCAATCAACTATTGAAACATCATTTGCTAAGAACCATTCACTGTGTTCATTTCTGTGCTAGTTGCTGGGGCGATATGGAAACATATGAGACATGTTTCATTTCCATAGGCCATAGACTCATAAAAATGTGAGACAAATGAGGAAGGCATGCCTAAGGATAACAAAGAAGTCAGAGTAAAGATCATTGCTCCGGGGAGAGAAAACATAGAAGCAGGGAAGGCTCCACAGAGGAAAGGCATTTGTGCTGAACATGTGCTGTTTTTGATTCATTTATTTGTTCTTGTTTCTTAATGTCTCCTAAAGTGAAGGAATTTACCTTGCTCAGTTTAACATTCATAGTTTTAACTTCACATGAATGATCTCTTTTAATTACCACAACAACTTTCTAGTGTGTGCGTGCTATTCCTTTTTACATATGAGAAAGCCAACCCTTAGAGATTAAGTGACTTATTCAAGGTCACATAGCTGGTAATTGCAGAAACTGGAACTAAACATACTCTGTTGGCACCGATTCTCCTGCTTTTTTCACAAACATGAGCTTCTATTTAATGGTATTTTGGCTTTGTAGCCATAATATTTCGTGACTTCAAGTCAACTCATAACTCATTATCCAACTTCATTTTGGTTGTCCCAAATTTTAAAAGAATTTTCCCTTGTTTTTGATTGCAAATATTAAAACAACAAAGAAAATTATACAAGTAATGTTTATTGTGTATTTTTTTTTTTTTTTTTTTTTTTTTGTATTTTTCCAAAGCCAGAAACAGGGAGGCAGTCAGACAGACTCCCGCATGCGCCCGACTGGGATCCACCCGGCACGCCCACCAGGGGGTGATGCTCTGCCCATCTTGGGGCTTCGCTCTGCTGCAATCAGAGCCACTCCAGTGCCTGAGGCAGAGGCCACAGAGCCATCCTCAGTGCCCGGGCAAATCCTGCTCCAATGGAGCCCTGGCTGCGGGAGGGGAAGAGAGAGACAGAGAGGAAGGAGAGGGGGAGGGGTGGAGAAGCAGATGGGCGCTTCTCCTGTGTGCCCTGGCTGGGAATCGAACCCGGGACTCCTGCACGCCAGGCTGACGCTCTACCACTGAGCCAACCAGCCAGGGCTTATTGTGTAATTATTAAACCCCAGGCACAGTATTGTACTCGAGTGGTTTAGTTCACAAAATATATACACATATATAATGTACTCAAGTGGTTTAGCTCATGAAATATATATATATATTATATATTATATACTATATATAATATATATATAATGCAGGTACTTAATTATCATTTTATAGATAAGCAAACTGAATTTAGGAGTACCTTACCCAAAGTTGCATACAGAGCATGTAGAAGAGCTTGGATTTAGTCCTAGAAGTCTGATTACAGAGCTCAGAAACTTCAACAGTATGTTCTAAAATCTGATAAGACACAACTTTAGCCCATTCTGTGATAATATAAGAATTAATAAAATAGATAATCCAAACTATCTGAAAATGCTTTCTATACTTTTAAAAATACAAGATTATTCTAGATACAGTATTGAGAAATATTTAATTTGCTTTCTCCTCATTCACTACTTTCTATTTGTTTAAAAACATAAAATGTAACAGTTTCAAATTTATGCATAACACATTTGCAAATCACTTTTAGACATCAAAACAAGTGTATACAGGGTGTGTTGGATGCTCTCACATCTATCCCTTCTGTTCAAATTGTCTGATAAGTGATTTCCCAAGAATATAGTAATAATATCTTTTTTCTATCACCTTCTAGATTTGGCTCACCTTTTGGATTTGGCCAACAACTAGAAGAATCTACCTCTTTAACATTTTAAATTTGTTGTATTTTTCTTTGAAGGGCTTCTGAATTTTTCTTTGCAGATCATGTGGGAAAAAGGGGAGGAAAGTTGGGAAAAAGAAGAAAAGTAAGAGAGGATATAAATTCCAGGAGCCTGAGAATCAGGGTGCCTTTTTTTGATTCATGACTGCAATTTGGTTCAATGGAGTACAATTGGGAAGTGTGGTCATCTGGTAGATAGAGGAACATTATGGTTGGTGTTTTATTTTACACAATATTAGAAATCAGTGATTTGCCCTGGCTGGCTTGCTCAGTGGTAGAGTGTCAACATGGTGTGTGGATGTCCTGGGTTTGATTCTCAGTCAGGGCACACAGGAGAAATGCTCATCTGCTTCTCCACCCCTGCCTTTCTCACTTCTCTCTCTCTTTTTCTCTCTCTCTTTCCCCTTCTGCAGCCATGGCTCAATTGAAGTGAGTTGGCCCTGGGTGCTAAGGATGTCTCCATGGCCTCTGCCTCAGGCACTAAGAAGAGCTTGGTTACTAAGCAATGGAGCAACACCCCAAATGGGCAAAAACATCACCCCTAGTGGGCTTGCTGGGGGGATCCTGGCTGAGGCACATGCAAAAGTCTGTCTCTGCCTTTCTTCCTCTCACAGAATAAAAAAAATCATGATAAAAATAATTTGTGGATAAGTCAGCCATTTAGTGCAGCCAATTACTCAGTTGTTTCTCTTTCTTCATGTAATGAAGGTCAGGGATCTAACTACATCTGTAAACCTAAGGGAGTATCATTCATCTCAGTTGGAAAAACAGATTTCATAGCAATTATAGTATGTGGATTAAGTAGAAATCAAAGGACATCGGAAATTCCAAAAAGTTCATGCACCTCTTACAGTTGAGTTTGTCAGGCTAAGGGTGAGTGAACTATTCCATGAATCAGCACCAAAGAACAAATTTTAAACCTAAACCTAAGAAGAAAGAAGACTATCAAAAGTAGTAATGACAAATATTCTGTTAAAAAATAAAAGTTCTGAGGAAAAAAGAAAAAAAAATTACCAAGTTATCAATCTAACACTTAAAAACTTTGTTTTTAAATTAGTTTTATGCATTCAATTTTTTAATGTTATTGACTTTCTACTGCCCTTTTTTTAGTGTTAGGACAGAAAAAAAACTTAAAATACCAACTTAGTGATGTTAAATCATCATTAAGTCATAGAATTTTAAAGTGAAAAAAAGAAAATTTAGCTATCATTTAGCCCATTTACAATGACAACTTACAATGAAAGAGCATCAGAATTACCCAAATTATACATGCATACACGTGTATATATGGATAAATTAAATTGTACAAATGTGATGTGTTTATATATGTATATGTATGTGTGTTGTTGAGCTTCATTTCTGGAGACTCAGTTCTAATTCAGTAGTTCTGGAGACTAGCAAAGCAAGGTTTCCAATGACCAGCCAGATTTGGAAATCACTTATGTCATAATTTCCATAACTTCTCACATGAGGCAACTGAAAGAAAGCTTATGTAGATTGACAAACCTACCAATTGTTACACAGCCAAGACATAGTAGTTAGGAATAAAACCCAGGCTTCCTGGTTCTTGACTTTTTCCATTAACCCAGGATTCTCCTTCATGATGTTTCATGAGAAATGGCTAATCCCATTTGTCACTTCACTTAGAGCTTTCTGCAGTTTTTGTGTAATAAGGAATTATTTATGCTGCTGATTCACTACTTACCCTTTAAAAGTAACCTGATATTGTGTTTGTAGATAAAAATAAAGCAGTTAACACTTGGTCTCTTTGATTGGAAATGATTTTTGTATGTTTTCTCATTTTCCTTTGTTAAGATTTATCTTTTAATTTATGTTTCTTTTTTCTTTCCACTTCAAAGTTAAACTAAATCTAGAGACAAGTAAATTGTTTATTAAACTCACTTAACAATTTCAGAAGTCTGGCAATGAATTGTTTATTGAGAGGGTTGTGTTCTTTTTTCCTTTCTTTCGCTCTTTCTCTTCCCCCTCTTATAATCCCCACAGGAAATGGCAGCTGTGAAGAGCTGAAATGTAATATACTAACTTGTTTGCCTAGTACAAATGTGACTGCCCTCTATTGGATAAAATTATATCTACTCTAATATGTTAGATTGTCTTGCCCTCTAGTGGCTTAGGCAGAGTAGAATAATGAGGATACTAAAAGACTGCATGAAGGATCAGGTAATTATTTCTTTACTTTAAATAACAAAATTTGATCAAAAGTCTGATGTAATAATAACTACAATTTAAGAAGCAAAAAAAACCTTGACTGTACCTCAAATTTTATTTATAGATAAATCAATAGAATCATTAAGTTAAATGAATGTGTTTATAAGGTATGCAAATTTATGGTTACTTTTTATACACAACTTAATTTATCAATTCTTTAATTGTAAACTCTTTTTCTTTTGTTATTTATATAAAGCAAGGAAGAGAGAGAGAGAGAAACATCAATTCATTGTTCCACATAGTTATGCATCGTATTAGATTGCTTCTAATACCTGCCTTGACCAGGGATCAAACCAGTGATGTGGGGATCTAAGAGCTTGTGGCTTGGGGATCCAACTGGAGACCTCAGCATTCGGGGTCAATATTTTATCCACTGCACCATTACCGGTCAGGCTAAATATAAACTTCTAATAGGATATTTTTTGAAAATGAAATTTCTTGAACTAAAATAAATTTCCTTAATGATGATTCTGTAAACTGAAGAAGCAACATAAAAACGAGATTTTAAATTTAAAAAATTCTCATTTTAAGGAAAAATATTTGTGATCTATATATAAAATTAAGTTGCCTATATTGAATTTACTACCCTTTAAACTTAATGTAAAAATAAAATTCATAATCAATCACTCAATTGATTCATTCAAAATTAATTAAGCATAACAATTTTTTCTAGCTCTCAGGTAAATAAAAAATAAATAACCTTGATCTTTAGTAACCTACAATAATCAGATGTTAAAGATTCTGGTAGGGTTAAGTCTTGTTTCTAAAGATTAATTTTTGTTTCATCTATTTCATCACCCTAAATTTGCCCATCTTACAGGCAAATGTTAAACAAGAAATAAAAGTGATTTTTTTTCTTGTTTAATATCTTAATAATTCATCTTCAACTCTCCCAGGTAAAGTATAGCACCTGAACCATGGTGGGGTTTTTTTGTTTTTGTTTTTGTTTGTTTGTTTTTATTTTTAATTTTTTTACAGGGACAGAGAGAGAGTCAGATAGAGGGATAGATAGGACAGACAGACAGGAACGGAGAGAGATGAGAAGCATCAATCATCAGTTTTTCGTTGCGACACCATAGTTGTTCATTGATTGCTTTCTCAGATGTGCCATGACCCCGGGCCTTCAGCAGACTGAGTAACCCCCTGCTCGAGCCAGTGACCTTGGGTCCATGCTAGTGAGCTTTTTGCTCAAGCCAGATGAGCCCGTGCTCAAGTTGGCAACCCCAGGGTCTCGAACCTGGGTCCTTCCGCATCCTAGTCCGATGCTCTGTCCACTGTGCCACCGCCTGGTCAGGCCCATGGTGGGTTTTTAACAAATCTCTGTGCCTAGCAATTCTTCTAACCCTTACTTCTTCTCTTGCTTCTCCTGATGGTTAAGTTACTCGGAGAACCTAGCATCAAAAATTCCAATAAATGGTAAATCTGGGCCCTGGCCAGTTGGCTCAGTGGTAGAGCATTGGCCAAGCATTTGGAAGCCTGGGGTTCAATTCTTAGCCACGGCATATAGGAGAGCGCCCATCTGCTTCTCCACCATTTCCTCTCTCCTTTCTCTCTGTCTCTCTGTTCCCCTCGCACAGACAAGACTCCATTGGAACTAAGTTGGTTCTGGCACTGAGGATGCTCCATGGCCTCTGCCTCAGGAGGTAGAATGGCTCCAGTTGCAACGGAGCAATGGCCCAGATGGGCAGAGCATCACTGCATAGTGGTCTTGTCCAGGTGGATCCAGTAGGGTGCATGTGGGAGTCTGTTTCTCTGCCTTCCCACTTCTCACTTAAAATAAACTACAAAAAAACAAAAAGGGTAAATCAGGCATCTATTGCCTTAAAATAAAGTCAATGATTGTTTTATCCATTAATAAATGTATATTATATCTCTATATACACTTATCCACACATACATGGATAAAGGATAGATATTCTATAGGAGATAAGATAGCTATTTTATTTTAACTAAATAAGATTACCATGTAAGTATTTATATTCTTTCATTAAAAAAAAAAGATTAGGCCTTCTTATTCCATACCAACACGTCTTCCTTTTTCTTTCTTTCTTTTTTTAATTTTGCTAGAGAGAAGAGGGGAGGTGGAGACAGACTCTTGCATGCGCCCTAACTGGGATCCATCCAGCAAGCCCACTAGGGGGCAATACTCTACCCATCTGGGGCCCTTGTTCCACTGCAGCCATAGCCATTTTTTTAGCACCTGAGGTGAAGGCCATGGATTCATCCTCCGCGTCCAGGGCCAAATCACTTTAATCAAGCCATGGCTGCATGAAAGGAGGAGGAGGAGAGAGAGAGAAGTAGAGAGTAAGAGGTGGAGAGGCAGACAATCGCTTCTCCTGTGTGCCCTGACTGGGAATTGAACCTGGGACATCCATACTCTGGGCCTACGCTCTACCACTCTGCCAACTAGCCAGGGTCCCAGGCTGTTTTTATTTTTATTAGATTTTTAAATTTATTTTGTTAACATGGATTCAAGTGTTCCACTCAATATAACACCCTCTACCCCCAACAATGTACCCCTGTTGCTCTCCCTTTGCTCCTCCCCCATCTCTCTCCCCTCCTTCCCTCTGGGATTTGCTGTCCAGTTATCTGAATCTATCAGTTATGTATATATAATCTGATTACCCTTCACCTTCTGTGATCGCAATTCACATTGCCCTTCCCTCTGACAGCTATCCCTCTGCACCCTGTGCCCCACCTCTGTTCAGTTCCTCAGTTCACCTTGTTCCTTAGGTTCCACATATAAGTGAGATCATATGATATTTGTCTTTTCTGCATGGCTTATTTCACTTAGTATAATAATCTTCAAGTCCATTCATTCCATCACAAAACATAAGACTTTTTTCTTTTTTATGGCAAGGTTGTGTATATGTACCACCACTTTTATATTTATTTGTCCAGTGATGGATACTTGGGCTGTTTCCAGATCTTGGCTATTGTAAAAAATGCTGCAATAAACATGGTGGTGCATATCTTCTTTTGAATCAGTGTTGTGGGATTCTTAGGATATATTTCTACTAGTGGGATAGCTGGGTCAAAAGGCAGTTTCACTTTTAATTTTTGAGGAAATGCCATACTGTTGTCCACAGTGGCTGCACAAGTCTGTATTCCCACCAGCAGTGCAGGAGGGTTCTCTTTTCTCCACACCTTTACAAGTACTTACTGTATGTTGATTTGTTAATGAGCGCCATTCTGACAGGTGTAAAGTGATATCTCATTGTGGTTTTAATTCGCATTTCTCTGATGATTAGTGATGTTGAACATTTTTTCGTGTACCTATTGGTCATTTGTATGTCCTCTTTAAAGAAGTGTCTACTCAGTTTCTGAGCCCATTTTTTAATTGGATTCTTTACCTCTCTGGTGTTGAGTTTAGAAATTCTTTTTAAATTTTGGTTTTTGACCCCTTTTCAAATGCATTGGCAAATATGCTCTCCTATTGGGTAGGTCATCTTTTTGTTAATGGTTTCTTTTGCTGTGCAAAATCCTTTTAGTCTGATATACTCTTATTTGTTTATTTTGTCCTGTATTGCACTTTCCTAAGGAGATATATTGGCAAAAATAATTGTTATGATAGATATTAGAGAGTTTACTCCTATGTTTTCTTCCAATATGGTTCTATGGTTTTGCAACTTACATTTAAGTCTTTTATCCATTTTGAGTTTGTTTTTGTAAATGGTATAAGTATGTGGTCTATTTACATATTTTTGCATGTAATTTCCAATTTTCCCAACACCATTTATTAAAAAAATTGTCTTTATTCTATTGTATACTCTTACCTCCTTTGTCAAATATTAATTGACCATAAAGCCTTGGGTTTATTTCTGTGTTCTCTGTTCTGTTCCATTGATCTGTATGACAGTTTTTATGCCAACATTACAATGGCCTTGTACTATAACTTGATATCAGGAAGTGTGATACCTCCCACTTTGTTCTTCATTTTCAAGATTGCTGAGGCTATTCAGCTTCTTTTTTGGTTACATATAAATTTTTGGAATATTTGTCCTGGATCTATGATGTATGCCTTTGGTATTTTAATAAGAAATGCATTGAGTCTATAGATTGCTTTTAGTAATATGGACATTTTTAATGGTGTTAATTCTTCCTATCCATGAACACAGTATATGTTTTGACTTCTTTGTATCTTCCTTAATTTATTTTTTCAATGTCTTATAATTTTATGAGTACAAGTCTTTTACCTCTTTGGTTAAATTTATTCATAGGTACTTTATTTTTTTGTTGTTGTTGCAATAGTGAAAGGGATTGCTTCCTTAATTTCTTTTTTTGACAGTTTATTCTTGGTATATAAAAATGCCACTGATTTCTTAATATTAATTTTATATTTTATCACCATGCCAAACTTATTTATCAGGTCAAGTAGTCTTTTGACAGAGATATTAGTGTTTTCTATGTACAGTATCATGTCATCAGCAAATAATATCAATTAATAAAAATTTTACTCCTTCTTTTACAATTTGGATGCCTTTTATTTTTTCTTCTTGTCGGATTGCTATGGCTAGGACTTCCAGGACTATGTTGAATAAGAGTGGTGAAAGGGAGCACCCCTGCCTTGTTCCTGATCTTAAGGGGATTGCTTTTAATTTTTGCCCATTGAGTAAGATGTTGGCTGTAGGTTTGTCATTTATGGCCTTTATTTTCTTGAGGTATGTTCCCTATATTTCCACTTTGCTCAGAGTTTTGATCATAAATCAGTGCTGGATTTTATCAAATGCTTTTTCTGCATCCATTGATATGATCATGTGATTTTTATCCTTCCTTTTGTTTATGTGATGAATCACACTTATTGACTTACAAATATTGTATCAGCCTTGCCTCTCTGGAATAAATTCCACTTGATCATGATGCATAATATTTTTAATGTATTACTGAATCTAATTTGCTAATACATTGTTGAGAATTTTAGCATCTATGTCCATCAGGGATATTAGCCTATAGTTTTCTTTCTTTGAAGTCTTTACCTGGTTTGGGAATGAGGATGATGCTCGCCTCATAAAATGAGCTTGAAAGTCTTCCCTCCTCTTGAATTTTTTGGAATAGCTTGAGAATGATACAGGTCAGTTCTTTGAATATTTGTAAAAATTTGCCTGTGAAACCACCTCGTCCAGGACCTTTCTTTGCTGGGAGTTTTTTGATAAGTGTTTCAATTTCATTTGTTGTAATTGGTCTGCTTAGGTCATCTGTTTTTTCCAGGTGCACTTTTGGAAGATTTTATGTTCTTAGAAATGTATCCATTTTGCATAGGTTTTTCACTTTTTTGGCATATGGATCTTCATAGTATTATTTTACAATTCTTTGTATTTCTATGATGTCAGTTTTTACTTCTGCAGTTTCATTTCTAATTTTGATTACTTGGGTCCTCTGTCTTTTTTTCTTGATGAGTTTTGTTAAAGATTCATCAATCTTGTTTACCTTTTCAAAGAACCAGCTCTTGGTTTTGCTGATCTTTTCTATATTTGGCCTCTAATGTCATTTATTTCCACTCTGATCTTTATTATTTTTTTCATCTACTTTCTCTGGGATTTATTTGTTGTTCTTTTTCTTGTTCTTTTAAGTACAGGATTAAGTTATTTGAGTTTTTTCTCACTTCCTAAAGTATGCCTGTATGCTACTAACTTCCCTCTCAGGACTGCTTTCACTGTGCCCCATAAATTTGGGGTTGTTATTATGTTCATTTTCATTTGTTTAAAGGAAAATTTTTATTTATTCCTTGATATCATTGTTAGCCCATTCATTATTTAATAATATGCTGTTTAGCCTCCAAATGTTTGAATGTTTTTCAGTTTTTCTATTGTAGCTAATTTTTAGTTTTATGCCATTGTAATCAGAGAAGACACTTTATATAATTTCAATCTTCTTAAATTTATTGAGACTTGTTTTGTATCCTAACATGTGGTCTATCTTAGAAAATGTATCATGAGCAGTTGAAAAGAATGTATATTCTGCTGCTTTGGGGTAAAATGTTCTCAAGATATCAATTAAATCCAATTAATCTAGTGTGTCATTTACAGATGCTGTTTCTTTGTTAGTTTTGTGTTTGGAGGATCTACCCATTGATGTTAGTGGGGTATTGAGATCCCCTACTATTATAGTATTGCTGTTGATCTCACCTGTTATGTCCATCAAAATCTGCTTTATATATTTAGGTGCGCTTATACTGGGTGCATATATATTAGTTATATTCTTCCTGTTGGATTATTCCCTTTATCATTCTGTCATAGCCTTTGTTTTTGGGGTTTTGTTTTTGTTTTTGTTTTTTCTTTTGTGACAGAGACAGTGAGAGAGACAGAGAGAAAGACAGATAGGGACAGACAGACAGGATGAAAGAGAGATGAGAAGCATCAATATTTTCTTGCGGCTCCTTAGTTATTGATTGATTGCTTTCTCATATGTGCTTTGACTGCAGGGTTACAACAGAGCAAATGACCCCTTGCTCAAGACAGTGACCTTGGGCTCAAGCCAGCAACCTTGGGCTTTAATCCAGTGAGCATGGGGTCATGTTTATGATCCCATGCTCAAACCACATAAGCCCATGTTCAAACCAGCAACCTTGGGGATTTGAACCTGGGTTCTCTGCATCCTAGTTTGATGCTCTATTCACTGCACCACTGCCTGGTCAGGCTAGCCTTTATTTTAAAGGCTATTTTATCAGATATAAGTATTACTACTCCAGCTTTTTGTTTTCATTTCATTTACATAAAATATTTTCTTTCACCCCTTCATTTTTAGTCTATGTGTATCTTTTGTTCTGATATGGGTCTCTTTAGACAGCATATATACAGCTCTTATTTTCTTATCCATGCAGCTACTGTATGTCTTTTGATTGGAGCATTTAATCCATTTACATGTAAGGTTTTTATTGACACATACTTATTTATTGCCATTTTATTCTTTAAGCCTACAATCCTCTTTCTCTCAATTTCTTTTTTCCTTTGCTCTTTTTATAGCAGGCCCTTTAACATTTCTTGCAGTGCTAATTTGGTTGTAATGAATTCTTTGAGTTTTTTTGTGTCTGGGAAGCTATTTATTTCTCCTTCAATTTTAAATGATATCCTTGCTGGATAAAGTAGTCTAGGTTGTATGTTCTTGTTTTGTATAACTTTGAATATTTCTTGCCAATCCATTCTGGCCTAAAGTGTTTCTGTTGAGAAGTCAGCTGTCATCCTTATGGGAGATCCTCTGTAGGTAATTAACTACTTCTCTCTTGCAGCTTTTAGTATTCTTTCTTTGCCTCTTAACTTTGGCATTTTAATTATGATGTGTCTTGGTTTAGGTCTCCTTGGGTTCATCTTTAATGGGACTCTTTGTGCTTCTGGAACTTGTGTGACTTTTGCCTTCATCAGTTAGGGAAATTTTCAGCTATGATTTCTTCAAACAGGTTTTCTATGCCTTGTTCATTCTCTTCTTCTTCAGGAACCCCTTTGATGCTGATGTTTTTCTCATCATATTATCACAGAGGTCTCTTAGAGTTTCCTTATCTTTATGAGCCTCTTTTTTTCTTTTTTGCTGCCCTGCTTCTGTGCTTTCATTTATCTTGTCCTCTAAATCACTGATTCAACTTTCCACTTCATCCAAGCTTGTTGATTCCTTCCAGTGCAGTCTTCATTTCTGATATTGTATTTGTCATTTCTGATTGATTCTTTTTTATTATTTCAATTTCCTTTTTGATGTTTGCTATCTCTTTAAGTTCTAATTGTGATAATCTATTGTTACTCTAAGAGCCTTGATTATCCTAATAACCATTATTTTAAATTCTGTGCCTGGTAGTTTGGTTACTTCCATTTCACTTAGTTCTTTTTCTGGGGATTTCCCTTTTTAATTCATTTGGATTGTATTTCTTTGCCCATTTTGACTGTGCATTAGGTAGCTCTACTCTGACTTTGAAATTTGTTGTGGTGTCTTTATGAGGAAGATGGGCTTGGTAGCACTGACCTCCAGGACACCTGAATTCTTTGCTCCAGGAATGCTTCTTGAGGGTAGTATTTACCTCCCTATATTGGTGAGTGTTGAATGCAGTTAGTCCTTTCATGGGTGTCATTTTCCCTTTTGGCTGGCTGGATCTAAGAAACAATTTTGATTATGTGTACTAGACACTGTACAGTGTCTATCCTTTGGGGCATATTTATTCTCCACAGTGTCTGGTGCCTGCTGGACTCTTTCTTTGGGCAGGTTAGCTGAGTCTAACATTGGTGTGGTCTGCCACCCAGTACTGGCTGTGTTAGTTCTCAGTCTGGTTGGTGTTAGCTGTTGTTTGTAACCTGTTGTGGGCTACCTGTCTGGAGCTATTGCTCTGTGCTGTTTGTGTCTGTGTTTTCTGTGCCTGGGTAGTGTAGGAGAGGCCAACCTGTGTATAAGGATAAGCTTCCTGCTGCTTAGAATTGACAGCAGCTTCTTAAAAATGCCAAGCTCTGTAAGATTTGTCTCCACTTTTCAGCTGGTCCACCTCCTCTTGCATCTGCATGGACTTTTCACAGAGCCTTCTGTAGAAAGACTGTAATGTGGGTTTAGACTGGCCTCACCTCATCAATCCCTCTACAGGTTGCAAGTTTGGTGATTTAAGGCCACTGAGGTTGGGAATAAAATGTTAGTAGGACCCCCTACTTCAGGGGTCTCTTGATCAGGAGCTCAGTATGGGGAAGATGGCCCCTACTCCAGAGCCTAATTCTTTAGGCACTGCTGGATACTTCAATTCTACTTCTCCCCAGAAGTTGAGCAACAAGTTCAAATTGAGTGGGGCTGACAATTCCCTCTGCAGAAGCTCTTCCAGGTGGGGAGCCCCTGGTCTCAGGGAGGAAGACTGAGAAAGTCTTCTCCTAGGGCTGACTATTTCCCTCCCCCAGAAAACGGCTAAGCCCTTTGACCAGACAATAGGCTCAAGGGGACCCACACCTTGAATGTCTGTGCTCCAAGCCTCTTTACCTTCCCCCTGTGGAATGTAGCCCAATGGGGCAAGGTATCTTGGACCTGGCCTGCCAGTGGCGAAGCTTCACCCTGTGGGATTCATTGTGCAAGTGCTGACCAGAGAAAGGAGCATTCACCTCAGCTAGTCCCGGAGTCCATTGAGCCTGCCCTTCAAACATGCCTCCAGCAACAATCCTCAACCAAGGCTCTCCATAGGTAGCCACTTGATGTGTCATTCTTGGGTCTCCCTGAGGGAACCTGGCACAGACCAGGTTCACACTGCCTGTGACTGGCCCTCAGTGACCTTCCTGGAGCTACAAGCAATCCAGAGTTTATGGCTGCCTCTGCTGGGCCTGGGTGCCCATAGAAATACTAAGGCACAGACCTTAGCTAGCTTTTACCCACATTGGCCCTGGGATAAGGTCAGCCAAAGGCCAAGGTTATATCTCCTGCAGTCTCAGTCTGCTCACTGCTTTTTGGGCTCAGCTGCTGAAATAAAAACCCCTGACAGAATCTAGTCTGGGGAAAATCAGGGATTAGGCAGTGTGGTGGGTGTGGCTCCTTATCCTTATCCCCAGATGTCAGTTTGTCTGGACTCTTTTTGCAGACCTTGGTAGGGTGTAGCCATCTGGAGTCTAGTGGGTGTGGCCTCTGACACCCAGAGATGAGCTCTGCCCACAGTCTGGACAGTTTCTACTGAATATCCCATAGGGTGGAAGCATTAGTCATAGTCTTAGAAGGGTGTGAGGAAAAGGTCCAGCCTCAATGCCAGATAACTGAGTCACTGAGGCACCCCTGCTTCCTGGCTTGTCAGATGTTCCAATATCCATAGGGTTGGGCAGAAGAGATTCCTGAGGGCAGGACAGTTGATTTCCCCCAAGCTGATGTTACATGGAGGGGCCTGCTCCACCCCAGAAAGATGGTGACTGCAGTATTGGAGAATGACTTAACATAGGGTTTATGGTAGATGTTCCCTACACTGTCTCTCCCTTGGCCACTAACTTCACACTCTTCTCATGCAACTCTAGTCCTCTCAGCCCTCCCTCTGCCAGAGCCCTGGGTAAATGACTATAAATAAGATTTCCTGTGTGAGCCCTTTAATATAAATCCTGCATCTCTGAGAGCTCCTGTTTTTCACAGACAGAAACTTCACCTCTTTTCACCACCAGATGCTGTATGGGCACCTCTTCTTGGCTCTGGAGCTCTACACTGGAGCTCCAGTCCTGACGCTGAGCACCCACACCTCTCAGGGTGACTCTTCTCAGTGAGAGTCCCTCCAGACTCTCAGCCACCACTCATTCCTGGGAGCAAGGCAGCCCTTTCCTTATCTCCACCCTTCCTACTAGTCTTGATGTGGCTTCTTCTGTGAATTTTTGGTTATAAACTCCTCTTCATTTAGTCCAAAGTTGATTTTTCAAAATGATTGTTCTTAAATTAAGTGTAATCCAATTTGGCCTTAAGAGGATGCAGTTGAAACATCCGCCTACTCTGTTGCCATCTTGTTATTCCTGTAGACCAGGGGTCCCCAAACTACGGCCCATGGGCCACATGCGGCCACCTGAGGCCATTTATATGGCCCCCGCTGCACTTCCAGAAGGGGTACCTCTTTCATTGGTGGTCAGTCAGAGGAGAACATTGACCATCTCATTAGCCAAAAGCAGGCCCATAGTTCCCATAGAACTACTGGTAAGTTTGTTGATTTAAATTTACTTGTTCTTTATTTTAAATATTGTCTTTGTTCCCATTTTGTTTTTTTGTTTTTTACTTTAAAATAAGATATGTGCAGTGTGCACAGGGATTTGTTTATAGTTTTTTTTAAGTCTGGCCCTCCAATGGTCTGAGGGACAGTGAACTGGACCCCTGTGTAAAAGTTTGGGGACCCCTGCTGTAAGTACCTCATCTATTTTTCCCCCTAGTATTAATTTTTTTTCCAAGATAATATTTTCCAATTTTAAAAGCTGGTTTGGACACCAAGCCTAAACTTTCCAATTAAGCCAAAGAGCTTGTCATTCACTATTGGTAACAATGAAAATGACAATCAATCAGGTATGGTCTTCTGGTTGTGCAATGCTGGTTTTATCCTACTTGATTGCTGCATCTGTTCTGAGATGCTGGTGCTTGAAAAACATCTTAATGAGGGACCTGAAGATGGCAGTGGAGTTGGCACATGTACAGACTCACAGCTCACACCACCAAACTGAATTACAAATTAATTTAGGATCAATCAGCATGAAAAAACAACTCTGGACTACAAGAACAGCTCTCTAAAAGAAAGGAACAAAGAAGAAGCCACACCAAGCCTGAAAGGGAGCACTGAGGAGCAGTGAGTCTCCCCTGTTAACAGGAACAGAGAGAGGGTGAGGCTGATAGCGCAGAAGGGCTCTCACTCCAAGGAAAAGAGCAGAAAATATTGCTCACAGCCACTTACTTGGGGACCTGGAAACGAGGTATGATGAAAGGGTTGGCTTGTCTTCCAAAAAGAAAGGGGAGAGAGAAAAAGAGACAATGATGGGCAGAAGAATGCATGGGATAATATCAGAAGCTGACTCATCCAGTACTGGAGGCAGCCATAGATGGGGCAGGGGTTGATCCTTCCACATAACACAAGAATAAAGTGGTTCCTGGTCACTCTTATCCTGAAATCTCACCAGCTTCAATCAGCACAATAAGACATAGCTGAAAACAAGAAGTGGGGAGGAGGGGCAGTAACTCAGGTCTCCATGTAGATCTGAGATACACCTCCTCCTACTGAAGCTGAGAAAACACCCTGCAGAGTCTCAAGTTACACCCACTGCATTCCTGGATACAGTTTCAAGTAAGCCCCCTGCTGAGATCAGTAAACAAGACTACCACCTGTTAAGAAAACATAGAAGAAATAAAAAAAATCAAGACTTCTAAGCAGCTCTACTAGAAAAGCCAAATCCGAAAGTGGATTACAAATAACAACTGATGCCAACCCAAGAAGACCTAGAAATAACACCACTGAAAACTGGAGGCAGACAACACCAAGCCTAGACTCAAGAAGCTCTAAAAACAACACACCCAAACACACAGACATAATGTGAAGACAGAGAAGTGCAATCCAAATGAAACCACAAAAGAAACCTCCAGGAAATGAACTTAGTGATATGGAAATAACCAAACTTCTGGATGCACAGTTTAAAATAACGATTGTAAGGATGCTTAGGTATCTTAGAACAACAATGGATGGTCATTACAAACACCTAAATAAAGAAATAGCAAGTATAAAAAAGGACATTGAAATATTAAAAAAGAATCAGTTGGAGATGACAAATACAATATCATAAATGAAGACCACAATAGAAGGAATTAAAAACAGGATAAATGAAGCTGAGAATCAAATCAGTGAGTTGGAGAACAAGTTGAATGAAGGCATGGAAGCAGAGAAGAAAAAAGAAAAGAGACTCAAAAAGTCTGAGGAAAATTTAGAGAGCTCTGTGACAACATGAAGAGAAATAACAGCTGCATCATAGGGGTTCCTGAAGAACAGAAAAAACAAAGGATAGAGGTATTGTTCAATCATATCATAGCTGAAAACTTTCCTAAATTAATGCAGGAAAAACTGTCACAAGTTCAAGAAGCACAGAGAAGTTCATTAAAGAGAAACCCGAAGAAATCTACACCAGGACATATCATAATTAAAATAGCAAAGCTAAGTGATAAAAAGAAAATATTAAAAGCTGCTAGAGAAAAAAAGGCTATCACCTACAAAAGAGCCACCATAAGGATGACATCCAACTTCTCAACAGAAACACTTAAGGCCAGAAGGGAATGGCAAAAAATATTCAAAGTAACACAGAAAAAGAACCTACTACCAAGACTACTTTATCCAGCAAGGTTACCGTTTAAAATTGAAGGAGAAATGAAAAGCTTCCCAGACCCCCCCAAAAAAACCTCAAGGAATTAATTACAACCAAAGCAATACTGCAGTAAATGCAAAGGGACCTGTTGTAAACAGATCAAAGTGGGAAAAGAATATAGCAAAAGAGGAATACAGCTTTAAAGAATAAAATGGCAATAAACAAACACATATCAATAATAACCTTAAAAGAAAATGGATTAAATGATCCAATCTAAAGGCATAGGGTACCTGCATGGATAAGAAAACAGGACCTGTACATATGCTGTCTAAAAGAGGCACACCTAAAACAAAAGATGCACATAGACTGAAGATAAAAGGATGGAAAAAAATATTTCATGCAAATAAAAATGAAAAAAAACTGAAGTTGTAATACTTATATCAGACAAAACGATCTTTAAAACAAAGGCTATAGTAAGAGATAAAGAAGGCCACTACATAATGATAAAGGGAACAATCCAACAGAAAGATATAACTATTATAAATATCTATGCACCTAATATAGAAGCACCTAAATATATAAAGCAGACTTTGATGGATATAAAGAGCGAGATCAACAGCAACACTATAATAGTAGGGGATTTTAATACCCCAATAACATCACTAGATAGATCCTCAAGAAAGAAAATTAACAAAGAAACAGCAGACTTAAAGGACACACTAGATCAACTCGATTTAATAGATATCTTCAGAACCTTTCAACCTAAAGCAGCAGAATATACATTCTTTTCAAGTGCTCATGATACATTCTCAAGGAGAGACCACATGTTAGGGCACAAAAGTGGTCTCAACAAATTTAAGAAGATTGAAATCATATCAAGCACTTTCTCTAATCAAAATGGCATGAAACTGGAAATGAACAAGAGAAAAATTCAAAAATTCTCAAAGACATGGAAACTTAATAGCAGGTTGTTAAATAACAAATAGATTAACAATGAGATCAAAGAATAAATAAAAAAATCCTAGAAACGAATGATAATGAGCATACATCACTCAAAATTTATGAGATTGAGCAAGCAAAAGCAGTACTGAGAAGGAAGTTCATAGCACTACAGGTATACTTTAAGAAGCTAGAAAAAGCTCAAATAAACAACTTAACTCTGCATCTAAAACAACAAGAAAAAGAACAGCAAGTAAAGCCCAGATGTAGTAGAAGTAAGAAATTAATAAAGATCAGAGCATAAATAAATGACATAGAAGCTAAGGAAACAATACAGAAGATCAATGAAACCAGGAGCTGGTTTTTTGAAAAGGTAAACAAGATCGATGAACCTTTAAGTAGACTCACCAAGAAAAAGAGAGAGAGAACTCAAATAAATAAAATTAGAAATGAGAGGGGAGAAATAACAACTGACACAACAGAAATACAAAGGATTGTAAGAAAATACTATGAAGAACTGTATGCCAAAAAACTAGACAACCTACATGAAATGGACAAATTTCTTGAAACATACAATCTTCCAAAAATCAATCTGGAAGAATCAGAAAACCTAAATAGACTGATTACAACAAATAAGATTGAAACAGTTATCAAAAAACTTCCAACAAAGAAAAGTCCTGGGCCTGATGTCTTCACAAGTGAATTCTATCAAATATTCAAAGAAGAACTAACTCCTATCCTTCTCAAGCTATTACAAAATAGTCTAGAGGAAGGAAGACTTCCAAGCTCCTTTTATGAGGCGAGCATAATTCTGATTTCAAAACCAGGCAAAGACAACACAAAGAAAGAAAATTATAGGCCAATATTCCTGATAAATATAGATGCTAAAATCCTCAACAAAATATTAGCAAACCAGACCCAGCAATATATGAAAAAAATTATACATCATGATCAAGTGGGATTTATTCTGGGGAGGCAAGGCTGGTACAATATTCGCAAATCAATCAATCTTATTCATCTAATAAACATAAGAAAGGAGAAAAACCACATGATAATTTCAATAGATGCAGAAAAAGCATTTGATGAAATCCAGCACCCATTCATAATCAAAACTCTCAGCAAAGTGGGACTACAGGGAACATACCTCAACATGATAAAGGCTATCTATGACAAACGCACAGCCAACATCATACTCAATGGGCAAAAATTAAAAGCAATCCCTTTAATATCAAGAACAAGGCAGGGGTGCCCCCTTTCACCACTTTTATTCAACATTGTCCTGGAAGTCCTAGCCACAGCAATCAGACAACAAGAAAAAATAAAAGGCATCCAAATTGAAAAAGAAGAAGTAAAACTATCATTATTTGCAGATGATATGATATTGTATATAGAAAACCCTAAAGTCTCAGTCAAAAAACTACTGGACCTGATAAATGAATTCAGCAAGGTGGCAGGATATAAAATTAATAATCAGAAATCAGAGGCATTTTTATACAACAACAATGAACAGTTATAAAAAGAAATTAAGAAAACAATCTCCTTCACTATTTCAACCTAAAAAATAAAGTATCTGGGAGTAAATTTAGCCAAGAACATTAAAGACTTGTACTCGGAAAATTATACAACATTGATAAAAGAAATCAAGGAAGATACAAACAAGTGGAAGCATATACCGTGCTCATGGTTAGGAAGAATAAACATCATTAAAATGTTTACTTTACCCAAAGCAATTTATAAATTCAATGCAATACCAATTAAAATACCAATGACATACTTCAAAGATATAGAACACATATTCCAAAAATTTATATGGAACCAAAAAATAACACGAATAGCCTCTGCAATCTTGATAAAAAAGAATAAAGCTTCCCAATATGAAGTTATACTACAAGGTCATTGTGCTCAAAACAGCCTGGTACTGGCATAAGAACAGGCACATAGATCAATGGAACAGAACAAAGTACCCAGAAATAAACCCACAGCTCTATAAACAACTGATATTTGACAAAGGAGGTAAGAGCATATACAATGGAGTAAAGACAGCCTCTTTAATAAATGGTTTTGGGAAAATTGGATATATACCTGCAAAAAAAAAATGAAACTAGACCATGAACTTACACCATTCACAGAAATAAACTCAAAATTGATAAAAGATAAATGTAAGCCATGAAACCATGAGCATCTTAGAAGAAAATATAGGTGGTAAGCTCTCCAACATCTCTCGCAGCAATATATTTACAGATTTATCTCCATGAGCAAGTGAAATAAAAGACAAGATAAACAAATGGGACTATATCAAACTAAAAAGCTCTTGCACACCTAAAAACAATAAGAACAGAATAAAAAGACAAACTAAACAATGGATGAAAATATTTGACAAAACTTCTCTGATAAGGGGTTAATAACCAAAATTTATAAAGAACTTGTAAAACTCAACACCAGGAAGACAAACAATCCAGTCAATAAATGGGCACAAAAAGTGAATAGACACTTCTCCAAAGAGGACATACAGACATACATATGAAAATATGCTCAACATCACTAATCATTAGAGAAATGCAAATTAAAGCCTCAATGAGATATCCCCTCACACCAGTCTATGGTGCTTATCAACAAAACAACACAGAATAAGTGCTGGCAAGGATGTGGAGAAAAGGGAACCCTCCTGCACTGCTGGAGGGAATGCAAACTGGTGCAGCCACTGTGGAAAACAGTATGGAGATTCCTCAAAAAATTAAAAATGGAAGTGCCTTTTGACCCAGCTATTCCACTTTTAGGAATATACCCCAAGAACACCATAGCACTGTTTCAGAAGGAGAAATGCACCCCCATGTTTATGGCAGCATTGTTCACAATAGCAAAGATCTGGAAACAACCCAACTGTCCGTCAGTGGACAAGTGGGTTAAAAAGCTTTGGTACATATATACTATGGAATACTACTCAGCCATAAGAAAGGATGACATCAGATCATTAACAAAAACATGGATGGACCTTGGTAACATTATACAGAGTAAAATAAGTAAATCAGAAAAACTAAGAACTATATGAATCCATACATAGGTGGGACATAAAAATGAGACTCAGAAACATGGACAAGAATGTGATGGTAATGGAGGGGAAGGAAGGAGAGGGTGAGCTGGGGGGAGAGGAGGGGCACAAAGAAAACCAGATAGAAGGTGACGGAAGACAATTTGACATTGGGTGAGGGGTATGCAACATAATCAAATGTCAAAATAATCTGGAGATGTTTTCTCTGAACATATGTGCCCTGATTTATCAATGTCACCCCATTAAAATTAATTAAAAAATATCTTAATGATCACTATAGGTCAACTGGAAGTTTTCATCTGTCCATATCAGTGCTTTTCATGTGCTGTCCCTTTTTCTAGAATCATTAACCTTACTCTCCTGTAATATTGAATTCCCAGCCATATTAGACCTAGTCATGTACATATTTGTTATTTTTGGTGACCTCTCAAGAACTTCAGGATAGAGTTGATACTCACTTTATTTCTGTACTTTGTGAAAACCTTGTTAAGTTGCTTACTATTGTCTAGCCTGGTCCTGAGCACTTGAAAACTTTAGCTATGAAAATCGTTTATTAATTAAAAAATAATTGTTAAACTTATCTTGTACTTAAAATTTTTATCTTTTATTCTTTTTAGGGATCATTTTTTATCTTATTTTTATTAATTTTAATGCAGTGACATTGATAAATCAGGGTACATATATTCCGAGAAAACATCTCCAGATTATTTTGACATTTGATTATGCTGCATACCCTTCACTCAAAGTTAAATCGTCCTCTGTCACCATCTATCTGGTTTTCTTTGTGCCCCTCCCCTCCCCTCACTCCCTCCCTCTCCTCCCTTGCCCCCTCCCCACCCTTCCACCCCACTCCCTGTTACCATCACATTCTTGTCCATGTCTCTGAGTCTCATTTTTATGTCCCATCTATGCATGGGTTCATATAGTTCTGAGTTATTTCTGATTTACTTAATTCACTCCATATAATGTTATCAAGGTTCACACATGTTATTGTAAATGATACAATGTCATCATTTCTTATGGGTGAGTAGTATTCCATAGTATATATGTACCAAAGCTTTTTAATCCACTCGTCCTCTGACGAACACTTGGGCTGTTTCCAGATCTTCGCTATTGTGAACAATGCTGCCACAAACATGGGGGTGCATTTTTCCTTCTGGAACCGTTCTATGGTGTCCTTGGGGTTTATTCCTAAAAGTGGGATGGCTGGGTCAAAAGGCAGTTCGAATTTTAATTTTTTGAGGAATCTACATACTGTTTTCCACAGAGGCTACACCAGTCTGCATTCCCACCAGCAGTGATTGGATTGTTTGTCTTTCTGGTGTTGAGATTTAAAAGTTCTTTATAAATTTTGGTTATTAACCCCTTATCAGACATACTGTCAAATATGTTCTCCCATTGTGTAGTTTGTCTTTTTATTCTGTTCTTATTGTCTTTGGCTGTGCAAAATCTTTTTAGTTTGATACAGTCCCATTTGTTTATCCTGTCTTTTATTTCCCTTGTCCTTGGAGATAAATCAGCAAATATATTGTTGTGAGAGATGTCGGAGAGCTTACTGCCTATGTTTTCTTCTAAGATGCTTATGGTTTCATGCCTTACATTTAAGTCTTTTATCCATTTTGAGTTTATTTTTGTGAATGGTGTAAGTTGGTGTTCTAGTTTTATTTTTTTGCAGGTTGCTGTCCAATTTTCCTAACACCATTTGTTAAAGAGGCTGTCTTTACTCCATTGTATGCCCTTACCTCCTTTGTCAAATATCAGTTGTCCATAGAGCTGTGGGTTTATTTCTGGGTTCTCCGTTCAGTTCCATTGATCTATGTGCCTGTTCTTATGCCAGTACCAGCCTGTTTTGAGTACAATGGCCTTGTAGTATAGCTTGATAACAGGAAGTGTGATACCTCCCCCTTTATTCTTCTTTTTTAAGATTGCTGAGGCTATTCATGTTCTCTTTTGGTTTCATATAAATTTTTGGAATATGTAATCTATATCTTTAAAGTATGTCATTGGTATTTTAATTGGTATTGCATTGAATTTATAAATTACTTTTGGTAATATAGACATTTTAATGATGTTTATTCTTTCTAACCATGAGCATGGTTTTTTTTTTTTTTTTTAATTTCTATTTATTCATTTTAGAGAGGAGAGGGAGAGAGAGAGAAGGGGGGAGGAGCTGGAAGCATCAACTCCCATATGTGCCTTGATGAGGCAAGCCCAGGGTTTTGAACTGGTGACCTCAGCATTTCTAGGTTGACGCTTTATCCACTGCACCACCACAGGTCAGGCTCTAATCATGAGCATGGTATATGCTTCCACTTGTTTGTATCTTCCTTGACTTCTCTTATCTAAGTTTTATAATTTTCCGAGTACCAATATTTAGTCTCCTTGGTTAAATGTACTCCTAGGTACTTTATTTTTTTTGGTTGTAATACTGAAGGGGATTGTTTCCTTAATTTCTCTTTCTGACTGTTCATTGTTGGTGTATAAAAAATGCCTGTGATTTCTGAGTATTAACTTTATATCCTGTAACCTTGCTGAATTCATTTATCAGTTCCAGTAGTTTTTTGGCTGAGACTTTAGGGTTTTCTATATACAATATCATATCATCTGCAAATAATGATAATTTTACTTCTTCTTTTCCAACTTGAATGTCTTTTATTTCTTGTTGTCTGATTGCTGTGGCTAGGACTTCCAGGACTATGTTGAATAAGAGTGGTGAAAGGGGGCACCCCTGCCTTGT
This sequence comes from Saccopteryx leptura, assembly GCF_036850995.1. NCBI lineage: Eukaryota > Metazoa > Chordata > Mammalia > Chiroptera > Emballonuridae > Saccopteryx > Saccopteryx leptura. The sequence goes on along the minus strand of NC_089504.1, from coordinate 176,460,172 downwards.
TCCTGATCTTAAGGGGATTGCTTTTAATTTTTTGCCCATTGAGTATAATGTTGGCTGTGGGTTTGTCATAGATGGCTTTTATCATGTTGAGGTATGTTCTCTGTATTCCCACTTTGCTGAGAGTTTTGATCATGAATGGGTGCTGGATTTTATCAAATGCTTTTTCTGCATCTATTGAAATTATCATGTGGTTTTTCTCCTTCCTTTTGTTTTTGTGATGAAAAATATTGATAGATTTGTGAATATTGTACCATCCTTGCCTCCCCAGAATAAATCCCACTTGATCATGGTGTATTATTTTTTCCATATATTGTTGGATCCGGTTTGCTAATATTTTGTTGAGGATTTTAGCATCTATATTCATCAGGGATATTGGCCTATAATTTTCTTTCTTTGTGTTGTCTTTGCCTGGTTTTGGAATCAGAATTATGCTCGCCACATAAAAGGAGCTTGGAAGTCTTCCTTCCTCTTGAATTTTTTGAAATACCTTGAGAAGAATAGGAGTTAGTTCTTCTTTGAATATTTGGTAGAATTCACTTATGAAGCCATCTGGCCCAGGAATTTTCTTTGTTGGGAGTTTTTTGATAACTGTTTTGATCTCATTTGGTGTAATCAGTCTATTTAGGTTTTCTGATTCTTCCAGATTGATTTTTGGAAGATTGTATGTTTCAAGGAATTTGTCCATTTCATGTAGGTTGTCTAGTTTTTTGGCATACAGTTCCTCATAGTATTTTCTTCCAATATTTTGTATTTCTGTTGTGTCAGTTGTTATTTCTCCCCTCTCATTGCTAATTTTATTTATTTGAGTCCTCTCTCTCTTTTTCTTGGTGAGTCTAGTTAAAGGTTCTTCAATCTTGTTTACCTGGTCAAAAAACCAGCTCCTGGTTTCATTGATCCTCTGTAATGTTTCTTTAGTCTCTATGTCATTTATTTCTGCTCCGATCTTTATTATTTTTTTCCTTTAGGCTTTACTTGCTGTTCTTTTTCTAGTTATTTTATATGCAGGGTTAAGTTGTTTATTTGAGCTTTTTCTAGCCTCTTGAAGTGTGCCTGTATTGCTATGAACTTTCCTCTCAGTACTGCTTTTGCTGTATCCCATAAATTTTGAGTTGTTGTATGCTCATTATCATTTGTTTCTAGGAATTTTTTTATTTCTTCTCTGATCTCATTCTTAATTCATTTGTTATTTAGCAACCTGCTATTTAGTTTCCATGTGTTTGAGAATTTTTGAGCTTTTCTGTTGTGGTTTATTTCTAGTTTCATGCCCTTGTGATCAGAGAAAGTGCTTGATATGATTTTAATCTTCTTAAATTTGTTGAGACCACTTTTGTGCCCTAACATGTGGTCTATCTTAGAGAATGTACCATGAGCACTTGAAAAGAATGTATATTCTGCTGCTTTAGGGTGAAAGGTTCTGTAGATATCTATTAAATTGAGTTGATCTAGTGTGTCCTTTAAGTCTGCTGTTTCTTTGTTAATTTTCTTTCTTGAGGATCTATCTAGTGATGTTATTGGGGTATTGAAATCCCCTACTATTATAGTGTTGCTGTTGATCTCGCTCTCTATGTCCATCAAAGTCTGCTTTATATATTTACATGCTCCTCTATTAGGTGCGTACATATTTATAATAGTTATATCTTCCTTTTGGATTGCTCCCTTTATCATTATGTAGTGGACTTCTTTATCTCTTAATATATTCTTTGTTTTAAAGTCCATTTTGTGTGATATAAGTATTGCTACCACAGCTTTTTTTTTCATTTCCATTTGCATGAAATGTTTTTTTTTTCCATCCTTTTACCTTCAACCTATGTGTATCTTTTGTTTTAAGGTGTGTCTCTTGTAGACAGCATATATATGGGTCCTGTTTTCTTATCCTTGCAGCTACCCTATGTCTTGTTTTTATTTATTTATTTTTATTTTGCAGGAACAGAGAGAGAATCAGAGAGAGGGATAGATAGGGACAGACAGACAGGAATGGAGAGAGATGAGAATCATCAATCATCAGTTTTTTGTTGCGACACCTTAGTTGTTCATTCATTGCTTTCTCATATGTGCCTTGACCAGGGGCCTTCAGCAGACCGAGTAACTCCTTGCTAGAGCCAGCAACCTTGGGTCCAAGCTGGTGAGCTTTTTGCTCAAGCCAGATGAGCCCGCGCTCAAGCTGGCAACCTCAGGGTCTCAAACCTGGGTCCTCCCACATTTCAGTTCGACACTCTATCTACTGCGCCACTGCCTGGTCAGGCCCTATGTCTTTTGATTGGATCATTTAATCCATTTTCTTTTAAGGTTATTATTAATATGTAGTTGTTTATTGCCATTTTATTCTTTAAAGCTGTATTCCTCTTTTGCTATATTCTTTTCCCACTTTGATCTGTTTACGCCATTCCCCTTAACATTTCCTGCAACATTGCTTTGGTTGTAATGAATTCCTTGAGTTTTTTTTTTTTTTTTTTTTTTTTTTTTGGTCTGGGAAGCTTTTTATTTCTCCTTCGATTTTAAATGATAGCCTTCCTGGATAAAGTAGTCTTGGTTATAGGTTCTTGTTCTGCATTACTTTGAATATTTCTTGCCATTCCCTTCTGGCTTCAAGTGTTTCTGTTGAGAAGTCTGATGTCATCCTTATGGGGGCTCCTTTGTAGGTGATAGCCTTTTTTTCTCTTGCAGCTTTTAATATTTTTTCTTTATCACTTGGTATTTTAATTATTTTGTGTCTTGGTTTAGGTTTCTTTGGGTTTCTTTTTAGTGGAGTTCTCTGTGCTTCTTGAATTTGTGAGAGTTTCTTTTGCATTAATTAAGGAAAGTTTTTAGCTATGATATGATTCAACAAAGCCTCTATCCCTGTTCTTTCTCTTCTTCTTCAGGAACCCCTATAATGTGGATGTTATTTCTCTTTATGTTGTGACAGAGCTCTCTAAGAGTTTCCTCAGACTTTTTGAATCTCTTTTCTTTTTTCTTCTCTGCTTTCATGCCTTCATTCCAGTTGTCCTCCAACTCGCTTCTTCGATCCTCAGCTGTATCCATCCTGTTTTTAATTCCTTCTTTTGTGTTCTTTATTTCTAATATTGTATTTGTCATCTCCGACTGATTCTTTTTTAATATTTCAGTATCCTTTTTTATACTTGCTATTTCTTTATTTAGGTGTTTGTGATGACCATCCATTGTTGTTCTAAGATCCCTAATCATCCTTACAATCATTATTTTAAACTCTGCATCCAGAAGTTTGATTATTTTCATATCACTCAGTTCATCTCCTGAAGGTTTCTCTTGTGGTTTCATTTGGACTGCACTTCTTTGTCTTCTCATTGTGTCTCGGTGTTTGGGTGTTTTCTTTGTAGAGCTGGTTGAGTTTAGGCTTGGTGTTGTATGCTTCCAGTTTTTACTTGTGTTGTTTCTAGGTCTTCTTGGGTTGGCATCAGCTGTTATTTGTAATCCACTTTAGGATTTGGGCGGCTTTGAAGTCTTGATTTGTTTGTTTTCTTAACAGATGATTGTCTTGTTTGCTGATCTCAGCAGGGGGCTTATTTGAAACTGTATCCAAGAATGCGGTGGGTGTTACCTGAGGCTCTGAAGTCCTCTTCTGCCAGTTAATCCCTCTGGGGGCGGGTTGCTTTCTCAGCTTCAGTAGGGGCAGTTGTATCTCAGATCTTCATGGAGACCTGAGTTACTGCCCCTCCTCCCCACTTCTTGTTTTCAACTGTGTCTTGTTGCGCTGATTGGAGCTGGAGAGATGTCTGTATCTCTGTGAACTGGAAGTACTTTTGTATTTTGCTTTGTGGAAGGATCAGCCCCTTCCCCAGTTATGGCTGCCTCCAGCACTGAATGAGTCAGCTTTTCATGCCATCACCTATATTCCTCTCCCCCTCACCATCCATCTCTCTCTCTCTCCTTTCTTTTTGGAAGACAAGCGGGCCCTTTCAACACACCTCATTCCCTGGTCATCAGGCAAGTGGCTGTGAGCAGTATTTACTGTTCTTTTCCTTGTAGTGAGAGCCCAGCCTCACCCCATCCCCTCTGTTCCTGTAAGGGGAGATTCAGGTGCTTCCTACCCGGTTGGTTGTGGCTTCTTCTTTGTTCCTTGGTTTTTGAAAGCTGTTCTTGTAGTCCAGATTTGGTTTTTCATGCTGATTGTTCATAAATTAGTTTATAATCCAGTTCGGTGGTGTGAGCTGGGAGTCTGTGCATCTGCCTACTCCGCTGCCATCTTCAGGTCCCCCTTTGCCGGAGGGGGAGGAAGGGCCTCTTATTTCTGCTGAAGAAAAACAGTTCACATCTTGTTCCCTTGCCTGTTAAGGCAACCGGGTGACTCTGGCTGGCCATGGTCTGCCAAGCCCCGGGAGCTGGCACGGTTCTGAGCGTCCGCCAGGCTGGGACCTCTGGGTCCCTCCCGTGTGATCACGGCTCGCACTCACATCCCTCCGCGGCGGTGAGGACCGGGCCTCTCCCTGCACCACGGCGCCTGCCACAAGTGCTGGCCCAGAAGCCGAGCGATCAAGGCTGCAGCGCGAACTCCCAAGCAAGCCGGTCGCCGGCCCAGCCGGTCAGCTCCCAGGGAGGCCGTTCACTCTGGGGATCACTTTTAAATCAGATGTTACCAGTTCTGAATAGGTCCTTTTGTATTTTATCTTTTATATAATCTATCTTTCTTTACATTCTAGAAAGTTTCTTAAATATGTCATCTTTTAATGATTTAAATAATCTTTCAATTTGTTTTTAAATTCCTAATTCACATATTGTTTTTTTTTCATAGCACATCCTTCTTATTTTATAGATACTATATTTTATTTAGTCTCCTGGGGAAAAAAGTATTTGATTATAAACAATTTTTTTATCAGCATGATACATAAAGTATATGTTACTATTGGTTTTTCATTATCATGTTGCAGATATTCTCCAAACTATGTTGAATACTGCTTTTATTTTGCTCACATTTAAAAAGAAATAAATAAAAAGTCCTGTATGTGTTAAGTTCAGCAGACTTCATATTAGAGTGAGTCAGGAGTGGGGGAGTAGCGACTAAACTAGGAGGCCTCCAAATGCCAGAATAAGGGGAGCTTTGCCAGGGGTCGGGAACCTTTTTGGCTGAGAGAGCCATAAATGCTACATATTTTAAAATGAAATTTTGTGAGAGCCATACAACAACCCATGTACGTTATGCATTATCCAATAAAAATTTGGTGTTGTCCTGGAGGACAGCTGTGATCTGATCCAGCCACCCACAACCATGAACATAAGCGGTAGGAAATGAATGGATTGTAATACATGAGAATGTTTTATATTTTTAATGTTATTTTTTTTATTAAAGATTTGTCTGTGAGCCAGATGCAGCCATCAAAAGAGCCTCATCTGGCTTGCGAGCCATAGGTTCCCGACCCCTGCTTTACACGTTTTCATTCTGAGAATTGTGTTAGTTATCCAGAGACAGATGATGCAATTTTTAAGAGAAAAATCCCGTAATTTTTGTTCAGAGGTTAGTGCCTGGTAAGAGGGGGACTACATGTGATGATAAGAGATTTCTACTCTCTGCTGACCTTGAGGTCTGTGAGTTATAGCCACTCAAGTGTCTCCTTGAGCAGTTTATCTCTCCTTGACTTTGTCTCCTGCAGTTTCCTTTCCCATTATTCCAGTCTGTAATTTAGTGCCATATTTGGTTCATCCTTTTCCCTTTTGTCTTTTTCCAAAATGTATGATTCTTACCCATTGACTATGTCATTACCATTATCTTCATTGTTGTGGACTTTATACCTCTTTTTATCTTTACTATAAATTTAAGTAGGAATGAAAAAAAGATATATGCTTGTGATCAGTCCACTGTTTTGAAACAGAAGTCCTAAGAAAGACAAGGGAAGACCAAACACTTGTCTCTGTGATAAGAAAATAGTGACACTGAGTAGTACAGCAGTGCTATTTTAGTCCCTTTCATGTTCCTAAAGCTTACTTATTGTATTAAATATACAATCTTTATTTGAATACAATGATAAAATCTTAAAGTGCCCTCGAGGTCATTTTGTCAAACTTCAATTTGGAGGTTGGAATTCCTTTTATACCATTTTACTCAATCTTTTTTCAGAATATAACTAATCATCCTCATTGAGTATTTAATAAAGTACGAATCATTGGAAAATTTGCTTTCTTAGAAAATCCTTCAAATTTAGGAATAAATCTAGCTTCTCTTTTAGTTTTACCCACTGATTCTAATTTTTCTATTAAAAACATGCAATTCAGGGGACTCTGTGAAAACTTGAAATTGTATATAAATATAATTTTATATGTACATAGAACAATTTTCTGTGAAGTGGTTCTATAGGTTTCGTGATACATATTCCCAACTTAACCTATAAACAAACAAAAGGCTAAAAGTCACTGTTCTCAAAACAGTACAAAGCTGTCTTTCTGTAATTTCTGGCAGTTCTCCAAATATCCAAGGTAACTATAATCCATTTAAAAAATACTTATACAATGAAAGCCTCAAAGTCATTAAATAGCATGATACTGTGGCTATTTGAATAAGATTCATATTTTAAAGAGCTCAATCTAAATTTTTAAAATCTGTTTATGTCCATTATCCATTAATAAAAAGGGTCAGTTAGTAAAACAGTAGTAAGTTCAGTATACTTTATGATGGGAACTAGGGGTTCATTGGCTTTTGGAAGAAGTGGAATGATCAAAATTTTGTTTATGCTGTAGTCACTACACTTGTAAGCTATTCTGTAACAAAGGATTGGAATAAATCAGTGGGATTTTTACTTTCACTAACAAATACATCAGCACTATTTATAAAAACCATTGTAAAATCTTGAGCAATTTTTAGAAAACATACTATTTTGTATAAAATTATTATGACTTTGTAGAAAGTGTCACAATTATCAGGACTTTATGAGAAAGTTCATTTTTTTGCACATAATTTTTATTTGTTAAATTATTTAAAAAACAAATGAGTATTTTATGCCTAACCAGGTGGTGCACAGTGGATAGAGCATTGGACTGGTACGAGGAGGACCCAGGTTCAAAAACCCGAGGTTGCCGGCTTGAACATGGGCTCACAGCTTGAGCATGGGGTTGCTGGCTTGAGTGTGGGATCATAGATGTGACCCCACAGTTGCTGGCTTGAGCCCAAAGGTTACTGGCTTGAGCAAGGGGTCACTTGCTCTGCTGTAGCCCCCTGGTCAAGGTACATATGAGAAAGTAATCAATGAACAAATAAGGTGCTGCAACAAAGAATTGTTCTCATCTCTCTCCCTTCTTGTCTGTCTGTCCCTATCTATCTGTTCCTCTCTCTTACTCTCTGAAAAAAAAAATTAAAAATAAATGAGTACTTTAATATAAATTAGGAAAAAATAGATAACAGTTACATAAAATATTATTACCCAGTGTATCAATGTTAAGATTTTGGTATATATGTTTTCACAATAAAATATATCCTTTGTCCTCTTTAATGATCAAAACATTATGAATGTCCTTTCAGAGATTGAATGTAGACCTAACTTTTTATTTTAAATTATAACATAGTATTCCATTGTTTAGATGCCTTATGCTTAACTTAATCTGTCTAAATAGACATTCTGTTTCCATTCTTTGCTTTCATAAACAACAGTATAATATAAACCTTAGTATATATATTGTGGTTATATATATTGCCAAAATTCCCTTGAGACAAATTTATACCATTATTTATGTAAGTTAAAATCTTCCCCTTTTGGAGCACTTAGGCTAAACCAGGGCATCAATCTTATTTTTTAAAACAACATTCTAGTTTGAAGTACAGTTATTAATGAGCAAAAAGTACTTTTAAAAAGGGTAGTAAAATCAGAGAAATTCAAGTCTAGATAAATTGACAACGAATTATTTCCTGAAAAATTACATTATTATTCAATTATTTTAATTATAATGTATTTTAGAAATTATTCCAAAAACTTTTCACATATAAAACCAGAAAATGGAGCCAGTGAAGTAATATACAATAGAGTTTTTAAACTTGTACTGTACACAAAAGAATATTACTCTTCATTGTATTTTAAATATGGTAATCAACTTTTGTATATTAAAAACTGAAAGAAAAGTTTTGATTATCCATATTATTTTTTTAAGACTCAATTGTTCTTAAATGAGGTTTATGGATTTTTAGGTCAAAGTTTAAAAATAAAAGGCAATTATGTACCTGGAAAGTCCTGAAATTAACTTGATTTGGATTAATGTTTCCAGGATACTGTAATGTTAAGTCCATTGTTTTCTATTTTTACACCCTTATTTAGGTATGAGATTTGTAATATAAATTGCATAATTTGATATTCAGTGTTTTAAAATATATTCCACTTCCAAATATATAAATAACTGAGATCATTATACATAACGCTTTAACAGAGAAACCCTTATGATGCCACTATGATGATCCATTTTGCCCCCATCTGAGCTGTCTATATCACAGCACCCCACTCTTTCTGCAGAGAGAAAGGAAGCATGACCCAAAGAACAAGGCTGAAAGTGCAAGGCAAGGACCCCAGAAATTGTTACTGGGCACCTGAAAGCCCAAAGCCACACCTGGGGAAAAACTTGCAGTCCAAGAGCCCTGTGACTTTTCAGAGGAAAAGTCTGTAGTGGGCTAGACCCCTGAGCGCGAACCGCCCTGCCTGCTGACGTGAGGCTCAGACCCAGACATTTCACTGCTGAGTCCGCAGCTTCTTAGTGGAAGGTTGCAGCTGGTGTCCTGAACTGCGCATTCTTGATCAGTATTTTAGCAGATCACTCCCAGCTTGGACTTGTTTGTTTAGTTCCTGGGTTTAAACCTAAGCTAAGTAGCACATATATCACACTGCCTACGCTCAAACTCAAATGTTTTACAAAGTACATTAAGACTGTAACATCTGTCTTCACAGGAGATTGTGCTTCTAAGAACCCATCCAGGCCTCTCCGGCCCCTTCTGGCTGCCTTATATTGGTCCAAGTTTACTAAGCGTCCTCCATCCACTCTGTTATCTACTTTCTCTTTGAAAAAAAAAATTGCTGACATCTACCTTCTACTGTCACATATTCTCATTTTCCTTGTCTTACTGGATTTATATTTCTTTAAAAACATACTTCCTTTCATATCGGTGGGGTTATAGAAACAGCAGAGATATAAACTAAGCCTCATCTCAGCCAACACTCCATAAAGTTCATTTTCCTAAAATTACTTATCAGATTATTTAGGCAACATTGAATTAAAAAACCTACATTTTCTACCAATATTTTCTATGAAATCAGGAAAAAGGTATGGAATTAATAGTTCTTAACATCATCTGCAGTCTTATGAAGAGAGTGGGTATTCTCTACAAACAAAAGCAGTGATTTAGAAGAAACAATAAGAACAACTCATGGTTGACTAGCATTATTTTAGACTGTTCCTATTATTTCACTCATTGTTCAGAAGCAATTCCAAATATTCATGTAAAATATAACATAAATAATAAAATTTACCAATAAATCTTTTAATTGTGCTCTAAATAGTGAATATGGTTGCCAGAAAAAAATATGGTATAGTTCTTATGGTTATTAATGAGGAGATTAAGAAGGATGTCATTGTGCCTGGAAAAATGATGAGAGGGAATAACATGTAAATTATTAGAGTTGATAATAATGAAAAATTCCAAAAAAAAAGTTTTTCTGAAAGTACTGGCAAGTGCCTTAATTACGTTATAGTAATATGTTTTGTTATGGTTTTCTAGACACAGGTTTGTGCTTAAAATAAGTCTAAGGTTGAATTTTAAAAAGCTAATTCCTATGAGGCTATGTCATAACAGATGAGATTGTTTCTGCCATCTTTGCCTCAATTTTGGTCATACTAATTAAAAATAATTGAAGTCTATTTCAACCAATTATAATAAAATTATATATATATATATATATATATATATATATATATATATATATATATATATATATATATATATGGCACCAAACCACATTGTTAGTTAGATATTCTATGGGCTACATTTTACAATAATATCAGAATATTTTTAAATTGTGAATATTAAAAACCAAAGCCAGCCCTGGCCGGTTGGCTCAGTGGTAGAGCGTCAGCCTGGCGTGCGGGGGACCCGGGTTTGATTCCAGGCCAGGGCACATAGGAGAAGCGCCCATTTGCTTCTCCACCGCCCCCCTCCTTCCTCTCTGTCTCTCTCTTCCCCTCCTGCAGCCAAGGCTCCATTGGAGCAAAGATGGCCGGGCGCTGGGGATGGCTCCTTGGCCGCTGCCCCAGGTGCTAGAGTGGCTCTGGTCGCGGCAGAGCGACCCCCGGAGGGGCAGAGCATCACCCCCTGGTGGGCAGAGCGTTGCCCCTGGTGGGCGTGCCGGGTGGATCCCGGTCGGGCGCATGCGGGAGTCTGTCTGACTGTCTCTCCCCGTTTCCAGCTTCAGAAAAATACAAAAAAACAAAACAAACAAACAAACAAAAAAACCAAAGCCATATTTTCACAATTGGTATTTTTACTATGATTTAACTATTCAAGTACTATCACTATTGGAATAATGTTATTTCAACCCTCTGTCTTTGAATAACATGCCTGAAATATCTAAACTGTAAGTGTAAATAGATGGGAAACATTATATTTTTTCTAGGAATAGTTTTAAGTTGAAAAAAATATGTTTAGATTTTTTTTTTTTCCAAGCAAAGGTATGAAGTTGAATATAGTCTTTTACCAGTCTGTTTTTTATTTTGCAGATAATCAATGCCTAATCTGTGTCATCATTGAGGGAGAAAAAGAACTAAATTTTTTCTTTAAAATAGTCTTTAGCGTGAAGCAAATGACAGAATGATGTGCTGACAACTTACAACTAGATTTTTTATGCCACATCCCTGTGGGCTTTGACATCACCACTATTGTTAAACATTTATAAATTACTAAAGATGATTCCATTCTTCTTATTTAATTACAATGTTATAGATCAGAACTCTACATAGACAAATCATATTGTATCCAGTTTTCATTCTAGCAGTTTTATTTCAGGGTATGTTATTTCATTGGTAGATATACAAATATAGCAATGTTCTATTGTATAACACCTGAGGGTTGATCTTTCTGTAACAATATTAATAAAAACTTAAGATGATCAACTATTATTTATTGAGTCTATGTTTTTATATTGTTTCACAATAATTTTATGAGGAAGGTAATTTTATTTTCACATTGTTTTGAGATAAAGAGAAATGTAGTCCATCCAAGCACAGACTAGTCAGGGAGGACATTGATATTTGTTGGGTATCTTACATATAAACTAGAAAAATTATTAAATATTATATCTATACCTTTGTTTAATATTTATAAAAGTTTTAAAAGGATATTCTTATTCCTATTCTATATACAAGGAATTAAGACTCAGAGATATTAAGTTAATTACTTGAGGTTGCACAACTGAAGTGTAACAAGTTCCAAAACAACTAAAAATATTATGACTGCATGTCAGTGTACATAAAAAAGTTATGTGAGACATAAAATATATCTTCTGTAAAACCATAATTCATATTTATGCTAATAGGTGCATGAAAACTTCTGACTTAAAAATATACAATTTTCTATGTTGACTTTACTTAAAACTATTAAGACAGTGGGTAAGCATTTTATAAATAAGTTAAACTATTATAGTTTATGATATATAAAAATATTGATCTTTAGTACCATTCACTGAGAGATAAAGTGAGCAAAAGTCTTCCTTTAACTACCACTTGAATAACTTTAAAAGTTTATATTTTTTTATTGCCACATGGAAGGAAGTTTATGTTATATGTGAACTAAGAATGACAAAGCTATTGATTCAAGTTAAAAGCACTGAAATAATAACTGGAATATTGAAACTAAGACATTTAATTAGTTTCAAAATAAATGAGTCTGTATTATAGTACCATTCTTTGGATCTAAGCCTTTATTCCTAATAAAGTTTTATTAAAATATGCATATCATGTTGTAAACCCATATAGAAAATGGAAGGAGCCTGTAAATATTGGTAATGTATTAAACAAAAACATACTTGTATTTTGAATATATTGATTTTTTAACATACACAGTACAAATTTTCCAGAAAAATAATTTCATGTCTACAACTTTTTCATTGCTTAAGCCAAGTATGTTAAGAAATCTGAAAACTAAAAATACATCTACAATATGACCCAGCAATTTCACTTCTGGGTGTTTATCCAGAAAAAATGATAACACTGATTTGAAAATATATGTACCACTGTGTTCTTTGCATTATTATTTACAATAGCCAAGACAGAGAAGCAACCTAGGTGTCCATAGATAGATGAATAGATAAAGAAGATGTCATGCACACACGCACATGAATATTACCCAGCAATAAAAAAAATAAAATCTTTCCATTTTAGACAACATACATGGATCTAGAGGTTATTGCACTGAGTGAAATAAATCAGACAGAAAAGGACAAATACTTTAAGGTTTCACTTCTATGTGGAATCTAAGAAAACAGTATGAAAAAACAAAACAAAAACAGACTCATAGAAATAGAGACCAAAAAAGATGGTTGCCAGAGGGGAGAGGAGTGGGCAGATGGGTGAAAAGATATATGAGAATGTAGTCACAATACTGTGATAATAATACTAGAATTAGTGAGATGATCACATTTTAAGGTATAAAAATGTCAAATCACTATACTGTACACCTGAAACAAATATAACTAATATAAAGTATTGCATACCAAATATACTTAAATTAAAAGAAAAGAAAAGAACTAAAATAATGAACTCAGTTGTTCCAAATCTGTGTAGCACACAGACATAAAAAGATGAACATGGTGCATGACCATCTCAGGAAGGTTGGAAAGGGAAGACTGGCAATCAAGCTAGAAGAGATTTGCACTAGTCATCTCCATTCAAATGGTGATCAAAACGCTGATCATCAGTACTAGAAGTTCAATAAATGTGTTGCATCTAAAATGTATAACACTTCTTGAATATTCTCTATAAGTGGCATAATATGTTTAAAACATTCCCTTTGAATTTTATTGTTTAATTCACTATTTTATAGATAGTAAAATGGAAGTAGAGAAAAATTTAGTAATCTGGAGCCTGGCCAAGATGAAGAAACAAATACTCAGAGAGGTTAGTTTTTTAAAACTTACAGAGAGTCTCAATGGCAGAATCAAGATGAGAATTGCCAAAAGTAACAAAAAAGAAAAAGAGAATTTTAAATAATATCATTCTTTTAGGAATTAATTTTTTAAAAATTGACTGTAAAGCTCTCTACAGGTATGGAATTCCTTCCTATACACTTGAAGCTAGAGTGATAGCTATAGGAGACAATAGTTTTCTATTTTTTTAAAGATTTATTTTATTAATTTTAGAGACAAGAGGGAGAGAGTGAGAGAGAGACAGGAACATCAACCTGTTCCTGTATGTGCCCCCACTGGGGATGGAATGGCAACCTCTGTGTCTTGATGATGCACAGTTCTAACAACCGAACTGTCCCACCAGGACATAGTTTTCTAGTTATAAAGGCTGTGATCATACATAAAACAAACCATGTGAAGATTGAGTGCAGATAGAAAAAATTAAATATTTCTAATAATGACAATTCTTAATACCAAAGTTGTAAAGAGGCAATTTTAAGGTTAAACCAAACAGATGAATCCTGTTTGTCAGAAAAATTTAGTAAAAAGTGCAGTAACATATTCTGAAGAACAGGTTGTTCTTAGACTCAAAAATAATTGTATCAATTGTCTTTGAACAGTTAAAAAATAGCTTTAAAATTTTGTTTTATATTTTTAGAAATTTTTAACTGAACTTACTGAATAATTTGGGGTCTTGAGTTGGAATCAGAAAATGTCCCTCTGATAATGTAATATGACCCAGTTGTATATACCATAGTATATGACCATTGTATATCAATGCCCTGTTTATTCCATCTGTTCTCCTTCTCCCAGCAACCACTTGGGGCCAGTATGTGCACAAACAGTAACGTAAGCTGTGGTAAAATTAACATGATGCATATATTTACTCAATGGATTTAAAAAAAATAGTTGAAGGGATAAACTATTAAAAAAAGTTAGAAGCATAAGGCTTTATTGTTCACAGGAAAATGTTGGAGGTAATAAAACTTGAAATACTACAAATGTGAGTTATTAAAGTATAGAAATTCCTGTATATGAAGGGAATAAATGTCAGATGGTCCATATGGCATAAGGGTAAAGGAAAGTGAAATATGATTTAATTCATTAATTTGCTTAATCATTAAATAAATATTATGTGACTGCTTACCATGTGTAAGTCTTGTGCTGGGCCTTGCAAGTAGAATAAAGATGAATAAAACATGTCTCTTGCCTGGGGGCACTCACAGTCAAGGTCTAGTGAACAATAATAAAAAACTAAGTATACAAAGAGAAGGATTTGTATGATCAATGTGTTGGGAATTAAAGTCTGAAAGCCATCTGTCCACAATAGCTGATTATTGATTTTTACCTTATCTTATTCCAAAAAGAATGTTTTAGGAATGAGACAGACACAATGAAACCAATATGAAATCTAGGGTGTTAAGGAAGAAGAAAAAATAACCGTTACAGAGGTAGAAATAAATATGTACCTCTCTTTACAAAGTATAAACTACAACCCAACCAAATCTGAATTAGAGATAGATAAAAAAAAAATACTCAGAAAGAAAAAGATGAGTAGAACAGACTTTTTAAAAAAGAAAAAATGAAATGTATACATTTCAATACTATTAATTTTACTTGCAAAGGCTTTGAATATTAAATATCATCTCTCAGTATGTGATGATATTTATAAATATGCTTTCAACTAAGGAATAGTATGTGGCATGTAATCTATTTTCTCTCTTTGTTTATATTTTTATTATTTGCTGCTCATTATAAAATCTTCATGACATTAAAATTGAAAAGTGAAAAGAAATTAAAAGCTCAGATCACTATTATAGTCTTATAACTTCAGCAGAGATTTGAATAAAAAATTTATAGTTTGCTATCATCCTGACTCCTGAACTTACACTCAGATCAGCTACAAATTGGTACTATGTCGCAAGGCACTGAAACACCACAGAGCTCTGAAATAATTTCCTGTCAGATCAGACAACCTAGTTATTTCGTTTCCCAGGTGTCCCGGTGACCAATATGATTGGCAACAACAGGAGTGCTTTTCAGCTTACCATTTAGCTGAAAATGTACAGTGTATTTTAGAGTGATAGAGTTTTCTCTGCTCATTCCATCTGTCCTTTCTTTGTATTTGGTTCTTAGAGCAAAAGAAAGAGTGCCACCGACTGGGTGTGGGATAAGAAGAGCATATGAACATAAAATTGTAAGGTCTTACCAAAGGCTGATTCAGTAATTGTGTAAGAAAAAAAAAATCCAAAGACTGTCTCCTTTTTACTAATAATGATTTCATATACTTAATTAAATATTTAATTATATTATATTAATTAAATGTATGCAATCAGTAAAAACTGAATGGGAATAATTTTAAAATTTTTATGTAAATATTTAGAAATAAAGGTTTCTTCATCTTTTGTCTTAGACTTTATTTGTTAAAGAAATTTTTTTGTTTTATAGCAGTTTCAGTTTCATGGCAAAATTCAGAGGAAGGTACAAAGATTTCCTATGCACAACAGCCTCAGTGTATGCCTAGCCTCCCTTATCAACATTACTCACCAGAGTGGTACATTTATTAAAGTTAAGAAACATACATTTGACAAATCACCACCAACCTAAGTTTACAGTTTACATTAGGGTTCACTCTTGGTGTCCTACATTCTATAGATTTGGATAAGTGTATAAAGACAGCGTATCTGTAATTATAATATGATACAGAGTATTTTCAGTGACCTAAAAATTCTTTGTGTTTTGCTTATTCATTGTTCTCCCCCACCCCCTCAGCAACCACTGATCTTTTTAATGTCTTCATATTTTCCCTTTTCTAGAATGTCATATAGTTGAAATCATATAGTATGTAGCATTTTATGTTGGCTTCTTTTACATAGTAATATTTAAATTTCCTTGGCTCCGTAGCTCCTTTCTTTTGCATTATCCAGATGTGCAGTTGGTTTACTCATTCAGTACTGAAAAATATCTTGATTATTTCCAATTTGGGCAATTATGAATTAAATTGCTGTAAATATTTATTTCCAGGTTTTTGTGTGGACACAAGTTTTCAACTCCTTTGGGTAAATACCAATGAGTGTGATTGCTGGATTGTGTGGTAAGAGTACATTCAGTTGGCAAGAACTTTGCAAACTATCTTCTGAAGTGGAAGTACTAATACTTAGATATAAATCTAACAAAATTGAATAATATCTATATGAGGAAAACTACAAATCTTTGATGGATGAAATTAAAGAACTAAATAAATGAAGAGATATTTTATGTTTAAGGATAAGAAGACTCAATATTTTCAAGATATCACTTCTTCTCAATCTGATCTATCGATTCAACATAATCACAATCAAAATTCCAGCAAGTTTTATATTGATATTGAAAAATTGATTCTAAAGGTTATATAGAAAGACAGAAGACAAAGAATAGCCAGCTCAGTGTTGAAGGAAAAGTACAAAATTGAAGGATTGATACTATCTAAATTCAAAAACTACAAGAAATCTACAGAAATAAAGACAGTGTGTTGTATAAACAGACCAATAGTCAAATAGATTAATAGAACAGGATAGAGGCCCCAGAAATAGACCCACATAAAAATAGTCAGCTGGTCTTTGGATAAAGGAGCAAAGGCAACACAGTGGGAGCAACAAATAGTTTCTTGAACAAATAGTGCTGTAACACCTGAAATTCACATGAAAAAGGTAAGTCTTGACCTCACAGCCATAACAAAACTTAATTCAAAATAGACCTCATACCTAGATGTGAAACACAAAACTATAAAAACTCCTAGCAGATCTTATGGGACAAATCTTAGATGACCTTGGGTATCGTCCTCTTTATTCTTTATAACTTTCCTTGCTTTGAAACTTCCTCTGTCTGAAATTAATACGGCTACTTTTGCTTTATTTTGATTAGTGTTACCATGGTATATGTATATTTTTTTCTCTTCCATTGACTTTTAATCTATATGTGTTTTTATATTTAAAATGGACAACACAGAGTTGGGACATGTCTTTTGATCCACTCTGGCAATCTCTACCTTTCAACTGGGATATTCAATCATTGATATTCAATGTGATTATTGATATAGTTGAATTAATATCTACCATGTTTGTTACTGTTTCCTATTTGTTAACTGTGTTCTTTGTTTCTATTTTTGTTTTCCATTCTTTTTCTGCCTCTTTTGGTTTTAACTGAATATTTTATTTATTTTTTAAATTTATTTTTCAGACTTTTTAAATGAAATTTATGGGGGTAGCACTGGTTAATAAAATTATATAGATTTCAATTGTACAATTCCGTAATGTATCATCTATGTATGGTAATGTGTGTTCACCACCCAAAGTTAACCATAGACTTGACCTCTTTACCCTTTACTATATTCCTCATCCCCTTCCCTCTACTATCCAATCATACTGTTGTCTGTTTCTATGTTAACTGAGCATTTTAAATGATTCCATTTTCTCTTCTTTATTAGCATATTAATTATACTTTTTCTTTAATTTTTTAAGTGGTTACCTGAGTTCACAATACACATTTAAAACTCATACGAGTCTACTTTTGAATAACACAATACCTCTTCACTAGTAGTATACCTTATGACAATGTTTTTCAACTGCCAGTGCATGGACTGGTGGCAATCTGCCAGAAATTTCACGCTGGTCCTTAAAAGAGTTAACCACCCTGATGTTGTATGAAGATTCAGGGTGGTTAACTCTTTTTGCGGACCAGCACAGAATTTCTGGCAGAGCAGCAGTTGAAAAACACTGTGCTACATCTTTTAAAATTGTTCCGTATTCCTTGGATATTCTGTCCTTTTTTTTTTTCAGTCTTTCTCTTTCTTTACTTTTCAGTTTTGGAGGATTTTAATGATAAAGCCTCAAGTTCAAAGATTCTTTCCTCAGCTGTGTCCAGTTTATGAGTAAGCCCATCAAAGGCTTAGTGTTACCATGGTATATTTTTTGAAAGGCACTATTCAATTTTGTTATAGTGCTTTTTATCTCTAGCATTTATTTTTGGTTCTTAGAACTTCCATCTTTCTGCTTACATTACCTGTGTGCTTTTGCATCCTATATATTTTATTCATTAGAAACCTTAGCATATATACCATAATTGTTTTAGACTCTAATAATTCCAACATCCCTAACAGGTCTGGTTCTGATGCTTGCCCTGTCTTTTCAAATTGTGTTTTTTCACCTTTTGGTATGCCTTGCAATTTTTTCTTGATAGCCAGACATGATGTATTGGGTACAGAAAACTCCTATAAATAGGCCTTTAGTAATGTGATTGTGAAGTGGGAGGAGGGAAAGGGAAGAAATCTATAGTCCTGTGATTAGGTCTGAGCCTTTGGACTGTGAACTTTACACGTGTTTTTAATTTGTTTATCCTTTCTTAAATGGGAGGAGACGACTAGAGTATGTGGGAGTTAGGTATTTCCCCCCCTCTGCCTCAGGGAGTTAGGCTTTTTTTAAAAAAAAAAATTAGTTTTGCCTAAGGCCAGGCCTTGTTAAAAAGATCAGAGATTCTGGGGCATCCCAGAATGATTCCTTTCCTCTCCCCTGAGAGAAGTAGAAGGGAATTTTTCTCCAAAATACTATTGGAACCTGATTGAGCTCCTGAAGATAAATTTCACAAAGTTGTGATGCCTCCTAGTGATGGGTTCTTCAACTTCTAGAGTCTTGAGGTCTCAGAGTTATCCACACTGAGCCTCCAGCAATTTGTCAATTATAGTTCTGGTTTTTCTATAACAACACTGGTTTTCCTGGTGGTCTTAACTCTTGACTCTCTGCTCTGGTAAGTTATTTTCTATATGGGCACATGGGTCTTGGTGGCAATCTTGGTGGCAGGAGTTTGCTCTATGTTTTCAACTCTTAATGAATTCAATTGTTGATTTTTTAGTAAATTCCATTTTTTACTTGTAGTTTGGGTAGAGTGGTAGTTTACAAGATCCTTATGTGCAGAACTGGAAACTAGGGGTCTAACCTTGCAGATTTTTAAAATTCCTTTTACCATTTCCCTAATAATACAGAATAATTATGTTGTCTATGTAAAGATCTTGATAGTCTAATCCTATTTTATAATATTAAAAAACTCAGTTTACTGAATGTAGGGGACTGACAGAAAGACCCAGAATGTGGGCTCTGGTTAACAACATAGACTGCAGAGATCATCTAGCTCCCACACTTTTCTGGGCTGCTTACCTCAGCTCCAGCTCCCACCTTTTTGGGCTGCCTTACTCATTTTCAGTTCCCATACCTTTCTAGAGCAGTGATGCTTTTTCAGGCTGTCCAGCTCAACAACTGACATTACCTCCCTGATATAATGTTGGCCCCATGCCACTACTGTTCTAAGCACTATATCTACCATGCCAGCACTACTAGGTTAGGACTGCAGGAATAATCAAGAATAATAAGAAGAGAAGGACTGTAGGACTGAGGAATAAAGAAATAAGGAATGAAAAATTTATAGGGATACAGCATGGAATAAAGCATTGCAACATGTCTCATCTTCCTCCAGCTCCTCATGCTTTCTTCACCTTGGAAATCTCACCATCCCTTGTGGAGCAGGTGGGCTCTCACATTTGGCGCTGTGAACAGGATGCACACTGACACTGAAATACTAAAAACCCTTATAACCTGACCTCTTGTAATTAAAGGTGGTCAAAGTGGAAGAGAAAGGAGCTCCCCTTGTCTAATGTTAAATAATTTTCATCAACCCAAAGTCAGCATTTAAAATTTTAATAGCTGGTTCTCTAACTTGATATAGTACATTCTTTAACTCTGTTATTTACTTCATAGACTACTAGTTATCCTTAAAAAATACTCACTAGTCCCCTTTGCTATAAGATGCTTTAATATTTATGCCTATTGGGGACCTATACCCAAACAACTTAAAATAGTAGCATGTCATAAAATCTGAACTGTAGGCTATAAATATGGTACACTCTCCCTAAAACAGAGATTCATGTTTTGTCTACTAGGGAATGTAGGTTCTCAAAAATTCCCTTTTTGTCTGTGTCAAAATAAGGAGTTGTAATCTCTTAAGGTCTAGTTTTCTACTTAATTATTTAGAATTTATGTGTTTAACAAATATTGTGTCTATTTTATGCCAATGCTAAGAATCAAGACAAAACACCAAACTGATCAATCTTTCCTAATGGAATTTAAAGTTCAGTGTAGAAATTTTAGGACACTGTTCAAAAATTATTACAACATATTGTACAATCTTATGCTACCTATCCATAATAATAGAGGTTACAATTAGGAGGATCAAATGTAAGAGGCATATTTTTCAGATTGTCTCATTCAATAGTCATAGCTCAACTTCTAGACTTTCTGTACTATAGAGTCTGCAGAGCTAAAATCGACATTTTTCAGTCTTCATAGACTTGGGGCACCCCTCATAAATTAAACCCCATTTGAAAAAGCACCCAAGTCATATTAGAAAGGTAAAGGTGGGCATTGTTAGATAACATATGAGGGAATCGTAGCTCTGGCAGTTGTAGAGCAACTTTAAGTATTCTTAACTCAGGAACTAAGCAGTAGACATTGGCTGCAATGGGTTTCCTATGGCATAGCTGTACACTTCTCCAAAATATATGCTCCTTCCTTGGCTATATAGCTACCAACTTTGTTTTCCTGGTCTGGAAGTAACTCTTTTTAACATTGACACCTTTTAATGATGCCCTTTCTTATTAACCAAAGGAAGGAGATTCTATTTTCTGTAACAAGAACCTTGACAATAGAGTATGCCTCTAAGTGCCACTGAAAGTTTTTCTTCAGGATCCTAGGTTTTCAATGATCTTAAATTTGATTGTATATGTTAATTTATGAGCATGAGGTTCCTATAGTCCATAGTTGCATACATTTGTAATCTTCACCAATCTGGGCTGAGATACTAGAATTTGATTTCTGGCAGGTGGTTTTTGTTTTTTGTTTTTCTTTAACTTGGATTCAAGACTCCAGACTAATGGCCAACTTTCTTGGAGCATAAATTTTATTTAGTCCCTCTTTTACAGACTATAGAGAATTTTCAGACTCTGAGATTTATGAATTTCCTCTGCCAAATATTAGATTTAAAAATCTAGCTTCAGTCTTTAAAATCTTATATCAGAGTCTGAAACAGAGATTTGTTTGCATGTACTCTTAGGGGAAGAAAAAGATATGCAAGGAGAAAAATCTTTTTGTGCTTTTCCAGCACCATCTAAGATAGAAGCTATTTTGGAAACACTAGAACTGATGATCAAAAGCTGTGCTGTTCATTATAATAGCTAGTATTCACATGTGGCTACTGAATTTTCATTTAATTCATTTATTAAATTAAATAGATAAAAATGTAGGGGCCCTAGCCAGTTAGCTCAGTTGGTTCAGAGCATCATCCTAAAACAAGGTTGTGGGTTGAATCCCTGGTCAGGGCTCACATGGGAAGCAACCAGGGAAGGCACAACTGAGTGGAACAACAATGAATGCTTCCCTTCCCTCCCCTCTCTCTCCTCTCCTCTCTCTGTCTCTGTAAAAATCAATAAAAATTAAGTCCAAGCAAGACAGCTTGGTTGGAATATCATTCTAGAGGACGGAGGTTGCCGGTTCAATTCCCTGGTTTGGGCACACACAGGAGCAGCTCCATGTTTCTGTCTCTCTCTCTCTCTCTCCCCTCATGTCCCTCTCAAAAAAAAATGTAGCTCTTCAATTATACCAGCTATATTTTGAGTGCTCAATAACCACATGTGCTAATGCCTATTGTATTGGACACCTGCTTTTTGTCATTGTTGTAATTATTGGCATTAATGGGACACTGCCCCTCCCCTAAGGAGCTTTGATCTAATCATGGAAAAGAGAGAGTAAGCATGTAACTAAATAAAAAACATTTTGGGTATTGGTATGTAATGACAAAGATAAAATAGGATAATATTATAGGGACTAGAAGGCTGCTGTACAGGTAGATTTATTAGCAAATGCTTTCTAAGTTACCAGTTGAATGGTAACAAGAAAATAGCACAACAAATCTTAAGGAAGAGTGTTTGAGCAGGTAAAACAATAACTATGAAAGAAAAAACAGAAGAAACTTGACCTATTTCAGGTGCAGACAGAAGGGCAATGTGACTGAAGGTTAGTGAAAAGGGTAAGAATGAAGCTGAGATCAGAGAAGTTGGCCTAATAGTTTGGGTTTTCTTCTGGTTGCAGTGAGAAGCCATTGAATAATTTCAGGTAGAATAGTTACACAATCTAATATATACTTTAAAAAAAGGCACTTGAGAATATTATACTAAGTGAAATAAGTAAATCAGAAAAAACTAAGAACTATATCATTTCACACATAGGTGGGATACAGAAAATGAGACTCAGAAACATAGATAAATGTGAAGTGGTTACCAGGGGGAGGGGATTGAGGGGAGGAGGTTAGGGGAGGGAGGTAAAGTGGGACAAATATTATAACTTGTATAGTTATATAAGATTAAAAATTATTTTTATAAGTAAAATTCTTTTAAACTTATTTATTGATTTTAGAAAGAGAGCAACATTTTTTTTTTTTTTTTGGAGGGGGAGAAGTGAGAACGTTAATTTGTAGTTGCTTCACTTTAGTTGTGCACTGATTGTTTCTCATACACACTTTAACTGGGGATCAGACCTTGAGCTCAAAATTGAGCCAGTGATTCCTTGCTTAGACCAGCGACCTTTAGGATCAATCCAGTGACTTCTGGGCTCAAGTCAGCAAGCTTGGGATCGTGTTGATGATCCTATGCTCAAGCTGGCAACATTGGGGTTTTGAACTGATGAACTCCGCATTCTGAGTCAACACTTTATCCACTGTGCCATCACTGGTCAGGCTACAAATTCTTTTTAGTTAAAATAATCATTTTTAATGTATTAAAAATGGACAAAAGAGTTATATCACTCTGGTTACCAGAAATAAGGAAAGGGTATGAAAGAAAAGTATTCTAAACTAGTACTTGACAAAGAATTGAACTGAAAAAGTAAAAATTCATTTAGGCAGTAATCATGAAATAGAGAAGTACAGGTCAAGTCCTTATTCCAAGATGGTTTAGCATTTTGATAGTGCACTTTTCACCGTTAGTTACTAACATGAGGATGAGACCACTATGACTGTTGTCTTTTGTTCACTTTATATCAAATTGCCAGTAAAGTACAGTAATTTTCAGCCATTTAATATATTTCAAACTAGTGATTTGGGAACAACCTAGAAGATAATAATTATGCATGCTGAAATAGCAGTACATATTTTGTAGCTTCACCATAGATGTTTATTAGTGACACTCTCATCTTGGTATTTTTTTTTTTACTTCTTTATTTTGGTCCAAATCTAGTTTGTTTATTTGTTATTGGCTCACTATGATATTAAAACAGCTGTAAAAATAAGATTATATCATTGTCCTTACAAAGGAAAGTATTGAAGCAGTTTAAAGAGGAATTCCATAATCCTGTGCTTTTGTTATTATTTCAAATATTTCTCAAAATATTGAGATTTAATAGTTCAAGAATTTGTCATGTGAATATAATCATTTTTAAAAAGCCATTTCTAGTTAATTTTTAAATTATTTTGTGAAACTAATCTTGCCAATTTGGAAATTCTAAGGCTATGGTAATATAATTTTGTTCAGATATAAAAATGTTTACATTTGGGAGTAATGTTTTTTTATTTCCATTAAGAATACTATGAGCAATTTTTGGCTAGATTAAAATATTGTCAAAAAGTGATAGAAAAGATATCAGTCTCATTTTTTTAAAAGACCACAATCTTCTTCAACACGGCTCTGGCTTCATAGATTCACCTCCACATTAAATTATGTTTTAATGTCAGATTAACTTTGGGAATCAACTCTAAATGACA
Organism: Saccopteryx leptura; assembly: GCF_036850995.1. Classification (NCBI taxonomy): domain Eukaryota; kingdom Metazoa; phylum Chordata; class Mammalia; order Chiroptera; family Emballonuridae; genus Saccopteryx; species Saccopteryx leptura. The sequence continues at coordinate 176,436,242 of NC_089504.1, read as the reverse complement.
CAGCTGCTCCCAGTTGCAGATGGGCACTGTGGCTTCAGTTTCTGACCGGCACAGAAAGACACAAGCAGTATGAGGAGCATTAATAAATAAATAGAAGAATCTTTGAGACTTAACACTTTTTCCTTCTTGAAAAAAATCTTTTTTCAAACTTTTCTTAGAAGAGAATTGCAGTGCTAGTGGTTGAGGCCAGGCAGGTTCTCACTGAATTCAGGCAGCTGGTAGAGGATCTGCAGAGCCAGAAAGCATCGGGCCATATCCGTTTATTGGAGGCTGGCAAAGACAGGTGAGCGAACAAACAACAAAAGGAAAAGAGCTTTTAAACCAAAGAAAATCTGCTTTTTGCAGTGAAGGGCAAAGGAGCAGGGAAAACCACACCTCACAGTGGGGGGAGAGCGATGTGGGAGAATCGCTGCCGAGGGAAGGCACCCACAGCCTTACATAGGCCATGTACACGTGGCGCTCCCACTCGCCCACGCACCAGTCAGGCAAAGTACCTGCAGCCAGTAAACCAGGGAGCAAGCCTAACACAGCTGCTTCCTGACAAGCATGTTGGTGAACTAACAGCATGAACTTTGCCATCAGACAAATCTTAGTGGAATTCTGACTCCATCTTAACTAGCTGCCTGATCACAGGCATTTTCTTTTAACTCTTTAATCTAGACCTATAAAATGGTGATAACAATACCCACCTAAAGGTTATTATAATAATTAATGAGACATTGCATGTAAAGCACTTAGTACCTGCTATGTAATATCAATAGATGCACAAAATACTGTATTTTATTAACTTTAAGGTACCATCATTGTAAACTCATTTTTTTGTACCACAGGTGAAGAAAATGACTAAAAATTGTGGTACCATTTAGAAGCATCTTCATTTCAGAAATGTTAACATGAAAAAATGTATGTACTAGAAGATACAATACAGCGATGTATTCTTTTATCAGTCTCTTGTTCTATCCAAAAAATGCAACCATTGTGAGGTATATTTGTCATTCAAATTGATTCTTTAACAGGTGTTAATTTTTTAAACACTACTTTTATATGGGAATATATGAAAAGAAGGGGACATGTTTCTTTCTTCAAAAGAATGTATAATGTATTTGGAGAGGCAAATGTTTATTAGTCTTTAGGTGGTTCAGGCTTCTTAAGCCGAAATAGCTTCTGTAATCTCTCTGACCAAGAGTCATTTAACCCGTGCTTGGACACATCCTGATGCAACTTTGGTTCAATAAGCCTGACCTGCCTTTTCATACATGGATAGAGTTAGTTTTTCAATGTTGTTATTCCTTATGTTGTTTTAAACCTGTCTCAAAAAGCCATCACGTGATTCTAGTTCTTTTCTCTCATATATATTAACTACATGTTCTATATAACTGTTTATAGTAGTAGATGATAGCTATTTTTGTTTACTTTCTCCTTTAAAAATTTGTCACTTTTTTGCATATGTGTAATAGTTAATATTTCTAAGAGCTCAATAGAAATAGACAGTGTCCTACATGACATAGGTGGTTTGCTTCATATAATCTTATAGTGATCTTTCATTTTTAACACAGACTATTGATGTCTTAATTTTACAGTGGAAGAAATGGGTACAGAGAAGTTAAGTAATCCTCCACAGCTTTCTGTGATGAGAAGAGGTGGAGCCCGGACCTAACCCCAGGCCTCTCATTGTTGAGGAAAGATGATTTACTAGAGAAGAGTGCTGCTTTTAAAATTAGTCTCATTCCTTCTCAGGTTTCTCGTGATTCGTATTACATTTTGGGGGATTATAGTATAGTTAATAAAAGTCCTACTTAAAGTATAACATCCCAGACTAGACTTTGGACTGTGCGTACACAATGCAATATGCAGATATGTATTATAGAATTGTATACTTGAAACATATAATGTGGGGCCCTGGCCGGTTGGCTCAGTGGTAGAGTGCTAACCCAACATGTGGAAGTCCAGGTTTAATTCATGGCCAGGTCACACAGAAAAAGCGATCATCTGCTTCTCCTCTCCTCCCTCTACCCCTTCTCTCTCTCTCTCTCTCTCTCTCTCTCTCTCTCTCTCTCTCTTTTCCCCACCCACAGCCATGGCTTGATTGATTTCAGCATGTTGGCCTCAGGCTCTGAGGATGGCTCTGTGGAGCCTCTACCTCAGGCACTAAATGTACGTTGGTTGTGAGCATGGCCCCAAATGGAAAGAATATTGGCCCCAGACAGGGGTCGCCAGTTGAATCTCTGTTGGGATGTGTGCAGGAGTCTATCTCCCCTCTTCTCACTTAAATAAAAAATAATAAAAATTAAATAAAATAATAAAATAGAAACTTATGTAATGTATTAACCAATGCCATCTCAATAAATTTAATTCAATAAAAAAAATAAATGTGAGTTCTCACACTCTCACACCCACACACAAATATATACATAGCATCTCAGACAGGAAACACTTCTTCAGAAGTGGCCTGATTCCAGAAGGATAAATGGAACCTATTACCAGCCTTGACATTGATATAGTAGCATTCTGTTTACAACCTATGTTTACACTTGCTTCTTTAGCATACACAGAATGCAGGAGGCTATTTAATAAAGCATGTTTAAATGAAAACCTGAGTATCTTATTTTATAAGCTTCTGTCAAAATTTCTAGCTTTGATCTCATTAGTTTATGCCATTGTTTGATAATTTTTTCAATCTACTTTTTGAAGCAATATAGAAATTGGCATTTGTGCTTATTACAGTTCATGGTAAATGTGGAGAGTTATTGAGGTATTTTAAGTTTGAAGTTTATTCCCCAATGTGTTTGCATATTAACATTTCCAGGAGGAATAACTAAGTTTAATGTTTCATTTACTTTCATTTCATTTATGTATCTATTATTATAGAGAATTATAGGGAATCACCCATCTAACCTTGAACCCTCTATGACTTGGATTGGGGGACTTTAGTTAAAGCCCTGAGTGAATGTCTCTTGGATGCAAACACCAAGAAGCTGTGTAAATGATCAACCTTTGTGCAAACACAAAGAAATGCATGTAAATGGGCTTTAGAAAATAAGGCTAGAAGTTCTAGATTGACCCTTCCTTTGTGCTTGTTAATTAGCAGAAGAAAAAGAAGTAAATAAGCCCTTTCACCATGTCAGCAAAATGACCATTAGTCATTCTTTCCCCTTATCACCTGATTTCTCTCCCTTGTAATTCTGTTACCTCTGTTCTGCTTCTGATCAATAAAAGCTAAGGGGACAGAAATTCAGAAGGTCCTCTTTGCCTCCCTTGGCAAGCCTCCCTCTCTCTTCCTCTTGACATAGTCTGTGTCTTGAGTAGGTTTCTTCCATGCGACACTGGTAGTTTCCAGTGGGCTGGAGTACTACAGAAAATTAGGACATCTCTCAAAATAACTCTACCCCTGAGGTAGAGTAAGTAAGATTTGTAGGTGAGTAAGATTTTTGCTACATAATTTCTGTATATATCTACTTTTCCACATCAGAAAGTCATGTGGCCATCTTTGGAGGGAAACATTTGTTGTGCCTGACACATTGTTACTGTTCTAAAGAGTAGATGATCCTTGCAGTTATGTTGGAGAAGTTCTGACAATCTCTAGAACCTAGTGATAATCTTTATCTATTATACATTTTTTTGTAGTTCTAGCTTACATAATTTTTGGTGATTATAGATATTTGAAGTAGAATCACCATACATTGGTAGTAAAACTGCTTCTTTAATGGGTACTTTTTAATTCTAAGATCTGGGACTTGGTCAGAAAGTCTATCTTCTGCAAAATAATACACTTTGGGCATTAATAAATGTCATCCTACCACTTGGTTTTCATTGAAAATCCTTTATTTTTCTGAAAACAGAAAGTTGATTTTCTGAGTAGATGAACTAGGCTGTGTACTTTGCTAGGAAAGGGGAGGGACATTTCAAGAAGTAGTCAACACAGGTGCCTGTAGGGGAGTTGGCTCTAAAGAGGTGGAATCTCCTGCAACTCTGTTTTGTTTTTCCTTCTTGATAAAACCTAGTGTTCGGACGTTAGTAGCACATGCATCTCAGCTTCAGAGAATCATGTACAATGAATTTTCACTGTGAAACATAATTGATGGTACAAAACCAATCCCCCTTCTAATTCTTTGGGTCAGTTTTCAAAAAAAAGGTACTATTTTAGCTTTGTACTCATATACTCTCCTGGCTTCTTGCATTTCCTTTAATGCTTCACATTCTACCCCATTGAAGGGCTTTCTGTGAATCTGAAAACAGAGGTTTTTCTAGGTAATGTAGATCATCGTAAATTTAAGTAAGTTTATTTGTTGAGGATCTCCATAATTATTTTTTTCTCTGTTTAGAAAAGTGCCCGTTTGTTCTCATTTCTTATCATTTTTCAGATGTTGTAAAGCCAGTAGCCATGGCCACCATCACAGCCGCCTGGCCCAGGCAGGTTTGCATTTGATTCGGACAGATGGTAATGAAACAATGGAGCCAAGAACTGGTGGGCCATTAGCTTTAATCCTAGCTTGCACCCGGTGGCTGAGAAATACACACAGTGAGAAAACACTTCCCTTTCCATTCAGGGCTCCCAAAGCCACTGACTTATCCGAATTTCCTAGACTCAAAGGTTTCTACCTCACTAGCCTTATTCACCTCTGTTCCCCATCTTCTCTCTGCACAAATTCTGCGCAAACTGGCTTCTCCTTCAGCACTCTGCCATCTTGGCTGCTTCTCCTCTCCTCCATGTGGCCTTTCTCTGCTCTCCTCCAGCATGGGCTCCTTTGCTTCATTTTATAGTATAGAAATCAAAACCTTTAAGCCAATATAGAAATAAGGAAGTCTCTGATACAAAGCCACTTATCTGAGGCATAATGGGATTCCTCATGAGAGTGCACCACCCACATCATGCAACAGTCAAGGGTGTGGGGAAAAGCTTAGCTTAAAACTAAGCCTTAGGCTATAACAACCTTGCCTACTTACAGCCTGTCCCCCACACTCAGTGCAAACTATAAGTGAGCAAACATGTAAATAATATTTACAAACTTATTTGACCAACAGATGTAAAAAAATGTTTTCTCAAGAATATACATTTTTCCCAAACTAGGGCCAATTGATCTTAGAACCTTAGAAGTCATTTGTTTCAGTATCTGCCTGATGGTTGAATTCAGCTGAAATATGAGGAAACTTTAAAGCATTCTGAGGCAGGCCATTTTACTTTTGGACAGTAGTGTCTGTTGGATGGTATTACCAAAGGTGACATTCCCAAAGAGTTCTTTATATATTTTCTTTAATTAAATTGTTTCATATATTAGGGGAAAAACATAGAAATTAAATTTGAGTATACTTGTGTGAGTCTTAAATGATGTTATCTATTGCCCTATGGATTGTGATAAAATGTCATTTCTTTGTAGATATACAATATGTATCTATTTAGGTATGTTGTTATATCCAAATTACTCTAGAAAACAGTCAACCCTTTGTCCATGTTTAGTAAGCAAAAAGCAGCATGACAAAGCATAAAGAATAAAGGGTCCAGAATAAAAACTAATTTTATATTTCAATTTTGCTACTTGCCAATTCTGGAAACAGGGTTAACCACTTTGAGCCTATTTATCTTTGTGTAAATTATGATAATACACATATGCACACATCTGTGTGTATGTGTCTCAGGATAATTTTGTGGATCTTATATGTAAAAATCCTTTAGAAAATACAAAACGTTTTATTTAATTATAGTTAATAAACACCAATATATTTCTAAAGGACATGCTATGAAATTGATTCATATGAGTCAAAGGAGCATGGTTATTGTAGCCTTGTCTGAATAGCACAGTTGGTTAGATCCCAAAGTGCAGAGGTTGCCGGTTTCATCTCCGATGAGAGCACATACAGGAACAGCTCAATGCTCCTGTATCTCTGTCTCTCTCTCTTCCTGCCTCTCTCTAACAACAACAACAAAATTATATTGTATTTTTAATAATCAGGTGTAACCTGGGTAACCTATCCATTCTATAAATCATAATATCTAATAAATTGAAAATGACCCTCTGGTCTGGCACTGTTTTCTCAGGAGTTCTTTTTGGAAAATGTGAAGACTAGACAGCAGCCAATTATAGAACCATGTCAGTTAATGAGTATTATTTCTTATAGGGAGTGCTGAAGATTGGGGTTCACCATTTTAGGAAAACAGTAAATGTCACCATTTTTAAGATAGACAAATAGAAACACATGTAGACAGTTGCTTAAAGAGCTCTATTCTAGTCTGAGTTCCTTAGAAATAGGGTTTACTATATGCTAGATTGCACTGGTGGCTACTCTCCTGGGAAAGCAGAAGTGTGGAAAAGGGAAATGAGACAAGAAAGGAGGGACAACAAAGACACCATGGGGTATTACCAAGCTGACCACAGCTTCTCAAGAAAACACGATTGATTCTTGGGTCACACGTGACCTCACAGAAGAGAAAGGAGTGAATTTCATTTGCTGATTTCTCCTAGCTTCCTGTCTTTTGCTTCTCATCCAACAAAGTCTGACCCATGACTAGATGTTAATGCCGTTGTACATTTAGTATATTTTACATGGACTCTAAGGGCAGCTGTTGGGAGACTGTGGTGGAGATGATCAGATCTCTCCCCTGATAAAGCTGAGGCTGTAATGTTGTTAGTAGATGAAATAGTTATGGTGAGCAGGGCTTCATGAGCATGAGAACAGCTTGAGCAGCCCCAGTGACTAGGGCTCTCCTGCCAACCAGGAAGCAAGACATACAGCAGAACCTTGGAGGGGAGATGGACATATATACTCGGTTTGGTGTAAGCTCCTCCCTCCTCACCACTTCAAAAAGAAATATATAATTTGCTTTATTAAATAGGCAAATGCAAGGAATTTTCCAGACCCATAGAACTAACTACCGGAAACCTCATCTGCTTAGGAGATTACCATCTAATGAAGAAGTATATTTAGATTCCCTACCAACTCAATGCTGTACCTACAAGAAGTCATTTATACAAACGACTCTGCATGTTGTAAATGACCGAGATCATTATCATCTAATTGCGATCATTATCATTACCTAATGGTATTTCTGAAGGAGACCACCTGCCCATTTCTAAGCAGATGCACCAAGTGATGGATTGATAAGTATTGTAGAACATTACATTAGGGTACATTAAAATAGGTTAAGAATTTAATTTGGAATTAGACCAAGATAAACTTGTGATTAATTTCATGAATAGAAAACATATTTAGAGGAAGAATGTTTCTTTTAGGGTTGTTGAGATTTTTAAATAGTTAAAAAAGTTTTTTTTTTTAATTCTCTATCTGAGAGGACACAAGACAATGTGCTACAATAAAAAGAAACTATCTTAATTCTGACTGGGAAAAGTAGTATACATAGAGATTGGGAAAATAAATAAAGAAATAGAGCCAATGAGCAAATACATTAAAAGTAGAAATTTACCATTGGAAAATATTTGCTAGTAAAACATGGTCTCCTTCTGAAAGAGATAAAGATACATTAAATTGAAAGACAAAAAAGAATAAAAACTGGCTAGCTGGCTTATTATTGGAAAGTCAATAAGCCAAGCATGTCAGCTTACTGAAATAACTGCTGACTTGAGAAAAATTATCCTTTAAAAAAATATTTGATTAAATTGTACAAGTGAGATTTCAAGTTAATCAAACCAAATAAATTCTTTCTTCAGCAACATAAATTATGCTTTCCTACCTTGGCACGTAATATTCTCAGGAAACAGGCTGTCCATTTTAGAATGAAGTACTTTATCTATCTGCTTGTATCATGCCTAATAGAAAATGTACTGAGCAAGATGGTTAGCCCATCAATTTTTGGAAGCATTTAGGAACACTAATTATCTTTTACTTTTCAAACATGCTTAATGATATAATGAATATAAAATAATTTCCTCAGCAAATCAACATCACTTTTTAATAACAAAAAAGAGACAAATGGGTCTATTGCTTGACAGAAATTGTCAGCTACCACAGATACTCTATTGAATTCTAGCCTCAGAATTTTATAAAAAGCAAAGACTGTGAGGTGAAAATAAAAAGACATTTTTCTTCCTCACATATAATAATGTTAGATGAGATTATAAAGAGCAGATGATCCCAGCAACTTCCATGGCAGATATTTCCATAGTAAAAACTTGTAACTCTATGAGTATAGAAGATGTAACAGTGAATCAAATTTTAACATTTAAGATTAGTTTTATTAGTAATTTAAAAATAAAAACTAGTGTCAATATAAATAAAAAATGTGTTTATCTTCTAAGGTTAGATATAGAACTGCCTGTTGTAATCTGCTAGATAATAAAAAACCATGGGTAGACAAACTAAAGAAATTTGTCATGAGAGAAAAATCAACATTTGAGCAAAAACAATGTTTGCAGAGAAGAGCATGGAAAGTTACCCATACATCAAAAACATAGGTGGTGCAACCTTAGAGTCAGGTGCAACTGGGGCTCAGGAGGCAGAACCTGAGGTCAGTCCCTACCAGGAGGGGCGGGTGCCCATCCCCAAAGATGCCTGGTATACTGATGTTTCCAGCAGGGGCCAACCTGCCAAATGGACGGCTATCACCTTCCATCCGGCCACTGAGACTATTTGGATGGACACGGGTACAGGCCAAAGCAGCCAATGGGCAGAATTGAGCTGTTTGGCTAGTTGCCCATAATGAACCTTCACCTCTGGTGATCTGTACTGACAGTTGGGCTGTCTATCGTGGACTGACCCTTTGGATTGCTACTTGGCACATTAACCAGTGGATGGTAATGCACCGTCCATTATGGGGTCAGGCCATGTGGCAGGACTTATGGGAAATAGGACACCAGAAGCAGGTGACAGTATATCATGTCACAGGGCATGCCCCTCTAGCCCATCCTGGGAATGATGAGGCAGATATGTTGGCAAGGGTGCGATGGTTGGAGACTGCACCTGCAGGTGATATGGCACAGTGGCTCCACCGGCGCCTGCTCCATGCAGGACAGAAAACTATGTGGGCTACGGTTAAGGCTTGGAACTTGCCTGTGTCCTATGCAGAGGTACTTGCAGCCTGTGAGCAATGTGCAGTATGTTCCAAGGAACACCCTCGGAGACCACTGGTGTCACCTGGACAGATTCAGAGGGGTCATGTCCCACTGACATGATGGCAGATAGACATCATTGGACCCTTACCAAAGTCAGAAGGGTACCAGTATGCAGTCACTTGTGTAGATACTGCCACTGGGCTGCTTGCTGCTTACCCCGCTCGTAACCCTGACCAGAGGGCAGTCATACAGGCTCTGGACCGCCTGAGTGCTGCATACGGGCGACCGCTGGTCCTTGAAAGTGACAATGGTACCCACTTCACTGGTTCAATGGTGAGGCAATGGGCTCAAAAGCTGGGGGTGGACTGGAAGTACCATGTTCCCTACCACCCCCAGGCTGCTGGTATCATTGAGCGTTATAATGGACTCTTAAAGCAGGGACTGCGACAGGAGGGGGGCACCGGCTCTCTTACTGGATGGACACGCCGCTTATGGACAGTACTCCGGATTTTGAATGAGCGACCTCGATGGGGAAGCCCAGCTCCAGTAGAGGCCCTCTTGCATTGGACAGCTGCCCCAATCAGTTGCAGATACGCACCAAGGACATTTTACTCAAGCCAGGTTTCGGACAGCAGGGCAACGTGCTTTTGCCTGCTCCAACAGCCCTTCTTAAAGGACAACAGCTTCAATGGACTTGGCCCTGGACTGTACAGGCCCCCCATCTGAGATGGGTGGCCTTGTTGGCACCATGGGGAAAGGGGTTAGAGGTGGACCTCCAGTTAACTCCTTGGGCAACCAGCACCTGGCCACCTAAGGTAGAAGTGTATTATCCCTTGAGTGCTCAAGGGGACAGCATTTTGAAGGGCACCTTTGTAATTTCTTTATGGCCAATAATGAGTTCCCCTATTTTACTACACATAGAACCAGCAGGTGCTGGTGTATTGGCCAGTAAGGTTTGGTATGCCCGCTCAGGGCGGCCTCTGGTGCCAGCTACGGTGCTGTCTGCAGACAAAACTCTGGCCTGTATTCTGCCAGAGGGAAAAGATTTGCCTCTCTTGGTGCCACTGACAGCTCTCTCATTTCGCCCATAATTTTTAATCTGTTAATCCTATTGCTGTAGTTGGTACTATTTCTGTTTATGCAATGTATCCTACTCCTTGCACAGTGACCATCATGGAAGATGCCTGTGGTTTAGATTGTAAAGCGAGCAAAAGGGGTGGAATGTTGGTCAAATAAGTTTGTAAATATGATGTATATGTTTGCTCGCTTGTGACTTATATTGGGTGTGGGGGACAGGCTATAAGCAGGCCAGGTCATTGTAGCCTAAGGTTTGGTTTTGGGACTAAGCTTTTCCCCACACCCTTGACTGATTGTATGATCTGGGTGGTGCACTCTCATGAGGAATCCAATTATGCCTTGGATAAGTGACTTTGTATCAGAGACTTCCTTGTTTGTATATTGGATTAAGGGATTTTGGTTTTCTACACTATAAAGTGGGACAGACCAGGAGCTTGGACACACAGTTACTGCTGTCACAATTGCAGGGGCTTCCCTGATCCCTTGCCCTTCATGGGAAGAGCTGGTTTTCTGCTTTTCCCTTGTCTTCTTTTGTGGTTTGCCTGTCTTGGTGAGACACCAATAAATAGGATGGCCCCCCATCCTCTGACTCCACCATTTCTTTATCGTCTGCCCGAATCCAATGGGAACCTGCATGTGAATGGCCACGATGGCGGCTCCTGGCCTTACAGTGGTTTTAACACAAATTTGCATGTGAAAAAAATCTTTAGATGCCCAGTATAATAAACATAATTTGCAAAAACAATATTACATTGTTATATAAAGCAAAGGGTCAATAGTATAAAGACAGATTATGCTATAAGTCAAGGATTTGGAATAAAAAAAAATAAGACAATATTGATTGGTCCAAAGAAAAGTTACAATAATGAATTATTGGGTTAAGACAATTCTTTCCTGTTGTTTGAGGCATTGCTGCCTTTTCTCCCACCCCTGACTTGTTCTATTCGCTGCCCTGGAACACACTGGGCTTCAAATCATCTTTGGATTTAAGTGATGCAAACTTTTTATGATCTGAAAATCTGCCAAATTTTCCCTGACTTGTGCAGAAAGTACTATTTCTCCTTAAGTGCAAATATATATTATGATTTTAGGGGGAAGAAAGGGAAAGAGATAGAATAAAAGATAGGTGAATAAAATTGATTGAGAATGCATGTGAAAGAAATGAGCACACTGCAGAACACATTGAAATCCTCAAAAATCTGAGTTATTATTTGTAAAGCCAGGAGCCACGGCCAGGGCCACTATCGAAACAGCTGCCCAGCCCATGCAGGTTCGCATTGGATTCTGACAGTCGGTAAAGAAACAACGGAGCCAAGAACTGATGGGCTGTCATCTTTAATTCTAGCTTGCACCCGGTGGGCAAGTAAAAACACACACTGGGCTCCAAAACCCACTCACATTCAGTGCTCACAAAGCCACTGACTTATCCGAGTTTCCTAGAATCAAAGGTTTCTAGCTCACCAGCCTTATTCTCCTCAGTTCCCCATCTCCTTTCTTATCCCAGATACAAACTCTACACAAACTGGCATCTCACTCAGTACTCCGCCATCTTGGCTGCTTTTCCTGGCCTACTCCACGTGGCCTCCTTCTGCTCTCTGCTCTGCTCTCTCCTCTAATGATTCCAGGAACCAAGAGCCAAGCTACCGCTCCATCCCCATTTTATATTTTAGCTTCACAACCTCTAATCCAATATACAAAATAGGGAAGTCTCTAATACAAAGTCATTTCTCTGAAGCATGATTGGATTGTACCACCCCACATCAAAAAGGGTGGGAAAGGCTTAATCTGAAAACCAAGCCCCAGGCTACAAGGATTCTCAACACACATTAATATCACCTGGGTGACGGCCTCACGTGGGCAGCGCCTATTTTTAACAAAGTGAGCATAATACATTTTATCTGCCCAACATTATTATTCAGATGAGATGAAGTAAATTCATACTTAGTAACTTCGTTAACTTATGTTCAAGAGGTCATTGAGAAAACATTGAAATAATATTAAATTAAATCTTATGAATATTTATTAGAGGAATCTACATTTGCATATAAATGTTTGAGTTAAAGTGCTTTCAGTAAATCATTTTTATTGTATGCCATTAACTGAGACTCTCCATGAAAGTCCTTGTTGGGTAAACAAATGTTTTTAGGTTTGCTCATGCATTAGCATGGGGCAGCAGCCATGTGTGTTGGAAGGCTGCTGGGTGCTTGCCCTCAGGGCGGCAGATTGCAAATTGAGGATTACTTTCTTGCTTGGGAGGGGCCATTGTTGCTATGGTTTGCTAGAGAAGGGTTTTTTTCCCCAGCCTGATTTGCAGAAGAAGCAGAGAGAGGAGTACATAGAAAGAGAGAACTGAGGGTCTAGGAAGGCCTGCTGAGGCTTGTGGGGGGCCTGTATGTCCTGTGAGTCAGAAGGGAGTCAGGGCTTTGGGATACCTGAGTGAGAGGAAAAGAGTTTTCCTTGTGTGTTTGCTGGTCCGCCGTTAGGAGACTTTAATAAATGGAATGGCCCACCATCTTCTGGCTCCACAGTTCCTTTACTGTCTGCCCGAATCCACTGAGAACCTGCATGACGATGGCCACAGACCCTGGCCTTACAGTCTGTTGGGCAGATAAAATATATAATGCTCACTTCATTAAAGATGGCGCTGGCCACCTGGAAGCCCATCACCCAGGTGATATTAATGTGTGTTGGGGGTGGGCTGTGGACAGGCAGGATCCTTGTAGCCTGGGGCTTGGTTTTAGGACTAAGCCTTTCCCACCCTTTTGGATGTGGGGTGGGGCAATCCCATCATGCTTCAGATAAGTGACTTTGTATTTGTGACTTCCTATTTTGTATATTGGATTAAAGGTTTTGATTTCTGCACTATAAAGTGGGGCAGGCCGGGATCTTGCTCTCTTGGTTCCTGAGATTAACATTAGAGAGGAGAGCAGAGAAAGGCCATGTGGAGGAGGCCAGGAGAGGCAGCCAAGATGGTGGAGTACTGAGTTAGAAGCCAGTTTGTGTGTGGATAAGAAAGGAGATGGGGAACAGAAGGGAATAAGTCTGGTGAGCTAGAAACCTTTGATTCTAGGAAACTTGGATAAAGTTAGTAGCTTTGTGAGCACTGAATGAGTGGGTTTTGGAGCCCAGTGTGTGTTGTACCTGCCCGCCAGGTACAAGCTAGGATTAAAGATGATGGAGCCCACCAGTTCTTGGCTCTGTTGTTTCATTACCGACTGTCTGAATCTAATGTGAACCTGCATGGGCCAGTCGGCTGTGATGATGGCTGCGGCCCCTGGCTTTACACAGTCTTACTTCAAATACCTCATCTCCGCCTGAGGTGTTACATTTTATGCATCCACTCAGAAAAAGAATATTGTTATAATGTTGTTTTCTTTTGAATCACAAGTTTAAAGCATATGTGTGTGACAGAAAAGAAAATCTATTCCTAAACCACAAAAGAACAACAATAAACAAAAATTAAATGGAAATCAGTGAGGAAGTATGTGTGTGTGTGTGTGTGTCCAGGCAGAGAAAAACGGACATGGGGAATACTCGCAGGAGGGGGTGGGAGGTAATAAGTATAATTGCAGTCATCATAACACATAAAGAAAAAGGGAGGCTGCCATCTCATTACCAAACCAAGCAAATATGCACGTTCCATAGTCATTCATTATCTCTACATGCAAACTGAAATGATAAAATACACACAAAATAAATGGTATCTAAATATAACGTGTTTAGTTCATGTCTACTTGAGTTACTACAACAGAATTCCACTCTCCCCTTTAAAAAATACATTTTAAAGATTTAAAGGATAAATTCATTCTCAATGTCTGTTAACTTTATGATACAGAAAAGTAGATAAGAGAAAGGTAAAGTGTTTTTGAGATACAGATTTCCTAGGAGAAATTGTTTTCACATTTTCAGCTCTTCATGTGGTGACAATGTCAAGTTGAGATTGTCAGTGTTTAGGGGAGGTCATTTTGCAAGTGCTGTTGCTTCAGTTCTTTAATTTGCCATAACTGATGTGGTAGATAGACAGATTTGAACATTTGCTTAGGTGTTTTTTAGACAAATCCTCACTATGATGGAGTGATATAACCTCAGTTCAAGACCCTGAGTGTTCCCATGCTTTATTATTATTTTTTTATCTTTGTGAAAATTTTCTATTTCTGCAGAAACCAAATTGACATTTTTCTTTTGCTTCCCTCACCTTCATTACAGCATAAAACTCTTCACTTGCAATTTACTTCAAGGACTTTGCTTCTTGCTACAGTGCTGTTTTATCTGTGGGTGTATGTGTGTTTTCTAGGGTAGAGGAGAGGGTAGAGAAGGACTAGAAATCGGTAGTTTATTCTAAAATGCATTATAAGTCCCAAATGTTTTCAGATATGTGGGAAAACAAATAACTTACAAACTAAATGACCTGTTTAATCCACATTATGTCTTTCATCTGAACACATGAGAGAAGGGATTTGAACAGATAAAATACTCATCCTGAATCTAGTAGAGCAACACACTGTAGGGCAAGCAACCAATGCCTGACTGATACTGCTCTCCATGACTTTTATCTGGCTAAATAAAGTTTATTTTCTTCAGTCAGGCTATAAATATTTTTTTTCAAATTCTAGTAAACCAACAGTAAAGCCCAACTCTATTGTATGCTGTTTCCTCAAAGGCATATGTTTTAAAATGTCAGTTTCCTTTTAACAAAATGACATAATAGATAATATTTTTTGAAAGTGACTAGTTGAGCTGCTTGACAATGAAACCATGGAATATTACATTTTTTTGTTTCTGTTTTTTATTTGAATATTTCAGGACAGCATTTTTTTAATCATTAAAAAGGATTCAAAAAAGCCAAATTTGCCAGATAAAATTCTGTAAAAGTCAGATTTGGAATACTATTTCTCTATTTGCATTCATTTGGAACTGATATAATTGAACAGAAAGTTGTATGTCATGTGATATTAAGAGTTGGCAATCCAAGACAACTAGTATTTAATTCTAAGTCCAAAATCCTTTAAGAATTATGAGTGAGTTGTAAACCCTGCTAAAGCACTTTCCATCTCCAATTCCAATTTCTTATTATAATGCATTTATATCTCCTGAAAGTCTTTTGTAAAGATAATCCCCATTTTAAAAGAGGAACTTGAAATAGTTCATATGTAAACAAATACTCTCTATTGCCTTAACACACAGCTAAAGACCGGGCTCAGCTTGTCCTAGTTCAGTGAGTATATTATTCAATAGTTAAAAAAAATAAAATAGAAAATAAAGAAGATTCTTGCCTGAGTTTAACTGGGAACAGAAGGGTGGAGAAAGGGGGAATAATCAATCCTGGACAAATAACAAGGGTAAACAATAAGAAGGGAAAGCACTTTATTTTTCAACTTTAAGGTTAATTACAAATAGAAAACTATAGTCCAAATCAGGACTCTCTGATACCACTGTGCAAAAGATACACGATGGACTAAGCAACTAAAAATACATGCAATGGAAATATTTGTGCCCCCATCTCCTTCTCCTTGTTCTCCCCTCTCTCTTCATTCACTAAAGACAGGAGACAAACTATATGGAGAAGCTGTAACACTCTGCACTCGCCAAAGTTCTGATCATCAAACCTAGCACAGATTGGGGTTATGGGAAGGTTAAGTAGTAAAATAGGAAAAAATTAACTTGTCAGGATAAGACTGAGACTGCCTGGCACAGGTTGTTATGTCCCTTGTGAGGCTGAGAACACTCCTCATGAGGCTGAGCACACTAACTCAGAAGGTAACCAGCTGGGAGGAGGTCACACGCCCTGAGGCTGGGTGACAATCAGCTGATTTGTCACTTGGCAAAAGCTTGACAGACCAAGAAGGTCATGGAAGAGTGGTCGACCTAAGCATAGTTCTAGTGGTGGGATTCAGCCAGTTTGCACCAATTCGGCAGAACCAATGCCTAATTTTTTGTTGAGTTCAGTAAACTGATTGTTAAAATGGCACTTGTAATCAGGGTTCTCTCTAAGGTGGGCGCCTGGGCAGCGCTCAATGTGAGAATCACACATTTACATTCCTTATTCTTTTTTAACATTTATCTGCGCAACAGTGTATTCTAAATGCCTCTAGTAATGTTCATTCAGTCCACAGGTGAAAATTTTTTATGGAATTATGCTTGTAATACTTATTTATTTCATAAAACTCAGTATACCTTTGAGAAATACTACATTTAATTCCCTCATATTTGTTACATCAGTAAACAAACATATAATGTAAGGAGAAAAAGTGCCAAACAACCAGGGGTTGGTGTTAGGTTTGGGGAGGGGTGCTGTGGCTGCCAGAGTCTAACTCTTGAAGGAGCAGGAACAGGGAAGTGCTGATAGGGTCCCTGTGAGGCCGAGAACAAAGAGATCAGCACAAAGCTGGGCAAACATCCTGCATTCTATTGGTTAGAGACCCTTATCAGAAGTTTATGTTTGAAATTTGCCACTGAGCTAAACCCTTCCCCTGTTGCTATGTTGCACGTGACCCCCCTAGCGAATAGCGAACTGCCACATCTGCTTCTGTATAATGCTTGCTCACTTAGGATATATAAGGACCTAGTTGTAAGTGCCAGGGGCGACTCTCGGTTGTAGCCCCCTGTGGGTACGGTGTCTCCGAACACCTTGAGAGTTCATCCCTGTGCAGGTTAAACTTGGCCAATAAAGTAAGATCTAACCCTTGAAAGTCTCCGACGTTTATTCTCATGCTTGGTGGATGCAACATTTGGTGCATTGGCCAGGAAACTTCCCCCGGTTTGGAGACCAGATAGGCAGCTTGAGCTGAGTAAGTATTTACTGAGGATCTGCTTTTGGTTCAGTATTTGTGCTCCGGAGCAAATATCCCTGAGGTAGTAGGTGGGACGCTACTGGTAACCTACCCAGGACTTTCAGAGGTGGGACGCTGCTCTCTGAAATTTGGTTTCGCTAACATTAGAAGTGATCGGTCACGTTAGGGTTCTTATTGGATTGCGCTACGCTGCATTTTTTTTTTTATTTACATGTCATTCTCGTATGTATAAAAGTTAGATTGTCTCATCTGCTTCTTGCTAGTCTGTATTGTTTGTTTTTCCCTTTTATTCTTCCCTGATTTTCTTAGGATGGGCCAGCAGGAATCTATACCCGGTTCTCCACTTGTCATCCTGTTGAAGAACTTTTATGATTTCCAGAGGTGGGCCTGGGAATATGGGGGCCCACCACCTGACCCTGAATTTCTCCAGACCTTAAGTCAGCTAGAGTGGCCCATCTTTAATGTAGGATGGACCACAGAGGGTACCTTTGACCTTCCAACTTTATTTGCTGTTTGAGCCACCATCTATAGAGTTCCCCACCTGGACCAATATCTGTACATAGACGTCTGGGTAGATATAGCTATGGAATGGCCCGGATACATTAGAAAGTATTTGAAGGGAAACCAGTGAGGCAGACGGGTAGTTTGCCTCGCCGCAGGGGAGAAGAAGGTTAAAGGAAAGGAAAAGGGGGAAGCCCACGCCCGAAACAGCCTCGTAGCCAGCCTAAGCTTTACCCAGTCTTGCCCAAATCACCGGAGGACCACCTAGACCAGGGGTCCCCAAACTACGGTCCGCGGGCCACATGCAGCCCCCTGAGGCCATTTATCTGGCCCCCACCGCACTTCCGGAAGGGGCACCTCTTTCACTGGTGGTCAGTGAGAGGAGCATAGTCCCCATTGAAATACTGGTCAGTTTGTTGATTTAAATTTACTTGTTCTTTATTTTAAATATTGTATTTGTTCCCGTTTTGTTTTTTTACTTTAAAATAAGATATGTGCAGTGTGTATAGGGATTTGTTCATAGTGTTTTTTATAGTCTGGCCCTCCAATGGTCTGAGTGACAGGGAACTGGCCCCCTGTGTAAAAAGTTTGGGAACCCCTGACCTAGACCCAGTGAATGCGCCTCCACCTTACCCGCATCGAGAGGAACCAGCTTCCTCAAGTCAGGATGCGGGCGGACTCCCGAGCCCACCCCACACCCGGGGAGGGGTATTCTATGGGGAGGGAATTTTGCCTTCGGTGGGAGCCACCATTTTGCCTTCAGTGGGAGGCGCTGCCATTTTGCCTCTCCGAGAGGTGCCGCTGGCACAAGATGCCCCACCACAGGCACCTCCCTGCCTTGTTTATGTGCCCTTCTCCACCAGTGACTTATATAATTGGAAACATCAGAATCCCCTGTTCTCTGAGAAGCCCCAAGGGCTGATCTCCCTCCTCGAAACCATATTCAGAACTCATCAGCCCACCTGGGATGACTGTCAACAGATTCTGCAAACTCTCTTCACCTCTGAAGAGAAAGATAGGATAATGCAGGAGGCCGCAAAGGTGGTCATGGGGGAGGAGGGAGAGACTACGGCTGGGAGAAGGGAAATAGAAGACATACTCCCTTCTCAGCCCCTGGCCTGGGACCCTAATACTACCGGGGGAAGGGATGTGCTCCTCCAGTATCGCCGGGCTTTGCTGAGGGGGCTCAAGGTAGCTGTGAGAAAACCTACCAACTTCAGTAAGGTTAGTGAAGTCATCCAGGGAAGAGAGGAATCCCCAGCAGCCTTCCTAGAAAGACTCATGGAGGCATATAGAGTATATACCCCTCTAGATCCTGAGGCAAAAGAGAACAGGAGACCAGTAAATACAGCCTTTGTGAGTCAGGCCACTCCAGATATTAGGAAAAAGCTTCAGAAGATAGAAGGATTTGAAGGAGAAAATAGAAGCAAGCTACTAGAGATAGCCCAGAAGGTATACGTCAATAGGGATGATCCAGAGGTTGGCAGGGTGAAAGAAGTTGCCAAAATCCTGATTGCTGCCCAGAAACTTCCTCCCAAAGGGAAAGGGGGACAGCAAAAGGGCCAGGGATGGTGAATAGCCAAAGATCAATGTGCCTATTGTAAGGAGAAAGGGCACTGGAAAAGAGAGTGTCCAAGGTTGAAGGCCGACAGCCAAGGGCCAAAACAGGGCCCAGGGTTTGGTCTTGCTCCAAACCTTAGATTGACGGGGCCAAGGCTCCATTCTTGTCGGCTCCCAGAAGCCCATGGTCACCTTGACAGTCGAAGGAAAGCCAATAGACTTTCTAGTCAACACGGGAGCCACCTACTCAGTCCTAAAGCACCACAAGGGCAAATTCAGAAGGCAGCTACCAAAATAGTAGGGGCAATGGGCAAAGCAGAAGCCTATCCATGGGCTACCACAAGAATTACTAACTTGGGCCGAGGCACCATTACCCACTCCTTCCTAGTCATTCCAGACTGCCCTTACCCACTACGTGGAAGGGACTTATTGCAGAAACTTCAGGCCACCATTATCTTCCGATGGGAGGAGAGCCCTACGAGGGACAAGGAGGCGGAGGTCAGCTTGGGGATAACTGTCCCACTGTATGAGGAATACTTACTTGCCACTATCCAAGGAGGTAAGGAGGAAGGAGCAGGAGTTCCGGATGCCCTGCATGCCAGGGTACCTGAAGTTTGGTCGGAAACCAACCCACTAGGTTTGGCAACCCACCAACTGCCTGTCCTAGTACAGCTGTTGAGCACTGCCACCCCTGTTAGGGTCAGACAATACCCGGTCCTGGCCTGAGCCAGACAGGGCATTGCACGGCACTTGCAGTGCCTGCTGAAAGCAGGCATACTCCGAGAATGCCAATCAGCCTGGAACACCCCGTTACTCCCTGTCCAAAAGCCGAGGACCCATGACTACCACCTGGTGCAGGACCTGCGGGAGATAAATGCACTGGTAGAGACTATCCATCCCGCGGTGCCCAACCCGTATACATTAATGAGTTCATTGCCCCCAACCCATACCTATTATTCGGTCCTGGATTTGAAAGATGCCTTCTTTTGTATTCCCCTGGCACCTCAGAACCAAGAGATCTTTGCCTTTGAATGGAATGACCCAGAAAATGGACTGGTGGGGCAGTTCACTTGGACCAGACTACCACAAGGGTTTAAGAATTCCCCCACCATTTTTAATGAGGCCCTTAGCAAAGATCTGCAGGCTTTCCGCTCCTCTCATCCATCGATCATACTGCTCCAGTATGTGGATGACATCCTCATAGCTGCCAAGGACGAAGGAGAGTGTGAGGAAGCTACCTCGGACCTGCTACAAGATCTCGGATGAATGGGGTATTGAGTCTCCACCAAGAAGGCCCAAATTGTGATGCAAACTGTAAGTTATTTGGGGTATAACTTACAGGGAGGGCAAAGGACATTGTCCAGCCAGCGAATCCAGATGGTCTTGCAGATCCCCGAGCCTACCAGCAAGAGGCAGGTACAAGAATTCCTGGGTGCAGTAGGATACTGCCGACTGTGGATATTGGGCTTTGCAGAACTAGCTAGACTCCTACATGAACTAACCAGGGGAAAGGAAGAACAATTCATATGGACAGATAAGGAAAAAGCAAGCGTTCCAAGTGCTTAAGGAGTCCCTAGTGACTGACCCAGCTTTGGCCCTGCCAGATATGGCCAAACCCTTTCAGCTATTTATAGCAGAAAAGGGAGGGGTAGCTCTAGGGGAACTGAGTCAGGAGCTCGGGCCGTGGAAGAGGCCCATCACCTATCTGTCCAAGAAACTTGACCCTGTAGCCTTGGGATGGCCAGCATGTCTGAGGGCACTTGCTGCCACCTCAACACTAGTCAAGGAGGCTAGTAAGTTGACTTTGGGACAGGACATTCAAGTAATTGGGGAACATTACGTAGAGCAAGTGCTACGAGCACCTCCTGACAGGTGGCTATCTAATGCACGGCTGACGCAGTATCAGGCTCAGCTGCTGAACCCTCCATCTGTTCAGTTCCTCAAAACAACCGCCCTGAACCCAGTGACCCTGTTGCCAATACCGGAGTCCACAGTGGATCACAATTGCAAGCAAATCATTGACATAGTGACTGGCTCCCACCCGGACTTAAGGGATCAGGCCTACAAAAAGGCAGACCTGACCCTCTTTACTGACGGGAGAAGTTTTATTAAGGATGGACAATGGTATGCAGGGGCAGCCGTGACTATGGGAGATGAGGTCCTATGGCAGAAAGCTCTGCCCACAGGGACATCTGCACAGAGGGCAGAGCTAATAGGACTAACCAGGGCCTTAGAGATAGCGGAGGGAAAAGTTGCCAACATCTATACTGACAGCCGTTATGCATTTGCCACCGCCCATGTTCACAGAATCATATATAAGGAGAGAGGCCTCCTGACAGCAGGGGGAAGGACATTAAGAACCGCAGTGAAACTCTTGCCCTCCTCGATGCCATTTGGCTACCTACCAAAGTTGCCATTATCCACTGCAAAGGACAGCAGAAGGGGAATTCTCCTATTATAAAAAGTAATAACCTAGCAGACTCAGCTGCAAAAGAAGCAGCCACTAGGCCACAGGAAAGCCTTCTGCCATTGCTGCCTAAGCCAACGCTACCTCCGGATCCTAGATATTCCCCAGAAGAAGAGCAGGAAGGGATGCAGTTAAAGGGGAAGAAAAATCAGCAAGGATGGATAGAACTTCCTGATTCCTGGCTCTGTTTACCCCAGGGAATAGTAAGGGAAATAGTGAGAGATATTCATACTAGCACTCACCTAGGGCAGAATAAGCTAGAACAACTTGTCAAGAAATATTATTCCGGGCCCAACATCAGGGATATTGTTCACTCCATTGTCTCTAGATGCAGCATCTGTGCCAGGGTAAATGCCCAGAACAAAAGGTTGCCTCCCTTTGTGAGGTATCGGGGGAAAGCTCCTGGAGTTATGGGAAGTAGATTTCACAGAGATGACCCCTGGGAAGTTGGGTTATAAGTATCTATTAGTATTAGTAGACACCTTCTCAGGATGGGTGGAAGCATTCCCCATGAGAGGAGAGGCTGCTTCCACAGTTTGCAAAGTCTTATTAAGGGAGATCATACCTAGATATGGCATTCCCCTAGCCTTAGGATCAGACAATGGACCTGCATTTATCTCTAGGATATCTCAAGAACTAGCTACTAAGCTAGGTATCAATTGAAAATTGCATTGCATTTATAGGCCCCAAAGTTCAGGACAGGTAGAAAGAATGAACAGGATTCTAAAAGAGACTATAATTAAACTGAAGGAGGAGACTGGTGAAAACTGCGTTGAGCTACTCCCTTTCACCCTCTTTAGAACTAGATGTACCCCTTATCTTAAGAAGTGGGCCCCTTATGAAATCCTGTTTAGACAGCCCATACCCTTTGTGCCTTGATTAACCAGAGAGGAATTAGAAGTTTCTAACCATAACTTCCTCAAGTCCTTGCAGGCTCTGCAGCACATCAGGAGTGAGGTGCGAACCCTCCAGAGATCAGCCAGCTCGGAAGGAAAATACAACCCCAGGCTGCCGGAGTCACCAGAGCCTGGACAGTGGGTATGGATTCTCAACCACAGATGGGGCAACCTTGAGCCACGATGGAATGGACCATTCCAGGTACTCCTGAGCACCCCTACAGCTGTTAAGGTAGCTGAGAAGCCCTACTGGATCCACCTCTCCCACATGAAGCCGGCCCAACCACCCGATGAAGGACCTTGGAGATGGCAAGTCAAGCGGACCCCTGGAGAGCCTCTAAAGCTCACCTTCTCCTCCACTTAGGACTGATAACTTTTTATTGTCTACCCAGCAAGGGACTGGAGTTGCAGGAATGGGTTTTAATCAGGACAGCAGATGGCACAGTTATAGCACAGAATAACACCTGGGATAGTAGCAACCTCACAACCCTCCAAGCTGACTTATCAAAGTTTTTCAAAGAAAAATTCTGTGATTCACCAGCAGCTTGGAGACATTCTGATTCAGCCAGGAGCCCACTCTTAGATAATTGGCCTAGCTCATACACTGCGGGTAGTAAGTGTTCACCCCATGTTAAGAATAGGGCTTTATGGTATACTCCACACTATGCCTGCCCTGAACCCCCTTCCGGACAGCGTGCATTTGTGGGTCTCACTCAGATTATTTTTGTAAAAAATGGGGTTGTGAGACACTTGTCAGTGAATTTCAATGGAGTCCACCTAAACCAGACCCAGACATAAGTCTCTTTCGATTAGGAACTAGATTAGGGGGAAGAAGGCCCAATGATGGTTGGGGTGATCACTGTGCTAAAGATAATTGTAACCCTACTATCATTATAATTAAGAAGACTAAAGACCCAAGTTGGAATTCAGGAAAAACATGGGGCCTAAGACTATATGTAACTGGACATGATCCGGGTACCTTTTTCACCATCAGAAAACTTCCTACAAAGAACAGACCTCTCCTTCGAGGAGCAGGAAGCGGCCTGCCACTCAAACCACCTAGGCCCCCTGTCAGCCTACCGGCAACACCTGAGCTCCCGGACAATAAGACTGGCCCAGACCAGAGCGGAGCTACCATGACTCCTACTGCAGACTCTTCCCCAGTCGAGCCAGAAGGGCAGGAGCATAAATTGCCTTTTTACACTCCCAGCCCATTACTAGAAAGACCACACCACCAAGAGATGTATGCCCTAGATTTACTGGATAAGGTATTTCCCTTCTTTAACAGTACGCAGCCTGGAATCACAGAGTCTTGTTGGCTATGCCTTAGTCCCAGACCCCCTTTCTATGTAGGGCTAGGGGCCAACACCTCAAGAGAAGGGGAACTGGCTCCCACTACAGTAACCCTTATGAGGGACTGAAACCAGGATCAGATAAAAGATTGTTTCTCTGAAGGATCTCTCACTTTAGCAGAGTTCCATGGGAGGGGGACCTGCTACCTTCTGGCAAATTTCACCTAAGTAACTTCAATTATAGTGACTATTGTC
Source organism: Saccopteryx leptura (assembly GCF_036850995.1). Classification (NCBI taxonomy): domain Eukaryota; kingdom Metazoa; phylum Chordata; class Mammalia; order Chiroptera; family Emballonuridae; genus Saccopteryx; species Saccopteryx leptura. The sequence goes on along the minus strand of NC_089504.1, from coordinate 176,412,401 downwards.
TTAACCAAGAAACCCTACCTGCCACCCTAGAGGGCCCAAAAGTAACAAAGGCTCCTGAAGGACTATAGTTTGTGTGCACTCAAGGTATCTTCAAGTGTATAGTCCCTGCTCATCCTGAGCTTTGTGTAAGTGCTTATATTATTCCACAGGTATATCTGTATGGGGGAGACCCCGAATTCCTCGTTGCTCCACCTAGGCAGGCAAAACAAGCTCTTCTCCTTATCCCTATCATAGCTACCATAGGAACTGTAGGGTCAGCCACAGTAGGGACAGCATCCCTCATTCAGGGAGAACTCACCCTCAGACAGTTATCCAAGACCTTCTCTAAAGATATTGCGCTTCTCCAGGAACAGGTAATATACCTCGAGAAGCAAATAGATTCCCTTGCTGAAGTAGCCCTTCAGAATAAGAGAGGGCTAGACCTCCTCCTCCTTAAGCAGGGAGGAGTGTGCACTGCATTAAGAGAAGAATGTTATTTTTACGCTAACCACTCTGGAGTAATTAGAGAGAATATCAAGACACTTAAAACAGATTAAGGAACAGGGACCTAGAAGAAGAAAGCCCTAGCTGGTATGCCTCCATGTTTAAGACCTCTCCTTGGTTAACTACCCTCATGTCCACAGTTGCCGGGCCCCTCCTATTATTCTTATTGGCTCTTGCCTTTGGACCAATAATCCTTAACAAGCTCCTTCATTAAAGAAAGAATAGAAGTAGTAAAGTTAATGGTTCTGTCCCAACCTTATACCATTCTTCCCACTGATGGAGAATCAAGGGTTTGATTTATGCCCAAAAAAGATGGGGGAATGTTAGGTTCAGGGAGGTGTGCTGTGGCTGCCAGAGTCTAACTCTTGAAGGAGCAGGAACAGGGAAGTGCTGATAGGGTCCCTGTGAGGCTGAGAACAAAGAGATCAGCACAAAGCTGGGCAAACATCCTGCATTCTATTGGTTAGAGACCCTTATCAGAAGTTTATGTTTGAAATTCACCACTAAGCTAAACCCTTCCCCTGTTGCTATGTTGCGCATGACCCCCCTAGCGAATAGTGAACTGCCACATCTGCTTCTGTATGATGCTTGCTCACTTAGGATATATAAGGACCTAGTTGTAAGCGCCAGGGGCGACTCTCGGTTGTAGCCCCCTGTGGGTACAGTGTCTCCGAACACCTTGAGAGTTCATCCCTGTGCAGGTTAAACTTGGCCAATAAAGTAAGATCTAACCCTTGAAAGTCTCCGACGTTTATTCTCACGTTTGGTGGATGCAACAGTGGCAAGCTGACAATGGAAATATTTTAAATAACAATCTTATTATTGTTTTTTGTCAGGTGTTATTTAATATTGTTTTATTAATATTTTAAACTCTTCATTATAACATAATCTAGTTTTGTGTATCTCTTTTATTGTTCTTATTTAAGTATTAAAGGCATAAAATAATAAATTATCTTTTGATATATCATTTTTTTATACTTAAAACTGTCATTAGGGCAGAGAACCAGTTGTTAAATTATTTGAATCTGACCACTGCATAGTTCCCAGCTGCATTCCAGACCCTCAGAGAGAGCAATTCAAGCACAAGACAACTATCAGTCACTGACTATAATCTTGTCTTTCTTCATGGCATAGTCATTGAAAATCTTATCCATAACCTGGATTTCTGCAGTGATACCTGCTCCCAGGGTCCCTTACTGAGGAAAGACTCTTTTTCTGCCCTCATAGACTCTTTATTGGGTCAGCTTTCAGAATTCTTCCATACTCCTCACAGCGCTCCTTGTCTTCAGCTCAAGCATAGTCTTCTCTTAGTGACTAGTCCACGCTCATCTCTAAGGCCTCCTCCAAGTCTTTGGTGTTTGTAAGGCCAGTGGCCACTGCCATAGCTATGCAGGTTCACATTGAATTTGGGCAGATGGTAAAAGAACTGTGGAGCCAGGAAATGGTGGCCATTCCATTTATTAAAGTCTCATAACAGCAAACGAGCAAACAGGCAGGGAAGACAGCTTCCCTTTCTCTCTTCAACTCTTCCAGCTCATAGACCCCCCACCTGCCTCAGCAGGGCTCCCTAGCCCCTCAGCACTCTTTCACCAAAACGACAGGCAAAAATACACCTTCTCTGGCAAACAATTGCCCCTCCCCATGGAGGTAGGTGGTTCACAATTTGCAATCTGCCGCCCTGAGGGCAAGCACCAGCAGCCTTCTATATACTATACACATATGGCGCTGCCCCAATACAAGTGAGAAAACTTAAAAAAATATTTGTTTACCCAACATGAATCTTTACACAAATAATTAAATTAAATTAAACTTTAAAAATTTAGTCTTTAAAAAGAGAAACAATATAAACCTAACTCTGAACCTAACAGAGAAGAGTAATTTCAAGTGGCTTTCAAACACAAGAATTTGATTATACATCCATTATGAGACATACCCCCAAAATAAAATTTTGCATACAAGAAATTTGGATGTCAGATGAGTTTCAATAATTTTATTGTTGGTATTTATTCTGAGATTGATGCATTTGTGGAATAAAATTCATACATAATTATGTTGATATTATTGGGAATTAGGATTTTGGGCACAGGAGAAAAGAGAAAGAAGATAAGAGTTTCATTTTGAATTTAAATTTGAATAACCAGAAGGATCTTATATTGTATTTAAAACTTAACCAGAATATTTTGATAAATTGCTGGATTCCATTTCCTGAATAAAAAATGTTTGAGATAAGCCTAGAATATCATTCCATACCTGAAAACAAAGAGACTTTTAAAAAAACTAGTGGAACTTGGTCAAAAGAGCCAAGGAGTCCATTTAAAGACGTTCTCAGTTGCCAAGGATGAATGAATGTATATGTGAATAAAAACAAAGCTACAATGAATTAAAATATATCAAGTGTATTTACTTCCATAAATTCATAATGATAATAACAGGAATAACTGGATTAACTTTGGTGGATGCTGTAACAATTAGTAATCGCAAGAAGGATACATAAAATGTAGCAAATTATATTTTCTAAAATGATGGCAACAACATCTATCATTCCAGGTGATCTTCCCACAATATCATATGGACATTCTTCCCACTGAAATGGGGGGGTCTATGTTCCCTCCCCTCAGTTATATAGTCCTGTGACTATAGTCTGTGATTTCCAGGGCTATGTCATGAAAGATGATACAGCTCTACCTTTTACACATCAACCTCTATGCTAGGGAAAGCCCAGGCCATGAGGCATGGACTTATGTTGGTATTCCAGTTGGCCGGACTTCCAGATGCATCTGAAGTTACAGTGATTAGCCATCATTAACCACCATATATGAGAGTGAGGATATGCTCTTAAAATGACTCTAGCCTCAGTCACTCACTGTCTGACAGCAATCACACAAGAAATTCCAAATGTGAAACAATTAGCAAAGAGCAGCCAACTCCCAAACTGTGAGAGAAATAATAAAATAATTGTCATTGCACTAAATTTGGAGTGTTTTATGCCATAATAGATAACTGTAATATACTAGGAAAGAATTGAGGATTTGTTCTGCTTCTCCTCTACTACCTGTGTCTCAGGGTAAACAAATAAATCCTGAGACGTTTTATGTATAGATAATTCAGCCAATAAATAAGAAATATATAGAATGAGAATGCCTTCAAAAATGAATCTAGGCAGTGACCATCAATGACTCTAATGTCATAAACAGACAATGTGATTTTATGTTTTTTGGATGGAAGTACACACTGCCATTTATGAAACATTCTTGCCAGAAAATTGAAACCTGAATTTGATCATATAGAGAAATAACTACCATTTCATAGAAAATATAGGGGACAAATCAACTTATTAATTATGAGATACAATCATAAAATTTTGGACTATAATAAATGCTAAAGGACAACTGACCTGATCTTTAAAATAAGTGTATTTCAGGGCAATAAAGGCGGGGTGGGTGGGGAGACCAGTAGTTTAGAAGAGAGAAAACCAGTGGCAATAAATATTATTTTGATCCTGATTAATAAACCATTTAAAAATGTGAGATGGTCAGGAACTTTGATAATTTAAAGCAATTATTATTAATATTCTAAGTGTGATAATGATATTGAAATTTTTTCTCTTTCTTTCTTTCTTTTTTTTTTTAAATAGACCTTATCTTTTAGTGATATGTACTAAAACACTTTGATGGCTAAGATTTGATTCAAAGTAATCTAAGGTAGGCATATATGAAATGAGATTGGCTATAAGTGGGTAATGGTTGGAAACTAAGTGATAAGCATATGGGGATTCTTTCTCTTATTCTCCTTCTGTACTTGTTTAAACTTTACCATTCTGTAAAGTTAAAAAAAAATGAATCTGAACTCCTGAATGCTAATCCTTGGGTCTCTCAGCTCCTAAGCAATATCTTTTCTCTGCATATTGTGGTGCCCCCTATTGGTGAGTTAGAGTAGCTGAATCTGGCTATCCAAATTCCTAACCAGATTTCCTACAGGCAGTAAAATAAAATTTTTTTTTCAGGAATAAAGAATCTTAAATTTTACATTTTTTCTTCCTTTGATAATTTCTATCATAAAACTAGTGAAGGAGAAAAGCCTAGGCATAAAAACAAAATAAAACTTTGCAACAAACAGAAGAAAACATTGCTTTGGAACTGATTAAGTTATTAGAGAAAGAATAGAGGGAAGAATGTGTTGCTGAGGTCCGTAAATCCAGATTTTTTCTCATGGCCTTTCAGCAAGAAGGGGAGTGACATTAAGCGAATTGTGTAACCTTGTGACATCACTTTCCCCATCTGTGTAGGCCAGAGGTCCCCAAACTATGGCCCGTGGGCCGCATGCATTCCCCTGAGGCCATTTATCTGGCCCCCGCCGCACTTCCGGAAGGGGTACCTCTTTCATTGGTGGTCAGTGAGAGGAGCACATTGACCATCTCATTAGCCAAAAGCAGGCCCATAGTTCCCATTGAAATACTGGTCAGTTTGTTGATTTAAATGTACTTGTTCTTTATTTTAAATATTGTATTTGTTCCCATTTTGTTTTTTTACTTTAAAATAAGATATGTGCAGTGTGCATAGAAATTTGTTCATAGTTTTTTTATAGTCTGGCCCTCCAATGGTCTGAGGGACAGTGAACTGGCCCCCTGTGTAAAAAGTTTGGGGACCCCTGGTGTAGGCCATCATGTGATAAGATCTCCCTGGAATCCAATCAGTACAGTCTTACTTCAATATAGTTCAGTTCAGTCCTACTCTATTCTTTAGTTTTTTATACAAACTTTGTTTAAAAATTGCAATAAACAGATGAATCTATCTTGCCTAAAAATGACATTTGCTACTAGAAGTAGGGAGGAAATGAAATTGTTTTCCTAAATAAAAATCTCATTTAGCATGTCAACAATTAAGAGCTACATTATCCTCTCCTGTTGATATATCTTCATGGTCAAGTGAAATAAAGGACAAAATGAACAAATAGGACTATATCAAATTAAAAAGCTTTTGCATAGCTAAAGACACCATTAACAAAATAAAAAGACAACCCTCACAATGGGAGAACATATTCACTAATGTGTCTGATAAGGGTTTAATTACTAAAATTTATAAAAACTTCTAAAACTCAACACCAGAAAGATAAACAATACAATTAAAAAATTGGCAAAGTAACTGAATAGACACTTATCTAAAGAGGACATACAGATGGTCAATAGGCATATGAAAAATTGTTCAATGTCACTAATCATCAGAGAAATGCAAATTAAAACAACAATGAGATACCACCTCACACCTGTCAGAATGACTGTCATTAACAAATCAACACACAAGGAGTGCTGGCAAGGGTTTGGAGAAAAGGGAACCCTCCTGCATTGCTGGTGTGAAAGCATATTTGTGTAGCCACTGTGGAAAGCAGTATAGTGTTTTCTCAAAAATTAGAAACAAAACTGTCTTTTGACCCAGCTATCTCACTTTTAAGACTATATCCAAAGAAACGCTGGCTGGTTGGCTCAGTGGTAGAGTGTTAGCCTGGCGTATGGATGTCCTGGGTTCAATTACTGGCCAGGGGACACAGGAAAAGCACCCATCTGCTTCTCCACCCTTCCTCATCTCCTTTCTCTTTATCTCTCTCTTCCCCTCCTGCAGCCAAGGCTCCAATGGAGCAAAGTTGGCCTTTGCGCTGAGGATGGCTCCATGGCCTCTGCCTCAGGTTCTATGATGGCTCTGGTTGCAACAGAACAATGGCCCAGATGGGCAGAGCATCACCCCCTAGTGGGCATGCTGGGTGGGTCTCTGTTGGGCTCATGTGAGAGTCTGTCTCTCTGCTTTCCTGCTTCTCACTTCAGAAAAATACACACACACACACAAATAAATAAATAAAACATTAAAAAAGACTATATCTGAAGAATCCCAAAACACTAATTCAAAAAAAGGTATGCACCTCTATGTTTATTGCAGCATTGCTTATAATAGCCAAGATTTGAAAACAGCTCAAGTATCTATCAGTGGATGAGTGGCTAAAGAGCGGTGGTATATATGCACAATGGAATACTATGCAGCTGTGAAAAAGAAGGATATCTTGCTTGTTACAATGGCATGGATGAAACTGGAGATTATTACACTAAGCAAAATAAGCCAGGCAGAGAAAGACAAATATCATATAAACTCACTTATATATGGAATCTAATGAACACAGTGAACTGAGGAATGGAAGAGAGGCAGAGGTGGGGGTCACAGGAAGCAGAGGGACAGCTGTCAGAAGGAAGGGGGAGGAGGTGATGGGATCAGAGAAGGTGGAAGGATTAGTAAATTTATATATACATAACACAGAGATACAAATTACAGGAGAGCAAATCCAAGAGGGAAGGGGGGAAGGAGTAAAGAGGAGGGGTCAAAGGTGGTATGATGGGGGCACATTGCTGGGAGGTGAAGGTGTTATATTGAGTGGGACACTTGAATCCATGCTAAAACAATAAATTTTAAAATTTAATAAAAATATATATATCCTCTCCTGTAATTAGTTTAGACATGAAGTAATACATCAGTCTTTTAGTCCTGTTAAAAAATTTAAGAATTCAAAGTAAATTTACCCTGACATTATAAGGGGGCAAACATAGGATTACAGTCGTGAGTATGTAAAACAAAAAGTTTACTATTATCTTATTTATTATTGTAATAATAATAAAAAACTATGAATCTATATTTGTCCCATTGTGTATTTTCTTTTATTTGGTGTGATTGAAAAGTTCTAATTTATTCTTATGACAGCCAGGAAAATTTCACAGGATGTCTGAATCTTTTCAATACAAATGTTTCTAACATTTGTATGGAGTGGACTTAAGAAGGTATTTTTCTTTTTTAATGTGCATTTACAGTGTCTATATATCATTGCAGATGATAGTGAACTTCCACTCCAGTTCTGACATGAAAGAATTCCATTAGAGTTACACTGGCCCCTTGTGCTCCTGATGGCCCTCACTTACTCCTCCAGAGAGGAATGAGTTTCTTCCTTGGCTGGTGAGTGTACAAGAGAGACCTGCTTGGCTGGCCTCTTCATCCTCACTCTGGTTAGCGAGCTGAATCCCAGAGTCAATTCTGAGCTGCTTTCATCCTCCATGGGGAGGACTGCAAGTGACCACCTCTGCTTGAAACTGGATTGGTCTGTCTTTTTGTTTTTGTGGTGATGCGCTAGGAAGCCTATTTGTCCAGAGAGCTACAATTATGTCACAATTAGTTATCCCCTTTGTTTAATATTACTAACCATGCAGTGAAATAGATTTTATAATTTTAATTATACAGGTGAGCAAAGTAGATTTCTGAGATATAACCAGATCACATTACCAGCAAATAATAGAAATCATCCCCAATCCTTTTGGGAGTCTTCAAGAGGGTTAATTAAAGAGTATCATATCAATTTTTCCTGAACCCAGTTCTGAAAGAATTTAGAAATAAATTAAGAAGTGGCAGATGGAGGACAAGAATCAACAATATTTATATTGAAAGTTAAATTGGAACCCATGTGCTTGCTAAAACCAAACCCCAGAATGAAGCAGCTTTTCCTACATGGGACTGGGACAGACCCCTCCCACTCCTCTTGGCTCCTTTCCCCCTTCCTCCTCCTTTCCTCTCCTTCCCCCCTCTCCCACTCCCTCAGCAAAGACAGAGATTATTGATATAAATTTGGGAAAAACTAAAAAGAAAACTTCCTGCAAGTAGCTTATTCTCAAAGAATATTAGAGAGGAGATGAATACACTAAGTTTAGTCTCTTCCAGTTTGCCAGTCAGATAAATTACTCAGCAGCCTTTGAGATGAAGTGAGTAGAGGTCAAAGAGCAGCTATAGGATAACTTGCATAGTTCTCTATGTACATGGCAGGAAACATCTGGAATGGTGAAAAGCATTTATCCCCAAATTCGCCAGATAAATTTTTCTCTTAATCTAATACATTCAAATAATAATACTATGCTTATCCCTCAGAAGAGAAGTTACACAAGCTATCAGGACATTTTCACTCTGATCTTTATGACATTACTCTCCAAATTATTACTACCCACCCTTTGGATTCTCCTGGGACCTCCAGACACACTATAAAATTTGCCTCTAGAAAGCTCTGAAAGGGACTTAAGTTGGTCAACTCTAGAGCCAGTCTCATTCCAAAGTTGAAAATTCATTCTCTGTTCTGTTTACATTTCTAAACAATGTCCAGCTATGTTTTCCCACAGCATGTTTAGAGGTCCTTCAGTGAGATTTAATGACTACAAAAAAATTAGAAACCATAAAATTTCTTTAGTAAGGATATGCCAACACCATAAAAATACCCTGAATCTGAACATAGAGATCTCCACTATTATAAAAGTCCCAGGGCAAAATTGAACTTCAAAGATTAAATCTCCTTTCAAGATAAAGTAAAAATATATTGAAGTCCAAATGAATTAAAGTCTGATATCAATTTATTTTTCCTTGTGGAATTAAATGTTTGAAGCTTAAAATGTCTAAGTTGTAATAAAGACCCAATTATCCTCCCAAATTTATCATTCAGTTCAGTCTCATCAGAGCAATGCATGGGTAGAGTTGGTCTTTCAGCAGCTGCCTTTTGCCATGAACTCAGAGAACTAGGTCTAGTTCCTTTCATGCCAAGAGGCACCCAGGGAGGCAAAAAGAGGCCCCAGCCTTATTCAGCTCCTTGTCATGGAACAAGATGGCATTCAAGAACGTGACAGAAAGATTTAGCAAAGCACATTATAAATTTCTTAAAGTAATAGTATGCACTCAAGAAGTGAGAGTGCGTGACTATTGAGGGTCCAGGTGAAAAGCTTTTATTAAATGTGGGCAAAAGGGAATAGGGTGGCCCTCTTCTGGTGCTGCTGAAGTGATAGCGATGGGTCTCATCCTTGTTTCTCCTCTCCAGATAGCAATTTCTTTTTGGTCCTACCAGCTACAGGAGATTGGGGAGGTAGAAGCCAGGGAACAGGTGTTCATTAAAGGCTGCATCTTGATGTTCCAGCCAAGATGAAGAAGGGGAGGGGTAGAACTTGAGGTCTTTTGCTTCATATTCTAACTTCCTTATTTCACGTTCATTTAGATCAGGGGTCGGGAACCTATGGCTCATGAGCCAGATGAGGCTCTTTTGATGGCTGCATCTGGCTCACAGACAAATCTTTAATAAAAAAAATAATAACGTTAGAAATATAAAACATTCTCATGTATTAAATTCATTCATTTCCACCCACTCATGTTCATGGTTGCGGGTGGCTGGAGCCAATCACAGCTGTCTCCGGGACAACACCAAATTTTTATTGGATAATACGTAAAGTACACGGGTCGTTGTATGGCTCTCATGGAATTACATTTTAAAATATGTGGCGTTCATGGCTCTCTCAGCCAAAAAGGTTCCCAACCCCTGATTTAGATTTTCAGAAATCATCCTGTCAAGATACATTTTAAAGAATCCAGAAGATTAATAGGAAACAAGAGATTATTGCAGCATTGGGTCCACGTTCACCAAATTTAGAAAAGAAGCTGATTTCCAGTCCCTGAGGTATTACCCCAGACAGAATAATGCTGCCAGAAGTCAATGCTACCAAGACTGTGGCCGATACTCAGTGGTCTTGGAAAGCAGGGTAGAGGATGCTGGTCGATTCACACCCGCTGTCTGCATTCCACTATCTATAAATTTAAACTCCACTGGGACAAACATTCCAGGGAAATGCTAACCTCGGCACTATAATTGACATATCTGAGAATAGGGAGGATCTTCGTGTGAGTATTGCTTTCTCAGAAAGAGACATAAGAGCAATTGCTGTCTTTACATAAATTGAGAAATTGGCATTGTTGACAGACCCAAATATCAGGATTTAATACAGTGGCTTTCTAGCTTCTTAGTAGTGCATTCACACCCTTGACTTCTACTGTTTCCAGGACTGAGTGTGGCCTCTATCAAGTGCCATCACATCTTTCTTTGTGAGCAGGGCCATCTTTCTGTGTTCCTGGGCCACTATTATTGCGGCTGTATCCTTTCCTTTAGTCGTATTTGGGTCTCCCAAAATTATTTCCCTAACAATATTTGTCATTTTAATTGTAATTAAGCAGTCAAGAATCAAAATGAATTTGTAGATAAGCCTTATGAATCCAAGGGTAATCTTAACATTTCCTTTTTGGGACCATGATGACAATTCAAACATCCCAAAAAGGACAATTTAGGAAGCCTCTCCAGCTTGGAAAAAAAAATGTAAAGCCAGAATCTTGTGACTGCGCTTTGTAACACTAAAAGAATTCAGCTCTGTTTGACTCTAAAGCAATAAATATTCTGTCCAACAATTCTTGTAAGACCTGTAAGACCCTTAACAATGAAACATTGCCTCATCCACTACTTTAGAAAATGTGCGCCTGCTTTTTATAGTGAGCTGGGGCCACGTCAACTTGCTAGGGGCCTCCCAGGGGGTCTCTGTTGGTAGGGCCCCATGTTGCCAGGGATTTAACTGAGGCCAGATCTTTACTAAGGCCAATTCTTTGCTTAAATCCCAGCCTCTAACAAACAAAAACAAAAACAAAAAACAAACAAACAAAAAAACCCCAACCAATCATTTGTCTGTGGACAAAGCTGCCATAATCTATTTAAATCCACCAAGGTGAAAGTACAATATTTCCCAAGGTTTAACATCTCTTTCTCATGTCTCAGCAGTTAAAATCTAGCCCCACACATATCTCAAAAATCACAAATAAAAAGAAAGAGAAATACAAGTTCAAAATGCCCTGCTTGAACAGTAAAACCCAAGCAGAACATCAGATATCTAGGTTTCTTCAAAGCCCCCACAAGTACTTTCAGTTTTCCATTTCACGCTTCTGTTTCATGTCTCATTGTTGCTGGCCCGTGCTTGAAATGTTGTGAGTCTTTCGTAAAGAAAGGGCAATACCTCCATTGTTCAAATTTAGAAGTAAAACAAAGGAATCAGAAGGAATAAAAAAATATCAACTTCTTTTTGGTAAACACTAAGTTGAAGTACACACCTTACACATATGAGCAGGTGAGTATCCCCATTGCATTTCAGAGTGAGAACTCACCACATGGTTACAGATAGCACTGGACTGGTGGGCCCTGTGCTATAACAGTGTGACTGAGGAGGCTTGCTCCCAGCTCCTGAGAGGAAGGGCAAAGCTCAACTGAAAATGCTCAATTTATTCTTTACAAATTTGTCATTGGGTAAGACTTTTCCCTGCCTGAGGCAGGAGTGAGGAAGGGAATGGGGAGTTAGTGCTAACAAGCTGTAGGCCAAAAGATGGCTCTGAGGGAAGATTCCACCCCTCTTAACAGATAGAAAAGCTGTGACTCCCCTTTTTTCTATTAGAGAGCATCTGTTTTCCTACCTGCAAAGTGGTATCTTATCTAATATATAGGCAGTTATCTTTAAACAGTCTATTATCTCCACTTACTTATCTCTGGTCTATATGTATGTAAAGCTATCTATAGGTCTGGCAAAACTTGCCCTGTCATAAGTCTCAGCTGACACCATTAAAGTGTTGGTGAAATTAGATAAAATTAAACTGTTTGAAGGCAAAGTGTCTTTACTTTAGTTCCAGAATGCCAAGGTATTAATGTAGTCCACAGGACCAGTTATCTATTTCCCTTCCCATAGCCTCTGGAATTAGAACAGAAAGCAAAATTCATGACAGTCCACGCATATGGAAGTCACCGCCATAGATTGAGGTGCATATTAATTCTTTCTCTTCTTTCCTTGGGAAGAGACACATTTTTAAAACATTTGAGAATAGAAACAAATGCGTAAAATTTTATTCTTTATGCCTAAATGACATTATTTATTTAAGTGGTTGATAATGCTTGTTGGAGCATAATGATAGTTGTAGCTGGGAATAAGTCATTTTCTTTTTTTTTTTTCTTTTGTTTTCTTTTTTTGTGTGTGTTTTTCTGAAGTTGGAAATAGGGAGGCAGTCAGACAGACTCCCGCATGCACCCAACTGGGATCCACCCAACACTCTTTTACTCTTTTGTTTTGTTTATACAGAGACAGAGAGAGAGTCAGAGAGAAAGATAGGGACAGATAGACAGGAACAGAGAGATGAGAAGCATCAATTATTAGTTTTTTGTTGCGCATTGTGATACCTTAGTTGTTCACTGATTGCTTTCTCATATGTGCCTTGACTGCAGGCCTTCAGCAGACCAAGTAACCCCTTGCTGGAGCCAGTGACCTTGGGTCCAAGCTGGTGGGCTTTTGCTCAAACCAGATGAGCCCGCGCTCAAGCTAGTGATCTTGGACTCTTGAACCTGGGTCCTCGGCATCCCAGTCCGATGCTCTATCCACTGTGCCACCGCCTGGTTAGACAGAAATAAGCCATTTTCAATCTTCCTTCTTCTCTCTTTCTTAATAGAGGAAGAAATCATGAGAAGTCAATCAAACTTGGCATACAATCCTTATTTGACTATGCCTGTTGGTTTGATTTGTGTCTCAGAAATTTTCTTCATCATTCTACTAGTCTTAAAGCATATTTAGCAAGCTCTAACAAGTTTTAGGGAGAGATATTTGTAACTCAACAATGATTCTTGATATATTGTGTATATTACAATAGATGGCATATTAAAAATTAATGTCAGGCCATTATTCTACAATTATACTTTTTTAAAAATTAAAAAAAAATTCTTTTTCTTTAGTGAGAGAGACAGAGACAGAGAGAGCAAGAGGGACAGACAGGGACAAACAGACAGGAAGAGAGATGAGAAGCATCAACTTATAGTTGCGGCACTTTAGTTGTACATTGATTGCTTCCTTTATATGCCTTGACTGGGGGGATCCAGTTGAGCCAGTTACCCCTGGGCTCAAGCCAGTGACCTTGGGCTTCAAGCCAGTACCTCTGGACTCAAGCCAGCAACTATGGGGTCATGTCTATGATCCCATGCTCAAGCCAGTGACCCCTGATGATGCTGAAGATGGTGAGCCCATACTCAAGCCAGAGGAGCACATGCTCAAGCCAGTGATCTCAGAGTTTTGAACCTGGGTCCTTAGCATCCCAGGCAGTGTTTCCCAACCTTTTTTGTGCCATGCCCCACCTTAACCTTTCTAAAATTTTTATGTCCCCCCCTATGTAACATACATAATTTTTAACATTAAAAAATTGATTTGTTCACTTAATAAACATAAATGATAGGTTCTAGGAAGAAATCACTATGAAATTGTTAACAAAACACAGTAAGTAAAATTTCAAAACATATAATAAAAAACAGAAATTTAAATTCCAAATAATTTTAATACAGATTTTTCTATATTAATTTATTATTTTAATTTAGTGTGATCCTTGCACTTGATGCTTGCTGCACAGAGATTTTATATTAGGTTCCAATTTGGTTAGCTTTAGTCTCAAGTCTCCACGTTGTGTTATATCCAGCCGATTTCTTTTTTTTACCAGTAAATCATTTACAGCACTAAATCCACATTCAGCTAAAAATGAAGATGGAAATGGTAGCAATAGTTTTCTTGCACATTTGGTTGAATTTGGCTATTTGATTTCTGTTTCCTCACAAAGCCATGCCATCGCTCCTTTGATATTAAATAAAGCTTTAACTGACTCATCATTTTGCAATTCTGCGAGTTGTTCTTGATACTGCATATTTGATATATCAGACAAATCCACTAACATTGGCTGCATCATCCATGTTGGGAAATCAATTTGTTTTAAATCAAAAAATCTTTCTTTTAAATCAGCCAATAGAATATTCAAATGATTGACAATAACAAGTAAAGCGGTATCAGTTACTTCACATTTTTGGAGCCAATGAAACTGTTTAAAGTTTTTGTTGTTAATATGTTTCTGACATAAGTCAATATTGGTAATGAAACCAAATATCTTTGCTTTTCCATCGACAAGAGTTTTATTTGTTCCTTGAAGTTGCTTATTTAATATATCAATATTTAGTTTTTCAAAGATATTGGCTAAATAACTCACAAATGCTTTACCATCTATTGTTAACAGATACTTCATTTCAGGTTTGTCGCTTAAAAAATCACTAAGAGTATCAAACAGTTCCATAAATCTTTTCAAACAGTTTCCTTTAGATAGCCATCTTACTTCAGTATGAAGTAAAAGTCTCACATGGTCTTCATTTTGTTCTTCACAAAATAGCTTGAAAAGATGCTCACATTTGGCACTAGCTTTAATAGCATTAACACACTTTATTACTGTATGTAATAAAGAACAGGCAAGATGTTTTTAGCTACCAAGTTTTCCCTATGAAAAACACAATGCACAAGAATCATTTCTGGATTTGCATCTTTCATCAATTTTAAGCAGCCATTTTTCTTGCCCATCATATTGGGAGCACCATCTGCAGCACAAGATGTTATATTTTTCATTGGTATATCATTGACATCTAAGAAGTTTTTTAGCTTATTATATATATTTTTGGAGGTAGTGGTGCTTTCTAATCTTTTACAGAACAACATTTCTTCAGCAAAATGTCCTTTATCAATATAGCTTATGTAAGTTATCAATACTGCTTCACTGTCTCTCAAAGTTGATTCATCCATTTGCAAGGAGAATTTTCTTGTTTTCAGCTTTTCAATAAGTTGTTTTTCAATATCCTCACTCATTTCATCTATTCTTCTGCTAACAGTATTGTCACTGAGTGGCATAGCTTTTACATCTTTGTCATCTTTTTCAAGAACCATTTTAAGAAATGCTGATATTGATGGTTTTATTAAATTCTCTCCTATAGTGTGATTTTCTCCAGTTTTAGCGATGAATAAAGAAATTTGATAACTAGCCTCAAGAACACGATTATTAGTTGAAGTATGAGCAGTAAATAGAGACTTTAATGTTGTTCTTTTTTCAAAGTTTTTCTTTAAAGTTTTAAAGTAACTCAAATCTGAATTAATATGAGCACTATGTTTTGCCTTCAAATGCGCCTCAAGACGACCTCATTTCATTGAATCATTGGTCAAGCATTGCTGGCATAAAAGACAAAAAGGAATCCGCTCATCGTGAACAGCCGGTATGAACCCAAATTTTAAATATTCCTCCGAATATTGACGAGTTTTTTTCTTGCTTGCACCACTCATTTTACTATGGGCTATAAGAAATAAAAATAAGATCACTTAAAAACTAATATTAAAATGTGTTAAAATATATTCAATGTGACATAGAGTAAATGTATACTAAAAATTCATATTTATTTAAATGTATATAACACATTTACTACACTACCACTGCAAATCAAAAGGTATCTATATTTTTTCCACTTGACAAAATTTTCTGGAAAGTTATGCTTCTAAAATTAAAATTGTCGTGCATGCACTATTATAGCCCCAATAATATTTATAAAATACTAGTGCTTTCTAGCCCCAATGCAAGAAGTACTTAATAAAGAATTTAATATTGATAAAAATAAAATCAAATACTTACCAATTATATCTATACAATATATATATGTATATTTATTAAATCAACAAGCTTTTATAACAGTTTTGACTGACACTTATTTCAAATTAACACCAACTGAATGATGTGAAACACTACAGAAGTTGCGATGGGCCAATTAGGCGAGAATAACTGCGTTGTTTAGTGAGTTTTTAAAACGTCTGGGGTTCCCCGCAGCAGACGGCATGCTCCGCGGTGAACCCAGGATGAAGTTTACTTGACGACGCCAATCACCCAGTTGATATTTTGGTCTCGTCAAATGAAATTATACTTAATAATTATTTATCTCAATTATTTAAGAATTGCATTGGGCCAGGGGATGACGTCAGAGTGATGGCGCGGTAGGAAGCAATACCGATAAATCTCCCCATAAACTCAACAAGATCTTCAACCAGAAATAGAAAAACCTATCCTTGGAGCCTTCAGATGCTTCGCAATACATCCGAAGGTATGGACGAGCGAAAGATTGGCTAGATATATGGTCAAACCCCAGGGGAAATAGGGAGTAAGAAATGCTCCGCCTTCCTCTCTAACCCAAACAGGATGGCTTTCACTGAGAACTGAGAATATAGAAACTAAGGTGGGCTTAGGGAGTGAATAGATCCAGGCCGCGGTACAAACAGCCAAACCAGGCTGTGGCACGGAGATCCAAGCCACGGAAAAACCTGGGCAATTCAAGCTAACACATGCGCCAAACCCAGACAAAGAAAGACAAGTGGGGCAGCCATTTTCCGCATCTCCTGATGGGCGCACGTGGATAATGGGCGAGAGATTCCTACAAAAACTTCAGGGGTGGGCGCCGCCCGTGCTAACCAACAGAGAGGCAGAGTCAGAGGCCTCTGTGTGGGCAAAAGCGGAATCTCCTAGGAGCCCCAGCGCCCTGAGGGGGCCGGGCACGGGGAGGGAGCTGGAGCCAATTCCAATGCTGAAACTTTTCTGTGCGGGTGGAGGGCTTTCTCGGCGTGAGAGGCATCTGGCCTGATATCCTGGTCAGCGCGCACGGAGAGTGGGCAGGAGATTCCTCCGAACTCCTCAGGGGTGGGCGCCCGTGTCTTCCCACAGAGGGGCAGAGTCAGGGGCCTGTGTGTGGGCTGAAAGAGGAATCTCCTGGCCGCCCCAGCGCCCTGGGAAAGCCGCGCACAGGGAGAGAGCGAGAACCAATTCCAATGCTGGAACTTTTCCGTGCGGGCAGGGGTTTCACTCAAAGTGTGACGCAGCTGGTCTGACATCCTGGTCGGCACGCACGGAGAGTTGGCAAGAGATTCCTCTGAACGCCTCAGGAGTGGGCACCCGTGTTATCCCACAGAGGGGCAGAGCCAGAGGTCTTTGAGTGGGCGGAAGCCCCGCCTGATTATGCTAGCAGCTCTGACTGAGCCTTACTCAGAGCCCTGTGCTGAGTGGGAATAGAGTGGGGAGTTGCCAGCTCCTTGAGCCTCTTACTATCCAGGCAGAGGCAGCAGCAACCCCATAGCTGGATTATCAGGCTTCCAATTGTAAAAGGAAAGACTAGGAGAGAGGCTCCAGAAACACTCTCACAGTGAGAGACCCTCTCACTGTTGTAGCCTATAAACGCTAATGAGCCTCGACTGCCAACGAGACTGAAGCCCAATACATGACATCGCCATAGAGAATTATCAACTGCAAACCTCTACCAGAGCATGCCACAGGGGCAGAACCCAGGGTACAAAGTCACCGACCAGGAAGAGAGACAGAAAATAAAAGCAAGACGATAATCTCTCAAAATCAAGAATAATCTGCAGACTTTATAACCTACACCATTTTATTATATTTGTTCGTCTGTGTCTCTTTTCTTCATTCTTGATTTTTTTTTTCCTATTCCAATTTGGTCGATTAATTCTCTCTCAGTCTTACTCTCGCCTCTCTTTGAACTACACTACCCATAAGTGTTACATCTCCCATTATCTTTTCTTTCCTCTTCCTTTCTCTCTATGAGAGTTGCAATCCAACCCCCCTAACTCTCTCTCTCTCTCCTCCTTTTTCTTTTTTCTTCTTTTAGTGGTTCCGTCTTTTCTCTCTCTCTCTCTCTCGCTCTTTTCTCCCTCTATATTAGTCTCTTCCTTTCTCCTTTACGTCTTCTCTCATTCAAACCTCAATAACAAACAAATTATCTTATCTGGGACTCAAACT
Organism: Saccopteryx leptura; assembly: GCF_036850995.1. NCBI lineage: Eukaryota > Metazoa > Chordata > Mammalia > Chiroptera > Emballonuridae > Saccopteryx > Saccopteryx leptura. Next base: position 176,394,378 of record NC_089504.1, on the reverse strand, counting down.
TAAGTTTGTGGCATTTTGGGGGGTTTTTACTTCACCTTTTTAACTCATTAGCAGTGCTCCTATCCCTGGCTCTCCATTTTATCTAGTTCTTGTTCCACTATATACAATAGTAATTTTTTAACTTTCCAAACCTTTTTCCTGTTTCTCTCTTATTCCTCTCATCATAACTCTTAGTCAGCCAACACCTAAAAGCAAATCATTTTATTCTTGACCCAAATTTTTTCCTTATTTGCTTTTTGTGGGTCTATACTGCCCCCTTTTATATATATAAATATTTTTTTCTTTTATTTATTTATTTTTTTCTTTTTCTTTTTCCTTTACCCCTTTATTACTTCTCCCCAATTCAGGCCCTCCACTACAGGTATTGTTTGTTCTATTTAGTACAATATAATTCACAGTTCATCACAAGATTTTCTCAAGAAAGAGGGGAGAGGAGAGGAGAGGAAAAAAGGAGGGGAAGGAATAATTCCCTTTTTTCTCAAATTTTTATCTTAGTTTATTTTTCTTTATTTAATGATTAATTTTTAAAAAAAAAACCTCAATTTTTTATTTTTATTTTTATTTTTTTTAACTTTTTATTCATTATTAAATCTCATTAATACTATCAACAAAACCACCCTCAGATGCCATTAAAGAAGAGAAAATCGAATATAATGGATACAAAATAAAGAGAGGTAACACAGAGAGATGAGGAAAAATCTATGGAGAAAAAATTTAAGATATTGGAAACCTTGGAGTTAAACGACAGAGAATTTAAAATAGAAATCCTAAAAATACTCAGAGATATACATAAAAACACAGAAAGGCAATTTAGGGAGCTCAAAAAACAACTCGATGAACACAAAGAGTATATCTCCCAAAGTGACTGAGTATACATTTTTCTCCAATGTACATGGATCATTCTCAAGAACTGACCATATGTTGGGCCACAAAAACAACATCAGCAAATTCAGAAAAATCGAAGTTGTACCAAGCATATTTTCTGATCATAAAGCCTTGAAACTAGAATTCAACTGCAAAAAAGAGGAAAAAAATCCCACAAAAATGTGGAAATTAAACAACATACTTTTAAAAAATGAATGGGTCAAGAAAGAAATAAGTGCAGAGATCAAAAGATATATACAGACTAATGAAAATGACAATACGACATATCAGAATCTATGGGATGCAGAAAAAGCAGTGATAAAAGGGAAGTTCATATCACTTCAGGCATATATGAACAAACAAGAGAGAGCCCAAGTGAACCACTTAACTTCACACCTTAAGGAACTAGAAAAAGAAGAACAAAGACAATCCAAAACCAGCTGAAGAAAGGAGATAATAAAAATCAGGGAAGAAATAAATGAAATAGAGAACAGAAAAACTATAGAAAAAATTAATAGAACAAGGAGCCGGTTCTTTGAAAAGATCAACAAAATTGACAAACCCTGGGCAAGACTTACCAAGGAAAAAAGAGAAAGAACTCATATAAACAAAATCCAAAATGAAAGAGGAGAAATCACCACGGACATCGTAGATATACAAAGAATTATTATAGAATACCATGAAAAACTTTATGCCATTAAATTCAACAACCTAGAAGAAATGGATAAATTCCTAGAACAATACAACCTTCCTAGACTGAGTCAAGAAGAAGCAGAAAGCCTAAACAGACCTATTAGTAGAGAAGAAATAGAAAAAACCATTAAAAACCTCCCCCAAAATAAAAGTCCAGGCCCAGACGGCTATACCAGCGAATTTTATCAAACCTTCAAAGAAGACTTGGTTCCTATTCTACTCAAAGTCTTCCAAAAAATTGAAGAAGAAGCAATACTTTCAAACACATTTTATAAGGCAAACATAACCATGCCTTATACCAAAACCAGGCAAGGATGGCATAAAAAAAGAAAACTACAGACCAATATCTCTAATGAATACAGATGCTAAAATACTAAACAAAATACTAGCAAATCGAATACAACAACATATTAAAAAAATAATACATCATGATCAAGTGGGATTCATCCCAGAATCTCAAGGATGGTTCAACATACGTAAAACGGATAACATAATACACCATATCAACAAAACAAAGAACAAGAACCACATGATCTTATCAATACATGCAGAAAAGGCTTTCGATAAAATACAACACAATTTTATGTTTAAGACTCTCAACAAAATGAGTATAAAAGGAAAATATCTCAACATGATAAAGGCCATATATGATAAACCATCAGCTAACATCATATTAAATGGCACTAAACTGAAGGCTTTCCCCCTTAAATCAGGAACAAGACAGGGTTGTCCACTCTCTCCACTCTTATTTAATGTGGTACTAGAGGTTCTAGCCACAGCAATCAGACAAGACAAATAAATAAAAGGCATCCATATTGGAAAAAAAGAAGTAAAGGTATCACTTTTTGCAGATGATATGATCCTATACATCGAAAACCCCAAAGAATCCACAAAAAGACTACTAGAAACAATAAGCCAATACAGTAAGGTCGCAGGATACAAAATTAACATACAGAAGTCAATAGCCTTTCTATATGCCAACAATGAAACATTTGAGAATGAACTCAAAAGAATAATCCCCTTCACGAATGCAACAACAAAAAATAAAATACCTAGGAATAAACATAACAAAGAATGTAAAGGACTTATACAATGAAAATTATAAACCATTGTTAAGGGAAATCGAAAAAGATATGAGATGGAAGAATATTCCTTGTTCTTGGTTAGGTAGAATAAATATAATTAAGATGGCCATATTACCCAAAGCAATATACAAATTTAATGCAATTCCCATCAAAATTTCAATGACACTTTTTAAAAAAATGAAGCAAAAAATAATCAGATTTATATGGAACTATAAAAAGCCCCGAATAGCCAAAGCAATCCTAAAGAAAAGGAATGAAGCTGGGGGCATTACAATACCTGACTTCAAACTATATTATAGGGCCACGACAATCAAAATAGCATGGTATTGGCAGAAAAATAGACACTCAGACCAATGGAACAGAATAGAAAGCCCAGAAATAAAACCACATATATATAGTCAAATAATTTTTGATAAAGGGGCTAACAACACACAATGGAGAAAAGAAAGCCTCTTCAACAAATGGTGCTGGGAAAACTGGAAAGCCACATGCAAAAGAATGAAGGTGGACTATAGTTTGTCCCCCTGTACTAAAATTAACTCAAAATGGATCAAAGATCTAAACATAAGACCTGAAACAATAAAGTACATAGAAGAAGACATAGGTACTAAACTCATGGACCTGGGCTTTAAAGAACATTTTATGAATTTGACTCCACAGGCAAGAGAAGTGAAAGCAAAAATTAATGAATGGGACTACATCAGACTAAGAGGTTTTTGCTCAGCAAGAGAAACTGATAACAAGATAAACAGACAGCCAACTAATTGGGAAATGATATTTTTAAACACCTGCTCAGATAAGGGCCTAATATCCAAAATATACAAAGAACTCCTAAAACTCAACAACAAACAAACAAACAATCCAATAAAAAAATGGAAGAGGATATGAACAGACACTTCTCCCAGGAAGAAATACAAATGGCCAACACATATATGAAAAGATGCTCATCTTCTTTAGTTATTAGAGAAATGCAAATCAAAACTGCAATGAGATACCACCTCACACCTGTTAGATTAGCTATTATTAACAAGACAGGTAATAGCAAATGTTGGAGAGGTTGTAGAGAAAAAGGAACCCTCATCCACTGTTGGTGGGAATGTAAAGTAGTACAACCATTATGGAAGAAAGTATGGTGGTTCCTCAAAAAACTGAAAATAGAACTACCTTATGACCCTGCAATCCCTCTACTGGGTATATACCCCCAAAACTCAGAAACATTGATTCGTAAAGACACATGCAGCCCCATTTTCATTGCAGCATTGTTCACAGTGGCCAGGACATGGAAACAACCAAAAAGCCTGTCAATAGATGACTGGATAAAGAAGATGTGGCACATATACACTATGGAATACTACTCAGCCATAAGAAATGATGACATCTGATCATTTATAGCAAAATGGTGGGATCTTGACGACATTATACGGAGTGAAATAAGTAAATCAGAAAAAAACAGGAACTGCATTATTCCATATGTAGATGGGACATGAAAGTGAGACCAAGAGACATTGATAAGAGTGTGGTGGTTATGGGGGGAGGGGGGAGAGGGAGAGGGAAGTGGAAGGGGGAGGGGCACAAAGAGAACTAGATAGAAGGTGACAGAGGACAATCTGACTTTGGGTGATGTGTATGCAACATAATTGAATGACAAGATAACCTGGACATGTTATCTTTGAATATATGTATCTTGATTTACTGATGTCACCCCATTAAAAAGAAATAAATAAATATAATAAAATTTAAAAAAAAAAGAATTGCATTTTTTGTTAAATTTGGCACCGATATCTAGCATTGCATTTAAATGGCCCGGGGCAAAAGAGTTCAAGACGTGTCGAGTCCATTTTCAAATTGCCCCCCTTAACTATCGAATTGCCCCCCTGTGGGGCGTGGGCCCCACGTTGGGAAACACCGATCCCAGGTCAACACTTTATCTACTGTGCCACTGCTTGGTCAGGCTACAATTCTAGTTTTATCTAGGAAACAAACTGCCTGGTTTGCATTATATTCATATCTTTTGGTTGTAAAAATTTTTTTTTTTTTTTTTTTTTTTTTTTTTTTTGCATTTTTCTGAAGCTGGAAACAGGGAGAGACAGTCAGACAGACTCCCGCATGCGCCCGACCGGGATCCACCCGGCACGCCCACCATGGGGCGACGCTCTGCCCACCAGGGGCGACGCTCTGCCCACCAGGGGGCGATGCTCTGCCCATCCTGGGTGTCGCCATGTTGCAACCAAAGCCACTCTAGCGCCTGGGGCAGAGGCCACAGAGCCATCCCCAGCGCCCGGGCCATCTTTGCTCTAATGGAGCCTTGGCTGTGGGAGGGGAGAGAGAGACAGACAGGAAGGTGCGGCGGAAGGGTGGAGATGCAAATGGGCGCTTCTCCTATGTGCCCTGGCCGGGAATCGAACCCGGGTCCTCCGCACGCTAGGCCGACGCTCTACCGCTGAGCCAACCGGCCAGGGCTGTACATCTTCTTTTTTCTTGTTTGTTTGTTTGTTTGTTTTAGGAGAGAGGAGGGGAGATAGTGAAGCAGACTCCTGCATGTTCCCAGACCAGGATCCACCCAGTAACCTCATTAATGGGCTGATGTTTGAATACTGAGCTACTTTTAGTGCACTGGGACCAACTGAGCTATCCTTAGTGTTTGGGGCCATGCTTGAACTACCTGAGCCACTGGCTGCGGGAAGGAGACAGAAGCAGGTGGTCGATTCTCCTGACCAGGAATGACACCCTAGATATCCATATATCATGCTGATTCTCTATCCACTGAGCCACCAGTCAGGGCTGTGAATCTTCTTTATAATTTCAGCTGACTGAGTTAGTCAATGAATCTTTTTCACATATGAGCATGTTGATAATCAGATCTACTGAAAAGGGTGTGGAATGTAAGATATTACTGAGGCAGGTTAGTAAGGAACTAGGAAAAATTCCCTGGCAAATGAAATAAAGGAACTGAAACTAATGGCTGAACAAAAGGCTCTAATTGCTGAGCAACGAAGAGCCAGGTATTAAATCACAAGACCCTACCCTTCCTAACTGAAATTACCTAAGAGCAGATGATTTAAATTGACACAATCTTGGAGGTAGATAACAAAATCTATTTAGAACCAGACTAATCCAAGAAAGAGGTGGAACTGACTAGAGAATGACCCCAAACTCCATTATATGCTCATTTAATATATCTACATGCAAAATGACACACTCCCCTCCCAACACATATCCATGATTAGAAGGAGAAGATCCATGAGAGGTCACAGTATGGCTGATGGAGCTCATAAGAGAAGTATCCCCACTTTTCTTGAATATCGAATTAATGTTCTGTTGAGATCCTCCCCTGAGACCTCCCCTAAAAACCCCACCTGTAGAAAAATAGGTAAAAATTCAAAGAATGTCAGCCACCTCTTTGTACATGCCCGCGCCCATTTCTTAGGCATGTACCTTTGCTTCCTCTATCCTGAGCTCTAAGGAGCCCAACTTGCAACCAGAAAATCTCCTAATAATTTATTATATTAATATACTAGTAGCTGTTTTTATTCAACCTGAACTGCAAAAGGATGTCAATACAAAATTATATTCAGAATGAAATGTTACACACCCAGACAATGTCTACACACTTAACACCTACTTACCTTTTACAGTCATCTGTTGGCCCATGGGGAAGATAATAGAGTTATTACTTTAACTGTGAGCAAGAGCAGTGTTTCTAGAGATATCAAGTATAAGATATTTTATTGGATACAATCCCAGGGACTAAATGCCAGTAAATTCGACAACTTAAAGTTTTAAAAGATACAAAATACAAAATCTGGCAGAAGTATAAATAAAAAACTGAATAGGCTTATACTTATTAAAGATATTAAATTTCTAATAAAAACATCTCCACAAAGGTTATCTAGGTCTAGATGGCTTTCCTGGTAAATTCTATAAAATATTTGAGAATAAAACAATCCCAACCATACTCAAAATCCTTGAAAAAGTAGTATAAGAGAGAACATTTGCCCACGTACTTTGTGAAGCTAGCATTAGGCTGATAACAAAATTATACAACATTGTAAGAAAATGAACCTCCCCAAAAAAGCATAGGTACAAAAAAATATACTCTCAAAAAACATAGTTACAAAAATATTTAATTTTTTTATTATTTATACATTTTAGAGAGGCACAGTAAAGAGAGAATGAGTAAGAGAGAGTGAGAGAGAGAGTGAGAAGGGCAGTGGAAGGAGCAGGAATCATAAACTCCCATATGTGCCTTGACTAGACAAGCCCAGGGATTCGAACTGGAGACCTCAGCATTCCAGGTCGACACTTTATCCACTGTACTACCACAGGTCAGGCTACAAAAATATTTATATATTAAAATTAAACATATGTGTGTATAAATATACTTAAATAATATATACTTAATTAAAACAAATATATTTGTTTTAAGTATATCTACATATATATACCTATGTTATAGTAGACATAAAACCAAATTAATCTAAAATGTAAAATGAAAACTAAGGCTGACTTAGATGTAACTAGTTCACACTTTTTTCTGATACTCCATGTTTGAAATGTGTGCCAAGGGTTAGAGTGTCAAAATTGATAATGAGTGTATTAATGTGATTAGCTATACCCATGTGTGACTTCCTAAGATAACTATGTATACAAGACTGTGATTAAGACTGAAATCCCCCCAGTGCACATAACCCGAGATATGTGTTAAGCTGTGATTCTGAGTAAAATTTCTCCAAGTGTGTTACCCTATGTTAAGATGAATGGCCAAACCATATATAAGTAGCTGAGGTGAAGATCAAGTCAGTCTCCTGAGACTCCAACGCAGACTCTATGTCACCTACCAAGATCATTTGGCAACTGCCGCAAGCACTCTGCCTCTCCAAACAAGTTCGTTCGGGGCCCCACCTAAGCGAGGACCTAGACTTAGCCAGCCACTCGTCTTACCAGGAGTGAATTAAGTCTAGGCTATTTAGCTTACAATGAGTGTCTTTGCCTATGCAACTGACTCCTAATTACTTCCATTTTATGTCATGAACTACCTAATGAACCCAGCTATAATTTCATTATAATCGATTAAATAGTTTATCATGACAACATATATTTGCAATTACAAAATAATCTGTCATGACCAAGTGCCATTTATTGCAGAGTAGTAGGGCTGTTTAACTGAAATAGCAATAAGTCTATTCACTAGAATCACAGGATAAAATATATATTGATATATATGCTAGATGCTAAAAAGGTACCTGTACATTTAATTTATTTGATTATATTCAAGCCCATTTATGATAAAAACCTCAATAAAACCAGCAGTAGCAGACCTTCTGAAACTAAGGACATCAACAAAAACCCAGGGACATAGAAAGTGCTTTCCCACCAAGGTTGAGAATAATGTAAGGTGTCTGCTCTTACCACTTTTACTCAGCATTTTTCTGGTGTACTTCACAGTGCAGTATGGCAATAAAGAAAAACAAAGAAATGAAAAATTGTCTTTTCACAATTTGAAAAGTTTGCCTTGTTATTATTGGTTTGAATATGTTGTTTTATTTTTGTTTTTTTAATCTATGTGGTCAAATTATGCAGTGTTGGATCTTTTTCCCTTTCACCATTTTTCCTCTGAGCATTTTTACTTCACTTTGTATATATTACTTTTGTTTATTTGGTTGCTTTCAATTCTTTTCAACTTTTCTTATAAATTATAAAATTTGTAGATGACTCTAGTGTACCATCTAATTAGGCTCTTATAACTTAGTTTTTGTAAGATTATTTGTTTTTATTTTCCTTCAATTTTTTTCTGAATTTGATCAAAATCTTTTTTTATACCTTTCTGGTTTTTAACTTATTTCTGTTCTGAGTTTTTGAATATCTGATTTAGATGTTTAATTAAATATCTGCAAATGTTTGTATAGGTATATTTGGTCCAGGTTGGCATACTGTTACATATTAATTTTCTTCTACTTTGTTCTCATCATTATCTTTGAAGAGGGAGGAATGATATTTTATCTACTAGATTACTTTGATTTTAGTTTTCTGTTTTTGTTTTAGAGGTATTTCATTTTTTTATGCAAGTAGACTGGATTTTTTTCCTGTTTATATTTGGATTTACATGAACAATTTTTATATACAGCAGTAAGATTTTGGGGGACACACAGGAGTAGAGGTCTATTTTTTCAGAAATGGATTTACATATCTTTGGATTTTGTTATTCTCTTGTATCGGCAAAACTCTTAAATTTTCCTACTTTCTTCTTTCCTTTATCACCAAATCTACAAAAGATGCCCTCCCAATCCTATTTACTTAATTAATTTCCAGAAGAGAATGTATTTTGAATTTGCCTCTTCAGATCCTGCATATTGGGAGATATTGGAACATCTCACAAAAGGGGGTTAATTACTTTGAATTAAAGTTTCTTGACAGGCAGCTGGTGCAAGAAGGACATCTTGATCTTCCTTTGTCTTCTTGAATGCAGAAAATAAATCTTACCTCTAAAGAAGCCCTCCTCACTCCAAGGGAAAGATATACCCTGACCTTTGGAGTTAAAGAATCCAAAACGGAAAAGCTTGGATTGAACAAAACTTGTTATCTCTTTACTAATTTACTGCCCAAGCCCAAATCTCTCATAGATTCCTTACTAATGTGTACTTTTATTTTGTCCTGTCAATCAAATTTATTGTCTCTGTCTAAAAAGTATAAAAAGAGGGTTGATTTATTATTTCTCTGAGCAATATAACATGATCTTGAGCATCATCTGTGATGTGCACACATATTGACTTTTCTTCTGTTAATCTGGTCTTGTGGAAATTTTGTAGTTAGTCCAATTATAATAACTCAGGAAGGATGAGGGGGGATTCTCACCCTCCTCAACACTTTCAAGTTCTTTTATTGCAGCCGATGTTCAGATCTACCAGGCCTCAGACAATTTTTAGAATTTCTCTAGTTATTTTGGGCCTTGGCATTCAGGGTATGATTTTGTCTGAACCCAGTGATCCTCTTCATATCAAGTCTCTTCAGACACCAGCCTATTTCCACACAGGCTATGGAGTTAGCTCATAGTTATGTCTACCGGAGTTTGGTGTTAATTTCTTTCCTTATATATATTTAGTTTGAAAATTGTGGCATTTTTTGTCTTCAAGTTATGCCAAAGAAGGCAGTTTTGTGTGGTTTTATTTCTCTCCTTGTTTGCTTTTTGGAGGATGTACTAAAAATTTTTAATCTAAGAAGCTGGCATTATCCTAGGGTAATCCAAAAGTACCCATCTATAGCAAATAATTTTCTGTTGCTTACATTGGTGTGATTGTTACCTAGTTAACATAATCATGTCTGTAATTACAGGAAAAGGCAAAATCTATAGAGACAGAAAGCAGGTTTGTTGTTGCCAAGATCCAAAGGGATAAAGGGGTCAAGACTTTCTACTGATGGATATAGGGTTTCTTTCCTTTTTAAATAGATTTTCTTTTATAATGCACTCTCAGCTTCACAGCAAAATTGAGCATAGCATACAGAAACTTCCCATATATATACATATGCCCTTCCCTCCACCCACACACTGCCGTTCCACTATCAACATCCTGTACCAGAGTGGTACTTTTGTTACACTGATGAATGTTCATTCACACATTATTACCACCAAAAGTCCATAGTTTACATTAGAGTTAACTTTCAGTGTTCTGCATTACATGGGTCTGACCACCGTTATAATATTATAACATAGTTTCACTGCCCCAAACATCCTTTGTGTTCTGCCTCTTGGGATTTCTTTCTGAGATGAGAAAAATATTAAAAATTAGATTGTACTGATGGTTGAACATCTGTGAATATACTAAAAAACACCAAATTGGGTGTACTGTAATGGTATATGAGTTATAAATTAATAAAGCTGTTCAATATTTTGTGAAGACATTATTTTGTGAAATATCGTTTGGATGTTTTCTTTGTTCAGATTTCTGGGTAAGAATACACTCCTAAAGTCCTGAACTTTAAAATTAGTGATATTAAAATATTCCTAACCTTATCATTCTACCTAGTAAATGAGTCCTTGTTTGTTTGCAATTTTGTTCTCTTTACCTCCTTCTTGAAAAATTCTTCCTCTCATCAGAGGTGGTTTAGGGTCGGTTGAGGCCTTAGGCACAGAAAAAAATATTGGGCCCCTTAAAAAAAAAAGAGAAAGAGAAAATAAAAATACATGTTAACCTCATTTTTAAATAAACAAAAAATATTATGTACTATTAACATTAAAATTGCACATATGAAACCAAACTTGATGTCATTAGAAAAAAGTGTAAAGTTGGGGTTTTGCGGGGCCCTTCAGTAGTCGGGGCCCAGGGCGCATGCCCGGTGTGCCCCTCTCATATCTTTCATGCAGGTTTAAAAAAGAAAAGAGAGTTCTGTAAACACAAGGCATGCATGCTCTAAGGTCAAATGGGGAATTTTTCAGATATTTTGAAGAGGCATTTATCTTACAATAAGAAATGGATGAAAAAGAGCTATTGTTCAGCTTTGTTGTGATCTAAGTATCATTTTCAAATTACTTGAAAAATTCAAACATCAATTTGCTTATTTTCATATTGTATTTTGGTTGTGCCACTGTTTCTTTAATGATTATTGGACCATGTGGATCATGGCTTAATTATATTTATAATTTGGGGGAATAAAAGATTTGGCCCTCAGCTGAATCCCAGAAAAACAAACAAACCCGCTAGAGTTGAAGGAATTAGAATGCGAAAGAAGGGAAGATGGTGAAGGTGCAGCCACGAGGTTATCAGTATATGATCAGAGAAAAAGAGGTGTGGTAGAGACAGTGTTAATGTCAGAAGCAAAATCTGTGGGAACGTTTGCTTTTCTGGACTGACTGGATGTACCAGACAGAGAAGTACACTCACACGGCTCTTTGTGTCGCACTAAAAGGAGAAATTAACAAACAAAACAATATTAAAACACTCCCTGGAAATAGCAAATTGCGGATTACTTTTTATTCCAAAATCTATTGATGTGCACTCTTTTTAGATGTCCACAGGTGGTTAATGCTGGGTGCAAAAGAGCTAGCTGTGAACTGCAAGCTCTTAAACAATTGTCTTAATCTCACCAACCCTCAGGGTTTTTATTTGTAAACTAGAGATTATACTAGAAAAAGCATGCAGTTGCTGTAAGATTTAAACGGGATAATATATCAAAAGTAGCTGGCACGGCCCTGGCCGGTTAGCTCAGTGGTAGAGCATCAGCCTGGTGTGCAGAAGTCCCGGGTTCGATTCCCGGCCAGGGCACACAGGAGAGGCGCCCATCTGCTTCTCCGCTCCTCCTCCTCTCCTTCCTCTCTGTCTCTCTCTTCCCCTCCCGCAGCCGAGGCTCCATTGGAGCAAAGATGGCCCGGGTGCTGGGGATGGCTCCTTGGCCTCTGACCCAGGTACTAGAGTGGCTCTGGTCGCAACAGAGTGACGCCCCGGAGGGGCAGAGCATCGCCCCCTGGTGGGCGTGCTGGGTGGATCCCGGTCGGGCGCATGCGGGAGTCTGTCTGACTGTCTCTCCCTGTTTCCAGCTTCAGAAAAATACAAAAAAAAAAAAAAAAAAAAAAAAAAAGTAGCTGGCACATAATAGTTGTTCAATAAATTCTAACTTCATTTGTTCCCGACTCAGTTACTCTTTATGCAGATTTTCCACTAATCTCAAAAGAGGCCATACATTCACATGTAGATCATCTTTGGTTTAAAACCACAGGGAAAGATAATTAACTTTACTCCATGAGCACACATAAACTCACACTAAGAGATGCCCCATTTTATAGTGGCAAAGGATGGAAGCTTTACAAATGCATGTTATAAACATGACCTTAATCCAGAAGACTGGTTTTGATGCTGATGTGATTTGAATTGCTTCCACTCAAACTCCATCTAGAGAAAGCAATATATTCACAAATAGCAACATTTGGGACAAATCCCTGTTGCTGAACTTACCTTTATTAGCTTTTTTGCCTGTGGGAATATGATTAATTTCAAAGTGTAACAAAGAGAATAGGATACTGAGAGAGCTTGAACTCTAATTTCTTGATTAGTTAATGTTTCAGCTCTTAGGATCTTACTTTTATTCATTTCCCAAATTAATATTTTATGTGATATGATATGAAACACTCAAATATAAGAAAGCAGATAAACATCATATTTTCAGCACATATTCTATTAATTCACCTGATAATAAAATTTGATTTTATTATAACACTCACCACATCACATTGTATTTTGATATATCCCTGTATGTCTTAATGTCCAGGCGAATTCCAAGAGGAGGTCATATATTGAAACTGCTCAGTACTGTTTCCTCAGTGTCTACGGTCATGCCAGACACCTATGTGTGGCATATGTGGAGCACACATCAAGCCGTGGCTGCTCAATAAGATTGTTTAGAAAAAATACTTAAAGTTTTATTTGATGTTGATTTATACTCCAAATAGTTAAGTACAACGCACTGAAGTAAGCATAAGGAGTACAATAGGAGAAGTTTACCTTCATGTGGGTTGCACTCTAGCTCTGCAGAGAGCATATTATGATGCTAAGAGCGTAGACTCCAGAGCCAGGCAGCTGAGATTTAAAACTCACTTCCCCTATTTATAGCTATATGATCTCAGTCAGGTTACCTAATCTCTATGTGCTTCTGTGTTTTTCATTTGAAAAATGGACAAAAGAATAATATTCTCCTAAAATGGTAAGACAGTACTTAGTACATAATAAACACTAAATTGGGGCTTGCTAAATATAATAAGAAAAAATAAGCAATTACAACTAACTGTGGGTGATAGAAGGTGTATGAAGTCTGTAGTAGACAGAATTCTAAGAATGACCTTCAATGATCCTAATCCTTGGATAATCTTTGTCTCTTAAGTATGAATGGAGCCTGTGAATATGATGAGACATCACTCTTCTTGTCATTATATATGGTAAAAGGAATTTTTGCATCTTTAATTAAGGTTTCTAATCAGTTGCTTTTGGGTTAATTAAAAGGGAGAGTACCTAGTAGGCTTAATATAATCACATAACTTCTTTAAAAACAGAGTTTTCTCTGGTGGTAGCAACAGAAATTCAGAGAGATTGAAACATGAGAAGGATTTAATGTACCATGCTGATTTAAAGATGGAGAAGGCCACAAGGCAGAAGGCCTGTGGCGGGTAAGAGTGGCCCCAGGTTGACAACCAACAAGAAAATGGCAATTTTAGTCTCAATAGCACAAAACTGAATTCTGCCGATAACCTGAATTAACTTGGAGGATGATTCTACCCAGTAGCCTCCAAGGAAGAGCCCAGCCAGGTTGGCCAACACCTCGACTCAGCTTTGTAAATCCTTAAGGCTTCCTGGAGGCAATAATTGAAGCTGAGACCTAAAATGATGAGTAAGAGAAGAAGTGAAAAGAGGAATTCAGGTTGAGTGTTATAGAGGACTTATGATAAAAAAAATAAATAATAACTTGGAATGGAAATACTGTAACACGACAGTCAGGGGGAGAAGAGTGACTGGTGAGCATGCATAATTAGCAATATCTAATCAACTGACCAGGCTGAGTATTTAAGCTAAATTGTGGTATTTATATATTATTATTTCTATCATCAGTGACATCACACACATGCACCCATCTCTGGGAAGCTATGTGGTTAGTGATGTGGTTAGAATTTCCTCTCCTCCTGCCTTGCTGAAGATATCCTATTTATATTTCAAATGCATCCTTTTCTGTAAAGTTTCTGTTATCCCCATGGCTAATTTAATGACTTCTTATGTTCTTCCACACTTCTGACATCTCACAATCACTGAGCATAGATTGTTTCAGGGCAGTTCTAGACACTTTACACATATTAACTCAGGTATTTTTACTCCAACTCCATGGATTAGGCATATGTACTTATCCCCATTTTACCTATAAGATGGGCTGGGTGTAGGAGACGGTAGGGTCATGCAAGAAAGACTTCGCAGCCTCATCTGTAGGTAATAACTACTTCATTTATATATGGTAATGACAGATCAATCAATGAGTATTTATTGAGGGCTATTTCACAGCTTATCTAAGGCTAATTTTAGAACAGTTTTAATGAGACCATCTGAAAGAAATCAGCAGTTAGTATACATGTTCTTGCTAAGGGCATAAATTTAATTTTAAAGATAAAGATTAACCTTTTTAATTTTAATCATGGTATTGAGCACATGTGACTTTTAGCTAGTTATTCTCCTTAAGTGAGCTATGACTTTCCATCTGTCTTCTAAAATGAAAAACATATCAACTTATTATTATGAAGTTTTATTTATTTCCAGACTTTCCCTGAAGCTCTTTTGTTTGTTTGTTTTTTCTACCCTATGAATATTGTAGAGTTCTGCCAGATATTATTGACAATTCTAGTCAAGGCTTTGTTGTGCATATTGTGTACTTGGAAAAATCCACACCTGATTATGCCAAAAAAAGTTCAGGGATGATTTTCATTTTACTTAGATGTGGTGTTGTTATTAGGTCCCAGATTGCTTACTTTGCCTTAGACATTTTCTATGTAATTAAACTGATTATGGCTCCACTGCTTAAATTCTTCCCTTTTAAAGAGTTGAATAAATGTGAGAATGCCTCAGAGTACTTTTTGAAACTTTTGCATTTAAATTGCTATATGAATGTGTAATTTAATTTCTCCTTCTTATAATCATTGAAATTCTAGGAAGGTAAATATGTGGAGTCTAATTTATAAATTCTTGATAACAACAAAATTAAGCACAATGTACAAACACTTAAAAATATTTTAAGAAAATTTTATAGAAAATGGTTTTAAAATAAGAGCTAGTGTGATGTAATGTTTTAACACTGTCAAACAAAACTTTGCACTTATTTGTACTTAAAGTGGAGTTGTAGGCTCTGCAATAATTTTTTCTATATTTAAAAGTAAACACTGCTAGTTAAAATTCTTTAAACTTTTCTTAAAATCCTTGACATCAGTTACAAAACTATTTCTTTCAAGTGATATGACATTTGAGTTCAGAGAGAATGAGTTAACTGTATTGTACTAGTTATTATGATTCTACCAGGCATACTTGCTCTCTTAACAGGGACAGTAACTTGTTTCCCCTTCAAAGATGGTGTGTGTCTCTTTTCCTCTGACTAGAGTTCTCTTGCAGTATTAGGATTAGAATAACACCTAAGTTCCTCAACTTTATGTTTGGCAAATATGAAGCAAGAACCATCATGTGGTTCTAGCAGTAAAACTTTTTGAGACAAATAAGGTAAGTTCTCCAAGTAAAGACAAAAACTGACTACCTGCTGGCCTAAAGCACAGTTTGGAAGTCAATCAAACATTGACGTTTGTGTTAGACAAGCCCACAAAATTTGCCCCACTAAGACATTTGGTAAAATTATTCATAATGTAAACTTCCTGTTAAGTATTGAGTGACTGAAAATGAACAATTGTCTGATGTTCTTGAAATGCAAACACCATGTAAGAGTTAATTATTATCTTTTCCTTTTCTTCCTGCTCATTTTTGCTCTGCTGAAATCTATTTGGATAACTAAACACTTCTTTTCCCTTATCTGCAATTGCTTGCTAGTTCTCCTGTTCTTTCATCTGCCAAGGCAAATCCTAGTTTTTTTAATATCTCATTATTATAAGAAATACATACATTTAAAAAATAAAATAAGTGGGATAGAAAGTGAGTTTTGGTCCAGAAGAAAAGATTTTCTTGTTCACTGAGTATTGTCTTTAAATGTCATCTTGTAAACGCACCTCAATCAGTGGCAATTCTGTTTGACTTGGTAGTGAATACAAAAACAAACGGTATATGAATGTGTGCAAAACTTGAAAGTAACAAAATGTCTGCAAAATGACTCAGAATGAAGAAATATTTTTCATCACAGCCTTTATTATTTATCAAATCTACCTGGTTCCTATTTTACTTTGAAAGCAGCAAATAGGGCTGGAAGTTTTCTATCACAAGAATGTACTTTTTAGAAATTGAGCATTAAAAGATAGTCTAAAACTCCATTAGTGCCCATGGCAAGGACTTACCCTCTTAATATTATTTGTGTAAAATTGACATCAGTTTTATTCAAATATTTACTGAATATGATTATGATCAAGTACTCTGCTAGGAGCTAGGAAAACATTGTATTCATAGCCTCTTCATTTAAGGAGTTTTAATTTGTATTATCTATGCTGCATAATAGTTTACACACATTTAGTAGTTTTAAACAACAAACATTTATAACCTCACAATATCTCTGGGTCAGAGTCTGGTCATGACTTAGGTGGGCCCTCAGGTTAGGGTCTTCACAGGCTAAAATCCAGGTATCAGATTGGGCTGGTTTTCATTTGAAGACTTAACTAAAGAAGAGTCTGCTTCCAAATTCATACAGTGTTGGCAGCATTGCATTCCCTGAAAACTGTCAGATTGAAAAATTCTGTTTTTGACTGGCCGTTGGCCAGAGGCTGCCATTAATTTTTAGTCATGGAAAATTCTTTTCAACATGTGCATTATCTTTATAAAGATATATATTGCTTATTTAAATTTATATAAGCTTTAATTATAATTTTTATTTACACACAGTCACTTTTTTCCCTGTTTCTTATCAATTAATGCCTCTCCTAAGCATTTCAGTTGTGTTTTCTTTTTGATTTAATTTTCTAATTATTTATTTTTATTATATTTTTCATAAGTTGCAGACTGTATATTTGTTTTTTCTCTTTTTATTGAACTTATTAGGATGAGACAGGTTAATAAAATTATACAGGTTTCAGATACATGACTCCACAACACATTATCTATATAGAATATTGTGTGTTCACCCCCCATCAAATCTCCTTCCATCACCATTTGTCCTCATCTTCCTCCCTCCATCAACCCCACCCCACTAGTGTTCATGCCCATGAGTTTTGTTTTTTTCTTTTCCCCAAACTCCATCACAGCTGTCAGCCTATTGTCTGAGTCTGTCTTGATTTTACTTTTAGTTCATTTTGTTCATTAGATTCCAAATATGAGTGATTCAACTCTTTTCTATTTAATGAGATTTGTATGTCTGCATCTCATATCATATGGCCCATTCCATTTTGATCTCACCTTGCTTCTCTTAAGGGCATCCACAATGAAAAGCAATAATCAAAGGAAAGTAATGGCAAAATAAGGAACTTGGAAGTATTCTACAATAGTATAACTATACTGCTTGCAAAAATTAGGGGATATTTCAAAGTGAATATGAAGTGATAAAATATCCCCTAATTTTTGTGAGAAGTATAGTTGTCTCATAGTGTGTTTGTCTATAAACATTAGGTCATATAATGCTAGACCTTAGGACCTATATACATTACATTTGATTTTATTTCTATTTCATTCTATAAGTGCGCACTGTAGATACTCCATTACTGTTGGTTTGCAAGATTCAGTAAGACAGATCAGCTGAGAATGAGGCACCATACCTGCTATTGACAATCAGTGAGGACCTCGAGTCACTAATTAGAGCCCTGAAGTTTTTGAGTACATTATCACAGCAGAGCAAGGAGCCACAGCTTATAAAACACAGAAGTCTCAATGTGCCAGAAAAACTGCCCTCAGGTTATTGGACATCAGCTTGTCTGAGCTAGAAGGCAGTTCTTGTTTTCTTACAATTTACATTCTTCCACAAAAACAGAAAGAATTTCCTAATGAATAAAGTTTTTATTTGATAGTGATATAAGAAAATTATTAATAAACAATTGATGAATATACAGAAGATGTATTATAGAATTATACATCTGAAACCTCTATACTTTTATTTACCAATGTCACCCTGATAAATTCAATAGAAAATTTAAAAACAAAGAACTTAATTACACAGATTAAATAATTTTAAACATTTTTTTAAGAAAGAAATGATTATTGAATAGAGTTGTACCAACTAAATGTGCACATTTGAGATGTCAACTATCTTCAATATATCAACCATTATTTTGGTATCTGATGAATCTTCACATAATAATGGTTTTTCACATGGAATATCTTATTTTTCTATCACACCAACATCCAGGTGTAACACAGACATGTTGGAAAAATCTGTATGATACCTAAATTGCTAAATAAAATATTTTAATCAGGAATTTAATATTTAGTTAACATGATACCAAAGATCTGGACAGTGGGAAACTTCCAGATAACTGGCTGAAGTATTCATATTTTACCCACATATCTTGTTGTTTTGATGATGTACTGATTAACTTTTTCCCAGTCTATGTATTTTTTTCCTCTGTCTTATTGGAGAACTGAAATATTGGATGAGAAAAATTAAACAAATTTTATTTTCTTCACTCCACCATTAAATTAAGAAATGTGAGAGATATTAGAATTTAACAATATGTGGTTTCTAGTATAGCAGATGGGCTCAGCTTTGGCCATGTATCTGGCTAGCTTAAACCAGATTTTATGAATATGTACATTGTTTAAATTTTCCACATTATTAAGAGATTTCTGTAATTTATTAATTTCAGCTCTCCTGCACAAAAAGTACCTTTTTGTCAGTGTCATACCTGAAGTTAATTCTTTCATAATATATCATTACTTACATTGCAGAGAAAAAAAAAGTCCAATAGATTATTACAATAAGAACCTAAACCACTAATGATAAATCCTTTAATTATTATTAAGAACAGAAAAAAATGGTGAGAAGTACTATTTAGTGGCCTGATTTCTTACAGGTACATTTAAATATGAGGGTCAGAGATAAGAATCTAAATAGAGTTTCAACTTTTTGAAGCTTCATTTAAAGCATAGATCTAAGCTTCTATAAAAACATTCTGAAATAATAATTTCTACAAAAGCTACCTTTTTCCTCTTAGAACAGTCTTCATAAGTATAAAATAATATTTAGAATAATTATAAAGTATTAACTCTATGCACAGTAGATTAAAAGAAATTCTAAGTCTGCCTTTTGTTTCAGTTTTGTCTTTATGGTAAATGGTGTAAAATAATTTATTTCATATAAAACATTATTTAAAACATCAAGAAAATGTTAACATTTATATATTTTGTTGCTATACTGAGATTTCTAATATAGAATGGATTCTTCTTTTATTTTTTAAAGGACCCTGATAGAATAATACATTTTAGCAGAGTTAATTACTTAGAAAATATTATGTTTAATTTCTATGCATTAGTTGGATTCTGTTTTCTGATTATTTGCTCATAATTCTTCCATTTAAATAGGCCATCATAGACTTTTTTTTATTTTTGTATTTTTCTGAAGCTGGAAATGGGGAGGCAGTCAGACAGACTCCCGCATGCACCCGACCGGGATTCACCCGGCACGCCCACCAGGGGGCGATGCTCTGCCCATCCAGGGCGTTGCTCTGTCACGACCAGAGCCACTCTAGTGCCTGGGGCAGAGGCCAAGGAGCCATCCCCAGCGCACGGGCCATCTTTTGCTCCAATGGAGCCTCGGCTGTGGGAGGGGAAGAGAGAGACAGAGAGGAAGGAGAGGAGGAGGGGTGGAGAAGCCGATGGGAGCATCTCCTGTGTGCCCTGGCCGGGAGTCGAACCCGGGACTTCCGCACGCCAGGCCGACGCTCTACCACTGAGCCAACCGGCCAGGGCCTAGACTGATTTTTTTTTAATTTTGCTAAGTCTGTCACATAATTCATCTAGTTTTATGTATATTTTTTACCAAAGTCTGATGCAGAGTGCATGCCATGAGAACGTATTTCTACTATTTCAAATCTCAAACTTAAATGTTGTTTTTTCCCCAAATTTGTACAATCAAAATATTCCTTATGTCATACAATATTTTACAATTGAAAAGCACTTTTGTATTTTCTGCCTAACATAATATTGCAACAATACATTTCCTAACTTTATCTTTAAAATTAGACAGAATAATAATTTCTTTGAATACTGAAATTATCAGATTTTTAAATCTAACATTATTGAGATAATTTTAGAATTGGTGCTCAAAATTCTGCTTTTTATCTGTATAGTTAATAGTTTAATTTTAACCTACAGATATATAAATATCTTAAAATAACTAAGAGTAATTTATAAGTGATATGAATAATTAGTTCTCAGCATAATAAATACTAATTGACAGTAAATACATTTTAACTCAATGTTCTTTAATATTAAAAAATGTGAATCAGAGAAATGGCGCTGTGAGGAGGGCTTCTGATACCTCTCCCTGAAGTTTCAACAAATTCAACAACTAGAGACAGAAAAACAATCCCAGGAGCATCTGAAATACACATACATCAAACAAAGGTACAATTGGGTGAAAAGGTGGCTGAAATACCACTCTGAAGAAAATAGGATGGAGAATGGAGTATTCCACTTCCCTCACTGACTCAAGGAAACTTTTTTCACTTCAAACTGAGAGGAAGGGAGGCTATGGTGGAAATATTCAAGCCAAGGAGAGAATATGCCTGTTGTTCAACCTACATGGAACTAAAACCAGCAGCAAACCCCAGCAGAGGTGGGCGAGTGGCTTGCCTGCGGAGTGGGCTTTGTTTACCCCTGGTCGCCAGATCAGCAAGCACGGGCAATGTACAAGTGGTCCTCCTAGTGCCCCAGGGCACCCGCATCCCCAGATAGAGGGGCTGGATTGGAAACTGTCAGCAGTGGCCTTTGGTGTGGGCTGTAGCCAGAGTCTCTGTATAATCCTTGATCCCTGAACAACAGTGCACATGGAGTACATGAAAGCTGGCTTCCTATGCCTGGACCTCTCCAAGCAGGGCGCCTCTGCCAGCCATACTGGCTGAAAAGGCAAATTCTCCAGGAAGAAAACTACGGAAGTGCTGGGGAAAAGGCATGCAAGCAGCTTGTAGACAGCCTCTGGAGAACAGACCTGTGGATCACTGAAAGGAGCCTAACCAGCAGTCTGCTCACTGCCTGGCTGGCTTATGCTGGCAGTGGCTCTGGCTGACAAGGTCTTCTTTCCCAGGTCTGCAATTTAAGAGAACCCAAAGGAGGGACTTGATAGTCCTTAGGGCCTCTTGCTCTGCAGTCAGTGGCTTGGGCAACTTCCTGCCAGCCAATACAGGGTAAAAAAATACATTTCTACGGAACAGACCTCAGAGAAAACTGCAGAAGTTGCACAGGCTGGGCTGTAGGCTTCCCAAAAAGGGAGAAGCCTGTGAAGAGCAGACCTGTGGAGTGCTAAGGCAAACTTAACTAGACATACCTGGGGAACCTTAGAAAGGAGCCTGACCAGAAGTTAGCTCACCCCTCTAACTGCTTAAGCTGGTGGCTATGGTCGGCAGAGCTTTCATACCCAGGGCTGTGCTTTAAAAGGACCTGGAAGAGAGACGTGGCAGCCTTTAAGACCTCCTGTTCTGCAGGCAGTGACTGGGGCATCTTCCTGACAGCTGATACAAGTTACAAAGTGCAAAAAGCCTGGGGAGAGTAGTCCCGCAAAGCACTGAGGCATACTAGACATACCTGGAGGCTCATAGAAAGACACCTGAGGAGCAATTGGCTCCCAGCCCTGCCTAATTATGCTGGTGGCTTGGGCTGGCAAAGCCTTACCCAGAACCCTGCATTGAGTGGAGATAGAGGGGGGGTTTGGCAGCTCTTAGAGCCTCTTGCTCTCCAGGCAGTGGCAGCAGCAACTTCACAGCTGGGTCCCCAGTCTTCTGGTTCAGGAAGGAGAGACTGCAGAGAGGATTCAGGAAAATGGACTCTTCTATTGTTGAAGCCTGAAAACTCTAACAAGCCCTGCCTACCAATGGGACTGAGGCCTAGTTTTTGTCATCGCCATAATGACACATCAACTGCAAATCTCTACCTAAGAGTGCCACAGGGGCTTAACCTGGGGTACAGTGCCACTGGCCAAAAAGAGAAAGAAGAAAAAGGAAGAAAATATCCTCTCAAACCCAGAAAAAATCCACAGTCTTTATAACTTTTTCGATTTTTTTCTTTTTATTTTTGTATCTTTTATTCTTCCACCTTGGTCCTTTTATCCTTTTATATTTTATTCTTTTCTTTTCATTTTGAACTTCATTACTCATAGGTATTACATTTTCCATTCTTTTTTTTCTCTCTCTATGAGGGTTACATTCCAAAAACTTTAACTCTCTCCATTTTTTTTATTTTTTCTCTTTTTTCTTTTTTTCTCCCTCTCTTTTGGTTTCTTCTTTTCTCTTGAACTTCTTCTTTCATTTGATCCTCACTCAAAAACAAATTATATTATTTTGGATTCAAATTTTTTTCTTTGTGGCATTTTGTGTGCTTTTTACTTTGCTGTTTATCTCATTAGCCTTATCCCCAACTCCAGCTCTCCATTCTATGTAGTTTTTGTTCAACTTAATACAATAGAATTTGCATCTTTCACTGTATTTTTTTCTTTTCCTCTTCTTTTTTCTTCTTTTCTCTATCACTATATCTCTTATTTGACCATTTACAAACAAATTATACTATTCTTGATCCAAACTGTTTCCTTGTAGCATTTTGTGGGTTTTTACCTCATTTTTTACCTGTCACTTCTCCCCAACTCAGGCCGTTTGTTCTATGTAGTTTTTGTTCCATTTAGCACAATATAATTTTCAGTTCTTCACTTATTTTCTCAAAAAAGTTTTTTAAAATTTTTTACTTTTTTATTTTTCTTTATTTTTATTTTTATCAACTCTTATTAGTGTTATTAACAATACCACTCTCAAATGCCATTAGGAAAAAGAAATCAAATATCATAAATACAAAAGACAGAGATATAGCTCAGATAGATGAGAAAAAATCTATAGAAAAAAATTTCAATAGCTTGGAAACCTTGGAATTAAATGACAGAGAATTTAAAATTGAAATCCTAGAAATACTCAGGGATATACAAGAAATCACAGAAAGGCAATTTAGGGAGCTCAAGAAACAATTCAACAAACAGAAAGAATATATCACCAAGGAAACTGAAAATATGAAAACAAATCAAACAGAGATAAAAAAACTCAATTCATGAACTGAAAAATAAGACAACAAGCTTAGCTAATAGAACAGGCCAGGTAGAGGAGAGAATTATTGACATAGATGACAGGCAACTAGAGGCACTACAGAGAGAAGAGGAGAGATACTCATGAATTTAAAAAAATGAGAAAGCCCTACAGGAATTGTCTGACTCTATCAAAAAGAGCAACATAAGAAAAATGTGTATATCAGAAGGAGAAGATTGAGAAAATGGAATGGAGAACATATTCAAACAAATAATAGATGAGAACTCTCCAACCCTGTGGAAAGAACTAAAGCCTCAAATTCAAGAAGCAAAGAGAACACCAAGTTATCTTAACACTAACAAACCTACTCCAAGGCACATCATAATGAAATTGGCACAAACCAATGACAAAGAAAAAATTCTCAAGGCAGCCAGGGAAAAGAAGAATACAACATATAAAGGAAGGCCCATTAGATTATAATCAGATTTCTTAGTAGAAACTCTACAAGCTAGAAGAGAGTGGACTCCAATATTTAAAGTACTGAAAGAGAGGAACTTCCAGACATGAATACTGTACCCATCAAAGCTAGCCTTCAAATACAAAAGAAAAATAAAAACATTCACAGATACAGAAAAGATGAAAGAATTTATCACCAGGAAACCCCCACTTCAGGAAATACTAAAGGGAGTTTTCCAACCATATACAAAAAACAAAACAAAACAAAACCACAAGTAAAAACTCCATCAAGAACACAATAAACCTGACCAGGTAGTGGTGCAGTGGATAGAGCATCAGACTAGGATGCGGAAGACTCAGTTTTGAGACCCCAAGGTCACCAGCTTGAGCACGGGCTCATCTGGTTTGAGCAAAGCTCACCAGCTTGGACCCAAGGTCGCTGGCTCGAGCAAGGGGTTACTCAGTCTGCTATAGCCCCCAGTCAAGGCACATATGAGAAAGCAATCAATGAATAACTAAAGTGTCATAACAAAATACTAATGACTGATGCTTCTCATCTCTCTTTGATCCTGTCTGTCTGTTCCTATCAATCCCTCTCTCTGACTCTCTCTCTGTCACTGTGAAAAAAAAAAAATCTAAAAAAATTTTAAAAAAAAGAACAAAATAAAATAAAATTTAATCTGTGAAAACAAAAATAAAAGGGGAGGAGAGGACAAAGATTAACAGTAGCAAAGGAAGATGGAGTGCAGAAGCACTCATGAGATAATGTACTTACAATGAACATGATAGGTTCCCTTTCCATGACTTAATGGTAACCACCCCTGGAAAAACCACAACAGAAGCACATGGCTTGAAAAAAAAAGCAACAGAGGAAAGAAGTATGGATTACAACCAAACAAAAACAAATGATAGAAAAACAAAAGAATCAAACAAGATACAAAACCATCAGAAAGCAATATATAAATGGCAATAGGAAACCCTCAAGTGTCAATAATTACACTACATGTAAATGGATTGAACTCACCAATAAAAAGACACAAAGTAGTAGAATGGATTAAAAAATTCAACTGTATGCTGCCTATAGAAAACACATCTAAGCTACAAGGATAAAAACAAATTCAAAGTGAAAGGCTGGAAAACAATACTCTGAGCAAATAACATCCAAAAGAAAAGCAGGTATAGCAATACTCATGTCTAACAATGCTGACTACAAGACAGCAAAGGTAATCAGAGACAAAAACGGTCATTTCATAATGATAAAAGGGACATTGAATCAAGAAGACATAACACTTCTTAATATATATGCAGCAAAATAAATATAAAATAAAATATATGTACCAAACTAAGGAGCACCAAAATATATAAGACAGCTACTGACTGACCTAAAAACAAAAACCGACAAAAATGCAATCATACTTGGAGACCTCAATACACTGCAGATGGCTCTAGATCGTTCATCCAAACAGAAAATCAATAAAGAAATATTGGCCTTAAACAAAACACTAGAACAATTGGGTATGATAGACATCTACAGGACATTTCATCCCAAAGTGCCAGAGTATACATTTTTCTCTAGTGTACATGAAATATTCTCAAGAATTGACCATATACTGGACCACAAAAATAACATCAACAAATTCAGAAAGATTGATATCATACTAAGTATATTCTCCAATCATAAAACTTTGAAACTAGAATTCAACTGCAAAAGAAGAGGTAAACAAACCCACAAAAATTAAGCAGAGATCAAAAGTTACTTATAGACAAAGGAAAATAACAATACGACATATCAGAATCTCTGGGATACCGCAAAAGCAGTAATAAGAGGGAAGTTCATATCACACAGGCCTATATGAACAAATAAGAGAGAGCCCAAGTAAACCGCTTAACTTCACACCTTAAGGAACTAGAAAAAGAACAAAGGCAACCCAAAACCAGCTGAAGAAAGAAAATAATAAAAATCAGAACAGAAATAAATGAAATAGAGAACAGAAAAACTATAGAAAAGATTAATAAAACAAAGAGCTGGTTCTTTGAAAAGATCAACAAAATTGACAAACCTTTGTCAAGACTCACTAAGGAAAAAAGAGAAAGGACTCAAATAAACAAAATCCAAAATGAAAAAGAAGAAATCATCACAGATATACAAAGAATTATTGTAGAATACTATGAAAAACTATATGCCACCAAATTTAACAATCTAGAATAAATGGATAAATTCCTAGAACAATACAATCTTTCTAGACTGAGTCATGAAGAAGCAGAAAGCCTAAACAGATCTATAAGCAAGGAGAAAATAGAAACAACTTTCAAAAACCTCCTCCAAAATAAAAATCCAGGGCCAGACGGCTATACTAGTGAATTCTATCAAACATTCAAAGAAGACTTGGTTCCTATTCTACTTAAATTCTTCCGAAAAATAAAAAAAGAAGCAATACTTCCAAACACATTTTATGAGGCCAACATAACTCTCATACCAAAACCTGGCAAGGACAACACAAAAAAAGAAAACTACAGACCAATATCACTAATGAATACAGATGCTAAAATACTAACAAAATACTAGCACATCAAATACAACAAAACATTAAAAAAATAATACATCATGATCAAGTAGGATTCATCCTAGAATCACAGGATGGTGCAACATACGTAAAACGTTTTAACGTAATATACCATAGCAACAAAACAAAGGACCAAAACTATATGATCCTATCAATAGATGCAGAAAACACATTTGATAAAATACAACACAATTTTATGTCTAAAACACTCAACACAATAGGTATAGAAGAAAAATATCTCAACATGATAAAGGCCTTTTATGATAAATCATCAGCTAACATCATATTAAATGGCATAAAACTGAGGACTTTCCCCCTAAAATCAGGAACAAGACAAGGTTGTCCACTCTATTTACTCTTATTCAACATAGTAGAGGAAGTTCTAGCCAGAGCAATCAGACAAGAGAAAGAAATAAAAGACATTCATATTGGAAAAGAAGAAGTAAAGGTTTCACTTTTTGCAGATGATATGGTCCTATACATTGAAAACCTCAAAGACTCCACAAAAAGACTACTAAAAACAATAAACCAATATAGTAAGGTCACAGGATACAAAATTAATACACAAAAGTCCATTGCCTTCCTATATGCCAACAATGAAACAACAGAAAATGAACTCAAAAAATCATCCCCTTCATGGTTGCAACAAAAAAAATAAAATACATAGGAATAAACATAACAAAGAATGTAAAGGACCTATATAACGAAAACTATAAAGCATTGTTAAAGGAAATCGAAGAAGATACAATGAAGTGGAAAAATATTCCTTGTTCCTGGATAGGAAGAATAAATATAGTCAAAATGACTATATTATCCAAAGCAATATACAAATTTAATGCAATTCCCATCAAAATTCCAATGCTATTTTTTTTTTAAAATGGAACAAAAAATTATCAGATTTATATGGAACTATGAAAATCCCTGAATAGCCAAAGCAATTCTAAGGAAACAGAAAGAAGCTGGGGGCGTTACAATACCTGACTTCAAATTATTTCATGCAGCCATGACAATCAAAATAGCATGGTATTGGCAGAAAAATAGACACTCAGACCAATGGAACAGAATAGAAAGCCCAGAAATAAAACCACATATATATGGTCAAATAATTTTCGATAAAGGGTCCAATTGAGAAAAGAAAGTCTCTTCAACAAATGGTGCTGGGAAAACTAGAAAGCCACATGTAAAAGAATGAAACTCGACTACAGTTTGTCCTCTTATACTAAAATTAATTCAAAATGGATCAAAGACCTGAAACAATAAATTACATAGAAGAAAACATAGGTACTAAACTCATGGACCTTGGTTATAAAGAACACTTTATGAATTTGACTCCAAAGGCAAGGGAAGTGAAGGCAAAGATAAATGAATGGAACCACATCAGACTAAGAAGCTTTTGCACAGCAAGAGAAACAGACAACAAAACAAACAGACAGCCATTAAATGGGAGATATTTTCAAACAACAGCTCAGATAAGGGTCTAATATCCAAAATATACAAAGAACTCACAAAATTCAACAACAAACAAACAATCCAATAAAAAAAATGGGAGGAGGACATGAACAGACAGTTCTCCTAGGAAGGAAATATAAATGGCCAACAGATATATGAAAAGATGCTCATCTTTGTTAGCTATTAGAGAAATGCAAATCAAAACTACAATGAGATACCATCTTATACCTGTTAGATTAGCTATTATCAACAAGACAGGTAATAACAAATGTTGGAGAGGCTGTGGAGAAAAAAGAACCCTCATCCACTGTTGGTGGGAAGTAAATTAGTACAACCACTATGGAAGACAGTATGGTGGTTCCTCAAAAAATTAAAAATAGAACTACCATATGTCCCAGCAATCCCTCTACTGGGCATATACCCCCAAAACTCAAAAATACTGGTACGTAAAGAGACATGCAGCCCCATGTTCATTGCACCATTGTTCACAGTAGCCAAAACATGGAAACAATCAAAAAGCCCTTCAATAGATGACTGGATAAAGAAGATGTGGTAAATATATACTATGGAATACTACTCGGCCATACTGAATGATGAAATTGGATCATTTACACAACATGAATGGACCTTGATAACATTATACTGAGTGAAATAAGTAAATCAGAAAAAACTAAGAACTATATGATTCCATACATAGGTGGAACATAAAAAAGAGACTCAGAGACACTGACAAGAGTGTGGTGGTTATGGGGGGAGGGGGGCAGTAGAGGGAGGGTGTGGGGGGAGGGAGGGCCACAAAGAAAACCAGATAGAATAGAAGGTGACAGAAGATAATTTGACTTTGGGTAATGGGTATGCAATATAATCAAATGTCAAAATAACCTGGAAATGTTTTCTTTGAACATATGTATCCTGATTTATCAATGTCACCCCATTAAAATTAAAAAAAAAGAAAGAAATGCTAATTAAAATAAGGCCCACTTTTTTCATTATAGATTAGCAAAAGATAAAAAGAAATACTCAACATTTGTAGGAATTTTGAGAAATAAATATGTCTAACTAATTTTACAAAAGTACAAATTAATACTATTGTTTTGGAATTAACTATTTATTAAAGTTATAGTTTTTATCTTAAATCAAGGTTAAATTTTTTCAAATAATTTTTGTACATTTACTGAGATGATCATATAATTTTTATTCATCACTTTGTTAATGTGATGTATCTCTTTGATTGATTTGCAGATTTCAAACCATCTTTGCATCCTGGGACAAATTTCTCATAATTATAGTATATAATTTTTTCAGTGTATTATTAAATTAGGTTTGCTAATATTTTGTTGGATTTTGCAACTATGTTTGTTAGTAATGTTGGTCCATAATAGTCTTTTTGTCTGGTATACTTTCGTGGTTTTGGTTTTAGTGTAATGCTGTCATTGCACAATGAGTTTGGAAGCATTTCCTCTTCTTCAAGTGTCTGGAAGAGTTTGAGAAGGATAGGTACTAAATGTTTTTTGAACATTTGGTAGAATTCATCACTGAAGCTGACTAATCCTGGACTTTTGTTTGTTGAGGGCCATTTATTTATTTATTTATTTAGTAAGAGGCAGGGAAGCAGAGACAGACTCCCGCATGTGCCCTGACCAGGATTCTCCCTGCAAGCCCACTAGACCATAATGCTCTGCTCATCTGGGGTGTTGCTCCATTTCTCAGCAATCGAGCTCTTCTTCGCACCTGAAGTGGAGGCCATGGAACCATCCATCCTTAATGCCTGTAGCCAACTTGCTCCAATTAAGCTATGGCTGCAGGAAGAGAAGAGAGAGACAGAGAGAGAGAGAGAGAGAGAGAGAGAGAGAGAGAGAGAGAAGCAAGAGGGGGAGGGGTGGAGAAACAGGTGGGCACTTCTCCTGTGTGCCCTGACCAGGAATTGAACCCGGGGCATTCACACACAGGGCCAATGCTCTACCACTGATCCAGTTAGCCATGGTCTTTTTTATTTTTTAAGTGACAGAGAGAGAGAGAGAGAGAGAGAGAGAGAGACAGAAACAGACAGGAAGGAGAGAGATGAGAGAAGCATGAACCCATAGTTGCAGCATTTTAGTTGTTCATTGATTGTTTTCTCATATGTGCCCAGACCAGGGGGCTCCAGCTGAGCCAGTGACCCCTTGCTCAAGCCAGTAACCTTGGGCTCAAGCTGCTGAACCCATGTGCAAGCCAAATGAACTCTACTCAAGCTGATGACCTCAGAGTTTTAAACTTGGGTCCTCAGCATCCCAGACTGTACTCCATCCACTGTGCCACCTCCTGGTCAGGCAAGAGAGGCTTTTTTTTATTACTGATTTAATCACTTTACTATTAATTAATCTATTCAGATTTTCTATTTCTTCTTGGTTCAATCTTGTAAGATTATATGTTTCTAAAAATTTATGTTTCTCCTAGGTTATTTAATTTGTTGGCATATAAATTATTCATAGTAGTTTCATGATCTTTTGTATTTTTTAGTATCGTTCTTTTCTTAAATTTTTTATTTTTTTTTATTTTAAATTACAGCCTGATCAGGCAGTGGTGCAGTGTATAGAGAGTTGGCTTAGGACACTGAGGATCAATATTTGAAGCCCCAAGTTTGCTGACTTGAGTGTGGGCTCACCAGCTTGAGCACAGGGTCACCAGTTTAAGTGTGGGAACATAGACATGACCATCTGGTCATTGGCTTAAGCCCAAAGGTTGCTAGCTTGAGCCCAAGATCACTAGCTTGAGCAAGGGGTCACTTGCTTTGCTATAACTCCCTGGTCAAGGACCACATGAGAAAGCAAGCAATGAACAACTAAGGTGCCGCAGCTATGAGTTGATGCTTCTCATCTCTCTCCCTTCCTGTCTATCTGTCCGTCTCTCTGTCTCTCTCCCTCACCAAAAAATAATTAAATCCCATTTTACATTTGATATTATTTTGTATTAGTTTCAGTTGTATAGCACAGTGATTCAACAATCATATACTTTGCAAAGTGTTTTCTTTGATGTTTCTAGTGCTCAAAGGGCATCAGGTATCAGTTATAATTACTTTTTTATTTCTGATTTTATTTATTTGAGCCTTCTTTCTTTCTGGTGAATGTAGCTAAAGTTTTGTCAATTTTCTTTTCTTTTTAAAAAACCAGCTTTTGGTTTTACTGATCTTCTCTGTTGATTTTTAGTCTCTAATTTATTTTCACTGTGATCGTTATGGTATTCTTCTTTCTCCTAACTTTTAGCTTCATTTGTTAGTTTTTATTTTTTTTTAGTTCCCTTAAGTGTAAAATTTGGTTGGTTATATGAGATTTTTTTCATTTCTTGAGGTAGACTTGAATTGCTGTAAATTTTCCCTTTATTACTGCTTTTGACACATGTTATAGATTTTTGGAGTGTTGTATTTCTATTTTCATTTGTCTCAAGTTATTTTTTTATTTTTCTTTTGATTTCTTTATTTACACATTATCATTCAGTAGCATGTTGTTTGATCTCAACATATTTCTGATTTTTTTTCAGTTTTTTGTATGCCTGACATATAGTTTCATACGACTGTAGTCTGAAAACATGTGTGATGTGATTTTAGTCTCCTTAAATATTAACACTTGTTTTGTGACCCAAAGTATGATTTGTCCAAGATAATGTTCCATGTGTATTTGAGAAAAATGTGTATTTTGCTGTTTATTTTTTATGGAAAGTTCTGTATATGTCCATTAAACCATCTCATCTCATGTGTTATTTAAGGATATTTTCTTGTTGATTTTCTATCAATATGATATATTCATTGATATCTGTTTTTTTAAATTTATTTATTAAATTTAATGCAGTGACATTGATAAATCAATGTACATATGTTGAGAGAAAACATCTCTAGATTATTTTGACATTTGATTGTGCTGTATACCCCTCCCCCAAAGCTAAATTGTCTACTGTTACCTTCTATTTGGTTTTCTTTGTGCCCCTCCCCTCCCCCAACCCCTCTCTCCTTCTTCACCCCATCCCCCCTCCCCCCACCCCCCCACCCCTGTTGCCATCACATTCTTGTTCATGTCTCTGAGTCTCATTTTTATGTCCCTTCTATGTATGGATTTATATAGTTCTTAGTTTTTTTTCTGATTTACTTATTTCACTCCGTATAATGTTATCAATGTCCATCCATGTTATTGTAAATGATCCGATGTCATCATTTCTTATGGCTGAGTAGTATTCCATAGTATATATGTACCAAAGCTTTTTAATCCACTCGTCCTCTGACGAACACTTGGGCTGTTTCCAGATCTTCGCTATTGTGAACAATGCTGCCATAAACATGGGGGTGCATTTCTCCTTTGGAGCCGTTCTATGGTGTCCTTAGGGTGTATTCCTAAAAGTGGGATAGCTGGGTCAAAAGGCAGTTTGATTTTCAGTTTTTTGAGGAATCTCCATACTGTTTTCCACAGTGGCTGCACCAGTCTGCATTCCCACCAGCAGTGCAGGAGGGTTCCCTTTTCTCCACATCCTCGTCAGCACTTATTCTGTGTTGTTTTGTTGATGAGCGCCATTCTGACTGGTGTGAGGTGATATCTCATTGTGGTTTTAATTTGCATTTCTCTAATGATTAGTGATGTTGAGCATTTTTTCATATGCGTATTGGCCATCAGTATGTCCTCTTTGGAGAAGTGTCTATTCTTCTCTTTTGCCCATTTTTGGATTGGGTTGTTTGTCTTCCTGGTGTTGAAATTTACAAGTTCTTTATAAATTTTGGTTATTAACCCCTTATCAGACGTATTGTCAAATAAGTTCTCCCATTGTGTAGTTTGTCTTTTTATTCTGTTCTTGTTGTCTTCAGCTGTGCAAAAGCTTTTTAGTTTGATATAGTCCCATTTGTTTATCCTGTCTTTTATTTCACTTCCCTGTGGAGATAAATCAGCAAATATATTACTGCGAGAGATGTCAGAGAGCTTACTGCCATGTTTTCTTCTAAGATGCTTATGGTTTCACGGCCTACATTTAAGTCTTTTATCCATTTTGAGTTTATTTTTGTGAGTGGTGTAAGCTGGTGATCTTGTTTCAATTTTTTGCAGGTAGGTGTCCAATTTTCCCAACACCATTTGTTAAAGAGGCTGTCTTTACTCCATTGTATTTCCTTACCTCCTTTGTCAAATATCAGTTGTCCATTGAACTGTGGGTTTATTTCTGGGTTCTCTGTTCTGTTCCATTGATCTATATGCCTGTTCTTATGCCAGTACCAGGCTGTTTTGAGTACAATGGCCTTTTAGTATAACTTGATATCAGAAAGTGTGATACCTCCCACTTTATTCTTCTTTTTTAAGATTGCTGAGGCTATTCGTGTTCTCTTTTGGTTCCATATAAATTTTTGGAAAATGTGGTCTATATCTTTGAAGTATGTCATTGGTATTTTAATTGGTATTGCATTGAATTTATAGATTGCTTTGGGTAATATAGACATTTTAATGATGTTTATTCTTTCTAACCATGAGCACGGTATATGCTTCCACTTGTTTTTATCTTCCTTGATTTCTTTTATCAATGCTTTGTAATTTTCCGAGTACAAGTCTTTAGTCTCCTTGGTTAAGTTTATTCCTAGGTACTTTATTTTTTTGGTTGTAATTGTGAAGGGTATTGTTTCTTTAATTTCTCTTTCTGACTGTTCATTGTTGGTGTATAAAAATGCCTCTGATTTGTGAGTATTGATTTTATATCCTGCCACTTTGCTGAATTCATTTATCAGGTCCAGTAGCTTTTTGACTGAGACTTTAGGGTTTTCTATATACAATATCATATCATCTGCAAATAATGATAGTTTTACTTCTTCTTTTACAACTTGAATGCCTTTTATTTCTTCTTCTTGTCTGATTGCTGTGGCTAGGACTTCCAGGACCATGTTAAATAAGATTGGTGAAAGGCGGCACCCCTGCCTTGTTCCTGATCTTAAGGGGATTGCTTTTAATTTTTGCCCATTGAGCATGATGTTGGCTGTGGGTTTCTCATAGATGGCTTTTATCATGTTGAAGTATGCTCCCTGTATTCCCACTTTGCTGAGAGTTTTGATCATGAATGGGTGCTGGATTTTATCAAATGCTTTTTCTGCATGTATTGAAATTATCATATGGTTTTTCTCCTTCTTTTTGTTTATGTGATGAATCACATTGATTGATTTACGAGTATTGTACCATCCTTGCCTCCCCAGAATAAATCCCACTTGATCAAGGTGTATGATTTTTTCCATATATTGTTGGATCCGATTTGCTAATATTTTGTTGAGGATTTTAGCATCTATTTTCATCAGAGATATTGGCCTATAATTTTCTTTCTTTGTGTTGTCTTTGCCTGGTTTTGGAATCAGAATTATGCTTGCCTCATAAAAGGAGCTTGGAAGTCTTCCTTCCTCTTGAATTTTTTGAAATAGTTTGAGAAGGATAGGAGTTAGTTCTTCTTTGAATATTTGGTAGAATTCCGTTGTGAAGCCATCAGGCCCCGGACTTTTCTTTGTTGGGAGTTTTTTGATAACTGTTTCTATCTCATTTGGTGTAATTGGTCTGTTTAGGTTTTCTGATTCTTCCAGATTGATTTTTGGTAGATCGTATGTTTCAAGAAATTTGTCCATTTCATCTAGGTTGTCTAGTTTTTTGGCATACAATTTTCATAGTATTTTCTTACAATATTTTGTATTTCTGCTGTGTCAGTTGTTATTTCTCCTCTCTCATTTCTAATTTTATTTATTTGAGTCCTCTCTCTCTTTTTCTTGGTGAGTCTACTTAAAGGTTCATCAATCTTGTTTACCTTTTCAAAGAACCAGCTACTAGTTTCATTGATCCTCTGTATTGTTTCTTTAGCCTCTATGTCATTTATTTCTGCTCTGACCTTTATTATTTCCTTCCTTCTACTACATTTGGGCTTTACTTGCTGTTATTTTTCTAATTCTTTTAGATGCAGGATTAAGTTGTTTATTTGAGCTTTTTCTAGCTTCTGAAAGTGTGCCTGTAGTGCTATGAACTTCCCTCTCAGCACTGCTTTTGCTGTGTCCCATAAATTTTGAGTTGTTGTATGCTCATTGTCATTCGTTTTTAGGAATTTTTTTATTTCTTTTTTTATCTCATTCTTAATCCATTCATTATTTAACACCCTGCTATTTAGTTTCCATGTGTTTGAGAATTTTTGAGATTTTATGTTGTGATTCATTTCTAGTTTCTTGCCGTTGTGATCGGAGAAAGTGCTTGATATGATTTCAGTCTTCTTAAATTTGGTGAGAGCACTTTTGTGCCCTAACATGTGGTCTATCCTAGAGAATGTACCATAAGCACTTGAAAAGAATGTATATTCTGCTGCTTTAGGGTGAAAGGTTCTGAAGATATCTATTAAATCGAGTTGATCTAGTGTTTCCAATAAGTCTGCTGTTTCTTTGTTAATTTTCTTTCTTGAGGATCTATCTAGTAATGTTAGTGGGGTGTTGAAATCCCCTACTATTATAGTATTGCTGTTGATCTCACCCTTTAAATCCATCAAAGTCTGCTTTATATATTTGGGTGCTTCTATATTAGGCGCATAGATATTTATAATAGTTATATCTTCCTGTTGGATTACTCCCTTTATCATTATGTAGTGGCCTTCTTTATCTCTTACTATATCCTTTGTTTTAAAGTCCAATTTGTCTGATATAAGTATTGCTACCCCAACTTTTTTTTCATTTCTGTTTCCATGAAATGTTTTTTTCCATCCTTTTACCATCAATCTATGTCTGTCTTTTGTTCTAAGGTGTGTCTCTTGTAGACAACATATGTATGGGTCTTGTTTTCTTATCCATGCAGCTACCCTATGTCTTTTGATTGGATCATTTAATCCAATTATGTTTAAGGTTATTATTGATATGTAGTTGTTTATTGCCATTTTCTTCTTTAAAGGTGTATTCCTTTTTTGCTATATTCTTTTCCCACTTTGATCTGTTTACAACAGGCCCCTTATCATTTCCTGCAGCATTGGTTTGACTGTAATGAGTTGTTCCTTGAATTGTTTTTTGCCTGGGAAGCTTTTTATTTCTTTTTCGATTTTAAACGATAGCCTTGCTCAATAAAGTAGTCTTGGTTGTAAGTTCTTGTTCTGCATTACTTTGAATATTTCTTGCCATTCTCTTCTGGCGTCAAGTGTTTCTGTTGAGAAGTCGGATGTCATCCTTATGGGGGCTCCTTTGTAGGTGATAGCCTTTTTTTCTCTTGCAGCTTTTAATATTTTTTCTTTATCACTTGGTATTTTAATTATTTTGTGTCTTGGTTTATGTTTCTTTGGGTTTCTCTTTAATGGAGTCCTCTGTGCTTCTTGGACTTGTGAGAGTTTCTCTTCCATTAATTTAGGGAAGTTTTCAGCTATGATATGATTGAACAAAGTCTCTATCCCTTGTTCTTTTTCTTCTTCTTCAGGAACCCCTATGATGCGGATGTTATTTCTCTTCATGTTGTCACAGAGCTCTCTAAGAGTTTCCTCTGACTTTTGAGTCTCTTTTCTCTTTTCTTCTCTGCTTTCATGCCTTCATTCCAGTTGTCCTCCAACTCGCTGATTCGATCCTCTGCTCTATCTATCCTGTTTTTAATTCCTTCCATTGTGGTGTTTATTTATGATATTGTATTTGTCATCTCCGACTGATTCTTTTTTATACTTGCTGTTTCTTTATTTAGGTGTTCATAATGAACATCCATTGTTGTTTTAAGATCCCTAAGCATCCTTACAATCATTATTTTGAAATCCGTGTCTGGAAGTTTGATTATTTTCATATCACTCAGTTCATCTCTTGAAGGTGTCTCTTGTGGTTTCATTTGGATTGCACTTCTTTGTCTTCTCATCATCTGTTTTTGGGTGTTTTATTTGTAGAGTTGGTTGAGTCTAGGCTAGTTGTTGTCTGCCTCCAGTTTTCAGTTGTGTTATTTCTAGGTCTTCTTGGGTTGGTATCAGCTGTTATCTGTAATCCACTTTCAGATTTGGGCAGCTTTGAAGTCTTGATTTGTTTGTTTTCTTAACAGGTGATAGTCTTGTTTACTGATCTCAGCAGAGGGCTTCCTTGAAACTGTATCCAGGAATGCAATGGGTGTAACCTGAGACTCTGAAGGACTCTTTAGCCAGCTAATCTCACTGGGGGCAGGGTGTTTTCTCAGCTTCAGTAGGGGGAGGTGTATCTCTGATCTTCATGGAGACCTGAGTTACTGCCCCTCCTCCCCACTTCTTGTTTTCAGCTGTGTCTTGTTGTGCTGATTGGAGCTGGATAGATGTCCAGAGATCTCTGATCCGGAAGCAATTCAGCTCTGTTTTGTGAAAGGTTCAGTCCCTCCCCCAGCTATGGCCACCTCCAGCATGGATGAGTCAGCTTTTTTAGTTCGTTTCCTTCATTCCTTAGCCCCTCACAGTCTGTCCGTCTCCCTGTCCTTTCCACTTGGGAGATAAGCTGGTCTTTTCAACACACCTTGCTCCCTGGTAGCCAGGCAAGTGGCTGTGAGCAGTAGTTTCTGCCCTTTTCCCTGTGTTAGATCCCCTCTGGGCTCTCAGCCTCACCCCCCCCCCCTTTGTTCCTGTAAGCAGAGGAGATTAGGCACTCCCTTCCAGGAGTGTTGTGGCTTCTTCTTTGCTCCTTGGTTTTTGAGAGCTGTTCTTGCAGTTCAGAGTTGGTTTTTCATGCTGATTTTTCCTAAATTGATTTGTATTCCAGTTTGGTGGTGAGAGCTGGACGTCTGTGCGTCCGCCTACTCCGCTGCCATCTTTTCCCCCTCGTTGATATCTGTTTTAAAATATTAAAGTTCCTTACTATGATTGTATCATTATAGATTTCTCCCTTTAAAACTGTTTATGTTTTATTTATATAAATTAAGACAAGACAAGGATGACCACTCTTACCACTTTAATTCAGCATAGTACTCAAAATCTTAGCTACAGTAGTTAGGCAAATAAAAGAAATAAAATAAATTCAAATTGAAAGAAAGAAATAAAACCATCAGTATTTGCAGATAACAGGATGCTAGTTATAAAAATTCCTGAAATCTACATCAAAAACCTGTTAGATTATTTATTTATTTATTTATTTATTTATTTATTTATTTATTTATTATTTCTTTTTTGTAACAGAGAAAGAGACAGACAGAGAGAGGGATAGACAGAATCAGACACACCAGAAAGGAGAGAGATGAGTAGCATCAATTCTTCATTGTAGCTCCTTAGTTTCTTTAGTTGTTCATTGATTGATTTCTCATATGTACTTTGACCAGGGAGCTATAGCAGAGTGAGTGACCCCTTGCTCAAGCCAGGGACCTTGGGCTCAAGCCAGTGTCCTTGGGCTTCAAGCCAGTGACCTGTGTTCAAGCCAGCAACCATGGAGTCATGTCTGTGATCCCAGGCTTAAGCCAGTGACCCCACGCTCAACCTGGTGAGGTCACACTCAAGCCGGATGAACCCATGCTCAAGCCAGCAACCTTAGGGTTTTGAACGTGGGTCTTCCATGTCCCAGTCTGATGCTCTATCCACTATGCCAATTCCTGGTCAGGCAAACTTGTTAGACTTATAAATAAAGTCAGTAAAGCTGTAGAATACAAAATCAATACACAAATTTCTGGGGCATATTTCCACACTAATGATAAAAATATCAGAAAGAAAATTAAGAAAACAATCCTATATTTAAAATTGCACATACAAAAAATACAATATCTGGGCATAAATTTAATCAAGAGTTTGAAAGACCTGTCCACAAAAACTACAAGATATTGATAAAAGAAATTGAGGAAGACAAATAAATGGGAAGACATTCTATGCTCTTGGATTAGAAAAATTAATATTGCTGAAATATCTATATAACTCAAATCAACCTATAGATTCAGTGCAATTCCTGCTCAATTCGCAATGACATTTTTTCATAGAATTAAAAAAAATAATTTAAAATTTTGTATAGAACCACAGAGATCACAAATAATCAAAGTAATCTTGAGAAAGAACAAAGATAGAGGTATAAGTTTTCTTATTTCAGTTTATACTATAAAGCTATAGTAATGAAAAGAGTATGGTAACCCTGGCTGGCTGGCTCAGTGGTAGAGCACTGGCCCTGTGTGTGGAAGTCCTGGGTTTGATTCCTAGTTGGAGCACACAGAAGAATCACCCATTTCCTTCTCCACCCTTCCCCCTCTCCTTCCTCTCTATTTCTCTCTTCTCCTCCCACAGCCAAGGCTCCATCAGAGCAGAAGTTGGCCCGGGTGCTGAGGATGGCTCCATCTCTGCTGCCTCAGGTGCTATAATGGCTTTGGTTGCAATGGAGCAGTGCCCCAGATGGGCAAACCATCATCCCCTGGTGAGCTTGCTGGGTGGATCCTGGTCAGGCACGTGCAGAATCTGTATCTCTGCCTTCTCACTTCTCACTTCAGGAAAAAAAAAAACTCATTAAACACCCCCCCAAAAAACAATATGGTATTGGTATAAAAACAGATCTATAAATCAATGGAACAGTATAGAAAGTATATAAATAAACTTCTGTACATATAGTCATTTAATTTATGACAAAGGATCAAAGATATACAATGGGGGAAGACTAATCCCTTCAATAATGGACTTTTTTTCTTTTTTTTGTGTGACAGAGACAGAGAAAGAGGGAAGGACAGATAGGGACAGACAGGCAGAAAAGGAGAGAGAGGAGAAGCATCAGTTCTTCATTGTGGCTCCTTAGTCTCCTTAGTTGTTCATTGATTGCTTTCTCATATGTGCCTTGACCAGGGGGCTACAGCAGAATGAGTGGCCCCTTGTTCAAGCCAGTGACCTTGGACTTCAAGCCAGTGACCTTGTGCTCAAGCTGGTGAAGCTACACTCAAGCCAGATAAACCCATGCTCAAGTTGGCAAGCTTGGTGCTTTGAACCTGGGTCCTCAGCATCCCAATATGACACTCTATCCACTTTGCAACTGTGCCACTACCTGGTCAGGCAATAAATGGTCTTGAAAAAACTGACAGCCTCATGCAAAGGAATAAAATTAGGGCCACTATTTGTACCATACAGAAATTTTAATTAAAAAATTGATTAAGCCTGACCTGTGGTGGCGCAGTGGATACAGCGTCGACCTGGAAATGCTGAGGTCGCCGGTTCAAAACCCTGGGCTTGGCTGGTCAAGGCACATATGGGAGTTGATGCTTCCAGATCTTCCCCCCCCTCTCTGTCTCTCCCTCTCCTCTCTAAAATGAATAAATAAAAAAAAATTGATTAAAAACTTGAATATAAGACCTGAAATTATAAAATTTTTAGAAGAAAACAAGCAATAAGCTTTTTGAGATCAGTTTTAGCAATGTTCTTTTAGATCTGACTTTAAAGGCAAGGGAAACAAGTCCTAGCTAGCTGAATCACTGGATAAAGTGTTATCCCTGTGCACCAAGGTTGCCAGGTTGACCATCAGTTTAGGCATGAGAAATAATCAATGAATACACAACTAAATGGAACAGCTAAGTGGAACAGAGGGTTGATGTTTCTCTGTCTGTCTCTCTCTCTCTCTCTCTCACTCCCTCCCCCATCTCTCTCTCTCTCTTTCTTCTTCAATCAATAAAAAAATGTTTAAACATTCTTTTTAAATGTTAAACACAAGCAAAAAGAATTGGACTACATCAAATTTAAAAGCTTCTACACAATAAAGGAAACTATCAACAAAATACAACTTACTGAATGAGAGAACATATTTCCAGGTTATACATATAATAAGAAGTTAATATCTAAAATATATAAAGAACCCACACAACTCAATAACAACAACAATAAGCAATTAAAAAATTGGAAGTGACGCCTTGGTCGATTGGCTCAGCGGTAGAGAGTCGGCTTGACGTGTGGAAGTCTCAGGTTTGATTCCCGGCCAGGGCACACAGGAGAAGTGCCCATCTGCTTTTCCACCCTTCCCCCTTTCTTTTCTCTCTAACTCTCTCTCTTCTTCTCTCTCAGCCAAGGCTCTACTGGAGCAAAGTTGGCCCTGGCACTGAGGATAGCTCCATGGTTTCCGCCTCAGGCTCTAGAATGGCTCCGATTGCAGCAGAGCAACGCTCCAGAGTGGCTGAACATCGCCCCCTGGTGGGCTTGTCAGGAGGATCCCCATGGGGCACATGTGGGAGTCTGTCTGTCTGCCTCCCCTACTTCTCACTTGGGAGGGGGGAAATGGAAGTGAATCTGAACAGACATTTTTCCAAAGAAGACATACCGATAACCAACAGGCAAATAAAAAGATGTCAATATTTTTAATTATTAAAGAAATTCAATTAAAAACCACAATAGGTGTCACCTTACACCCATAAAAATAGCTATCAGAAGCAAAAACAGAGGCCCTGACCTGTTTGCTCAGGTTTAGAGCATAGATCCAGCTTGTGGAAGTCCTGGGTTCAATTCCCAGTCAGGGCACACATGAGAAGCAACCGTCTGCTTCTCTTCCCCTCTTCTTCCTTCTTCTCTCTCTCTCTTCCCTGCCTGCAGCAATGACTCAATTGGTTTTAGTGCACTGGCCCCAGGTGCTAAGGATGGCTCCTTAAAGCCTCCACCTCAGGTGCTAAAAATAGCTCAGTTATGAGCATTGCCCCAGATGAGGGTGGATCCCAGTTTGGACTCGTATGGGAGTCTGTCTCTCTGTCTCCACTCCTCTCACTTAAAAATATATAAATAAAAAATTTTTTAAATAAAAAAACCAAGAACTAAATTGGAAAAGATGTTTAAAGATGAGAACCCTTGTTTATTGTTCGTGGGAATGTAAATTTGTGCAACTATTATGGCAGAGTATAGAGTTTCCTCAAAAAATTAAGAATAGAAGTACCAGATAATCTAGCCATTTCATTTTGGATATTTATTTGAAGAATACAAGAATAATAATTTGAATCAATAAATGCACCCATGTTCTTTTCAGCAATACTTAAAAGAGTCAACATATAGAAACAAGCTGTGTCTATCAATGAGTGAATGGATAAAGAAGATAGTGTTAAGAGTTTAAAGTAATTTTTAGAAAAATGGTAAAAGGACCTGGATAGACATTTTTTTTTCATGGAAGACATACAAATGGCTGAGAAATATATGAAAAGGGGTTCAACATCCCTAATTACCAGGGATATAAAACTCAAAACCAAAATGAGATATCACGTCCTACCTTTTAGGAAACATATCAAAATAAAACAAACAAACAAAAAAACCCTAGAAGATAAGAATTGGCAATATTGTGGAAGAAGGGAACCCTCACACACTGCTGGTGAGGATATAAATTGGTATAGCCATTGTATAAAACAGTATGGATGTTCCTCAGAAAGGTAAAAATAGAACTACTTATATCTAAGAATTCCAATGCTGGGTTCATATCCACAGAAAATTAAATCATTATCTTATAGAGATTTCCACACTTCTATATTCATTACAGTATTACTCACAATAGCCATAGTATGGAGACAATCTTAGTTTCCATCAACAGATGAATGAATAAAGATAGTATG
This sequence comes from Saccopteryx leptura, assembly GCF_036850995.1. NCBI lineage: Eukaryota > Metazoa > Chordata > Mammalia > Chiroptera > Emballonuridae > Saccopteryx > Saccopteryx leptura. The sequence continues at coordinate 176,351,945 of NC_089504.1, read as the reverse complement.
ATATGTATGTCTATATATAATTCAATATTATTCAGCCATAAAAATAATAAAATTCATTTGTGGAAATGTGCATGAACCTTGAGGATGCTATATTATGTAAAATACTGTATGACTTCACTTATAGGTGGGATCCTAAAAAATAAACTCATAGAACCAGAGAGTAAAAGTTGGTTGCCCAGGGGATGGAGGGTAGCAGAGATGGGAGATACTGCTCAAAAACTACAAACTTTCAATTATTATAAGATGAATAAGTTCTGGGAATGTAATGTACAAATGGTTACATAGTTGGTAATACTAGATTGCATACTTGAAATTTGCTAAGAAAATACATCTTAAGTGTTCTTTTAAAAAAGTACTTAACATGATGGATGTGTTAATTAACTTGATTGTAGCAATCATTTCACAGTGTACACACGTCAAATCATCACATTGTATAAATCATCCACATAAAGCATATATAATTTTATTTGTAAGTTGTATTTCAATAAAACTGAAATAAAAAATTTTTTCTTAGTGTTTTATTCACACCAATACTCTAATTTACATACACAAGGATATTGAGTACAGTAATCAAAACCATTAAAAGCCACCTGAGCTTCTATTAATAGAGAAAAGGCTAAGATACTATTAGAGTCCTATGCAACTGTGCAGTGTATAGCTGTTTGAAGATGTTATATAGATTTACATATGCTCATAGGGACAGTTGGACACTTTTAGAGATTAAAAAATAAGTAATGAAAAATTCATGATCATATATCCAATAAGACACATATATTCATAAAAGAAATATCAAAACATCACAGGGTAATCTTCAGAAAGATATCTAAATTGCAGGATAAAGTTAAATGAGTTTATAATTTTCTTGAAAGTCTAAAAGACAAACCAAATTTACCAAGCAACAAATACTCACTCTATGAAGCTTTCACAAAAAGATGAGTAGGTAACCTTTGCATTTTTTTTATTACAAATAAACTATACATGCCTTACCTTCAGAGAAAACACATGATTGTTCTATATTTCTTGCCCTATGCTTGAAGCAGTGGACTCGCAACAGGCTAGTTAACAGAAATACTAGAAGAATATAAGATTTTTTATTTTATGACAGTAGGTCCATTCTCATGAGAAGTGCTTTTATATTAAAAAAATGGAATCATTATATTGTAGATCAATTTTACTGTATGGAAGGCGAAAGGAGCCCAGCGTACTAAGAACGTATTTTGCAAATTTTTTTTTCTTTCATCAAAGCCTGTGTGAAGATGGGGGGAGATAGTGAACTCTTTGCTGAACTTGTCTCTCCCTCACTATTTGTAACAGAGGAAATTTTTTTAAATGCAAATAAGAGAGATATTTCTGCTGAAACAGCATGAGGTCATGTTGGATCAGATGATTTGTGGAATAGTTAGTAACTCTACATGATTAGGTTTGACCCTACCTTTTTTCTTTCTGCCTTTTTATGCTGTGCTTTCACCATGATTTCTTTTTAAAGACTCCACACATGAAAAGTGAACTGATGTACCTAGCACCAGGAAAATCAGAGAACTTATATCAATAAAAAATAAATATCTCATTATTTAAATGGATGTGATTTATTAGATTTGAAGCTAGATAAACAACTGATGGAATTTCTGTGCAGTTCTCTCATTACTGTTTTACTTTTTGAACACTTCTACTGTACTCTTCTTGTTAATTTTGATACACTGTCCAACAATACTAAAACCCACTATTGTTATTTGTAAAAGCTTTTTCAATATCTACTTCTTTTTTTAAATTTTTAGTTTTATTGATTTTAGATAGAGAGGAAGGAAGACAGAGAGAGACAGACAGAAACATCAACATGCTCCTCTATGTGCTCTGACTCCGGATTGAACGCACAACCTTTGTGTATCAGGACAATACTTTAACCAACCAAGCTATTTCTGGCCAGGGCAATATCCACTTCTTTATGTCTTGTGTAAAAGGGTAAGGTCAGATAGAGTAGTGTCACATTATAAAATAGTGGCATTAAAAAATCAAAATCTTCTTTATAAATCATAAATCAAACAGTAGAAATGCTGAAGAAGAACGTTGTTAGAAATTTTATTTCTCCCAAATAATACCAACAGGAAAACATTTCTTTTGCAATAACTTGAACAGTTTCTAGTTTCACTCTATGGATAATAATATCAGTCCTAACTGGGCTATTAACAGTGTATCTTTCTCTAAAATTACAGACAAAATTAAATTTGTATCTTAATCTTTACCCTGTCCTAGTTCTAGCATTTCACTTAATATCTCCATATAGTGGAATCTATTACTGACAACTGCATTGTGCTATCTCAAAATTAGATTGTGTCCATTTGACTCTATTTTCAAAGATAGCATTATATAACATTTATGCACCTGTTGTCAAGATCAGCATTTGGGTGAAATAAGTGAATCAGAAAAAACCAAGAACTGCAGGATTCCATACATTGGTGGGACATAAAAACGAGACTAACAGACATGGACAGGAGCGGGGTGGTTATGGGGGGGTGGGTGGAGGGGAGGAGGGAGAGGGGGAGGGGGAGAGGTACAAAGAAAACTGGATAGAGGGTGACGGAGGACGATCTCTCTTTGGGTGATGGGTATGCAACAGAACTAAATGACAAGATAACCTGGAAATGTTTTCTTTGAATATATGTACCCTGTTTTATTGATGTCACCCCATTAAAATAAAAATTTATTTATAAAAAAAAAAAAAAGATCAGTATTTGGTAAGTTTTTACCCACTCTTAAAATCAAGCTCAAGGTCAAGCTCATGTTGATTTTACTACTTCTTATTGTGCCAAATCTTTTATTAACTCTATCATGAATTTTGACACTCGATTATATGCCAAAGTTTACTTTTTTATTTATTAAGAACATGTCAATTAGAAATTAAACTCTTTAGTAATCACATAGTATTTTTATTCTCACAATTACCAACACAATTTGGAAACTCAGCAAAGATTCAGCAAATGCTTCATTTAGACAACTGAAAATATAAAGGCAGCTCCCCTACAGGGACATCAAAAATATTTTTTTATGCTGGCCCTGGCCGGTTGGCTCAGTGGTGGAGCGTTGGCCTGGCATGCAGGAGTACTGGGTTCGATTCCCGGCCAGGGCACACAGGAGAAGCGCCTATCTGCTTCTCCACTCCTTCCCCTCTCCTTCCTCTCTGTCTCTCTCTTCCCCTCCTGAAGCCAGGGCTCCATTGGGGCAGGGTTGGCCCGGGTGCTGAGGATGGCTCTGTGGCTTCTGCCTCAGGTGCTGGAATGGCTCTGGTCACAGCAGAGCAACCCCCCGGATGGGCAGAGCATCGCCCCCTGGTGGGCGTGCCAGGTGGATCCCGGTGGGGCACATGCGGGAGTCTGTCTGACTGCTTCCCCATTTCTGGCTTCGGAAAAATACGAAATATATATATATATTTCTAGCATTTATATATATATATATATATATATATATATATATATATATATATATATATATATTATTCTTAAGCTTAAACACTAGACATTGCATCACCTTGAGAAATCTTTCTTCCAATTTTCAATGGAAACAGATCCTAGTATTGGAAATGACTCATGAATTATAATATAATTCCTCTAATTTGCTGGATAACTAAGAAGTGGTTGGCCAATCCCTGGTGACAGGAAGTTTGCCACTTCAGGGCAGATATGCCTATTCAGATAGCTCTGACAGTAAGTTTTATTTAAGTAGAAATTCATCTGCTTGCAATTCTACAAATAACTATATTGGCCATTACAGCCATTCTCTTGAAACAGCTTTGGTGTTCACATTTGTCTTCTCTAGTTTGTTTAATAATTCTGTTATCCCTTCATATGGTTGTTAGTATGCTTTTAGGTAAAACAATATGGAACATTATTATCTCACATAACAGTATGAGGCAGGATAAACACGTGTTGGTTAATTTAGCTATTCAAAAATGACACCCAAGACTTACTTCTTTTTCTCCCTTTCTCTCATTCCTCATCCTTGCTGGTGTCTTTATCATTAAGCTGTCATGAAGATGGCTTTTTTTCACATATAAAACAAGAAAATATTGAGAGATGATCTTTTCTTGCACATCTCTTAAGAACAAGATATATATTTTTTTCAGACCCCCTCATCAAGTTTTACGTCTCATTAGCAATATACTCATCCTCAATGTAATTTCTGGCAAAAGTGATGGAATTAGCATAATTGTGTCAGAAAAATTATCTGCTTTGAAGTCGAGTCAACCACATTTCTACTACACAAGATTTTCATTTTTTTGTTTTGTTTTGTTTATTCCCAGTTTTATGATATAATGACATATTTTATAAATTTAAAGTGTATATGTTAATCTAATACATTTATATACTGCAGAATGATTACCACCACAGTGTTAACATTTCCATCATGTCACATAATTACCTATAGTTTTGTGTGTGTGTGTGTGTGTGTGTGTATGTGTGTGCTAAGAATATTTAAGAGCTAGCCTATTTGTTCTTCTTCATCCAGATAATTTCAAACTACTGGATTTTAACCCTTTTTATATTAAAAGTCATTAATAAATCACTATTTTATTTAACATCAAGCTGTGTCTTATGAGAAAGTCTTCTGATGGCACTTTGACAAAAATTCAGTAAGTCAATAAAAATTCACTTTTGTATTAAGTAACAAAAGGAATTAAGTTAATAAAAGGGAGAGTTTCTTATAAAAATGTAAGATTTATTGATATACAATTTATACATATCTTTATAGTATATCTTTTTATGTTTCATACTTTGAAACAATTATTTTAAATTTACATTCAATTTAGTACATGAAAACTTCTACACACTCAAAAACAATCATTTTTTTATGTTGAAATATAGTATGAGCTTATCTAAAAGTGCAGTTGGGTATTTACAAGCAAAAATGGTGTTTTTGTCTGTTTGGTGACAAATTTTTATTCTTTTTAAGGTAAAAAATAATAAACCGAAGGTTTTATTTCTCTTATTTTTTTTTTCTTTTCTACCATGCTCATTTGGGAGTAATTTAATGTATAATTGGTAAAATAAATGGGCAGTTATACTTTTATGAACACAATGCTTATAATGAAATTTAAACAAATTGTCAGCATAAAAAATAAAATCAAACACAAGCAAAGCAAGCCATAAGACGTTTAAGATCTTTCCTAAGACAGAGTTACATACTGAGAATGCTGACAAAAACTGTTTCAATAAGATATACTAGCTGAAGCTACACAATAATTTCTGATAATATTAGAAGCTCATCAAATACACACACATATTCACCAACAATTATAAAACCTAAGTAAGAAAAAGTATTGAGATTTTTTTTTCATTGCATAGATAATTACTTAGCTGCAACATCATTTCAACAGAGCCCAATATATAACACAGGAAGCATGTTTTCTTCTTAAATTAATGTTCAGAGAAAAATTTGTTTCAAAGACTAGTTCCTGGTTTTCTGATTAAATTACTTATAAAGCTAATTTTCCTGAAATCCTACAATATATAGTAAATACAGTGTGTCCATAAAGTCATGCTGCACTTTTGACCGGTCACAGGAAAGCAACAAAAGACAATAGAAATGTGAAATCTGCACCAAATAAAAGGAAAACTCTCCCAGTTTCATACGGATTCAGTGCAGTTTGATGTGGGCTCATGCACAGATTTTTTAGGGCTCCTTAGGTAGCTATCCCATGTAGCCTCTACAGACTCGTCCCTGACTGATGGCCTACCAGACGGGGTTTCTCCACCAAACTGCCGGTTTCCTTCAACTGCTTATCCCACTGAGTAATGTTATTCCTATGTGTTAGCGCTTCGTTATAAATGCGCTGATATTCACGTTGCACTCTGGTCATGGATTCGAATTTAGTGAGCCACAGAACACACTGAACTTTCCTCTGTACCATCCACATCTCGACTGGCATGGCTGTGGGCTGCTCCACTGTATACATGGTCTTACGTCATCATCTGTGCATGCGCACATGCTGCCACATCATCCTACAGAAACTGGGAGTGTTTTCCTTTTATTTGGTGCAGATTTCACATTTCTATTGTCTTTTGTTGCTTTCCTGTGACTGGTCAAAAGTGCACCATGACTTTACAGACACACTGTAGATAATAAAACTGTATAGTTCCATAAAAGCAAAGAAAACAGAAAGATGAATGGTAACTGCCTTAGTTTTTTTTTCTTTTATTCTGTTTTGCTAAGGGTCCACAGGAGAAAAAAAAAACAATAAAAATCAACATGCAGAACTCTGGACAAGGATGGAAAGGTCCTTCAGAGGTAAAGGACCAATATGTAGAGGTCTGAAGTAGATTGGTTGAGTGTTGTTATAAGATGTTAAAATGGGACTCATTTTCTGCTAGAGAAAAACTATAAGGTGAAAAGAATGCTTGCATTCCAAAAGATAAAGCAAACAACAACGATGATGACAAAGTTTTAGCAAAACACCCCTCTAATAGGCAGAAACATGTTAAACATGAAGAGACCAGGACAACTTTTTTTTTAAGAATATAAGAGCTTTGAGGCCCTGGCCAGTTGGCTCAGTGGTAGAGCGTTGGCCTAGCGTTCAGGAGTCCTGGGTTCGATTCCTGGCCAGGGCACACAGGAGAAGCACCCATCTGCTTCTCCACCCCTCCTCTCTGTCTCTCTCTTCCCCTCCTGCAGCCAAGGCTCCATTGGAGCAAAGTTGGCCCGGGTGCTGAGGATGGCTCTGTGGCCTCTGCCTCAGGTGCTAGAATGGTTCTGGTTGCAACAGAGTAATGCCCCAGATGGGCAGAGCATCGCCCCCTGGTGGGCATGCCGGGTGGATCCTGGTTGGGCGCATGCGGGAGTCTGTCTGACTGCCTCCCCATTTCCAACTTCAGAAAAATACAAAAAAAAAACCCAAAAAACCCAAAACACAACCAAACTTAAAAAAAAAAGAATATAAGAGCTTTGAAGAGAGAAAGCTATAACATTTTTCTCTCTACCCTCGCTTTCCATGTGGCTGAGTTTAAACTGAGAACCTGACTGTGGTCCCAGTTGCATGTGTATGCACTAGAGTTTGGCCCATTTCAGAGAAATCTAAAACTTGCAGCACTGGGAGCAATGCTGGAGAGGACATTCTTTTTTGGGGTCCAGATGTGGGCCTCCTGGGGGAGCAGGATCCAGCCTAGATCACTTAATACAGGAAACCTGAGGTTAAGATTGCTTCTTGCTATGGATAGTATAGCTTGAGTACAAAAGGGATGAATCTGCACCCACATATGAAGAAGCCGAAGATTTTCTTTGCTTTTATCATCTTTCATTTGTTTGTGTTTTTAAATGTTCACCCAGAAGAAAGGCACTACTTCACTGAGGCAGCTGCAGTCAGATGTTCCAGTGGGAGACTTGCAAGAACCAGCCTTAAGAGGGACAAAGTCACCTTTAAGCGTACTCCAAGCCCAAAGAACATTAAAAGCCTGATAATGACCATTCCTGTTAATTAAGACCTTTCTTTTCTCTCCTCATTTTAAATTCTATCATCCTTGACTGTAGAGGGAAAAAGAACGAGGGGCAGGCAGCTGGTGGGCGGAAACAAAAGGAAATGTGTAAGCTGGATTTACAGGGAAAATAAGTAGATCCCACACTGACCTGGATGGAGTCCGATATCAAAGGAGTATACAGCGGGGGGAAAACACTAAACTGTAAAGTTAGACAAAAGTCTTTGATTATTAAGCTTAATTAACATTTTTATTCTAAAATTAGTTCTTCAGTCTAAAAGTGAGTAAACAATATTCTTCCCAATTGTGATATATCCTACATATCCAGAAGACTGTATAAACCATATATGATATAGATATGAAGTTATGTAATATTTATAAAGCAAATGCTATGTAACCTCCCCCCAAGTTATGAAGTATAACAGGTCTCGGAAGCCATCCTCTTATGTGTGTTGTTTCTATTATCTCTCCCTTCTACACCAACCTCTTGACATGTGTGGCAATAATTTTTTTTAATTCCCTCTTTAGTTCCATGCTTTATTCATCTTTTTCACTCTTGATGGGTTTCTAAGTTGCTTCCAGTGTTTTTCCTTTTCTTTTCTTTGTACTTTTAGGATTGATGTTGCTATGTAATTCTTGTGTGAATCTCTTAAATGGACATGTACATTAGTTTCTCATTGTTTGTATAGAAATGCAGAGTCATATAAAATGCATTTCTTTATTAGAAGTTTAACAGTTTAGACCTCTTCTCCACAGTGCACATTTCTTGTTCCATGTGCTCACCAATGCTGATTATTATCTATAGCTTTTTCATTTGGGGAATCTTGTGGCTACAAAATGGCATTAGATTGTAGTTTCTAAAAACATTTCCTTGATAATCAATAAAATTGATCACCTTTTCTTATTTTTTTTAACTTTTTAAATTTAATATTTTTCTGATATAATTGTTCAAATGTTTTTCTGATTTTTACATTAGATTGTTTTCTTTCTAAAGACTTAAAGGAGTTCAATACATATTTTGAATATTACTTCTTTGTTTGGTGTAGGCTGTAAAAAAAATTTCTCACCAAGTAATTTGTCTTTATTCTTCTTGATTTTGATTAATAGAAATTCAGTAGTATATATTTTTTTATTTTTAGTTTTTAAATTACAATTTACATTCAATAATATTTTGTATTTCAGGTGACCAGCATAATGGTTAGACAATTAAATATTTTATAAACTGTTCTTTCTGATATTTTCAGTACCCACCTGGCAACAAACACAGTTTTTATAATATTATTGACTATATTTCCTATACTGTCCTTTACAAACTCAAGACCATATTATAACTACCAATCTGTATTTCTCATTGCCTTAACTTTTTTCACTTAGTCTTTCAACATTGTTCCCCTCTGGCAACCATCAGAACAGTCTCTATATTTATAAGTCTGTTTCTGTTTTGTTTGTGTATATTGTTCTTCAGATTCCACATATAAGTGAAATTGTATGGTATCTATTTCTCTGACTGCCTTATTTTACTTAGCGTAACACCGTCTAGGTCCATGTATGCTGTTACAAATAGTAAGATTTCATTCTTTTTATGGCAGAGTAATATTCCATTGTATATATATATGTATCACTACATTTTTATTGACTCTTCCATTGATGGGTTTGTCCCATAGCCTGGCTCCTAATAAACAATGCTGCTGTGAACATAGGGGTGCATATATTCTTTTGAAACAGTGCTTTGGGTTTCTTCAAATATATTCCCAGAAGTGAAATCACTGGTTTATGAGGCAGTTCTATTTTTAATTTTTTGAGAAACCTTCATAATGTTGTCCATAGTGGCTCTACCAACCCACATTCCCACCAACAGTGCACGAGGGTTCCTTTTTCTCCACATCCTTTCCAACACTTGTCTGTTGATTTATTGATGATTGCCATTCTGACAGGTATGAGGTGGTATCTCATTGTGGTTTTAATTTGCATTTCTCTGATGGTTAGTGATGTTGAACATCTTTTCATATGTCTATTAGCCATCTGTATGTCCTCTTTGGAGCTGTGCCTATTCAGGTCCTTTGCCCATTTTTAAATTAAATTTTTTTGGTGTTGAGTTTTATATGTTTTTTTTTAAATATATATTTTGGATATTAATCCCTTATCAGATGTGTCATTGGCAGATATATTCTTCCATTGAGTGGGTTCTTTTTATTTTGTTCATAGTTTCTTTTGCTGTGCAAAACTTTTAAGTTTGATATAGTCTTATTTTTTTTGTTTCTCTTGTCCAAGGAGATATATCAGAAAAACTGTTATGAAGAGAAATGCTTGAGATTTTACAGCCTGTTTTTCTCTAAAATTTTTCTAGTTTCAAATCTTACACTTAAGTCTTTAATTCATTTGAATTTATTTTTGTGTATGGTGTTAAAAGGTGGTCTAATTTCATTTCTTTGCATAGCTGTGTCTTATGAAATCTGATAATAAAACCTACTTTTTTGATACCTTGATCTTGGACTACACCTGCCTCCAAACTGTAAAAAATAAATTTATCTTGTTAAAATCACAAGTTCTTTTTTTTAAATGACAGCCTGAGAAGACTTATAAAGTAATGCTCAATGTCCTCTATAGAGAAAAAGTAAATTTCTGGGCACTTGATATTCTTGATACCAATGTAAATGATATCCACTTAAAAATTTTATTTTCTGGTGTTACAAAGAAATAAAATGATATCTATTTGCTCTCAGATTAATCTTGTTAATCTCTCGTTAAATGCAAACTGTTGGTCTAAATATCCTTTTGAATGTCTTAAAGTGATAACAATATTTATGAATAATGAAAGCTATTTTTTTGATATTTATTTTTTTTTCTTGGGATTATTGTGCAGTTAAGGACTTAATTCATAAGGTCTGAGGTAGGATCTAGAAATCTTCATTTGTGATCAGTATCTTGGGATGATTCTTGCAATTTTAAGAAACTCTACTTTATGGTACTTATATTGGGTCATAAGGGTCTGGCACGATTGGCAGATATATGTTGATTAGTTCAGATTTATTGATTGATTCATATTTTTTCTTCATAATAGCAATTTATAAAAGTTAAATTTATCTCTAGGGTCACCAAGTGCAACTGGAAGTATCTGGGTTAGAGGAGGTGCCATCACTAGGGAAAAGACAGAGGAGAATTCAAAGATAGAGAAATAGGGAGACAGACATAGTGGAGGTGCTTACCAAAATGAGTATCAGAATTCCATGTGTACTACAAGCTCACAAGGAGCTTTTTTAGAAATTCTCCTTTGTCTTCCAAGGAAATATAGACTTTACCTAATTTATTAAGTCCTCCTTTACTTCTGAATAACTACTAATTCTGCTCTTTAAAAAATAAAAAGTCCACTCTAAATATGCTTACTCTTCCATATGGCAATATAAACTACATTTACTAAAAAAAATGGTTCAAACAAGAAATACCTTTCTTTTGCAAAAATAACACATTTGGGATATAACATATACTTAATAAATGATATTTAAAGGTAAAGGTAATTTCAGGAGAATAACAGAAATGAAATCATCAAAGAGATAGTAAGTGCACTAAATTTTCAGAGGTAAAATTTCAAAATATAGACGTGGGAAGGCACAAAGTATTCCATTAGCTAGAGGATAGGACATAAGTAGATATCAGTGGATGACAAAGCGTGGGAGTCAGCTCAGTGATATATTTTAGAGAATCTTGAGGTCAAGCACAGATGTGAGGGTGTATGCTAGAGAAATGTAGAGTTCTCAAAGATTTTTGGGTGGTCAAGGGGCACATACAAAATCCTGGGCATTCTGTGCAGGGAAAAATGAGAAAAGAAAGAATTGGGTTCAAGCAATTTAGCAAACTGTAACTTAAGCAGGAGACAACATGGATCCAAAGTATAATAACAGTAAAATTAGAAGAAGAGAATGTATTTAAAGAAAGCTCTTAAAAAATTTACTGATCATAAAAGTCAGCTGTGTGTGTGTGTGTGGGGGGGTGCCATCAGATCTTAACACGCTGATTCAAGGGAGTCTCAGGGACTAAAACATTCTGCAGAATTAGGTCGCTAATTAAGAATGTGTTCTTCTTTAAAAAAATTTAAAAAAGAAACAATCAAAGATTTCTGAAATATTGGTCATTTGTAGAAAATGTCAGGCCTTCATTTGTATTCAAGAGGAGTAATTTCAGCAGATTTCTCTGAAGCACGCTTCTAAAATTTTGTCAAGGTGACGATACCTTGTTTATTCTCTGATTAATGTACTATTTTTAAAGAACAGCTGAGAAGATCTGATGTGCCAGTGCATTTAAATACTGCCATTTTGTTTTTGTTGGAGGAGTGCAGCAATAACCCTAACACCGCAATAAATAAGACCTTGGCGGTAGCGGTGGTAAATGTCTGATCAAACTTTATGCCTTAGGCAGACAAGGGGGTGGGGGGAGAAGGAAGAGGTGGAGCTTCTTTATATCCATATTTTTCCAAATTCCACTGACAGTCTGTGCAATTGGTGATTTATGCTGTGTGGAAAGTGAGCTAAGGAATGCTCACTTCATTTGCAGCTTAACTTCTTTGAAAATGAAGAATACAGAAGTTTGAGCTGTCAGCAACTCAGTCATATGGCCAAAATTTTTATGTGGACTAATCAATTGTCTAAGTGTTAGCAAAAAATAAAAAATTACAGGAGTTCTTATGTTAGCATTAGTTAACTTTATACTTGATTTGTTATATGGTACCCTTGCCTTGAGGAATTTATTTTTTCTTTGGAGTCTCTTAATGTGGTCAGTGTCTCCACTATCTATTGTTCAGGTTTATGTTAAAGAATAAGCAGTCATTCTTGATTCTTCCCCCTACTCAAAACATCTACATGCAGGAGTCCCGGGTTCGATTCCCAGCCAGGGCACACAGGAGAAGCGCCCATCTGCTTCTCCACCCCTCCTCCTCTCCTTCCTCTCTGTCTCTCTCTTCCCCTCCCTCAGCCAAGGCTCCATTGGAGCAAAGATGGCCTGGGCGCTGGGGATGGCTCTGTGGCCTCTGCCTCAGGCTCTAGAATGGCTCTGGATGCAACAGAGCGACGCCCCAGAGTGGCAGAACATTGCCCCCTGGTGGGCATGCCGGGTGGATCCCGGTCGGGTGCATGTGGAAGTCTGTCTGACTGCCTCCCCGTTTCCAGCTTTGGAAAAATGAAAAAAAAAAATCTACAGTATATATCCCAAGTTTTTCCTGAACACAGTCTATTCCATTAGCCTCTGTTTGATTTTGCTTTTATCAGCTCTAGTCTACATAATTTCATTAACCTTTTAACATGTGTATTTCACTCCAGCTTCCCCTCCAAAACCAATTATTCACACTGCTGTAGAGGTTAATGTGTCCAAAGATAAACTGCATTATTTCACTGGCTTCTTTGTTTAACATCTTTCAACCTCCACCCTCATTTCCAGAATTTCTTGTATGAACAAGTAAGTACAGATAACACCTATGCAAGGTCCTTCAAAATATGCCTTCAGGCTATTTTTCTGATCATGTGATTCTCACAGTCACACCCTGGGCTGCTCCCCTTTTGTAAACCAAGAAAATACACGGGATGAGTCTCAATATAAATGGTTCCTCCTCCCTGTAACTTTCCCATCTCTCCCTCATTTAGGTGAACTGAACATTCACTCTCTGGTCTGTGTCCACAGCACTTTTATAGTGCTGTTAGAGATTTTTATTTCTTTGTAGTTATTTTATGATATGGCATCTTGTCCAAGGGTATAAGCGATTGTGCTTAATTCCAGCCTCTTATACCTAATTACCACCATCATTCTAAGAAATCTGGTACTATCAAATGAAAACAACAAAAACTGCTTGAAATTTTCTTTTTATTTCCCCAGAAAGAATATAAATAAGATTCTAGGCCACCTGTAAATTCTTCATTGATTTAAACAAATTTTTAAATTAGCTATATTGGAGTGACATTGGTTAATAAGATTATATAGGTTTTAAGTGTATATTTCTGATAAATGATCTGCATATTGCATTGTATGCTCACCACCCAAACTCAAATCAGCTTCTGTTACCATATATTTGACCCTCTTTATCCTTTATTACCTACCAGCCCCTTGCCTTTGGTAACTACCACACATACTGTTGTCTGTGTCTGTGGTTTTTCTTTTCCTTGGTGTCATTTATTACTTTCAGTTTTATATCCTACATATAAATGAATCATATGGTTCTTAACTTTTCTGTCTGACTTATTTCACTTAACATGATATTCTTTTTTTTTAAGTCAGAATTAGAGTTTCCAACATTTTTATTTTACATTTTATCTATTCACTTTTAGAGAGAGAGAAAGAGAGAGAGAGAGAGAGAAAAGGGGGTAGAAGCAGAAAGCATCAACTCCCATATGTACCTTGACTAGGCAAGCCCAGGGTTTTGAACTGACAACCTTAGCCAAGGTCTACACTTTATCCACTGCACCACCACAAGTCAGGCAACTGATATTCTTAATGGTCATTCATGTTGTAGCAAATGGCAGTATTTCATCTTTTCTTTTTTTTTTCTTTATTAGTATTTTTCTGAAGTGAGAAGCAGGGAGGCAGATGGACTCCCACATGCGCCTGACTGTGATCCACCAGGCATGCCCACCAGGGGGAGATGCTCTTCCCATCTGGGGCATTGCTCTGTTGCAACCAGGGCCATTCTAGCGCCTGAGGCAGAGACCATAGAGCCATCCTCAGCACCTGAGACACCTGGACTTCCACACACTGGGCTGACGTTCTACCACTGAGCCAACCAACCTGGGCTTTTCATCTTTTCTTATGGCTGAGTAGTTGTGGACATTCTTCCTTTGAGTAGCATCACTGGTTGAGAACTACTACACAATTCTATTATAACCTGAATTCTTAGCACAGTTCCCGTAAAGAGTAAGCCCTAAGGGACTTAAATGGCTGACTGAAAGTATATGTTTAAATTTAGTTGTATGTTATAGGGCTGTCTTATGTCCTCCTTGCCTCCCATATCCAATCAGGCTTGAGGTCTGTTTACTTTCTACTAATATTTGTTTCCATTGTCATTGCCTTTGATTAAAGCACTGCTGTTTTCTCCTGAACTATTTTAATATTCTTTGTACTTAATGCTACCCAATGTTATGTTATGCAATGATGTAAATATTTTCTTTGTTTTTGTCTCTTAAAATGATGCTAATTTAGGGTTGTCCACTTTCTCCACTCTTATTTAATGTAGTACTAGATGTTCTAGCCAGAGCAGTCCGACAAGACAAAGAAATAAAAGGCATCCATATCAGAAAAGAAGAAGTAAAGGTATCACTTTTTGCAGATGATATGATCTTATACATCAAAAACCCCAAAGAATCCACAAAAAGACTACTAGAAACAATAAGCCAATACAGTAAGGTCGCAGGATACAAAATTAACATACAGAAGTCAATAGACGTTCTATATGCCAACAATGAAACATTTGAGAACGAACTCAAAATAATCCCCTTCACGATTGCAACAAAAAAAATAAAATACCTAGGAATAAACATAACAAAGAATGTAAAGGACTTATACAATGAAAACTATAAACCATTGTTAAGGGAAATCAAAAAAGATATAATGAGATGCAAGAATATTCCTTGTTCTCGGTTAGGAAGAATAAATATAATCAAGATGGCCATATTACCCAAGGCAATATACAAATTTAATGCAATTCCCATCAAAATTCCAATGACAGTTTTTAAAGAAATGGAGCAAAAAATCATTAGATTTATATGGAACTATAAAAAAACCCAAATAGCCAAAGCAATCCTAAAGAAAAAGAATGAAGCTGGGGACATTACAATACCTGACTTCAAACTATAATATATTATACGACTACGACAATCAAAACAGCATGGTATTGGCAGAAAAATAGACACTCAGACCAATGGAACAGAATAGAAAACCCAGAAATAATACCACATATATATATAGTCAAATAATTTTTGATAAAGGGGCCAACAACACACAATGGAGAAAAGAAAGCCTCTTCAACAAATTGTGCTGGGAAAACTGGAAAGCCACATGCAAAAGAATGAAACTGGACTACAGTCTGTCCCCCTGTACTAAAATTAACTCAAAATGCATCAAAGATCTAAAAATAAGACCTGAAACAATAAAGTACATAGAAGAAGACATAGGTACTAAACTCATGGACCTGGGTTTTAAAGAGCATTTTATGAATTTGACTCCAAAGGCAAGAGAAGTGAAGGCAAAAATTAATGAATGGGACTACATCAGACTAAGAAGTTTTTGCTCAGCAAGAGAAACTGATAACAAAATAAACAGACAGCCAACTAAATGGAAAATGATATTTTCAAACAACAGCTCAGATAAGGGCCTAATATCCAAAATATACAAAGAACTCATAAAACTCAGCAACAAACAAACAAATAATCCAATAAAAAAATGGGAAGAGGACATGAACAGACACTTCTCCCCGGAAGAAATACAAATGGCCAACAGATATATGAAAAGATGCTCATCTTCTTTAGTTATTAGAGAAATGCAAATCAAAACTGCAATGAGATACCACCTCACACCTGTTAGATTAGCTATTATTAACAAGACAGGTAATAGCAAATGTTGGAGAGGTTGTGGAGAAAAAGGAACCCTCATTCACTGTTGGTGGGAATGTAAAGTAGTACAACCATTATGGAAGAAAGTATGGTGGTTCCTCAAAGAACTGAAAATAGAACTACCTTATGACCCAGCAATCCCTCTACTGGGTATATACCCCAAAACTCAGAAACATTGATACGTAAAAACACATGCAACCCCATGTTCATTGCAGCATTGTTCACAGTGGCCAGGACATGGAAACAACCAAAAAGCCTGTCAATAGATGACTGGATAAAGAAGATGTGGCACATATACACTATGGAATACTACTCAGCCATAAGAAATGATGTCATCGGATCATTTACAGCAAAATGGTGGGATCTTGATAACATTATACGAAGTGAAATAAGTAAATCAGAAATAACCAGGAACTGCATTATTCCATATGTAAGTGGGACATAAAAGTGAGACTAAGAGACATTGATAAGAGTGTGGTGGTTACGTTGGGATGGGGGAGAGGGAGAGGGAAAGGGGGAGGGGGAGGGGCACAAAGAAAACTAGATAGAAGGTGACAGAGGACAATCTGACTTTGGGTGATGGGTATGCAACAAAATTGAACAACAAGATAACCTGGACATGTTTTCTTTGAATATATGTACCCTGATTTATTGATGTCACCCCATTAAAAAAATAAAATTATTATAAAAATAAAAGAAAAAACTGATGCTAATTTATTTGAAAAACTAAAATTAATATTTATTTAATTTTAATTATTTTAAATATAAATTTTAAAAGTCACATGTGGCTGGTGGCTGCCATATTGAACCTCACAGTCCTGGTCCCTTACAACATAAATCATGGCCCATGGTCCAGAACTCGTTAGAAGTTCTCAAGAGAACTTCTTCAAGAGAACTTGTTAGGTCCCACTTCAGAGGTTTAAATCATAATCTGCATTTTTACAAGATGTCCAAATGACTTTAAAACACATTAGAGTTTTAAAAGCCTTAATTTAAGTCAACTGTTTCTCTTTTGCATCCAAACTAGTCTGAACATATTGTTTTCCTGTATAAAATTATTGTCATAAATAATTCCCTTAGCCTTTCACCAAACATCCTTACTTTTATACTATCCAGGCCTAAACTCTTCTTCATCCTCATGTTTTCTCATGTTCATTCTTATTTTTCTTCTCTGTGTATCTTATGCAAGGGGGTTAACTCCTCATTAACTCAATTTCTCCAACTGTGATGTGAAAATAATAGCAATATCTATATCATAGAGTTGAAAGGATTTAAACTAATAAACATTTATAACATGTAACATATAACAGTTTCTGAGATAAAGTAATAAATAACTGTTACCTAGCATTATTAAACATTTACTTTCACTACACAATTTTTTATTTTTTTAAAAAAGAAGTATATGGATAACCTGTATCAGAAACACCAGTGGGAAATTTGTTTAAATAAAGGGTGGAGGCATATTTCTGGACCATAGATCTACAGTATTATAGTTTCTAAGGCTGGGTTTTAAAATCTTAATTTTTAGCTATTTTCTAATGTTATCAGATTTGAAAAAGCTACATCTCTGGGGCATATAAAAATTTTCCAAAGAAAGTGTGGGGACTCAAATAATTCTAAGAGAATCAATTTCAAAATGTTCAGTTATTACATTATTTCTTTCTTTATTTATTTAGAGATGCAAGGAGAAAGGAACATCTAGCTATGTGCCCTGACCAAGGAATCAAATCAGCAACCTCTGCACTCCAGGACAATGTTCCTACTAACTGAACTATCTGAACAGGGTTTAATTTTTTTATTTACTTTTATTTATTTTTTATTGATTGATGTTTTAGTGAGACAGACAGAGGAAAGAAGGGAGAGAGAAGAGGAAGGAAAGCATGTCTTTTCACTCAGTCGTGCATTCATTGGTTGTTTCCCGCGTGTGTCCTGACCAGGGATTGAGCCCACACCTTGTCTTTTTAGGATGATGCTCTTAACTAGCTGAGCTAACCAGTCAGAGTCATGTGTTATTTCTAAAATGAATATACCTAAGAATGTACTTGGTTATTCTGATTTTGATTTACCTTATTTCTTATTATACTGAGTCTTCTCTCAGTTCACAAAACTAGATCTCATCTAACAATAGCACTTCATCTCTGACATATAAAATCCTACAGAATGCCAAATACAGAAATAAGTTAAAATACGGATGCTGATGTTGAGAAGGTAAATGTCACTGATTTAAAAAAGTCATTCTGCAAGAACAGTGGTTTCTATTTTTTTGTAACTCTTTTTTTTTTTTTGTACTTTTCTAAAGTTGGAAACGGGGAGGCAGTCAGACAGACTCCTGCATGCGCCCGACCGGGATTCACCCAGCATGCCCACCAGGGGCGATGCTCTGCCCATCTGGGGCGTTGCTCTGTTGCAACCAGAACCATTCTAGTGCTTGAGGCAGAGGCCATGGAGCCATCCTCAGTGCCCAGGCCAACTTTGCTCCAGTGGAGCCTTGGCTGTGGGAGGGGAAGAGAGAGACAGAAAGGAAGGAGAGGGGGAGGGGTGGAGAAGCAGATGGGCGCTTCTCCTGTGTGTCCTGGCCGGGAATCGAACCCAGGACTCCTGCACGCCAGGCTGATGCTCTACCACTGAGCCAACCAGCCAGGGAGGTTTCTATTTTTTTGTTCAACAAAATTAACAAGAACCTAATTGAGTTGTCAGCTAGTAGACCATTAAACATTTTTTGATAATGGATCACTGAAATTTTTGACATGTAACTCAAGAGGAGTTCAAAAAGTCATTTTATATTGCTGTTGCAAAAATTTACAATCCCATCTAGTTTTTTATGTAGAGAAAATTATTATGTTTTTAAATTAAGAATAAATTGGTGTTAAAATTTTCTCATTCTGGTCAAATATAATATTCACCTTAGGTACATAATATAAACCAGTAGGGAGTACTTGTCATCTCATTTAAGAATGAATTTACAATTAAATCTTCTTTTAGGTTATATTTTTTGTTATAAAAATGAAAATGTATTTGCAACCTTTTGGTTAAAAATATGCTATTAATATTCATAATGATAACTTACTCCAAAGAAAAAATTCAAGACATAAAACTTTACGGTCACAGGCTATTTTTAAAACTAATTTAATTTACATAATTTTTACATAGAACTATGATAATATGATTATTAAAAAGTCTGTTCATAGATATTCTAGTTAAGATTACATTCTCTGGTGAAAATTGATTGGACAGGTGAGTTAAAAGAGAGAGAAAAAATAATGTTAATTTTTCAACTACTGAATAACCAGGTATCAACTATCAAATAACCAAAGTATTTTTATTTCCTTGATATATTAAAAAGTATGATTAACCATATTTTCTTTTCATTTTTATATTTACAGTACTCCAGAGGTTTCACACTTTACAACTATTTAAAATTATGATAGAAACATTTAGAAACCAAGTTAAATTTAGAAAAAGAAGTTCTTCAAAATTAATTTTGGATAATATACAAACAAAAGTTACTGAGGAATTCTGAAATAAAGTGACCCAGGCATTAATTATTCAGAATCATATACTGCATGCTATAATTTACCTTTATAAATAGTACAAAAACCTAGAGGCATAATACCATGGTATCAAGTTACTTTGAATAAGATCCCCAAAGAGCATTTAATGTGTTATAGAAAATGACATTATGAGAAACTTATATTAATTAGCATTATGTTAATTACCTAAAGAATGCCTTAGTTTTTCTTCATCAGTTAATCCAGTCATTAATATCTTTATTCAATTTATATCTGTTAATAACCAAAAGTTCTCAAGTACTTGTTCTAGTTGTGAAGAACACAGAAATGAGTACTGGGATTATGAATTCAGTATAATCTCAAGAATTAATGAGATGCACATGCATACGGATAACTAAATATAATGAAATATATAACCATAATAAAAATAACTGCAATCCCACCATGCTTTCAGATGGTGGTGCAAATAGTGTTGCCTTTCAAGGCTGAAGTCAATTTTTATATTCTCTGCTTGTGGACTACAGTAAAACTGAACCATCTCTTTGTAGGCAACACACTTAGTTCTGAATTTTAGCTTTGCCATATGTAGCTGGAAACGCAAATGCAAGTTTGCCTGCCTGCCTCAACAAACAGAGTTAACCTGGGGAAATAAGTGCTAATGCAAAAGGGAAGAGGTTTATTCAGGTGCCTCTCTAACCTGGGAGACTGGTTGACTTTCCTCTCAACATCATTCATCCTTCCTGCTCAAATCCATGGTTCTTATAGGGACAGAGACGGGAGGTTTTATTTTATTATTTTATTTTTTTGTTTGTTTGTTAGTTTTGGGGGTTTTTTTTCTCTCCACTTATTTTGCTAGCTTTTGGTGAACTCTGGCCTGTTTCATTCATGTTTCTAGCTTTTGGGTGCTGGTGTAAGAACCTCCCCTTGCATCTATCTTGATCAATGGGGGAAGTTTCCCAATGCTCTCTTACTGTCTATGTGACATATATCAACTGTACAGCAAGTAAACCTATTTTATGGTTAATTGATTGATTTTAGAGAGAGACAGGAACATCAATCTGTTCCTGTATTTAGCCTGACAGAGGATCAAACTGGCAACCTCTGCGCTTTGGGACAATGCTCTAACCAACTGAGCCACCCAGCTAGGACTAAACATTATTTTTCTACTGTATAAATTCAGGAAAATAGCAGATTTTTCAAAAGTTTATTGTGAAGGATAAATGAGAGAAATATAAAGTGCTCCACAGAGTGATGGAGAACACCGTTGGTGGCTATAACTATCTACTTCTCTCTTTTTTCATCTCTGATTCTCTTATGAGGGTCCCCTTTTACTTCCCCAACTCCTTGCACCTAATCTCTCCCTTACTTATTATGTATCAACAAGATGCTGCCTTTCTGCTAATAGTTTCCCTATCTTAAAGATATTTTTTTAAAAAAATTATTGAATATATTGGGGTAAAATTGGTTAATAAAATTATACAGATTTTAGAGGCACAATCTTGTATCATCTGTATATTGCATTGTGTGTTCATCACCCCAAGTCAAGTTTCTCTCCATCACTATCTATCCCACCTCTTTGCTGCTCCACTTCCCTCCACCCTGTTCCCTCCTGCAATCCTCATACTGTTGTCTTTATAGATTCTATTTCTCACTGGAATCTGCTACCTCTGCAACATCTAGCTTCTTCTTATCTTTTCATCTCACACAAAATAAGTACTGCAAAGACTCTTCCTTGAATCATTATTTATATAGCTCCTCTGCTATTGTTTGCTATCATATTTCCTGTGTTATTACACTTTCTCAATTTATCATTACATATTTTTCACTTGACTTTCTGTGTGTGTCTCTGTGTGTATGTGTATCTTATTCCTCTACATCTGAGTTCCATAAGGGCATGAATTGCACCTACTTCTAAAATAGAACAGGTACTCAAAACATTTTTGATTAAATGAATGGATGAATAGTGGTCCTTTCATTGATCTCATCGCCTATCCTAAGGTCCGAAACATAAAGTCATCCATGTAAATTTAACTATGCACCAAGAAGAGAACATATCAAGTTTTGAATTAAAACAGGTATTTAACCAGGCTTTTAATATTGTTTGCTTTCTTAAACAGTTTATGTAAAAAAAAAATAAAATAAAAGTTTATGTAAAGAGACTAACTAGAAAGCATTGTAAACTAGGCAAATGAAGCTAGCTCCATTCAGGCCTGCATTGACTGTTACTGAAATAAAACAAATGATGTGTATTGCCAGTAAAAGTAGACTTTTAATATTAGAAAATAGGCCCTGGCCGGTTGGCTAGCGGTAGAGCGTCGGCCTGGCGTGCGGGGGACCCGGGTTCGATTCCCGGCCAGGGCATATAGGAGAGGCGCCCATTTGCTTCTCCACCCCCCCTCCTCTCTCTTCCCCTCCCGCAGCCAGGGCTCCATTGGAGCGGGGATGGACCGGGCGCTGGGGATGGCTTCTTGGCCTCTGCCCTGGGCGCTGGAGTGGCTCTGGTCGCGGTGGAGTGACGCCCCGGAGGGGCAGAGCATATCGCCCCCTGGTGGGCAGAGCGTCGCCCCCTGGTGGGCAGAGCGTCGCCCCCTGGTGGGCGTGCCGGGTGGATCCTGGTCAGGCGCATGCGGGAGTCTGTCTGACTGTCTCTCCCCGTTTCCAGCTTCGGGAAAAAAAAAAAAAATTAGAAAATATTTCCAATAAACTTCATTTTTGAACTATTAGAATAATAGATTTTTGTCTATTTTCATGATAAACTTTACCCTTATAGCATTTTTTACATACATATCAAGAAAAAATAAATGTAATCATCAAAATTTTACACATTACTTAACTAGATACACAAGAGCTTAGACATTTGTTTTGAGAGATCTACACAGAAAACAGTGGCCTATACATTAGAGAAGAGTAAATTATAGAAATGCAAAGAGATTAAGAAACGGTTTTGAGAGATCTGAATGCTGTTTTCTTAAATTGTATAGAAACCTTTATTTCCAAGAGAAATGACCTACTGCATTAGGTACTGTTTAAAATTTCATAGTATTTTGAGTTCAAATGTTTCTTTAGTTCTGAAGAAAGTGGACATTTACATTTGATCTTTTGCAATGATATGTTCCCTGAATTTAGATGATAAGTTTATAATTATAAATTGTTATTCAGTGTTATATAGCTTAGAAAAAAATAATAAAGAGACAACTCAAAAGTCAGATTTTACCATGAGGGAATCACATAGAAAATCATCAGTATTAGAGTAAAATAATTCATAAATAAATAAAAAAGCTTTACTATAAAAGTTATTTTAAGTTTGTGGTTTGCATGCTACAAACCACTTCAGGTATCAAAGAATCTTACCTGACTTCTATATTCCTACTTGTCATTGAAAAAAAAAGCTTAGTGATATGTGAATACAAAATAGCATGTAGTTGTGTTTTTTTTATTACATAGAAATTTGGAATTATTTCATTATTTTAACATATACAAGTCATCCTTGAAGTTTTCTTATGCATTCATGACCCACTCCCCAGCTTAATTTTTAAACTGAGGAAACTGATGCTCATAGGGAAAAAATAGCTTGAACTATGTCACAGGTGATAAACAATAGACATGGGATGCAAGCCTGGCTATGACTCCCTAAACCTTTCCTCTTTCTTACCGAAGGTGTAAAAAGAACTATTCAGGTTTAATAAATTGCCAGTGGAGCACATGAAAAACAAATATAGGTCTATACTAAAGATCAAAATTTAGCCATTATGGTGATTTTATTACTAATACTAAAAAAGGCATGCCAGTCACATGCACTGGAGACCCTCACAGTCTATCCACCTTCTCAGGATTACATTTTGAACAAAGGTAGGTCGATAATACAATAGAGATATCAAAGTTCTCTGAAAATAATTTAGAAACTCAAATTTATTTTTAATAAAATATTGACCAAAATTTTTATTATTAAATGTAATGGGGTGATATTGGATAATTGGATCATATTGGTTTCAGGTGTGCATCTCTATGACACATGACCTGTATATAGCTTTGTATGTCCATCACCCAAAATCACACCACCTTTCATTACTATATATAAGGTCTACCGGAAAGTTCTGTCCGTTTCTATCACAACAAGTTTCGACACATAAACACATGTTTATTTGGCGCATGTGTGCCTCTCTATTTTTATCACTTAATGTATACATACTGACGTAGCAAATTAACTAAAACAAAGTTGATTCACGTTAGTCTTACGTGTGAAGAGATAGTGTACCCATGGCTACTGATAAAGTTCATTTACACCACTGTAATTTTTATGAATTTCAACAAGGAAGAAATGCTACAGAAGCATGTCTGTCGCATCCACCATATTCCCCGGACTTAGCACCCTCCAACTATCACTTGTTTTTGTCCTTACAAAATTTTTTTTTTTTTTTGTATTTTTCCGAAGCTGGAAATGGGGAGGCAGTCAGACAGACTCCCGCATGTGCCCTACTGGGATCCACCCAGCATGCTCACCAGGGGGCGATGCTCTGCCCATCTTGGAGCATCGCTCTGCCACAATCAGAGCCATTCTAGCGCCTGAGGCAGAGGCCACAGAGCCATCCTCAGGGCCTGGGCAAACTTTGCTCCAGTGGAGCCTTGGCTGCGGGAAGGGAAGAGAGAGAGAGAGGAAGGAGAGGGGGAGGGGTGGAGAAGCAGATGGGCACTTCTCCTGTGTGCCCTGGCCGGGAATTGAACCAGGGACTCCTGCATGCCAGGCCGACGCTCTACCACTGAGCCAACTGGCCAGGGCCCCTTACAAAGTTTTTTGAAGGGCAAAAAATTCAAAAATGAAGAAGATATCAAACAAGCACTGGTTTAATTTTTCGCATCAAAAGATAAAACATTTTTCAAAAATGGGATATACAAATTGTCCTCATGCTGGTAAGAAATCATTAATAATAATGGCAATAATATTATTTAATGGCAAGTAAGAAAAATTTGTATTTTGTTTTATTCCAAAAATGGACAGAACTTTCCGGTAGACCTTATATTTTGCCCCCTTTACTCGCCTTCACCTCCTCATGCCCTTCCCTCTGGTAACCGCTGTATTATTGTCTAGGTCTATGAGTTTTAGTTTTATATCCCTCATATAAATGAAATCTTATAGTTCTTAGCTTTTCCTGACTCATTTCACTTAGCATATTGGAGTCACAAATGGCAGTATTTCATCTTTTCTTATGGCTGAGTAGTAGTCCATTGTATATATGCACTACATCTTCTTTATTTAATTCTCTGTTGAAGGACACTTCGGTTGTCTTCATGTTTTGGTCACTGTGAACAATGGTGCAATAAACATGGAAGTGCATATGCATACCAATATTTTTGAGTACTTTAGGTAGACATTCAGTAGAGGAATTGTTGGGTTACATGGTAACTCTAGTCTCAAATTTGTGAGGAAGCATTATACTGTATTCCATAGTGGCTATACCAGTTTACATTCCCACTAGCAGTGAATGAAAGTTCCTTTTTCTCCACACCCTCTCCAACACTTGTTATTACCTGTCTTGTTGATAATAGCCAATCTAACAGGTGTGAGGTGGTATCTCATTATATTTTTTGATTTGCATTCCCCTAATAGTTAGTAAAGTTGAGCAGCTTTTCATGTATCTGTCAGTTGTTTGTATGTCTTCATGGAAGACTGTTCATATCCCCTGCCTATTTTTCAACTGTGTTGTTGGTTTGGTTTTGAGTTTTATGAGCCTTTATATATTTTGGATATTAACCCCTTGTGGGAGCTGTTGTTTGCAAATATCTCATCCCATTTGGCTGGTTGGCTTTTTATACAGTTGTTGGTTTCTTTTACTGCACAAAAGCATTTTAGTTTGATCCAGCACCATTCTGTTCTTTTTTTTTCCTTTACTTTCCCTGCTGTTGGGGTCAAATTCATAAAATCTTCTTTAAGATCAATGTCCATAAGTTTAATACCTATATTCTCTTCTACATAATTTATTGTTTCAGATCTTATATTTAGATGTTTGATTCATTTTGAATTAACTTTTGTACACAGGAAGAAACTATAGTCTAGTATCATTCTTTTGCATATGGCTTCCAAATTTTCTCAGCACTATTTATTGAAGAGGTTTTTTTTTATTGTATGTTTTTATTGTGTGGCAATTTGTCACAAATTATTTGCCCATGTACAAGTAGTTTTATTTCTGAGTTCTCAATTCTGTTTTATTGGTCTGTGTGTCTGTTTTTTCTGTCAGTACCATACTATTTTATTATCATAGTTCTATAGTATAATTTGAAGTCAGATAGCATGATACTTTTGTGTTCCTTTTTCTCAAGATTGCTTTGGTTTATCAGAGTCTATTGTGATACCATATAAATCTGAAGATTTTTATTCTATTAAAAATGATATTGAGATTTTAATGGAGATTGCATTTAATCTGTATACTGCTTTTAGTAATATGACTTTTTAAACTATATTGATTCTTCCAGTTCATGACCACAAAATATCTTTTCATTTCATTAGGTCTTTTTCAATCTCTTTAAATAATGCTTTGTAGTTTTTAGTATATAGATCCTTCACATCCTTTACTGTGTTTATTCCTAGGTATTTTATTCTTTTTTTTTTTTGCAACTATTGGATGAATTGAGTTTTTTGTTTGTTTTTTATTTTTCAGACATTTTATTGTTAGCATATAAGAAAGCAGATTTTTGCATATTAATCTTGTATCCTGCAACTTTGCTGTATTTATTTATTATTTTGTGTTTTTTATGCGTGAGAGAGACAGAGACAGACAGGACATTGACTGCTTTCTTATATAAGCCTTAGTTATTCATTGACTGCTTTCTCATATGAGGCTTGACCAGGGCAACTACAGCAGAGCGAGTTTGTTCAAATCAGTGACCTTTGGGCTCAAGCCAGAAACCATGATGCCATGTCAATGTTCCCATGCTCAAGCCAGAGAGCCTGCGCTCAAGCTGGCAACCTCAGGGTTTCAAACCTGTGTCCTCTACATCCCAGCCTGATGCTCCTTCCACTGTGCCACCACCTGGTCAGGCTGCTTATTGTTTTTAATAGCTTTTGATGAAGGCTTTGACATTTTCTATATACACAGAATGATGTCATCTGTGAAAGTAAAAGTGATACTTTTACTTTTTTTGCAACTTGGATGCCTTTTATTTCTTTCTCTTGCCTGATTGCTCTAGATAAGACTTCCAGTACTAAGAATAAGAATAGTGAGAGTGGGCATCCTTGTTTTGTCCTGATTTTATAAGAAAAGCTTTCAGTTTTTCACTATGTAGGATGATATTGGCTGAGTATTTGCCATATATGGCCTTTATTATGTTGAGATACTTTCTTTCTATACTAATCTATTGATTGTTTTAATCATAAATGAATGTTATATCTCATTGAATACCTGTCTGCATTTATTGATATGATTATTTGATTTTTGTTATTTGTTTTGTTAATGTGGTTTATTACATTGATCAATTTACACAGGGTGAACCATACTTGAACTCCTGGATTTAACCCCATTTGACTGTGATATATTATTTTTCAATGTATTAATGTATTCGACTTGCCTAGTATTTTATTCAGAATTTTTTGTATCTGTATTTATTGGAGAATTGGTCTATAGTTTTATGTGTGTGAGTGTGCGTACATTTTTCTTGCCAGGTTTTCGTGTCAGAGTTATGTTGCTCTCATAAACTGTATTAGGAAGTAATGACTCTTCAGGTTTTTTTTGGAAGTGTTTAAGAAGGGCAGGTACCAAATCTTTAAATATTTGGTAGAATTCACTAGTGATGCCATCTGGTCCTGGACTTTTAATTTGGGGGAAGATTTTGATGGTTATTTTAATTTTCTCACTGTTTATTGGTTTATTTAAGTTTTACAATTCTTTATAATTTAGTCTAGGAAGGTTATATTGATCTAGAAAGTTACCCATTTCTTCTACGTTATTGAATTTGGTGGGATATTGTCTTTAGTAGTGTTTTACTCTAATCCTTTGTACATCTATGATATCTGTGGAACTTCTCTTTCATATCTGACTTTAATTACAGTGATACATCAGTTTTCATTGATAATCTGTTCAAAAACAATTGGTGAAATCTAAAACTGACAAAAACCAAGGCAATTATTTCCATATGAATCAATGTAAATCCAATTAATTTGTTGTAGACACTCCAAAATACATACCAAAAAGACATTTTATAAAGAATAAATATAGTGTTTATTACTAAATAAAATAAGAAATTAATATAAAATTAATATAAAAGACTAATGTAAAGAATAAATGAACATTTAACATGGCATTTACATTTTTTTAAAATTTATTCATTTTTATAGAGAGAGGAGAGAGAGAAAGAAAGAGAGTGGAGGGGGCAGGAGCCGGAAGCATCAACTCCCATATGTGCCTTGACCAGGCAAGCCCAGGGTTTTGAACCAGAGACCTCAGTGTTCCAGGGCAAAGTTTTATCCACTGCACCACCACAGGTCAGACGCATTTACCTTTTTGAATACTCTTCTTGACCTATGGAAGATGGTAAGGAGGGGAGAGAGAGGTGCAGATATTATTGTTTGGAAGGGGAATCCCCCTTCATAAGGACCTTAGGTATGAAAGCTCTATTTGGGGTCACTTCCCTTCTTGGTCTTTTGGCACTAGGACCAGTTTCAGAGTCAGTGGACCCATGTTACTCAAGAAAGCTGTCCAAAGAAGTCTGTTTCTGCCACCTCTTTAAGATTTGCCTAAAATGGGGCAAGACATTATTATTAAACACGTTGCATGCATGGCCTGTAACAGCTTTGGGTGATTTTTCTCCATAAACCCCTGTACTTTACTCCACATGGAGAGGATGTCCTTAATCTCTGAAGAAGGCACATTCTCCCCTGTCTCTTCTTCCTCATCTGAAGCAACTTCATCTGCTATCTCTTGCACTTCTTGGTGAAGGTCTTGCAGCTCTTCAGTGGTGAGTTCTTTACTGTGGTCATCCACCAGCTCTTCCACATCCTCACCACTCACCTCCAAGCCCATGGACTTCCCCAAATCAAAATTGATTGCACAACATGTGTAGTGTAGGCTCAAATGCTTCAAAATCTCTTTCATGCACACATTCTGGTCCTAATTTCTTCCAGGAAAAGTTCATCATCTTGGATGTCACTCCCTGCCAAGCCTTATCTATGACGCTAATGCAGTTGAAAATGTTGAAATGTTTTTTCCAGAACTCTCTAAGGACAATTCTGTATCTGATGTCACCTCAAAGCACCTTTGAAACATTGTTTTTGTGTACAGTTTCTTGAAATTTGAAATGACATTCTGGTCCATGGGCTGGAAGAGTGGTATTAGTGGTATTAGTGGCAAGAACTTCAGTGTGATAAAACTGAACACCTCCAACAATGTGTCTTTTAAACCTGGATGATATGAAGGAGCATTGTCCATTACCAGGAAGCACTTAAGGGGCAACTGATTATCCTGGAAGTATTTTTTCACACTCGGGTCAAATACTTCATTCATCCACTCAATGAAAATTGGCCTTGTGACCCATGCTTTCTTGTTAGCCCTCCACATCACACACAATTTACTTTTTTTTTTTTTTTTTTTTTTTATTATTATTAAATTTAATGCAGTGACATTGATAAATCAGGGTACATATGTTGAGAGAAAATATCTCTAGATTATTTTGACATTTGATTGTGCTGTATACCCCTCCCGCAAAGTTAAATTGTCTTCTGTCACCTTCTATCTGGTTTTCTTTGTGCCCCTCCCCTCCCCTAACCCCTCTCTCCTTCTTCACCCCATCCCCCTTCCCCCAACCCCCCGCCCCTGTTGCCATCACATTCTTGTTCATGTCTCTGAGTCTCATTTTTATGTCCCTTCTATGTATGGATTCATCTCAGTTTTTTTTCTGATTTACTTATTTCACTCCGTATAATGTTATCAAGGTCCATCCATGTTATTGTAAATGATCCGATGTCATCATTTCTTATGGCTGAGTAGTATTCCATAGTATATATGTACCAAAGTTTTTTAATCCACTCGTCCTCTGACGGACACTTGGGCTGTTTCCAGATCTTCGCTATTGTGAACAATGCTGCCACAAACATGCGGGTGCATTTCTCCTTTTCGAGCCGTTCTATGGTGTCCTTGGGGTATATTCCTAAAAGTGGGATAGCTGGGTCAAAAGGCAGTTCGATTTTCAGTTTTTTGAGGAATCTCCATACTGTTTTCCACAGTGGCTGCACCAGTCTGCATTCCCACCAGCAGTGCAGGAGGGTTCCCTTTTCTCCACATCCTCGCCAGCACTTATTCTGTGTTGTTTTGTTGATAAGCGCCATTCTGACTGGTGTGAAGTGATATCTCATTGTGGTTTTAATTTGCATTTCTCTAATGATTAGTGATGTTGAGCATTTTTTCATATGCCTATTGGCCATCTGTATGTCCTCTTTGGAGAAGTGTCTATTCATCTCTTTTGCCCATTTTTGGATTGGGTTGTTTGTCTTCCTGGTGTTGAGTTTTACAAGTTCTTTATAAATTTTGGTTATTAACCCCTTATCAGACGTATTGTCAAATATGTTCTCCCATTGTGTAGTTTGTCTTTTTATTCTGTTCTTGTTGTCTTTAGCTGTGCAAAAGCTTTTTAGTTTGATATAGTCCCATTTGTTTATCCTGGCTTTTATTTCACTTCCCCGTGGAGATAAATCAGCAAATATATTGTTCCGAGAGATGTCGGAGAGCTTACTGCCTATGTTTTCTTCTAAGATGCTTATGGTTTCACGGCTTACATTCAAGTCTTTTATCCATTTTGAGTTTATTTTTGTGAGTGGTTTAAGCTGGTGATCTAGTTTCATTTTTTTGCAGGTAGCTGTCCAATTTTCCCAACACCATTTGTTAAAGAGACTGTCTTTACTCCATTGTATTTCCTTACCTCCTTTGTCAAATATCAGTTGTCCATAGAACTGTGGGTTTATTTCTGGGTTCTCTGTTCTGTTCCATTGATCTATATGCCTGTTCTTATGCCAGTACCAGGCTGTTTTGAGTACAATGGCCTTGTAGTATAACTTGATATCAGGAAGTGTGATACCTCCCACTTTATTCTTCTTTTTCAAGATTGCTGAGGCTATTCGTGTCCTTTTTTGGTTCCATATAAATTTTTGGAATATGTGTTCTATATCTTTGAAGTATGTCATTGGTATTTTAATTGGTATTGCATTGAATTTATAAATTGCTTTGGGTAATATAGACATTTTAATGATGTTTATTCTTCCTAACCATGAGCACGGTATATGCTTCCACTTGTTTGTATCTTCCTTGATTTCTTTTATCAATGTTTTGTAATTTTCCGAGTACAAGTCTTTAGTCTCCTTGGTTAAGTTTACTCCTAGGTACTTTATTTTTTTGGTTGTAATTGTGAAGGGGATTGTTTCCTTAATTTCTCTTTCTGACTGTTCATTGTTGGTGTATAAAAATGCTTCTGATTTCTGAGTATTGATTTTATATCCTGCCACTTTGCTGAATTTATTTATCAGGTCCAGTAGTTTTTTGACTGAGACTTTAGGGTTTTCTATATACAATATCATATCATCTGCAAATAATGATAGTTTTACTTCTTCTTTTCCAACTTGAATGCCTTTTATTTCTTCTTCTTGTCTGATTGCTGTGGCTAGGACTTCCAGGACTATGTTAAATAAGAGTGGTGAAAGGGGGCACCCCTGCCTTGTTCCTGATCTTAAGGGTATTGCTTTTAATTTTTTCCCATTGAGTATGATGTTGGCTGTGGGTTTCTCATAGATGGCTTTTATCATGTTGAGGTATGTTCCCTGTATTCCCACTTTGCTGAGAGTTTTGATCATGAATGGGTGCTGGATTTTATCAAATGCTTTTTCTGCATCTATTGAAATTATCATATGGTTTTTCTCCTTCTTTTTGTTTATGTGATGAATCACATTGATTGATTTACGAATATTGTACCAGCCTTGCCTCCCCAGAATAAATCCCACTTGATCATGGTGTATGATTTTTTCCATATATTGTTGGATCCGGTTTGCTAATATTTTGTTGAGGATTTTAGCATCTATATTCATCAGAGATATTGGCCTATAATTTTCTTTCTTTGTGTTGTCTTTGCCTGGTTTTGGAATCAGAATTATGCTCGCCTCATAAAAGGAGTTTGGAAGTCTTCCTTCCTCTTGAATTTTTTGAAATAGTTTGAGAAGGATAGGAGTTAGTTCTTCTTTGAATATTTGGTAGAATTCCCTTGTGAAGCCATCGGGCCCCGGACTTTTCTTTGTTGGGAGTTTTTTGATAACTGTTTCGATCTCCTTTGGTGTAATCGGTCTGTTTAAGTTTTCTGATTCTTCCAGATTGATTTTTGGAAGATTGTATGTTTCAAGGAATTTGTCCATTTCATCTACATTGTCTAGTTTTTTGGCATACAGTTCTTCATAGTATTTTCTTACAATATTTTGTATTTCTGTTGTGTCAGTTGTTATTTCTCCTCTCTCATTTCTAATTTTATTTATTTGAGTCCTCTCTCTCTTTTTCTTGGTGAGTCTACTTAAAGGTTCATCAATCTTGTTTACCTTTTCAAAGAACCAGCTCCTAGTTTCATTGATCCTCTGTATTGTTTCTTTAGCCTCTATGTCATTTATTTCTGCTCTGATCTTTATTATTTCCTTCCTTCTACTACATTTGGGCTTTACTTGCTGTTCTTTTTCTAATTCTTTTAGATGCAGGGTTAAGTTGTTTATTTGAGCTTTTTCTAGCTTCTGAAAGTGTGCCTGTAGTGCTATGAACTTCCCTCTCAGCACTGCTTTCGCTGTGTCCCATAAATTTTGAGTTGTTGTATGCTCATTGTCATTCGTTTCTAGGAATTTCTTTATTTCTTCTTTGATCTCTTTCTTAATCCATTCATTATTTAACACCCTGCTATTTAGTTTCCATGTGTTTGAGAATTTTTGAGCTTTTCTGCTGTGATTCATTTCTAGTTTTATGCCGTTGTGATCGGAGAAAGTGCTTGATATGATTTCAGTCTTCTTAAATTTGTTGAGAGCCCTTTTGTGCCCTAACATGTGGTCTATCCTAGAGAATGTACCATGAGCACTTGAAAAGAATGTATATTCTGCTGCTTTAGGGTGAAAGGTTCTGAAGATATCTATTAAATCGAGTTGATCTAGTGTTTCCAATAAGTCTGCTGTTTCTTTGTTAATTTTCTTTCTTGAGGATCTATCTAGTGATGTTAGTGGGGTATTGAAATCCCCTACTATTATAGTATTGCTGTTGATCTCGCCCTTTAAATCCATCAAAGTCTGTTTTATATATTTGGGTGCTCCTATATTAGGTGCATAGATATTTATAATAGTTATATCTTCCTGTTGGATTACTCCCTTTATCATTATGTAGTGGCCTTCTTTATCTCTTACTATATCCTTTGTTTTAAAGTCCAATTTGTCTGATATAAGTATTGCTACCCCAGCTTTTTTTTCATTTCCGTTTGCATGAAACGTTTTTTTCCATCCTTTTACCTTCAATCTGTGTGTGTCTTTTGTTCTAAGGTGTGTCTCTTGTAGACAACATATGTATGGGTCCTGTTTTCTTATCCACGCAGCTACCCTATGTCTTTTGATTGGATCATTTAATCCATTTACATTTAAGGTTATTATTGATATGTAGTTGTTTATTGCCATTTTATTCTTTAAAGCTGTATTCCTTTTTTGCTATATTTTTTCCCACTTTGATTTGTTTACAACAGGCCCCTTAACATTTCCTGCAGCATTGGTTTGGTTGTAATGAATTCCTTGAGGTTTTTTTTGTCTGGGAAGTTTTTTATTTCTTCTTCGATTTTAAACGATAACCTTGCTGGATAAAGTAGTCTTGGTTGTAGGTTCTTGTTTTGCATTACTTTGAATATTTCTTGCCATTCCCTTCTGGCCTCAAGTGTTTCTGTTGAGAAGTCAGATGTCATCCTTATGGGGGCTCCTTTGTAGGTGATAACTTTTTTTTCTCTTGCAGCTTTTAATATTTTCTCTTTATCGCTTAGCTTTGGTATTTTAATTATGATGTGTCTTGGTGTAGGTTTCTTTGGGTTTCTCTTTAATGGAGTCCTCTGTGCTTCTTGGATTTGTGAGAGTTTCTCTTGCATTAATTTAGGGAAGTTTTCAGCTATGATATGATTGAACAAAGTCTCTATCCCTTGTTCTTTTTCTTCTTCTTCAGGAACCCCTATGATGCGGATGTTATTTCTCTTCATGTTGTCACAGAGCTCTCTAAGAATTTCCTCTGACTTTTTGAGTCTTTTTCTCTTTTCTTCTCTGCTTTCATGCCTTAATTCCAGTTGTATTCTAACTTGCTGATTCGATCCTCTGCTCTATCTATCCTGTTTTTAATTCCTTCCATTGTGGTCTTTATTTCTGATATTGTATTTGTCGTCTCCAACTGATTCTTTTTTATACTTGCTATTTCTTTATTTAGGTTTTCAAACTGTCCCTCCATTGTTGTTCTAAGATCCCTAAGCATCCTTACAATCATTATTTTGAACTCCGCATCTGGAAGTTTGATTATTTCCATATCACTCAGTTCATCTCTCGAAGGTGTCTCTTGTGGTTTCATTTGGATTGCACTCCTTTGTCTTCTCATCTTCTTTTTTTTTTTTTATTTGTAGAGTTGGTTGAGGCTAGGCTTGGTGTTGTCTGCCTCCAGTTTTCAGTTGTGTTATTTTTAGGTCTTCGTGGGTTGGTTTCAGCTATTATTTGTAATCCACTTTCGGATTTGGGCAGCTTTGAAGTCTTGATTTGTTTGTTTTCTTAACAGGTGATAGTCTTGTTAACTGATCTCAGCAGGGGGCTTCCTTGAAACTGCATCCAGGAATGCTGTGGGTGTAACCTGAGACGCTGAAGGTCTCTTCCACCAACTAATCTCACTGGGGGCAGGGTTTTTTCTCAGCTTCAGTAGGGGGAGGTGTATCTCAGATCTCCATGGAGACCTGAGTTACTGCCCCTCCTCCCCACTTCTTGTTTTCAGCTGTGTCTTGTTGTGCTGATTGGAGCTGGATAGATGTCCGGAGATCTCTGATCCGGAAGCACTTCAGCTCTGTTTTGTGAAAGGTTCAGTCCCTCCCCCAGCTATGGCCGCCTCCAGCACGAATGATTCAGCTTTTTTATTTCGTTTCTTGCATACCTTAGCCCCTCACAGTCTGCCCCTCTCCCTGTCTTTTCCACTTGGGAGATAAGCTTGTCTTTTCAACCCACCTTGCTCCCTGGTCGCCAGGTAAGTGGCTGTGAGCAGTAGTTTCTGCTCTTTTTCCTCTGTGAAATCCTCTCTGGGCTCTCAGCCTCACCCCCCTCCTTCCGTTCCTGTAAGCAGAGGAGATTCAGGCACTCCTTACCAGGATTATTGTGGCTTCCTCTTTGCTCCTTGGTTTTTGAGAGCTGTTCTTGCAGTTCAGTGTTGGTTTTTCATGCTGATTTTTTCTAAATTGATTTGTATTCCAGTTTGGTGTTGAGAGCTGGGCGTCTGTGCATCCGCCTACTCCGCTGCCATCTTCTCTCTCCTACAATTTACTTTTAATCACATTGTTTCTGCTAAACATTCTAGGAGTTTCTGAATGGTAAACTAGTAAGGGCTTCACTTTACAATCACCACTAGCATAGCACACAACAAAAGAGTTAGGCTGTCTTCCATAGGCTTACGTCTGGCATGCCTTTTCCTCCTGTGTAATGAATGTCCTCTTTGGCATTTTCTTCCAAAAAAGGCCAGTTTCATCACAGTTGAAGACTTGTTGGGAGATGAATCCTTCAGCCTCTACATAATGTTTGACTTAGGACACAAAATTTTTAGCCCCAGACTTGTCTGAACACACACTTTCGCCATGCCTAGTAGTAACACTGTGTATGCCAGTGTACCTCTTGAATTTGTCAAACCAGCCTGCTGGTCTTAAAATCACTAAGTACACTAGCACTTCTCCCAGGCATTATCTTAATGAGATTGGCATACAACAGTCCGGCCTTTTCACATATGATGGGCTCCAAAACAGAATCACCATCTAACTGTTTTTGATTGATCCAAATTAATAATAACTGTTTGATATCTTCAATTATTTGCAATCTTGGTTTTGTTAGCACATTCATGCCTACATTAGCCTTCTTTATTTCTTCCTTTTTTGTCACAATGGAACTTATCGTGGATGGCGTCTTGTGCATGCAGCCAATTTTAGCAATCTTGAAGCCACTCTTGTACTTCTCAATGATTTTCTTCTTCAACCTGATCGTGTTCCTGGCCTTCTTCTTCAAAGGCTGCTGGCTCTGGAAACTTTCTTTGGTCTCATGATGAAGCTAAAAGGAAAGGGTTAATTTATTAGCAAGGGAAACACTTAACAGGGACAATGAGATTTGAGCACATGTGATTTTATCTTATGTGCATTACCTACATTTTGAAACTGAAAAATGCAAAATAAATACATTACACTGAATACTGTATATTACTTGTAATTGTAGTATTAGCACTCACAATCAATAAAAGAAAGCACAAAAACACTGGAAAGCAATGGAATTGTTTAGCTAGATGCACAGGGTGATGCTCACACAACAAGAAACAAAGCCACACTGAGCAGGAAAATGCATGGCATACATGAGATTGGCATACAACAGTCCGGCCTTTTCACATATGATGGGCTCCAAAACAGAATCGCCATCTAACTGTTTTTGATTGATCCAAATTAATAATAACTGTTTGATAATAATAAATGGGTCACCTTTGTTTTTGCAAAATTAGCAGCAAGGTCATATGGGCATGCTGACAAAATCTGAGGCAACTGATGAAACTGAGACAAATTTTTTATGGAAAGAAATCTACAAAAACCAAAACATATGGTAACTGAAGTCAATGAAAACAGAGATATTACTGTATATGAGTCATTTCTCTTTATTCCTTAGTGAGTCTAGCCAGGGGTATGTCAATTTTATTAATCTTTCCAAAAAAAAACAAAAAAACCCCAAAAACCAGCCCTTTGTTGTACTAATTTTTTGTGGGCCTTCTTTATTCTCTATTTATTTCAATTCTAGTCCAATTTTAATTATTTTCTTCCGCTGATTTTTGGTTGCCTTTGTTCTTGTAAACCTTCCTCTTTTTACTATTTTTGCTGCATCCTAGAAGTTTGGTATCATATATTTATTTTCATTTCTCTCATATATTTTTAATTTATTTATTAAATTTAATGCAGTAACATTGATAAATCAGGGTACATATGTTCAAAGAAAACATCTCTAGATTATTTTGACATTTGATTATGCTGTGTACCCCTCTCCCAAAGTTAAATTGTCTTCTGTCACCTTCTATCTATTTTTCTAGTGCACCTCCCCTCCCCCAACCCCTCTCTCCTTCTTTGCCCCATTCCCCCTCCCCCCACACCCCACTCCTGTTGTCATCACATTCTTGTTCATGTCTCTGAGTCTCATTTTTATGTCCCTTCTATGTATGGATTCATATAGTTCTTAGTTTTTTTCTGATTTACTTATTTCACTCTGTATAATGTTATCAAGGTCCATCCATATTATTGTAAATGATCCAATGTCATCATTTCTTATGGCTGAGTAGTATTCCATAGTATATATGTACCAAAGCTTTTTAATCCACACGTCCTCTGACAGACACTTGGGCTGTTTCCAGATCTTTGCTATTGTAAACAATGCTGCCACAAACATGGGAGTGCATTTCTACTTTTAGACCAGTCTATGGTGTCCTTGGGATATATTCCTAAAAGTGGGATAGCTGGGTCAAAAGGCAGTTTGATTTTCAGTTTTTTGAGGAATCTCCATACTGTTTTCCACAGTGGCTGCACCAGTCTGCATTCCCACCAGCAGTGCAGGAGGGTTCCCTTTTCTCCACATCCTTGCCAGCACTTATTCTGTGTTGTTTTGTTGATGAGCGCCATTCTGACTGGTGTGAGGTGATATCTCATTGTGGTTTTAATTTGCATTTCTCTAATGATTAGTGATGTTGAGCATTTTTTCATATGCGTATTGGCCATCAGTATGTCCTCTTTGGAGAAGTGTCTATTCATCTCTTTTGCCCATTTTTGGATTGGGTTGTTTGTCTTCCTGGTGTTGAGATTTACAAGTTCTTATTAAATTTTGGTTATTAACCCCTTATCAGACGTATTGTCAAATATGTCCTCCCATTGTGTAGTTTGTCTTTTTATTCTGTTCTTGTTGTCTTCAGCTGTGCAAAAGCTTTTTAGTTTGATATAGTCCCATTTGTTTATCCTGTCTTTTATTTCACTTCCCTGTGGAGATAAATCAGCAAATATATTGCTCCGAGAGATGTCCGAGAGCTTACTGTCTATGTTTTCTTCTAAGATGCTTATGGTTTCATGACCTACATTTAAGTCTTTTATCCATTTTGAGTTTATTTTTGTGAGTGGTGTAAGTTGGTGGTCTAGTTTCATTTTTTTGCAGGTAACTGTCCAATTTTCCCAACACCATTTGTTAAAGAGGCTGTCTTTACTCCATTGTATTTCCTTACCTCCTTTGTCAAATATCAGTTGTCCATAGAACTGTGGGTTTATTTCTGGGTTCTCTGTTCTGTTCCATTGATCTATATGCCTGTTCTTATGCCAGTACCAGGCTGTTTTGAGTACAATGGCCTTTTAGTATAACTTGATATCAGGAAGTGTGATACCTCCCACTTTATTCTTCTTTTTTAAGATTGTTGAGGTTATTCGTGTTCTCTTTTGTTTCCATATAAATTTTTGGAATATGTGGTCTATATCTTTGAAGTATGTCATTGGTATTTTAATTGGTATTGCATTGAATTTATAGATTGCTTTGGGTAAAATAGATATTTTATTGATGTTTATTCTTCCTAACCATGAGCACGGTATATGCTTCCACTTGTTTGTTTCTTCCTTGATTTCTTTTATCAATGCTTTGTAATTTTCCGAGTACAAGTCTTTAGTCTCCTTGGTTAAGTTTACTCCTAGGTACTTTATTTTTTTGGTTGTAATTGTGAAAGGGATTGTTTCTTTAATTTCTCTTTCTGACTGTTCATTGTTGGTGTACAAAAATGCCTCTGATTTCTGAGTATTGATTTTATATCCTGCCACTTTGCTGAATTCATTTATCAGGTCCAGTAGCTTTTTGACTGAGACTTTAGGGTTTTCTATATACAATATCATATCATCTGCAAATAATGATAGTTTTACTTCTTCTTTTACAACTTGAATGCCTTTTATTTTTTCTTCTTGTCTGATTGCTGTGGCTAGGACTTCTAAAACTATGTTAAATAAGAGTGATGAAAGGGGGCACCCCTGCCTTGTTCCTGATCTTAAGGGGATTGCTTTTCATTTTTGCTCATTGAGTATGATGTTGGCTGTGGGTTTCTCATAGATGGCTTTTATCATGTTGAGGTATGTTCCCTGTATTCCCACTTTGCTGAGAGTTTTGATCATGAATGGGTGCTGGATTTTATCAAATGCTTTTTCTGCATCTATTGAAATTATCATATGGTTTTTCTCCTTCTTTTTGTTTATGTGATGAATCACATTGATTTATTTACAAATATTGTACCATCCTTGCCTCCCCAGAATAAATCCCACTTGATCATGGTATATGATTTTTTCCATATATTGTTGGATCCAGTTTGCTAATATTTTGTTGAGGATTTTAGCATCTATTTTCATCATAGATATTGACCTATAATTTTCTTTCTTTGTGTTGTCTTTGCCTGGTTTTGGAATCAGAATTATGCTCGCCTCATAAAAGGAGCTTGGAAGTCTTCCTTCCTCTTGAATTTTTAAAAATAGTTTGAGAAGGATAGGAGTTAGTTCTTCTTTGAATATTTGGTAGAATTCCCTTGTGAAGCCATCGGGCCCCGGACTTTTCTTTGTTGGGAGTTTTTTGATAACTGTTTCGATCTCATTTGGTGTAATCGGTCTGTTTAGGTTTTCTGATTCTTCCAGATTGATTTTTGAAAGATTGGATGTTTCAAGGAATTTGTCCATTTTATTTAGGTTGTCTAGTTTTTTGGCATACAGTTCTTCATAGTATTTTCTTACAATATTTTGTATTTCTGTTGTGTCAGTTGTTATTTCTCCTCTCTCATTTCTAATTTTATTTATTTGAGTCCTCTCTCTCTTTTTCTTGGTGAGTCTAGTTAAAGGTTTATCAATCTTGTTTACCTTTTCAAAGAACCAGCTCCTAGGTTCATTGATCCTCTGTATTGTTTCTTTTGCCTCTTTGTCATTTATTTCTGCTCTGACCTTTATTATTTCCTTCCTTCTACTACATTTGGGCTTTACTTGCTGTTATTTTTCTAATTCATTTAGATGCAGGAATAAGTTGTTTATTTGAGCTTTTTCTAGCTTCTGAAAGTGTGCCTGTAGTGCTATGAACTTCCTTCTCAGCACTGCTTTTGCTGTGTCCTATAAATTTTGAGTTGTTGTATGCTCATTGTCATTCATTTCTAGGAATTTTTTAATTTGTTCTCTGATCTCATTCTTAATCTATTCATTATTTATCAACTTGCTATTTAGTTTCCATGTGTTTGAGAATTTTTGAGCTTTTCTGTTGTGGTTCATTTCCAGTTTCATGCCATTGTGATCAGAGAAAGTGCTTGATATGATTTCAGTCTTTTTAAATTTGTTGAGAGCACTTTTGTGCTCTAACATGTGGTCTATCCTAGAGAATGTACCATGAGTACTTGAAAAGAATGTATATTCTGCTGCTTTAGGGTGAAAGATTCTGAAGATATCTATTAAATCAAGTTGATCTAGTGTTTCCAATAAGTCTGCTGTTTCTTTGTTAATTTTCTTTCTTGAGAATCTATCTAGTAATGTTAGTGGGGTATTGAAATCCCCTACTATTATAGTATTGCTGTTGATTTTGCCCTTTTAATCCATCAAAGTCTGCTTTATATATTTGGGTTCTCCTATATTAGGCGCATAGGTATTTATAATAGTTATATCTTCCTGTTGGATTACTCCCTTTATCATTATGTAGTGGCCTTCTTTATCTCTTACTATATCCTTTGTTTTATAGTCCAATTTGTCTGATATAAGTATTGCTACCCCAGCTTTTTTTTCATTTTCATTTGCATGAAATGTTTTTTTTCAATCCTTTTACCTACAATCTATGTGTATCTTTTGTTCTAAGGTGTGTCTCTTGTAGATAGCATATGTATGGGTCCTGTTTTCTTATCCATGCAGCTACTCTATGTCTTTTGATTGGATCATTTAATCCATTTATGTTTAAGGTTATTATTGATATGTAGTTGTTTATTGCCATTTTCTTCTTTAAAGGTGTATTCCTTTTTTGCTATATTTTTTTCCCACTTTGATCTGTTTACAACAGGCCCCTTATCATTTCCTGCAGCACTGGTTTGGTTGTAATGAGTTGTTCCTTGAGTTGTTTTTTGCCTGGGAAGCTTTTTATTTTTCCTTCGATTTTAAACGATAGCCTTGCTGGATAAAGTAGTCTTGGTTGTAGGTTCTTGTTCTGCATTACTTTGAATATTTCTTGCCATTCCCTTTTGGCCTCAAGTGTTTCTGTTGAGAAGTCGGATGTCATCCTTATGGAGGCTCCTTTGTAGGTGATAACTTTTTTTTCTCTTGCAGCTTTTAATATTTTCTCTTTATCCCTTAGCTTTGGTATTTTAATTATGATGTGTCTTGGTGTAGGTTTCGTTGGGTTTCTCTTTAATGGAGTCCTCTGTGCTTCTTGGACTTGTGAGAGTTTCTCTTCCATTAATTTAGGGAAATTTTCAGCTATGATATGATTGAGCAAAGTCTCTATCCCTTGTCCTTTTCCTTCTTCTTCAGGAACCCCTATGATGCAGATGTTATTTCTCTTCATGTTGTCACAGAGCTCTCTAAGGTTTTCCTCTGACTTTTTGAGTTTCTTTTCTCTTTTCTTCTCTACTTTCATGCCTTCATTCCAGTTGTCCTCTAACTCACTGATTCGATCCTCAGCTCTATCTATCCTGTTTTTAATTTCTTCCATTGTGGTCTTTATTTCTGATATTGTATTTGTCATCTTCGACTGATTCTTTTTTATACTTGCTATTTCTTTATTTAGGTGTTCATAATGACCATCCATTGTTGTTCTAAGATCCCTAAGCATCCTTACAATCATTATTTTGAACTCTGCATCTGGAAGTATGATTATTTTCATATCACTCAGGTCATCTCCTGAAGGTATCTCTTGTGGTTTCATTTGGATTGCACTTCTTTGTCTTCTCATTTTCTGTTTTGGGGTTTTTTATTTGTAGAGTTGGTTGAGTCTAGGCTTGGTGTTGTTTGCCTCCAGTTTTCAGTTATTTCTAGGTCTTCTTGGGTTGGTATCAGCTGTTATCTGTAATCCACTTTCGGATTTGGGCAGCTTTGAAGTCTTTTTTTTTTTTTTTTTTTTAATTTCCTGAAGCTAGAAACGGGGAGAGACAGTCAGACAGACTCCCGCATGCGCCCAACCGGGATCCACCAGGCACGCCTACCAGGAGCGATGCTCTGCCCACCAGGGGGCGATGCTCTGCCCCTACGGGGCGTCGCTCTGTTGTGACCAGAGCCACTCTAGCGCCTGGAACAGAGTCCAAGGAGCCATCCCCGGCGCCCGGGCCATCTTTGCTCCAATGGAACCTTGGCTGTGGGAGGGGAAGAGAGAGACAGAGAGGAAGGAGGGAGGTGGGTGTGGAGAAGCAAATGGGCGCTTCTCCTATGTGCCCTGGCCAGGAATCATACCCGGGTCCCCCGCACGCCAGGCCGACGCTCTTCCGCTGAGCCAACTGGCCAGGGCAGCTTTGAAGTCTTGATTTGTTTGTTTTCTTAACAGGTGATAGTCTTTTTACTAATCTCAGCAGGGGGCTTCCTTGAAACTGTACCCAGGAATGCGGTGGGTGTAACCTGAGACTCTGAAGGCCTCTTTAGCCAATTAATCTCTCTGGGAGCAGGATGTTTTCTCAGCTTCAGTAGAGGGAGGTGTATCTCAGATCTCCATGGAGACCTGAGTTACTGCCCCTCCTCCCCACTTCTTGTTTTCAGCTGTGTCTTGTTGGGCTGATTGGAGCTGGATAGATGTCTGGAGATCTCTGATCTGGAAACAGTTCATCTCTGATTTGTGAAAGATTCAGTCCCTCCCCCAGCTATGGCTGCCTCCAGCATGGATGAGTCAGCTTTTTAAGGTCGTCTCCTTCATTCCTTAGCCCCTCACAGTCTGTCCTTCTCTCTTTCCTTTCTGTTTGGGAGATAAGCTGGTCTTTTCAACACATCTCGCTCTCTGGTCTCCAGGAAAGTGGCTGTGAGCAGTAGTTTCTGCCCTTTTCCCTTGTGTGAGATCCCCTCTGGGCTCTCAGCCTCACACCCCCTCCGTTCCTGTAAGCAGGGGAGTTCAGTTGCTCCCTAGCAGGTTTGTTGTGGCTTCTTCTTTGCTCATTGGTTTTTGAGAGCTGTTCTTGTAGTTGAGAGTTGGTTTTTCATGCTGATTTTTCCTAAATTGATTTGTATTCCAGTTTGGTGGTGAGAGCTGGGCGTCTGTGCGTCTGCCTTCTCTGCTGCCATCTTTTCAGTCTTATCTCATATTTTTTGATATTTAGTTTTATTTCTTTTTTGAGGTATTCACTTTTTAGTAGCATGTGTTTTTTATTTTCACATTTTTGTAGGTTTTTTTCTTTTTGCAGTTGATTTTTAATTTCAAGGAGTAATGATCAGAGAACATTCTTGGTATAATTTCAATTTTCTTAATTTGTTGAGGCTATTTCTGTGACCAACATATGGTCTAACCTTAAGAATGCTTCATGTACATTGGAGGAGAATATATAATCTCATGTTCTGGGATGAAAAGTTTTGTGTCAATTATGTCCATTTGGTCTAATGTGTCATTTGAGGTCAATATTTCTTTGTTGATTTTCAGTTTTGAAAATCTATCTTGGAGATGACGTCAGAGTAATGGCACAGTAGGAAGCGATACCGATAAATCTCCCCATAAACTCAACAAGATCTTCAACCAGAAACAGAAAAACATATCCTTGGAGCCTTCAGATGTTTCGCAATACACATGAGGGTATGGTCGAGCAAAAAATTGGCTAAATAATTATATAATCAAACCCCGGGGGAAATAGGGGGTAAGAAATGCTCTGCCTTCCTCACTAACCTAAATAAGGCTGCTTTCACCAGGAACTCACAGTATAGAAACTAAGGCGGGCAAAGGGGGTGAATAGATACAGGCCGTGGCACAAATGGCTGAACCATGCTGTGGCACGGAGATCCAAACTGAGGAAAAACTGTGACTATGGCAACCTGGGCAACTTGCGCCAAACCCAGACAAAGAAAGACAAGTGGGGCAGCCATTTTCCCCGATCTCCTCATCGGCTCGCACAGATAGTGGGCGAGAGATTCCTCCGAATACCTCAGGGGTGGGCGCTGCCCATGTTAGCCCATGGAAAGGCAGAGTCAGAGGCCTCTGTGTGGGCCAAAAGCGGAATCTCCGAATTGCCCCAGCGCCCTGGGGAGCCACACACAGGGAGGGAGTTAGAGTTAATTCCAATGCTGGAACTTTTCTGTGTGGGCGAAGGGCTTTCTTGGAGAGACGGCTGGCCTGATATCCAGGTCTGCGCACACGGAGAGTGGGCAAGAGATTCCTCCGAGCACCTCAGGGGTGGGCGCCCGTGTTGTCCCACAGAGAGGCAGAGTCAGAGGCCTGTGTGTGGGCCAAAAGTGGAATCTCTGAACTGCCCCAGCGCCCTGAAGGAGCCGCGCACGGGGAGGGAGCTAGAGCCAATTCCAACACGAACTTTTCCATGCGGGCGGAGGGCTTTCTCGGAGTGAGAGACGGCTGGTCTGAAATCCTAGTTGGCGCGCACAGAGAGTGGGCAGGAGATTCCTCCAAACACCTCAGAGGTGGGCGCCTGTGTTTTCCCACAGAGGGGCAGAGTCAGAGGCCTGTGTGTGGGCCAAAAGTGGAATCTCTGAACCACCACAGCACCCTGAAAAAGCTGCGCGCATGGGGAGGAAGCTAGAGCCAATTCCAACACGAACTTTTCCATGAGGGCGGAGGGTTTTCTCAGAGTGAGACACTGCCGGTCTGATATCCTGGTTGGCGTGCACGGAGAATGGGCAAGAGATTCCTCCAAGAACCTCAGGGGTGGGCGCCCGTGTTATCCCACAG
This sequence comes from Saccopteryx leptura, assembly GCF_036850995.1. Classification (NCBI taxonomy): domain Eukaryota; kingdom Metazoa; phylum Chordata; class Mammalia; order Chiroptera; family Emballonuridae; genus Saccopteryx; species Saccopteryx leptura. Next base: position 176,307,271 of record NC_089504.1, on the reverse strand, counting down.
AGGGGCAGAGTTAGAGGTCTTTGAATGGGTGGAAGCCCCGCCTGATCACGCTAGCAGCTCTGACTGACAGCTTTACTCAGAGCCCAGTGCTGAGTGGGAATAGAGTAGGGAGTTGCCAACTCTTTGAGCCTCTTACTGTCCAGACAGAGGCAGCAGCAACCCCATAGCTGGATTATCAGGCTACTAATTGAGGAAGGAAAGACTAGGAGAGAGGCTCCAGGAACACGAACTCTCTCACTGTTGGAGCCTATAAACGCTAATGAGCCTCAACTGCCAACGAGACTGAAGCCCAATACATGACATCGCCTAAGAGAATTATCAACTGCAAACCTCTACCAGAGCGTACCACAGGGGCAGAACCTGGGTACAAAGTCGCCAACCAAGAAGAGGGACAGAAAAGAAAAAGCAAGACGATAACCTTTCAAAATCAAGAAAAATCCGCAGACTTTATAATCTATCCCATTTTATTATATTTGTTCATCTGTGTCTCTTTTCTTCATTCTTGATTTTTTTTTCCTTTTTTTTCCTCCTCCAATTTGGTTGTTTAATTCTCTGCTGGCTTTACTCTCTCCTCTATTTGAACTACACTACCCATAAGTGTTACATCTCCCATTATCTTTTCTTTCCTCTTCCTTTCTCTATATGAAGGTTGCACTCCAAATCCCTTAACTCTCTTTCTCTCCTTTTTTTTTTCTTCTTTTAGTGGTTCTGTCTTTTTTCTCTCTCTCTCACTCTTTTCTCCCTCTATATTAGTCTCTTCCTTTCTCCTTTATGTCTCTCATTCAAACCTCAATAATGAACAAATTATCTTATCTGGGACTCAAACTTATGTTTGTGGCATTTTGGGGGGGGGGGGTTTACTTCACCTTTTTAACTCACTAGCAGTGCTCCCATCCCTGGCTCTCCATTTTATCTTGTTCTTGCTCAACTGAATACAATAGTAATTTTTTAATCCCCCCCCCCTTTTTCCTGTTTCCCTCTTATTCCTCTCATCATAACTCTTAGTCAGCCAACACCTGAAAGAAAATCTTTTTATTGTTGACCCAAATTTTTTCCTTATTTTCTTTTTGTGGGTCCATACCGCTCCCCACCTTTTTTTTTCTCTTTTCCTTTACCCCTTTATTACTTCTCCCCAATTCAGGCCCTCCATTACAGGTATTGTTTGTTCTATTCAGTACAATATAATACACAGTTCACCACAAAATTTTCTCAAGAAAGATGGGAGAAGAGAGGAGAGGAAAAAAGGAGGGGGAGGAATAATTTCCTTTTCTTTCAAATTTTTATTTTATTTTATTTTTCTTTTTTAATGATTAATTTATTAAAAAACTCTTCGATTTTTTTTATTTTTTTTAACTTTTTATTCTTTATTAAATCTCATTAATACTATCAACAAAACCAACCTCAGATGCCCTTAAAGAAGAGAAAATAGAATATCATGGATACAAAAGAAAGAGAGGTAACACAGATAGATGAGGAAAAATCTATGGAGAAAAAATTTAAGATATTGGAAACCTTGGAGTTAAATGACAGAGAATTTAAAATAGAAATTCTAAAACTACTCAGAGATATACAAGAAAACACAGAAAGGCAATTTAGGGAGCTCAGAAAACAACTGAATGAACACAAAGAGTATATCTCCAAGGAAATTGAAACTATAAAAACAAATCAAACAGAGATTAAAAACTCAGTTCACGAGCTGAAAAACGAGGTAACAAAGTTAGCTTATAGAACAGGCCAGATAGACGGAAATGGCGCCATGAGCAGCGCGTCCGACAGATCTCCCCAAAATCTCAACAAATTTATCAACTAGAAACAGAAAAATTTATCCTCGGAGCATCCCGGAGTTCCACACACACACTGAAAGCGGAGGGACTGTTGCCAAGGAGGGAATACGCCTGTGGTGAGTCAACCCACATGTGCAGCTGCCCGTGCCGCGGTCCGGAGAGTCCTGGCCACCAGAGTGCACTAGGAAGCCGCACGCGCATGCCTTGTGCCGCGGTCCGGGGAGTCCCGGCCACCACCGGCGTGCACTGAGAAGCCCCGCGCGCGCCCCGTGCCGCGGTCCGGGGAGTCCCAGCCACCACCGGCGTGCACAGAGAAGCCGCGCGCGCGCCCCGAGCCGCGGTCCGGGGAGTCCCGGCCACCACCGGCGTGCACTGAGAAGATGCGCGCGCGCCCCGTGCCGCAGTTCGGGAGGTATGCCAAACCTGTCTTTCCTAGTCAGGAGATTCTCTCCATGGGCGGGGCACCTCACCCAGCCATTCAAGCTAACAATCAAGCGTTGAGGGAGGGGTGCGCAGGCAGCCTGAAATACTCTCTGGAGCACAGCTGCGGATTCAATCACTGAAATTAGCTTAACCCACGAAATCGGCTCTAATTGATAAGATCTCTCCCAGTTCAGTGATCCAAGACAAGAGGCATAATATTTTTCAGTGCCTTTCGCTAAAGGGGCGGGGGCAACTTCTGATTGACAGAGCCTCCATATTCAGGGATATACCTAACAAGAGGGACTTGGCAGATATTAAGATCTATACAGCACGCAGTGAATAGTACATCTTCTTTCCAGCCAAAACAGGCTACAAAGTATGGAAAGCCTGGGTTGAGTGGTCCAACTGAATGGTAGGCGCTGAACAGTCACCTTGACAACAATTGACTCCCAGCCCCACCTGATTACGCTGGAGGCTCTGACTGCCAGAGCCTTACCCAGAGCCTTGCGCTGAGTGAGGATAGAGTGGGGATTTCCCAGCTCTTTGAGCCTCTTACTCCCCAGACAGAAGCAGTGGCAGCCTCATAGCTGGATCACCAGGCTGCTAATTCAGGAAGGGGAGACTAGGGGAGAGACTCCAGGAAAGCAAACTCTCTCATTGTTGGACTCTGCAAACGCCAACAAGCCTTGACTAACAGCGAGACTAAAGCCAATTATATGACATTGCCATAGAATCCCATCAACTGCAAATCCCTACCTAAGCATGACACAGGGGCAGAACCTGGGGTACAGAGTCACCAACCAGGAAGAGGGAGAGAAAAGAAAAAGGAAGAAGTTAACCTCTCAAAATCAAGAAAAATCCACAGACTTTATAACTTGTTCCACTAATTCTTTGTTGTTGTTGTTTCTTTCTTCTTTCTTATTGCCTTTATTATTATTTGTATTTCCTCCACCTCGGTCCTTTTATTCTCTGCCCATCTTATGCTACCCTTTTCTTGAACTACACTACCCATGAGTGTTACATTTTATTTCTTTTCTTCATCCTTACTCTCCCTTAGGGTTACACTCCAAAACCCTTAACTCTCACTCTCTCCTCTTTTGTTTTCTTTTTGGGTTTTTTTGTGTTTTTTTTCCCTTTCCTTTTTTTCTTCCTTTGTTTCTCTCTTTTTCTTATTTTTTCCGTTCTATTCGTTTCTTCTTTTTCTCCTTTTACTTTTACTCCCATTTAATCCTCAATCACGAACAAATTATTTAATTTGGGACTCAAGTTTTTTTGGTTTTTTGTTGTTTGTTCTTTTATTTTTTTTTCTTTTTTTCTTTTCTGCTTTTGTTCTTGGTTTTCCTTTATTTGTTTGTTTTTGTGGCATTTTCAGTACTTTTTACATTGCTTTTAACTCACTAGCATTCCTCCCAACCCAAAGTCTTTATTGTATTTAGTCTTTGCTCCACTTAATACAACAGATTATTACTTATTATTTTTATTTTTTTAATTTTTTAAATATTATTATTTTTTCTATCCTTTTTTCTGTTTCCCTCTTATCCCTCTCATTACATCTCTTAGTCGACCATAACTTACAAGCAAATCATTTTATGCTTGTCTAAGATATCCTCCTTTTTTTTTTTTTTTTTTTTCATTTAGTAGGTCCCTACTCCCTTTTTTGCCCCTTGAAATCTTCATCCCAAATCAGGCCCTCCATTATAGGCAGTTTTTGTTCCACTTAGTATAATATAATTAACAGGTCATCACAATATTTACCTAAAGAGGTGAGAGGAGGGGAGGAGCAGAAAGAAGAAAGGGGGAAATAATAAATTATTACTTTTTTTGTGTGTACAGTGATTTCCTTTTTTTTTTCTTTTATTTATTTTTTTCCCCTTTTTATTCTTTATTAATTCTAATTAACACTATCAACAAGACCACCTTCAGATGCCAATAAGAAAAAGGAAATCGAATATTATGGATACAAAAGATAGAGAGGTAACACAAATAGATGTGGAAAAATCTATGGAGAAAAGATTTAACATATTGGAAGCCTTGGAGCCAAATGACAGAGAATTTAAAATAGAAATCTTAAAAATACTCAGAGATATACAAGAAAACACAGAAAGGCAATTTAGGGAAATCAGAAAACAACTCAACGATCACAAAGAATATATTACCAAGGAAATTGAAACTATAATAACAAATCAAACAGAAATGAAAAACTCAATTCACGAACTGAAAAACGAGATAACAAGCTTAGCTAATAGAACAGCCCAGATAGAAGATAGGATTAGTGAAATAGAAGACAAGCAACTTGAGGCACAACAGAGAGAAGAAGAAAGAGACTCAAAAATAATAAAAAACGAGAAAGCCCTACAGAAATTGTCTGACTCCATCAGAAAGAATAACATAAGAATAATAGGTATATCAGAGGGAGAAGAGAAAGAAAATGGAATGGAGAATATACTCAAACAAATAATAGATGAGAACTTCCCAAGCCTGTGGAAAGAACTAAAGGCTCAAATTCAAGAAGCAAACAGAACACCGAGTTTTCTTAACCCCAACAAACCCACTCAAAGGCACATCATAATGAAGATGACACAAACCAATGACAAAGAAAAAATTCTCAAGGCAGCCAGGGAAAAGAAGAATACAACATATAAAGGAAGACCTATTAGATTATCATCAGATTTCTCAGCAGAAACTCTACAAGCTAGAAGAGAGTGGAACCCAATATTCAAAGCCCTGAAAAAGAGAAACTTTCAGCCAAGAATACTATACCCATCAAAGCTATCCTTCAAGTACAAAGGAGATATAAAAACATTCACAAATACAAAAAAGATGAGGAAATTTATCATCAGAAAGCCCCCACTCCAGGAAATACTAAAGGGGGTTTTCCAACCAGATTCAAAGAACAAAAGAAAACAACACCACAAGTAACAGCTCCACCAAGAAAACAATAAAACCAAACTTAAACTGTGACAACAAAAGAAAAAAAAGGGGAGAAAAGATGAAGATTAACAGTAGCAAAGGACGATGAAGCGCAGAAATACTCATAAAAAAGGGTACTACAATGATTATGGTAGGTACCCTTTTCATTACTTAATGGTAAACACCCTTGAAAAAACCACCACAAAAACACTTGACTTAAAAAAGGTAGCAACAGAAGAAAGAAGTATGAAATACAAACAAACAAAAACAAACAATAGAAAAACAAAAGAGAAGAATTAAACAAGATACAAAACTAACAGAAAGCAATTTATAAAATGGCAATAGGGAACCCACAAGTGTCAATATTTACACTAAATGTAAATGGATTAAACTTACCAATAAAAAGACAGAGTAGCAGAATGGATTAAAAAAGAAAATCCAACTGTATGCTGCCTACAAGAAACCCATCTAAGCAACAAGGATAAAAACAAATTCAAAGTGAAAGGCTGGAAAACAATACTCCAAGCAAACAACACCCAAAAAAAAGCAGGCGTAGCAATACTTATATCTGATAATGCTGACTACAAGACAGAAAAAGTATTCAGAGACAAAAATGGTCATTTCATAATGATTAAGGGGACACTGAATCAAGAAGACATAACAATCCTTAATATATATGCACCAAACCAAGGAGCACCAAAATATATAAGACAGCTACTTATTGACCTTAAAACAAAAACTGACAAAAATACAATCATACTTGGAGACCACAATACACCGCTGACAGCTCTAGATCGGTCATCCAAACAGAGAATCAATAAAGATATAGGAGCCTTAAACAAAATACTAGAACACCTGGATATGATAGACATCTACAGGACACTTCATCCCAAAGCGACAGAGTATACATTTTTCTCTAGTGTACATGAAACATTCTCAAGAATTGACCATATGTTGGGCCACAAAGACAATATCAGCAAATTTAGAAAAATTGAAATTGTACCAAGCATATTCTCTGATCATAAAGCCTTGAAACTAGAATTCAACTGCAAGAAAGAGGGGAAAAAACCCACAAAATTGTGGAAACTAAACAACATACTTCTAAAAAATGAATGGGTCAAAGAAGAAATAAGCGCAGAGATCAAAAGATATATACAGACAAATGAAAATGAAACTACGACATATCAGAATCTCTGGGATGCAGCAAAAGCAGTAATAAGAGGAAAGTTCATATCACTTCAGGCATATATGAACAAACAAGAGAGAGCCGAAGTAAACCACTTAACTTCACACCTTAAGGAGCTAGAAAAAGAAGAACAAAGTCAACCCAAAACAAGCCGAAGAAAGGAGATAATAAAAATCAGAGCAGAAATAAACGAAATAGAGAACAGAAAAAATATAGAAAAATCAATAAAACAAGGAGCTGGTTGTTTGAAAAGATCAACAAAATTGACAAACCCTTGTCAAAACTCACCGAGGAAAAAAGACACAGGACTCAAATAAATAAAATCCAAAATGAAAGAGGAGAAATCACCACAGACATCATAGATATACAAAGAATTATTGTAGAATACTATGAAAAACTATATGCCACCAAATACAACAATCTAGAAGAAATGGATAAATTCCTAGAACAATACAACCTTCCTAAACTGAGTCATGAAGAAGCAGAAAGCCTAAACAGACCAATCAGCAGGGAGGAAATAGAAAAAACTATTAAAAACCTCCCCAAAAATAAAAGTCCAGGCCCAGAGGGTTATACTAGTGAATTCTATCAAACATTCAAAGAAGACTTGGTTCCTATTCTACTCAAAGTCTTCCAAAAAATTGAAGAAGAAGCAATACTTCCAAACACATTTTATGAGGCCAACATAACCATCATACCAAAACCAGGCAAGGATGGCACAAAGAAAGAAAACTACAGACCAATATCTCTAATGAATACAGATGCTAAAATACTAAACAAAATACTGGCAAATCGAATACAACAACATATTAAAAAAATAATACACCATGATCAAGTGGGATTCATCCCAGAATCTCAAGGATGGTTCAACATACGTAAAATGGTTAACGTAATACACCATATCAACAAAACAAAGAACAAAACACACATGATCTTATCAATAGACGCAGAAAAGGCTTTTGATAAAATACAACACAATTTCATGTTTAAGACTCTCAACAAAATGGGTATAGAAGGAAAATATCTCAACATGATAAAGGCCATATATGATAAACCATCAGCCAACATCATATTAAATGGCGTAAAAGTGAGGACTTTCCACCTTAAATCAGGAACACGACAGGGTTGTCCACTCTCTCCACTCTTATTTAACGTGGTGCTAGAAGTTCCGGCCAGAGCAATCAGACAAGACAAAGAAATAAAAGGCATCCATATAGGAAAAGAAGAAGTAAAGGTATCACTTTTTGCTCATGATATGATCCTATACATCGAAAACCGAAAGGACTCCACAAAAAGATTCCTAGAATCAATAAACCAATACAGTAAGGTCGCAGGATACAAAATTAACATACAAAAGTCCATAGCCTTTCTATATGCCAACAATGAAATATTAGAAAACGAACTCAAAAAAATAATCCCCTTCACGATTGCAACAAAAAAAATAAAATAACTAGGAATAAACATAACAAAGAATGTAAAGGACCTATATAACGAAAAGTACAAGGCATTGCTAACAGAAATAGAAAAAGACACAATGAGATGGAAAAATATTCCTTGTTCTTGGATAGGAAGAATAAATATAATTAAAATGGCCATATTACCCAAAGTAATATATAAATTTAATGCAATTCCCATCAAAATTCCTATGACATTTTTTAAAGAAATGGACATTTATATGGAGGTATAAAAAGCTCCAAATAGCCAAAGCAATCCTAAAGAAAAAGAATGAAGCTGGGGGTATTATAATACCTGACTTCAAACTATAATATATTATACTGCTACAACAATCAAAACAGCATGGTATTGGCAGAAAAATAGACACTCAGACCAATGGAACAGAATAGAAAACCCAGAAATAATACCACATATATATAGTTAAATAATTTTTGATAAAGGGGCCAACAACACACAATGGAGAAAAGAAAGCCTCTTCAACAAATGGTGCTGGGAAAACTGGAAAGCCACATGCAAAAGAATGAAACTGGACTACAGTTTGTCCCCCTGTACTAAAATTAACTCAAAATGGATCAAAGATCTAAACATAAAACATGAAACAATAAAGTATATAGAAGAATACATAGGTAGTAAACTCATGGACATGTGTTTTAAAGAGCATTTTATGAATTTGACTCCAAAGGCAAGAGAAGTGAAGGCAAAAATTAATGAATGGGACTACATCAGACTAAGAAGTTTTTGCTCAGCAAGAGAAACTGACAACAAAATAAACAGACAGCCAACTAAATGGAAAATGATATTTTCAAACAACAGCTCAGATAAGGGCCTAATATCCAAAATATACAAAGAACTCATAAATCTCAAGAACAAACAAACAAATAAACAATCCAATAAAACAATGGGAAGACGATATGAACAGACACTTCTCCCCGGAAGAAATATAAATGACCAACACATATATGAAAAGATGCTCATCTTCTTTAGTTATTAGAGAAATGCAAATCAAAACTGCAATGAGATACCACCTCACACCTGTTAGATTAGCTATTATTAACAAGACAGGTAATAGCAAATGTTGGAGAGGTTGTGGAGAAAAAGGAACCCTCATTCACTGTTGGTGGGAACGTAAAGTAGTACAATCATTATGGAAGAAAGTATGGTGGTTCCTCAAAAAACTGAAAATAGAACTACCTTATGACCCAGCAATCCCTCTACTGGGTATATACCCCCAAAACTCAGAAACATTGATACGTAAAGACACATGCAGCCCCATGTTCATTGCAGCATTGTTCACAGTGGCCAGGACATGGAAACAACCAAAAAGCCCATCAATAGAAGACTGGATAAAGAAGATGTGGCACATATACACTATGGAATACTACTCAGCCATAAGAAATGATGACATCGGATCATTTACAGCAAAATGGTGGGATCTTGATAACATTATACGAGTGAAATAAGTAAATCAGAAAAAACCAGGAACTACATTATTCCATACATAGATGGGAGATAAAAGTGAGACCAAGAGACATTGATAAGAGTGTGGTGGTTACGGGGGGAGGGGGGAGAGGGAGAGGGAAAGAGGGAAGGGGAGGGTCACAAAGAGAACTAGATAGAAGGTGACAGAGGACAATCTGACTTTGGGTGATGGGTATGCAACATAATTGAATGACAAGATAAACTGGCCATGTTATCTTTGAATATATGTATCCTGATTTACTAATGTCACCCCATTAAAAAAATTTAATTAAAAAAAAAAAGAAAATTTATTTTGAGATGTCAATGGAAAATTAAAGTCCCCAGCTTTTGTCCCTTTCTCCCTTTAGTTCTGTTAGTAGTTGCTTTATGTATTTCAGTGTTTCATGATTTGGTGCATATATATTAAGAAGTATAATGCCTTGATGTATTGTTCCTTTTATCATTATAAAATGTCTCTCTTTGTCTCCTGTTATCTTTAATATTTTAAAAATAGTTGTGTCAGATATTAATATGGCTACATCTTCTTTTCTTTGGATGCTATTTGCTTGAATAATCAATTTCCATATTTTCACTTAGAGTCCAACTTTATTTTAGATGTGTCTCTGTAAAGCCAGCAGCCATGGCCAGGGCCACCATCAGAGCATCCCGGCTCTTGCAGGTTCGCATTGGATTCGGACAGTCGGTAAAGAAACAATGGAGCCAGATACTGGTAGGCCATAGTCTTTAATTCTAGCTTGCACCTGGCGGGCAAGTAAAACACACACTCTGGGCTCCAAAACCCACTCACATTCAGTGCTCACAAAGCCACTGACTTATCCGAGTTTCCTAGAATCAAAGGTTTCTAGCTCACCAGCCTTATTCTCCTCAGTTCCCCATCTCCTTCCTTATCCCAGATACAAACTCTGTACAAACTGGCATCTCACTCAGCACTCCGCCATCTTGGCTGCTTCTTCTGGCCACATGGCCTCTTTCTGCTCTCTGCTCTGCTCCCTCTGCTCTCTCATGCTAATCATCCCAGGAACCAAGAGGGCAAACTCTCATTCTGCCCCCATTTTATATTGTAGCTTCACAATCTCTAATCCAATATACAAAATAGGGAAGTCTCTAATACAAAGTCACTTCTCTGAGGCATGATTGGATTGTACCACCCCACATCAAAAAGGATGGGAAAGGCTTAATCCCAAAACCAAGCCCCAGGCTACAAGGATTCTCAACATACATTAATATCACCTGGGCAACGGCCTCATGTGGGCAGTACCATCTTGAACAAAGTGAGCATAATACATTTTATCTGCCCAACAGTCTCCTAAAGACATCATATTGTTGGGTTTTGTTTTTTGATCCAAACTGTTACTCTGTGTCTCTTTATTGGAGAGTTCAGTCCATTTATATTCAAGATAATTATTTGTATGTGAGGATTTCCTATAGTCATTTTATCTTGTTTTCTGGTGCTCTATACCTCCACTCGTTTCTTACCTTTGTGTTTCTGTCAGTTGTTTATGTTTGGTGGTGTTTTATATTTCTTTCTTCTGTTTCCTCTTTTTTTAAACTATGTGTCTCAGTTTTTTGTTTTTTTGGGTTTTTTTTTGTGTGGGTAGTTTCCATTACATTAGTGAAAAAGAAAGTTTTACATGTATAGTAGTCCTCTCTCTTATGACTGCATCTGCCCTCATCTTGCTAATTCAGACCTTTATCTTCTCTCCTTTTACATATTTGTTGTCACAAATTATTTCTGTTTATATCTGAGTTTATTGGAGATCTTACTTGTAGTTTTGTGATGTTTTCTTTTTTGTTTTAGATAAAATGACTCCACTGAGTATTCCTGCAATTGGAATTTTCTGGTGATAAATTTCCTCAGCTTCTGCATGCCTTGAAAAATTTTATTTCTCCTTTATATTTAAAGGATAACTTTGCTGGATATGTTATTCTTGTCTGATAGTTTCTCTCTTTTAATACTTTGAATATGGTTAGAGGGTCCTCTTTCTATTCCAAGATTATAGGACTCAATCTCTGGTTAAAGCACATACAAGAATCAACCAATGAATGCATAAATCACTGGGACAAAAAACTGATGTCTCTCTCTTATTCTTTCTCTCTTCTCTCTCTCTCTAAAGTAAGTAAATAAATCATTTTTTAAATCTTTGAAAATAAAAAAATAAGGTGTAGCAAAGGTATAAGTTAGGAGAACTATTACTATAGGAATGTTCAGTTGTTAGCTTTGAAGAGAAAATTAGATGCAAAAAAAGCAAAAAATTCATGATCTCAACATAGCTTTAGAGGTCCTTACTATATTACATATGTAACATTTTAATTTTCTAGCAAATTACAATTTGACATACAAGAATAAAATATGTTTTAATGGTCATAATTTTTTGTGAAAATTTATCCTGGATAATTAATTGTATATAAAAAATAATTCTTTCCATATATTATTTGAAATAGAACACGTTTTTTGTTTTTTTACAGGACAGAGAGAGAGTCAGAGAGAGGGATAGATAGGGACAGACAGTCAGGAATGGAGAGACAGACATAAGAAGCATCAATCATCAGTTTTTTTGTTGCGACACCTTAGTTGTTCATTGATTGCTTTCTCACATGTGCCTTGATTGTAGGTCTTCAGCAGACCGAGTAACCCCTGTCGAGCCAGCAACCTTGGGTCCAAGCTGGTGAGCTTTGCTCAAACCAGATGAGCCTGTGCTCAAGCTGGCGACCTCAGGGTCTCGAACCTGGGTCCTTCACATCCTAGTCCAATGCTCTATCCACTGCACCACCAGCTGGTCAGGCTGAAATACATCACTTCTTAAACAAAACATAAACAATAATTTAAAAAACCATGCATACATGGTTGTCTAAATATAATATTATTTCAGTTGTGTCTCTAGTATGAGTTTCTTTTAATAACATGACTTATGAACTATATCTTTACAGTTAGTATTTCTATGATTATACAACTAACATAAAAGTTATTATGCAAATGAATCAAAGGCAATATGGGGTAGTAGTGATACATAAAGTTATTTACAATAGGTATATAACATATTTATTACAAATGTCTGTGTTTTTTTGTATTATCCAAGTAAATAAATCATATCATTGTTGTAGGTTGAGGATTACCAGAATAAAATATTACATTAATACAATATCACTCATAGTAAATGCATAGGTTTATAGTTCATGGCCAAAGAGAAAATAAATAAACAAACAAAAAACAATAACACTAGCACATTTCATCAAAGAAGCCCCTTCTCCCTCTCTCCTGATTATCTAAACTTTATTGTTTTTTTAATTCCTGGCTTTACTGTCAGATTCGCTTTGGTAGCTTCAAGTTGCCCTACCATTCAGGACTATTCTCTCTTCTACACCATTGTAGCTTTTCTTGGCTTGAATCTTTATTTGAACACTTGAATATCAAGTCAGATTTGTATATTCTATCTTTTATGAATTTGTATATACTAATATTTATGAATATTCCTTGTCTGTAAAACTAGTTCTCAAAACTTCTGAAGGAATTCATTTGACTAACATTTTGAATGTCTGTTCTACCATGTTCCAGGCACAGTGCTACATTGTGGGTTTGTAAGAGTAAGGGTAAAACATCACCACACACACACACACACACACACACACACACACACACACACACACACACACGTATATGTTCCAGAAGCTTCTATTTTATTGAAGAAAATAGAAGTTAATTTAAAAAATGTGAATACATTTTAAACATGTCTGTGATGAGTGCAACAATGATGAGGTATATGGGTGTGAGAACATGTGATGGGAAAACTTATGAGGTTAGGTAAGGGAGAAATTTTTCCCTTAAATAAATGAAGATTGAATGTAAATCTGAAGTTTATGATGAACTTTGTGCTCTAGTAAGAAGAAACTCAAGAAAGCTTGTTTTCCCTCTCCCTTTTTCTCCCTCCTTCCTTTTCCTTTCCTCCCTTACCTGCCTCCACCCCCTTGGCTCTATCTATGTCATGTGAAGACATATCCAAAAAGTAGCTATCTGCAAGCTAGGAGGAGTCCACACCAGAGCCCAACCATACACCCAACCTTCAGAACTACGGGAAAATAAATTGATGTTGTTTAAGTCACCTGATCTATGGCATCTTGTTATAGCAGACTAAGACATCATCCTAAGAGCAATGGAAAGTCATTGAAAAATTCTTAGTAAACCAGATTATATTCTAGAAAAGCTACAGTCTATATAATAAACTAGTTGAATATCATAGATGCAGAAAGCATTGTCAGGACATGTATCTGACACTTCTTATGCACCTTCCCCAGTTCTGTCTTCTCTCAAATTATCAGTTAGTTGTTCCACCACAGCTGCAGAGACTTGGCTCCTTTCTGGTTCTAATCACTGAGGTCTACTCGACACTTACCTAGAAGGCCCAGTCTTCCCTTTGGCTACTGCTGACAAACCAAATCAACTAGCCTCATACTCTTAGTTTCTGGCTTTTCCTGCTAATTCCAGGTTTTTTCAAAATGCTCTTCATAGGATATGAACCACAGGGACCAAATAATGGTACTCCAAATTGTGTGAGCTAACTCTTTGTGAAAACACATTGATCACTGGTAAACAGGAGATAGGAGAAAAACAAATGAATAAATCAACCCTCTTTCCTGTGAAGTATACCTTCCCACATTTTCTTTAACTATCACCTCTAAAAATATTTAATGTTATTGAGCAACCAGGTATGTCTGCTTTGTGACTCATCATAATGCGATGACCAACATAATAACATATCATCTTGCATTACTTTCCATTTTTTTTCTCTCTTACCTGAGCATGTCCTCACTTTTCCTGTCCTGGGATAGCACATAAAAAATAAAACAGCAGTCTGACCAGGTAGTGGTGCAGTGGATAGAGTGTCAGTGTGGGACACTGAGGATCTAGGTTTGAAACCCCGAGGTTGCTGGCCTGAGCCTGGGCTCATCTAGCTAGAGTTCAGGCTCACCAGCTTGAGCATGGGGTTGCTCGCTTGAGCATGGGATCATACACATGAACGTATGGTTACTGGCTTGAGCCCAAGGTTGTTGGCTTGAGCTAGGAGTCACTGGCTAGGCTGGAGCCCCCACACCCCAGTCAAGGCACATATAAGAAAGCAATCAATGAATAATTAAGGTGCTGCAACTATGAGTTGATACATCTCATCTCCCTTCCTGTCTTTCCATCTTTCTCTCTCTCTTTCTCTTGCTAAAAAAAATAATAATAATAAAGATCAGTACTTAATCTTACCTCAGGGTTTGACAGGGGGAGACAAAGAACCTTTGCAGGGGTTTATGTAAGATGATAAGAGTCTAGACTAGAGTAATGAGATAAGGATGGTATACATATTTCCTATGGCTGTTATAACAAAAGTACCTCAGATTAGGTAAGGAAAAAACAACAGAAATTTATTCTCACATAGTTTTGGAGGCTGGCAATCTGAAATAACGGTGTTTATAGTGCCATGCTCTCTTTAAAGGCTTTAAAGAATTCTGCTTTGTCTTTTCTCTGTTTTGGTGGTTACCTGAAATCTTTGTTTCTCCTAAGCATATTGATGTATTGTGCCAATCTCAGTCTCTCTCTTTAAGTGGGTTTCTTATTTCTGTGTCTATATTCACATTTTTCTCTTTTTATATGAATACCAGTCACAATCCAGTATAACCTCATTTTAATTTGATTACATCTAAAGTACCTATTTCCCCCCAAAATTCATATTTATAATTTCTGGGAACACATGAATTTTGGGTGAATACTAAGCCTAAACTTTCTTAAGTGTGTATTATTTTATAAAAGGAGCCAATCTGAAAAGGCTACATTCTGTATGATTCTAAATATATGACATTCTGGAAAAGACAAAATCCTAAAAAAAGAAAAAGGGCCTAAGGTTTGATGGTGTGTATGGAGGGATAAATAGGTGGAGCATCTTTAGAGTACTAAAACGATTCTGCATGATACCATGATGGTGACTGCATGTCATTACACATTTGCTAAAACCCATAAAATGTACAACACCAAGAGTGAATACTAAGGTAAAGGATGAACTTTGGGTGATTATGAGGTATCGATGAAGTTTCAAATGTACAACTCTGGTACCAATATTTGATAGTAGGGAAGGCTATACATGTGTATATGGCAGCAGGAGATAAATGGGAAATCACTGTACCTTCCTATCAATTTTGCTGCAAACATAAAACTACTCTAATAAATGATCTATTAAAAAACAAAATTCAACTCTCCAGAGAATGCTCTGGGAAGCTTCCTAGTTTAGATAGAACCACTCATTGAGGTATTCAGAACTTAGATTCCCACTGCTATAAATAATACACAGTAATATTTATTACCATTAACTTTGTGCCAAATTCTAACTTTTTTTGTAATATTAAGGAGAAAAAATATATACATTAAAATACAAATTTTTGATGATTTTACTTATTGTTTCCCATTTTATTTTTTCTTTATATGATTTCAATATTTTTTTAACTAACTTTTTTTGAGAGCAAGAGAGAGAGAAAAGAAAGGAGGGTGAGAAGCATCAACTTGTAGTTGCTTTCACTTTAGTTGTGCATTGATTTTTTTTTTGGATGTGCCTTGACTGGGGCTAAAACAGTATTCCTTTCTCAAGCCAGTGACTTTGGACTTTTCATGCCAGCAACTTTGGGCTCAAATTGGTGAGTTTTGATATCATGTGGACAGTAACCCTTCTCAAGCCAGAAACACCACACTGATGAACCCACCCTCAGAGCCAGTGACCTTGGGGTTCCAAACCAGTGACCTTAGTGTTCTGGGTCAACGACTTATCCACTGCACAACCACTGGTCAGGCTATTGTTCAATATTCTGCGTTACCGACATTTTAAAAATTATGATTCTGATGCCTCGTGTGGGATGATTAAGTAAACATTACACTTTATATAGATAGCTTTATTGTTCTTTCACAAGATTGATTTGACTATTCAGGGACTTTTTGTAGTTTCATAGGAATTATAGGTTGATGATTTATCCACTGTGCCACACAGGTCAGACAGGATTAATTTTTCTATCTCTGTAAATATGCCATTAGAATTTTTATAAGAATTACTTATATCTATTGATGAGCTTGGGCAGTATGGACATTTTAACAGTAGTAATTCTTCTGATTCATGAATGTCAATTCTTTCTTCTGCTTGGTCAAATCTGCTGTTGAAGCTTTTTATTGAAATTTTCATTTGCATCATTGTATTCTTCAGTTCTAGGATTTCTATTTTTGTGTGTGTGGTTTTTGTTTCTTGGTTAAACTGCTAAGTTATCCATACATTGTTTTATTAACTATATTTAATTATCTGTCTGTGTGTTCTTGTAGTTTTCTGAACTTCTTTAAAAAGATTATTCTGAATTCTTAGTCAGACAGTAATATATAGATCTTTATTTTTTTAGGATTATTTATGGAGCTTTATTAATTCCTCCTGGTGATGTCACATTTACCTGATTTTTTTTTGTGTGTGTGATTTATGTATTCTTGTGTTGGTATCTATTCATTTGAGTAAATACTTTCCTATTCCAGACTTTATAGATTCATTTCCACAGGAAAAGGCTTTGGCCAGTCAGCTCAACTTGGGGTGCTAGATAGGTCAGATGGTATGTCCATGGGAAAGCTGGGAGTGCTATAAAGATGATGCTATTGCTAGTGCTCTGGGGTAGGGGTGGGGGTGTCACTGTCTGGGCTCTGTAATTGGGTGGGCCTAATGACTGAGTTCCACATTCAATTAGGACCACTCAGCAGGCAGAGTTGTTGGTTGTCCTTCAACATTACGTGTGCCTAGTACGTGGGTTCTGCAATCACCTTTGATTAGAAAGGGCCTCACACTGTGCTTTCTGACTTAGATGATGCCACTGGCCGACTCTGTGTTTAAGCAGAATCATAGGCAGGACTTAGCAGTTAGATAGGGCCTAAGGCTATGCCCCAAAGTTGAGTGGGGCTCAGGCTGGGCTTCACCATGAGGTAGGCCATTGGCTGTTCTTTGCTGTTGGGCCAGGTTGCTGGGGTCTCTGGATGGCCTGAGCTTCTAACTGTACAGGTGGGTGGGGTTGGAGACTGTGCTCTGTGGTCTAGTGAGGTTGCCATCTGAGCTCCCTGGTCATGTGAGCCTGCAGGCTATGTTCTACCTTCAAGTGCAGTCACTGTCTGGGCTCCCTAACTGGATGGAACTGAAGGCTTTCTTCTGCAATCAAGCAAGGATGTCAGCTGGGCTCCATCGCTGGCCTGGGTTATAAGTTGGGCTTTGCAGTGTGCAGTACTATAGTCAGGGCTTGGAGGGTCTCTCTTTAAGCTCCCTGATTATGTGGGTCCAGAGATCAGGCTAAACAGTTGGCCAGGGCTATTGGCTCAGACCTCTGCCTGAGTAGAGCTGTTAATATGGGTCTCTGGGCCTGACCAAGTGGTGGCACAGTGGAACATCGGACTAGGACACGAAGGGCTCAGTTAAAAAACCTGGATATCGCTGGCTTGAACACAGGCTTACCAACCTGAGCTCAGGGTTGCTGGATTGAGCATGGCATCATAGATGTGACCCCATGGTTGCTGGCTTGAGCAAAAGGTCACCCACTCTGCTATAACCCCCCAGTCAAGGCACATATGAAAACAAAATCAATGAATAACTAAGGTACCTTAATGAAAAAATGATGCTTCTCATCTTTCTCCCTTTTTGTCTGTCTGTCCCTCTCTCTTTGACTCTCTCTCTTTGTTAAAAAAAATAAAAATAAAAGGGTGGGTTTTCTGGCCAGGCTTCTTTTTGGGGAAGGACTGGGGGCTACTGTGGGGTTGCAATTTTGCTCCCTGGACCAGGCCAGCCATAGGATGAGCAAGAGACACATTAAGAAAATATTCTTAATCTCTGAGTATTAACTCTCCAGAATTACTGAGAATTTGGGGAAATATTTTAAATAGGAAAATAGTCATAAATGTGCAGAGATGGTCTTTAAGAATGTCCATCATCACATTTTATAATGTCAAAAATGTAGAAACTGTTAAAGAGCCATTAATAGGAATTGGTTAGCTGCATGAGACTCATAAGTTTCTATAATGGAATGTTATTTTTGGTCATTTTAATAAATGAAGTAAATTTGTTAAATAATGGTGATATAACAACAATAATTATGTTGATAGCTAAAGTACACTGATTGCCTCCAAATTGTTGGCAAT
This sequence comes from Saccopteryx leptura, assembly GCF_036850995.1. Classification (NCBI taxonomy): domain Eukaryota; kingdom Metazoa; phylum Chordata; class Mammalia; order Chiroptera; family Emballonuridae; genus Saccopteryx; species Saccopteryx leptura. The sequence continues at coordinate 176,288,862 of NC_089504.1, read as the reverse complement.
TTGGTAAGTTCACACCATATCGTATTTAACACTCACAATAACTGTGTGCAGTAGATATGATCTCCATTTCACAGATAAGCAAAGGTTAGAAAGGTTAAAAATTTAACCAATATTACACGGTGCTGCATGGAAGAGATAGTATGTATAGTCAGATAGTTTAGTCACTAATATCATATACTGTACTGGTACTGATTGGATAGAAAACAGCAAATTAAGGAAAACTCTATATATTTTGAGTTCACTTATGGGAAAAGTGTGTGTATGTGTGTATGTGTGTGTGTGTGTGTGTGTGTGTAAAAGGTGGAAGTATGTGTAGCACAGGAGATGGAAATGGAGAGAAGTAAAGTTACTAAGACTTTACTAATTAAAGGATAGAAATATGATTTCATTTCCTTTTCTCTCATCAGAAAAAAAATAGAGATACTCTCATAAAGAAGTGAAAGGAAGACACAAGTTTGCAGGTAAACAGTTTCTTTTTGAACAGCACACTTTTCTACTGTGCAGTCCAGGAAGGGCTTCCCCACTCTGATCATCTTGGTGTATTACGATCTGCTATCACATGTTGCTTCCAGAGAAATTACATTTGATTCTGAACAGGAGGCAAAAAGAGACATTGAGATCTTAGTGTTGGTAAAGGCTAGTCCAAAAGAGCCGAGAAACCTTTTCTGATCTTCCAGGAGAAAGAACAGTAGGGTGGGGAAGGTGGAAGCTTATTTTTTCTCTCTCTTTTTCTCTTACGTGGTTGTAGTGAGAGGGAAAGACTTTGAGGAATTAATGGCCCTGGCTTCAAAGAGAATATGGTTTTCACAATTCAGTGTGCTCATTAGGCTGCTGAAGTAAAAAGAACTTGGGAACTCCTTACCTGAGGAGGCAGCAGGATACTGACAGTAACTGTCAGTGAATGGATTAAGTATTCAGCTACTGGAAAGGAACTGAGTCCTTGAAAAGAGGTTCATGATTAGATCCCAGCAGTTCTGACACGCCGCAATCAAGCTGTAAAGAAACAGCATAGTAGGGGATGAGTTTGTCAAAGGAATAAAAATTAGCATACTTGCACGTAAAGCTGAGACATAAGCTGTTGGAAAGAGAAAAGCAATTAACCAAATTTCATACACCATTGTTTTCACTTGATTCTACCATTTGAGATGAATAAATATCCTATCTTAGAGTGGGTAAAAATAAAACTATTTATGGGAATCAGAATATCCCAAAGAAAATCACTCCCATACTGGAGATGAGAAGATAAGTATTTCACTGGAAATATAAATGGTAAAATATTCTAAAGTAAAACATTTTTAATACTAAATAATCAATTGTGCTGTTTTAGATTAGATATGTTTGTTGTCAAATGGTTCAATTCAAAATCTCCTATTTTTGACAAAGAAAGAAAAATATATTTTTGATTATGGATAAAGTCATCTTTATTATATGCTGCTTAAGTGTCTGTTTGTCGCCGATAGCTTATTAGTTGCTTACGTAACTGTACTAGCCAATGGGGTGAAGTTGCCATGGCTGAATGCAAATTGAGCGGGTCAGGGGGAAGGTGAACATTTGTTTGCATTGGCAATCATCTGCTTTTGAAACAATTTAAGGCTGAATGCAAATTGAGCGTGTCGGGGAAGGTGAACATTTGTTTGCATTGGCAATCATCTGTTTTACATAAAAACTATGTCTTAAAGTAATTTCTTTTAAGAATGCCTCCTAGAAAATACAGCACTGAAGAGGAGAGGAAAGGAGCTAAAGCTGCACAAAAACGGCTTTCTCGACAAAAAGAAACCACTGAGCAGAGAAAGACAAGGCTTGCTTCAGTTGCAGAGCAAATGCGTCTTTCTCGGCAAAATGAGACTGATGAGCATAGAGAAACAAGGCTTGCCTCAGATGCAAGACAAAAAAGCCTGTCTCGACAAAATGAGTCCCTTGAACAAAGGCAGGAGAGAAATGCAAAAAAACCACAGAGTAATGCTGACTGAAACGCAAAAAGGATTAAAACAGTTTCAAACAGAGATAGCGGTGGCTCTTATGAAATGTACCGCCAGTGGTTTCCTTCATTGCACTCTACTTTAAGCAAGTAGAAGGGGGAAAACCTCGTGGGGCAGTAAGCAAAGGGCGTCCTCGCCGCCTGCCCTAGGTAATTCAGTTTGAATTAGCAGACACCTTTGCACAAATCATTTTAATTACAATTTATAATATCTGGAATAGCAGTCATTTCGTATGACCACCAGGCTTTCTATTTAGTATATAGCTGATCTATTATAATTTTCACCAACTCATACTAGCTATTAAAGCTTATTGTTTATAATGTGACAAGAAATATTCTAAGCACTTTATTCACATCCATTTATTTAGTTCTCACAAAAGGCTAAAAAGGTAAGAACTACAATTAGTTCCTGTTTTAAGAGGAAACAATGAGGCACATGTTAGTTAGATAATTTATCTGAGATCACATGGTTCCTACATATTAGAGCTAAAATTTTTACCTGGGCAGTCGGGCCCCAAAATTTGGCTGAGGAACTACACTGGATGGTTCTACTATTCATAAGTAATTAATAGTAAATTAAATGTTATTAACATATACTAGTCTCCTGATAATAGCCCAATACTAAAAATAGCTCTAAAATAAATATGATAGTTTAAAATATGTCCACACATTTGTTAATACTCCTCCTTCCAAGAGGTGGAGCTGAATCATATCCTTGTGGGCTGGCTTTAATCATTTGCTTCTTATGAAAAGATACAAAAAGAGAAAGTGACTATGTGAGGCCTCAGAGACTAGGTCAAAATGACAGTATGGCTCTGCCTTCTTCTCTCTTAGACCTTCACTCTCTTGGAGAAACCAATAAATTGTTCTGAAGACATTCAAGCAGGCTATGGAGAGGCTCCTGTGTGAGGACAACTGAGACCTCCTGCCAGCACCTATGTAAATAAATCATCTTAATTACAGCATTAATTAATCTTTCAGATGACCAAAGCCCATACCAACACCCTGACTGCAACTTAATGAAACATCACCTTGCTAATCTGCTCTTGAATCCGAACTATAAAAATTGTAAACTAATGAGCGTTTATGTTTTTGAACCACTACATTTGTATGATAATAAATTACTGTACAATTGACAATTAGTACAGTCTTATGGAAAAGTATGTTAATGTCATTTGACTTTTTTTAGTTACAAAATGTATAATGAAATGAATTAGCTGCAGCCTATTAATAAACTAAAATCTATAAATTTAGACATTTTACTTACAAAACAAGTCAGAATGCTCTGAAAATTCAAGAGTATATTTTATAGAAAGAGAAATAATAAAAATTTTATTTGATTAAAACATTTCAGCAAAATTACTTATAAAAAATAAATCTGTAAGTTATAGTATAGTTTTATTTTTTGTTTCAATGTGGCTATTTAATTTTTTAAAAGAATAAGTTGGTGTTTTATGTTTTTTAGTCACATATTACTAGGATAAAGATTCTGCATATTAATTTATAGCAACTTTAAGGGTAAATTGCCTTGCACTCTACTCCTTAAGGGACACTCATTTTAATCCTTAGTTTAGAACTAAAAGTCAATTTACTAAGGAAAGTGTTGGTCAAATAAGTTTGTAAAATATGACTTTTATGTTTGCTTGCTTATAGTTTGCATTGGGGGCTGGGCAGAGCCAGGTGTTTGTGGCTTGTGAAATTGCAAATTACCTTCCTGCTTGGGAAGGACTATTGTTTTGCTAATATTTGCAGGAAGAGAGGTTTTGGCACCAGAAAGTTTTGAAAAGAGCAGAGAAGGAGAAAGAGAAAGAGAGAGAAGCCATGTTTTCTGAGTGAGAGCAGAGAGAATGCAGAGTGATTAAGAGAGAAGCCATGTTGGTAGGGAAAGAGAAGGTGTGCAGATGGGGAACCAGAGCTGAGGGGCTTTGCGAGCTCCACTGAGACTGGAGAGGCCTTTGATTCTAGGAGAAACCGGAGAAGATTCTCCTGGTTGTGGAACCGGATAATGTGTCAGGGCTTTGTGAGCTCTGAGTGAAGAGGGAAGTGTTTTCCCTGTGTGTTTGCTTATTGGCTGGTGCGAGAGTTTAATAAAGGAATAGCCCACCATTGTTTTGGCTCCAATGTTTCTTTACCTTCTATCCCAATCCCAAAGAACTTGCATGTGAATGGCCATGATGGCCGTGACTATTGTCCTTACAAAAATAAACACCCAAGATAATACAATTTAGATTTCCACATTTGCACAGGACACTTGGTTGCCCAAATATAAAGTTAACAACTTTAAACTTTTCAGTAATATACCTTCCTGGAAGGGGACCAATTCCCAAATCTTTTGTAGTATTTGCTGTTCTCGCTATATAATAGACACTCAAGGAATTATTTCTTGAGCTTCCAATAAAGTATTTCTTTCTTTCCCACACTCCTGTGACAGTAGCTTTTGTTCCTCTATTAATTTTAGAAGTAAAGAAGCTGAGGCATGGAAAAATTGTTTTGCCCCAAAACAGACAGCTAGCAAATGGAGAACTATAGAATTAAAATTTTTTTGGTTTTATTGTTGTTAAAATTCACTGTGGCTTTCATTAGCTCTACCTGGAAAATTATTCTTTTGGAAGAATGTTTTGCATTATGTGAACTTCTTTCTTGAACATTCTTATACATTTTAAGTGTCCATAGATGCTGGCATCTGTACTGTATTTCTCAGGAAAGGAGCCCCACTGAGACAGTACCACTTGCTCGCCTGAAAAGGAAAAGGGCTTCAGGCTCCTGTTCTGTCCCCTACCCCAACCCATTCTGCCCCCTTGACTTCCTGAGACACGCTGCCCAGCCCACTTAACCTCTGGCATCTTTCACATGTAACTTTAGAATGCTAGTAAGTGCTGAGCTTCCTTATGGAATTGCTGTAGGGCAATGGATAAAAATCCTTGAAACAGCTTTGCAAACTTGGCATAAAACATGAATTTTAAACTCCAGCTAGTTATTAAAGTTTCTTGTTCTTGGCCTGGTATTTCTGTGACCTACATGATTTTTAATTTTTTTAAATCTAAATTTCTTTTCAAACACAGTGCTATTTTCCTATACTTTTACTATTATGGAGATGTGTTAAGGAGTACTGCATTTAAATATCATCATTTTAGGAAACGTTATTATGGCAGTAAATCAAAAGCCTTTAAACTTTTCAGTAATATACCTTCCTGGAAGGGGACCAGGAAGTTTTGTATGTGTTTGTTGATTTTCAGATACTTGAACAATAGGTGTCAAATTAACACAGATTGCTCAGCCATTGCTATGATAACAAGGTGTTTTGCGATGAATGCAAAATAACAGGTTATAATCTCTTACTAATTATGTCTAAGGATTATATATTATCCAGGAGCCACAGTATCTTTCACACTTACCCTGCTTGGCAAATTACTTATCTATTGTGTTAGGAATGCTAGAAAAGGTCCTCCCTTGGTGAGCTTAGGGAGACCTTAATTGAAGTCAATTGAGCTTGTCTGTGTGTCTTTGATGCTAAAGGAATACACTGACGAGTTCCCTTTGGAGACTGTATCTGTGCTGCTTCCCACTGCCATTTCAGTATTGAATTTTTCTGATGTTCCAGAAAGCCATCAATGCCTTCTTTAGACAGTCTGTCCACAGTGATCTTTTCTCGGTAGCGAAGAACCTCAGGAGGTTTGGAGGCAAGAAACTAAGTGAGCCTAAGTAGCCTTTGGAGGCTTCAGCTGAAGCTGCACTTGTTTTTTGCATGGCCTTTTCTACTTTCCTTTGAAATGTGGCAAAAGACTAAATTCAAATTTTGCCCAAGTCTCTGATTTGGTTACTCTGTGGAGAGTGAATTTTAGCAGGGACAAGGAAAAAGTGCAACCACTAAGCGGACACTGGAAGCCATTTTAGTGAGACAGGGTGGAGGCTGGTCCTGGACTAGAGAACGTCCTCGAGCCTTTTGTGTTGCATGTTCATCATTTCCAAAATGTGCACAAATTTGCAAGACATATTATCTTCCTAAAATAAAAGGATTAAAATGTCACTTCTTAATATTTATATAGTTGGAAGACTTTATTAATTCATCTAACAAATATTTGTTTGGGACTTACTGGGTGGCAGGTGTTTGCTAATTGTTGAGGATACAGTAGTGAACAAAACAAATTCTTTCCTGGTCCTCATGGAGCTTACACTAGAATGGGGGATACTAGTATTAAACAATTAAACTAACATCTGTAAAATCTGTAGGTCCCTGTTGGTCAAATAAGTTTGTAAATATGATATATATGTTTGCTCGCTTGTGACTTATATTGGGTGTGGGGGACAGGCTATAAGCAGGGCAGGTCGTTGTAGCCTAAGGTTTGGTTTTGGGACTAAGCTTTTCCCCACACCCTTGACTGATTGTATGATCTGGGTGGTGCACTCTCATGAGGAATCCAATTATCCCTTGGATAAGTGACTTTGTATCAGAGACTTCCTTGTTTGTATATTGGATTAAGGGATTTTGGTTTTCTACACTATAAAGTGGGACAGACCAGGAGCTGAGTCAGTCAGTTCCTGCTATCACGATTGCAGGGGCTTCCCTGATCCCTTGCCCTTCATGGGAAAAGCTGGTTTTCTGCTTTTCCCTTGTCTTCTTTTGTGGTTTGCCTGTCTTGGTGAGACACCAATAAATAGGATGGCCCACCATCCTCCAACTCCGCCGTTTCTCTACCATCTGCCCGAATCCAATGGGAACCTGCATGGGCCAGGCGGCTGCTTTGATAGTGACAGCCATGGCTCCTGGCCTTACAGTCCCTTTAACAAAAGCCTCAACTAGCCAGGTTGAACTTCAGGTGACCTGCTGCCAGGGCAGTTTCCATAACTCTCCACCTGATCAGTCCTGATTGATACCTTACCTCCACCTGATCCTCGGACATCCAGCCAGTAGGTCATCCCTCCTTACTTATCTGAACATTTCATTGCTTGGTTATTAATTACAACCCCACAATTGTTTAACCACCACCAGTAACAGAAGTTTCCCCTCGTGGCAAAAAATACACCCAAAGTCAGTCCTATATAGGCTGAGACTTTTCATCTTCTCGCAGCTGAAACCACTAAGCCCTCAACCCACCTGTTCACAGACACATAAGTAAATTTGTTATAAAACTCATCAGGCCTTGTGCATCCCTCCTCTGGTGACCTAATAGTGGTAAATGTTCTGAGAAAAAGAACAGATAAAGTAACATAAAAAGTCTATTCAAGAATGATCTCTCCACAAAGGTTTATTTAAAGAAATGATATTTGATATAAATATAGAAAGTGAGAAAGAGCAGTTCAGAAAGTGGACAGCGAATGGAAAAGTTAAAGGATGGGAAGGAGTGAGTGTATCCGAGAATAAAAAGAGAAGTCAGAGTGTTGGGCAGAGTGAATTCAAAGAGAGCAAGGCGTGAAGATGGAGAGTCCAACTAGACTCAGATTAAGCAGGTACTTGTAGGTTATGGGAAAGAATTTGGACTTTTTAAAAAATATCAAGTGCAATGAAAACTCAGAAGATTTTGAATGTGATCCTATTTACATTTAAAAATATTACTCTACTTTTTAGAGAATGGGGTTTTTTTTGCAGGAAAAGAGTGAAAAGATTTAGAAGGGGTCTGGAAAAATCTGATAATAATGTGTATTGTACTAGAGTCATGGTGGTGACACAGAAGAGAAAGAACATATTTTGGAATTCAAATAAACTATATTTGGTATACTAAGTATATGAGTTTTCTGGCTTAAAAAACTGGATGTTAAAAAATTGATTTTGACTAGAAGTATATTGTGAAAGATTAGGGAAGAGCTATTGTGTGTTGGAGGGTGATTAATGATTAAATGTTCAGTTTTAGACATGTTATGTATGTGATACTGTGGGGACATCTATGTGGAAATTTTAAAGGCATATTTGATATACAAGTTTGAAACCCAAGAGATTAGATAGAGATGTAGATTTGGGGGAGATATCTCATGGAGGTTCTATGAAAATCAATGCAAAGTAATGACATCATGTAGGGTTTGATAGAGAGAGAAAAGTGAAGGGGTGTAGGAAATAACTGAGTATATTAAAGATTTGGGTCTTGAAAGGAGAATGAGAAATGAACAAAAGAAGCCAGGAAGGGGCCATAACATGTAATTAAGAAAAAATATGTAAAGAAATGTGTCAAATAAAAGGAGGAAACTAGCCAAAGTAAGCACTAAAAATATGATTTAGTTTTTATAAATCCATGTTTATCTTTGGCCAGTACATTGCAATGGATTTACAGGGACAAAACCCAAAATGGAAAGTAACAAGATGAAGAAAGCAGGTATCAGACTACTCACTTCTGTCCCCAATATGTTTCTGTTCCCACTACCTTATTCCCTCAAATCTTTTTTGTTTCCTGCCTGAGTCATTGCAATATATTAAATGATCCCTAGCTTCCTTCCCAGCTGCCTTAAAGATTAGAATCCTTTTCTTTTTCTGTTTACTTTTGTTGCAAGATCTGTTTGCTCACTTTTGTTTATTTTTCTCTTCACAGGGTGAGAAACAAGAGGCTAGGGATACAATGCTCTGTCACAAGGTGTGTGTATAGGGGAAACAGAAATATGCCACCCTTTGAGAAAGAACTCACTCAGTAGAGGGAAGTTTAGTCAGTAGACAACTCTGGTTGTCAGCCACTCAGGTATGCCTCACTCCACAAAACTGCCTCATCAGAGATTTCATCTTCAGCCAGTTACTGATTAGACAGACCAGCTTATTTTGGTCTAACGCAGGACAATTCTTATGGGCAGTTTGGTTTTTTTCTGAATTTCTCACTGGGTTGGCTGGAATTGTTGGACCTGCGTCGCAGTTGAACTTACCCCTCTTCCCATTCTTGCTTCTTCATCCCCCACTTTCCTTTCCCAAGATGTTTATTCTTGATCCTTAATAAATATCCTCCACCCCAAACTTCTCAGTGTCTGCTTACAGAACACAGTGTTTGTGTAGAGGGTGCCTTCTTGAACCCTCTAACAATCTTTGTTTCCTCACATAAATTAATATACACTCAATATTTAAATAAAGTAGTAAATCTTTTGACACTTGAGATTATTTCTGTTTGATCTTTTTTTCTTTTGTATATTGTTGATATATTTGAAATTCTATTGGATATATGTTTGCATATATGATTAAATATACTCATTTATCTCCTAAAATCATAATATAAATGCTTACACTTGGATGTAAAAGTGTTAATTATTTGTGGAAGCTTCTAGGTGCCTAGTCTAAACTTATTTAACATTTTATAATAAATCTGAAGGAAGGAATACAATGTGAAATATAAAGCTATTTAATAGAGCTCTTCTTCAAATAGACATAATGCATTAGTAGATTTGAAACATATAAGTGCCAAGAAGGAAAAGTGATAGAATTCAGTGAGACAAATGTAAAGTGATACTCCTGGAAATAAATGTTTCCAATTTCTCAACCCAGCAGTCAGTGATCTAGTTAAAATGTGATTCAGATTGTATCATTTGGCTACACTAAGTTCTTTAGCAGCTACCCAAGTCATTCAGAATAAATTCAAATAGCCTTATAATTGCCTATAAGACCTGCCACTGTCTGGCTTCTGATTACTTCTCACATATTATCTCTTCCAACTTTTCACGCAGCACCATATTCACTGGCATTGTCAAACATATGTGTATGTTACCACTGCTGGGACTTTGCAGTGGTTGTTTCTTTTGTGTGGTCTGTTCTTCTCACTAATGCCCACATGGCTCATGATCTCTTTCAAATCTCATGTTATGAAGCTTTCCTTTACAAATACTTAAAATTTCAGCTCCTCTTTCTGCCATTCCCTCTTCCATTTTCCTCTAAGTTGTTTTCAGTGCCTCCTACTATCCTCTAACATAGAACTTTTCTAGCTCCATCACTAGAATACAAAAGCAGATTATTTTGTCTGTTTTGTTAATTGCTACATCCTTGCACTCAAACAAATGTCTGACACAAAGTAGGGTGTCCAATAATATTTTTTGACAATTGACACTGTTATTGTCAAAAATGCAACTGTGACTCTTTTGTCTTTAGAAACTTTAAATATCCACAATCTAAATTCCCACAAGTGAGGATGTGTCTGGAAGAATTCTGACCAATAGAATTCTGATTTCTAGATAGGTGATTGTTTATTTTTAATGTGATTTATAAGGGCAATTCAAAAGGAGTGTCTACTTTTACAATTTAGATAATAAAGTATTTTTGATATTTTTGATGTAAAATACTGTAATATACATCATGCTTCTTTAAAGCATTCACAGGAAGGGGAAGGTATAAGAAAGTATAGCAAGGATAAATGGTGATGGATGGAGACTTGACTTGGTGGGAGTGCACATACAATACAGTGTAGAGAACATGAGTTGAAGAATTGTGCACTTGCTATAATTTTGTTAACCTGTGTCACCTCAATAAATTCAATAAAAAAGAACATTTACATTAAAAAAATCTGCTTAACTAAATTCACTAGAACTTCTATTAAAGAAGTTTTGTCAATAAGCCTTGACTAATCAAGTATCTTTGTGCTAGAGGATATAAAACAATTTCCTTAAGATACTTTTGATTTTTGCATGCAAAGCCTACCTTTGTAACTTCCAAAAAAAGAGAAAAAAATCTCTAATCAGAAACTCAGATTGTCAAGCTCCTTAGCTTTCCTCCAAGATAAGTAGTATTGCACCTAGATTGCTTGTCTTTAAAGCCTGTGAATCTTTATTTCACTGGTAACTCAAAATTCTAGATAAGTATGTTCTCCAATGTAATACAACTCTCTACCAATGGATATTTATCAAGACTGAGCTAAGCAAAGAATGTCTTGAAGAATAAACTAGCCATTTGGTTAGATCTTGTAAAATAAATTTTTTTTCTACAGGGACTCACCCAGCAAGTACCCTATGGGGTGATGCTCTGCCTTTCTGAAGCATTGGTAGGCAACTAAGCTATTTTTAGAGTTTGAGGTTGGAGGCTGCAGATCCAGGGGCCAACTCGCTGAAGCCAATTGAGCCATAGTTCTGAAAGGGGAAGAAAGAGAGAAGAGAGAGGAAGGGAGAGGTGGAAAAGCAGATGGTTGCTTCTCCCGTGTGTCCTGACTGGGAATAGAATCTAGACCATCCACAAGCCAGACTGATACTCCACTGCTGAGTCAACTGGCTGTGGCCTGAAATGTATTCTTTTTTTTTTCTTAAGTGAGAAGTGGGAAGGCAGAGAGACAGACTTGTGCATGTGCCCTGGATGGGGGTGATGCTCAGCCCATCTGGGGCCCATTGCTCTGTTGTTTGGCAATCAAGCTATTTTAGTACTGGATGTAGGCCATGGAGCCATCCTCAGTGCCCAACTTCAACTTGCTCCAACAGAGCCATGGCTGTGGGAGGGGAAGAGAGAGAGAAGAAAGAGGGGAAGGGGTGGAGAAGCAGATAATCTCTTCTCCTGAGTGCTCTGACTGGGAATTCCACACACTGGGCTGATGTTCTACCATTGAGCCAACCAGCCAGGGCCTAAAATGTATTCTTGAACTAGGCTTTATCACCAGGAAACTAAGAGCCATAATGGTGTTCTATTGCCTACTGCACCTCATGCCACCTTCCCAAACACCTATGACTCTACTGAAGGATGTTTAGAAAAAGATATTCTGGAATTTCTATTTATTTGAAGAATGTTGTTGAGGTAAAGCTCTCTTATACTAATAATAGTTGGATGTCTTATGAGTAAATGGTTCTCTTTTCTTTTATGGACACTGAAAATTATATAATAGATCAAAATTTTTCATATCATTTACATCATATCTGCTAGGAAGTTATTTTGGTAAGCATCTGTCAGAGTGTCAGAGATTGGAGGAAAAACAAAAGCTATTCCAGGTATTTCAAAAAGTAAGGATTTTAGTACAAAGAATTAGTGGTTTACACAGCTACCGCCAGGCTTGGGACAGAAAAATGTAGAAGTGGGGCACAAAGGCAGGTGACATAGGGAAGCTCACTGGAAATCTTGCTAAATCTCAGACCTCTCTGCAGCTTCCAATCTTAGCTGGCTTCTAAAGCAAATGATTCTCAAAACCTTGTCCTCTACCCAGCTGTCTACCTGCAGTGGTCTCTAGAGGTTATTAATGGTGTCTCCTCTTCCAGATTTCATATAAGCAGAACCCTACAGGGAAGGGGGCAGTGGTGAGGTCCAGTAGACAACAGCACAAAACACCTACAAACACTAGGCTAATTATAACTTCAGTGTGTATTCAGTTTGGCAAGAAAATGCCACTAGAAGCATTATTCAAGTCAGACATTAAAAACTCAATGACCTCACTGTCTGCCCACCTCCCTTTAGAACTAGACAACTCATCACAGTTATCATCCTGGGGCCTGTGAGCTGTTGGAGGCCTTACCCTTACTAGAACTAGGCTGTCAGCATATTTAGATAACCTAATTACATCTATATTTTTATTTTATTTTTTTATTCTGACAAATGCTTGAGTAAATTTTTTGTACACAGTCCAGAGTTGTGGCTTATTCTTAAAATTTTAATCCATTCCAACCTCAGCACCTATACTATACAAATCTAACATTGCAGAACAATAATTATAGTCATTCAAAGAAGGCATTGCTCCACTCTAAGTTTTATTATATATCTCCAAAACTTCAATTTACTTTGGAGATTTCTCATAATACTAGAGGAGGTTGGACAAAAAAATATAATAATAACAATGTTTGGCAACCATTTTCCCCAATTGAAAATTTAAAACAAATTTAGTGTTCATACATAGCAAAGTTATTCATTACCTTAGTCTCTGGCCAATTTTATAACCCTATGATTTTGCCTCCAAAATTAATCTCTGCTCTCTTATTTTATTTATATATTATTATAAACTACCTGTATCCCTTCTGGGACAAAAGTAATAAATGTGGAAACAAACACAAACATCTTTCATTTACTTGAAAATAAACAGGATTGTATTTCAAGCAGTTTCTTCTCTTCAAGAGATCATTTTAGATTAAACTATTGTGAGGGGAGTAAGGAACTGTTTTTTCACTTTTTGCTGAGATGATTTTTTTTTTTAATGCTCACCTACATAGGTGTGAAGTCCAAGCTGACTATTATTCATAGTCATCACTAGAATTTTTTATAAAATGTTTTAAATAAATAAGTAGGATGTTGGCTTCATCTGAGTGTAGAAGACTATGCACTCTACTGGATGCACATGTTTCAAAAAGCTATTTGGAAAGGGTGGGACTCTGCCCCAAAGAACATCAAAATACCCCGAGGAAGCATCAGGTGGTGGGAAGATGACTGAGCAAGGAGTCAGAAATCCTAGGTTCAAGGTTTTGTCAGAAAGAGTCCAATCTTTACTCCCTCTTATAATCACTCATTTGTAAATAGTTCAATTATAACAAACTCTTTCCTATAAAATAGAGCTATTTCTGCATTCTCTGACTTAAAGAATTCTAGATAGAATGAAATGTACAGTGCATAATGGTGGAGTCAGGAAAAAGTAATTTGAATTCTAACATTGTCCCTTACTAATTGTGACATTGGAGAAATTATATAGCCTTGGGGAACCAATTGTACTCTATAAACTGATTAAATTTTATTTTTCTAGTTAGTAATAGAGTATAAGACCTACCAGCTAAAGTTGTTAGGAGGATTAAATAAGACAATGCATTCAAAGAGCTATGAAAACTATAAATTCTATACATATTTTTTCATTCCAGCTCAGAAATTTGCCTGGTTAAGAGAGAGAAACTCTTTTTTTTTTTTTTTTTTTGTATTTTTCTGAAGCTGGAAACGGGGAGAGACAGTCGGACAGACTCCTGCATGCACCTGACCGGGATCCACCCAGCACGCCCACCGGGGGTGACACTCTGCCCACCAGGGGGCGATGCTCTGCCCCTCCAGGGCGTCGCTCTGTTGCAACCAGGGCCACTCTAGGGCCTAGGGCAGAGGCCAAGGAGCCATCCCCAGCGCCCAGGCCATCTTTGCTCCAATGGAGCCTCGGCTGCGGGAGGGGAAGAGAGAGACAGAGAGGAAGGAGAGGGGCAGGGGTGGAGAAGCAGATGGGCGCTTCTCCTGTGTGCCCTGGCTGAGAATCGAACCTGGGACCTCTGCATGCCAGGCCGACGCTCTACCACTGAGCCAACCGGCCAGGGCCGAGAGAGAAACTCTTGATAGACAAAGCTTTAAGTCTCCATTAGCATACTAACTAAATTTATTGAGAGGAAAAGAGGTACCCACAGGGTTACTCCAACAATGTAATCCAACCAAAAGAGATACCAATGCTTTAATGCCATCTACTAAAACAGGGGTCGGGAAACATTTTGGCTGAGAGAGCCATGAACGCCACATATTTTAAAATTTAATTCCATGAGAGCCATATAACAACCCGTGTACATTACGCATTATCCAATAAAAATTTGGTGTTGTCCTGGAGGACAGCTGTAATTGACTCCAGCCACCCTCAACCATTAACATGAGTGGTAGGAAATAAATGGATTGTAATACATGAGAATGTTTTATATTTTTAATGTTATTTTTTTTTATTAAAGATTTGTCTGCGAACCAGATGCAGCCATCAAAAGAGCCACATCTGGCTCCCAAGCCATAGGTTCCCAACCCCTGTACTAAAGTAAAGCTCAATTCAGCAGGTCACCACTTAGGCTCCATTAGTATTCTCATGCTTTCTTTAAATTTCTGAATTGATTTGACAAGTTCTTGGCAGGTTGGCATATTATAATTAAATTTTATTATAAATACATTTATTATAAATAATTTTTCACAAAGAATTTTACTGTTCTGATTATAAGGACATTATATTTCTAATGTTAATAGAATCAGTATTTATATATTTTTCAAGACATGTGTGTATATATTTGGATGGATGGATGGAATATATACTTTTTCAGTTTGCAATTGTTCTATGTATAGTAGACATTATCAGTAAAGAGCAATATCTAGTTGTCTTTCTACACAGAAGATTATACTTTTCAGCCCTCTGGTAGCTGATAAAATGGTGGAGACGGTGAAACACTTATGATTCCTCAGTTTCATTTTACATTCTGTGGAAGAGACCTGGTGTAGGCAGTTAAGCCTGGAACACTGAGTTATGGCACAGATACCCTGAAGAATTGTCCAGGACTATAAGTAGATTTGGCATAAGCAAGCAAAATGTTTGAATGATGCCAGGTCACTAAGGTTTTGGAGTTGTACGTGCAAGATAGTATAACCTACCTTCACTAATTGATAAGTTGACAATGTATACAATTCATCAAAAAAAAAATTAAATAACAATTTCTTATGTATTTTCCTAATTGTATTTTTAAATTAAATTTATGCATGTAAAATTTTGCTAATTTATATTCCAACTATCAGTGTAGGAGAATCTGTACATTTTTAAATTCTTACCAGGTCAACTTTATCTGATTGTTAGCTAAGCATTTTATTTGATTGCTGCTATAATTTGCATTTTACTAATTTGAAGTAAGTTTGAATGTCAAGATATTTTTATACCCTTTTGTGTATCTACTAATGAAATCCTTACCAACTCCCTTAATGTTAATTCTATGTTATACACCTCATAGAATTAGCTATTTTTTCAGTAAGTTGTAAAATATTTAGATAAAAAAATGAATTCATTGTCTTATCAATATAGGATGATATTTGTAGGTTGTTTTTTGCTTTTTGATTTTAATTACCTGTATTTTAAAATCCTGGTGATTTGTTTGTTTTTGCTTAGTTTTCTTGTTTTGGTCCATATTTGTCTCTGTACAGTTCTATGTTCTATATTTTCAGTCCCCAAGTTTCTTTCCATTTTTCCTGATATTTAGAGTCATTATTTCTAATAGCAAGTTGGTCAATATAAGGTGCAATAAAACATAAACCACTTTTTACAAATATTCTTTGCACTTTGACTACTACATACATTTCTGATTGTTATACCTATGGAATAAAATGTAGAGTGAAAATACTCCAAGTGGAAAACCTGATACCACATTGCAGTGGAATGTTAGTCCCCAGTGCATGACTATTGCATTGTTTATATAGTGATCTTTCTTCTATGTTTCTTCTTACTTTTTTATTTATTAATAAATATATTTTGAACACTTATCATATACCAGGCAGAGACTTCTAAGTAGACCTAGTACATATAGCTATACTTAAAGTTTTGATTTTTTAGAATGAAAAGTCAGCTTGAGAGAAGATATTACCCTGGGCTTTGGTATATTAATCTGAGAAAGAAATAAATATAACTCAACTGCTTTTTACATAAAGTATAATCATGGAAATTAGCAAAGATTATAGTTAATATGTATTTCCCTATCTATAAAGAGAATAAACAGATAAATAACTAAATGAATAATGAAGTGGGGTATAATTATAGATGCGACAGAGATGTTAAAAAATGACACCAGAGAATATGCCAGTTTATGTAATGGACCAGTCCTCTTTGGATATAAGCAGAAATAAACTTCTTTTTTTTTTTCTTACATTTCCCTTGTGAGCTATAGTGAAAAATATCTTGTCTTCCCATTGAAAGAAATCTCTAGCAAATCCATAGTGTTTCTGGTCTTAGCAAATAAAAAAAAAGTTCTTTATTTTAGTAATGACATTCCAGTTTAGGTTAAACCAGCACTCTGAACTTCTTAAAAGATTTCCTTCCTTTTCCAGTCAGGGCCAAGCTCAGTGTTCAGTGAGGTGGGAGTGATATGGGTGCATAGTTGGCTTCTCTCTTCGTGCTCCACATTTCCCCTAACTGACTAGTTATGGAGTTACACTACTTCTGGGAAGCCATTAAGGTAGAAGGGACTAAGAGCAAAGAAGAAATGCTTATTGACCCTGACTATGGCAGATGCACTCTTATTTGGTGTTTATTTCATGAGCGCTGGTATGTTTTTGTCAGACTTACCTGACTGAGGATATCCTAATAGAGGATTTCCCTGATGTCTGGCCAGTTCCAACTTCTCCTCAGTCCTTGAGTTTCTAGCTGGGTCCCATTGTTTCCCAGATGATTGTATTGAGTCCTTTTTCAGGCTATGGTTGGCTGACTCCAAATCACCTCTTGTGTTTAGTTTGTCCCTGTTATATTAAACACTATTCCCTACATAGCCTCAACTCCAGGAGGCACATAGGAACTTCTTATGATTCTCTTTAAATCCTCTTCACTCCACTTACTAAGGCAAGAGAAAAGGAAATTGCTGTCCCACACAGAACGAGGAGGATGTGAAGGTCTTATTGACATGCTCCCTCAAACCCTTACTCTTTATACCAGCACAGTGGGTGATGAAATAATGCAGGCAAGCTGGTAAGTAGAACTTGCTTTAAGAAGTGAGGTACTTGATAGCTATGTGTTGTCTCAGCTTTTGAGCTAAGGCTGAGACAGAAGTCCCATTCTAACAACCTGTTATATCACAAGTATTTACTTTATGCCAATATAAATTAATATATATTCAATTAATATATGCCAATTAATTGAAAACTTGGAAAAAAATAGAATTTTTAACAAAAATATAACTTACTAAAGAAACTTAAGAAAAAGTAAAAAAACAAAAACAAAAAACTGAATTATCAACAAAAGTAAATGATCAACAAAAGTAAATGATCATTCACAGTTGAACCTACTCTCTCAAAAGCAAAACAAACAGAAAACAGAGTTGAAAAATACCTATATTGCACTATGTGATTTCAAAATTTCAGAGATGCTGACAAGTGAAATAAGACTAGAAAAGAAAGTCCTTGAACCTTGTCTGGATAGCTCAGTTAGAGCATTGTCCCAAGACACAGAGGTTGCCGGTTTAATTCCCAGTCGGAACACATACAGGAATAGAGTGATGTTCCTGTTCCTCTCTCTCTAAAAAAAGAATCAATAAAATAAAGATTAAAAAACTTAAAAAAATTTAAAATTAAAAAATAATAAAGTCTTAAAGGATTGAAAAGTAAGGAAACAGTCATCATTATTCAAAACTAATTTTATTATCTATTTTACATAAGAAACTTCAGAGAATATGCAGGAAAAATGATGAGCATTCTTATATATGAGCACAAATAGTTAAAAGCATATTTTAAAAAAAGAGGCTTGATATGGCTATAAATAAATCTATCAAAATATATGGAAACACTTTTGAAGAATTTTACAGAATTTTATTTGAATATATTAAATGGAACCTACATAACTGGAGAAAGTCATCACATCCATGTATCAGATAGTTGCTGTTATAAAGATGTCAGTTAATATATGAAGACAATTGTGAGTTCACGTAGAAGTTTATGATATGAAACTTTCTACCTTAAAATTATCCATATAGGAGTATCATTGGAAAAGTCTTAAGTCTACTGCCTTAAAGGAATTCTTATATGTGTAGAAAAGAATACTTATGCTAGAATTGTTATAGCAGCAGCTTTTATAATAAAATAATAAGTAGAAATGACTAAACATTTATCAATGATAAATGAATAAATTATACATATATACTGGAGTACTATTCACAAGTGAAAATAAACTAATTAAAATTACATGTTTCAAAGTGTGGATTAATCTCACATTTTGATAATGGTCAAAAAGGCAACTTGTGGAAATATATGTATAGCATGTGATTTCTCATATAAAAGCAGTAATAAATTTACATATGTGTGCGCAGGTATAAACACATATATATTTCTATTTAAAGCAGAAAACATGCATGGCAATAATAAATACAAAATATTGGATAGGAATTGTTTCCAGCATTGGGTAGTTAGGAAGGGTGAAAAATGTGATTTATATTATTTCTAACATTAGTAACAAAAAAATGGAATGTAAGTTTCCGTTTGTTTCAACACAGTGAGCTACCTCATTTTTCCTCCTTTTGTAAAATTGTACCCTTTTTAGGTAAAAATAAATCCTATTATATAGTCAACACATTTAGTAAATTTCATAATTTTATCTTTATTTTTCTTCAATGCAAGAATGAGCAAAAATGTTTATACTCTATAGAGGGTAGCCAAAGACTCAACCTCAAATCTAGGTAAGGATACCAATTTATTTTCTACTCCATGCAGTGAAAAAACTTCAAAAATATTTTTTTTAAAGATCCATAAAAAAATGTCATTTATTAAACAGTGATAAAAACATTTCTTATTCTGTGTTCTTAATATTAGACCCTTTATGTTCTTTAATTGGTTCCTATCTCTACCACAATTAAATGAGACATATGACACAAGAAATCAAAGGGTGTATTTGGAAGATCCCCAACCAGCTAAGATATTCTAAATAAAATAGAAAAGAGCATTGATAAAACACA
Source organism: Saccopteryx leptura (assembly GCF_036850995.1). Taxonomy (NCBI): domain Eukaryota; kingdom Metazoa; phylum Chordata; class Mammalia; order Chiroptera; family Emballonuridae; genus Saccopteryx; species Saccopteryx leptura. The sequence goes on along the minus strand of NC_089504.1, from coordinate 176,269,622 downwards.
GCTTTTCTTCTCAGAAGTAGCAGCTGAAGAAAACTTTTTTCTAGTTATCAGTCACCTATTTAAAAGTAACCCCTAAAGGGAAATCTGAATTCATGCTCTTTTCTTGTCATTAGTATTTCCTGAATGTTTTCTTTACTTCACATTTTGAATTTTAATGCCACACTAAAGAATAATGGAAAAATTATTTGATTAAGCGAAAGATTGCATTTAATTTTAAGGTGTGTTTATTTGGTTTATTAAAAATGAGCATTTTAAATTTCTAATTCTCTTTCTAATTTATGAAATGTCACTCATTATCTCATGTGTCATATTGTAATTAAGTTTGCATGGGAAATTTTATTTGTCTCTGTTGCTGAAACCCTGAAAATTTTCTGCACAACAAAGACAGGCTAATTCTATATGTGTGTGTAGAAAGTAAAATATTTCTTATTGTAAACATGGTAACAGCAGTGCTCACGCTGCAATTGTAATTAACACTGCTTAGTAGCAGCATGTCTCTGAGTGACAATGGGAATTAGCTGAATAATAATTACACGTGCTTCTGCTTGCAGTATTTTCTCAGTGTAATTCTGATCCCTAGGTAGAAGTTGGTGATTTAGATGAAGGCATTTGAGCCAAATGCTGATCCTGCTCCATAAATCATCAATGTAATCGGTCTAATATCAACAATTAAGCACAAAATGATTAGATCATTCCTTCAATGTCAATACACTAGAACCTGCCTGCAAAGCATTCCAGAAAACTGTTTACCAGACCTAATTTCTCTAGAGAAATCAAACACTGTACAATTAACAGGAAAAAAAAAAATGAAATGTTTGGTCTTTGGTTTAATTAGAAATGTACCACATCTAACGTACCCACCGCTGGCTCCTTTTATTGTCTAATTCTGCTAATATCCCAGAGTTATCTTTCAGCCAAGTAGATTTTGGTATTTTGCAACATATCTTCACCTGCATCAGCATCTCATCACTGGAATCAGTAACAAATGGCAGATGGGGAGAGGCAGTCTTCAATCAGCATTCTGATGTTCTTTATTCTAGAATTTACTGACATCAAGCACATTTCTATTGAAAAATTGTGGGTTTATTTTTATTTCTCTCTAGAATCTGATGTACATTATGCTTTCTGATACCGTCTCTCTACTAAAACAATTGATATTTGAATACTTATTTGAACTTATTTTTATTGAATTTATTTGGGTGACAATGGTTAATAAAATTATATAGATTTCAGGTGTACAACTCTATGGTACATCATCTATATGTTGTATTGTGTGTTCATCACCCCAAGTCAAGTCTTCCTTCACCATTTATTGCTCCTATACCCTTTTCTACCTCCCCTCAAATCCCCTTTCCCTTTGGTAATCATCATACTGTTGTCTGTGTCCATGAGTTTTTGCTTTTGTTTTTGTTTTGTTTAATCACTTCACCTTTTTAACCCTGGATAGAGTAATTTTTTTATCATAAAACCATCTGACCTGGTTTTTCTCTTTTACACTACCACTGTTCCTTTTTTATACAAGGAACACATTCTTATTTGGGGAAGGAGGTTAGTTAGTCTCCTGGAATCAAGTGACATGGCTGTGCCATTAGAGCCAATAAGCATGGACACTTAGTGTTCTTGGGACAAGGATGATCAACCTTGTCTTAGTGAAAAGCATGCAACAATTTATAGAAGGGTTTCTGCAAACAGTAGTAGACATGAGCTGACATATCTTCCCCAAAAGGCAAAAAGACTGAAAGTATTAATTTTTTCAAAACTTGGAAATAAGACCAAAAATTAACTATGTCCTTTCAATGTCATATGAGAGCATTGTCTAATAGTCATAACTTTGACTTACTATTATCATAAACTATTTGGAGCCCAAAGCCTGAAAAATTAGATGTTATCTTGTGAAAAAAAGAAATTATAATTGATTTTTTTCCCAGTAAAGACACAAATGTAAACATGCATATATATATACTGCTCACAAAAATTAATGTGCTGTTACTCCATTACTTTCAGCCTTTTGTATAGTGCATTTTTACCAATGAAAGAAAAGTTGATTTTGCATCTCATTTGCATAATTTTAAAACTTTCTTTAACTTGTCATTTGCTTTTCTGATATTCTTGTTTAATAAAAAAATCAAACACTTCTTTTGTTTATCACTTTATATTCATTTTGAAATATCCCCTAACTTTTTTATTGATTTTAATTTATTGTGCTTACATAGATTCAAGTGTCCCATCAAATATATCTCCCTCTCCTCCACCCCCGTGTTCCCCTTGATACCCTTTTTGTCCCCTGCCCCCAACACCCTCACCCCTTCCTTTCACGATTTGTTGTCCTGCTCTCTATAGCACTGTGTTATGTATATATAATTTCACTAATCTCTTTCTCTTCTCTGAACCCATTCTCTCTTCCCTTTCCCTCTGACCACTTTCCCTCTGGTCCCTTTGATCTCATCTCTACCTTAATTCTGTTCCTTAGTTTACACTGTTCATGAAATTCCTCATATAAGTGAGGTCATATGATATTTTTCTTTCTCTGCTTGTCTTATTTCACTTAGCATAATAGTCTCCAGGTCCATCCATGTTGTTGCAAAAGGTAAGATTTTCTTCTTTTTCATGGCCATGTAGTATTCCATTGTGTATATGTACCACAGCTTTTTATTCCACTTGTCCACCGATAGACACTTGGGTTGTTTCCAGATCTTGGCTATTGTAAACATTGCTGCAATAAACATGGTATCCCCTAAATTTTGTAAGATGTGTATATACCCAAATGTTATACATTTATTGCCTTTTAAGCATTTTAAAGAAATATAATTTAGTAATTTTATTTTAGCATTATTTTTTAGTTGACTTTATAAACGTCTGTCACTCATAAATTTTTTTCTTCTTTTCCAAATGAGAGGAAGGGAGATAGAAAGACTTCCGCATGTGCCCTAACTGGGATCAACAGTGTAACCTACCTCTGGGTCTGATGCTTTGCCCCAACCATCTGGGGCCATGCTCCCAACCAAGCTATATTTAGCACTGGAGATGGAAACTCCATCAGCCTGGGCTGATGCTCTCAAAATAATCAAGCCATTGCTATCAAAGGAGAAGAGATAGAGAAAGGGAGAAGGAGAAGGGCAGGAATGGAGAAGCAGATGGTTACATCTCCTGTATGTCCTGATCAGGAATCAAACCTGGAATATTTACATGCCTGGCTGGTGCTCTACCTGTGAGCTACCTGGCCAGGGCCTCATGAATTTTTTTTTTTCATTTTTCTGAAGCTGGAAACTGGGAGAGACAGTCAGACAGACTCCCGCATGCGCCCGACTGGGATCCACCCGGCACGCCCACCAGGGGCGACGCTCTGCCCACCAGGGGGCGATGCTCTGCCCATCCTGGGCGTCGCCATGTTGCGACCAGAGCCACTCTAGCGCCTGAGGCAGAGGCCACAGAGCCATCCCCAGAGCCCGGGCCATCTTTGCTCCAATGGAGCCTTGGTTGCGGGAGGGGAAGAGAAAGACAGAGAGGAAAGCGCGGCGGAGGGGTGGAGAAGCAAATGGGCACTTCTCCTGTGTGCCCTGGCTGGGAATCGAACCCGGGTCCTCCACACGCTAGGCCGATGCTCTTCCGCTGAGCCAACTGGTCAGGGCTCCTCATGAATTTTTGAACAAGCTTTGTCATCTTGCTAGTTCCAACTTTAATAAGTTAAATAATAATTCTAACATAAGATCATTATATATTTATATGAGAATCAAATGTTTCTTTTTTGTTTTTTTGTTTTTTTAATAGTTTTATTTAGACAATCAAGTTTAACAGGCTGACATTGATCAACGATAGCACATAGATTTAGAGAAAACATCTCCAGATCATTTTGACATTTGATTATGTTGTATACCCATCAGCTAAAGTCAAACCATCCTCCTTCACCCTTCATTAGGTTTTCTTTATGCCCCTCCCCACCCTCCAACTCCTCTATCTCCTCCCTTCCCCATCCTCTGGTAACCACTATACTCTTATCTATGTCCATGAGTCTCAATTTTGTGTCCCACCTATGTATGGAATCATATAGTTCTTAGTTTTTCTGATTTACTTATTTCACTCAATATTATCAAGGGCCATCCATGCTGTAGTACATATATATATGTACTACATTTTCTTTATCCAATCTTCTACCGAAGGGCTTTCTGGTTGTTTCCATGTCTTGGTCACCATGAAAAATGCTATGATGAACATGGGACTGCATGTGTCTTTACATACCAATGTTTTTGAGTTTGGGGGGTATATACCCAGTAAGGGATTGCTAGGTTATATGGTAGTTCTATTTTTAATTTTTTGAGGAACCACCATACTTTCTTCCATAATGGTTGTGCTACTTTACATCCCACCAACAGTGAATGAGGGTTCCTTTTTCTCCACAGCTTGTCCAACACCTCCCTGTTATTACCTGTCTTGTTGATAATAGCTAATATAACAGGTGTGAGGTGGTATCTCATTGTTTTTTTTTATTTGCATTTCTCTAATAGCTAGTGAAGATGAGCATCTTTTCATATATCTATTGGCCATTTGTATTTCTTTCTGGGAGAAGTGTCTGTTCATGTCCTCTTCCCATTTTTTAATTGGATTTTTTCTTGTTTCTTGTTGAGTTTTGTGAGTTCTTTATATTTTTTGGATATTAGCCCCTTATTTAAACTGTTGTTCAAATATATAATCTCCCATTTAGTTGGCTGTTTGTCTTGTTGTTACTTTCTTTTGCTGTGCAAAAGCTTTGTAGTCTGATATAGTCCCAATCCTTTATCTTTGCCCTTACTTACTTTGCCTTTCGAGTCAAATTCCTAAAATGTTCTCTATGGCCAAGGTTCATGAATTTAGTACCTATATTTTCTTCTATGTATTTTATTGTTTTAAATTTTTTACTTAGATCTTTGATCCATTGAGAATTAATTTTTGTACAAAAAGAAAAACCGTAGTCGAGTTTCATTCTTTGGCATGTGATTTTCCAATTTTCCCAGCACCATTTATTGAAGAGACTTTCTTTTCTCCATTGTGTGTTTTTGGTTCCTTTATCAAAGATGATTTGGCCATATATATGTGGTTTTATTTCTGGGCTCTCTATTCTGTTCCATTTGGTCTGAGTGTCTATTTTTCTGCCAATACCATGCTATTTTGATTATTATGGCTCTGTAGTATAATTTTTTTTTCTTTTTTGATCCATTCCGCTACTCCATGTCTTTTTATTGGTGAGTTTAATCCATTTATGTTTAATGTAATTATTGACACTTGAGAGTTTTCTATTGACATTTTATATAATTCTTTCTAATAGCTGTATTTTTATTTGGTTCTTTTCCTTTGTTTTTCTGTCATTTGTTTTTATTTGGTTGTATTCCATACTTCTTTCCTCTGTTTCTTCTTTTTTTAAGCCATGTGTTTAGTAGTGGTATTTTTAGGGGTGATTAGCATTAGGTAATGAAACAAATATATATCATATTCATTGTAGTCTATTATCTCATGAGTGCTCCTATACGCCATCCTCCTTTATTACTGCTAATTTTTGTCTTCTCCCCTTTTTTGTTTTTGTTGTCACAGATTATTCTTGTTTTTTTTGTGTTCTTGTTGGATCTTTTACTTGTGATTTTGATTTGTTTTGTTCTTTGTATCTGGTTGGATAATCTTCTTCAGTATTTTTTGAAGTGGTGGTTTCCTGTTAATAAAATCTCTAATCTTCTCTATATCTATGAATGTTTTTATTCCCCCTTCATATTTGAAGGAAAGCTTTAATGGATATGGTATTCTTGGCTGGAAGTTCCTCTCTTTCAGTACTTTAAATATTAGGGTTCTCTCTCTTCTGTCTTGCAGAGTTTCTGCTGAGAAATCTGATGATAACCTAATGGACCTTCCTTTATATGTTGTATTCTTCTTTTCCCTGGCTGCCTTAAGGATTTTTTCTTTGTTATTGATTTGTGATCATTTCATTACAATGTGCCTTAGAGTAGGTCTGTTTGGGGTAATGTAACTCGGTGTTCTGTTTGCTTCTTGGATTTGAGGCTCTAAGTCTTTCCACAGCTTTGGGAAGTTCTCGTCTATTATTTGTTTGAATATGTTCTCCATTCCATTTTCTCTCTCTTCTTCTTCTGATATACCCATTATTCTTCTGTTGCTCTTTTTGATGGAGTCAGACAATTTTTGTAGGGCTTTCTCATTTTTTTTTTAAATTTTTTGAGTCTCTCTCCTCTTCTCTCTGTAGCACCTCTAGTTGACTTTTTCTATATCACTAATTCTCTCTTCTATCTAGCCTATTATATTAGGTCAGCTTGTCACCTCATTTTTCATTTCATATATTGAGGTGTTTTTTTTTATCTCTGTTTGGTTCCTTTTTATAGTTTCAACTTTCTTAATGAAGTATTTTTTTTTGCTCATTAAATTGTTTTTTGAGCTCACTAAATTGCCTTTTAGAGCTTTCTTGTATTTCACTAAGTATTTTTAGAATTTTAATTTTGAATTCCCTGTCATTTAACACCTAGGTTTCCATGAAATTAATATTTTTTTCTAGAGATTTTTTTTATCATCTATCTGAGCTACGTCTCTGTCTTTTGTATCCATTATATTTGATTTCTTTTTCCTTAATTACATTTGAGAATGGTATTGTTAATAACACTAATAAGAGATAATTAAGAAAGTAAAATAAAAGTTGAAAAAATACCATGAAAAAAATGAAAACTTTATAATGTTAAGTGGAACAGAAACTACAGAGAACAAGAAGTAAGACCTGAGGAGAAATGACAAATAGAGGAAAAGTGAAGTAAAAAACAAGCAAAATGTCACAAGGAAAAATATGAGTCATAAATATAATAATTTGATGACAAATGATCAGATGACTGCAAAAAAACAAACAAACAAAAAGAATAAGAAGAAAAAAGATAAAAGAGAAGAAACAAGAAGGGAGAATAAGGAGAAAGGACAAAAATATAAAATACAAAACAAAGAAATAAAAAGAAAAAAAAGCAGAAGTAAAGGTTTCTGAAATGAAACCCTCACAAAAAACAAGAATAAAAATGTAACAACTGTGAATAATGTAGTTCAAAAAAAATTATATATAAAAAAGGAAAGAAGTAAAAATGAGAAAAATGTTAAAAAAGTGTAATTATTTTGTTTTTGAGAGGTGACTTCTTCCTTTTTTTTTAAGCAGGTCATGCTATACTACAAGTTTTGCCTCTGTGCAGCTCTTGGGCAGAGGTAGGATGGACTTTAGACCCATTGGCAGGCAGGTCTTGTTAGGGCTTTGCAATTATCTGGCTTTAGTAATGGCAGTCTCAGTTATCCAGGTGCCTCTCCTCATATCCTTCCTACTGGAGCTAGCAGCCTGGAGACTTAGCTGTGGGGTTCACCTCAGCTACTGCGCTTGCAGCAAGGGAATCTATGCACAGCCACATCACTCCTCCAGCGCTGTGCAAAGCACAGTTCTGGGAAGGTAGTGGGAACCAGAGCCACCAGCGCAAGTAGGCAGAACAGTGCACAGACCAAGGGCCATGTTTCTTTTTGTTACACACAGGCAAAATTATATAGGCTCACGGGCTTATCTGGCATGCCTCAGCATGCTGTAGTTTTCATCTCTATGGGCTTTTCCCACTTGTGCTGCTTGGTAACCCATGACAGGACACGTGTGTGACCAGCTCCCACAACTTCACACAGATAGTTGCAACCACTGTTCAGGCACCCAGCCAGGCATTCTCAGGACAAGGGTCTTGGCCTGTGTGCATGCCCAGAGAGTTCTGATTAGATAGGTAGTTAGACATGAGCTGGGAGAAGCAAAGGAAGGGGAGGGATGAATTGCCCCCATGCATTCCTGGAATGCAGTATCTACCTCACCACACCCAGACTGATGGTCTCCAGTTCCCTGATATTGTGTCAGCCACAGAGTAATACAGTGAAGACAGATAAATGAGAAGAAGTTGGAAAGAAAAAAAAATGGTAATGGAAAAGTCTAGGAAGTAAAGCCCATAAATACAGAAATTCTATAACTAATCAGGGCACTCATTCTCATGAGTGAGTTGCCCACTCAGTCCTTTCTTTCTTTCTTTTTTTTTGTTTGTTTTAAGCGAAAGTACTTTATTTGACCAGAACTTTTCTCACCCTTTAAAATGACTTTGTGAGAATGCTGTAACAATACATATAAAATTAAAAATAACTTCAGAGAATTAGTTGTGCACTTGTGATGTGCTGCGTAAAAAACTCTCATGAGATAAACACTATTGTTAGCATCCTCCCTCTACAGAAGGGGAGATGTAAGCTGTGTGATTAAGCAACTTGTTGGTCATGTAGTTAGAAAGTAGCAGAGGCAAGACTTAGACCCAGGTAGTTCAACCCATGCCCATACTTTTTGTCACTGTCCTCTGGTTCACACCTGCCCAATTCCAACGTTCTTTCACTACAAACTCAGTTTTACACCTGAATTATAAAATCTTCCATATTTTTCTTAACCATTGGCACACCAAATAGGAAGTTTTGGTCTGCATCCTATTAAGATGTTTGGTGTCAAAGAATGATCTATAAAGTAGTGGCTACCCTGTGGAAAACATTTGAAGTATTCAAACTTGGCATTTGGAAGATGTGTTCCCAAGGCATGTGTTCCCAAGGCTTGTGTTCTATGGGATTTTAAAAGTTCTTTGGTAGAAAGTTGTTTAATGGCTAGGTGATTTATGGAAACACTGGGTTTAAGATGCAAAAGTTTTCATTGCAAATTTTCCCAGAGTGAACTGAATATTTCTCATTTCCCAAATTTCCTATTTGTGAAGCAGTTAGTTTTCCAGGGACGAGTGTTCAGTGGGTCATCATTGAGGAAATACTATTAAGGAAAATTGACATTGTAAGAAGACGGGCCCTGGCCGGTTGGCTCAGTGGTAGATCGTCGACCTGGCGTGAGGAAGTCCCGGGTTTGATTCCCGGCCAGGGAACACAGGAGAGGCGCCCATCTGCTTCTCCACCCCTCCCCCTCTCCTTCCTCTCTGTCTCTCTCTTTCTCTCCCGCAGCCAAGGCTCCATTGCAGCAAAAGATGGCCCGGGCGCTGGGGATGGCTCCTTGGCCTCTGCCCCAGGCGCTAGAGTGGCTTTGGTCCCGACCGAGCGACGCCCAGGATGGGCAGAGCATCGCCCCCTGGTGGGCGTGCCGGGTGGATCCCGGTGGGGTGCATGCGGGAGTCTGTCTGCCTCCCGGTTTCCAGTTTCAGAAAAATACAAAAAAAAAAAAAAAAAAAAAAAAGAAGACGGACAATGTTTTATCTTGTGGTATCCGGTATCCCTTAGTATATACTTCAGGGGTATCCAGGTTCAGCAGTAGTCTTACGACTGGTTCATTGCTTCCTAAACTTCTAGAAACACCTGCGGGCAAGTTGTACTGGCTGAGACGGGAACTTTATTAGTACAGGGTCCTGGACCTCTCTTCTTCTTCGCGATCTCGCTTTCTTTCTGGAAGGCTAGGGTGGACAGACGGGTGCTGGCGAGCACACAGACCAAAGTCCGGGCAGTTGGACTCCACACACATTATCTGAAAAACCAGGCCGGCGTGCACGCAGCGAACACGCAAACGATGCACCAGAGGAGAATTTGCGCATAAGGAGCAGGCAGCCGCGCAGGCGACGGGGCCCTTCCTAGCATGCGTCCTTCTCTTGGGTGAGACCTTTATTTCCTCCCGGCAGGTGAGAGGCAGCCTTTCTTTGTCGTTCTCTGGCCTCGCCCCTGCGCGGCTCACCTGCTAGGCGTTGCCATGGGGATCCAGCGACTACAGCTTGCCTTTGGCTGAGCTCCCCAAACAGTCTCCCTCTGCGAACCAGGCGCCTGCAACAGTGGGGGAGGCCTTGGAGCTCTCAGGAAACTCGGCAGAGAAGAGCAGGAAGCGGACCGGTCTGGGCTGTAGCCGGCATTTCTTTTGCCTGGGCGTTGCCTTCGACATGGTGGGCGCGATGGCGCTGTTCACTGGGGCCTTCGCCGATTTCTTTTTCTACGGCCTGCTGCTCTACCTGGGTTCAGTCATCATCTTCATCAGCTTCCTCTGATGGGTCATCTGGTACAGCAGCAACATAGAGCTGTCTCCAGAAGAAGCCTTGGAGAGGCCATATGGCGTGCCCTCCTCCACCACGGTGGGCATGCGGACCCAAACCGTCCGCCAGCGCTTCTCCTTCGCCGTCGGCAACGTTCCCACCACCTTGGTGCGCATCCAGCAGGGGCGGCACCGCAGGAGGCTCCCGCAAAGCGGGGCTTCCCTGAGTGTACAGAAAATAGGCCGGGTGGCAAAACCCGCTAGCGGAGAAGGACCAGGACAAAGACAGAATGAAAAGTGTCAAGGAGAGTGGGCGATGCCGAAGACTGGGGCAGACAGGCCCTGAGCCCAGAACTGGAAGCTGTCAAAAGTTCAGAAGGAGTGTGCGCCCCAAGTCCTGATGCTGGTCCTCTGGGCCCCGAGGCATAATGACTATGGACCCATCTGGTGCAGCCAGTGTTCGCTCCATCTCCCAGCCTTTGTCTTCCGCTGATCTCTTCTCTGAGAACCTGCCTGTGGTCCCTTTGTTCTGTACTAATCAGCATCTAGCTAGTCTTTCTTTTAACAGCCTGCCTATAGTTTCCTTGACCTCTACGAGTCGGCCTCCGGTCACTTTTGCCTCTTCAAGCCTGCCTAATCTCCCCTTATCTTCTACAGGTCAGCTTCTGGACACCCTGGCCTCTAAAATCCAGCGTACAGCCCCAGTGATCTCACAGAGCCACCCCCTGGTGCCCTTGGCTTTGCAGAGCCACCCCTAGTGTCTCTGACCTCTCAGAGCCTTCCCTTGGTGCCTGTGGCCTCACAATACCACCCTGTGGCCACTCAGAGCTACCTCTGGTGTCTGCGACTGCACACAGCCACCTCCCATGCCTTGTGTCCTCTCAAAGCCACGCTCTGTTGTCTGTGGCTGCACTGAGCCATCTCCAAGTCCCTGTAGCCTCAGGGAGCAATTTCCGGAATCTTTCTCCAGCCTCTCAAACTCAGCCTCCATCTGTTCAGACTTCTGAAGCCCAGGCTCTGGCCACCCAGGTTTCTCTGAGCCAGCTTCTGCCAGCCCCATCTTTTCAGACCCAACCTGTGGACCTGCAGCTTCCCCTGGCTGTTCAGCACTTTCAGGGCCTGTGTGACACCAGCAGGCCCCCAAAAGCAGTGCTTTAGTTCAAGAGATTGCTTTCAGGCAGTCTTTACATGCTCAGGAGCCACCAACAGGCCAGGAGCTAAGTCAGGAAGTGTCTGATAGAGTGTCCCTGCTCCCCAAGTCCCTTGCTCTAGCTACTGAGGGCCAGCAGTCAGTGCCCCAGGACACTGTTCCTGCCCCCACCGCTGAAAGCAGTCACCCTCCCTAGTACAGAATCAGAACCTCAGGCCTCTGCCAAGAAAGTGCCTTAGAAAGAATCTTCACATACAGTATTTCTTAATCATTTCCAGGACTATGTTCTATATTTCCTTAACCCCTTCCGTTAAAATTAAGTTAGGGGAGGTGAAGTGGCCTATTCCTTCAGGCATTAGATTTTTGGAACTTTGGTAGGTATTTGAAACCTATTAACCTGAGCTATAAGATTTTACCTACTCTACCAGATGCTAGTATGATCAGTTTCTTTAGGCTGGCTGGGAGATGGTAGAATTACATCTTTTCTTGGCACTCTAAGTTGGGAAGAGGGAGACTGCAATTTTTTTTTTTTTTTTGTATTTTTCTGAAGCTGGAAACAGGGAGAGACAGTCAGACAGACTTCCGCATGCACCCGACCGGGATCCACCAGGCACGCCCACCAGGGGGCGACGCTCTGCCCACCAGGGGGCGATGCTCTGCCCATCCCGGGCATCGCTCTGCGGCGACCAGAGCCACTCTAGCACCTGGGGCAGAGGCCAAGGAGCCATCCCCAGTGCCCGGGCCATCTTTGCTCCAATGGAGCCTTGGCTGCGGGAGGGGAAGAGAGAGACAGAGAGGAAGGAGAGGGGGAGGGGTGGAGAGGCAGATGGGCGCCTCTCCTGTGTGCCCTGGCCGGGAATCGAACCCGGGACCTCTGTACGCCAGGCTGATGCTCTACCACTGAGCCAACCGGCCAGGGCCAACTGCAATGTTATAACAAGCAAATTTGCCTCTCGGTCCTTCCTGAGTGTATTTTTGCATGGCCAATAAACCCTTGCTTTGCTTGCTATACTTGGTTTCCTGATTGAATTCTTTCTCTCAAGCAAGACAAGAATCGCCATTTCGTCCTTTTATTGATGACATCTCCATTTACCCTTTACCTAGATTCCTCCAGTAATACCATTATATACAGCCATAGTACAATAGTCAAAACTAGAACATTAATGTTAGTGTCCAAATATTATGAACCATGTTCATATTTTGTTTTTTATATGCAATGATTTTTGTGTGTTCTATGAAATTTTTATCATAATTATAATAAAAGATGTTTCATCATCATAAAGGAACTTGCTTAAAGTACTGCTGATTTGTTCTCCATCACTAAAATTTTGTTCTGTTCAGAATGGTATATAGATGGAATCATTCCATATGTATTCTTTTGAGATTTGCTTTTTTCACTCAGCATAATTCTCTTGGAATTTATCCAGGTTATAGTAGGCATCAATAGTATGTTTTATTTTATTGTTGGATAGTATTCTGCTCAAATAATATACCATGGTTTATTTATTCATTTACCCATTGAAATATATTTGGGTTGTTTCCATTTTTAGGTTATTATTATAAATAAAGCTGTTATATCCATATGTTTATGTGCAGGTATTTGCATGAATATAAGTTCTCATTTCTCTAAGTTAAATACTCAAGAGTGAGATTTCTGGAAATTTGGAAAGTATATGTTTGACTTTATAAGAGACTTCCAAAATATTTTCCAAAGTATTTGTACCATTTATATTCTATAAACAATATATAAAAGATCCAATTATTCTTCATCCTCACTACATTCATGACAGTTAGTAGTTCACAGTTTTGCAATTCTAGAAGCTGTAAACTGACATCCAGACAGGTTTTAAGTTACATCTACTTAATGGTTAATAACGATGGATATCTTTTCATGTATTAGGAACATGTCTGAATAAGTGTTTGCCTGGGTTTTTGTTGTTTTTTTTTCTTCTGAAGTTAGGAACGGGAGGCAACCAGAGAGACTCCCGCAAGCGCCCGACCAGGATCCACCTGGCATGCCCACCAGGGGGCAATGCTCTGCCCATCTGGGGCATCGCTCCGTCACAACCAGAGCCATTCTAGCGCCCAAGGCAGAGGCCACAGAGCCACCCTCAGCGCCCGGGCCAACTTTGCTTCAATGGAGCCGTGGCTGCGGGAGGGGAAGAGAGATACAGAGAGGAAGGAGAGGGGGAGGAGTGGAGAAGCAGATGGGTGCTTCTCCTGTGTGCCCTGGCCAGGAATTGAACCCAGGACTCCTGCAATGCCAGGCCTATGCTCCACCACTGAGCCAACTGGCCAGGGCCTTTGCCTGGTTTTTTAATTAGGTTGCTTGAGTTCTTACTCTTAAGTTTTGAGAATCTTTTATATATTCTGGTTATGTGGACTATCGAGCTCATCCAATGAGTTTTAAAATTTCAGTTGTTTTTTACTTCTAAATCTCTATTTGGCTCTTCTTTTTATCTTCTGTTTCTTTGCTGAAACTATTCCATTGGTTTCCAGGGTATTTTATTGCTTTCTAGAGCATTTTTATAATATCTGATTTAAAGTTCTTGGCAGATAATTTTACCTTTGTTTTCTTGGCATTGTTATCGTCTCTCTTTGTTTATTTGACTTGAGATTATCCTGGTTCTTGGTAATTTTGGATTGCATTTTGAATTTTTTGAATGTTATACTGTATGCCTCTGGTTGCTATTTAAATCTTTCATTTCAGCTGACAGTATTTAGATTCAGAATGTACATCCATCTCTCATTTGTGGTTCAAATGACAATTTATATCCCAAAGCCTCTGCAGTGCTATTTTGGTCTGCCTAGCCTGTCAGATCAGAAAGTCCAATCTGAATCCTTGGTGGTATTACACATCTTAGTTCTGTTTTCAAAGCTTTTGCTATTTTTGTCTTTGTTGGGTTTTATGAATGGATCACATAGGGATAAAATTCAGCTTCCTACACACATATAAAGTTGTTGTTTTTTTTTATTTCCTGAAGTGAGAATCAGGGAAGCAGAGAGACAGACTCCTGCGTGTGCCCAACCAGGATTCACCCAGCATGCCCAGTAGACAGCAATGCTCTTCCCATCTGGGGTGTTGTAATGTTGCAACCGGAGCCATTCTAACACCTGAAGCAGAGGCCATGGAACCATCTTTAGCGCCCCGGCCAAGTTTGCTCCAATGGAGCCTTAACTATGGGAGGGGAAGAGAGAAATAGAAATAAAGGAGAGGGGAATGGTGGAGAAGCAGATGGGTGGTTCTCCTGTGTGCCCTGGCCGGGAATCAAACCCTGGACTTCCACATGCCGGGCCAATGCTCTACCACTATGCCAACCAGCCAGGGCCTAAAATATTTTTTTCTCAATGTCCCTTCCTTCTGTAGTCCTTCCTATCACTTTAGCTGAAAAAAAAAGGGAGGAACTCCAGGTCTCTGTCGTGAATTTTTTAGTGCAGGGCAGGGGTAGTCAACAGGGATCCTTCCCATAGTCCCCATGTTCCTATCTACAAGAATTTCCCTTTTGATTCTAAACAGTTTGCTTTATATGTCAAAACACTGAATACAAATGGTTTCTCTCTCTTTATCTAATAATCCTTTCTCCTCAAAGCCACACTGATGCTTCTGACTGCTTGAAGACAGGCTCAAGATGTATAAGAAAGAGGGAAAACAAAAAGATTAATATTTTTAAATATTATTATATTTCTATAGACCTTGCTCAATATAGATTGCTCCTTAGCTATGAAAATGTATGCAATGTATGTTTTGATTGCTATGTTCAGCATTTGCTGTCTGTTTACATTACTGTTGAGATATATGCCTAGATGTTTGCTTTAATATGTACTTGCTGTTTTCACTTTAATGCTTTCTCTGGAGCTGTGTTGTGAAGTGTAGTCATAAAGTTTTAGTAGCTTTACACAATAATAATGATGCAGTTGAGGACTGCACTCAAATTTAGAATTTGAACACAAAAACATTACAGATGTGATTAATAAAAGACTTAGTAGAAACAACAAAGATTTAGAAGCTAAGCAGTGATGCTCTCAAATATTCTGCAATTAAATTTGAGGAAGGCTACTTCTTTCTGATAGCTTGTTTCCTTGTTTAGGATGGGAAATTATTACAACAGTAAAGGATGTGAAGCCTAGTTAACATTTAATAGACCATCAGGACATGCACTGATGTAATGATTGTCTATTCACTTTTCTAATAGACTATAATAATCAGTAGCAATTTAAAATTAAAAATGAAAGTTATGATCTAGGCCAGGGAATCAGTTCAAATGAAAAGGACTCTCTAATACAAGTCCTCACTGTACAAAGAGCAAATTGAAGGCTCAGCTCAAGAGGGTGAAGTGACTTATCAGGAGTATTTCATGTGTCTAGAACAAGTCTGGGACCAGAACTCTGATCTCTTACTCAATAGACTGTAACACCATGGCTAAAATATCCCATATGTAAACACTCTAAAATGGAATATATTATATTCATTGATCTGTACAACAGGTCCCAGCATAC
This sequence comes from Saccopteryx leptura, assembly GCF_036850995.1. Lineage (NCBI taxonomy): Eukaryota > Metazoa > Chordata > Mammalia > Chiroptera > Emballonuridae > Saccopteryx > Saccopteryx leptura. The sequence continues at coordinate 176,253,966 of NC_089504.1, read as the reverse complement.
TATAAAATGTGCTCACGGCATAGAAAATACAACTGTACTGCACCATAAACTAATATCATTAACTGACATGCTAATTGTGACAGATCAAACAAAATAACTAAAAATAAAAACTCTGCTTGTTTTAGAACATTAGAGCTCTTGGGGATGATATAGATGATTTGTGTCATTTTTAAAAACTACCTAAGAAAGTTTAAATAGATATTTTTTATATTTGTAGATAGATGTGCTTATAGCAAAGAAACAAAAATTATTTCATTGAATATATATCTGCAAACATATTACTAGCTATGGAGTGTTTAAAGGTGTCCTTAGGGCTTGGAAACACATATTTTTGCAGTATGTGCTCTGGACTAGATTGAAATTTTATGGAAAAGCTTTTTCAACTTTTACTACCTCATACCTCGTCTAGTGCTTTTAACTAATAACAACAGCAACAAGCAAATGAGATCTGTTTATTTTATTCTAGATAAAGAAGAAAAGGATACCCTGTGTACTATTCTTGTATATTCTGGGAATAGACACTCTCAATTGGTAAGATGTTTTTATTATCAGGATCTCATAGCCTTTGGATAGTATTGTGTTAAAACCTTTTCCTAGAATATACTCAGTTTGGGTGGCTAGCTCTTACTCTGCAACTGGCAGATGTAGAACTGAAACTTGGTGGGTAATTTATACATGATGGCTAATTGAGCAAATGTAGTAATTAGTCCCTAGTTGTCCCCAGGTCTCTGACTTGACAAACCCTCCAACCTTTAAAAATCCTTTTCTGTTCATCAGATTCTTCCTAGTCCCTATTCCCTGAATTTGTCATTCATTTATGAGAGAAATGTTTCCTATTATATTGTTTTTTTCTAAAACTCAAGCAGAAGGAAAAAAATCTAATTTCTATATGCCCTCACAATTATCTTTAATAAATCAGGTTTTTTAACCAAGATTAACTTGACCAGCACAATTCTATCTTTTTTTATTTCTTTTAGTTCTTATTAAATTTTTTTAATTTATCGTATTTACATGGATTCAAGTGTCCCATGAATATAACTCCCTCACCCCCAACCCCTGTGTCCCTTTTTATATCTCCTTTGCCCCTCTCCCCCTAACTTTCTCCTCCCTTCCCTCTAGGATTTGTTATCTATATCTTTATATTATGTATATATAGTTTCACTAATCCCTTTACCTTCTCTGATCCCATCTCCTCATTTCCAATCCCTCTGACAGCTGTCCCTCTGGTTCCTATGATCCTGTCTCTGCCTCTATTTCATTCCTCAGTTCACCTTGTTCATTAGATTCCACATATATGTGAGATCATATGACATTTTTCTTTCTCTGCCTGGCTTATTTCACTTAGCATAATAATCTCCAGGTCCATCCATGCTGTTACAAAAGGTAAGATTTCCTTTTTTTCACAGATGCATAGTATTTCATAATGTATATGTACCACAGCTTTTTAATCCACTCAGCCACTGATGGATACTTGGGCTGTTTCCAGATCTTGGCTATTGTAAACAATGTTGCAATAAACATGGGGGTGCATATCTTCTTTTGAATCATCGATTTGGTATGCTTAGGATATATTCCTAAAAGTGGGATAGCTGGGTCAAAAGGCAGTTCCATTTTTAATTTTTTGAGGAAACCCCATACAGTTCTACACAGTGGCGGCACAAGTCTGTATTCCCACCAGCAGTGCAGGAGGGTTCCCTTTTCTCCACGCCCTCGCCAGCAATGTTGTGTGTTGTTTTGTTAATAAGCACCATTCTGGTAGGTGTGAGGTGGTATCTCATTGTGGTTTTAATGTGCATTTCTTTGATGATTAGTGACATTGAACATTTTTTCATATGCCTATTGGCCATCAGTATAGTATGTCCTCTTCAAAGAAGTGTCTATTCACTTCTTTTGCCCATTTTGTAATTGGATTGTTTACCTTCCCGGTGTAGAGTTTTAGATGTTCTTTAAATTTTTGGTTATTGACCTCTTATCAGACATATTGGTGAATATGTTCTTCCATTCTGTGGGTTGTCTTTTTATTTTGTTCACGTTGTCTTTTGCTGTGCAAAAGCTTTTCAGTTTGATATAGTCCCATTTGTTCATCCTGTCCTTTATTTCACTTGCCAAGAGAGATATATTTACAAAAATATTGCTATGAAAGATATTAGGGATTTACTGTCTATGTTTTCTTCCAAGGTGTTTATGGTTTTGTGACTTACATTTAAGTCTTTTATCCAAATTGATTTCATTTTTCTTGAATGGTGTAAGTTGGTGGTCTAGTTTCATTTTTTGCATATACCTATCCTATATTCCCAACATCATTTATTAAATAGACAGTCTTTACTCCATTGTATGCTCTCACCTCCTTTGTCAAATATTAATTGACCATAAAGGTGTGGGTTTATTTCTGGTTTCTCTGTTCTGTTTCATTTATCTGTATGCATGTTCTTATGCCAGTACCATGCTGTTTTGAGTACAATGACCTTGTAGTATAACTTGACACCAAGAAGTGTGATACTTCCCACTTTATTCTTTATTTTCAAGATTGCTGAGGCTATTTATATATATATATATATATATATATTTGGTTCCATATAAATTTTTGAGATATTTGTTCTATATCGTTGAAGTGTGCCATTGGTATTTGGATAGAAATTGCATTGAATTTATATATTGCTCTGGGTAATATAGACATTTTAATAATGTTTATTCTTGCTATCCATGAACACAGTATATTCTTCTACTTGTCTGTATCTTCCTTGATTTCTTTTATCAATGACTTATAATTTTCCGAGTACAGGTTCTTTACCTCCTTGGTTAAATTTATTCCTAGATATTTTATTTATTTATATTTTTGTTGCAATAGTGAAGGGGATTGTTTTCTTAATTTCTCTTTCAGACTGTTTATTGTTGGTGTATAAAAATGCCACTGATTTCTAAATATTGATTTTATATCCTGTCACCTTGCTGAATTCATTTATCAGATCTAGTAGTTTTTTGACTGAAACTTTAGGGTTTTCTATGTACAGTATTATGTCATCAACAAATAATGATGGTTTTACTTCTTCTTTTCAAATTTGAATGCCTTTTATTTCTTCTTCCTGTCTGATGCTGTGGCTAGGACTTCCAGAACTATGTTGAATAAGAGTGGTAAAAGGGGCACCCCTGCCTTATTCCTGATCTTAAGGGAATTGCTTTTAATTTTTGCCCATTGAGTACGATGTTCGCTGTGGGTTTGCCATAGATGGCCTTTATTATGTCGAGGTATATTCCCTATATTCCCACTTTGCTGAGAGGTTTTTTTTTTATCATAAATGGGTGCTGGATTTAATCAAATGTTTTCTCTGCATCTATTGATATTATCATGTGATTTTTATCCTTACTTTTGTTTATGTGATGAATCACATTTATTAATTTGTGAATATTGTACTAACCTTGCTTCCTCAAAATAAAACTCACTTTATCATAAGGTATAATTTTTTTCATGTATTGCTGGATTTGGTTTGCTAATATATTGTTGAAAATTTTAGCATCTAAGTTCATCAGGGATATTGGTCTATCATTTTTTTTTTTTCTTTGTAGTATCTTTACCTGGTTTTGGAATGAGAACTTTGCTTGCCTCATAAAAGGAGCTTGGAGGTCTTCCCTCCTCTTGTATTTTTTGATATAACTTGAGAAGGATAGGTGTTATTTCTTTTAATATTTGGTACAATTCACCTGTGAAGCCATCTGGTCCAGGACTGTTGTTTGCTGGGAATTTTTTGATAACTATTTCAATTTCATTTGTTGTAATCGGACTGTTTAGGTTTTCTGATTCTTCCAGATTGAGTTTTGGAAGATTATATGTTTCTAGGAATTTATCCATTTTACCTGGGTTGTTCAATTTTTTGGTGTACAGATCTTCATAGAATTTTCTTACAATCCTTTGTATTTCTGTGGTGTCAGTTGTCACTTCTTCACTTTCATATCTAATTTCATTTATTTGATTCCTCTCTCTTTTTTTTTTTTTTTTTTTGGATGAGTCTGGTTAAAGGTTCATCAATTTTCTTTACCTTTTCAAAATATTGGCTCTTGGTTTCATTGATCTTTTGTATTTTTTTTTAGCCTCTATGTCATTTATTTCCACTCTGATTTTTATTATTTTCCTCCTTCTACTTCCTCTGGGCTTTATTTGCTGTTCTTTTCCTAGTTCTTTTAGATGCAGGATTAAGTAGTTAATTAAGCTTTTTCTTGCTTCTTAAGGTATGCCTGTAATGCTACAAACTTCCCTCTCAGACTGCTTTTGCTGTGTCTCATAAATTTTGAGTTGTATGTTCACTTTCATTTGTTTCAAAAAATGTTTTGATTTCTTCCTTGATCTCATTGTTAATCCATTCATTATTTAATAACATGCTATTTAGCCTGCAAGTGTTTGAATGTTTTTCAGTCTTTTATTGTAGTTAATTTTTAGTTTCATGCCATTGAAATCAGAGATGATGCTTGATATGATTTCAATCTTCTTAAATTTACTGAGACTCATTTGTTGTCCGAACATGTGGTCTATCCTAGAGAATGTACCATGAGCAATTGAAAAGAATGTATTTTTTGGGAAGGGGGTTCTGAAGATATCTATTAAATCCAGTTGATCTAGTGTATCATTTAAGGTCACTGCTTCTTTGTTAATTTTCTGTCTGGAGGATCTTTCCATTGATATTACTGGGGTGTTAAAATCTCTTACTGTTATAGTATTGCTGTTGATCTCATCCTTTATGTCCATCAAAATCTGCTTTATATATTTACCTGCTCTTATATTAGGCACATAGATATTTACAATGGTCATATCCTCCTGTTGGATTGCTCCCTTTATCTTTATGTACTAACCTTCTTTATCCCTTACTTTAGCCCTTGTTTTAAAGTCTATTTTGTCACATATAAGCATTGCTACCCTGCTTTTCTTTCATATTCATTTGCGTGAGATACTTTTTTCATTAATTCACTTTTTTAAAATATTCTTTTTTTAAATTTTATTATTTTTTAAAATTTATTTATTTATTTATTTATTTTTAGAGAGAAGAGAGAGAGACAGAGAGAGAGAGAAGGGGGAGGAGCTGGAAGCATCAACTCCCATATGTGCCTTCACCAGGCAAGCCCAGGGTTTCGAACCAGCGACTTCAGCATTTCCAGGTCGACACTTTATCCACTGTGCCACCACAGGTCAGGCCTCATCCCTTCACTTTTAATCTGTGTGTATCTTTTGTTCTGAGGTGGGTCTCTTATAGACAGCATATGTATGGGTCTTTTTTTCTTATCCATGCAGCTACACTATATCTTTTGTTTAGAGCATTTAATCCATTTATATTTAAGTTATTATGGATATGTAGTTGTTTATTGTCATTTTATTCATTAAATCTACAATCTTTTTTTTCCTATACTCTTTTTATAGCAGGCCCCTTAAAATTTCTTGCAGTACTGGTTTGGTTGTAATGAATTCCTTGAGTTTTTTTTTTTTTCTTTCTCCAAGAAGCTTTTTATTTCTCTTTCAATTTTAAACAATAACCTTGCTGGATAAAGAAGTCTTGGTTGTAGGTTCTTGCTCTGCATCACTTTTAATATTTCTTGACAATCCTTCTGGCCTCAAGTGTTTCTGTTGAGAAGTTGGATGTCATTCTTATGGGGGCTCCTCTGTAGGTAATTAACTGCTTTTCTCTTGCAGCTTTTAGTATTTTTTTCTTTGTCTCTTAACTTGGACACTTTAATTATGATGTGTCTTGGCATAGGCCTCCTTGAATTCCTCTTTAACAGAACTCTCTGTGCTTCTTGAACTTGTGTGACTTTTTCCTTCATCAATTTAGGAAAATTTTCAACTATGATTTTGTCAAACAGGTTCTCTATTTCTTGTTCATTCTCTTCTTCTTTAGGAACCCCTATGATGCAAATGTTGTTTCTCTTCATATTGCCACAGAGCTCTCTTAGAGTTTCCTCAGACTTTTTGTTCCTCTTTTCTTTTTGCTGCTCTTCTTCCATGCTTTGGTTTATCTTGTCCTATAAATTGCTGATTCAATCCTCTACTTCATACAGCCTGCTATTAATTCTACCTAGTGTAGTCTTCATTCCTGATATTGTATTTGTCGTTTTTGACTGTTTTTTTTTATTTTATTTCAATGTCCTTTTTGATGCTTGCTATCTTTTTATTTAAGTGTTCATTATGTTCATCCATTGTTTGTCAAAGATCCTTGAGCATCCTAAACATCATAGTTATAAACTCTGCATCTAGTATTTTGGTTACTACCATCTCATTCAGTACTTTTTTGGGGAGATTTCTCCTGTTGATTCATTTGAGTCATAAATTTTTGTGTGTTTTTTTATGAAGGAGATGGTCTTGGTGGTACTGTCTTCCAGGACACTTGTTTTTCTTGTTCTAAGAATGCTTCTAGAGGATATTATATTTCCTCTTTTGTATGTGAGTATTAGATGCAGTTGGTCTTTTCATGGGTATGGTTATCCCTTCAGTCTTGCTGGCACTAATGGTTAACACTTGATAATGTGTAGAGTGGTATCTTGAGATACGAGTTTAATTTGTTCTATAACTGAGCTCATAAGTCAGTCAACTCGTATATCAAACAAATTTCCCCCATTTAAAATAACTGAAATAGATTTAATTCATTCCAGCCCTGTGAAATATCCCCAAACCATCCTAAATTATAAAAAAGACATGTTTTTAATTAAGAAACAAACATGTATACTTTACCAATGCATAAAAAAATATATGAAATAAGAGAAAAAAGTATTATTTAGTACATACTGTATTCTTACCTTGGAGACAGACGAGTGTGGCTAATGAAAGTGAATGGCAGAGAGGAAGGGATGCAGGCACTGTAGATACATAAACTAAAACTGCACTTTCTTAACACTAAATGTAAACTAAAACTGCACTTTCTTTACTTAAAATGAAACCACAAAGACTTAATTGTAAAAAAAAAATGCACTTTCTTAACTTTAATCTTAACCTAAGCTTAACATTATGTATTTTTCATTTAATCATCACCTGTTTTTGCCTTTTTGGCTGCACTTTCGGCACTTTCACTTGCAGGACTTTTGCATAAAAATTTATCCAAAGAGGTTTGCTTTTGCCTGCCTTTTAAAATGTTACAGAAATGTGACAAACAAGTGTTATTAAAAACTGCTGAAGCACAACCAGTTGAAACTTTTTCTGGGTGTTCCTTTTCAATGAAACTTGAAAGCTTCTCCCACATTGCCAGCATGTCTTTAATTTCACTTGTAGAAATCACTACCTCCAACTCTACCTCCTCCTCACTACTAATCTCTTACAGAGATTCGTATGTTGCATCATCTGTAGCTCCTTCAACTCCTCAGTTGAGAGTCCCTCCTCATGTTCCTCAATGAACTCATTTACATCACCCACATCTACTTCCAGACCCATCAACTTTCTGAGGGACACAATCTTCTCCAATGCTTCTACCTTGGTCTCAGTCTCTGGTTCAAATCCTTCAAAGTCCCTGTCTGCAACAACATCAGGCCATAACTTTTTCCATGCCAAGTTCAAGGTTTTTCTTCTAACCTCTTGCCATGCCAAGTCAATAATGCATAAACATATCACAATGTTATAGTGATCTTTCCAAACCTCTCAAAGGGTTAGATTTGTATTCTCAGTCACCTCAAATCAGTGGCGGAACAAGTGCTTTGTGTAAAGCTTTTTAAAGTTGGAAATGACCTGCTGATCCATAGGTTGCAAGATTGAAGTCGTGTTGAGTGGAAGGTAGAGGATTTTCACAAATTTGAACTCATCGAGAATGGCATCTTCAAGACCAGGTGGGTGGGCTGGATTATTTTCAAGGATTAGTAATGCTTTAATCGGGAGTTTATTTTATTGAAGATATTTCTTCACTGCAGGACCAAAGACGAGATTTAACCATTCAATAAAAAACTGCCATGTAACCCATGCCCTAGCATTGGCATGCCACATAACCCGCAGTTTTTCTTTAAGAATCTTGAGTCTTAAAGGCTCGAGGATTTTCAGAATGGTATACTAGCAGTGGCTTTACTTTATAGTCACCACTAGCATTTGCACACAATACAAGGGTCAGACAGCTTTTCATGGGTTTATGGCCAGGCAGCTTCTTCTCCTCTGTGGTGATGAAAGTCCTCCAGGGCATTTTTTTCCCAAAACAATCCTGTTCCATCACAGTTGAACACTTGTTGGGGGATGTAGCCTTTCTTTGTGATAAGAGCAGCAAAATGTGCGATGTACTTCTCAGCTGCCTTAACATCAGCACTTACAGCTTCACCATGCCTCACCGTTGAGTGGATACCAGATCTCTTTTTGAAATTTTCAAACCAGCTGTGACTTGCCTTAAACATATCTTCTGCTGCCTCTTTTGAGGTTGATGGTTCTTTCTTCTTTAAGTCACCTTAAATAATACGTGCCTTTGCACATATTACAGTCTCCATTACTGTATCTCCTGCCAACTCTTTCTCTTTCACCCTCTCCAGCAGAAGCTTCTCCATTTCTTCATGGATATTTGTCCTTAACTGGGACAGAATTGTAGTTCCTTTCACTGGATTTGTGCTTTTGATGACATCCTTTTGTTTAAGGATGGTACAAATTGTAGTTGTATTGCAGTCATACAGCCTTGCCAGTTCAATCACTCATACACCATGCTCATGTTTTCTATTATTTCTTATTCTTCTATAGACATCATTCTCTTCTTCTTCTCACCACTGTCCTTTACACTCACTTTCTTTGGCCCCATGATAGCACACAAAAAAAGTTAGTAAAAATGCAAAAATGATGCAAGAACAAGTACAGCACATGAGATTCGACTTGATTCTGAGGGTAACATGTAAGAAAGAATGAGCTGGTGTTGTGCTGCCAATACTGGACCTGTGTGCCAACACGCCAACTAGCAGCAGCTTCCTGAATCACCACTCATATCTTGGAATTTTGCTCAGATCTCGAACAAAAATATGAACTGAGTTGCAGCTCGTATCTTAAAAAATTCGTGTATTGGTCTGCTTGTATCTCAAGGTACCACTGTATTACACACTGTGCAATATCTGTCCTGTTGGATGTATTTATTGTTCACAGTGTCTGGTGCCTGCTAGACTCCACCTTTGGTTGTGCTGCTTGAGTAAGCAGTTGAGTCTAGGTTTGGTGCTGTCTGCCACCCACTACCAGTAGTATTGGGTCTAGTTTTTCTTCGGTTGGTGTCAGCTATTGTTTGTAACCCACTGTGGGCTATCAGCCTGAAGCTACTGCACTTTTTACTATTTGTGTATGCATTTTCTGTTTCTGGGTACTGTGGGAGGTGCCAACCTTTGTATAAGCATCAGCTTCCTCCTGTGTAGAGATCACAACTGCTTTGAAAAAGCCCCAAGCTCTGTAAGATTTGTCTCCAATTTTCATCTTCTATTCCTCTTTTTGCAGCTGCCTGGTCTTCCCACAGAGTCTTCTGTAGTAAAACTCTACTGTGTGCTCAGATTGGCCTCACCCAACCAACCCCTCTATAGGTTGTATGCTTGATGGTTTGTATGCAGCTGAGGTTGTAAATATAATGTTTGTGGGACCCCTATTTCAGGAATCTCTTGGTCAGGAGCTCAGTACAAGGAATGTTGCCCCTACTCTAGAGCTTGATTCCTCAGCCAGTGCTGGATATCCAAATTTTATTTCTCCCCAACAAGGTGAGCAGCAGGTTCAGACTGAGTGTGGCCAACAGTTCCCTCTGGAGATGTTCTTTCAGCTTTTGAGACCCTGGTCTCAGGGAGGAAGACTGAGAGAGTTCTTTCCTTGGAATGACTGTGCCACTCCTGGAGGTGACTAAGCCCCCAAACCAGATCCCACAATAGACTCACAGGGACCCACACATTAAATGTCTATTCTCCAAGCCTCTCTTCCTTCCCTCTGTGGAATCTAGCCTAGCAAGATATCAAGTGCCCAGGCTGGCTGACTGTGAAGCTCCACCCTATTCAATGCAAATGAGCCACTGTGCCAGTGCTGATCACTGAGTGAAACTCACCTCAGCTGGGCCTGGTGTGAGATACTTATCCTTAGGATACCACTCTAGCAAGGGTTGTTAGCTTTCCGCAGCTGGCCCCTGGATGTGCCAACCCTGGGATGCCCTAGCAGGAACTTAGCACAGAGCAGTGGGAGATACTGCCCATGACTGGCCCTCAGCAACCTTCTTAGAATTACAAGCAATTCAGAGTTTGTGGCTGCCTCTGCTGGTCCCAAGTGTGCATGGAAATATCAATCTACACTGCTAGGCTGGCTTTTACCCACTCTGGTCCTGAGGGAAAGTCCACTAAAACGGACAAGGTTTCGTGACTCTCGCCTCCAGCAGCCTGACTTCTGGCTCCTTCTTGAGCTCAGCTACTGAAAAAAGCTCTGCTAAAGTCTGGAACCTGTAGCAATTCAGCAATTAGGAAGGGTGGTGGGTGTGGCTTCGTCCCACAGCCCCAGGTGTCAGTCTGTCCAGACTTTTTTCACAGACCTCAGTAGGGTGTGGCCTCTGAGACCTAGTGGTGTGGTCTGCCTGCCCACAGTTTCAACTGAGTCTCTTATGAGGTGGAAGCAACAGTCATAGACTTAGGAGAGTGTGGTGGGGTGAACTGGTCTCATCACCAGAAAACTGAGTCACTGAGGTGCCCCTGCTTCATTGCCTCTCAGAACAACCCATCACCATGATTGGGATAGGAGAGACTCCTGAGGGCAGAGCAGTCTCTTTTCCCCAGGCTGATGCCACTCAGAGAGGATTGCTTCACCCAAGAAAATGGCGACTATAGTACTGGAGAATGATTCAGCACAGGGGTTTTGATGGCTGTTCCTCACAGTATCTCTCCTTGGGTCTCCAAGTTTAAACTCTCCTCTCGCAACTCCAGTCCTCTCAGCTTTCCCCTGCCAGAGCCCCAGATGTGTGGCTGTGAAGGAGGTTTTCTGCATGGGACCATTAAAATAAAGTCTGCGTCTGAGAGCTCTGTCTCTTTCTCACTGACAGAAACCTGGCTCTTTTCACAGCTAAAGGCTGTCTAGCCACCTCTTCTAGGCTCTGGGGCTCTAGGCTGGGGCCCCAGGCCTGAGACTGAGGACCCTCACCTCTCAGAGCACCCCCTACACTCACTCCTGGGAGCAGGGCAGCCCTTTCCACGTCTCTGCCCTTCCTACCAGTTTTGGTGTGGCTTCTTCTGTGATCCTTGGATATAGACTCTCCTTCATGTAGTCCAAAGTTGGTTTTTCAAAATAATTGTTCTTAAATTAAGTGGTAATTCAATTTGGTCCTGGGAGGTGGCAGTTGGAACATCTGCTTTCTCAGTCACCATCTTTTCTCTCCACAATTTTATTTTTGATTCATGATCCCTATTTGAGATAAAACATCCTTTTGGAACTTTGATATTAGTGGAACTTTCAATTCTTTTATTTATTTTTTTAATTACTTATTGAGACAGATTCAGAGGAGAGTCAGAGAGGGACAGATAGGGATAGAGAGACAGGAAGGGAGAGAGATGAGAAGAATCAATTCTTCATTGTGGCATCTTAGTTGTTCATTGATTGCTTTCTCATATGTTCCTGGACCCGGAGGCTGCAGTAGATGCTTGGACCCAGGGGCTGCAGCAGAGTGAGTGACCCCTTGCTCAAGCCAGCAACCTTGGGCTCAAGCCAGTGACCTTGGGCTCAAGCCAGTGACCTTGGGCTCAAGCTAGCAACCATGAAGTCATGACTATGATTCCATGCTCAAGCCAGTGACATGGCACTCAACCTAATGAACCTTGCTCAAGCCAGATGAGCCTGTGCTCAAGCCAGCAACCATGGGTTTCGAACCTGGGTCCTCTGCATCCTAATCTGATACTCCATCCACTGTCCCACTGGCTGGTCAGAAGCAATTCTGTTTTTTAAAGGTGAGAAACATCAAAACAATATTATTTAGAAAAAAATATTTCTCCTCTTTTTAAAATTTTCTTCTATCAGATAATCACAAATAGAACCTTAGCTACTAATTTAAGTAAGGAACATGTTGAGTTTATTTTTTCATATTCATTTTTAATACCCCATATCAAGTGCTCTAAAAATGTTTACCACTCCAGCCTTATCCCCAGACTGCTGCTGTGACATGTTACATCAGCGGTAGTCAACCTGGTCCCTACCACTCACTAGTGGGCATTCCAGCTTTCATGATGGGTAGTAGCGGAGCAACCAAAGTACAAGTAAAAAGATAGATTTAACTATAGTAAGTTGTTTTCTAAAGATTTATCCTGCTAAACTTAGCGAAAATCCAACATAAAGTACTTGGTAAGTAATTATTATTATATGCTTTAAGTTGCTGTAACTCTGCTTTATAAATTTCATAAAGTTACTTCCCTACTTTATAAATCACCATTACTATGGAACCAGTGAGCAGTTAGAAAATTTTACTACTAACAGAGATACAAAAGTGGGTGGTAGGTATAAAAAGGTTGACTACCCCTGTGCTACATGGTAGCAATTCTCTGAGTGCTGTTTGTCAAAAGTCACAATTTGAAACTTTCTGTGTTTAGCTTCACATTGATGAAATCTTGGATATGTGTGGCATTCACATAGGTTGGCCATTTTTTCTTTCTTTTTTTTTTGTGACAGAGACAGAGAGAGTCAGAGAGAAGGACCGATAGGGACAGACAGACAAGAAGGGAGAGAGATGAGAAACATCAATTTTTTGTTGCGGCTCCAGCTCCTTAGTTGTTCATTGATTGATTTCTAATATGTGCCTTGACCAGGGGGCTACAGCAGACTGAGTGACCCCTTTCTCGAGCCAGTGACCTTAGGCTCAAGCTGGTGATCCTTGCTCAAACCCGATGAGCCCGTGCTCAAGCTGGGTCCTCCACATGCCAGTCCGATGCTCTATCCACTGCGCCACTGCCTGGTCAGTCAAGGTTGGCCATTTAAGGACTGTGTTTAGGTGAAAAATAAGAAATCTCATATTCTACAAGAACAAGTAAAATATTCTAGTTCCTCTTAGAGGACAAATTTGAATATAACTCAATGCCTGTCAGTCAAGTTATTCTCCATCCAACGCTTACAAATTTATATTTTGATTCTTGGATAAAAAGCCTGTAATAAAAGAACAGGTGAAAAGTAAAAATGGCTTTTTCTTAAAGCCTCCACAAAGTATTGAGAGCATGAAGCGTTAGAAATGTTGCTGTCAGCAGTTATAAAGGCAAGGAGTGATGGCGCTGTCATGGATAATGATGAGAGATGATGTCAACAATACAGAATACTGCTGGAAATTTTACATCTCTCAGTGACTAATGCAGTGTACAAATTGGCTGGCACTGGTCCCAGGGGTGGCACCTTCAAGGGAGAACTGCAGTACTCATGGTAGTTAGACCAGTAAGCAACACCAGCGTGGTGTATTCAAGAGTTGAGGGCTTAGAGGAAAAGCAGTCTTGGTACCTGCCCTTGGGTGACAGGAAGCAGCAGCAGCAGCAATGCATTCTGTGTGCTTTGGATTTAGAGATAAAACTGTTTCTGGAGAATAACAGACTCTTTGAATTATTCAGAGTTTTCCAGAGAAACGAAAGCACTAAGACACACACTCACACACAGAGAATGTTTATGTGTGTATGTGTGTGTGTGTGTAAGGAGAGAGAGAGACAGGTTTTTACTATGAAGAATTGGCTCACACAATTGTGGAGGCTGAGAGGTCTATCAAGCCTCTATGGACTGGATGATGCCCACCCACATGGGGGAGAGAATCCATTTTACTGAGTCCACCAATTCAAATGTTAATCTCATCCAGAAACACCATCATAGACACACCTAGAAATCTTGTTTAATCTGGGCATCCTGTGGCTAGTTAAGGTGACACATAAAGTTAACCATCACACCATTAAATGAGCTAAAGCAGAAGTGAAGCCAAAATAGTGGCCTGGATGTTTGAGTTATGACATATTCATTATGCACCCACTGGAAAATCTCAACTAGGTGGAAGAATTTGAGGAAAAATGGTTTTAATAATAGAAGATAGGAAAATAGGAAAATAATTATTTTATGACTCCTATCATCTACTGGCTGGTGTGGCAAGGGAAAGATTGCATTTTATAAAAGAGTTATTATACAGCTCTGTTATTTTAAAAGAGAGGTTTAGAAAGATAAAGGAAGGTGGAAAACCCAGTTGAAGGATGTGTAATTTGAGGAGGAAAAAATAATCTTTCTCTTTTGATTTGCTGCTATTGTGGTAATTTTAGAACATTTTACAATATTAACTGGTAAAATGTATTGATTCTTTTTTCTGCAAATGCTGTTAAGTGGGTAGGTAAATGCACTGATTTGTATGAACTAGGACTTTAGTCCTGTACCCCAAAGACACATATACAAGAAAATTATGTTTTTATCTTTTACCTTAAAGCCCAAATAACTATCTCCTCTACTCTTAATTGGTGTATACAAAAGGGAGACTAACTCACATGACAAAAAATATGTATGTACTTTTTTATGTAATAAATTTTCCTTAGGTAGTTCTTTAGGTGGTTTAAGTGTCTACCACCCTAAGGCAAAAGAAAAGAAAAGAAAAGAAAAGAAAAAAAAGAACAATGATATGACACCCGATAAATGAAATGATTTCATTTGAAAACACATACTGCCAACCAGCTCTCATTTTCAACTTTTATCATGAGAGTTGAACATTGAACTTCTCTTCTTCACTACACAGACTCTTTCTCTTTGTCCTACAAAAAGCCTTAGCAGATTCTGTCTAGTGAAGATAAAAAGTGAATATAAAACTTCTCTGAAGCAATAAAATCAATGAATAAAGATTTGATTTAAAGTTTAAATTCAACTCTTTCCATGCATCTTTACCTGCATTATCCCTGCAGGGCTTGGTAACAGGTCCTCTAAACTAAGATGCATTCAAAAGTTTGTTCTTTCTCTGAAAGGGCCATTTAGATACTGACTGGTCATCATTTTTGTTATATATTTATTGAACACTCCTACAGTGGTTTTCAATGGAAAGTGTGAATAATTTAACCATTTTAGTCCAGCTTCTGAAATTATAGCAGTAACCAAGTTTGCAGGAATTTTATGAAAAAGAAATCTCTCCAGAGCTGTCTAGACATATAGACTGGTCTAGGAAAACATAACATACACTTACATTGTATACATACAGACATGTTTAACCATATCTACAGACTGAATAAATAAAGTGAATCGAGAATCCTTCTGAAACAAACACACAAACATAAAGGTTAGAAACTGAAAATTTACATATCTCAAAGAACATTTGCTATACTAAAATACACCAAACTATTCACTTATAATCAAAGAAATACTTTTGTGTATATTTAAAGGGGTGCAGGAAATGGAGCTGACTTTCCCATCTGAGCTCACTTTGTCAGAGATAAGAGTGAAAGAAATATAAAATAAAGCACCATCCTCTTAACACTTAAGGAGAGGCTATGGGTGGGTGAGGTTCACATGTGAGGCACCCTTATAGTTCCTAAAAATAAACCTCAGTGTTAGACTTTTCTTTCCAACAACAAGAAATACTGTGCACTTAAGGCTTTCCTGAGGGAGAGCTATTGCTACCCAGAGAACTGGATAAGAAATGTCCTTTTCTAATATGAATATGTATAACTATATTTGCTTGAAGCTTCTTTATATGCTAAAGCCTATGCTAATCATTACATGTAAATCAACTAGTTCATATAATATGTAGTAGATACTGGTATCATCTTCATTTACTCATGAAGAAACTTTTAAGTAACTTCCCTAAAGTCAGTTTATTACAAATAAGCAAACTAAAGCTCAGAGTTTAAGTAACTTTTTCAAAGACACAAAGCTCAGTATCAAATGTAAGGCTACTATAATAAACAATTCAACCTGTTTCACTACCTGACATTGTCTTTCAAGGAAACACAGTAGGTTTTGTTAAATATTTACCTGACCAATGCTCTTCAGAGAAAACTGCCCTAATCAGAGTCTTCTGAAGGGCAACAGGTATACTTTATGTCACAAGACTCTACACTAATGACTAACTGGATCAGGAGTGGCCCCTGACACAGTGGGGATCATCCACACACTGTCCAGTTGAATATGATTTGTGAGGCTTAGATCAAGAAAAATTAAATCAGGTAATGGGAGTTTTCTAAATAATTGAAACAAAAAAAAACTGATACACTGGAATTTAAGTGGTATGAGCCATTATTATAAAGGATTCCTCTATGTTGACCAAATTCCTAAAGCCATAGTAATTATCAAGCAACTTCAAAAGAGAAGGCTAACTTGAGAAAACCAGGTGATTTCATTTATAGATAGATAGATACATATATACAGGTATTAGATTTAAATGTAGAGCTTTATGTTTACTAAGAAAATATGTACTTTTTTTTAACAACTTAGCAAATGAATGGCTATAATACTAAAAAGCTAAATAACTAAGATTGACTGTTTTTAAAGTTAGATCTTTAATTTTATTATTATGCTTAATTATATAATTTAATAGGATAATGTTTAAAGCCAATGACTCTTCATTGGCCATGAAATTAAGTTAAATATGTATCTTAAAAATCTTTAAAATATAATAAAAAAATTACTTCATTTTTTTTCTCCCTGAAAGTATGGATGTTACTTAATAAGCATCATTAGGAAGCAGTTACAAACTAGAATAATTTAGCTTCTTTTTTTCAGGCACTAAATTGCCTTTTAAAAATGTCAATTAATAAGTTCAATAAAAACTCATATGACCTTGCCCTTTGCATAGCTATCAATATTTGTCAAATTTTATATAATAAAATGATTATGGCATTTTTTTAGCATATCATATACCAATGATTGTTGAAATATGATAACTCTACATAAAATTTTTTAAAAGAAAAACTATATGCTTGAACAGTTGTTATTATCTATAATAATTAAGGGAAATAAAAAGAGAGAACTTATTTCAAACTCAGCAAATAAAGAAATAAGAATGTTCTAAATAGGTAGGATGAGAAAACTAGAATTAGTTTATTAAAATTTAGGGAAGATATGTATGATGATAATTTGGATGTTGGATAGATACTGTATTAAATACTCATCAATTTTAATAAACATGTTTTTTAAATGTTAATTTTATATATTAACAGTTAATTTTTTATGTTTATAAATGGAAATACAGGAAAATACTTTATGATTTTTGTCACAATTTTATTGACTGTGAACTGTTAGAAGAGATTTTAAATACCAAGGATTTCTGGCAACCTTGGTTTACATATGGCAATTTTATTTTTCTTTATGTAGCTTCAGAAATAGACAGTTTTCTCTTTTTTGGTTTAGTGAATATCAAACAAGAGGTTTTTAGCTAATGCTTTTAAAATAAAGAACGTCCTGAAAGTGCACTTACCTAAAAGGACACAATGAGACATGCCAATGAGATGTTTTGTTTTTAGTTATGTATAGGAAAGTACTTTACTTATTTATTAAATTAGTAACTATGGCTATTCTAGAAAAGTAATAAATCCATATTTTATAACTGAGGGCTCTTTAAGAGAAATATGGTTTTCAAAGTCAATAAAACAAGACAATAGATATAACTTTAATCAAAATGCTGTGTAGAATTATTAAAATCTTTCAACCTTAAATAGTAGTTGACATCAACAGATTCATAAAATATCTACCACATTTCAAGAAATTAAAAAATAAATGAAAGAATTTAAAACATTATAAGTCTGTATACCTACAGTAAAAATATATGGAGTAGAACTGAAGCTGTGCACAGGTCCCCAAACTTTTTACACAAGGAGCCAGTTCACTGTCCCTCAGACCGTTCGAGAGCCGCCACATACAGTGCTTCTCTCACTGACCACCAGTGAAAGAGGTGCCCGTACAGGAAGTGCAGCAAGGGCCAGATAAATGGCCTCAGGGGGGCCGCATGTGGCCCACAGGCTGTAGTTTGGGGACGCCTGCTAGGGTAGTCCCCCTTATCTATGGTTTCACTTTCCTTCCATGGTCTCAATTACCTACTCTCAACCTCGCTCTGAAAATATTAAATGAAAAATTCTGGAAGTAAACATTTTATACATTTTAAATTTTCTACAGTTCTGAGTAGCATACATTCTCATGCCACCCACTTTGTCCCTTCTGGGCCACGAATCATCCCTTTGGCCAGCCTGTCTACACTGCATACACTAGACACCCCTTGATCACTTAGTAGCTGTCTGGACTACCAGATTGACAAATATTTCATTTTGTTTTATATGATACTTTTATCACTTATATTGACCATCAAAATCTTGCAAATATTTAAATCTATATTTTAATTTTTCTCTGCTAATATATTGCTATCTAAAAATTAATATTTTTTAAATCATGGCCTGATTTTTAGTCTGATCTTGTCCAATTTTATTTGATACTGAATTTATAATCACTAGATAATGAGGACTATGGTACACATTTAGAATATCTCAAATAAGGTACTACTAGAATACTGAAGTTAAATACCATTTTAATGTTAATAATATTTTTTCTTTACAGAAGCTGAAAAACTTGAACTTCTAATAAAGTTTAAAAAGAACTGATGAAACCAAGAATGATATTTGAAATAGTCACAGTAATAGGATGTTATGAATAATGACTACAATATATTCAATATAATTTAATTCATGAAGCATGCAGTATTAAAAAGACCTACGGCTTTTAACTGAATTGGTAACAATAAAGAATAAATTCCTTATAAGCAGATGCATTTAAAATAACATATTTGATTTGGTGAACTGTTGTTTAAATAACTTGCTGGTGTCTATTTTTATAAGTCAGTGACAAAATGACAAATTTAGTTGGGCACTAACTTAAACTGCTACCCACCTACACATTGAGAAGTACTACTTGCTTTACTCATACAGCTGTTTCAGCTCACTTGAATAGGATAATTAAGTACAGGGGGTTCTCGGGTTATGACAGTCTCACCATACAACATTTCGAGTTTATAATGCTCACTCCCATAAAAACTTAAAAATATTGAGACATGAGTGTTTCAGCTTACACCATTAGCATCGTACTTATGAACTACATGGGCAAACTAGTTTGGAATAAAGGTAAGCGATTTTTTTACACTCATTTTTTGTCATTTTTTTTGTTACTACAGTGCAGGGTACAGTACAGTTTATTTATATCCTTTTCCTTTTTCTGTGGCTTAGTTGTGTTTTTATGTTCTAGATTATGATTTTACAACTGTGTTAGGATAGGTAAGTACTTAGGCTAGGGTGTGTTTAGACTTACACTAAAATTCAGGTAACATCACTGTAGTAGGAATGGAACTATGTCATAACCTGAGGACCCACTGTATGCAAATACAAAATATTTGTAAGTTTTCAATATGTACTGATTCTAGACTCTGGCCCTTTTGTTAATGTTCAGTTAAATAATAGTACAAATCACAGTGAATATTATGTGTATAGGTTGTAGCCTAGTAAATAAGTTTCAAATAATTTAAGTTTGAAAACCCTTCAATCCTGGTTTTTATTTAAAAGTCAACAAGAAGAAAAAGTCATAAGATATAGTGACAGTTTTTGGTACCCTAATTTCACATGACCAATAAAACAACTTTGTATCCAAGCAAAGAGAATGAATTCTTTTTTCTGGGGGAAATTGGACAATTACATTATCAATGGGCAGTAAAGCAATGCAGACCAGGACAATAATTAGGTCTGAGTCACTTAAAACCACATTGGTAGTTTCCCTGAAATGAGATTTTTATCAGTGCCCATGCATTTTTGTCTAATTTCTTGCCCTCCTGTTTTATTGTATCTTGAACTTAACACAATAACATATAGAGGTTTGGTCTTGTACATTCAACCAATGGCTATTCAACCAAGTCTCTGTTGTCTGTATGCCAGCTTCTTTAAGTGCATCCGAGTGTATAGTGCAGGCACTCAGGGGAAGTGGGTTATATTTATTTAGGGGTAAGAGAGGAAGAAGATTCTTCAATTTGTCTTTAAGTCCAATGTTTTTTTCAAATTTATCTTTTATACTTTTTATATTATACTTTCATAAAACTGATACTTTGATCCTCATTTTTTCTTCTCGTAATTATTCTTAGTTGTTCAGAATCTAGAAGGGAAGAGGAATGATCAGTTGAAAATAATCTCCAACATTTTACAGCCAACTAGTCATCCACTTAGCATGAAGGGTAGAAAAGATTGTAACAAAAAGATAATAGCTCATTGCCAATAGATTCAATATATTTTTTTTAACGCTGAGACCTCATGTCTTCCTCTGCTTTGAATGTATATATCATCTCTAAGTCTCACTGTCTACTTGCCCCAATTTAATTTGTAATTTTTTCATGACCATATCTATAATAAGAAGGAATTTAGCCTGATGAGGCAGTGGCATTGTTGGGCTGGGACGCAAAGGACTCAGGTTTGAAATCCTGAGATCTCCAGCTTGAGCATGGGCTCTTTGGCTTAAGTGCAGGGTCACTGGTCACTGGCTTGAGTATGGGATCATGGTCATGACTCCATCGTTGCTGGCTTGAGCCCAAAGGTTTCTGGCTTGAAGCCCAAGGTCACTGACTTGAGCAAGAGGTCACTATCTCAGCTGGAGCCTCTGAGTCAAGACACATATGAGAAAGCAGTCAATGAACAACTAAGGTGCCACAATGAAGAATTGATTCTTCTCATCTCTCTCCCTTCCTGTCTGTCTCTGGTTCTCTCTCTTTCTTTCTCACTTGCATGCTTAAGAAAAAAGAAAAGGAATTTAAATAAGAGCAGAGAGAATATTGGGCCAGGGCAGGCTGCCCCACACTGGCTATTGATTATTATTATTTTTTTATAAATAAATTTTTATTTTAATGGGGTGACACCAATAAGTCAGGGTACATATATTCAAAGAAAACATTTCCAGGTTATCTTGTCATTTAGTTCTGTTGCATACCCATCACCCAAAGAGAGATCGTCCTCTGTCACCCTCTATCCAGTTTTCGTTGTACCCCTCCCCCTCCCCCTCCCCCTCTCCCTCCTCCTCTCCCCCCACCCCCCATAACCACCCCACGCCTGTCCATGTCTCTTAGACTTATTTTTTTGTCCCACCAATGTATGGAATCCTGCAGTTCTTGTTTTTTTCTGATTCACTTATTTCACTCCGCATAATGTTATCAAGATTTCACCATTCTGATGTAAGTGATCCGATGTCATCATTTCTTCTAGCTGAATAGTATACCATGGTGTATATGTGCCCCATCTTCTTCATCCAGTTTTCTACTTTTTTTACAGTGATTAAAAGCCTTTAAGCAAACTCTTGGCCAATACAGCAAGAATCCATAAAAGAGTAGTGTCCTTAACATGTTCACCAAGTCCAAGTTGTCCCCATCACCATGCCAAATTCCTGAAAAATGCAACCCAACCACAGTTCAGTATGTTAGGAGCTGTCACAGGGAGCAGGAGTCCAGGAAAAGTCCACATCCAGGAAAAGTCCTCATGGCACTGTAATTGTTGTCACCATTCTATACTTTGCAGCTCATGTCCAAGTCCCAATGACCGCTGCTTCTAGCTGGGAATGATTCAGGTAGACTGGAAAAGCCATTTGCAGCATGCGTGGATATGGAGCTTCTGTTCTCCTCTGCCTGGAGAGATGAGACCAGGTTGATTTTCCCTGGAGCTCTGCGACTGTGGCTTGGTAAAGAGAACCTTGGGATAGACTAAGCTGTGTGGCAAAGGTAGATTCATAATAGAAGTTGGCAAAAGGGGGAAAGAGAGCTCTACATTAAAAGTAGGTTCCAGCCTGAAATATGAGTGGGGCATTGAGGTAGGAGGGATAAAGGAAACACTATATATAATATTAAGCAAAGCAGCAGAAAATAGGACTATGAACACCCACAACAGAGATCTTTGAGGGAAGAATAAAAAACCTGACTATTCAGGCAAAACATAGTTAAGTGGCCCTTGTGCAAATGAGATCAGTTTACCTGCTTCTTGGAAGAAATACCCTAGGCTTGTCCACAGTGTCATAGATTGGGCTGATGGCCCTGGGTATCTTCAGCCTTCAGTGGCTAACCCCAGCATTCTGGGCAAGGTTAGGTCATAGATGGCTG
Organism: Saccopteryx leptura; assembly: GCF_036850995.1. NCBI lineage: Eukaryota > Metazoa > Chordata > Mammalia > Chiroptera > Emballonuridae > Saccopteryx > Saccopteryx leptura. The sequence continues at coordinate 176,231,956 of NC_089504.1, read as the reverse complement.
GAGCAGGGCTGGAAGAGACTGAACACTCCCTTAGAGGAGCGAGGGGGAAGCCTACCTTCCAGTGTCCCTGTTTCCTCACAGCAGAGGCATGTAAGCCTGGCAGGCTTTAGCTCAATGACCTTCCTTTCCACTATTGAAGCAGGACCCAGATGGCATCCTATGAGACCCTTTTGGGGCGTTGGAGCCTTTAAGGGCGTATCCTAAAAGCTGGTAGTTCCCCTAATCTCTATTGGGCTTTTTCTGCCTCTAGGTATCTTAAAAACCATGCTCAGAAGATCTCGCTGAGGAGTTTGAGGATCCCCATCCGCCTATATAAATCTTTTCCATATATCTGGAGCTATTTGGAAAAAGACAAAACAGTGTTATAAACTGGATCTAATAAAGAAGGTAGTAGTTTGCAGGCGCAAAAGATTTGGTGTCTCCTGTTCATCAGCATTCCAAAAATATGTAATTTTTTTTTTTAAGTAAGAAGCATGATATGGTAGACCCGTAGGAGTTCCAGGATATAACTACCCCCTTTTAAATTTTTTTTTAAATTGACCTTAAAATGTTTGCTGAGTACACTTTAAAAATACCTTAACTTTAAAGATTGTAAGCATGACAAAATACAGTAAATCCTTTTGCTCCATATGGAGGAGCATTTTCAGTTTAACCAGTTTAGGAAATCCAATAATAGAACAATGCATACAGACAATGAGCTATAGCATGCTTAGCAGCCTCTCCTGTTCTGACAGAGGTTACTATAGATCAGGAATATGTATCCACTGTAATGTGGACATACGACTGTTTGCCAAATGAAGGTATATGAGTAACATCCATCTGCCAAAGTTGTCCTGGTAGAAGTCCTTGAGGCTTAACTCCAAATGAAGGGGCAGTACAGGACCCATTGAACAGGATTTCCCAATCTGCCCTGCTGCTTCCCGAGAAAGTTGAAACTGTTTACACTGGGCTGCAGCGTTCTGGTGATGAATAGTATGAGACTGACTTGCTCGGTCTGTCATGGTTGCTCCATATAATTTTCTTTTGGGTAGCTTGATCAAGGGCATTCCTAGGCCCTGGCCGGTTGGCACAGTGGTAGAGCATTGGCCTGGTGTGCAGGATTCCCGGGTTCGATTCCCAGTCAGAGCACACAGAAGAAGCGCCTATCTACTTCTACACCCCTCCCCCTCTCCTTCCTCTCTGTCTCTCTCTTCCCCTCCCACAGCCAAGGCTCCACCAGAGCAAAGCCACCCTGGGCACTAAGGACGGCCCCATGGCCTCTGCCTCAGGCACTAGAATGGCTCTGTTTGCAACAGAGCAACACCCCAGATGGGCAGAGCATTCCCCCCCGGTAGGCATGCCAGGAAGATCCTGCTCAGGCACATGCAAGAGTCTGTTTGAGAGCCTCCCCATTTACATCTTCATAAAAATACAAAAAAAATGAATAAAAGAAAAAATACACCAAAAAAAAAAAAAAAGAAAGAAAAGAGAAAAAAAAATAGAGAAAGGAAAAAAAAAAGGGCATTCCCTTGTGCTAAATCTCCAAGGAGCATGGAGTGACCTTGAGTATGTCCTATGAAACATGGAGATCTATGTTGACATATAAGTCTTTGAAGAAGGAGGAACTGCTGAAATGGTTCATCAGCATTTGTCCCTAAGACAGCAGACTTTATAGTGAAAACACCATAAGTAAATATTTGCTGTCTGTCTATAGATTAAGGGGGGAATATGGCAAATGCTGAAAAGCCATGATCTTTGTGCCCCTCACCTCCCCCCATCCTGTAACCCCAACACTGTTGTCCATGTCTCTGAGTCTCACCTTTATGTCCCACCTATGTATGGAATCATATAGATCTTAGTTTTTTCTGATTTACTTCTTTTGCTCAGTATAATGTTATCAAGGCCCATCCACGTTTTTGTAAATGATCCAAAGTTATCATTTCTTATGGCTGAGTAGTATTCCATAGTATATATATACCAAAGCTTTTTAATCCACTCGTCCTCTCATGGACACTTGGGCTGTTTCCAGATCTTTGCTATTGTGAACAATGCTGCCATAAACATGGGGGAGCATTTCTTCTTTTCAAACAGTGCTATGGTGTTCTTGGGGTATATTCCTAACAGTGGGATAGCTGGGTCAAAAGGCAGTTCGATTTTTATTTCTTGAGGAATCTCCATACTGTTTTCCACAGTGGCTGCACCAGTCTGCATTCCCACCAGCAGTGCAGGAGGGTTCCCTTTTCTCCACATCCTCGCCAGCACTTATTCTGTGTTGTTTTATTGATGAGCGCCATTCTGACTGGTGTGAAGTGATATCTCATTGTGGTTTTAATTTGCATTGCTCTAATCATTAGTGATGTTGAACATTATTTCATATGCCTATTGGCCATCTGTGTGTCCTCTTTGGAGAAGTGTCTATTCATTTCTTTTGCCCATTTTTTGATTGGATTGTTTGTCTTCCTGGTATTGAGTTTTACAAGTTCTTTATAAATTTTGGTTATTAACCCCTTATCAGACGCAATGTCAAATATATTCTCCCATTGTGTAGTTTGTTTTTTTTATTCTGTTCTTATTGTCTTTAGCTGTGCAGAAGTTTTTTAGTTTGATAAAGTCCCATTTGTTTATCCTGTCTTTTATTTCACTTCCCTATGGAGACAAATCAGCAAATATATTGCTGCGAGAGATATCAGAGAGCTTACTGCCTATGTTTTCTTCTAAGATGCTTATGATTTCACAGCTTACATTTAAGTCTTTTATATCAATTTTGAGTTTATCTTTGTGAGTGGTGTAAGTTGGTGGTCTAGTTTCATTTTTTTGCAGGTAGCTGTCCAATTTTCCCAACACCACTTGTTGAAGAGGCTGTCTTTACTCCATTGTACTTCCTTACCTCCTTTGTCAAATATCAGTTGTCCATAGAACTGTGGGTTTATTTCTGGGTTCTCTGTTCTGTTCCATTGATCTATGTGCCTGTTCTTATGCCAGTACCATGCTGTTTTGAGTACAATGGACTTATAATATAACTTGATATCCGGAAGTGTGATACCTCCCGCTTTATTCTTCCTTTTCAAGATTGCTGAGGCTATTGGTTTTCTCTTTTGGTTCCATATAAATTTTTGGAGTATGTGTTCTATATCTTTGAAGTCAGTCATTGGAATTTTAATTGGTATTGCATTGAATTTATAAATTGCTTTGGGTAATATAGACATTTTAATGATATTTATTCTTCCTAACTATGAGCAAGGTATATGCCTCCACTTATTTGTATCTTCCCTGATTTCTTTTATCAATGTTTTATAATTTTCCGAGTACAAGTCTTTAATCTCCTTGGTTAGATTTATTCCTAGGTACTTTACTTTTTTGGTTGCAATGGTAAAGGGGATTGATTCCTTGATTTCTCTTTCTGACAGCTCATTATTAGTGTATAAGAATACCTCTGATTTCTGAGTATTGATTTTATATCCTGCCACCTTGACGAATTCATCTATCAGGTCTAGTAGTTTTTTGACTGAGACTTTAGGATTTTCTATATACAATATCATATCATCTGCAAATAATGATAGTTTTACTTCTTCTTTTCCAATTCGGAAGCCTTTTATTTCTTTTTCTTGTCTGATTGCTGTAGCTAGGACTTGCAGAACTACGTTGAATAAGAGTGGTGAAAGGGGGGAACCCCTGCCTTGTTGCTGATCTTAAGGGGATTGCTTTTAATTTTTGCCCATTGAGTATGATGTTGGCTGTGGGTTTGTCGTAGATGGCATTTATCGTGTTGAAGTATGTTCCCTGTATTCCTACTTTGCTGAGAATTGTGATCATGAATGGGTGCTTGACTATATCAAATGCTTTTTCTGCATCTATTGAAATTATCATGTGGTTTTTCTCCTTTCTTTTGTTTATGTGATGAACCACATTGTTTGATTTGCGAATATTGTACCAGCCTTGCCTCCCAAGAATAAATCCCACTTGATCATGGAGTATGATTTTTTTAATATATTGCTGGATCCAGTTTGCTAATATTTTGTTGAGGATTTTTGCATCTAAGTTCATCAGGGATATTGGCTTATAATTTTCTTTTTTTGTGTTGTCTTTTCCTGGTTTTGGAATCAGAATTATGCTCACCTCATAAAAGGAGTTTGGAAGTCTTCCTTCCTCTTGAATTTTTTGAAATAGCTTGAGAAGGATAGGAGTTAGTTCTTCTTTGAATATTTGGTAGAATTCACTTGTGAAGCCATCAGGCCCAGGACTTTTCTTTTTTGGGAGTTTTTTGATAGCTGTTTCAATCTCATTTGTTTTAATTGGTCTGTTTAGGTTTTCTGATTCTTCCAGATTGATTTTTGGAAGATTATATGATTCAAGGAATTTGTCCATGTCATCGAGGTTGTCTAGTTTTTTAGCATACAGTTCTTCATAGTATTTTCTTACAATATTTTGTATTTCTGTTGTGTCAGTTGTTATTTCTCCTCTCTCATTTCTAATTTTATTTATTTGAGTCCTCGCTCTTTTTTTCTTGGTGAGTCTCATTAAAGGTTCATCGATCTTGTTTACCTTTTCAAAGAACCAGCTCCTGGTTTCATTGATCCTCTGTATTGTTTCTTTAGCCTGTATGTCATTTATTTCTGCTCTGATCTTTATTATTTCCTTCCTTCTACTAGCTCTGGGATTTACTTGCTGTTCTTTTTCTAGTTCTTTTAGATGCAGGGTTAAGTTTTTTATTTGAGCTTTTTCTAGCTTCTTGAGGTATGCCTGTAATGCTATAAACTTCCCTCTCAGGATTGCTTTTGCTGTGTCCCATAAATTTTGAGTTCATGTATGCTCATTATCATTTGTTTCTAGGAATTTTTAAATTTCTTCTTTTATCTCAATGTTAACCCATTCGTTATTTAATAACTTGCTATTTTGTTTCCAAGTGTTTGAATGTTTTTCAATTTTTCTATTGTGGTTGATTTCTAGTTTAATGCCATTGTGATCAGAGAAAGTGCCCGATATGATTTCAATCTTCTTAAATTTGTTGAGACCGCTTTTGTGCCCTAACATGTGGTCTATTCTAGAGAATGTACCATGAGCGCTTGAAAAGAATGTATATTCTGCTGTTTTAGGGTGAAAGGTTCTGAAGATATCTATTAAATCGAGTTGATCTAATATGTCCTTTAAGTCTGCTGTTTCTTTGTTAATTTTCTTTCTTGAGGATCTATCTAATGATGTTAATGGGGTATTGAAATCCCCTACTATTATAGTATTGCTGTTGATCTCGCCCTTTAAGTCCATCAAAGTCTGCTTTATATATTTAGGTGCTCCTATATTAGGTGTGTAGATATTTATAATGGTTATATCTTCCTTTTGGATTGCTCCCTTTATCATTATGTAGTGACCTTCTTTATCTCTAACTATGGTCTTTGTTTTAAAGTCCATTTTGTCTGATATAAGTATTGCTACCCCAGCTTTTTTTTCATATCCATTTGTGTGAAATATTTTTTTCCATCCTTTTATCTTCAGTCTGTGTGCATCTTTTGATTTAAGGTGTGTCTCTTGTAGACAGCATATGTATGGGTCCTGTTTTCTTATCCACGCAGCTACCCTATGTCTCTTGATCGGATCATTTAATCCATTAACATTTAAGGTTATTACTGATATGTAATTGTTTATTGCCATTTTTTTCTTTAAAACTGTATTCCTCTTTTGCTATATTCTTTTTTTCCTTTGATCTCTTTACAACAGGTCCCTTAGCATTTCTTGCAGTCTTGGTTTGGTTGCAGTGAATTCCTTGAGTTTTTTTTTGTCTGTAAAGCTTTTTATTTCTCCTTCAATTTTAAATGATAGCCTTGCTGGATAAAGTAGTCTTGGTTGTAGGTTCTTGTTCTGCATTACTTTGAATATTTCTTGCCATTCCCTTCTGGCCTCAAGTGTTTCTGTTGAGAAGTCAGAAGTCATCCTTATGGGGGCTCCTTTGTAGGTGATAGTCTTTTTTTCTCTAGCAGCTTTTAATATTTTCTCTTTATCATTTAGCTTTGGTATTTTAATTATGATGTGTCTTGGTGTTGGTTTCTTTGGTTTTCTCCTTAATGGAGTTCTCTGTGCTTCCTGAACATGTGAAATGTTTTCCTGCCTTAATTGGGGGAAGTTTTCCGCTATGATATGTTTGAACAAAGTCTCTATCCCTTGTTCTTTCTCTTCTTCTTCAGGAACCCCTATGATGCAGATGTTATTTTTCTTCATGTTGTCACAGAGCTCTCTTAGAGTTTCCTCAGACTTTTTGAGTCTCTTTTCTTTTTTCTGCTCTGCTTCCATGCCTTTATTTATCATGTCCTCTAACTTGCTGATTTGATTCTCTGCTTCATCCATCCTGCTTTTAATTCCTTCCATTATATTCTTTATTTCAGATATTGTATTTGTCATTTCTGACTGATTCTTTTTTATTATTTTAATGTCCTTTTTTATATTTGTTATCTCTTTATTTAGGTTTTCATAATGGCCATCTATGGTTGTTCTAATATCTTTGAGCATCCTAACAATTGTTATTTTAAACTCTGCATCTGCTAATTTGGTTATATCTTATTCACTTAGGTCCTTTTCTGGGAATTTCTCTTGGTTTATTTTTGTTGTATTTCTCTGCCTCCACATTTTCTCTTCAAGGGAGTGACTGTGATCACGTGCTCAGGTGCACAAGCGTTGGTGGCCTTGGCCTTTGCCCCACTGCCGTGTGTGATGTTATGCTCGGTCCTGAGGGCACTGGCGAGTACCTTTGCTCAGCTTTGGGTCTCCGCCTGTTTCCGGGCTTTCGCCCTGCCCTTGCAGGAGAAGCCCACTTGAGGAACGGCTGCTAGCCTTGGCTCTATCGCTGGGCAGGACCCAAGCTCATCTCAGTAGCGGAACTCCGCCTCTTCTGGGCTTTTGGCTCCATCCCTGCGGGAGGAACCGGCTACCAAGTCAGACCACAAGCCTGGGTTGCATAGGCAGGGCAAGGCTGTGTTCCTCTGCCCTTGCTCAGGGGCTGGTCTCCACCCTTTCCAGGGTTCCCGCCCTTCTCCCGCAGGCTGGATTACAGGGTGCCGGCAGCTGAGCTTGACCGCTTTTGCATGCCCCCTTCTCCCCAGCTGGGCAAGATTGAGCTCACAGCTGAACCCAGTGGTGGCCAGCTGGCTTCCTCCCCCGCCAGCAGAACTGCGCTTTTGTCTCCCGCTGCTGCCCGCCATCCGGCGCGCCCTCAGCTGCGTGGGTGGGGGCATTGCAGCTCGGACCCTAAGACTTACTATTGTAGACCCAAAAGCTCCCTCCTTCCATGCGACTCTGCTCTGAATGCCGTGCGGGAGCTTGTTTGGCTGCTCTCCTGCTTCCCTTTGCTGGTATTGCTGTTTCTGGGGGAAATATTTACTTCAGCTTTGGGGAATGACTCGTCCCAGGGGTTAGGGTGGCTATGTCCCAAAATGTTTCCCCCTGTGCCTCCTAGATTACTCTCTCTTCCTGTTACTCCGGTCCTCTCCTCTTTCCCCCCATCCCCAGGAGCCCCAGTTGAGTGGTTGTGAGAGACATGTTCTGCGTGGTCCCCTTAAGAAGGATCCTGGGTCTGAGAAATCAGACTCTTTCTCACAAACAGTATCCTGACTTGTTTCCAGCTAAATACTGTCCTTACACCTCTTCTGGGCTCTGGGGCTGCAGGCTGGGGCTCAGTTTCTGGGGTTCAGAACCCTTCCCCCTCTGCTAAACTCACTTCCAGCCACGCGAGTCTCTCCCTGCTACCGTTCGCTCCGGGGAACTGGGCAGCCCTCTCTGCGTTTCTGCTATTCCTCCCAGTCTCGGTGTGGCTTCTTCAGTGTTCCTTGGTTGAAGAGTCCTCTTAGTTTAGTCCAAAGTTTGTTTTTCCAGATGATAGTTCATAAAATTTGTTTGTAATCCACTTTGGTTCTTGGAGGTAGATGTTGGTATGTCCGCCTACTCCAGCGCCATCTTGTCTCTGATCTCTATTGATTATTTTTAAGTGACTTAAAATCTTCAGTTCATAAAGAGCACTCTGACTTCTCTTTCCATGTCTTCCTGAAAGAAGGAGCTAAATCTCCCCCGTGAAAGCCGCCCTCCCCACATCTGGAGCCACACTTATTACTAGGGTTAAGACATCCAGCGCCAAAGAGGCTGTCTAAACAAACCTTTTCTTTTTTCTAATTTGCTATAGAAACCCAAACCTTGTTCAGAAACCTCACTAATGAGGTTGCTCAAATCTTGCTTAAATTCCTTTTTACGGGGTACTGACGTTTTTTTTTTTGTCCTATCAATTCCTCACAAATATATTGTTTTATTGTCTAAAAATTTTAAAGCACTGATTGGCTTATTATTCCTCTGAGTATCATTCATCATTCTCACATATGCACATATTTAGTTGTTTTTCTCCTGTTAATCTGGGTTTATGTCAATTTTATTATTAATCTTGTGGTAAGAATTTAGGAATGGTAGACTGGGGATGGTGGGGGGAGGAGCTGGAGGAGTGCTTTCTCCTCAACAATACCAAACTTTTTTTTTTTTTTTTTTGTATTTTTCTGAAGCTGGAAACGGGGAGAGACAGTCTGACAGACTCCCGCATGCGCCCGACTGGGATCCACCTGGCACGCCCACCAGGGGGCGATGCTCTGCCCACCAGGGGGTGATGCTCTGCCCCTCCGGGGCGTCACTCTGTTGCGACCAGAGCCACTCCAGCACCTGGGGCAGAAGCCAAGGAGCCATCCCCAGCGCCCGGGCCATCTTTGCTCCAATGGAGCCTTGCTGCGGGAGGGGAAGAGAGAGACAGAGAGGAAGGAGAGGGGGAGGGGTGGAGAAGCAGATGGGCGCTTATCCTGTGTGCCCTGGCCGGGAATCAAACCCGGGACTTCTGCACACCAGGCCAACGCTCTACCACTGAGCCAACCGGCCAGGGCCAATACCAACCATTTAAAATGCCAAATTTTGACTATTATAAATAAAACTGCTATAAATAGTCATGTGTAGGTTTTATGTAAACATAACTTTTCAACTTATTTGGATAAACACCTAAGAGCACTATTGCTGGCCCATATAGAAACGTTATAGGCAGCTTTGTAAAACAAAGTTATATCTATGATTATCTCTTAGAGGAGTGTTTCACAGCAAAGAGGAATATTTTTGAGGGCGGTAAGTAACATTGGGGTTATTAGATGTGCTTTATCCTTAAGATGGCTCTGCCTTTGACTGGAGCTGTCATTTAGTTCCGGCTTCAGAGTTTGTATTGTTGATTGATTAATGAAATCCAATTGTCATTTCTTCCTCTGAAATTAGGAAAGTAAAAGACATTGAATTATCTCAGCCCATATTCTGTTAATACAGGCCCTACCCACAATTTCTATTAATTTCCAGGGGACTTCTATTTTTAGAATAAATTATTCTGAGTTTTTGTTACTTTTGGATTATCCACTTTACTTGTATTTCACAGTCCTTGGCTATCATTTTCCCTCTATTCTTCTCTTACATGAACATAGAATTCAATCTCTCTTTAAAGTTCCCTAAACACACACACAAACACACACACATTGAAATGAACTTCACAAAGCACTTCTGGGAAGAACCTATTTTACTAAAAGTGTGAGGAAAACAGAGTGATTCCCCATAGTAGAGTTGCTCATCCCTTTTTCTTTCCAGTCTCTGATTTTGTTACTCTTTCCATCCCACCTTTTGTTACCCCCCCACCTTTAGTTTTTTTACAGATACTCCTATCACTTTATTATATAGAATAATTTAGTTCTCTGAAATGTGCTTGGCCAGACTCCAGGCATAATTTTGCATATCCAAAGACTCACGGCCTTTGCTGAAACAATGGGCTCTTTATGCCCATCCTTCTCTTTCAGCAGCATGGAAAAACTGGCAGAGGCTTCTACATTCACTTTTTTTTTCTTTTTCTAATCCCTCTCAGTCTCTGAATAAAAGGGAGTATTATATTTAGTTTTCTTTTAATTTGAAATGTTATCCCTTTAGAGGGGTTAAGTACAACAGTAATAATCAGTTTGATTTTTACATAATATTTTCTTATATTATCTAAATAGCTGAAAAATTTTCCAAATTGCTTTCCATAATCATGGCCAAATTTATTAATTGATGTTTGCAAAATTTACTATAGGTAAAATTTATTTCAAAATATCTTTCATTAAGCAGTGAATAATAAGGCAATCCCAGGGAGCACTGAGCACTATTATTGACTCTTGTTCTAAGAACTGCACATTTTTTAAAAATCCATTGCAAACACACACTCCATCAAAAACATTTAGAGGGCTTTCAAACTATTCTAGAAAGGAAAAATATTCATGTGACTTGTCATTATGATTATCAATTAGTGCCATTAGGTTTTATTAGAATCTCTACTAGTAGCTAAGGTAACTACTACACTCATACACATGCATATTTATATTCTGACTGTTGTACGGGGGAGAACCAGCCTACAAAAGCAGAAGGAACTTGTTGAGCATCATTATTAATGTATAATAAGTACAAAACAGAAAACGAGTTTCATGTGTAGAAAAGATCATGTATTGGGGTACTTAGCTTTGAAAAATTTACCTGTGTTCTCTAGCTTAATGACCTCACTAGCCTCATCACCTACTGTGTCCTATCTTTCTTCCTTTTCATCTTCCTTTTCTCAGGCTTGTCTGTTACTCTGAGCACCAGATATTTCCTGTCCTGATCTTTCCCCCACCCCAGTGACCCTTTGTCCCAACACTGCCACCAACATTTCCATGACTTTTACTCTTTCTAAATCTCAGTTTAATTATCTCTTAATCAGAGATCTATTCCTGACCTTCTATCAAAATTAAGTCTCCCATCTTGTATTTCTTTTCTTTTCTTTTTTTTTCTAGAAAATCTTATTTTTCTTCATACCACTTGCAATAATTTTATGTATTTGCCTCCTGTTTGTTTAATGTTATTGTTTTCACTAGATGCTATGATTTATGAAGACAGAAACCATGGTCACCATTCTTGCCACAGATGCTAACACTATTTGATGTCTATGTAAATAACTGTTGAGTAAATGAACAAAAAATGGGGGGGGGGGGCAGCAGAACAGGATACAAATAATAATATGCTTTTGCTATGCTTAAAATATACACTATATTGTTGGTAAGACTTGTGCTGATCTTAAGAAATAAATTACATTTATCCAGAGAAGTTTGACTTCAATTCTAAACTATACATTTAAAAGAAATCTTGCGGCCCTGGCCAGTTGGCTCAGCGGTAGAGCGTTGGCCTGGCGTGCGGGGGACCCGGGTTTGATTCCCGGCCAGGGCACATAGGAGAAGTACCCATTTGCTTCTCCACCCCCCCCCCTTTCCTCTCTGTCTCTCTCTTCCCCTCCCGCAGCTGAGGCTCCATTGGAGCAAAGATGGCCCGGGCGCTGGGGATGGCTCCTTGGCCTTTGCCCCAGGCACTAGAGTGGCTCTGGTCGCGGCAGAGCGACGCCCCGGAGGGGCAGAGCATCGACCCCTGGTGGGCAGAGCGTTGCCCCTGGTGGGCGTGCCGGGTGGATCCTGGTCGGGCGCATGCGGGAGTCTGTCTGACTGTCTCTCCCCATTTCCAGCTTCAGAAAAATACAAAAAAAAAAAAGAAAGAAATCTTGCTAAAAGGTGAGATAATTGCCCATCATTTTAGAAAATATAAAATTTGATCCTATTTCTGGCTGCAAAAAAGTTCACTTTATTCCTACATTTTGGTCAGAATGTGCTATACTGGTTCTGTACTGGATGTAGGTTCTTAAAGATACTCTTCACACAGTATTAGTTCACGCCCTTCAACAGTTGGATCTAGCAATCTCTGCTGGGGGATAGGCCATAAAGTTTTTTTTTTAGCATTCCTCCTAACTTAAATTTTGAGGCCATATTGTAAGGAAATGTTATGAGGAAAAAGGTCTCCATGTAAAGTTGGTTGAATTATTTTAAGTAAAGTTGTTAGTCAAAAGTAATTATTTTGTATGGAGCAATAAGGTACTAACAGAAGCTTTACACATATTGATTATGCATCATCTGTCTTGTTAGCATTTTTAACAAAATCAACACTTATAATTTGACATTACTCTAGACATTTTAAGGGATGATGAGAATGTATTCTGTTCTGTATTCTGTTCTACAGATTCTGTTGGTGGTTTTATGCTTACTCAATGCGATAACTACTAAATTATTCTCATTTGGAATGCATTGATTTGCTGTCTTTGAGGAGCTCTTATTACCTTTGAAATAAGAGACACACAAACCTACTTTCACACTGAATGCACACTCCTCTTCACAGTTTAGGCTGCTTTCAGATGTCACCTTCATAAACCTGTGTCTTCATTTTAACTTTGGGAATTTAAATTGAGCAAATCAAGCAGTTGTAAGTTTAATGAGTGAACCTCCACAAAGAAGCTATTTTGTGAAGTTTGGGCAATAAGTCGCTCTGGCATTTAAAATGTAATTCAGAAAAAATATAGAAAATAAGAGGAAGAGAACCTGAAATATAACTATCCAATCTAATCACCTTCTTTAATTGATAATTTTCATTCATTTTATTTATTATAATGGCCATTATATTAGCAATTATTTGCCATATGTATGCTTTTTTATTTTATATATTTAATATGGTATTTTTAATTGAATATTTTTATTTTTCTCCTGGACAGAATCTTTCTCAGAAAGACAATTATTTAATACACTTTTATGTTCTTCCAATCATGTTGTCTGTCTCTTTTTTCTTCTCTTTTTTTAAAATTTATATTTATTGATTTGAGAGAGAGAAAAAAGAAAACATCAGAGAGAAACATTGATTTGTTGTTCTACTTATTTATGTATTTATTGGTTGATTCTTGTATGTGCCCTGAATGTGGATGGAACAACAATCTTGATATATAAAGATGATGCTTTAACCAACTGAGATCTTTTCCTTTTTCTTGACTTTACGTTTTTTAAGCAATAGTAAACATTCCCCCTAAAATGATCATCACAATTAGTTCACCTATGTCTTGTAGCATTCCCTTAATGTGTTTTATGTGAATACATTCTCTAAAAGTATTAGCAGTGTAGGTTCATAAATGACACATTTCCTCGCAATGTATATCTGATAAGCATTCCAAGGTTAAAGCTTTTACTTTTTATTAATTAAAAGTTATTTCAACTTCTTCTTGTATTATATATTGCTATTAAGAAGTGTGCAATCGCCTCACCAGGTGGTGGCACATTGGATAGAGCACTGAACTGGGATGCAGTTTTGAATCCCTAAGGTGGCCGGCTTGACCACGGGCTCACCAGCTTGAGTGTGGGCTCACCAGCTTGAGCGGGAGATAGCTGGCTTGAGTGTGGCCATAGACATGACCTCATAATCACTGACTTGAGCCCAAAGGTCACTGGATTGAACTCAAGGTTTCTGGCTTAAGCGAGGGGCCACTTGCTCTGCTATAGCCTCCCCGCCCCTGGTCAAGGCACATAAGAGAAAGCAATCAATGCACAACTAAGGTGCTGCAATGAAGAATTGATGCTTCTTATTTCTCTCCCTTTCTCCCAGTCTGTCCCTCCCTTTATTTCTCTCTTTCTCCATCTCTCTTGCTAAAAAAAAACTGTGCAATCAAGCCACATGCCATTTCTCTATAAGCAATCTCTTTTTACTTTATTTATGTATTTAATAGTATAATGAGCAAATTAATGTAAAATCTATCACAATATCAAAATATTTTAAATAACATATCCTCACATATGTTGCTTTTCTGTTTTATCCCCCCCAACCAAGCCAGGTAACCAATATTTTAAATGTTGTGTTTATCATATACTTTCTTTTATAATTATATTTTTGTGTCTCAAAAAAATTTATTAAAATTATTTTTGTTTTGTATTTATAGCCATATATACTATTTTTTTGTGATTTATCTTGCCACCTTTTAATATTCCAGATTGTGAATATGACACATTATTTGTCCATTCTGTTGATGAATTTTTGGATTCTTTTTACTTGTTTGTTACTATGAACCATTATACCAGAAACATTCTTATCCAAGTTTCCCAGGAAACATACAAGAATTTCTCTTAAATATATGTGTAGTCATGAAAATGATGGTTTATAGAGTATGGACATGGTGAACTGTACAAGGTAATTTCTAATTGTTTTCCACAGTGGTTAAACTAATTAATAGTTCACTAGTAATATAAAAGAGTTTTTCACTAATGTATATTTATTTTAAATCTGGAGACTTAAGCTTTTACAATCAATACTTATAAAATGAACACATCAAAAGTTGATATGAATGTTTCTGATTATTATTGATAATGTGGCATATGATTTTTCATGTTTGTTGATCATATATTTATCATTTATATTTGACCCTTATGTGAAATGCTCATTCATCCTTTTCCCGTTTCCAGGTTGAATATGTTTTTTTGAGAGGGGGAGGGGGTCTTTTTAACATTGCTTTTTAAACTTTATTTAAAGTGACTTTAATATTTAAAAGTGTTTAATTTGTGAAGTTAAATGTAATATTATTTTTGTTTTTGTTGTTGACATTTATGTGTCTTAAGAAATCATTTCAGCCTTGTCTTGTGTGGTTCAGTAGATAGAGCATGGCCCAGCGTAAGGACCTCCTTGGTTCAATTCCCAGTCAAGGCACACAGGGAAAGTGACCATCTGCTTCTCGCCCCTTCCCTTTCCCCCTTCTCTTCTTCTTCCCATCCCTCAGCCAGTGGCTTTGTTGGTTTGAATGTGGCTGGGGGTGCTGAAGAAAGCTTGGTTTGTCTGGATGTATCAGCCACAGGGGCTAAAAATAGCTCAGTACTCGAACATGGGCCCCAGACAGGGTTGCTAGGTGGATACCTGTCCAGGAGAATGCAGGAGTCTGCCTCACTATCTCCCCTCCTCTCACCTAAAACAAACAAAAACAAACAAATAAAAAAAATCATTTCAAACTAAAAGTCTATAAATATATTAATGTATTTTCTAAAAGTTTTAAATTTCTGGCTTTAAAATAAGAGTTGCACCCTGGCCGGTTGGCTCAGTGGTAGAGCGTCGGCCTGGCGTGCAGAGGTCCCAGGTTCGATTCCCGGCCAGGGCACACAGGAGAAGCGCCCATCTGCTTCTCCACCCCTCCCCCTCTCCTTCCTCTCTGTCTCTCTCTTCCCCTGCCGCAGCCGAGGCTCCATTGGAGCAAAGATGGCCCGGGCACTGGGGATGGCTCCCTGGCCTCTGCCCCAGGCACTAGAGTGGCTCTGGTCGCGACAGAGCTACGCCCCGGAGGGGCAGAGCATCGCCCCCTGGTGGGCGTGCCGGGTGGATCCCGGTCGGGCGCATGCGGAGTCTGTCTGACTGTCTCTCCCCGTTTCCAACTTCAGAAAAATACAAAAAAAAAAAAAGAAAAAAATATAAGTCGCTAATCTATTTAGTTTATTTTTATGATGGTGTGAGGCAGAGATTTATTTTCTCTTTCTTTCTTATGGATAGTTATTAATTCAAGTTTATTTGTTCAATAATCCCACTTCTAAAATTTACCTTGCTATATCCCTTCTATCTTCTGACAAAATTTTAAACAGGTATGTTCTACTTCTGGGTTTTTTTTCTTTTTTCTTTTTCTTTTTTGTATTTTTCTGAAGTGAGAAGTGGGAAGACAGAGAGACAGACTCCCACATGCGCCCAACCAAGATCCACCCGGCATGCCCACCAGGGGGTGATGCTTTGCCCAACTGGGGCTTTGCTCCATTGCAACCAGAGCCATCCTCAGCACCTGGGCCAACTTTTCTCCAATGGGGCCTTGGCTGCAGGAGAAGAAGACAGAGACAGAGAGAAAGGAGAGGGGGAAAGATAGAGAAACAGACGGGTACTTCTCTTGTGTGCCCTGTCCTAGACCGGGACTTCCACACATCAGGTCAATGCTCTACCACTGAGCAAACTGGTTTTTATTGTTTTCTTCTGTTTATTTATTTTTTTATCACCGTGCCAATAACACATGCTTTTAATAACTACCTACAAGTCTATGCAGTTTATAGAGCAAACCCTTTCTCCTTTTATCTCCCTTTTCATCTTTCTTTGCAAAAGTCTTGGCTAATATTAGCAATTTGGTTTTTAATATAAATTTTAAACTTAATTTATCAAGTCCTAAAAAATCCTACTGGAACATAGGTTAATATTTTATTAACATAATAGATAAATTTAGGAAAAATAGCATCTTCAAAATATTTTCTTAACTATAAATGTAAGCCACCTCTCCATGTATTTAATGTCCTTCAGCAAAGAATTATAATTTGGCCTTTGCCAGTAAAGGATTCTTTATATTCAGTCCATTGATACAGAAGAACCTGTGCACTTAGAAAACAGTTTGACCCTGTGATCAAATTGCAATCTGACAGAAATTAACTAGAAACATCAGGGACACTTTAAAGTTTTATTTAGAAAACCAAAGTAAACTTCTTAAAAATGCTTAGGAACAATGTAAATTTTTTTGTTTCAAGGAGTGTCAGTTTAGAGAACATAAATATAGATATAAAAAATAGCTCTCATTTATCTACTGTAAAGCAGGACAGTTGCAGCATGGATAATTAAAAAGCACAGATGTGTGTACGAACTCTTTAACCTATGACGTTCACATAAAGCTATTTTTGATATAGAAATATTATCTTGAAGTCCTGGAAACAGGGACAGATGTGACATTCTGCAGTCAGATGCAGCATTCTGCCACTTAATGCTATCCATAGACAATTACTGAAGATCATTATTTCCGATCACCTTCTGCATCAGAACATTTACCAGAGCTAAGAAATAGCAAAACTGACTAAATTTAAATTATCCTTCTGTTCCTCTCCTAACCTTCTTGATTTGAACAATGAAATAGTCTAAATATAGGCAGAAAAAAAGTGATTAGACTTGGATTGAGAAAACACTAGGTAATTAGCTGGTTTGGCATATTCAAGTCCCCTTAACTGAACCACCCCAGAAAATCAACAATATTGACAATGGATTTCATAATTTTCCAAAATGTCCAAAAATGTTTTTTAAACTGTAGTAAAACCATGTTCCTTCTTTATTCAAAAAGAATAAAATTTCAACCATCTAATCAGTACCTCTATATATGAGGGACAAATTACTTCCATTAAATATGCCTTCCTAAATATCCATCTGTAAATTTCACTCAACCTTTTAAGACCCAACTAAATAAAATATTCTGCTTCTCTAGTCACCAAAATAAAATGTGATTTATTTTCTTCCTTAATACCCATGCTACATTACACCAGCAATATTTTGTTCTATAATGATTTTTAGATTGTCTCATTTTGCACATCTTCTGTTAAGGGCAGAGAAACTATTGGTAGTATTTTTAATGGCATTTTAAGACTCAATGAAATGTAGTTTCTGTCTTATAGCATAACACAATAAATATTTGGTTGGTTTTTTAAATATAAGTATACCAAAAAACAGTGATCAGTTGCCTTTCTCAAGTGGCCAGACATGATTTGCATCTACCTTTCATATTTCGCTCACTAGAATGTGAATTATTGGCACTAATGGGAAAATGCAAACTAGGATTATCACTGACTACTGAGGGCTGGCGGAAACGACGTTGTGCTATAACAAGCTAAGTCTATTTACATTGACTTCATGCTGCCTACTTAGAAGAGTTAAAGGTAGCCATTCAATCCTAATCCTCATGGCAATACTTTAAGTCTGAAACATTTTTATATTATAAAATGTTATCAATAGTGTTTTTATCCAAATGAAAAAAAAAGTCTTGAAAAAACAATGGAGAACAATTGTACTGATATTACAAAATACTGGACCCTGCTAATTCAGCATATAAGTAGTTCTTTTAAAAACAATTAATTTTTTTAATGTGTTGCTTAATAAGAACAAACATTTAGACATTTTGAAAATGACATATCAATGGTATAGAAATTAAATTAGATATAAATTCCAGGATATTAAGCTCTTTTTTTGTAAATTTGAAAAAAAAATGTTTATATTAACCCTAACAGATTCCTTAAACCCTTGCTACTACACCTTGTTAAAATTTGTTGGCCACAATTATCATCAATCAAATTTTATATACACAAAGAGATTACAATTCATTCTTTCAACAAAAATGGCTCCTTGTGCCACACACTGTTATTTCAGTTTTTATGAATAGAAAATTAAGAAAAACTTTCATTTAAGAACCTCAAATTCAGGTTAATGAGAAAAAAATATTTTATTAATATAGACTAAAGTCTAGGATTAAATAAAAAGTTATTCAGGTTTTAAATTTAATTCCACAAACATATTTTTTCTTTTCTCCTTATAATAATGTGACCAAATGTATCTAATTATAAACAATTGGTGTTTTTGATCCATATTTAATGATGACTTCATAAAATTAAGGAAATAAAAGTCATCAAATAAGCAGTTATTTGAATAAAGAAGCAGTTACTAGAGCTATTGAGCCATTCATTTTAAAAGAAATAGTTTCCCTCTTTTACCTTTGAATTAACCCTTGAATCAGAATACCAAATACAGTCCACAAATTAAAAACATAATCTGTCAGATGATTGCTGTGAATGCAACTTTCTTTACTGATGGCTCAAATTAATGTGTTTAATTACTGTAGGCAACTGTTATCCATCTGTCAAGAGAACTGTGCTTTTTCAAATTAAATTAAAAATTGTAATGGCACTTTTAAATTAAATGATACACTATGTTACAATGAAGATTGTGAGGCATAATCAAGCCTGAACTTATTATTTAGGCATATAATAACCCCACAGAATGAAATCAGCAACTGATAATTTTCTAAAATTAAGGTGGTCTATAGTAAGCTTGGAATCTATATGACAAACTGTCATTAATCAGATTAAGCTTTATACCATTGATTCCTGTCATGTATTCTTACTTTGTTTTTATTAAATTTTCTAAATCTAGTTATGGGCTTGCTTTCTGACTCCTGTTTTGGAATCTAGAATAATGTAGCTTGTCCAATGAAATGTTTTCTTTCTTTTCTTTTTTTGTATTTTTCTGAAGTTGGAAATGGAGAGGCAGTCAGACAGACTCCCACATGCACCCGACCGGGATCCACCTGGCATGCTCACCAGGGGGCGATGCTCTGCCCATCTAGGGCACTGCTCTGTTGCAACCAGGGCCATTCTAGCATCTGAGGCAGAGGCCATGGAGCCATCCTCAGCACCCGAGCCAACTTTGCTCCAATGGAGCCTTGGCTGTGGGAGGGGAAGAGAGAGACAGAGAGGAAGGAGAGGGGGAGGGGTGGAGAAGCAGATGGGAGCTTCTCCTGTGTGCCCTGGCTGGAAATCGAACCCCGAACTCCTCCACGCCAGGCCG
Source organism: Saccopteryx leptura (assembly GCF_036850995.1). Lineage (NCBI taxonomy): Eukaryota > Metazoa > Chordata > Mammalia > Chiroptera > Emballonuridae > Saccopteryx > Saccopteryx leptura. Next base: position 176,212,690 of record NC_089504.1, on the reverse strand, counting down.
ATGCTCTACCACTGAGCCAACTGGCCAGGGCCTCTTTCTTTTCTTATCCACATAAAAGTTAGTATCTTTAAAGTGTATGTAAATTCTCAAAGGTAAAACATTACTGAAGAGTCAAGGAAGACCTTACCTAGAAAATTATTATTCATTTTCTAACACAAAATTCTTATTTGTTTATATGAAGGAAACTTGTAAAATTATCGTTTTCAAAAATTTCATACTTCTAATCATTAATCCATATAAAATAGTGGTGACTTTTGTTTCTGAATGAAATGTGTCCTCTTGATCTAGAAACAAATTAGAGAACAACATTAAGAGCATGTGGAGTAGGTAATGAATAGGAATTATGTGGATAAATTCACTTCCAACAGAGAAAAAAGTACTAAGTTTGGAGCTGGACAGACCTCCTAACTCTGTCACTTGTAGTCTGGAAAACTTTGAGTTCTTTTTATTTTCTTAGAACACAGAATTATTTTAAAAATTGTCGGAATTTGTTTTATAATATATTAGAAGGTAAGAGAAAGTAAAACTGAGAAGTTTATATCTAAGTTGAACCTACTATGTGTCTATATTCTTAAAGAAAAATTATGAAATAACTTTGAAAGGAAAGTGTATATAAAAGGAAATAAAAATAATGTATACTGTTTTTATGAAACTGAAACCAATTTCTTCAAAATCAGCATGGTTGGATATAGAATATAATATTGAAGAAAAGTATTTTAAAATAAAGATTTAGATATTTAAAGAAGCCATCAATCAGCATGGATGAAAAACTAAGGAGTGTTAACCATTTTGTTTTAGACAATAAGGCTAGTGTTAGAACAGTTCATTTAAGTTAGCATCTTCTGTGAGAAAATCCTTTCTCTAAACACAAAAGAGACCGATTCTTTCAAATGGGCTGATTTGTTAAGACACTTGGTTCCTTATATCATGAAGTTGCTCAAAGCAAATTGTAGAGGGGATAATGTGCTAGTTCTTGAGGTGTTGACTTTTATTATTGTTGCTATATATTCCATGCAGGCTCTATAATTGATACTTTCATGGAAAATAACTAATTAATTTTATGCCAAATATATAATACCTCCATCTTAACTTCACATCTCTGTTTCTGCACTTATTGATGAGTGGAACACTTCTCCATCTAAGGTATTAGTGGCAATATATAAGGTGCCTCTGATGTGGTGGATTTATTATCCTCTCCTTGAAGCAATATCTTGACTTGGCTTCCAGACAATTGCATGTTAGGTCCTCTTCTAACTTGATTGACTCCCTCAGTCTCCTTTGCCTAATGTGCTTCACTTTCTCTATATCTGAACATTGGAGGGACTCAGGGCTCCAGCACATTTGTCTTTTGCTCTTTAAATTCATATCGGGGTGACCTTATCTATTGGCCTTAGCCTGTCTCCTGATCTCCAATTAATTAATTAATTAATTTGCTTACTTATTTTTATTTATTTATTTTAACTGAGTAGAGGAAGCAGAGAGACAGACTCCTGCATGTGCCCTGACCAGGATCCAACTGGTAACCTTGTCCAGGGCAAATGCTTGGATCAATTGAGCCACGAGCTATGGGGGGCAAAGGGGAGGGAGTGAGAAGGAGAGAGAAGCAGATAGCTGTTTCTCCTGTGTGCCCTAACCAGAAATCGAACCTGGGACATCTGCACACTGGACTGACACTCTACTGAGCCAACCAGCCAGGACCAACATATATTTGTTAATATTACTACTGCTTCTATATTACCACTATTGCTGCTATTATTACTATTGCCTGAAAGAAAAGCTTATTCTTGTTAAGAGTGGTACAAGGCACCTCTTTGAGTTGTCTCTCCACCAGAGCCAGACAAAACACATTTTGTGTATATTAGATAACCACAAATGCACCATAACAATCTATTGTAGCCAATGTTTGATGATGAGTCATCAGATAAATGGGGACATGGACAGACAGATACATATATATTTTCTTGAGCAAGAAAGGTTATGTAAAATTTCCCATCTCATGCATAATTCTTTCTTTTTTTCCCCCATTAGGGGAGTCTGAGTCATAGTTTGCCTTCTGTGCTCAAGTACACACTGATTTTTTGTGTGGAAAATGAAATAAAATCTATAAAGTTTACCAAAATATTAAATTGAGTGAGGGAGGGTCAGGCAATAGTTCCAGTTTAGCTTGTACTTTACATTAGCTCAGTTATCTCAGGAGGAAGATCATAAATATCTTTTTTCATTCAAACCTCAAGGTGAATTCATGCTGCTGGTTATTATATTTTAATCTCTAGATCAGATGCTTGAATCTAACACACAAAAAAAATTCTGTGTACAATGTATAAAAGAATTGATAAGAAAGTTTATATTTTGGTGAAATTGAAAAAAGTCTATAAAATTTTGCTTCATTTTATAAAAATATATGTATATACATGCAGCAATAGCAAAGAAATGTAAATTTTCTTACAACAAAATTTTTATTTATTTATTAGTTTATTCTCATGAGGAAAACTCCTAAATTTGAAATTACCAACAGGATATTTTACTATTAATAAATTTACATGATAGATTTGGATTAATTTTTTATAGATAAATTTTTATTAATGTTAATGGGGTGACATCAATAAATCAGGGTACATATATTCAAAGAAAACATGTCCAGATTATCTTGTCATTCAATTATGTTGCATACCCATCACCCAAAGTTAGATTGTCCTCCGTCACCTTCTATCTAGTTTTCTTTGTGCCCTTCCCCCTCCCCTTTCCCCTCTCCTCCTTCCCTTCTTCCCCCCCCCCCTGGTAACCAGCACGCTCTTGTCCATGTCTCTTAGTCTAGTTTTTATGTCCCACCAATGTATGGAATCATGTAGTTCTTGGTTTTTCTGATTTACTAATTTCACTCCATATAATGTTATCAAGATCCCACCATTTTGTTGTAAATGATCCGATGTCATCATTTCTTATGGCTGAGTAGTATTCCATAGTGTATATGTGCCACATCTTCTTTATCCAGTCTTCTATTGAAGGGCTTTTTGGTTGTTTCCATGTCTTGGCCACTGTGAACAATGCTGCAATGAACATGGGGCTACATGTGTCTTTACATATCAATGTTTCTGAGTTTTGGGGGTATACCCAGTAGAGGGATTGCTGGGTCATAAGGTAGTTCTATTTTCAGTTTTTTGAGGAACCACCATGCTTTCTTCCATAATGGTTGCACTACTTTACATTCCCACCAACAGTGAATGAGGGTTCCTTTTTCTTCACAACCTCTCCAGCATTTGTTATTACCTGTCTTGTTGATAATAGCTAATCTAACAGGTGTGAGGTGGTATCGCATTGTAGTTTTGATTTGCATTTCTCTAATAACTAATGAAGCTGAGCATCTTTTCATATATCTGTTAGCCATTTGTATTTCTTCCTGGGAGAAGTGTCTGTTCATGTCCTCTTCCCATTTTTTTATTGGATTGTTTGTTTGTTTGTTGTTGAGTGTTATGAGTTCTTTGTAAATTTTGGATATTAGGCCCTTATCTGAGCTGTTGTTTGAAAATATCATTTCCCATTTAGTTGGCTGTCTGTTTATTTTGTTGTCAGTTTCTCTTGCTGAGCAAAAACTTTTTAGTCTGATGTAGTCCCATTCATTTATCTTTGCCTTCACTTCTCTTGCCTTTGGAGTCAAATTCATAAAATGCTCTTTAAAACCCAGGTCCATGAGTTTAGTACCTATGTCTTCTTCTATGTACTTTATTGTTTCAGGTCTTATATTTAGGTCTTTGATTCCTTTTGAATTAATTTTTGTACAAGGGGACAAGCTGTAGTCGAATTTCATTCTTTTGCATGTGGCTTTCCAGTTTTCCCAGCACCATTTGTTGAAGAAGCTTTCTTTTCTCCATTGTGTGTTTTGGCCCCTTTATTAAAATTTATTTGACCATATATATGTGGTTTTATTTCTGGGTTTTCTATTCTGTTCCATTGGTCCTAGTGTCTATTTTTCTGCCAATACCATGCTGTTTTGATCATTGTGGCCCTATAATAGATTAATTTTTAAATGTATTTCTTTCTGACCAAGCAGTGGTGCAGTGGATAGAGCAACAGCCTGGGAAATTGAGGACCCAGGTTCGAAATTTAGATTACTGGCTTGAGCTTGGGATCATAAACATGAGACCAAGGTTGCTGGCATGAGCAAGGGGTCATTGGCTCAGCTGGAGCCCCCTGGTCAAGGCACATATGAGAAAGCAATCAATGAACAACTAATGTGCCTCAATAAAAAACTGATGCTTTTTATCTCTCCCCATTCCTGTCTGTCTGTTCCTATCTGTCCCCCCACTTGCTTAAAAAAAAAAGTATTTCCTGGCAAATTGTAGATTGCTATTGACGACCCAGTTTCAGCATTGAATAGCTGCCACTCAGACTCCTCAAGAAAAAGAAAAAATTTATATATGTAAAAATATAAAATTTCTCAATGTATAATGTTTATATAAGGAATCATGTAAATTTATCATCATTTTAAATATATTAGAAAGATCCCTGTAGAAAACAGAAAGAAAAGTATTGCCTAAAATGAATTGAAACACCAGTCATGCATTTACATTGTGACATTATCTAAGCTGGCAGCATAAGGTATCCTATGCACTGAATATACCATATTTCAATTATATAGCAAATAATAACATATAATAGCTTGGTATAAAACAGACTGATACAGAGTAAACTTCAAAGAGTTCTTTTAAATGATGCTAATGTGAAAGAAGTGAAGCAACAAAAGCTGGCAATTCTTCATCAGGCAATTTAATATGATAACAAGGATTTTATTCCTTGCAAAAAATGCCAATAAGAAGAAATAGTTGTGGAAGCATGAGAATTTAGTGCAATAAGCTGAACAAAATGCTTTAAATAAAATTCATCCTAAATAACTTGAGATTAAAAATGAAATATAACTCAGTATATACATATTTACACTTATCTCTTGTAAAGCATATGTTTTCTTCCAAGCTATGCGAGGACTTACCACTTGCCATGTTTTACAGTTAAATATTGTTAAATGCTCCAAGGCACAGTTCATAGCTACTTTCAAAATTAAAACTAACAAAAAATCTATTTTAAACACATCCTTGTTATTTGATACTTTAGTGACTGTACATCATATAAAGACAGCCTATTTTAAAGCTTTATAGCCTAGTACTGCAAATGTTGACATTGAATATTAATATGACCATTAGCAAAACATCTAATTTAATTGTATGTATTTTAATTCTACAAAGTAATATACTAGATATTTTTACAAAGCTGGAAGTGTTATCAATCTTGAATATTCCTTTCACTTCATTTTTTCTTCTTCTGTGATCAACTGTGTGTTATGTTTTTATCAGTTTTGTTTGTCTTCCAAGAGCCCTTATAAGATAAAGAATACTTATTTAATATGCAGGGTACTATTTGTATAACTTGACTCTTTTGTCTCTAAACAGCAGTACTACTACATTTATACTTTTGGTGTATAATATCTTAAGTATCATTTTTACATTAACAAGAGTCTTAAGAGAAACTAGATTGTAGAATTATAATAAATACCTGCATTGTTACTGTAACACTGCAAATAGATAAAACTGTGTGCTGATTTATTTATGTTTATTTTAGTAATGTTATAATTTATTATTTTAATGTACAAATTATCTTTGGCCTATCCAGGCTGATATAATAGTGTATGGTATATGTTTCTACTAAAAATAAGAATCTTAACTCTCAAAAAAAAAAAAATATATATATATATATTAGTCTAAGAGCAAAAATAACAGTTGCAAACACATATAATTTAATAGATATATCTAAATATCTAATATAAAACATCAAATATTTGATAATTTAGGGATATATAACTGTGTTTAATAAAGCATTGCTGGGTGGATACTTTAATAAGATTTTTCAATTCTTTTGTAATGGACTCATATTCTTAATAGGGTTCTAGCTTGCAATTATATTGTTGTACTGTTAGTGCTAGAACAGATCCAGAGTTGTTTACTGAGGGAAGTCTTAATTTTATACATAGAAAGCCCTCCATTCAACTCTGAAAGAAATTTTGACTGTCATTATATAAATTGTCTATAAGAAAAGATTAAGAAGGACCCACTTCTGCATATATATCTGAAAAAATCTAAAACACTAAATCAAAAAGTCATATGTACCCACATATTTATTGCAGCATTATTACAATAAACAAGATATGGAAGCAACCTAAGTGTCCGTCAAGAGCCAAATGGATAAAAAAGAAATAGTGCATAAAAACAATGGAATAGTGCATAAAAACAATACCATCATCCATAAAAAAAGAATAAAACCTTACCATCTGCCACAACATGGGTGAACCTAGAGGGCATTGCACTAAGTAAAGTAAGTCAGAAAAAAAAAAGACAAATGCCATATGATTTCACTTATATGTGGAATCTAAAAAGCAAAATAAACAAACAAGCAAGCCAGAAATAGACTAATAGATACAGAGAATATTTTAATGGTTTCCAAATAAGGGGAAGAGGGGGGAAGTAAAAAAGGTGAAGGAATTAAAAAATACATATTTGTAGATACAAAATAGTCATGGAGATATAAAATACAAAATAGAGAATATGGTCAATAATACTGTAATAATTGTGTTTGGTGTCAGCTGGGTACTAGACTCATTGGGCTAATCACTTTGTAAGTTATATAATATGTTGTATACCTGAAACTAATGTAATATTTTATATCAACTGTAATTATTAAATAAATATTTTTAATAAAATTTTAAGAAAAGGAAAGATGTTCACTGGCATCAAGGTGAGGGCTGAGGAATGCCAAGTGCATTTAGTGACATTAAATTCATTGAAATTTTTAGATAGAGTTTCTGTGGTGGAAAGAAGAGAAAGAAAGCCAGACACAAACAGTTTTGCAGGAGTGTGAAGTATTAAGAAATATGAATAAGCCATGAAAACTTGTGTTTTTCAGAAGACAATCTAGGGGCAGTAGTTGACAGAGAATGGGGGACTATGTAAGGCCGTAGTAAAGATTGTGCAATTTATTCATTTATTTATTTTAATTTTAATGGGGTGACATTGATAAATCAGGATACATATGTTCAGAGAAAACATCTCCATATTATTTTGAAATTTGATTATGTTGCATACACTTCACCCAAAGTCAAATTGTCTTCTATCACCTTCTATCTGGTTTTCTTTGTGCCCTTCCCCTCCCCCAACCCCCTCCCTTTTCTTCATCCCCCCTCCCTGTTACCAACACATTCTTGTCCATGTCTCTGAGTCTCATTTTTATGTCCCATCTATGTTTGGAATCATATAGTTCTTAGTTTGTTCTGATTTATTTATTTCACTCAGTATAATGTTATCAAGGTCCATCCATGTTTTTGTAAATAATCCAATGTTATAATTTCTTATGGCTGAGTAGTATTCCATAGTATATATGCACCAAAGCTTTTTAATCCACTCATCCACTGACAGACACTTGGGCTATTTCCAGATCTTTGCTATTGTGAACAATGTTGCTATAAACATGGGGGTGCATTTCTTCTTTTGGAACAGTGTTCACAAAAATAAACTCAAAATGGATAAAAGACTTAAATGCAAGCCATGAAACCATAAGTGTCTTAGAAGAAAACATAGGTAGTAAGCTCTCTGACATCTCTTGAAGCAATATATTTGCTGATTTATCTCCACGGACAAGTGAAATAAAAGACAGGATAAACAAATGAGACTATATCAAAATAAAAAGCTTTTGCACAGCTAAAGACAATAAGAACAGAATAAAAAGACAAACTACACAATGGGACAACATATTTGACAATATGTCTGATAAGGGGTTAATAACCAAAATTTATAAAGAACTTGTAAAACTCAACACCAGGAACACAAAAAATGCAATCAATAAATGGGCAAAAGAAATGAATAGACACTTCTCCAAAGAGGACATACAGATGGCCAATAAGCATGTGAAAAAGTGCTCAACATCACTAATCATTAGGGAAATGAAAATTAAAACCACAATGAGAGATCTCCTCACACCAGTCAGAATGGCGCTCATCAATAGAACAACAGAATAAGTGCTGGTGAGGATGTGGAGAAAAGGGAACCTTCCTGCACTGCTGGTGGGAATGCAGACTGGTGCAGCCACTGTGGAAAACAGTATGATTTCTCAAAAAGTTAAATTGATCCAGCTATCTATTTTTAGAAATATACCCTAAATTTGTGCAATTTAAACAACAAGAACATCTTGGTATTTTTCCTATTCTTTGAAATTAAAAAGAAATAATACAATGAGAGAAATGTTAAGTAATCAGAAGAGGATAATTGATTATTTACAGTTTTAAAAGATGAGAGAGGATAGAGTCCAAAACAATGTAAAATCACCAGCCTTAGGGAGGAGGTAGGAGGTTCTCTACTTAATAGTATAAACTGAAGAAAAAATATATACAGATATAAATAGGGTTGAATATTTTACATAAAGAAAGTTAAGTTGTTTCCATCTGATTCTTTTTCTTTTAAAAAGAAGTCAAGTTTGAGAAGAGACAAGATGGTGCTGGAGTAGGCAGACATACCAACATCTACCTCCAAGAACCAAAGTGGATTACAAACAAATTTTAAGAACTATTATCTGGAAAAACCAACTTTGGACTAAACTAAGAGGACTCTTCAACCAAGGAACACTGAAGAAGCCACACCGAGACTGGTAGGAAAAGTGGAAATGCGGAGAGGGCTGCCCAGCTCCCTGGAGCGAACGGCAGCAGGGAGAGACTCGCGTGGCGGGAAGTGAGTTTAGCAGAGGGGGAAGGGTCCTGAACCCCAGTAACCAAGCCCCAGCCTGCAGCCCCAGAGCCCAGAAGAGGTGTAAGGACAGTATTTAGCTGGAAACAAGTCAGGATACTGTTTGTGAGAAAGAGTCTGATTTCTCAGACCCAGGATCCTTCTTAAAGGGACCGCGCAGAACATGTCTCTCACAACCACTCACCCAGGGCTCCTGGGGACGGCGGAAGAGAGGAGAGGACCAGAGTAACATGGAGAGAGTGTAATCTAGGAGGCACAGGGAGAAACATTTTGGGAGATAGCCACCCTAACCCCTGGGATGAGTCACTCCCCAAAGCTGAAGTAAATATTTCTCCTAGAAACAGCAATACCAGCAAAGGGAAGCAGGAGAGCAGCCAAACAAGCTCCCGCGCGGCATTCAGAGCAGAGTCGCATAGAAGGAGGGAGATTTTGGGTCTACAGTAGTGAGTCTTAGGGTCCGAGCTGCAACGCCCCCACCTACGCGGCTGAGGGCTTGCTGGAGGGTGGGCAGCAGCACGAGACAAAAGCGCGGCTCTGCTGGCATAACCAGAAGCCAGCTGGCCACCACTGGGCTCAGGTGTAGGCTCATTCTTTCCCAGCTCGGGAGAATGGGGCGTGCAAAAGCGGTCTAGCTCAGCTGCCGGCAGCCTGTAATTCAGCTTGCGGGAGAAGGGCGGGAACCCCAGAAAGGGAGGAACCAGCTCCTGAGAAAGGGCACAGGAGCACAGCCTTGCCCCGCCCATGCAACCCAGGCTGGCGGTCTGACTTGGTAGCCGACTCCTCCCAGAGGGTGGAACCAAAAGCCCAGAAGAGGTGGAGTTCCGCTACTGAGCTGAGCTTGGGCACGCAGTCCTGCCCGGCAGTAGAGCCAAGGCTAGCAGCTGTTCCTCCAGTGGGCTCCTCCTGCAAGGGTAGGGTGAAAGCCTGGAAACAGGCAGAGACCTGCAGCTGAGCAAAGGTGCTCGCCAGTGCCCTCAGGACCGAGCAAAACATTATACACAGGGGCGGAGCAAAGGCCAAGGCCATCAACGCTTGTGCACCCGAGTGCGTGATCACAGCCACTCCTGTGAAGAGAAAATGCAGAGGCAGAGAAATACAACACAAATAAACCAAGAGAAATCCCCAGAAAAGGACCTAAGTGAAGCAGATATAACTAAATTAGCAGATGCAGAGTTTAAAATAACGACTGTTAGGATGCTCAAAGATATTAGAACAACCAAAAATGGCCATTATAAAAACCTAAATAAAGAGATAATAAATATAAAAAAGGACATTGAAATAATAAAAAGAATCAGTCAGAAATGACAAATACAATATCTAAAATAAAGAATACAATGGCCCTGGCCAGTTGGCTCAGCGGAAGAGCGTCAGCCTGGCGTGCGGAGGACCCGGGTATGATTCCCGGTCAGGGCACATAGGAGAAGTGCCCATTTGCTTCTCCACCCCCAACCCCCTCCTTCCTCTCTGTCTCTCTCTTCCCCTCCCACAGCCAAGGCTCCATTGGAGCAAAGATATCCCGGGCGCTGGGGATGGCTCCTTGGCCTCTGCCCCAGGTGCTAGAGTGGCTCTGGTCGCGGCAGAGCGATGCCCCAGAGGGGCAGAGCATCGCCCCCTGGTGGGCAGAGCGTCGCCCCTGGTGGGCGTGCTGGGTGGATCCCGGTCGGGCGCATGCGTGAGTCTGTCTGACTGTCTCTCCCCGTTTCCAGCTTCAGAAAAACACACACACACACACAAAAAAGAATACATTGGAAGGAATTAAAAGCAGGATGGATGAAGCAGAGAATCGAATCAGCGAGTTAGAGGACTCGATAAATAAAGGAACAGAAGCAGAGCTGAAAAAAGAAAAGAGATTCAAAAAGTCTGAGGAAACTCTAAGAGAGCTCTGTGACAACATGAAGAGAAATAATATCTGCATCATAGGGGTTCCTGAAGAAGAAGAGAAAGAACAAGGGATAGAGACTTTGTTCAAACATATCATAGCGGAAAACTTCCCCCAATTAAGGCAGGAAAACATTTCACATGTTCAGGAAGCACAGAGAACTCCATTAAGGAGAAAACCAAAGAAACCAACACCAAGACACATCATAATTAAAATACCAAAGCTAAATGATAAAGAGAAAATATTAAAAGCTGCTAGAGAAAAAAAGACTATCACCTACAAAGGAGCCCCCATAAGGATGACTTCTGACTTCTCAACAGAAACACTTGAGGCCAGAAGGGAATGGCAAGAAATATTCAAAGTAATGCAGAACAAGAACCTACAACCAAGACTACTTTATCCAGCAAGGCTATCATTTAAAATTGAAGGAGAAATAAAAAGCTTTACAGACAAAAAAAAACTCAAGGAATTCACTGCAACCAAACCAAGACTGCAAGAAATGCTAAGGGACCTGTTGTAAAGAGATCAAAGGAAAAAAAGAATATAGCAAAAGAGGAATACAGTTTTAAAGAAAAAAATGGCAATAAACAATTACATATCAGTAATAACCTTAAATGTTAATGGATTAAATGATCCGATCAAGAGACATAGGGTAGCTGCGTGGATAAGAAAACAGGACCCATACATATGCTGTCTACAAGAGACACACCTTAAATCAAAAGATGCACACAGACTGAAGATAAAAGGATGGAAAAAAATATTTCACACAAATGGATATGAAAAAAAAGCTGGGGTAGCAATACTTATATCAGACAAAATGGACTTTAAAACAAAGACCATAGTTAGAGATAAAGAAGGTCACTACATAATGATAAAGGGAGCAATCCAAAAGGAAGATATAACCATTATAAATATCTACACACCTAATATAGGAGCACCTAAATATATAAAGCAGACTTTGATGGACTTAAAGGGCGAGATCAACAGCAATACTATAATAGTAGGGGATTTCAATACCCCATTAACATCATTAGATAGATCCTCAAGAAAGAAAATTAACAAAGAAACAGCAGACTTAAAGGACATATTAGATCAACTCGATTTAATAGATATCTTCAGAACCTTTCACCCTAAAACAGCAGAATATACATTCTTTTCAAGCGCTCATGGTACATTCTCTAGAATAGACCACATGTTAGGGCACAAAAGCGGTCTCAACAAATTTAAAAAGGTTGAAAACATATTGAGCACTTTCTCTGATCACAATGGCATTAAACTAGAAATCAACCAAAATAGAAAAATTGAAAAACATTCAAACACATGGAAACAAAATAGCAAGTTATTAAATAACGAATGGGTTAACATTGAGATAAAAGAAGAAATTTAAAAATTCCTAGAAACAAATGATAATGAGCATACATGAACTCAAAATTTATGGGACACAGCAAAAGCAGTCCTGAGAGGGAAGTTTATAGCATTACAGGCATACCTCAAGAAGCTAGAAAAAGCTCAAATAAACAACTTAACCCTGCATCTAAAAGAACTAGAAAAAGAACAGCAAGTAAAGCCCAGAGCTAGTAGAAGGAAGGAAATAATAAAGATCAGAGCAGAAATAAATGACATACAGGCTAAAGAAACAATACAGAGGATCAATGAAACCAGGAGCTGGTTCTTTGAAAAGGTAAACAAGATCGATGAACCTTTAATGAGACTCACCAAGAAAAAAAGAGCGAGGACTCAAATAAATAAAATTAGAAATGAGAGAGGAGAAATAACAACTGACACAACAGAAATACAAAATATTGTAAGAAAACACTATGAAGAACTGTATGCTAAAAAACTAGACAACCTCGATGACATGGACAAATTCCTTGAATCATATAATCTTCCAAAAATCAATCTGGAAGAATCAGAAAACCTAAACAGACAATTACAACAAATGAGGTTGAAACAGCTATCAAAAAACTCCCAAAAGGCCCTTGCTGGTTGGCTCAGTGGTAGAGCGTCGGCTTGGTGTGCAGAAGTCCAGGGTTCGATTCCTGGCCAGGGCAGACAGGAGAGGTGCCCATCTGCATCTCCACTACACCCCCTCTTCTTCCTCTCTGTCTCTCTCTTCCCCTCCCGCAGTGAGGCTCCATTGGAGCAAAGATGGCCCGGGCGCTGGGGATAGCTCCTTGGCCTCTGCCCCAGGCGCTGGAGTGGCTCTGATAACAGTGGAGCGACACCCAGGAGGGGCAGAGCATCGCCCCCTGGTGGGCAGAGCGTCGCCCCCTGGTGGGTGTGCCGGGTAGATCCCGGTCGGGCGCATCGGGAGTCTGTCTGACTGTCTCTTTCCGTTTCCAGCCTCAGAAAAATAAAAAAATAAATAAAATAAATAAAAAAACTCCGAAAAAAGAAAAGTCCTGGGCCTGATGGCTTCACAAGTGAATTCTACCAATAATTTAAAGAAGAACTAACTCCTATCCTTCTCAAGCTATTTCAAAAAATTCAAGAGGAAGGAAGACTTCCAAACTCCTTTTATGAGGCGAGCATAATTCTGATTCCAAAACCAGGTAAAGACAACACAAAAAAGAAAATTAGAGGCCAATATCCCTGATAAACTTAGATGCAAAAATCCTCAACAAAATATTAGCAAACCCGGATCCAGTAATATATGAAAAAAGTCATACACCATGATCAAGTGAAATTTATTCTTGGGAGGCAAGGCTGGTACAATATTCGCAAATCAACCAATGTGATTCATCACATAAACAAAAGAAAGGAGAAAAACCACATGATAATTTCAATAGATGCAGAAAAAGCATTTGATAAAATCCAGCACCCTTTCATGATCAAAACTCTCAGCAAAGTGGGAATACAGAGAACATACCTCAACATGATAAAGGCCATCTATGACAATCCCACAGCCAACATCATACTTAATGGGCAAAAATTAAAAGCAATCCCCTTAAGATCAGGAACAAGGCAGGGGTGCCCCCTTTCACCACTCTTATTCAATGTAGTTCTGGAAGTCCTAGTCACAGCAATCATACAAGAAAAAAAAAATAAAAGGCATCCAAATTGGAAAAGGAGAAGTAAAACTATCATTATTTGCAGATGATATGATATTGTATATAAAAAACCCTAAAGTCTCAGTCAAAAAACTACTAGACCTGATAAATGAATTTGGCAAGTTGGCAGGATATAAAATCAATACTCAGAAATCAGAGGTATTTTTATACACTAATAATGAACTGTCAGAAAGAGAAATCAAGGCATCGATCCCCTTTACCATTGCAACCAAAAAAATAAAGTACCTAGGAATAAATCTAACCAAGGAGATTAAAGACTTGTACTTGGAAAATTATAAAACATTGATAAAAGAAATCAGGGAAGATACGAATAAGTGGAGGCATATACCATGCTCATGGTTAGGAATAATAAACATCATTAAAATGTCTATATTACCCAAAGCAATTTATAAATTCAAAGCAATACCGATTAAAATACCAATGACTTACTTCAAAGATATAGAACACATACTCCAAAAATTTATATGGAACCAAAAGAGAACACGAATAGCCTCAGCAATCTTGAAAAGGAAGAATAAAGTGGGAGGTATCACACTTCTGGATATCAAGTTATATTATAAGGCCATTGTACTCAAAACAGCATGGTACTGGCATAAGAACAGGCACATAGATCAATGAAACAGAACAGAGAACCCAGAAATAAACCCACAGCTCTATGGACAACTGATATTTGACAAAGGAGGTAAGGAAGTACAATGGAGTAAAGACAGCCTCTTCAACAAATGGTGTTGGGAAAATTGGACAACTACCTGCAAAAAAATGAAACTAGACCACCAACTTACACCACTCACAAAAATAAACTCAAAATGGATAAAAGACTTAAATATAAGCAGGGAAACCATAAACATCTTAGAAGCAAACATAGGCAGTAAGCTCTCTGACATCTCTCGCAGCAATATATTTGCTGATTTGTCTCCACAGGCAAGTGAAATAAATACAGGATAAACAAATGGGACTTTGTCAAACTAAAAAGCTTCTGCACAGCTAAAGACAATAAGAACAGAATAAAAAAACAAACTACACAATGGGAGAATATATTTGACATTGCGTCTGATAAGGGGTTAATAACCAAAATTTATAAAGAACCTGTAAAGCTTAATACCAGGAAGACAAACAATCCAATCCAAAAATGGGCAAAAGAAATGAATAGACACTTCTCCAAAGAGGACACACAGATGGCCAATAGGTGTATGAAAAAATGTTCAACATCATTAATGATTAGAGAAATGCAAATTAAAACCACAATGAGATATCACCTCACACCAGTCAGAATGGTGCTCATCAATAAAATAACACAGAATAAGTGCTGGCGAGGATGTGGAGAAAAGGGAACCCTCCTGCACTGCTGGTGGGAATGCAGACTGGTGCAGCCACTGTGGAAAACAGTATGGAGATTCCTCAAGAAATTAAAAATCGAACTGCCTTTTGACCCAGCTATCCCACTGTTAGGAATATACCCCAAGAACACCATAGCACTGTTTGAAAAGAAGAAATGCACCCCCATGTTTATGGCAGCATTGTTCACAATAGCAAAGATCTGGAAACAGCCCAAGTGTCCATGAGAGGACGAGTGGATTAAAAAGCTTTGGTATATATATACTATGGAATACTACTCAGCCATAAGAAATGATGACATCGGATCTTTTTCAACAACATGGATGGGCCTTGATAACATTATACTGAGCGAAAGAAGTAAATCAGAAAATACTAAGAACTATATGATTCCATACATGAGTGGGACATAAAGATGAGACTCAGAGACATGGACAACAGTGTTGGGGTTACAGGGTGGGGTAAGAGAGGGAGGGGGTTGGGGTGAGGAGGGGCACAAAGATCATGGCTTTTTAGTATTGCCATATTCCCCCTTTAATCTATAAACAGACAGCAAATATTTACTTATGGTGTTTCTACTATAAAGACGGCTGTCTTAGGGACAAATGCTGATGAACTATTTCAGCAGTTCCTCCTTCTTCAAAGACTTATATGTCAACATAGAGTTTCATGTTTCATAGGACATACTCAAGCTCACTTCATGCTCCCTGGAGCTTTAGCACAAGGGACTGTCTTTTTTTTTTCTCTCTCTCTCTTTTCTTTTCTTTTTTTTTTTTTTGGTTGTATTTTTTCTTTTATTTACTTATTTTTTGTATTTTTCTGAAGATGGAAATGAGGCATCAGTCAGACAGACTCCCGCATGCGCCTGACAGGGATCCACCTGGCATGCCTACCAGGGGGGAATGCTCTGCCCACCTGGGGTGTTCTGTTGCAAACAGAGCCATTCTAGCACCTGAGGCAGAGGCCATGGGGCAATCCTTAGTGCCCGGAGTGGCTTTGCTCTGGTGGAGCCTTGGCTGCGGGAGGGGAAGAGAGAGACAGAGAGGAAGGAGAGGGGGAGGGTGGAGAAGTAGATGGGTGCTTCTTCTGTGTGCTCTGACTGGGAATCGAACCCGGGAATCCTGCACACCAGGCCAATGCTCTACCACTGTGCCAACCGGCCAGGGCCTAGGAATGCCTTTTTTGATCAAGGTACCCAAAAGAAAATTATATGGAGCAACCATGACAGACCGAGCAAGTCAGTCTCATATTATTCATCACCAGAATGCTGCATGCAGCCCAGTGTAAACAGTTTCAACTTTCTCGGGAAGCAGCACGGCAGATTGGGAAATCCTGTCCAAGGGGTCCTATACTGCCCCTTTATTTGGAGTTAAGCCTCAAGGACCCCTACCAGGACAACTTTGGCAGATGGATGTTACTCATATACCTTCATTTGGCAAACAGTCGTATGTCCACATTACAGTGGATACATATTCCGGATCTATAGTAACCTCTGTCAGAACAGGAGAGGCTGCTAAGCATGCTATAGCTCATTGTCTGTATGCATTGTTCTATTATTGGATTTCCTAAACTGGCTAAACTGAAAATGCTCCTGCATATGGAGCAAAAGGATTTACTGTATTTTGTCATGCTTACAATCTTTAAATTTAAGGTAAACTGTACTCAGCAAACATTTTAAGGTCAATTTAAAAAAAAAATTCAAGAGGGGGTAGTCATATCCTGGAACTCCTACGGGTCTACCATATCATGATTTTTACTTAAAAAAAATTTACATTTCTTTGGAATGCTGATGAACAGGAGACACCAAATCTTTTGCACCTGCAAACTACTACCTTCTTTATTAGATCCAGCTAATAACACTGTTTTTTCTTTTTCCAAATAGCTCCAGATATATGGAAAAGATTTATATAGGCGGATGGGGATCCTCATACTCCTCAGCGAGATCTTCTGAGAATGGCTTTTAAGATACCTAGAGGCAGAAAAAGCCCAATAGAGATTAGGGGAACTACCAGCTCTTAGGATACACCCTTAAAGGCTCCAACGCCCCAAAGGGGTCTCATAAGATGCCATCTGGGTCCTGCTTCAATAGTAGAAAGGAAGGTCATTGGGCTAAAGCCTGCCAGGCTTACATGCCTCTGCTGTGAGGAAACAGGGACACTGGAAGTTAGGCTTCCCCCTCGCTCCTCTAAGGGAGGGTTCAGTCTCTTCCAGCCCTGATCCAGCCACCTATGACCTAACCTTGCCCAGAAAGCTGGGGTTTGCCACTGAAGGTTAAGATGCCCAGGACCATCAGCATATGCCCCATTAATATTAAGCAGGTACATATTAATTAAATGGTACAGGACATATTAATTGGTCATCATACATAAACCATTCGATTATAATAAATCCTTGTCAACAGGACTATCCCTGTCCAAAGGGGGTCCCTTAATCTACCAACCTCCGTGAAACCAACAACCCGAGGGACACCACATGGTAGCACTCTTCTTGCTCCGGGCCCATTAATCGTGGGGGTTTCTAAACTGGGTCGTAAACGGCATCTGGTTCTTACCTCAGGGCCATGGAACGTAAAATCGCCCATGACTTGCTCTTAAATAAGACATCTCGATGGATTAGTCGCTATTAAGTCCGTGATCCCGGCATAGCTTGCACTGTCATGCCTGGGGTGGCATGACACTGTGGACGAGCCCAGGGTATTTCTTCCAAGAAGCACGTAAGCTGATCTCATTTGCACAAAGGCCTCTTGACTATGTTTTGCCTGAAGAGTCAGATTTTTTATTCTTTCCTCAAATATCTCTGTTGTGGGTGTTGATAGTCCTATTTGCTGCTGCTTTGCTTAATATATAGTGTTTCCTTTATCCCTCCTATCTCAATGCCTCACTCATATTTCAGGCTGGGACCTACTCCTAATTTAGAGCTCTCTTTCCCGCTTTTGCCAACTTTTTTATGAATCTACCTTTGCCACCCAGCTTAGTGTATCCCAAGGCTCTCTTTACCATGCCACAGTTGCAGAGCTTCAGGGAAAAGCAACCTGGTCTCATCTCTCCAGGCAGAGGAGAACAGAAGCTCCATATCCACGCATGCTGCAAATGGCTTTTCCAGTCTACGTGAACCATTCCCAGCTAGAAGCAGCGGTCATTGGGACTTGGACATGAGCTGCAAAGTATAGAATGGTGACAACAATTCCAGTGCCATGCGGACTTTTCCTGGATGTGGATTTTTCCTGGACTCCTGCTCCCTGTGACAGCTCCTAACAGACTGAACTGTGGTTGGGTTCCTTTTTTCAGGGATTTGGCATAGTGATGGGGCCAACTTGGACTCGGTGAACATGTTAAGGACACTGCTCTTTTATGGTTTCTTGCTGTATTGGCCAAGAGTTTGCTTAAAGGCTTTTAATCACTGTAAAAAAATAGAAAACTGGATAAAGAAGATGG
This sequence comes from Saccopteryx leptura, assembly GCF_036850995.1. Classification (NCBI taxonomy): domain Eukaryota; kingdom Metazoa; phylum Chordata; class Mammalia; order Chiroptera; family Emballonuridae; genus Saccopteryx; species Saccopteryx leptura. Next base: position 176,194,197 of record NC_089504.1, on the reverse strand, counting down.
GACACATATACACCATGGTATATTATTCAGCTAGAAGAGATAATGACATCAGATCACTTACAGCAGAATGGTGAAATCTTGATAACATTATGCGGAGTGAAATAAGTGAATCAGAAAAAAACAAGAACTGCAGGATTCTATACATTGGTGGGACATAAAAGCGGTACTAAGAGACATGGACAGGAGTGGGGTGGTTACGGGGGGTGGGGAGAGGGAAGGAGGGAGAGTGGGAGGGGGAGGGGGAGGGGTACAGGGAAAACTGGATAGAGGGTGATGGAGGACAATCTCTCTTTGGGTGATGGGTATGCAACAGAACTAAATGACAAGATAATCTGGAAATGTTTTCTTTGAATATATGTACCCTGATTTATTTATGTCACCTCATTAAAATAAAAATTTATTTATTAAAAAATAAAAATAAATAAAAGCACGAGTGCAGTCATTAACTACAAAAAAAAAAAGAAGTCAAGTTTACTTGCTGAGAGTTTGCAGGATAAGGTTCATCCAATGTTTGAAAAAATAGTAGAGAAGTATGAGATAATTGTAGAGAAAGTAGAAGTGAGTTATCAATGAATTAGAAATGTAGAAGAGCGGAGGATCCATTTGAAACTGTTGATTCTCAATTTACATTAGAATTAATATATTGTCTAATGGGACATTTCCCAGTGGTTTTAGAACAATCAGTGCAGCTTTAGAGAAAACAGATGGTTGGGTTCATTCAGAGTAGGGATTTGGGCAGATGCATTCAATTAGAAAGTAAGGCAAAGGAGTTTAGTTTTGCAAGAGGTTTACTGAAATGACGTGCCATAAAATTTGAACAGAAGAGGAGTGAAGGGACCACCAAAATAGATGGTCTCATTTTTGTTAAAGAACAAAAGTAAATAAGCAAGTTGAAAAGAGAGTAGGTAGTATTCAAGTTTATTAGTTTTATAATTGTTACACGTGTTGACAAAACCATGGTAAATAGAGGCAGAGATTGTCACTGAGGTTGAATGATTTAAGTCAGGAGGAGACCTTTGGGTGGAACATGCCATTTGCAGAACATCAGTCACCAGGGCAATGGCTGGTCTGAGATGTACAGGGATACAGAGAAGATCTGTAAGCCGAGAGATAAAATTGCAGACAAATAAGAGGAGGTTACAAAAAGTTATTTAACAACAACAAAAAAAAAAAAAAAAAAGGAAGGAAAGAGGGTACAGCAGCTGAATACCATAACTCCCAAAGGGCCTTTCATTTCTCAAGAAGATAAAGAAGTAATCGTTGACAGAGGCATTGAGATGAGAAAAGGGGCAAAAATCACACACCTCACCCCAAGATCACTGAAGAAAATTAGAGAGAAAATGGAGTGTGTTGGGTAAAACCAGTTTCACTTAAGTCAAAGAGGTTGAGGAAGAACCTTAAAGAACCTTCTTCCTGAAGTTATGGCATTTATATAGGTCAAAGTTAGAGGAGTCTGATTGGAAAGGACTGGGTCAGGTCACTGAAGTATTAGAGTTTGGGAACTACAGTGAAGGAAAAGCTCAATGAATAAAGAGAAAATGACAAGATGAGGAAGGTAACAGCTTATAATTTGACTATAACTATAAGTTTTGACTGATAAAAACTGGAATGTGCACAGGATGGGTCTGGTCTCAACAGTTACTTTAAGAAGAATATCCTGCATACAGTAACTACATAAACATTTAAAAGCTCAGCTGATGGATCATCATAAAGTGGATTAAATAAGGTTATTTATGTAAAGGGAAACAAAATAAAAAAATAAATGAATGGAACTACATCAAACAAAGTTTTTGCAGAACAACAATAAAGCATCAACAAAATGAAAATACAATCTCCTGAATGGGAGAACTATTCACCAATGATACATCAGATAAGGGGTTAATATCCAAAATTTAAAATAACTCATCTAACTTAACACCAAAAAAAACAAATGATGCAATTAAAACATGGGCAAAGGACCTGAAGAGACACTGTTTCAAAGAGGATATATAGATGGCCAATAGACATATGAAAAGATGCTCTATGTTACTAATCATGAAAAAAATGTGAATTAAAACTACAATAAAATGTCACCTCACACCTGTCAGAATAACCATCATCAATAAAACAACAAACAGCAAGAGTTGATGAGGATGTGGAGGAACTGTAGTGGACTGTTGGTGGGAATGCACACTGGTGCAGCCACTGTAGAAATCAGTATGATGTAACCTCAGAAGAATGAAAACAGAACTGCCTTATGACCCAGTGACTTCATTTCAGGATATAAATCCAAAAAACCCCAAAACACTGATTCAAAATAATATATGCATCCCTATGTTCATTGCAGCGTTATTTATAATGGCCATTATTTAAAAGCAGCCCAAGTGCCCATCAATAGATCTATGGATAAAAATAATCTGTGGTACATTTACACAATGAAATACTACTCAGCTATAAAAAAAGAACATCTCACCTTATGAAATAGCATTGATGAACATAGAGGATATTACACTAAGTTATATAAGCCAGTCAGAGAAAGACAAGTACCATATGATTTAACATATATATGGAATCTAAAAAATCATATAAATAAACAAACAAAACAGAAACAGACTCATAGATACCAAAAAGAGACTGATAGATGCCAGAGAGGAGGGATGTTGGGGGACTGAGTGAAAAAGGTGAAAGGATTGAGAAGTACAGATTGGTAGTTACAAAATAGTCATATAGGTGTAAAACACAGCCTAAGAAATATAGTCAACAATATTGTAATAACTATGTATGTTGCCAGGTGGGTACTGGAAATATCAAAGGGAACGCTTTGTAAAGTATGATTGTCTAAACACTATGCTGTATACCTGAAACTAATACAAAATAATATTGAATGCAAAATATAATTAAAAAAATAAAAATAATTTTAAAAAGATTATCTATGCAAAACACTTTATAAAATAGAAAATAATGTACAAGTGTACATTACTAATGGAATATCTGGGTAAACTTAATAAAACAATTTAGATATCAATTAAGATGTCTTTTTGTTTTCTGAAGCTATAAAGCATTATTTTTACTGCCACTAGAGTTAACTATAATACTGAAGAACATATGATAACATAATATACATAAAATATAAATTTAATCAAAATCTGTTGTTTTAAAAATTAAATCTCATTTTTATTCTAGATTCTACATTATGTGGTTCAAATTTTTAAAGCACCTGATTTCCAGGTTTGCTTCTTCCAATTTCTCTTGCTTCCAGTGCTTGCTAATTTGGTTTATGGAATCATTTGACATTTTTATTTTGAATAGGGAAAACAATAACCATATGGTGATACTATTTTAAATGTCAAATTAAGCATGTTACCAGGGCCATGAATAATCCCAAAGCATGTATTATAGAGGCTTCCATCAAATACTGACCTTTTAGTCATTGTATATATATATTACCTATCATTTATTATTTTCCCCTATATGCTAGATGTTTTACATACATATTTTTTAATCTTTTCAGGAGAGTAAAATATGCTACTCCTACATAAGTCACTATGGCATTTTGATTATTTTGAATTAAAGGTACTTAAGAAACAACCTGTGCAAGAAGGATATACTGTCCTCTGTGTTCCCTGAGAGCAGAAAATAAATCTTCCATATGAAAGTTACCCTTTCTGTACCAAGAGGGTAGAATGCATCCTTATCACCAGACAAAGGGAATTTATGGCCAAGAAGGCTGTATAAATAAACCTTATTACTTAGGTGATTTGCTACGCCAAGGTCAAACCTCTTTGTCCTGTCAATTCTTCACAAATTTATTGTTTCTTTGTCTAAAAGTTATAAAAGCTGCATGCTTTGGTCACTTCACTGAGTCTCATATGTTTATAAGCTCCAAAATTAAATTTGTCTTTCTCCTATTATCTCCTTTATGAGTAATTTTGAAAGGCTGCATTCTTTTCAAGGATGGTGGAATGGTGGGATAGCAAAGTGAAGAAAACTGGGTTGTGCATAAGTTCTGGGCATTATAGGGCTCAGAATTTAGAGTAAGAATTAGAAATTATATAAAAGATCCAAGATAGTAACAGAGTAAGTGGGAGCTATATTCACCTCCTCCTAGGACCAAACTGGAATTATAATAAAATTAGAGAACAATCATCCTGAATAACCAACTGAATATTAATTGAAGAAAAGTCTTATAATCAAGAAGTTTCAGAAAAGATCACATCAGGACTGGCAAAAAGTGCAGAGACACAAAAGGGGCTGACCCTTCTCCCACGGGTAGTGGCAGGGGTTCCAAAGAGATGTTTTAGCTTGGGGAGTTTTCCCTGAGAAGCATGGGGTCTAAGCCTCAGGCCAAGTCCCCTAGTCAGAGTACCAGAGCTAGAAGGAAGTACCCACGTAATGCCTGGATATAAAAAAAAGTGGGGTTTCTCTCCATCAGGTAGAGAGGGCGGTCCACTAAAGACAAAAACTGCCTTTCGAGGGGCCAACACAGAATTTCATTTCCAGCCACTCATCCTACTCTCTGGCAAAGGGAGGGTAAAGCAGACTAGAGTTGTAGGACAAGACTCTGGGGTTTGTGGCTCCGTGGAAGGAGCTGAAGGAACAGCTGCTGGGATCCTTATGCTGAGTCCCTCTCCCATACCATAGATTCCATCTTTCTTTTTTATTCTATTTATTTATTTATTTTATTTAGACAATTAAATTTAACAAAGTGACATTGGTCAACCAGAATACATAGATTTAGAGAAAACATCTCCACATCATTTGGACAGTTGATTATGCTGTATACACATCACCCAGAGTAAAATCATCTTTTGTCACCCTATATTTTGTTTCTCTTTAAGCCCCTCCCCTTCTCCTCACCCTCCTCCTTCTTCACCCATCCCTTCCCCTGGATAACCACTACACTTTTATTTATGTCCATGAGTTTCAATTTTGTGTCCTACCTATGTATGGCATCATACAGTTCTTAGATTTTTCTGATTTACTTATTTCACTCAGTATAATGTTCTCATGGTCCATCCATGTCGTTGTAAATGGTACTATGTCATCATTTCTTATGGCTGAGTAGTATTCCATAGTATATATGTACCACATCTTCTTTATGTAATCATCTATTGAAGGGCATTTCAGCTGTTTTCATGTCTTGGCCACCGTAAACAATGCTGCAATGAAAATGGGGGTATATGTGTCTTTACATATCCATGTTTTCAAGTCTTGGGGCTATATATCCAGTAGAGAGATTGCTGGGTCCTATGGTAATTCTATTCTCAATTTTTTGAGAAAGTACCATACTTTCCTCCATAATGGTTGTACTAATTGTCATTCCCACTGACAGTGAATGAGGGTTCCTTTTTCTCCACAGCCTCTCCAGCACTTGTTATTATTTGTCTTGTTGACACAAACTAATCTACAGGTGTGAGGTGGTATCTCATTATAGTTTTGATTTGCATTTCTCTAATAGCTAATGAAGATGAGCATCTTTTCATTTATCTGTTGGCCATTTGTATTTCTTCCTGGGAGAAGTGTCTGTTCATGTCCTCTTCCCGTTTTTTTATTGGATTGTTTGTTTGTTGTTGAGATTTATGAGTTCTTTGTATATTTTGGATTTTAGGCCCTTATCTGAACTGTTGTTTGAAAATATCATCTCCCATTTGGTTGGCTATTTGTTTTGTTGACAGTTTCTTTTGCTGTGCAGAACCTTCTTAGTTTGATGTGGTCCCATTCATTTATCTTTACCTTTACTTTCCTTGCCTTCAGGGTCAAATTCATAAAATGTTCTTTATGGCCAAGGTCCATGAGTTTAGTACATATGTTTCCTTTTATGTAATTTATTGTTTTAAATCTTATATTTAGGTCTTTGATCCATTTTGAACTAATTTTTGTTCAAGGAGATTATCTATAGTCAAGTTTCATTCTTTTGCATGTGGCTTTCCAATTTTCTCAGTAATGTTTATTGAAGAGGCTTTTATTTCTTCCTTGTGTGTTTTTGGCTCCTTTATCAAAGATGATTTGACCATATATATGTAGTTTTATTTCTGTGCTCTCTATTCTGTTCCATTGGTCTGTGTGTCTATTTTTCTGCCAGTACCATGATGTTTTGATTATCGTGGCTCTATATTATAGTTTGAAGTCAGGTATTGTAATGCCTCCAGCTTCATTTTTTTTCCCCCTTAGGATAACTTTGGTTATTCAAGTTTTTTTATGGTTCCATATAAACCTGATGATATTTTTGTTCCATTTTTTTAAAAAATGACTTAGGAATTTTGATGGGAATTGCATTAAATTTATATATTGCTTTGGGTAATATGGTCATTTTAACTATATTTATTCTTTCTATCCATGAACAAGGAATATTTTTCCATTTCATTGTGTCTTTTTCAATTTCTTTTAATAATGCTTTGTAGTTTTCAGTATATAGGTCCTTTACACTCTTTGTTATGTTTATTATTAGGTTTGTTTTTTTTTATCATTGCAACTAAAGAAGGGATTTTTTTTTTAGTTCTTTTTCTGATGTTTTATTGTTGGCATATATGAAAGTAATAGACTTCTGTATATTAATTTTGTATCCTGTAACCTTACTGTATTGGTTTATTGTTTCTAATAGCCTTTCTGTGGAGTCTTTAGGGTTTTCTATATACAGGATCATATCATTTGCAAAAAGCGAAACCTTTACTTCTTCTTTCCAAATATGAATGCCTTTTATTTCTTTCCCTTTTCTGATTGCTCTGGATAGAACTTCCAGCACTATGTCAAATAGGAGCAGAGAAAGTGGGCAGCCTTGTCCTGTTCCTGATTTTAGAGGAAAAGTTTTCAGTCTTTTATCATTTAATTTGATGTAAGCTGATGGTTTGTCATAAATGGCCTTTATGATGTTGAGGTATTTTCCTTCTATACCCATTTTGTTGAGTGTTTTAAACATAAAATGATATATTATCAAATGCCTTTTCTGCATCTATTAATAGGATCATATAGTTTTTGTTCTTTGTTTTGTTGATACAATATATTACATTAATCATTTTATATATGTTGAATTATCATTGTGTTTCTGAAATAAATCCCACATGATCAAGATGAATTATTTTTTTTGATGTGTTGTTATATTCGATTTGCTAGTATTTTTTTTAGAAGTTTTGCATTTGTATTCATTAGAGATATTGGTCGTAGTTTTTTGTGTGTTTTTCTTACCAGGTTTTTGTATAAAGGTTATGTTGCCTTCATAAAATGTATTTGGAAGTATTGCTTCTTCTTCAATTTTTTGAAAGACTTTGAGGATAGAAACCAACTCTTCTTTGAATATTTCGTAGAATTCACTAGTATAGCCATCTGGCCCTGGATTCTTATTCTGGGGGAGGATTTTGCTAGTAGTTTCTATTTCTTCCCTGCTTATCAGTCTATTTAGGCTTTCTACTTCTTTGTGATTCAGTCTAGGAAGATTGTACTGTTCTAGGAGTTTATCCATTTCTTCTAGATTGTTGAATTTGGTGGCATATAATTTTTCATAGTATTCTGGAATAATCCTTTGTATATCTATGATATCTGTGATAATTTCTCCTCTTTCACTTTGGATTTTGTTTATATGAGTCTTTTCTCTTTTTTCCTTAGTGACTCTTGCTAGAGATTTGTTGCTTTTATTGGTCTTTTCAAAGAACCAGCTCTTTGTTGTATTAATTTTTTCTATAGTTTTTCTGTTCTCTATTTCATTTATTTCTGCTCTGATTTTTATTATTTCCTTTCTTCTGCTGGTTTTGGTTTTTCTTTGTTCTTCTTTTTCTAGTTCTTTAAGATGTGATGTTAGGTTGTTTACTTGGGCTCTCTCTTGTTTTTTCATGTAAGCCTATAATGATATGAACTTTTCTCTTATTACTGCTTTTGCTGCATCCCAGAGATTCTGTTGTGTTATCATTTTCATTTGTCTGTATATATCTTTTGATATCTTCTTTTATTTCTTCTTTGACCCATTTATTTTTTAGAACTATGTTGTTTAATTTTTCACTTTTCTGTGGGTGTGCTTACTTTTTTTTTTTTTTTTTTTGCAGTTGAATTCTAGTTTCAAAGATTTATGGTCAGAGAATATGCTTGGTATACTTTCAATCTTTTTGAATTTGTTGGTGCTAGTTTTGTGGCCCAGCATAGGTCTGTTCTTGAGAACGTTCTATGTACACTGGAGAAAAATGTATACTATGACGTTTGGGGATGAAATGTCCTGTAGATGTTTATTATGTCCATTTCTTCAAATGTTTCATTTAAGGCCAATATTTCTTTATTGATTTTCTGTTTGGATGAATGATCTAAAGCCATTAATGGTGTATTGAGGTCTCCAAGTATGATTATTTTTTTTATTTGTACTTTTAAATCAGTTAGTAGTTGTCTTATATATTTTGGTGCTCCCTGTTTTGGTGCATATATATTAAGGAGTGTTATGCCTTCTCGATACAGTGTCCTCTTTATCATTATGAAATATGCATCCGTGTCTCTGGCTACCTTTGTTGTCTTGTAGTCAGCACTGTCAGATATGAGTATAGCTATTCCTGCTTTTCTTTAGATATTATTTGCTTGGAGAATTGTTTTCTAATCTTTCACTTTGAATCTATTTTTATCCTTATAGCTTAGATGTGTCTCTTGAAGGCAGCATACTTCAAGTTGGGTGTTGCTTCTTGATCCACTCTGCTACTCTGTGCCTCCTTATTGGTGAGTTCAATCCATTTACATTTAGTGTAATTATTGACACTTGAGGATTTTCTATTGCCATTTTATATACTGCTTTCTGATAGCTTTGTGTCTTGTTTGGTTCTTCTTTTTTGTTTTTCTGTCATTTGTTTGTTTTTGGTGGTATTTCCTACTTCTATCTTCTGTTTCTTCTTATTTTAAGCTATGTGTTTCTGTAGGTGCATTTTCAGGGGTGGTTACCATTAGGTTATTAAAAAAATTATCATATTTATTAGAGTCCTTCATCTCATTAATGCTTCTGCACTCCATCCTCCTTTGTTACTGCTGATCTTTATCCTCTCCCTTTTATGTTATTGTTGTCACAGATTATTCTTATTTTTATTGTAGTTTTGTCATAATTTTTTATTTGTAATTTTGTTTTGTTTTGTACTTTGTATCTGGTTGGATAACCCCCTTTAGTATTTTTTGTAGCAGGGGTTTTCTAGTGATAAATTTCCTCAGCTTCTATATGTCTGTAAATGTTTTCATTTACCCTTCATATTTAAAAGATAGCTTTGATGGATATACTATTCTTTTTTTTAATAAATAAATTTTTATTAATTTTAATGGGGTGACATCAATAAATCAGGGTACATATATTCAAAGAAAACATGTCCAGGTTATCTTGTCATTCAATTATGTTGCATACCCATCACCTAAAGTTAGATTGTCCTCCATCACCCTCTATCTAGTTTTCTTTGTGCCCCTCCCCCTCCCCCTTCCCCTCTCCCTCTTTCCTCCCCCTCTCCCCTGTAACCACCACACTCTTGTCCATGTCTCTTAGTCTCATTTTTATGTCCCACCAATGTGTGGAATCCTGCAGTTCTTGTTTTTTTTCTGATTTACTTATTTCACTCAGTATAATGTTATCAAGATCCCACCATTTTGTTGTAAGTGATCTGATGTCATCATTTCTTATGGCTGAATAGTATACCATGGTGTATATGTGCCACATCTTCTTTATCTGGTTTTCTATTTTTTTTTATAGTGATTAAGGCCTTTGAGCAAACTCTTGGCCAATACAGTAAGAATCTATAAAAGAGTAGTGTCCTTAACATGTTGACCAAGTCCAAGTTGGCCCCAACACCATGCCAAGTCCCTGATAAATGCAACCCAACCCCAGTTCAGTCTATTAGGTGCTGTCCCAAGGAGCAGGAGTCCAGGAAAAGTCCACATCCAGGAAAAGTCCGCATGGCACTGGAATTGTTGTCACAATTCTATACTTTGCAGCTCATGTCCAAGTCCCAATGACCGCTGCTTCTAGCTGGTAATGATTCAGGTAGACTGGAAAAGCCATCTGCAGCATGTGTGGATATGGAGCTTCTGTTCTCCTCTGCCTGGAGAGATGAGACCAGGTTGCTTCTCCCTGGAGCTCTGCGACTGTGGCTTGGTAAAGAGAACCTTGGGATACACTAAGCTGGGTTGATATAGTATTCTTGGTTGGTACTTTCTTTCTTTCAGTACTTTATATGTTGGGGTCCACTTTCTTTCAGTACTTTAAATGTTGGCTTGTAGAATTTCTGCTGAGAAATCTGATAATAGCTTAATTGGCCTTCCTTTATATGTTATATTCTTCTTCTCCCTGGCTATCTTGAGGATTCTTTCTTTGTCATTGATTTGTGATAATTTCATTACAATGTGCCTTGAAGTAGGTCTACTTGGATTGAGTAAACTTGGCATTGTATTTGCTTCTTGGATTTGAGGCTCTAACTCCACAGGCTTGGGAAGTTCTAATCAATTATTTGTTTAAATATGTTCTCTATTCCATTTTCTCTCTCTTCCTCTTCTAATATACCCATTATTCTTATATTGCTCTTCCTGATGGAGTCAGACAATTCTTGAAAGGCTTTCTCATTTCTTTTTTTTTATTTTTTTATTTTTTTATTATTCATTTTAATGGATATTTTAATGGGGTGACATTGATAAATCAGGGTACATTCATTTTAATGGGGTGACATTGATAAATCAGGGTATATATGTTCAGAGAAAACATCTCCAGGTTATTTTGACATTTGATTATGTTGCATACCTATCACCCAAAGTCAAATTGTCTTCCGTCACCTTCTCTCTGGTTTTCTTTTCTTTTTTTTTTTTTATAAATAATTTTTTATTTTAATGGGGTGACATAAATAAATCAGGGTACATACATTCAAAGAAAACATTTCCAGGTTATCTTGTCATTTAGTTCTGTTGCATACCTATCACCCGAAGAGAGATCATCCTCCGCCACCCTCCATCCGGTTCTCTCTGTACCCCTCCCCCTCCCCCTCTCCCTCCTTCCCTCCCCCCACCCCCCATAGCCACCACACTCCTGTCCATGCCTCTTAGTCTCGCTTTTATGTCCCACCAATGTATGGAATCCTGCAGTTCTTGTTTTTTTCTGATTCGCTTATTTCACCCCACACAATGCTACCAAGACTCCACCATTCTGCTATAAGTGATCCGATGTCACCATTTCTCCTAGCTGAATAGTATACCATGGTGTATATGTGCCCCATCTTCTTCATCCAGTCCTCTATTTTTTTTACAGTGATTAAAAGCCTTTAAGCAAACTCTTGGCCAATACAGCAAGAATCCATAAAAGAGTAGTGTCCTTAACATGTTCACCAAGTCCAAGTTGTCCCCATCACCATGCCAAATTCCTGAAAAATGCAACCCAACCACAGTTCAGTCTGTTAGGAGCTGTCACAGGGAGCAGGAGTCCAGGAAAGTCCCCCACAGGAAAAGTCTGCATGCACTGTAATTGTTGTCGCCATTCTATACTTTGCAGCTCATGTTCAAGTCCCAATGACCGCTGATTCTAGCTGGTAATGATTCAGGTAGACTAGAAAAAGCCATTTGCAGCATGTGTGGATATGGAGCTTCTGTTCTCCTCTGCCTGGAGAGTTGAGACCAGGTTGCTTTTCCCTGGAGCTCTGTGACTGTGGCCTGGTAAAGAGAACCTTGGGATACACTAAGCTGGGTGGCAAAGGTAAATTCATAATACAAGTTCTCATTTCTTTTTAATTTGTAAGTCTCTCTCTTCTTCTCTCTATAGTATCTCTAGTTGCCTGTCTTTAATTTCACTGATACTCTTCTCTATCTGGCCCATTCTATTGGCTAAGCTTGTTACCTCATTTTTCAGTTTGTATATTGAGTTTTTCATCTCTGTTTGGTTTCTTTTCATAGTTTCAATTTTCTTGATGAAGTACTCTTTTTGTTCATTAAGTTGTTTTTTGAGCTCACTAAATTGCCTTTCAGTGTTTTCTTGTATCTTATTGTGTATCTTTAGAGCTTCAATTTTGAATTCTCTTTCATTAAGCTTCAATATTTCCATGTAACTGTGATTTATTCCTGGAGATTTTTCATCATCTTTCTGAACTACATCTCTGTCTTCTATACCCATATTTGATTTCTTTTTCTTTGATGACATTTGCAAGTGGTATTGTTAATAACACCAACAAGAGATAATTATTCCTATTTCTGGCAGGGGGCACTGTACTACAAGACTTACTTCTGTGAGATTCTTGGGTGCTCTGCTGTCACCTTTGTAGTGATGCAGGCAGGGCCATCGTGTTGGTAAGAGGGGTTTGTAGTTAGGGCTTTGAGGTGCTATGCCTCTAGGAATGGCCAACCAGGGGTCTTCCAAGGCCCTCCCTTATGTCCCAACAGAGCAGGGGATCAAGCATCCAGGTGCCCTGCCTCTCACAGGAGAAAGTCACCTGGAGACCTAGTAGAGGGGGGGTCTGCTACAACCACTGTTCTCACAGCAATGGGAGCAATGATGGATGAGGAGGTTGGAGTGACACAGTCCAGTCCCTCCTCTGATACCACTCTAAGCATTCAAAGCACAGCCCTGGGCAAGGCTGGGGCTGCTCACCATAAGCCAGTGTTCGAGCTTCTGGAGCAGTTGCAGTAGAGCTCGCAGATCAGGGGTGTCTGGCATCACAAGGCTGAAGAGCCATCAGATCGTGTGCGCCCCAGTGCCCCATGAGCCAATCTCCACAAGCTATTTGCTCTAGTTCTTGGGAGCATGCCACTGGCTTTGTGTTTGCCCAGTGCCTGTAATTGTCCAGCCCTGCAATCACTGGTGTGGCAGATGCTGGGAAATGACCCTGCTCCCCATTCTTGGACATTGCCCCTATTTTAGCTCCTTCCCCCCAGACTCTCCTCTTCTCCTTTCTCTAGGTCTCAGAAAAAGTCTGCAGCAACAGTGCCTCCTTCCCTCAGGTCCGTGAGGAAAGAGAAAGACAGTCCTCTGGTATTTCTTTTTTCTTCTGTGCTTTGGCCGACCTTCTTATGCAATCATATCTTTCTGTCTGGTATGCGTATATTTCAGGTTCATCTGGGTTTTTTTTTTTTTTCTCTGCATATAGTTGTGGAACTTGTTGAAATTTCAAGGGGAGAGAACAGGGGTATCTCTCATGCGGCCATTTATCTGATGTCACCCCAATTCCATCTTTCTTGATTGAAGCGCTCCATCCAGTGCTGCATCAACCTGGAGGAAAGCAAAAATGATTTTTTTTCTTTCTAGCATTATGTGTTTGAGTATGCATTTTTCTAATTCTTCAAAAAAATAAAAATGGAGCCCATAAGAGAATAATAATAATAGTGATGTGTAAATAAAATAGAATAAAATTATTAGCAATTAATAATATTCTGAAAAGTTGCTCTATGGTCCCAAGTTATCTATGTTTATTTATTTGTCTGTTTATTTATTTTAATTTTTAGTGCCATCTATAGACTCACAATTATAAATTCAATTTCTGAAAAAAGAATAGTGTGAATACTTATTTATAATACTTTGTTTTAAAAACAAACAAAGATTTTTTTAGAGCATAAGAAATGCATTTTAGGCCCTGGCCGGTTGGCTAAGTGGTAGAGCGTCGGCCTGGCGTGCAGAAGTCCTGGGTTTGATTCCCGGCCAGGGCACACAGGAGAAGCGCCCATTTGCTTCTCCACCCCTCCCCCTCTCCTTCCTCTCTGTCTCTCTCTTCCCCTCCCGCAGCCAAGGCTCCATTGGAGCAAAGATGGCCTGGGCGCTGGGGATGGCTCCTCGGCCTCTGCCCCAGGCACTATAGTGACTCTGGTCGCAACAGAGCGACGCCCCGGAGGGGCAGAGCATCGCCCCCTGGTGGGCAGAGCGTCGCCCCCTGGTGGGTGTGCCGGGTGGATCCCGGTCGGGCGCATGCGTGAGTCTGTCTGACTGTCTCTCCCCGTTTCCAGCTTCAATAAAAAAAAAAAAGAAATGCATTTTATTCAGTCCTTCATAAGCAAGTATCTCACATGCTTCAGATTCAAAGTTTAATTTTGCAAGTGACTTGCTTTGATTGTCATATCTGAGCAGTTTTTTTTCTTCCAGTCTCTTCACTTGAAAAACAGGAAAAATAATATTAATCTCATAGAGTTCTCAGAGTAAAAAGCCAATGAAAGCAGTAGCTATTTTTAATTGTAGTGGCAAGGAAAGCTCTTGATTTGAAGTTTTTAAGATCAGAACATCTGGGGATTGATCTGAATAATGCATTGTTGCCAAACAACCATGTGTATAATCAAAGACTTTTCTAACCTAGTAGAAAGAATTCTCCTTTGAGTTGTGGAGGAGAAGATATGACCTGTCTAAACAGACTGTATAAATACAATCAACAACTATAACATTTTGTATTGTATAAAAATTTTACTAAGCCTTGATCATACCTTTCATTTAGAGTAATTATTAATTCATACACTTCACAGATGTACATGGCCTTTTAACTGTAATATAGAAAGGCAGAAAGGTATTTTGTTATATTTGTTACAGTTCATTGTCCAATCTTTCCTTTCATATCAGTGTCATAATTCATTTATTTTATATTATTAATAACCAGTTAATTATGTTAGATGTAGTGACAACAAAGGCAATTAAGATATTGTAAAAATTATTATTAAATAATAGAACAAACTATTTGATATTTTTCTGTCACTATTATAATTTTTAAGATTACATTTTAAAAGGATAAGGGACAATGACATAATTTTAAGGTGGGGTAGCCACATGTATTTAAGTCACAACTAACAGAAATAAAACCTAAAAATAAAACAATATTAACAAAATGAAATCATCATAAATAATCCCAAGTCTCTTATATATTTTTAGCTTAGAGGGTTTGTCTTTTGACAAGGTGCTTTGCCTTCACTTTGTAAAGCATTTTGTGACCATTGCCTTAGATTGTCTATTATCTAATAAATTGCCTAATATATTAAGTTGTAAAAATTATATGAGTATTATTTTAGGTAATATTTTATAATACATAATATAGAAAAGTGATTAACATGAATTTATTTTTTAAACTATAAGAGAAAGTTTATTTAGAATGTCACAGAGGTAAAAGGTGTGAGTCTTAGAAAAAATAGGCTCAGGAAAGAAGTTACAAGGCAAAAGAAGGGCTCTTAGAGCTTACAGAAAGGGGGAGGCAAGAAAGACATGCCTGAGGAAAAGTGGTGTGAAAAGGCACAAGCATGCTCCCTAGAGAGACATACTAAATTCTTCATCCTAAGGGCTTTTAAGAGTGGAGATTTTAAGGGGTGTCCAAGAAAGAATCTTAATAGACTATTCCTCAGCCTTTCATGTGTGTCCTTTCAAAGTTTTGGTCTTCACTGATTGGTCAGTATCAGGAGATTAGCATAGATTTAGAGTAGTGATTTTCAACCTTATCTTATGACACACATAAACTAATTACTAAAATTCTGTAGCACACTAAAAGATTATTTTTTTTTGCCAATCTGACAAAAATAATGAGTATAATTTAATTCATTCACACCATAAAGCTATTGTGTAAGGTGTTGTCATTTTTTTATTTGACAAACTATGGGAAAAGCAATCAGTACCCCTGACTAAATAGTCAAGCATAACATGTTTTAAAACTATTTGTAACAAACTAGTGTGCTTCTTGCGACTGATTTAGAGTATAATGGGCAACTCAATAAATGGCAGTCTATCATTTTAAAACTCTACATCTGTTTTCCCCTTTATGAGCTGAGGAAGAAATGAACTCAAAGAAATTAAATAAAGAAAAGGTACACTATAGATAAATTACCTAGGAGTAAAATGTCTGACCTAAGAAATTTTCACCATGTTCATTCCATGATATTAATTGATTCAGGTCACACGAACTTCTCAAATTTGTTTCTGTTTCTGGAATTCACTGCCTCCTTACACTTTAGTATTTTGTACTAACTTATATATCATTTTTTAACCCTAAGGGCTTTTTTTATTTACAACCCAACCCTAATCCTTACCTGTGGTGACACAGTAGATAAAGAATTAACCTGGAATGCTGAAGTCACTGGTTCAAAACCTTGGGCTTGTCTGGTTAAGGCACATATTGGAGTTGATGCTTCCTGCTTCTTCTTCCTTTCTTTTTTCCTCCCTCTTTCTCTAATGTGAATAAATAAAATTATTTTTAAAAATCCATCCCTATTTGTGCAGCTCTTTCTAGGCAGTTTAAATACCTTAGTAGTTACCTTTGTTCTCAGGTCATTATCAACCATTGATATATACACAACTACAACCAACTCCTTCCCTAACATGATGGCATACAGTATTAATGTTTAGAAACTTTACTTAAGGGTCCACTCAGCCACAGTCTAGTGTGGTTAAGCTTGACAAATTTCTGAGTTCAGCTTCTATTGTAAATGAACAATAATGCTCAGGCATACACTTCTGAGCAATATTTTCTTCACTATTGCTATATATTTGTATAAATCTATAGTGGTTAAAGTCAGTACACTAGTGTTTTTCATAATATATATTACTGAACTTTAGCTCTGGAAGAATGTTAATCAATACTCCACTTTCAAAAGGGATTCCTATGGTCACATTGTTTTATATATGCTAGGATGTAATCATTCCTCTTGGAGAGTCACAGATACCTTGGAATGTCAAAACAAAAACAAAAAAACAACATAGAGAAGTCTTGCAGCAAACACACCTGAATAACTATAACTGATAGAAGACTATGGTTAAGAACCCAATAAATTTAACAGTACCCTCTTTTAGCTCTATAGCAGAATACAATACTACTATTTTTCTTTACTGTAATACCTCAGAGACAATAAGTAAGTTTTATTGAACTCTTTGCTTCTTCTGGCACAGTGTGCATGGAAATAGCTCCTTTTTTGGTAATTAATCAAGATCAAATTCACAAATGGCCTTTTACAGAACTCTGGGCCTCAAAGGGCCACATGCAATGAGAAACCAGAAGGAAAGAATTCTTGGTCCAGAGCTTTTCAGAGAGCTCATTAAAATGCAAATCTTAGCTCAACACTATATCTAATGAATCTGTCCTCTGAGAATGGGACCCAATCATCTACATTTTAAATCAACAATCTTTATTTAGAGCACACCAGCCAGAGTCAGTTCTTACAGTACAATGCCTTACCACAGTAGAAAGAGAAATTCTAACTAAAGAATAACTGTTTTATAAAATTACATAATTCTAAGATTCAGGATAGGCTTTGCTAAAAGAAGCCATTGATAGAGTGCTGGATTAGGCTAGTTAAAACACAAATTTACTCAGTAACTCTCAAATAGCTTAGTTCAGTTCCTTCAGAATATATCTGTCTGTTGCTTCTGATACTGACCTAATTATTTTCTGCTCACTCTCTGCTTCCCACCTAGTCTTGGACTAATTAGAGCAATCTTTCTTTTATCTCCTATATTTTACTTCTTTGCACACTTTGGGGTTTGTATATGTTTTCTAAAGGACTCCTACTTGTATCCATCTAACACTGAACTTCAGCTCAAATTTTCATGAGTCCTTACATAATTTTGATGCTAATTACTTGAATCAACCCTGGTCATACTTTGTTAGAAAGTTATGGTTGCTTTCTCTCTTCTCGTGTATATGTCCTTCTTGGCTCAAACCTTGACAACACTGGCACCTATGCAACACCTGAAGCATCTTTATACCATTACTTTATTCTAGTACATCCTGCTTTTTCTTAATCTTTTAAATATTTAGGTAGGTATCTCATAAATAAAGATGTTGCATGGTTCTCATCTTCCCTTTGTCTTCTCTTTGGTTAAGAAATCTAAGTACTGCCTTTGGCTTTTCATTAGAATGTTCATTAGCTTTCTGTTTAGCCAAGAAAATAGGTGGCTTGAGAAATACTAAAAAATTGTGAAAGTTGTTTGCATTCCACTAAAATATTTCTTTAGCTGAAGGGCATCAAATCAAAATATGATTAAACCATATGCTCATTATTTCAAAGGAGAACAGCTGCTTCAATATTATAGAGAGATTTATTAATTCTACCACTACCTCACATTTAGTTTAGATATTTCCAAACTTGATTTCCTAAATCAGTGCACCTTAGTAAAAAAAACATTTGTAGAATTTGTACTAATATTCTATTTAATATATTTCCATTATTAGTTTTATAGTAGAAAAACATTGTACAATTTGAAATTATCAAGCAAAAAAAATATATATGTATACAATTTAGTCAAAGAAAAGGTTTATAGCATAGCCATGATTTGGAAATGCCATAGAGAAATGAGTCTTGGCAAAGATGAAAGCATACTATTATGGGCCATATGTGCATTTAATTGAGTTTGCAACTTTCCAAGCAAGATGCCAAATGGACGGTCTGCCATATGGTAATAGAGGTGATGTATTTTGTCTTTTTGTTCTCACCAATTTTAGGTGTGTGAGAAGACTCAGATATATTCTTTGGAAAACTTCTATTCAAGTATCAAATCAAGTTAAATGAGCAGAAAAATCAAATAACCAGTGCATTTAAGTGTTTAATTAATTAGGTTTAAACTAATGTTCACATATTCAGGGGAGTTCAAAACATAAAATATTATTGCCCAAATAGCTAATTCCAATTATAAAATTTAAAACAAATAACAGAAAGTAGACATTTAATTTAACCACATGTAACTCTTTCTCTAAAATGTAACAAGTAGGAAAAGCAAAACAAATTTAAAAAAACTATAAAAATTTAATTAAATTAATTAATTTATTTTTTACTTTTTATTGATTTTAATTTATTGTGTTTACATGGATTCAACTGACCCACTGAATATAACACCCTCCCTCCCAACCCTGTGTCCCTTATTATATCCCCTTTGCCACCCTTCGCCTAACTCCCTCCCCCCTTCCCTCTAGGATTTGCTGTCCTGTTATCTATATCTCTGTGCTATGTATATATAGTTTTACTAATCCCTTTACCTGCTCTTATCTCATCCCCTCATCCCCCATTCCTCTGAGAGCTGTCCCTCTGGTCCCTGTGCTCCTGCCTCTGCTTCTATTGCATTCCTCAGTTCATTTTGTTCATTAGATTCCACATATAAGTGAGATCATATGATATTTTCTTTCTCTGCCTGGCTTATTTCACTTAGCATAATAATCTCCAGGTCCATCCATACTGTCACAAAAGGTAAGATTTCCTTATTTTTCACAGCTGTGTAGTATTCCATTGCATATATGTACCACTGCTTTATAATTCACTTGTCCACTGATGGACACTTGATCTTTT
This sequence comes from Saccopteryx leptura, assembly GCF_036850995.1. Taxonomy (NCBI): domain Eukaryota; kingdom Metazoa; phylum Chordata; class Mammalia; order Chiroptera; family Emballonuridae; genus Saccopteryx; species Saccopteryx leptura. Next base: position 176,175,015 of record NC_089504.1, on the reverse strand, counting down.
TCTAGATCTTGGCTATTGTAAACAATGTTGCAATAAGCATGGGGGGGGGGATGCATATCTTCTTTTGAATCAGTGATTTGGTATTCTTAGGATACATTCCTAAAAATGGGATAGCTGGGTCAAAAGGCAGTTCTATTTTTAATTTTTTGAGGAAACCCCATACAGTTCTCCACAGTGGCTGCACCAGTCTGCATTCCCACCAGCAGTGAAGGAGGGTTCCCTTTTCTCCACATCCTTGCCAGCACTTACTGTGTGTTGTTTGTTAATGAGCGCCATTCTGACTAGTGTGAGGTGATATCTCATTGTGGTTTTAATTTGCATTTCTCTGATGATTAGTGACTTGAACATTTTTTTATATGCCTATAGTGGCCATTTGTATGTCTTCTTTGGAGAAGTGTCTATTCAGTTCTTTTGCCCATTTTATAATTGGATTGTTTACCTTCCTCGTGTTGAGTTTCAGAAGGTTTTTATACATTTTGGTTATTAACCCTTTATCAGATGTATTGGTGAATATGTTCTCGCATTCTGTGGGTTGTCTTTTTATTTTCTTCATGATACCTTTTGCTTTGCAAAAGCTTTTTAGTTTGATATAGTCTCATTTGTTCATCCTCTCCTTTATTTCACTTGCCCATGGAGATAAATAAGCAAAAATATTGTTATGATAGATATTAGAGAGTTTACTTGCCTGTATCTTCTTCCAAAATGTTTATGGTTTCACAACTTACATTTAAGTCTATTATTCATTTTCAGTTTATTTTTGTGAATAGTGTAAGTTAGTTGTCTATTTTCATTTTTTTACATGTATCTGTCTAATTTTTCCAACACTATTAAAGAGACTGTCTTTACTCGACTGTATGCTCTTACCTCCTTTGTTAAATATCAATTGACCGTAAAGATGTGGGTTTATTTATGGGTCTCTGTTCTGTTTCTTTGATCTGTATGCCTGTTCTTATGCCAGTACCAAGCTGTTTTGAGTATAATGGACTTGTAGTATAACTTGATGTCAGGAAGTGTGATACCTCCCACTTTATTCTTTATTTTCAAGATTGCTGAAGCTATTCGTGTTGTTTTTTGGTTACATATAAATTTTTATAATATTTGTTCTAGATATTTGAAGTATTCTATTGATATTTTAATAAGAATTGCATTGAATTTATAGATTGCATTGGGTAATATGGATATTTTAATGTTTATTCTTCCTATCTATGAACACGGTATATGCTTCCACTTGTTTGTATCTTCCTTGATTTATTTTATCAATGTTTTATCATTTTCTGAGTACAAATCTTTTAACTCCTTGGTTAAATTTACTCCCAGGTACTTTATTTTTGTGTTGCAGAAAAGGGGATTGTTTCCTTAATTTTTCTTTCAGACAGTTTATTGTTGGTGTATATAAATGTCACTGATTTCTGAATATTAATTTTATATCCTGCCACCTTGCTGAATTCATTTACCAGGTCTAGTAGTTTTCTGGTGAAGATTTTAGCGTTTTCTATGTACAGTATCATGTCATTAGCAAATAATGATAGTTTTACTGCTTCTTTTCCAATTTGGATGCCTTTTATTTCTTTTTCCTGTGAATCATGATTGCTGTGGCTAGGACTTTCAGAGCTATGTTGAATAAGAGTGGTGAAAGGGGGCACCCCTGCCTTGTTCCTGATCTTAAAGGGATTCCTTTTAATTTTTGTCCATTGAGTATGATGTTGGCCATGGGTTTGTCATAGATGGCCTTTATCATGTTGAGGTATGTTCCCTGTATTCCCACTTTGTTTAGAGTTTTCATCATAAATTGGTGCTGGATTTTATCAAATGCTTTTTCTACATTTATTGATATTATCATGTGATTTTTATCTTTCCTTTTGTTTATGTGATGAAAAAATTTATTAATTTGTGAATACTGTACAAGCCTTGTCTACCCCCCCAAAAATTTTACTTGATCATGTTGTATGTTTTTTTCATGTATTGCTGGATCGAGTTTGCTAATATTTTTTTGAGAATTTTAGCATCTATGTTCATCAGGGATATTGATCTATAATTTTCTTTCTTTGTAGTGTCTTTACCTGGTTTTGGAATGAGGATTATAAAAGGAGCTTGGAAATCTTCCCTCCTCTTGCACTTTTTGAAATAGCTTGAGAATGATAGGATTAGTTCTTTGAATATTTGGTAAAATTTGCTTTTTAAGCCATCTGGTCCAGGACTTTTATTTGCTGAGAATTTTTTTATAACTGTTTCAATTTCATTCGTTGCATTTGGTCTGTTTAGATTTTCTGATTCTTCCAGATTGAGTTTTGAAAAATTATATATTTCTAGGAATTTTTCCATTTCACTTAGGTTGTCTAATTTTCTGGCATACAGATTTTCATAGGATTTTTTTTTACAATCCTTTATATTTCTGCAGTGTTAGTTTGTTACTTCTCCACTTTCATTTCTAATTTTGTTTATTTTAGTCCTCTCTCTTTTTTTCTTGATGAGTCTGATTAAAGGTTTATCAATCTTGTTTACCTTTTCAAAGAACCAGCTCTTAGTTTTATTGATCTTCTGTATTTTTTTTTTTAGTCTCTATGTCATTTATTTCTACTATGTTTGTTATTATTTCCTTCTTCTGGACTTTTATTTTTTTCTCTAGTCTTTTAGATGCAGGGTTAAGTTGTTTATTTGAGCTTTATCTTGCTTCTTAGGGTATTCCTGTAATGCTATAAACTTCCTTTATAAGACTGCTTTTGCCATGTTTCATAAATTTTGAGTTGTTTTATATTCATTTTTATTTGTTTCAAGGAAATATTTTATTTCTTTCTTGATCTCATTGTTAAATCATTTATTATTTAATGACATGCTATTTAGCCTCCAAGTGTTTGATTGTTTTTCAGTTTTTCTATTGTAGTTGATTTCTAGTTTCATGCCATTGTGATCAGAAAAGATGCTTGATACAATTTCAATCTTCTTAAATTTATTGAGACTTGTTTTCTGTCCTAACATGTGGTCATCCTAGAGAATCTACCATGAGCACTTGAAAAGAATGTATATTCTTCTTCTTTGGGGTGAAAGGTTCTAAAGATATCTATTAAATCCAGTTGATCTAGTGTGTCATTTAAGGTGGCTGTTTCTTTGTTAATTTTTTGTCTCGAGGATCTATCCATTGATGTTAGTGGTGTATTAAAATTTCCTACTATTATAGTATTGCTGTTTATCTTGCCCTTTATGTCCATCAAAATCTGCTTTATATATTTAGGTGCTTCTATATTAGGTGCATAGATATTTACAATGGTTATATCCTCCTGTTAGGTTGCTCCCTTTATTATTATGTAGTGACCTTCTTTATCCCTTACTGTAGACTTTGCTTTAAAAGGCTATTTAGTCAGATATAAGTATTGCTACCCCAGCTTTTATTTCCATTTCATTTGCAATGCATACTTTTTTTCCATCTCTTCATTTTCAGTCCAAGTTCATCTTTTGTTCTGAGGTGGATCTCTTGTAGACAGCATATGTACGGGTCCTGTTCTCTTATCCATGCAGCCACCTTATGTCTTTTGATTGGAGCATTTATTCTATATACATTTAAAGTTATTATTGATATGTAGTTTTTTATTGCCATTTTATTCTTTAAATCAACAATCCTCTTTTTCTTTATTTTTTTTCCTTTGTTCTATTTCCAGCAGACCCCTTAACATTTCTTGAAGTACTGGGTTGGTTGTAATGAATTTATTAAGTTTTTTTATTTCTCTAGGAAGCTTTTTATTTCTTTTTCAATTTTAAATGGTAGCCTTGCTGGGTAAAGAAATCTTGGTTCTAGGTGTTTGCTTGTCATCACTTTGAATATTGCTTGCCATTCCCTCCAAACCTCAATTGTTTCTCTTGAGAAATCAGATACCATCCTAATGGGAGCTCCTCTGTAGGTAATTAACTGCTTTTCTCTTGAAGCTTTTAGTATTCTTTCTTTGTCTCTTAACTTTGGCACTTTAATTATGTGTCTTGGTTTAGGCCTCCTTGATTCCTCCTAACTTGGACTTTCTGTGCTTCTTGTACTTGTGTGACTTTTCCTTCATCAATTTAGGGAAGTTTTCAGCTATGATTTCTTTAAACAGGTTCTTTATCCCTGTTTGTTCTCTTCTTCTTCAAGAAACGTTATGACGTGGTGTTGATTCTCTTCATGTTGTCACAAGATTCTCTTAGAGTTTCCTCAAACTTTTTGAACCTCTTTTCTTTTTGTTGTTATGCTTGCATGCTTTTGTTTATCTTGTCCTTTAAATCGCTGATTTGACCCTCTGCTTCATGCAGCCTGCCATTATTTCCATCTGGTGCAGTCTTCACTTCTGAAACTCTATTTTTCATTTCTGACTGGTTCTTTTTTATGATTTCAATGTCCTTTTTGTTGCTTGCTATCTTTTTATTTAGGTGCTCATTATGTCCTTCCATTGTTACTCTAAGATCCTTGAACATCCAAGAAATAATTGTTTTAAACTCTGCATCTGGTAGTTTGGTTACTTCCATCTCATTTAGTTCTTTTTCTGAGGATTTTTCTTGTTAATTCCTTCTGGTTGAATATCTATGTCTTCCCATTTTGTCTGTTTATTAGGTAGTACTATCTGACTTTGAAATTTTTGTGATCTCTTTATGAAGAAGATGGGCTTGGTAGTACTGTTTTCCATGGCACTTGTTTTCTTTGTTTTAGGAATGCTATTTTCCCTCTTGTTGTATGTGAATATTAGATGCAATTGGTCCTTTCATGTGTTTGGTTATCCCTTCTGGTTGGTTCTAAGGGTCAACATTTATCATGTGTATTATACACTATGCAATGTCAGTCCTGTTGGCCATATTTATTCTTCAGAGTGTCTGTTGCCTGCTAGACTCCCCTTTTGGGTGTGTTGCTTGTGTAGATAGCTGAGTCTAGGATTGGTTCTGTGTGCCATCCACTACCAGTAGTGTTGGCTCTAGTTCTTCTTGGGTTGATGTCAGCTGTTTTTGGTATCCCACTGTGGGCTACCTGTCTGCAGCTACTGCACTTTACACTATTCATGTCTGTGTTTTCTGTGCCTGGGAACTGTGGGAGGGGCTAACCTTTCTATAAAGATTAGCTTTCTCCTCCTTAGAAATAACTGCAGCTTTGTCAAAGCTCCATGGTCCGTAAGATTTCTTGCCACATTTTAGCTATTTCTCCTCCTCTTAAAGGTTCCTTGTCTTCCCACAGGGTCTTTTGTAGTAAGACTATAATGTGGGCTCAGACTGGCCTCACCCAAACTACCCCTCTACAGGTTGCATGCTTGGTGGGTTAGGAAAGCTGAGATTTTGAATTCAATATTTGTGGAACCCCTTACTTCAGGAGTCTCTTTGTCAGAAGCTCAGTACAGGGAATATGGCTCTTACTCCAGAGCTTGATCCCTCAGCCATTGCTGGATATTCAAATTTTATTTCTCTTCAACAAGGTGAGAAGACATTTCAGACCAAGTGTGGCCAAAAGTCCCCTCTGTGGAAGTTCTTTCAGCTGATGAGACCTTGGTCTCAGGGACAAAGACTGAGAGAGTCCTCTCCTGGAGCTGACTGTGTTCTTCCCAAAGGTGGCTAAGGCCCTCAGCTAGATCCAACAATAGACTCACAGGGACCCACACTTTAAATGTCTGTGCTACATGCCTTTCTCCCTTCTCCCTGTAAATCTAGCCCAGCAAGACATAATATCGAGTGCCCAGGATGGCTGTCTGTGAAACTCTACCTTATCCAATGCACATGAGCCACTGTACTGGGGCTGATCACAGAGAGTGCTATTGCCTCAGCTGGAGCAGGTGGGAGGAGCTTTTTCTTAAGATACCAGTGGGAGACACTACCCATGACTGGCCCTCAGCAACCTTCTTGGAGGTACAAGCAATCCAGAGTGTGTGGCTGCCTCTGCTAGGCCCAGGTGTACATAGAAATACCAAGCTGCACTGCTAGGCTGGTTTTACCTACTCTGGTCTTGAAGGAAAGTCGACTCAAACAGCCCAGTTTCCCTGAGTCCCACCAAGAAGGAAATTTTAGAATCTTTATAGAGCTTAACAGGAAGATTTCAACAGTGAAAATTAGTGCATTATACTTTCTCATTTAACTAGAAGTTAAAAAAAATGTCTATAAACATGATTAATGTTTTTACATCTTTATTGATGGTAAATGACATAAAATAAACCAGAAACCTTTAAATAGTACTGTTTGATAAATATGGGCATTGACACTATTACAATAATGAATGTATCTATTAGTCCCCAAAGTTTCCTTATGCCCATTGCAAATTTTTCTTTTCTTCTCATACCCAGCACTACCCCCACACAATCACTGATTTGCTTTCTGCTACTGTTTTGTTTTTTTTTTAGAATTTTATAGAAATGTATTCCTAGAGTAGGCCCTCTTTGGCTTGAATCTTTTTATACAAAATAATCATTTTGGGAATGATCAATGAGAAAATTTTATTCTTACTTTATTGAGTAATATTTCAATGTCTGAGTATACCACAATTTTTCTTCACTCAGTTGGTTTTAGATATTTGTGTTATTTATAATTTTTGACTATTAAAAATAAAACTGGTAGCAAAATTTGTGTATTTGTGTACAAGATTTTTTTGTAAGTAATAGTTTCCATTTCTGTGGGTAAATCTCTTGAAAAATATGGTTGGGTAGCAGAGTAGGGATCTGCTTAGCTATTTAAGAAACTACCAAACTATTTTTTTCCAAAGTAATGTATTATTTTTCATTTTTGCCAACATTGTATAAGACTTTCTAGTTGCTCCAAATCCTCACCTGCTCTTGGTATGATCAGTCTTTAATTTTAGCCATTCTTTTAATTGTGTAGTATCTTTTTGTGATCTTAATGTGCATTTCCCTGCAATTAGTGATCATGAACATCTTTTAATGTGCCCTTTGCCAAATATGTATCTTCACTGTTGGCATGAATATTTAAATACTCTACTCCCTTAAAATTTTTGGTATTTATCTTCTTAATACTGAGTAGTAAGAGTATTAATATATTCTGTATACACGTCAATGTTTTGAAAATATTTTTTCAGGTTGGTGGCTTGACTATTGTTGTTTTGATTTCTTTTCAATGGTGCTTTAAATGTTGATGACTTCTGATTATTGATTTTAATATAATTCTTGACTTTCCTGTCATATTTCAATATGACTTTCCTGTCATATTTCCTGTCATACATTGTGAGTTATATTTTTGTATATAGTACAACATCAAGATTGAGATTCATTTGTATTTGTATAACTACCCATGTGTTCTAGAATCATTTGTTGAAAAGTTTATTTTTCCACTGAATTGCCATGTAACATTTGCCAAAAATCAAGTGGCCATATATTTTTGGCTTTACTTCTTGATTTTCAACCTGATTCCATTGATCTATTAGTGGATCTTTACATCAGTAGCAAAATATTTTGTTTACTAAAGCTTTATAATTTTTATAAACAGGTAATCTGTGTCCCCCAAACCTATTTAATGTTTTCAAAGTTGTCTTGGCTAGTCTCGTTCCTTTGCATTTTCACATGTATTTTAGGGTCAGCTTGTTAGTTCTTTAAAAAGTCTACTTTTTGATTACAATTATACTGGATTTATAAATAAATTTGGAAAGTATTGGTTAGAACACTGAGCAACTAGAATATTCACATGTTCTAGTGAAGATACAAAATAGTACAGTCACTTTGAAAACTATTTAGCTATATTTTATAAAATTAAACATAACTTGCCATATGACTTGGCAACCCAACCCTGAGAATTTAGTGGAGAAATGGAAGCATTTGTTTATAATAATACTTTTACTTGAAAGTTCAAAGCAGCTTTATTCTAAAAGCCATAAAATGAAAACAAGTCCAACTTTTATCAATTTGTTTTTGTACAGACATATTGTAGTATATTAATAAATGAAGTTGTACTCAGCCATAATAAAGAAAAAATTATTGATATATGTAACAATATGGATGAATCTCAAAAATGTTATGTCAAGTGGCCTGACCAGGCAGTAGTGAAGTGGATAGAGCATTGGACTGGCATGCGGAGGACCCAAGTTCAAAACCCCGAGGTTGCCAGCTTGAGCGCAAGCTCATCTGGCTTGAGTGCAGTCTCACTGGCTTGACTGTGGGGTTGCTGCCCTAAATGTGGGATCATAGACATGACATCATGGTCACTGGCTTGAGCTTAAAGGTCGCTAGCTTGAAGCCCAAGGTCTCTGGCTTGAAGCCCAAGGTTTCCGGCTTGAGCAAGGGGTCACTCAGTCTGCTGTAGCCCCCCGGTCAAAGCACATATGAGAAAGCAATCAATGAACAAGCAATCAATGAACAAGTATGATGCCACAACAAAGAATTGATGTCTGTCCCAATCTGTTTCTTTCTCTTACTCTCTCTGTCTCTGTCAAAAAGTAAAATAAAATAAATAAATATTAGAAAAAATGATATGTCAAGTGAAAGAAACCAAACACAAAATATATTATCTATATTTTTAATATTATTCACATGAAATTCTAGAAAAAGCAAAACTATAATGACAGAAAATAGATTAGTAGTTGTCAGGAGCTGTAGTGGCAATGAGAAAATTTGTTTCAAACGCACATTAGAGAACTTTTTTAGAATGATAAAAGTGTTCTGCTGGTGGTTATACAAATATATTTATCAAAATTCCTGAAATCATACACTTATAATACTAGATTTTATTCTATATAAATTACAACAAAAAAGTTCACAAAATTTTTATGTAAAACTGCAAACATCATGGAGATCTCTGAATATAATTTAAGTTGAGAAAGTTCTGTGATTCTGCCCTAAGAATTTAAGATGCATTACTTTTAGATGGTATATTTTCTATGTATTTCATATTAACTATTTAACATATTTCAACCACTAAATAAGAAAATTTAATTACCAATTAAAGTTTGTATAGAAACGCTGCCGGGTTAGCTCAGTTGATTAAAGCATCATTAATGATACACCAAGGCTGTGGGTTTAATCTCTGGTCAGGGCACATACAAGATGATGCAATCTATAATCTGGAACAAATATAATGTTAAAAAATAAATCTTTTCTGTCACAACCAAAACATTTTCAATGAAGATTTGTAATTTAAAGGTATTAATATTATTAATTCTAAAATAATCTTTTTTGTATAACCATGAGGCTTAAGGACATGGCATCCTCAAATTAATGTGATCTCACCTGATTTGAGTTGACTAGGTAAAGTCTAATGTCTAAATATGTTTTCTTTCTGTAGTCCCCATTTTTTTCTGTTATTAAGAAAGTGCTATTCAATTTAAGGATGCTTAACATTCAGCTTGTCATATATCCTTTATAATATAGCATCAATACTTGGTAATGATTTTAAAAGTACTTTTGAAATGTTTACTTTGAGTTTTGTATTAAATGTTGTGCATCAAGAGGCCACATGGTCAAACATTTTATAACATTTTCCCACCAGTATTATGGCAAAATTACTGCACTGAAAGTATATAAACCTTTACTAAAATTTAAATGTTCAGACAAGAAACATATTGAGTAAGAGACAATGCAGATATCCAATAAAAACCTTTTAATTTACAAGCTACCAGAAGCAAACATGCCTTAAAGTTAGTGTAAATCAAGAAAAAAATTGTTTTCTGTGCAAGAGATATGCCCAAAGAAAATAGAATTTTTCTTGTTGAAACAAAGGTAGAATTAACATTTAGATTCCCAATATCTCCTATTCGCCATAGATGAGAAAACTATTTTTCCCTTCTACTTGTAATTAATTTTTAGCCTGTTAAAGATAAGTTGGCAGAATCTAATTCCAAGGCTGCTTATGTTCTAGAATCCAAGACATGGCCTAATTTCAAGGTGTACCTTTGGGGCTATTGACAACAATTACATATTTTCAAGGGGCATTGTTAGTGAAATACTAATCATAGTGCTGACAAGACATTATGATATGGATAGGCAATCATACAGAGAAAATATCAAAAAGCAAAAAGCAAATCTTTAATCTTATTCTGATAGCAAAAAAAAAATAAATGAATAGCAAACATGTTAGACATGGACAAAAGGAGAAAGTGTTGTAAGTTCTATTGCTGTCTCACATCCAATATCAAACAAAATTTTGAAAAATTTAGTTTAATTTGCAGATATTTTCTGAAACCCAAAAAGATGTAATTTATAGAATATCAAATATCATATTCAGGGGTGGGCAAAAGTAAGTTTCCAGTAGTGAGTGCAGAACACAAACAGTTTATTCTGGTATTATATTTATTAATTATTGTATTATTTTCCATAGAAACAACTTTAAACCTACTTTTGTCAATTCCTACATGATAATCATTCCTTCTCTGACTTCTTTTTTAAAGACCAACAGCTTTTTTAAATTAAATACAGTACAGTGTATTATGTTAGTATCCTACTACTCAGTATAGGTGAAAGGGGTTCAAGAAATAATCATTAAGTAGATTGACAAATTTATCTAATATCAGTGTGTTAAATGTCATATATGTATAATGACTTTAGATGTGATGGGAGAACATAGGATGAAGTTTTGAAACTCCAGCTTGAATGATTTGTTGAATGGATTGGAAAGCCAAACTAGACAATCTCAGAAAGGGAAATCCTGGCACAGGAAACAGCTTATGCAAAGTCAACGTTATGAGAATATAGCCATTGTGTAAACAGTTCTGTATGACCAAAGTGTAAAATATTCATATTTGGAAAGGTGATACATTACAGGAAACTATTAAAGACAGTACTGGTAAGCCCTGGCCAGTTTGCTCAGTGGTAGAGCATCAGCCTGGTGTGTGGAAGTCCTGGGTTCAATTCCCAGCTAGGGCACACAGGAGAGGTGCCCATCTACTTCTCCATCCTTTTCCCTCTCCTTTCTTTTTGTCTCTCTCTTTCCCTCCCACAGCCAAGGTTCCATTGGAGCAAAGTTGGCCCCCAGGTGCTGAGAATGGCTTCGTGGCTGCATGACTTCAGGGTTGCAAGGAAACAATGCCCTTGATGGGCAGAGCATCGCCCCCTAGTGGGCTGGCTGGGTGGATGCCCATTGGGCTCATGAGGGAGTCTGTCTCTCTGCCTTCCCTCTTCTCACTCAGAAAAATACAAAAATAAACAAATAAATAAAACCAGTACTGGTAAACTATCATAAATCAGGTGGTTAAGGGCCTATTATGCAAGCTAGGTAGTTTTATTAATGGAAAAAGGAAGCCACTGATTATTTTTATCAGAGATACACTGTGGTCAGATTTGCATTCATGAAAGATCACTTGATATCTAAAACTACTCTAGCTTTCATTGTTTCAGATTTCTTTTGGGGACAATGATCATTCCTTTGTAAACTAACACATCTATCTGGAAAACACAGTCAACATTCGATGGATGTTTATGACAGATCATTTTTTTTCCTTTTTTGAATCCTGCAGACAAATATTTTATTGTTTCAATTAAATAACATTATAGTCATTTCCACATGCAAAATATTTGAAAGCAGAGATCATTTTGTTCATCTTTATATTCACAATAACAATTCTTCAATAAATAGTTGACTATCTATGTTCAACTGAACCAAAAAGAATGGTAAGAAAGAGCATAAAACAGACTTGATACAGGGAGTCAGCTGAGATAAACAGAAACAGACAGACACCTGGCAAAGAGAAGATGTTGTTAAATGACTGTTGTTTTGACCATCAATGTTGATGGTAAGGAGAAGCTTTTGGTATCTTAAAATCATATCAGCATATGTTCTATATTTTGTTATGTTTGATAGCTTAGCTTATGGGCATGAAATTTGAATAGAAGATAGGAATATAATGCTTATACCTATAAAGTTCAGTTCTAAAGAATCTCATAATTATTTTTTACATTTACTAAAATACTTGAATAAAGTAAAAATATTAGCTGCCTGAAGAATTTTTTTAAATCAGGAAACAGTGAATTAGACATCTTATTAAATACTCCTGGAAAAATAAAGTACTATTAACTAATAAATGGAAAGAATAATCCATTGACATGACCAAAACAACCAATTAAAAATGATGTGCCAGTCCGGTGGTGGCACAGTCGATAGACTGTTGACCCGGGACACTGACGTCCTAGGTTGGAAACCTTGAGGTGGCCAGATTGAACATTGGCTCATTGGTTTGAGTGCAGGATCACTGGCTGGAGCATGAAATTATGATCCCATGGTGGCTGGCTTGAGCACAAAGGTCATTGGCTCAGCAAGAACCCCCCAGTCAAGGCACATATGAAAAGCAATCAATGAAAAACAACTCAAGTGCTGCAACTAGAAGTTGATGCTTCTCATCTATCTCCCTTCCTGTCTGTTTGTATATCTGTCTCCATGTCTTTCTTGCAAAAAAAAAAAAAAAAGAACCACATAAATAGAGTTATATATGGAGATAAGAATAGACAAGTTAAAACAAGTCATTACTTTGTTTTCCCAAAGTAAGATTGCAAGAGGAGTTTAACCACTAATGGTAGCTTTTTGGTAATTTCAAAGTTACTATATATTTTTTCCTTTAAAAGTAAATTATTATGACTTATTTGACAAAAGGCATATTTAAGGATATTATTCTGCATTATTCTAATGGTATCTCCAAAAACATTCTTGAGCAACCACAAGTGCTGAGAATATTTTTGTGTGTGGATTTTACATATTTATATTTTCTTTTATAAATATAATACTTATTTATTACATCACAATTCTGTAGATATAGAACAGAAGGCTTGGCAGTCTCTCTAATGGGTACTCTGTTAAAGGTCACAAGACCAAGGTCAATTGCTGGCCAGACTGGCTTTTTCTCTGGAAGCTTTGGAGAAGAATCAGCGTCCATGGTCTTTGGGTTGTTTGCAATACCCAGCTCCTTGTGTTTGTAAGATCAAGGCCTCCATTCTCTTGCTGGCTGTTGGCCAGGGATTGCTCACAACTCCTCGAGGCCAGGCTTCAGTCCTTCCATGTGGTTCTTTCATCTTCAAGCCGGCAGTGCTGCATTGATTTCTCTTTTATTTTGAGCACATCCGACTTTGCCTACTATGGCCAATTGGAGAAAATTTATAGAATATCAGTTTTTATAAAGACTATAACTCAGGACCAGTCAGATAGAAGAGAGGCATAGGACAAGTTGGGAAGGGTGAAGAGCTTTTATGATCCCTGAACAGACCATTCTCCCTGATTCCCATGTGTTCACCCAGCAGGAGGCTCCTGGGCTTCTTTTTAAAAGAGATTTTTGAAAAAGAATGCCTTCTGAAGTATTTAAAGACTATGAAAAAATACACTATTAAAAATTAATTATGCTGTGGCAAAAAGTATAATAGAAGCACAATGTTATAAACTATTATGAACACAAATGAGAAAACAAAACAAAAAAATTATTTTGGGGGGCCAGGTTAGGGAAGAATACAAATTGAAGTAGGGCCTGACTTGGACATTGTTGTAAGAAAAGAAAAAAGTTTATTTTTGCTTTATGGGTAATAGTTTTTGAAAATAATTTTAGTAGAGTAAAAGGTATCTATTCAATTAAAAATGTGAGGAAAGAAATGTAGCCATGAAAACTATTACATAGTGTGAGGTAAACATTCAGATCCCCTATTCATTTGTACTTACTAGTTATTTTTGGAAAATCTATCATCTTCTGAATGTAATAATTCAAGATGTGAGCACTGAGCTCAGCGTGTGCCAGGCACACTTCCCATATGCCAGGCACTCCACTACAAGCTAGTCTAGAGGCACAGAGGAGAGAGGCATCTTTACTGTTAAGGAGCTGACATTATAGTGAGGGGGACAAACAATACATGAGATGAAATTTCCTCAGACATGTGAAAGATGAGCAGGAGTCTACTATGTGACCACAGGAGCAACTGGAGTTGGCTACAAGAATTCCCTGGATAAAGAGAGAGAGAGAGAGAGAGATCTTGAGAGTTTTAAGAATCTGATATATGAAAAAAAAAAGAGCCCTATTTTTTTTTCTGAATATAGAAAATTTCTTGTGACTTTTCAAGAAAATTGTACTTTTGTTTTAGGAAAAGTATCTTTGAATATACTTTTTTTTTTATCTAAGCACCTCCCATGTTTGTAGAAAACAAAACAAATATCAGAATATAAATGTTTATCTTAAGAATAACACTGCTCTTACAGGTGAAGGACAATGCTGTGTATAATTTTTAACTGAAGCCATGCCTGCAAACTTGTTGCCCTTTTGAAAGAAACGTTTCCTGGCCAAAATTTAGAGTTCGCTGAACTATAAACTGATCTCATACTTGTAGCCTTGGGTATAATGGTTTTCAAATATTTGTGGACTGTAAAGCCAGTATCCACAGCCAGGGCCAGCATCATAGCAGCCCGGCCCATGCAGGTTCGCATTGGATTCGGACAGTCGGTAAAGAAACAACGGAGCCAAAAACTGATAGGCCATTTTCTTTAATTCTAGCTTGCACCCGGCGGGCAAGTAAAAAACACACACTGGGCTCCAAAACCCACTCACATTCAGTGCTCACAAAGCCACTGACTTATCCGAGTTTCCTAGAATCAAAGGTTTCTAGCTCACCAGCCTTATTCTCCTCAGTTCCCCATCTCCTTCCTTATCCCAGATACAAACTCTGCACAAACTGGCATCTCACTCAGTACTCCGCCATCTTGGCTGCTTCTCCTGGCCACATGGCCTCTTTCTGCTCTCTGCTCTGCTCCCTCTGCTCTCTAATGCTAATCATCCCAGGAACCAAGAGCGCAAGCTCCCGCTCCATCCCCATTTTATAGTGTAGCTTCACAACGTCTAATCCAATATACAAAATAGGGAAGTCTCTATTACAAAGTCACTTCTCTGAGGCATGATTGGATTGTACCACCCCACATCAAAAAAGGGTAGGAAAGGCTTAATCCCAAAACCAAGCCCCAGGCTACAAGGATTCTGCCTGCCTTTAGCCCACCCCAACACACATTAATATCACCTGGGCGACGGCCTCCTCATGGGCAGCGTAATCTTTAACAAAGTGAGCATAATATATTTTATCTGCCCAACATGGACAAAACTGATGAGGGGAAACAGAATATACCACCCTGACACCACACTGGAATGTGTCACTTTGGCATGCAGATCACTTTTAACTAAAGACAAGGGAGACCCAGCAGACTCTGGAAGAGCTTTTTACCTTTCCCAAAATGTTTAAAAGAATTTAAATAGGGAATCTGTGCCACAAAAAGAGCTAATACCAGATAACTTTTTATGTTAGAAAGATTCCTTTGTCCAGCCTGGCAGATATTTGTTTATCAAACATTTGCTCTTCTCACTTGCCTGTGAATTGTATCCCTCCTCCAGGAAGCTCCAGTGCCCACCTCTTCTCCTCAGCTCAGCATGGAACATAACCCTCAATTACCTTACTGTCAGGGTGCCTCATAGTTTTATGGTGCTCCCATATGTACAAACTATGTTTTACTCCTGTTATTCTGTTTTATGTCAATTTAATTATTAGAGCAGTCAAAGTACCTAAAAAGAAGAAAATTTTTCTGCCCTTATACTGATACTGCAGGAAAAATCTATTGGTCTGACCTTTATATCACACAGGTTGACTAGTATTTTTGAACTCTTTACATGTTGTTATTCAGATGAATGATTCAGGTATGCCACTCTTGAACTATATTGCTCACAAAAAATAAGGGGATATTTCAAAATGAATATGAAGCTATAAAATATTCCCTAATTTTTGGGAACAGTATATTATGTTCTGTGATAAGATGCTAAGGAACTGTAAAACTTAGCATTTGCAAAGCCATTTTAAAGAGGAAGTCAGGCTACTTACCCCCACCTTTCTGTGGAGAAAGGAAAGAGAAGAATGCAGGAGCTTCCTGACTTACAAGGGCAACTGGGTCACTTAGTCATAGTTTAGCTAATTCCTAGAATTCTTTGAAAGGGTGCCTGGGGCCACTTGCCACACAGAGCAAAGAAGATAGAACTTATCTGAAAACCTCAGACAACAATGTTTATGTACCTTAATCAAGAATTTCTATACTCAGACTCACCCTAAAGTCATAAAAGACAAAGAGATCACGAGCCCATCCTTACTCAACCCAACTGGAATGTGATTTGGTCTATAAAAGTAGCCTCAGAGTTGTATGGGGGTTATATGATTTGGGACTGTGCCCCGAGTAGCTAGCCGGATAATTAATAAACTCCTCAAAGATCCATCTGGACTTGGTATCTTTGTGGATCTAGCTGGTCACATTCCAACAGTTCCAACTGATAGGAATGTAGTGACTGAAGGATGGTTCCACATCCTTTTGGGAAACAATATAGTCTTTACTCTTAATGGTGAGGAATTTAGAAGCATCCGAAGAAAACCTTTGTTGGAAACAAGATAAAACATGAGTTCTGACTCTGAAACTGCTTTTCCCCTCATGGCTATGTAACTTTCACTTTGGAATCATAGATATGCACAGAGTACTCCCAGTAGTTTCTCGTGTGTGTGTGTGTGTGTGTGTGTGTGTGTGTGTGTGTGTGTGTGTGTGTGTGTGTGTGTGTTTTGAGCAGGAGTTAGCATCTTCCCACAAGCTAGACAGAGAAGTAAGAAATTCTGAGGATGTCCGCCCTGGGACACGTGGACCCTGAGAACAAGCATAGTTAAGAGCTAGTGTTACACTATGCTTGGTGCTGTAGTTCTGTATTCTTGCCCTCACATCTTCAGGGAAATATTAGGTCTGCATCCCAGAGTTGTGCAGTGAATTTTGAGACAGGCCTGCTCTCTGTTAAGCAGGGGGTAATATTGGAGGGGATGGAAAGGCTACCTTCTCAAGTGCCACAGTAAGTGACTATCTCCAGGAGATGCTGACTGTACCCTGCAGAGTGGTTCTCTGTGTGATGTCTTATTACCAATATTAATGCTCATGAATTAATGAATAAGCTGAAGTAGAACATTTGAGGAACTTATCCCTGAGTACTCATCAAACAGCTCCTTGGAGGACTCTCAGAAATAACTGGAGGGTCTTGTGGAAGGGGATTTGGTGCCAGATTTAATTGGGATGCTTAATGACAATATAAACTAATCTTTCCCACTATCATATGAGGCCAGGATCTGTTATAATGTGGAAGATAATAAGTAGGAAGCATTGGGTCAATGAGAGAAGGGCAAGAGTTTATGTTACCTTGAGTTTGAACTCCACAGAAATGGAAAACCAGAGACTCTAAAACAAAGCTATAATAACCACAGACCAGGGAAATTCCACCTCCAGAAGCTGTAGAAAAGGTGACATTACTTGCTTTTGGGATCTACATTTTTTCCAACCAAACTGTGAAAACTGTGAAATTTCAAAGCAATTGTTTTGGTTTTATTTATTCCTGTATTTCCAGTTCCCTGGAGAGCACTCTATACTAGGGGAAACTTTCAAGAAGTTGGTAAATAGATTTTTTCCATTAAATAAAATCTAAATTATTAATTTTAAAAAATTGGTCTCCACTGTTAAAGGAATAAATTACAAGCTCCAGAACAGAGCCTGGCTGTACTTAAACCATCTCATCTCCCAGTCCTTCTCTATGTGAACTCCCTAATCATCTAACCCACAGCCTTCCACTAATCACATCTTCCCTAATCTTATTTCTGTTTTTCTCAGCTTTTCCTTAATTAGGGATCCATTTCTCCTACCCCCAGTGTCCATTTATATATTTCTATTTGTTCTTAAAGGCTTGGTTCACTCTTTTAATAAGTGTTAAATCCACACAGACTGAATTAATCATTCCTTCCTTTTTACTCCTATAACTCCTATAACACTTTGGACTTGGCGGGAGTGTGGTCATTTTGGATAGATGCTTTAGCTTTCCACTTATGCCCTAAAGTTTTTTTCCTTGGCAATAGCCAGAGAGAGGTTTTATGTATTTGTTTGTTGAATGTAAATTAGGTCATATTAGTTTATTGCCCCAAACCCTCCAGTGGTTTGTCATCATACAAATTCAAGTAGTCATCATGTCCAGTCAAGGTTCCCACCTCTCAGGTGCGCTGCTGCCTCTCCAAAGTGAGCACCCTCTCACTCACTCCCCTCATTTTGCCAGAAGCTATCTTTTCTAGCTCTTTTTGTGGCTCACTTTTTTATCTTATGTCTGTTTCTACTTAAATGTCATCTTCTGAGGAAATGTTCTCTCACTTAGCTAATCTAAAATAACCCCAACTATTGTAAAACTTGATCCTTCTTACCTTCTCCCCTTTAATTAACAAAGACCAATTATTTACAAAGTATACTAAAAAATTCCAAAAGCTGTCTAATCAAATGCTAACATATTTCTACAACAAAAGCCCTACAAAAAATTATAAGTAACTTACTTAGTAATAAAACCTGGAAAATAACATACATAACGTAACTGTAACCTACATATAGCTATGTTGTTCAACAAAAGGAACCTATCATAAAACAAATAAAATTGTTTAAAAGGGAATGGGGTGTTTCCCTTCGATCAGTAAATGCTCATTGCTCTTGAATAACTGTGGGTTAATTACTTGAAATCCAGCCTCTCTTCCATGAAGCCTATTACGATGGAGTAAAAGTAGACCTCAACATGTGTGTGGGTTTGGTATATGCTATTGCTCTGGATCAGGTTGATTCACTAAGCAGAAAATTTTGTTCTAACCAGCTAAAACCTCTTTATCTTCTTTATCCTTAAGTTGCATACACCTTCACCTTTTAATCTTGGTTTAACCTTGGCTAAAAACCTTACAAAAAAAGAGAGAAAAAACTCACACACACAAATTGCAGTGTGATGACTACCAGTGGGGAGGGGTGGGGGGTGAATGAGGGCATAGCAGAAATAAATGGTGATTAACAAAGACTCGACTTTGGGGGTAAATACACAATATGGTGCACAGAGATGTGTTGTAGAATGGGGCACCTGAAACCTATATAATTTTGTTAACCAGTGTCACCCAAATATATTTAATTTTAAAGAAAAAGAAACAACTTTTAACTATTGAAAGAAAAAAAAAACTTAGAATTTCTCTGTCCAAAACTTTTAAACTATGAAATTCCTTTCTGTGTATAAGGTAAATTTGAACATCCTCAGTTTCCTGGTTCTTCAGTTGTTCCTAACTGGTTTCTAGAAGTATATGATTAGTTTCAGTTGAAAGCATAAACTTTTAACTCCATGATAATTTGGAATGTACATAGACAGGCTTTAGGAAGTTTAGCTAGTTCTCATCCCCCCAAAAGAGAACTTTTTTTTCAATTTATATTACTTTGAAAATTATTTTGTAGTGTGAAATGATGCTGAATTTATGATGTAAAACGTGTTTTGTCACTCCAAAAAAACACAAAGGGTAACAAAATATTATATATGCAATTATTATTACTTTCATATTTTATTATTTAAAATAGTCTACCATTAATAGTAGTTAAAGAACATATTTCATTTATAAATGTCTATATATTATAATACATTGAATCAAGCTTAAGTTGAAAAAAATAAAGCTAAAGTTGGATATAGAAGTTTGTATATCCATTGGTTTTATTTTCATCATTGGATATAATTTACAAGTATGGAACAATTTTTACTAACAGAAATACAGAAAAACAAAGCTAAAGGGACACCTGTATTGTCTATGGCTGCTGGCATCCCTCATCATCCTCTTCTTTTTTCCACTTCCCAGCTAGGGTTTTGAATGAAAGCTATGTTTTGTCAAGGACATATAATCATGTGATAATGCAAAGACAGAAAGCAGGTAGAGGCTTTCCTCTGATGGCACTGCTGACACATTTCACTGTCTAGTCAACACCTTAAGGAGCATGGGGCAGCTGTCACCATTGCAATGGAGGAAACAATGACAACAAAAATTTCCCATTCCCTCATACCTAGCATAGTATTATTTAAAGTGCAAACGCCTAAATCAGACACCTGAATTTTACTTCTCCATCCCTTTGGATGATTTTTAAACACCTATTTCCCTGTATTAAATCTCATTTTGCTTAAAATACCCATTTCTGTTTTCTGTGTTTAATCTTGCCTGGTATAGCACTTAATATATCTGCTTTTTAAGAATACATTAGAGAGTAAAGACTTTTAATAAAAGACTTGTTTATCAATGATTAGTATGTTACCAAATCATGGGTTTGTTTTCAACACAAAAGATTTTGAAGAATCTTTTAAAGTTTTTTACCTTACTCCTAAGCAAAGCAAACCTTGAAGGATCACAGATACTTTGATAAACTCCTACACTGTGGAAATGGGTGAGCTGGTTCGAAGAGACGATAAAATTGAAATGACATCAATGTCAAGACCATTATCTACCCTTAACTTCCTCACATTTTCTTCAATATTGTGAAAGCAGAACTTGGAGAAATTGATATTCTGTTTGCCTTAATCAGATCACTTGGTGAAATTCCTGAGTGGGAAAACTTCATTCTATATTGGAATTCTTGAAGTAGTTTAGTTTATATTTTACTAAGAAAATTTTTAATGAAAAAAATAATTTCACCATTTTTTTTCTACTGCTATTACTATTTTTTTCAGGTGAGAGGAGCGGAGATAGTGAGGCAGACTCCCGCATGTGCCTTGACTGGGATCCACCCAGCAAACCCATCATGGGCCAATGTTCACACTGAGCTATTTTTACCACCTGAGGCTGATGTGCTCCAACTGAACTATCCTCAATGCCCAGGGCCAAGCTCAAACCAACAGAGCTTCTGGTTGTGGGAGGAAAATAGGTAGAGTAGGGGAAGGTTGGGGAGAAGCAGATGTTTGCTTCTCCTGTGTACCTTGACCAGAAATCGAACCCAGGATGTCCATATGCCAGACTGATTCTCTATCCACTGAGCAACCGGCCAGGGCCAATTTCATATTCTCTTTACATTTGTTTGTCCTATTGAGATGATGGCTAGGACAAGTCAGATTCTGTGGTTTTAGTAAAGAAAGGTGGTCTGTAGTTCCATGGCTCACTGTTTCTATCAAAACACATCCATAAGGCTCTACCAGGTGAAAGAAGTCTATCAACTAACATCAAATTTGTCATCTTTGCCAGATCTAATATCATAAGTCATTGTCAAATTACATTGTCAAGAAATAAGAATTAGGTATGAAGTTATTTTTAATTATAGAGAGCTTCACTGGATTAATAAGTACAATGTTTTTAATCTTTAGACTAAATTTCAAGCAAAGAGTTAAGTCTTCTTGAGAAAAAAGAAAAAACAAATTGTTAAGTACCATTCAATGAAGGGAAGTTCATTCATGATTTGCAAGTAGTTTTAAACATATGAAATGTATAAAAATTTTTTGTTCATTGTTCTAATATCACCACTCAAAAAGCATTTTTGCCTTTGGACAACATTTCTAGCCATATACATACATTTCTTTTTTATTTTCTTTAGTTATACAATTAAATTTAACAGGGTGACATTGATCAATAAGACTATATAGGTTTCAGGCAAACATTTCCACAGCATTTGAACTGTTGATAACGTTCTATACTCATCACCCAAAGTCAAATCATTTTCAATCACCCTATAGTTGTCCCTCTTTACATCTTCCCCCCAGCTGCCTCTCCCTCATCACTCTCCCCCTGTTAACCATTTCACTTTTGTCTATGTCCATGAGTCTCAGTTTTATATCCCACCTATGTGTAAAATCACATAGTTCATAGCTTTTTCTGATTTACTTAGTTCATTCAGTATAATGTTCTCAAGGTCCATCCATGTTGTTATAAATGGCACTATGTCATCATTTCTTATGGCTGAGTAGTATTCCATTGTATATATGTACCACATCTTCTTCATCCAAATCTCTGTTGAGGAACGCTGGCGTTTCCATGTCTTGGCCACTGTGAATAGTACTGTGATGAACATGAGGGTGCATGTGTTTTTACATACCAGTGTTGCTGAGTTTTGGGAGTAGATGCCCAGTAGAAGGATTGCTGCATCATATGTTAATTCTATTCTTAATTTTTTGAGGAACCACCCTAATGTCTTCCATAATGGTTGCACTAATTTGCATTCCCACCAGCAGTGAATGAGGGTTCCTTTTCCTCCACAGCCTCTGCAACACTTGTTATTACCTGTCTTGTTGATAATAGTCTATCTAACAGGTGTGAGGTGGTATCTCATTGTAGTTTTGATTTGTATATCTCTAATACTAGCAAAGATTAGCATCTTTTCATATATCTGTTGGCCATTTGTATGTTTTCTTGGGAGAAGTGTCTGTTTGGGTGGGTCCTCTCCCCATTTTTTAATTGGATTGTTTGCTTGTTTATTGCTGAGCTTTATAAGTTCTTTTTATGTTTTGTATATTAAACCCTTATTGGAGCTGTTGTTTGCAAATGTCATTTCCCATTTAATTGGCTGCCTTATTTGTTTTGTAGTCCAGTTCTGTTGCTTTGCAGAAAATTTTTAGTTTGACATAGTCCCATTTATTTATTTTTGCCTTTCTTAGCCTTGACTTTAAGGTCAAATTTATAAGTTGTTCTTTACAGCCAAGGTCATGAGCTTAGTACATATGTTTTTTTCTATATAATTTATAGTTTCAGATCTTACATTTATGAGTTTGATCCATTTTAAATTAATTTCTGTGCAAGGGCACAAACTGTAGTCAAGTTTCATTCTTTGACATGTGGCTTTCCAATTTTCCCAGCACTGTTTATTAAAGAGGTTTTCTTTTCTCCATTGTATGTTTTGGCTCCTTTGTTGAAGATTATTTGCCCAGATATGTGTGGGGATTTTTCTGGGTTCTTAATTCTGTTCCATGGGTCTGTATGTCTGTTTTCTGCCAATGCCATGCTTTCGTGATTATTGTGATTCTATAGTATAATTTGAAGTCAGGTAGTATGATACCTCTGGCTTCATTCTTTTTCCTCAGGATTACTTAGGCTACTTGAGGTTTTTTATGGTTCCATACAAACCTGGTAACTTTTTTTGTTGTTCTATATCTTGAAAAAATTACATTATAGGAACTGGCCGGTTAGCTAGGTGGTAGAGCATCGGCCCAGCGTGTGGAAGTCCCAGGTTCAATTCCCAGCCAGGGCACACAGGAGAGGTACTCATGTGCTTCTCTACTCCCCTTCTTCTTTCTCTCTATCTCTCTTACCTCCTGCAGCCAAGGCTCCATTGGAGCAAAGTTGGCCCGGGCACTGAGGATGGCTCCCTGGCCTTTGCCTCAGGCACTAGAATGGCTCCAGTTGCAACAGAGCAACACTCCAAATGGGCAGAGCATCACTCCCTAGTGGGCATTCCGGGTGGATCCTGGTTGGGCACATGCGGGAGTCTGTCTCTCTGCCTCCCTGCTTCTCACTTAAGAAAAATTTTAAAAATAAATAAATAAATAATGACACTAGGATTTTGAGGGGGATTGCATTAAATTTGTATATTGCTTAGGGTTATATGATCATTTTAACTATGTTGATTCTTCCAATTCATGAACATAAAATATTTTTCCATTTCATTGTGTCTTTTTCAATTTCTTTCAATAATGCTTTGTAGTTTTCAGTATATCGGCCCTTCACATCCTTTCTTAAGTTTATTCTCAGGTATTTTATATTACTATTTTTGTTGTTGCAATTATAAAGGGAATTGTTTTTTGAGTTCATTTTCCAAAGTTTCATCATTGGCATATAGTAAAGCAAAAGACTTATATATTGATTTTATATTCTGTGACTTCACTGTATTGGTTTATTGTTTCTAATAGTTTTTTTGGTGGAGTCTTTGAGGTTTTTATATAAAAGATTATGTCATCTTCAAAAAGTGATCTCATTATTTGTTCTTTTCTGATATGGATGCCTTTTATTTATTTATTTTTTGCCTGATTGCTCTAGAACATCCAGAACTATGTTGAATAAGAGTGGAGAGAGTAGGCAATCCTGTCTTCTTCCTGATTTTAGTGAAAAAGCCTTTTTTTTTTAACATTTCTATATTAGCTGATGGTTTGTCATTTATGGCCTTCATTATATTGAGGTTCTTTACTTCTATTCCAATTTTGTTGAGTGTTTTAAACTTAAAGAGATGTTGTATCTTATTGATTGCCTTTTCTGCATCTATTGATAAGATATAATTTTTGTTCTTGGTTTTGTTGAGGTGGTGTATTATGTTGATTGATTTTCATATGTTGAACCATTCTTCTGCTCCTGGAATGAATCCCACTTAATTATAATTCATTCTTATTTAAATGTGTTGATGTATTTAATTTGCTAGTCTTTTGTTTATCATTTTTGCATGTGTACTCATTACAGTTATTGGACAGTAGTTTTTGTGTGTGTGTGTGTGTGTATGTGTGTGTGTGTTGTCCTTGCCAATATTTGATAGCAGAACTTTTTGTCCTCATAAAATGTGTTAGGGAGTATTGCTTCTCTTCTATTTTTTGAAAGATGTTGATAAAGACAGGTACCAAATCTTTTTTGAAAGTTTGGTAGAATTCACTAGTGTAGCCATCTGGTCCAATCCTGGGCTTTTATTTTGGGGGAGATTTTTGATAGTTGTTTTTATTTTCTCCCTGCTTTTAGATCTATTTATGTTGTCCACTTATTTGTGACTCAGTCTAGGAAGATTGTATAGTTCTAGAAATTTATCCACTTCCTCTAAGTTGTTAAATTTGATGGCACATACTTTTTCATAATAATATATCATCTTTTGTATATCTATAATGTCTGTGATAATTTCTCTTTCATTTGCATTTTGTTTATATAAGCCTTTTTTTTTTTCTTAGTCTAGCCAGGGGTTTGTCAACTTTATTTATTTTTTCAAAGAACTGGCTCTTTGTTGTATTAGTTATTTTTATGTTTATGTTGATGTTGTGCTCTATTTTATTTAGTTCTCTAATTTTTACTATTTTGTTTCTTCTATTGACTTTGCGTTGCCTTTGTCCTTCTTATTCTAGTTTCTTTTTTTTAATACTTTTATTTTTTTAATGGGACGACATCAATAAATCAGGATACATATATTCAAAGATAACATATCCAGGTTATCTTGTCATTCAGTTATGTTGCATACCCATCACCCAAAGTCAGATTGTCCTCTGTCACCTTCTATCTAGTTTTCTTTGTGCCCCTCCCCCTCCCCCTTTCCCTCTCCCTCTCCCCCATCCCAACGTAACCACCACACTCTTATCAATGTCTCTTAGTCTCACTTTTATATCCCACTTACATATGGAATAATGCAGTTCCTGGTTATTTCTGATTTACTTATTTCACTTCGTATAATGTTATCAAGATCCCACCATTTTGCTGTAAATGATCTGATGTCATCCTTTCTTATGGCTGAGTAGTATTCCCTAGTGTATATGTGCCACATCTTCTTTATCCAGTCATCTATTGACGGGCTTTTTGGTTGTTTCCATGTCCTGGCCACTGTGAACAACGCTGCAATGAACATGGGGCTGCATGTGTCTTTACGTATCAATGTTTCTGAGTTTTGGGGGTATATACCCAGTAGAGAGATTGCTGGGTCTTAAGGTAGTTCTATTTTCAGTTTTTTGAGGAACCACCATGCTTTCTTCCATAATGGTTGTACTACTTTACATTCCCACCAACAGTGAATGAGGGTTCCTTTTTCTCCACAGCCTCTCCAACATTTGCTATTAGCTGTCTTGTTAATAATAGCTAATCTAACAGGTGTGAGGTGGTATCTCATTGCAGTATTGATTTGCATTTCTCTAATAACTAAAGAAGATGAGCATCTTTTCATATATCTGTTGGCCATTTGTATTTCTTCCTGGGAAAAGTGTCTGTTCATGTCCTCTTCTCATTTTTTTTATTGGATTGTTTATTTGTTTGTTGTTGAGTTTTATGTGTTCTTTGTATATTTTGGATATTAGGCCCTTATCTGAGCTGTTGCTTGAAAATATCATTTCCCATTTAGTTGGCTGTTTATTTTGCTATCCGATTCTCTTGCTGAGAAAAAACTTCTTAGTCTGATGTAGTCCCATTCATTAATTTTTGCCTTCACTTCTCTTGCCTTTGGAGTCAAATTCATAAAATGCTCTTTAAAACCCAGGTCCATGAGTTGAGTACCTATGTCTTCTTCTATGTACTTAATTGTTTCAGGTCTTATGTTTAGATCTTTGATCCATTTTGAGTTAATTTTAGTACAGGGGGACAAACTGTAGTCCAGTTTCATTCTTTTGCATGTGGCTTTCCAGTTTTCCCAGCACCATTTGTTGAAGAGGCTTTCTTTTCTCCATTGTGTGTTCTTGGCCCCTTTATCAAAAATTATTTGACTATATATATGTGGTTTAATTTCTGGGTTTTCTATTCTGTTCCATTGGACTGAGTGTCTATTTTTCTGCCAATACCATGCTGTTTTGATTGTCATGGCCGTATAATATAGTTTGAAGTCAGGTATTGTAATGCCCCCAACTTCATTCTTTTTCTTTAGGATTGCTTTGGCTATTCGGGGTTTTTTATACTTCCATATAAATCTGATGATTTTTTGCTCCATTTCTTTAAAAAATGTCATTGGAATTTTGATGAGAATTGCATTAAATTTGTATATTACTTTGGGTAATATGGCCATCTTGATTATATTTATTCTTCCTAACCAAGAACAAGGAATATTCTTCCATCTCATAATATCTTTTTTGATTTCCCTTAAAAATGGTTTATAGTTTTCATTGTATAAGTCCTTTACATTCTTTCTTATGTTTATTCCTAGGTATTTTATTTTTTTTGTTGCAATCTTGAAGGGGATTATTCTTTTGAGTTCATTCTCAAATGTTTCGTTGTTGGCATATAGAAAGGCTATTGACTTTTATATGTTAATTTTGTATCCTGCGACCTTACTGTATTGGCCTATTGTTTCTAGTAGTCTTTTTGTGGATTCTTTGGGGTTTTCGATGTATAGGATCATATCATCTGCAAAAAGTGATACCTTTACTTCTTCTTTTCCGATATGGATGCCTTTTATTTCTTTGTCTTGTCTGATTGCTCTGGCTAGAACCTCTAGTACCACATTAAATAAGAGTGGAGAGAGTGGACAACCCTGTCTTGTTCCTGATTTAAGGGGGAAAGCCTTCAGTTTTGTGCCATTTAATATGATGTTGGCTGATGGTTTATCATATATGGCCTTTATCATGTTGAGATATTTTCCGTCTATACCCATTTTGTTGAGAGTCTTAAACATAAAATTGTGTTGTATTTTATCAAAAGCCTTTTCTGCGTCTATTGATAAGATCATGTGGTTTTCGTTCTTTGTTTTGTTGATATGGTGTATTACGTTAACCGTTTTATGTATGTTGAACCATCCTTGAGATTCTGGGATGAATCCCACTTGATTATGATGTATTATTTTTTTAATATGTTGTTGTATTCGATTTTCTAGTATTTTGTTTAGTATTTTAGCATCTGTATTCATTAGAGATATTGGTCTGTAGTTTTCTTTTTTTGTGCCATCCTTGCCTGGTTTTGGTTTGAGGGTTATGTTGGCCTCATAAAATGTGTTTGGAAGTATTGCTTCTTCTTGAATTTTTTGGAAGACTTTCAGTAGAATAGGAACCAAGTCTTCTTTGCAGGTTTGATAAAATTTGCTGGTATAGCCGTCTGGGCCTGGACTTTTATTTTGGGGGAGGTTTTTAATGGTTTTTTCTATTTCTTCTCTACTAATAGGTCTGTTTAGGCTTTCTGCTTCTTCTTGTCTCAGTCTAGGAAGGTTGTATTGTTCTAGGAATTTATCCATTTCTCCTAGGTTGTTGAATTTAGTGGCATAAAGTTTTTCATAGTATTCTATAATAATTCTTTGTATATCTACGATGTCCGTGGTGATTTCTCCTCTTTCATTTTGGATTTTGTTTATATGAGTTCTTTCTCTTTTTTCCTTGGTAAGTCTTGCCAAGGGTTTGTCAATTTTGTTGATCTTTTCAAAGACCAGCTCTTTGTTCTATTAATTTTTTCTATAGTTTTTCTGTTCTCTATTTAATTTATTTCTGCTCTGATTTTTATTATCTCCTTTCTTCGGCTGGTTTTGGGTTATCTTTGTTCTTCTTTTTCTAGTTCCTTAAGGTGTGAAGTTAAGTGGTTCACTTGGGCGCTCTCTTGTTTGTTCATATATGCCTGAAGTGATATGAACTTCCCTCTTATCACTGCTTTTGCTGCATCCCATAGATTCTGATATGTCGTATTGTCATTTTCATTAGTCTATATATATCTTTTGATCTCTGAACTTATTTTTTCTTTGACCCATTCATTTTTTAAAAGTATGTTGTTTAGTTTCCACATTTTTGTGGGATTTTTTTCCTCTTTTTTGCAGTTGAATTCTAGTTTCAAGGCTTTATGATCAGAAAATATGCTTGGTACAACTTTGATTTTTTTGAAATTGCTGATGTTGTTTTTGTGACCCAACATATAGTCAATTCTTGAGAATGATCCATGTAGACTGGAGAAAAATTTATACTCATTCACTTTGGTATGAAATGTCCTGTAGATGTCTATCATATCCAGGTGCTCTAGTGTTTTGTTTAAGACCACTATATCTTTGTTGATTCTCTGTTTGGATGACCGATCTAGAGCCATCAGCGGTGCATTGAGGTCTCCAAGTATGATTGTATTTTTGTCAGTTTTTGTTTTAAGGTCAATAAGTAGCTGTCTTATATATTTTGTTTGGTGCATATATATTAAGAATTGTTATGTCTTCTTGATTCAGTGTCACCTTAGCCATTATGAAATGGCCATTTTTGTCTCTGAGTCCTTTTGCTGTCTTGTAGTCAGCATTATCAGATATGAGTATTGCTATTCTTGCTTTTTTTTGGATGTTATTTGCTTGGAGTATTGTTTTTCAGCCTTTCACTTTGAATTTGTTTTTATCCTTGTTACTTAGATGAGTTTCTTGTAGGTAGCATACAGTTGAATTTTCTTTTTTAATCCATTTTGCTACTCTGTGCCTTTTTATTGGTGAGTTTAATCCGTTTACATTTAGTGTAATTATTTACACTTGTGAGTTTCCTATTGCCATTTTATAGATTGCTTTCTGTTAGTTTTGTGTCTTGTTTGATCTTTCTCTTTCCTTTTTCTATCTTTTGTTTTTATTTGGTTGTATTCCATACATCTTTCCTCTGTTGCTATCTTTTTTAAATCATGTGCTTCTGTGGTGGTTTTTTCAATGGTGGTTACCTTTAAGTAATGAAAAGCATTCCTACCCTGTTCATTGTAGTGCACTGTTTTGTGAGTACTTTTGCACTCCATCGTCCTTTGCTACTGTTAATCTCCATCCTCTCCCCTCCCTTTCTTTTATGTTGTCACAGTTTAAATTTGGTTTTATTGTGTTCTTCTTGGAGCTTTTACTTGTGGCTTTGTTTTTTTTTGTTCTTTGTATCTGACTGGAGAACCGCCTTTAGTAATTCCTGGAGTGGAGGTTTTCTGATGATAAATTCCCTCATCTTTTCTGTATCTGTGAATGTTATTATTTCTCCTTCATATTTGAAGGATAGCTTTGATGGGTATAGTATTCGTGGCTGAAAGTTCCTCTCTTTCAGGACTTAAATATTGGGGTCCACTCTCTTCTAGCTTGTAGAGTTTCTGCTGAGAAATCTGATGATAATCTTATTGGCCTTCCTTTATATGTTGTATTCTTCTTTTCCCTGGCTGCCTTGAGAATTTTTTTTTTTGCCGTTGGTTTGTGCCAATTTCATTATGATGTGTCTTGGAGTAGGTTTGTTGGGGTTAAGAAAACTCAGAGTTCTGTTTGCTTCTTGAATTTGAGGCTTTAGTTCTTTCCACAGGCTTGGGAAGTTCTCATCTATTATTTGTTTGAGTATGTTCTCCATTCCATTTTCTCTCTCTTCTCCCCTTGATATACCTATTATTCTTATGTTATTCTTTTTGATGGAGTCAGATAATTCTTGTAGGGCTATCTCATTTTTTTAAATTTTTGAGTCTCTTTCTTCTCTCTGTTGTACCTCAAGTTGCTTGTCTTCTATTTCACTAATCCTACCTTCTCTCTGGCCTGTTCTATTAGCTAAGCTTGTTACCTCGTTATTCAGCTCCTGAATTGAGTTTTTCATCTCTGTTTGATTTGTTTTTTAGTTTCAATTTGTATGGAAATATATTCTTTGTGTTCATTGAGTTGTTTTCTGAGCTCCCTATATTGCCTTTCTGTGTTTTCTTGTATATCTGTGAGTATTTTTAGGATTTCTATTTTAAATTCTCTGTAGTTTAACTCCAAGGTTTCCAATACATTAAATTTTTTCTCCATAGATTTTTCTTCATCTCTCTGTGTTACCTCTTTTTCTTTTGTATCCATGATATTCGATTTTCTCTTCCTTAATGGCATCTGAGGGTGGTTTTGTTGATAGTATTAATGATATGTAATAAAGAATAAAAAGTTAAAAAAATGAATCAAAAATAAAAAAAGAGTTGTTTTTTTTAAAAAAATTAATAATTAAATAAATTAAATTAAATTAAATTAAAATTAAAGAAAAGGAAATTATTTCTCCCCTCTTTTTTTTCTTTCCTCTCCTCTACTGTCTTTCTTGAGAAAATCTTGTGGTGAACTGTGAATTATATTGTACTAAATAGAACAAACAATGCCTGTAATGGAGGGCCTGAATTGGGGAGAAGTAATAAAGGGTCAAAAAACAAAAAACAAACAAACAAAAAGAAAAAACAAAAAAAGGGGGGTATGGACCCACAAAAAAAATAAGGAAAAAATTTAGGTCAAGAATAAAATGATTTGCTTTTAGGTGTTGGTTGACTAAGAGTTATGATGAGAGGAATAAGGGAAACAGGAAAATGGGGGGACAAATTAAAAAGTTACTATTGTATTTAGTCAAACAAGAACTAGATAAAATGGAGAGCCCGGGATGGGAGCACTGCTAGTGAGTTAGAAAGGTGAAGTAAAAACCTTCCACAATGCCACAAACATAAGTTTGAGTTTCAGATAAGATAATTTGTTTGTTATTGAGTTTTGAATGAGAGGAGACGTAAAGGAGAAAGAAAGAAACTAATACAGAGGGAGAAAAGAAAGAGAGAGAGAGAAAAAAAGAGAGAACCACTAAAAGAAGAAAAAAGAAAAAAGAGGAGAGAGAGAGAGTTAAGAGTTTTGGAGTGCAACCCTCATAGAGAGAAAGGAAGAGGAAAGAAAAGATAATGGGAGATGTAACACTTATGGGTAGTGTAGTTCAAGGAGAGGAGAGAGTATGACTGGCAGAGAGTTAAACAACCAAATTGGAGGAGGGAAAAAAAATTCAAGAATGAAGATAAGAGAAACAAATGAACAACTATAATAAAATGGGATAGTTTATAAAGTCTGTGGATTTTTCTTGATTTTGAGAGGTTATCTTCTTCCTTTTTCTTTTCTCTCCCTCTTCCTGGTTGGTGACTCTGTACCCTGGGTTCTGCCCCTTTGGCATGCTCAGGTAGAGTTTTGCAGTTGATAAGTCTCTATGGCGATGTCATGTATTGTGCTTCAGTCTCGTTGGCAGTCGAGGCTCATTAGCATTTATAGGCTCCAACAGTGAGAGAGTTCGTGTTCCTGGAGCCTCTCTCCTAGTCTTTTCTTCCTCAATTAGTAGCCTGATAATCCAGCTATGGGGTTGCTGCTGCCTCTGCCTGGACAGTAAGAGGCTCAAAGAGCTGGCAACTCCCCACTCTATTCCCACTCAGCACAGGGCTCTGGGTAAGGCTCAGTCAGTCAGAGCTGCTAGCATAATCAGGCAGGGCTTCCACCCACTCAAAGACCTCTGGCTCTGCCACTCTGTCCAGTAACACAGGGAGGCGCTCACTCCCAGGGTGCTTGGAGGAAACTCTCGCTCACTATCTGCGTGCGCAGACCAGGATAGCAGGCCAGCAGTCTCACACTCTGAGTGGAACCTCCTCCTGCACGGAAAAGTTCCAGCATTGGAATTGGCTCGTGAGGCTTTTTTAGGGCGCTGGGGCTGTCTGGAGATTCCGCTTTTGGCCCACACAAAGGCCCCTGACTCTGCCCCTCTGTGGGATAACATGGGCGCGCACTGCCAAGGCACTCGGAGGAATCTCTTGCTCAGTATCTGCACACGCAGACCAGGATATCAGGCCAGCCACCTCACCCTCTGAGTGAAACCTTCACCCGCACGGTAAAGTTCCAGTGTTGGAATTGGCTCTCGCTCCCTCTCCCTGCGCGGCTTTTTCAGGGCACTGGGGAAGCCCGGAGATTCCACACACAAAGGCCCCTGACGCTGCCTCTCTGTGGGGTAACACGAGCGCCCAGTGCTGAGGCACTCGGAGGAATCTCTCACACAATATTTGCACGTGTCGACCCAGAGATCGGGGAAAATGGCTGCCCCGCTTGTCTTTCTTTGTCTGGGTTTGGCGCGAGTGTTAACTTGTACTGACTGGGTTGCCACAGGCACATTTTTTCCTCAGCTTGGATCTTTGTGCCACAGCCTGGCTCGGCCGTTTGTGCCGTGGCCTGGATCTATTCACCCCCTTTGCCCACCTTAGTTTCTATATTCTCAATTCCTAGTGAAAGCAGCCCTGTTTAGGTTAGTGAGGAAGGCGGAGCATTTCTTACTCCCTATTTTCTTTGGGGTTTGATTATATATTTAGCTAATTTTTCACTCGACCATACCTTTGGGTGTATTGCAAAACATCTGGAGGCTCCAAGGATAGGTTTTTCTGTTTCTGGTTGAAGATCTTGTTGAGTTTTGGGGGAGATTTATCGGTATCACTTCCTACCGTGCCATTACTCTGACATTATCTCTTTATTCTAGTTTCTTAGGGTGCAATATTAGGTTGTTTACATGGGTTCATTCTTATTTCTTCACATAAGCCTGTAATGATATAAACTTTGCTCTTATTACTGCTTTTCCTGCATCCAAGAAATTTTGATATGTCTCATCATTTTCATTTGTTTTATATATCGTTTCATCTCCGTTTTTATTCCTTCTTTGACCCATTTTTTAGAAGTATGTTATTTAATTTCCATTTTCTTTGTTTTAATTGAATTCTAATTTTAAAGTTTATAGTTAGAAAATATTTTTTTATATAGTTTCAAATTTTATGAATTTGTTGATGTTAGTTTTGTGGCCCAACATATGGTCTATTTTTGGAATGTCCTATGCACATTGGAAAAGAGTGTATAATCTGATGTTTTCAGATAAAATGTCCTGTAAATGTCTGTTATGTCCGTTTGGTCCACGGTGTCATTTAAGGCTGTTTATTGATTTTTTGTTTGGATGGTCTATCTAAAGCCACCAATGGTGTGTTGAGATCTCCAAGTATAATTATGTTTTTTGTCTGCTTCTATTTTTAGATAAGTTAATAGACTTCATATATATTTTAGTGCTCCCAGGTTAGGTGCATATAAAAAGAAGTGATATCATTTTGATATAATATCCTCTTTATTATTATGAAATATTCAATTTTGCCTTTGATTACCTTTGTTTTGAAGTCAGCATTATTAATTATGAGTACAGCTTCACCTGCTTTTCACTGGACATTATTTGCTTGGGGAATTGTTTTCCAACCTTTTACTTTTAGTCTTCTGTGCTTGTAACTGAGAGGTGTCTCTTAAAGACAGCATACAGTTGGGTTTTGCTTTTTTATTTAATCTGTTATTCTGTGCTTCTTTATTGATGAGTTCAGTTTATTTATATGTAAGGTAATTATTGACACTTGAAGATTTCCTATAGCCATTTTATGTTTTGTTTTCTGGTAGCTCTGTGTCTTGTGCGGTTGTTCTCTTTTGTGTTTCTTCTGTCAGTTGTTTTTCTTTGTTGGTATTCCATTCTTCTTTTCCCTGTTTCTCCTTTTTTTTAATTTGTGTATTTCACTAGTGGCTTTTTCATGGGTCGTTTCTGTTAAGTTATCAAGAGAAAATTTTTCCTATGTATACTACAGTAATCCTTCATGATATCACAGTTCATTTTTGTGGTCTCACTGTATTATGGCTTTTTATTTTTTTGTACGTTTCCAAAGTGAGAAGTGGGTGGGGGATGGCAAAAGACAGAGACTCCCACATGCACCTGACCAGTATCCACCTGGCATGCCCACCAGGGGGCAATGCTCGGCCCATCTGGGCCATTGATTCATTGCAACTGGAGCCATTCTAGTGCCTGAGGCAGAGACCATGGAGACATCCTCAGCGCCTTGGCCAATTTTTGCTCTAATGGAGCCCTGGCTGTGGGAGGGCAAGAGGGAGATGGAAAGAAGATGGGGGTGGTGGAGAAACAAATGGGCACTTCTCCTGTGTGCCCCGGCCAGAAATCAAACCCCAGGACTTCCACACGTCGGGCCAACACTCTATCTCTGAGCCAACCGGCCAGGGCTGTAACATAGATTTTTAAGTTGGATATATCTAATTTTGTATCACATATTTTTCACTATATTGCAGGATTTTTGGTACATAGATAATTTATATATTTATTATTTTAATTATTTTTTGATAAAATATGCATTTTATAGCCTAAAATTTAAAAACAATAAAAAATATAAAAACTATTAATTAAAGGCCCTGGCCGGTTGGCTCAGCGGTAGAGCATCGGCCTGGCATGCGGGGGACCTGGGTTCGATTCCCGGCCAGGGCATATAGGAGAAGCGCGCATTTGCTTCTTCATCCCCCCCCTCCTTTCTCTCTGTCTCTCTCTTCCCCTCCCGCAGCCAAGGCTCCATTGGAGCAAAGATGGCCCGGGCGCTGGGAATGGCTCCTTGGCCTCTGCCCCAGGCGCTAGAGTGGCTCTGGTCGCGGCAGAGCGACACCCCAGAGGGGCAGAGCATTGCCCCCTGGTGGGCAGAGCGTCGCCCCTGGTGGGTGTGCTGGGTGGATCCCGGTCAAGGCGCATGCGGGAGTCTGTCTGACTGTTTCTCCCCATTTCCAGCTTCATAAAAATACAAAAAAAAAAATAACTATTAATTAAAATATATTAGTATTAACTGCTGAGTACCCATATAGAATTTTATATGTTGTTAAAATTATGTAGGTTTAAGAGTGTACAAAGTGTTTAAGAGTATAGGAAGTGTTTATAAGAATGTGGGCAAGGTTAATAACACTGTGGGAAAATTTTATAAGAGTGTGGGTGGGGAGGGTTTATAAAGCCTTAAAATGTATATGAATAATAAAATAAATATAAGGTTGTTACTTTTTGAATTTTTGCCCATCACAGGGGGCTCTGGAACCTAACCCTTATGGTAGATGAGGGACCACTGTAGTCCTTTGTCTTATGAATGCTTTTGCACTCCAATTTTCTTTGTTACTGCAAATCTTTATCCTCTCCCATTTATGTTATTATTGTCACAGGTTATCCTTCTTTTTATTGTGACCTGTAAGAATATGCTGTGAAGAATTAGAGACAGAAAGGTGCCCTAGGGTGAAAGCCTTGAGTTGATGAGTGTCCAGTGGCCTCTCTTACATGTACTAGAAATAGTCATGCTAGAAAGAGCAAAACAAGATAAGATTCAGTAACAGAGAATGTTTGGGCTCTCAGAACAGAGATCAGAAGTCTGCATGTTTCTTGTCCTTTACTTCATCCCCTGAAAACATCTGCTGTCTGTTTCCTTTGGTTATTTTTACTTGTTAGTAAATAAATATCTGGTTAAGGCTAGCTACAGGACTTCTGTCCTTTGGTCTGCTGACTGAGGCTGTTGATTCTCCTCAACCCTTTGGAACATATCATCTGCTCTCTGTGTAGTTCATTATCACTGCTACAAGTGGTGCTCTCTGTGGGAAACAGGAAACAAAAACAGGTTTGTTACTCTGAGTAGTTTATTGTTGCAGCAACAAGTGTTCTCCATGTGACGGACCAGAAGAAAAGACTTACCAAAGCCTGGTAAAGGAAAAGGACGTCCACTCATTCCATTTGGTAAGGGACACAAGCAGCAGGGGAAAGGCCTTTGAATACTTGTGGTGAAATCATTTTTAGGGATCAAGCCAAGGGATTTTCCTCTCCCTTAATCTCTTTTTCCTCATGGGAAATTCCCTTTCTCCTCAGTAGCAGAGTCTCAACTTATAGTTACAGAGACTGCTCCAAGCTACAGAGTGTTGGATTGGAATTTAACTGCCCTTTTGCTTACATTCTAACAACAATGTCCTTGGTATCCAAAAAAGAGAAGTTTAGTCTTAGAAGATTGGAAAAGTACTTTAACCAAGGGGGTGGTTGAAAAAATTATGATGAGATATAAAATTACCCCTTGGGATTGGAAAGAGCTTGTAAAAACTGTTCTTAACACTTAGCCCAGACCTCAGACCAGCCCTTCCCCCTAGATCTTTTATTGACCCTAACCAGCAAGAAGTAGCTACAGAAAAAGAGACCTTCACAAATTTTTCTTAAAAAACAAAAGTCTAGAATGTTAGGTTTGGGTTCAGGGCTCCTTTAAATTCAGAGCCCCTTTAAAAACTCAAATTTCCCCCACCCAACCCTACCTTTCCCTTAAGTAACTCTCCCTACCCTAGGATGATTCTTGGAAGAGTCATTAGGACAAAGCCTTAAGGAGGGACCTGAGGGTTGGGAAAGGGAGACAGTCTGTGACCAAGACCAGAAACCTATTTCAACTGTGGGAAAGAAGGACATTTTCAGAAAGATTACAGGCAGGGCCTAATAACAATATTGTAGCATGGCTTTTCTGTGTGCCCTGAGTGGCTGATTAAAACTCAGTTTAAAAATCCCTCATAAAGTTTTAGCAAAACAGATTATAAAATGTGAATATGATCAATTATTATTGATTATTTTGTTGTGTTTATGCAAATTATCAGGCCAAGTTAAAACTATACTTAATATTGTAACTAGGATAACCCTAATTTGGGTCTTTGAACAATAAAATAAAACTGAGGGTAATTTTAGGAAGAAAAATAAAGAAACCAGGTAATTTAAATATCTTAAAACCTTCTCCTGAAGACCTAGGAACTATTGTAATCTTGAGACCAACAGAAAAGTTATGAATAATACTGTAAAATATAAAACTACTTCAAGTTTTTTTAACCAGGTGGTCTAGAAATACATTTGATATCACTACTAGTTTAATTTAATTAATTTCTTTTAAAGTTCTTTTAAAAATATAGTTTTTTTCCTTTGGTTTAGAAAAGGTTCCTGTTATCTCTATTATATCTTTTGAAAATATTAGTTTGTTTCTCAAGAAATGAATCTGTTTTTAAAGGTCATAAAATATGTTTATATAAGTATCAATCTAAAATTGTTAATTACTAACATAGTCCCTACTAAAAGTTAAGGTTTTTAGAAGTTGAGAATTCTGATTAATTAGAAAAAAAATTATATAGCTTTAATAGTAAAAAGTATAAGGTATGGAGGTACTTTGAAAGAAAAAGAAAGAAAGTAAATTGTTCTGAAAGGTGGTTATATCTAAATGGTGAAGTTTTGTGTAAGTTGCAGGAGGTTTGTGTAGGGTTTAGAAGGTTTGTACAGAGAAAAAAAAGAGAAAAAACTGATAAAATAGACAAAGGTGAGAAAAGGAAAGAATAGAAAGGACTTTAAAAGGAAGAAAAATATTGTTCTGAAAGAAAAAAAAAAAGAACATTAGAACATTCTTAGAGGCCTCAAGAACTTGAGAAATTCACCCAAGCTTACAGATATTACAGAAGGAGCCAATAGCCTTTTGAAGCCCCAAATACACAAACAAGAAAAGCAAAGTCAGGAGGACATGTAAGAACATGCTATGAAGAATTAGAAACAGAGAGGCACCCTAGGGCAACATCCCTGAGCAGATGAGAGCACAGGGGCCTCCACTCTGACCCATATAGGTAACAGTGCATGTTGGAAACAACAAAACAGCAGGATAAGTTCAATAACAGATAATGTTTAGGCTTTCAGAACAGAAATTAGAAGTCAGTTTGTTCCTTGTCCTTTATTTCATCCCCTAAAAACTTCTGCTGACTGCTTCCTTGAGCTACTTGCAATTGCTAATAGATACCTGAGTAAGACTGAGGATGGGGCTTCAGTCTTTCAGGCTGCTGACTGGCTGTTGCTTCCCCTTCACTCCTCAAAGCATGTCATCTGGTCTCCAAGTTGTTCATTGTTGCCACGACAGTGACCTTTACTTGTAGATTTGGTTTGTTTTGTTCTTTGTATCTGGTCCAATAAGTCCTTTGAGTATTTCCTGCAGTGTGAGTTTTATTGTGATAAATTTCTTCAGCTTCTCTATGTCCACAAACATTTTTATTTCTCCTTCATATTTGAAGAATAACTTTAATGAAGATAGTATTCTTGGCTGGTCATTCCTCTCCTTCAGTACTTTGAATGTTGAGATACATTTTCTTCTGGCTTATAGGTTTCTGCTGAGATGTCTAAAGATAATTTTTTTATGTTATGTTCTTATTTTCTTTAGCTGCCTTGAGTATTCTTTCTTTGTTACTGATTTTGACAATTTTATTATGATGTGCTTGGGAGTAGGTCTGTTTGGGTTCAGGTAAATTGGTGTCCTCTTTGCTTCTTTGTTTTGAGGCTCTCTTTTCATAGGCTTTGGAAATTCTCATCAACTGTTTGTTTGAATAAACTCTCCATTCCCTTCTCACCCTCTTCATCTTCTGATATACACATTACTCTTCTATTGCTCTTTCTAATGAAGTCAGACAACTCTTGTAGAGTTCTCTTATTTTGGTTAATTTATTGTGTTTACATAGATTCTAGTGTCCCCCCAAATACCTCCTCCTCTCCCCCATGTTTTCCAGTATATCCCCCCTGTCCCCCTCCCTGTAACACCCTCCCCCCTTCCCTCCAGGATTTGCTGTTCTGCTCTCATCCCATCCTATCACTCTATCATCCCCTTTCCCTCTGTTGGCTTTCCTTCTGGATTGTTTGATCCTGCCTCTGTCTCTACATCACTCCTCAGTTCATATTCATTGGATTCCTCAAATGAATGAGGTTATATGATATTTTTATTTCTCTGCCTGGCTTATTTCACTTAACATAATAATTTCCAGATTCATTTATATTGTCGCAAAAAATAATATTTCCTTCTTTATCATGACCCCATAGTATTCCATTGTACATATGTACCACTGCATTTGAATCCACTCATCCACTGGTAAACACCTGGGCTGTTTCCAGATCTTGGCTAATGTAAATAATGCTGCCATAAACGTGGGGGTGCATTTATTCTTTTGAATCGTTGATGTGGCATTCTTGGGTTATATTCCTAAAAGTGGGATGGCTGGGTCAAAGAAATTTAAGTTTTTGAGGAATCTCCATACTGTTTTCCACAGTGGCTACACCAGTCTGCATTCCCACCAGCAGTGCAGGAGGGTTCCCTTTTCTCCACATCCTCGTCAGCACTTATTCTTTGTTGTTTTGTTGATGAGTGCCATTTTGAATGGTGTGAGGTGATATCTTATTGTGGTTTTAATTTGCATTTCTCTAGTGATTAGTGATGTTGAGCATTTTTTTTCATATGCATATTTGCCATCTGTAGGTCCTCTTTGAAGAAGTGTCTATTCCTTTCTTTTGCCCATTTCTTGATTGGATTGTTTGTCTTCCTGGTGTTGAGTTTTACAAGATTTTTATAAATTTTGGTTATTAACCCCTTATCAGACATATTGTCAAATATGTTCTCCCATTGTGTGGTTTGCCTTTTTATTTTGTTCTTATTGTCTTTAGCTGTGCAAAAGCTGTTTAGTTTAATATAGTCACATTTGTTTATCCTGTCCTTTATTTCTCTTGCACATAGAGATAAATGAGCAAATATATTGCTATGAGTGAGGTCAGAAAGCTTATAGCTTATGTTTTCCTCTAGAATGCTTATGGTTGCCTGACTTATATTTAAGTCTTTTATTCATTTTGAGTTTATTTTTGTGAATGGTGTAAGTTGGTGGTCTAGTTTTATTTTTTTGCAGGTAGCCGTCCAATTTTTCCAGCACCATTTGTTAAAGAGACTATCTTTACTCCATTGTATGCTATCACCACTCTGGTCAAATATCAATTGTTCATAAAGGTGTGGGTTTATTTCTGGGTTCTCTGTTCTGTTCCATTGATCTATATGCCTGTTCTTATGCCAGTACCAAGCTATTTTGAGTACAATGGCTTTGTAATATAACTTGATATCAGGAAGTGTGATACCACCAACTTTATTATTCTTTTTCAAGGTTACTAAGGCTATTCGTGTTCTTTTTGGTTCGAAATGAATTTTTGAAATATTTGTTCTATATCTTTGAAGTATGGTCTTGGTATTTTTATAGGAATTGCATTGAATTTATAAATTGCTTTGTGTAATATGGACATTTTAATAATGTTTATTCTTCCTAGCCCTGAACACAGTATATGCTTCCACTTGTTTATATCTTTTTTGATTTTTTTATCAATGTTTTATAATTTTCCAAGTACAAGTATTTAATCTTTTTGGTTAAATTTACCCATAGGTATCTTATATATTTTGTTGCAGTAGTGAAGGGGATTATTTTGTTAATTTCTCTTTTAGACAGTTTATTGTTTGTGTATAAAAATGCCTCTGATTTCTGAGTATTAATTTTATATCCTGACACCTTGCTGAATTCTTTTATCAGAGCCAGTAGTTTTTTGACTGAGACTTTAGAGTTTTCTATGTACAATATCATATCATCTGCAAATAATGATAGTTTTACTTCTTCTTTTCCAATTTGGATGCCTTTTATTTTTTCTTTTTGTCTGATTGCTGTGGCTAGAACTTCCAGAACTATATTGAATAAGAATGGTGGAAGGGGGCACCCCTGCCTTGTTCCTGATATTAAGGAGATTGCTTTTAACTTGTGCCCAATGAGTATGATGTTGGCTGTGGTTTTGTCATAGATGGCCTTTATCATTTTGACATATGTTCCTTATATTCCCACTTTGCTGAGAGTTTTTATCATAAATGGGTGCTAGATTTTATAGAATGCTTTTTTTTTTTTGCATCTATTGATATTATCAGGTGGGTTTTTTCCTTCCTTTTGTTTATGTGATGAATCACATTGATTGATTTGAGAATATTGTACCAGCCTTGCCTCCCCAGAATAATTTGAGAATATTGTACCAGCCTTGCCTCCCCCACTTTTTTATGATGTATGATTTTTTTCATGTATTGCTAGATCCGGTTTGCTAATATTTTGTTGAGAATTTTAGCATCTAAATTCATCAGGGATATTGGCCTACAGTTCTTTCTTTGTGTTGTCTTTACCTTGTTTTGGAATCAGAATTATGCTTGCCTCATAAAAGGAACTTGGAATTTTTCCCTCTTCTTGAATTTTTTGAAATAGTTGAGAAGGATAGGAGTTAGTTACTCTTTGAATGTTTGGTAGAATTTGCCTGTGAAGCCATCTGGCCCTAGGCTTTTGTTTGTTGGGAGGTTTTTGATAACTGTTCCGATCTCTTTTGTTGTAATCGGTCTATTTAGGTTTTCTGATTCTTCTGGGTTGATTTTTGAAAGATTATATTTTTCAAGGAATTTGTCCATTTCACTTAGGTTGTCTAATTTTTTGGCATACAGTTCTTCATAGTACTTTCTTACAATCCTTTGTGTCCCTTGTTACTTCTCCACCCTCATTTTTAATTTTATTTATTTGAGTTTTTTCTCTTTTTTTCTTGATGAGGCAGGCTAAGGGTTCATTGATCTTGTTTACCTTTTCAAAGAACCTGCTCTTGGTTTCATTGATCGGCTGTATTTGTTTTTTTTTTTTGCCTCTGTGTCATTTATTTTTGCTCTAATCTTTATTATTTCCTTTGTGCAACTTCCTCTATGCTGTACTTGCTGTTCTTTTTCTAGTTCTTTTAGTTGCAAGATTAAGTTGTTTATTTGAACTTTTTCTAGCTTCTTAAGGTATGCCTGTAATACTATGAACTTCCCTCTCAGGACTGCTTTTGCTGTGACCCACATATTTTAAGTTGTTGTATGGTTATTTTCATTTGTTTCAAGAAAATTTTTTATTTCTTCCTTGATCTCATTGTTGATCCATTCATTATTTAATAACATGCTGTTTAGTTTCTAAATGTTTGAGTGTTTTTCAGTTTTTCTGTTGTAGTTGATTTCTAGTTTTATGCCATTGTGGTCAGAAAAGATGCTTGATATGGTTTCAATATTCTTAAATTTGTTGACACTCGTTTTATGCCGTAATATGCGGTATATCCTAGAGAATGTACCATGCACACTTCAAAAGAATGTTTATTTTGCTGCTTTGTGTGAAAGGTTCTAAAAATATCTATTAAATCCAGTTGATCTAGTGTGTCCCTTAATTCTGCTGTTTCCTTGTTAATTTTCTTTTTTGAGGATCTATCTAGTGATGTTAGTGGGTATTGAAATCCCCTACTATTATAGCATTGCTGTTGATCTCGCCCTTTAAATCCATCAAAGTCTGCTTTATATATTTAGTTGCTCCTATAGTAGGTGTGTAGATATTTATAACAGTTAATTCTTCCTGTTGGATTGCTCCCTTTATCATTATGTAGTGACCTTATTTATCTCTTACTATAACCTTTGTTTTAAAGTACATTTTGTCTGATATAAATATTGCTACCCCAGCTTTTTTTCATTTCCATTTGCATGAAATTTTTTTTCCCATTCTTTTATCTTCAGTCTATATGCATCTTTTGATTTAAGGTATATCTCTTGTAGACAGCATATGTATGGGTTCTGTTTTCTTATCCAAGCAGCTACCCTGTGTCTTTTGATCGGATCATTTAATCTATTTACATTTAAGGTTATTATTGATATGTAGTTGTTTATTGCCATTTTATTCTTTAAAACTTTATTTCTCTTTTGCTATATTCTTTTTTTCCTTTGATCTGTTTACAACAGGTCCCTTAGCATTTCTTGCAGCATTGGTTTGGTTGTAGTGAATTCCTTGAGTTGTTTGTTGCTTTTTTTTTTTTTTTTTTTTGTCTGGGAAGCTTTTTATTTCTTCTTCAATTTTAAATGATAGCCTTGCTGGATAAAGTAGTCTTGGTTGTAGGCTCTTGTTCTGCATTACTTTGAATATTTCTTGCCATTCCCTTCTGGCCTCAAGTGTTTCTGTTGAGAAGTTAGATGTCATCCTTATGGGGACTCCTTTGTAAGTGATAGTCTTTTTTTCTCTAGCTGCTTTTAATATTTTCTCTTCATCACTTAGCTTTGGTATTTTAGTTATGATATGTCTTGGTGTAGATTTCTTTGGGTTTCTCTTTAATGGAGTTGTCTGTGCTTCTTGAACTTGTGAGACATTTTCCTGCCTTAATTGAGGGAAGTTTTCAGCTATAATAAGTTTGAACAAAGTCTCTATCCTTTGTTCTTTCTCTTCTTCAGGAACCCCTATGATGTGGATGTTATTTGTCTTCATGTTTCACAGAGCTCTCTTAGAGTTTCCTCAGACAATTTGATTCTCTTTTCTTTTTTTCTGCTCTGCTTCTGTGCCTTCATTTATTTTGTCTTCTAACTCTGATTTGATTCTCAGCTTCATCCATACTGCTTTTAATTCCTTCCATTGTGTTCTTCCTTTCTGATATTGTATTTGTCATTTCTGACTGATTCTTTTTTATTATTTCAATATCCTTTTTTATATTTGCTATCTCTTTATTTAGGTGTTTGTAATGACCATCTATTGTTGTTTTAAGATGTTTGAGCATCCTAACAATTGTTATTTTAAACTTTGCATCTGGTAATTTGGTATATCTTACTCATTCAGGTCCTTTTCTGGGGATTTCTCTTGATTCATTTGTGTTGCATTTCTCTGCCTTCTCATTTTGTCTGTGTAAAGGAAGGTTTTGGCCACTGGAGTCCACTGGGTTGGCCTGTGTGTTCCCTAGGTGTGGTCTGTCTGCAGGCCCTCCACCCCCTCTGCTTTTGCTGCCTAGGGCGTTCGGGTATGGGCGTTGCTGGTGCCTGCCCACTGGGGCTGTTGCTGTGGTTTCTGCCTGTCCTTCACGGGAGTGGCTGTGATCATGTGCTCGGGTGTACAAGATTCAGTGGCCTTGATCTTCGCCCCGCCCCTGCGGGTGGTGTTATGCTCGGCCCTGAAGGCAGGGGTGAACACCTTTGCTCAGCTGCGGGTCTCCACCTGATTTTGGGTTTTTGCCCCACCCCTGCAGGAGAAGCCCAATTGTGGAATGTCTGCAAACCTTGGCTCCACATGCCTGGTGGGACTGTGTGCCCAAGCTCAGTAGTGGCACTCCACCTGTTCTGGGCTTTTGGATCCACCCCTGCAGGAGGAGCCAGCTCCCAAGTTAGGCCACAAGCCTTGGTTCTGCAGGCGGGGCAAGGCTGTGCTCCTGCACCCTTGCTCAAGGGCATATCTCCGCTCCTTCTGGGGCTCCTGCCCTTCCCCCACAGGCTGGATTGCAGGCGGCCTGCACCTGGGCCTGACCATTTTTGCATGTCCCCTCCTCCCCAGCCAGACAAGACTGAGCTTACAAACTGGGCCTTAGTGGTGGCCAGCTGGCTTCTGCCCTTGCCAATAGAACCGCGCTTTTGTGTCCCACTGCTGTCAGCCCTCAGGTGAGCCCTCAGCCATGTGGGTGAGGGTGCTGCAGCTCAGACCCTAACACTCACTACTGTAGTCCTGAAAGCTCCCTCCTTCTAAGCGACTCTGCTCTGAGTGCCACGGGAGAGCTTGTTTGACTGGTGTCCTGCTTCCCTTTGCTGATATTGCTGTTTTCAGGGGAAATATTCAGTTCAGGTTTGGGGAGTGACTCATCCCAGGGTTTAGGGTGGCTGTCTCTCAAAATGTTTTTTGAGTTGCCATTTGCTTTTCTGATGATCTTATTTAATTTTAAAAAATCAAATACTTCTTTTTTTATTACTTCATATTCATTTTGAAATAGCTCATAATTTTCGTGAGCCATATATTTATTCTTTGTATGGATAAGTATTGTAAGAACTCTGAAACTTACCATATAAATCTAGAAAGTTTCAGTTTCTCTTTCTTAGTTTTTGGGCTATTTTAACAGTACATTCCACTTTTAGATATGCT
Source organism: Saccopteryx leptura (assembly GCF_036850995.1). Lineage (NCBI taxonomy): Eukaryota > Metazoa > Chordata > Mammalia > Chiroptera > Emballonuridae > Saccopteryx > Saccopteryx leptura. The sequence continues at coordinate 176,130,312 of NC_089504.1, read as the reverse complement.
CCAGACAAAATATATTTTATTACATTTTTTATATTGTATAGTTAATTATCTTTTAGTCCAATTCAGGAAAAAAAATATTATTTATTAAAAATTTATCTTGACCCTGGCTGCTTGGCTCAGCAGCAGTAGAGCATCATCCCAGTATGTGGAAGTCCCAGGTTTGATTCCTGGTGAAGGCACACAAGAGAAATGACCATCTGCTTCTCCACCTTCCTTCTCTCTCTCCCCTGCAGCTATGGCTCAAATGGTTTGAGCTAGTCAGTTCCGGATGCTGAGAATGGCTCCATGGCCTTGCCTCAGGCCTTGAAATAGTTTAGTTGCTTTGCTATGGAGCAACAGCCCCAAATGGGTAGAGCATCACCCTGAAGGGGGATTTCGAGGTGGATCCTGGTTGGGACACAAAGTTTGTCTCTCTGCCTCCCTGCCTCCCTGATTCTCACTTAATTAAAAAAATTATCTTTATTTTTTGCCACTTCTAGTGGTTATTTCTAGTGGTCATCAAATTCTACTTTCTATTAGATATCATAAAACTCCAACTTAAAGAAAAAAATTTTTTAGTTCATATATCTTGTCAAGGAATTCCCTCAGTTTTTGTTCATCCTATCAAGAGTCTTTATCCCTCTATTTTTTCTAGGTAGTAAATTCCTGGTTGACTTTGTTTTTCTTCCAACACTTTAAAGATGACATTAAATTGTCTTTTGTATTGAATAAATTTTGATGAGAAGGCTTCTGTAGTTCTTTTCTTTAATTCTTTTTTAATTTATTGTGTTTGCAGAGATTCTAGTGTCCCCCTGAATGCATCCCCCCTCAAGTTCCCCACAACATTCCCCTTTTTCTCCTCCCCACAATGCTCTCCCCTTTCCCCTCCAGGATTAGCTTTTCTGCTCTCTATAACGTTTTATGATGTGTGTATAAATTCACCAATCTCTTTCCCTTTTCTGATCCCTTCCTATCATCCCCTTTCCCTCTGTCTGCTTTCCCTCTGGACCCATTGATCCTGCCTCTGTCTCTATTCCATTCCTCAATTCATATTGTTCATTGGATTCTTCAAATGAGTGAGGTTATATGATATTTTTCTTTCTCTGCCTGGCTTATTTTACTTAACATAATAGTTTCCAGGTCCATTCATGTTGTCACAAATGGTAAGATTTCCTTCTTTTTCATGGCCCCATAGTATTCTATTGTGTACCATAGCTTTTTAATCCACTTGTCCACTGACTGGCACTTGCTCAACATCACTAATCATTAGAGAAATGCAAATTAAAACCACAATGAGATATCACCTGACACCAGTCAGAATGGTGCTCATTAACAAAACAACACATAATAAGTGTTGGCGAGGATGTGGAGAAAAGGGAACCCTCCTGAATTGCTGGTGGGAATGCAGACTGTGCCACCACTGTGGAAAAGAGTATGGAGATTTCTCAAAAAATTAAAAACTAAACTGCCTTTTGACCCAGCCATCCCACTTTTAGGAATATATCCCAAGAACACCATCAATGATTCAAAAAAAAGAAATGCACCCCCATAAAATGCACCCCCATGTTTATGGCAATGTTGTTTTCAATAGCCAAGATATGGAAACAGCTTCTGTAATTCTTATCTTTGTCTTTTGGGGTGAAAATTGTCTTTTTCATGTCTGGCTGCTTCCAAGATTTATTCCCTATTCATAATTGTCAGCAGTTTCAATATGATGTGTTTATGAGTGGGGTGTTTGTTGTTGGTGTTTTTTGTTGTTGTTATTAGTTTTGTTTTTTTTCTAATATTCTTTTTAGGGTTCTATGAGCTTTTGGATATATGATTTTTATTATTTTTTGAAAATTCTCAGTCATTATCTCTTCAAATATTCCTTCTCCATTATTTCTCAGTTAACTTTATGTAACTCTAATTACACATAACATTAAATCATTTTATAATATCTCAGAATATTTTGTCATTTATTTTTCTGCTAATTTATTCTGTTTTGTTAAATCAAAGATACTTTTCAACTCTGTCACAATTAGTTTCCTAGTATTTCCATTTCATTCATGTGTCTGCTAAATTTTTCTTCTGCTCAAGCATGTTGTCCACTTTTTCCACTAGAACTTTTAATTTATTAATCATAGTCATTTTAGATTCCCTGCCAACACCTGATTCTGGTGATTACTTTATCCTTAATACTAGGTTGTATTATTCTTGATTGTCTTCTAATAGTAACTTGATTTTTTTTTCATGTGTGTGTGTATATTTCATAATTTTTAGAACAGAAGAGACTGAGATAAACAATATTTTTGACCGCAATTGGCCTGCTTCTTTTTCTGCTCTGTCTTAAGTGTGCTGGGTTGAGTTAATCTAGTTACAAATTTAGGGGGCCTTGGGTTTCATTGTTTATTTTTGTCTGAAGTTTGTTATTGTCCTCAGTGTACTACAGCCTTCAAATTGCCCTACCGTAGCCTGACCTATTGACCTGGAATGCCCTACACTTGCTTCATCAGGGCACAAATGAGAAGTAACTACTATGAGTTGATGCTTTCCACTCCACAGCCCCTTTTCTCTCTCCCTCTTCTCTCTAAAATCAATAAACAAAGTCTTTTTAAATTTTTCTTTAGCATTACCTTATGCTTACTGAAGGACCAAATTGCTAGACTTTCTCAGTGTTACTGTTTTACCTTCAACTTTCTGTGTTTCCTCTAAGCCTGTGCCACTCATAGAAGGTGGATTTTTTTCCATGTTTTTTATTAGTTCTTCAGTGGTAGACATTTATTATTTGTTACTTATTATGTATTAGTATTATGTATCATGCTAATTCGTCTGGTAAGGAGTGGACTGTGTTTTTTTTTGTCACAACTGAGCCCATTTTAGGCAAGCTTCTTTTCCCTTGGAATTGAGGATGGGACTTTTCCAGTGATATTGAGTCTATACAGCTATAGGACACCTTTAAGCCTAAACTTAAGGTGGTTTCTTTTTTAAGCCCAGAGGTGGAGAAAATATTTTTTTTAACTTCCTCCAGTCAAAATGGGTTTTCACTGGATCCCTGTAGGTAACATTTGCTGCCCTTCTTTCTAGTTGCATTTCTTACTATTTGTCCTTTTAAATTCCAGTCACAAATTACAGCCTTAACATTTGCGGTTTATAAAAGGCAACTGGATCACTCTAGTAAACAAATCAGTAAACCTTTCAAAAACACCAAACTTAAAGTGAGACTACATGTGAAAAACATTGTTTTGGAAACAAACTGATATATTAGAGAACAAGATCATAGATTATAGAACTAAAGTTTTGATGAAATCATAGAGAGGAAAGAAGACAGACTGTATATCTCACACTTTTTTAAAAATTCTGAAACATTGGTCTTTTGACAGTCAGTCCCTTGTGTTCTTTTATATTATGTCAATTGATGCAAAAGGATTATTGAAATTGCTATTCTATTTTTATTCTCCAGAATAAAAATTATGGAGGCAGCACCACAACCTTTTAGACATTTTTTTTATTGGATAAATTCTTTAAATATGGAGGATGAACAGAAGTGAAAGGGAAAACCTGCTAATTTTTAATGTTGTGCATATACACTGCTCACAAAAATTAAGGGATATTTTATTGCTTCATATTCATTTTAAAATATCCCCTAATTTTTGTGAGCAGTATAATTTCTATGTCTTTAATGCTCTTAGTACACTTTCATAAATTTATTTGATATTTACATATATTTTTAACCATTTAACTTGCTTCAGAAGAAACGTGAATTTCCCTAAGAAGTTAATACAACATGTTTGGCTTATTATTTAAAACTATGCTCAAGTATGTAAGAAAAATATGAAAATAATGACAGAAGAAATGAAAGGTATAAATTTCTAGACGTAAAAAGCACTATCTGTATTTAAAAGTTCATTGGTTGAGAATAACACCAGGTTATATAATGCAGGATAAAAAGAGCAATGAGCATTATGACACTGAAATAGAAATTATAAAAAATAAAGCATAGAAAGATAAAAACAATAAATAATAGAGTCTATAGGATACATGGAAAAAATTCAAACTGTTTAATGTCATCATAGTTGAAGTACCAAAAGGGGAATTAAGAAAAAAATTTTATATTACATTGGCTGAAAATTTTCAAAATGTCATGAAAACTAAACCCACGTATTCAGAAAGATAAATAAAATCAAAGTAGTATAAACAAAGAAAGCTACATAGGCCATATTATACTTAAATTACTAAAAACCACGTGAGAGAAAAATTTTTAAACAGAGGAAAAATATATATATATTCCATACAAATGAACAAAGAAAAGAGAATTATAGGTTAAATACTATCACCTTAGAATTCTTTCCATAGAAAAAATATTCAGCTAAAATATTTAACCAGTTAAAGGCTAAATATGGGTTAGCATTAGAATTTGCAATCTCTTGAAGACTTTTTATAGTACATTGTACTATGCCTATATACAATTAATAATGAACAAATTTTCTTGGAAAATAAAAGACGTGAAAATCAAACAATGTTCCTGGAAAAAATAAAAGAATAAAAGAAAGTATTTTAATACATTTTTTATAATTATCTTACAGTACTGGGGAAAAGTAGGTTCACATTTCTGAGTATGCAAAACAGAATTTATTCTTATATTATTATTAATTAATTACTGCATTTTTCCATAGGAACAGTTATAAAGTTACTTTACCCACAGCCTATATACATTTCAGGAATCAAACTGGAAATACCTGAGATTGATGCTTGAGACTGAATAAGTTTTTTTTTGTTTTTTTTTTTTTTTTGTTTTTTTTTCATTTTTCTGAAGCTGGAAACAGGGAGAGATAGTCAGACAGACTCCCGCATGCGCCCGACCGGGATCCACCTGGCACGCCCACCACGGGGCGACGCTCTGCCCACCAGGGGGCGATGCTCTGCCCATCCTGGGCGTCGCCATGTTGCGACCAGAGCCACTCTAGCGCCTGAGGCAGAGGCCACAGAGCCATCCCCAGCGCCCGGGCCATCTTTGCTCCAATGGAGCCTTGGCTGCGGGAGGGGAAGAGAGAGACAGAGAGGAAAGCGCGGCGGAGGGGTGGAGAAGCAAATGGGCGCTTCTCCTGTGTGCCCTGGCCGGGAATCGAACCCTGGTCCTCCGCACGCTAGGCCGACGCTCTACCGCTGAGCCAACCAGCCAGGGCAGAATGAGTTTTTTGTGTCCTTCTAGAGTCAAAAGGACAAATCAATCCATTAGCTAATTATGTAATGGTTGCATATGGTTTGTATTTACTTTGAATAATAATCTTGAATAGGAAATACCTTGAGTGAAAAAAGAAATATATTTTATTCTTACTAGCATTTATTTTAAAATATTAACATCTAAAATACCTTGAGTGAAAAAAGAAATATATTTTATTCTTGCTAACATTTGTTATTTTAAAATATTAACATTTATTATAGTGGTACTATCTGAGACAATGAAACCATATTCCAGTCCTAGAATCTACCATGGTGAATTGAATTGGGTTTTTTTTGTACCTATTCCTCCCCTATTCAATTGAGTGGCCTAATCTGATTGCTAAATAAATTTAACTATTGCATAAAATTTGGATTTACTTTGAAGAAAATGAAATAATTTCTTGAATTTATTATTTAAGGGAAGCAAGTAGTAAGTTCAGAAAAACAGATGTCTATACAGGACAAATATAAAAATAAAATTTACTAGACAATTGTTTACATTGCAAATTTTTCTAAAAAGTTTTTGTAGGCCCTGGCTGGTTGGCTCAGTGGTAGCATGTTGGCCTGATGTGTGGATGTCCTAGGTATGATTCCCAGTCAGGGCACATAAAGGAAGTGCCCATCTACTTGTCCACCTCTCCCCTCTTACTTCTCTCTTTCTCTCTTCTTCTCCTGAAACCATGGCTCAATTGGAGTGAGTATGTCCCGGGTGCCAGGATGGTGCCATAGCTTCTTCTCAGGCATTGAAATAGCTCAGTTGCCCAGCAACAAAGCAGTGGCCCCAGATGGTCAGAACATTGCCCTGTAGGGAGTTTTCTGGGTGAATCCCAGTAGGGGCACATGTGGGAGTCTGTCTCCCTGCCTCCTCACCTCTCAGTTAATAAAAATAAATGAATAAATAAATAAATATTTGAAAAGTTGAATTTGAGATAAAAGTTACAAGAGTGGTAAGATTTTTTTATGTAGCAATGAAAAAAGAGTATGTTGGTTTGAGGTATAAAAGAAACTAAAGTAGAAATTTTACATAATAATAGCAGTTATGTAATGCTCACCATGTATAATATAGTAATATATATTACCTCATGCAATTCTCAAAAATATCTTAAATATCCATGGTGTAAATAAGGAAATTCAGATTCAGAGATGTTGAATAATTTGCTGAGGGTCACATAGCTCCTAGATAAAGAAGGCTGAACACATTCCCCCAAACTCTCTAATCTTAATCATGGCATAAAAAACACTCATCCATATGAATCTTGTTAATGGATTGGAATTTATATTGGAAAACTAGACTTTAAGACTAGAAAACTACTCTTGGGAAGACTGTAAATGAATAACTGTATCAGTCAGTAGCTAAGCAATATCTTGTTTCAATGACAGACATGATATTTACAGTGAAACTGACCTTTTTTGTATGTAAGAGATTCAATACAGGATTCCATTTACAATGGAAGGATATGAAAATGACTCATGATATTTGACCTTCTTAGTACTTTCAAGAGAATATTTTAAAAATCCCTGAAATTGACTATAAGCATATCAGAACTGGTGACTAAATGGGAATTCTGGGAGAAGCATAGCTGAAACACAAAAGTTTAGATATCTTCCACATCCACAGTACTTGGTTATAACTGCAATTATTCAACTGAGAGATGATGAAGGACTGGATTTAACACTGTGACATCTGGGAGAGACAGGGGAAAATGAATCTAAAAATCTCCAAATATATCTGATACTCTATTATTGATTAAATGGGAAAGAAGAGAGGTGTAAAGGAGGCATTGAGAATGACATCAAATGCCCCCTGATTTGGGACACAGAGTCAATGATTTTAAGAAAATAAAGGAGGTAGAGAATAAGAAGAGAAGCTTTATTTCAAAAGTGTCCAATTTCAGATGCCTACCTTTAGGTAATTACATCAAATAGACAGTTGGAACTCTGATTTGTATGAAACCAAATCTGGAATATAGTAAGAAGTACTATTTACTTTCTCTTCTCTCTCCTTTTTCCCTCAGAAAGTTGAAAGGACAGCTTAATAAAATGAATCAAATACCTCAAATACTGTAAGAAGATGAGTTTAGGGCTACAGTTTGACTGTAGATAACATCAGGGTCTCTATTATTGTTTCAATTAGATTAGTTAAGGCCCTACCATGTTCAGGTCCATCTTTCCCTGTTCTTTTCCTAGATCTTAAAGAGCAGAGAGGCCCTGGCCAGTTGGCTCAGTGGAAGAGCATTGGCCAGGCATGTGGATGTCCTGGGTTTGATCCTTGATCAGGGCACACAGAAGATGCAACCATTTGTTTCTCCACGCCTCCCTTTCCTCTCTCTCTCTCTCTCTCTCTCTTTCTCTCTTCACCCTCCCGCAGCCATGGTTTAATTGGCTGGAGCAAGTTGGCCCCTGGTGCTGATGATGGGTCCTGGGCCTCTGCCTCAAGTGCTAAAAATAGTTTGGTTACCCAGCAGTAGAGCAACAACACCTCAGATGAACAGAGCATTCCCCCATTAGGGGGCTTGCTAGGTGGGTCACCATTTGGGCATGCAGGAATCTGTCTCTCTGCCTCTCCTGCTCTCATTTAATTAAAAAAAACTAAATAAATAAAATAAAAAGCAGGAAACACTTTCTGATTATATTCCTTTACCAATATTTCCAAACATGTATGTCTCAACAATAGTGGCCAGAGGAAGATTCAAATATCTTATTACTTTGAGTCCTAAAAACCCAGGCACTTACTTTTATACTGTTATGGTTATAGTCTCAGAATTTTAAATGCTATAATTTCAGTGTGGTGGAGTAGAAAGAATACTAAATAAGTACTGAATGAACTATTTCTTTTCAAACAATTTTACTAATAAATTGTGCTACTTGAAAAAAGTTTAGATAACTTATTGCAATAGAGCTGTGACTTTCAACCTTTTACATCTCATGGCACACACGAACTACTAAAATTCTGTAACACACCAAAAAATTTATTTTTTGCTTATCAGACAAAAAGAATAGGTATAATTTTGATTTATTTACATCAGATATATATTTTGTGTTGGATGTTGTCATTTTTTAATTTGGCAATCTAAGTAAAAATAGATCAGTGCACCTGACAAAATACAGTTAGTCCCTGAGTTACAAACATCCAACTTACTTGCAACTCATACTTACAAATGGAGCACCATAAGGACTATTGGTAATCAACTGCAGTTGGACATCAGTAAAAATGATATTATAGAGTTACTTTACTCCCATGGCAAAGAACTAACCAATGAGGACCTTATGGAACTAGAGCAGCAGATGATAGCATTTAGGGAAGAAAACAGGAACCTAAAAACTCCAGAACAGAAAAAGTTTTCTACAAAAGAGTTGCTGATGCTTTGTGTCTCATTGAATCAAGAACGACAAAGTTAGAGTAGCAAGATTCTGATACAAAGAGGTTTACCAAAGTTTACCCTACAGTTACTAAAGGCCTGAGATGCTATAGGCCATTTATGATGAGAAAAAGGAAAGCTCTATACAAAACTCTCTTGATGCCTACTTCAAGAAACTGACTCCAGTAGCATTCTCTCCAAGTCCATCATCTTCTATCATTCAATGGCTTAAGGATGTATTTGAAAATGTTTAAGTATTTATATGCACAGAAAGAAAACATAAATACTACTTTAAGACAAACATCTAAGTTGCATATAATAGGTAAATGTACTTTTTCCAACTTACATACAAATTCAGCTTAAGAACAAATCTACAGAACCTATTTCACTTGTAACCCAAAGAATGTCTGTAGTCAGTTCAGACATGTTTTAAAAATTTTTGCAACATACCAGTTGAAAATCGCTGCACAAGGCTGTCTGCACACCTTAGTTTAAGGTTCTGATTCCAGTTTTGTGGGGAAAAATGAATTGAGATTGCATCAATATAAAGTAACATATCATGAAAATTATGCACAGAATATCCGTATAAAATCAGATTTTCCCCATCACTTAAGAGTATATTGGAAATATAAAAGCTTCTTCCTATAAATAGTTAAATTACAGTCTAGCTAACATAAGCTTGATTATATTTTCATCAGCTTTGAATTAATTTAGAAGGTAAAATATAAGTATGCTCTGTGCAAAACTGTGGGCTTAACACTGTAATGCAATGTAACGCAATGTAAATGTAAGATGGTGTATCATAGAATTATACATTTGAAACCTGTATAATCTTATTAACCAATGTCACCCTAATAAATTTAATTAAAAAATTAATACCAGTATATTGATTATGGTAACTTAACAATGTACAGACTGGTGCTCTTCCTCCCAAGAACATGCCATGCCTTTCCCTTCTCCCTATTCTTCCCCCACAGGCATGCATCCCCTAAACTCCAAGGGACTCCAGGAGACTTGCAACCAAGGGAGCACTGGGCAGGGGCAGCTCATCTGGGTTAACCCCCTGAACCTGTCTCCACGGCCCCTTTCTCTGAATTTCCAGTGAGCTGATAGTAGTGCTGTCTTGGCTCACATCTTTCACTGTAACTTTTACTTCTCAGAGAACCAAAGGAGCCTTGCCTAGGCTCTCTCCTGTTGTTTCTTCTTCTAAGTCCTTCCCTGTTTCACTGTCCCCAGCTTTAATAAACGTATGTTCAAAAACCTTTTTTTAAATATACAAACTCCCAACCCAGAAAATGTCAGTTATTGGTGAGAACTAAAGAAGCAAAAAAAAATTTATATTTTACTGTGACTCACATTTTCTATACAGAAAGCTATCATTCATCTCATGTACACACACACACACACACACACACACACACACACACACACATATTTCTAAGGAAGCTTTTATTCTACTAGCTATATAGATGCATGTTGGAATTAATTACTTTTGTTAACCAAAGACACCAGTGAATATTCTCAAATTTTACTTTGCCATCACACACAAAAGACCTTTAATTTGCATTGTGATCTTTGTCTTTTTTAGTAGAAACTATGATGAAATTCTATCAGTAATGATGGCATTTAAATATTAGCAAAGGATATTTGTTCGTATGGAAATAATAAGTTGACATTTTTTAATCTTATTGGATTTACACATAACCAGTTAGTTTAAAAAAATGTTGCAGTGCTGTTGGTGGTCCCCAAATCTGTCTCTTGTTCAACAGTGTTTGGATGAAACAAACCCAGAGACGCCTCTTTTTCCAATCTCCCTTACCCTCCTTCTTCTCCAGTCACTGCCTTCGAACCACCTCAGCCATCCTCAGCCTTCAAGACCACCTAACACCAGTTTTTGTTTGTTTGGTTTGGTTTTTTTTAAGTTAAAAGAGGGGAGGCAGACTCTTGCATGGACCCCAACTGGGATATACCCTACAGGCTCTTTATGGGATGATGCTCTGCCCATCTGTTGCTGAGAAACTGAGCTATTTTTATACTGCCTGATGCGGAGGCCATGGAACCATCCGCAGCACCTGAGGTCAGTGCACTCAAACCAATTGAGCCAGGGCAGGGGAAAAGAAAGAGGGGGTGGATACACTCAGGTGGTCGCTTCTCCTGTGCGCCCTGACCGAGAGTCAAACCTGGGACATCCACATGCTGGGCAATGCTCTACCACCGAGAATACCATCCAAAGCAAACAACACTGTTTTTTTTATTTAACCTTAACTCTTTATTGCTGAACAACCACAAGCTCCCAGACTTGTCAAAATTATTCCATTGATGTGGAAGCTGCTATCAAACACCTGGTCAAACTACCTTTATGGGCTTCCTACACCTACCTCTCTCTAGGTTTCTATTTTGACCACGATGTATGGCTATGGAGGGGGTGGGCCACTTCTTCCACAATTTGCCCAGAGAGAAAGTGTGAGGACCCCAGCATCTCTTAATAATGCAAACCTAGCACTGTAGGGAATCACCCATCTAACCTTGAACCTTCTATGACTTAGATTGGAGAATTTTAAAAAGTTAAAAGCCCTGAGTGAATGTCTCTTGGGTGCAAACACCAAGAAGCTGTGTGGCCCTGGCCGGTTGGCTCAGTGGTAGAGCGTTGACCTGGCATGCAGGGGACCCGGGTTCGATTCCCGGCCAGGGCACATAGGAGAAGCGCCCATTTGCTTCTCCATCCCCCCCCCTCCTTCCTCTCTATCTCTCTCTTCCCCTCCCGCAGCCAAGGCTCCATTGGAGCAAAGATGGCCTGGGCGCTGGGGATGGCTCCTTGGCCTCTGCCCCAGGCGCTACAGTGGCTCTGGTCACAGCAGAGCGACGCCCCGAGGGGCAGAGCATCGCCCCCTGGTGGGCAGAGCGTTGCCCCTGGTGGGCGTGCCGGGTGGATCCTGGTCGGGCGCATGCGGGAGTCTGTCTGACTGTCTCTCCCCATTTCCAGCTTTAAAAAAAAAAAAAAAAAAAAAAGAAGCTGTGTGAGTGAGTGACCTTTGTGCAGACACAAAGGAATGCATGTGAACAGGCTTTAGAAAATTAGCTTTGAGGTTCTAGTTTTTCCCTTCCTTTGTGCTTGTTACTTAGCAAAAGAAAAAGAATGTACTGACCCAAATTAGCCCTTTCTCCATGTCAGCAAAATGGCCATTAGTTCTTCTTTCCCCTTACCACCTGGCCTTCGTTCCTTGTAATCCTGTTACCTCTGTTCTGCTTCTGATCAATAAAACCTACGTGAGAAAGAAATTTAGGTCTTCTTTGCCTCCCTTGGCAAGCCTCCCCCTCTCTTCCTGTTGACAGAAGTTTGTGTCTTGAGTAGGTTTCTTCCACGTGACACTGGTAGTTCCCAGTGGGCTGGGGTACTTTACAGTGCGGTGGTCACCTTCTCTTCCAGGACATGCCGAAGCCTTCCCACAATAAGTGCAGTTAAGACTCAGGATACCAAGGAAGTCACCATGGCAGTGGAGAAGAATCTGAACCAGACCCCTTGGGATCTGCATAACCTGGGTTCTATCCACACAGACCCTCAATTCTGTAACTTCGTGGAGAACCGCTTCCTGGATGAGAAGGTGAAACTCATCAAGAAGATGGGTGACCACCTGACCAGCCTCCACAGGCTGACCCACCCAAGCCCCCAGGCTGGGCTGGGTGAGTATCTCTTTGAAAGGCTCACTCTCTAGTGTAACTAGGATCTTTTGGAGCCCAGAGGCTTTTGAGGGACCATTCTGCATTTCCTTTGTGTCTGGCTTTTGCCTGAACCTCTCCCTGAAACCATTGAGGCATCCTTTTAATCTTTCTGGAGTCCTTTCCCAGACATTGAACCAAATGGAAACAATAAAGCTTTTTTGCAGCAGAAAAAAAATGTCAAAAATAAAAACTGAAATATAAGAAGTTCAGAAAGCTGCTCTTGAGTTGACAGTTTGCTGAAAAAATTTATTTCCTTAGTTCTTTTAATTTAACTAGATGTCTGTGGAAGAATATTTGACTTGGGGTGGTGAGCTTACAATATAATATACAGAGGATGTAGACTAGAACTGTACACCTGAAACCTATATAATTTTATTAGGTAATGCCACTCCAATAAATTTAATAAATAAAATATAGTAATGCCCTGGCCAGTTGGCTCAGTGGTAGAGCATTGGCCTGGCGTGTGGATGTCCCGGGTTTGATTTCCAGTCAGGGCACACAGGAGAAGCACCCATCTGCTTCTCCACCCCTTCCTCTCTCACTTCTATCTATCTATCTATCTATCTATCTATCTATCTATCTATCTATCTATCTATCATCTATCTATCATCTATCCCTATCTATCATCTATTATCTATCTATCAATTATCTATCTATCATCATCTATCTATCATCTATTTATCTATCAATTATCTATCTATCTATCATCTATCTATCTATCTATCTATCTATCTATCTATCTATCATCTCTCCCTCTCCTGCAGTCATGGCTCTATTGGAGCTAGTTGGTCCCTGGTGCTGAGGATGGGTCCATGGTTTCCACTTCAGGCATGAAAAAGAGCTTCACTGCTGAACAACAGTGCAGCACCCCAGATGGGCTGACCATCACCCCCAGTGGGCTTGCTGGGAGGATTCCAGTCTGCGTTCATGTGGGAATTTGTCTGTGTCTCACCTCCTCTCACTGAATAAAAATAAATAAATAAATAATTTAACTAGATTTCTTTCATTTCATAAAATGTTTATATAATATATACAACTAAGTTATAATATCCTAAAAGCTAATTTTTAAACTAATCTGGGTAATTTCTTGAATGAAATAATTGTCATTAAATATAATTTAACAATTTCTTTTTAATGAAAATTAAAACTAACACTGTACTACATATAAGTATAATGACTTAAAGAACAGGAAGGTATTTTTCTTGGACATAAATATATTTTATAATGAGTGAATCAAAAATTATGTCTGTGGGTAAGATTCTATCACTATAATACAGGTCCTCTTTTTATAGCAACAGTTTCATGGTATAATTCAGTTAACTGAAATTTAAGCACAAACTGTTGAACAAACCAAATAAATTGAAACGATCAAAGAAAAGAAAAATCAGGCTTTGTGTTTTCAGAAAACACATAATCTCTTTTGTTTTACCATCATATTCAGTGCCTTTCAGATTTTGGTGAGTATCAGATTCATGTCTATGCTGGTCTGGGATTTTATTTTTACCTTAGTTACAAGCTACTGAACTAGCTTATTATTTTTTCCTGAATGAAAGTAGAAGACACAAGACTCTAAGGTTAGAGACAAAGAACTTTAGTGCTCACAATAGAGCAAGCAGCGTGTGAGCATAAATAGATGATGCCTCATACTCTTACCCCCATGTTCTTCAGTGGTAATGCAGAATGCCCTGATGGATGCCCCTATGTTTCTGGGATCCAGATGGCTGAACCAGAATTATGTCTGAAGCTCTTAGGCTGGGCTACCAACCAGAGGGTTTATCAGTCATGGCTACCTGCAGTTACTGGTAAGAATAAGATAGGCATCATGCTCAGAAATGGTCAGGGAAGAATCCTGAATTTTTAAAAGAATTTTATATATTTTCCCTCCCCTTTCCTCTCCCAGAAGGAAGTCAGAAGGTGATCAGTCAATTCTGGAATGGCCACATTTGGTGACAAAATTGTCTTATAAAGGCTATAGACCAGAAATAGATAAAGTAGGTTGAATCAGAAATAATTTTTAGATGATTTTTAAAAATCTTTATTTCATCTTTTAATGATTCCATCAGCCTGAAGATGATAAGGGGCATGAATGTCCATTAAATTTCATGATCATCAGCCTATTTCTTTTTACTGTTATGACAAAAGGTAAAACCATATATAAATTGGAAAGTGGAACATGGTAGTTTAAATTTGTCATAGTAGGGTGGCCAGAGTTAGCTGATTAAACTAGAATGACAACACCATGACCAGAAAAACCATTGACAGTCATGAAATACCACAAACAGCCTTAAGAGAGGGATCAAAGATTTCATGTAGTGCATTTGCAGAAAGCAGCTGGGGCAATTACTCCTGAAATATGGCCTCCCACTGCTAGTCAAATGTGTCAACTTTTGGTGACATGAAGTGGTGATTTCTGTAACTAAGGTAAAAATCAAATCCCAGAAACAGATAGTTCTTTATTTTATGTCCACTTTACAAAAGTGAATGTGTTGCTATGTCCAGCACACAATGAATTAGGTAGTGATCATGGTCATCTGAGGAGGATTGACAGTAGCTTGATTCCACTTGGTCTCATTAGAGAATAGGCCCTTACTATAGACATCCATATAAGTGACTCAGTCTATCTGATTGCCAGCTAAGATTTGTTTCAATAGATTATGCTAAAAAAAGTGTATTTAATCTGCCAGTCTATAGTCTACCAATTGATAGACCAGACAACTGGGACATCAGCAACAGCCTGAGTATTAGTAAAAATATAAAATAATTTGTCAAGTGTAGTATTGACCAAGGCTATTAAGACTGTCTTGAGTTATTCCCACTTACTGGAATAACCACATCCACTTCTGTTGACGAATAGATGGTACTATGACTGAACATCAATAGCAGTTCATTAAGTTTTAATTTAGCTGAACCATCAATAAATCAGGCCTAGAAGTTTATAAGAATACCTATGAATCAAGGATCCCTTTGTATCAGCAACATTGTTTCATGAAGGCAGTGGAGTTGAAGGTGTTTTCTCCAATTGTGTGGCTTCTTATTTCTAAATAAAGACAAAATGCTGCTCCAACCTGTGCACCTGTGCTCTTGACTATACAATTTCTATTCAGCTAGTGAGGCTTGTTTCCTTTCTTGTTAATGAGCCTGGATATTTTTTGGTGTGTTTATTGCTATTTTTATTTATTTTCTGTGAATTGCCTGCATTATTTGCCCATTTTACTATTCAGTTATTTATCCCTGTGTTGCTTTATTGAAGTTCTTTTTAAATCATGTTTCCCAGTCTTTTGTTGCTTGTCATTTATGGCATCTTTTACTATATATTTTTTTTCTTTTTTCTGAAGTTGGAAACAGGGAGAGACAGTCAGACAGACTCCCGCATGCGCCTGACCGGGATCCACACGGCACGCCCACCATGGGGCGACGCTCTGCCCACCAGGGGGCGATGCTCTGCCCATCCTGGGCATCGCCATGTTGCGACCAGAGCCACTCTAGCGCCTGAGGCAGAGGCCACAGAGCCATCCCCAGCGCCCGGGCCATCTTTGCTCCAATGGAGCCTTGGCTGCGGGAGGGGAAGAGAGAGACAGAGAGGAAAGTGCGGCGGAGGGGTGGAGAAGCAAATGGGCGCTTCTCCTGTGTGCCCTGGCCGGGAATCAAACCCTGGTCCTCCGCACGCTAGGCCGACACTCTACCACTGAGCCAACCGGCCAGGGCTACTATATTAAATTTGTAAATTCTGTGTAGTCAAGTCTGTCATGTTGTATCTATATGCCTTTTGAATTTGGTGCATTTCCTTAAAGGTACTCTTCTACTCCAATATTCTTAAAATATTTCTGTATGTTTTCTTCCAAATGTTAATTTGCTTGAAACTTCAATTCATCTAGAATTCCTTTTTATATGTTAGGATTAGTAATAAAACTTTATTTTCTTCTAAATAGTTACTATCTGAACAGTATTCATTATAATCTTCATTTTCTTCTGATTCAAAATGCCTCCTTTTGGGAACCCTCATACACTGTTGGTGGGAATGTAAAGTAGTACAACCATTATGGAAGAAAGTATGGTGGTTCCTCAAAAAACTGAAAATAGAACTACCTTATGACCCAGCAATCCCTCTACTGGGTATATATCCCAAAAACTCAGAAACATTGATACGTAAAGACACATGCAGCCCCATGTTTATTGCAGCATTGTTCACAGTGGCCAGGACATGGAAACAACCAAAAAGCCCATCAATAGATGACTGGATAAAGAAGATGTGGCACATATACACTATGGAATACTACTCAGCCATAAGAAATGATGACATCGGAACATTTACAGCAAAATGGTGGGATCTTGATAACATGATACGAAGCGAAATAAGTAAATCAGAAAAAAACAGGAACTGTATTATTCCATACGTAGGTGGGACATAATAGTGAAACTAAGAGACATTGATAAGAGTGTGGTGGTTACAGGGGGGAGGGGGGAATGGGAGAGGGATAGGGGGTGGGGAGGGGCACAAAGAAAACAAGATAGAAGGTGACAGAGGACAATCTGACTTTGGGTGGTGGGTATGCAACATAATTGAACGACAAGATAACCTGGACTTGTTATCTTTGAATATATGTATCCTGATTTATTGATGTCACCCCATTAAAAAAATAAAATTATAAAAAACAAACAAACAAACAAAAAAAAATGCCTCCTTTTGGTTTATAAGAATTCTAAATATGGTTGGATATATATATATATATATATATATATATATATATATATTACTATTCATACTAGTCTAAAATATTCACTGAATTGTGTTGGCAGGACAGAAAAATAATTATGTAATATTATTTTGAAAAATAATAATTTTTTAAAATATTGCCATGTAGCTCATAATGTCATTGTGTTCCTCAAATCATGCTTGAAATGCAAATTTTTTCATTTTCTTTATTTTGTTACCAGAATAATTATCAATAGACCTTACATTATATTTTTGAAAAATAGAATGAAATTTAGTTTTTATAAGCAACTATTTAATAACAAAATAAATTAAGCATCTTAATAACAAGAATCATCTTTTCTGCAAGGAAAACCATTGCTTCACTGTCCTGTGTTCACCCTTACTACCAAGATGTGAGCAGGTTGGCCTGATCTGTCATGGCACAGTGGATAAAGTGTCGACATGGAACATTAAGGTTGCCGATTCAAAACCCTGCACTTGTGTGGTCAAGGCACATATGGGAGTTGATGCTTCCTGCTCCTCCCCCCTTTCTCTCCCTCTCTCTCTCTCTCTCTCTCTCTCTTCTCACTCTTTCTCCTCTCTCTAAAAAAAAAAGAATAAATAATGAATAATAAAAAAAAAGATGTGAGCAGGTTAAAGATGATTAAAGGAATATGTCCCTTTTTTGGCCAATTTGCTTTCTTTTTGCATCAAGACCCAAATCTACTAAAGTCCATGTAACTGACTATTCAATCTTTTTTTTTTCCCTTCTTTTTCAAGTAAGAGGAAGTGAGATAGAGACAGACTCCCACCTGCACCTCGACAGGAATTTACCTGGCAATCCTTGTCTGAGGCTGATGCTCTGCCTATCAGGGGCCATGCTCGCAACCCCGAGCTATTTTTAGTACCTGAAATGGAGGCTCCAGGGAGTCATCCTCAGTGCCCAGGACCTATGCTTGAATCAACTGAGCCATGGCTGCTGGAAGGGAAGAGAGAGAGAGAGAGACAGGGGAAGTGGGAAGGGTGGAGAAGCAGATGGTGACTTTTTCTGTGTGCCCTGGCCAGGAATTGAACCTGGGATATCCACACACAAGGCCAACATTCTACCACTTAGCTAACCAGCCAGGACCTACTTTTCAATCTTAAGTGTGGAAAATTTTGAATGATTACTATATTTAATTTAGATTACAAAGGTTTCATCATCACCAAAAGGAACTTCTCTAACACCTAAATCTTGTCATATAAAATCCCCCAAATAGGCCCTGGCCAGTTGGCTCAGCGGTAGAGCATCAGCCTGGCGTGTGGGGGACCCGGGTACAATTCCTGGCCAGGGCACATAGGAGAAGCGCCCATTTGCTTCTCCACCCCCCCCCCCTTCCTCTCTGTCTCTCTCTTCCCCTCCCACAGCCAAGGCTCCATTGGAGCACAGATGGCCCGGGCGCTGGGGATGGCTCCTTGGCCTCTGCACCAGCCGCTAGAGTGGCTCTGGTCGCTGCAGAGCGACACCCCAGAGGGGCAGAACATCGCCCCCTGGTGGGCAGAGCTTCGCCCCTGGTGGGCGTGCCAGGTGGATCCTGGTCAGGCACATGCGGGAGTCTGTCTGACTGTCTCTCTACGTTTCCAGCTTCAGAAAGATACAAAAAAAAAAAAAAAAAATTCCCCAAATAAATTCTATGTTAACTGACACATTGATATTGGATCTCCTTCAAGCTTATTTATTGCTGCTTGGTTCTTAAGTTAGCCTTCAATCATATGTATATAATGTAGTCATTTATATTTTAACACTGGAGATACTACTACTCTAACAAGATGGAAACTTGATTGCTTTTTGTTTCAGATAAATAGGTCGTGCATATCCAGCACTCTGCCCAATTATGCCATTTAATTTTCACTATGATCCAGTAAATTAGATTTTATTATGTTTATGTCAATTTTACTAATGAAGAAAACCATACTCAAAGAGATTAAGTGATCTGTCTAATGCCGACGGCAAACAAAGAGCAAATTTGGAATCTTGTCTGTAAGGTTCCAAGTCCGTGACATTTCTGCTCTGTCATCATTCAAATTTAGTTTGAACAGACTAGCTTAAAGGTATGTTCCGATATCTCTGAGCAATAACTCTGTTGATTAAATAAATTGTAGTGGAAAGCTTACAGAGCTAGGAGGAAAACATTTTGAATAATTCTAAGCACCAACAAATGTTTTAAGAAGAGTTAGAGGTTTGTCATTGTTTTATTTTTAAATTCAAAGCATGTGTTCAAAATACATGAGCAACATATATTTTGAGATCCTTCTTTTCACATCTCTGTTTCAAAACAGTTATGTTACTTACTTGAATATAGCTTGGCTCCTTGTTCCTGTTTGTATTTATTCTGAATATGTAAAAACTTGCTCACTGTTCTATCATCTGTGCTTATAGCTGTGCCTTTAAAGAGTGGGTGCTCAAAATATACAGGGTAAGGAAAAGGTAAGCTTACCTACTTTTCCATACAAAAGTATTTTCCATACAAGGAATTGTTACTTTTTCCCCTCTTTCTACCCAGTTTCCTTCTACTCACTTACTATAGAATAGGTAAACAAATTTTGTAATTATGATTTATAATTTCAGTTCTCTTTTTGAAAAGAATAATATAGAGCAGATACATGTGTCTCTAATCATTCTCATGTAAATCAAAACTTCTTATGTGATCTTCTAGGATCTAAAAATATCTGCTTCTGAGTAACTCTCTGACTTCATCATCTAGCATTCTATGTACATTTGGTCATTCCATTACTTTTAGTAGTTAAAAGACGTGATTGGACATGCTTAACCTTGCCTCATGGTTTTTGAACTTGCTAAAGTCTACCTGGAATGCTTTTCACACAGTTCACTTGGTTACATTATTGCATTATCTGATCAAACGTCACCTTGTAGAGGCCATGTCTGACATTATTATTCCTTGTACTTTTGCTTGCTTTAGCTGTTTTCACACTTGACACTACTAGACATCATATTATATATTCATTTGCTCATTGGTTGCTGTCAGTACTATTCACTATAATTTAACCTTTCTGAGGCAAGCACGTTGTCTTGCTCACTGTTCTATCATCTGTGCTTATAGCTGTGCCTTTAAAGAGTGGGTGCTCAAAATATACAGGGTGAGGAAAAGGTAAGCTTACCTACTTTTCCATACAAAAGTATTTTCCATACAAAAAGTTGCTTGTATGGAAAATAATAACAATAATTAATAAATAATAATACAAGAACAAATTGTATTTTGTGTACTTGCAAGTGTAAACCTACTTTTTCTCTACCCTGTATTTGTTAACTAGATTGATAAGTAAACAAACCATTATTTCTTTTATGTCTCTCATTTTCCTTATTAATATCATGCCCCCATCTTTTTTTCTAAGTTACTTTTTAAAAAACAACTATGTTTTCTATTTCATTATTCTAGGTGTCTGTAGTATTACCATTAATTTTTGCAGCTTCCAGTGCTTTAAAATTTTTTTCTAATTATGTTTTCTCTGTCCATGCATTTTTTTCCTGATGTCATAATTTCCCTTTTTGTGCTTGATGTCTTCTAGTAGTGTCTTATGTCTTGTTGAAAATAAAGACTTTCTAACATTCTACCTTCTATCTTACAGAAACATTATTTCAAAGAAGAATGATTGTTTCTCAATCTTCCTAGTGATTCTCTTATTTTGAATTGCCAAAGCATTTCTCATCCCAGAGACTTTCTTCTTTTTATGCATCTTTACAGAGGCAGATCTGTGCTCATGCACACTTGTGAACTGAGGTGGGTTCTCCAAGGAGACTCTGTGCATCTCTGGTAGAATCTGCCAGGGAGGTTAAAGGGAGAAAGAACATTTTTTATTTTGTATTTATTGTGATTTTATTTTGCCACTTTGGAATCAAGGTATCATATGGGATAGAATATGGAAGAAGGATGTGTTTCTTCTACAATTTTTCTCAGTAAGGAGAAGCTCCCCTTTGCTGGAGAAGGCCCTTGTAAGTCTGTTACAGCAGCTGTCTGTACCACTCCCATGGCAAGACTATTGCCCGATGAACATGCCAGATGGAGCAAACATCTTTTTAAAGTTCTTGTTCTTTTATTTATAGGTTTCCCAAGGATTTTAGTAAAATAAAATTGTTTCCCAAATATATCATATATAGTAACTTACTGTGTGGACTGTTTTTACCACATGGTCCTGTACTTTTGACAGGAGTGTACCACCAGTCTCCATTTCAGATGCTGGAGGAGTTTCATGTATGTACTTTTCACTTCCCTGCTTTATAGACTAAAATAGACTTTTCTATATATTTATATACCTTCCCCCAATTCAGGGAAAAGCTGGAGAAGAGGTGTCAATTAAAGTCACAATTGTTACTGAAAGTTATTTACCTAATTTCTTAATTCATAATGTTATATAAAAGTAAAAAGACATGTAATTCACCCTGTATACTCACCTCCAAGTCGGTTTATGTATCAAACATAACTTACGTGATGTATGATGATAGTATTTTTGTTCACTTAACATATTACAGGACCATTATTTTTAGATTCATCTTCCTATACCTTGTTTGTGATCAGAATGATATCTTATATGGATCTTGATTTGTTTTTCACTTTGTACCCTGAACATAACAGTGCCTCGGAGCCAAGATTTTCCTTTATCAATTGTGCAGTTCTAGAGAAAAAGGAAGTAATCACTAGCAAGAACAATGTATAAAGAAAGAACAGTAATTTTTAAAATGATAGCTGAAACGTGTTAAGTTGTTTTTCCTTCTGTCCTACATCCCCACTGTGTGCTGGGAGGCTGAGAAAGTGAGGAGAGACATAAGATCACAGGGGGAAATTTTCTTCAAATTCTACTTTGTTACTCTAAATTAGCCTGATCCACCTGTGACATGGTGGCTGGCAGCCCTGACATATAATGCAAATTTTTCTTAGCCATTCCCCTAGACTCTCTTTCCTTACTGCTATTTCATTTTTCAGTTCTGCTGATTTCTGACCTTCCTCTCTCTTTTTAGGTTCTTGTCACACACTCCTGGCTCCCACAGTAAAATTGATTTCCCAGGTTTTGATCACTCGAGCTGTCAAAAGCGTTCAGGAAGTCCTCATCCTCTGCAGGGCTGCTTCAGTTATGTTTTGATTTCTGATTCAGGCAGCAGAGTATAGTACATAAGGCATAGACTACAGAGCCTCAATGTCTGTGCTTGAATGCTGGCTTAGCATTCTGTCAAATGAAAGTCCTGGATAAGTAATTTTACCTCTTTAATTTCCTTATCTAAAAAAATGGGACAAGAAAACTAAATAAAAAAATTAAATTAAATTAAAAAATAAGGATTATAATATTATGAGCCTTATAGGCTTATTTCAAAGAGGCAATAAGTTGATATCAGTAAGTTCCTAGGACAGTGATTGATGCATAACAGTTGTTAAAACCATCTTATAAGTAAATAAAATAAAATAGTTCATTAGCCCACATGACTCCTACAGGGTGAGACATAAACTAAATATATATATTTGTTTCTGGTTTCCAAAAGAAATCCCTAGTTCTTAAAGCTAAATCACGTTCTGCTTTGGATTTATCATCTTCCAAAGCAGAATCTTGGTCAGTTGGTTCTCTTTTTGGCTCTTTATGTCATGCTTTCAGAAAATCCCAAATTGGGCACTGCACAGAAATTACTAGAATGTTTACAGAATTTAGGGCTCTCGTTAACATAAAACTGCTTAAAACTGTAAGAACTTTGCATTTAAAGGAATATAAATATTATGGATGACAATGAAGTTGGATACTTCACAGGGTGTTATCTTCAAGTGGACCAGAAAAGTCAGGGCAACAGTCCTGTAAATCTATTGTAAATGAGTAAAATACCTTATTCCAAGTTGAAAGATAAACTCTTCTCTTTAATATATAAGGTCTATCTGCTTTATTCAAGAAAGTTACTTTTAATATTTGTGTTATTCACATGCCTATTTATATTTTTATCAAATTGAGACCTCCAAAACATTTTCATGTGCCCACCTCATTTTTATTTAGTTAGTTCTTGAATGAATTTCAGTTTCTTTCACTTTATAATGTCTGATTATTCCTGAATTGCTGGAACCTTATCCATCCATCCAGTTGATCTCATCTGTTTTGCTAAATTTTTATTAGGATCAAGCTAACATTTTGCTTTTCTTCCAAGTTTATATATTATCCAGAGATTGAAAATAGCTTAATTGACATTTATTTGCACCTTATTCTCATTAATTCCATTAAAAAATTCTGTAAAATATTTTTAATTATGTAAATTTTTATTCCCAATTTGCCTGATGTGTCTTTACTTCTACTTGAGATTAAAATTTATTTAGGTTATCTCTTGAGATATATTAATTTAAGGAATGAACATCTGTATTTTATCATTAGTTTAGAAGGGATTCTGCAAATACAGGTTCTGTTCACACACAAAAAAGAGGAAGTGTGACTCAGAAGATTCAGCATGAATCCAGTATAATACAACTACAATAAAATGTTATGTCTTTTTTGTCAGCTAAAGAAAAGAGAGGTTTGAAAGAATAAAAATAAAATACCAAATCTAATTTTTGAAAGGACCTTGTATCAGGAGGAATCCCAAAACATAAAGGTATGTCAAAGTTAAAAGGCTAAACAAATTCTTCCAAAATGTAAAAAAAGACTCATTTGGCTGGGTGGAACAATAAATGTTTGACCTTACCTGTTCATGTGATGTCCAAAAGAATCAACAATATTCTTTTTAGTGTGTAATAAACATATTTGCTAATAACAATTCTTTTAAATCTTTCATATATAATATGAATTTTTTTCATATAAGAATTCATTTAAATCACAGCAGCTGTTATGTTCTCTTGCCTTATTAGTCTTTTTATATCCCCAGCCCCCAATTCATTTGGCAACATGTATGACTTTCACAACGGGGTGTGGTGGTAGCTGTTGGCATCTAGTGGGTAGAGGACAGAGGTGCTGCACTACACATCCTAAATGGACAACACACCCTCCCCACAGCCAAGGATTGTCCCACCCAAAATGTAAACAATAGCAAAGTTGAGAAGCCCTGAATTAGGCATTTAAAAATACAAGTACTCAAGGAAAAAAGGTTATTCATAATTAAGAACTCATGACATTTCAAGAAACTTGGAGAAACTTGTCTCATCTTTCATCAACAAAATGAGACTGTAGGAAATGCAAAGTGCCTTTTCAGAAATAGGACAGAAGTAACCACAGTCATATTTCCTTTTTACTCTGCACCTTGTTTTTTTTGATGTTGGGTTTTTGGGTATGAAGGAAAACTAGTTGCTATAATGTGCTTGAAGTATTTTGTAATCTCCAGAGAGGTATACAGATATAAAGAGCTATTGTAAAAATAAAAGCCCCAGGCATCCTTGAAAAAGGTCCTTTGTTGTCTGATATTGTTGCTGACTTGGTAGAGTCACCACTTCTGGATACTTTATTTAACCTACAGGTCATTTCCTTTGAGCATAATCTTTATCCTTCTCCTCTCACCTAGTACTGCTCTGTGGTGTTTTCAACACAAACATACTGAAGCAGATATAGTATTAAGCTCTATTTTTCTGAAATATCAGAGACAAAGTTTTAAATTCTACGCAGATGACTAAAACCCAGTTATTCTCCAGTAACAATCATTCTTACAGATATATTTCCTGGCAGCTGGTAGCCAGACGGCCACTGTTAAGACAATCTGATCAAGTCTTTTGAAGGGCTTTTATGTCACCCAGGGACCCAGTTGTCTCTGGGCCTCGAAATCATGATTTATTACAGTAATATTTCCCATTGCTTACTCTAGGTGCTTTCAGAAATAGCTTCCTTAGTAGCTCCAGACGAATTCGGAAGATCAACTGAAGAATAAAATGTTAACGGGAATCTGAACCTTTGCTTGATGAGAGAAATCAGAACATATATTATCATCACTGCCAGGAAAAGAAGTCCTCATTGTTAAAATCTAAAGTATTTTTTTTTTTTTTTTTTAGTGAGAGTAGGAGAAATAAAGACAGACTACTGTATGTGCCTCGACTGGGATCCACCCGGCAACCCCCATCTGAGGCCAATGCTTTGTCCATCTTAGGCCCCTCATAACTGAGCTATTTTTAGCACCTGAGGTGAAAACTCCAGAGAGCCATCCTCAGTGCCTGGGCAGATGTGCTTGGATCAATTGAGTCATGGCTACAAGAGGGGAAGAGATAGAGAAAGTGGAGAGGGGGAGAAGCAGATGGTCACCTCTTTTTTGTGCCCTGACCAGGAATAGAACCCGGGACTTCCACACGATGTGTGGATTTTCTACTGCTGAGCCAACCAGCCAGGGCCAGAGCTGAAGTATTCTGAAGATAGATTGCTGCTGAAACCTTTACAAGTATGTAATCCTGTGATGTTGACCTTAAAGCCCTTAGATATGCAGAGAAAAAGAGAGAGGGAAGGAGAGAGAGAATTATCTCCTGTCTATTTCTGTAATTTTATATACAGAATTTGACCCAAGGTGGTAGGTATGAATCAAATCACAACTCTGTGTTGCTAAATCTAGAAAAGAAATATACTGCTCACAAAAATGAGGGGATCAGAGAACGTGCAGATACTCCAGTACTTTGAGCCTTTTTTAATAGTGCATTTTCACCAATGAAATAAAAGTTGGTTTTGCACCATTTACAAAATCAAACAACTTTCTTTGACTTGTAGCTTGCTTTTCTGATGTTCTTGTTTAAAAAAAAGAAAATCAAATGTTTCTTTCTTTTATGGCTTCATATTCATTTTGAAATATCCCCTAATTTTTGTGAGTAGTATATTTTGTGTCTAATCAAGGGTTAGGCTATTCAGATAATTATACTTCTAGAATGTAGCTTTTGACAAGACAGCATTGTAAATTAGAGATCAAAAACATCTAGGAGTGGTTAAGATTGATTTAATTTTTAAATACTTTCTCCAAAGCATTCTCTAGGAAAGGAGGGCTATTTGTCTTTTCTGAAAAGCTAAGGCGGTATCCCTGGTGTTCCCTGAGGAACTGATGTCTCCTGACCTTTTACTGAGTCAATTCCTGTGGATTTGCAAATTGGCAATCCAGGTGGTCCGTTATTCCATCTTCTAAATCTGGAAAAAGTACTCTTTTTTAGGAATTTTGGGCTTCCTCAATGTCAACAATTTGATGGGGAAATAAGTTGATGCTTTTTTTTTTTGTATTGGATGTAGCAAAATTGGCATTTAATTCTAAATTAGATGATTTCTTTATATGTTATAGATTTCAAGCTAATGATTATAGAGATCCTATCATTTTAATACATTAATAGAAACCCTTTTGTCTTGTTAGTACTGAGCACAATACATCAGAATAAGCCACAAGGCTAACATCAGCTCTCCAACTGGCACAACAAGGTGTTGGTCTAATACTGGAAAGACATTTTTTTGAGATGTTCTGTGTGTGTATATGTTGCTAATCTCGTCTGGAAACTTAGAGACATAAAATGAGGGTGAAAATGAAGTAAGGACCAGCTATCAGAAACTGAAATGAAACACAAATTTAAAGTACCTGATGAGAATGCTATGGTGTAATATGACTTTTGTGCTCTGACACTTAACAAGTACCAGTCTAAAGCAGAAGGTGCTAATTCTATGCCAGTAATCTCCTGGGGCCATAGCTTTTCTCTGATCAATAGTTAGAATTTCTTCCATTTTCCACTCCTTTTCACTTAAAAATATCCCCTCCAAATTAATATTCACATTTATGCTTATGCCCTTCCCTCAAATCTCAGAGAAAACAGTAACACTCCTCTTTTTCAATATAATCCTCTAATTGTGTTTTTAATCTCATCGCCTTCAATTACCTCCAGGGACTTGTTCAAATTATTCCTGGTGTTGCCATTATACTATTGTATGAAAGATTGTGTAACTTAATCTTTATCAGTTGTTTTAGTTTCCTTATTTCTAAAATTAGGATAATGACAGAATCTATTTCATGGATTGCTATAAGGATTAAATAAGGCAATATAAGTAAAATGCATAGTAAAGTAAGCATTCACTTTTTAATAATTAACTATCATAAATAGTATTATTCAGTGCTGGCCGATTGGCTTAGTGGTGGAGCGTCGGCCTGGCGTGCAGGAGTCCCAGGTTTGATTCCCAGCCAGGGCACACAGGAGAAATGCCCATCTGCTTCTCCACCCCTCCCCCTCTCCTTCCTCTCTGTCTCTCTCTTCTCCTCCCCCAGTCAAGGCTCCATTGGAGCAAAGATGGCCCGGGCACTGAGGGTGGCTCTGTGGCCTCTGCCTCAGGTGCTAGAATGGCTCTGGATGCAACAGAGTGATGCTCCAGAGGGGCAGAGCATCGCCCCCTTTTGGGCATGCCGGGTGAATCCCGGTCGGGCGCATGCAGGAGTCTGTCTGACTGCCTCCCCGTTTCCAGCTTTGGAAAAATGCAAAATAAATAAATTAATTAAATAAATAAATAAATAGTATTATTCATTTGACAGTTATTTACTGAGTAGGAATGAACCAGGTTGTGAGATGTCAGTAGTAAATAAGACAAGGTCCCTGTGTCAATGAAATATATAAAGAGCTGTACTTCACATTAAGTGGATAACAGAGATGTGCCAACTGTGCTGTAGAGAGGAAAGAGGAATATCTGTTAGGTGGAAGAGATTAAGATGGGAACACTGAAGTTAAGTCTGTTTGTTTGAAACAAGATAGCTTTTGATCCTCTTGAAATAGAACAGTTCAATGTTTTACAGAACTCCAACTTGAGTTTTAAATCAGAGTCAATGAAATGATGCTATAAAACCAATTTTACTGGTATGTGATAGATTAGGCAACAAAAATTTGGCAACATCATCTCATCTAGGGACCAGGGTCATGAGTTACGAAGACTATTATGAGACCATGTTTACCGAAAATTTGGTTTTTCAAGTAGGAGAGGAATTACTTATTGAAAATCTTAGGCAAAGAACGGTTTCAGAAACAGCACTGATCAGAGTGAGTTTCCTCCAATACCAGTTTTATCTCAAGTAGCTGACAAGTCTAAAGAGGTGCTTGTGTTAGATTCAGGGAGTGCTGATATGCTGGGGCTGCCAAGAGTGTAACTATTGAAGGAACAGGGAGTGCTGATAGGGCCCCTGTGACGCCGAGAACAAAGAGTTCAGATGAGTCAGAGATCCTTATCAGAAGTTTATGTTTGAAATTCTCCACTGAGCAATACCCCCCCCCTGTAACTGCACACGACCTCCCTAGCCAATAGCTAACAGCCACATCAGCTTCTGTATAATGCTTGCTCAACCTAGATAGCCACCATATAAAAAGGAGCCATTTTAGAAGCTCAGGGCTACAGTGTTCCCCTGTGTGGGTTACCTGCAGTCCCTGCGCAGGTTTGGGGGGCTGCAGTGTTCCCCTGTGTGGGTTGCCTGCAGTCCCTGCGCAGGTTTGGGGGGCTGCAGTGTTCCCCTGCGTGGGTTGCCTGCAGTCCCTGCGCAGGTTTGCGGGGCTGCAGTGTTCCCCTGCGTGGGTTGCCTGCAGTCCCTGCGCAGGTTTGGGGAGCTGCAGTGTTCCCCTGCGTGGGTTACCTGCAGTCCCTGCGCAGGTTTGCGGGGCTGCAGTGATCCCCTGCGTGGGTTACCTGCAGTCCCTGCGCAGGTTTGCGGGGCTGCAGTGCTCCCCTGTGTGGGTTACCTGCAGTCCCTGCACAGGTTTGCAGGGCTGCACTTCTCCCTTGCGTGGGTTGCCTGCAGTCCCTGCGCAGGTTTGCAATAAAACTTTTAAAATTCACTTTGGGTTTGCTGTGGCCTGTCTCCTGGGATGTAACATATGGAGGCCTGTAAAGCCAGTAGGCATGGCTGCCACTATCAAAGCAGCCTCCTGGCCCATGCAGGTCCGCATTGGATTCGGACAGTCGGTAAAGAAACAATGGAGCCAAAAACTGATAGGCCATTTTCTTTAATTCTAGCTTGCACCCGGCGGGCAAGTAAAAATACACACTGGGCTCCAAAACCCACTCACATTCAGTGCTCACAAAGCCACCGACTTAGCCGAGTTTCCTAGAATCAAAGGTTTCTAGCTCACCAGCCTTATTCTCCTCAGTTCCCCATCTCCTTCCTTATCCCAGATACAAACTCAGCACAAACTGGCATCTCACTCAGCACTCCGCCATCTTGGCTGCTTCTCCTGGCCACATGGCCTCTTTCTGCTCTCTGCTCTGCTCCCTCTGCTCTCTCATGCTAATCATCCCAGGAACGAAGAGCGCAAGCTCCCGCTCCGACCCCATTTTATAGTGTAGAAATCCAAACCCTTAATCCAATATACAAAATAGGGAAGTCTAATACAAAGTCACTTCTCTGAGGCATGATTGGATTGTACCACCCCACATCAAAAAGGGTGGGAAAGGCTTAATCCCAAAACCAAGCCTCAGGCTACAGTGATCCTGCCTGCCCCCAACACACATTAATATCACCTGGGCGACGGCCTCACGTGGGCAGCGTCATCTTTAACAAAGTGAGCATAATATATTTTATCTGCCCAACAAGGCCCCCAGAGAGATAGGCTGTGTAAGACCCCTCCTCACGGAGTGGGCTGCAGCAGACATTGGTAGCTGGCCAGCCTCCGGCAGTTGCCGTTTGGAAACTGAATTTGGCTGATTCAAAACATTTGGAGTCTCGAGACTGTTTGGTAAGGAAGCTTCCTCTTTGAGTATTTGGAAACAGAGCTCTGGTTAGAAAAGGGTGTAGTGGAGCAGGCAGGAGGCCACCTGATTTCTCCCCACCTGGTCAGTCGGGGAATGCAGGACACTGCCTTCTCCCTTTGGTTTTGGTTTAGAAGTTTGTTTGTTGTTGGTCAAATAAGTTTGTAAATATGATATATATGTTTGCTCGCTTGTAACTTATATTGGGTGTGGGGGACAGGCTATAAGCAGGCCAGGTCGTTGTAGCCTAAGGTTTG
The DNA here is from genome assembly GCF_036850995.1 of Saccopteryx leptura. NCBI lineage: Eukaryota > Metazoa > Chordata > Mammalia > Chiroptera > Emballonuridae > Saccopteryx > Saccopteryx leptura. The sequence goes on along the minus strand of NC_089504.1, from coordinate 176,100,430 downwards.
GTTTTGGGACTAAGCTTTTCCCCACACCCTTGAATGATTGTATGATCTGGGTGGTGCACTCTCATGAGGAATCCAATTATGCCTTGGATAAGTGACTTTGTATCAGAGACTTCCTTGTTTGTATATTGGATTAAGGGATTTTGGTTTTCTACACTATAAAGTGGGACAGACCAGGAGCTTGGACACACAGTTCCTGCTATCACAATTGCAGGGGCTTCCCTGATCCCTTGCCCTTCATGGGAAGAGCTGGTTTTCTGCTTTTCCCTTGTCTTCTTTTGTGGTTTGCCTGTCTTGGTGAGACACCAATAAATAGGATGGCCCCCCATCCTCTGACTCCACCATTTCTTTATCGTCTGCCTGAATCCAATGGGAACCTGCATGTGAATGGCCATGATGGCGGCTCCTGGCCTTACAACTGGCGTAGTTTCCGGCAGGATTCAGAGATTAGTATGGAGCCACCACCCTTGATGGGTGGGATAGAGTACTGGTTGCTGCTCTGGCTCCCCATGGCAGTCCTTTTGGGGCCATGGGCTACATGTTTTTTACTCAAGAGGAAACTGCCTGAGGTCAAAAGCTTCAGTATGAATTGCAAATAGAATGGCAGAAAAGGCTGGAATTGGAGCGAGCACTGGAGAAGGAATTACAGGTTCGCGAGTTGCAGTTTACCCTGGAAGCTGAACGTTTTCACCGGCAGTTGTTGGAGAAACAACTGCAGATTCAAGAGCTCGAGTCTCAACTTCTGGCCAAAAGCCAGCAGCCACAGGAGCCTAAACGGTCACCAAAGGAGCAGCAGCATCCATGCCGGTGGATTGGCTTTGAGTCAGCGGGAGCAAGCGCTTGCGACTCCTCTTCTGAGGATGAGAAGGCTCAGGCTGAAGCTGCCATACGCACACTGAGAGCCCGACCAGTTGTCGCCAAGAAGGTAAAAACCCAGCAACAAAGAGTCCCTGAAGGGCAGCCACAGCCTCCTGACCAGGTAATGGAACACTCTGTGGTCCGGCCCTATACCCAGGCAGAGCTGATGGAGTTGGGGGAACAATTTAGGCAGAAACCTACTGAATCCCCGGTAGCCTGGTTACTACAATTATGGGATATAGGGGTGGATGGCATCATGCTCTCCAAAACAGAGATGGAGAAATTGGCCGCCATTACCACACACTCTTCCTTGAGGCAGCGTCTTCAGAACTGCCATGGCAACCCAGGAGACCATACCCTATTAGAATGGGTGATGGCTGCCATTCGTATGGTCTGGCAGAATGCTGGAGAACTGCCGGGGCAAGGAGTCGGTGGCAGTGCTACAGTGAGTTAGTAAAGGTCCTTCGAGAACTAGGTATGAAGAATGCTGTTTTCAACCCTGGGTCTCGTGGGCCAGACGAGGAAGTGTTTACGGCCAAAATGAGGGAATTTGTCCTTGCTAGCGCCCCGTCAGCCCTTTTTGGGTCACTTGTGGCTATCTCGGGCCCCTATGTGGGGCAGTCCATCAATGCAGTTACACAGATGGTAGCAGATTTGGGAGAGCTGGAGGCCGCTCGGGATCATAAAGCAGTGAGGGCTGCTGCCTATGTTTCCCCCCCAACTAACAAGGGAAACGGGCCTGTAAAGGTTACCCAAACACAGATGTGGGTAGACTTGATTGCGGCTGGAGCAGATAAGGGAAAATTGGATGGCCAGTCTAATAAAATTCTTTTGGAGCTTTGGCGGCAGCTTAAACCAGAACAGAAGTTCCAACCACTGAGACGAAAGGCCCCAGCAGCTACCAATAAAACGTTTGGTGCGCACACAGCTCGGTTACAAGATTATATGATAGAGACGGCCAAGGGAGAGGGGAACTCCCAAGACCCATTGTACCAGTTTGAATAGGAAAAAGGCCGAGGGACCCGTCTAACGGGGATGGGCGGGGACCGGAGGCCACATGTGGAACTGGCTATCCACTGGTCCCCTTCCAATGTACAATAGGTGTTGGCCTTGGTGGATACAGGTGCAGAATGTTCCCTTCTCTATGGAAACCCAGAGCGGTTTCCTGGGACCCCAGTGGCCATTGACGGTTATGGGGGCCAAACTGTTCAAGTGAAGCCAATAACTATTCCATTGGGGATAGGGAGACTGCCTCCTAAGCCATATAAGGTGTATGTATCTCCTATTCCTGAATATATTTTGGGGGTAGATGTCTTGCAAGGACTGTGGTTGGAAACTACAGCTGGGGAGTTCCGGCTGCGGATCAGGGTTGTGAAGGCAGTATTGCGAGGACATGCATCACATTCCCCTTTGCAATTACCCGTCCCTCGGCGTGTGACTAACACCAAGCAGTACCGCCTGCCAGGTGGTTATGAAGAAGTCACAGGGACAATCCTTGAACTAGAAAAGGTGGGGATCATCTGGCCAGCACACAGTCCTTACAACTCCCCAGTATGGCCTGTGCGCAAAGCAGATGGAACCTGGAGAATGACAGTAGATTACAGGGAACTTAATAAAGTTGTTCCCTCTTTGCACGCTGCTGTTCCCTCGATAGCTAACATGATGGATCGGCTAAGCCATGAGTTGGGGACATACCACTTTGTGGCAGACTTGGCCAATGCTTTTTTCTCTATTGATATAGCTGCAGAGAGTCAAGACCAATTTGCCTTCAGTTGGGAAGGGAGACAATGGACCTTTACAGTGTTACCCCAGGGCTATTTGCATAGCCCCACCTTGTGCCATGGGCTGGTGGCTGCTGACCTGGGTAAATGGAAACAGCCAGAGGTAGTCCGTATGTACCATTATATTGATGATATTATGCTAACTAGTGATTCTCTTTCAGAATTGGAGCAAGCAGTCCCTACCCTGCTATCCCATTTGAAAGCATGTGGCTGGGCAGTTAACGAGAACAAATTACAAGGACCTGGGTTATCTGTTAAATTCTTGGAAGTTGTCTGGTCGGGTAAGACAAAAGTTATCCCTGACGCAGTTATAGATAAGATTCAAGCATACCCCTTGCCCACTACGGTAAAACAGTTACAGGAATTCTTAGGTTTGTTGGGGTATTGGCGAGCATTTATACCGCATTTGGCTCAGTTACTACGCCCCTTGTACAACCTTATTCGAAAGGGGGTTCGCTGGGATTGGACTGAGCAGGCGCAAGGTTCATTTGCAGCTGCTAAGAGAGCTGTCAAGGTGGCACAGGCCTTAAATGTGTTTGATCCTGCCAGACCCTGTGAGCTGGATGTTCATGTAACCTCTGAGGGGTTTGGATGGGGCTTGTGGCAGCAGACAGAGCGCCTACGGCAACCTATTGGGTTTTGGTCCCAATTGTGGAAAGGTGCTGAAGTGCATTACTCATTAGTAGAGAAGCAGCTGGCAGCTGTGTATGCTGCCCTCCTGGCAACTGAGAGTATTACAACCACAACACCAGTTACAGTCAAAACAACATACCCTATAGCTGGATGGGTGAGAGATTGGGCAACTAAACCACGTAGTGGTATGGCCCAAATGTCTACCCTGGCCAAGTGGGGTGCCTATCTGCAACAACGCTGTGCTCTTAGCACCAGCCCATTGAGGGCAGAACTGCAGGAAGTCTTGGGTCCAGTCACCTATGCGACCTTAGAGTCAGGTGCAACTGGGGCTCAGGAGGCAGAACCTGAGGTCAGTCCCTACCAGGAGGGGCGGGTGCCCATCCCCGAAGATGCCTGGTAAACTGATGGTTCCAGCAGGGGCCAACCTGCCAAATGGACGGCTATCGCCTTCCATCCGGCCACTGAGACTATTTGGATGGACACGGGTACAGGCCAAAGCAGCCAATGGGCAGAATTAAGAGCTGTTTGGCTAGTTGCCCATAATGAACCTTCACCTCTGGTGATCTGTACTGACAGTTGGGCTGTCTATCGTGGACTGACCCTTTGGATTGCTACTTGGCACATTAACCAGTGGATGGTAATGCACCGTCCATTATGGGGTCAGGCCATGTGGCAGGACTTATGGGAAATAGGACACCAGAAGCAGGTGACAGTATATCATGTCACAGGGCATGCCCCTCTAGCCCATCCTGGGAATGATGAGGCAGATATGTTGGCAAGGGTGCGATGGTTGGAGACTGCACCTGCAGGTGATGTGGCACAGTGGCTCCACCGGCGCCTGCTCCATGCAGGACAGAAAACTATGTGGGCTACGGTTAAGGCTTGGAACTTGCCTGTGTCCTATGCAGAGGTACTTGCAGCCTGTGAGCAATGTGCAGTATGTTCCAAGGAACACCCTCGGAGACCACTGGTGTCACCTGGACAGATCCAGAGGGGTCATGTCCCACTGACACGATGGCAGATAGACATCATTGGACCCTTACCAAAGTCAGAAGGGTACCAGTATGCAGTCACTTGTGTAGATACTGCCACTGGGCTGCTTGCTTGCTGCTTACCCCACTCGTAACCCTGACCAGAGGGCAGTCATACAGGCTCTGGACCGCGTGAGTGCTGCATACGGGTGACCGCTGGTCCTTGAAAGTGACAATGGTACCCACTTCACTGGTTCAATGGTGAGGCAATGGGCTCAAAAGCTGGGGGTGGACTGGAAGTACCATGTTCCCTACCACCCCCAGGCTGCTGGTATCATTGAGCGTTATAATGGACTCTTAAAGCAGGGACTGCGACAGGAGGGGGGCACCGGCTCTCTTACTGGATGGACACGCTGCTTATGGACAGTACTTCGGATTTTGAATGAGCGACCTCGATGGGGAAGCCCAGCTCCAGTAGAGGCCCTCCTGCATCGGACAGCTGCCCCTATTCAGTTGCAGATACGCACCAAGGACATTTTACTCAAGCCAGGTTTCGGACAGCAGGGCAACGTGCTCTTGCCTGCTCCAACAGCCCTTCTTAAAGGACAACGGCTTCAATGGACTTGGCCCTGGACTGTACAGGCCCCCCATATGAGATGGGTGGCTTTGTTGGCACCATGGGGAAAGGGGTTAGAGGTGGACCTCCAGTTAACTCCTTGGGCAACCAGCACCTGGCCACCTAAGGTAGAAGTGTATTATCCCTTGAGTGCTCAAGGGGACAGCATTTTGAAGGGCACCTTTGTAATTTCTTTATGGCCAATAATGAGTTCCCCTATTTTACTACACATAGAACCAGCAGATGCTGGTGTATTGGCCAATAAGGTTTGGTATGCCCGCTCAGGGCGGCCTCTGGTGCCAGCTAGGGTGCTGTCTGCAGACAAAACTCTGGCCTGTATTTTGCCAGAGGGAAAAGATTTGCCTCTCTTGGTGCCACTGACAGCTCTCTCATTTCGCCCATAGTTTTTGATCTGTTAATCCTATTGCTGTAGTTGGTACTATTTCTGTTTATGCAATGTATCCTACTCCTTGCACAGTGACCATCATGGAAGATGCCTGTGGTTTAGATTGTAAAGCGAGCAAAAGGGGTGGAATGTTGGTCAAATAAGTTTGTAAATATGATGTATATGTTTGCTCGCTTGTGACTTATATTGGGTGTGGGGGACAGGCTATAAGCAGGCCAGGTCATTGTAGCCTAAGGTTTGGTTTTGGGACTAAGCTTTTCCCCACACCCTTGACTAATTGTATGATCTGGGTGGTGCACTCTCATGAGGAATCCAATTATGCCTTGGATAAGTGACTTTGTATCAGAGACTTCCTTGTTTGTATATTGGATTAAGGGATTTTGGTTTTCTACACTATAAAGTGGGACAGACCAGGAGCTGAGTCAGTCAGTTCCTGCTATCACGATTGCAGGGGCTTCCCTGATCCCTTGCCCTTCATGGGAAGAGCTGGTTTTCTGCTTTTCCCTTGTCTTCTTTTGTGGTTTGCCTGTCTTGGTGAGACACCAATAAATAGGATGGCCCCCCATCCTCTGACTCCACCATTTCTTTATCGTCTGCCCGAATCCAATGGGAACCTGCATGTGAATGGCCACGATGGCGGCTCCTGGCCTTACAGTGGTTTTAACACAAATTTGCATGTGAAAAAAATCTTTAGATGCCCAGTATAATAAACATAATTTGCAAAAACAATATTACATTGTTATATAAAGCAAAGGGTCAATAGTATAAAGACAGATTATGCTATAAGTCAAGGATTTGGAATAAAAAAAAATAAGACAATATTGATTGGTCCAAAGAAAAGTTACAATAATGAATTATTGGGTTAAGACAATTCTTTCCTGTTGTTTGAGGCATTGCTGCCTTTTCTCCCACCCCTGACTCGTTCTATTCGCTGCCCTGGAACACACTGGGCTTCAAATCATCTTTGGGTTTAAGTGATGCAAACTTTTTATGATCTGAAAATCTGCCAAATTTTCCCTGACTTGTACAGAAAGTTCTATTTCTCCTTAAGTGCAAATATATATTATGATTTTAGGGGGAAGAAAGGGAAAGAGATAGAATAAAAGATAGGTGAATAAAATTGATTGAGAATGCATGTGAAAGAAATGAGCATGCTGCAGAACACATTGAAATCCTCAAAAATCTGAGTTATTATTTGTAAAGCCAGGAGCCACGGCCAGGGCCACTATCGAAACAGCTGCCCAGCCCATGCAGGTTCGCATTGGATTCGGACAGTCGGTAAAGAAACAACGGAGCCAAGGACTGATGGGCTGTCATCTTTAATTCTAGCTTGCACCCGGCGGGCAAGTAAAAACACACACTGGGCTCCAAAACCCACTCACACTCCTGGCCTTACATTTGTTTTGTGTGCATATTTGTAGAAGTTTTGTTAGTTTTGTGTGCATATTTGGTTTGTTTGTCTGCTTCGCCCATTGCTTCCTCACAGGATTCCTTCGAGAGTCAAGGACCATGGGTCAGGGGCAATCTGCTGCCCTAATGCCACTTCAGTGCTTGCTTCATAACTTTTCTGATTTCTCTCACAGGGCACGAGACTACGGGACTCCTATTGATTCCGCCACATTGCGGACCCTTTGTGAACTAGAATGGCCAACTTAAGAGCAGACTGGCCAAACCAAGGATTGCTAGACCCATAGAAAACAGAGAGAGTTTAGCGTACTATCACCAGTACCCACCTGCAGGCGGGTGGCACGGTCAGTATGCAGCCCAGTATAGCAGCAGAGGTAGAGAAGGAAAAGGCGGCCATGCTGCAGCTGTGTGCAGGAGAAGAGGCAGGCTCCCCTCACAGTTTCAGGCACTTGCCCCTCCCCCTTGGGCACTGGCTCAAGGGCTGAGCCACTGCTTAGTCAGGCAAAAGATAACAGTGCAGTAAGCTAGAGGTTATCATCACCTTGCTATACAGCCCCTGACCTCCTCTGCTTTGGCTCCGGGGAATCCCCGCCTTTTATCTGGAGCCAGACCAGAGGAGAAGATTTAGGGAATACGGCCCCTTCTAAACCCACTGCTTTAGCCATAATAGAATTGTATAGTCTGTCAAATACAAAGACTTCCTTTTTGTACCAAGGATCTGTTGTTGTAAAAAACATTTTCTATGTTAGAAATGTATATGTTATTTCAACAGTCTTTTGTTAATTCTCCTTTTCATTTGCTATTTCATAGCCTGTGATGTTAAAATTTTAGTTAAAATATTAGGGAATATATAATAATTCAGTAATTGTTAATTGTTCAATGTTAGGTCACAAAACCCAGATAACAAATATTACTATTGATTGGCTTAATAGAAGAATTCTTAACATAATAGGTAGAAAAGAGAATTCTAGAGACATAATCTTGAACCTCCACCTACCACCACAGATCAAATCTTTTCTTTCCTCGGTCTAATAGGCTTCTTTAAATACAGGATTCCCAATTTTGTTCTCTTAGTCAAGCCCCTCAGTGAGATCTTCTGAGCATGGCTTTTAAGGTCTATAATGACCAAAAAAGTAACAGAAAAGGCAAATAAGGCCCAAAAGAAGTCAGGAAATACCAACTTTTGGCTCCAGTGCTCTAAGGGGCTTCATCAAGGCCCTGCTCCAGAGTGGAAAGAAAGGTCATTGAACTGAAGCCTGCCAGGCTTCCCAGCCCCACTGGTTGACAAGTCTGTGCTGTGGAAAGAGGGAAATGAGAAGGTAAGCTGCCCCCTTGCTCCATGGAGGGAGGGTTCAGTCTCTTCTAGCCCTGCTCCAGCTACCTGTGACCTGACCTTGCCCAGCATGCTGGGAATTGCCACTGAAGGCCCAAGGACATCGTTCATGAGCCTAAGGTATTTCTTCCAAGTAGCAGATAAGATAATCTCATTTCTTGTAAACACAAGGGCCATCTACTATGCCTTGCTTGAATATTTAAGTATTATTTATCCCTCAAAGATCTCTACTGTGGGTATTGACAGTCTGATTTTATTGCTTTATTTAATGTTTAGTATCTCCTTTATTTCTCTTATCTCAATGCCCCATGCCTATTATAGGCTGGGACCTGCTGCTAATTCCAGCTAGAAGCAGTGGTCACTAGGACTTAAACTCTAACTGCAAAGTGTAGAAATGTAACACCCTTTCCCTAAGTACTTGCAGGTTTTATAGGTTACTCAGCAAACTGTTCAAAGACTGTCCAAGAGGCACTCCTAGCAGTACACCACCCAAGGACTGACTCCCATGTAGACGGGTCCACACACCATGATCCTGACCACTCCCACTACTGCCAAGGTAGAAGGCATACCCACCTGGGTCCACTGCAGCCGGCTGAAGCTTGCAGTCCCAGCAGAGACACCTTTGTGGACAGTGAAGACTGACCCCGCCAACCCTTGTAGGCTGACCCTGAGAAGGACAGCATGCCCTGCTTCAGCCACAAACCAGAAGTTAACTGGTCCACACATGGCTAATGCCTAGAGAAACTCACTAAGGACCTCCTTTTAATTAGACTTTGGGGAGGGAGGGAAACTAAGGTAAATGAAAATTATATATGTGCTTATAAATACCACTATAGAATAACCTGTGAATATTGGTCATGTATCCAATAGGCTACTTAGGAAAAGGACACCTCCAAAAAGCAATCTTTAAAAGAGGATTACTTATTACTAACTTAGTCCTCGCTGAAGGTTAAGGTTTTTAGGAATTAAGAATTTTGATTATTTGGAAAGGTACTGTATAGTTTTGATAATAGAAGGTATAAGGTATAGAGGTACTTGTGAAAAGAAAAGGAAAAAGTAAGTTGTTATGAAGGCCAGTTATTTCTGGATAAGAAAGTGCATAAAAGTTGAAGGTTTATATAAGTTGCAGAAGGTTTGTGCAAGTTGTAAGAAGTTAGTACAGAGAAGAAAAATACAAGGCAGAAAGAAATTAGTGTAAGAATTTATTCTCTTCATCCCCTTAGCTCACTATGTTACTTACAGCTCTTACCGGACCCCTCGTTTTGCTTATAGTAGGGGGGTCACCATTAGTCCATATATTATCAACTGCCTCACACAGTATGTACAAAAGAGAATTCAAGCCGTAAAGCTTGTAGTACTAAGGGCACACTATCAGTGTGCCAGCACATACTAGGGAGGATCCCTGACCCAATTTGCTTATAGCTACAGCTAAAGTAGAAAATTCTCATGAGCCCCAGCCTTATACCATTCTCCCCACTGATGAAGAATCAAGGGTTTGATTTATGCCCAAAAGAGATGGGGGAATGTTAGATTCAGGGAGTGCTGATATGCTGGGGCTGCCAAGAGTGTAACTATTGAAGGAACAGGGAGTGCTGATAGGGCCCCTGTGACGCTGAGAACAAAGAGTTCAGATGAGTCAGAGACCCTTATCAGAAGTTTATGTTTGAAATTCTCCACTGAGCAATACCCCCCCCATAACTGCACACGACCTCCCTAGCCAATAGCTAACAGCCACATCAGCTTCTGTATAATGCTTGCTCAACCTAGATAGCCACCGTATAAAAAGGAGCCATTTTAGAAGCTCGGGGCTGCAGTGTTCCCCTGTGTGGGTTACCTGCAGTCCCTGTGCAGGTTTGGGGGGCTGCAGTGTTCCCCTGTGTGAGTTACCTGCAGTCCCTGCGCAGGTTTGGGGGGCTGCAGTGTTCCCCTGTGTGGGTTACCTGCAGTCCCTGCGCAGGTTTGGGGGGCTGCAGTGTTCCCCTGTGTGGGTTACCTGCAGTCCCTGAGCAGGTTTGGGGGGCTGCAGTGTTCCCCTGTGTGGATTACCTGCAGTCCCTGAGCAGGTTTGGGGGGCTGCAGTGTTCCCCTGTGTGGGTTACCTGCAGTCCCTGCGCAGGTTTGTGGGGCTGCAGTGTTCCCCTGAATGGGTTGCCTGCAGTCCCTGCGCAGGTTTGTGGGGCTGCAGTGCTCCCTTACGTGGGTTGCCTGCAGTCCCTGCGCAGGTTTGCAATAAAACTTTTAAAATTCACTTTGGGTTTGCTGTGGCCTGTCTCCTGGGATGTAACACTTTCAATAGAAATGGAAACTCACCAATTTTTTAAACTGAGGTCTTCAGTATGGCAATGCCATATGGAGGTAAATTTTAATATGAATTTTGCAATACTTGAACAAGTATCATCACCAAATTTTCTAAGTGGAGTTACTGATTTTGTTTTTTTCTAATGTGATGATTTAGTGTGCAATGATACTTTCGCCAGATGAGATTAATCACAATAATGATGTGTCTTTTTGCTAAGGATATTATCATAAATAATTTGAATACAGCCCAAGAGAAAATTTCTAGTTAAACTTTCTAAATGTTATAAGATGGTTATAAAGCAGGAGCAGCTGAAAATAGACATTATTAGGAGCATATGGCAAAATGGTTATCATTGATACTTAAATGATTTAGCAAACAGACAGACACAGAGTATCTTAACAGATATTAAAAATAATTGTATCTTATGGTGTGCATTTTGTGTTTTTCCAATTACACTAATGTGGCCTTGGGTAACTTATTTAAAAATTGGGCTTCAGTTTCCTTATTTATAAAATTATATTTATTTTATAGGATTTTTATGATATAACATTATAAAAATGCTCTGTAACCTCAAAGTAATTCTTCTTTTCTTTTCTTTGTCATTTGTTTCCACATCTTCTCTTTCTTTCTTCCACTTAATTCATTCTTTTATTTTCCTATTATTAATTAGTCATACTTTCACCAAGTCAAACAGCTGTAATATATACTCTCAGTTAATTGCCTTTTAAAAACTTCAACATCAGAGAACTGAAGCTGAACTCAAGGAAATTCTCACTGTGCCAGTTTTAAATTCTAGTTTATTCTATATTCATACCTAAAAGTGTGTCTACCAATTATAACAATATAGTCTCAATTGACAATATAATCTCTTTTTTTACAGAGACAGAGAGAGGGACAGATAGGGATGGATAATCAGAAAGGGAGAGAGATGAGAAGCATCAATTCTTCATTGAAGCATCTTAGTTGTTCATTGATTGCTTCTCATGTGTGCTCTGATGGGGGCTACAGCAGAGTGAGTGACCCCTTTTTCAAGCCAGCAAACTTTGGGCTCAAGCCAGCTACCCCATACTCAAGCTGGATAAGCCGCTCTCAAGCCAAATGAGCCCACACTCAAGCTGGCGACCTGGGGTTTCGCACCTGGGCCCTCTGCGTCCCAGTCCAATTCCCTTCCCACTGCGCATGGCCTGGTCAGGCAAAATTTCTTTTTTATATATTACTTCATATGTATGTTTCACCTCACAGTAAAACCTTATAAAGTTTTACAGATAGTCAATAATATGGCAAAAACAAGTGAAAAATGTGTTCTAAAATGAAATGTTTTATAGAAATATAATATTGTAAACCATATAGAGCCCTGGTTTTGTAGATCAGCTGGTTAGAGCATTGTCCTGATACATCAAGGTTGTGGGTTCCATGCCTGATCAGGGCACACACACAAATCAACCAGTGAATGCATAGATGTCTGGAACAACAAATCAATGTTCTTTCTCTCTCCTTTCCCTCTCTCTCTAAAAGTAGTAATAAAAAAAATACATACAGATTTATAAACCAAAAGTGATGTAGGTTGGATCTCAAGAAAAAAAAAAAAGAAATTTTAACAACTCACTATACCACAAGAAAATTGTATTCTTTATATACCCAATAGGTCTTTCTTTCTCCCTTCTCATCTCTCTCTCTCTCTCTCTCTCTCTCTCTCTCTCTCAATGAGAAATGTATAAAAGTACTCATATCAGAAGCAGAAAAAGAGTGCAAAATTTTAAAAGGGTAGCTTCTTATTTCTAGGTTTAATTCTGCAGTATTCAATTAGCTTACTAGAAAAATTGAATGATAAAACAGTTTTACCTGAAACTAATTAATTCCTTGTTCTTTAATTTGAATGATCAAATCCTTATTCAACAGTTATAATGCACATGTAAAAAAGCTTTAGAAAAGCCATCTTTAGAAATTACTTCACAATCTTTTCTCTGTTCATTTCTGATTCTTGCACAAAGAGACAATGCTATTAATTGAGCCATTTTTATGATGCAAAATAGCTTTCTTTATGCTTACAAAGAAAAAAAAGATTAATGTGTTTGTAAAAGCTACAGGCTTTGAGAATATTATTTATTACACACAGGATATTAGTTTTATTTTGTTTGTGACACAAGTAAAATATTTTATGGTTGGTATTAAATATAATTGACTGGATCCTGTGAGTCTAGAATTCTATATTTAAAATATTTGTATCTATGTTTCCTCATTACATATTAAACCTATTATCTGATTTGAAATATTACATATAAGAATTCTAAGGTGTCTCCCTGGCCAGTTGTCTCAGTGGTAGATTGTTGGCCTGGCATGTGGATGTTCCAGGTTCGATTCTTAGTCAGTGCACACAGGAGAAACGACCATCTGCTTCTCCACCCCTCCCCTCCTCCTTTCTCTCTCTCTCTCTTCTCCTCCCACAGCCATGGCTCAATTTGTTTGACTGTATTGGTCTCAAGCACTGAGGATAGGTCCAGGGATCTTCCACCTCAGGCACTTAAAATGACTTGGTTGTGAACATGGCCCCAGATGGGCAAAACATTGGCCCCAGACGAGGGTTGCTGGGTAGATCCCAGTCAGGGCACATGTGGGAGTCTGTCTCTCTGTCTTCCCTCCTTTCACTTGGGAAAAAAAAAAAAGAATTATGAGATGTGTTGTGATATTTCCATCTTTCAAACATCCAGGTGGATGTTTTCATCTTGAATGTGCGAAATATCTTCCTCCTTACTTAATACTAATTGGTATGTCTTGGCTTAGCTTTGAAACAAATTTAGCAGCCAATAGATGGCAGTGGAAGTATTCAAAATATATTCTTTATCTTTTCCATTCCCTGAGTATGATTATATCTAAAAGCAAATAAAACTTTACATAATTAAATTAAAAACAAAGGCATATTCAGAATGTTCATGTTGAAGAAACTCAAATATTTAGTTGTTGCATCCCTGTTGAAAATTTCAGCCTCTTAACAAGAAGAAACAATGCTTTCTTTCTCTACTATGTTGTAAATCATTAGTATGTTATTCAAAGACATTTTACAACCACCTGCTAGGATTTCTGGGTAGGTCTGTGAGCTGACTTGGTAGGTATGATGTCTTCAGAGATTTCATTTTTAGTAGTACTTTTCTGCTTGTGTGATCATGGTGGGGCAAGGATTACTGGGAAATGTAATTAATTAAGTATTTTCAACCAAATTTTTCTAAAGTCAACTTTACAAGTAATTTTTTCATTCTCTGTAGTAAACAAGCCCATAAAATGTTCAATGAATCATGCAGAGTAAAAGAGAAAATGTATGACAGTACTTCAGCACAGACTGCAGTGAACAGACTAATCCATTTATAGGATGTGATTAATTTCCTTCTAAAATTGGTTAAGAGTGTGCTTGATTATGTAGAGTTGGTACAAAAAGATTCTATGTGAAGGTCTGTGGGAATGCCACCTATATAGGAAGCCATACTAGCACTATATCTGTTTAAGTGAGATCCAGTGTCTATATCTCAATCTTTGCTCATTTTTTTTGCAGTTACATCAAATGTTACACAAGCCAGGTGATATTTTCAGAAAAGTATTATCAGCATGCTACAGCATCAAACACTATAGCTATTCCACCTACAGTTATAACACACCACTTTTACTAAGCTCCCTCTTAAAACTATTGGAGAAGCCATTGTGTTCATCTAAAAGAAGTATAAATAATTGCTTTATAAAAGTTCAGCACTGAGTGACACACATAGCTAGAGAAAGACCATATTTCAATCTATTTGTTTATGCATAAAATAATAAAAAGCTTAAGTTGTAAATGTGTTGGCATTTTATTAATATTATTCTTTTACATGGAATATTATGTGAAATAAATGCATATGCACATATATTTATATTTATAGTCATATGCCTATTTCATAATGATGTCTCTCATGTGTGTACACACAAAATCAGGCAATATATCAGCAGGGCCTAATACAGTGCTTGGTTACTTTTTTTTAGTACCTACTAAAATATGTTGTAGGGCAATCAGCTGAAATAATGTGTTACTTATTCAAATATTAAATATGTATTTTTATCAATAATGTTTGTAAACTTCACATACATATTTCACTATACTAAACCCTTCTTTAATATTTATTTTTAGAAAATTATCTACAGAGAGATTTCAAGGTGGCAACAGAGTAGGTGGATGTTCCAAATGCTACCTCCCAGGACCAACCTGGACTAAAAATTAATTTAAGAATAATCATCTTAAAAAACCAACTTTGGTGCTGGCAAGGATGTGGAGAAAAAGGAACCCTCCTGCACTGCTGGTAGGAATGCAGACTGGTGCAGCCATTGTGGAAAGCAGTATGGAGTTTCTTCAAAAAATTAAAAATCAAACTGCTTTTTGACCCAGCCATCTCACTTTTAGGAATATATCCCAAGAACACCACATTAATGATTCAAAAGGGGAAATGCACCCCTGAGTTTATGGCAGCATTGTTTATAATAGCCAAGATCTGGAAACAGCCCAAGTGTCCGTCAGTGGACGAGTGGATTAAAAAGCAGTGATACATATACACAATGGAATACTATGAGGCCATGAAAAAGAAGGAAATATTATTTTTTGCAACAACATAGATGGGATTGGAAACTATTATGTTAAGTGAAATAAGCATGCAGAGAAAGAAAAATATCATATGAACTCACTCATATGAGGAATCCAATGAACAATATAAACTGAGGAGTGGAATAGAGACAGAGGCAGGATCAAAGGATCCAGAAGAAAAGTGGACAGAGGGAAAGGGGATGATAGGGTGATAGGATGGTATGAGAGCAGAAAAGCAAATCCTGGAGGGAGGGGGGAGGGTGTTACGGGGAGGGGGACAGAAGGGATGTACTGGGGAACACAGGGGACATTAGAATCTATGTAAACACAATAATTTAATTTAAAAAACCAACTTTGGACTAAAGGAAGAGGAATCTATAACTAATTATCATAGAAGAAGCCACACTGAAACTAGTAGGAAGGGCAGAGACATGAAAAGGGCTGCCCCGCTCTCAGGAGCAAGTGGTGGCTGAGGGTTTGAAGGAACTCTCACTGTGGGGAAGGTCACCCTGAGACATGTGAGTCCTCAGCCCCAGGCCTGGAGCCCCAGCCTAGAGCCCCAGAGCCTAGAAGAAGTACCCACATAGCATTTGGAGGTGAAAAGAGCCAGGTTTTTGTCTGCAAGAAAGTGACAAAATTCTCGAAGATGCAGGCTCTGTCTTAAAGAACTAGTGCAGAAAATATCGTGCATAGCCACTTACCTGGGGCTGCAGAGGAAGGAGAGCTGAGAGGACTGGAGTTTTGGAAGAAGAGTATAAACTTGGAGGCCTAGGGAGAGACACTGGGGGGGATGGACACCAGAACCCCTGTGTTGAATCATCCTCTAATACTGCAGTTGCCGTCTTTTGTGGGTGGAGCAATGTCTTCTGAGTGGCATCAGCCTGGGGAAAAGAAACTGCTCTGCCCTCAGGAGTCTCTCCTGCTCCAATCAGGGCGAGGAGTCATTCTGAGAGGCCAGGAAGCAGGAGGCATGTCAGTGACTCGGTTTTATGGTGTTGAGACTGGAGCTAAACAACCCCCCTATGCTCCTGAGTCTAAGACTGGTGCTTCCATTTCAAGGGAGACTCAGTTGAAACTGTTCAAGGGCAGGGAAACAACACCTCTGGGTCTCAGAGGCCACACCCACTGGATTCCTACTCCACACCCTACTGAGGTCTGTGAAAAAAATCTGGACAAACTGATACCTGGGGCCAAGGGGTAGAGCCACACCCACCACCCTTTTTAATCCCTGAATTGCTGGAGGCTCTCGACTCTAGCAGAGATTATTTTAAGTGGCTAAGACCAACAAGCAGCCAGCAGACAGAGGCTGCCAAAGGAGGGACTCAGAACCTTGGCCTTTTAAGCAGATTTTCCACAAGGCCTAGAGTGGCTAAAAGTCAGCCTAGGTGTTTAGCTGGTATTTTCATGTGCACCTGGGCCCAGCAGAGGCAGCTACAAACTCTGGATTGGTTGTATAGTGATACCTCAGTTTTTGCTGATAATCTGTCCAAAAACAATCGGCAAAATCCAAAACTGATGAAAACTGAGGCAATTATTTCCATATGAATCAATGTGAATCCAATTAATTCATTCTATACACTGCAAAAGACATACCAAAAACATATTACACTGAATACTATATATGCAGTAATCATTTACATGTAGTTGTAGTATTAGCACTCACAATCAATAAAATAAAGCACAAAAAACACTGGAAAGCAATGGAATTGTTTGGCTAGATATGCAGGGTGATGCTCACAAATTGAAAAAAATGCCACACTGAGCAGAAGAATGTGTGAGTCAGCCTTTGTTTTTTAAAATTAGCACTCTGACTTTGGGTGATGGGTATGCAACATAATTGAATGACAAGATAACCTGGACATGTTTTCTTTGAATATATGTACCTTGATTTATTGATGTCACCCCATTAAAAGTAATAAAAATTTATTTTAAAAAAAGAAAATTAGCAGCAAGTTCATGTGGGCATGCCAACAAAATCCGAGGCAACTGACAAAAACTGAGACAAATTTTTCATGAAAAAATTTGATGAAAACCAGAACCAGTGATAACCGAAGTCAACAAAAAATGAGGTGTTACTGTAACTTCAAGAAAGTTGCTGAGGACTAGTCGTGGGCAGTGTCTTCCACTTGTCTGCACTAGGTTTTTGCCAGGGAGGCCCAGGGCTGGCACATCCAGTGGCCAGCTATGGAGAGCTTTGATTCGGGACCTAAGAACTCTTGCTAGAGTAATATACTAAGGAAAGGCTCCTCACACCTGGCCCAGCTGAGGTGAGTTCTGCTCTCTGTGATCAGCACTGGCACAGTGACTCATGTGCATTGGATAGGGTGAAGCTTTACAGTCAACTGGCCTAGGTCCTAGATATCCTACCCCGATGGGCTAGACTCCAAAAGGGTAAGGTAAAGAGGTTTGGAACATGGACATTTAAATTGTGAGTCACTGTGAGCCTATTATTATATCTGGTCTAGCGGCTTAGCCACTTTCTGAGGAGGGGCACAGTCAGCACCAGGAGAGGTTATCTCAGCCTCCCTCCCTGAGACCAGGGTCTCATCAGCTGTAAGAACTTCTGCAGAGGGGACTGTCAGTCCCACTTAATCTGAACCTGTTGCTCGCCTTGTTGGAGAGAAATAAAATTCGAGTATCCAGCAGTGGTTGAGGGATTAGGCTCTGGAGTAGGGGCCACAATCCCTGTACTGAGCTACTACCCAAGAGACCCCTGAAGTAGTGGGTTCCCCTAAGGTTGTATTTCCAACCTTAGCTACCCTAACCCAACAAGCTTAGAACCTGTAGAGGGGTTGGTTGGGTGAGGTCAGTCTGAGCTCACACTACAGTCTTTCTACAGAAGACTCTGTGGGAAGAACAGGCAGCTCCAAGAAGAGATAGAGCAGCTGAAAAGTGGAAGCAAATTTTATGGAGCTTGGGGCTTTTATGGAGCTGCTGTCATCTCTAGGCAGAAGATAGCTGATCCATATAAAGAGGTTGGCCCCTCCCACACTGCCCAGGCACAGAATGCAGACACAAACAGTAAAAAGAGCAGTAGCTGCAGATAAGTAGCCCAATGCAAGTTACAAAAAATAGCTGACACCAACCCAAGAAGATCTAGAACCAATACAATTGGTTGCTGGTAGCAGACAGCACCAACCCTAGACTCAGCTAGCTACACAATCAGCACACCCAAAGGAGACTATACACAGACAAAATGAGTAGACAAAGAAATGTGACCCAAATGAATCAATAAGAAAACCCCCAGAAAAATAACTAAATAAGATGGAAGTAACAAAATTACCAGAGGCAGAGTTTAAAATAAAAAATTTTAAGATGCTCAAGGATCTTAAAGCTACAATGAATGGACATAATGAGCACCTAAATAAAGAGGTAGTAAGCATCAAAAAGAACATTGAGATCATAAAAAAAGACCCAGTCAGAAATGACAAATACGATATCCGAAATGAAGACTGCACTAGAAGGAATCAACAACAGGCTGGATATAGCAGAGTATTGAATCAGTGATTTATCAATAGAAGACAAGACAAACAAGCACAGAAGTAGAGCAGCAAAATGAAAAGAGGATCAAAAAGCCTGAGGAAACTCTAAAAGACCTCTGTGACAACATGAAGAGAAAAAATATCTGCATCATAAGAGTTCCTAAAGGAAAAAAGAAAAATACAAGGGATAGATAATGTGTTTGAAGAAATCAGACCTGAAAATTTTCCTAAATTGATGAAGAAAAAAATCACACAAGTTCAAGAAGCACAGAGAGTCCCATTAAACAGGAACCCAAGGAGGCCTACACCAAGACACATCATAATTAAAGAGCCAAAATTAAGAGACAAGAAAAACTACTAAAAGTTGCAAGAGAAAAGCAGTTAATTACCTACAGAGGAACCCCCATAAGGATGACATAAGATTTCTCCAAAGATACAGTTGAAGCCAGAAGGGATTAGCAAGAAATATTCAAAGTGATGCAAAACAAGAACCTATAACCAAGATTAATGTATCCAGGAAGGCTATCATTTAAAATTGAAGGAGAAATAAAAAGTTTCCCAGACAAAAAAAGTTTCAAGGAATTCATTACAACTAAACCAGTAATGCAAGAAATGTTAAGGAGCCTGCTGTAAAAACAGCAAAGGAAAAAAAAAATGAAAGAAATCAAGAAAAAGAGGAATATATTGTAGTTTGAAAGAATAAAATGACAATAAGTAAGTACATGTCAATAATAACCTTAAATGTAAATAAATTAAATGCTCCTGTCAAAAGACATAGATAATAAAACAGGACTCATACATATGCTGTCTACAAGAGACACACCTCAGGACAAAAGATAAACATAGACTGAAAGTGAAGGGATAGAAAAATGTATTTCATACAAATGGAAATTAATAAAGAACCCAGGGTAGCAATACTTATATCTGACAAAATAGCTTTTAAAACACAGGCTATAGTAAGGGATAAAGAAGGTCACTACATAATGCGAAAGGGAGCAATCCAACAGGAAGATATAACCATTGTAAATACTTATGTGTCTAAGATAGGATTACTTAAATATATAAAGCAGATTTTGATGGACATAAGGGGCAAGCTCAACAACAATACTATAATAGTAGAGAATTTTAATACCTCACTAACATCAATGGATAGATCCTCCAGACAGAAAAGTAACAAAGAAACAGTGGCCTTAAATGACACACTAGATCAACTAGATTTAATTGACATCTGCAGAACTACAAAATAATTGTCAAAGTATAGCTTTAAGTCATCTTCATGTCCCAGGAAAAAAATACACATCAGAGATGTTTTCTTGGCTTTTTACGTACTCTGCCTTATGGCTGATGAGCTCCAAGTTTAGTCAGTACACCAACAAATTATAGGTGGTAGGCCCTGGCCAGTTGGCTCAGCGGTAGAGTGTCGGCCTGGCGTGTGGGGGACCTGGGTTCGATTCCCAGCCAGGGCACATAGGAGAAGCGCCCATTTGCTTCTCCACCCCCACCCCCTCCTTCCTCTCTGTCTCTCTCTTCCCCTCCCGCAGCCAAGGCTCCATTGGAGCAAAGATGGCCCGGGCACTGGGGATGGCTCCTTGGCCTCTGCCCCAGGCGCTAGAGTGGCTCTGGTCACGGCAGAGCCATGCCCTGGAGGGGCAGAGCATCGCCCCCTGGTGGGCAGAGCATCACCCCTGGTGGGCGTGCCGAGTGGATCCCAGTCGGGCGCATGCGGGAGTCTGTCTGACTGTCTCTCCCCGTTTCCAGCTTCAGAAAAACACACACACACACACACACACACACACAAAAAAAATTATAGGTGGTGACCGTGGGTAAGTTACCTACCTTCTGAATTCCGCAGCCATCTTATTATTATAATTTTATCTACACCATAAAGTTGTGTGAAGAATTATATTTTAAAATACATATACAAGATGTAAGTGATGCAACTAATATTGATTGAAAGTTTGGCAATATCTCAGTAAGTTAAACAGTTAGACATGTGACACAACAATTCTACTCTTAAGCATTTATCCCCCCAAAATTGAAAACAGATATTTAAATGAAAACCTGCATTTGAGTGCCCATAGCACCATTATTTACAATAGTTGGAAGAATAGAAACAATCCAGCTGTCCATCCATGACTAAAACATATGGCATACACACATAATGGAATTTATTTAGGTGTAAAAAGAATTGAAATACTGATAACCTGCTATAAAATAGATGAACCTTGAAAACTTGCTAAGTGAAAGGAGCCAGGCATATAAGGTCACACAATATAAAATTTCATTTATGGGAAATATCCATAGTAGGCAAATTCATAGACATAGAAAAGAGATAAGTGGTTGACAAAGGCTGGGAAGAGGAGGAGAGTACAAGGTTTCCATTTGTGGTAATGAGAAAGTTCTGGAACTAGATAATGCAATAGTTGCACCACATAGTGAATATATTTAATGCCACTGAATTGTACATTTTAGAATGGCTAAAATAATAAATTTTGTTATATATATTTTACTGCAATTATAAAAAATAAGAACCCACAAGAAAAAACTTATGTGTTGAAAGTTCTGAGCTCTCAGCAATCACCAGTGGGCAGTTTCGAGCCTGCATGATTCTTTGTGATGTGCTGAGTATGAGAAGATTAAGAATCACTAAAAAAGCCTAAGTAGGCATTGGCACAGTGGATAGAGCATCGGACTGGAATGTGTAGTACCCAGGTCTGACACTCCAAAGTTGTTGGCTTGAACGCACGCTCACTAGCTTGAACATGGGGTTGGTAGCTTGACCCCATAGACATGACCCCATGGTCCCTGGCTTGAGCTCAAAGGTTGTTGGCTTGAAGCCCAAGGCTGCTCATTTGAGCCCAAGGTTGCTGGCTTGAGCAAAGGGTCATTCACTCTGCTGTAGTCCCCTGGTCAAGGAACATATGAGAAAGCAATCATTGAACAACTAAGGTGCCGCAACAAAGAATTGATGCTTCTCATATCTCTCCCTTCCTATCTGTCTGTCCCTCTCTGAGTCTGTCTCTGCCAAAAAAAAATAATAATAACTAAAAGAAATATTGATAAAAAATCTAACCTTGTTAAACTACAATGGTGTTATAGTTTGAATCTCATTTATACATCAGCTAATTAATCAAAGATGCATTGTAAGGAGTTCAGGTGCTACTGTGGTAGAGTTTTGATAGTAGTTGATAATATTTCTTTTTATGTGTGTGTGACAGTGACAGTTCATTGATTGCTTTGTCACATGTGCCCTGACTGGGGGTCCACAGCAGACCGAGTGACCCCTTGTTCAAGCCAGAGACCCTAAGTTCAAGCTGGTGAGCCTTGCTCAAAACAGATGAGCCCGCACTCAAGCTAGTGACCTTGGGGTTTCGGACCTGAATTCTCTGCATCCCAGTGTGACGCTCCATCCACTGCACCCCTGACTGGCCAGGCTGATAATATTTCTAATGATAGTAATAAGCATCCTGTGGCAAAATAAACATTTTGTCTGTTATGATTGGCCATATAAAAAAATGGACTTTAAAGACCATGTCCAGGATCCAGTTATCTTTTGCTTGTCTTAAACAATTTTTGTTCCATAGTCTGCTAAAGATAAAAGATAATTTAGAGATAATTTAACCCAACTACTTCAATTTTTAGGTGAGAAAACTAAGACAAAAAATAATCAAATAACTTATTTAAAGTTAGTAAATGGGGATGTGTGATATTTATATAATACTTAACACTTTTTATTGTCAAAAACATTGTCAATAACAGATATGTTCCTGCCTATACCTGGTCTCTGCCTATCCCTTTATTCAATCAGGCTTTAAGATAAAGATGCTGTTTTAGAGAGGTCTGTTATATATTACTCGAAAATATGTTCCAATATTCTTACAGTTTGTTGTCAAAATACCTATACCAAAAATAGCACATTTTACACTGATAATTAGCGGCAAATTGGATAAGAAATATGCATCCTGGTTCTCAGGTGACTTTCTCATATTCTAAAAACTGGAATAAATATAGCCTAATAATCTGAAAGTCTGCCATCTACCTTTGTGCCTGATTCCTGTCCCCTGATACCCTACCACTGAACTTTGTGTTTTAATGGTTCACACTCAGTCCTTTTCTCAGAGTTGGTATATTTGGAAGACTACTATTGCTTTATATCATTCTTTAATGGAGAAACTTCTCTCTCAGATAAAATCTCAAGGACAACTGAGGGTTTTAACCCTGAGGCTATTGATAGAAATGTCTAATAACTGATTGAAATCTACTCTATGTTGGGCAGAGATTAGTAATTGGATGATTCAAAGAGAAGTATGGATTCTGCCCTTGTCATCATGAAAGGCAGTGAATCATTTCTGAATAAAACAGGTCATGGAGTAGAGGTGCTTCTACCCTCCCCCACTTCTGTCTGTTCTTCTACTGGAATCTCCTCAGTGCTTGATAGCTTACCTTGCACACAGCTGTCCCTCAATACATGTTTGCATAATACAAGCTTGGACTTTAGATAACCTACTCTATAAGAATATTGTCTCTAATCTTCTCTCTTACCTTCAAGTCATATCCCAATTTTCAGTGAGTAAATAGTGCTCAGAACTGCACATTCTTCTGACTCTATCTTTAAAAATATTCCTTAGGTAGAGCTTTAATAAAAATATATAACTAAGATCCATTCCAAGTATTGCCATATTCTTGGTGTTGGTATATTTGAGCCTTGAAAAAAATTCTTGTTCATCTTTATCTCTGACTAAAAACTAGTGGTCTTATTTGACTTGATGTTTTCATTGTTACCTAATAGAGGCTAGGCTAAGGTAAGCACTGGTTGACAGTTTGGGAACTAAACATCTGTTATTTCAGAAGCTATAATCATGAATGTCTTTTCTAAATCACTTAGCTTTAAAATAAAATCTAAGTATTTACAAAGAACAGGTTAGAAAAGTTTTATTATACCATATAATTAGTGGATAATTATTTTCTTGCTTTAATTTAATACTATCATTTACTGTTAAAGTCAGGAAACAGAGGAGCAGATATAAGGAAAAAAGCATATGCACATGCCCATCAAATATTCTTCTTTGACATATTTTGGCATATACCTTCTGGTTTTTATAAAAATAATCAACTGAAAAACTATCTTTCATACAGCCTTACCTAACATGGCTCTATAAAAGTAAATGCTTTTGAATTCAAGCTTTAATAAAATGAATGCCTAGCTCACTGTCTTAGTGTGTCTTACTCAGGCTGCTATAGCAAAATGTCACAGACTGGGTAACTTAGTAACAACAGAAATTTGTTGCTCACAGTCTGGAAACTGAGAAGTCCAAGATCAAGTCACCAGCATGGTTTCCTTCTGGCAAAGGTTCTTTTTCTGGTTGATTTGCCAAGTACCTTCTGTCCCTGTCCTCACATGGTCAAAGGAGCTAGGGATCTCTCTGGAGCCACTTTTATAAGGCACTAAACCCATTTATCCACCCTCACAGATTTATCATCTCCAGAGGCCACATCTACTAATACTATCACATTGGGATTAATATTTCAATATATCAATTTTGAGAGGGAGCAACCATTCAAACCATAGCACTTACCAAAGTTATATAGTAAAACTAGGACTAAAACCCAGGACTTAACCAATCAACACTTTTTACATGTATTTTTGTATTAGATTAACTACAATTGATTAAAGTAAAAATACCTATCCTGATTAGAAAATTTTCAAGTGCCAATTCATATAAGTATATAGTGTTAGAGGCCCTGGCCAGTTGGTTCAGTGGTAGAGCGTCAGCCTGGCGTGCAGGAGTCCCGGGTTCAATTCCTGGCCAGGGCACACAGGAGAAGCACCCATCTGCTTCTCCATCCCTCCCCCTCTCCTTCCTCTCTGTCTCTCTCAGCTTCGGAAAAATACAAAAAAAAAAGTATATAGTGTTAGAGATAGTACACACTTGTACATGCCCAAGAATATGTGTGTTATGTGCACAGAAGTATGCATATGGGAGTCAGGCCGTAAACTGACAGAATCCTTATAATTTAGGGCTTAGTTTAAAAATAAGCCCTTCCCCACACCTTTTTTTTTTTTTTTCTGAAGCTGGAAACAGGGATAGTCAGACAGACTCCCGCATGTGCCCGACCGGGATCCACCCGGCACGCCCACCAGGGGGCGACGCTCTGCCCACCAGGGGGCGATGCTCTGCCCCTCCGGGGCGTTGCCCTGTTGCGACCAGAGCCACTCTAGCACCTGGGGCAGAGGCCAAGGAGCCATCCCCAGCACCTGGGTCATCTTTGCTCCAATGGAGCCTTGGCTGCGGGAGGGGAAGAGAGAGACAGAGATGAGGAGAGGGGGAGGGGTGGAGAAGCAGATGGGCGCTTCTCCTGTGTGCCCTGGCCGGGAATCGAACCCGGGACTTCTGCACGCCAGGCCGACGCTCTACCACTGAGCCAACCGGCCAGGGCCCCACACCCTTTTAAGACTAAGATTTTCCTCACACTCTTTTAAGACTAAACTCTTTTCCACACCCTTGACTGTTGCATGGTGGGGGTGGTGCACTCTGATGAGGATTCTGGTTTATGCCTCAGGTGTGTGTGACTTCGTATCAGGACTTTCTTATGTGCATATGGCTCTGCACTATATAATAAAGCAGACCAGGGGCTTTGCTTAACTTTTGCGGGCTCTGGCTTGCTATCTGCTTGCAGAGACCTCCTGATCCCATCCTTTTTCTCTCTGAGTTTATTTCTTCATTCCACACTGTTCTCACTCAGGACCTGGACAATTACAAGTTGTGCTGTTTTGCGGTATATGCATGTATTTGGTGTCTATCATGTGAGTGAGGGAGGAAATGAGGTGTGGGAATATGTATGCATAAGACACAATTTCTTTCCTGAATAATTTGTTTATTTTTGCCTTAGAAACAGTTATAAAGTGTAAAGCCAGTAGCCAGGGCCACTAACACAGCCACCTAGCCCATGCAGGTTCGCATTGGATTCAGACAGTCGGTAAAGAAACAACAGTGCCAAAAACTGGTGAGCCATCAACTTTAATCCTAGCTTGCACCCGGCAGGCAAGTAAAAACACACACTGGGTTCCAAACCAACTCACATTCAGTGCTCACAAAGCTACTGACTTATCCGAGTTTTCTAGAATCAAAGGTTTCTAGCTCACCAGACTTTATTCACCTCTGTTCCCCATCTCCTTCCTTCTCCCTGCACAAACTCTGCACAAACTGGCTTCTCATTCAGCACTCCACCATCTTGGCTGCTTCTCCTGGCCTCCTCCACATGGCCTTACTCTGCTCTCCTCTCTGCTCTCTCCTCTAATGATAATCTCAGGAACCAAGAGAGCAAGCTCCTGTTCTGCTCCCACTTTATAGTGTAGAAATCAAAATCTTCAATCCAACATACAAAACAGGAAAGTCTCTAATACAAAGTCACCTATTTGGGGCATGATGGGATTGTACCATCCCACATCAAAAAGGGTGGGAAAGGCTCAATCCTAAAACCAAGCCCCAGGCTACAAGGATCCTGCCTGCCCACAGCCCACAGAGACACACATTAATATCACCTGGGCAATGGTCTCCACGTGGGCAGCGCCATCTTTAACTAAGTGAGCATAATATATTTTATCTGCCCAACATAAAGAAAACTTATATTCACTTCTATATAAGTGGTTTTGATTAATATTTACTTAAACACTGAAATAGAGAAACTGTCATCATATGAAAAATTTCATTGCCTTCAGTGCAACTCAGCAGTTCTTTTACTCATACCTAATTGACTTCCTACTGAATTTCCTACCAAAGTCATTTCAGATTTCCTCAAATGACCTGATCTACTTGTTTATCTTCTCTCCAAGCATACAACCCCTGCATTAAAGTTATTCAGATTAAGATCACCAGATAAGAGCTCCCTTAACTATCTCTTTCTTCTACCAAAATTGTCTCTGAATTATCACCCTTGCAGGTGTATAGTTCCTCTTTCTTAAATGTTTTTATTATTTTTTTTTTAGATTTTATTTATCCATTTTAGAGAAAAGAGACTGTAAAGCCAGGAGCCGCCATCGTGGCCATTCACATGCAGGTTCCCATTGGATTCGGGCAGACGATAAAGAAATGGCGGAGTCAGAGGACGGGGGGCCATCCTATTTATTGGTGTCTCGCCAAGACAGGCAAACCACAAAAGAAGACAAGGGAAAAGCAGAAAACCAGCTCTTCCCATGAAGGGCAAGGGATAAGGGAAGCCCCTGCAATTGTGATAGCAGGAACTGTGTGTCCAAGCTCCTGGTCTGTCCCACTTTATAGTGTAGAAAACCAAAATCCGTAATCCGTAAATCCATCCAACAAAGGAGCCAATGCCCACTCCGGTCGTAGTCCAGGAAATCAGTCCGTGTACATGGGGTGTCAGCCACCCCCCTCATCCCTGCCATCCTCGCAGGTCTTACACTGTCCCAAAGAGGAGCACATGGCAATGGCAGTCAGCATTTCCATCTCTGCTCCGGAGAGCGTGTCCAGCCCTATTTCCCAAAATCGCAGACCTACCAGGGCCGAAGTAGGTGCTCCTTCCAGCTGCGCTTTCACCTTCTGGAGACTGCGGATTGCAACTCCAGTCCGATTCTCCTCATCCTCCAAAGAGGGACTGAAAACACCAGCTCCGGCTGCTGGGCTCGAGCCTCCGTCTGCCACCGCCTTCTGCTCCACAGACCTTGCAGCTCCGGACCCGGCCTCAGCTTCAGCTTCAGCCACAGCCCCGGCCTCCTGCCGCTGCTGGCTCTCCGCAGCATCCAGGGCAAGCTGCAACTCACGAACCTCTGAATCCTCCTCCAGCGTTTGCTCCATTTCCAGGCAAATCTCGAACACCTGGTTGGCCTCCTCCAGTGCTTCCCCCAGCTCCAGGGTCAACATCGGTTTCTCCTGCGTTTGCTCCATCTCCTTCCACTGCTCGGTTTGCAGGTCCCAGACAGCCTCTTCCAGAGAGCTTTCAGTTTCCTCACGCATGGCTGTAAAAGTCAGCCAGCCTACAATCCCCAAAAGGACAGCCATGGGGAACCCTAACACTAGCCAGTCCTCTACTCCACCACTCAAAGGCTCCTTGCCAATCTGTATCGAATCCTGCCGCAGACTACGCCAAATGTAAAGCCAGGAGCCACCATCAGAGCAGCCTGGCCCATGCAGGTTCGCATTGGATTCGGACAGTCGGTAAAGAAACCATGGAGCCAAAAACTGGTGGGCCATAGTCTTTAATCTAGCTTGCACCCGGCGGGCAAGTAAAAATACACACTGGGCTCCAAAACCCAGTCACATTCAGTGCTCACAAAGCTACTGATTTATCCGAGTTTCCTAGAATCAAAGGTTTCTAGCTCACCAGCCTTATTTCCCTCAGTTCCCCATCTTCTTCCTTATCCCAGATACAAACTCTGTACAAACTGGCATCTCACTCAGCACTCTGCCATCTTGGCTGCTTCTCCTGGCCTCCTCCACGTGGCCTCCTTCCGCTGCTGGCTCTACTCTCTCCTCACTCTCATGCTAACCTCAGGAACCAAGAAACCAAGTCCCGTTTTGCCCCCATTTTATAGTGTAGCTTCACAACCTTTAATCCAATATACAAAGTAGGGAAGTCTCCAACCCAAAGTCACCTTCTGAGGCATGATTGGATTACACCACCCCACATCAAAAAGGGTAGGAAAGGCTTAATCCCAAAACCAAGCCCCAGGCTACAAGGATTCCGCCTGCCTTTAGCCCACCCCAACACACATTAATATCACCTGGGCGACGGCTTCCTCGTGTTATCTTTAACAAAGTGAGCATAATACATTTTATCTGCCCAACAGAGACAGAGAGAGAGAAAGAGAGAGAGAGAGAAGGAGGGAGGAGCAGAAAGCATCAACTCCCATATGTGCCTTGACCAGGCAAACCTGGGGTTTCGAATCGGTGACCTCAGCATTGCAGGTCAATGCTTTACCCACTGCGCCAATGCAGGTCAGGCTATAGCTCCTCTTTCACACAGAGAAGCTTGCTCAGTTAGCAATAGTCCTGTTCCAATTGTTCTATATTTGCTTCTCCTTATCCCTCTGTTTCTCTGCCTTTTTTTGCCCTTCTCTGAGTCACAGGAGACAACTAACCTCTTCGGACTACATCATTTAGCCACTCACATGGTTTGGTTTTCAGTCGGGTTTGGACAGTGGCAAGCAGTAGATGGAAATCAGAGAGTGGGAGGAAAAAAGTATCAGATAAGTTATTTCCCCACCCCTGTCCTTTGCCCCGTGGGCCTTTCCTGCTTCACTGAAGTTTTAACATGCGTAGTACACATACGGGTATGGCCTCCATGGAAACCCCTCTTCCGCTGCTTCAGCTCTCACTAGAACTTCCCTAAATCTCCTATTCCCTCCCTTGCTCCTTTTGTTCTTAAGGACTTTCTGCTGTGGTGAGTCCCTGAGTGCCTCACTAATTGTTCCTGTTCCTTGACTTCTTGTCACACCTCTGCAGATAATCCACCCCTTTTAAGTAACCCCTTATGAACATGCCATCTCTATCCAGGTAGCATCCTGGCAATTGCAAGCTCCATTCACCTTCTTTAGGTCCAATCTGCAACTGTCTTATTTTACCTTGCTCAAAATTCTATATTGTTTTGCTTTCACAGGTTTGTAATCATGTTCAAATCCTATCAGGATTAGGACATCCTCTCTCTCATCCTTCTTACTTTTTCAAGGTGTCCTGTGGTTATCTTGCAACCCTTTATTCAGGATTGTCTACAAACATTAAAATGTGGTATCTGCTTTCTTAACTATTTCAATAGCATTACATTTTATTTTTTACTAGTATGGAGGAAAGTTAAGAAACATAAATAAATGTTCAGCTTAACAAATTGGTGAAAGACAAACACCCCGTACTCTCTGGAACACAGCAGATTTCCAGAAGGTTTTTACACGGGCTTTCCTGATCATCCACTTCTTCCTACTTCCTGCACTAATAACTGTCCCTCTTAACTTTGGAGTTTTGCTACCTAATTGTGTATCAGTAAAAAAGGTTAATATTATTGTTTTTGTATTTTATATATGAAATCATAATGGTAATTTTTTTTAACTGCATTGGCTTCTTTTCCTTAACCCTAGGCTTTTAAGATTCAGAAGTGTATTATTTCATTAGATACAGTGTATCTGTAATCTATTTTCATTGCTCTTTAGGATTCCATCAATGAATATACCATACTATCATATATTTATTTTACAGTTGTTGTGCATTTGGGTTAGTACTTTTGAACTATTCACTATGAACTTCCAAGTGCATGTATCTTAGTGAACATAAGCAAGCACTTTTATAGGCTTTGTGCTTAGGCATGAAATTGGCTGTGTCATATCTATTTTCTGGATGTACTAGATATGGCCAATTGTTTTATAAAGTGAGCTGAACAGTTTACTCTTCCACCAGAAGATTGTGAAAATCCTTGTTAATTTATATTTTGTCAACACCTGATATTAGCACACATTATTAGATTTTTGCCATTTTATTCACTGATGGATGTATCTGGTTATGATTTTAGGTTACATTTAACTCTTTGATTGTTAGTAAAATTGAGCATTTCTTGAAGTGATTTTTAATATTTTTGCCCATTTTTGCCTTTTTCTGTTGCATTTTAAGATTTTTAATATATTCAGAATATGAGATTTTACTGGTTATATGTGTTGCAAATATCTTTTTCTTATTTATAGGTTGCCCTTTTTACTCTAAGTATGATCCATTAATGAGCATGAGTTCTTAATTTTAATGTAGTCCATCTGTCAGTCTTTCTGTTTTTGCCTAATTTTTTGTCTTAACAAATCACTCCTTATTCTCAGATTCCTAAAGATTATATTGAGAGACTACTATATTATATTCTAGAATTTTTATTTGGTGCTCTTCACATTAGTTCTATAATTCCTCTGGAATTGACTGTGAGTACATGTGTATCTGTGTGTATTAGGTGAGATGGGGTTCATTTAATTTTGTGTTTTACTTATGAATAACCAGTTTTTGCAACAATATTTATTTAAGAGATTAATCCTCCTCAATGTTTTACAAAACTACCATTGCTAAAAATTATATGTTCCTAATTTTGAGGTCTGCTTCTGAGTTTCTTTTCTGTTCAACTCATACCTTTGTCTGTCTTTTCACTAATACTACCTGCTTTTAATTACTATGTTTTATAGTTATTTTTGAAATTTGTAGAGCAAGTCTTATAACCTTGATCTTTTTCTTCAAGCTGTCTCTGGTCTCAGATATATTTGGCCTTTTGCATTTCCACACAAATTTTAGAATTTGTTTTCAAATTCCTAAAAAACAAAAATAAAAATAACTCTTTGGTATTTTGATTACAATTGCAAAAACTCTATAAGTCAATTTAGAGAGAGTTGATACAATTCCATTATTGAATTGTTCAACTCAGTAACATAAAAATGTAAAATACTTTGTGAATTTGTGCAATAGCTTTGCACAGGCCATGTTAATCTCTGCATTATTCTAATACAGACTTGCTGCAATTGGAGAATCTGAGTAGGTAAATTAGAATCAGACAAGGTAGCAAAAAATGGACTACTTGACTTTAAGCTTTAACGGGTGACTAGTGAACAAAAGGTCAGTGGTATAAAGAGGGGAGTAGGTATATGAAAGGTGGTGAAGAAAATGCTTGTTTGAGATAAGAAGGCTGAAAAATTGAGAGTTCCAGATCTGTACTCCAGGACCATTTTTAAGTTGTAAAATGAGAATAACTGAGTAACATTGTAAACTTGAAATAAAATAATCCATACAAAACACTAAAAATGGTGTGTGGGATATTGTAAGTATTCACTAAATGTCAGTTGCTATTTTTTTTTATTTATATTAAATTCTCTTCTGTATTGAAGGTGGGCTTGTTTTTCAGAAAGCTTCCTGAGCTTAGCCCTGGCCAGTTGGCTCAGCAGTAGAGAGTCGGCCTGGCGTGCGGGGGACCCGGGTTCGATTCCCGGCCAGGGCACATAGGAGAAGCGCCCATTTGCTTCTCCACCCCCCCATCCTTCCTCTCTGTCTCTCTCTTCCCCTCCCGCAGCCAAGGCTCCATTGGAGCAAGATGGCCTGGGCGCTGGGGATGGCTCCTTGGCCTCTGCCCCAGGCACTAGAGTGGCTCTGGTCACGGCAGAGCTTCGCCCTCTGGTGGGCAGAGCGTCGCCCCTGGTGGGCATGCCGGGTGGATCCCAGTCGGGCGCATGCGGGAGTCTGTCTGACTGTCTCTCCCCGTTTCCAGCTTCAGAAAAAGAAAAAAAAAAAAAAAAGAAAGAAAGCTTCCTGAGCTTGTTGAAATTTAGGTTTTCTCCTTTTACTGTGAACAGGAAAGCATTTGAAAAGAGAAAAATGAGACACATTTATATAAGCTACATATTTTAAAATATATATTTAAGCAATAAATTTAGAAATGGAACTAGATACAGCTTCTGAAGATATGTATTAGACAAGTATACATTCTATGTATGTTCTATTTCAGATAACCATAAATAACATTAGTTCAAAAAATGTTAAACTAAAAAGTATAAAATACCACATAGCAAATCATTTAATTTTTAATGTATTGCAAAATACCTCTTTTGATGCAGTGTTAAAAATTAAGCACAAAATAAGCACAATCTGTGTAAACAGGATAGTACTAGTGTTTTTTGTGTGTGTATGATCTTTCTAAAAATTATAGAATAGACAAAAATCAAAACTTCGCAACTCTTCTCAACACCACAAAAGACTAATAATAAACAGATGATGTGACTTCACTTCATAGTTATTTTACTTTCTAAATGTTCTGATTCCAGGTAAGATTACTATATGATTCACACAGAACAGTTCTTAGAATGATGATCTAAGAGAAAGACATGCTGATTAAACGTGTACCAGCATAACAGCCTACAGCCTTTTAGGAAGCATCCCATTTGTAGCGCAAATCTAGTGCAGCTTCGGTGAAGCCCCTAAGAATTACATAGAAAGATAGGCATTCTAAGTCACAGAATGCAAATAACAAAAGAACCAGAGGAAGTGAAATTATAAAGATATTACTTATAATCTATCCAGAAGAAATAAAGTTAAAAAGTTGGATAAGAGCACCAATTTTAAATCCTCTCCACTGTGCAAACAGCCATATCTTAGCACCACATCTCTCAAAGTACATAACTCAAACCTCCCTCGTCATTCCCAATATTACCAGGGGGAAAAATAACCACTGTGAAAACTGTTAAGTCAGGAACTGAATTGTGAAAATTAAGGCAAATATTTTGGAATTAAATTCTGCGGGAGGATGTAGGCATGGCGAACTTGGTGGAAACATTTTACTGGCATGAATGCTTATTAACCTGGACTTTCCTTCCTGAGCACATTCAGAAGTCCTCTGAAGCAAATAGCAGCCCTGCTTGTCATAAATACTAGGAGCTTCCCATGTAACTGGAAAAAGAACTCTGTAAATGTCCTTCTCATTAAAGCACAAGTACATTAATATCAGACTGCCAGGGACACTGCCTTCAATTCACCTGCAAAAGCATGTTTGAACCTTATTTAAATATGTAATTGCTTTTTTTATTACTTATTTCTTAGAACTTTCAGATTGGTGAGTAGCATGTGGCTAAATGCTTGATCTTTGTCTGAGATATCCAAACATTTTCAGTCTCTTCTGACCTTGTTTCTTCCTCATTCATTCACTCACCAAAACTTTATTAGATACCATGAATGTAGTAGGCTCTATGTTGGATGTTAGTCATGTTGCTGAATGAAAGAGCTATTCTCTATGATTTTATAGAATTAATAGTTTTGGGATTATTTAGTTCCTCTTTCATCCTCCTTGGAAGTATAGAAATTAAGAGGTTGAAAGGGCATTTGGAGTTCAGAAATTGAAGTCACCAGAAGAAAATTTAAATTATTTTTCTGAAACAAGTGTTTACCTCTTCTTCTTTTTTAATCATTCTCTGAGGCTTAAAAACTGCTGTGGCTGCAAGAAAAATCTCAAGTGTCTGGTTATTTCTTCTGCATTAGGGATGTCACTCTCCATTAACATGGAGGACCATATACTGACTCTGTGTTCAGAGTGAAAAAACCAAACAAAAATGAGCATGATTAGAAGTTACTAATTTATTATTAGGACAAAATAGTCTCATTATTTCTGTTGTTTGCTGCCTATATCTGATAGCAAGAATCCAAACACCCATCATTTATTCTTATAGTGACCCTTAATCTGACTTTGGGTTTGTTAATTTTTTAACATTTATTAATTGCATTTTAAAACAAATTAATTTTGGTTAAGCAAGCAAGATGAATCGAAAAAAATTGCAGGATAATAATTTTATCTATGGGGTATGTGAATTATTTGTCTTTGGAATGAGTTCATTAATAAGGTTTTCTGACTGTACTATTATATATTGCACTCAGGTTTAATTTAAAAGTAAAATATAATTTAAATAGCTGTTCTTTATAATTTTCTATCTGTATGTAAATATAATATTAGCTGATATCAATTTATATCTATTAAGTTATATGCTTTTTTAAAGAAATTTAGTTACATTGAATTAAATCAGATGTTACAATCTACAAATAAAGGTGATTTTTAAAAAATATGAAGGAAGTTAATAAGAGACCAAGAACAATGATAATGCTACACCCATGGACTAGTAGTCCCTGTGACCTGAGATCTATCCTTAGATAAACAAAACTACACACAGGGATTACAAAGCAAGATTAGCCTTGAAGTTGAGTCAAGTTCAGTTAAACCTGGAAAAGATGAGAGCATCCTCCGGAAAGTTTGAAAATGTAAAGCAGTTCGGTTACTTTGTTAAAAGAAGTCCCAATACTCAAAGGATAGAGTAGGAATAAAGGCAATTAGATGATGATGAGAATTTGTTAAAGACTGAGGAATAAGGAGCTTATAATTTCATAGAACCAAAAATAACTGGGACCTGAGGCTCCAGGGAAATATCTAACTTCCACTTCCCAAATAAAAGTTCATCACGAGGGATGACGTCAGAGTAATGGTGGGGTAGGAAGCGATACTGATAAATCTCCCCCAAAACTCAACAAGATCTTCAACCAGAAACAGAAAAACCTACACTTGGAGCCTCCAGAAGCTTCTCAATACACCCAAAGGTATGGTCGAGTGAAAAATTGGCTAAATATATAACCAAACCCCGAAGGAAATAGGGAGTAAGAAATGCTCTGCCTTCCTCACTAACCTAAACAGGGTGGCTTTCTCTGGTAACTGTGAATATAGAAACTGAGGCAGGCAAAGGTGGTGAATAGATCCAGGCCGCGGCACAAACGGCCGAACCAGGCTGTGGCACGGAGATCCAAGCCGAGGAAAAACTGATCCTGTGGCAACCCGGGCAATACAAGCTAACACTCGCGCCAAACCCAAACAAAGAAAGACAAGTGGGGCGGCCATTTTACCCGGTCTCCTGGTTGGCGTGCGCGCAGTTAGTGGGCGAGAGATTTCTTCCTAGGCCCCGAGAGTGGGTGCCCGTGTTGCCCCACGGAGAGGCAGGTTCAGAGGCCTTTCTGTGGGCCGAGGGCAGAGTCTCTGGGCAGCCCCAGTGCCCTGGGAAAGCCACACACAGGAGGGATTGAGAACTAATTCCAACGGTGGAGATTTTCCATGCTGGAGGGTTTCACTCAGAGGGAAACGCGGCCGACCTCATATCCTGGTTTGCGCGCGCAGATAGTGAATGAGAGATTCCTCCGAGTGCCTCGGCAGTGCACGCCCATGTTATCGCACAGAGGGGCAGAGTCAGGGGCCTTTGTGTGGGCCAAAGCAGAATCTCGGGCCGCCCCAGCGCCTTGCAAAAGCCGTGCACGGGGACGGAGCGAGACTCAATTCCAACGCTGCAACTTTTCCCTGCGGTTGGGGGTTTCACTCAGAGCGTGAGACTGCTGGCCGGATATCCTGGTCTGCGCGCACAGCCAGTGAGTGAGAGTTTCCTCCAAGCGCCCCGGAAGTGGGCGCCCGCCTGTGTTACCAAACAGAGTGGCACACAGAGCCAGAGGTCTTTGAGTGGGCGGAAAGCCCGCCTGATTATGCTAGCAGCTCTGACTGACTGAGCCTTACCCAGAGCCCTGTGCTGAGTGGAAATAGAGTGGGGAGTTGCCAGCTCTTTGAGCCTCTTACTATCCTGGCAGAGGCAGCAGCAACCCCATAGCTGGATTATCAGGCTACTAATTGAGGAAGGAAAGACTAGGAGAAAGGCTCCAGGAACATGGACTCTCTCACTGTCGAAGCCTATAAATGCTAATGAGCCTCGACTGCCAACGAGACTAAAGCACAATACATGACATTGCCATAGAGACTTATCAACTGCAAACCTCTACCTGAGCGATCCAAAGGGGCAGAACCCGGGGTACAGAGTCACCGACCAGGAAGAGGGAGAGAAAAAAAAAAGCAAGAAGATAACCTCTCAAAATCAAGAATAATCTGCAGACTTTATAACCTATCCCATTTTATTATATTTGTTCGTTTGTTTCTTTTATCTTCATTCTTGATACATTTTTTCCTCCTCCAATTTGGCCGATTAACTCTCTGCCGGTCTTACTCTCTCCTCTCCTTGAACTACACTACCCATAAGTGTTACATCTCCCATTATCTTTTCTCTTCTCTTCCTTTCTCTCTATGAGGGTTGCACTCCAAAACCCTTAACTCTCTCTCTCTCTCCTTTCTTTTTTCTTCTTTTAGTGGTTCCCTCTTTTTGTCTCTCTCTGTCTTTCTTTTCTCCCTCTATATTAGTTTCTTCCTTTCTCCTTTATATCTCCTCTCATTCAAACCTCAATAACAAACAAATTATCTTATCTGGGACTCAAACTTATGTTTGTGGCATTTGGGGGGGTTTTTACTTCACCTTTTTAACTCACTAGCAGTGCTCCCATCCCTGGCTCTCCATTTTATCTAGTTCTTGTTCCACTAAACACAATAGTAATTTTTTAATTTGTCCCCCCATTTTTTCGTTTTCCTCTTATTCCTCTCATCATAACTCTTAGACAACCAACACCTAAAAGCAAATCATTTTATTCTTGACCCAAATTTTTTTCTTATTTGCTTTTTGTGAGTCCATACGCTCTTTTTTTTTTTTTTTTTTTTTTTTTGCCCCTTTATTACTTTTCCCCAATTCAGGCCCTCCATCACAGGCATTGTTTGTTATAATTCACAGTTCACCACAAGAATTTCTCAAGAAAGAGGGGAGAGGAGAGGAGAGGAAAAAAGGAGGGGGGGAATAATTTCCTTTTTTTAAAATTTTTATTTTATTTTATTTTTCTTTATTTCATTATTAATTTTTTTTTAAAAAAACAACTCTTTTCGATTTTTTATTTTTTTTTATTATTTTTTTAACTTTTTATTCCTTATTAAATCTCATTAATACTATCAACAAAACCACCCTCAGATGCCATTAAGGAAGAGAAAATCGAATATCATGGATAAAAAAGAAAGAGAGGTAACACAGCTAGATGAGGAAAAATCTATGGAGAAAAAATTTAATATATTGGAAACCTTGGAGCTAAATGACAGAGAATTCAAGATAGAAATCCTAAAAATCCTCCAAGATATACAAGAAAACACAGAAAGGCAATTTAGGGAGCTCAGAAAACAACTCAATGAACACAAAGAATATATGTCCGAGGAAATTGAAACTGTAAAAACAAATCAAACAGAGATGAAAAACTCAATTCACGAGCTGAAAAACGAAGTAACAAGCTTAGCTAATAGAACAGGTCAGATAGAAGAGAGGATTAGTGAAATAGAAGACAAGCAACTTGAGGCACAACAGAGAGAAGAAGAAAGAGACTCAAAAATTAAAAAAAATGAGATAGCCCTACAAGAATTATCTGACTCCATCAAAAAGAATAACATAAGAATAATAGGTATATCAGAGGGAGAAGAGAGAGAAAATGGAATGGAGAACATACTCAAACAAATAATAGATAAGAACTTCCCAAGCCTGTGGAAAGAACTAAAGCCTCAAGTTCAAGAAGCAAACAGAACTCCGAGTTTTCTTAACCCCAACAAACCTACTCCAAGGCATATCATAATGAAATTGACACAAACCAACAGCAAAGAAAAAATTCTCAAGGCAGCCAGGGAAAAGAAGAATACAACATATAAAGGAAGGCCCATTAGATTATCATCAGATTTCTCAGCAGAAACTCTACAAGCTAGAAGAGAGTGGACCCCAATATTTAAAGTCCTGAAAGAGAGGAACTTTCAGCCACGAATACTATACCCATCAAAGCTATCCTTCAAATATGAAGGAGAAATAAAAACATTCACAGATACAGAAAAGATGAGGGAATTTATCATCAGAAAACCCCCACTCCAGGAATTACTAAAGGGGGTTCTCCAATCAGATACAAAGAACAAAAAAAAACAGAGCCACAAGTAAAAGCTCCAAGAAGAACACAATAAAACCAAATTTAAACTGTGACAACAACAAAAAGAAAGAGGGGGAGAAGATGGAGATTAACAGTAGCAAAGGACGATGGAGTGCAAAAGTACTCACAAAATAGTTCGCTACAATGAACAGGGTAGGGACCCTTTTCAATACTCAAAGGTAAGCACCATTGAAAAAACCACCACAGAAGCACATGAGATAAAAAAGATAGCAACAGAGGAAAGATGTATGGAATACAACCAAATAAAAACAAAAGATAGAAAAACGAAAGAGAAGGATCAAACAAGACACAAAACTAACAGAAAGCAAGATATAAAATGGCAATAGGGAACTCACAAGTATCAATAATTACACTAAATGTAAACGGATTAAACTCACCAATAAAAAGGCACAGAGTAGCAGAATGGATTAAAAAAGAAAATCCAACTGTATGCTGCCTACAGGAAACTCATCTAAGTAACAAGGATAAAAACAAATTCAAAGTGAAAGGCTGGAAAACAATACTCCAAGCAAATAACATCCAAAAAAAAGCAGGTGTAGCAATACTCATATCGGATAATGCTGACTACAAGACAGCAAAAGTACTCAGAGACAAAAATGGCCATTTCATAATGGCTAAGGGGACACTGAATCAAGAAGACATAACAATTCTTAATATATATGCACCAAACCAAGGAGCACCAAAATATTTAAGATAGCTACTTATTGATCTTAAAACAAAAACTGACAAAAACACAATCATACTTGGAGACCTCAATACACCGCTGTTGGCTCTAGATCAGTCATCCAAACAGAGAATCAACAAAGACATAGTGGCCTTAAACAAAACACTAGAGCACCTGGATATGATAGACATCTACAGGACATTTCATCCCAAAGTGACAGAGTATACATTTTTCTCTAGTGTACATGGATCATTCTCAAGAATTGCCCATATGTTGGGCCACAAAAACAACATCAGCAAATTCAGAAAAATTAAAGTTGTACCAAGCATATTTTCTGATCATAAAGCCTTGAAACTAGAATTCAACTGCAAAAAAGAGGAAAAACATCCCACAAAAATGTGGAAACTAAACAACATACTTTTTAAAAATGAATGGGTCAAAGAAGAAATAAGTGCAGAGATCAAAAGATATATACAGACTAATGAAAATGACAATACGACATATCAGAATCTATGGGATGCAGCAAAAGCAGTAATAAGAGGGAAGTTCATATCACTTCAGGCATATATGAACAAACAAGAGAGAGCCCAAGTGAACCACTTAACTTCCCACCTTAAGGAACTAGAAAAAGAAGAACAAAGGCAACCCAAAACCAGCTGAAGAGAGGAGATAATAAAAATCAGAGCAGAAATAAATGAATTAGAGAACAGAAAAACTATAGAAAAAATTAATAGAACAAGGAGCTGGTTCTTTGAAAAGATCAACAAAATTGACATACCCTTGGCAAGATTTACCAAGGAAAAAAGAGAAAGAACTCATATAAACAAAATCCAAAATGAAAGAGGAGAAATCACCACGGACACCGTAGATATACAAAGAATTATTGTAGAATACTATGAAAAACTTTATGCCACTAAATTGAACACCCTAGAAGAAATGGATAAATTCCTAGAACAATACAACCTTCCTAGACTGAGTCAAGAAGAAGCAGAAAGCCTAAACAGACCTATCAGTAGAGAAGAAATAGAAAAAACCATTAAAAACCTCCCCAAAAATAAAAGTCCAGGCCCTGACGGCTATACAAGCGAATTTTATCAAACATTCAAAGAAGACTTGGTTCCTATTCTACTGAAAGTCTTCCAAAAAATTCAAGAAGAAGCAATACTTCCAAACACATTTTATGAGGCCAACATAACCCTCATACCAAAACCTGGCAAGGATGGCACAAAAAAAGAAAATTACAGACCAATATCTCTAATGAATACAGATGCTAAAATACTAAACAAAATACTAGAAAATCGAATACAACAACATATTAAAAAAATAATACATCATAATCAAGTGGGATTCATCCCAGAATCTCAAGGATGGTTCAACATACGTAAAACGGTTAATGTAATACACCATATCAACAAAACAAAGAACAAAAACCACATGATCTTATCAATAGATGCAGAAAAGGCTTTTGATAAAATACAACACAATTTTATGTTTAAGACTCTCAACAAAATGGGTATAGAAGGAAAATATCTCAACATGATAAAGGCCATATATGATAAACCATCAGCTAACATCATATTAAATGGCACTAAACTGAAGTCTTTCCCCCTTAAATCAGGAACAAGACAGGGTTGTCCACTCTCTCCACTCTTATTTAATGTGGTACTAGAGGTTCTAGCCATAGCTATCAGACAAGACAAAGAAATAAAAGGCATCCATATCGGAAAAGAAGAAGTAAAGGTATCACTTTTTGCAGATGATATGATCCTATACATCGAAAACCCCAAAGAATCCACAAAAAGACTACTAGAAACAATAAGCCAATACAGTAAGGTCGCAGGATACAAAATTAACATACAGAAGTCAATAGCCTTTCTATATGCCAACAATGAAACAACTGAGAATGAACTCAAAACAATAATCCCCTTCACGATTGCAACAACAACAAAAAATACTTAGGAATAAACATAACAAAGAATGTAAAGGACTTATATAATGAAAACTATAAACCATTGTTAAGGGAAATCGAAAAAGATATAATGAGATGGAATAATATACCTTGTTCTTGGCTAGGAAGAATAAATATAATCAAGATGGCCATATTACCCAAAGCAATATACAAATTTAATGCAATTCCCATCAAACTTCCAATGACGTTTTTTAAAGAAATAGAGCAAAAAATCATCAGATTTATATGGAACTATAAAAAACCCCAAATAGCCAAAGCAATCCTAAAGAAAAAGAATGAAGCTGGGGGCATTACAATACCTGACTTCAAACTATATTATAGGGCCACGACAATCAAAACAGCATGGTATTGGCAGAAAAATAGACACTCAGACCAATGGAACAGAATAGAAAGTCCAGAAATAAAACCACATATATATAGTCAAATAATTTTTGATAAAGGGGCCAACAACACACAATGGAGAAAAGAAATCCTCTTCAATAAATGGTGCTGGGAAAACTGGAAAGCCACATGCAAAAGAATGAAACTGGACTACAGTTTGTCCCCCTGTACAAAAATTAACTCAAAATGGATCAAAGATCTAAACATAAGACCTGAAACAATTAAGTACATAGAAGAAGACATAGGTACTCAACTCATGGACCTGGGTTTTAAAGAGCATTTTATGAATTTGACTCCACAGGCAAGAGAAGTGAAGGCAAAAATTAATGAATGGGACTACATCAGACTAAGAAGTTTTTGCTCAGCAAGAGAAACTGATAACAAAATAAACAGAAAGCCAACAAAATGGGAAATGATATTTTCAAACAACTGCTCAGATAAGGGCCTAATATCCAAAATATACAAAGAACTCATAAAACTCAACAACAAACAAACAATCCAATAAAAAAATGGGAAGAGGATATGAATAGACACTTCTCCCAGGAAGAAATACAAATGGCCAACAGATATATGAAAAGATGCTCATCTTCTTTAGCTATTAGAGAAATGCA
Organism: Saccopteryx leptura; assembly: GCF_036850995.1. Taxonomy (NCBI): domain Eukaryota; kingdom Metazoa; phylum Chordata; class Mammalia; order Chiroptera; family Emballonuridae; genus Saccopteryx; species Saccopteryx leptura. Next base: position 176,059,046 of record NC_089504.1, on the reverse strand, counting down.
AATCAAAACGGCAATGAGATACCACCTCACACCTGTTCTATTAGCTGTTATTAGCAAGACAGGTAATAGCAAATGTTGGAGAGGCTGTGGAGAAAAAGGAACCCTCATACACTGTTGGTGGGAATGTAAAGTAGTACAACCATTATGGAAGAAAGTATGGTGGTTCCTCAAAAAACTGAAAATAGAACTACCTTATGACCCAGCAATCCCTCTACTGGGTATATATCCCAAAAACTCAGAAACATTGATACGTAAAGACACATGCAGCCCCATGTTTATTGCAGCATTGTCCACAGTGGCCAGGACATGGAAACAACCAAAAAGCCCATCAATAGATGACTGGATAAAGAAGATGTGGCACATATACACTATGGAATACTACTCAGCCATAAGAAATGATGACATCGGAACATTTACAGCAAAATGGTGGGATCTTGATAACATGATACGAAGTAAAATAAGTAAATCAGAAAAAACCAGGAACTGTATTATTCCATACGTTAGTGGGACATAATAGTGAAACTAAGAGACATTGATAAGAGTGTGGTGGTTACGGGGGGTAGGGGGGAATGGGAGAGGGAAAGGGGGTGGGGAGGGGCACAAAGAAAACAAGATAGAAGGTGACAGAGGACAATCTGACTTTGGGTGGTGGGTATGCAACATATTTGAACGACAAGATAACCTGGACTTGTTATCTTTGAATATATGTATCCTGATTTATTGATGTCACCCCATTAAAAAAATAAAATTATTAAAAAAAAAAAAAAAGAAATGATGACAGAATCATTTACGACAACATGGATGGACCTTGATAACATTATACGGAGTGAAATAAGTATATCAGAAAGAACTAAGAACTGTATGATTTCATACATAGGTAGGATACAAAAAAGAGACTCATGGACATGGACAAGAGTGTGGTGGTTACCAGGGGGAGGGGAAGGGAAGAGAAGGAGGGGGTGGGAGAAGGGGAGGGGCACAAAGAAAACCAAATCGAAGGTGATAGAAGAAAATTTGACTTTGAGTATTGGGTATACAACATAATCAAATGTCAAAATGACCTGGAGCTGTTTTCTCTGAATCTATATATGTACCCTAATTAATCAATGTCACCCCATTAAAATTAATTATCTAAAACAAAAAAAAAAGTTCGTCACATGTTGGACCCTCTATGAATACTCATTTCATAAATTAATAATGTCAACTCAATTATAATGTCAGTTCAGACAGCAATAGAACAAGACTTTTAACTATTAGTCCAAATACAGTGTAAGTAAAATGATATAAAGTGCAAATATTGCCTGACACAAAAAGTTCCTATAAGTATTATAACTTTTTTTAAAAATCATTATTAGTATTACTAGTATTCTTCCCTTGGTTTGGAAAAAAAGTAATGTTCTCCAGTTGGAAATACAGTCTCTCTGAAAGGAACAGGGCTTGACCTTGATTGTGGCCTGCACAAAGAAACCTTGACTGGTTTGGCAGCATCAGCTCATTCTCAGTACCCTCACCCACATAGCAAAAGTGCACTGGATTTCAAAACTTAGAAAGACTAAACTTGATTTTTCCACTTGTACAATCACCCCACCAAACACTGGAAGATGTTTTCTACAGTGTGCTGTCTGACCTGTGGTGGCATAGTAGATAAAGTGTTGATCTGGGATACTGAGGTCCCAGTTGGAAACCCCGGGCTTACCCTGTCAAGGCTTATAGAAGAAGCAACTACGAGGAGTTAATGCTTCCTGCTCCCCCTTTCTCCCTTTCTCTCTCCCTTCTCTCTAAAATAAATAAAATAAAATCTTTTAAAACACACACACACACACACACACACACAAAATGATACAGTGTGTTAAGTCTTTTAGATGACGATTTGATGGCCTTTGAGAAAAATAATACATAATATCAATTCAAATAATGCCATACCATCTTATGTTTATTCAACTTTGTAATTCATGATAAATTTTCAAATGTTTACATATAACTAAAGTTTTAATTGTCCCCATTTTGGAGATACGCAAACTGAGGATCAGAAAGGTTACCTGATTTGAGTGACAAAAATAATAAATCTGAGGGTGTTGAAACTAAATTAAGATTCTTTCGCTTGGCTTCCTGACTCTAGCCATGATGAACACATGCGCTCTGCCTCCTGAATGACCTCCTGAGGGCGCTCATCTCCCTCTTGTTGGATTGGTTCTACTTGCTCTTCTGGAAGGATGTTACAATCTACAGATGGAGGAGATGGAGCTGAGCTCTGGGGGCAGCAACACTCCAGCAAGACACCTTCGTCGATGTCATCGTGTCAGGTCAATTCAGTGAGGATGTGATGCCCACAGTGAGCTTCAATGTGAGAAAAGTAAAAGTAAGATCACGATAAAGCCCTGGAACATAAGACACGGAACACAGTTCCGGAGCACGTGGGAGCAGTACTGCAGAGGGGTTAGTGCCATTGTTCACATGATAGATGCTGCCGATATGGAAAAGATAGACACCTCATGAAATAAGCTATAATCTTAAACCAGTTATAAGGAATTCCAGTGTTAGTCTTTGAAAACAGGAGAGATCTTCCCAATGCCTTGGGTGAGAAACAGCTCATAGAAAAAATGAACCTGTCTGCCACTCAGGAGAGAAATTTGCTGCTATTCAATTTATTGCCAAAAGCAAAAAAAATTAAAGGTATAATACAGATATTATACTTCAGCAGTTTATTCAAAACTCAAAATCTAGAAGAAGCTGAAAAGCATCCCCTTAACTCTTCCAATCTTCCTGGCTATAATCCTAAAATTATTGTCCATTCCTCTGAAGTACTTCCCTGAATATAGTTCTTCTTAAACCCAAGAAATTGCCTTTTTGAAAATTTATTTCTCATATGCTTTGCTGAAGATATGTATCCCTAATCCTTCGTAAAGAATCAGCTAGAACTGTCATGATAAAGTTGGCACTTATTTTCAACAAACATACCTTTGACCATCTTAAATCAAGAAAATTGCATATTTCTGTTCTGGTGTTTCTGGGGCAGATTTTTATACTGGTTTTCTATAAATGTCTGTCTATATTTCATTATAAAAACTACTAGCTTAACATAGATACTGACTTGTTACAGCATGAAGTTTGTACTACCACACACAGTATTTAGAGAACCGTTAGCCTGATTCATGTGGGATATGAACATAATGCTTACATATCCCCCAATTGAATGTGAAATGTGTAATTACACCTTAGAAGTTTAAAAAATGACCTGCAAACAAAAGGGAACAGAGAAACCACATCAATGTTGTTGTTACTGGTTCCTTACACTGGTGAGACCTTAAATGACAAGTTTTTAAAATATTCTGCTTTCTGAGAATTCTTCATCACCAGATGGTACCTAGGGATATGGGAAGAACTGATGTTGCTGAGGGAAAAGCCGTTCTTCTAAGGAGTCTCAAGAAAAGCAATATGGAGACCCAAGCATTGGAGGATGACGTGCAGTGGTAAGACTTATTGGAACTGGAGCAAACATAAATGATTGTCACCAGGTGCCTAGAAAAACACAAGAATGAAGATAACACATTTGATATAAATTAATTCTTTACAAAATGACTATCTTAGTATATTTAGACTCCTATAACAGCAACAACAACAAAAAACAGACTGGGTGTCTTATAAACAACAGAAATTTCTTTCTTACAATTCTTGAGGCTGGAAGTCCAACATCAAAGTACCAGCAGATTCAGTACCTGGAAACATCACTTCCTAATTTATAGACAGTCACCTTGTCATTGTATCCTCACAAGGTCAAGGCAGCAAGGGAACTGTCTGGCATTTCTTTTATAAGAGCACTAATTCCCAGAGGCAAACTTAATGGTGGGTGCACTGAGTGTGCACCCTGGGCCCCGACTTCTGAAGGGCCCTGTAAATCCCCAACTTTACACTTTTTTCTAATGACACCAAATTTGGTTTCATATGTGCAATTTTAACATTAGTAGTACATAATATTTTTTATTTATTTAAAAATATGGTTAACACTTTGAGTAGTGAGCTTTTTTCATGCTTGCTGACCCCCGGGAGTGAGGGTCTTTTTTTTCAAAAATGAAATTAGTTCCAGTTATAGTTTTATTAACCTAAAATCATGTTTGTTTGATAACCAATTTATGGAAACAAGAAGAACATACATTTACCTTTTTTAATGTTGCCTTATACATTTTTAAAATAAAAATTTTTGTTATCTCATGCAATTCTCTCATACCTCCCATCTGTAAATAAAGAAGTATTGTTATTAGCAGAATTTCAAATATGTATTCGCATATGATGATATTTTTAGGACAATTTATAGGTATAAATTTATTCCTTACATTTAAAAATTTTTCAAACTGTGATATTCCTCAAAACGTGGATGCAGCAGAGTGGTTAGTTACATTCAATGCACATCACCCTGTGTCCCTCTATTTACATCTCTTCTTGTAGCATGCTGACATACGAAGCATTTGGTTGTGTCATCCTTTGAGGCTGTGCGGGGACTGGCTTTGGGAAGTGATGCCCTGAAAGCCGAAGGCTGTCTCCTCTGGGTTATTTCCTCTCTTTCACAAACTCCTCCAAAAGCTGACCAATGAGCTTCAGTCTGAAGTCAGATAGCCGTGGTCTTCTTCCTGTCTTCTTCTGATACAGTGTATGAGTTCAAAACAGCAATGTAATTTCATGAAAAAAGGGTGTTATAAACCATTTCATAGTTTTTCTTACATTTCCTGTGAAACTTATTTGTATATCAGCCTTGTCAATCAAACCCATATTCTCATTGTACCTGACCACACTTAGTGGCTTCGTAATGCTTTGCCCAGTATTATAATCACTTTTGCCAGTTTCAATCATCAAGTCCTCATGAACTGTAGTTAGCATGTTGACCTCTCTTGTGTCACGCCATCTTTGAGCTAACATGATTGTAGTATGCTTTGAGATGCATTCGCCCTTTTTATATTCTCCAGCTCAAAGTTTAAAGACATTCATATACGATCATACTCTGGGTGGTCAGGAGGCACGAGGACGTATACAAATGTTTGTACTACTGAAAGGGTTTTAACATGTACAATATTTTTATTTTTCCTGCCTCTCTCTCTTTTTTTATGGAGCCAAATATTTTCTTCTGCACTTGGGGCCTCAACCAACCTTAGTCAGCCTCTGCTAATCCCATTCACGAAGGCTCTGCCCGTTACCTAATCACCTCCCCCTAGTGCTACCTCCAGATGTCATCCCATTGAGGATTAGATTTCAACATATATATTTCAGTGGGGACACAAACTTTCAGTTTATAGCAATGACAAAGATTCATCCTGTATTAATGAACAACAATGATGATAATAGCAACAGTTAAGCATATAGCAACATGTGCCAAGCAGCGTTCTCAGCACTTCACATAAACATTTGATTTTCATAAAACACCTTTAATGCAAGAGCCAACACTATCTCAATTTTACATATGAAGGAACTAAGGCACTTTTCTTTTGTCACACAGACAGAAAATGGCAGAGCCAATAGACTAGCCGAAGTTAGTTAGTCAGTTCCGGAGAATACAAGAAACCAGTTCCTTACTACTGGTCTCTGGAATAACATAATCAAAAACTGATCCTGGGTTCCAGAATAATGTTTTACTTTAAGAAAACAAAATTTTTACTTCTGATAATTTTATTTTAATTACTTTGCTTCCTTTCAATGTAATTTAGTTTTGCTCTTAAACTGTCTTTATTTGGCTCTAATGTTACATATATACCCAGAAGTTATTTCAAAGCAGTGTTTTAAAAACTAAAGTTAATAATGAGAAAAGATAAATTTTTATAGGTGATCTTCAAGTATGGGTATCCATGGATTGAGTAAAGAAGTACAATTTTTATTACTTGGGAGTCCCACACTGTTTTGTAATACAGTAGTCCCTACTCCAGTGGTTCTCAAACTTTTTGAAGTTGGGGCACATTTAAAACCTTACAAATAATTGTAGGCACACCATATACAAATTTCTGAGAAATAATGTTATAATAATTATGTCAAATATTAAAGAAAAGGAATATAAAGTCCAAGCATGCTTTTAAGGTAATTAAATGAAATAAATACAACAAAATTAAATTTATTCTGACATCAAAAAACATTTTTATGTTACAGTTTTTGAGTTATGCTTTTTAGAATTTGTAAAAAAGAGGGGTTAAAAATAATAAAACAACAAAAAAGTTATCTTTTTATATATATATATAGATATATTCTTAGTAAGATGTAGTAAATTCATCAGGTCCCGGCATGAATGTGTTAAGTTTTTTTATTCTTGTGTTTATGAGAAATGTGAGCCTGATGTGTCCTAGTGATTTCTTCAATGTTTGAGTATATATTAGAAAGGCAAACTCTCATTTCCTCATCAATACATTGAAGAATTCCTCTCTTTTTACTCTTAATTCTGTTGAGTGCAGAAAACCCCCACCATACATATCATCTTAACTTTACACCAAACAAAGGATAGAAGAAACTTGCCTCCAGTCTTTCCAGGGAACATGGGAGGTAGTGTAAACAATCCGGCACCATAGCTTAAAGTCTTTTTCAAGCTAATCAGGCAAGTGAGGTGGGGGGTTGGGCAGACTGTCAGCTTACAGCCAATTCCCCACTTCTCTGTCCCCCAGTAACTTAAACTCCAAAACCCCTGTTGGTTTTTTGGTCCCCGATAGGCACATATTTCTCTGAAATACCATAGGGTACACCTAGAAATTTTCTAGGGTATACCAGTGTGCCCTGGCACACACTTTGAGAACCACTACCCTAGTCTATTGCAGGGGATAGGTTCCAGAACCCCCTGTGATAGGTGAAAATCTGTGAAGTATCCAGCTTATATTTATTTTATTATTTATATATATTTTTAGGCTTTATAACCCCTCCCCACACTCTTATAAATCTTCCCCGCACTGCTATTAACCTTTCCAACACTTATTTTATTTTACCACAAAAATAATTAAAATAATAACCACATAAAAGTACCTGTATAGGCCCTGGCTGGTTGGCTCAATGGTAGAGCATCGGCCTAGTGTGCAGGAGTCCTAAGTTCGATTCCTGGCCAGGGCACACAGGAGAAGCACCCATCAGCTTCTCCACTCCCCCCCCTCCTTCCTCTCTGTCTCTCTCTTCCCCTCCCGCAGCCAAGGCTCTATTGGAGCAAAGTTGGCCTGGGTGCTGAGGATGGCTCTATGGCCTCTGCCTCAGGCACTAGAATGGCTCTGGTTGCAAGAGAACGATGCCCCAGATGAGCAGAGCATAGCCCCCTGGTGGGTGTGCCAGGTGGATCCTGGTCAGGCGCATGCAGGAATCTGTCTGACTGCCTCCCTGTTTCCAATTTCAGAAAAATACAAAAAAAAAAAAAAGAATACCTGTATACCGCAAAATTCCATGATACAGAAAAAATTTGTGATACAAAATTAGATATATACAATTTAAAAATTCGTGATACGGTAAGACCATGGAAAGTCAACAGCAAAATGTTGAGGAATGACTGTATAAAGATATGACTCTGCTCAAAAATATTGAAAAGCTGTTGATATGTAGCCAGTGCGCCAACTAGCGGCAGCTTCCTGAATCACAACTCGTATCTCAGAATCTCGCTCGGATCTCGAACAAAAATATGGACCGAGTTGCAGCTTGTATCTTAAAAAAATTGTATGTTGGTCTGTTCGTATCTCACAGTATCACTGTACTGATATTTTTTATTGACTCTATAGTTTTGCCTTTTTTAGAGTGTTATACAATTGGAATCATGCAATATGTAGAGTGTCTTTTTCCACTCATTAAGGTGGACTTACATTTTTTTATTTTTCCTGATAGCTTGATAACTCATTCATTTTTAGCAATAAATATTATTTCAATCTTAGGATGTACCATCGTTTATCCATTTATCTACTGAAGGACATCTGATTGCTTCTAAGTTTTAACAAATATAAATTAATTTGCTATCAACATTTATATGTGGTTTTTAATATAAGTTTTTAACTTTATATGGTAAATATCAAGGAGCATGATTGCTAGAACATATGGTTAGAGTATGTTTAGTTCTGTGAGAAACCACCAAAACGTCTTCCAAAGTGACTACCATTTTGCATTCCCACCAATGAATAGGAGTTGCTGTTGCTCTACAACATTTGGTGCTGTCAGTATTCCAGATTTTGGCCATTCTAATAGATTTGTAGCAGTATCTCACTGTTATTTTAATTTGCACTTCCCTAATGGCATATAATATAGAACATCTTTTAACATATTTGTCTATCTTCTTTGTTGAGGTTTCTGTTAAGATTTTTGACCCATTTTTAAATTGTACTGTTTCTTATTGTTAAATTTTAAGAATTCTTTGTATATTTTGGATAATACTCCTTTATCAGTTGTGTCTTTTGCAAATATTTTATCCTAGTCTGTGTCTTTCAATTCTCTTGATATATGATATTATTTACAGAGCAGAAGTGTTTAATTTTAATGAAGTCTAGCTTGTCATTTCTTTCATGTGTTTTTATGTTGTATCTTTAGTGTTATATCTCAAAAGGCATCACCATACCAAAGACCAGCTATATTTTCTCATGTTAATTCCTAGGAGTTTTAGAATTTTATCTTTTGCATTCAGGTTTATAATCCATTTTGAGTTAAGTTTTCTGAAGGATGCAATGTCTGTATCTAGATTCATGCTTTGCACATGGATGTTTAGTTTTTCTAGCACCACTTGTTGAAAAGACTATCTTTGCTTTATTATACTGCCTTTGGTCCTTTGGCAACTATCAGTTGACTTTGTGGGTATTTATTTATAAATAACCCTTGCATCCTGAAATCTTGATATAATCACTTGAAAATTTGAAGAGCTTTGGTCAATTATTTTGAATTTTCTATATAGATGATCTTGTCACTTCTGAACAAAGACAGTTTTATGTCTTCATTCCCAATCTGTAAGCTTTTTATTTCCTTTTTTTTTCTTTTTAACATATTGCCTTAATATGGACTTCTAATTTAATTTTAAAGGCAAAGGGAAAGGAAACATTCTTGTCTTACACCTGACCATACTGAGAAAGCTTTGAGATCCTCAGCATTAAGTATGATTTAACTGTAGGTTTTCCAGGCTTTTTGTAAGTAATGCTTATGAAGTTGAGAAAGTTCCCTGCTATTTTAGCTAATTTTTTGGAGCACTTAATAGATACCAGCCACTGAGTTCAATACTGTTTTACTTCAAACCTATGATTTTAGGTAATATTATTTACTTTTTATACTTCTTTAGAGATATTCAACCAATTTCCATGGACAACAGAGGTAATAAATTGATCTGGGAAGTTTCAAACAATACCTTCTTTATATCATAGTAGTCACCATGTCTTCTTTTACCTTACAAGTCTTAATTTCTGCTTTTATTTTTCTGTGACCTCCCACTAGAATAATAAAATACGTGAAGGCAGGGAGTCCTTTATTTTGTTCACTATTTAATCCCCACTGTCCAAAATTCTGTCTGGCTTATAAATAGTTGCTGACTGAATAACTGAATTAGCAAATTTCATGTCAGTTCAGACAAGTCAGTTTTGGTGCTTAAGCTCATGAAAGAGTTTCATGAAATATCCTCCCCCTATGGAACAGAGGTGATCAGGTAACAGCACCTTCCTTAGGTCCCTATGGAAAATGTATGGGGGAAGGTCGATTTTCCCCATTTTGGAGCCACAATACTGGCTTTGACAACGTAGAATCATACCTAACTACTGGTACATTGATTAAATCAGACTGTGAGAATTTAAACACCAAGGAAAACCTGAAATTAAAAATAAATCCCTTTACATATTTACAAAAGAGTTTAATTTAAACTAAAGAACAAAGAAACTTTTCCTATTAGTCTAAACTTGTTGGCTGCTTTATGTCATTATTACTCCTGAGATCTTTCTATTATTTCAAAATCTAAAGTTAAAATTAGTAAGATTATTTGAATCTCTTTATTTCTCAGCTAGATTAAAAAAACAAAACAAAAAAACAACCCTGAATTTGTATGCACACACACAGGGTTTTGGTCCTGTAATTTTAATGTCAGTTATGAAACAGTCAGCTTAAAACACTAAGTTAATAAATAAGGACCACAGTAGCATTACAATAACAGGGCCTTGGTGGCATTCCAAAGAAATCAAAGGCAAAGTCATTATGTTTGGTTAGTTTCAAACTATGTGGCCATTTAGAGTGAGTTTGTTCTATAGTCCTTGTCTGAGGTCAGTATCAGTATCTCCATATTCAGGAGGTACCAGATGGCACCTTGCCATAATTAGCTGTGTTGTACTATATGCAATTGCTATGTGCAGCTTCCAGCCAGCTGACATTATACAAATAAATTTGTTTATAGCTGGTTCCCTAGCAAAGAGGTTCAAGAAATCATTCATATTAGCTTTGCAAAGTAATACAGGCCCTGAAAGACATATGTGGGAGGAAAAAAGCTTTAATAAAACTAGAAAATGTAACTCATATTACTGTATTTCCCCATGTATAAGATACACCCTTTTTTGAAAAATTTGGGGTCTAAAAACTGGGTGCATCTTAAACGGTGGTTGTGGCATTTCAAATGCCATAGATGGAACTGAGGATGAGGCAATATATGAAGACAGTGATTCGTCATCAGACACAGATGAGGACAAGCTAATGGATGGGAATTTTGACAATGATGAGGAGTTGTATGAACTTTATGATGAATAAAACTTGAGCTTGACCAGGTGGTGGCACAGTGGATAGAGCGTTGGACTTGGATGCGGAGGACCCAGGTTCGAGACCCCGAGGTCGCCAGCTTGAGCACGGGCTCATCTGGTTTGAGCAAAAAAAGCCCACCAGCTTGAACCCAAGGTTGCTGGCTCCAGCAAGGGGTTACTCGGTCTGCTGAAGGCCCGCAGCCAAGGCACATATGAGAAAGCAATCAATGAACAACTAAGGTGTTGCAACACGCAATGAAAAACTAATGATTGATGCTTCTCATCTCTCTCTGTTCCTGTCTGTCTGTCCCTGTCTATTCCTCTCTCTGACTCACTCTCTGTCTCTGTAAAAAAAAAACAAAAAAACTTGAGTTCATTAACTTTATATAATATATTTCTTCTTCAAATTTCAGGCCCCAAAATTAAGGTGTGTCTTATACATGAGAGCGTCTTATACATGAAGACATACTTATTGCTCCCCCAGACAGTTAGTTACCAATAAAAACATCTTGAAAAACTTAAAGTCTGATAATATAATTCATATTTATCCTATTAAAAAAAAACTCACTTCCTTCACATAAGAAGCCAAAGAGGACATCTTCTTTGTTTCCCACCATAATAAATTCCAATTAGTAAGGATTTATTTGCCAATGATTTAGTAATGTTATTTTAATCCTCATTACAAACATACAAATAGCAATAATTTTGGCAATTCTTAAAAGGAAGCTAAGGGATTTGCCTAGTGTCACATTACTGGGTTTGAAAGCCTCATTTGTCTGACTCCAAGGCATATACTCTATTTAACATTCACTTAAATGCAAATCAAATTGCTTATGATTAGTAAAGCTTTTTTAAACTTAGGTCTGCTTCTATATCATCTAAAAGATCTGGTAATGAATGTCTTTTGAGTATGATGAGCTTCATGTCAAGTATTTAGGATGTTTTCTGAAAATTAACATGCATTCTCTTTTTATGCTGTTAAATTTATAGTTTAGTATATCTCTTTCTCTTAATAATCATATTAGGAGAAATTAAGAACAAGGATTGTCTTTCATGCAAAAGTAAAAGACAACTATATCTAGTAGATTGTGTAGGATAGAGGATTATTCTGTTACCAGCACAGCCAGTTTTTTCACTCATTCTGAATTTTCAGAGCCAACTGTGACTAGACACTATGCCAGGGAATAATGCTGATGATCTAATGAAAACTGTCTAATACCATAACCTTATGAAATAAAACTTCATGCTTTCAGAAATAATCAAAGAAATATTAATTTCAACATTTAAATAAATATCATTATGCAAAGTATTGTGACTTAGTGTAGTAAGATTTTTATAGTCTTTGGAGCTAAACAAACCTAAGATCCAATCACCTGTACATTATTCTTTCTTTTATAAAGTCAACGAAGATTAATTGTTGAACTCGTCTAGGTCTTCATAGTCTCATATGTAAAATGAAGGTTATCATTAAATGAGATAGGATGTATAAAAAACCTGGTACATCATTAATGCTATCTACTTGAGATGGAACTTTAGACACATTCTAGTTAAACTCTATTTTCTTTTTACAAAGAACAGTGAGAACTGAGTTTCTTGGTGGCATCTCTAAGTTATAAAGCAAAGCAGAGATAGCATGGTCTAGTGCGGGGGTCTCAAACTCGCGGCCCGCGGGCCGCATGCGGCCCGCCAAACAATTTTGTGTGGCCCGCAGACTAATCCACGAAGTTCAAAATATTTTGGATAAAATTAAGTAAGCCTAGGGGTCTACTTGTATTTTTCATTTCTCTAGCATCCTAGCTAGATATTAGCTTAGTTAACAGCAGTTGTGATGCGAACTACAGTTTCTGGTCGTTTTGTGACACTGAGTAAACTGCATGTACGATTGTGCTTGTTGTACTGATTTTTTTTTGTTTTCAACTGCAGTGAGAAAAGTGTTGCGTAACAGTTGCCTTTTGTAGACCTAGTGCGGCCCGCCGAAAGGCTGTGATCTTGCTCTGCAGCCCACATGCTGAGTTGAGTTTGAGACCCCTGGTCCAGTGCCCATGACCGTGACTGTTGACCTCTGTTAGTTCAATTCTGAGTATTTTGTATTAAGAACAACAAAAACAACAACAACAAAGCAAAACAAAACAAAAAAGCCCTGGTCACATAGCTCAGTTGGTTAGAGCATTATTCTGAAACATGGAGGTTGCCAGGTCAATCCTCTGTCGGAACATACAGAAACAGATTGATGTTTCTGACTCTCTCTTTTTTCCTCTCTGTCTAAAATCAACACAGTAAACATTATATATATAATCTGATGGAGGTAGTATCCCCTAAACTAGGGCTAGGTTTTGTTTTCTCCTTGCCTCCTTTCCTGCCTGTCCAACTTTTTACTCTTTCCTCCCCACCATAGTATTATATAGAAAATTGAAAGTTTTATTATAAGTTGTCAAGGAAATGTGAGTGCTAGAGTAATTTTTTAAAATCAACAAACTAACAAGTGACACACAGAGAAATAGCTGAAATTAGCTTGCCTCTGACATTTGGTAACTCTGTGTTTTTATCTGCCTTCTAGATTTTGTATTAACAAAGCCCAGCTAGTTCAGAACACCATTAACTGCAGAGGTAATTCACAGCCACACATTATCACTTAGATTTTTCTTCTGCTTTATACTCCAGGAATGGCAGTCAGCTAATACTAAAGGACTCTGGCTCATTTGGAAATGTCTATATAACCTTGATCTCTTCTATCTCAGGAAGATATTATCACTATATTGTCCCTGAATGCACACTTAATTTCAGAGACAGTTTGACTCCTGGGAATGTGGGGAGGTCATGATATTGGGAGAGCCATTCTTTCAGAACTAAAACTTCTTATTCTCAGAAATCTTGGCTTTAATCATTAGGAAGCAAAAACTCTGACACTTCCACAATGGAGTTTATTAGGTGCTGCCTTTTCTGTAGATGTCATTAAGTATATCCTTTTCTTTTTGTACTTCCTTTTGAGCATTCTAACCATATATTTTTTTCTTGTAATTATTCATAGTAAGGCTTCAAGCCAGGCTCATCATGCCATGATACATTTTGTTGCAACATGATATGATGAAAAGTGATGTTCCAAAATTCTGAATCAATATATTGCATCCAGATTTGGTTGTTAACGTTGGATTAAATACTATGGCTCATTTTACAACTAACATGCTAATATAAATGGAAGTACTAATGAATAATAATGTTGCCAGATCAAAAAATTGTTTCTGAATATTATTTTTCCTTTTGCTATTTATTTCTTTATTGTGGACAAATATTAAGATATAACTAAGATTCACATTTCAGACATGCCTTGGTCCCTTAATAAGCTATTAATTTTTAAACTTTTTTAAATTTATAAACATTTGAGAGAGAAAAAGGGGGAGAGAGGGAGGAATATTGACCTGTTCCTGTATTATCCCTGATTAGGAATCAAATAGGCAACCTCTGTGCTTCGAGCAACACTCTAACCAACCAAGTTATCCATCCAGGGCTTCTAAGCTATTCATTTATTAAAAGAACATAAGAAGACCTTAACATAGATATCTTTGTAGTGATTATGGTTATTGAGGGCAATAAAATTAATTTTTAAATACGCTTTTCAGAAATTTTGGAAAAATACATTTCAATGTTAAAAGAAAAATTTGAAGCAAAGAAAGTAGTTTTAACAAGCTCACATTTTATTTCAATAAATGGCATATCTTTGTTACAGAGCAAAGAGAAAAGAGTTTACTTCCACACCTATCATAATACTCACATATCAAACGATTTGCACCTCATATAAAAACCACAGGCCAAACATCAACAAAATACATTTCTCCATTATATTATATTTGGAGGCTTGGTTTTATTATATCTGATACAGATATATAGTACTATTTCTTATGGAAACTCTTTAGGCTAAATTCAAAAACATACATTGTGTATAAAAAAGCCATGAGAGAATAATTGAACTAAATAAAAAACACCTAAAACTGTTGTTTGTTTGTTTTTTTCATCTTATAGAATGCTATACAACATAATGAATGGAGAGAGCCTGATTTTAAAATTCAACATTGCAATTAAGAATTTGGTGACCTGGGGAAAATTACATAATTTTTCTCAATATAATTTTCTTTATCTTTAAAAATGAGGGTAACCAAAAATTATTTTTATCTGTAACTATGTTTTACTAAAGTGCTTTTTTGTTGTAACTTAAAGAAAAAGGAATCAAGATTATTTCACAAGATTTGGAAAAGGTCAGCTGAGGAATTCAGCAGCTGTCCATTGACTTTGGAATGCAGGCATCCCATATCTTCCTTATGTAAACTGAGCCCAGTGTGCAAGCATTGATATAGGGATCTAGGCAAAGTGGCATGGGTACATGTCCTTCTCTATTCAAAGATTTATTTTACAAAAAGGAGAAGCATAAAAGTAGTTTGTCTCACTGAGCAGAGACTTGTGTTTATACATGACCATAACTTTGGACTTTGAAGAATTAGCACAAAAAGCCACTAAACCAACAGCAACAATAAAATGCAGAGAAAATCCTGGGTCAATATTTTATTACTAGAGTATTAACTTTATGTAAACTGTCAAATTTTTAACAAAAAAATAAGACAAAGTATGGCCCATACATAAGATAAAAAGGATAAAAGAAATTATTCATAAAGAAACCCAGACATTGGACTTGCTAGTTGAATACTTCAAATCATTTATTTTAAGTATGTTCAAATAACTAAAGAAAAACATGTCTAAAGAATTAGAGAAAAGTAAGAGAATAATGTCTCACTAAATAAAGTATATCAATGAAGATCTAGAGATTATTTTAAAGAAAAAAAAAGAACTAAATAGAAATCTAAATGACTGAAATGAAACTTTCACTAGAGGCCTTTAACATCAGCTTTGAACTGAGAGAAAAAAAGGATAATTAAATTTGAATACAGGTCATTTGCAATTGTCCAATCTGAGAAGATAAAAGATAAAAGAATGAAGGTCTCAGAGACTGATAGGACAATATCAATTGAACCAACATATGCATAATGGGGTCTTAGAAGAAGGAAGAGCAAAAATATGATACTTGAATAAATAATAGCCAAAAACTTTTCAAATTTGATTTAAAATATTGATCTACACATCCAAGAAGCTCATCAAACTCCAGTAGTATAATAAGAAACATCAAAGTCAGACTGTTGACAGCCAAATCTAAAGAGAATCTAAAAGCACTAAGGTATAAAGAAGAACAAAATTGACACTATATAAAAGAAAAATATAATAACCATAATTTGATAACTTAGTTGTTGTGTTCAATGGCAAAATGAAGGGCAGAGAAAAAAAAACAAAACAGAAACTAAAGAGAACCACAGAAGTTACCCAGTCTAAAAACTACAAAAGTAATGTAGTTACTTCTTAAGTAATGTAGTCCTTCTTAAGGTATTAAATCTTGAGGCTGTTTTGATTACCTGATAAGATATTACCCAATTTCTTCACTTTATAGTTACTGTTTTTTCCTGTAATTAATAATCAACCTGTTGGGAGACATTTTAAGATACTACATATATTTCATTCTTCATCAAAACCTCCCATCCAAATTTAACACCCATTGATTCTTCTTGATAAAACTATCCAAATTATGATGGTTTCACAAATCCAGCACTTCTCCACATTTATCAGTTTACATTTCTCTCCAATTTATTTCTTTAGTTATATATCTATTTAATATTGACATGGGTATATAAGCTCTTATATCTTTAATGATTTATAATTAGTTATTTTCTTTAGTTGGTTAGTGCATGGTGTCCCCAATTTGGTCAGTTGAAGACACTTTGGGCTCTGTGTACCTGTGGCATTTTATTAGGCAGTTTTTCATTTCTTACATAAACAGGTATTCCCAGCTCATCTTATTCTTTCCGTGTCTCATTCCTGGAATCAGCCATTTCTCTGAGCAGCTCTGGTTCTTTTCCACAAGCAGTAGTACTAGAAGCCAAGTCTGGGCACTAGGTGTGTTCATTTTCACTGGTTTATCTTTGGTTAAAATAGTTTCTGTGGAAACAGCTAAAAGCTCTATGTATATACTGCATACAACCAAATATATCCACATAAATACATTTGTGTTGTTGTACATATACACATATACTTTAATAATACCTCCAGTTTTAATTCATTGTCATAGGTTTCTTCCTTGTCTACCTTCTTCCTCATTTGTATCTTCCTTTTTCTACAGTAAGAACCTGGTTCTTAATAGCATCAATATCTATATATATTTGCTCAAACTCCTATAATATATTTTAAATAGATTCTAAATTGCTTAACTATACATGTTTATATAGATATTCTCTTTCTTTGCTGTAAGTCAAATTTCAAAACTAACAGTTAATTTTTTCAGTACAGGAAGAAATGATTTTATCAATTAATGTGTTTTCAACTACAAGTAAGAAAAACCCTGAGTTGAGCTTTCTTTTAAGTAACAAAGCTTGTTAGTCATTTGAGAAATATTGAGTACCTAGTGTGTACCAGCTACTGTTCTAGATTTTGGAGAAACAGTTGTGAACAAAACAGGGTAACCACTTGATAAGCTTATGTTCTAGTGGAGATAATACAATGAATGTAATACTATGTAATACAAATGAATGTAATACTATGTAATAAGAAGTCCACTGTAGGGGAGGTGCTTTAGCATTGTATTTGGCTGTCAACTGTGCCTCCACTTCCCTTGATATGCCTTCTTTTCCTCAATATTTGTTTCATATTCATGTAGGAAACAAGATGGATACAAAAGTGCCTGATAATTGTTCTTTTAGAAAAAAAGATAGATCGTTTCTTGTTGCTCTCATTTAAGAAAGAGAAAACTTTTTCCAAATTCCTTAGTGAACTTTTATTTTTTTAATCCATAAAATTTAGGTTATACATTTGTTTCTGAACTAATTATTGACAAAAAAAAAAAAGGAAAAATTATCATTATTGACTCAGAAAAATAATCTGGGAAGGAATGGATGTTGGTGAGTCAACTGCAGTGCCCACTGCAATAAATTTATAGTAATAGATGTGTAATAAATAGATTTTAAATGTAAAGATTGTTTGTTTTTAATGAATAACTTTTTCTTGTGTATTTTTTAGTTTAAAATGCCTGGATAGAAAATAACAACAAGAACATACTCGGAGATTTTCACTACTCTCACCCTTTTTTAAGAATAAGCAGATATTAAATAACTTTCCTTGAGCAGCTTATTTGTGCCTTATTTTATTACAACTTTCCTGCATAATTTTCCCTTCCAATTTCAATTAATTTGAAAGCAATCTAGTCATAAACTTACTATAGGAAGAAGTCATAGATTCAACTACCTTTTATAATATATTTCAAATATCAGAATTATATGGAAAATATATTCATAAAAGGGAAGCTATTTAATTTCTAACAAGTAGACCATAAGGCAAACTTATTCAGTTGATAAACCCAAACTATAGCTGTTTTATAGTAGGAATAAATAAATTTTCTGCATTTGTTGCTGAGAATACATGATTTGTTTTATGTTTGTCTATGAAAACTGAAATAGTTGAAAACTACTTGTTTTGCTTGAGTCCATATTCATAAATATTATGGTTGGGGTTTAGAAAATATATTGATTACTAACAACACTACAGTAACACTATGTTAGTTACAGCTAAGCAATGCTACACTACTGTTCATTTTGGGGAAAAGCAAAGGAAACATTAGTAATGATGTCTAAAAGCAAATGAATTAATTTCCCACCCTTTAAAATAAAGTGTCTAGTTCTTTATAAATTTTGGATATTAACTCCTTTTCAGATGTATCATTAGTGAATATGTTCTCCAATTCAGTAGATTGTCTTTTTATTTTGTTGATGGTTTCCTTTGTTGGGTAAAACCTTTTTAGTTTGATGTAGACCCATTTGTTTGTTTTTTTCTTTTGTTTCCCTTGCCTGAGAAGATATAACAGAAAAAAATATTGCTATGAAAAATGTTTGAGATTTTACTGCCTGTTTTCTTCTAGAATTTTTATGGTTTTGAGTTTTGTATTTAAGTCTTTATTCCATTTTGACTTGATTTTTATGTATGATATGAGAAATGGTCCAGTTTTATTGTTTTGCAATATATGTCAATTTTCCCAATACCCATGACTATCTTTACTTCATTGTATGTTCTTGCTTCCTTTGTCAAATAGTAATTGACCATAAAGGTGTGGGTTTATTTCTGGGCTCTCTATTCTGTTCCAGTGATCTACATGTTTGTTTTCATTCCATACCATGCTGTTTTCATTACTATGGCCTTATAGTACTGATTGATATCAGGTAACATGATGCCTTCAAATTTGTTCTTTGTCAAGATTGCTAAGGCTATTCAGGGCCTTTAGTGGTTCCATATAAATTTTTGGAATATTTGCTCTAGTTCTGTCAAGTACTCAACACACACACACACACACACACACACACACACACACACACACACACACACACACATGCACTCAAAACCCCAATTAAAAAATGGGCAAAGATCCTGAATAGACATTTCCCCAGAGAGGGCATACAAATGACCAATAGACAGATGAAAAGATACTCAATGTCACTATCATATAAATGCAAATTAAAACCACCATGAGATATCACCTCACACCTGTCAGAATGGCTATTATCAATAAATCCACAAATGACCAGTGTTGGCGAAGATGTGGAGAAAAAGAACCCTGGTGCACTGCTGCTGGGAATGCAGACTGGTGCAGTCACTGTAGAAAGCAGTATAGAATTTCCTCAAAAAATTAAAAATGGAACTGCCTTATCACCCAGCAACTCCACTTCTGAGAATATATCTGAAGAAACTGGAAACACTGATTTGGAAAAATATATGCACCCTTCGGTTTATTGCAGAGCTATTTACAATAGCCAAGGTTTGGAAGCTGTCCAACTGTCCATCAGTAGATGAGTGGATATTTACCCAGTGAAATATTAATCAACCATAAAAAAAGAAGGAAATCTTACCTTTCATGACAGGATGGTCAGATCCAGAGGATATAATGTAAGTGAAACAAGCCAATCACTTATACGTGAAATCTAACAAACAAAATAGAAACAGACTCACAAATACAGAGAACAGACTGACAGCTGTCAGAGGGCAGAGAGGCTGGGTGACTGGGTGAAACAGGTAAGGGACTAAGCAAAAAAAAAAAAAAAGAAAAGGGAAGGAAAATACTTATGGACAACAGTATGTTGCTTACTAGAGGGCAGGGGGATTGAAAGAGGTGAAAGAGGGTAAATGGGGAATAAGTGATGATGGAGGAAAAGTAGACTTTGGATGCTGAGTGCACTATGCCAGTGTTTTTCAACCAGTGTGCCGCGGCACACTAGTGTGCCATGAGACATGGTCAGATGTGCCGTTGGGAAATTAAACATGGGTCCTCAAACTACGGCCCACTTATGTACAAACAATGAGAAACAGGCAACTTTTTTGAGAAAAACCACAAAGGTAAACGAGAGAGCCCTCAAAGCTAGCTACCTTGTTGCTGAACTCGTAACTAAATCAAAAAAGTCCCACACTGTGGCAGAAACATTAATACTGCCAGCTTGTAAAGCCATTGTAAATGAGATGCTTGCCCCTACCGCGGCCAAAGAGATAGCTAAAGTGCCTCTCTCAGATAGCACAATGGCCAGACGTATTGATGACATGTCTGCAGACATTGAAACTGTTGTTTTGGAAAAGGTGCACATCAGTAAGAAATTTGCCTTGCAACTTGATCAGTTGATGGATATTAGTGGACATTGTCAGCTCTTGGCCAATGTGTGTTTTGTGGATGGAGAAGCCATTAGAGAAAACTTCCTATTTTGCAAGGCACTGCCAGAAAAATCAACAGGAGAGGAACTATTTTGGGCCACGTCGGAATATCTTGATAAAAGCGGGCTTACATGGGAAAACTGCACAGGTGTCTGCACTGATGGAGCCACAGCCATGGTCGGGTGCATCAAAAGCTTCGTAAGTAGGGTCAAAGAGAGAAACCCAGATGTTATTGTTATGCACTGTTTTTTGCACCCTGAGGCACTCGTTGCAAAGACCTTACCAGCAGATCTAGCTCCTGTGTTGTGAGCATAGTGAACTTTGTGAAGACGCGACCTTTGAGATGTTGCTCATTTGTGTCTTTGTGTAAAGAAATGGGAGCGGAACAAAAAATCTTATTGCTCCACATGGAGGTCTGGTGGCTGTTGTGCGGCAAAGTGCTGGCCCATGTGTATGAGTTGCAAGAGGAACTTAAAGTATTTCTGACAAATGAGAGGTCCGATTACTCAAAGCTGCTTGCAAGTGATGAGTGGTGTGCAAAGCTGGCATACCTGGCTGATATATTTCATTATCTGAATGAACTGAACACACGAATGCAAGGCTGAAATGAAAACCTGCTTACAAGCACTGATAAAATGAATGGATTCCATTTAAAGGTGCAGCTCTGGCAACAACATGTGCAGCGTGTCAACCTTTAGATATTCCCGCTCACCGAGAAACAGCATGATGGCAACACTGCTGCAATGTGCGAGGTGATTGGCAGAAATTTGAAAACTCTTGAGAAGATGTTGTCATTTTATTTCTCTTCAGACTTCACAGAATGCCTTGACTGGGTTAGGGACCCATACTGCTCAGTATCCATTGCTGGAAAGGAAATGACTTTAAAGGAGCAAGAGGAACTCATTGAACTGAAACAAGATCGTGGTTTAAAGCTAAAGTTTGCTGATCTTCCTTTGGGCTGTTTTTGGTTATCTGTTGCCAAGGAGTTCTTCATTCTGGCCAACAAAGCTATTTTGACATTGCTCCCATTTTCAACCACATATCTATGTGAGCTGAGCTTCTCAAGCTTAATTGCGATAAAAACTAAAAACAGAGAGAGACTGAGAACTGTTGAGGAAGAGCTTTGTGTGTGTCTTTCTACCATTCCTGCCAGGATATCCCTTTTGTGTTCATCGAAACAGGTCCAGGTTTCACACTAAATGAGTATAAATACATTTAGAAACTATATTATTAACTATATGTATAATATGTACTGTGTTAGAGTGTCATTTTGTGTCATTTTGGTAGGTGGTGTGCCCCAGGATTTTGTAAATGTAAAAAATGTGCTGCGGCTCAAAAAAGGTTGTTTCAAGTGATTTTATCACAGCACTATGCAATGTGCAGATGATATAGAATTGCATACTTAAAACTGACATAATTTCATTGATCAATGTTGCCCCAATAATTTAATAATTAAATACATATATAAATGAGTATTGTAGAGATATTTAGCATTTATTAGATGTCACTCATTTTTATTTATAGATTTAACATTTATAAAATATGCTGAAAGGCTTAACTCCAAAGAATACACATATTTAAGATTATAACAAATATGCTGGGTACAAAATATTTCTGAATTTAACCCAATTATGCCTTTTAAGAACTTATAAATAAATGAAAGCTAGAACTAGAGATCATGAGTTCTAAAGAGTTGACTCCCATGGATTTTCTTCTTTTTTTTTTCTTCTACAAAGTCTTTTTATTGTGGCAGCAACAAAAATTGAGTGAAACTTTTTTGTGTGTGTGTAACAGACAGAGATAGAGAGAAGAACAGATAGGGACAGACAGACCAAAAGGAAGAGAAATGAGAAGCATCAATTCTTCATTGCGGCACCACAGTTTCTTTCTCATGTGCCTTGACTGGGGGGTTACAGCAGACAGACTGACCCCTTGCTCAAGCCAGCGACCTTGGGCTCAAGCTGATGAGCCTTGCTCAAACTAAATGAACCTGAGCTCAAGCTGGTGACCTCAGGGTTTCAAACCTTGGTCCTCTGTGTCCCAGTCTGATGCTCTTGGATTTTTCTTTTAAAATCAATGGTCAAATTGAAAAACAAAGTGAGAATACTGTAAGTGTAACATCTTCAATGCCAGTAATGTTCACATATACTTGTTTTAGCTTTTCATATATTACATATGGACTAAGAAGATAAGTAATAATATTAATCTTATCAGAAACTTAGTGCTCTTTTCTCTCATGTAATTATCTTGGAGGGCAGTGTCCCTCCTTCAATGATGATGCCCTTTTCTATATTACTATTTGATATGACTCTTTTTAGAATTTTTTGGGGTGTATATGAGAAACCAGTGTCATCACTTTAAAGTAAAATCTTTCATTTTACCCTCCACAAATGTTATTTTCCAGTTTGATCACCACGTAATCATTAGATTTGGATACAATCTAATTTTTATTCAGTCATTCAAAAAATAAATAGATTTGCCTGACCTGTGGTGGTGCAGTGGATAAAGTGTCGACCTGGAAATGCTAAGGACGCTGGTTCGAAACCCTGGGCTTGCCTGGTCAAGGCACATATGGGAGTTGATGCTTCCAGCTTCTCCCCCTTCTCTCTCTCTCTCTCTCTCTCTCTCTCCTCTGTCTCTCTCTCTCTCTCCTCTCTAAAAATGAATAAATAAAATAAAATCAATAAAATAAAGTTTAAAAAAAATAAATAGATAAAAATCTATCCTCAATAGAATAAAGTTTTCTTATCTTGATAATTATTTTGAAGAGAAATATACTCATTTGAATCTAATAATATTGAGTGTTGTTCGAAAAAGACTCATTCTCAAAGAGCTAAACATGGGGTCATATAAAAAAATAATGCCTTAAATAAATAATTATACCATCTGAAATATTAAATATATGTATATTATTTTTAGGAGCATAAATTATGCTGATAATGAGCATTAAGCATGATTTTAATGTTTGAAACAAATACTAAATACATCAACAGGAGCAATGAAGTTGTACTTCTCCTACTTGGTGTCTTCTTGGACAGTCTCCCAACTTTTCTAATGGCTAAGAGGTTTTTTATTTTTATTTTTTGATATATGTTTATATTTGTGGCATAGATAGTTGGAGAGATAAAACAAGGACTTCTTATTCTAAAATAACATGCTATTTTGTTTCTTCAGAAGATAATGTAACAAGATGCAAAAATCGAATGATTTTAACCTCAGTTTGCTTAAGTTCCCAAATCACAATTTCTACTTACTTCACTATAAGACTGTCTATGTGGACCTTAGAAAGAAAATTGCAGAACATTAGTTTTTTGATCCTTGGTTCCTTGTTCCCTCAACGTTTAAAGCATAGAAGCTAAAACGTTGGGCATTATATTTGTCCAGAGGAAGTTCTTTGTGGACTGTGAGTTCCACTCTACCCTCTTAAAGGACAATAAAAACATTTGAACCTCATTTTAAGACTAAAAATGTCACATCAAGAGACTGTATGTCTCTTGGACCTTGAGTGATGCACTCATTGGTGTTGGACTGAGATCTGAAAAATCTAAAGCTTAAGAGTTCTACTGAGAGCTGAGTAAGATATTGAAGATGGCCTGCATTCGCAGAGTTTGGTGGGATAAAGAACAGATAACTATTTCCTGTGGAAAAACAGTGGGCTACTTAAGCAAGCAAGGCAGACTAGAGCTGTCTTAGACTTTGTCCAAGAATGCATTATGGAGCTGTGAGATAACACTGGCAGAAATCAGCTGGGGGTGTACTACTAGGAGCCTCAAGGCTGAGCAGAAAATATTAAAAGCTAGTTGAAACAGATAAAGTAATTTATTTCAAGTGATCTGACAGAGGCAGATTCTTAGCATTGCAGGGTCTCTGAATAACCTCAGAATCACCCAATAAGAAAGTGTCAGTACTAAATTTCTGCCAAACCCAGGAAAGACGGATGCCAGTTTACGTCAATGTCAGTCAAGTAAGAACTTGCCTTCTACTCACCTCTTCTGTTTCTTACTGGCAGCCAAAATGGTGGCAGAGGGGCACCATAGGCTGGAAAAGAATGATGAGAACACCAGGCCCCCTTTTTCTTTCTTTTTATTTTTTTGAGAGAGAGACAGGAACATTGAGCTGCTCCTATATGTGCCCTGACCAGGGAATCGAACTGGCAACTTCCATGTTCAGGGGCAATGCTCCAACCAAGCCAAGGCTTTTTTTTTTTTTTTTTTTTTTTTAATATATTGAGGGAGACAGAGAGGGGAAGAAAGAGAGAGTTAGAGAAGGAAGGAAAGCATTCATTTGTTGTTCCACTCAGTCATGCATTCATGGGTTGCTTCCTGTGTGTGCCCTGCCTGGGGATTGAATCCGCAACCTTGTTTCAGGGTGATGCTCCTAATGAACTGAGCTAACCAGCCAGGGCCTATGCCCCTCTTTTCCATTGCAGTTAACGTACCTGACACAGGTATGTGCTAAAAATGACCAAATAAAGACCTGGAACTTTCTCTGGGTTTTTTTCTTTTCCTTTTTTTTTTTTTTTTTTTGTATTTTTCTGAAGCTGGAAACTGGGAGAGACAGTCAGACAGACTCCCGCATGCGCCCGACCAGGATCCACCCGGCATGCCCACCAGGGGCGACGCTCTGCCCACCAGAGGGTGATGCTCTGCCCCTCCGGGACGTCACTTTTGCTGCGACCAGAGCCACTCTAGCGCCTGGGGCAAAGGCCAAGGAGCCATCCCCAGCGCCCGGGCCATCTTTGCTCCAATGGAGCCTTGGCTGCAGGAGGGGAAGAGAGAGACAGAGAAGAAGGGGGGGGGGGGTGGAGAAGCAAATGGGTGCTTCTCCTATGTGCCCTGGCCGGGAATCGAACCCGGGCCCCCCGCACACCAGGCCGACGCTCTACCGCTGAGCCAACCGGCCAGGGCCTTTCTCTGGGTTTTATTCAGAGGGAAGTGGCCAAAACAAAGTTTCAGGTTTAAATGTGCAGTGGAAAAAAAGTACTTTTTAAAAATACTTTTCTATTATCTCTGCAAGTTCATTTCATTCTATATAACTGTTTCAGTAGTCTTCTTTATTGATATAGTGCCAGAATTGCAACTCTTACACTCAAATCTAAAAGTTATTTCTAGAAGAAGATAATAACCTCTGAGATGAAATCAGTGATGTTAGCGCTAGGCAGCTAAAAAAGAAAACTGAGGAAGACAACTTGTCACAAATGCCTACTTTATGCCAGGCCCTGTGCCCAACAGTTTACATACATTATCTGATCTTCATGGTAATTTTAGGATAAAACTATCATAATGCCTATTTTGTCATTGATCAAAGTTCAAGGAAGTTAAGTCACATTTTTAGGTCAAATAGCTAGCTGGTGATAGAGGCAGGATTCAGTCCAAATCTGTGTGATGCTGTCTTCCTCTGCATTCTCTCAGGCAACATGTGGGCTTTCACCCATAGTCCTTCCACCAGGTACCCATCATGTAGAATCAGATTCCTGCCCCTTTCCTTATCCTTAGATTTATCTGGCCATGCAGCTTCTCATGCTAGCCCTTCCTTGTAAAACTAGAGAAAGAGAAAAATACAGAAAGAACATGAACACTATAAAGAAGAAAGTTCAGAAAAAGTCATCCCTGCTGATCCCGTGTCCAGGTATCCTCTCCCTGACTTACTTTGCTCCAGACATGCTGACACTTTCTTTCAAGCAAGTCAGCCATGGCCCCACTTCAGAGCCTTTGCGTTGAGAGCCTTCTCTTCCTTCGGATGTCTGCATGGGTAATTTACTCACGTCCTTCAAGCTTTTAAAATGAAGAGGTGATACCAGAGGCAGATTTAAGGGCAGCACATGAGGTGAGCACCCTGGGTGGATATAACAGCAGGCACTGAGGCGAGCACTCTGGGCCCCGACTTTTGAAGGGCCCTGCAAAACCCCAACTTTACGCTTTTTTCTAATGACACCAAGTTTGGTTTTATATGTGTAATTTTAACATTAATAGTACATAATATTTTTTATTTATTAAAAAATATGGTTAACATGTATTTTTATTTTCCCTGTCTCTCTTTTTTTGAAGGGGCCCAATATTTTTTTCTGTCCCTGGGGCCTCAACTCTCCCAATCCACCTCTGGGAGATAGCACCTTGATACCACCTTTTCTTTTACACCTGTACTGATCATCCCATTTAAAGTTGTAAACTGCTCCACATTCCACAGCTCCAATCCCTCTTGTCTTGTACTGCTTTTAAAATTTTTTTCCTAGAGCATTTATTTCTTTTCAATAGTTAATTATTTATTATTTTTATTATTTGTTGTCTCTTCTCTTCAGTAGGATGTAAAGTCCATGTGGCTATGGATTTTGTTGTTTCACCTCAGGCTTCTGAAAGATTGCAGGCAGGTAGTAGGTATGTACTGTGTATTTATTGATTAAATTAGGAATACTGACTCTTATAGACTCTTGGAGCTATCACATAACACTCTAACTTACTGGCACCTTGTTTTTTGGTTTTTGCTTTACTATGCTTTCTGGGATTCCACACTTATCATTTTGGAAGGGACATTTTTCTTTTTTTTTTCCAAGAGAAAGGAGGGGAGATAAGAGAGACAGTCTGATGTACGCGTCCCAACTGGGATCCGCCTGGCAACCTCCGTCTAGGGCTGATGCTCTGCCCATCTGGGGCTGATACTGTGCCCATCTGGGGCCATGCTTGAAAACAAGGTATTTTTAGCACCTGAGGCAGAGGCTTCATGGAGCCATCCTCAGTGCCTGGACTGATGAGCTCAAAATAATTGAACCATGTCTTATGGAGTAGAAGAGAGAGAGAGAGAGAGTATAGGGAGAGGGAGGGGTGGAAAAGCAGATGGTCACTTCTCCTGTGTGCCCCTGACCAGGAATTGAACTTGGGACATTCACATGCCAGGTCAATGCTCTACCACTAAGTTAATTGGCCAGAGCCCAAAGGGACATTCTTTATGTCTCCACTTGATCCCATCAAATCTGTTTAGTTTTAGCTGTAGCAGCCCTCAATTTTGTCCATCGAGCACTGACTGAGCTCCTGCCCTCACCTAATAAACCTTTGTCAAAAATCCATTGAGATGTAAAAGATATTAATTTTTATAACACTTATATTGTCAACCTAGTTTAGGATTTATAAATTATAGACATTGCTTTTGATAATTGCATGTAAACTTTAATAAAAACATTATTTCTCATCATAATGAATTTTGATATCTGAGTATATTCTAGGACTTACTGGGTATATTCTTTTCCAAATATTGATTTCTGATTCTACTTTGAAATTAAAATATAGACATTAACCAATGTTTGCATGTAATATATTGTAGTTGCTTTAGCATAAAATCTAGAAATAAATATTTGTATCTGAGATTAGAATAAATTTAACATTGGCTTAAATGTTTCACTATGGCTGTGAAATTTATAATCCTTGCTTCTACAATGAAAAAATTACAAAGAAGATTATCTATTCAAGACCATTCCTACGTGTATCCATTTAGAGACACTTTGCTAGCAAGAATCTGTAAAAATGCTAATAAACCACGTTTCTCCCAAGCTTAGGCCTAGATCTTTATTTGTTTCTGGCTTTGAGATAACTTTGAGTAGGCAATATAGTGTCACCATGTTAATAAATGATGCATGCACAAAATAGTGATCTTAAAACAGCACATTTCTCTTAAAAGAGTCAACATACAAGCTATCGATGCTTAAATTTTAAGAGCAATTTTGTATTATATCTTTGCCATATAAATGATAAAAAAATCTATTTTAATCAACATGAATTTCCATAAAATTGCAACTTTGCTAGTGTCTATTAAAAGGGATAAACTCGATATGGGAAATGTTCTTAAGAAAACAAAGTTTAAGAAAAAATACAGAAAAAATATAGGGAAAATGCACTGTTTTTTAGCAATTACATTTTGGAAAAAAAATAGGCCATGACAAGTTGGTTCAGTGGTAAATTGTCAGCCCAGCAGGTGGGAGTCCCAGATTCAATTACCAGTCAGGGCACACAAGAGAAGTGTGTGCTCTCCCCTGCCCCCCTACCCCGCTGCTCACTTTCTCTCTATTCCCCTCCTGTAGCCATGGCTCAGTTTGAGCAAGTTGGCCCCAGGTGCTGAGGATGGCTCCATGATCTTGCCTCAGGCACTGAAATAGCTTGGTTACTGAGCAACAGAGCAGTGGCCCCAGATAGGCAGAGCATCGCCTGGTAGAGGGCTTGCTGGGTGAAACCCAGTTGAGACACATGCAAGAGTCTGTCTTTGCCTCCCCACTTCTCAATTAAAAAAAATAATACAGGAAATCTCAGCAATGAGCCTAGCAATCCTAGAAGATTCTCCAAATGTAGGTACAGACAGAACATACTATTGTAAATTTTAAAAATCTTTAGTACTTCCCTAGTCCTGACATAGTATATTATAGGTAACTATGTAGCATTTGTTTTGTTTCCTCCCTTTAAATACTTTCCTTCAAGCTTAATCTCACACAATTACAATTTGATACACCATTTTTTTAAAGATTTTATTTATTGATTTTAAATACATATAAAGCAGAGAGAGAGGGAAATGCGGAAATGCAGTGGGAAAGGCGTAGGAAGCATCAACTCAAAGTAGTTGCTTATTGTATGTGCCTTGACCTGGTAAGCCGGGGGTTTGAATTGGCGACCTCAGCATTACAGGTTGATGCTTTATCCATTGCACCACCACAGGCCAGGTGATGCACCATTATTAACATTTGCTTGTTCATACTAACTGCAATAGTTCCTGGTGGCAAGCCAGTGGAAGTATAGATAGATTTAAGTTTACACTTTGTATCTACTATAGCTTTGCAGGTATCTTCAACACCTTTGCAAAACAAAATTAAAACAATAACACTCTAGCCCTGATTTAAATTAATCACCATTTTCATTTATCTGGATTCATACAGCATGTTATGTAAGGGATTCAATCATAAAATTGAGCAGACTGGTATCACTATAAATTTATTCTCACAAAACTCAAATGGTATTTACTACCACATGAAAATACCACCATGCTTCTGTAAGTTTCTACCCACTATTTCACACATTTAAAATTTTTTCCTTTATCACCTTCACTACCACCATCACTGCACCTTCAGTTGAGGAGTTATAGCCTTATGAATCATGTAGGAAAATGTAATCAGACAGGAAGGGGCTCAGCTTTCTCCCAGCAAGTCTGAAGTTCTGAGCTTAGGCCCTGAGCCAAATACCATTGCGTCATTTGCTAGTTGTGAGACCTAGGCAAGTTGCTTATAATATTTTGCCCGTCTATAGAATGGTGACAACAATACCAATCTTACAAAGATAATATGAAGGGTAGTATATTAATTTAATTAATATGACAATATATTATACCATGTAATCAGTGGCACACACATATATATCAGAAAAAGGTCTCGCATACAGCAACAATAGTGTTAGCTCTGTCATCATCATCATTATTTTCTCATTTTAGAACAGAAAAAGTGTCCCTTCTTCTGTCAAAGATCTTTCACATATCTTTATCATCTCAAAAACTTTTATTTTTTGCCCTGGCCGGTTGGCTCAGTGGTAGAGCGTCGGCCTGGAGTGCAGAGGTCCCAGGTTCGATTCCCAGCCAGGGCACACAGGAGAAGCGCCCATCTTCTTCTCCACCCCTCCCCCTCTCCTTCCTCTCTGTCTCTCTCTTCCTCTCCCACAGCCGAGGCTCCATTGGAACAAAGATGGCCCGGGCATTGGGGATGGCTCCTTGGCCACTGTCCCAGGCACTAGAGTGCCTCTGGTCGCAGCAGAGCAACGCCCCAGAGGGGCAGAACATCACCCCTGGTGGGCGTGCTGGGTGGATCCTGGTCGGGCACATGCGGGAGTCTGTCTGACTGTCTCTCCCAGTTTCCAGCTTCAGAAAAATACAAAAAAAAAAAAAAAAAAAAACTTTTATTTTTTCTTTAATATTTTTCCAGATCATCAATCTTTTTCACTTTTTGTATCCTTCCCATTATTATATGACTAGAGTTACTATATTCTGTCTCTAAAATGTATCTTCCCCTGACTCAAAATCTCCAACTTTTACCCTGATTCCTTATATACATTTTTAGTACCAAGATTTTCAAAGGTGAAATAGACCTGAAGCTGTCCATTGGGTTTGAACCTGTGGAAACACTTGTCAGCCCCCTCTTGTCAGCACTCTCTGAACACTCAACACAGCAGACATCACACCCTGGAAATTCTTTCTTTTCTTGGATTTTGTGATGCCATCACTCTTGATTTCCTCTGTATCTCTCCGAATCCTCTTGCCAGTCACTCCTCACTTCTTTTCTACTTCACTTCTTACACTTTGTTTCTCATTCTACACTGTCTCCTTAGGTGAGCTCCTTTATTGCATGGATTAAAGCACTATCCTTGTGCTCAAAAGCATATCTAAATGTTTTCATCCAAGTCCTCCCTTCTGTATGTCAACCTGCTCCTTTATAGTGTTCTTCTTCTTAGCATATGGCCTTCTATTTTCTCTTCCAGTTGCTAAAGACAGAAAATTATAAATTATTTTCAATATGGCTTTATCCTATGTCTTCCCTTCATCCAGTATAATGCTCAGATGATTCTAAATCCAAATCTATTTTTTAAATTACTCTCCATATCTACATCTCTGTTGCTACTCTCCATTAGTCTTATCTATATTTCTTATTTTAACTACTCCATGACCAAGGTGGTCTATCTACAGAACACCCGGAATGATATTTTAAAATGTAAATTGGATTTTTTCTTTCTCCTTCTCCATCTATTGTTTAACATAGAAAAATTACCAAGATTTTTTAATTTTGCCATCCAAGTCCTCAATGATTTGGTCACTGATTTCAGCATTGTATTGTACCTCTCATACTTTGTCATCTATGCTGAATACACTGTTCTCTTTGTCAATTCAATAGGTAAATAAATAAATGTGTAAATGAGTGAGTTTATCATCAAGTTATTAACCTCTGTGTGTCTCATCTGTGAAGTTAATATAGTAATTTCTTCCCTAACAGTTTGTTCTATTAACCAACAGAGAAAATATTTATTACCTAGCATATTTGTTTCCAAAAATATTGCTTCCCTGGCTCCACCTACTGCCTCCACCCCCTAAGCCAGCAGCCTGATATAGTAGAAAGAACTTTAAGGTTTGATTAAACTAGGTTTAATATATTTCCAGTTACTACCTGTGTAAATCTGGTAAAGTTATTTAACATCTGTGAGCCTGCTCTCTTATTCAGAAACCAATATAATACCTATCCCCATAAGATTGTGTTAAGATTATATTAAATAATATGTATAAAACATCTAGCATGTAGGCATTCCATATATACAAGTTCCCATTTCCTAAATACCCAAGACACTATACATAGTGCAATTTCTCATCATTTTCATCCACAACCACATCTGTTTTTCACACTTTTAAGCTAAAATGTTATTTTATTTATTTTTTATTTTATTATTTTTTATTTTTCTATTTAATTGTGTTTACATAGGTTCTAGGGTCACCACGAATGTATCCTCACTCCCCCAAATTCCCCTCAACATCTCCCTTGCCCCCCTTCCTGCAGCACCCTCCCCTCCTCCTTCAGGTTTATCTATCCTATCATCCCCTTTCCCTCTGTCCTCTTTTCCTCTGGTCCCTTTGATCTCTCCTCTGTCTCAAATCCGTTCCTCAGTTCTCATTATTCCTTGGATTCCTCAAATGAGTGAGGTCATATGATATTTTTCTTTCTCTTCCTGGCTTCTTTCACACTCACATAATAGTTTCCAGGTCCCTCCATATTGTTGCAAATAGTAATATTTTCTTCTTTTTCAAAGACCCATAGTATTCCACAGTATATATGTACCACTGTTTTTTAATCCACTCGTCCACTGATGGACACTTGGACTGTTTCCAGATCTTCACTATTGTGAACAATGCTGCCATAAACATGGGGGTGCATATCTTTTCTTTTTTTTTCGCTGATATGGTGTCCTTGGGAAATATTCTTATAAGTAGGATGGCTGGGTCAAAAGGCAGTTCCATTTCTAATTTTTGAGGAATCTCCATACTGTTTTCTACAGTGGCTGCACCAGTCTGCATTCCCACCAGCAGTGCAGGAGGGTTCCCTTTTCTCCACATGCTCACCAGTACCTATCCTGTAATGTTTTGTTGATGAGCGCCATTCTGACTGGTGTGAGGTGGTATCTCATAGTAGTTTTTTTTTTTTTTTTTGCATTTTTCTGAAGTTGGAAACAGGGAGAGACAGTCAGACAGACTCCCGCATGCGCCCGACTGGGATCCACCTGGCATGCCCACCATGGGGCGACGCTTTGCCCACCAGGGGGCAATGCTCTGCCCATCCTGGGCGTCGCCATGTTGCGACCCTCCTGGATGTCGCCATGTTGCGACCAGAGCCACTCTAGCGCCTGGGGCAGAGGCCACAGAGCCATCCCCAGAGCCCAGGCCATCTTTGCTCCAATGGAGCCCTTGCTGCGGGAGGGGAAGAGAGAGACAGAGAGGAAGGCGCGGCGGAGGGGTGGAGAAGCAAATGGGCGCTTCTCCTATGTGCCCTGGCCGGGAATCGAACCCGGGTCCTCCGCACGCTAGGCCGATGCTCTACCGCTGAGCCAACCGGCCAGGGCCTCTCATAGTAGTTTTAATTTGCATTTCGCTAATGATTAGTGATGTTGAACATTTTTTCATCTATCTATTGGCCATCTGTATGTCCTCTTTGGAGAAGTGTCTATTCATTTCTTGAGCCCATTTTTTGATTGGATTGTTTGTCTTCCCAGTGTTGACTTTTAGATCTTTATAAATTTTGGTTATTAACCCTTATTAGACATATTGTCGAATATGTTCTTCCATTCTGTGGTTTGTCTTTTTATTCTGTTCATATTGTCTTTAGCTGTGCAAAAGCTTTTTAGTTTGATATAGTCCCATTGTTTTTCCTGTCTTTTATTTCATTTACCCATGGAGATAAATCAGCAATTTATTGCTGCAATAGATGTCGGTGAGCTTACTGCCTATGTTTCCTTCTAGGATGCTTATGGTTTCATGACTTACATTTAAGTCCTTTATCCATTTTGAGTTTTTTTTGTACATGGTGTAAATTTGGTGGTCTAATTTCATTTTTTTGCAGGTAGCTGTCCAGTTTTCCCAATACCATTTTTTAAAGAGACTATGTTTACTTCACTGTATGCTCTTATCTCCTTTGTCAAATATCAATTGTCCATAAAATGTGGGTTTATTTCTGGGTTCTCTGTTCTGTTCCATTGATCTATATGCCTGTTCTTATGCTAGTACCAAGCTGTTTTGAGTACAATGGCCTTGTAGTATAACTTGATATCAGGAAGTGTGATACCTCCTACTTTATTCTTCCTTTTCAAGATTGCTAAGGCTATTCGTGTTCTTTTTTGGAATATGTGTTCTATATCTTTGAAGTATGTTATTGGTATTTTAATTGGTATTGCATTGAATTTATAAATTGCTTTGGGTAATATAGACATTTTAATAATGTTTATTCTTCCTAACCATGAGCATGGTATATGCTTCCATTTCTTTGTGTCTTTCTTGATTTCTTTTGTCAATGTTTTCTAATTTTCTGAGTACAAATCTTTTACCTCCTTGGTTAAATTTACTCCTAGGTACTTAATTTTTTTGGTTGCAATAGTGAAGGGGACTGTTTCCTTAATTTTTCTTTCTGACAGTTCATTGTTGGTATAAAAATGCCTCTGATTTCTGTGTACTAATTTTATATCCAGTCACCTTGCTGAGTTCATTTATTAGGTCCAGTAGTTTTTTGACTGAGACTTTAGGGTTTTCTATATACAGTATCATATCATCTGCAAATAATGATAGTTTTACTTCTTCTTTTCCAATTTGGATGCCTTTTATTTCTTCTTCTTGTCTGATTGCTGTAGCTAGGACTTCCAGGGCTATGTTGAATAAGAGTGGTGAAAGGGGGCAGCCCTTGTTCCTAATTTTAGGGGAATTGCTTTTAATTTTTGTCCATTAATTATAATGTTGGCTGTGGGTTTGTCATAGATGGCCTTTATTATGATGAGGTATGTTCCCTGTATTTTCACTTTGCTAAGAGTTTTCATCTTAAATGGGTGCTGGATTTTATCAAATGTTTTTTATGCATCAATAGAAATTATCATGTGATTTTTCTCATTTCTTTTGTTTATGTGGTGAATCACATTAATTGATTTATGAATGTTGTACCATCCTTGCCTCCCCAGAATAAATCCCACTTGATCATGGTGTATTATTTTTTTCATGTATTGCATGATCAGTTTGCTAATATTTTGTTGAGGATTTTAGCATCTAAATTCATCAGGGATATTGGCCAATAGTTTTCTTTCTTTGTGTTGTCTTATCCTGATTTTGGAATCAGAATTATGCTCACCTCATAAAAGGAACTTGGAAGTGTTCCCTTCTCTTAAATGTTTTGAAATAACTTGAGAAGGATAAGAGTTAGTTCTTCTTTTAATATTTGGTAGAATTCACCAGTGAAGTCATCGGGCCCAGGAGTTTTGTTTTTTGGAAGCTTTTTGATAACTGTTCTTTATCTCTTTAGTTGTAATTGGTCTGTTTAGGTTTTCTGATTGTTCCAGATTAATTTTTGGAAGATTATATGTTTCAAGAAATTTGTCCATTTCACCTAGGTTGTTTAATTTTTTGGCATACAGTTCTTCATAGTATTTTCTTACAATATTTTGTATTTCTCTAGTGTTGGTTGTTATTTCTCCACTTTCATTTCTAATTTTATTTATTTGAGTTCTCACTCTGTTTTCTTGGTGAGTTTCATTAAAGGTTCATCAATCCTGTTTACACTTTCAAAAAACCAGCTCTTGGTTTTATTGATCCTATGTATTGTTTCTTTAGCCTTCATGTCATTTCTTTTCACTCTGATCTTTATTATTTCTTTTCTTCAATTACCTCTGGGCCTTACTTGTTGTTCTTTTTCTAGTTCTTTTAGATGAAGTGTTAGGTTGTTTATTTGAGCTTTTTCAAGCTTCTTAAGGAATGCCTGTAGTGCTATGAACTTTCCTCTCAGGACTGCTTTTGCTGTATTCCATAAATTTTGAGTTGTTGTATGTTCATTATCATTTGTTTCCAGAAATTTTATTTCTTCTTTGATTTCATTGTTCACCCACTCATTATTTAATAACATGCTATTTATTTTCCATGTATTTGAGTATTTTTGAGTTTTTCTGTTGTGGTTGATTTCTAGTTTCATGCCATTGTGATCAGAAAAAATGCTTGATATGATTTCAATATTCTTAAATTTGTTGAGACTCCTTTTGTGTTCTAACATGTGATCTATCCTAGAGAATGTACCATGAGCACTTGAAAAGAATGTATTCTGCTGCCTTAGGGTGAAAGGTTCTAAAGATATCTATTAAATGGAGTTGATCTAGTGTGTCCTTCAAGTCTGCTATTTCTTTGTTAATGTTCTTTCTTGAGAATCTATCTAGAGATGTTAGTAGGGTACTGAAATCCCCTACTATTATAGTATTGCTGTTGACCTCACTCTTTATTTCCATCAAAGTCTGCTTTATATATTTAGGTGCTCCTATATTAGGTCTGTAGATATTTATGATGTTTATATCTTCCTGTTGGATTGCTCCTTTATCACTATGTAGTGACCTTCTTTATCTATTACTACAGCCTTGGTTTTAAAGTCCATTTTGTCTAATATAAGTATTGCTACCCCTACTTTTTTTTTAATTTTCATTTGTATGAAATATTTTTTTTTCCATCCTTTTACCTTCAGTCTATGTGCATCTTTTGTTTTAAGGTGTGTCTCTGTAGACTGCATATGTACGGGTCCTGTTTCTTATCCAAGCAGCTACCCTATGTCTTTTGATTGGATCATTTAATTCATTTTCATTTAAGATTATTATTGATATGTAGTTGTTTATTGCCATTTTATTTTTTAAAGCTGTATTTCTCTTTTGCTATAATCTTTTTCTACTTTGATCTGTTTACAACCGGCCCCTTAACATTTTCTGCAGCATTGGTTTGATTGTAATAAATTTCTTGAGTATTTTTTTTGTCTAGGAAGCTTTTTATTTCTCCTTCAATTTTAAATGATAGCCTTGCTGGATAAAGTAGTCTTGGTTATAGGCTCTTATACTGCATTACTTTGAATATTTCTTGCCATTCCCTTCTGGCCTCAAGTGTTTCTGTTGAAAAGTCAGATGTCATCCTTATGGGGGCTCATTTGTAGGTGATAGCCTTTTTTTCTATAGCAGCTTTTAATATTTTCTCTTAATCGCTTAGCTTTGGTATTTTAATTATTATGTGTCTTGGTGTAGGTTTTTTTGGGTTTCTCTTTAATGGAGCTCTCTGTGCTTCTTGAACTTGTAAGATTCTTCCTTGCATCAATTTAGGAAAGTTTTCAACTATGATTTGATTGAATAAAGTTTTTATCACTTGTTCTTTCTCTTCTTCAGAAACCCCTATGATGTGCATGTTATTTGTCTTCATGTTGATTCTATCCTCAGCTTCATTCATTTTGCTTTTAATCCTTCCATTGTGGTCTTCATTTCTGATATTGTATTTGTCATCTTCAACTGTTCCTTTTTTAATATTTCAATGTCTTTTTTTATACTTGCTATCTCTTTGTTTAGGTGTTTGTAACGATCATCCATTGTTGTTCTAAGATCCCTAAGCATCCTAACAATCATTATTTTGAACTCTGCATCTGGTAGTTTGGTTATTTGTATATCACTCAGTTCCTTTTCTGGAGGTTTCTCTTGTGGTGTTAATTGGATTGCACTTCTCTGTATTCTCATTATGTCTGTGTGTTTAGTTGTGTTGTTTGTAGACCTAGTTAAGTCTAGGCTTGATGTTGTCTGCCTTCAATTTTCAGTTTTGTTATTTCTAGGTCTTCTTGCATTGGCATCAGCAGTTGTTTGTAATCCACTGTCGGATTTGGCTTTTCTAGTTCAGGCTCTTTGAAGTCTTGATTTGTTTGTTTTCTTATGTTATCTTATCTTGGTGGTAGTCTTGTTTACTGATCTCAGCAGGGGACTTATTTGAAACTGTATCCAGGAATGCCATGGGTGTAACCTGAGACTCTGAAGGCCTGATTTGCCAGTTACTCTGTCTGGCAGTGGGGTGCTTTCTCCACTTCAGTAGGTGGAAGTGTATCTCAGATCTCCATGGAGAGTTGAGTTACTACCCCTCCTCCCCACTTCTTGTTTTCAGCTGTGTCTTGTTGCACTAATTGGAGCTGGAGAGATAACTTGAGATAGGTGACCCCGAACCACTTTAGTCTTGTGTTATGTGGAAGGATCAACCCCTCCCCCAGCTATGACAGCCTCCAGCACTGGATGAGTCAGCTTCTCAGGTCTTCTCCTACAATCCTCTGCCCTCACCATCTGTCTCTCTCTCTCCCCTTTCTTTTTGTAAGATAAGCCAGCCCTTTCAACATACTTCATTCCCAGGTCCCCAGGCAAAGGGCTGTGGGCAATATTTTCTACTCTTTTCCTGGAATGAGAGACCTTCTTAGCTCTCAGCCCCACCCCCTCCTTCATTCCTGTAAGCAGGGGAGACCCACCACTCCTCGGCGCTCCCTACCAGGCTCGTCATGGCTTCTTCTTTGCTTCTTGGTTTTTGAGAGCTGTTCTTGTAGTCTAGAGTTGGTTTTTTACACTGATCCTAAATTAATTTGTAATCCAGTTTGTTGGTGTGAGCTGGGAGTCTGTGCATCTGCCTACTCTGCTGCCCTCTTCAGGTCCCCCCATAATAGAGACTAAAATGTTATTTTAAAGAATAAAGAAACCAAAGAAGTGTGTCAAATTTACATCTTTAGGAGACATATGAAGAACTTGGGGAGCTTAATCAAAATAAAATTTCAAGGCCCCCACTCACTGACATTTCATTCACTAAATTTGGAATGAATCCAGAAATTTGCATTTTGATAAAGTCAGCAGGGTGAATCAAATATTCTAGTTTTTTAATTCATCTAAGTTTGGGACAGAAATATTTTCAACCTTCCAAATGTTTGAGAGAGCAACAAATGGCAAATGTACCTATGTTTTCTCAAAGGGTAACTTTATTTTATTGAGTTGAGTATTTATTTATTCTGATCAATAAAATGAACTTAATGTTGAACTTAGGAGATACAGAGCAATTCCTTTCCCAAAGGCAATGTTTATTAGGCTATAAATAGGCCTTCTAAGTTTTACATGAACATATGCTTACTCTTTAAGAAATCTATCTACCAATGAGAAGAGTGAAATTACAGATTTGCCTATGTTTCAAAATAATGCATTTCCCAAACAAAATTTACTATTTTTCATAAGCCTGACATGTAAGCTTACATTTTATAAAGGACATATATTAGAACAAGTATTACTACATAGCATTATTCATGGAATATAAACAGATCAAGAAAAACAATGGTAGAATGATGTAAATAGACAGTTTATATAACTTTTCAAAAAATGTTAAGCCACAAGTATTTCTTTATAAATCAGTGCCAAATACACCACCTTATTTTTCTTTTAAAATGATTGATAGTAAACATTTTAAATCTCAATGGCTTTATGTGTAAAATATAAGGTCTACCAGAAAGTTCTGTTCGTTTTTGGAATAAAACAAAATACAAATTTTTCTTACCGTCAATAAACTTTATTAAATAATATAATTGCCATTATTAATAATGATTTCTTGCCAGTGTGAGGGCAATTTGTATATCCCATTTTTGAAAAATGTTTTATCTTTTGATGTAAAAAATTGAACCAGTGCTTGTTTGATATCTTCTTCATTTTTGAATTTTTTTCCCTTCAAAAAATTTTGTAAGGACAAAAACAAGTGATAGTCAGAGGGTGCTAAGTCCAGGGAATAGGGTGGATGTGACAGACATGCTTCTGTAGCATTTCTTCCTTGTTGAAATTCATAAAAATTACAGTGGCATAAATGAACTTTATCAATAGCCATGGGTACACTATCACTTCATACATAAGACTAACGTGAATCAAGTTTGTTTTAGTTAATTTGCTACATCAGTATGTATACATTAAGTGATAAAAATAGAGAGGCACACATGCACCAAATAAACATGTGCTTACATGTCGAAACTTGTTGTGATAGAAGCAGACAGAACTTTCGTAGACCTTATACATTTAGTTGTCTCTTTTTAAAACAAAAGTGTTAAAGAAATTAAATGTCAAGCTATTAAGACACCCAAGACGTAAAAGCCTGTGAAGCCTATAAGAGATAACTCCTAGGTGCCATATTCATGCAACAAACATTTTAAGGTTGCTTTGGCTTTTTTATAAATATGTGATTGATTTTTGCTCACTCCATAAATTATTTTTAAAAGATGATTAAAATGTATAAGTACATAATGTTTACATTGATAAGTATAAATTTAGTTTGTAAGACATAAAAGATGAAATTTATATCCTGTCATCTTGGTACTTTGGTATGTTTCCCCCCAGATAGATGAAAATAGTGTTCTGAGCTCTGCATTTATAACTAAGATGACACATTATCTTTGGTTCTTGAAGTCTCAATAAATATTTGTACTTTGTGAGGCTATCTTATGTTCTTGGTTGTTGCTGCTGAAACTAAGGAAAATTTTGTCTTACGTAATTTAGAGGAAGTGAAAAGTAAGGCTGAAAAGAATTTTAGTCCCTGGTTCTTTCCACAATCTCTGACTTTGGAAACTACCTGTCCTTTAGGATCCAATGTGGAAACCCCCTTCTACAATATTAACCTAGTCGAAAGTATCTTTGAATATCTTTGACAATTTTTTTTTAACACAAATGCCAATTCATTGCCCTAAATATCCTAAATTATCCCATCTTCATCACGTACTGTACTAAATTGGTCTTCAAGCCTTGAATCTCAAAAAGATCTCATGTATTTATTCTCCACTTACCATTCTCATTGGTTTGGTCTTTACACCAACATCACCATTGACCCAATAAAATACTGCACCAGTCTTTTACACAATCTCCAGATTTTTAGTCTCTCATATTGCCTATTCTGTTTCCACACTCTGGAGTCATCTATATTAGAATGCAAAAATTGTCAAAACATGTAGCTTTTATAGTCCAACGATATTTCATCCATTTTCTAATGTGCTAATGTACACCAATGTACTATTTCATTTCACAAAGTTCTTTTGCCTCCTAGATCATCCACAATTATTGTTTATTTTGGGTTGCTATTTTATGAATGACCACATATTACATTTTCTTTTCCCAGAATGCCTTATTTATTTTATTTATCATCAATCTCCCAACTTCCTTGGGAACTTCCAAATAATATTCCAAGACCCATCTTGTAATAAGTCACTTGCCTTTTGTGAGAAGCCAAGGGACCTCATCAATGAGGCTTATAAGTCAGTAATATATGCATTTGTGACTTAGGTTGGAATTTACCTCTTTCTTTCATAAAAAAAAAAAACCATTCATTTTTTTCAATATTAGAAGTTTTTGATTCATTTTTATATCTTCATAAACCTACCTAAGTAGTAGGGACTCAATCTATTAATAAAATTAGTAAGAACATTTCTATAATACTTTGAGACACAGTTCCACTTAATTTCCAGAAAGCAAATTAGAATTACAATAATCCTGTGGTGTAGATAATAAATATATCATGCCAAATTTACAAAGGATAACCTGAGGCACAGGTAGTGAGAAAACATTTCTGAAGTCACATAACCAGTAAGTTGAAGAAATAGGGGTTGAATCCAGATAATCTGACTCCACAATTGATATTCCTAAATTCTTAATGAATAAAATATGTTAACTTGCTCAATAAATGATAACTACTTTTATTTTTAAAAATTATTTTTATCCTCTAGTCCTCTGGCTATGGTAAACCCAGACTAGTCTGTCCAAAGTGAACCTCAAAGATATATCCTGGTTGACAGATAGTGAAAAATAGTTCAAGTTACTGATGAAATAATATAGAGTTAAAAGCATACAGTTATTTGAATATTTAATAGAAAGTTCAAGGTAACAACAATGCTGGTAATTTTAGATTCTTTAGTCACCTTAAATATTAACTATTAACTAATAACACATGCTAAACACTTATAGTACTTTCTTTTTTAACTTTTTAAAATTTTTTCAATTTTTTATTAAATTTGTTGGGGTGACATTGATCAACAAAATCATCACATTCCAGGTGCACAATTCTATAATGCATCATCTATATATTGCATTGGGGTGCATTCAGCACCCCAAGTCAAGAATTCCCTCTATCACCATCACTTCCACCTCCCCCATCCCCATTTCCCTCCTTTAATCCTCACACTGTTGTATGTGTCTATAAGGTTTTTTCTTTGCTTCATCCCTTCAACCTTTTCAAACAGCCTCTCACCTCCATCTTCTCTGACAACTGTTCAGTCTCTTCTCCATACTATGAGTCTGTTTCTATTTTGCTTGTTAGTTTATCTTGCTTGTTCAATTCCACAGACAAGTGAAATCAAATGGTACCTGTCTTTCTCTGCTAACTGGCTTATTTTACTTAGCATAATAATTTTCAGGTCCATCTATGCTATCACAAAAGGTAACATTTCCTTCTTTATTACAACTGAGTAGAATTTCACTGTGTTAGTAATGTAGCATGACTTTATGTTCCATTCATCTACTGATAGACATTTAAATTGCTTCCAAATCTTGACTACTGTAAATAACACTACAATGAACATAAGAGTGTATATAGTCTTTCAAATTATTGTTTCAGGTTACTTTTGATATATTGCCTGAAGTGGAATCACTGAATCACAAGGGAGTTTTATTTTTAATATTTTGAGATAACTCCATACCACTTTCCACAGTGGCAGCGCCAATCTTCATTCTCACCAACAGTGCATGAGGGTTCCTTTTGCTCCATGTCCTCACCAGCACTTATTTGTTGATTGATTGATGATAGCCATTCTGACAGGTATTGGGTGATATTTCATTGTGATTTTAATTAGAATTTCTGTGATGATTAGTGGCATTGAACCTCTTTTCATATGTCTATTGGAAATCTTATGTCTTTTTTGGAGAAGTGTCTGATCAGGTCCTTTGCTCATTTTTTAGCTGGATTATTTGTTTTTTGGTGTTAAGTTTTATAAGTTTCTTATAAATTTTGGATATTAAACCCTTCTCAGATATATTGGCAAATAATGTTCTCCCATTCAATGAGTTGTCTTTACATTTTATTGATAGTTTACTTTTCTGTGCAAAAACTTTTTATTTTGATGTAATTTCATTTGTTTATCTTTTATTTCCCTTGCCCACAGTGATATATCAGAAAAAATATTGTTATGAGAGATGTCAGAGATTTTGTTACCTATGTTTTCTTCTAGGATTTTGAGTTTATTCTTGAGTATGATGTAAGAAGATTATCCAGTTTTATTTCATTGTATTTCTTTTTGCACATATGTGTTTGACTTTCCCAACACCATTTATTAAATAGACCTATCTTTACCCTATTGTATGTTCTTGCCTCCTTTGTCAAATATTAACTGACTATAGAGAAGTAGCTCTATTTCTGGGCTCTCTATTCTGTCCCATTTTCTCTATGTCTGCTTTTATGCTAGTACCATATTGTTTTGATTTCTATGTCTTTGTAGTATAGTTTGATAACAAGTAATATAATTCCTCTAACTTTGTTTTTTTTTTTTCAAGATCATTGTTGCTCTTCAAGGTCTTTCATGGCTCCTTCTAAGTTTTGGGATGTTTGTTCTACTTCTGTGAAATATGCCATTGGTATCTTGATAAGAATTACGTTAAATTGATAGATTACTTTGGGTAATATGGACATTTTGATTATGTTAATTTTCCCTGTCTATGAACATGATGTATGCTTTTACTTATTTGTATCTTCTTCAATTTCTTTTCTTAATTTCTTATGACTTTCTGAGTACAGGCCTTTTACACCCTTGGTTAAATATATTCCTAAGTATTTTATTCTCTATGAATCAATTGTCAATAGGATTGTTTTTTAGTTTCTCTTTCTGATAATTTTTTATTGCCATATAAAAATGCAACTGATTTCTAAATATTTGCTTTGTATCCTGTGTAAGCACATATTTCCTTACATAAAAATCCATGTCATTTTCTTTCAGGATCCTTCAGCATTTCTAGAGCTAGACTTTAGATAATCACGTTAGATGTCTTCCTAAAAACGAATGCACAAGAAACTAACATCATTGTCCTCAAGAAATATGCATCATAATATATAAAACAGAAAAAAAAACTACTGAAAATATACTAGCAGTTTTATTTCTAGCTAGAATATAATTAGTTGCAACACAATTTTGTTTTCATTGTAATCATTAGAAAAATAGTAAACTAAAAATTATATGTATATTATTATATGTAAAATTATAGTTAGACAGATTTTGACATAAGGAATCTGTAGGGGCTGAATCCTAAATTAGAGTTAAGACCTTCCTAGATGAGCACATATCTATGGCCACAAGGGAGTATTTGGCAAAATTAACATGCTACAATGTTGGCCATGCCAAAGGTCTAGGAATCTGCTGTTATGTAAAGAAAAAGTGGGGCTTTTATGTCTTCAACTTGGGTGACAGATTGGAAGCATTAAGAGCCCAAAATTCAGACCAAATTTCTTCCACCCATTCACTGGTTCCTCCATGGGAGTTTTACTAAGAGCTGAGGAGTGTTGATTAGTGAAGCTGAGTTGGAAAGCAGAAAGGGACCTCAACAGTCTCCTGATACTTAGATTTCAAAGTTATTCTAATCAGGCAAGACCTGTAGTAGACACAGGTCCAGAGCTCAAGGCATTTTAAATCAGAACGGGATAGAAACTAAAGTTACAGCTCTGCAATCAGCTTCAATCCAGTTTAGTTCCTGATAGAAATGAAGTGTTAGCTCCCTAACAGAAAGAACATGCCCTCATTAAAGATTTCTATTAATTGCAATCTCTATGGTTATTTTAATTACTATGTCTAGCATAAAATTTAAAGTTATGGGAAAAATGTGACTCATAGTCAAGAGAAAAAAAATTAGTCAGTAGAAGAAGATCCACAAAATTTAGAAGTTAGAATTAGGAAAACTGTAAAATAAGTACTGTAAAAATATTTTTTAAATAGAAATTATAGAACTATATGGGCAAAGTGAATGAATGGAGAACTTTAAAAAATGAAACTTCTAACAAAAAATTAATGTTCTAGAAATGAAAATACAGTATTTAAATTAAGAACTTATTGGAGAGTTTTAGAGCTCAATAAATAAATGGGTAGAAACCTTGAGCAAGTACATAACATGAGAAGATAGATAAATGACCAATAAATATATAATGTGGTGTTAAAAATAATTATTCAACAGGAATTGCAGACTAAACCCCCAAAGAGATAGGAGAGATTGACAATACTGAATATTAATGAAGTAACAGTGTTTTCATGTAATGTGTGGGTGTGAAAATTAGTACCACCCCTTTGGAAAACTTTCTTGCAGTTTCTAATTAAATTAAGTCTACATTTAA
Source organism: Saccopteryx leptura (assembly GCF_036850995.1). Classification (NCBI taxonomy): domain Eukaryota; kingdom Metazoa; phylum Chordata; class Mammalia; order Chiroptera; family Emballonuridae; genus Saccopteryx; species Saccopteryx leptura. The sequence goes on along the minus strand of NC_089504.1, from coordinate 176,014,140 downwards.
TCAGCAATTCTACTTCTAGTTATGAATCCACAAGAAATATGTTCTTATCTTCACAGACTTCTATGATAATATTTATAGCAATTAAATTTGATAGCTGTATAATTTAATCATATGAATACAACTGTTAATACATGAAATGTTCATTAATAAAAGAATTCATTTAAAATTGTGATATATTCATAAAAGAGAATACTATACAACAAACAGTGAAAGAAAAAATAAATTGTTTATATAGTTGACAAAATGGACATTCATAGTTTCTTCTTTGGTTTTCTGGTCCACAAAGTCTAATCATCTTTACCTCTTCAAATGAAATTCTTGTTTCTTCATCTCAGCATGTCCTCTGGCTCTCTTGTGTTCCTCTGGAAAGTATTTGTGTTTTCAGGGATAATAGTCCTCTGATGCCTTCTATTCAATATCTAAAACAACTATTGTGTATATTTTATCAATTTTTAAATTTTTCAAAGTTGAAGGATAACTTCTGTATAAATTATTTCAAAGTTCCCTACTCTTTAATATATATTATTGTTTTCTTTGGCCTTTGCTATTTTTCAGATTATCTCTTAGTTCTGCTCCATAGTCTACAATTGTTAGGATCAATATATATCCCAAGATTTGCTGATAGATGTATAAACTTGGGTTAGGCAGGTCTAGGGGGATGCATTCTTGTGGTAGTTATTTTGTTATTATTAATTTTAATGGGTGACATTGATAAATCAGATGTTTTCAGAGAAAACATCTCCAAGCTATTTTAACATTTGATTATATTGCATACCCATTACCCAAAGTCAAATTGTCTTCCATCACATTCTATCTGGTTTTCTTTGTGTCCCTCCCCCTTATCTCCCCTCCCCCACAACCACCACCCTCTTGTCCATGTCTCTGAGTCTCATTTTAATGCCCCACCTATGTATGGAATCATATAGTTCTTAGTTTTTTCTGATTAACTTATTTTGCTCAGTATAATGTTATGAAGGCCCATCCATGTTGTTGTAAATGATCCAATGTCATCATTTCTTATGGCTGAGTAGTATTCCATAGTATATATGTACCAAAGCTTTTTAATCTACTTGTCCACTGAGAGACATTTGGGCTGTTTCCAGATCTTTGCTATTGTGAACAATGCTGCCATAAACATAAGGGTCCATTTCTCCTTTTGAAACAGTGCTATGGTGTTCTTGGGGAATATTCCTAAAATGGGATAGCTGGGTCAAAAGGCAATTCAATTTTTAATTTTTTGAGGAATCTCCATACTGTTTTCCACAGAGGCTGCACCAGTCTGCATTCCCACCAGCAGTGCAGGAGGGTTCCCTTTTCTCCACATCCTTGCCAGCACTTATTCTGTGTTGTTTTATTGATGAGTGCCATTCTGACTGATTTGAGGTGATATCTCATTGTGGTTTTAATTTTCATTTCTCTAATGATTAGTGATGTTGAGCATTTTTTCATATGCCTATTGGCCATTTGTATGTCCTCTTTGGAGAAGTATCTATTCATTTCTTTTGCCCATTTTTTGATTGGATTGTTTGTCTTTCTGGTGTTAAGTTTTACAAGTTCTTTATAAATTTTTGTTATTAACCCCTTACCAAATGTATTGTTGAATATGTTCTCTTATTGTATAATTTGTCTTTTTATTCTGTTCTTATTGTCTTTAGCTACGCAAAAGCTTTTTAGTTTGATATAGTCCTGTTTGTTTATCCTATCTTTTATTTTATTTGCCCGTTGAGATAAATTGGCAAATATATTGCTACGAGAGATATGACAAACTCAAAGCCAACATTATACTCGGTAGGCAAAAATTAAAAGCAATTCCTTTAATATCAGGAACAAGGCAGGGGTGCCCCCTTTTACTACTCTTATTCAACATAGTTCTGGAAGTCCTAGCCACAGCAGTCAGACAAGAAGAAGAAATAAAAGGCATCCAAATTGGAAAAGAAGAAGTAAAACTATCATTATTTGCAGATGATATAATATTGTATATAGAAAACTGTAAAGTCTCAGTCAAAAAACTACTGGATGTAATAAATGAATTCAGCAAGATGGCAAGATATAAAATTAATACTCAGAAATCAGAGGCATTTTTATACCAACAATGAACTGTCAGAAAGAGAAATTAGGAAACAATCCCCTTCACTATTGTAACCAAAAACATAAAGTAGCTAGAGTAAATTTAACCAAGGAGGTTAAAGACTTATACTCAGAAAATTATAAAACATTGATAAAAGAAATCAAGGAAGATACAAACAAGTGGAAGCATATACCGTGCTCATGGTTAGGAAGAATAAACATCATTAAAATGTCTATATTACCCAAAGCAATTTATAAATTCAATGCAATACCAATTAAAATACCAATAACATACTTCAAAGATATAGAACACATATTCCAAAAATTTATATGGAACCAAAAAAACAAAACAAAACACGAATAGCCTCAGCAATCTTGAAAAGGAAGAATAAAGTGGGAGATATCACACTTCCTGATATCAAGTTATACTACAAGGCCATTGTACTCAAAACAGCCTGGTACTGGCATAAGAATAGGCATATAGATCAATGAAACAGAACAGAGAATCCAGAAATAAACCCACAGCTTTATAGACAACTGATATTTGACAAAGGAAGTAAGAGCATACAATGAAGTAAAGACAGCCTCTTTAATAAATAGTGTTGGAAAAATTGGACATCTATCTGCAAAAAAATAAAACTAGAACACCAACTTAAACCATTCACAAAAATAAACTCAAAATGGATAAAAGACTTAAATGTAAGCCATAAAACCATAAGCATCTTAGAAGAAAACATAGGCAGTAAGCTTTCTGACATCTCTTGCTGTAGTTATTAAAAGAAAATAAATATGTCTGACAATAATTGAGAAGTGATAGACAATGGTTAGTCATCTATGAGTTCGACTAGTGTTTAGGATGAAATAACTTACAGTAATAAAGGTTCTTGAATAAAATGATGCATTCAAATAGAACTTTTGTTCTTAGTGGGCATACGGAATTAATAAACTTACCTAAATAATAAACTTTAAATTTACTTAAATTCTTTAAACCTTGTCAGTAGCTTTGGAGATGGAGGATTTATTGTGTTGGTTGGCTTTAAACGCTCTGTCATTAGAAACAACATTTCTTATTCATCACTATAATTTCTTTATCTGCCAAAATGCCTGGTTAACATTCAGCATAAATATCCGGCATGCCCACCAGGGGGCGATGTTCTGCCCATCTGGGGCGTCGCTCTGTTGCATCCAGAGTCATTCTAGTGCCTGAGGCAGAGGCCACAGAGCCATCCCCAGCACCCGGGCCATCTTTGCTCCAATGGAGCCTCGGCTGCGGGAGGGGAAGAGAGAGACAGAGAGGAAGGAGAGAGGGAGGGGTGGAGAAGCAGATGAGCGCTTCTCCTGTGTGCCCTGGCCGGGAATCGAACCCGGGACTCCTGCACTCCAGGCCGACGCTCTTCCGATGAGCCAACTGGCCAGGGCTCTTTGTGTATTTAATTGGATGGTTTGATTTTTTTTGTGTTGGATCTTATAAGTTCTTTGTAAATTTTGGATATTATTCTTTTATCAGATGTATCAGCAAATATGTCTCCCATACACTGATTGGTTTTCATTTTGTTGATGGTTTTTTTTTCTGTATAAAATGTTCTAGTTTGACATTGTCCCATTTGTTTTTTGTTTGTTTGTTTGTTTACTTTCCTTGCTCAAGGAGATGTATCAGAAAAAGTATTGCTATGAGACATGTCTGAGATTTCACTGTTTATGTTTTCTTCTAGATTTTTATGGTTTTGAGTCTAACATTTTAGTCTTTAATATATTTTGAGATTATTCTTATATATGGTGTAAGAAAATAGTTTAGTTTTATTTTTTGCATGTATCTGTGCAATTTTCCCAACACCATTCCAAATATCTGGTGACTCCCTTACTTAATTCAGAACTGCTCAAATGATACAATTAACCACAATGTCTTTTCTGTAAACTCGATAAAAAACACTTAGTATGTACTTCCTTTACTCCCTATTCTCTTACCCATTTTTTTTTAAGATTTTATGTATTGATTTTTACAGAAGAGTGGGAATGAGAAGGGAATGAGAAGTAGTTGCTTCACACTAGCTGTTCACTGGTTGCTTGTCATATGTACTTTGACCAGGCAAGTCAGCAACTTGCCAACCAGCAACTCAGTGTTCCAGGTCAGCACTCTATTCACTGTACTGCCATAAGTCAGACTCTTTCACAGTTTTGTTTTGTTTTTTTAAGAGACTTTTAATGTATAGTATATTAGTAAGTGCTCGTTTATTTTTTCATTGTTTGCTGACAGAATACAAGATCTAAACAGCAGATTTTTTAAATAGTTTTCTGTATTATTACTAGTAAATAGCAAAGCCAGAATTTCAATATGGTTTTACAGGTTTGATTTCAAAGCATGTGCATATGTATCACTTATTTTTGAGTTATGTGAGTGAACAATGTAATGTGCTATTGCCATTTTCTTCAATATTATAGTCATTATTTTATAACTTGTTTTATGGATATAACACGATTAACTTCAGAATCTCCCTAATTTAAGACAAGTAAGTGATAACCAAACATTATACACTATAACTAGGATTAGAACAATTAATACAGTCATTAGTTTTCACAGTGGCTTATATGCAGCAATATTGTCATTTTGGCAATATTTATATAACAAGATAGGTTACGTATCCCTTTGGCATAATGATTGTGGTCAGTCAATATCCTCAAGATAGAATTAAACAACACACATTTGACCCAAGATGCTCCTCTTTAATTCAGATATATTCATCTTTTGCCTCTTCAACATGGTGCCTTTTGTCACCTTAGTAGGTCATGATCTTTCATTTTTTTGTGCCTTTGCACATGTGACATCTCCTTTCTTGAAAACTACTTCTTCGCTCCACCTCACCATGAGGCAAAATATGACATTTTTCAAAGTTCAGCTGAAATGCACCTCTTTAATTATTCAATTCTTCAAATTGATTTAGTTACTTTTTCCCTGTTCTCTTTTCTTTTTTGTGAGAGAGATAGAGAGAGTCAGAGAGAGGGACAGACAGGGACAGACAGACAGGAAGGGAGAGAGATGAGAAACATCAATTCTTCATTGCAGTTCCTTAGTTGTTCATTGATTGATTTCTTATAAGTGCCTTGACGGAGTGGGGGTGCGGGGCTACAGCAGACCGAGTGACCCCTTGCTCAAACCAGCAACCTTGGGTTCAAGCTGGTGAGCCCTGCTCAAACCGGATGAGCTTGTGCTCAAGGTCTTGAACCCGGGTCCTCTGCATCCCAGTCTGACGCTCTTCCACTGCACCACTGCCTAGTCAAGCTTTTACCCTGTTCTCTTCAGGCAGATTTCACATATCAGTATTATAGCATTATATGCCCAATAAGACCTAAGACCAAGTTCTTACAAACATTTTATATATTCAGCTTAACACTGCTGCTTGGAGCTAAATAAGATTCAGTGAATTGAAATTTAATTTAATTGGTGTGATGGACTGACTGCTTACATCTCCATATGTTAAAATCCTAACTCCCAACATAATGATATTATGAGGTAAAGCTTTTTTGATCAGGGCATGAGCTTGGATCTCTCAAGAATGGCATTAGTATTCTTATAAAAGAACTGTAGGGAGCTCTCTTCCCCCTTCCACCATGTGAGAACATAGTGAGGAGACAACCATCCATGATCCAAGAAGTAGACCCTCACCAGATATCAAATCTGTTGGTCCCTTGATCTTGAACCTTCCTGCCCCAGAACTGTGAGAAATAAATTGTTTATGCCATCCAGTTCATGGCATTTTTGTCAGAGAATCCCAGACAAATAGACTGAGACAATTGATTATTAGAATAAAAAAAAAGAAAAAAAGAATGAGGGAGAGAAGAAGAGAAATAGATGTGATAAGTAGGCACAAAGAGGATTTCTCTTTGAGTATTCTGCAAGACAGAGACATTCACACTTACTCTGAACTAATTCTTAGAATGTTTTGGTTATTTTTATTTTTAACATAAAAATCTACTTTTTTGGCCTGACCAGGCAGTGGCACAGTGGACAGAGCATCGAACTGGGATGTGGAGGACCCAGGTTCGAGACCCCAAGGTCGCCAGCTTGAGCCTGAGCTTATCTGGTTTGAGCAAAGCTCACCAGCTTGGACCCAAGGTCGCTGGCTCGAGCAAGGGGTTACTCGGTCTGCTGAAGGCCTGCAGTCAAGGCACATATGAGAAAGCAATCAATGAACAACTAAGGTGTCGCAATGAAAAACTAATGATTGATGCTTCTCATCTCTCTCTTTTCCTGTCTGTCTGTCCCTATCTATCCCTCTCTCTGACTCTCTCTCTGTCTCTGTAAAAAAAAAAAAATCTACTTTTTTGGACCCTTAAAAAAGTTGTAGCCAATTCAGAGCTTTTTCGTCAGTGTTGACAAAATAATGCAAAACACTTACAGAAAACTATCCTTAACCATACAACCAGCAGAGCAGAAACCTGGATGTGAAAGTGAGAGTGAAGGATAGGGCCAGAGAACAGGAACCTAATTGAAAACTATAAGAAAACTACCCTTTTTAAAAATTATAGAGATAAAGGAATGAAGAAAGAGAGAGACAGGAATATCAATCTGTTCTCGTGTGTGCTCTGACCAGGCATCAAACCAGCAACCTCTGCACTTTGGAATTATACTCTACCAACTGAGCTATCCAACAAGGACCAAACTAGCCTTCTCTGATCTTTTAGAGACTATGTGAGTCAAGAACTAAGCCTATAATATTATTAACTGGACTTTAATATGGAGAGAAAAATACTTGGTATATTTATTAGGACAAAATATTTATTTTCAAATTATCACAGCAATTAAGACAAAATTGGAAATAAAAAGAAAAAAAAATCAACATATGAAATTAACAAGAGCAGTCCCTCGCACTCTTATGTTACAATAGTGTGACTTTATTCGTTTTGGGGCTGACATGATGGTCTCAGAGTTGTATAGTTTGCTTTAGAAATAGCAATAAATGAGTGTGCAGTTTAACCCAAATCTTCAGCAAAACCAAGATATGCATTTATTTTTATAATAAACTTATTATTTGTTTTAATTTACAGTTCCTGTTTAAGAACCAAGTAAGTTTAAGGTTCTTAATACCAAAATATATAATATTCAATTAGATCACCTTAATGATACCTCAGAAAAAACCAATTGCTCCTATTTGGTTGATTTGGTTGATAGTTTTGGAAGACCTAATAATTGATTAGGCTCATTTCTGGAAACCTAAAGAATTTTCTCAAAGATAATTTTTTAGATAATTCATAAGACACTTGAGTTTTATAAGAAAGAAGTTATTACTGAAGAGTTGGGGAACTAATGACACATTTTATTATGTTAACAGCACACACATAAACTCTATTCACAGGTCAGAAATTAAGATGGCAAACAATAAAGTCTGTTTCTACTACAGAATTTTAAAGTGTACGATAGAAATGAGAGAAAAATCTCAGGTTTTGAGATTAAAATTTCTAATGTGTTCTAAACAGTATTTAGTCAAAATTATATGCTGTTGTGAAAAATCTTTGGATAAAATATGACCCATGAAATATGAACACTGAATATTTATGAAGAATAAATTTTATAATATTATAAATAATAATGTAGTATACATTAATTTGATACTATAATACTGTAGTACCTTTCTCTATAAATAAAATATTTTTATGTACTTCACAATACATCATTTAATAATAGAAGACAATTTTTTAAAGGTTGTTCACTTGTCAAGAATTAAAGGCTTTTTGTCTTTCTGTTACAAAATTGCTGTTTTTATAAATCTAAAACTATTGCATTTGTAAGTAAAAACTTATCAAATAACTACAATTTTATGTTTAACATAACAATAATCTCATGAATACAATAGCTAACTCAATATACAAATGAATCCAACTGCAATCACAATTTTAAAATATATAAAAAGAAGATATCTTTCAAGGACAGACCAAATAAGAATGTTGAGGCAGCTAAATTAAATAATTACAGTAAGCAAATAACCAAAATATATTAAATAATTATAGGAATATGCTATGCAAATATGCAGAGTAAGGCAAACCATCAAAGATAGTGAGGCTCCCTAGGGTGAAGGCCCTGTACAGACGAGAGTCCAAGGCCTCTCTGACCCTGTGCTGGAAACAACAAAACAGCAGGATAAGATTCAATAGCAGAATTAGGCTCTCACAACACAGATTAGAAGCCAGCATGTTCCTTGTTCTTTACTTTATCCCCTGAAAACTCTTGTCTGCTTCCTTGATTTATCGTATTCCCCATGTATAAGATGCTCCAATCTATTAGATACACCTCAATTTTGGGGCCTAAAATTTGAAAGAAAATGTATTACATAAAGTTATTGAACTAAAGTTTTATTCATCATAAAAGTCATACAACTCCTCATCACTGTCAAAAAAGCAGGAAAGGCAAGTAAAACATCTACAACCCTTATATAAGATGCACCTAGTTTTGAGACCCCAAATTTTTCAAAAAAGGGAGCATCTTATACATAGGGAAATATGGTATTTGTACTGGCTAATAAATATCTGAGTAAGGCTGGGGACAAGGCCTCAGTCTTTGAATCTGCTGTCCCAGGCTGTTGCCTCCCCTCTGCCCTTTGCAGCATTTCATTTGGTCTCTGAGGAGTTCGTTATCGCCATGACAAATAATATTTATCATATTTTTTTACTATTGAAGTATTATAGTTGACAATAGTTTTTATAATTTTAATTGTGTAGCTGAACCCATGGGTTGCATTTTAAAATAAGGAAAAACCTAATAAACTGCTAATTTTCAGTATTTCATCTTCTTAGAGATTTAGTCAAGGAATTATCAATATCATCATTAAGTTAGCAACAACCACATGATACATTTGTACTTTATATAGTATGTCATGAAGTGGATTAATAATAAATTTCTAAGTGATAATGAATCCAATGTATCAGATATATTTAACATATTTTTCCTAATATACAATAGATATATTTCCTAATATACAAAAAATTATATTATGATTTGTATTAAAAAAATTGCTAACCCATTCTTTTACAAAATATCATTCATACTACAAAAAAAAAAAATAGAAACTGAATCCCAAATAATGAAAATTTTATATTTGGGGACTTATTGTTCTATACAGTTTAAAAGTTTTTTTAACTCTAAATAAATAGTTCATTCTTTTTTTTTTTTTTTTTTTTTTTTTACAGAGACAGAGAGAGAGTCAGTGAGAGGGATAGATAGGGACAGACAGACAGGAACAGAGAGAGATGAGAAGCATCAATCATCAGTTTTTTTATTGGGACATCTTAGTTGTTCATTGATTGCTTTCTCATATGTGCCTCAACCATGGGCCTTCAGCAGACCCAGTAACCCCTTGCTCGAGTCAGCGACCTTGGGTTCAAGCTGGTGAGCTTTTGCTCAAACCAGATGAGCCCGCGTTCAAGCTGGCAATCTCGGGGTTTCAAACCTGGGTCCTCCGCATCCCAGTCCGATGCCCTATCCACTGTGCCACTATCAGGCAATAGTTCATTCTTTATGTTATGCTTTGAGCTATCAGCAAAAGACCACACCTAAAATGTCCTAGGAAGGATATTTTTTTTTATTTTCACCATATTTTGGAAGATTAATTTTTTTTTCATATTTACAAGAACCATTACATAGCTACAAAAAAAAAAAAAGATCAGATGAGAGAGAGATGGCAAAGTAGAAATATACTTTCTGAAGACCTTCAGGGATGTTCATAAACAAAATTTTTCTTCACAAAAAATAATAATAGCAAAATTATAGCTCTATATCACATTTATTTAGTATTCAGTTTCAAGATACTGAGGAGTAGATGTATAGTAAGCTATCAAGTATCAAATGTCAATATGAAAAAGCAGTGGACTGAGATACAAAACAAGCTATTAGATAAGTAGGTAGGTAGGTGATGGATATAAGAAGTTTCTTTTATAGAATATACAAGGACAAAAATTAGCTCATCTATCAATATATTATGAATTAACACTCCCTTTAAAAACTGTATGCAGTCATAAACAATCAATTTCCTATATTATGTTTCTGTAACACTTGACACTCACATAAAATAGTGTTTTCTTACCATAAAAGAAATTGATTAACATTAATCATATATCATTCACCAAAGCTATCTAACAAATCACATAGCATAATCCATCTTCATAATTGAGCACTAAATCTAAAAAGGCTATTTGTGATTGATTATAAAATATACTCAAACAATTTTTCATTCAGAAAATTTGTTCAAAATATTTTATTTTTTAATTAAATTTATTGTAATGACATTGGTAGGATTTAAGTGTATTTTTCATAATACATGATCTATACATTGTGTTGTGTGCCCACCACCTAGAGTCAAATCTTCTTCTGTCACCATATATTTGACCCCCTTTACCCTTAACTACCCCCTTACCTTTTTCTCTCCAGTAACCACTGAAGTGTTGTGTCTATGAGTTCCAATTTTATATCCCACATATGATTGAAATCATATGGCTCTTAGCTTTCTCTGACTGACTTATTTTGCTTAGCATAATATTCTCAAGGTTCATTTATGTTTTAGCAAGTTGCAATGTTTCATCTTTTTAATGACTAAGTAGTATTCCATTGTATACATGTACCACCTCTTCCTTATCCAATCCTCTATCAAAGGACGTTTTTGTTGTCTCCATGTCTTGGCTACCTTGAATAATGCTGCATTAAAAATAGGGGGGCATATATCTTTGTGAATATGTTTTCAAGTTTTTGAAGTAATACCCAGAAAAAAGATTGCTGGGTTATAAGGTAACTCTATTCTGAAGTTTTTGAGGAACTGCTATACTGTTTTCTATAGTGGCTCTACCAGTTTACATTCCCACCAGCTGTGACTGAGGGTTCCTTTTTCTCCACAGCCTCTCCAACACTTGTTATTACCTGTCTTTTTGATAATAGCTAATCTAACAGGTGTGAGGTGGAATCTCTTAGTTTTGACTTGCATTTCCCTTATAACCAGTGAAGTTGAACATCTTTTTATATATTAGTTGGTCATTTGTATGTGCTCTTTGAAGAGATGTCTGTGGTTTAGGTCATATGACCAGTTATTAATTGGATTGTTTGTTAGTTTGGTGTAGAGTTTTATGAGTTCCTTATATATTTTGGATATTAATCTCTTGTCAAAGCTGTTATTTGCAAATACCATCTCTCATTTGGTTGCTTGCTTTTTTGTTTTGTTATCTTTTTTGTTTGTTTATTGTTGTTTAAAACTCTTTAGTTTGAGCTAGTCCCATTCATCTACTTTTGCCTTTACTTCCCCTGCCTTTCGGGAAAAATTCATAAAATGTTAAATCTTCTTTATGACCAAGCTCCATAAGTTTAGTATCTATGCTTTCTTCTCTGTAATTTACTGTTTCAGAATATCATATTTAGGTCTTTGATCCACTTTGAATTAATTTTTATACATGGGGACACACTGTAATCTAGTTTTATTCTTTTGCATGTGGCCTTCCAATTTTTCCAGCCCACTTACGGAAGAGGCTTTCTTTTCTCGTTTGTGTAGCTTTGGCATCTTTTTCAAAACTTATTTGTTCATATACATGTGATTTTATTTCTGGACCCTGATTCTGTTCCATTAGTCTGTATTTCTGTTTTTCTGGCAATGTCATGCTGTTTTGATTATCATACCTCTGTAATATAATTTAAAGTCAGGTAGAGTAATACTTCTGACTGTTCTTTTTATTCTCAGAATTGCTTTGGCTATTTGGAGTCTTATAGTTCCATACAAATCTGATGACTTTTGTTCTACTTCAAAAAAATGACATTGGTATTTTGATGGGGATTGTATTAAATATGTATATTGTTTTTGGTAATATGACCATTTTAACTATGTTGACTCTCCAATTCATTAACACTTAGTATCTTTCCATTTTGTTGTGTCCTTTCAATCTTTTAAAATAGGTCCTCACACCCTTTGTTAAGATTAAAGTTTATTTCTAGGTATTTTATTCTTTTGGTTGCAATTAAAAAATAAATTTGTTATTTTTTTTCTGAAGTTTCATTGTTAGCATATATTGGGTTGGGGAATAAGTTCGTATCGTTTTTACCAGACTTTTATTTAAACAAAAAACAATAATTATATCAATAAGTTAATCAATTATATATTCGCCGTTGCTGTTTACAACCTCTTCCCACCTCTCGACCAATTTGTTGATGCCGTTCCACCAAAAATCGCCTGGTCTGGTGTCAAAGAAGTTGTTGAGCCAGTTTTTAAGGACCTCTTTGTTATCGAAGGTAATGCCCTTCATATGGTTTGACAGGGAGCGGAAAAGATGGTAATCGGTAGGTGCAAGGTCCGGAGAATACGGCGGATGCTGAAGGACCTCCCATTTGAGCTCTTGGAGTGAGGCTTTGACGACTTGTGCAACATGGGGCCTGGCGTTGTCGTGAAGGAGTATGGTTTGACCATGTCGATCAGGCCTTTTCAGTCAAATAGTCTCATTCATGCGGTGTAGCTGGGCAATGTAGAGCTCCTTGTTGACCGTGGCATTCTTTTCGAGCATTTCCCAGTTCTTCATCGAATTCAGAAGGCCTTCCGCTGCGGCACGTGTCATCGACGTCAAAGACGCCATTTTGGAACTTTGCAAACCATTTCCGTGCTGTAGACTCGCCTGTGACACCTTCTCCATACACGTCGCAAATGTCCCGGGCTGCTTCGGCAGCTTTTTGACCTCGATGAAAAGCAAAGAAGAGCAGGTGTCAAAAATGTTGATTTTTGCCTCCTGGGTATTCCATTTCTAAGCCTCAAAACTAATAAAAAATTAAATAACTCAAAAATACAATTAACATAGTTTTGTAGAGCAGAAAGAGTTTTATCAAATGAATACTTACCCTTTGCCAAACAGCAAACAAATCATTGTAAAATAAAAGAAAATATAAAAACGCTATGAACTTATTCCCCAAACCAATAGAAAAGCAGTGGATTTTTCTGAACATTGATTTTGTATCTTACAACTTTACTGTGTTTGTTTATTGTTTTAAAGTGTTTTTGGCGAAGTTTTTAGGGTTTTCTATATACAGAATAATGCACTTGCAAAAATTGACATTTTACTTCTTCCTTTCCAATTTGAGTACCTTTTATTTCTGATTGCTCTGGCTTGGACTTCTGGAACTATATTGAATAAGAGTAGTGAGAGTGGGCATCCTTGTCTTGCTCTTGATTTTAGAGGAAAAGATTTCAGTTTTTCACTATTGAGTATGATACTAGCTGAGGATTTGTCATATGTGGCCTTTATTATATTGAGATACTTTCCTTCTATACCCATATTCTTCAGTGTTTTAATCATATATGAATATTGTATCTTATCAAATATTTTTTCTGTATCTATTGATATGATCATATGATCTTAAATCTTAGTTTTGTTAATGTGGTGTATTACATTAATTGACTTGCATATGTTGAAACATTCTTGTGCCTCTGACAAACCTCACTTGATCATAATGTATTATTATTATTTTTTTATTTAGACAATTAATTTTAATGGGGTGTCATTGATCAATTAGAACACATAGATGGGAAGAGGATATGAACATGTACTATTTTTAATATATTATTCTATTTGAGTTGCTAATATTTTGTTCAGGATTTTTGCATCTGTATTCATCAGAGACAGTGGTCTATAGTTTTCTTTTTTTGTGTGTTATCCTTGCCAGATTATGGAGTCAGGATTATGATGACTCATAAAATATGTTAGGAAGTATTGTCTCTTCTTCAATTTTTTGAAAGAGTTTGAGAAGGATAGGTGTCAAATCTTTGAATGTTTGGTCAAATTCACTAGTAAAATTATCTAGTCCTGGGTTTTTATTTTTTGGGAGGTTTTTGAGTGTTGTTTCCATTTCTTCACTATTTATTTGTCTTTTTAGATTTTCCAATTCTTTATGACTCAGTCTAGGAAAGCTATATATTTCTTGGAGCTCATCTGTTTCTTCTTGGTTATTGAATTTGATGGCATATGGTCTTTTATAGTATTCTAGTATAATGCTTTGTATATCTGTGATGTCTGTGTTAATGTCTCTTTCATTTCTAATATATACTATGTATATGAGTTTTTTCTGTTTTCTTTAGTGAATCTAGCCAGGAGTTTATCAATTTTATTAATCTTTTCAAAGAACTGGCTCTTTCTTGCAGTGATATTTTTGTATAGGCTTTTTTTCCCTCTATTTCATTCAATTCTGCTTTAATTTTTTTTATTATTTCCTCTTTTCTCTTGACTGAGTTGATTTTTCCTTTTAAAGTTTCTTTAAAATGTAAATTTGGGTTGTTTGTTTGGCATTTCTATTCTTTCTTGAGATAGGCTTGTAATAATATGGACTTCCTTTTTTTTTTTTTTTTACTGCTTTCACTGCATCCCAGAAGTTTTGATATGTCATACTGTCATTCTCATTTGTCTCTATCTTTTGTCTTGCATTTTATTTTTTCTTTTACCCAGTTATTTTTAGTAGTATTTTGCTTAATTTCCACATATTTGTAGATTGCTTTACTTCCTTTTAGCAGTTGAGTTTTAGTTTTAAAGACTTGTGGTCAGAGAATATCCTTGGTATAATTTAAATCTTAAATTTGTTGAGGCTAATTTTGTTACATAACATATAGTGTGACCTTGAGAATGTTCCATATATATTATACTAGAGGAGGTATAATCTGATTGACCAGTGGTGGTAGCTCAATGGGTAAAGTGTTGACATGAGATGCTGTGGTCCCAGATTCAAAATCCAGAGGTTACCAGCTTGAGCATGGGGTCACCAGCTTGAGCATGAAATCATCAACATGATTCCATGGTCACTGGTTTGAGCCCAAATATCACTGGATTGAGCCCAAATATCACTGGCTTGAATCCCAAGGTCATTGGCTTGAGCCTAAGGTTGCTGGTTTAAGCAAGGGGTCACTGATTCAGCTGGAGCCCTCCAGTCAAGGCACATATGAGACATAATCAGTGAACAACTAAAGTGGCACAGCTGTGAGTTGATGCTTCTTATCTCTTTCCCTTCCTGCCTGTTGGTCTCACTCTCTTTCTTAAAAAAAATAAATAAATGTATAATCTGATGTCTGAGATTTAAGGCTCTATAGATGTAAATTATGTTCATTTGATCTAATGTGACATTTAAAGCTGAATTTTTTTTAAGAGACAGGAAGGGAGAGAGATGAGAAACATCAAGTTAGAATTGCAGCACCTTTGTTGTTCATTGATTGCTTTTTTATATGTTCCTTGACTGGGGTGCTCCAGCCGTGCCAATGACCCCTTGCTAAAGCCAGCGACCCTGAGCTCAAGCCAGTGACCTTGGCCTTCAAGCAAGCAACTTCACACTCAAGCTGGTAAACTCGCCCTTAAGATGGCAACCTTGGGTTTTGAACCTGGGTCCTGACTATCCACTGTGCCACTGCCTGGTCAGGCAAAAGCTGACATTTCTTTACTGATTTTCTTTTAGGATAATCTATCTAGAGTTGCAAATGAAGTATTAAGGTTCACAACAATGATTGTGGTTTTGTCTGTTTCTTTCTTTAGTTGTGTTAGTAGTTGTTTTATATATTTTGATGCTCTCTCATTGGGTGCATATAAATTGAGAAGTGTTATGTCTTCTTGATGTAGTGTTCCCTTTATCATAATAAAAATCAATTTCTGTCTTTTTTTCTCTTTTAAGTGAGAGAAGGGGAAATAGACTCCTGCATGTGCCCAAACTGGGATCCAACCAGCAACCCCTGACTGGGACCAATGTTCTGCCCATCTGGGGCCAATGCTCACAACAGAGTTATTTCTAGTGCCTGAGGTAGAGACCCCACAGAGCCATTTTCAGCACCTGGGGCCAACACCTTCAATCAATTGAGCCATGGCTTCAGGAAGAGAAGAAAGAGAGAGGAAGTGGAGAGGGGGAGGGAAGAAGAGGCAGATGGTTGGTTCTCCTGTGTGCCCTGACTGGGAATCAAACCTGGGACTTCCACAGGCCGGGTTGATGCTCTACCATTGAGCCAACCTGCCAGGGATCCATTTTTGTCTTTTGTTACCTGTGTTGTCTTGAAATCTGTTTTGTCAGAGATTAAGTATAGTATATCTGCTTCTTCATGTATATTATTTGGAGAATCATTTTCTACCCTTTCACCTTAAGTCTAACTTTGTTTTCACAGTTTTAAGTGTGTCACCTAAAAGAAGCATATACTTGGGTATTGTTTTTTTTTTATTATTTCTTTTATCTAATCTGCTTCTCTCTGCCTCTTTATTGGTAAATTCAGTTCATTTAAATGTAGGGTAATTACTGATATATGAATATTTCCTATAGCCATTTTATCTTTTGTTTTCTGGTAGCTTTATGACTCTTTTGATTCTTTCCCTTTCTGTTTCTATCTATTGGTTTAATTTGGTGGTATTTCATACTTCTTTCTTCTGTTTCCTCTGTTTTAAGCTATGTGTCTCAGTTTTTGTTTTTGTTTTTGTTTGTGTTTGTGTGTGTGTGGTTAGTTGGGTTATAATTGTTTATAAAAATAAAATTTTATATATACATAAGTGCTTTTTTCTTCTGAATTTATCTGTTCTCTATATTTCTTTGCAAATTCAGAACTATACACACCTCTTTTATTTAGTTGTCACAAATTGTCCCTGTTTACATTGTAAGTATGTTGGTGATCTTACTTGCAGTTTTGTAACCTTTTGTTTCTTGTTTCAGATAGAATAACACTCAAGTATTTCTTGCAGGGGAGGTCTTCTGGTAATACATTCTCTCAGTTTCTTTATGTATGGAAAAGTCTCTATTTCTCCTTCATATTTAAATAACTTCGCTGCATATATTATTTTTGGCTGATAATTTGTCTCTTTCAGTAGTTTGACTCTTTGGTTTTGCTCTCTTCTGGCTTGTAGGGTTTCTGCTGGGAAGTCCAATGACAACTTAACACACTTTCCTTTATAGGTTACTAAGTTTTTTTCCCTAGCTGCCTTGAGAATTTTTTCTTTGTAATTAATTTTTCACAGTTTTAATACAATGAGCCTTGGAGAAAGCTGCTTTGGATTGAGGTAACTAGGTGTTCTTTTTGCTTCTTAGATTTGAAGGTCTAGATCTTTTCATAGGTTTGAAAAGTTCTCATTAACTAGTTATTTGAGTAGGCTCTCCTTTCCTTCTTCTGGTATGCCTATTATTCTTATATTGCTCTTTCTGATAGAGTCAGATAGTTCTCTTAGACTTTCTTTATTTTTTTTATGCTCAAGTCTCTCTCTTCTTCCATGTGTATTATTTCAAGATTTCTATCTTCAATACCACTAATTTTTTACTTCACCTGTGTGCTCTATTTTCTATGCTTGCTAGTTCATTCTTGATTTTTTATTGGGTTTTTTATCTCTAGTGTTTATTTCTGTTTGTTTTTTTATTTCAATCTTTTTGGTAAAGTACTTGTTTTATTTGTTGCGTTGTTTTCTGAGCTCATTAAATTATGTGTCTGTATTTTCTCACACCTCATTGAATATTTTCAGAAATGCAAATTCTGTCATTTATATCACATATTTTCATGACTTTAAGTTTCTTTTCTGGAGATTTTTTATTTTCTTTTTGAGCTGTCTTGCTTTCTTGGTTATTTATGTTATTTGATGGATTCTTTCTCTGTCAGGGCATCTAGGTATAAGTGACATTTCTCTAGATTAATATGAAGAAGCCTATCTCTTATTTTCTGATAGGTGTGCTGTCACAAATTTTCTAGTTCTGTGAAATTCCAGTGTTGTTCTCCACAGGTAGACACTGCATCAGTGTAATAGCAATACATGTGGTGGGAAATGGCAACCTCAGACTCCGTGGGGTCCACTCTGTGCTTCAAGCCCAGAAACATTCATAGAAGGCACTCTTTCCTCAGGGAAAAGGTGATTCTATAGTACCAATTCTTGAGTTTGCAGATAATGTGCTCCACAACCCAATGCCAATTGTGAAGGAAGGTAAACTCTGGGATGCTATGGGGTGGCAGGGCTCTGGGAATTTGTTTTTCTGTTTGAAATGCTGGCCATCCAACAACCATGGCCAAACCCCTGTGCTGTGCCCTTGCCCAGGTCTCCAGCCTCAGCTGCAGCTTGCTTATATTTCTCACTCCTGCAGGAATACCCAGCAAATCTCTTTGTTTCTCTCAGCTGTAGGGAGTGCAAGCCACACCAGATTTCCCCCCTTTCTGGGCTGAGCCTTTCTATTAGGGCTTGGCTATTGGGCTACATCTGTGGATTGTCTCAGCCCTTCTTTCTCACCTCCCTAGTTTTTCCCACTTGCCCATCTTTGGGTGTTTTCAATGAGCCAATTTTTCAGACATGTTTCATTGAGCAAGAAATCTTTTGTTGAGTTTTAACTGTTCAATCCCCTGAAACTTCAAAAAGAGAGAACAAGGGGATTTCTTAGCTCCACCATTTAACTAACATTGCTCCCTTAAATATTTTGGAATATTAAAAAATTGTATTTTGAGAGACTGACTTTAAAAATAAAATTATAATAAATACATAAATAAGTATTATAAAGTTATAATTTTTCTGTCATAAATGAAAACAAGTAAAATATTCTTCACTCATTATTATAGTGTTTATTTTATAAGTGTAAAAATAATATAAGAACATAATTTTTATAATTTTTTCATTTCATTGACTTGATATTTTATTGTAAGTTTTCTGGAAGATTTGGTATGTTACAAATCTTACTGAAATTTTGAAAACATTCATTAATTTGATGAATAAAAGATCTTGATATATTTCACTCTGATGTTCCACTGACCCTTAGGAAAAAATATGTTATTTCCCTTCTAATATCTTAACTGATCTAAAAAAATAAATAAATGAACAAAAGACAAAATGCTTTTGCACTCTGAATTTCAAGGTGACATTTAAGACTGACATCCAGCTAGCAAAAGAAGATCTCAAAATTTATTCTTGTCCTGTGGGGATAAGCAAATCATTAATATAAGCAGATATCAGGCCATTAAGTGCTTTAAACGTTAACAGTAAGACTTTAAAATCAATGCAAATCCTGACAGGAAGCCAATATAAAAACTGCAGGACAAAAGTGATGTACTTTGACCAGGTAAGTAGGCTCACACTCTGAATAAACTGACCTTAGAGATTTTCTTATCAAGAAATAGAAACATTAAGATGTACCAGTCTAGTCTCAATGATTATCACATTGCAGTAGTTTCAGTACCAGTCATACTCCAGTGATTTTTTTTTATCTCATGACACACATAAACTAATTACTAAAATTATGCAACATGCCAAAAGATGTATTTTTTTGCTTATCTGACAAAAGTAGGTATAATTTTGATTCATTTATACCAGATGGCTATTGAAGTGTTGGTTGTCATTTTTTTTTATTTGACAGTCAGAGGAAAAAAGGTCAGGAATCCTGACTAAATAGTCAGCATTGTATGTTTTAAAAATTCTTGTGGCACACTGGTTGAAAATCACTTCTTGACTTAAATGATGTGCTATAGACAATAACTAGTTCTTCACAAGAGCATCATATTGCACTGAAACTAATAAGTAGACTTAAATTAATACTAACACTAACTTTTGTATAATACTTTAGAGTTCATGAAACTTTATCAAATAGAATTTTACATAATCTAGGAATAGGGATATTCACCATTGAAGAGTAATATTCCCATGCTTATATTTACATTATATTATTCCAGTGATAAATTTAAAATTGTCAATACAGATAGAGTTAATGGTTCCAAACTTTACTCTTAATGTGAAAAATCTCCCAATTTATGAAAAATAGTTTCAATTTCTTTTCAATGTACTTTCTTTGGTCATTGTATAACTTACATAAACAAAAGAATCAATAACAATAATAGCTAGCACTAATTGATCACTATGAGACATGTACAAATGGATTTAATTTATTGCTACTATTATCCACACTTCACAGATGAGGAAAATGAGACAGATAACCAACAATAAGTGACTAAGACTTTACAACTTGTAAATATTAGAACTAGGATTCTGACTCCAGAAACTACTGTGTCATATATATCATATATAATGCTCATTCTATTTTAACACATATTCTGTCATTCATATGTATTTGTGCATTTAATTTTAAAAATTATGATACAGTTGTCACATTGAAAATAGTGAAAAAACAAGTGGGAAGTAGTCTCCAAACAATATTATCCTTTCTTTAATAAATAAAATCTTTTGATTCTAGTGTTTATACATAAGTGAGTATTTCAAATATCAGTGACTAGAAAAGTAGTTCTGTACTTTTTGTTTTCCTTTCCTTGAAAGGACCTTCTAAAGTTTGTGCTTGCATTGGTTACACAGATCTAGTAATTGAAAGATGCACAGATCCTCAAGGTGTACCTATGTTAAGTCTCTGTTTAACATAAAGGAAACAGGACAATGGCAGACAAAGTACAGGTGATCATCAAGGGGTTCCAGCCCTCAGGATTCCTTCTCAGCCACTTAGAATGCACTTTGTTTCCATACTTTGAACCACCAGGATATGAAAAAATTATTATTATTATTATTATTATTATTATTATTATTATTATTTTGTGTGTGTGTGAGAGAGAGAGAGAGACAGAGAGAGGGACAGACAGGAACGGAAAGAGATGAGAAGTATCAGTTCTTTGTGGCGGCACCTTAGCTGTTCATTGCTTTCTTGTATGTGTCTTGACCAAGGGGGTACAGCAGGGCAAGTGACCCCTTGCTCAAGCCAGGGACCTTAGGCTCAAGCTGGTGAGCCTTGCTCAAACTAGACGAGCCTGCACTCAAGCTGGAGACCTTGGGGTTTCAAACCTCGGTCCTCCGTGTCCCACCGCCTGGTCAGACTATTTTATTTTAATTTATTGATTTTAGAGAGGGAATGGGAGGGAGATAAAGAAACAGAAACATTGATTTGTTCCTATTTGTGCCTTGACCAGGGATCGAATCCACAATCTTTAAGTATTGACATGACATTCCAACCAACCGAGTGAAAGAAGAATCTTGATTTCACGGGAGCCAAGCCAAGTTTTGAATGGGATTTTTTATAATCAACAATTCATTTAAGTAAAGCCAGAATGTGTAGTAAGTTAGACAGGTTTAAAAACATCAATATAAGCATTTATAAACAATGTAGATAAGCTTACACCAAATGCCTCCAAGGAAGTTTGAACTTATAACATCACATTACAAATCACTAATACAGTTCATCCTCATCTTTATTGTGGCCAGGGTTCGTTCCAGATTTCCAGGTATGCTCAGACATGAGCACAGAGCTTTCCTGTTCAGCTGTGAGGGAACCTTGTCTTACACATTGACCCTACTGAGTGAGACAATTTACTGAACAGGTGTGCAGTAAGGACCCATAGACTTTTTGGACACTCAGCTTTTTAAAACTTAATACTTCTGTTTTTGTTGGTCCCATATCTTATAAATATACCAGCCTCTTCTTGAAGAAATGTTGGCATGAAGAAATGTTAGCAAATTGAGTTGTTATTTACTATAGATCTAAAATGGGGGAACCTCACAGTTTAAAAAGATTGGCAAAGTCAAATCTATAAAAAAGAAAAAAGTGACATCATGTGAAACAGCATGCTACTCTGAGGTTGAGAGATGCAATCTTAGAATCCCAGTTTCTTTGCTTCTTTAACAGATGCAAATACAAACTAAAAGATTGGAGAAATCAGCAGAATGGGCCAAAGAATTAGATAAGTCATTTGGGTAAAGTGGAAACTAAAAACTCATCTATGCTCAGAAGTGGTAATGTATAGTTCCTTTGCTTCCAATTTGATTGGTGCCAACTTGAATTAAAATGGCATTTCAGAAGCATAATTTTTCATGTGCGAAAGAGGAGTTGCAAGTGATATTGCTATTCCAGTCCTTTTTTTCTGTCCTATATGTAATAAGTCATGTTGCAGTCATCATAATCCCTACATCATGTTGTCACAAATTGACTTCTACCTTATTAATTGCCACTGTAATAACATTTTTATGCATCTGATAAGTATTATAATGTAACATTATATCTTATTTTAAAATAAATATTATAAAGTAAAATCCAAAGACATTGAGATTTCTTTCCTTATATTCAGGGCTGGTTGGCTATGTAAGTGTTCAAGCCTATCGGTAAAGGAAGTAGTTGGTGAGTGATGGAGGTGGTAGAAATAAATAGTATGTCTTTGTGACTGAAGAGAGGAGAGGAGCCCACAATACTAAAGGCAAGGTTCAGCTCCTGGTTAACCCCACTGGGCATTTGGCAAAGAGACAGAATAGTTATTAGACAATTTCTTGGTGTCTCTCTTTGAGAATCAATGCTTCAAGGAGTCTTTAATAATGACAGAGGATGATGTGTGAAGTTCCTAACATAGAGCCAGGTGGCACAGGCTTCACCTGCAACCTGGCCCCATCATCTTGCAGCTCTGAAGCCCTGGGTTCACATATACTCCTTTAACCTTGTTCTAACCTATTTTACGTGCCTATCCCTGAGCAACTGTCCTAGCAAAACTTTTACTGGAGCCAAGCAATTGATACCTTGGCCAAATTTATGAAATAAACACTCTGGTTCAACAAAAACAAAAACAATACAAAACAAAATTTATGTATAAAAAAACTACAATGGAGCCATTTGATCCTTTAAAAAGAGTAAACCATGGAGTCAGACTGTTATCTCTACTGTTACTTATAAGATTTATATCTTTTATGTCCTATCTTCTAGTGAATTTTCTATACATCTTACAGTAAGCTGAAAGTGTTAATATCAAGGCATTCTGACCAAGATAGGTATGATAGAATGAGCAAATTGTCTTTACTGCTATATAGTGCCCGTATCCCCTTCATTTCAAACTTGAATATAAAACAGCGGGACATCAAATCATTTTTACCTTCCCATAGCTGCATATGTGTAGTTTATGAGAAAACTTGAATACTGATAATGCTACAGGGAATGTACAGAAGTGAAACTTCTAAACTAATGCTTACAATCAGTGAGCTAGATCTTTAACTATCTTCTGTTCATGCTGATATCTTTATGGTAAGCAATTTCCTATTTTTTACCCCTGAAGGAAACTGACTTTTGTCCATTTTTCCAGCTGTTAAAGTGCACACATTTCAATTCAAATGCAAATTGTTCCAAAAGTCTTACACATGTTTTTTTAATCTAAATTTGACTGTGCTTATTAACTAGTAAATCACCAAATACTTATATTTTTAAAGGATTATCAAGTTTACCAAGTTATATAACAATGCATTTAAAATTTTATTGGTTCACTCATGAATCTTTGACTTTTGATAAAATAATAACAGTCCTGCAAAAAGGTATTACTGTTCATCACCAGGAGAAGCTAATCATTTGCTGACGTCTGACAGTGTGAGCATAGTAGGTATTCATGTTCTCATTAAAAGAAGTCAAGGTTCTTCTGTGTGTCTTCCAAGCTAATTACAGCACAAATTCATAATGATGATTAAAGAGCATTCCCTTATTTAAAGAATACTCTCTTCACCCAATGCAAATTTAGTAGTATGACATATAAATTATAACAAAGGCCAAAAGGAAAATTGCTTTAGTATATACTACAAAGAATAGGGTCTCTGGCTTGCTAGACTGTAGTTGTGTTGGTTTGAACCCTCAGGAACTTCCTGAGTGGAATCTGAAACTGCCCTCTTAGCTGGAGAGCAAGGGGAGGCTGAAGAAAGAGGCAGTCCACTCCAGATGGGTACCAGGCAGTTTTAATAAACAAAGGAAATTAATGATGAGGCTTGTCTTGGGTGGCCACACAAGGAGTAGTCTCTGCACCCACCTGGCAGAATCTTAAAGTTTTTTTAAAACATATTATTTGTTGATTTTAGAGAGAGGAGAGAAAGAGAGACAGAAGGGGGTGCAGGGAGCAAGACTCAGTTGCTTCACATATGTGCCTTCATCAGGCAAGCCCAGGGTTTCAAACCAGTGACATCAGCATTCCAGGTCAACACTTCATCCGCTGCACCACTACAGATTAGACTTTTTTTTTTAATTTTAATTTTTTAAATTTTATTTATTGAGCAGAAATCTTAAAAGTTGATATAGAGGCCTTAACTGGACTTAATCACATGGACTGTCCAGGTGATCTTACCTTATTCTTTCTGATTGCATCCTTAAAAACAGCTTCCACTATGGGAATGGTGAATGTAACAGACATTCCAAGGACAGGGAAGGGGGTGAAGAACCTCCCAATGCCTGGGTCTGGCTCACGAGTCAACCAGTGGTTATCTTGATGACCCCTTCCAACAAAGAGTTTCAATCAGTTAGTTATTTATCCTTGCTTCTCAGGTGAAGTACAAGTCTCATAACTTGTATTGCTCACATTTATTAGAACCAGCTTGAATACCACACTCATTTCTGTGAAAAAAGCTGGCACCAAATGCCAGGAGCTACCATTCTTTCTTTGATCCTCCATGTACCTCAGGGGTCTGTCTGATACAAAACGGATACTCAGTAGGCTTCCTTGCTGAGCAGTGAGGAGTGCTTGTCAGCCTCACTTCGCTCCTTGCTGTCACACAACCTTGCAGTAGAAAACAGGTGTTCTGCCATCTCTCCAATGATGCTGTTTGCAGTGCAGTAAAGTCATACTTTCCTCAACTTCAGTCTTAGGGGTTTTTCTATGGAAGGCACTTGGAAATAAAAACAAAACTTCTCCATTTTTCTTGTGTTCAACCCAGGTTGACTTCTACCATAACTTTCTTTCTTTTTTATTATTTATTTATTCATTTATTTTTAAAGACAAATGGTTTATTTGGTAACAAGGAGTAAAAAAGGAATCCTAATTTCTTTTCTTTTTCTGATGATTGAACTGCAATAGTCAAAGGGAGAGCAGCATATAAAAATTCTCTTGCAGTCCTTGATCTTTTGCAAAAGTGCAAAGATACCTGAGTTATGTGACTTGCAATTATTATTTTCTAGACAGAAGTGCCAGCTGTTGTGCTTTCAAATATAGCTATAGTTATATTTTCCTTCTTATCTTCAGGGAGTATGGTGCCTCATTTGATGCCCAGTCCCCAGTCAACTGTGGGGGGCAGCCTGCCTTCCAAGAAAGAAGTTTTCATCTCTGAACATAGCCTTATCATCATCAGCGGTCTCAGCCTTGGCCTCTTCTTTGAAAAGCTGCCCCTGCCTCAGTGTAGGCATTGCATTTTTTTTTCTTTATAGAAAATACTCTGAAGTGCTTAGTCAGATCCTTGTTCGAGGGTTCCATTTTGTCCAAGGGCTTATTATCTGTGGGTAGTCACAGAGGGATGTAGGGTTAATACATATCACTTCCAGGAACTCCTCAACCCACATATCGAGGGGCCTGGCTGTGGTCCGAGCTGGAGGACACTCAGCAGCCTTTGCCACACAAATACCATCAATAATTTTGTGAGTCCTTTTAATTTCTAAGATTTTAGTTTCTGGCAGCTTCACCCCCAGGGCTTCCTCAAACTCTTCTACAAGAAGGGTGAGGTGAAGTCAATCTTGGAGGCTTGGCCCTCTGGGTCATCTAGATCATAGATGACCTTGGAATTGCTTGTAATGTGCTTTACCATCTCTGAAATTACTTTTTCTCAGATTTCCACAATTTTGTGACAGTCTGCGTAGGCCATGCAGAATTCACAGGTGGTAAACTCAGGGTTGTTAGTCAAATTAATTCCTTCATTCCAGAAATGGCATCCAATTTTATTAACCCAGTCATTGCCACCAACCACTAGCATCTTATGGTAGAGTTCTGGAAACATTTTTATATATAAATTCACATCCAGTTTATTGTGGTCAGTAAAAGGCTTGGCCATAGCTCCCTCTGAGTTGATGTTCATTATGGGAGTTTCAATCTCTAGAAATACCAACTCATCTAATAAACTTCTTATATGTGTGATGATCTTAGAGAATATGATTAATTTCTGCCTCACAAAGTCATTCAGAATCAAGTGTAAGTATCTCTCATCAGAGATATAGTGTTTTTGATGCTGAACTGAGCGTACATGAGCAAGGAGACAGCAGTGTGATCTCATAGAAAATAATGTTCAAAATAAATTAAAAAAAAAAAAGAAAATAATGTTCAGCTCACCCTTCTTGGTTTTCCCAGGATTACCCTGAACTCTAAATATGTCTCCTAAATGCAGCTTGTTATTGACAAATAAATTCTTCTTCTGATTTATAATTCCTAGAATTGGCCATGACTTGCACTATTATTCTGAATTTGGTGTTTATAATTTTTATTTCTCGCTCCTTTTAAGACATATTAAATATTTATTTATGTGGTATTTTACTATATATATATTATTGGCATAAGCATACATCATTTTACTGTATTTCACAGAATATATATATAAATTGAGGGCAATGCTCTCCACCAGCAAAAAAATATTTTGACTTGCTTGATTGTGATACTTATTTTATTGTGGTCAACTAGAACTGAGACTTCAATATCTCTGAGATATGCCTATACTTACTAATATATACTCAACAATTATCCATGTAGCTATGAGTAGATGTGGATTCTTCTTTCTTGCTGCTATATACTACATTATTAAGTATCATTAATCCTTTCTCCTATTAAGATACAATCAATAAGGGCCCTGGCCAGTTGGATCAGCAGTACAGCGTCAGCCCATCATGTGGAAGTCCTGGGTTTGATTCCTGGTCAGGGCACACAGGAGAAGCGCCTATCTGCTTCTCCACCCCTCCCCCTCTCCTTCCTCTGTCTCTCTCTTCCCCTTTCACAGCTAAGGCTCCACTGGAGCAAAGTTGGTCTGGGTGCTGAGGACTGCTCCATAGCCTCCGCCTCAGGCACTAGAATGGCTCTGGCAGCAACAGAGCATCGCCCCCTGGTGGACATGCCAGGTGGATCCCGGTTGGGCACATGCAGGAGTCTGACTGCTTCCCTGCTTCTAACTTTGAAAAAATAAAAAAATAAAATGATACAATCAATAAGCTTATGACTATCTGTGTATGTCTGTGCACTATATTTGCATATGTTGAACCATCATTGCATAACTGGAAAAAATCCCACTTGATAATAGTATATGACTTTTCTAGTGCACTGTTCAGTTCAGTTTGCTAATATTATAGTTTGTTTGAGAATTGTGCATCCATGTTCATCAGAAATACTGGCTTATAATTTTCTTTTCTTGTAGTATCCTTGTCTGACTTTGGTATTAGAGCAATGCTGGCCTTCAAAAAGGAGTTTGGAACTAATCTCTCTTCTTTCATTTTTCAAAAGAATTTGAGAAGGATTAGTATTAACTTTTTATTTAAATGTTTGGTAAAATTTATGAGTAAAGCCATCTGATCTTGGAATTTTGTTTTGTTGGGAGGCTTTTTAAAAAATTATTATTGCTAATTCAATCTCCTTACTAGTAATTTGTTCAGCTTTTCTATTTCTTTACAATTTAGTCTTGGTCAGCTGTATGTTATAGAAATGTATCTAATTCTTCTAGGTTTTTTTAGTCTGTTGACATATTCAATTTGTTTATAGTGGTCTTATGATTTCTTGCATTTGTGTAGTATCAGTTTTAATGTCTCCTCTTTTGTTTTTAATTCTATTTGAGCTCTCTCTCTCTCTCTCTCTCGGTAAACCTAGTTAAATCTTTGTCTATTTTGTTTATATGTTCAAAAACCAGTTCTTAGTTTCATTGATCTTTTCTATTGTTGTTTTAGTCTCCATATAATTTATTTCCACTCTGCTTTTTGTTGTTTCCTGCCTTCTACTTTGAGCTTAATCTGATCTTCTTTTTTTAGTTCCTTAAGGTGTAAAACTGGATTGTTTATTTAAGATCTTTTTCTTAATGTAGGTGTTTATTGCTATACTAGTATTCATTTATTATATGTTCCAAGATCCAGTGGATGGCTAAAACTTCAGGTAGTATCAAACCTTATATGTCTATATATACTATGTTTTTTTCCATACATATATACCTGAGAGAAAGCTTAATTTATAAATTATATACAATGAGAGATTAACAATGACTTGTAATAAAATAGATCAATTATGACAATTTATTGTATTAAAAGTATGTGAATGTGTCCTCTCCCTCTCTCAAAATATATTGTTGTACTATATAATCAACCCTCTTCTTGTGATGATGTGAGATGATAAAATGCCAAACCTATTCCTGAATCTATATAATCATTCCTTGCTTGCTGTAAATGGGTTGATGTCACTTGTTTCAGATCTTTTGTTGCAGTCTTTCTATAGGTTCAGTGCTTTCTAATGTTCCATCATTCAAAACATGTTTTCTGTTCATGTCTTTCACATACAAATCATATACCTTTTCCACCTTAACTAGGCACTTATCATGTACTGTGGACATAATTTTTGCACTTTAAGGCATGACAGAAAAAATAGCATGGATTTCTTTTTTCTTCTTCCCAATTCCACAAATAGAAGATTCAGTCATACTGTAAATCTTGGCAACCTCAGCATATAATTTTTTTCTTTCCTTATTAAGTTGAGAACTGTTATCTTTTTACATAAAGGAAGAACTTTAAGGTTTCTCTTTGGCATAGCTGAATTGCCAGCATCACTACTCTTGTGCTTTGGAATCATTATTAGAAAAATAAGGGTTACTTGAACACAAGCACTGTGATATGACAGTTGACTTGATAACTGAAATAGCCACTAAGTAACTAATAAACAGGTAGAATATACAGTATAGATTTGTTGGACAAAGGGATGATTCATATCTCACCTTGGACATAGTAAGGTGTTGCAAGATTTCATCAGGCTACCCAGAGAGGCATGCAATTTAAAACATAAATTGTTTATTTCTGTAATTTTTCACTTCATATTTTTGAACTGTGGTTGACTATGGGTAACTGAAACTGTGGAAAAAGGGGAG
Organism: Saccopteryx leptura; assembly: GCF_036850995.1. Classification (NCBI taxonomy): domain Eukaryota; kingdom Metazoa; phylum Chordata; class Mammalia; order Chiroptera; family Emballonuridae; genus Saccopteryx; species Saccopteryx leptura. Next base: position 175,985,283 of record NC_089504.1, on the reverse strand, counting down.
ACTAATGTACAATATCTTAACATTATTTATGGGTTCTTTGACTTTAAAAAAAACAATGTACAACAAAACTTATTTTACCACTTATAAATAAGAGTTAAATTCTTACAGCATCTCAACATTATATCAAAATAATGTTGAGCAATCAATGTTATTTGAGAATCTGTTGTATGAACTTGCCTTTCAGAACTGCTTTTGCTGCATTCCTTAAACTTTGGTATATTGTATTTCCATTTTCATTTTTCTCAAGGTATTTTTAAGGTAATATTTTAATTTCTCTTTTGATCTCTTCTTTGCCCCATTGTTGTTAAGTAGTATATTATTTAATCTCCACATATTTGTAAATTCTTTAGTTTTATCATTTTTATTAATTTCTAGTTTCATATAAAAATGCTTGATATGATTTCAATCTTCTTAACTTTATTAAGAATTGTTTAATGACCTAAAATATAATCTACCCTGGAGAATGTTCCATGTATACGTGAGAAGAATGTATTTGCTGCTATTGGACAAAATGTTCTATAAATGTCTTAAGTCTACCTAGTTTAATGTGTAGTTAAAGTTCAATGTTTCCTTAATGATTTTCTGTCTAAATGATCTATCTATTGTTGAAGTATTGAGGTAAACTATTATTATTGTATTACTTTCAATTTTTCCCTTCAGGTCTATAAATACCCTTTCCATTATAAAAGATATATTTTTTTAAGATTTTATTTATTGACTTTAGAGAGAAGAGAGAGAGAGAAAGAGACAGAAAGAAAGGAAAGGGGGAGTGAGCAGGAAGCATCAACTCATAGTAGTTGCTTCTCGTATGTGCCTTGACAGGCAAGCTCAGGGTTTTAAACCAGCAACCTCAGCATTCCAGCTCAATGTTTTATCCACTGCACCACCACCATTGGCAAAAGATTCTTCTAATTGTAAAAATTACATTGGGCCCAACTGGATAATACAGGATAATCTCTCTATGTAAGGTTAATTTTTGAGTCAATCTTAATTCCATCTGCAATTTCAGTTCCCTTTTCCAAGTAACCTAATGTATTCTAGGTCCCAAGAGTTAGAACATGCACATTAGAAGAGGAGCATTATTCTGACTGCTACATGCACACACAGCAAACTTCCTTAGCAATACAATTACTGGGATTAAAAATTGCCAATCATGATAGCCATAGCTAAATAAATCTTAAGCAGAAATGTTGTTCCCTTTCCTTGACAACATTATTAGAAATTATCACCTGCAAGTTAGATATATGCAAAATGGAATCTACTTCTGGTTTTAATTTTTGTTTTTTTAGTACTTGTGACATGAAACAAGTTTTCATAAGTACACTAGACATTTGCTTTTTGCTTCTATGATTTGCCTAGTAATATCCTTTAAGCATTTCTTCTGAGTGAATTTTTTCTTATTGATTTGTAGAAGTTATTTATATGTTCAAATTGCTGAAAAATAAGACTTCATTAGATTTATCAGTGCTCCTGCAAAGGCTCCATTCTCTTGTGACATGAGAATGTATATGATATGATGACAAGCAATGTTTGCTTTCCCTTCCTTCACAAATATCTTACTCTTCATGTACATTGCAAATGTTAATAATTTATTTAATTTTTCTGACAGAAAAGGATAATGAACATTGTTTTCTCTCTGAGTGGGCCAGATGATAGCATACTGGTCTAGGTTCCTAGACTAACCCTCCAAGATGCCAGGATGACTGAAGAACTCGCTCCCAGGAATATATGTTTAATGATGGAAGGAGTCCTAGAATTTAGAGATAACTCTAGTGTCTTAAACAAACAATGGGATTATCTGATCCCTGGAAAGATTTTACTTACATACAAAATGGCTGGAACAAAAAGGAGACCCTTTTAGGAGAAAAGGAGACAACTTCTTTCTTTACCTTTATAAATAAAGAAAAATCTTTTTTTATTTTATTTTATCTAGGAGTGTCTAGCTATTGGCATAGTACAATTGATTTGGCTCTCATCATCTTACTCTAGTCATAAGGATTAAGAAAAAGACAATGAAAACATTTATTTTTTGTGTGTGATATCTAATAAGAAATTTATCTTTAATCCAGAACCTAGTGTATGTGCATTCAGAACAAAACTAATAAAAATAGGCCCTGGCCGGTTGGCTCAGTGGTAGAGCGTTGGCCTGGCGTGCAGAAGTCCCGGGTTCGATACCCAGCCAGGGCACACAGGAGAAGCGCCCATCTGCTTCTCCACCCCTCCCCCTCTCCTTCCTCTGTGTCTCTCTCTTCCCCTCCCGCAGCTGAGGCTCCATTGGAGCAAAGATAGCCTGGGTGCTGGGGATGGCTCCTTGGCCTCTGCCCCAGGTGCTAGAGTGGCTCTGGTCGCAACAGAGCATCGCCCCCTGGTGGGCAGAGCGTCGCCCCTTGGTGGGCGTGCCGGGTGGATCCTGGTCGGGCGCATGCGGGAGTCTGTCTGACTGTCTCTCCCCATTTCCAGCTTCAGAAAAATACAAAATAATAATAATAATAATAATAATAATAATAATAAATATTGAAAACTCAATACAAATTCTAATACTAACACTTTTATCTATTACTGTTTTATATCTGAATCCAAATAAATATTTAAAGAAAGGATATAAATAACAGAAGTAGAACATCTGTCCTAATTAACCTTCCCTGTTACCCATAAATGATTCCTTCGTTTTCAATTGAAGGATAAGATATTAGAGGTGTGGGCATGTTTTCCTAACTGACTTTCACTGAGGGACTGACAGGGCATACCAAACACTTTATAGTTGGGATTCAAAGCCTAAGATAAAGAAGTCCAGAGTGTAGAAAGTAGGAGCATGAGCAAAAAATTATATAGGCAATGGATCTGAGGGATATCTATTAGTAAGTGGTGGCATCTATCCACAAAGACTGGAGTACAGAGCAGAAATCATGATCTCTCAAAAGATCAGATACTTCAGAGAAAATATTGACCACCTTTCCCAGGTGGACAGAAGCCAAACACTACAATTTGGCCAGCATCATCAGGAACAAATGCTAGGCGATGAAGTAAGACTTGGCAGGTTATTTTTTATAGCATATTGGAGGATAGTGAAATGAAGACATCACCTTGCACGGGTCAGAGAGTCAGCAAACAGAGATGGACTCATATATCAAATGTGGTGAGATGGTTAGAGAACAAAACCATGATCCAACTGAAGAGTCTACAGCAGAATCAGCCAAGACAGAACAAGGTTTTGGAAGTACAACAGAGGTGTTTACTTAATAGAGAGATAAGTAGAAGCTGGAGTCAGGGACTCTGTTGATCACCTTGCACTGTAAAGTGCCTGAGAGTAGAGGGGAGAGGGAGCAAAGCAAGACTGATTTCCCAGAGAAAATGGAAAATTAATGCGATGTCAATTATGGAACAAAGGAGCAGAGACTCAGCTACTGGAATGATAGAATAAGCTGAGAAATTTGTATAGTGAGACCAAAGTAAAAAAGCTAAATTTTGTTTGTTTGTTTGTTTGTTTGTTTATTTTTAGGTGAGAGGAAGGGAGATAAGGAGACAGACTCTTGCATGAGCTCCAAAACAGCAACCCCATCTGGGGCCAATGCTCAAGTACCATGCTATTTTTTTAGCACCCAAGGCTGTTGTGCTTCAACAGAGCTATTTTCAGCACCAGGCCCACTCTCTAACAAATCCAGCCACTAGCTGTGAGAAAGGCAGAGGGAGAGAAGGTGGAGAGTGAGGGCAAAAGCAGATGGTTGCTTCTTGTTTGCTTCTCTTGTGTGCCCTGGCCATGAATCAAACCCAGGAAGTCTATATGCTAGGCCGACACTCTATCCACTGAGCTACTGGCCAGGGCTTACTTTTTTTTCTTTCGTAAGTATTTATAGTAATACAAAACAGAGATAAAGCCAATCACTTATATCCCAACCAATGGCTCTATGAAAAAGTATTGTTGTTTTTATATAGATGTTTCAAAACAAGAGGAATTCCTTTTAAGATGGAAAAATTTTGGAGTACTAGTTTCCAAAAGCATACAATTCCTCTTATTTTGTAAACTGAGATGAGTTTCTTAAAGATGAATGTTTCTGATGCATATGCTTGCATAATTTCTAAATGGTACAATTATACTATTTAGGAAATACATTTGCCACAAGACTGAACATAAAAGTGTCTGTAATTATCTACATTAGCATGAGAAAATAAGGACTGTGCCCAGATTTGAAGATCTAGGATAAATTAAAGTGCTTTAATTATCTTTTTACTCTGAAGTAATACTGACTTGTTAAGAATTGTTTACAACCATTTCTAAGGTAATGTTTCCCAATTGTAATGCAGTTTTTAAAGTAACTTTTCCTTTTTTAAAATATGTGCTAAGCCTGAAATTATAAAGCAAAATTATTTTAAAAACCTCCCTAAATTAAAAAAAAAAAAAAAGCCAGATTAACCTTGGCTGGATAGCTCGGTTGGATAGAGTGTCATCCCGAAACAAAAAGGTTGTGGATTCAATCACCAGACAGAGTACATACAGGAACAGGAATAAGTCAATGTTTCTATCTACCTCCTACCCTTTCTCTTACTCTAAAATCAATCAATAAATTTTTTAAAAAAGCCAAATTAACAAGAGTCATCTTAGCCATCTTGTACTTCTGTTACAGAGAAAGAAGATAATTCATAAAGATAATCTGAAGTGAAGCGATTAAGAAAATAATAATTAAACAAAAGAATCTGAAATAAATTTGGCAGTTCATCTTGTTTTAAATTAAAGACATATACATATGCTCTAGAGTGGTTCTTGACGTGCTCTTCCTCCCAGAAGCGTACCCATTCCTTTCTTTCCTCTCAGGCATGCATCTCCTAAACTCTAGGGTCCCCACAAGAGTTGCAAGCAGGGAGACAATGGGCAGTGGTAGCTCCTCTCAGGCTAACCCCCTGAACATTTCTCCAAGTCTCTCTTTTCTCTAACTTCCAGTGAGCCAACAGCAGCGCAGCCTTAGCTCACTTCTGTTGCTTCTTCTATGCTCTGACTTCCCAGTGAGCCAAAGTGGCCCCAACAGGCTCTCCTGTTGTTTCTTCTATCCTAACCCCTTCCTTGTTTCATTGTCCCCAACTTTAACACATGTACAGTGGAACCTTGACACACGAGCACTTAAAATCATGAGAAATTTGAGAGACGAGCAGTCACTCGAGGGATTTTTTGCTTTAAGTCACGAGTGGATATTTGACTCGTGAGCTTCCGCCACCCTCCATTAGATAGCCTGCCAAACATTCTGAAAGGGAAGAAGAAACCAACTTCCATGGAAATGTTTTTGTTGAAATGACCTCTAAGTGAAAGCAAGAAAAGTGTGGTGAAAAAGCCAAAACTCAGTGAAGAAAATGATGTTTGTTGGGCAAATGAGTTTGTAAAATTTGTATTTTCTGAGTTTGCTCACTTTTATTGTTAAAAATGACACTAGGTAGCTATCTGTGAAATTGCATATTACCTTCCTGCTTGGGAAGGGCCATTGTTATGCTAATGTCTCCTCTCCCTCCACCAGCATCTTTGCCTGACCTTGAAGGTAAATACACTTCATAAACCAATTTATTTCTTTACATTCTATCTTATTATATATATGTATATATATGTTTGTTATTTATAAAGTACATTTTCTTATTTAAAAGCATATGAAACAAAAAATTTGTGTGGTTTTTGGAAGCCGGAATGGATTAATTGCATTCCCATTAATTTAAATGGGGAAATTCGATTTGACACATGAGCAAACTGAATCACAAGCTCAGCCATGAAATAAATTAAACTCGTGTGTCAAGGTACCACTGTACCCTCAAAAAAAAAAATAGAAGAATGGTTTTTGAAATGTGGCTACTACAACTCAACTAAAGGACTGAATTTTAATTTTATTTAATTATAATTTAAATATTTACATATTGGACAGCGTAGCTCTAGAGAATGTTAAAGTTGGTATTTAAATGAAGAGAAAAAAAATGTTTTTCCGCCATGTTCAGATAGCTCAGTTGGTTAAACTAGAGCATTGTCCTGATAGGCCAAGGTTGCGGGTTTGATTCCTGGTCATGAGATGTACAAGAATCAACAAATGAATGCGTAAATAAACGGAACAAGAAATCAGTGTTTCTCTTTCTTCCTCCTTTTTTCTTTCTCTAAAATTAATGATAAAATTTAAAAATAATAACAATAACATGTTTTTTTTTCCATTTAGGACCTCATTTAAGAGTTGAGGGAAAATCTTTTTAAAAAGCATTTTACAACATGTTGAAAACTGAAAATAAACTGAAATTAGTAGAAAGAGTAGTTTAAGTCAAACATCCATGTCAAAAGGGGAACATTTTGTTATACAATCACATTTATGGAATTGGAGAAACATTTTACAAGAAAGTTGTCAGTCTGAGAGCAAAAAATATATAAGAACTTGGGGGAGATGAGATATTAATATTAATGCAATTGCTTTATTTGAGGGAAAAGTAAATAGATTTTGTGAATTACCTGCTGATCCTTCCCTTGTTTTGAGTAGTCTATTAAAAAATATGATTAAATAATGGTTTAAAAAATTTTCAAATTTACAAGTTGCCCATGTGAAACCTTGAGAAGTTGAAGTTCTCCTGTATTTTTTATGTTCCTCCAGGTGTACAGGACTTCAATTTTACTAGAAACTAGTATCTTAGACAATAGCTCATAATGTTTTACCATATGCAGACCTTTGTACCAGGTGGTGATAGAAATTGCCAAAGCACACACACACAACAGCAACAACAACAACTGGAAGATATGGAACATTAATTCCAAGAATTGTTTATAATGTAAGTAGGAAGACAAAATATGCATGTGTCAAATGTTTGATGAATTCCTAAACACAGCGTCAGAAATAAGAGTGTAATAGAGCTGTAGTCACAGGAGAAACAGCTGAGTACTTGGAAGATAATAAATGGGGGTGACAGAGAACCCTGGGTTCTTAAAGTCTCAAATGCACATATACTTCTGTATGAGTACAAATGCCTATAAAACAGTCTATCATCCATGGTTTATCTTTCCATAATCTGCCTGTTACTTAAACCTGAAATGGTGAAATCCTGATGAGAACTAGCAAGAGCTAAAATGAAGCTGGGTTGTTATTGTGCCTCTATGTCTTTGCTCTCCTTTGTTTTATTTTCCCACTTTAAACTCAAGTAGCCAAGATTATGTTGTGACTGTAACGCTTGTCAATGAGCCCTCTGCCTAATAATCTTTGTCACTTAAACTTTGTCTAGGATCTGAGTATAAAAACACATTTCATTATTAGGTTGAACTCTCCAAAATTAACAGTATTCAATCTTTTAATTTTCCTATATATAGCAATATCAAATGTTCCAACTTATAGTATTGGTAGGTGCAATTCAAAGAATCTTATTATAGGAATAATAATTATAAAAATAAAATTAATTTTCTAAATCATTGTTTCAAATAGTATATTGAAATAAAAGCAGTCTGTCATATTTTTGTACAGCATAATTTAAAATTTTTAAATTTGCAAATTTTTATTACTAAAAAGAAAATATTCACACATGCTTTTAATTTCTGGTCTAAGTCTTGTTTTCATTTTTTTGTCTTAACAGTTTAATACTTCCTCCTTCACAAAATAAGGACTTATGTGTCATAAAAAATAAAATTGGCTAGTCTCTTTGGAACTTTTTCTTAACCAGATCATCCAATTATTACAAAATGTCAATAAGATAATTGCAGTTAATTTAAAAACAGAAAAAAACATTTAAGCCAAGCAGCATTGTTAAAATATATTTAATGAATGGTAATGCATATAGTGACTATGTATAAAGATCTTCAGGATATATTAAATGACAAAAGCAAAGCATAGAAGAGTGTGTGGTTGGCTATTTTTTAAATTAAAAAAAATTTAAGACTTTATTAATTTTAGAGAAGGAGAGAGAGAAACGGGGTGGAGTAAGAAGTACCAACTCCCATATGTGCCTTGACCAGGCAAGCCCAGGGTTTCAAACCAACAACTTCAGCGTTCCAGGTCAACACTTTATCCACTGCACCACCATAGGTCAGGATGGTTTGCTATTTTTTTTAAAGAAAAGAGAAAATAAAAATATCTTTATAAAAGCACTAGCAGCATACACAATAAACTATGATAAAAAAATAAGAAAGCAAGAGTGGAAGCAAGAATAATAACTATATATATCTTTTTATATTGTTTTTGACTTTTGAACTATGTGAATATGTTACCTATTCAAAATATTAAACATTAAAAAGATATAAATAGGCACTAATTTGTCATTTTATTTGTTTTAATATCAGAGTACCACTGTTGCAAAAATGCCTGTTTTTAACTATAGCAGCAGTTCAAGAAAGAAATTTTCAAAAATGTTAGGTAAAATTAACTAGTATTTAGTATAGGAGTTCTCAGTTTTATTGTGCATACAATTTCTTAGATGCTTTGTTAATAATTTATATTCTTGGGACCTAATTTAAGTGATAAATTAGTAAGGTTGAAGTGAGATTAAGAATTTGCATTTTAACAACTCTAAATAATTGTCATCCTGAATGCATTAAACCTACAACCTGACATCTTAAAATTGTTATTTTATTACAGCATTAAAAAATTCTCAAATAAGTAAAGTACTGTTTTAATATCTAAAAATAGTAATTTTCTAACAAGAATATTTTTCCAAATTTATTATGATTTTATTATGTTCATTAGCTAATATTATAAGTTAAGCCTGGGCACTGGCCGGTTGGCTCAGCAGTACAGTGTTGCCTGGCATGTGGAAGTCCCGAGTTTGATTTCTGGTAAGAGCACACAAGAGATTTCTGGTCAGAGCACACAAGAGAAGCAACTATCTGCTTCTCCTCCCCTCCCCCTCTCACTTCTCTCTTTCTCTTCCACTCCCAGAGCCTTGGCTCAATTAGTCTGAGCTCAAGGACCCTGGGCACTGAGGATGGCTCATAGAGCCTCTACCTCGAGCACTAAAAATATCTTGGTTGCAAGCATGGCTCCAGATGGGCAGAGCATGGGCCCCAGACAGGGGTTGCTAGGTGGATCCTGCTCTGGATGCATGTGGGAGTCTGTCTCTCAGCTTCCCTGCCTCTCACTTGATTAAGAAAAGAAAAAAAGGTTACGCCTGACCAGTGGTGACACAGAGGATAAAGCATCGACCTGGAATGCTGAAGTTGCCAGTTAGAAACCCAGGCTAGCCTGATCAAGGCACATATGAGAAACAACTCTTATGAGTGGATACTTCCTGCTCCTCCCTCTACTTTTCTCTCTCTCGCTTCTCTCTCTAAAGTCATAAATAAAAATTTTAAAGTATATAGTTCAGTGGCATTTAAAAAAATTTTTTAATAAAAATTAATATTTGCCAGTCCAAATATTTCTTCATATTTAACATTAACTAATAAAATTATATAATAAACCATAAGGAAATAGCAGAAGCACTGTAGATTTATCATTCAAATAAAAGGAAGGTTTTATAAAAATTATTGAATAAATTTTAAACTTTTAAGGTCTTGGTCGGCTGGCTCCATGGATAGAGCATTGCCCAGCATAAGGATGTTCTGAGTTTGATTGGTCAGGGCACACAAAAGAAAGAACCATTTCCCCCCTCCCTCCTTCTTTTTCTCTTTCTCTCCCACAGCCAATGGCTCAATTTGGTTTCAGCATCAGTCAGCTCAAATAGATCAGTTGGTTTGACCATGTCAACCTCAGGCCATAAGAAGAGCTCAATAGCATCAGCCCCAGACAGGGGTCGCAGGGTGGATCTTAGTCAGGGCACATGTGGGAGTCAGTATCATTATCTTCCTTCCTCTCACTTAAAATAATAATAACATTTAAAGCAGAGTAGTAGGCATTGTTAACCTTTGTATTTGTTCATCTTCTGAATGTCATTTCTATGTTTGGGCAACTTTTCACTTTATGAGTTTTGTTAAAAGAGAAATTAACTTTTAATACAGAAGTTGGATACACTCTAATAAAAAAACATTATTTAGAGCTATAAACAAACTTTGCTCACATTCAAGGACACAAAAATGAGAACCTGCATTCTTTCTAGGGTAACTTTCAGGTGTGGTTTTCTAGTTCTACAAGAGAGACACTGTAAGCAAGCTACTCAATGCTTTTTAATATAATCTTTTTCCTGCTTAAAAAATATATATAAATTATTGATCTTATTTTTCATTACTATTTGTAAAAAGTCTGACTAATCCATGTGAATTTAAAAATCAATGAAAATGTCACAAAGAAGAAATAAGGCCTAGTAGAAGCTCATGCAAAGAAAAACCAAATGGATATAGTTGATTGCAACATAACACAAGACATCAAAGTTATGTGCTTGCCCCAAAATGTCCATCCAAACTTGGGAAGAGGAGCAGCATTGAAAAGACAGAGATTGTGACAAGAAAAAAACCATCACTAATTTAGATTCGAAAGCTCTGCCCTGACCCATGCCAGGTGGTGCATGGCTCTGGCCCCACATTCTAGAGAGTTTTTCAGAGGAAGGCTTGAAAAAACTGCCAAAGCAAACAGATATTTGCAAGTATGAAGACAAGACTTGATGAAAGCACACCATCTTTTAATAACTCAAAGACTCTTCTGTGAGGGGAAACATAAGAAATGTACACTAGCATATGGTCAGGATTTGCACAGGACATTATTTCATAGTGAGACTTACTTAACAATTAAAATTAGATAAAGAAAAAAATAGCATTCATTGGAGGCCTAATAATAACTTATTGGCATGTTAAAAAGTCAGATGTTTCCATACTATGAAATTTACTTTATGAACCTCAAACCTAGTTTTATCCATTTACTTTGTTTAGTTTACATTGTCTTTTTCCAGATGATATTTGCCACAACACTGGAAATGAATAAAATTCATAAATCCTTCCTGCCATACCTGTGCTGATGCTGGGACAAATGTGTCACAATCTATCATTGCCACCACAAACTGACAAGTTCTGTCCACATAGACCAGGGGTCCCCAAACTTTTTACACAGGGGGCCAGTTCACTGTCCCTCAGACCGTTGGAGGGCCGGACTATAAAAAAAACTATGAACAAATCCCTATACACACTGCACATATCTTATTTTAAAGTAAAAAAACAAAACAGGAACAAATGCAATATTTAAAATAAAGAACAAGTAAATTTAAATCAACAAACTTACCAGTATTTCAATGGGAACTATGGGCCTGCTTTTGGCTAATGAGATGGTCAATGTCCGGTACCATATTTGTCTCTGCTAGCCGTAACAAGTGATATGATGGGCTTCTGGAGCCATGACGCGAGCCTCCCAGGTCACTGGAAGTAGTACTGTACTGGAAGTAGTACTGTACAGGAGCGACACTGGGCTTTGAGACACCGCCACATACAGTGCTCCAGCATCCGCATCCTGTGCTCCTCTCACTGACCACTAATGAAAGAGGTGCCCCTTCCGGAAGTGTGGCAGGGGTGGGATAAATGGCCTCAGGGGGCTGCATGCTGCCCGCTGGCAGTAGTTTGGGGACCCCTGACACAGACCACCTTTAAGCTTTCAGAAAGAAGTAAAGGAATTCTGAAATAGTCATGTAGAATTTATTAGTGGAAGATCTATGAAATGGTACATGAGATTCCACTGGAGGAAACAACAACATTGTATGTAAAAAGATGGGTGGGGCTTAAGAGTAAAGGCCTTTGGCCAGTGGAGAGAACATTTGAAAGAATATAATCACCTGGATGGTTGCTCATTGGCTAGAGCTCAGCTGACATGCAGATGTCCTGGGTTTGATTCCTGGTCTGGGTACACAAGAGAAGCAACCATCTGTTTCTCTTTCCACCTCTCCCCCTTCTCTCCCTCTTCTCTTCCCATAGCCAGTGGCTTAATTTGGTTCCAGTGTTGGCCCAGGTGCTGATGATAGCTCAGTTGGTCCAAGCATCTTCCCCAGAAGGGGGTTTTCAGGTGGATTCTGGTTGGGGCATATATGGGAGTCAATCTCACTATTTCCCTTCTTCATACTTAAAAAGAAAAAGAAGAAGAATATGGCAGGTTGACTCACAAAACTGAAAGTGGGGATTACAAAATGCTGGAATGCTGATAGGTTGCCAGAAGCACTCATTAAAAATTTCATTAGAAATGTTGGTAATCTGCCTGTTTGAAAAGGAATAAAATGGGGCCCAAAATATTGAGATCTGTGGTTTGAATTTATCATCCAGGAATGGGAAAAATCCAAATATTTGAGAGCACCAGAGATTTGAAACTAAATTTAATTATTCTATGCTTAAGTCAAAGAGTGTTGATGGGACAAACCTTAAGAGTTATGAACATCAGTAGATTCAGGAAAGAGCCTAAATTCTTACCTACCTTCATGTACTCTTTTGATGAACTCATCTAGTTCCATAATTTAAATACTATTGCTGTGTTTATGACTCATACAAATGTGTCTCAGAACTACAGTGTGTCCCTAAAGTCATGGTGCACTTTTGACCGGTCACAGGGAAGCAACAAAAGATGATAGAAATGTGAAATCTGCACCAAATAAAAGGAAAACCCTCCCAGTTTCTGTAGGATGATGTGGCAGCATGTGCGCATGCACAGATGATGACGTAACACCGTGTATACAGCAGAGCAGTCCAGGGCAATGCCAGTCGAGATGTAGACTGTACAGAGGAAAGTTCAATGTGTTCTGTGGCTCACTAAATTCGAAATCGTGACCAAAGTGCAACATGAATATCGGCGTGTTTATAACAAAGCACCACCACATAGGAATAACGTTACTCAGTGGGATAAGCAGTTGAAGGAAACCGGCAGTTTGGTGGAGAAACCCATTCTGGTAGGCCATCAGTCAGTGATGAGTCTGTAGAGGCTATACAGGCCTAAGGAGCCCTAAAAACTCTGTGCATGAGCCCACATTGAACTGCACTGAATAGGTATGAAACTGGGAGAATTTTCCTTTTATTTGGTGAAGATTTCACATTTCTATCATCTTTTGTTGCTTTCCTGTGACCAATCAAAAGTGCACCATGACTTTATGGACACACTGTATATGTTCTCTTAACTCCAGATTCCCCTTGGGTCTTTAATAGATATTTCAAACTCAACATGTCCAAATCTCCCAATTTTCATCCATATATTTCTATATATCAATTCAAATAACACCAACCTCCCCCCAATATAAAGCTCTCTATGACTTTCTATCAATGACAGCTCTAAAATTTCTACACAGGCACCCTTTGGAGCAATAACTTGATTGGAAAGTGGAGGTTGGTTAGGGTATTTAGGAAAAATGTTTTAGAAACATTGACATTGCAGGCACACATTTTTACTGAAATTGTGTATTTACTTGAGTGAAGAGAGATTGGGCTGTGATGTTGAACTGCCTCCCTACCTGTAACTTGCAGCCATCACTTGGCATAATTGAGTGGCTCTCCATCGAACTTAATTAATAAAATATTATATTATATAGTTTCCTGAATATTATATAAGCTGGCCTCTGCTTCAATTTCTGATGTCATTGTGAGCCATTGTCTATCTTTTACTCCTACTTTGCCAATTACAGGTACATTCCAGACACAGTACAAATCTTGCTCAAACTAGATCTGGACTTCTCTCAAATTTTTAATACACTAGGCACATTCCTGACTTCAGACCTTTCCATGGGTTGTTCTATTGCCTGAATTACTTTTTATTCCAATTTTGAATAATTTTCTGCCTTGTTATATAAGTTTATTTTATGACACCTCTTTCACAGAAAATGTTCTCTAATCATCTAATTTGAACTATTTTCTCTCCCACATTTAATACTCATTTTTGCATTTTCTATTATATTGGCTTTTGTTAATCTGAACAGTTATTTATTTTATGTGTTCACTAGTAAACTTTTGTATTCTACTATCAGGATATAAACTCCAAGGACAAGGAGATCCAATTTATCTTATTCAACACTATATCACCAAATCAGATCAGTCAATACTAGGTGTTCAATAAACATGTGTAAAAAAATAAATATACAAAAAGATTGGCTAAATCAAATTTTAAACATTAGTAAAGATTGATTACAATGTTAGTAATATTTTATTTAAAAAGAGAATAATTGTAACACTGTAATGTCATTATTAACATGTTGCATAACTTCTAACAGTTATTTACTTAGTGATGTGATATCCATTAATGAACATCTTTTCTGTATATAATTTCACATGATATAACAGTAAACTATTTCATGCAAATGGTTGCTATTGATTATTTTTATGTTGACTGAGTTTCTCATTGGTAAATTCTATAAATTTATACTGTTTTTAATTTATGATTAATCCTCCTTTGATAGTAATTCAACACCTTGTCAAGAAGTTGAATACATAAAAATATTTAAATATATAGTTGATACTACTATTTAAACATATTTTGCTTTCATATTTTTTGAGTAAAATAGCAATAATTTATCTGTAAAGAGAACTATGCTAAAAATGTCCACTAATATTTTTATAAAATTGTGTTTTATATATTAAGTTTTCTCAAAATCAGAGCAATCATTACCACATATTTCATTTGAAAAATGAATAGGTCCAGGTGATTCTAAGAAACATAGATTATGATTATATAGACATACAACTAATTTAAAATTGTCCCAAGCTTATATCAAAAGAAATATTGTTCTAAAAGAAATAAAATTCAGTAGATTTTCAGTGCAGAGCTTTATTATTGACTTCACAGGAGCATTCATTGAAGAATCACACTGGGAAATACATAGACATTAACAGAACTTAAACTATAAACATTTATTTAGATCACTTCAAACATCATGCTGGATGCTGTTAAACATTTATAAAATGATTCATGTCAACACACAGAAAATCAGATTTATTTTAAATAATAAAAATAAAACTTTCCATGAAAATTTGATGCAAAATAAAAAATTACTCTAAAAATTTAGTTTCCCTAATTTAAAAAGTTTCAACTAAACTACAGCTTCTTGTAGAAATATTTATAAAATTGTGTGTGTCAGTAAGTTGCATAAGAAGAATGATATAAATTTTCAAAGAAAACAAATTTATAACTGTTAGGTTTGGGTCCAGAGCCCCTTTAAACTCAACTCCCCTTATCCAACCTACCACTGGATCAATTTCCCATTAAGTGATCTCCCTCAACCAACCCCCTTCCCTTTCAGCAGATCCCCTCACCTCAGGAGGATCTGGGAAGTGTCCTCCCTTGGCAAGGCATTTGGGAGAAGCCTGAGGGTTGAGAAAAATGAAGGAAGTCTGTGACCAAGGACACATGGAGAATATGCTAACCTGGGGCATGACCAGGACACCAACCTGCACATCAACAGATGCCTGCAGCAGTCCCCATATCAGGCACCCGCTTCGTGCAGTTCTCTGCTAATCCCACTAGCAGGGGTAGTCAACCTTTTTATACCTACTGCTCACTTTTGTATCTCTGTTAGGAGTAAAATTTTCTAACCGCCCACTGGTTCCACAGTAAAGGTGATTTATAAAGTAGGGAAGTAACTTTACTTTATAAAATTTATAAAGCAGAGTTACAGCAAGTTAAAGCATATAATAATAATTACTTACCAAGTACTTTATGTCAGATTTTTGCTAAGTTTGGCAGAATAAATCTTTAGAAAACAACTTATTATAGTTAAATCTATCTTTTTATTTATACTTTGGTTGCTCTGTTACTGCCCACCATGAAAGCTGGAACACCCACTAGTGGGTGGTAGGGACCAGGTGGACTTCTACTGCCTCAGCCTCTCTGTTTGCAGATACATAAATAAACTTATAAAACTCATCAGGCCTTGTGCATATTTCCTTTGGCTAACCTAACAATAGCAACTTTTCTTAAAGCCATATTCTCAATATTTTATTTATTATATTTATATTTCTTGAAGTTATATAGATAAATAAAAGTTATAACTATATGTTTAATAGCTATTAAGTTAATTTAATTTTTTCAATTACAGTTTGCTTTAAGTTAATTTTATTTTGATAAAAGTTAGTAAACCTAGTAAACCTCAATAACGAAAGTTATGTTTCAAAATTCAAATCCCTAAAGTCTGTTTCTTTTGACTCTTTATAAAATAATTACACATCGATCATTATAGACTGATAGTATATTAGATGAGCACCTGGCTTATTTAAGTATTGGGAAATAACAGTCCTCATCTTCTTTATTGTCATTTAATAAAAAATGTCTAAATTATTGGCTCAGCGGTAGAGCGTCGGCCTAGCGTGCGGAGGACCCGGGTTCGATTCCTGGCCAGGGCACACAGGAGAAGCGCCCATTTGCTTCTCCACCCCTCCGCGGCGCCTTCCTCTCTGTCTCTCTCTTCCCCTCCCGCAACCAAGGCTCCACTGGAGCAAAGATGGCCCGGGCGCTGGGGATGGCTCTGTGGCCTCTGCCTCAGGCGCTAGAGTGGCTCTGGTCGCAACATGGCGACGCCCAGGATGGGCAGAGCATCGCCCCCTGGTGGGCAGAGCGTCGCCCCTGGTGGGCGTGCCGGGTGGATCCTGGTCGGGCGCATTCGGGAGTCTGTCTGACTGTCTCTCCCTGTTTCCAGCTTCAGAAAAATGAAAAAAAAAAAATGTCTAAATTATAAATTGTATGAATGATTTACACAATGTTTGTTTTCTACTGTCTACTTCTTTAGAAGAATGATAAAACTCACGGGCTAGAAGTTTAGAAAATCTGATTTCTAACCCCAGGATCATCTTTTAATAGACTACTATGAATCAGTCACTTTAGCTTTCTGTGCTTTTCTCTTTTTATCTATGAAATAGTAACAGACACATCTGTACTTCCTAATGCACAGACTCTTTTGTGACAAAATTATTTTAAGTGTCAAATCAATATCTTTAAGTGACTAAAGAATGTCTGGGCATGATTCATGAAACATTTGCTATTTGTTTCCATATCAAAAAAGAACAAGAAAATATCTGGGATGTGGGTTTAATTTTTACCTAACTTCTATTATGAAAAAATATTAATGGTGTATGTATATATTTTATTGGAAAAAAGTGACATGAGTGTTTCAGCTTATGACGTTAGCTTCATACTTACGGACTATGTGAGTGAACTAATTTGGTTACATATGGCAGAAGAATGCAGAGTATTATTTTTCTGTGGCTTAGTTGTGTTTTTATATTCTAAATTATGATTTTACAAGAGTGTTAGGATAGGTGAGTGACTTAGGCTAGGGTGTGTTTTGACCTACACTAAAATTTGGGTTACATCACTGTCATAAGAATTTAACTGTGTTGAAACCTGAGGACCCCTGTACTTTACAAAGTGTTCCCTCAATATTTCTAGTACCCACCTGGCACCATACATAATTATTACAATATTATCAGCTGTATTCCTTCTGCTGCATTTTACATCCCCAAGAGTATTTTGTAACTACCAAATTTGTATTTCTTAATCCTTTTACCTCTTTTATCCAGTTATTTCCCCCAGACTCTTCTTCCCCACAACCATCAGCCTGCTCTCTATATCTATGCATTTCTTTTGTTTGTTCATTTATATTGTTCTTTAGATTCTACGTGTAAGTGAAATGATATGGTATTTGTCTTTCTCTGTGTGACTTATGTCATTTTAGCTTAATACACTCTAGGTTCATCCATGTTGTTGCAAATAGTGAGATTTCATTGTTTTTCATGTCTGAGTAATATTTTATTGTATATAAGAATGGATAGATTTTAGTTCTATATAATGTAAACTGTGCATTTTGAACCACCATAGCCACTTGAAACAATTTTAAAACTATACAAAATATTTCAAATACACAGTACACTCTTCAGAACAGTGGTCTTCAACCTTTTTATACTTGGCAACCCATGCCCCAACTAACCAAAAAGGGAAACATGCAACCAACAAAGTGTTATCTTACTGCACATAACGGTAAATCATACTACAAGCTGCTGCTTACAATTTCTGGTTCACTGGCATCGATCCATGGACCAATGGCTAAAAAACACTGCTTTAGAATATCAAAAAGCTAACAACAGTAATAAGTTGATAAGTAGCAAAAGACTAACATCTATCTCAGTATCAAAAAGGAAATTAAAAGATTATGAAATAATATCACTATGCTGAAACCAAATATTTTCTATCTAAAAGATTTTCCTTTTAGAATATGACCTGAAATAAAAGCATTCTCAAACTAACCAAAATAAAAATATTTACTACTAGCAGACTGATATGAAAGAAAATACTACCAGAGGACAAATTAGTAATGTAAGAAAAAACAAAGATCACATAAACTAGTAAATATGTGCAAAAACTAAGTTAACATTGGTTTATAAGCTGATATTAATGCAATAAAAACAATTCTTCATGCCATTTAAAGTATATGGTGTTGTATTGACCCAAGGATATAGATATAGATCAATAGGATAGAGGACCCAGTAACATATCCAGTGAGGTATATACATTTGGGATATGACAAAGATGGCTTTACATAACAACACAACAATATTTAATCCTCCAACTATTGAGTAATCATGTGGAAAAATGAAATGGACCCCTATTCCACACTATGGATATTCATAAAACTAAACATGGAAGGAAAAACAATAGATAATAGGGCTCTTAGAAGATAATAAAGAGAAATATCTTTATTGTATTAGGGCAGGAAAATTTGTAAAACAAGACACAGAATTAGATACTGATAAAGGAAAGATTATAAAATTGGATTACATTAAAATTAAAAACTTCTAGTTACCAAAGGTATCATTAAGGGTATAAAAATACAAATCACATAATGGGAGAGCAAACTTAACAGCATATGTAATTGACAAAAAGCTTGAATCCAGACATATTTTTTAAAAAGCCTAAAAGTCAATAAGAAAAAAGCAACACAATGGAAACATGGGAAATATGAGTAACTGAAACACGACAAAAGAGAATATGTAATTGGCCAGTATACACGTGAAAAGGTACAACCTCATGAGTTTTAAAAATTCAAATTAAATCTATAATGATATACCATCATGCAAGCACCATAATGAATAAAATAAAATGCCTGATGAGACAAAGTGTAAGAATTCGGAGCAACAGAAATTTATACAATGCTCTTAGTAATGTAAAGTGGTACAACTACTTTGAAAAGAAAACCTTGAAGTTTTTATATATTAAAGTTGAAACAATGCAAAGCCTAAGGTGAGCAAATCTATTTCTAAGCATTTAGTCATGGAAATTGCGAGCATATGATACATTAGGAAACAGGCATAAGAATGTTAGCAGCAGCAGTGTAGGAGTAAACCAAAAGTCCATCAATAACAAAAAAAGATAAGTATACTTTGATTCATTTGAAATGAAAGTGAATAAGTGAGTGGACCTGCAACATCAATGGTGAAACTATAAAAGCAATGCTGAACAAGAGAAGTCAAACACAGAAGAAACACATACTGTTTAATTTAATTTACAGAAAGTTTTAAAATAGCAAAAGAAATAAATTATAGTGCTTAGAAATGCCTTCTGGAATATAGAAATTATACAATACAGCATGGAAGTCTTAACATAAAAGTCAAGAAACAGGGGTGAAGAACACTAGCGAGAGTGGGGAACTCTAAATGTTCCCTTGACCTGAGTAGGTTTTTTAAAATTTATTTTATTTAATAATTTTTATTTTTAAATTACAACTGTCACACAATATTAGAGTAGTTTCAAGTGTAAAACCTAGAAATTAAACATTTGTATAACCTACGAAGTGATCACCCCAATAAATCTAGTACCTTCCTGACACCATACATGGTTGTGACACTATTGACTGTGTTGTATTTAATATCCCCATGACTATTCTGTAACAACCAATCTGTAGTTCTTAAAATCTTTACCTTTTTCACCCATATTCCCCAACTCCTTTTCCATTTGGTAGCCATCAAAATGTTCTCTGTATCTGTAAGTTTGTTTTTTTTATGCTTGTTTATTTATTTTGTTTTTCAGATTTCACATAAAAGTGAAATCACCTGGAATCTGTTTGACTTATTTCACTCAGCACAATGGTCTCCAGGTACATCCATGTTGTTGTAGGTTGCAGGATTTCTTCTTTTTTATTGCTGAGTCATATTTCATTGTATATATGTACCATTTCTTCTTTACCCATTCATCTATTGATAGACAACTAGCTGTTTCCATGTCTTGACTATTGTAAATGATGTGGCAATGAACATAAGGATGTATATGTATTTTCAACTTAATGTTTGGGTTTATTCATATAAATACTAAAACTGGAATTGTTGGGTCCTTCACTGTTTCTTGTTATAGTCTTTAAGTTTATTTTGACTAGTATAAGTGTTGCTACCCCAATTCCACTCCCCCTTTCTTACAAAATATTTTCTTCCATCCCTTTACTTTAAGACTCTGTGTGTCTTTTGATCTGACATGAGTTGCTGTCAGCAGGATATGTAAGGATCTTGCTTTCTTATCCATTCAGCCATTGTATTTTATCTTGGTAGCTTAATTGCTATTCACTTTTTAATAATTTGAAGCTGTATACATTTGTGCTTTATATATTTTTTGTGTGTTACTTGATCACATTTTAAAAAGATAAAAATATTAATGAAACTAACTAAACTCTGGAAATAAAATAAGCAAAAATATGAAATGATATAAAGATTAAGAAAATAAGAAAAATTAAGATACTACATGACATGTATTTCAAAATTATTAAACCTAAAAAGATAAATTAATACCTATTTGAATAAAACATTTACAATACTCTTAAGATGTTGTAAAAAATATTAAAAGTTTTTTTTTCAAATTTCAATTATGTGATTTATGCTAATATTAACTTCCATGTAATAAGAAGCATATGGGAAGAAAACCCTGCAACCCTTAAATCTGAGTACACCCAAGCAAATCAATTTGTTTATCATAGTGAAAAAGAATTATTGAGAAGTAGAATAAGAAGAGAAAATATAAAGAAACTACAACCAGAGAAAAATGTTTATGGCATTAATATTTGTTTTAATGGTAAATTAAAATGAAGAGTAATAAAGAATCATGATTTTCTAATTAAATAGTGTCTGGAGGGAAAAAAAAAATCTTCATCTATAAATGGCTAAAACTGACCAGAGAAGGTAAAATACATTAAACAAAATGAGCAGAAACTATACTGTAAGAGAACAATGAAAATCTGCCTATCATGTCATTAAGAGATAGAGATATAAAATTAACACAAATTGTATGTGGAATTTCTATTTATTTCTTCCAAAATTAGAAAATATTCTAAATATGTTTAATATTAAATCTTCTTTTACAATAAAAAGTGTAATCATTGGATGAGAGTGAAAGGAGAAATTATGTCATACAGTGAATAGTAAAAGGCTATGAAAAACAGGAAAACAGTCCAAAAATGGAGTCACTTATGGTTATGCTACACCCAGCATCACTAAACAGACTTAATTACAGTTTTAGCTCTCCCAGGAATGGAATAATAAATCAATCAGTCAATAATTGCCTGATCCCCACAAGTTAGTTAATATGCCCGATAGACACTGCCATCTCCTCCAGGGGGGAACACTGCAAACTCTCATTTGCCTAGTACAGGTATAACTTATTCTTACTCCCATCTGCCTACAAAGTCTTTTATCTTGTACAGTTTCTCGGACTTCCTTTCTATCTTCTGACTTAAAGGCTACTTGATTTATAAATTATTGAATAAAGCTAATAAGATATTTAAAATTTACTAAGCTGAATTTTTTTAACAAGGCAAAAATAAAATTTTTCTTTGTTTTCCAAGGTGTTGATCTCTATCTTCTCCTGCATCTATGAAAATTCTGTATTAAAGGAATTTCTCTGCTCCTCTGCTACCCCTTACATGGACATCCTTTCCATGGTTCCATTCTGAAGCCTCCTGTTGTTTCTCTATCTGCTTTCCTTGGTAATATCATCTGGCGAAAAAAATCACCTAAAATCATCATTGATTCCCAAACACAGTCCTATTTCTTTCTGTTGTTCCAGTTGCTTGCTGGACATTTCTACCCAATGCATCAATTTTCTATTTCCAAGAAAAGAAATGCATCACTTTCTTGTTAAACCAGAATTTTTCACATGCTTGATTTTGGCAAATAGCATTATATTTATGTAGTAATTCAAGGAGAAATTTTAAGAATTTTTTAGCTCCTAATTCTCCTACATTTTCAAACTTCTCTAAACACATACAGATCACACACTATCATCATCATCATCATCACCATGATTATCATCATCAACCTCCAAATAATATTGTTCTCTAATGCTGCAAAAATCCCTTTCTTAAAAAGCTGTCTTCTTAATCTCTAATATACAATAAATCTTCTACTTGCTACTTAGAGAACTTTTAATATTGCATATAACAACCAAGTTTTATAATCTTTTTACATGCCTATCTCTATCTCCATCAGAATGCAAATTCTTAGAACCATTATTAGTTTTAATCCATGGAATGATCAAAATCAAATACAATAAATATTTATAAAATTAATGCATTTTTTGAATGGCTGCTTGCCATAGGTTATGCATGTTTTAAAGAAGCAGTTATTAACCTAAGGTCCTGGCATCCCTATTGGATCTATGGAGAGAATTCATGGGTCAGCAAACATAGATAAAAATTACTTACTTCATTTTCATTAACGTCTGATTAAAGTAGATGTTGTTTTTAAACCATAAAATACAATAGTTTCTATAATTTTGACACTGATAAAATCACAGAATTATTCATACTAGATATAATTTATTACAGATATTTTAAAATATCTTTAAGCCCATAACTATTTTGGAATATGCCAATTATTAGATCTATGCTATCCCATTTTATGTAATATCTTAAAATGTATAATAATCTTAAATATTTTGGTAAATGTATTATAAACTATACATTTTCCTTGATAATCCTATGCATTTGATTTGATTTATTTAAATCTGAGAAAAGACTTCCTAGGCCTCAACAGATCAACAAATGATTCATAATAGCAAAATGTCACAAATTCCTGTTCTAAAGATGAAATGGACAGAAGTACCACTGAGATATTTATTTTAATTCTTCCATTAAATAAGCAGCTCTTCTTGCTATTTAAAAATTTAAAAACTCAATAAAACCTAACCAGGCAGTGGCACAGTGGATAGAGCATCAGACTGGGATGCCGAGGACCCAGGTTCGAGACCCCAAGGTCGCCAGCTTGAGCGTGGGCTCATCTGGTTGGAGCAAAAGCTCACCAGCTTGGACCCAAGGTCACTGGCTGGAGTAAGGGGTTACTCAGTCTGCTGAAGGCCCACGGTCAAGGCACAGATGAGAAAGCAATCAATGAACAACTAAGGTGTCAAAACGAGAAACTGATGATTGGTGCCAATCATCTCTCTCCATTCCTGTCTGTCTGTCTCTATCTATCCCTCTCTCTGACTCTCTCTCTCTGTCTCTGTAAATAAATAAATAATTAAAAAAATAAAAAAATCAATAAAGATGGACCAGCATGTTAGCTGAGAAAGAAAAAAATTCAAAGAGAATATGAAAACAAGCAGCACAAGTGGAGAAAAAGAAATTAGTATCAGTGACTGATCAGAGACAAACAGAGGCTTGATTTGAAATAAAGGTAAAATATTTAATTAAAGTTAAAATATAAGAATTTATGGTCAGAGTAATGGCGTGGTAGGAAGCGATACCGATAAATCTCCCCCAAAACACAACAAGATCTTCAACCAGAAACAGAAAAATCTATCCTTGGAGCCTCCAGATGTTCCGCAATACACCTGAAGGTATGGTCGAGTGAAAAATTGGCTAAATATATAATCAAACCCCGAAGGAAATAGGGAGTAAGAAATACTCTGCCTTCCTCACTAACCTAAATAGGGCTGCTTTCACTGGGAACTGAGAGTATAGAAACTAAGGCGGGCAAAGGGGGTGAATAGATACAGGCCATGGGACAAACAGCTGAACCAGACTGTGGCACGGAGATCCAAGCTGACGAAAAACTGTGCCTGTGACAACTCAGGTAATACAAGCTAACACTCACGCCAAACCCAGATAAAGAAAGAAAAGTGGGGCAGCCATTCACCCTGATCTCCTGGTCGGTGTACTGATAGTGGGCGAGAGATTCCTCTGAAAGCCCCAGGAGTGGGAGCCCGTGTTATCCCACAGAGAGGCAGAGTCAGAGGCCTTTGTGTGGGCAGAAAGCAGAATCTCAGGACTGCCCCAGTGCCCTAAAAAAGCCATGCATGGGGAGGGAGCGAGAGCTAATTCCAACACTGGATCTTTTCCGTGTGGGCGTGGGTTTCACTCTGAGTGTGAGACTGCTGGCCTGATATCCTGGTCGTCGCACACGGAGAGGGGGCAAGAGATTACTCCAAGCACCTCAGGAGTGGGCGCCCATGTTACCGTACAGAGAGGCAGAGTCAGGGGCTTTGTGTGGGCCGAAAGCAGAATCTCGGGCCGTTGCAGAGCCCTGAAAAAGCCACACATGGGGAGGAAGCGAGAGCTAATTCCAATGCTGGAACTTTTCCGTGCAGGTGGAGGTTTCACTCAGAGTGTGAGACTGCCAGCCTGATATCCTGATCTGTGCGTGCAGATAGTGAGCGAGAAATTCCTCTGAGCACCCCAGGAGTGGGCGCCCACCCGCCCGTGTTACCGGACAGAGTGGCAGAGTCAGAGGTCTTTGTGTGGGCGGAAGTCCCGCCTGATTATGCTAGCAGCTCTGACTGATTGAGCCTTACCCAGAGCCCTGTGCTGAGTGGGAATAGAGTGGGGAGTTGCCAGCTCTTTGAGCCTCTTAGTATCCAGGCAGAGGCAGCAGCAACCCCATAGCTGGATTATCAGGCTACTAATTGAGGAAGGAAAGACTAGGAGAGAGGCTCCAGGAACATGGACTCCCTCACTGTTGGAGCCTACAAATGCTAATGAGCCACGACTGCCAACGAGACTGAAGCACAATACATGACATCGCCATAGAGACTTATCAACTGCAAACCTTTACCTGAGCATGCCAAAGGGGCAGAACCTGGGGTACAGAGTCACCGACCAGGAACAGGGAGAGAAAAGAAAAAGCAAGAAGATAACCTCTCAAAATCAAGAATAATCCACAGACTTTATAACGTATCCCATTTTATTATATTTGTTCGTTTGTTTCTCTTATCTTCATTCTTGATTATTTTTTTCTCTTCCAGTTTGGTCATTTAATTATCTGCCGGTCTTACTCTCTCCTCTCCTTGAACTACACTACCCATAAGTGTTACATCTCTCATTATCTTTTCTTTCCTCTTCCTATCTCTCTATGAGGGTTGCACTCTAAAACCCTTAACTCTCTCTCTCTCCTTTTTGTCTTTTTTATTCTTTTAGTGGTACCCTCTTTTTTTCTTCTTTTTTTCTCTCTTTCTTTTCTCCCTCTATATAAGTTTCTGCCTTTCTCCTTTATGACTCCTCTCATTCAATCCTCAATAATGAACAAATAATCTTATCTGGGACTCAAACTTATGTTTGTGCAATTTTAGGAGTTTTTTACTTCACTTTTTTAACTCACCAGCAGTACTCCCAACCCTGGCTCTCCATTTTATCTAGTTCTTGTTCCACTAAATACAATAGTAATTTTTAAATTTTCCCCCCAATTTCCTGTTTCCCTCTTATTCCTCTCATCATATCTCTTAGTCAAACAACACCTAAAAGCAAACCATTTTATTCTTGACACAAATTTTTTCCTTATTTGCATATGGTGGGTCCATACCACCTTCTTTGCCCTTTTATTACTTCTCCCCAACTCGGGCCCTCCATTATAGGCATTGTTTGTTCTATTTAGTACAATATAATTCACAGTTCACCACAAGATTTTCTCAAGAAAGAGGGGAGACAAGAGGAGAGAGAAAAAAGAGGGGGGGGGGAATAATTTTCTTTTTTTTAAATTTTTTTTAAAAAAACTCTTTTCTATTTTTTATTTTTATTTTTTTAACTTTTTATTCTTTATTAAATCTCATTAATACTATCAACAAAACCAGCCTCAGATGCCATTAAGGAAGAGAAAATCAAATATCATGGATACAAAAGAAAGAGAGATAACACAGATAGATGAGAAAAATCTATGGAGAAAAAATTTAATATTTTGGAAATCTTGGAGTTAAATGACTGAGAACTTAAAATAGAAATCCTAAAAATAATCACAGATATACAAGAAAACACAGAAAGGCAATTTAGGGATCTCAGAAAACAACTCAATGAACACAAAGAATATATTACCAAGGAAATTGAAACTATAAAAACAAATCAAACAGAGATGAAAAACTCAATTCACAAGCAGAAAAATGAGGCAACAAGCTTAGCTAATAGAACAGGCCAGATAGAAGGTAGGATTAGTAAAATAGAAGACAAGCAACTTGAACCACAAGAGAGAGAAGAAGAAAGAGATTCAAAAATTTAAAAAAATGAGATAGCCCTACAGGAATTATCTGACTCCATCAAAAAGAATAACATAAGAATAATAGGTATATCAGAGGGAGAAGAGAGAGAAAAATGGAATGTAGAACATACTCAAACAAATAATAGATGAGAACTTCCCAAGCCTGTGGAAAGAACTAAAGTCTCAAATTCAAGACGCAAACAGTACTCCGAGTTTTCTTAACCCCAACAAACCTAATCCAAGGCAAATCATAGTGAAATTGTCACAAACCAAAGACAAAAAAAACATTCTCAAGGCAGCCAGGGAAAAGAAGAATACAACATATAAAAGAAGGCCCATTAGATTATCATCCGATTTCTCAACAGAAACTCTACAAGCTAGAAGAGAGTGGACCCCAATATTTAAAGTCCTGAAAGAGAGGAACTTTTAGCCATGAATACTATACCCATCAAAGCTATTCTTCAAATATGAAGGAGAAATAAAAACATTCACAGATACAGATAAGATGAGGGAATTTATCATCAGAAAACCACCATTCCAGGAAATACTAAAGGGGGTTCTCCAATCAGATACAAAGAACAACAACAACAAAAAAGCCACAAGTAAAAGCTCCAAGAAGAACACAATAAAACCAAATTTAAACCGTGACAACAACAAAAAAAGGGGGGGGGGGAGGATGGAGATTAACAGTAGCAAAGGACGATGGAGTGCAAAAGTACTCACAAGATAGTGCACTACAATGAACAGGGTAGGAACCCTTTTCATTACTTAATGGTAACCACCATTGAAAAAACCACCACAAAGGCACATGATTTAAAAAAGATAGCAACAGAGGAAAGATGTCTGGAATACAACCAAATAAAAACAAAAGATAGAAAAATGAAAGAGAAGGATCAAACAAGACACAAAACTAACAGAAAGCAATTTATAAAATGGCAATAGGGAACTCACAAGTGTCTATAATTACACTAAATGTAAACAGATTAAACTCAACAATAAAAAGGCACAGAGTAGCAGAATGGAATAAAAAAGAAAATCCAACTGTATGCTGCCTACAAGAAACTCATCTAAGCAACAAGGATAAAAACAAATTCAAAGTGAAAGGCTGGAAAACAATACTCCAAGCAAATAACATCCAAAAAAAAAGCAGGCGTAGCAATACTCATATCTGATAATGCTGACTACAAGACAGCAAAAGTACTCAGAAACAAAAATGGCCATTTCATAATGGCTAAGGGGACAGTGAATCAAGAAGACAAAGCAATTCTTAGTACATATGCACCAAACCAAGTAGCAGCAAAATATATAAAACAACTACTTATTGACCTTAAAACAAAAACTGACAAAAAATACAATCATACTTGGAGACCTCAATACACCGCTGACGGCTCTAGAATGGTCATCCAAACAGAGAATCAACAAAGATATATTGTCCTTAAACAGAACACTAGAGCACCTGGATATGATAGACATCTACAGGACATTTCCTCCCAAAGTGACTGAGTATACATTTTTCTCCAGTGTACATGGATCATTATCAGAATTGACCATCTGTTGGGCCACAAAAACAACACCAGCAAATTCAGAAAAATTGAAGTTGTACCAAGCATATTTTCTGATCATAAAGCCTTGAAACTAGAATTCCACTGCAAAAAAGAGGAAAAAAATCCCACAAAAATGTGGAAACAAACAACATACTTTTAAAAAATGAATGGGTCAAAGAAAAATAAGTGCAGAGATCAAAAGATATATACAGACTAATGAAAATGACAATACGACATATCAGAATCTATGGGATGCAGCAAAACAGTGATAAGAGGGAAGTTCATATCACTTCAGGCATATATGAACAAACAAGAGAGAGACCAAGTGAAACACTTAACTTCACACCTTAAGGAACTGAAAAAAGAAGAAAAAAGACAACCCAAAACCAGCCAAAGAAAGGAGATAATAAAAATCAGAGCAGAAATAAATGAAATAGAGAACAGGAAAACTATAGAAAAAATTAATAGAACAAGGAGCTGGTTCTTTGAAAAGATTAACAAAATTGGCAAACCCTTGGCAAGACTTACCAAGGAAAAAAGAGAAAGAACTCATATAAACAAAATTCAAAATGAAAGAGGGGAAATCACCACGGACACCGTAGATATACAAATAATTATTGTAGAATACTATGAAAAACTTTATGCCGCTAAATTCAACAACCTAGATGAAATGAATAAATTCCTAGAACAATACTACCTTCCTAGACTGAGTCAAGAAGAATCAGAAAGCCTAAACAGACCTATTAGTAGATAAAAAATAGAAAAAACCATTAAAAACCTCCCCAAAAATAAAAGTTCAGGCCCAGACGGCTATACCAGCGAATTTTATCAAACCGTCAAAGAAAACTTGGTTCCTATTCTACTGAAAGTCTTCCAAAAAATTGAAGAAGAAGCAACTCTTCCAAACACATTTTATGAGGCCAACATAACCCTCATACCAAAACCAGGCAAGGATGGCACAAAAAAAGAAAACTACAGACCAATATCTCTAATGAATACAGATGCTAAAATACTAAACAAAATACTAGCAAATCGAATACAACAACATATTAAAAAAACAATACATCATGATCAAGTGGGATTCATCCAGAATCTCAAAGATGGTTCAACATACGTAAAACGGTTAACATAATACACCATATCAATGAAACAAAGAACAAAAACCACATGATCTTATCAATAGACACAGAAAAGGCTTTCGATAAAATACAACACAATTTTATGTTTAAGACTCTCAACAAAATGGGTATAGAAGGAAAATATCTCAACATGATAAAGGCCATATATGATAATCCATCAGCTAACATCATATTAAATGGCACAAAACTGAAGGCTTTCCCCCTTAAATCAGGAACAAGACAGGGTTGTCCACTCTCTCCACTCTTATTTAATGTGGTGCTAGAGGTTCTAGCTAGAGCCATCAGACAAGACAAAGAAATAAAAGGCATCCATATCGGAAAAGAAGATGTAAAGGTATCACTTTTTGCAGATGACATGATCCTATACATTGAAACCCCCAAAGAATCCACAAAAAGACTACTAGAAACAATAAGCCAATACAGTAAGATCGCAGGATACAAAATTAACATACAGAAGTCCATAGCCTTTCTATATGCCAACAATGAAACATTTGAGAACGAACTCAAAAAAATAATCCCCTTCACGATTGCTAAAATAGTAAAATAAAATACCTAGGAATAAACATAACAAAGAATGTAAAGGACTTATATAATGAAAACCACAAACTATTGTTAAGGGAAATCAAAAAAAATATAATGAGATGGAAGAATATTCCTCGTTCTTGGTTAGGAAGAATAAATATAATCAAGATGGCCATATTACCCAAAGCAATATACAAATTTAATGCAATTCCCATCAAAATTCCAATGATATTTTTTAAAGAAATGGAACAAAAAATCATCAGATTTATACGGAACTATAAAAAACCCCGAATAGCCAAAGCAATCGTAAAGAAAAAGAATGAAACTGGGGGCATTACAATACCTGACTTCAAACTATATTATAAGGCCACGACAATCAAAACAGCATGGTATTGGCAGAAAAACAGACCCTCAGACCAATGGAACAGAATAGAAAGCCCAGAAATAAAACCACATATATATAGTCAAATAATATTTGATAAAGGGGCCAACAACACACAATGGAGAAAAGAAAGCCTCTTCAATAAATGGTGCTGGGAAAACTGGAAAGCCACATGCAAAAGAATGAAACAGGACTACAATTTGTCCCCTTGTACTAAAATTAACTCAAAATGGATCAAAGATCTAAACATAAGACCTGAAACAATAAAGTACATAGAAGAAAACATAGGTACTAAACTCATGGACCTTGGTTTTAAAGAGCATTTTATGAATTTGACTCCAATGGCAAGAGAAGTGAAGGCAAAATTTAATGAATGGGACTACATCAGACTAAGAAGTTTTTGCTCAGCAAGAGAAACTGATAACAAAATAAACAGACAGCCAACTAAATGGGAAATGATATTTTCAAACAACTGCTCAGATAAGGGCCTAATATCCAAAATATACAAAGAACTCATAAAACTCAACAACAAACAAACAAACAATTCAATAAAAAAATGGGAAGAGGACATGAGCAGACACTTCTCCCAGGAAGAAATACAAATGGCCAACAGATATATGAAAAGATGCTCATCTTCTTTAGTTATTAGAAAAATGCAAATCAAAACTGCAATGAGATACCATCTCAAACCTGTTAGATTAGCTATTATTAACAGGACAGGTAATAGCAAATACTGGATAGGCTGTGGATAAAAAGGAACCCTAATTCACTGTTGGTGGGAATGTAAAGTAGTACAACCATTATGGAAGAAAGTATGGTGGTTCCTCAAAAAACTGAAAATAGGCCCTGGCCGGTTGGCTCAGTGGTAGAGCGTCGGCCTGGCATGCAGAAGTCCCGGGTTCGATTCCTGGCCAGGGCACACAGGAGAAGCGCCCATCTGCTTCTCCACCCCTCCCCCTCTCCTTCCTCTCTGTCTCTCTTTTCCCCTCCCGCAGAGAAGCTCCATTGGAGCAAGGATGCCGGGGCGCTGGGGATGGCTCCTTGGCCTCTGCCCCAGGCGCTAGAGTGGCTCTGGTTGCAACAGAGCGACGCCCTGGAGGGGCAGAGCATCGCTCCATGGTGGGCAGAGAGTTGCCCCCTGGTGGACGTGCCCGGTGGATCCCGGTCGGGCGCATGCGGGAGTCTGTCTGACTGTCTCTCCCCGTTTCCAGCTTCAGAAAAATTAAAAAAAAAACAAAAAGAAAACTGAAAATAGAACTACCTTATGACCTAGCAATCCCTCTACTGGGTATATACCCCAAAAACTCAGAAACATTGATACGTCAAGACACATGCAGCCCCATGTTCATTGCAGCATTGTTCACAGTGGCCAGGACATGGAAACAACCAAAAAGCCCATCAATAGATGACTGGATAAAGAAGATGTGGCACATATACACTATGGAATACTACTCAGCCATAAGAAATGATGACATCAGAACATTTACAGCAAAATGGTGGGATCTTGATAACATTATACGAAGTGAAATAAGTAAATCAGAAAAAACCAGATACTGCATTATTTCATACATAGGTGGGATATACAAGCGAGAATAAGAGACATTGATAAGAGTGTGGTGGTTATGGGGGGTGGGGGGAGAGGGAGAGGGAAAAGGGGTGGGGGAGGGGCACAAAGAAAACTAGATAGAAGGTGACAGAGGACAATCTGACTTTGGGTGATGGGTATGCAACAAAATTGAATGACAAGATAACCTGGACATGTTTTTTTTTAATATATGTACCCTGATTTATTGATGTCACCCCATTAAAAAAATAAAATTATTAAAAAAAAAAGAATTTATAGCAAGGCCTGAAAAATATGTGTGTAATGTACATGAATGGACATTAAACAATTTGATTAGAACATCTCAGTCTCCTGGACAATACACAGCAAAAGACAGAAACATTACCAAAGATAAGGTCTGCTAAGATAAAAATATTTTAAAAAGTTGAGGCACTTAAAAGAATACAGGTGCCTGACCAGGCGGTGGTGCAACAGATAAAGCATTGGACTGGAACGCTGAGTTCCCAGATTAGAAACCCCGAGGTCGCAGCTTGAGAGCAGGCTCAGTTGGTTTGAGCAAAGCTCACCAGCTTGAACCCAAAGTTGCTGGCTTGAGCAAGTGGTCACTCAGTCTGCTATAGCCCCCTGGTCAAGGCACATATGAGAAAGCAATCAATGAACAACTAAGGTGCCACAATGAAGAATTGATGCTTCTCATCTCTCTCCCTTTCTGTCAGTCTGCTGTCGGTCCCTATCTCTCTCTCTCTGTCTCTGTCTCTGTCACACTCACACACACACAAAAAAAAGACAGATAAAGGCCAAGAAACAAAATTTAAAACAAGACAAATAAACACAGAACATACTTAAAAATTAGTGAATTGTTATAAATTCTACATAGAAAAGAAGTTGCTTGTCAAAATCTAAACATAATTGTATATAGTTTTCTTATATAAAACGATTTTTAGCTTTATGCATTTAACTAAAGTTTTTAGTATATTCAACTTCAATTTTATTTTCAATATGCTTCAAAGTTATTTTCAAATTTCCTGCTTCAATCTTTATTAGGTTTTATTCACATTCAAAATGTAGATCAATGACACTATGCATCTAGTATTTACCCTGTGGACCAGTAAACGGTGATGAAGCATTCTTGAATCTTTTTTACCTGCATTTCTTATTACCAAGGAAAAGAGAGAATGAAGAAGAGAGGGAAACATGGCTCTACATAATAAAACAGGCTATCTGAATAATACTGAGAAAATATGAGTGACTATACTGTTATTCTAAAAAATAGATGCCATATACCATTCTTTAAATATCACAAGTATGTTTATTATTATGTTATCTGTTATTTCCTGTGTTATGCTACTGGGGATAATAAAAGTACAAAAAAACAAACCTACAATTAACATCTTCTTGAACCTGACATCTAGTGAGAAGGTAGATTTAAATCAAAATGACACACAACGTGTATGTAATTTAATGTAATAATTGCTACAAACATTATGTAGAAAAGATTCATGGTGTAGAACCAGAAGAAATAATCTAGTCCTGATCCCTAAGGAAATGCAATTTGAGCTAAGATATAAATGGTGAGTTGGCTGGCGGATAAGGAAACCAAACTAGAGGAGAGGGCAGCATAGATTTAAGAGAGTCAAGGACTTGAATAATCCAAGAAATGAAAAGTAACTAATGATGTATGTGTACTGAGCCTGAAGGAGGTGTGGCGAGAAGTAAAACTGGGTAGATCACATAGGGC
Source organism: Saccopteryx leptura (assembly GCF_036850995.1). NCBI lineage: Eukaryota > Metazoa > Chordata > Mammalia > Chiroptera > Emballonuridae > Saccopteryx > Saccopteryx leptura. The sequence continues at coordinate 175,952,095 of NC_089504.1, read as the reverse complement.
TTTATAAATAGGCTGGCCATGTGTCCCAGCTGCCTAGATTATTCAGGTTTAAGATAAATAATAATTAATAATAATTAGTAATTAATGTTGTTCTTTACACTCTCAGATGTGTCCCAGATTGTTCACATTACTTGTGTAAATAGATAAGGTAGGATCGTGGTATCAATTAGTAATTGCACTTGACTGCTATTATCCCATGCCAGAAACAATTAAGGGTTTTAAACAAAAATAAAGGATTAATTTTCTCTTATTAAAAAAAATAAATAAAAAAGATACACAGGTAGAAAGTCCTGGCCTGATCTGACACAGTTATTTGCTATCTTTGTGTCTCAACATTCAAAGGTTATGACTTATCTTCATTGGTGGGATTCAAGTAATTTAACAACCAGTTCTCTGCTTTAATGACCACTTTAAATATATATATACAAAAATGATATACTGAAAGATAGTTTATTATTCACGCATTTAATAGTTAAATATGAATGTACACAAAACTAGATTATATTATAAGAAAGAGTTTTAAAATAGTAATTGTAAAGCAAGCAGCCACGGCCAGGGCCACCATCAGAGCAGCCTGGCCAGTGCAGGTTCGCATTGGATTCGGACAGTCGGTAAAGAAACAATGGAGCCAAGAACTGATGGGCCTTCATCTTTAATCCTAGCTTGCACCCGGCGGGCAAGTAAAAACATACACTGGGCTCCAAAACCCACTCACATTCAGTGCTCACAAAGCCACTGAATTATCCGAGTTTCCTAGAATCAAAGGTTTCTAGCTCACCAGCCTTATTCTCCTCAGTTCCCCATCTCCTTCCTTATCCCAGATACAAACGGCACACAAACTGGCATCTCACTCAGCACTCCGCCATTTTGGCTGCTTCTCCTGGCCTTCTCCACGTGGCCTCTTTCTCCTCTGCTCTGCTCTCTCATGCTAATCATCCCAGGAACCAAGAGCAAGCTCCTGCTCTGTCCCCACTTTATAGTGTAGAAATCCAAACTCTTAATCCAATATACAAAATAGGGAAGTCTCTAATACAAAGTCACTTCTCTGAGGCATGATTGGATTGTACCACCCCACATCAAAAAAGGGTGGGAAAGGCTTAATCCCAAAACCAAGCCCCAGGCTACAAGGATTCTCAACACACATTAATATCACCTGGGCAACGGCCTCCACGTGGGCAGCGTTATCTTGAACAAAGTGAGCATAATATCATCAATATAATGGTACATGCGGACTACCTCTGGCTGTTTCCATTTAGCCAGGTCAGCAGCTACCAGCCCATGGCACAAGGTGGGGCTATGCAAATAGCCCTGGGGTAACACTATAAAGGTCCATTGTCTCCCTTCCCAACTGAAGGCAAATTGGTCTTGACTCTCTGCGGCTATATCAATAGAGAAAAAAGCATTGGCCAAGTCTGCCACAAAGTGGTATGTCCCCAACTCATGGCTTAGCCGATCCATCATGTTAGCTATCGAGGGAACAGCAGCGTGCAAAGGGGGAACAACTTTATTAAGTTCCCTGTAATCTACTGTCATTCTCCAGGTTCCATCTGCTTTGCGCACAGGCCATACTGGGGAGTTGTAAGGACTGTGTGCTGGCCGGATGATCCCCACCTTTTCTAGTTCAAGGATTGTCCCTGTGACTTCTTCATAACCACCTGGCAGGCGGTACTGCTTGGTGTTAGTCACACGCCAAGGGACGGGTAATTGCAAAGGGGAATCTGATGCGTGTCCCCGCAATACTGCCTTCACAACCCTGATCTGCAGCCGGAACTCCCCAGCTATAGTTTCCAACCACAGTCCTTGCAAGACATCTACCCCCAAAATATATTCAGGAATAGGAGATACATACACCTTATATGGCTTAGGAGGCAGTCTCCCTATCCCCAATGGAATAGTTATTGGCTTCACTTGAACAGTTTGGCCCCCATAACCATCAATGGCCACTGGGGTCCCAGCAAACTGCTCTGGGTTTCCATAGAGAAGGGAACATTCTGCACCTGTATCCACCAAGGCCAACACCCGTTGTACATTGGAAGGGGACCAGTGGATAGCCAGTTCCACATGTGGCCTCCGGTCCCCGCCCATCCCCATTAGACGGGTCCCTTGACCTTTTTCCTATTCAAACTGGTACAATGGGTCTTGGGAGTTCTCCTCTCCCTCGGCCGTCTCTATCATATAATCTTGTAACCAAGCTGTACGCGCACCAAACGTTTTATTGGTAGCTGCTGGGGCCTTGAACAAAGTGAGCATAATACATTTTATCTGCCCAACAGTAATGAAAAATATTAAGTAATACCTGACAAAAATATACTAAAACTATTATTTAAGATATTTCCATAATGCTTTTTGATTGGCATCCTCACTTGCATTTTTTTTCACCTATGGATGGAATGAACAATACTACAGGCACTTAGCATATGCTGTTGAGCAGGTGAAAGTTAAAAAGAGTAAGGAATAGAAATCTGTGATTTCCACATTGGGTAGCTGCCAGGTGCCCACCTCAGAGAGAATCCTGATTACCAGTGCCATTTTAACAACTGGTTCACCAAACTCAACAAAAAATCAGGTGTGATTCTGCTAAACTGGCGCAAACCAGCTGAATCCCACCCCTGCTCATCCTTATGTCATCGTATAGTTCAAGATGACTTCCTGAGCCTAAGTCATCCTTTGTGCATTTCAGAGGAGATAAAGAATGAGGAAAGAACAAAAAAGGTCTTTGCCATGTTAAGGAGCCTTTACCAAAAACTCAGACTAAAAAACTTCCATTTACATTTTATTAGCAGGAATTTAGTCACATAGTATCAGTTAATTGCAAGAAAGGTTACAAATTATATTTTTTCTGAGCACATTGCCACCTCCCAAAATAAAATAGGGGGGTCTGTCACTAAGTAAAATGGAGAGAATAAATATTGGGTAGGAATTAGCAATCTTTGCAAAAGATATAGTCATAGTTTATTATTATTATTATTATTATTATTATTCTAAGTGAAATAGAAGTCAAGAGGAGATTTTGCAGGGTAATGTGGAACTTGATTGTAGGTTTTTTTTAATTTTTAATTTTTTGGCTTTCTTATGGAGATTAGATTAGAAGACAGCAGATATGGAAGTAGGGAGATCAGCTAGGGGCTCAAGTGAAATGGTGCAGAAAATATGAAGTGGGGCAGATTTCCCTGGAGCAGAAAAAAGGGTGTATATGAACAGTGGATACAAAAGTTGACGGAGACGCAGATGTAAGGGAAGACAAATATTTGTGACTGATAGAGCTGAATGAATAGTGTTACCATGCGTTTGTTCTTATGTATGCTTTGTTTTGTTTTTCTTTATAGTGTAACCATTTAAAGAGGTGTGGAACATTGGAAAAGACTCTGATGAGAAGCTAAAGAGTGAAGTGTTAGTTCTGAAGATGTGAAGTTGAAAGTGCATTTGAGATTTTTAAGTGGAAAAAAATCAAGTAAAATTTTAACTATATAGACTTAAAATAAATTGGAAAATCATTAGCACATACACAATAACAAAAGCTGCAGACATTATAAGATTATTGAAAAAGAGCATATAAAGTAGTATGAAAAGATAGCTAGCATAAAGCCATAAGAAACTCCAACATCTAATTGTTTGTAGAAAAGGATGATTTTACAAGAAGATTGAAAATACCTGAGAAAAAGTTGGAGGGAAAACAGGAGAGGACAGTGTAATGGAAACCAATGGAAGACGGAGTTTAAAAAATAGAGTTAAATGCTAATAAACTATCAAATAAAAGAACTGAAAAATATCTATTGGATTTAGAAAATGAAAGGCATAAGAGTTACTTCCGCTAAGGGGAGGTTGGGTAAGCACAGTGCATAGAGTTGAGGAATATTGAAGGTGAAGTGATGAAGGTAGTGGAAATGAATAGTACAGATAACTACTTCAAATAGTTGCATTGCATTCTGCCAGGTAGCTCAATAGGTTAAGGCATTCTCCAGATAGTCCAACGTCACAGGTTCAATCCTCAAGTCAGGGAACATATGAGAATGAACCAACTAAATGCATAAATAAGTGAAACAGCAAATTGATCTCTTTCTCTCTCTCAAATAAATTTAACATTTTAAAATTTAAAACAATAAGATTTGTATTGCAAAATATTAAGAAGTATATAGATCTCCGGTCAGGGCACATACAGGAGCAGCTCAATGTTTCTGTCTATCTCTCTCCTTGCCTCTTTGGGGAGAAAAAAAAAAAAAGTATGTAGAGCCCTGGCTGGATAGCACAGGTGGTTAGAATATCGTCCCCAAATGCCAAGGTTACAGGTTCCATCCTTACGTCAGGTACATACAAGAATCAACTAATGAATGCATAAATATTATAAGTAAAATAGTAAATCAATATTGGTTCCCCCCCCAAACCAATACATTTTTAAAAACATAAGAAAAGAACTATGTAGAGATAAATGTAGAATTTAGTATGTTTAACTTTAATTCCTTTTCTTAAATGGTATAGTTTTAAGCAAGTTTAGATTCTACTGGTAAGGATTCTATAATCAAATGGTTTGTTAAGTGAGCAAAACTTGATGGGACAAACAAAATATTGTTTTCTATTTTTTATTTATTTTTTAAAACACAGCATTCATCTCTGTTTATCCTATTAATGACATCTCAGGAAGATTGTACACCTTTGACATCACTCTCTTTTTTTTAATTTTATTTATTGATTTCAGTGAGAGAGAAAGGAAGAGAGAGAGACAGGAACTTCGAGCTGTTCCTGTATGTGACTTGACCAGGGATCAAACTGGCAACCTCTGCGCTTTGATACAATGTTCTACCAATCGAGCTATCCAGCCAGGGTTTGACACCACTCTTAATTAAGAAACCTGATCCTATCTTATATTAAACCTCCATGTCATTCAAAATTACTCCATGACCAGAAGTTTCTTGTCTTCCTTCGATTTAAGTCTGTTTTCCCTGGGACCTGGTCAGCCAAACAAGTAATTGATATTGACTTCCTTCACTTACTCCTCTCTCTGCTGATTATTCTGCCAGGGCAGAGCAAGGATTGGAGGAAAGGAGGCAAACATCTTGCTGATAGTGGTATTTAACCAGCCCTAAGGGATATTTCTCAGTTCCCTGATGTAGGCAAATGCATAAGCTGACCCCTTGCTACCTTTTTACCTATTTCTCTCTCCTGCAGGCACATCATAGAGCTTCTTAAGTAGGATCCCCTTGAGACAATTCCAGGTACACTCCCCAGTATCTGATTGCCTTTTGGGGGAATCTTCTGCATCTTCGGTTTACCAATTGGCAGATGTACAGCTTCAGACATTAGCTCTCTTTCTCTTTCCTGCTGTCTGAGTTTGTTCATCAGCTCCAGCCTTTAGACTCCTGCAGGCAAGAAGCAGGCACGAATGTCTGTTTCTAAGTTCACGTACATTTCCAAATATTTGAGAATCCATATCAAACCCTCCCAAAGGTACTTCCCAGAATTCTCATAGTGTTCAATTAAAGGGTCAGGGAGTAGTAAACATAACCATACTTGACTTTTACAATTCTCCTTAAGTAATCTCCTTTTGCCTTGGCTGGATAGTTAGAGCACTGTCCCAATACACAGAGGTCGCCAGTTTGATATCCTGACAGGGCACAGACCCGTATTTCTTCCTCCCTCTCTATTTCTCTCTCTCCCCCATTCTTCTCTCTCTAAAATTAGAATATATATTAGAATATCATATATATATATGAACTCCTTTGAAGATTTTAGTCTTTTATCTAAGCTGTTGGGGCTGTGGTCACTGTGCTCATTTTATAACAGGTTCTTCACAGATGTAGCTAGTCATTTCCCCAGAATTCTGAGACTGTTAGTAAAGTTGATTACATCATATTATGAAGGCAGTCAGGAGGAGAGGTCGACTAGACAGCAGAGCAAACACAACAAATATCAAAGTAGAATGATTTGCCTCAGAAAGCCTGAGTCATTCTGTGCGAGATTAGACACAGATGTTTGGGTTTTGGGGTTTTTTCTAATGTGGATTGCATTTTGCTGGTATGGTGAGGCTTTTGAATATATGATCTCTGAAGTGATAGATGCAAATCTATTCTTTCAAATGAAAGTGTTTGGAGGTATTCAGAGGGAAAGGAAGGGAGAGAGAGAAGGAAGGTTATAGGAATAACTTAAAGGGAGTAAAAAGTAGAAATCCTTAAGAAGGCAAATACAGTTGAAATGAGAAGAAAATGTGGATTTGGGAAAGAATATGGAGGTACAAACTGCAGGACTGGTAGAATACAAAGAAAAAAATAGGCTCAGTTGAAGGCTGTGGTAGATATGGGGAATTTAAGAGTTAGTTCTGTGAATTACTAAATGTTATGAATTAAAACTGGTTTTGTCACATGTGCTATACATTAAGTGTGAATATTACCTCTCTGAGTCACAGAATCTTTATTTTAAAATTTAAATCATAATTTCCATAGTGATTTAGTGGATTGAAATCCAACAAAAATGCTAATCCTTACCTATTCTCATTTTTTCCATGTTCAAAAGTAATTTTCTGCCTGCCTTTTAAGGTCTTTTTCAAAACGTTTTTTAAGCAAACAGACAAATAGTACTGAATATATGCAAAGCGTGATTCCACCTACTTTATCAATATTAGCTCTTTCAATTTTCACAATAATCATGTAAAACAATTACTATTGTCTACATTTTATGGATGAAGAAATTGAGCCTTGCCTGAACAGGCAGTAGCACAGTGGATAGAGCGTTAAACTGGGATGCAGAGGACCCAGGTTCGAGACCCCGCGGTCGCCAGCTTGAGCGTGGGCTCATCTGGTTTAAGCAAAGCTCACCAGCTTGGACCCAAGGTCACTGGCTTGAGCAAGGGGTTACTCGGTCTGCTGTAGCCCCATGGTCAAGGCACATATGAGAAAGCAATCAATGAACAACTAAGGTGTCACAACAAAAAACTAATGATTGATGCTTCTCATCTCTCTTCATTCCTGTCTGTCTGTCCCTGTCTACCCCTCTCTCTGACTCTCTCTCTGTCTCTGTAAAAAAAATAAATAAAGAAAGAAAGAAATTGAGCCTTTAAGAACTGCCCAAGATCGTGCAGCTGATGAGTAGCAGAACTTGGATGTGCTCTTAATTACTATACTTTGCTAACTTGCTTTCCTGTAAGACGCCATCCTTGATTCTTCAACCAGAGGAAGCTACTCCATCCACGCTAGCTGAAATTATTATGCTGTTTAAGCTGGACTCTTAGGCTGATTATTTCTTTCCCCCTTGAGTTACAATTACCTATATAAATATTCTAACTAGATTATCTATAAGGTAGCAAAGTTCTCTAAGGCAAGGACTAGTTCTCATTAATCTTTGCACCTCCAACCTAAAAGAGCAAAGTGCTGTAGCATATTGAGTAATAGCACAAACCCTAGAATCAGACAGACTTGAGTAGACTGGATGTTATTGATTTGCTGTGTGACTTAAACATGGTCTCAAAGACTTATAAACTTCAATCTCCTTATCTGCAAAATGGAGTAAAAATCTTTCTCTTGTGTTTGTTATGAAGATGAAATTGGTAATGTATATAAAATATTTTTAAATTTTTCATTAAGTTTATTGGGGTGACATTGGTTAGTAAAATCATACAGGTTTCAGGTACACAATTCTACAATACAGCATCTGTATATTGCACTGTAAAATTTTTAACATAGTACCTGATAAGTAGTGAGTACTCATGAATATTCTACTGTCTCCATTTTCCTTGCACATAAAAATCTTTAACAGATATTTGTTAAATTATTGATTCTCTTTTTGAGATTATGTATGGATCTGACTAGTAAAAAGCACAGAGACTTCACCTATTATAAGTCACAGGAAAAATATCTTAAAATATAATATAATTGTAATCAAGTATTTCTACTATCAGGTATATTGACTAATCATCCATTCAAGTTTTTTATTTTTTTGTTATCCATTTAACTTGTAAGGAACAGTTGTCAATCATTACCCAGTAGTTTATTCTTGTGTATATGAAAATGACATGCATAAGATAATATCAAATAGAGAAGACATAGTGACAGCTTTGTTTGAAAATTTATCCAGAATATTGCAATATTTTCATCTGTAAAATGAATAATAAATCAAAATACAAGATTAAAGCTAATAATATTTATAATTTATGAAATGAAAGTAAGAAATGTAAAACATAATTATCTAAATTAAATCACCTGGGACTGAGAACAAATGGTTTTATGAGCTGTTTATTATTCTAAATAGCAACAAGAAAACCAGATGTTTTCTAAGAAACAGTAGCAGTAATTATTTTGCATTCAACCTTGATTTAAAGATTTATAGATTGCCCTCCTTAGGTTCTTATATAAACACACTTAATAAAAAATGTATGACTCAATAAGGTATCAATGTAAGAAACGTTCAAACCCAGCATGTTTAAAAACCCAGTCTCTGGAACCAGATGGCCAGAATTTCACTCCTGCTCTATAGGTAATAATTGTGTAACTTTACCCTGGCCGGTTTGCTCAGTGGTAGAGTGTTGGCTTGGCATGTGGATGTCCTGGGTTTGATTCCCAGTCAAGGCACAAAGAAGCATCCATCTGTTTCTCCACCCCTCCCTCTCTCACTTCCTTCTCTCTTTCACTCTCATTCTCTTCCCTTCTTGCAGCCATGGCTCAATTGAAGCAAGTTGACCCTGGGCTCTGAGGATGTCTCCATGGCCTCCTCGTTAGGTGCTGGGAAGAGCTCGGTTGCTGAGAAAAGGAGAACACCCCAGATGAGCAGAGCATCACCCCCTAATGGGCTTGCTAGGTGGATCCCAGTTGAGGCTCATACAGGAGTCTGTGTCTGTCTCCTCTCCTCCCACTGAATTTAAAAAAATTGTATAACTTAAATTCTCTGTGCCTCAGTTTCCCCATATTACTATAATAATATAACAATAGCTAAAAGAAAAAAGAAATATCCAAACCTGTAGAGAATTTTAATGAGTTTATTTGAGCCAAAACTGAGGACATATGCACAACATCAAGTCTCAAATGTGCAGGAGAATAAATTTTGCAGGTTTTTTTATGCATTTGTAATTAATGAGGGCACATAAGGAAGATTATATGAAAGTAAAAGGAAGCAAGCAAGGCAGGAATCGGATTACAAAATGCTTAAGATTATATGCTCTACAGAGGATGGCCCACTTTAGTGGGGAAGGTTTGAAGGGGAACATTTCAAAGGTGTGTTATCCTGGATAAGCACAAATGATGAACAGGACTTGCTTAAGGCAAGGATAAGCCTTTTACTAAAGAAGTGAAATGACTAGGGAATGACTGCTCACTATGACCTGCCCAGTTAGGAATTTATAATCAGATCGCCCTGTGAAGTTACTTTTCATAGAACCCCCATTTACTTCCAAAAAGGCAAATAATGTTGCATACTTGGTTTTCTTTTCTCAGACTATGGAAAAGTACAAGAACATATGACCTTCCTAAACTCCAAATTATACTCTCCTATTATATCTGTCTGGCTGGATGGGAAAATATATGAACTACAAGTTGTTGCTATAGTGGAAATGCAAATGTTATATCTATATTTATTTTTTTGAAGGGGCTTCTCCAAAGAAAAACTATTATATCGAATACCATTTTAAATGCCACACATGGTTCTCTTTAGCTTTTACTTTCTCATAATCTTTTACTTTTATTGGAAGATTTTTAGAGAAAAAAATACTGATATCCTTGCAAAAAATGAAGTATTGAAGATTGAGTAAGATTAGAGGTAGGAAATCATTCAGAAGAGTATTTTAATCATCTAGGTATAGCTTGATGGAGGCTTGAATTAGAATAAGTTTTTGTTATCTAAAAATAGACCTCTGATCTTTTGTAATTTTTTCATTCAAGTTCTAGCAGTAGAGGTGTTTTCTATTAAATGGACTTACAGTTTAATGAAACTGTAAGCTGTTTAAATATAAATCTTATAGGGAGGAAGTAGGTGATATACTCTGAGTTACTAGAGTTGAAACACACATTTATTTGATTTCATGTGTCCTGCAGCCTCTAGGTGATTACTCAGTTCAAGTGGGGAATCTTTGAGGACCTGGAAGCAATGAACTCTGAGAAAGAAGGAGCTAGCTTGACTGATTGCAAATGGCAGAAGGTAAAGCCCTTGAGCTAGGTAATGTGGAAGCTGGATGAACACATCATGTCACACAGCAGTGGAAGTTCTCCTGAAGTCAATATAAGATGTTCCAGAAGAAGTGAGGGAGCTATTTCTTGAGGGCCACCTGATGTCACTCAGTCATAGTCAGCCTAAAATACCAGGCCTGATGGTGAAGGAGTGTATAATATCAAGAGAAGGAAAAAAAACATTGCAGAGAAAATAAAGTAAAAAAAGTATAAAATGTAAACCTATATCACTGGTTGCCATGGCTGACAGTAGAAGAAGTGGATTGATTACTTAATTGTGGTGGAGTTCCAGGACTGTATGCATTGTCAGAATTTATAAGACTATTTACCAAAAAAGGATAGGTTTTCTTGGAGGTAAATTATACTACATTAAACATGAATAAAAAATATTAAAAACAAACATGATTTATTTAGAAATGTATGCATGCTAATAAGTTTTAAAATATAATGTTCGTGAGTGATACAATCTATAACAATCTAAAATTACAGCATGTGGTTTAAGAGATACCAAAGTCTAAAAAGAGGAAAGGGATGAAAACTTGCATATTAACCTGATTTATTTTATTGCTGATTAGTGATACTGTGCAATTTTTTACTTTCTCCATTGATTTGAGAGAGAGGAAGGGAGAGCAAGGGAGAGAAAGAAGCATCAACTCTTGTTCCTCTTAGTTGTTTAACCATTGATTGCTTTTCAAACATACCCTGACCCAGGTGTGAACCAGAGACCCCTGGGATGGAGCCAGCATGACTTGCGGTCACTCGGAGTGACTGCAGATCCAAATGGCAACCTAAGTACTCAAGAATAATGCTCTATCCACTGCACCACCAGCCAGGGCGATACTGTGTATTCTTTGTTTTACTTTTTTTAATTATTTTTTGTATTTTTCCCAAGTGAGAAGTGGGGGGCAGGCAGACAAACAGACTCCCGCATGCACTGAACTGAGATCCACCTGGCATGCCCACCAGGAGGCAATGCTCCGCCCATCTGGGTCGTTGCTCCACCACAATCAGAGCCATTCTAGCACCTGAGGCGGAGGCCATGGGGCCATCCTCAGCACCCGGGCTAACTTTGCTACAATGGAGCCTTGGCTGTGGGAGGGGAAGAGAGACAGGGAGAGAAAGGAGACGGAGATGGGGAAGGGTGGAGAAGCAGATGGGCATTTCTCCTGTGTGTCCTGGATGGGAATGGAACCGGGACTTCCACAGGCGGGATCAGTGCTCTACCACTGAGCCAAATGGCCAGGGCCTAGGGCAATTCTGTGTATTCTTTACTTCCATCAATTTCACATTGTTTCGTATCTTGAATGTGGACCCTGAAGGCATGCCTACTTTGCATTTCCAAACTAATATATCACAGGCTTGTTCCCCAGAAGCAAACAATGACACTGCAGTTAGTCTGCAATGAACGTGTTTATTAAAGAAGAGAAGAGATAGTAGGCAAGATTGGGCAGAAAAACAAATAAAACTGTGATGTGGTTTCAACAAAGCCTTGGCCAATTAAGCATAGAGCTCCCAAGAGAAATCTAGTAATCCATGGCATCTACTGATTCTCTCTCAACCAGTCTTGACCATAAACAGATAGGCATGACAACCCTAGGTTTCCGAAAGTGTCCAGTGGTGGGGTGAAATGGCCAGCCCTCCCACTGTGTCTTGCTCTCTTACTACGTACAGGTGAAGCAGTTTGCTGTAGTGGAGGCCAACTCCAAAGGAACGATGCTAGAGGCTGTCTGCTGACAACATACCTGCAGCATGTCGTTCTTTGAAGGGTACCTGGGTGGTGCGTCTTCACACCTATCATAGTTCACTCTGCACCTTGGTGTCTACTTCTCCATATATGTTCATATATGGTGGGGCTCTCCTTCAGAGGAGATTCTTAGAAGTGGGCATTTAGTGAGACAAATGACAGCTCCTACCCAGAGGTAGATTAAGATCGGTTGAGGCCCCAGGCACAGAAGAAAATATTGGGCCCCTTACATTAGAAAAGAGTGTAAAGTTGCGGTTTTGTGGAACCCTTCAGAAGTCAGGGCCCAGGGCCTGCACTTAGTGCAACCTCCATTAAATCTGCCTCTGCTTGGAGACACCATTGATACTCACTTGTGATCTCCCTCCCCCATTCTACATTCTAGGTTTCCCTCACTCTCAGCTCTCTCAGCTGTCACTCCTATGCTGACCACCAGGTGTGAACCAGACCCTCATTTCTAACAGGCCTAAGTCCCTGGTCACCCTGGTTACTATGCCCTTCTTGCCCTGGGTTTGATGTACCTCTCTGTGTAACAATTGGGTAAGGGGTTATTGATAGATACTGACATGAATCACCTGAATTCCACCTGTATTTCTTCCCATCTCCAGTGTGAGGTGGCAACCCCATTGCCGTCTAATTGATGATCAGTCAATTACTCCTGCCAAGAAAGTGATTTCTCTTTTTTACTGTTGGTTCCTGGACATAAGGAACCTAAAGTGGCTAGGCAGCAGCCAAAGATTACCATCCAATAGAACCTTGCTCTGGTCCCTGGGAAAGTGTGTTCTTTGGGGAGAACAGGACCTCTAATACTGTAGATCTCAGTTTTGTGGGAACAGAAGCACTAAGTCTTCATTTCTACCTCATAACCACCGTGTTTCCATGCAGGTGGCATGATCTTTCTTGCTCCAGAACCCCAGGGACTTTCAATGGGATTCTATCACTGGTGTTTACCATAAATTTCATACATTATTTTTTCCCACCACTAATACCACTAGCACAATAGAGAGTAATTAAAAAATATATTATTAAATTTATTGGGGTGACATTGATTGATAACATTATACAGGTTCCAGGTGCACAATAAAGAGTGTTGAATTGGGCTACTCAAGAAGCAAGGATCTTTCTTCCTCTTGGTCCACTCAAAGATGGCAGCTTTTCAATTCTTAATCTATAAGCATAAAACATGCTGCCTCAAAAATCAAAAGAGGCAAAAATTGGCATGCTTTCCTTTTTGTAGTAGGGAATGCAAAGTATAATAATGGATCTTGACTTTGGACAGGATATACTGGCACATTGTGAAACATTAAACCCTTATAAATTTTACAAGAGAGAAAGGCTTCTGCACATTACTGTGTTTATTTCCCACTCCTTGGAGTGATGTATCTGGCCAAGAACTCCAGTGTGTTTGCCACCTCTGGTTTATTCAGCCTGCTAAATATAGTGCTATCAATATAATGGATCAATATGATGTTCTGTGAGATGTCCAGATGGTCAAATCTCTTTCTACTGTATTATGAGAGATGAGAGGAAGATTAGTAGAGCCATGGAGAAAAACTTGAAATGTATATTGTTGTCCTTTTCATATGAATATGAACTGTTTCTCATCATCTTTTCTGATTGGCATAGAAATACATTTATTTACCAATCAGTTATTTTCTGAGGCCTCCATTTGGCCTTCTCCACTATAATAATTTTAATTTTAAAGAACAAGGATGAAATGTGGGAGTTGGCTCAACTAATCAGTGTTTGAATCCTAGGTGGAAATGACCACTGAATGGGTCCATTGACTCAGTGAACTCATGTAAACTGGACCTTAGCAATACTCCATTTATTATCTGGAGCCCATATGCCAAACACTAAGAAGAGGAGTAATAATATTTTAAGTCTTCAGATATCAATGTCCTCTTATTCACTCTGTCCTTTGGTCCTCATAATATCTAAATTTTTCTTTATCCCAATTAAATGGGGGTAAGTTTCTTTGGGAAAAGACCAAGGGAATCATCTCATGATGTTGCAGAGTTGTTTCTCCTAGGAAACAACGGCCTCTACAGTCAAAGTGCTCAAGGTCTAAAAACTGACTCCATCTAAAACCAGGGCAAAGACTTGTGATTTTTTGACATTTTTATTTTACAGTATGACTGCCTCCTCTCCCAAGTAACCCAACTTTGATTTCTTCTGCTGATTCAAGCTGAGTAGTGCTCTTGTCAGCTGTCCATCCATTATGCCTTTTGGTATGTCATGTTCTCTTAATCATCTTCATGACATTCTGTGGATGAGCTCCTCTAGGATGCCACACAAAGCTTCTCAGTCATTGCAGCAATTGCTATATTCTGATTTCTTGTAGTTAAGCTTTGTTATCTGAATTATGTTGTTTTGAGGCCTGATCAGCCCCATTGTTATCAATGAACTTAGTTCTGTAAAAGACTCACCTGAACTACAGAGAGGAGTGGCCAATGAATGTTCTAGTGACATGAGTACCCCTCTCACCAGCAAACTCCTATGGCCTTGTTAAATGCTGTGTTGAAAGGGCCTCCTGGTAGAAAATAATCATCTAAAAGTGTTTTGGTTGTATATAATATACACATGCTTGCATATCCACTTCCCTTAGGTTTTAAATGTTTATCTTCACCATCTGCCATGGAAATTCTGGTATTTCAATTTTGCTTATTATGATGCTTAAGTATCAACCTAGCTAGGCTATGGTAAACAGTTGTTTGTTTGGTTGAACACCAGTCTAGATTTCTCGGTGAAGATATATTTTAGATGTTATAAAAATTTAAGTAGATTTCTTAAAATATAATAATAAATCCCACTTTTTCTCCCCCTGTGTGTGTGTGTGTGTGTGTGTGTGTGTGTGTGTGTATACATATACACAATCTCATTGATGCTGCTCTCTGGAGAACCCTAACTAACACACTCATGTAAGCAAAAGCACTCTCCATTTTCTAGGAGCCTTTCTCATAGAGAGTTCACCCTATCTCTTGGGAGAGTTGCCAGAAGGTTTGTTTGTTTTCCTAATCTGCCACCTGAGGTGGAAGCACCACCAAGATGCAGATTTTTGTGAAAACCCTTATGAGGACGACCATCATTCTCCAGGCTGAACTCTTGAATACCAAAGAAAATGTCAAGGCCAAGATTCAGGACAAGAAAGAAATTCCTCCTGATCAACAAAGACTGACCTTTGCTGGCAAGTAACTGAAAGATGAAAGTCTGACTATAACATTCAAAAAGAGTCCACTCTTCACCTTGTGCTTAGACTTTGAGGTGGTGCTAAGAAAAGAAGTCTTACACCACTCCCAAGCAGAGTGAGTATAAGAGAAAGAAGGTTAAGCTGGCAGTGCTGAAATACTACAAGGTGAATGAAAATGGCAAATTAGTCACTTTCATCAAGAATGTCCTTTGGGTAAATTTGGTGCTGAAGTTTTTATGGCCAGGCACTTTGACAGACATTGTGGCAAATGTCTGACTTATTGCTTCAAAAAACCAGAAGACAAGTAATTGTATAGAAGACATAAAATAAAAATTAAAAAAAAAGAAATCTTATATCATGAAAAAGCAATGTGTATGTATGTTTATGTATAGAAACTTTCCCACACCAGGAAGCAATTCTCAGACACCAGCAGGGTATTCAAGAATTCAGCTCATTCTGACATTTGTGAGCTCAGTACTACAAAATCCCAGGCTGTCACCTGTGCTTCTGACAAACTAGCTTAAAATCATGGATTCCCATGACTCTTTTTTTGGGTTAGATTAATTTTCTAGAATGGCTCACAAAACTCTGTTTGTTCACTAGATTACTGATTTATTATGAAGAACTGTAGGGGTTAGAAATAAAAATCTCCCAATATTTAAGTTCTTCTAGCTGAGCTAAAAATCAAATTAACAGAGACAAATTAACAGAAAAAAATCCCCAAAGTTTATTATATGAATGTACATTTGGCGGGGGCCATAAAAATATGAAAACCCCAGAAAGACATTGGGCAATTGAGATTTACATGCTATTTTGGACAAAGAAGGAAGGAGGACAAGAGTCTATCATTAGAAGAGAAAATGGGCAATTTACAGATAGCCAAGACAAAACAGAACACTGTGGTAAACAAATTTTGGCTAGACAACCTGAAACAACGAGTCAAGAAGGCGGGGGTCTGGGATCCTGCTTGGACCCTTCTATCAGATTCCAAGGTGAATATGCTGATTCTCTTCCTGAAGGATACTTCTCTAAATCTCTTAGGCATAAAAGGAAAGAGTCAAAGATGCTGAGTTTTCTATTTTTCTTAATAATCAGCTTAAAATCAATATCCCAAAAGGCACATTTTGGAGGGGTTGTTGGGCAAATGAGTTTGTAAAATTTGTATTTTTTGAGTTTGCTCACTTTTAGTGTTAAAAAATGGAGTTGGGCAGTGCCAGATATGTGATTTGTGAAATTGCAAATTACCTTTTTGCGTGGGGAGGGCCATTGTCTTGTTAATGTGTGCTGGAAGAAAAAGAAGCCATGTTTAGAGAGTGAGAGCAGAGAGAATGCAGGGTGCTGAAGAAGAAGCCAGTTTGTGCAGAAAGTTTGAAGAAAGAGATGGGGAACATAAGTGAGGAGGGGCTTTTGTGAGCTCTGCTGAGACTGGTGAGGCTCTTGATTCTAGGAGAAACCAGAGAAGATTCTCCTGGTTGTGGAACCAGAGAATGTGTCAGTGGCTTTGGAGCCCTGAGTGAAAGAAAAGTGTTTTTTCCCTGTGTTTGCTTGCCAGCTGGTGCAAGATTTGAATAAAGGAACAGCCCACCATTTCTTGGCTCCACTGTTTCTTTATCATCTGTCCTAATCTAATGGGAACCTGCATGTGAATGGCCACAATGGCCATGGCTACTGGCCCTAGAGGATGGCAAACCTTTGGTTCCCTTCAGGATACTAAAAAATGTGAATTAACAGCCAGATTAAGAAATACATAAATAAGGTGCATTTCTGAACAAAGGAGCTTTAGTTCTCATGGAGCATGGCAAGGTGGCATGTGGAAGCATTTTGTGTCTTCACCCTGGCAGCTCTCACTTTTGTAACCCACTTCTTTTGACTATTTATGAAGGCTTTATTATATAGCCCTATTTGATTAACTCATGGGCCATTGGTAATTGATTCAACATCTAGCCTCTTTCCTCTTCCTGGACATCAAGAGATGGGACTAAAATTTCCAACTTTCTATTCATGGTTGCTTCCTCCAGCAATTAGCCCCCATCCTTAGATGTTTTCCAAACATCACCTGCATTAACATAAACTTTGTTGTGTTGGAAGGACTTGTTAGGAATAATAAGTCTATCATTTCACCTTTATGGCTCTGAAGCAATTTCAAGAACTGAGGAGAAAAGACCAAATACTATAACAAAAGACACTTCCATTGCTCTTATCACTGTTCCCCAACCCTGCTGACAAGTTTTAACAAATGGACTTCTACATTATTCCAGAATTTATGATAGGGGCGGTCCTCAGTGGCAGCCAGGTAATTAATAATGCAGCTCTAAGTGCCTGTAGTGATACCTACTTTCTCAGCCACCTCTTGGTACCAACTTTTGAAAGGATGGATTACCTAAAAGCAGATTTTAAGGAGTTTGGGGTGCAGTGTATTTATGAAGAATCAACAGCTAAGAAGGAAAAGGGGAAGTTCTAGGATTAGGCAGAAAAAGAAGTTCAACTGTGACTTAAACCAGCAGATGTCTGAAATAAGTGTGACTCACCAGCATATCTCATATTGACCCAAAATGACTGGAATTTTAACCATCTGTCACACTTAATCGCCAAATGCAGGCTACTGCAAAAAAAAAAAAAAAAAGTGACATCAGAAAACGTGACTTCTGCAGCTAAAGCAGAGCTTGAGGTTGTTGACATGTGAAGGCTGCCCGCTATCTGCTTCCTGGCTGCCTAAGAAGCACAGCTGTGTCTAAGACACAGCATAAAAGTTTCAAAGGCAGAGATAAAAAAAAAAAAGAACAACAAAAAAATAAGAAACCACCTGGCTATTGCCCTGCACATCAGACCTGATTTTCTTAAGGAAAATTACGAGCAAGTCCATTTACTCTTAGGAATTTTCTACTAGTATTCTCTTACTAGTTTCTATTTGAAGGAAATGATAGAGAAGAAGAACTACAAAAGTGTGCAGATTGTTTCTCCTGAGGGCTGCAACATTTCTCATACCACATGCTTTCCTAAAATACACCTTTGCTATTTCTCCTCTGAAGCTAGAGTCTATTTCCTCTTCTCTTATGTCATAGGTAGAATGCCTTCCTAAAGATACTCTAATCCCTGGATCCTGTGAATATGTGGTCATGGGGTATAAGGGACTTCACAGATATAAGCAAGGTATTGGGCCTTACAGTAGGGAGATTCTCCAGTGAGCCCAATCTAATCACATGTGCCCTTAAAGGCAGAGAATCTATCCAGCTGGAGGCAGAAGATATGTGATGAAGGGAAAATCATAGAGACTTGAAGCATGAAAGAGAATCCAGGATTATTGCTTTTTGATGATTGAGGGGCAGTGTGATGAAAAATAGAATGACCTTCAGGAGCTGAAAGCCACCAAGGAAACAGAGACCTCAGCCCTGCAAGTGCAAGGATCCAAATTCCGCAAGCAATGTGAATGAGCTTGGGAGCAATTGTTTTTCCCCGGACTCTGAGATCCAGAGCAGAGAAACCAGTCAAAGTCACTCAGACTTCTAACTTAGAGAACTGCAAGTTTATAAATTTGTGTTGGTTTAGGCCACTACATTTATGGTCATTTATTCCACTAGCAATAGAAAACTAATACCAACCTATGACTTGCAAGTTAACAGTAGAATGCAGTGAAAGACACTGAGTAACTTCGGAGTTGTTGGGCAGATAAAATGTATTATGCTCACTTTGTTAAAGATGACACTGCCCACGTGGAGGCCGTTGCCCAGGTGATATTAATGTGTGTCTCTGTGGACTGTGGGCAGGCAGGATCCTTGTAGCCTGGAGCTTAGTTTTAGGATTAAGCCTTTCCCACCCGTTTTGATGTGGGGTGGTATAATCCCATCATGCCTCAGATAAGTGACTTTGTATTAGAAACTTCCCTATTTTGTATATTGGATTAAAGGTTATGAATCTACACTATAAAATGGGGGCAGAACAGGAGCTTGCTCTCTTGGTTCCTGAGATTAGCATTAGACAGGAGAGAGCAGAGAGAAGAGCAGAGAAAGGCCATGTGGAGGAGGCAAGGAGAAGCAGCCAAGATGGCGGAATATTGAGTGAGAAGCCAGTTTGTGCAGAGTTTATGCAGGGAGAAGGGGAACAGAGGTGAATAAGTCTGGTGAGCTAGAAACCTTTGATTCTAGGAAACTTGGATAAGTCAGTAGCTTTGTGAGCACTGAATGTGAGTGGGTTTTGGAGCCCAGTGTGTGTTTTTACTTGCCCGCCGGGTGCAAGCTAGGATTAAAAATGTTGGCTCATCAGTTTTTGGCTCCATTGTTTCTTTACTGACTGTCCGAATCCAATGTGAACCTGCATGGGCCAGGCTGCTGTGATGGTAGCCCTGGCTACTGGCTTTACAGGAGTGGAGGTGAACTTCCCCCTGGTTCTTGGAATGGTAGCACTCGGTCTTCTGCCTTTAGGAACACAACCTTAATGTGGTAAGAATCCCAAATCAAAGGAGAAACCATGTTTTAGTACCGCAATAAGTAGACTCAGGTGAACCCGTCCTTTAACTCATTCTAGCTCAGGAACCAAACATGTGTTAAAGAAGCCCCTAAGTGATACTAGGACCTTGTGTTCTGGTACTGGAGCAAAGACAAGCTACCCCTATTCTGCAAACAGAATCTATAAACCTAATGAAATAGTTGTTAATTTATACTACACTGTTTAAATGTTTATACACAAATAGTAACAAGCAAAAAGGAAGAGGAAAAAGCTCTCAAATAAAAAGAGGGAAAATCTTTAAAGATCCCATACATAGAGTGGAAAAGAGAGAAAATTCTCTCTAGAACAGTTTTAAAGAGAAAGTTTATTCTCAACTTATAATTTGGTTAAATGACAGAGGAAGAGAATGCCTTAATTGTTTTCTATTTTTATTTTTCAATTACAGTTGACACATGATATTGTCTTAGTTCCAGATGTACAGCATAGTGATTATACATTTATATAACTTTCAAAGTGATCATCCTGGTAAATCTGAAGAACATATCTTTTTATGTACTACTCTACAACTGAGTCTATAGTTCCTATATGAGAAATGGTTCTTCCTATTAATCAAAGATATATGTGTAATATTAACTGAATAGAAATATATTTAAACTAAGATTCCAGCCTGACTTGTGGTGGTGCAGTGGATGAAGTGTTGCCCTAGAATGTTAAGGTCAACAGTCAGGGCATACATTAAAGAAAACTGCTATGAATTGATGCTTCCTGGTCCTCCCCTGACCCTTTCTCTCTCCCCTTTCTCTAAAATCAATAAATGAAATATTTTTTTAAAAATAGGTCCTGGCTGGTTTGGTCAGTGGATAGAGCATCAACCTGGCATGCAAACATCTTAGATTCAATCACCGGTCAGGGAACATATAAGAAGCGACCATCTGCTTCTCTTCCCCTTCTCTTTCTCTTCCCCTTCTCTTTCTCTTCCCCTCTCACAGCCAGTGGCTCAATTGGTCCCAGTGTCAACCAGGCACTGAGGATAGCTTGGTTGATTGAAGCATCAGCCCTAGATAAGGATTGCCCAGTAGATCCTGGTCAGGGAACATGTAGGAGTCTGTTCTCTATCACCCCTCCTCTCACTTAAAAGAAAAAAAAATTTTTTTTAATTAATAATAAAGTAAGATTTTAATGATCAATTTTATTATATAAAACCATCTCTAGATGTTGAAATTATCTAATTTGTTTATTTTTAAAAATTATGCAACATAGTGAAATGCTTTGTCTCTGACTCCATCTTGTTCAAGTCTGCGTGGGTCTCATGGTCTTCAGGCTAATAGCTCCTGCTTTAGACATGTTAATCATTAAAGGAATTCTGCTTGAGGCTTGAGTTTTTATAAATATAGCTCTTCCCATTTTCCTTTTTCTTAACATAAAAGAAACCTGAACTCTGGACTTTCTTAACATGGATTTGAGAAACTACTAGACTCCTTTTTTATTGACTGGTGACTTTTTTATCAAAAAAACATTCTGTACTCTAAACTTGCCAATTTAAGTTTTTACTTTTCAGAGCATCAGGCACTGGCTTTTAGAGCAGTAACAAGATAAACAAATCAAATATTAATTAATTTTACATTGTCTTGGCCCTAGCTAGTTGGCTCAGTGGTAGAGCATCGGCCTGGCGTGTGGATGTCCCAGGTTTGATTCCCAGTCAGGGCACACAGGAGGAAATGCCCATCTGCTTCTCCACCCCTCCCCCTCTCATTTTTCTCTTTTTCTCTCTTTCCCTCCTTCAGCCATGGATCGGTTAGAGTGCATTGGCTCTGGGTGCTGAGGATGGCTCCATGGCTTCCATTTCAGGTGCTAAGAAGAGCTTGGTTGCTGAGCAATAGAACAGTGCCCCAGATGGGCAAAACATCACCTCCTAGTGGGCTTGCCAGGGGGGTCCTGGTCAGGGCACATGTTGGAGTCTGTCTCTGCTTCCTCTCCTCTCACTAAATAAAAAATATATATTTTTTTAATTTATATTGTCTTGTTCCATTCAAATAATATCAAATCCATTTGTTTTACATCTTTTGATATTTTATTTATAAAATACTATTACTTAAATATGTACACATTTTACATATGACAGTACCACTTTTCATATCTGTTAAGATTTACAATTTAGAAAGCAATTCCATTTACATTGTGTGGTTGACCCTTCTTAATGACTATAAAGCCAGGAGCCGCCATCATGGCCATTCACATGCAGGTTTGCATTGGATTCGAACAGATGGTAATGAAACAACAGAGCCACAAACTGGTGGGCCATCATCTTTAATCCTAGCTTGCACCCAGCAGGCAAGTAAAAACACACACTGGGCTCCAAAACCCACTCATTCAGCTCACAAAGCTACTGACTGATCCTAGTTTCCTAGAATCAAAGGTTTCTAGCTCACCAGACTTATTCACCTCTGTTCCCCATCTCCTTCTCTCTGCACAAACTGGCTTCTCACTCAGCACTCTACCATCTTGGCTCCTTCTCCTGGCCTCCTCTACATGGCCTTTCTCTGCTCTCTCCTCTAATGCTAATCTCAGGAACCAAGAGAGCAAGCTTCCATTCTGTCCCCATTTTATAGCGTAGAAATCAAAACCTTTAATCCAATATGCAAAATAGGGAAGTCTCTAATACAAAGTCACTTATCTTAAGCATGATGGGATTGTACCACCCCACATCAAAAAGGGTGGGAAAGGCTTAGTCCTAAAACCAAGCCCCAGGCTACAAGGATCCTGCCTGCCCCCAGCCCACTCCCAACACACATTAATATCACCTGGGCAACAGGCTTCCATGTGGGCAGTGCCATCTTTAACAAAGTGAGCATAATATATTTTATCTGCCCATCAATGACCAAATCTAGCTTTTATTACATATGAAGAAAATACTAAAACATATTTGTCTCTGCCAAACTAGTGCATTAGTAAAGTGCTTAATTAGGGCTATATCCAGTTACTCATATTCTAGTATCTGAAATATTTATTTCACACATTTTATTGCTTTTAACATAGTTTTTATTTCATGTACTAAAAATCAACTTTGATATAACATAAATACAGAAATATCTGTATTTAAATATTCATTAGATTAAATAATAAAAATAATCCAAATATCCATCAACATGTGAATTTATAAAGAATGTGTGATGTTTTCACACAGTAAAATACTATCCAGCAATGAAAAGGGTGTACTGCTGATGCACATACACAACCACGTGGAAGAATTCAATATATTTATAAATAAGCCCAGGAAAAACAGCCAAAGACAAAAGTATATATTAGATGATTTTACTTATACAACATTTTAGAGTAGAGAAAACCAACTAGTTGGTAATGATAAAATGCCAGATTAGTGATAACTTGGCATGTAGGGGGGTGTTGGTCAAATGTTTGTAAATATGATATATAGGTTTGCTCACTTATAGTTTGCATTGGGTGTGGGGGACAGGTTGTAAGCAGGCAGGATTGTTATAGCCTAAGGCTTAGTTTTGAGACTAAGATTTTCCCCACACCCTTGACTGTTGCATGGTGGGGGTGGTGCACTCTCATGAGGAATCTCATTATGCCTCAGATAAGTGACTTTGTATCAGAGACTTTCTTGTTTGTATATTGGATTAAAGGTTTGGATTTTTCACTATAAAGTAGGGCAGACCAGGAGCTTGCTCTCTCTCTCGGTTCCTGAGATTAGCATTATAGAAAAAAGCAGAGAAAGGTCACATGGAGGAAAAAAAAGATGCCAAGATGGTGGAGCGCTGAAGGAGATGCAAGTTTGTTCAGAGTTTGTGCAGAGATAAGGATATGGGGAACAGAGGTGAATAAGGCTGGTGAGGTATAAACTTTGATTCTAGGAAACTTGGATAAGTCAGTGGCTTTGGGAGCCCTGAATGGAAAGGGAAATATTTTCCCACTGAGTGTATTTCTTTTTTTGAAATTTTTTTTAATTTATTTTTTTATAGAGACAGAGAGAGTCAGAGAGAGGGATAGACAGGGACAGACAGACAGAAATGGAGAGATGAGAAGCATCAATCATTAGTTTTTCATTGCGCGTTGTGACACCTTAGTTGTTCATTGATTGCTTTCTCATATGTGCCTTGACCGTGGGCCTTCAGCAGACCGAGTAACCCCTTGCTCGAGCCAGTGACCTTGGGTCCAAGCTGGTGAGCTTTTGCTCAAACCAGATGAGCCTGCACTCAAGCTGGCAACCTCGGGGTCTCAAACCAGGGTCCTCCACATCCCAGTTCGATGCTCTATCCACTGCACCACTGCTTGGTCACCACTGTGTGTATTTCTTGCCCGCCATGTGAAAGCTAGGATTAAAGCTCATGGCACACCAGTTCTTGGCTCTGTTGTTTCATTACCATCTGTGCAAATCAAATGCGAACCAGCATGGGCCAGTCAGTTGTGATGGTGGCCACACTACTGGCCCTACAGGGGGATTGCATATAAATGGCATAGGGAACCTGTAGGGATAATGCAAATGTTTTATATCTTAATTAGAGTGGTAGTTAATTGGGCATATACATTTGTCAAAATTTATCAAACTTTACACTTAAAATGCATGCATTTTAATATATATAAGTTATGTGTCAATAAAGTTTATTTAAAATAAAACAAATCCAGTATATCAACAAAAAATCCATGGTTTTTGCTAGAGTCTTTAGCATCATAAAAAAAAAAATAACAACAACATAAACAATTTAGTCTCCTTTTTTCTTTTTGAAACATGTTTCTGATTCTCTGGATAACCCTTCAACTCAATAACTAAGATGGTCAATTCCAGTTTAGATAGAAAAATACAAAGAATATCACACAAGAAATCTAATATTCCAATATTTATATTCTGATGCACAAACATAATTATGGGGTGGGTGTAATCATAACATTGACATCATAATCAGTCTGAAAATTAAAAAAATAGAGGGTAGTCTGCTTGAGAGACTCACTACTTACTCTAAATATTTTATTAAGGTACCTGGCATATAATTGTTCCATAATAAATAATTTCAGTGAATGAAACTCATAAAGATAAATATTTCAAAAGATTAGATTCCATGACTCTGGATCTGCATTTAGAAGTGAAATCCTGGTGGATCAAGAGAAAAAGTACAAAATTATTAAACTTTAGGTGATCTCTTACGTTGGGCTTCAGCCCAGATTACAAAGTTAAAGAAGATAGGCACATTCTGAAGCAGGATAATAGGAAGCTAAAAAAATTCCTTGGCAAGTGGAATGGGAAACTGAGATGAACAGCTGAACAAACTGGCGAAGCAGTTTACAACCACGTAGTAAATCACAAAATCCTATCTTACTTCTCCTCCCCAACTATAGGGTAAATGTTTAAATCACCCTACTCAGGGAAATAGATAACAGAAATCCAATTACTGCCATTTGCCAACCATACCCAAGGACAGATAAAGTTAAGGAAACTGATCTTATTTTGGCAAATCAGCATTAAGCTGATGAATAAATCTTCCCTTAAGACCTATTCCAAACCTCCAGCCTTTAAAAACCCTCAAGTGAAGGTTTCAGTGTGTGCTCAGAGTCTCAGGAACACACCCATACTATTTTCTTTCTCCTCTTCTTCCCCAACAGGTGTGCATCTCCTAAACTCTAAGGGTCCCCATGAGACTTGGAACCAGGGGACAAACCAGCAGAGGTTCCTCCCAGGCTAACTCCATCATCCTGTCTTAAAGATGCCCTTTCTCCGACTTCTCAGTGAGCCAAAGTATCCTTGCCTAGGCTCCCCTGTTGCTTTTTTTTTTATCCTAAACTCTTCCTTGTTTCACTGTTCCCAGCTTTAAAAAATGAAAAAAAAAATGTCTTTTAAAAACCACCTATACTTGTGTTGTAAAATCTTTCCTGCATGTCAAGAATATACACACTACCGGCTGTCTTAGGCAGACCCGCAAAGGGCTAGGTCCCCTTGCTGGTACCATTTTCTGGCAACCCAAATAGGGCTTTTTTACCTGAGTTAATGCTACCCAAGCTGATTCACTTTTACTACCTTTATAACTTTTAACTTCTCCGGTAATAACCGGTGCCCTTTCACTGTCCACTTCACTGATAACATCTGGTGCTATGACTCTGAGCACCTTATTGCTCTTCTTCTTGTGTGGTTCTTGCCTCTTGCTAGAGGTGCCTCCTTTTGCTTTCTGTATCTGCCTCTTGTCTTAGCACCATTGGTCCCTCATGACATCTCCTGAGGTCCATACCTTTTACTCCCAGCCAACCAAAGTCTAACTCTGACTGAGGACCCTTGACCACTCATTGCCATGAAAAGCACTGGCATGACTTGCTTACAAGCATCACTTCCAGGCTCTTTGTTTACATCTGTCAAGTGCTTCATCAGTCTCCTGCAGGTTTCCTTTCTTGAATTTTTTTCTACTGTGTTTTACTGCAGCAGGACTCCAAGGAGGCCCACCCAGGAACACCTTGCCGACCTGGAGCTATGCTTGGGGAACATTGTGCCATGCTGGCTCCTTGTTTTGCATCGGTGAACTTAGATATTAGAATTCTGGGCCTCCCTGTTTTAAGATAAGAGGCTGATTTTCTTTGAGCTTTTCTTTTTTCTTTAATTCTTGAGCTAAAAGTTAAGGGTTGAGATAATTCAGGATGGAGGAGAAAAATAGATGGCTGATTTTTAACTTTGGCTTTGCAATTGAAATTCCTTTCTGAGAATCTGAACCAAACCTTTTCCTAGATAAATGAAAGCCTAAATTCATTTCACTCTAAAGATAAGAGACACTTCCTCCCTTTAGCTTGAATTTCAGTATTTATTCTTAGGTAACTTTGTAGTGGTGTTGTTGGGCAGATAAAATGTATTATGCTCACTTTGTTAAAGATTACGCTGCCCACGAGGAGGGGCCGTCGCCCAGGTGATATTAATGTGTGTTGGGGTGGGCTAAAGGCAGGCAGAATCCTTGTAGCCTGGGGCTTGGTTTTGGGATTAAGCCTTTCCCACCCTTTTTTGATGTGGAGTGGTACAATCCAATCATGCCTCAGAGAAGTGACTTTGTATTAGAGACTTCCCTATTTTGTATATTGAATTAAGAGTTTGGATTTCTACACTATAAAATGGGGACGGAGCGGGAGCTTGCGCTCTTGGGTCCTGAGATTATCATTAGAAGAGAGAGCAGAGAAAGGCCACGTGGAGGAGGCCAGGAGAAGCAGCCAAGATGGTGGAGTGCTGAGTGAGATGCCAGTTTGTGTAGAGTTTGTATTTGGGATAAGGAAGGAGATGGGGAACAGAGGTGAATAAGTCTGGTGAGCTAGAAACCTTTGATTCTAGGAAACTCAGATAAGTCAGTGGCTTTGTGAGCACTGAATGTGAGTGGGTTTTGGAGCCCAGTGTATGTTTTACTTGCCCACCGGGTGCAAACTAGGATTAAAGATGACAGCCCATCAGTTCTTGGCTCCGTTGTTTCTTTACCGACTGTCCGAATCCAATGTGAACCTGCATGGGCTGGGCTGCTGTGATAGTGGTCCTGGCCATGCCTCCTGGCTTTACAGGTGTACAAGAGCAATCTTCACAGTATGCAGGAGCCTGACAGAGAATTCCAACTCAACTATAATTAAATAATTGTGATTTGTTCTAGGATACACACATAAAGGTTGGTTTCCTAGTGCTCCAAGTCCTCACAGCTGTGTTAGGTAGCCAGGGAGAGAAACTGAAACATGTAAAAGGGTTTGAGATGTCTTAGAAGGTGTCATGGAGCCTTGGAGCTCAACTCACAAGCAATACACTGCAACCCACTTGTAAGGCCAGTAGCCACAGCCACCACAACAGCCACCTGGCCAATGCACGTTTGCATTTGATTCAGACAGACGGTAATGAAACAACGAAGCCAAGAACTGGTGGGCCATCATCTTTATTCTAGCTTGCACCCGGTGGGAAAGAAATACACACAGTGGGAAAACACTTCCCTTTCCATTCAGGGCTCCCAAAACGACAGACTCATCCGAGTTTCCTAGAATCAAAGGTTTCTACCTCACCAGCCTTATTCACCTCTGTTTCCCATCTCCTTCTCTCTGCACAAACTGCACAAACTGGCTTCTCCCTCAGCACTCCACCATCTTGGCTTCTTCTCCTCTTCTCCACGTGGTCTTTCTCTGCTCTCTTCTCTAAAGCTAATCTCAGGAATCAAGAGAGAGCAAGCTCCCAGTCTGTCCCATTTTAAAATTTTACTTTTTTTTTTATTCATTTTTAGAGAGAAGAGAGAGAGAGAGAGAGAGTAAGAGAGAGAGAGAGAGAGAGAGGAAGAGAGAGGAGAGAGACAGAGAGAGAAGTGGGGAGGAGCTGGAAGCATCAACTCCCATATGTGCCTTGACCAGGCAAGCCCAGGGTTTCAAACCGACGGCCTCAGCATTTCCAGGTCGACGCTTTATCCACTGCGCCACCACAGGTCAGGCCTGTCCCATTTTATACTGTAGAAATCCAAAACTTTAATCCAATATACAAACAAGGAAGTCTCTTATGCAAAGTCACTTATCTGAGGCATAATGGGATTCTTCATGAGAGTGCACCACCCACTATCATGCAATAGTTAAGAATGTGGGGAAAAGCTTAGTTTTAAAACTAAGCCTTCAGCTATAACAACTCTGCCTGCTTACAGCCTGTCCCCCACCCAATGCAAACTATAAGTGAGCAAACATATATATCATATTTACAAACTTATTTGACCAACACCACTATACAATATCTTTAGAAATTTGTTCAAACTAATTAGATCTCAAAATGAAGCTAAAATTAAAATGGGAAATTGTGTCTCCAAGGGCAGAAACTCCAAGACTATATCTCTCAGTAATACTCCTGAAGATATACAATAAATACAAAGCCTCTTAAGTACTTATAGAAATAAAAAGATTTAACTAAAAGAGATCTCAACATAAAATGGTCAAAATTTAGCACTTATGAACATCTAAATTATTTTTTTGCATGCAAAATTAGAAAAAGCTAGCTCTAAAATTAAACTAAATGAATGGAAACATTACCTTGATGAAAAATTAGAAGGTCCTAGAAAGAGCACAGGTAAATTGCATTCAGAATAAAAACAGAAATAATTACAGAGAGTGGAAACAGTGATTGCATACAATTCTGTGGACTAGAACAGAATCAAGGAATATACCTAAAGATTTCTCTGACTTTCTCCAGAACCCTGATGGGTTTGTAAAGGAATTTAATTTAACTGTTAGAGAATATAGTTTTATCTATTTTAACCTATTTCAATTAATATACCTACTGGTGTCTGGGAGTAAAACAACAGAATTACTAAAGAGGGTGTAAAGCCAATAGCCACGGCCACCATCACAACCTCCTGGCCCATGCAGATTCGCATTTGATTCAGACAGAGGGTAATGAAACAATGGAGCCAAGAACTGGTAGGTCATTACCTTTAATCCTAACTTGCACCTGGCAGGCAAGAAATACACACTGTGGGAAAACACTTCCCTTTCCATTCTGGGCTCCTGTAAAGCCAGAAGCCAGGACCAGGGCCACTATCAAAGCAGCCTGACCCATGCAGGTTCTCATTGGATTCGGACAGTCGGTAAAGAAACAATGGAGCCACAAACTGGTGGGCCATAGTCTTTAATTCTAGCTTGCACCCAGCGGGCAAGTAAAAATACACAGTGGGCTCACATTCAGTGCTCACAAAGCCACTGACTTATCCAAGTTTCCTAGAATCAAAGGTTTCTAGCTCACCAGCCTTATTCTCCTCAGTTCCCATCTCCTTCCTTCTCCCTGCATAAACTGCACACAAACTGGCATCTCACTCAGCACTCTGCCATTTTGGCTGCTTCTCCTGGCCACATGGCCTCTTTCTGCTCTCTGCTCTGCTCCCTCTGCTCTCTCATGCTAATCATCCCAGGAACCAAGAGCGCAAGCTCCCGCTCCGTCCCCATTTTATAGTGTAGAAATCCAAACTCTTAATCCAATATACAAAATAGGGAAGTCTCTAATACAAAGTCACTTCTCTGAGGCATGATTGGATTGTACCACCCCACATCAAAAAGGGTTGGAAAGGCTTAAACCAAACCCCAGGCTACAATGATCCCCAACACACATTAATATCACCTGGGTGATGGCCTCACATGGGCAGTGTTATCTTTAACAAAGTGAGCATAATACATTTTATCCGCCCAACAGCTCCCAAAGCCATTGACTCATCTGAGTATTCCTAGAATCAAAGGCCCCACCAGCCTTATTCACCTCTGTTTTCCATCTCCTTCTCTTTGCACTAACTCTGCACAAACTGGCTTCTCCTTCAGCACTACACCATCTTGGCTGCCTCTCCTTGCAGTGCAAATGGTAGGAAATGAGTGAGAGTGCCCCTGGTCTGCCTCATTTTATAGTGTAGAAATTAAAGCCTTTAAGCCAATATACAAATAAGGAAGTCTCTTGTAGGGCCAGGAGCCACCATCGTGGCCATTCACATGCAGGTTCCCATTGGATTCGGGCAGACGATAAAGAAATGGCGGAGTCAGAGGATGGGGGGCCATCCTATTTATTGGTGTCTCACCAAGACAAGCAAACCACAAAAGAAGACAAGGGAAAAGCAGAAAACCAGCTTTTCCCATGAAGGGCAAGAGATCAGGGAAGCCCCTGCAATCGTGATAGCAGGAACTGACTGACTCAGCTCCTGGTCTGTCCCACTTTATAGTGTAGAAAACCAAAATCCCTTAATCCAATATACAAACAAGGAAGTCTCTGATACAAAGTCACTTATCCAAGGCATAATTGGATTCCTCATGAGAGTGCACCACCCAGATCATACAATCAGTCAAGGGTGTGGGGAAAAGCTTAGTCCTAAAACTAAACCTTAGGCTACAACGACCTGGCCTGCTTATAGCCTGTCCCCCACACCCAATATAAGTCACAAGCGAGCAAACATATATATCATATTTACAAACTTATTTGACCAACATCTCTGATACAAACAAAGTCACTTATCTGAGGCATAAATGTAAATGGGATTTCTCATAAGAATGCATCATCCCACATCATGCAACAGTCAAGGGTATGGGGAAAAGCTCAGTTCTAAGAAAAATATTAGTATTAAAAGGGTGGGAGAGGCTTAGTCTTAAAAACAAGCTTTAGGCTATAAAGACCTTGCCAGCCTACAGCCTGTCTCCTACACCCAATACAAACTATAAGTGAGCAAACATATATATTATATTTACAAACGTATTTGACTGAGTATATGGCCAGGGGCCACCATTATGGTCATTCACATGCAGGTTCTCATTGAATTAGGGCAGATGGAAAAGAAATGGCAGAGTCAGAGGATGGTGGGCCATTCTGTTCATTGGTGTCTCACCAAAACAAGCAAGCCACAAGAAAAGCCTGCTTTTCCCATAGAGCGCAAGGGATCAGGGAGACCTCTTCAATGCCAATAGCAGAAACCAAGAAAGCCAGAGCCCCCAGATGGCTTCATTTTATAGTGTAGAATATTAAAGTCCTTAAGCCAATATAAAAATAAGGAAGTCTCTGATACAAAGCCACTAATCTGAGGCATAAATGGCATTCCTTATAAGAGTGCACCACCCCCCACCATGCAGCAGTCAAGGGTGTGGGGAAAAGCTTAGTTTTGAGAAGATCTTAGTATTAGAAGGATGTTGAAAAGATCTTAGCATTAATAGGGTGGGAAAGGTTTAGGCTTAAAACAAAGCCTTAGTCTATAAGGACCTTGCCAGCTTACAGCCTGTCTCCCACACTCAATGCAAACTATAAATGAGCAAACATATACATCAGTGGTAGTCAACCTGATCCCTACCTCCCACTAGTGGGTGTTCCAGCTTTCATGGTGGGCAGTAGCGAAGCAACCAAAATATAAAAAAAAAAGATAGATTTAATTATAGTAAGTTATTTTACTAAAGAAAGATTTATTCTGTCAAACTTAGCGAAAATCTGACATAAAGTACTGGTAAGTAATTATTATATGCTTTAACTTGCTGTAACTCTGCTTTATAAATTTTATAAATTTACTTCCCTACTTTATAAATCATCATTACTGTGGAACCGATAGGTGATTAGAAAATTTTACTACTAACAGAGATACAAAAGTGGGTGGTAGGTATAAAAACCCCTGATATATATTATATTTATAAACTTATTTGGCTAACACAGAGGATCAGCTTGGAACTACTACAGAGGAGTCTGCCTTTATTATAGAAAGCCAGGTCACCTTAAGAATTATAATAAATTTGACATAGATAAAAAAATGCAGTTGTTATCAGGGGGAAGGGAATGTGGGTAGAGTGGTGGGCAGAAGGCTATAAAGAGGAAAAGATGGTTACACAACATAATCAACAGATCAAATGCTATAGAAACATTTACCTGGAACCTATGTACTTCTATTGATTAATGTCACCCTGTTAAATTTAATTTTCTAAAAAAAAAATATAAGAAACAATTAGCCCTGGCTGGCTAGCTCAGTCGGTTAGAGCATTGTCCCAAAGTGCATAGGTTGTAGGTTTGATCCCCAGTCAGGACACATACAGGAACAGATCAATGTTTCTGTCTCTGTCTCTCCCTTCCTCTCTCTCTAAATCAATAAAATAAAAATTTTAAAAGACACTAAAATGGAATTTTAAAAAAGAAACAGAAGCAAGCATAGGGTGGCTCTAAGGGCACTTCCACTTCTTCTTATTAATAGTCTAGGCGAAGTTGATGTTATTATAAAAGGGAAAGCCACTGAGGGCATTATAGGTACTAGGTCTTCTTTAACTGTACTTAACCACACCCAGATAAGTTGCCTCCTACCTCAGAGTAAAGCTTCTGCATAACTAGCAGGATTATCTAATCAAGGTTTGTTTATAAATCAGAACCTATTCCCCTTCCAGCAAGGGATGTTATGCAACACTATGTATTTTTTCTAATCAAATCTACTTTGAATCACCCAATAAGGTGAGATTTTCTTAAAATCAGTTGATGCTCACATATCCTTTTACCAGAAAGATGAATGCTTTATTCACTGCGCCACCGCCTGGTCAGGCCAAGGACAAAATTAATTTAAAGCTAAATGAACCAGATCCTGAATCAAATGGGAAAATGATTTCAAGGAAACCTCCACAAAAAGGAAACTAATCTTGAAATTGATTGAACATGTGTTAACCATCTTTTCTTCATTATTAATTTCATAAGAACCTTAGGGATGGCTTAACAGGGTAGCCACCCTACTCAGAACAGCTAAAACCACCCACAGATTTGTAGGGACACTTTTAACTCTTGGCTTGCTACACATCTATCTCTATATATGGAGAATAAGTCCACAGTGCCTCTAGAAATTCCTTTTTGGGTACATACCAACTGGAAAAAAATTGACCCTGGATCTTTCAAGAAAAAGGCTATTCTTTTATAACACAGCCTGGCCCCAACATGAAGTGAACAATGAGAGGTTTGGCCACTCAATGACACCATTAAACTTTAATAATATCTTACACTAGACTTGTTTTAGCATTCCCAAGGGAAATGGATGTGAAACCAGATAATGTAACATAGTTTGTGCTGCCTGTCACCAATTCAGAGACAGATTGAATCTTTATGGGTGCTTTATTTCAACAGCTGGCAATCTAGAGAGATGGGGGTTACATTCCCAAATCATCTCAACTCTCTTTCCCCAGCCAACCTATTTATAAGTGAGAAAAAAAGGGTTAGGTAAGGGTTTTAGGAACTCTTGGGAGAGTTAATCAGATTATAAGCAGTCAACTGATTCAGAGTCAGTGATAGTTTTATTCTTGGAGTATAGACTGCTTTGCTTGCAGTCCCCTTAGGCACAAAGGTGGATCACTTGCAGATCTCTTTATGTCTTGTAGGCCTGACAAAGGTGAATCACTCACAGATATTGTTAAGTCCTATAGGGCTGTTCATATATGCCAATTCTGAAACAAAACTTTTACTGAAATTAACCATTATGCCAACTGACTGTAACAAAAACCACCATTACTGAAGCTAAAATTTAATTTTTGAGTTCCCCCTATCAGAAGGGGGTTTCATATGTCAAAGCTTATATGTCTCTCAGAAACAACTGTAAGCTATGTATGGTCTGTAAACTATAAAAATGTACCCGATTAGAGACCTGAAGATGGCAGCAGAGTAGGCAGATGCACAGACTTCCAGCTCACACCACCAAACCGAATTACAAATTAATTTAGGAACAATCAGCATGAAAAACCAACTCTGGACTACAAGGACAGCTCTCAAAAACCAAAGAGTAAAGAAGAAGCCACATCGAGCCTGGTAGGGAGTGTCAAGGAGCGGTGGGTTTTCCCTGCTTACAGAAACAGAGGGGGGGGGGTGAGGCTGAGAGTCCAAAATGGCTCTCACTCCGAGGAAAAGAGCAGAAAATATCACTCACAGCCACTTGCCTAGGGACCTGGGAACAAGATGTGTTGAAGGGGCTGGCTTCTCTTCTAAAAGAAAAGGAGAGAGAGAGAGAGAGAGAGAGAGACCGTGAGGGGCAGAGGAATGCATGGGATGACCTGAGAAGCAGACTCATCTAGTGCTGGAGGCAGTCATAGCTAGGGGAGGTGTTGATCCTTCCACACAATACAAGACTAAAGTAGTTCTGGGTAACTCTTCTCCAGACAACTCTCCAGCTCCAATCAGTGCAACAAGACACAGTTGAAAACAAGAAGTGAGGAGGAGGGGCAGTAACTCAGGTCTCCATGGAGATCTGAGATACACCTCTTTCTACTGAAGCTGAGAGAACACCACGCCCCTGGAGAGAGTAACTGGCAGATCAGGCCTTCAGAGTCTGAGGTTACAACCACCACAGTCCTGGATACAGTTTCAAATAAGCCCCCTGTTGAGATCAGTAAACAAGACTACCAGGTGTTAAGAAAACTGAGAAGAAACCAAATAAATCAAGACTTCAAAGTGGCTCTACTAGAAAAGCCAAATCCCACAGTGGATTACAAACAACAGCTGATGCCAACCC
Organism: Saccopteryx leptura; assembly: GCF_036850995.1. NCBI lineage: Eukaryota > Metazoa > Chordata > Mammalia > Chiroptera > Emballonuridae > Saccopteryx > Saccopteryx leptura. Next base: position 175,917,619 of record NC_089504.1, on the reverse strand, counting down.
AAGAAGACCTAGAAATAACACAACTGAAAACTGGAGTCAGACAACACCAAGACTAGACTCAACCGGCTCAACAAACAATACACCCAAACACACAAACATAATGAGAAGACAGAGAAGTGCAATCCAAATGAAACCACAAGAGAAACCTCCAGAAAATGTACTAAGTGATATGGAAATAACCAAACTTCCACATGCAGAGTTTAAAATAATGATTCTTAGGATGCTAAGGGATCTTAGAACAACAATGGATGGTCATTACAAACACATAAATAAAGAAATAGCAAGTATAAAAAAGGACATTGAAATATTAAAAAAGAGTCAGTCAGAGATGACAAATACAATATCAGAAATGAAGACCACAATGGAAGGAATTAAAAGCAGGATGGATGAAGCTGAGGATCTTATCAGTGAGTTGGAGGACAAGTTGAATAAAGGCATGGAAGCAGAGAAGAAAAAAAGAAAACAAATTTAACAAGTCTGAAGAAAATCTAAGAGAGCTCTGTGACAACATGAAGAAAAATAACATCCGCATCATAGGGGTTCCTGAAGAAGAAGAGAAAGAACAAGGGATAAAGACTTTGTCCAATCATATTCTAGCTGAAAACTTCCCAAAATTAATGCAGGCAAAACTCTCACAAGATCAAGAAGCACAGAGATCTCCAATAATGAGAAACCCAAAGAAACCTACACCAAGACACATCATAATTAAAACACCAAAGCTAAGTGATAAAGAGAAAATATTAAAAGCTGCTACAGAAAAAATGGCTATCACCTACAAAGGAGCCCCATAAGGATGACATCCAACTTCTCAAAAGAAATACTTGAGGCCAGAAGGTAATGGCAAGAAATATTTAAACTAATGCAGAACAAGAACCCACAACCAAGACCACTTTATCCAGCAAGGCTATCATTTAAAATTGAAGGAGAAATAAAAAGCTTCCCAGACAAAAGAAAACTCAAGGAATTCATTACAACCCAACCAATACTGCAGGAAATGTTAAAGGGCATGGTGTAAACAGATCAAAATGGGAAAAGAATATAGCAAAAGAGGAATACAGCTTTAAAGAATAAAATGACAATAAACAACTACATATCAATAATAACCTTAAATGTAAATGGATTAAATGATCCAATCAAAAGACATAAGATAGCTGCATGGATAAGAAAACAGAATTCGTACATATGCTGTCTACAAGACACACCTTAAAACAAAAGATGCACATAGAGTAAAGGTAAAAGAATGAAAAAAATATTTCATGCAAATGCAAATGAAAAAAAGCTGGGGTAGCAATACTTATATCAGACAAAATGGACTTTAAAACAAAGGCTATAGTAAGAGATAAAGAAGGCCACTACATAATGATAAAGGGAGCGATCCAACAGGAAGATATAACCATTATAAATATCTACGCACTAATATAGGAGCACCTAAATATATAAAGCAGACTGATGGATATCTAGGGTGAAATCAAAAGCAATACTATAAGAGTAGGGGATTTCAATACCCCACTAACATCACTACATAGATCCTCAAGAAAGAAAATTAACAAAGAAACAGCAGACTTAAAGTACACACTAGACTGACCAGGCAGTGACGCAGTAGATAGAGCGTTGGACTGGGATGCAGAAGACCCAGGTTTGAGACCTTGTGGTCACCAGCTTAAGCACGGGCTCATCTGGTTTGAGCAAAAGCTCACCAACTTGAGCCCAAGGTCAAAGGCTCAAGCAAGGGGTTACTCAGACTGCTGAAGGCCCACGGTCAAGGCACATATGAGAAAGCCATCAATGAACAACTAAGGTGTTGCAATGCAAAATGAAAAACTAATAATTGATGCCTCTCATCTCTTTGTTCCTGTCTGTCTGTCCCTATCTCTCTCTCTCTCTCTAAAAAAAAAAAAGACACACTAGATCAACTCGATTTAATAGATATCTTCAGAAACTTTCATCCTAAAGCAGCAGAATATACATTCTTCTCAAGTGCTCATGGTACATTCTCTAGGATAAACCACATGATAGGGCACAAAAGCAGTCTCAACAAATTTTAAAAGATTGAAATCATATCAAGCACTTTCTCTGATCACAATGACATGAAAGTAGAAATCAACCACAACAGAAAAACTCAAAAATTCTCAAACACATGGAAAATAAATAGCAGGTTGTTAAATAACGAATGGATAAACAATGAGATCAAAGAAAAAATAAAAAATTCCTAGAAATGAAAAATAATGATCATAAAACAACTCAAAATTTATGGGACACAGCAAAAGCAGTACTGAGAGGGAAGTTCATAACACTACAGGCATACTTTAAGAAGCTAGAAAAAGCTCAAATAAACACCTTAACCCTGCATCTAAAAGAACTATAAAAAAAAAACAGCAAGTAAATTCCAGATGTAGTAGAAGAAGGAAATAATAAAGAGAAGAGCAGAAATAAGTGACATAGTGGCTAAAAAAACAATACAGAGGATCAATGATACGAGGAGTTGGTTCTTTGAAAAGGTAAACAAGATCGATGAACCTTTAACTAGACTCACCAAGAAAAAAAGAGAGAGGACTCAAATAAATAAAATTAGAAATGAGAGTGGAAAAATAACAACTGACACAACAGAAATACAAAATATTGGAAGAAAATACTATAAAGAACTGTATGCCAAAAAACTAGATAATCTATCTGAAATGGACAAATTCCTTAAAACATACAGTCTTCCAAAAATCAATCTGAAAAAAATCAGAAAACCTAAACAGACCGATTATAACAAATGAGATCAAAACAGTTATCAAAAAACTCCCAACAAAAAAAAGTCCTGAGCCTGATGGATTCACAAGTGAATTCTACCAAATATTTAAAGAAGAACTAACTCCTATCCTTCTCAAGCTATTTCAAAAAATTCAAGAGGAACAAGCACTTCAAAGCTTCTTTTATGAGACAAGCATAATTCTGATTCCAAAACCAGGCAAAGACAACACAAAAAAAGAAAATTATAGGCCAATATCCCTGATGAATATAGATGCTAAATTCATCAACAAAATATTAGCAAACTGGATCCAGCAATATATGGAAAAAATCATACACCATGAGCAAGTGGGATTTATTCTGGGGAGGCAAGGCTAGTACAATATTTGCAAATCAATCAATGATTCATCACATAAACAAAAGGAAGAAAAAAACCACATGATAATTTCAATAGATGCAGAAAAAGCATTTGATAAAATCCAGCACCCATTCATGATGAAAATTCTCAGCAAAGTGGAAATACAGGAAACATACCTAAACATGATAAAGGCCATCTATGACAAACCCACAGCCCACATCATACTCAATGGGCAAAAATTAAAAGCAATCCCCTTAAGATCAGGAACAAGACAGGGTTGCCCCCTTTCACCACTCTTATTCAACAGAGCTCTGGAAGTCCTAGCTACAGCAATCAGACAAGAAGAAGAAATAAAAGGCATCCAAATTGGAAAAGAAGAAGTAAAACTATCATTATTTGCAGATGACATAATATTGTATATAGAAAACCCTAAAGTTTCAGTCAAAACACTACTGGACTTCATAAATGAATTCAGTTGGAGGCAGGATATAAAATTAATACTCTAAAATCAGAGGCATTTTTCAACCATAATGAACTGTCTGAAAGAGAAATTAAGGAAACAATCCCTTTCACTGTTGCAACCAAAAGCATAAAGTACCTAGGAGTAAATTTAACCAAAGAGATTAAAGACTTGTACTCAGAAAATTATAAAACATTGATAAAAAAAGATCAAGGAAGATACAAACAAGTGGAAGCATATACCATGCTCATGGTTAGGAAGAATAAACAATATTAAAATGTCTATATTACCCAAAGCAATTTATAAATTCAGTGCAGTACCAATTAAAATACCAATGACATACTTCAAAGATATAGAACACATATTCCAAAAATTTATATGGAACTAAAAATAAACATGAATAGCCTCAACAATCTTGAAATGGAAGAATAAAGTGGGAGGTATGACACTTCCAGATATCAAGTTATACTACAAGGTCATTGTACTCAAAACAGCCTAGTACTGGCATAAAAATAGGCGTATAGATCAATGGAACAGAACAGAGAACCCAGATATAAACCCACAGCTTTATAGACAACTGATATTTGACAAAGGAGGTAAGGGCGTACAATGGAGCAAAGACAGCCTCTTTAATAAATGGTGTTGGGGCCCTGGCTGCTTGGCTCAGCGGTAGAGCGTCAGTCTGGCGAGCAGGAGTCCCAGGTTCGATTCCCGGCCAGGGCACACAAGAGAAGCGCCCATCTGCTTCTCCACCCCTCCCCCTCCCCTTCCTCTCTGTCTCTCTTCCCCTCCCACACCCAAGGCTCCATTGGAGCAAAGATGGCCCGGGCGCTGGGGATGGCTCTGTGGCCTGTGCTTCAGGCGCTAGAAGGTCTCTGGATGAAATAGAGCGACACCCCAGAGGGGCAGAACATTGCCCCCTAGTGGGCATGCCGGGTGGATCCCGGTCGGGTGCATGTGGGAGTCTGTCTGACTGCCTCCCTGTTTCCAGCTTTGGAAAAATGAAAAAAAAAAAAAGTTTAAAAAATAAGTAAATAAATAAATAAATGGTGTTGGAAAATTGGACATCTACCTGCAAAAAAATGAAACTAGACCACCAACTTACACCATTCACAAAAATTAACTCAAAATGGATAAAAGACTTAAATGTAAGCCGTGAAACCATAAGCATCTTAGAAGAAAACATAAATGGTAACCTCTCCGACAAGTCTCACAGCAATATATTTGCTGATTTATCTCCATGGGCAAGTGAAATAAAAGACAGGATAAACAAATGGCACTATATCAAACTAAAAAGCTTCTGCACAGCTAAAGATAATAAGAACAGAATAAAAAGACAAACTACACAATGGGAGAACATATTGGACAATACATCTGATAAGGGGTTAATAACCAAAATCTATAAAGAACTTGTAAAACTCAACACCAGGAAAACAAACAATCCAATCAAAAAATGGGAAAAAGAAATGAATAGACACTTCTCCAAAGAGGACATACAAGATGACCAATAGGCATATGAAAAAATGATCAACATCACTAATCATTAGAGAAATGCAAATTAAAACCACAATGAGATATCTCCTCACACCAGTCAGAATGGCGCTCATCAACAAAACAACACAGTATAAGTGATGGCGAGGATGTGGAGAAAAGGGAAGCCTCCTGCACTGCTGGTGAGAATGCAGAATAGAGCAGCCACTGTGGTAAACAGTATGGAGATTCCTCAAGAAATTAAAAATCGAACTGCCTTTTTACCCAGCTATCCCACTTTTAGGAATATACGCTAAAAACACCATAGCACTGTTCCAAAAGGAGAAATTCACCCCCATATTTATGGTAGCATTGTTGACAATAGTGAAGATCTGGAAAGAGCCCAAGTGTCTGTCAGTGGATGAGTGATTTTTTTTAAGGTTTTGAAATACTTTTATTTGTAATTCTTTTTTTTTAAAAGTATTTTTTAATGGGACGACATCAATAAATCAGGATACATATATTCAAAGATAACATGTCCAGGTTATCTTGTTGTTCAATTATGTTGCATACCCATCACCCAAAGTCAGATTGTCCTCTGTCACCTTCTATCTAGTGTTCTTTGTGCCCTTCCCACTCCCCCTTTCCCTCTTCCTCTCCCTCCTACCCCCATAAACACCACACTCTTATCAATGTCTCTTAGTCTCACTTTTATGTCCCACCTACGTATGAAATAATGCCATTCCTGTTTTTTTCTGATTTACTTATTGCAATTCATATAATGTTATCACGATCCCACCATTTTGTTGTAAATGATCCGATGTCATCATTTCTTATGGCTGAGTAGTATTCCATAGTGTATATGTGCCAAATCTTACTTATCCAGTCATTTATTGACGGGCTTTTTGGTTGTTTCCATGTCCAGGCCACTGTGAACAATGCTGTAATGAACATGGGGCTGCATGTGTCTTTACGTATCAATGCTTCTGAGTTTTGGGGGTATATACCCAGTAGAGGGATTGCTGGGTCATAAGGTAGTTCTATTTTCAGTTTTTTGAGGAACCACTATACTTTCTTCCATAATGGTTGTCTACTTTACATTCCCACCAACAGTGTATGAGGGTTCCTTTCTCTCCACAGCCTCTCCAACATTTGCTATTACCTGTCTTCTTAATAATAGCTAATCTAACAGGCGTAAGGTGGTATCTCATTGCAGTTTTGATTTGCATTTCTCTAATAACTAAAGAAGATGAGCATCTTTTTATATATCTGTTGACCATTTGTATTTCTTCCTGGGAGAAGTGTCTGTTCATGTCCTCTTCCCATTTTTTTATTGGATTGTTTGTTTGTTTCTTGTTGAGTTTTATGAGTTCTTTGTATATTTTGGATATTAGGCCCTTATCTGAGCTGTTGTTTGAAAATATTTCCCATTTAGTTGGCTGTTTATTTTGCTATCAGTTTCTCTTGCTGAGCAAAACCTTCTTAGTCTGATGTAGTCACATTCATTAATTTTTGCCTTCACTTCTCTTGCCTTTGGAATCAAATTCATTAAATGCTCTTTAAAACCTAGGTCCAAGAGTATAGTACCTATGTCTTCTTCTATGTACTTTATTGTTTCAGGTCTTATGTTTAGATCTTTGATCCATTTTGAGTTAGTTTTAGTACAGGGGGACAAACTGTAGTCCAGTTTTATTCTTTTGCATGTGGCTTTCCAGTTTTCCCAGCACCATTTATTGAAGAGGCTTTCTTTTCTCCATTGTGTGTTGTTGGCCCCCTTATCAAATATTATTTGACTATATAAATGTGGTTTTATTTCTGGGATTTCTTTTCTGTTCCATTGGTCTGAGGGTCTATTTTTCTGCCAATACCATGCTGTTTTGATTGTCGTGGCCCTATAATATAGTTTGAAGTCAGGTATTGTAATGTCCCCAGCTTCATTCTTTTTCTTTAGGATTGCTTTGGCTATTCGGGGTTTTTTATAGGTCCATATAAATCTGATGATTTTTTGTTCCATTTATTTAAAAAATGTCATTGGAATTTTGATGGGAATTGCATTAAATTTGTATATTGCTTTGGGTAATATGGCCATCTTGATTATATTTTTTCTTCCTAACCAAGAACGAGGAATATTCTTCCATCTCATTATATTTTTTTTCGATTTCCCTTAACAATGGTTTGTAGTTTTCATTATATAGTCCTTTACATTATTTGTTATGTTTATTCCTAGGTATTTTATTTTATTTTTTAGCAATCATGAAGGGGATTATTTTTTTGAGTTTGTTCTCAAATGTTTCATTGTTGGCATATAGAAAGGCTATTGACTTCTGTATGTTAATTTTGTATGCTGCGACCTTACTGTATTGGCTTATTGTTTCTAGTAGTCTTTTTGTGGATTCTTTGGGGTTTTCAATGTATAGGATCATATCATCTGCAAAAAGTGATACCTTTAATTCTTCTTTTCTGATATGGATGCCTTTTATTTCTTGTCTTGTCTGATGGCTCTAGCTAGAACCTCTAGCACCATATTAAATAAGAGTGGAGAGAGTGGACAACCCTGTCTTGTTCCTGATTTAAGGGGGAAAGCCTTCAGTTTTGTGCCATTTAATATGATGTTATCTGATGGATTATCATATATGGCCTTTATCATGTTGAGATATTTTCCTTCTATACCCATTTTGTTGAGAGTCTTAAACATAAAATTGTGTTGTATTTTATCGAAAGCCTTTTCTGCATCTATTGATAAGATCATGTGGTTTTTGTTTTGTTGATATGGTATATTACATTAACCGTTTTACGTATGTTGAACCATCCTTGAGATTCTGGATGAATCCCACTTGATCATGATGTATTGTTTTTTTAATATGTTGTTGTATTCGATTTGCTAGTATTTTGTTTAGTATTTTAGCATCTGTATTCATTAGGGATATTGGTCTGTAGTTTTCTTTTTTTGTGCCATCCTTGCCTGGTTTTGGTATGAGGGTTATGTTGGCCTCATAAAATGTGTTTAGAAGTATTGCTTATTCTTCAGTTTTTGGAAGACTTTCAGTTGAATAGGAACCAAGTCTTCTTTGAATGTTTGATAAAATTCGCTGGTATAGCCATCTGGGCCTGGACTTTTATTTTTGGGGAGGTTTTTAATGTTTTTTTCTATTTCTTCTCTACTAATAGGTCTGTTTAGGCTTTCTGCTTCTTCTTGACTCAGTCTAGAAAGGTTGTATTGTTCTAGAAATTTATTCATTTCTTCTAGGTTGTTGAATTTAGTGGCATAAAGTTTTTCATAGTATTCTACAATAATTCTTTGTATATCTACGGTGTCCGTGGTGATTTCTCCTCTTTCATTTTGGATTTTGTTTATATGAGCTCTTTTTCTTTTTTTCTTGGTAACTCTTGCCAAGGGTTTGTCAATTCTGTTGATTTTGTCAAAGAACCAGCTCCTTGTTCTATTAATTTTTTCTATAGTTTTCCTGTTCTCTATTTCATTTATTTCTGCTCTGATTTTTATTATCTCCTTTCTTCGACTGGTTTTGGGTTGTCTTTGTTCTTCTTTTTCTAGTTCCTTAAGGTGTGATGTTAAGTGGTTCACTTGGGCTCTCTTTTTTTTTTTCATATGTGCCTGAAGTGATATGAACTACCCTCTTATCACTTCTTTTGCTGCATCCCATAGATTCTGATATGCTGTATTGTCATTTTCATTTGTCTGTAAATATCTTTTGATCTCTGCACTTATTTTTCTTTGACCCATTCATTTTTTAATAGTATGTTGTTTAGTTTCCACATTTTTGTGAGATTTTCCCCTCTTTTTTGCAGTTGAATTCTAGTTTCAAGGCTTTATGATCAGAAAATATGCTTGGTACAACTTCAATTTTTCTGAAATTGCTGATGTTGTTTTTCTGGCCCAACATATGGTCAATTCTTGAGAATGATCCATGTACACTGGAAAAAAATGTATACTCAGTCACTTTGGGAGGAAATGTCCTGTAGGTATCTATCATATCCATATCCAGGTGCTCTTGTGTTTTGTTTAAGGCCCTATATCTTTGTTGATTCTCTGTTTGGATGACTGATCTAGAGTCATCAGCGGTGTATTGAGATCTCCAAGTATGATTGTAGTTTTGTCAGTTTTTGTTTTAAGGTCAATAAGTAGCTGTCATATATATTTTGGTGCTCCTTGGTTTGGTACATATATATTAAGAATTGTTATGTCTTCTTGATTCAGTGTCACCTTAGCCATTATGAAATGGCCATTTTTGTCTCTGAGTCCTTTTGCTGACTTGTAGTCAGCATTATCAGATATGAGTATTGCTACGCCTTCTATTATTTGGATGTTATTTGCTTAGAGTATTGTTTTCTAGCCTTTCACTTTGAATTTGTTTTTATCCTTGTTGCTTAGATGAGTTTCTTGTAGGCAGCATACAGTTGGATTTTCTTTTTTAATCCATTCTGCTAGTCTGTGCCTTTTTATTGTTGAGTTTAATCTGTTTACATTTAGTGTAATTATAGACACTTGTGAGTTTTCTATTGCCATTTTATAGATTGCTTTCTGTTAGTTTTGTGTCTTGTTTGATCCTTCTCTTTCGTTTTTCTATGTTTTGTTTTTATTTGGTTGTATTCCATACATCTTTCCTCTGTTGCTATCTTTTTTAAATCATGTGCTTCTGTGGTGGTTTTTTCAATGGTGGTTACCTTTAAGTAATGAAAAGCATTCCTACTCTGTTCATTGTAGTGCACTGTTTTGTGAGTACTTTTGCACTCCATTGTCCTTTGCTACTGTTAATCTTCATCCTCTCCCCCCCTTCCTTTTTGTTGTCACAGTTTAAATTTGGTTTTATTGTGTTCTTCTTGGAGCTTTTACTTGTGGCTTTGGTTGTTTTTGTTTTTTTTATCTTTGTATCTGATTGAAGAACCCCCTTTAGTAATTCCTGGAGTGGGGGTTTTCTGATGATAAATTCCCTTATCTTTTCTGTATCTGTGAATGTTTTTATTTCTCCTTCATATTTGAAGAATAGCTCTGATGGGTATAGTATTCGTGGCTGAAAGTTCCTCTCTTTCAGGACTTTAAATATTGGGGTCCACTCTCTTCTAGCTTGTAGATTTTCTGTTGAGAAATCAGATGGTAATCTAATGGGCCTTCCTTTATATGTTGTATTCTTCTTTTCCCTGGCTGCCTTGAGAATTTTTTCTTTGCCGTTGGTTTGTGCCAATTTCATTATGATGTGCCTTGGATTAGGTTTGTTGGGGTTAAGAAAACTCAGTGTTCTGTTTGCTTCTTGAATTTGAGGCTTCAGTTCTTTCCACAGGCTTGAAGTTCTCATCTATTATTTGTTTGAGTATGTTCTCCATTCCATTTTCTTTCTCTTCTCCCTCTGATATACCTATTATTCTTATGTTATTCTTTTTGATGGAGTCAGATAATTCCTGTAGGGCTATCTCATTTTTTTAAATTTTTGAGTCTCTTTCTTCTCTCTGTTGTGCCTCAAGTTGCTTGTCTTCTATTTTACAAATCCTACCTTCTGTCTGGCCTGTTCTATTAGCTAAGCTTGTTACCTCATTTTTCAGCTCGTGAATTGAGTTTTTCATCTCTGTTTGATTTGTTTTTATAGTTTCAATTTCCTTGGAAATATATTCTTTGTGTTCATTGAGTTGTTTTCTGAGCTCCCTAAATTGCCTTTCTGTGTTTTTTGTATATCTCTGAGTATTTTTAGGATTTCTATTTTAAATTCTCTGTTGTTTAACTCCAAGGTTTCTAATTTTTAAATTGTTTCTCCATAGATTTTTCCTCATATATCTGTGTTACCTCTCTTTCTTATGTATCCATGATATTCGATTTTCTCTTCCTTCATGGCATCTGAGGGTGGTTTTGTTGATAGTATTAATGAGATTTAATAAAGAATAAAAAGTTAAAAAAAATTAAAAATCAAAAAGAATTTTTTTAAAAAAATTAATAATTTAATAAAGAAAAATAAAATAAAAATTAATAAAAGGAAATTATTCCCCCCCCCTTTTATTTCCTCTCCTCTCGTCTCCCCTCTTTCTTGAGAAAATCTTGTGGTGAACTGTGAATTATATTGTACTAAATATAACATACAAGGCCTGTAATGAAGGGCCTGAATTGGGGAGAAGTAATAAAGGGGCAAGAAAAAAAAAGAAAAAGAGAAAAAAAGGGGGTATGGACCCACAAAAAGTAAATAAGGAAAAAATTTGTGTCAAGAATAAAATGATTTGCTTTTAGGTGTTGGTTGACTAAGAGTTATGATGAGAGGAATAAGAGGGAAACAGGAAAATGGGGGGACAAATTAAAATATTACTATTGTATTTAGTGGAACAAGAACTAGATAAAACGGAGAGCCAGGGATGGGAGCACTGCTAGTGATTTAAAAAGGTGAAGTAAAAACCCCCCAAAATGCCACAAACATAAGTTTGAGTCCTAGATAAGATAATTTGTTCATTATTGAGGTTTGAATGAGAGGAGACGTAAAGGAGAAAGGAAGAAACTAATATAGAGGGAGAAAAGAAAGAGAGAGAGAGAAAAAAAGGGTACCACTAAAAGAAGAAAAAAGAAAAAAAGGAGAGAGAGAGTGAGAAAGAGTTAAGGGTTTTGCAGTGCAACCCTCATAGAGAGAAAGGAAGAGGAAAGAAAAGATAATGGGAGATGTAACACTTATGGGTAGTGTAGTTCAAGGAGAGGAGAGAGTAAGACCGGCAGAGAGTTAATCGGCCAAATTGGAGGAGGAAAAAAAAAAATCAAAAATGAAGATAAGAGAAACAAACGAACAAATATAATAAAATGGGATAGGTTATAAAGTCTGCGGATTATTCTTGATTTTGAGAGGTTATCTTCTTGCTTTTCCTTTCCTCTCCCTCTTTCTGGTTGGTGACTCTGTATTCCGGGTTCTGCCCCTTTGGCATGCTCAGGTAGAGACTTGCAGTTGATAAGTCTCTATGGCGATGTCATGTATTGTGCTTCAGTCTCGTTGGCAGTCAAGGCTCATTAGCATTTATAGGCTCCGACAGTGAGAGAGTCCATGTTCCTGGAGCCTCTCTCCTAGTCTTTCCTTCCTCAATTAGTAGCCTGATAATCCAGCTATGGGGTTGCTGCTGCCTCTGCCTGCATAGTAAGAGGCTCAAAGAGCTGGCAGCTCCCCACTCTATTCCCACTCAGCACAGGGCTCTGGGTAAGGCTCAGTCAGTCAGAGCTGCTAGCATAATCAGGTGGGACTTCCACCCACTGAAAGACCTCTGGCTCTGCCACTGTGTCCGGTAACACGGGTGGGCACCCACTTGGAGGAAACTCTCACTCACTATCTGTGAGCAGACCAGGATATCAGGCCGGCCGCCTCACCCTCTGAGTGAGACCCCCGCCCGCATGGAAAAGTTCCACCATTGGAATTGGCTCTCGCTCCCTCCCTGTGCATGGCTTTTTCAGGGCGCTTGGGCAGCCTGGAGATTCCGCTTTCGGCCCACACAAAGGCCTCTGACTCTGTCTCTCTTTGGGATAACACGAGTGCCCACTCCCGGGGATTTCGAAGGACTCTCTCACCCACTATCTGCACGCTCGACCAGGAGATTGGGGAAAATGGCTGCCCCACTTGTCTTTTTTTGTCTGGGTTTAGTGCAAGTGTTAGTTTGTATTGACTGGGTTGCCACTGGCAGTTTTTCCTCGGTTTGGATCTCCGTGCCACAGCCTGGTTTGGCCGTTTGTGCCGCAGCCTGTATCTATTCACCCCCTTTGCCTGCCTTAGTTTCTATTCTCAGTTCCCAGTGAAAGCAGCCCTATTTAGGTTAGTGAGGAAGGCGGAGCATTTCTTACTCCCTATTTCCTTTGGGATTTGATTATATATTTAGCCTATTTTTCACTCGATTATACCTTCGGGTGTATTCCGAAACATCTGGAGGCTCCAAGGATAGGTTTTTCTGTTTCTGGTTGAAGATCTTGTGGAGTTTTGGGGGAGATTTATCAGTATCACTTCCTACCGTGCCATTACTCTGACATTATCTGTATGAGTGAATTAAAAAGCTTTGGTGTATACTATGGAATACTACTCAGACATAAGAAATGATGACATAATACCATTTACAACAACATGGATGGGCCTTCATAACATTATACTGAGCAAAATAAGTAAATCAGAAAAAAGTAAGAACTATATGATTCAATACATAGATGGGACATAAAAATAAGATTCAGAGGCATGGACAAGAATGTGATGGTAATGGGGGGGAAGGGCACAAACAAAATCAGATAGAAGGTGATGGAAGACAATTTGACTTTGGGTGAGGGGTATGTAACATAATCAGATGTCAAAATAATCTGGAGATGTTTTCTCTGAACATATGTACACTGATTTATCAATGTCACCCCATTAAAATAATTTTAAAAATGTAAAAGAAAAGTACCTAATTAAAAAAAAAGTTCACCAAAATGGGTGAATGAAATTGTCAGTCCTTTGCCAACATCTGAATAGCAATCCATTTGTTGATGTAAAGAACTGTCTTGTTTTACAAATGAAGTTTCATAGGACCAGGCTGTGGTCCTCCAGAAACAATTCAAATTCTTTCACCTTCTCAAAACATTCCCTATTCATTTCAAAATCTTATAAATAATTTGCTTTATAAAACAAAAATCCTTCTAAGAGAAGCTTGTATTCTTTCCCTGTACCTTTGAAATGTAATTACATGGCCTCCTTCAAGAACTCTTATCTGGGCCATCTTTTAAAATGTAAATATCTAGGTGGTAAATCTCATCAAAAAGGGAAAAATTTTAGCCTTGTCTGAGCAGATCAATTTAACTTATTTCAGATGTTTTTATCTAATTTATTGAAATTTGCTAAAATGTCATTGGAAATGTTGAAATGTTAATGATTAGACAAGTCTTAAATTCAATTATTTGGCTTTTTATTACACAAAAGCTATGAAATAGATTTAGATCTGTTAATGAATGTCTTATGCTTTTTAGAAGTATGCTTCTTAAAAGTAAGAGTGTGTTTTTGAAGAGAGGAATGTATGTTTTAAAGGTTATAACCTGTTTATAAAAGTATCATCCTAAGGAACTGTAAAGCCTGTAGTCACAGCCACCATCATAGCCGCCTGGCCTGTGCAAGGTCACATTTGATTTGGATAGATCGTAATAAAACAATGGAGCCACGAACTGGTGGGCCATTACATTTAATCCTAGTTTGCACCAGGTGAACAAGAAATACACACAGTGGGAAAACACTTCCCTTTCCATTCAGGGCTCCCAAATCCAATGTCTTTCTCTGGTTTTTCCTAGAATCAAAGACCCCATTTCTATTCCCCTTCAGCTCCCCCAATCTTGCTCCCTGCCTCCTCTGCAACACGTGGCCTCTCTTCCTGTAACAACATCATCTCCCTCCCCTGCAACAAGGTGCTATACTCCAAAATGGCTTCCTAGCTCCTCCTTTTAAAACTTTTCCATGTGAAAACACCTCTATCAGAAACATATTAGCATAACCAAGCCCCTTCCCAAGCTGGAAGGTAATTAGCTATATCACCTGGGCTATGCCCATTCACATGGCAGCGCCATTTTTAACAATAAAAGTAGGCAAATCCCAAAAATACAGATTTCACAAACTCATTTGCCCAACAGAAACACTTGTTGCTAACTTTTTGGTTATCATTGGACATTTACGTTTCTAAAACTTAGAAATTCTAATGAAGTTGGAAAGAAATTGTATGGTTTTGTTAACTAAAGGCATACGATATGGAACTAATTTTTGAGAGAAAAGGAAGAAGGGGAGGTATTCTAAGGCTGGTGTTTTAGTAAACATAAAATTAAATTCATATAAAAAGTAAAAAGAAAACTAAGAGTAAGTTAGGTGTAATCAGGTACGCCCTTTTGAGAGAGTTGCATATGTTTCAACTGTGTGTGTGAAATAATGTGATTAATTGTATTTGATGTAAAATCTCACTATGTAAGGCTCGATGCAACTTTGCCTGATTAGTATGTGAGTGTGTGGCTGTACCATGTTTGTATGGCATATAAAGGCTGTGGGTGCTTGTGCTTGAGAGAGATTGGGGACTGAGGATGCGTGAATTGCCTGCCCACCATTGTGAGGGGCCATTTTGCTGTTTGCCTGAGAGGTGGTTTCCCCTGCCTGTATGCTTGTCCACATTGTGAGACTTTATTAAATGGAATGGCCCAAGCCTTTCCAGCTCCACAGTTTTTCTACTGTATGCCCAAATCCAATGTGAACCTGCCTGGTCTCGGCTACCAGCATTACTTAACCCTATGATCTGATGAGTGGCCAAATCAGATAACTGATAATTCTTTTCCCAATAAAGCCCTAGCTCTACATTGATCAGGCATCTCCAGTTAGAATTCCCCACATAGTGGGACACTCTTGCTTAACAGCAGGGCTGGCAGCTATGAGGATTCTACTTATCAGTGCAGAGACCAGCTGCCACTAGAGGAAAGACACAAGCAACATTAGTTAGTTGTATGAATCACACAGGCAGTTTTTTTTGTTTTGTTTTGTTTTGTTTTGTATTTTTCTGAAGCTGGAAACGGGGAGAGACAGTCAGACAGACTCCCGTAGGTGCCCGACCGGGATCCACCCAGCACGCCCACCAGGGGGTGACACTCTGCCCACCAGGGGGCGATGCTCTGCCCCTCCGGGACGTCGCTCTGTTGCGACCAGAGCCACTCTAGCGCCTAGGGCAGAGACCAAGGAGCCATCCCCAGTGCCCGGGCCATCTTTGCTCCAATGGAGCCTTGGCTGCGGGAGGGGAAGAGAGAGACAGAGAGGAAGAAGAGGGGGAGGGGTGGAGAAGCAGATGGGCACTTATCCTGTGTACCCTGGCCAGGAATCGAACCCGGGACTTCTGCATGCCAGGCCAACACTCTACCACTAGCCAACCGGCCAGGGCCACACAGGCAGATTTTTACTCACAAATTCTTTTGGCCTGCCTGGTGTTGGGCAAATAAAATATATTAGGCTCACTTTGTTAAAGATAGCACTGCCCACATGGAAGTCCATCGCCCAGGTGATGGTATTGGTTACCCTCTTGCTTGGGATGGGTGTGATTATATTAATGTGTGTGGGGGGCAGGCTGTGGGCAGGCAGGATCCTTGAAGCCTGGGGCTTGGTTTTGGGACTAAGCCTTTCCCACCCTTTTTGATGTGGGGTGGTGCACTCTCATGAGGAATCCCATTATGCCTAAGATAAATGACTTTGTATCAGAGACTTCCTTGTTTGTATATTGGATTAAAGGTTTTGGTTTCTACACTATAAAGTGGAGCAGACCAGGAGCTTGCTTTTGGTTCCTGAGAATAGCATGAGAGAGGAGAGGCAGCCAAGATGGTGGAGTGCTAAAGGAGAAGCCAGTTAGTAGAGAGTTTGTGCAGGAGAAGGAGATGGGGAACAGAGTGAATAAGGCTAATGAGCTAGAAACCTTTGATTCTAGGAAACTCGGATAAGTCAGTAGCTTTGGGAGCACTGAATGAGTGGGTTTTGGAGCCCAGTGTGTGTTTTTACTTGCCTGCTGGGTGCAACCTAGGATTAAAAGTAATGGCCCACCAGCTCTTGGCTTCGTTGTTTCATTACCATCTGTCCGAATCTAATGCGAACATGCATTGGCCCAGGCAGCTGTGATGGTGGCCATGGCTACTGGCTTTTCACCTGGGTACAGCTTAAGGGGCCCCATTGGCATGTTCCTCTAGGCTGTCCTTGGTCAGAGTGGCATGGAGACAGTTCACATTCAGTGTTGGAGTCTGGGCGACTAACTGCAGCTGGGGGCCACTTGACCTTAATACTTTTTCTAGCCAACGCCTCCCAACAGGTGTCAATCTACAGGATTATCACCTCAAACCAACTTTTTGGGAGTTTCTTGAAGGGAGATCTTGTTATGTTAATCTACTGAAATGTCACATCAAGCCACTTTTAAGGTATACCTAGGGAAGCTTCTTATTTATGTTAACCTACAGAGTTATGATATCAAGCCACATTTTATCTATACTGTACATAACTTCACACACACACTAACTGGACACTGCGTGAAAGGCAGAGTCTGCCTATCATATCTGTACACACTCTATTAATTCCTATCTAGACGGCATAGCCTTATTTACTTGTCTTAACGGCTTTTAATATTATATCCTAATTTATTTATATATTATATATATTTCATATATTTCATTATATTTAATTACTATAACATTATATTACTGTAACACTCATAAACACTTCCTACACTCTTAAACACTTTTTACACTCTTGAACTTAAGTAATTTTAACAACATTTAAAATTCTATATGGGTACATTATTTATTTTATTTAGATTTAATATTTTTTAACATTTTAATTAATATTTTTTTATATTTTATATATTGTTTTCAATTTTTAAACTAGAAAATGCTTATTTTACTGCAAAAAATTAAAATAATAAATATATAAAAATATATATATATCGCAAAATTTCATGATATAGCAAAAAATATGCAATACAAAATTAGATATATACAATTTTAAAATCTGCAATACAGTGAGACCATGAAAAGTGAACCGTGATATGGAGAGATGACTGTATTGGCGTCTGCTCTCATGTAATCTCTGCCCTGATGGAAAAAGAAAGACAATCCTTACATTCCAAAGGCATACATACTATCAGGTGCATTATTATAAATGCAAAAGACAGCAGACAGGCTTGAGTAAAAGCAAGCATTGATCTTTGTTTAGAGAAAATTCTTCTCTAGGACATGAATACCCACCATGAACTGCTTTTAATTAGAAAGTTTTGATTTAATCATTTAATCATCCTGTGTTTACCTTAGTTTCCTGAGTTTGCAAGGCCATTGTATAGGCTTTCCCTGAACTTGTCAGGTTCAGTTTGTGACCACGTCTTGATTTATGAAAAAAATATTTTTTTGTCCATAAGCAACTAATAATTAATAATGACAATTGGCAATGAGGATGGGATATTAGATTATTGAAAATTATAGATTGTGAAAATGGAAAATATAGGTTGTAACAATACTGAATCTGAAATACATTGAAGTCTTAAATTTTGAAAATTTTGAAACTGAGACTTAATTCGGAGGCAAATGAAATGCTAATGCTGTAACAGGTCTGGAATAAAATAAGGTACGCCTACATGTAAAGGTAGAATTTCGTTTTGCTTATCCACATAAGAAACATATTTACCCATTTGGAAGGCATGGGCTAAGAATAAAATTTGAAATAGTGCATTAAGAAATGGAAGATATTAGAAATTTTTTTCATAGAATTTTAAGAAAAAAATCCCCTCCATATAATACAACCTTGGAGAGTTCCAGGAGGACCACTGAGAAAACCCTAAGAAAATGGTTTCAAGTCCTTCTGCCAGAAAATACAAACTATAATCTAAAAAACTCCCTAAATGTCAACCCAATAGCTGATAGATTACCCTGAAACCAGGTCGCAGGTTTATTGCTTCAAACATTAGAACAAGTTGACACAGATAGGATCAAGGGAAAGGACATAGCTCAAAGGTGGTACAGAAAGTAAAGGCAGATCGAACTGTGGTAAAGAAGACAGCAATAAAACAGGAAGAGGACGGACAAAAAGAAAACAAAGAGTTTGTTTCTTACAATAGAGCTGAACTAGAGTAATTAAGAAAACTAATGATTCAGGGAGAAACAAGTGGAGTAGATTGACTAGAAAATTTTATGAACAAAGGTGAGACACACTCCTCCTATCAAGAGATAAATTCAGGGACATTATTGATGCAATAGAAAATCCAAAATTAAAAAAGCAGTTGAGAATACTAATGGACTCGCAGACCACCAGAATACCATCAATCTGGAGTTAGATGATTAGAGCCTAGAGACAGGTTACCCAGCAGTAGATCTAATATGTAATAAGCCATGTAAAGTGGAATGATCTAAGAGCTTAAAGGAACTGTTAGGAAAATAGCAATATTAATGTTTGTATATGAAAAAGTCATAGTATCCTTATGAGAGAACAAGAATGTACAAGGGGTAATAAAGGCTCTAGTAGTCTGGGCATCCCCTCAACATAAGATTTCTCTACAGAATTTAATACTGGGGGGGCAAACACAATGGAAGAAATAAGACAAAGAATACAGACACATAAAGATTTGTTTCTTAAATTTTTAAATTTTATTTAGAAAATTAACAGGGAGAAGTTGATCAATAAGAGTACATAGGTTTCAGCCCTGGCCAGTTGGCTCAGCGGTACAGTGTTATCCCAGCATGTGGAAGTCCTAGGTTCAATTCCTGGTCAGGACACACAGGAGAAGTACCCATCTTACTCTCCACCTTTCCCCTTCTCGTTCTCTATCTCTCTCTTTCCCTCCGGCAGCCAAGGCTCCATTGGAGCAAAGTTTGCCCCGGCACTGAGGACAGCTCCATGTCCTCTGGAAAGGTGCTAGAATGGCTCCAGTCACAACAGAGCAATGCCCCAGAGGGGCAGAGCATTGCCCCCTGGTGGGCATGCAGGTGGACCCTGGTCGAGCACATGCAGGAGTCTGTCTGACTGCCTCCCCACTTCTAACTTTGGAAAAATACAAAAAAAAAAAAAAAAGAGTACATAGGTTTTAGGTGAACATTTCTATAATATTTGAACTCTTCATTATGTTGTAACCCCCTCACCCAAAGTCAAATCATTTTCTGTCATCTTATATTTGTCCCTCTTTACACCTGCCTCCCTACCCTCACCCATTGCCCACATCGCCTTCCTCCCATGTTCCCTTTCCTGGGGAACCACTTCACTTTTATCTATGTCCATAAATCTCAGTTTTATATCCCACCTATTAATGAAATCATACAGTTTTTAGCTTTTTCTGATTTACTTATTTCACTCAGTACAATGTTATCAAGGTCCATTCATGTTGTTGTAAATGGTACTATGTCATCATTTCTTATAGCTGAATAGTATTCCATTTTATATATGTACCACATCTTCTTTATCCAATCCTCTATTGAGGAACACTTTGGTTGTTTCCATATCTTGGTCACTGTGAATAATGCTGCAATGAACATGGGGGTGCATGTTTCTTTATATACCAATGTTTTTGAGTTTTGGAGGTAGACACCCAGTAGAAAGATTGCTGAGTCACATGGTAATTCTTAATTTTTTGAGAAACCACCATACTTTTTTTCATAATGTTTGTACTAATTTGCATTCCCACCAGCAGTGAGTGAGGTTTCCTTTTTTCCCACAGCCTCTCCAATGTTCATTTTTACCTGTCTTGCTGATAACAGACAATCTAACAGGTGTGGGGTGCTATCTCATTGTAGTTTTGATTTGCATTTTTCTAACAGCTAGTGAAGATGAGCATTTTTTCATATATCTGTTGGCCATGTGTATGTCCTCTTGGACAAGTGTCTGTTCAGGTCCTCTTCCCATTTTTTAATTGGACTGTTTGCTTGTTTGTTGCTGAGCTTTGTGACTTCTTTATATATTTTGGATATTAACCCTTTATTAGAGCTATTGCTTATAAATATCATCTCCCATTTAGTTGACTGCCTATTTGTTTTGTTGTCAGTTTGTTTTGCTGTGCAGAAGCATTTAGTTTGATATAGTCTCATTCATTTATATTTGCCTCTATACTTCCCTTGCTTTTGGGTTTAAATTTATAAATTGTTCTCAATGGCCAAGGTCCATGATCTTAGTACACGTATTTTCTTCTACATAATTTATAGTTTCAGTTCTTTATTTAAGTCTTTGATTCATTTTGAATTAATTTTGGTGTAGGGGAACAAACTCTAGTCATTTCATTCTTTTGCATGTGGCTTTCTAATTTTCCTAGCATCATTTATTTTTTTTTTCCTAGCATCATTTATTAAAAGGCTTTTTTTTCTTCATTGTGTGTTTCTGACTCCTTTGTTGAAAATGATTTGTTCACATATATGTGGTTTTATTTCTTGGTTCTCAATTCTGTTCTATTGGTTTATATGTCTGTTATTCTGCCAATACCATGCTGTGTTCATTATTGTGGCTCTATAGTATAATTTGAAGTCAGGTAGTATAATATCTCTGGCTTCATTCTTTCTCCTCAAGATTGCTTTGGCTACTCAGGGTTTTTTATGGTTCCATACAAACCTGGTAATTTTTTGTTCTATTTTTTAAAATATAACATTGGGATTTTAATGGGGATTGCATTAAATTTGTATATTGCTTTGGGTAATATGGTCATTTTAACTATGTTGATTCTTACAATCCATAAACATAAAATATTTTTTCCATTTCTTCATGCCTTTTGGAATTTTTTTCAATAACGTTTTGTAGTTTTCAAAATATAAGTGCTTCATATCTTTTGTTAAGTTTATTCCTAGGTTATTTATTTATTTATTTTTGTTGCAATTTTAAAAGAAATTCTTTTCTTGTTTTTAGTTCATTTTTTGAAGATTCATTTTTGGCATATAGAAAAGCAGTAGACTTTAGTATATTGGGTTTGTATCCTGTGACTTTACTGTATTGGTTTATTGTTTCTAATAGTTTTTTTTTATAGTCTTTGGGGGTATTTTTTTTTTATACAGAATCATGTCATCTGCAAAAAGTAATACCTTTTCTTTGACTTTCCTAATATGGATGCCTTTTATTTTTTTCTTTTACCTGATTGCTCTGGCTAAAACTTCCAGAACTGTGTGGAATAAGAGTGGAGAGATTGGGCACCCTTGTCTTATTCCTGATTTCAAAGAAATAACTTTCATATTTTTACCATTTAGTATGATATTAACTGATGGTTTGTCACATATAGCCTTTATTATGTTGGGGCACTTTTCTTGTGTTCTGATTTTATTGAGTGTTTGAAACATAAAGGGATGTTATATCTTATTGAATGCATTTTCTGTATCTGTTGATAGGATCATATGAGCCTTGTTCTTTGTTATGTTTATCTGATGTATTACATTGATCAATTTCCATATGTTGAACTATCCTTGTGCTCCTGGAGTGAATCCCACTTGACCGTGATGTATTATTTTTTTAATGTGTTGTATTCAATTTGCTAGTATTTTAGTTAGGATTTTTGCATCTGTATTCATTAGAGATATTGGTCTGTAGTTTTCCTTTTTTGTGTTGTTCTTGCCAGGTTTTGGTATGAGGGTTATGTTGGCCTCATAAACTGTGCTTCTTTCATCTACTTTTTGGAAGACTTTGGGAAGGATAGGTACCAAATCTTCTTTGAATGTTTGGTAGAATTCACTAGTGTAATCATCTGGTCCTGGACTTTTGTTTTTTGGGAGGTTTTTGATAGTTGTTTCTATTTCTTCCCTGCTTGTAGGTCTATTTATGTTTCCCACTTCTTCATGACTTAGTCTAGGGAGATTGTATAGTTCTAGGATTTTACCCACTTTCTCTAGGTTGCTGAATTTGGTGGCATATAATCCTTCATAATATTCTATGATTCTCTGTATATCTATGATGTCTGTGGTTATTTCGCTTTCATTTTAGATTTTGTTTCTATAGTTTTTTTGTTCTTTATTTAGTTCTGCTCTAATTTTTACTATTTTCTTTCTTCTTCTGACTTTGAGTTGCCTTTGTTCTTTTATTTTTTCTAGTTCTGTAAGGTGTGATATTAGGTTGTTCACTTGGGATCTCTTATTTTTTTATATAAGCCTGTAATGATACAAACTTTCCACTTATTAATGCTTTTGTTGTATCCCAGATATTTTGATATGTCATATTGTCATTTTTATTTGTCTGTATATATTTTTTTATCTCTACTTTCATTTCTTCTTTGATCTAGTTATTTCTTAGAAGTATGTAGTTTAATTTTGACATTTTTCTGGGTTTCTTTACTTCCACTTGAATTCTAACTTCAAACCTGTAATCAGAAAATATGCTTGCTATAATTTCAATTTTTCTGAATTTGTTGAAGTTAGTTTCCCTGGACCTACATATGGTCTATTCTTAAATTTTTCCATACACACTGGAGAAGAATGTATAATCTAATGTTTTGGGATAAAATGTCCTGTAAATGTTTATGTCCATTTTGTTCAGACTGTCATTTAAGGAACAATATTTCTTTATTGATTTTCTGTTTGAATGATCTATCTAAAGCAGACAATGGTGTGTTGAAATCTCTAAGTATGATCATGTTTTTGTCTGATTCTATTTTTAGACTAGTTATTAGGTTCTCCCTGGTTTGGTGCATATATATTTAAAAGTGTTATATCTTTTTGATAGAATATCCCTTTTATCATTATGAAATGCCCATCTTTTTTTCTGCTTACTTTTGTTGTCTTAAAGTCAGAATTGTCAGATATAAGTATGGCTACACCTGCTTTTCTTTGAATATTATTTTCTTGGAGTATTATTTTCCCACCT
Source organism: Saccopteryx leptura (assembly GCF_036850995.1). Taxonomy (NCBI): domain Eukaryota; kingdom Metazoa; phylum Chordata; class Mammalia; order Chiroptera; family Emballonuridae; genus Saccopteryx; species Saccopteryx leptura. The sequence continues at coordinate 175,894,311 of NC_089504.1, read as the reverse complement.
TTCTCTTTGAATCAACTTTTGTCCTTGTAGCTTAGATGTGTCTCTTGAAGGCAGAATAGGTTGGGTTTTGCTTTTTGATCCAATGTGCTACTCTGTGCCTCTTTATTGGTGAGTTTAGTCCATTTACATTTAGGGTTAATATTATCACTTGAGGATTTTCTATAGCCATTTTATATTTTATTTTCTGGTACCTCTTTTTCTTGTTTTGTTTTACTCCTCTTTTTTCCTGTCAGTTGTTTTTGTTTGGTGGTATTCCATACTTCTTTCCAGTGTTTCTTTTCTTTTTTTTTTAAGATGGGTGTTTCAGTAGTGGCATTTTTGTGGGTGGTTATCATTAGGTTATTGAGAGATAAATGTTCATATGTACAAGAGTACTTTGTCTTATGAATGCTTCTGCACTCCCTCCTCTTTTGCTACTGCAAATATTTATCCTTCCCCCTTTCATGCTTTTGTTGTCACAGATTATCTTAGTTTTTATTGTTATCTTGTTGGACTTTTACTTGTAGTTTTGATTTATTTGGGTTTTTTTTCTCCCTGGTTGAATAACCTGTTGAGTATTTCCTCCAGTGGGGCATCTTCTGGTGATAAATTCCCTCAGCTTCTGTATGTTTATAAAAGTTTTTATTTCTCCTTCATATTTGAAGGATGACTTTGATGGATATAGTATTCTTGGGTGGTAATTTCTCTCTTTCAGTTCTTTGAATATTTAGATCCACTCTCTTCTGGCTTGTAGAGTTTCTTTGGAGAAGTCTGATCATAACCTAATAGGCTTTTCTTTATATGTTATGGTCTTCTTTCCCCTAGCTGCCTTGTGGATTCTTTGTCACTGAGTTTTTAGAATTTTATTATGATGTCCCTTGAAGTAGGCATGACTGAGTTGTGGTAACTCAGCATTCTATTTGCTTCTTGAATTTAAGGCTCTAACTCTGTCCATAGGCTTGGGAAATTTTCATCCATTATTTGTTTGAATAGGCTTTCCATTCCCTTCTTTCTTTCATCTTCTTCTGATACACCTATTTTTTTTATATTGCTCTTTCTGATAGAGTCATATGATTCTTATCGAGCTCTCTCAGTTTTTTTAATTCATGAGTTCTCTCCTCTTCTCTCTGTAGCATCTCTAGTTGCCTATCTTTGATGTGACTGATTCTTTCCTCTATCTGGTTTGTTCTATTAACTAAACATGCTACCTCAGTATTTAATTTATGTTGAGTACATCATTTCTGTTTTTAAAGTTTCAATTTTCTTGATAAGGTATTTATTTTGTTCATTAATTTGTTTTCTGAGCTTAGTAAGTTGCTGATTAGTGTCTTCTCACATTTTGTTGAGTGTTTTCAAAACTTCAATTTTGAATTCTTTATCATTTAATGCCAAGGCTTCCATGTGATTGAGATATTTTTTCAAACTACATCTGTCTTGTGTAGCGATGGTATTTGGTTTCTTCTTTCTTGATTGCATTTGAGCATAGTATTGTTATTAACCATAACAAATAAATAAGTAAAAACATTAAAAAATTAAAAAAATATATGATAAAATATAAAAAATTAAATATTTATGACAAGAAACACAACTGGAAAAAATATCAAAAGCAAACAATAAGTCAAAAACAAAATATGCAGAAAAGAAATAAAAAGTATAAAAACTATATAAAATAAAATTTTAAAATGAAAAAGAGAAAAAAGAATAAGAAGAAAAGAATCAAAGAAAAAAGAGAACAAAAAGAAAAAATAATTTTGGTTTTGAGAGGTTTCTTTTAGTAGACATCACTGTATTACAGCTTTTAGCTCTGTGAAGTTCTTGGGCTATCTGCTGAGATGTTGCTGTCATAACGATGTTGGTGGGGCTGCAGGCACATTAGTGGATGAGGTGTGTTATGAGGGCTTTCTGACTATGGCTTGGGTTTTATGACTTCAGCTGTCTGGGTTTGTGGCTCTAGCAATGCTGATCTCAGGCTTCCAGTTCTCCTCCACATGTCTCAGTAGACCTGAGGACTGAATGTAGAACATCTCTGTTCTTCAGGGGAGAGAGTGGCTCAGAAGAGTTGGCTGTGGGTTTTGTGTTTGCCACTCTCCATACCATGAGGTTAGAGAGATAGATTTTTGAAGGCTGAGTGCTCACACTTTAGCTTTCTCTGTTTCTGCTGAGTGTGGGCTGCAGGCAGCCTGTGGGAACACTGGTCATGACTCTGTGCTCTGACTGCTTTAGTTTTTCTCCCCCTCTGCTCCTCAGTCTCATTGCACCTACCTGTAGAAGAAGACCTAGTCACTCTGAGTTTCCCTATCTGTACCCCTCAGACAAAATCAAGAGAACTGGAGCCCTCCTTCCAGTAGTCTAGCAGAGAAAAAAATCCCAGTCACTCCAGGTTTGTCTTCTCTTCTTTCCAAAGCCCACTGCAAATGCATTTTATCTTTCACTCCCCTTTTCACCCCATTCTACCTTTAGTCCATTTGGTGTGTGGATTTTTCTGGTGCACCTGCGAGCCCAGATGAAGTTCCTTCACTGAATTATAGTTGTTCAATTTGTTGAAATTTCAAAGGATGATATCAGGAATATATTTCACACTGCAATTACTCTGCTGTTATTTCACATGAAGATTTAAATTCCTCACTCCAATATAGTTTTGGAGCAAAAGAAAAAATAGGGCTACAATTTTAAAAATAATATTTTATTTTCTCAGCCCACATAGAACAAAGAGGTTCCAGTCCCTAGAAGTATCAACCAAAATAATTGGGGAAACTGACAAAAACAGGAAAGATTTAATAATAGCCCAAAATGGCAAACTAAATGAAAGAATTGACAAAAATTGGGATCCCTATAGCTAGGGAGAAATTGGAAAACTACAAGTTTTAGAGGACTCCCCAAAATACTTACAAAAACAAAAACCTTTTGTAAAAAAATAATCCATTTTTCCAAGAAAATCAGAAAAACATTCAGGGAAATCAAGGGAAAAGAAAAGACAGAAACAACTCATTTAAGACAAATTTAACAAATGAGACTTATGAGGAGCCATTCTCAAAAAATTAGTTAAGTCCCTCTCAAAGGGAACAACATGGGAAACACAGAATTAGTTAAAGCAACAAAATAAATAAATGACACAAAAGATATAAATAAAATCTATAGACAGAAGAAAGACAACCAACCACATATAACATTAGAAGTACATTTAGAAAATACTGGTAGTTCAAAAGCATATAAAACTACCTTCTTAATAGATACTGGGTAACAGGTATTATTACCAAGAGTGTTATACAATAAGGGAAAATCAAAAAGAATAGAGAGAATGACAAAAAAACACCTAAAAGCATACAGAAGGGGTAAAATTAAATTTAGAGGACAAAAAGTTTACACAGATTTGCTGGTAAGCTCACAATTAGAAAATTTAATAGAAATAGACATGATTCCAAGATATTCAAATTAGTAAGGGTAAATTTTGAAAAAATAGAGGTTAACAGCATTAAACATAAAAATTACCCAAGCCAATAGGACCATCGTTTACAAAACAGTATCCATTAAAGGGAAGACATCAGGTGGTAACAAAGGCAATTGAAAAGCTAATAGAAGAAGACATAATAGAAAATGGGAGGTCACATTTATATAATAGCCCAATATGGCCTGTTAAAAAGCTCAATGGCTCTTGGAAAATAACTATAGACTATAGAAATATTAATAAGATGTCAACAACCCTACCAGGAAATTTATCAGATAAACAAGAGGTGAAAAATATGATACAATAGTTAAATTCAACATTCTTAGCAGCTATAGATTTTTTGGACATGTTTTTTGCAGTATTACTATACCTGAAATCTAGAATTATCACATTTACTTGGCAAGGAAAACAATACCAATTTAAGAGACTCGTACAGGGATATAAAAACTCCCCCACCATTGTCCATAATTTACTAGCATCATCAATAGATGATTCAAAATACAAAAGTAAAATAATAACATACATAGATGATGTAATAATGATAAATCAAATTTCCCAGGAGGAATTAGAAGAAATTTAAACAAATTAATAAAAAACTGTTAAGGAATTTAGATAGACAATAAATGAGGAAAAGGTACGATGACCAGGCACAAAAGTAAAATTCTTAGGAATAGAATGGAACACAGAAGGGAGACAAATACCACAGGGACTAATAGAGAAAATACTAGCAATACCCAGTCCAAAAACAGAAAGAAGCACAACAATTAGTAGGATTGTTAGCATATTAGAGAAACCACATATCATATTTATTCATACTCACACTACCAATTCATAAGGTTGCCAGAAAGACAATAGATTTCATTTGGGAACTGAATCAACAGAAGTCTCTAGAGATATTGAAATATATACAACATTTCCAAAAACTATATTCACCTAGGCTGGGAGATAGGTTGACACTAGATATAATATTTATGTAAACCCATGGATGTTGGGAACTTTATAAAAAATCAGAAGAAGATAAACAGTTAGTACTAATAGGATTTTGGTCTAAAAGATTTCTTTATGCTCAAAATAATTATTTGCCATTTGAGAAACATATATGGGTGCTATGTGCTACATTAAACCATGATGAGCCCACAAAGAAGTGTTACCAATAAGAGTGTGCTCACTAATTCCCCTAAAACCATGGCTTAAGATGTCAGCTAAAAAATTGATAGGTGCCCAAATTGATAAGAAGTTGCTGGCATGGAAGTGGTACATTAACTCCATGGAAATAAATGGCATCTGGGAACCAGCCCTCCTCACTGAGAAGATTACCAACCTTAAAATAAAACCCCCATATTTGTCAGGGAGAAGTTTCCCCTTGAGAATTGTGGAGTCAAAAGGCCAAAATATAGGCCGGCTCTAAAAATGCCTGGTTTACAAATGAATCAGCAGATCAGTCTCTGTGTCCTGTTACCACAAAACTAAATAGAGAGCTTCAGCATTCAGACCAGCAATGAAAGAAGCCATAATGGAGGAAGGTGAGTCCCAATTGGCACAACATGCAGAATTGATAGCAGTATATTTAGCTATAAAAAGATCATTAGAAGAAAAAAAAAACCAAGGCTTTTCTGTACACAGATTTATGGGCAGTTTTTAAAGGACTCACTGAATGGTCAAGTAAATGGAGAGAATAACAATATATAATTAATGGTAGAAAGTTATGATCATATGAATATTGGAAGCTCATAGAAGAGGCAGCACAAAAGATTAAGATATACTGCACACACTTATCAGCACGTGCAACCAATAATTCACAGACCACACAAGTAAATCAAATAGTAGATAAACATGCAAAGGGAAAAAACATACATGAGAAGATAACAATTACATACTTCACAAAAATATATGCACTAAAACTAAAATTTGAAAAGGATCCCACAACAAGAGAATATTATATTCCAAAAATTTCAAACCTAAAATTATTTTTTTTAATTTATTCATTTTAGAGAGGAGAGATGGAGTGTTGGGGGGAGAAGCAGGAAGCATCAACTCCCTATGTGCCTTCACCAGGCAAGCCCAGGGTTTCAAACCAGCAAACTCAGCATTGGAAGTCAACACTTTATCCACTTTGCTACCACAGGTCAGGCTCAAACCTAAAATTAAAGAGAAAAGGAAATAAATACAAAATTAAGAAGGAAGATTTCACATTCATTATAGACTTTATGCAAAATATACATAAATAGGTAAGACATTTAGGACATACAGCCTTGATAGGGTGGACACAAAAAAGAAATTTAAAAATTCCAATACCAGATATTAGGAAGGCCATTAATAGTTGCCTTACAAGTAAAAACCTATATATATTTAAATATACTAGTCCACCAGAAATAGATATAATGTACATCCCAAACTTCAAATTACAGATAGATTTTATTTGACCATTAAAATATGGCTACAGACAGAAATATGCATGCACAAAAGTAGACACACATACAGGAATTTGTTATACATTGGCATCATCCCACCTATCAGCACAAACCACTCTCAAAGCACTTAATAATTGTAAAACATTGCTAGGTGCCCTCAAAATAATAGAATCAAGGCACACACTTTACAGCTACAATAGTACAAAAGTGGGCAAAAAAACCCAACAACAATGAGGTAGACTGCCATTTCCATCTATCTTATAACCCAAGAGCATCAGGCATAATAAAAAGGTATAGTGGGCTAATCAAGGCAAAATGTAAGTCCCAATGAGTAGATAACACTTTTCAAACTTACAACATATACCTCGAGAAGAATGTTTCAATTTAGACCATCAGCATTAGATACACAAATCCAACCTTACATTAAAATTTCCACTAGAGTACAAGTTGATATCATAAAATTAGATAGAATATTTCCATATAAAGTCATTATCAAATCATCAAAGCATAATTTTTTATCTCAACAGGAAATAACTGCTAATGCAGAACAGAATACCTATTGGACCTTCTATAACAAAGAACGACTGAAACAAAAGAAGACCTCACATTTTTCACCACTATCTTAAAATGTGCAAAATAATTCATTGCTTCCTCCTAATAATTTTCATCTATACGCTACTGTTATCTACCCTAGTATTCTTAGAAATATTCCTGTGCAATGACAGAGGTTGTCAAAATAACAACAATTTTACTAACACTAACAAGATTATTTGTACCCACTGGGCAAATAATTTCCTTTGTCTACTGTATCCAAGAAGCATAGTATATAAAATTAAATAAATTCCTCACATAACCCATAAAAGTTTCCCATTTTATAACTAAACGAAACTTTACTTATTTTTTTTAGCCCATAATGGTATTCAAATCTTACTACTCCTACTGACTCACCCCTCACCCCTAATACCTCCAATTCTTATTGGGATTCAGACAAAGATATATTAAATGAAAATCCACATATTGGACCTTTTGAAACACAAGAATGTATTTTTGACCAACAGCAAACTCTCTATTGCTCCGAGTCTGATACATATTTCTCAGATAGTGAAGTAGATAAAAATGAGCAACTAGAACAAAATTTATTAGACATAGAGGTAGACTTGGATAATCTACTGCTACTACTTGTGTTACCAGAAGCACCCAGAGTAGGGCTATGCCTTCCATTTTATAGGGAAATCCCTCAGAATCAACCTATTTTTTATGCTATCTCAAATCTGGAAGTGGGGGATTATTATAAACATTATTGTCTCCCTCCAGTATACCAATCTTGATACCAAAGCCACCTAACCACTGGGGTCCCACCCCTACCTATTCCAAGATCTACACTTAAACTACTTACCTGTTGCTTGGACACTATACAAGGACTAACAGAATTTTTACCTGAAAATACACTATCTTAGTACATGCTTACACACAGTACTACTTAACCTTGCTTCTTAAGTAATTAATTCAAGTACCAGACAACCCCCAAATCCCTTTCCAGATCCTTTAAATGTTCCCTAAGTTTTCATTGACAGACTAATCTCAGAGAACTATGGAGACCATCCTTTCTTCCTGGTGGTTAGTACACTATTGTAGCATGCCAATACGAGCTCTAGCAATACGACCTTCAAATTTGACCCTCCAAAAACTATCACATCAATAAACATCTATCTCTCCTACACACCTCAACCACATCTATAATATCATCTGCCACAAATTTTTTTTAAATTTTATTTATTCATTTTTAGAGAGGAGAGAGAGAGACAGAGAGATAGGAGGGGGGAGGAGCCGGAAGCATCAACTCCCACATGTGCCTTGACCAGGCAAGCCCAGGGTTTCGAACCGGCGACCTCAGCATTTCCAGGTTGACGCTTTATCCACTGCGCCACCACAGGTCAGGCCATCTGCCACAAATTTTAACTAACAATAATTTCTACCTACACTTTGTCTAATGCATCACACACTGGCAACATAACTAGAAATATATATATACTACCTTTCCAGATTTGTCCATCACTCAATAGCAAGGCCCTATGTGAATATCATTACTCAGAAGAAATTCAATATTCCTTAAGATCCACTAATAATACCACCTTAAATGAATGTTTAAAACAAAAATGGTTTATAGACCACCTGAAATTGTATTCCACTTCATTATTAGATATTCAATAATTTGAACCATCATCAACTTCATATACAATAACTGGAAACACTTACTTTGATGATGGACAGATTTTCACCTCATACAGTATAAACCTATATATAACTAGAGAAAACTTACCATATATATAAAGAGCATAAAAAAATTACCTAACATTTCATGAACACCTAATGAACTTTTGATATTAACCTGCAAGTGTAGGAGACAGTTTTGATGACTGTGAGGACTTTGAGGGCACAAATACCTCCATCACAAGTATCACTCCTACACGTGCTCCCACCTTCTCATACGTTAGTAGAAAGACCTTCTTCTCACCATCCACAAATAATACTATACTTCCACTAGGCATGAATATTTATTTCTATTATAATTTTATCCACATTATAGAAGATAAAGGCATAACATTTTATTAATATTACTCAACTGGCTTTTCTAATCTTTTCATTGTTGGAAATGTTTGCCTAATATATTACCATATAGTTACTGACACACAGTAACTTTTAAAGAACCTTTCTCTTTTAAAGAACCTACCTCACATTCTGCACACCTAAAATCATGCATTACTATTTCCTTAACCAAAGCAATTATACCAGAAAAATACCATAACCAAGACCAAGGGTTCTGGTCATTAAAACATATTACACAACTCCTTATAGAATTAATAGAGGAAGCTCCACTAAAACCTACCCACTCTATACAGTGTGTCTGTAAAGTCATGGTGCACTTTTGACTGGTCACAGGAAAGCAAGAAAAGATGATAGAAATGTGAAACCTGCACAAAATAAAAGGAAAACGCTCCCAGTTTCTGTAGAATGTTGTGGCAGCATGTGCGCATGCGCAGATGATGACATAACACCGTGTATACAGCGAAGCAGCCCATGGCCATGCCAGTTGAGATGTGGACGATACAGAGGAAAGTTCAGTGTGTTCTGTGGCTCACTAAATTCGAATCCGTGACCAAAGTGCAACGTGAATATCGGCGCGTTTATAACGAAGCGCCACCACATAGGAATAACATTACTTGGTGGGATAAGTGGTTGAAGGAAACTGGCAGTTTGGTGGAGAAACCGCGTTCTGGTAGGCCATCAGTCAGTGACAAGTCTGTAAAGGCTATACGGGATAGCTACCTAAGGAGTCCTAAAAAATCTGTGTGTGAACCCACATTGAACTGCACTGAATAGGTATGAAACTGGGAGAGTTTTCCTTTTATTTGGTGCAGATTTCACATTTCTATCATCTTTTGTTGCTTTCCTATGACCAGTCAAAAGTGCACCATGACTTTACAGACACACTGTATTAGAAATTCCAATTTTTGGCAAAATTAGACGCATGTTTTTACTCAGGATATATCAATACAACAGTCCAAAATGTTATAACTAAGATATCAGGCAACAGCATACATCTCACCATTTCCATTGGTTTATTCCTAAATTGCTTACCTTCCACATTCCTTCCATGGCAGGTAACTAATTTATTACAATCCAATCCCAAGAAACTTTCAGAACTAATGCTTAATGGAAATGATCTGCCCCACAATTTTTAGGAATACATAATCAAACATTTCAGTCTACTCAATATCTACATCAAATTAACAATAACGTAGCCAAAACATTAGCACTAATAGATAATGCTAATTTTCACAAAAATGCAACACATATATATATATATATAATGATACTCATTATACAGGCCCAAGAAGAAGTAATAAATATCTTAGATGCCTTAACCTACAGACTACCCCTTCTTCCCATATTGCAGAAAAAAAGTTTTTCAGAAACCTAACCACAAAAATCAAACATTTTGTCCATAATATATCTGTCTTCATGAACACCTCTTTAAATATTGGTAATTTATTATACACTCTTTTTTTCACTGACATAGCAATAATACATATAATACTAGCCACAGCACATTTACATCCAAAACATCTCTAACATTATACAAAACTGCCCAATGCACGGATACATTCAAAATCTTTACACAAATGCCATTGCCATACTTAGTTATTCCATATACACTCTTCATTAAAGATTTTGACTTCTTAAGTTACTCTCCTTCAATTTTTGGACCATTCACACCTGAAAAATACCAAAATATCACTGTTGAACTCAAAGGATCACAATCAAATTCAACAAACACAATTAAAATAACTGAATTCCCCCTCTCAATGAAAGCTCCAGATATTCTAGGAAACTTAACATACAGCCCCAATTTTTAGATATTTATACTCAACTGGTTGACCTACATTATAATGCTACATATAATGTCCAAGAACTCTCATAGTATAACACTGTTGGTAATAACATAAACCCCATTCTAATTCTTATAGATTTTATATGCTTATGTGCTTTGAAGACAACTGGGCCAAAATATATTTTCAAGCCCAAACACCCACTACCACCACCACCACCACCAACTTCTCTTTCACCTGCAAGCAAATTTATATTTTGTTCAGGTAATACATGAATAATGTCACTCTAAGCCACTAGACCCCTGCATTATTTACTGTGGCTGTTTTAATGCTATGCATTGCCTTTGAACTATACACTATCCTGCTTTTCTCTAATGGCATTTTGAACTTAAGCTCTATTCTTCACTAGCATCCCTTTTTGTGACCCTACCTAATAACCCTGTAAGAATACACTTTAGACCATTAGTTATAGAAACTAGGATAACCTTAACCTCAAGGCTTTTGAAATTGAAGAACACATACCACAATGTCTACAACTACATGCCCAAATCACAAAGATACCCATCACCCTACAGATAAAAGTCATCACCAAGAGAAGACTTCTTTAATTCACCAAGATCACAGCCACCAGAATTTCAGTGCTCGCATTACTAACATGAGTCTACAGCAGAATCTCCATCAATAAACTGACCCAACAGTTCCAAAACTTCTCTTCATACCAACAAAATCAACATCAAGAAACCCTCCACCGCCTGACCAGGCGGTGGTGCAGTAGATAGAGGGTTGGACTGGGATGCAGAGGACCCAGGTTCGAGACCCCGAGGTCGCCAGCTTGAGCACGGGCTCATCTGGTTTGAGCAAAAAGCCCACCAACTTGAACCCAAGGTTGCTGGCTCCAGCAAGGGGTTACTCTGTCTGCTGAAGGCCCGTGGTCAAGGCACATATGAGAAAGCAATCAATGAACAACTAAGGTGTTGCAACGTGCAATGAAAAACTAATGATTGATGCTTCTCATCTCTCTCCGTTCCTGTCTATCCCTCTCTCTGACTCACTCTCTGTCTCTGTAAAAAATAAATTAATTAATTTAAAAAAAAAAAAGAAAAGAAACCCTCCACCTCCTTTCCCAACACTTTCAGAATGTCTTTGACTTATCCACCACATTCATACAAGGATAGACCTTTTCAATCCTCCTCTTCCAAGTTTTGACAAAGTTGATGTTAATATCGAATCACTAAAAAACTTTACTAATAGACTCTCCTTGTTTCAAGCATGCCAATTTGGCCAAAAACATCTTCTTGTAGCTCTCAGAGACATAAGAAACCTCATGATTCTAGGACAATATTCTCCACTATCAACCCAAAACATTGCCAAATTAGACCCATCAAAACTATCAGGATGCCGTGCCTGACCAGGTGGTGGCGCAGTGGATAGAGCATCGGACTGGGATGCGGAAGGACCCAGGATCGAGACCCCGAGGTCGCCAGCTTGAGCGTGGGCTCTTCTGGCTTGAGCAAAGAGCTCACCAGCTTGGACCCAAGGTCGCTGGCTCCAGCAGGGGGTTACTCGGTCTGCTGAAGGCCCGCGGTCAAGGCACATGTGAGAAAGCAATCAATGAACAACTAAGAAGTCGCAATGCGCAACGAGAAACTGATGATTGATGCTTCTCATCTCTCTCCGTTCCTGTCTGTCTGTCCCTGTCTATCTCTGCCTCTGCAAAAAAACAAAAAAAAAACTATCAGGATGCCTATTTAATGAATGTGAACTAACCATCAAGACTTTTAAGGAAGGTAATACCCTATTAGCATATAATACCATACCTTACCATAAAAAATTGTCAATTCAATTTTTTTTTTCAACAAAAGAGGCACCCTTATACGCTGAACCTTACTTCTCTAGGGTTCAACTCATTCAGTGGACTAAATCATCTTATGGTGCACTCAGCCTCCTTACTATTGATTTCTTTACCATTCCTATTGTACAAACTTCCCCTACTCCTATTGTATACAACTTAGATGCATTTTTATTTACTCATTGTTATACTAACATTACATATTATGATCATACCACAGGGTATAAGATCTTAACAACACATCATAATCAGAATGTAAATTACTTAGAAACACTATGAACATTATACACCAAGGTAATATTCAATACTTGGATTTCACTTTGCATTCCACCTTCAATTATTTACCACATACAATAGAAATTATCTTACAGGATGACTATATATACATATCTGAATCACATGATGACACAAAAGAGAATACAAGCCTACATACTCAAATTGTAGAAATAATTAAGAAACTTTAAAAAGACAAACAAAATTAATAATTTAGTTGCTATTGCTAATATGCAATCTATCTTAACAGTACATGATGCTTCTAATATATATAAATCCTGTGATTTAATAGAAACCATTGGCTCAATCTTTATCTCATTCTCTTGTAAACTTAATTGAGAAACACTCAGCCTTATGTATTATATAAGATCTGGTATTCATACCTTTATTCTATCTTTAACAATGTTCATGACTTTTTTTTTACAGAGACAGAGAGAGAGTCAGAGAAACGGATAGATAGGGACAGACAGACAGGATCGGAGAGAGATGAGAAGCATCAATCATCAGTTTTTTGTTGCAACACCTTAGTTGTTCATTGATTGTTTTCTCATATATGCCTTGACCGCGGACCTTCAGCAGACCGAGTAACCCCTTGCTTGAGCCAGCGACCTTGGGTCCAAGCTGGTGAGCTTTGCTCAAGCCAGATGAGCCTGCGCTCAAGCTTGTGACCTCGGGGTCTCGAACCTGGGTCCTCTGCATCCCAGTGTGATGCTCTATCCACTGCGCCACCGCCTGGTCAGGCTGTTCATGACATTTTAACTTTCATTGCTTATTTCACACTTATTGTTTTACTTCTAAAAGTTTTAATTGCCTTCTTTAACAGAGAACAAAAAACTTCTTAATGTTTCCTTAGGTCTACTAGTCCTTCAGGACCAAGGGGTGTAATGTTATAGTAAACATAAAATCAAATTAATACAAAATGTAAAAAAGGAAACTATGAGTGAGTTAAGTATAGCCAGTTATGCCTTTTTGAGATAATTTCATATGTTTCAACTGCATGTGTAAATTAATGTGATTAACTATATTTTACGTAAAAGCCCACTACATAATTCCTCATTACCAATGTGTAATGGCTTTACTCCCTTTTATGATAACTTCATCTGTTAACCATACAAAGCCATGTGTGACTTACATTTGAAGTGTGATAATATAACCTTATGATGTGATGAATGGCCAAATTAGATAAAAGTAGCTGGGGTGAAGATCAAGGCACTCTCCTGAGTCTCCAACACAGACTCCACGTCACCCACCAAGACCCCTTGACACCTGCCATAAAGCACTCTGCCTCTCAAAGCAAATTTGTTTGGGGCCCCACCAAAGTGAGGTCCTAGACTCATTCGGCATTTGTCATAACTGTGAGTAAACTTAAGTCTATGTTATTTAGTTTGCTATGAGTGTCTTTGCCTATTCAATTGATTTCTAATTACTTTCATTTTACGTCATGAATTACCTAACTAATCCAGCTATAACTTAATTCTAGCCAACTAAATAGTTTATCATGACAACTGGTTATTTCTAACTGTGTAAGAAAGGTAAAAATAAAAGGAACTAAAACAGTTACCGAAAATTTTTGGAGATTATAAAAAGTTTGTATAGAAGATACCCCAGTCCAGTTCTAGTCCCCTTTCCCCTACCTGATTTCTCTCTGGTGACATTTTTGAAGGCTTTGCTGGGATCTGGAGTTGTTTTCATTACATTTTCTTATCATCATCACTCTGGGAAAAACATACTTGTCCAGCTTTGAAGTAAAACTTTTGTAAAAATGCATATCATCAATGCTGGAATAAAGGGTAAATTCACCCTCTGGACACAATCACCTACTCACACTACAATCCTCAGCTGACACCTGGAGTAATGAAATCTGCTGAGTCAGGACCTGATCACCATTGAGGTCTAAAGGGACCTTTTTCCTTTCCCTTGTGTTGGGCAAACAAATTTGTAAAATGTGATTTTTATGCTCATTTTGTTAAAAATAGTTGCTACTCATGTGATGATGCTGTCACATGATACTGCTAATTGACTTCCTTCTTGGGAAGCGGTTTTGTTATGCTAATGTGTGCTGAAGAGGCGTCTGTGTGGGCTCAGGTAGTTTTTAAAAAGTTTGCGAAGAAGGAAGAGCTAGGAGGCCATTTTTGCAGAGGCCAAATGATTGTAGAGGAGAGGCAGCCAAGATGGCGGGGTGCTGAAGGAGAAGTCAGTTTGTGAAGAGTTTGTGCAGAAAGAAAAAGATGGGGAATGGAGGTGAATAAGGATGATGGAGCTTTTGATTCTAGGAAAACTGGGAGAAAGTCAGTGGCTTTGGGAGCCCTGAATGGAAAGGAGAGTGTTTTCCTGCTGCATGTATTTAGCTGCCCTCCAGTGTGAAGCTAGAATAAAAGATGGCTCACCAGTTTTTGGCTCCACTGTTTCATTACCATCTGTCTGAATGCAATGAGGACCTACATGAGCCAAGAGGCTATGATGGCCATGACTACTGGGCCTACACCTTGACTGGGCAGCAAGAAGTTGAGTCCCCTGTCATATTGGAGTAAATCTATTCCCAGGCCAGCTAGCCATTATCTTGGTCTTTGTTAAGGTCACCTTCAGAGATCAGGATAAACATGTCCATGAGAAAACATGCTTTCTTTCTGTATTTCTTTCTTTGATGGTGTAATTTTTTTTAATGATCTTAGTGAGAGAAAAATGTAGAAGGAGAGAGAGAGACAGGAACATCAATCTGTTTCTATATGTTCCCTGACCAGGGATAGAACCATCTGCTGTGGTAAATTTGAATTCACTTTCTGAGGAGGATTAATCCTTCTTAGGGCATCTGGCTATAGTTTAGTCATTGGTAAGGCCACCCTTAGTGCATGAGGTAAATGTATTCACAGGACAAAACATACTTTGTCTCTTTGCTAGTGTGAAGTTGAGTCCAGTGGGAACATGCTGTGAAAACATGAGTTAGAATAACAATAAGATTACAAGGTATAGGGCAGAGTAAATCACCTCAACAAAGTTCTAGTCTTCTACATTGGGAAGATTAGGAAGGTCATTCTGGACTTTTTAAGCCTTATGTGCTCCCTGGATGGCCAGTTAATTTGTGGGGTAGAGATATTTTGAAAAATATGGGAGCATTGCTTGTCAGTCCTAATGGTTTAGTCATTACTCAGATGCTTGATCAGGGATTTTTGCCCACCAAGGGACTAGGGAAAGAACAACGAGTAATTCTCACCCCCATAGAAGTGACACCCAATATCAGAAGGTGTGAATTATGATATCAAAATTTAGTATAGGGGCCTTGGTAGCTCCTGCTACCTCAATAATGCATTGTGCAGACCCAATTACTTGGAAATCAGATAATCCTGTATGGGTAGACCAATAGCCCCTTTCTCAGGAGAAACTTAGGGCAGCTGATCAATTGGTACAAGAGCAGCTATAGCTTGAAACATCTAATAGCCCATGAAATACACTTCCATATTTTGATCATGTTGCCTCCTGGATTATTAAGGGGCATAGGCGACCCTTACAGCTTATAGGTTTTGAGACTCAAAATTATTGTTGTTCCTTTTTTCAAAGGATCAACAACAATGGCTCTGGGAAACTTCCACTAAATGGCAAATCACTCTTGCAAATCAATGGACAACTTTATACTGAAACTGTCAACTTAAAATCAGCTCAAAGTCTAGAATTATATGCCATTATCATGGCTTTTCAGCATTTGCCATATTCCCCCTTTAATCTTTATACAGACAGCAAATATTTACCTATGATGTTTCCACTATAAAGACTGCTGTCTTAGGGACAAATGCTGATGAACTATTTCAGCAGTTCCTCCTTCTTCAAAGATTTGTATGTCAACATAGAGCTCTATGTTTTATAGGACATACTCGAGCTCACTCCATGCTCCCTGGAGCTTTAGCACAAGGAAATGCCCTTTTCTTTTTCTTTTTTTTTTTTTTTTGTATTTTTCTGAAGTTGGAAATGGGGAGCCAGTCAGACAAACTCCCGCATGCGCCCGACCGGGATCCACCTGGCATGCCTACAAGGGGGGGATTCTCTGCCCATCTGGGGTGTTGCTCTGTTGCAACCAGAGCCATTCTAGAGCCTGAGGTAGAAGCCACAGAGCCATCCTCAGTACCCTGGCAAACTTTGCTTCAATGGAGCCTTGGCTGCGGGAGGGGAAGAGAGAGACAGAGAGGAAGGAGAGGGGGAGGGGTGGAGAAGCAGATGGGCGCTTCTCATGTGTGCCCTGGCCGGGAATCAAACTCGGGACTCCTGCCGCCAGGCTAATGCTCTACCACTGAGCCAACCGTCCAGGGCCTAGGAATGCCCTTGTTGATCAAGCTACCCAAAAGAAAATTATTTGGAGCAACCATGACAGATCAAGCAATTCGGTCTCATACTATTCATCACCAGAATGCTGCAGCCCTGTGTAAACAGTTTCAACTTTCTCAAGAAGCAGCACGGCAGATTGGGAAATCTTGTCCAAGGGGTCCTATACTACAATCTGCCCCTTCATTTGGAGTTAACCCTCAAGAACCCCTACCAGGACAACTTTGGCAAATGGATGTTACTCATATACCTTCATTTGGCAAACAGTCCTATGTCCACATTACAGTGGATACATATTCTGGATTTATAGTAACCTCTGTCAGAACTGAAGAGGCTGCTAAGCATGTTATAGCCCATTGTCTCTATGCACTGTTCTATTATTGGATTTCACTAAACTGGTTAAACTGACAATGCTCCTGCATATGGAGCAAAAGCATTTACTGTATTTTGTCATTCTTTTTTTTTTAATTTATTCATTTTTAGAGAGAAGAGGAAGAGACAGAGAGAGTGAGAGAGGAGAGACAGAGAGAGAGAAGGGGGGAGGAGCTGGAAGCATCAACTCCCATATGTGCCTTGACCAGGCAAGCTCAGGGTTTCAAACCAGCAACCTCAGCATTTCCAGGTCGATGCTTTATTCACTGCTCCACTACAGGTCAGGCCTATTTTGTCATTCTTACAATCTTTAAAGTCAAGGTATTATTAAAGTGTACCCAGCAAATATTTTAAGGTCAATTTAAAAAAAATTAAAAGGGAGGAGTCATATCCTGGAACTCCTATGGATCTACCATATCATGCTTTTTACTTAAAAAAATTTTAATTTCTTTTGAATGCTGATGAACAGGAGACACCAAATCTTTTGCACCTGCAAACTACTACCTTCTTTATTTGATCCAGCTAATAACACTGTTTTGTCTTTTTCCAAATAGCTCCAGATATATGGAAAAGGTTTATATAGGCGGATGGAGATCCTCAAACCCCTCAGCGAGATCTTCTGAGCATGGCCTTTAAGATACCAAGAAGCAGAAAAAGCCCAATAGAGATCAGGGGAACTACCAGCTTTTAGGATATGCCCTTAAAGGCTCCAATGCCCCAAAGGGGTCTCATAGGATGCCATCTGGGTCCTGCTTCAATAGTGGAAAGGAAGGTCATTGAGCTAAAGCTTGCCAGACTTACATGCCTCTGCTGTAAGGAAACAGGGACACTGAAAGGTAGGCTTCTCCCTCGCTCCTCTAAGGGAGGGTTCAGTCTCTTCCAGCCCTGCTCCAGCCACCTATGACCTAACCTTGCCCAGAATGCTGGGGTTTGCCACTGAAGGCTGAAGGGGCCCAGGGCCATCAGCCCCATCTATGACACTGTGGATGAGCCTAGGGTATTTCTTCCAAGAAGCAGGTAAACTGATCTCATTAACACAAGGGCCACTTAACTATGTCTTGCCTGAATAGTCAGGTTTTTTTTTCTTCCCTCAATGATCTCTGTTGTGGGTGTTGATAGTCCTATTTTCTGCTGCTTTATTTAATATATAGTGTTTCCTTCATTCCTCCTACCTCAATGCTCCACTCATATTTTAGGCTGGGACTTACTCCTAATTTAGAGCTCTCTTTCCCCCTTTTGCCAACTTCTATTATGAATCTACCTTTGCCACCCAGCTTAGTGTTTCCCAAGGTTCTCTTTACCGTGCCACAGTCACAGAGCTCCAGGGAAAAGCAACCTGGTCTCATCTCTCCAGGCAGAGGAGAACAGAAGCTCTATATTCACACATGCTGCTGATGGCTTTTTCAGTCTACCTGAATCATTACCAGCTAGAAGCAGCAGTCATTGGGACTTGGACATGAGCAGCAAAGTATAGAATTGTGACTACAATTCCAGTGCCATGCAAACTTTTCCTGGATGTGGACTTTTCCTGAACTTCTGCTCCTTGTGACAGCTATTAACAGACTGAACTGGGGTTGGGTTGCATTTTTCAGGGATTTGGCATGTTGTTGGGGCCAACTTGGACTTGGTGAACATGTTAAGGACACTACTCTTTTATGGATTCTTGCTGTATTAGCCAAGAGTTTGCTTAAAGGCTTTAATCACTGTAAAAAAAAAAAAGAAGACTGGATAAAGATGTGGCACATATACACCATGGTATACTATTCAGCCATAAGAAAGGATGACATCGGATTACTTACAACAAAATGGTGGGATCTTGATAACATTATACAGAGTGAAATAAGTAAATCAGAAAAAAACAAGAACTGCAGGATTCTATACATTGGTGGGACATAAAAACGAGACTAAGAGACATGGACAAGAGTGTGGTGGTTAAAGGGGGTGGGGGGAGGGAAGAGCGAGAGGGGAAGGGAGAGAGGGAGGGGCACAAAGAAAACTAGATAGAAGGTGATGGAGGACAATCTGACTTTGGGTGATGGGTATGCAACAGAATTGAATGACAAGATAACCTGAACATGTTTTCTTTGAATATATGTACCCTGATTTATTGATGTCACCCCATTAAAATAAAAATTTATTTATTAAAAAAAAGAATAACAATTAGAAACAGCAAGGCCTCATAGGATGAAAGCCCTGAGTGGACAAGAATCCAGGGGCCTCTCTTCCTGTAATACTAGAGACAGTACATGATGTAAACAGCAAAACAACAGGATAAGATTTAGCAACAAAATATGTTTAGGCTCTCATAACAGAGATTAAGTGTCAGCATTTTCCTTGCCCTTTATTTCATTCCATGAAATCTTATTCTTTCTGCTTCCTTGAGTTATTTGTACTTGTAAATATCTGAGTAAGGCTGGGGACAGGGCTTTAATTCTTCAATCTGCTGACCAGAACTGTTGCCTCCCCTTGGTCCCTTGGTACATTTCATCTGGTCTTTGATATTTTTAATTCTTGTGACAGAGTCCCCTTTCTGCATAGAGTAAATCCATCCTTAGAGCATCTGACGATAGCTTTGGTCATTAGTAAGGCCACCCTCAAGACACAGGGTAAACATGTATACAACCTACTCATACTTTAACTCCTGGTTTCTATCTGTAGCATTCATTACAGTGACTTTGAAAACTCCACTGTTGTCATGTTATATCTTGTGTCACTGGGTTTCTCTTTTACAGTGTCAAAGCAGCTCTGCTTAGGCTCTCTCCTGTTGCTTCTATCCTAAGCTCTTTTTTGTTTCACTGTCCCCAGCTTTAATAAACGTACTTTCAAAAATCACCTGAATTCAAGTTGTGAAATCTTTCCTGCAGGAAGTCAAAACCTATGCTACCAACCAGCCCTAGACAGACCTGCTAAGGGTCAGGCCCCCTTTCCTATAACAATTCCATCAAAATATGTGGATTTGAAACCTACATCACAGTTCACATAACAGATAGCATATAGTTAATTTCTTGGGGAAAAATGTATAAAAAGTGATAAATAATTCAAGATCATAATCAATAAACTACTAGAAAAAATAACTAATATTAAAATATTAATTAACAATATATATCAAAAAAGCACAAAAATATGCTGGTTAGATCAATTCCTGGCAAACAGAAATTTTAAAAAAAGAGCTGAATGGAAAACAAAATGGCAGTATGGTTTGAGCTTTACATAAAGAAAAAAAGTAAGAACAATTGCAATCCTAGCTTGCTGAGTAGTGGCAGGTAGTTGAGACTTTTTCATCATGAAACTCTCTTGTTACCTTGAAAACTTATGTGAATACAAACAACCAGTACTCCTTCAAAAACTTTCCAGGCGAATAGCAAGTTACACAAAAGTTACATATTAAGCAAATGACTTATGGTTGCATTTATATAAAGCATCTCTTTAATGTAAATTTAGAGAAATATCAAACAAAAAAGTTTAAATGCAAAATCTATGGGAAAGTTTTTTTCTTTTTTTTTTTTTATTAATTTTGATGGGGTGACATTGATAAAATTGTCTTCCGTCACCTTCTAACTGGTTTTCCTTGTGCCCCTTCCCTCCCCCAACCTCCTCCCTCTCCCCCCCCCCCCGTAACTCCAACACTGTTGTCCATGTCTCTGAGTCTCATTTTTATGTCCCACCTATGTATGGAATCATATAGTTCTTAGTTTTTTCTGATTTACTTATTTCGCTCAGTATAATGTTATCAAGGTCCATCCATGTTGTTGTAAAAGATCCGATGTCATCATTTCTTATGGCTGAGTAGTATTCTATAGTATATATATATATATATATATATATATATATATATATATATATATATATATATATATATATACCACAGCTTTTTAATCCACTTGTCCTCTTATGGACACTTGGGCTGTTTCCAGATCTTTGCTATTGTGATCAATGCTGTCATAAACATGGGGGTGCATTTCTTCTTTTCAAACAGTGCTATGGTGTTCTTGGGGTATATTCCTAACAGTGATATAGCTGGGTCAAAGGCAGTTTGATTTTTAATTTTTTGAGGAATCTCCATACTGTTTTCCACAGTGGCTGCACCAGTCTACATTCCCACCAGCAGTGCAGGAGGGTTCCCTTTCCTCCACATTCTCGCCAGCACTTATTCTGTGTTATTTTATTGATGAGCACCATTCTGACTGGTGTGAGGTGATATCTCATTGTGGTTTTAATTTGCATTTCTCTAATAATTAGTGATGTTGAGCATTTTTTCATATGCCTATTGGCCATCTGTATGTCCTCTTTGGAGAAGTGTCTATTCATTTCTTTTGCCCATTTTTGGATTGGACTGTTTGTCTTCCTGGTATTAAGTTTTACAAGTTCTTTATAAATTTTGGTTATTAACCCCTTATCAGACGCATTGCCAAATATATTCTCCCATTGTGTAGTTTGTCTTTTTATTCTGTTCTTATTGTCTTTAGCTGTGCAGAAGCTTTTTAGTTTGATAAACTCCCATTTGTTTATCCTGTCTTTTATTTCACTTGCCTGTAGAGACAAATTGGCAAATATATTGCTGTGAGACATGTCAGAGAGCTTACTGCCTATGTTTTCTTCTAAGATGCTTATGGTTTTATGGCTTACATTTAAGTCGTTTATCCATTTTGAGTTTATTTTTGTGAATGGTGTAAATTGGTGGTCTAGTTTTATTTTTTTGCAGGTGGCTGTCCAATTTTCCCAACACCATTTGTTGAAGAGGCTCTCTTTACTCTGTTGTATGCTCTTACCTCCTTTGTCAAATATCAGTTGTCCATAAAAGTGTGGGTTTATTTCTGGGTTCTCTGTTCTGTTCTGTTGATCTATATGCCTGTTCTTATGCCAGGACCAAACTGTTTTGAGTACAATGGCCTTGTAGTATAACTTGATATCCGGAAGTATGATACCTCCCACCTTATTCTTCCTTTTCAAGATTGCTGAGGCTATTCGTGTTCTTTTTTGGTTCCATATAAATTTTTGGTATATGTGTTCTATATCTTTGAAGTAAGTCATTGGTATTTTAATCGGTATTGCATTGAATTTATAAATTGCTTTGGGTAATGTAGACATTTTAATGATGTTTATTCTTCCTAACCATGAGCACAGTATATGCTTCCACTTTGGCTTAAAAATCTAGATTACTGGCTTGAGCAAAGGGTCATTGGCTCAGCTAGAGCTCCCACCACCGTCAAAGAACATATGAGGAAGTAATCAATGAACAACTAAGTGCTGTACCTATGAGTTGATGCTTTTCATCTTTCTCCCTTCCTGTCTGTCTGACCCTGTCTGGCCTTCTCTCTCTCTCTCTTACAAAGAATAAATAAATAAATAAATAAATAAATAAATAAATAAATAAATAAATAAATAAATATATTTTAAAATAAGAAACCCACACCATACTTCAATGTTCAACATAATTGTACTTTAAAAATATTTTTTTATAAAATGCAATTAGATATGCATTCTTTACAATTCTATGGGAGGCTTCTGTAGGAGAGAAAAACACTTTCCTTTACTCCAAGGTTTGGAGCAGGAAGTAACCCAACAGAGGATAGACACTCAGATAACTTTATTAGAGGAAAAGATAATTTATTAAAAGCTGGTGGAGCATGCAGGACTAGTAGCTCCAAAGACAGGTGCTCCCCAAAGTTTATTATCTTACAGGTTTTTTACAGAATACAGGTTTTCATGCAAGGGGTCGTGATCTCTTTGTCTAGAGGTATACATCACTCTCATGACTTCAGGATAGGAGGGTGAGTTTAGGTGGCTTCAGAGAATAAGTTTTGGAATTTTTAAATTAAGGTATGTAAACATTATTTTTTAAAAGCTTTTAAGAAAAAAAAGGGAAGAGGTTTTTAGATAAGTTCTATCTTCTTTTCTCTGTGTAGCAAGTAGCTCCAGGCACCCTTTCAGAGAACTATAGGAAATAGTTAATCCATAACTGTTTGACTCAGCTACTCCTGCAGCTTCCTTTCCCTTACATTCTTCTTGTTTCTTCCTCCTAAGCAAGGAAGGGTTGGGGATCCTGACTTCTCCTTCCTTAGGTTCTTTTGGCTATTTGTTGGGCAGATAAAATATATTATGCTCACTTTTTTAAAGATGGTGCTGCCCACATGGAAGCCCATCATCCAGGTGATAATATTAATTGTTCATGTTTGGAATGGGCATGATTATATTAATATGTGTTGCGGGCGAGCTGTGGGCAGGCAGGATCCATGTAGCCTGGGGCTTGGTTTTAGGACTAAGCCTTTTCCACCCTTTTTGATGTGGGGTGGTGCACTCTCATGAGGAATCCCATTATGCCTCAGATAAGTGACTTTGTATCAGAGACTTCCTTGTTTGTATATTGGATTAAAGGTTTTGATTTCTACAGTATGAAGTGGGGCAGACCAGGAGCTTGCTCTCTCTTGGTTCCTGAGATTAGCATTAGAGAGGAGAGCAAAAAAAGGACACATGGAGGCAAGGAGAGGCAGCCAAGATGACAAAATGCTGAAAGAGAAGCCAGTTAGTGCAGAGTTTGTGCAGAGAGAAGGATATGGGGAATAAAGGAGAATGAGGCTGGTGAGATAGACACCTTTGATTCTAGGAAACTTAGATAAGTCAGTAGCTTATTGAGCACTGAATGAGTGGGTTTTGGAGCCCAGTGTGTGTTTTTACTTGCCTGCCAGGTACAAGCTAGGATTAAAGATAATGGCCCACCAGTTCTTGGCTCCGTTGTTTTATTACCATCTGTCCGAATCAAATGCGAACCTGCATGGACCAGGTGGCTGTGATGGTGGCCATGGATACTGGCTTTACATTTGGCGTAGTCTGTGGCAGGATTCGATACAGATTGGTATGGAGCCACCACCACCTTTGAGCAGTAGAGTAGAGGACTGGCTGCTGTTATGGTTCCCCATGTTTGTCCTTTTGGGGGCCATAGGCTGGCTGACTTTTACAGCCATGTGTGAGGAAACTGAGAGCTCTGTGGAAGATGCTGCCTGGGACCTGCAAACTGAGCACTGGAAGGAGCTGAAGCAAACGTGGGTGAAAAAGATGCTGACCCTGAAGCTGGAGGAAGTGCTGGAAAATGAGGCTGACCAGGTTTGTGAGATTTGCCTGGAAATGGAGCAGCAGCTAGAGGAGGATTCACAGGTTCATGAGTTGCAGATTGCCCTGGATGTTGTGGAGAGCCAGCAGTAGCAGGAGGCTGGGCCGGAGCTGCAAGGTCTGCGGAGCAGAAGGTGGCAGCAGCCCCGGACTCGAGCCTGGCAGCAGGAGATGGTGTTTTCAGTTTCTCTTTGGAGGATGAGGAGAATCAAGCTGGATTTGCAATCCGCAGTCTCCAGAAGATGAGAGCCCAGCAGCAAGGAGTACTTTTATGTCCCTGGTAGGTCTGCGATTTGGGGACATAGGGATAGATGCCATCATGCTCTCCAGAGCAGAGATGGAAATCTGACTGCCATTGCCACATGCTCCTCCTTGGGATAGAGTAAGACCTTCCAGGACAGCAGGGATGAGGGTGGTGGCTGAGGCCCCATGTGCATGGACTGATTCCTGGACTATGACCAGAGTGGGCACTGGCTCCTTTGTTGGATGGACTTATGGATTTTGGACAATGTGAAATACCCTGTGGGGGTGGGGGGTAGCTTTGCTGGAAGCACTCCCCTGCCCCAGGAAGCTTTTTCCATGGCTAGAAAAAAGTCTGAGGACATTTTGTGCCTTTGGCAAAGTGCTCAGAGACTGGTGAAATGTACCTTTGTAATTGTTGAAATTGTATGATTTGTCATGTTGTTGTCATTTGTGTAATGTGCCTAATTTCCCTGTACAGGGATGCCAGTGGTGTAGATTGTGGGTAGTAAAGTGAACATAGGGATGGATTGTTGGGCAGATAAAATATATTATGCTCACTTTGTTAAAGATGATGTTGCCTATGTAGAAGACTGTCACCCAGGTGATAATATTAATTGCTGTTCTTGCTTGGGATGGGTGTGATTATATTAATGTGTGTTGCGGGTAGGCTGTGGGCAGGCAGGATCCTTGTAGCCTGGGGCTTGGTTTTAGGACTAAGCTTTTCCCACCCTTTTTGATCTGGGGTGATGCACTCTCATGAGGAATCCCCATTATGCCTCAGATAAGTGACTTTGTATCAAAGACTTCCTTGTTTGTATATTGGATTAAAGGTTTTGATTTCTACAGTATGAAGTGGGGCAGACCAGGAACTTGTTCTCTCCTGGTTCCTGAGATTAGCATTAGAGAGGAGAGCAGATAAAAGCCACATTGAGGCAAGAAGACGCAGCCAAGATGACAAAATGCTGAAAAAGAAGCCAGTTTGTGCAGAGTTTGTGCAGAGAGAAAGAGATGGGGAACAAAGAAGAATGAGGCTGGTGAGTTGGATACCTTTGATTCTAGGAAACTTGGATAAGTCAATAGCTTTGTGAGTGCTGAATGAGTAGGTTTTGGAGCCCAGTGTGTGTTTTTACTTGCCCACTGGGCGCAAGCTAGGATTAAAGCTAATGGCCCACCAGTTTTTGTCTCCGTTGTTTCATTACCATCTATCTGAATCAAATACGAACCTGCATGGGCCAGGTGCTGTGATGGTGGCCGTGGCTACTGGCTTTACACTAGTTTAATAATAAAATATACACAACACAGATTAGCAATAAAGATAATTAAATTTAATATATATGTGTGTGTGGTGTGGATAAAAAGGGGCCACATGCTGAACATGACAAGTCAGGGAAAACCTGCATGGTGGCCTTACAGACTAAGATACCTGCAGTAACCATATAGGATGATCTGAAATTAAAACATTCCAATTAAAAGCAGTTCATGGTGGATAGTCATGGCCTAAGGAGGTATTTTTCTCTAGCAAAGGTCAATGCTTACCCTAATCTAGTTTGTCTTGTTGTCTTTTGCATCTACATTATACCTGACCACAGGAAGTCATCTTTTATTCCTGCCTCACCCTCAGGGCAAGTGTCCCACCAGAGTAATACCTACAGATCTCCTTATTGTTATTGTTATCATGTTAATTAACTATAAACTATCTTGTTCTTGCTTAAGCAAAAAAGATTTCAGTGCTTTTTATAAAATCCCAGAGATTTCCCTGCTTTGCTTTCTCCCACCTTCCTGTCAACAATCCAATCAATTTATG
Organism: Saccopteryx leptura; assembly: GCF_036850995.1. Lineage (NCBI taxonomy): Eukaryota > Metazoa > Chordata > Mammalia > Chiroptera > Emballonuridae > Saccopteryx > Saccopteryx leptura. Next base: position 175,868,126 of record NC_089504.1, on the reverse strand, counting down.
TAACCTTTTTATGTCTCTGTATAAAATAAGTGGTAAAACTGCCATTTTCTGGAGCACTTTCTCTATCTGTTGAGACTTTGCTTCCTGGCAATTTTCAACAGTTTGGCTCAAAAAAACCTCATTAAAAATTCTTACAATTTTGGAAGATTTTTTACATTGATAATGGGAACCCTGTGGTGATGTAAGAAACATCTAAACCTTTAGAGAATTTTTTAGTTTAATTGATCAAAACTGACCACAACTGCTAGTAAGTAAGGTCTTAAATGCTCCAAAGAATAACACCTTTACAGTTTTTTTCTTTTCTATACATTAAAAATTTAGGGAACTGAGAAAGATTACAAGGATTGGACTATAAAATAGTTAAGATTAGGTGCTTTCTTAAGGGTGGTCAAGATGTGTTTATCTAGATGCACAAAACCAATTGATAAATAAAATGGCTACTCAGCCACCATCTTTATTTAGAACAATGCAGGCCTAAAAAAAGAAGAAGGACTTGCTTACTCAGTAATCCAGCTCAGACCTCCCTTGCAGCTGGATGCTGATAAAGGATGATTGGATCAGGGTGCAGGCAATTTTGAGGAGCTGTAGTGCCACTCCCAAACACAAACAGAAGGAGTTTTCTTGCAGCTGCCTTTGCCCAAGGCCCTTTGATGAACCCATATAGCCCCTGCCCTATCATCCTCTCAGGGCTGACACCCTTTGCTCGTCTCAGCCCACCTGCACCCAAGCACTTTTTAAATAAATTTTCTTTTTGGAACATACTAGCCTCAGGTTTTTGGTTCAGCCCATGGTTTTTGGCTTTCACCAATGGGCAGTGCTTGTGTAAGGCAAAAATAAACCCTTTACTAAAAAAGTTATATGACTGGGACATGATTATAGACCATGACTTGCACATTTAGAAATTTATGATCTGGGCCCTGGCCGGTTGGCTCAGCGGTAGCGCGTCGGCCTGGCGTGCGGGGGACCCGGGTTCGATTCCCGGCCAGGGCACATAGGAGAAGCGCCCATTTGTTTCTCACCCCCCCTTCCTTCCTCTCTGTCTCTCTCTTCCCCTCCCGCAGCCAAGGCTCCATTGGAGCAAGGATGGCCTGGGCACTGGGGATGGCTCCTTGGCCTCTGCCCCAGGTGCTAGAGTGGCTCTGGTCATGGCAGAGCGACCCCCCAGAGGGGCAGAGCATCGCCCCCTGGTGGGCAGAGCGTCGCCCCTGGTGGGCGTGCCGGGTGGATCCCGGTCGGGCGCATGCGGGAGTCTGACTGTCTCTCCCCGTTTCCAGCTTCAGAAGAAAAAAAAAAAAGGTCATTGCAAACTGATAAGAAGCGCTAATATTTAATAAATAAAAGTTTGCTTGCTGTTATAAAAATATTATTTTTGATAATTTATTATGGGCAAGGCCATTAATTTAAATTTTTCTTGGTAGATAAGGGAGGAGCAGAAGTTCTTTTGAGCCAGTAGCTAAAATTGCCTTTAGCTCAATACAATTTATATTATACAAATAAAAATAAAGTGTTATTTCTGAAAAAAAAAAAGTATCTGTATACCATGGATCATATTTTTATGGTGATTTATATGAAAACAACAACAAAACAAAGGTAAATGTTTGGAGCAGAGTATAATCTCAGTTTCTGTGTTCTGACAAAAGGCAGTCAAAATTTCTAGAGTTAAATGATAATTTGACTCAAATATTAAAGATAAGTAAGGGCAGGCAGTTACACTCTGATACATTCTTTTTATCTGCAGTTTCAATGTTTCTGTTGATCTTTCTGCAATAAGCACAATGCTAGTCCATTGAAAAGCTGTTGTAATTTCTGAGACATATATTTCATGTTGACCAACATCATCTTTAAGCCCTTAGAAAAACGACAGTTTTAGTACTTAATGATTCTAAGTCAAAAGATGAAAAAATTAAAATGTTAGTTCAGATAGTGTGTGACAGGCTAGTAAGACAGGACAAATAGAATAGGGAAAACTGGGACAAATAGTTAAACAGCCAAGCAATTTATCACCACCTAGTAAAACTCAAAATTCTACCTTTTTTAAATAAGGACAGTTAAGAGTACATGGTTACACTTCTCCTCCTCAACCAGATGGTAAATAGCTTAAATCATCCTACTTAGGGCAACAAATAACAAATCTAATTAGTTCCATTTGCCAACCACAGGCATGGATGATAAAGTTGAGGAAATAAATCTCACTTTGGTGCATCAACATAAAGCCAATGAATATCCTCTTGAGATCTTCCCAAAAGACCTCCGCTGAACTTCCAGCCTTCAGAATCCTCAAGACAAAGGGCTGAGGGAGTGCTTTTTCTTTTGGGAGGTAACCCTCACCCTCTCTTCCACCTCCTCTTTCCCCGGGTTTGTTACCTTTTTCTTTCTTTCTCCTAAGATCCAAAGGCTCTTCTTCTGCCTCTATAACTTGTTTCATAAGCCTACACAGCCCAGCTGACTCACTTCAACTACCTCTGTAACTTTATAAATACTCTTTTATAATTTGAGTTCTGGGCTCTGAAGTCTTTCTTTGTCAAATTCGGAAACCAAGGTTCAACTTTGCTGGTAACAACGGGTGCTGTTTTGCCATGAACTGTTGCAGCCAAATATTTGAGAAAAATAAAAAATTCAGAATTCAGTCCAATTTATAAAGTAGAAAATAAAAAGAAAACTTAAAAAACAATAACTATCTTGCCTGACCAGGCGGTGGCACAGTGGATAGAGCGTTGGACTGGGATGCGGAAGACCCAGGTTCGAAACCCCGAAGTCACCAGCTTGAGCGCGGGCTCATCTGGTTTGAGCCAAAGCTCATCAGCTTGAGACCCAACGTCGCTGGCTTGAGCAAGGGGTTACGTGGTCTGCTGAAGGCCTGCAGTCAAGGCACATATGAGAAAGCAATCAATGAACAACTAAGGTGTTGCAACACACAATAAAAAACTAATGATTGATGCTTCTCAACTCTCCGTTCCTGTCTGTTCCTGTCTATCCCTCTCTCTGACTCTCTCTTTGTCTCTGAAAAAAAAAAAAAACAAACTATCTTAAGAATCTAATATTCACAAAAGTATATGATAGTTTCTATTGAAACTTAATTTTTCTTTCTAATATTACCTCTGTTTTTTACCAAAGATAGCCAAATTAAGATAATTTATTTGTACATTAGTTTAGTTTCAATAAACTTGGCTTGATTATTTGTATAAATCCAGCAAAAATATTAATTAATTAAAGCCAGTAGCCAAGGCCACTGTCATGGCCACCATCACAGCCGCCTGGCCCGTACAGGTTCACATTTGACTCGGACAATCGGTAATGAAACAACAGAGCCAAGAACTGGTGAGCCATTACCTTTAATGCTAGTTCACACCTGGCAGGCAAGAAAATACACACAGTGGGAAAACACTTCCCTTTCCATATAGGGCTCCCAAAGCCACAGACTCATCCGAGTTTCCTGGAATCAAAGGCTCCACCAACCTTATTCACCGCTGTTTCCCATCTCCTCTCTGTACAAACTCTGCACAAACTGGCTTCTCCTTCAGCATTCCGCCATCTTAGCTGCCTCTCCTCTGCAATGCTGATCATAGGATCTGAGCTAGAGTGCACACAGTCTGCCTCATTTTATAGTGAAGAAATTAAAGCCTTTAAGCCAGTGGTTCTCAAACTTTTTGAAGTTGGGGCACATTTACAATCCTACAAATAATTGTAGGGGCACTATATAAAAATTTCTGAGAAATATGTTATAATGATTCAGTCAAGTATTAAAGAAAAAATGTAAAGTCCAAGCATGCTTTTATGGTAATTAAATAAAATAAATACAACAAAATTAAATTTATTCTGTCATTAAAAACATTTTTATGTTACATTTTTTGACTTATGCTTTTTAGAATTCATAAAAAAAGAGGGGTTAGGCCCTGGCCGGTTAGCTCAGTGGTAGAGCATCAGCCTGGCATGCAGGAGTCTTGGGTTCGATTCCCAGCCGGGGCACACAGGAGAAGCCCTCTGCTTCTCCACCCCTCCCCCTCTCCTTCCTCTCTGTCTCTCTCTTTCCCTCCCGCAGCTGGGGCTCCATTGAAGCAGGGTTTGCCCGGGCACTGAGGATGGCTCTGTGGCTTCTGCCTCAAGTGCTAGAATGGCTCTTGTTGTGGCAGAGCGATGCCCCAGATGGGCAGAGCATCACCCCTTGGTGGGCATGCTCGGTGGATCCCAGTCGGGCGCATGCGGGAGTCTGTCTGACTGCCTCCTCATTTCCATCCTCAGAAAAATTAAAAAAAAAAAAAAAAAGTGGGGTTAAAAATTTTTAAAAGTTATTTTTATATGTATATAAATACATTCTTAGTAAGATTTAGAAAATTAGGTCTCGGTACAAATGTGTTAAGTTCTTTTTATTCTTGTGTTTATGAGAAACATGAGCCTGATCTATCCTAGCAATTTCTTCAATGTTTGGGCATATATTTGAAAGGCAAACTCTCATTTCTTTGTCAATACATTGAAGAATTCCTCTCTGTTTACTCTTAATTGTGTTGAGGTTAGAAAATCCTATTCACATAAATAGGATGGTGAAAATTGTAGGGAAATATTTAAAGCTTTTTTAGATATTGCTACATATTCTTCTTTCATAGAAATTCAAAGGGCTTCAAGAGACAATTCCTTGTGTTTAATCATCAATCCAAAACCCCCACCATATGTATCATCTTAACTTTACACCAAACAAAGGATAGAAGAAACTTGCCTCCAATCTTTCCGGGGAACATGGGGGGTAGTGTAAACAATCCAGCACCATAGTTTAACAGCCTTTTGCAACCTAATCAGGCAAGTGAGGTGGGGGGTTGGGCAGATTGTCAGCTTACAGCCAATTCCCCACACCTCTGCCCCCCCCAAATCTAAACTCCAAAAACCCTGTTGTTTTTTTGGTTCCCAACAGGCACATATTTCTCTGGAATACTATAGGGTGTACCTGGAAATCTTCTAGGGCATACCAGTGCATGCTGGCACACACCTTGAGAACCACAGCTTTAAGCCAATATGCAAATAAGGAAGTCTCTGATACAAAGCTACTCATCTGAAGCGTAAATCTAAATGGGATTCTTCATAAGAGTGCATCACCTCACATCATGCAACAGTCAAGGGTATGGGGAAAAGCTCAGTTTTGTGAAGATCTTAGTATTAAAAGGGTGGGAAAGGCTTAGTCTTAAAATCAAGCTTTAGGCTATAAGGACCTTGCCAGCCTACAGCCTGTCTCTCATACCCAATGCAAACTATAAGCGAGCAAACATGTATATCATATTTACAAACTTATTTGACTAACAACCACATAGGTTCTTTTAAATCTGCTTTGCTAAAATGTTTTGTAGGGACTATTCAGATTAAACTTAAAGCTAAGGCAATAACTTTCCATCAGATGTTGCTATCAGAACTTGCCATGATACATGATAATCATTGGTACATGATTATTGTACCAATAAATTTGGCAGGTTGCACTTTTTACAAAAAAGTCTTATATATGTGAAGGTTCCTGCACCTGCCAAAAAATGACATTCTTTATTTACTTGATAAGGCTGCTGGAAAATATATAAGCAATGTGTTAGGTTGATATTTCTAGGGGTTTTATTGGTTTATAGGTTTATTTATTTCTAGGGTATTATTCATCTTAATACCTTAAAGTTGTCTTATATGGGCAAGAAACAGGATTCTATGTCTATGGGAAGTAAATCTCCCAGGGTGATCTGATCATAAATTTTTAATTGGGCAAGTCATGGTGAGCAGTAGTGTCTAGGCCTATAACATTTTTGGTGACAGATATTAAGTCAGCCTTATCCATTGTTTTTGTGCATTTAGGTTAACACCACTTTTGAAACACCAGAAGTAATACCCCCCAAGAGAATATTAACCCTCAAGAGAACACATAATCTTCTTAACTATTCTATAGCCAATCCCCAACTTACTTTCTTCCACATTAAAAGGTGATAGATGTTGCTGCATCTGATTCAACTGTTCCTCATCAGCATCCAGTTGCAGGGGAGTTCTGAGCCAGATTACTGAGTAAACAAGTCCTTCTTCCTCCTTTAGGCCTGCATTTTTATTTTTATTTTTATTTATTTATTTATTTTTTGCCTGCATTATTCTTAAGATGGTGTCTGAGTTATTCAACCATTTTATCTATCATTCTTGTCTTGTTCTAGTATTAAAGATAAGGGACATTGTTCTCTTAAAACTGCTTTAAACTGAGTCAGGGAGTTGTGGACACCTAAGAGAGAAAGCTTATACTTGCTGGAGTATTAGCTGGTATCAGTGAAAGAACTCCTGGAGGCCAACAGTTTCATTCATGAGAGTTGAGACTTGATTCTGTATGAAGCACATGGAAACTTGAAAACACAGGGGCCAAAGAGAAGTATTAATAGGAGTGTTATTGCAGGCCTATGAAAGGTAATAACTAAGTTAATTTTGGCAGAGCCTCCTGTATAGCTGACCAGATAGAGTCCTCAAGCCCTTCTTGGCTGAAATCTTTGAGCCAGGCTGCATTTTCTAAGATCCTTTGGGTTCTTTCTTCTACCTGTCCCAGTGCCCCACAGACTGCTATCAATGGTGGGGTTGAGGCACTTTAAGGCAATACTGTGGGGATGCATGTCAAGATTCTGAAAAGACAAGGGCCAACAATTAGTATGAAAAGTAAGGTTATTAATGGCCCTATAAAAGGTAGTAGCCAGATTAACTTGGGCAAGGCATTCTGTATGGCTTACCAAGTGGAGTCTTCAAGTCCTCTTTTCACTTTTTTTACTTTCTTAGTTTCTTTCTTTTTGTTTCTTCTCCCTGCACAAACTTTCTGCAATGTACACAAACATTCCACAACTTTCATAAACCTTTTTTACTATTCAGAAATAACCAGCTTTCAGAATGACTTACTTTCTTCCTTTTCCTTTAAAAGTACTTTTATACCTCATACTTTTATTATTAACACCTTACAATATCTTTCCAATGAATCAGAATTCTCAACTTCCCAAAACCCCAAATTTTAGTAAGGACTTAGCAACTTTAGATTTTTACTTCCATGAACATACTTTATGCCCTTTAGAAACAGGTTCTTTCATTTGCAAACACACATATTTTTAGAAGACATAACAGAGATAACAAGAACCTTTTATAATCCCAGACAAAACAAACATATATTTCCTGTTAAGTACTTCAAAAAACATTAATAAAATTTAAACTAGTAGTAATGTTAAATGCTTTTCTAGACCACCTGGTTAAAATATATATATATTTGAAATAACTTTATATTTTACAGTATTATTAATAGTTGCAGAGAAGGCAAGATTCCTATCTGTCCTTGGCAGCCTTCTGGGATAACTGAAGGGAGGGGAGCAGATGGGCTGCTGAGCTGCTGCTTGGATTTTAAAAGTGCCCTCCCCTTTTTTTCCTTACACTGAGGTCCTGACATGACCCTTCCCACTTTCACAGCCTGCACAGAGTTCGGAGGGATGTTAATTCTTCTATTGTTCTCAGAACTACAACAGCTTTCAGACCTCAAGGAAGAAGTTTTAAGGTATTTAAATTACTTGGTTTATTTTTCCTTTTTTCTGAGTTTTACTGGGAAAAAAAGAGGAGTTGAGATCTTTTTCCTTTGAGTTTTGTGAAAGAAGTAGAAGGGAAGCCTGAGTAAAATTAGGAGGAGTCAAAGGGATTATGGAGGTTATGGAATGTAAGGGTGGTATTTAATTTCAAGAGAGAATATCTCAGGCCAGTAATGGTGTGGGACAGGAGAAGAGAAGTACATGTGTTAAAGTAAGGGATCTTAGCATGCACTGTAGGAGTGTGGGCAACATGGCCTGGAAACTTTGGCCGTCAATCCCCACAACAGAGACTACAGACTATCGGTGAGGACCTTTGTACTTTGGTAAAACAGAGTAGGTTGCCCTGATATCTATAGGGAAAGACATTGGCCTACCTGCCACCATCAAGTTTACCTGAGTGTCAGAAGATGTGGTGATTGTTTAGGCATCTGTCCTCAAGCACCTTCAGTCTTCAGTGGCCAGGCCTATCAGCTCAGGAAAGGAGAGGCCAGCTGTATAGCCAGTAGCCACGGCCACCATCACAGCCGCCTGGCCCATGCAGGTTCGCATTAGATTCTGACAGACGGTAATGAAACAATGGAGCCAAGACCTGGTGGGCCATTAGCTTTAATCCTAGCTTGCACCCAGAGGACAAGTAAAAACACACACTAGGCTCCAAAACCCACTTTTACTGACTTATCTAAGTTTCCTAGAATCAAAGATTTCTAACCTCACTAGCCTTATTCACCTCTGTTCCCCATCTCCTTCTCTCTGCACAAACTCTACACAAACTGGCTTCTCTTTCAGCACTCCACCATCTTGGCTACTTCTCTCCTCCCTAATGTTAATCTCAGGAACCAAGAGAGAGCAAGCTCCTGGTCAGCCCCATTTTATAGTATAGAAATCAAAACCTTTAATCCAATATACAAACAAGGAAGTCTCTGATACAAACTCACTTATCTGAGGCATAATGGGCTTCCTCATGAGAGTGCACAACCCCACATCATGCAATCAGTCAAGGGTGGGAAATGCTTAGTCTTAAAACTAAGCCTTAGGCTATAACGACCCTGCCTGCTTACAGCCTGTCCCCCACACCCAATGCAAACTATAAGCAAGCAAACATATACATCATATTTGCAAACTTATTTGACCCACAAACTGTTTTGCCATTTTGCACACACTCAGACCATTACCACAGTATGGGGTTAATTTAAGATCCCATTTCTTCGGATGGGAAGGACAAGGAGAGATGGTACCATCAAATCTATCAAAAGCCTTCACTAGGCCAGTTGGTATCAGTGAATAGTGTCAGCCAGGCATGCAAATGTCCAGGGCACACATAAAAAGCGGCCATCTGCTTCTCTTCTCCTCCTTCTCTCCCTTCTTTCCCTCTTCCCCTCTTGCAGCCAGTGGCTCAATTGGTTCGAGTGTCATCCCAGGCACTGGGGATAGCTCAGCTGATTTAAGCATCGGCCCCAGACAGGGATTGCTATGTGGGCATATGTTGGAGTCTATCTCCCCTCCTGCCTCTCAAAAATAAAAATAAAATAAAATAAAGTGTTTGCTAGGCTGAAGCCAAGAACAGACTTGCACTTATGGAACATGGTGAAGACAACAGAAATGACCTTCTTTAGTTATTTTTGAAAAACTGAAGTGAATGAGGAAAAGACTAATTAGCTGTCTAAGAGGAGATGTATAACAATGATGGATGTCACAGCAGATGAAATACTATTTCAATTCAGATTGAGAACAGGGAAGTAACTGTGAGTTTAAAAAAGAAACCAAACAAACTAAGACCCAAGAGAGATGAAAATGTTACAGAAGAGAAATCCACTGCACTAAATGGGATCAAGTCCTCTGGCTTCAACTGATTACACTGGAGAACAAAATTTTTGTTGCATCCACAAAAACACTTGTTCTTACCCATTCAAGTGTGCTGATCTCAAATCTGACATTAGTTTTTCTCTGTAAGCTATAGTTTTTTTGCAATTCAAGATTTTAGGTTTTTATCTTATTGTAAAATTTTCAACATTTAGTTTAACATAATGAAGTGGAATGCAAACTATAAGAGAGCAAACATATGTCATATTTAAAAACTTATTTGACCAACACCAGCCAGCCTGGGAAGGGATGGGGTCTTACCTAGAGATCTTCATTGCTGCACTTAAAGCAGGCACCTGGTGGGGTGTTAATAGGATGATTTTTGTTTTTCAGACTGCCCTTAGTGCTCCAGGATTGGGTCTATGGGCCTATGATGGCAGAGGCTAGCATTTAAAAGTGAGCTAGTTTTTGTTTTGGTGCTTCTTTGTCCCTATCATCAAAGGCCTTGAAGGCCAGGTTCAAAAGGTCTCATCAGAAGTTTGAGGGCCATTTTTCAGCTTTTACAGCTTGCACCTGATGTTGGGTGCCAATGGGGAGATGAAATTTATGTTATGTAATAGAAAAATTTGGAAAGGCAAGCAGGAGTCACAGAGAGAGGGTTGTAATCTGAGTGCAAAACAGGCCTGGATATAGGGACTTATAGGGGAATTTGAACCACATTTCGTTCTGCCAACAGAAATTGTAAAGTGCTGTTTTCAGGCCATTGGGATGAATTGTCCACTTTGTGTTAAGGCCAAGCTGTTACAGTAAAAAATAAGGTGCTTTGGCCTGAGGCCTGGTGCCAGACTGAGCACTTGGGGGTATTTTAGGAGGCAACCCAAAGGGGCTGTCTTGGGATGGTAGACTGAGAGTTCCCCGTGATGTGGTGGGTGAGCATCTAGCGGCCTACAAAGAGGAAACAGACCGCCCTGGACAGTGGGATGAGCTTTGGGCCAAGGCAGATGTCCCGACTGTTTTAGGCTCACCAGACTAAGGTTGGAGGCTGGCCGCTTCCTACACATCCCTGTAAGCCAGTCCAGCCAGAAGCAAATGCCCTGCAAATGACGGAGTGCCCTCCTGACCAATGTTGGATTTCTGAAAACCTACGCTGGACAGATTTCAAGAGGGGTCAGGAAAGTTCCTAATTATAGAGCCACTAGACTCACTCACCCAGAAATGATTGTTGCCCAGTGTGGATATGGCGAGGCAAAACAAGAGGGCGGTAGTCAGTCCCAGGGTCTGGTCTTTGGTTCACCTCCATGCAGGGAAATGAAGTTTCCCTTCTCTGCAGTTTCGGTACAGTCACAGGGTTGGGGGAAACTAGTCCCGCAACTCATGGGCAAGGGAGGTAAGCCTGAGATGAACTGCCACTGCTCACCACTCCCCGTGTAGCAGATCTCACCTTTCCCAGGCCGGAGTTAGACCCCGACTAGTCTCTGTCACACAACCTCCCGGGTTTTGGTCTCAGAAGGAAAGGCAGAAACTGCAGTCCAAAACATAAGGCTAATGTGTTCCAAACGGAAATTTTATTTTAAAAGCATCTGAGTGCAGGCAGGCAGAAGATGTCAACCCTGAGGGACGGATAGAGCAGGATTTATATAGATTAGTCAAAAAGCCTTGGGCAAAGGCAGCTGATGTTGCTGCATTTGACTTAACTGTCCCTTATCAGCATCGAGCTTCAGGGAGGACTGAGCCAGATTACTGAGTAAGCGAGTCCTTCTTTCTCCTTCAGGCCTGCATTGTTCGTAAGATGGTGGTTGGTAGCCATTTTATCTATCACAATGCCATGTGCTTTCTTTTCTTAATATTAAATGCATTTAAAAAGCTGTAAAACTGTAATTTCTTGGAACATTTGTGATCTTCCTCTCTGGCATATGTTGTCAGTTTGGCTCTAAGGAAGGAGGGGCAGGAGCTCTCTTCTTTGAGATGGAAGAAACAAAAAGAATAAAAGGGAAAGTAGCCAGCAGGGATAAGCAGGTCAGCCAATAATAAATTAACTATATCCCATTGTTAAAATACAAAGCTAGGACAGCAGGATCTGTATGTAACTATGACCAGTGATCTGGAAACCCCTTCCCCCTTGCTGGCCCCACAGAAAGTTTCCCTTTCCTCTACTTGTGTCCTGGGAAACCGTCAACAAAGAAATCACATGCACATTGCTTAGATACTGTAACGGTATATAACCTGTAAGAAAGTCAACTTAGGGGAGGCTGTGTTTTGGAACTACAAACTCCACGTGTTCCACTGGCTTTAATAAATCCTAAATCTTTCATCAAGTTGTCTGGGCATTTTTGTCCTCCTTTGATTCCTGCAATATATGGTGCATTGGCTGGGAATCAAGGAGAAAAGATGCCTACAATTGGTGGACTTCAGGCACCCCATTGGAGAGCCCCTGAGCCACCCTTCAGATGCTGGGGATTTTCCCATGTGGACATCTCTGTAGGATGGAGGGGGGAATCCCCTTTATGGGTCCTAGCAAGGACCAGACAAAGAAGGAACCAAGAAAGGAGGACGCATCAGAGCCACCATAAAGAAAACCAGGCAAGGGAAGCTAGCTAGGGTCCTGCCCCACTGAGCAGAAGGGAGGCCTGATCACCCTCCGGAGAGTCACTAATTGCCCTCCATAGGTTTGGAGTGGCGACTCTGCACTCTCCACAGGTGTGGGAAGTGGATTCCATGGAAGTGGTGACTCATCACCCTCCACAGGTTGTGTGGAATGGGCCCCATGAGGTTAGGAGCAGTGGCTCATCACTCTCCACTGGTGTGAAGAAGGTTTTGTGAAAGAGAGTGAGTGCAGAGTGAATGAGATGACACCAGGAGAAGGTTCTGACTCTCTCCCACAGGGCTGAAGTGAGTCCCGAACCGTGAGTTGGGTCCCGAACCGTGGTTCTTCAGGGTGCCTCGTATGACTCAGAGGCAGAATTGCATGCTGACGGTTTATATCAGCCTGCCATAGGCCAAGAGCCATTTCGGCGAGGGGAGCGGCCGGTGAAAGACTGAAGTGAGTGGCGTCCCGTCCAAGTTTTACCTCCCTTCCCCCATTCCTTCTTGTGGCGTGATTGTTGTCTGTCATGGAGGGTATGGGAGGTTCACAGAAAAAAACCCACTCCTTTAGCCACGATGGTCAAGAATTTTAAGAAAGGGTTCTCAGGGGATTACTATATCTCCAGGAAAATTGAGGACCTTGTGTGACTTAGAATGGCTCACTTTTGGGGTAGGGTGGCCATCAGAAGGAAGCTTAGATAAGTCTGTTGTACAGAAGGTGTGGCAGGAAATCACTAGAGATCCAGGCCACCCTGACCAGTTTCCCTACATAGACACTTGGCTTTCACTAGTTATGAACCCACCCACTTGGCTTAGAGGTCAGGCTTCTACAGTACTGGTAGCTAAGGCAGGGAAGTGTTCCACCAGACCCAGAGAGCTGCTGCAGCAGCCAAAGCCAGAAATGTTAACCCTTAGTGAACCAGAAGAAGCAGAAACTGTGGCTCCTTCACTTTATGTGCTGGCGAGGCTCTACCCGTCCATACCTGACCCTCTGTCCACCCCAGAGACTGCACTGATTCAGGCCCTTCATTGCTAGATATATCTGGTCCCAGGATAAGCTCTCCCAAGCCCGAGCCAGAGGTGACTCCCACTGCATCGCCAGAATCAGGCCCAGGCTCTCCTCCCCTAGCTGGGAGCTTACAACAGGTGCCTAAGCCTAGGCTTGTTCTAATTCTAACCGTTCCCAGAGACAAGGATTGGAGGATTTTTGCTACCGCATCTGGGAAGCCTACAAGCCAAAGACTAATTCAAAAATACTCTAGAGTTTAGGCTGAAGAAACCTCCTACCCCCGCGATGAAAATAAGTCAACTGCCAGTGCAGATAGAGTTAAAACCTAGGTCACTGCCTGTCAGCCAGAAACAATACCTGATTCTAAAGATGCCTTAGAAGGAATCCAGGTGCATTTACAAAGGCTTAGGGAGCCATGCCAGTCACCCTAGAATACTCCTTTATTCCCTATCAGAAAACCGGGGACCAATGATTATTGGCCAGTACAGAATTTGAGGGTCGTAAATGAGGAGCAGTTACTCTGCACCCGATAATACCAAATCCTTATACACTTCTAAGCCTCCTCCCTGCTCAAGTCTCATGGTTCACTTGCTGGGAATTAAAAGATGCCTTCCTTAGTATAAGACTGGCTCCTGAAAGCCAGAAACTGTTTGTCTTCCAATAGGAGGACCCGGCTACAGGGGCTATGTAGTATACCTGGACTAGGCTCCCGCAAGGGTTCAAGAACTCACCTACATCTTTAAAGAGGCCCTTGCTTGGAACCTCCAGATATTTCCTGCACAGGACATTAGGTGCATCCTCATTCAGTGCGTGGTTGACCTGTTGTTAAGTCATAAGACTCTCCAAGGACATGCTCGAGGAACAAACGAGCTTCTACATCATCTAGAGAAGAATAGATACAAGGTCTCGAAGAAGAAGGCCCAGGATCTACCAAAGGCAAGTAAAATACTTGGGATTCATTCTTCAACAGGGACAAAGGAGGCTAGGAGTGGAATGGAAATAGGTTATTTATAATATTGCAGTCCCTACCACGAGAAGACAAGTTAGAGAGTTCCTGGGTGCAGTAGGATTCTGCCATTTGTGGACCCCCAACTTTGCAGTACTGGCCAAATCCCTCTATGAAGTCACAAAGGGGGGAGAAAAAGAGCCCATGGACTGGGGGCGGGAACAGGACTGTGCCTTTTGGATGCTTAAAAATAAGGTGACCAACTTTTTTACAATGAAAGGAGGACAACAATAAATTGAAGAAAACAATATCGTAAATAAAAAAACATTGCAACAATAATACACTATAATATGATAAATGCATAATAAAAACATTTGTAATATTTTATATTGTAATTATGCTTACATGCTTATTAATTTTTAATAATAATTGTAAGAAAAAGTAGTCATTTAGCAAAACTAAATATCAAACAAAACCACTAATTTGGAGTAATATTCAGGTATATTTATCATTTTTTAATTAAAAATTGTTTTATGCAACTATTTAATCAAAATGAATTATTAAAAATATGATTTGAGGTTAGATTTCCACTTTAAAACTTGAATTTCTGGAAAATACTTGTAAATAAAATTATACATATTTGGAAATTATTAAATAGAAAATGAATTAATAAAACTTGAATTGTGCTTAACTGTCTATGATTGAACATTCACTGAGAAAGAAATAATTGTAGGTCTACAATGTAGTATGTGCTGTGTCATGTTTCATTAAGAAGTATACAAAGCCATTTGCGCACTTGATATATGATGTGCTCTCTCAAGGTCTCCTGTGCAGAGTGCTCGAGTCTTATAATCACGTCTCACTGCACTGTACTGATCATTGACGAATTGTCATGTCAAATACAAATACATCACATGACACACAATGGATGGACTCTGCATTGATCGAATATGGACATTTACAAATTAGTCTTCCAATATCTAAAAGGAGGACATGTAGGAGGACACTTTTTGAGGGAGGATGGAAATTACAAAAGAAGGACTGTCCTCCCTAAAGGAGGTTGATTGGCCTCCTTATTAAAAAGAAATTACACTGCGGTCTTAGGGACAAATGCTGATGAACTATTTCAGCACTTTCTCCTTCTTCAAAGACTTGCATGTCAACATAGAGCTCCATGTTTTATAGGACATACTCAAGCTCACTCCATGCTCCCTGGAGCTTTAGCACAAGGGAATGCCCTTGTTGATCAAGCTACCCAAAAGAAAATTATTTGGAGCAACCATGACAGATCGAGCAATTCAGTCTCATACTATTCATCACCAGAACGCTGCAGCCCTGTGCAAATAGTTTCAACTTTCTCGGGAAGCAGCACGGCAGATTGGGAAATCCTGTTCAAGGGGTCCTATACTACAATCTGTCCCTTAATTTGGAGTTAACGCTCAAGGACCCCTACCAGGACAACTTTGGCAGATGGATGTTACTCACATACCTTCATTTGGCAAACAGTCCTATGCCCACGTTACAGTGGATACCTATTCTGGATTTATAGTAACCTCTGTCAGAACAGGAGAGGCTGCTATGCATATTATAGCTCATTGTCTGTATGCATTGATTTATTATTGGATTTCCTAAACAGGTTAAACTGACAATGCTCCTGCATATGGAGCAAAAGCATTTACTGTATATTGTCAAACCTTTCAAATTATGTGTATTTCTTACAATCTTTAAAGTCAAGGTATTATTAAAGTATACTCAGCAAATATTTTAAGGTCAATTTAAAAAAATTTAAAAGGGGGAGTCATATCCTGGAACTCCTACAGATCTACCATACCATGCTTTTTACTTAAAATTTTTAAAATTTCTTTTGAACAGGAGACGTCAAATCTTTTTCTCCTGCAAACTACTACCTTCTTTATTTGATCCAGCTAATAACACTGTTTTGTCTTTTTCCAAATAGCCCCAGATATATGGAAAAGATTTATATAGGCAGATGAGGATTCTCAAACCCCTCAGTGAGATCTTCTGAGCATGGCTTTTAAGATACCAAGAGGCAGAAAAAGCCCAATAGAGATCAGGGGAACTACCAGCTTTTAGGATATGCCCTTAAAGGCTCCAACACCCCAAAGGGGTCCCATAGGATGCCATCTGGGTCCTGCTTCAATAGTGGAAAGGAAGGTCATTGAGCTAAAGCTTGCCAGACTTACATGCCTCTGCTGTAAGGAAACAGGGACACTGAAAGGTAGGCTTCTCCCTCGCTCCTCTAAGGGAGGGTTCAGTCTCTTCCAGCCCTGCTCCAGCCACCTATGACCTAACCTTGCCCAGAATGCTGGGGTTTGCCACTGAAGGCTGAAGGGGCCCAGGGCCATCAGCCCCATCTACAACACTGTGGATGAGCCTAGGGTATTTCTTCCCAAGAAGCAGGTAAACATCTCATTAGCACAAGGGCCACTTAACTATGTCTTGCCTGAATAGTCAGGTTTTTTATTCTTCCCTCAAAGATCTCTGTTGTGGGTGTTGATAGTCCTAATTTATGCTGCTTTGTTTAATATATAGTGTTTTCTTTATTCCTCCTACCTCAATGCCCCACTCATAATTCAAGCTGGGACCTACTCTTAATTTAGAGCTCTCTCTCCCCCTTTTGCCAACTTCTATTATGAATCTACCTTTGCCACCCAGCTTAGTGTTTCCCAAGGTTCTCTTTACCAAGCCACAGTCACAGAGCTCCAGGGAAAAGCAACCTGGTCTCATCTCTCCAGGCAGAGGAGAACAGAAGCTCCATCTCCACACATGCTGCTGATGGCTTTTCCAGTCTACTTGAATCATTACCAGCTAGAAGCAGTGGTCATTGGGACTTGGATGTGAGCAGCAAAGTATAGAATTGTGACTACAATTCCAGTGCCTTGCGGAATTTTCCTGTATGTGGACTTTTCCTGAACTCCTGCTCCTTGTGACAGCTACTAACAGACTGAACTGGGGTTGGGTTGCATTTTTCAGGGATTTGGCATGGTGTTGGGGCCAACTTGGACTTGGTGAACTTGTTAAGGACACTACTCTTTTATGGATTCTTGCTGTATTGGCCAAGAGTTTGCTTAAAGGCTTTAATCACTGTAAAAAAAAATAGAAGACTGGATAAAGAAGATGTGGCACATATACACCATGGTATACTATTCAGCCATAAGAAATGATGACATCGGATCACTTACAACAAAATAGTGGGATCTTGATAACATTATACGAAGTGAAATAAGTAAATCAGAAAAAAAACAAGAACTGCAGGATTCCACACATTGATGGGACATAAAAACAAGACTTAGAGACAAGGACAAAAGTGTGGTGGTTACGGGGGGCAGGGGGAGGGAAGGAGGGAGAGGGGGAGGGGGAGGGGCACAAAGAAAACTAGATAGAAGGTAATGGAGGACAATCTGACTTTGGGTGATGGGTATGCAACATAATTGAATGACAAGATAACCTGGACATGTTTTCTTTGAATATATATACCCTGATTTATTGATGTCACCCATTAAAATTAATAAAAATTTATTTATTAAAAAAAAAAGGAATTACAAGTTGCCTCAGTGCTAGGTCTTCCTAACCTAGAAATACCTTTTGTGCTATATGTCTCAGAGCGAGCAAGACAGCAGTGGATATATTAACCCAGAATTTGGGGTCATGGTCTAGACTGGTAGCCTACCTCTCCAAGCAACTGGACAGGGTTGCAAAGGCCTGGCCACCATGCATAAGAGCCCTAGCAGCCACTGCCATGCTGATGCATGAGACAGACAAACTAACTTTAGGACAAGACCTAAAAGTGCAGGTGCCACATACAGTAGTGACTCTGAAGAATGCCAAAGGACATCACTGGCTCACTAATGCCCACCTCACTAAATACCAGAGTTTATTATGTGAAAACTGAAGACTAGTAATAGAGGTGTGTATCACTTTAAATCCAGTAATACTACTCTCAGTGAATGAGGGAAACTGCAACACAATTGCTTAGAAGTGCTTGATACAGTACACTCCAGCCAGTTGGGCTTGCTAGATCAACCCATAAGAGACCCAGAGTAGGAACTGTATATAGATAGAAGCAGCTCTGCCAACTCACCAGGAGAAAGGCAAGCAGGGTATGTACTGATTTCTGCTTTGCCTGTCTTACTCTGTGAGTCCATAGAGGCAGAAAGAAGGCTTTTGACAGCTGGGGCAAGGACCTCAAATATTCAGGAGAAATTCTTCAGCTGCTGGAAGCAGTCTAGAAGCTAAAACAGCAGTAATTCACTACCAAGGACACCAGAAGGCAGGGTAAGTAGAAGCCTATCCTATACAGACTGAAAAGGCCAGAGAAGTAATAAGGGCATTGCTCAGAGAGTAATTCCAAGGTTTGGACTGCCACTTTGGATAGGCTCTGACAATGGCCTGGTCTCTGTGGCTAAGGTAGTACCAAGAACAGCTCAAGCATTGAACATCACCTGGAAGCTTCACATGGAATACAGACCTCAGAGCTCAGGAAAGTTGGAATGCATGAATAGGACCCTGAAGTTAGAGCTTAGCAAATTATATCAGGAAACAGGTCTTAAATAGGTACAATCTTTACCTCTAATATTGTTTAATGTTCAGTGTACCCCCTCCAAGAACACTGGGTACTCACCTTATGAGGTATTATATAATAGGCTTCCCCCAATCTTATGTAGCTTGCCAGGGACTCCCAAAAAATTAGGAGAAAGAGAACTACATAGGCAATTAAAAGCTTTAGGCAAGGTGGCCAGTACCATATCCAAGTTGGTGCTAGATAGAGCTTCAATCAGTTTGTTTGCCCCTGTCCATTCTTTTCCCCCAGGAGACCAGATATGGGTCAAGAATTGGAATCAGCTCCCCTCCAACCCAGGTGGAAGGGACCCTACACTGTGATCCTGACCACTCCCACTGCTGCCAAGGTAGAAAGCATACTTGCCTGGATTCACCATAGCCGCCTGAAGCCTGTGGCCCCAGAGGAGATGCCATCATAGACAGCAGAGACTGACCCTGCCAACCCTTGTAAGTTGACCCTGAGAAGCACAACATTCCCTGCTCCAGTCACAAACCGGGAACTGCCTGGTCCACGCACACCTAAACCTGAGAAATCTCACCATGGGACTCCGTATAATTGGACTCTGGGGAGTGAGGGGAACTAGGGCAGAGGACTGTGAACTGTGTATCTATGTCACCAAGGAAGGCCAAAAGGTCTCCATCACCTTGCTTTTCTTTAGCTTCTATGAGTGTGAGGGAACTCAGAAAGGAACCTGTACCTATAAGCAGACTCAATATTCAGTGTGTGACCCAGGGAATAACCATCCCTATGTCTGTTATGATCCTACAAATCCTCCTACTACAACAATATTTAAAGTAAAAATAGCAGGAGGAGGATAGGGGAAATAGATAGAAGGAGTAACAATAGCCCAGACCAAAGTTAAAGAAAACCCCAGTAGCCTTTTTAGGGGAGAGTTCTCAGCCTTTAGTAGGTTTAAAACCCTAATGGGAGCAGTCTTGCTATTCCTAGGAATTTGCTTAATAGGTTCGTGTTTGTTGACACTATTAATGAACAGCACAAGGAACATGACAGAGGCCACAGTACAGCAATGAACAACAGCCCATATATACTTTACCCACCACTATCAGGCCTTCCCCTCGGGACCAGATAAAGAAGGTGAGACTCCAGTATAAAAGAAATTCTGAAGTCTTAAACGAGGGAATGAGGAAGGAGGGACAGGCCCTCTCTTCCCTGAGAAGAAAGAAACAAAAAGAATACAAGGGAAAGGAGCCAGCTGGGGTAACCAGGTCAGCCAGTAATAAATTAACTATATCCCATAGTTACAATACAAAGCAAGAATAGCAGCATCTGTATGTAACTATGGCCAGTGATCTGGAAACACCTTCCCCCTTGCTGACCCCATCAAAACTCTCCCACCCCTCTCCTTGAGTCCTGGGAAACCTTAAACAAAGAAATCACATGCCCATTGCTTAGATACTATAAAGGTATATATCCTGTAAAAATATCAACTTCAGGGAGGCCATGTTTTGGAGCTACAAATCTCATGTGCTCTGCCAGCTTTAATAAACCCTACTTCCTTCATCAAGTTGTCTGGGCATTTTTGTCCTCCTTTGATTCCTGCAATAGCTCAAACTCTTATAAAAATTTTCTGTGTGTTTGGATGTTTCCTACAACAACACTGGTTACATCTGAATTTATCCATGGCTCTCTCAAGTTTGATATTTTAGTCAAAGCCTTGGTAATACATCTAGTTTCCAATTCATGTCCTGTTATAATAAAAAGAACAAATTTTTATTGAAGTTATGCAAATAACAATATTGCCATGAAAATTAAAACACTCACTGTGGGTTTCTGAAGTCTGACGAGATTAAGTAAGGACAAAAACACAAAAGCCTCAGCTTTGCTTATAAAGATATAATTTACCAAATAGCTAACTTAAGATAAAGAAAAAAAATTCCTTGTATATGGAAAAGTAACAAAAGAACCAGCAACGTTTTAACCAAAAAGTCATGAAAATCATAAATATTCTTATTAGTTCATTCAGTCCTGTGTAATTAAACTTGTTCGGCTTATATACAGTTTTTCTAATAGTTCTTCTAACCTTACCTGATAATTAAAAGTAATAGTGTCAGTGCTTGACCAGGTAGTG
Organism: Saccopteryx leptura; assembly: GCF_036850995.1. NCBI lineage: Eukaryota > Metazoa > Chordata > Mammalia > Chiroptera > Emballonuridae > Saccopteryx > Saccopteryx leptura. The sequence continues at coordinate 175,847,567 of NC_089504.1, read as the reverse complement.
GCACAGTGGATAGAGCATTGGCCTAGGATGCAAAGGACCCAGGTTCAAAACCCCAACATTGCTGGCTTGAGCACAGATTCACCAGCTTGAATACAGGGTCGCTGGTTTGAATGTGGGGTCAAAGACGTGACCTCATGGTCGCTGATTTGAGCTCAAGATCACTGGCTTTAGCAAGGGGTCACTGGCTCAGTTGTAGCCCCCTGATCAAGGCACATATGAAAAAGCAATCCATGAACAACTAAGGTGTCACAACAAAGAATTGATGCTTCTCATCTCTCTCCCTTTCTGTCTGTCTGTCTGTCCCTATCTATCCCTCTCTCTGTCTCTTTCTCTCTCTCTCTCTCTCTCTCTCTCTCTCTCACACACACACACACACACACACACACACACAAATTATGGTGTCAGTAATAATTCCAATAAGTTTGCAGGGCTATATGTCAAGGCTCACATATGTTCAGTGAAGTGAATGTTCTAATGATTAAAGACTGGAAGGTAATACTCCAATGGGAAAATGCATTTTCTAAGTTTCTTTGCTATTGCAATGGCATCAGCCTTGTGGCAGGAAAAATCTTCAATTAGTTTAGAAATTATACATTTACAACAAGAACATTGATAACCCAAACTAAGTGGCAGTTGAATGAAGTCCAGCTTAAAGACAATAATGGACAAAGAAATGCGAAAATTGAAAAAAATAAAAGTAAAGTTTTCCAGGATGCCTGGAAGAGCTAAGTTGCCATCTTGGGTATCTCATAATCCCAATAAATTGTTTTAATTTACAGGCAATTTTTACCCATCATAATTTTCCCAATTCAGAAGCAGATTGTTGCCATGATACAGAGATATCAGGATGGCATTCTGTCAATGAAGGGTTCTGTTTGCAAAAGCAGAATAGATTTATCCTTACTGTGCCACAATATGATGCTCAGGTTTAGTTTACCTAATTATTTATTTATTTATTTATTTATTTATTTTTATTGAGTTTAAGGAGAAGAAGGAGAAAGGGAGAGAAAGAGAGAGAGGGAAACATCAATTTGTTATTTACCCATTCGTGCATTCATTGGTTGGTTCTTGTATGTGCTCTGACAGGGGACTGAACCCACAACCTTGGCATATTGGGACAATGCTCTAACTAGCTGGGCAACGCAGCCAGGCTCAGGTTTAGTTCTTTAATTGAGTGCTCCAATTTTTATGATGAACATCTTATGCTAGGACATCTCAGATTTTCTGAAATTTTACATATTTTCTGGTACATGTAACATATACAAATGCATCATAAAGAAGGCTAAATATTATTTTTTTATTTTACAATGTTCCATATGTAATTTTATCACACCAAAATAGCTTAATTAGTCTTTCATAAAGAAAAAATCACATATTTTTAAGTATTTCACAGATCCATCTAAAATACTCCACAGCCATTTCAGGTAAAGGAAAATGATTCCAATTTTACATTACCTAACATTGATACTTAAATTTATATACTTAATTTAGTTAATTCTAATCTTAATCATCTTGACCACACAAAATTTTATTTTTGAAGATACCTTTCCCAAAACCAACAACTTTCCTTTTTAATGTTCAAATATTGTCTTGTTTTTTCTCTTTCTCTTTCTGAAACAACCCTCTTTACTTTGAGATAAAATTACTTTTATTCTCTCCAAAAATACATCTCCATACCTTATACCTTCTATTACCAGAAACATAATTTCTTATCACTGTTATTAGAGTTTTTAACTTTTAAAAACTAATTTCTAGTGAAAACTAAGAAGTAATTTATTGTTTTATACTAGTATTTAGACTAACAAGTTTATGAGCATATGTCATAATTTCTAGAAATATATTTTCCTCATACCACAAAAAATGTAAAGTGCACAAACAAGTTTACCAATAAATTGAAATATCTTTAGTTTCTTTATAAAAAACACAAATAAACCTATACACAGGCATTAATATTTTGTTATTTTATTTTGTTTAAAATGGTCTAGACATTCAATAAATATCCATCATTTAATTTGGTTAGCAAAAGTTTAAAGTTTTAAGTTACTGAAAAAATTTAGGACAGAATTTTTTAGTACATGTATAATTATTGCTGAAGAGTTCACCTTAAATGGGTACTTTTTATTTTTATTTTTTGATAAAAGACAGAGACAAGAAAGGAGAGAGTTGAGAAGCATTAGCTCATAGTTGTGGCACTTTAGTTGCTCATTGATTCCTTTTCATATATTTCTTGTTGGGGGGAGCAGGCTGAGCCAGTGATCCCTTGTTCAAGCCATTGACCTTGGACTTCAAGCCAGAGGTCTTTGCACTCAAGCCTGTGACCATAGGATAATGTTCATGATCCCATACTCTAGTCAGTGACCCTGTGCTCAAGCTGTTGAGCCTGTACTCAAGCCAGCGACTTCAGGGTTTCAAACCTGGGTCCTCAGAGTCCCAGGTTGACACTCTATCTACTGTACCACAAATGGTCAGACTAAAATGAAGATTTTTATCCTACTTACATTTATTTAATTTACCTCTTCCTAACAACTGGATGAATCAAGTAAAATGAAAAATGATAATGTTTCAATTCTGCTTACAAAGGCATAATTTTAAAAATTGCTCTAAGTCAAATGTAGTTTAAGAGAAATATGTTTTCTTATATCTGGAAGTCAAATAGTTTAAAAATCTGGAATTTCAAACACAAAAGTGCTAAAATTTAACCATTTTTTGTCTGTTCATTCAGTCCCGTGTAAACTTGTTTAGCTTGATGTAGTTTTTCTATTAGTTCTTTCAACATTGTCTCATAATTGAGGGTAATAGAATCAATTATAATTCCAAAATGTTTGCAAGACTGTTCAGGCCCTGGCTGGGTAGATTTGTTGGTTAGAGCATTGTCCCGATACACCAAAGTTGCAGGTTTGATCCCTGATCAGGACATATACATGAATCAACAAATGAATGTATAAATAAGTAAAACAACAAATTGATGTATCTTTCTCTCTTTCTTTGCAACAACTACAACTGTCCATCAAGGGTCATGTGATTTGCTCAGTGAAGTAAGTACCTCATTCACTATATTATAGATGGTATGCCCCAGGTGGGAAACATATATGTATTCTAACAATTTCTTTGCCACTGTGAGAGCATTGGCCTTGTGGCAGAATAAAATCTCAACTTATCCAGAAAAAAAATACACACAAGAACATATTGATAATCCATATCAAATAATAGTTGAGTGAAGCCCATCCCAAATGTACTATGGGGGATGAAACATGTAAAATCTGAAAAAAAAAAAAAAATGCCAGGCAGCTGGAAAAAAATCAAGTAGTTGTTTTGAGTTGCTCATAGCCATGACTATTAAATTTACAGAAAATTTTTACCCATCTTAATTTCTATTATAAAGAAACAGACCTTTGCCAAGTTACAGGGACATCAAGATAGCAAAGGTCTGGCATTGAGAAGTCATTTATTTTTTGCATAAACAAAATGGACTTCTTCCACATGTGCCACAATCTTATACTCATGTTCAGTCATTTTAGTGTGTCCTTCCACTTTGATGATATCAAAAAAATATCATCTCATGACAGGACAGCTCAGATTTCCAGCAATTTCATGTATATATCTGGAAAATTTATAACATATACAAATACTACATAATCATTATTTTTTTATTTGACAAAGTTTTTATGTAATTCTAATATATCAACTAAGCTTAATTGGTTTAATACATTTTTTTTTCTGTAATAAAAAAAAAATATTTTGTTTCAACAGACCTTCTAGAACACCTCTAAGTTATCCCAGGTCCAGACTTTTTGTAATTTAAATACAAGGAAGTTTATCAAAGGGTTTATATATTTGACTAAATAGAATCACAGTTCATTATGAAGCAATACATAATTATTCTTTTTTTTTTTTTTGTATTTTTTCTGAACTTGGAAACGGGGAGGCAGTCAGACAGACTCCCCCATGTGCCTGGCCCGGATCCACCCAGCATGCCCACCAGGGGGAGAAAGAAAAACAAAGTCCAAATTTATATCAGCTTTTTTTGATATTTAATTAGACTTTTGTTTTTTCTCTGCTAAAAGGACTATTGGTCTGCTACTGATACTTGTTCTAATCTTAAGGGAAATGCTTTTAGTTTTTTATCTTTGAGTATAATTTTGGCTATAAGATTGATTAAAATATCTTTTCTCAAGATTTCTTTTTCACAAACTTTTCACAGTTTTTCTCTTAACATTCAGATTTTAGTTCTGTTGTCTCTTTATTTTTTATTTTATTTACTTTTTTTTGTATTTTTTTTTCTGAAGCTAGAAACGGGGAGAGACAGTCAGACAGACTCCCGCATGCGCCCGACCGGGATCCACCCGGCACGCCCACCAGGGGGTGACGCTCTGCCCACCAGGGGGCGATGCTCTGCCCCTCCGGGGCGTCGCTCCGTCGCGACCAGAGCCACTCTAGCGCCTGGGGCAGATGCCGAGGAGCCATCCCCAGTGCCCGGGCCATCTTTGCTCCAATGAGCCTCGGCTGCAGGAGGGGAAGAGAGAGACAGAGAGGAAGAAGAGGGGGAGGGGTGGAGAAGCAGGTGGGCGCTTCTCCTGTGTGCCCTGGCCGGGAATCGAACCTGGGACTTCTGCACGCCAGGCCGATGCTCTACCACTGAGCCAACCAGCCAGGGCCTCTTTCTTTATTTTTTAAATTCTGAAACCACCAACTTCAATTTAAGAAAAACAAAAACCTTAATTTCTTTTTCCTTTAGGTATCTTAGAGCATTTTTCCTACACTTAAGGTTACAAGTTTTATCCCCAGTCAAAGCACATACAAGATTTAACCAATAAATGCATAAATAAATAGAACAACACACTGATGTTTCTCTCACTCTCTCTCAAATCAATAAATTTTAAAAAATACATTTTTATATCTCACCTGTTTTTAAGCCAAAACATATCCTACTTTTCTTGTATATACAGTTCTTTCTTTATTATAATAAATTTTTATAGTTTAATTACATTTATTAGAATTCTTAATCTTTAAAACCTTTTTTCAGTGGAAAACAAGAAGTAAACAATTGTAAGTTGTCTGTTGCACCAGTATTCTTTAGACTGATATATTTATAAACCCATAGAAATATATCTATTTTCTCATAGTACAAATTTTTAAGTGTGACACAAGATGCTTACTAATAAACACAAATATCTTTAGATTTTGAATAATAAGTGAAAAGTAGATAGACATGTTCAGTAATTGATGTTTTGCTATTATATATTAAAATGGTCTATGTATTCACATACCTATAGTGTTTATGTGTAATAAAGCTATTTTATTTATAGCTCAATTTGTCAAAAAATGGACTTGACTTGAAAAGAAAGAAATGGTCTAGACAGTCAATGAATATCCACCATTTAATTTATCTAGCAACTTTAAAGTTTCAAGTTGCTAAAGAGATTTAGGAAATTACTTTTAATAATATGATTATTACTAAAGAGTTTACATAAAAAGAAACCTTTATCTTACTTACATTCATTTAATTTAATTGCTCCTAACAATTAAGTACAGATTACTTACAAAAATTTTATTATAATGAGTTGTTTTTGCTGCTGACAACTTTTGCAGCAGAGATTACATAAAATTATTTAACTAATAAATCCAGGCAAAATGAAAGTATGATGTAATGTTAATTATTCTAAAGATAGGCCTATTTAAGCAAATCAAACTCCAACCAGCTTTAATATCAAAAATTTTTCCAGATTTCATGATTCCAAAAAGTACTTGGGTTAATTTCTGTTATATTTTTTAGTATTCTGATATAGGCACTTGTTTGTGTATACCAATTAAATTGAGTTCCTTTTTATAAATTTACACTGTCATTTAGAGGTAGAACATACCACATACTACACATGAACATGGACAGACACAAATTAATATCTCCTAGCATTTATATTTAAGTTACTGCTATAGTATGCATAAAATAATGTACAGAAACAGTTGAATCCAAACTGTGTTTTTGGAAGAATCAATTAAGATACATGCAAAGTTGGTATAATGTCCACAAATCACTAAATGTGATACACCACATAAGCAAATGAAGAATAAAAATTACATAATCATATCAATGAATGCAGAAAAAGCATTGATAAAATCTAGCACCCATTTATGATAAAAAACTTTCAATGTAGTGGGACTAGAGAAAAAATACCTCAACATAATAGATTCCTCATATGACCATCTTATAGTCAAAATTATACTCAAAGATAAAAAACTGAAAGCATTTTTTTTAAAGATTAGGAACAAGACAGGGATGTCTGCTATCACCACACTTATTCAACATAGTACTAGTAGTTTTAGACACAGTGATTAGACAAGAAGAAGAAATAAAAGGTATTCAAATTTGAAAGATGTAAAGCTGTCATTATTTGCAGAAGACATAATATTGAATATAGAGAACCCTAAAGATTTCACTGAAGGAATACTAGAAATGATAAATGAATTTAGTAAAGTAACAGGAAATAAAAGAAATACTCAGAAATCATGCACATTTTTATACATAAATAATGAACTAACAGAAGAGGAAACTAAGAAAACAATCCCATTTACAATTGCATCAAAAATACCTAGGAATAAATTTTATTAAGGTTGTAAAAAACTTGTACTCAGAAAATGATAAGACACTAAAGAAAGAAATTTTAAAAGATACAAATAAGTGAAGGCATATACCATGTTCATGAATAGAAAGAATTAACATAATCAAAATGTCCATATTAGTCAAAACAATCTATAGATTCAATGCAATTCCTATCAAAATATTTAAATTACATATTTCACAAAAATAGAACAAATATTCCAAAAATTTATATAAAATTACAAAAGACCCTGAACAACAACAACTATCTTGAGAAAAAAGAACGAAGTTGGAGTAATCACACTACCTGATAGAAAACTTGTTGGGGACTGAATAAATAAACAGGGTATTTTTGCAATCTGGACAGAGGTGCTGGGCCCAAACCCCACCTCCTTTGCCTAGTTAATAAAAAGCTACACCTGATTCTCATTTGTCTCACCCATGTTCTCTGGAGGAGGCTGGAAGCTAGTTTCTTATTAGTGTAAAGTAGATTTGAATGGTATGGTGGGGGTTGTCTTTGAGTTGCCTTGGAAACTTAATTGAATTGCTGATGGAACACATTTTTTCTATGAATAAAAGTGGATGTGTTTCTGGGAGTGTGAACGTTATGGCTAAGGAACAGTAGAGACTATTTGCCGTGGCATCCTCCTTAACCCATATATATATCTTTAAGTCCCTATCTATCATTTATTTCAATTCCGTACCTTTTACTGTTCAAAGACCCTGTAATAGACTCGCCATGGCAGGACCACGACAAAACTATATTATAAGGTCATAGAAATTAAGACAGCATGGCACTGACATAAAAACAGACATATAGATAGATCAGTGGACAAAACAGAGAACCCAAAAATAAACCCACAACTTATTATTGATTAATATATGACAGAAAAGGAAATACCATACAATGAAGTAAGGACAGTCTATTCAATAAATGGTATTGGGAAAATTGGACAGATAACATGCAAAAAATGCAACTAGACCACCGTCTTACACTATACATAAATATAAACTCAAAGTGGATTAAAGACCTAAATGTAAGACTTAAAATCATAACAATTTTAGAAAACATAGGCAGTAAAATCTTGGACATTTCTTATAGCCATTTTTTTTCCTGATATACTTCCTTGAGCAAGGATACAGAAGAAAAAATAAACAAATGAGACTACATCAAACTAAAAGGCTTTTGTGTAGCAAAGGAAACCATTATCAAAATGAAAAGACAATGCACTGAATGGAAGATCATATTCATCAATGATACATCTATTTGATAAAATGTTAATATCCAAAATTTATAAAAAACTTACACAAGTCCACATCAAAAAAAATTAAAGAATTTAATTAAAAATGGGCAGAGGACATAAATAGAGACTTCTCTTAAAAGGACATACAGATGGCCAATGGACATATGAAAAAATGCTCAATGTCACTAATCAGGAGAATACAAATTAAAACTATAATGAAATGTCCCTTCACATCTGTCAGAATGGCTACCATCAATAAATTAAACAATTGTTGATGAAGATGGGAGAAAAAGGAACCCTCATGCAACACTGAAGGATTGGTGCCAACACTGTGGAAAGCAAGATGGATTTACCTCAAAAATTAAAAGTGAAATTGCCTTATGACTCAGCAATTTAACTTCTGGGAATATATCTGAATAACACTGAAATACAAAATCAAAAGAATATAAACATCTTTATGTTTATTGGAGTATTATTTACAATAGTGAAGTTTTTGAAGTAGCCTGAGTGGCCATCAGTAGATAAATAGATTAAGAAAAGCTGTGGTATGTTTACATGATAGATTACTGCTTGCCTGTAAAAAAAAAAAAAAAAAAAAGAAAAAAAGAAAAAAAAGAAAAAAATGACAATCTTTCCCTGGCCAGATAGCTCAGTTGGTTTGAGCATTACCCTGTAGAACAGAGATTGCCGGTTTCATCCCTGGTCAGGGTACATACAGGAACAAACTAATGTTCCTATCTCTCTCTCTCTCTCTCCCTCTCTCTCTCTCTAAAATCAATACAATAAACATTTAAAAAAAAAAAAAAAAGGAAGTTTTACCTTTTGTTTCAGCATAGATGGTGTTGGTCAAATGGGTTTGTAAACATGATATATATGTTTGCTCGCTTGTGACTTATATTGGGTGTGGGGGACAGGCTGTGGGCAGGCCGGGTCGTTTTAGCCTAAGGTTTGGTTTTGGGACTGAGCTTTTCCCCACACCCTTGACTGATTGTATGATCTGGGTGGTGCACTCTCATGAGGAATCCAATTATGCCTTGGATAAGTGACTTTGTATCAGAGACTTCCTTGTTTGTATATTGGATTGAGGGATTTTGGTTTTCTACACTATAAAGTGGGACAGACCAGGAGCTTGGACACACAGTTCCTGCTATCACAATTGCAGGGGCTTCCCTGATCCCTTGCCGTTCATGGGAAGAGCTGGTTTTCTGCTTTTCCCTTGTCTTCTTTTGTGGTTTGCCTGTCTTGGTGAGACACCAATAAATAGGATGGCCCCCCGTCCTCTGACTCCTCCATTTCTTTATCGTCTGCCTGAATCCAATGGGAACCTGCATGTGAATGGCCACAATGGCGGCTCCTGGCCTTACAACTGGCGTAGTTTCCAGCAGGATTCAGAGATTGGTATGGAGCCACCACCCTTGATGGGTGGGATAGAGTACTGGTTGCTGCTCTGGCTCCCCATGGCTGTCCTTTTAGGGGCCATGGGCTACATGTTTTTTACTCAAGAGGAAACTGCCCGAGGTCAAAAGCTTCAGTATGAATTGCAAATAGAATGGCAGAAAAGGCTGGAATTGGAGCGAGCACTGGAGAAGGAATTACGGGTTCACAAGTTGCAGTTTACCCTGGAAGTTGAACGTGTTCACAAGCAGTTGTTGGAGAAACAACTGCGGATTCAAGAACTCGAGTCTCAGCTTCTGGCCAAAAGCCAGCAGCCACAGGAGCCTAAACGGTCACCAAAGGAGCAGCAGCATCCATGCCGGTGGATTGGCTTTGAGTCAGCGGGAGCAGGCGCTTGCGACTCCTCTTCTGAGGATGAGAAGGCTCAGGCTGAAGCTGCCATACGCACACTGAGAGCCCGACCAGTTGTCGCCAAGAAGGTAAAAACCCAGCAACAAAGAGTCCCTCAGGGGCAGCCACAGCCTCCAGCCCAGGTAATGGAACACTCTGTGGTCCGGCCCTATACCCAGGCAGAGCTGATGGAGTTGGGGGCACAATTTAGGCAGAAACCTACTGAATCCCTGGTAGCCTGGTTACTACGATTATGGGATATAGGGGTGGATGGCATCATGCTCTCCGGAACAGAGATGGAGAAATTGGCCGCCATTACCACACACTCTTCCTTGAGGCAGCGTCTTCAGAACTGCCATGGCAACCCAGGAGACCATACCCTATTAGAATGGGTGATGGCTGCCATTCGTATGGTCTGGCAGAATGCTGGAGAACTGCCGGGAGCAATGAGTCGGTGGCAGTGCTACAGTGAGTTAGTAAAGGTCCTTCGAGAACTAGGTATGAAGAATGCTGTTTTCAACCCTGGGTCTCGTGGGCCAGACGAGGAAGTGTTTATGGCCAAAATGAGGGAATTTGTCCTTGCTAGCGCCCCGTCAGCCCTTTTTGGGTCACTTGTGGCTATCTTGGGCCCCTATGTGGGGCAGCCCATCAATGCAGTTACACAGATGGTAGCAGATTTGGGAGAGCTGGAGGCTGCCCGGGATCATAAAGCAGTGAGGGCTGCTGCCTATGTTTCCCCCCCAACTAACAAGGGAAACGGGCCTGTAAAGGTTACCCGAATGCAGATGTGGGTAGACTTGATTGCGGCTGGAGCAGATAAGGGGAAATTGGATGGCCAGTCTAATAAAATTCTTTTGAAGCTTTGGCGGCAGCTTAAACCAGAACAGAAGTTCCAGCCACTGAGACGAAAGGCCCCAGCAGCTACCAATAAAACGTTTGGTGCGCGCACAGCTCGGTTACAAGATTATATGATAGAGACGGCCGAGGGAGAGGGGAACTCCCAAGACCCACTGTACCAGTTTGAATAGGAAAAAGGCCGAGGGACCCTTCTAACGGGGATGGGCGGGGACCAGAGGCCACATGTGGAACTGGCTATCCACTGGTCCCCTTCCAATGTACAACAGGTGTTGGCCTTGGTGGATACAGGTGCAGAATGTTCCCTTCTCTATGGAAACCCAGAGCGGTTTGCTGGGACCCCAGTGGCCATTGACGGTTATGGGGGCCAAACTGTTCAAGTGAAGCCAATAACTATTTCATTGGGGATAGGGAGACTGCCTCCTAAGCCATATAAGGTGTATGTATCTCCTATTCCTGAATATATTTTGGGGGTAGATGTCTTGCAAGGACTGTGGTTGGAAACTACAGCTGGGGAGTTCCGGCTGCGGATCAGGGTTGTGAAGGCAGTATTGCGGGGACATGCATCACATTCCCCTTTGCAATTACCCGTCCCTCGGTGTGTGACTAACACCAAGCAGTACCGCCTGCCAGGTGGTTATGAAGAAGTCACAGGGACAATCCTTGAACTAGAAAAGGTGGGGATCATCCGGCCAGCACACAGTCCTTACAACTCCCCAGTATGGCCTGTGCGCAAAGCAGATGGAACCTGGAGAATGACAGTAGATTACAGGGAACTTAATAAAGTTGTTCCCCCTTTGCACGCTGCTGTTCCCTCGATAGCTAACATGATGGATCGGCTAAGCCATGAGTTGGGGACATACCACTTTGTGGCAGACTTGGCCAATGCTTTTTTCTCTATTGATATAGCTGCAGAGAGTCAAGACCAACTTGCCTTCAGTTGGGAAGGGAGACAACGGACCTTTACAGTGTTACCCCAGGGCTATTTGCATAGCCCCACCTTGTGCCATGGGCTGGTGGCTGCTGACCTGGGTAAATGGAAACAGCCAGAGGTAGTCCGCATGTACCATTATATTGATGATATTATGCTAACTAGTGATTCTCTTTCAGAATTGGAGCAAGCAGTCCCTACCCTGCTATCCCATTTGAAAGCATGTGGCTGGGCAGTTAACGAGAACAAATTACAAGGACCTGGGTTATTTGTTAAATTCTTGGGAGTTGTCTGGTCGGGTAAGAAAAAAGTTATCCCTGACGCAGTTATAGATAAGATTCAAGCATACCCCTTGCCCACTACGGTAAAACAGTTACAGGAATTCTTAGGTTTGTTGGGGTATTGGCGAGCATTTATACCGCATTTGGCTCAGTTACTACGCCCCTTGTACAACCTTATTCGAAAGGGGGTTCGCTGGGATTGGACTGAGCAGGCTCAAGGTTCATTTGCAGCTGCTAAGAGAGCTGTCAAGGTGGCACAGGCCTTAAATGTGTTTGATCCTGCCAGACCCTGTGAGCTGGATGTTCATGTAACCTCTGAGGGGTTTGGATGGGGCTTGTGGCAGCGGACAGAGCGCCTACGGCAACCTATTGGGTTTTGGTCCCAATTGTGGAAAGGTACTGAAGTGCGTTACTCATTAGTAGAGAAGCAGCTGGCAGCTGTGTATGCTGCCCTCCTGGCAACTGAGAGTATTACAACCACAACACCAGTTACAGTCAAAACAACATACCCTATAGCTGGATGGGTGAGAGATTGGGCAACTAAACCACGTAGTGGTATGGCCCAAATGTCTACCCTGGCCAAGTGGGGTGCCTATCTGCAACAACGCTGTGCTCTTAGCACCAGCCCATTGAGGGCAGAACTGCAGGAAGTCTTGGGTCCAGTCACCTATGCGACCTTAGAGTCAGGTGCAACTGGGGCTCAGGAGGCAGAACCTGAGGTCAGTCCCTACCAGGAGGGGCGGGTGCCCATCCCCGAAGATGCCTGATATACTGATGGTTCCAGCAGGGGCCAACCTGCCAAATGGACAGCTATCGCCTTCCATCCGGCCACTGAGACTATTTGGATGGACACGGGTACAGGCCAAAGCAGCCAATGGGCAGAATTAAGAGCTGTTTGGCTAGTTGCCCATAATGAACCTTCACCTCTGGTGATCTGTACTGACAGTTGGGCTGTCTATCGTGGACTGACCCTTTGGATTGCTACTTGGCACATTAACCAGTGGATGGTAATGCACCGTCCATTATGGGGTCAGGCCATGTGGCAGGACTTATGGGAAATAGGACACCAGAAGCAGGTGACAGTATATCATGTCACAGGGCATGCCCCTCTAGCCCATCCTGGGAATGATGAGGCAGATATGTTGGCAAGGGTGCGATGGTTGGAGACTGCACCTGCAGGTGATGTGGCACAGTGGCTCCACCGGCGCCTGCTCCATGTAGGACAGAAAACTATGTGGGCTACGGTTAAGGCTTGGAACTTGCCTGTGTCCTATGCAGAGGTACTTGCAGCCTGTGAGCAATGTGCAGTATGTTCCAAGGAACACCCTCGGAGACCACTGGTGTCACCTGGACAGATCCAGAGGGGTCATGTCCCACTGACACGATGGCAGATAGACATCATTGGACCCTTACCAAAGTCAGAAGGGTACCAGTATGCAGTCACTTGTGTAGATACTGCCACCGGGCTGCTTGCTGCTTACCCCGCTCATAACCCTGACCAGAGGGCAGTCATACTGGCTCTGGACCGCCTGAGTGCTGCATACGGGCGACCGCTTTTCCTTGAAAGTGACAATGGTACCCACTTCACTGGTTCAACGGTGAGGCAATGGGCTCAAAAGCTGGGGGTGGACTGGAAGTACCATGTTCCCTACCACCCCCAGGCTGCTGGTATCATTGAGCGTTATAATGGACTCTTAAAGCAGGGACTGCGACAGGAGGGGGGCACCGGCTCTCTTACTGGATGGACACGCCGCTTATGGACAGTACTCCAGATTTTGAATGAGCGACCTCGACAGGGAAGCCCAGCTCCAGTAGAGGCCCTCCTGCATCGGACAGCTGCCCCTATTCAGTTACAGATACACACCAAGGACATTTTACTCAAGCCAGGTTTAGACAACAGGGCAACTTGCTCTTACCTGCTCCAACAGCCCTTCTTAAAGGACAACGGCTTCAATGGACTTGGCCCTGGACTGTACAGGCCCCCCATCTGAGATGGGTGGTCTTGTTGGCACCATGGGGAAAGGGGTTAGAGGTGGACCTCCAGTTAACTCCTTGGGCAACCAGCACCTGGCCACCTAAGGTAGAAGTGTATTATCCCTTGAGTGCTCAAGGGGACAGCATTTTGAAGGGCACCTTTGTAATTTCTTTATGGCCAATAATGAATTCCCCTATTTTACTACACATAGAACCAGCAGGTGCTGGTGTATTGGCCAATAAGGTTTAGTATGCCCACTCAGGGTGGCCTCTGGTGCCAGCTACGGTGCTGTCTGCAGACAAAACTCTGGCCTGTATTTTGCCAGAGGGAAAAGATTTGCCTCTCTTGGTGCCACTGACAGCTCTCTCATTTCGCCCATAGTTTTTGATCTGTTAATCCTATTGCTGTAGTTGGTACTATTTCTGTTTATGCAATGTATCCTACTCCTTGCACAGTGACCATCATGGAAGATGCCTGTGGTTTAGATTGTAAAGCAAGCAAAAGGGGTGGAATGTTGGTCAAATGGGTTTGTAAATATGATATATATGTTTGCTCGCTTGTGACTTATATTGGGTGTGGGGGACAGGCTGTGGGCAGGCCGGGTCATTTTAGCCTAAGGTTTGGTTTTGGGACTGAGCTTTTCCCCACACCCTTGACTGATTGTATGATCTGGGTGGTGCACTCTCATGAGGAATCCAATTATGCCTTGGATAAGTGACTTTGTATCAGAGGCTTCCTTGTTTGTATATTGGATTAAGGGATTTTGGTTTTCTACACTATAAAGTGGGACAGACCAGGAGCTTGGACACACAGTTCCTGCTATCACAATTGCAGGGGCTTCCCTGATCCCTTGCCGTTCATGGGAAGAGCTGGTTTTCTGCTTTTCCCTTGTCTTCTTTTGTGGTTTGCCTGTCTTGGTGAGACACCAATAAATAGGATGGCCCCCCGTCCTCTGACTCCTCCATTTCTTTATCGTCTGCCTGAATCCAATGGGAACCTGCATGTGAATGGCCACAATGGCGGCTCCTGGCCTTACAGATGGACCTGGAAAGTACTACGCTAAGTAAAATAAGCTAGTCAGAAAAAGACAAATGCTGTACAATTTTACTTATATGTGAACTATAAAAAACAAAACAAACAAATAAACAATTGCCTTTGTAAAAGGCTAAAGCTTTTTCTTACTAATATTTGTGGAGAAAACACTTAAGATTTTTATTTGTTCTTCCCTTGGGGCCATTAAAGCAGTTTGTGCTTTCAAAAGCACCCTGGTCTTCTACTTTTTTTCTTTAGTGTTAGGGATTGGGAATGATAAAAACAGGTGCACTGGAATTACTTCTAGAGCTGCATTTCTGGTTTTATAAGGATTTGTAAGATATGAACAACTGTTCTCAAAATTTGTGTTGAAACTTAAGTGACATCATAGGTTAACCTAATTGTCTAACACTATATAATCTCTAATTTACTTCTTTCCCTCTGGATATATAATTTTATTTTATTAGCTTATGGAGGGAACTCAAAATTAAAAATAATTATTTATCAGGCTCTGACATGGGTTTCTAATTTGGCCAAACTTCTGATCTCAAGTTATTAATCTTTTCAAATATCTTCTCAGGTTTCAGCTGAAATAGTCAATATTTTTAGAATAATTAAACAATTCTGTGGACCCCAGAGGATACAGAAGCTACCAACTTCTAGACTCTTTTCCTCTGATAGTCAAAAGAAAGAGTAGTGATGGCACAGTGTATATAGAGCATCAACCTGGGAAGCTGAGGACCCAGGTTCAAAATTCCAAGGTCGCTGGCTTGAGGTGTGCTCATCTGGCTTTAACACAAGTTTACCAGCTTGAGCACCAGGTCATTGACATGATCTTGAGGTCACTGGCTGGAGCTTAAAGAGCACTGACTTGATGCCTATGATCACTGGCTCAATGCCCATGGTCGCTGGCTTGAGCAAGGGGTCACTTGTTCAGGTTGAGCACCCTCCCCACCAGTCAAGTCACATACGAGAAACAATGAACACCTAACGTGATGCTACTCTGAGTTGACACTTCTCATCTCTACAGTCCTCTCTCTCTCTCTCTCTCTTGCAAGAAAAAAAACAACTGACAGTTTTTATGCTCTGGTTTCCCAGTGAGACACAATATCTGTTGGTCAAATAAGTTTGTAAATATGATGTATATGTTTGCTTGCTTATAGTTTGCATTGGGTATGGGGGACAGGCTGTAAGCTAAGGCAGGGTCCTTATAGCCTAAGGCTTAGTTTTAAGACTAAGCTTTTCCCCACACCCTTGACTGATTGCATGATGTGGGTGGTGCACTCTCATGAGGAATCCCATTATGCCTCATATAAGTGACTTTGTATCAGAGACATCCTTGTTTGTATATTAGATTAAAGGTTTTGATTTCTACACTATAAAGTGGGTCAGACTGGGCGCTTGCTCTTTCTCGGTTCCCGAGATTAGTATTAGATTGGAGAGCAGAAAGCAGGAAGACTAGAGCAAGGCCACGTGGAGGAGAGAAGGAGATGGGAAACAGAGGTGAATAAGGCTGGTGAGGTTAGAAATCTTTGATTCTAGAAAACTCAGATAAGTCAGTAGCTTTGTGAGCACTTGAATGAGTGGGTTTTGGAGCCCAGTGTGTGTTTCTACATGCCCGCAGGGTGCAAGCTAGGATTATAGCTAATGGCCCACCAGTTCTTGGCTCCGTTGTTTCATTATCATCTGTCTGAATCTAATGTGAACCTGCACAGGCCAGGTGACTATGATGGTCACCGTGACTACTGGCTTTACAATATCTATTTCCACAATTGAAACAGATAAAAGAGCCTGACCTGTGGTGGTGCAGTGGATAAAGCGTTGACCTGGAATGCTGAGGTTGCCAGTTCAAATCCCTGGGCTTGCCCGGTCAAGGTACATATGGGAGTTGATGCTTCCTGCTCCTCCCCCCACATTCTCTCTCTCTTCCCCTCTCTAAAATGAATAAATAAAAAATTTAAAACAAACAAACAAAAAAACATGCTTAAACAAGTAAAAAAGATGCCATCAATGAAAATTGATGCAAAACTCCAAGTATTATA
Source organism: Saccopteryx leptura (assembly GCF_036850995.1). NCBI lineage: Eukaryota > Metazoa > Chordata > Mammalia > Chiroptera > Emballonuridae > Saccopteryx > Saccopteryx leptura. Next base: position 175,830,827 of record NC_089504.1, on the reverse strand, counting down.
ATCTTATCAATCCTTATGTTTTTATGTTCTTTTAATCTAATTGTAACCTGAGTTAAGGCTTCAAAGATGGGTTTTGGTACCACAGTTCATGAATTTCCATATCAAGTCATTCTAGACATTTCTCTTTCCTATCTCCTGACAAATTTAGAGAATTTTTTTTTTTTTGTGACAGAGACAGAGAGAAACAGAGAGAGGGACAGACAGACAGAAAGGGAGAGAGATGAGAAGGATTAATTTTTCGTTGAGGCACTTAGTTGTTCATTGATTGATTTCTCATATGTGCCTTGACTGTGGGGCCACAACAGAGCAAGTGACCACTTGCTCAAACCAGCGAACTTGGGCTCAAGCTGGTGAGCCTTGCTCAAACCAGATAGCTTGCACTCCAGTCAGTACCTTGGGGTTTCGAACCTGGGTCCTCCGCATTCCAGTTCGACTCTCCATCCACTGTGCCACTGCCTGGTCAGGCAAATTTACAGAATTTTGTATAAAAGGTATCTGGTTCCCTAGTGAGAGGTCAAGCCAATAGACTCTGGCTCTACTAGAAATCTTTCACTTGATTTAACCAGCCTGACTGCTGCCCCAAATGATTTCTGACTGGTTTTTTATTGTAATCTCTGTATTCATGCCTCTTAAATTTCTCCATTCTGGGATAAATAAAGCATATTTATTTGAGGCACTTTAATGCTGGTAGAGAAAGAAGAGATTATGTTGGTTGTAGTGTTCAGACCTAATCATTCCAAGATGTACCTTTGTAACATGCAGGTTGTTTTGAGCTAAAGAGAACTTTAGTCATGGGCTTAAGAAAGTTTGCTTCTTCATTAACTACTTAGAAGACTTGAATAAGGGTCTTGCTCATAAGAGATTGTCAGAGAAAACCTGTTTTTATCTATATATAGAGCAGGAGAAACTTTTATTCACTAAACATCTGCTTATCTTATCATCCTGTAATATCCCCTTGAAGCCTTCAAGGTGCATTACTTCATTTCTAACTCAAATATCTTACATACCTCAATCCTGTCTCTGAACCTCTTGTGCATATGGGATCCTTGATTCTATCATGTAAGTTGAGTTCCCATACATATGTAGGTATTAAATTTAGTTATTTTCTGTTGCTAATCTGTTTCATATCTAATATCCTAATTTTTACAATATCTGAAGGCAACTAAGAAGGAATCTGAGTATGTTTTGACTTTTCTTCTAATTGCTATCATTTCATTTTAATAAAGGAATGTTAATGACTAGCTATTATAACAATATTAGAGCTCTTTACCAAAAATTTTTTCTTTCTTTTCAATATAAAAGTTTTTCCAATTAGAAGCATCTGTCATCTGGCCTTGATGTGTAGGATCTTAATAACAACCCAAACCAATACTATGGATGCAAGAAGACATCCTCCTAAAAAGTGCAAAAAGATGCAATCCTCACAAGATTTGCTTCCAGGGTCATTCTAAGGAAGATGGGGGGGCTGATCTTTTGTGGATGTTAAATTTCCAAACCTGTAGAGAATTTTATAGTTATTTGAGTCAGAACTGAAGATATATGCCGGGGGCAAGATCTCAAATTCTCAGGAGATTAACAGCTTTGCAGTTGCTTTTATGCATTTGAAATTAAAGAGAAAATTAAGAAAGATTATACAAGTGTGTGAGAAAACAAGGCAGAGATGAGATTACAGAATATTTTTTGCTCTCCTTAAGGTGGTCACACCTATAAGGAGTATTACTTCTGAAATTTCAAAGGTGTGTTATCCTAGGTGCACAAAAATGATGGGCGGAGCTGGCTTAAAAACCTTTCAGTAAAGAATTACAGGCCTGGGGCATCATGACTCACCATAACCTGCCCAATTAGGAATTTGTGACTTATTACAGCACCCCTTTGGTTGCCCATACTTTAAACAGCTGTTCTAAAAACACAGGAAATCACATGCTAGTAATCTAAATTTAGAAGAGAAGAAAAGATTCCGGCTTCCACCAGAGCCTGCAAACAAAGATCTAGGTGTATGCTGACATGGTAAGAATCCTTACATTCTGCTGGCCTGTGTTAGATGCTGCAGGAGCTCCTCATCTGGAATAACCTTGTGAATAAGTGTGGGATTCCAGCCAGTGAGATACCCTGCTTACAGCAGCAACTATGGGGAAGGAACAAACTTTCATTTACTTTAAAGGTTTTTCCAGCTGATCTAATCATCAAATGGACATAAGATGGATGAGCAACAGAATAACAAAATTTAATACATACATATGTATGAAAATTTCACACATATGAAAGAGAGACCTCATGAGCATGAGAGGTTTAGAGACCAAAAAAAAGGGACATGCATATATAACATATCTTGAGTTAGGGATAAGATAAGATGCCTTGATCAAGGTAAGATGCTTCAAAGCATTATTGCAAGATGACAAAAAGAATAAATTTTTAGTAAATAGAAGTTTGTCTACCATATATTTTTTTCTCCAAGAATACCATATATTAAAAGCTATACAGATATATAAATGGACAAAAAAAAAAGCAGTAGACCATGTAAGTACTTAAGACTTTGTGCAGAACTAGAAACAAGACAGAAATTCACCTGAGTCAGAGGTTTGGGGTTAATTTCTCTTGTGAGGCTCAGGGTTTAGTTGATGGGTCTTTAATGGTTCATCTAAGTTCAAGTGGAAAAGCTTAATTCTTCTTTATTACCAAACATACCCAAGTAGAGCTGCTTCTCTTTCCAACGGTAGCTACTGAGTTGTGACTCTGTTAGCTGGAGGTACCGACGCCCATTGGCATCTTTTGGCTGCCTATTGACAACAGCCAGGAGGTAGTGTCAAGCTTGGTTATAGTCCTTTGGGTAGAAAAGGCCACTCCAGCCTGATACAAGGTCTTTGCAGTATTAGGCTGTCACTCCAGTTTATATATGAACACTTGTTCATAGTTTCTAGTTTACTGGCTCCAGCTGAAGAAGACAGGCAGCTAGACTGTTGTAGCAGTCTGTCTGGGTGGTGTGCAGTAGGTTTTTTGGTCAAGTGTGAAAGCTGGGCCCTGAAGTCTTACATTAGGTATCAGGGAGGACTGACCTGAGTCCAGACCCTGCAGTTGAAGCAGAGCTTGATGGCACCTACTCACAGCATCCCGGTAATGCTGGTTCTCTTTCTCCTTGGAAAACTGAGTCTCTTGCAGGCACTTCTCCATTATATTTGTATATATATACACATATACACATATATTGATATATGTTATAAGATACTATCTCTGATAATCTCCTACTCATTTTTTTGGAAAGACAAAGACAGAGAAGAAGAGAGAGAGATAAACATCAACTCATAGTTGCATCACTTCAGTTGTTCATTGATTGCTTCTTGTATGTGCCTTGATTAGGGAGTTCCTGCCTAGCCATAACCCCTTGCTTAAAACAGTGACCTTGGACTCAAGCCAATAACCTTGAGTTTCAAGCCACCAATTATGGGATCATATCTATGACCCCATTCTCAGGCCGGTGACCGCATGCTCAAGCTGGGGAGCCCGCACTTAAGCTGGTGATCTTGAGGTTTCTAACCTGGGTCCTTAGCATCTCAGGTCAACTCTCTGTTCACTGTGCTACCACCTGATCAGCCTCTGATAATCTCTTATTATGGGCAAGGCTCTTAATTCAAAATTTTCTAGAAAGTCAGAGGTTTCTCTTGAGCCCATAGCTAAAGTTGCCTTTAGCTAAATACAATCTGTATACTACAGAGGCACATCTTGAAGTAAATCGTCTGAACCCCCATACTTCTCTTGATATTTTCAAAGTAGTCTGCATGGATGTACTCACCATATAAATTTAGAAGCAGTGGAAAGATGTATTTTGTACATTCTATGAAACCAGGTCAGAAGAATCATATTCACAGCTGCTAGCCAGCAATAGTTTCAGACAAAGTATGCTGCTACTGAATGGCAAGTACATGTTCTTTCACACTTAGGCTGAGGAAGATACTGAGACATTGGACTTTTTGCCCTTGGTTAAAACCAATCTATTGTGTGGTTCCCACATACACACTCACATTTACACACACACATAATCACACACCAACTTTGGTCTCACAGTTGAGACCAAAGGCTATGAAAAGGCTTTCATATATGAATTTTGGGTGAAAAAATATATTTTTAGCCTTGATTTAAGAACACAGTATTGGCATTTTCATAAGCTCAATGTTTCATCAGGTCTTTATGCCATTATGATTTATAATCATATTAAGTAAAATTTTGTACTGGTCAGAATAAGCTAGGTTATGTTCTCATGACAAATAAAAACTGAAATCTCAATGGCTTTAACACATTAATGGTTTCTTGCTCATAGAAAGTCCAGTACAAGTCAAGCAGCTTTTATTTTTTGTTTTCTTTTTCTTTCCTTTTTTATTTTTAGTAACTCATTTTGGAGGTATTCCATCTGCAAACATGAGTCTCTTAGAACAAGGAAAGGCAAAAATGAAGGAAGCATAATACTGATTTTTAATTCCCATTACCCAGAAATAACATATTTCTGTGGGGGGAGAAACACTTTTCTTTATCCTCAAGGTTCTTCTGGCTGGTCAAAAAATCAAATACACATGAGACAGATTATTTGAAGAAAATACATTTAACACGTACACTTACATGAGACCTGAAGAGATGAGACAGAAACTCCACATATACACAAGTTTCAGAGATACAAAGGATGACTGAGGTATATAAGACATTCTGAACTAGGGGTGATGTAATACACTTTGGTGGCCTCCAAGTGTCATTGCAGGATAAGAAGGGCAGATATTTAGTAAATAAAAGTTTGTCCTGCCATATAGGTGAGTTGAAAATGTTGCTGCTATTAATCTTACAGGCAAGACCTCTAATTTAAATTTTTTTAGGCAGTTAAGGGAGGGGGACAGAAGTTTCTCCTGAGCCTGTTTCCAGCATTGCATTTAGCTCAAAACAATCTGTATACCAGAGAAACACGTCTTGCACATCTTGGGATGACTTGTTTTGGAACCCCACATCATTTTGATTCATACTATGTTGGTTGAAACTAGTCAGATGACCTCAGAATAAATGTAGGAAAAGCCAAAAAAGACAGTGTCATGCAGATAATGGATACAGTGAGCACCAATGGCCTTTTCCACAAAAATCTGTTGCCTAAAGGCACATTATCATCTTTTGTTCATTTGGCAAACATTATTGATATCCTTCTATCTCCAAGAATTCTTGCTGAATGCTAATAGATTACAGAGATGAATGAAATATCATCTCTATCCTCCAACAGCCTAATAGATTGAGGAGATGCAAAAAACAAAAATTATAATCATTCTATAAAGCAGAAAAAAAAATGCCCTAAATAGAGGACTACAACATGTCCTATAGAAAAGAATACAGAGGAAGATAGAATTAATACTTTATTTTCATTTACTTGAGACAGGGAAACATCAACTTGTTCTACTTAGTTATTCCATTTAGTTATTGTGAACTCATTGGTTTATTCTTGTATGTGTTCTTACTGGGATCAAACCCACAACCTCATTGCACTAGGACAACATTCTATTCACTTAGCCACCTGGCCAGGCCCTAGAATTCATTCTTATTGAAGGAATCCTTGAAATTTTACAGTTTTAATCACATATTTGCTAGGCCTTAACGGGGAAACAAATGCTTAGACAAGTTCCATATGGAGAAGAGGGTAGAGAATGACCAAAAAATCCCAGAAAAATGTGAGAAGCTATGGCATGGCTAAGGAGTGAAGAAGGGCCAGCAAACCTGGACCATGAGGCTGCGGGTATACAGTACAAGACATTTGGTCTTAATCAGTTTTTGTTATGTATGCATTTCCTTATTTGTGGAATGTGAGTTGCTCGATTATTGAATATATTGTTATTATTTGTTTATTCTATTGATATTTCACTTCATAAATAGAAATCAAGGCAGAAATTTTATCAAAAGTATTTCAAGTGCTGATCATTAGTTTCCTTTCCTCTATTTGTATATATTTTTCTCCATATCTGAACAGTATTGAGACTATAAGTCATAGCATAAATTGACTGGCTTTATTGCCTGTCAATATAATATTGTCTGTCAAAAAAATTAATAAAATTTATTAATTTTCCTTTTATATTTCCTTCTAACCCACCAAATATTTACATAGCATGCCTAGCCATGACAACAAAGTGATTTAGAAATGAAACCCCAAATACTATCATGGGGACAGTACATTGGATCCAGAGTTTTAATTGTTGGAAAAACAAGATTTAAAAAGAAAGCTTGCCACAGTTATGATATAATGCTATATAGGTAGTGATGTGTAAGAGTGTGGCAATGAGTTAAATAAGCCGAGGACATGGACTGTAAAAAATGTAGGACAAAATACAAAAATCAAAGAGAAGAAAAAGGAAGTCTAAGCTAAAAATTCAGAAAATATATAGTCTCCTTTCTGTTTTTGAAATAAAGGTGATGAATGAGCAGGAAAATGTCATTAGCAAACTTTAGAAGATGACCTTAAGCTTCTAGACTGGTGGTGGCACAGTGGACAGAGTGTCAACCTGAGGCACTAAAGTCCCTGGTTTGAAACCCTGAGGTTGCCGGCTTGAATGCAGGCTTACCGGCTTGAGCACAGAGTGGCTGGCCTGAGCGTGAGGTTGGACGCTTGAGTGTGAGATTATCACTATAATTCCAAGGTTGCTGCTTTGAGTAAGGGGTCACTGGCTCAGCTTGACACTCCCCTGCCCCCCCCCATCAAAACACATATGAGAACAAATCAATGAACAACTAAAGTGATACAACTACAAGTTGAAAGTTGATGCTTCTATTCTGTCTCCCTTTCTGTCTCTATCTCTCTCTATATATGTATATATATATATATATATATCACCTTGAAATGTGAGTCTTAATGTTTTTTTAATTTGACATTCTTTTGTAATGAAAATGAAATGTTTATAGTCACTGCTAGACAGTCCATCATTATGGAATGCTTATACAAATGTCAGTTTACATATTTTAGCTTTAAAAATGTCTAAAGTCATTTCTAGATTTTTCTACTTTAGTTCTTAGTTTCCAAATGACACTGTCTTGGTAAAACTGTATTCCAGGCCTTTTGAAATTACAACTAATATCCACAGTTTATCTTGTATTACTTACCATCCACTTCACATACATCATCTCACTTAAATCTTACAATAGCAATAAAAAATTGATATTATTTCTATTTTATAGCTTCAGAAACTAAAGTTCAAGTTTTGTCCTATCTTACAGACTGGCTGTGGCAGAAGTAAGGCAATGTGAATTTAGTTAAGTGATTTAATTTGTCTTCAAATGTGTAAACTGTGAATAATCTAATACAGTTATTGTATTGAGGTAATCCATATGAGTGCTTAGAATAGTACCTGCACTCTGCCAGGCTCCTCTCCCATTGCAAGCTGTCCTGTGCTATAGGTTACACAACTCCCTGGGGTTATCTACACAGAGCTACTTCACATCTGACTCCTAGGTTGAGCGCTGAAGGGCTGGACAAACTTTTCTCTGTATCAGACTTTCGGCTTTCTCTCTTGGTGGAAACTAAAACCTGAAGTGGAGTCACCCAAGCCGTGGAAAAAGAGTCTAGGCGTTGACAGTCGCTTGGAGCATGCTCAGTCCTCCTTGAGTCACAGGGCGGCAGTTCGTATCCACCCGCGGCCGGCGGGGTTCCTGCAAAACCCATGGCGCTACCCGGGGTTCTCCATCACCACTTCCTCCCCGCCCGGGGCGCGCTCCCCGGACACCCACCTACGAGGGCGCTCAGCAGCCGCAACCCCTGCCCGCCGCCTCCCCGCCGTCTACTCCTCCTCCACCTCTGGTTGTGGCGGGCGAGGACACGTCAGGGGACATAAATAAATAAATAATTCCATTCACCCGGCGACAGCGAGTCGAACTGGCGGCGGCTAGACGGGAACTGAGCCCCGCAGCGCCCACCCGGTGCGCCAGAGACCAGGTAAAGTACTCCAGGGAGGCCGAGAGGAGGAGGACAGAGGGAGGCACCCGCGGAGAGAAAGGCGAGCGTGCGTCCCCACCCTGCTGTCCCGCCAAACACAGTTTCCAGTGAGTCCTTATATAGACAGAAAAAACTTCAAAGCTGCCCCTGGAGCAGCACTCGGGTCATCCTGCGCGTGGACAGTGGCGTGGGAGTCGCGAGGGTGCCTGCGTCGGGGAGGTGGCTCCAAGGGGTGCTGAGCTGGAAGCACCCCGCGCACTCGCACCCGCATACTTTCGGCCAGGAGGTGCCCATGTTGTGGGCTTTTTCACGGAAACTCTTCTGATGCGGTGCTTCCGTCTCTCTTTGGACTACGAGTCTCCCGGGGCTGGTTCCCGCCCCGTGTGTCCCCATGTGCTTCCCACCAGCCCCTGGCCCGCCCCTGGCCCGCGAGCATCGTGGGGTGGCTTGGTTGTCGTAGAAGATAGGGCCTCTCGTGGAGCTGCTGGTCACAGTGTGTGTAGGGAGTATCTTCTTGTTTAAGCAGAAGATCGGGGTTCGAACAGGTTTGGAAGGGAAGAAGTACCAGTGAGGTCCGTCTTGCTTCTTTTTCGGTCCCCAGGTACTATTGAGGGAATAGGAGGAGGGTGAAAAGTTGTGTGCTGCTGCGGTATTCGCCCCAGCAGGAGGGGAGTGAGACTTGACGGAGGGCCAGGAAGGGGCTCATACGGGTTTCCCAGGGCTCTGCGCCACGCTGGGGACCAGGCCAGGCAGGTAGCGCGGGAGGCGGGCGGCGGCTCAGGTGCGAACTGCCTCCTCTCAGCGGAGGCGGCCCAGCAGCTGTTCTCTCCAGCCGCTTTTCTCACCGACTTCCGCGAAAGGGATTGCAGACTCTTTGGCAAGGGCGTTTGTGACCAAGGGCCACTTTCCCTGTAGGGTTAGCAAGAATATTTTGTGTTCTACACCAAGGATATTAACATTGTACACACACACACACACACACACAGTCCCACACGTGAGAGGGAATGAGGAGCGGTTTCACAACAAGTGTCTGCCTCCAGTTTTGCAGAAGTCACTAATGGGCTGGGTTGAGTGACAGCAGATGGTGGAAGTAAGAAATTAAGGTTTCACCTCCTCCTCTCGTCCTGGATCTAATAAGAGTCACATCAGAGGAATAAAGTCGCCCACAATGATGAGAGTGATATGAAAAAGACTGGAGGAGCAGTGATAGCTAGATGTTCTTTCCTGGCATTCAGAGCTTTATGGCTCAACCCAAACAGAGCTCAAGAGGGCCACAATGTACTGTGTCATTGGAACCACAAGTACTTAAGTGTGCATTTGAGGGAGGGAGTATGGCTGAAAAATCTGAGCAGGGTGACTTGCAGAGAGTAAAAGCTTGAGAAAGATGACTCATTTAACCTTGATGAAGCAATCCTAGCTCCATTTTTGCTTCTGACATTAAAGCAATATAACTGAGCAGACAATTGAATGATCTCAATGAAAGGGAAACATTATTACCTTAAGAAGCTCAGTGTTTTTATATTAACTCCTAAAGTCAAAAACTGTTCCTTTTTTCTTTCAAAATTCATACCAACAGTTTGCAATTAGGTGCTGCTTTTTTCCTCCAAGTATACCTGTGTTTTAATAGTGGTAAGTAATCTGAAATTTTAACATCTCGTTTTCCAGTGTCCTGTTCGTGAATCTTCCTGTTAATGCTGAATTTATTTTGAGATATGCATTTACTCTTTTATATTATCTAGTTTGGCTTTGAGCTCAAGGGAAATGACCTAAAGAAATATCCTTTATCCAGAGTTATATTTTTGAATCATGGATCTGAAATAAAAAGAAATAACCTGTATTTGCTTTCAGTTCTATATTTGTTCACCACACATTTTTTGAGACATTCTCATAAAAAAAAGTAACTAACTTAATATGTAGACCTAGATTTTAGGCTCAGTTCTGCATTTTGTAAGGTTGTAATTATTTACAATCTCATCCTCAGGTTTTCTTCTCTATAAACTGGGATTGGTGGTACCGATTGTAAAGTGCTATTGTGAGTAATAAAGTGTATGGAAAACACCTAAAACAGAGACTAGTTATTTTAATCCTTTTAGTAGTATGAACATTCATGTACATCCTTGTGCCCTCTGACCATTCAGAGTACAATCAATTTATTTTAAAAATATGTAAGGCAACGTTAAAAATAGGCAAATGTATGTTCTTCTTATTTCCATAAATTGGTTATCAAACAAACATGATTTTAAGTTAATAAAACTGTAACTGGCCCTGGCTGGTTGGCTCAGCGGTAGAGCGTCGGCCTGGCATGCGGGGGAACCGGGTTCGATTCCCGGCCAGGGCACACAGGAGAAGCGCCCATTTGCTTCTCCACCCCCCCCCCCTTCCTCTCTGTCTCTCTCTTCCCCTCCCGCAGCCAAGGCTCCATTGGAGCAAAGATGGCCCGGGCGCTGGGGATGGCTCCTTGGCCTCTGCCCCAGGTGCTAGAGTGGCTCTGGTCGCGGCAGAGCGATGCCACGGAGGGGCAGAGCGTCGCCCCTGGTGGGCGTGCTGGGTGGATCCCGGTCGGGCGCATGCAGGAGTCTGTCTGACTGTCTCTCCCCGTTTCCAGCTTCAGAAAAATACAAAAAAACAAACAAACAAAAAAAAACTGTAACTGGAACTTATTTCATTTTTTGGAAAAAAAAAAAAGAAAACCCTCACTCCTGGGGGATTTTCCTTACTACACACAGGGTTAAAACACCTGAAACTACTCCAGATAGTAAACTGTGGTTGCCAAGATGCGTGAAGTTGGACTTCTGCTCTCAAAAAATTTGTCTGGTCATCCAATTTATTTTCCTCCTACCCTATTGACCTTTAGCCAGTTTCCTTCTCAATGGAACAGGCATATATTCCAAATAACTTGAAAGGAAATTAGCAGTCTAAGAAATGTAAGATATGCTAACAGGCAAATTTGAGAAGGGTATCTGGCCTTAGAAACCTGTATATTTAGCCCCACTCTTGTGCCCATCAAGAATGACTTTGTATAAACAGATATGGGGGATTTTTTTCTAGCTATGAGGGAGGACACTCCCTCCCTGAAAATTATCTTTGCCAATGAAATTATTTCTACTTTTTTAGAGAAGAGACTGAGGTACATTACCTTTCAGACTTTAGACAGACTAATCCACTCAGTCTAAGAAGCCCAAGAAGAGTGTAATAATTATAACAATGTCTCTATAATGCCTACCATGTTCCAGGCATGATGTTACCACTTTCTGTATTTTATCCCCTTAACTACCCTATGAGGTTGATCTGTCAATATCCACATTTACAGAAGAGGAAGTCAGGCACAGAAAGTTAAGTTACTTGCTTAAATAACACAGCTAGAAAGTGACTGATCTGGGACAAGCACTTCTGCAGTCTGGATTAAACCACTAAGTAGTACAGCAGAATCTGAATGATGGCAGAAGCTGAATGAGGGCAGAAGCTGAATGAGGGCAGAAGCTGAATGAGGGCAGGGATTTTGTCAGGTTCTCCATTCCTGGTGTACTACTTGGCACATAATAGTTCTGAATAAATTATAGAAGAAAAAAAAATACAAAGGAAAGAAGGAAGGAGAGAAACAGAAGTGGAGGGAAGGAGGAAGAAGGAAAATGAAAGTGAGCCTGCTTTCCTTCTTTTTTTTTTTACAGAGACAGAGAGAGAGATAGAGACAGACAGACAGACAGGAACGGAGAGAGAAGAGAAACATCAATCATCAGTTTTTCGTTGTGACACCTTAGTTGTTCATTGATTGCTTTCTCATATGTGCCTTGACCGTGGGCCTTCAGCAGACTGAGTAACCCGTTGCTCAAGCCAGTGATCTTGGGTCCAAGTCGGTGAGCTTTGCTCAAACCAGATGAGCCCACGCTCAAGCTGGCGACCTCGGGGTCTCGAACCTGGGTCTTCTGCATCCCAGTCCAACGCTCTATCCACTGGGCCACCGCCTGGTCAGCTGTGCTTTCCTTCTTGCTGCCTGCCTAAATCTGTCAGGAAATTCTACAGGGGCTCAACACTGTAATTCTTTGAAGATTCCTTTGCTTTGTCCTAGTCACTTTGTGAGAGTTACAAAAGCATTGTTTCTTTGGTGTGACAAATTAGCAAATAGAGACTATGCCCAGTAAACACACACACACACACACACACACACACACACACACACACACACATATTCAACATGGAACAAACAAAAAAAGACAAGTTATCCTTCAGGAGTTTGGGTTCAAATTCCAGTTGAGCCACCAGTTGGCTGTACTACACGGGGTAATACTTATATGGTTTTCCTGAACATCAAAGAAGATAACAAATGTCAGGTGTTTTCTATTCTACCTGGCAAATAGAGTGGCATGCATAGTACCAGCTATGTTCTCCTGCACCCTTTATGCATCTTCTTCCCCTACAATCCATCCCACAGAAAACATTTGCCCTGGTTTCCTTACCTTGAAGTGATTTTTATTCAGCTGAACTGCCTTGATGTGGCACTTCTCTTAGGCCAGTTATTGTATTTTTACCTGGAATTATAATTATTTGAGTAGGTGCCCTATCTCTCTTAACTGACATGGTTTTTTGGAGTAGAGACCATGTATGTTTCATCTGGTAGCCCCTGTGGGACAAAGGTCTCTGGCACAGAACAGAGAAGAAGGCTCTGAAGTCTGGCTTATCTGGATTTTGATCTTGGCTCAGCCGTTAACTAGCTGGGGCAGGTTGCTAAACCTCTCTAAATTTTGTTTTTCTCAGCTGCAAAAAACTCTCTAAATATGAGTTTGAGTGTCTGAAGATAAAAGGATCTTCTGTAAAAGGAGAATCATAATCAATTTCATGTGTTGTTGTATAGATTAAGCAAAATAATGCCTGGGAAATAGCACTGTGTGAAGCACATAGTACATAGAAATTACTCAATACAGGTAGCTAATGCTAAGTAATAAATATTTGGCCTTATGTTTCTTAGCTTGGTGTAAGGATCACTGGCTTATTCTTTTACACAGATTTTTGGGAAGCTTTTGCAATGCAAGTTTTCTGTTAGAGGGTGTAACAGTATTGGATTGCATAATATACAGACCGTTAAATGTACTTATTGTTTGAGAGATAGGTCATCCTAGTTCATTACAGGCTTTCTCAACACTGTTTGGATCAAAACTATTAGAAAATGTGTTAGGAAATAACTGCACACTAATTCTTAGTAAGTAATATAACTTTTTTTTAAACTTCTAGGGTAACTTGCAGAGAAAGTTTTATTTTCTCAATTGGTTCCTTAAACAGGGAACCCCTGTGCCTAGTCTACTTGCTACTTACAGTCATAATATGAGACAATAGCCTAATCTGGACCATTAAGAAATAACTCTTGCTACACATATTTGGCAGTTAGTAAAAAAAGGGAGTTATTCATGTTTAACTACAAACTGTCATAACCAAAAACAATGGAAAAAATTAACCACAAGTTAAACAAATTGAACTTAACTATAATAAAACTAGTCCAACTAGGGCTGAACCAGTGAGTGTCAGGGTGCCCCAGATATATTCATAAACATATTCATAAGGACCAGTGTTATTAAAAATGGCAGTTTTAATAAGTGATGCACACATGTATATTTTTTTAATTTTTATTTATTGATTTTAGAGGGAGACAAAGGGAGAGAGAGAGAGACAGGAACATTGATTTGTTCCTGTACATATGTTCCCTGACTGCAGATCAAACCTGCAACCTCTGTGCTTTGGAGTAATGGTCTAACCCAGTGGTCCCCAACCCCCAGGCCATGGACCGGTACTAGTCCGTGGGCCATTTGGTACCGGTCCGCAGAGAAAGAATAAATAACTTACATTATTTCCATTTTATTTATATTTAAGTCTGAATGATGTTTTATTTTTAAAAAATGACCAGATTCCCTCTGTTACATCTGTCTCAGACTCACTCTTGACGCTTGTCTCGGTCACGTGATACATTTATCTGTCCCACCTTAAAGGCCAATCTGTGAAAATATTTTCTGACATTAAACCGGTCTGTGGCCCAAAAAAGGTTGGGGACCACTGGTATAACCAACCAAGCTATCTAGTGAGGATGTGATACATATCTTTTTTTTGAAAATTATTTTCCTGTCCTAATGCCAAACTGTTTTGCAATTATTCTCATTAATATTTATTGACCCCTAAATGAATTTGTAAAACTTTTACAGGGTATTTGAGTGACAGCTGCAAGCTGCCAGTATAAAGATTTTTGTTAAAAGTTTTGATCAGTTAGAACAGTCCCACAAAAAATGTTTATGTGCTTCATTTATCTAAACTGGTGATGCAAATAAATTAGAAACAAACAAACAAAACAAGAAATTGCAATGCATTTTTGGTAATATTGGGCATTAAAACAGCAATTTTAAATTGAAAATATTTAGTATGAGTGGTAAATGCAAGAGAATGTAAACAAAGATCTGTATAAAATGATGGCATTTTTTAGAAGGCATTTTATTTCAAACATTGGCTGTTTCCTCAATTAATAACACAATAAAATGTATTCTTAGTCATCTCTACCCCTATTCAGATGGTGAGTAGAATTAATATATGGAATAATTATAATTTATTTAGAAGAAGCTGTCCTACTAAGTAATTTGCCTGAAGACCTATTTCTTTTGGAGCTTGATTATATAGATAAATAAACAATAAAACTAAAAGACATGCACGTGTTTGAGAAGATTCTAAGGGATGAACTATATTAATGATATTTATTTTTAAATCAATTCTCCAGAATTTCAGAATTTTAGGTTCTATCAGTTCTTCTCAAAGATGCTAAAGGTGCATCTAGCGATAAACAGCAGCATGTGACAGTGTTTCTCAACAGGTGACACTGTTGATATTTTTGGCAGACAACTCTTCATTGTGCAGGAATGTAAGACCCTTTCATTGTAGGACATTTGGTGTCTACAGCCCTTGCCCTCTCCTCAGTAATGATAATTATCTGAAATACCCCTACATTTAAATCGACCCCTTGGAAGAATAGTCTAGCTGTGGTTGAAAACTATTGGTCAATAGGATCAATTTGAGAATGTTTAAAGAAATTATCCTTGATATCAGAGTATCTTCAAATAAGAAATTATCTTATTTTTCCCTCAAAGGATAAAAAAACTCTTGAAAATACTTAGATTTGAAGCAATTAGGTTTTTATTTTAATGTACATATAATGTATTAACATTTAATAATCAGGTTATCATGGATCTCTTAGGCTCCAAATCTTCATTTGCTTTAAAACTGTTAAGAACTGTTGGCATTGTTGGCACCTGCTGCTTCTCAAACTGTTTTTGGCTTCCATGCTCTCTGTATTCTCTTATTACTGCTCTGACTTCATTTGCAGCTTGTTTGATTCTCCTTTCACCTCCTACTCACTAAAGTGTATGCTCCTCAGTTTCTGTTTGGAGTTTTGTTTTTGTGTATATTCTATCGATTGAAAAAACTCATCCTCTCTTGGCCTTGGCTTTCTCCTCAACAAGAACAACTCTCAAGTCATTATTTTCAGCCCTGACCTTCACGTAATCTCTAGACTGACCTTTCCAAATGCCTTCCTGGACAGCTCCCCTTTACAGTGGCTAACACCACCAGCACACTGTGATCTCTTTTGAACTTCCTTTGTCTTCTTTTTTCTGTTATTCCCTTTGCTTTTATTGGTCTTACTTTTTTTTATAGCATTTTAGTCTAGAAATGTTAGAGACCCTCTCTCCCCTTGGCCTTGTGTCTCACAGTCAATTGCTAAGACTTGATATTTGAATATCCTTTTTCCTCTTTCTTTCTATATTTCTCTTTCTTTCTTTCTTTCTTTCTTTCTTTCTTTCTTTCTTTCTTTCTTTCTTTCTTTCTTTCTTTCTTTCTTTCTTTTCTTTTTGACAGAGAAAGTCAGAGAGAGGGACAGACAGGAGCAGACAGATAGGAAGTGAGAGAGATAAGAAGCATCAATTCTTTGTTGTGACTCCTTAGTTCATTGATTGCTTTCTTGTATGTGCCTTGACTAGGGGTGGTGGTGGGGCTACAGCAGAGTGAGTGACCCCTTGCTCAAGCCAGCAAACTTGGGCACAAGCCAGTGACCTTGGGCTTCAAGTCTGTGATCCCACACTCAAATTGAATGAGCCCATGCACAAGCCGGCCACCTCTGGGTTTTGAACTGGGATAGAGCATCCCCGTCTGATGCTCTATCCATTGTGCCACCACCTGGTCAGGTTTATTTTCTTTCTCTTTCTCTTTCTCTCTTTCTCTCTTTCTCTTCCTTCCTTCCTTCCTTCCTTCCTTCCTTCCTTCCTTCCTTCCTTCCTTCCTTCCTTCCTTCCTCCCTCCCTCCCTTCTTTTCTCCCTCCCTCCCTCCCTCCTTCCCTCCCTCTCTTCCTTCCTTCCTTCCTTCCTTCCTTCCTTCCTTCCTTCCTTCCTTCCTTCCTTCCTTCTCTCTCTCTCTCTCTCTCTCTCTCTCTCTCTTTCTTTCTTTCTTTTTCTTTCTGAGAAGCATCAACTCATAGTTGCTTCACTTTAGTTGTTCACTTATTGTTTTTTATATGTGCCTTGACTGGAGGACTCAAAATGAGCCAGTGACCCTTGCTTAAACCAGCAATCTTGGGCTCAAGCCAGTGACCTTGAGCTACAAGCCAGTGACCTACTTGGGGGTTAAGCCAGCAACCTGGGGTATTATGTTGATGATCCCATGCTCAAGCTAATGATCCTACACTCAAGCTGGTGACTTCGGGGTTTTGAACTGGAGACCTCAGCATTCTAGGTTGATACTCTATCCACTGTGTCACCACCAGTCAGGCACAGTTTCCTCTTTTCTGATGCTGCCACAGACTTTGCACTTTTGACATACTTCTTAGAGTCACGTTTTAGTCTCTTAGCCGGTCTTCTCACTTCTAGCCTCTCACTGTACAAGTTAATATTATACGTGCCACCAGATACTCTTGCTGAAGTACTTTTCCTTTATCTACATGTAAATAACACTTTGGTGACTCCCATTACTTAGGTCTAAGGGCCAACATTTCAGTCCTTGTTATTCCAAAGAGCTTTATCAGGTTCATCTCCCAGTGGCATAGTACTTAAGTCAATCCAACAGTCCCCTGTGTTTCATTCATCATCATGCCACTGTATCTTTGGTCATACTGTCCTTTCATCTTAAAATGCTCTAATTTCTTTCAACTTTCATATCTAACTTTAATCTCATCCACACGCTAAACTTAAATATCACCTTTAATTTCCTCTGAAGCTCTGGATAGGATGAAGACACTTTTCTAAAATTTTATAAACATTGCATTTGTAATCTGCCCTACTTATTTTTTTTAAGTGAGAAGAGGAGAGATAAAGAGACAGACTCCTGCATATGCCCAAATGGGATCCATACAGCAACCCGCATGTAGGGCCAAGGCTCAAATCAACAAAGCTATCCTCAGTGCCTGGGGCCAACATGAACTAATTGAACCATTGGATGTGAGAAAGGAAGAGAGAGAGAATGGGAGAAGTGGGGAAAAGAAGTAGAGGGTTGTTTCTCATGTGTGCCCTGACTGGGAGATGAACCTAGGACTTCTATATGCCTAACTGACGCTCTATCCACTGAGCCAACCAGCCAAGGTCTGTCTTACTCATTTTAAACATTTTATTATAGTTATATTTGTATGTCTTCAGTTTCTTCATATAATACAAAATTCTGGGTGTCAGCATAATAATGTATTCATATTTATATACCCTTCAGCAGTTTGGTGGATTATGAAGTTTTAAAGAACTTAGAGGACATCTGTTTCCACTTATTGTATTATTTTTTCAATAACAATTTTCAATAAGCAATCATCTATTGTTTAAGTATGCGCACTGAGGCAGCTTGTTTTTTATCCTCATACAGCTTGGTGTATGAGGATAATGCTCTAACCTCTGACCAACTGAACTACCCAGCCAGGGTGTGACTCAATTCTTATTGCTTCTACTTAAGGTCCTTACTTAGCTTCCTGGGGCCACACAAAATAAATCCCTTTTTGGGTTGATTGACAGCTGGTACACATGGGATGACAGCTCAGATGTTTATGTTTTCTCTATTAATCTAACATATTCTGTTTTTCTATCTGTTCTTTACATGACATGATTATCTTTTTTAGGGAAATATTGGGTAAACAAGTGCTTTTTAGGTTTGCTCCCTTGCTTTGGGGCAGCGCCTTATGTGTAGTCTACAGAAGGCTGCGTGTGCCTGCCCTCAGGGCAGCAGGTGGCAAATTACAGATTGCCTGCTGCCTTTGGGAGAGGCAACTGTTTGCTATTATTTACCAGAGAAGGGGTACTTCCCCTGGCTCGTTTTGCTGGGGAGGACTGAAGGGCTTGGGAGCCCTGCTAAGGCTGGTGGGGGCTTATGAGTCCGGTAAATCCAGAGAATGAGTGCAGTGAATCCCAAGTGTTGCAAGGCATAAGAGCTCATTTTAGAAAAGGAAGCGGTATTCTCTGTGTGTTTGCTTGTCTGCCATTATAAGACTTTAATAAACAGAATAACTCACCATTTTCTGGCTTCACTGTTCCTTTACCATCTGCCCAAATCCAATGGGAACCTGCATGGCCATGGCAGTGGCCACTGGCCTTACAGGAGACTATGTTTTCGGAAGCATACAAGTTGAGGAAAGTCCATAAATGTACAGAATAAACCCTGATTGATTGGCTTGGACAGAGCGGCAGCCCTGCATGTGTAAATCCAGGGTTCAATCCTGGGCCGGACATACATGAGAAGTGACCATCTGTTTCTTTTCCTGTCCCTCTCCCCTTTCTTTCTCTTTTCTCTAGCAGCCAGTGGCTTGATTGGTTTGAGCATCAGCCTCCCAACACTGAACATAACTTGGTTGGTTCGAATGTCGGCCTCACATGCTGAGGATAGTTCATTTGATTTGAGCATTTGTCTCAGACAAGGGTGGCCAGGTGGATCCTGGTCAGGCTGCATGTAGGAGTCTGTCTTTCTATCTCTCTTCTTCTCACTTAAAAAAAAAAAAAGAAGAAGAAAAATTGTACAGAATACGTCAAGAATGAAAATGATTACTCATGAACATAAATGTTTAAACTCTTGTTCAAAACTCAACTGGCTGTTAATACCATCTCTTTTCAGATGGAGTCAAAAGGTGGGAAATAAAAGTGTATGAGAGGATCCACTTGTGGAAGAACCCACTGTTATTTTATGGCTGAACATTTCTCTCTGTGTCCCTCAATGTAATGAATGAGTAAATGACTAAACCACTGAAAGGAAGGAAGGAAAGTAGAAAACTCACTTTAAATTTTGGTTACAATTGGACATTACTGAGTTACATTATCTACCTTAATAGATGAATGCCATAATGGGTAAAGTAACAAACATGTGTGTGTGTGTGTGTGTGTGTGTGTGTGTGTGTGTGTGTGTGTGTAATGAATCAGTTTACAAATACTGGGCCAAAGAAGTGGCTATTAGGTTAAGCTATAGAGATAACATTTGAGTAAAAATAAGTTCTTTATTGAACATTTCAATATGTGAAGCATTCTTTTTTTTTTTTAATGGGGTGACATCAATAAATCAGGATACATATATTCAAAGATAACAAGTCCAGGTTATCTTGTCGTTCAATTATGTTGCATACCCACCACCCAAAGTCAGATTGTCCTCTGTCACCTTCTATCTTGTTTTCTTTGTGCCCCTCCCTACCCCCTATCCCTCTCCCATTCCCCCCTCCCCCCCGTAACCACCACACTCTTATAAATGTCTCTTAGTTTCACTATTATGTCCCACCTACGAATGGAATAATACAGTTCCTGTTTTTTTCTGATTTACTTATTTCGCTTCGTATCATGTTATCAAGATCCCACCATTTTGCTGTAAATGTTCCGATGTCATCATTTCTTATGGCTGAGTAGTATTCCATAGTGTATATGTGCCACATCTTCTTTATCCAGTCATCTATTGATGGGCTTTTTGGTTGTTTCCATGTCCTGGCCACTGTGAACAATGCTGCAATAAACATGGGGCTGCATGTGTCTTTACGTATCAATGTTTCTGAGTTTTTGGGATATATACCCAGTAGAGGGATTGCTGGGTCATAAGGTAGTTCTATTTTCAGTTTTTTGAGGAACCACCATACTTTCTTCCATAATGGTTGTACTACTTTACATTCCCACCAACAGTGTATGAGGGTTCCTTTTTCTCCACAGCCTCTCCAACATTTGTTGTTACCTGACTTGCTAATAACAGCTAATCGAACAGGTGTGAGGTGGTATCTCATTGCCGTTTTGATTTGCATTTCTCTAATAGCTAAAGAAGATGAGCATCTTTTCATATATCTGTTGGCCATTTGTATTTCTTCCTGGGAGAAGTGTCTATTCATATCCTCTTCCCATTTTTTTATTGGATTGTTTGTTTGTTTGTTGTTGAGTTTTATGAGTTCTTTGTATATTTTGGATATTAGGCCCTTATCTGAGCTGTCGTTTGAAAAAATCATTTCCCATTTAGTTGGCTTTCTGTTTATTTTGTTATCAGTTTCTCTTGCTGAGCAAAAACTTCTTAGTCTGATGTAGTCCCATTCATTAATTTTTGCCTTCACTTCTCTTGCCATTGGAGTCAAATTCATAAAATGCTCTTTAAAACCCAGGTCCCTGAGTTGAGTACCTATGTCTTCTTCTATGTACTTAATTGTTTCAGGTCTTATGTTTAGATCTTTGATCCATTTTGAGTTAATTTTTGTACAGGGGGAGAGACTGTAGTCCAGTTTCATTCTTTTGCATGTGGCTTTCCAGTTTTCCCAGCACCATTTATTGAAGAGGCTTTCTTTTCTCCATTGTGTGTTGTTGGCCCCTTTATCAAAAATTATTTGACTATATATATGTGGTTTTATTTCTGGACTTTCTATTCTGTTCCATTGGTCTGAGTGTCTATTTTTCTGCCAATACCATGCTGTTTTGATTGTCGTGGCCCTATAATAGAGTTTGAAGTCAGGTATTGAAATGCCCCCAGCTTCATTCTTTTTCTTTAGGATTGCTTTGGCTATTCGGGGTTTTTTATAGTTCCATATAAATCTGATGATTTTTTGCTCTATTTCTTTAAAAAATGTCATTGGAAGTTTGATGGGAATTGCATTAAATTTGTATATTGCTTTGGGTAATATAGCCATCTTGATTATATTTATTCTTCCTAGCCAAGAACAAGGAATATTCTTCCATCTCATTATATCTTTTTTGATTTCCCTTAACAATGGTTTATAGTTTTCATTATATAAGTCCTTTACATTCTTTGTTATGTTTATTCCTAAGTATTTTATTTTTTTTGTTGCAATCGTGAAGGGGATTATTCTTTTGAGTTCCTTCTCAGTTGTTTCATTGTTGGCATATAGAAAGGCTATTGACTTCTGTATGTTAATTTTGTATCCTGCGACCTTACTGTATTGGCTTATTGTTTCTAGTAGTCTTTTTGTGGATTCTTTGGGGTTTTCGATGTATAGTATCATATCATCTGCAAAAAGTGATACCTTTACTTCTTCTTTTCCGATATGGATGCCTTTTATTTCTTTGTCTTGTCTGATTGCTCTGGCTAGAACCTCTAGTACCACATTAAATAAGAGTGGAGAGAGTGGACAACCCTGTCTTGTTCCTGATTTAAGGGGGAAAGCCTTCAGTTTTGTGCCATTTAATATGATGTTAGCTGATGGTTTATCATATATGGCCTTTATCATGTTGAGATATTTTCCTTCTATACCCATTTTGTTGAGAGTCTTAAACATAAAATTGTGTTGTATTTTATCGAAAGCCTTTTCTGCGTCTATTGATAAGATCATGTGGTTTTTGTTCTTTGTTTTGTTGATATGGTGTATTACATTAACCGTTTTACGTATGTTGAACCATCCTTGAGATTCTGGGATGAATCCCACTTGATCATGATGTATTATTTTTTTAATATGTTGTTGTATTCGATTTGCTAGTATTTTGTTTAGTATTTTAGCATCTGTATTCATTAGAGATATTGGCCTGTAGTTTTCTTTTTTTGTGCCATCCTTGCCTGGTTTTGGTATGAGGGTTATGTTGGCTTCGTAAAATGTGTTTGGAAGTATTGCTTCTTCTTCAATTTTTTGGAAGACTTTGAGTAGAATAGGAACCAAGTCTTCTTTGAATGTTTGATAAAATTCGCTGGTATAGCCATCTGGGCCTGGACTTTTATTTTTGGGGAGGTTTTTAATGGTTTTTTCTATTTCTTCTCTACTGATAGGACTGTTTAGGCTTTCTGCTTCTTCTTGACTCAGTCTAGGAAGGTTGTATTGTTCTAGGAATTTATCCATTTCTTCTAGGTTGTTGAATTTAGTAGCATAAAGTTTTTCATAGTATTCTACAATAATTCTTTGTATATCTACGGTGTCCGTGGTGATTTCTCCTCTTTCATTTTGGATTTTGTTTATATGAGTTCTTTCTCTTTTTTCCTTGGTAAGTCTTGCCAAGGGTTTGTCAATTTTGTTGATCTTTTCAAAGAACCAGCTCCTTGTTCTATTAATTTTTTCTATAGTTTTTCTGTTCTCTAATTCATTTATTTCTGCTCTGATTTTTATTATCTCCTTTCTTCGGCTGGTTTTGGTTGTCTTTGTTCTTCTTTTTCTAGTTCCTTAAGGTGGGAAGTTAAGTGGTTCACTTGGGCTCTCTCTTGTTTGTTCATATATGCCTGAAGTGATATGAACTTCCCTCTTATCACTGCTTTTGCTGCATCCCATAGATTCTGATATGTCGTATTGTCATTTTCATTAGTCTGTATATATCTTTTGATCTCTGCACTTATTTCTTCTTTCACCCATTCATTTTTTAAAAGTATGTTATTTAGTTTCCACATTTTTGTGGGGTTTTTTCCTCTTTTTTGCAGTTGAATTCTAGTTTCAAGGCTTTATGATCAGAAAATATGCTTGGTGCAACTTCAATTTTTCTGAATTTGCTGATGTTGTTTTTGTGGCCCAACATATGGTCAATTCTTGAGAATGATCCATGTACACTGGAGAAAAATGTATACTCAGTCACTTTGGGATGAAATGTCCTGTAGATGTCTATCATATCCAGGTGCTCTAGTGTTTTGTTTAAGGCCACTATGTCTTTGTTGATTCTCTGTTTGGATAACCGATCTAGAGCCATCAGCGGTGTATTGAGGTCTCCAAGTATGATTGTATTTTTGTCAGTTTTTGTTTTAAGATCAATGAGTAGCTGTCTTATATATTTTGGTGCTCCTTGGTTTGGTGCATATATATTAAGAATTGTTATGTCTTCTTGATTCAGTGTCCCCTTAGCCATTATGAAATGGCCATTTTTGTCTCTGAGTACTTTTCCTGTCTTGTAGTCAGCATTATCCGATATGAGTATTGCTACACCTGCTTTTTTTGGGATGTTATTTGCTTGGAGTATTGTTTTCCAGCCTTTCACTTTGAATTTGTTTTTATCCTTGTTACTTAGATGAGTTTCCTGTAGGCAGCATACAGTTGGATTTTCTTTTTTAATCCATTCTGCTACTCTGTGCCTTTTTATTGGTGAGTTTAATCCGTTTACATTTAGTGTAATTATTGATACTTGTGAGTTTCCTATTGCCATTTTATATCTTGCTTTCTGTTAGTTTTGTGTCTTGTTTGATCCTTCTCTTTTGTTTTTCTATATTTTGTTTTTATTTGGTTGTATTCCATACATCTTTCCACTGTTGCTATCTTATTTATCTCATGTGCTTCTGTGGTGGTTTTTTCAATGGTGGTTACCTTTGAATAATGAAAAGGGTCCCTACCCTGTTCATTGTAGCGAACTATTTTGTGAGTACTTTTGCACTCCATCGTCCTTTGCTACTGTTAATCTCCATCTTCTCCCCCTCTTTCTTTTTGTTGTTGTCACAGTTTAAATTTGGTTTTATTGTGTTCTTCTTGGAGCTTTTACTTGTGGCTCTGTTTTTTTTTGTTCTTTGTATCTGATTGGAGAACCCCCTTTAGTAATTCCTGGAGTGGGGGTTTTCTGATGATAAATTCCCTCATCTTTTCTGTATCTGTGAATGTTTTTGTTTCTCCTTCATATTTGAAGGATAGCTTTGATGGGTATAGTATTCGTGGCTGAAAGTTCCTCTCTTTCAGGACTTTAAATATTGGGGTCCATTCTCTTCTAGCTTGTAGAGTTTCTGCTGAGAAATCTGATGATAATCTAATGGGCCTTCCTTTATATGTTGTATTCTTCTTTTCCCTGGCTGCCTTGAGAATTTTTTCTTTGCTGTTGGTTTGTGTCAATTTCATTATGATATGCCTTGGAGTAGGTTTGTTGGGGTTAAGAAAACTTGGAGTTCTGTTTGCTTCTTGAACTTGAGGCTTTAGTTCTTTCCACAGGCTTGGGAAGTTCTCATCTATTATTTGTTTGAGTATGTTCTCCATTCCATTTTCTCTCTCTTCTCCCTCTGATATACCTATTATTCTTATGTTATTCTTTTTGATGGAGTCAGATAATTCTTGTAGGGCTATCTCATTTTTTTTAATTTTTGAGTCTCTTTCTTCTTCTCTCTGTTGTGCCTCAAGTTGCTTGTCTTCTATTTCACTAATCCTCTCTTCTATCTGACCTGTTCTATTAGCTAAGCTTGTTACTTCGTTTTTCAGCTCGTGAATTGAGTTTTTCATCTCTGTTTGATTTGTTTTTATAGTTTCAATTTCCTTGGACATATATTCTTTGTGTTCATTGAGTTGTTTTCTGAGCTCCCTAAATTGCCTTTCTGTGTTTTCTTGTATATCTCGGAGGATTTTTAGGATTTCTATCTTGAATTCTCTGTCATTTAGCTCCAAGGTTTCCAATATATTAAATTTTTTCTCCATAGATTTTTCCTCATCTAGCTGTGTTACCTCTCTTTCTTTTGTATCCATGATATTCGATTTTCTCTTCCTTAATGGCATCTGAGGGTGGTTTTGTTGATAGTATTAATGAGATTTAATAAAGAATAAAAAGTTTAAAAAAATAATAAAAAAAATCGAAAAGAGTTGTTTTTTTTAAAAAAAAATTAATAATGAAATAAAGAAAAATAAAATAAAATAAAAATTAAGAAAAAAAAAAAAAAGGAAATTATTCCCCCCCTCCTCTTTTCCTCTCCTCTCCTTTCCCCTCTTTCTTGATAAAATCTTGTGGTGGACTGTGAATTATAACAAACAATGCCTGTGATGGAGGGCCTGAATTGGGGAAAAGTAATAAAGGGGCAAAAAAAAAAAAAAAAAAAAGAAAGAAAGAAAAAAGAAAAAAAAGAGCGTATGGACCCACAAAAAGCAAATAAGGAAAAAATTTGGTTCAAGAATAAAATGATTTGCTTTTAGGTGTTGGTTGTCTAAGAGTTATGATGAGAGGATTAAGAGGAAAACGGAAAAATGGGGGGACAAATTAAAAAATTACTATTGTATTTAGTGGAACAAGAACTAGATAATATGGAGAGCCAGGGATGGGAGCACTGCTAGTGAGTTAAAAAGGTGAAGTAAAAACCCCCCAAAATGCCACAAACATAAGTTTGAGTCCCAGATAAGATAATTTGTTTGTTATTGAGGTTTGAATGAGAGGAGATGTAAAGGAAAAAGGAAGAAACTAATATAGAGGGGAAAAGAAAGAGAGAGAGAGAGAGAAAAAAAAAGAGGGAACCACTAAAAGAAGAAAAAAGAAAGGAGAGAGAGAGAGAGAGTTAAGGGTTTTGGAGTGCAACCCTCATAGAGAGAAAGGAAGAGAAGAGAAAAGATAATGGGAGATGTAACACTTATGGGTAGTGTAGTTCAAGGAGAGGAGAGAGTAAGACCGGTAGAGAGTTAATCGGCCAAATTGGAGGAGGAAAAAAAAAGTATCAAGAATGAAGATAAGAGAAACAAATGAACAAATATAATAAAATGGGATAGGTTATAAAGTCTGCAGATTATTCTTGATTTTGAGAGGTTATCTTCTTGCTTTTTCTTTTCTCTCCCTCTTCCTGGTCGGTGACTCTGTACCCCGGGTTTTGCCCCTTTGCCACGCTCAGGTGGAGGTTTGCAGTTGATAAGTCTCTATGGCAATGTCATGTATTGTGCTTTAGTCTCGTTGGCAGTCGAGGCTATTAGCATTTATAGGCTCCGACAGTGAGAGAGTCCGTGTTCCTGGAGCCTTTCTCCTAGTCTTTCCTTCCTCAATTAGTAGCCTGATAATCCAGCTATGTGGTTGCTGCTGCCTCTGCCTGGATAGTAAGAGGCTCAAAGAGCTGGCAACTCCCCACTCTATTTCCACTCAGCACAGGGCTCTGGGTAAGGCTCAGTCAGTCAGAGCTGCTAGCATAATCAGGCGGGCTTTCCACCCACTCACAGACCTCTGGCTCTGCCACTCTGTCCGGTAACACAAGCGGGTGCCCACTTCTGGGGCGCTTGGAGGAAACTCTCACTCACTGGCTGCGCGCGCAGACCAGGATATCCGGCCAGCAGTCTCACGCTCTGAGTGAAACCCCCGACCGCAGGGAAAAGTTGCAGCGTTGGAATTGAGTCTCGCTCCGTCCCCGTGCGCGGCTTTTGCAAGGCGCTGGGGCGGCCCGAGATTCCGCTTTGGCCCACACAAAGGCCCCTGACTCTGCTCCTCTGTGCGATGACACGGGCGCGCACTGCCGAGGCACTCGGAGGAATCGCTCACTCCTTATCTGCGCGCGCAAACCAGGATATGAGGCCGGCCGCTTTCCCTCTGAGTGAAACACCCTCGGCAAGGAAAATCTCCACCATTGGAATTAGTTCTCACTCCCTCCCGTGCATGGCTTTCCCAGGGCGCTGGGGCTGCCCAGAGACTCTGCCCTCGGCCCACAGAAAGGCCTCTGACCCTGCCTCTCCGTGGGGCAACACGGGCACTGACTCCCGGGGCCTAGGAAGAAATCTCTCGCCCACTAACTGCGCACCAACCAGGAGACCGGGTAAAATGGCTGCGCCGCTTGTCTTTCTTTGTTTGGGTTTGGCGCGAGTGTTAGTTTGTATTGCCCGGGTTGCCACAGGATCAGATATTCCTCGGCTTGGATCTCCGTGCCACAGCCTGGTTCGGCCATTTGTATTCACCCCCTTTGCCCGCCTCAGTTTCTATATTCACAGTTACCAGAGAAAGCCGCCCTGTTTAGGTTAGTGAGGAAGGCGGAGCATTTCTTACTCCCTATTTCCTTCGGGGTTTGGTTATATATTTAGCCAATTTTTCACTCAATCATACCTTTGGGTGTATTGCGAAGCATCTGGAAGCTCCAAGTATAGGTTTTTCTGTTTCTGGTTGAAGATCTTGTTGAGTTTTGGGGGAGATTTATCGGTATCGCTTCCTACCCTGCCATTACTCTGACGTCATCTCGTGAAGCATTCTTTTACACATTTATTTTACATGTTTTAACTAATCTTTAAAACCTTATGACCTTTGCTTGACCAGGCAGTGATGTAGTGGATAGAGTGTTGGCCTGCGATGATCAGAACCTTTGAAGCCCCAAGGTCACCAGCTTGAATATGGGATCATAGACATGACCACATAGTCACTGGCTTGAGCCCAAGGTCTCTGGCTTGGGCAAGGAGTCACTGATTTGGCTAGAGCCCCCAGTCAAGGAACATATGAGGAAGCAGTCAACAACTAAGGTACCACAACTATGAGTTGATGCTTCTCATCTCTCTCCCTTCCTGTCTGTCTCTCTGTCTCTCTTTACAAAAACAAACAAACAAAAACTTATTACCCTCATTTTTCAAATAAGAGAATTAAGATTCAGAGGTTTAAGTATCTTACCCAAGGTTATAGATCTTGTCAGTGGAGAAATCTGAATTTGAATCTATTAACCACAATATATATTTTCAATATTAATATTTTAAAATAATCAATGATGGAGTAGATTTTAAGAGATTCCAGAGGGAGGAAGTTTGAGAAATGTAAAAAAATATATGAAAAAAAAAGACTAGGTAACTACAATAAGTTTTGATCTGTTAAAACATCAAGTCAGCAGAATGATAAGGCTTCCTCATTGTTTAGAAAATGCATCTGGAACCAAACCAGGAAGCGTGGAGAAAATAAAAACCTCTTGTGACTGTTTGTGAACTCAGAGAGGCTAGAGAGCTAGTAGGGACTGAAGAAATGTCAAGTTCAGAATATGATGAGATGGAAGGAGATTTGACTTGGGCTGGTGAAAACACAATACAATAACAACAGTAATAAACAGATGATGTATTTTTTATTAATTTTTTACCCAGTGTCACCTCAACAAATTTAATTAGAAAAATTTTCAGGGGGTTGGGTTCCTAGAAAGAGTACAAGTGAATTTTCTGGGATGATGGAAATTTTCTGAAATGGTAGAAATCATTTACATATTAACGGGCATGTGGGTTATACACAGCTGAATATATCTGTGAAAACTAAAACTGTACACTTAAGAACTGTACATTTATCTGATTACAAATTATATAATAACTGTATAAAACTTTTTTTTGTTTGTTTTTGTTTGTTTGTTTTGTTTTTGCGTTGGTTTTTTTTTTGGCAGAGACAGAGTCAGAGAGAGGGACAGATAGACAGGAAGGATGAGAGATGAGAACATCAATTCTTCGTTACGACTCCTTAGTTGTTCATTGATTGATTTCTCATATGTGCCTTGATCGGGGGGCTACAGCAGACCAAGTGACCCCTTGCTTAAGCCAGCGACCTTGGGTCCAAGGTGGTGAGCCTTGCTCAAACCAGATGAGCCCATGCTCAAGCTGGTGACCTCGGGGTCTCAAACTCGGGTCCTCTGTGTCCCAGTCGGATGCTCTATCCTCAGTGCCACTGCCTGGTCAGGCTGTATAAAACTTTATAATGAATATTTCTCTGGCTAACAGCAAGAGAATAAAAAAGAATATTATTCCACTAGCCGTAGTTGCAAGGTGGTAGGGGAAGAGAGTGCATGGTCATTGGATTCCTGTGGAAGGCCCAGGCTGTGGGTGCATGAACGGAGCAGGGTCTGGTGAATTCTCATGGATGTGTATATGTCTTATCTGCAGTGAAGTGTAATTTTAAATTTAGCTTCTGACATATTTCAAGCCAGAGAATACAATTCTTCTTTAGCAATTATTTATTTGTTCACTGTGCTCCAGACACCATTTTATTTTATTTTTCAATTATAATTTATAGTCAATATTATCAATATTTCATATTAGTTTTAGTTTTATAGCATAGTGGTTAGACAATCATATACTTTACAAAGTGTTACTTATAATATTTCCAGTACCCACCTAGCACCATATTTATAGTTATTACAAGTTATTGACTATATTTTCTGTGCTGTATCTCACATCCTCATGACTGGTAACTACTAATTTGTACTTCGTAATTCCTTCATTATTTCACTTAGTCATTCCATTCCCACCCCCTCTGGCAACCATCAATCTATTCTCTGTATCTGAGTCTGTTTCAATATTGCTTTCTCATTTTTGTTCTTGAGATTGCACATATAAGTGAAATAATATGGTACTTATTTTTCTCTGTCTGACTAATTTCACTCAGCATAATGCCCTCTGGGTCCATCCACACTGTCTCACAGTCATAAAAGGTAAAATTTCATTCCATTGTATATATGTACCGCTACTTTTTATTGTTTATTGATGGACACCTGGGTCGTTTTCATGTCTTGGCTATTATTGTAAATAATGCTACCGTAAACATAGGGGTGTGTATATTCTTTCAAATTAGTGTCCAGACACCATTTTAGATGTTAGAGAAAAGGCTAGGGATAACACAGGCAAGTTTCTTTCAGTCTTGAGCCACATAAATAATGGAACATATTCTCAAAGCAAACTTACACAATTCTTGTTTTTCAGTGACCTTTTTATAGATCTCCAATGTCTTCTCCCTGTCATTTGCTTCCTTTGTTGATTCTTTTCCTTTTTTCTCCATCTCAGTGTCACATGCTAGATCAGGGACTTTGTAAATAGAAGATGACATTTTGATTTAGTTATGTCTAGTGTTTAACCAAAATCAAGATATATAAATTTTCAGGGCCCCAATTCCTTTATTTTTAAAAATTTAAACAATATTCCCTAGCCAGATAGCTTGACTGGTTAGAGCATTGTCTGGAACAGCAGAGGCTGCTGGTTCGATCCCTGGTCAGGGCACATACAGGACCAGATTGATGTTCTTGTCTCTCTGTCTCTTCCTCTCTTTCTAAAATCAATAAAATAAAGATTAAATATATATAAACAATAAAACTTATATCATGGGGTTGTTGCTGGAGAAGAAATAAATAATGTCAGTAAACAATCAGTGGTAATCATAAGTATGTTTGCTTTTTTCTTTACCTCTGTTTTTGGCAGAGCCTATTCATTCTTGAGGAACTTTTTTGCACAAGTGTTTATAAGTTATGATATTGCTATTCATAGCCTGAACCAATTAGGAGATTTACAGAACAATAAAAGCAGGGATTCATTGACTTCCCAATATGGACAAAACTCTGGTTTGGGGCACATTCTGGCACTGATGTTGATGCAGTACAAACATTTAAGTGCCAAATTTTTCACTTAGTCCAAAAGTATTACTATTAATTGGGACTACATCCCAAGAGAATTTTGAGATGGGCATTTCTTACTTTCCACTTAGATATAGTAGCACACAGAAGCTCATTTAAAAGCTAGCAGACACCAAAAAGACAAT
This sequence comes from Saccopteryx leptura, assembly GCF_036850995.1. NCBI lineage: Eukaryota > Metazoa > Chordata > Mammalia > Chiroptera > Emballonuridae > Saccopteryx > Saccopteryx leptura. The sequence continues at coordinate 175,800,283 of NC_089504.1, read as the reverse complement.
CATTCTATTATTATGACTTAGAGATTTTTTTTATATTAAGACACAAAAGGTATGTCAACATAACTACTGATGCCACTTACATGCCTCCAATGTGCTTGATCTTTTATATTTTGTATTTTGAGTATTCATTATCACCATGCAAGATAGATTATATTCATTACAGAGGGAATGAAGACTCAGCAAGGCAAGATGAGGCTGTCCATTAGAGAACCCCAAGAATCAATGCTTCAGTAGGTGTTTTAATACAGGTGAGATGCTAATGGCAACTAAATCTTACTCCATATCTTAAATCAATTTAAATCAGTAAGTAATTAAGTGTATGAAGTATTCTGCATAGAGACATGGAAAAAAATCTCTATAAAACATCTTTCCTCATTGCTTAAGGAGATTGTAATTTCAGAGATATACTCTGTGTATGTACTATTTAAAGATACAATCCAGAGTAGGATGAAGTGTCAAAAGAAATAGTAGAGAGCAGTGATGTCCTAGGATAAAGGTTGACAACCTATAGCCCTGGGTAGTATTCAGCCAGCTGCCTGTTTTTACAAATAAAGTTTTTCTGATACAACTACCAGTTAGTTTCACTATACTTTGTGGCTGCTTTCCTGCTGCAGGGAAGAGTTGAGTAGCTATGACAAAGCCTGCACAGCCTAAAATATTTATTATCTGGCATTTTGGAGAATAATTTTTGTTTGACCCCTGCTCTAGGATTTCATAAAAGGGAGATTTTACTATGTGACAGAAGAATCGAAAAAGGCTTGAATGAAAGAACTGAAACCTTTTGGAGCTGAGGGGTAGTATTTTAAGTGAAATGAGGAGATGGCCTTTGTAAGTGCTATAAATCTCCAAAGTGAAAGCAAAAACAAGGATAAATATAAAAGCCTACTGGAGTATAAGAATCACATCACTATGTATAATTCATAGAATTTTATAAATATTTGTCTATGAGTATTTTTTGTGAGTGTTCATCTAGAACAGTGATTCTTCAATTTGATGAAATATTTGAGTCAATCAGTGAACTTCTTAAAAATATAGTCTTTTTTTACCCTGTAATCTGGGATACTAAAGTTTAACTCATGTGGAAAATCACTGATCTAGAATATTTACTCATCTGATAAAATTGATTACTTTTTGTTAAAGAAATAATCTCCCATGTTGTCTCTACCTTCAGGAAGTACACTCATGCTGGACCTACCCTAATAAGTTTTGCTAGTAACTACTTAAAATAAAAGAAATATTAGATATAGATAACACAACTAAGTGACTTCACTGTGCCAAGAGCTTTTTATACCTTATCTCATTAAAGATTTAAAATAGCCCAATGAGATAAATGTTATTATTTATAGAAGAGAATACTAAGGATTAGATGGGAAAATAATTGACTTAAGACTACAATACTAGTAGAAATTGATTCTTTTAAAAAGAGAAACTTTTGGAGCTAATATACATAGGAATGGACTTGCAGATATTAAAAAAGAGTTTTCAAATTTGTTTTAATGTAACTTATTATTTTCTATAAAAAACATTGTGCAATATTTTTTAATAAACATTAAGACTGCTTTCACTACAGATATTTCTGAAAAATTTTATTAGAAATACTGATATAGCCTGACCAGGCAGTGGTGTAGTGGATAAAGCATCATCCTGGGATGCTGAGGATCCAGGTTCAAAACCCTGAGGTCGCCAGCTTCAGTGTGAGCTCATCTGGCTTGAGCACAAGATCATCGACTTCAGCATGAATCATAGACATGATCCCATCATCACTGACTCGAGCCCAAAAGTCACTGGCTTGAAGCCCAAGGATTCTGGCTTGAGCAAGGGATCACTGTCTCAGCTGGAGCCCCTGGTCAATGCACATATGAGAAAGCAATAAATGAACTAAGATGCCACAACAAAGAATTGATGCTTCTCATCTCTCTCCCTTCCTGTGTGTCCCTGTCTGTTTCTCTCTCTCCCTCCCTCTCTCCCTCCCTCCCTCTCTCTCTCTCTCTCTCACACACACACAATAAATAAATAAATAAATAAATAAATAAATAAATAAATAAATACTGATACCATAGACACAGACAACAGTATGGTAGATATCAGAAGGAAGGGTGGTGCTGATAATAAAGAGTAAAAAGTGTCAAATAAATGGTGACAGAAGAAGATATGACTTTGGGTAGTGAGAACCTGTGAAGCCAGTGGCCGCAGCCACCATCACAGCTGCCTGGCAAGTGCAGGTTCGCATTAGATTTGGACAGTCGGTAATGAAACAACAGAGCCAAAAACTGGTGGGCCATCACCTTTAATCCTAGCTTGCACCTGGCGGGAAAGTAAAAACACACACTGAACTCCAAAACCCACTCATTCAGTGCTCTCAAAGCTACTGACTTATCTGAGTTTCCTAGAATTGAAAGTATCTACCTCACCAGCCTTATTCACCTCTGTTCCCCATCTCCTTCTCTCTGCTCTCCTACAGCATGGCTCCTCCTTCAGCACTCCACCATTTTGGCTACTTCTCTCCTCTCTTCCACGTGGCCTTTCTCTGCTCTCTAATGCTAATCTCAGGAACCAAGAGCTCAAGCTCCTGGTTGCCCCCCTTTATAGTGTAGAAACCAAAACCTTTAATCCAATATACAAACAAGGGAGTCTCTGACACAGTCTCTTATCTGAGGCATGACGGGATTCCTCATGACAGTGCACCACCTCACATCAAAAAGGGTGGGAAAGGCTTAGTCCTAAAACCAAGCCCCAGGCTACAAGGATCCTGCCTGCCCACAGCCCACCCCCAACACACATTAATATAATCACACCCATTCCAAGCAAGAAGGGCAAATAATATTATCACTTGGGTGACGGACTTCCATGTGGGCAGTGCTATCTTTAACAAAGTGAGCCTAATATATTTTATCTGCCCAACAGAACCCAATACAATATACAGATCATGTATCATAGAAATGTACACTTGAACTCTATATGATTCCATTAACCGATATTACCCCCAATAAATTTAATTTAGTAAATTTATTTTTTTTTTTGTATTTTTCTGAAGCTGAAAACGGGGAGAGACAGTCAGACAGACTCCCGCATGCGCCCGACCAGGATCCACCTGGCACGCTCCCCAAGGGTGAAGCTCTGCCCACCAGGGGGCGATGCTCCACCCCTCTGGGGCATCACTCTGCCTCGACCAGAGCCACTCCAGCACCTGGGGCAGAGGCAAGGAGCCATCCCCAGCACCCGGGCCATCTTTGCTCCAATGGAGCCTTGGCTGCGGGAGGGGAAGAGAGAGACAGAGAGGAAGGGGGGTGGTGGAGAAGCAAATGGGCGCTTCTCCTATGTGCCTTGGCCGGGAATCAAACCCGGGTCCCCCGCATGCCAGGCCGACGCTCTACCACTGAGCCAACCGGCCAGGGCCCCCCCAATAAATTTAATTTAAAAATATTGATAATTGCCCAGAAGTATATATTTTCTCTCTGCTTTTTTTCTGTTTCTGTCACTTTCTGTCTGCAACTCTTCATTCTTAGCCTTGCCTGTTAACATTTAGCTTTTTGTTTTGTTCACTTTTAATCCTTCCTTTTTCTAATATTTATCTAGATTCTAGTTACTTACTGCATGATATCTTCAATGTAGCAGTCAAGTGCTTGAATGCATTTTCCTAATGGGATGGTATCTTTCAGAAGTAAAACAAAAATATCAATACAAGTGTAAGGCCAGTGGCTGCCACCATGACCATGCAGGTTCTCATTGAATTCGGAAAAGGAACTGTGCAGCCAGAAAATGGTGAGCTATTCCATTTATTAAAGCCTTGTCACAGTGGATGAGCAAACAGGCAGGGAAGACCGCATCCCTTTCTCTCAGGGCTCACAAACCCCAACTCCCTGGCACTTGCAGGCCTCCACCAGCCTCAGCAGGGCTCCCAAGGCCCTCAGCACTCTCCAGCAAAACAGGCCCTGTAGAAATACCCATTCTATGGCAAACACTCGCTTCTCTTCGTGGAGGCAGGCAGTCCGCAATTTGCAATCTTCTGCCTTGAGGAATAAGCACACCTCAGCCTTCCATAGACTATACACACAGGGCGCTGCCCCAATACAAGCAAGCAAACCTTAAACACACTTGTTTGCTCAACAAGTTAATACCAGTTCCTTTTTCTGAACTTAAGCAGCAGGTACGGCAGAAATATTTTCATGTCACTAATTGATATGACAGAATAATAACTAGAAAGAAAAAGGTGAACGATTCAGAAGAAGCCTCAGGAAGTAAAAAAAGATATAAGTCTGTACCCCACGGGCCACATTAGCATCTCTTTGGAGACTAACCTGGACACTTGTGCCACAAAGAGAATATTAATTACACATGGTAATGGCCTGCTATGGGAGGATTTACAGATATAAAGCTCAACTAAAAATTATTTCTTTTTATTATTAATTTCCAAGTAACATATGCATTAATTTAAGAAAAAATACTGCAGTAAGGAGACATGCAAATTTTCTTTATTTTTTTAACTTTATTTTTATAAATAACATTAGTTTGTTACTTTATCTCAGTAAGATGCATGGACGCATTATCTACATTTGTTTTTGAATCTATAAAATAAAAGGAAGAGATACTTGTATAAACCTATCACCAACTTTAAAAAAAGTATTTTAAATGCTTAGAAACCTAATTATTACTGTTTATTAAGATGCTTTAGTATTTATGGTCAAAATTATTATGTGTGTTTGGTTCATAACTGTTGTAAGAGTGAATATTCCATCTAACTTTTTAGTCTATAGATTATTTTAAGTTATTTCACATCTTATCGGGCCTCTTATTTTACTAACTTTGTCTTAAAGTAATAATACTTAATGTCTCTTCAGCTATACAGTCAGATTTTGAGTTGTGGTCTATAAAATCTAAATTTGAAAGTGTAATTTTTTTATATTCTCTTGGTGTCTTAAGGATGTTCTTGTTCCTTTTCTTTCTCTTTCCCTTCCGCTTCCCTCCCCTCCAGTCCCCTCTTCTCCCCTCCCCTCCCCTACTTTTTCTTCCCTTCCCCTTCCTTTTCTTCCCTTTCTTTTCCTCTTTTCTTTTTCTTTTAAGTGAGAGGAGGGGAGATAGTGAGACAGACTCCCACATACACCCAGACTGGGATCCACCCGGCTACCCAATCTGGATCCCATTCTCAAATCAACCAAGCTGTCCTCAGCGTGGAGGGCTGACACTCCCACTGGCTGTGGGAGGGGAAGAGAGAGAGAAGGGGGAGAGGAAAGGAGAGAAGCAGAGAGTTGCTTCTTATGTGTTCCCTGACCAGGGATCGAACCCAAGATGTTCAAACGCCAGGCCGATGCTCTAACCACTGAGCAAATTGGCTCGGGCTGCTAAATATTTTCAAAAAGGTTTACACACTCAAGTGTTAGAATATTGTAAAGGAGAAAGAGAAGGCAAATAACATACTCAGTGCTTGTTCTGTGCCAGAGATATGGCTGTGGGGCTTTATGTGCATCACCTCCTAAAAGCTATTACCTGACCACCTCAACAGTCCTATAATATGGACATTGCTATCACTGATTTAAGATGGAGATAAAGCACCTGATATTGCCAATAGATTATATTTATCTCCAAAATCTACATTTTCCCTCTTCTATTCCATGTAGTTTTTCCAGGCATAGTTGAGCCCTCCCTCTCTGTACACACATTTCATAGAAAAGGAAAATAAAGAAGATAAAAGAGAAATTCTTAAGACTTTATTCTTTTTAAATGTGCTAATTAAGTAAAGCATGTTTTTAAAAATCAAAATCATACTTTGAATTCTTTCTTAAAAAACAAAAGACAAAATTAAAACAATAAAAGAAATGGTGGCAAAGTTTGATTTAGCCCTTTTACCACATTGTGCTGCTATGACATAACTAGAAAGCCCGGCGGTCATATGAAATGACTGCTGTTCTAGATATTATAAATTGTAATTAAAATGATTTGTGCAAAGGTGTCTGCTAATTCAAACTGAATTACCCAGGGCAGGCGGTGAGGACGGCCCTTTGCTTACTGCCCCACGGGGTTTCCCCTTCTACTTGCTTAATTGCTTAAAGTAGAGTGCAATGAAGGAAACCACTGGCGGTACATTTCTTAAGAGGCACCGCTAGCTCAATAAATAAAGGTGATTTAAATAATAAAATGTTAATTCACATGTCAAAGATCTCTTTGTACACAACATTTCTTGTGTAGATCTTTCCATCATTTTTAAGCTCGCCTTGCAGAGGACCATCAATTATTTTTAATTTTACGTCCGTTCTTTCACGAACTCTTTGAACAGGCAACATAAAGTTGACCGTGTCCAAATGCAGGCTCAGGTAAAAAAATGCCAACATGCTTAAGCATTTGGCCCTGAGACTTATTGATGGTCATAGCAAAGGCAAGTTTTACAGGAAATTGTCTACGTCTCAATTGAAACGGCAACCCTGTTTGAGATGGAGCCAAATCAATTCTTGGAATGACATGTATTTCACCTTTAGAGGAGCCAGTCAGAGACTTAGCTATTATGACATTATTTTTCAATTGGAGAACCTCTAGTCTTATACCATTGCAAAGATCCCTTCTGGTGTTAAGATTTCTTAACAGCATAATAATTGCTCCAATCTTTAACCTCAATTTGTGAGGTGGCATGCCAGAAGGCAGGACTATTTGAATGCCGTGGCAACTTCACCCCATTGGCTAGTACAGTTACGCAAGCAACCAATAAGCTATCGGCGACAAACAGACACTTAAGCCACATATAATAAAGATACCACATACAGTGTATTTATAAACAACAGAAATTTATTTCTCATCGTTGTGGAGTCTGGAAGTCTGAGCTCAGGGTGTCAGCATGGTTGATGAAAGTCCTTCTAGGTCTCAGACTTCTTTTTTTTTAGTTTTTTTAAAGACTTTATTTATTTTAGAGAAGGGAGAGAGAGAAAGAAAAGGGGGGAGGAACAAGAAGCATCAACTCCCATATGTGCCTTGACCGGGCAAACCCAGGCTTTCAAATGGGCTACTTCAGTGTTCCAGTTGGACGCTTTATCCATTGTGCCCCCACAGGTCAGGCATAGGTCTCAGACTTCTCATTGTAGTTTTGCTTGGCAGAAGGGATGAGGGGGCTTTGCAAGGTCTCTTTCTTTTTCTTCTACTTCTTCCTTTCTGCCTCTTCCTTCTTCTTTTTATAAAAGCACTAGTCCCTTTCATGAGAGCTCTACCTTCATAGCCTAAGCACCTCCCAAAGACCCTACTTCCTAATTTGATTTATTGGCATTTAAATTTTAACACATAAGTTTGGGAAGCCACAAATGTTCTGACCTTAGTACACACACATAATCTTTTTTCAAACATGTTAACTTTATGAACTATGTATGTTGGGGCTGATGAAAGTCCAAGACTTCAAATGGACAAAGGTAACATTATTTAGTTAAGGCTATCTCTAAATAATTGGGTTTTAAATATGTATTTGGGGGGGGTTATTATTTTTTTGAATACTTGATTATACTATATTAAGCAGGTCCATTCACCTTCATTTATACCTTAATAAGAAAGGTATCTAAATAATAAAATCTTATTAGTATTTGCTTCATTAGAATGACAGAACTTCATTATGATTTGGAATTTATGTAAAAGTACATCTTAAATTTTATTTCAAAGGGACTTGGAAGGTCCCTCATTATAACCAATTTAGCTCTTAATTATAGCCTAATAATAAGGACTTTGAAGATGATGCTATAATGAAATTCCAGCATACATGTTTAAAAATGTGTTTTTTTCATAGTAACGCGCAACTTCAAAGTAGGTGACTGAGATATTACATGTTTTAAAATGTGAAGCAGTTGAGTTGAATATTATGTTTTATTTATCAAAGCTCTATAGTATCTAATACTCTTAAAATGCAGGAGTTTTTTACAGAGTTGACAATAAATATGACTTGTACATTGCTCTTGAAATGACATCTAACTTGACTTCAAAGAGATATCCAAACAATAATAGTTGGAATATTACCAGTTATTAATACTACTTACTGAATAGTATGTTATAGGAGACAGTTGATAAGAAAAACAAATTATTTTTTAATTTTATTAAATTTATTGGGGTGATATTGGCTAATAAAATCATATAGGTTTTAAGTGCACAATTCTATAATATATCATTGTATATTTACTATTCAAAATCAGATCTCCTATCACCATATATTTTACCCACTTCACCTTTTATTAAATGCTCCATTGTTTATTTATTTATTGATTGATTGATTGATTTTGAAAGAGAGAGGAAAGGTGGCAAGAGAGAGACAAAGAGAGACATCAATTTGTCGTTCCACATATTTATGCATTCATTGGTTGATTCTTGTATATGCCATGACCAGAGAACAAACCTGCATCTTTGGCATATCAGGACAAACTGAGCTACTCAGGCAAAGCCTAAATGTTTCATTGTTTATTGAGCACTTTTATGAACAGACTAAGAGCACAGACCATGTATCTCTTTTGTGTGTGTGTCTGTGTGTGTGTGTGTGTGTGTGTGTGTGTGTGTATGTGAGAGAGAGAGAGAGAAATAGAGAGGACAAAGAGGGACAGGGAGGGAGAGAGATAAGAAGCATCAATTCATAGTCATGGCATATTTATTGCTTCTCATATGTGCCTTGATCAGCAGAACCAATGACCCCTTGCTCAAGCCAGTGACCTAGGGCTCAAGCCAGCAACCATGGGATCAAGTTGATGATCTCATGCTCAAGCTGGCAACCCTATGCTCACGCTGGTGAGCCTTTGATCCAGATGAGCCCATGCTCAAGCCGGTAACCTTGAGATTATAACTCTGGGACCTCAGTGTCCCAAGTGAATGCTCTATCCACTGTGCTACCATGTGTCAGGCAAGATCATCTATTTTTTTGGTGTGTGATAGAGAGAGACAGAGAGAGGGTCAGATAGGGAGAGATAGAGATGAGAAACATCAATTCTTTATTTCAGCAATTTAGTTGTTCACTGATTGCTTTCTCATATGTGCCTTGACCTGGGCATGGAAAGGGGGCGGGGGGGGGGCTACAGCAGACCAAGTGACCCCTTGCTCAAACCAGCTATCTTGGGATTAAGCTGATGAGCCTTGCTCAAACCAGATGAGCCCACGCTCAAGCCGGCGACCTCAGGGTTTCAAGCCTGGGTCTTCCGCGTCCCAGTCCGTTGCTCCATCCATTGTGCCACTGCCTGGTCAGGCCCATCTATCTATTTTTAAGACAATGAATAATATATAAGTGGTAGTTTACCAAAGCCAAGAGTAAAAGGCCAATAATTCAAACAAAGATAAATTGTGCAAATCAGGTTTTCCTTTATCATTGGGTTTCTTTCACAACAGTAGAACTAGAAATTCAAGTTGAAAACATATAAGGATTATGACCAGTAATGCTAGTGAAGATTATTAATTAGTCCTGAATTAAACAAATATAGTATTGCCAGATTGGCTGTTGAGGTGATAACGGTTTTTATATGAATATTTTGGCTCCTGAAAAGGACCTTTTTTTTTTTTTGTGGCAGAGACAGAGTCAGAGAGAGGGACAGATAGGGACAAACAGACAGGAATGGAGAGAGATGAGAAACATCAAGTCTTCGTTGCAGCTCCTTAGTTGTTCATTGATTGATTTCTCATATGTGCCTTGACTGGGGAGCTACAGCAGACCGTGTGATCCCTTGCTCAAGCCAGCGACCTTGGGCTCAAGCTGGTGAGCCTTGCTCAAGCCAGATGAGCCTATGCTCAAGCTGGCAACCTCGGGGTCTCGAACCTGGTTCTTCTACATCCCAGTACAATGCTCTACCCACTGCGCCACGCCTGGTCAGGCAAAAAAGACCATATTTTGTAATAAAATCATTTAATGATCTGAAAGAAAGTGGTTCTCATGTCATCTTTATGTTGTTAAAAGGTATCAGAGTAATATAAAGTGGTCAAAGTGCCATGATTCTTTATTTTATAAAATAATTAAACTTATTTTTTTAATCATACGTTTTTGCCTATACAGTTATCTCCTTTTTACATTCCTGAGAAGTCTCTCAAATTTCTAGAAGTCTGAAAATAAAAACACACAATCATATAATTTCTCAATTTTTAGTATAATTTTTATTTCAAATATGCCAATGATCACTAGTAAAAACTCTCTACCTTCATTTGACATTGCATTTGCCTTTCTAAAATTTTCTATTTATTCATTTTTAAAGAGGAGAATGAGAGAGAGAGAGAAAGAAGAGAGAAGGGGGAGGAGCAGGAAGCATTAACTCCCATGTGTGCCTTGACCAGGCAAGCCCAGGGTTTTGAACCAGCGACCTCAGAGTTCCAGGTTGACGCTTTTTCCACTGCGCCACCACAGGCCAGGCCTACCTTTTATTTCTCTTTTCTTTACAATTGCTTGTGGGAGAAATTTCCTGATAGGGTTAAAAACAGGTATGTGGAAAGAAGTATATGCCAACATTGGCAAGCATTCGGATGCTGAGTTTGCCACCTCTGTGAAAGAAGTACATTGCATAGTCACGCTATTGAGCCAGTTGATACCAGCAAAGTTGTCAGGTGTTGTTATCTTTGCTATCTACTCCTGTTCTTGGAGTATCATAGATGGTGTTGCCCTTGACCCAGAAATCTGCCTTTGTCTTGTTGCTGAAAGAGTCACCTAATCAACATAAAGACTCTTATGTAGCTGACACTTGTTTTCTCTGGACTTCACCTTGCTCATAAGATGTAGATGTATCCTCAGAACTCTATGATACAAAAGAGTCTAGAAAGATGAACCTGTTGGAGCCTGCTTATTGCCTTATCATGGACCCTGGCCTGGTTCTTTCTTGCTCCATGACTTGACTCTATTGAATCTTGGCATTGACTCTAGCCAGGACTTACTATTTCCTGAAATGCTCTTCAGTTTTACTGGAAGGGGAAACTACAAATAATAGTCATGGGAACCTGACAGTTGTCAAAAGCCAAACTGATGAAGAAAAGCATAAAGAACAAACAAGAGCATGATGCCTAATGTAACTGGCTGGCAGCTTTACCACCCTGGGCCTGTAAGCTTTAGATATAAAGACTTAGAGTAAGGATTTCATTGTACAGCATTTTATTTGTCATAAAACAGAATAATTAGAGGCACTTGATGTATTTACTGAATGTAGAAAGGATCCTGTAGTACCTAAGTAAGATCATTTTATGGAAATTCTCTCTTTGCTTCCGACCCAGCATTTTATCATATACAAAACTTGGAACAAAACTAAAAGGTTTGAGACCCCGAGGTTGCCAGCTTGAGCGCGGGCTCATCTGGTTTGAGCAAAAGCTCACCAGCTTGGACCCAAGGTTGCTGGCTCGAGCAAGGGGTCACTCGGTCTTTTGAAGGTCCACGGTCAAGGCACATATGAGAAAGCAATCAATGAACAACTAAGGTTCTGCAAAAAAAACTGATGATTGATGCTTCTCATCTCTCTCCGTTCCTGTCTGTCTGTCCCTGTCTATCCCTCTCTCTAACTCTCTCTCTCTGTCCCTGTAAAAAAACAACACACCAAAACAACCAAAAAAACTAAAAAATTAGACAAAAACAACAAAAGTCTTTTGTCATACAGTTCAGATATTCTGGTAGAATATGACGAGTATCTAAATTTGCATTTATTCTCTATAAGTAAACTCTTAGATTATCCTGAATTTATTTTAAATTTTGATAGTTATTTAATTTTTTTTAATAAATATCATTAGATGTTTTTCAGAAATACAAAAACATACCCAGTTTATTTTTAAGTTACATTATTTGGATTTTACTGTGTAAAAATAACCTTATCTTCTTCTTAAGGCTGCTTTATTCTGTTCTTTTGTTATTCAGTTGTTTCAAGTCAGCTGGTTATAGGGGCAAAAAGTTAAAGAATGTTCAATAGAATGAGGAAAAGGAACTGAGTAACTTTTATTCTGGAGAAAACTGTTGTCCTTGGAAATTAAAGGAATTTTCTCATTTCTAGAATTAGTCCATTATATGAGGAGAGCTAAAATACATGTAGTTTATTTCCACAGTTCCCCTAACATTTTTATTTAAAAGGTTTCTAGAACTCACATCTACTCTTACACTTAATAACATATTTTCTAGCATCATTACCTAGTTGAAAGTCATATTCTGCCTGAAAATTTATTTCAAATGAGTGAGACTTTATAGATTTTAACTCTTATATGCTGTGGTATAAAGACATTCTTTGGAGCAGAGGCTGGCTAACTTTGAGTAATTAATCTATAATTTTTTTCTGATGCATAATATTTTGGGTTAATATTTAGTGTGAGGATGAAATCAATTCTTTTTTTAGCATTATTTTTAGGTCCATTTCTCCATAAAGTATGGAATCAAAAAAATTTAATCTGCATATATTATTACTCTATTCTTTAAGTCTTTAGTCATGTGAAAATATTACTTAAATTAATGCACATTCATAAGATTTACAAAGGCCAAATGATCTTTTTCTTATTAAATATATGCACTCTTCTCATCCATCATTAGTATACACTCATAAAGTTCTATTTAGCTTTGGATAGGCACTCGCCTCCAATTCACAGTTATTCAGGAAATGCTTGAGTTCAAAAATTTTCAAATTTATTTGATTACAGATGCCATTTTTGAACAGAATTTTATAACATTGAAATTTTATGAAACACCATTTAGGAAACATAGCCTTAAAGGAAGACATTTGTGTTTAGGACAAAATAGATTTTTGAAAGTATTATTTATAAATCCCTGAAAATGTGTGCCTGAGTAGTAACTGAATTTAGATTTTACTTTCAGAATTCTAAACATCTGACATATTGTCAGGTATTTTATAATGCATATCAAAGTAGGTAACTACTGTCCCCATTTTCATAATAAAATGACAAATGTCAAGAACATAAAGGGTAATAAAACTTTAACATTGATATAATAATAATAAAAAGCAAAATGGTAAGTAGAGTTATTGAGGTGGGGAATTAAGTGTTGAGACTTGGGATCTGGCCTAAAATACTCAAAACTATTTGCCATCTAACTTCATTGCTAGAGACTAAATGAATACTTCCCATGTGATATTACTATGGTTATTTTGTTAATTATTAATACTGTTTATTTGCTTATTTGATAAACAGATTTCCTTAAACACACAACTCAGCATCTCTGAATCTTTTCCTTCACCATATTTTAAAGCTTTATTTTATATACTACATGCTTAAACATTCATTAAACTACACGACTAAACAACATAAATTTTAAAATATGGATGCTTAGTATTTTTTTTTCTAATTGTGTTTCCATATAATGTCATTCCATTTCTTCTAGCATCACTGAAACCAATTAAATTAAAAATATTGTTATACTCAATAATGGGGCTCATAGATCAGTAAAAGTCATCTGCATTCAAAAAGCGCAAGAACAAGTTTCCCAAATTTTGACTGATGTTTTCCAGTCTACTAAAACAGCACACTGGCCTTTTCCTTTCATAATCTCACGCCTTCCAATACAATCTAAAATGCATGACTGTTACCAGTCTTAGTTGTTCAGCACACACTCATGGTGCGTTGTCTTCCCTTCTTAATGGTGGTTTGGGTATAACATACACGGGAACATTAAGGACAAGGATTTACACAGAGAAATGCTTCTGACTTTTGATTGTGGACACCGTCATCCCTTTCTCTTTGCTTACAACTCACTTTTTTTTTATTTTGTGGAAATCATCTATTTACAGTGAAGTTTTAATATGTAAATAATACTGTTAATAGAAATGGTGTTTTATTTGGAAGTTGGCTACACTCTTTGTGTAGAATTTTATGCTGATGTAATTTTTTTGTTCTTATATATTTTCACTTACAACACCTGGTTATAAAGAACTATTCAGCAGATTCATTTTCTTTGTCATCTACCCTAAAATCTTTACATGTTAGATTGTATCTAAAGTGAGCACTTAAACTTTTTGAATGACTTCTCAGTTTGTTGTGATGATTCTATCAAATATTTTCTGTTGAAATTAATGTTTAGTCTTTACTAAATCTGATTTACAAAGTATACCCTTTTCTTTTTCAGATCTGTAGAATTCAAACAAAGGAACATTTAAGATCTAGATTTGCATTGAAGATTTAATATCATGGATTTTACAGTTTGTCTATTTAAATTGTGATGCACTCAATGAGTTTAGAGGTTGTTTAGCCCAGTAGTTCACCCAGTGTGTTAATCTCACTGAATAGATGAAAAGTGAAAAGGTTTGCAGGCAGCCCTGGCTGGTTGGCTCAGTGGTAGAGCATTGGTCCAGCGTGTGGAAGTTCCCGGGTTTGATTCTCAGTCAGGGCACACAGGAGAAGTGACCATTTAATTATTTCTCTTGACATTTTTATTAGCCCAGAAAGTAGATAATTAAGACTCTTCTCATCACTTTCTATTCTTGGTTTTGCAGAAAGGATGGTGTCTGTTCTTTTATCCCTGTGACATCACGATAGAATTAAGGATGTGTGTTCTCCTTTGGAAGGAATAGAAAATAGGGAATTGGGAAAAGTAGGAGGCACATGGTTGTGAGAAAGAGAAATCAAGTGAATGGTAAGTATATACCTTTAAAGGAAACCACGTGGGATTATTAGTCAGAAACATAGAATTGTACATGAAAGTTCACACCTTCCAAACATGGAAGAAATATTTATAGATTTTGTTACTTATAATTACTTCTCAAAAAATTATTATTCATGCTTCCATCTAAGTTTATGGCCTTTCGTTGGCTTTATTTAGCTATGCAGTTGGCTCACCGATTGTACTCACAAACCCAGCCCAAACATGTGGTTTGTAGGTTATTCTGAATATAGGCAGAGTATAGACTTTAAGAATCCCTGCCTAGAATTTTAGGAAGTAGTGAGGCTAAGCTGGAATAGGGTTCTCCTGACTGACAATTGGAAGGTTTAGCTTTTATCAGTGCCTCTCTAAGACTTTGGTTGAAACTAAGCATACATTACATCATTTGTTAATGTCCAAATCTAGTTTTGTTTCAAATTCTACAGTACACAAACAAGTTTTTGTTGTGTTTTTTTTTAAATATGAAAACTTTTATTTTGTATGTGGAACCTAAGAAGGTGACTAGTTTTTTCTGTTGTTCGTGTTTGTTTTGGGTAAAGAGGAGGATAGTGCACAGAGTAATGCTCATTAATTCAGAGATCCAGTTTGTCTTTGCTTTGAGGAAACTATTTTAGTTATATTTTCAGTACTTCCTCATATGTTTAAAACTTTATGTACTTTTTCCATTCCACCCTCTACTCACACATACCTTTGTGTTCTCTGATTCTTCTGAAGTAAATATGAAATTGATGCCCAAGTCACCACCAAATTCTGCACTCAGAGTGAAACGCTTCCATAAATGTACTGTGTGTCTCCCAAGTACTCTCCTGTGCATTCAAAATAAGGTGAAGATAAATTGTTAGTTGAACAAGAAAATGACGTTTCAATGAAGAATAAGCTAATATTAGAAGTATCTATTTAATTACATGTTCAAACATTATTATCAACTTTCTTATATGTTGCTGGGTGGCTGTCTAAGCCAGTATAATCTTCCTTTTAGGTTGAAAAATAGGTTGTTGTTTCCTTCTTATTCTTGGTGATTTAAATATTGAAAAAAATAAGTCAGACTATAATCTTGTTTCTGTCATCAAATGGAATGTAATACTTGATAAGTCTTTAGTCCACTTTTCTGTATGATTTTTATCTTTTTATTGCTTATATAGATTATATCATATATCCCTTATATTGTATAAATACATAATACAAGTACCATCCTCCAGATTAAGGCATTTTTTCTTTCAGTTTTTATATGTTTTTGGGCTACAACTTGTCCAGATTCAGTTCACCCATTGCCGCAATAGCCAATAAGCAGAGACTGGGTCTGACAGGGTAACAGGCGGCTTTAATCAAGATCGTCAACACCTTGAAAAGACAGGCAGCATGTCTTAGTCCAAAGCCTTCCTTACAAGCTCAGTTGTGAGGGCTGATTATATATGTACTTTTTCAGGTGAGGTTAGTACAATAGGGGGCATGCAGTTAGTTATCAAGCAGGATAGCCAGTTCCTAGGATCGTAATTTCTTCTCCATGGTGTTCTGATCTAATCGAGGTCTTTATTGCTTCTTGGGGTCAGTCATATCAGGGGTATGGGAGCATCCAGCTTCAGTAGTTCTCCTCAGTAGTACGGGAACATTCAGCTTCAGTAGTTCTGCATTCCTGGGTGGGGATGCTAAAGAAAATCTAGGAAATAGGTTACATGTGCACTAGCAATCATATATATATATATATATATATATATATATATATATATGTTATTGATTGTATACTATATTGATACCCTATCACATAGAGTATCTTTTGATAAATAATTCTGAATTGTAATAGTTGAATTTATCAGTTATTTTCATTTTTTGTTTGTTTACTTTGTTATTTCTTGCTTAATACATCCCTCCCAACCTCCAGGTCATAAAAATACTATCCTCAATGTCTCTCAGTGGATGAAAATATTATGTATCTGGCACTGTACAATATGATAGCCCCTAGGCAGGTGTCACTATTGAGCACACAAAATTTGAAGCCTGTGACTGAGGAGCTAAATTGTCTAGCTTAATTTTACTTTACTTAAGTTTAAATTTAAATAACCTCATGTGGTTATGGACTATTGGATTGAATAGCTCAACTAAAGCTTTTTATTTTATCATGAATGGTGATTCATTTTGTCACTTTTCTGCATGGTGGGAGGGGATAATCTAGTGTCATAATTTGTCCTACGGATGACCAATAGACCTAGAGCAACTGCTTTTCCCTACTGACTAACAGTGTCAGTTTTGCATTAAAAAATAAATTTGTGTGTGTGTGTGTGTGTGTGTGTGTGTGTGTGTGTGTTTCTTATTGACTTTCTTTTCTGTTCCTTGGTGAATTCATCTGTCCAGGAACTAGCATTTCTTACTGTGGGTCAGCACAGCTTTTTTGTTTTTATTATTCCTTTTTTTTTTTTGCTGGTGGGGGAGGTTGTTCAGTTTCTATAAGTTTTATGTGGAAAAAATGTTTTTAATGTCTAGTTTTTGTAATTCTCATGGTCATTTATTTTTTTTATCATATTTTAATCCTTTTCTTTTTAAAGCAGATTTAATTAATATTTTCTGCTTGGTAATTTTGCTATCTAATGTCTTCATTGATCTGATTCCACTCTTTGTAGTTTCTCCTGGTTTTTGCTTCATCTTGCCTTACAAATGAGCATTACCTGGATCTTTATCTTGTGGGAATGATTTGAAGATTGGGCTAAACTGGATTAACAAATTGAGAGAATTTGTATTTCCTCCTGTGGATGCTCAGGATATTTTTCAACACGGTAAAGAGTTTTTAGATGTTTGATCCAGCTTGATAGCGTGAAATTTGGCTACGAAGTCATGTGAGGGATTGCTTGGTCATGGGTCCTCAGAATATTTTTGTTCCCCTTCACTAGTGCGAAGTTTAGAGACAGACTGGTTTCTTTGTGATCTCCAGCTATATGTGGTGTGGTGTGTACATATATGTTTCTGGTACAATGAAAATAAGTTCAATTGAGTCACAGGAGGGCATATCACTTTTTAGACTTTCCATCTCTGGCTGGCTTTAAGCATCATTTGGGCTGTGAACCCTCAAGTCCATGTTCACCGTGTTCATCAAATGTTCCAAGAGGACAGCTGAATAACACTCCTCTTAACCATCTGATTTCCCCTTTCAGTTAGTTTTATTCTTTGGACATTCTTTTCCATATGCTTTTTTATATTTCATGTACAATTTTGAGTTGCTTCCAATGGAGGGATTTTAATATTATCAAGGATAGGGGCTTGCACAAATTAACTCAAGTAGTATACTCAGTAATTGGAAATACAGAGGATTTTCTTGGAGCCTAATTTCAGAAAATATAATTAAATCTTGCTGGAATGGTATTCCAGGGCTGGTTTTCCCCATGGCTTCCAAATTTTCTATTTTGTTACAGTGCTAAATGACTTTTACACCTCTAGTATCCAACATAGTCCAACTGACTCAGTCTCTCTATAAAATACTCCAAATTCTTGAGATAGAAAATAAAATTGTCTTAACCTCAACTAAAGATGGTATGAAGGTGGTATACAATAGCTAAGGACAGTATACAATAATGGTTAGTGCTCAGGTTCTTCCACTGGATTGTCTGGATATGAATCTGAGCCCCAAATCTTGCTAGCATTGTAATCTTGGAAATATTATTTAAAATTTTGTGACTCAGTGTTTTTATGTGCAAAGAGAATGATAATACTAATACTATGTCATATTGTGGTGAGCAATAAATAAGTTATTACACATAGAGAGTAAAAACTAATAATAATGCCTTGGATATTGTAAGGCCAGGGGCTGCCACTGCCATCGTGGCCATTCACATGCAGGTTCCCATTTAATTCAGACAGACGGTAATGAATCAGTGGAGCCAAGAACTGGTGGGCCACCTTTTATTCCAGCTCATAACCAGCGGGCAAGAAAATACACACAATGGGAAAACACTTCCCTTTCCATTCAGGGCTCCCAAAGCCACTGGCTTTCTCCAGTTTTTCCTAGAATCAAAGGACTCACTAGCCTTATTCACCTCTGTTCCCCATTTTCTTTTCTCTGCACACCTCCATCTTGCTCTCTGCCTCCTCTCCAACCATGAGGCCTCTCTCTCTTGCAACATTGTGGTCTCCTCTCACAAAATGGCCTCCTAGATCCACCTTTTAAAACCTTTTGACATGAAAGCCCTCCCCCAACACACATTAGCATAATCAAGCCCCTTCCCAAGAAGGAAGGCAATCAGCTTCCCCATGTGGACAGAGCCATTTTTAATAAAAGTGAGCAAAACCAAATAACACAAATTTTACAAACTTATTTGCCCAACAGATATAATGACAACTTGATAGATACTTATTTCTTTACCCTCACTTTCTGTAATCCTTGATCTATTTGGCTGTGGGCTGGGGTTAGGATGATTTGGTACAAGCATGTTTTTCTAAGTATGTTCCTTCATCACCAGTGAGATGCAGATTGAAGGAATGGAAGGCAATAGCATATTTGACAAATGTACACTGGTGAAATAGAAACAAAACAACTTGTCAATTAGCTGAGACATTTAATATAATTTTCTTTACATAAAAATGTACTTGAATGATAGAATTATTACCTAAAGAGACAGATTGAAAAAAAATTACATTGAGCTATATTATGTAACATTTTACAGATGAAATTTTTCCTATTTCAATTTATTATATACTTATTGACAGTCTACTGTGCTTGAAACATTGTATTATGTGAGCAGAGCATAAAGGAGGTAAAAGCAGAATATATTAGTAAGTACAATTATAGGTTATTGAAGTAGAATTGGGAGCATTTTACAGAAGAGTCTCATATTTTTATCTAAATAATTCTAGACAAACCTTAAACATATCAAAATATAGGTTTCTTCCTACTCCTATTAAGTGTCTGAAGGTTTATTTATATTTTTTGGGGGGGAGGGTTGTTTTGTTAAGGGAAGAACATGTGACTTAAAAGTAAAGTTAGAACTTAGCCTCTCACAACTTAATACATTTAGTTATATCCTGGGTTAGTTCCAAGTCCTTTGTAACTTATGAGTAAATAAAAATAAAAATGCATAAATGGACCACAGCTTTTTTATCCACTCATTTATAATGGGCACTTGGGCCCCTTTCAAATCTTGGCTATTGCAAACAATGCTGCAAGGAACATAGGGGTGCATATATATTTTTTTAATTAGTGTTTTGAATTTCTTTACATATATACCCAAAAATGGAGGTGCTGGGTCCACCTTCTTATACCATATACAAGAATAAACTCAAAATGGATAAAAGACTTAAATGTAATAACATAAGAGTCAAAAACATGAAAATCCTGGAAGAAAATATAAGCAGTAAAATCTCAGACATTTCTAGCAGCAATATTTTTTTCTGATATGTCTTCTTAGGCAGGGAAACAACAACAACAAAATAAATATATGCGATTACATCAAACTAAAAACAGTTTTTGAACAACAAAGGAAATCATTAACAAAAGGAAAAGACAACCCACTGAATGGAGAACATATTAGCCAATGATACAAAAGGGATCCATATCCAAAAATTAAAAAGAACTTATAAAACTCAACACCAAAAGGACAATCTAATTAAGAAATGGGCAACAGCCCTGAATAAACACTTCTCCAAAAAGGACATACAGATGGCCAAAAGCCATGTGAAAAGATGTTCAACATCACTAATCAAAGAAATACAAATTAAAACCACAATATGATATCATGCCACACCTCTCAGCATGTCTATCATCAATAAGTCAACAAACAACAAATGTTGGCAAGGATGTGGAGAAAAGAGAGTCCTTATGCTCTGTTGGTAGGAATGCATATTGGTGCAGCCACTGTGGAAAGCAGTATGAAATTACCTAAAAAAATAAATAAATAAAGGAACTGCCTTATGACCCAGTGATAAACGTTTTTAAAAAGTAAAAATGCTTTTCATTTGTACAGTCAGTATTTTACAATGAACACAGTGCTTTCACTGATTCATCTCATCAATTCAGTGCGGTGGACCAATGCAATAAACCTCCATTTTACAGATGAACACAACAAGGCTTAGTGATTTTAAGTGACATTCATAGTCACAAAACAAATACAGAGTAGAGCCAGACCCAAATAAAGGAATCTTAAATCAAGTTCTAGGTTATTCTCACTACTTGACAGCAACCAATCATGTTATAGAAATGAATATGCTGCTCTTAATAAATGTGCAAGAATAAACTCCTAAACTCAGAGGAACTCTAAAATACAACCTCTACTAATTTTTTCTCTGATTATTTTTCCTCTGTACTTTCAGGCTAACAGAGCATGACATCTTGGCCAGATAGAGTAACAGGAGAATTAAGTTTTGTATAGTGAAAACAAAAAGGATATAGATTGTAACTAGGACCATTTAATTTATTTGCCACTGAGTAACATCAATTTAAACTTTCCATCTGAATGTATATATGTAGAAATTCCACATGTACCAATAAGAGACTTTTCTTCTTAAAACATTTATAATTATTATTTAATATAGTTCTTTTTCCTACTCTCAAGAACATGGAGAGAAGTTTTTAAAAGTATTTGACCTTTAAATGCAGGGTATATAAATTAATTCATATTATTACTTCAGTTTCACAGCTGAGTTGTCTTGTAAATAAAACTTACCCTCATTAGAAATGAAGCCAATCTTGCTGTTCCCCATAGGTCTCATACCACTTACACTAGGTTCTGCTTCACACATTGGCCTGGAGCCCAAGAGAGTTTATGCACAATCGGTGAAATAAACCAGAAATAATTTCTTGTGGCAGTATGTCACAACCTCAATGATGAAAAAAAATATCCATTAATTTCTTTTGCATTTAATTAGAAAAATTTAGTTCTTTCAGAAGTATATAAAATTTGATGGGCCACTCTTTTAAGATTTCCTGGGCTGTATAAAATACATATCCATTTCTTAGATAAACTGTGTTATCACACAGTTATCTATATATGTATGAGTCTGTATCAACCTTCTGATATTTACTTATCGTTTTATGTCTAATGTTTGCCATTCATTTTTTTCTAGAGAGAAATGTTAGCCTCCTGAAGAAAGATGTTTCACTTTCAAGTAATGACATATTTTGCCCATGAAGTTTCAGAGGAAGTAAGATTAAATATGAGGACATTCTCTGGATAAATCCATCATCTTTACTCAGTTCCCATTCTTTGTTATACATTTGACAGTCTTCTTTCTTCTTTTTTGCATGATTCACAGACTCTTCTTTTTCTGTTACCCATTATTTCTGAAAACTCTGGTGTTTTTTGTTTTTTTTTCTGACTAATTTTTTTAGTGCAATGTCTGTCTTCAGTTACAGTTTGGCCCCTCTGAGCTGATGGTTCCCCTGTCCACAGCTCTTGCTCTAACTGATCTTTTTTGCTGCAACCCTGCATGGTCATTGTCTATGAAATTCTTTCACTCACCATGTGACAGTGTTACAACTCTATTAATATCCACCCAATCTTTCGCACTGGAAACACCCGGGTCATTCTTGACACTTCTTACCATCTACATCCAAATTTGCCTCAAACTCTTAAGATATATTCCTGAATCTATCTTTTGGCTGTTCCCATTGCCATGTCTTAGTTGAGATCTTGCTTATCTTATACCTGAATGATACCATACTTCTCTCTGTTCTTTTTGATAATTCTCCACATTGCCTTCAAAGCAATTTAACTAAAAACAAATCTAGTCATAGCATTTCCCTGCTTAAAAACCCGTGCTGGCCTCCTTTACCCTGTAATCCTTAGCTTTCTTTTACTGTCAAGTACTGCCATACATTTCCAGTTTTGGTTCCTGCCCGTTCTGATCATGCAGTGACTCAGGGCCACCGTGTACTAAGTCTTGATCAGCAATTGTGTCTGAATTGTCTGTCCTTTATATCTGACATGGCCTATCAAATCTTTTCCTCTGACTGCTTGTCTATCACAACTTAGTTCATTGTCCCTTTCTCTGTGAAATTATGCCAGAGTCCCATAGGATACATTCATTGTATTTATAGAGACCTAATCTCCCCCTGTTGTAGCTATAGCTATATGCTTATATGCCTATCTCCTTTATTATGTAGCGAGGGAAGAACACATCATGCTCTTAGTGTATGTGTGTGTGTGTGTGTGTGTGTGTGTGTGTGTGTTGTGTGTGTGTGTGTGTTTATTTGCTTAGGGACTACGATATGGTAGGTCTTCAATTACTGGCTAAGTAAATCAATCAATTAATGAATATTCTACCTACTATTCAGTTTATTTTTTCATCCTTCAACTATATATAGAAATAATTTCTTTAGACCATGGTCCCCAACCTTTTTTGGGCCACGGACCGGTTTAATGTCAGAAAATATTTTCACGGACCGGCCTTTAGGGTGGGACAGATAAATGTATCATGTGACCAAGACAAGCATCAAGAGTGAGTGTTAGACAGATGTAACAGAGGGAATCTGGTCATTTTTTAAAAATAAAACATCGTTAAGACTTAAATATAAATAAAACGGAAATAATGTAAGTTATTTATTCTTTCTCTGTGGACTGGTACCAAATGGCCCACGGACCAGTACTGGTCCACGGCCCGGGGGTTGGGGACCACTGCTTTAGACTACATTGAGTTTCAAGACTAGTATCTATCTTCATATCTCTGTCATCTTGAAGGTCAATTTGTTTGTTAGGAGGACTGTTCACCTATTTATCTGTTTTAGTTGGTCCAGGCTGTTATAACAAATTACCACAAACTGGTTCTTTAAACAACAGACATTTATTTCTCACAGTTCCGGAAAGTGAGAGGTTCAAGATCAAGGTGCTAGTTAATTTGGTTCTTGGTGTGAACCCCTCTACCTGGCTTGTAGATGGCCATCTTCTTGTTGTGTCCTCACAGGATGAGAGGGGGTGGGCACGTGAGAGTGACAGAGAAAGAGACAAAGTTCTTTGGTCTTTTCTTACAAGGGTACTGATCCCATCATGAGAACTCCGTGATTTCATTTAAACCCAATTACATCTGAAAGGCCTCATCTCCTAATATTATTGCATTGGGGATTAGGGTTTCATATGAATTTTGAGGTTACACAAATATTCAGTCCATAGCATTTTTTCATCTAACTGTATTTTTCTCCATTTCTACCATGTAGAATGGTGAAATAGTATTTGGAGAACTAAGTTTTCTCAAATGATAATAATCAAAACTTTTAATCTGAAATTTATTTGCCTATTAAGATGATACACATTTCTTATATTTGTTAAAATAGTATATATGGCCAGTATACATATTATACATTAAACCACAAAAATGATCTACTCAGGTAATAAAATGAAAGAAATAATTTTTTTAGCAGCAACTTTTAGGGGGAAGTGGTCAACATTATTTATGTAATTGCTATAAAAACCTTCTGTTACTAAAACATTTAGAGATTTATTTCTTTGAAGCTTTGTCTGGGTAGCTCAGTTGGTTAGACAATTGTCCCCATTACACCAAGGTTGTCATATCAGTCCCTGGTCTGGGCACATGCAGGAGTCAACCAATCCTCTCTAACTAAAATTAATTAATAAAAAATAAAAAGGATGTGTGCTTAGGTAGAGCTTGTTAACTTCACATTTACTTCATTCCCCAAATATGCTATATGCCTTTTGTATCCAAGCCTTTGATCTCTCAATTTAGTACATTTTTTATAGTCTATATCAGGGGTCAGAACCTTTTATGGCTGAGAGAGCCATGAACACCACATATTTTAAAATGTTATCTCATGAGAGCCATACAACAACCCATGCACGTTACGCATCATCCAATAAAAATTTGGTGTTTTCGTGGAGGACAGCTGTGACTGACTCCAACCACCCACAACCATGAACATGAGCAGTAGGAAATGAATGGATTGTAATCCATGAGAATGTTTTATATTTTTAACGTTATTTTTTTTATTAAAGATTTGTCTGTGAGCCAGATGCAGCCACCAAAAGAGCCACATCTGGCTCACAAGCCATAGGTTCCTGACCCCTGGTCTATATCTATAGATATACAACCTGCCCTGGAAATGGAGCTCAAATTCCATCCTTTTTAATAATGTCAATCCTGATGACTTCAGCTAGATTAATGTGCTGCTTCTTTTGAATTTTCATAGCACTCACTGATTTCATACTATACTTTTGAAATTCTTAAATTTTTTTATGTGTTGCATGTAAACTTCAGAAGACAAACATGTCTACGTCTTTTTATGCTGTATAATAGGTACTAAAGTGCCTTACAGATAATAGGTCTAAATTGTTAGTTGATGCAACAGGAACAAGGAGTGAGAACTGGATTAGGGCTGTAGGAATTGTGACACCACCTGACTCTCCCTCTCTTCTCTTTGTGCACACTACTGAAATCCAGCACAATGGTGGCTTCCTATTGTGGTCACTTTCTTTGATGTGGTGTATTTCCTCTTTAAGAAGCTTATAAATCGTGATTGACCTTGAGCCTTAATAAAGTTTAAAATCAAGTTATACATATTAGGTCACTAGTGGAACACTTAAAATATGAGCAGATATTCTGCCTTTCATAGGTTAAATGTAATCCAGAATATTTTGTGGATAGTAGTAGTTTGACACAGCTGGATGATTGTGTATATTGAGGGTATGAGTATTGGCAACTTGCTAAACTTCTTGAGGCTACTTCCTTTATCTGCAACAGATGGATGGTAAAACCTTTCCTAGCAGGGTTGTTGTTAAGTATTGAAGGAAGAAAACGTGGAAACTACTTGGCTCATACTGGGTGCTCAGAGTAAGTGAGCTTCCTCTGCCAACTAATGGCTAGGGCCCAAACAATTAAAATGATTCTTACTTAACACAGAGTCAAACAGCACCCTGAGAAAACCTAACATGTAACTTTGTGTCCTCAAGACTTAAAAGTTATCATGTCAATGGTATATATATGTATTTAATTTTCAATAGTTTTTTTTCACAGTAACTATTTCATAATAAACTTTTAAGATTAGTATTTAATCACTCCAGATACTAGTTAAAGGTTAAGCTGATTAAATGATTAAAATCAGTAGTTTTATGGTGTCCATTGGGAAAAAGCCTTCAGTTTCCTCTTCCAAGTCACATATTAAAAGCATAAAATATATTGCATTTGTTTCAAGGACAAATGAGTTGAAAGGTTTAATTATGTGTATTGTATTTTTTTAAAGGAATTGTTTGTAGCTAGATATTAATGACTTAGATGTCATAGTTTATTCTTGGTTAAAATTTTGAAATTAGTCATGTTTTAGAATAGTTTTTAGGTCAGGGGTGAGGTAGAGGTTAATGGAAATGTGCTGTTAAGCTGCCTCTCTTTGGCTTCCTAAAGAGGCTGACATACTACAAGGCTATTTCTTCAACTGTTATTAGGAATTAGATTTACTTTCTTCTTGATTTTAGGTTTACAGCTTCTTGAATTTACGTTAAAAAATATAAGATCTTCGGCTGTTAGAATAGGCCTTTGTGAAGAAAATACATTCCATTAATGTACTTTATATGCAGCAAAATGTCAAGTCAGTTACCTACAGAAGACAAAGCTCGGGAATTCTGGGTTATCAAACTCCAAGTAGGTAGAGACATCTACTAGGGAAAAAAAATTGGTGCTGGCTTTAACAAAAATTAAGTACAGGTTATATTTAAATTCAGATAGCCACCAGGAAATATGGCTCAAGCTGTCTGTTATGTGTTATTATGTATACCTCCTTCATCCATTTGAAACATATAATATATTGAGTACTTTCCATACTCAAAGTACTGTTCTACATTGAGGTGGTTAGGAAAGTAATTATAAAGAAAACTTGGTCCATGCCCATAAAGAAGTGAAATTAGTATGTATGTATTTGTGCACATGTTTGTGTTGGTGGTGGAGGTGGGGAGAGTTAAATAAGAAAATAGTGGCTTGTGTAATAAAGACAAAAGAGAAAAAAAAAACAAGTCTGAGAAGGAAGGGGTCACATTTTGATCGGAAGATGTCAACTAAAAGGTACGGTTGCATCTGGACCTAAAAGGTAGATGGGGTGAGTGAATGACATACCAGTAGGGGCAAGACGGGCCTGAGCACAGAGGCCAGGAAAGAATTGTACTAATGTAACTTCATCATAGGCTATGTGAATAAAAGTAAAGGAGATTAAACCTAAATGCTATAATTTGGTATTACTTCACCTTTGGGCACATTTAGCAAATGTGTGATTTTAAATTTGTAACTTTAAGTGTAACAAGGAAGAAATCAAAAGTTTCCAACCCAGCTTTTCTTTAGATTCTTTAAAACAGTCTGGGTTTCTCAGCCTCAGCATTATTGATATATTGAACTGAATAATTGCATTTATAGGAGATATTTAGCTGCATGCCTGGTCTCCACCCAGGACTGAGATGAGGTTGAGGCTAGAGAGGCAGCTAGGACACAGTTTTAAGAAGGAATTCATTCTCAGAGTCATTTAAATTTCATTTTGCATTTGCATGACCCCAAGAATGAGTTAATGTCTCCTTAAATTTTGGGCCCTAAGCACTTATGGTACCTTGCTTCAATGTAGCCCAGGCATTGCCTCCTGTATCCACCAGAAGCTATAGCACCCTCCCAGTTGTGACAGCCAAATCGATCTCCAAATATCCCCTAGGGTACAACCCCCTTCCCAATGCACCTTTAAGAACCAATACAGTCTAACCAGAATAACTCAGTATATTTAATTTTTATTTGTAAAATGCCAAAAGGTGTAGCCTTCAGTGTAACCTTTTGATACTCAAGGAAACAACTAAATACAGGTGTATTTTGAGACCTATTCTGTGCTCATTCTAGGTAGTGAGTAAATACAGATATATTTTGGGCAGTTTATGAGTAGTTGAGACACACATGGAGAGTAACAGTTTAAAAGAGCTGTGGAAAGATACTTTTATTTTTCTTCTTTTCCAACTGAGAGTAGGGGAGATAGAGAGACAGACTCCCACATGAGCCTGACCAGGATCCACTCAGCAACCCCTGCTCGTGACTGCTGTTTTCAGCACTTGAGGCAGAGGCTCCACGGAGCCATCCTCAGCACCTGAGGCTGATGCGCTCTAACCAATCAAGCAATGGCTGCCAGAGGGGAAGAGAGAGAGAGAGAGAGGAGTGGAGTGGCAGATGGTCACTTCTCCTGTGTGTCCTGACCAGGAATCAAACCCGGGATATTCACATGCTGGGCCTTCAGGGCTGCAAGATACTTGTGGTTAACAGGTTGGTGGACCTATGGAAGAGACAGGGTTTGTATGAAAGTTCCCTAAAGGTGAGGAACCCATCCTGCTGTTAATAATATGCCTGATTTCTAGGCTTTGGATGCACTGAAGGATAATCATTCTGCTGTCACTCTTGGAGTGAATATGACAAGGCTTCAAAATATATTTTCCTGGGCCTTGTACAAATGCTAAAAAATCTACAATGTTTGTGTATTTTATTTTTCTTTTACAAAACTAGACAGTCTTCTTGGTTAATACTTCATTTTGCTATTTATATTTGTTATCAGTTGTACCACTGCTCTACTTGATTCTATCTGGTGGGGAGAGGAGCCGGGGCACTTGGGGAACTGCAATTTGTACAGTGTGGCTGCCAAGAAGGTTACAGATATATCAGATCCCAGTGGACTATTAATCATATCAGTCAGCATGAGATCACCTAGCCACAGCACCGCTTTGTTTTTTAAGTGAGAGGAGGGAAGACAGTGAGACAGACTCTCACATGTGCCCTGACCAGGATCTACCCAGCAACCCTCATCTAGAACAGATGCTCGAATCAAGGAGCTACCTTTATAACCTGAGGCCAACCCTCAAACCAAATGAGCCACCTGCTGCGGGAAGGGAAGAGAAGCAGTTGGTTGCTTCTCATGTGTGCCCTGACAAGCGATCAAACCTGGGACATCCACATGCCAGGCTGAAGCTCTATCCACTGAGCAAACCGGCCAGGGCCAGCATCACTTTGTGTGATGTACATTTTTTTTTTTTGTATTTTTCTGAAGCTGAAAACGGGGAGAGACAGTCAGACAGACTCCCCCATGCGCCCGACCGGTATCCACCCGCACGCCCACCAGGGGCGACGCTCTGCCCACCAGGGGGCGATGCTCTGCCCCTCCGGGGCATCGCTCTGCCGCGACCAGAGCCACTCTAGCGCCTGGGGCAGAGGCCAAGGAGCCATCCCCAGTGCCCGGGCCATCTTTGCTCCAATGGAGCCTTGGTTGCGGGAGGGGAAGAGAGAAACAGAGAGGAAGGAGGGGGGGGGTGGAGAAGCAACTGGGCGCTTCTCCTATGTGCCCTGGCCGGGAATCGAACCTGGGACTTCTGCACGCCAGGCCGACGCTCTACCGCTGAGCCAACTGGCCAGGGCCTAGTGTGATGTCCATTTTTATGGTAAGAGTTTAACAATAGAGTTTAATATCTAAATTCCAGGTATCTCACATTCAATGTGTCAACCAGCATGTTGCTCAATTTTCACGTTACTTACTAAAAAGATTGGTACATGGTAATAATAACAAATTAAACAGTTGAATTTCATAGCTCACTAACTTCAAGCAGAAAGTATCTTAGGTGTTTTATTTGTGTTTATTGCTCAGTAACCCTTGGTGGCAGTTAATAATATTATCTTCATTTTGTACGTGTGGAAACTAAGCCTTGTCGGGTTCATTTATTTGGTCACAGTCATATAGTTAGGGTCACTTGATTCCAGATCTGCCACCTCCAGAGTCTGTGTTCTTAACTCTTACTTCAGGGCTGGTTGTAAATGTCCTTGTTGGTTGTATAGGGTACAACAACAGGTATCCCCATACCCTTTACTGTTCTGAGATTGTACTGGTGCCAAGTGAACTCAAATGCTTTTAAGTGTTATTTATTTTAAATTTATTATTGAATGGTATAGAGTGAGTGATGGAAATGTGGCCAGTGCTTAATTTCTCTCTCTCTCTTTTCTGCAAGGATGTGCTAAGATGTCAATTCTTTAGAGAAAAGAATGTCTTTCAACTAAAAGATTGTTCCTTTCCTATTGTAATTTTACATATTCTAGTGCAGCTGAGACACATAGGAGAATGAAACTACCCCTTTAGAACTATTGCTTCAGCTAGTGTTAATGAAAATCGTATAATGCCACTAGAGTTCTCTTCTAGAGGCCTGAGGCTAGAATATTCTCTCATCATTATTTATTATTGCCATGGAGTTATTCGCTTTTGGCATTAGAAACTATACTTATACTGAAGGTGTTACAGCTGGATGTATGTGCTCCATATTCTCATTACATGCTACTGACCTCTCCTTATAAATCTCAGCTTGGATTTAATCAGCTTTCTACTTGTTGGCCTTAATTGGAAAGTTCTCTGCTATGTCCAGGTACAAAATGTACTATCAGAACTTGAATTTCTGCCTCGTGTTAATATTGCCTTTGTAACTTATTTCCTCAACCCTCTTTCCATTGGCAATCTGACTAAAATAAGTTACTCAGTTTTATATACAAAGTGAGCTTGTGCTAGAACACCTTACAAATCATGCAATGCACTTAATAATAGCACAGTTCAATAATACTATTATCATTAGAGACTACTACAATGTCTTTTACTTTTCTAATTAATTAACATCATTTTTTACTTAATAATCTAAAAATAAATTTGTGCATTTTTCAGCAGTTTAACACTCATTTGACAGTTTGAAAAGCCAAACATCAAGTATACAACAGTAAATTCCATGAAGGGTGTGCACAAGGAGTTGTTTTACAATTTCTTGAAATGTAATCACACTTCAGCTGGATTCCAAACAGCAAGACCATTGTGTAGTCCAAAGTGGCAAAGGGGATATTTGTGATCTGATTCTTTTTCCATCAGAAAAAAATATTTGTCTGAAAAAATCCTTCAGATTATCTATATGGTTAAGCTGGTGGATTCCCCACTGGTCTGTCACCATACCCCTCCATACACACCCAGCCCCCTTTAAGAAGTAGGAAGCCTCTATACTTTACTAAGAAAATCTTTAATTCTCAAACATCTGTGTTCTAGGTTCTACATACATTAATAATGTCATCCTAGAAATCATTATTGCTCACAACAAATCATCTGACGCGAATATTCAAAAGTATTTTTATTTTCAATACATATATAAATATATTGTAGTTACTTCATAAATTTTAATTAAATAACTCTTACTTTGAAACAATTGTGTAAAGTAAGCTAAATGTATATTTTATTTCTCATAGATTTACTAAAAATTTATTTCTATTAAACACTGATTCAACAGTCTTTAAGTAAAGGAAGCTTGACATTCATGAGCTCATGAGGTAGAATGATCAAAATTGCACAGGTTTAAATTAAGGTCAATGTACGAATTATGATGTTCCCAAGAAATTAAACATTCTTTTAAAAAAAAAGGGAAACATTTTCTTGTTTTGTCAAATGAACTTACTTCTTGACCAGCATTAATAACATCAAGAAACAATTAAAGAAAAAGAAATTGAATTTAGAAAATTTTCATCATTGAAATTTGAGATTACAGTAAATGATTCTTTGCCCTCTAAGTATGGAACAAAAGTTTTCCAGGCCCTTTTTGATTAGGTTATTTTACAAATATTCATGCTGTTCTCTATATTTGGTGACAAAACCATGTGTACTAGCCTGACTGGTGATGGTGCAGTGGATAGAGCATTGGACTGGGATGCTGAGGACCCAGGCTGAAAACTCCAAGGTTGCTGACTTGAGCCCGGGCCCATCTGCTTTGAGCTTAGTTAGGCTCACCAGCTTGAGCATAGGATCATTGGCTTGAGCATGGGGTCATCAACATGATCCAAAGGTCACTGGTTTGGGCCCAAGGTCTCTGGCTTAAGCCCAAATTTACTGGGTTGAGCCAGGGGTCACTGGCTCAGCTGGAACCCTCCCAATTCCTGTCAAAACGTGTATGACAAGCAATCAATGAACAACTGAAGTGCCATGACGATGAATTGATGCTTCTGTCTCCCTTCCTATCTGTCTGTCTATCTACTCTCATAAAAAAGGTGTATTAAATAGTAATTTATTATTGGATATTGTTACTAAAAATAAAATGATACATATTAAGAGTTTAGTTGTGCAGAAAGATTTGAATTGGGCCATGCCAAACCAGAAGTGAATAGGAGTGCCCCACTGATGGGCGCTTGGGTAAAGTCTTATAGAGCAAAGTAAAGAAATTATTTGATTGGCTGTAGCTGAAAGGCTCGTTGGCTATTTCTGATTGGCTATCCTTAGCATTTTGATCTTGAAACCGTAAGGCATTTACAGGCTTAAGTTCTGGTTTGCTTAGGTAGGCCACCATGGCATTAGAGCTATGTCAGTCCAGTGGTCTTTGTGTTTAGTGAGTTTAACAGGTAGTACATACTTTTGGACGGATATTATGCATTTGATTATATAAATTTAAGATCAAGGATGTCAGCTTTAATGTATCACCAGACACATTGTGTTAATTAAATGTTACTCTCTAAGCATACAGACTTGCCATATTATTTTTCAGTTGGTATGTAGAGAAAATAATAACTGATTTTGAATAACTTAGAAAATTTTGTTTCTATTTTTTTTTGTATTTTTTCTGAAGCTGGAAACGGGGAGAGACAGTCAGACAGACTCTCAAATGCGCCCCACCGGGACCCACCCGGCACGCCCACCAGGGGCGATGCTCTGCCCACCAGGGGGCGATGCTCTGCCCCTCCGGGGGCGTCGCTTTGCCACGACCAGAGCCACTCTAGCACCTGGGGCAGAGGCCAAGGAGCCATCCCCAGTGCCCGGGCCATCTTTGCTCCAATGGAGCCTTGGCTGCGGGAGAAGAAGAGAGAGACAGAGAGGAAGGAGGGGGGCGGGGGGGTGGAGAAGCAAATGGGTGCTTCCCCTATGTGCCCTGACCAGGAATCGAACCCGGGTCCCCCGCACGCCAGGCTGACGCTCTACCGCTGAGCCAACCGGCCAGGGCGTTTCTATTTTTAATGTGGGTCTGTACCAGTAAGTATCATTGACTTCTATCTCATTTCTTTATAGAAAATGGAGACCATATTAATGATTAACAATGGTCAGCTTCTATCCTTTGAGTATTAAAGAAGAAACTAACAAGATCCACCATTCAATTGTAAATGTTTTTTCTGGTTTAGCAGAAAGATTATTTTTACTTCAATGTCAGAGTGTTCAATAAAAGAAATAACTCCTGCTTAGCTCTTTTTGTGTGCACTTTGGAAGATAAAGAAATGTGTCACAAATGCTTAAATTTTTAAAAAGTATATAAATTTATGATACCACACAATGTTAATCTCTGATCTATAGCATCTTGCACACATGCCTAGGGCTCAAAGGACACTAACATAATGCACTTTGGGACAAGGAAATCCCCCCTCTCAAATGGTTTGAATCTAATAATAATCTGATATTTCATGGTTACTAGTCATTGCCACCTCTATGTCTCCTTGTGGCTTCTCTGCCCTTATATCATTCTCTTTCTGTTTTCTCTCTCTTCTTTCTGTCTCAACAATCCTTATAAATTAAAATGTGTTCTGTTGTCATGGTCATTGCATTTTTTTTATATTGCCATTATTTTTTAATCTTGTGTTTCTTATTTTATAAGAACTACAGTTCTAAACAGATGAAAAATTTTAAAAATAAATGTTTTAACAAAAGTATCTTTTCTGTTGTATTCCAAATGGCTTAGTGACTTTGTTTCTTGATAAAATGTAGTTAATAATGCTATGTGTCATACAAATGCTAAGCTGTCTGCCAGTAGTACAGTATATTGTTTTATTCTGTCAGTTTTGAGGTGATACTCCTATTTTAAAAATGAAGAAATTTTGGTCCTGGCTGCCTTGCTCAGTGCATAGAGCGTCAGCCTGGCATGCAGAAGTCCCAGGTTTGATCCATGGTCAGGGCACATCTGAGAAGCGACCATCTGCTTCTCCTTCCCTCCCTCTCCTCCTTCTTTCTCTCTTTACTTCTTACAGCCAGTGTCTCAGTTGGTTTGAGTGTTGGCCCTACCTGCTGAGGACAGCTGGGTTGATTCGAACATCAGCCCCCCTACGAGAGTTACCTAGTGGATCCTGGTCAGGGCGCATGAGGGAGTCTATCTCTCTATCTTCCTTCCTCTTTAAAAAAAAAAAAAGAAGAAGAAGAAGAAGCCACTTTGATTTTCACAGGTAAACTAAATTTTCCAAATTCATAAAGGTCATTAGTGTTTGATCTAAGAAGAGATAAATCTTTACTTACCTTAGTTATTAAATATGGTACAAGTAATTCTTAGATAGCTTAGAATTAAACATTTTCTAAAGATTCTTCCAGTCCATTAAGTATAAATGCTAAAACCTCCTTCAAGATAACCTTTCTGAAAAAGTTTTACATTTTTCTAAAAAAAAAAAAGCATACTGGAATCTCTGATAGCTTAGTTTGGTTATAATTAACATAGGAAACATAATACTTAGTACTTAATGAATATGAATTTAAAAGACCAGCATAGATATTTTTATGGGCATAAGTTAATGCATAGTTCTGTAACTTTTCCATTCATACTTGAGGCACATTATACCTTGGTTGTTGAACATGATCTGAATGACAATAGTTAATTCTTTTTTTTTAGCATCAAATATGGATTTAATAACTTGCAATCCTATCCAGCTTTTAATCAATCATTAGGAAGTACTGTATTATACAAATTCAATAATACAAACATGAGCAAACTTTATGGGCTTTGACCTAGAAGCCTTAAAAAAATATGTTGATTTTATTTTCTAAAAGTTTTTCCAAGACTTGATTTGGAAGTTGAAAGCTAATTTTCAAAATTCTTTTGTAATTCTTCTTTGGTCTTATCATTTGCTTTTCTGGGGATTAGTTTTTACTTTTTTTTTTTTTTTTTTTTTTTTTTCATTTTTCTGAAGCTGGAAACAGGGAGAGACAGTCAGACAGACTCCCGCATGCGCCCGACCGGGATCCACCCGGCACGCCCACCAGGGGCGATGCTCTGCCCACCAGGGGACGATGCTCTGCCCATCCTGGGCGTCGCCATGTTGCAACCAGAGCCACTCTAGCGCCTGAGGCAGAGGCCACAGAGCCATCCCCAGCGCCCGGGCCATCTTTGCTCCAATGGAGCCTTGGCTGCGGGAGGGGAAGGGAGAGACAGAGAGGAAAGCGCGGCGGAGGGGTGGAGAAGCAAATGAGCGCTTCTCCTGTGTGCCCTGGCCGGGAATCGAACCCGGGTCCTCCGCATGCTAGGCCGACGCTCTACCGCTGAGCTAGCCGGCCAGGGCTCTGGGGATTAGTTTTTAGTTTGCTCTGTCAATTTTTGTTTGATACAGAATATAGCATTGTTTTGCTCCTGCCTTATTCCTCTTCTTATAGTGTTTTTATAGACATTACTGTTTATAAGCAAGATAACAAACATAAAAACAACCTGAAATTACAGCACAAAACTCTTGTGATACTGTGGGAATTGAAATAATATAGCAAAAGGCAGTATTGTTAATAAAGAATGACAGTCATTTTCACTAGATCATTTTTGAGATGGGTTTACATATCACATCCTTACTTGGAGTAAAGTAACAGATGTTGACCTGTTTCTCAGCCTTGTGCCCAGTTTAAATGGTTGTAAGGAAACTCCAGAATATTATTATAAACAAAGAAGATATTGCACTTACATAATTAGTAAGCAGACCAAAAAGAATTTGTGGTTTACTCTTTGTTTTTTATCACTGTTTTGTGTGTGTGTGTGTGTGTGTGTGTGTGTGTGAGGGGGGGATTTCATGATTTCAACTTAAACATTCCCTTTAAATTTTGTTGAGTGTTCCCTTTTTATCATTTCAAATAAAATCTTATGCTAACTTAAACTCTGACAGAAAAAAGTACTTTAGAATTTTATTTTTCCAAATATATGATTGTTATTTATGTTTTGTAAGATTAAATGACTGAGATTCTGAAAAAAAAATGTAGTATTTTCTTAAAATAGTCTTGGGTTCTGGGTTCTGTTTACCCACCCTTGGCCACTAAAACCAGTTATCATGCCAAGTCTTTGCAATTGAGTGGGATTTTTTTCGACAATTTCTTTTTTCCTTTTTACCATTTGATTGAGAGATATAATGAAAGTTATCGGCAGCCCGTATCCAAAAAAAGTGCTGCAATGTATTAACAACTGAAAATACTCACTTTCTATCTTGGCTTCTTAATAAAAAGGCAGATATTCTCAAGGTCTTTTCCAAAACCTTAAGAAATATTGAAGAGAATATTTTGGTGTTTAGGCAAAGTTCTCTCAGGAACCTGTACACTAATATGTTACAGATATTTTGTGACTATCTGTATGTATAAAAAAAATGACTTATATGGGCAAATTGAGAAGTCTAAAAAAGTTTCTAATTGAACAAAACATTGAAGACAACATTTGTATACTGTTTTTTAGAAAATGTGCATATATCTACATATATATACATATCCACATATATTTATTTATACCTATATATGTTATTTAAAATAATCTTGTATAAACTTTTTTTTTTCTGAAGTTGGAAACGAGGAGGCAGTCTGACAGATTCCCGCATGCGCCCGACCGGGATCCACCCGGCATATCCACCAGGGGGCGATGCTCTGCCCATCTGGGGCGTTGCTTTGTTGCAACCAGAGGCATTCTAGCGCCTGAGGCAGAGGCCACAGAGCCATCCCCAGCGCTGGAGCAAACTTTGCTTCAATGGAGCCCTGGCTGCGGGAGGGGAAGAGAGAGAGAGAGAGAGAGAGAGAGAGAGGAAGGAGAGGGGGAGGGGTGGAGAAGCAGATGGGCGCTTCTCCTGTGTGCCCTGGCCGGGGATCGAACCCGGGACTCCTGCATGCCAAGCTGACGCTCTACCACTGAGCCATCCCTCCAGGGCCTAAATTTTTAAGCTTTAACTTCTCTGTCAATAAATTGGAGCTATGAAAGCTGCCAAAATATGCCATAGTGAGAACTGTATGATACAGCACATAGTGTATTTTCCCATGTATAAGATACACCTTTTTTTGAAACATTTGGGGTATAAAACTGGATGCATCTTATACAGTGGTTGTAGATTTTTTTTTACTTGCATTTCCCTCTTTTTCGTGCTTGTTGAAAATTTGTATGAATTTTATGATGAATAAAACTTGAGTTCAATAACTTTATGTACCACATTTTTCTTCCAAATTTTAGCCCCCAAATTAAGGTGCGTCCTGTACATGGGAGTGTCTTATACATGGGGAAATAGGGTACATAGTACTCACCTAAGTCAGTCTCTATCTATCCTTCCCCACCTGTTCTATCACAGAGGCCTCCCTTAATCACATTAGTTGAAATAGTCATTTATTCCACCCTTTATTCCTGTGATCCTTTTTTATTTACTTTATACAAAGTAATTCTTTTAATTTTCATTTTAATTTAATTTGTATCTCCTGCTAGGGAAAAGACTGTTGTGAATTCATTTGCTGCCAGATTCTCCTGAGTTTAGTCTTATACTTAGCACTCATTCATTCTTTATATTCATTCAGAAATATTTCTTAGGACTTACAGTGCTTGAGATGTAGAATGTGTGATGAACAAAAATGAAGTACTTGCCCTTATAGAACACAAAACGAATTGTTGCATTAATAAGTAAATTTTTTTGTGGGTCCAAATTTATTCTAAAATTGTGTAATAGTTTCTAGGACTATTATTATACATTTATCAGAATAAAAATAAAGTTAGTCTTGGATTTTTTTTTTAAATATTGTCTTTATAACTTTGACATTCAAGGGAGTCATTTTAACATGGATATTTCTGATTTGGGAAGAGTCACTGATATTATCAGGAATCATTGGTTTTTTCTCCATTTGTGAAAAGAGGGAGTCAATTATCATGCTTTTCTACAACCTAGGGCTTAATGAATCATAATTGATTGTTCCTTTTCATATGTGTCACTTTGTAGCCTCTCCTAGATGTCATTAATAAGGCATTTTTTGAGCTTACCTAACACTCTACCATTTAGGAATATCAATTCTGTAGCCATATGACCTGAAACACTGAATAAAATCTAACAAAGCAGACGTTTCCTAATATTGTTTTATATCATATTAAGAAAAAAGTAAATTTACAAATTTTGTAAAATATTGTAATGTTACTTCATTTTAACTTAAACATAATCTCAAATAAGCCTTTGACTACACATTTTTATGTTCCAGATATACTTTGTGTACTGATGTAACAAGATTTTCAAAAATAATTTTTAATATTTACTGTTCATTTTAGAGAGAAAGGGAGAGAGAGACAGACAGACAGACAGAAACATTGGTCTGTTTCTGTATGTGCCCTGACTGGGGATTGAATCCACAACCTTTATATTTTGGGTTGACATTCTAACTGAGCTATCTGGTCAGGCTAAAAAATAAATTTTTACCAGAGGAAAATGGTTTGGAGAAGGTAGAATACATGAGAGGCGAATAAATGGTGATGGAAGGAGATTTGACTTGGTGTCGTGAACACACTATATAGTGTACTGATGATGTATAAAATGTAGAATTGCACACCTGAAACCTATATAATTTTATTAACCAGTGTCACCCCAAGAACTTCAGTGAAAATAAATAAATTTTCTGTCTTAATGTTTCTTATATAAATACACTATCATTTGGTCCTGTGATTCATATTGAACCTGGGCCTGGAATGTCCTTCCCCTTCTCCTTTTAGTCCATTCATTTCTCCCTATCTTTAAAGAGTTGCTTTCTCTAGCACTCTGTTATTGTCCTTTACTTACCCCAGGCTGGCGAGGTATTCTTTCTTGGTGTTTTCATAAAGCTATTTTATTTATCAATACTTTAATACACTTTTCATAATTATCCATTTTAAGGTTTGTATTTCCTATTTAGATTGTAAGCTCTTTGATAGTAGAGACCTCACTGTGTTCATCTTTGTAAATCTACAACCTAACACAGTATCTGGCCATAGATCAGGGGTCGGGAACCTATGGCTCATGAGCCAGATGTGGCTCTTTTGATGGCTGCATCTGGCTTGCAGAGAAATCTTTAATAAAAAAAAATAATGTTAAAATATAAAACATTCTCATGTATTACAATCCATTCATCTCCTACCACTCATGTTCATGGTTGCGGGTGGCTGGAGCCAATCACAGCTGTCCTCCGGAACAACACCAGATTTTTATTGGATAATGAGTAATGTACATGGGTCGTTGTATGGCTCTCACAGAATTACATTTTAAAATATGTGGTATTATTCATGGCTCTCTCAGCCAAAAAAGGTTCCCAACCCCTGCCATAGATAGTTTGTTCTGGCTGCTATAACAAAACACCACAGACTGGGAAGCTAATAAACAACAGAAATGTAATTTTCACAATTCTGGAGGCTGGGAATCTGAGAAGAGTGCCAGCATGGTCGGGTAAGGGTCATCTTTTCAGTCACAGGTTTCTTGTGTCCTCAAGTGTTGGAAAAGGCAAACCAGCTTTCTGGAGCCTCTTTAATAAAGTACAGATCCTATTTGAGCACTGTGTCCACCTCTTAATGAGACGTTAGGTTTTCAACGTTCAAATAAAAACATAAATGGTGCTCAGTATAGGTTCACTGATAAATGGATGAATAAAAGCTAAGGATTGAAATTGGACCTGATTCATTTTTTTATTTTATTTAGAAAATTAAATTAACAGGGTGGACTTTGATCAGTAAGAATACATAGATTTTAGGTAAACATTTCTATAGCATTTGAATTGTGGATTATGTTGTATACCCATCACCCAAAGTCAAACCATTCTCTGTCACCATATATTTGTCCCTCTTTATACCCTACCCCCCATCCCCTTCCCCCAAACCCCTTACCCTGGTAACCACTTCACTTTTATCTATGTCTGTGAGTTTCAGTTTTATAACCCACTTATGTATGAATTCATACAGTACTTAGCTTTTCCTGATTTACTTATTTCACTTAGTATAGTGTTCTCAAGTTTCATCCATGTTGTTGTAAATGTCACTATGTCATCATTTTTTTTCTTTTTTTTTTTTTTTTCTTTTTTCTGAAGCTGGAAACGGGGAGAGACAGTCAGACAGACTCCCGCATGCGCCCGACCGGGATCCACCCGGCACGCCCACCATGGGGCGACGCTCTGCCCACCAGGGGGCGATGCTCTGCCCATCCTGGGCGTCGCCATATTGCGACCAGAGCCACTCTAGCGCCTGGGGCAGAGGCCACAGAGCCATCCCCAGCGCCCGGGCCATCTTTGCTCCAATGGAGCCTTGGCTGCGGGAGGGGAAGAGAGAGACAGAGAGGAAAGTGCGGCGGAGGGGTGGAGAAGCAAATGGGCGCTTCTCCTGTGTGCCCTGGCTGGGAATCGAACCCGGGTCCTCCGCACGCTAGGCCGATGCTCTACCGCTGAGCCAACCGGCCAGGGCTATGTCATCATTTTTTATGGCTGAGTAATATTCCATTATGCATATGTACCACATCTTCTTTATCCAGTCCTTTATCAAGGGACACTTTGGTTGTTTCCATGTCTTGGCCACTGTGAATGAATAATGTTGCGATGAACATGGGGGTGCTTGTGTCTTTATGTACCAATGATTTTGAACTTTTGGGGTCAATACCCAGTAGAGGGATTGCTGGGTCATATGGTAGTTATATTCTTAATTTTTTGAGGAATCACCATTCCTCCATAATGATTGCACTAATTTGCATTTCCACCAACAGTGAATGAGGGTTCCTTTTTCTCCACAGTCTCTCCAACACTTGTTATTACCTGTCTTGTTGATCATAGCCAATCTAACAAGTGTGAGATGCTATCTTATAGTAATTTTGATTTGCATTTCTCTAATAGCTAGTGAAGATGAACGTTTCTTTATATATTTTTTGGCCATTTGTATACCTCTTAGGAGAAGTGTTTGTTCAGGTCTTGTCCCTGTTATTTAATTAAATTGTTTGCTTGTTTTTTTTCTGAACCTTGTGAGTTCTTTGTATATTTTGTATATTAACCCCTTATCAGAGCTGTTATTTGCAAATATTATCTCTCATTTAGTTGGCTGCCTATTTGTTTTGTTATCAGTTTCTTTTGCTGTGCAGAAGCTTTTTAGTTTCATATAACCCCATTTATTTTTGCCTTTACTCCCCTTGCCTTTGGGGTCAAATTCATAAATTGTTCTCTATGGCCAACATCTATGAGTTTAGTGCCTATGTTTTCTTCTATGTATTTTATTGTTTCAGATCTTATAATTAGGTCTTTGATCAATTTTGAATTAATTTTTGTGCAAGGGGACAAACTATAGTCGTTTCATTCTTTTGCATGTGGTTTTCCAATTTTCCCAGCACCTTTTATTAAAGTGGCTTTCTTTTCTCCATTATGTGTTTTCTGCTCCTTTGTCAAACATTATTTACCCATATATATGTGGTTTTATTTCTAGGCTCCAGTTCTGTTTCATTGGTCTGTTTGTCTGTTTTTCTGCCAATACCATGATGTTTTGATTATTGTGGCTCTGTAGTATAATTTAAAGGCAGGTAGTCTGATACCTCTGGCTTCATTTTTTTTTTTTCAGAATTGCTTTGGTTATTTGGAGTTTTTATGGTTCTATACAAACCTGGTAAATTTTTGTTCTATTTCTTTAAAAAATTATATTGGGATTTTGATGGGGATTATATTATATTTGTATATTGCTTTGGGCAATATGGCCATTTTACCTATGTTGATTCTTCTAATCCATGGACCTGATTCTTTGTACATACAGTCTAGAAGGGAGACATATTTCAGAGATGATTGCTTTTTCCATTATCATAGTAGTTGAAGTTATGGAAAATAAGGGCAAAAAGAAAATGAAAGTTATTGAGGAAGAGCATACAATCTAGGGCAGAGAATTATAGTAACCATGAATTAACATTGTGGTTAATGGGACCAGTTGATACAGATTCCAGAACGATTGAAAAAATTTGGAAATAGTGTACAGAGTAAAAGAATGATAAAATTAATTGAAATATATACTGTGAGTCAAATAAGTTTATAAATATGATGTTTGCTCGCTTATAGTTTGTACTGGGTGTGGGGGACAGGCTGTAAGCAGGCAGGGTTGTTATAGCCTAAGGCTTAGTTTTAAAACTAAGCTTTTCCCCACACCCTTGACTGTTGCTTGATAGGGGGTGGTGCACTCTTATGAGAAATCCCATTTGTGCCTCAGATAAGTGACTTTGTATCAGAGACTTCCTTGTTTGTGTATTGGATTGAAGGTTTTGATTTCTACACTATAAAATGGGGCAGAGGAGCCCATGCTGGAGAAGAGCAGAGAAAGGCCACATGGAGGAGAGGAGAAGCAGCCAAGATGGCGAAATGCTGAAGGAGAAGCCAGTTTGTGCAGAGTTTGTGTAGAGAGAAGGAGATGGTAAACAGAGGTGGATAAAGCTGGTGAGGTATAAACCTTTGATTCTAGGAAACTCAGATAAATCAGTGGCTTTGGGAGCCCTGAATGGAAAAGGAAGTGTTTTCCCACTGTGTGTATTTCTTGCCCGCTGGGTGCGAGCTAGGATTAAAGCTAATGGCCCACCAGTTCTTGGTTCCGATGTTTTATTACCATCTGTCCAAAACAAATGCAAACCTGCATGGGCCAGGCGGCTGTGATGGCGGCCGCGGCTACTGGCTTTACATATACTAATTGAAATATTATAAAAATTGGGAAAATAAGCATGAAATTGTTGGGAAATATATTTTAATGCCATAAATTATTGATGAGTTATCACTCTCCTCATGTGCACAAAATAGATATTTTGTCAATTTTAAAAGCTCTTGGATAATTTGAATTTATATAATATACATAAAAGCTATATAAAATATTAGTATGTGATGTTATCTATCACACTAAGGCCTTGTTTCATGCTTTGGATTGTGCTGCATACATTTTTTTTTCTAGTTTTTATCATTGATTTGAAAGAGAGAAAGAGAAACTTCGGCTTGTTGTTTCACTTAGTTACATTTAGTTGTGCACTCATTTGCTTCAATATGTACCTTGATCGGGGATTGAACCCCTGAACTGAGCCTTCTAGCCATGCTGTGTGCTGCATACTTTGTATTCATTATCTTTAATATTCACTTCAATTCAATTGTTTGCATTTTACAGATGAGGAAGCAGAGTGTTAAAGAGTTTAATCCATCTGTTTTTGATCACTTAACTCTTAAATATCAGAGCTGGCATTAGATTCATTTTGTTTAAACTGAAAGTCAGTGTTTTATTATTCTATACCGTACTATGTGTCAATGAGTCTCTGAAATATTGTACATTTTCAGCATAAGTGTAAAGTGACAAGCATAAATATATATAAATTTAGTTATAGTTTGCATGGTCATCCTGTCATTCATTTATCAAATGTTCTTTGCTCTCTAGGCACTGTGCTAGGTACTGCATATACAACACACACCTTTGTGGAACTTATAGTGCTAGAGACAGGCATTAGAAATGTAAAAAGAACTGTATAATAACAATTTTGATCATTGCCATGAAGAAAAATATAAAGTCTTTTAAGTAGATTACAGAGAAGGTTGTGTGTGTACTTTCCTGTGGGTGAGTATAATTAGATTTGTAATAAAGCTAACTGTAACCCAAGATGATGCTTAAAATAGCTGTAGATAAGCGGTACCACAACTTTGTAATCAAACTGAACAGTTTGAAAACATTGGTCTTCCAGCAGCCTTTCCACAGAACAGAAGGAATTCTGGTGAACTGAAAAAAACTGTGGCTAAATGTCATATCTTTATTTCAGTTTTGGAAGGTGCTTTGGAACTGTCTTTTTAACTACATGTGTTTAAAAAAAAAGCCACAAATATCTATGGAGTTGATGATTATACTGCCCTTTAGTGAGCAGTATCTCTCTTATTACAACTTCAAGCACATGGGAGATTTTGTATTAGAAATATTAAGTTTGTTAAGTTTGAATACTTGGCTTCATATACTTCTGTCATTTGGCATAGCATCTGAATAACAGTCAAACAAGAAAAATTATATCATTAGGACTTAATAAAGTTGGATGATCAAAATAAAACTACTAAAATCAGTGAAAAAAAGAAAACAAAGAAATACCTGAGAAGCTTGACCAGATATTAATTACAGCCTAGGCTTTGGCTTCATTGTAGTTCAAATGTTATAAAATCCGAAATTTCAGTTTCAGAAGTTATCTTAGGCTTTTATTGTAATGAT
This sequence comes from Saccopteryx leptura, assembly GCF_036850995.1. NCBI lineage: Eukaryota > Metazoa > Chordata > Mammalia > Chiroptera > Emballonuridae > Saccopteryx > Saccopteryx leptura. Next base: position 175,756,600 of record NC_089504.1, on the reverse strand, counting down.
ATTATAAGTAACTAGTACTGTAGGAATTTTTAAAAAATTACATTAAAACTAGTCAGTGATTTCTCATCATTTGATTTTGATATTCTTGCCAACAAATATATTTTGAAGCTTGACTTCTTTTTCCACCCTCCTCTTTCAAAATCTCTTTATAAACAGATGAAACACTGGTCACTTCCTGACAGCTGGAGATATTTTGTAATTATCTGCAAATCTAAAAGGCTTATGATTCTATTTCTTAGCTGTCAAGGAGCAGCTGAAATACTTTTCATGAAACAAGCATCAGTATATATGAAAGATAGAAATTAATCAAGAAATCTGACATCATAATTGAAACTCATTATCATCTATCAACCTGAGATACTGTGAGGCTTCCTAATATCTCCTTTTCTGAAACTTCGTCATTAGGTCAGTACCCCCATTGCCCACTCCTTATGTTTTTCTTGCGTGCTACTCTCACAAAGGAAGAACTGAGTCTGGTCTTAAAGAACAAATAAGAGTGTATCTAATAGAAAAGTGAGAAAAGGATTTCTTGATAGGCATGGACATCTAAAGCAGTAAAAACATAAAGGTATAAAATAGCATATGATGACTGGAAATCAATTCAGTGTCTTTAGAATATATTGTGCATGAGAGGAACTGACATTAGAGGAGAATGAAGGGGAAAAGGGTCAGGTCAGATGGCTAAAACTTCAAAGCTCAAGGAGAAATTATCACAAAGATGAGGAGGCCTTATTTAGTGTAGACAGGAGCTTATCTCCACTACCAGGGCAGGACAAAATAAATGAACAATTAATAGAGTTATAGAAATGTGTACAGGTAACACCAAGACCTTGTGAGACTGCATGCCTGTTCTAATGGCTTTCATTTTCTCAGTGAAGAAGAAGTTAGGTCAACTACAGGTGATGACTGAGGGTGGCTAGGAAACTTGAGGAGAAGAGAAGATGTTTAGAACTGCGATGGAAAGGGTAGAAAGATACCAAGAGGTGTGCGACAAGCTGACTGGAGAGGAACTCAAGTTCATGCTAAAATGGAAATCTATGAATGTGCAGTTAATACTTTTTTTTTTTTCTGGTTTTACTCAGTACTATAACTGCAGGGTCCATTCTGAGTTTGGAAGTTTCAAGCTTTTTCTTTTTTCTTTTTTTTTCTTTTTTTGCAGGAAAACAAAGGTGTGAATGACTTGAGAATGTTGGTGCTTACAGGTGACATTAATATTTATTGAAGAATTAGAATGTGATAGGAACTTAGTACAGTGCATACATTGTTGCATTTATACACTTCTTTCTGGTATATGCATTATTCTCAATTAAAAAATAACTGGGGACCCAGTTAAGTAATTTTTTCAAGATATTTTACAAATAAATAATTAGCAGAACTGGGATTTGAATGAAAATCAATGTTGCAGCTGAGTAGAAAAGACACTGAAGTTAAAAAAGAACTAAAAGTTTGGCAGATGTGTCAAGGAAGTGGAAAGTTTTAAGGAAATTCTAGAACAAAATTGATAGAATAGTATTTTTAAGATTGCATAAAAGATAAGAAACAATAATTGGGAAATAGAATATTAATGTTTAAGATGCCAATGATAGAGGCATTCAGAATGGCCGTGAGGTTCAAGTTGGAAGCAGGTTATTGAAACGAGAGTGGAAGTGAAATTCATGAATTCTCTGGCTCGATTATTCATTGCAGTGCATAAGTATTGATTATGAATATTGATTTTACTGGGACTTTGGAGTGAAGAGAACTGGATTTTGAAGAAATGACCTGAAAGCTGATGAGTCTCAGTATTCAGGGTAATATAGCTTTGTGAAATGAATATGGAGATATATATTTATATATATATATATATATAGATATATATAAATATATATATATATAGATATATATATAGATATATATAGATATAGATATATATATCTATATATATAGATAGATAGATAGATAGATATATATCTATCTATATATATATATATAAATATATATCTCCATATTCATTTCACAAAGCTATATTACCCTGAGTTGAAATAGTAATGATACAAAAGTCACAGTGAAACTGGAATTATGCTGAGCCTCTGTTCTGGATGTGAAAGTATGAAATTAGTATGCATTCAAGAGGACTTCATTTAATTCAGTTCCTCAAGGAAAAAAGGATGTGGAGACAAAACAATTTCCAAGTTAGGAATAAAAGTATTTTTTTATTAAAAAAAAAGTGGGAGCGCTAAAAGATACAATGGAAAATGTTGGGAAGGATATCAAAAGGGGTGTGGTAATAGGGATAATATGATCCAATGGGAAAAATCTATAGCTGTGTGAGGATAAGATTCAGAAAGAAGGTTAGTGATTAGAGGAAACAGTTTATTTAGGACTTGACAATGATACAAGCAAGAAGTGTCAATGGAATTTGATGGCTTCAAATTTGTGTACAGAGCTTTGGTTTATAGGCGTTTTGCTATATTCATTCTAAACAGTGCCATAATCTGACTCAACCACATTAATGTTCAGGCTGAGAGCGGCACTGTCCAAACATATGCTGTTGGTCAGTTCAATGTAAGATTTGAATAAAATTAACTGGATTGGTACCTCTGGTTTGTTTATTTTGCTTGATAGTTATTTTACCTAAAAATTTATAAACTTGATATTAGTATATTTTTCACAGACTTTTTTTTTATGTTTCACTAGTTCAAAGTATTGCATTTTAATGATTTAATACTTAGTGCTCAGAATTTATATATCATCGTCTTTTGATTATTAGGACAGAGTCCAGCTTGATGTTTTTAAATATAACAATGTTCCATTTTAAATATAACAATGTTTTGTGTTGATAACTGTAACACAATTTAAGAAATTTAAATTAGGTCTGTAGATTTATCTGTTCCACAATGTATAAGAAAGAAAGGTAGCTTATATTAAAGAAAGGTTTACACAAAATACAACATTTCACATGCATTTTCTCATAAACAGTCATCAAAGTTTAGTACTAGAAGGGATTCTATACATCAACATAGTTCAAACACCCGTTGATGGCTGATGGATGTATTCAGATTTTTTCATAAAAAAGACATCTTCTAACTGTATGGTCATTGTGGAAAAGGTGTACATAATTAAAGATGAAATACTATTGCCTGCTGTGGTTAAAATTCTGTAACCTTGAGAAGTTGGAGCACTCAAGCCAGTGTTTTGTGTTCTATAAAATAGAGATATTAAAATTATCAAAGAACAATTGAGAGGACTGGAGCAGCTTTTTAAAGGTTTTATATATTGACTGTACAGAGAAAGGAGGTGAGTGGAATGAGAAGTAGTTGCTTCATTCTGGTTGTTCATTGGTTGCTTGTGGTGTGTGCCTTGACCAGGCAAGCTCAGGGTTTAGAACCAGAGACCTTAGCATTCCAGGTCGATGCTTTATGCCCTTTGCCACCACAAATCAAGCCAGAGCAGCTTTTTAAAGTTTTGGATATCTCTGACTATCCGGTCATATTTACATGGCAAAAAAAAATTTCTTTGTAGTTTGCTGTAGTTCAGCTGCCTAAAACAACATTTGGAAGCCGAAAATTATCTTAAAACTAACTTTCACACTGAGTCCAATTTTTTTATTTTTATGCAACAATCTACTTTGACAACTCAATAATAATAATAATAATAATAATAATAATAAATATATCCAGCATATGTCAGGCAAGAAGTCCCCAGCCAAAATCAGTCTCAGAGGAGTCATATGTATTCTAGGAATGACCTGCTTTAGTAAAGTTTGCTTAGGTATAGCTGGTGAAAGAGTGGACTCTGCAGATCCAGCCAAGGTTTGCAGAGCTCAGCACTTTGGGCCCTTGGTCACTTATACATCCTCTAGTCAGAGGTCTTTGAGGCATATTCTTAAGAGTAGCATACCATATTTGCCCACTCTGATCATATATAAAAGTAATTGCTGAAGTCTTCAGTGTACGATTGGCTTCCCAGGATAAAAGAAAAATGTCAATTTGTCTGTAAGAGAGATGGTAGCTAATAGAAGCTGCTATCTTTTTGGCTGTCTTCATTTTTTGCCATACAGGTTCCCCTTAACCATCCCCACCTGCATCATAGAGCTGTGATAAACTAAGCATGACAACACATCAAGACAACCTCATTAAGATATGCTTTGAAAATGTAGTTCAGCTTTGTCCCTCTTTATGGTTAATTTTCAAAGTGGTACTAAAGAAGTTATATTTGTTTTCAATACCAATTGATTTTCTCTCATCTTTAGCTCTCTCAGTTAGAAGGGCAGATCATTTATATCTCCATAACAAAGATATGTGAATAAGATTAGTGCGTTCAATATTTTTGCTAAAGTACTGCTTGAATCAAAACTGTTTGTCTTAGTGCTTTCTCACTTTATTTTTATTATAAAATGCTGTAAGTCATTTCCTTAGCTTCCACTCTTGTAATTTTATTGCACTTGTTTAGATATTTTTGGTTATAGTACGTGTAAGGTATTTTTTCCCCTGCCGAGAAGGAAGGAACGGGGCAGAGCCACAAAGTGTGGAATAGGTAAACAGCTTTATTGAGTACAGAGCACACACCCTGCCCGGCAAGGTTCCCTGGCCCCGAGGAAAGAAAGAGAGATGCAGGTGAAAGATAGAGGTCAGGGAAGTTGCACGGATTAAACCGCGTGGGAGATATTTAAAGGGTCCCTCTAGGGAAGTGGAGCTACTATGACGTGGTGAAATTTCACTGGCTGGCAGACGATGGCTTCTTTCCAAATGGTTCCTGGGAAGCTTCCTTTGGCAGGCTTGATTGTGGGCGGTCCTAGCCAAAGTGGGCGGGTCTGAGTTCTCCAAGTGACCATACCCTTATCCACCAACCTTACAGTATGTATTAAGGGATACAATAGAACTTGAAGTTGGTCACAAAAATGGCTATATACAATAGTTGTAAATAGCTTTTCTGTAGTTGTGTGTAGCAAAGCTTTAGAGAATCTGTCTCCTGTGACTTTCAGAGATCACCTTTGGTAATTGTGTAAACCTAAAACATGGGCTTGTTTTTGGTTATCTCGGAGTGTGAAGTGGTGTGGTGTTTCATGCCTGTCATTTAACAGCAGAAGAAATTCTTCAGTTTATCCTAATGCCCTCATGTGCTTTGACCTTGGATCAGTCAGCCACTGATCAGCTGATGTAGTGTTACAATGTTGCCCTTGATCCTGAATCACTCACTTTAAGTTCTTTTGTAATGTTTGTCACTTTTTTTCCAAAACATGCATACATAGTTTCTGGGTTTGCAGGGACAGGAAAGAAGAAGGAGATTTAAAAGAAAATACTTGATGGGTTCTCCATTATTTTTGCTTTATTACTAATACTACTATCATAAGGTATGAAATTATGATTGAGGTGTTAATAAATATTTCATTCAAGGAACTTTTTCTTAAGCCCTATTAACATTGAATATAGGCAAACATGATTAAATGATGCTGTTAAGTTAAAGGAAAAACTTTTCTTTCTTAAAAGACTAGTATTATTGACTGTTTCTCCACAAAATTTGAATGTGGATTTACACAGTACTCTATAAGGTATTCCTTTTTATTTTACTTTGGTTTCCAAAAACAGTTCCTTTCTTTAAGAGGATTTTTTTTTGGTCTATTTTGTCAAATATATCAATATAATTACCTATTTTAGCTGATATAATTTTTCAATTTTATCACTCTGCAGGTAATAAACAACCATGTGTAAACATATTTCTCTCCTGTACATGATATATATTTATCTCCTTTAATAAACACCTTTGTAAAACCATCTTTATTTATGTCTGAATTAAAATTTGTTTATGTTAGAAAAGATTATGTGCCCTGGGTAATGCACTTTGGTTATAACTAAAATTCCTAAGTCAATTAATTATGAGATGACTATATACCAGACATAGTGCTTTATGACACCACAGAGTATTAAAAAAGCAAGATATAAATAGCTGCTGGTTTTTTCTAAAAAGTATGGCCATTTAAATCACCTAAATAATGGCTTCTCAAATAACAGAATTAAAAAATGTCATATTTTTTCCTGCCTGATAATTGGATAAGAGATTGGACATTCACATAGCCTTCCAGAGGCTGAAAGGTTCCTGTATTTTTGCTTTCTTTTCTTATTTGTGTTGTTTTTCAGCATAATGAATCAAAAGGTTTCTCTCATACCCTGGCCGGTTGGCTCAGTGGTAGAGCATAGACCTGGCATGTGGATGTCCCAGGTTCAATTCCAGCCAGGGGACATAGGAGAAGTGCCCATATGCTTTACCTGTCTTCCCCCTCTCCTTTCTCTCTATCTCTCTCTTCCCCTCCCACAGCCAAGGCTCCATTGGAGCAAAGTTGGCCTGGGCACTGAGAATGGCTCCATGACCTCTGCCTGAGGCGCTAGAATGGCTCTGGTTGCAATGGAGCAACGCCCCAGATGGGCAGAGCATCACCCTCTGGTGGATCCTGGTTGGGCATATGCAAGAGTCTGTTTCTCTGCCTCCTCACTTCTCACTTCAGAAAAGTATAAATCAATAAATAAATAAATAAATAAGTTTCTCTAAGATTTTGAACATTTCTAGAGGTACAGCCTAAGCTTTTAGTATTGGGTTTATATTAAGGAAATTATAAAGGAAGTTTTTTGGTTGTTGTTTTTTATAAGTAAAATCTTTATAAAACATAAGACATGCATTATTCAGAAGGTCATGTATACTAACTTTTATACAAGGTAAAGGTTACTTAGAAATTCAAAAGGCATTCTAAACCAAAATAAAAAATATTTTATTTTTTAATTACCTCATTAAAAACATTTTATTTAATAGATATGACCATATAACTATAAAATTAGTCTTGATTTTATTTTTACATAAGAGTCCTCAAACACATAGTTTTTAATATCATTTTTTGTTTTTGTTTAAAGAAAGGTACATGCACATTAAAGCAGATGAGAAAACGTTTGCTGTCCTAGTTTTGCATAACCAAATAATGTAAGTTAAAATTGCATAACAAACATAAATAAATAAATAAAAATTAACTATAATATTCTAATATTATAGAGTAAATCTGGGAATTTCTAAAATCATATTTTAAAAGTTTATAATTGAGATAAAAAGAAAATAATCTTTCTAATCTCATCATTCTCAACTATTAGTAACATTTTATCTCACATGAAGTAAAATATAAAGGACATTTTTAGACATGGATTAAGGAATGTAATTAGGCAGACAAAAGTGTATTGTAGCAAATACCTATATCATTATATCTGTACATGAAATGAATTCAAATGATATATTTCAGTGGTAGTCACGAAAGTAAGAAAGAAAATTAGTTCTAGTACGATGTTATAGTCTTAAACATTTTAACTTTATTATATAAATACCAGTAAATTTGTAAAATATTTTTAATATTGATTTTAAATTCAAATTAATTTAATGATCACAATAAAGAAGTCCTTGGCATGTGGAATTGACAGGTTTTCATGTGCTGCTTACTATATGGGACAGTTATATGTACACAGTCTGCTTATTGTAGTCTTAGAATTTACACAGTAAGGAGATTGATTGCCAATCCAAGGATCCTTTTATTTGACTAGAATGTAAAGTTCTCTGGTCAGATCAGGTAAGATTACAAGTGCTGTTTCAATGACATTGCATTACTTCTGTTCTCCTTTTAGTCTTCACTCTTATGAAATGTATTTAAATAATCTTTGGCCTGACCAGGCAGTGATGCAGTGGATAGAGCATGGGACTGGGATGCAGAAGACCCAGGTTTAAAACCCCTAGGGCCCCGCTTGAATGCGGGCTCATCTGGCTTGAGCTTGGGTTCACCAGTTTGAGTGCGGGGTTGCTGGCTTGAGCGTGGGATAATGAACATGACCCCATGGTTGCTGGCTTGAATCCAAGGTCACTGGCTTGAGCCCAAGGTCCCTGGTTTGAGCAAGGGGTCACTCACTTTGCTGTAGTCCCCCTCTCCCCCCTTCAAGGCACATATGAGAAAGCAATCATCGAACAACTAAGGTGCCTCAACGAAGAATTGATGCTTTTGATCTCTCTCCCTTCCTGTCTGTCTCTCTTTCTCTCTTTCTGTCTCCGTCATAAAAACAAACAAACAAAAAATAAATAAAATTATAATCTTTGGACTTCACAGGATTTTTCTATCATATCTGAAAGTTGAATAATTATATTGGTTTAATAATAGACAAATACCTATACTTGTATAGTTAAGTCTTATATTTTTCATGTTGAGAATCAGCAATATGTATTTGTCTGTATAAACTAAAATTTTTCTTTTTGTTAAGAAGCTATTATTCATAATTATTTTTATTATTGTAATTTTGTTGCCAAACACTGTTCTAGCATTTTACAAATGTTAACTAATTTAACAGTCACTATTTTGAATTAAATACTACTATATTTTATTTTTTCCAGGTAAAAGAATTAGAGAAGTCAAAATTGTTTAAAATTAAGGACTATACATGAATTGATGATCAAACTTTTATGATCTTTTAAAAGTAATTCTTATTTATTATTAGACTTTTAAAATATTATTGAAATACTTCTTCAAAATGTTTAATTAATATATTTAATGTAATAGTTTTTATGTATTCATGTAAAAATTTCAAGTTATTGCTTTATAAACACACACATATGCATGCATTTATACATTAACAGTGATTTTCAACTAGGATGCTGAAAGAATTTCTAAAACATGAAATACTTGAATGTTTCATCAGGTGCACTGATCTCTTTTCCCTTAGACTGTCAAATAAAAAAATGACAAAAGCCACTACAACAATAACTGTCCTATGTGAATGAATAAAAATTATACTTTTTTGTCAGATTGGCAAAAATATAATTCAAAAAAAAATTTTTTCTGATACAGACAGAGAGACAGAAAGAGGGACTGATAGGGACAAGCAGACAGAAAGGCAGAGAGATGAGAAACATCAATTCTTCATTGCAGCACCTTAGTTGTTCATTGATTGTTTTCTCAGATGTGCCTTGACCAGGGGGCTACAGCAGAGTGAGTGACCCCCTTACTCAAGCCAGTGACCTTGGTCTCAAGCTGGTGAGCCTTGCTCAAACCAGATGAGCCCAGGCTCAAGTCAGCAACCTTGGGGTTTTGAACCTTGGTCCTCTGCGTCCTAGTTCAACATTCTATCCACCGCACCACCACCTGGTCAGGCTATAATATATTTTTTGATGTGCCACAGAATTTTAGTAATTAGTTTCTGTGTGTCATGAGATGAAAGGTTGAAAATATAATTAAAAAAAATTTTTTTTCTGATACAGACAGAGAGAGGGACTGATAGAGACAGACAGACAGAAAGGGAGAGATGATAAACATCAATTCTTCATTGCAGCAAAGGTTGTTCATTGATTCAAAGGTTGAAAATCACTGCATTAGCCTACTAAAAGTAGAGGGAAAAGTCTCCCAAAACAAAAACAAGTTATTGTTTTGAAATCCCAAATGGAATGAAGTGAGTTTCTTTGTTGTCTTTGCAGAAACTCCTCTACACCTTGGGAAGTATGGCTTAGGACAGAAAATGCAAAGCAAGTACAAATAAAAGCTGGCATCATAGTTATGATGTAGGGTTGGTGGTGATGCAAAATAACTGGACTAAATAATCTGTCCTTATCTAAAGGGATCCTGTAAATAAAACCTTGGAGATTTAGAGAAGGCAAACAATAGTTTTAGCCAGTAAATTAGAAAGTTATAGTTATTAAGTCTTACAGGAATAGAGTTGGATACTTTCTTTTTTAAATTACATCTCAATATTTAGATAGCTACTCTATTCTTCATTCTTTTAGGAGTCAGTCTTAATATGTGATTCTTTCCTCTGAAACCTTAGACACCAGAATCTTGGAAACCAAAAGTGGGCTCTGTGACAATAGAGTTGCTTTGTGAGTATCCTCAGTGTCTATCACTGTTTGTGGATTTGGTAGATCATCATGTGAATGGGAATTTTGGATTGTCTGATATTTAAAATTATTTTCCAAAACAGATTGGAGTTAAAAGTTGGCACTTATAGCCATTTGTTCTTCTATCACTCCACACTCTGTGTGATCTTGGTCAAGAGATTAAGCTTCAGTTTTTCTGTACATAAAATAGAGCTAAATATAAAGTTTTTGCCAAAAAGGTATTATAAATGTAATAAATAATACAGTTCAATAATAATAAAAGAATTATGTTATTATTGAAAATGTGAATGCTGAATTTAATGTAACTGTGGAGAATATAGGTATATGCTTATGTTGTTTACCTTTGTCCTTGGTACCCTTTAAAAAATATAACTGTATTTTAACAAAAATGATCATACTGGGATTTCTTATATTTATATTTTATTTGTATAGGCTTTTACTGCACAAAGAGTCTCCACACTAATGACTTACTGTAATTTGATCCTCAGTCCAATCCTGGTGTAAACCAGACCAGGAATTATTGTACCCACTATGCAGATGAGCAAACTAATGTTCAACACTATAAACGTCTTGCTGAAGATTGTATACCTTGTGAGAGAACTTGAGAGCAGATGTTCTCATAACTATGCTCTTTTCAGAAACCATATTAAGTAGGTCAAATTTCTTTTTTGCCTTTGGATTGTTACATATTTAACTATTTTTTTAAGAGTGGTGTTATCAGTTTACCAAATGGTATTACCTGTTGGTCATGAACAGTTGCTAGACCAAATTTATGATTTTATTCTGTCTTCTACCTCAAGTTCAGAGCAAATCATGGGTTTTTCAAGTGGAAAGCAGAATAAGGACTCCTTGCATCCTAATCCCCACACCCAATGAATATGTTGTGTTATATAGTGAATGAGAATTAGTTGCTATAGTAAATGACCTTGAGGTTATCTTTGATTATGTGCCTGTGATGCAGTATAATCACTACGGACCTGATAAATGAAAGAAGGATGATAGTAAGACTTAGGACTCAGCCTGAACTCGATGGTTTGAAATGGGAGAATGCAGTCACAAGCCAAAGAGTGTGGGTGACTGTTAGAAGCTGAAAAAAAACAGGAAAAAAGATTCTCTCCCAGGCCTTCCACTGATACCTTGATTTGAGCTCAGTGAGACTTTTAACTTCCAGAATTATAAAATAATAACTTTGTGTTGTTTTAAGCACCACTTTTGTGGTAGATTATTACAGAAACCATCAAAAACTAAAACAGCCCGACACTGTGAAATTAGAAGTTTTAGAGTAGAGTGGTTGATGCCAGGGGGACTTTAGGTCAGTCATGGGTTTTTTTGCCTCTTTGATTTGTTAAGTTTTATCCCACTTTCAGTGTATAATTGTTGAGGTTCATAATAATACAACATAAGGTTCCTTTGGATACATGGTTTGCTAATGAAACTGATTTGTCCCTGCTGATTCCTTAGGCCTTGAGATCACAGACTGTGTATCCTGAGTATCAACGGCAATCACAGACTTACTGAGTACTGAGACTTACTTACACTGACACAAACAGTCACATTGTGTGCTTTTAGTTAAATGAGATTTTTGGTTTTCCTCAAATAGATCTGACATCTTAGTGCTGCCCTTTAGTCAATTTCTTCAACTTCTAGTTTACAACCCCATTGCTTCTCTACTTCATTAATTAGCCTCTCATTTGCTTACATACAGCTAAAAATCACAAAAAATTAGGAAGAACTTTCTCTAGGGTGCTTTACTGTGTGGAAATGTATATAGATCTTTGTACAGCCTCAGAGAAACTTTTGAGCACTGAACCTGCACATAATATTCTTTCTTGCCTTGTTTTAACTTTAATCCAGCAGTTGACTGAAGGGTAGCAAAAAAACAATTAAAAAAAAAAAGAAGAAGAGAGAGTGAGAGATTTGAGCAAAAAAATCACTGGAAATGAGTTAGTGGTATGCTATGTTTCAAATAAATTATATACCAAATACATTGTCATGTATTCTTTACTTCCATGTCTTTCTACCTTGAAACCACAACCAGAAATCTCTAAGGAGGTAAGCAGAGCAGCTCAGTAATATCCTGTCTGTTGAAAATCCCACCAACCCACTCACTCACTGTGTTGTCATTTCTTTTACATAGATTGTGGATTTATGTGTAGATGTCAATGCTGATTACCAAATGATTAGGCTTTTTCTTTAGTCTCATTTGGCCAGATTTGTATGCTTTTGACAGAGCATTAAACTTAGGAAAAATTTTAAATTATGTATTTAGTTTTCTCCATTCATGTTATGATTCAGATATAGTGACTTCAGACTTCCTGTTATGAGCAAATGTGTCACATTTGCTAATGTGTCCAAGGAAAATCTGGTTAATAAGTATATTGGTTTCAGATACAAGGGAGCTTTTCTATGATATTACTCTGATAATGAAATCCTAATAATGCTGAATAGCTTTATGATGTTATGGCTGATGCCCTGAGTGGGTTTTATAATTTTATATCTTACTGATAATATATGTGAATGTGTGAGGTGAAGTTAAATTATATAATGTATTATAGTATCTGAGAACTCTGCTAATACTTTATAGCTCTATTTTAGCTTTCAAAATCCTGTCTATAGGATCATTTACGACAACATGGATGGACCTTGATAACATTATACTGAGTGAAATAACTAAATCAGAAAAAGCTAAGAACTGCATGATTCCATACATAGGTGGGACACAAAATTGAGACTCATGGACATGGACAACAATGTGGTGGTTACCAGGGGGAAGGGAAGAGAGGAGAGGGTGGGGGTTGAGGAAAGGGAGAGCCATAAAGAAAATCAAATAAAAGGTGATGGAGGACAATTTGATTTAGGGTGATGGGTATACAACATAATCAAATGTCAAAATTATCTGGAGATGCTTTCTCTGAATCTATGTACTCTAGTTGATCAATGTCATCCGTTAAAATTAATTGTCTAAATAAAATTTTAAAAAATCCTGTCTTATTAACCATATATGAATCTTTCTTACATCATGGAAGAGTTACTATTTGAGAAAAGAGAACCTATCTTATTTATCCTGGCTTCTCTGCTGTTCATAACATAATAACTTTTGTATGCTAGCTACTCACTAAATATTGGTAAAATTAATTCATTAACATAAGAAAAAGTAGATTCAGCTAGTTGCTTTGTCTCATCTGTCTGCTTCTTAAAACAGAGGCTCAACTGGAGAATGTGACTTGGAACTATGGTCAAATGGAGTTCCTAATTTGAACTCACCTCCAAAACCTAGGCTTTCATTCTGTACGAGAAGAACCTTCCCTAAGAAAATTATCACATGGTATAGACCAAACCAGAATGCACCCTGCCCTGTAAGAAGGCACATCTAAAAAATAAATGTCCGCACTAAGTTTGCTTAGTTTTTTAATCAGATTTGGAACAGACTGAAGTGTTATTTTACCTGAAGTGTCTCCATTAGAAAATATGAAGCCATTAGATGCGAAGTCTGAAACTCAGAAATGTTAGGTAATTTGTTCAAGGTAAGAAGTAGACTGTAGGTTTGAACCCAAGTTTTCTAATTCTAAATCAAACACTTTAAAAAATATATCTTTAGAATAGGTTGAAGAAGCATAGCAAGGAGTCATGCTATCCCCAGGGATCAAGCTTAGTGAAGAGGCTAGGACCTGTCACAAGTTCAGACAAAGACAAAAAGTCCATGGGCTCTGTCTTCTGCCTAGGAAGACAGCAAGAAAGTAGTTGACACAGGAGAACAGAGAGGAATAAAAAAAAATGGAAGCCATAAAACTTTAATTACATCCTAGTGCATGGTTCTGACTCCTGTTAACTGCCTTTGCCATATGATTTTGATTACTTTATTGCCCCAGCTTTATTGAGATGTAGTTGACATATGGCATTTTGTAATTGTAAGGTGCACCCTGAGATGACTTAAAACAAGTGTATATTGCAAAGTTTTTGCTATAAGGTTAGCCAGTGTATCTATTACCTCACATAATTGCCATTTTGTTATTATTATGGTGAGAACACTAAAGCTCTACTTTCCTAGAAACTTTCCAGTAAACAATTCAGTGTTGTTAACTTATAGTCACCATGCTGTACCTTAGATTTCTGGAACGTATTTGTCTTATAATTGAAAGTTTGTACTCTTCGACCAACATATCCCATTTCATTCTCCATGCTTGAGCTTTTGACAACCACCATTCTACTCTATGTTTCTATGAAACTGATGATTTTAGATTCTGTATTTAAATGCAGTATTAACCTTTTTCTGTCTGACTTATTTCACTTAGCATAATACCATTAGTGTCTATCCATGTTGTCACAAAAGGAAGAATTCAATTTTTAATGTCTGAATTATTTACATATAATACATGTCTTTATCTTTATTATATATATATTCTATACATATCTTTATTAATTTATCCATCTATGAACACTTAGGTGTTTCCATATCTGGCTATTGTGAATGATTATGCAATAAACATCTGAGTGCCAGTATTTCTTTAAGATAGTGATTTCATCTTTGTCTCTATACCTAGAAGTGGGACGTTTGGTTCACATAGTGGTTCTATTTTAACATTCTAACAATTTCCATACTGTTTTCCATAGTGGCTGTACCGGTTTACATTCTTACCAACAGTGCATTAAGGTTCCCTTTTCTCCACATCCTTGCTAGCACTTGTTATTCTGGTCCTTTTGACATTAACCATTCAAGTTTTTCTATTTATAATCCATTGTATTCACATTTGAAAGTTTTATGCTTCTACTTAAAATTACTTTAAAAATTTTAAAGTATTAATTAACTTTTATTAATTATATAAACTTAGTTTGAAGTGCAGAAGAAGCTCATTCCTGGTTAGACCTGAATGGGCCAGTAGATGTAACTTTGCCTTAAACTCTACTCATATCTTCCTTCTTTTTTCCTTTTCTTGAAAAAGAGACAGATGGATAGACAGGGATGAAGCGAGATGAGAAGCATCAATTTATAGTTGAGTCACTTTAGTTGTTCATTGATCGCTTTTCATATATGACTTGACTGGGGGTCTCCAGCCAAGCCTGTGTCCCCTTGCTCAAGTCAGCAACCTTGGGCTTCAAGCTAGTGACCTTTGGGCTCAAGCCAGTGACCCCACACTCAAGCTGGTGAACCTGCACTCAAGCTAGGGACCTCAAGGTTTCAAACCAGGGCCCTCAGCATCCCAGGTCCATACTCTATCCACTGCACTACCACCTGTCAGGCTCTACTCATATCCTCCTAATGTCTATTGCCTTGGTAGTGTTTGTAAAATCAGGAGAAATAATGGCTTCTACTTAAATAATGGCAGTGAAAAGCTGGAGCACATTAATATACCTATGTTAGTATTCTTGGCTATAAAAATAGATGGAAACTACATGGTTGATCAAATTATTTTATAGCATATGCCTGGTGTGTGTGTGTGTGTGTGTGCGCGCACGCGTGTGTGTGTGCATGTGCATGTACAGGCATGCACACACATGTAGAAATGGTTGTGGTGTATGAGTGTTGGAAAGGTGAGGAATTATTGACCTATTTAACTAAGACTGTTTCGTGGTCTGAGCTTGTACAATTTAGTCAAAGGGAGATTGGATGTTGAAATAACAATTAGGAAGCTACCAAATTGATTTAAATAAAGTGGTGCATGTGGGAAAGAAAAAAAGGCAATAGATTTGAGTTTTTGTGGAAGTAGAATCTACTAGGACTGACAACTTTGATTTGGTGGTAGAGTGGGAAAGCAGACGCCGAGACTTTGAGCTGAGTTACTGGTGGAATGCTGGTACATTTTAGAGAAAGCTGTGAGGCCTTACCTGAGGTGTCGCAGTGGCTAAAGCATAGACCTGGAGAACTGAGGTTGCCAGTTCTAGACCGTGGGCTTGCCCAGTCAAGGTACATGTGGGAGTTGATGCTTCCTGCTCCTCCGCCCTTTGCTCTCTCTCTCTCTTTCTCTTCCCCCTCTAAAATGAATAACTAAAATCTTTAAAAAAGATTTAAACAAAGAAAGAAAGCTGTGAGAACACATTGCATGCTGAGGGTGTTGTCTGGGAGCTAAGGGAACTGAAAGGTCCTAGACTAAATGATACATTTAAAGCACTCTCTTCATGAACAAGCTTTCTGTATTGACCAAATATAGTAAGATCTTCTATTGACTGGACAGCAATCAAAGAAGGAAGTGTCTTAAATGTTCTATTGTACTCAGGTCACTGAGTACATAGAATAATTTTGTTTCGTTAGTAGTGAGCCACTATCATCAGCAAAAAGGGGGAAATCTATTGAAATGGTAGAATACTTGTATATTTTGTGTTTAAGACCACGTTACTCTCATTATATTTTCCTGGGTCTTAAAGAAATTAAATTAAACTAAAGATTTTTTTTCTTTTGCATTATAACTCTGAAAGATAATTAAATCAGAATAAATTTGGATTGTTTTCTTCTATATATGCTGACTTTAGCACCATTCTAATTCTAAAATTCAGAACATAATTGGATCACAGTCAGTTTTGCTAAATGAATGTTAAGATTATAAAATTCTTTCCAGGAAAAGAATATGGAAAATTTTTTTATCCAGATGAGAAAAGGAATCCATTAGAAGATTCCCGCAGTATTTATGAGGAGTTTGCTTTTGTGTCTTTTTACTAGTTTACTGTTTTTTCTCACCCAAAATATATGCCTGGGCTTTCTGCCTGTGGTATTTCTTGCACTTTTATTTCAAATAAAAAATTTGGGATTTCCAAATTAACTCAGTCTTCACTCCATTGTCATAATGCGAAAAACACCAAAATCTCACAAAGGAAATGTGCAAATGCTACATAGAACTTGGGAACAATACTACAAACAAATTCATTGCCAAGAATTTATTGTTATATTTCAAACTAGGAATTAATAATTGTTCCAAGAGCACACATGCGCTTCATCATGGGTTTTCCCTCAGGATTGCGTTTCCTGCCTCTCCTGTACCTGTGTTACTGAAAAATTTTGGAAAATGGAATTAAAAATAAAAGCTCACATTATTATACTTTTGGAATTACTCTTGGGAGTTTGCAACTTTGGCAAAGGTTAGTCACCTTCAGCTATTTTCTCCCCAAGGCTTGTGTTGAACAAGTCTTTTCAGCATTTGGCTTTTCTTTTCTCAAAGGCTTTGTGTAGCAAACATGTCTGTATTCATCTCTAACTCCACAGAACTCAGTTGTTCTACTTTCATAACATGATTTTCTATGATTTAACTCAGATATATTCCATGTAAATAAAATGAGTCAAATTGTTGAAGTTTTCCTGTGATTATATATGTGTTAAAAGTTGGATATTAAAGTCAGTTGTATTTGCTGGGGATTTTTTTTTCCTACTTCAGCAAACACTAACTTTAAATGACAATTTTGAATCTTTGGTAGATTTCCTAAAAATGAATACTTAAGATATTAAAATAATTCAATAAGAAAAATATCTTATGTAAAGAAAAATGAATTCTACATATAAAAAATAATATAATTATAATTTGAGCTCTTTAAACTTTTCTAACATGATCTATAAAGTTAACAAACTACAGTTTCTATCATTTAGATAATAATTTTTAAAGGATTTATGGTATTATCATAATAGCAATAAGCAAAATCATACAAAATAAATCCAAAATATATTGTTCACACACCAGCCAATTCTAATTTTTACAAATCTTATGTTATCAAGTTACTTTTTTGATAACATGTTAGATATATCTTTGTATTTCTTTTTGAACTTTAGGACTTTTCATAATACTAAATAAAAAATTAATTATATATAAGGCCTTTTTAAATTTAACATTCTTGTAATTAATAACATGTTTACTTAATAAAGTTAATATATTTGCATAAAATTGAACTCTATTGTCATATTTGCATTATATAAACATAGTTGATAAAACAATCTAATTGAAATTTTATTCCTCCGTCTTTTTGTAAAGGAAAGTCCTATTTATCAATTAATCACCTGTATTACAAAAGGAAATTTACCCCAAATAAATGTATTGAACACTTACTAGCTACTAAGTACTTTACTGTGTTGAAACAAAGGTAGTTGAAGAGCTGTCAGTGAAGGTGTTGTCTGGTTTTGATTGTCATAAGTACTGATTAATTGTGCTATTTATAATATAATTTGTTCAGTGTATTATAATCTTTGTGTATGTTTAATTTTGAACTACACAAAATTTTCTGATGTTTTTGCTTTATTTTTTGAACTAAAGGTTTTAATAGAAGGGACAGAAAAATACCACATCTTATTTTTTAAAGGTTCTTGTTTTATTTGGTTAAATTCTAAGAAATGTCCAGAAAATATTTATGTTACTATTGTAACCGTTATATATATTGAGAAATACAGCTTATTAAAATCTTTGGGAAGCATATTTTCAACAGTCTATTGCTTATGCCTAGGTCTAATTAATGACCCATTTTCCACATGGGAAATCAAATTTCCCTCACCCACTAACTATAGAAAGGTTGGATTGCTGCTCAATGGAGAGGAAAATGGACCTCGGATCCAGATGAACTAGAATTGGAGTCCAGGACCCAATATTTATCAGCTATACAATCTTATATAAGTAATCAAAACTCTGAGCGTTAGTGTTCTTATTCTTAAATTATGTCATAATGTTTATTTTACTTGGTTTATATTGTTTATTTATTTATTTACTTACTTACTTATTTTGGCAAGAGAGAATGGGAGAGAGAGAGATAGAGAAACAATCTGTTCCTATATGTGCCCAGACTGTGGATCAGCAACCTCTGTGCCTTCAGACAACACTCTAACCAACGGAGCTATCCTCCAGGGCTTACTTGATGTAGAGCAGTGTTTTTCAACCACCGCTCCAGGGACTGGTTGGTGTCAGTTTACCTGTAATTTCATGCAGGTCTGTCAAAGAGTTAAGCACTTGATATTATATGAAGATTATAGACCCGATGATCTTAGTCAAATTTGCTTCTGTTCAGGATGATAGCCACTTATCAGCCTGTATCATAGATGAAAATATTATCAAGATTGTCTTAAATATCTTTAGAACTTGTAGGCTCCTTCCAACATGTATGTATGCGCTTTTGTACCATACAGCGCATTTACAAATCATGTGCAATAGACAAAAAACATTCGGACAAACTTATGTAGTATTCAGTGCATGGTACATGTGGAGTTCAAAAATCAAGCACCAGCTTGTACTGTATTGCAGTTTTATGTGCTAAGATAAAACTTTATTTGTTGAGTGTTTCTGTTTCCAGCTGGCTAGGTCACTGGTCCCCAAGTGTAAAAAGGTTGAAAACCACTGGTTTAGAGAATGATCATGGATAGAAACTGTTTGATGAAATACCTACTTAGAATATAAGAAACACCTAATAAACAAAGCTGTTTATTTCTCCGAAGATTATTGTAATTTCTTAAAAAAAAAAAAAGATGGCAACACTGATCCACCATCAGATTCACCATCATTCTTAGGGAAGACTTTTGTGACAGATGGCATGCATTTACAGAATGACTGGCCAAGTAAAGATTCTGTGTGATTAGGCAACAAAATAAAACTAACTGGCTCTTAAGGGATTCAGCACTTGACTTTGGTTTCTTTATTGTTGTTCCTTAACTTATTACTGAGTTATCTAGTCTTAGCCTTGGTGAAGATTCACTGACACATTATGTATATAGCACTTTTACAGTATGTCCTATACATGATATTAAACCATGTGCTGGTTGGTACATATATGTGAAAATGTGGCTGTATCAACACAGCAAAAAGAATCAGAAGACTAAATTCAGCAGTTCAGATTGCTAGACTTGGTCACCTTCTTTGACCTGGGATATAATTAAAGCCAAATTTATTTTAACTATGAAAAGTATGAACTAATTGTACATGTCAAAGGAAATTCTTCAAGATGAGAGTTACCTTTTCCCTATTTGAGAGACAAAAGAGGGAAGGGCAAAACTCAGAGTCTCTTCAGATATGTTTTCAAAGTTGCCTCTGGCTAAAAGTTAATGATCAGTTGCCTCTGAGACCTGAGAAAAGTGTCAAACTCCTGTTCTCTGACTATTCAGGTAACTTTTAAATTATACAAATTGTACCCGTGTTAAACAATATTGTAGATTATAGACATGTGGGTTTTTTTAATTCCTTTAATATAAAATAATTTTGTGTTCTGAGCTTAATGAAAGAACAATGGAAAACTCTATAAATGTTGGCTGATAGAATAATGTTTTGCTTTTGAGTTGTACTGGGTTAAAGCTAATGAAAGACTCGGCTTGTATGAGAAAATTAGAATTTTTAAATGTTTTTATGAAACTTGTCATTCTTAAACTTCTTGGCTGACAAGTATATTAATTATACTTAAAATAGTACATTATATAGTCTGCCAAGTCTTCATTAGTCAGGAAAATTTTAAAATTTGCTTAACATTAAAATTTTGAAAACACTGAATCTTTAATCACTAAAATTTTATTCTTACTTGATATGAAAATATCAGAAGTAACCTTGTTTTTTATTTTCTAAATCATAATGATTTATAAATGTCCATGTGTATCTTGCTGAACAAACTGTAAAAATAAATTAAGTTTTATTATGAGGTTTAAGCAATTTGTTCCCAAAACATTTGGGATTGTATTACAGCAAGATATGAAGTTATTGTACTGTTATAATTCAGGTGATGCCATCTGTATAATTTAGCTGTAATTAAAGACATGCTTACTAAATTTTATAATTTTCAAAACTTGTTTCTAAAAATATCTGGTATTTACATTTACAAAATAATCATAGTCAGCATTGATTATTGCTTAAACCACTGAAGCCACAAATTAGATGAATTTATAAAAGTTTCCGTTCTTTTAAAGTGCTTGGTCATTTTTATCTTTATCAGCAAGTATCTGAGACGAAGAAAATTTGTTTTGGTTGTATTTAGACTCAAGTGATAAAGATAAGCAAGCATTAAATACTAAACGTTAATATAGTGCTACACATGCAGTTTTCTATTAATATTTCTCTTGAACTCAAATTAAATGTTAGACAATGATGGCTGATTATGCAATGGAATTGTGGAGCTGGCAGGAATCTTGAAGAGCATGACATTTTATTTTATTTTTATTTTTTTACAGAGACAGAGAGAGAGTCAGAGAGAGGGATAGACAGGGACAGACAGACAGGAATGAAGAGAGATGAGAAGCATCAATCATCAGTTTTTCGTTGCGACACCTTAGTTGTTCATTGATTGCTTTCTCATATGTGCCTTGACCGCGGGCCTTCAGCAGACCGAGTAACCCCTTGCTCGAGCCAGTGACCTTGGGTCCAAGCTGGTGAGCTTTTGCTCAAACCAGATGAGCCTGTGCTCAAGCTGGTGACCTCGGGGTCTCGAACCTGGGGTCTCGAACCTGGGTCCTCCGCATCCCAGTCCGATGCTCTATCTGCTGCGCCACCGCCTGGTCAGGCAAGCATGAAATTTTATAGATGAGGAACTGAATCCAGTGTGAAAGTAACAGCAGCTACTGGGAGTGGTGGGACTAGAATTAAGTTCTATTTACGAATTGGCAAATAGAGTTAATGGTTTATTAGTCAATATTTATGCCGTTTTTGAAAGCAAAATTATATGTTATTCCTTAACACATTTCCATTAGAGGTACCGCTAAATGAGCACTGGTATTTAAGGTGTGATTGTGGAGTGATATTTTCCAGATTCACCCTTGATAGTGCTAAAATTCATGTATTCATTTATTATAATTTACATAATCCAGTCCTTCTGTCTATATATGGATTTGCTTATATATATTTGTGTTCTCAAGGTTAGAGAAGAGATTACTGCCAGTTCTCATTTTCACATACATACATTAAAGCCATGCTGATGGATTCAAAATTTATAAGTTAAAAATATAGGTGGCTCAAGTTTCACTAATTAAAGAAAATTTAAAATAAAAGTAAAATCAAAGTATACAGATAAATATGAACCATCTTAATTTAAAATTTGAAGCAGTCTGTAGGTAATCTAAGTATAAAACAATTATTTAACTTATGATTAAAATACTAAATTTGAGAATTTAACAATCAAGACTATTTTTTAAATTGCATATATACAGATTTCCTACCATGTTCTTGGTAGACTCTTCAATTCATTTTTTATTATTATATATTTGTATTCAGAACCCAGATTAATCTTATTTAATATGTAGGTATTACTCACTATGGCTATTGGATATTCACCTACTTCTCAGGTTTTTTATGCAAATCAGGTTACCGTAAAAGAGTTTGTTCCTGTAAACCATTATATGTTATATTCTATGAATTGCTAAAAAGTTCACCAAGACCCTTTGGCAGTTATTTGTAGATATTACACACACACACACACACACACACACACACACACACACACACAGACACAAGATCTATCTAAAAAGGAAAGAGACGGAGAGCTTCAGGGTTTACTGTGTTGTAAAGGAAGTAGGTGTCAGAAAACCTAACTCAAAATGCCAGCATCACAGTTAACTTGCTTTGCAAATTCTGAGTAAATCACATAACCTGAAACAGCCTCTGTTATGTGAGCTATAAATGGGGGTTATAGCAATAATAGTAGTGCTTCTTTCACATGTTTAGTATGACAACCATGTGAATTTATATAAAACTTTACCCTGTAGACTCTAAATCAGTACAGAACACTTTCTAGGGCTGCCATAACAAAGAGCCAGAAACGAGGTGGCTTCAAACAACAGAAATTTATTCTCTCAGTTCTCGAAATGAGAAGTTTGCAATTAAAGTGTCAGCGAGGCTGTGCTTTCTTGACAGCTTCTAGGGGGAGGTTCCTTCCTTTCCTTTTCTACCTTCTGACAGCTCCAGGCTGTGGCGGCACTGCTCTAAGTTCAGCCTCCATTTCCATGTGGCATTCTCCCTCGGTTGCTGTCTTTACATGGCCATCCTCTTATGAGGACACATGTCGTACTGCATGAGGAGTCCATTTGACTTCAGTATGATCTTATCTTAACTAATTATATTACCTATTTCTAAATAAAGTCACATTCTGAGAGACTGGAAGTTAGGATTTAATTTTTTTTTTTTGAGGTACACTATGCAACCCATAATGCATTCTGCCTTCTGAGCCACCCCAGACTCAGGTCCTTCCCATTGTAAAAATATGTTCACCCAAAGTCAACCATTACTGCATGGACTTCTATTTGTATGGGCAAGATTTGAGGTATGGCCCATTCAGGGGCAAAATTTGTCTCCATCTGTGGACTGTAAAACCTAAATAACACATATGTATATGCTTTCAAGATATAACAATGGAACAGGTATGAAATAAGTATTCTCTTTACAAAAGGTAGAAATTGGAAAGAAAAAGGGGTCACTGTTCTACAGCAAGTTTGCAACTTAGTGATGCAGGTTCATTTGGTTTTATAAAATTTAGGTGGCTTGAGAACAATTCTCTGTGGCTGCTGTCCTGCCCTCTGGTCCTGCTAGGATGGCCTCATACCCTCCACCCCCCCAGTAGGGATTTAGAATTGAGGAGGTCTTTGCTGGAGCCTCTGCATCTGTGGTTCTCCCTCAGAGTCATTCTTCCTTCATTTCATCCTGCCTCTCTTCCTTTCAATCCACGCTGACAGTGTTTGTGTTGGAATAACTTGTCTGCCTCTCCTCTAATCACAGATTCCAAGCCATCAGACAAGAGGGTTCCCTGCAAATCTTTTCTGGATACTTGCTTCTCTAATTCTGACTTCTGTGCTGAGATAATTGATTGGATCCAGGTTGTCCTTGACTGGTTTGAGAACACACTATCTGGATAGATTGAGGATTTTCCAGACCACCAAGTTCTAATTCCTTGTGCCATATGCTTCGTTTATCTGAAATGCCAGAACATAGCTTTGACTTGTTCATTTTAACTTTATATTCCATTCTGTGAATATACAGACTTTAATTGCCTATTTTACTATTGCTTTACAGTTAAATTGTTTCTAAACTTTTTAAAATTCTTGTTTTCATGATGCTATAGACATTTTTTTACATGTTTTCTGTGCACACCCAGAGAGAAATGGATGATTGTAATATATGTACAACTTCAATGAGCAGATTTTGAAATGTATTTGAGTTCCCATTGCTCCACATCTTGTGCTTGTTTGAAAGCTAAAAAAATCTAGGATTTAAGCCATGGAGTAGCTTCATTTGGTTTTTATTTCAAAGTTATTCCTAATGTCCCATTGGCTTCAGTGTGAAAACAATGATCTCAGGTGGTGATTGGAACAGTTTTATTTTTTTCTTCTCCATTTAGAAGGGATTGAAAGTATGGAAGGCAGGACCAGATCAGCACCTGGTATGTATTATTGAGCCAGACTCTCTTGTCTCCCATTTTGCGTGGAATACTTCAGTTCCTGCTATTATGCAGAACATGAACTTCTGCTGTATTGGCTGTTTCCTGTTTCAGATTCATTGTTTCACTATACTATGCTACTGGTCATTGGAGATGGGTTTTTTTTTGTTGTTGTTGTTTTAGTTAGTCATTTAATTTGATTTTTTTACTTTTTAGGTTTTCTTTTTCTTCAACAAGTGCTTGTAGCATAGAGGTTATATTCAAATGCAAATTTCTCAATCTGCTCACTGACTTTTGACTCAAGTTGGATAGCAATAACCAAGCCTGAAGTGGTTGGCAGTTTTGTATTACCTATTGCAAAAAATACATCTGCTTTGTATTCTAATTGGGTGGGTGGCAAAAGTGGCCTTATTATACAAAAATTAAAGAACGTTACTTGTATTCTTATCTAGATGGAAGGCTGTGCTATCTCTGTACCAATATTGTTCTGCAAGAGTACTTTATAGTACAAGAACTTTAATACAAATGTAGTTTTAGATCTAGTCAGTTAGTTGAACCAAAGCTATAACAAAGCCATAGAATTCTGCATTATAAAGCATAATAGATCTAATTGTGATGAGATATTTTACTTAACAATAAAAATCTATATTTACTATTAAAGTGACCAGATTTGGCAATCTGAACTGCTAAATTTAGTAGGCAGGAAATTATCATTTCTATAATATCTCTCATAAAATAACTTAAAGATTCTTAGAAAATTTAGAATTTTGAGCAGTATAATAGGCATGTCAGGATTATTTTGCTAAATAATTCTTCATGTATATTGAAGTTAACCCGCTGGATAAAATTTTAGCATTTTATATCTAGGTGTAGAACATCCACCAAAAGTGATGAGTTGGTTCTGGCATAAATAACATTGAGCTGTTCTTTCTGACAGTAGTTGGCCAATAGATTCAGTTGTTACTTGAAGCTAGATCTGGAATATACTCATGAGACCATACCATCAACACAGAATAAATACTGAAGACAAGAATCTCTTGATGTTGAACAAACTTAAATCTAAGTCAGTAAGATGTTACTTAGAGATTAGACAAGTTGGCAGTCAATATAGTTTTCTTTGTCCATTGCTAATCCTTAATATATTTAATTTTTATCAACAAAACATTTTACATTAACATTTAGTTAATATATTTTCTTTTTGCTGTAGGTTCAAATCATAGAAATAGTAAGTAACTTTCTCATATAATCTAGGAGGGAATAGGCAACAATGAAGAAAACATCACATTTCTTACCCATAACACTGAATTTAATATTGGAAACATTTTATAAAGATGAAACTATGAGTTTTATTTTCTGTATTATTTTTTCTGAGTGACTTCTATCTCTATTAAACTTTGCTATGATATATTCTGGGGCATTATTGATTATCTACAATCACAGAAAGAGGGAGTAGATTTTATTCAATACTTCTCCAAGTATATCAAAATCTTTCTTAGCCAGAACTTTTATAAAATATATATTTTTGGATCATTTTTATCTTTACTTTTCATTTGATTAAATTATGCTCTTTATTTAAAACTGAACCCAACTACATGTATAATTTCTTCTGGTTGCTTTTATTATACTCCCTAATATAATAGTTATTGCCAGATACCAGTTTTTCTTATCTAGAGCTTGATGAGAAAATGACACCTTAATTCCGTAAGTCTTACAATGATTGAATTAACTTATTTCTTGTGCATTGAGTTGCATAATATCTATATAACATCACTGGGAGAATAAAGATTAATCACTAAAATCATTTTCTGATGAAACACTGCCATACGTAGTGGATAAAGTGTTGACATAGGATGCTGAGGATCCAGGTTTGAAACCCTGAGGTTGCCGGCTTGAGCATGGGCTCATCTGGCTTCAGTGTTGTTCACCAGCTTGAGTGTGACATCACCGGCTAGAGCAGGGGTCCCCAAACTTTTTACACAGGGGGCCAGTTCACTGTCCCTCAGACTGCTGGAGGGCCAGACTACAAAAAAAACTATGAATAAATCCCTATGCACACTGCACATATCTTATTTTAAAGTAAAAAAAATAAAAATAAAAAAAAAGCGGGAACAAATACAGTATTTAAAATAAAGAACAAGTAAATTTAAATCAACAAAATGACCAGTATTTCAATGGGAACTATGGGCCTGCTTTTGGCTAATGAGATGGTCAATGTCCGGTTCCATATTTGTCACTACTAGCCGTAACAAGTGATATAACGTGCTTCAGGAGCCGTGACGCGTGCGTCCCGCGTCACCGGAAGTAGTACTGTACGTGAGCGACGCAGCACTTTGTGGTGCCACCACATACAGTACTCCAGGTGCATCTGCACCCTGTGCTCCTCTCACTGACCACCAATGAAAGAGGTGGCCCTTCTGGAACTGCAGCGGGGGCCGGATAAATGGCCTCAGGGGGCCGCATGTGGCCCGCGGGCTGTAGTTTGGAGACCCCTGGGCTAGAGTGTGGGATCATAGACATGACCCCATGGTCACTGGCTTGAGCCCAAAGGTCACTGGCTTGAGCAAGGGGTCACTAAATGGCTGGAGTCCCCTGATCAAGGCATATATAAGAAAGCAATCACAAACAACTAAGGTGCCACAACAAGAATTGATATTTCTCATCTCCCTTCCTGACTGTCTGTCCACATCTGTCTTCCCACCCACCTTGCAAAAATAAAAGAAAAAGGCTACCACAGAGTATTAACTTCCCTCCCATATTTGTTGTTATTTCCCAAAGAATTTTATACTCTATAAAGGCATGGATTGTATCTTGTTCCATCATTGTACTGCTAGCACATTGAACTTGTGTGTAAGAGATGTTTGAGAAATACTTATGAAATGGGTAATGAATGAAGCTTCTTTTCACAGAACATTGATGGTAGAACTGTTTAAAGTCACCATAATTCATATCACAATGTCCAAAGAGAGGTATGTGAACCTAGGTCACATATGAGCTAGAGTTTGTATCTGAAGTATCAATCAGGTGGGGAGAGTTGGGCTAATCTGTAGTTATAATAGTCTCAAAGAGTAATAGCACTGATCCTCAGCTCTCAGGACATTGTGTTCATAAATGAACTAGTCTAGATTAGTAAGGATGAAGATGGAATAAGGGCACATGTCTCTCATTATCCAGCAGGCTAGCTTGGGTTTCTTTATAGATAAGTAATGACTTTGGTCCCAAGAATAGCAAAAGAGGAAGGGCTTAAATGCACAAATGGTTTTCAAGTATGTACTTGCTGTTCCATTGGCCACAGTGTTATGGACCAATTGTTTACAACCCCCAAAATTCATGTGTTGAAGTCCTAATAATTGGTATTTGGAGATGGGAACTTTGAGAGGTAAGTAGGTTATAAGAACTCTTATAACATGGTCTAATGGAATTATTGCCCTTATCAGAAGAGACATCAGAGAGCTTGATTTCTGTTTGCATGCATGTATCAGGAATAGCCCATCTGAACACAGTGAGAAGGTGGTTTTCTGGAAGCCAGAAAGAAGGTTCCTACTAGAACCTGACCACACTGGCTCCCTGAAAGTGTGTGAAAATAAATTTCTATTCTTTAAGCCGCCCAGTCTATAGTATTTTGTTATGGCAGCCCACAGAGACTAATTAATGTACATGGCAAGTCACATGACTAAGCCCAGAGTAAATGTGAAAGGTAACTATTTAAAGAGGTGAATACAGTTAGGGGTGTAATTTGTGATCAGTTTTGTAATTTACCAATATTCTGTTAATAGCCTTTGAATAAACACCATGCACGACTTAAATAAATAAATAAATAAATTATGTTTTTTCCATTATAAAACATTAAAAAGGAAGGCTAACCCTTTAGAAAAAATGACCTGGAGTCAGATATTCTTTTTTTTTATATTTAATAATTTGAATTTATTTTGTTAACATGGATTCAAGTATCCCACTCAATAAAACTCCTTCACTCCCACCCTCTTGTCCCTCATTACAGCCCATTGGTCCTCCTCCCCCTAACTCCCTCCCCCCTTCTCTTTGGGATTTTCTGTCCGGTTATCTGTATTTATGTGTTATGTATATATAATTTCACTAATCCCTTCACCTTCCCTGATCCCATCCCCTCACCCCCCTTCCCTCTAGCAGCTGTCCCTCTGCTCCCTGTGACCCACCTCTGCCTCTATTCCATTCCTCAGTTCAGATATTCTGATGTTATTCTGTGTTTACATATCATACACTTAATTATTATTTTTCAATACTTTTTTTTTTCAAATATTGGTATTAAGCAAGAAAGGAAGGGAGGAGGTGAGGTGGGGGGCATTTTTCTGTTTCTGTATGTTCCCTGACTGGGAATTGAACCAGCAACCTCTGTATTTTGGGATGACATGCTAACCAACCAAGCTATCCGGACAGGGCTCATTCACTTAATTATTAAGTGTAATTCAGGACTATTCTATGTTTTACTAGTTTTGCAGACTATCTCATATTTAACAGTGGATATATTCATGAGGCCAAATGACAATGCTGGCTAAATATTCATTAAATCCACCTTCATGAAATCTGTTTAGATCTTAAAATCTCTATTATTTCATTGTCAATTGACCTTCAGGCAAACTGAAGAAATCTATGAGAGTACCAGCATGAATATCTGTTCCCAAGGGTATTTTAGGTAAAATATGACCCCTGGCTTTCTTGATCTTAAAATGACTAAGCCACGGCCATGGCCCGTTGGCTCAGCAGTAGAGTATGAACCCATGTGTATTCCTGGGGATCATTCCTGGTCAGAACACACAGGAGAAGCGACCATTTGTGTCTCCACCCCTCCCTCTCCCACAGCTATGGCTCAGTTGGTTTGCACACATTGGCTGCAGGCACTAAAGATGGCTCCATGGAGCCTCTGCCTCAGGTGCTAAAAATAGCTAAGTTGCAAGCACTGCCGCAGATGGGCAGAGAATTGGCCCCAGACGGGGATTGCCAGGTAAATCTGGTCAGGGCTCATGCAGGAGTCTATCTCCCCTACTCTCAGTTAAAAAAAAAATAATTAAGCCTCAAACCTGAACTTGACAGAGAGTTATTGCACAGATTGATGTTCTCAATGACTAATATTTGACAGTTTGCTTCTGATTTATTATGCTTCTAGGTAAAAACAATTTACCTCATTTTTTAGTATTTTCACGGTTCTTTCACTAATTGGATGAAAAATTTTAATTTCTTTTAAACTGAGGACATGTGCATTTAGAATCAACTAATCTTAAATTACTTTTATTTTTTAAAACATAATTTCAATATGTTTTTTTTAGTATGCTGATATAATTCTGTTCTTTTTTTTCCCTTAATGTTAAGTAGCTTCTGATTGATTTTAAGTTTGTACCTAACAGTAACACTAATACGTATACAAATATATATACAAATTATTGGATTTTTTTTAACCTTTCTAGTCAAGCACAGCAAATGTACTTGAAAAACAATCATACACAACTGGGTTCAGCCCCTACTAACAGAGCTTGTAATTTCTGAAAAACAAAAAACTCAGAAATCAGTTTTCAATTTATTTTTTAAAGAATTAAAGTATGTCACATTAAAAAAAGAAAACAAAATGCAGTAAATGGAGGCAGGGAGGGTAATATACTAGTGTTTTTCAGTTGCCGGTTTATGCCAGAAATTTTGTGCTGGTCCACAAAAGACTTAACCACCCTGATTTTGTATGAAGATTGTAGACTGAATGATCTAAGTCAAATTCGCTTATGCTCAGGGTGGTTGCCACTTACCAACCCGTATTATTAATAAAAAGAATATTGAGGTTGTCTTAGATAACTAGAACTTGTAGGCTCATTCAAACAACCTTTTGCACCATACAGAGCATTTACAAAAAGCATCCAGACATATTTATGTAGTATTTAATGTGTCATACATGTAGAGCTTGGAAATCAAGCACTAGCTTGTACCATGTTGCACTGGCATGCATGGTAAGATAAAGCATTATTCATTGCATCTTTCCATTTCCAGCTTGCTAGATCACTGGCCCCCAAGTGCAAAAAGGTTGAAAATCTGTATAATATACAATTCCTTCTTGCAGTATTTTCATCTACTAATAGATAAAAGAACATTACTACTTATTACATATTTTCTATATCACATATATATTTGATAAATCAATTTTAAGTAAAATCTACATAAATTAGAAATATTAATATAATAAATATTCTACAGCCTACCATTCAACTGAAGAATTTACTAGAAACATCACTTGAAATCATTTTGGTCCTCTGATGTTTTATCCTCAACCTACTCCCCCAAAGAGAAAATCAGTTTTTTAAAACTTAGTATTGATTCATTGCTTGTTTGTGTGTGTGTGTGTGTGTGGGGGGGGGGTCTGTGTTTCCCAGCTTTATCACAATCCAACATTTTTTAAAATTTAAGATGTAAAACATGATGATTTTATATACCTATATCAGACAAAATGATTACCTCAATAGGGGTAGTTACCACCTTCATCACCTCATATACATTTTTATTTTGTGGTAAGAATATTTAAAATCTACTCTTTTAAAACCTTTATATATATAATAAAATTTGATTAACTGTAGTCACCATGCTATATATTAGATCCCCAGAATTTGTTCATATTATTACTAGATGTTAATACCTTTCATTCAACATTTCCCCAGTTCCTCCACACCAGAGCCTTTGACAACCACAATTTTGTACTCTGTTTCTATGAGTTTGATGTTTTTAGATTACACATATAGGTAAGTGTATTTATCATTGTCTTATTTCACTTAGCATAATGCCCTCAGAGTCCATCCATGTTGTCATAAATGGCAGAATTTTCTTTTGTTTATGGCTGAATAATATTCTATCACAAACACACATTTTCTTTATCCATTCATCTGTTAATAGGCATTTAGGTTTTTTTCTATGTCTTGGCTATTGTGAATAATGCAACACTAAAAGTGGTATGCAAGAATCTCTTTAAGGTAGTGATTTCATTTTCTTTCAGATATATATCCAAAATGATATTGTTGGATCATATGATAGTTCCATGTTGATTTTTTGAGGACTTTCCATACTGTTTTGCACAGTGACATTTCTAATTTATATTCCTACCAACAGTACAGCAAGGTTCCCTTTTCTCCATTTCCTAGGCAACTCTTATTGCTTGTCTTTTTAATATTAGCCCTTCTAACAGGTCCGAAGTGGTATCTCATTGTGGTTATGATTTGTATTTCTCCAATAATTAATGATATTGGTCTCCTTTTCATATATCTGTTAACCATTTATATGTTTTCTTTAGAAAATGTTTATTTAGATCTTCTGCCTTTTTTTTGGTGACAGAAACAGAGAGAGAGACAGAGAGAGGAACAGTTAGGGACACACAGACAGGAAGGGAGAGGGATGAAAAGCATCAATTCTTTGTTGCAGCACCTTAGTTGTTCATTGATTGCTTTCTCATATGTGCCTTGACTAGGGGCTACAGCAGAGTGAGTGACCCCTTGCTCAAGCTAGTGACCTTGGGCTTCAAGCCAGCAACCATGCTAGATATGACCCCACACTCAAGCCAGTGACACCATGCTGGTGAGCCTGCACTCAAGCTGGCGACCTCAGGGTTTTGAACCTGGGTCCTCAGAGTCCCAGAACAATGCTCTATCCACTGTACCATTACCTGGTCAGGTATTATCTGCCCATTTTTAAATTTGATTGTTTGTTTTTTATTGCTAATGAATTGTATGAGTTCCTTACATAGAATAGATATTAACCTCTTATAAGACAGATGGTTGTGAATATTTTTTCCCATTCTGTAGGTTGCCTTATCATTTTATTGATGTGAAGTTTTTTTGTTTGTCTTTTCTGAACAGAAGTGTTTTAATTTGGTGTAGTCCTACTTTTTAAAAATTTGTTTCTGTTTTTCTTTTTTTACTTTTGGTGTCATATCCAAAAAAAAATTGTTTTAAAGAACAATGTCAAGAAACATTTTTTCAATGTTTTTTTCTAGGGGTTTTAGGATTTTCTTTCTACATTTAAATTTAAATTGATTTCAAGGTAATTTTTATACTTAGTATAAGACAAGGATCTAATTTAATTCTTTTGTGGCTAATTATTCAATTTTTCCAACATTGTTTATTAAAAATACTATCCTTTATCCATTTAGTATTCTTGGCTCCTTTGTCAAAAATTAGCTGATTGTATATGTATGTTTTTTCCCCCAGGTTCTTGAATCAGTTACATTGCTCTGTGTGTCTATTTTTATGCTAAAACTATATTGTTTTGATTACTAAAAGTTTGTAATAGAGTTTGAAATCAGGAATCATGTTGCCTCCAGCTTTGTTCTTTCTTTAGATTGCTTAGTTCATTTTGACTGCTATAAGTACAGCTACCTCAATCTCTTTTGATTACCATTTGCATCGAAATCTTTTCCACACCTTTTTTTTTTTTCTTTTTCTTTTTCTTTTTCTTTTCTGAGGCTGGAAACGGGGAGAGACAGTCAGACAGACTCCCGCATGCACCTGACCGGGATCCACCCGGCACGCCCACCAGGGGGCGATGCTCTGCCCCTCTGGGGCATCGCTCTGCCGCGACCAGAGCCACTCTAGCGCCTGGGGCAGAGGCCAAGGAGCCATCCCCAGCGCCCGGGCCATCTTTGCTCCAATGGAGCCTCGGCTGCGGGAGGGGAAGAGAGAGACAGAGAGGAAGCGGGGGTGGAGAAGCAAATGGGCGCTTCTTCTATGTGCCCTGGCCGGGAATCGAACCCAGGTCCCCCGCACGCCAGGCCGACGCTCTACCGCTGAGCCAACCGGCCAGGGCCTCCACACCTTTTTTTTACACCTATATGTGTTCTTAAAGCTGACATGAGTCTCTTATAGGCAGTTACATACATCAGTCTTTTTTTAGTCAGCCATTTAGCCACTTTATGCTTTTTGATTAAGAATTTAATTCATTTACAATTAGAGTAACAATTGGTGGGTGAGGACTTACTAATGGAATCTTAATTGTTTTTGATTATTAGCTCCCTTATTTCTTTTTTTCTTTTCTTGCTGTCTTCTTTTAGGAATTGATTTTCCTTGTGAGTATGCTTTAATTTTCTTCTCTTTATATTTGTATATCTTCGGTAGGTTTTTGCTCTGTGATTATCATATGGATAACATAAAACATATAGATATGTCTGCTTTATGCTGATAACTTTGCATATAAAAACTCTACCTTTTACTTCTCTCTCCACATTTTATGTTTTTGACATCACAACATACTTATTTTTATATTGTGTATTAATTAACAAATTGTTATAGTTACTGTTATTTTTAATAATAAATCTTCCCTCCTACTCTGTCATGGCTTATCTAGATTACTACGATAGAATATCACTATTTTGTTGTTATAGCTTCTATCTTCCTTCAACTATTCTTTACCTTATCTTTAGGACTCTTTTCTAAAATGTAAACTAAGTACATCTTCCCATTGCTCAAAGAGCAGGAAATAATTTTCAAAATAAAACCTTGAATTCCCTGAAAAATCTTCACCAAATATTTTTAGGAATCACATGAGATCAGAGAGAGAGAAGAGGAGAAAGATCAAATGAGTTTCCTATACAGTTTTCTCATCATTGCTAATGCCCTCAGTGGAAACAACAAAAACAACAACATTGCCTATGTAAAGGGTCATATATCCTGACACTCTCAATATAACTGATTCTCAAAGATCACAGCTCAGGGGCTGTAAAGGCAAAAATGTCCCCTGTCCAAATCTACACCAAACTATCTTCTGAATCTTAAAACATTACTGCATACAGAGCCTCGAAGTGTTTCAGGAAATGCTTCTTAAGCTCTGTCTTTAAAATCTTTGTCCACTGGAATCCCCTTTCTGCTATTGTGCCCAAGTTTGATACGTTGTCATTTTAGTGAACAGGGCTGAAGCTTGTTTCTGTTTCAGCTCCTTGTCATGCTGTCA
The DNA here is from genome assembly GCF_036850995.1 of Saccopteryx leptura. NCBI lineage: Eukaryota > Metazoa > Chordata > Mammalia > Chiroptera > Emballonuridae > Saccopteryx > Saccopteryx leptura. Next base: position 175,722,478 of record NC_089504.1, on the reverse strand, counting down.
GGCTAGGGTATATTGTATGGGCAAAGTGTCCAATAACACATGGTGCTTTCTTGTGGAGAATGAAGGAATGTAAAAGAGGCATTAGGACAAGGGAGTAAGAGCTCTTCATCTCAGCTGAAGTAGTCAGAAGAAACAGAGTGAATTGCCAGGAGCAGAGTAACCAGTCAGGCAGGAGAATCTGTTGGTCTGGAGGTAGATGCCAGGATGTCTGAGAAAAAGCCATAGCAGAAACAAAATGAATCTAATAAAATAATTAACAGGTAGAAAAATTAAATTAAGATCAAGAGCATGTTTGGAATTATGGATGTTTTCTCCACCCAGTTGGCACCTAAACCTGAAAGAGGGCAGTCTATAAGAGAAGGCTGAGGGGAGAAAAACAAATACATATGCAATGTGAAAGGTTTTTAGTTGTTTCATTACTTGTAATTTGCTTTGATACACATACTTATCCATTAATCCCCAGAGGGTGTATTGGTTTATTTATTCAGATATTTTTGCAAGATTCACAAGTTTGAATAGTACAGTAAGAAAGGGGGAAAAGAAACGAGAAGTGTTTTTTCTTTTTCTTCTGCATTTGTAATGAAACTTCTGTCTGGTGATCTTCCAGAAATGACAGGCAAGATCGAACCAATTAATTTATTTTCAACAGCACATGTCACTCTTATCTAGGTTGTATTTACCTTCGGGTTCATTTTTTTTTTCCAGTCAGCACTAACTTCATTATCAGTGTTTAGTAAATATTACAGAATAATAACAATAAATTCAAAATACAAGGACCTGAAATTGTGAATTCTGTGGAACTTCACAGTGACGCTTCCTTAGGATCTTCATAGTGAGTCTTCAGAATGCCATAAAAAGGTGAACATGATTACTTTCAGCTCTGCCTCTTACTTCAGCTAGGATTTATTGATCTTTTATAAGAAATCACAGCAGTTAACAGTCCTCACTAATGTCAGTGTCATGAAATTTCTATATAAGTTTGACAAAAGTAGTATGTTTTGGAATATTTGTAAATAGTCAACTCATTCATTATTAATGATATCTTATTTAAAATCTACTAGCATGATATTTTTATTGAACAATATATAATTGACATGATTCTTTCTTGGTAACTAGTTTAATTTTTTAATTTAAGAGTATATAAATTGGACAAATGAGAAATATAAATATACAGTATATTAGTTAAAATATTGCATAGCTTCTTAAAAGATTTTGAATATATAATATCAAAGGTGCCGTTGCCAGTCTGTCTTTGAAAACTATCTTTGTGTAATTTATTTGCACCATGAACCTATCATCCCACTTTTTTAAAGTTAATTTTAATGGGGTGACATTGATAAATCAGGGTACATATGTTCAGAGAAAACATCTCTAGGTTATTTTGACATTTGATTATGCTGCATTCCCATCACCCAAAGTCCAATTGTCTTCCGTCACCTTCTAACTGGTTTTCTTTGTGCTCCTCCCCTCCCCCAACCCCCTCCTTCTCCTTCCCCCACCCCGTAAACTCCACACTCTTGTCCATGTCTCTGAGTCTCATTTTTATGTCCCACCTATGTATGGAATCATATAGTTCTGAGTTTATTCGGATTTACTTATTTTGCTCAGTATACTGTTATCAAGGTCCATCCATGTTGTTGTAAATGATCCGATGTCATCATTTCTTATGGCTGAGTAGTATTCCATAGAATATATATACCAAAGCTTTTTAATCCACTCGTCTCCTGATGGACACTTGGGCTGTTTTCAGATCTTCGCTATTGTGAACAATGCTGCCATAAACATGGGGGTGCATTTCTTCTTTTCAAACAGTGCTATGGTGTTCTTGGGGTATATTCCTAAAAGTGGTATAGCTGGGTCAAAAGGCAATTCAATTTTTAATCTTTTGAGGAATTTCCATACTGTTTTCCACAGTGGCTACATTCTGCATTCCCACCAGCAGTGTAGGAGGGTTCCCTTTTCTCCACATCCTCCCCAGCACTTATTCTGTGTTGTTTTGTTGATGAGCGCCATTCTGACTGGTGTGAAGTGATATCTCATTGTGGTTTTAATTTGCATTTCTCTAATGATTAGTGATGTTGAGCATTTTTTTATATGCCTATTGGCCATCTGTATGTCCTCTTTGGAGAAGTGTCTATTCATTTCTTTTGCCCATTTTTTGATTGGATTGTTTGTCTTCCTGGTATTAAGTTTTACCAGTTTTTATAAATTTTGGTTATCAACCCCTTATCAGACATACTTTCAAATATATTCTCCCATTGTGTAGTTTGCCTTTTTATTCTGTTCTTATTGTCTTTAGCTGTGCAAAAGCTTTTTAGTTTGATATAGTCCCATTTGTTTATCCTGTCTTTTATTTCACTTGCCCGTGGAGATAAATCGACAAATATATTGCTCGGGAGATGTCAGAGAGCTTACTGCCTATTTTTTCTTCTAAGATGCTTATGGTTTTACGACTTACATTTAAGTCTTTTATCCATTTTGAGTTTATTTTTGTGAATGGTGTAAGTTGGTGGTCTAGTTTTATTTTTTGCAGGTAGCTGTCCAATTTTCCCAACACCATTTATTGAAGAGGCTGTCTTTACTCCATTGTATGCTCTTACCTCTTTTGTCAAATATCAGTTGTCCATAAAAGTGCGGGTTTATTTCTGGGTTCTCAGTTCTGTTCCATTGATCTATATGCCTGTTCTTATGCCAGTACCACGCTGTTTTGAGTACAATGGCCTTGTAGTATAACTTGATATGCGGAAGTGTGATATCTTCCACTTTTTTTTTCCTTTTCAAGATTGCTGAGACTATTCATGTTCTCTTTTGGTTCCATATAAATATTTGGAATGTCTGTTCTATATCTTTGAAGTAAGTCATTGGTATTTTAATCAGTATTACATTGAATTTATAAGTTGCTTTGGGTAATATAGAATTTTAATAATGTTTATTCTTCCTAACCATGAGCACTGTATATGCTTCCACTTGTTTGTATCTTCCCTGATTTCTGTTCTCAATGTTTTATAATTTTCCGAGTACAAGTCTTTAATCTCTCTGGTTAAATTTATTTCTAAGTACTTTATTTTTTTGGTTGCAATGGTGAAGGGGATTGCTTCCTTAATTTCTCTTTCTGACAGTTCATTGTTAGTGTATAAAAATGCCTCTGATTTCTGAGTATTAATTTTATATCCTGCCACCATGCTGAATTCATTTATCAGGTCCAGTAGTTTTTTGACTGTGACTTTAAGGTTTTCTACATACAATATCATATCATCTGCAAATAATGATAGTTTTACTTCTTCTTTTCCAATTTGGATGCCTTTTATTTCTTTTTCTTGTCTGATTGCTGTGGCTAGAACTTCCAGAACTATGTTGAATAAGAGTGGTGAAAGGGGGCACCCCTGCCTTGTTCCTGATCTTAAGGGGGTTGCTTTTAATTTTTTCTCATTGAGTATGATGTTGGCTGTGGGTTTGTCATAGATGGCCTTTACCATGTTGAGGTATGTTCCCTGTATTCCCACTTTGCTGAGAGTTTTGATCATGAATGGGTGCTGGATTTTATCAAATGCTTTTTCTGCATCTGTTGAAATTATCATGTGGTTTTTCTCCTTCCTTTTGTTTATGTGATGAATCACACTGATTGATTTGCAAATATTGTACCAGCCTTGCCTCCCCAGAATAAATCCCACTTGATCATGGTTTATGATTTTCTTCATATTTTGCTGGATCCGGTTTGCTAATATTTTGTTGAGGATTTTAGCATCTATATTCATTAGGGATATTGATCTATAATTTTCTTTCTTTGTGTTGTTTTTGCCTGGTTTTGGAATCAGAATTATATTTGCCTCATTTAAGGAGCTTAGAAGTCTTCCTTCCTCTTGAATTTTTTGAAATAGCTTGAGAAGGATAGGAGTTAGTTGTTCTTTGTCTATTTGATAGAATTCACTTGTGAAGCCATCAGGCCCAGGACTTTTCTTTTTTGGGGAGTTTTTTGATAACTGTTTCAATATCATTTGTTGTAATTAGTCTGTTTAAGTTTTTTGATTCTTCCAGATTGATTTTTGGAAGATTATATGTTTCAAGGAATTTGTCCATTTTATCTAGGTTGTCTAGTTTTTTGGTGTACAGTTCTTCATAGTATTATCTTACAATATTCTGTATTTCTGTTGTGGCAGTTATTATTTCTCCATTCTCATTTCTAATTTTATTCATTTGAGTCCTCTCTCTTTTTTTCTTGATGAGTCTGATTAAAGGTTCATCAATCTTGTTTACCTTTTCAAAGAACAAGCTCCTGGTTTCATTGATCCTCTGTATTGTTTCTTTAGCCTCTATGTCATTTATTTCTGCTCTGATCTTTATTATTTCCTTCCTTCTACTACTTCTGGGCTTTACTTGCTGTTCTTTTTCTAGTTCTTTCAGATGTAGGGTCAAGTTGTTTATTTGAGCTCTTTCTAGCTTCTTGAGGCATGCCTATAATGCTATGAACTTCCCTCTTAAGACTGCTTTTGCTGTGTCCCATAAATTTAGAGTTGATGTATTCTCATTATCATTCGTTTCTAGGATTTTTTTTTTATTTCTTCTTTGATCTCATTGTTAACCCATTTGTTATTTAATAACATGCTATTTAGTTTCCAAGTGTTTGAGTATTTTTCAGTTTTTCTGTTGTGGTTGATTTCTATTTTCATGCCATTGTGATCACAGAAAGTGCTCGATATGACTTCAATCTTCTTAAATTTGTTGAGACCGCTTTGTGCCCTAACATGTGGTCTATCCTAGAGAATGTACAATGAGCACTTGAAAAGAATGTATATTCTGCTGCTTTAGGGTGAAAGGTTCTGAAGATATCTATTAAATCGAGTTGATCTAGTATGTCCTTTAAAACTGCTGTTTCTTTGTTAATTTTCATTCTTGAGGATCTATCTAGTGATGTTAGTGGGGTATTGAATTCCCTTACTATTATAGTATTGCTGTTGATCTCGCCCTTTAAATCCATCAAAGTCTGCTGTATATATTTTGGTGTTCCTATATTAGGTGTGTAGATATTTATTATTATTATTATTACTTCTGTATTTTTCTGAAATTGGAAATGGGGAGGCAGGCAGACAGACTCCCGCATGCGCCTGATTGAGATCCACCCGGCATGCCCACCAGGGGGCAATGCTCTGCCAATCTAGGGCATTGCTTTGTTGCAACCAGAGCCATTCTAGCACCTGAGGCAGAGGCCAAGGAACCATCCTCAGTGCCCAGGCCAATTTTGCTCCAATGGAGCCCTGGCTGTGGGAGGGGAAGAGCGAGACAGAGAGGAAGGAGAGGGGGAGGGGTGGAGAAGCAGATGGGCACCTCTCCTGTGTGCCCTGGCTAGGAATCGAACCTGGGACTTCTGCATGCCAGGGCAACGCTCTACCACTGAGCCAACCAGCCAGGGCTGGCATCTTTATTTTAAGGTGTGTCTCTTGTAGACAGCATATCCTGTTTTCTTATCCATGCAGCTACCCTATGTCTTTTGATCGGATCATTTAATCCTCTTACATTTAAGGTTATTATTGATATGTATTTGTTTATTGACATTTTATTCTTTAAAACTGTATTCCTCTTTTGCTATATTCTTTTTCCCCTTTGATCTGTTTACAACAGGCCCCTTAGCATTTCTTACAGCATTGGTTTGGTTGTAGTAAATTCCTTGAGGTTTTTTTTTTGTCTGGAAAGCTTTTTATTTCTCCTTCAATTTTAAACGATAGCCTTGCTGGATAAAGTAGTCTTGGTTGTAGGCTCTTGTTCTGCATTACTTTGAATATTTCTTGCCATTCCCTTCTGGCCTCAAGGGTTTCTGTTGAGAAGTCAGAAGTCATCCTTATAGGGGCTCCTTAGTAGATGGTAGTCTTTTTTTCCTCTAGCAGCTTTTAATATTTTCTCTTTATCACTTAGCTTTGGTATTTTAATTTTGATGTGGTGTAGATTTCTTTGGGTTCCTCTTTATTGGAATTCTCTGTGCTTCTTGAACTTGTGAGACATTTTCCTGCCTTAATTTAGGGAAGTTTTCAGCTATGATATGTTTGAACAAAATCTCTATCCCTTGTTCTTTCTCTTCTTCTTCAGGAACCCCTATGATGCAGATGTTATTTCTCTTAATGTTGTCACAGAGCTCTCTTAGAATTTCCTCAGACTTTTTGAGTCTCTTTTCTTTTTTCTGCTCTGCTTCCATGCCTTCATTTATCTTGTCCTCTAACTCTCTGATTCAGTTCTAAGCTTCATCCATCCTGCTTTTAATTCCTTCCATTGTGTTTTCATTTCTGATATGTATTTGTCATTTATGACTGATTCTTTTTTATTATTTCAATGTCCTTTTTTATATCTGCTATCTCTTTATTTAGGTGTTTGTAATGACCATCTATTGCTGTTCTAATATCTTTGAGCATCCTAACAATCGTTATTTTAAACTCTGCATCTGGTAATTTGGTTATATCTGACTCATTCAGGTCCTTTTCTTGGGATTTCTCTTGATTTATTTGTGTTGCATTTCTCTGCCTTCTAATTTCGTCTGTGTAAAAGAAGGTTTTGGCCACTGGAGTCCACTGAGTGTGGCCTCTGTGTTCCCTAGGTTTGGTGTGTCTGCAGTCCCGCCACCCCCTCTGCTGTTGCTGCCTAGTGCATTAGGGTATGAGCGTTGCTGGTGCCTGCCCACTGGGGCTGTTGCTGTGGTTTCTGCCTCTCCTTCATGTGAGTGGCTGTGATCATGTGCTCTGGTGTACAAGCTTCAGTGGCCTTGGCTTTTTCCCCGTCCCCACGGGTAGCATTATGCTTGGCCCTGAGGGCAGTGGCGAGCTCCTTTGCTCAGCTGCGGGTCTCCGCTTGATTCCGGGCTTTCACCCGCCCCTGAAGGAGGAGCCCACTTGTGGCATGGCTGCAAGCCTCGGCTCCACAGGTTGGGTGGGACTGTGTTCCCATGCTCAGTAGTGGGACTCCACCTGTTCTGGGCTTTTGGCTCCACCCCCACGGGAGGAGCCGGCTCCCAAGTCAGGCCACAAGCCTTGGTTCAGTGAGTGGGGCAAGGCTGTGCTCCTGTGCACTTGCTCAAGGGTGTGTCTCCACCACTTCTGGGGCTCCTGCCCTTCCCCCACAGGCTGGATTGCAGATACCTCGCAGCTGGGCTTGACCAATTTTGCACATCCTCTCCTCCCCAGCCGGGCAAGACTGAGCTCACACCTGGGCCTCAGTGGTGGCCAGCCGGCTTCTGCCCTTGCCAACAGAACTCTGCTTCCGCGTCCTGCTGCTGCCTGCCCTCAGGTGAGCCCTCAGCCGTGTGGGTGGGGGCACTGCAGCTCAGACCTTAAGACTCACTACTGTAGTCCCGAAACTCCCTCCTTCTAAGCGACTCCGCTGTAAGTACCGTTGGAGACCTTATTTGGCTGGTGTCCTGCTTCCCTTTGCTGGTATTGCTGTTTTCAGGAGAAATATTCACTTCATATTTGGGGAGTGACTCGTCCCAGGGGTTAGGGTGGCTGTCTCTCAAAATGTTTCTCCCTGTGCCTCCTATATTACACTTTCTTCCTGCCTCTCCGGTCCTCTCCTCTCTCCCCATCCCCTGGACCCCTGGGTGAGTGGTTGTGAGAGAGGTGTTCTGAACGGTTACTTTAAGCAGAATCCTGGGTCTGAGAAATCAGTCTCTTTCTCACAAACAGTATCCTGTTTTGTTTCCAGCTAAATACTGTCCATATGCCTCTTCTAGGCTCTGGGGCTGCAGGCTGGGGCTTTGTTCCTGGGACTCAGGACCTTCCCCTCTCTGCTAAACTCACTTCCCACCATGTGAGCCTCTCCCGGCTGCCGTTTGCTCTGGGGAGCTGGGCAGCCCTCTCCGCGTTTCTGCTTTTCCTACCAGTCTCAGTGTGGCTTCTTCAGTGTTCCTTGGTTGAAATGTCCTCCTAGTTTAGTCAAAAGTTGGTTTTTCCAGATGATGGTTCTTAAAATTAGTTTGTAATCCACTTTGGTTCTGGGAGGTGGAAGTTGGTACATCCACCTACTCCATCACCATCTTGTCTTCCCCCTCAATCCTTTGCTTCTTTTTGTGCCGTGGACCCCTTTGGCCATCTGGTGAAACCTCTGGGCCTCTTTCGTGCCGAAGCACTGCGAATCAGCCTGCACGACCAGCAAGCGACTCCCTATTATCCCACTTTTATGAAAATAAATTCTTTAAAAAAACATGACAGTATGCTTTAGTGTTTTAATCTTTATAAATAAAAACTATTTAAACATATCCTTTGTGGGATGTCATACCATAAATTTTATGTAAACTAAATTGTGATTTAGGAATTGAATAAAATTTTTAATACTTGATCTTTAATAACCTCCCATATTTAATTAAGCACTTAGCCCTGTCTGCTTATATAATAGAATTTCCTCACTTATTTCCTTCAAAAGAACTGTTCTCATTCAGCTTATAGTTTTTAGGATCTTAGAAAACTTGTTTATTAGTTATTTTTGAATGACTGTAGCATTTTCCCAGAGAAAGGAAGAAATATGTTTTCACATGATAAGAAAGGCTATAAATAGAACTATTTTAGTAGCATGAAATCAAATATGAGCTGAAAAGAGACTTCAGAGAATACTTAATCCTACTCTGCTTTTTTACAAAGAAAGGACACTAAGAGCCAGTATGAATGTCACTTGCTCAAAGGCTTACAACAGTTCATTGTACTACTGTGACATTTTTTGTGATATGTGTATTTAAAATTTTCACACTGTTATATCTATATATGTCACATAAAGCAAGTTATAGAACATTGGAGTTATTTCAATAACATAGTCATTTTACATTTCTAACGTCACTGTTCTTTTTCTATTCAGGCTTGTAGCACATTTTATAATAAAATATAACTCTTTGGACAATATTTTTCACATTATTTGGTTCTAATTAATGCAAATGGTAACTTTCTCAGTTCTGTGTGAGACATGTCTCTCTAATTATACTTTTTATTTTTTTATTTTTTAGAGAGAGAGAGAAATGGATAGGCAGACAGGAAGGAGAGAAATGAGAAGCATCAAGTTGTTGTGGCACCTTATTTATTTATTTATTACTTTCTCATATGTGTCTTGACTGGGGGCTGCAGCTAAGCCTGTGACCCCTTGCTCAAGCCAGTGACCTTGGGCTCAAGCCAGCGACCTTGGGATTCTAGACAGTGACCTGTGGGCTCAAGCTGGTGAGCCCAGGCTCAAGTCGGATCAGACCATGCTCAAGCCAGCAAACTTGGGGTTTCGAACCTGAGTCCTCAGCATCTAGGCTGTCTCTCTATCCACTGTGTCACCATATGGTCAAGTTCTAAATGTACTTAATGACAGGAACCAAGTTTATTAGACCTTCTAGGACCACACCATTGATCTCTTCTCTATCCAGACTCCCAACTGTTTTTCAAACTGAAAGAATTTACTGTTGTCTGACTTTAGCCTGGAAGAAGTTTTAAGAGAAAGTACTTAAGGCCACACTTGAGGATCTTTACCAGATTGGGGGAAAATATATCTTTCAACCCTACTATTCCTATAATATGTGGCTTGTCCATTTTCCCTTTTTAATCCCTGTTTGCAAACAGGTCAAGTCTATTATGACCTCATTGCCTCTCCTACTACCTATTAAACATAGCTAAAAAACACTACCAACATTTTATCTCCAAATCTCTTGTCCCAGAACCTCAACTACACTGTGTGTGTTTTCTGCCTTTCAAGATATCACAGCAAAAGTATTACGAAATATTTTGCCACTGCCCACACAAGTTGTCATTCTTCTAACCTCTTCTATCAGGGTCTTTACCCCCACCTGCTTATCCTTAAAACCAATGCCATATATTTTAGGATTTTGTTTTACACATCCAACCTGAGATTTTGTTGTTATGTCAAACAGCACCAGTATTTTAGGCTTACAGCAACAGGTCCTGATTTCTTTTTTATGCTAATTGGAGGCTATGGGTCAGCTGTAGCTTTAGTTGGCTCTGGTGGGTTACACTGACCCTCAAACAGATTCTTATAAATATTTTCAGGGATCTAGACTAAACAGACATGTTCTTATATTAGAATATAAGGACTACAAGGTAAAGTCAAAGCATGCAAACACATATTAAGTTTATTCTTGGACATGACCTATGTGTCATTGGCTTATATTTCATTGTCACATGGCTTAGCCTGAAGTTGCTGGGTAGGAAAACACGATAAGCATGGGTAGGAGACAGATAATTATGAAAAAAAATAAAAATACTTATTTCATTCACTCATAGTGTATAGTAGAAGACACAATTGATAACTTGATTAGGTAGGTTCTGAAGAGTTTCACAGCCCTTTATTTCTAAGTTTCATAACCCTGACTGATACCATTTGTCTGAAGTCACTAGATGGCTCATTTTCATCTTTAGTTTTCTTTTCTTATTTTGACAATTACTAATGAATTGTTGAGTGTCACCTGTAGTCTTTGGAGAAGCATATAGAAGGAATGGGTTGGAAGGCAGAAAACCTAGACACCTGACCTATACAAAGCACATATCATAACAGGCAATATACAGTGAGATGGAAAAAGGGTAGCAATATAAATAGTGCAAGCAGTTCATGATTAAAAAGTAACATGAAGATAGTAAGAAGTGTATAGCAATTAACTCTTTGAAAACATAGTTCTAAAGTGAAACAAATGCTGTAGGTAGAATTTTTTTTTTAATTTTATTTTTTTAATGGGGTGACATCAATAAATCAGGATACATATATTCAAAGATAACAAGTCCAGGTTATCTTGTCGTTCAATTATGTTGCATACCCATCACCCAAAGTCAGATTGTCCTCTGTCACCTTCTATCTTCTTTTCTTTGTGCCCCTCCCCCTCCCCCTTTCCCTCTCCCATTCCCCCCCGTCCCCCCATAACCACCACACTCTTATCAATGTCTCTTAGTTCACTTTTATGTCCCGACTACATATGGAATAATGCAGTTCCTGGTTTTTTCTGATTTACTTATTTCGCTTCGTATCATGTTATCAAGATCCCACCATTTTGCTGTAAATGTTCCGATGTCATCATTTCTTATGGCTGAGTAGTATTCCATAGTGTATATGTGCCACATCTTCTTTATCCAGTCATCTATTGACGGGTTTTTTGGTTGTTTCCATGTCCTGGCCACTATGAACAATGCTGCAATAAACATGGGGCTGCATGTGTCTGTACGTATCAATGTTTCTGAGTTTTTGGGGTATATACCCAGTAGAGGGATTGCTGGGTCATAAGGTAGTTCCATTTTCAGTTTTTTGAGGAACCACCATACTTTCTTCCATAATGGTTGTACTACTTTACATTCCCACCAACAGTGGATGAGGGTTCCTTTTACTCCACAGCCTCTCCAACATTTGCTATTACCTGTCTTGCTAATAATGGCTAATCGAACAGGTGTGAGGTGGTATCTCATTGCCGTTTTGATTTGCATTTCTCTAATAGCTAAAGAAGATGAGCATCTTTTCATATATCTGTTGGCCATTTGTATTTCTTCCTGGGAGAAGTGTCTGTTCATATCCTCTTCCCATTTTTTTTATTGGATTGTTTGTTTGTTTGTTGTTGAGTTTTATGAGTTCTTTGTATATTTAGGATATTAGGCCCTTATCTGAGCTGTTGTTTGAAAATATCATTTCCCATTTAGTTGGCTTTCTGTTTATTTTGCTATGAGTTTCTCTTGCTGAGCAAAAACTTCTTAGTCTGATGTAGTCCCATTCATTAATTTTTGCCTTCACTTCTCTTGCCTGTGGAGTCAAATTCATAAAATGCTCTTTAAAACCCAAGTCCATGAGTGGAGTACCTATGTCTTCTTCTCTGTACTTAATTGTTTCAGGTCTTATGTTTAGATCTTTGATCCATTTTGAGTTAATTTTTGTACAGGGGGAGAGACTGTAGTCCAGTTTCATTCTTTTGCATGTGGCTTTCCAGTTTTCCCAGCACCATTTATTGAAGAGGCTTTCTTTTCTCCATTGTGTGTTGTTGGCCCCTTTATCAAATATTATTTGACTATATATATGTGGTTTTATTTCTGGACTTTCTATTGGGTTCCATTGGTCTGAGTGTCTATTTTTCTGCCAATACCATGCTGTTTTGATTGTCGTGGCCCTATAATATAGTTTGAAGTCAGGTATTGTAATGCCCCCAGCTTCATTCTTTTTCTTTAGGATTGCTTTGGCTATTCGGGGTTTTTTATAGTTCCATATAAATCTGATGATTTTTTGCTCTATTTCTTTAAAAAACATCATTGGAAGTTTGATGCGAATTGCATTAAATTTGTATATTGCTTTGGGTAATATAGCCATCTTGATTATATTTATTCTTCCTAGCCAAGAACAAGGTATATTCTTCCATCTCATTATATCTTTTTCGATTTCCCTTAACAATGGTTTATAGTTTTCATTATATAAGTCCTTTATATTCTTTGTTATGTTTATTCCTAAGTATTTTATTTTTTTTGTTGCAATCGTGAAGGGGATTATTCTTTTGAATTCCTTCTCAATTGTTTCATTGTTGGCATATAGAAAGGCTATTGACTTCTGTATGTTAATTTTGTATCCTGCGACCTAACTGTATTGGCTTATTGTTTCTAGTAGTCTTTTAGTGGATTCTTTGGGGTTTTCGATGTATAGGATCATATCATCTGCAAAAAGTGATACCTTTACTTCTTCTTTCCGATATGGATGCCTTTTATTTCTTTGTCTTGTCTGATTGCTCTGGCTAGAACCTCTAGTACCACATTAAATAAGAGTGGAGAGAGTGGACAACCCTGTCTTGTTCCTGATTTAAGGGGGAAAGCCTTCAGTTTAGTGCCATTTAATATGATGTTAGCTGATGGTTTATCATATATGGCCTTTATCATGTTGAGATATTTTCCTTCTATACCCATTTTGTTGAGAGTCTTAAACATAAAATTGTGTTGTATTTTATTAAAAGCCTTTTCTGCGTCTATTGATAAGATCATGTGGATTTTGTTCCTTGTTTTGTTGATATGGTGTATTACGTTAACCGTTTTACGTATGTTGAACCATCCTTGAGATTCTGGGATGAATCACACTTGATCATGATGTATTATTTTTTTATTATGTTGTTGTATTCGATTTGCTAGTATTTTGTTTAGTATTTTAGCATCTGTATTCATTAGAGATATTGGTCTGTAGTTTTCTTTTTTTGTGCCATCCTTGCCTGGTTTTGGTATGAGGGTTATGTTGGCCTCATAAAATGTGTTTGGAAGTACTGCTTCTTCTTCAATTTTTTGGAAGACTTTGAGTAGAATAGGAACTAAGTCTTCTTTGAATGTTTGATAAAATTCGCTGGTATAGCCGTCAGGGCCTGGACTTTTATTTTGGGGGAGGTTTTTAATGGTTTTTTCTATTTTTCTCTACTGATAGGTCTGTTTAGGCTTTCTGCTTCTTCTTGACTCAGTCTAGGAAGGGTGTATTGTTCTAGGAATTTATCCATTTCTTCTAGGTTGTTGAATTTAGTGGCATAAAGTTTTTCATAGTATTCTACAATAATTCTTTGTATATCTACGGTGTCCATGGTGATTTCTCCTCTTTCATTTTGGATTTTGTTTATATGAGTTCTTTCTCTTTTTTCCTTGGTAAGTCTTGCCAAGGGTTTGTCAATTTTGTTGATCTTTTCAAAGAACCAGCTCCTTGTTCTATTAATTTTCTCTATAGTTTTTCTGTTCTCTAATTCATTTATTTCTGCTCTGATTTTTATTATCTCCTTTCTTCGGCTGGTTTTGGGTTGTCTTTGTTCTTCTTTTTCTAGTTCCTTAAGGTGGGAAGTTAGGTGGTTCACTTGGGCTCTCTCTTGTTAGTTCATATATGCCTGAAGTGATATGAACTTCCCTCTTATCACTGCTTTTTCTGCATCCCATAGATTCTGATATGTCGTATTGTCATTTTCATTAGTCTGTATATATCTTTTGATCTCTGCACTTATTTCTTCTTTGACCCATTCATTTTTTAAAAGTATGTTGTTTAGTTTCCACATTTTTGTGGGATTTTTTTCCTCTTTTTTGCAGCTGAATTCTAGTTTCAAGGCTTTATGATCAGAAAATATGCTTGGTACAACTTCAATTTTTCTGAATTTGCTGATGTTGTTTTTGTGGCCCAACATATGGTCAATTCTTGAGAATGATCCATGTACACTGGAGAAAAATTTATACTCAGTCACTTTGGGATGAAATGTCCTGTAGATATCTATAATATGCAGGTGCTCTAGTGTTTTGTTTAAGGCCACTATGTCTTTGTTGATTCTCTGTTTGGATGACCGATCTAGAGCCGTCAGCGGTATATTGAGGTCTCTAAGTATGATTGTATTTTTGTCAGTTTTTGTTTTAAGATCAATAAGTAGCTGTCTTATATATTTTGGTGCTCCTTGGTTTGGTGCATATATATTAAGAATTGTTATGTCTTCTTGATTCAGTGTCCCCTTAGCCATTATGAAATGGCCATTTTTGTCTCTGAGTACTTTTCCTGTCTTGTAGTCAGCATTATCCGATATGAGTATTGCTACACCTGCTTTTTTTGGGATGTTATTTGCTTGGAGTATTGTTTTCCAGCCTTTCACTTTGAATTTGTTTTTATCCTTGTTACTTAGATGAGTTTCCTGTAGGCAGCATACAGTTGGATTTTCTTTTTTAATCCATTCTGCTACTCTGTGCCTTTTTATTGGTGAGTTTAATTCGTTTACATTTAGTGTAATTATTGACACTTGTGAGTTCCCTATTGCCATTTTATATCTTGCTTTCTGTTAATTTTGTGTCTTGTTTGATCCTTCTCTTTCGTTTTTCTATCTTTTGTTTTTATTTGGTTGTATTCCATACATGTTTCCTCTGTTGCTATCTCTTTTATCTCATGTGCTTCTGTGGTGGTTTTTTCAATGGTGGTTACCTTTGAGTAATGAAAAGGGTCCCTACCCTGTTCATTGTAGCGAACTATTTTGTGAGTACTTTTGCACTCCATTGTCCTTTGCTACTGTTAATCTCCATCTTCTCCCCCCCTTTCTTTTTGTTGTTGTCACAGTTTAAATTTGATTTTATTGTGTTCTTCTTGGAGATTTTACTTGTGGCTTTGTTTTTTTTTTTTTGTTCTTTGTGTGTGATTGGAGAACCCCGTTTAGTAATTCCTGGAGTGGGGGTTTTCTGATGATAAATTCCCTCATCTTTTCTGTATCTGTGAATGTTTTTATTTCTACTTCATATTTGAAGGATAGCTTTGATGGGTATAGTATTTATGGCTGAAAGTTCCTCTCTTTCAGGACTTTAAATATTGGGGTCCACTCTCTTCTAGCTTGTAGAGTTTCTGCTGAGAAATCTGATGATAATCTAATGGGCCTTCCTTTATATGTTGTATTCTTCTTTTCCCTGACTGCCTTGAGAATTTTTTCTTTGCTGTTGGTTTGTGTCAATTTCATTATCATATGCCTTGGAGTAGGTTTGTTGGGGTTAAGAAAACTCAGAGTTCTGTTTGCTTCTTGAACTTGAGGCTTTAGTTCTTTCCACAGGCTTGGGAAGTTCTCATCTATTATTTGTTTGAGTATGTTCTCCATTCTATTTTCTCTCTCTTCTCCCTCTGATATACCTATTATTCTTATGTTATTCTTTCTGATGGAGTCAGATAATTCTTGTAGGGCTATCTCATTTTTTTTTATTTTTCAGTCTCTTTCTTCTTCTCTCTGTTGTGCCTCAAGTTGCTTGTCTTCTATTTCACTAATCCTCTCTTCTATATGACCTGTTCTATTAACTAAGCTTGTTATTTCGTTTTTCAGCTCATGAATTGAGTTTTTCATCTCTGTTTGATTTGTTTTTATAGTTTCAATTTCCTTAGACATATATTCTTTGTGTTCATTGAGTTGTTTTCTGAGCTCCCTAAATTGCCTTTCTGTGTTTTCTTGTATATCTTGGAGGATTTTTAGGATTTCTATCTTGAATTCTCTGTCATTTAGCTCCAAGGTTTCCAATATATTAAATTTTTCTCCATAGATTTTTCCTCATCTAGCTGTGTTACCTCTCTTTCTTTTGTATCCATGATATTTGATTTTCTCTTCCTTAATGGCATCTGAGGGTGGTTTTGTTGATAGTATTAATGAGATTTAATAAAGAATAAAAAGTTAAAAAATAAAAAATCGAAAAGAGTTGTTTTCTTTTTAAAAAAAAATAATAATGAAATAAAGAAAAATAAAATAAAATAAAAATTTTAATAAAAGGAAATTATTCCCCCCCTCCTTTTATCCTCTCTTCTGCTCTCCCCTCTTTCTTGAGAAAATCTTGTGGTGAACTGTGAATTATAACAAACAATGCTTGTGATGGAGGGCCTGAATTGGGGAAAAGTAATAAAGGGGCAAAAAAAAGAAAAAAAAAGAAAAAAAAGAAAAGAAAAAAAAGGGGGTATGGACCCACAAAAAGGAAATAAGGAAAAAATTTGGGTCAAGATTAAAATGATTTGCTTTTAGGTGTTGGTTGTCTAAGAGTTATGATGAGAGGAATAAGAGGAAAACAGAAAAATGGGGGGACAAATTAAAAAATTACTATTGTATTTAGTGGAACAAGAACTAGATAAAATGGAGAGCCAGGGATGGGAGCACTGCTAGTGAGTTAAAAAGGTGAAGTAAAAACCCCCCAAAATGCCACAAACATAAGTTTGAGTCCCAGATAAGATAATTTGTTTGTTATTGAGGTTTGAATGACAGGAGATGTAAAGGAGAAAGGAAGAAACTAATATAGAGGGAGAAAAGAAAGAGAGAGAGAGAAAAAAAGAGGGAACCACTAAAAGAAGAAAAAAGACAGGAGAGAGAGAGAGAGAGAGTTAAGGGTTTTGGAGTGCAACCCTCATAGAGAGAAAGGAAGAGGAGAGAAAAGATAATGGGAGATGTAACACTTATGGGTAGTGTAGTTCAAGGAGAGGAGAGAGTAAGACCGGCAGAGAGTTAATCGGCCAAATTGGAGGAGGAAAAAATGTATCAAGAATGAAGATAAGAGAAACAAATGAACAAATATAATAAAATGGGATAGGTTATAAAGTCTGCAGATTATTCTTGATTTTGAGAGTTTATCTTCTTGCTTTTTCTTGTCTCTCCCTCTTCCTGGTCGGTGACTCTGTACCCCGGGTTCTGCCCCTTTGGCACTCTCAGGTAGAGGTTTGCAGTTGATAAGTCTCTATGGCAATGTCATGTATTGTGCTTTAGTCTCGTTGGCAGTCGAGGCTCATTAGCATTTATAGGCTCTGACAGTGAGAGAGTCCGTGTTCCTGGAGCCTTTCTCCTAGTCTTTCCTTCCTCAACTAGTAGCCTGATAATCCAGCTATGGGGTTGCTGCTGCCTCTGCCTGGATAGTAAGAGGCTCAAAGAGCTGGAAACTCCCCACTCTATTTCCACTCAGCACAGGGCTCTGGGTAAGGCTCAGTCAGTCAGAGCTGCTAGCATAATCAGGCGGGGTTTCCGCCCACTCAAAGACCTCTGGCTCTGCCACTCTGTCCGGTAACACAGGCGGGCGCCCACTTCCGGGGTGCTTGGGAGGAAACTCTCACTCACTGCGCGTGCAGACCAGGATATCCGGCCAGCAGTCTCACGCTCTGAGTGAAACCCCCAACCGCATGGAAAAGTTGCAGCGTTGGAATTGGCTCTTGCTCTGTCCCCGTGTGCGGCTTTTGCAAGGCGCTGAGGCAGCCCGAGATTCCGCTTTGGCCCACACAAAGGCCCCTGACTCTGCCCCTCTGTGCGATAACACGGGCGCGCACTGCCGAGGCACTCGGAGGAATCTCTCACTCCCTATCTGCGCGTGAAGACCAGGATATGAGGCCAGCCGCGTTTCCCTCTGAGTAAAACCCCCACCAACTCGGAAAATTTCCACCGTTGGAATTAGTTCTTGCTCCCTCCCATGCGCGGCTTTCCCAGGGCGCTGGGGCTGCCCAGAGATTCTGCTTTCGGCCCACAGAAAGGCCTCTGACTCTGCCTCTCTGTAGGGTAACACGGGCACCCACTCCCGGGGCTTAGGAAGAAATCTCTCGCCCACTAACTGCGCACCGACCAGGAGATTGGGTAAAATGGCTGCCCCGCTTGCCTTTCTTTGTTTGGGTTTGGCGCGAGTGTTAGCTTGTATTGCCCGGGTTGCCACAGGATCAGTTTTTCTTGGCTTGGATCTCCGTGCCACAGCCTGGTTCGGCTGTTTGTGCCGTGGCCTGGATCTATTCACCCCCTTTGCCCGCCTCTGTTTCTATATTCACAGTTACCAGAGAAAGCCTCCCTGTTTAGGTTAGTGAGGAAGGCGGAGCATTTCTTACTCCCTATTTCCTTCGGGGTTTGGTTATATATTTAGCCAATTTTTCACTTGACCATACCTTCGGGTGTATTGCGAAGCATCTGGAGGCTCCAAGTATAGGTTTTTCTGTTTCTGGTTGAAGATCTTGTTGAGTTTTGGGGGAGATTTATCGGTATTGCTTCCTACCTCGCCATTATTCTGACGTCATCTCTCTGTAGGTAGAATTTTTAAAAATGTTTGACATAGTTGAATTTCATTTTATTTTTAAGATTTTATTTACTGATATTACAGAAGGAGGACAAGGTGAAGAGTGGGGTGGTGGAGAGCGAGAAGTATAACTTCATCATTTATTGCTTGCTTGTTGCTTGTCGCATGTGCCTTGATTGGACAAGTCCAGGATTTCAAACCAGCAACCTCAACATTCCAGGTCAACACTTTATGCACTGTGCCACGATAGGCCAGATGAATTTCATTTTTATTGTCTGCAAAATGGAAGCAATAGCTACTAAAAGGAATTATGAAAAATGCATGTTAAAAGGTCAAGTGTCAATCAGTGATGCTTACTTATAACATAAGCTCTAATAGTAATTATTATTTATATAAATAATTAGTAATCAGCAAATATAATTTTTATCTAATTTTCTTCCTATTCCCTTCTAGACTGTCAGTTGATAAATTAGCTGACAGTCTTATGAGAGCTCCCTTGTAGGTAACTAACTGCTTTTCTTTTGCTGCTCTTAAGATTCTCTCTTTACCTTTAACCTTTAACATTTAATTATGATGTGTCTTGGTGTAGGCCTCTTTGGGTTTATCTTGTTTGAGACTCTCTGAGCTTCCTGTACTTGTATGTCTATTTCCTTTAACAAGTTAAGGAAGATATCTGTTATTAGTTTTTTCAAATAGGTCTTCAATTTCTTGCTCTTTCTCTTCTTCCAGCATCCCCACAATATGAATGTTGGTTTGCTTGAAATTGTCCCACAGACTTCTTACACTATCTTCACTTTATATATTCTTTTTTCTTTTTGCTGATCTGCTTAGGGTTTTTTTTTTTTTCTTCTTCCTTGTATTCTAAATCACTGATTTGATTTTCAGCTTGACCTACTCTACTGTCGATTCCCTACAAATTATTCTTCATTTTAGTTAGTGTATCCTTCTCACTCCCCCACCCCCCAGTGAGAAGCGGAGAGGCAGAGAGACAGATTCCCACATGCGCCCATCTGGAATCCACCTAGCATGCCCACCAGGGGGCATTTCTCTGTTGCAACCAGATTCATCACCAGCACCTGGGTCAACTTTGCTCCAATGGAGCCTTGGCTGTGGGAGGGCAAGAGAGACAGAGAGAAAAGAGAAGGGGGAGGGGTGGAGAAGCAGATGGGTGCTTCTCCTGTGTGTCCTAACCCGGAATCAAACCCGAGACTTCCACATGCTGGGCTGATGCTCTACTGCTGAGGCAACTGGCCAGGGCTATCCTTCATTTCTCACTGGTTTTTTTTAAATGATTTTTGTGTCCTCACCAAGTTTCTTGAACATCCTTATAACCATTGTTTTAAACTCTGTTTGTTTGCTTACTTTCATTTTATTTAGTTGTTTTCCGGGAGATTTCTCCTGTTCACTCACTTGGGACATGTTTCTTTGTCTTCACATTTTGGCTACTTCTCTACATTTGTTTCTATGCATTAAATGGAGCTGCTATGTCTCCCAAACTTGGTAGAATAACCTTATGTAACAGGTGTCATATAGGGTCTCAATCACCCAACCTATGCTTTCCAGGTGTGCCACTGTGTGGGCTGTATGCACTTTTTTATTATAGTTGAGGCATGATTACTATTGGCATTATTGGGAGGTATTGACCTCCAGGCTGATTGGCTTTGAGTACTGGCTGCAGGTGCCGTGGAGGAACTGCTATGTAAGAGGTGACCCTCCAGAGCAGGACTTGCTTCAGTGGGGCTTTGGTACTCAGTCCACCCCTTGAGTGTGTCACTCATGGAGGTGGTAAGGGTTGTAATCTGGCATGATCTAAAGCTGTCCACCAGTCACCCTGGCGCTGGGGCCTCCTAGAAGGTACAAAGTCAGCCACCATCTGTGCGCTCTCAGAGGCCACTTAGAATGTGCTATAGAGTGATATGCAGATGGCTGCTACATGTGCTGGGTTTGGAGGTACCCAGGAGAAGCTGAGTTGTGAACCAAAAAAGGCTGTTGCTAGTTCCTGGCCAGGGGCTACTTTGTGTACAGGGTACACAGAGGCCAGATGCAGCTTGTTGAGAAATTTCAAGAAACTCTGAAGCCTGAGGCAAGGCGAGCCATTTGTATGGAAAAGCCACTGGAAATGGCTTGGGTGGGTTTATAAGTTGGTTGGGTGAGGTCTTCTAGAGTTACCTGGGCAGGGTGAACAGTGTAAACCAGGTTAATGTAAACTGCCAGCTGCGTGGAGAGAGGGCTCACCAAAAGAACAATGGTTCAGTCAGCACTTTTGCTTGACAGAAAGCTGCCACCTCAGCTCTTACCTTGAGGTCAGATAATTCAGTCTCTTCCCTTCTGTCTTTGGTTCCTTTCAAGCTGCTTCCCCAGTGCTGAGGCTCAGAGAAGTGAGTCAACACACAGACCCTTTAAGAGGAACTTCCTGGCACTCGGGAAGCTCTCCATTTTACTAAGCCACAATGTCCTTTGGTTTTTACAGCCCAAAGTTATGAAAACTTCTCTTCTTGGCACTGGAACCCTGGGCTTGGGCACCTGGTGAGGGGCGGGGAGCCCTCGCTCCTCAGGAGGAACCTCCACAGCTGAGGCTTCCCTCTTGATTTTAAGCCATCATCCCCTGGAACCAACCTGTTCTTCTCTGCCCCTCCTACCATTCTCAGTGTGACTTTTCCTTTAAATATCTAGCTGGGGGACTTCCATTCAGCTAGATTTCAGGTGGTTCTGAATGATGGCTGTCCTTTAGTTTAGTTGTAATTTTAATGTGGTTGTGGGGGGATGTGAGTACCGTATTTACGTACACCACCATCTTGACCAGAAGTTCGTCCTCATTTCCATCTGAGACTATTTAAAACGACCTTTACTTTTTATATTTCTACCAATATTTAATTTAAGATGACATAGTATTCCCTAAGAAAATTAAAGCTATCTCTATAGCTCTCTGCTTTTCTTTCTGGGCTCTCACCAGAATTGTTCTTAAGAGTCCATTTATGGCAATAATAATTTTTTAGTATGCACCTCAAACTGTACCCAACTTCTATCCATTACTCAATTCCAAAGCCTCATTTTTTTGTATTTTTACAACAGCACCCTCCTCCTGATACCAATTTTTATCTTAGTTTTTTAGAGCTGCTATAATAGAATGCTACAGACTGAGTGACTTATAAATGACAGAAATTTATTTCTCACAGTTCTGGAGACTGGGAAGTGCAAGATTAAGGCGCCAGCAGATTCAGTGTTTGGTTGGGGCCCTCTTAGTGGTTCACTGGGTCCTCACAAGACAGAAGGGTTGAGGGAACTCTCTGGTGCCTTATTTATAAATGGTACTAATTCCATTTAAGAAGGTTTTACTCTGATGACCTAATAACCCGTGAAAGGCCACACTTCCTGATACCATCATGTTGAGGATTAGGCATCAAATAGGAATTTTAGAAGAACACAGACGTTCAGTCTTTAAGACCGTATAAAGCTATTACAGGTATGGAGATCAGGGTAAGACAGGACATACTTTTGGCCACCAGAATTCAGCTTACTACTATTGCTTTTACACAATTCTAAAAGTATAATATTAGAAATCAAGGGAATTATTTAGTATAGGATGCCAATTTCTACTTTTTCATAAATAATTATGTGTAAGTTCATATTGTTTTTCTTAATTTTCCCATTATAAAAACAACTTTATTTAATTTGACCCTTATTACAATTAACATTTTCAGAGTCCTTTAAACAGTAGCAATAATTTACATCTGACATTTTGAAGGCCATGCACTATTGATACTTGTCTTGTCTAGTTGTCAAAGTAAATCAGTCAAAGGGATTTAGAAGATAGTTCACTTAAAAAATAGTAACCTCTTGGGATTAGATTCCAATTTTAATTGTCACATGTTGGAAAAGAAAATATTAGTTCATTTTAATTCTTGTTTAAAATTGAGTGAGTTGTCACCTAAATTTAAACATTGTATATTAAGTTGATATTACTATATCTTTTTATATAAGGACTAGTTCATTATTTATTTATTTATTTATTTATTTATTTATTTATTTTAGAGAGAGAGAGAGAGAGAGGCAGAGAGGTAGAGACAGACAGACAGAGAAGAAGGGAGAGAAATTAGAAGGATGAACTCATAGTTGTGTCACTTTAGTTCTTCACTGACTGCTTCTCATATGTGCCCTGATCAGAGGGCTACAGCTAAGCCTGTGACCCCATCAGTAGTGAGATTCAGCTGGTTTGATGAAACTATGCTTATTATATTTATTTATTCATTTCAAAATCTCATTATACCTTTGATGAAATACTAGATTTTCATTCCCTCACTTTTATTACTTAAGTAAACTAACATACAATGTAAAATTAAAAAGTGCCAAACAACCAGTGTGTGATAAGCTGTCATTGGAAATATTTTAAATAACAGTTTTATTGTTTTTTGTTGGGTATTATTTAATTTTTCCATTAATATTTTAAAACTCTTTCTTATAACATAATTTAATCTTGTGTCCCTATTTTTATTGTTCTTATTTAAGTATTAAATGCATGCAATAATAAACTACCTTTTGATATATCATTTTTTATACTAAAAATGATCAGTAGGTTATAAAACTAGTTGTTAAATTATTTGAATTTCACTACTGAACCCCTTGCTCAATCCAGCAATCTTGGGCTCAAGCCAAAGACTTTGGGCTTCAAGCCAGTGACTTTTGGGTTCAAAGCAGTGACAAGGAGATCATGTCTATGATGCCACACTCAAGCCAATGACCCCACACACAAGCTGGTGAGCCCACACTCAAGCTGGTAACCTCATGTTTTCAACCCTGGGTATTCAGCATCTCGGGTTGACACTCTATGAACTGCACTACCACTGATCAGGCTGTTATTTTTTTAAGGAACATATTAATTCCTTTAGGTGAAAACATATGCCACTTTATAGGAAGGATTTAAGAACAAATTGTGCCTTATTGCCTGATCTGTGGTGGGGCAGTGTATTAAGTGTTGACCTAGAATGCTTAGGTCACTGTTTCAAAATCCTGGGCTTGCCTGGTCAAGGTACATATGGGAATTGATGCTTCCTGCTCTTCCCCCTTTTTTCTCTCTCACTCTTTCCCCTCTCTAAAATATTTAAAATTTTTTGCTTTATCTATAGGCTATCTAGAAGATTTTATAGTGAAGCTGATAGTCTTGTAACAACTATTGATTTAATTTGGGACTAGATTGCTGAGTACATTATTTCTAGATTACATTTTTAAACAAACTTCTGGATGGCATAGACTATTGGTGAGGGTTCATATAATTGATATATCCTGATTTAGATTAGGGAAATTGAAGAAATAATTATTTATTAAGCATGTAAAGAAACATTTGATATTTTGTACAACTGAATAAGAAGGATTCTTGAATATAATATCTGAACCTCATTATTGACCATTGCTAATAATTTTATTACTTCTTTATTCTACATCTTCTTCTCTATAAAGCAATCAACCCCTATTGATTTCTAGACAATAAGGCAAAGTTCTTGGTTGTCAGCATATCCAGCCACATAAGTTTTTGAAAAACACTTTGTAAGTATTCAGAACAAGCTACTCCAACATATGCCTCTGTGATATACAGATGACTTTGAGCTAAAGGCAATCTTAGTCATAGGCTTAAGAGAAACTTTTGCCCCTTCCTCTAACAACTAAGAAGAACTTGAATCGGTGAATTGGAAGCCTTGCCTATAATAAGAGATTGCCAGAAATAACTTCTTTTGATTTATCTGTAGAGCAGGACCAACTTCTATTTACTAAAGCTCTGCTCTTATCATCCTGCACTGACACTTGGAAGCGCCTAAGACTCATTACCCCATCCTTAGCTCAGACTGTCTTACTTCCCTCAGTCCCTCTTCTTGTTTCTGAACATCTCATGCCTGTGGGATCTCTGACTTCTCAGGTAAGTGGGGTTCCCATACATATGTATGTATTAAATTTTGTTATTTTCTCCTGTTAATTTGTCTCATGTCTTTTTGATTATTAGACCAGCTAGAAAAAACTTTGAGGGTAGAAGAAAATGTGTCCCTCCCCCACAACTTGAAATAGCCAAGTGTTTACAGTAGCCATCAAGTCACCCTTTTGTTTACAACAGTGGTAGTCAACCTGGTCCCTACCACCCCCTAGTGGGCGTTTCAGCTTTCATGGTGAGTAGTAGCAGAGCAACCAAAGTATAAATAAAAAGATAGATTTAACTATAATAAGTTGTTTTATAAAGATTTATTCTGCCAAACTTAGCGAAAATTCGACATAAACTACTTGGTAAGCAATTATTATTATTATTATTATTATTATTTTATTTTATTTTTTTTCATTTTTCTGAAGCTGGAAACAGGGAGAGACAGTCAGACAGACTCCCGCATGCGCCCGACCGGGATCCACCCGGCACGCCCACCAGGGGCGATGCTCTGCCCACCAGGGGGCGATGCTCTGCCCATCCTGGGCGTCGCCATATTGCGACCAGAGCCACTCTAGTGCCTGAGGCAGAGGCCACAGAGCCATCCCCAGCGCCCGGGCCATCTTTGCTCCAATGGAGCCTTGGCTTCGGGAGGGGAAGAGAGAGACAGAGAGGAAAGCGTGGCGGAGGGGTGGAGAAGCAAATGGGCGCTTCTCCTGTGTGCCCTGGCCGGGAATCGAACCCGGGTCCTCCGCAATTATTATTATATGCTTTAACTTGCTGTAACTCTGCTTTATAAATTTTATAAAGTAAAGTTACTTCCCTACTTTATAAATCACCATTACGTGGAACCGATGGGTGGTTAGAAAATTTTACTACTAACAGATACAAAAGTGGGCAGTAGGTATAAAAAGGTTGACTACCCCTGGTTTACAAAAATGATATGTTATAGTCTATACACTCAAAAACATTATAAAAAGACAGATATAAATAAGCTGGAACAATGATGACTTGGAAGGATAGTTGGGCTTTAGAATTCCAAAGAACAAATATTTGAATTCCGACGAACAAGACAGGCAAGGTTACATGCAGGTATTGAATTTGAAAATTCATCATGGAAGTAAAACTGAAAGACTAACATTTGTAAACAAAGAGCAGCCTCCAAGATGGTGTGTTAAAGTGGAATGAGTAACAATGGGCCTGACAGAAAGATACTTGTCATGATACCCATTTTATCACTTACTGGACATTACACTTTGGAAAAAATCATTTCACACCTCTAATTCTTTATCCTTTCATATATAAATGTGATTTTAAAAAAATACACTTTCTCTTAGTACAGGTGATTATGATAATTCATTGCATCTTTAGAAAAAAATTGAGCACTTAAAGCATCTTTTTCAATGCACTTTGTTATGAGTAAAATCCACCATAAAGCATGAGTTATGTGTGAATTGCAAATGAACCAAATTTGCTGATACCATTGTCCAGCTCCTAGCTACAGTAATTAACACTGCTTTTTTAAGGGACAGTAAGCCTTATGCCTACTTGAACATTAGGAAGCAGATTCCAAAATACTTATTTACCCAAATTATGTGACAGCCTTCCCACTTGCTTTAAGGATTATTGGTCTCCTACTCTTTAGTCAAACACATTTTCCTTTTATTTCTAATCTAAAGGCCAATATATACCTGGAATAGCTATATCTACATAAATGTGTATAAAAATTACATTATCCATCAATGTAGAGAAAGGGATGTAAAATATTTTATTACTGCCATATCTACCAAGCAAAGGATTCCTGGGTTATTGGCCAGTTTGTCAAAAAAATAAAAGCCCTGGATATGACTTGGTCTTTCTGGAAGCAAATAGACCGGTTAGGTTAAGGTACTGTAAAAATTGTGTAGAAATGGTGAGCGCTTAGAACCTGGACATGCCAGGATCTCTGTTATTATGGTCCTTGTGTGGGTCTGCATAAACCATAATGATAATTAAGCATAGAATGTCGGGGCAGAGTCCAGTTTTCAAGAACACCTTAGGCTTTCTTCTGAAGGTTTGCCCTGAACACAAGCAGCTCTCTCTGTCATAGGAAACTGAGAGAAAATGTAGTTCCTCAAAATATAAAAAAGCATTTTCTATTTCTGGATGGGTTGGTTCCTTGTGACAAGATGAAGCTGCCATTTTTTAATTATCTGGCTGAAGAAAGTCAAAGGATTTCAAGGATGTGAGTGAGCCTCTACTCTTTTCTTTCACCCTGAACCTAGAAGACCCATTTAGGTGAACTCTTCATTCTTAACAAAACCTAAAACTTTAACTTTAGCTTTATTTCTCATATTTTATCTATGCCTTTCTAATCGTTACCAATCTTCATTCTGGTCCTTACCCTTAGTTTCTCATTGACTTGGCTACTAAACCCAGACTTTTCTCACCCTCTCATACAAATCTCATCTTACCTGGTGACCGCATTGTTTTCCCTCAGCACTTTTAGGATAGGTGCCCTAGATGCAAGGCATGCAACTGGTTACTTTATAGAAACAGTTGACTTTTTCTTGGCTTCAATCTAAGCAAAAGAACGCTTGGCCAGAACCAAATAAACTCATATGTACTAGCTGCTGTATACTCATCAGCAGACTAAAGATGAAATAAAGACATTTGAGCCCAGGCCGGTTGGCTCAGTGGTAGAGCGTCGGCCTGGCGTGCAGAAGTCCTGGGTTCGATTCCAGCCAGGGCACACAGGAGAAGCGCCCATCTGCTTCTCCACCCCTCCCCCTCTCCTTCCTCTCTGTCTCTCTCTTCCCCTCCCGCAGTGAGGCTCCATTGGAACAAAGATGGCCCGGGCGCTGGGGATGGCTCCTTGGCCTCTGCCCCAGGCTCTGGAGTGGCTCTGGTCGCAACAGAGCGACGCCCTGGAGGGGCAGAGCATCGCCCTCTGGTGGGCAGAACGTCGCCCCCTGGTGGGCGTGCCGGGTGGATCCCGGTCGGGCGCATGCGGGAGTCTGTCTGACTCTCTCTCCCGTTTCCAGCTTAAGAAAAATACAAAAAAAAAAAAAAAAAGACATTTGCTATGGGAGATTCAGCAGGTTCATCTATCAACCGGAGTTGCTTAGGAAATGTGAATTTAAAATCAGAAGGCTTTTCTTTTTAAGTGAGAGGGGGGAAGATAGTGAGAAAGATTCCCACATGCCCCCCACCCAAGATTCACACGGCAACCCCTGTCTGGGAGCAATGCACGAATCAGTGATCCACTAGCTGCAGTAGGTGAAGAGAAAGAGAAAGGGGAGTGGGATGGGGAGAAAAGCAGATGATCACTTCTCATGTGTGCCTTCACTAGGAATTGAATCCAGGACTTCTATATACTGGGCTGAGCTCTATCCATTCAGTCCACTGTCCGGGCTCAGAAGATTCTTTTTTTTTTTTTTTTTTTGTATTTTTCTGAATTGAGAAGCAGAGAGGCAGAGAGACAGACTCCCACATGTGTCTGACTGGGATCCACCCGGCATGCCCACGAGGGGGCGATGCTCTGCCCATCTGGGGCATCGCTTGATTGCAACCAGAACCATTCCAGTGCCTTATGCACAGAGGCCATGGAGCCATCCTCAGCACCCAGGCCTGCTCTGCTCCAATGGAGCCTTGGCTGCAGGAGTGGAAGAGAGAGAGACAGAGAGAAAGTAGATGGGGAAGGGTGGAGAAGCAAATGGATGCTTCTCCTGTGTGCCCTGGCCAGGAATCAAACCTGGGACCTTCACACACTGGGCTGACCCTCTATCACTGAGCTAGCCACCCAGGGCCCCAGAAGATTCTTAAAATACTTTTTTTTTCTCATGACCTAGACTGTCTCATTGTAAGACATGTATATTGTTGATAGTATTTCTAATAAATTTCTTTTAAACTTTCTAACTACCTATTTCCTATCTAAAGTATTATATAACTGAACTATTTTTTCTCTTTAGTGAATACAATGGGTATTTTATTTAACTGAATTATACTCAGTGAATGATAATAAATTTGCTTCTCATAATGGTAGATATGTAATCCACT
Organism: Saccopteryx leptura; assembly: GCF_036850995.1. NCBI lineage: Eukaryota > Metazoa > Chordata > Mammalia > Chiroptera > Emballonuridae > Saccopteryx > Saccopteryx leptura. The sequence goes on along the minus strand of NC_089504.1, from coordinate 175,694,074 downwards.
GTTATTTATTGTTTAAAAAACTAATTCTTAATTATATATATATATTTTTTTCTCTTGCAAGTTTTATCATTTTGCTCATGCCTTAGTAATCCTTTCAATGGCTTGACAAAACAATATAAATATAAATACATGTGTATATGTAGTTATATATGTTATATACTATATTCAGTTTTGCTAATTATTAAACTATGGTCATAATTTACTGGGTAAGTTATAGCTAGTGGTTTCAATGAGGCTTGTGGAACTCAATTATACATGTAACCCTTGTTTTTCTATTTATTTAGATAATCCCAAGTGTTTCCTACCTCTCTTCCTCTGTGTTGCTTTTAATTATCGTACTTTGAGGAATAGTGACTGTGCTTAACAATTCCACTTATAAACCAAAGAAGTCTGTCAACAGGTAAAATTATATTTTAACTCTGTTTTTCTTGATTAATCTTACAAATAAATGCCATAAGTTGTATAAAATATTATAGAATTTTGCACAAGAAAATAATATGAGGCCAATGAATATATAGGATTTAGATTTTGATTATTAGTCAAATCAAGAGTTAATAATAAAGAATAGATGACAATCTCAAAAGTTGAATTTTTCAAGCATTAATTGGTTTTGGGTTTACTTGACAATGATTTATTTAAGAGATCATAAGATTTCAATTTATGTGGAAGAAACAAAATAAGTAGGAAATAAGAAAGTATGAAGAGGAATATGAGCAGTGACTTGTACTCTAGAATATGATTAAAACCAAAGAAATATGTTGAAAATAGAGAACAAAAGACCATATAAGGGGGGCCTCAGGTTATGACAATCTTACAATGTTTCAAGTTTATAATGCTCAGTCCTATAAAGACCTTAAAAAAAATTGAGACGAGTGCCGTGGCTTACACCATTAACTTCATACTTACAGACTATGTGGGCAAACTAGTTTTGTTGCATGTGGCAGAAGAATATGCAGTATTCTTTCTCTGTGAAAAATGTAGAACATGTTTTCATATTCTAGATTAAGATTTTACAACTATATTAGGATAGGTAAGTGTCTCACACTTAGGCTAAAGTGTGTTTTGACTTACAACAAAATTTGAGTTATATCACTGTTGTAGGAATGAAATTGTCATAACCCGAGGCCCTGTACTAAGATATGGTGAATTATGAAAAAAAATAATCCTACAATAAAAAAAGAAGATTGAAGAGAAAAAATAGCTCAGTCATATAATACTTTTTTAAAAGACCCCTTCACCATTCTATGAGCCTAGATTTCTGTGTGTAAAATAAAAATCTCAACATCAATCTAGCTCATTAGTAAATTTAATATTAATATTGATAACAATTAAATATTAGTAAATTTTAGTATTCACATTGGTATAGTTACTTAAAATAAAGATTTAACATTATTTTAAAAATCTTATTTATGACTTTTGAAATGACTAAAAAGTAAATTACAAATCATCATTTGCATTTTAAGTGTTTACCATAGCAAATATGATAAAAGCCACAATTATTTAAACTCATAAATTAATAATGAAACTTTTTTTTTTCTTTATACAACAGGAAAATTGCAGAGTGGGGACTTTAAATCTCATAATTGGTTTCTTTTATACTCTGCTAATAAAACAAAAAGTAGGTGCCCATATAAATTGGCATCTTTGGTATTTCCTCAGTATTCTTCCAGGTTTTAAAAAAAGATATTTTTGAGCAAAAAGAAAGTTAACTACTTTAAAATACTCAAATTCTTTAAACAACTTTTAAAGACTGCTGTTTTCAGCACATTTAACTAATATATATAATCTCTCTCTTTTTTCCTTTTTTTCCTAAGTATTATATTCTGTAAAAGATATTTCAGTGCTTATGTTGTAAAGCTACCATGATGGGTGAAATAATGGCCAACAAAAAGCCTAATTTCAAATTAAATATATAGATAATTTTGATTATTTCCAAAAAAGCAAAAATTATTACAAAAGCAGACTCTAAATATACTAAAGCCATACAGATATTTTCATGTCATCAGCATGTATCAATTAGCATGTCAGGACAGGGAAACAAAAGAAAAATAAACAAATGGGTCTATATTGAACTAAAAAGTTTTGCACAGCAAAGGAAACCATCACAAAATGAAAAAGATAACCCAGTGAATAGAACATATTTGCCAATCCATCTGATAAAGGGTTAATTTCCTAAAGTTATAAAGATCTTATAAACTTAACATCAAGAAAACAAACAATACAATTTAAAAATGGGCTAAGGACCTAAATAGACACTGCTCCAAAGAGCAGATGGCCCATAGACAGATGAAAGGATTCTCAACATCACTGATCATCATAGAAATACAAATTAAAACCACAATGAGATATCACTTCACAGTTGTCTGTCATCAGTAAATTAACAGACAAGTGTTGGTGAAGATTTGGAGAAAAGGGAATCCTTGTGCACTGTTGGTGGGAATGCAGATTAGTGCTGCCACTGTGGAAAGCAGTATGGAGTTACCTTAGAAAATTTTAACTGTAACTGCCTCATGACCCAGCTATTCCACTTCTGGAAATTTATTCAAATGAACCTGAAACATAGTTCGAAAGAATATATGCACCCCTATCTATGTTCATTGCAGCATTACTTACCATAGCCAAGATTTGAATATCAGTAGATGAGTGGATAAAAAAGCTGTGGTACTTTTACATAATGGAGTACTACTCAACTTTACAAAAGAAGGAGATCTTACCCTTTTGTGACAGCATGGATGGAACTGAAGAGTAAAATACGAAGTGAAATAAACCAGTCAGAGAAAGACAAGTACGATATGATTTCATTCATATGTTGAATCTAATGAACAAAATGAACTAAAAAGCAAAATAGAGACAGGCTCATAGACAAAAAGCAGGGTGATAACTTTTGGCAGGGACAGGGATTGGCTGGTAGAGGGGACTGAACAAGACAGAAAAAAGAAAAAGAAAAAACTTACAGATAGAAAACAAGGTGGTGATTGTTGAGAAAAGAGAGGTTGAGGGAAGGTGCAGGATGGGAGATAAATGTTGATGGATAGAGGTTTGACTTGGGGTGGTGAACAAACAATACAGTGTACAGATAATATTGTAGAATTGTGCACCTAAAAACCTGTATAATTTTGTTAACCAGTGTCACCCCAATAAATTCTATAAAAATGATAAATAAATAAATAAATAAATGTAGATCAGGACAAATAAATGGTGATTATGTACTGGTCGTCCTAGTCAGAGCAATTACACACACACACACACACACACAAAAAAAAAAAAAAATCAAAGGCATGCAAATTGGAGTGGAAGAACTAAAATTGTCTCTCTTTGCAGATGACATGAACTAATACTATAGAAACCCTAAAAACTTCACCAAAACCTATTAGAACTAATCAGTAAATTTACTAAAATTTCAAAATGCAAAGAAACATTGATGTTAGGGAACAAAGATTTTTTTTTTCTTCTTTTCCAAGTGAGAGGAGGGAATTAGAGACAGACTGCCATATGTGCCCCTACCAGGATCCATCTGTCTGGGGCAGATGCTCTGCCCATCTGGGGCCATGCTTGCAACATAGCTATTTTTAGCACCTGGCGCAAAAGCTCTATGGAGCCATCCTCAGCTCTCAGGGCTGAACCAATTGAGCCATGGCAGTGGGAGGGGGAGAGAGAGAGAGAAAGAGAGAGAATGTCTGGGGAGGGGTAAAGAAGCAGATTGTCACTTCTCCTATGTGTCCTGATTGTGAATCGAACCTGGAACATCCACATGCTGGGCCAGTGATCTACCACTGAGTCAACTGGCTAGGGCCAAGATGTTTTTAATTTAACACCAATTATATGAAACTGTATGACCAATGCTTCCACAGTAGAGTGGATGTTCTATACCATAAAGCCAGCAGTTATGTGTTCTAGGCATATCCAAAAATGCAGTAAATTATTTTAATAAACAATAACATACCATCCATTTAACTGAGAGAATTTCATTGCTACAAAAACAATACATAAAATATATCATTTAAGAAATGATAGGAGGCAATACCAGTTTTGGAGGTGCATTAAAATTGAATTAGATTGTTAGAACAATACAGTTCCTAAACGTACAGGTTAAGGAAACAGATCTGAGCTAAAATATGTTGAAGTACTCTCACTTATTAAAAGTGAAATTCTAAAATATGTCTACCTTTTTATTCTTTATAATTCTTCAAATTTAATAAATTGTTCCTTTTAAAATTTGTGTAAAAATGCAAACATTTTGAATTAAAATATATTCTAAGTGAGAACTCCCTTTTCCGTATAATTAGAAATCAGACTGAGAGAGCTTTTATTGTTTTGCCTATTGCTTCAATGCAGATCTGAAATCTTAACTTCTCTTTGAGTAATTTTTACGTCCATAAACAAAATAAATGCTTTCAAGTTCTAGCATATAACAGTCAATATGACTTACATTATTTCATTTGTTTGGTAAATTTTCTGATGACTGAGCATTACAGTATTAAAAATATTCATGAAAAACTATATAGTTGTAGTTATAACTAGAAAATACTATGTTAGTGACTATCAAGAGTGAAATATAAAGAAGAAAATGTGGTTTAAACCCCTATTTCATTATTTTAATATAGGTACCTGAATTTCAGACAGAAGAGCAGAAATGCCAACACCTGCAAATGTCCAGCCACTATCTCCACCTCCTGATGGAGGGTGGGGCTGGGTAGTGGTGGTAGCATCTTTTATCTCCATTGGATTTTCATATGCATTCCCCAAAGCCATCACAGTATTCTTCAAAGAGATTCAGCAAATATTCAATACTACTTACAGTGAAATAGCATGGATCTCATCCATTATGCTGGCTGTTATGTATGCAGGAGGTAAGGTTCTTTGGATTAAATACAATTCTGGATTAAGAAAACAATTCCTCCACACCATAATGTTTTAAATGTAGTGTTTGGTATATTTAAGCCCTGTTTTCATATTATTGTCACTTAAAATCAACTAAAAAATAATTAGAACTGAATGTTTTAATAATTTTAGTGATTCAGTATCTTAAACTATTCATATCATTCTAAGCCTTACTAGAGAATGTGTTGAAGTGAGGATTTCTTTGTATAAACTAAGATTTACTAAATTTTGGAACTTCTAATATAGGCACCTTTACATTTAATTTGGAATAAAATCTTTACTATGGTGTTAATATCATTTCTTACTGTTGCTACAGTTAGTAGAAATGCTTTCTTCTGAATAAGAAGGAAACTCAAGTTGTTGACAGTCCATAAACCTAAGAAGTACTTTACCTTGAAGGCTTAAGCCCTAAGGAAGGAGTGTTATCATGTACCTTTTGTATCCATTCAGGTTGTGTGTGATTGAAAGACTTTCTTATCTCTGTAGTATTCATTAAATATAACACTTTAAAATTTAAGTGGTTGCCTGACAATTATCTGGTTACATTTCATGTTCAAATGAGGGGTGATTCTTGAGGATAATGAATAAATTAAAGTATCTTATCAATTCTGAGGGTTAAAAATTATATATGTATATATAAATGAATTGGTGAATTTTTATGTCACTTATCTTCTTTAAATCAATTTCAACAGCAGACCAGACTGTCTTATGGATTTTTTAAAGTCATTACTTAAAATATTTAGATTTGAGTTTTCATTTTTCAACTGCATATGTGACTTTAAGGGACAGGTATAAACTCAGAATATTAGTGCTTAAAGTTCTCATACACACCATCTAGTGCAATTTCTTACTCTCCATGTGAGGATACTATGACTCATAATGATGGAACTATGTCAGTATTAATAATATTTAACATTTGTTAATATTAACTTTCAGCTAAGGCCTTTCTAAATGTGTGCTATATGCCATATGAACTAATCCTCTTAATAATAGATGAAGTTAGTATCCTCTTCTCTCCATTCTAAAGCTGAGGACATAGAGAGAAAAAACAATTTTTTCAAGTCAAACAGGTCATTAGTGGCAGATGGAAATCAAGATTCCAAACATTTCACCACTCTGCTCTCCTGCCTTTCTCTTATCTCCTTCTTCACCGGCAGGAAATGACAGCGCTAGATCCAAGCTAGGCTTTCTACAGACCCAATTTAGGTGCTTCACCCACCAAGGTCATTTGTTTAGTGACATAATAATTATTCTTTAAGATATTGTCCATTGTACATGAAAGTAAAAATCCAATCCTTCAATAATACTGGATGTGTTTTTTACTTTCTGTGTCAGCCATTTTACATTAATTCAGTATACATCTTTCTTATTCTTTGGTTAGGTTAAATTGATGCATTTTTATTTCACTAACCAAAAGTATCTTTAAAATGCTATTTGGGTAGGTCAATGAAAAATTCTGCTTCTAAAACGCTTTCTGAGATCCTCCCTCGAACAGTCGCTTTAAGGCTTGTAACTTATTACTTATTTCCGATGATTGTAAAAATAGCAAATATTGTGCTTTGCGTTTTCCTCCTTTAGCCCATGGGGTCAGGCGTTCTTTAATAATCATTTGTTACAGCAACACACAATCATCTTGTCCTCAGCTCCATGTTAAAATATGTAGTTATTTTCCTTCTTTAATACAACTGAAACAAATTTCTTTAGTGAATTAATATGTCTATTGAATTTGAAATTTAGGTCATAGAAACCTGAATTTATCATTTTCTGTTGAGTAGATAGTGGACAAGCTCATAAACAAGACCAAAACTTGTGTAACTTTTTAATTAAGTTAATTCTTAATCGACTTTATTAGGTTTAAGCTAACAACCTCAAAGTCACAGTGCTGTAGGCAATACAAGTTTATTTTGCTCAAGCAATACATACTTAAGCAGTGTTTCATCCAGTGGCTCTGCCATTAATTAAGGCCTTATAGTGTCTCAAATCTGTTCCATCCATCTGGACAGAGGATGAGTGCAAACAACATGGAAGATAAGTGGGATATTTTAGGAGCCAGATCTGGAAGGAAAAAATGTCATTTCTGAACACATTCCATTGCTTACAATTCTTATACCTCCTTACGTAGACGCAGGAGCTGGGGTTTCCTGAAATTGCAAGATTCCTAGGGGAAGAAATAAAAAGAGATAGTGTTCAGTGAGTCTCAGACAGAGCTCAATATTGCAATAATCATTCCCCATTAGTAAAAGCAGATTATGTTTACAGACTTGTTATAGTCATATGACAGTCTTAAGTTTTTGGCTATATCTAAAAGGAAGCATAGATTTCTCAAACCATCAAATCTCGGTATCAATTTATGAGTAAATACCTATATTTATCATTGAATAAATATTTTTATTTTATTTATACTCTTTTCTATTTTTAATACATTCAGTATGAATGTTAAAAAGCACAAAGGAGAACTTTTTCGAAGTTTATCAAGAAAATGGTAGTTTGGTTAAAAAGTTATCAATTTGAAATAAACTATCTAACATTTAGGTTAATAGATGAATAAAATTTGTCATTAGAGATTAACAAGTATTTTGTATCTGGTTGTTTGAAGAAAATGCCAGACAATTCTTAGTGCAAAGTAATTGATGGTAATATTTAGGTGAGATCCAAGTAAGCAGTTGGAGTATTTTTAGAGTCCTTAGTCATTGGGTCATAGATATTTTGTATGTTATTCCTGGTCTTGGAGAAAAGCCAGGAATTTCAGAAATTCTGCTACCCTTTAGTTTTTCCTTTAAAAATGAAAAATCAATTCCAGGCCCACTACTTACTGGATAAAAATACTCGTGCCTGCCATGTCCACTTGAATGGAGACCTCACACTTACATGGTTTATTGGAAATAACATACCTGTCTTTTTTTAATAATTAATTTTTAATGTTTTTACAAAAAATCATTGTCACATTTAAAACTATAATTTTACTATGAAAACAATTTCTCCTCTGTGGATGCAGATAATTTTTTTTTCAGAATCATAACTATGTAGAACAAAAAGTTTAATAGATTCAGTTAACCTAAGACAGAAATATTTGTCCTGTTACTAAAGTGGAAATGTTTTTCAAGTGTGGAACACAGATTTTCTGCTTCTGAATCATAGGTTGCTTGTTAAAAATGAATAGTCCTGAGTCTTATCCCAAATCACCTTTTGTCAGAATTTCTGTTGGTTAAGTCTGGAAACTTGCATTTCAACAAGCATTTCTGAAAACCACTTCACTTCTTGTATAACATAGGGGTTCACTGTTGTAGAAGAAAATCAACATCTGATTAAAAAATATTTAAATTTTCCTTTAATATTTGAAAGATATCTATTTATAGAGGCCTTTTAGATTGATGATTATAAAGTAAACTCAAAGACCATAAAGTGAAATGACGACGTATAGTTTACTATAAAGTATGAATCTCTCTAGCAAGTAACTGAAATACCCTGTTCAACATAATGCTAATTACATTAGCTTAGAGAACATCTAAGATCTGACACACTCATTAGGGCTTAGCATTCAACCTATTAATCACCACAGTGGGGTCACTGGGTAAAATGGAGTGTGTTCAGAGGCCTGGCCTGTAATGTCAGGGCTGGTGTTTCTTGTAGTAATTAGTTGGCATCTGGGCCTGGTAGCAAGGTATTATCTTTCCTTCTGATGTCTGAATTAAAAATGAAATTAATAAAAGTTATGCGGGAAGGATGGGAAAGAATGCAAATTATATTTATTCCTTACTTCATCCTTAGAATAATGGCATTAAATTACAGAACCCATCTGCTGGTCCATATGGTCTCCTGGATTTCTAACGAATTTCAGCAATAGGTCAAGCAGAGGGGTCACCCCATTAATAAAGCACTAAGTAGAGGTAGAAAACATATTAAAATTTAAACTTTCCACATTGTTTTAGAAGAACATGAAGATTTATTTTGTAAACAGTGATTACAAAATAGATCCTTTCCCTACAGAGGGCTGACAATCCAGTCCAAATAATTTTGGATTACTAATAAGTGTTATTTTCAGCAGAAAAAATAATTAAGAATCTTTTATTGAAATCCTTTATTCAATGTGTGCTTTAGGTAGTGAACATGCTACTTACTAACTTATTTTAATAAAAACCTACTTATTTTATGACCAGGCAAGAATATCTTTTCTGGTTTTTGGCTTAAAATTTCTTAAAAATATATTATGGTTTCTCTACATATATTTATGCAGATGTGTTTTAGTGGCAAATGACAGATATCTGATTCAAAGCCTCTAAGGTCTAAACCAAAATGTTCCTGCATACAAATTAGGGAGCAGCAGAGGCACCAGTGCCCTCCAGGTTGATCCACCCTAGTACTTCTCTTTGTTCTTCACGTTGCTTCTGCTCCTCTCTCTTCGGCTTTTTTCAGTAGGGTAACTTGATTTATTTTGCTATCTTCCCCCTTACCCAGGGAAGATGATTATTAGCATCGCAGTCTCATGTTTCAGCCCCAAATGTGACATGAAAGAGACTGGCCCTCTTCCCTAAGTTACAATTTGGCAAATTCTAGGGCGAATTGCTAGGGTCTGACCTATTTTGCATCTTCCCTTGCAAGCAGTGGATGGAGGAGAGGCGGACACAGGCAGCCAGGATGGAACTGTTTTGGTTTGGGAAGGAACAGTTCCCAAGAGAAGAACACTGTTCCCAGAGGAAGGAAGAGACAAAACAAGTACTCACTGCTCTACTTTGTAAAAAATAAATTAATGAGCCCTGGCCGGTTGGCTCAGCGGTAGAGCGTCGGCCTGGCGTGTGGGGGACCCGGGTTCGATTCCCGGCCAGGGCACATAGGAGAAGCGCCCATTTGCTTCTCCACCACCCCCCTCCTTCCTCTCTGTCTCTCTCTTCCCCTCCTGCAGCCAATGCTCCATTGGAGCAAAGATGGCCCGGGCGCTGGGGATGGCTCCTTGGCCTCTGACCCAGGCGCTAGAGTGGCTCTGGTCTCAGCAGAGAGACGCCCCGGAGGGGCAGAGCATCGCCCCCTGGTGGGCAGAGCGTCGCCCCTGGTGGGTGTGCTGGGTGGATCTCGGTCGGGCGCATGCGGGAGTCTGTCTGACTGTCTCTCCCCGTTTCCAGCTTCAGAAAAATACAAAATAATAATAATAATAATAATAAATTAAAAATAAATTAATGGAGGATTTCCCAAGAATAGGATGATGCATTAACTTTTTTATTAATCACTTCTGGGTAACTGCACTTAGCTAACTTCTCTATAGTAAAGTAGCTAGCTAGGTATACATCAAAATGCATATGCTATATTTAGAAACTGGATCACTTAACAAAAGATAGTGCTTAATAATCATTCAAAGAACTCAATTGCACCTTGCAAGAGTTGGTCTTTTGAGTGCAGCTCGGATATGGAAATTCCTGGGATGTGAGGAGGCTTTATTAGCAGTTTACTAGTCCAATGAGAGGCAGAAGAGCTTTGTCATTAAAATAATGAGCTCCAGAATAGCATACGAAATGTGGATTCTACTACTCTATTGTTTGGGCCACCTGTTTGACCTTAGATTTTAAGTTTCCCCATCTGTGAAATCACACACAAAATAACATAGATAGGCATACGTACATGTGATATTGTTGGGCAGGGTAGTTGTCAGGAATTAGAACATCAAATTTTAATGTATATGAAGTACTGAGTTTCATGCTTAGGAATTTTTAGTGTATAACTTATGATAGTTGATCCTGTTGCTATTGTTGATCTCAGCATTAACCATTATAAAATGAAACCACAGATTGGGTACAAGGAAGATAATAAGTCTGCATAGAGTAACCTATGCCAATAGGATTTGGAAACAAAGAGCAAAATAAGAAATAAATAGGCCAATAACTAATTATAAAAGAAATTCCATGGCCTTTACTCATAGTTTCTGAGACATTTCCTTTATGCCTTCTACGATTCAGGTGATAAGAGTTGACATTGCTCATTCTTTTGGGGCCATTGTAAACCTTTAAAAAATCTTCTTATGTTTAGGGGATTCCCAACCTTTCTGACTTCCCAGGTAAAAAGCCAGAAATTCACTTTCTTGGAATTCCTTACACCTAGGGCACCCAGGAACCATGGGCCCAGTGAAGCAAGGTCTGGTTTGATTCAGAAACTACTGATGTGCAGAAACAGATGCCTCAAGAAATGCATTCAGATGAGGTGGTTACGGACAATCCATGATTCTAAACCAGCACAAAAGTGGTGTCAGTGTTTGGAATTATGGGATTTGTTGTAAAGGTTGTGGGAGTATGTGGCCATTAGTAGCTGCAACGCTATTCTTACTGGAGCAATGCATTTTATAATGCAATATGAGCAATACTATAGACTGAACTGTACTCACCCCTCACCCCCCCACTACCAGTTCATATGTTGAAACCCTAACTTCTAATGTCATTCATTGTATTTTGATAGGGCTTTTAAGAGATGATTAAGGTCAAAAGAGGTCAGCAGAGTAGGATTCTACTCCAATAGGACTGGGAACCTTATTAGAAGAGGAAGAGAGAGATATCTCTTTTCATGCCATACACCAAAGAAGGGCATAACAAAAAGGCAGATAGTTTGCAAACCAGGAAGAAAGCTCTCACTGGAAATCAAATTAGCTGGCAGCTTGATCTTGGACTTCCAGCCTCCCTAACTTTGAGAAATAAATTTCTGTTAGAATATTCATTCTCTTATTATATTTTGTTATGGTAGCACGAGCTAACAAATACAGGCAAAAATATTAAGCTTGGTTTCTTCAATTTACCCTCATACTCTGTCAGTCACTTTTAGTCCTCATTGAATGCTTTCTTCTTTAACTAAGTAGAATAAATATATGATAGATATGTGCATGGTTAAGTTACTAAAAGATCTTAGTGAAGTCTATCATGAAATACTTTCCTGAACTACATTGGCTAATTTGAAAACTATTTCTATAGATATTTTTTTAGAAGTCATTCTAACTTCTTCAAACAGAATCTATATTAGGATTGAGAATATGCAACAGGTTTTTTTTCAATGAACACTTTTGAAAGGACCTTATAAAAGTAAAAATTTTATATTTTCATATGCTGTGAGTGACTTAAGTTTGATGGATTATGTCAGAGAATTTGGAAATACCTTTTGAGTATGTCTTTCTTTATTTGTTCTAACAATAGAGACTTTGGCCAAGTAATTATTCTGGAGAAGTTCCTAAATGATTAATGCAAGTGGCTGTCCTTGAGGAAAAATTTGTTTATTCAGTTAGTATTATGTATGCAGATGTGGAGGTTCATAGATCTGACCATAAAGTGAGGCTTCTGGCTGTGGCAGAAACTCTGGCTCTGCCCAATTATTGCTCAAATATTTGATTGTGATCTTCAGAGGTGGGAGTGCATAGGTAATACAGTATCATAATTGGGAGAAAGTTTTACATAATTCTATTTATTAATTTATTTATCCTATAGAGATGCATTGAGCATCTAAATATACCTGGCTTGGCACTGAGAAAGCCACATGAAGCCATCAGACACAGGCTGTGTTTATAGGCTAGATATTTTCACCTTTATTTGATTATAGTTATGATACCTATAAGTAAAGGAACACAGTAGTTGCTAGAAAACTATATAAAAATGAAACATCCTGTAGCTAAGTGATCAGGAAATGTTTTTTTGAACTGAACTTGAAGAATGAGGATGCAACATTAATGAAAGGAAAGGAAATATTTGAAGCTGAAGAAATTGTATAAGTGAAAGCCACAGGGGAAGAGCTATAGAGAATTCTAGCCTCCCAAAGGAAGGGAATGTGAATATATAATGACAAAATGAAGACAGGTGTAGTTGCTGACCTAAAGTCCACTAAAATGATCCTGGGAAACATATTTTGTGTCCATGCAATCACAAGAAAGGTACCAAGATCACAACTCTGACTACTCTCCCCCCTTTGTTCTATTTTGGGGCACATTTATAATTGTAAATGTATTAAAATACAGTTAATTCTCATTATTTACATCTGTTATGTTCTATGAAATTTTTATAGACATTGAATTAATGGACACTGAATTCTTGTTCCTGGGGAAAATACAGAGTTAGGTTCCTATAAGCCTCTGGGCACATTTTTCTACTGATCAATACATAACCTTGTTTTATGTGTATTTCTATTTAAAGACTTTCATATATATATTTATTTACATTAGACATTTACATCATACCAGGAATGAATGTGCATTCCTGGAAGGCAAAGGCTGTGTAACTCATTCCTGAACAAGATTTATGTAACCCATAGATTTTTTTCATAAGGCATATCACATCCTTTTTAATCTCAGTAACACCAGCCAGCATTACAGCACTAGCCATGAGGATCATTTTAAACAGAAAAATCATCAACAAAACGTATAAAAATGTGGAAAACATGGCACTAAAAAGAGGAAAGAATCCTTGTTTATAGTATGAGAACTGAAACAAGAAGATGAAGTGTCACCTGGTTTGGCCTCAAGTGAGTAAGGGCATGTCAGGTGGTTCCAGCTTTTCCCCCCACTCTGCACTTGGCTACAAATGACTGAAAAAAAAACAACAACAAAAAAAAACATGACCATTGACTTGGGCGTTATGAATAAATTTTATTGAGTAAGCAATTTCAAAAAATGTGGAATCCAAAGATAATAAGGATCAACCATACCTATAGAGTTTTTCTCTGATAGAATTAGTTTTTTGTGCTGTATAAAAATATTTGGAATACCCAATGTTTTTCTTATAGTTGTTTAATCTGTTGTTTATAAGAACGGGATAAGTCTGTACAATCACAAAACTAATTTATATTAGCATTTATGTAGCTAGACATTGATCATTACCCTGGATTTTTCTGAAGTTCTTATTAAAGGGATACAACTTTCTCATGCTACTGAAGTATTAATAGTCATACTTAGAATCTTTCTAGTCACTAGGAGGGCATTAAGTGCAAAGCTTTGGAAACCTTCTAAAGAAGCTTAAGTGGGTTTTTGAAGACAGATCCTAAAGTGGTACTCCATAGCTTTGCATTGTTCTGACTCAAATGTGATCTGCACACTCTGGGAATGTGTGCATATGGAAGCAACCTTTATATTTTGTCATCATACCAGGAATGAATGTGCATTCCTGGAAGGCTGAAAAAAGAATAAATCCAGTAAATAGAACTCTGAAATACTTAAGACTCATTTGTTCTCTTCTGATGATGAGTAAAATTTCTATAAATAAGACTATGAGTGAAATCTCAATAATGAACAAAAGGGAACTGTAAGTCCAGTCATCATGGCCGCTGTCACAGCCACCTGGCACAGCCGCCTGGCACATGCAGGTTTCCATTTGATTCGAATAGACAGTAATGAAACAAGGAGCCCAAAACTGGTGGGCCGTTTTCTTTATGTACTCGGCAGGCGAGTAAAAACAAACACATGGGAACCAAAACCCATTCACACATTCTCCAGTACCACAACTAGGAGAATCTTTTCCAAGTTTTCCTAGAATTAAAGGCCCCCACCAGCTCACTCAGTCCCCTCTGGTTCCCATCTGCATGCCTCCATCTTGGCCGCCTGCCTCCTCTGCAACCACGTGGCCTCTCTCAAATGGCCTCCTAGCTCCACCTTTTAAAACTTTTCGGTTGTAAAGCCCCCTCCTCCAGCACATAGTAGCATAACCAAGCCCCTTCTCTAGCAGGAGGTAATTAACATTATCAGCTGGGCAATGCAATTACATGGTTAGTGGCCATTTTTAACAATAAAAGTGAGCAAAACCAAATAACACAAATTTTACAAACTTATTTGCCCAACAGGAATGAAAGAAAAAAACATTATATATTTGTAAGTGATTTGGAGTTTCTTTTAATTTTTCCAAACTTCCACCAGATAACCCAATATTCATTTCCATGATTTACACTGATAAGAGAAGCATAAAAATCAGCTATAGACCAAAATCACAAAAATATCATTTTAGTCCTTTTAATTAAGAGAAAATAAATTATATATTAAGTTTAAACATTTGAAGTTTTTTTCTCTCAACTATTGTAAGCTGTTGTAATACTCCTGAGAAGATGAAATGGTGTTTGCTGTGGAAATGACAGTTGTGAAACCCATGTGACCCAAATAACAGATAGTTGCTATTTGACTTTTGGACAAGAGCTTGGCTATGGAAACTGTTTTTGAAACAGGTCTCCCTAAATGTTGCAGAGGCCTGTTATCTTCCAAGGAGTAGACATGGATATAGAGATTAAGAAACTTTTCAAAGCCTTTGGAAATTCTTTGACCCTTATTGTCTGGGAAAATTTTGTTTTTATTCCTCTATCAGAGATATGCAAATGGTTGAATTTTAATAATCTAATTTAGAGTGTCCTTGAACATTTAGAAGATGTCATTAACTTTCCAAATGCTTCCTGGGTACAAGTAGTATTTCATGATTAGTTTAAAATACATGGAAAAGTTCTAAGTAGAGTTAGTTTTGCCTTTTCAGACAAAGGAAAACAAGTTTAATGAGACAACTCAGATAAAACAAACTAAAGCCTTTCTCATTAACACTGCCCCTATCAAGAAATGGTATTAAATACCTTTATGCTGTGCCAAAAATGCTACTTAGAGCTGTTCCTTAAATCAAATACGTGTCTTAGAAGCTGGATAAGACACTTCAAGGGCAGTATAACCTCTGTTTCTTAAAGTTGGCTCCCATATAATTTCAAACACAACTGAACTAGAAGCTTGAAGCAATTCATGAGTGCTTGTGAAACTTCTTTCACAGACAAAATAACCTAGTCTCTGTGTAAACTGTTAACATTCTACCACATGCTTGTGGCAAGAAGGAAAACTTTTATTTTTAACTTTGTATTCTGAATTCGTATTTGTGACCTCTTTGTCTCTGTAACTAATTTTATTCTCGGTAAAATGGGTGAATCAGTCATTAATGTTTATAGCTAATATATGTATATATAATAAATAATTGTCATATAGAGATTTTTTTTAATCTACTTGTGAAGAAACAAACTTGAAAATAGAAATGCTTTTTGTTTTCTATACTTTTGGCATTCATTCTCCCTTGGGGAGTCTGTGATAGTGGCAGAAAAGTATCTCACAAAGAATATGAATTTTTGTTTGGTTTCAGGCAATAGTTTTGTTACTTTAGCTATGTCATAAATATTTATTTACCACAGAATGAATCTAATAAGGCCAAAATTAAATTAGCTATACCTTTAAAGCAAATCTCTTTACCTTTCATGACATATAATATTCATGACTTTCCAATTGTACTGTTTATTTGTTATATTTTTTTTCTAAAAGATGTTCTTTTTTTTACTGGTTGTTCATTTTATTTATTTCTTTGTAGTACATAATAATTGCTTTTTAGGTGAAAATTCTTGAAACAAAACTAATTTTTTTTACTAAGATTTTAAACAAAAGAAGTTGTTTTTTTTTTGGCCCTTGGCATTTTTTTCTTTCTTCTATTTATTTTTTCTTTTTTAGAGGTATTATAACCTAATGGAATAGTGGTTTAGGTTATGGACCTATATTTGGTTATTTTGAGATTCCAGAGCTGTAACTTACTACCTGAGTCATTCTATCAAGTTACTTAATACATCTCTGCTCCAATTTATTATAAATTAAATGTCCCTGCTTCTTTTATGCATATCTACATGTATTTCTAAACCCTCTGTTGATTCTTTTCATCTCCGTAATTAAACACAATAAGAAAGAACAGGGTAGTTATCTGGGAAAACACACTTACCATCTATACCTATGTATGCTAAGGTAATGTTCCACATTGAGATTATATAAGCTGTTTGAAAACTCAAAATTATCTGATGAACTGAACAACATCTCCAGAGTGGAAGCTAGAAAGAAATGAATTAAAAAGATAATTATCATTTGATAATGCCAACTCTGCTTTAGATTTCAACCTGAAAGATTGATCAGAAACACAATTTGTGAGTTTGTGTTTGTTTTTAAAATAACTCAAGACAGACAAATCAGATTTTTTCTTTACAAAGTAAAAATACTAGGTCTAAGAAGAGATTTAATAAAACAGTATGGGTTGTATGAATGAATGTGTTAACTAAATTCCACACTATTAGTATTGCTGTGAGAGAGGAAAAGAAAAAGGAGGGTCCCAGAGAACCCTAAAAAGATAAATTGTATAATATAAGAGGATGATAATCCAATAAAGTTTATGATCTCAATGAAATATAAATTAGACCAGAAATCCAAAACTGAATTTGAAAAAATTTTTAAATAGAAACAAAGGTATTAATATATTTCTTATCAATTCATTCTTATTGGAGGTTGTTGAATTATGAATTTACTAAGAATACATAACATGTTAATCTTTCAAGGGACTATTAAAAACAAGATACATACTTTTGTGTATCTTTAAAGCTTATATTTCTGACCAGTTATATTTTAATTATATAAGAATTTCTTACCACTATACTTTCTTTTCTCCCTAATTTCCAAGTTGGGATAATATTCAACAGGCATATTATTTCATCAAATTATGACATCACTGTCAAAAGAACACAGAATTGGGAAAACTGTAGATTTGTCCTAGTTTGGAATTTTCTTACATTATTGTTATGTATTTATAGTTTACTATAATGTCTTATTAGGTCATGTTTTCTTTTCTTTTTAGCATCAGTTCATGATTTGGTCTTTTTTCTTGGAATAGAATATAGTCTTGTGAAAATATATCTTTGTACTATTAAAAAGAACCAGTCATGATAATATGAAGTTCTTATGTCACTAAAATAATAGAGAGAAAATTAGTACATTTTTGAAGTCACATAGATCTAGGAATTTTCTGTTTCCAATATCTCTTTAAGCATATTAAGTGATTTTTCTACAAAATGAGAGGAAATAATGGACTCTAACTCAGATATTTTGTTGTACAAACGCAATGTATGAAGTAGTAGTTATCATCATCATCATCATCATCACCACCATCCAGTGCCTCTTAATTAGGATTCCCATGTTTACATCCTTAAACTTATCATTACCAGTAACTTCAAACCCTTGATAATCTCAGCTTTCTATAATTTCACTCTTTACCACCCGGTCCTATCTTCTAACCCATTTTCTTCAGTACCCCGACTCTCATCCTTCCACTCCACAATACCATGCATCTGCTGATGCCATCTTTACCCTTCTTAACTAGCTAGGTGTCAGATTCAAAAATTACCACTTCCTTGCAGACAGTTTCAACTCACATTCCTATGAGTGCTTGTATATCATATTCCTGTATTCCTTGATGAAACCAGAACTGATTAAAGCTGGTTCTCCACCTGCTCAGCACCTACATCTGCATAGCTGAATGTAAGTGAAGGAAAATGGATGTTTCAGGATGGACTGGTCTTTTTCATCTCATAATGAATGATCTCAAGGAGGCCTTTAGGGCTGCCTGGTAACCATGCTGGTATATTACCCTACTCCACTCTCTTTCCCTTTCTATGAAATGATTATTTTTCATTGAATCCTCATTCATAACATCTACAGTCATTTCCTTCTTCATTCTTTATTTTTTATTTTTAGATTTTTACTAATCTTGGAGAGAAGAGAGAGATATGGAGAAGGAGGGAGGAACAAGAGGCATCACCTTGTAGATGTTTCTCTTATGTGCCTTGGTCAGGCAAGCTCAGGGTTTCAAACCAGCTACCTCAGCCTTCCAGGTTGATGCTTTATCCACCGTACCACCACAGAGCAGGCATTCTCGCCGTCATTCTTCATCTCAGGTGATAACTTTGATCCTTCTTATAGAAAGTTGAAGTAATCATAAGAACTGCCACATGCTTCTACTACAACATTTTCTCACCTATTTATATCTGGGCCTATATATATTTTATTTTTATTTTATTTACTTATTTTACAGAGAGGTGGAGTGAGAGAAACAAGAAGTAGTTGCTTCACTCTAGCTGTTTATTGATTGCTTGTTGAATGTGTCTTGACCGGGCAAACCCAGGGTTTTCGAATCAACAACCTCAGCATTCCAGGTCAGCACTCTATTTGCTGTGTCACCAAAGGCCAGGCTGAGCTATATACTTTACCATCTCTCCTGTACTGTACATTCTAGCTAAGGTCCACTTCTTTACTGATGCATTTTATCTTACTGTTCACCTGTTAAAGGACATTATCAAAGATGTAATTCTTTCATAGCCCTGGCCAGTTGACTCAGTGGTAGAGCATTGGCCCGGCGTGTGGAGGTCCCAGGTTCGATTCCCGGCCAGGGCACACAGGAGAAGTGCTCATCTGTTTCTCCACTCTTCCCCATCTCCTTTCTCTTTATCTCTCTCTTCCCCTCCTGCAGCCAAGTCTCCAATGGAGCAAAGTTGGCCCAGGCGCTGAGGATGGCTCCATGGCTTTCACCTTGGGTGCTAGAATGGCTCTGGTTGTAATAGAGCAATACCCCAGATGGGCAGAACACTGCCACCTGGTGGGCATGCCGGGTGGATCCCAGTTGGACGCATGCGGGAGTCGGTCTGACTTCCTCCCAGTTTCCAACTTCAGAAAAATACAAAAATAATAATAATAATAAATAAATAAAAATAAATTTAGGTAATTCTCAATTGGCTAATGGTTACCATATTAGATAGTACTGATTTAGACAGTAAACTTACAGCCTTCACTGGAGTATAAACTTAAAAAGAAGAAGAATGTTCTTTTTCCCATATTATTTACTCTTGTATCCTTAGTGGGTCAATGTGTTCTGGCACATTGTAGGTGCTTAATATTTTTTGAAGGAATGAACAAATTGATTATTGTAATAATCATAAAATAAGCTGTGAAAGATGGGTTGTATTTTTAGATATGCTACTTGGTAATGGTGTGATTTTTCAGGAGTCACGTTCTTTCTCAGAACCCAAATTCCTTCATTCATGTATTTTTTTAAAATTTTATAAACATGTTTTAAGCTCCTCATTGGTGCCTAGAATGATGCTAGATATTGATATACGAAGATAGAAAAAAACGTGGTCCCTGACCAGGACTTTTGTTCACATAGGAAGAAAGAGAAGTGAAAATTATTAAATCTGTGTGATAATTCTAAAGACAAGGATATAAACTCCTTTGAGAGATTAGAAAGAAAAAAAAGGCAGCCTTAATCGTCAAAGCAATAGCTGGTGGTAAAGGAAATGACAGGACTTCCTGGAGGACAGAGAAGATTTGAAATGTTTAGAGTCAGCTTTTTAATATAAGGGTAACAGAGACCATATTTGAAGTTAATTCCTTATGTAAAATGTAGAAATGGAAAATATATGAGTTCAAATCATTGTGTACTATGACTTTATGTGCTCTTATGTGGTCATAGTGTAAATATGCAGAAAACTTTTTTATAAATTCAGAAATCCTTCAGCTCTTTTCTATGACGAAGTTCTAAAACAACAGTTGTTTTTAACTGATATTCTGTTTGCATTGCTTTTGAATTTCCATTACCTTTCTTTTCATGAATAGAAGAACTATTCTTCTGCTTATCATTTGTGAATATTTTACAAATCCTTCATTTTTTCATTCCCAAATAGGCATGCAGGTTATAAAAACTGACAATGAAAATTTATATCTATTTACATATGACTTTATTATTATAGATACCTTATCAACTCCTCAGCAGTCATACACACTTTCCAAGAAAATGTTAGTGCAGAGGAGCCTGAAAAGCCATGGAAGTGTGGAACGGCTTCTTGGTGGTGATCAGGGGAATGCACACAGGTTTGGTGTCCTCCTCCCATTCTAGTGCTAAGAATCAGGTGACAGTGGAAGAAAAAGTCCTGCTAAGGTGGTGAAGTGGGGTATTATTTCACCTTTCACACCAGCCAAAGAATGTATCAGGTGTCTCCCTGAAACCTTAGCTTGTTTTTACAGTTTAATGTCAGTTTTCAGATAAATGTATCTATAAAGAAAGAAGAAAATGAAATTGTTAAATAAGAATAAAATTAATATTAACAATATGTTTAAACAACCATATCTCAAATTTTTCTCGAAGCTAAGCTTTTCTTTTAACAATATTTATTTCCTAAATAATTGCACAAAAAGTCTGGCTGCATGCATTTCCCTTAGTGCTCAGACTTTCTAAAAAATAAAGTATAAATATGAAATAAAAAAAGAAATACAAACAGCACATTGTATGTGGAAAATGTTTGGATTCAAAAAGTCTCTAGAAAGAAATCAAAGCAAAATAACTTCACAGTATAGACAATTAAAAAAGAATTATAATGAACTTGTTAATCTAATGTATTACTTTTCCAAGTAAATAAATGTTGTATTTTTACCTTTCTGGAACTGGTTAGGAGCTTATATCTGAGACGTTTGCCAAGCTGAAAAACAGAATAAAGCTAGAATTTAAGACATAAATGTCACTCTATAATTTAATTATATAGAGCATTCTTAGCTAATTAATGATATAATGAGAACATTTTTATTAAAACTATATTTCAAGAGATGCTGGAGGAATTTTTATATTTTAAAAATAATTTCTTTAAAATAGAGATGTTTCTTGAATTTCTGCATTAAACAGCTAGACCCACTTCCAACTCCCATGCAAGTTAATATTTAAAGGAAAAAGTGAAAAGATTAAGCAAAGGAAAAACACCTCATAGACACAAACAACATTATGGTGATTACTAGAGGGAAGGGGGTGGTGAGAGGTAGAAGACGGTAAAGGGGATAAATGATAATAGAAGGAGATGAGGTAGGGTGGGAAACACACAATACAATGTACAGATTATGTTCTACAGAATTGTGTACCTAAAACATGTAACTTTTTTTCAAGAGAGAAACAGAAACACACAGATAGCCATAAAAGGAGAGAGATGAGAAGCATCAACTTATAGTTGCAGCACTTTTAGTTGTTCATTGATTGCTTCTCATACGTGCCTTGATCAAGGGCTCCAGTTGAGCCAGTGACCCCTTGCTCAAGCCATTGACCTTGGATTTGAGCCAGCAATCTTTGGGCTAGAGCCAGTGGCCATGGGGTCATATCTATAATTCCATGTTCAAGCCAAAAACCCCACACTCAAGCTGAGTGAGCCTGTGCTCAAGCCAGCGACCTCAGGGTTTCAAACCTGGGTGCTCAGTGTCCCAGGTCAATGCTCTATCCACTGCACCACCTGGTCAGGCAACATATAATTTTATTAATCAATGTCACCCTAATAAATTCAATTTGAAAAAAAACATTTTACACTTTGAATTATAATTATATGAATTCATATATGCTTTACTTTACAGGTAAATCAAATTAAGAAAAATATGAGTTTCCCAAAAGCCAGACCAAGAGTAGCAGTGATGAAATTAAGAGCATCTGCTTCTGACTTCCAGGCGTTAGCAGTGCCATTACCAGAAGTATTTCTCCATGGTAGTCCAGTCTTCATTTTTCCAATTAAAACAACTGTCCTTATTGAAATTATTTTCAGCACAAAAAATGTTTTATGGATTTAAAATAATATCTGTATTTACTGCTTAATTATATCTGACATAAGTAAGATGTATTTTGAAAATCGTACTGAAGAAACGTAAGGTATATATGGTGATCATTATTACTGCCCAACTTGGTGAGTGATAATGCTTTACTTTTTAACATGTTTAAGCCTTTCAAAATAGTACAAGAGTTATTCCATCACCCTCCTTAGTACCATTTGACCAAGCTACTCATTTTTTTCTCTTAATCATCTCTCATAAATCAGTCTCTTAGCCTTTAAGACATCCCACTTTTCTCTACCTGAACTGCCTCCTACTTGTTTTTATTATTGTAATTTATTTTCTGAGTGTTGACAATTTACCTGGCACTGTTAAAAATACAACATCTTTCTTTTTAAAGAGGTGACTCAGATTGCCACCCTTTGTTTGGTGGGGTCTCAGCAGACCACAGAGAGAATGTGGACTAAATCACTTCAATCACCTTCAGGACATGAGAAAGAGATCAAAACTATGAGTGAGGGTGGAATTCAGCAGCATGTTTCCACTTCGATTTTGTTTTCCCCTAACCATGCTTAAAGTTGTCTCAATTGTAGTGAGGAATGAGTCTGTGCAATTTATTTGGGTCATCTGAACCTATGAATTTCCAGAATGCTTCCTTGAACTCCAGTGCCATTCATGTAGAAAATTAAAAGCAGCTTGTAACTTTTTTTGGGAAAGGCCTTTGGAATATAAAGAATGGTTATTTTCAGTTGGCCAAAGCATATGTTTTTTAATCAACATTTCAAACTATTTAAAAACAGAATATTTAAAGTTTTTAGGATAGATTAATAAACCATCATCACTATTTTCACTGACCTTGGATACTGAATATATGGTCTAAAATCCTATTGGCTAATTTCTTATCTATTAGATTTTAATGACTGTTAATAATGAGCAAATTAATAAATAACATTGAAAATTACAAGGATATAGAACTGGGCACCAGGAAATCTGACTTTTAGTGTTGGACATCTTTAGGCTATGAGGGTGCTGTTGTGATGGTACAAGTTGTGCTTGTACCAAAATCTAGCACCTGCAATCCAACTCCTCCAAAGGCTCACCACTGAATAATCATTATCTAAATCCCTGAAAAAACTTTTTTTTAATTTTATTTATTGATTTTAGAGAGAGGGAGGAAGAGAGAGAAAGAGAGAGAGAGAAAATATTGATTTGTTCTTCCAGTTATTTATCATTCGTTGGTTGTTTCTTATATGTCTTCTAACTAAGGATTGAACCTGCAAACTTGGTGTATCAAGATGATGCTAACCAACTGAATTACCAGTCCAGGGCTAAAATTTTTTAAACTGTACGTGATACAATACTTAGGGAAAAAACTATCTAGAGATTTATTCTTTATGGCCAATGTATAAATAGATCAGAATAGAGATACACAAAGTTACCTTAAATAATAAGAAAGGAACTGTAGGCTGTAATAGTAATCATACTAAACCTATTTACTTATCCAAATAATAATAGTATTCAAAAGAAATGGTCATGAGGCAAAATTATCAGTATCTCTCCAAACAGTATCCAGTGGTGAATGAACTTAAGCCAACTGATATTGAGTATTATAGTTCTATTAGCAAGACCAGTGAAAATGTGAAGTGGAAATAAATATTGTATTGAAAAGGAATAAGATTGTGTATTTAGGTAGAGTGGGATATTAAGTCATGGAAAGATGAGATAGTCCCCGGTGATGACTTCTCTGATGTCGTCACTGGATGACTGGAAGGGTATGGAAGAGGGAGGCTAGGTATTTTGAGAACATAGGGAGTGGTGTGTGAAATCTAAGACAGTGGGGCAGCTAGATGATTTGGAAAGCATATAGCATATTGGGATACTTATGATGACATTTGAAGTTTTTTAAAGGCACTTGTCAGTAAAACCCTATGATTTTTCTAAAGCAATTTTCAGGGTTTTGTGTATAGATAGGGGGATATGCCTGAAATCAACCTGAGATGGTTCTTTTTCAGATGAACATTATAGAGGGAGGAGTAAATGGGTCAAGTATGCTTTCAAAAGAGTTGTAAGAATTACCATCCAATTTAAGTTCTATATGGGAAAGAAATGTAGGAGAACTTGATATATGTTAAAGGTAGGATGGGGACCAATAGCATCTATGGACTAAAAACCTTTATGAGACTAACTGTTAATAGGGAGAGTGAAGTCAAATGAAATGAAAGGTCCAAATCAGTGAGGAGAATATTTACATTTGAATGGGTAGGGAGAAGGTAGTGCTATATTGGTTGATTCCAAGTATAACCCTTCAGTGAATCATTTAACAAGAATGCAGCACAAAGAGAGAGAAGAGCAAAGATCAGAGGAAATCAAAAGATCAAGAAATTGAGAAGCTACATATATTTATATTGCTGTCCTTAGGAAAGATTATTGACAGTGAAGTGGAGATAGATACTGAGCCCTGAGCATGCCATGAAAGTGTAAGGGGGTGAGAGACCATGTGCCAATAGATAATAGCAAGAAGTTTATTGGAGAATGTGCTGTTACTTGATGAAAAGAGCTTAAAAGAAATGTATGGACTTATAAAAGAAGGTGTAATAATGAAGAGGGGATTCAGAAGGTGACAGAGAACAAGGAGAACACTTATGCTGCTTCCTGGCCCTGTAGTATTCATGTGGGAGATAAAATAGTTCCCAACTGAAAGGGTGTAAAGGGAAGTAGTTTTGTAGTGGAATAGCCATGGCACTCAAAAAAGCCAAAAGAACAAAAAACAAGCAAACAAAGGATTGGAGCTCCATGGTGTACAGTAGAAAGGTAGAGAATGCTGAGTGATGGATTTGATAGACCAGCATGAATATATAAGTTCTCTGCTTCTAAATATCTTGTATGGTGGCATCCACTGCATATTCTCCTCATAGCTGCAGGTAAGGGGATGGTCCTGATGGCTGTGAGCAGCTCATTAGAGAGGATTTAACACTCTGTCAATAAATGATAGTGGTTTGAACTAAGATGGAAAATGGTCAATATGAGTTTGCCCCCAAGAATCCATATATTATCAGAGTTCCGACAAAAATAATATTTGAGTTTTTAAGACTAAGAATCTGTCAACAGACTATTTTCTAGACAATGATTGCCACACTGTGAGATCTATGGAATGTTCAACCATTGTTCCCCCTAAAAGGACACATACTTCTATACGTTGTGGTGTAGAAAGCTAGGAATTATGGAAGTTTACTAACTTCTGAAATTGGGAAGTATCTAATAGATAAGTGTCATACATAGATATTTGTCTGAGATTGTTTTTTCAGTATGTCTATACTTTAATAATTTTGTCAATGAAAAATTGCAAAATACTTTCCACTTCAGATCATTAATGGTGTCCTTAGATTGGGTGAAAGTCATACCCTATATGTATCATCACTGGATATACCATATATTCTCATTAATCCTGCCTATGAATAGTTTGGATGGTTAAGTCCATAATATCCACTTTTCCCTTTAAAGTCATTTATTTTTAATATTAAGCTTATTGTACAAGTCTACAGTATTTCATAGAATTTATAGAAGTGAGGCCATCTATTGGTATTATAACACACTCTACTGATTTCCAGGCAGGACAAGTGGGTATTTTCTTTGCTTTTTCCATTATCATTTTATGATTTTTTACTTCATGTAAGTCTTCTGTGAAAAAAAAAGGGGGGATGGTGTTTTCTCTATCTCAGATTCACTGTCCCTCTCTTGTTTCTCTCTTCATTAAATATCATTACTTAATTCCTATATCATTATTTATTTGACATTTTCATTTCTCTTTTGATTATAATTTTATAGCCTTAATTATTTAATTACTTATGAACACTAGAACTTTTGTGACTCACCTTTCTCTATAAGAAGCCCAACATTTTGTTGTTGTAGCATAGTTGAAATTTGTAGAGATAGAAGGTTTTATAATCACATGCTTTTGTAGTTTTAAAATCATTATTTAATAAGGAAATGGATCAGTACCTTTCAAACGATTAGTTTCATTAATTTGTTTGCCTAAACCAAGTTGCTCTGTGTCACTTAAAACTTGGTCTGTTTAAAGTAGGCATCTGAAGAACAACAGCAGTTTAGGAGAAGCTAAACACAGCTTTCAAATGGCACAAAGAGGTCAGCTGACAACTTTTCTGATTTTGATATCTAAATAATGCTCTCCAGTTGCTTTTGTGGAAAAGTTAAAAGTAGTTCTAGGAAGAATCATTCTTTCAAATTACTGATAATTATTGAAGGTCTGCTTTTGTTATAGTAGGTGACCTACAAGCTTTCACATTTGCAAAAAGACTCTCAGTGTCTGAACAGAAGTCAGTTGTGATCCATTGACTTGTGGGGATCTAGACTGAAATTTCAAAACAGAAGTTCTCACCATTATGTCATGATCTACCAGGAATTAGTGAAGCCTTGCTCTGCA
Organism: Saccopteryx leptura; assembly: GCF_036850995.1. NCBI lineage: Eukaryota > Metazoa > Chordata > Mammalia > Chiroptera > Emballonuridae > Saccopteryx > Saccopteryx leptura. The sequence continues at coordinate 175,667,357 of NC_089504.1, read as the reverse complement.
GGTTTCCATACCTCTTATTGCTAACACTTTTCCTTATTGTTGGCAGTAATCTCTGCAGTTGCTAGTACAAAAGGTGAAGATCCTCTGACACTAATTTAGGCATAACTTTCAGCACCATCTACCAAAAGGAACTCTTAATATGCTCGTTCCATCCACACAAATAGTGTTATGTGTGCTCCTAAATTTTGAGCTCTCTAACATTCTCAATAACCAGCTCCTAAAATGATAAACTACTAGAGTTTCTAAATATTCCCCTATAACATGTGTTAGTATATAAATATACTTTAAAGGTATAAATTAGAGACATTATCATATAAATATGTATTAAACTTACTGTTACATAGTTGCAGCTCAGTAAAATATTGGTAAAACAAAAAACCATTTTATTTAATAAAGGAAGTCACTAAAAGACACAAGAAATGACTTAGCCAATGAGAACCATAATGGTGGCCAATACAAAGTACATTTTGCCTGAGTAGCTGAACAAAGTCCATCTATTGTACTTTTATTTTCCTAATTTATTTTAAAATGTATTTAGAATCCAGGTCGCATGTCTGTGCTCAGCAACTCTCTCTTGAAACACATGCTTTTCATATGAAGTGGCTTAGTACTATTCTGTTCTACTAAAATATGACTATTAATAGATCTAAGAAACTTTCAAACTCTCATGTCTCTTTATCATTTATGCTTTTCTATTGCAGTGTTTATTTATGCAGCCATCCCACACAGATCCCAAGAACCATAGAAGTGTTTCTAATAGATTAGAAAAGGAAGGAAAATATATCACTTCACAAAAAAAATTATAAATTCTAATGCAAATATGTATATTAAATTTCTTCCAGGACAGGTCTGGAATATCTTTATGCCAAGTGCTATTTTGGGGGGAGCCTGGTCTAATTCCTTTTATATAATAAATGGTTAATAACACATATTACAATTTAAATTAAATGAAAATATGCAAGCTCAAACATGTGTAGATTTTTAGATTTTTACATTTTATACTTGTGTATGTTCAAAGCTTATGAAGAAACTATCCTTATTTTAAGATTTTTTCAGAAAATCTTAAGTGACAAAAATAGTGATGTTTTATATTTGCATAGCATTTTAAAGTTTATAATGTTCTTTAATATATATTACCTCATTTGAACTTTAAACAATTAAGAGTTGGGGGAAGGACATAATCATCATTTTCTAGATTAGAGAGCTGAAGTTCAGAAAGGTTAAATGACTGGCAGAAGATCACAGGACTAGTCTGAAGGAAAGTAAGCCCTGTAGCCCAAGTTCTGTGCTTTGAAGTGTTTGACAGCTGGATAAAATCCCCAGATATAAGTCCCATTAACTTTTATCTTGACTTTTTCAAATACTTGAGTTCATCAGCTATCTAAGCTTTTTGATTTAAAATGAAAAGACCCACATGCTAGTAGTCTTTGCTCCATTATTTGTTAACCATGTGACCCTCCTGCAAATCACCTAAACTCTGAATCTAACTTCTTTATCTGCAATGTGGTTATAATGCTGTTCTTAACTCAGTCTACAGATGTCATGTGACCCACACCCAAAAGAGAAAGTGCTTGCAAAATACTATAAACTATAAAGAAATATAGTATTGTGGTATTTTGTCATGAGGATTTCACCCACAGGTAAAAACAGAGAGTCAAACCTTAACTCCACCATTGGGAGCTATGTCATCCCAAGCAAGTCTTGGAACCAGTATAAGAATCTGTTTTGACCACTGTAAAATAATAATTTTAAAGTGATGTTCATATCATATGAGAAGTCAGATGGGATAAATGAAAGTGTCAAGGCCTTTAGGCACTGAGAAGGTGTTATGTATGTATCATATATATGGAGAAAAGCCTCGTTAGTTTGGTATACTATACTTAAAAATGTATTGTATTGTTTAGTTTTATGTCAAAACTCATCATGGTTTCTGAACCTTTACGGGTTAAAGAAAATTAGCCAAAGCTAGTATATGAGAGGGCGCTATGCTGAAAACGACTACATGTGATGAAAATTAATTAGTGGCCATACTTTTTTTATTACCATTCTCAGAAAGTTTTAACTTTTTTTATTTCTTAATATTCTCAAATACTCAAGATTCTTATTTTTCTGCTGCTTTATAAGGGACTTTATAGAAATTGAACTGACATACCATACAGACTCCTCCCTTCATCAATAATTCCTCACCACATTCACTCTATTAAAGTGACTGTGTGATTGAGCTAGAGCCACTTAGACTTCTATCTTAGCTATCTCTAGCTTCCTTATTCCCCCACCCCACATCCACCACCAACACCTGTTTTGCAAAAGTGAAAGGTGTTAGATGAAGGGTTGATTTCTATAAGAGGTGACAGAATAGAACACTTTATAATGCCTTTGTTGAAAAAGTACGTAGTTCATTCCCACTGGTGTGTGGAAAGAAAGCCCTGAGGTTGCCAAAGCAAGGAAGACCTAAGATGGGCTTTGAGAGGTGGACAAATGGATTTTAATAGTAACCATCCATCGTTAATATGCAAATGGTGTGGGATATCTCATTTCAGGCTTTACTTTTTGGCTCTAGAGGGGCATCCATAGTGTAATCTGGGAGAATTATGTTAAAATCACAAATATTTCTAAAATTTTCTTAAGATTATAGTCAGTGGTGAGGATTTAAGGATTTCAATGAGCTAGCTAATTATAATTCTTTAATTTTAGTTATGAAATCAGATACTCTTCAAATGTTATATTCTAAAGAAAAGTTATGAGAAAAAGATTAAGAAAAGTTGTTCTATTGGGTATATAATCACATCTTTAAAAAATCCTCACATACTAAATTTATATATTCATGCATTACTCTAGTTTTTTAAAATTCAACTTGACATTTCCTTTTCTATGATACCGACAATAAAACCTAACACATTTCCTATATAATTAAATCATCTTGAAAAGAGTTTAAAACATGGCTACAACAATGAATGCAAAATTGTCTTTTATGTGCACAAACACATTTTGAATGCTTTATGTGTACTCAAGGTAGCAAATGGCTGACGTATAAATATTATACCACTACAAGGTTCCTGAAAAGTCATTTTGATATGAAACATATTTAACTTCTACCTCAAGAACATAGTTTTTATATCAGAAGAAATGTTTTTTCACTACTAGGAAACCTCAACAATATTCTCATCAGAAACTCTTGAAATCAGTATATTTCATTGGATCATTTTAATATGCTTTGGCTTAAGACTATCAGTGATCACTCTTCAGATGAAAAGTGGTTCCCAATAAATCAGGATACATATATTCAAAGATAACAACTCCAGGTTATCTTGTCGTTCAATTATGTTGCATACCCATCACTCAAAGTCAGATTGTCCTCTGTCACCTTCTATCTTGTTTTCTTTGTGCCCCTCCCCCTCCCCCTTTCCCTCTCCCATTCCCCCCTTCCCCCCCCCCCCCGTAACCACCACACTCTTATCAATGTCTCTTAGTTTCACTTTTATATCCCGCCTACGTATGGAATAATGCAGTTCCTGTTTTTTTCTGATTTACTTATTTCGCTTCGTATCATGTTATCAAGATCCCACCATTTTGCTGTAAATGTTCCGATGTCATCATTTCTTATGGCTGAGTAGTATTCCATAGTGTATATGTGCCACATCTTCTTTATCCAGTCATCTATTGATGGGTTTTTTGGTTGTTTCCATGTCCTGGCCACTGTGAACAATGCTGCAATGAACATGGGGCTGCATGTGTCTTTAAGTATCAATGTTTCTGAGTTTTGGGGGTATATACCCAGTAGAGGGATTGCTGGGTCATAAGGTAATTCTATATTCAGTTTTTTGAGGAACCACCATACTTTCTTCCATAATGGTTGTACTACTTTACAGTCCCACCATCAGTGTATGAGGGTTCCTTTTTCTCCACAGCCTCTCCAACATTTGCTATTACCTGTCTTGTTAATAATAACTAATCTAACAGGTATGAGGTGGTATCTCATTGCCGTTTTCATTTGCATTTCTCTAATAACTAAAGAAGATGAGCGTCTTTTCATATATCTGTTGGCCATTTGTATTTCTTCCTGGGAGAAGTGTCTGTTCATGTCCTCTTCCCATTTTTTTATTGGATTGTTTGTTTGTTTGTTGTTGAGTTTTATGAGTTCTTTGTATATTAAGGACATTAGGCTCTTATCTGAGCTGTTGTTTGAAAATATCATTTCCCATTTAGTTGGCTATTTGTTTATTTTGCTATCAGTTTCTCTTGCTGAGCAAAACCTTCTTAGTCTGATGTAGTCCCATTCATTAATTTTTGCCTTTACTTCTCTTGCCTTTGGAGTCAAATTCATAAAATGCTCTTTAAAACCCAGGTCATGAGTTGAGTACCTATATCTTCTTCTATGTACTTAATTGTTTCAGGTCTTATGTTTAGATCTTTGATCCATTTTGAGTTAATTTTAGTACAGGGGGACAAACTGTAGTCCAGTTTCATTCTTCTGCATGTGGCTTTCCAGTTTTCCCAGCACCATTTATTGAAGAGGCTTTCTTTTCTCCATTGTGTGTTGTTGGCCCCTTTATCAAATATTATTTGACTATATATATGTGGTTTTATTTCTGGGCTTTCCGTTCTGTTTCATTGGTCTGAGTGTCTATTTTTCTGCCAATACCATGCTGTTTTGATTGTTGTGACCCTATAATATAGTTTGAAGTCAGGTATTGTAATGTCCCCAGCTTCATTCTTTTTCTTTAGGATTGCTTTGGCTATTCAGGGTTTTTTATAGTTCCATATAAATCTGATGATTTTTTGCTCTACTTCTTTAAAAAATGTCATTGGAATTTTGATGGGAATTGCATTAAATTTGTATATTGCTTTGGATAAAATGGCCATCTTGATTATATTTATTCTTCCTAACCAAGAACAAGGTATATTCTTCCATCTCATTATATCTTTTTCGATTTCCCTTAACAATGGTTTATAGTTTTCATTATATAAGTCCTTTACATTCTTTGTTATGTTTATTCCTAAGTATTTTATTTTTTTTGTTGCAATCATGAAGGGGATTATTCTTTTGAGTTCATTCTCAATTGTTTCATTGTTGACATATAGAAAGGCTATTGACTTCTGTATGTTAGTTTTGTATCCTGCGACCTTACTGTATTGGCTTATTGTTTCTAGTAGTCTTTTTGTGGATTCTTTGGAGTTTTCGATGTATAGGATCATATCATCTGCAAAAATTGATACCTTTACTTCTTCTTTTCCGATATGGATGCCTTTTATTTCTTTGTCTTGTCTGATTGCTCTGGCTAGAACCTATAATACCACATTAAATAAGAGTGGAGAGAGTGGACAACCCTGTCTTGTTCCTGATTTAAGGGGGAAAGCCTTCAGTTTTGTGCCATTTAATATGATGTTGGCTGATGGTTTATCATATATGGCCTTTATCATGTTGAGATATTTTTCTTCTATACCCATTTTGTTGAGAGTCTTAAACATAAAATTGTGTTGTATTTTATGTTGTACTTTATGGAAAGCCTTTTCTGCATCTATTGATAAGATCATGTGGTTTTTGTTCTTTGTTTTGTTGATATGGTGTATTACGTTAACCGTTTTACGTATGTTGAACCATCCTTGAGATTCTGAAATGAATCCCACTTGATCATGATGTATTATTTTTTAATATGTTGTTGTATTCGATTTGCTAGTATTTTGTTTAGTATTTTAGCATCTGTATTCATCAGAGATATTGGTCTGTAGTTTTCTTTTTTTGTGCCATCCTTGCCTGGTTTTGGTATGAGGGTTATGTTGGCCTCATAAAATGTGTTTGGAAGTATTGCTTCTTCTTCAATTTTTTGGAAGACTTTGAGTAAAATAGGAACCAAGTCTTCTTTGAATGTTTGATAAAATTCACTGGTATAGCCGTCAGGGCCTGGACTTTTATTTTTGGGGAGGTTTTTAATGGTTTTTTCTATTTCTTCTCTACTGATAGGTCTGTTTAGGCTTTCTGCTTCTTCTTGACTCAGTCTAGGAAGGTTGTATTGTTCTAGGAATTTATCCATTTCTTCTAGGTTGTTGAATTTAGTGGCATAAAGTTTTTCATAGTATTCTACAAAAATTCTTTGTATATCTACGGTATCTGTGGTGATTTCTCCTCTTTCATTTTGGATTTTGTTTATATGAGTTCTTTCTCTTTTTTCCTTGGTAAGTCTTTCCAAGGGTTTGTCAATTTTGTTGATCTTTTCAAAGAACCAGCTCCTTGTTCTATTAAATTTTTCTATAGTTTTTCTGTTCTCTATTTCATTTATTTCTGCTCTGATTTTTATTATCTCCTTTCTTCGGCTGGTTTTGGGTTGTTTTTGTTCTTTTTCTAGTTCCTTAAGGTGGGAAGTTAAGTGGTTCACTTGGGCTCTCTCTTGGTTGTTCATATATGCCTGAAGTGATATGAACTTCCCTCTTATCACTGCTTTTGCTGCATCCCAGAGATTCTGATATGTCGTATTGTCATTTTCATTTGTCTGTATATATCTTTTGATCTCTGCACTTACTTCTTCTTTGACCCATTCATTTTCTAAAAGTATGTTGTTTAGTTTCCACATTTTTGTGGGATTTTTTTCCTCTTTTTTGCAGTTGAATTCTAGTTTCAAGGCTTTATGATCAGAAAATATGCTTGGTACAACTTCGATTTTTCTGAATTTGCTGATGTTGTTTTTGTGGCCCAATATATGGTCAATTCTTGAGAATGATCCATGTACACTGGAGAAAAATGTATACTCAGTCACTTTGGGATGAAATGTCCTGTAGATATCTATCATATCCAGGTGCTCTAATGTTTTGTTTAAGGCCACTATATCTTTGTTGATTCTCTGTTTGGATGGCCGATCTAGAGCCGTCAGTGGTGTATTGAGGTCTCCAAGTATGATTGTATTTTTGTCAGTTTTTGTTTTAAGGTCAATAAGTAGCTGTCTTATATATTTTGGTGCTCCTTGGTTTGGTGCATATATATTAAGAATTGTTATGTCTTCTTGATTCAGTGTCCCCTTAGCCATTATGAAATGGCCATTTTTGTCTCTGAGTTTGCTGTCTTGTAGTCAGCATTATCAGATATGCGTATTGCTATGCGACAGTGTTTTTAAATGGGAGACTATGGCCCTGTTGGTTTTGCATTATATTCAAACATAAATTTTATGTGCAATTTTCATCATTTTGAAATATTGTTTAATATATATTTATTATGAAATGTTTTTTTCTTTATTTTTTTAATTAAGTAATAGGAGGGGAGGCAAAGACAGACTCCTGCATGCACCCCGACTGGGTTCCACCCGGCAAGCCCCCTACCAGGCCATGCTCTGTCTGTCTGGGCCGCTGCTCCATTGTTCGGCAACCAACCTATTTTAGTGCCTGAGGCAAGGCCATGTAGTTGGCTCCTGGGGCCAACTTTGCTTGAACCGTTCAAGCCATGGCTGTGGGAGAAGAGAGAGAGAGACATGGGAGGTGGGGTTGAGAAGCAGATGGCCACCTCTCCTCTGTGCTCTGACTAGGAATCAAACAAGGGACTTCCACACACTAGGCCTACACTCTACCACTGAGCCAACTACCAGGGGGTGAAATATTTCAAAATAAGTAAAATGTTATCATTTTAATGCAATAAAGATTGCCATATATTTAAATATGTACCAACATTAGAGTAAAATAAAACTTTGACCTAACACTTATTGAGTACAAATAGTACTCCATGATCAGTATTACAGAGAAAAGGGAAACCAAATGCATTAATTTACCTTACAAGGAGACTACTATCTATCTATTTGAGATAAGATTTTGGTAAAAATAAATATTTCAATGTTTAATTTTAATAAAAATGCGAGGGAACAGGTAGATGGTAATGTTTATTTTCAGTCAACAGTAGGAAATTTATTCCTATATCTGACCTTAGATGGAGTCAGTGGTTGGAAACTTGAGAGCAAGTACAGGACATCACAGATGTGGTGAAATTTAAGTTGGTCTTAAAGGAAAAGCAAAATACGAGCAGGAACAATATGAGCATGAGACATAGTGGAGGCAAAAAGAATAAAAATTGATAGCGGCTGGATGTTACATCAACTGGTTTATTTGGAAGCAGAAATTTCATAAATATGGAATAATAGAAGATAGAGTAGGCTTGGGTGAAATGTTTTACATGCACACAAAAAACAAAATTCTTCAAATGTTTAAAGATAATTTCAAATACAATATGCAAATTTGTAACTCTAGTAGTCACTAAGATCCATTGAAGTGTGGGTTTTTGTAGTGAACTAGTGTTCTCCCGAACCTTCTGCTCAGACATCACTTCAGGGCTGGATTGGTCCAAGAGGTTACAGATGGTCTTTTATTGCTCTTTAAATTGTTGTAGACACTGTAACCATTGCAGTTAAATGATCGCCTCCAAAGAGCAGACTGGGAAAATACCACTTTAGGACCCTAACAAAAGAACTTTTGACCAGCAATCAGTATCTGACTGCCTAATTCTGCCAATGAAAACCATTTTCTTTCTTATCTCTGCCTAGCTTTTGTGCTAAACATCCTCCTGATCATCTGTCTTCATGCATACCTTTCTCCACTCGCTGACCAGTGTGTCTTCAATGATTTCTAGTCCCACATTGACATCCCTCCTAATCCTTTCCATTGAGCCCTGTGGGAATGCTTTGACCTCATATAGCTCATCCTTTATTCTCTATACCTCAGCCTATAGTGAACAAGCCCTCTGACTTCTTTGTCTAAGTAAGTACTAACGCCTGACCAGGTGGTGGCGCAGTGGATAGAGAGTCAGACTGGGATGCCGAAGACCCAGGTTTGAGACCCCAAAGTTGCCAGCTTGAACGTGGGCTCATCTGGTTTGAGCAAAAGCTCACCAACTTGAACCCAAGGTTGCTGGCTCGAGCAAGGGGTTACTCGGTCTGCTGAAGGCCCATGGCAAGGCACATATGAGAAAGATATCAATGAGCAACTAAGGTGTCGCAATGCGCAATGAAAAACTAATGATTGCTGCTTTTCATCTCTCCATTCCTGTCTGTCTGTCCCTGTCTATCCCTCTCTCTGACTCTCTCTCTCTGTCTCTGTTAAAAATAAATAAATAAATAAATTTACTTGTTCTTAAGTAAGTACTAGCTTCTTCTCTGACTGCACTTTCTCTCAAGTGGAGACTGCGTGTTGCCCCACAGTAATTTAACAGTAAGTCACCAATACCCTTCTCATTCTCCCCCTCCTCCCCAAGACTCAGTATTTGTGCTTGTGTGCTGAGGCACAGTTGCAGATGTGGTAAGGGGACTAAGCATGAAGGACATTTCAGTTCAGCATGAAATAGGATCCACTATTAACTCAGTTTAACTCATCTACCTAATTCTATCCACTAGTTTTAGTCCATACCTAAATGCTTAGAGGATAATCATGATGTTGCTTATTACCCTATGAAATGTTGAGAAATTAAAATGAAAGTGTTATAATAAATTAAAATGCTAATATTTTGGCTGATTGCATTATAAAGAAAGGAATTTCAGACAAGGTTATTGAAGTTCTCAGACAGGATTATTGCTTAGTGATGGACCTTTAAAAATAATCAATGCAATTTCTAAAAACCCTTTCCTCTTGCAACATTATTTGAGTAACTGGGAAAATTAAATAGAACTATTTCTGTTTTTTCTAATGCCCTTGCTGTGCTATGAAGAGACTGGACTGTTTTAAGGTGATTTGGCCTGTTTAATCTGACTCTAGGTTTGTCCCTGTCACAAGTTTTCTTGTATCTCTGAACTAGTATCCCTACAACAGGATAATTGACTGATACATTAGCTATATTTCTCTTTCTAGCTTGCCAACCCATATACCAGCAGAATTGATAGAAAACTTTGTTGCTTCTTTAATGTTTTAGAATCTTCACTTGTGTCCCATAAGCTAAACTCAAATACAAATGAGCTCATGGATTACAAACACTAATAATGCTTTGCTTCTACAATATGAGATAATAATCATCATTTTTACATTTCAATTCATTATTTTTTAGGAGATTTACATAATTATACCCTCAAAGAGCTCTATAGTTTTCATGCTTGAAAAAATAGTGACTTTACAATAATTCCAGGAAAAACACCTGGCCTCAGCTTTTCTGTTCAACACATTTACCACAATTGATTGGGAAGTTTCAGGGTTTTATTGAGGACTCATGTTAACAGTCTAGATCACACCATCACAGGAATGAAATCTTTCTGCTACAGAATAAATTTTAAGTTTATCTATCAAGTGTAGAACTATAAAGTTTTCAAAGATAGTTCACCTTTTACTAACAAAAATGAAATTCTTGAAAACATATATGTGAATGATTATGAAATACAACTATAAGTTGGAACATTTGGTGATGGGTATACAACATAACAGTTCAAATACTATAGAAATGTTTACCTGAAATCTATATACTCTTATTGATCAATGTTACCCTGTTAAATTTAATTTTATAAATAAAATAATAAAGAAAACCAAAATAAAAAATTAGAACTTTGTAACAGAGTAAGTAAACTGAAAAATAAAATTAGAGTGTTAAATATTACAGAATATTTAATATTCAATCTTCTTAATATTTTCTTAATTGGGAGATTGCAAGAAAGTTTATGGGTTTGTTCACTGGAGTATTTCTGCTTGATGTTTTCTAAATATGTAGCTTGGGAGGGAAGGCCGTATGTTGAATTATGGCAGAGTGGGGAAAGGAGAGGTTTTTACATTTTAAGAGATTTGGGAATAAATTAAAATAGCAAGTGCATGTAATTTGAGTGGAAAAGAATGGCTAAGTAGCTTGGAGAAAGACACCCCTCAATGAGACAGGTGATCATGAATTTATTTATTTATTTGTTTGTTTTTATGAATTTAAATTAATAACAACTTTTTATTAAACTTTAAGGAAGTAAATATTATTCAACATCAGATGACTACAGCGAGCGGTTGTAACAAGTAACTGGTGAGTGATAGTGTCAGAAATCTGAGCAGGGCAGCTTGCTGTTGGCAACAGGACAAAACATGCATTCAAGCTGCATTATTTGCAAAGTGAAGTGAGTCAACAATAGGAAGGCTTTTTGCTTTGAAAAATTCGCCAAATTAATCAAATTGGAAAATTAAATTATCAACAAGAACACCACTTTGGCTATTAAAAGATCTAATATTGGATACCTGATTTGTTTAGCCATACTTTTCAAAGGTGGTACTTGTCAAAATGGATATCTTACCCTAACAGCAATGTAATGGCTCAGACAAATCTCTGGAACAATTACTCTGGACTATATTCCATTCAGATTTTCCTTCCTGATCTTATTTCCCCTGCAGGTTGAATTTTTTAATTTAATTTTTAAAAATTTTATTTTGTTGTGGTAAAAAACACACTATGAGAGTTACCTTCAATTTTTTAAGTATAGGTACAATATATGGTACAGCAGATCTCAAAAACTTACTCATCTTGCTGAACTGAAACTTTATGCCTATTGATCAGTAACTCCTCATTTTCTTCTCTGCCAAGCCCCTGTCCATCAATATTTCACTCTTGGTTCTATTAATAGAGCTAATTTTATATAACGCAAATAAGTGGAATCATATAATATTTGTCCTTCTGTGATTTATCCCACTTGACATAATGTCAAGTTTCATCCATGTTGTCCCATAATGTAGAATTTTTTCTTTTTTTTTTTCTTTTTTTTTTTTACAGGGACAGAGAGAGAGTCAGAGAGAGGGACAGACAGATAGGAATGGAGAGAGATGAGAAGCATCAATCATCAGTTTTTTGTTGTGACACCTTAGTTGTTCATTGATTGCTTTCTCATATGTGCCTTGACCACGGGCCTTCAGCATACTAAGTAACCCCTTGCTCGAGGCAATGACCTTGGATCCAAGCTGGTGAGCTTTTGCTCAAACCAGATGAGCCCACGCTCAAGCTGGAGACCTCGGGATCTTGAACCTGGGTCCTCTGCATCCCAGTCCGACACTCTATCCACTGTGCCACCATCTGGTCAGGAGAATTTTTTCTTTTTTAAGGCTGAATATAATTTTATTGTATGTATATGCCACATTTTTAAGCTATTCATCCATCATGGGACACTGAGTTTGTTTTTAATATTTTGAGGAACTTCTATACTATTTTCCATACTAGTTGCACCAATTTACATTGCCATCAACAGTGTACAAGATTTCAATTTCTCCACATCCTTCCCCTTGCCTTTTGCTTTTTTGATAATTGCTATCCCAATAAGTGTGAGGCAGTATCTAATTGTGATTTTGATTTGTATTTTCCTTATGATTAGTGATATTTAATACTGCCAGAACCTTCTTCTTCTTTATTCATGGTTCTGAATTAGTCCTAGGATTAATGGATTTGCTTAGGTTTTACATAAATGCTTATTTTTAAAAGGGAAAAAAATAATAATAATTCCAGAGATACAATGAAAGATGGGTTCTTCTTTCTTCAGAAAAAAAAATTAAATGGTAAGTGGTCCTAATGCCGTCACTATTCTTAGCTACCATCTTCCTTTCCACTCAGTTTAATGCTTTCTTTCAAAGAGAAAGCATTGGTTTGAACCTCAAGCAATCCTCTAGGAGCCCATGATGCCAAACTATAGCTAAGAACACTGACTTTATGCTATTGATTAGTTGGTTTACAGTTAATTTTAGGACTTAGATGAAAGAGGTGCTTCTTCAGTGTTCACTTTGCTGCCAGCCAGTCTTCACAGTGTCCCCAGTTGGTAACCTAAGATGGCAAGTGAATAATTACTATGAAAGTGGGGAACGCACAGGGGTGTTTCACAATGGAAAGAATTGAAGATGAGGAAAAATAGCATAATGGAAGTTCATGGAAATAGAAAGGTTTAAAATAGTTATGTATCTGCAGACATTGTCATAGTTGAAGAGATAAACTCTAAGTGGAAGAACACAATACAAAGAATTTACAGAAAACAAAATTTTATTTATAAACATGAAGTTGTATAGATGTCTTCTAGGTTACAGAAAAAAAGTAAGGAAGAAAAATGACTGATGTCATTAGGCTGTAAATTCATCAATATCTTTGTCAATGGATAAAAATATATTTTGGAGGTTCCCTTTTTTAAGCATATTATTTTTTGCTTTATTTATAAATCTTCAGTTAATTTCACAGTTAACTTTAGTTAATTTTTTAAGCATTTTTTCTATTTTAGCTTTGTTTTACTAACTAAAGCTACATTTATTAGAAATTTAAGAAAGGATCTTTCTGCTTACAAGAAATCGTATGTCTGTAAGTCATTAAACAAGTAGATGAGTCAATGCACAGAAATTATTCTGATAAAGAAGGAATCACTCCTTCAGAGCTTAATATGTAAAACATGAGCTGCAGAAGGAGCAATGCTTGATGTACCAGAGGAAAACACATATGAACAGTTGGACTCACTACATTGTTTCACTAGTAATTAGCAACATTGTGATAAAAAGAGAAATTTAGTAGTTAACACTAGAGAAAGAGAAGTTAGAATAATTACAAGTAAGGAATCAGGACAAAAGGCAAACATTGTAAATTATTTACCTCTAAATTAAAAAATAGTTCATCTACAGTAATTTTTAAAAACACCAAAGTTTTATTGACAAAACATGTAATTTTTAATTTTATTTTATTTGCCTTTAAGATTCATTCAGGCAATTTACTCTATCTGACTTAGGGAAACATGCTAATAACAAATGTGACTACACCATAACCTTACATGACAAGCTCTGCATTGTCAACTGCATTTTACTCTAGAAGTCCTGAATAATTTCTTCCATTTCTTTGGCTCAGATAAGTTTAATTCTAATCATCTGCACATGCAAGATGGATGACGTTACTGTCACTGTATTAAAGGTCTAAACCTTTCATCTGGACTTGGGATGAATGTTGGAGAGTTTATTACAGTGTCTATTATAATGATGTTAGTGACAGTGGGTATGAAGGAAAATTGCTCTAAGAATTGATACAAAATTCATTAAATATCAAGTTTAAATTTTAGTCAACAAATATAATAATGGAAGAAACTACATAAATAAGCAACAAGTAAAAATTCTGTGGGTTAGTCACCAAACCTACAATTAATGACACAAAATAATTCACATGCTGGCCAGGGAAGCAGATGTATCAAAATCAAAATAATACATCCATAATTCAGAACCATACCCATTATGATACATGCATGAGTAAAGAAGCAGATATTTCCTCCTGGGAGATAAAGTGTAGATAGTGGTTACCTTTAATATAAATTTTTATACTTATATAGGCATTATATATGTTGGCAAAGAGGCATTCCAGACAGAAAGTTAGAATGGATGTGCTAAGAGAATAGGAAGCTTAATTTTATTTTGTTTATTATATATCATATATATTTAGGTGAGAGGGGAGGAGATAGTGAGACAGTCTCCCACATGCATCCCCACTGAAATCCACCTGGCAACTCCCGTTTGGAGCTGACACTCAAATCAACTGAGCTATCCTAATTGCCGGCATTTATGCTTGAACCAATTGAGCCACTGGCTGCAGGAGAAGATGAGGAAGAGAAGGGGAAGAGGGAGGGAGAAGGAAGTAGATGATTGCTTCTCCTGTGTGCCCTGAAAAGAAATTGAACTCAGGAAATCCATATGGCAGATTGATATTCTATCCATTAAGCAAACTGGCCAGGGCCATCAATATTTAAAAGATGTATTAAAAGAACATTCACAAAGATAATAGATCATGAACAAATGTAAAAGACAAAGTGAAAAATTGTGAAGTAAAAACAGGTAATGTGATGAATGGGCCATATTTCCTTTTCAAGTTGTTAGTCTTTATTCTGAAGCTGGTAAGCAGTCATTTAAGGGTTTTAAGAAGAAAAACCATGATCAATAGTATGCTTTTTTTTTTTTTTGTATTTCTCTGAAGCTGGAAACGGGGAGAGACAGTCAGACTCCCGTATGCGCCCGACCGGGATCTACCCGGCACGCCCACCAGGGGCAACGCTCTACCCACCAGGGGGCGACGCTCTGCCCCTCCGGGGCGTCGCTCTGCAGAGACCAGAGCCACTCTAGCGCCTGGGGCAGAGGCCAAGGAGCCATCCCCAGCGCCCAGGCCATCTTTGCTCCAATGGAGCCTTGGCTGCGGGAGGGGAAGAGAGAGACAGAGAGGAAGGAGGAGGGGGGGTGGAGAAGCAAATGGGTGCCTCTCCTATGTGCCCTGGCCGGGAATTGAACCTGGGTCCCCCGCATGCCAGGCTGAAGCTCTACCGCTGAGCCAACCGGCCAGGGCCAATAATATGCTTTTTGAAAGATCACTCCGGCCATCTATTTGTGCCTTGTAAAAGGTGGTGTAAACTTATGTAAGGAAACAAAAGAAGGATGAAAAGAAGGAAATGGTATATTTAGGAATTAAAATTGACAGTACTTTGTAAATAATTTGATGTCAGATAGGAAACAAGAAGTACTCTATTATGATGTTTAAGTTTCTGGCAAGAATGAATAGATAATGATGTCACTGAATAAAATCAGAACTACAATAGCAGAGCAAATTTTATTTCAGAGGTTTGAATAAAACAATATTTGTGAATCAACTGGTTTGAAGCATCAGCAATATATAGCTCAAAATGCTAGGAAGGGCTTGTCTGTTTTATAATTATTAAAGAATTCTAGTCTAGAATTTTGGACTTGCAATCCTCTTAGTAGTTAAAGCCTAAGGAAAGTTTAGAAGGTAGAGTGAGAAGATGATTTCACATTTAATACTGAGCCCAGTAAAAGCAGATTAAGTTAATGAATCATTACTGTTGTTACCTTTAAGTGCACCCATCGAAGTATTGTGTGCCTGGCCTATTTTAAAGTAGTCAATATCAATTCATTTTCATACTTTAAGCAGATTAGTAATTTTTTCTTTCAAGGCCTGGAGTAGGTACAAGTAGATGGAGTTGTACAACTCTGGCTGAAACAGGTATAAGCAGAGGAGATGTTGGTGTGGGGAGAGGAACAGAGTTTATTTCTTTAACAGTTACAAAACTCTTACATGCGCATTATATCATTTGATTCTCCAAAGATTCCGTAAAGTAGTGTATAGTCATTAGACTTAAAACTGAATTACAGAGCTGATAGGATTAATTTAAGTCACTAATTTACAAAGTCTATTTGAATTTTTTTTTTTTTTACAGAGACAGAGAGAGTCAAAGAGAGGGATAGACAGACAGGAACAGAGAGAGATGAGAAGCATCAATCATTAGTTTTTCATTGTGTGTTGCAACACCTTAGTTGTTCATTGATTGCTTTCTCATATGTGCCTTGACCGCAGGCCTTCAGCAGACCTAGTAACCCCTTGCTGGAGCCAGCAACCTTGGGTTCAAGCTGGTGGGCTTTTGCTCAAACCAGATGAGCCCTCGCTCAAGCTGGAGACCTCGGGGTCTCAAACCTGGGTCCTCTGCATCCCAGTCCAACGCTCTATCCACTGTGCCACCGCCTGGTCAGGCTCTATTTGAAATTTGACCATAAAAGTTGTCAGAACTTTTTAAAAACATTATATCAGAGTACATGTGCTGTGTGATATATTACATATAGACTTCACTTTGTCACACACAATGTATCCATCTTTTGAGTTGGATCTGTACATTTCATATACTGTATAGCAGTGGTCCCCAATTCCCAGACCACGGACCGGTACCGGTCTGTGGGCCATTTGGTACTGGTCCACAGAGAAAGAATAAATAACTTACATTATTTCCATTTTATTTATATTTAAGTCTGAACAATGTTTTATTTTTTATTTATTTATTTATTTATTTTTTCATTTTTCTGAAGCTGGAAACAGGGAGAGACAGTCAGACAGACTCCCGCATGCGCCTGACCGGGATCCACCCGGCACGCCCACCAGGGGCGGTGCTCTGCCCACCAGGGGGCGATGCTCTGCCCATCCTGGGTGTCGCCATGTTGCGACCAGAGCCACTCTAGCGCCTGAGGCAGAGGCCACAGAGCCATCCCCAGCGCCCGGGCCATCTTTGCTCCAATGGAGCCTTGGCTGCGGGAGGGGAAGGGAGAGACAGAGAGGAAAGTGCGGCAGAGGGGTGGAGAAGCAAATGAGCGCTTCTCCTGTGTGCCCTGGCCGGGAATCAAACCCGGGTCCTCCGCACGCTAGGCCGATGCTCTACCGCTGAGCCAACCGGCCAGGGCCAATGTTTTATTTTTAAAAAATGACCAGATTCCCTGTTACATCCATCTAACACTCACTCTTGATGTTTGTCTCGGTCACATGATACATTTATCCATCCCACCCTAAAGACCGGTCCGTGAAAATATGTTTTGACATTAAACCAGTTCGTGGCCCAAAAAAGATTGGGAACCACTGCTGTATACAACTGCAGATTACCATTTAAAGCCAGTATTTTGTAAAATTGCTATAGCATGTTTTTTCTGATCATTAGGTGAATTGACTGGGATTAAGAGAATTCTTCTATCCTGTATATAAATTGTTTTTAAGACTTTTATACTTAACAAATTAAAAATAGACATACCCAGTTGAATATAAATTGAGTCAGTAATGATTATCTATTTTATATGTACATAGTGTATACTTGAAAATACTGTGTAAACCATGGTCCACTAATATGAGTTTTAGTAGTACTTTTAGATCTTACAAAGATTTCTTAATTTTTATTAATTGATTTTAAAGAGAGAGGATGGGAAAGAAAGAACACTGATTTGTTGTTCTACTTATTATGCATTAGTTGGTTGATTCTGTACATTCCCTGACCAGGATTGAACCTGCAACCTTGGCATATGGAGACGATGCTCTAACCAACTGGGCTACACAACCAAGGCTAAATCCTGCAAATTTACTGCATTTGTCAATTGTGATAATTATCCATCACTGTTGTAGTTTCATATACACATTTCTGTTTCTCTTTTTTAAAATAAGTCTATATTTCACAGTTAACTGATTCTTAGGCTTTGAGTTATGAAAAATAAACACATCATTTGTCAGATTACTTGAGGATAACAATATTTTAATGATTTTTTTTAAAAGATATTCTTGGGTCAATCAAATTTATCATGACTTTTCTAGATGAATTTTTTTCTATTTAAAGAACGACTTCTGTGTATTCTGAAAGTAGATATATATTAATCCATTTTGTGATAATTATTACCTATGAATATAATGACAAGCATGTAACTTGGAACTCTTATTTTTTTTAAAATCATAAAATAAGCAAACATCCCATCATAGTACTTATGGAAAGAAGTATCTAGTACAGTACATATATGAAAATCTATCATTTATATATCTACCTACCTACCTACCCATCCGTATTTAAAGATACATTTTTCATAGGAGATTATGTTCTTAGAAACATTCAACACTCATTAAAATACAATATACTTTATACTTAGGGGCATCTTTCTTAATACATCTGGACCAAACTAGGGAATTATGAAATTATAAATTCTACTTATGTTTCACTATTTCTCTACAAATCATTAGACTAAGAAAAAAATTATCTAGACTTCAAAAAAGAGACACAGTGTTTTAAAAAGTAAATAGAAATAGATATCTCTCTAGAGACTTATGAGTTTAAGATAGAAAAGGAAATATTTGGTTAGATAAATTTGGGATTAAAATTAGGGAAACATTTTAATTCAAAAAGCTTTGTTCTGACTGACCAGGCAGTGGCACAGTGGATAGAGTGTCAGACTGGGATGCAGAGGACCCAGGTTTGAGACCCCGAGGTCACTGGCGTGAGTGCTCACCGGCTTGAGCACGGGGTCACTAGTTTGAGCATGGGATCATAGACATGACCCCATGGTCTCTGGCTTGAGCCCAAAGGTTGCTGGCTTGGAGCAAAGGATCACAGCTGTGAGCTGTGCTCCCCCCCCCCCCCCCATCGAGGCACATATGAGAAAGCAATCATTGAAAAATTATGGTGCCACAATGAAGAATTGATACTTCTCATCTCTCTCCCTTCCTGTCTGTCTATACCTATCTGTTCCTCTCTCTGTCTCTGTCAAAAAAAGAAAAAGAATGCTTTGTTCTGCTTCTGAGTGATAGAAAAATGCAATGTTATATAGGAGTAAATTATGCAAATATTAAAAACTGTCTTCTCAGCAGAATTATATTGTCTGTTCTTATAAACTTTTTGTTTCTTCAATTATGCATTACTAATATAAGCATCACATTGACCCTAGCCATCATGTTTTTCTTATGAGTTATTTGTTGATCAGAAATAGATGGCCTATGTTCTCAGCAGTCATAGTGAAAATAAAATTATGTTCTTGTTAGCACCAAGAATATTTTCAATTCTGTGGAGGGTTACATTAGCTTAAAAACCAAAGGTTACAGTCACTTAAAAGTACATAAACAAGATAACTCAACTATTCCAAGTAAAAACAATTCAGTTAGTAGATTTTTATGAAACCAAGTCTAAAACTAAGAGATTCATTTCTATTGCAACCAAAAATACTGGCATTTCTAGGAATAGTTATAGATTTTTATAGTCCTTGAAATTTCATAACATTTGGAGGCAACTTTTTGAGAAAAATATAAAAGTACATTTTTAGATATTTTCCTAAACTTATGACCTTGTGAGGGATCCAGGCAAGTGCAGGGCTCTGGAGCCAGACTGCTCTAGCGTCACAGTAATCCTGACCCAGGAGATAGTAAAAAGACTTAAAGCAAGATGCGGATTGGTTGATGGCTTTGTTATCATTATTTAAATATTGGGTAACATTGTACACATATTTTTTGTGTTAAACCAATGTATTTTTAACCAGCTAGTTTTTAATTCTGCTAATATTTAATTATTGTTTTATTTTTAGTTTTTTAGAGAGAGAAACAGAAAGGAATAGAGAGGGGGAGGAAAGACATGAGAAGCATCAACTCATAGTTGCTTCATGTTAGTTGTTCACTGATTGCTTCTCACATGTGCCTTTGTACTGCAGGTGCTTAAACTAAGCCAGTGACCCCTATGCTCAAGCTGGTGACCCGATATTTAATTTTATTTGCAAAACATAATCACTTGTAACTTGACAATACTATGTTTAATTGTAGAGATTATTGCAAAATGTACTTGTGTTTGCAGGTAGAATATTTGAAATTTGTCTTGATCTCTATAGCCTTCATTCAGTGCCGCTTAGAGCAAGACCCAGGAACACAGAACTATTCATTGTTAAAGGATCAGTGGATAGGATTTAGTTTCTTTTTCTCAATGCCTGATAACAGATTCCCAAGTCTTGAATATTTGGGGGGATACATTTACTACTTAAATTCAACTTAATTGACATAAAATTGCTTACGTTATTATTTGTAATGTAACAAAATCTCAGTTCATTTGTGATTCTCTTACTAGTAATTGATGTGTAAACATGCAGAAGATAGTAATTTACCTCACACTTTGTTGCATTTGAGTCTATTCAATTTTTTTTCTTCTTTTATCTTTGGAAAACATAAATTATTTTGTTTCTTTTTAACTAATAACGAAAATAATGATAACTAATCTTAGGGTACAGTTTTTTTTACATTGAATTTTATTAGGGTGACACTGGTTAACAATCACACAAGGTATCAGGTGCTCAACTCTAGCACATTGTTATACAAGGTATTGTGTGGTCAACACCCCATTCTACATCCATTACAATTTATTCCCCTACAACCTCCTCCACCTACTCCCTACCCTGACAATCTCCACAGTGTTGTCTGTGTACATGAGTTGCCTCTTTTTCTTTTGAAGCATAGAATGCTCTCTGAATACCATATCATGAGTACCTACCTTATCAATGAACATTTGCAGTTTGGCATTTCAAGTTAAACAGTTTCTTATGCTGAGCCATATACCCTTTGGAAAATTTCCATTACCTCTAAGAGTAAGTACAACTCTTTTGAAAACCACTTATGTAGAGAAGTTTCCATTTATTGAGTCATACCACTCTTTTTCTGTCTATAATGCCTTCCCTCTTATCCACTGTTAAATTTCTCTGAGGTAATCTTAAATGCTTCTTTCCTGTAACTGTCTTGAGACAGCCATAATAACATTATCAGATTACAGTTTCTCTATGTGTCTGAACCACTCTCAGTTACTAATTCTCATTTTTCTTTTTGAGAACTTTTTGATGTGAGAATCTATCTCTCTTTGAAAGTAATATCCCCATGACGGCTTGAGCACAGATTATTGACTGGTTGAATACTGGAGATATTCAGAGATATGCCCAAGGTTATAGAACCATAACCATTTTTTTGCCACCTTACTAAACCACATTATTATTTATTCACTTATGTCTCAATTTGAAATGAGAAACCATTCATCTACTACATAATTTTTGGTAGAGTATCTCCATGTAATATCTTCCCAGTAGAGTACTAAACATCTAATTTTTAAAAAATTAAATTCATTGGGGTAAATTAGTCAATAATATTAAAGGGGGTCCTAGGGTTACGACAGTGTTGGCATATGATGTTTCAAGTTTATGACACTCACTCCTATAAAAATTTTTAAAAATTGAGACAGCAAACTTAAATGATGTGTGGAAAAAACTGTGTCCCCAGGTTGTGTATGACCTCCATGGCTTTGAGAAGTCAGTGGAGGCTAAAACAGAGAAGGTTGCTGCCATGGATAAATAGCTTAATTTGGAGGTGGAGGCTGAGGATGTCACAGAGCTACTGGCATCACATGGAGAAGAGCTGTCTGTTGAGGACCTCAGTAAGCTGGAGAAGCAGCTGATTGAAGAGAAAGAAATAGAAACTCCAGAACCCAAGAGATTTACTAGTAAAAGTTTGGCAGAATGTTTTTCTATGGTAGAGGATGGGTTGGCAAAATTTAGGCTGAGGACCCCAGTAATGACAGATTCGGTAAGATTTACAGAACTGTTATGGATACCTTGTAATGCTATAGGTAGATTTTGGAAGAGAAGTCATCAACCTTCCAGAATAGCCTGGAACAATTTTTAAGAAGGTAGCGAGGCCAGCAACAGATCCTGTACCCTCTACATCAGCTGTTTCTTGAGAAGAAACACCTGTAGTGCAGGTAGAATTATCTCCAGCATCTCCTACATGTTCTTTAGGCAATCACCTGACCCAGTATCTCCAGCAGGTTCTCCTGCCTCTCCAGCTCCTCCTCCCAGTAGGTCACTCTCTCCCACCTTGTAATGCCCCTTCCAGTGTACAAGCCAACCACAGAAATAAAGGTAAGAAATTTTTTACACTCTTTTTTTGGTCATTCTTTTTGTTACTACAGTACAGAGTATATTTATGTTCTTTTCCTTTTCTGAGGCTTAGTTGTGTTTTTATGTTCTAGATTGTGATTTTACAACTGTGTTAGGATAGGTAAGTGACTTAGGCTAGGGTATGTTTTGATTTACACCAAAATTTGGGTTACTTACTGTCATAGGAACAGAACTGTGTCATAACCCGAAGATCACCTGTATCTAAATTTTAAGTGTACAACTTTAAATACATCTATATATTCTATTGTGTGCTCACAATCCGAAGTCTAGTTTCCTTTCAGTAGCTTGTATTTGACTCCCTTTTCTTTTTTTATCTTCCCTCTACCCCCCTTATTCCTCTGGCAACCACCATTCTGTTGTCTGTCTCTATGTGTTTGTTGGTTTGTTTGTTGCTTTTTGTTTTATATCCCATATAATAGTGAAATCATATGATTCTTGTCTTTCTGTCTGACTTATCTCACTTCGTGTAATATTCTCCAGATCATCTATGCTGTTGCAAATGGCAACAATTTATCTTCTTTATGGCCAAGTAATATTCTATCATTAAACATCTAAGTTTTGATGAGCAACTAATTAATAGAGCTGATTCTTATTAACTTGAGCAGGAATTAACTTTGTATGTTCTGAAATGCTGATATTTACTTGCATCTTTTTGAAGTTCTGTGCTTTTCTAACATCTTTTCCAGTCATGTCATTTTCAAAGATGCTATAAAAATTATAATAAATTCCATGAATAATGACTGTTAACACTACACTATAGCAAAATCAACAAAAAGAAAATCCGATTTAGTGCTTTACCCAATAATGAAGCTATAGGTTGCATGTTTATTCTAAGAAACAATTTTTGATAATTAAAATACATTTTTTTAAAGAATGTAAGCAATTAAACTTAAAAATAACCCCTAGTAGCCCTGGCCACATAGCTCAGTTGGTTGGAGTGTCATCCTGGAGCACGGAGGTTGCCGGTTCGATTCCAGGTCAGGGCACATACAGGAGCAGCTCAATGTTCCTGTCTCTCTCTCTGCCCCTGCCTTTCTTAAATAAATAAATAAATATTAAAAAAAAAAAAAACCCTGGTAAATTTACCTTAAAAAATATGTCACAATTAAACTTGAATTAGTTATGTAAAGAATTTGTAATTTAGCGTATTTTAAATTGTACCTTTTATTTTTAAGATATATGAAATATTTTATTTGAAAATCTTAGGATAAAAAAAAACTATAAATATCGAACCAAACTTCAGTCATTAAATTGCTCTACAATATTTTTAATATAGCCTGACCTGTGGTGGCACAGTGGATAAAGTGTCAACCTGGAAATGCTGAGGTCCCTGGTTCGAAACCCTGGGCTTGCCTGGTCAAGGCACATATGGAAGTTGATACTTCCAGCTCCTCCCCCTTCTCTCTATCTCTCTCCTCTCTAAAAATAAATAAAATTTTTTAAAAAACTTTAAAAAAATATTTTTAATATATATGACATAACTTTTACTTGAACAGTTTAAGGGCCAATAACTACCTTTTAAAAAATTAAGACTTTCTTTCTATACAACAGCAACTTTTTGTAACTTTTGTCTATTCTAATAACTCTCTCAATTGAAAGTTTTTTAAATAATAAAACTATTATGTGTTTCCTAAATCCTATTTTTCCAGTAGAAATATATACTTTTTTTAACCATTTCTCATATAACATTGTATCAAATGTTATGTATGAAAGAATTCTCTTCTTTATATAATCCGCTTCAATTTATCTAGCCCAGAGTATTTCAATGACAATTTAATGGAATTTAGGATTAGACAAATCTTTGTGGGGTAGGTCTTGTTCATTGCAGAATGTTTAGCATCTCTGATTCCATTCAGCAAATACTAACAGTTCTTCAAATTCCCATGAAAATAAATGTGTTCTTCTATAAGAATAGATTTTACCTCAGTTAAAAAGCTCTGATGGGCAAAAGACTTGAACAGACATTTTTCCAAAGAAGACATACAAATAGCCAACAGGTACATAAAAAGGTGCTCAACATTATTGATCATCAGGAAATTTCAAATCAAAATCATAATGAAATATTATCTCACATCTCTTACAAGAACTATTATTAAAAAGACGAGAGATAACAAATGCTGGTGAGAATGAGGAGAAAAGAGAATCCTCATACACTGTTGGAGGCAATTTAAATTGTTACAGTGATTATGGAAAACAATATGAAAGTTTTCCAAAAAATTAAAAATAGTACTACCATGTGATCAGCAATCTTACTGCTGGGTATATATCCAAAGGGTATATAAAATCACCATATCAAGGGGATATAGAATCACCACCTCAAAGAGATATCTTTGTTCCCATGTTCACTGTGGTATTATTTACAGTATCCAAGATCTGGAAACATCTAAGTGTCTGTAAATATAAGAGAGCCCGAAGAAAAAAAAGTCTTATCCTTGCAACAACATAGATAACCTGGAAGATATTATGCTAAGTGAAATAAGCCTAACACAGAAAGACAAATATTGTGTGATATATCACTTACGGTTGTCTCTAAAAAAGTTGAAGTCAGAACCAGAGAACAGAACAGGGGTTACCAGGGGTGGGGAATTGTGGAGAATATGAGATATTGGTCAAACCATCCATTATAAGATAAATGATTCTGGAGACCTAAGGTTCTGTATGATAACTACACTAGTTAAAAATAGTGTATTCTATACTTGAAATTTGCTAAAGGAGTAACTCTCAAGTGTCACCACCACACATACACATAAAAATACCTGTGAGGTGATTGATGTGTTAACTAGCTTGACTGTGGTAATCATTTCACAATGTATACATATATTGAAACATCATGTTGTGCACCTTAAATACAGACAGTTAAAAATATGCTCTGATAATGTAGGTGGGTATTTATTTGCTTGGTTTTTTTTGTTTGGTATTCACAAGTTTCTTTTTACTTGAAGTCAGCATAAACTTGTTGACCTGAGTGAGACTTGCTGATTCTAATTGGTAAACCACTAAAACACTTTCTGTAATCTCGATTGAGTAAGGATTAGGGATACTCCTCACTCTACAATAGAGATACTTCTTACTTTTCCATATATTTTTCTCCATTAAAATTTTAATTTGCTGGTATTTGAATCTCATGCCTGTTAAGGATCACCAGTGTTACACATTTGCCTGTCCCTTCCCACCTCGGGGTTACCCTTCATGACTAGTTTCAATGACCTCAACTATATATTTATTATCAGTCTTCTCCAGAGATTCCATCTCTCCTCCTGACATCTCCACTGGCCTTCTATTTAGTGATCTTAAGCTTACTAAAAGTAATTTTTTTATATTTTTCTATCAAATATAGTATAATTCCCATTTTTTAGTTTTGGATGGAACTCACATTTCCAGATGTTTATAGTTATTTCTTTATTTTTTATATTATTTCTCACATTCTAAGATTTTTTAAAATAAAAATATGCTGCAAGTACTTTCATTTTTTTCTTAAATATTGTTATTTAAGAAAAAAAATGCTGCTTCTGTAAACCAGTATTTGTTGCTTATATTTGTTGCTCTGTGGCCTTCACTGCAGGTGCTATTGCTACAAGTAGCATGTGGTACTCTTCAGAATGTGTTTATTCCTCATTGTAAAAGATACGAATAGCGTACAATATTTATTATTAAATAGTGGGTTTTATTTATTCACTAACTCATTTATTTTAGATTTTCTTTGTGAACACTAATATAACTAGATCTGCTTATAGAGGTTCTAGACAATGCCAAAGGATATAAAATGATTTATTATGATTTTTTGATAATATTGTCTACTAGATTAATAGCAATGTTACATGGATTAGAACATATATGTCCCGCAATTAAGAATAAATAATGAACCCTGGCCATGTAGCTCAGTTGGTTATAGCATCATCTCAATACCAAGGTTGCAGACTCAATTTTTGATCGGGGCACATGTGAGATTCAACAAAGAATACATTAAATAAGTGAAATGACAATATAATGTTTCTCTCTCTTTCTCTAAAAATCAATAAAAAATTTAAAGAATATGTAATGAGACTTCAGAAACCATTTTTAACCTTTCTTAAAATTTTGTGAAGTAATGTGTGTACACATGAAAATAGTTTGTTATGAAGATGTTAAATATAAACCAAACACAAAGACATATCTAGATGATGTCACATATTTTGTCTAGACCCCCATGAAGTATAGGAAAACCAATAAACCTTTGTTAACTTGAAGTTATCATTTAATTTATGAGTTCAGGTAATACAATAAATGTATATGTGCCATTTTTTTTTCAGAAACCTGTAAAACAACCTATTAAGGAAAAACTTAATTCTTTTAAGTAAAATTGAAAAACAGCTTTTCAGTTAGACATGTGACTAAACCAAACTTTTTTGTTGAAATTACTCTTGGTATTTCCAAATCTATTATTCATTATACCACAATATTTCAGAAAAAAATAATTTATTTTACTGCAGGTTTATCTGTGGGGATACTTTCAACTTAAAAATTCAACAGGCTTATATACTAAGCAAACATACTATCTCATTTAATAAAAATTTTAAATATTAGGTGACTATAGAATGGCATTATTAGGGTTCCGAGTCTGCTTCACCCTCATGCTCTTGGGACTGATAGCTTCTATGTTTCAACTTTTCTTTAGGTCAGCTCTCTCTCTCTCTCTCTCTCTCTCTCTCTTTCTCTCTCTCTCTTTAATTTATTATTTTAGAGAGAGGAAGGAGAGAGAGAGGAACATTGATTCAATGTTCCATTTATCCATATACCCATTGGTTAACTCTTGTAAGGGCTGTGACCAAGGATCAAACCAACACCTTGGCGTGTCAGGAAGATACTTTAACCAACTGAGCTACCCAGCCCGGGCCAGGATAGCTCTCTTTATATTCATATGATGATTGTTGTGGTTCAAGACAACATATGTGTACAACAATTAGTGATTTCTCTATATCTCTTTTAAAGAAGAACCTTCCCCAGAAATGCTAGTAGATTTCCATTCATATCTAATTGGCCAGAATTGTTGTTTTTTTAATACTTTATTTTTCATTTGAGAGAGAGAAGCAGGGGAGGAGCGGAAAGCATCAACTCCCATATGCACCTTGACCTGGCAAGTCCAGGGTTTCGAACCAGCTACCTTGCCATTTCAGGTTGATACTTTATCTACTGCGCCATCATGGGTCAGGCCTCATTGGTCAGAATGGTAACATAAGCCCAGCCCTAGCCCTAAATCATACAATGGAGAGAGGAATATGATTTCCATGACTGGCTTTTTTAGTAAAACAAGATTTCTTACCACCTCAATATAGCGTTTCATTCTCTGAACATATGGCTGTATGGGAAAAAGTTGACTCCTACAAAAAATCCATGTCCTCCCAAAAGAGGAAGCAGGAGAAAATGGATGCATAGTTGATAACCAAGAGTATTAGCCAAGGGAGGACTCCTTTATATATTAGTTATTGTTTAGTCCTTGAAAAAAGTAGAGAATAATTGTTATTACTCTGTAGTACTTTATAACATACTAGAACTCACGTAAAAAGTATAAAGATAAATACTAGAAGTAAATTTACTTGGTTCTATGTCCCTTGGATTTATCACACACACATACACAAATATATCTTTCTCTACCCTATATGTATACTCTATATGCTCTAGTCAGTAATAGCAGGGATGATGGGATAGAATAACCTCATAACTTTAGTTGGGAATTCTGTTTCCTTAAAACATTTATACTCATAAACCAATGTACTTATAAAAAGGAGTTAAGATAAGTGGAAATCATATACACATCTCTAAAATGACCTTTATCTTAGCATATGTGCTGAATTTTTTATATTATGGTTTAGGTAAGAGAATAGAACTTAGTGGATTAAATATCCTTTTAAACCCTTTTCTATGAGATATACTGATATCATGTTAATTAGGCAATTATAACATCATATGACAATCCTAAATCAACTTAGAAAACAATTTAATTAAATTTACGATAATCATTTTTTACTGTATCAAATAAATTCTCTCTCCTCTGCAGAGGCAGATTTAATGGCGGGAGCACAAGGCATGCACCCTGGGCCCCGGCTTCTGAAGGGTCCCGCAAAACCCCAACTTTACACTTTTTTCTAATGTAAGGGGCCCAATATTTTCTTCTGCTCCCAAGTCCTCAACCTACCTTAATCCGCCTCTGCTCCTATGCCTAAGTAAATTATAAGTGTGAACAAAATTGCACCTCTGCCCTCAAGAGTTTAAACTTTAGTGATTAATGCAAATATGCAAATAAATATACCACAAAGTAAAATGATTATTACTATCTTAAGAGAGATAGGAACAAAGTAGTTTAGCTGCTAAAAGCTTAGGGCAGGGGTCGGGAACCTTTTTGGCTGAGAGAACCATGAATGCCACATATTTTAAAATGTAATTCTGTGAGAGCCAAACAACGACCCATGTACATTACACATTAACCAATAAAAATTTGGTGTTGTCTCGAAGGACAGCTGTGATTGGCTCCAGCCACCCGCAACCATGAACATGAGCGGTAGGAAATGGATTGTAATACATGAGAATGTTTTATATTTTTAAGGTTATTATTTTTTTATTAAAGATTTGTCTGCGAGCCAGATGCAGCCATCAAAAGAGCCACATCTGGCTCGCGAGCCATAGGTTCCTGACCCCTGGCTTAGGGGATTACATTAGGCAGAAGGGTTCATGACTGCATTATGGCCATGTTATTTAAAACTAATTTTGAAGACTAGATGGAAAGAATATACCATCCTTTGGAAACAGTCATATTGTTTATTAGCTGTCTAAGACAGATCTAAATCTTCAATTTACAAATTGAATTTTTTTTTACTGGTTAATGGAAATATATGTATATATTTTTAAGATACATTTGGAATTTTATATCCATATTTCAAAAACCCTATTGAGAGTAAACTACTCCAACATTTAAATAACAAATTGGAAAATGTCAGAATCACTTTAAATGTTCTGTAGTTAGATCATGCTGAGATAATTATTTGAAATAAGTAACCCTTTGAACTTTGGAGGAAAAGAGGGTATTTAGTTAATGTTAACTACTTCTTAGTGTGAAATGGTTTTAACAGATTTTTAAAAATTTTTAATAGAAATTGATTTTTTATTATTATGTTAGTTGGGCTGTTCTAGATAGTAAGTAGGGAAAAATTCAGTATCCACTGGTAAACTAATAAAGAAATTTTATGATATTATATATATATATAATATCTATATTATGGCCTGGTTGATTTATTGGCTGTTTGCTCTAATCAAAGGCTCTAGCATCTGCCTGATCTTCAAGCACTCTTCATGGTCCATAGATAACTATAGTGCCTCCAATGCATCACGTCATGAGAACATATGAGGGCATTTTATTGCTTTATAAGACTGAAGAAATACTTTGTTAGCAGTCCCCAGAGAGTGCTTAACTATATAAATGAGCACAAAATGCATATGTTTAAACCAATATTTGATAATGGAAATGGTCCTATCATGATTTGCTTGTAATATTTATGATTCACAGCCCCATCCCCAAGTGTTAGGCCTGGGCTCTCACGGATAAGGTTAAGTATAACACAAAATCAGGATTCAGTTAAGAAGAAAGAAGAGGGCATGGCTCTTGGGTAGGCAATCTATAGTCTTATTTTTTATCTTCTTAAACATTATTGCAAAGAGCAGGGAATGTCAAATATAAGTTTTGTGTAATGTAGTATTAAATATCAATTTTTATTTTAAGAATAAGCATTATGCAAGTAAAGGATATTTAGTCATTCCTCTCAGAAAAAAAAAAAAATGTTCACCTAGGCAGTTATAGCAGAGTGCTTGAGCACTCCTCAAAAGTGATTACTTTGCACCTCAGTTTTCTTATAAAATGGGAATGAAAAATAAAGTGGGAATGAAGAAATAATGACAACTTTGTAGGGGTTATAGGATTAAATGTGCTTTATAATATGAAGAACTTAGAAGTTTCAAATCCTTAAGAAATTTTATTATCATCTATTTATTGTACCAGCCTTAAACAAGTGAAAATGTCTTTTCTGGTTGAAAATAATGTAACCTTAAACACCAAGGAAGTGCTTGGCATTTCTGTCCTTGAGCATACAGAATAATCACTTTCAAACCCTTTGATTTGTATTAAAAGATTTGGATAAGATGTCTATTGGTCCACTTCCCCCACTCCAATACAAGTAGCATGATTATCCCTTTTAAACAGCTGTGATGATGCCTAGTTGGAACAATCTGTGGTTGAATGAATATAGAGATAGAAAGAGTTCATATACAAAGAGAAAAAGACAAACAAACATAACTATCTTCTCATTGAAATAAAATTCAAAAATGTGTCTTGCATACAGGCCAATAGCAGAAGGCATTGAAATATGCAAAGAATGAAAAATATTTAATATAGAAAGTGTTAAAAATGAACTATAAATTTATTAGGAGGTATTTTAAAGTAGCATTTAGTACACTATTAAAGTTTGAGAGCTTCATCTGTTGAAATGGTGAACAGTCTTTCTGAGGAGTTGATATATCTGCAGAGGTTTGAGTATGAGAAATAAAAAAAAAATCCATTTAAGTATAAAGGGAGGAACATTCCCAACAGAGGAAACAGCAGATGCAAAGATGAGTTTGTGGACCATGTTATCTTCTGTCCTTATTATGCACCAAGTATAACTGCCATGTTAATCAGTCCCTACAACTACTTAAAACACTCACTCAAAACCTTCATGTACTTAAAATACTGATTAAATTTTTGGGCAAATACACTCTTGAGTGTCTTCAGCTGACATAGATTCATCTCTTGTGGAACTGAATGAACTCTAGTAAGTTAAACTGAGGCACTTATTTTAGGACACATGCTAACTGATGATATACCTGGGTAGCATTTATGTCTTCATCCATTCAAAAAGCAAATGCAATAGCTGCTTTCCAATTATCAGGGACTCTCTGCTCATGTTTTTTACCTAATTTAAATGAAAGGTAATCACATGGAGAGAGAAACCAGGTAGATTTTTCAACCTGAACTTCAGCACAGAAATAAACTTCAGGCAAACAAGTAGTTAATGAAGAGGAGCCCACCCTCTGCCCAACTTAAAAGTAACAGTTTTTTAATTCAAAAAATCTCTTTGAAAAATATTTAAAATTTAAAGTCTCTGTTAGTAAGAAAATACTATGGTAGTAAACACAGATAAATTTCTGAAATTGCAAAGGATTCTCTCCCAGTCCTGCACTAGTGCTTTTTATCATTTGATATGACAGGATACTACATATACAAATTGGAAATAAAGCAAATGAAAAATAAATTACAGCACTTTATCATTTCTTCTGTTAGTATTTATGCTGTGCATAAAAACTTTATATAGTTCAAGTTGATAGTCAATTTCAATTCATGGTTTTAGGTGATCAAATATATTTTATGAAATGTTCATTATATAATATACTCTTCAAATTTCTTACAACATTTATTATATACTCATGCAATATACAAAAAAAATAAAAACAAGCACTATGAATCTATGTCTACAGAACAATATATAAAACATTAGACTAATATACATACATATATAGATATACATATGTCATAACTTTTAAAATTATTAACAAAAACTCATCTCTTTGTAAGTACTATATGCAAACTCAGAATTTACAATAGGATAGATATAGAATAGTAGTTACATTCACTGTCCTTAAGATCAAACCCAGGCTTTCTAGATTCACAGAACTCAACCATGTCTTCCATGGTTATGATTTATTACAGGGAAAGAATGCAAAATAAAATCAGGAAAGAAAAATGCACATGGGGTGAAGCACAGAGGAATCCAGCTGCAAACTTCCAAGAGTCTTCTCCCAATGGAATCACAAAGGATGGGCTTAATTTCTTCAGCAACTAGTTTTGACATGTGTGATGTGTGGTCCAACAAGGAAGCTCATGAGAGGCTCAGTGCTTAAGGTTTCTGTTGGGTTCCTGGTCACAAAGGCATTCTCTGTTTAGTATATACCAAAGTTCCAGACTTCCAGAAGGAAAGCACACATTCAGCATAAACCACATTGTTTGTAAAACAAACTATGATTCAGTTAGGGAATGATGGGAATACTTCTGAAATCCAAGTCCCCAGATGCCGGCCAAAAGCCAATCTTGCAATCAAGTATTTCTAAGGATGGTGACATAGCCCTGCTATTGTTGACTGTTTTCTGTGCAATAGTTAAGAGCATGGTTTTATAATCAGATGACTTTGGTCTGATAGCCACATTCGACCACTTATACTGATGTGATCTTGAACAACTTATCTAAACATTTTGCACACTTCAGTTTTATCAGCTCTTGCATAACTTTAGTTAAGCAATTATTTCATCAGATTACCATGAAAATCATATACAATAATTCACACACAATTCTTAGCACACTGATTGCAAAGAGTAATAAATCAGTAAATGGTGATGAATAATAATAGTATATATGGCAGTCACCTTTACAGAGTTTAGAATAGAATATTTAAACAAATGAAATAAGTATGTGTTACTGTAAGTGCAACAGGAGTTCTAAGAATGGGCAAACTCTGTAATTTATAAGAACCCACAAAAGCTTCCTTGACAGAATAAATATACTTTCACTAAGTGTTATGCAACCACAACCACAAAAGACAGAAGAAGCTGTTAAGAGTAGCTTTCAGAAGACAAAGAAGTAACTGAAATAAAGAGTTTCTGCTAACGTCTGCTTTCCTTCCAGAAGTCTGGAATCTGGGTATATGCCAGCCAGACACAGAATGAATGCCTGTGTGACCAGGAACCCAACAGAAAACTTAAGCATGAAGTCTCTAACCAGTTTCCTTGTTAGACAACACTTCATATATGTCAAAACCAGCTGCTGAAAAAATTAAGCCCAGTCTTTGTTATTTCATTGGGAGAAAAAATATGCTCTCTGAAGAAACCTCTCCTAAACAACTTCAATGTTAGCATGAACGTCACCATTACACTTGACACCAAAAATTCTTAGAATGGAAAGCAGTCTCAGAAGAAATTAGTGGGTAGTCTGATTTAGATACATTATGATACTTTTTTGAATTTTTTGGAAATAAAACATTATTTGTGTATGCCATTTTTTATAACTGCTTGAGCAAATAGAACAAAGAATTTTGATGAAAAATAATTGCTATACTTAGATATGGATTCAGTTATACTTATTAGCAGGTACAGAATTCTCTTTTTTGACATAACTAATGTTTAAACATCATGATTACTTGGAAAACACATGTTGAATACAAACTTCTGGAATGACTGAATTAATAAATAAATGAATGAATGAGCTCAGAGTATAGTTAGGCATGTGATTCATCAGAAAAGGGCACCTGGGAAGCTAGCTCATGTTTAATAAAAATCTCATGTGATGAGAATATATATATATATAATTTTATCTCTCTTGTTAATAACAATAAACTAAGTTGTTTGTAGGATGGAGAAAGGTAGTGGATGGTGTTGTTTTACATCTGATCATAGATGCCTCCCTAAGCTAATATAAGCATTTAGAAATTCTTTACAAAATGGGTATATTTTATGTTCTATATAATAATTCAAATTTTGACCCACAACTGTTGCAAAGTAGACATTTAATGACATTTATAAGTATTTAATATTAAGCAGCAAGGAGTCTTATTTCTAAGTAGTCACTTATAAAGTATACCTTTTTTTGCTAGAAAAAAGATTTTAGATGAATTATGTAAATATAGCTCATAGAGGATATTATTTAACTAAAAAGCATATAACTTAAAATTATTTGTAAAAATTATAACTCTTCTTTTAATGTAGAAATTATCTAAGCCACTTAAAAAAATGCCAAGACCTCTAAATATTTCCTTCAGTGGCTACCCTTAGTTAATCACAGTAATGGAAAAAAGCCTGGTTATTCCAATACATAGATATCCTTATTTCATATATATTGCAAATTTAGTTGCAACTCATAGTCTATATTCTAATTTAAATTTACATATTTTGGACAAACACATTTATAAAATCTAATAGTCGGTTAACTCATTTGTTAATAATCTGGGCATATCATAGAAAGAGGTATATATAATATCAGTGATACTGAGAAGAGATCGTTTTAATTAATCCAACTTATTAGTAAATGCCTTTGAATTTATTCTGATAGTATCATTTTTACCACAGCACCCATCACAGTTTTTAAAATAACTTCTTGATTATTTTTTCTCTAGACTAACAATACATTGAGGATTATAGGTGTGCTTTTATTATTTATCTTTGTCTTATGTCAACAGGGTTTATACTGGGAGCTCAAGAAATAAAGCATTAAGCCTGTGGTGGCGCAGTGGATAAAACGTCGACCTGGAAATGCTGAGGTCGCTGGTTCGAAACCCTGGGCTTGCCTGGTCAAGGCACATATGGGAGTTGATGCTTCCAGCTCCCCCCCCCTTCTCTCTCTCTCTGTCTCCTTCTCTCCCTCTCTCTGTCCTCTCTAAAAATGAATAAATAAATAAATAAAAATTTTTAAAAAGAAATAAAGCATTAAACTGATTTGAGTTAAACTGAATTAAATTGAGTTAGTTAAGTAATTTTAAGAAAAGCTGTGTTCCTAATTTCAATTGAAATACAAGTTTGAAGTTAAAAAGAGAATGTCAGGCCTGACCTGTGGTGGCACAGTGGAAAAAGTGTCGACCTGGAAATGCTGAGGTCGCCGGTTCGAAACCCTGGGCTTGCCTGGTCAAGGCACATATGGGAGTTGATGCTTCCTGCTCCTCCCCCCTTCTCTCTCTCTCTCTCCTTTCTAAAAAATGAATTAAAAAATTTAAAAAAAGCAGGAAGAGTTCTCTGGACTCTCCTTTAAAAAAAAAAAGATAATGTCAAATCAAATCATTTACACATTGACAGGTCTTATAAAATAGTATGCAATATCATTGACTTGAAACTTCAATTGTTACGTTGTAACATTACAGTATTTTCCCATGAATAAGATGCACCCTTTTATGAAAAATTTGGGGTCTAAAAACCGGATGCGTCTTACACAGTGGTTGTAGATTTTTTTTACTTGCATTTCCACTTTTTCATGAGGATGAGGAGTTGTATGAATTTTATGATGAATAAACTTGAGTTCAATAACTTTATGCAATACATTTTTTTTTCAAATTTCAGGCCCCCAAATTAAGGTGTGTCTTATACATGGGGAAATACGGTATTATAAAAAACACCATTAAAGAAAAAAATACTGTGCATTAAATGAGATGCACCACTTTATTAATATGTACAATTTTAATTTATAATTACCAAAAGAGCTTCTTACACATATTTAAACAGATTATTTTAATTATTTTAATCACTCCTATTTTATGCACACACAAAAATATACACATATATCCAGAAAACGTACATTAAATAAGCAAAGACATTTCAAAATCTTCTTTCCAGTCACAATCTGGCTCTTCTAAATTAAATTAGTTTTTGAATCCAAGTCCTCAATGTTCATGTTTCACATAGTGAGTTCTAATTAAAAGATTGAACTATAGCCTGACCAGGAGGTGGCACAGTGGATGGAGCGTCGGACTGGGACACAAAGGACCCAAGTTTGAAATCCCAAGGTTGCTGAGCGCGGGCTCATCTTGTTTGAGCAAAAGCTCACCAGCTTGAGCCCAAGGTCGCTGGTTTGAGCAAGAGGCCCCTCGGTCTGCTGTACCCCCCGGTCAAGGCACATAGAAGAAAGCACTCAATGAACAACTAAGGTGTCACAACAAAGAATTGATGCTTCTCATCTCTCTCCTTTTCTGTCTGTCTGTCCCTATCTGTGTCTCTCTCTGTCTCTGTCACACAAAAAAAATTTCAAATATAATTAAGGATATGTATGTGTGTGTGCACACAGTATACTAAAATACTTCTAACACACAGAAGTCATTTATGTAATGCCTAGGTTTTTGTTACATTAATTTACCTGCACTTATTAAAATAGACAGTTGAGCTCTGTCTTCTTGAAATACTTTACCATCAAAAATTAAATGAGTATAGTCATAAACAGTTGTAATTTATTATTTTATATTTTCATATATATGGTTAAAGATAACCAAACTGATTGGAAAGTATTAAAAAGGCATTATATTCCATATAAACTACTGTTTTCCTTTTATCATTAAAATGTGCTTTCTTAGCTTTCAAAATCAATGATCTTAAAAATAAATGACCCAGCAACTGAATATTTCTTATCTCATCTCCACTCAGGTCCCATAAGTAGTGTTTTGGTGAATAAATATGGTAGCCGGCCAGTGGTGATGGTTGGAGGTTTACTATGCTGTGCGGGAATGGTTGCAGCCTCTTTTAGTACCAGTGTAATAGAGCTCTACCTCACTGTCGGAGTCCTTGGAGGTAAGTTTTGTTTTTAGCTTATTATCTTAACACTCATGTTGTTTACAAAGCTCTCTAAAAAGCATGAAAAACAGAACATTCATATTTATTTCTTTTAATTCTATTTTTATACCAGGTTTAAATAATTTTTATCTAGTACATTGAAATACTAGCTATGGAATATCCAATCAAAATCATTTCAAGTAATAGAAAAAAATGATTTATCAATACATAATGTTCTATGATATAAATGTCAAAAACAAAACTGCTTTTGTCTGTCCTCTTCCATTAGTCAAGATGATGAAAGAGGCTTTCTGGCATATAAATAGCTTTATTTATTTTTTTTATATATTTTTTATTACTTAACACTAGTAAGAGTATCTGAAGTATCACTTGTAATAGATTAGAAATGGTGCCAAAGAGATATTTTTTGGATGTCCTGGCTTAGCTTCAATGACAGAATTATTGGTGTCTGTGTTCTATTTGTGGTAAAGCGCTGTACTTGGTACCCTTTATTTTCCTTACTAAAAGATGCTGTTTAAAAGGTTTCTAAGACACATTTGCCACTAAACACAAATATATTTCATACTATCATTTGATTATAAATGTTTCTCATGCATAATGTCTCTAGATGCAAACTGACCTGAATATGTACATTTTTAAAACACTATTTTTATTAGTCTCAATAATAAATTGAATCAAACAAATCTGTACTCAGTTTTAAGAAAATTAGACTTCAATATGTAAGATATTGACTCTTCTTCTTATACCCATAGATAAACAGGTAAATGTATTTCTCCTTCTATTGTGATTTTTAGATCAGTCTAAAGTTGCACTTATGTATCATGAGATAAAAGAAATTAGATGCATTAAAGCCTGCAACACAGTGATGTTAACATTTTTCTCTTGACAACTCTCTTCCTTTTTGATATGGTAAAACACTTTTTGTAAATGAGGATCTTTTTATATCTAGGAATTTTCATAGTGGAGAGACTGCCTTTTCCATTCTGCTGAAATAATTACATTTGATTGTGGAAATAAGGTTGGACCTAAAAATAGATGTATTAGAGAAGAGGTGATTTTGGTATTACTGTACCAGAAATATCTACACCCTGTAGATTATTCTCATTTCAGTTTCCTTCTTTTGTGTCTTGAAGGCTATGGTGCTTCTACTTCTAGAGTCAATCATTTAATACACCTATCAGAAATTCATCTAAAGTCATTATCAGACAATAGTTCTTGGTATCTGAAATCAGACAGTTCTTATTTTTCAAAGCCTGACTCAGCATATATTAGCTGTGTGATCATAGGTAAATTAACATCACTATGCCTCATTCTTTTTGTCTTTAAGCTGAGAAAAATGAGAGTTTTTTCCTTAGGAACTTCTTGGAATGATTAAATAAAAATAAATAACATATAGTACTTTACAGAATGCCCAGCATTTTGTTACTTTCAAACAAATATTAGCAAATAATAGTAATCACAAAGTCATTATATTTATATAATATCTTACAGTTCTAGAACTTAGTTGATTTTGGCAACCCTTATTTTTGTTGCTGAGGGAATTTGAACTGAAGAAGTCTAAATGTTTTGCTGAGTAGTATACATAGGTAAGTAGCTGAGGCAGATTTAGATCTTTTGATTTCAAATCTCATATTTGTTGTGCCATGCCAGAATAGGAAGTAGATGGCCACTTTTAAGGAGAACTCAGATTCACATCTGAAGGCAAATTCCAGGTGACAGAATGCATGTGGAGGGAAGGAATATGGCATAGGGTACGGAAATTTAGGACACAATTTCAAAACACAATTCAAAACAATTCCTGGTTTTTAATTTCGTTTCTTCCACTTACAAGCCACTGACCATAGGCTGGTCAGTTTTCTATCTTGTTAAGTTGGGTATAGGTACACTTATTCTGCAAATCTCACAGATATGGCAGAAGTAGTATCAGAAAGCATACTGCTCTGTTACTCTCCAGAGCATGTTCTTGGTTCCTTCCAGTCAGCTTTCAGAGACCCTCTTACTCATAGAAAACATTTGTATTAAATGTCTACAATAAGTGTTTGTACTCAGAACTGAGTATCCCAGAATCTAAATACTTAACCAGTTTGCAGAACTGTGTCAATTTACATAAATTGATAAATGTAGAATTCTTTCTTCTGTAGTAATAGAATATAGTATTCTAACTTTTAAAGTAATATGGAATAATACCTACGCTAAAGTTAAAAGAGAGGTAATTTATATAAATCAATTTTATTTACTTTTATAACAAACTCTTTCATTACTATTGCTGAATAGTACCTTGGCAAGCTATAAGAAATAATTCATTTTCAAAGGCAATATTTAGCACTGCCAAGGAGTTCCCTAGACAGCAGGAACTTTGGACTTATGTAAACAATAACCTTTACTCCTTGAAATAAGAATATGTTTCAAGTTCCAAAATTATTTATTTTTTTTAGTTAACACACATGTTCATCAATATTCATAAAATGTGGAATGTGAGGGATGGGGAGCCTGAAACTAAAGGCATAAGTTTCTTCTTTGTTATTATTTGCATGGTTTTGAAGAAATATCTCTGGGGAAACCTTAGACTATAAGTGACAATGTTTTCAGTCTGTTCAATTCTGAATAGAAGAGATTCACATTTTAAATGCAGTCTTTCCCACAACAAAAAAATAACCTATCATATGATAAGTATGTAAATATAAAAAGAGATGAAACTCTATGGAATGAAATTATTGTAATTATGAGAACTGATCAGCCTGACCAGGCGGTGGTGCAGTGAATGGAGCATTGAACTGGGATGCAGAAGACCCAGGTTCAAGACCCTGATGTGCCAGCTTGAGCGCGGACTCATCTGGTTTGAGCAAAGCTCACCAGCTTGGACCCAGGGTCGCTGGCTCAAGCAAGGGGTTACTCTTGTCTGCTGAAGGCCCACAGTCAAGGCACATATGAGAAAGCAATCAATGAACAACTAAAGTGTCACAACCAAAAACTGATGATTGATGCTTCTCACCTCTCTCTGTCCCTCTCTCTGACTCTCTCTCTGTAAAAAAAAAAAAAAAAAAAAAAAGAACTGATCATTTTATTCTCGTTTCAACCTGTTCTATAATTATTAAACATCAGTAGAAGTTTTTAGGTTTATTTTTGTGCTTTAGAATGAGAGGAATGTAAAACTGTTTTACGTATCAAATACCCGTTATGAGAACCTTTTTATGTACTATTTCTTTGATATTTATAATTAACAAAAACCACTACTTGCTGTTGTATTTTGAGTTCTGCTTCACCCAATTGACTGTACATTTTGAAGACTCATTTCTTTTCTGTGTGGCATAGTGTTTGTGTTTTTTTTCTCTTTTGTTTTGTTCTTTGCAGGTTTGGGTCTAGCCTTCAACCTGCAACCTGCCTTAACAATCATTGGGAAATACTTCTATAAGAAACGACCCATGGCGATTGGACTTGCCATGGCAGGAAGTCCTGTTTTCTTAAGTACCTTAGCTCCTTTCAATCAGTTCCTTTTTAATACTTTCGGCTGGAAAGGAAGTTTCTTGATTTTGGGAGGCATACTCTTAAATGCCTGTGTGGCTGGTTCCCTCATGAGATCCCTTGGACCCAAACAAACGACTGATTCCAAAAATAAGATTGGCGTGGGATCTCATGATTCAGATGTGAAGAAATCAATATGGGAAAAAATTAATAACTATTTAGATTTCTCCCTCTTCAAGCATAGAGGATTTTTGATATACTTATCTGGAAATGTCATTATGTTTCTGGGATTTTTTGCCCCCATTATATTCTTGGCTCCGTATGCTAAAGACAAAGGAATTGATGAGTATTCTGCAGCCTTCCTGCTGTCTGTTGTGGCTTTTGTTGATATGTTTGCCAGGCCTGCTGTGGGATTAATTGCAAACTCCAAACTTGTTCGAACTCGAATCCAGTACTACTTCTGTTTTGCAATCATGTTCACTGGAGTGTGCCATCTCCTGTGCCCGCTGGCAGAGAGCTACACAAGCCTGGTGGTTTATGCTGTATTTTTTGGTCTTGGATTTGGGGGTGTGAGCGCTCTCCTCTTTGAAACTCTCATGGACCTTGTTGGTGCTCAAAGATTTTCCAGTGCTGTGGGACTCGTCACAGTTGTGGAGTGTTGTCCAGTTCTTCTTGGCCCTCCACTTGCTGGTAAGTATAGTTCTTAGTAAGGCCAGCAAAAAACCTAAAATCAATGGCCATTAACTGAGACTTTCTTTATAGTATATAACGTACTTTGCAGTAATAAAAAAATATTAGTAGCCCAAAGGCTTTGGGTATGTTAATTTTAGGTTTTATTATATATTTTTAAACTTCATAATTAGTTCAATTTAGATCTAAATTTGTTTCAGAACTTGAACCTAAAACTTAAGAATTTAAGTTAAACTGATAACTGGTAACATAATTTTTAGTTTTTTGCCCATATCAGTTGTTTTGTGACTTAAAAATGCATCATGAAAAGTCATATTTTTATAATTTTTGTCATTGCTAAATAGATTTCTCCTCTGTCTATATTAAAATGAGCAAACAATTTAATGCTCTCACAGTATTAGAATCTATTTTCTTTACTTTTATATTAATGTCAAACTTGATATATGCTTAATGAAGGAATACTTTTAAATCACTGGTAGGAATATATTAAAATGAAAAGAAATCCAATAAAGGTAATTTTTTTATCAGACACTTATATTTCTTATAAGTTATAAAAACTACCTTTAAATTTTAAGATCTGAGATATTTTTAATATACCTACAAAAGTATCTGTATTTAATAACCCAGTAAGAAGACTAAGTAAAAGCACAGGTATAAGTTCATTTTGGAGTTTAGACTGTTTAGCCGTAGGCTTTAGTGTTATAAATATTAAATACTTCTTGTGGGGCAGTCTTTCCTAGTAACTACTGTATAAGCAGGTATTGAGATAGACTCCTGGCCTAGTAGTCACTGTTACTGTGGGGCTGAATGTAAAATTTTCACAGTATTTAAGTCGTTTATAAATGGCTTCCTACATGACATTAAGGAATCATTTTGAAAGTGGAGAAATTCAGGTCTAATTTACTAATATTAAGGCACTTTTGACTTTTTTACCTTTGCTTTTTATTAGGTTAGGAACGAGTTGTGTATTTGTGGACTTTCTGTCCATCCTAACTGTCCTCTAGTAAATCACATAGTTGTTTTGGGGGGTATATATGTCTCAATGCAGATATACCATGGCACCAAAACACTTTCAAAAAAAGTAAAAAACAGTCATTCTTACTTACTAGCCAACTGATTTTGTTTTATAAGGTAAGTACAATTGGCCAACTTTTCATATGGAAGCAGTTTTATCAAATGAGTTTCAGAAGCCTATTCATTAGCAAGAAATATTTTATTATCAACAGAGAAACTTGTATTTCAGCAACTCTGGCAGGATGAAAAAAATCAAGTCAGGTCAACAAATATT
This sequence comes from Saccopteryx leptura, assembly GCF_036850995.1. Lineage (NCBI taxonomy): Eukaryota > Metazoa > Chordata > Mammalia > Chiroptera > Emballonuridae > Saccopteryx > Saccopteryx leptura. The sequence continues at coordinate 175,625,353 of NC_089504.1, read as the reverse complement.
GTGGTGGGCTTTAAGAAGGAAAATGAAGGAATCTGATTTGGCTACTGCTACTTGTGCTGAGAACCTTTATTAATAACATTTATATCACTTTCTGTGTCCTTGAATGCTTATTGGGTTAATATTGCCAAACAGTTGCACCACAGGTGCAGGGGCAGTGATTGATTTGTTGTAGCTCTCACACTGTAGCCATTCCTTTCATCCTGTTTCTGCCTCTTGCTACCCCTGGGACACTCTGTGACTTTTAGACTGGCTTCTCCTCAACAGCATTTAGTATCTTCTAGAAAGGCATCTGGCACATTGTAGGCACTCAGTAAATACTTTTGAATGCATGGGTCCTGTTGTAGTTACTTCTTACAAGGTTGCTGCAGTTCCTACCACTCTTCTTAGTAGGGAAATAAAAGGTAGGGAGGGCATGATTTTTATTTTAATTTTTTTCTGCCCAAACTTTTACTGCTGTCCTCACAAAGAAATGAAGCTTTAATTCTGGAAATCATATATAGTTCCTTGATGATGATAAAAAATCCCTGAAACATATAGAAGATATGTTGATACAGCAGCCCAAAGTGACATTAACACTGAGGAGTGCATAGAACTACTGTTTATGTATTTTGAAATGTGGCAATGATTGCATGAATAGAAATATTTGATAAAGTTAGAATGAAAAATTAAATTATGCATTTTCATTATGTTTATATATGTCATATTTATTCAAATAAGCTTATTCTACCATTTACATAATTAAAACAGGGAACCTGTTCAAACAGATAATTTCACAAATAGCTGAATTTAGCACTGAGCCTCTGACTAGATTTTCGTTGGAATGATAGAGACTCTGACTAAACAAACAGGTCTATATCAGAATCACCTGGAATAAGCACATAATACACAACATGGATTTGTGTAGATTCAATTTTGCTGATAATAATTACTGTTAAGAATTAGGTGCCTCACCATTTACTCCCCCTCTATCCTCCACCATCCTCCACCCCCTCTCAACTCCAGCCCAATAAAATTCAATTTAAAAAAAAGAATTAGGTGCCTGCAAAAGCAAGGGGCAAAATTATGAACTAAAACATTTTTAAAAGTCAATAAACCTTCAGATTATATGGCACCAAGCTATTTTTTAATGTTTTCAATTATGAAATGGAATAAATATTTTCTTCCTGTTTGGTTTGGCCTTAATAATTTAGATTCAGATAAAGTGAGAAACTGGGATTAGCCACAAAAGTGACATAACACTTAACCAAGAGGTTTGGTGAAGCTATTTTATAGAACAGTTAGGAATATGAGATTCAGGCAGACGTTGACTAGAGCCCAGATCCTGCCAACTCCCTGGTTGTGTAACCAGGGTTGGCTTACTTCAGAGTGCTCTTGTAGAATTAAATGAGATATTGCAAATAAAAGTGTTTAGCCTAGTGCTGGGCATAGAAAAAGCTATTAGTAAAATCATGCCCTGTTATGAACTTTATAAAAGCTTTGGGGTCTTTCCTAAAGAATGTAACGTTTACTTCTTTATTAAAAAGATAGGGCCCTGGCCAGCTGGCTCAGTGGTAGAGATCAGCAGATGGTGTAGAAGTCTCAGGTTCAATTTCCCGTCAGGGTACACAGGAGAAGCAACTATCTGCTTCTCCACCCCTCTCTCCCCTTCTGTCTCTCTTCTCTTCCTGCAGTTATGGCTTGAATGGTTTGAGCAACTTGGCTCCGGGCACTGAAGATGGCTTCATGGCCTCACCTCAGGCTCTGAAACAGCTCGGTTGCCCAGCAACAGAGCAGCCCAGATAAGCAGAGCATTGCACTGTAAGGGGCTTGTCAGGTTGAGCGCATGCAGGAGTCTGTCTCTGCCTCCTTACTAACCCCACCTCTTACTTAATTAGAAAAAAAAAAGAAGTAGAAGAAGAAGAAGATAGGAAGCATGGAAAAGAATGAAACAATTTCAGTGTGTATGCTGCAAATAGATAAATATATCTAGTTTTACATGTATAGATATAAAAAATGTACCTCACACATGTATGCATTTATGAACATGCATGCAAAAGCATTACTTTGTCCTGGTTGTACATTTTTATTAAGGGACATAATATTCAGTAATTTTAACATACTGATACTATAATGCTGATTGTGCCCATACTTGCCTTTCCTTATATATATAAAATACTTATATATGTAGTCTAGAATATTTTTTCTCTATTAAAGTTTTATTTAATATTAATGTAAATAAGAATTTGTGAAAAAATTCATTTAAAATTTTTCTTATTTATGGCTTCTTTATTATTTTATATTGAAATATTTTTTGTTTGTTTTTTTGTTTCTTAGGTAAACTGGTGGATGAAACTGGAGAATATAAATATATGTATATATCCTGTGGAGCTATTGTGTTCGTATCAAGTGTGTGGCTGCTCATTGGCAATATTATAAACTATAGATTGCTAGCAAAAGACAAGACGTTGGAAAAAGCAAGGAAAAAAGTATATAATCCTGAGTCCCGAGAATCTGAACCTTTGAACAAATCTAAACAAAAGAATATTGATGTCAAAAATATGAGAACAGGGAATAATCCCTCTGAAAGAGAAACTAATATATAGCAAGAATCACACCTCTGATTTCAGTGCTGATGACTTTCTTAACATTACTTTTTTTTTTTCCAAAATATTGTAAAGGGTTTTAGTTAAAATAAAACTTCATAATTATGATGAAGAAAATATTCTCTTCAGTGGTAGATGTTAATTTTTTTTTTTTTTAATTTTGGGGCAGTTAAACTTTGAGGTTATGTATATAAAGAATCCATGCAAGGGGTTTATTTCCATACATGACTCTGGCTGAGGTGATACAGTTATTTTAAAGTCTTCCAGTGACTTCCAGTTTTGATTATAGAGATGTGAATTCCAAACCCCTGGTTTCTGTAGTTAGAAGGGGTATGCTTAATCCTGTAAGAATACCTTCTCTAATTTTTATTTTTTATTTGGTATGTGAAATGGAATGAAAGAAAATGAATTTCCATTCACAGTATCTGGAGAACAAAAGAGAAATAAGTTCAAAAAGAGCATTATTACCGTACTATTTTTTTTTTACTTAAAAATCCATGGAGTAAAAGAAATGTATTATATCTGCATACTACTACTGTACAACATGGATTTTAAAAATAAGAACAAGAGTGAAAATAAGGTGATCTTAATTTGAAAATACGACTATTATAAAAAAACATTTTCATGTATAAAATTTAATTGAAAAAAAAGAAAATACTTCATTTTAAACCATTATTTCTGAGCACTGTTGGATCTGATTAATGTATGAACATGGTTTCTTTGAGGGGACCATTAGTACCTGGTGCTAGAGAACAGAACCCTCCAATAACTTCAGAATTTTACCTAATATATAAATTAAATTAAAAGGCTAAATTACACCAAGCAATGAGCTATATCCATTGATTTTTTTAAAAGAATTTTTGTTAGCTATCCAGAAAGTAATAACTAGGGATTTAGTTTAACCAGAACTCATCAGATTTATTTTTCTGCTAAGACATCAACTGGAATCAACTGGAATCCTGGTGGACAGGCTTATACATAGGCCAAGTTGTAATATTTTCCAACACATAGGGGTTATCATGAGATTGCTGTTATGAGTAATTCATCTGAGTAAAGCTATCTAAGAGTGGGAGGGTCTTACAATGAGCCCTCTAAAGTCTCTCATTCCCCAACCTCTCTAAAATGCGAAAGCAAAAAACAAAAACCACAAACAGACTTTGAACTCAGCCACTGAAAATGCCTCATATTGTAGGAATGGCAGCACTTGAAGATTCTACCCTCTACTGATTGGACTTCCTGCTGCCTGTGAACAGAACTAAAACAGGAGACTTTTAAAAAGGCGGCTAGAATTGGAGGCTCTGTGTGCCTTGATATATACTTGTGAAGTTTAGAGATCGTATATAACAACAGCAAGAAGCTTGAATTACTGCAGCTCAAATTCATTTAGTAGTTTCTATTTTCATCAGGATGTGGAAACACCTGGGACTCTGAATCACTCTTGAATACCCTTGTATGTGATAGTTCTGTACATTCAGAACTCTAAATACCATTTTGAATTATAAAGTGCTTTTAAACAAAAAAGAAATTGTGCACTAAAGCTAAAGTTATAAATATTTACATCTATAGAGCTGAAATTTAAGTTAAGATCATGATTAGTAAAAAGTATTTAGTGTTTGATTATTGAAGTGACATCACTGAAGTTGTCAAAAGGAATTTGCTGTTTTCCTTTTTCTTTTCTTTTTATTTTTATTGTGGTAGAGTCAGGTGCTATTCTTATTTTCTATAAGATTGTACCTGGATAACAAGTTTTTTGGGATAGTTAATGTTAAGGATTCAACTTGTAAAATTTATGCACTGTTTAAGCATGTGATCATATTCAGGAAGCTATAAAAAAATTCCATATTTTGTATAACATTCACTATTTTTTGCAAATGAAAGAAGTATTTTTTATTAAGTAAATCAGTATGTGCCAATACCATAGCTGAATTAGTCAGAGTAATGTGGCAGTATATGGTTGTGTTGTGTTGTTGTTTTTAATATTTGCCCAACCTTGAGTCTTGAATGAGCTATTTGCATATTACTAGTGCTTTCTTATGTAACTCTGACTGATTGTAAGAAACACAACATTATAAATTAGTAGCCCTCCAGTGAAAAATGTCTTGAGTTTTCTGAAGATACACATTTAAATTAACATAGATGTCAGACCTGGGAGATGAGAAATAAACTGCAAAATAATAATTGTGGAGTTTTAGGTCTAAGGCTATTGTCTTTTTTGTCACCTGCTGGTAGAGACATGACAGTGGGTGCATTCCAGTGCCTTTCTCCAGAAGGGAGTTTATTTCCACACTAATGAATTTCTTGTCAAAAAACAACTTGTGTTTATTCCATTGTTCCTTGGTCATTTTCACTATCTTTTTATTTCTAACACTGATTATATTAAATTGTTAAAAAAAAGGGGGGGGAAGGAAAGGAAATTGCACTTTTAAAGCACATGATCTGATGTATACAGTTGAGCTTGGCAGTAGCAATGCACAAAGTTACAAATAAACACGCATAAAAATTCCCATGCATGAATGTTGAAAATTGAATCAAAACTTACTTGAAACAGTGATATAAAAATTCACATACAGGACTCGGTATTGTTCCAGGGTAAAATAAATTTTTCTATTTGTTTAGTCTTCCTACTCATGTGAACTTGTTAAAATATTTGTTGCTTTAACAGAATCTTCCAAAGATTGAGAAAAGCCTATCAAAGTCCTAGGCCATTCATTATTATACAGTCACATAAATGGAAGAGGAAATATAGTTGGCCTCTGTCTGCAACAATTAGTGTAGAACATATTCCTTCCCCTAAGAAACAATGGGTTTTAGATGTTCCAGTTATCGTGAAACAGAATCAGAGAACACTATGAACACTAAATCCCATTGCCCTATTGTGGGATTGTGCAGAAGGAAGAGTATCATAAACTAGGTACAAAATAATTCATGCTCACTGACTCATTTATTTTTCAATTTGTGATAACTAAGCACCCCATATTTCTCACCATTTAAGTTTAAAAATACCTTTACTAATCAATGAGTAGACTATTGAGTATAAACTTGTTCTGAGTTATTCCCATCTTTCTGGATCATTGGTGGGTCCAACCAGCACACATGGAAGAGGCCGAGTCAGGCTCTGGGGTCCTTCACGTTGGAATACACGATGTTTCCTCAGTCAACTTTACATGACTCCTGAGTTTCACTTTCTTAGTACCAAGTTCCAACCGCCTTTTGTCACATCCCCCTATGGGAAATAAGTAAAATCATTAGGTTTGATGCATTTGAATGTGCACTTTAGACATTTGGCATTTTTTACTCATTATTCTCTGGCTGCATATGACAACGGCGGATACAGAACAAAGACCACAAGATGCATGATGTAAGATGATGTTATAAAATGTAGAAATACCCTTAATCAGTCAGTTGAAATTTATTTTCCATCCAAAAATACCTTTCCTAAAGAAACTCTTCTAATCTGTATAATGTTTCAGACTTTTAATAATACAAAATAAAATAAAATCATGACCATTAGGCTGAATTTAATAGGAAGAAAGGATGCAAAGTAAGAAGGGAACTAATATTTATTATGTATTTTGTATTATGCATTTTGCTTTCATGATGCCCTTTAATATTCAAGCCAAATCACAAGTATCATCCATCTGATATAATAGATGAGTGAAACAAAACCAAAAACAGACATACACAAAAATTCAGCAACTTACCAAAGTTAAAACATAATATGTGAAGAATCAGAATTGAAACTCAGGTCTATCTAAAAGCAGAAAGAGCCCCCAGGGTGTTCATTAGCATGCTGCCTCCTATCAGAAACTGTAGAAGGAAAATTGGATACAATATAGACACAAAAAATTTAAACCTTATATGGTAAACCAATTAGGTTTAACCGCAATTTGTATTATGATTTATATAGTGTTTATTAGAGACTGCATTTGCTACAAACTAAATACATAATTTCATGTTGGCTGCTTTACTAGCTAGCCCATGTACTACATTATCCTATATCACAGCCATAATTGTTTTAATATGATTTTTTACACAAATAATGGCATATTTATATGACTCAAGAATAATATATTATCTCTGAGGTTGGTTTCAGAAGAAAAATTTTATTTTCTTTATGGTTAAATAATTCGCATATTGGTTGCTACATATTATGACTCAAGAACTAAAAGTACTTAATATAAAACATTATTTTCAGAATCATGATTCCCATTTATAGAATTTTCCCAAACATTGAAAAACAATTTTTCAAGTTATGATATACAAATGATTTGGTTTATCTATTCACTATATATTTATTTCTATCATTTTATACAATTACCCCTATACCCATACTCATTTTTCAAGTTTTTCTAAACATCTGTGTAGTCATTCTTTCTGTCCCTTTATTCTAGAGAGAGAACAAGTGTCATTGCTTTTTTCCTCTCATTTAGAATTTTGGCCTCCTTAGGGTATTGTTCTCCTTAGCTTTATATCAGATGGCGCACTTCTGATGTCTTGCTTCCTTCACAAAGTCACCCGTGCTGTGTCTGGTCTTATTTGTGATTTGCAGCAGTGGCCATATTCCTGGAACAACCTGTTTATAATTTGGCAATTGCCACTTATCTTCACAAATAAAGGAACTCGTCACATGACCGTAGATTTGAGGCTTCCTGGATAAGGAAGGTGCTTACACTTTAGATTTTTTTTTTAATGGAAGGCTTCCTTATGTATAATACATATATACTTGAATGTGATTTTTAAAAATCTACAAAAATCAATCTTTCTGTCCTTGGTCCTCACTATTCAGGATGTTTCTGATTTTCTTAAAGTGCCTGAAAACTTGATGGCAACCCAGCTTACCATCAAGCATTGCACTATAACATCTATTCTGCAGGCTCTTTCAAAACAGTGTCTTCACTGATACTGTATAGTAAATAGATTCCTTATCACAACCAAAGAGCATCAAAATTATTGAGATAAAAATGAAAATTACAGTCTTTACTCATGTTACCTTTTTTAGGTTTTGGTTTCTATATATCTATGTACATGATCTCATGTTTGAGAAATACACTTAAAAGTTGAGGCCTAATCATCAATAATTATAATGCTTGGTATAATCAGAACCAAACTATCCCTGTTAATCATTGAAAATTGAATGGTTTGCTGAGCTCACGTCAAGTTTGTTGTTGTTGTTTCAATATTCTCTGCTCTCGATAGTCTGTGCACTGTAGGTTTTAACTCCATGTGATCCTATGATCTGCTTGAGTGTAGTCTTCTGTCCTCCACAGCCTTTCTTTCACCTTGTTTGACTAATATGCAATTCTGAAAGAATGATGAGAGTTATATTGAGAAACACAATTTTAGGTCTTTGCAAAAAGAATTTTTGACTTTGGTGAAGCATGTGGGAATTCTTTAGACGACATGATTTCTCCCTCCCAATTCTGTGCGCTTTACCTTCTTCCCTTTCTTTACTTTTTATATAATTATTTTCAAAAACTATTTTCTTTTAATTGTTTTCTTTTCCACAATGTCTAGGTTACACCTTTAGAATTTTTCACCTAATTATGGATTTTTTCAGTACAGAGTTTCTGTTTCTTTGGCGGAGTTCGTTAACTTCCCCTATTTGCATGAGCTCCATGTTTTTCAGTCTTTAAACTTGTTAGTAAGATGTGTGATAGTATTTCAGCAGGTGGTTGTTCAGTGATCATAAATTCATTGTCTTTTCAGCAAATATTTGTCTTCACACAATATAACAATCTTTTTGTTCTTTTGTTTTAAATTCAAATATGCAAAATAAGCTAGGAATGCACTGTATGAAAGCATGTGATCAGTATTCTGTTAAGGTGTAGATGGGTAAAACGTTTTGCTCAGATGAACAAAAGAGTGGAATTCTTATCTCATGTGAATGTCGGACAAAGTTTTAAAGCAGTCTTCTAAGACTTTCATTTTAGGTTTGTTGCTGTTTTAGTTTCATATGCATCTAAAAAAGGTTTTTAAGTTTGACCATGTTTCTATGACTCGTTTATTAAAATAAAGCACAAATTTCTGATAGACTATTTAATTGACTTTATTTTTCTACCACATGGTATTCTAAATAAAGTATAAATATTTCCAGATTTATTGAGAAAGAATATGTGAACTGAATTATTTTTTCAGCATTATATATAATTTTTATTTGTATTGTATTTTCTTTTTAACATATTTATGTATCAAAAATATGTTTAAACCCTGGCCGGTTGGCTCAGCGGTAGAGCGTCGGCCTAGCGTGCGGAGGGTTTGATTCCTGACCAGGGCACACAGGAGAAGCGCCCATTTGCTTCTCCACCCCTCCGCTGTGCTTTCCTCTCTTTCTCTCTCTTCCCCTCCCGCAGCCAAGGCTCCATTGGAGCAAAGATGGCCCGGGCGCTGGGGATGGCTCTGTGGCCTCTGCCTCAGGCGCTAGAGTGGCTCTGGTCGCAACATGGCGACGCCCAGGTTGGTCAGAGCATCACCCCCTGGTGAGCAGAGCGTCGCCCCATGGTGGGCGTGCCAGGTGGATCCCGGTAGGGCGCATGCGGGAGTCTGTCTGACTGTCTCTCCCTGTTTCCAGCTTCAGAAAAATGCAAAAAAAAAAAAAAAAAAATATATATATATATATATATATATATATATATATATATATATATATATGTTTAATTAATTTGTTTCATCTTCTCGGCCCTGTAAGTTAGATTTTTGGGCTATATTCACAGTGTTGCAGAATAACAGGTTAAGGGCTTTTTGTCTAAACATGTCTGTTGTCTGAGTAAATGACTGCATAAGCCAGGGATCCCCAAACTTTTTACACAGGGGACCAGTTCACTGTTCCTCAGACTGTTGGAGGGCTGGACTATAAAAAAAAAACTATGAATAAATCCCTATGCACACTGCACATATCTTATTTTAAAGTAAAAAAAAAAACAACTACAATATTTAAAATAAAAAACAAGTAAATTTAAATCAACAAACTGACCAATATTTCAATGAGAACTATGGGCCTGCTTTTGACTAATGAGATGGTCAATGTGCTCCTCTCACTGACCACCAATGAAAGAGGTGCCCCTTCTGGAAGTGCGGGCGGGGGCCGGATAAATGGCCTCAGGGGGCCGCATGCAGCCCGCAGGCCCGTAGTTTGGGGACCCCTGGAAGCCATCCCATTTGTAATGATGAACTTGATAAAGTGAAAACATACATACTTTTCTGAAAATACAGTCTAGCCTTACTTGAATCCTTTATTTCTATAGTAAATATATATATTTCTTCTAACTGAATCATACTTTACAAAATCATGTTTGTAAATTTAATTTGAAGAATATTTGCTGATTCCTGCTGCAGATAATTCTGAGTACTGTATGTAAATTTGATATAATGACTAAGAAGGGATGAATGATTTTGACCAACACATATACTGTATGTTGTTATAGACTATCTAGGTAATTAAAAAATACTTATTAATGATTTTTTATAGAAACTGTGTGTCAGTATTTAAATACTTCCTTTTTGGCTTATGTTTGTATTTTATTTTATAAATAATATTCACTGATTTGTTTCCTAAAAGTAAAATGCCACAATACAAAACACACACTACAAGTTTGTTGAATTACTAAGTCATATGCAAGAAATTATTGTCATTGTATACACTTGAGAAACCTCAACAATATTTTTTGACCTAATAATCTGAGGATGGGTTAATAAATAATTAGTATAAGCTCTATCTCAAACATTCTTTTTTTTTAAATGGTCATTTTATGTAAACAATACTAAAATCTACTAGCGGTGTCTGGCAACAGTAAAACTAGAGTTTCTTTTATTGTAGAGATCCCATTTGCCTTCCTTTTAATTTTATCTAGATAGATATTCTTTTTAGACTCTTCTTTTGATTCTATTTCAGAAAGAAAAAAAAATCACTTTTGATTTGAAGCCTTTTATTTACAATCACTTCCCTCCAAATATTTTTAGCTAGTGTGTTGATATTTTCTAGCATGAGTAATTTCAAAAAACATATTTACCACTTGTATTATTTAACAATTATATTATTTCACCCTATTTTTACATTTGGAGAAGTAGTAAAAGTAAAATGATCAGGATAGAAGTTATTCATAATAACATGTTATTATGAAATAGCTAAAAGACATTCCTCGGCAATAGCCACTTACACTTACCTAACTTTTAGAAATTCTCTAGCAATTGAATTTAAGGGTTAATCTGTACAATTTTTAAAAGAATAATTATAGACTGTACTTTTCTGATTTTTAAGTGAAAAAGGTTAAATGGAGTTTGTTCTGTAGGCATCTTAAACAACATTTTCACATGGTCTATCAATTATAGTTACTATCGTAGTGAAATAGAGAAATAGCTTTTGCTGAAACCTAAAATAATCCAGTCATTTGTTTTTACATGATTTAAGTCATGGCTTTGCATATTTCATTTATCAAAAAATCAATAATAATTGAAAAATCAATGCAATTAACTTAAAGACCTTTCAAAGTTTAAATATATAAGATAGAACCTCTACTTTTTGCCTCTTACTGATGAATGTACTTAAAGTGATTGCGATCTGATCTTGGAATATTTCTGTTATTTAGTATACAGTAGCTCTAAACTTGGCAAGAACTGGCATTTGTATACAATATATATTTTGTCTTTGACTAAACAATGTAAATTTATTGAAATCAGGAATATATTATATTGCTGATCATTTATAAATTGATTATTTTAAAGCAAACTTGTGTGAATAACTGAATCATTTACCACTTAACTTTTATTTATACTATATCCATTGTTATATGGACATACTGTTTTAGAAATTTTTTTCTGTAATTTTAAGTTCACTACATAACTAATTTGAAATGAAATGTTGAATTCCTCTGTGGGGAGGGTACATATTTTGTAGCAGTTTTAAATATATGTTCAAGTTTATCTCTTTCTTATTAGACTGTGAGTTTCTTGCGGACAAGGATATTATCTTAGTTGCAATGACAATTTTAGTGCCTAGCAAAGTGCTGGGCACAGAATAAATCTTTTATTAAGATAAATTGATTAATCTATTTAATTAATAGATACTACAGTACTCTGTTGTGCAGGCTGAATATATATTAGAATAATTATCTGTTTATTTTTTAAAGGAAGATGTAGAAAGCAAACACATAGCATTTTATCTTTAAATTGTTAGTTTATTTTGAAGAATTTATTTTTATTTTATGAATAAACATTTTTATGCAAATGTTGAATTATGTAGCAGCTAAATTCATGGTACATACTAACTAGTTTTATTTTCTTTAAAAATGAGAAATGCTTTTTAGACTTCTTGAAGATAAATGTTGACAATAATTTTATTGACCAAAGGTGCTACTTATTTCCAATCTTTAACTTGCTCATAAATGCTCCTGTCTGCTGAGCTTTTTTATTCTTTTTATCAGGAGGGGTAGGGGGAGGTATGCAAAAATTGAGAATTTTTTTTTTGCCTGAATTATGCAATTTATCACTGTATATCTTTCTTTGTACTCTATTATTTTTGTATTTGAATTATTATTTCTTACTGCTCACTAATTTTTATTGCAGGAACAGGCTGTTTCTTAGAAAGTGTATGCATATAAATTTATATAATATGTAAGAAAATCATTATTAAATTAATATTAAAATGACAAATGTTCATGCTAAATTTTTTAAACAAAATGTACACTGCCTTTTTTTAAGGACCATTAAATGATACGCTAATCAAAAGATAATTTTCAATATCAACTCAAATGTGAGAGCATACTTCTTTCTGAATGCAAATAACCAATTACTGTCAATGGAAGTCACATGTAGTCAAAACACAAGCTGTTTCTAAGGACGGAAATGAAAGGTCTGCTATTTGCTTTATTATATGTACACAGTTTAATAGATTTACACAGAAAGAACACATTCAGTTCAAAAAGAGAACATGATCTGCACCACAGAAGTCCTCCTCAGACCACTTCTCAGCCTATATTCCCTCCTTTAATTTTTTTAACAGACGTTACTTTTTAAAGCAGTTTTAGTTCCACAGCAAAATTGAGTATAAAATGCAGAGATTTTTCATTCTATACCCTGTTCCACAGATGCAACAGACACACTGTTATCACCCAAAGCCCATAGTCCACAGTAGGGTTCACTCTTGGTGGTGTACCTTTTATGGGTTTGGACACATTTATAATGATATTTATCTACCCTGGCAACCACTGATACTTTACTGATTTTAGGTTAGCTCCGCCTTTCTCAGTGTCTTATACTTGGGTTCACACCGTATGGAAGCCTATTCAATGTGGCTTCTTTCATTTTAGTAAAATGCACATAAGTTCCCTCCATCTCTTTTCAAAGCTTGATAGTTCTTTTTTTTTAACAGAATAAGGATTCCATTGTTTAGAAGTATCACAGTTTATCCATTCACTTACTGAAGGACATGTTGGTAGCTTTCATGTTTTGGCAATTATAAAAAAGCTGCTAAAAAAAGCTGTTTTAAGATGGACCAAGCTTTCAATTTCTTGGTTTTAATTACCAAGGAGCATAATTATTGGATCAGTTCGTAAGAGTATGTTTGGTTTTGTAAGAAATTGCCAAGCTCTCTTCCAAAGTGGCTGTACCCACAATGCGTGATCGTTTCTGCTGCTTCATAATTTCACCAGAATTTCTTTTCAATGTTCCAGATTTTGGCCATTCTAATAGGTGTGTAAAGGTATCCTGTTGTTTTAGAGTGCATTTTCCCAATCACGTATGGTATACAGAAACTTTCCACATGTTTATTTGCCATCTGTATTTCTTTTTGTTGATGTGTCTCTTAAGGTTTTTGTTTCATTTTTAAAATAGGAATTATTGTTTTCTTTTATTAAAATTTATTTATTGATTTTTGAATTGTTGAGTTTTGAGAGCTTTATGTATATTTTGAATGACACTCCTTTATCATATAAATATCTATACAGTATTTCTTTCCAGTTAGTGGCTTATCTTTTTATTCTCATCTTTACATTAAATATAACATGTATTTCATTTCTAAAATTTACACACTAATAGTATAAAAATTTAAAATATAACAAAGAGGTTTGACCTGTGGTGGTTCAGTGGATAAAGTGTAGACCTGGAACACTGAGGTCGCTGGTTCAAAACCCTGGGCTTGCCTGGTCAAGGCACATACAGCAAGCAAATACTATGAATTAATGCTTCCTTTTCTCCCCCCTTTTTCTCTTTCTCTCTTTTTTTTCTCTCTCTCTCCTCTCAATCAATAAAATATTTTAAAAAAAATAAATAGTGATTCTTAAAAAAATAAATTTAAAAAAGTAGAATATGCCCTGGCTGGCTGACTCAGTGGTAGAGCGTCAGCCCGGTGTGTGGAAGTTCTGGGTTCGATTCCCAGCCAGAGTGCACAGGAGAAACACCCATAGGCTTCTCCACCCTTCCCCTTCCTTGCTTCCCATCCCTCAACCAAGGCTCCATTGGAGCAAAGTTGGCCCAGGCACTGAAGATGGCTTCATGGGTTCTGCCTCAGAGGTTAGAATGACTCTGACTGGCAAGGAGCAACACCCCAGGTGGGCAGAGCATCACCCCCTGGTGGGCATGCCAAGTGGATCCCTGTTGGGCACATGCAGGAGTCTGTCTCTCTGCCTCCCGCTTCTCACTTTAGAAAAGAAATAAAATAAAAAATAGAATATAACAAAGATAAAAATGAATATCACTTGTAACAGCATCAGCCAGAATTAGTATTTTAAGATGTGTTTGGTCTCTTTCTAGGCAATATTAAAAGTTTAATTTTCAGTAGATATACATGCAGTGTGATAATCAGTGACAATATTTTTCTTCCGAGACAAGAATCTTCATCAATCTCTCATGTAATATTTAAAATTTTATATTTTAACAAACATAAAATTAAAACACAAATGGCAATTAATGTCAGTGAGTTTTCTATTTCAACTTATTATGATAGACTTTAATTCTGTTTAAGGGGAGACAGTTTATTTTCTAATGTAATGTAGAGGTTTTTTAGTTTTTTAAATTAAATTCACTGGGGTGACATTGGTTAATAAAATTACATAGGTTTCAGCTGTACAATTCTATAATACATCATCTGTATATTGTACTGTGTGTTCACCACTTCAGGTCAAGTGTCCCTCCATCACCATTTATCACCTTACACCCTCTTCTACCTCCCCCCACCCCCTTTCCCTCTGGCAATCACCATATTGTTGTCTCTATGTCTCTTTATTTTCTTGACAGTGCATTTTGCAGAGCAGAATTTTTTAATGTTATTGAAGTCCAGCTTATCAATTCTTTCATGGATCATGCCTTTAGTGTTCATCACCAAATCCTAGGTCATGTAGATTTTCTCCTATGTTATCTTCTAGGAGTTTTATATTTTGCACTTAAGACCTATGATTCATTTTTAGTTCATTTTTGTAAAGGTAAAGTCTGAATCCAGATTTATTTTTTGTATGCAGCTACCTGGTTGCTCCAGTATCATTTATTCAAAAGATTTTCTCTTCTCTCTACATTGCTATTGCTTCTGTATCAAAGATCATTGAACTATTTATGTGGGTGTATTTCTTGACTCTCTATTCTGAACCACTGATCTATTTGTTTATTCTTTTACCAATATGACACTGCCTTGATTAGTATAACCTTATGTCTTAAAGTTCTTTAAAATAAGTCTTAAAATTCTCCAACCTTATTGTTCTTTCAATATTGTGTTGGTTATTCTGGGTATTTTGCCTTTCCATATAAACTTTAGAATAAGTTTGCCAGTATCCACAAAATCATTTGCTAAGATTTTGATTTGAGATTGCATTAAATCTATAGATGAAGTAAAGAAGAACAGACTCGACAATATCATGTTTTTCTAACCAACATGGAATAATATTTCATTTAGTTAGGAGTTTTGTAGTTTTTCTTATGTAAATTATCTACATATTTTATTAGATTTATACCTAATTATTTCATTTTATTCAGTGCTAATATTAATAACATTGCATTTTTAATTTTTAATTCCACTTGTTCACCTTTAGTATATAATAAAATGGTCAACTTTTGTATTTTTAACCTTGCGTTCTGCAACCTTGCTATAATAGCTTAATAGTTTCAAGAATGCTTTTGTTGATTCTTGTTAGTTGCATTAGCTAGGACATCTAGTACAATGTTGAAAAGCCATGGAAAAAGGGGACATCCATTACTAGTTATTGCTTTAATTGGGAAAGATTTGAGATTTTCACTAATAAGTATGTTGATTGTATGCTTTTATGTAGATATATTTTATTATGTTGAGAAAGTTCCTCTCAATTCTTAGATTGCTGAGAGTTTTTATCATAAATGGGTGTTGGATTTTATCAGGTTCTTTTTGTGCATATACTGTTATGATCATGTAATATTTTTCACTCCAGGTTGTTAATGTGATGGATTAAATTAATTGATTTTTAAGTGTTGAACCAACATTGCATACCCAAAATAAATTCCATTTTGTTGTGTTGTATGATTTTTTTATACATGTAGGATTGAACTTGCCAATATTTGGCTGTGGTTTTTGCATTTATGTTCATGAGAAATTTGTAGTTTTCTTATAATGTCTTTGCCTGACTTTGGCATTAAGGAAATGCTGGTTTCATAGAATGATTTAGGAAGCATTCTCACTGTTTTATCTTCTGGAAGATATTGTAGAGAATTGGTATAATTATTCCTTCAATGTTTGATAGAATTCACCAGTGAGCACATCATGGACTGGTGGTTTCTGTTTTGGAAGGTTATTAAATATTATTCAATTTTGTTAATAGATACAGGTTCCTTCACCTTGTATATTTTTGTGTGAGCTTTGACAAATTATGTGTTTTAAGAAGTAGATTCATGTCATCTAAGTTATCAAATGTTGGGGTATTAAGTTGCTCATAGTATTCATTTATCTTTTTACTATCCTTTTACTGTCCATAAGGTTGGTAATGATGTCCTCTCTTCCCTTTTTCTCTTTCTTTCTTTCTTCCTCTCTCTCTCTCTTTTCCTTCTTTTTTTCCTTCCTTCCTTCCTTCCTTCCTTCCTTCCTTCCTTCCTTCCTTCCTTCCTTCCTTCCTTCCTTCCTTCCCTCCTTCCTTCCTTTCTTCTTTCCTCCCTTCCTTCCTACCTTCCTTCCTTCCATTTTTTGAAAGAGGCAGGGAGAAAGAGACTGTAACATTGAGCTACTCCTGTATGTACCCTGACTGGGGAATCGAACCAGTGACCAATGTGCTTCCGGAGGATGCTCCAATCAACCAAGTTACATGGCCAGAGCTTACTTTTTTTAGAGACAGAGAGAGAAAAGGGGTAGAGAGAGAAGAGGGAAAGAAAACATTCATTTGTTGTTTCACACAGTTGTGCATTCATTGGTTGCCTCCTGTGTGTACCCTGACTGGAAATCAAACCCTAAACCTTATCATTCTGGGACAACAATCTTAACCGACTAAACTAACTAGCCAGGGCTCAGGGCTCCCTGTTTCTTATATTAGTAATGTGTGTGTTCTCTCTCTCTTCCTCTCTCTTTCTCTCTCTCTCTCTCTCTTTCTCCCTCTCTCTCTCTTGTGATAGAGGCAGAGAGAGAGACAGAGAAGAAGGGAGAGAGATGAGAAACATCAATTCTTCATTGTAGCTCCTTATTTGTTCATTGATTATTTTGTCATATGTGCTTTGATCGGAGGTCTACAGAAGAGCAGTGACCCCTTGCTCAAGCCTGGAACCTTGAGCTCAAGCCAGTGACCATGGGGTCATGTCTATGATCCCATGCTCAAGCCAAATGAACCTGCACTCAAGCCAGCAACCTCATTGTTTTGAAATTGAGTCCTCCACATCCCAGTCTGACACTATCCACTGCGCCACTGCCTGGTCAGGCTCTTTCTCTTTTTTTTTTTAAGTTAGCCTGGCTAAGGTTTATCAATTTTACTGATATTTTCAAAGAACTAGCTTTTGATTTCATTGATTTCCTGATTTAAATTTCACTGATTCATGCTCTATTTTTAGTTTTTATTCTACTTAATTTTATTTTAAATTGTTCCTCTTTTTCTAGTTCTTTAAGGTGAAAAATCAGATGATTGATTTAGAGGTTTCTTCTTTTGTAATACATTTATTCAATGATATACATTTTTCTCTAGGAACTGCTTTTACAACATTCCACAAATTTTGATGTTTTATGTTTTTTATTTAGTTCAATGTATTTCTAAATTTGAAATTTCTTCTTTAATTGTGTTGTTACTTAGAAGTATGATGTTTAATTCCCAAGTATTTGAGGATCTCCCAGTTTTCTTTATGTTATTGATTTCTACTTTAATCCATTGTGGTCTTAGAACAAATAACATGCTTATTATTTTAAGTTTATTAAGTTGTGTTTTATTCCCCAGAAAGTTGTCTGTGTTGGTGAATGTTCCATGTAAACTTGATAAGATGATGTCTCCAATTATAATAGTGAATTTATTGATTTCTTCTTTCAATTCTATCAGTTTTGGCCTCACATATTCTGATTTTGTTAGGCACATACTCGTTAAGGATTGTTATACAGTGTGTCTGTAAAGTCATGGTGACCGGTCATAGGAAAGCAACAAAAGGCAATAGAAATGTGAAATCTGCACCAAATAAAAGGAAAACACTCCCAGTTTCTGTAGGATGATGTGGCAGCATGTGCGCATGCACAGATGATGACGTAACACCGTGTATACAGTGGAGCAGCCCATGGCCATGCCAATCGAGATGTGGATGGTACAGAGGAAAGTTCAATGTGTTCTGTGGCTTGCTAAATTCGAATCCATGACCAAAATAGAACATGAATATTGGCGTGTTTATAACAAAGCGCCACCACATAAGAATAACATTACTCGGTGGGATAAGCAGTTGAAGGAAACTGGTAGTTTGGTGGAGAAACCCCGTTCTGGTAGGTCATCAGTCAGTGACAAGTCTGTAGAGGCTATACGGGATAGCTACCTAAGGAGCCCTAAAAAATCTGTGCGTGAGCCCACGTCGAACTGCACTGAATAGGGAGAGTTTTCCTTTTATTTGGTGCAGATTTCACATTTCTATCGTCTTACGTTGCTTTCCTGTGACCGGTCAAAAGTGCACCATGACTTTACGGACACACTATATTTTCTTGGAGAATTGACTTCTTTATTATTATGTAATGGTAATGCCTTTCTTTATTCCTGATTACTTTTCTTGTTGTAAATAAAATCTACAGCCTAAAATTAGCTTCTCCTACTTTCTTTTGATTAGTGTTAGTATGGTGTATCTTTCTTTATGCATTTACTTTTAATCTACATGTGTCTTCATATTTTAGTGAGTTTCTTGTATATAACATATACCTGTAGTTAGAGGGGTTTATTTTTTGCTCCACTCTGGTATATTTATCTTTATTGGTACATTTAGACCATTGGCAGTCAACATGATTATAGAATAGTTGAACTAAGATCTACCATATTTGTTATTATTTTTTGTGTGTTGCCTAGTTTTTGGTTTCTGTTTTTTTTTTTTTGTTTTTTTTTTAAATTTTTATTTATTTATTTATTTTACAGAGACAGAGAGTGAGAGAGAGGGATAGACAGACAGGAACGGAGAGAGATGAGAAGCATCAATCATTAGTTTTTCATTGCGCATTGCAACACCTTAGTTGTTCATTGATTGCTTTCTCATACGTGCCTTGACCATGGGCCTTCAGCAGACTGAGTAACCCCTTGCTGGAGTCTCGAACCTGGGTCCTCTGCATCCCAGTCTGATGCTCTATCCACTGCGCCACCACCTGGTCAGGCAGGTTTCTGTTTTTGTCTTTAATTTTTTTACTGCCTTGGGTAGCTTTAACTGAGCATTTTGCATGATTATTTTTCTTTGGTCTTAGCATATTGGTTATACTTCTTTTTAAATTTTCTTTTAAGGGTTTCACTAGTGATTTTACTTCTTATTTATCTTTTTTTATTAAATTTATTGAGATGACATTGATTAATACAATTATATAATTTTCAGGTGTACATCTGAGTATTGTATTCTGTATTCACAACCCCATGCCCTACTGATTTTAATAAAAATTTACAATTAACCAAGTCCACTTTTAAATAACACTTGATCACTACACTGCTAGTATGAGTAACTTATAATAACAATATAATCCTAACACTGTCCTTTTTTTTTTCTCCTTCAGTTTTCTGTTAGGCAAATGTTATAACTTTTATAGTAGTCCACAGTTTGGGGGTTTATATATTTATTTATTTACTTTTTATTTGTCTGTTTTCTTTGCTTTTCAGTTTTGGGGGTTTCTATTGAGATATTCTCAAGCTCACAGATTCTCTCTTCTCCTGTGTTCAGTTGACTAATAAACCCATTAGAGGTATTTTTCACCTCTCTTACAGTGTTTTTGATCTTGAGAATTTTTTTCTTCTTTCTTAGAATATTCATCTGTTCTTGCATGCTGTCTACTTTATCCATTAGAACTTTTATCATAGTTGTTTTAAATTTCTGGTCTGATAATCTCCACATCCTTGTCATAACTGAGTCTGGTTTTGATGCTAGCTCTTTCTTTTCAAACTGTGTGTCTGCCTTTTCCAAGTATGTTTTGTAATGTTTTTCTTGATTACCCAGACATGTGGTGCTGGGTAAAAGAACTGCTTAAACAAGCCTTTAGCTAATATGGTAAGCTGTGGGGGAGAGGAAAGCTCTTTATGGTCCTAATTTAAGTCTCAGTCTTGTTGTGCACCTATGCTCTGGACTGTGCACTTCACATCTGCTTCTCATTCTCCCTTTGCCTCTCCACTGGTGGGGCAGGAGAGCTAGACTAGAGGAAGGTGTAACTGGATATTTCCCTTCCTCCATATGGGCAGCTAGAGCCATCTGGAATTGATGTTTCCCCTTCCTCAAGTCAATTAAGCTCTGATAAATCCCCAGCAGGTTATGCCCTGGTTAAATAGGTATTCTGAGTGTAGACTTTGTTAAGACAATAGAATGCTGTGGCATATTTAAAAATGATTCTTTTTTTTCCTTCACACTGCCAGAGCTGTACTTACTTTGAGAACCTGGTAAATCTCTTAGAGTAAAACCAGAAAGTATGGGGCTCTTTGGTTTCCTAGAGTTTTTCATTCCCAGACGCTCTTTTGTTTCCTGGAGTTTTTCATTCTCAGACTTGTCCACACTGAGGCTCCAGCAGTTTTGTCCCTTACTGTTCAGTTTTCTTTACCTCGGCTCTGGTTCTGGTGCAATTTGTTATTCACGAGTCTTATAAGTTGTGACCCTTTGTGTTTGCCTAGCTGTATAATTTTGCGAGCAGAGGTTTACCATGTTACCTCATCTTTCTTACAGATCTAAGAAGAAATATTGACTTTTTAGTTTTTTTGCTTTGTCATTGTTGTTAAGACAGAGTGTCAACTGCTAAGCTTTCACATGACAGACTGAAAACCAGAAGTTCTTTATTTCCAAATGACTTTAAGATGGATCTCATCTTCTATTCATTATTTTTAATTCAAGGACATTATTCAACATTTTAATTTTTGTCATGAACTTTATCACAATGTTATTTTAAATTAGGGACAAAAGTACATTTTTGGCATAATAAAGGAAATGACTCTGTGAGTTATCTTCCTAAAAAGCATTGCTCATATTAATGGGAAGACATACATGGTTATATTTAAAGTACATTTAACGAGCTATTGGTATTAAATTTGTGTCAATTTTAACTACAAACCAAAAACTATTTTGACACAGTTTTTATCTGGAAATGAAATTAATTATGTAACATTTCCTTTAAAATTTTTTTATATGTGGAATTTAGAAACTCTCTTGTGGAACAATGACCTATGTATAACAAAGAAAGTTGAAAAATATTAAATATCATAGACATGTTTGATTTCATATAAGCATAACATTGGCTGGGTGGGGCCAGTGGCACAATGGATAAAATTAACATTTCATGAAGTATTAAATATATATAAAACACTTAGAATTCTGCCTTACTTAATATATATTAACTATTATTATTATCTACTGAGATCCTCCCTTTTGAGTATAATTTTACTTAATGAAGTCATTAACCCGTTCAATGAAGTAAAATTATATGAAATTCCCTAATACTCCATAGTTATTTTAATGTAATTCATTGGTATTAAAGTATTTTACAAGGAATGTATTTTTGCAAGTAAGCAAAGCATGCAGCTTGGTACTGTTGTATTAGTATTAGCTAACTACATCAACTTACTTGAATCGCTTATTCACTACTACATCAATTAAGAATGAAGTCAGAAATACAGAAAATGCAATTACAGTGTCTTATTTTCCACTTAACAAGAAATCTAGAAATAGGCTGCCTAAAAGCTGCTTGCAAGTACTAAAAGATGCCATCAGAGACCAAAGGTCTTTCTGGTTTTCTCCTGTTTATCACCTCATGACAACTGCATCTTCAGTCACCACATTCACGTTCCAGGAGGGCTAAGGAAAGAAGTGCGGAGAATGAAGCACATGCCAACTGAATTTAACCTTTCTGTCATTAAGGCAGGGGTTTTCTCGGAAGCCCATTTCAGTAGCTTCATACTTCTATCCTACTAGCACCAGCTGGTCATATGGCCACTCCTAAACCAATCGCTGGCCAAGGGAATTGTTATGACTTCTTGGGGTCCAATAATAATTCTGCTCCAGGAGCTTAGGTAGAATCTGTCCTCTCTGTGCTCAAGGCCCTTTTATATGTTTCTAACAAATGTAGGCAGTAAGAGAAGGTCAGATGACTATTGGGTGTAAGAAACAGTGTGGAATTTTACTTAATATGCTATATATACTTTCCACAGGAAAAAAATACTATGAAAAATAGTGTCATCAACACTGATAATTAGTCAGAATTAAAAAATCTGTTTTTACTTACATTTTTTCTGAGAAAGACAAAAAAAAGGGTCTGTATTGGTATGTCATAGGGGGTTCTGTATGGAGACCTGGCTAAGTGAGGGGAGGGAGTGAGTTGCCTCTAGTGTCTGCAGGTTTTCCGTACACCAATTTGTCCGTATTCACAAGGCTGTGGGGATACAGGGTCTAAGTAACTGAAATGAATAGAAATTTTAAAAGCACACTGGCAACCACATACACTGAAAGCATACCATTTTATGCATTTGACAAATATATGAGCACTTACAATTGTAGAAATATTGTTCCAAATACTGACTTCGCTGTAAATAATGTAGTAAAACATTCAGACCTCATGGAACTTATATTCTAGTGGAGAAACAATAAACAAGAAAAGAAGTAAATCATTTATTATGTCAGACACTGAGGGCTAAAAAAAATAATAGAGAAGGGAAGGATAATAAAGAGGTTGTTATTTTAGAGAAAATGGAAAATAAAGTGATGTTTACATAAAATGAGATACATTTACATAAAAACCTAAAGGAGGCAAAAATAAGTCATGCAGATTTCTGAGGGAAGAACATTCCAAGTTCCAAGTAAAAGACACAGTAAGTGCAAATGCTCAGAGCCATGTCTGACACATTCAAGAAAGGACAAGCTGTCAGTCTAACTCTACTGAGAAAAAGTGAAGGGGAGTGGAAGAGAAGGCAATAGGGATCAATTTCTAGGGGTTTAATGGTCAAAGACAAGACTTCAATTTGTACACTGGGAGAAAGTAGCATTTTTGTACAATTATTTTTCAAGCTAGAATACAAAAACAAGAACTCTAATGGAAGTATAGAAGAAATCTATAATCAACCCCATAGTGTTTTACCTTCTCCGTGTACACTGCCACGTTTCCCCTGTGGTCAAGGCTCTGATTCCTAGAGGTCTTTAACAGTCTATTTTTAGTGCCTTAACACTCCCCCCCCCCCCCCCCCCCCCTGCACCACCACCTATTTTCTCCAATGACCTTTCGGCAGAAACCTTGGACTGAACCAAAAACTTGAGGCTAATGTGTTCAAAGAGAAAAATTCATTTAAAAACACCTGGGTACAAGCAGGCTGAAACCAACAAAGGGTGTCAGTCTGGAGGGAGGGGTAGGGCAGGGGTTACATAGAATAATCAAAGGGCCTGGGGCTAACACGGCTGACGTTGCTGCACCTGCTAGTGTAAGACAGTTTCTTCTGTTTGTGAACTGGAGTGGCTCTACAGCTCCTCAAAATCTGTTTGTACCCTGACTCAAACAGCTGCAAGGGGGGATTTGCGCTGGGTAACTAAGTCCATCCTTCTTCCTCTTTCAAGGCTGCATTGTTCTTGAAATGGCAGCTGAGTAGCCATTTTATCTATTATTCTCATCTTGTTTTAGTATTGAAAAGGATAGGGGCCTTGTTCTCTTAAGATTGTTTCAAGCTGTGAAGGGGAGTTATGGACTCCTAAGAGAGAAAGCTTATACTTGCTAGGGTATTAGTTGGTATTGGTGCAAGGCCTGGAAGAGGAACAATTGGCTGGCAGTTTTATTGGTGAGAGTCTGGACCTGAATCTGTATGAAGCACATGAAAATCCTGAAAAGACAGAGGCCAAAGAGAAGTATTAATTGAAGGGTTACTAGCGGACCTATGAAAGGTAATAACCAAGTTACTTTTGGCAGAGCCTCCTGTATAGCTGACCAGATGGAGTCCGTGAGCCCTTCTTGGATGAAAGCTTTGAGCCAGGCTACATTTTCTAATATCTTTTGGGTTCTTTTTCTACCTGTCCTGTGAAGTTGACATAAAAACAGCATGAGGCGTTAGTGATCATGCAGACTCCCCCTTCTTTGACTAAGAGATAGTCTAAGGCTATTTGATTGTCTGTCACCGTGCAGGCGAGAGAGTCAAGGGAGTATGTAAGAAGCTGGAAATTCTCTCCTGTATCCTGTCCTGTGTTGTCTGTGATTTTTTTTTTTTTTTTTTTTTTTTTTTTTTTTTTTTTGCAGTTAGAGCATTGTAGGTGATACCTCCTGCTAGACTGGCAACAGTAGTGGTCGCAATTTTTGCAATTATTACTTTAGAAGTACATTTTGACCTATGTTGGGTTAAAGTTGGGGTGTTTATGTTGAGGTTTAAGCAACAAAATGTCAGTAGGGGTATTTGTGAGAGTGACATATCCAATCTCCCACAGATTGCTATCAGTTGTGGGGTTGAGTCACTCTAAGGCAATACTGTGGGATGCACATTTTGGGGGTGAAGATCCTTTGTGAGTGGCTATATTAGGTGTTCTCAAGAACATAACTCCGGAAGGAAGGCAAAGTAACCCTGGGTGATGATGTAAGGACCATGGACTTAGGGAGGAATTATTGAGCCAAGATAGTGTTAAGGTGTTTGTGGAAGAACAGCCCAGATATCTGCTTATGTTTGTGTGTGATTGGATTGGAATGTTTCCCAAGCCTTTTGGGCCAGGGTTTATTTTGTGTAGTTGTAGGTCCTGTGACTGGTGTCTGGGCATATGTGTACATTGTAGGGAAATGATATTAGTCAATGAGAGAAAGCAAAGTTCAGGGTCTCACCAACAGAACAGCTAATGGTGTTAAGGACTGTCCCATTTGGGAGAGAGATGTTTACAACAAGGTCATGGTCGCAGCTGCAGATGAGATATGTTGTAGAATTCATGTGAAAAACGTAAGAGGGGAGGCATCTGAAGGAGTCTTCAGGCTGGATGTAAGGATGAAGGAAGTTGGTGTGGAGAATGGCTTGGGTAAGATGTAAGCAAGGGGAAATGGCATTTTTAGAAGTAATATCAAGTATAACATTTGGTTTGGTCAGATTAGCTCTGAAAGGAGAGCCTCATAGTATATCTGAGGAGTTTGCAAGGGTGCCTATGAGATACGGAAAAGTTCCAGAGGTGGATTGCTGATGGCATAGCCAGTGGCTATGGTTGAGGTATGAGAAAGTTTGCCTACTAAAGGCCCAGGTGGTCCTATAGATGGTGTTATTGAACCATTGGGGAAGGTTAGAGGCTGATGTAAGGAGAGATAGAGTGAGGATAGTACAAAAAAAAAATGAAGTCATGGTCAATGAAAAACAAAATTTAGCCCCCACAGGAATATACAAAATCTCATGAACCAGAAATAAAAAAAGGAAGAAATGGATGAATAGAGTCAACAACCAGAAGAGAGAATGTTTTAACATATCCTGGTTAACCATTTGAGGTTAGACAAATTATGGTGGATCTTCCTTCTCTATTTGGGTCAGTCGAATGGAAGTTGGTGAAGTTACCGGGGACCTCCAGAATTTGCTCTCATGAGGGACTACCCTGACCCAAGTGCTATGGATCCAGTCGGGGAGGCCTTGAACCTGAGCAGCAGTAGGTGTACTGAGAAATGACTGTATGCGGTCCTGTCTACTTGGGTTGTAACTTGTCTCTGGGTCCTGCTGGCTGATGAACACCTGGGTGCCAACCAGGCAGTCCTGTGTGAAATTAGAATTAGGAGTGGGGGATGGCATACTCTGATTAGCAGCCTCCCAAAGGAGGGTGCAAGTAAGAAGTAAAGAAGGAAGGTAATCCCCTAATGAGTCAGGGTTGGGGGTTGGAGGAGTCCCTAGCAGAAAGGTATGATGTACATGAGTTCAAAGGGGCTATAAGAGGTGGAGGCCTTAAGAGTGGTGCTCATTTGCATGAAGGCCAGGGGTAGATAGGCAGTCCAGAATGACTTGGACTCTTGAGACAATTTAGTTAGTTAAGATTTAATGACGGAATTAGCCTTTTCTATCTACCCTAAGGACTGAGGCCAATATAGAGTGTGTAGGAACCATTTGAAGCCTAGGGCGTGAGAAACCTGTTGAATGATTCACCTGACAAAGTCAGGTCCATTATCTGATTGGATAAAGTTAGGAAGACTGAATTGGGGGATAATGTGTTCTAGCAGTGTCTTAGTGGTTGTGTCTGCCCCTTCTGAGGCTGCTGGAAAGGTCTCAACCCATCCTGAGAAAGTACGAACAAACACTAAAAAGTAGTGTAACTTCTTGTGAGGGAAGGGAGTATATGAGTGACCTTGACTTGCCAGTCCTGGCAAAGAACATGTCCTTGAGCCTGATGGAAGGGGAGGGGGAGAGGTTTGAGGCTCCCCCAGGAAGACAGAATAGCAAGTGTTAGGGGCCTTTGTTATGTCCAGCAGGTGGTCTGACAGCTGTTTGCAGGTAAGGAGAAGCCTTAGTAACTGCGGGGGTGGGGGGTGGGGGTTGTGCCCAACATGAAATGAGTTATATAGAGACTGCAAAACTGTATTGGCCTGGGCTTCAGGTAGAATAAAGCGGCTATCATGCAGGGACCACTGGCCCTGCTTTGTGAGCCCCTTTGCAGTGTATTCTGCCTGCTCTTCTAAGGTATAGAAAAGGGAAAATGAGGCTAGGGAGAGAAACTGGCCCTGGTGCTGCTTGAGAGCAGCCTGCTTGGCTGTTCTGTCAGCGAAGTTATTTCTGGCTGCAGTGGGGTTGCTGGGAGCCTGGTGACCAGGGCAGTGGATAATAGCCACAGCCTGAGGGAGGTAGGCTGCCCTGAGCATTTGGGCTATTAATTTTCCATTGATGATAAAAGTGTTTTGTTTGGGGTTTTTTTGTGGTTAGAAGCTGCCTTCAGACCAGATAGCCACGTGTGAATGGAGGGTATGGAAGGCATATCTAGAATCAGTGTAAATGTTAATAAACATTTATCTCTTCTCCAAGGGGAGGGTCCTGGTAAGAGCTATTAACTCAGCCTTCTGTGAGGCGGTGCCAATAGGGAGGGAAAGGCTTCAATGGCTTTTGTGCTAAAGACTATGGAATACCCAGCACAGCGTTCTCCCTTGTGTAAGTAGGAGCTCCCATCAATGAACCAAGTCTGATCTGCTTCAGTTAAAGGGGTGTCTGTCAGATGGGAAAATAGGATAAAGTAAGAGAGCAGGAGGTCAGAGCAGGAATGTAGAGGTTCATAGCAGGAGGGCATGGATAAGAAAGTAGCTGGATTCAGAGGTGGGCAGATGCCAAGGGTGACCTGTGGGATTCCAGGAAAAAAACATGATACTGCTGGACTCTGGAGGGTGACACTAGGCTCTGGGCATGGCACTGGGAGAGCATATCCTTTAGGTTATGAGACGATTAGGTTGTAGAGTCAAGTTGTTTGGAAAGATATGTTACTACCTGTAGTGAGGGTCCTTTTAATTGTCCCAAGAGAGTGACAGTGGTGCCCTGCCATTCATCGGTATATACATAGTATGAATGGTTTAGAGAGGTCTGGTAGTTAGAGTGGGAGCTGAGATGAGGGCCAGTCTTAACCGGAGAAAGAGGGTTTTGATAAGAGCTGTTGGGTCAATAGGCTCTAATAGATTTCCCTTGGTGGCTGGGCCAACTGAGCAAAAGAAGGCTCCACAATCGGAAATACCTGCTAAACTAGGAAAGGAGAGGACGTCCTGCTTTGTTTCAGGGACTGGCAAGGAAGAGATGAGGGAGAGTGGGTCCAGGGTAACTCCTTGGGAGGTGAGGGGTGAGGGCTAGACCTAGGTAAGTGACTGTTAGGGTACCAATTTGTGCCTTTTGGGAGATACTCTGTAACCCTATTCTGCAAGGAAGTTGAGAAGATGAACAGTTTGATTGTTTGAATCTTGTTCTGAGGGGATATGAGGAGTAAATCATCAATGTACTATATAAGGGTAAAGGGTCTTAAATCTAAAACCTGTCAGTTGGTCACTAGGACCTGTCCAAATAGGTGAGGACTATCCCAGAACCCCTGGGGTAGGACCATCCAAGTGAGCTGCTGGGATAGGTGTGTGTCAGCATCAGTTCAGGTAAAGGCAAAGGAGTCTTGTGAATTAGGGTGTAAGGGAATATTTTTAAAAGCATATTTTTTTTTCTAATACAATACAAAGTGAGAAGTTCCAGCCAGAACTTGGGAGAGGATGGCATACGGGTTGGAAACAACCAGGCATAAGGGTTGTACTGCCTGACCGATGAAATGAAGATCCTGGACCCAACAATAGGACCTGTCAGTTCCTTCACAGGGAGAATTGGGGTATTGAAAGGAGAATTAGTGGGGAGTCCATTACAGAGCAGGTGAGTGATAATGGGTTTGAGCCCTCATTCTGCAGGGTCTGGGATGGGATGCTGTTTCTAGGATGGGAACTGATTGGGGTCCTTAACCCTCATCTGAACTGGGGCATGGTGACAGTCTACTGCAGGGGTGACCAGGGAGCTGGGAAAAGGCAGAAGGCAGGGAAGGTTCAGTTAAGTGATTCCCAGCTATTTGTAAGAGGAGTAGGAGGTTAGCAGACCGTGAAGGGCCTGGCATGTCCCCAGGGGTAGTACAGAAAGTAAGGGGGGCATGTAGCTTAGACAGGATGTCTCATCCTAGGATCAGTGTGGGAGCTGAGGGCAGAATTAATAAGACATGGGTAAGGTCTGGGCCCCTAAGGACCAGGACAGAGGAGCAGTAGAACGGGGCTGGGAGACCTGGCCGTCAATGCCCACAACCGAGATACCCGAGTCCCTTGAGGGACCTCTGTATATAAGCAGCAGAGTAGTTTGCCCCTGTGTCAATGAGAAAAGAAATGTACCTTCCTGCCACCATCAAGGTTACCCAAGGTTCAGAAGACGTGATGATCATCTGGGTGTTTGTCCTCAGGCATCTATCAGCTCCAGAAAGGAGAGACCAGCCAGTCTAGGAAGGGATGGGGTCTTACCTAGAGAGGTCCGATCACAGTCCAACTTTTTAATGGGGCCCACTGCAAAGGGGGCAAGCTTTGGGGGCTGGCCTGGATTAGGGTACTTGTTGACCCAATGACCTTCATTGCCACATTTAAAGCAAGCACCTGGTAGGGTGTTAATAAGATGACTTACTTTTTGGATTGCCATTTGTGTTCTGGGATTGGATCTGTGGGCTCTTGAAGGCAGAGGCTAGCATTTGATATTCAGCTACCTTCTGTTTCTTTGTCTTGTCATCTCAGTTATTAAAGACCGTAATGGCCAGTTTTAAGAGATCCTGTTGAGGGGTTTGAAGGCCATCCTCTATCTTCTGTAATTTGTGCTGGATGTCAGGCATGGACTGGGAAATGAAATGCATATGAAGGACTAGTTGCCCTTATGTGCCAGAGGGGTCTAAGGTGGTACATATTTCTCTGAAGGGCCTGCATGAGGCATGAAAAGAAGAGAGTAGGATTTGCAGTGGGTTGCTTGGTGACCTCCTTTAATGTCTCCTAATTTACAGCCTTATGGCTTGCCTGCTTGATGTCCTCTATAAGACAGAGGATCATGTGGTCCCAGTTTCATCTACCTGCCCCTTCTGCCTGGTAGTCTCAGTGGGGTTCATGGGTAGAGACAGCCTCTTCACCTGCTGGGGTTATGCTGGGGGCTTGCTGGTGGGCAGAGCTAGCATGGGCCTGGGCATACATCCAAATATGGTCCTTCCCTGGGTGTTCAAGTTGTGGAGAAGATTACCTGGAAATCATGCCAAGTAAATTTATAGAATTGGGTGAGATATTTAAATTCCTTTCTGTAGTTGGTAGGGTCAATGGAAAAGGAACTGAGGCATTTAGATATTTGTGATAGGTTGGTTAGGGAGAAAGGGACATGGACTCGGCCAATGCCCTTGACCCCAGCTACCTCCCGTAAAAGGCACTCTAAGATGGAGGCTGAGCTAAGGGAGGGAGCAGGGCTGAAGACTGTCCCACAGCAGGTGTGTGTTGGTGAAGAAAGGGTCAGTGGCTGTGGGGAAACCCAGGGGGAAGTAGGGAAGCGTGCTGGAGAGAAATAGGGAGAGAGCTCTGGTTGTGACTGGGGGCACCCTGGGGGTCAAGAGGTTGAAGTGCAGAAGGAGCGGAAGGAGGAGGCGGGGGTGGGGGTCAGTGGTCAGAGAAATCAAAAGAAGAAATACTAAAAAGGTCCTCCAGAGCAGGTGGATACTTCGGTTTTAGGTGGAAAAGGAATATTTGAGAAGGAGAGCAAGAATCACAGAGGTTGGATCATGATTTGAGTGTAAGAAAGGCCTGGACATGTAAGTCTTCAGACCACTTTTTGTTTTGCCAGCAGAAATTATCAAAGTCAGTCAGGATGTTTAAATCAAAAGTGCCATTTTCAAGTGCCACTTGGATGAATTATTCAGCTTGTATTGAGGCCAAGTGGTGTTACATAAAAAGTGAAGCACTTTGGCCTAGAGTCTTGGGCTAAATCGAGGGTCCAGAAGTTTTTCAGGAGACAGGCTAGAGGCATTGTCTTGGGGGTGACTGACTGAGGGTTCCCCATATGTATGACAGGGGATCATCTAGAGGTCTACAAGGAGAAAATGAACTGTCCTGGATGGTGGGATGATCTTTAGGACAATGCAGGTGTCCCTGCTGTCTTAGGCTCACTGGATTAGTGAGACTAGCTGCATTCCAGGCATCCCCATAGAGCAAATGCCAGAACACCCTCCTGACCAACATTAGATTTCTGAAAACTTGCCCTGGACAGATCTCAGGAGAGGTTGGGAAAGTTCCCACTCATAGAGCCACTAGATTCACCCACCTGGAAATGGTTGTTGCATGTTATGGATGTGGCGAGCCAAAACAAGAGGGCGGTAGTCAGTACAGATGTCCAGTTTTTGGTTTGTGTCCACACAGGGAAAGGAAGTTTCCCTTCTTGGCAGATTCAGGAGGCGTGACCAGGAGGTCAGGGGAACCAGTCCCACAATTCCATGGTCAAGGGAGGCAGGATTTGGGGATAAGCCTGAGATGAGCTGCCACCATTCATCACTCCCGGAGTGGCAAACCTCCCCCCTCCCAGGGTCAGGGTTAAATCCTCCTCTGGTACACACCTCTCAGGTGTCAGCACCAGAATGAAAGGCAGACACAGTGGGGTGAACTAAAAACACAACATGAGGTTAATGTGTTCAAAGAGGAAATTTTATTTTAAAAGAGCCCAGGTGCAAGAGGGCTGAAACCAACAAAAGGTGTCAGCCCTGGAGGCAGGTTAGGGCAGGGGTTATATACAATAATCAAAGGGCCTAAGGCAAAAACGTCTGACCATAGCTGCATCTGCTGGTGCAAGACAGTTTCCTCTGCTTGTGGCTTAGAGTGACATCACAGCTCCTCAAAATCTCTTTGTACCCTGATTCAACCAGCTGCAAGGGGGGATTTGGCTGGGTTATTAAGCCAATCTTTCTTCCTCCTCCACACCTGCACTGTTCTTGAGATGGCAGCTGAGTAGCCATTTTATCTATCATGTATCTAATTCTCCAGTTCATTTCCCCTATTACTATTTATTTGTATTCTAGCCAGAATTCAATAAATTCCTCACTACCCTCCCAAATGTCCAAAGAACTGTTTTTGAAACAAAAAAAGATCAAAATTCTGAGCATAGTATTACAATTCTATCTATTACCACTTACTTTTCCAGGCTTATTTTTTAATAAACCCTTTATTGTTATTAAAATGTAGTCACATAGATTTCTTCTTACTTTCCTAAATCTGTCATTTTTTTTGTCTCCTGCTATTCCATAAGACTACAATATCTTTTCTCATTCTTTGACCTGATAAATTTCTACTTTTAAAAATCTAGTAAATGTTTTTCATCTACAGAATTTTGCTGTAAAACTTAATTATTTACTGAACTTCAGTTAAACTTGATGTTTGAATATAGACATCTAATTCAGCCTATTCTAAAATCAGAATTGAATTATCAACAGGCTAAGAAAAATAGCCTAAACAGGTATATGAAATAGGGGAAAATTATGTAAACATGCCAGAAACTAAAATTTCTTGGCTTCTGACTCAATTTAAGTGATCTGTCCCCAGGCACTGAGGATGGATTACTCCATGGCTCCACATCAGGTATGAAGACGAATGGTGAACAATGGAGCAACATCCCCGGATAGGTAAAACTTCACCCCTAGTGGGCTTGCTGGCTGAATCCTGGACCAGGCACATGTGGGAGTCTGACTCTGCCTCCCCTCTTTAGAGTGAAGGAAAAAAATTTTTTTTTAAAAGAAAGAACAAGAGAAAAATAAAATATTAATAAAATGTCTTGGCTCCTTATCAAATGTCCCCTACTACTCTCACAAACTACTATCTTACTTATCTCTCTCTTTTTTTCTTTTTTTTTCCAATTTTATTTTTAATTTTTTTTTTTAATTTATTTTAATGGGGTAACATTGATAAATCAGGATACATATGTTCAGAGAAAACATCTCTAGGTTAATTTGACATTTGATTATGCTGCATTCCCATCACCCAAAGTCCAATTGTCTTCCATCACCTTCTAACTGGTTTTCTTCGTGGCCCACCCTACCAAACCCCCTCCCTCTCCCCTCCTCCACCCCATAACCCCCACACTCTTGTCCATGTCTCTGAGTCTCATTTTTATGTCCCACCTATGTATAGAATCGTATAGTTCTTAGTATTTTCTGATTTACTTATTTCGCTCAGTATAATGTTTTCAGAGTCCATCTATGTTGTTGTAAATGATCCGATGTCATCATTTCTTATGGCTGAGTAGTATTCCATAGTCTATATGTACCAAAGCTTCTTAATCCACTCGTCCACTGATGGACACTTGGGCTGTTTCCAGATCTTTGCTATTGTGAACAATGCTGCCATAAACATGGGGGTGCATTTCTTCTTTTCAAACACTGCTATAGTGTTCTTGGGGTATATTCCTAACAGTGGGATAGCTGGGTCAAAGGCAGTTTGATTTTTAATTTTTTGAGGAATCTCCCTACTGTTGTCCACAGTGGCTGCACTAGTCTGCATTCCCACCAGTAGTGCAGAAGGGTTCCCTTTTCTCCACATCCTCACCAGCACTTATTCTGTGTTATTTTGTTGATGAGCGCCATTTTGACTGGTGTGAGATGAAATCTCATTGTGGTTTTAATTTGCATTTCTCTAATAATTAGTGACATTGAGCATTTTTTCATATGCTTATTGGCCATCTGCATGTCCTCTTTGGAGAAGTGTCTATTCATTTCTTTAGCCCATTTTTTTTTTTTTTTGTATTTTTCTGAAGCTGGAAACGGGGAGACAGTCAGACAGACTCCCGCATGCACCCGACCGGGATCCAACCGGCACACCCACCAGGGGGTGATGCTCTGCCCATCCAGGGTGTCGCTCTGTTGCGACCAGAGCCAGTCTAGCGCCTGAGGCAGAGGCCATGGAGCCATCCCCAGCGCCCGGGCCATCTTTGCTCCAATGGAGCCGTGGCTGCGGGAGGGGAAGACAGAGACAGAGAGGAAGGAGAGGGGGAGGAGTGGAGAAGCAGATGGGCACTTCTCCTGTGTGCCCTGGCTGGGAATCAAACCCGAGACTTCTGCACACCAGGCTGATGCTCTGCCACTGAGCCAACTGGCCAGTGGCATCGTCCATTTCTTGATTGAATAGTTTGTCTTCTTGGTATTGAGTTTTACAAGTTCTTTATAAATTTTGGTTATTAACCCCTTATCAGATATATTGTCAAATATGTTCTCCCACTGTGTAGTTTGTCTTTTTATTCTGTTCTTATTGTCTTTAGCTGTGCAAACGCTTTTTAGTTTGATATAGTCCCATTTGTTTATCCTGTTTTTTATTTCACTTGCCCGTGGAGATGAATCGGCAAATATATTGCTGCGATAGATGTCAGAGAGCTTACTGCCTATGTTTTCTTCTAAAATGCTTATGGTTTTACGGCTTACATTTAAGTCTTTTATCCATTCTAACAGATGTAATGTTGATTTACATTTCTATGATATTAGTGATGATGAGTATGTTTTATACACCTGCTGGCTATTTTTATGTCTTCTTTTTATTGGATTTATTGGTGTGATATTGGTTAATAAAATGATGCAGGTTTCAAGTGTACAATTCTACAATATATCAACCTTATATTGTATTGTGTATTGTATATTCACAACCCCAATGTATACTTTCTTTTAAAAATGTCTGTTCAGTAGGATAACAATGAGACCAAAAAGTATGTCAAAAGTTACCTAGAAACAAATGAAAATGAGCACACAAAACCCTTAAATATATAATATAAGACACAGCTAAAGTAGTCTGAAGGAAATTCAGACAATGACAGGCCATGCAAAATAAATGTCAAACAATGTAAGCCTACATCTAGAAAAAACAAACAACTGAAAAAAGAATAACAAACAAAGCCCAGAATAAGGAGAAAAGGAAATAATAAACATCACAGAGGAAACTAATGGCATAGACACAAAAAAATACAAAATTATGAATAAAACTGAGAGCTAGTTCTTTAAAAAGATAAACAACTTGAGCTCCAAGATGGCAGCGGAGTAGGCGGATGCACAGACGCCCAGCTCTCAACACCAAACTGGAATACAAATCAATTTAGGAAAAATCAGCATGAAAAACCAACACTGAACTGCAAGAACAGCATTCAAAAACCAAGGAGCAAAGAGGAAGCCACAATAATCCTGGTAAGGAGTGCCTGAATCTCCTCTGCTTACAGGAACGGAAGAGGGGGGGTGAGGCTGAGAGCCCAGAGAGGATTTCACAGAGGAAAAAGAGCAGAAACTACTGCTCACAGCCACTTACCTGGTGACCAGGGAGCAAGGTGGGTTGAAAAGACCAGCTTATCTCCCAAGTGGAAAGGACAGGGAGAGGGACAGACTGTGAGGGGCTAAGGTATGCAAGAAACAAAATAAAAAAAGCTGATTCATTCATGCTGGAGGCGGCCATAGCTGGGGGAGGGATTGAAACTTTCACAAAACAGAGCTGAAGTGCCTCCAGATCAGAGATCTCCGGACATCTATCCAGCTCCAATCAGTGCAACAAGACACAGCTGAAAACAAGAAGTGGGGAGGAGGGGCAGTAACTCAGGTCTCCATGGAGATCTGAGATACACCTCCCCCTACTGAAGCTGAGAAAAAACCCTGCCCCCAGTGAGATTAGTTGGTGGAAGAGACCTTCAGCATCTCAGGTTACACCCACAGCATTCCTGGTTACAGTTTCAAGGAAGCCCCCTGCTGAGATCAGTTAACAAGACTATCACCTCTTAAGAAAACAAACAAATCAAGACTTCAAAGCTGCCCAAATCCGAAAGTGGATTACAAATAATAGCTGATACCAATCCAAGAAGACCTAGAAATAACACAACTGAAAACTGGAGGCAGACAACACCAAGCCTAGACTCAACCAACTCTACAAATAAAACAAAAAAAAAAAGAAGATGAGAAGACAAAGGAGTGCAATCCAAATGAAACCACAAGAGACACCTTCGAAAGATGAACTGAGTGATATGGAAATAATCAAACTTCCAGATGCGGAGTTCAAAATAATGATTGTAAGGATGCTTAGGGATTAGAACAACAATGGAGGGGCAGTTTGAAAACCTAAATAAAGAAATAGCAAGTATAAAAAAGAATCAGTTGGAGACGACAAATACAATATCAGAAATAAAGACCACAATGGAAGTAATTAAAAACAGGATAGATAGAGTAGAGGATCGAATCAGCGAGTTAGAGGACAACTGGAATGAAGGCATGAAAGCAGAGAAGAAAAGAGAAAAAAGACTCAAAAAGTCAGAGGAAACTCTTAGAGAGCTCTGTGACAACATGAAGAGAAATAACATCCACATCATAGGGGTTCCTGAAGAAGAAGAAAAAGAACAAGGGATAGAGACTTTGTTCAATCATATCATAGCTGAAAACTTCCCTAAATTAATGCAAGAGAAACTCTCACAAATCCAAGAAGCACAGAGGACTCCATTAAAGAGAAACACAAAAAAACCTACACCAAGACACATCATAAGTAAAATACCAAAGCTAAGAGATAAAGAGAAAATATTAAAAGCTGCAAGAGAAAAAAAAGTTATCACCTACAAAGGAGCCCCCATAAGGATGACATCTGACTTCTCAACAGAAACACTTGAGGCCAGAAGGGAATGGCAAGAAATATTCAAAGTAATGCAGAACAAGAACCTACAACCAAGACTACTTTATCCAGCAAGGCTATCGTTTAAAATCGAAGGAGAAACAAAAAGCTTCCCAGACAAAAAACAACTCAAGGAATTCATTACAACCAAACCAATGCTGCAGGAAATATTAAGGGGCCTGGTGTAAACAGATCAAAGTGGGAAAAGAATACAGAAAAAAAAAAAAAGGAATACACCTTTAAAGAAGAAAATGGTAATAAACAACTACATATCAATAATAACCTTAAATGTAAATGGACTAAATGATCCAATCAAAAGACATAGGGTAGCTACATGGATAAGAAAACAGGACCCATACATATGTTGTCTACAAGAGACACACCTTAAAACAAAAGACACACATAGATTGAAGGTAAAAGGATGGAAAAAAAACGTTTCATGCAAACGGAAATGAAAAAAAAGCTGGGGTAGCAATACTTATATCAGACAAATTGGACTTTAAAACAAAGGATATAGTAAGAGATAAAGAAGGCCACTACATAATGATAAAGGGAGTAATCCAACAGGAAGATATAACTATTATAACTATCTATGCACCTAATATAGGAGCACCCAAATATATAAAACAGACTTTGATGGATTTAAAGGGTGAGATCAACAGCAATACTATAATAGTAGGGGATTTCAATACCCCACTAACATCACTAGATAAGTCCTCAAGAAAGAAAATTAACAAAGAAACAGCAGACTTATTGGAAACACTAGATCAACTCGATTTAATAGATATCTTCAGAACCTTTCACCCTAAAGCAGCAGAATATACATTCTTTTCAAGTGCTCATGGTACATTCTCTAGGATAGACCACATGTTAGGGCACAAAAGTGCTCTCAACAAATTTAAGAAGACTGAAATCATATCAAGCACTTTCTCCGATCACAACGGCATGAAACTAGAAATGAATCACAGCAGAAAAGCTCAAAAATTCTCCAACACATGGAAACTAAATAGCAGGGTGTTAAATAATGAATGAACTAAGAATGAGATCAAAGAAGAAATAAAAAAATTCCTAGAAACGAATGACAATGAGCATACAACAACTCAAAATTTATGGGACACAGCAAAAGCAGTGCTGAGAGGGAAGTTCATAGCAATACAGGCACACTTTCAGAAGCTAGAAAAAGCTCAAATAAACAACTTAACCCTGCATCTAAAAGAATTAGAAAAAGAACAGCAAGTAAAGCCCAAATGTAGTAGAAGGAAGGAAATAATAAAGATCAGAGCAGAAATAAATGACATAGAGGCTAAAGAAACAATACAGAGGATCAATGAAACTAGGAGCTGGTTCTTTGAAAAGGTAAACAAGATTGGTGAACCTTTAAGTAGACTCACCAAGAAAAAGAGAGAGAGGACTCAAATAAATAAAATTAGAAATGAGAGAGGAGAAATAACAACTGACACAACAGAAATACAAAATATTGTAAGAAAATACTATGAAGAACTGTATGCCAAAAAACCAGACAACCTAGATGAAATGGACAAATTCCTTGAAACATACAATCTTCCAAAAATCAATCTGGAAGAATCAGAAAACCTAAACAGACCGATTACAACAAATGAGATCAAAACAGTTATCAAAAAACTCCCAACAAAGAAAAGTCCGGGGCCCGATGGCTTTACAACAGAATTCTACCAAATATTCAAAGAAGAACTAACTCCTATCCTTCTCAAACTATTTCAAAAAATTCAAGAGGAAGGAAGACTTCCAAGCTCCTTTTATGAGGCGAGCATAATTCTGATTCCAAAACCAGGCAAAGACAACATAAAGAAAGAAAATTATAGGCCAATATCTCTGATGAATATAGATGCTAAAATCCTCAACAAAATATTAGCAAACCGGATCCAACAATATATGGAAAAAATCATACACCATGATCAAGTGGGATTTATTCTGGGGAGGCAAGGCTGGTACAATATTCGTAAATCAATCAATGTGATTCATCACATAAACAAAAAGAAGGAGAAAAACCATATGATAATTTCAATAGATGCAGAAAAAGCATTTGATAAAATCCAGCACCCATTCATGATCAAAACTCTCAGCAAAGTGGGAATACAGGGAACATACCTCAACATGATAAAAGCCATCTATGAGAAACCCACAGCCAACATCATACTCAATGGGAAAAATTAAAAGCAATACCCTTAAGATCAGGAACAAGGCAGGGGTGCCCCCTTTCACCACTCTTATTTAACATAGTCCTGGAAGTCCTAGCCACAGCAATCAGACAAGAAGAAGAAATAAAAGGCATTCAAGTTGAAAAAGAAGTAAAACTATCATTATTTGCAGATGATATGATATTGTATATAGAAAACCCTAACGTCTCAGTCAAAAAACTACTGGACCTGATAAATAAATTCAGCAAAGTGGCAGGATATAAAATCAATACTCAGAAATCAGAAGCATTTTTATACACCAACAATGAACAGTCAGAAAGAGAAATTAAGGAAACAATCCCCTTCACAATTACAACCAAAAAAATAAAGTACCTAGGAGTAAACTTAACCAAGGAGACTAAAGACTTGTACTCGGAAAATTACAAAGCATTGATAACAGAAATCAAGGAAGATACAAACAAGTGGAAGCATATACCGTGCTCATGGTTAGGAAGAATAAACATCATTAAAATGTCTATATTACCCAAAGCAACCTATAAATTCAATGCAATACCAATTAAAATACCAATGACATACTTCAAAGATATAGAACACATATTCCAAAAATTTATATGGAACCAAAAGAGAACACGAATAGCCTCAGCAATCTTAAAAAAGAAGAATAAAGTGGGAGGTATCACACTTCCTGATATCAAGTTATACTACAAGGCCGTTGTACTCAAAACAGCCTGGTACTGGCATAAGAACAGGCATATAGATCAATGGAACAGAACAGAGAACCCAGAAATAAACTCACAGTTCTATGGACAACTGATATTTGACAAAGGAGGTAAGGAAATACAATGGAGTAAAGACAGCCTCTTTAACAAATGGTGTTGGGAAAATTGGACAGCTACCTGCAAAAAAATGAAACTAGATCACCAGCTTACACCACTCACAAAAATAAACTCAAAATGGATAAAAGACTTGAATGTAGGCCATGAAACCATAAGCATCTTAGAAGAAAACATAGGCAGTAAGCTCTCGGACATCTCTCGGAGCAATATATTTGCTGATTTATCTCCACGGGGAAGTGAAATAAAAGACAGGATAAACAAATGGGACTATATCAAACTAAAAAGCTTTTGCACAGCTAAAGACAACAAGAACAGAATAAAAAAACAAACTACACAATGGGAGAACATATTTGACAATACGTCTGATAAGGGGTTAATAACCAAAATTTATAAAGAACTTGTAAAACTCAACACCAGGAAGACAAACAACCCAATCCAAAAATGGGCAAAAGAGATGAATAGACACTTCTCCAAAGAGGACATACAGATGGCCAATACGCATATGAAAAAATGCTCACCATCACTAATCATTAGAGAAATGCAAATTAAAACCACAATGAGATATCACCTCACACCAGTCAGAATGGCGCTCATTAACAAAACAACACAGAATAAGTGCTGGCGAGGATGTGGAGGAAAGGGAACCCTCCTGCACTGCTGGTGGAAATGCAGACTGGTGCAGCCACTGTGGAAAACAGTATGGAGATTCCTCAAAAACCTGAAAATCGAAATGCCTTTTGACCCAGCTATCCCACTTTTAGGAATATACCCCAAGGACACCATAGAACAGCTCGAAAAGGAGAAATGCACCTGCATGTTTGTGGCAGCATTGTTCACAATAGTGAAGATCTGGAAACAGCCCAAGTGTCCGTCAGAGGACGAGTGGATTAAAAAGCTTTGGTACATATATACTATGGAATACTACTCAGCCATAAGAAATGATGACATCGGATCATTTACAATAACATGGATGGACCTTGACAACATTATACGGAGTGAAATAAGTAAATCAGAAAAAAAACTAAGATGAATCCATACATAGAAGGGACATAAAAATGAGACTCAGAGACATGAACAAGAATGTGATGGCAACAGGGGCGGGGGGTTGGGGGAGGGGGGATGGGGTGAAGAAGGAGAGAGGTGTTAGGGGAGGGGAGGGGCACAAAGAAAACCAGACAGAAGGTGACAGAAGACAATTTAACTTTGCGGGAGGGGTATACAGCACAATCAAATGTCAAAATAATCTGGAGATATTTTCTCTCAACATATGTACCCTGATTTATCAATGTCACTGCATTAAATTTAATAATAATAAAAAAAAGATAAACAACTTGACAAAGCTTTAACTACAGTTATAAAAATATTAAAGAAAAAGCGGGGACCCAAATAAATAAAATCAGAAAAGAAAGAAGAGATGTAATGATTGGCACCACAGAAATAAAAAGATTGTAATATAATACTATGAAGTATATGCCAACAAATTAGACAACCTGAGTGAAATGGACAAAGTTCTAGAAACATATAATCTTTCAAAACTCAATCAGGAAGAATCAGAAAACCTGAATTGACCAATCACAACTAATGAAATTAAAGCAGCAATTTTTTTCCCCCAGCAAACAAAAGTCTTAGACCAAATGGCTTTTCAAATGAATTTTACCAAACATTTATAAAAAGAAAACAAAACAAAACAAAAAACTAACACTTATTCTTCTTAAAATATTACAAAAAACTCAAGAAGGCCTGACCAGGCGGTGGCGCAGTGGATAGAGCGTCGGACTGGGATGCCGAGGACTCAAGTTTGAGACTGCGAGGTCGCCATCTTGAGTGTGGGCTCATCTGGCTTGAGCAAAAAGCCCACCAGCTTGAACCCAAGGTTGCTGGCTTGAGCAAGGGGTTACTAGGTCTGCTGAAGGCCCACGGTCAAGGCACATATGAGAAAGCAATCAATGAACAACTAAGGTGTCGCAACCAAAAACTAATGATTGATGCTTCTCATCTCTCTGTTCCTATCTGTCTGTCCCTATCTATCCCTCTATCTGACTCTCTCTCTGTCCCTGTAAAAAAAAAAAAAAAAAAAGAAAGAAAAAGAAAAAAATTCAAGGGGAAGGAAAACTTCTAAGCTCTTTCCAGGAAGCCAGCATTGTTCTAATTCCATAACCTGCTATAGACACTACAAAAAAAGAAAATTATAAGCCAGTATCCTTGATAAGCATAGATATTAAAACCTCAACAAAGTATTAGCAAACTGGATACAATACCTTAAAAAGATCACACACCATGATAAAGTGGGATTTACTCCTGGGATGCAAGATTGGTATAATATTTTCAAATCAATAGATGTGAGTCATCACATAAACAAAATAAATCATAAAAATCACATGACCATATCAATACATACATAAAAAGGATTTGATGAAATCTGGCACCCATTTATGATTAAAAAAAACAAACAACCTTTTAACAAAGTGGGAATAAGAGGGATCATAACTCAACATGATAAAGACCATAAATAACAAACCCACAGTCAGTGTCATAGTCAATGAGCAAAAACTAAGAGCATTTTTTCATAAGAGCAGAAACAAGATAAGGATGTCCATTTTCACAACTCTTCTACCACATAGAAGAAATCCTATACCACATAGAAATCCTAGCCAATTAAAGAAGAAGAAGAAATATAAGGCCTATAAATTGGAAAGAAGTAACACTGTCATTATTCACAGATGACATGATATAGCATGTTGAAAACACTAAAAACTTGACCAAAAAACTACTAGATCTAACAAATAAATTTAACAAAGTAAAAGAATACATAATTAATATTCAAAAATTGATGAAATTTTTATACACAACAATGAAATAATGAAAGGGAAATTTAAAAAACAATTTCATTTACTATTGCAACAAAAATAAGGTACCTAAGAATAAACTTAACCAAGCAGGTGAAAGACCTGCACTTGGAAAATTATAAACTACTGAAGAATGAAATTCAGGAAGATAGAAATAGGTGGAAGCATATACTGTGTTCATGGATAGAAAAAATTAACATCATTAACATGTTCATACCACTCAAAGAAATCCAAATGTTTAATGCGATTCCTATTGAAACAGTAATGCCATATCTCACAGATTTAGAATAAAATATTCCAAAAATTTATATGGAACCACAAAAGATCTTGAATAACCTCAGTAATCTTAAACAAAACAAAGTTGGGCCTGACCAGGCGGTGGCACAGTGGATAGAACATTGGACTGGGATGCTGAGGACCCAGGTTCGAGACCCCAAGGTCACCAGCTTGAGTGCGGGCTCATCTGGTTTGAGCAAAAGTTCACCAGCTTGGACCCAAGGTCACTGGCTTGAGCGAGGGGTTACTCGATCTGCTGAAGGCCCACGGTCAAGGCACATATGAGAAAGCAATCAATGAACAACTAAGGTGTTGCAATGTGCAACGAAAAACTAATGATTGATGCTTCTCATCTCTCAGTTCTTGTCTGTCTGTCCCTATCTATCCCTCTCTCTGACTCTCTCTCTGTCTCTGTAAAAAAAAAAAAAGAAAAAAAAAGGTGGAGGTGTCACACTACTTGATATCAAACTATATTTCATGGCCATAGTAATTAAAATAGCATGGTATTGGCATAAGAATAGACATACCGATCAATGGAAAAAAATAAGGAGCCCAGAAATAGATGCAAACCTTTGTGGCCAATTAATATTTCACAAAGGAAACAAGAATATACAATAGATTAAAGATTGTCTTTTCAGTAAATGGTGTTGGGAAAATTGGACAGATACATGCAAAAATATGAAACTAGGCCACCAGTTTACACCATGCACAAGAATGAACTTAAAATGGATTAAGGACTTAAATGTAAGTTGCAGAACCACAGAAATCCTAGAAGAAAACACAGGCAGTAAGATTTCAGACAC
This sequence comes from Saccopteryx leptura, assembly GCF_036850995.1. Taxonomy (NCBI): domain Eukaryota; kingdom Metazoa; phylum Chordata; class Mammalia; order Chiroptera; family Emballonuridae; genus Saccopteryx; species Saccopteryx leptura. The sequence goes on along the minus strand of NC_089504.1, from coordinate 175,582,133 downwards.
TTCTTATAGCAAAATTTTTGCAGATATATCTCCTCAGTTAAGGAAAAGAAAGGAAAAAATAAACAAACGGAACTACATCAAACTAAAAGCCTTTGCACAGCATAAGAAAACCATCAACAAAATAAAAAGGGAACCCACTAAATGCAAAAACACATTTGCCAATGATACATCTGATAAGGAGTTAATTTCCAAAATACTGCATTCCCCTATGTATAAAACGCACATTTTTTTGAAAAATTTGGGGTCTAAAAATTGGGTGTGTGGTTGTAGATTTTTTGACTTGCATTTCCCACCTTTTGTGCTTGTTTTTGTGCTCATTGTTGAAGACAGTGATATGTCATCAGACACAGATGAGGATGGGAGTTTTGACAGTGATGAGGAGTTCTATGAATTTTATCATGAATAAAACTTGAGTTCAATAACTTTATGTAGTACATTTTTAAAATTTTGGGCTCCAAAATTAAAGTGTGTCTTATACATGGGACTGTCTTATACATGAGGAAATACGATATGTTAAAGACTTATACTATTCAACACCAAAAAGACAAACAACCCAATTAAAAAGTAGGCAAAGGACCTGAATAGACACTTCTCCAAAGTGAACATACAGATGGCCAATAAACATATGAAACGATGCTCAGTGTCACTAATCATCAAGAGATGTAAATTAAAACCAAGGCTGTCATCATGGTTTTAATTTACAAACAAGTTTTGGCAAGAATGTGGAGACCAGGGAGCTCTCATGCATTTTGGTAAATATGCAGAGTGGTGCAGTCACTGTGGAAAACAATATGAATTTTCCTCAAAATATTAAAAATGGAAATGCATTTTGACCAAGCAATCTTACCTCTGGGTATGTATCTGAAGAAACCTGAAACACCAGTTCAAAAGAATATATGCACCCCCTATTCTCATTGCAGTGTTGTTTTTAATAGTCAAGATCTAGAAACAATTTAAGTGCCTGTCAGTAAAGGAGTGAATAAAAACACTGTGGCACATTTGCACAATGGACTACTACGTGGCCATTAAAAATAAAAAGGAAATCTTACCTTTTGTGACGGTGTTGATCAACATGGAGAATATTAAGTGATGAAATAAGCTAGTCAGAGAAAGACAAATACTATATGATCTCACTATTATATGGAATCTAGTGAACAAATAAAATTGAAGAGCATAATGGAAACTGAGACATGGATACATGGAACAGACTGACAGCTGTCAGATGGGAGGGAGCTGGGGAGCTGAATGAAAGAAGATGATGAGAGTAAGCAAAGAAAAGATAACACAGTATAGATAGCACATAGACATAAACAACAGTATGGTGATGGCCAGAGGAAGAGATGTTAGGGGTAGAAGGAGGTGGGTAAAGAGTGGGGAAGTGGGAATAGAAAGAGACTTTACTTGGGGTGATAGATGCATGATGCGATGTGCAGATGAAGTTTTATTGAATTGTATACTTGAAACCTGTATGAGTCTGTGAACCAAAATCACCCCAGTAAATTTAATTTAAAAAATGTCTATTCAGATTCATAGCTTATCTTTTAACTGGGCTAGGTTTTTTTTAAATTGAGTGGTACCTGTTTATCTATTTTAGATGTTAATCCCTTATTGGGTATATGGTTTACAATGTTTTTCTCCATACTCTAGGTTGCCTTTTCATGTTGTTGACTGATTCCTTTGCAGTGCAGAAATGTCTTAGTTTAAAGCCATCTCACTTGTCTAGTTTTGCTTTGATGCTTATGCTTTTGGTGTTATTTCCAAAAAAATCATTGCTCAAACCATTGTCAAGACATTTTTCTATATTTTCTTCTAGGAACTTAATGGTTTCACATTTTATGTTTCAGTTTTTAATATACTTTTGAATTCATTTTTGTTTATGTGTAAGAGAAGAGTCCAGTTTCATTCTTCTACATATTGACATTCAACTTTCCCAACATAATTTATTGAACAGAGTGTTTCCCCCCATTGTATGTTGTTTTCACCCTTGTCGAAGATCTGTGGAAGTAGATGAATGCATTTATTTCTGGCCTCCCTCTTGCAGTTTAAATCATAGAGTATCTCCACCTAGTAGCTTTCTTAGAAATCCTGAGATTCTCTCTAATTGTATGATTTTGGGTCATATGCTCATCTTTCAACTAATCTCTGTGTCTGAGGAATGCATGGCTTTTCTTTGGCTGAATTTTAGAGCTGTTTTGCCTAGAGCCTCTTCTGACCTTTGCTGCTTTACTGTGAGTGGAAGATATTTCCCTTATACAAAGAACTCATAAAACTCACCAACAAACAAACAAACAATCCAATAAAAAAATGGGAAGAGGACATGAACAGACACTTCTCCAGGAAGAAATACAAATGGCCAACAGATATATGAAAAGATGCTCATCTTCTTTAGTTATTAGAAAAATGCAAATCAAAACAGCAATGAGATACCACCTCACACCTGTTAGATTAGCTATTATTAACAAGACAGGTAATAGCAAATGTTGGAGAGGCTGTGGAGAAAAAGGAACCCTCATTCACTGTTGGTGGGAATGTAAAGTAGTACAACCATTATGGAAGAAAGTATGGTGGTTCCTCAAAAAACTGAAAATAGAACTACCTTATGACCCAGCAATCCCTCTACTGGGTATATACCCCCAAAACTCAGAAACATTGATATGTAAAGACACATGCAGCCCCATATTCATTGCAGCATTGTTCACAGTGACCAGGACATGGAAACAACCAAAAAGCCCATCAATAGATGACTGGATAAAGAAGATGTGGCACATATATACTATGGAATACTACTCAGCCATAAGAAATGATGACATCGGATCATTTACAGCAAGATGGTGGGATCTTGATAACATTATAGGAAGTGAAATAAGTAAATCAGAAAAAACCAGGAACTGCATTATTCCATACGTAGGTGGGACATAAAAGTGAGACTAAGAGACATTGATAAGAGTGTGGTGGTTACGGGGGGAGGGGGGATAGGGAGAGGGAAAGGGGGAGGGGGAGGGCCACAAAGAAAACTAGATAGAAGGTGACAGAGGACAATCTGACTTTGGGTGATGGGTATGCAACATAATTGAACGACAAGATAACCTGGACATGTTATCTTTTAATATATGTATCCTGATTTATTGATGTCACCCCATTAAAAAAATAAAATTATTAAAATTAAAAAAAAAATTGAGATGTTGAACCAAAGAAGAGAAGATTCTGGTTGGGCAAACACAGATATGGCTACTATATATTGAAAAAGAAAATGGTGTCTTTAAGTTACTATATTTTCACTAATTATATTTCTTCATTTCCAATTTGCTTTAAATGTGATAACTTATGCCTCAATGAGGTTCAAATTAAAAACATTATTATCATTATCATTATTCTATCAACCTTTTTGACTTCTATATGAATAAGAACCCTATTACAATGAAGTTTGCCTATTATCTGAAGTTAAAAGTCATTTAACCATTTCTTATTTAGGGGAATAATTGACTGTAGCATAACTATATTCACTATCACTAAGAAAAAATATCATAATGTATTTCAGTGTTTAATCTTAATTATCAACAAAAAATCTTTTTAGAGATGTTTTTTACATTTTTAATAGAATTTTTATAGGTGTTGTATATGAAATTTTTATTTTAAAATTAAGAAATTGATTAAACTTTGGAGTTACTAGTTTTATATTACATTCTAGCAAGTGAATATTACATAAATTGAAAACATAGTGATATGATATAAAGCATATGAATATCATTTTTGGAAACACAGAAGCAGAATTTTATATTAACAACAGGAAAATGGTGATTATGGAAATTTTTTTAAAGTGCTAATTATTCTATCACAGAATATATTACACAACACATTAGGTAAAAATACTTTTAACAGAAGCAGTATAAGGAGAAAGTTATCTAGAGATATCATTAGCAGAGCACAATAGTGATAGAAAGATGCAGCTATACCATTTATAAGTATAGAAAATAACCTGTGAAATAAGTCAAATACATAGAAACAGAGAGTAGAAAAGTGTTTGCCAGGGGGAAGGGGGAAGGAACTTAAGAAAAGGTATGTAAAAGGGTACAATCTGTCAGCTATAAGATGAATAAGGTCTGAGGATCTACTATAAAACATAACAACTATAGTTAATAATATATAATTAATTTGCTAAGAGACTAGAACTTAAATGTTCTCACATACACAGAAAAAATAAATAGACAATGTGATGGGCATGTCAGTTAACAAAATGGAAACAATTCTTTCACAATGTTATATTTATCAAATCACCGCAATGCGCACTTTAAATATGTTATATTTTTATATGACAATTATACCTCAATAAAACTCAAAGTATTTTTTAAAAAGAAAGAGATGAAGTGTAGTATGTATGCATTGTCTCTAAGAATACTTTCCCAGTGATTTTCACATGATGTTTTGTAGACAAGGCCTTTTTCAGAAAGTGGAGAAGTCATCTCTGGGACAAAGAAAAGAGCAAGAAAGTACCACAACACCAACACACTCATTGCTTGATTGAATCCAAGCAAATATTATCTTTCTTTTTTTTCTTTTTCATTTTTTGTTTGGAGCAGGGTTGGAGAGGATTCTCCTAACCATTTTATTTGAAAAAAGATTCTACTGCTTTATATAAAAGTTTGAAAGAAATAAAAAAAAAATAGAAATCTGAATTTTTTTATTATTATTTAGAATATTAAATTTAACAGGGTGAGATTGATCAATAAGAGTACATATGTTTCAGGTGAATTCTTAGTCATTGTTATTAACCATTTCAACTACAATGATCTAGCTTGAATAAAAAGAAAATATTGACAAGACATGCTTCATGGAATTTAAGGAAGACTGCAGGCATCAGGGTATCTTCTGGTATACTGAAACTTGACACACTCAAAATAGTCTCTGCTGTTCCAGATCTCTACTTTTCTTCATGTACACCTTCAATCTGTCCTATGATCAGGGAACATACTTTGATGTTATATCCATACGACTCACTGACCACAGAAAACAAAGATACCCTCAACCCCCGGAACATGTATATATACAAGCATTTGCAACCTCAAAACACAGACATGTTAGTTCCAGTTTAAAATCAAGTAGAGTGATTCCTTTCTTGATTTATACTCATACCTGGATCAATCTCTTGAATTCATTTCATTAGTTATAATTCAGCTAGGGCAGGGGTCCCCAAACTACAGCCCACAGGCTGTATTCCATTTATCCGGCCCCCGCCACACTTCCGGAAGGGGCACCTCTTTCATTGGTGGTCAGTGAGAGAAGCATGGTTCCTATTAAAATACTGGTCAGTTTGTTGATTTAAATTTACTTGTTCTTTATTTTAAATATTGTATTTGTTCCCGTTTTGTTTTTCTACTTTAAAATAAGATATGTGCAGTGTGCATAGGGATTTGACATAGTTTTTTTTTATAGTCCGGCCTTCAACCGTCTGAGGGACAGTGAACTGGACCCCTGTGTAAAAAGTTTGGGGACCCCTGAGCTAGGGTCACATCACTCACTGCCTCTGGGATCAGGTACCAGGTTCTATTGGTGCAAACAGGTCACCACAATAACCAATGAAAAAAGTGGTTAGCATAATTTGATTAACTGCTTTAATTCTCTATTACTTTTTCTCCCCTCTTCACAGAAAACTTTGGATTAAACAAGGGCAAGGCATGGGGGAGTAAACATAAAGAGAGGCATGTTGGAATCTTCAGTCAATTTAATTTCAAAAAATATTTTCTAAATTTTTAGTACCTTAATGTTTAGTACCTTAATTTAAATACAGTATATAGGTATTTTGCAATTTCAAATCACATCAAGTGAGAAATTAATATTTTTGTGTTTATCAGAAGAGACCATGGGATTGGAAAGATTTAGAAAATTGGTATAATGGGACTTGTTTTGTGGACAAATATAAACTCTGATATAGATTTCCACATAATGCTTAGAAACAATTAGGCTATAAGACAGCAAAGGAACAAGAATTAATTTTCAACTAATTTGTCACCCTATAACTAGGGAATGTTTAGTAAATCCTCTGGATATTAATGAACTCTAATTTTTAATCGCACTTGAGATAACATCTTCACTTTCTTGTTTTCTGTTTTTATTGCAGCATTAAAACAGATAGAAAGCACTAAATTAGCAGTATTTACAACAGATTGAATTCTCAAATATTTTTCAGTGGAAGAATATTCCTTGTCGTTTTCCGGGAATTATCTAATTTTACCAATTTTATTTAATTTTTATTTATTAAAAGCATGTACCAAGAAAAGGATTTAATGAACCTATCCATCTGCTGAAATATTTAAGAAGACTTGTGTTTGTGCTTGCTTGTGCACACATGTCTATAAAGAGGGGACTCGTAGCTTTTATCAGTATTTCCAAGGTATTTGTGAGCAACAACAAAATTGTGTGAGAAGGGCCAGTAAAGAATGTGAAAAACAAAAGGTTAGTTTATTTAAATAGAAATATGTCAGCAATTTGAACAATTTTGTCCTAGTTCACTTCATTGGGTCCCAATGAAATACAATGAATGTTAACACTAGCAATACTTTAAAAGGTAGGTCAAATGCTTGCCATAAGTTGGCCTATATTAATTCCATACATTATATAATTTAATACTTGGCCCCAACCTGTAAAATATATATGATCATCCCTACACTTAAATTGAAAATATTGTAACTTAGAAAAGGGAAATATTGAATACCTGGCCTGGGACATATAATAGTGAACGAACAGCCAGAATTGAACCCTGTTTCTGGTTCTCAGCCCCATCATCATTCTAGAAATAGGGTAAATGCTCAAATATGAATTGAATTAAAATGTTGACATGAGATATGTGTGATAGGCTAAGAATGAAACATATTCACCTATAATTAAACTGCCCTTCAAGTAAATAAATCATAACATTCCTTCTATTTTATCCTCATCCCGTTAGTATTCTTTCATGTAATTTGCATGAGAAGTTCAAGATAAGTGTTCCCTCAAATACTGGGGCTCAGAAGTTACAAGGCAAATTTTAGCAAGTCTGTGGCTTGTGCCACGGTGCATAAAACCAGCTCCTCTAGACCTTGCTGTCCTGGTGCTGGGAGTGCTCTGGGGAATGGAATGGCACTGGGGCATGCAATACAAAGCAGTGACCCTGGAGGCCCAGAAGGCTGCCTTCTTGGCCAAACTCAGTGCTCAAGGAGTAGGATCTCCTTGAAAATGCACTGGAGCTCACACAAAGGACAAATGGTTTAATTAAAAAATTCAGGCCTAAGCATCCCAGAACAAAAGCAAAAAGGGAAATGATATATGTATTTTCATTATTCCTTCTTGGAGAAGGTAGTCAGAACATTTCACTGGTTTCATACAAAGACAAGCAGTTCCAGCACTTTCTAGGTGCCCATCCACCCTGATATACTGAACCTCAATCCCTTATCAGGAAGGTAACTGTTCAACAAGCTCCCAAGACAAAAAAGCAAGGGCTGAGTTAGCGGCTCCATCATCTGGTCACCCCCACTGTCTTCCTGTCTGCCAAGGCATCACCCAACCTGCAACACACATATTATATTACCTCTCTCTTTCTTAGGGGCCAATACAACTTCCAAAGTCAATTTAATATTGTCACAAGACTGTGGGAAGTTCATATCCCATACGTTATCTAGACAATATGATGGAAAAAGTCTCTTAAATCATTTTCAGTGTAATTCTTGGATAACTTGATGTTTGCTCATCAGCTGTAATAACTTGATTATACAAACTATCTAGTACTCATAAAATGGTAGCAAGGATGCATGAACTGTTGATAGGATTATTTCATCTATTCTGCCAGTTTTTATTGATCACCTACGGTAGGCCAGAAGCTTCACTAAGGTCTGATGATATGATGATAGAAGACATGGTCCCTGGCCTCAAGATATCAGATATTGGTCATGGCTGACTGGCTCAGTGGATAGAGTGTCAGCCCAGTGTGCAGACGTCCTGGATTCTATTCCCATTCAGAACACACATGAGAAGTGACCGTCTGCTTCTCTTACCCTCCCATTTCTCCTTCTCTTCCTCTTCCCCTCCTGTAGCCTGTGGCTCAATTGGTCCGAGCATTGGCCCCAGGCACTTAAGATAGCTTGGTTAATTCAAGCATCAACCCCCAATGAGGGTTGCAGAGTAGATTCTGGTCAGGGTACATGGAGGAGTCTATCTCTTTTCCTCTTAATTAAACAAAAAAGATACCAAATATGAGATAATAGAAATAACATATATTTGTCTCTGCCTCCTGTTCCTGACACAAAGCTCCTGAAAACCTTGTCAGTTCCCGGGTGGCAGGTGCACGAGGAGCAGCTTTTGTTTTAAAGTTGGTCTTTGACCTGGTTCCTGACAGAGGGCTCCTGAAACCCTTATAATTTCCTGGGTGATAGCAGTGTCTTTTGTTCCAATCGAGTAACTCTCGATGAGCTCCTGGATGAAGGCTACTCATCAAAGTCATGGTTAAAAGTTAGGAATTAAAAAAAAGAAAGAAAGAAAAAGTTAGGAATTTTCAGCCTTACTCATTTGCCTGAGAGGGAATAAGGGTTAAAAATAGAGTCAATAATTAACTACAATGGAGCCTCCACCAAAAAAAAGCCATAGAATGCTATTTGGGGGGCTTCCAGATTTGCAAACACATCCATACTGGGAAGGTAATGCACCCCAATCTACGAGCACAGAAGCTCCTGCTCTTGGGATTCTCTCAGACCTTGCCCAGTTTACTTATCTCTTCATTTAGCTGTTCATCTGTATCCTTTAGCATATCCTTTAATAAACTAGTAAATGTAAAAAAATATAAACATAAAGTCATCTCTTATTTTTATTATTGAGACAGAATGTGTGCCAGAGTAAGGCAGAATTCCTTAGAAGTACAGAAAATAACTGAACTATTGCATTCTTTCTTCTGGGCACCCCACATCAACTAAAATTGCATAAAGTCACATTAGCCTCTTGATAACACCATATTGTTCATTATAATTCAGGAAACTGACTCATTTTTATGTGGGTTTCTATAAAACTTTATCTCTTTCATCTGTATACTTGCTGTAGTTTTATTGGACTCAATTATTGTATTTTACATTTATTTTTATAGCAATATATATTATAGAAATATTAGTTTTAATTTAATTTAAAGCTAACTTATTAAAAATTAGTTACCGTGTTGGTGAGGGGGAAAAAATTACCTATCAACAGCTAGCCTTACTGCTATGGGAGAGTGTCTGGAATAGGAGTTATTGATATATCTTTTGGAGTTTTTGTGCCTGAATGAAGGAAAATTGCATCTTCCACAGCTTAAAAAAAAAATAGCCCCCTCAGAAATAAAGATCTAAATCAGCTTGCCTAGAGTATAAAGATGGTATAGACTCAGCAACCCAGCATTGATAAGAAAAAGGCAACTGAAGTCTTAGACTCCTCAGGGAGGAAGATTGTCATCTGACTGGAAAAATATCTAGAATGGTTACTGTGCTGGACAAAGGGAAGGGCAATCTGGAATGGGTGGTGGCGAGTGAAGATAATAAACATTATTTATGACCGCAGAGAAAGCTGCAACACTAACTCTAATAACTGAATCTTGCTAAAAGAACGTGGTTGGCTACCACATTGAGATCAAGTGAGTTACAAGTAGATCTGAGGGGTGCAAGGGTGAGTTAGGAACAGATACTTTTGTTGGCCTGAAACACAACTTCTTACCTCATGTCTCCTTTCAGCTGCAGTGGGGGTAGATACTTCAGTGCGGGGTGACAGCACCCCACCACAAACATGAGCTGCCCATCACGCAGCATTTCTGTCTCATCAGTCTCACTGAAGATGCAGAAACCAGGTACCAAAATTTGCTTCACAGGTTTTGTTTATGGGGGAACTCAAACTAAATCAATTATGAGGCAACATGGAAAAATAAGGATCTTTTTGCGCATAACAATGAACTCAAGTTTCCAGTAAGTCAAAATAAGACAAAGAGTAACAAATATAGTAACAATAAAAAGAGTTTTACATTACATAAGTTGACAGCAGGAAGGATTTTAGTGTTGGGGGAAAAGTCCATCTGTCATTTGTGTTAAGAGGCTTATTATTAGCCGTCCTACATTGTTGTGCTTTGTTTACCAAATTAAAAGGAATTGAGAACAATTCTATGAGTCACTTTTCTCTTTATGTTTTTTTTCAATATACAGTATTTATTGCTTGTTTTCCTAATCATAAAGCGACATACATTTATCATACAAAATATATAAAAATATTACCTGTTATCCTGCCATCCAAGTATTTCCTTTAGGTACTACAAAACAAGTTTAAAGTTGTATGAAATACACAATATTTCAATTCTCTAAGTATAAATCTAAGACTGCATTTATGCCATGTAGCTAGTCCACATTTCAGAATCTGTCAATATGAAACTCAAACAATTCGTTGCCTAACTTTTTACTGTTTGTCCAATGTCTCTATGAAACTTTCCAATTGTCATAAGTTTGACTGTATTTCAGCACATGAACAAATATGCTATGGTTTATTGACCTACTATATGGCCAGTAGTCACAGCTGTTGTGGCCATGTAGATGCAGGTTCTTATTGAATTCGGGAAGATGGTAAAGAAACAGTGGATTCAAAAAATGGTAGGCCATTCTTTCTTAAAGTCTCGCACCAGCTGACGAGCAAACACACTGAGAAAACACTTTCCTCTTACTCATTCAGAGCTCACAAAGCCCTGACACATTATCTGGTTCTACAACCAGGAGAATCTTCTCCGGTTTCTCCTAGAATCAAAGACCCCACCAGTCTCAGTGGAGCTCACAAAGCCTGTCAACTCTGGTTCCCTATCTGCACACCTTTTCCTCTCTGTTCTCCATGCAAAACATGACTTCTTTCTCTTCCAGCACACATTAGCAAAACAATAGTCCTTCCTGAGCAGGAAGGTAATTTGCAGTTTCACAGATCACATACCTGGCGCTGCCCAGTGCCATTTTCTAACAATAAAAGTGAGCAAACTCAAAAATTACAGATTTTACAAACACATTTACTAAACAACCTACCTTAGACAATTGGGATATTATATTTTATTAAATTTTAATTATTATATGCACAAATATATGAGATTAATAGGTGAAAAGTTAGAAATACTTTTAATAATATTACCGAATTACTTTCCTGAAGGCTAAATCAATCACCTGTGCAATACCTGCTAGCAGGGAATGAACCCTCTAATTCTCATCAATACTAAGTTGTGTTTATCTTAAACAGTGATAGTCCTGGATCATCAGTGGAGACAAATCAAGAAAATATTGTAGTCAGGTAATAGTGCACCATTGGACCTTATTGTAAGAACAAATCTGAGCATCTAATGAGTCCTACACAAGTAGTACTACCTAGTTCTGAACTAATCAATAGGATCTATGTCTAACTCATAATTATGTACCCATGTTTGCATACATATTTTTATTTTACCACACAGACCTCTTTTAAAATGTGATCTTTAGAGGTATAGTTTAATACCAACTGAAACTTTAACTTAAAAACAATAACTGGATCATCCTTAAGGCAGTTTACACCACTGAGTTAAACCCAAGCCCTTGCTCATGAGTAGTACTGTCCTCATTAATTTGCTTTCTTCCAGATAGCTTGCTAATTTAAAGTTCCTGAAGTGATAGGTGTTTATTATAGACAACCCACTTGGCTGGGAAAAGTAAGACTGCAGCCTTTCACTGAAGTTAATGAGTTTACATCAAGTTTATGACACTCATTTCAGCCTTGCAGAATTAGATTCAAGAAGGACATAGATTTTGAATTCCAGAAATACTTTGATGAAGTCCATCCAGAAAATGTTATAGAATCAAGAGAAAAAATTAAGTATTCTTATCCATTAATATCATCACTATATTTAGTCAAAACCTTTATTAATTTACAACCAGTCCATTGCCAGAGGTTGTTAATTAGTTTTCTGCTTTTATTCTCTTGCTTCTCCAAACCATACATATTATTATATCTCAGCAATATCTTCCTAAATGTCTTTAATATTATGCAACAGATAATTATTTGAAGTTCAATGTTCAAATTGAAGTTCAATTTGTCCTGTCATTGAGAATTTTGGACAAATTCGTACACTCCATCATAATCATATAATCAGACTCCAGTTTACAAAGTTTTTCCATTGGCTTATCATGGCTCTAAATTTGGTGGAACCACTGGTATAATTCAAAGTGTTTACCATAAACAGTGCCAATACAATAGAAATACTTGAATAACCAACCTGGTAAAATGCATTCATAAGTAAAAACAGGTGATATTGTATCCCTTGTTCTACTATTGCAGTGAAAGACATAAAATTTTAATTCTTCATTGTTAACCTCATCTAAAATTTCCCAGAGACATAGCCTAATATCCTCCTCTTCTATATCATAGTTTATCTTCAAAATTTGTCTCGTTGGACCTCAGATATGATAGTAATATGTGTAATATACAATATGTTGCTAATTAAATGTAAAACAAAACAGCAAAATAACTGTTTAAAAATTGCAAAAACCCCAAAATTTTCAAGATACAATTTACTTTTGTCTTATGCTCTCCACATTTTATAATATTTAAATTGTCAATAAAGAAGTAGAAGACAGTGGGGTGGCAGAGCAGCTGAATCGGAGAATTTGAGAATTTCTTCTTTACAATAAAATTTTCTATCAGCTCTCTACCCCTACAGAACCTCTCTTACTTGCATGCACCGGAACTTAATTTCAATATATCAATTCCATGTAGATCTTTGCTACTTTGATAAATATGAGGAATAGAGGAAGACAGGAATCCCATAAAGAAAAATTCCATGTATTCCATACATTGTTTAAGGAGAGGCTAGTCTAGAGCTGGATATAAATTTCTCTCTTGTGCTAGTTCCCACTGTTATCAATCAAATAGTCATGGAATGAACAAAAATCCTATAGGAATTATTCAGGAAAACCAAACAGAAATCTAGAAAGTGTAATCTGCTTTTGACTCTTTCACTATCTTGATTTTAATTTCTCACCCATAAATTCAGTAGGTTAAAAAATGCTGGTTGGCTCAGTGGTAGAGTGTGGGCCCAGTGTGTGGGAGTCCTGGCTTGACTCCCAGTCAGGGCACACAGGAGAAGCACCCATTTGTTTCTCCAGCCCTCCTATCTTTGCTTCTGTCTCTCTCTCTCTTCCCCTCCTGAAGCCATGGCTTGATTGGAGCAAGTTGGCCCCGGGCGCTGAAGATGGTTCCATGGCCTCCACCTCAGGTGCTAAGAAAAGCTTGGTTACTGAGCAGTAGAACAATGTCCCAGATGGGCAAAGCATTGCCCCCTAGTGGGCTTGGGCCCCAGTTGAGGCACATGCAGAAGTCTGTCTCTCTTCTTCCTCTCCTCTCACTGAATAAAAATAAAAGAGAGAGAGAGATAATGATTCAAGCTCTGTGATCATATTTTTTTTTTAATTTTTTTTTTTTTTACAGGGACAGAGAGAGAGTCAGAGACAGAGACAGACAGATAGGAATGGAGAGAGACGAGAAGCATCAATCATCAGTTTTTTGTTGTGAGACCTTAGTTGTTCATTGATTGCTTTCTCATATGTGCCTTGACTGTGCGCCTTCAGCAGACCCCAGGTAACCCCTTGCTTGAGCCAGCGACCTTGGGCTCAAGCTGGTGAGCTTTACTCAAACCAGATGAGCCTGTGCTCAAGCTGGCAACCTCGGGGTCTTGAATCTGGGTCCTCTGCATCCCAGTTCAATGCTCTATCCACTGCGCCACCACCTGATCATAGAAGAAAATATAATTTTTCTTCTTTGTCTCTACAAGATGCAAAAATGCACATATATGTATTTATTTATTTGTTTGTTTGTTTATTTAATTTTTTTATTAAGTGAGAGGCAAGGAGGTAGAGAGACAGACTCTAGCATGTGCCCTGACAGGGATCCACTAGCAAGCCACCTAGAGGGTGATGCTCTGCCCATCGGCAACCAAGCTATTTCAGTGCCTTAAGGTAGGCCATGGAGCCATTCTCACTACCTGGGTCAACTTGCTCAAACCATTTGAACCATGACTGTGGGCGGGGAAGAGAAAGAGAGAGACAGAAAAAAAGAAAAGGAAAAGGGGAAGGGGGAGGGATGGAGAAGCAAATGGAACTTCTCCTGTGTGCCCTGACTGAAAATTGAACCCAGGTCAACATGCCTGGCAGATGCTCTACCACTGAGTCAACCGGCCAGGGCCACATACATACATTAAAGGGAGCAAATTTCTCCTCTTATTCTAAGTTCAGATTTTGTAAAACATCTCACCTAATGCTACATTAGAATATTTCACCCCATCAATTTTCTCTTGGTAAATAGGAAGGCATGTCCTTTTGAACCATGATATGCCTTCTAAAGAAATAACTGCTTTGAAGTAACACAGAAGGAAAAAGGTAGAGGCAAACTGTCACAGAAAATTAAGAATTACTATGGTTATAAAATCCTTAACATTACTTCTTTCTACTATTGTTTTGCCTTAGGTTTCTTCATTTTTACATCTTGGAAAGATTATGGGGAAAATAGCATTTGAAATGTGCCTTGCTCATAAGTACTCAGCCTGCTCATCTAGGACAGTCATATGGTGGCTAATTTCTCTTGCAATACCTCAAACTGCACTACTAAATATTTAGCATCTATTATGTGCCCCCACATTTTATTGTTGATTAGAAGCCAAAACAATCATGCCTTCCTTTCTTCACAGAACCAAAAATAAAGTATTAGCACTCATATGTTACATAATGCTAAACAATTTATTCATAGTTCTCTCATTCTCAATTTCCTCTTTGTAAAAAGGATTACCTCTTGCTGGGTAATCACTTATCTCTCTAAAGAACTGAGCACACTGCCTTGTATGTAGAGTGCATATCTATGAAAGTTTTTATCTACTGCTCAGGATTGCTGGGTTCTGTTGACTAGCATCAGTATTGCACTAACTGTTTTCTCCTCACTGGAGAATGTTATATCTGGCACATAGTGGATAAGCTCCTGTTATGTTTTCACCATATTTTTCTTTTTCTATTCTCTGGTTGCACTAACATAATAAACTCTAAAAGGAAAAATCCTGAAGCTACCATGCTTTATTCAAATCAATTTCTTCAGCTGAAGACCATTTTTGTTTCTAAGAATACAGAGAATTTAAAAAAAAGTTAGAAAAAGCTAATGCTTATTTTCCTAATCAGGCACATTTCAGAGAATGTTGCCCAGCAATTGGTCTCCAGCAGCCTCTAGATTCACTTTCCTGGAGAAATAAACATAAGAAATACTCGTTACAACCATGTGCAGTAAGGACAAGAAGGAATCTCATTTCTGCCACCTATATTGCTGTAATACTTGTTCTTTTTAATGTCTTCTTGATTGTGTACTATGGATATCCAGTGTAACACTGTATGTTCTCCTTACACACATACACCCATTTCTCACCTTCTCCGGACATTTTTTCCCAGATCTTGATCCTCAACTTTTGACCATATGCCTTATTTTGGAATTTACTGTTTTTGTATTCATCAAAGTCTCATAACTTCTTTTATTTTCACCTTCTTGTCTCAAAATTTAAGTAACCATTAATACTTCTCTGGTTCTAACATACTGCTGCTACAGATCCTCTTTCTCACCCTAGAAATAATGCCCACTCAGTTTTTGTCTTTTCTAGGTTCCTGTTGCTAAGCCCACACAGCAATGCAGGCTTCCCCACCTTGAAAAATGCCATCCCTTAACAAGAAATTCTAAAATTGGAAAAGGCACTTTTCACTTACATAATAGATGGTACTAGTAGAATTATCTTTTTATTGAGAATTGCTTGAGCTTGATTTGTGATTAGTGTTGTGCACACATTCTCTTTTTCCTCAACATTCTATAATCCTGCACCTATTTCCAACTTTCAATTTAATAACCTCTCTCTTCCATTTTAAGAACTTGTCAGGCAAGTAACTGGATATATATGCACTAGTTACTTTATCTCATTCTTAGTTTTACAAATAATAAGTATAGCATTTTACAATTTTATAGTTAAATGCATGCATTGCCCTGACATGTTCCTCTCTCCCTGCTTTAAATACAAAGTAGAACATTCACATTCTTTCAATTTAAATGTATTTTCTTAGACTGTTCACCTTCCAAGTATTCTTAATCAACAGTTGTGAAAAGTTTATTTGGTCTTATAACTCTTCTGTAGTCTTTGAAACTAGGGGAGAAGATCTTCAGCATCCAATTGTACTGTTATCTATGACTAATTGCTGCGAACCAGCGTGGCTAGTAATTGTCCAGGTCCTGAGTGAGAACAGTGCAGAATGAAGAAATAAATTCAGAGAGAATAAAGATGGGATTGGGAGGTCTCTGCACAGTCTTTAGCCTGCAAGAGTGAGCTTCCACCCCCAAACTTTTATTTATAGGGCAGAGTAAATTCATTAGCAAATCAAAAAGATCTTTAAAACAAAGTCACATTTCCAAGGCAACCCAAGAATTTGCCTAAGTGCAGAAAACCCTCCACCATGCATAACCTCTGAACTTCACAAAACAAAGGATAAAAAGAAAACTGCTCCCAGTCTCTCCAAGAGACATGGAGGATAGGACGAGTTGAAACAATGCAGTATCACAGCTAACATGGAGATGGGGAGAAGGGCATGTAAATTGCCTTTATCAGCTTCAACAATTAGTCAAAGGTTGTAGGGAAAGAACTTGGCCTTTAGCAACTTAATCAAGCAAGTGAGGTGGGGGGTTAGGCAGCCTGTCCACTTACTGCCAGTCCCCCACACCTGCATCCCCCCAAAATCTAAACTGCAAGGACCCTGTCAGCTTTCAGTCTCCAACAAGTAATCACTCCACTGGCTCAGTGAGTTTATCTTTAAGCATTTCCCACTAAGCCCCTGATTTTTTATATTAAAGATCCTAATTTGGTTTTCCAGTTCACTGTATTACTGACTAAATATACTTATGCAGCAAGCTACTTTTAATGCAGACTCTTGCTTAATTCTGATGCTTCTCTCCTTCTTTCATAATGGTCTAATTTGTTGGCTGTATTTCCATAATTTGTTTTCATAAACAGGCCACTATATAAAGGTCAACAATGAAAGTATATTATGCTGAAGTTGAGCATCTGATTATTATTTAATGCAGGGGTCTCAAACTCAACTCAGCATGTGGGCCGCAGAGCAAGATCATAGCCGTTCGGCGGGCCGCACTAGGTCTACAGAAGGCAACTGTTACGCAACACTTTTCTCACTGCAGTTGAAAACAAAAAAAAATCAGTACAAAATTGTTCGGCGGGCCGCGAGTTTGAGACCCCTGATTTAATGTGTCTCGTTTTCTTCTCATTCATGTATAAAATAATCCTAGTTTGGAGGCAGGATACAGACTATTTTTCTGACCAAATGGAGCAATAGTTTGCTAAGGTCTTGGGAACTGAAGACTTTCACTTTTGAATCAATCATAGATGACCAGAACATCTCTATTCCACACCTCTCCTCAGACAAAAACAACAGAGCACAAATAGAGGCTTTTTATTAAAATCAATATTTTAAAATAAAAAAAAAATTAAAGACTAGGAAGAAATGCCAACTAAACCATCAATTGACCTGCCTGTCTTTAGAATAAGCACATCCTATTAAAGTCACTAAAGCAGTCTGTTTGCCACTATTGTTCCATTGTGCCTGAATCCTGATGCAGAGGGATCATTGCTGAGAATTAAAGGGCTGTCCATTTCCAGTAACCATTGATTCTTCTCTGCTTTGTTGAAGATGTTCAATTATAATGTCAGCTAGAAGGCACACTCCAGTTCACTGGGCTTTTGCTTTAAGGACTGTTTGGTTGGAACAAGTCATTAAACAGAAACTTACTTATATGGAATAAGGCCTCTATAGTCCTCAGACAGTTTTTATCCAAACACAACAACTTTTGGAATGCAAGAGCTATGTCAATTTTCAAAGAAAATTTATATTATTCAATTTTGATGAAAACAGAAATTTTAATAGTCAGTGGAAATACAAAGGCTTTTTAACGTATGAAAAGCTGAAGTTACATAAGTAAAAGTATCACATTTCAAATTTGGTTGTATATTTTCTTTTATTTGATATTCCCTGAGGAGATCAGCAGATTTAAATAAAATTAAAATGATTGTCCTGACTGAGTTGCTCAATTGATTAGAGCATCAACCAATATGCCAAAGTTGTGAGTTCAATCCCTGGTCAAGGCAGATATAAGAATCAACCAATAATAAGTAGAACAATTAACTGATGTTACTGTCTCTCTACCCCCATTTTGCTCTCTCTAAAATCAATAAAAAATATATTAACAACTGGGCTGAAATCCTCTCAGGTAAACCTTACTGCTCGCATTTCTCTAAATAATCTTTGTCCTTTGGCATCCATGCTTTTATCTCTCCCATACTCCACTTTCCTGAGGTCTATCCACTCCCCTCTTTCTTCTCCCTGCTGATCTCTCTGAACCCTCCTCTTGTTTCTGCCTTTCTTTAACATTTATTACTGGGTGCAAATGTATAAGATGAAACTGACTTAGATGTTCTCTAGTCACTAGAGTTGGGTATTGCATGCTTAAAAATTAAATGTGACTGATAAGAATAGCAGCTAACATTTTAGAAATACTACTCTAATAAGCATTTTGTCTTGTTCACTCATTTATTCCTTGTACTAATCGAATGAATAGTTACCATTATTTCCCCCATTTTACAGATGAGAACAATGAGGCACAGAAATAGTAAATGTTCCCAAGTTACACAACGATATGGTGGCAGAGCTAGGATTTGAAGCCAGCTAGTCTGGCACCAGAATTCTTATTTATAAGTACCACACTAAACTAGCAATTTAGTAGTGATGGTGCCTATCTCTTCGGAGGTCAGTTAATACATATTATTAATTTTCCTGCTATTTTTTTCTCTCTTTGAACATTTAAAAACAATATTATTTTTCAACTTACTTGAACAGTGAATATTTGAGTGCCTCCTCTGTAACAACCACTTTTCCCCATGCTAGAGATATTGTTGTGACTAAGGGCAAACATGTGAGTATCACTCATTGCATCACCTGAAAGGGACTGGGCCCCAAGTGAGCCTGCCTTGGGCTGGCCTGTGATGTGCAGGGTCTTGATGTTGTGTCACAACATGCACATAATTTTTGATAGTATGCTTATTAATCCTGGGAACAGAGAAACAAAAAAAAGGCTTAGGGTATAAGAAGCAACAGGAGAGAGCCTAGACAGTGCTCTGCTTTGGCTTCCTAGAAATGTTATAAGAGAGAAGTGAGCCCTGCTGGGCTGTGTGAATTAACTGAGAAGTAAATGGCATAGTGCTAAAACTGAGCCAAGGTGAGCTCTTAGCTCACTGAAAAGTCTAGGATAGAAGAAGCAGTTGGAGAGAGCTTAGGTGGTCCTCTACTTTGGTTCCCTAAAGATGTTTTGGGAAAGAATTGAGTCACAGCGGAGCTGCTGTCAGCTTCACTGAAAAGTCAGACAAAAGGGGGCCTTGTAGACATATTCAGGGAATAAGCCCGATGTTGGTCAAATAAGTTTGTAAAATATGATTTTTATGTTTGTTCACTTATAGTTTGCATTGGGGGCTGGGCAGCACCAGGTATATGTGATCTGTGAAATTGCAAATTACTTTTCTGCTTGGGAAGGACCATTGTTTTCCTAATGTTTGCTGGAGGAGAGGTTTTTATGCCAGAAAGTTTGAAAGGAAAGAGCAGGAGAAAAGAGGTTCTGCCCCTACCACTGAGTGGTGCAGTAGGATTTCTTTTACCTCCCTGCTCCCTTGCCCTCCACAGGAAAAGCACCTGCTTTTTCCTTGGCTTTCTGTGGCTTGCCTGTCTTGGTGAGACACCAATAAACAGAATGGCCCACCATGCTCCAGCTCAGCTGTTTCTTCACCGTCTGCCCGAATTCAATGAGAACCTGTATGAGAACGCCGCATGATGGCCGAGGCCCCTGGCCTTACACCCAGGATGAGCTATCATTGTCCATTGATCCCTTGATTGCAAATTTTGTGGGGACCCTTAGAATATAGAAGAGAAAAGTCTGCTAAAGAAAATGTTATTTTTTGAAAGCTCTTTCTGCATGACTAATTTGCTTTTTTCTATTTTTAACACATAATGCTAAACACAGTTCTTACATATGCAAAAGTCTGCCTTTGACCTCTATACTCTGTTAGTAAAAAATGAGCTCTCATCATTAGTCAACTAATGAGTAAACTGTTCAGCCATTGCTGGAGAGACTTGAATTGAAATGGGACAAGGTTATTTTTTTATCCATTAAATGAACCTATTTCTATGAGAATGAAACATTATGTTTTTGGTATTAAGTCTGTGCTTTATGAATAGTTTCCTGAATTTTATTTTTGTTCTTTCTTTTATACAACCCATTATCAATTTTGTATTTATCAGTCATTCTGCTTGAAAAAAGGTACTCTTTTTCTAATGTCAGGAACAACACAGTTTCAGACTCCTGTTTTTGATGTTAAGAAGATCATATTGCCCTTGCCAGAAAGTTTGGTGGAGACATATTTAAATTTGACTGAGATTAACTAATTCTACATATTCCCTAAAATTGAAAGAACATACTACAAAAATTTCATCCAAATCTCCTCTAGGACTGTTCATTGCAAGGTAAACTCCCAAGTGGTTCATCTGCATTTATGTTTAATGTTCTTCAGTCTTCTCTGACTGTGATGGTTTTACACTGGACTTGAAGCAAAATATGAATGTAAAGCTAGTAGCCACAGCCACCATCACAGCCACCTGGCCCATGCAGGTTCGCATTAGTTTCGGACAGACAGTAATAAAACAACAAAGCCAAGAACTGGTGGGCTTTAATCCTAGCTTGCACCCGGCAGGCAAGTAAAAACACAAACTGGGCTTCAAAACCCACTCATTCAGTGCTCACAAAGCTATTGACTTATCCAAGTTTTTTAGAATCAAAGGTTTCTACCTCATCAGCCTTATTCACCTCTGTTCCCCATCTCCTGCTCTCCACACAAACTGGCTTCTTCTTCAACACTCTGCCATCTTGGCTACTTCTCCTGGCCTCCTCCACATGGCCTCTCTCTGCTCTCCTCTCCGCTCTCTCCTCTAATGCTAATCTCAGGAACCGAGAGAACAAGCTCCTGGCCTGCCCCCATTTTATACTGTAGAAATCAAAACCTTTAATCCAATATACAATTAAGGAAGTCTCTGATACAAAGTCATTCATCTGAGCCATAACGGG
The DNA here is from genome assembly GCF_036850995.1 of Saccopteryx leptura. Classification (NCBI taxonomy): domain Eukaryota; kingdom Metazoa; phylum Chordata; class Mammalia; order Chiroptera; family Emballonuridae; genus Saccopteryx; species Saccopteryx leptura. The sequence goes on along the minus strand of NC_089504.1, from coordinate 175,560,911 downwards.
ATTCCTCATGAGAATACACCACCCCACATCAAAAAGAGTGGGAAAGGCTTAGTCCTAAAACCAAGCCCCAGGCTACAAAGATCCTGCCTGCCCACAGCCCACCCCCAACACACATTAATATAATCACGCCCATTCAAAGCAAGAAGGGCAATTAATATCACCTGTGTGATGGGCTTCCACGTGGGCAGCGCCATCTTTAACAAAGTGAGCATAATATATTTTATCTGCCCAACAATGAATCAGTTGATGAACATGAGAAATTACAGGAAAACATTTATAATTGATCAGTGATAAATTTTCTGTCAGATTATCCCTTGAATATATTTATTTAGCTAAATATTTATTGAACCTCTCCTAGGCATTGTGCCAAGCATCATGTGAGCTGCTGAGATCATCCTCTGCTTTAAAGGAGTTGGCAGAAGAATTTGGGGAATCAGAATTGCAAATGGTTTTTCTTTTCATTGAAGAAGTAGTAGCAACAGAGGTATGCATAAGATATTATGCAAACACCTAATCTATTCGTGGTGTGAGTTAGGTCAGAAATACTTCTTGGAGGAAGAAACATCAAAGCTGTCTTATTAAATGACAAAGATTTAGCTAGGTGAGCTATAACATGAACAAGGACATGGGAGTGAGATCTAGCATAGCTCCATTTTTCTTAAGTATAAAATATAAGAAGGGACATGAGGTGAAGCTGCATAAGCAGAAAGGGTTAAATTATGGTGACTTGTGGGGTTTTTTTGGTTTTTGCCCTGTTTAAGGAGATTAAGTTTTAGCCTCAAGGATCCTGTGGTGCTATTTATAAGTTTTAAACTGGGAAATAATGTGGTCTGATTTGCATTTAGAGAGATCATTCCGTACATTGTGTGGAAACTGGATTTGAGGAATTCAAGATTAGGTGTATAAAATCCTACAGGAAACCATACTGGTAAGAGATAGTAAGAGCTGAAAATCAGGTTGTGTAGTGTAAGTGAGGAGAAAATGATTTCCTTCTACCAGTAAAGCCAGGAGCCATGGCCAGGGCCACCACTATCAAAGCAGCCTCCTGGCCCATGCAGGTTCGCATTGGATTCGGACAGTCGGTAAGGAAACAATGGAGCCAAAAACTGATAGGCCATTTTCTTTAATTCTAGCTTGCACCCAGCGGGCAAGTAAAAACACACACTGGGCTCCAAAACCCACTCACATTCAGTGCTCACAAAGCCACTGACTTATCTGAGTTTCCTAGAATCAAAGGTTTCTAGCTCACCAGCCTTATTCTCCTCAGTTCCCCATCTCCTTCTTTATTCCAGATACAAACTCTGTACAAACTGGCATCTCACTCAGCACTCCACCATCTTGGCTGCTTCTCCTGGCCTACTCCACGTGGCCTTTCTTTCTGCTCTCTGCTCTGCTATCTCCTCTAATGATAATCTCAGGAACCAAGAGCGCAAGCTCCCGCTCCGTCCCCATTTTATAGTGTAGAAATCCAAATCCTTAATCCAATATTCAAAATAGGGAAGTCTCTAATACAGTCACCCTCTGAGGCATGATAGGATTGTACCAACCCACATCAAAAATGGGTGGGAAAGGCTTAATCCCAAAACCAAGCCCCAGGCTACAAGGATTCTCAACACACATTAATATCACCTGGGCAACGGCCTCTTTAACAAAGTGAGCATAATACATTTTATCTACCCAACACTACCCTTCTGAGTTCTTCTGGTTGGTCAATAATAAAATTGACATGAGTCAGATTAACACAAAAAAATAATAACCAAATTTATTATATTTAATAATAAATCGGTCCCAATAGGACCAAGGGCAAATTGGTCAGTTGAAGCTCATATGCCATTCTGAACTAAGGAGAAAAAGTCAGGCCTCTCAGACCCAAAGGGAAAGTAGGCAATTTACAGTTAAATGAGAAAGAGCAAACAACTGACAAATATTTGCTGGGCCATCCAGAAACAATGGGAGACAAAAACAATGGGACACAGAGGTCAATTCAACTTACAGATTTCTCTAGATTTCTCTGTCTGCCATGCTTAGACTATACATTGTGATGCTAAGGAGATGCTTCCTTCCTTTAAGCAGGCTTTTCTATCTGAATTCCTTAGACAGATAGGAGGAGGTAAAAGGCTTTCTTGAGTCTTTTGTTTCTTAAGAATAACCAACCTAGATAATCATTAACCCAAAAAGCCGTATTTTGAATGGCAAAACTCTGTTTCTCTTTATAAGTAAAGCTGGAGTGGCAGAATTTTGAAAAGTATTTAGTACAAGAATCAGCAGAACTCAATGCTTGTTTTGATTTGACTAATGATAAGTCAATGATAAATCTGAGTTATCATATAAATGATTCAATGGATAATAAAAAGAATAAAATTAAATTAATTTCTTCTAAGTTATATCCATCATAATAAGCAGAACACTATAGCAAAATGGTTTTGTTTTTTTCTTGGCTTTAAAATAAGGAGAAACAGACATACTGAACACTTACTCTCTAAAAAACTAAAATTGCAGAAGAATTAGTCATTTGTACAAATCTATGTAAATGTACCCTTGGATAATTGAAAATAAGATATAGATTAAGTAGATATATTTTGCAAACTGTCTTAATGTGTTGTAAAGTGCCAAAAGTTACAGAATTAATGTTAATATTTTAGGAAAATTAAAGGACATTTTATTAATTTGGGCTAGGTGTGCAGAAAGATTTTGTAAGTGTAATTTCTATGCTTGTGTGATTAGCATCAAAACTAAGATGGCCGATGGCATTGTGTTGTAAATGCAGAAGAGGAAGGAGACTTGGATTCCCTGACCTTCCCCCATACCTATGGGAGGAGGGGTGAATAGCTAGCCAGGTACAGGAAGAAAAGATTAAATTAAAATCTTTCCTTATACTAATGAACCATTTACAGGTATCTGTCTCTATGGAAACTACCCCTCCCTTCTGAAAGCATATAGTTGATGTATGTATCTCTAAATAAAAGGTATAGGTTTATGCCATAATGTCAGGTTTTCTCCCCTTCCATGTATAATTAGGAGTAAATAAACAACCCCTGAACTATTTTGGGGGGCTGCACAATTTGAGTCTGTTGCCCTGTGTCAGCCATATGCAGCTGGCATATTTAATACATTTCCTCTTTTAATAAAACTTTTCAAAAACTTATTTGGACTTGGTGCCTCTACAAACACCCACGGATTTGTGGATTTAGCTACTTTACAACAAATGCATGTTGGCAATGGAGCTAGACAGTCTAGTCTTGGTTTTATATTTCTGCTGTATTGAAAAAAATGATAAAAAGCTAAACAACACATAGTTTTGATCCAATTTCATGATAATACCAAAACCTAGCCTGAGGGTTTGTTAACTATTGTTGGTGTTTACAGTTTCTGCTGAAGCACCACATTCAGCTAAATCAGATACTATTTTAGCTGGATAGAGGGTTCTAACTATGCCTTCTTTTTCATCAATGAAATGAAATTAATAGCCTCTACTTTTAGTCTAGGCACAGTAAACAGTTATTTTCTTCATTCCCTATAAAAACAACAGCAGTCAACCCATTATACAAATAAAGGAAGCCAGAAGTGTAATAGCGCAAGAAGTGAAGGAAAGGGAATGGAATCAAAATCTTTCCAGAGTGTCCCTGGCAGGTTGGCTCAGTGGTAGAGTGTCGGCCTGGCGTGCAGAAGTCCCAGATTCGATTCCCAGCCAGGGCACACAGGAAAAGGGCCCATCTGCTTCTCCACCCCTCCCCCTCTCCTTCCTCTCTGTCTCTCTCTTCCTCTCCCGCAATGAGGCTCCATTGGAGCAAAGATGGCCTGGGCGCTGGGGATGGCTCCTTGGCCTCTGCCCCAGGCGCTGGAGTGGCTCTGGTCACAACAGAGAGATGCCCCGGAAGGGCAGAGCATCACCCCCTGGTGGGCAGAGCGTTGCCCCCTGGTGGGCGTGCCGGGTGGATCCCGGTCGGGCGCATGCGGGAGTCTGTCTGACTGTCTCTCCCGTTTCCAGCTTCAGAAAAATACAAAAAAAAAAAAAAAAAATCTTTCCAGAGTCATGTAATGTGGGGTCCTTCCTGACCACACTGCTTCTGCTAACCTTGAGCGTTCTAATTCATACTTAGGCTAGAAAACAACGCATCAGTTGCCTCCAGCCAGTCTTTATTTGTTATAATTTATCACTCAGCTCCCCCTACCTCAAATAAATACATTGTTTAAGTAAAGGGAAAATGAGATAAGAGCCAAAATGTATTCAGTATTTACCTTGTACTTCACACATGAATTAGGAAGCTGAAATAGCAAAGGTTTGAAGTCAGCTGACTTAGGTTTGACTCTAGGTACTCCTGTGAAACACCAAGAAATCACTGAACTTCTGGGAGCTGCAGTCTCAATATTCATAAAATCGATTTTTGTGAACACTTAACTACAATGCTCCAAAAATACTGCATTAAATATGTAGCTTCTAATATTACTTTACACACATAATTTTACCAAACAATTCAATGTGGCAAATTCTTAAAATTTAAACATTGAGATAACAGAATAAGAAATAGAACAACTATGTCAACATTATATCATTAGCATAAAGCAGACAAAATTAAATTTCAAATTGATTCAAAAATGAACACTTTTTTCCATCTTAATATGTATTAGAATGGTAAATTATATTTTTTATTTATTTGTACCAAGCACTTTAGTTAATATTTTATGTATACAATTTTAATATAATCTAAAAACAATATTTTGGAGTAAATAAAATTTTGTCTTTTTTTTAATAGATGAGAGAACTGATTTTTAGAGAAGTTAATGAACCTGCCCAAGATTACACATTAAGAAAATAGTGAGCATTTCACACTCCCAAAACACTACTATATAGATACATACTTTAAAATAGATACCTTCAGTGATCAATCTGTTTTGTCAATTCATGTTTAAGACCTGTAAGTAATCTAAAGAATAATAAAATTAAGGTTACAAATTCTTGCACAAGTGTCTGCAGCCGTATATGATGTGTCAGTCTAGAGATTACTTGCATGCACCATAAAATGGTTCCAGCCCATTAAAGCAGCAAGAGAAATTTATGGAAAGAATACTGAGGAATTTAGAGTCTCACTGAGAAGGCTAAAGATGTATAAAATTCTCAATAATATAGCAGACAGAGCAACACCCAGTCAAATATCACAAAACCTGCTGTGAGCCCTGAATGCTGCCCTGCACAGGTAGGGCCTTGGCTACCGACTCTGGCACTGCACACAGGCCATGGCATTCTTTTTCTTTCATCATATTCTTAATTTCCTTAGAGTGCTTTTTTGTTTAAAATCTTTTATTCCTCAGGAGTCAGCTTGGCTTCTTTTTGGGGCTTAGGGGCAGATTCTAGTGGGGCTGCTACCCCTGTTGGTGTAGCATCCACCAGGGTACAAAACAGATGTCGGAGACTTTCAGGAATCTAGATGGAAAATTTATTGGCCAAGCTTTTAACCTGTGCAGGGGCGGACTCTCAGGTGTCTCAGAGACACTATACTCTTAAAAGTCGCAGATGAGAGCCGCACCCAAAACGCTTACAAACTAGGTCTCTTATATAGGCTGAGCAAGCAAGCAGTTTCCAAAAGCAGACTTGGCTATTAGCTATTGGCGAGGGGAGAAGTCACATGGCATAGTAACATAGGGCAGGCAGTGGAAAAGTTTTAAAACTGTTAAAACTGTTACAAATCTAGATAAACAGGATATGGGGGCTGGGTCAGCTCTAAGTTCCTTGTTCCTTATGCAACCTCTCATGCAACCTTCAGGGTAAGGTGGGTCCCTACATTCCCCCCCTTTTCTTAGACATGAGTTAAACCTTTGACTCGTTTTCTTCCCCTGCTAGGAGCGTGTAAGGCTGAGAAAGAACCATGAGCTTAACAACTTCTATTCTTTCTTTGATGAAACCTAAAACCTTGTTTAGGATTATTGGTCCAATTGTTAGTACTAATAGAAGGACTAAGAGGGGTCCTGCTATGGCTGATATCAAAGTAGTTAACCAGGGAGAAGTTTGGAACCATGATGCATACCAATTTGTGTTGTCTTCCTCTTTTTCTCTATCTCTTAACCTCTTTGTAAGGGTTCTTATATTTTCTCTAATTACTCCGGAATGATTAGCATAGAAAAGCATTCCTCTCCTAAAGCTGCACAAAGGCCTCCTTGCTGGAGAAAGAGTAAATCAAGTCCTCTCCTATTCTGCAGGGCAACCTCGGCTAATGAGTCTACTTGGCGCTCTAAATATATAACTTGATTCTGGAGTATGGACAGGTCCTTAGAAAAAGTTTGTGATAAGCGTTTAAGGCTGTTTTCACTGTAAGCATATGCACCGGCCCCCACTGCAGTGGATCCTACGACTCCTAAAGTGGCTATTATAGGGACGAGGAGGGGAGCTCTCCCCACTCGGCTTGTGGGGACCACTAACAGATTTGGATTTCCCTCATACAAGTACACCTGTGGGATTATGTATGCGCTTATACATAATGTTGGACTGGTGGGAATGATGCATTTATAAATTCCTTGGAGGCAAACAAACCATAATCCGTCAGCTGCTTTCATTATGGTCAAATCTTTTTGATTAGTTGGCAGGGCCAATTTTTCTTGGCCTAGACAGTATTTGCTGTAGTTGGAGGATTCTAAATTAAAATTAGCCAGCAAATAACATGTTCCCTTCCCATGAAATCTCGCTAGAGTGAGGGAGCTGTCTGTCAAACACTCATATACTTCTTGGCCCTTCTCAGAGCTTGTCCCGGTTAAGGGATTTTGTATGGGTGCATTTGGGCTATCTTGGGTAGTGTTGGCTCCAACACCTAAATAGAAGGGAGGTCTCGGGCTTAAGCATAACCAACATGATTCAGTAATTTCAGGCTGTGTGTTATTGAAATATGGAAAGATTTTATCTAATAATTCTAATGCTTCTGCTCCAAGTCGGTGAGGTCTGTCTACAATGGGTTTTGGGTCATGAATGGTATCATTTCCTATTGGCTCATGTCCTCTTGACTCTAGGGGCAAACCTCCTTTTTCCCCTTCAATCATTGACGGGGCACTGGTAGGAATTTGCTTAATAGTAAAAACGTTCCTGAATTCCATCCTGATGTATATAAACTCATACCCCACGTGCGTCCTCTAATCCACACAGTGTCTTGGGGGTTAAGGACTGTCAACACTGTTGGGTTACAATTGTCATTTTTGCACTCAGGGTTATTTTGATTCTTAGGCCTCTTAGACTTATCTCTCTTGATATTAATGTGCACATCACAACCCCCTTTTGGGGCCCAGGATTGTGGAGAAACTATGGTCTCACAGCCCCAATTCCTGCAATAATAATCAGCAATAACCTCTCCACAATTTTTCCTCTTTTGGTTCTTGCTTTCTGGACATGCATATAGGTCTGTATGGAACAGGTCTCGATTTAAATTCTCATTATTATTACAGTTGGAACCTACTTCCCCTACTACTCCTCTACTCCAAAGTAGAGGCTTTGTTGGAATGAGGGGAGTGGAGTCCATCACTATAACACAGCTTACTCCCAAAGAATTTAGACAGGTCAGCCCTAAATATGATGGAGGAAGTTCCTCCCTGGGTATAGTTAGAGGCAATTACTGTTCCATCACTCCTCATTAGTACCCACTCTTGGAATTCTAGTCCATAACTTACTGTCCAATAAAATATTAGAGTCCTTATTTCTTGGAGAAGGTGACCTTGAGAGGCTGATCGGGGTCCCGTCGCACTCGCCATGTCCTATTATTCTCTCCTGGTTCCTGGGCCTGCTTCACATGGGATAGGTGGATCCAATAGGGCTTCTCAGCAATTCTAACAGCAGAAGGTGTGCTGAGCAATATCTGGAATGGCCCTTGCCACCTTGGCTTGAGATTTCCCCTGCAATGATTAAGGATCCATACCCATTGTCCAGGCTCTGGTGGAGGTTCTCGGGTGCTGCTTTCTTGGGCTGCTCCTCTTTCCCTCCTTAGTTCTCGTACTTCCTCTCGGATCTGCTGTAATGCCTGTAGGGACTTGAGGAAATTATGATTAGATACCTCTATTTCCTCTCTAATGAGCTGGGGAACTAATGGAGTAGGTTGTCCAAATATGAGCTCATAGGGAGTCCACTTGTTGACATATGGGGTACTTCTGACCCGGAACAAGGCGAAGGGGAGTAACTCTACCCAGTTCTCGCCGGTCTCCTCCTTTAACTTGATTAAGGTTTCTTTTAGGGTCCTATTCATTCTTTCTACTTGCCCAGAACTCTGAGGCCTGTAAATGCAATGTATTTCCAGTTAATTCCTAACCTTTTAGCTAACTCCTGAGAGATTTTAGAAATGAAGGCTGGTCCATTATCAGACCCTACGGCTATGGGAATTCCATATCTAGGGATGATCTCTCTTAGTAGGATCTTGCAAACCATGGAAGCAGTTTCACCTTTATTGGGAAAGGCTTCTGTTCATCCTGTAAAAGTGTCTATTAGCACAAGTAGATACTTAAATCCTGCCTTTCCTGGAGTCATTTCTGTGAAATCTATTTCCCATAACTCTCCTGGGCACTTTCCCCTATATCTAACTAAAGGGGGAAGCTTCTTGTTTATAGCATTGACCTTAGCACAAGCCTTACATCTAGAAACTATATTGTACTATATTCCTAATCTGAGGTCCCCTATAGTACTTCTTAATTAGTTGTTCCATCTTATTTTGCCTTAAGTGGGAACTTGCGTGGATTTCCTTTGCAATTTCTCCTATTATTCCTTGGGGTAGGTAGAGTCTGGTGTCAGGAAGTTCTATCCACCCGTGCTTATTTCTTTTACCCCCTAATTGCTTTCCTTCCTGCTCTTCTTCAGGAGTATATTTAGGGTCTGGAGGCAGCAAGGGTTGAGGCAAGAGCGGAAGAATGTCTGCAGTCCCTTCTTCCGCAGCTTCTCTGGCAGTGATGTCAGCAAAACGGTTTCCTTGAACAATTGGAGAGTCCCCTTTTTGATGTCCTTTGCAATGAATTATGGCTACTTTAGAGGGAAGCCAAATGGCATCAAGCAGGGCTAAGAACTCAGTCTTATTCTTAATTTCCTTTCCCCCTGCCGTTAGCAAGCCTCTTTCTTTGTAAATGGCACCGTGAATGTGAGCAGTGGCAAAGGCGTATCTGCTGTCCGTGTAAATGTTGGCCACTTTGCCCTCAGCTATCTGGAGGGCCTGTGTAAGTCAAAGTAGCTCTGCTCGCTGCATAGACATACCTTTTGGTAATGCCTTCTGCCATAAGACACTGTCCTGGGTAGTTACGGCTGCTCCTGCATATCTTTGTCCATCTCGGACATAACTGCTTCCATCAGTGAACAGTGTGAGGTCTGCCTTCTCATAGGCCTGGTCCCGAAGGTCCGGTCTGGCCCCTGTGACAGTGTCCAATATCTGTCTGCAGTCATGGACCACTGATGGGTCTGGCAATGGTAGCAAGGTGGCAGGATTTAAGGCTGCCGTCTTCAGGAAATGCACTGCCGGGGGATTCAATAACTGTGCTTGGTACTGTGTCAGTTGGGCATTGGAGAGCCACCTATCCGTTGGGGCACGCAGCACTTGTTCTAGATAGTGTTCTCCAATAACCTGGATGTCCTGACCCAATGTCAGCTTGTTGGCCTCCTTAACTAGGATTGAGGTAGCAGCAAGTGCCCTCAAACAGGTTGGCCAGCCAGACGCTACGGGGTCTAGCTTCCTGGATAGGTATGCTATAGGCCTCTTCCATGGCCCAAGCTCTTGGCTGAGGATTCCCAAGGCTACCCCTCCCTTCTCAGCAATGTACAACTGGAAAGGTTTGGCCATATCTGGTAGCGCCAATGCCGGGGCAGCTACTAGGTCTTCCTTCAGTGCCTGGAAAGCCTTCCTTTCCTTGTCTGTCCAAATAAACTGTTCTTCTTTGCCCCATGTTAATTCGTGGAGGGGCCTGGCCAACTCTGCAAATCCTAATATCCTGAGTCTGCAATATCCTACTGCACCCAGAAATTCCCACACTTGCCTTTTGTTAGTGGGTTCTGGGATCTGCAACACAGTCTGAATCCTTTGGCTAGATAATGTCCTTTGTCCCCCTTGTAAGTTATACCCCAAGTAACTTACAGTTTGGGTGACAATCTGGGCCTTCTTGGCAGAGACTCGATATCCATCTGCTGGAGATCCTGGAGTAGGTCCAAGGTGGCTGTCCTGCATTGCTCTTCTTCAGCTACAGCGATGAGGAGGTCATCCACGTACTGTAGCAGTACAACTGATGGATGGTCAGCTCGGAACCCCTGCAAGTCTTTGCTCAGAGCTTCATTAAAGATAGTGGGAGAATTCTTGAACCCTTGGGGAAGCCTGGTCCAAGTATACTGTCCCACTAGTCCATTTTCTGGATCATTCCATTCAAAAGCAAATATGTCTTGGCTTCTGGGGGCTAGTGGGATGCAGAAGAAAGCATCCTTCAAGTCCAATACTGAATAATATGTATGCGTAGGGGGCAATGAGCTCAACAGGGTATAGGGGTTTGGCACTGTGGGGTGTATAGTCTCTACCCGGGCATTGACTTCCCGCAGGTCTTGTACGGGACGATAGTCCTGGGTCCCAGGTTTTTGAACTGGTAACAAAGGCGTGTTCCAGGCAGACTGACACTCCCGGAGGATGCCTGCTACTAACAGCCGCTTTAGATGTTGTGCTATACCCTGCTTGGCCCTCGCTGGAATGGAATATTGCTTCACCCGCACAGGGCTAGCAGTGCTTAACAGCTGCACTATAACAGGTGGCTGATGGGCGGCTAGGCCTGGCGGGTTGGTTTCAGCCCACACTCCAGGTACCTTTTGCCTTAGTTCCTCTGGGACCCTGATAGATTTGTCCTTACCTCCCTGGAGGGCCGCTATCAGGTATTCTTCTGATATGGGCACCATTACCTCTAGGCTTCCTTTTTCCTGGCCACTGTCTTCTTGTTTGAAGGTGATCATGGCATGAAGCTTCTGTAAGAGGTCTCGACTCAGGAGTGGGTAAGGACAATCTGGAATGACTAGAAATGAGTGGGTGATGGTGCCACGGCCTAGATCAGTGATCCTAGCAGTGGCCCGTGGGTAGGATACTGCTTTTCCTGTTACCCCGACTACGTTCATGGTTTCTTTTTGTATTTTTCCTTGTGGACTCTTTAAGACTGAATACGTGGCTCCCGTGTCAACCAGGAAGCTAGTAGGCTTTCCTTCGACTGTTAAGGTGACCATGGGCTCCTGGGAGCCAACAGGGATAGAGCCCTGGCCCCGTCAGTCCAATTGGAGCAGTACCTGTGATTCCCTGTTGGGCCTTTCAGCCCGCCGTTTAGGGCAGTCCTTCTTCCAGTGTCCCTTCTCTTTGCAGTATGCACACTGGTCCTTGTCTAGTTGCCTCTGCGGTGGGCCTCTCCCCTTACCTCGATGTTGCTGCCCTTCTTTTCCCTTTCTTTCAGAGCTGTTAGCAGCAAGGAGGATTTTGACAGCCACTTTTCCTAATTCCGGGTCATCCCTATTTACATATACTTTCTGAGCTATTTCTAACAGCTTACTTCTATTTTCTCCTTCAAATCCCTCTAACTTTTGAAGCTTCTCCCTCATGTCTGATGCTGCTTGTGTCACAAAAGCTATATTCACTAACCTGTGATTTTCTTCAGCCTCTGGATCTATAGGGGTATAAACCCGGTAGGCCTCCATTAGCCGCTCTAAAAATGCGGTGGGGGACTCTTCCCGTCCCTGGATAACCTCACTTACCTTACTAAAATTAGTAGGCTTCCTGGATGCTGCCTTCAGTCCCCGCAGTAGAGCCCAGCGATACTGAGAGAGTGCCTCCCTTCCCCCGCTAACATTGGGGTCCCAGTTTGGTGGTTGTCTAGGGAGGACTTCCCCTATTTCCCTTTCTGTTCCCCCATCCTCTAGGAAAGCCTTTTCCACTTCCTGGCTTATGCGGTTTCTTTCCTCTGTGGTGAACAAAGTCTGCAAAAGCTGTTGACAATCATCCCATGTCGGTTAATGGGTTTTAAAAACAGTCTCAAGTAAGGAGATTAACCCTTGAGGTTTTTCTGAGAACGAGGGATTTTGGTGCTTCCAATTATAGAGGTCATTAGTGGAGAAAGGCACATAAATCATATGAGAGGGGGCCCTTGGGCCGGCTTCTAGTGATGGGGGTGCTTCCCTAAGAGGCAAAATGGCGGCGGCTCCCACCTGAGGAGGAGGCAAAATGGCGGCGGTTCCCGCCTGAGAAGGAGGCAAAATGGCAGCGGCTCCTGCCTGAGGAGGAGGCAAAATGGTGGCGGCTCCTGCCTGAGGAGGAGCCGAATAGCTTGTCCCTCCTCGGGTGTGTGGTGGACTCAAAAATCTATTTTCTTCCTGCTGTGTGGAATCAGGTTCGCCCTGTCTCCGATAGGGAGGAGGGAAGTTTACTGGGTCTAAGGGATCCTCTAGTGGTTCAGGCAAGACAGGGTAAATTCTAGATGACTGTACATTAGACTGCTTTGGGGGGTTGGTTCTCTCTTTTACTTCCTTGCTGCTTTTCCCTGTCCTCTGGTTACTTGCAGTAACACATATCGCCCTTCTCTCTCTCTTGCCATTCTTTAGATACTTTCTGATATACCCGGGCTTCTCAGTAGCAATATCAACCCACACATCAATATACAAATATTGGTCCAGGTGGGGCACCTGGTAGATAATAGCTCGAACAGCAAACACTATAGGGAGATCAAAAGTTCCCTCAGTGGGCCATCCTATGTTGAAGGCGGACCATTCTAACTGACTTAGGGTCTGCAGGGTCTCTCGGTCCGGAGGTGGTCCCTCGTACCCTTGGGCTCTTTTTTGAAAATCAGAGAAATTGTTTAGCAGGCACTCTAGTGGAGAACCGGGTACAGACTCTTGTTGTCCCATTTTTCGGTTCTCAATTTGAATCCTCTTCTTTTCTGCTTCCTCAATGAAAACCCACACAAGAACAACAATACTAAAAAAAAAAATATAAACAGACTTAAACACACACAAGCAAGTTTTTATTCGGATTTCTTCCTCTCACCTGTCTTACATTCGACTCAGGCATTTGCACACAGCCAAACTGCAGCGCAGCGCAGCGCAGAAATTCCTAATGTGACCGGTCACCTTTTTACTGATACAGATAACTCAGGGAGCAGCGTCCTGCCCTTTCCTCTGAGTGCCTGGGCGGGTCTCTGACAGTGTCCTGTCTACTGCCACAGGCTGCAAATGCTCCGGAGCCAGAAACAGACTACATGGGATCCCTAGCAAAACTTACCCAGCTCGAGCTGTCCTTCTAGCCTCCGACCAAAGGTCCCACCAAAGGGGATCCCGGATGAGCCCCCAAAAATGTAGCATCCACCAGGGTACAAAACAGATGTCGGAGACTTTCAGGAATTTAGATGGAAAATTTATTGGCCAAGCTTTTAACCTGCACAGGGGTGGACTCTCGGGTGTCTCAGGGACACTATACTCTTAAAAGTCGCAGATGAGCCTGACTTGTGGTGGCGCAGTGGATAAAGCGTCGACCTGGAAATGCTGAGGTCGCCGGTTTGAAACCCTGGGCTTGCCTGGTCAAGGCACATATGGGAGTTGATGCTTCCAGCTCCTCCCCCGTCTCTCTCTCCTCTCTCTCTCTCTCCTCTCTCTCTCTCTGTCTCTCTCTCCTCTCTAAAAAAAAATGAATAAATAAAATAAAATAAAAAAATTAAAAAAAAAAAAGTCACAGATGAGAGCTGCGCCCAAACGCTTACAAACTAGGTCTTATATAGGCTGAGCAAGCAAGCAGTTTCCAAAAGCAGACTTGGCTATTAGCTATTGGCGGGGGAGAAGTCACATGGCATAGTAACATAGGGCAGGCAGTGGAAAAGTTTTAAAACTGTTAAAAACTGTTACAAATCTAGATAAACAGGATATGGGGGCTGGGTCAGCTCTAAGTTCCTTGTTCCTTATGCAACCTCTCATGCAACCTTCAGGGTAAGGCTGGTCCCTACATTGGTACCATGTGCTGCCAACGAGCACGAGGCACTTCTTTTCTGTGGTCTTGGTGGAGACCAGTTTGTTCTCAGATGCATTGTAGATCCTTCAATAATTTTTTTTTCCTGAGTAAAACACTCAGAGCCCTAGAAGTTGCCCGTGTCCAACCTCAAGGCTCAGTACTTCTTGTTGTCTCTCCACCATACATACACGCCAGCTGTGTGTGTGCTGCGGGAGCCAGTCTTAGAGCTAGCGGCAAGGGCACCCCAGCTCACATTTTTCCTTCTTGTTATAAAGCTCTCTCTTGCCCCTGGTCTTGTGTTGCTCATGCCAATTTTCCAGAGAGCTGCCCGTCACTAGGCACCCACTGAAAAGAGCTATTCGGCTTCTTCTGTGATGTTACAGTAGCATACAGCATGACAAATATACATTTTTATATTTGTGAATTGAGGAGCCACTGAGCCATTTCACCCCCAGGTGTTGTCAAGTACCAAAGGCTACAGAATTAATATTAATATTTCAGGAGGCTTGGAGAACACTTTATTAATTTGGGTTAAGGTGTGCAGAGAAATTGTGAGACACAGTCTCTGTACTCTGTGCTTGGCATAACCAGGATGGCTCTTGCCATTGTATTGTAAATGAAAAGGGAAGGAAAGCATGGAGTCCCTGATATTCCACCACACCTGTGGGGAAAGGAGTGAATGGCTAGCCAGGGGCAGGAAGGGAAAAGCCAAATTAAACTTTTTCTTATAACTATGAGCCATTTGCGGGCATTTGTCCCCACGGAAACTACCTCTCTTATGTAAATGCATGTGGTTAATACGTCTGACTCTGGACAGAGAGATGGCGGATGAACACTAGAAAATATAGGAAGGCCTTTTAATATGTAAAGAGATATCTTTCTACCATTGTGTTGACTTGTAAATTTTTTTTTCTCCAAAATGATGTATGGTTTGCAAATTGAACGTGGTCCTATCATGTTAAAGGACATATGACTATAACCAATAGCGGTAAGTGGCTCCTAATTGCAATTTTTGCTTCTGTACAAATTTAAAAACTAAGTAGAACAAAGGGCCGGCACACTCTCCGTCAGATTTCTGTCGGAGTTCCCGCCACTTGGCCAAGCTAGACAATAAAGCTTTAATGTGTAAACGATGGACCTTGTTCCTGTCTTCCATATTTCAGGTTCCTCCGAATTTGGATTAACATGAATAATGAAGATGATGCAAAATGAGTAAAAATCTTGAAAAGTTCTTACCTCTTATTTAAAATTAATTGCAATTATGAGTTTTGGCTGCATGTAATTTATCTATTTATAATAAAAAAATAAGGTTGTGATAAGATTCTTGCTAAACCTTAATACTTATAGTAAAATAAAACAAATAAAGGGTATAACCAGATGGATTCTTATTTTAGAGATATAAAATATGTTGTATAATTGTATACAGTCATCTAGATGTGTCCTTAATGACCTTTTTAAAACATAAGTGGAAATTTGGAAATAATCTTTTGAATAGAAACATGATAATTTTCCTTCACAACTCAGTCCTGAAGAACTCATCTAAGAACAGTGCTCCCTCTGCAGTCAAGAAAAGTGATGAACTGGGTGGGATTCATTTAATGGATGACAGAGTTGAACAGGAGAGGTGCCCTAGGGCTACAAGTAAGACTTACCAAGGGTCTCGTCATTCCAGCAATATTCAACCATTTCACTGGGCACGTAAACTAATTACTAAAATTCTACAGCTCACCAAAAAGTATACTTTTTGCCAATCTGACCAAAAAAAGATATAATTTTGCTTCATTTACATTGGATGGCTACTATTGTGTTGGCTTTTGTCATTTTTTTTATTATACAGTCTAAGGGAAAAGAGCTTAGTGCCCCTGACTAAATAGTCGGATATTGCATTGTGTTAAAAATTCTTGTGGCACACTGAATGGAAATCTCTGCCTGTTCTTTACTGAAGACAACTGTTTGAGGACAATCTTATTTAACTCTAGCTACCTTAGAGAATAAAATCAGGTCTTAGTTATAGTTGCATCTTTCTTATAATAGATGGCTTTATAATTGCCAAAGTTAGGCAATACTGTTAAACTGTCCTCAGTCACAGGCCTAATTTGTTATACTTTTATTGTAAGAAATGTCAAAAACTGATAGAAAATAATAAAAAGAGATGATCTGTATTGAATTGAATAGGGAACCTCTTTCCCATAAGAGGGGAACTGTTATATAGCTTTATGGTATTCACTTTTCATTTTGTGTTTTGTTTGTTTTCAAGAGAGATATTTGGTACATATAATTTTTTTTTTTTTTTTATTTAGTGAGAGGAGGAAAGGCAGAGACAGATCCCCATGCGCTCTGACTGGGATCCACCCAGCAATCCCACTAGGAGACGATGCTCTGCCCATCTGGGGCCCTTGCTCCCTTATAACAAGAGACATTTTTAGCACCTGAGGCAGAGGCCATGGAACCATCCTCGGTGCCCAGGGCCAACTAGCTCTAATTGAGCCATGATTGCAGGAGGGGGAGAGAGATACAGAGGGGGAGGAGAGGTCGAGATGCAAATGGCTGCTTTTCCTGTGTGCCCTGACCGGGAATCGAACCTGAGACTTCCACATGCTGGGCTGACGCTCTATCACGGACCAACTGGCCAGGGCAGTATACACATTTTTAAATACTATATCATCTTTCTAATTTTGAGTGATAATAATAGTCCTGTTTTACTGACTGACCGTCTGCTTTACCTCTCTAATTACTCTTCCTCACCATTTCCTTCTCTCCTTCCATGTTTATCTCTACTTTTCTCTACCATGCCCCACTCTGGCTGGCTTCTTGTTCTATTTTCCTTGTAATCTGCTCTGCACACATTACTTTTCTAAGGCCAGTTTGTTTTTCAGAATGGAAGGGACTGCTTATCTCAGGAAGAGGAACTATTCCCCATGGTGCTGTTCTGGTTAGATAAGCAACAGACAAGCTTGATTGGACAGGACAAGCTTGGCTATAGTCTTTCCTGGACTAGGCTGAGCAGCAGGAACAGAGCTATCTGATGACCAAGCAGGGAGCTACAGCCAAAGCTGCTAACAGAATGTTTGGGGTGGGATGAACATTTCAGAGAGTCTAAACCTAAGTATGTTTTGCATGAATCTGTTATTTGGTCACAGGTTACTCTCTTTGGCTGCTACTCAGCATATTACTAATGTATATAGAATGGCAGCTAGGCCTGACATGTGGTGGCGCAGTGGATAACGCGTTGACCTGGAAATGCTGAGGTCGCTGGTTCGAAACCCTGGGCTTGCCTGGTCAAGGCACATATGGGAGTTGATGCTTCCAGCTCCTCCCCCCTTCTCTCTCTCTGTCTCTCTCTCTCTCCCTCTCTCTCTCCTCTCTAAAAATGAATAAAGAAAAAAAGAAAAAAAAAGAACGGCAGCTAAATAAGTGCTATCTCACGTACATGAATTTTGAAAACATGTATCTTCTGCAGCAGCTTCTCACAAAATGCCCTATTAGCAGCATATCTCCCAGGGTGCTCTTTTATTGCTTTTTATTAAAAAATGGCTCAGAATTTGATTTGATATATTTCCAACACTACAAAATCAATAGGACTTTTCATAATAATAAGTTAAATACTAATGGTAAATTTTGTTTAGGCACACAATAGACATTAAAATTAAAGAATTATTCGTGTAGCTCTTTGCCAACAAAGATGGTGATGTTGACCCTGCAGCAGCTGTGAGCAGTTGTGGCCAAATCTGCTAATCAGTGACCCCACTGGTCACATCACTGCCTACTTACGCTAGCATGACAACAGAGGCCATGCTTCTCTTCTGGCTGCCTTTCAGTAATGTTTCTCATGTTCCCAGAGGATTGGGCTATTGCCATACGCAGACAAAGCATATGAAAAGGTACAGGATTTTGTAATGGAATGATTTTCTGAGAAGAGACTACATTACTATGCAAATTATTGCAATGATTTGAACAGATCAATAGTTTCCAATTTAAGAGTGATTGAAATCACCTGGAAGGCTTTTAGAAATATAGATTGTTGGGTTCTACCCACAGTTTCTGATTCAAATGGTCCACAGTGGGAGGCCAAAATTTGCCCTTCTAACATATTTCCAGGTGATGCTGAGGCTGCTGGGCCAGGACCACACTTTGAGAACACCTGAGTGGATGAGTGCACTTTCCTCCAGATGCCTCAGCTTCTACAGCATATCTCATGCATGGTCCATTGTACATTCGCTTGTAGCAATCCTTCACACTCAGGGTCTTGCCATTGCCTATCAGCCCCTGAGCATCATTTTATAACTAGAAGACAAGCTTTGGGCTGATGTTATTTATGAGTGCATACTCTATCCTCATCCTCACATTGTTCTGGCATTTTGGAAATGTTTCACACTGATTTATTTTCTTAAAACAATATGTTGTTTATGACTTTTCTCTTGTCTTTTGAAAATGTACTGCCTGGCGTGTGGGGGACCTGGGTTCGATTCCCAGCCAGGGCACATAGGAGAAGCGCCCATTTGCTTCTCCACCCCCCCCCCCTTTCTTCTCTGTCTCTCTCTTCCCCTCCCGCAGCCAAGGCTCCATTGGAGCAAAGATGGCCCGGGCGCTGGGGATGGCTCCTTGGCCTCTGCCCCAGGTGCTAGAGTAGCTCTGGTCACGGCAGAGCGACGCCCCGGAGGGGCAGAGTATCGCCCCCTGGTGGGCAGAGCGTCGCCCCTGATGGGCGTGCCGGGTGGATCCCGGTCGGGCGCATGCGGGAGTCTGTCTGACTGTCTCTCCCCGTTTCCAGCTTCAGAAAAATACAAAAAATAAAAAAAAAAGAAAGAAAATGTACTAAGCTCTGTAAGTACTTGTTCATGGTTTATCTTTTAAATGCTGAGCTAGGCACAGACAGAACTAATCACACTGAGTAAATGAAACCACATGCCTGCTAGCTCTCAGTTCTGCTCATTGAGGCTAGGTAACGTTAGAGATTCTGATTTCAAGCTGGACTTGGTGCTTAAAACTTGGTTTTAAAAGTTGGTTGCCTGACTGTAGGCCAGTGTGTAAAAATAATATCTTGCTTTTTTAAATCTTTTATTACTCTCCCTATTTAGTTTTAAAAGGGACTAATAAAGTCACTTCTTTTACTTTGAAGTTGTTGAGAGTTTTTGCAGCAGATGTGATCTGTTTGGGAATCTTGGTATTTAATGATTTTGAGTTGTAATGATCATTTCCACAAATAGTGACTATATTTTCCTTCAATGCCCACAATTAATCCTTTTAGCAAATAAATGATATTAACATAATATTGAGGACAGGAAATCTTGTAGATTACTTATTTCATCGTTTCTCAAAGTGTGGTCCTTGGCATTTTGTGTCTTAAAATTTCCTGGCCTGGCCAGTTAGCTCAGTCAGTTAAGAGCATTTCCCCAAAACAACAAGGTTGCAGACTCAACCCTGGTCATGGTACACACGGGAAGCAACCAAAGAATGCATGACTGAGGGGGACAACAAATGAATTCTTCCCTTCCCTTTCCCCTCTGTCTTTTCTTTTTCTCTTTCTTTCTAAAAAATCAGTAAGAATTAAGGCCTGGTCAAATAGCTCAGTTGGAAAATCATCCCGAGCGCGGAGGTTGCTGGTTCCCTTCCCCAGTTGGGGTGCACACAGGAGCAACTTGATGTTCCTGTCTCTTTCTCTCTCCCTGACTCTCTCAAAAATAAAGTTTTTTGGAAAATTCAGGAAACATATAAATAGCCAGCCCCCTCCCCACTCCCCTCAGAGGCCAATAAACCTAGCAAAATTAAGTCCCCAGGAGGTCCTGAGAGAAAAATATAATATCTTAAAATCAAAATCATATATAAGGTTGTTTAAACTGAGATTCTTTGCACTGATTTAAACATAAATCTCTCTCTTCTATCATGATATTAAAGATATCACTTTAGACCAATATTATAACAAATACTACTTTAGAACACATTGATAGAGTTTATGTTGTAAACACAACTGGAGAGTAAACAGAGGTAAAAAGTAATTGAGTATCTCAAGTACAACCCACAATCAAACACAAGAATGGATACACACACAAACACACACACACACACACACGCCTCCAGTTAGGTATTTTTATTCCACTTTGCAGGCATTAACACAATAGAATGAAGAGATAGAAATTCTGGAGTAAGATTAGATGAGTTAGAAATGAATAAAAAAATCGATTTTTCTTTCACATTATTGCAAAACAAATTAGTTCAGTTTGGCTGTTTAATTTACTTTGATAAGTAGTAATAACACTTCCAAATATAGTTGGCTAAAACTTTTGTGGGGTTTTTTCCTTCCAAATTATATTACATGGGAGTTTTCAAGGAAATTTTTTCTGATTCAATTTTATCATAAATATACCTCTCATTAGTTGAATACATATGTATAAATTATAGCACACATAGATGTAATTTGTACATATATGTTTATAAATGTACTGTTATGCTAATAAAAGCTGTTTCTTAAGCACAGTGGTATCTTAGCTCTGTTCCTTTTCCTTTTCTGACTTTATAGATCCCTGTTCCCTTTCTCTCTAGCCTTTTGATGAGACTCCACCCAGAAAGAAGTTAGAGTTGCAAATAAAAAAATTTATTGAAGTCTGAAGAATCAAATCCTGAGAACAAAATGGAAAAGCTATATCAATTGTCATGACTGATCACTCTGGACTACATATAAGTATTTGATTTCCCTGCCCCAATTTTTTATGTTAGAGTGATAGTTATAAAAACTCTCTTTGCCCAGACCAGCAGAGGCAGCAGCCAGAGCAGCCGCAGCCTGCGCCCTCTCCCGCCCGCCCGCCCTCCGCCCGCCCTCCGCCGCCCTCCACCCGCCCCGGGGTCTCTTTCCCCCTTCCTCCTCCTTCTCCTCCTCCTCCTCCACCCCCCTTCCTCCTCCTCCTCCTCCTCCGCCCGCCCGCGGGGCCCCCCTCGCCTTCCCGCCCGCCCCTATTGTTCCGCCCCCGGCCTCCCGCCCTTCCCCTTCCCGCCCGCTCCCCTTTTCCCCTCAGTCGCCTCGCGCCTCCAGTTTTTGGCTTTCACCCCCCCCCCACCAGTGACCAAAGACTTGACCACTGAAAGTCCTGCTCCCCAGAACACTGCTCGACATGGACACTGGTGTGATTGAAGGTGGATTAAACGTCACTCTTACCATCCGGCTACTTATGCATGGAAAGGAAGTTGGCAGTATCATCGGAAAGAAAGGAGAATCAGTTAAGAAGATGCGCGAGGAGAGTGGTGCACGTATCAACATCTCAGAAGGGAATTGTCCTGAGAGAATTATCACTTTGGCTGGACCCACTAATGCCATCTTCAAAGCCTTTGCTATGATCATTGACAAACTGGAAGAGGACATCAGCAGCTCTATGACCAATAGCACAGCTGCCAGTAAACCCCCAGTCACGCTGCGGCTGGTGGTCCCTGCTAGTCAGTGTGGCTCTCTGATTGGGAAAGGTGGTTGCAAGATCAAGGAAATACGAGAGAGTACAGGGGCTCAGGTCCAGGTGGCAGGGGATATGCTACCCAACTCAACTGAGCGGGCCATCACTATTGCTGGCATTCCGCAATCCATCATTGAGTGTGTGAAACAGATCTGCGTGGTCATGTTGGAGTCCCCTCCGAAGGGCGTGACCATCCCGTACCGGCCCAAGCCATCCAGTTCTCCAGTCATCTTTGCAGGTGGTCAGGACAGGTACAGCACAGGCAGCGACAGTGCGAGCTTTCCCCACACCACCCCGTCCATGTGCCTCAACCCTGACCTGGAGGGACCACCTCTAGAGGCCTATACCATTCAAGGACAGTATGCCATTCCTCAGCCAGATTTGACCAAGCTGCACCAATTGGCAATGCAACAGTCTCATTTTCCCATGACGCATGGCAACACCGGATTCAGTGCAGGTTTGGATGCATCTGCTCAGACTACTTCTCATGAACTCACCATTCCAAATGATTTGATTGGCTGCATAATTGGGCGTCAAGGCGCTAAAATCAATGAGATCCGTCAGATGTCTGGGGCGCAGATCAAAATTGCGAACCCAGTGGAAGGATCTACTGATAGGCAGGTTACCATCACTGGATCTGCTGCCAGCATTAGCCTGGCTCAATATCTAATCAATGTCAGGCTTTCTTCGGAGACAGGTGGCATGGGGAGCAGCTAGAACAATGCAGATTCATCCATAACCCCTTTCTGCTGTTCACCACCACCCTGATCCATCTGTGTAGTTTCTGAACAGTCAGCGATTCCAGGTTTTAAATAGTTTGTAAATTTTCAGTTTCTACACACTTTATCATCCACTCGTGATTTTTTAATTAAAGCGTTTTAATTCCTTTCTCTGTTCAGCTGTTAATGCTGAGATCCATATTTAGTTTTATAAGCTTCTCCCTGTTGGTTATTTTGGGGGGGCGGGAGGGGGGCTCATGAGTTTTTTTCTGTTTGTCATGGAAATGTAAGAGTGGAATATTACTACATTTCAGTTTAGTTCTGTAATGTCAGGAATTTTTCAAAAAAAAATTAAAAGATGGACTGGAGCTTTTTCTTGTGAATAGAAACTGGATGCTATGGTGAAAAAAAAAAAAAAAAAAAATAAAAAAAATAAAAATAAAAACTCTCTTTAAGCAGCCCTTATTTTGGGGGGGTATTTTTGTTTCTTTTTGCTTTTTCTTGGTGAACATTTGGTTATTGATAGACATTTTTAAACTACAGCCAAATTCCCACTTCCCTATTTCCTTCTCTTTTTGCTAGTGTCTATACCCAGAGTTTGCAAAATTAAAGTTTGAGGGCACAGTCCCCAAGATTTTGATGAATGCTTATGACTTCTGAGACAAACTATAAGAAAATGGCTTAGAACTATTAAATTAGAGGGAAGAGTCTACACATCATCCTCACTTTGACACAAATTGTAATTTCAGAGGGATCACAAAGTCACACTCAAATTTGGTAGAAAGACTCATAGAACTCATTGAAAGCTATTATACACACAGTTATGGTTTATTTCAGGGTCAGGATACAAATAATATAAGAATAAACTCAAGTGTTTTATGTACTCATAACTATACACCTAGCTTTGCCCATCCTGTATAATCCAGGGGACCAAAATCACATTTATCACTAAAGTGTCTGTTACATAAGAAGTACAAAAATCTCTTTGAATCATTGACCTAAATAATTGACTATAAACTGTGACAGCAGAAAGTGTCTAACACCTTTGAAATGAATTGATTTCCAGAATCTTGCAGGCTGTCAATACAAGACTCACAATTAGTTTGTGTTTAATGCCTGAAAATGAATTAAAGGGTTCTCTATTTTAGATTGAAGCTTAGAGATATTAAGGGATTATGATGTTACACTTTTTAGAAAATATTTTATGGAACTATTAGTTGCATTAAATTTATATTTTTTTTGGTTAGAATATTCTCCTGATAAAATTTTTTAAATATCCCTATTATTCAAAAATAAGGAGCAATGAATTTAGAGTATGAGGATCTATATCTTTATGTTTTCTGTATCACTTATTAGATGTATGAACTTAGATGTCACCTAAATTCCCTGAACATCAGTTTATTTTTATTTAAAAATATTAATGTTTTTGAACTGAAATCTAAAAATTTAAAGAAGTGTAGGGAAAATAATGTCTCATCGACAACATATAAGATGATAATACAATTGAAAAAAAATTTCCAAAATGTATATAAGATAGACAATGGTTTTTAAATTTCATAAAAGAAATGTTAGTATGTAAACTAGAAAATAATGTTTATTACTTATTTTTTCTGGTATTTCATTGGAAAATTTATGATGTAAGTTTGCAATGGCATATTTATCATATACTTAGAATGTTTTCAGTTAAAATATTTTTCATTTTGATAGGTACAGCTGTAGTAAGTTGAAGTTTTATAATCAAAACTAGTGATAGCCTATTAAGAATTTCCCATAGATTGCCCTAGAAAATGTACATAATGACAGAAAATATTTAAAACTATCTATTAGCTTTCCAGTATTTCTAGTCAGTGAATTCTTTAGCATGGGACTCATCACCACTGTGAGGGACCACATGTTTTATTGTTGTGAATTGTGTAGTGAGTAAATGAAGATGAGGGTCTGTGGGCACACAAGCTGGATTTGACCGATAGGCTTGTAATGGGAAAACTCCCAGCTGAAAACTCGATGTATTTGGAGAGAACGAATGTTTTATTTTGCAATATAACATTGAAATATGTCAGGCACATGAACTGAGACTCAGTGGGCTCATATGCGTTCTGAGAATATAAGAAACAAATTGCTAAGGCTCAGGAACATACCCATTCTATGAATAGAGATTGACTCTGCTGCCAAGGGAAGCCAGTTGCTTGGGTTTTAGGTGACACATTCCCACTCTTTACTTTACCAAGAAAAAGGTTTGGAAAGCAAACTACTTGAAATGTTTTCCCAGAGGTTTCTAAGGAATATAAAGTCTATCAAGCTTCACATTTATTTTAGAAACAGACTTTCTCTGCCTCAGAAAATTCAGCTCCAATATTATTGGAAGCACCTGTCATCTTCACTTTTTATTGTCATGCGATCTGTGCCTTTAAGATAAGTCACCTTCCTTAGGCAGTCTGCTTCATTATAGGTTTTGAAGCTAAATTTCTTCTTCAAAAAAAGCTGTATTTAAAATTTGAAGCCTTTTCACTTGCTCTCATTGGCTCCACCCAATATTTCCCATTGCATGGTCAAACTGCTATTCTCATGCATATATTTATTTAAGAAAGTATTTCTATGTTATATAAATATCAAAGTTTTGAATACTATAAACATATATCTTATTAAACTATTATTTATCGAACTCCCACTATGAAGGAAAAACAGAGGTAAAGGAGAAAAAGAGACAGACTTGTCCTTGCTGCCCCTGAGATTGGGAAAAACAGTGTCAGAAGAAGGCAAAGGGGTTTCTGCATAAACAGAACAGAACAAGGTTCAGTAATGCTCTTTTAAAAATAAAACTGGTGGTGGTGACATATGTAGACACTCTTCCCAACTATCCCTAGGAATCTGAATCCAACTTCTCTAAGAGGAAAGAAATACATTGTTTTTGCAAGAAAATGGAAAACAGCTTTCTTAATTTTTGTTCCCAGCTGTTTCCTACCTGGCTTAAGAGAAAATGAGCTTTATATTCAATATACAAGGTTCACTCTGACCAATATGTTTTTGTTTTATTATTCTAGAAACACTTCCTAGAACCTCTCAGGGTTATTCAAGTACACTGGCAACTTCTATGAGGGTTGCGGAATCTAATTACTATTTCTTGTGTTTACCATACCAGCGTCCACAACCCTACTTATAGAACTCCTAAGAGGGTGAAAAAGTTTCATAGCCATGTACCTGTGGATAGAGTTATTCTGTCTTTTGTCAGATTCTGAAGGGTAAGACAAGGAGAGGGAGGAGCCCATTTAGCTTTAATGACTGACCAAATAGGAGTTTTATTTTATTCTGTTTTGTTGATAATGCAAAAAGGATAGTTTAATAAACAACTTATGTGCAATAGAATGTCCAAATGAAGTAAGAAAGATTTTATTTTGAAAGGGTGAAGTATAAGGGGAAAATGATTACCACTTGCTTTGCCTTGAGAACAAATAGAAATTCACCTTGATCAACTCATATGTCTTTACAGAAGAAATAAGAAGGCACTTTTATGTTTATATTTATAGATAAAGGGATATAGGAGATACTTCTATAATGTAATTATTTGCATTCTGACTAGTCTAGTAAAGTAGTCCAATAAGTCTCAACAATAAAGTAATTCCAAGAAAGATAAAAACCCTGTTGGTGATGTCTTCTTAAAAAGAAGATCAAAGAGTTTGTTAGTAAGAATTGTTTACTTAATAAGGTAGAGCTGATGCTTGGACTCTCCCCTACAGAATGTTTGCAATTTTGGAACAATGACTAGAACCTTGGGATACAAATGAAAACCAATTTATAATCTTTGTGTCCCAAATAAAATGAGCAGACCTGGACCACTAAGGTCACTTTGCTCTGATTGTTCAAACAAAAAATAAAACCACAAAAAATGTGAATGTGTAGCAGCAAATGTAGGATGTGTGGTTATGTGCTCCAGATGATATATTGAATTTTCTGTGGTTAAGGTATAGCAGATATTATTGATGGTTTACCCCAAGCCATTTCTCAACACTTTATCCCTTGCAGCCTTCCTATCTTATATGCTGTAAAGATAGGTCTCTTTCACTGCAAAGGTGGCTATATAGTCTAGTCTTCCATAGAGATGTATAAATGGAAATGGAATAAGTATAGTTTCTAGAAAATATAATTTTAGTTGTTCTTCTTCCCAGCCTTATATGTACACATAATGATTTATAGAGCTTAACAATCATTTTATTTCTGGGAAAAATGAGGTGCTCATGTGTACATCGATGAAAAACTTATACCCTACAAATACTTGAGAATAGAAAGAAAGCCATGACCTTTACTCACCCGCTGAGTGGTTTCCTGCCATCCAGACTTCATTTTTACTGAATAAGAAATGCCATTATAGCTTAAATAATTACTGTTCGGATATTAATACTTGTAGTCAAAATCATTTCTTACTGATTAATAAAGTATGAGGCTGCTCAAGGCATTGGGTTAAAGGTAAAATATGTGTGACAAAGTTATCCCAAATGTGGGAAGTCGGTTTTTAAATTTCCTCTATCTTCTCAAAAATACTTTCACTCAAATATTTATTTGGGTAACATTAATTCTCAGAAGTAAACAACCTTAGTGTTCTGATTACAGCCTTATGAATGAAGAAACTGGATCACAGAAGTAAAGGGATTTTATCAAAAGCTACAAAACCCATAGCAGAGATGAGGCTTGAACTAAGCTTTTGCATTCTTTGTCTAAGAACCTCTGCTTGGTCACAGTGGAAGTTAAAAAAAAATGACTTTGCATCAAAGGAACTGAATGACAAATGATGCTGATTTTCTCCTTTGTTTCAAAGTAGGGACCAGCAATACACCAGCAAAAACATTTCCACCTAGACTTTATCTATGTTCTTTATAGAAGGGAATTTATTAAATTATCTTGCTACAACAACCACCCAGATTCTGGCTGAAGAATTGTGTTTACTGTGGTTAGAAACCTAGAACTAGTTTCTAAAAGGAGCTAGAGAATGTGGTAGTAGATCATTATAGCTCTAGTATTCTTGTTTCAATTCAGAGTTTCACTTTCTTCTGGAAATTCATGTTTTTTTTAATTTCTAGTTTATAGCAACTATGATGAAATGCAACAAAATAAATAGTTTTTACCTCCACCCAGTAATATATTTATTTAAATTGGATAATAAGCTTTTACAGACGTCTTTTCATCTTCATGCAAAAAAATCAAGTATAATGTTTCTCCAAATTACCTTTGAAAAGACAAAAATTTAAAATGTACTTATCAATAATGACTTTAAATGTAAATGGCTTGAATGTTTCATACAAAACAAACAGGGTACCTGAATGAGTAAGGAAACAAATTCCATATATATGCTGTCTAGATGAGACCCATCTCAGAATGAAAAGATATATACAGACTAAAAGTAAAGGGATGGAAAAAGATATTTCATGCAAACTGAAATAGAAAAACTGGAGTGACAGTAGTTATATCTGACAGAATAAACTATAAAACAAAGATTATGGTAAGAGACAAAGAAAGACACTACATAATGATAAAGAAGGCAATTCAATAAGACAATATAACTTTTACAAACATTTATGAACCCAACATAGGAATACCTAAGTATTAAATAAATCTTGACATACTTGAAGAAAGAGATTGATAGTAATATAGTCATAGTAGCAGATTTTAACATCCCATTAACACCAATAGATAGATCTTTTAGTTAGAAAATCAACTGGAAAATAGTGGCCTTAAATCACACACTAGATCAGATGAATTTAATTGACATCTTCAAAGCATATCACCCCAAAGCAGCAGAATATATATTCTTTTCTAGTACACATGGATCATTTTCTAGGGTAGATTACGTATTAGAACACAAAAGAAGGCTCAGTAAGATTAAGATGATTGAAATAATATCAAGCATTTTTTATGACCCTAAAGATATTAAAATTTTTTTTTAAATTAAAAATCAATCATAAGTTTGCCTGACCTGTGATGGTGCAGTGTGGATCAAGCGTTGACCTGGAACGCTGAGGTCATCGGTTCAAAAAACCCTGGACCTGCCTGGTCAAGGCACATATGGGAGGTGATGCTTCCTTCTCCTCCCCCTTCTCTCTCTCTCTCTCCTTCCCTTTCTCTATCTATCTCTCTTCTCTTAAAAAAAGAATAAATAATTAAAAATAATAAAAAAAATTAAATAAATAAAATAATCCTTAAAAAAATCAATCACAAGCAAAAAAACTGAAAAACACACAAAGACACAAAGGCTAAATAACATGTTACAACATAATGAATGGGTTAACAATTAAATAAAAGAAGAAAAAATGAAAAGATACCTTGAAGCAAATTAAAATGAGAACATAACAATTCAAAGTCTATGAGATATAGCAAAGACAGTATTAAAAGAGAAATTTATAGGCCCTGGCCGGTTGGCTCAGTGGTAGAGCGTCGGCCTGGTGTGCGGGGGACCCGGGTTCGATTCCCGGCCAGTGCACATAGGAGAAGCACCCATTTGCTTCTCCACCCCCACCCCCTACTTCCTCTCTGTCTCTCTCTTACCCTCCCGCAGCCAAGGCTCCATTGGAGCAAAGATGGCCCGGGCACTGGGGATGGCTCCTTGGCCTCTGCCCCAGGCGCTAGAGTGGCTCTAGTCACGGCAGAGCGATGCCCCGGAGGGGCAGAGCATCGCCCCCTGGTGGGCAGAGCCTCGCCCCTGGTGGGCATGCCGGGTGGATCTCGGTCAGGTGCATGCGGGAGTCTGTCTGACTGTCTCTCCCCGTTTCCAGCTTCAGAAAAGTAAAAAAAAAAAAAGTAAAAGAAAAAAAAATAAATAAAAGAGAAATTTATAGCATTCCAAGTGCACCTCAAAATACAAGAAAAATCCCAAATAAACAATCTAACTTTACATTAAAAAATAGAAAATAAACTACAAAGCCATAAATGAGTTGAAGGAAGGATATAATAAAAGTCAAAGCATAAATAAGTAAAGTCTAAAATATAAATACAATAAAACCAAGAGTTGGTACTTTGAAAAGGTAAACAGGATTGACAAATCTTCATCAAGAAAAAAAGGGAAAGGATCCAAATAAATAAAGTCAGAAGTGAAATAAAAGAAGTAACAACTAAACCTAAATAAATACAAAGAATTGTAAACTACTGTTATGAATATTTATCTGCCATCAGATGAGACAATGTGGATAAAATGGATAAATTTCTACAACCATACAGTCTTCTGAAAGTGAATCAAGAAGATTAAAAATCTGAATTAATTAGTAACATTGAAATTGAAACAGTAATCAAAAACTCCCAATAAAAAAAAAGATTCAGGGCCCTGGCCAGTTGGCTCAGTGGTAGAGTGTCGGCCTGGCATGCAGAAGTCCTAGGTTTGATTCCTGGCCAGGGCACACAGGAGAAGCGCCCATCTGCTTCTCCACCCCTCCCTCTCTCCTTCCTCTCTGTCTCTCTCTTCCCCTCCCACAGCTGAGGCTCCATTGGAGCAAAGATGGCCCGGGTACTGGGGATGGCTCCTCAGCCTCTGCCCCAGGCGCTAGAGTGGCTCTGGTCACAACAGAGCGAAACCCTGGAGGGGCAGAGCATTGCCCCCTGGTGGGCAGAGCGTCGCCCCCTGGTGGGCGTGCCAGGTGAATCCCGGTCAGGCACATGCGGGAGTCTGTCTGACCGTCTCTCCCCATTTCCAGCTTCAGAAAAATACAGGAAAACAAAAAACAAAACAAAACAAAAAAAAGATTCAGGACTGAATGGCTTCACAGGTCAATTTTCAAAACATTCAAAGAAATATCTATCCTCAAATATACTGCTAACAAAAATTAGGGGATCAAGGAATATGCAGATACTCTAGTACTTTCAGCCTTTTGTATAATGCATTTTCACCAATGAAATAAAATTTGGTTTTGCATTTCATTTGCATAATCAAATAACTTTTTTTGACTTGTCATTTGCTTTTCTGATGTTCTTTTTAATAAAAAACATCAAATGCTTATTTTTTATCACTTCATATTTATTTTGAAATATCCCCTAATTTTTATAAACAGTATATTTCAAAAAAATCCAAAAGGAGAGAAGACCCCAAGCTCATTTTATGAAACCAGCATTATCCTAATTTTTAAATCAGATCAAGACACTACAAAATGAGAAAATTATAAGCCATTATACATGATGAACATACATGTTAAAATTCTCAACAAAATATTAGCAAACCAAATTCAGCAATACATTAAAAAGATCATACACCATGATCACTGGGATTTGTTCTGAGAATGCAAGGTTGTTACAATATCTGCACATCAATAAATATGATACACCACAAAACTAAAATGAAGATTAAAAATTACAAGACTGTATATGGTTGTTCCAGGTTTGATTCCCAGTCAGAGAACACAGGAGAGGTGACCATCTTTTTCTTTATCCCTTCCCTTCTCTCTCTCTCTCTCTCTTTATTTATTAAAAAACAGAAAAAAAGAAAAAAATCACAAGACCATATTAATAGATGCAGATAAAGCATTTGATAAAATTTAGCAATGATTTATGATAAAAACTCTCATCAAAGTGGGCATGAAGGAATCATAATAAAGGCTATATATGACAAACCCTTAGCCAATATTATACTCAATGTTCAAAAAATAAAAGCATTTTCCTTCAGATCAGGAACAAAACAGGGATGTTCACTTTTACCGTTCTAATTCAACATAGTACTGGAAGTCTTAGCCACCTGAAGCAGACAAGAAGAAGAAATAAAAGATATTTAAATTAGAAATGAACAATTGAAGCTGTCATTACTTGCAGATGACATGGTACTGTAGATAAGAAACCATAAATATTCCACCAAAAAAAACTACCAAAACTCATCAATAAATTCAGTAAACTAAGATGATAAACATTTAAACATTATTATTCTGAAATATCAGAAAAGGAAACTAAAAAAATAAATCAAATAAAATTTACATTTGAATAAAAAATATACCTAAAATTAAATTCAACTAAGGATGTAAAAGACCAGTGCTCAGAAAATTACAAGTCACTGAAAAAAGAAACTGAAATAAGAAGAATTAACATCATTAAAATGTCCATAGCACCTAAAGCAATCTATAGATTCAATGCAATTCCTATTAAAATACCAATGGTGAGAGAACTGGTGTCATGAGAGATACTACTAATCTCTACCCTTGAAATTTCAACAAATTCTATAACTATATGTAGAGATAAAACCCCAGACAAACCTGAAATATACACACCAGATAGACAAAGATATGATTGCTCAAGAAGGCAGGTCAAAGATAGAACTGCTTGCTCACAGAAGAAAAAAAAGCCAGAGGACTGAGTCTTTCCCTTTCATCATGGACCTGAGGGAGGGAGACACTGTTGGCACAGGCTTTGTCTCAGAATCAGAGCCAGGAGAAGAGGAGAGTCTGGTGGAAAGGAGTTGAAATAGGGTCAATGACAAAGAATGGGAAGCTGGCCATTTTCCGGTATTTGCCGCACCCATGATTGCAGGTGCTGGGTGCACAAAAGCCTGTGGTGCATTCCCAAGAACTTCATGTGAATAGCTGTGGAGACCAGCCAGTGGGATACTGGGGCACAATTGACCTGCCTGTGTGAACGGTGGAGTTTAGCCTTGTGGCGCCAGATGTGCTTGATCTGTGATCTCTGCCAAGTGTCAATAATTACACTAAATGTAAATGAACTGAACACACCAATAAAGAGGTACAGAGTAGCAGATTAGATGAAGAAGCAAAACCCAACAGTATGCTGCCTTCAAGAGACACATCTAAGCAACAAACATAAAAATAGATTCCAAGTGAAAGGTTGGAAAATGATTCCCCAAGCAAATAATATCCAAAGAAAAGCAGACATAGCCATACTCATATCTGACATTGCGGACTATAAGACAACAAAGATAACCAGAGAAAACAGTGGACATTTCATAATGATAAAGGGGACAATGTATCAGGAAGACATAACACTTCTTAATATATATGCACCAAACCAGAGATCACCAAAATACATAAAACATATACTAACTAATTTAAAACTACAAAATGAAAAAAATATAATCATTTTTGGAGACCTCAGTACACCATTGATGGCTTTAGATCATTCATCTAAACAGAAAATCAATAAAAAAAATATCCATTTTAAATGAAACACTAGAACGAATGGACATAATAGACATCTACAGGATATTTCATCCCAAAACATCAGAGTATACATTTTTTCTCCAGTGTACATGAAACATTCTCAAGAATAGACCATATACTGGGCCACAAAACTAACATCAACAAATTCAGAAAGATTGAAATTATACCAAGCATATTCTCTGACCATAAGACTTTTGAAACTAGAATACAACTGCAAAAAAGAAAGAAACAAACCCACAAAAATGTGGAAATTAAATAACATACTTCTAAAAAAATGACTCTGTCAAAGAAGAAATAAAAGAACAGATCAAAAATATATACAACAAACAAAATGACAAGACGACATACCAGAATCTCTGGGATGCAGCAAAAGCAGCAATAAGAGGGAAGTTCATATCATTACAGGCTTATATGAAAAAACAAGAGAGCTCAAGTAAACAACCTAACAACACATCTTAAGAAACTTGAAAAAGAAGAACAAAGGCAACCCAAAACCAGCAGAACAAAGGAAATAATAAAAATTAGAGCAGAAATAAATGAAATAGAAAACAGAAAAACTATAGAAAAAATTAATAAAACAAAGAGCTTGTTCCTTGAAAAGATCAACAAAATTGACAAACTCCTCGCAAGACTCACTAAGGAAAAAAGAGAAAACACTCATATAAACAAAATCCAAAATAAAAGATGAGAAATTAGCACATATATTATAGATATACAAAGAATTATTATAGAATACTATAAAAAACTATATACCACCAAATTCAACGATCTAGAAGAAATGGATAAACTCCTAGAACAATGCAATCTTCCTAGATTGAATCACAAAGAAGTAGAAAAGCCTAATAGACCCATAAGCAGAAAGGAAATATAAACAACTATAAAAAACCTTTCTAAAAATAAAAGTCCAGGGCCAGATGGCTATACTAGTGAATTCTACCAAACATACAAAGATATTTGTTTTCTATCTTTCTCGAAGTCTTCTAAAAAACTGAAGAAGCAATACTTCCAAACACATTTTATGAGGCAAAAATAACCCTCATTCCAAAACCAGGCAAGGACAACACAAAAAAAGAAAACTACAGACCAATATCTCTAATGAATACAGATGCTAAAATCCTAAACAAAATACTAGCAAATTGAATACAACAACACATAAAAAAAATAATTCATCATGATCAAGTAGGTTTCATCCCAGAAACACAAAGATGGTTCAACGTATGTAAAACAATTAACGTAATACACCATATCAACAAACCAAAGAACAAAAACCATATGGTCTTATCAATAGATAAGAAAGGCATTCAATAAAATATAACATAGTTTTATGTTTAAAACACTCAACAGAATGGTATACAAGGAAAATACCTCAACATAATAAAAGCCACTTATGAAAAACCATCAGCTAACATTATACTAAATGGTAAAAAACTGAAAAGTTTTTCTCTGAAATTAGGAACAAGACAAGTTTTCCCACTTTCTCCACTCCTATTCACCATAGTGCTGGAAGTTCTAGCCAGAGCTATCAGACAAGAGAAAGAAATAAAAGGCATTCATATTGGGAAAGAAGAAGTAAAAGTTTCACTTTTTGCAGATGATATGATTCTATATATAGAAAACACTAAAGACTCCACAGAAAGGCTATTAGAAACAATAAACCAATAAAACAAGGTCACAGGATACAAAATTAATATACAGAAGTTTATTGCTTTCTTATATGCCAACAATGAAACATCAGAGAAAGAACTAAAAGAAAATCCTTTTTAGAGTTCAACAACAACAAAACACCTAGGAATAAACATAACAAAGAATGGAAAGGACCTATATAATGAAAACTACAAAGCATTGTTAAGGGAAATTGAAAAACACAATAAAATAAAAAAATATACTTTGTGGATAGGAAGAATAAATATAACTAAAATGATCATATTGCCAAAAGCAATATACAAATTTAATGCAATTTCCATTAAAATTTTAATGTCATTTTTTAAAGAAATAGAACAAAAAATTATCAGGTTTATATGGAAACCATAAAAAAGCCTGAATAATCAAAGTAATCCTAAGGAAAAAAACAAAGTGGGATGCATTACAATACCTGACTTCAAACTATACTACAGAGCCACAATAATCAAAGTAGCATGGTACTGGCTTCAGAAAAATAGACACACAGAACAATGGAACAAAATAGAGAGCCCAGAAATACAACTACATATATATGATCAAATCATCTTTGATAAAGGAGCCAAAAGTTCCTCAAAAAATTAATAGAACTACCATATAACCCAGCAATCCCTCTGCTGGGTATATACCCCCAAAACTTGAAAACATGGGTACATAAAGACACACACATCTTCATGTTCATTGCAGCATGGTTCACAGTGGCCAAGACATAGAAACAGCTGAAATGCCCTTCAATAGATGACTGGATAAAGAAGATGTGGTACATATATACAATGGAATACTACTCAGCCATAAGAAATGATGACATAGTATCATTTACGACAACATGGATCGACCTTGATAACATTATACTGAGTGAAATAAGTAAGTCATAAAAAACTAAGAATTGTATGATTCCATACATAAGTGGGGCACAAAATTTAGACTCAAGGACATAGATAAAAGTGCAGTGGTTACCAAGGGGAGGGGAAGGGAGGAGAAGCAGAGGGGGAGGGGCTTAAAGAGAAACAAAATATAGGGTGACAGAGGATGATTTGACTTTGGGTGATGGATATACAGCATAATGAACTGTCCAAATGGTGTGGAGATGTTTTCTCTAAATCTATATGCTCTGGTTAATCAATGTCACCCTGTTAAATATAATTGTCTAAATTAAAAAAAAATGAATAAAATAATACCAATGGCATATCTCACAGAATGAGAACAAATATTCCAAAAATTTATGTGGAACTACAAAAGACCCCAAATCATTCAGCAATCTTGAGAAAGAAAAACAAAGTGAGAAGTATTATACTAATTAATATAAAACTATACTAAAAGGACATAGTAATCAAAATTGCATGGTACTGGAATTAAAATAGAGTTCTAGAGCAATTCAGTAACATAGAGATCCAAAAAACAAAACCATACCTTCATGGCAAATTAATATTTGACAAAGGAGGTAATTACATAAAATATGGGTAAAGATAGTCTACTCAATAAATGGTAATGGAAAGGACAAATACAGGCAAAAGAAATAAAACTAGACAAACTTCTTATACTATAAACAATACTAAACTCAAAATGGATTAAACCGTTAAATATTGGACTTGAAGCCAAAAACATCCTAGAACAAAACTTAGGTAGTAAAATCTCATATATTGCCTGACCAGGCAGTGGAACAGTGGACAGAGCATCAGCCTGGGATGCTGAGGACCTAGGTTCAAACACTCAGGCTGCAAGCTTCAGTGTGGACTCACTGACATGACCCCATGGTCACTAGCTTGAGCCCAAGGTCACTAGCTTGAGCTAGGGGTCAATGGCTTGGCTTCAGCCTCCCAGCCAAGGCATATATTAGAAAGCAATGGATGAACAACTAAGGTGCTGCAACTATGAGTTGATGCTTCTCATCTCTCTTCCTCCTTTCTGTCTGTCTTTCTCTCAAAAAAATAATAATTAAGACATTTCTTGCAATAATATTTTTTCTGACATATTTCCTCAAGCAAGAAAAACAAAAGAAAAATAAGCAAATGGGATTGCATCAAACTAAAATGATTTTGCACAGCAAAGGAAACCATCAACAAAATTAAAAGAAAACCTACTGAATGGGAGAACATATTAACCAATACATCTAATAAGGGTTACAGGTATCCCCAAACTACGGCCCATGGGCTGCATGCGGCCCCCTGAAGCCATTTATCTGGCCCCCCGCTGCACTTCTGGAAGGGGCACCTCTTTCATTGGTGGTCAGTGAGAGGAGCACTGTATGTGGAGCCCCTCCAATGGTCTGAGGGACAGTGAACTGGCTCCCTGTGTAAAAAGTTTGGGGACCCCTGGACTAATATCTAAAATTTATAAAGAACTTATACAACTCAACATCAAAAAATCCAATCCAATTAAAAAATGGGCAAAGGACCTAAACAGACTTCTTCAAAGAGGACATACAGATGGCCAATAGACATGAAATGATACCCAACATCACTAATCATTAAAGAAATGCAAATTAAAGCCACCATGAGATATAACCTCACATCTGTCAGAATGCTATCATTAATAAGTCAACAAACAAAATGTTGGCAAGACTGTGGAGAAAATGGAATTCATATTGGTGCAGCCACCATGGAGAACAATATGGAAGTTTCTGAAAAAAATTAAAAATAGAACTTTCGCCCTGGCCAGTTGGCTCAGTGGTAGAGCGTTGGCCTGGCGTGCAGAAGTCCCGGGTTCGATTCCCGGCCAGGGCACACAGGAGAAGCGTCCATCTGCTTCTCTACCCTTCCCCCTCTCCTTCCTCTCTGTCTCTCTCTTCCCCTCCCGCAGCCAAGGCTCCATTGGAGCAAAGATGGCCGGGGCGCTGGGGATGGCTCCTTGGCCTCTGCCCCAGGTGCTAGAGTGGCTCTGGTCGCGGCAGAGCGACGCCCCGGAGGGGCAGAGCATCGCCCCCTGGTGGGCATGCCGGGTGGATCCCATTGGGTGCATGCAGGAGTCTGTCTGACTGTCTCTCCCCGTTTCTAGCTTCAGGAAAAAAAAAATAGAACTTTCTTCTGTCCCAGTGAATCAACTTCCAGGAATATACCCAAAGAAACCCGAAATTCTATGCATTGTGGTATTATTTACAAAGCCAAGATTTGGAAGCAGCGCAAGTATCCATCAGTAGATGATGAGTGGATATAAAAAGCTGTGGTATATAATGGAACAATACTCAGCTCTAGAATAAAATGGCAACTTACCTCTTGCAACAGCATGAATAAACCTGAAGAGCATGATGCTAAGTGAAATAAGCCAGTCAGAGGAAGACCAGTACCAAATGATTTCACTTTTATTTGGAATCTAATGAACAAAATAAGCAAAGAAAATAGGAACAAACTCACCGATACAGAAAACAGACTGACTGCTGTTAAAGCAGAGGCAGCTTAAGGGGTTGGGTAAAAAATGTGAAGGGATTAAGAAAAAAGAAAGAAAGAAACAACGATATAGACACAGAAAACAGTATGTTGATTACTAGAGGAAAAGGGAGTGTAAGGAGGTAGAAGAGGGTAAAGAAGGTTAACTTGATAAAAGGGTTTTTAATGAAGTAACTTGCAACTATAAATATACCCTATTTTATCTCACAAATACATCAGTAAGATGAAAGAAGAACCAGAGGCAGCAAAAATTCTGAAATAAATAAGCCTCCACTATGATTTGTACTAGACTGGTCTGTATTTATTGAGAAGTTTCGTTTCAGATCATCAAAAGGTAATGTATTCCTGGATCCTGCTTGGTTTTCCTATAGATTTACTACTTTTGGACTGGGTTAGAGAAAATATTTAACATGATCAAAAATAATTGATAGTTATTTTTGCAACACAGTTTACCAAATTGGATTATTTCAATGGAATCAAGTATTAGAAATACAAATAGACAAAAGTTGCTTTCCTGATGGCTTGATTGGGGGAGAGGAGACATAAAAGAATTCAGATAAAAAATTAGAAATACCTAGGCAGGCATTTTGATTTAGATATATGCAAGAGGCAAAGGGAGAATTTTAAAGTCTAGACCCTGGACATTTCTCAACCCCTGCACTGCTACCTCCTTGGTCAGATCCCAATAGATTGTTTCGGGAGCTACCTTACTTGGAGAGTAGTCAGATTAATGCTTCCGAAACATAACCCAGCTCATATCACTCTTGTGCTTATGAATGGCTCCTGTTTTCACTCAAATAGAAGTGATGGCTCTTGTAATGATTGTGAGGTCCCACAGGCTATCGTCCCAACTCCTGTTTATCTCCTCGTCCTCTCCTCCTTGCCTCCAGCATCCATACACCCTGGCCAGGCTTCTTGTTTTATGGCCTTTGCTCTAACAGCTCCCTTCATCAGAAAGGAGATCCTTTTAGCATCCTTTCTTTTTTCAGATATTTTCTCAAATCCCACTTTTTCAATGAGACTATCCTGAGAACCCAATTTAATATGGCAAACTGTCCTTTTCTATACATATTTCCTATTTCCCTAGCCCACACTAGTTTTAATTTTTTTCCATAATAATGTTCTGTACTTAACATTCAGCATGATTTATTTAGTTATTTTGGTTGATGATGAATTTTGTTTGTATTTCTTCCCCAAAATGGAAGCTGTAAAGAACAGGGAATCTATTTTGTTCAGTGGAGTATCCCAAATATGGAGAACATGTAGTAGTCACTTGATTAATTGTTTCTGAGTGAAAGAATGAAAAATAAAAGTTTATTCTACCAGAGGGACAGGTGGGGTGGAGATTAAGAAAAGCCAGCTCAAGTTAATGATTCATGTAGTATTTAGACTGATGCTATCAGTAGTTATTTAAAGTCATTCACAAGGAAAGAAACTCCTAGGCAGAGTACACTGTGTGAGCAAAGAGGCTGGAAGTAAGTATAAATATTGATTGACTTATGACCTATGCAACTTACAACCATTCGACTTTATGACCACAATCGCTAGCAACAACTGCTCCACATCTGGCAGCAGAAGTGTTGCCCAGCTGGGCATGACAGTGCAGACCAGCTTCCGGCAGCACTACCATCTCCGCGTGCACCATTTCAACTGTTATCCCAGACTTGGTACAGCAATTTGTGTTTTGTGTCTTGGATATTTTTTATCAAACCCCTCCCAAGATGTCTACCAAGAGGAAATTGCCGTTGTAAATATTAAACCAGTTGTACTGGTAATGCAGTGTTTTACTTAAACCTGACAAATGTAAATATAAGAAACAAAATGGTGTAGAGATGATACAAATGGCATAAAATGAACAAAAAAATTATGATATATAACAATAATAAAATAAAATTATGATAAAATATGACTTAAAAATTTTTATAACATCATTTTACAGTACAGTATATATAGCCTACTCAACTTACGACCAAATCGTGTTAGGACTGGCCTGTTGGAACCAATCATGGTCATAAGTCGAGCACTTCCTGAATGTGGAGAAGTGCAAAACTATTATCCTAGGTCAGTGGGCCAAATTCACGCCATACTCTACTTTTTTGTAAATAAAGTTTTATTGGAACACAGTTATGCCCATCTGTTTAGGCATGTCTATGCCAACTTTCCCACTATGGCAGACAAATTGAGTGGTTGCAGTGGAGAATAAATGAAACACAAAAGCATTATTGTCTGACTTTTTAAAAGAAAATTTGTTGAACCCTGTCCTAGGAAAGAAGAAATGAGTGAAGGCTTTATGTTGCAAAGTATGCAAAGTACCATGCTCAGAATTATGATGTGAAAAATTATTTGGTAGTCAACTCAGTTTTCCATGTTAGTCTTTTTCTCAGACTGTCTCATTAGTTTTATTACGATTTTTGCAGGTATTCATGTAGATGTATATATTTTTGTTTTGTTATACTAACTCCAAAAAGAAAATTTGACTTTGCATAATATATTTTATTTCTGTTTTATCTTCAGAGTCCTCTGGTCTTTGTGGTTCTTCCTTGGAAATATAGCAGTTGCTGCTAATGACTAAATGGGTGATGCCATGGAATACATTTAAAATTTATCAAGGAGTAGGGTATGATGGGCAATGTTTCTGATTAAAACTCAAAATACCATCTGGCTTCCAACATTACTTAGTTATCTATGTTATGATTTGGGTTTGATGGGCTTTCCAATCTTATTTTTATCTTCTGTTGTAGAATCTGTATCAAAACAGTACATTTGGAGAGAAATGTAATTGCTGGGGTGGGCTAAACATAACTTAATAATGTAAAATGTCTGTTAGGGAGTGAGCTGAAATCATCATACTAATTTCATTTATAAAATTCCAATTGGCAAGAGACTATATTGTGCTAATGATAGCCAGTTGCCTAATTAGCTCTGCAACATAGTCTTTCCAATTTATTAAAGCAAAATGAGTCATAGTTGCAAACCTGGGGCAGCTGATAAGTTCCTGTTCAAAATCTGTTTTAAAATATGGGATGGGCCCTGGCTGGTTGGCTCAGTGGTAGAGCATCAGATTCCATGTGGATGTCCTGTTTCAATACCCAGTCAGGGCACACAGGAGAAGCAACCATCTGCTTCTCCACCTCTCACCCT
Source organism: Saccopteryx leptura (assembly GCF_036850995.1). Taxonomy (NCBI): domain Eukaryota; kingdom Metazoa; phylum Chordata; class Mammalia; order Chiroptera; family Emballonuridae; genus Saccopteryx; species Saccopteryx leptura. The sequence goes on along the minus strand of NC_089504.1, from coordinate 175,520,467 downwards.
CCATTCTCTCTCTCTCTCTCTCTGTCTCTCTCTCTCTTTCTCTCTTCCCCTCTGGCAGCCATGGCTCAATTGGCTCCAGCAAGTTGGCCTCCAGGCACTGAGGATGGTTCTAGGGCCTCCACCTTAGGTGCTAAAAGAAATGGCTTGGTTGCTGAGCCACGAAGCAAGGGCCCCAGATGGGCAAAGCATCACCCTTAGTGGTCTTATCGGGTGAGTCCTGGTCAGGTGCATGTGAAAGTTCATCTCTCTGCCTCCCCTCCTTTTACAAAAAAAAAAAAAAAAAAAAAAAAAAAAAAAAATATATATATATATATATATATATATATATATATATATATGGGGTGAATTTAATAATAGGTGTAGCTTAGTATGCATAGGTTTCTTTTGCAAATGAGAACGTGCAAGTGACAAGTAGAAATTTAACTATATTAAACATAAAAAGTCTGTCTTTATCTAAAATGAGTAAATCCAGTAATAATCTGATCAACTTTCTCAATAAAGAGTAAATACTTTTTAAAAGACCCTTCTGAAAAAAAGAGGCTTTATTTATTAATTTTTTTAATCTAATTATTTTACCTAAACAGTTAAAGTTTATTTATTTATGACTTTGAGAAATGAATTTCTAAGACTTTTATGGTCATTTGTTGAATTTTCTATTTCTATAATATTCAGATTTAATTAGAGGATAACCCAAACCATGAAAGATGTGATTACATTGCTGACATATACTTTGCAACCCAGTCATTCTTTTCACTTGATATCCCTAAAGGGGTATATAGAATAAGAGTCTTTTTTTCTGTTTTCAAGGGCATCCAGGCATTCTGCTGGCTATATAAATCTGAGACTATCCAGGAGAAAAAGGGGAATAGGGATAAAAGGAGGAACCATCGGAATGAATGGCCTGACATTTTCCAGACCAGCACTTCTTAGAATAAGAACAGACAATAATATGGCACATAGGGGATACACCTTCAGGAATTGCCCATAATTCCCATCATAAGGTCATCCAGGTATATAAACAGTAGCAGCTTGGGTGATATTATTGGAGAAGAGAGTCCAAAGTCCTTTTTTCAACATAGACTGGTCGAAAGATTTAGGCATTGATGGTAGATGGAACAATAACAGTTAAACACCAAGTAGATATTTGACTGACCTTTGATAATGAATTGAGAAACATATGGGCCTGCAAATTGCTAATTCAAGAGGATTAAGTGAGATATACTTACATACTTACCTTTGCAGCCCTTTCAAATAAATGCTCTTGAAAATTGACACTAGGATTGAAGAGGTGTTACAACTGATGGGAATATGTTATCATTCTACCTAATTGTTCATAGGTTCTAGTTATTAACCTTATTTCACAGAGAAAGAAAATTTTAAATGGTTTACTGTATTTCATAACCAATTTGGGATACTTGTATATATGATAATAAAGAAACTCTAGCAAGGCAAAGAAGTCCCAAGGAATTATCAGGTAATTCTCACGTTGCCTAGGAGAACAAGACATCCTTAGCACAAGCCAGGTTTTCCAGTTGAACACTTCATGCTACCATGGTACTTCTTTCATTAGAACAAATGTCCTTTTTAGAGGAACAAATAACTTACTTGTAAGTTTCTTACTATATTGACCTCACAAGAGCTCAATATACTTTATTTTTATTAAAGAACTCAAGAAGCAACTTATTTTGACATACAGTTTCTAACATCAGTGGAAGAGTAGAGTTGTACCAGAATTTTAAGTAATTTCACTATTCAGTTCAGAATTATTATAATAATACTTCTGTTGCTTCAGGAATTTCAAGATAATCACATAGTAGGTGAATGTTCCAACTGCCACCTCCTGGGACCAAATTGAATTACAACTAAATTTAAGAACAATCATCTTGAAAAACCAACCTTGTCTTAAGTGAAGAGGAGTCTGTAACCAGGGATCACAGAAGAAGCCAACCAACACTGGTAAGAAGGACAGAGATGCAGAAAGGGCTGCCCCGTTCCCAGGAGCAAGCAGCAGCTGAGTGTCTGGAGGGACTCTCACTGTGAAGAGGGTCAGCCTGAGAGGAGAGGGTCCTCAGCTCCAGGCTGGCACCACAGCCTAGAGCCCCAGAGCCTAGAAGAGGTGCCCACACAGCATTTGGAGGTGAAAAGAGCAGGGTTTCTGTCTGTGAGAAAGAAATGGAGTTCTCAAGATGCAGGCTCAGTCTTAAAGGGCCTGCACAGAAAATCTTGTTCACAGCCACTTACCCAGAACTCCAGCAGAGGGAAGGCTGAGAGGACTAGAGTTGTATGAGGAAAGTGTGAAGTTGGTGGCTATAAAGTCAGTAGCCACGACCACCATCACAGCCACCTGGCCCATGCAGCTTTGCATTTGATTTGGACAGATGATAATGAAACAATGGAGTCAAGAACTGGTGGGCCATTAGCTTTAATCCTAGCTTGCACCCTGCAGGCAAGAAATACACACAGTGGGAAAACACTTCCCCTTTCCATTCAGGGCTCCCAAAGCCACTCACTGACTTATCTGAGTTTCCTAGAATCAAAAGTTTCTACCTCTCCAGCCTTATTCACCTCTGTTCCCCTTCTCCTTCTCTTTGCACAAACTCTGAACAAACTGACTTCTCCTTCAGCACTCTACCATCTTGGCTGCTTCTCCTCTCCTCCATGTGGCCTTTCTCTGCTCTCCTCTCTAATGCTAATCTCAGGAAACAAGAGAGAGCAAGCTCCCAGTCTGCCCCATTTTATAGTGTAGAAATTAAAACCTTTAATTTAATATACAAATAAGGAAGTCTCTGATACAAAGTCACTTATCTGAGGCCTAATGAGATTCCTCATGAGAGTGCACCACCTCCTATCATGCAACAGTCAAAGGTGTGGGGAAAAGCTTAGTCTTAAAACTAAGCCTTAGGCTATAAGGATCCTGCCGGCTTACAGCCTGTCCCCCACACCCAATGTAAACTATAAGTAAGCAAACATATATATCATATTTACAAACTTATTTGACCAACAGTGGCCCAGGGAGAGACACTGTGGGAGACAGCCACCAGAACCCCTGTGCTGGGTCATTCTCCAATACTGCAGTCGCCATCTTTCTAGGGTGGAGCAGTCCCCTTTGAGCAGCATCAGGCTGGGGGAAAGCAACTGCCTTGCCCTCAGGAATCTCTGCTGCCCCACCATGGAGACTGGGTCATTCTGAGAAGTCAGCCAGAAAGCAGGGGGTGCATTAATGACTCACTTTTCTGGCATTGAGGCTAAAGTTTTTCCCCACAGTCTCTCAAAGGTATGACTTCTGCCTCACAGGAGAGTCAGTAGACACTGTCTGGACTTGGGAAGACCACACCTCTGGGTCTCAGAGGCCACATAAACTGGAATCCTGGGGCCACACCTTACTGAGGGCTGTGAAAAAAGTCTGAACAGACACCTGGGGCTGAGGGGTAGAGCCACATCCACCATCCTTTTTAATCCCTGAATTGCTGCAAGCTCTAGACTCTAGCAGAGTTTTTTTTTTTCAGTGGCCAAGCCAAACATGCAGCCAATAGACAGAGGCTGAAGGAGGCCGAATTCAGGGAATATTAACCTTTTAAGCAGACTTTCATCCAGCCCATTATGGGTAAAAGCCAGCCTAGGTGTGTGGCTTGTTATTTCCATGTGCTCCTGGGCCCAGCAGAAGCAGCCACAAATTCTGGATTGCTTATAGCTCCAAGAAGGCTGTTGAGGGCCAGTCATAGGCAGTGTTGCCCACTGGCTTGCACCGGTGAGGCCCAGGGATGGTACATCCACTGGCCAGCTGTGGAGAGCATTAGTTCAGGATGTAACAACCCCTGCTAGAGTGGAATCCTAAGAAAAGGTTCTTCACATCTGGCCCAGTTGAGGCAAGTTCTGCTTTCTGTGATCAGCATCTGCACAGCAGCTCATTTACATTGGATAGGGTGAAGTTTCATAGTCAGCCAGCCTGGGTGCTTGGATATCCAGCCCCACTAGGCTAGATTCCACAGGGATAAAAGAGAGAGGCTTGGAACATGGACATTTAAAGTGTCGGTCCCTGTCAGCCTATTGTTGGGTATGGTTGAGGACGTTAGCCACTTTCTGGGGGGGGGGGGGGAGACAGTCATCCCCAGGAGAGGATTCTCTCAGTTTTCCTTCCTGAGACCAGGGTTTCACCACCCGTAAGAACTTCTTCAGAAGGGACTGTTGGTTCCACTTAATCTGAACTTACTGCTCACCTTGCTGGAGAAAAATAAAATTTGAGTATCTAGCAGTGGGTGAGGGATTAGGCTCTAAAGTAGTGGCCACTTTCCCCATACTGAGCTCCTGACCAAGAGCCCCCTGAAGTAGAGGGTCCCACTAACATAGTATTTGCAACCTCAGCTGCCATAACCCACCAAGCTTGCAGCCTATAGAGGGGTTGTTTAGGTGAGGCCAGTCTGAACCCACTCTACAGCCTTTCTACAGAAGACTCCATGGAATGACCAGTCAGCTGCAAGAAGAGGTGGAGCAGCTGAAAAGTGGAGGCAACTCTAACAGAGCTTGGGCTCTTATGGAGCTGCTTTCATCTCTAAGCAGGGGGAGCTGATCCTTATACAGAAGTTGGCCCCTCTCACACTACCCAGGCACAGGCAATGCAGACACAAACAGTGAACATAGCAGTAGCTCCAGACAAGTAACCTACAGCAAGTTAAAAAGAATGGCTGATGCCAACCCAAGAAGACCTAGAACCAACACAACTAGTAGTGGGTGGCAGACAGCACCAATGCTAGACTCAGCTACCTACACAGGCAGCACAACCAAAGGAGGAATCCAGCAGGCATCAGACACTGTAGAGAATAAATAAGCCCAATAGGACAGAACGAGTGGCTAACCACATGATCAACGTTAACCCTTAGAGCCAGCCATCCTGAAGGTATAATAGCACCCACAAAAGGAGCAACTACATTCAATACTAACATTCAACAGAATGAAAAATACTACCCTCAAGAAACATTCTTAAAGCATGAAAATCAGGTGGCTTGGAGGTCAGTACCACTGAGCCCAAATGCCTTATAAAAATACCACAACAAATCGCAATATCAGTGTGTTACCTAATATACAGACAAAACAGCCAAACAACCCAAACTTATAAGAGAAAACCCCAAAACAAGACCTAAATATAATAGAAATAACCAAACTACCAGATGCAGAGTTAAAAATAATGATTTTTAAGATGCTCAAGAATCTTAGTGTAAAAATGGATGGTCATAATGAGAACTTAAAGAGATAGCAAGCATCAAAAAAGACATTGAAATCATAAAAAAGAATAAAGAACCAGTCAGAAATGAAAAATATAGTATCAGAAGTGAAGACTGCACTGGAAGGAATCAACAGCAGGGTGGATGAAGCAGAGGATCGAATCAGCAATTTAGAGGACAAGATAAAAATAAGCACAGAAGCAGAGCAGCAAAACAAAAAGAGGCTCAAAAAGACTGAAGAAACTCTAACAGACTTCTGTGACAACATGAAAAGAAACAACATCCACATAATAGGGGTTTCTAAAGGAGAAGAGAACAGACAAATGATAAAGTGCATATTTGAAGAAATTATAGCTGAAAATTTCTCTAAATTGATGAAAAAAAAAGTCACACAACTTCAAGAAACACAGAGAGTCTCATTAAAAAAGAATTCATGAAGGTCTATACCAAGACACATCATAATTAAAATGCCAAACTTAAGAGACAAAGAAAGAATATTAAAAGCTGCAAGAGAAAAGCAGTTAATTATCTACAGAAAAGCCCTTATAAGGATGACATCCAACTTCTCAACAGAAACAGTTGAGGCCAGAAAGAATTGGCAAAAAATTTTCAAAGTGATGCAAAACAAGAATTTACAACCAAGACTACTTTATCCAGCAATGCTATCATTTAAAATTAAAGGTGAAATAAAAAGCTTCACAGACAAAAAAAAAAAAAAAGACTCAAGGAATTCATTACAACCAAATCAGTACTGCAAAAAATGTGAAGGGGCCTACTATAAAAAGAGCAAAGAAAAAAAGAAACCAAGAGAAAAAGAATTGTAGGTTTAAAGAATAAAATGGCAATAAATAAGTATATATCAATAATAACCTTAAACGTAAATGGATTAACTGCTCCAATCAAAAGACATGGGGAAGCCACTTGGATAAGAAAACAGAACCCATACATATGATATCTATAAGAGACCCACCTCAGAACAAAAAATACATATAAATTGAAAGTGAAGGGATAGAAAATGTATATTATGCAAATGGAATGAAAATAAAAGCTGGTATAGCAATATTTATATCTGACAAAATAGTCTTCAAACAAAGGCTATAATAAAAAAATAAAGAAGGTCACTACATAATGATAAAGGGAGTAATCCAACAGGAGGATATAACCATTGTAAATGTTTATGAACCTAATATAGGAGCACCTAAACATATAATGCAGATTTTGATGGACATAAAGGGCAGGATTGACAGCAATACTATAATAGTAGAAGATTTTAATGTCTCAATAACATCAATGGACAGATCCTCCAGACAGAAAATTAACAAAGAAACAGCAGCCTTAAATGGCACACTACATCAACTAGATTTAATTGACATCTTCAGAACCTTTCACCCCAAAGCAGCAGAATATACATTCTTTTCAAGTGCTTACAGTGCATTCTCTAGGATAGATCACATGTTAAGACATAAAACAAATCTCAATAAATTTAGGAAGATTGAAATCATGTCAAGCATCTTTTCTGATTACAATGGCATGAAACTAAAAATTGACAACAATAGAAAAACTGAAAAACATTTAAACACTTGTATGCTAAATAGCATGTTATTAAATAATGAATAGTTTAACAATGAGATCAAGGAAGAAATCAAAAATTTCCTTGAAACAAATAAAAATGTACATATAAGAGCTCAAAATATATGGGACACAGCAAAAGCAGTATTGAGAGAGAAGTTCACAGCTGACAGGCAGACCATAAGAAGCAAGAAGAGCTCAAATAAACAACTTAAACTTACACCTAAAAGAACTAGAAAAAAAACAACAAATAAAGCCCAGAGAAAGTAGAAGAAAGGAAATAATAAAGATCAGAGTGAAAATAAGTGGCATAGAGGCTAAAAAACAATACAAAAGATCAATGAAACCAAGAGCTTGTCTTTTGAAAAGATAAACAAGATTGATGAACCTTTAATGAGAATCATCAAGAAAAAAAGAGAGAATGAAAATAAATAAAATTAGAAATGAAAGTGAAGTAACAACTGACATCACAGAAACACAAAGGATTGTTAAGAAAATACTAAGAAGGTCTATATGCCAAAAATTTGGACAACCTAGGTGAAATGGATAAATTCCTAGAAACATACAATTTTCCAAAACTCAATCTGGAAGAATCAGAAAGCCTAAACAGAACAATTACAACAAATGAAATTAAAACAGTTATCAAAAAACTCCCAGCAAACAAATGTCCTGGACTGGCTGGCTTCACAGGCAAATTTTATCAAACATTCAAAGAAGAACTAACACCTATTCTTTTCCAGCTGTTTCAAAAAATTTAAGAGGAGGGAGGCCTTCCAAGTTCCTTTTATGAGGCAAATATTATCCTGATTCCAAAACCAGGTAAAGACACTACAAAGAAAAAAAAACTAGAGGCCAATACCCTTGAAAAACATAGGTGCTAAAATTCTCAAAAAAATGTTAACAAATCAGATCCAGCAGTACATCAAAAAGATCCTACATCATGAAGAAGTGGGATTTATCCTGGGGAGGCAAGGCTGGTACAATATTTTCAAATCAATAAATGTGATTTGTCACATACACAAAAGGAAGGATAAAAATTACATGATTATATCAATAGATGCAGAAAAGGCATTTGATAAAATCCAGCATCCATTTATGATCAAAATTCTCAGCAGACTGGGAACAAAGGGAACACACCACAACATGATATAGGCCATCTATGACAAACCCACAGCAAACATCATACTCAATAGGCAAAAATTAAAAGCAATCCCCTTAAGATCAGGAACAAGGCAGGTATGCCCCCCTTTCAGTCCTCTTATTCAACATAGTTCAGGAAGTTCTAGCCACAGCAATCAGATAAGAAGAAGAAATAAAAGGCATCCAAATTGGAAAAGAAGTAAAACTATCATTATTTGCTGATGACATAATATTGTACATCAAAAACCCAAAAGTCTCAGTCAAAAAACTATTAGACTTGATTAATTTATATGCAAGGTGGCAGCATATAAAATTAATATTCAGAAATTAGTGGCATTATTATATACCAACAAAAAACTGTCAGAAAGAGAAATTAAACAAATGATCCCCTTCACTATTGAAACAACAAAAAAATAAAGTACTTAGGAATAAATTTAACCAAAGAGGTAAAAGACTTGTACTCAGAAAATTACAGGACATGAATAAAAGAAATTGAAAAAGATACAAACAAGTAGAAGCAAATACTGTGTTCTGGGGAGGCAAGGCTGGTACAATATTTTCAAATCAATAAATGTGATTTGTCACATACACAAAAGGGAGGATAAAAATTACATGGGTAGAAAGAATAAACATCATTAATATGTCCATACTACCCAAAGCAATCTCTAGATTCAATGCAATTCTTATTATAATACCAATGGCATACTTCACAGATCTAGAACAAATATTCCAAAAATTTATATGAAACCAAAAAGGAAACCGAATAGCCTCAGCCATTTTGAAAATTAAGAATAAAGTGGGAGGTATCACACTTCCTGATATCGAGCTATACTACAAGGCCATAGTAATCAAAACAGCTTGTTATTGGCATAAGAACAGGCATACAAATCAATGGAACAGAACAGAGAACCCATAAGTAAACCCATGCCTTTATGGTCAATTGATATTTGACAAAAGAGGTAAGGCCATACAATGGAGTAAAGACAGTCTCTTTAATAAATGGTTTTGAGAAAATTGGACAAGTACATGCAAAAAAAAAAAAAAAAAGAATGAAATTAGACCACCAACTTAGACCTATCACAAAAATAAACTCAAAATGGATAAAAGACTTAAATGTAAGTCACAAAAAGACAAACATTTTGGAAGAAAACATAGACAGTAAACTCTCCAATATCTCTTGTAGCAATATTTTTGCTGATATAGCTTCACAGGTAAGTGAAACAAAGGACAAAATAAACAAATGGGACTATATCAAATTAAAAGAATTTTGCACAGCAAAAGACACCATTAACAAATTAAAAAGACAACCCACACAATTGGAGAACATATTCGGCAATACATCTAATAAAGGGTTAATAACCAAAATTTATAAAGAACTTATAAAACTCAACACCAGAGAGGTAAACAACCCAGTTACAAAATGAGGAAGGAGCCGACCTTCTCCAAAGAAAACATACAGATGGCCAATAGGCATATGAAAAAATGTTCAATGTCACTAATCATCAGAGAAATACAAATTAAAACTGCAATGAGATTCTACCTCACACTTGTCAGAATGGTGCTCATTAACAAATCAACACACAGCAAGTACTGGCGAGGGTGTGGAAAAAAGGGAACCCTCCTGCACTGCTGGTGGGAATGCAGACTTGTGAAGCTACTATGGAAAACAGTATGAAGTTTCCTCAAAAATTAAAAATGGAACTGCCTTGTGACCCAGCTATCTCACTTTTAGGAATATATCCTAAGACTCCCACAAGACTGATTCAAAAGCATATATGCACCCCCATGTTTATTGCATCATTGTTTACAATAGTTAAGATCTGTAAATAGCCCAGTTGTCTATCAGTGGATGAGTGGGTTAAAAAGTGAGCTACATATACACAATGAAATACTACACAGCTGTGAAAAAGAAGGAAATCTTACTTTTTGCAATGGCATGGATGGACCTGGAGACTATTATGCTAAGTGAAAAAAGCCAGGCAGAGAAAGACAAATATCATATGATCTCACTTATATGTGGAATCTAATGAACAAAGTAAACTGAGGAACAGAACAGAGGCAGAGGCAGGATCACAGGGATCAGAAAGACAGCTGTCAGAGGGAAGGGGAATAAGGGGATGGGATCAGAGAAGGTGAAGGGATTAGTGAAATTATATATACATAACACAGAGATACAGATAACAGGATAGCGAATCCCAGAGGGAAGGGGGGAGGGAGTTAGAGGAAGAGGAGCAAAAGGGGTGTAATGCTGGACACATGGTTCTGGGGTAAGGGTGTTATATTGAATGGGACCCTTGAATTCATGTTAACACAATAAATTTTTAAAAATAAGAAAAAATATTTTTAAGAATTTGCTATTTATAAAACTTATCTTAGGCCACAGACATACACACAAAAAAAATATTCCTGCTGCTTCAGAAATCTAACTCGCCAGATGAAACTCTAAAAGCAATTCTCACTCTTAGATGTGAATTTAAATTAACCATTGACAATACAAACATTATTTACTTTTGGTCATACCGCACCTGCTAAGATAGTGATTGGATTACAAAATATAAAAAATGCTCAAAATAAACACCGCTTTTTCTTTTATAATACATTTTTTTAGATTTCTTGAAATATCTTACATAAAAATTTTAAACTTTTAAACAGGTTTTGCAGTAGAAATTTGTGAGCTTTGAAGTGTATACTTTTCTGTCTGTCAGTTACTGATTTTGCAGCCTGAGGATAATTACTAAATTACTGAAGGCCTTGCTTTCCAGATCACTGAAATGTGGACTAAGCAGTTAAATTATATGACTTTTATGAAGAGTAACTGAGATAATGAATTCAAAGCATTTGCAACATAGTAATTATACAAAATAACCTTACAATGCTAATGTTATTATCATTATCAAATTTAAATATATAAAATAATTTATTAGATAATATGTACTTTCATTATGTTAGCATTGTTGAGTATTTCTATCTTTGCTAACAGTAGAAATTTCTTGTATGCTCAGCTAAATTCTGAAACACAAACACACACACATATACACACACGTACACCCCTCTAATCTTTTGCTTTAATGTGAGGCATATTTTAGAAAGCACAATACAATATTTTATTTCTACCCATAGTAGATTCTATGTCATCATGCCCTATAATATCAGCTTTTACTAGTGCATTCAATGTGCCAGCACTGTTTATCTACCCATGTTCCTCATATGTTTACATATCTTTCTGTTTATTTAATCTTTATTATAGTTCTATAAAGCCATTTTTCTAGATTTTTCTAGACTTACAAGGTCATGTTGAGTATCAGTTCTACATTTTCTATAACTCTGACCTACATAAATACTGCCTGCCTTTTTGTGGCCATCAGGATAAATTTCATGTAATGTCAGTCAGTTGACCACTGAAACTACTGAAATCTCCAGGTTGGTCCTATTTTCCTGTAACTTATTTATTGTGTTTCATACGTGCTATAATTTTATTGTGATAATTATAAGAAAATGACTTGAGGATTTTCTTCTTATCAAGATAGAAATAAAACTCTGACATCAGAGAAAATATGCATCTCTTCGCCTCTTGCCCATTTACCTTAAAATTATATGCAGATTAGTGACCTGCTCTCTATCGACAAAGAAGGAAAGCATTGAGATTAATATAATGTTTAAGATGAAAACAAACACACATTCCATCAATTTACTCTATTATTTTTTATTGCTAGGGTGCCCTCCTTGTGAAACCTTAATTACAAATTTTGCATTTTGGAAAGGCATAGGCATTGCTCAGACTTCCAGGAGTGGCAAATATAAAGTTGTTTTAAATGAGTAAAATTTAGGTTTTTGTCTCAGTACCTCATTAGCATTAGCAAGTACCAGTCTCATAGCAACCCAGATCTGATGATGAACACTTTCCAGCCCAGATGGTTTAGTGAGAAAATTTTTAGTTATATGGGATAAAATTCTCTTGTTGAGCTGTCCAAGACATTAGTTAACAAGGAGGCTGTAAAAACTATGAAATTCTATTTTTGTTACATCTTAACAAACAAGTATCTTCAAGTTGTCATGTTCAATTGCCATGGATTCTATGTCCAATACTCCTACCTTTTAAATTTGTGCAAATAATATATAGTTATCATGTCTTTATACCTATTACAAAGATATTGAATGTCAATTGGTATGGACACAAGAGTGCAGCAATATCAATAGCATCTACACAATTATGAAACAAATGCTTGTATTTTCATATTTACTTTGAAATAAATTTAACCCTGTGTCTACTGATGAACTGGCTGATATCCAAAAAATATTTCCTGAATAAGAGTTTAAATTGTTATTGAGGCAACCAGTCCAGTCCACAGTACTTTCTCCCTCATTTGAACAAAACTTTCCTGTTCTGTGCCATTCAATTGACAGAGGAAGTGTGTGTTCACGGAGAAATGGCTGAGTGAAAAATCAGAAGTTCCAGGCTATTGGTCATCCTTATACTGTTGCTACTGTTTCTTGACATTGTTAAACCATTTAATCTCTGTTTTCTCATCTTTAAAATACCTTTATACTAAGTGACTACTTAGATTTTCTTTTTACTGTGAATATAAAAACTTGCTTTATTTTTTTATATGTGCATAGTTTTTTTACACCAAAGTGAACTCTTCAGGACAAGAATTTAATATCCCGAAACAGTAGCACAAAGCTTTGTACACAATTGATGCTCAACAACTATTAGTTCCCTCATCAATTTCCCCTTCAGTTAGTGGAAATTACAAAGCTTATGAACTTGGGTAGAGAATTTATTATTTTTTTAGTTCTATGATCTTGGGCAAATTACCTAAGTTTATTTATCTCTATTTCTTCATTTGTACTTACCTCATGAGGTTGGTAAGAGTGCTTAGCAAACTGAAATACACTATACTGTATATTCAGTAAACACAGTTTTCTAGGTCTTGCTGTCCATACAGAATTTTGCATAAGGTTGACATTTGGGTTTGAAGAATACGACAAAGTATCAGTTCCAATACGGCTTTGTTACATCCTAGCATTATGATCCTGTGCAAGTTATTTATTCTGTTTATTTCTCAGTTTCTTTAACTTTAATGGAGACAATGTTAGTACACACTGCATAGAATTTTTCTTAGAGTAAATGAATTTCACACATGTAAATTACTTAAGGAGCACTAGACTAGTATTACTAAGTTTAGATCTTACTTTCAACTAGGAAAATACTCATTATTTACTGATGTAAAGTAAATATGCTTGTTATTATGTTCAATATGAACATAATTATTTTTGAATTTGGTGGACTGCATCAAATATACTTTCTATAAAATAACAGGTTAATGTGTAATTTTAAAACAAATTTTTATAATTTATTTTTCTTAATGATATGCTAATCAAGACTTTAAAACAGTGGTAGTCAACTTAATCCCTACTGCCCACTAGTGGGCATTCCAGCTTTCATGGTGGGCAGTAGTGGAGCAACCAAAGTATAAATAAAAAGATAGATTTAACTACAGTAAGTTGTTTTATAAAAATTTATTCTGCCAAACTTAGCAAAAATCCGACACAAAGTACTTGGTAAGTAATTATTATTATTATATACTTTAACTTGCTATAACTCAGCTTTATAAATTTTTAAAGTAAAGTTACTTCCCTACTTTATAAATCACCATTACTGTGGAACTGGTGGGCAGTTAGAAAATTTTACTACTAACAGAGATACAAAAGTGGGTGGTAGGTATAAAAAGGTTGACTACCCCTGCTTTAAAAGTCAGAGAGAGAGATCGAGAGAGGGACAGATAGGAACAAACAGACAGGAAGGGAGAGAGATGAGAAGAATCATTTCCTCATTGTGGCTCCTTAGTCTCCTTAGTTGTTCATTGATTGCTTTTTCATATGTGCCTTGACCATGGGGCTACAGCAGAGCAAGTGACCCCTTGCTCAAGCCAGTGACCTTGAGCTTCAAACCAGCAACCTTTGGGCTCAAGCCAGTGACCATGGGGTCATGTCTATGATTCCACACTCAAGCCAGCATCCCCATGCTCAAGCTGGTGAACCTGTACTCAAGCCAGATGAGCCCGCGCTCAAGCGAGTGACCTTGAGGTTTCAAACCTGGGTCCTCTGCATCCCAGTCTGATGCTCTATCCACTGTGTCACCACCTGGTCAGGCTCTTTTTTACACATTATGTTCATTCCTATCTATTTAATACATGTATACTGCATACTTCTTTAAGATACTATAATGATGGTTTAATCTTTTTAGTACAATCAAATTCTGTCAGGTTTTTCACTTCAATGATACAAGGATTTTTTATACAGTTTCTGTGCACTTTTTCATTTGTTTAACTGTCAGCCACTCATTTGCTTTTCCTCGAATGGGGCCAAATGATCAAATATTTTGTGCTTTCTCCTAATCCTGCAGTTGGTCTAGGTACCTTTAGGTGTTGACCAGCTGTCTGCAAAGACTCACACTTCCTGCTTTTCAGAATGGGCATAGTATCTAGTCACAGTGTTTGCATGTGAAGGGTGAGGTGCACAGATTGTTGGGGGAGGGTACCTGTTGGCAAGTTGAGAGGATACACAGACATGACACTTTCCATGGCTCATGCATGGCCATCCTGATGGAATCAGAATAAAGAGGTGAGTGGGACCTTTGTTCCTTTGATGCCCGTAATGCCAGTGGCCAGGGCAGGCAGGTCCACATTGGATTCAGGCAGACAGTAGAGAAACTGCAAAGTCAGAAAGCTTTGGGCCATTACCATTTAATAGATTCTTACAACAACAGATAAGCAAACAGGCAGGGGAAAACTGCTTCTCAAGCAAACAAGTGGCAAAAATGGCCCCTCACAGTGATGTTGGTCAAATAAATTTGTAAAATATGATTTTTATGTTTCTCACTTATAGTTTGCATTGGGGACTGGGTAGCGCCAGGTATATGTGGTCTATGAAATTGCAAATTACCTTCCTGCTTGGGAAGGGCCATTGTTTTACTAATGTTTGCTATAGGAGAGACTTTTGCACCAGAAAGTTTTGAAAAGGAAAGAAGGAGGAGAGACAGAAAGAAGCCATGTTTTGCAGGGAGAGCAGAGAGAATGCAGAGTGCTGAAGAAGAAGCCAGTTTTACAGAGAGAGAGAAGGTGTGCAGATGGGGAACCAGAGTTGAGGGGCTTTGCAAACTCCACTGAGACTGGTGAGGCCTTTGATTCTAGGAGGATCCGAGAAGATTCTCCTTGTTGAGGAACCAGAGAATGTGTCAGGGCTCTAGGAGCTCTGAATTAGTGAAAGGGCAGTGTTTTCCCTGTGATTTTGCTTTTCAGCCAGTAAAAGACTTTAATAAAGGAACAGCCCACCATTTTTTGGCTCCACTATTTCTTTACCATCTGCCCAAATCCAGTGAGAACCTGCATGTGAATGGCCACGGCGGCAGCGGCCACTGGCAAAACAGCAGGCAATACATAATCCACCATCTGCAATCCACACTGAGCACAAATACCTATAGCTTTACATAGATTATCGAAATGTAGCGCTGCCACATGCTCATGCACTAATCAAGCAAAATACAAGCAAGCAAGCCTAATACAGCTGTTTTCTCCACAATGTTCTTCAAGAATCTTTCTTGCTGTTCTCTCAGCCACTTCTGTCCCCTCATTGTGCAGTGTATCTCATTGTTCTAGAAGGATCTAGAAAGAGGGGCCTTTTTGGCAGTGTCCTACCCAGTTGCTGAAGCTGGGCATTCAGTCACATGTCACTTTTTAACCTGAGATAAGTCAGAGGCTGGGAAGTTCTCTCTGGCTAGAGAGCTGTGTCACCTATGGGGAGAGGTGAAATGACATGGTAAAGTGAGACTCTTCCTCTTGCACTCTTCAATGCATTAACCTTGCATTTTTTCCTCAGTGATGTACAGAAACTTCTTTGCTGGATTCCCAAACTTCCAAAAAGGCATTTTTGGTGGATAATTATCAAAACATGTGTTCTTTGGGGTGGGAGGAGAAAAGTAGAAACCCCCTGCCATTGTGATCAGTAGAGATTTGCTTTTGATAGTAAGCTACCAATGTGGAAATAAGGCCAACACAGAGGAAGATCATGCTAAAACAATAGCTGTGGGAATTCTTTAGTTATATTTAACTTCTAAGAATTAGTGGAGTGAATGTTTTCACGTTTTAAATTTGCTTTCTCTTTCAAATATTGTTAAGTTTTAAAGATCCAAAACCAGGTAAAAGTGCTACTAGTTTCTTCTGTATTATTGATATTTTCCTTCAGTCAGAGTCCATTAGAGAAACAGAACCAATTAGATGTAATCAATAGAGCATGTGTGTGTGTATGTGTGTATGTGTGTGTTTTAAAGTCTGGAACTAATTAAATGGGGTTCTCACATTGTAGATGGTAATTGGCTTTATTCAAAGTTTACTTGTTTAAATATTGATTAACTGTAAAAAAATATATACTTTCACAGCAATTTCTAGATGGATGTTTGACCATAAAACTGGTCAGTATATTGCCTGACCAGGTGGTGGCGCAGTGGATAAAGCATTGGACTGGGATATGGAGGACCCAGGTTCGAGACCCCAAGGTCACCAGCTTGAGCACGGGCTTATCTGGCTTGAGCAAAAAGCTCACCAGCTTGGACCCAAGGTAGCTGGCTCGAGCAAAAGGTTACTTGGTCTGTTGAAGGCCCATGGTCAAGGCACATATGAGAAAGCAATCAATGAACAACTAAGGTAGGAGTCGGGAACCTATGGCTCATGAGCCAGATGTGTCTCTTGATGGCTGCATCTGGCTCGCAGACAAATCTTTAATAAAAAAATAATAACATTTAAAATATAAAACTTTCTCATGTATTACAATCCATTCATTTCCTACTGCTCATGTTCATGGTGCAGGTGGCTGGAGCCAATCACAGCTGTTCTCCGGACAACACCAAATTTTTATTGGATAATGCCTAATGTACACAGGTTGTTGTGAGGTCAGGAAGTAAACTCTCCTTCTTTTAATCAAGTAGTCAGCTAGCTAATTGCAGAAACCCTTTTGATGAAGAAGATGGCTAAAAGAAAAAAAGATGAGGAGTATTGTACTTTTCAGCAGGAATGGACAGAGGAATTCGCCTTTGTGGAGAGAGCAGGTTCTGCAGTGTGTTTAATATGCAATGATAAAATTGCATTAATGAAACGGTCAAATATAAAGTGGCAGTTCGACACTCGCCATACTACATTTGCATCAAAATATGCAGCAGGGGACAGCAGGAATAAAGCATGTCAAGAGCTACTGTGCAGAGTGCAAACTAGTCAGCAGCAACTCCTGTTTGGACCCAACAAGGTGACTGGAATTCGGCTAGCTTTGCTGGTGCTTTAGCAATTCTGAGAAATGGAAAGCCATTCACAGATGGGGAATATGCCATTTATCCCAGTTCAGCGTGATTGCAAGGTATGCTGTTGGTGACACACTACATGAGGAAAGTCTTGCTGTTTTGCCTATGAAAGAGACAACAAGAGGGGAGGATTTATTCAAGTCTTTCACTGAGTTTGCTAAAGAAAAAGAAAATCTACCGATGGATAAACTTATTTGGGTGTGTACTGATGGTGCTCCATGCATGGTGGGGAAAAACAGAGGATTTGTAGCGTTTCTTCGTGAACATGAAAAGAGACCCATCATAAGTTTTCACTGCATCCTACATCAGGAAGTACTTTGTGCTCAGATGTGTGGCAAGCAGCTTGGTGAGGTGATATCACTGGTCATTTGGGTGGTCAACTTTATTGTTGCTTGAGCTTTAAATGATTGCCAGTTTAAAACACTGCTGGATGAAGTTGGAAATAATTATCGTGGTCTGCTTCTGCACAACAATGTGCATTGGTTGTCAAGAGGGAAGGTGCTCAGCCATTTCGCAGCTTGTCTGAGCGAAATCCGGACTTTTCTTGAAATGAAAAACATCGAGCATCCTGAATTAGCTAATACTGATTGGCTCCTGAAGTTCTACTATCTCATGGACATGACTGAACATCTGAATCAGCTCAATGTGAAAATGCAAGGCATTGGAAATACAGTCTTATCCCTTCAACAAGCAGTGTTTGCATTTGAAAATAAGCTGGAATTCTTTATGGTGGACATTGAAACAGGTCGTTTACTACACTTTGAAAAACTGGGAGAGTTTAAAGATGCATGCACAGCAAATGACCCTGCTCAACTTTTTGATCTCCAGCAGCTAGCGTGCTTCACATCTAATCTCCTTCAGTCATTCAAAGTATGCTTTGGAGAATTTCATGAGCACACTCATCTTTTTAAGTTCATCACCCATCCATATGACCATGCAGTGGACAGTGCTAACCTGAGTTACATCCCGGTGTCTTCATCAGAGATTTTGAGCTACAAGCTGCTGACCTGAAGGCCTCAGAGATGTGGATGAATAAGTTCAAGTCACTGAATAAAGATTTGGAAAGATTTGCATGACAGCAAGCAGAGTTGGCGAGCAAACACAAGTGGAGAGATATGAAAAAATTTCAACCCATGGACCAGCTGATTGTCAAAACTTGGAACGTGCTTCCCATCACATACCACACACTGCAGCATGTGAGTATTGCTGTACTGACAATGTTTGGCTCTGTGTATGCACATGAGCAGTCTTTCTCGCATCTAAAGAACATCAAGACCAACCTATGATCATGTTTAATAGATGGAATTCTCAACACCTGCATGAAGCTTAACCTCACCACATATCAACCAGACTACAAAGCCATCTGCAAAACCATGCAGCACCAGAAGTCACATCAATGGTAAGAAGTACTTTATTCATCATTGGTTAGCAACAGCATAACAATGTTATTAAAAAGAATTCAGAGACTTATTGTACTTTAAAAGTGTTTGTCTTACATAAAATGCACATATTTACTTGTATTTAGTGTTAAACATATTGTATGGCTCTCACGGAATTACATTTTAAAATATGTGGCATTCATGGCTTCTCAGCCAAAAAGGTTCCCAACCCCTAGTCAGCAGCAACTCCTGTTTGGACCCAACAAGGTGACTGGAATTCGGCTAGCTTTGCTGGTGCTTTAGCAATTCTGAGAAATGGAAAGCCATTCACAGATGGGGAATATGCCATTTATCCCAGTTCAGCGTGATTGCAAGGTATGCTGTTGGTGACACACTACATGAGGAAAGTCTTGCTGTTTTGCCTATGAAAGAGACAACAAGAGGGGAGGATTTATTCAAGTCTTTCACTGAGTTTGCTAAAGAAAAAGAAAATCTACCGATGGATAAACTTATTTCGGTGTGTACTGATGGTGCTCCATGCATGGTGGGGAAAAACAGAGGATTTGTAGCGTTTCTTCGTGAACATGAAAAGAGACCCATCATAAGTTTTCACTGCATCCTACATCAGGAAGTACTTTGTGCTCAGATGTGTGGCAAGCAGCTTGGTGAGGTGATATCACTGGTCATTTGGGTGGTCAACTTTATTGTTGCCTGAGCTTTAAATGATTGCCAGTTTAAAACACTGCTGGATGAAGTTGGAAATAATTATCGTGGTCTGCTTCTGCACAACAATGTGCATTGGTTGTCAAGAGGGAAGGTGCTCAGCCATTTTGCAGCTTGTCTGAGCGAAATCCGGACTTTTTTGTGTCGCAACAAAAAACTGATGATTGATGCTTCTCATCTCTCTCCGTTCCTGTCTGTCTGTCCCTATTTATCCCTCTCTCTGTCCCTGTAAAAAAAAAAAAAGAAAAGAAAGAAAGAAAGAAAGAAAGAAAGAAAGAAAGAAAGAAAGAAAGAAAGAGAGAAAGAAAAAAAGAAAGACTGGTCATTATAACCTAGCCATGTTGATATAAAAAATAAGCCATCATGCTCCCTTTTCTACTCGGTACGTTTCAGGGATTTTATCCCAGTCTACTCTCTGATTTCACTTGTACTTTTAGTTCTCCATTGCTCTCACAGAATTGATTTGCATATAAGTATTTTTTCCTTATTCCCCATATTCAATTACCTTTCTCTTTCCATCTATTTTTTATTTTATAACATATATATATATATATATATATGAACCCTCTATCCAATGTTTTAAAATAAAAAACTTCCTTTTAAAACTATCACTTAGTTTCTCTACTGAAACCTGTTTTGCATCTTAATGTTTTTCTATTTAATCTGAATGCTGCTCTCAATCATCTCCATTTGTATGAAGCTTTCCTACTTCTTTACATCTTTCATGTATCCATTGAAAGGACTCCAAGTTAGCCAAGTTCTTCAACATTCTTCCCCCTTCATCACTTGAAGTTCCTCACTTAGTACAATTTTTTTAAAGATTTTATTTATTCATTTTAGAGAGGAGAGAAAGAGAGAGATAAGGGGGGAGGAACAAGAAGCATCAACTCTCAAATGTGCCTTGATGAGGCAAGCCCAGGGTTTCAAACCAGCAACCTCAGCATTCTAGGTTGATGCTTTATTCACTGCACCTCCACAGGTCAGGCAGTATAATTTCAAGCTAATAAATTTCCTTTCAAACCTTTGTTCTCAATACTGTTGTGTACCAACCACAGCACTTTACACCTTATTACTTTATAACATGTCTTTGCTGCTGTCTCCTGGCACTAGTCCTCTTCTTCTGTCTTAATAATTAACATTGAGAATCCCCTTCTCCTTATGTCCCAACCAAAGCCTTGCTGAGTTCCTAGAAAAATCCTCTTTTTTCTTTGAAAGTCAATCATTCAGGCCCTGGCCAGTTGGCTCAGCGGTAGAGCGTCGGCCTGGCGTGCAGGATTCCTGGGTTTGATTCCCGGCCAGGGCACACAGGAGAAGTGCCCATCTGCTTCTCCACCCCTCCCCCTCTCCTTCCTCTCTGTCTCTCTCTTTCCCTCCCGTAGCCAAAGCTCCATTGGAGCAAAGATGGCCTAGGTATGGCTCCATGGCCTCTGCCTCAGGCGCTAGAATGGCTCTGGTTGCAACAGAGCAACACCCCAGATGGGCAGAGCATTGCCCCCTGGTGGACATGCTGGGTGGATCCCGGTTGGGCGCATGCGGGAGTCTGTCTGACTGCCTCCCTGTTTTCAGCTTCAGAAAAATACAAAAAAATAAAAATAAAAGTCAATTATTCAGTCTTATTTTCCTTCACTTGATCTCAAACTTTTTACTTCTTTTAAATATTAATTTTCTCTAAGCAAAATACCTATACATATCTTATAATAAGTATTCTAATCAATAATGAGATTGATAATTGTAAATAATTTTTATTATTATTTTCTATATTTTTAACTTTTTCTAGTTTTTCCTCACCAGTGTTATTTTGTCATTTAAATTATTTTATTCACACTGTCTTGATCTTGCCTTGAAATTTTTAAGAACTCCTGCATTTCTTTTGTAATCTTTTCCTGTTCAGGTTTTGAGTTGATCTTCTGCACTTATTTGGCCTAAAGAGTGAAAGAAAGGTATCACAAGTAGAAATTAAACATTTAAAAATAAGATTTCTAGTTTGGAGGTTTTATTAAAATGTAGAGAAAAACAAATGTAACAGCAAATTACTTGTGTGTCTCTATGATGTTTTCTCCAAAAGTAATACACTCACCATTAATATGTTCTCAGAAATCACTATTATGTGTGATAAAGAGGCACTAAAAATGTTCTTAGTAAAGTTCTTAAAAAAGTGTTACCTGGTTCTAGCTGGTGGCTCAGTGGATAGAGTGTCGACCAGGTGTATGGACATCCTGGGTTTGATTCCCCATCAGGGCCCACAAAAGTGACCATCTGCTTCTCTCCCTCTTCTACTTCTCCTTCTTTTTCTCTTCCCTTCAATGTGGCCCCAGGTGCTGAGGATAACTCAGTTGGTCCCAACACATCAGTCTTGGGAGCTAAAAATAGCTCAGTATTCAAGCATCAGCCCCAGATGGTGTTGCCAGGTGGATCCTGATTAGGACACATGCTGGAGTCTGCCTCACTATCTCCCCTCCTCTCACCAAAAAAAAAAAAAAAAAAAGAGTTGCTTATATTATTTGACATTGCTCTGAAGATGCCAGATCAAATAATTAGAGAATAAAAAGACAGTATCAAAATGATAAAATATTATTTGCATATGATATACTTGTATAATCAAAAACTCAAGAGAACTATTATAAATTAAAAGATAATGTGGATAAGCACAAAATTAAATATATGGAAATCAATGAAAAAAATCTTATTTGTAATAGTAATTCACACCCATACTTTCCCCTCCCCAAGTCACAAATGCCAGAAAATTTATTTATATTCTAATAACTAAAGAAGAGGGAGTAAAAGTTTACCATGTTCTTGAATAGCAATACTTAACATCTGAAAAATGGCAATTATTACCTAAGAATATCTATAAATTTTCCATGTTCCCATTAAAACATCAAAAAGATGTCTTTGAATTAGATACACTGATTCTACTATTTGATGGAAAATGAACAATAGCTGGAAAAGAAGACAAATGAGAAGTATTAGACTACTGAACAATTAAAGCAGTGAGAACCTATCACATCATTGAGCCAACAGATCTATGGGTCATATTGAAACTACAGAAATTAAGTAAAATACATACAGTAATTTGGTGGTGTTTAAAATTAGAGACTTATTGGGATCAGAGGTAGATGTAAGATAAATATCAAAATTTGCAGTGGCTGTGGTTTAATAGCTTTTAAAATTATGTTGTGTTTAGCTTTTTAAAAAATTATTAATTTAAATTAAAAAAATTATTGATAAATTTTTAGACAAGGAGGTCGGGGGAGAGAGAGAGACAGAAGCAGTTCCTGTATGTGTTCTGACCAGGGATTGAACCTGCAACCTTTTTGTATTGGAATGATGCTTTAGCCAACTAAACTACCTGTTTAGGGCTAGCTTTGTTTTAAATGTTTTTGAAATGTTGAAAATGAAAATAATAAATGAGGAGCAGCCAACTATTAACTAAAGGCTCTCTGTGAAAACAAGAAGCCTCCCACAACAGCTTTTAAGAAAATACTCAATTTCAGTAGTCCCAAAGGAGACGGTTGAAAAATCAGACCCAAGATACAGTTGCAAGAGCATTAAAACTTCAAAGGAGATGGTTTGCCCAATGTCAATTTTTTTTATTAAGTGTGTGTGTGGGAGTGCAGAAAGACAGACTCCTACATGAACCCCAACTGGGATCCATCTAGTAAGCCCCTATGGGGTGATGCTCTGCCCATCTGGAGCCTTTTGCTCCATTGCTTGGCAACTGAGCAATTTTTGGCACCTGAGCAGAGGCTATGGGAGCCATCTTCAGTACGTGGGGCCAACTTGCTGAAACCAATTGAGTCATGGCTGCAGGAGAGGGAAAAAGAGAGAGAGAAGGGAGAGGGGTGTAGAAATTTACATACCCGGCTGACGCTCTACCACTAAGCCAACTGTCAATTATTTTAATGTCAAGGGCCCCAATGTCAATTATTTTTAATGTCAAGGTCAGCATCCTGATAGAAAAACAATAGAACCCAAACAGCTAGGGCATGTGTGGATGAGCCTGAAAAACCTGAACCTGAGATTTTTCTGAATTTACTGAGTTGTTAGAAAATGCCTTCTCTTTTTGAAAATAGAGAAGTCTCTTTATTCTTACTGTCAGGTGACTTTCAAGATATCACTTTTCTTACTCTGAATATCACCCTACCAAGTTGCATTGCTTCTATCTAGAGTGAAAGGCAAGTCTCAGCACACCTAAACAGGTTAGTATAACCCCAGCTCCTGGGGGAAATGGCTTAATACTGAAGAAATTTTAATACTTGGTTAATACATTCTGTTAGAAACCAATAAACTAATATTAGAATGAAACTTGAAGAATTCGAAATTGGGGACAAAATGTAAGACCGAATGGTAAAAATTTGTTTACATGGGCAATTCATCTGAATTGTTAAGTTCAATTTTCTGGCAAGGCCATGTGAATAGAGTATGTTTGTAATGGCTCCCTTAAGCTTGGATATGACAGAGGCTTTTACTGTACCTTGGAGTAATGAAAGGACATTTTTGACATGGTATTGAAAAAAGGGCAGGTCAGGGAAGGAGGAAGACTAGAATAAATCAATGCTGTAAGGCCTGAAAACTCACCACTCTATTATGTTCTAGAGAACCCAGAAGACATTTCTTTCACTGAGGTACACAGAAACACACCGGTAAGGGGTGGAGCCAGATGATTGGTGGTTGTTCTTTATAAACCAGTTAATGACAAGATTTGTTGCTGTGAAACTGGACTACCTAGTATCAATGGAATGATTGAATTAAAAAATGGTAGACATTAAAATGAAGCATTTGAATGTGAGAGGCAAAGTAGATATAAGTACTTTAACAAGATGCAAGACCAGAGGGGCAGTTAGAAAGCCTTAACCTTTAGGATCTTTGACATTAACTGGTAAGGTATTGTTGTGATAAACTATTTAATCAGTTATAATTAAGTTATAGCTGGATTCATTAGGTAGTTCACAAAGTAAAATAAAAGTAATTAGAAGTCAACTGAATAGGTGAAGACTCTCATAGCAAGCTAAATAACATAAGTAACAGTCATGGTTTACATGAGTGACCAGCTAAGTCTAGGTCCTCGCTTTGGTGGGACCCTGAACTTGCTTGGAGAGGCAGAGTGCTTTGTGGCAGTTGCCAAATGGTCATGGTGGGCAACATGGAGTCTGCGTTGGACTCTCAGAAGACTTACTTGATCTTCACCCCAGCTACTTATATCTGGTTTGGCCATTCATCATGTCATAGAGTCACATTATCACACTTCAAACATAAGTCACATATGGGCTAGATAAGGTTGACAAAAGGAGTTATCAGAAAAGGGAATAAACCCACTACACCTTGGTAATTAGGTCTTACATAGTGGGTTTTTACATAAAATATAGTTAATCACAGTACTTCACACATGTTATCAGTACACAGTTAAAAGAGATAAAGTTATCTCAAAAGGGCATAAACTATTTACACCTAAATCACTCTTAATGTCCTTTTTTCATTTTATATTAATCTGATTTTATGTTTACTATAACAGGTATGATGTTCCTTGGTTAAGAAAGATGAACCACTGGCATGGGTGTTATTAGAGAATAAAAATTCAAGAACTGTTGAACAGAATACTATGAAAGCTGCTGCAATGAAAAACTGTGGCCCCTTGCCAAGGTCAGTTCAAATTAATCCACATACCCACAGCCCACTAACTGAAGAAGAAGCCTGAAAGCCTTGAGGAAAGACCCTGCAGCCCTTCTGAAATATACAATAGAAGTTCTGGGTAAGGCTTTATCAGCCAGAGCTGCCAGCATAATCAGGCAGGGCTGGGAGCCAATTTCTCTAAAGGTGTCTTTCTATGAGCTTCCAGCTATGTTTAGGATGCCTCAGTGTTCCACGGGACCAGCGTTCCCCAGGCTTTTTGCACTTTGAAACCTGTATCGGCTGGCAAGAAGATGTCCCAGTCACTGCCTGCAGAACAGGAGGTCTTTTTTTTTTTTTTTTTCATTTTTCTGAAGCTAGAAACGGGGAGGCAGTAAGACAGACTCCCGCATGCGCCCGACCGGGATCCACCCGGCACGCCCACCAGGGGGCGATGTTCTGCCCCTCTGGGGCATCGCTCTGTTGCATCCAGAGCCATTCTAGCGCCTAAGGCAGAGGCCACAGAGCCATCCCCAGCGCCCGGGACCATCTTTGCTCCAATAGAGCCTCGGCTGTGGGAGGGGAAGAGAGAGACAGAGAGGAAGGAGAGGGGGAGGGGTGGAGAAGCAGATGGGTGCTTCTCCTATGTGCCCTGGCCGGGAATCAAACCCGGGACTCCTGCACGCCAGGCCGACGCTCTACCGCTCTGGGCTGAGCCAACCGGCCAGGGCCCAGAACAGGAGGTCTTAAAAGCAGCCAAGTCCTTCCTCCAGGTCCTTTTAAAGCACAGCACTGGGTATGAAAGCTCTGCTGACCAGAGCCACCAGCTTAAGCAGGCAGGAGGGCAAGCTGACTTCTGGTCAGGCTCCTTTCTAAGGTTCCCCAGGTATGTCTAGTTAAGTTTGCCTTAGCGCTCCACAGGTCTGCTCTTCACAGGCTTCTCCCTTGTTAGGAAACCTACAGCCTAGCCTGCCTGTTGGGCAGATAAAATATATTATGCTCACTTTGTTAAAGATGGTGCTGCCCATGTGGAAACCCATCACCCAGGTGATAGTATTAATTGCCCTTCTTGCTTGGAATGGGCATGACTATATTAATATGTGTTGGGGGCGGGCTGTGGGCAGGCAGGATCCTTGTAGCCTGGGGCTTGGTTTTAGGACTAAGCTTTTCCCACCCTTTTTGTGTAGGGTGGT
Organism: Saccopteryx leptura; assembly: GCF_036850995.1. Classification (NCBI taxonomy): domain Eukaryota; kingdom Metazoa; phylum Chordata; class Mammalia; order Chiroptera; family Emballonuridae; genus Saccopteryx; species Saccopteryx leptura. The sequence goes on along the minus strand of NC_089504.1, from coordinate 175,494,288 downwards.
GCACTCTCATGAGGAATCCCATTATGCCTCAGATAAGTGACTTTGTATCAGAAACTTCCTTGTTTGTATATTGAATTAAAGGTTTTGAATCTACACTATAAAGTGGGGCAGAGCAGGAGCTTGCTCTTTCTCGGTTCCTGAGATTAGCATTAGAGGAGAGAGCACAGAAAGGAGAGCAGGTAAAGGCCACGTGGAGGAGAGGAGAAGCAGCCAAGATAGCAGAATGCTAAAGGAGAAGCCAGTTTGTGCAGAGAGAAGGAGATGGGGAATAGAGGTGAATAAGTCTGGTGAGCTAGAATCCTTTGATTCTAGGAAACTCAGATAAGTCAGTAGCTTATGAGTGGAGCACTGAATGAGTGGGTTTTGGAGCCAGGTGTGTGTTTTTACTTGCCCGCCGGGTGCAAGCTAGGATTAAAGATGATGGTCCACCAGTTCTTGGCTCCATTGTTTCTTTACCAACTGTCCAAATCCAATGCGAACCTGCATATGGATGACCATGATGGCGGCCCCTGGCTTTACACTGCCCAACTTCTGCAGTGTTCTCTGAGGTCTGCTCTGTAGGAATGTGTTTTTTAACCTGTATCAGCTAGCAAGGAGTTGCCCCAGCCACTGCTTGCAGAGAAAGAGGCCCTAAAAACTATCAAGTCTCTCCTCCGGATTCTCTTAAATCACAGACGTTGGAAAGAAGACCTTGTCAGCCAGAGCCACTGCCAGCGTAAGCCAGCTGGGCAGTGAGCAGACTGCGGGTTAAGCTAATTTCAGCGATTGGATCTGTGAGTCTGCTTTCCAGAGACAGTCTGCAAGCTGCCTGCGTGCCCCTCCTCCCACCACTTTTGTATTTTTCTTCCCTGGAAATTTGCTTTGTTAGCCTGTAGACTGGCGGAGGTGCCCTGCTCAGAGAGGTCCTGGTGTAGGGAAGCCAGCTTTGGCGCGCACTCCCTGCGCGCTGCTGATCGGGGAGCAGGGACCACACAGAAACTCAGGCCACAGCCCATGCGGAAGGCCACTGCTGACTGTCTCCAACCCAGCCCCTCTGTCTGGGAATGCGGGCACCCATGCCCAATGCTCCAGGAGGAACAGCTCGTACACAGCCCGAGCTCACCGAAGGGGAGACCGGGAGTAAACAAAGTCGACTCCGCAGGCAAGCCACTCGCCCACCTCTGCCGGAGCCTGCCGCTGGTGTTAGCTCCATGTGGGCCAAGCTACAGGATCACTGTCTTCTTGGTCCAAACGTCACCACTCCAGCCAGCCCACCGTCTCCGCCCTAGCCCCCCTTTCCTCTCACTTCCAAGTGAACGCAGACCTTTCTCGTGTCAGAGAGGGAAGCAGAGTACTCCGTTCTCTGTCCTATTTCCTTCAGAGTGGATTATCTATTCACCCACCTTTTCACCCAATCGTGCCTTTGCTTGGTATATGTGTATTTCAGATGCTCCTGGGATTGTTTCTCTGTCTCTAGTTGTTAGATTTGTTGAAGTTTTAGGGAGAGGTATCAGGAGCCCCCGTCATGGCGCCATTTCTCTGACATCACTCAGCTTTTTGAGTTCTACTGAGTTCTGGTGTGGACTGTGACTGAGCACCTGATCATGAGACTCAGTGACTAAGTGGCTTCATGTGTCCATCATGAATTAGATTATCAGATCTAGAAAGTTATAAAGTTGGGACAGCATAGTAGTAGTCCATCCTTGAAGGAAATAGTATATTCAAGTTTGGGTCTGAATAAATGCAGAGGGCGTGAGTGATTCTTTAGAACCAGAAAGTAGAATGGTGTTTGCCAAGTGTTGGAGAGTGAGAAAAATGGGAAAATATCCAATTAAAAGATGAAACTTTTCTGGAGCTCTAATGAACAGCATAGTGACTATAGTTAATATAGCTAATAATACTGTTTTGTATACTTAAAATTTGCTAAGAGTTTAAATCATGTGTTCTTACCTTACCCCCTATAACTATGTGAAGTGATGAATGTGTTAACTATGGTAATTATTTCACAATGCACATGTATATTAAATCATCATGGTGTATACCTTAAATATATAGACACACATACACATGTTAATTATACTGCAATAAAGATGAAAAAATAATCTAGCTTAATTTAAGAAGATTTGAAAAGATATTCAACTTTACATTTTAATGTAAAGACTATATAAGAAAATTTTATATTAATGAGATTTTTTTGATAATACATTGTATGACCAGGGGTATAAGTAAGTAACATCAAATTCATACATTGCAAATAGGAAGAAATATTGATACAACCTCCATATTAGCAAGCTATTGCTACTATACTGTTACATAATAAATACCTTTCCCCTTCCAATATTAGTAGTTTACAACAACAAACATTTATTTCATGCTCATGGATACAGGTCACCTGTAGTTTGGGTAAAATTGGTGGAATTTCACCGGTGTTTGAGTGGGCCAGTATGGATGGCAGGTTTTAGGGCAATTTCAGGTCAGTGTCTTCATTCTGGTTTCCAGGCTGAAGAGTCAGGAGCTTCCTGAGGGAAATTTGATATCGTGATAGATTAAGAAATATACATTTGGCTTTGTCATATTTGGTCTTCATCTCTCATTCTTCGAACAAGAGCTGCTAATACCCTTGGAATCTTCAGAACACAAAGAGTCTCTTGTGTGCTCATGAATTGACTGGTGTCTGGGGTCCCCTTGATAACTTCAGGATAAGAGGTGGTTGCCAGAAAAAACAGGGCATGAGTAGAAGATTGAAACTTTTAGCCTTATCTACTCCCTGACATTTACACAAGGAAGAGGGGCTGGAGTTTGAGTTTATCACCTATGGCCAATAATTCAATCAGCCATGCCTATATAATGAAACCTCCACAAAGATTCTTAACTATGAGCTTTGGAGTTGCTGAACTGGCAAATTCATCCACATGCCAGGAGGGTGGTACACTCCAACTCCATAGGAACAGAGTTCTTTTGCACAGAAATTCTGGTCTTCAAGCTGTGTTCTTCTTTATCTCGTTGTTCATTTGTGTTCTTTATAATACCCTTTAGAGTAAACTAGTAAATATAAATAAAGTGATGCCCTGAGTTCTACTAGCCACCTGAGCAAATTATCCAATCTGATGAAGGGGTGAGTGTAGGAACCTTTGGCTTTTAGCCAAGTCAAACTGAAGTGTGAGTAACCTGGGGACCCTCTTTTTATGATGGTATCTGAAGTGAGAGACAGCCTATTGGGACCAAGCCTCTTACTGTAGGGGTTTGCCCCAATTTGGGGCATTAGTGTCAGAATTGAATTAAATTGTAGGACACCCAGTTGGTGTCTTCATAGAATTAAAAAATGTCTTGGTGAAGAACACCCACACATTTGGTGTCAGAAACATTGTGAGTAGAGAGTATATTTTTTTTAGCAGAGAAGAAGAGTACAAAGGAATTATGCCATGCTTTGTAAAGCCTCTGCTCAGAAATAACACAGTGTAACTTCCAATCATATCCAATTAGTTGAAGCAATTCACATGGTCTGGACTACAAGAGTTTAGAAAGAGGAATGAACATTTCCCAAATTATAATACAAACTACCACAACTTCTATGAAATATAACAGCAATATCTATCAACTGAATCCCAGAAAACTACTCCTGAGATTTTATCATACAGGTATATGACAGAAATACAAAATTCTATCAATAGATGATTTGTAAAATAAACTAGGTTACCTCAACTCAATAAATTTATGCAGCTGATTAAAAATAATGAAAAGGCACCATATATTCACTTGTGAGAGGATTACCAAGCATACTTCTCAGTATAAAACCAAAGTATATATAGTTACTGTAATTATGGAGGAAAATATAAATATGCCTAAAATATATATCTGTACTCGCTCTGGAAGAAGTTACTAGAATCAAGCAACAATAGTCACTCCAGTGAGGGAAAATGAGTACTTGACAAGGAAAGTAGAAGGCTTTCATAATTGAATTTGGAACAAGACACATTTTTCACTCACTTAAGAAAAATGCAAAAGTAATATATATGTTAGAAATACAGAATTCTTCACATTTCTCTAGATTATTGATAATCTAGCATCTCTTGAGTATCTGACCTTTATGTCTCTCTCCCCTAGGTGAAGCTATGGGTGCTCTAGAAAAATTCAACTCCCTGTGTAAATGATTGCATCAGGGAAATCTGTTTCTGCCTTAAAAACTGCTTCATTCTATTTGTTCCTCTTTGGATTCTTATAGTTTTTTCTACTACTTACTAGGTTCTTGTAAAGTTGGCGGTTGTGGCCATGCAGATTTGCATTGAATTTGGGCAGACTGTAAAGGAATTGTGAAGCCAGAAAATGGTCAGCCACTGTGTTTATTAGAGTTTGGCAATGCTGGATGAACAAGCAGTCAGGGAAAACTGCCTCTCTCTCTCAGGGCTGATGGGGGCGGGTAGCAGAGTGGCTGGAACCCTTCTCTGGTAAACAATAGCAAACAATGAGCCCTCCCAATAGCGGCAGGCAATCCATAATCTGCAATCTGCTGCCCTGAGGGCAAGCACATGCAGCCTTACATAGACTATACACACATGGTGCTGCCCCGTGCTCATGCATCAATCAGGCAAAGTACAACCAGGCAAGCCTAACAAACTTGTTTGCCCAACTTTCATTGTTTTTTTGTAAAAAAAACTTCACTACTACAGTTAAAAGATTTTTATTATTCAGTTGCTGTTGCATTTCAGGGAACTGTCAAAGAAAAATATTATCCAGATACTTGCAAATGATGGTAAGAAAGATTTTATTTAAGGGGAACTGTTGCAATGAAAGTTTTGCAGTAGGGAAGAGAGGTCAAGCTGCACCCTTTTCTTTTCCTTTCTTCTTTTCCAAGTGAGAAGAGGGAAGATAGACTCTCACGTGCACCCGGGCTGGATTCACCCAGCCACCCTGTCTGGGGCCATGCTAGCAACTGAGCTATTTTTAGCACCTGAGGCAGAGGCTTCACAAAGCCATCTTCAGTGCCTGGGACCCATGTGTTTAAACAAACCAAGCCATGGCTGTGGGAGGAAAAGAGAGAAAGAAAGGGAGAGAGAGAAAAAAAAAAGGGGAGGGAGAGAGGTGTAGAAGCAGATGGTCACTTCTCCTGTGTGCCCTAACTGGGAATCAAACCCAAGACATCCACACACCAGGCCAACACTCTACCACTGAACCAACAAGTCAGGGACCATGCTCCACCCTTAACACAGGAAAAACTAGTGGAGATTTGTTACCAAGGAGCAGGGTAAGGATCAGTGGTTGGAACATTGCTAAGCAGAAATACCAAGTCTAGAAGGATTCTCACTGGTCTTACTTAACAGGAAGGCAGGCCAAGGTGATAAGAAATAGAGGATAGGCATGAGGAATTTGATCAGATATTGAGGATGGGGGATTTCTACTAAACTGACTCAACAAGATTCTTGTTAAAACTATATTACGTGGGCCAAAGACAGAGCCCAATAGTGAGGCCTAATCAAAGGTAAATTCAGAAGAACCTGATTCAAGTTTGGTCAAGAAGAGTCTTCATCAGTCTTCACCTGGTGACCAACTCTTACTATCTTCTGATTCCTCTCTTTAACTTTTTTTAAAAATCTGCTTTGCTCTCATTTTTCTAAATTTCTGTAGAGGCATCCAACTCCTCTCTTTTATTTTTTATTAAAAATGTTTTTAATTGATTTTAGAGAGAGAAAGAAGAAAGGAGAGAGAGAGCGCAATAAAGATAAACATTGATTGTTGTTCCACTCATCCATGAATTCATTGGCTGAATGTTGCATGTTCCCTGACCGGGGATTGAACCCATACCTTGTCATATCAAGATGGTACTTTAAACAACTGAGCTAGCTGGCCATGGCTTATTTTTTTATTATGCAGAAAAATCATCTATCCTTAGGCCTCAGATGTGAGATGACTGTCCTTAGCCCAGAAAATTAAAGTCCTTAGGTATAGCCTTGTTCTGACTATACCTTTCTACAAAAGTCAAGTAGTCAAGTTACACTAAAGTAAAAACTCTTTGGTGAAAGGTCTTTAAACCAGTTCTGTAATTGTTCTTGTGCATCAAAATGAACATCCATTTGAGATTTCAGAAGTAATACCCCTCAAAAGCATTGCCACCCTCAAGAGAGCACACAATGTGTTAGCTGTTTTGTATTATGATCCCCCTTGTAAGGTGATCTCCCACCTTAATGTAATTTTCCTTAGTGTCCTCCCTAATTGTAAATGCATAAAAATTGCCAAGCTAATGTTTTTGGGAGAATTTGAGATCTTGCTCCCTGGAATATGTTGTTAGTTTGGCTCAAATAAACTGTCATGAAAATTCTCTACAGGTTTGGATGTCTCTTAGATCAACATCATAGATTCTATAGGGGAGGGTAAAAGCTGGGAATAGAGCTAGGGAAAATTCTTCAGGCAATGGGATAAATTGTATGACTGAATTTTTCAGGTCAACTGTGGTGCTACTCAAGGGCAGCTTGATAGATAGCACATGGTGGACCATCAAATCATTAAACCTGTTATATCACATACCACTTGTAATAATATCCATTTACATAACTGCTTATACTCCTGTGTTTCCGTGGAGAAAGGAGATTGCATATCTGAACCAACATTTGCTGTAGGATTAGGGAGTAATTTTCATACAAACAGAAAACCCAAATGACTACAAAACAAGTGCTGTGACCATTTTTTTTTGGAAGCCAAAACATAGAAAACATATGAATTTTTCTTTCGACATTCAACTAAAGTTTTTTGTCAAGAAAAACAACAAAGGTCATCAAAAACAGAACTGATTGAGACTCCAGCATCCTTAAGCCTGGAAAACTTGGAACTGGAACTGCCCTCAGGAGTTGAGACTAAGTCCAAATGTGTAATGCAGTGAGCTACAAACCTCAATAAATTTTACATGAAACCTTAGCCAAGTGCAACACAGAGGAGAAGGTCATTTTCTTTAAAAAACCTAAGCAGCTGAAAAGTGAATCACTAAGCTGCAGATGACAAAAACAGCAGAAATTAAATGCTTCTTGAGCGTAAAAGATAATATTTTATTTTAAGTGAGAGGTGGGTAGATAGACTCCCACATGCACCTTGACTGGGATCCACCCAGCACACCCCTCCCATCTGGGGCAGATGTTTAAGTCAATGGAGCTGTGTGTGTGTGTGTGTGTGTGTGTGTGTGTGTGTGTGTGTGACAGAGACAGAAAGAGGAACAAATAGGGACAGACAGGAAGAGAGATAGATGAGAAGCATCAATTCCTCATTGTGGCACCTTAGTTGTTCATTGATTGCTCTCTCAGATGTGCCTTGACCAGAGGGCTACAGCAGACTGAGTGACCTCTTGTTCAAGCCAGCAACCTTGGGCTAAAGTTGGTGAGCCTTGCTCAAACCAGATGAGCTTGCGCTTAAGCTGGCAACCTCAAAGTTTTGAACCTGGGTCCTCTGCATCCCAGTCCAACACCCTATCTACTGTGCTACCTCCTGGTCAGGCTCAACAAAGAGACTTTTAGTGCCTCAGGCTGATATACTCAGACCAACTGAGTTATCCTCAGTCCCTGGGGCAATGCTTGAACCAACTGAGCCACTGACTGAAGGAGGAAAATATGAGAGAAGGGGGAGAGGAATAAAAGCAGCTGGTCATTTCTCTTGTGTGCCCTGACCGGGAATTAAACCTAGGACATAGGGATACCAGGCTTTCCATAACTATGTTGAATAAGAGTGGAGAGAGTGGACAGCCTTGTCTTGTTCCTGATTTTAGAGGGAAAGTCTTTATTTTTCACCATTTCATATGATATTAGTTGGTAGTTTGTCATATATGACCTTTATTATTTTCAGGCACTTTTATTCTATACCCATTTTATTGAGTGTTTTAAATATAAAAACATATTGTATTACATCAAATGCCTTTTCTGCTTTTATTGATAGAACCATATGATTTTGTTCTTTGTTTCTTTGATTTTTTAGCTAGAGAGAGACAGAAAGAGAGATACAGAAAGAGAAAGGGACAGACAGAAAAGGAGAGAGATGAGAAACATAAGTTGTTCATTGTGTTACCTAAGTTCAGTGGTTCTCAAACTTTTTGAAATCAGGGCACATTTAAAATCCTACAAATAATTGTAGGTGCACTATATACAAATTTCTGAGAAATATGTTATAATAATTAACTCAAATATTAAAAAAATATAAAGTCCAAGCATGCTTTTATGGTAATTAAACAAAATAAATAGGACAAAATTAAATTTATTCTGGCATTAGAAAACATTTCTGTTACATTTTTTGCAATACTTTTTAAAATTCATAAAAAAGAGGGGTTAAAAATTTTAAAAAATGACAAAAAAGTTATCTTTTTATATATATAGATACATTCTTAGTAAGATTTAGTAAATTCAGCAGGTCCTGGCACAAATGTGTTAAGTTTTTTCATTCTTGTGTTTATGAGAAACATGAGCCTGATGTGTCCTAGTGATTTCTTCAATGTTTGGGCATCTATTTGAAAGGCAAACTCTCATTTCCTCATCAATACATTGAAGAATTCCTCTCTTTTTACTCTTAATTGTGTTAAGAGTAGAAAATCCTAATTCACGTAAATGGGATGTTGAAAATTGTAGTAAAATGTTCAAAGCTTTTTTAGATATTGCCACATATTCTTCTTTTATAGAAATCCAAAAAAAGGCTTTAAGAGACAATTCCTTATGTTTAATCATCAATCCAAAACCCCCACCATGCATATCATCTTAACTTTACACCAAACAAAGGATAGAAGAAACTTGCCTCCAGTCTTTCTGGGGAACTTGGGGGGTAGTGTAAACAATCCAGCACCACAGCTTAACAGCCTTTTGTAACCTAATCAGGCAGGTGAGGTGAGGGGTTGAACAGACTGTCAGCTGACAGCCAATTTCCCACACCTCTGTCTCCCAGAAATCTAAACTTCAAAAACCCTGTTGGTTTTTTGGTCCCCAACAGGCACATATTTCTCTGGAATACCATAGGGTGCACCTGGAAATCTTCTAGGGCACACCAGTGCACCCTGGCGCACGCTTTGAGAACCACTGCCTTAGTTGTTCATTGAATGCTTTCTAATGCTTTCTCATATGTGCCTTGACTAAGGGGCTGCAGCTCAGCCACTATGCACTTGCTCAAGCCAGCAACCTTGGGCTCAAGCCATAGACCATGGGGTCATGTCTACACATTAAAGCTAGTGACCTTGAAGTTTTGAACCTGGGTCCTCTGGATCCCAGGTCGATGCGCTAGTCACTGTACCACCACCTGGTCAGGCTGTTTTGTTGATGTAGTGTATTACATTTATCAATTTATATATGTTGAAATGTTGAACTATCCTTTTGTTCCTGGAATGAATCCCACCTGATCATGATGTATTATTATTTTAATGTGTTATTGTATTCAATTTGCTAGTGTTTTGTTTAGAATTTTTTCATCTTTATTCATTAGAGATATTTGGTCTGTAGTTTTCTTTTTCTGTGTTGTCCTGGCCAGGATTTAGTATCAGGCTTATGTTAGCCTCATAAAATATATTAGGAAGTATTGCTTCCTCTTCTATTTTTTGGAAGGTTTTGTGAAAAATAGGTACCAAAGCTTTTCTGAATGTTTGGTAGAATTTAGTAGTGTAGCCATTTGGTCTCAGACTTTTATTTTGGGGGATTGTTTTGATAGTTATTATTATTTCCCCCCTGCTTATGTGTCCGTGTAGGTTTTCCACTTCTTTATGACTCAGTATAGAAAGATTATATAGTTCTAGGAATTTATCCATTTCTTCTAGATCAGCGGTTCTCAACCTGTGGGTCGCGACCCCGGTGGGGGTCGAACAACCAAAACACAGGAGTCGCCTAAAGCCATCGGAAAATACATATTTTCGATGGCTTTAGCCGCTGAGAAGCCGTGCTACCATTTGCAGCAGCGCTATTCAGCTTGAATGCACAGTTTGCGTTCCAAACTGAATGCCTGCGGTCATGTGCAGACATGATTGCATCATCCCTCAGGGGTCTAAGGGACGGGGAAGTGGGGGGGGGGAGGGAATGCTCCACAGTCCATAGCAGCATGGCTGCTCTCCATAGCAGCGCATTACGTGTGTCCAGCACTTGCTGACGTCATCAGTGGGCGGGTGCAGCAAGCGCTGGAGGACAGAAGCCTAGGAGGCGGAGAGGTAAGAGGCGGAGAGCCAAGAGAGCCTTAGGAGACAGCCTGCTGGTGTAAAAAAGGTTAATAATGTAAAAACAGTACACACACCATACACACAATACTGTGTAAGTGTAAGGTGCTTTGTGTGTAATCATTACACTGTACATAAAGCAGTTTACACTTACACAAAGCACCATACATTTACATAGTGTGAACTACATCGGTCTTATACTATAAGAGACCACTATAAGATATAGTTCACACTGTTCCCCAATATATAATTATCTCCCATGTCTCCCACTATTTTCCCATATTCTGAATGAGGAAACTGCTGAAATCAGCGGTTTCCGGCATTGAATCCGCCTCCTATTGATTTCATTGGGAGTGCGGCAGATTTTGTGGAAGAGAGCTCCCGAGAATCTCGGGTTACCACACAATCCGCCACAGCCTCCTTTTGATTTCAATAAGAGGTGGAGAAATGACAGTTTCCGACACATTTCTTCCTCTCCTATTCAAGTCAATGGGAGGCCGCAGCAGATTCCGCTCAAATATAGAGCATGTTGCTTAATTTTTTCCACGCTAGAACTTTTCCTGAGCAGAAATATTCCAAAGGTGGAATCCGCCACCCCCAATAGACTGAAAGAGACCTCACACTGAGGAATCTGCTGTGCGGATTCTGCAGTGTAAAAGATCTGCCTCCTATAGAAGTCTATTGGGGGAGAGGAAGAACTGTGTGGAACTGCATTTCTGCCATACAGGGGATCTCTCTTCTGCGGAATCCACGGGTCTCCATTGAAGTAAATGAGATGTGGATTCCACCACAGAAACCACTGCTTTATAGTGTGAAAGAGCCCTGAAAGATACCATGCTGTGCAGAAACTGCAGTGTATCCTATGACGTAGTTCACACTGTTCTATATAGAAAACTTGCCACTAATCTGGAAAAAACAGATCCATTAGTTAAGCAGCTATTTACGGAATGGTAGCCCCAATACACTAGGTAAGGAGGTCCATTAGTAATAAATATTTCTCAATATGTAATTAAATAATGTTTTTGTGATTAATCACTATGTTTAAATTATGTTTGATTTGTAGCAATGAGAATATATAATGCATATCAGGTATTTACATTCTGAATCATAACTGTAGCAAAATTACAGTTATGAAGTAGCCACCAAAATTATTTTTTGGTTTGGGGTCACCGGAACATGAGGAACTGTATTGCGGGGTCACAGCATTAGAAAGGTTGAGAACCACGGTTCTAGATTGTTGAATTTGGTGGAATATTTTTTATAGTATTCTACTATGATAGTTTGTATATAATTGATGTCTGTGGTAATTTCTCTTCTTCCATTTTGGATTTTGTTTATATAAATCCTTTCTTTTTTTTCCATAGGGAGTCTAGCCAGAGGTTTGTCAATTTTATTGATGTTTTCAAAAAACTAGTTCTTTGTTGTATTAATTTTATATATAGCTTTTTTGTTTTTATTGTTCTCTATTTCATTTAGTTCTGCTCTAACTTATACTGTTTCCTTTCTTCTGCTGACTTTCAATTGCCTTTGCTCTTCTTTTTCTAGTTCTTTAAGATGTGATGTTAGATTGGTTACTTGGGATCTCTCCTGTTTCTTAATATATGCTTGTAATGATATAAACTATTCTCTTACTGATTTTGCTGCATCACAGAAATTTTGATATGTCATTCTCATTTGTCTGTATGTATTTTGTATCTCTGCTTTTATTTCTTCTTTCACCCAGTCATTTCTCAGAAGTTGTTGTTTAATTTCTACATTTTTGTAGGTTTCTTTACTTCCTTTTTGCAGTTGAATTCTAATTTTAAAGCCTTATGGTCAGAATATATGCTTAGTATGATTTCAATCTTACTGAATTTGTTGATGTTAGTTTTGTAGCCCAACATATGGTATATCCTTGAGAATGTTCCATGTACACTGGAAAAGAATATATAATCTAATGTTCTGGGATAAAATGTCCTATAAATGTTCATTTGGTTTAGTATTTCATTTAAAACCAATATTTCTGTGTTGATTTTCTGTTTGGATGATCTATCTAAAGCCATCAATGGTATGTTGAGATCTGCAAGTATTATTGTGTTTTTGTCAGTTTCAATTTTTAGATCAGTTAGTAGATGTCATATATTTTGGTGGTCCCTGGGTTGGTGCATATATATTAAGAAGTGTTATGTCTTCTTGTAACAATATCCCTTTTATCATTATGAAATATCTATCTTTGTTTCTTGTTACCTTTGTTGTATTGAAGTCAGCATTATTAGAAATGACTATGGCTATACCTGCTTTTTCTTGTCTATTACTTGCTTGGAGGATCATCTTCTAATTTCTCACTTTGAGTCTACTTTTGTCCTTGCAACTTAGATGTGTTACTTGAAGGCAGTATATGGTTGGGTTTTGCTTTTTGATCCAATCTGCTACTCTGTATCTCTTTATTGGTGAGTTCAATCCATTTACATTTAGGGTAACTTGACACTTGAGGATTTCCTAGAGCCACTTTATGTTTTGTTTTCTGGTAGTTTGTGTCTTGTTTGGTTCTTCTCTTTTTTGTTTCTATCAGTCGTTTTTGTTTGATGGTATTCAGTACTTCTTCCCCCCATTTCTTTTCTTTTTCTTTTTTTTTTAAGCTGTGTGTTTCAGTAGTGTCTGTTTTATGGCTGGTGACCATTAGGTTATTAAGAGAAAAATGTTTATATGTACAAGAGTCCTTTGTCTTATGTGTGCTTTTGCACTCCATCCTCCTTTGCTACTGCAGATCTTTATCTTCTCACCTTTTATGTTATTGTTGTCACAGATTATTCTTGTTTTTATTGTGACCTTGTTGGAGCTTTTACTTGTAATTTTGATTTGTTTTGTTCTTTGTATCTGGTTGAATAACCATCACAAGTTTTTCCTGCAGTGGGGGTTTTCTGGTGATAAATTCCCTCAGTTTTTTTATGTCTACAAATTTTTTTATTTTTTCTTCATGTTTGAAGGATAGCTTTGATGGATATAGTATTCTTGGCTGGTAATTCATTGCATTAGGTACATTGAATGTTTGTGTCCACAATCTTCTGGCTTGTATAGTTTCTGCTGAAAAGTCTGATGATAACCTAATATACTTTCTTTTATATGTTATTCTTTTCTTTTCCCTAGTTGCCTTGAGGATTCTTTCTTTGTTATTGATTTTTGAAAAATTTTTTATGATGTGCCTTGAGGAAGATCTGTTTGGGTTGAGATAATTCGGCATTCTGCTTGCTTTTTGAATTCAAAGTTTTTCATATGCTTGGGAAGTTATATTCAATTATATTTTTAAATAGGCTTTCCATTCTCGTTTTCCTCTTTTCTCCTGATATTATCATTACTCTTATATTGCTCTTTCTAATCGAGTCAGGTAATACTTGTAGTGTTCTCTCATTTTTATTTTAATTTATGAGTCTCTCTCCTCTTCTCTCTGTAGCATCAATAGTTGTTTGTCTTTGATGTCACTGACTTTTTTCTCTAACTGGCTTGTTCTATTAGCTAATCTTGCTACCTCAGTTTTCAATTCATCTATTGAGTTCTTCATCTCTGTTTTTAAAGTTTCAATCTCTTTGATGGGTATTTATAAGGTCTACTGAAAAGTTCTGTCCATTTTTGGAATAATACAAAATACAAATTTTTCTTACCATCAATAAACTTTATTAAAAAATATAATTGCCATTATTATTAATGATTTCTTGCCAGCATGAGGGCAATTTGTATATCCCATTTTTGAAAAATGTTTTATCTTTTGATGCGAAAAATTGAACCAGTGCTTGTTTGATATCTTCTTCATTTTTGAATTTTTTGTCCTTCAAAAAATTTGTAAGGACAAAAATAAGTGATAGTCGGTATTATTCCTTCACCAACCACTTTCAATAAATTTCTACATGCTTCTGTAGTATGTCTTCCTTGTTGAAATTTGTAAAAATTACAGTGGCATAAATGAACTATATCAGTAGCCATGGGTACACTATCGCTTCACACATAAGACTAACATGAATCAATTTTGTTTTAATTAATTTGCTATGTCAGTATGTATACATTAAGTGATAAAAATAGAGAGGCACATGTGCACCAAATAAACATGCTTACATGTCAAAATGTTGTGATAGAAACAGACAGAACTTTCTGGTAGACCTTATATTTTGTTTTCTGAGCACATTAAGTTGCCTATTGGTGTTTCTAGCATCTCACTGAGTATTTTCAGAATTTCAATTTTGAATTATTTATTATTTAACTCCAAGGTTTCCATGTGATTGAAATATTTTTCTGGAGATATTTTTTCTTTTCTTTCTAAACTACATCTTTGTCTTGTGTAGCCTCGGTGTTGTTTCTTCTTCCTTGATAGCACTTGAGAGTAGTATTATTAAGAGTGTTTACAAAAATCAACTGTAAAAATGAGAAAAGTGAAAAATATAAATATTTAAAAATAATTACAAGTAAAAAAAAGCCCCACAAAAAAAACAAAGAGAAAAAATAAAAAAAGATAAACAAACACACAAAAATAAAAAAGGTATAAAATTTAAATATAGTGAAATTCAAAAAAAAGAAAAAGAGAAAAAAAATATATCTCAGTTTTGAGAAATTTTTCTGTTTTCTTTTAGTAAGTGTCACTGATTACAAGTTTTAGCTCTGTAAAATTCTGGGGCTGACTTTGCAGAGATTTTGCTGTCACAGTGATATAGGTGGGGCTGCAGTTGCATTGGTAGATGGGGTGTGTTGTGAGGGCTTTTTGGCTTTAGCAATGGCAACTTGGGTCCTCTGGATGCTCCTCCTCACATTTCAACAGACTGGGTGACCAGACATGGAGTACCCCTGTTCGTCAGGGGAAAGAGTGTCTGTAAAGACTTAGCTGTGGGGTCTGTCATTGCCAATATCTGTACCCCATGAGGTGATAGAGATGGGATCTTGGAGGCTAGAGCACTCTATTTGTTTTTCTCTGTCTCTGCACCAACTTTGGGTTGCAGGCAGACCATGGGAATACAGGCAGTGACCCCTTGTTTTGGTGATGCATTGGTTTAGTATCTCTCCCTCTGATTTTCAATCTCTCCACTTCTCCCCAGAGAAGGAGACCCAGTCACTCTGGGCTTCCTCCCTCTCCATACACCCAACAGAAAAACCCCTTACAGTCCAAGCTTTCCCTTCTCTTGATAAATAACCCCAATAGACAAAACCCAGACAATCTGAGCTTTCTTCTTCTCTGTAGCCCCAGTATATATATAACAACCCAGTCACTCTGGGCTCTCCAAAGCCCCAGTGGACAAAATTTCAGATAGTCTGGGCCTCTCTTCTCTCCAGAGCCTAGCAAGAGTGTGGCTTATCTTCCACCTTCCCTTCTCAACCTTTTCCACCTTCAGTCTCAACCCTTCCCTGAGGGCCCAGCTGGGGTTGCTTTGCTGCATTATAGTTATTCAACTTGTTGAAAATTTAAGGAGAGAGATCAGGGGTATCTCTCAGGCTGCCATCACTCTGATGACATCACCTCCCTTTTTTTTTAAACTCAGCATTTGTCCTTCAAGTCCAGCTTCAACTAATAGAACCAACTTCTCATACATTAGCATGTACCTGAGTTTACTGGACTAAGAAAATCTCCAAGAGGGATTTTAAACTTCCTGCTCACCTGAGCATGTAATGTTTAAGCAGTTAATTTGAATATTAAAATAGATATATTCCTATAAATGTTACGGGCTTATGAAGTATATATACAATGCATTCTAAATTTTACCTAAAATTTTCTCTTCCAAAAAGTGTCTTAGACCTCATGTCACATTATCAATAATTCTCATAATCTTTAATTTAAGTCATTGAAGGCTTCTATTAGAAAGCAAACATTATCTAAATCATTGGTGCACATGAGTGGGTTAAATAAATTAATGACATTTAAAGAAGATAGCAGCATTCTAACACAGCACATTAGTTACAAAACCAAACAAGTAAAACTTATTTTAAGTAATAAACTAGGGCCTTAGCCAGTGGCTCAGTAGATAGACCATTGGCCTCATATATGGACATTCGGGGGTTTGATTCCTCGTCAGGGCACACAGAAGAAGTGACCATCTGCTTTGCCCACCCCCCTTCCTCTACCTCTTCTATCTCCCTCCACCTCCTAAAGCCAGTGGCTCAATTGGTTAGAGCATGGCCCTGGGTGCTGAGAATAGCTAGGCTCAGTTGCATCAGCCTCAAGCACTAAAAAAAATAGCTCAGTTGATTCAAGCTTCAGCCACAGGGTTACTGGGTGGATCCCAGTCAGGGCACATACGGGAGTCTGCCTCACTATCTCCCCTCTTCTCAACCAAAACAAAGTAATAACTAGAAACTGTGTCTTAAAGTCCTTTGTTAAACAAATAACAAACTGCAGGTATAGAAATCAAGTCAGAGAAATTCAGAGAAACAACTAATGATGTAATTTTTGTTTTCCTATTTTATGTCTGTATCTTTTGTAGTAATACAGTTGTACCCAAAATGATTCTGTAATTTACACTGAGAATTAAAAACTAGCAAGAAGATCTTAAGTCATAATCAATGATCAGATTCAAATAATTTAACAACTGGCTCTCTGCCCTAATAACTGTTTTAAATACTAAAAAAATGATATACTGAAAGATAGGTTATTATTTTCTGCATTTAATACTTAATAGAAACACTAAATGAGGTACACAAAACTAGATTATAAGAAAGAATTTTAAAATATCAATTAAAATATTAAATAATACCTGACAAAAAACAATAAAACCTATTTAAGATATTTCTATATTGCTTCTTGATGAACATCCTTACTTGCAATTTTCTTCACTTTTATCTGAGCATCATTGGCTGTGTGATTTATCCTTAACTGTCTTTTCACTGTAGGAATAAGATCCCATTCCTTTAATGGTAAGCCAATTAGACTAAGAGTCATTGTGTTTGATATATTAGAAACTGTTAGATGACTTCTCTTCTCTGGACATATTATGTTCATTTTTGAAAATTCCTTTCTGCTTCTGCTGAATTTACAGAAATTGTTCTGAAAATACTTTTATCTCTTTGAACATGTTCAGGAATTGCATAGTTCTGGGAATTTTTTAAAACATTTTACACGAAATCTCGATAATAATCAATATCAATTTGGTAATTAAAAGTGTCATTAAATATGAGCAATTTTCTTCAGATGCTTTCCACGGAAGTAGTACATTTTCAATATTCCAGTAATCTGGCTCCAAAAAATTGAAAAATTATAATTTATTCCTATCTTGAAATTGGCTACAACTTGCTTTTAAACGTTCACAATCCATCAGTCTTTTCTTTTTTCAAATTTGTTACTATGTTTTCTCAAAGTCTTTCTAAAGGAAGCCCAACAAATCAATATTTTTTTACAAATTTTATATTTTTGAAGGTTTCTGAAGTAATAAATTCATCATTTATTTTTTTGTATGGACCCTTTTCCTTTCCAAGAATTTGAAATGCTTTACTAGCTGTTACCATGAGTTTTTTCCGCCTTTATTATGTCTATATTTCTTTCTTGCAGTGCATTTGAAAGAAGAGAAATTTTGTTTAAAATATCAATCCTTAATGACAAACCAGTTATAAAATATATATTTTCAAGATGGGAAGCTCTGCCTAAGTATTTTTTATTTGAGTAAAAATAGTGATTTAACACTGGATAAGTACACTACACAGCTAAAATTGACCTTAAACCAGGGGTCTCAAACTCAACTCATCATGTGGGCCACAGAGCAAGATCACAGCCGTTCGGCGGGCCGCACTAGGTCTACAAAAGGCAACTGTTACACAACACTTTTCAGTGTCACAAAACGACCAGAAACTGTAGTTCGTGGATTAGTCTGCGTGCCACATAAAATTGTTCGGCGGGCTGCATGTGGCCCGCGGGCCGCGAGTTTGAGACCTCTGCCTTAAACTATAGGCAGCCCATCTTGGTCCCAAAACTCTTTCAATCTTTATAATTTCAATCCCAAGTTGTTTGGATATTCTGGCAAATTCAATTTAGTTCTTATTGGATTGATAAAAATTAGTATATATCTAATCAATAAAAAATTTTAAAGTATTTACTTGCTTTACTTCATCAAGTCATCTAAAACAAGATGGAGGCAATGGATTAAACAGTGCCATATTACAATGTTTGGAAATTCTTTTGCTATCCTAGGGCTCACTTCAGATTTTCTCCCAAGCATAATGCTGACACTATCAGAGTAAAATCCTATTAAACATTTTTCTAGTTAGTTCTTAGTAAGCCCAACATTATTTAAGCTTTCCATAGCTGAAGAATGTATTATCTCCGCATCTTGTTTTTCTAATTCAACTAGCTCAACAAAAGTTCTTGGTCATATAACCGAATCCTCAACTTTGAAGAAAAGTATAATAACTGGTTTGCAAGATATCATTGGAACTTCATCAACAATCAAACATATTTTCAGACTATTTTCCATAAGTTTAGTAAATATTTCTTTTTAAATTTCCTTTGGAATAAAATCAACTACTTTAACAGCAGTTTTACATGAATGTAATTCTATTTCTATATCTAATCCATTCTTAATTTGGACTTCTATCCATCTTCTATGTCTCAAGATGGTTTACATCTTTTTGTCAGGCTGTAAGCTATATTAAATACTCTACAAGTAGTACTTAAATATTTTTTATTCATCTTATCTATTATTTTTGTTATTGAAACCTGCTCACATTTTTAAGTTCTCTTTACAAATGTTATGAGTTTTTGATGAAAAATGTTTTTTCATTGTTTTCCTTAGAGAAGCTTGTTGTACTTCTTTATTTTTCCCCGATGCCTCAATCTGAAAACATTTCCATTTTTTTTGACACATGAACACTTTTCTCATTTATGAAGTCATATTTTGCACAATACTTGCAGTCTAACTTTTTGTTAGAAATTACCAGTCTGTCATATTTTTTAAATTGTTATATTGTTGCACTGTGCAGCATTCAGGAAGACTATACTCAATTCTCTTATTTCAATTATTGGCATGCTGCTTTCTTCACGTGGGAGTGGCTGTACTTGTGACTGTTCTGTGCCGTCGAAGACCAGTTCTGATACATAGATTCCAGTTTTGGTTTCTTGTTAAAAAACTCTGTCAAACTCTGTTGCCTTTTCATCCTTTTAGAGGCAACTACAAAAAAAATTTTTTAATGCTTTATTTTAATATATTATATTAATAATATTTATTTATGGAAATTATTACCCTTTATCAAAGATTGCAAGCTATTGTACAAAAACTTATTGAAAAGTATATGCATCAATAACCAAGCAAGGACATGTAATAAAGAATGCAAAGTTTTATAACATATTACCACAATCACCAGAGAATATTACAGAATAAAGAGTAGGCAATATTAAAATTAAAAGAAAAAGGAAAAAATTGTAAAAGATAAGCCAATAGCTGGGACAGGACAAAAATTACACAAAAATAAGCTGGTATTGCTCAAGTAGAAAAAATATCATCATTCAAACAATATGTATAAACTATATTAGTATCAGTATTTAAAAATAAGGTAGTTCAAGAATAAAGGACAAATATATAAAGGAACAAAAAAATATGTATAATCACAGAGCATGAAAAAAAAGAAAAAATATAAAGTGCCAACAATGGAAGGTACATGACAACACATACATAGGATCACAATAGGAATTAAATTTAAATATAGCAGATAAAAGAGTACAAATTATTAAGATATTTATTACACAGACAATAGCAAAGTAATAAACAATATTTATACAAATATTATACAATATTATAAAATATTATACAAATAATATACAAATATTATAAAAGCTGAATACTGATACATTACTTATATCAAGATCAAGAGGCAGTTTGTTATATTCCCTCATCATTCTCTTTATGGCACTGAAATAAGCAGTTTCTTCTACAGAAACTCACATTATAAAACCTGCTTTCTCTTGTTATGACTTTAGGAACATTGAAATACAGTCTCAAGGGGAGCAGGACACTCGACAAGATGATTACAAAGTGTGTATATGAAATTTAAGTCGGTGACTGTCCTCCTGTGCAGTCATGTTGTGAGGTTAAGCACTTCCGTAACTTCATCGTAAGGTGCGTCATAAGTAACGTGACCACGTTTATAGGATACCGATTTTAAGAATTTGTGTTGTACTCTTTTGATCTTATTTTGATGATTTTTGTAATATGGGTTACAAACTGTTGCATTAAATTCTATAGTAGATCCTGTACCATTCCAAGGTATGGTACAGGATTCTTAGCACATTAATGTTACAGAAACTCTTCGTGAAGCAATAAACAAAACCCAACATTTTGATGCTTTTGTTAACAATGCCTTGCTGGTGCTGTGCATCTTTAGGGCATTTCAGCTCAACCTTTACAGGACATGTTTTGTATCTTAGAGAGCAAAGGTTTTATTTGTTCAGAGTCCTCCATTTGATATGGTGATTCCTGAAAATTAAAAGTTATTACATTGTTTGCTTTAAGAGGTCTGTCTTCAAACTCTCAGGAGAACTTTATGTTCATATGTGGTCATATTATAAACTTTTATAAACAAAGCACTGTGCTTATATTACTGATAAACATCAGTCAAAACAAATATTTTCTCCAATTTATCTATACTAATTGAATTAATAAATGGCGTATACTACAGATTAAATACTATTGAATAATATATACAACAAACCTGTTTGTTATGGGGAAGTGGTGAGCATTCTTCTACAGCTTCTGAAATGGGAAATAAGATAACCCTTGAAATTCATATTTTTATTGGTTGATTGTGTCCTAACTTCCTATTAGTTTCACCATTTAGGGAACACCAGTGAGCTCATAATATGTCGGGGAAATTTTGGGCATAATACAAAGCTGAAAGAACTAACAACCTGTCACCACTGGTTGTCTGGCACTTCTCTTTATATTATGTTTGTTTACTAAAGTAACAAATGCAAGGGAAGTAAGATATAGTATTTCATGAAAGGTATAATGAGTTTTATGAGATAAATAAATATTACCAGCATAGTTCCATCAAAATTTTTTCACCTATGGACAGAATAAATACACTGTTATAGTACACTGTTGCACAGATGAACATTAAAAAAGAGCAAGAAATGTAAATTTGTGATTTCCACATTGGGCAGCTGCCCAGGTGGCCACCTTAGAGAGAACCCTGATTACAAGTGACATTTTAACAACCGGTTCGCCAAACTCAACAAAAAATTAACTATTTGTCCTACCGAACCAGTGAAAACTGGCTGAATCCCACCATTGTTCATAATGAGGTCATAGTTAAGAGTGTCTCAATGCAATGAGAAGAGTTTGAAATGTGTATCAGTGGTGAAGTGAGGATGTTGGTAGACTGGTACATTAAAAGAAGAAAAAAAAGTATGAAAAAAAATCAGTAATGCATTCTTTCTTTTCTGACATCTTTGCCTAGTCACCAACTGCAAAACAAGTTTGTTCTTTCCAAATACTACAACAAAAAGAGTACTTGTGTATTCTGTGTCTACCTCAGCTCCAGAGAATACTGTTTATTCAAAACCATTTAGATTTCAGTCAACATAGTAGCCAGACTTTAAAGAAAATGTTTGGCTATAGGAGAAGTAACAGCTGAGTTCATCAAAACCATCTTGATCTAATTGAATTGACTTTCTAAACAACATCTGAATTTTCAAACCTCTGAGACAGAAAGACATTATTAATAAAAGCACATTTTTGAGAAATGCCTCTTTGTGGCTTTCAAAACCAGGCTATGCTTTAAAATACTGTAATCTGGAGAGCTTTCAAAAAAACACTGGTGCATAAGCCCCACTTTATGATAATTAAATGCAAATCTTTGGGAATGAGCCTGGACTTTGGTATTAAAACAAATGAAAATGCAAAATCTCAGGTGATTCTAATGTGAAGCCAAGGTTTAGAAACACTGACTTGAAGAGCATTATTTCCTATATTGATTTTATCTTGACATATTTGCATCTTAACTAGTATTCAAGTTTCTGTTTCCTGAGAAATGATAGATCAGTTTCAACGTGTGATAGATTATATTATTTTACCAAAATTCTTCCATTCCTATGCCCTTTGCTCTTGCTTCCCTGTTGGTGGATTACACCTTTCCACACTATAGACTTCAGGTTTCACCATGAAATATGGGAATGGCATTTGTGCCAGTTTTGATCTAAGGCATTAAGAGGTATGACAAGTGTCCACCAAGACTCAGTGAGTTTATCCCTTTCCTTATGAAAAGAGGGGTAGGTATTAAGTTCTCATCTTAGAATTCAAGAATGAAGTTATATGAAGGTCAACCCTAACCCAAAGTCTGGAGTCCCACCTGGTTCAGCTAAGTCAATCTGAGTCTACCCAATGTGAACAAACTACAATTAATCTATAATACTTTGAATAAAAAATAAACTTTCTTGAGGTAATCACCTGAGATCTTATTGTTTTTAATACAGCAGTATTGCAAGTAAAAATGCAATTACTCTAGAAGTATTTCTTTGAAAATAGTCTATACATCAAGCATTATCTGCCAAATAATAAGTGCTAAATAAGAATCTGGTAAATTAATCTGCTTTTATATAATGCTCATTTAAATTTGATAATACAAAAATGTTAGAAATTGTCTGATTTTAAATGGTTTAGATTAAATTTAGTTCAATAATGTTAAAATAATGTGGTGATCATTGGAACATAAATAAATTAAATGGATTGTGCCTCTACAGCCTACTAGATATTCTGTCCATTTATAAAAAAGATATTACTAAATATGCTTAGAATTGCTTTTTCCAGTAGCCAAATAGATTGAGTTTTCATCTAAATGGCTTTGTGGAAAGCACCTCTATATTTACCAAATATTTATATATGAGGAAACATATTGATTTGGAGATATTATTCTCAATTTAAAGATACTGCTTAATTTTCAGTTAAGGTTCAGAGAATTCAATTTATCATTTAAAAATCTATTTATTGAGTCACAAGGAATCTTTGATTATTAATGCTTGGAAATTATTAATAGCAATAAACAGATAACATTTCTTTTTTTTTTTTTTTTTTTCATTTTTTTCTGAAGCTGGAAACAGGGAGAGACAGTCAGACAGACTCCCGCATGCGCCCGACCGGGATCCACCCGGCACGCCCACCAGGGGCGATGCTCTGCCCACCAGGGGCGATGCTCTGCCCATCCTGGGCGTCGCCATGTTGCGACCAGAGCCACTCTAGCGCCTGAGGCAGAGGCCACAGAGCCATCCCCAGCGCCCGGGCTATCTTTGCTCCAATGGAGCCTTGGCTGCGGGAGGGGAAGAGAGAGACAGAGAGGAAAGTGCGGCGGAGGGGTAGAGAAGCAAATGGGTGCTTCTCCTGTGTGCCCTGGCCGGGTATCGAACCCGGGTCCTCCGCACGCTAGGCCGACACTCTACCGTTGAGTCAACCGGCCAGGTCCTAACAGATAACATTTCTTGAGCAATAACTGAGTCAAGACAAAGAGTTAATAGATAAAAATACTTCAAAATATGTTATGTAGTATATTAGGAAGTAACACTAACCCTTTGTGATATATTCAGAAGTTACAGAGAATTGACTAAGCAATCATAAAAATCTTTGAAAAAGAAAATCCTAGTTAGAAAGCAAACATTGTCTTAATTTCAATTAAAAAGTCTTTGAAACTGTCTTGATTAAACACACTAATTCACTTTAGAAAGTCTTTTAATTCTTAGTAATAAAACCCTGTTTATTTCTAAAATGGTTTCTAAACTTCTCCTTTATAATAATTTTGAATTATTTTATATCTGTTTTTTGATGATCCATCTACGATTACTAAGGGATTGATAATCATTAAGTAGAGAGAATTACTGAAAAAATTACTTTTATATTATAGGTAATGCAAGATGAATTAGGTGGTCACCTCCTCATGTTTTGAGATTTATAAGCATGTGTTAATTAAATGTAAATAGCCAACTTTTATATACTATGAAATTGCCATTTATTTGTGATACTACTTACAGCAAAGGCAAAAACAGCATAGTAGAATAATATAAGAAATGCAGTGCTCACACAAATTGGCTTTGGTGTCCAGGTGTCTTTGTAAAAAAAAATATTAATTTTACAGTGTCTTGGGAACCAAGCTGATGCTCCACACATAATCCACAGTGTCACAAATATCATTAGTAAACACATCTCTAAACGCAAACACTTTACACTCAATATAGCAGAACGTCACATTGTGCTCACTGTGTTGCCAAAAAGTGCTAGCAAGGTTAGCACTGTATCACCTATCTTGCCCCTGTGATGGGAGACAATTCAAATTATGTGTAAATGAAGGTAGTGCATTTCATCCCAAATATTTGAGTCTGTGCTACATGTTGACTAAAGTCTCTTTCTGTGAATTAATGTGATCCTGCTGTAGGTTTGCACTGATATTTTAAAATACATTAGGATGCTAAGAGTCTTCTGCAGTCAGTAAATGGTGGCCTTTGACTAAATGTTCTATTTTTTTCCATTTTCTCATGTTTTCACATGTTTCACTCACATTCATAAGTTGTATAAAAATGTATGGTGGATATGTGCCAGATGTAAATTCACAAATATTATAATGCCAGAAAAGTTATATTTCTAAAAGGAATATATATTTGCTATGAAAAAGTTGTAAGTCCAAAGGAGGAGGTCAAATTAGCACTCAGCTGTAGGCAATATATATCCTGGTGCAGTAAGACATGAAGTATGTTACTGATAAGGTATACCTTCTTTCAAAAAAGTATAGCCAAGGGGCTTTGTCCTCCTGTGAGATGCGAAGTCCTAAAACTTTTGAATCATAGATTAGTCAAATAAAGAAACAACCTCAGAATTTCTGATTCAGTGGAGGTAAGATATGAGGCAAATTGTAGCACTCAAGAAAAGTTTATGAAAATCAGTTGTGTCACCAAAAACTGAAAGAACTTAAAAGCAGTAACTCCATCTAATCAAATTTCATCAGAATTTAAAACAAAAATGCTGAATAGAAGGCAGAGACAGTTAACGGCGGAAAATGAAGTAGCATATTATTTATGGAACATAGATTACTAGTAAGGAGCATCATATGCATGTTGCAAATTTTTATAGTTTGACTTTTCATCTCATCAAGGGTTTAGTGTCTCCTGTGCATATATCAAAAAATGTTCAAAAGGTATGGCAAATTCCATGTGGACATGATTCTTAAATTGTTATAGAAGAGTGGTAAAGCCCTCAGTTCTCAGGTTTCTCATCTATAAAATGGACAATAAGGCTAATAAAGTCTTAGCTCTATTTAGCACTACATTGCATGATTATTAATTGAATAAGTAAGTAAATTATAACTAATGGATAAAGTATATCAAGACCATTTTATATTGTCCAGTAAAGGAATTATATAGTTTAAGTACTTTGGATCTCAAAAAGCTATTTGTATGACATTACATTATGAACTAATATTTTGTATGTTTTTCTTGGTCATATTACAAGAAGATGAACTATACTGATAGATTTGAAAAAAAGAATTACATGAGAGAAATATACTGTATATTATTTCATGTAAGTGCATGGAAATGTTTTTAACCTTTTTTTTTATTTTTTTATCATATATAGTACTCCATTGTCTGAATTTAGTCAAACAGGCCTGTTCTATTAATGGACCTTTAGGCTATATTTAGTATTTTTTTGAAAAATTTTATTTAGAAAATTAATTTTCACAGAGTGACATTGATTAATAAGAGTATATAGGTTTTAAGTAAATGTCTCTATAACATATGAACTGTTCATTATGTTGTATACCCATCATCCAAAGTCAAATCATTTTCCGTTACCAAATATTTGTCCCTCTTTATACCCTTCCCACCACCCTGACCCCAACCTGATCTTCCCCCAGTAACCACTTCTCTTTTATCTGTGTCCATGAGTCTCAGTTTTATATTCCACCTATATGTGAAATCATAGAGTTCTTAGCTTTTTCTGCTTTACTTATTTCACTCATTATATCACTATGAATGGCACACAGATTCATCACAGAAAAGTCATTCTGTATTGTTTACTAGTTGTATATTTTGAATATATTTATAATAGTTTGAATACTGGACAAAGAAGTATATATGCCTATGCTTTATATTTTGGTGTATATATCAATAGAAATTTTTACTTGTGTTCTTTACATCAATGCATTGTGTGTTTTAATTTGTTATAGTTTTTACTTAATATAAAAAATAATAATTAAGCTAGTATGGCCTTCTTCCTTATTTCTCCCAACCTTCAAATTAAAATGATATAATCGTGCTCTTATTTGAAACCTACGTAACAATCAACAAGCTTAACCTACTTTCTACATACTGTCTCCATTTTCACTGCTTCAGGCTAATCTGTGTACTATGGACAGTAAAGAGAAGAAACATTTTCATACACTCATATGGAGTAATTTACAGTATGTCTTATTAGGTAAAATGAGCAAAGATGCTGTTTAGAGTATTCTACTTGTTAAGTAATGAAAATGGGGTTTATACATAATTAAGGAAGAGAATGCTTATGTATCAAAAAGGAATAACAAAAGAGAAAACCAAAGATCAGTAATAGTTTTAATCTTCAGATGGGGGAAGGAACAAAGTGAAATGTGAAGAATAGAAGCAAGCCTTCTGTGAACACAAATTGTTTTAGAGTTTTCATTTTAAATTCATGTAAATGCATTTCAGTCAATAACATTATAATAACTATGTACAGTGTTCAATGAGTACTAGACTGATGAAGGTGATCCCTTTGTATGTTATATAAATGTCTAATCACTATTTTGTATAGCTGAGACTAATATAATATTGTATATCAACTGTAATTGAAATAAAAATGTATTTCATAACTTAAGAAATAAAATTAAACCAAAATTGGAGAAAAACTAACCCATAAAATGTTGAAAACTTACTGAAACAAAAAGATCTTATTATATATAAAGTTGGTGGTATAACCAAAAGATAAAAACATTTCAAGTGACTTTAATATATAATATTAAATACATACAATTTTTTCAATTGTTTTATTAAAGTATAATTTATCTACAATAAAATTTCCTTATTTTTTGATGAGTATTGGAAACTACATAGTCATGTAATCTTTACCATAGTCAGAATATAGACTATTTCCAAGTCAAAAATTTTTCTTACAATACAGTTGTCTTGACTCTTAATACTTGGTGATTACTGATCAATTCTTTCACTTTAACTTTTATAGCATTTCATATAAATATAATCATCAATATATCATCTTTTGTGAATTTTTCCTTGCGTAGTTTGATGTTTAGCAGGTCCATGTAAACAGCCTTATCAGTAGTTAATTTATCCTTAATGATGAATCATATTTCTTGCATAAATATACTACAATTTGTTTATCCATTCACCAGATCACAGCATTTGAATTGGATATAAGTCTGTGTGTGAGCATATATTTCTCCTGAATGAGAGTTCTTGACATTTCTGGATGATGTGGTATATATATGTTTAACTTAGAAAATGTCAAACTCTTGCCTGACCCGGTGATGGCGCAGTGGATAGAGCATCTGACTGGGATGTGGAGGACCCAGGTTCAAAACCCCAAGGTCGCCAGCTTGAGCACGGACTCCTCTGGTTTGAGCAAGGCTCACCAGCTTGAGCCCAGGGTTGCTGGCTTGAGCAAGGGGTCACTCAGTCTGCTGTAGTCCTCCAGTCAAGGCACATCTGAGAGAGCAATCAATGAACAACTAATGTGCCACAATGAAGAATTGATGCTTCTTACCTCTCTCCCTTCCTATCCATCTGTCTCTATCTGTCCCTCTTTCTGTCTCTATCACACACACACACACACACACACACACACACACAAATGTATGAGATATCATCTGTATAGAAAATTTACATACAGTAAAAGGAAAAACTTGCAGAATCTTTTTCAAATATCAGTGTAACCATTCACATTTGGATAAAATGCTCCATGGGCCTTTTGTGGCTCTAAAAAAAGAAATTCCCCTGACTCTATCTTAAAGTTCTCTTCCACCTCCAAAGAGTTCTTGCTCTGACCCAGACATTGCAGCCTTCTATTCCTTTCTTTGCCTGTCTGCTTCTTTAATCTTCACTGTGGCTCTTGGTATCTCTGCATAAACTCTGCCTTATCCTTTGTTTCTCCAGTCTGGGTTCTCAAGCATTTCTCTTTGGCCAGCCCCATTTAATTTAATTTTCCTCCAGCCCATTGTTCTTTACTGGATTTTACATTCTATCATGTGTACAACACCTCTTTACAGATAAGTTCTTTCAATTAGCAATTTTCTCTGAGGAATTGAAATCCCAATTTTCAGAACCTATACCAGAAGCCCCATGACCTGGAGAGTGATCAAGATGATACTTTTAATTCTCCTCCTCACAGCAAGCTATCTATTTGAGTTTTAAAGCCAAAACCCACATTCTCTAATATTTTGCTTCACCTTGGGAACGATCTAATATTCCTTAGGGGATTCAAGGGACTGCTAGCTAGTTATCATCACAATCTCTTCCTAGCAGAGGTTGTTTTAGTCCGAATATAGGTAAACTTAGTCTAGGACCCAATGCTGCCCTATACATGTATACACTTCCCTTGAATTTTAGTAGCTCTTTTGGACATATTGATGTTGGCCCAACTACTCATGATCCCTAATCATGTACTACATATTGGATCCAAACAGTGACCCTCAGATAACTTGAGAAAGTAGGTTGAATAGTACTGAATTCTATAGTAAAAGTTCTTGGGTAACTAAAAAAAAAGAGAAGTGGATAAGAACTGTCCCACTTACTGAGCCCTGCTAGAAGCAGGGTGAATTTTTCAAAGGCAGTGCACCTAGAGGCCAAGGGAAAAGGGAAAATAAAGAAAGTCCTTGTTTTGAATACAGCTCTGTCACTTAATGAATTTGTAACTCTTGGAAAGTTACTATAATCTTACTAAACTTCAGTTTCTTCATTTTAAAATGTGAATAGTTATAACTCTGTCATGGGACTGTTAAAGGACCAAATAAAATATTTAAAGTGGTTAACCAGGCACTTACACATGGTGAATATTCAGTAAGTCTGTCTGTATTTTTTAAGTTAGGTTTTTTATGAGAATAAAATTGCATTGTCTATTCAAATAAATTGATTAACCATCATTAGACTGGTTCCTGTGTTACAAAGTAAAAACAAAGTGTTATCTGAAAAAGTCCAAATCCTACACTGACATCTACAACTGCATATAGTATGACCTATTAATCCCACTAATCCTAAACCTCCTCACATTGTATGAAGAAGGTAATGTCTACATAACTTAGTATTAATTTATCGTAGCTTGTTATTCTTGTATATAGTTCCTTATAGAATGCAACATTTCTGAGCAAAAGCTAGAGAGTCGGCCTCACAGTGGTCTTTTTTGATGGCAATGACTTAAAAACCACAATGTTATTTTATGTGGTGAAAATTAATTTATTGAAAATGAAGAAAAATGTAAATGATTCCTGCAAAGAGATTAAATTAATGTTAGGTACTAGAACACAGATGTTTTGTGTGCCATACCTATGCACCCATGTCATTAAATTCAAATCTCTAATTAACTGACATCTGTTGCTTGCTCAACTTTGAAATGATTCATTGAAACCATTTGTGGAAACAAGTATACTTCTAAAGAAACAAAATGTTCCTAACCTTTTTTATCCCCTTCCATTTTTTTTTTTTTTTTTGGACTTTATCAATGTTTTAAAAAATTGACTGGCTGACTGATTCAATGATTCAGAATTAAGACATATTTGACACTCCAAACCCTGTTTATCTTTTTCTTAGCTTTAGATGCTGTGTAACAATATTAAATCATGTAAACAAGTTTCTGAAACTTGGTCAAGATAGTCTAATAAATTTTAGAAGAAAAGCAGATGAGCTCATTTTAGACTAGTGCTGAAGCTCAGCTTTCATTTAATAAGAAATATTAGTATTTCAATTTAATTAAACAAATATTACTGAGCATCTATTTATTTTAAAAGTATCCATATCACAATAGAACAAAAAGGGGAGGGTGGTTTCAAATGAGATAGAATTTACTCAAGATCAAATTTTGACCTAGGCCCTGGTAGGTTGGTTCAGTCGTAGAGCATTGGCTGGGCCTGTGGAAGTCCCAGGTTCGATTCCCAGTCAGGGCACACAGGAGAAGCGACCATCTGCTCTCCAGCACCTCCACCTCCCTATCTCTCCCTTTTTCTCTGTTTTCCCCTCCTGCAGCCATGGCTCTATTGGCTCGAGCACATAGGCCCAGGCACTAAAAATGGCTGTGTGGAGCCTCTGCCTTAGGCACTAAAAATAACTCAGTTGGGAGCATGGCCCCAGATGGGCAGAGCATTGACCCTGATGGGGTTGCCAGGTGGATCCCAGTGGGGGTGTATGCAGGAGTCTGTCTCTCTATCTCCCCTCCTCTTACATGGAAAAAGAAAAAAATATCCTGACACTACTGTAACTTTCATAGTTAGCCTCTGAATTCCATTTTGCTTATGAATACATTGTAATGGTATCAAGGCCAACATCAAGGGGTTCAGTGAAGAATGACATAAATACTGTTTATATATGCCAGTGTAGTGCATTATTCATAATAGCTGCTTAACAAGTCATAATTCATCACTTTCATGAGTAGTGACCCAGCACCTTAGAACATACTTCCTACATGTTGGTACTTTCCCACATTAGCCATTTATTTTGTCATGATAAAAGCCAGGACATTTGAATTATTAGTCTCTCTTGAATTTAAGGATGAGCATATGTGTTCTGGGTGCCAAGAGCTAAGCTGAGCTGCCAGGTGTAAATGTAGTTGACTAAAGAAACAAGCTAAAAATGAAAGCAATGGGCCATGCCTTTAATCACTGTGACAGGATGAGCAAAGTCTAAAACACAGGCAGTGCCCACCTCTTCCCCTCCCTCCTTTGCACAGGTCAGGTGGACACCACAGACGTGGGGGCATCCCACTGTTAAGGGGGCACGGAACATGAGAACACAAGCTGCTGGCAGTTGTATGGATACAGGGGGCACAAAGGAGGGTGAAGAAGAAGAGTCAGGAGTGGAAAAGTACTGAGTACCAACTCAGAGTAAAGAAAAGTGTTTACAAGGTTTCCCTTACCCATCCCCCCAATGAGGATGTTTCAGAAGAGGTGCTGGAGGAAGGCTTCTGTGAAGGAGCCAGAAAAAGGGGCCTCTGATGAGGATGCCTCGGCAAGGAATGCATGGGTGCCGCTGAGTGCAGCCCGGCTCCCTTCAGAGACTGCAGCTCACTGCTTGTACAGCGCAGCTGGTGCGGAAAGGGAAGCTTTTCCCTGTGAGGACTTTGGGGGTGGGGCTTTAGAATAGCCTATGGTTGGTCCTAAAAATCGCACACAGAGTATCTGTCCTGGAGCTGGACTCCTCATTGGGCTCCTTCAATCAGGTAAATTCAAAGGAGGCTCTGATATAGACTTGAACAAAGTAAGCAGCTGGTCTCCTTTGGGAGGGGGGTAGGTGCAGGGACCGGCTCTGCCAAGGACAGTCCTGAGCAGAAGGCACCACAAAACTTAAAGAAATCACAGACACAAGATGCAGAAAAGATGAGACCAGGGATCTCCCAGCCTCAAGAACTGGGAACCTCGATATGAGAACCTGTGAGTCCTCATCGTATCTATTTGTTTTCTTTATCTGCTTATCAGAGAGCAGAAGATAATCATCCTCTGGTATATCAGGGCAAGTTTGCTTGTAAGCATGTAGTTGGGAGAGACAGGAAATGCAAGCACAGTACAGAAACTTCTTGTGCAGATAATCATGTCAGGGACCCGGTGTTCTTAAATCTGTACGAATGATATCTGTTCAAGGTAACATTCCATTCTCAGGCCATTTTCCCACAGGTAGGAAGAAAGTATTTTTTATTTTAAGCACAAAGAACCATATGGTTGATTCTGATATGGCAGAAGTGAAGATCCTTGCATGTGAACATGACCATCCTCATCACTGAGCC
The DNA here is from genome assembly GCF_036850995.1 of Saccopteryx leptura. Taxonomy (NCBI): domain Eukaryota; kingdom Metazoa; phylum Chordata; class Mammalia; order Chiroptera; family Emballonuridae; genus Saccopteryx; species Saccopteryx leptura. Next base: position 175,462,227 of record NC_089504.1, on the reverse strand, counting down.
AGGAGAACAGTGTGGCCACTAGACTTCTCCTGTGAACTGTGTGATTACATCTTATTCTTGGCTGCTTAGCTTCAGAGGTGGACCTTCTGAACTAACTGGTTATAGTTTCATCTACCAAGAAAAGTGTACGCTAAATTTAGAGTAAGGCTTTATTCAGCAGAGTTAGGTATGCGGAATTTTATTATTCTGAATTGCACGTTATAGGCTCCTCATTTGCTGAGTTTTACTTTTTTAATTTATGTTAAAAAAAAAATAATAAAACTTTTGGCCCTGGCCGGTTGGCTCAGTGGTAGAGCGTCGGCCTGGCGTGCAGGAGTCCCAGGTTCGATTCCCGGCCAGGGCACACAGGAGAAGCGCCCATCTGCTTCTCCACCCCTCCCCCTCTCCTTCCTCTCTGTCTCTTTCTTGCCCTCCCACAGCCGAGGCTCCATTGGAACAAAGATGGCCCAGGCGCTGGGGATGGCTCTGTGGCCTCTGCCTCAGGCGCTAGAATGGCTCTGGATGCAACAGAGCGACGCCCCAGAGGGGCAGAACATCGCCCCCTGGAGGGCATGCCGCGTGGATCCCGGTCGGGAGCATGCGGGAGTTTGTCTGACTGCCTCCCCGTTTCCAGCTTCGGAAAAATGAAAAAAAAAAAAAAAAAAAAGTAAAACTTTTGTTTATAAGTTTATGGAATAAGTGCATGAAATATATAATGTGTGTGTCTTAATGTTGTACCAATAGGCTCATAAATATTTTAACTTAGTGATTCCGCAAAGATATCTATCTATGTACCTGCATTTGCTTGAAGCAATTGTAAAGAAGCTAATCTCAAAGTTAAAGACAAATTACTTTAATAATGCAAATTCAGTGAGTTCAGGAAATAAGGTAGTTTATTTTTAAATTAACAATTCTTTATTGTGATTTAAGTTATATAAATATTATATTATTTTAAGATCTATACTTAAGGATAAGTAAAAATAATTTAAAATATTTTTGTCTCTTATTCCAAATATTTTTTTTATTTTTTATTTATTCATTTTAGAGAGGAGAGGGAGAGACAGAGAGAGAGACAGAGAGAGAGACAGAGAGAGGAGAGACAGAGAGAGAGAAGGGGGGGAGGAGCTGGAAGCATCAACTCCCATATGTGCCTTGACCAGGCAAGCCCAGGGTTTTGAACCGGTGACCTCAGCATTTCCAGGTCAACGCTTTATCCACTGCGCCACCACAGGTCAGGCTTATTCCAAATATTTTAATTAAAAATATATTGACATAATTTCAGAATAATTTCTAAACACCAGAACATTCAACTGGCTGTAATCCTGTTGAAAGAAAATAAATGCTAATAATGTGTATTGAATTTGATTAAATTATTCATTACTATGAAAGTCTTACTCTGGTTTTCTAATGTGCATGTTAAGAAACATGATGGTAACAGTCTCTCCAATCCCATAGTGGAAGCTTTGGGTAAAACAAACACATATCTAGCTGTTTGCTAATGAGCTGGATAAAACACTTTCCAAATTTAATGGTTTTATTTAGATCATTTTCCGGTGACACCAAATATATTTTCCCAATATTTGAGAATGCAAACTTAGATACTACTTTATTTCTTTACTTTTAGAAAGGCTTTCATTCTTTTATTGCCTTCTGTTAAAATGAAAATTGGTCTGAAATCAAATACTAATGTATTAAGACAAGTTGTCACAGGAAGGAAGGGGCCTGGAGGAAGTGTTGAGGGAAGAGGACTCCTCCACTATTATACCTCTTAGAATTTTATATTATGATATTTATGATATTTAATGAAACTGCATGGAGTTATCACTTCCTCTTTCTCCTTTCTAATTTCTCTTTTCTGTAGTCCTTGGGACTGTTTCAATGCTAAAGCTTTTTTATATAGCCATGATTATTGCTTAGCATGAAAATCTGTAACAAGAATGGGGAAAGAAACAGAAGAAGGAAAATTCCTTAGAGAAACTTTGTCAGATTTTAGATTTCCCGGAGAAGCAGCTCTGCCAAAATATAACAACTTTTCATGGATTTAACCAAAGTAATTAAAATTGGGTCAACTTATTTTACACATTATTTCCTTTGTCCTCATTCTCCAAAAATACATAATTCAATAAGTCTCTTAAAAGCTGAATAGCAGAGATTTAAAGGAAAACATCAAGCTTCTTAATTAAAATCTAAAATTACATTTTGTAATAGCTTCAGTGTTTAGGTAGTCTCAGGTATAACATTGAAATAATTGAGGTAAGAGATTTCCTTGAGATAAATAAACAGGTTTGCCATGAATTTTAGCTGTTGTAATTTGATTTCATAAAATATACTACTCACTAATGGATTTTTTTTTTCTTTTTGCTTTTGTATTACTTGTATTAGTAACATTAGGGTCATTTCTGAATATACCCTTGCATTATTCTAGAAAGTAGTTCAAGAAACACTTCCTTTATAAGCTTTTAACTTTCATTTTGTCAAATATTATCAGAATTTGGAGTAAAAAATTATAAGTTTAAAATGGAATTAGAAGCAAAGAAAAAGGTTCTTTGAAAACTTTAAATTCTACCACTCCTTTTTCTAAGCCTTTTCTTCCCTTTTCTCACAGAGTTGTGGGGAAAAAGTGAGGATTATGAACATATTTTGTATATCATAAACTACATACTTACATAAGGCATTATTATTTATATGTCAAGAGGAAAAATGAACAGTTTATCCTCTTGTTTTGTGTCAATTCTCCTATTTCATTTGTGAACAAAACCTCAGGGGCCTGTGAACAATGTTGTTAATAAGCTGAAGTATTAGAAGGAGAAGATGCATTGGAGAAAAATGATTTAAAAAATTAACACGTGTAAATCTTCAAATTTGTGGAAAATTTTCAATCTAAAGATCTAACCCAAGCCTTATTAACATAAAGAATGCATAAGATATTTTAGTGCCCTTGCTTGAAAATGAAATAAAGGTAAAAGCTTAAATACAATCAGAAGGTTCAAACACAGACACCAACAATAATTACTAACTTCTAAAAATCCAGTTTGATGTTTCTGTTGTAAATTAGTGAAACACTTTTTTTGTTTGCATATATTACTGAGAATAAATGTGGAATATTTTTAGTAAAAAATAATGATACATGCTTAAAATAATTAAGGGTTTTTTTCCTATTTTTTTTATATAATTATGAATTTCCAAATTTAGTTAACTTCATATAATAAAATATTTTATTTCTAATTAAATAAAATATAAATCTAATCAGAATGATGCTTTTATTTTTCTGAACTTTGTTATTTTATATATCTTCCAGACATACCTAGCATTAATATATTAACATTTCTTAACTTTTAAACCAATGCAATTTAAAAAAATATTAGCTTATCCTTTTCCTCACATATTATTTAAGGAATTTTTAACCACCTTTTCCTGTATTCCAATTCAGTAATCAAAACATTTGGAACAGATGTAATGCAAAATGTTTGTTATATTTTTGAAAAATATTCTGTACATTTTATATTCATCTTTATGTTTCTGATGTTTTCTGTAACACCTTTAGCAGTAATCCATATAACAAAATGTTTCACTAGTATGAAGCAGTTATGTTTTATGCATATTCTGTCTTGCCATAGACAATTAAAACTTGTGTAATTCAACCTGACCAGGTGATGGCGCACCGGATAGAGCGTTGGACTGGGATGCGGAGGACCCAGGTTTGAGACCCCGAGCTCATCTGCTTGAGTGCAGGCTCATGTGGTTTGAGCAAAAGCTCACCAGCTTCAGCCCAAGGTCATTGGCTTGAGCAAGGGTTACTCGGTCTGCGTAGCCCCACGGTCAAGGCACATATGAGAAAGCAATCAATGAACAACTAAGATGTCACAATGAAAAACTGATGATTGATGCTTCTCATCTCTCTCTGTTCCTGTCTGTCCCTGTCTATCCCTCTCTCTGATTCTCTCTCTGTCTCTGAAAACAAAAAACAAAAAAACCCCAAAACCAAAATAAAATAAAACTTGTGTAATTCAAGACAGATCATGACAAAAATGGTAAATATTTCTGATACTCAGAATGCAAAATTGTGTCACATAGCATTAACGTAATCATAGTTCACAGTCATTTCTTATTCCTTAGCTTTGGAACTATGCTAATTTTAAAACTTACATTTTCAAGATTCTCATATTTCAATGTTTGTTTATGTAGAAAGATGTATTAACAATTTTTTTTCAAATTTATAAAATATAATATTCCCCAAAGAATATTCAAACATATAAAATAAAATGATAAATTAAATAAAATTATATTTGACTATTAGAATAAGGTGTCTCTCTTAAAACTAAAAACATGGTGACAAAAATCTATCCAAAAACATCTATTTTTAATTTAAAATTTTTGGTCATGATAGAATATGTAGTAACAGACTAACTCTTCAGCTCCAAACAACTACAAATGTTATAAAAATGGTAGGAAACAAATTGTGATAGGTAGAATAATGACTCTCTGGAAATGTCAATACCTTAATCCATAGAACCTAAGAATACTTTGTTATACATGACAAAAAAAAATGTTGCAGATGTGAATAACTCTATTTACTTTGAGAAGAGAGATTGTCTTTCTGGATTATACTGCGTGGGCTCAGTCTGATTATGTTAATTTTTAAACATATAGAACCTTTCTAAACTGAGTTAGAGAGATGAGACAGAAAGAGAATAAGAGAAAAGAGAGATATGATGTGAGGACTCAACTCATTGCTGTCTTTGAAATAGAATGTTTATAGCTATTTTTCTGGGTCTGTCCCATTGTCGTATTTTTGTAGATAACTTATTTCTGTCTACCTGTGTTGGACTTCTAACTCACAGAATCTATTATGATAACTTTGCATTGTTTAATCTGCTGTTACACAATTGTTTTTCAGTCATTGAATAACAGTCAGCTCGTGACTATAATTCCTGAGAGAAGAAAAACACACAAAATGAGGCCCATAATGTTCCAGGCTTTGTGTTTGAGGTCAGTCTATTAAATAAAGTCCATGGAAATAGAACTCAAACAGGACAGAGTGGTCTCACCGAGGAAGCAAAGTTCAGAAGCTGGGGCTATTGAGGTAACCAGTGCAGAGTACCTCAAAGAAGCAAGACATGTAGAGACATCTACTGCAGGAATCTGAATGGGGTCTCTTAAGAGTTTAATGAATTACTAGCCTGGGCCATGCAGGGTGATACTCCATGAGTCCTTACAGAGGACAGCTACCAGGGAGCTGTACTTTTAATAGAGGTTAGCTCTGTTTAGCACTACATTGTATGATTATTAAGTGAATAAGTAAGTAAATTGTAACACACACACTTCTGGATGACATTGTATCAATATTTATGAAGATCCATAACAAAGAGACATTGCTAAACACTCAAGATTCAGTTGAAATATTGATAAAGCTGCATATTAGGAATAAAACTACTTTACATTAGAGTTAAAGTTATTCTACATGTGACCTAAATTGCTTAAAAGCAAAACTTGAAAGTTTCAAGCTACTTTGCTAGTAAATTAAGTTCTTATCAAATTAAGCTCAGCAATCTTTATAGAAAAGTAATGTTATCTGAAGTCATCTCAACAATTTAATGTTATATTGTTTCAACAATATAACAACTACAATATTCAGCATAAAATAAAAACATTTGACATATGGAGCAGAAAAACATTCATAACTGGGGATAACATCAGTCAATTGAAATAGACACATAGGAAACAAGTAGAAATTAGCAGACAATTCTGAAACAACTCTTCTAAAGGGTTTAGGAATTTAAGGGAAAAGATGGACACAATGAGTGACTATATTTAAATACCAATTGAGAAATGCATACTATTAAATAAATGGAAATTGTAAAATTGAGAAGTTCAGTTTGTGAAATTTAACAGTAAATTGGACACTGCAGAAGAAACGGTTGGTAAATTTGAGTCAGGGCAATAGATGAATTCAAACTGCAGCATAGAAATGAAAAAGGGTTAAAAGAACAAACAAAACCTCAGGGACCTGTGAACAATGTTGTTAATAAGCTGAAGTATTAAAAGGAGAAGATGCATTGGAGAAAAATAATTTTAAAAATTATCACCTGTAAATCTTCAAATTTGTGGAAAATTTTCAATCTAAAGACCTAACCCAAGCCTTATTAACATAAAGAATGCATAAGATATTTTAGTGCCCTTGTTTGAAAATGAAATAAAGGTAAAAGCTTAAATATAGTCAGAAGGTTAAAACACAGAGGACCAGCAATAATTATGACCATTGGCTTCTCATCAAAAATACTGCAAACTGGAACAAAACAGATGCCATCTCTAAAGCACTGAAAGTAAAAAACCCCCAAAACTGTCACCCTAGATTATTTATAAAGCATAGATATATCTAATAAATGAAAGGAAGATAGAGATGACTTCAGATAAAAACAAAAGCTGAGAGAACTATTCACAAATAAAAACATCTACAAGAAATGTTAAAGAAATTTAAATTAAAGGAAGATGATATTAAATAAACAGATCTACTCAAAACAATGAAATGTATCACAGATAAAAATATATCAATAAATATAAAATACATATTTTTCTCTTTTAATTTCTTTAAACTTAATGAATTGCTTAATAAAAAAAATAATGACTTGTAGCTTTAATAATATATGTAAAAGTAAAATGTGTAACAAAAATAGCCTTCAGGCACAATGATTTATTTTTCTAATTCCCTAAGTCAAAAAATGAAAAAAACAAAAATGAAGAACAAACTTTGGTGCAAATGATAAAATTTGTTCATTGAATTTATTCATCCTATCTCTCACATCTGACTGGAAATTTTTGTCACTTTCATAAAAAATGTCCTTCTGTATTCCTTCACAGAATAATTGTAAATAATTTAGGTAAGATAATGCTTGGGGAGGAATCAGTGTGGAAAATAAAATCTTCCTATAAGTTTCCTTTTTTAGTTGCTTTGGTTTCAAAAGTCAAAGCAAATTCTTAGACATAAACAAAACTATTTTGGGAGGATAGAATCAGTCTCCAACAGATTAGTTAGCAAGAGATTTATTTTCCTTGGCTGGAGATGAAGGGAAGGGAAGGGAAGGGAAGGGAAGGGAAGGGAAGGGAAGGGAAGGGAAGGGAAGGGAAGGGAAAGAAAGAGAAGGAAAGGGAAGGGAAGGGAAGGGAAAGAAAAAGAAGGGAAGGGAAGAAAATGAAAAAGAAGGGAAGGAAAAAGAAGGAAAAGGGAAAAAGAAGAAATATTTGGAGTCATGAGAGTTATGGATACTCAAATTCTGTTCCTCAGTTATGGTGCCATGGAGTGTGTGGTTATGTCAGGCCAGATGGGATTCCCAAGTTCCATATTTGGCATGTGAATAACAATATAGTTATTTCCAAATTCTGTGTACTGTATAGAAGAACAGTAGAATCATTGTAATTGAAAGTGTGTGGAGAAATAGGATGATGGACATTTTAGTAGCAGCCCATCTGAAAGGCAACCAATTACTAGATGCTCCCAGCTACTGAACTTCCCCTAAAGCATTTGAATCGAGTTAAATTTTGAACTGCATCAGCACTATGAAAACTAAAATATGGATATAAAAAGAAGTTAAATGTTCTGTCATCCCAGCAGGTTAGCACTGCAGTGGGGGTAGTATGTCAAAAGGAAAATAAAATTGTTTAAATGAAAATGGAAAAAATTGGCTATGTCTGTTATTAACACTAATATTTAATGAGAGTTTTGTGTAAGTTTTTTGTGTGTTTTGTGTTGAGAATTTTGCATGCAATATCTAATTTAATCTTTAGCACCATCTTCTCTAGGAATTTCAGAACATTATTTGCAAAGCAAGCTTTAAAAATCATACCCATATATTTTGCCTTCAAGAAACACTCAGGCTTAGAAATGCAATTCTGTCAGTCAAGCTGGTTTTTTCTTTGTCCAAAGTAATTACTGTACTTTACTGCCTTCTTATCTGTGTAGAAATGATCAAAGGCTAAGAGAACAAAAAAAGAACCATATCTAAGAGAGTAAAATCTTAAAAGTTCTCCAAAAAAAATAAATTGTAACTATGCATGGTGATGGATGTTAACGAGATTTATTGTGGTATTTCATAATATAAATATATAAGTACTAAATCATTAGATTGCACACTTAAAACTACGGAATGTTATATGTCAATTATACCTTAATTAAAAAAATAAAGAAGTATATCAAGATGATAGGATTACACAGGAAGAGAATTGCTTGCTGAGAAGGGTTAACATGGAAGGAAGAGGAAGCATGTATGACGTTCATTGCATTAGTCCATGTTTTACCTCTTTATTTCATGGAGGTGAACACTTAAGACATTATGTCCTCAAACATGGTTTGGGGGACATTTCTACAGTATGTTAATAGATGTAATAATAAGAGCAGGGGTCCCCAAACTTTTTACGCAGGGGCCAGTTCACTGTCCCTCAGACTGTTGGAGGGCCGGACTATAAAAAAACTATGAACAAATCCTATGCACACTGCACATATCTTATTTTAAAGTAAAAAAACAAAACAGGAACAAATGCAATATTTAAAATAAAGAACAAGTAAATTTAAATCAACAAGGTGACCAGTATTTCAATGGGAACTATGCTCCTCTCGCTGACCACCAATGAAAGAGGTGCCCGTTCCGGAAGTGCGGTGGGGGCCAGATAAATGGCCTCAGGGGGCCGCACACGGCCGTAGTTTGGCGACCCCTGAATAAGAGCTTTCAGGTCAACATAAGTTAAGGAAATAGTGAAAATAACAAGTTTAAAATCTGTGTGTGCAAGGCCAGGGATGTAGAGGGGAGGTTGTTTTTCTCAGAATTCAGTCTTTAATAACTGCAGGAACTCTCAGAAGTTTTATTAATATTTCAGTGGAAATCTCCTAAAATGGTGATTTGTAGCATCTCGTAAACTTAGGGAACTATTGATTTATAAAAATAATATTTAAAATACTATTTACTTGTTTATGTATGTTTATATGCATATACATTTATATACTTATATGTGCATTTTTAATTGATTATTTGCTAGGTATCTCAAGGGAACAATCGTGATAGATATATTGTACAAAACATTGGGCTATAAAAAGGATATCCCTAACCAGCTTAAAAATATGGGAATCAATATTCCTGCTCTGGGGCCATTATTAGACTGGTCTAATTCTTTTACTTTGTTTCTTATCTTTGTTTCTGGACATAAAAAGTAAGACCTTGAGTAACTGCTACTGGTACTTATCTTCCAACCTGATGCTAGCTTTGAGTGTCAGAAAATGATTTGAACTTTTAACAATCATGCACAGGATATCATTCTACACTGACTCTGGTATCTGTGAGTTTCTTTATTGGTAGTTTTACATTTTTGATTTTAGGCAAATCAGTTACTCTGCAGCTCAGCCTGCTTATTTCAAAATGACAACCCTAACTAGTTTAAGGTAAAAGCTCCTTTTTACATAAATAATTCTCATATTTTAGACCATGAGATATTTAGAACAATTTGAAGATAAACTAGATCCCCAGCCTGTTTAGTAGCCTCAGGATTTGTTACCAATAAAATAACCTTCATGGTAATTATTTTTTGGGGGAAAGCTTGTTAGTAACTCTTTGCAACTAATTAAAAATATGGAAATGCAATAATGAGAACAGCTGGCATGGTACTCAAAGCCCCACATTCAATTAACCTCAAGTTCCTTTATAGAAATAATACAAGAATATTTTAAAATACCATTATTGGCAAAACATGTCTTTTCTTTTGGTCTAGAAATACATACCTACTGCATCTCTCCACCCCTCCACCCTCAAATTTCAATCCTCATTCTCCAGATAATGGCAGACATCTTGCATAAAACCTATTACTGTCTCCCCATGATATTTTCTGAGGTCATCTTTTTCTCTCAGTGCACACACTAATCTGTGAAAGTATATTTCTTGAGAAAAATATCTAAAACGGAATATAGGCATGTGGATCAACAGGAACCATTACTTTAAAAAGAGACTTATGAAAAGCCACAGAAAATGTCAATATGAAAACCCTTATCAGCTCTACATGATGCTGTTTAAGAACTAAGTTTTACATGTGGGGTCTCTAACCAAGTTATTCATGCACTGATGGGAAATACCTGACCTGAGGGGTATTATTATTATTTCAAATTTGGTCATTTTCTTTTCCTCCCAAAGTCATGTTTATTTTACTGCCTGCTTCTAACAAAATCCTTTTTTGTGTGTGACTATATATTTTCTGGAAAGTGATAAATTGTGTCCAGCAGAAAAAAAATGAATTTTATTTTAAATGTCTGAAGGTTGCAATCTTATTAGAAGTTCATGAATTTGAAAAATGTTAACTATGCAAAGGATGACAACTCCTGTATTATGTAGCATTCTGACATCAAGGTAACTAGTGCTATTTTTTCTGAAAACATTTCTATTCAGAAAAAAATGCGATTTTATTCACTGAACATATCATTATTATTTTTAAGAATGTTTGATATTCATTTTTGATTCACAATTTATTAGTGTTTTTTTGTTTATTTGTTTTTTGTTTTGTTTTATATTTTTCCAAAATGAGAAGTGGGGAGGCAGACAGACTACTGCATGCACCTGACTGGGGTCCACCCGGCATGCCCACCAGGAGCTGATGCTCTGCCCATCTGGGGCATCGCTCTGTTGCGACCAGAGCCATTCTAGAGCCTGAGGTGGAGGCCATGGAGCCATCCTCAGCACTGGGGCCAACTTTAATCCAATGGTGCTTTGGCTGCAGGAGGGAAGAGAGAGACAGAGAGGAAGGAGAGGGGGGAAGGGTGGAGAAACAGATGGGTGCTTCTCCTGTGTGCCCTGGTTGAGAATCGACCCGGGACTTCCACATACCAGGCCGACCCTCTACTGCTGAACCAACCCACCAGGGCCCACAATTATTAGTTTTTATGAAAGACCTATTTATGACTGAAAAGCATGTGAACTGACAAAACATAATATCAATTTTATGCATGTTTTTCTTTTTGCCAAAAAGTAGTGTCTTTTTTTTAAATGTTATATCCTCTGTGTTTAACATTTGATTCAACTGAATACATGTGGCTAACATTTGGTGGTGAAACTGGTCCTTTAAACTGGAGATATTTTAGTATTATTTAGTGTTTTGTACCGAGAAAGTCTAAAGCAATAGCTATAGCTGATAATATTTTCCTACACAATACTGTTGTGTTTTTTTTTATTTAACTCATGTTTTTTTCATTTAAACTTATTCTCATAATTTCTACCTTGAGCTATGGACTTTGAGATGAATTACATATTAGTAAAAGAAAAGAAACATACAATCCAAGTTGTAATGACAAATGATTAGTTTTTACATTGTTATGCAGTAAAATGAAATCCTGGGGTAAGAAGTTTAAGTAGTATGGGCTATATTCCACTTTGCTTAGACATGGGTTTGTCAGGAAAGAGGCGGATAAGCTACATGGCCATTAGTGCCTCCCTGTTCACTGCCTCTTCTGTATTTACAATCACTCCCCTGCCTGTTGCCTTGGGATAGGACAAAGCACTCTGATGTGGTTTGGGTGATCAAAAAAGTCAGTAACAATAGCAATAGGAATATTTAATACACAAAAAATAAAAAAAGAAGGTATTTAAAACTACATTTTTCTGAAAATTTATCAAAAGCTTTCATTGGTTATATCTATGGGACCAACAGAAAAAAGAATGATACATGGCCATGGTGTTTTTCAAAGATGGTATTTCCAAATATGAGTACTTTATAGTATGCTTTCAAGTGTAAGTACTTTAGAGTAACTAATGTAGGGAAGAAAATTATCCCTTACTGTGCAATTTTTTTTTTAATAATTTTATTTTTAATGGGGCGACATCAATAAATCAGGATACATATATTCAAAGATAACAACTCCAGGCTATCTTGTCGTTCACTCATGTTGCATACCCATCACCCAAAGTCAGATTGTCCTCTGTCACCTTCTATCTAGTTTTCTTTGTGCCCCTCCCCCTCCCCCTTTCCCTCTCTCTCTCCCCCCTCCCCCCGTAACCACCACACTCTTATCAATGTCCCTTAGTTTCACTTTTATGTCCCACCTACGTATGGAATAATGCAGTTCCTGTTTTTTTCTGATTTATTTCACGTCGTATAATGTTATTAAGATCCCACCATTTTACTGTAAATGATCCGATGTCATCATTTCTTATGGCTGAGTAGTATTCCATAGTGTATATGTGCGACATCTTACTTCTCCAGTCATCTATTGACGGGCTTTTTGGTTGTTTCCATGTCCTGGCCACTGTGAACAATGCTGCAATGAACATGGGGCTGCATGTGTCTTTACGTATCAATGTTTCTGAGTTTTTGGGGTACATACCCAGTAGAGGGATTGCTGGGTCATAAGGTAATTCTATTTTTAGTTTTTTGAGGAACCACCATACATTCTTCCATAATGGTTGTACTACTTTACATTCCCACCAACAGTGTATGAGGGTTCCTTTTTCTCCACAGCCTCTCCAACATTTGTTATTACCTGTCTTGTTAATAATAGCCAATCTAACAGGTGTGAGGTGGTATCTCATTGCTGTTTTGATTTGCATTTCTCTAATAACTAATGAAGATGAGCATCTTTTCATATATCTGTTGGCCATTTGTATTTCTTCCTGGGAGAACTATCTGTTCATGTCCTCTTCCCATTTTTTTATTGGATTGTTTGTTTGTTTGTTGTTGAGTTTTATGAGTTCTTTGTATATTTTGGATATTAGGCCCTTATCTGAGATGTTGTTTGAAAATATCATTTCCCATTTAGTTGGCTGTCTTTTTATTTTGTTATCAGTTTCTCTTGCTGAGCAAAAACTTCTTAGTCTGATGTAGTCCCATTCATTAATTTTTGCCTTCACTTCTCTTGCCATTGGAGTCAAATTCATAAAATGATCTTTAAAACCCAGGTCCATGAGTTTAGTACCTATGTCTTCTTCTATGCACTTAATTGTTTCAGGTCTTATGCTTAGATCTTTGATCCATTTTGAGTTAATTTTAGTACAGGGGGACAGACTGTAGTCCAGTTTCATTCTTTTGCATGTAGCTTTCCAGTTTTCCCAGCACGATTTATTGAAGAGGCTTTCTTTTCTCCATTGTGTGTTCTTGGCCCCTTTATCAAAAATTATTTGACTATATATATGTGGTTTTATTTCTGGGTTTTCTATTCTGTTCCATTGGTCTGAGTGTCTATTTTTCTACCAATACCATGCTGTTTTGATTGTCGTGGCCCTCTAATATAGTTTGAAGTCAGGTATTGTAATGCCCCCAGCTTCATTCCTTTTGTTTAGGATTGCTTTGGCTATTTGGGGTTCTTTAGAGTTCCATATAAATCTGATGATTTTTTGCTCCATTTCTTTAAAAAATGTCATTGGAATTTTGACATTTTTGAATTTATCATATATGACCTTTATCATGTTGAGATATTTTCCTTCTATACCCATTTTGTTGAGAGTCTTAAACATAAAATTGTGTTGTATTTTATCGAAAGCCTTTTCTGCGTCTATTGATAAGATCATGTGGTTTTTGTTCTTTGTTTTGTTGATATGGTGTATTACGTTAACCGTTTTACATATGTTGAAACATCCTTGAGATTCTGGGATGAATCCCACTTGATCATGATGTATTATCTTTTTAATATGTTGTTGTATTCGATTTGCTAGTATTTTTGTTTAGTATTTTAGCATCTGTATTCATTAGAGATATTAATCTGTAGTTTTTTTTTTTGTGCAGTCCTTGCCTGGCTTTGGTATGAGTGTTATGTTGGCCTCATAAAATGTGTTTGGAAGTATTGCTTCTTTTTCAATTTTTTGGAAGACTTTCAGTAGAATAGGAACCAAGTCTTCTTTGAATGTTTGATAAAATTCGCTGGTATAGCCATCAGGGCCTGGACTTTTATTTTTGGGGAGGTTTTTAATGGTTTTTTCTATTTCTTCTCTACTGATAGGTCTGTTTAGGCTTTCTGCTTCTTCTTGACTCAGTCTAGGAAGGTTGTATTATTCTAGGAATTTATCCATTTCTTCTAGGTTGTTGAATTTAGTGGCATAAAGTTTTTCATAGTATTCTACAATAATTCTTTGTATATCTATGGTGTCTGTGGTGATTACTCCTCTTTCATTTTGGATTTTGTTTATATGAGTTCTTTCTCTTTTTTCCTTGGTAAGTCTTGCCACGGGTTTGTCAATTTTGTTGATCTTTTCAAAGAACCAGTTCCTTGTTCTATTAATTTTTTCTATAGTTTTTCTATTCTCTATTTCATTTATTTCTGCTCTGATTTTTATTATTTCCTTTCTTCGGCTGGTTTTGGGTTTTCTTTGTTCTTCTTTTTCTAGTTCCTTAAGGTGTGAAGTTAAGTGGTTCACTTGGGCTCTCTCTTGGTTGTTCATATATGCCTGAAGTGATATGAACTTCCCTCTTATCACTGCTTTTGCTGCATCCCATAGATTCTGATATGTCGTATTGTCATTTTCATTAGTCTGTATATATCTTTTGATCTCTGCATTTATTTCTTCTTTGACCCATTCATTTTTTTTAAAGCATGTTGTTTAGTTTCCACATTTTTGTGGGATTTTTTCCCTCTTTTTTGCAGTTGAATTCTAGTTTTAAGGCTATATGATCAAAAAATATGCTTGGTACAACTTCAATTTTTCTGAATTTGCTGATGTTGTTTTTGTGGCCCAAGATATGGTCAATTCTTGAGAATGATCCATGTACACTGGAGAAAAATGTATATTCCGTCACTTTGGGATGAAATGTCTTGTAGATGTCTATCATATCCAGGTGCTCTAGTGTTTTGTTTAAGGCCAATATATCTTTGTTGATTCTCTGTTTGGATGACCGATCTAGAGCCTTCAGCGGTGTATTGAGGTCTCCAAGTATGATTGTATTTTTGTCAGTTTTTGTTTTAAGGTCAGTAAGTAGCTGTCTTATATATTTTGATGCTCCTTGGTTTGGTGCATATATATTGAGTATTTTTATGTCTTCTTGATTCAGTGTCCCCTTAGCCATTATGAAATGACCATTTTTGTCTCTGAGTACTTTTGTTGTCCTGTATTCAGCATTATCAGATATGAGTATTGCTACATCTGCTTTTTTTTGGATGTTATTTGTTTGGAGTATTGTTTTCCAGCCTTTCACTTTGAATTTGTTTTTATCCTTGTTACTTAGATGAGTTTCCTGTAGGCAGCATACAGTTGGATTTTCTTTTTTAATCCATTCTGCTACTCTGTGCCTTTTTATTGGTGAGTTTAATCTGTTTACATTTAGTGTAATTATTGACACTTGTGAGTTCCCTATTGCCATTTTATATATTTCTTTCTGTTAGTTTTGTGTCTTGTTTGATCCTTCTCTTTCCTTTTTCTATCTTTTGTTTTGATTTGGTTGTATTCCATACATCTTTCCTCTTTTGCTACCTTTTTTATCTCATGTGCTTCTGTGGTGGTTTTTTCAATGGTGGTTACCTTTAAGTAATGAAAGGGTTCCTACCCTGTTCATTGTAGCGCACTATTTTGTGAGTACTTTTGCACTCCATCGTCCTTTGCTACTGTTAATCTCCATCCTCTCCCCCCCTTTCTTTTTGTTGTTGTCACAGTTTAAATTTGGTTTTATTGTGTTCTTCTTGGAGCTTTTACTTGTGGCTTTTTTTTTTTTTGTTCTTTGTATCTGATTGGAGAACCCCCTTTAGTAATTCCTGGAGTGGGCGTTTTTTGATGATAAATTCCCTCATCTTTTCTGTATCTGTGAATATTTTTTATTTCTCCTTTATATTTAAAGGATAGCTTTGATGGGTATAGTATTCATGGCTGGAAGTTCCTCTCTTTCAGGACTTTAAATATTGGGGTCCACTCTCTTCTAGCTTGTAGAGTTTCTGCTGAGAAATCTGATGATAATCTAATGGGCCTTCCTTTATATGTTGTATTCTTCTTTTCCCTGGCTGCCTTGAGAATTTTTTTTTTTTTGCCGTTGGTTTGTGCCAATTTCATTATGATATGCCTTGGAGTAGGTTTGTTGAGGTTAAGAAAACTCAGAGTTCTGTTTGCTTCTTGAATTTGAGGCTTTAGTTCTTTCCACAGGCTTGGGAAGTTCTCATCTATTATTTGTTTGAGTATGTTCTCCATTCCATTTTCTCTCTCTTCTCCCTCTGATATACCTATTATTCTTATGTTATTCTTTCTGATGGAGTCAGATAATTCCTGTAGGGCTATCTCATTTTTTAAAAATTTTTGAGTCTCTTTCTTCTCTCTGTTGTGCCTCAAGTTGCTTGTCTTCTATTTCACTAATCCTCTCTTCTATCTGGCCTGTTGTATTAGCTAAGCTTGTTACTTTGTTTTTCAGCTCGTGAATTGAGTTTTTCATCTCTGTTTGATATGTTTTTATAGTTTCAATTTCCTTGGACATATATTCTTTGTGTACATCGAGTTGTTTTCTGAGCTCCCTAAATTGCCTTTCTGTGTTTTCTTGTATATCTCATAGGATTTTTAGGATTTCTATCTTAAATTCTCTGTCATTTAGCTCCAAGGTTTCCAATATATTAAATATTTTCTCTATAGATTTTTCCTCATTCACCTGTGTTACCTCTCTTTCTTTTTTATCCATGATATTTGATTTTCTCTTCCTTAATGGCATCTGAGGGTGGTTTTGTTGATAGTACTAATGAGATTTAATAAAGAATAAAAAGTTAAAAAAATAAAAAATCAAAGAGTTGTTTTTTTAAAAAAAAATTAATAATGAAATAAAGAAAAATAAAATAAAAATTTAGAAAAAAAAAAAAAGGAAATTATTCCCCCCCTCCTTTTTTTCTCTCCTCTCCTCTCCCCTCTTTCTTGAGAAAATCTTGTGGTGAACTGTGACTTATATTGTACTAAATAGAACAAGCATTGCCTGTAATGGGGGGCCTGAATTGGGGAGAATTAATAAAGGGGCAAAAATAAAAGAAAAAAAAAGGGCATATGGACCCACAAAAGCAAATAAGAAAAAAAAATTGGGTCAAGAATAAAATGATTTGCTTTTAGGTGTTGGTAGACTAAGAGTTATGAGAGGAATAAGAGGGAAACAGGAAAATGGGGGGACAAAATAAAAGAGTTGTTTTTTTAAAAAAAAATTAATAATGAAATAAAGAAAAATAAAATAAAAATTTAGAAAAAAAAAAAAAAGGAAATTATTCCCCCCCTCCTTTTTTTCTCTCCTCTCCTCTCCCCTCTTTCTTGAGAAAATCTTGTGGTGAACTGTGACTTATATTGTACTAAATAGAACAATATACTATTTTTGTACTAATACATTATATACTATTATATATATTAGTACAATATACTATTTTGTACTAATACTAACAATATATTAGTTTTGTACTAATAGAATACAAAAATTACTATTGTATTTAGTGGAACAAGAACTAGATAAAATGGAGAGCCAGGGATGGGAGCACTGATAGTGTGTTAAAAAGGTGAAGTTAAAACCCCCCAAAATGCCACAAACATAAGTTTGAGTCCCAGATAAGATATTGTTTGTTATTGAGGTTTGAATGAGAGGAGACGTAAAGGAGAAAGGAAGAAACTAATATAGAGGGAGAAAAGAAAGATAGAGAGAGAAAAAAAAGAGGGAACCACTAAAAGAAGAAAAAAGAGGAGAGAGAGAGAGAGAGAGAAAGTTAAGGGTTTTGGAGTGCAACCCTCATAGAGAGAAAGGAAGAGGAAAGAAAAGATAATGGGAGATGTAACACTTATGGGTAGTGTAGTTCAAGGAGAGCAAAGAGTAAGACCAGCAGAGAGTTAAATGACCAAATTGGAGGAGGAATAAAAAATATCAAGAATAAAGATAATAGAAACAAATGAACAAATACAATAAAATGGGATAGGCTATAAAGTCTGCATATTATTCTTGATTTTGAGAGGTTATTTTCTTGCTTTTTCTTTTCTCTCCCTCTTCCTGGTCGGTGACTCTGTACCTCGTGTTCAGCCCCTTTGGCATACTCAGGTAGAGGTTTGCAGTTGATAAGTCTCTATGGCGATGTCGTGTATTGTGCTTCATTCTCGTTGGCAGTCGAGGCTCATTAGCATTTATAGACTCCGCCAGTGAGAGAGTCCGTGTTCCTGGAGCCTTTCTCCTAGTCTTTCCTTCCTCAATTAGTAGCCTGATAATCCAGCTATGGGGTTGCTGCTGCCTCTGCCTGGATAGTAAGAAGCTCAAAGAGCTGGCAACTCCCCACTCTATTCCCACTCAGCACAGGGCTCTGGGTAAGGCTCAGTCAGTCAGAGCTGCTAGCATAATCAGGCAGGGCTTCTGCCCACTCAAAGACCTCTGGCTCTGACACTCTGTGGGATAACACGGGCGCGCACTGCCGAGGCACTTGGAGGAAACTCTCGCCCAGTATCTGCGCGCGCAGATCAGGATATCAGGCCAGAAGTCTCACACTCTGAGTGAAACCCCCACCTGCACGGAAAAGTTCCAGCGTTGGAATTGGCTCTCGCTCCGTCCCCGTGTGCGGCTTTCCCAGGGTGCTGGGGCGGTCTGGAGATTTCGCTTTTGGCCCACACAGAGGCCTCTGACTCTGCCCCTCTGTAGCGTAACACGGGCGCCCACTCCTGAGGTGCTGGGAGGAATCTCTCGCTCACTCTCCGTATGCGCCGACCAGGATATCAGGCCAGCCGCCTCACCCTCTGAGTGAATCCCCCTCCCGCACAGAAAAGTTCCAGCTTTGGAATTAGTTCTCACTCCCTCTCCGTGCGCGGCTTTCCCAGGGCGCTGGGGCAGCCCGGAGATTCTGCTTTCGGCCCACACAAAGGCCTCTGACTCTGCCTCTCTGTGGGATAACACAGGCGCCCACTCTCGGGGCTTTGGAAGGAATCTCTTGCCCACTATCTGCGCGTGCCAACCAGCAATTGGGGAAAATGGCTGCCCCACTTGTCTTTCTTTGTCTGGGTTTGGCACAAGTGTTAGCTTGTATTGCCCGGGTTGCCACAGGTACAGTTTTTCCTCAGCTTGGATCTCTGTGCCACAGCCTGTTTTGGCCGTTTGTGCCGCGGCCTCGATCTATTCACCCCCTTTGCCCGCCTCAGTTTCTATATTCTCAGTTCCCAGTGAAAGCTGCCCTGTTTAGGTTAGTGAGGAAGGCGGAGCATTTCTTACTCCCTATTTCCTTCGGGGTTTGATTATATATTTAGCCAATTTTTCGCTCGACCATACCTTCGGGTGTATTGCGAAACATCTGGAGGTTCCAAGGATAGGTTTTTCTGTTTCTGATTGAAGATCTTGTTGAGTTTTGGGGGAGATTTATCGGTATTGCTTCCTACCACGCCATTACTCTGACATCATCTCCTTCTTACTGTGCAATTACTTGCTACTCTCATTATTTTAGCCTAAGGAGACTGAAACAGAATTATAAAGAAAATATTTTAGTATCAATAATGAGATCTAAATTTACTGAATTATCATTAAAGTTTTTTTCTAACATGGTAAAATAATGGGAGACCATATGATTCCATGCCTACTCCTTGAGCAGAAGAAATAAATGAAATACATAGTCAAGAGAACTTAAGAATTTTTAATTTTTATTGAATTTATTGTGATGACATTGGTTAATAAAATTGTATAGGTTTCAGCTATATGGTCCTATCATCATCTTCATATTGCATTGCATGTTCACCACCCTAAGTTATGTCTCCTTCTAACACCATTTATTCCTCTTTTTCCCTCTTCTAGCTTCTCCACCTCCTTTTCTTCTGGTAATTACCATACTGTTGTACATGTCTGTGAGGGTTGTTTTTTTGTTTGTTTGTTTTTCCCTGAATCCCTTCATCTCTTTCACCCAGCACCTCTCTGACAGCTGTCAGTCTGTTCTCCGAATTTATGGCTCGGTTTTTGTTTTGTTTGTTTGTTTATTTTGTTCATTAGATTTCGTATGGTACATGTCTTTTCTGCCTGGCTTATTTCACTGAGCATAATGCTCTCTAGGTCCATCCATGCCATCTCAAAGGGTAAGATTTCCTTCTTTATTTCTGCCAGGCAGTCTTCTATCATGTAAACATACCATAGCTTTTTTTATCTACTCATGTACTGAGGGGCACTTGGGCTGCTTCCACCTCCTGGCTATTGTGAATAACACTGCAATGATTATATATTCTTTCTCGGAGGCACTCACATTTTCAATTCGTTGAGGAAATGCTATACTGGTTTCTACAGTGGCTGTACCAATCTGCATTTCTGCCAACAGTGCAGGAGGGTTCCCTTTTCTCCACACCCTTACCAACACCTGTTCTTTGTTGATTTATTGCTGATAGCCATGCAGACAGGGGTGAGGTATATTTCACTGTGGTTTTAATTTTAATTTCTCTGATGATTAGTAACATTGAACATCTTTTCATATTCCTATTGGCCACTTGTATGTCCTTATTGGAGAAGTGTCTATTTGGGTCCTTTGCTCATCTTTTTTTTCCTTTTGCTCATTTTTTAATTGAATTGTTTTCTCTTTTTTGGGGGGGTGTTGAATTTATAATTTATTTATAAATTTTGAATATTAAATTCTTAAGACATTTAACATTGGTGACTATATTCTCTCATTCAGTCTGTTCTCTTTTCATTTTTTTGATGGTTTCCTTTGCTGCACTTTTTAGTTGAATGTATTCTCATTTTTTTAATTTTTCTTTTATTTCCCTTTCCTGAGGAGATATATGAAAAAGTATGCTACAAGCAATGTTTGAGATTTTACTGCTTATGTTTTCCAATAGTATTTATATGGTTTAACCCTAACATTTTATTATTATAGCCTTGTAGTATGGTTTTATATCAAGTAATGTGATACCTCCAACTTTGTTCTTTTATAAGATTGCTGAGGCTATTTGGAGTCTTTTGTAAGTCCATATAATTTTTTGTAATATTTGTTCTAGTTCTGTGAATTATGTCATTGGTATTTTAATAAAAAGTGCATTGAATCTATAGATTGCTTTGGATGGTATGGGCACTTTAATGATGTTAATTCTTCTTGTCTATGAACACAGAATATGCTTCCACTTATTTGTATGGCCTTCAGTTTCTTTTTTCAGTGCTTTATAATTTCCTGAGTACCAGTCTTTTACATCCTTGGTTGATATTATTCCTAGGTATTTTTTTTTATTCAACTATAAATGTAATTCATTTTTTAGTTTTCATTTCTGATTGATCATTATGGTGTATAAAAATGCCACCCTTTTCTGAATATTAGTGTTGTGTCCCATTGCTTTACTGAATTCATTAATCAGTTCTGTTAGTTTGTTGATGGAATCTTTAGAGTTCTCTATATACACCAACATGTCATCTGTAAATAATGATAATTTTATTTCTTCCTTTCCAATTTGAATGTCTTTTATTTCTTATTGTTGTCTATTTGCAGTGGCTAGTACTTCTAGTACTGTTAAATAAGAGTGGTAAAAGTGGACATCCCTACTTGTTTCTGATTTTCAGGGAAATGCTTGTAGTTTTTGCCCATTGCATCTGAAGTTGGCTGCGGGTTTGTCATAGGTGATCTTTATAATGTTGAAATGTGTTCCCTCTGTTCCCACTTTACTAAGAGTTTTTATTTTAAATGCATGCTGGATTTTACTAAAATTATTTTTCTACATCTGTTGATATAATCATGTGATAACATTATAATGAGTGAAATAAGTAAATCAGAAAAAACTAAGATCTGTATGATTCCATACAAAATTGAGACTCATAAACAGTCAGGAACAGAGAGAGATGAGAAGCATCAATCATTAGTTTTTTGTTGCGACACCTTAGTTGTTCATTGATTACTTTCTCATATGTGCCTTGACCATGAGGCTACAGCAGACTGAGTAACCCCTTGCTTGAGCCAGGCACCTTGGGTCCAAGCTGGTGAGCTTTTCTCAAACCAGATGAGCCCGCACTCAAGCTGGTTACTTTGGGGTCTCGAACCCGGGTTCTCTACATCCCAGTCCGACGCTCTATCTACAGTGCCACCACCTGGTCAGGCTCATTGTAGTTTTGATTTGCATTTCTCTAATAGCTAGTGAAGATGAGTATCTTTTCATATATCTATTGGCCATTTGTATTTCTTCTTGAGAGAAGTGTATGTTCATGTCCTCTTTCCTTTTTTTTTTTTAATTGGGTTGATTGTTGTTGAGTTTTGTGAGTTCTTTATATATTTTGGATATTAGGCCCTTATCTGAGCTGTTGTTCAAAAATGTCATCTCCCATTTAGTTGGCTGTCTGTTTATTTTGTTATCAGTTTCTTTTGCTGTGCATAATCTTCTAAGTCTGATGTAATCCCATTCATTTATCTTTGCCTTTATTTCCCTTGCCTTTGGAGTCAAATTTATAAAATGTTATCTATGGCCAAGGTCCATGAGTTTTGTACCTATGTTTTTTTCTATGTGTTTTATTGTTTCAGATTTTATATTTAGGTCTTTGATTCATTTTGAATTAATTTTGTACAAAGAGACAAACCGTAGTCAAGTTTTGTTCTTTTATACATGGCTTTCCAGTTTTCCCAGCACCATTTATTGAAGAGGCTTTCTTTCCTTCATTGTGTCCCGGGCCAAATGGCTATACTAGTGAATTCTATCAAACATTCAAAGAAGACTTGGTTTCAATCCTTCTCAAAGTCTTCCAAAACATTTGAAGAAGAAATAGTACTTCCAAACACATTTTATGAGGCCAACATAACACCCATACCAAAACCTGGCAAGGACAACACAAAAAAGAAAACTAAAGACCAATATCTTTATTTATTTATTTTAATGAATACAGATGCAAAAATCCTAGAAAAAGTATTAGCAAACCGAATACAACAACACGTTAAAAAAATAACTCACCATGATCAGTGGAATTAATCCCAGAATCACAAGTATGTTTCAACATATGTAAAAAAAATTAACGTAATACACCATATCAACATAACAAAGAATAAAAACCATTTGATTCTATCAATAGATACAGAAAAGGCATTTGATAAGATACAGCATAATTTTATGTTTCAAACACTCAACACAATGGGTATAGAGGGAAAATACCTCAACATAATAAAGGCCATTTATGACAAACCATCAGCTAACATCATATTGAATGGCAAAAAACTGAAAACTTTTCCTCTAAAATCAGGAACAAGACCAGGTTGCCCACCCTCTCCAGTCCTATTCAACGCAGTGCTGGAAGTTCTAGCCAGAGCAATCAGACAAGAGAAAGAAATAAAAAGCATTCATATTGGGAAAGAAGAAGTAAAGGTTTCTCTTTTTGCTGATGATATGATCCTGTATATAGAAAACACTAAAGACTCCACAGGACTATTAGAAACAATAAACCAACATGGTAAGGTCACAGTAGATAAAGTTAACATACAGAAGTCTATCACTTTTTTATATGCCAAAAATTAAACATCAGAAAATGAAATCCAAAAAATAATCCCTGTTATGGATGCAACCAAAAAAATAATACCTAGGAATAAACATAACAAAGAATGTAAAGGACCTACATCAGGGGTAGTCAACCTTTTTAAACCTACTGTCCACTTTTGTATCTCTGTTAGTAGTAAAATTTTCTAACTGCCCACCGGTTCCACAGTAATGGTGATTTATAAAGTAGGGAAGTAACTTTACTTTATAAAATTTATAAAGCAGAGTTACAGCAAGTTAAAGCATATAATAATAATTACTTACCAAGTACTTTATGTCAGATTTCCACTAAGTTTGGCAGAATAAATCTTTATAAAACAACTTACTATAGTTAAATCTATCTTTTTATTTATACTTTGGTTGCTCCACTACAGCCCACCATGAAAGACGGAACGCCCACTATTGGGTGGTAGGGACCAGGTTGACTACCACTGACCTATATAATGAAAACTACAAAGCATTATTAAAGAAAATTTAAAAAGACACAATAACATGGAAAAAATATTCCTTGTTTTTAGATAGGAGAATAAATATAGTTAAAATGGCCATATTACCCAAAGCAATATACAAATTTAATGCAATTTCCATCAAAATTCGAATGTCATTTTTTAAAGAAATGGAACAAAAATCATCAGGTTATAGAAACCATAAAACTCCCGACTAGCCAAAGTAATCGTAAGGAAAAAAAAAATGAATCTGGGGGTATTACAATACCTGACTTCAAATTTTACTACAGAGCCACGATAATCAAAACAGCATGGTGTTGGCAGAAAAATATACACTCAGACCAATGGAACAGAATAGAAAGCCCAGAAAGAAAATCTCATATATATATTGTCAAGTCATCTTTGATAAAGGAGCCATTATTTCTTTAAACAGGTTCTCAATTCCTTGCTCAATTTCTTCTCTTACTGGTACTTATAATTTAAATGTTGTTATGTTTTATTGTTGTCCTAAAGGTCCCTGAAACTATTCTTATTGTTTTTATTTTGCTGCTCTGATTGGTCGTTTTTGGCTACCTTGTCTTCTAAATCACTGATTATATCCTCTGCTTCATTTAATATACTGTTTATTCCTTCCAGTGTATTCTTCATTTCAGATATTATATTCTTTATTTCTGATTGGTACTTTTTTTTATAGTCTGTGCCTTTTTTCATGCTGTTTTAGTTCTTACTATATTCTTTGAATATCCTTATTTTATTTGAACTCTATAGCTGGTAAATTGCTTGCCTCCATTGTATCTAACTCTTTTTCTGGAGATTTTTTCTGTTTTTTTTTTTTTTATTTTTTATTTGGGGCCTGTTTCTTTGTCTCCTCATTTTGACTACCTCTTTCTATTTGTTTCTATATATTAGGTAGATCTGCTATGACTCCCATTCTTGTTAGGGTGAACTTATATCATAAGTGTTCTGTGGGATCCAGTGGTACAGACTCTTTGATCCCCTGAGCTGAGTGCTTCCAGGAATGTTCTTTGTGTTGGTTTTATGGGTCTTTCTGTCATAATTGAGTCTTGATGAAAGTGTAATATTCTTAACTACTTTTTATTAATTTAATATTTTATTTAATCTACAAATACTTATTGAAAATTTTCAAAGAATCAAACATCACCCTAGTCACTGAAGATTCAGAGATCAGTTAGACTCAGAGATGCTCACTGTAATTGAGAGGATCATTGGTAATCAATTTTAATTCACGTGCATTGTATTTGGTGTTTTGACAGAGATAAATTAAAAACTATCTTGTGATTTATCTTATAATGTATCATGTGCTTTATTGAGAAGGAAGTATTTAGTAGGCTAGGTATGGAACCAAGAATAATGATTTGGAATTTCTTGGTGTCCTATAGGGCTCATTGCTTACCATGCCTTTTTTTATGCCAATATCTTCTCAGAATTTTTACCTTAGAATATAAGTGTTTTCATTATTATTATTATTTCTGAATTATATATTTTTAAATGAATTGATTGGGGTGACATTAGTTTACAAAACCATACACATTTTAAGTATACAACTCAATAAAACATAATTTGCACACTGCATAATGCACCCATCACTCCAAGCAAAGTCTCTTTCCATTCACATCTCCCCACCTCCTTTATTCACTTTTGCCTAGCTTTCAGCCTGCTTTTCTTGTGGCTATAACCACAGTGTTGTCTGCGTCTATGTGTTATGTATATATGTTTTTGGCTAATCCCGTCACCTTCTTTCATTCAGTCCCCCAAACCCTCTCCTGTCTGACAGCTGTCAGTCTCTTTCATGTTTCCATATCTCCATTTCTACTTTGTTCATCAGTTTATTTTGTTCATTAGATTCCATATATAAGTGAGATCATACGATATTTGTCTTTCTCTGACTGGCTTATCTTCTTTGTCTGTTCTCAAGACTTTCCTTCTGAAAGTACTTCATACTTTCTATGTAAAAGTTTTTATATTTTCCCCCAATCACCTGCCTAAGGTAAAATAGTATTAAAGGTGCACTTAACAGCACAACAGCTAATCTATAGCTTCATTTTTTTTTTCTTTGCCTGAAGAAGGAAGGTAATTTCTTGCTGTCTCACACCTGCCAACATTCTTTTAAAGCCAATTTACTGATGTGGCTTTGCCTGTCTAACTTCTCCAGGACAGAATTTCAGAATAATCTAGACTGTTTTAAATATCCACTGAGGAAGTATCACTGTTATTATAACGTGTGCCTGAAGTGACTCTCCTTTACTCTCTGGCCTTTTTTGACTTTCCCAGGCAATAGGGTTCTGAGCACAAACTGCAGAGCATATTGTGACTCTATCTGAAAAGCTAGAAGAGACATCTTCACGTGGAATCTGCCACTTTCTCTATAAGGATTGATATATGAGCACCCTTGATTTTTCTGATCACCTTTAGCAATACCTATTTCTAAATTGACATTGTCTTTTACCAGGCTCCATCCTCAGATTAGCCTTTTCTCCTCAGATTAACCTTTTCTCCTCAATTTTCAAACCAGAGATCCCCATTTACATTATCAAAAAATTTTTTTGAGTGGAATTGACAGAGAAAACAAAAGAGGTTAAATTAACATACACTACAACTGCAATTCATTTTTAAATTGTATTTCCTAACCACTTTATTGGATTAAGAAAATTGTAAGCTCTTCTTGGACGGGCACCATGTGTATATTTATGTGTGCCAACACATCATTATTGTAAGTTGGGTAGTGAATTTATAGATACCTCACAAGTCTTATAAGTCTCAACAGCATTGGGTTCTGAATTTATGGTCTATGGCCTTTTAGAAGGATTGGCAGGCAATATGGACCACATATAGATGTCTTGTTGATAAGGCTAGGCATACCAAAGACTGGTATAATCATTAATATCTATCACTGCTGCACAGAAGAGTGACTAGAGCTGGAGAGTGTACCTACTGACTTATATTGTATATTTCTTATGTCAACACATTATTTGATTCACCTGTAATACAGAATGTACAGAATAAAATTTCCTGCTAGTGTGAATTATTTTTTTTTTTTACAATGTAATGTCTCAAAGGTTGACAATCGATTTTCAGATTTTTGAGGAATCTCCATACTGTTTTCCACAGTGGCTGCACCAGTCTGTATTCCCACCAGCAGTGCAGGAGGGTTCCCTTTTCTCCACATCCTTGCCAGCACTTACTCTATGTTGTTTTGTTGATGAGCGCCATTCTGGCTGGTGTGAGGTGATATCTCATTGTGGTTTTAATTTGCATTTCTCTAATGATTAGTGATGTTGAGCATTTTTTCATATGCCTATTGGCCATCTGTATGTCCTCTTTGGAGAAGTGTCTATTCATCTCTTTTGCCCGTTTTTGGATTGGATTGTTTGTCTTCCTGGTGTTGAGATTTAAATGTTCTTTATAAATTT
This sequence comes from Saccopteryx leptura, assembly GCF_036850995.1. Taxonomy (NCBI): domain Eukaryota; kingdom Metazoa; phylum Chordata; class Mammalia; order Chiroptera; family Emballonuridae; genus Saccopteryx; species Saccopteryx leptura. Next base: position 175,434,978 of record NC_089504.1, on the reverse strand, counting down.
TGGTTATTAACCCCTTATCAGACATATTGTCAAATATGTTCTCCCATTGTGTAGTTCGTCTTTTTTTATTCTGTTCTTGTTGTCTTTAGCTGTGCAAAAGCTTTTTAGTTTGATATAGTCCCATTTGTTTATCCTGTCTTTTATTTCATTTCCCTGTGGAGTTAAATCAGCAAATATATTGCTCCAAGAGATGTTGGAGAGCTTACTGCCTATGTTTTCTTCTAAGATGCTTATGGTTTCATGGCCTACATTTAAGTCTTTTATCCATTTTGAGTTTATTTTTGTCAGTGGTGTAAGCTGGTGATCTAGTTTCATTTTTTTGCAGGTAGCTGTCCAATTTTCCCAACACCATTTGTTAAAGAAGTTGTCTTTACTCCATTGTATTTCCTTACCTCCTTTGTCAAATATCAGTTGTCCGTAGAACTGTGGGTTTATTTCTAGGTTCTCTGTTCTGTTCCATTGATCTATATGCCTGTTCTTATGCCACTACCAGGCTGTTTTGAGTACAATGGCCTTGTAGTATAACTTGATATCAGGAAGTGTGATACCTCCCACTTTATTCTTCTTTTTTAAGATTGCTGAGGCTATTTGTGTTCTCTTTTGGTTCCATATAAATTTTTGGAATATGTGGTCTATATCTTTGAAGTATGTCATTGGTATTTTAATTGGTATTGCATTGAATTTATAGATTGCTTTGGGTAAAATAGACATTTTAATGATGTTTATTCTTCCTAACCATGAGCACGGTATATGCTTCCACTTCTTTGTATCTTCCTTGATTTCTTTTATCAATGCTTTGTAATTTTCTGAGTACAAGTCTTTAGTCTCCTTGGTTAAGTTTACTCCTAGGTACTTTATTTTTTTGGTTGTAATTGTGAAGTTTGTAATTATTCCCTTAATTTCTCTTTCTGACTGTTCATTTTTGGTGTATAAAAATGCCTCTGATTTCTGAGTATTGATTTTATATCCTGCCACTTTGCTGAATTTATTTATCAGGTCCAGGAGCTTTTTGACTGAAACTTTAGGGTTTTCTATATACAATATCATATCATCTGCAAATAATGATAGTTTTACTTCTTCTTTTCCAACTTGAATGCCTTTTATTTCTTCTTCTTGTCTGATTGCTGTGGCTAGGACTTCCAAAACTATGTTAAATAAGAGTGGTGAAAGGAGGTACCCCTGCCTTGTTCCTGATCTTAAGGGTATTGCTTTTAATTTTTGCCCATTGAGTATGATGTTGGCTGTGGGTTTCTCATAGATGGCTTTTATCATGTTGAGGTATGTTCCCTGTATTCCCACTTTGCTGAGAGTTTTGATCATGAATGGGTGCTGGATTTTATCAAATGCTTTTTCTGCATCTATTGAAATTATCATATGGTTTTTCTCCTCCTTTTTGTTTATGTGATGGATCACATTGATTGATTTACAAATATTGTACCAGCCTTGCCTCCCCAGAATAAATCCCACTTGCTCATGGTGTATGATTTTTTCCATATATTGTTGGATCCGGTTTGCTAATATTTTGTTGAGGATTTTAACATCTATATTCATCAGAGATATTGGCCTATAATTTTCTCTCTTTGTGTTGTCTTTGCCTGGTTTTGGAATCAGAATTATGCTCGCCTTATAAAAGGAGCTTGGAAGTCTTCCTTCCTCTTGAATTTTTTGAAATAGTTTGAGAAGGATAGGAGTTAGTTCTTCTTTGAATATTTGGTAGAATTCTGTTGTGAAGTCATCGGGCCCCGGACTTTTCTTTGTTGGGAGTTTTTTATAACTGTTTTGATCTCATTTGGTGTAATCGGTCTGTTTAGGTTTTCTGATTCTTCCAGATTGATTTTTGGAAGATTGTATGTTTCATGGAATTTGTCCATTTCATCTAGGTTGTCTAGTTTTTTGGCATACAGTTCTTCATAGTATTTTATTTCTGTTGTCTCAGTTGTTATTTCTCCCCTCTCATTTCTAATTTTATTTATTTGAGTCCTCTCTCTCTTTTTCTTGGTGAGTCTAGTTAAAGGTTCATCAATCTTGTTTACCTTTTCAAAGAACCAGCTCCTAGTTTCATTGATCCTCTGTATTGTTTCTTTAGCCTCTATGTCATTTAGTTCTGCTCTGACCTTTAATATTTCCTTCTTTCTACTACATTTGGGCTTTACTTGCAGTTCCTTTTCTAATTCTTTTAGATGCAGGGTTAAGTTGTTTATTTGAGCTTTTTCTAGCTTCTGAAAGTGTGCGTGTAGTGCTATGAACTTCCCTCTCAGTACTGCTTTTGCTGTGTCCCACAAATTTTGAGTTGTTGTATGCTCATTATCATTCATTTCTAGGAATTTTTTTTTTTTTACGTTTTTCTGAAGCTGGAAACAGGGAGAGACAGTCAGACAGACTCCCGCATGCGCCCGACCGGGATCCACCCGGCACGCCCACCATGGGGCGACGCTCTGCCCACCAGGGGGCGATGCTCTGCCCATCCTGGGCATCGCCATGTTGCGACCAGAGCCACTCTAGCGCCTGGGGCAGAGGCCACAGAGCCATCCCCAGCGCCCGGGCCATCTTTGCTCCAATGGAGCCTTGGCTGCGGGAGGGGAAAAGAGAGACAGAGAGGAAAGCGCGGCGGAGGGGTGGAGAAGCAAATGGGCGCTTCTCCTATGTGCCCTGGCCGGGAATCGAACCCGGGTCCTCCGCACGCTAGGCCGACGCTCTACCGCTGAGCCAACCGGCCAGGGCCTCTAGGAATTTTTTTATTTCTTCTTTGATCTCATTCTTAATCCATTCACTATTTAACAACCTACTATTGAGTTTCCATGTGTTTGAGAATTTTTATTTTTATTTTTTGTATTTTTCTGAAGCTGGAAACGGGGAGAGACAGTCAGACAGACTCCCGCATGCGCCCAACCAGGATCCACCCAGCACACCCACGAGGGGGCAATGCTCTGCCCACCAGGGGGTGATGCTCTGCCCCTCTGGAGCATTGCTCTGTTGCAACCAGAGCCACTCTAGCACCTGGGGCAGAGGCCAAGGAGCCATCCCTAGCACCCGGGCCATCTTGGCTCCAATGGAGCCTCGCTGTGGAAGGGGAAGAGAGAGACAGAGAGGAAGGATAGGGGGAGGGGTGGAGAAGCAGATGAGCACTTCTCCTGTGTTCCCTGGCTGGGAATCGAATCCGGGACTTCTGCACGCCAGGCCGACGCTCTACCACTGAGCAAACCGGCCAGGGCCAATATTTATAATAGTTATATCTTCCTGTTGGATTACTCCCTTTATCATTATGTAGTGGCCTTCTTTATCTCTTACTATATCCTTTGTTTTAAAGTCCAATTTGTCTGATATAAGTATTGCTACCCCAGCTTTTTTTTTTTCCATTTCCATTTGCATGAAATGTTTTTTTCCATCCTTTTACCTTGAATCTATGTGTATATTTTATTCTAAGGTGTGTCTCTTGTAGACATCATATGTATGGGTACTATTTCTTATCCACGCAGCTACCCTATGTCTTTTGATTGGATCATTTAATCCATTTACATTTAAGGTTATTATTGATATGTAGTTGTTTATTGCCATTTTCTTCTTTAAAGGTGTATTCCTTTTTTGCTATATTCTTTTCCCACTTTGATCTGTTTACAACAGGCCCCTTAACATTTCCTGCAGCATTGGTTTGGTTGTAATGAATTCCTTGAGTTGTTTTTTGTCTGGGAAGCTTTTTATTTCTCCTTCGATTTTAATCGATAGCCTTGCTGGATAAAGTAGTCTTGGTTGTAGGTTCTTGTTCTGCATTACTTTGAATATTTCTTGCCATTCCCTTCTGGCCTCAAGTGTTTCTGTTGAGAAGTCAGATGTCATCCTTGTGGGGGCTCCTTTGTATGTGATAATTTTTTTTCTCTTTATCGCTTAGCTTTGGTATTTTAATTATGATGTGTCTTGGTGTAGGTTTCTTTGGGTTTCTCTTTAATGGAGTCCTCTGTGCTTCTTGGACTTGTGAGAGTTTCTCTTGCATTAATTTAGGGAAGTTTTCAGCTATGATATGATTGAACAAAGTCTCTATCCCTTGTTCTTTTTCTTCTTCTTCAGCAACCCCTATGATGCGGATGTTATTTCTCTTCATGTTGTCACAGAGCTCTCTAAGGGTTTCCTCTGACTTTTTGAGTCTCTTTTCTCTTTTCTTCTCTGCTTTCATGCTTTCATTCCAGTTGTCCTCCAACTTGCTGATTTGATCCTCAGCTCTATCTATCCTGTTTTTAATTCCTTCCATTGTGGTCTTTATTTCTGATATTGTATTTGTCATCTCTGACTGATTCTTTTGTATACTTGCTATTTCTTTATTTAGGTGTTCATAATGACCATCCATTGTTGTTCTAAGATCCCTAAGCATCCTTACAATCATTATTTTGAACTCCACATCTGGAAGTTTAATTATTTCCATATCACTCAGTTCATCTCCTGAAGGTGTCTCTTGTGGTTTCATTTGGATTGCACTTCTTTGTCTTCTCATTGTCTGTTTTTGGGTTTTTTATTTGTAGAGTTGGTTGAGTCTAGGCTTGGTTTTGTTTCCCTCCAGTTTTCAGCTGTGTAATTTCTAGGTCTTCTTGGGTTGGTATCAGCTGTTATCTGTAATCCACTTTCGGATTTGGGCAGCTTTGAAGTCTTGGATTTGTTTGTTTTCTTAAGAGGTGATAGTCTTTTTACTGATCTCAGCAGGGGGCTTTCTTGAAACTGTATTCAGGAATGGGATGGGTGTAACCTGAAACTCTGAAGGCCTCTTTAGCCAATTAATCTCTGTGGGGGCAGGGTGTTTTCTCAGCTTCAGTAAAGGGAGGTGTATCTCAGATCTCCATGGAGACCTGAGTTATTGCCCCTCCTCCCCACTTCTTGTTTTCAGCTGTGTCTTGTTGCGCTGATTGGAGCTGGATAGATGTCCGGAGATCTCTGATCCCGAAGCAATTCAGCTCTGTTTTGTGAAAAGTTCAGTCCCTCCCCCAGCTATGGCCGCCTCCAGCATGAATGAGTCAGCTTTTTTAGGTCATCTCCTTCATTCCTTAGCCCCTCACAGTCTGTCCCTCTCTCTTTCTTTTCCGCTTGGGAGATAAGCTGGTCTTTTCAACACACCTTGCTCTCTGGTCGCCAAGCAAGTGGCTGTGAGCAGTAGTTTCTGCTCTTTTCCCTTGTGTGAGAACCCCTCTGGGCTCTCAGCCTCACCGCCCCCCCCTCCCGTCCTGTAAGCAGGGGAAATTCAGGCACTCTCTACCAGGTTTGTTGTGGCTTCTTCTTTGCTCCTTGGTTTTTGAGAGCTGTTCTTGTAGTTCAGAGTTGGTTTTTCAAGCTGATTTTTCCTAAATTGATTTGTATTCCAGTTTTATGGTGAGAGCTGGGCGTCTGTGCATCTGCCTACTCCGCTGCCATCTTTTCAGTGAACCAACACTCTATTTGTTTTTAATTTGTTAGAGAGATCTTCTATTTGAAAATATCAATTTTAAATACTATTTTTATCCAACCCTTTTATTTCAAATGACCGGTTACTGAAGAGCAATTTTAGGTTTAGAACTAGAAAAATAGCTTTACATACCTCAAATGGTTTATGCCTCACAACAACCTTATGAATAAATTTTATTCTCCCTTTTTAAAGAGGAAGAAACTGAGGCTTAGAGAGATGCAATTTGACATATATGACATAGTCATGTCACGTTACAGAGTATGCATTAAGCTATGTCAGAATCTAATACCTCTGCTGCATACAAGAAACCAAAAGAAAATTAACTTTCCAAATGATGGTGGAGAGACAAATACCAGGAATTCTAAATAATCTTTTATTAAACAAGAAGTTAACTTATCAGTAATGGGTCAATTTTTCCCAACTGCTTATGATTTTTTGAAATAATATTTATTTGCTTCTTCTAAGAAGTAGCTTGGGGAGATAAAGCAAACAAATAAATTAACAAATACATCTTTTCAGTTCTAGATAGGTAGATTATAAACAGGTTATTAGATGTCAAATAGGTGTTTTATGATCAAGGTTCTTGTTCAGGAAAACTTCCTACCTAAAAATTCAGTAGGCACAAAATTTTCAAACTATCCTGGGTGACTTTTAGAAATTCCTTTAACTATAGCGATAAAAAATAATTTAGGGTCAAGAAAATTCTGGCCCTGGCTGGTTGGCTCAGTGGTAGAGCGTCGGCCTAGCGTGTGGAGGACCCGGGTTCGATTCCCAGCCAGGGCACACAGGAGAAGCGCCCATTTGCTTCTCCACCCCTCCGCCACGCTTTCCTCTCTGTCTCTCTCTTCCCCTCCCGCAGCCAAGGCTCCATTGGAGCAAACATGGCCCTGGCGCTGGGGATGGCTCCTTGGCCTCTGCCCCAGGCGCTAGAGTGGCTCTGGTCGCAACATGGCGATGCCCAGGATGGGCAGAGCATCGCCCCCTGGTGGGCAGAGCATCGCCCCATGGTGGGCGTGCCAGGTGGATCCCGGTCGGGCGCATGCGGGAGTCTGTCTGACTGTCTCTCCCTGTTTCCAGCTTCAGAAAAATGAAAGAAAAAAAAAAAAAAGAAAATTCTGGATATTTTTTCTTTCACAACTTAAGTTATCTCTAAACGAGCAGCAAAAACATTGCATAGATTTCAGCTATCTCAAACTAATCTGTTTTTATGGATTTTATATCATTTGCATGTCTGATATTTTTATTGTAAAAATAGAATTCATTTTTCCCCTTTTATTGAATTCATTGGGGTATCACTGGTTAACAAAATTATACAGGTTTCAGGTGCACAGTTCTACAACACATCATCTGTGTTCACCACTTTAACTCAAGTCTCTGTCTATCACCACTTATTCCCCATATATATGCTCTTCTACCTCTTTCTCCCTAGAAATCACACTGTTGCCCATGTCCATGAATTTCTTTCTTTTCTCTCTCTCTCTCTCTCTTTTTTTGCTCAATCCCTCCACTGCCTCAGCCTCTCTCTTCTCCAATAGCTATAAACCTGCTCTATATCTATAAGTCTGTTTCTATTTTGCTTGTTAGTTAATTTTATTCATTATATTCCACATATGAGTGAAATCATAATATGGTATTTGCCTTTTGCTGACTGGCTTACTGCACTAAGCATAATAATCTTGAAGTCCCACCATGCTGTCTCAAAAAATAACAAAAAAATCACATTCTGTTGATTGCTTTTTAGAAAGTTGCTTAAGTATAAAATTGGTAATATTTTAAAAGGAGAAATTTCATTGATATTCTTATAAAAGATGGCTGTAATAAAAATATTAACTTTTAAATACACTTTTTATTTTAGAAGTTTATATTTGCAAAAAAGTTGCTCAGATAGTACCAGTTTCTATTACTATTAACATATTACATTAGTGGTACATTTGTCATAATTAATGAACCAATAATTATATATATATATATATATATATATATATATATATATATATATATATATATTACCTAAAGCACTTATTGTATTCAGATTATCTTATTTTTTTTCCTAATTTTCTTTTTCTGTTTTAGAATCCCATTTAAGATATCATCTTACATTTAGTTGTCACAGATCTGTTCCTCCTGGCCGTGATAGTTCCCCATGGTTTCCTTCTTTTTGATTATCTTCACAGTTGAGGAGTAGTGGTTAGGTGTTTTGTAAAATATCCTTTAATTAAGATTTGTCTGATGTTTTACTCATGATTCGACTGGAGTTATGAGTTTGGGGGGAGGATGACCACAAATTACCACCTTTTTCACATCATATCAAAGGACTATTCCATCAATATCTTTTTTTTTCATTTAAGTAAACAAAAGTTTATTATGTAATTTGTTTATAAATAAATGTAAGTAATTTAGTACAACAAATTAACAAAAAAACTAATGTGACGTGTTGAGGCGCTTTCCATTGCCTATTATTATTTTAATATCTGGCTCTATACTTGTAGTAGCTATTTTTTTCTTATTCTTTTTAACTTTTGACTTCTTATTAATGTTAATGGGGTGACATCAATAGATCAGGGTACATATATTCAAAGAAAACATGTCCAGGTTATATTGTCATTCAATTCTGTTGCATACCCATCACCCAAAGTCAGATTGTCCTCCATCACCTTCTATCTAGTTTACTTTGTGCCCCTCCCCTTCCCCCCTCCCCTCTTCCTCCTTTCCTCCCACATCCCCCGCCCTCCCCCCCAGCCCCGGTAACCACCACACTCTTGTCCATGTCTCTTAGTCTCGTTTTTATGTCCCACCAATGTATGGAATCATGTAGTTCTTGTTTTTTTCTGATTTACTTATTTCACTCCATATAATGTTATCAAAATCCCACCATTTTGTTGTAAAAGATCTGATGTCATCATTTCTTATGGCTGAGTAGTATTCCATAATATATATGTGCCACATCTTCTTTATCCAGTCTTCTATTAAAGGGCTTTTTGTTTGTTTCCATGTCCTGGCCACTGTGAACAACGCTGCAATGAACATGGGGCTGCATGTGTCTTTACGTATCAATGTTTCTGAGGTTTTTGGGTACATACCCAGTAGAGGGATTGCTGGGTCATAAGGTAGTTCTATTTTCAGTTTTTTGAGGAACCACCATACATTCTTCCATAATGGTTGTACTACTTTACATTCCCACCAACAGTGTATGAGGATTCCTTTTTCTCCACAGCCTCTCCAACATTTGTTATTACCTGTCTTGTTAATAATAGCCAATCTAACAGGTGTGAGGTGGTATCTCATTGCAGTTTTGATTTGCATTTCTCTAATAACTAATGAAGATGAGCATCTTTTCATATATCTGTTGGCCATTTGTATTTCTTCCTGGGAGAAGTGTCTGTTCATGTCTTCTTCCCATTTTTTTATTGGATTGTTCGTTTGTTTGTTTGTTTGTTGTTGAGTTTTATGAGTTCTTTGTAAATTTTGGATATTAGGCCCTTATCTGAGCTGTTGTTTGAAAATATCATTTCCCATTTAATTGGCTGTCTGTTTATTTTGTTGTCAGTTTACCTTGCTGAGCAAAAACTTTTTAGTCTGATGTAGTCCCATTCATTTATCTTTGCCTTCACTTCTCTTGCCTTTGGGGTCAAATTCATAAAATGCTCTTTAAAACCCAGGTCCATGAGTTTAGTACCTATGTCTTCTTTTATGTACTTTATTGTTTCAGGTCTTATATTTAGGTCTTTGATCCATTTTGAATTAATTTTAGTACAGGGGGACTAGCTGTAGTCGAGTTTCATTCTTTTGCATGTGGTTTTCCAGTTTTCCCAGCACCATTTATTGAAGAGGCTTTCTTTTCTCCATTGTGTGTTGTTGGCCCCTTATCAAAAATTATTTGACCATATATATGTGGTTTTATTTCTGGACTTTCTATTCTGTTCCATTGGTCTGAGTATCTATTTTTCTGCCAATACCATGCTATTTTGATTGTTGGGCCCTATAATATAGTTTGAAGTCAGGTATTGTAATGCCCCCAGCTTCATTCTTTCTCCTTAGGATTGCTTTGGCTATTCGGGGGTTTTTATAGTTCCATATAAATCTGATGATTTTTTGTTCCATTTCTTTAAAGAATGTCATAGGAATTTTGATGGGAATTGCATTAAATTTATAAATTGCTTTGGGTAATATGGCCATTTTGATAATATTTATTCTTTCTACCCATGAACAAGGAATATTTTTTCATCTCATTGTATCTTTTTTGATTTCCCTTAACAGTGCTTTGTAGTTTTTGTTATATAGGTCCTTTACATTCTTTGTTTTGTTTATTCCTAGGCATTTTATTTTTTTTGTTGCAATCGTGAAGGGGATTATTTTTTTAAGTTCGTTTTCTAATATTTCATTGTTGGCATACAGAAAGGCTATGGACTTTTTATGTTAATTTTGTATCCTGCAATCTTACTGTATTGGTTAATTGTTTCTAGTAATCCTAGTAATCTTTTTGTGGAGTCTTTGGGGTTTTCAATATATAGGATGATATCATCTACAAAAGTGATACCTTTACTTCTTCTTTTCCGATATGGATGTCTTTTATTTCTTTCTCTTGTCTGATTGCTCTGGCCAGAACTTCTAGCACCATGATAAATAAAAGTGGAGATAGTGGACAACCCTGTCTTGTTCCTGATTTAAGGTAGAAAGTCCTCAGTTTTATGCCATTTAATATGATATTGGCTGATGGCTTATCATATATGGACTTTATCATGTTGAGATATTTTCCTTCTATACCCATTTTGTTGAGTGTCTTAAACATAAATTTGTGTTGTATTTTATCGAATGCCTTTTCTGCATCTATTGATAAGATCATGTGATTTTTGTTCTTTGTTTTGTTGATATGGTGTATTATGTTAACCATTTTTCGTATGTAGAACCATGCTTGAGATTCTGGGATGAATCCCACTTGATCATGATGTATTATTTTTGTAATATATTGTTGTATTCGATTTGCCAGTATTTTGTTTAGTATTTTAGCATCTGTATTCATTAGAGATATTAGTCTGTAGTTTTCCTTTTTTTGTGCCGTCCTCGCCAGGTTTTGATATGAGGGTTATGTTGGCCTCATAAAATGTGTTTGGAAGTATTGCTTCTTCTTCAATTTTTTGGAAGACTTTGAGTAGAATCGGAACCAAGTCTTTTTTGAATGTTGGACAGAATTCACTAGTGTAACCGTCTGGGCCTGGACTTTTATTTTTGGGGAGGTTTTTAATAGTTTTTTCTATTTCCTCCCTGCTAATTTGTCTTTTAGGCTTTCTGCTTCTTCATGACTCAGTCTAGGAAGGTTGTATTGTTCTAGGAATTTATCCATTTCTTCTAGATTGTTGAATTTGGTGGCATATAGTTTTTCATAGTATTCTACATAATTCTTTGTATATCTACGATGTCTGTGGTGATTTCTCCTTTCATTTTGGATTTTGTTTATATGAGTTCTTTCTCTTTTTTCCTTGGTGAGTCTTGCCAAGGGTTTCTCAATTTTGTTGATCTTTTCAAAGAACCAGCTCCTTGTTTTATTAATTTTTTCTATAGTTTTTCTGTTTTCTATTTCATTTTTTTCTGCTCTGATTTTTATTATTTCCTTTCTTCGGCTGGTTTTGGGTTGTCTTTCTTCTTTTTTTTCCAGTTCCTTAAGGTGTGAAGTTGTGTGATTCACTTGGGCTCTCTCTTGTTTCATATAGGCCTGAAGTGATATGAACTTTCCTTTTATCACTGCTTTTGCTGCATCCCATAGATTCTGATATGTTGTATTGTCATTTTCATTTGTCTCTATATATCTTTTGATCTCTGTGCTTATTTCTTCTCTGACCCATTCATTTTTTAAAATTATTTTGTTAATTTCCACATTTTTGTGGAGTTTTTTTCCTCTTTTTTACAGGTGAATTCTAGTTTCAAGGCTTTATGATCAGAAAATATGCTTGGTACAATTTCAATTTTTCTGAATTTGCTGATGTTATTTTTGTGGCCCAACATATGATCAATTCTTGAGAATGTTCCATGTACACTAGAGAAAAATGTATACCCTGTCGCTTTGGGATGAAGTGTCCTATAGATGTCTATCATATCCAGGTCCTCTAGTGTTTCATTTAAGGCCCATATATCTTTACTGATTCTCTGTTTTGATGACGGATCTAGAGCCGTCAGCAGTGTATTGAGGTCTCCAAGAATGATTGTCTTTTTGTCAGTTTTTTTTTTTTGTATTTTTCTGAAGCTGGAAACGGGGAGAGACAGTCAGACAGACTCCCACATGCGCCCGACCAGGATCCACCTGGAACGCCCACTAGGGGCGACGCTCTGCCCACCAGTGGGCAATGCTCTGCCCCTCCGCGGCATCACTCTGCCGCGACCAGAGCCACTCTAGCACCTGGGGCAGAGGCCAAGGAGCCATCCCCAGCGCCTGGGCCATCTTTGCTCCAATGGAGCCTTGGCTGCGGGAGGGGAAGAGAGTGACAGAGAGGAAGGAGGGGGGGTGGAGAAGCAAATGGGCACCTCTCTTATGCACCCTGGCCGGGAATCGAACCCGGGTCCCCCGCACGCCAGGCCGACGCTCTACCGCTGAGCCAACCGGCCAGGGCATTTTTGTCAGTTTTTGTTTTAAGGTCAATAAGTAGCTGTCTTATATATTTTGGTGCTCCTTGGTTTGGTGCATATATATGAAGGATTGTTATGTCTTCTTGATTCAATGTCTCCTTAATCATTATGAAATGACCATTTTTGTCTCTGAGTACTTTTTCTGTCTTGTAGTCAGCATTATTAGATATGAGTATTGCTACATCTGCTTTTTTTCGGATGTTATTTGCTTGGAGTATTGTTTTCCAGCCTTTCACCATGAATTTGTTTTTATTCTTGTTGTTTAGATGTGTTTCTTGTAGGAAGCAGACAGTTGGATTTTTTTTAATCCATTCTGCTACTCTGTGTCTTTTTATTGGTGAGTTTAATCCATTTACATTTAGTGTAATTATTGACACTTGTGGGTTCCTTATTGCCATTTTATAAATTTCTCTGTTAGTTTTGTATCTTGTTTGATTCTTCTCTTTTGTTTTTCTATCATTTGTTTTTGTTTGATTGTATTCCATATTTCTTTCCTTTGTTGCTACCTTTTTTAAGTCATGTGCTTCTGTGCTGGTTTTTTCAAGGGTGGTTACTATTAAGTAATGAAAAGAGTACCAACCATATTCATTGTAGTACCCTATCTTATGAGTGTTTCTGCACTTCATCATCCTTTGCTACTGTTAATCTCTGTCCTCCCCCCCCCTTTTTTTTGCTTTTGTTGTCACAGTTGAAATTCGGTTTTATTTTGTTTTTGGTGGAGCTTTTACTTGTGCTTTTGTTTTGTTTTGTTTTTTGAATACTAAAGGGAAAACACCCCCTTTAGTATTTCCTAGAGTGGGGGTATTCTGATGATAACTTTCCTCATCTTTTCTGTATTTGTGAATGTTTTTATTTCTCTTTCATACTTGAAGGATAGCTTTGATGGGTATAGTATTCTTGGCTGAAAGTTCCTCTCTTTCAGGGCTTTAAATATTGGGGTCCACTCTCTTCTAGCTTGTAGAGTTTCTGCTAGAAAATCTGATGATAATGTAATAAGCCTTCCTTTATATGTTGTATTCTTCTTTTTCCTGGCTGCCTTGAGAATTTTTTCTTTGTCATTGGTTTGTGTCATTTTCATTTCGATGTGCCTTGGAGTAGGTTTGTTGGGGTTAATAAAACTCGGTGTTCTGTTTGCTTCTTGAATTTGAGGCTTCAGTTCTTTCCACAGGCTTGGGAAGTTCTCATCTATTATTTGTTTGAATATATTGTCCATTCCATTTTCTCTCTCTTCTCCCTCTGATATACCTATTATTTTTATGTTATTCTTTTTCATGGATTCAGACAATTCCTGTAGGGCTTTCTCATTTTTTAAAATTTTTGAATCTCTCTCTTCTTCTCTCTGTTGTGCCTGAAGTTGCTTGTCTTCTATGTCACTAATCCTACCTTCTATCTGGCCTGTTCTATTATCTAAGCTTGTTACCTCCTTTTTCAGTTCCTAAATTGAGTTTTCCATCTCTGTTTGATTTGTTTTTATAATTTCAATTTTCTTGGTAATATATTCTTTGTGTTCGTTGAGTTGTTTTCTTAGCTCCCTAAATTGCCTTTCTGTGTTTTTTTTGTATATCTCTGAGTATTTTTAGGATTTCTATTTTAAATTCTCTATCATTTAGCTCTAAGGTTTCCAATATATTAAATTTTTTCTCTATAGATTTTTCCACATCTATCTGTGTTACTTCTCTATCTTTTGTATCCATGATATTTGATTTCCTTTTTCTTAATGGTATCTGAGGGTGGTCTTGTTGATAACACTAATGAGAATTAATAAAGAATAAAAAGTAAAAAAAAAATCAAAAAAATTTTGGAAAAAAAACACACACAAAAACCAATAATAATTTATTATTTCCCTCCCCTTTTCTTTCTTCTCTTCCCCTCCTCTCCACTCCTCCTTAGGAAAATATTGTGATGAACTGTGGATTATATTATGCTAAATGGAACAAAAACTTCCTATAACAGAGGGCCTGAGTTGGGGGGAAGTGTTCAAGGGGCAAAAAAGGAAGTAGGGACCCAAAAATGCAAAAAAGGAAAGAATGTGGGTCAAGTATAAAATGATTTGCTTGTAAGTGATGGTCAACTAAGAAATATAATGAGAGGGATAAGAAGGAAACAGGAAATGGAAAAACAAAGCAAAACAAAACAAAAGAAAACAAAAAAACTATTGTATTAAGTGGAGCAAAGACTGAATATAATGGAGATCCTACATTGGGAGGAATGCTAATGAGTTAAAAAGCAAAGTAAAAGGCACCGAAAATGCCACACACAAAAAAAAACTTGAGTCCCAAATTAAATAATTTGTCCGTGATTGAGGATTAAATGAGAGAAAAAGTTAAAGGAGAAAAGAAGAAACTAATAGAAAGGGAGAAATAAGCAAAAGGGGGAAAAAAGGAAGAAGAAAAAACAAAAAGAGAAAGAGAGTTAAGGGTTTTGGAGTGTAACCCTCATGGAGAGTAAGGAAGAAGAAAAGAAATAAAACGTAATACTTATGGGTAGTGTAGTACAAGAAAAGAAAAGAGTAAGACAGGCAGAGAATAAAAGGACCAAGGTGGAGGAAATAGAAATAATACTAATAAAGGCAAGAAGATGAAAGAAACAAAATAATAGTGGAACAAATTATAAAGTCTGTGGATTTTTCTTGATTTTGAGAGGTTAACTTCTTCCTTTTTCTTTCCTCTCCCTCTTCCTGATCGGTGACTCTGTACTCCAAGCTCTGCCGCTGTGGCATGCTTAGGTAGGGATTTGCAGTTGATGAGACTCTACAGCAATGTCATATTTGGCTTCAGTCTCATTGGTAGTCAAGGCTTGTTAGCGTTTGCAGGCTCTGACAATGAGAGAGTCCGTTTTCCCAGATCCTCTCTCCTAGTCTGTTCTTCCTGAATTAGCAGCCTGATGATCCAGCTATGAGGCTGCCGCTGCCTCTGCCTGGGGAGTAAGAGGCTCAAAGAGCTGGCAAATCCCCACTCTATCCCCACTCAATGCAGGGCTCTGGGTAAGGCTCTGGCAGTCAGAGCCACCAGTGTAATCAGGCAGGGCTGGGAGCCAATTGCTCTCAAGGTGACTTTCTATGAGCCTCCAGGCCTGTTCAGCAGCCTAGCACTCTGTGGGAGCACTCTCCCTAGGCTTTCCACTCTTTGTAACCTGTTTTGGCTGGGAAGAAGATGCCCCAGTCGCTGTCTGCAGTACAAGAGGTCTTAACATCTGCTAAGTCCCTCTTTTTAGCATATATCCCTGAGTATGAAAGCTCTGCCAATCAGAGGTTGCCCCCACCCCTTTAGCAAAAGGTACTAAAAAATATCACGCCTCTTGTCTTAGATCTCTGAACTGAGAGAGATCTTGTCAATTAGAGCTGCTTAGGTCAGTTGGGAGGTGAGCAGACTGTGGGTTAAGCTAATTTCAGTGATTAGATCCGCCGAATTGTTCCAGAAAGGACTGCAAGCTGCCCGCGCGCCCCTCCCCCAATGTTTGATTGTTTGTTTGAATGGCTGGGTGATGCGCCCCACCCGCCTAGTGAAGCTCAGGCATAGGGAAGTTTGCTTTGGTGCACTCCCTGCGCACTGTTGGCAGCTGCTGCTCCTGGCACAAGCGGTTGCTTGTGGCGCGAGGGCGGCTGCTCACGTGGGCTGACCCACCACAGGCACACTCTTACCTCAGCTTGAACGAATATCTGTGCCGCAACCTAGCCTCCTCCACACCCTTAGCTCCTCCCCACTCTCAGTTCCAAGTGAAAGCAGCCTTTGCTCCGGTTAGTGAGGAAGGCAGAGTGTTCCTTTGTCTGACTTATTTCTTTCAGGGTTGATTATATATTTAGTCAATTTTTCGTTGGATGTTACCTTCGCCTCAGTGTGTGAAACTTTCATATGCTCCAGTATAGATTTTTCTATCTCTGGTTGATGAACTTGTTGAAATTTTGGGGAGATATGTCGGCCGAGCTCCTCATGGCACCATTTCTCTGATGTCACCCCTCCCATCAATATCTTTTATCACTGTTTTTTATTTTAATCACCTGGTAATGGTAGTGTTGGTCAGGTTTCTCCAGTGTAAAGTTTTTTTTCTTTGCATTTAATACTTTTTCAAATGTAAACCAACAAGTTTTAAATGTAAAAAAGTTAATTTTTAGACATTGCCAGTGGACTCTAAAATGTATGCAGTTTATTTACCAGAAATAAAAATTTGATCTTTTGAATGGATCAAGAAACAACATTGGTTAAAAGAGTCAACATTTTGTCCATTATTTTGATGACCCATCCAAGTACTTCAAGAAGACATATAGTACTTATTGAAAAATAGCAATTTATTTCCCATATTTCTCCAAAAATATATTCAGGTAGCAAAAATATGTGTGGTCTCACCAAATAAATCTACTTTTGAGACAAGGAGTAAAAAGGGAAGGAGATTTATAGTTCTCTATTATGTATGTGCTATACCAGAAACAGTGCTATCATCAGCTTCACTGCCCTCTTCAGACTAATTCAGATTAATAACTCTTGCTTTTTGGTTTTCCACTTAGAAAGAAAAAAACCCAGAAAAGAATAAAACAAGAGGAAATATATAACCAGAACAAAAAATATCATTAAAAATGTAAAATGTAGTAAAAATGAATCTAATACTTCATAAGAAATCCATTGTTATGAAAAGTAATTGTCCCTTTCTTAATATCTAGCATAAAGAACTTATTTCCCAATTTCCATTGCTGTTAAGGATGCCTTTGCCCTCAACTTCTGACCAAAGGAATGTCAGATCAAGTTAAGTGTGTCAGTTTCCAGGATCTGCCTTTAAGAGACAGTTAGTCATACCTTATATCCTTCCTTTTGTTTTAGCCTCCTCTTTTCTCGGACGACTTGAAGGTAGAGGTATATGGCTGGATATAGGCAAGCCACAAGCCCTGAAATAATTCTTCAAACTCTTACATAAGAAAGAAATCAACTTTTAAATTTTTACAGTCACTGTCATTTCTAATTTTCTGCCAATTATAGCCAAACCCAATTTTAATGAATACAATAACCTTCTGAGCCCAAACTCTTACTTCAGCAAATAAGTATAGCTAAATTTAACTGAATGTTTTCTTCTTTATAGGCACTAGTCTACATGATTTACATATGTTGAGTCATTTAAAATTTACAATAACTGCGAAGCACCATTATTAAACTTCTTTCACAGATGAGCAAACTGAAGTTTATAAACTAAACAAACTGTCTCAAAGATCAAAGTGCAGCTCAGTAGCATACTAGGATTTGAATTAATTTCATCTGGTTTTAGACCCTGTACTGTAAAGAACCTGAAATCTTTGTACCCAAATCAAGATGGTTTTCAGAATATCAGAATAAAAATAATTTTATATTAAAGAAAAGTTTTTAAGACCTGCATACTATTAATACATAAAGAGGCAATGTCACTTAAAGTTTAAAAACATGGATCCTTGAAACAGACCATTTAGATGTTATCCTTGTCTACTTATAAAATGTGTAGTTTTGGCCAAACTTATTAGCTTTTCTTAACTTTGATGCTTCATGAATTCAGTGAGGGTTAACAATAAATATCACACAACATTCTTATCTTGAGGATTAAAATGATAATTAATATAAAGTGCTTAGCACTGTGCCTGGACTATTGTTAGTTTTAGAAAGAAAAATAAATTATTATGGTAATTCTTTTTTAAAAAGCCACAAAGAGAAGAAAAAAACTTTACCATCATATTTCTAGCTTTCAGTAAGTTTTTTATCTTAAATTTATATTATTTTACTTTCTCTAGAGTCTTTTTCTAATTTCATAGATGAAATGGTCAGATTTTGTTAGTCTGCTTTGCCTTACTTGCTCTTTAGCTAGATACATATTTTACTCTGCAAATAGCAAATATTTGCTTGCTACAATATTTATAAAAAGAAATGGATGTGTTGCTTTCTACTTGGCAGTTTATGATAATAGTCTAATGAGATATAATATATAGAATGTGACAAGTGTCAGACATGAGCAATTTGTAATTTGAAATAGGGGAAATTGCAATTCAAAGATCTTATAAAATGTTATTCTCCAAGCATATTATAGTGTCAGGTATGCCCATGAGACTATTGCTGTGTCAACTATTAGGCAAAAATTTACCAGTATCTTTTCTTCAACTTCACTTTTTTGTAGACTTATTTATTTTTATAAATTGAACAAGACAATCTATTGAATCTACTAGAACTGTTACAATCAAACCAAGAAGATTTAGGTGAAGTGCTTGCAGTAGTCCAAAACCATTTTGCTCAAAGATCATAGTGACCAAACACCTCATGCATGCTGAGTGATTACTGTATACCTGACACTCTTCTGGTGGTTTTTTAATGAATTAATGTATTTAATTTTCTAATTATCCTTGAGATAAAAAGTTATTATCCTTGTTTTATAGATAAGCAAACCAAGAACAGAGGTATAAAAACTTGTTGATCTCCATAAAGTAAGTGGCAGCGCTGGAATTTAAACCCAAGCAACTGGTTTCTAGAATCTTTTAACTATTATGCTACAGTGTTTCTCAATATCTAAAACATAAGATCCAAAGAAATTTTAAAACATAACTAAGAGGAGAATCTTGGAGTCAGATTATCTATACTCTGTGCTTTCTTTCTGCTGCTGGCCTTAATCCCGCAGAGATGTGCACTAACCCCTAGTTCCAAAGAAAACATAAAATATGCAAAATGTAGTGTTAAAAGTCCACATAAATGTGAACTTACCTCTGAAGATTATGTTCAGCAATATTTTTATTGTAAATTTCATTAATTATATGTAATATACTCTACCCTTTGCATAACTCAACAGAAAAAAATCTATCCTGTAGGTTCTTTCATCTTCAAGTCAGAATATGCATAATCAGAAGTCAACAAATCAATATTATCATACACCTAATATCAATTCTTCAGAGTAAAAATGATTAACTCTATTACTCTAAATATTTGCAATGAAAATCTAAATTCAGAGATTTCATACAAGTTATTTTCTCCTACCAGTCTCAAAAATATAAATGCCCTATAAGTGTGAGCCACAGATGAACTTATATAAAAACTCAAAAAATCAAGCTTTATTAAGTGATTTCTGGAATTATAAATTGTGTCAGCCCAAGCACAGAACACTAGTACTTCAAAATTAATATCAGGTATACACTAAATACATTTTGAAATGCAGTATGATTATTAGTATTTAAAAATGCTCCAATCTCGCCCTGGCTGGTTGGCTCAGCGGTAGAGCGTCGGCTTAGCGTGAGGAGGACCCGGGTTCGATTCCTGGCCAGGGCACATAGGAGAAGCGCCCATTTGCTTCTCCACCCCTCTGCCGCGCTTTCCCTCTCTGTCTCTCTCTTCCCCTCCCGCAGCCAAGGCTCCATTGGAGCAAAGATGGCCCGGGCGCTGGGGATGGCTCTGTGGCCTCTGCCCCCGGCGCTAGAGTGGCTCTGGTCGCAACATGGCGACGCCCAGAATGGGCAGAGCATCGCCCCCTGGTGGGCAGAGCGTCGCCCCTGGTGGGCGTGCCGGGTGGATCCCTGTCGGGCGCATGCGGGAGTCTGTCTGACTGTCTCTCCCTGTTTCCAGCTTCAGAAAAATGAAGAAAAAAAAAAAAAAAAAAAAAAAAAGCTCCAATCTCTGTTGTTAACTTTTAAAGTGTAATGCTAATTTACAGAACCAGATGAGTAGCACAGTGCAGACAGAAGCTACGTATTTGGGACTAAAATCAAAGGTACAGTCCTTGGTAAAGGTACATAGTTTTGAGCATTCCAATTGCTTTCATAATAGAAATTTAGTCTTCCTAGTAATCTCTACCTAAAAATGGTTGACAATTCAAAAAACCAAAAATGGAATGGTGACAAAAAACCCTTTAGGATCCTTTATTGCATTAATGACAGTATTCATAAACATAGAGCTTGCACCACTGTGTTCAATATTATTTTTGAATTCTTTGGATGTACATAACAGTTCTCATGCTAAAGTGATTGCAAAGATAAATGCAACATGTTTTATACGTCAGGACTCAGTTTCTTAATAATATGGGGGTTGTTAAAGTGAATATAATTCCCTCACTCCACCATTTTACACGTAGGTTTACAAACATTTATTTATGCATCTCTCATAAAATATCCACAAAACCGTATTTTTTTTTCTTTTTTGCATCCTTAGCAACAAACTCTCAGCTTGGCACAAAAGAATGAGGATTTGGGTTGACAAAGGATATGGACACCAAGACATGAGAGCAGACAGCCTGTTCAGAGAACAAACAGTTGCCTTCCATGTCTGGGATTAAAAGAGCAGACATCTGGAAAGGTGAGTTAAACAGAAGCCACCTTGAGAATAACCAAATAAAATATTTTAGTAAAATTCTAAGTATTTAAAATTGGGGGGGGGGGTATCACAGAATATTTTTCTAACAGAAGATGCTAATAGTGTTATAAAAATAACAATAGGTTGTGAGAAACACACAATCCTCTCGGTTTCGTCCTCAGTCTATGAGAACATCCTTTCCTCCTGTTATAATGAAGAAGGTGGTCCACTATCTTAGATCAGCTATAACCTGGATTTGATGTTTTTTTTAAACGTTGTATCAATCCAGAGCACTGTCTTTCTATCTGAAATACTGTCTTTCTACAGGTACTTTCCTATGAAATTTCCACATGCTTAAATCTCTCCCATTCCAAAAAATAAAAATATATAAAATGTGCTCCCTTGACTCCCTCGAGTAATCCAAGCTCTACCTAATTCTTGTTCCATTTCAAAACAACTTTTTAAGGGGTATTTTCAAATGTTTTTTACTTCATTTTTTCCCCACTCTTCCCATTCAGTTTCCAACTCATTCCATTTTAGATCTTCATTCCTCCAATTAAAATATTTTCATTAAAAACACCAATGTTCTCTGTCACCAAATAAGACATTTCTTAGATACTGTATGCATCGCATAAGTGAACTTTTACCCTATTTAGCTTTCCTTTAAAAACTCTACTTATGGCCCTGGCCGGTTTGCTCAGTGGTAGAGCGTCGGCCTGGCGTGCAGGAGTCCCGGGTTTGATTCCTAGCCAGGGCACACAGGAGAAGTGCCCATCTGCTTCTCCACCCCTCCCCCTCTCCTTACGCTCTGTCTCTCTCTTCCCCTCCCACAGCCGAGGCTCCATTGGAGCAAAGTTGGCCCGGGCACTGAGGATGGCTTTGTGGCCTCTGCCTCAGGTCCTGGAATGGCTCTGGTTGCAACGGAGCGATGCCCCAGATGGGCAGACCATCGCCCCCTGGTGGGCATGCCAGGTGGATCCCAGTCAGGCGCATGCAGGAGTCTGACTGCCTCCCCGTTTCCAACTTCAGAAAAATACGAAAAAAAACCCAACTCTACTTATGTTTAATATTCTTCTGGTTTCCTTTCTTCTTTACTCTCCTGTTAGAGTCTTTGTGTGTTCACTTTTCTTATCTTGCATACTTGACCATAGCAATCTCATTCATTCCAAAGGCTTCAATTACTATCTCTTGGTCCAAAACTCCCATATTTTTATTTTCAGTTACAAGCTTCGGATTTCATGTTTGACTGTTTACTTTATATTTCAACTTATGTATCATCTCAATAGTCCCACCTAACTGTTTAAAGTAGAAATTTATGAATTATGCTTAACTCCACAGCTTCTTACTCCCAACTTCTTTCTTTTTTTTTTTTTTTTTTTTTTCCGAAGCTGGAAACGGGGAGAGACAGTCAGACAGACTCCCGCATGCGCCCGACCGGGATCCACCCGGCACGCCCACCAGGGGAGATGCTCTTCCCCTCCGGGGCGTCGCTCTGCTGCGACCAGAGCCACCCCAGCGCCTGGGGCAGAGGCCAAGGAGCCATCCCCAGCGCCCGGGCCATCCTTGCTCCAATGGAGCCTTGGCTGCGGGAGGAGAAGAGAGAGACAGAGAGGAAGGAAGGGGGGGTGGGGGTGGAGAAGAAAATGGGCGCCTCTCCTATGTGCCCTGGCCAGGAATCGAACCCGGGTCCCCCGCATGCCAGGCCGACGCTCTACTGCTGAGCCAACCGGCCAGGGCTACTCCCAACTTCTAATGAAAACTAAAAGCTGGTTTAAAAAATAATATTTCTGGTATTTGATAGGTTTTTTTCTTTTTGTTTTGATTTTTATTTAAGAGAGAGGAGGGGAGATAGTGAGACAGACTACTGTATGTGCCCTGACCAGGATCCACTTGGCAACCAACCCCAATGCTCAAAAAAACTGAGCCATCCTCAATGCCCAGCTGATGACGTTCAAACCAATTGAGCCACTGGCTGTGGGAGGGGAAGAGAGAAAGAAGGATGAGAGGGAGAGAAAGAGAGGCAGATGGTCACTTCTCATGTGTGCCCTGACCAGGGATTGGACCTAGGACATCTGTGCCCCAGACCTACACTCTGCCCACTGAGACGACTGACTAGGGCCTTTTTCCCCTTATGTTTCAGCTTTTTATTGTGGTAAAATGTAGGTAACCTAAAATTTACCATTTTAAAAAATTTTAGGTGTACAGTGCAGTGGCATTAAGTGCATTCACATTGTTGTGCCTCCACTTTCCATCTACAGAACACTTTTATTATCTCATATAAAAGTCATTGTTTTAATCAAGAGTTTCTTTAGAATCCATTGTTTTGTTTCTATATTCATTGCCACCATATTATTTCTGTTGCTTCCTAAATCATACTTTTTACATCAATGCTTCATGTCTTAATCCAATCAATATATTTTAGACTGATCTTTGAAAAAGCTCCAGTTTGTATAGAGAGATTCCATTGTGTTAAGGAAAAAGATTAATGCATGAAGCAAGTCTTCTCTAGCTTTATTTTCCACTTCTCTCCATTTGCTTAATGTGCTTATTGTTCCCCTTAAAAGTTCTTTAACCTTTCAAATCAGCTCTGCTTTCACCATACCTGGCAGCTTTTGCACCTGTTATACCATATCTTGGAATTCTCTTGCTCTGCCATCTCCCTTCATGCCTCTCTAAGTCACACTTAGTCAATCTAGGAGACCGTTCCAGATATCCCAATGTAGGCTGCACCCCCTTGTTGCCTGATCTGTACCACCACACAAATCTTAACTTTATCATTCAGTGCTCTTACACCACATGATCAGTATTTATTTTTCCATTAGGTTTAAATCCATCAGATGATAATATCCAGCACATTCCTGAGGCTTAATAAATATTTGTTGAATGTGTGACTATTTTAAACATTCCTTGACTGTCTTTTTTGAGCCGAAACAGAGTCATGCCTGTCTGGAAGATGCCATGCTAGTAAGACAAGATTGATAATAAAACAACTCAAATAAATTTATATCAGTTGATAATGTGCTAAGAAGAAAATTAAAGCAAGAAATGAGAGAGTCGCTGGCATGTTATTTAAAATAGATTCGTTAAAGTTTTTTTTGATAAGATAGCTTGATCAAAGACTTGAATGAAATGAGGTGCCATGGTGGATATCCAAGGAAAGAGTAATTCAGAAAGAGGGATTTTTCAAATGATGTGACATGGTATGTGCTTGTCTTAGTTGGGGAGCAAAGGCCAGTGCACACTGAGTATGGCTAGTGAGAGAGTGGAAAGAGAAGAGCAGGTGACAGGTCATGCAGGACCTTTAAGACCATGGTTGGCACTTTGAATGAAAGAGTAAGCTATGGCATGGTGGTGAACACAGAGGTGACATAGTATGATTTACTTTTTCAAAACTCTGGCAGATTTGCAAAGAGCAGGCTACAGAGGCAGTTAGTATGGAATTAGAGAGACTATTTAAAATTGTCCGTTGATTGATGGTGATCAAAGGAGAAATGATGAGAAGTGATTTGACTTAGAATAAATAAGGTAGATGTAATAACATTTGTTGATGAAGTTGATGTGAAATGAGGAAAAATAAAAAAATATTTATGGTTTGTTGTCATTTTAAGAAAGAAAAAATAAAGAAGTAAATTTATTGATAGTGATAATAAATTCAGTTTTGGGTGTAAAGTTTGAGATAATGAGATAATAGAAATATATCCAAGTGAAGAAAAGTGAGTAGAGACATGGACATATATATTAATAAATTTCATTTACTCATCATGTGCTCAGGAACAAAGTACTTAATGTCTTTGAGTCTCATTTTCTTAATCTATAAATTGACTCTGCTGGATTTTTTAAAAAAAATAAAGGTAATATATTTGCAAGTACCCAAAATATGCCAACATAATGTAAGCATTTAATAAGTTTTATAAAATTTTTCCTCAAATCAAAATGCAGTTTATTCTATAGAGTTTTTGTGATATTTAAATGAGGCATGAGGACATCTCTACAAACACAGAAATATAAAATATTATCATTGACAGTGTTACTAATAAGGATTTAGTACATTAAATTTGTTATTTATACTAAGGTTGCTTTTGAAAATAAAGCATCACCTTAAACAAATTTAGAAAATATAACATGTATTTCTTAGGCTCTTTGTGTAGTTGAAGTCTCAATCAAGAGAAGGTGTTTTATTTTCTTGACCTTTTCAGTCTTCAAGTTGATGGAAAATTATAGTTCTTAATCATTACTTGAATAAAAGTGGTATGAGCACCTAAGTATTATTTATGGTGTTAATTTTCTAGAAGATACATTATGAGTGGGATAATTTACCCTGCAAAGAAAATACTATAGCCACCTAGGAACCATGGCCACTTTTCAGTCTATAGAAATGGATATCATCCAGTGCTAGAAAGCAATTTTATTTGTATAATCTGGTTCCAGTTTGGTTAGATGTCAGATAAAGGAAGCAGAGCAAGCAGAATGTCCTCTCTGATAAAATCCACATTTGTATTACAGACTTATCACCAGTGCTCTTTATTCTGTAATCCTTGCCAATGTCAGCTACTCTAAGTCCTGAATACTCATGAGACGTTGGATTCTATTCAAAGACACTATTCCCTGTCTGCCCTCTTTATCAGCATAATGTAGAAAATGAAAAGAAGGATTTTATTTTGATAGCTATCACATCAGTGGTCATGAAAAGTAAAATAGAGAAATGACATTCATTTATTTAAGCTACTATATTCAGTTCCAAAAGTCAGAGAGAAGAGCTCAAGAGCAAGCTAGTCTTATCCGAGTTAAACTGGGACTACAATCTGATAGAAACTCACTGGTAAGTGTCTAACAACTGCTTTGATACAAAGAGAGAAATTCAAAAGAGATTTTCAACCAAAAGTAGAGTAAGTTATTTATGTTTTTATATTTCTTTTGCGAAAACCTATCTTGTCTGAGAGTGATTCTGGAAACCAAAATTGAAAGAAGCTAACAAATAATAAAATGTTAAAAGTAACAACTTGAAAACCAGTGTGAAAGTTAGTGCAGGAAGGCAGTTGGACACTATGTTATTAAATTTTGAGGAGAGTTCTGATGGAGCAGGAGGAGGAGGCAAAGCCTGTTTCTCCAACGGGTAACTCACCTGCCTTTCTTTTTGTGTGTGTTTCATCTCGAAGTCTGAGTTGTGATATGCTCCTCATCCTGATGTTTGCTTTAATAACTTGGATCATGAAAACTATGTCTAACCTACTAGTCTTGGTTTTCACTCTGATTATGATTTCTGTTATCTCTGTGACTGACCGGTTAGTTTTTGCTTATTTTTTCTTCACCATTTCCCACTGTTTGCCTGACTTGTGACTGCTTACT
This sequence comes from Saccopteryx leptura, assembly GCF_036850995.1. Taxonomy (NCBI): domain Eukaryota; kingdom Metazoa; phylum Chordata; class Mammalia; order Chiroptera; family Emballonuridae; genus Saccopteryx; species Saccopteryx leptura. The sequence continues at coordinate 175,409,316 of NC_089504.1, read as the reverse complement.
GCCTTTTCTACTTGATGGCTTTGCTTGTATATCAGATCCTCCGACTTGCTTAACTTTATTACAGTGGCCTGTAGAAAGAGCCAGATATATTCCCTAACAATAAAGATTAGTCTGAATAAGGGTAATGTTAAGAACCAATTGAATGTGTTTTCCAAGCTCTTTTTTTGTATATTTAATATAAGGCTGAGAAAGCCTTTTTTTTTAGATTTTATTTATTCATTTTTTTATAAAAAGGAGACAGAGAGAGAAAGAGAGAGAAGGAGGGAGGAGCAGAAAGCATCACTCCCATATGTGTCTTGACCAGGCAAACCCAGGGTTTTGAATCAGCGACCTCAAAATTCCAGGTCGACACTTGATCCACTGTGTCACCGCAGGTCAGGCACTTTTTTTGTATCTTTCTGAAGTAAAAAAAGCAGGGAGGCAGACAGACAGATTTCCGCATGTGCCCAACCGGGATCCACCCGGCATGCCCACCAGGGGGCGATGCTCTGGCTATCTGAGGCGCTGCTTCGTTGCAACCAGAGCCATTCTAGCACCTGAGGCAGAGGCCATGGAGCCATCCTCAGCACCCAGGGCCACCTTTGCTCCAATGGAGCCTTGGCTGTGGGAGGGGAAGAAAGAGATAGAGAGAAAGGAGATGGGGAAGGGTGGAGAAGCCAATGGGCACTTCTCCTGTGTGCCCTGGCTGGGAATAGAACCTGAGACTTCCACACAGGCTTTACCACTGAGCCAACCGGCCAGGGTCTCCAAGCTCTTTTACAGTCATGGTGCCAGCAATATTCCTCTGAGTACAAAAGCCAAGAGGCACCCCTATTATCTTTGATTATGTTTTTATTTTTCTTTAATAGAGAGAAAATCCCCTGGCTCCAACATGTCTCACTAAGGGAAAAAAAAAAAAAAAAAAATATATATATATATATATATATATATATATATATATATATGTATGTATGTATTGCTATTTGCAAAGCTATTGGCTCTCCTACAGAATATATCACTTTACTCATAAAATTAATAAATACTTTCTGAATGAGCATAGCATGATGGTAAACACCACAAAGTATTTAAGCAAGACTCAGACGTAACACCCTCATCTGATCAGTGCTGGACACCTGGACCCAAGGGGCATCTATGAATCTTGATAGCTATACTGAAGTATGTATGAGGCAGTTTTCCTAGGCTCCACATAAAATCATGGCATCTAATATAAAAGCATGAAAATATCTTGTCCTGTGACATTATTTAGTCCATTTAGGGGAGATAATTACAGAATGTAGACTTAAGGAAGGAAGAAAATGTTGGAATCCATGGGAGTCCGAAAGGACCAGAGTAACAGGCTTTACTGAAAGGAAGAAAGGAACCTTGCCAGGCATGTCTCCGGGAGAAGTGCACCAAAACAGACTCTGAGGCAAAAATTTATTAAGGTGGGGAGAGCTTTGAGCAAGTGTGCGTTGAGTCAGCAGTTCTGGTATGCTCCCTTTTGCAGTTTTACGATTTCGGCTTCCTGGAATGCTTCTCCATGGGGTGGTCGACCAGCTTCCTAGAACTGTTCTGCTTCAGGGGCGATAGTAAGTAAGCAAGGGTGGGGTCAGATAGACAAGTGGGACATCAAGGGCAGCTGAAAGTTCTGGTGAATTCATGTATCTATCAGAAAGGAGTTGCATATACTTTCACCTTACAATTTTTTTTAAAACCACACAGTAATAAATAACGTTCCAATTAGACTAAGCAATATTTAAAAAGACTTTATTGTTCTGTGTAGATTTATATTTAGAAATTTTTTTTTAGAATAATCCTAAAATAGCTTACCACATAAGTGTGTGAAAATATTTTTATGAAGATTCTTGCAATGTGATAGACAGGAGTGTGTACATGTATATGATGATTTCCTATCATCTTATTTTTATGAGTCCAAATATATATCAGTATTTTAATATCTGTTATATTGTATTAAAAAGCAACATTGTAACTTTTACTGTGAGTAACTTTTAACATCCCAACAGATGAACTTGCAGCTGAATTCCCTTCCCAGATGCTCTCATTAGTTATACATTCTTTTTTTCCATTTATTTTACAAATCTTTTTATCAGAAATATTTCCAAACTGTTTTAGGACCCAAAGATTCATTTCTAATAGCAAATAAAGTACCAGATTCCGGATAAGGGTTGTCTTTAAATTAAACTCTTTTCACAAAGGAGGACCCTTCTATTTCTACCAGGTCATTTCTTTTCAAATTAGACTATAAGATAATAGTTACCTATCTTGGCATCTGAGAAAGACACACGGGGTTTTAGTACCAACTGTTTCACTTTCTGGCCATGTGAATTCTAGCAAGTCAGATATTCTTTCAATCACCTTTGTTCTTATCTGGTAAATTAAGATAATACAATTCTAGAACTCACAGGGTTATTCTTAGGATAACATGTGATCATACATATAAAGCACCCAGCAGGGGGTTAAATAGTATTCATTATCAGTTTGAATCTAATTAGGGAATGCCCAGGTAGAAAGGTGAGAATAATTATTCACAGGTTTGTCTTTAAGAATCCATAAGAGACATCTAATTTTAACAAAACAAAGGAGGGTAAAGAGTACTTGTATATACTGAAGGGGGCTGGGGGAAGAGGAGGAGATGCTGGGTTGTGAGAGGCCAGCTATGTACTAGAGCCCAGAGCGCCTGCGCAGTATCTATGACAAAAAAACAACAACAAAAAACCGACATGACCCGGAAGTGGGAGTGCTTGCGCAGTTGCTCCCACAGTTACATAACCTGCTGCCTTACCTCTAGTTCAGCGGAAGGGGGTGGCACCTGCATGGATTCTTCTGCACGGCATAAAACTGGTTTTGGGAAATGGAGTGCCTGGCAGTTTCTGTGGCTTTCTCTACCCAGTGGACACTCCTCCTGCATTCTTTTCCCTCACCCTCCTCACCTCCCATGGAACCTCTTGACCCCGACATGGGTAATAAGGAATTTTCAGCTTGCTAAACTCAACTCAGTGAAATATATTTAACTATGTGAACCAGGATCTCGAGAAGAATATGAAAGTGGACTGGAATGCACAATTTAAGTAACCTCATAGATGGGACGGTGATAACGGTAAGTCTTTTTTAAAATTTTTTAATTTCTTTTTTTCTGAAATTGGAAACGGGGAGGCAGTCAGACAGACTCCCGCATGCACCCAACCGGGATCCACCTGGCATGCCCACCAGGGGGCGATGCTCTGCCCATCTGGGGCTTAGCTCTGTTGCGACCAGAGCCATTTTAGTGCCTGAGGCAGAGGCCACAGAGCCATCCCCAGCACCCGGTCCAACTCTGCTCCAGTGGAGCCTTGGCTGGGGGAGGGGAAGAGAGAGACAGAGAGGAAGGAGAGGGAGAGGGGTGGAGAAGCAGATGGGCGCTTCTCCTGTGTGCCCTGGCCAGGAATCGAACCCGGGACTCCTGCATGCCTGGCCAATGTACCACTGAGCAAACCGGCCAGGGCCATATAATGGTAAGTCTTGACTAACCATGTAACCAAAACGCTCAGTTAGCTAAGAACCGAACTTAGGAAACCTGAATCTCAACTCAGAGCCACTTCAAACTTTTGAAATATATCTCTGGAATAAATTTCCTTGGCTTTTATTTGCTTGCATGCTTTGCTTTGTTCTAAGTTAATGCAACGATTTTGTGACATGAACTGCAGATCACAAATCTTCTATAATTTAGAACTACTCTGGATCAGTTTAGTCCAAACTTGAATTTACTTCTGATCAAACAATAGTAACATTCCCCCCAGGATAGGCAACTCAGAATTCTGAAATGTATTTCTCTAAATAATGACAAATTTCAAAGCAAACTGTATTGCTCACAAAAATTAGGGGATATTTTATTGCTTCATATGAAGCAGTATATTGTGCTGTTGGGCAAACAAGTGTGTTAGGCTTGCTCACTTGTACTTTGCCTGATTGGTGCATGAGTGCGGGGCAGTACCATGTGTGTGTAGTCTATGTAAGGCTGCAGGTGCTGCCCTCAGGGCAGCAGATTGTAAATTGCAATTGCCTGCCGCCATTGGGAGGGGCCATTGTTTGCTATTGTTGGCTGGAGAAAGGGTCCTGCCCTTCTATTTTGCTTGTGAGTCGTGAGAGAGAGGGAGAAGCAGTTTTCCCTCCTGCTTGCTCATCTGCCATTGTGTGACTCTAATAAACGGAATGGCCCACCATCCTTCGATTCCACAGTTCCTTTACCATCTGCCCAAATTCAGTGTGAATCTGCATGGACAGGGCACTAGCATTACATTTGCCCATTTCTGTAGCAATCTTGTTCTATTTTCTTGTTCACTTACTGAAGTATAAGAGATGACAAGCTTCCTCTGACAAGGTTTTAATTAGTTTCCATATGTGATAAGTTTATACCATGTGGTCCTAAAATTTTCTTTTTTTGTGTGGGAAAAAAAGGCCACAAACTGTTTTAATTACTTACCTGCATAAGTTCTGATAGTTCCCCAACAGATGGCTTTGACACTTTTTTGCTTGATTATGCTTCTGATATTTTTAAGCTTTGCTCTTTATTCCAGCAGTTCAGATGGAGTGGTTTACTTTCTGAGAAACTGTATTAAAGAAAAAGTAAAAGATTGACTGTAGGTCAACTGAAGGATTTTTGCAATTAAGCTCAATTACAGGCAATGACTGAAATACATTTAAAAGGGCCTTTCCTAAAGGGTGAATGAATGCTATCCTCTGATTCTGACAATAGAGTACTTGTAGGACATTTTCAGTATGAACAAGGTTCTAACTTGCCGTTTGGTTTGAGCTTCATTTAGTTTCCACAGCTGCACCAGACCAACAGCCAGAATGGGCAAAGGTAGATAAGGCACTGATCTCAGGAATGAGTTCTTTCTATAACAGATAAATCTTTTCATTCTTTCAGAGGAGGGTGCTAATTGTACTGCCCCGGGGGAGTTAAGCAGAGATATTTACTTTCTCTTTCTCTTCCCTTTTCTCCTTTACCGGGGCTAGTTTTATGCCTGGCAGAGCAGCTGTGGAAACTAAATGAAGCTCAAACCAAACGACAAGTTAGAACCAAACGGTGGTCCTCAGAAAAGTTTGAAGACAACACTGACAATTTCTTTTCTTTCTTTTTTTTTTTTTTTCTTCTTCCAACTGAGAGGAGGGGAGATGGAGAGACAGAATCCTGCATGTGCCCTGACTGGGATCCACCCGGCAACCCCTGTCTGGAGCTGATGCTCTGCCCATCTGAGGCTATGCTCTCAACTGAGCTACTTTTAGCACCTGATGCGAAGCCTCCACAGAGCATTGAGGGGCTGATGTGCTTGAACCAACTGCACCATGGCTGTGGGAGGAGAAAAAAGAGAAAGAGAGAAGAGATGAGGGATGGAAAAGCAGATGGTTACTTCTCTTGTGTGCCCTGACTAGGAATCAAATCCAGGACTTCCACATGCCTGGCCAGTGCTCTACCACCGAGCCAACCAGCCAGAGTTGGTCATTCCCTCTGATCCCAGAGATTCTGCTATACCTCTTTGACAGCCCGGAATATTCCTTTGCCCTTTCTCTCCTCTTTTTCAAATTTCTGCTTGAAATTCACTTCTTCAAGAAGTTTTTCTTCAAGCTTATCATCTACCTTAATTATCACTCAAAGTATTTTGTTTGAGATTTACTACATGAACATTTATTCTTATTCACATATTGATCTCTTTTTAATACAATGTAATTCTTATGTCTTTACATAGATTTTAAAATCTTTCAAAGACCAGATAGATAAACACTTCCATTTTTTTCATGCTGTGGAAATACGTGTTTAATCTCTATCCAGAAATTTTGAACTCCCCCTTCTCTGAACTTGTTGTTTTGCTGAGGTTGATTTGTGTTCCCAGTTTCTTTCCTCTTGACTTTCTTGCTTTATCACTATTCTTTAGTTTTAGCAGATGTGGGCATTTAGCCTCATCTGATATTTCCTCATTATTTATTATTTCTTTTATTCCCCCATGCACTTTCCCTCTGGCTATCAGCACACTATCATCTGTGTCTGTGTGTTATGTGTATGTGTTTTTTTGCTAATCCCTTCACCTTATTCTATCCAGTCTCCAACATACCTCCTCTGACAGCTGTCAGTCTGTTCATGTGTCCATACTTCTGTTTCTAGTTTATCAGTTTCTTTTGCTCATTAGATTTCACATATAAGTGTGATTATATGGTATGTGTTTTTCTCTATTTCACTTAGCATAATAATCTCCAGGTTCATCTGTACAGTGGTACCTTGAGATACAAATTTAATTCGTTCTGTAACCAAGCTCGTAAGTCAATCAACTCATATATCAAACTGCTGATACTAGACCCATGCGCCAACGCACCAACTAGCGGCAGCTTCCTGAATCATGACTTGTATCTCAGAATTTTGCTCAGATCTTGAACAAAAATATGGACCGGGTCGCAGCTCGTATCTTAAAAATTCATATGTTGGTCTGTTCATATCTCAAGGTACCACTGTACTATTACAAAAGGTAAGATTTCCTTCTTTTTTTTTAAATTCAGTGAGAGGAGAGGAGGCAGAGAGACAGACTCCAGCATGCACCCCAGCCAGGATCCACCTGGCAAGCACACTAGGTGGCAACACTCTGTCCATCTGCGGCCCTTGCTCCATTGCAACTGGAGCCATTTTTAGTACCTGAGGTGGAGGCCATGGAGCCATCCTCAGCACCCAGAGCCAACTTGTTCCAATGGAGCCTTGGCTGCAGGAAAGGGAGAGAGAGAGAAAGTAAGGGGAGGGAGAGGAGTGGAGAAGAAGATGGTCACTTCTCCTGTGTGTCTTGACTACACGCCGGGCCGATACTCTACCACTGAGCCAAACAGCCAGGTCCTGGATTTACCTTTCTTGATGTCAGATTAAAAGGTTCTGATACAGAGACAGAATTTTCTGGGGCACAATTCCATGTTGTGTTGTGTTTTTTTGTAACTGTAAACCCTTTGTCACCATTCTTTAGCTCTATATTCCATTTTAATCTTTCAAACTGCAGTGACTTCATTTGTAGTTGATTGAAAATTTGTTCCCTCTTTACCAAATTTTCTTAATCCAAATTCTTATAAAGAAACTAAACAATAATATGGAAGGAAGTAGCTAAGCATAACTGATGCCTTTATTTAGATATTTTGGTCATTTTAGCAAACAGGATAAATTCCTTATAACAGCACAATGAAAAGTAGTATATTTGGCCATTCCAAAATGTTAATATTACTCCTACTAATAAACTCAAATCAGTGTTGTAGAAAAACCAATGTAGCTATTTTTGCAAAGAGAATATAGCAACGTCATAGAATAGTTCATTCAACTTGACATATTCTAAGCAGCTAATTCCAGACTTCCATTATTATACGGTACAGGCCTATGAAAGGTGGGACTCCCTGATGCCATCACAATGAAGATTTTGGCATCTTCTAACATTAGGGACTAAGAATGGCCTAAACTATTGCCAAATACCAAGAATTCATTATCATGATCAAAAACATTCAAAACAACAGTAAGAAGCAAAGCCTTATTGTTTCCTGACCCAAAACCCAAAACTGGCCCTACAGACTGAATTTCCCCACTATTAATAATAGTGACATCCACTAATGTAGCTTAAATTCTTCAACATCTTAATCGTTGTTTAAATACTTTCTACTCTCTCATAGTACAAACACTTGTTTCTTTTTGTCCATGCTACTTCAGAAAAGATTTCCAGTTGTCTTTCCACAGTGCATCCAGCCGAGGAGGCCTCTTCACTTCCCGAGTGCATCTTACCCTCCAACTCCAAGACTAGAAGTCCTGTTGCTCTAGGACGCAGCCCTATGGGCAAAGGATGACAGCATTCTGTTCTCAAGTGTCACACACAGCACTGCAAACCAGGCCCAATTACCTCTGGACGGATTAGTGCAAAAACACTTGTATCACAGGTGCACTTAGGCCAGTTCTAAACTCCGTCTGTGTTTGTGTGACAAGTAAGACTCCATAATGTGGTTGAAGCCAAGACCTTTTCCTCAACATTGGCTTCACTGGCAGAACCACTTACAGTTGCAAAGTAGGGCATGTCATACTTAGCGGAGACTATTTCCTGCCCCAGACTCTCCACTTGCAATGATGGACTCATTTGTTTCATCTCTGGCTATTTGCTCCTAAGCCACTTCAGCTACTACAAAGATATGTGGATCCATACCATCCATGTTCTGACCACTGTATGCATTAATAATGTCTTTTCCATAAATAGGCAGCTGTGGTATAAGGGACTATACCACAACATGTATAAATAAGTTTGGAATCAGTAAAGCGGACTCTGAGGTTGTGGAGCACAGCAGGCTCATGAAGATAGCTGAAGGCTGTGAGGTCATTTTCACCCATAAGTATGTCAAGGTTTCTTAAGTGAGGCAGTTCCCTGGTCTTTGGATCTAGACGATATTCCAAATCCTTACCTTCCTCAAGGTGAAGCATGAGGACTTTATTTCCCGGTTTGTAATATTTGAGCAGCTCTGCTAATTTCCAAATTTCCTCAGGATCAGGTGTCCAAACTCTGGTAGAGTTTGGATAGGGCAGGGGTCAGGAAACTTTTTGGCTGGGAAAGCCATGAACGCCACATATTTTAATATGTAATTCCTTGAGAGCCATACAATGACCTGTGTTCATTATGCATTTTCCAATAAAAATTTGGTGTTGTCCCGGAGGACAGCTGTGATTGGCTCCAGCCACCGACACCATGAACATGAGTGGTAGGAAATGAATGGATTGTAATACATGAGAATGTTTTATATGTTTAACGTTATTATTTTTTTTTATTAAAGATTTGTCTGCGAGCCAGATGCAGCCATCAAAAGAGCCACATCTGGGTTGCAAGCCATAGGTTCCCGACTCCTGGGATAGGGCCATGGTGGGCCCGGGGTGCCAACCCCCTCCCCCACTTCCGCCTGTGCAGGGGCCGCACCTTGCCTGGACAGCTGCCTTCTGGGCCTAGGAAGGTTCGGCTGCTGCTGCTGCCAGGAGAAGCAGGGCAGGGTCAGACCGCAAATAATCTTAAGTGAAGAAAGAATTATAGGACTCATCACAAAACATTTACTTATTCTTGGGAATATTTTTAGTAGAGAGTTTAGTTTAAAGTAAATTACTTTTGTAGCTGTAACCAAAGCCCCAATGCAGTATTTTGAGCAGAGGAGTATAATTATATGACTTGAGTTACATTTTAGAATTGACTATATGGAAAAAGTAAAATTAAGAAGAATTAGGAGACTGTTGAAATAGACCAAGTAAGAGATGAGTATTATGAAAACATTGATAGCTCTATAGGTCCCCTGCATGTGCAAACATTCTAGAATGGAAGACTGAAGAGCCAAGGGAGCTGGCTTTATTTTATTTTATTTTTTAAGTGAGAGATGGGGAAGCAGAGAGACAAATTCGCTTTGCACCACAGGGCTCCATGCTGGCAAGACCCTACTGGGCCAGGCTCTGCCCATCTGAGGACATTGTTACTCAGCAACTAAGCTATTTTAGCAACTGAGGTGAGCCATGGAGCCATCCTCAGTGCTGGGGCCAACTTGCTTGACCCAATCTAGCCATGGCTGTGGAAGGAGGAGGAGAAAGAAAGAGAGAACAAGAAGGAAGAGGGGAGAAGGGTGGAGAAGCAAATGGTCGCTTTTCCTGTGTGCCCTGACCAAGAATTCAACCCCAGACTTCTACAGCCCACCAGTGCTCTACGTCTGAGCCAATGGGCCAGGGCCAGCAGGTTGAGTTTTAATCTTATTTTACTGTGGCTTCAGTTTAACTTCTTTCTGGGTGCCACATATAAGTCAATGTAATGAATATTAAGTTGTCCTATAACAGCACTCTAAATATATAGAATATAAGCATTTAATTAACCGTCTCCCTCCTGTACATTTGCATCCGCATAGAAGAGTGTTTGGATATTTTCATTCAAATGTTAGTGACACTAATGAACAAAAGAAAATGTCAACGACTTGCTTTATACTCAAAATTATTTTCTTTTAAAATTCAAAAAATGTTGTGATTGATTTACTTATATAATATAAATTGAATGAATGTTTCTTTTAAGTATCAACCCATTTATTACTAATGAGCTAAACAAGTGTGCTCCTTTATATAATGTTTATATATTTAAAGATATGTCAGAGTAAAAGTATTGATTAAATTATAGCACAACAATTATTGAAATCAAATAGAATTCCTAAAACATGGGTATAAATCATATTTTCATTAAATATGTTAGCTCTCCAAAACATAGTCCTGCATAATGATTGACGTGTGCTCTGAATAAATTTACTGAGCATTAAGCGGACCTGTGCTCCATGTCAGTGGTATTATTCAAGCCTTACATACCTATTTGCTAAGGTATTGGTAAAGCTTGAGTAACAATCATGGAAAATTCTTAGGACCATATTTAACACGCAATGAATTATTCTCATTTATAAAATAAAAGAAAGGATGCCTTTACAGTTGGAAAAATTTAAAGGATCTGTAAGATAATATCTATGTATTATTACTCCTTTAAAATTTAGACTTTCTGGCCCTGGCCGGTTGGCTCAGCGGTAGAGCGTCGGCCTGGCGTGCGGGGGACCCAGGTTCGATTCCCGGCCAGGGTACATAGGAGAAGTGACCATTTGCTTCTCCACCCCCCCCCCCCTTCCTCTCTGTCTCTCTCTTCCCCTCCCGCAGCCAAGGCTCCATTGGAGCAAAGATGGCCCGGGCACTGGGGATGGCTCCTTGGCCTCTGCCCCAGGCGCTAGAGTGGCTCTGGTCGCAGCAAAGCTACACCCGGAGGGGCAGAGCATCGCCCCCTGGTGGGCAGGGCGTCGCTCCTGGTGGGCGTGCCGGGTGGATCCCGGTCGGGCGCATGCAGGAGTCTGTCTGACTGTCTCTCCCTGTTTCCAGCTTCAGAAAAATACAAAATAAATAAATAAATAAATAAATAAATAAATAAATAAATAAATAAATAAAATTTAGACTTTCTGCATTCTATCTTCTAGCTACCTCATCATGGATGAATAATTTAAGATAATGCAAAGAGAATTTTCATAAATTCTTCAAGCAGATAATAATTTGAATTGACAAAAACTGACAATAAAACAAAGGATGCCAAAGAATCACCTTTTTTCTCCTTGTTTCTGAGAAAATATCTTACACTTTTTTTTAGAAAGAAACTGCAATATACAAATTGTTAAATGTTAATCTCTGAATTTTTTAAAGTACTTAGTCAAGCAATTGGATAATTTATAATCTGGCTCAGTTGTAGTTGGATTATTGATATTCCAAAATAAACTCTAAATAAATTATTTTGATGGATATATTTTATTATCAGCAAAATGACACCTCAAACCTTCATCTGAGTTCATAGGATAAGACAATGGCAATAGCAAATTGCTGGGACTATTTGCTCACGATAAGAAAAATATATTATTAATGGGTTATACTTAACTTAGTATATAGGGTTTAGTTAGCAAGTGAAAAACAGTTTGTTTTTTTGTTAAACAGTAAGTGTTGATGCAGTGAAACAATTCTAAATTTTTCAAGGGATTTTCATTGACAGAAAAAAGTTTATGTCAGGTAAGCTCTTGCTGTCTTCTATCTTCTCAATTTTTATAATTTATTTTAAAATGTTTTGAGCACACATTTTTTATGAGAGGATACTGTGGAAGATACAAAGATAAGTAAGCATTACTCGTATTGTCTTAATGTAAGGAAGAATCTTATAGCTAACCAGAGAGGTACAAATATTAAATGTACTTAAAATAAGCAGGAGCTCAGTCTGGCCAGGGAATTGCAATAAGCTTACAAAAAAAGAAAAAAAAAAAAGAAAAAGGGCGTGTCATTTGATCGGCATTCTAACAAACTGGTTACAACATTTTGGATGGAGAAAAGACCACTGCAAGTTTTTGAGATGACAATTCTTGTGGTATGTATTAAAAGATTATGGAGAGTGAAAATAATTGAGGCAGAAAGAGCAATTCAGAACTCATTTTAGAAAAAAGCTAGCTAGTTTTTTTTTAGCTAAATTGATTTTAGGGCCTCCACTTGAATAAAAATAAAACTAAGATAAACCAGTTTTTGTTTCTACTTAAACGATCTTTCTATATTATTGGCTCTATATCATTTAAATTTATTTATTTTTTGTTTTTTGAAAAATTTTTATTGACTTTATTGGGGTGACATTGGTTAATAAAAGTATACAAGTCTCAGGTATACAATTCTATAGTACATCATCTGTATTTATGTGTTCACCACCCCAAGTCAACTTTCTCTCCATCACTATCTACCCCTCCTCTACCCTCCTGCACTCCTCCATTTCCTCCCAGCCACCGCTTTCCCTCCTGCAGTCCCCAAACTGCTGTCTGTGTCTGTAAGGTTTTTTCTTTGCTTAATCCCTTTTGATTTATTAAAAAGTGAAAGTACAAATAAAGTTAAAAATATTGTGAGTATATAAAAATATATACTATATATATGTGCATATATATATGTATCTTAAGAAACTTGAAAATATATTTAGGCCATAATTTCTAAGTTTGAGTAACTGAATCCCAGAACTGGAGGAAAGAGGGATGCATGATTCCAGCTGATGAGGTGTCTACTCCAGGCAAGCTAATGATCTTGCTCCCTGCATAGCAGAGTCTGAGAAAAAGATCTATATTCAGGAAATTGATAGGGGATTGGTCTTAGATCATCCCCTTTGGAGTGCTAAGTGGACTGGAAGCCAATTCTATGAGGAGCTCTGGAACTAAGATAATACTGAGGATAGTTTTGGATAGGGCGAGGGAGTCAGCCTTTGCACCACCACATCTAACATTTAGTAAATAATCCTCAAAGTGAGAATTATCAGAAAGTCAGCTACCAGTACTCTTGGCAGTGGAAGGAATAAGTGCTTCAATCCTGAAAAGACTAGCATGACCATCCATGTAGGCAATATACAGTAATGAAGTATGTCAATGAGTAGACATGAAGGTTATGTGTTAAAAGAGTTCCCTAAGAAGAAAGTATCAGCACTGTGGAGCAATTTCCATTGAAAAAGTTAAGTTGTCATTGTATTATACCATGACTTAATTAATTATTTCCAATTGTTCTTTTAAAAAATATATTCTAATATTATAATACAATAATAGATATCTCATTAGTTATAGTTTTCCACTGGAAAATTCCTTTGGAAAATTTGCTCTAATGTGTTTCAATTTTAATATTTTAGAGAGGAATATAAATACTGATTATATAAAGAATAAAATCTATCCATTTCTAAAAATTTTCAACCACACAAGTACATGACTCAATTCACTCAAGTCTCAATCTAACAAATCTAGAAATTAATTTGTAAATGGTAGCCTGAAACAAAACCATTAAAATTTTCTCATGAGTTTAAAGACTTATGTTAATTTTGCTTATATCCTAGCTTCATCCTTTTCAAGTAATGTTGCCCACTAAGTCACATAGTCTTACAATATACTCTTACTGTGAATTTACAAGGCATTGATATGATCTAGTTTAGCATCGGCTGGAGCCATCTTGGTGGCTGTATGAGCCAGGCAGGAAGTGGAGGGAAGGGTCATGTAATTACTACTGCAGGATGATTCTACAACTTGTATTAAGAAATCATTATGAAACTATGCCTGATCACTATGATTATTTTTACCTTTTATCACTATCAGCCCACTGCCTATTCTTTAGTGGGAGCACACACACATAACAATATGACACAGTTGTATATGGTGACAGATAGACTTTAGGAGAGCAAAGGGTCTATCTAGAAATGCTCATTCAGTATGTTTAGTGAAGAAACTCAAATGTGTGCTTTAAAAGCTACCCAGGTGGTTTACACATAAAGCTGAATTGAGAACCATAGCCTAAGCTCATTATACTGTATTTCTCTGCATTTTAAAAGCAAAAAGGAAAGGTAGTCAAGTTTCTCAGATTGCTTATTGTTAATAGTCCTGTCAGAATTATACACTGAAGGTCATGTATCAAGGATGTCTCCAATTTCCTCTTCCTGTTTATTTTAATATCACAACCATCTGCTATACTCATAAACTCCTAAAATTGTTCCTTAAGTTATTATGTATGCAATAAAATATTGCAGATAAATAGGACATATTGGTAACACAGTAAAATTGTTGCATCAATGATGCAAATAAGTAAAATACTTAAGTACAAATCTGTTTTATTTTCCCTAGAGTATTTTTTTTCTGTTGTAAATACTTTTGATATTCTTGACTTGTTTCCATTAGCAAAATTTTACTTATATTTACACTAATGATGATGTGAATAATAATTTATTAATGGTATTTAAATAGAATTAGGATACTCAGTGTTACTACCAAGGGAGATTTTCAATCTGGTGACATAATAAAATAACACATTCATGTTCACTAAGTAATAGGTGCTGAACTACACAGGTATGTTACATTGCTTTAAACTGAGCACCTACATGTTAGACATTTTTCACATGCAGTTAATCTTCAAAACAATTTCGGGGTTAGAGAAGCAGCCAGGCCCTCCACTGTGCAGATAATGTAGTTGAGGCTCAGAGAGCGAAAGTCAGTCACCTGAGATCTCACAGCAGAACCGAAGCCAAAGTGAATGCAGGCCAAACACACTTTCTAAAGCAGTGGTCCCCAACCCCCGGGTTGCAGACTGGTACTGGTCCGTGGGCCATTTGGTATCGGTGCACAGAGGAAGAATAAATAACTTACATTATTTCTGTTTTATTTATATTTAAGTCTGAATGATGTTTTATTTTTTTAAGTGACCAGATTCCCTCTGTTACATCCGTCTAAGACTCACTCTTGACGCTTGTCTTGGTCACGTGATACATTTATCCGTCCCACCCTAAAGGCCGGTCCGTGAAAATATTTTCTGACATTAAACCGGTCTGTGGCCCAAAAAAGGTTGGGGACCACTGCTCTAAAGCACTTGCCTTTTGCCTTATACACATATAATTTTTATTTTATTTTATTTATTCATTTGTAGAGAGGAGAGAGAGAGGGAGACAGAGAGACAGAGAGAAAGAAGGTGAGGAGCTGGAAGCATCAACTCCCATATGTACCTTGACCAGGCAAGCCCAGGGTTTTGAACCGGCGACCTCAGCATTTCCAGGTCGACGCTTTATCCACTGCGCCATACAGGTCAGGCAATACGCATATAATGATGACAATATTTGTGTTTAGTGTCCTTGGCAAACAGCACTTCTAATTTTTTCTAGAAATAACATTTGTTTAGCAGCTGACAGAGTAGAAATGTAGTGTAGGAAAGCACTGTGTTATGAAACAAGAAATCTAGGCTTATATTATTCCTTAACCAAATGGATTTCTATCATAAGAATGTAAGATCATGGACTTTAGAATTAAAGAATCCTGGGTCAAATTACTTCTAGTAAGAGCTTTCCCTTATTATTTATTCAGCTTCTTCATCTGAAATATTGAGGATAATATGGAATCTATAGCTTAACACTGTTGAGAAAGTTTAATGCAATACTACCTCTTTTATAAAATATCTATTAAAAAATCACTTATATAGTAGGTACTTTATAAATACAGTTATTGTTATTATTAACAAAAATTTTTATTAATTAATCAACTGTATTATTGTTTTACCTCAGCTTCAGAAAAATAGATATACTTTAAGAGCTGAAGGCTTACATGAATAGATGTTACTGATATAACATATAAAACTGTATATGATATGTAAAGGTCTGTGAGCTTTTTTTTATACTGCAACACTAGGTCTAGGGAACTTAATTGAGTCTTCTGAATAAAATGGTATGGTATATTAGAAGAGTAATGCTTAAATAATTATTGAGGCCTGATCTGTGGTGGTGCAGTGGATAGAGCATTGACCTGGAGTGCTGAGGTCACCAGTTTGAAACTCTGGGCTTGCCCGGTTAAGGCACAGATGAGAAGCAACTATGAGTTGATGCTTCCCACTCTTCTCCCTCTTCTTTCTCTCTCTCTCTCTCTCTCTCCTCTCTTTAAAATTAATAAATAAAATCTTTAAAAAAATAATTGGGTCATGGCATGAGGGATAAATTATCTGGGTAAATTTGTATGGAAAGGGTATTGGTGACCTTGAACTTAAGGCTAAATCTAAAAATATTGGAAGCAGGTGTATCCAAATACTTTTCCTAAAATGTAGAGGGTGATATTTTGGGAATCCCACATGTTTAGTACATTCTTTCCACATTTATTGTAAAGATGACAACTAGTATATTAGCTCCTTTTAGAAGACAGTGAAAGTAATCACTAAAAATTTTAAAAGTAACAAAAATATTTACATTACTGTTGGAAATGTACTTAGTGTGATGCTAGATATAGAGCAATATGAAGCAACTAACAAGGTTCAATATCAATGACCATTTTTGAGAAAATGATGTAAACTATAGAAAGTCAGAAGAAATCTTCACAGAGTCTCATATATAAATTGATCTTTTAAAAGCCTAGTTTTAGAAGGAGCATTGCAGGAGAGATGTTTTCAACCATTTGGAAATTGAGTTAGGTGAGCCATGCAAGTATAGACATTGCCAATTCTAAAAAAGAAAAATAATGTGGAAGTTTAAAATTTATATTTTTCTCATATGGCAGATATCTTCCCTACTGCAATAAACAATACAAACAGGAAGGAGGCTGGATAGACATTGTATATCTAAAGTCAAGGCAGGATAGGACAGAAAGCTGTGTATAAATGTGACTCCATGAAACAGTGAATGAATGATTAAATAAATGTATAGCAAAAATCAAAATATTTATCAAAGCAATACAAGGAATAATAGATTATTGATTTCAATGACAAATTGGTAAGCCACCATAATTCAGAGAAATAGCTTGGAAAGGGAGGTCAAAGTGAGATGATTAAGAGCATAAGCAACAAAGTTGGGTTAATGGTTTATATCAAGATTGTACAATTTGCCTGACCAGGTGGTGGCGCAGTGGATAGAGTGTTGAACTGGGATGCTGAGGACCCAGGTTTGAGACCCCGAGGTCGCCAGTTTAAGCACGGGCTCATCTGGTTTGAGCAAAAGCTCACCATCTTGAACCCAAGGTTGCTGGCTCCAACAAGGGGTTCCTCTGTCTGCTGAAGGCCCACAGTCAAGGCACATATGAGAAAGCAATCAATAAACAACTAAGGTGTTGCAACGCGCAATGAAAAACTAATGATTGATTCCTGTCTGTCTGTCCCTGTCTATCCCTCTCTCTGACTCACTCTTTGTCTCTGTAAAAAAAAAAAAAAAAAAAGATTGTACAATTTAGTAGCTATATGAGTCAGGGAGCTATTTTATTCCTTTTTACTTCAGTTTTCATATCTGTTAAATGGAGGTAATAATTTCTATAGAATTTTAAATTAATTATTACATGTAAAGTGCTATTATATTAATACCTCTGAAGGTAGCTATTATAGTAATAAGAGGTGTGAAAAAATCAGAAGAAAAATAAATAATGTAACAGGAGAAAAAATTAAGGATATAAGAAAGAATCATAAAGATAACTTTAAAGTATTGGCATTAATAATAATACATGTTTTAGTTATAAATATATTAGGTTAAACCATATGGAAGTGATGTTTTGTGGGTCATAAAATGTCAAATATAAGTAATTTTATGTGAGTTAACTGACCTAAAATCATAAGTGGATTTAAAAAATTCTCTTTGAAAGAAATTAATTTTTAGAAATTCATGTAAAACATAATCATCTGTACCCCTCTGTATGGAAATCACAAAGTCTGCAGTAAACCTTAAAATTCTTTCATGTTCTAAATCATAAAAATAGAATGATTGTAGTTATTCTTCTTGTAACCTCTTTGTTAGTAAAATAACAAATAATTTTATTATGAATTAAAAAGAAGTAATTTACTAATTTCTACTTTATTTATTTTTTTAAACTATCTTTTAATATTTTATTTTTTATTTTATTTATTCATTTTAGAAAGAAGAGAGAGAGGGAGAGAGAGAAGAGAGAGAGAAGGGGGGAGGAACAGGAAGCATCAACTCCCATATGTGCCTTGACCAGGCAAGCCCAGGGTTTCGAACCAGCGACTTCAGCATTTCCAGGTCGACGCTTTATCCACCGCGCCACCACAGGTCAGGCTCTACATTATTTTTATTTCAATAAGACAAATTTATGTTTCATTTCCCCTTTTAAGACTTATATGAAACTGAGGTAGAAGTGCTTGATATCAATTTGATGTACTTATAACAGAAAATATTTTCTAGAGGTAATAGCAATTAGCCATGTCTTTAATGAGACATTTTAAAGTTATGTAATTTGATTAGATTACATAAAATTGGAAAATATTGGAGTCAGTAAAATGATCCAAATGTCTCAAACTTTCATATTGTAGTTTATGTAATCATGTGTGCTTGTGAAATGACTCTGAGTTACGTTTAGTCGCATATCAGCTATTTATTTTTTAAGTGACAGGCAGGGAGGCAGAGAGACAGATTTCCACATGCACCCTAACTGGAATCCACCAGGCAAGCCCCCTACTGGAGTGATGTTTTGCTCATCTGGGGCCACTGCTCTGTTGCTCAGAAACCAAGTTATTTTAACATCTGAGGTGAAGCCATGGAGCCATCCTCAGTGCCTGGGGCCAATTTGCTCCAACCATTCGAGCCATGGAGCATGAGGGGAATAGAGAGAGAGAGGGGGATGGTTGGAGAAGCAGATGGTCACCTCTCCTATGTGCCCTGACTGGGAATCGAACCTGGGACTTCTACATGTCAGGCCAATCCTCTACTGTTGAGCAAGCCAGCCAGGGCCATATATATGATTTTTAATGGATGATCCTTTTGATGGTTGTCATTCAACTGGAATGGAAGATGTATTATATATAGAAGAAATATTAAAATAAGTAAAATTAATGACTTTCTCAATAATTTTTAAATGATAAGCCATCTAGGTGTATTAATATATCAGGTATTTATTCAAAAATATTATTTGTGTGTGCATATTTTTAAAACTATATTTTTTAAATTTATTATGTTGACATGGTTTCAAGTGGTTCACTCAACACAACATCCTCTACACACTATGTGCCCCTTGCCCCATACAAAGGCTTTTTCCACCCCATCCCCCCCCATTTTTCCCCCTTTCCCTCTATTCCACCCCCCTATCTCCACTGCTCCCCCCACCCATTTCCTCTGGCTATTGCTCCCCTGTTGTCTGTATATAGTGTTATGTATATATGATTTTAGTCAATTCCTTCACATTCTTTGATCCCATCCCCTCTCCTCACTTCCCTCTGGCAGCTGTCCATCCATTACCTGTGGCCCTGCCTCTATTTATATTTTGTCCCTCAGTTTATTGTGTTCATTAGATTCCACATACAAGTGAGGTCGTATGGTATTTGTCTTTCTCTGCCTGGCTTATTTACTTAGCACAATAATCTCCAGGTCCATCTATGCCATCCCAAAAGGCAAGGTTTTCTTCTTTTTTACAGTCATGTAGTATTGTATATGCATATTTTTACAGAATAAACAGTACCTATTTTACTGCATAATTTGGTTAAGAATTTCAAATTCTAAAAATGTCATTCAGAGGAAAATTTCTCCTCAGTGGGCTGAACATAAAATTTGTTGGAATTTTAAATGTTTGTTAATTATTTTCACTCTCAGCAAGACACAACAGTTAAGTCAGTAACTAATTTTGAGTCTTTAGATAAAAATAATGAGAAAGAAGCCTTCTCACTTCTGATGTAATCTCTTTAGAAAAGACTGTGAAGCAAGTGCCTTGCCTCCCCCTGATGCAGACAAGTGGAGAGAGCACTGGATGGGCCTGAACCCCTCCCTGCTATTAAAACACCCTCTTTGATCAGATCTTCACTGAGATCCAACCTCACTTGATTGTCCCCAGTCATGTGCATTGATAGGGAGAAAACAGCCTGGTCGTGGAACAAAAAGGGCCTGTACTACAACACCCATTGTCAGCCATAGTAATCCAGACAGAGACTGCAAAAGTGAGGCCTGGGGACCAGAAGGGCATGGGCAGTGGCTGTGTGCTCACATTCTGGGGCAGATGGTCTGTGACCATGCCAAATCTTATACTTGGTAGCTGTGGAAATATAGGTAATCTATTGTATTACCTCTTTGGTCCCTCATTTTCCTTATCTATAATGTGAAATTAATGGTACCTATGCACAAGAAAGGTTGAGTTCAACGAGTTAATTAGCCAGAAGCATTTTGTACAGTGCTAAGCATATATTAAACACTCAACAGATTTTAGTAATTGCTGCTACCGCCACTACCACTGCCCCTGATACATAGGTCTCTTTTCCTATTCCATTTTTAATGCCTGGTATGGAGTGCTAAATTCAGGCTATACTCCTGATGGAAAAAGGCAGGGAAGATTAATTTAAATTGTTTCTGATTTCTCTAGCTGACCTAGAAGGTATATAGTAACACTTAAGTTTTAATAGCCCATTACAAATGGAACCTGCATTTCATAAATTATTTTTCTCAGTACACACTCCCTGTGGCTGTTTCCTCCCATATCAGTCTTTAATGTTGCTTCCACCCCATTTTCATTTTGTCCATTTCTGTTGAATGCTTTCAGTGATGTACCTTTGGGACAGAACAGTAGGAAGGTTTATATACTGACCATTCCACTCACTGTAATTTTTGTTTTTACTAACATACCCATTATTTGAATGATCAAAATTGAAGGAAGGATTAGAAAGATGAAATCTTTTTTAATCTACCTTACATTGTCTGTCTCCTCAGGGAATCACATGAATTCTCAGAGCTCCAAGTTATATTATTTGCAAGTCCCATTTTGAGAACTAAGTTCACTAAGTCATGGACACAAATGTTTTGGTATATTGTCCATTATCCTTGTGTTTATAAGTTGCGTTTACTCCTGTTGCTCTGATAAATTCAATTTAGGTCAGAGGATTTCAGTGCCCTTATAGCTAGAACTTAAATCATTTAAGAGAAAAGTGAAAATTAAAAGAAGAGATTATCAGGTTTGTAGTAGATAAAGGAAGGTCTAGAATTAAACATATATGAACACTGAGAAAGAAAAAGAAAATGGAAAAATTGATAACAAATGGATCATCAAGGGGAGAAGCAGGAAGTCAAAGAAACTCAGACTGAATGTCTTTAAGCTTCCCTGTAAGGAATACACAAAATTATATAGTAACAGTGAGAGAACAAAAGAACTTTGGAACTTGATAATAAGTATGTTTGTTAACACAGATCTGGAAAATGACACTTAGAGATTAATGAGTTGACTCTTGTAGCTAATAAAGTACCATTTTGACCCTATAAATATAAATTTAAAAATTAAAGTATTGGAAAAAGGTTAATACATTCACATTTGAATGGTTCTTTTGGGCCACTTACTCACATTTCACTCAAATCTCCTAAATTGAGTTGATCTGTAACAAATGAAGAACATATGATAGATGACCAGGCTTTCAATGAGAAGAAAGAACATATTATGTACTCTTATCTCTATTTTGCACTCTTTCTCTCATTCTTGCACTCTCTTTTGCTCTAATTCTCTCTCACTTTCTTCTCCTTTCTACAGTTTTAATTTTACTAATAAAGTTTGGGAATAAAGATGACCCCAGAATCATGGTACTTCCTTTGGCTTGTGAAATTAAGAGAGGCAAGTAATAAAACCAGGGCAGAGGGAACAAGTTACTAGCCATTCTACTAAAGAAGGGAATTCCTTAGGTGTCTACACTACCTCACCATGTAGAAGTGTGGGGGAAAATTCAAGAAAGAAGCATTGTTAAAGATACAATGCATTCATGCTTGAATAGTGGCATCTGAGTATTTCTTCATTTTTTATTTATTTATTTTGTATTTTCCTGAAGTGAAAAGTGGGAGGCAGAGACAGACTCCCACATTTGCCTGACCATGGATCACCTGGCAAGCCCTTTAGAAAGCGATGCTCTGCCCATCTGGGACATTGCTCCATTGCAACCAGAGCCATTCTAGCACCTGAGGCAGAAGCCTTGTAGCCATCCTCCATGCCAGGCCAACTTTCCTCCAATGGAGCCTTGGCTGTGGGAGGAAAAGAGAGAGACAGAGAGGAAGGAGAGGGGGGGGGGTGGAGAAGCAGATGGGTGCTTCTTCTGTGTGCCCTGGCCTGGAATCAAACCCTGGACTTCCACACAATGGGTTGATGCACTACTGCTGAGCCAACAGGCAAAGGCCCATTTTTTATTTTTTATACCTCAGTAAATTAGTTGGTGAGTCCAGGTAGCAGCATTTAAAGGTACTGCCCATATTATTCTTATATGCAGTTAGAATTCATAACCACTTAATTTCAATGTTACATCATTAAGTCCTGAACCTAAATTTTCAGAGTTCAAGTTTGAATCTAAAAACTGTATTCTAGTGTTCATTTCTGAGATCTTTTTTTGCAGTATTGGATTAGCAGTGTTTTTTTGAAATGTCAGCATTTGGGTGTTATAGATTTCAAATTTAGAGGACTGAGGTTTGGATTGGCACTCCAAAACAAAGCAGTGACTTGACAGCTATAAAAGAAGAAATTACATAGCAAGTCAGAATTGTAGGAACAACCTTGAATTGCACTTGGCCAGTGGGTGAACCAGAAAGTCAGATGGCATATTAACTTCAAAGAGAGTGATGGCAGGACATCGTGGTTGACCAAAAACTATAAGACCTTGGCGTTGGCTAGAAGGTTTAGTGGTAGAGCATCAGCCTGGTGTGTAGATGTCCCCACTTTGATTCCCAGTTAGGGCACACAGGAGAGGCACCCATCTGCCTCTCCACCTCTCCCCCTCTCACTTCTCTCTCTCTCTCTCTTTTCCCCTCCTGCAGCTATGACCTGATTGGAGCAAGTTGGCCCAGGTGCTGAAGATGGCTCCATGGCCTTCGCCTCGGGCACTAAGAAGAGCTTGGTTACTGAACAATGGAGCAATGCTTCAGATGGGCAAAGCATCGCTCCCTAGTGGGCTTGCCAGGTGGATCCTGGTCAGGGCCTATGCAGGAGTCTTTTTTTCTGCCTCCCCTCCTCTCACTGAATAGAAACAAATTTAAAAAACCTAGAAGACATCTGGAAACTAAAATTAATGAAGAAAACAGGTTTTTGAGGGAACATCAAGCTTGGGAAATGAATAGTTACTAAATCAAAGTTTTAATTCAGTAAAGTTCAGTAAGATTTTTCTGTTTGCTAGCCAGGAATCATGCTCAGAGGCAGGCAGTCTGTTTTTCTCAGGAAAGTGTAGGCAAATAATTCATCTTGTTAGAAGACACAAAAGAAGGGGGAACTAAGTGGAATATATGATATTAGTAACAAAAGAAAGAGAAAATCTCTGCTTTTAACATTGTTCCATTTCATGCTCACTGGAACTCTCTAGGGTACTATGAAGAAATGGTAATAAATCAATATTAGTAGTAAGGATATTTTCATGTTATTTATTCTTGAATTAAGGCAATATTTGGCAAGAGACATGTTGCCTTTTTCACACAGTGCTATCGGATTTCAAAATAAAATTCTGCTTCGAAAATAGTATTAGATTATTTTTATTCATTATATTACCAAAAGTGGGGCTGATTCAGCAGTGTGCAGACCAACCCCTGACCAAAAAGCTCTGCTGAAAAACAACAGCAGTTCTTTTAAAAACTAAGCAGTGACCCCACAGACGATGAAAAGAGATGTGGGACTCCAAAGCAACTGGAAGACAGCAAACTTAAAGGTGTTGGTTAGTATATGATCCAGCAATCTCACTTCTGGATATATGTCTGAAGGAAATCACTATTTCAAAGACATCTGCACTCCCATTATTGCAGCATTATTAAAGAATAGCCAACACATGATGATAATCTAAGTGTCCATCAACAGATAAAAGAATAAAGAAAATGTGGGATATTATTCAGCTATAGAAATGAAGGAAATCCTGTCATTTGCAACAACATGGATGATCGTTGTGGGAATCATGCTTACTTAAATAAATCAGACAAAGAAATAGAAATACTGTATGATCTCACTTACACGTGGAATCTAAAAACATTAAATTTACAGAAACAGAGAGCAGAGTTTTGGTTGCCAGAACCAGAGAAATGGGGAGATGTTGACCAAAGGATATAAACTTTTAGAAACAAGATGAATGAGTGCTGAGGTTCTAATGTGCTGCATGGCAGCTGTAATTAGCAATATTGTATTGTATACTTGAAATTTACTTAGAGAGTAGATCTTCAGTGTTCTCAGCATACACACACACACACAAACGTAACTATGTGAGGAAATGGATGTGTTAACTAACTCTATTGTTGCAATCATTTCGAAATACTATACTTACACATATCAAATCATCATACCTTAAATTTATACTACTTTGTCAATTATTTTGGGAGAAAGTAGTTGGTTAGTGTGAATTGATTTAGAGAAGAAAACTAGATTCTTAAAAGTGTATTAGATGGTGTGATCTATGAGATGTGGCTGTGGAATTAAAAAGAGGCAGTACTTTTCTTATGGAACACAAAAATAGGACACTAGTTATTGGGACTGAGATAAAAGTGAGGGTTTTTCCATAAAATAAGTATTAATAAAAATTGGGTTCTAAGATATAATTCAGTGGAAAAGCCTAAATTAAGGATAAATACCAAATTACTCCCCAACAGCTTGCTATAACTCCCCAACCTGGATGTGGTAGTATAAGACCTTAAACAGCAGCAACAATTAATATAATTTGATTATGTACTTGAAAGTAATCAAAATAAGCTCAATTATTAGAATGAAATTCACACATAGTATGTAGCTCTTTGGTTTTATTTAAGAGTTAAATTAGATAATATACTTAACACCTTGAACATTTTTTTTTAATTCTCAGTTTACCTTTCTAAAATATTGTAGTGAAGATGCCTAAGCTTAACAATTGTGGATTTTGGAATATATAATCATCCTAATTATTTCAAATAGAATTCTTATGTAAAAAAAATTATAGCTAGATGCTTTGATTTCTATAATTTTTTTTTAAAAAAGGCTTGGAATTCATTAGGTTTAAATGCATTTAAGATTCATTACAAACTTCTTCAAAAAATGATAATGTAATAATTAAACTGTGTAAGTCAATTTATAAAAGTAATCAACTCACAGACATATAGGAATTACTTTATTAAAAATGAGACCTCCAACAGTTAAAAAAATGCTTTGACAGCAAATTGTTACAGTAGAACTTGACTTCAATAAAAAAAAAAAAAAACAGAGAAAAAAGAAACAAAAACTTGACTTCACAGAGAGTAATAAGAATAATATGTAAAGATTGTCAAATCAAGAGAAAGAACGAAAGCCTCAAAAAAAAAAAAAAAAAAAAACCCAGAAAGAAATCCCACAAAAATAAATGTTCATAGGAGAAAAAAAAGTTAAAATGATCATTTGCAGAGAACATTCTTCCCTTTCTTTTCTTCTCAAATTTCAGTTCCAGTTCTGGAGTCACTTAGTCACTTTCTCTGAGAAGCATCCGTTGACCTCTCTGAATTCAATTACTACAGGTTTTCTCAGAACTTGAGTCTTTCTCATTTGTAATGCTCATTACAGGTGCAGTTTTATAGTTATGTGAGTGGTATGCCGTAGTTCTGTACTTTTGGTCAATATTCTGTCTTTCTCATTAGAAAGTCAGCTCCAGGAACCCAGGTATTGTATCTGTCTTTGCTCATTGTTCCTTGGGCCTCACACAGTTCCCAGTGTGTAGTATTTTTACCCAAAATATTTGTTGACAGAGAAAGATATTAAACATCCTTGATGGAGGTCTTCTCGCTAACCTCTTTTGTTGCTGGTGCTTTGCGCATGAATGAATAACTTCAGAGAAGGAATGCATAGTGGTGACTCCGAGCTGTTTAGCTGTACATCTGTCCCCATCCTTCAGGAGGCACCTCTAAACAGGAGGGCTTCCTGCTCAGAAGGCAGGGTTATATGGGGAAGCAGGGCACAGACCCAGGACATGGAGCTCAGGGCTGGCAGCATCCTACTCCGTTATTTGAAAAAGTAAAAAAGACTTTTGTCTCAATCTCTACTCAGGCTCTTTTCATCACTAGCATGTTGGTAAAGATTTAACAATCTTTTCCTATAGGAGAAGACAAAGTCTTATTGTGTAATGTTTGTTCATTTTCCTGTTGTACATGCTCCCATTTCAGCTGATTATAAACTATCAATTTGGTGACATTGAAATGTGAATTACAGAAAAAAGTGCTCATGATCACGTCTTCTGAGGTAGGACCAACCAGTTAGACATACCACATTGCCATTTGCCATACGTACTATCAAAAAACAAGCACAGACATCTAGAAATAAAAATTACTAAGAATCGGACAGAGGCAATCACATTCTTTCATTTAGATTAATGAGACTTTAGACAGGTATATAAAGAGAAGAAGTTTAGGGTAAGAATAGCTTAAGAATTAAAGCATAGACTTACTGACATAAAGATGATAATGAAAAGCAACAAATAAGATTAAAACTACATTTTCTCAATGAGAAAATGTAAAATTTCTCAGTGAACTTGTAGAACTTGACTTCAATAAAAAATGTAAGGACTGATTGAAAGCTCAGTATATTCTAATCAAGGCTATTTATAGTATATTCCTTGGGGTGAAGCAATTTGCTTGAATCCACACAAGAACAGTTGTTAGACTAAGTACATATTCAAGCCAGTTACAAGTTAGCCTTTTGAAGTAGTTTTATTTCCAGTCTTTCTTACTGTTCCTATAGCTTCTCAATTTTAAAGTGGCTTTTAAATTTGGGGGGACATGCAAAATTTTTATGCTAAATTGTTTATGAAAATAGATGTGCATTCATTTGCTCAGTCAAAAGTTTCATTTTACTACGACAAGATGCCATCGTTGTAAAATATAAACTTCTGTTTATGGAAAAATACAAAATCTGTGCTTTCTGTTCCTTCTCTCTATAAAATGTTCTTTCTTAGAGCTTCTCTTGCTAGTAGAAATAGCAACAGTTTGCCTTTAGATTAAGTATTCTTTTATAATGTCATAGCTCTCTTTCCTTAATTCCCATCCAAGAAATATTTTCTGTATAAAACTTTTTCTACATTTTTATGAAAAAGAAATAAACATGTTTATTTAAGTTACATAGTGATAGAGAATGTGCACTGAATGAAGTAAAAATACTATGTCAGTCAGTAAATGTATAAACTTTAACATGTGACTTTAGCTCCACAGCCTTAATTTTATTAGAAATTATGTGTAATATTCTCTACTGTGCCTAATTCAAAAGACTGTCATGAGAAGGAAATGAGAATTTTATAGAAAAGCAATTCATAGACTATAACATGCTATATAGATAATACAACTGCAATTTTATCAGTTCTCTGAAGTTTACTAAGGAAGATGTAAAAATTTTGTCAAAATGTGAGATCTAGTTCACTTGAGTTCTTAATTGTGGCAAAATAAATACAGAATAAGGAACGATGAATTGTGTTGGTGAAAGTACTTCTACAGGGCAAAAAAGATGCAGAAATTCCTCATTGATCCAAAGATTCTCTGTTAGGTTTACATTCTAAATTTGAGTTGCATAAATGACCCACAGTTAACTAAGGTAATTTCATTATTCAATTTAGATACAGTCATTAAACATGATCATATAAAAATAAACATCTCTGGGTCAGGCATTGTTAATCCCTGGATATACAATGGTGGAACAAATAAACATAGGTCCTGACTTCAGTAATTTATAATCGGGTACATATACCTTTACATTTTGAGTGAAACTATACTGTGAAAATTAGGGGATATTTCAAAATAAATATGAAATGATAAAATATCCCCTAATTTTTGTGAGCAGTGAATATGGTGTTTTATGCATCTGATCAAGATTATAAAAGCAGAACTCTTGCTATCAAGCCATGAAAAGACATGGAAGAATCTTAAGTGCATATTGCTAAGTGAAAGAAACCAATGTGAAAAGGCCATATACTATATTACTCCAAGAATATGAAGTTCTGGAAAAGACAAACCAGGGAGACAATAAAAATGTCAGTGGTTGCTGAGAGGGTGTGTGTGTGGGGAAGATATAAATACAGAGAATATTTTTTTTAATTTAGAGGAAGGGAGATAGAGAGACAGACTGCCACATGAGCCCTGACTGGGATCCACCCAATGAAGCCCATCTGGGGCCATGCTGCAAATGAACTGTATTTAGCACCTGAGGTGGAGGCTCCATGAAGCCATCCTCAGCACCTACGGCTAATGTGCTGGAGTCAATTGAGTCAGGGAGGAGAAAAGAAAGAGAGAGAAAAGGTGGGGAGAAGCAGATGGTTGCTTTGCTTGTGTACCCTGACTGGGAATCCAACCCAGGACTTCCACACACCAGGTTGACACTCTACCACTGAGCCAACTGGACAGGGCCAACACAGGATTTTTAAGGCAGTGAAAATCCTTTGTGTGATATTATATTGATAGATATATATAATTATTATATATCTATATAGATATATCTTAGGATGTATAACAAGAGTGAATTCTAGGTACACTGTAAACTTTGGGTCATTATCATAGGTCAATGTAAGTTCATTCTTCATAAACAATGTACCATTCTGGTCTGTAATTTTGATAGTGGAGGGGGCTATGCATGTGTAAAGGCAGGGGGTACTTGGGAACTTTCTGTACCTCTCTCTCAGTTTTATTGTAGAACTAAAAATGCTTTAAAATGCAGTCTTAAAAAAATTAAATAGAACAAAGGGAAGAGGCTCTTAATGCAGTAAAGGGTATACTTCCCTGAATCTTCATCGGGTGTCCAATTATATACTTTTACTTTCAATTATATATTTTTACTGTGCACTGATGATAGTAATTTTCCATTTCTATAACATAATATTACTTCACATTTTCAAGATAGAGTGGTAAAAAATACATAGGTAGTATCTTTAAAAATTTTCCAATGTTTTTTGATAAATATTTTTAAAACTTTTTTACATAATAAATTACCTCTTCAGAATATAATATTAGTTCATAATTAGCATTTTTTAAAGCTTGATAGAATATCTGATATGTGTAAATACAGCCTTGGTTTGTAATGAAACATCTAGATTTGACATTTTAAAAAGCTCCAATATCCATTACTTTATGAAGAATACTTCTGATTTTACTTTACAATTAAAATTTTAAAATACACATGAATTTAAGTATTTTCTTGAGCGAAGATCTTTGGTTTTTCTTGCAAAGTTTGGCTAAGCGAAAGAGTAATTTTAGTGTAAAATATTTAGAAAGTAGATGAAAATATACTGCTTTCATTCTGAAAGGTCAAATAAGTCTTGAGTAAATCCTATTTCACTGCCTTTTACTTATGAAGTCATTTTTGTTCATATATATTTTAATTGCTAGTGCTAAAAGGTTAACATTTCAAAAGAAATTATTACTTTCAGTTTTATTCTCTTTTTGATTGTTTTAGGTGTTAAGAGATGTTTAAATGTTGCATTTTGTGGAGCAACTATGGAAGTATGGATGGAAATTAAGCACAAAATCACAACATGGACTTCCTCTCACTAAACTTAATCTTATCTGCTCTTAAATTCCTGAACCATAAGAAGAAAATACACCCACATATGGTAACTCTTACGTAGAACAAAAGGTAGCTCCATTTTGCCCCTCCTGACTCCCATTTTCGCTAGGACTTTACAGGTCACAGTGACTGCAGTATAACCCAAGAGGAACAGACATGGTTGAGAAGCTAAACAGTTGTAAACACTTTTCTGGTGTTTCTGAAACCAACTAACCGCAGACTGGCCTACCTAGATTCCAAGGAGCAGATGAAGTTCTACCAGCTCTCTAGCAATGTGCACATCAGCAGGAACTTTCAAACCCTATAAATCCCCTAGACTCCCTCTTATCAGGACTGACGCCTTTTTTGGCCTTAGCCTATCTGCACCCAGATGTACTAATAAAGTCCATTATTTTATTGCCCTTGGCCTCCTATGATTCCTCTAGGTAAATCTAACAGTAATATCTCTCAAAGATCTAGACAGGCACATAGAAGGACACTAATTATACCTAAACCCTTTCACTGGACTGGAGACAAAGCTTTGACATTATTGGGATAGTCATTTACTGTAGTTACGGGTTTGCCTTCCTGCCTACATTACTTAGTTCAGAATAACTATGTAATTATTTTCATATTTACTGACATATGTTTCTGTTGATCAAGGAATGAGTCTGGTGACAACAACTTACACAGTTTGGTTGTAGCTTTCCAGGAAATAATATAAGCATGGGACAAAACATATATATGGCACAGTTGCCCAATAACGAGGATAAATAGATCCCCAAACCAAGAAGTGGAAGTAAGACTAGTACCCATTTATGTTCAGTGACTTTCTTGTTCAGTGACTTATGTTCTTGTGGCTTTCTTCTTAGCTTCAGCAGAATTTGAGCTTGGTGCCCATGCCCTGGGCTCCCTGAATTAGAGGTCATGGCCACCAGAGGGTGTATTTCTATCAGGGTACATTGTAAAAGTTCCACAAAACATAAAACTATTTCTATAGCCTGGTCACTTTGATATTTTTATGCCAATGGATGTGTAGGTGACAAAAGGATTTACTAATGAAAATAATCAACTCTATTTCTCATGAGATGCTTTGGTTAGTGCAACATAGTGGAGACAGAAATGAATATGTTTGAAACTTTTATGTTTTACTGAGAATCTTTCAGAACTTCCATGCTAGTGACATTAGTGCATGAAAAATTGCTGAAACTTAACTTGACAAGACAAAGGGCACCAAGGATTCAGATGCCCCAGGGATAAAAGTCTGATGACCCTACTAGATAAATAGCTTATGCCAGCTGAAGTGTTGGCCAAGAGTAAAAGAAATCCAAATGGGTAAAAGAAGATAATGAATATCAATTATGACCTGTGCACTAGCTACAAAAGGAAACCATGACTTGTTTTATTTATTGTAAACAAATCATTTTTAGAGATTGCCAACAATACACCTAGAAAAGTCAGCAACAGAATGAGCTTCATATGGCATACAAGCCACTCAAACGATATGGCTGATGCTCTATGTTTGCAGCACCATGTTGTATTCCTTGGCCCACTTGAATTCAGCACATCTATAGCATATTGTTCATTCATCTGGCCTGAAAGCCATGTCAAATATATGTAAAGCAGTCTCTTTGCTTTGCTGTCTTTTGGCTTTCTTCTTAGCTTCAGGAGGTTGCTTATCATGCTGTAATAACCTGAGATTTCAAGGTAGTTAAAGTCCCCTGGGTCATTCCAGAACAAAAAACAAACAAAAGTTGGTGTATAGTTCATCCAGCCTCTTTATCCTTTGGAAAGAAAGACCAATTCTAAGGTGTACTCTATGCATTTCTCAAAGTTTACCCAGTGGGAGGGAGCATTTTCCACAGAGGTAACCAATTAATTAACATGTTTTATTGGATTTTTTTTTGCCTTCCATGTCTTACATTCTCTCATTTATTTAACATTTAAGAGCCATTGCAATACAAAGTATAAAAGAACTATGGGGAAATTGTCTAGGTTACGTTTCAAGTTTCATAATGCTTCAAGTGTCCACATGTAAATGTGCAGTAGAATGCTGTCCAAAAGGAATATTTACTTAGCCCTGGCCAGTTTCCTTGGTGGTAGAGCATCGGCCTGGAGTGTGGATGTCCTGGGTTCAATTTGCAGTCAGGCACACAGAAAAGGCGACTATCTGCTTCTCCATCCCTCCACCTTCTTGCTCTCTCACTCTCTTCTCCTCCTACAGCCATGACTTGATTGATTTGAGCACATTGGCCCTGGGCACTGAGGATGGCTCCATGGTGTCTCTGCTTCAGGCACTAAAAATAGCTTGGTTGTGAGCATGGCCCCAGATGGGCAGGGCATTGGCACCAGACAGGGTTTGCCAGGTGAATACTAATCTGAACACATGCAGGAATCTGTCTTGGAAAAGAAAAAAAAAAAGGATATTTTCTTAATAATTTTGTTCAATCTAATTTTGGTCCAGTTGGTTCAGTTATTCAGTTCTATACAGAATTCCAATTTTCTCACTCTAGGTCATGTCTTCATTTTAGTACAGTCTCCATATCTAGATTACAAAAATTTTTGTCCTAAAAATTTGCCTTTAGATGTAGATACTTTTATATATCTAAATTTCACCTTTCAGATAATGGTGATGCTATAAATGTAATAGATGCTATAGCAAATGAATGGGCACTAAGGAATATGGAATATATATATATGCCTATCAGTATCTTTCAATTTTAATTTAAAATGTTAAATAATATTTGGGCCATCAAAGAAGATTGAATCTAAGAATATCAAATGGATTACTATTTTATTTAGACCTGGCATCTTTATTCATTTTAGAGTAGTTAATATCAAACTTTTAAATTCATCATTCTCTAGCATAGTTTATGGCCAGTGGATTTCACACTAATTTACTTGAGAACTGTTCTTTAGAATTATAATAAAATAAATGTATGAGGTATTCCACAATTTTATTTATAATATTAGATGACTCTAAAGACAATAAGGTTGAGTATGTTTCTAAATAATCTTTTCTTTAAAAAAATTTTTAAGAGTTTATTCATTTTAGAGGAAAGAGAGAGAGAGAGAGAGAAAGAAGGGGGGAGGAGTAGAAAGCATTAACTCACATATGTGTTTTGACCAGGCAAGCCCAGGGTTTTGAACCAGCAACCTCAGGATTCCAGGTTGACATTTTATCCACTGCACCACCACAGGTCAGGCGAAATAATCCTTTCTAAATACCACTCAAAGAATACTTCTCCAAAAATACAATAATTTTTATTTTTCTGGTCAGTCTTGAAGTTACATAATATTTTACCCATTCCAAGAAACAAAGAATATATATATATGTGTGTGTGTGTGTATGTATGTATGTATATTCAAAAATATGCATAATTTGGAATTTATATTCTAAATTACATTAGTCTCTATTTCTACTTAATAACAATAAATATTTATTAAAAATAATGATGTTGAAGGAAATTATATAATGACATAATGATGTACTACACAAAAAATTAACCAAAAGACAGCAAACATCTTTGAAACTTTTTTTCTCCTTATTTTTACAAGTGAGAGAAGGGGTGATAAAGAGATAGACTCTTGCATGCACCCCAACTGGGATCCACCTGACAACCTTCATCTGGGGCTGATGCTCTGCCCATCTCAGGCCATGCTCGCAACCAAGCCATTTTTAGTGCCTGAGGTGGAGGCTCCATGAAGCCATCCTCAGCACCTGGAGCCAATGCATTCAAACCAATTAAGTCATGACTGTAGGAGGGAAAGAGAGAGAGCAGAGAGAGAGAGAAGGGGAAGGGGAGGGATGGAGAAGCAGATGTTCACTTCTCCTTTGTGCCCTGACCAGGAATCAAACCCAGATTATCCACACACTGGACCAATACTCTACCACAGCGGTTTTCAACCTGTGGGTCGTGACCCCGGCGGGGGTCAAATGACTAAAACACAGGGGTCGCCTAAAGCCATTGGAAATACATATTTTATTTTTAAATGTATTGTATAATAAATATGTATTTTCTGATGGCTTTAGGCGACCCCTGTGTTTTGGTCGTTCGACCCCTGCCGGGGTCGTGACCCACAGGTTGAGAACCGCTGCTCTACCACTAAACCAATGGCCAGGACCTAGCAAACATCTTTGAAAGAAATGTCTATTCAACAAATGCTTATTGAATGCTCCCTAGGTGCCAGATATTGAGTTTGTTTATTGTAATAGGTAAACAAATTCAGTTGGATTCTCAGTTTTGATATTTGCTGACAAGGCAATTTAGAGTAC
This sequence comes from Saccopteryx leptura, assembly GCF_036850995.1. Taxonomy (NCBI): domain Eukaryota; kingdom Metazoa; phylum Chordata; class Mammalia; order Chiroptera; family Emballonuridae; genus Saccopteryx; species Saccopteryx leptura. The sequence continues at coordinate 175,375,577 of NC_089504.1, read as the reverse complement.
TTATATTAATTTCTCTGCTAAATGTGTTTATCATTGAAAGGAGAATATAGATACTTACTGATAAACTTGATGTTAAGATTAAATGAGATAACATGCAAGTGTCAAGCTGATCCTAAGGCTAAGTGCTCAATAAATGTTAGTTGCTCTTAGACTCCAGCGATTTAGGGATGACCAAGTGAGACATTTCACATGGAAACAAACAACTTAACATGCAATGACAACACAGTAGGATAGGTGCTCTTATAAGCAAAATAGAGGTGGCAGTCATTAGTAAAAGAGAACAGGGAAGAGGGAATATTTAAGTTAGAATCTAAAGAAAAAAGAGAAAATAGAAAAAAAGAAAGGAATGATAGCATTACAGAACAAAAGAAAAGGCCAGAAGAAAAACAACAAAAAAAAGCATGTTGAATTCCAGCAACTAAAGTAACTTAAATGTAGCTGAATACACAGTATGGTTAAAGTTGAAATGAGATAAACCAGAATAATAGCCATTGTAGGCCTGAACTGTGGTGGGGCAGTGTGGATAAAGCATCGACTTGGAACACTGAGGTCGCCGGTTCAAAACCCTGGTCTTGCCTGGTCAAGGCACATATGGGAGTTGATGCTTCCTGCTCTTCCCCCTTCTCTCTCTCTTACCTCTATAAAATAAATAAAAATAAAATCTTTTAAAAAGAATAATAGCTATTCTAACAGGTATGCGGTCATATCTCACTGTAATTTTGATTTGCATTTTCCTAATAGCTAGTAAAGTTGAGTATCTTTTCATATATCTCTTGGTCATTTGCATATATTCTTGGGAGAAGTGTCTGTTCAAGTTCTCTGCCCACTTTTTAATTGGATTGTTTGTTTGTTTGATATTAAGCTGTATGAGTTTCTTATATATTTTGAACATTAACCCCTTGTCGGAGCTGTCATTTGAAAATATCTTCTCCTATTTGATTGGTTACCTTTTTGTTTTGTTATTGGTTTATTTTGTTGTGCAGAAGCTTTCCAGTTTGATATTGCATATTCATTTATTTTTACTTTTTATTTCCATTGCATTTGAAGTCAAATTCATGAAAACAAAGTATATTTTGATAGGTATATATTGGATAGAGAAGATGAACCACATATATATATATATATATATATATATATATATATATATATATGTAATAGAATGTATATGGTATACACACACATACACATATGGTACATACAGTGTGTCCATAAAGTCATGGTGCACTTTTGACCGGTCACAGGAAAGCAGCAAAAGATGATAGAAATGTGAAATCTGCACTAAATAAAAGGAAAACCCTCCCAGTTTCTGTAGGATGTTGTGGCAGCATGTGTGCATGCACAGATGATGACGTAACACCGTGTATACAGTGGAGCAGCCCACAGCCTTGCCAGTCGAGATGTGGATGGTACAGAGAAAAGTTCAGTGTGTTCTGTGGCTTGCTAAATTCGAATCTGTGACCAAAGTGCAACGTGAATATCGGCGCGTTTATAACAAAGTGCCACCACATAGGAATAACATTACTCGGTGGGATAAGCAGTTGAAGGAAACTGGCAGTTTGGTGGAGAAACCCCATTCTGGTAGGCCATCAGTCAGTGACGAGTCTATAGAGGCTATACAGGATAGCTACCTCAGGAGCCCTAAAAAATCTGTGCGTGAGCCCACATCAAACTGCACTGAATAGATATGAAACTGGGAGAGTTTTCCTTTCATTTGGTGCAAATTTCACATTTCTATCGTCTTTTGTTGCTTTCCTGTGACTGGTCAAAAGTGCAACATGACTTTATGGACACACTATATATACAATAGAATAGTATTCAGCCATAGGAAAAGATGAATACTGACATTTGCAGCAAAATGAATGGATTTTGAAAGTATTATGCTGAGGGAAAATAAGTCAGTCAGAAAAAGCTAAGAACCATATGATTTCACTCATGTGGAATATAAAACTGAAACTCATAAACACAGACACATAGTATGATGGTTACAAGAGAGAAAGTACATGAGGGTGTAGTAAAGGGGGCCAATTATATGATGACAGAAGATGATTGATTTTGGGTGACAGACACACAATGCAATATATAGATAATGTACCATAGAAATGTATACTTGAAACCTATATAATCTTATTAACCAATGTTACCCAAATAAATTTAATTTAAAATAAAATAAAACAATATAAAAAAGAGCTAAACACAGAGACATTAGCAAGCTTAGATCAATGGCTTTCAAAATTTTGGTCCTGAAATGATACTTACTCTTAAAGATGTTAATTTATGTAAATTATGCCAATCCTTACTTACCACTTTAGAAACTAAAACAAATTTTAAAGCACTTATATATTAGTTTTTTTAAAAAATAGCAAGAAGTCCATATGTGTTAACATAAATAACATCTTTGTGATAAATATATTTTCAAAACAAAAAAGTGAAATAATGTCATTGATTTACATTTTGCAAATTTTTTAAAAGTCTGCCTGAATAAAAGAGAGCTGGATTTTTATATTGATTTCTGAATTCAAGCTTTTGTCATATATTTGTCGACATGTGTGAAGCAAATCCAGTCTCACACAGATATGGAGTAGGAAAATAGAAGGAGTATTTTAATAACTTTTGCAGATAATTTTGGAGAGTCTCCTTTTGATAGTATGCTAAAAATCAACAGGGAGTAAAGTTTCTTAAAAGTTAGTTACAATGTGAGATCTGTTGCAAACCAATGAAATTTTCATGTACTGTTACATTAGGATTCACTGGTCAATTTTGCACTTTGAATAATTCTTTCCTCATGTATAATTTTACATCATTTGTTACTGGTTGTTAGGAAAATACTGGTTCACTGTGTTATCCTATATTTGTCTCTTCACAACAATCTTTAGTACTGGAAGGATAACAAGTTCATGCTTTCAAACATAAGTTTTTAATTTTCATTTGAAAGGTAATATTTTTTCATTGGCAACAAATATTATTATACACTTTAACACACTCACTTTATCTATTTTTGAGAAAATTTCTAGCAAATATCCAATTCTAAATAAACATGTTTTTTTCTCCTTTTTTGATCTTTTTTTTTCAAGTAAGAATTGTTTTGAGTCAAACATGGCTAGTTCAAGCTTGTAAATCAAACAATTGCCAGCTGCTTCAGAAGTATTTTATGCATACTTGTCATTTAATCACACAGACTATTAAAAAGACATGTACACACAGTGTAGCTATAATAACATTAATAAATCTTCCTTTTTCACTAAGATTATTTTTAAGTGAAAGTGGCTTTTATTTTTTTAAGCAGAGAAGGTATAATAAGAAAAATTCAATGACTACTGGCAAGTTTGGTGGCACTGTCTTGATTTGTACTTTTGTGTTAGCAGTATTGTCTACCATTATGTCTGTACTGTTAGTGCAAGGGTGTTGGAGCACACTTCTTTTAAGAATAATTGATTATTAAAAGCTGAGTGTATCCAAGAAAAGAAAACATATATTTTAAATGGTATATAATTTATCTCTCATTTTTTTTACCACATAAAGGTCTCTTTAAAATTTACATGTGTTTGGTCTATGTGGGTGGAACTAAAAACAGTAAGTATAAATGGCAATCAGATGGATTAAGGGGCAGCATGTAAGTGAGGACATTAAGCATCACTGGTTTCTGATAGATTAAAATGACTACTCAGCTGCCATCCTGAGAACAATGCAGGCCCAAAGGAGGAAGAATGGCTTGAAACAGAACATTTTGATCCCCCACTGTAAGATTATAGCTAATTTGCTCGCTATTATTTCTCTTCATGGCTTCCTGGCCTTTACTTTGAAATGTAGCAAAAGTTGACCTTTTAAGGAATGTCAAGAAAAGCTTACATTTGGGAGGGACCTGAAAATTAGGGAGTTTAAATCACAATAGTTTTTTATAAAAGCGTAGCCGCTGGATTCACTGTGAAAAGTTAAAGCCTGTAAATTAATTAAAAACTTAGTTCACCAATCTTAAATCTTTACTTTGTATCCTACAGAAAACAAAGAGTCTGTAAGAAAAATTTCGCAGAAAATTCCCAAAGGCATCAGGACCCAGATATTCCTGAGAGAAACCTGACCCCAGCTATCTTGAAGATAAAACCACTCTGATTAGGCCTGTGCTACATTAGAAAAACTTGAAAAGAAGGTGCTTCTGCAGTTGAACCTCCCACTTCCTACTCATCAAGTCAGTGACCAAGGGCATAAACCAAGATATGCTAAACTATCCCTATATATTATATATCTAAAGCTCCCTTGGACAGTTTGGGGCTGACATCCTTTGTTGGTCTCAGCCTGCTCGCACCCAGGTGTTTAAAAAATATTTTTTCTTTGGAACACATTAGCCTGTGTTTTCAGTTTGGCCTGAACTTTCTGCCTTTCAATTTCTTCATATGGAGAGACGATCTGGTACATGATAAGTGTCTAGGATGGCAATTTTCCACCAGTGTGCCATGCCATACTGGAGTGCTGCAAGATTTTATAAAACATGTTATACCTGATTATACAGTCAGAGGCACTGACATCTTTTCCTTTATATTGTCAAATTTAAACAAAAAATTGACAATAGTCATCACAATAACCATGTGGTATGAATGAATCAAAGTTATACCTATTTTTTGCTCATATCCGCAAAATATATATTTTTGTGTGTTACAAAATTTTAGTAATTAGTTTATGTGTGCCATGAGATAAAAAATGTTGCATATCAGTGTGTGAGCTAAGGCAGAAAATATTATCAATGCCACAAAGCACCTTTAGGTGCTGGAGAAGTTGTTGGACAAAAGGACTCAAATTTTCAAGTGTTGAGATTCTATGATTTTTTATGTATTAGATTGCCTCAAATGTAAAACAGTTTCAGACACACACACAAAATTACAAAAATAACCTTTGTCAAATTAATTTTCTAGTTTTGTTTTTGTTGTTAATGTTTTAAATTTCAATTTCACTGATTCCTGTAAAGCAATAGCTTTGAAAGGAAATTCTATTGGTAACTCATTTGGCTAAAGCGTTTATCCAAACACAATCTGTTCAATCCTAAAAAATGATAAAAGCTGCACATAGAACTATTAAAATAGAAACATGTTATTTGTAAATTTGCTGAGTGCTGGATCCAGTTAATTTTTATAAATTGTTTTATTTGTTTTGATTACTATGATAGACTTCTTTTTCAGTTTTCAGGTAGCCAATATCAATATCAAAAAAGTTAGCACAAATATAGAAATCAAAGATGTGCCACATAATAAATAGGTAACAAGTTTCTTAATTGTTTTAATGAGCTTTTATCTCAGGTTTAATTTATGTGATATCTAAACAACCATTTGATTAAGTTAACTTGAAGAGAGAAAAAGACATTGATGTTGGGTGATCATTAGCTTTCTATATTTCTCAGTGGGTTATATTGCAAATATTCGATGCTGTGTAGCAATGAGAAGATAAACTTAAATCTAATAATAACTACATTTTGTTAACAGTGTAAAAAAGCAAAATATCTCTGTCTATCTCTATCTTCCTCTATGTCTTTATCTCTTTCTCTCTCTCACTCTTTTAAAGAAAAGTTGCAATGAGACCTGAGGAGCTGAAAGATAAAAATGTACCCTCCAGTTCTATGACATACATGGAGGTGAAACCTTGAGAAACTTACAAGAAAATGTAAAAAGAAATCTACAGCTTCTTCTATTCTTCATTCTCATTTCTCTTCTCACTGATATTTAAAGTCATTCCAGTTACATCAGTCCCCATTAGAAGTGGCTATTGTCTGTTTCTTTACTCTTTCAGTCTCTTCTCTTTATGGTGGTTTCTTTCATCTCTATTTGTTAAAAGATAACTCTAATCCTTGTTTAAAGAACAGGCAATCTGGGTGAAGCTCAAAAGTGCTAAACAGTATTACATTTATTGAATTGTACTTAAGATGACTGCATTATATATTTTATATTATTGTTCTTTCACTATTTTTTGAACACATTCTCCAATTCTTTGTTACATACATAATGTACATAAGTAACACTGAACTTCACCTTCACGTTACTCTCAGTTTTCTTCTTTCCTTTTTTTTTTTTTTTTTTTTTGACAGAGACAGAGTCAGAGAGAGGGCCAGATAGGGACAGACAGACAGGAAGGGAGAGAGATGAGAAGCATCAATTCTTTATTGTGACCTCTTAGTTGTTTGTTGATTGCTTGTTCATTGATTGTTTTCTCATATGTGCCTTGACCAGGGCCTATACAGCAGAGCGAGTGACCTCTTGCTCAAGCCAGCGATCTTGGTCTTCAAGCCAGAGAACTTTAGGCTCAAGCTAGTGACCATGGGGTCATGTCTATGATCCCATGTTCAAGTCAGCTACCTTGTACTCAAGCTGGTGAGCCCACACTCAAGCCACAACCTTGGGTTTTTGAATCTGGGTCCTCCACGTCCCAGTCCAACACTCTATCCACTGTGCCACCACCTGGTCAGGCTATTCTCAGTTTTTTTCTTATGGGTTTTTAGTAATTCTTTGTAAATCAATTTTTGTTTTTTCTATTAAACACAAGATTTTTACAAGCAAGAAGCCATTTACTGTGGATTCTAAATCAACAAAATATAAGCTTGAAATTGTGGTGTTTTGATAGATAAAATGGCTATTCAGCTGCTATCCTGAGAACAATGCAGGCTTAAAGAAAGAAAAAAGGGCTCAAAATAGAGCACTCTCATTACCTGCTGTTAGATAATTCCCAGAGGCAAATAGTCCCAAAGGGAGCCAGGTTCCAGCTGTTTCTGGAAGACACCTGTGTGGGAGACTACAAGTAGCAAAGCTCTTGCAGTGCAAGGTTTAGCAAAGGCTAAGTTCTCCCCTCCAATCCTCCATATTTGGCATTGAAGCTGAGTATTTGCAGTCATCCCATCCCCCCACTTTACTTGCTCGCTTAAGTTGCTAGAAGCAATTTACATGCATTTCCTCTCACCACCTTGTTTGTTCTGATGTTAGTGGATTTTAGTTATGCAGGGTGGAGGGTTTCTGCACTTGGGGGAATTCTTGGGTTGCCTTGGAGACGTGTGAATTTGTATCAAAGACTTCTTTATTTGCATATGGCTATATATTAAAGCAAACTGGGGACTTTTGCTCTGTCTTGCCATCAGCTTGCAGAGGGCTCCCGATCCCATCCTATTTCTCTTTAAGTCTATTTTCTTCATTTTGCATTGTTCTTTCTCAGGGACCTGGAATTACTAGCCACACTTGTTCATGGCATACCTGATCTCGGCTGCTTTATACATTTAGAAGGCATCAGATAGGCCTGTACTACATCAGAAGAACTTGCAGAAGAGGTGTTTCTGCAGCTGAATCTCCCTCCTCCTACTCATCATCAAGTCAGTGACCAAGGCCACAAACCAGATATGCTAATCTGAGCATGTCCAGGTACATCTAACCCCATACCAGCAAATGCCTGCAGCAAGCCATATATTAAACACCCCCATCCTGCAGCTCTGGGCCGACACGTTTTGTTGGTCTCAGCCCGCCTGCACCCACTTGTTTTTTTAAATAAATTTTCCTTTTAAAACACATTAGCCTTATGTTTTCAGTTTTGCTTATTGTTTCTGCCTTTTATGCTTCTAATCCCTGATGCTTCAATTAAAGAAAAATAATTTAAGTACAATGTGAAATTTTTCTCCAAGAGAAGTTGATTCAAAAGTACTTAAAATATTTGTTATAAGGTAAGCCTAGTTAAACAGCTTACTGTATTTTTTGCTCCAAAAGATACACGGATATTTTCCCCTCCACTTTTGGGGGGAAAAGGTATGTCTTCTGGAGCAAAAAATACAGCATAAGGCTTACATTTAAATAAATTATAATGCATTCTCAATATCATAATTATGGGTGGATTTCTCTTGGAGTTTTTATAAGTCCTTAAATATTATATATCTTTCTTTATTGTTGTGCCAAAGCAAAATCTATAACAAAGTTAAACAAGCAAAGGAAAACTTTATTGAGGCTGTTACAATAGAAAAGAGAGACTAAACTCAACTTTGCTGAAACAGAGGCTGAAGAGTTCTTAAGAGCTCAGAGGAGGAATCCTAGGCCACCTTGTTTGATAATTGGCTTCACTCAGAAGAAAAGTAAACTTTTTTAAATTTTCACACCAGGGTGTAGTTTTATAACTTGATGCAAGATGCCCACAGAAATGAAGACGTCCCATGAAACTGTGGTAACAGGGGTACTACTGTTGTTTATATTTACATTCTAAGAGATGAATGGCTCTAAAGTCCCTGAAAAAACATTTCCGGGTTGTTAGACTGGAAAGAAGCTTGGAGGAGATTTATATACATTTCAAAGCAGAGGAAAACTTCTTATTAACATGTTCTCTAAAATAAATGCTCTAAAGAAAAGGAGGTCAAGGACCTAGAGACAGCAAGAAGTCTGCCTAAATTGTGGTCAAGCTGAGGAAAGAAAGGGTAAGACTGTCCTGATCAAATTGTATTTTTTGTTTCTATTGGTAGCTGTTGGGCAGACAAGTGTGTGTTCGCTTGTTCGCTTGTATTTTGCCTGATGGGCTCATTGGCATGGGGCAGCGCCCAGTGTGTATAGTGTATGGAAGGCTGCGGTGCTTGCCCTCAGGGCAGCAGATTGCAAATTGAGGATTGCCTGCTCCATAGGAGGAGTCACTGTCTGTTATTGTTTTCTGGAGAATGGGTATTTCTGCCCAGTCTGTTTTGCTTGTGAGTCCTGAGAGAGAGAGAGAGAGAGAGAGAGAGAGAGAGAGAGAGAGAGAGAGAGAGGGAAGCAGTTTTTCCTGCCTGCTTGCTCGATTGCCAGTGCGAGACTCTAATAAATGGAATGGCCCACCATTTTCTTGCTCCACAGTTCCTTTACTGTCTGCTTGAATCCAGTGGGAACCTGCATGGCCATGGTCACTGGCCTTATAATAGCTGTTTTCTATTCCCCTTTCATGATACTGTCTCGTCCTAATTACTGACAGAGAAGACAAAGTGGTTCTTTTGTTACAAAATTTGAAGGGGAGGGTCATTGTTTTATAGACTTTTATAATAAAAATACCTATAGAAATGTTTCTTGGTTTAGTTATTCAGTGTACAATTTATGAATGACCATTAAGTACCATGAAGAAAAAGATAATATGAGATATTCACTAACCTTAAAGAGCCATAATCACATTATTTGTCATACTACTTGGTAATTTGATATTTCTAATATTTATAAACTAGGGGATGATAATAACTGGACAAATTACTATTAGAATTTTATAAAGTCTTGTCAAAGGTTTTAAGTTAATACATACATAACATGCACAAACACTTGGTTTTAACAAATAGTCTTTGAATATTGAACATGTTTCAGTCATTTCAATGTTATTTGCTCTGTGGAAGTCTGAAAAGATATAAAAAAAGAAAATTAGAAAAACATATATTGTTGGAGTTAAATGCAATGTTATATAACATCAAGCTGTGCCTTGTTATTTACAGATGAGGAAGAGATCACAAAGGAAAAACGAGATGGTCCAGAGTCACAGGATTAACTGTTGGATTTTAGCCTTGTCACTAAATTCTTGAATATTGCTTCAAATGCCACATACGGTTTAAATCAGTCTGGAGCATTGCTAAATACTTGATTTAAAACATTTCTTTGGTAATCATGGTCAAGAAACACTATAAGATAAAAGAAACACTGGTACATGCTATAATATAAATACATGATTGAGACAGCTGCTAGTGACAGTCACCTTTGAATTGTTAAAATTTTACTTTGAATTGTTAAAATTTTACTTTGACCATACTGTGATGAATATTACATTTTATCAAAGACTTTAAAATGTTATTTGCCCATGTGTTCTATAATTATTTATTGACTCTGACCTAATGTGTGTATGAAGAAAATTCTAATCTTGGATATTGAGGAAGAGTAGTTTTTAGTACCATCATGGAAAAACAAGTCACTTTGAGTGACCCCTTTTTATATAGGTCTTGACTACTCATAATTTGAATTGAATGGATAATTAGCAGGCAGAATTACCTAGAGAAAACAAGCTATTTTCAGATATCCAGTGGGAATTAGGTAGCAGGGTTTCAGCCAGTGTGCAGAACATCTCAGTCAAATTATTGTAATTTAGAAATATCTTATATATGGTTATAAAATGGTACTATTTCAATTCTTTTCTGAGGATATGAATTAAATAGAGCATTTCATGAGATAAGCAAAATAGCAAAGTGTCATAATACAGGGTGGGCGAAAAATAGGTTTACAGCTGTTCAGATGAAAAATAATACAATAATCAGTAAATAATAATACAAGAATAAACTCTGTGTCTCAGGTAGTCACAACTGTAAACCTGGTTTTGCCCCACCCTGTATAGATATAAACATAATCAATCTCCTTGCCATGAGCATGATTTTGTTTTTCTTATTTGTAAATATGCATTTTCATTTGTTTTTAACTATTATGTATAGTTGTTAGTAATAAAACTAGAGTTGAACAGGATATTGTTTTAATTGAGCCATAGGCATGGTACATCTTCAAATAGACTTTAAATCCAACCTAAGAAATAAATTCCAAGATGCTTCACATGACACTATTGATTTTGGTTTTAATTTAAAGAGGTGTGGACAGAACAAGAATATTATTTTTCCACTATTACTGTGTATGCAATTACAGTGTTCAAGCTGCATAATTAGATCATAACAGCAAGAAAATGTTCCAGGATTTTAGATACTGAAGAGAGGTGGTCAGGAGTGTAATGCCTTTGTTAGGAGGTGACAAATAGATTTTTTACAGTACATGTTCATAGAGGATTTTAGGTAAAAGAAAAAATGACCAGTTTTGAATAATCCCTTTAGCATCAATGTTTTCCTAAATGATCTGTATTATGTAAACTTTTATTTACTTAATAATTTTTTTTTCTTTTGCCTTGGATGGATAGCTTTGTTGGTTAGACTAGAGCATTGTTGTGAAGCTCAGAGGTTGTGGGTTAGATTCCTGGTCAGGACAAATGTGGAAACAGATGGATGTTCCTCTCTCTCTCTCTCTTCCCCCTTCTCTCTAAAATCAATAAGTAAAAATTAAAAACATATTTTCTGACTGCTGATGAATATATATTAGTTTATAGGGAGTATTAAAGGTGATTATAATACTGACCTTGGAAGATAGGTATGATGATTCAATACAGAACTATTGAGTTTGTACGTGTCATATATATATATATATATATATATATATATATATATATTACACATATACTGCATATATATGATGTATACATGATATTTAAAAGTTGAATACATGCATACACATATAGCAATAAGGTAGGTATTACATATAAGTAACACATATGTAATCTTAGATGTTCTTAGTTTTAATAGAATAAATAAATAGCAGGCAAAAAGATAGAAATACCTAGATAAAAAAAGTTATTTTCAAATATCCAGTAAGAATTAGCTAGTAAAGATACAGCCTATTGTGTTGGTTATATATGTGAAATATACATGGTACATATTTATGTGCCTAGGACAGTGGTTCTCAAAGTGTGCGGCAGGGCACACTGGTGTGCCCTAGAAGATTTCCAGGTGTGCCCTACTCCAGAGAAATATGTGCCTGTTGTGACCAAAAACCAACAGGGTTTTTGGAGTTTAGAGTTTTAGGGGACAGAGGTTTGGGGAATTGGCTGTAAGCTGACAGTTCGCCCAACCCCCCACCTCACTTGCCTGATTAGGTTTCAAAAGGCTGTTAAGCTGTTGTGCTGGATTGTTTACACTACCCCCCATGTTCCCTGGAAAGACTGGAGGCAAGTTTCTTCTATCCTTTGTTTGGTGTAAAGTTAAGATGATATGTATGGTGGGGGTTTTCTGTACTCAACACAATTACTAGTAAAAAGAAAGGAATTATTCAATGTATTGATGAGAAAATGAGAGTTTGCCTTTCAAATATATGCTCAAACACTGAAGAAATCAGTAGGACACATCAGGCTTATGTTTCTCATAAATGCAAGAATGGAAAAACACATTTATGCTGGGACCTGCTGAATTTACTAAATCTTACTAAGAATGTATCAATATATAAAAAGATAACTTTTTTGTGTTTTTAAAATTTTTTAACCCCTCTTTTTATGAATTCTAAAAAGCATAACTCAAAAAATGTAACGTAAAAATGTTTTTTATTTATTTATTTATTTTATTTTTTGTATTTTTCTGAAGCTGGAAACGGGGAGAGACAGACAGACTCCCGCATGCGCCCGACTGGGATCCACCCAGTATGCCCACCAGGGGGCGATGCTCTGCCCCCCCCCCCCTCCCCCGGAGCGTCACTCGTTGCGACCAGAGCCACTCCAGCGCCTGGGGCAGAGGCCAAGAAGCCATCCCCAGTGCCTGGGCCATCTTTGCTCCAATGGAGCCTTGGCTGTGGGAGGGGAAGAGAGAGACAGAGAGGAAAGAGAGGGGGAGGGGTGGAATAGCAGATGGGCGCTTCTCCTGTGTGCCCTGGCCGGGAATCAAACTCGGGACCTCTGCACACCAGGCCGATGCTCTACCACTGAGCCAACCAGCCAGGGCAAAATGTTTTTTAATATCAGGATAAATTTGATTTTGTCATATTTATTTTATTTAATTACCATAAAAGTATGCTTGAACTTTATATTTTTTTCTTTAATATTTGACTTAATTATTATAACATATTTCTCAGAAATTTGTATATAGTGTGCTTACAATTATTTGTAGGATTTTAAATACGTCCGAATTCAAAACCTTTGAGAACCACTGGCCTAGGACATCTCTGATAATAAATGGTAACTTCTTCTTGTTGCTTATAGCTGTGTTAAGTTGGAGGTAACTATATATTTATGGGGAAAGAGAGAAAAAAGAGTTGTACTTTTTAAATATATATATATATGTATATACACGTATATACACACATATACATACATATATACATAAATATATGTAAATATATATTTGTGAGAGAGACAGAGACAAACATTATATTTTATAAAACTTAGAAAGCCTGCTTCAGTAAGAAGCTTCAGCATTCCACTTACAATTTGAACACCCCAGCGGATTGTTCCGCTGAAGAGATTGACATTCCCTCTGCCTCCCATGCAGGGAGAAATAACTGGTTTTTCCAGCTCCCCAGGGTTGAACCAATTCCTACCCAGACTATGGGAGAAGTGTTTCTGTGCTTCCACTTTAAGACAGGCACAGTAAAAGTCAGAAGAGTGACCATAGAGGCTTGCCAGTCTAGTCTAGAAGAATCTGATTGCTTAGTGAGAGGAATCAATGCAAACCCCTAAAGTTAAAAAAATAATAATTAAAAAAATCTGAGTGGCTGGCTAAGGACAGCTAGTCCTTCCTAGCCCAAAATATATATAAACAGAGGCTTAGCAAAGCTCCGTCTCTTCCTGCTTAATAACAAACTGCCCTACTCCTTCCTTCGTGGGCATCTCCAAGCAGCAGCCATGCTGTCTGGTCTGGCTGTTGAATAGCCAACCAAGTACAGACTCTGGACTGGACAGAGCATTGATATGGACTATGGTGCCTAATATCTGGATTTTGATCTTCATACTGGGCTTCATGAAAACAAGACTAGACTTTTTCCTTGACGGGACAGACAGAGATATTTGACACCTGTGAACAATCTTCTGTTTCAACCTCGATTAAGTCGATCATAGTATAGTCGCTTTTTTGGCAGCTTTTATATTTCAGTAGCTAAGTTTCGGTGACAGTACCATGTCTGTTTATACAGAGGTATACCTAATTTTACTTAATGGCTCCACAGCACCCCAAATGGTGATGTACCGTATATTCTGTAATGATCCATTGTTTGAACAACAGTTTGGTCATTTGCAGCAATTACAAATAAAACTGACATGAACATTCTTTCAGAACCTTTGTGAACTTATATTTCTGGTGGTTAGATTTCTAAATATAGGATTTCCCTCTCAACATGTACAAAGTTTTAAAATCTGGTAGGTACTACGAAAGTACCTTTCACAGAGCTTTATAGATACACATTCTAACTAGCAATGTGAATGTGCTCACTTTCCCACGTTCTTGCTTCTTGTAGGGCTGTTATGTATTTTTTTCATGCTGTGAACATAATAGAGAAGGGCCAGTGTAACTACTGAATTGGTGAAATATAAACTATGTGTTTCATCATATTTTGACAGATTATATAGTGAGCTATTCCACAGTCTTTGGCCATGGAGGCAGGACATTATATAAAAATGATGGCATTAATTCTCTTTTAGCAAACATTTTGCTGAAAACACTGCCTGAGAACTTCTAAAAGTTTAAAAGCTTACAGAGCTTTATAAACTTTTGAAATCTGCCTATGAAAGCTGCTCTTGAAGAAGTAAGTCCTACATGTTTATCATCCAGGGTTTGATTCCAGATTTATTGTACACATTTCTTTTGTAATATTCATTGTGTTGTTTCATTTTTATTCTTAAAAGAAAAAAAGCTTTATATCTATGTAAAATTACAAAGTATTCAGGAAGATGTTAATAAAATATGTTAATAATTTCTTTCCTATATTTTCTAGATGAGGGATTAAATTTTTGATTAAAGGTATTACTGTCATGAGAATGATCTACTATCCATAAAATAATATAATAAGAAAATTTAAAAATTTAGATTTTTCTTTATATAGCTTTTACTAGAATGATTTTGTAATTTTGTGTTATTGACTACTTTTTCCACACTTTTTCTTTCAATTTAATATACTGATTGATGAATGACAACAAATAAAAATCAATTTATTCTTTGTGCTATTATATTTATTCAGGAAATATTTCTCTATATCTTTTAAAATCTAAAGAGATTGATATTAAACTGAAAACAGCTTATATTTTTTTGTCAGCTATTTTGTATCTAGGTTGACTAGAAAAAAAATGAGCAATAAAAATAAAAGAGCATTTACTGAGCATCTATTTTTGCCTGATATAATGATCTAAAAATCTATCTTTTCTCATATACGTATAAGAATATTAGTTTATAATTTACTTAACATATTGTTATATTTATTTAATATATTGTTTGCAGCTCCCTTTGCAAAACAAAGTTATTGGTGATTCTTCTGAGGATCTGGATAAGGCCAAATAAAAAATCTGATTGACAATCATGTGATCTACTAGAAAAGTATACCAAAATAGATGTTCTCTGGATTGTAAAGAGCAGTGATCTATTTATGATTACCAGTTTTGATCTGGAAAGACTAACTGCTCTTTTCAGTTCTTTCTAAAAACAATGTTTTGCTTTTCTGTTTAAAAGAAGCCTAAATACCCAGATGTAATTATTTTGTTCCAATAAAATTACAAAAGTTTTTTAGAAAGTCTTTTTACTTTGAGAGAGATGATCACTCAGGGCATAAAATATGCCATTTCAATCTGTCCAAATAAACTTCATTTAAATTACTGAAATATTCCTTGCTTATCTCTCAAAAAATACATTTTATGTTTCTTAATGTGTGGGTTGTCCAAAGTTTGCAAGAAGTCAAGTAACCTACATTTATGGTCATGCACTTTCATTCCTGATCATTCATTTTTTCATATACTAATTGGTAGTTCAAGTAAATAGATTTTGAACATGATCCTAGTGCTTTATTCAAAAATAATTTTGTTTATTCAATATGCAAATTGCTAAGTTCTGCTATAAGTTAATTTGTTTCTAGTTTTTTTTTAGAAAGAGGAGAATATCTAAACAGATGTTACATGGCTTGTTTTATATACATTGGATTCTTTGTTTGTTTTTGAATGGGTCATTGTTTTGATCCCCTGTTTAAGTTTATTCATGTACATACCTGTATTTTGTTGTTCAGTTGGACATGAGGAGAGTTGGGAACTAATGCAAAATTTGACAGTCAGGTAATATTCATCTTCTCATGATGGTTTATTTTCTTTATATAAATAATTTATCTGAACATAATACAAACTGATTTTAACATGTAAGATTGAACACAGGTGTTTACTTCCACTCTTTCCTAAAACTCAACTAAAATGTAAATAAGGAGATTTTTAAAAGACATAAAATATCACAAATAGAATAGAAGTGACGAAGACAGCAATAACATTTTGAGATTGAAAAGTGGAAGCAGCAACACACACTTCAATCTTCTCTTTTTTGCTCAATTTTTCTCTTTAGCATTTATTACTTGGCTCAGGCCTAGTCTATGAGTCTCAACCAGAACAGGATCTACATGAACTATTAAGACATAATTTCCCAGTAGATACTGGAGTGTGTGTTACTGTGTCCTACAATCTGAATCGTTGTCTTTCCCAATTATCTAGTTGGTAGAGGTTCATTTTGAATATTACCTCATGACATTCTTTCCCACATTATTTATAAAGTTTTAATGATATTCCCATGTTTGATGGTATTCTTGTGTTTTCATCAATATTTACAATGAAATTTTAGGGGCTCTTTTAATTCACTGAAATTTAACCAGGAAGATTGAAATGCTTTTTCTTCTTATACATTTTTGATTTTGTGTTCTAAACCTTTATACTAGATTATGTTTAGTGTGAACTCTGCTTCCAACTTTCAAATGATATAATCTTGGCCAATAGGACATGAGCAAACCTGATATATAAATTTCCGGGTAGAAATCTTAAAGTAATGTCCTGGTCCCTTCCTCTTTTCTTCATTCTGGGTGAAATACATAGGTATTATAATATCTCCAATATATATATATATATATAATATGTCCTATAGATATTTAAGTAGTAAGGGGAAGGAATGTGGATCAGTCATTATTTTGCAGAGAAACATTATGCTAGAGAAATAAAATAGTCTATCTTCTTTTAGTCACAATATTTTGGTTTCTTGTTATAATTTATTATAAAATCATTTTCTCCCTAAATTTATATGTTGAAGCCCTAGTCTTTAATGTGATCGTATTTGGAGGCAGGCTCTGAAAAATGTAATAGAGGTTAATTAAGTGAAGTCAAAAGGGTAAAGCCTTAATCTGCCATGACTGGTGTCTTCACCAGAAAAGGAGGAGACACCAGAGATGACCTCTCTCGCTCTCTTTCTCTATCTCTCCTCTCTTTGTTTTATTACCTCTAAGCATAAAGAAGCAAGACCAAGGTGAGGCCAGAGTGAGAAGTCAGTCAGGGACAGAGACCTCACTAGAAACCAACCCCTTGATCTCGGACTTCCAGCCTTCAGAAATGTGAAGAAATAAATTTTTGTTGTTTAAGCCACCCAGCCTGTGGTATTCTGTTAGGACAACCTAACTTTTTAATATATAATCCATACCTAAAGATTATATAATATAAAATTTGCTCCTGAAAAGTGGGTGTAGCACAAAATAAAACCTAAGCAAGGTTAAATTGGTTCAGTTGTCAGGTTCTGGCAGCAGGACACTAACAGTGCACAATAAAAAGTTGATTGTTCTTGTTAATGGCATGGCAAATATTTAGTAACTCTGTGTGTTCACTCTGTCTGTAACCCCAGGGATATAGTTGGAAGAACCCAAAGAGTTGGTATATGTTAACTGTTTCTTGCCATCTTCAGCAGATGGAAATGGAAGGTAATATTAAGGAAGGTTGTCTCTGATTTCAAACTGCAATATAAGTTGAGTAACACTCATGATTACATGACCTTGAAGCAGTGAAAGATGCCGTCTGCTTTTGTTTCCCCAAAATGGAAGTTATAACTTTGAAAAAACAGCCTTAGGATATTAGTCTACAGTTCCAAACATTTCTCAAGTCCCTCCCTCTTAGAACCAGTAGGAGGTAGCCCAGAATTAACATCCTAGAGATGGCTGAGCAACTAGACAGAGAAAATGTGAGACCATCACATCTTAGAGCTGAGATGACAAAATGGCTTAAGATTTGACATAATAGAAAGAGAAATTTCTATCCAGTTTAAAAATAAATAAATAAGACACTGAATGAAATATAGCTTACTGAACTTGCTCAGATAAAGTAACTTCAACTTCAAATTTTTGTTTTATTTTAAATTTGGGACAACTTCTTTTTTTCTTGAAACAAACTGTTATATCCCCCATCACCAAACCTTATACTATTAAAAAACTTTTGAACTCAAAACTAACTATAATTATCATATACATTATTTTTTAATTATTAAATGCAAATTCAGTAATTTCAATTAGGGGCCTACATTAAAGTTTGGTCACGGGAAAAATTTCCTGACATAGCTAATCACAGTTAGAAAATCAAATGTACTCAATATCAGAGAAATGACAGGCACATGGTCTCTTATTCCAACTGCATTGTGTTGAGAAAGAAACAGATTATGCATTGGGCTGGTCCTGGCTGTAAGAAGTTAGAAAGGGGAGAGAAAAGAACTAATGGTTTAAAAGTCTGGGATCATGGGTTAGCATCTTTGAACTTATTACTCCATGACATTCATCTTACTATCATTTGATAGACTCTCTTTTTCTCCTGCTGTTTAACAACAAAAGCAATTTTCCTTTCATTATACCTGGCGACATAGTAATCCTCTCTGATATCTGAGAACACTAACGCAAGTAGCTTCTAAAAGTCATTCTTCTTGGTTAACTATGCTTTCAAAAAGTAATACAGGAAAATTGAATTTTCTTTATTGCTTGCAGGAAGAGCAGAGGTAAACCAGAAGGTAAGGTGTATATTTATTCACATATGTATGTGTAAAGAAAAGCATTCCTTTGTAAGCTCTCAGATTTAGTTTTATTTTTTTTTGTTTAGCATATTTATTTCAAGTAGACTTAAAATATTCTCAAACTACCTATGCTTCTCATAGAAATGAAATGAGAGCAAAATGTCCACTGTTATGGTACCCACACAAACTCATTGCCTTAAAACTGAAAAAAAAACAAAACGCCAGAACTACTCAATTGTACAGGTCACTAACTATAGGCAAACCCAATCCAAAATCAAATTAGTTTTTTTTTTGAAGGGGAGAAACAAAGAGGAATAATATTCCTATTGAACTACATTCTTGAAACACTTCAAAGAGAGATTAAAATTTATGGAGCCTGTCCCAAGTGAGTTGCTGGTCATTGTTAGGAAGCACAAAGGCAAACCAGAACATGGATATACAGTGGCTGGCTTTTATGGCTGTCTTAATAAAAAACTCTGCAAATCTAAGTTTATTTTTTTTAATATTAATGCTTGATACTGTGGTATGATGTCACAATCAATATATGGTAAATAAAATAATAATGTTTAGCTATTCTTTTTTCTTTGCCAGCCAGCACATGGTGCTCTCTGCCTTTACTATTTTTCCCACTTCTACTTTGTTAATTTGCAATAAATTATTTTAATATTCTCATTCTACTTGGAATCCAATTTTTTAACTGAGAATTAATTTATTCATAAAGGGATAAAAATGTGAAAAAGTAATCAGAATCTCAAGCTTATATGTATATGTAATTATCAATATTCCAAGTATTACCTTATTTATTTACTCTGACATATAGGCTCTTACACCTTTCTTTTTTTTTTTTTTTTTTTTTTTTTTTTTTTAAATAAATTTTTATTAATGGTAATGGGATGACATTAATAAATCAGGGTACATATATTCAAAGAAAACATGTCTAGGTTATTTTGTCATTAAATTATGTTGCATACCCCTCGCCCAAAGTCAGATTGTCCTTCGCCACCCTCTATCTAGTTCTCTGTGCCCCTCCCCCTCCCCCTAACTCTCCCCCTGTTCTCCCTCCCCCCACCCCTGGTAACCACCACACTCTTGTCCATGTCTCTTAGTCTCATTTTTATGTTCCACCAATGTATGGAATCATGTAGTTCTTGTTTTTTTCTGATTTACTTATTTCACTCCTTATAATGTTATCAAGATCCCACCATTTTGCTGTAAATGATCTGATGTCATCGTTTCTTATGGCTGAGTAGTATTCCATAGTGTATATGTGCCACATCTTCTTTATCCAGTCTTCTATTGAAGGGCTTTTTGGTTGTTTCCATGTCTTGGCCACTGTGAACAGTGCTGCAATGAACATGGGGCTACATGTGTCTTCACGTATCAATGTTTCTGAGGTTTTGGGGTATATACCCAGTAGAGGGATTGCTGGGTCATAAGGTAGTTCTATTTGCAGTTTTTTGAGGAACCACCATACTTTCCTCCATAATGGTTGTACTACTTTACAGTCCCACCAACAGTGAATGAGGGTTCCTTTTTCTCCACAGCCTCTCCAACATTTGCTATTACCCGTCTTGTTGATCATAGCTAATCTAACAGGGGTGAGGTGGTATCTCATTGTAGTTTTGATTTGCATTTCCCTAATAACTAATGAAGCTGAGCATTTTTTCATATATCTGTTGGCCATTTGTATCTCTTCCTGGGAGAAGTGTCTATTCATGTCTTCTTCCCATTTTTTTATTGGATTGTTTGTTTGTTTGTTGTTGAGTTTTATGAGTTCTTTGTAAATTTTGGAAATTAGGCCCTTATCTGAGCTGTTGTTTGAAAATATCATTTCCCATTTAGTTGGCTGTCTGTTTATTTTTATATCAGTTTCTCTTGCTGAGCAAAAACTTTTTATTCTGATGTAGTCCCATTCATTTATCTTTGCCTTCACTTCTCTTGCCATTGGAGTCAAGTTCATAAAATGTTCTTTAAAACCCAGGTCCATGAGTTTAGTACCTATGTCTTCTTCTATGTACTTTATTGTTTCAGGTCTTATATTTAGGTCTTTGATCCATTTTGAATTAATTTTAGTACACGGGGACAGGCTGTAGTCGAGTTTCATTCTTTTGCATGTGGCTTTCCAGTTTTCCCAACACCATTTGTTGAATAGGCTTTCTTTTCTCCATTGTGTGTTGTTGGCCCCTTTATCAAAGATTATTTGACCATATATATGTGGTTTTATTTCTGGGCTTTCTATTCTGTTCCATTGGTCTGAGTGTCTATTTTTCTGCCAATACCATGCTGTTTTGATTATTGTGGCCCTATAATATAGTTTAAAGTCAGGTATTGTAATGCCCCCAGCTTCATTCTTTTTCCTTAGGATTGTTTTGGCTATTCGGGGTTTTTTATAGTTCCATATAAATCTGATGATTTTTTGTTCCATTTCTTTAAAAAATCCCATAGGGATTTTGATGGGAATTGCATTAAATTTGTATATTGCTTTGGGTAATATGGCCATTTTGATTATATTTATTCTTCCTATCCAAGAACAAGGAATATTTTTCCATCTCATTGTATCTTTTTCGATTTCTCTTAACAATGCTTTGTAATTTTCATTATATAGGTCCTTTACATTCTTTGTTATGTTTATTCCTAGGTATTTTATTTTTTTTGTTGCAATCGTGAAGGGGATTATTTTTTTGAGTTCGTTTTCTAATATTTCATTGTTGGCATAGAGAAAGGCTATGGACTTCTGTATGTTAATTTTGTATCCTGCGACCTTACTGTATTGGTTTATTGTTTCTAATAATCTTTTTGTGGAGTCCTTCGGGTTTTCGATGTATAGGATCATATCATCAGCAAAAAGTGATACCTTTACATCTTCTTTTCCAATATGGATGCCTTTTATTTCTTTGTCTTGTCTGATTGCTCTGGCCAGAACTTCTAGCACCACATTAAATAAGAGTGGAGAGAGTGGACAACCCTGTCTTGTTCCTGATTTAAGGTAGAAAGTCCTCAGTTTTATGCCATTTAAAATGATGTTGGCTGATGGTTTATCATATATGGCCTTTATCATGTTGAGATATTTTCCTTCTATACCCATTTTGTTGAGAGTCTTAAACATAAAATTGTGTTGTATTTTATCAAAAGCCTTTTCTGCATCTATTGATAAGATCATATGGTTTTTGTTCTTTGTTTTGTTGATATGGTGTATTACGTTAACCGTTTTGCGTATGTTGAACCATCCTTGAGATTCTGGGATGAATCCCACTTGATCATGATGTATTATTTTTTTAATATGTTGTTGTATTCGGTTTGCCAGTATTTTGTTTAGAATTTTAGTATCTGTATTCATTAGAGATATTGGTCTGTAGTTTTCTTTCTTTGTGCCATCCTTGCCAGGTTTTGGTATGAGGGTTATGTTGGCCTCATAAAATGTGTTTGGAAGTATTGCTTCTTCTTCAATTTTTTGGAAGACTTTGAGTAGAATAGGAACCAAGTCTTCTTTGAATGTTTGATAGAATTCACTAGTATAACCGTCTGGGCCTGGACTTTTATTTTTGGGGAGGTTTTTAATAGTTTTTTCTATTTCCTCCCTGCTGATTGGTCTGTTTAGGCTTTCTGCTTCTTCATGACTCAGTCTAGGAAGGGTGTATTGTTCTAGGAATTTATCCATTTCTTCTAGATTGTTGTATTTGGTGGCATATAATTTTTTATAGTATTCTACAATAATTCTTTGTATATCTATGATGTCTGTGGTGATCTCTCCTCTTTCATTTTGGATTTTATTTATTTGAGTCCTGTGCCTTTTTTCCTTGGTGAGTCTTGCCAAGGGTTTGTCAATTTTGTTGATCTTTTCAAAGAACCAGCTCCTTGTTTTATTGATTTTTTCTATAGTTTTTCTGTTCTCTATTTCATTTATTTCTGCTCTGATTTTTATTATCTCCTTTCTTCGGCTGGTTTTGGGTTGTCTTTGTTCTTCTTTTTCTAGTTCCTTAAGGTGTGAAGTTAAGTGGTTTACTTCGGCTCTCTCTTGTTTGTTCATATAGGCCTGAAGTGATATGAACTTTCCTCTTATTACTGCTTTTGCAGCATCCCAGAGATTCTGATATGTCGTATTTTCATTTTCATTTGTCTGTATGTATCTTTTGATCTCTGCGCTTATTTCTTCTTTGACCCATTCATTTTTTAGAAGTATGTTGTTTAGTTTCCACATTTTTGTGTTTTTTTCCCCCTCTTTTTTGCAGTTGAATTCTAGTTTCAAGGCTTTATGATCAGAAAATATGCTTGGTACAATTTCAATTTTTCTAAATTTGCTGATATTGTCTTTGTGGCCCAACATATGGTCAATTCTTGAGAATGTTCCATGTACACTAGAGAAAAATGTATACTCTGTCGCTTTGGGATGAAGTGTCCTGTAGATGTCTATCATATCCAGGTGTTCTAGTATTTCGTTCAAGGCCACTATATCTTTATTGATTCTCTGTTTGGATGACCGATCTAGAGCCGTCAGCGGAGTATTGAGGTCTCCAAGTATGATTGTATTTTTGTTAGTTTTTGTTTTAAGGTCAATAAGTAGCTGTCTTATATATTTTGGTGCTCCTTGGTTTGGTGCATATATATTAAGGATTGTTATGTCTTCTTGATTCAGTGTCCCCTTAATCATTATGAAGTGACCATTTTTGTCTCTGAGTACTTTTTCTGTCTTGTAGTCAGCATTATCAGATATGAGTATTGCTACACCTGCTTTTTTTTGGGTGTTGTTTGCTTGGAGTATTGTTTTCCAGCCTTTCACTTTGAATTTGTTTTTATCCTTGTTGCTTAGATGTGTTTCTTGTAGGCAGCATATAGTTGGATTTTCTTTTTTAATCCATTCTGCTACTCTGTGTCTTTTTATTGGTAAGTTTAATCCATTTACATTTAGTGTAATTATTGACACTTGTGGGTTCCCTACTGCCATTTTATAAATTGCTTTCTGTTAGTTTTGTATCTAGTTTGATTCTTCTCTTTTGTTTTTCTATCATTTGTTTCTGTTTGTTTGTGTTCCATACTTCTTTCCTCTGTTGCTACCTTTTTTAAGTCATGTGTTTTTGTGGTGGCTTTTTCTAGGGTGGTTACCATTAAGTAATGAAAAGGGTACCTACCATATTCATTGTAGTACCCTATCTTATAAGTATTTCTGCACTTCATCGTCCTTTGCTACTGTTAATCTCCATTCTCTCCCCCCCTTTTTTTTTCCTTTGTTGTCACAGTTTAAGTTTGGTTTTATTGTGTTCTTGGTGGAGCTGTTACTTGTGGTGTTGTTTTCTTTTGTTCTTTGAATCTGGTTGGAAAACCCCCTTTAGTATTTCCTGGAGTGGGGGCTTTCTCGTGATAAATTCTCTCATCTTTTCTGTATTTGTGAATGTTTTTATATCTCCTTCATACTTGAAGGATAGCTTTGATGGGTATAGTATTCTTGGCTGAAAGTTCCTCTCTTTCAGGGCTTTAAATATTGGGGTCCACTCTCTTCTAGCTTGTAGAGTTTCTGCTGAGAAATCTGATGATAATCTAATAGGCCTTCCTTTATATGTTGTACTCTTCTTTTCCCTGGCTGCCTTGAGAATTTTTTCTTTGTCATTGGTTTGTGTCATCTTTATTATGATGTGCCTTGGAGTGGGTTTGTTGGGGTTAAGAAAACTCGGTGTTCTGTTTGCTTCTTGAATTTGAGGCTTTAGTTCTTTCCACAGGCTTGGGAAGTTCTCGTCTATTATTTGTTTGAGTATATTCTCCATTCCATTTTCTTTCTCTTCTCCCTCTGATATACCTATTATTCTTATGTTATTCTTTCTGATGGAGTCAGATAATTCCTGTAGGGCTTTCTCGTTTTTTATTATTTTTGAGTCTCTGTCTTCTTCTCTCTGTTGTGCCTCAAGTTGTTTGTCTTCTATTTCACTAATCCTATCTTCAATCTGGGTTGTTCTGCTAGCTAAGCTTGTTACCTCGTTTTTCAGCTCGTGAATTGAGTTTTTCATTTCTGTTTGATTTGTTTTTATAGTTTCAATTTCCTTGGTAATATATTCTTTGTGTTCATTGAGTTGTTTTCTGATCTCCCTATATTGCCTTTCCGTGTTTTCTTGTATATCTCTGAGTATTTTTAAGATTTCTATTTTAAATTCTCTGTCATTTAGCTCCAAGGCTTCCAATATGTTAAGTCTTTTCTCCATAGATTTTTCCACATCTATTTGTGTTACCTCTCTTTCTTTTGTATCCATAATATTCGATTTCCTCTTTCTTATTGGCATCTGGTGGTGGTCTTGTTGATAGCACTAATTAGAATTAATAAGGAGTAAAAAGTAAAAAACAAAAAACAAAAACAAAAACAAAAAAAACAAAACAAAACAAACAAACAAAAAAAAAACCAGAGGGTAAAACACCCCACAAAAAAAAACAGTAATAATTTATTGTTTCCCCCTTTTTTTTTCTTTGTTCCCCTTCCCTCCTCTCCCCTCCTCAGGGAAATATCGTGCCTATAATGGAGGGCCTGGTTTGCGGTGAAGAGTTCAAGGGGGCAAAAAAAAAAAAAATAAAAAAAAATAAAAATAAAAAAATTAAAAAAAAAATTAAAAATAAAAAAAGGAAGAAAATCTTAGACAAGCATAAGTTGATCTGCCTGCGGGTGACGGTCAACCAAGAGATATAATGAGAGGGAGAAGAGGGAACCAGAAAAAAGGACAAAAAAAGGAATAATAAAGAAGAAAAAATAAAAATAATAAGTAAAAATACGTTGTATTAAGTGGAGCAAAGACCAAATACAATGGAGACCTTGGGTTGGGAGGACCCAAAATGCCACAAAAACAAACCAACCAGAAAAAAACAAAAACAAAACCGAAAAAGAAAAACAAAGCCAAAAAAAAAAACCTTGAGTCCCAAATTAACTAATTTGTTCGTGATTGAGGATTAAATGGGAGGAAAGTAAAACGAGAAAAGAAAAAACGAATATAAAGGGAAAAATAAGAAAAAGAGAAAAACGAAGGAAGAAATAAGAAAGCAAGAGAAAAAAACAAAATAAGGCAAAAAAAAACAAAAGAGGAGAGAGTGAGAATTAAGTGTCCTGGAGTATAACCCCAAAGGAGGGTGAGGATGAAGAAGAGAAATAAAATGTAACACTTATGGGTAGTGTAGTTCAAGAAAAGGGAAGCATAAGATGGGCAGAGAATAGAAGGACTGAGGTGGAGGAAATAAAGACAATAAGATAGAAGGAACAAACAACAACAAAAAAAAACAAAAAAAAAACAGTGGAACAAGCTGCAAAGTCTGTGGATTTTTTCTGATTTTGAGATGTCAACCTCTTCCTCCTTCTCCTCTCTCCCTCTTCCCGGTCGGCGACTCTGCACCCCAGGCCCTGCCCCTGCGCCACACCCAGGCAGGGACTTGCAGTTGATGGGGTTCTACGGCAATGTCACACAATTGGCTTTAGTCTTGCTGGTAATCAAGGCCTGCCGGCGTCTGCAGGGTCTAACGACGAGAGAGTTCGCCTTCGTGGATTCTCTCTCCCAGTCCCCCCCTCCCGAACCAGCAGCCTGGCGATCCAGCCACAAGGCTGCCACTGCTTCTGCCTGGGGAGTAAGAGGCTCAAAGAGCTGGGAAATCCCCACTCTATCCCCACTCAGTGCAAGGCTCTGGGAAGGGCTCTGACAGTCAGGGCCTCCAGTGTAATCAGGCGGGGGTGGGAGTCAATTGTTGTCAAGGTGATTGTTCAGCGCCTAGCATTCCGTTGGACCTCTCAACCCAGGCTTTCCACACTTTGTAGCCTGTTTTGGCCGGTAAGAAGAGGCACTAGTCTCTGCTTGCGACTAGTTTGTTATAGATCTTATTATCTGCCAAGTCCTTCTTGTTAGCGTTTATCCCTGAATATGGAGGCTCTATCAATCAGAAGTTGCCCCCGCCCCTTTAGCGAGAGGCACCAAAAAATATCACGCCTCTTGTCTTGGGTCGGTGAACTGAGAGAGATCTTATCAATTAGAACCGAGGGTGCGCAGATTTCACGGGTTAAGTTAATTTTAGTAATTGGGTCGCAGCTGTGCTCCCGAAGGTATTTCAGGCTGCCTGCGCGCGCCCCTCCCCCAACGCTTGATTGTTAGCTTGAATGGCTGGGTGAGGTGCCCCGCCCGCGGAGAGAATCTCCCAAGTAGGGAATACCGCCCTGGGGCCTCTCCCGCTCCCCGTGCGCGGGCCGCTGGGAACGTTAGCGGTGCTCGGTCTGCAATGCTCGGTCTGCAACCAGACCGGGAGCGCGCCAGCAGCTGCTCGCCGCTCGTTCTGCAACCGACCCGGGCACTGTCCGCGGCCGCTGGCGGTGGCGGCGGCGGCTGGCGGTGGCGGCGGCGGCGGCTGGCGGCGGCTTCCGAGTGCGGGATGACTTACCACAAGCGAACTTTCTCGCGGCTTGAATGAACGTCCCTGCGGTAGCTTCCTCCACACCCTCGTCTCTCAGATTCGAGCGATAACAGTCCTTTTGCTTTCAGTTTGCTCCGAAGATAAATTTTCCTGTTTCTAGTTGATAAATTTGTTGTGATTTTGGGGAGATCTGTCGGATGCGCTTCTCACGGCGCCATTTCCGTGACGTCACTTCTTACACCTTTCTTAATTAGCTACACAGAAAATCTATGTGATCATTTAGAGTTTAAAATTTTGAATTCTTCTGAAAAAGAAAATCCTGGGACCAGATAGCTTCACTGGTGAATTCCAGAAATCATTTAAAGAGTTAATAAACCTTCTAAAATTACAATGATCCCTTGTCTGTCGCAAGGGTTAGGTTCCAGAGCCCCCTGCGATGGGCGAAAATCTATGTAGTGACCTTATAATAATTTTATTATTTATATATACAGAACACAGTGCTCTGGTTGGTCACCTCCCATCTATCAGCCAATAGTGTACCATGTACGATCTCATGTGGACAAACTAGCTCAGGTGGAAGCAGACGTAGCTGTGTGTTCCATACATGCAAGTCTTTGTCTACTCATCTGCTGTATGCTACATATTTTATTTCTATTTAATATTCTTTTAATGTTTTAATAAATATTTTTATATATTTTATATTGTTTGAATTTTTATTAATTTTAATTTATTATGTTTACATGGTTTTGTGTCCCATTGAATATAATACCCTCACCCCCATCCCATGTCCCTATTTATTGTTTTCAATTTTTTAAGCTAGAAAAATATCTTATTTTATTTCAAAAATAATAAAATAATAAATATATAAAAATACCTATATATTGCAAAATCCTGCAATATAACAAAAAATCTGCAATACAAAATTAGATATATACAATTTTGAAATTCACGATACAGTGAGACTACAAAAAATGAACCACAATATGGTGAGGGACGACTGGATTCCAAAAACACGAAGAAAAAAATACTTCTCAATCATTGTCCTGATTCTAAAGCCAGAAGAGGATATCACAGGAAACAAAGACTACATAACAATATTATGAACATAAGTAAAAATCCTTTAAAAAATTAGGAAATAAAATATATCTGTATATACAAAAATTATAATTCACAACCAAGTGAAATTTATCACAGGATGCAGAGATAGTTCAGCATATGAAAATGAATGTAATATACCACATTAATTTAGTGAAGATAAAACAATGCTCTTCTTGATTGGTACAAAGAAAAATTTGATAAAATCCAACATTTTCCTTTTTCTGATAAAAACACTTGTCAAACTAAGAAGAGAAGAGAACTTCTGCAAAGTGATAAATAGTATTTATGAATATCCCACACCTAATATCATATTCAATGGTAAATTAAAAATAACAATAATTATGATAAAGACTTTAACAGGAGAAGCATACAACATGTAAGAATAGATGATAATTTAAGCAGAGATAGGAAAACTATCAGAATGAATTAAAAGCATACATTAGAAGTCAAAATAAATGTAACAGAAATTAAAGAGCACTTTTTATGGGTTTATCAAGAATTTTGGGTCAAAAAGCAGTTCGATTTTGACCCAGCTCTCCCACTTTTAGGAATATACCCTAAGAACACCATAGAACTGTTCCAAAAGGAGAAATGCACCCCCATGTTATGGCAGCATTGTTCACAATAGTGAAGATCTGGAAATAACCCAAGTGTCCATCAGTGGATGAGTGGATTAAAAAGCTTTGGTATATTATATTCCATAATATATATATTATGGAATACTACTCAGCCATAAGAAATGATGACATCAGACCATTTACAATAACATGGATGGACCTTGATAACATTATATGGAGTGAAATAAGTAAATCAGAAAAAACTAAGAACTATATGAATCCATAAATAGATGGGACATAAAAATGAGACTCAGAGACATGGACAAGAATGTGATGGTACCGGGGGGGGATGGGAAGGGGGTGAGGAAGGAGAGAGAGGGAGTGGGGGGAGGGGAGGGGCACAAAGAAAACCAAATAGAAGGTGATGGAAGACAATTTGACTTTGGGTGAGGAGTATGCAACATAATCAAATGTCAAAATAATCTGGAGATGTTTTCTCTGAACATATGTACCCTGATTTATTAATGTCACTTCATTAAAATTAATAAAAATAAGATAAAAAAAGAACTTTGGCATGCCTGAGTAAAGAATTTTTGAGCTTGAAGAAATTTTAATAGAAATATTTCACCCAAAACCTAGTTCAAAAGAATACATGTATCTCTATGTTTATTGCAGTGTTATTTACAATAGCGAAGATTTGGAAGCAGCTTAAGAGTTTATCAGTAGATAAGTAGATAAAAAAAATAGGTATGTTTACACAATGGAATACTACTTGGCTCTAAAAAAGAAGAAAATCTTACCTTTTGTGGCAGATGGATGAACCTGAAGAGCATAATGCTAAGTGAAATAAGCCAGTCAGAGAAATACAAGTACCATATGGTTTCACTCATATGAGGACCCTAATAACAAAATGAACTAAGAAGCAAAATAGAGACAGACTCACAGATAGAGAGGAGTCAGACAGCTGTCAGGGCCAGGGTTGGAGCAGATAAAGGGACTGAGCAAAAAGGAAAAAAAAACTTATGGACATGGACAATAGTGTAAATAGTGTAGTGATTATAGGAGCGAGGGAGATGAAAGGGAGGTGAAGGAAAGTATATGGCAGATAAATGGTGATGGAAGACTTGACTTGGAGTGGTAAGCACACAATATAGTGTACAGATGATGTGTTGCAGAATTGTGCACTAAAGACCTGTATAATTTTGTTAAACAGTGTGATCCCAATACATTCAATTATAAAAAAAAATAAGAAAAAAAGATCTCAAACTAAAATGCAAAAAAACAAACAAAAACAATTAAAAATAAAAGAAAATCAGTAAAAGAACATAAAAAACTATGGGACAATAATAAAAGTTATAGCATAAATATAATTTGAATACCAGAAGTAGAAAAGAGAACACAGCAGAAAAATTATCTGAAAAAAGAAAAATTAAAAAGTTTAGAAAATTAAAAAGACACAAAATCACAGATCCAGGAGGCTCAATACTGTTTTTGATGCATCTAACTTGCCTGATTTATACTGATTTAGTCATTATTTTTTTCTGATTTTTAAAATTTCTTTTAAATTAATATTTTAAATTTATTGTGTTAACATGTATTCAAGTGTCCCATTCAATATAAAACCCTAATCCCCAACAACATGCTCCCCATTACATCCCATTTGCTCCCCTCCCCCTAACTCCCTCACTGCTTCCCTCTGGGATTTGCTGTCCTGTTATCTGTATCTCTGTGTTATGTATATATAATTGCACCAATCCTTCACCTTCCCTGATCCTGTCCCCTTTTCCCCCTTCCCTCTAACAGCTGTCCTTCTGTTCCCTGTAACCATCTCTGCCTCTATTCTATTCCTCAGTTCACTGTGTTTATTAGATTCCATATATAAGTGAGATCACATATCAATATTTGTCTTTCTCTGCTTGACTTATTTCATTTAGCACAATAATCTCCAAGTCCATTCATGCCATTGCAAAGGTAAGATTTCCTTCTTTTCCATGGCCACATAGTATCTATTGTGTATGTGCACCACAGCTTTTTAATCCATTTGTCCACTGATGGACACTTGGACTGTTTCCAGAACTTGGCTATTGTAAACAATGCTGCAATAAATATGCAGATGCATATCTTCTCTTGAATTAGTGTTTAGGAATTCTTAGGATATATTCCTGAAAGTGAGATAGCTGGGTCAAAAGGCAATTCCATTTTTAATTTTTTGAGGAAATGCCATACTATTTTCCACAGTGGCTGCACAAGTCTGCATCCTCACCAGCAGTGCAAGAGGGTTCTATTTTCTCCACACTATTGCCAGCATTTGTATGTTGATTTGTTAATGAGAGCCATTCTGACAAGGATGAGGTAATATCTCATGGTTAGTGACATTGAATATTTTTTATATGCCTTTTGGTCATTTGTATATCCTTTTTGGAGAAGAAGTATCTATTCAGTTTCTTTGTATATTTTTAATTGAATTATTTACCTTTCTGGTATTTAGTTTAAGAAGTTCTTTATAAATTTTGGTTATTAATCCCCTTATCAAATGTATTGCAGAATTGTAGGTAATCACCAATCTAACATTGAACTCTCTATGACTTGAATTGGGAAATTTTACTTAAAAGCCCTGAGGGAATGTCTCTTGAATGCAAACATCAAGAACTGTGTACATTGGGAGCCATAGATAGGAGATTGCCCAAGAACTGTGTACGTGAGTGACCTTTGTGCAGACACAAAGAAATACATGTGAATGGGCTTTGGAAAATTAGCCTAGAGGCAGAGGTCGATTAAGGTCAGTTGAGACCCTGGGCACAGAAGAAAATATTGGGTTTCTTAAAAAAAGAGAGACAGGGAAAATAAAAATATATATTAACCATATTTTTTTTTCATTTTTTTTTTTCTGAAGCTGGAAACAGGGAGAGACAGTCAGACAGACTCCCGCATGCGCCCGACCGGGATCCACCCGGCACGCCCACCAGGGGCGAAGCTCTGCCCACCAGGGGGCGATGCTCTGCCCATCCTGGGCATCGCCATGTTGTGACCAGAGCCACTCTAGCGCCTGAGGCAGAGGCCACAGAGCCATCCCCAGTGCCTGGGCCATCTTTGCTCCAATGGAGTCTTGGCTGCGGGAGGGGAAGAGAGAGACAGAGAGAAAAGCGCAGCAGAGGGGTGGAGAAGCAAATGGGCGCTTCTCCTGTGTGCCCTGGCCGGGAATCGTACCTGGGTCCTCCACATGCTAGGCTGACGCTCTACCGCTGAGCCAACCGGCCAGGGCTAAACATATTTTTAAATAAATAAAAAATATGTGCTATTAATGTTAAAATCGCACATATGAAACCAAACTTGGTGTCATTAGAAAAAAGTATAAAGTTGGGGTTTTGTGGAGTCCTTCAGAAGTAGGGGCCCAGGGTGTACATCTGGTGGCCGTGTTAAATCTGCCTCTGCCTAGAGGTTCTGGATTGTCCCTCCCTTTGTGCTTATTAATTAGCAAAAGAAAAAGAATGTACTGACCAAATTAGCCCTTTCTCCATGTCAGCAAATAGTCTTTAGCCATTCTTTCCCTTTATCACCTGATCTCCCTCCCTGTAATTCTGTTACTTCTGTTCTGCTTCTGATCAATAGAAGCTGAGGGAGAAGGAGATGCAGGAGATCTTCTTTGCCTCCCTTGGCAAACCTCCCCCTCTTCCTTTTGACATCACTTTGTCTCTTGAGTAGGTTTTTCCACTCAACACTGGTAGTTCCCAGTGGGCTAGAGTACTATAGCGAATATGTTCTCCCATTGTGTGGGTTGTCTTTTTATTTTGTTAATGGTGTCTTTTGCTGTGCAAAAGACTTTTAGTATGATATAGTCTCATTGGTTTATTTTATTTCTCATTTTACTTGCCCATGGAGATATCAAGGTAAAAATATTGCTATGAGAGATATTGGAGAATTTACTGCCTATGTCTTTTTCCAAGATTTTTATGGTTTCATGATTTATATTTAAGTATTTTATCCAATTTGAATTTTGTTTCTGTGAATGGTATAAGTTTGTGGTTTAGTTTCATTTTTTTGCATGTACCTGTCCAATTATCCCAACATTATTTATTAAAGAGACAGTCTTTACTACATTGTATATTCTTGCTTTCTTTGTCAATTATCAATTGACCATAAAGGCATGGATTCATTTCTGGATCCTCTGTCCTGTTCCATTGATTTGTATGCCTGTTCTTATGCCCATACCAAGCTGTTTTGATTACAATGACCTTGTAGTATAACTTGATATCAGGAAGTATGATACTTCCCATTTATTCTTCATTTTTAAGATTGCTGAGCTATTTGAGTTCTTTTTGGTTTCCATATAAATTTTCAGAATATTTGTTCTAGATCTGTGAAGTATGCCATTGGTATTTTAATAAAAATTACATTGAATCTATAGATTGCTTTGCGTAGTATGGACATTTTAATGATGCTTATTCTTCCTTTCCATGAAATGGTATATGCTTCCACTTGTTTGTATCTTCCTTGATATTTTTTTTCAAGGTCTTATAATTTTCTGAGTATGTGTCTTTTACCTCCTTGGTTAAATTTATTCCTTGGTCCTTTATTTATTTTTGTTGCAATAGTGAAGGGGATTATTTCTTTAATTTTTCCTGCTGACCATTTATTGTTGGTGTATAAAAATGCCACTGATTTCTGAATATTAATTTTTTTAAATTTTATTTAGACAATTAATTTTAACAGGGTGACATTGATCAATTAGAGTATATAGATTCAGAGAAAACATCTCCAGATCATTTTGACATTTGATTATGTTGTATATCTATCACCCAAAGTCAAATTGTCCTCTGTCACTTTTTATTTGGTTTTCTTTATGCCTCTCCCCTCCCCCTGCCTCCTCCCACTCCTCCCTCCCTTCACCCTGCTAACCACTGCACTCTTGTCCATGTCTATGAGTCTCTTTTTTGTGTCCTACCTATGTATGAAATCATACAGTTCTTAGTTTTTTCTGATTTACTTATTTTACTCAATATAATGTTATCAAGTTCCATCCATGTTGTCATAAATGGCACTATGTCATCATTTCTTATGCTGAGTAGTATTCCATTGTGTATATGTACCACATCTTCTTTATCCAGTCATCTATGAAAGGGCTTTTTGGTTGTTTCCATGTCTTGGCCACTGTGAACAATGCTGCAATGAACATGGGATGCATGTGTCTTTACATACCAATGTTTTTGAGTTTTGGTGGTATATACCCAGTAGAGGGATTGCTACATCATATAATAGTTCTATTCTTAATTTTTTGAGGAACTACTATACTTTCTTCCACAATGGTTGTACTAATTTACATTCCCACCAACAGTGAATGAGGGTTCCTTTTTCTCCACAGCCTCTCCAACACTTCTTATTACCTGTCTTGTTGATAATGGTTAATCTAACAGGTGTGAAGTTTATCTCATTATAGTTTTGATATGCGTTTCTCTAATAGCTAGTGAAAATGAGCATCTTTTCATATATCTATTGCTCACTTGTATTTCGTCCTGGGAGAAGTGTCTGTTCATATTCTCTTCCCATTTTTTTATTGGATTGTTTGCTTGTTTGTTGTTGAGTTTTGTGAGTTCTTTGTATATTTTGGATATTAGGCCCTTATTTGAGCTGTTGTTTGAAAATATCATCTCCCATTTAGTTGGCTGTTCGTTTGTTTTGTTGTCGGTTTCTTTTGCTGTGCAAAAGCTTCTTAGTCTGATGTAGTCCCATTCATTTATCTTTGCCTTCACTTCCCTTGCCTTTGGAGTCAAATTCATAAAATGCCCTTATTTTATATCCCGCCACCTTGTCAATTTCATTTATCATGTCTAGTAGTTTTTCAACTGAGACTTTAGGGTTTTCTATGTACAGTATCATGTCATCAGCAAATAATGACAGTTTTACTTCTTCTTTTCCAATGTGGGTACCTTTTATTTTTTCTTCTTGTCAAATTGCTGTGGCTAGGACTTCCAGAACTATGTTGAATAAGAGTGGTGAAAGGGGGCACCCCTGCCCTGTTCCTAATCTTAAGGAGATTGCTTTAAATCTTTTCCATTTAGTATTATGTTGGCTGTTGGCTTGTCATATATGCTCTTTATCATGTTGAGGTATGTTCCCTGTATTTCCACTTTACTCAGAGATTTTATCATAAATGGATGCTGGATTTTATCAAATGCTCTTTCTGCTTCAATTGATATAATTATGTGATTTTTATCCTTCATTTTGTTTATGTGATGATTCACATTTATTGATTTGTGAATATTTTAACAACCTTGCCTCCCTAGAATAAATACCACTTTATTATGATGTATGCCTTTTTTAATGTATTGCTGGAGCTGATCTGCTAATGTTTTGCTGAGAATTTTAGCATCTAAATTCATCAGGGATATTGGCCTATAGTTTTTTTTTGTTGTTTTGTTTTGTTTTTTTGTAGTTTTTTAGCTGGTTTTGGTAATGCTTACCTCATAAAATCAGCTTGAAATTTTTTTTCCCTTAAATTTTTTGGAACAGCTTGAGAAAGATATGTGTTAGTTCTTTGAATGTTTGGTAAAATTCACCTGTGAAGCCCTCCAGTCCATGACTTTCATTTGCTGGGAGATTTTGATAACTATTTCAGTTTCATTTGTTGTAATTGGTTTGTTTAGGTTTTCTGATTCTTCCAGGTTTAGTTTTGGAAGAACATATGTTTCTAAGAAGTTTTTAATTTCACCTAAATTGTCCAATTTTGGGGGATATCAATTTTCACAGTATTTTTTTTTACAATCTTTTGTATTTCTGTGGTGTCATTTGTTACTTCTCCACTTTCATTTCTAATTTTATTTATTTCAGTGTTCTCTTTTTTTATGATTCTGATTAAAGGTTTATCAATCTTCTTTACCTTTTCTAAGAACCAACTCTTGGTTTCATTGATCTTTTATACTGTTTTGTAAGCCTCTATGTGATTTATATCTACTCTGATATTTACTATTTCCTTCCTTCTACTTCCTCTTGGGCTTCAAGTGTTCTTTTTTTTTTTTTTTGTTCTTTCAGGATCAGGATTGGGTTGTTTATTTGAGCTTTTTCTTGCTCCTTAAGGTATATTTGTACTGCTATGAACTTTTTTCTCTCAAGGCTGCTTTTGCTGTGACCCATTGATTTTGGGTTCTTATATGTTTATTTTATTTTTAAGGGAATTTTTTATTTCTTTCTTGATCTCACTGTTACCCCATTTGTTATTTAATAACATGCTAAATAGCCTCTTTCTCAGATTTTTTATTGTAGTTTAATTCTAGTTCCATGCCATTGTGATCAGAGAAGATACTTGATATAATTTCAATCTTCTTAAATTTACTGAGACCTTTTTTTTTTTTTTAGCAAGAGAGGCAGAGACAGACAGAGAGAGGGACAAATAGGGTTCATAGAAAGGAAGGGAGGGAGAAGAGAAGCACCAATTATTTTTTGCAGCACTTTAGTTATTCATTGACTACTTTCTCATATGTGCCTTGACTGGGTTCTGCAGCTGAGTCAGTGACCCCTTGCTTAAGCCAGTGATCTTGGGCTCAAGCCAGCAATCTTTGCGCTCAAGCCAGTGAACATGAGGTCATGTCCATGATCCCATGCTCAAGCTAGTAACCTTGTGCTTAAGCTGATAAGTATGTGCTCAAGCCAGATGAGCCTGTGCTCGAGACGATGGCCTCATGGTTTTGAACCTGTGCCCTCTATGTCCCAGGTCAATGCTCTATCCTTTGTGCTCCCAACTGGTCAAGCTATTGAGACTTCTTTTGTGTCCTAACATGCTGTCTATCCTAAAAAAATGTACCATGGGCACTTGAAATGACTGTATATTCTACTTTGGGGTAAAATGTTCTGAAGATATCTATTAAATCCAGTTGATTTAGTGTGTTATTTAAGGCCACTTTTCTTTGTTAATGTTCTGTCTGGAGGATCTACCCATTGATGTTAGTAGGGTATTAAATTTCCTACTATTATAATATTGCTGTTGATCTCACCTTTAATGTTTATCAAGATCTGCTTTATATTATATATTTAGGTGCTCCTATATTGGTTGCATAAATATTTATAGTGGTTATATCCTCCTGTTGGAATGTTTCCTTTATCTTTACATAGTGACCTTCTTTATTCCTTAGTATAGTCTTTGTTTTAAAGGCTATTTTTTCAGATATAGGTATCGCCACCCAACCTTTTTTATTTCTATTTGAATGAAATACTTTTTTTCCCCATCTCTTCACTTTCAGTCTATGTATATCTTTTGTTTAGTCTATGTGTAGCACTTGTAGACAACATACAAACAGATCCTGTTTTCTTATCCAGGCAGCTTCCCTATGTCTTCTGATTGAAGCATTTAATTCATTTATACTTAAAGATATTACTGATATGTATTTATTGATTGCCATTTTATTTTTAAACCTACAATTCTTTTTTTCTTTATTTTTTTTTCTCTTTTTATAACTGGCTTTGTGACATTTCTTGCAATACTGGTTTAGTTATAATGAATTCCTTGAGACTTTTTTAGCTGGGAAGCTTTATATTTCCCCTCAAATTTTACATGATAGCTTTGCTGGATAAAGTAGTCTTGGTTGTAGGTTCTTGTTTTGCATCACTTTAAATATTTTTTACCAATACCTTCTGGCCTGAAATAGTTCTGTTGAGAAGTCAGATGTCATCCATGGAGACTCCTCTGTAAGTAATTAACTGCTTTTCCCTTATAGTTTTTTATATTTTTCTTTGTCTCTTAACTTTGGCATTTTAATTATATCTGATGTGTCTTAGTGTAGGCCTCCTTGGGTTCATTTTGAATGGGACTCTCTGTGTTTTATGAACTTGTGTGACTTTTTCCATCACCAGTTTAGGGAAATTTTTAGCTATGATTTCTTCAAACAGACTCTCTAACCCTTGTTCATTCTCTTCTCCTCAAAGAATCTTTATGATGCAGATGTCGTTTCTCTTAATGTTGTCATAGAGGTCTCTCAAAGTTTTCTCAGTCTTTCTGAGCCCCTTTTCATTTTGCTGCTCTGTTTCTGTGCATTTGTTTATCTTGTCTTTTAAATCATTGATTCGATCCTCTGCTTTATCCAGCCTGCTGTTTTTTCTGATTTTTCTTATATCATATTTCTCATTTCTGACTAGTTCTTTTTTATAATTTCAATGTCCTTTTTGATGCTTGCTATCTCTTTCTTTAAGTTCTCATTATGACCATACATTGTTGTTCTAATATTATTGAGCATTCTAAAAATTATTTTAAACTCTGCATCTGGTAGTTTGGTTACTTCCATTTTTTAGTTTGTATTTTTTTTTCTGTGATTTTCTCTTGTTGATTAATTTGGGTTGTATTTCTTTGCCCATCTTGTCTGTATATTAGGTAGCACTGTCTGACATTTCAATTTGTTGTGGTGTCTCTATGAGGAATATGAGCTCGATGGTACTGACCTCCAGGCTATCTGATTTCCTTGCTCTAAGAATACTTCTTGAGGGTAGTATTTTTCATCCTATTGTATGCTAGTATTGAATGTAGTTGGTCCTTTTCTGAGTGTGGTTATCCTTTGAGGCTGGCTGGCTGTAAGAGTCAACCTTGATCATATGTATTAGGCACTGTGCAGTATCTGTCCTGTTGGGCATATTTATTCTCTGCAGTAGAGGTCTGGTGCTTGCTGAACTCTTGCTTTGGACTGGCTGCTTTTATAGCTAGCTGAATCTAACATTGGCGTTGTCTGCTGTGTTGGTTTTGGGTCTTCTTCGGTTGGTGTCAGCCATTTTTGTAACCTTCCATGGTCTACCTGTCTGGAGCTATTGCACTGTTCACTGTGTATGCATTTACTATGCCTGGGTTGTGTGTAAGGGGGCGATCTGTGTATAAGGATCACCTTCCTCTTGCTTAGTGATGACAGCAGCTCCATAAAAGCCAAAAGCTCTGTAAGATTGGCCTCCACTTTTCAGCTGCTCCTCCTCCTCTTGCAACTACCTGGTCATCCCACAGAGTGTTCTGTAGAAAGGTTACAGTGTAGGCTCAGACTGGCCTCACCTAAACAACTCCTCTACAGGTTGCAAACTTGATGCATTAGGGCATTTGAGGTTGGGAATACAACTTTAGTGGGACCCTCTACTTTGAGCATCTCTTGGTCAGAAGCTCAGTATAAGGAAAGTGGCTCCTACTCCAGAGTTTAATCCCTCAGACTTGTTGGACATTCCAAATCTTTTTCTCGCCAGCAAAATGAGCAACAGGTTCTGATTGAGTGG
This sequence comes from Saccopteryx leptura, assembly GCF_036850995.1. Taxonomy (NCBI): domain Eukaryota; kingdom Metazoa; phylum Chordata; class Mammalia; order Chiroptera; family Emballonuridae; genus Saccopteryx; species Saccopteryx leptura. Next base: position 175,336,766 of record NC_089504.1, on the reverse strand, counting down.
AGCTGACAGTTCCCCCTGCAGAAGTTCTTTCACCTGGTGCGACCCTGGTCTCAGGGAGGAAGACTGAGAGAGTACTCCCCTGGGGCTGACTATGCCATCCCAGAAAGTGGCTAAGCTTCTCGACTGGATCATCAATAGGGACCAACATTTTAAATGTCCATGCTTCAAACCTATCTCCTTTCCCCATGTGGAACCTAGCCTAGCAGGGCAAGAAATCCAACACTTGGGCTGGCTGACTGTGAAGCTCCATCCTGTCCAATGCACACAAACCACTGTGCCGGTGTTAACCAAAGAAAGCAGAACTCACCTCAGTTGGGCCATGTGTGAGGAAACCTTCCTTAGGAAATGCTGACAGCAAGTGTCATTAGGTCCTGAACTGATGCTCTCCCCAGCTGGCCACTGTATGTGCTGGCCCTGGGCCTTAATAGAGGAAACTCAGCACAGACCAGTGGGGGATACTACCAATGACTGGCCTTCAGTAACCTTCTTGGAGCTCCAAGCAATCTTGAGTTTGTGGCTGCCTCTGCTGGGCTCAGGTGCACATGGAAATACCAAGCTGCATACCTAGGCTTGCTTTTTTCTACACAAGGCCTGGGAGAAATTCAGCAAAAAGCCAAGGTTCCCTGAGCTTCACCTCTCGCAACCTCTGTCTGCTGGCTGCTTGTTGGGCTCAACCACTGAAGAAAACCTCTGGTATACTCTAGAGCAAGTGTTTCTCAAACTTTTTGAAGTCAGGGCACATTTAAAATCCTACAAATAATTGTAGGCACACTATATACAAATTTCTGAGAAATGTTATAATAATTAACTCAAATATTAAAGAAAAAAATATAAAGTCCAAGTGTGCTTTTATGGTAATTAAATAAAATAAATATGACAAAATCAAATTTACTCTGACATTAAAAACATTTTATGTTACATATTTTTGAGTTATGTTTTTTAGAATTCATAAAAAGAGGGTTAAAATTTTTTAAAAAAGACAAAAAAGTTATCTTTTTATATATAGATACATTCTTAGTAAGATTTAATAAATTCGGCAGATCCCTGTGCAAATGTGTTTTTCCATTCTTGTGTTTATGAGACACATGAGCCTGATATGTCCTAGCAATTTCTTCAAAGTTTGGGCATATATTTGAAAGGCAAACTCTCATTTCTTCATCAATACATTAAAGAATTCTTCTCTTTTTACTCTTAATGGTTTTGAGGGTAGAAAATCCTAATTCACATAAATGGGATGTTGAAAATTGTAAAATGTTCAAAGTTTTTTTAGATATTGCCACATATTCTTCTTTTATAGAAATCCTAAAAGCTTCAAGAGACAATTCCTTATGTTTAATCATCAATCCAAAACCCCCACCATACATATCATCTTAACTTTACAACAAACAAAGGATAGAAGAAACTTGCCTCCAGTCTTTCTGGGGAACATGGAGGATAGTGTAAACAATCCAGCACCACAGTTTAACAGCCTTTTGCAACCTAATCAGGCAAGTGAGGTGAGGGGTTGGGCAGACTGTCAGCTTATAGCCAATTCCCCACACCTCTGTCCCCCAAAAATCTAAACTCCAAAAACCCTGTTGGTTTTTTGGTCACCAACAGGCACATATTTCTCTAGAATACCATAGGGTGCACCTGAAAATCTTCTAGGGCACACCAGTGTGCCCTGGTGCACACTTTGAGAACCACTGGTCTAGAGGCTGACGCAATTTGGGGATTAGGAAGGGTAAATGATGTGGCTCTGCCCTTGGACCTAGGTGTCATTCTGTCCAGACTCTTTTTAAGACTTTAGTAGGATGTGGCTCCCAAGAGTCTTATGGGTGTGGCCTTTGAGACCTAGACATGTGGTTTGTCTACAGCAGGGGTCTCAAACTCGTGGCCCGCGGGCCACATGCGGCCCGCCGAACAATTTTGTGCGGCCCGCAGACTAATCCACGAAGTTCAAAATACTTTGAATAAAATTAAGTAAGCCTAGGGGCCTACTTGTATTTTTCATTTCTCTAGCATCCTAGCTAGATATTAGCTTAGTTAACAGGAGTTGTGATGCGAACTACAGTTTCTGGTCGTTTTGTGACACTGAGTAAACTGCATGTACGATTGTGCTTGTTGTACTGATTTTTTTTTTGTTTTCAACTGCAGTGAGAAAAGTGTTGTGTAACAGTTGCCTTTTGTAGACTTAGTGCGGCCCGCTGAACGGCTGTGATCTTGCTCTGCAGCCCACATGCTGAGTTGAGTTTGAGACCCCTGGTCTACAGTCTGGACAGTTTCTAATGAATCTCTCATGAGGTGGAAGCATCAGTCATAGACTAGGCCTTAGTCACTAGAGAGAGTGTGGGGAAAGTCCCTAGCCTCAATGCCAGAAAACTGAGTCACTGATGTGCCCCCTGCTGCCTGGCTTAAGTCTGAGAAAGGCCCAATCTGCATGGTGTGGGTCAGAAGAGACCCATAGTATGGAGACATTGCTTTCCCCAGGCTGATGTTACAAGAAGGGGACTGTTCCTCCAAGAAAGGTGGCAACTGTAATATTGGAGAATGACTCAGCACAGGGTTTCTAGTGGCCTTACCCAGTTTCTCTCCCTGAGCTACCAAATTCATATTCTCCTTACTCAACTCTAGTCCTTTCAACCCTCCCTCTGCTGGAACCCAGTGTAAGTGGCTGTGAATGAGATTTTCTATGCTGGCCCTTTAAGACAGAGCCTGTGTCTCCAAGATCTCTGTCTCTCACAGACAGAAGAAACCCTAGCTCTTTTCACCACCAAATGCTGTGTGGCTGTGTCTTCTAGGCTCTGGGGCTCTAGGCTGGGGAACCTGGCCTGGGGCTTCAGACCCTCACCTCTCAGGGAAACCCACATCCCTTTCAATGAGAGTCCCTTCGGAACCTCCTCCACCACTCACTCCTGAGATCACAGCAGCCCTTTCCATATCTCTACCCTTCCTACCAGTCTCAATGTGGCTTCTTCTATTATCCTTGGATATAGACTCTTCTTCATTTAGTCCAAAGTTAGTTTTCCAAGATGATTGTTCTTAAATTAAGTTGTAATCCAATTTGGTCCTGGGAGGTGCCAGTTAGAAAGTTCACCTACTCCTTCGCCATCTTGGAATCTCCTCTCTAATTTTTTAACCATATAGTTCAACTATTGTTATTTTAAATATGCTGATGTTGGCCCTGGCAGGTTGGCTCAGTGATAGAGCGTCGGCCTGGTGTGCGGAGGTCCCAGGTTTGATTCCTGGCCAGGGCACACAGGATAAGCGCCCATCTGCTTCTCCACCCCTCCCCCTCCCCTTCCTCTCTGTCTTTCTCTTCCCCTCCCGCAGCTGAGGCTCCATTGGAGCAAAAGATGGCCCAGGCGCTGGGGATGACTCCTTGGCCTCTGCCCCAGGCACTAGAGTGGCTCTGGTCACGATGGAGCTATGCCCCGGATGGGCAGAGCATCGCCCCCTGGTGGGCGTGCCAGGTGGATCTCGGTCGGGCACATGTGGGAGTCTGTCTGACTGCCTCCCCGTTTCCAGCTTCAGAAAAGTACAAAAAAAAAAAAAAAAAAAAAATAATAAATATGCTGATGTTCTAATTATTTTAAATTTATAATTTTAATTATTTTTCTCAATATCTAATCTTGCTATTATATTTATACTTTTTTATTAAATTCTTTATCAAAATTTTTCTTTTCTCTATTTTAATATTTGAAATATAAATTTCATTCATTTGTTCTGCTATATTTAATTGGTATAAAATATTTAAACTGTGCTTGCTTTTCTGATTTATTTATTTAAAATGTGATTTTTTTTTAATAATAATTTTAGTTTTTAATGGGGCGACATCAATAAATCAGGATACATATATTCAAAGATAACAAGTCCAGGTTATCTTCTCTTTCAATTATGTTGCATACCCATCACCCAAAGTCAGATTGTCCTCTGTCATCTTCTATATAGTCTTCTTTGTGCCCCTCTCCCTCCCCCTTTCCCTCTCCCTTTGCCCCTACCCCCCGTAACCACCACACTCTTATCAATGTCTCTTAGTATCACTTTTATGTCCCACCTACGTATGGAATAATGCAGTTTCTGGTTTTTTCTGATTTACTTATTTCACTTCGTATAATGTTATCAAGATCCCACCATTTTGCTGTAAATGATCCGATGACATCATTTCTTATGGCTGAGTAGTATTCCATAGTGTATATGTGCCACATCTTCTTTATCCAGTCATTTATTGATGGGCTTTTTGGTTGTTTCCATGTCCTGGCCACTGTGAACAATGCTGCAGTGAACATGGGGCTGCATGTGTCTTTACGTATCAATGTTTCTGAGTTTTGGGGGTATATACCCAGTAGAGGGATTGCTGGGTCATAAGGTAGTTCTATTTTCAGTTTTTTGAGGAACCACCATACTTTCTTCCATTTTGGTTGTACTACTTTACATTCCCACCAACAGTGTATGAGGGTTCCTTTTTCTCCACAACCTCTCCAACATTTGCTATTACCTGTCTTGTTAATAATAGCTAATCTAACAGGTGTGAGGTGGTATCTCACTGCAGTTTTGATTTGCATTTCTCTAATAACTAAAGAAGATGAGCATCTTTTCATATATCTGTTGGCCATTTGTATTTCTTCCTGGGAGAAGTATCTGTTCATGTCCTCTTCCCATTTTTTTATTGGATTGTTTGTTTGTTTGTTGTTGAGTTTTATGAGTTCTTTGTATATTTTGGATATTAGGCCCTTATCTGAGCTGCTGTTTGAAAATATCATTTCACATTTAGTTGGCTTTCTGTTTATTTTGTTATCAGTTTCTCTTGCTGAGCAAAAACTTCTTAGTCTGATGTAGTCCCATTCATTACTTTTTGTCTTCACTTCTCTTGCCATTGGAGTCAAATTCATAAAATGATCTTTAAAACCCAGGTCCATGAGTTTAGTACCTATGTCTTCTTCTATGTACTTTATTGTTTCATGTTTTATGTTTAGATCTTTGATCCATTTTGAGTTAATTTTAGTACAGGAGGACAAACTGTAGTCCAGTTTCATTCTTTTGCATGTGGCTTTCCAGTTTTCCCAGCACCATTTATTGAAGAGGCTTTCTTTTCTCCATTTTGTGTTCTTGGCCCCTTTATCAAAAATTATTTGACTATATATATGTGGTTTTATTTCTGGACTTTCTATTCTGTTCCATTAGTCTGAGTGTCTACCTTTCTGCCAATACCATGCTGTTTTGATTGTCGTTGCCCTATAATATAGTTTGAAGTCAGGTATTGTAATGCCCCCAGCTTCATTCTTTTTCTTTAGGATTGCTTTGGATATTCGGGGTTTTTTATAGTTCCATATAAATCTGATGATTTTTTGCTCCATTTCTTTAAAAAATGTCATTGGAATTTTGATGGGAATTGCATTAAATTTGTATATTGCTTTGGGTAATATGGCCATCTTGATTATATTTATTCATCCTAACCAAGAACAAGGAATATTCTTCCATCTCATTATATCTTTTTCGATTTCTCTTAACAATGGTTTATAGTTTTCATTATATAAATCCTTTACATTCTTTGTTATATTTATTCCTAAGTTAAATGTGATCATTTTTAATTGCTTACCTTTGTTAGTCTAAACTTGTTAGTATTGGCCTCCTTGTTTTTTTTGTGGGGAACATTGAAACAGAGAAAAAAAGGGAGAAAAGAGATAGAGAAAAAGATAAACATCAATTCATGGTTGCTTCACTTTAGTTGTTCATTAACTGCTTCTCTTGCCTCTACATCTTTTAAAGGCACTCTCAGTAAAATGTTATAGTCTTCACAATACCATAAACGGCATATAATAAAAGCCTTTAGCACTTATTCATTAATTTCTCACTTATTCAACAAAATTTATTGATAATGAAATATCTGCTCTGGGATTTGTTTTTCCATATATATAGTTGGAACATATTAATGAAAAATACATGAGTTCTTGCTTCTTATGAAGTTTGTATTTTTTTAACACAAATTATATATTTGTGATAGTCGAACAGGGTATAAAATGGTTTTGGAAATAAAAAATCAAAGAAATAAAATAACAGTGATATAGTCAGATAGTGAATAATTCTAGGAAGAAAATAATTAAGTTCTATAGAGTGTCATGATTAGGTTGTGGTGGACATTGTGCTGACAGATAAGCTCTCTTGCATAATGATTAGACTTGAATGATAAGAAAGAGACAAAATCTGAGATATGTATATTCCTATTAGAAAGAACTTTGAGAGAGCTGTATTGCTGTAGATATTTTCATGATTTCAAGGAACAGAAGGCAGGCAAGGTAACTAACTAATAATGCTGAGTGAGGGACAGAAAGGCATATTAAACAAGAAATCTAACATGCCTGCTCTTGAGAGCTTTGTCAGACAGGCTATATTCTAAGTTTTATTGTAAATGTAATGAGAAGCCTCTCAAAGATTAAGGAAAAAAATGATCTCTCTGGCTTCCATGTAGAAAATGAATTAGATGCAAGAGTAAATAAAGAAATACTATTTCAGTAGTTTCAAGTTTAGGGTTGAAACTACTAGAAAGAAAGCAATGAAAAAGTGAGAAGTAGGCAGATTCAGGAGATATATATGTATATTTAGAAAACTTACAAGATTTGTTCATGGGTTAGATATAAGGAGAAAGACAGAATCAAGATTAATGACTGGGTCTTTGGCTTGGTGGAATGATTGTATCATGTACTGAGAGAAATAAGAAGAACATATTTGAGGGCAAATTTGAACATTCTATTTTGAATATTTTAAGAATAATATTCATAACTTAATATATTATATATTAATAAATACATTTAATATATTTATTTATTTATTATTTACTCCAGAATTCCAACACTGGCCAGAGCAAGCCCTCTGGGAGCCAGGCTCTCTCAATTCGTTCTGCATTTGGGAACCCCCAGTGTAGATGTGTTGCCCCACCCTCTGCACATACTTTAGGAATGGGGATGCTCTTTCCCTGAGTAAGGTGCTCCATTCACGGAGGGGAAGAAGCTTAGATTCTCCACACCACGAGGGATGCTTCCTCTGCTATTTTGCAAACAACACCCTTGGTCTGTTTTCTTTAAAACCTACAGAACCTTGGGTTGGCCTGAGACCTCTGGACTAAATACCTAATTATTTATTGCAATACAGCTTGGCCACAATATAAATTAGACAGTGGGTCCTGGTGGACAGAGAATGGGACTTTTGATTTAATCATTCTTACTGACCCTGACAACTTTTGCAGACGAGAGGAGAAATGGTCAGTGGTCGCCTACATCCAGGCCTTCTTTGCATCCAGATCACAACCCGACCACTGTGATTCTTGCTCACTCTCACAAATCTTCCTTCTTCACACTAAGCTACTAAGGCCCATGGCTGAGGAAGAGACCTCCTCTATCTCTACCTTTTATCTGGCAGACACACACTGCCCACAGCCCCCCACCTGCCTCTTCTGGAGGGCTGCCACCATACTCTCTTTTAGCCTTGGGCCTGACCTCATTGGTTCAGCAGATGAAGACTGAAAATGCCTGGGGACAGACGCCTAGACCATCATCATTACTTCTGAACCACAGGTAACCCTGATGGTGGCAGGTAGGCCAGTTTCATTTCCTATTGACACAGGGGCAACCTACTCTGCCCTCCTCAAATATTGGGCTCACTGTGGTCATCTGGAGTCTCAGTTGCAGGGATTGATGGTCATGTTTCACAACTCCAGGTCACCCGTCCCTCCCTTACATCCTCAGGGCTCACGCCTTCTTACATGCTTTCTTAGTGTTCCCTACTTGCCCAACATTCCTGCTATGCTGAGCAAGCAGGATATATATATCCTGTCCAAGGTATGAGACATGCTATCTTTTTCCAGCTTAGGAACAGACAGTTCCACTCACCTACTCTGCCTCTTACAAGAGTCAGCTGGTCACAAGGAAGAATCCCTCCCGGTATTCCCTGAACCTTGTAAATCCTCTTGTAGGGGACACCACCTCCCACTCCCTTGCCATTCATCACAAACCCGTCTGAATACAGTTTAAGGACTATTCCCAATATCTTGCCCAAAAGCAGTATCCAATCCCTATAGAGACCCAATACAGTCTGCAACCTGTGATATCTCACCTTATAAAGAAGGAGTTACTAAACCCTATTTACTCCCTCTACAATACACCCATTCTCCATAAGTCAGACAGAACCTACCAACTAGTACAAAATCTTTGTATCATTAATCAACCTGTAAGACACATTCACCTAGTGGCTTGAATCCTCTCAAACACCACTCATTTTACAGTACTAGACCTAAAGGATGCATTCTTCACTATCCCTCTGAATCCCAGTTCCCAAGCCCTCTCTCACTCCATCTGGTCTGGCATACAAGCAACACTACCAAAGCTCATTTGGCTTCTATGTTTGATAGGTCCTTCCTGCTTCTCCTTTTTAGGCCTTGCAAACTATAGTTACTTATATGATTCCTACAGGATACAATAAGGGCCCTAATCAATCAAACTGCGGGCCAGTTTTTCCTCTTAAAGACCCAGGGAGGACAGCAGTCAATGCCACAACAGGTTTAAGGTTTTTTTCTTCCAGGCTGCCCATGACTCCCGATATCTCACAGGAAGTAGCAAAAGAGAAACCATGCCTTTTCCCTCTTCCTTTCTCTTTTTCCTTTCTCTTTCTTTCTTTCTTTCTTTCTTTCTTTCTTTCTTTCTTTCTTTCTTTCTTTCTCTTTCTTTCTTTCTTTCTTTCTTTCTTTCTTTCTTTCTTTCTTTCTTTCTTTCTTATTTCTTTCTTTCTCTTTCTTTCTTTCTTTCTTTCTTTCTTTCTTTCTTATTTCTTTCTTTCTTTTTCTCTTTCTCTTTCTCTATTTTTCTTCCTTCCTTCCTCCCTCCCTCCCTCTCTCCCTCCCTCTCTCCCTCCCTCCCTCTCTCCCTCCCTCCATCCCTCCCTCCTTCCCTCTCTTTACTTCCTTTCTTCTTTCTTTCTCTAACAAGACAAGACTGTTAGGGCAAAGTGCCCTAAAAGGGCTCAAAACTTCCCCCTCCCAACCCTTCCTCAGTCAATATGTGATGAATTCTACTTAGCCTTTAAGTGACCAAAGGGAAGTCTGTTGCCAACAGAGGCAGGAGGCAAAACAGCAGAAGAATACCACAAGCTTAAGCTGCAGGCCTGGTAACCAGCATCAACAGAAACTGCCAGAAAGAAGCAGCGGAGTAAAAAACTAACTCTCTCACCCTTGTTTGGAGGCTGAGTCCCTTATTAGACTCAGTCTGCCTGCACCCAAGCATTTACAATAAGCTGTCTTTTCTACACTTGGGGCTCTGCATTGTTGATGCAACTCCAGCTGAGTCTGGGACCTTTCATTATAAAATATGTTTGATTTTAAAGAGTGCATTTAAAGTAATCTAATGGGAGGATCTGATTTTGCCAAAAAGCACAAACTGAATACTTTATTTTATAATATAAATTTATCCATTGAATTAGTGTGTAGCATTTAGCCACCTTTTCTATATTTAATTTTCATTCATGTCATAAATGTTAATGCATTTTTAGAGCAGTTAGATTATAAATTTTGATTTCTGAAAAATTATAATATATAGTTGCATGTGGCAAATTATTGAGCAAAAATATGTAGTAAAAGTATTTCTTAATGGATATTGTACATTTATTGACTTCTCCTAAACTAAAATGTAAAATTGTTAATAGTTCAACTCTTAATAGTGTAGTACTTAAAAATACATTTGCCGCGGACCAGCGCAGCTCCTAATAACGGTGCGGAATTGAGGAAACACACTTGTCAAAACAAAAACAATGGGACCAGGAGGACTCTTCAAACTGCCTGGCAGTATTTGAGTGCCTCATAGCCCCAGTTCACTTTATTATATAGACATATGCAAATCAAGGACCCTGATACAAAGTTGCACATCAAAGGCTAAGACAGGAACTCTCCCAAGGCAAAAACAGGATACATTAGTGAAATCTACAAACATCTGAAACAAACAAAGAGTCAGAGGAAGGGCATGTATATTGCTTCCAGCAACCCAAGGAAGCAAGAGGAGTGGGTGCAAATACTCAGCATCAAAGCCAAATATGGAGATGGAGGGGGGAGAACTTAGCCTTTTGCTAAGCCTCGAATCTACAATGGCTTTTTGCCATTAACAGTCCACAACATACATTATTTAGTTTTATTATTTAAAACTCACTATAGGTGTGCAAATTATGGATACATATGTTTTAAATGTATATATTGAAAATTTTATGTCTGATTTCACAAAATCCAGAATAGTTTTAACTACTTGTAAGCATTTACTCACTCTTTTAAATAATTCAAGACCTGCTCAGTTTGAACTGATTTTTTTTAAATTTGCATTTCAAGAAAATCATAATTAAAATCCTAGAATAAAACTGTAATAGCAACTGTTAAGAATATATTCTCTTTTGTTTGTTTTGGGTTTTTTTTCATATTTTTTTGAAGTGAGAAGCGGGAAGGCAGAGAGACAGACTCTCACATGTGCCGGCTGGGATTCACCCACAAGCCCACCAGGGCATGATGTTCTGCCCATCTGGGCCATTGCTCCGATGCCACAGGAGCCATTCTAGCACCTGAGGTGTAGGCCATGGAGCCGTCCTCAGCTCCCAGGCCAAATTGCTCCAATGGAGCCTTGGCTGTAAGAGGGGAAGATAGAGACAGAGAGAAAGGAGGGGAAGGGGTGGAAAAGCAAATGGGCACTTCTCCTGTGTGCCCTGACTGGGAATCAAATGCAAGACTTCTACACACTGAGCTGATGCTCTACCACTGAGCCAGCAGGCCAGAGCAAGAATATATTCTTTAAAAAATATGAAAAACATTGTCAGCCTTCTAAAGATGATAGTCAAAGAGTTTATAATTATTTTGAATACCTGATACCTTTGTCATTTAAAACAACTGAGTAAAAACAATATGAAAAAGGTTTGGCATTTTGGTTAAATTAAATGACTTATAAACCTATAGCGGAATGTGGTTGCTAAATAGCAAATATAAATTTGCTTTCCTGATGTATATATATTATCAAAGATGAGTCCTACATAGATCTGTTCTATTTTTCTCTCAAGTCTGACCATACTATATTGCATTTAGTTCTATGCTCCACACCTTGAAGGATATTGATCAGCTTTAATGCTTTCAGAGAACTAAAAGGGTGATAAAATAAAAAGCAATCAAAGAAACAAGAGACATTTACTATAAAGACAAGAAAATTGCCAGCAATATGATACTTATCTCCAAACTTTGAGGGTCCATCGTATGGGAGAGAGATTAGATTTATGTTCTGAGGCTTTGATTGGTGAAAAGAGAAATAATGTGGTGAGTCCAAGGGGAGAGCCATTTTAGTTAAGAACATGGTGTTATCACCTTTGCTTTGTGATGATGTAGTTGGCAAAAGAAAAGATACTTTATTTGGATTTTCTTGAGTTCCTTCAAATTTCATCTGACATTGGATTCTTTAATAGTGAAATCTACTGTTAGTTATTGTTTCTGTTTTATACTTGGTAACTAAAGCTTGAGGAGAGGAGAGGCTCCATGAAATGAAGGAATGAGCATGGGGTTTGGAGGAACAAAGACTTGGTTTTGAATTTGGCTTTTGCCACTTACAAGCTCTTAGAACTAGCCATTTATTTTCATGCAATCCCTTTTGTCAAAGGGATTGATGTTTTCACAACCCTCCTGTTGTTTTTTTGTTTGTTTTTAACACACTCTAGTCTTATGGTTACTCAAACTTTAAATTTTAAGATCAGAATATTAGAGTAATCACTGAATCTGAAATCCTACTTGCATCCAAGGAGAACTGATAAATCATTTATTGGGTGGAAGGTTAGGTTCTCTTACTCTGTCATCTTGCAGACATCACTTTCTCCTAAATTCTTCCTCTTTCCACAATTTTGAGGCCCTCGCTAGAGAGTGATCAATTCCCCTTCATGAGAAGCTGATAGAGCCTACACCTCAACTACATCTCTTATCAGCTTCTCATACTCTGTGCCAATTCACATTTGCCTTAATCACTTTGGAGCCAAATCAGACAACTAGAGATGAACTGAAGATTTATTCTAATTAACCAATTCACAAGGAACCTGTGAAACCTAGCTAATCCTATCCTCCTTGCCATTCTTAAACTGCCTCCTACAACTCCATTTTGGGGGAGACTGTGCCCCAGCTAGAATTTCTAATGCAGCCTGACCTGAAAGACTTCTCTTTTTTAGAACTATAAGTAACAAAAAATTCTGCATCAGTGTCATTGTGTTGTGTTCTGCCATCAAAATATGCTTTAAACCTTATAAAACATATTCTGAGAAAGACCAAGGATTATCTAGTAACTAACTGAGGGATGGTGTGAGATATTTGGTAAAGGGCATACATATCCAAAAGAATTTCAAAGAAAAATATAGAGTAAAAAGAAATCTAAGGACAGAAGTTTGGGGCATGCTTAAGTTTAAGGAGATTAAAGAATCAACTGAGGTTTGTGTCTATGACCCTGTTACTATTTTGTTTATTTAGTTTATTAGGTTCCACATATAAATGAAATCACATGGCATTTGACGTAGACAGCAGTATGCAGTATGGTGATTACTGGAGGGAAGGGAAGGTGGAGCAGGTAGAAAAGTATAAGGGGGGGTAAATGGTGATGGATGGAGACTTGACTTTGGGTGATGAATGCACAATACAACATACCAATGATGTATTTTAGAATTGTACAATTGAAACCTGTATAATTTTATTAACCATTGTAACCCTTATAAGTAAATATATATAACCTAATATCTCTATATCTATCATCTTTATATCTATCTATTATCTATCTATCTATCTATCTATCTATCATCTATCTATCATCATCATCATCATCATCATCATCATCATCATCATCATCATCTGTCTATATGTTTGAATGAGGAGGAAAATATGCAAAGTCAGAGTAATGGTGTAAAACATAGCAGAAAATCTGAGATTGAAGGGTGTAAGCCAAAAATTATTATGGGGTCTGCATTCATACAGATTTTAAGAACCACTGTAAACAAAAAAATAGAAATGAAAGATCAACAGAAATAAATGCTAAGCAAGGAAGAACATAAACTTAGGCACTTAAAAGAACTTGATGGGTTGATTTAATTTACACATTAACTCCCATGGCAACTTTTTCAAACAGTTAGTTGTTTCCTCTGCTCTGTTCCCACAGCCCTAGATTCACATCTCTTATTATGGCACTGACATGCCATATTGTCATAATTTGTCTGTTTCATACATTAAAAATGTAAGCACTCTGCTATAAATGATGCAAGTCATGGGTTTATTCAGCTTATTTTAACATCAGATATAGTTACCAAAATAGAGCTATTACTCCCTGAGTGTTTGTTGTAGAAAACAAATGTTTATTTTACTCCAGTGTTAACATTTCAGTGTTCTTCACACTTCAAAGGGTAGAAACTACCCAAGGTCCTGGAATTAGTAGGGCTCCCATGCTGACTTCTTCATTTCCTAAGCTCAGCTCTGCAATTACTTGAAGATTTGTCTTCTCTATATGTTTAAAATGCTCTTTGTAACATTTTCCAAGAAGAGCTAGAGAAACTAGATAATCTTATGTCAGAAATGCAGAATGAGTGTACTTCTAAAATTTATCCAATTCCCATAGTGATAGTCCCACCAGCCTCTCTATGATGTATTGTACCAAGCTGTTATGTATCTGATATGGAATTGTAAACCCTTCCATTAGTAAGTCAGTAGGTTAAAATCTTGTATTTGTGAAAGTAGTGCTATGGAGAATAACTTCTCTAGGGACAAATTAACTTCATTTTGCCTGCTGAATACTGAGTATATCCTTTAATAAATCATCTTTTAAACCTGTGTTTCTGGTCACAAGGCATTAAATAAGAAAATTTATATCTGAATTTAAAAAAAAATGAAAACTACAGTATAGTAATACAGCACATGTCCTTATTCTGTATCAAGCAATTGAGGTTCTGTTCGAGGCATAACGAGGATAGATTGTGTTCCCTTGTAGTAAAAAATGCTTATTTTGGTCACAGTGGGTGCTTAGAATCATTTGCTCATAATATGACAGTTAGAAAATGAGATCCTGAGAATTAAGTCATTCACTTTTGAAAAGTTCAATGGGATATTATAATTAACAAAAGAATAAAACCTTCCAACATATTTTATAAAGAACTAGTTAGTAACCTTTCAACAGTTGCTCTAAATCTGACTGCATGTTAATATCACATAAGGAACTTGGAAAGAATAGAGCGATTTCTGTTTACACCTCCCAAAGGTTTGATTGTGTTTTTCTGTTTGGCCCACACTTTTTATGAAATTATAAAAAGACAATGGTATTTTCCTCCTTATAGGAGAATAAAGGATAACTGTAGCCAAATATTAGACACATTTAGAGATTAAAACAGTTTCTTTCTTCTCAAGTCAGATACTCTTGCATCGGGCAAGACAAAATCAGCTTTTCAAAAACAGAAGGGAAAATACTAGGAGTAAAGTGAATGAAAAAAAAAGCTTTTATTTAAAGCTGCAAGAAATCTATGAGGGACCTGGGAGAAGAATGAAAATGAAAAACATACCATATTAATGTTAAAACATTTCCAGTATTTTAAAGATGGCTGTTTGTCCCAAACTGATTTACAAGTTTAATGTAATTCCAATAAGACATTCAATGAGTTATCATTAGATATTTTTTTAGGAGTAAGAGGGATGTCACAAAAGCATTATAAATTTTGTATATTTTTTTATTATTCAACATGTTTAGGATTTTGCCAAGCAGAAAATAGAATCTGTTTTTGTTTCTTTTTAGATTTTATTTATTCATTTTTAAAGAGAGAGAGAAGAGAGAGAAAGAGAAAAGAGGGGGAGAAGAAGGAAGCATCAACTCTCATATCTGCCCTGACCAGGCAAGTCCAGGGTTTTGAACCAGTGACCTCAGTATTCCAGTTTGATGCTTTATCCACTGTACCACCACAGGTCAGGCAAAATAGAATCTTAAGAAATATCTGCTAATTGATATTTTGGTACTTCAGTAGCAAAGATAAACATTTTTAAAGTACATATTGAGAATTCAAAAAAAGGGAAATATGTAATAAAATAGTACTTTTATTTAAAATTCTAAAGATATATTTACATGGGCAAAAAGAAAATAAAGTTTTCTGAGTAGCATATTATCAAGTACCTAAATGTCAGTTTGGACAAAAATCCCAAATCCTCAAATCAGGTTTTCTAATCTGAAAACATTAGATCTATAAGAACCCTCTTTTCTTGAAAGAAAGAAAAACAGAGAGAGAGAGAGAGAGAGAGAGAGAGAGGGAGGGTGAAAGAAAAGAAAAGAAGGAAAGAAGGGAGGGAGGAAAAAAAGAAGAAATAAGCAAGCAAACAAACAAAATTACTAAGTTTAAAACTAAGAGAAAGAATTGCTTGTTTTATTTCAAAGAAGCTTGGATTTGTTTAGGCAAAAAAAAATTATTTCACAGAATTTCTTAAGGATATTAATATGAGCACTCTGAATCTATCAGCAGTATAGGATATATATTATTTTTCAAACTCATTTGTCTATAAGAACTTTTTTATTACTAAATATTTGTTAATTTCTTATAGGGTTCATTTAGGAAGTACTCCCCTAAATGATTAGAAGTTCTTGTTAGAGTAGTTAAGATAACATTACTTTCTTAATCATTCCAATTCTATATGTGATATTTCTTTTCAAATCTTAAACTCGATTATTCCTGAATTGCTTCTCATAATGAGTAGAAAAAAACTTTTTTTATTCTTATTATATTACATTGCATATTATATTATTTCAGTGAGAACTAAAACTGTAGTTCTGGGTCTAAGTTTTTATATTTTTCAAGACCACGCAGTTACCTAATTTACCTCAAAGGAGCATAATTATTTTTTATTATTATTGTTTAATTATACACCATTTTTATTAATATATATCTTTATTACATTTTTAATGTGAGCTTAAAATAACTTTATGATAACTAAAATTAATAACTATTAAATGAATAGCTGGATACATGCTTTCATTTTTTTTCCATATTATTCTATAAAACGGAAGAGCTGTCACTGGCTAATTTATTTCCCCGGTCAAACCATTTAAGCTCTGCAGAGGAATTTTGTTTAAATAAGGCATGCTTGACCAAGACAGATTGTTATGTAGTTACTGTTTCTGTGAGGAGTTGGTGTTAAAAGTGTCACTGGTTCTGGAAGGAAACAGAAAAGAAGCTCCTGTCTTTGCAGGTCCCAGTCACCCCTACTTGTAAGGCTATTGTCACTTCTAAGTAAGAAAACGCCACCATACATTTCTGCTTTTCAAAACTTCAGGATTTTTCTGTCCTGAGGATAAAAATCTCCTAACATGCATTCTCTGATTGCCAACTCTCTGGAAAGAGTGTAAAGATACAGTCTCAAACTTTTCCGTTTTTCCTATCAAGGCAAGAATCAGATTTTTTTTTATTATTTCTTTCCTATTTCTCTTCTCAATTTTTATGATATTGTATCTGTTCTGATATTTCATATTTTCTTTTATTAATTTTTAAAATTTTGTTGAATTTATTGGGGTGACATGGATTAATAAAATGTATAGGTTTCAGGTGTGCAATTCTGTAGTACATCATCTGTACATTGTACTGTGTGTTCACCACCCCAAGTCAGGTCTCCTTCCATCACTATTTATTTCCTTTGCCTCCTCCACCTTCCACTATCCACCTTTCCCTCTGCTAATCACTACATTGTTGTCTGTATCTGTGAGGTTTTCTGTTCTTTGTTTTGTTTTGCTTGGTTTTGCTTTATCTCTGCCCCTCTTTCCCTCCAAAGGTGTCAGTCCATTCTCTGTATCTATAATGGTCTTCCTATTTTGTTGATTTATTTTGTTAATTATGTTCCACACATGAATGAAATCATATGGTACTTGTCTCTCTCTGACTGGTTTATTCTACTTAGCATAATACTATCCAGATCTGTCCATGCTGTCACAAAAGGTAAGATTTTCTTTTTTTTTAATGGCTGAGTAGTATTGCACTTTGTAAATGTATCACAGCATTTTTATCCACTCATCTACTCTTGGGTACTTGGCTGTTTCCAAATTTATCTTCTGCTACAAAAACAAACTGTTTTTACTTATTTATCTTAATTTTTTAATTAATTTTAGAAAGAGAGGATGGGAGAGAGACAGAAACATCAGCTTGTTCCTGACCAGGCATCAAACCCACAAATTTTGCACATCAGGACAATACACTAACCAACTGAGCTATACAGCAAGGGCTATTTACTTATATTTTTAAAATTTCTTATTAATTTTTAATTTATTGTGTTTACATGGATTCACGTGTCCCATTGAATACAACTCCCTCACCCCCCACTCCATGTACCCCCACCACCTTGACCTCTCCCCTCAACACTCTCCCCCTTTTCCTCTAGGATTTGCTGTCTTGCTATCTATATCTCTGTATTATGTATGTATAATTTCACAAATCCCTTTACCTTCTCTGATCCCAACCCCTCATCTCCCCGGCCTCTAACTGCTGCCTCTCTGGTCGCTGAGACCACCCTCTGCCTCTAGTCCATTCCTCAGTTCACTTTGTTCATTAGATTCCACATATAAGTGAGATCAGAGAATATTTGTCTTTCTCTGCCTGACTTATTTCACTTAGCATAATTGTCTTCAGGTCCACCCTTGGGTTGTTTCTGAACAGGGAATAGGAATTCCAACTATTCAGTTATTTTTAATTGAATTTATTGGGTGACAATTTGTATAAGTTTCAAGTGCATTCTATAATATACCATTTGTATACCGAACTGTGTGTTTACCACCTTTAGTCAAATCTTCCATCACTATTTATCTCCCTTTTATACTTTGCCATCTCCTTCCACCCTCCTTTCCCTCTGGTAGTCATATTGTTGTCTTTGTCTATGAGTTTTTCTTTTTTTTTTAAATCTTTTTACTTTTTTCATCCAGCCCCTTAATTCTCCTCCCCTCTGACAGCTGTGAATCTGTTTTCTGTATCTATGAGTCCATTACCATTTTGTTTGCTAGATTATTTTGTTGATTAGATTCCACATATAAGTGAAATCATATGGTATTTGTCTTTCTCTGACTGGCTTATTTTATTAAAGCAATATAATTTTTTAATGGGGGAGGAAAAGATAAAAGACAACATCAATTGCAAGAAAAACAAGAATCCTCTTAGGATGTTTAATCCATAGTTCAAACAAGGTTCTAATTTCTTAACCATGGTATAGAAAGACTAATACAACCAGTATCCCCTCCTTCTTTTTTTTTTTTTTTTAAATTTTTTTGTATTTTTCTGAAGCTGGAAACGGGGAGAGACAGTCAGACAGACTCCCGCATGCGCCCGACCGGGATCCACCTGGCACGCCCACCAGGGGCGATGCTCTGCCCACCAGGGGGCGATGCTCTGCCCCTCCGGGTGTCGCTCTATCGCGACCAGAGCCACTCTAGCGCCTGGGGCAGAGGCCAAGGAGCCATCCCCAGTGCCCGGGCCATCTTTGCTTCAATGAAGCCTTGGCTGCGGGAGGGGAAGAGAGAGACAGAGAGGAAGGAGGGGGTAGGGGTGCAGAAGCAAATGGGCGCCTCTCCTATGCGCCCTGGCTGGAATCGAATCTGGGTCCCCCGCACGCCAGGCCGACGCTCTACCACTGAGCCAACCGGCCAGGGCCCCCTCCTTCTTTAAATATATATATACTCAGCAATAGTTTCAACTGGAGGATAAAGTATTTTGTACAATTCTTCGCCATGATTATCTAGTGTTGATACTGCAAATCACAAAGGCATTTGCAATCTAAATCTTAGTTTATTTTAGAAAGTGTTTGATTTTCTCTTGGCAACAAAATTGATTGTTTCTATTGCTTTTTCAACATCATTAGGTCAGACTATCTTTTTCAGTGTTTAGAAATGATGGCTTAATACCATTTTTGTTTTTTCTATCACACAAAACAAGCACAACATGTAGTAGCTAATTTATTTTTAATTTTATGTGGTCAGACAACATGGATGTTGTATGATCTATCTTTTTTTTTTTTTCTGAAGCTGGAAATGGGGAGAGACAGTCCGACAGACTCCCGCATGCGCCCCACCGGGATCCACCCGGCACGCCCACCAGGGGGTGATGCTCTGCCCACCAGGGGGCGATGCTCTGCCCCTCCGGGTGTCGCTCTGTCGCGACCAGAGCCACTCTAGCGCCTGGGGCAGAGGCCAAGGAGCCATCCCCAGTGCCCGGGCCATCTTTGCTTCAATGAAGCCTTGGCTGCGGGAGGGGAAGAGAGAGACAGAGAGGAAGGAGAGGGGGAGGGGTGGAGAAGCAGATGGGCGCCTCTCCTGTGTGCCCTGGCCGGGAATCGAATCCTGGATTTCTGCACGCCAGGCCAACGCTCTACCACTGAGTCAACCGTCCAGGGCCGTATGATCTATCTTTGAAATGTGTTGAGGCTTAGGAGTGACATAGTGTATAATCAATTTTCCTAATAGTTTCATGTGTACTGGATAATACTATATTATCTCTACTTGTTGATTCTAGTACCCATAATACAGAAAGATTACTAGGTTTGCTTTTAAAATCTTTTATATCTTTGTTGAAATTCTTGATGTACTTGATCACAATTTTTGATAGAATATTATAAAGATTTCCCAGTATAATAAGTAACTTGGTTAATATCTCTACGTAAGTCTCAACAGATTTTGCTTAATATATTTCTTAAAAATATCAATGAATTATTTTAATGTATCCTTATCCAATTGTGTCTTTTATTATACAATGCTAACATTCATCTCTATTAATGCCTTCTATATAAATTTTATTTTATCTAACATCAATATCACTAACAACAATTTTTATTTGTTTAGTATTCAGGTTATATATATTTTCCATACCTATATTATTGGACAGTTCTTTTTGCTCTGTTTTTGATGCGTTTAAATATTCTTACTTTGTTTTCAGTGATTTTATTTTGTGTTTTCTGTTCATAACAAAATTATCGAATATCTTCATCTTCTTCTGGAAGATTAATTTCCCCTATTACCGCCACCAAATCTTGTTCTTGGGGTCTTCAGATGTTATTTTATCTTTATGCTGTTAGGTGATTTGTTCCATTTTACACAAGATAAAGTCATAGAAAATAATTCCCTGAGTAAAAGGAAAAACTTAAAGTAACTTACTTACCATAAATATATGTAAAAGAAAACTCATAACTTCTGCCTTACACTCTGTTTTTGAAGATATTTATAAGAATTCACCTGAAGAAAAGCTTTCTTATTCCCAACTATTATGAATACAACTTTTCTGCTTTATAGGTATCTTAAAAATTATCTTTGTATCTGAGGTTCTGTGTCATGATATAGAGTAGTTTTTAGCATCGTGACTTCCTTAATCAACATGGAAAGTAAAGTAACAAACTGCCTTGCTATTCAGATCCCTTCTTAATTTCATGTGTGCCATGGAAAAGCCTAAAAGTTTTGTTACTCATTAAAACAAAATATGTATTCTCCACAAAATAATTCCAAGACCATCTGCTCATTTTACAATTTACAGTTGTGTGCTTATAAGTGACCTTTGTATAACAGCTGTTCTGCATTCTTCTCTTTCTAGTAAGACTTGGACTTCATGGCAAAACAAATGGAACCACCTTCAGTTATTCATATTTTTTCCTAATTGGTTTGAAAGGACAGCTGCAATATGTCTTTCTGACCACATAAAGGAGAGAATGGTTTTTTACATTCACCACCTCTCATCCAGTTTTGTTCATTATTTGAGACAAGGAGAATAGCTTTATACATTAAGGGCTATACACAGTCACCAGGAGAGAAATGTTGGCATTTGTTTTCAAAATTGATTTACAAACTCTATTAAGTCTGTTGATCACTGCTGATTGAGAATGAGTCACTAATTTATAGATAGGTAACATACCTAACTTAAGCTCCTCCTAATTTAGGGATTCAAGTGAAGAGAGTGTTATACATGCTTATTAACAAACAACAGAAACACACCATTGCTGGTTTATGGGAAACTCCTTTTCCATGTTCATCAGGTGGAGAGTAAGTTTAGGAATTGAAAATCAGGTTTGTTAGGTAATTTATAATTAATACCTAAGAATGTTACTGTATGGTTAACTTTCCTGGACTTACAGCTTCATAATATCTATATATATGTTGCATGACAAGACCTCAGAGTCTGAGGTCTGTTTTCTCTTTTTGAAAGGAAGATAATTTAGTGCTAGGGCGGTATTAGTGATATGTCAGCACCAAATTAAATTTTCCCTTTGCTAAAAATAAGAAAGACACACAGAGAGAATGGGTATATGAAACTTTAAAACAGAATATTACCTTTCTCACTAGTGACTCAATGTGATTTAATGCTATTCCGTAGACACATAAATTTGTCCTTCTTGCTATACTTTTTGGGAGACTCTAGTGTCATAGGTTTTGTTGTCCTAATACAACACATTTAAGAGCCATTCCATACTGACTAGCTAAAGAGAAAGTAATTTTTTTGGTACATGTATTTTATTTCATTTTTTAAAAAAAAGTATTTTTAAATTATAGTTGGCATATTAAATTTTACTAGTTTCAAGTGTACAACTTAGTGATTAGACATTTATATAGCTTAAGAAGAGATTATCCCATTAAGTCTTGTACCCTATTTGACATCATGTATAGTTATTATAATATTATTAACTATATTCCCTTTGCTATATATCATATACCCATGACCACTTCTTTGAAGTGTTTTTTCACATGTTGATTATGGAGAGTTTAGGGAAGATAAAAAGCAATGTTGGAAAGTTTAAGAATACTTTTGTAGCCAAGGCATTGTATAAAATTTGTCTTTAAATTGGGCAAAAGAAGGAATGATATATATTACAAAAGATTTAAACCTACTGCTTAATTTTGGTAGGATGTGAGTTAACATACTGTCTCTTTCAAGATCCTCGTTCCCTTTTCTTCACATCCTCCTCAGCACTTATTATGTGTTGTTTGTTAATGAGCGCCATTCTGACTGGTGTAGTGAGGTGATATCTCATTGTGAGTACCTCGTTCACTTCTGTCTGAGGTGATTGGTGATTGGGACAAGGAAGTAGATACAGAAGACCCAAGATTCCTGGGTTCTTAGTATCTGCCTGGGAGAACATGTTTTACATTTATATCAAAAGAGAAATATTGCAAAGATAAATACAATATTATTAAAAACTATTTTCTACAAAATAATGGGGCAACAAGATAGAAAGGCTACTATTAGTTTAACTTCCACAAATATAATTTATCTATAATTTTAAATTTAGAGCAATTTAATGTTGAACATGTTTTTTTAAACTATCAAAGCAGAAGAAATAAACAATCATTTTTTTTTACTTTTTTACTTTCTCATTTTAATTTATTTTGTTTACATAGATTCACATGTCCCACCGAATACATCCCCCCACCCCTGTGTTTCCCTCAACCTCTCCTTTGTCCCCCTCCCTCCAACGTCCTCCCCCCCTTCCCTCCAAGATTTGACTTCTTGCTCTCTATAATGCTGGGTTATGTATATATAATTCCACCAATCTCTTTCCCTTCTCTGATCCCATCTTCTCATCCCCTTTCCCTCTGGTCCTTTTGATCCTGCCTCTGTCTGTATTCTGTTTCTCAGTTCACATTGTTCATTGGATTCTTCAAATGAGTGAGGTCTTATGATATTTTTATTTTTCTGCCTGGTTTATTTCACTTAGCATAATAGTTTCCAGGTCCATCCATGTTGTCACAAAAGGTAAATTTTTTTTTCCTTTTTCATAGCCGCATAGTAAGGGTTAATAATCAACATTTATAAAAAACTTGTAAAACTCAATACCAAGGCCCTGGTGGTTGGCTCAGTGGTAAAGCATCGGCCTGGCGTGCAGAAGTCCCGGGTTCGATTCCCGGCCAGAGCACACAGGAGAGGCGCCCATCTGCTTCTCCACCCCTCCCCCTCTCCTTCCTCTCTGTCTCTCTCTTCCCCTCCTGCAACCGAGGCTCCATTGGAGCAAAGATGGCCTGGGCGCTGGGGATGGCTCCTTGGCCTCTGCCCCAGGTGCTAGAGTGGCTCTGGTCGCAACAGAGCGACACCCCGGAGGGGCAGAGCATCGCCCCCTGGTGAGCGTGCCGGGTGGATCCTGGTCGGGCGCATGCGGGAGTCTGTCTGACTGTCTCTCCCCGTTTCTAGCTTCAGAAAAACAAAACAAAACAAAACAAAAACAAAAACAAAAAAACCCCTCAATACCAAGAAGATAAGCATCCAAGCAAAAAATGGGCAGAAGAAATGAATAGACACTTCTTCAAAGAGGACATACCGATGAGCAATAGGCAGATAAAAAAAATGTTCAGTATCACTAATTATTAGAGAAATAGAAATTAAAACCACAATGAGATATCACCTCGCTCACACCAGTCAGAATGGCACTCATTAACAAACAACACATAATAAGTCCTGGGGAAGGTGCGGAAAAAAGGGGAACCCTCCTGCACTGCTGGTAGGGATGCAGACTGGTGCAGCCACTGTGGAAAACAGTATGGAGATTCCTCAAAAAATTAAAAATGAAACTGTCTTTTGACCCACCCATCCCACTTTCAGGAATATAGCCTAAGAACACCAAATCACTGATTCAAAAGAAGAAATGTACTCCCATGTTTATTGCAGCACTGTTTACAATAGCCAAGTTCTGGAAACAGCCCAAGTGTCCGTCAGTGGACGAGTGGTTTAAAAAGCTGTGGTACATATACACAATGGAATACTATGCGGTCGAGAAAAAAATAATCATTATAATATGATGACAGTATGGATGACATATAATCTACTTTTACTTCTAGAGGAATATGTTCTAAGAACAAAAGAATTTAAAAACATTCTAAAGTCTATTCAGAGTGTTCTAATTTTTATTAGTTACACTGATATATATATTATATATTATATATACATATATGTATATATATAAACTATAATATATAAGATATATTAAATAAGTAACTATGTTGGTGTCTTTAAACTAAGACTAAGTTAAAAATTAGTAAAACACCTATAATCTTACATTTGAAATAAAATATTAGTAGGAAATCAAGATTTTTTTAGTTAAATAACACTTCTTTGTTCTGTGTAGTTTAAAGTCCAAGAAGCAAAAATAAATTATTTCCAATGAGCTAACCTATTATGCAGATCATTATCTCTAAATATAATTTCCTGCAAAATAATAAGGGAGGTCTATAAAAAAATAAAAAGATTGATTCCAGGCCAGGGGAAGAAAATCTATAAGAAAACTTTATTATCTTGCTGTACCAGGGGGGGGAAAAAAGAGGAGATACAGAACAACTGAGCAATGTCAAAGGAAATAAGAGACAAGATTGTAGGTTGACAAAGATGGGATGATTTTGAATGCAATGGACCAAACACTTCAAAAACATAGAAATCTAGAATTTCTAATAATACTCAAATAGTAGGTTTCAGCTATAACACTTAACTCACTTAACTCATTAGTCTGAAAAGTGGCAAATAAAGTGAAAGGAAGGAGCGTTGATTTTTTTTTATACTGTTAGATAACTGGTAGTTAATAATCACAGGTAATACATGCAGGAGGAATGGTAGAATTTCTATATTACTATTTTTCAGTCTCTAATGATATAATGAATCTAGGCAATGACCAAGAACAAATGCTAAAAGCATTTGACGAAAAGTTTATGGAGAAATTCATAAATAAATCTGATGTAAACAAATTCTATTGCTGTCATAATAAATTACCACAAATTTAGTAGTTTAAAACAACACAAGTTTTCTATCTCATGTCATAGTTCTGTAGAACAGATGTCCAAGTACAGTGCATCTTAGTTCTCTTGCCTAGATTTCACAAGTTGTCAGTAGTGCTGCATTTACTGGGGATAAATCTACATGTTTATACATTTGTCCAAACTCATAGAATGTACAAAACCATGAGTGAATCCTAATGTAAACTATAGACTTTGAGTGGCAATGATGTGTTGATGTACATTCATAAATTGCTGAACACAGGTACTATCCAGGTGGGGGATGTTGATAATGAGGGGAGGCACTGCATGTGTATGGCCAGGAAGTATATGAGAAATCTCTGTACCTTCCCCTCAATTTTGCTATGAACTTACAACTGCCCTAAAAAAGTACAATCATAATTTTTTTTAATTTTTTTTAATTTTAATAGGGTGACATCAATAAATCAGGGTACATATATTCAAAGAAAACATGTCCAGGTTATCTTGTCATTCAGTTATGTTGCATACCCATCACCCAAAGTCAGATTGTCCTCCATCACCTTCTATCTAGTTTTCTTTGTGCCCCTCCCCCTCCCCCTCCCCCTCCCCCTTTCCCTCCTTCCCTCCCCCCGCCCCCCGTAACCACCACACTCTTGTCCATGTCTCTTAGTCTCGTTTTTATGTCCCACCAATGTATGGAATCCTGCAGTTTTTGTTTTTTTTCTGATTTACTTATTTCACTCCATATAATGTTATCAAGATCCCACCATTTTGTTGTAAGTAATCCAATGTCATCATTTCTTATGGCTGAATAATATACCATGGTGTATATGTGCCACATATTCTTTATCTAGTCTTCTATTTTTTTTTTTTTACAGTGATTAAAGCCTTTAAGCAAACTCTTGGCCAATACAGCAAGAATCCATAAAAGAGTAGTGTCCTTAACATGTTCACCAAGTCCAAGTTGGCCCCAACACCATGCCAGATCCCTGAAAAATGCAACCCAACCCCAGTTCAGTCTGTTAGGAGCTATCACAAGGAGCAGGAGTCCAGGAAAAGTCCACATCCAGGAAAAGTCCGCATGGCACTGGAATTGTTGTCACAATTTTATACTTTGTGGCTCACGCCCAGGTCCTAATGACCACTGCTTCTAGCTGGTAATGATTCAGGTAGACTGGATAAGCCATCTGCAGCATGTGTGGAGATGGAGCTTCTGTTCTTCTCTGCCTGGAGAGATGAGACAATGTTGCTTTTCCCTGGAGCTCTGTGACTGTGGCTTGGTAAAGAGAACCTTGGGATACACTAAGCTGGGTGGCAAAGGTAGATTCATAATAGAAGTTGGCAAAAGGGGGAAAGAGAGCTCTAAATTAGGAGTAGGTCCCAGCCTGAAATATGAGTGGGGTATTGAGGTAGGAGGAATAAAGGAAACACTATATATTAAACAAAGCAGCAGAAAATAGGACTATCAACACCCACAACAGAGATCTTTGAGGGAAGAATAAAAAACCTGACTATTCAGGCAAGACATAGTTAAATGGCCCTTGTGCAAATGAGATCAGTTTACCTGCTTCTTGGAAGAAATATCCTAGGCTCGTCCACAGTGTCATAGATGGAGCCGTTGGCCCTGGGCCCCTTCAGCCTTCAGTGGCAAACCCCAGCATTCTGGGCAAGGTTAGGTCATAGGTGGCTGGAGCAGGGCTGGAAGAGACTGAACCCTCCCTTAGAGGAGCGAGGGGGAAGCCTACCTTCCAATATCCCTGTTTCCTCACAGCAGAGGCATGTAAGTCTGGCAGGCTTTAGCTCAATGACCTTCCTTTCCACTATTGAAGCAGGACCCAAATGGGATCCTATGAGACCTCTTTGGGGTGTTGGAGCCTTTAAGGGCATATCCTAAAAGCTGGTAGTTCCACTGATCTCTATTGGGCTTTATCTGCCACTTGGTATCTTAAAAGCCATGCTCAGAAGATCTCACTGAGGGGTTTGAGGATCCTTGTCTGCCTATATAAATCTTTTCCATATATCTGGGGCTATTTGGAAAAAGACAAAACAGTGTTATTAGCTGGATCAAATAAAGAAGGTAGTAGTTTGCAGGAGAAAAAGATTTGGTGTCTCCTGTTCATCAGCATTCAAAAGAAATTTAAAATTTTTTAAGTAAAAAGCATGGTATGGTAGATCTGTAGGAGTTCCAGGATATGACTCCCCCTTTTAAATATTTTTAAATTGACCTTAAAATATTTGCTGGGTACACATTAATAATACCTTGACTTTAAAGATTGTAAGAAGTACACATAATTCGAAAGGTTTGACAATATACAGTAAATGCTTTCGCTCCATATGCAGGAGCATTGTCAGTTTAACCTGTTTAGGAAATCCAATAATAGATCAATGCATACAGACAATGAGCTATAACATGCATAGCAGCCTTTCCTGTTCTGATAGAGGTTACTATAAATCCAGAATAGGTATCCACTGTAACGTGGACATAGGACTGTTTGCCAAATCAAGGTATATGAGTAACATCCATTTGCCAAAGTTGTCCTGGTAGGGGTCCTTGAGCATTAACCCCACATTAAGGGACAGATTGTAGTATAGGACCCCTTGGACAGAATTTCCCAATCTGCCATGCTGCTTCCCAAGAAAGTTGAAACTGTTTACACAGGGCTGCAGCGTTCTAGTGATGAATAGTATGAGACTGAATTACTCGATCTGTCATGGTTGCTCCAAATAATTTTCTTTTGGGTAGCTTGATCAACAAGGGCATTCCCTTGTGCTAAAGCTCTAGGGAGCATGGAGTGAGCTCGAGTATGTCCTGTAAAACATGGAGCTCTATGTTGACCTGCAAGTCTTTGAAGAAGGAGGAACTGCTGAAATAGTTCATCAGCATTTGTCCCTAAGATCGCAGTCTTTATAGTGGAAGCACCTGCAAGTAAATATTTGCTGTCTGTATATAGATTAAAGCGGGAATATGGCAAATGCTGAAAAGCCATGATAATGGCATATAATTCTAGACTTTGAGCTGATTTTAAGTTGACAGTTTCAGTATAGAGTTGTCCATTGACTTGCAAGAGCGACTTGCCATTTAGTGGAAGTTTCTCAGAGCCATTGCTGTTGATCCTTTGAAAAAAGGAACAACAATAATTTTGAGGCTCAAAATCTATAAGCTGTAAGGGTCACCTATGCCCCTTGATAATCCAGGAGGCAACAAGGTCAAAATATGGAAGTGTATTCCATGGGCTATTAGATGGTTTAATGTGCCCAAGCTGTAGCTGTTCTTGTACCAATTGAGCAGCTGCCCTAAGTTTCTCCTGAGAAACAGGCCATTGGTCTACCCATACAGGATTATCTGATTTCCAAGTAATTGAGTCTGCACAATGCATTATTGAGGTAGCAGGAGCTACCAAGTCCCCTATGCTAAATTTTGATATCCTAATCCACACCTTCTGGTACTGGGTGCCACTTCTATGGGGGTGAGAATTCCTCGCTGTTCTTTCCCTAGTCCCTTGGTGGGCAAAAATCCCCGATCAAGCATCTGAGTACTGACTAAACCATTAGGACTGACAAGCAACGCTCCCATATTTTTCAAAACATCTCTACCCCACAAATTAACTGGCCATCCAGGGAGCACATAAGGCTTAAAAAATCCAGAATGACCTTCTTAATCTTTCCAATTTATAAAACTAGAACTTTGTTGAGGAGATTTACTCTGCCCTATACCTTGTAATTCTGTGGCTGCTGCATGAGTGGGCCAGGAAGGAGGCCAATGTAACTTAGGAATAACAGATACATCAGCTTCAGTATCTAAAAGTCCTTTAAATTTATGCTCATGCATTTTTAGTTCCATTTCAGGGCATTTCTGACCTATGTTTTTTTTAAATCCAATTGGCAAAATCAGAGGAGCCAAATCAAAAATTTGCTTGGGGCCCTTTTTGCAGGATGTGGCCTGAGAAGCAGAATTAGCATCCATATATTATTCTTCTAACTGCCTGAATTAGCCATGAGACAAATTCTTTTTTTTTTTATTAATTTTAATGGGGTGACATTGATAAAATTGTCTTTTGTCACCTAACTGGTTTTCTTTGTGCCCCTTCCCTCCCCCAACGCCCTCCCTCTCCTCCCCCTTACCCTGTAACCCCAACACTGTTGTCCATGTCTCTGAGTCTCATTTTTATGTCCCACCTATGTATGGAATCATATAGTTCTTAGTATTTTCTGTTTTACTTATTTCGCTCAGTATAATGTTATCAAGGTCCATCTATGTTGTTGTAAAAGATCCGATGTCATCATTTCTTATGGCTGAATAGTATTCCATAGTATATATATACCAAACCTTTTTAATCCACTCGTCCTCTGATGAACACTTGGACTGTTTCCAGATCTTTGCTATTGTGAACAATGCTGCCATAAACATGGGGGTGCATTTCTTTTTTTCAAAGAGTGCTATGGTGTTCTTGGGGTATATTCCTAAGAGTGGTATAGCTGGGTTAAAGGCAGTTTGATTTTCAGTTTTTTGAGGAATCTCCGTACTGTTTTCCACAGTGGCTGCACCAGTCTGCATTCCCACTAGCAGTGCAGGAGGGTTCCCTTTTCTCCATATCCTCGCCAGCACTTCCTCTGTGTTGTTTTATTGATGAGCACCATTCTGACTGGTGTGAGGTGATATCTCATTGTGGTTTTAATTTACATTTCTCTAATGATTGATGATGTTGAGCATTTTTTCATATGCCTATTGGCCATCTGTATGTCCTCTTTGGAGAAGGGTCTATTCATTTCTCTTGCCCAGTTTTGGATTGGATTGTTTGTCTTCCCGGTATTAAGTTTTACAAATTCTTTATAAATTTTGGTTATTAACCCCTTATCAGATGCATTGTCAAATATATTCTCCCATTGTGTAGTGTGTCTTTTTATTCTGTTCTTATTGTCTTTAGCTGTGCAGAAACTTTTTAGTTTGATAAAGTCTCATTTGTTTATCCTGTTTTTTGTTTCACTTGCCTGTGGAGACAAATCGGCAAATATATTGCTGTTACAGATGTCAGAAAGCTTACTGCCTAAGTTTTCTTCTAAGATGCTTATGGTTTTATGGCTTACATTTAAGTCTTTTATCCATTTTGAATTTATTTTGTGAATGGTGTAAGTTGGTGGTCTAATTTCATTTTTTTGCAGGTAGCTGTCCAATTTTCCCAACACCATTTGTTGAAGAGGCTGTCTTTACTCCAATGTATGCTCTTAGCCCCTTTGTCAAATATCAGTTGTCCATAAAAGTGTGGGTTTACTTCTGGGTTCTCAGTTCTATTCCATTGATCCATATGCCTGTTCTTATGCCAGTACCAAACTGTTTTGAGTACAATGGCATTATAATATAACTTGATATCCGGAAGTGTGATACCTTCCTTTTCAAGGTTGCTGAGGCTATTCGTGTTCTCTTTTAGTTCCATATAAATTTTTGGAATATGTGTTCTATATCTTTAAAGTAAGTCATTGGTATTTTAATTGGTATTGCATTGAATATATAAATTGCTTTGGGTAATATAGACATTTTAATTATGTTTATTCTTCCTAACCATGAGCACGGTATATGCCTCCACTTGTTTGTATCTTCCCTGATTTCTTTTATCAATATTTTATAATTTTTTGAGTACAAGTCTTTAATCTCCCTGGTTAAATTTATTCCTAGGTACTTTATTTTATTGGTTGCAATGGTAAAGAGGATTGATTCCTTAATTTCTCTTTCTGACAGTTCATTGTTAGTGTATAAAAATGCCTCTGATTTCTGAGTATTGATTTTATATCCTGCCACCTTGCTGAATTCATTTATCAGGTCTAGTAGTTTTTTTACTGTGACTTTAGGATTTTCTATATACAATATCCTATCATCTGCAAATAATGATAGTTTTACTTCTTCTTTTTTAATGTGGATGTCTTTTATTTCTTTTTCTTCTCTGATTGCTGTGGCTAGGACTTCCACAACTATGTTGAATAAGAGTGGTGAAAGGGGGCACCCCTGCCTTGTTACTGATCTTAAAGCGATTGCTTTTAATTTTTGCCCATTGAGTATGATATTGGCTGTGGGTTTGTCATAGATGGTCTTTATCATGTTGACGTATGTTCCCTGTATTCCCACTTTGCTGAGAGTTTTGATCATGAATGGGTGCTGGATTTTATGAAATGCTGTTTCTGCATCTATTGAAATTATCATGTGGTTTTTCTCCTTCCTTTTGTTTATGTGATGAATCACATTGACTGATTTGTGAATATTGTACCATGCTTGCCTCCCAAGAATAAATCCCACTTGATCCTGGTGTATGATTTTTTTTCATATATTGCTGGATCCGGTTTGCTAATATTTTGTTGAGGATTTTTGCATCTAAATTCATCAGGGATGACCTATAATTTTCTTTCTTTGTGTTGTCTTTGCCTGGTTCTGAAATCCAAATTATGTTCACCTCATAAAAGGAGCTTGGAAGTCTTCCTTCCTCTTGAATTTTTTGATATAGCTTGAGAAGGATAGGAGTTAGTTCTTCTTTGATTATTTGGTAGAATTTACTTGTGAAGCCATCAGGCCCAGGACTTTTCTTTTTTGGGAGTATTTTTATAACTGTTTCAATCTTATGTTTTGTAATTGGTCTGTTTAGGTTTTCTGATTCTTCCAGATTAATTTTTGGAAGATTATATGTTTCAAAGAATTTGTCCATTTCATCTAGGTTGTCTAGTTTTTTGGCATACAGTTTTTCATAGTATTTTCTTACAATATTTTGTATTTCTGTTGTGTCAGTTGTTATTTCTCCACTCTCATTTCTAATTTTATTTATTTGAGTCCTCTCTCTTTTTTTCTTGGTGAGTCTGGTTAAAGGTTCATCAATCTTGTTCACCTTTTCAGAGAACCAGCTCTTGGTTTTATTGATCCTCTGTATTGTTTCTTTAGCCTCTATGTCATTTATTTCTGCTCTGATCTTTATTATTTCTTTCCTTCTACTACCTCTGGGCTTTACTTGCTGTTCTTTTTCTAGTTCCTTTTGATGTAGGGTCAACTTGTTTATTTGAGCTTTTTCTAGCTTCTTGAGGTATGCCTGTAATGCTATAAACTTCCCTCTCAGGACTGCTTTTGCTGTGTCCCAAAAATTTTGAGTTGATGTATGCTCATTATCATTTGTTTCTAGGAATTTTTTAATTTTTTTCTTTGATATCATTGTTTACCCATTTGTTATTTAATAACATGCTCTTTAGTTTCCAAGTGTTTGAGTATTTTTCAGTTTTTCTGTTTTGGTTGATTTCTAGTTTAATACCATTGTGATCAGAGAAAGTGCTCGATATGATTTCAATATTCTTAAATTTGTTGAGACCGCTTTTGTGCCCTAACATGTGATCTATTCTAGAGAATATACCATGAGTGCTTGAAAAGAGTGTATATTCTGCTGTTTTAGGGTGAAAGGTTCTGAAGATATCTATTAAATCGAGTTGATCTAATATGTCCTTTAAGTCTGCTGTTTCTTTGTTAATTTTCTTTCTTGAGGATCTATCTAATGATGTTAATGGGGTATTGAAATCCCCTACTATTATAGTATTGCTGTTGATCTCGCCCTTTAAATCCATCAAAGTCTGCTTTATATATTTAGGTGCTTTTATATTAGGTGCGTAGATATTTATAACAGTTATATCTTCCTTTTGGTTTGCTCCCTTTATCATTATGCAGTGACCTTCTTTATCTCTAAATATAGTCTTTGTTTTAAAGTTCATCTTGTCTGATATAAGTATTGCTACCCCAGCCTTTTTTTCATTTCCATTTGCATGAAATATTTTTTTCCATCCCTTTATCTTCAGTCTATGTGCATGTTTTGATTTAAGGTGTGTCTCTTATAGATAGCATATGTATGGGTCCTGTTTTCTTATCCATGCAGCTACCCTATATCTTTTGATTGGATCATTTAACCCATTTACATTTAAGGTTATTGTTGATATGTAATTGTTTATTGCCATTTTATTCTTTAAAACTGTATTCCTCTTTTGCTATATTCTTTTTCTCCTTTGATCTGTTTACAACAGGTCCCTTAGAATTTCTTGCAGCCTTTGTTTGGTTGTAGTAAATTCCTTGAGTTTTGTTTTTTTTTGTTTTGTTTTTTTTTTTGTCTGGAAAGCTTTTTATTTCTCCTTCAATTTTAAATGATAGCCTTGCTGGATAAATTAGTCTTGTTTGTAGGCTCTTGTTCTGCATTACTTTGAATATTTCTTGCCATTCCCTTCTGGCCTCAAGTATTTCTGTTTAGAAGTCAGAAGTCAACCTTATAGGGTCTCCTTAGTAGGTGATAGTCTTTTTTTCCTGTAGCAGTTTTTAATATTTTCTCTTTATCACTTTGCTTTGGTATTTTAATTATGATGTGTCTTGGTATTGATTTCTTTGGGTTTCTTCTTAATGGAGTTCTCTGTGCTTCCTGAACATGTGAGATGTTTTTCTGCCTTAATTGTGGGAAGTTTTCAGCTATGATATGTTTAAACAAAGTCTCTATCCCTTGTTCTTTCTCTTCTTCTTTAGGAACCCCTATGATGCGGATGTTATTTCTCTTCATGTTGTCACAGAGCTCTCTTAGAGTTTCCTCAGACTTTTTAAGTCTCTTTTCTTTTTTCTGCTCTGCTTCTGTGCCTTTATTTATCGTCTCCTCTAACTTGCTGATTTGATTCTCTGCTTCATCCATCCTACTTTTAATTCCTTCCATTGTGTTCTTTATTTCAGATACTGTATTTGTCATTTCTGACTGATTTTATTTTTATTTTTTCAATGTCCTTTTTTATATTTGCTATCTCTTTATTTAGGTTTCAAAATGACCATCTATTGTTGTTCTAATATCTTTGAGCATCCTAACAATCGTTATTTTAAACTCTGCATTTGGTAATTTGGTTATACTGATTCATTTATGTCCTTTTCTGGTGATTTCTTTTGGTTCATTTGTGTTGCATTTCTTTGCCTTCGTATTTTCTCTGTGTAAAGGAAGATTTTGGCCTCTGGAGTTTACTGGTTATGGTCTTTGTTCCCTAGGTATGGTCTGTCTGCAGGCCCACCACCCCCTCTTCTGTTGCTGCCTAGGGCTTTTTCGTTTGGACGTTGCTGGTGCTTGCCCACTGGGGCTGTTGCTGTGGTTTCCACCTCTCCTTCACGGGAGTGACTATGATCATGTGCTCTGGTGCACAAGTCTTGGTGGCCTTGGCCTTTGCCCCACCCCTGTGGGTGTTTTATGCTCGGCCCTGAGGGCAGTGGCAAGCACCTTTTTTCAGCTGCAGTTCTGTCCCTGTTTCCCGGCTTTCACCTCGCCCTTGCAGGAGGAGCCCACTCATGGAACGGCTGCTATCCTTGGCTCTAACGGCCGGGCAGGACTGTGTGCCCTCGCTCAGCTCAGTAGTGGAACTTGCTTGTTCTGGGCTTTTTGCTCCATCCCCGTGGGAGGAGCCGGCTTCCAAGTCAGGCCACAAGCCTCGGTTCCGCAGGCAGGGCAAGGCTGCGCTCCTGTGCCCTTGCTCAAGGGCCTGTCTCCACCCCTTCCGTGGTTCCTGCCCTTCTCCCGCAGGCTGGATTACAGGTTGCCAGCAGCTGGTCTTGACTGCTTTTGCACACCTACTCCTCCCCAGAGGGGCAAGACTGAGCTCACACATGAGCCAAGTGGCAGCCAGCAGGCTTCTGCCCCTGCCAACAGAACCATGCCTCCATATCCCACCACCACCCGCCCTCTGGCGAGCCCTCAACCATGTGGGGTGTAAGCACTGCAGCTCAGACCCTAACACTCACTACTGTAGACCTGAAAGCTCCCTCCTTCTAAATGACTCTGCTCTGAGTGCCACAGGAGAGCATGTTTGGCTGGTGTCCTGCTTCCCTTTGTTGGTATTGCTGTTTCCGGGGAAAATATTCACTTCATATTTGGGGAGTGACTTGTCCCAGGGGTTAGGGTGGCTGTCTCCCAAAATGTTTCTCCCTGTGCCTCCTAGATTACACTCTCTTCCTGCTACTCTGGTCCTCTCCTCTCTCCCCATTCCCCGGAGCCCCAGGTGAGTGGTTGTGAAAGAGGTTTTCTGCATGGTCCCTTTAAGAAGAATCCTGGGTCTGAGAAATCAGACTTTCTCACAAACAGTATCCTGACTTGTTTCCAGCTAAATACTGTCCTTATGCCTCTTCTAGGCTCTGGGGATGCAGGCTGGGGCTTTATTCCTGGGACTCAGGGCCCTCCCCTCTCTGTTAAACTCACTTACTGTCATGCGAGTCTCTCCCTGCTGCCGTTCGTTCCGGGGAGCTGGGCAGCCCTCTCCGTGTTTCCACTTTTCCTACCAGTCTCGGTGTGGCTTCTTCAGTGTTCCTTGGTTGAAGAGTCCTCTTAGTTTAGTTCAAAGTTGGTTTTTCCAGATGATAGTTCTTGAAATTATTTTGTAATCCACTTTGGTTCTGGGAGGTGGATGTTGGTATGTCCGCCTACTCCAGCACGATCTTGTCTTCTCACTGTTTCAATTCTTAATGTACAATCACGATTTTTAAAACAAAACAACAAAGCTATGTACTTCAAATCTTTTACACACAAAAAAGTGAAATTTTAAAAATTGGAATGGGGTGATATATTGTATGTAAGAAAATTACTAAAATGTTAATATTTTCAAATTTTATTTTATGTGTGTGAGAGACAGACAGACAGACAGACAGGAAGGGATAGAGATGAGAAATATCAACTCATAGTCACAACATCTTAGTTGTTCATTGATTGCTTTCTCATATGTACCTAGACCGAAGGGCTCCAGTAGAGCCAGTGATTCCCTGATCACATCAGTGACAGTGGGCTCATTCCAGTGACCACGGGGTCATGTCTATGATTGTATACTTAAGCTGGCAATCTTGCACACAAGCCAGTGAGCCCACTCTCAAGCTGGCAATCTTGGGTTTTGAACCTGGGTCCTCAGCATCCCAAGCTGATGCTTTATCCACTGCACCACCACCTAGTCATGCATATTTGTTTCTTATTTTAAATATTGGATTATTCAGTATTGTTTATAGTCACCTTACTTATTTCTGAGAATACACATGAATCATAGTTGAACATCACCAAGACGTAAGGGAAGTCTAGCAACCATACTTCCTTTTCAGAGTTTGTAGATTGCTCATATCATTGTCTGTTCTGATTGAAGACTACTACTACCAGACATTTTGAAATCCATTGTTTAAAAAATTGGAGAAAGAAATAAAACAGTACTTAGGATTTTAATGAAGTTTGTTTTATTCATTTACTTTTGTTTGTTTTCACCAACAGGAAAAACTGCATATATTTGAAGGTATGACTTGATGGATACAGAGAGGAAACCTTGGCACTTTTGGAAAAGGAAGGAATATATGATACATTCAGAGTTAGGAATAGAGTAGAATGTTAGCCTATTTTAGGTGTGAATGAGAATAGACTATTGAAGCTGCAAGAAAATATAGAACTCTTTGATATCACCAGAAATATTGTATTATAGCAAATTTCTGAAGAAATGCGACATCTAACCAATGTTCATGTGGAGAAATAGAATTGATGTTAATAACATCTGCATTTAGTCAACAGGATAGGGAAAAGGAAAACAGTTTTTAGTTCCAATATTACTTTACTGGTTTGGTTCTTATTTTCTTAGCTTGATGATAAAAAGAAAAAGATGGGGAGTACTGTTCAACCATGAGGAAGAAGAAAATTCTGCATTTTAGATGTGGATGGATTTTGGGGTCATTATACAAAGTAAAATAAACTCAGATAAATGAAGGTAAATAATGTATAATATCATTTATATGTGAAATAAAAACAGAAACTTATAGAAACAAAGAGTAGAGTAATGATTACCAGGGCCTGGGAGGTCGGAAAAATAGGAGATTTTTTCAAAGAGTACAAATTTGCAGTCAGAAGATTAGTAAATTCTAAGGATCTAATGCACAGCATGGTGATTAATGTTAATGATACTGTGTTATATACTTGAAAATTGCTGCCACAAAAAAATGGTAATTTTGTGATATGATAGAGGTGTTAGGTGACACTATAGTGCTAACCATAATGCAGTGTAAAGATGTGTCAAATCAGCAAGTTGTACACCTTGAACTTATACAATGTTATGTCCATTTTATCTCAATAAAGCTGGAAGAAAAGATAATATGTGTTGATGCAAAAGAACATTAGACTTTATAGCAAAGTAGTTGGTAATCATGAAATGAAAGATATTTGAAATTTAAGTTAAAAAAATTATATAGCATACTGTGACCTTGTTTCATAAAACTGGTTTGTTAATATGATCTTTATTGAATTAAAAATATAACCTAAGGGTATAATTTGTCTCTTCACTCAACTGATCTTAAAAGCCTGGTTTTCAAGAGGTCCGGTAAGCATAAGTCCTCAGATTAGCTCTGTGCAGATGGGGGCACAGAGGGCCCAAGCAGGTGAGAGGATGACTGTGACAGTCTTTCATAAGGCTCATCACTGACTTGTGAAGAAGAAAAAAACACCATCTGTCCTGTCATCTTGTTAACCTTCTGCTTTAAATAGGAAAGGTAAATACTGAGACTAAGTAAATGGATACAAACAATATTGCATCAAGGCTGTTGAAAATCAAATTCAGGATGAATAACCTTCCGGTGTCTATCATGCTTATTACACAGGTTTTTGTAGATAGTTATCTTTATGACTGGGAAACTATTTGTTTTGTGGACATATAGTATGAATCAACTCTATTTTAAATTTGAAACTAGTCATGTACTTTTATGCATTTAAATAATATTATTGAATTAGTGAGCTAATTAAGTAACAGTTGACTATGGTTCTTATTTTTAATGTCTGTGTAAATTTTTAATAACCAATTAGGGAAAAGGAAAGTAGTTTTGATTTTTACTAGTTATTTAGCAAAAAAGAAAAAAAGAAAATTTTAATGTTAATTAAGCTATACATATTTTCTTGATTTGACTAAATTTGTGAAAAAATAATATTATCTTTTGTAACCACTAGTCTTCTGGTTCCATACTATTTGACTGATTTAATTTTTCAAACCCTTAAGACATTTCTTTCTTTCATTCTATCATATACTGTTCAAGGAAACAGAATTAATACTATTCAGATTCTCCAGGGTCTTTGCAAACATACATTGCTAGTCACAGTAATTTCTTATTTCTTTAAGTGCCTAGAATTTAGAGTCAAGCCCCATTTTTGAGCAATATTTATTTCCCTGTGATTCTTATATCTTATGTCAAATTAGCTGTCACTTGTATTGTTTAACTTATATACCCACCTAACTTCTTACTACTATTTCTTTGCTTTACTATAGTACATAACCATGTTCTTATTAAATGTATGCCTTTTTTTGCTAGTGATTTTATTATACATAGGATAAAACTACATAGTAAAGCATGTAAGGTCCTTTACAATTTGGCTGAAACTAGTGTCTAGGACAGTGGTTCTCAATGTGTGTGCCAGGGCACACTGGTGTGCCCTAGAAGATTTCCAGGTGTGCCCTATGGTATTCCAGAGAAATAAGTGACTGTTGGGGACCAAAAAACCAACAGGGTTTTTGGAGTTTAGATTTTTGGGGGACAGAGGTGTGGGGAATTGGCTGTAAGCTGACAGTCTGCCCAACCCCCCACCTCATTTGCCTGATTAGGTTACAAAAGGCTGTTAAGCTGTGATGCTAGATTGTTTACACTACCCCCATGTTCCCCAGAAGGACTGGAGGCAAGTTTCTTCTATCCTTTCTTTGGCATAAAGTTAATATGATATATATGGTGGGGGCTTTCTGCACTTGGTAAAATTCTTGGTTTGCCTTGGAAACATGATCAAAGATCTTATTGATTTGCTAATGGCCCACTTTGCCTTATAAATAAAGCAAGAGTGGTTTTGGGGCCTATTTTGTTCTTGCCAGCAGCAATTACAGAGCCATCCCAGCCCCATAGTTTCTAATTCTGCACCATTCCCACACAGGACCTGGAATTACTAGCTGCGCTGGTTCATGGCATGTGCCCAGATATAAAAATAATATAGTTAATCTATTATACCATTTCATTATGGAAATACCACTCATTTTGTTAACACATCATTATTATATTTATTATTAACACATCATTATATTATTTTTAGATAAATACATCCAAATAAAATAAATAGATTTCTCAAAAAGAAGCATGATGTTGAAGAATCCGATTCTAGAAGTGAGCAAAAGTTAAGTGTAAATAAAATAGAACTTGAAGGCTGACGGACAGAATTTAATTTATAGCATTTTCCATCACTTAACACTGAACAATACGATTAAATTAGAAACCCATTCGTGGAAGCTTCAAGTGATTTTGGTTTAACATTAACAGAAGAAGAAGAACTGGCAGCTATATCCACTGATTGTGAATTGATGATTAAACCTAAAGAATTGTCTCTTGAAGCCTTTTGGATTTCTATAAAAGAAGAATATGTGGCAATATCTAAAAAAGCTTTGAACATTTTACTACAATTCTCAACATCTTATTTATGTGAATTAGGATTTTCTACCCTCAATACAATTAAGAGTAAAAAGAGAGGAATTCTTTAATGTATTGATGAGGAAATGAGAGTTTGCCTTTCAAATATATGCCCAAACATTGAAGAACATATCAGGACATATCAGGCTCATCTTTCTCATAAACACAAGAATGAAAAAAACTCAACACATTTGCTCCAGGACCTGCCAAATTTACTAAATCTTATTAAGAATGTATCTATATATATAAAAAGATAAATTTTTTGTTATTTTTTAAAATTTTTAACCCCTATTTTTTACAAATTCTATAAAGCATAACTCAAAAAATGTAACATAAAAATGTTTTTTAATGTCAGGATAAATTTTATTTTGTCATATTCATTTCATTTAATTACTATAAAAGCATGCTTGGACTTTATATTTTTTCTTTAATATTTGAGTTAATTATTATAACATATTTTTCAGAAATTTGTATATAGTGTGCCTACAATTATTTGTAGGATTTAAAATGTGCCCCAACTTCAAAATTTTTGAGAACTGGTGGTCTAGGGCCTCATATGTCTTGATTCAATCAAATCCTATCTATGAGCTGATCGTGGTTATACAGATTTTTACACACTAGTTTTTGGCCTAGATTGTATACACCACCAGTTCATTCTTACTTAACCTACATGTCTTTCTTATATGAAACCTTCTATAATTTCCATAGTAATTCCTCTAGTATCTTTATTTCTTTATATCTTTTCCCCAAGTAATTTTTTCAGCAAAAGGAAGTAGAAAGTAAACTTGATTGCATAAATATTGAAGATATCTAAATTATGTTCATATTTGAGATCAAAAGTATATTTTGATAATTGTGGAAAAACTTACTGCAAAGGAGGTATTTTTCTCCTTAATGTATTCAATACTTGTAGATTTAACATATTTTCAATTAATTTATAAAATTTAAAGGAAAAAATAAGAAATAACATATATTTTTATGAAATATATGTATATATTCCAAAGTTGGTACTATTATATTTTTAATTGTAATTCATAATAAAATAACATTTATTTTATTATTTCTTATAAAGAAAAGAACACAATTTTTTGTAAAGTTTTTTACCTCTATATTTGCTTTTTTGTTCTAGACTGAGAGATACTTGATAAATTGTGTTCTATGATTTTTTTCTAAACTTAGAATATTGTTATAAATAAATTATTCAAATAAATTGCTAGTAATAAGAATACTATTTTTGACAAACTAACTCAATATCTTCTCATGGTCATAATCTCTTAGTAAAGAAATACTTCTTAAGTGCTAAGTTATTAATTATGCCTAAAAATTTAGAAAATGTAGTATCTTCAGCTGAGATTTTGGGCATGATTTTTTTTCTCATTGGAGTCTATAACAATATAATTTCTAAGTAACTAACTATGTGTTCATTTTCTGATACTTTGAGACAAAAGATGTCTGTTTTTTAGGTACCTTAAAGAAAGTGATTAAGGAAGAAAATATAAACCTTATCTTGATATTTATAATGAAGAACAATTTTAAAAAGGGCCCTGCCTGACCAGGCAGTGGCACAGTGGATAGAGTGTTGGACTGGGATGCAGAAGACCCAGGTTCAAGAACCCAGGGTCGCCAGCTTGAGCACGGGCTCATCTGGTTTGAGCAA
The DNA here is from genome assembly GCF_036850995.1 of Saccopteryx leptura. Lineage (NCBI taxonomy): Eukaryota > Metazoa > Chordata > Mammalia > Chiroptera > Emballonuridae > Saccopteryx > Saccopteryx leptura. Next base: position 175,295,908 of record NC_089504.1, on the reverse strand, counting down.
AGCTACCAGATTGGACCCAAGATCACTGGCTGGAGTAAGGGGTTACTGGGTCTGCTGAAGGCCTGCGGTCAAGGCACATATGCAAAAGCAATCAATGAACAACTAAAGTGTCGCAATGCACAACAAAAAACTAATGATTGATGCTTCTCAGTTCTCCTTTCCTGTCTGTCTGTCCCTGTCTATCCCTCTCTCTGACTCTGTCTCTGTAAAAAAAAAAAAAAAAAAGGGGGGGGGGGTCCTGACATTAGACCACAGATCAGAAAAACAAAACTAAACAAAACAGGGAGATATGCCCATAGAGAAACCAATGTTCTGATGGAAACAGACAGGATACAGTGTAAGAGTTAGTAATTTCAAGTTTTTAATTAGAAAAATATATCGATATATGGCATCTAGAATTATAGAGACAATTATCTTGCTATGTAGTTTATATACATATCTATTATGCTTGCTATGAATAAGTAGCAAAGGAAGCATACAAGAAACTTAGTATTCAAAGTGGAAATGATCAGAAGTTCGGTAGTTTATCCATGGGCAACAGAAAATCAGCTGTTGATCCAGATGACGTCAGAGTAATGGCGGGGTAGGAAGCAATACCGATAAATCTCCCCCAAAACTCAACAAGATCTTCAACCAGAAACAGAAAAACCTACCCTTGGAGCATCCAGATGTTTCGCAATACACCCGAAGGTATGGTCGAGTGAAAAATTGGCTAAATATATAACCAAACCCCAAAGGAAATAGGGAGTAAGAAATGCTCCGCCTTCCTCACTAACCTAAACAGAGCGGCTTTCTCTGGGATCCGTGAATATAGAAACTGAGGCGGGCAAAGGGGGTGAATAGATCCAGGCCGCGGCACAAACGGCCGAACCAGGCTGTGGCACGGAGATCCAAGCCGAGGAAAAACTAATCCTGTGACAACCCGGGCAATACAAGCTAACACTCCTGCCAAACCCAAACAAAAAAAGACAAGCGGGGCAGCCATTTTACCCGATCTCCTGGTCGGAGAGTGCAGATAGTGGGTGAGAGATTTCTTCCTAAGCCCCGGGAGTGGGTGTCCGTGTTACTTCACAGAGAGTCAGAGTCAGAGGTCTTTCTGTGGGCCGAAAGCGGAATCTCTGGGCAGCCCCAGTGCCCTGGGAAAGCCGCGCATGGGAGGGAGTGAGAACTAATTCCAACGGTGGAACTTTTCCGTGCTGGTAGGGGATTCACTCAGAGGGAAATGCAGCTGGCCTCATATCCTGGTCTGCGCACGCAGATAGTGAGCGAGAGATTCCTCCAAGTGCCTCGGCAGTGCGCGCCCGTGTTACCGCACAGAGGGGCAGAGTCAGGGGCCTTTGTGTGGGCCAAAGCGGAATCTCGGGCTGCCCCAGCGCCTTGAAAAAGCTGCGCACGGGGACGGAGGAAGAGCCAGTTCCAACTCTGCAACTTTTCCATGTGGTTGGGGGTTTCACTCAGAGCGTGAGACTGCTGGCCGGATATCCTGGTCTGCGCACGCAGATAGTGAGTGAGAGTTTCCTCTAAGTGCCCCGGAAGTGGGCGCCCACCTGTGTTACCGGACAGAGTGGCAGAGCCAGAGGTCTTTGAGTGGGCGGAAACCCCGCCTGATTATGCTAGCAGCTCTGACTGACTGAGCCTTACCCAGAGCCCTGTGCTGAGTGGGGATAGAGTGGGAAGTTGCCAGCTCTTTGAGCCTCTTACTATCCAGGCAGAGGCAGCAGCAACTCCATAGCTGGATTATCAGGCTACTAATTGAGGAAGGAAAGACTAGGAGAAAGGCTCCAGGAACACGGACTCTCTCACTGTCGGAGCCTATAAATGCTAATGAGCCTTGACTGCGAATGAGACTAAAGCACAATACATGACATCGCCATAGAGACTTATCAACTGCAAACCTCTACCTGAGCGTGCCAAAGGGGCAGAACCCGGGGTACAGAGTCACCGACCAGGAAGAGGGAGAGAAAAAAAAAAGCAAGAAGATAACCTCTCAAAATCAAGAATAATCTGCAGACTTTATAACCTATCCCATTTTATTATATTTGTTCGTTTGTTTCTCTTATCTTCATTCTTGATATTTTTTTTCCTCCTCCAATTTGGCCGATTAACTCTCTGCTGGTCTTACTCTCTCCTCTCCTTGAACTACACTACCCATAAGTGTTACATCTCCCATTATCTTTTCTCTCCTCTTCCTTTCTCTCTATGAGGGTTGCACTCCAAAACCCTTAACTCTCTCTCTCTCTCTATCCTCTTTTTTCTTTTTTCTTCTTTTAGTGGTTCCCTCTTTTTTTCTCTCTCTCTCTTTCTTTTCTCCCTCTATATTAGTTTCTTCTTTTCTCCTTTTTATCTCCTCTCATTCAAACCTCAATAACAAACAAATTATCTTATCTGGGACTCAAACTTATGTTTGTGGCATTTTGGGGGGTTTTTACTTCACCTTTCTAACTCACTAGCAGTGCTCCCATCCCTGGCTCTCCATTTTATCTAGTTCTTGTTCCACTAAATACAATAGTAATTTTTTAATGTGTCCCCCCATTTTTCTGTTTTCCTCTTATTCCTCTCATCATAACTCTTAGTCAACCAACACCTAAAAGCAAATCATTTTATTCTTGACCCAAATTTTTTCCTTATTTGCTTTTTGTGGGTCCATACCCCCTTTTTTTTTCTTTTTTTTTCTTTTTTTTGCCTCTTTATTACTTTTCCCCAATTCAGGCCCTCTATTACAGGCATTGTTTGTTATAATTCACAGTTCACTACAAGATTTTCTCAAGAAAGAGGGGAGAGGAGAGGAGAGGAAAAAAGGAGGGGGGGAATAATTTCCTTTTTTTAAAATTTTTATTTTATTTTGTTTTTCTTTATTTCATTATTAATTTTTTTTTTTAAAAAACAACTCTTTTCGATTTTTTATTTTTTAACTTTTTATTCTTTATTAAATCTCATTAATACTATCAACAAAACCACCCTCAGATGCCATTAAGGAAGAGAAAATCGAATATCATGGATACAAAAGAAAGAGAGGTAACACAACTAGATGAGGAAAAATCTATGGAGAAAAAATTTAATATATTGGAAACCTTGGAGCTAAATGACAGAGAATTCAAGATAGAAATCCTAAAAATCCTCCAAGATATACAAGAAAACACAGAAAGGCAATTTAGGGAGCTCAGAAAACAACTCAATGAACACAAAGAATATATGTCCAAGGAAATTGAAACTATAAAAACAAATCAAACAGAGATGAAAAACTCAATTCACGAGCTGAAAAACAAAGTAACAAGCTTAGCTAATAGAACAGGCCAGATAGAAGAGAGGATTAGTGAAATAGAAGACAAGCAACTTGAGGCACAACAGAGAGAAGAAAGAGACTCAAAAATTTTTAAAAAATGAGATAGCCCTACAGGAATTATCTGACTCCATCAGAAAGAATAACATAAGAATAATAGGTATATCAGAGGGAGAAGAGAGAGAAAATGGAATGGAGAACATACTCAAACAAATAATAGATGAGAACTTCCCAAGCCTGTGGAAAGAACTAAAGCCTGAAGTTCAAGAAGCAAACAGAACTCTGAGTTTTCTTAACCCCAACAAACCTACTCCAAGGCATATCATAATGAAATTGACACAAACCAACAGCAAAGAAAAAATTCCCAAGGCAGCCAGAAAAAAGAAGAATACAACATATAAAGGAAGGCCCATTAGATTATCATCAGATTTCTCAGTAGAAACTCTACAAGCTAGAAGAGAGTGGAACCCAATATTTAAAGTCCTGAAAGAGAGGAACTTTCAGCCACGAATACTATACCCATCAAAGCTATCCTTCAAATATGAAGTAGAAATAAAAACATTCACAGACACAGAAAAGATGAGGGAATTTATCATCAGAAAAGCCCCACTCCAGGAATTACTAAAGGGGGTTCTCCAATCAGATACAAAGAACAAAAAAACAAACAAAACAAAACAGAGCCACAAGTAAAAGCTCTAAGAAGAACACAATAAAACCAAATTTAAACTGTGACAACAACAAAAAGAAAGGGGGGGAGAAGATGGAGATTAACAGTAGCAAAGGACGATGGAGTGTAAAAGTACTCACAAAATAGTTCACTACAATGAACAGGGTAGGAACCCTTTCATTACTCAAAGGTAACCACCATTGAAAAAACCACCACAGAAGCACATGAGATAAAAAAGATAGCAACAGAGGAAAGATGTATGGAATACAACCAAATAAAAACAAAAGATAGTAAAACGAAAGAGAAGGATCAAACAAGACACAAAACTAACAGAAAGCAAGATATAAAATGGCAATAGGGAACTCACAAGTGTCAATAATTACACTAAATGTAAACGGATTAAACTCACCAATAAAAAGGCACAGAGTAGCAGAATGGATTAAAAAAGAAAATCCAACTGTATGCTGCCTACAGGAAACTCATCTAAGTAACAAGGATAAAAACAAATTCAAAGTGAAAGGCTGGAAAACAATACTCCAAGCAAATAACATCCAAAAAAAAGCAGGTGTAGCAATACTCATATCAGACAATGCTGACTACAAGACAGGAAAAGTACTCAGAGACAAAAATGGCCATTTCATAATGGCTAAGGGGACACTGAATCAAGAAGACATAACAATTCTTAATATATATGCACCAAACCAAGGAGCACCAAAATATATAAGACAGCTACTTATTGACCTTAAAACAAAAACTGACAAAAATACAATCATACTTGGAGACCTCAATACACCGCTGACGGCTCTAGATCGGTCACCCAAACAGAGAATCAACAAAGACATAGTGGCCTTAAACAAAACACTAGAGCACCTGGATATGATAGACATCTACAGGACATTTCATCCCAAAGTGACTGAGTACACATTTTTCTCCAGTGTACATGGATCATTCTCAAGAATTGACCATATGTTGGGCCACAAAAACAACATCAGCAAATTCAGAAAAATCGAAGTTGTACCAAGCATATTTTCTGATCATAAAGCCTTGAAACTAGAATTCCACTGCAAAAAAGAGGAAAAAAATCTCACAAAAATGTGGAAACTAAACAACATACTTTTAAAAAATAAATGGGTCAAAGAAGAAATAAGTGCAGAGACCAAAAGATATATACAGACTAATGAAAATGACAATAAGACATATCAGAATCTATGGGATGCAGCAAAAGCAGTGATAAGAGGGAAGTTCATATCACTTCAGGCATATATGAACAACCAAGAGAGAGCCCAAGTGAACCACTTAACTTCCCACCTTAAGGAACTAGAAAAAGAAGAACAAAGAAAACCCAAAACCAGCCGAAGAAAGGAGATAATAAAAATCAGAGCAGAAATAAATGAATTAGAGAACAGAAAAACTATAGAAAAAATTAATAGAACAAGGAGCTGGTTCTTTGAAAAGATCAACAAAATTGACAAACCCTTGGCAAGACTTACCAAGGAAAAATGAGAAAGAACTCATATAAACAAAATCCAAAATGAAAGAGGAGAAATCACCACGGACACCGTAGATATACAAAGAATTATTGTAGAATACTATGAAAAACTTTATGCCACTAAATTCAACAACCTAGAAGAAATGGATAAATTCCTAGAACAATACAACCTTCCTAGACTGAGTCAAGAAGAAGCAGAAAGCCTAAACAGACCTACTAGTAGAGAAGAAATAGAAAAAAACATTAAAAACCTCCCCAAAAATAAAAGTCCAGGCCCTGACGGCTATACCAGCGAATTTTATCAAACATTCAAAGAAGACTTGGTTCCTATTCTACTCAAAGTCTTCCAAAAAATTGAAGAAGAAGCAATACTTCCAAACACATTTTATGAGGCCAACATAACCCTCATACCAAAACCAGGCAAGGATAGCACAAAAAAAGAAAACTATAGACCAATATCTCTAATGAATACAGATGCTAAAATACTAAACAAAATACTAGCAAATCGAATACAACAACATATTAAAATAATAATACATCATGATCAAGTGGGATTCATCCCAGAATCTCAAGGATGGTTCAACATACGTAAAACGGTTAATGTAATACACCATATCAACAAAACAAAAAACAAAAACCACATGATCTTATCAATAGATGCAGAAAAGGCTTTTGATAAAATACAACACAATTTTATGTTTAAGACTCTCAACAAAATGGGTATAGAAGGAAAATATCTCAACATGATAAAGGCCATATATGATAAACCATCAACTAACATCATATTAAATGGCACTAAACTGAAGGCTTTCCCCCTTAAATCAGGAACAAGACAGGGTTGTCCACTCTCTCCACTCTTATTTAATGTGGTACTAGAGGTTCTAGCTAGAGCAATCAGGCAAGACAAAGAAATAAAAGGCATCCATATCAGAAAAGAAGAAGTAAAGGTATCACTTTTTGCAGATGAGATGATCCTATACATCAAAAACCCCAAAGAATCCACAAAAAGACTACTAGAACCAATAAGCCAATACAGTAAGGTCGCAGGATACAAAATTAACATACAGAAGTCAATAGCCTTTCTATATGCCAACAATGAAACAATTGAGAATGAACTCAAAAGAATAATCCCCTTCACGATTGCAACAAAAAAAATAAAATACTTAGGAATAAACATAACAAAGAATGTAAAGGACTTATATAATGTAAACTATAAACTATTGTTAAGGGAAATCAAAAAAGATATAATGAGATGGAAGAATATACCTTGTTCTTGGCTAGGAAGAATAAATATAATCAAGATGGCTATATTACCCAAAGCAATATACAAATTTAATGCAATTCCCATCCAACTTCCAATGACATTTTTTAAAGAAATAGAGCAAAAAATCATCAGATTTATATGGAACTATAAAAAACCCCGAATATCCAAAGCAATCCTAAAGAAAAAGAATGAAGCTGGGGGCATTACAATACCTGACTTCAAACTATATTATAGGGCCACGACAATCAAAACAGCATGGTATTGGCTGAAAAATAGACACTCAGACCAATGGAACAGAATAGAAAACCCAGAAATAAAACCACATATATATAGTCATTTAATTTTTGATAAAGGGGCCAACAACACACAATGGAGAAAAGAAAGCCTCTTCAATAAATGGTGCTGGGAAAACTGGAAAACCACATGCAAAAGAATGAAAGTGGACTACAGTTTGTCCCCGTGTACAAAAATTAACTCAAAATGGATCAAAGATCTAAACATAAGACCTGAAACAATTAAGTACATAGAAGAAGACATAGGTACTAAACTCATGGACCTGGGTTTTAAAGAGCATTTTATGAATTTGACTCCACAGGCAAGAGAAGTGAAGGCAAAAATTAATGAATGGGACTACATCAGACTAAGAAGTTTTTGCTCAGCAAGAGAAACTGATAACAAAATAAACAGAAAGCCAACTAAATGGGAAATGATATTTTCAAACAACAGCTCAGATAAGGGCCTAATATCCAAAATATGCAAAGAACTCATAAAACTCAACAACAAACAAACAATCCAATAAAAAAATGGGAAGAGGATATGAACAGACACTTCTCCCAGGAAGAAATACAAATGGCCAACAGATATATGAAAAGATGCTCATCTTCTTTAGTTATTAGAGAAATGCAAATAAAAACTGCAATGAGATACCACCTCACACCTGTTAGATTAGCTATTATTAACAAGACAGGTAATAGCAAATGTTGGAGAGGCTGTGGAGAAAATGGAACCCTAGTACACTGTTGGTGGGAATGTAAAGTAGTGCAACCATTATGGAAGAACGTATGGTGGTTCCTCAAAAAACTGAAAATAGAACTACCTTATGACCCAGCAATCCCTCTACTGAGTATATACCCCAAAAACTCAGAAACATTGATACGTAAAGACACATGCAGCCCCATGTTTATTGCAGCATTGTTCACAGTGGCCAGGACATGGAAACAACCAAAAATCCCGTCAATAGATGACTGGATAAAGAAGATGTGGCACATATACACTATGGAATACTACTCAGCCATAAGAAATGATGACATCGGAACATTTACAGCAAAATGGTGGGATCTTGATAACATGATACGAAGCGAAATAAGTAAATCAGAAAAAACCAGGAACTGCATTATTCCATAGGTAGGTGGGACATAAAGGTGAAACTAAGAGACATTGATAGGAGTGTGGTGGTTACAGGGGGGAGGGGGGAATGGAAGAGGGAAAGGGGGAGGGGGAGGGGCACAAAGAAAACAAGATAGAAGGTGACAGAGGACAATCTGATCTGACTTTGGGTGATGGGTATGCAACATAATTGAACAACAAGATAACCTGGACTTGTTATCTTTGAATATATGTTTCCTGATTTATTGATGTCACCCCATTAAAAAAATAAAATTATTATTAAAAAAATAAAATAAAATAAAAAAATAAAGAGAAAAAAAAAGAAAAGAAAATCAGCTGTGAGAAAGGGTTCAAGAGCAGTGTTCAAGGAGTTCAATCATCTAATGAAGTGTTTACACAATTATCAAAGCAACGGAACATAAACACAGGCATATACAATATGGTAACTTCTTAATTTTCTATATAATCTTTAAATCTTTAATATTATCTTATAATAAATTAGGAATAGATTTGGGAGGTAGTTTAACATTTTTTTCATGTTTATGTACATGACCAAAGGGAAAATTTGGTAGGTTCTGTCAACTGTATATTTTATATACGTATCTTATTGGCTTAGTCTTGGCCATAATTTTAACTTTTCCCCAAATCCTATTTCTAGTCTTTTTAATTTACTCTGATTCAGATTTTATAAAATATTATTCATGTGTCAAACTTCTATTTAGATATTTTTGCACCCTGAAATTCCATTTGGAGATGTCACAGAGATTAAACCAAATTTAAGACCCAAAATTATTGCCATAGTAGACAGGAAAAATTAGAAAATGAGGAGTGCTCCTTTCATTTAAAATATATACATCAATTCTGAATAAAATAAAATATAAATAAGAGGTTTCCTTAGACATTTATAGAACATCTAGTTTACACATAAACATATTACTCAACATAATTAATTTAAACCAGGATTCTAATAGTGTAAAGAAAATCCATTATAGACACATGAATATTAAGGCACATTAAAACTTAATCTGAATAAGCTATTGCATTCTATTTCTAGCTATTGTAGTAATGGTCAATGTGAAAAACTAAGAATATTATTGAATATGTTCACATACATTAAATGGGTATTAAAAAGTTTCAGCTTCTATTATTGTCAATAAAATTTTTTTTGCTACGTTATTATAACACTCAATAAATTATAGACTAGAATCTCATTTAAGTAACTAGAATGCAAATGCTCAGAAAGAAGACTATGCTGAGAAAACATTCAGAAGTTTCTGCATGTGTTTTATCTTTTATGGTTTGAAATTTGAATATCTAACAAAAATAAAATTATATACTATTGCTGACTATTGAGTGAAAACTACTTAATTGGCTATTCATTTTTTATTCACCCACCGCTAAAAGAGAATCAAAAGAAATAGAAAGTACCATAAAAAGTTCTTTATAATTTATCTTCCTTTTCTTTTTTAATTTTATTTATTCATTTTTAGAGAGGAGAGAGAGAGGGAGAGAGAAAACAGAGAGAGAGAAGGGGAGAGGAGCTGGAAGCATCAACTCCCATATGTGCCTTGACCAGGCAAGCCCAGGGTTTTGAACCGGTGACCTCAGCATTTCCAGGTCGACGCTTTATCCACTGTGCCACCACAGGTCAGGCCTATCTTCCTTTTCTTGATGTAGCAAGTAAATTCTTCAGTAACCTCTCATTTCTTTTAATATAAAGACTGAATCTTAACAATTATGGTATTTTGCCTCAACTGCTTTGTTCTAAATCTTAAGTTGACCTCAAAAAATTAAAAATAAAATGGTCTTAGACCCAGTTATTCCACTTTTGCAAATATATCTGAAGAAACTCAAAACATGATTTGAAAGAACATATGCACCCTTATGTTCATCACAGCATTATTTACAATAACCAAGATTTAGAAGCAGACCAAGTACTTATTAGTAGGTGAGTAGATAAAAAAGTGTGGTACATTTACCCAACAGAACACTACTTGGCTAAATAAAAATAAATAAATACAATAAAGGAAATCTTACCTTTTGTGACAACATGGATAGACCTGGAGAGTATTATGTTAAGTGAAACAAGACAGTCAGAGAAACACAAATGCCATGTACTTTTGCCTATATGTGAACCTAATGAACAAAATAAACAAAATAAAAACACACAGATATAAAGAACAGAGGAAATCTTACCTTTTGCAACAACATGGATGGACCTGGAAACTATTATGCTAAGTGAAATAAGACAGGCAGAAAAAGAAATATATCATATGACCTCACTCATTTGATGAATCCAATGAACAATGTGAACTGTGCAACTGAACAGAGGCAGAGGGGGGATCAAAAGGACCAGAGGGAAAGTAGAGGAGAAGATGGGATCAGAGAAGGGAAAGAGATCATTGAAATTATATATACATAACACAGCATTATAGAGAACAGGACAGCAAATCCTGGAGGAAAGGGGGATGTCATTGGGCGGAGGGGATTTGGGGGGCAGGGGGCATAAGAGGGTGGGGGAGACATATTTGGTAGGACACTTGAATATACATAAACACAAATTAAAATCATAAATAAAAAAATAAAAAATAAAGAAAATGGAAAAAAGAAAAAAGAATACATATGTACAGTGTTATGCTTTAAATTCAACTTAGATGTATCTTAAAATGGTCAAATTCATAGAAGTAGAGAATACAATAGTATTTGCCAGGGACTGAAGGGGGAGAGAAAAATAGGGAGTTTGCATTAAAGAATATAAATTTTTAGTTATACTAGATGAATGAGTTTTAGATATCTGATGTCCAACACAGTGCCTAGAGTTACCAACATGGTATTGTGCATTCAAAAATTGCTAAAAGAATAGAATTCATGTTAATTTTTCTTACACCCCCAGACCTCCACACCAACCAAGGAAATTTTGGGAGGTGTGGTTATATCTATTACCTGATTACGGTGATAGCATCACAGGTATTTACAGAGCACCAAACTTCAAAAAGTACATATTAAATATTTACAGCTCTTTTAATATCAATTATACTTTAAGAAAGTGTTAAATACATTTTAAATATAAAATGATTTTTATAATCTTTTTTGTTTTTCTTAATTTTTGTTTTAAGTTGTAAGTATATCCATAGATATAGATGCTGTATGCCCCTCCAAAAATTAAACTGTAATAACTAAACTTTATCATGAAACTGTACTGCTTGCATGAATCTGATGTGGTTTCCAAGGGGTTGGGGAGGACCTTTGTGTTCCGGTGACTACTATTTGCCTTTTCTCTTTCTTGATTAGGCACTATCTGTGAAACATCTAGTGTATTTGATAGCTTGTTTCTTTTTTCTTCTAAAATCTGTATCTAAAGATTTTGTCACTGATTTTCAAGTCTTAGCTTAATGTATAATGATGAATGCATTCAAGTTTTGCTCTATCCTTTGCTAATCATGTGACATTGAAAAAATTACTTTATCTCTTTGAACATGGACTTTCCCAACTGAAAATATAGGGTTTCTATCCTCACTCAAAAATTTTGTATGGTTCAAACTCAGCAATGTGCCTTGTTCATTTAATTAATTAATTAATTAATTTTTGACAGAGACAGAGAGTCAGAGAGAGGGACAGATAGGAACAGATAGACAGAAAGGGAGAGAGATGAGAAGCATCAATTATTTGTTGTAGCTCCTTAGTCTCTTTAGTTGCTCATTGATTGCTTTCTCAAATGTGCCTTGAGCAGTAGGTGACAGCAGGTCCAGTGACCCCTTGCTCTAGCCAGTGATCTTGGACACAAGCCAGTGACCTTTGATTTCAAGCCAGTGACCATGGGGTCATGTTAATGATCCCACGTGCAAGCCAGCAACTCCTCGCTCAAGCTTGTGAGCCTGTGCTCAAGCCAGATGAGCCTGCACTCAAGCCAGCAACCTCAAGGTTTCAAACCTGGGTCCTCCATTTCCCAGTCTGATGCTCTGCACCACCAGCTGGTCAGGCTCATTTTATTAATTCAATCAATAAATAACTCACTTTCTCATTCTCTTCTTTGTTATTACTTATACTTTTCTGTCAAATATCACATATACCTTTTTTTTTTGTTTGTTTTTTTTTTGTATTTTTCTGAAGCTGGAAACGGGGAGAGACATTCAGACAGACTCCCGCATGCGCCCGACCGGGATCCACCCGGCATGTCCACCAGGGGTGACGCTCTGCCCACCAGGGGGCGATGCTCTGCCCCTCCGGGGCGTCACTCTGCCGCGACCAGAGCTACTCTAGCGCCTGGGGCAGAGGCCAAGGAGCCATCCCCAGCACCCGGGCCATCTTTGCTCCAATGGAGCCTTGGCTGCGGGAGGGGAAGAGAGAGACAGAGAGGAAGGAGGGGGGGGGGATGGAGAAGCAAATGGGCGCTTCTCCTATGTGCCCTGGCCGGGAATCGAACCTGGGTCCCCCGCATGCCAGGCCGACGCTCTACCGCTGAGCCAACCGGCCAGGGCCACATATACCTTAATTTTAATTAAAAAAAACTTTCATTCTTATAAATATTTCAAACCAATCAGAACTTGTTTCCATCTATGTTAGAGATTAACAATATATAGCATGTCATATATGCTCTTTGGCTTCTCAAAGCTCTGTTGTCATGGCTACGTCTTTGTCATCAAAGACCATTTGAGCTGGGTTAGTTACAGAAATGTAACCCTGTGGAAAGTTAACATGACTTAAAGACTTTTTAATATTTTTTTAAACATTTACATTTTTTTAGAATAAAATATACTAATGCAATATAACTACAGATTTGTGAACTATGCGGAAATACACATATCTTGTTTGCTCTGCTTTATATCATTTAGTGTTTTTGTCTTCTTTCTCTTAAAATCTAAAAAGATTTTTAAAAAGGTTTATAACACTATTTAAAATTTCCAAATAAGAAATCAGAAAAATGCAAATGCTATTTTTATATTACTTTCCAAAAATTATACATACTTTATAATCAACAGTTCATTTAGTATACCTAATAATTTATAATACTAGCTCTGCTGTATGTGAATAAATTTATCACATTTGCACTTACCATGTTTCTGTAATTTCCAATCTGAAACCATCTAATTTATTTTATCAATAGCTTTTCTAATTTTATTAGATATTATAATTTCTTTTTATTATAAGTAAAAGTGAAGAAAAAGTAAAAATTATACTTAATTCTTTCTTTTGTGCAGTTATTTCATTTTATTTTCTTTAAAATATATAAAATTATCAAGGAAATGCATATCAAAATCACAATGAGATACCACTTCATACCAATCAGAAAGGCTGTTATCAAAAAATCAACAAATATCATAACAAGGATGTGTAGAAAATAAAACCCCCATGCACTGTGGTAGGACTGCAAACAGTTGCAACCCCTGTGGAATAAAGTATGGAGATTCTTCAAAAAACCTAAATATATATATACTATATGACACAGCAATTCCACTTCTGGGTGTATATTCAAAGAAAACAAGAACATTAATTTAAAAAAAATCATGCACTCTTATGTTCATTGCAGCATAATTTATAATAGCCAAGATATGGAGCAACCTGGATGTCCATCAATAGATGAATGGATAAAGAAGATGTGATACACACACATACACACACACACACTAGAATCTTAAGCAGCAATAACAAAAGAATGACATCTTGCCATTTGAGACATGTATGGATCTAGAGGTTATTAGGATAAGTGAACTAAAGCAGAGAAAGACAAATATCTTATCGTTTCACTTATGTATGGAATCTAAAAACAAAACAAAATAAACAAACATAAAACAAGACTCATAGAAAACGAAAGCAAAGGATGGTTACCAGAAGGGAGAGGGTGGAAGATAGGTGAAAATGGTAAGGAAAATTTAGTCAATAATATTTAGTAAGTTTACATGGTGATAAATGATTACTAGAATTAGTGGAGTGATCAGATCGTAAGTTATAAAAATGTCTAATCACTATTTTGTACACATGAATTTAATACAACTAATATAAGATTGTATACCAACTTACTTAAATAAAAAAATAAATTAAAAAATGCAATCCACAGTTTTCTTCTTTAGGAATTTTAAGTACTATGATCCATTCACCTCTTTTCTTTACCTCTTAAAGCTCTTCATTTCAAATTCCATGTTAAACTGCAACAACAACCTACAAATGTGTCCCAAATGATTGTAAGTCTCCTTTTTTTTTAGTTTGTGTTTGCAACTAGTATCTGTGTTGAATGGAATTTAATGTTAGGGCCAACTGACAATATTAAGTCCCTATGCAAGTTTCATTGCTTGATACATAGGTGCATGTCAGCACAATGGAATGTGGAAAGATTCAGAATGTATTTTTTTTTTCTCTGCTGATATTGTCATTAAGCTTATATATATCTGCAGTGGCAGGGCAATATTTCAGCCAAGATTGAAGGCACAATATTATCAATGATTCCTGTAGAATAGAAGGGCATTAAGATCTGTCCAGTGAAATGATTTATCCAACAACATTTACATGGAAACTTATTATGAGTACCAGGCTGTGTTTTGGTTGGTTGACTTTCTAAACCACTGGAGAAACTGATAAGCAAATACAGCCATAGTTTAAAACCAATATTAACTTCTTCTGTGAGATGTGACTTGATGTAATTACTCAGGTGCACATTGATCTTATCCGGCTCCTGCTCTGACTTCTTGTTTCACTCTAAAAAGGACAGAGATTTTCTGCATATTTTTGAGTTACCACCGCATCTCATAAATGAAGAGCTGAAGGGCTAATCACAACCTTCAGCCATCTTCTAGGGGTAACAATAATAGTAATTGCAATAATATCTAAAATTAACTGTTCATCATGGTTCACACACTATTCCATTCCATGTTAATCCATTTAATCCCCACAACAGCCCTGGGAAGTAGTCACCTATTGATTTCTTGCAGACAAGGAAACTGGAACACAGTTTAATAGTTTGCACAAGTCATAAAGATAATAAGCACAAAAACTGAGATACTACTCAAAGCATTATAGACTACAAAGTTCATTTCTTAACCACTATGTTAAACTGAAGAACAGGGAAGCATTTTTATGCCAGTGATTTACCAACTTGTTCTTTCCTCCACACAACAGGCTCTTTGCTCCTTTTGCATGCAATAGAGCACCTAGGTCAAGGCTTAGTCTGCCATCCTCTCGGGATATCATCAGCCAATGTGTAAGCAACAGAAACTTACTCTGCAGAATAACATTTTACTGAAAATATATTCCATAGTTCACAAAGGTTTTTAAGAAGTTAAATTTCAAAAAATATGAACAGAAGATGAGAACAAGAATGCAGATTTCAATGCCATTAAAATTAAGCTTTGTTTTGTGACTTGCTTTGGATAATGGAATGTAAATGGAATATTTTTATTACACTTCTGAGAAGAAACTTTAAGAGGAATTGAATGATTCTACCATCTTCTCTCTTTCACAAATTCTGCATTTACAATATAGAAACTATATAGAACCTCTGTCTATGGCATGAGTACCCAAAAATAAATGATTATAGTGTTTAATCCCTGAAATTTTTAGTTGTTAGTTAAGCAACATAATCTAGTTTAAACAGACTCAGTTGAAAAGTACTCAGAAACAAGCAAAATTATATCCAAAATAATATGACAGTGTCAGTTGAGTAAGAATACTGTTTGTTTCTCCAAGAAAAGATAAGTTGGACAGCTGGTACTGCTGCCTCCATTACTACTCAACACTGAACCCCAGTCAGTCACCACTGCCATCATTGTACCAGAAACAGAATTTGCTGTTGCCACAGCCATGGCAATCACTTTACACAATTCATGTTTCTTTAGTTCCCAATTTAGTGTCTAGGAGAGAGGCATCTGATTCTTGAGAGTTTAGGACTAGTACTTTTGCCTCAGTCGCAAAGTTACCCAGGAAAGTAAGTATCTGGGCTTTTCAGGTTCTATGGAAGAGAAAGGCTCTTCTCAGCAACACTCATACTGAGGAACTGCTCAAATAAGAGAGGAGGATATCATCACACACATCTGAATCTCCAAGATGTAAGTAAACATCCCAATTAAGGAAGGTTAAGTTCTCTCTCTTTTTCTCATTTCTTATGTCTCCTCTCTCTCTTCCTCCCTCTCTCTAACCCTAATTCTGCCTCTTTAACTGCAATGAGTTTTATAAAAGCTGTCAATTCCCATAAATAGGGGTGGATTATAACTGGAGAAGATATGCAGTGGTAAGACCAAAATTCTGCTGATAAAAATTACATTATTCATTCGTGTTTACCATTAACAAAGATGATGCAAACATTTTAATTTGAAATCTATATGTTTCTCATTTTACTCAGAATTTGTATGAAGGGAAGACTAATAATAATCAGCACATCTTAAAATTAAATAGACGTATTGTCTGAACAATGAAGTCCAAGAATTCTGGCTTTTAACTCAGAGAAGAATGCATAGAGGCAGTTTCTCATTAGTGTTGCTATTTCATACAGTGGCCCATAGTCTGGAGCAGAGAAATTGGATTTTCTTTGTGTTCCATTTATGTTTATATTTATCAAAGAAAGATTGCATAAATAAAATTTATACAAGCTACACACATAAACATACATGCCAATAATGTCAATGAAGTAACTGAAAGATATTGCTTTCTAGGTAGGAATCATTGTGTCCTCTCTCCTCACATTTTTAAAGAGAAAAATGGTGATCAATAATTGCTTGATATGATTGACCCCATTGGTTGAATAGCAAAACTTCCATTTGCAAAACAGTTCTTGCCAATTCCAGCTATAGTAGCTTTCTGAGAGGTGTCCATGTGTAGCAGAAATAACCAATAAATTCTCATCGAGGGGGTGAGGGTCATGGGAATCTGAGAAAGCTTTTGCTTTCTTGATAAAAGATCCATAATCTAGCTGAAATTACTCCTTTTCTCTTATTGTTGCCTTTCATGCACACATAGAGATGGGGCCACCAAATTAAGGGAAGCATAAAGAAGAAAAATCAACAAGTTCAGGATGGTAGGGAAGTAATATAGAAAGATCCCAGTTCTTTGAATATATTATTTCACTCTGGGTAAATACTATAACTTACATGATACTTGTTAATTTAATAATAAGTGCTTTTATATTTCAAGACACTATTAGATATTTTGTTCATTGAAAGCAAAAGTATTCCCTCTAATTCACATAACAAACATAAAATCATATGAAAGATAATAAAATGTTCACTACTTTATTAGAAGAAATATTTGACATAAATTTTGGGAAACCCAGTGAAATAATCTTATCATGAAAAGTCAAGGATACTTTATTAGAAATAAAACTGACCCCTTACAGTTTTATTTTCAGTATTTTTTGTGTAGATAATATTTAATGTACTGTGGATTTTGTCTATGGTAGCTTAATTTCCACAATTTTAGGCTGGTCACTAATACATAGCAAAATTCACAATATGAATTAAATTGTTTAATTTTTTCTACTAAACCTCAGGTCTTGTCTCTTTAAGGATTGATACTTATTAGTTTCTAGATTATAATATATCTAAGACTCATTGCTTTAGAGATGAAGTTTGAATCTGCAACTAATTAGCTGTTGAGCTAAAGCAAGGTGTTTAACTAAAGCTTTATGAATCTGTGCCTTAAATTTTACCTTATTTAATTTCTTAAGTATATGCTGAAGTTTCTCTCATATTGTGATATCCTAGGCTTCTCTCAAAATAACAGTATATTATTTCAATACATAATTTATAATTTTTTAAATTTTTCATAGTTTTTTAAAGTTTGCTCCCATGATTTTGTCTTTGGAGACAAGAAAAACATTTAACAGAATATCTACTCAAGAGAAACATTTTTTAACACATTCATTTATCCTTTGCCTTCACTTCCCTTGCCTTTGGAGTCAAATTCATCAAGTGCTCTTTATAACCAAGATTTATAGTTTAGTACCTATATTTTCTTCTTTGTAAACAGATAGCCAACTAAATGGGAGATGATATTTTCAAACAACAGCTCAGATAAGGGCCTAATATCCAAAATATACAAAGAATGCATAAAACTCAACAACAAACAAACAAACAATATAATGAAAAAAATGGGAAGAGGACATGAACAGACACTTCTCCCAGGAAGAAATACAAATGGCCAACAGATATATAAAAAGATGCTCATCTTCATTATCTATTAGAGAAATGCAAATCAAAACTACAATGAGATATCACTTTACACCTGTTGGATTAGCTATTATCAACAAGACAGGTTTGGAGAGGCTGTGGAGAAAAAAGAACCCTCATCCACTGTTGGTGGGAATGTAAAGTAGTACAACCATTATGGAAGAAAATATTGTGGTGCCTAAAAAAATTAAAAGTAGAACTACCATATGACCCAGCAATCCCATTACTGGTATATACTCCCAAAACTCAAAAACACTGGTACATCAAGACACATGCAGCCTCATGTTCATTGCAGCATTGTTCACAGTGGTCAAGACATGGAAACAACCAAAAAGCCCTTCAATAGATGACTGGATAAAGAAGATATGGTACATACATACTATGGAATACTACTCAGCCATAAAAAATGATGACATCGAATCCTTTACAACAACATGGATGGACCTTGATAACATTATATTGACTGAAATAAGTAAATCAGAAAAAAATAAGAACTATATGATTCCATTCCTAGGTGGGATATTAAAATGAGACTCATGGACATGGAAAAGAGTTTGGTGGTTACCGTGGGGGTGGAAAAAGGGAGGAGAGGGAGGGTGTGGGGGAGGGGAGGGGCACAAAGAAAACCAGATAGAAGGTGACGGAGGACAATCTGACTTTGGGTGATGGGTATGCAACATAATCAAATGTCAAAATAACCTGGAGATATTTTCTCTGAACCTATGTATCCTGATTTATCAATGTCACCCCATTAAAATTAATAATAAAATTAAAAAAAATTGTAAAAATATTGCCAAATTTTATTTAACTAGAACAATATTTTGAAGTTAGTTTGAGTGAGAGTAAAGACGTTTTATAGAATTTATGCAAAACATGATTTTTTTCCTTCCCCTGGCCTCAGTAATCCCAAAAAGACATGCATAGAGACACTTGGTTAACTTTAAAATTTATTTTCCTCTTTGAAAAGAGGGAAATCTATAATTCATTTTTCAGACAATGCTATCATCAATAAATGTCATTTAAACATAAAGTTACTGGTAATAGAGTTAAAAAGGATCTCATTATTTAGACTATTCAGTGCAAAGTATGATTCATGTATATCTGAGATATTTTGAGGGTACAAACAAGCTGCTTATGAAATTGCTATCTAAATCTTAGTGAGGTTAAAAGATGTTTTTATTTCTATCTAGAATATTGCCATTTATTTCTATGTAGAGTATGCTGGGTGTTTAGAATTTCAGTTGGCTTTTTAATTTCCTCCCTTAATTTTACATTTATTCCATACTAAATTATTAGAATTCAATTTTAATACTTGACAATTTAAGCAGACAAATTAAACTACTCAGAATTAAATCTAATTATGTGATCATTGAAAGGTAATATCATATGCAGTTTGGTACAACCCATAAAATAATTCTTTCTAAAGGAACTGAAACTTTAATTATGTGTGCATATCATTTCATATTATTATCTAAATTGTTATGCTGTCTTTCACATACAATTCAATTTAGTGTGTTTCACTTAATGGTTCCTACATTCATTTTTTTATGTTCCTCAGTTTAAAGTTGGTCCTTTGTTACATATTAGTATTGATGTTACATAGACACATATTTATTTTAACCTTCCTTACTCCCCAAATATATATTAATATTACTATAAAGGTTTTTTGTGATAAAACTGATTAGTATCAGAGGTCAGAAGAATCATTTGGAACTCTAATGAAGACTCATTCCATTTTCAATGTTGAGTCCAGACAGCTTTCAGACACCACTTTCCTCTACCTGCTACCCCACATTCAGACAAGCTGATAAAATAAGCCTGGGTGCTCTCTCTTTTTGTACTGGTAGGAAGTTCAAAGCATGAGATTTCTAGCTATGTTCGCTCCAGCTCTCTTCCCTAACTGCAGAGGGGAACTAGTTTCTTTTTGAACCATTGTAGAAAGTTATCCTGTTTATCCATAAACCTCATTATGTCAGTATAAACTTTTCCACATTGTCTTGCGGTGTGCATGTGTGTAGCATCATTGGTCTCAAAACCCAAACCAAATGCTGAGTGGGTAGCCATCCCATCATTGTGAGTTGGTCACAACAGACAGCACTGTAAGCAGTCTGTTTAGGCAGTGGTGACCACCGCTAGTATCCTCCTCCTCTTGCTTTGGTTTGCTGCCTTTTGGCAAGCATGTTCTCTGAGCTGTGCTTCTCTGTGCCGCATTTGCTGAGTACAACTGACCCTCTTGTAGATTTACAAACATAAATTGCAAGTTTTGATAACTGACATTTAAGGACAGGAGTATGGAACTGGCCCCTTCTCGAAGTGGTCCTAAATTTAATGTTTTGGTGCAGATTATCCTTGTGTTTTAGTTCAATCATGTGTCTCAATTCCAATAGAAGTCATAACTCAGGAGAACAACTCTTGCCTTGTGACTGCTGGTTATGTGTCTAATCCAGGCACAGGGCTCATTCAATAGCATATTCAGAGGAAAACTGATATTCTTTGCAGTATGTGGGCCTACTGGGTAGTTGCTTCTATAAAGAATGGTATGCTGAGATAACATTTTAAAAATCAAATGGGTTACTAGGACTTTATACATGTTTTCATTGTTGCTGCGACCTATGTTTCTGTGGCCAAAGAAAACATCATGATCCTCATGGTTTTAGGCAAAAACACCCATGGCAGCCCTGTGGCAGAAGCATTAGGATTAATTCAACCCAGGGTTGTTAGCTCTATAATGCAACCACAGCCATGAGGGAGCCCTTAAGCCTGATGATATTGATTTATGGCTCTCTGGAGAAAGAAACATAAATATGGACAAGTAGAGAGTTGCCCTGGAGTTGCTCTAATAACTATGGGGAAGAAGAAGAAAGAAGAAGAAAGAGGAGGGGAGGACAGAAAAGAGGAAGAGGAAGAGAAGTGGTACTCGTTGTCTGGAATGAAGTATGTACCTCACTTTTCAGCATCTGTTACAGGCCTCACAGGCAACAAAATGTCTTAAATAGGTTCAAATTTAATTAGCTGAAACCTGGCACATTGTAATCATTAAACATCTAGGTGAATTAATTGCAATAAAGGGTCTAATTCTACTTTTTATGTCTGATGGCTGACAGCTTTTAAATTCCAGCACTCCCCGTTCACCCTCCACTCGCTCCACACCTGGCTAGTCTTGGAAGATGGTCTGAGTGCTCTCCCCTTTCACACCAGTGGCAAGTTCAGGACATGAAAGTTTTGTGGGAAACCTCGCTCCAGGTGCATCCTCTTAATCACCATAAAAAATAAGCCAGATTTTTTTTTTCATTGCTCTCTAGGTCATTTTAGGGGCAGGTATGGAGGTCACTCTGTTTTTCCCGGAAAATCTTTTTATACTCTATTGGTGAACATGAAGCATCTGGTGGTGTCTTGATATCTGAACCAAATTTTGAACACAGCGATCTATATCTTGCTTTTATGAGTGGCAACAATAGAAACATGCATCAGATGTCATTTTTTCTATTTGAGAGTACAGAGAAAAAATATATTTTCTCAAAAATATCCAAGGCTAAAACCACAATGGTAATTTGAACATCCTAACAATTACAGAGATTCCCATATTACTGAAACACTGTTGCTATTATAGATGAGTATTATTAACCAAAGGGATAAAATGTTTAAGCACCACCACAACAAAGTGTTGGCATCCTTGTGCATAACCACAAAAAACATGTTTGGAAAGAAGAAATGGGGGGCCCTGGCTGGTTGGCTCAGCGGTAGAGCATCGGCCTGGCGTGCGGAAGTCCCGGGTTCGATTCCCGGCCAGGGCACATAGGAGAAGCGCCCATTTGCTTCTCCACCCCCCCCTCCTTCCTCTCTGTCTCTCTCTTCCCCTCCCGCAGAGCATTAGCCCGGGCGCTGGGGATGGCTCCTTGGCCTCTGCCCCAGGCGCTAGAGTGGCTCTGGTCGCGGCAGAGCGACCCCCGGAGGGGCAGAGCATCGCCCCCTGGTGGGCAGAGCATCGCCCCTGGTGGGCATGCCAGGCGGATCCCGGTCAGGCGCATGCGGGAGTCTGTCTGACTGTCTCTCCCCGTTTCCAGCTTCAGAAAAATACAAAAAAAAAAAAAAAAAAAAAAAAAAAAGAAATGGTTTACTCGTGTCTCATTCTACATCTAAAGGGATTGATTTTTATTTTATTGCTTACTTTGGTTCTCTAAGTGCATTATTTAAAAGTTTGGAAGCATTCATTTATTTTTCTTTGTAAGGAGTACAGATATGATACTTGTGCAACTTGTATGACTCCTATTAAAATTTTTCTGACCCTTAGAAATAAGCATATCATTTTCATGTTTATTTTTAGAAACCATTTCCATTCATCAGTTAATCACTAATCAACTAGTATCCTTGGGAGCATAATACAAAAGTGCAGTGCCGGGGGTGGGGGGATAAAATACAACGAAACCTGTTAGATTGAAACCATGTTTTAGCATTACCTAGCATGTTTTGATTCACAGATGAGGGTAAGAATAATGCCCCCACATTCTACCAAAGAAGTATCAAAGTGCAGTGATTAGTACCATTTTCAGTTATATATCACCTCCTCTAATATGTCCGAGAGTGTGTGGTGCTTAATAGTATTCCAAAGCTGTTCCTGCAATATTTTTTTGGCTTGTAACGATAAGAAAGAAACTGTTAAATTAAGAAGATTCCTCAGTTTATCCAAGAAGCAGCTTGTTCTAGAAAATATGAGCCTTTTCTTTAAAGAGTCATTAAACGTCTATTATGGGCAAGTTCCAGAGAGCTAAAACCCATATAAACTTGGCCCTGGCCGGTTGGCTCAGTGGTAGAGCGTTGGCCTGGCGTGCAGGAGTCCCGGGTTTGATTCCCGGGCAGGGCACACAGGAGAGGGGCCCATCTGCTTCTCCACCCCTTCCCCTCTCCTTCCTCTCTGACTCTCTCTTCCCCTCCCGCAGCCAAGGCTCCATTGGAGCAAAGTTGGCCTGGGCACTGAGTATGGCTCCATGGCCTCTGCTTCAGGTGCTAGAATGGCTCTGGTTGCAACAGAGCAACGCCCCAGAAGGGCAGAGCATCGCCCCCTGGTGGGCATGCCAGGTGGATCCCGGTCGGGCGCATGCAGGAGTCTGTCTGACTGCCTCCCTGTTTCCAACTTCAGAAAAATACAAAAAAAAAATAATAATAATAAAACCCATATAAACTTAAGAGATTTGCTGCAGCACTGCTTGTCAGTTGGAACTGGACCCATGAATACAAGATATTCTATGATATGTTAAAGACAGAGGATAGATTATTTCAAAAGGAGACAAAGATATTGTTTATACATTGAAAGTATTAAGATGGATATTTGACTTCCAAAAATATTTTTATTGTTTAAATTTATCATTTATTGTATACATAGAAAAATATTTGATTTTTAAAATTTTTATTGTAGAATGTTATATTCTGTCCAGTTATCTTGCTGTAGACATGCCTACAAATTATCCTGTGAACCATGGACTATGGTTTTTCAGCTTTAAATTCCTCACATCAACTAATACACTAGTTAATTGCCATTATAAATATTTCCTAATAGTTGAGCTGAAATGAAAGCCAATGGTACAAGTGTTTTAAGATTGTCTTAAGCATGAATAAGGTAAACAGCACTTGTGAAGAAGAGGTCCAACATGTGCACCTGATTCCAAATGTGGACTTGCATAAACATGAGAACATATTTTGCCTAATTGGTTAATATTTATAGGATGGAGAAAAATGGTAGATCGTGGAGGTAAGAGTAGTTGTTAGTATCATCTGCTTATATTTAGTTCCTTATTCTAGATTGAAGTTAAGTCATTACAAGGTTAAATAATATTGTTATCTAATTTGAAAAGCACAGCAATGCTATATAATGAAAACAGATTTAGCTATTATCAGGCCCAGAAAAACTAATTATAGCTGTTTATGCCTTTCTATGTCATACATCGATACCATTGTTAAAGCTCGTATTGTAATTTCCAGTTTAGCCTTCTTCATCTCTCAACTTCCAGTACTTACCACAGCTCATGGTCCATTCTATATACTCAGCACATATTGTAAAATAAATTTATAGTTTTATAATCTAGAGACTAATGAATATCCTTAAAGAGACAAGACCTGAGGTTTAGTAGAAAAAAAGTAAACATTTAATTTGAATTGTATATTTTTCTATGTAGTTAGTGACCAGCATAAAATTGTAGAAAATAAGCTACCATAGACAAAAGCCACAGTACATTAAATATTGTCTATACAAATAGTACTAGAAATAAACTGTAAGGGGTCAGTTTTATCTCTAATAAAGTATCCTTGACTTTTCATGATAAGATTATTTCATTAGGTTTCCCAAAATTTATGTGAAATATTTCTTCTAATAAAGTAGTGAACATTTTATTATCTTTCATATGATTTTATGTTTGTCATGTGAATCAGAGAGAATACTTTTGCTTTCAATGAACAAAATAACTAACAGTGCCTTGAAATATAAAAGTACTTATTATTAAATTAACAAGTATCGTATAAGGTAATAGTATTTACTCAGCTGTGAAATAATATATTCAAAGAACTGGGATCTTTCTGTATTATTGCCCTACCATCCTGAAGTTACTAATTTTTCTTTATTATGCTTTTCTTAAGGACTTATTTTCTTATAGTCTTATTCGAATTATAAGATTACCACTTGCGAGTCTAGAACTCATGACACCCTTTGATAAATTCTGCCATTACATGTGACAGTAAAAATTTTAAATAAATAAAAATTAATATTCTTTTTTTTTTTTTTGGTATTTTTCTGAAGCTGGAAACAGGGAGAGACAGTCAGACAGACTCCGAGATGCGCCCGACCAGGATCCACCCGGCACGCCCACCAGGGGCGACGCTCTGCCCACCAGGGGGCGATGCTCTGCCGCGACCAGAGCCACTCTAGCGCCCGGGGCAGAGGCCAAGGAGCCATCCCCAGCGCCCGGGCCATCTTTGCTCCAATGGAGCCTTGGCTGCGGGAGGGGAAGAGAGAGACAGAGAGGAAGGAGGGGGGGTGGAGAAGCAAATGGGCACTTCTCCTGTGTGCCCTGGCCGGGAATCGAACCTGGATCCCCTGCATGCCAGGCCGACACTCTACCGCTGAGCCAACCAGCCAGGGCCAAAAATTAATATTCTTGATAAATTTAATTTTTGAAGACATAGTTAAAAGTATAAATAAAAGTTACATTATAAACCTTTGCAGGGGTTTTATAGCAATGGCTTGGTTTGACAGATGTTGAGTTAAAACTCTCATTATTATTCTGATAAATGCTTCTCAGACAAATTGAAAGAGGAATTAGCTGTTAGTGTTTCATGAACCTTTCAAAGTGAAACTAACATTAACTGTGTAGACAAAAATGAACACAGAAAGTAAACCTGTTACTTCATTAAATTTTCATTTACCCAAAAGAAGAATATTAACAATAATTTATGTCATTATTAATCAGTCATAAAGTTGATGGTAATAACTAATACCAACCTTTTTCAAAAAATTTGGGGTCTAAAAACTGGGTGCATCTAACACAGTGGTTGTAGATTTTTTTACTTGCATTTCCTGCTTTTTCATTATTGTCTTTGCACTCATTGTTAATGATGAATAAATCTTGAGTTCAATAACTGATTACTTTTGCCAATTATCTGGAATAGTAGCTTTCAAACTATTACTAGGGAGTCAAAGGCCTTGGTGTAATGCACAAAAACAGAAGGCTCTAGCCACACCCCCAGCCAATTAACAAATATTTGTTTATTACATATATTGGAGCTGTGGCAAAATATTTTATTTAAACTTAGTTTTCTCAAGGGAAAAAAGAAGAAAGAAAAAGAAAGAAAGAAAGAAAGAAAGAAAGAAAGAAAGAAAGAAAGAAAGAAAGAAAGAAAGAAAGAAAGAAAGAAAGAAAACAGGGATGGGGAGAAAGAGTGGAAGAAGAAGAACGAGGAGTAAGAAGGAAGGAAGAACAAAGAATAGGTGGGAGAGAGGAGAGGAAGGGAGGAGGGAAAGAGGAGGATAGGAAGGAAAGATGAAGGAAGGAAGGAAGGAAGGAAGGAAGGAAGGAAGGAAGGAAGGAAGGAAGGAAGGAAGGAAAACAAGGAAGGCAGGCAGGTTAAATGCACAGACCATAAGAATTAAAGGCATAAGGAAGAACGGAATCTCTCGCAAGTTTTCCAGAAAAATGATGGCTGAGAAAGTAAAACTACTTCACACACATAGTTCAGATAAACATGTAAATAAGAAGATAAGAATAAATGTTTCACAAAGGAAATATTTATATATGGGGTGTGACAAAAGTAGGTTTATGGTTCTGAATATGCAAAATAGAGTTTATTCTTGTATTATTAATAATTGTATTATTTTTCATACAAACTACTGTAAATCTTCTTTTGTCCCACCTTGTATTTACCTTTTTACTAATTATGAAATAATAGAAGAAAACAGATTTGTATCTAGCACTTGTTTCCAAGTAAAATATTTCTAAGGAAAAGGATTAAATTGGGATCAGTAAGAGTTAATTGTTTTTCTAACTGCATATTCATTATTAGAAAAAAAAGATATGTACTATTTCCTTTCTTTTACCTAAAATCTATACTATAAGAATATATCAGAATTTGAATTTCTTGAACAAGAGCAAATAAATGAAATACTCTGACCTTTAGAGTGTTCTCTCATTTCTGAGTGAAAAGACATTTCCTTTGGTTACTTTATCATAGCTTTATATTCCTTTAGCTTACTGTACAGAAATTTTACTTTTTAGTTATTTTTACTGGGACTGGAACTCTCATGAACATTTTATTCTCTAACTTGAGGTTTGAAGTTAGGGAGATGACACAAAAGAGAGGGGTGAACTATCTATCATGTTACCAGATAGAGTCACATGGACTGAAGCTATGTTTCAATGACCGCCAAAGAGAAAATAGTCTAGGATCTCTTGAAATGCCTACCAAGAAGTAATTATAAGGTTATGGCTAGAAATTTGTATTCTGAAATAGTATTCTCTGTGTTCTCTAAGTCTATTTCTATATTTTACTAACTTACTTAAACATCAATGTTACAATTATACCATTTGTAAAATGAAGATTATGAAATTTTTCCTTTACAGATTTGTCGTTCATTGAATCAGAAAATCTCTGCAAGAAATTTAGAAAAGTACATGAATACAAATCCAGTGCTCAAGAAAATCAGTTAATGTTATTATCATAGGCTGCATCAGTACACATAGATGAACACTTAAAGTGATACTACCCGGTGTTCTCCAGAGCAAGACTTTTGTCACTTTTTATTAAGCACTTGAGAAAAACTTCAACATAAATGTGGGACAAAAGAAAACAGCATCTCAGCCCTGGCCTGTAGCTAAATGGATAGAGTGTCAGCCTGGTGTATGTACATCCTGGGTTAAATTCCTGTTCAGGGCACAGAGGAGAAGTGACCATCTGCTTTTCCTCCCCTCTCCAACCTCCCTCTCTCTTCCCCTTTCTCATCCAGTGGCTAGACTGGTTTGAGTGTGGCCCAGAGCACTGAGGATAGCTGGGTTGGTCTGAGTGCATCAGCCTCAGGAGTTAAAGATAGCTCAATACTTGAGCGTTGGCTTCAGATGGGTTTGCCAGGTGGATCCTGGTCTGGGCACATTCAGGACAATGCTTCACTATCTCCCCTTCTCTCATTAAAAAGAAATCACCTTGAACAATTTATAAATTAATTTCTTCATATGTGAAATAGAGAAAATGGGGTTTTAGGAATGCTCAAATGAGATAATGGATGTGAAGCTTTTATCATAGGACCTGGAAAATATTAGTAATAAAATTTTACTTATGATTAATGTAAATGTCTAACTCCATTCCTGATGATTGATTACTGGCAGCTTCTATGCCCCACACCTCCCTCTTCCAGTTCTGCCCCACGTCTGAGCAAGCAGATGAGAAAGCCCAGTGCTCCTCCCTTTAACTCTAGCAGGAAGTTCAAACATGCACCTGCTCAGGAACTCACATTCTGGTCCAATGGCCTCCTCATTTTATAAAACAGCAAGGTAGTTTCCTTCCCCTGGTTTCTTAAACAATTTTCAGAATAACTTATTGTCTGCCTTTTTTATTTCTTGGAAAAATTCTTTATGCAAGTAAAATCTTTTCACACTCTCCTGATACATGTGGGTATCAACATCTGAACATTACATTCTAACCAAATTTTAGGTGGGGTCTATTCTGCTTCTATAGAGAGGCTACAACAAAAAGCAATTTCATAGGCCCCGTGACAACTTTACTCTTGCAAAGTAAGAATTCTATGAAATATAACTCAGACAAACTGTATTTGAAATACTTATACCATATTGAAGAAAGAAGGATTAATGTAACATCTCAGGTCAATTTTTTAACACCTTGAGGTAGGAAATTCAACAAAGTGTCAATGGAGGTTCTTTGTAAATTGTAAGGAGTAAACTTTCTAAGTCATCATTTTTTTTGATGACTTTTTAAGTCATCATTCTTGATTCACTCTTTTTTGAGTGTGTATGAATACAACTCATATATTTGAGGTGTATTTTATATATTATTATTTTTTATTTCTCTATTATGTATGTATATAGTTTATTCTTTTCATGTAACTTAATATTTCATATTAGTAAGATTTGTACTTTAAGTTTTGTAAAGTTGTTCTCATTTACTAATTTATTTTCATAGCAGCCCTGTCATCAGGTGTATTTATAGAGTTATTCTGTTTTATTTATGTTTATTTAATTCTTCTGTTGATGTTTTTATCTTCTGTAATAGGTTTCATATTTGTTAATTTTTTGAAAATGTGTTATTATACTATCAGTTATACCAAACATGTTGAGTTTTGTTCTCATATCTCATGCTCTTTGTTATGGTCTTTATTAATGTATTTATAGGTTATTTTATTCATAAAACCTCAAAAATGCTAATATGGCATGTTTGTACCTTTATATATCTGGATTCCAATCATATTCACTCTTTTTCCTTTGGAGACATACATTATTTTTCATGAAAATAGATTTTCATTCTTTAAGAATAAATAAAAAGATTAATGAATATGCATTATCCTAATTTCAAAGAGTATCACTACTGATGGCCATTATTTATGAAGTCACTAAACTTAGGTATGTCCAGCACTGATTAGAAGGAAGGAAACCTTAATAAAATTAATAAAATTGAGTGTTTTGTGCTGTCATTTACTGTATTTTGCTGTAGTTTTCATATTTATGAATGAAAATAGTTTTTTTCTATAATAATTAAACAAAAAAAAATTAAAGGTGTAAACTCCTTGGGTTTTTTGAATTAAAGTTCTCAATGAAATACTGTATAATTTTTATGTCAGCTTGCATTTTATATGACCTTTAAATAAATAATATATATTTAGTTCCTATTTTATACTTAGTAGCAAAGTGAAGATTTTAAAAAGATTAATATAAAATGTTTATCTTTAATCAGTTAAATTGTATAAAATTTTATCATACTTTGTATTTCTCTCTATATTGAGAACATTTTCCTTCAGTGACTCAGTTCTTGTTTTATAGGGCCTTGGTTTTCCTATTGGTCTCCCTCAGGCTGAATTTTGTGACAAAGTTGACTTGAAAATTTTGTGGGGTGAAGTTAATTTACATGCAATTATTTTTATCTCAAAAGGCAGCAGAATTGCAACAGCAATACTATAATAGTAGGGGATTTCAATACCCACTAACATCACTAGATAGATCCTCAAGAAAGAAAATTAAGAAACAGCAGACTTAAAGGACATACTAGATCAACTCAATTTAATAGATATCTTCAGAACCTTTCACCGTAAAGCGGCAGAATATGCATTCTTTTCAAGTGCTCATGGTACATTCTCTAGGATAGTACACATGTTAGGGCACAAAAGCGGCCTCAACAAATTTAAGATTGAGATCATATCGAGCACTTTCTCTGATCACAATGGTATGAAACTAGAAATCAACCACAACAGAAAAACTGAAAAATACTCAAAGAATTGGAAACTAAATAGCATGATATTAAATAATAAATGGGTAAACAATGAGATCAAAGAAGAAATTAAAAAATTACTAGAAACAAATGATAACCAGTATTATCAACTCAAAATTTATGGGACACAGCAAAAGCAGTCCTGAGAGGGAAATTCATAGCATTATAGGCATACTTCAGGAACCTAGAAAAAGCTCAAATAAAAAACTTGACCCTGCATCTAAAAGAATTAGAAAAAGAACAGCAAGTAAAGCCCAGAGGTAGTAGAAGGAAGGAAATAATGAAGATCAGAGCAGAAATAAATGGCATAGAGGCTAAAGAAACAATACAGAGGATCAATGAAACCAGGAGCTGGTTCTTTGAAAAGGTAAACAAGATCGATGAACCTTTAACCAGACTCACCAAGAAAAAAAGAGAGAGGACTGAAATAAATAAAATTAGAAATGAGAGGGGAGAAATAACAACTGGCACAACAGAAATACAAAATATTGTAAGAAAATAATATGACGAACTGTATGCCAAAAAACTAAAAAACCTAGATGAAATGGAAAAATTCCTTGAACATATAATCTTCCAAAAAATAATCTGGAAGAATCAGAAAACTTAAACAGACCAATTACAACAAATGAGATTGAAACAGTTATCAAAAAACTCCCCCCCCCCAAAAAAAGTCCTGGGCCTGATGGTTTCACAAGTGAATTCTACGAAATATTCAAAGAAGAACTCCTATCCTTCTCAAGCTATTTCAAAAAATTCAAGAGGAAGGAAGACTTCCAAGCTCCTTTTATGAGGCGAGTATAATTCTGATTTCAAAACCAGGCAAAGACAACACAAAGAAAGAAAACTATAGGCCAATATCCCTGATGAATTTAGATGCAAAAATCCTCAACAAAATATTAGCAAACTGAATCCAGCAATATATGAAAAAAATCATACACCAGGATCAAGTGGGATTTATTCTTGGGAGGCAAGGCTGATACAATATTTGCAAATCAATCAATGTGATTCATCACATAAACAAAAGGAAGGAGAAAAACCACATGATAATTTCAATAGATGCAGAAAAAGCATTTAATAAAATCCAGCATCCATTCATGATCAAAACTCTCATCAAAGTGGGAATACAGGGAACATACCTCAACATGATAAAGGCCATCTATGACAAACCCACAGCAATATCATACTCAATGGGCAAAAATTAAAAGCAATTCCCTTAAGATCAGGAACAAGGCAGGGGTGCCCCTTTCACCACTCTTATTCAACATAGTTCTGGAAGTCCTAGCCATAGCAATCAGACAAGAAAAAGAAATAAAGGGCATCCAAATTGGAAAAGAAGAAGTAAAACTATCATTATTTGCTGATGATATGATATTGTATATAGAAAATCCTAAAGTTTCAGTCAAAAAATTACTAGACCTGATATATAAATTCATCAAGGTGGCAGGATATAAAATCAATACTCAGAAATCAGAGGCATTTTTATGCACTAACAATGAACTGTCAGAAAGAGAAATTAAGGAAGCAATCCCCTTTACCATTGCAACCAAAAAAATAAAGTACCTAGGAATACATTTAACCAGGGAGATTAAAGACTTGTACTCTGAAATTTATGAAACATTGATAAAAGAAATCAAGGTAGATACAAACAAGTGGAAGCATATACCGTGCTCATGTTTAGGAAGAATAAACATTAATAAAATGTCTATATTACCCAAAGCAATTTATAAATTCAATGCAATACCAATTAAAATACCAATGACTTACTTCAAAGATATAGAACACATATTCCAAAACTTTATATGGAACCAAAAGAGAACACGAATAGCCATAGCAATCTTGGAAAGGAAGAATAAAGTGGGACATATCACACTTCCGGATATCAAGTTATACCACAAGGCCATTGTACTCAAAACAGCCTGGTATTGGCATAAGAACAGGCATATAGATCAATGGAACAGAACAGAGAACCCAGAAATAAACCCACAGCTCTATGGACAACTGATATTTGACAAAGGAGGTAAGAGCATACACTGGAGTAAAAACAGCTTCTTTAATAAATAGTGTTGGGAAAATTGGACAGCTACCTGCAAAAAAATAAAACTAGACCACCAACTTACACCATTCACAAAAATAAACTCAAAATAGATAAAAGACTTAAATGTAAACCGTGAAACCATAAGTACCTTAGAAGAAAACATAGGCAGTAAGCTCTCCGACATCTCTCGCAGCAATATATTTGCCAATTTATCTCCACGGGCAAGTGAAATAAAAGACAGGATAAACAAATGGGACTATATCAAAATATAAAGCTTCTGCACAGCTAAAGACAATAAGAACAGAATAAAAAGACAAATTAGACAATGGGAGAATATATTTGACAATATATCTGATAAGGGGTTAATAACCAAGATTTATAAAGAACTTGTAAAACTCAACAACAGGAAGACAAACAATCCAATCAAAAAATGAGAAAAAGAAATGAATAAACACTTCTCCAAAGAGGACATACAGATGACCAATAGGCATATGAAAAAATGCTCAACATCACTAATCATTAGAGAAATGCAAATTAAAACCACAATGATATATCACTTAACACCAGTAAGAATGGTGCTCATCAACAAAACAACGCAGAATAAGTGCTGGCGAGGATGTGGAGAAAAGGGAACCCTCTTGCACTGCTGGTGGGAATGCAGACCAGTGCAGCCACTGTGGAAAACAGTATGGAGATTCCTCAAAAAATTAAAAATGGAACTGCTTTTTGACTCAGCTATCCCACTTTTAGGAATATGCCCCAAGAACTCCATAGCACAGTTTGAAAAGAAGAAACGCACCCCCATGTTTATGGCAGCATTGTTCACAATAGT
Organism: Saccopteryx leptura; assembly: GCF_036850995.1. Taxonomy (NCBI): domain Eukaryota; kingdom Metazoa; phylum Chordata; class Mammalia; order Chiroptera; family Emballonuridae; genus Saccopteryx; species Saccopteryx leptura. The sequence goes on along the minus strand of NC_089504.1, from coordinate 175,262,831 downwards.
GAAGATCTGGAAACAACGTAAGTGTCCATCAGTGGACGAGTGGATTAAGAAGCTTTGGTACATATACACTATGGAATACTACTCAGCCATAAGAAATGATGACATTGGATCATTTACAACAACATGGATGGACCTTGATAACATTATACTGAGTGAAATAAGTAAATTAGAAAATACTAAGAACTATATAATTTCATACAGAGATGGGACATAAAAATGAGACTCAGAGACATGGACAAGAGTGTGGGGGTTATGGGGAGGGGGGGAGGAAAGGTAGGGGGTGGGGGGAGGGGAGGGGCACAAAGAAAACCAGTTAGAAGGTGACGTAAGACAATTGGACTTTGGGTGATAGGAATGTAGCATAATCAAATGTCAAAATAACGTAGAGATGTTTTTTTCTGAATATATGTACCCTGATTTATCATGTCACTGCATTAAAATTAATTGAAGAAAAACCCACAAGTACCTCGTTCACCAAGGACCAGTGGTCACCATTGACACAAGTGACCCACACTCATGACTGACAGAGTTTGAGATCCAGGATAATGCTTCTCTTCTTCTCTTGACCTTTGTCCTTTAAATGGTCTGAAGCCAAGAGAATTTGTGGGTTGTGCCACCTTCTATGCAGGTGACAGTGCCCTTGGAGTGTGGGAGGATGTGACTGGCAAAAGCACTTAGGTAAGAGAAAAGACAAATTAACTTGTGGAATCCTTGGTATAGATTTTTGCATAACAGAGTACCATTTCGCAACAGAACCAAGCACCCATCTTCTTGCATTTCTGTGTGCTCTGTGTTGGCTCCTCAGGTGCTCAGGAATTGGACAGCATTCACTACAGTTGTATGGAGTAGAAAAGGAACATTTTGCAATCATTCATCTCATTCCTAAAAATGTATGTTAGTCTAAATGTAACTTCTAGGATGAATACCTATCCTTTCATTGGTAAGTAGGTGGCCTCTGAAAGCTAAAATTGCAAATGATTTTACTGTTATCAAAATGTTAATAAGATGTAATTAAATTTTTCAAAAATTGACATTAAAAAAAAGCAGCAGAACTGATCTAGAATGCCTGGTCACTATTGACTTGATTCATTCACACTAGTGATGTTTATTCTTAGTCTGAGATCCCTTTTGCTGGAGTATCATTCTATCTTCTCCTGATGCTCACAAAGTTAAACAAATAGCAGCTCAATTAAAGAACACATGAAAATCTGTTTCAATCTCACAATATCTTAATGTTTTTGTTAGCTAGTCTCATTTAAATCATGTAATTTGAAATGGTATGTTGTAGTGACATGGATAAGTTTGGTTAAAGGCAGAAGATTTTTAGAATTGCTATATGCTTATTGATCTCATCATGGGAGGGTAACAGGAATAGAATATTCCAGGACAACTTACTAGAGTTGAGGGATGGTATAAGGATGGGACAAGAAATAGGGTATTATGTCACAGGTATTCAAACTTAGCTATTGATTCATTGATTGGTTTTACTAAGTTATAACAGAATGAAATGTACAGATCTTTTTTATTTATAAATAAATTTTTATTTTAATTTGGGTGACATCAATAAATCAGGGTACATATATTCAAAGAAAACATGTCCAGGTTATCTTGTCATTCAATTCTGTTGCATACCCATCACCCAAAGAGAGATTGTCCTCCGTCACCTTCTATCTAGTTTTCTCTCTGCCCCTCCCCCTCCCCTTCTCCTCTTCCTCCTTCCCTCCCCCCGCCCCCCGTAACCACCACACTCTTGTCCATGTCTCTTAGTCTCGTTTTTATGTCCCACCAATGTATGGAATCCTGCAGTTTTTGTTTTTTTCTGATTTACTTATTTCACTCCGTATAATGTTATCAAGATCCCACCATTTTGTTGTAAGTGATCCGATGTCATCATTTCTTATGGCTAAATAGTATACCATGGTGTATATGTGCCACATATTCTTTATCTAGTCTTCTATTTTTTTTTACAGTGATTAAAGCCTTTAAGCAAACTCTTGGCCAATACCGCAAGAATCCATAAAAGAGTAGTGTCCTTAACATGTTCACCAAGTCCAAGTTGGCCCCAACACCATGCCAGATCCCTGATAAATGCAACCCAACCCCAGTTCAGTCTGTTAGGAGCTGTCACAAGGAGCGGGAGTCCAGGAAAAGTCCACATCCAGGAAAAGTCCGCATGACACTGGAATTGTTGTCACAATTCTATACTTTGTGGCTCACGCCCAAGTCCCAATGACTGCTGCTTCTAGCTGGTAATGATTCAGGTAGACTGGAAAAACCATCTGCAGCATGTGTGGAGATGGAGCTTCTGTTCTCCTCTGCCTGGAGAGATGAGACCAGGTTGCTTTTCCCTGGAGCTCTGTGACTGTGGCTTGGTAAAGAGAACCTTGGGATACACTAAGCTGGGTGGCAAAGGTAGATTCATAATAGAAGTTGGCAAAAGGGGGAAAGAGAGCTCTAAATTAGGAGTAAGTCCCAGCCTGAAATATGAGTGGGGTATTGAGGTAGGAGGAATAAAGGAAACACTATATATTAAACAAAGCAGCAGAAAATAGGACTATCAACACCCACAACAGAGATCTTCGAGGGAAGAATAAAAAACCTGACTATTCAGGCAAGACATAGTTAAATGGCCCTTGTGCAAATGAGATCAGTTTACCTGCTTCTTGGAAGAAATACCCTAGGCTCGTCCACAGTGTCATAGATGGAACCGATGGCCCTGGGCCCCTTCAGCCTTCAGTGGCAAACCCCAGCATTCTGGGCAAGGTTAGGTCATAGGTGGCTGGAGCAGGGCTGGAAGAGACTGAACCCTCCCTTAGAGGAGCGAGGGGGAAGCCTACCTTCCAATGTCCCTGTTTCCTCACAGCAGAGGCACAGATCTTTTTTTATTATTATTATTGATTTTAGAGAGAGGAAGGGATAGAGAAAGAGATACAGGTACATCAATCTGTTCCTTTAGGTGCCCTGACTGGGGATTGAACTGGCAACGTCTGCACTTCGGAATGATGCTCTAGAGTCTAACCAACCAAACTATCCAACTAGAACATAAAATGTACAGATCTTAAGTGTGAATTCAGTGCATTCAAATGTGTATATGGTGCAACAAAAATCTTTGTCAAGATTTATATTTCCAAAAGTTTTCTCATGCCCCGTTCCTATCAATCCTAACCTTGTACCCATTCCATGTCAGGCACCCACTCTTCTGACTGCGTTAAGCACTCAGATGAATATCTGTCATAAAGTTTGGAATGTTGAACACTTCTCATATAAATACATTATAAGTGGCGTGGTCAGCACTCCGTGGAATTTATGCATCATCTTGATCTCTTTGATAAATATTTGCTAAGATTCTAGTGACATTGTTTTAGCTTGATGTGCATAATTTCTTTGGAGACTTGATTAACAATTGTCTTTCATATATTCCTATCTTTGTAGGTAGAATGTAGAAATTTGGCAGTGAAAAAAGCATTGTATGTACTCTGGGATCTTTCCCAAGGGATCAGATCACTGGTACACGTGTGAAATATGGAGCATTATATGGTAGGTGCCCAGTGTTTGTCTTACTATGGTCCATGAACAGACTGTATTAGGATCATTGATGACGCTTATTAAAATTCAAAATCTTGAGCCCCATTCACAGACTTACTAAATTAGAAGCTCTAGAAGTGGAACTACATTGCTGTTTTATTTATAGTGGTCATCCCAAGTGACTTGCTTACAGAAATCCTGACTCAAACAAGCAATTTGTTTAGCCTCTCTGAATTTTGATTAATTAATCTGAGCTTATTAACAGTTCTTAAATGAGGTAGGAAACCCTTAGAACAATCACTGGCATAACAAATGTTATCTGTACTATTGTTATGTTTATTGTTATAAACACCCCCCACTTAAAGTTCTTGAGTGCTACTGTTTTATAAAAGGAAGTAAGTCCATAATTTGATCTAGCCTTTCTGTATATTTCTTCACCCACATCTCTAAGTATCAGGCACTTTCTCACTCTCTAAGTTTTGGGCCCATTAGTAACTTTAATCAGTTATTCAAATGTGCCATATTTGCTGCCAGCACAGGGCCTCTATAAATGCTATTTTCTCTTCCTGGAACATTTCCTCTCTGCTTTCCAGTAACACCAGTTCACATGTTATTTTGCTAAAGTTATCCTAACATACTACATCCCCCAGCAAGTATTTTTAATTGCATAGTCTTTTGATGCTATCACTATTTGCATCTTAAAAGCATTGATCATAATCCCAATTTTATACTTGTCTGATTATATAGATACTGTATATTATCTACATTTGACTTTATATTCTCACAATAGATTCTATGTCTCATTTTGCAAACCGCTGACAAACAGTAGGTGGTTAAAAAAGTGTGACACTGATTTTTCAGATTTGTTTTTTTTTTTTTGTTTATTTGTATTAAATTAAGCAACCAAATAGACTCTCATATTATTTTTTTGTTTACATCAGCTTTTCTTTTATTAGTCTATAAATATACTTATACATATAATTTATTATAGAATCTATATTCTAAGACACTAAGTCTCTAAAATTAAGGGACCTAGTGTACTTTCTCTTTAATTTTAAACATTAAAACAAAAAAATAAAACTGCCAACTTGATATTAAATTTGAAGGTAAAATTTATAAAATAAATTAAGTAACTTTAGAAATCTCAAATAAAGAATTAATAGGCTAGAGCAGGGGTCAGGAACCTTTTTGGCTGAGAGAGTCATGAATGCCACATATTTTAAAATGTAATTCCGTGAGAGCCATACAATATGTTTAACACTAATTACAAGTAAATGTGTGCATTTTATGTAAGACAAACACTTTTAAAGTACAATAAGCTTCTGAATTCTTTTTTAATAACATTGTTATGCTGTTGCTAACCAATGATGAATAAAGTACTTCTTACCATTAATGCGACTTCTGGTGCTGCATGGTTTTGCTGATGGCTTTGTAGTTTGGTTAATACATGGTGAGCTTAAGCTTTATGCAGGTGTTGAGACTTCCATCCATTAAACATGATCGCAGGTTGGTCTTAACGTTCTTTAGATGTGAGAAAGACTGCTCACATGCATATGTAGAGCCAAACATTGTCAGTACAATAATACTCACATGCTGCAGTGTGTGGTATGTGACAGGAAGCACATTCCAAGTTTAGACAATCAGCTGGTCTGCGGGTTGAAGTGTTTTCATTTCTCCCCACTTGTGTTTGCTCGCCAACTCTGCTTGCTGTCATGCAAGTCTTTCCAATTCTTCATTCAGTGACTTGAACTTATTCACCCACATGTCTGAGACCTTCAGGTCGGCAGCTTGTAGCTCAAAATCTCTGAAGGAGACACCGAGGTTGTAACTCAGGTCGGCGCTGTCCACTGCACACTCGTGTGGATGGGTGATGAACTTAAAAAGATGAGTGCGCTCATAAAATTCTCCAAAGCATGCTTTGAATGACTGCAGGAGATTAGATGTGAAGCCCACTAGCTGCTGGAGATCAAGATGTTGAGCAGGGTCACTTGCTGTGCATGCATCTTTAAACTTTCCCAGTTTTTCAAAGTGTAGTAAATGACCTGTTTCAATGTCAGCGAATGTTTGCGATGAAGAGTTCCAGCTTGTTTTCAAATGCAAACACTGCTGTTGAAGGGATAAGACTGTATTTCCAATGCCTTGCATTTTCTTAATGAGCTGGTTCAGATGTTCAGTCATGTCCATGAGATAGCAGAACTTCAGGAGCCATTCAGTGTTAGCTAACTCAGGATGCTTGACGTTTTTCATTTTAAGAAAAGTTTGGATTTCACTCAGACAAGCCACAAAATGGCTGAGCACCTTCCCTCTTGACAACCAACACACATTGCTGTGCAGAAGCAGACCAGGATAATTATTCCCAACTTCATCCAGCAGTGTTTTAAACTGGCGATCATTTAAAGCTTGGGCAACAATAAAGTCGACCACCTGAATGACCAGCAACACCACCTCACCAAGCTGCTCGCCATACATCTGAGCACAAAGTGCCTCCTGATGTAGCATGCAGTGAAAACTTAAGATGGGTCTCTTTTTATGTTCACAAAAAAGCACTATGAATCCTCTGTTTTTCCCCACCATGCACGGAGCACCATCAGTACACACCGAAATAAGTTTATCCATCTGTAGATTTTTTTCCTTTAGCAAAAACTCAGTGAAGACTTGAATAAATCCTCCCCTCTTGTTGTCTCTTTCATAGGCAAAACAGCAAAACTTTCCTCACATAGTGTGTCACCAACAGCATACCTTGCAATCTCACTGATGAGTCTGTTGACTCATCGAAAGCGAGAGAAAAGAATGGTGCTATATTTATGTCCTTCACTTGTATTACCTCAATTTGATTTGCCATCATGATGGTATGATTGTGAACAGTTCTTGCCGACAGAAGCATGTCTTTTATTTGTTTGATTATCTTGTCTTTATCCGAAAATTCATCAGAAAGTTCATTGGCAACATCAGGCATGAATGTTTTGCCATACTCCCCATTTGTGAATGGCTTTCCGTTTCTCACAGTTGCTAAAGCACTAGCAAAGCTAGCCAAATTCCAGTCACCTTGTTGGGTCTAAACATGGAGTTGCTGCTGACTAGCTTGCACTCTGCACAGTAGCAACATCTTGACATGCTTTCTTCCTGCTGTCCCCCACTGGATATTTTGATGCAAATATAGTATGGTGTGTGTCGAAGTGCTGCTTTATATTTGACCATCTCATTGATGCAATTTTATTATTGCATATTAAACACACTGCAGAACCTGCTCTCTCCACAAAGGCGAATTCCTCTGTCCATTCCTGCTGAAAAATACGATACTCCTCATCTTTTATTCTTTTAGCCATCTTCTTCGTCAAAAGGGTTTCTGCAATTAGCTAGCTGACTACTTGATTAAAAGGAGGGAAGTTTACTACCTGACCTCACAAAGACTCATGTACATTACACATTATCCAATAAAAATTTGGTGTTGTCCTGAAGTACAGCTGTGATTGGCTCCAGTCACTCACAACCATAAACATGAGCGGTAGGAAATGAATAGATTGTAATACATGAGAATGTTTTATATTTTTAACAGTATATTTTTTTATTAAAGATTTGTCTGCAAGCCAGATGCAGCCATCAAAAGAGCCACATCTGGCTCGCAAACCATAGGTTCCTGACTTCTGGGCTAGAGGTTGACATTGTTTGATCATCTCTTGATTTATTCTTATTACTCACTTTTCTTTTTATTTACAAATCTAAATGAAACAAAAACTCTACCTTTACATGGTACAATGGAGCTATTAACAGAAGAGACACATTCACTCATTTACTATGACTCTGGACATTTCTCGTGCTTTAAAATGCTTGTTTTTTTATACCTTGAACCTCTTACTGAGCAGTGAATGTTTATCTGTGCAACATCTATTTCTGTTTCTGCTGGGATTTCTTTGGAGTCAGTGATGCCATCACTGAGCAATTTTAAATGTGCTTTGTTGGGTATCTTTGTTCTCCATTGGATATTCTCAGATCACACTTTTTATTTTGGCTTCTATGTTTTCTACCAAAACTATTAAAATCCCCTCAAGTTGGTCCACCATAAACTTTGCATCTTCTTCAGTGAAGCACATAGGTGGTTTCACATCAACAACATTTTTATGAGGTCCATCAGCAAATAAAACCACATACTCTCTTTTCATTTTGTAGATGATATGTCATGTTTCTACTGTGGCAGGAGTCCTTTACTGATAGCCTTAACTAATTAAGTTCTGATAAAAAAGTCAACACCCCTCATATTTCTTACCAAAGAGTGTTTAGTTTTGTGTTTATTCAGTAATTGTGTAAGATAATGACCTACTCTTGTGACATTTCCTTGAAAGCCTTTATTTTCAATTACATCCAGAATGACCAAAACAGTAGCACAAAGGGACCTTGTTTCCTTTATAGAATATTGAAATAACTTCATTCCAGAGCTGCTAAAGTCTTCCACAACTTCTTTGGTTGTCACCACACATGCCATTGAATGGCTGTTCCCCATTGGTTCTCTTATTGTGATGAAATCCAGAACAAAGTCTCAGCCATGCATCTAGAAGCTCCAGAAATGTTCTCAGCTTGGCCAAAGCCTCACCTTAATTTTTGAATAATTAAAATTTAAAGCATGCTAAACAAATCTAACTACTTTAATTTTACATCTTTTAATAAACTAAAAGAGAATAACTTTATGTTCAAAATAGCCATGTAAGAAACACATTCTAGGTATAGAAGACAGAAGTTTTAATATTTTTACTTTGAGACCTAAATTTGTGAAAGGTAAATTTTTTTTAAATGTCAGAGGAGCCTGACCAGGAGGTGGTAAAGTGGATAGAAAATTGGATGAGACACAGAGGACCCAGGTTTGAAACCCTGAGGTTGCTGGCTTGAGCACATGCTCATCTGGTTTGAGCAAGGCTCACCAGCTTGTGCCCAAGGTCACTGGCTTGAGCAAGGGGTTACTTGGTCTATGGTAGCCTCCTGGTCAAGGCACATAAGAGAAAGCAATCAGTGAACAACTAAAGTGCTGCAACGAAGAATTGATACTTCTCATCTCTTTCTCTTCCTGTCTGTCTGTCCTTATCTGTCCCTCTCTCTGACTCTCTTTTTGTTTCTGTCAAAAAAAATGTCAGGGGAAAACAATAAACATAAGTCACAGGGAACCAAACATAAAATATAATATTCAATATACAGAAAGTAGTTACATCTAATATTCTAAATAATCTTTTTTTTTCTTTTTTTTTTTTTTGTATTTTTCTGAAGTTGGAAACGGGGAGGCAGTCAGACAGACTCCCGTATGCGCCCGACTGAAATCCAACCAGCACGCCCACCAGGGGGCGATGCTCTGCCCATCTGGGGCATTGCTCTGCTGCAACCAAAGCCATTCTAGCGCCTGAGGCAGAGGCAACAGAGCTGTCCTCAGTGTCCGGGCCAACTTTGCTCCAATGGAGCCTTGGCTGCGGGAGGGGAAGAGAGAGACAGAGAGGAAGGAGAGGGGGAGGGGTGGAGAAGCAGATGGGTGCTTCTCCTGTGTGCCCTGGCCGGGAATCAAACCCTGGACTCCTGCACGCCAGGCCAATGCTCTACCACTGAGCCAACCGGCCAGGGCCACATCTAATATTCTAAAACACTCACAAACACATTTGTCTTTTTGATAATAACTATTGTAACAGTATAAGGTAATATTTCATATTTTTATTTGTACTTTCATGATGATTAGTAATGTTGAGCAACCTTTTTATGTGTCTATTGACCACTTTAAACATCTTTGGAAAAATGTCTATTTATATTCTTTGACCATCTTTTAATCAAGTTATTTGAGTTTTGCATATTGAGTATGATAGTTTTTTATAGAAAGAGAAAAATAATTCTACAATTTTTATAATAACAAAAAGACCCCAAATAGCCAAAGCAATACTGAAGAAGAACAACAAAGCTGGAAGTCTCATACTTCCTGATTTTAAATTACATTAAAAATCTATGGTAATCAAAAAAGTATGGTACTTTGCAGGAGAGCAAAACCTCGAAGGATCAACACTCAGATAACATATAAAAGGAAAGAAAAAAAATTATTAAGCCGGTGGAGCATGTGGAGCTATAGCTACAAGGACACATGCTCCCCAAAATTAGATTTGTTACATCTTATATACCCTTTACAGAACATAAGTTCTCGTGATTCCTTTGTCCTCAATTACATGATTTCAGGATGGGAGGGGGCTTACAGGATGCCAGAGGATCATTATTTGTAAATCGCCCATTAAGGAGAAAGAAAGGGGGAGAGGAAAGGGCTACTCAAGTCTCCCTTTCCCCTCCTACATTCCTGGCTGTTTTACCTTCTTTCACCCAGGTGTAGAGAAGGGAGGGGGTCCAAGCCTCCTTCCTCCTTCTGTACAAAACCTTCTAAGTATGAAAACCTCTTCATTTATGTTATAACAGCCCTTACTAAACAGGAATATGATCGGCCATCTTGAGATTTTGTAAATTACACAAAAAATTATATTTACAAAATCTCTCTGAACACTTGGCCTAAATAATAAAATATTCTTGAAGCCTTTTATTTAAAGGGGGGGAGGGTGTCTCTTTTCTCAGTACTGGTATGAAAACAGACACATAGACAAGTGGAACAGAAATGAGAGCCCAGAAATAAACCCATGCATTTATAATCAACTGATTGTTAGTTAATATTTGACAAGGCAACCAAAAACTTAATGGAAAAAAGGACAGTCTATTCAATAAATAGTGTTAGAAAAACTGAATATTCACAGGCAGAAGAATAAAATTGGATTCATATCTTTATAACACTCACAAAAAATTACCTTGAAATGAATTAAAGATCTGAATATAAGATCTTTAATAAAAATATAAGATCTGAAACCATAAAACTCCTAGAATAAGAAAAATAAACCTCTTTAACAGTTGGCTTTGCAAAAACTTCATGGATAGACAGTAAAAGCACACGCAACATAAACAAAACTAAACAAGTGGGACTTCTTCAAACTGAAAATACTTTTGCACAGCAAAAGAAATAATGAACAAAATATAAAGGTAACCAATCAAATGTGAGGAAATACTTATAAACCAGATATTTAGTAAGAGATTAATATCCAAATTATATAAGAAATCCATACAATTCTTAGCCTTATAAGAAGTAGAATATTGTTTACACTGTAATAAAAAGAGAAAGAAAGCAAAATGTTTTTAAACTAATATTAGCAACTAATTTCTAAAAAGAGCCTTCTATTTATCAGAAATATAAAATTACTTTTTTTTTTTTAGCATGAGAGAAGAAAGGAGAGAGAGATAGAGACAAGAACATAAATCTATTTGTGTGTATGCCCTGACCTCAAGGATTGTGAGGAGCCACTGAGCCATTTCACCCGCAGGTGTTGTAAAGTACCAAAGGCTACAGAATTAATATTAATATTATAAGAGGCTTGGAGAACATTTTGTTAATTTGGGTTAAGGTGTGCAGAGAAATTGTGAGAATAGTCTCTGTACTGTGTGATTGGCAAAGTCAGGATAGCCCTTGGCATTGTGTTGTAAATGCAAAGGGGAGGGAAACATGGATTCCCCAGACATTCCACCACGCCTGTGGGGAAAAGGGTGAATGGCTAGCCAGGTGCAGGGAGAGAAAAAACAAAATAAACCTTTTCTCATAGCAATGAGCCATTTGCGGGCATTTGTCCCCAAGGAAACTACCTCTCCTATGTAAATGTGTTTGGTTAACTCGTGTGACTCTGGACAGAGAGATGGCAGATAAACAGTAGATAATATAGGAATGCCTTTTAATATGTAAAGAGACATCTTTCTACCATTGTGTTGGCTTGTAAATTTTGTTTTCTCCAAAATGATGTATGACTTGCAAATTGAATAAAGTCCTATCATGTTAAAGGACATATGACTATAACCAATAGTGGTAAGGGGCTCCTAATTGCAATTTTTGCTTCTGTACTTCCCACTTACAAAACTATAAAAACTAAGTAGAACAAAGGGCCAGCATGGTCTCCGTCAGATTTCTGTCAGAGTTTCTGTCGCTTGGCCAAGCTAGACAATAAAGCTTTGATGTATAAACAATGGACCTTGTTCCTGTCTTTCATGTTTCGGGTCCCTCCGAATTTGGTTTAACAGATTGAACTGGCAACCTCTGCACTTCAGGTTTATGTACTAACCAACGGAGCTATCTGGCCAGGGCTAAATTAACTTTGTTAGCACAAATTATAAACCCCTGTATTTACAAATCATATTTTAAAAGATTCTTAAAATTATGTTTAAAAGTTCTATCACATTTTCCTTCTTATCTCTAACCAAGACCAAAACCATTAGCTTAATCCATTGAAATTTAGAATATATTTTACAAAAAAAAAAAAAAAAAAAATTACTATCTAGCCTTTTACAGATCTGTTTGGGGAGAAAAAACAAGTTTTCTTTAGAAAAGGCAAACCATTTAAAGCATTGCAAATTGTACCTTTTAAAAGATTTCTTGAATATTTTAATTTAAATTTATATAAATCCTAAATATGTATCAGTTAGAACCTGACCTCTAGTAGATTATAAGAACTTTAGAAGAAGGGGGTGGGGGAGGGGAGTAAAGAGGGACAAGTATGCAGTGACAGTGAGTGATCTGACTGGGTGATGGGTACACAACATAATCAACAGTTCAAGTGCTACAGAGATGTTTCCCTGAAACCTATGTACTATTACTGATCAATGTCACTCCATAAATTTAATTTTCTAAATAAAAGGAAAAAAGAGAAAAAATAAAATTAAATTTTAAAAATGTAGTTTATTCTACAATGAGATACCACCTCACCCCTGTTAGATTAGCTATGATCAACAAGACGGGTAATAGCAAATGTTGGAGAGGCTGTGGAGAAAAAGGAACCCTCATTCACTGTTGGTGGGACTGTAAAGTAGTACAACCATTATGGAGGAAAGTATGGTGGTTCCTCAAAAAACTGCAAATAGAACTACCTTATGACCCAGCAATCCCTCTACTGGGTATATACCCCAAAACCTCAGAAACATTGATACGTGAAGACACATGTAGCCCCATGTTCATTGCAGCACTGTTCACAGTGGCCAAGACATGGAAACAACCAAAAAGCCCTTCAATAGAAGACTGGATAAAGAAGATGTGGCACATATACACTATGGAATACTACTCAGCCATAAGAAACGATGACATCAGATCATTTACAGCAAAATGGTGGGATCTTGATAACATTATAAGGAGTGAAATAAGTAAATCAGAAAAAAACAAGAACTACATGATTCCATACATTGGTGGAACATAAAAATGAGACTAAGAGACATGGACAAGAGTGTGGTGGTTACCAGGGGTGGGGGGAGGGAGGACAGGGGAAGAGTTAGGGGGAGGGGGAGGGGCACAGAGAACTAGATAGAGGGTGGCGAAGGACAATCTGACTTTGGGCGAGGGGTATGCAACATAATTTAATGACAAAATAACCTAGACATGTTTTCTTTGAATATATGTACCCTGATTTATTAATGTCATCCCATTACCATTAATAAAAATTTATTTAAAAAAAAAAAAAAATGTAGTTTATTTTATAAGCCTCTCAAGTGAACAACTCTGTCATATCGGAAGTTCCTCTGTGACCATTATTAGAGAATGATTTACATATGAATTAAGATTGGAAGAAGAGACACGAAGGTAGCAGATTTTTAGTCTGGAGGGAACAGATTTAAGAATCTTCAGAAAAGCAGCAGTGGTCAATAAGGATTATAGTTGTGAAAGCAGGTATCTTCAAAACCTGGCCAAACACTAGTCATCACCAAACACCAGTGGCCTAAAGAAGCCCCAAGCCCTAGGAGAGTAAATTAAATAAAATATTCTCAGGACAATACTGAAGAATGTCTTTATTAGGTTTTGAAAAGGTAACTTGAACATTTGCCCAAAGGACACTGGAGTAACATAACATTTTGAAACTGTCAGTTTCTAATCCAATCGAGAGGCCAATTTTTCCAACTAGTATTTGTCTCCTTCCCTTTGAACTTCATTTTATAAATTAAGTGTGAGCAAGCTACAGCCAGCAGATCAGGCTAAATCCAGATCGATATGTGTTTATGTAAATAAAGTTTTATTGGAACACAGCCTGTGTGTGAATTTCATATTGCCTATGACTGTTTTCATGTTACCATACAGATTTCAGTATTTATTGCAAAGATTTCTTGGCACACAAAGCCTAAAATATAAATATTTACCATCTGGCCTTTTTCCATAAAGACATTTGTCTTACCTTGATAGAGAAAGCAAGTCTTATAGACAATACACAGATAAAGAGGATGGTTAGTGGTAAATGAATGTTTTGGAAGGTTCTCACAAAGAAAAGTATATATGGATTTGACCAAGTTTGGGAGACTCTTTTCAGGATAGAGAAGAAAATTTAATTCTGAGAATTTTATGAAATAATTGAAGCTCACATTAAACATAAAACTTACCTAATTCTCAGATGTGCACACAATTACAGAGTTGAATTTCCTGTCAGTATCAAAGAGAAACTTGACCAAATCTTACTGGGGACTGTGCTTGTTAAACTTCACCAGCTTAAGAGTGTCAGTAGCAATCTAGTGTTGTTAGGCTTATTAACTTGCTACATATAGCAAACCTGAGGCTCCATGAGGAGTCTCAAAATGGCAAAAGGGGGAGGTTATAGCATTTCAGCTGCTGGCATTAGTTGTAAAATGCTGTTTGGAAATGAATGGATTTGGGGAAGATCAGTAGTCTTTCCTTTTAAATATGTCCTTATAGAGTTACTATTAAGTCAGTTTGGAATTTGTGTGTCTGAACAAATTGATGATAAAAGTTTGAGCTTAAGTGGTTTATCTTTTATGTCATGCTTTCATAGAGTTTATCTTTTCTGTTCTAATACAGTTTGGAAAATATGTTTTTGTTTTGTTTTGTTTTAAGGTTCAGCATAAGAACACACATTGGAATAATAAACAGTACATTCAGGTTTGTGGGAAGAAATGCAGTTGGGTTAGGTGCAACTTCTGTATTTACTTTACTTAAATTGGTACAGCTTAGTTTATACAATGCCCCTTCCTCTCTTGACCTATTATAAAGCCAGTAGGCATGACCATCATCACAGCCGCCTGGCCCATGCAGGTTTGCATTAGATTCAAACAGACAGTAATGAAACAATGGAGCCAAGAACTGGTGAGCCATCATCTTTAATCCTACCTTGCACCTGGAGGGCAAGTAAAAACACACACTGGGCTCCAAAACCCACTCATTCAGTGCTCACAAAGCTACTGACTTATCTGAGTTTCCTAGAATCAAAGGTTTCTAGCTCACCAGCCTTATTCACCTCTGTTTCCCATCTCCTTCTCTTTGTACAAACTCTGCACAAACTGGCTTCTCACTCAGCACTCCACCATCTTGGCTGCTTCTCTTGGCCTCCTCCACATGGCCTTTCTCTCTCTCCTCTCTAATGCTCATCTCAGGAACCAAGAGAGAGCAAGCTCCCGGTCTGCCCCACTTTCTAGTGTAGAAACCAAAACCTTTAATCCAATATACAAACAAGGAAGTCTCTGATTCAAAGTCACTTATCTGAGGCATAATGAGATTCCTCATGGAAGTGTACCACCACACATCAAAAAAGATGGGAAAGGCTTAGTCCCAAAACCAAGCCCCAGGCTACAAGGATCCTGCCTGCCCACAGCCCACCCCAAACACACATTAATATAATCATGCCCATTCCAAGCAAGAAGGGCAACCAATACCCACACCTGGGCGGCGGGTTTCCATGTGGGCAGCGCCATCTTTAACAAAGTGAGCATAATATATTTTATTTGCCCAACACCTATGAATAACCTCTCACAGGGTTAAGGGAGGAGTCATCAAACACTAAATGCTCCTGCTAGATCTTTTCCGCCTTCTTCCCCTCTGACATGTTGAGCCTCATCCCACTACTTTCTGCTTTAAACTCCAGACAGACTTTCAGTGTTCCTTTTACTCTGTCACCTCCAGAAGCCCAGGTTCTCCTGGGTATGTCTTATGTGTCAGACTGTAGATTGTGAGCATTATTTGTATCCTATTTGTTTTTTGTTTCTTTTTTTCCATAGCCCTTATCATCATATAATATTTAGTTCACTTTTTTTTTTTAAGTATTGGTGTCTCCTGGTGTGGAAGGCAGAATCTGAAAGATGCCTTCTTCCTAATTTTTCTGTCTGCTGTTTATTTAATCAAACACTAATAATATAGATACTGCTGTGAAGGAATTTTGCAGATGTAATAAAAATCCCAAATAGGTGGACTTTAAGATGACAGAGATTATCTAGCCATCCAGGTGGAACTGACTCAATCAGATGAGCCCTTTAAACTCTGCTGAGCTTCCTTTGGCTGGTAGCAGCAAGGAAAAAAAGAGAAACTCAAAACAAGAGAAGAATTTTTTTTTTTTTTTCATTTTTCTGAAGCTGGAAACAGGGAGAGACAGTCAGACAGACTCCCGCATGCGCCCGACCGGGATCCACCTGGTACGCCCACCATGGGGCTACGCTCTGCCCACCAGGGGCGATGCTCTGCCCATCCTGGGTGTCGCCATGTTGCGACCAGAGCCACTCTAGCGCCTGAGGCAGAGGCCACAGAGCCATCCCCAGCGCCCGGGCCATCTTTGCTCCAATGGAGCCTTGGCTGCGGGAGGGGAAGAGAGAGACAGAGAGGAAAGCGCGGCGGAGGGGTGGAGAAGCAAATGGGCGCTTCTCCTGTGTGCCCTGGCCGGGAATCGAACCCGGGTCCTCCACACGCTAAGCCGACGCTCTACCGCTGAGCCAACCGGCCAGGGCAACAAGAGAAGAATTTGACGTGTCATTGCTGGTTTTGGAGATGAAATGAGTCATGTGCAAGAAACAGCCACAAGGAGCTAAGAGCGATCCTTTTCTGACAGCTAATAAACCGGCACATCAGCCATACTGCTGCAAGGAAATGAACTCTGTTAACAACATGAAGGGACAATTTTGGAAGCAGATTCTTTGCCAGAGACTCCAAATAAGAGCCTATTTCTCCCAACATCTTGATTTTTTTTTTTTTTACCTTTGTGAGAGTCTAAGCAGAGAACTCAGCCAACACCAGTCAGACTTCTGACCTACAGAACTGAGATGATAAAAGGGTGATGTTTTCAACTATTATGAGAGGAAAGATATATTTTCCCATTTTGTTTGCTGTTATATCCTTAGTGCCTAGAATCATGCCTGACATATAAGAAATATTTCAGAAATAATTTCAATTAAACTATTAAGCCAGACACTATAAATAGATTAAGACTATTTTAATCCTTTAGACTCACTATAGATAGATAACTCTAAATCCAGTTGAACAAAGAATTAAGGGTTAAAAGTTTGAAGAGTCCATCTAAAGTCTTACATAATCTCTGATAAAACTTTATTAAAATTATAAAAGGTATCAATGATACAGTGTTTATTTTTTTAAAAAAAGATGAATTGATTACCAGACATTAAATTTTTTTAATTTTAATTTTATGTTTTATATATAGAGAGACAGGGACAGAGAAGAAGGGAGAGAGATGAGAAGTATTAATTTTTTGTTGCAGCACTTGAGTTGTTCATTGATTGCTTTCTCATATGTGACTTGACTGGGAGGCTCCAGCTGAGGCCCCTTGGGCTGAAGCCAGTGACCATGAGGTCATGTCTCTAATTGCATGCTCAATCCAGCAACCCTACACTCAAGCCAGCAATCTTGGGGTTTCAAACTTGGGTCCTCAGCATCCCAGGCTGATGCTCTATTCACTGCACCAGTGCCTGGTCAGGCTGAATTCTTAATTTAATGCATGTTTTAGTGCAGTTTAGGTGACACAAATTAATTTGCAGTAGAGGCAGGAAACCTATCTCTAAGGTAATTAGTCATGGTCAGATCTTAATTATCTTCTTAAATGGGAAAACAACAGGCCTATAAAGATATCTACTATGTTATTCTTGAGCGGTACTATCTCTTATTTATTAACAACTTCGCTAAAATAAAACATTCTATGATGTAGAATTTAACACAGGACTTTAAAATAATGCTTCCCATTTTTGAATGCCTCTAACCTTTCAGGCTCTGTATATTCCTTTCAATCACACTGTAAAATGCTTTTATCTCAATTTTACACATGAGGAAAGCAAACCTCAGAAATATCAGGTAAAGTCAAGGTCAGAAAAATTGAGTTGGTAAACCTAAGGTTCCAGTACAAGTGGATGCATAACTAAAATTTCATGTTTATTCTATTCTGCCACACTGCAAATCAGTGATTTTGTTTTTTAAATGCATTCAAAATTATTATGAATATATATACACTTGCATCCATGTCTAAATATTTGCATATCATCTGTATCAGAGTATTTTTGAATATGAACAAGATAAGATCATTATTTTCTAAGAGAACAATTTTATCTTGGAAATTTCATGAGTAAGACTGGGTTGTGTAAACTTTAGTCAGAAAGGCAATAGTTACATTTGCAAAACAAGTGCAAAAGTGAGTTGATTTTATTATAAACAAACTGAACAACCTTAAAGTGACCTATTATTAGTTAACTGACATTTCTTTTTCTTTCTTTTTTTCAATACACATTTATTGCGGGTAAATCATGTGCCTGTTATCGTGCTCTTGGCTAAATTCAACATGAGATTTGCCCTTGGGATTTTGGAAACTTTGAGAGGGGGATTTGAAGTGATGTATTGTCAGAAAGCTAAAAATAATGAATAGGTGATAACCTTGGGAAAGGCAGTTTAGAGAGAAAAAGAGAGAAAGAGTGTGAGAACATTTCAGATTAAGAAAAGTGAAAAGGACTGTACCTGAAAGAGAAGTTACTTTTAGTGGAGACGCTGTCATTGGATGAGAGTCCGAAGGGTGGGAAAGGAGCATATGGAGACAGATGTTTAAAAAGATCAAGACTTGTGTGTGCAATGCCTTCAGTCACATTAATAAAATTCAAATTTATGTGCACTGAGGAAAACGAAATGAGTAGGGTTTTGTTGTTGCTGTTCACTCACTCATTCAACAGTATTTATTAGAGGCTTGTTACGTGTATTGCGTGCCAGGCGCTGGCTCATGGGTTAGGAGCTACAGTGCATTTGTCACTGTCAGGGTTCTTTCTCTCATAGAGCTTATTAGCTGGATTGATGGTTTTGAAAGTTCATTCTAATGCAACCTGAATAATAAGAGAAGATCAGATAAAGGAAGCTGGAACAGGAAGCAAACAGGGATGGTTGCCTGAACTAGAGGCTCAAGATCTAGCAACAAGGAAGTCATTGGTGACAAAGATGGGGATACAGTGGATGAAAGATGCATTGCAACTTAAACCTCTTTATGTAAAGTTCAGATGAGACAGAGGCCAAGTACTCCGTATCCTCATCACTGTGTCTACAGTCCTCATCTACTAATTTAACCTTGACTCTAAGTCATCCTCTTTGACAGATCATTGATTACAAGCATTCTTGATTTTAAAGTGTGCATTGTGGAGGTGATGCTCACACAGAGTGGCTTCCCCATCAAGGTCACAGCACACTGGCACAAGGGCACCATGCTTATGATCGAATTCGAGGAGGCTGTCATCAGGGACTGGACCCTGGAGGGTCACTACCCCACCAGAAAAAACAGAATAAGAAAGTTTCCTTAACAAAATAAATAATAATGATAAAGTGTGCCCAACACTTGTTTAACCTACTTATTGAGATTGGATTTAATTACTTTTGGTCCTTTTTTCTGATTTTTAAATCATTCATAAACAAGTATTACTCTTTGCATAATTAATATCTTGACTTTCTGGACATTATTCAGCATTGGAGGGATATAGTCACATTCGATTAAATAGTTCATAGGATGATGATGAATGGTAAGTCTCTCCCAAAAATATCTATAATCTAGTCAAATATTTATAAGATAGTCTATTTTCAAACTGATAACCTATCAATACTTTAATAACTATGCATTTATTTATTTATTTTTTTAGACTGTGCAACTGGTTCAGGTACAGACATTTTTGCTCTATTTAATAACATATATTTGTTGCCTCTCCCTCACAGTATTTAAAACAGACATGTTAAAATTGTTATTTGATTTTTCTTTCTTGTCCTTCAAAGAAAAAGGAAATAAACTTGCTCCTTTGTTTTCCTTAGTTTTCAAAGTTATATTAAGTTTATAAAGTGCATGCTTCTAAAATTACATTTTTGGTTTTTAAAAAAATAAATATATTCAATAATTTAATAATTTTCTTAATAGTATAATTATAATTTGTAAACAGTTATTCTTCCACATTTATGAAACAAAAACATAGAAACTTTATGCGTATGCCCATTTTTTAGTTTTCCATCATCTTGGGAAAAAATGGTATTTGGGGATTTAAAAGTTTCCATCTCTCTATTTAGATCTGACAGAAGTAAATTTCAGAATAAATTCAATTTGTAAGCCCCCTGACAAGATTTAACATGTCTCTGCTTAATTTTTTCCTAGTCCTGTTAGTAAGTTTGATGAAAGTCACAGTTAGATTTGCATATATTTTTATTTAACTTTTCTTCTGGTAAAGTTTATTTGTTTTACTTTGTCTATTATTTTATTTATTCTTTTATCTCATGTGTCATACATTCAAACTTTAGTAGCATTATAAATCATAGAATAAGTTTGACAGTTTTGGAGAAAAAAGTGTGTATTTCTTCAAACTATCAGAGTACTTCTATAATCTTGAACTCTGTGAAAATTAAAGTGTATAAAAGGAACATTTAGTATTTCTTAGACATCCTAGAGTTGCTCCCATTTCTAATTTGATAAACACATTCTTCATAAAAAATTCCAACATTATTTTCCTATACACTTTTTTTCATTTTCTTTTTATTCTTACTAATACATTTTGTATTACAGTTGCATAAATGAAAAAGTTAGAATAAAAGCCTTCAATCAAAATTTCCATTTTGTGTATTTCATCTTATATAAGATAATCCAATATTTATAAGCACTTATAACCAGCAACCATTAATGTAAGCTAACAGGTACTTTAAATAAACAAACATTTTTAATTACTCTGAAAAACAAATAAGCATTTAGAACTACTGCTATTTAAGTAAGCTCTCAACAAGATTGGGTTTCTTTGATCCAATTTTTATCTTGCCTTTAACACTTTGAAGACAAAGTTTGTGAGATAATTTGAAGATTTACATTGAGATGACTACATTACAGATACTAAAGGGTGGGAGGAAATAAGGCTTTTCTTCTGGATGGTAGTTTCTAAAACAGAGCATTTCATCTGTTCTTCTCAGATTCGTCTATGAAAAGCCTCCTTTGTAGAAGGTATCTATACAATTCAGCCAGGCTTACCATAAAGTTCCATGAGGTGCCTTATGAATAAAACTTATATTTCTGCTTATGGTTTATGTCAAAATCAAATATTTTTTATTACTTTGGAGACATTTAAATCTTAATAATAGATATTAAAATGTATTATTTTTCACTCAAAGTAGTTTCTTCTTTTAATATTTAAGAACATTAGGTGAGTGGCTATTCTCCAAAGAAATGAATGACTATAGATTTAAAATTCTATTTAATTATCTTGCTTATAAAATTTTAACAGTATGCTTTTGGTTTTACTGAAGGAAACTATAAAATTGACCAATAAACAAGTTAAGTTAATTTCATCTTTATATCTAAAAATTAATGTGGACAAACCAGGTTTTATAAGCATTCAAAGATTAATATTATTCTCCTCTTTATTGCAGACTCTTGAACATAGAGGGCGCTGTTACATTAATGAAGATCATTCCAAGCAGTGTAGTTTATAGTTCCTTTTAATGACAAGACCATCTGCTCCAATGTGTACATGACTGCTATGTATTGATCATTTTGTCTTTCTCTCAGTAAATGTCTTTTTCATAATGCTTTACTAAAGTCCATTTTATAGGCTTTCAAGTGAGATAAATAATGTGAATGCATAGACATATTTACAGAAAACATTAGCTTACATGTTAAATGATTCCTGAAAATCCCTGACAGCACATACTTAATTTTTAACACATATTATAATGAATCATGACAAAACTCAGTCAATATGAGTCACTAGACATTAACTAGTAATAATGGGGGAAGGGTAACTTGCTTTGACATTCTGGAACTGCACATTTTTTGTCATATTGGTATCAAGATACACGAAGCACTATAGTCTGAGTGATGGACAGTAATTCTGGCAATAAAGTAGTTCCAGTTAATTGTTATGTGGATCATTCCAAGAAAAATTAGGTTGTTTAAAGTATTGTAATTTTCAGTTGTGTTAATCTTTAAATTTTTATCTTGCTGGTTTGAAAAGACAGAGGGTATCTAATCTATCTAATACAGTGGTACCTTGAGATACGAATTTAGTTCATTCTGTAACCAAGCTTGTAAGTCAGTCAACTTGTATATCAGACTGCCGATACTGGACCCTTGCACCAATGAACCAACTAATGGCAGCTTCGAAAATCATGACTTGTATCTCGGAATAATGCTCGAATCTTGAACAAAAATACAGACCAAGTCACAGCTTGTATCTTAAAAAAAAATTGTATGTTGGTCTGTTTGTATCTCAAGGTACTACTGTAATGGGTAGTATACATGTAGATGTTTTCTAAAGTGAGAACAGTCAGAAGAGAGATACCACATTCTCAATTTGGAGTACTATTAACTTCTCTCCTCCAAGCTCTTAATGTTTTACTCATTCCTAAGTGCTGACATAATGTGTTAGTCCCTGCTCTGCTGTTTTCCTGTGGCAAAATGCTCTGAGAGTAGGCCAACTTCAGGAAAAAAGCCTTAGCACATAGAATATATTATTAGAATGACTAAGAGATATAGTTATTGATTACCATCTGGCTTTACTTATAGTAGATGGTATACAAAAATATTTTGTAAATAACATATATATTAAGCACAATAAATGTATTTGTATCTTTAAACACTGTGATTCCATAGTCTAAAATCTCACAAGAGAATGTTATAAAACAGCAAAGATACTTCCATGAAAAAAATATTTTTGCAATACAATTATTTCAACTAATTAAGAGTGATATACTACTCAATGATATGAAAACAGTCTTTACAAACTTTTTTTCTTCTTTCTAAGTGAGAGGAGGGGAGATAGAAAAACAGACTCCTATATGCACCCTGACTGGGATGCACCCAGAAACCTTCGTGTAGGACCACTGCTTTGCTAATCTGGGGCCATGCTTGCAACTGAGCTATTTTTAACACCTGAGGCAATGACTCCATGGAGCCATCTTCAGTGCCAGGAGCTGAAGTGTTCAAACCAATCCAGCTACTGGTTGAGGGAGGAGAAGACAGACAAGAGAGAGAGCAGGGGAAAAGGGAAAGGTGGAGAAGTAGATAATCACTTCTCTTGTGTGACCTGACCCGGAATTGACCCTGGGACATCCACACCCTGGGCCAATGCTTTATCACTGAGCCAACCAGTCAAGTCTTGAAAACCATTTTCACAACATTTTTGTAAGAATTAAAAGATGAGGTTCCAGGTAGAATGTTTAAAGAGTGTTTAGAGCATATTAAGAACTCTCTGTTATTTCCATGTGGTTCCTTACATTAAAGTGGCATTTTATAAGAATATGTTTACCTTTACCAGTGCTTAAATTTTAATCTTTGCAAAAGAAAGATACTGCTAAAACAAAGTAAACTTTAAAACGATGAACTGGTGTGTGTATGATGGCTTTTGAGAGAAAGGAAAGTGAAGAGATAGCGACCAGTTAAAAATACACTGCAGGCCTGACCTGTGGTGGCACAGTGGATAAAGCGTCAACCTGGAAATGCTGAGGTCGCCGGTTCAAAACCCTGGGCTTGCCTGGTCAAGGCACATATGGGAGTTGATGCTTCCTGCTCCTCCCCCCCTTCTCTCTCTGTCTCTCTCCTCTCTCTCTCCCTCTCTCTCTCCTTTCTAAAATAAATAAATAAAATAAAAATATACTGCAGAACTAGAATGAGGTCATATTACAATACTCAGTCATTTCTTATACTTGTCTGAGAACTATATAGATATCAAGTGCCTATCTATTATCGTTTGTTCCTTTTGCTCCCTGTCATACTTTAATTACGATGTCTGCATATCATATCAAAATATTCTAATAGTGAGATTTTTATAGTTTTTAATATGTCTTTTTATGGGAGGAAATATTAATTCATAAGTTAGAAATTCCATGATTGCAAAATTAGCCTCTTACCTGTCACTGGAAAAGGTGCTTTTCATATATATACTATTCAAATCACTCTGTTTAACTTGTACAACTCACACCCCTTACCTCATACTACTCAGTTACCTGGGCCTCGAGCCTGGCTTGTGGAAACACTAAGCTTCTTCCATCACAGGAGTTGACCCTTTTTGTACCACACTGCCTGGCTTGCCAGAGGGACAGTGTGTTAATTCATTCAGAGCTGTTTCAATGTTACCACATTAAAATGAGTTTCAGAGATGTCATAAATTAAAACAGCGTCACCATCCTATCAATCTATATTGTCTAATTTGTTAATTTTCAACATAACATTTACCATAAACAGATATCTATTTAATTGTAGATTTTTGTGTTCTCCAACTAGAATATAATTTTATTGAAACATGAGCTCTATCTACTTGCTCACTCTTACATCACTTGCTCCTAGAATATAAGATTAGTCCATTAATACATATAAAATGGCTGAATAAATCTGACTAGCAAATTTTATTTAGAGTCAGATAAAATTTCTGTGCAAACAATCTTGAACCCCTGAGAATTTTAACTAGGTAAACTCATCTCTTGTATAGATAACATCAACCAAACATATTTACTTTTAAAAGCTGCAGTATAAGAAATAGCACTTTCAAATATTTACAGACTGTTTCTAAGAGAAAATTGAACTGGGTATCATCAATTAATTTGAAACACCTGAAGAGGGATGATGTAAATATCAAGGTAAAAATAAGTATTAAAATTTGTTATAAAAATTAAAGAATAATTTTGTCCTATTTTTAAAAGGTGAGTGAATTTAGAAATAAAGGCAAAAATGACCTTCTTTCTGACCTAAATCTTTTTTTTTAATTGAAATTTTAATGGAGATGACACTGGTTAAAAAGTTATATATTTTTTCAGGTGCACAATTCTGTAACACATAATCTTACACTGTATTGTGTGTTTATCACCCCAAGTCAAGCCTCTGTCTGTTACCATTTATCTCCCCTTTGCCTTCCTTTTTCACATCTCCCCATAGCCATCACCACACTGTCGGTGTCCAGGAGTTTTTTTCTTTTTTTTTTAATCTTTTTTATTTTGCTCAGTTCATCCACCCCCTTCACCCAGACCTCTAGGCCCTACAGCTGTCAGCCTGCTCTCTCTCCTGACCTAAATTTTAATTTAAATACTGTTCTGATTATCTGATGACCAGATACTGAGTTGAAAGATAAGATAATCATATTTTGTTTTGTTTCCATACAATAAGATTTTTGTTTTTTCTTTTTTTTGTTGAATTTGTTGGGGTAACACTGATTAATAAAATTATACAGGTTACAGGTATACAATTTTATAATATATCATTTGTATATATAATAATACAATTTCATATTTTGTTTTCCAGTTAAATTGTATGACCTAGGTAAACAAACTGAAAAATGCCAATACCTAAATGGCTACCCCTAAATATTTATATTTTATAATCTCTCTT
The DNA here is from genome assembly GCF_036850995.1 of Saccopteryx leptura. Taxonomy (NCBI): domain Eukaryota; kingdom Metazoa; phylum Chordata; class Mammalia; order Chiroptera; family Emballonuridae; genus Saccopteryx; species Saccopteryx leptura. The sequence continues at coordinate 175,237,641 of NC_089504.1, read as the reverse complement.
CAAAATAAAATATGCAGCATTTCTTTATGAGAGAAACTGTCATAAATACCAAAAGCCTTTGAGACCACCTTCTTCAACTAAAGAACTCTCTTTACTTTCTGAAAGAAATACTATCATAGTCAGAGAATTTCAAGTATTAAAAGATAATTATAAACATTATTTCACTGATTCACTACATTCTCAAATAAAATAGGACTTTTGTTTCTAAATATGCTCCTTTCACTCCATTTCTAAATTTCTGTTTCAATGACTAAAGCACTCTTCAGTACTTGAAACTTTAAATAATTTAATAACTTTTAATGAACATAAAGAAAACTTCAAGTCAGTAAATCCTCAGAAATGCATCCAGAGAGATGCCACATGCTGTGATCTATGGAAAAATAAGGTACTGAGGCTTAAAGAGATTGACTTTAGAGCCAGACCACCCACATTCAAATTTTGGCTCAACCACTCACTCTGTATTGTTTGGCAATTTACTTAGTTACTTCAGTCTTACTATCCATATAAGACATACATTAATAATAATACACAGCCATTGAGGATGTCTTAGGAATTAAGTGAATAGAACATCGGGCTCATTATAAGCATAGAAAAAGCATTTCTTTAAATAATTATTTATTATAGCTGTCATTATCTATGGGATTTGCCAATATTGAGGAGAAATATGAGATTATTATGATAATTTATATTAGCCAGTTAATTTGAAATATTTATATTTAATGGTAATAAAATTTATTAAAATAAGTATCTACATAAGCACCACTAAGCATCAACTTTTCAAGACCGTTAATATGAGAGTCATTAGTTAGCCATATTCTGCTGATGACTTGTTAAGACATTCTGACCTTTTAAAACTACTCTTTAATGTATTTCCTTAGTGATATTGTCATGACCATTGTAAATACTTGCTAACCATAGTTCATGCCTAATAATGAGAGAAGTGTTGGGAAGTAAGTGACAGAGAATATAAAAATGTTTATGACAAAGTCGTTGTCTCCTAAGGAATAAAGAAATCTTCAGAATATGATTTATTTCCTAAGAGTCAAGCATAGATTAATTCAGTTAACATTATTAATGTAGTATTTTGATATTTATTCTCACTTAGTAGTGAATTTTCAGATTTCCTACCAAGACTAAGAAACTCCATGAAACTTTGTGAGGAATCTTCTTGGGAAAAACCACCAATTTATAAGTGGCTTTTTTTTGTTTTTTTGTTTGTTTGTTTGTTTGTGGAAAGTGTTATGCTCTCATTGGAACTTCAACAGATGCCTTGATATTCATGCTTTGATAATAACTGGTTGCTAAAAATAGAGAGGGATTAACATGAGTGAAGTTCTCATTATCTTGGTTCTTCATAATATTTTATACTCTTAACTCTCTTTCCTACCTTTTCCTTCCTCTCTTTTCTACACACACACTCTCTCTAATGTAAAATATTTTGAACAGAGAATCTAAATATGTTGCCTGACCAGGCAGTGGTGCAGTGGATAGAGCGTAGAACTGGGACACAGAGGACCCAGCTTTGAGCCCGGAGGTCACCGGCTTGAGTGCAGGCTCATTCAGCTTGAACACAGGCTAACCAGCTTGAGCATAGGGTCATTGGCTGAGTGTGGGATCATAGACATGACCTCATGGTTGCTGGTTTGAGCCCAAGGTCATTGGTTTGAGCAAGGGGTCATTCGCTCTGCTGGCACCCCTCCCCATCAAGGCATATGAGAAAGCAATCAATGAATAATTAAAGTGCCACAATGAAGAACTGATGCTTCCCATCTATCTCCCTTCCTGCCTATTTGTCCTTATCTCTCTCTCTGTGTCTATCTCTCAAAATAAATAAATAAATAAATAAATAAATAAATAAATAAATAAATAAATAAAATAGTCTATATTTATTGAGAGATGAACTCTGTAAGAGTATAAGGACAAAAAGTTCAGCACTGCACATTTATCTATCCTTCTGTAGAATCCTCCCCTTGAATCTAATTGATCCTTCAACATGTTCTTGACCAAGGATGTGATGGATGTGAGAAAAAATAATTCTTAAGTAGTTCTACACCAAATTATTTATTTTGAAATATGCCTAATTAATAGTTCTGTCAATATAAGCCTTCAGAGCCATTCTCGGGACATGCAAACACCTATTTGTCCATAGGTTGTGTCCACCCACTGAAGGATTTCTATATAAATATTATAATGAAATGTAGAGTAAAATCATAGCAAGTATGATTGCTCACACTCACAATTTATTTATAAAAATAATTAGTATAGTGAGAGAATTTCTTGGCATTTTTATCTGGCATGTCAAATTGAATGATTATAAGGTCATACATGAAGGTACTTACTAAAATAAATTAGCCTATTTGTAATGAACCTTTGTTTTGGCAAGACTGCTAGCCAGTTGTTGTAACAGGACAGTTATTTTCTAATGCCATGCTAAACTAGAATCAAGATAGACATATATCAAGATATATTAAAGTTGAAAGGCAATTAAATAAATACTGACATTTTTAATTTGCCTTCTCACATTACCCAAACAGTTTGTTTAAAACTATGAGAGTCAGATATATATGAACCCAATATAGGAACATCTAAATATATGTATAAAGAAAATCTTTGTACATGTAAAGGGAAAGAGTAACAATAATAAAATCATAGTAAAGGATTTTAACACCTCATTGAAAACAATGGATAGAGTTTCCAGACAAGAAATCAACAGGAAACAATGATCTATTGTTTTTTTACATTTTTAAAATTATTATTATTTTTATTTATTCATTTTAGAGAGGAGAGGGAGAGACAGACAGAGAGAGAAAGAGAGAGAGAGAAAGAGAGAGAGAGAGAAGGGGGGGAGGAGCTGGAAGCATCAACTCCCATATGTGCCTTGACCAGGCAAGCCCAGGGTTTTGAACAGGCGACCTCAGCATTTCCAGGTCGACGCTTTATCCACTGTGCCACCACAGGTCAGGCAGGAAACAATGATCTTAACACACTAGGCTATTTGAATTTAATTGATTTTGATAGAACATTTTAAAGTAGCAAAATATACATTCTTTTCAAGTGTACATGGGGCATCTCTAGAATAAATTATATGTGAGGACACAAAACAAGTCTTAAGAAAATTCAAGAAGACTGAAACCATATCAAGCATCTTCTCTGACCACAATGTATAAAACTAAAAATCAATTACAATAAAAAACTGAAAAACACATGAAGGCTAAATAACATGTTCCTAAACAATGAATGGTCAATGATTAGATCTAGGAAAAAATTGAAATTACTTTGAGACAAATGAAAATGAAGATATAACCACCCAACATCCATGGGACACAGCAAAAACAGTCCTAAAGAGAGATTTTGTAACATTACAGGTCTACCTCAAGAAATAAAAAATATCTCAAATAAACATTGATCACTCATAAAAACTAGACAAAAGCAATAGACAAAACCAAAAGTAAGTAGAAGAAAAGACAAAATAAAGATCAAGTCAGAAATAAATGAAATAGAATCTAAAAAAAAATACAAAAGATCAATGAAATCAAGAGCTGGTTCTTGGAAAAGACAAACAAGATTGGCAAAGCTTTAACCACGCTCATCAAAACAATAGATAGAGGACCCAAATAAATAAAATAAATAAAAAAGAATAATTTACAACTGACACAAAAGAAATGCATAGCATTGTAAGAAAATATGTAACTGACACCAAAGAAATGCATAGCATTGTAAGAAAATATTACGAACAACTATATGCCAACATATTGGACAACCTAGGAGACATGGATAAATTCCTAGAATCATACAATCTTCAATTATTGCATCAAGAAGAATGAGAATATCTGAATAGACTAATCATAACAAATAAAATTGAATAAGTAATCAAGAAACTCTCACCAAACAAAAGTCCTAGGCCAGAAGGTTTCACAACTAATTGTATAAAATATTCCAAGAACCTATTGTGCTGAAACTATTTCAAAAAATTTAGGGGGAGGGAAGACTACCAAGTTCAGTTTACAAGGCCAGCATTATCCTAATTTCAAAACCCGATTAAAACTCTACAAAGAAAGAAAATTATAAGCTAATATCCCTGATGATCATAAATGTTAAAATTCTCAAGAAAATACTAACGAACCAGATCCAGCAACAAATTTTAAAAAATCATACACCATAATCAAATAAGATTTATCCTGGGAATGCAAAATTGGTAAAATATTTGCAAACCAACATAATACACCACATGAACAAATTTGAAGCTAAAAATTATGACCATATCAATAGATTCAAAAAAAGCATTTGATAAAATTCAGCACCAACTCATGACAGAAACTCTCAGCAAAGAAGAATAAAAGAATAGTTCCTTAGTGAAATAAAAAACCCACAGCCAGTATCATACTCAATGAGCAAAAACTAGAAGTGTTTTCCTTAAAATTAGGAATAAGACAAGGTTGTCCACTTTCAATACTCTTATTCAACGTAGTACTGGAAATTCTAGCCATAGCAATCAGAAATGAAGAAGAAATAAAAGGCATCTAAATGGAGAAGAAAAAGTAAAAGTTTCATCATTTGCAGATGACATGAAACTGTATATAGGAAGCCCTGATACCTCATCAAAAAATGACTAGACCTGATAAATGAATTCAGTAAAATAACAAGGTATAAAATAAATATCCAGAAATCAATTGCATTTTTATGTACCAATAATAAACTATAAAAAGAGAAACAAAATATGTACCTCATATTCATTGCAGCACTATTAACAGTGGCCAATACATGGAGGATTGGATAAAGAAGATGTACATGACCCTGGCCAATTGACTCAGTGGTAGAGTGTTGGCCTGGCATGTGGATGTCCTGGGTTCCATAACCATCAAGGCACACAGGAGAAGCAGCCATCTGCTTCTCCACTCCTCTCTTCCCTTTCTCTCTTTCTCTCTCTTCCACTCCTGCTGCCATGACTCGACTAGAGTGAGTTGACTCTAGGTGCTGAGGATGGTTCTATGGCTTTTGACTCAGGCACTGAGAAGAGCTTAGTTGCTGAGCAATAGAGTAATGTTCTAGGTGGGCAGAGTATCCCCATAGTGGGCTTTCCAGGTAGATCCAAGTTGGGGCACATGTGGTAGTCTAGTCTGTCTCTGCCTCCCCTCTTCTCACTGAATAAAATATATATATATATATATATATATATATATATATATATATATATATATATATATGTACAATAGAATACTACTCAGTCATTTAAATGCTAGTGACTCCAGATTTATATTTCCAACCTGGATTTCTTCCCAGAACTAGAGACTCATATACCCAATTACCTGCTAAACAACAACAATAAATCACAGGATTCATTGTTAGAAGAGTTAATAGGATTATAATTTGGGCGGCCAGTGAGGGTTTTTATGAAACACTAGCATTTGTGATAAATTTTGAAAAATTAATACAAGGTAAATTTCAAGTTGGGCTGAGAACAGGGAAGTTTCAAGGGAGAAAAAAACAAACCAGCTTCAGCAAAGGATTTGTGTCAGAAAAGAACCTAGCACGTTTGATGACTGAATAAAGGATGTTCTGGTCACTTGTGAACACACTAGAGTGAACTGTTACAAGGCCCAGTAGGTGGGTAGGTGGGTAGGGCGAGGATCCTTTATAGCCCTTTAAACCTTGTTAAAGATTTTGATTTTTACCTTAATAAGAATGAGAGATGATTAAAAAATATTAAGCAGGGTCACTAAATAATTAGATTTTGATTTGAAAAAGACTAAAGAAAATAAATGAATTCTTATTTACCTCCAGCATTTCTCAAGATACATAATATTAGAATAGAGCTCAATTCAAATTTTTCTTTATATGTATATAAGATAATTCAGAATTATATCTGTTGTTTTTTTATTATATTTTTTTATTTTCAAAGTGAGAGAAGAGGAGATAGATAGATTCCCACATGTGCCCTGGGCCCTTAGGGTGATCCACTAAGCAACCCTCATTTGGGGCCAAAGCTCTGCCCATTTGAGGCCATGCTTGTAACTGAGCTACTGAAGCTCCACGGAGCCCTCCTCAGCACCCAAGCTGATGCGGTCAAACCAATGAAGCCATGGCTGTGGGAGAAGAGGTGGGGGGGGGGGGGAAAGAGAGAGAGAGAGAGAGAGAGGAGGGGAGAGAAGCAAATGGCTACTTATCCTGTGTGCCCTGACTGGAAATTGAACCCAGGAAATGCACACAGTGGGCTGACACTCTACCACTGGGCCAACCGGACAGGGCCTATATCAGTTTTTAATAATCAAGTTTTAAAGACTTTTATTATTACTTTTTAACACTGGGAAGTAGCTTTGTCACAAGATCTTTAAAACAGAATTATTTTATGTAAACGCACTCTTCTTTTTATATATTTTTAGATATACTGTGAGAGCCATGGCCAGGTAACATAGTTAGTTAGAGTGTTGTCCTGATACACCAAGGCTGTGGATTCCAACCCCAGTCAGGGCACAGCAGGTGTCATCCAGTGAGTGCATAAATGAGTGGAGCAACAAATCAATGTCTCTCTCTCTCCCCCCTTCTCTCTCTAGAAAAAAAATACCAATAGATATACTGTGAGTTAGCAATGAGTTGTATTTTTAAGGACTAATAATTTATCTATTTAATATGAACTTGAAAATGTACAGTGTGTTTATTGGGAGTTGTGAATATCTACTGAATGTTTAAAAGTCCTTGGATCATTTCATGTACCCAGGTAAAACTTCAAAACCCACTTTTGATTCAGTTTTATTTGAGCACAGTTGATTGCTAATGGAAATTTATAAACATTTTAAAAATATTTTCACACATGGCTGGCAAACCAAATCTGCTGAGGTTTCCATAAGTCTAACTTGCTTTTGGTTGCTATTTAATTAACCAGTGCATAAATAAAATGTCCTCAGTTTAATTTTCAATCTGTAGCTCAATACTGTAAACTATTCACAGCATAATTAAAGATCTGGATTCTCCCAGGAATATTACCAGTAAGCAACCAACCAACCCATGAAATAGAGAAACCTGACTGCTACTCTGCTAAATTGTGTGTGTTAATAAAACTGCACAAGTGTTCTTTGCTTAATCTGCCTGAGCACAGAAAACCCCAGCTGGCATCCAAGCTACCTGCTTTTAAAAACCTCTCCAAGCATCTGATCTCCAGGAGAGCTTCATTAAAGTGAATATAAAAATTGCATTGTATTTTATTGAATGTCAATGAATTTTCCTAGTGAAAGAAAATACTTTCAGATAATACAAATTCTTTCAATTGACACCACATATAATTATTGTCAGGTTTCAAGTTTGATGTTTATCTTAAGTGTAAAAAGTAATGTAATATAAGTTTTTAAAAGAAAAAAAATGTTGCAGCTTGACCAATGTCATGCAGCAGATATTCAGTTTTATGTATAGATGTGTAAAATGAAACGCTATTTCTTTCCTGGATCAGTGATTTGAACTTTTAACTAAAATAACTACAAAAAGACCACTGACCTATTTAATTTAGCCTTATGCAAAGTATCTGATTACTACATTGTGACTACCTCCACCAAATGCTTCACCAGTCAGAATGAAGAGAGGGTAAAAAGAGAATTAATAGTATACTGCTATAGTGTTTATATAATTATTCTAGATATCCCAAGCTTTCCTCTGAAATCCAAATATTTCCAGACACCTAGGCTATGTACTTATTACTTTGATATTTTTGATGCAAAATATTCAAAAGTTTTACAGTTTGGATCAAATCTAAGTTTTATGAATGGTGTTCTTTTATCTGAAATACATGATTATTTTGTTGATAAGTAGAAAAAAATAAAAGAAGTTTGGTCTTATTGCTTTATTTCTGGAAGGAGTGCACATTCCTTTAATTGCCAAATCCAAACAGCTGTCGCACTTGAAAATTTATCACTTGACTAGCACACATTCATGAGGGTTAGGGTAAATGTTCTGTGCAGAATGCTAGTGGCTGTGAATGAAGGAGAGGATGAGAATTGTGTTGTACTTCATAGATGTTTTGCTGGCAGGTGCCAATGAGGAGCCAGAGGTATTGATTTTGATGCTGACTTGCATGTTGCATAAAGAAATTCAATATCAAAACTGATTTCGGTTAAAAACTGAATGTGCATACTAGACCATCTCAATTAATTGTCAGAATCATAGAACTAAGCATAGGTTAAAGTGAGAATATAGAGATTTCTGGGTTTGGTTTAAGAACTATGTATTAAATTAGCTGGAAAAATTTTAGGGTAAATATTTTGTAATCTCATTTGGAAACACCCTGGTGGTAAAAATTTTTAGAGATGTGTTTTCCCATAAATATCCTCATTTTAAAAATTTTATGTTGACCTTAGTGGAATTAAGAGCTATGTTTTGAAGTTAGTGTCCATTCTTATATGTGAGATACCGATCTTTTGGGAGTCAAATTTGAGCCCCAATTTGTTTATGAGGACTGTTTTATTAAACATAGTTTTGCTGTTGCTAATGTCTAGTTTGTGTTTTAAAAGGGCATAATACTTATAAGAATTGGGTTATACTATGAGTTTAACTCTTACCATTTTACCTGACCTGCTTTATACATGTAAATTAGCATCCTTTACATTTCTACATGTGTGTTTCTTGGATTAAATGGTCTCAGTTTTCTGGGTTCTCTTTTTATTTTTACAAAATACTATAGTATTGCAACTTGTGGGATTAGCTTCTCTCACTTAACAAAGTGCAAATGAATTTCATCTATGTTTATGAATGGATTAATATTTCATTCATTTTTATTGCTGAGAAGTACTCTATTGTATGGGTGTGCTATATACTGTTTATCCATTCACCTGCTGAGGTACATTTAGGTTCGCTTCAGATTTTGGTGATATAAATAAGGCTGCTATGAAATTGCATACAGATTGTGTGTGTGTGTGTGTGTGTGTGTGTGTGTGTGTGTGTGTACATGTCTTCAATCTATTTGCGCAAATACCTAAAGTAAGATAGCTAAATCTTATGTTAATTATATTTACTACCAAATCAATTTCTAAAATAGTTGTACCATTTTTGCACTACCATCAGAAATGGATGAGAGTCCCAATTCTTCCACATTTGCATCAGCTCTTAGTATTGTCAGTATTTTTTATTTTATCCATTTTAATAAGCATGTAGTAGTATCTCATGTTTTTAATTTGAATTTCTATAACGGCTAGTGAGATTGAGCATCTTTACATAAGCATATTTACTATTTGTGTTTCTTCTTTTGTGAAGTGTCTTTAAAGCTATTTTTTATTTAAAAAATTGTGTTATTTCTTTTCTTATTATGAGTTTTAACAGTTTTTAATATATTTTTTGGGGAAATACTTTATCATATATGTGATATGCAGTTCTTTTCTTCCAAACAGTGGTTTGTCTTTTTTATTTTCCTGAAGAGTAAATGTTTTATTATTAAAATGTGCAATTTATCAATGTTATAATGAATTGTACTTTTGGTGTGATATGTAAACTTTTTTGCTGAACCCAATCTCCCACATCTTTTCTCCTATGTTTACCTCTGAAAAACTTAGTTTTAATTTTATATTTAGGTTTATTTTCCATTTTAAGTTAGTTTGTATAAAAAATATGATATATGTTCTAAAGTTTTTCTTAATATATGAATGTTTAATATTCCAGCACTGAAAAGACTATCTTTTCTACATTAAATTATTTCAGTTCCTTTGTCAAAAAGCAGGTGTTTATATTTGAATGTTTTATTTCTGGGGTCTCTATTTTGTTCTATTGACCTATATGTCTTTTGTAAATATCATGGTGTTTATTTACTACTTCATTTTAAAATAAAAATTGTATATATTTAAATTATATGACATATATAGTGAAATTATTACTGCAGGCATCCTAGTTAACATAATCATCTTCTCATATAGTTTCCGTGTGTATGTGTGTGTGTGTGTGGTGAGAGCATGTGAAAAATACTCTCTCAACAAATTGCTAGTATTTAATACATTATTAACTACTGTATAATCATGCTGTATATTAGATATTTTGGTCTATTCATCCCACAAAACTGCAATTTTGTACTCTTTGATCAACAACTCCTCATTTTCCCCACTTCCTAATCCCTAGTAAACACCTTTATACTCTTTGCTCCTATGTTTTTCTTGGTCAGGCTGGCTAGAGGTTTATCAATTTTATTGATGTTTTCAACCAATGAACTTTGTATTTAATTTTCTTGATTTTTTAAAATTAACTTTTTTATTTTGTAATTATTTTAAACGAACAATTAGATAGATTTTACTGTATTCACATAGCTAGATAACCATATTAGTATCTAATTCCAGAATATTTTTCTGTCCCAGAAAAAAAATCCAATGCCCATTAGCATTCTCTCTGCATTGTTTATTCCCTTGAATCCTGGCAACCATTAATCTTCTTTCTTGCTCAAGGGATCTGATTATTCTATTCTATTTTATTCTGGAATAGACATTTCATATAAACAGAATTATACAGCACATAGCCTTTTCTGTGTGCTTTATTTCTCTCAGCATAATGTTTTCAAGGTTCATCTATATTGTAGCATGAATCATTATACTGCAGAACAAAATTTTTGTTGCATCCACAAAAACACTTGTTCTTACATAATTTGAGTGTGTTGATCTCAAATCTGACATTAGTTTTTCTCTGTAAGCTACAGTTTTCTTATAATTGAAGATTTTAGGTTTTCATCTTATTGTAAAAATTTCAACATTTAGTTTAACATAATGAAGTAGAATGTCTTCTTGGGCATCATCTTTGTGAAAATATAATAATTTATATAATGCAGTAAATACACTAATACACTAAAAGATATGACTGCATCATAATTTGTCTACAATTTCAAAATAGAAAGTATTAAAACACTTATTTTAATCATAAAATTTGCACAAAACTTATTTAAATTCTATTCAGGCAAAAATTTGTGTTTGTAGCTCTTGCGTTTGTGTACTTGTTGAGGACAATCTTATTTGATTCTCCAGCAGTAGTCTGCTGATCACTAACAGCTCCAAGCTTTTTGGGAAACTTATCAAGGTGACTGTTTGTGAAGTAAATCTTAACACTCATGTTACATCCAATGTAGCGGAAAGTCAACAGCATCCTTTGAACCAGAAGTTCATAGTTTTCTGCTTTTTTGTTCCCAAGGAAGTTCTTTGTAACTGCCACAGAAGACTGCCATGCTGCTTTCTCCTCCTTATTCATCTTCCTGGCAAATTCTTCATCACAATAAAGATTTGAATTTGAAGTCAATCGAATATACCTGCTTTTATCTTCTTGAAAGACAAGGCAGGAAAAGCAGATAATATGTTGAAAGCATTCACTTTCTCTTTCAAAACCTGAACAAAGAGCTTCATTAAGCCAAGTTTGATGTGAAGTGGGGGAAAAAATGATCCTGTGTTGATTAACTATATGTTCATTCACAATATTTTTCATCCTTACTTCTCTAGAAGGCCACTCCTTCTGTGTCCACTGTTTCTCCTGAGCTCGGCTGTCCCACAAACACAGAAAGCAAGGATACTTCGTGAAACCTCTCTGTTATCCTAGCAGGAAATATCATTTTAAGATTCATTCAAATGATCCAGTTATGCTCCTCATACTTCAGAAAGTCGAGGATAATTTTTGTGTCATTCTTACTAAGTCATTCAATGTGGGTTGGTTAAACTGCTAAGGGGTTAATGTCTGCTTGGCATCAGAAGAAAACCCTTCAGATTCTACAACCATTTCCTCATGCATCTTATCAAAACACACTTGATCACCATGTTCACTTTCTTCGTCCTTAGAAATAATAAAACCATTGAAATCTGGAACCAGGAGTATCTCAGAGTGTGGGATAGGTCGTATTGCTGAGGGAATATTAGGATATGCAATCATATGCTGTTTTTTCTTGCCATTGCCCTTTGTATGGGTCAGACAGAAATAACAGTCACTGCTGTGGTCCTTAGGTTCACAACAAACCATGGGAATACCAAAAGGCATTCCTTTGCATTTTCCTTTTGTCCAGTCACAAAGCATTTCCTCACAATTATGACACACAATATGAGGAGCTCAATTCTTGTCTTGATCGCCAAGGGGAACTTGCAAATAGGCAATATATGCATGTGTCACAAATGATGAAATATTGCGCCTTTGACGTTGAAGCGTGTAACAGCCACATATATAACAGAAGGTGTCAGGACTATTCTTATATTTACGCCTACTCGAAGAAGCCATGATTCAATCTTAAAACAAAATAAGAGAGTGTTTTTATCAGATATTTTTTTACATTTAAAAACAACTACAATTGTCTGATCAGGCAGTGGCACTGGGATGTGGAGGACCCAGGTTTGAGACCCAAAGGTCACAAGCTTAATAAACGCGGGCTCATCTGGTTTGAGTAAAGCTCACCAGCTTGGACCCAAGGTTGCTGGCTTGAGCAAGGGGTTACTTGGTCTGCTGAAGGCCCATGATCAAGGTACATATGAGAAAGCAATCAATGAACAACTAAGGTGTCACAACAAAAAACTGATGATTGATGCTTCTCATCTCTCTCTGTTCCTGTCTGTCTGTCCTTATCTATCCCTTTCTCTGACTCTCGCTCTGTCTCTAAAAAAAAACCCAAAACTACAATTATGTAAAAGTGATGTTTGTAAAACATTAATTGCCTTGTGGTTATGTTCAATCCAAGAGTTCTTGCCAACCAATGAATGCCATTAACTGTAACATAAATAAATTAAAATTGCATAAAAACTAGAGCATGCATCAAAGAACGGATTTCAGATATGCAATCAACGATGCAGAAATATATAGAAACAGTTCTAAAACCTCATGCAACAGAAAATGAAAAAAATTTGTTCCCCAGTGTTATTTAATTTCATTCTTTTTGGGAAATGACTAAAATTCTATTGTATAGATATATTGCATTTTGTTTATCCATTCATCATTTGATGGGCATTTGGGTTTTTCCTATTTTTTGGCTATTAAGAATAATCCTGCTTTGAATATTCATTTATAAGTTTTTTGTGTAGACATATTCTTTCAGTTCATTTGAGTATATGCTTAGGAGTAGAATTACAGGGTCATATGGTAACTCCACATTTTATTTTTTGAAAAAAATATTGTTTTCAAAAGCAGCCTCATCATTTAACATTCCTTCCAGAAATTCAAAAGTGTTCCTATTTTCCACATCCCCAGCTATACTTGATTGTTTCCTATTTTCATTACAGGTATTCTAGTGAGTATGTGATGATATTTTATTTTGGTTTTAATTTGCATTTTCCTAGTACCTCATGTTGCTGAACATTTTTTTTATGTGCCCATTGGCTTATATTCCAGGCATAATAACAATGAACTCTGTTTTATTTTTCTCAAAATATAATTTCTCTTTAAATTTTTGAAAGATTCTTTGATAAATACAGCATTCCTAATTAACAGTCTTTGTTTTCCTTTAGCACTTTGAGTATAACTTTCCTGTCTCTTAACAGCCATAGTTCTACAGAGAAATCAGCTATTATACTATTGAGAATGGTTTGTACATAATTATTTGCTTCTCTCTTTCTGTTTTTACAAGACTCTTTGTTCTTTGTTTTTGAGTTTAAAAAGATGTGTCCAACTATGGTTATCTTTAAGTTTATCTTACCTGAATTTTTTTGAACTTCTTAGATATGAAGATTAATGTTTTCAACAAGCTTGACATGTTTTCTGAACATGAATCTTCAAATATATTTGTCTCTTTCTCTCTCTCATCTTCTTCTAAGATACCCAGTATGAGTATGCTGATAAACTGATGGGCTCCAACAAATTACTAAGAATTTGTCCATTTTACTTTATTAGTTTTTTTCTTTGTTACATGGACTGAATAATTGTAAAACTTTATTGACTAACTTTCAAGTTTAATAATGTTTTTTTCTGTTAGCTGAAATTCTTTAAGTAATTAATGATGGTTTTTAGTCACTGTAGTTTTCTTTCTTTTTTTTTTTTTTTTTTTTTTGTATTTTTCTGAAGCTAAAAACGGGGAGAGACAGTCAGACAGACTCCCGCATGCACCCGACCGGGATCCACCCGGCACGCCCACCAGGGGCGACGCTCTGCCCACCAGGGGGCGATGCTCTGCCCCTCTGGGGCATCGCTCTGCCGCAACCAGAGCCACTCTAGCGCCTGGGGCAGAGGCCAAGGAGCCATACCCAACGCCCGGGCCATCTTTGCTCCGATGGAGCCTTGGCTGCGGGAGGGGAAGAGAGAGACAGAAAGGAAGGAGGGGGGGTGGAGAAGCAAATGGGTGCTTCTCCTATGTGCCCTGGCCGGGAATCGAACCCAGGTCCCCCCGCACGCCAGGCCGACGCTCTACCTCTGAGCCAACTGGCCAGGGCTAGTCACTGTAGTTTTCAACTTAGAATTTCTATTTGTTTTTTAAAATATAATCTCTTTACTGATGCTCTACATTGATGAGGCATTGTTTGCATACATTTTTTAGTTCCTTGAACACATCTATAATAGTTGATTTAAAGTCTTTGTCTAGTAATTCTAATAACTTGGTTTACTCAGGAACAGTTTTCATTACAGATTTTTTTTTCTGTATAGGTCATATTTACCAGTATTTGCATGTCTCATACTTTTGTTGTTTAAAATTAGGCATTTTAATATATTATAGCACAGACTTTTAAAACAATTTATTTACAATTTTGGAAAATATTTTTTTCCATAGTGGTAATATGTTATGGTATAATCTTCACTGACATTTAGGGGTTATTTTCTCAGTAAACAAAACAATACTGTAGCAGCACAATCTATGTATTTGAAATCTTCCTTTCCCACCAATTTTCTTAGAACTTGTGGTTCAATTTCCTTCTGTAGAGAATGAAATAGTGTATGCCAACAACGAAAAAAGAAATTCTAAAAGAATTTACTTATAATAACATTATTGCTACCATCTAACATTTATATACATTTCATGTGTAGACTATACTTATATGTCAAATAATAACATTATTTTATTCATTGAAAAATTTGGCTATCATAAAAATTGGTTGAGTTCAAATCTAAAATTACCCAGAGTTAAGAACATGATACTGGCCTAATTTTTTACTTCCTTTCTATATATTAATTTATTTAACTTTGGTAACAGCTCTTTAAGTCTCTAAATTTGGATTTGTTGCTTATAGCTCTTACATTCAGAGGTCTTTTTTTTAAGTCAATATTTTTATTTTGTCATTGTAGATGGTTTATTTCTTCATATCTATTCTAATCAGAAAACTTTCCAACCATGTATTAAATAAACTATAGTATTCACTCTATCATTTACAACTTTAAATTATCTAGCATTTATGTTCCAATGGTGTGTTGGTTGATTTCTTAATTGGTGGAAGTGTACTTAGCCTTATGATTAAATTATGCATTTTTTACTGATTTATGATTAGGCTATGATATTTGTTTTTCCTAAATATAAACATCCAAAACTTTACAATTAAAAAAAATCACATGTACCACATTTTTCCTTAAAATATAAACAATTCATTCTGAATTACAACAAAGAAACACACAACAAAACATCTAACATTTTCAAGGTATTAGTAGCTCATTTTACAAGTGCAACTTTCAAAAAAATAACTACTAAGTAAGAATAATTGAAGGTGTTTGTTCATAAACACTTGCTTGTAGTATTTAACAACTTAACTAAATATTGCATTTCCATGCAGTAAAGAAAATGTGTGCATGTAAGGGAAAAAAAATATCACAAAGGCAAAGTGTCTGGATAGTAAACTCAGGGCACATAAAAATATCAATAAAGTATCTGTGCTTACATCTAATATTTGTAATCTACAACGTTTTTTTAAGTTTAAAAAGTATTTTTAAGGTGGTATAAATAAGACAAAAGGAGAAATATTAGAGCATAAACTCTGTAATAATGAACAGTACTAGAAACAATTAAAAATTCCTGTTATATAATTTTAATGTTATTGTCTGCAGGGTTTCCACTTATATGCCTTACATTCAGCAAAAGTCTACTCAAAATTGTAGAAAAATACTTCTTTTCAAATCCCTTTGGTCTTAATGAGGTGTATTTCATGCATTGGAGCCGTGGTGGTACAGTAGAAGGCTATTCCTTCTTAGGAGACAGAAATTACTGTGTATTTATTATTCTAATCAGAAAGTTAAACTGAACATTTTAGTGTTCTTCCTATGGTCAAGTAGAGTCATGCAAATTTTATTCATCCCTCAATCTTTACTCCTGCTTTCCTTGCTTTAAACGCCTAACTCACTACTCACTTAATTAGCTGTGGCCTAGTCCTTACTCTGAGGCTAGGAGAGCCCTTATCATAACACTTCTAAAGCTGTTCTGGCGGCAAACTATATTGCTATTCAGTAAGGAACTGTGTGTGGGAATTATTCTTATCCTCCAGGAAGAGAAATCCTGAGTGCTTCTTGATGCTTTCAGCTTCTGCAGATAAAGTAAATATCACTTATAGCATTCGTCTTTTTATCTTTTGTTGCTATTTTAAGGTTATGAAAGACAATATATATTTACAAAAATAAGGTTACGTTTGAAAAGGTAAAATTATAACGTTTAATGATTTTAATCTCATTTAAGACAAATTCATAAGATGATATTTAATCTTTTATATACTATTTGAGATATCTTAAAAATAGAATTAAAGGAGTAATGTGCTGATATATTTTTTAAGCAAGTATAAAAAACTACAAATATCGCTCCCATAATCTCCATTGTTTTACACATTATAACATTATGAGAGAGTAAAGTACTTGATTATGTTTACTGAATTCTTTTGGAAATCACCTCACACCAGTCAGAACGGTGCTCATCAACAAAACAACACAGAATAAGTGCTGGCGAGGATGTGGAGAAAAGGGAACCCTCCTGCACTGCTTGTGGGAATGCAGACTGGTGCAGCCACTGTGGAAAACAGTATGGAGATTCCTCAAAAAATTAAAAATCAAACTGCCTTTTGACCCAGCTATACCACTTTTAGAAATATACCCGAAGAACACCATAGAACTGTTCCAAAAGGAGAAATTCACCCCCATGTTTATGGCAGCATTGTTCACAATAACGAAGATCTGGAAACAGCCCAAGTGTCTGTCAGTGGACAAGTGGATTAAAAAGCTTTGGTACATATATACTATGGAATACTACTCAGCCATAAGAAATGACATTGGATCATTTACAATAACATGGATGAACCTTGATAACATTATACGGAGTGAAATAAGTAAATCAGAAAAAACTAAGAACTATATGAATCCATACAGAGATGGGACATAAAAATGAGACTCAGAGACATGGACAAGAATGTGATGGTAATGGGGGTGAGGGGGCGAGGAAGAAGAGAGAGGGGGTCAGGGGAGGGGCACAAACAAAACCAGATAGAAGGTGACGGAAGACAATTTGACTTTGGGTGAGGGGTATGCAACATAATCAAATGTCAAAATAATCTGGAGATGTTTTCTCTGAACATATGTACCCTGATTTATCAATGTCATTGCATTAAAATTAATAATAAAAAAATTCCAAAAAAAATATAAAAAATAAAAGGATATAGAATTTTGCCTGACATAAAAGATACTCAATAAATATGAATGTATGAATTAAAAAAAAATGAAGCCACACTTCTGAATTGCCCTTTGAGGCTAGCATGTAGTCATTGTGTTTCTGTTTTTGTTTTTTATCAGTTTATTTCTTTGCTGTTTAAATCTAACTCATAATTTTTAACAGAACTTATGATTAGTGGCTCTTTGAACAAATTTTTAATCTCAAAATTATTTTTACCATGGAAAACTTAGATTAAAAAATGCATTGTATGCCTGACCTGTGGTGGCACAGTGAATAAAGCATCAACCTGGTATGCCAAGGTTACCAATTTGAATCCTGGGCTTGCCTGGTCAAGGCACATATGGGAGTTGATACTTCTTGCTCCTCCCTCTTCTTTCTCCCTCTCTCTTCCTCTCCTTTCTCTCTAAAAATGAATAAATTTAAAAAAATCTAAAATAAATAAAGTAGATTTTTTTTAAATGCATTGCACTACATATAGTTTTGTATTTTTGACATTCAAAGTTTTAGAATTCACACAGAAAATACTGTTTTCCTACCTATAAATATTTTCTGAAGTAGTTACCTATAAAGCATTTAAAAAAGTTTTTAAAAATATTGTGTTGCCATGCTAATTACAATGACTAGAAATCTTTCTGATTTATGGTCAGTAGCAAACCAATTTCATGAAAATATTTTAGAATTTAAACCAGAACATAAGTTTAAATCTTTGCTTCACCAATTCTTTTAACTGAATTTATTGGAGTGACATTAGTTAATAAAATTATATGGGTTTCAGGGCTACAAATCTACAACACATCATCCATATTACATTGTGTGTTCACTACTCAAAGTAAAGTTTTCTTCCACCACCACTTATCCCCCTTGATGCTTGATTTTATGCCAGTCTCATGATGTTTTGAATACTATGTCCTTGTAGTATAGTTTAATATCAGGTAGCATAATTCATCCAACTATGTTCTTCTTTCTCAATATTGATGTGCCTGATTGGGAACTTTTGTGATTCTATATAAATTTTTGTAATATTTTATCTAATTCTGTGAAATAAGTCATTGTTATCTTGCATGGAATTTCATTGAATCTATAGATTGCTTTGGGCATATGGACATTTGGCTGATGTAAATTCTTCTTATCCATGAACATGATATGTTTCCATTTATATGTATCTTCATCAATTTCTTTATTCAATGCCTTTTAACTTTCTGTGTACAAGTCTGTTACATCTTTTGTTAAAGTTATTCCTAGGTAACTTTTTAAAATTTATTTCTAATTTACTGTTTTGACATGGTTTCAATTTTCTCACTCAATATAACACCATGCACACACCACATCATGCTCTCCATGCCCCAGGCACAGTCTTTTCCCACTCCCATAAGCCCCCCTTTGTAATTTTTTATTTTATTTATTTACTTTTTTCTAAAGTGCGAAGTAGGGAGGCAGTCAGACCTGCATGTGACCGACCGGGATCCACCCAGCATGCCCACTAGGAAGTGATGCTCTGCTCATCTGGGCTATTGCTCCATTGTAACCAGAACCATTCTAGCACCTGAGGCAGAGGCCATGGAGCCTGGGCCTCAGTGCTCAGGCCAACTTTGCTCCAATAGAGGCTTGTCTGCAGGAGGGGAATAGAGAGACAGAGAGAAAAGAGAGGAGGAAGGGTGGAGAAGCAAATGGGCGTTTTTCCTGTGTGCCCTGGCTAGGAGTCAGACCCGGGACTTCCACACACCTGGCTGATGCTCCCTTTGTAATTTTTTGATGTAATTTTTTTTTATTCAGTGAAAGGAGGGAGGCAGAGACAGACTCTCACATGTACCATAACCAGAATCCACCTTGAGAGCCCTCTAGGGGCAATGTTCTGCCCATCTGGGGTGTCACTTTATCTCTCAGCAATTAACCTCTTCTTAGCACCTGAGGAAGAGGTCATGGAGCCATCCTCAGTGTCTGGAACCAACTTGCTGCAATGGAGCCATGGGTGCAGGAGGGGAAGAGAGAGAAAGAGAGACAGTGAGAGAAAGAAGCAAGAGGGGGAGGAGTAAAGAAGTAGATGGGTGCTTCTCCTGTGGACCCTAACTGGGAATTGAACCTGGGACATCTACACATGGGCTGATGCTCTACTGCTGAGTCAACCAGCCAGGGCCTTGATACAATTGTAAATGGGATTGTTTTCTTAGTTTCCATGTCTACTAGCTCATTATTGGTGTATAGAAATGCAACTGAATTCTGGATTTATTCTTTTGTGTGTATATTGTTATTTTACTGAATTCATTTATCAGTTCTAGTAGTTATGTCATCTGCAAATAAAAATTTTATTTCTTCCTTTCCAATTTGGATGTCTTTTATTTTCTCTTCTTGTCTGATTGCTGTGTCTAGGACTTCCAGCTACGATGAGTAAAAGTGGCAAAAGCAGATATCCCTGTCTTGTGTTTGATCTTAAGGGAAACACTTTTAGTTTTTGCCCATTGAGTATGATGTTGGAATGACTTCAGAGTAATGGCAACATGAGAAATGTTCCTGATCTTTCCTCTTGAAATTTCAACAAAATGAACAACTATAACAGCAAAGAAACCCCAGCTGGGCTTGCAGGTGCACCTGAAAGATCCATGCATCAGATGCAGTAAAGCTAGGATGAGGGGGCAGAAGATAAAATGCATTCATAGTGGGCTCTGGAGAGAAGACAAACCTGGCGTGAATTTTTGTTTTGTTTTAATCTACCCAACTATAGGGAGGAAAGAACCTCAGGCTGTCTGAATTTGGCTGAGGGGTATGGAGAGGAAAACTCGGAGTTACTGGGTCTCTTTGTGCCAGGAAGAGCAGTGAGAGAGAGGGGCAGAGTGGTAGAAACTAAACCAAAGTGGCCAGAGCACAGGGTCACAGCCAGTGTTCCTGACCTCTGCCTGTAGCCCACACTTGGCAGAGACAGAGAAAACTTTGAAGTAGCCCCCCTACCCATCTCCCAGATAACAACCCTCTCACCTTAAGTATGATATTGGCTGTGTGTTTTTCATATATGGCCTTTAGTACATTGATGTATGTTCTCTCAATTCCCCCTTTGTTGAGAGTCTTTATCATAAATGGGTGCTGGATTTTATCAAATGCTTTCCCTGTTTCTATTAATATGATTATGTGGTTTTTATACTTTGTTTTGTTTATGTGGTGTATCAAATTTATTAATTTGTAGATATTGTATCAACCTTGGCTACCACAAAATAACTTTCACTTGACCATAGTGTATAATCTTTATAATGTACTGTTTGACCTAGTTTGTTAATATTTTTCATGAGGACTTTAGTATCTGTGAATCAGGAATATTGGCCTATAATTTTCTTTCTTTGTAGTGTTGTTATCTGGTTTTGTAATTAGGATAATGCATACCTCATAAAATAAGCTTGGGAGTCTTCCCTCTTCTTGAATGTTTGGTAAAATTCATCTGTAAAGTTATTTGGTCTAGGACTCTTTTTTTGTTTGAAGTTTTTTGATTACTCCTTTAATTTCACTAGTTGTAATTTGTTTATTCTGATTCTCTCATTCTTCCTGATTCAGTTTTGGAAGCTTGTATTTTTCTAGATATTTATTATTTTTTTCCCCATATTTTCCAATTTGTAGACATAGAGTTATTCATAATATTTTCTTACAATCCCTTGTATTTCTGTAGAGTCAGTTGTTACTCTTCTTTCATTTTTGGTTTTATTACATGAGTTCTCTCTTTTTCTTGATTAGTACAGTTAGAGATTTGTCCATATATACATAATTGTCTTTTCAAGGAACCAGCTCTTGGTGTCATTGATCCTTTGTATTGTTTTTAGACTATATATACTATATATGCTTTGATTTTTACTTTTTCCTTTTTTCTATTCACTTTGGGCTTTGTTAGTTGTTCTTTATCTAGTTCCTTTAAATATAAAGTTAATTGTTTAAGAATGTTCTTGTTTTGTTTCTTTTTGAGGTAGACCTGCAATACTATGAATTTCCCTCTTAAAACTGCTTTCACCTGGTACTATAGATTTTGGGTTGTTGTGTTTTCATTTACATTAGTTTCAAGGTATCTTTTAATTTTTTCTTTGATCTTATTGTTGACCAATTCACTGTTTAGTAACATGTTAGTAGCTTCCATATCTTTGTGTTTTTCACTTTTTTCTTGTCATTCATTTCTAGTTTTATACCATTATGGTCAGAGAAGATGCCTGATATGAATTCAATTGTCTTCAATTGTCTTAAACTATTGAGCCTTGCTTTCTGTCCTAACATGTGGTCTACTCTAGAAAGTGTACCATGAGCACTTGAAAACAACGTATATTCTGCTGCTTTGGAGTAAAATGCTCTACAGGTATCAATAAATCTATGAAATCTAGTGTGATATTTAAGGCCACTGTTTCTTGTTGATTTTGTGGCTGGAAGATCTATTCATTGATGTCAATAGGGTGTTAAAGTCCTTTACTATGACTATATTACTGTTGATCTCTCATTTATGTCAATCAAGATTTGCCTTATATATTCATGTGCTCCTATGTTGGATGAATAAATGTTTATAAGAGCTATATCTTCTTGTTAAATGTGCTCCCTTTATCATTATGTAGTGTCTTTCTTTGTCTCTTACTATATAGCCTTTGTTTTAAAGTACATTTTGACAGATATAAAGACTGCTACCTCATCTTTTTTTTTCTTATTTCCATTTTCATAAAATGTCTTTTTCATCCCTTTACTTTCATTCTGTATCTTTTATTTTGAGGTGTGTCTCTTGTAGACAGCATATCTATGTGTCTTGTTTTCTTATCCATTCAGCTACCCTATGTCTTTTGAATCAAACATTTAAGACATTTACATTTAAAGTGATTATTGATAGGTATGTATTTATCAGCATTTTCTTTTAACCATGTTCTTCTTTTTCTTTTCTTTCCCTTTCCTTTTTTGTTTAAATTTTTTTTTTATTCATTTTAGAGAGGAGAGAGAGAGAGAGACAGAGAGAGAGAGGAGAGAGAGACAGGGGGGAGGAGCTGGAAGCATCAACTCCCATATGTGCCTTGACCAGGCAAGCCCAGGGTTTCGAACCAGCTACCTCAGCACTTCCAGGTTGACACTTTATCCCACTGTGCCACCACAGGTCAGGCCACCTTTTTTGTTTCTTCTCCTTTCCTTTCTCTTTCCAGGCCAACAGTTCTTGTAATATTTGTTTAGTGGTAACAAATATCTTTAGCTATTTCTTGTCTAGGAAGCTTTTTATTTCTTGTTTAATTTTAAATTATAGCTGGTTGATTAAAGTAGTCTTGGTTATAGCTTCTTACTTTTGATCACTTTGAGAATTTTATGTAATTCCCTTCTGGCCTAAAATATTTCTGTTGAGAAATCAGCGGACAGTCTTATGGGAGTTTTCTTGTAAGTAACTAACTGTCTTTCTCTTCAACTTTTAAGATTCTCTGTTTGCTTTACTTTTGCCACTTGTATTATAATGTATCATGGTGTGGTCCTCTTTGGTCCATCTTGTTTGGGATTCTCTATGAGTCTTGGACTTATGTCTTTTTCTTTTACCATGTTAGGAAAGTTTTCTGTCATTATTTCTTCAAATAGGTTTTTTATCTTTTGCTCTTTCTCTTCTCCTGCAGGTATTCCTCTAATGTAGATATGGTCCCAAAGGTCCTTTAAACTGTCCTCATTTTTTAAAATTATTTTTATTTTTGCTATTCTGATTGTGTGTTTTTATCTCCCTTGTTTTTTATATCATTGATTTATCTTCTACTTCATCCATTTTACAGTTTATTCCATATAGTATATTCTTCATTTCAAATATTGTATTTTTTATTTCTAATTGGTTCTTTATATAATTTCTATGTCATTTTTTATGCTTATTATCTCTTTGTTTAAGTTCTCATTTATTTCATCTATTCTTCTCCTAAGTTCTCTGATCATCCTTATAGCCATTGTTTTGAACTCTGTATCTGGTAAATTGCTTGCCTCCATTTTATTTAACTCTTTTTCTGGAGATTTCTTTCATTTGAGTAGTGTTTCTTTGTCTCCCCATTTCAGCTGCATCATTGTGTTTTTTGTGTATGTATTAGGTAAATCTGCTATGAATCCCTCTCTTGGTAGAGTGGCCTTATGTAGTAAGTGTCCTGTGGGTCAAAGTGGTAAATTCTCCTTAATCATCTAAGTCGGGTATTCCAGAAATGTTGCTTGTGTGTTATATGCTCCTTCCTGTTGTAATTCAGTTTTGATTGTTATTGGTCCATTTTTGTGTGTGGTGAACCCTCAGGTTGGCTGACCACACTGAGTGAAATTCACCTCAGCAGCACCTGATGCCTGCTGAGATCTCCCTTTGGATATGCCACTTGTAAAGCTAATTGAACCCTGCTCTGATGTTATCTGGTTCTGAAGCCTCTTGGGAAAGACTGCAGTGCAGGTGAATATCAGATGCTGCCTATGACAGGCTCTGGGCAACCTGTTTAGAGCTACAAAGTGATCCACAGTTTGTGAGTGCCTCTGCTGATCCAAGGTCTGTGTCAGAAAGGCCAAGTTTCTCACTAAGGCTAGCTTTTACCAGAACCAGGTCCAGGGGCAGGACAACAAAAGTTCCTAGGAACCCCAAAGTCTATTTCCACCTGCTTCTCCCTGCCTACTACTTGTTAGATTCAGCCATTGAAAGAGCCGTTGGTAGTACTTGAGTTACATGTTATAGGTTCTCAGTGGTTTACCAAGTAGGGATAAGAAGTGTTTACCAGAAGTATATAGGTTCAAACTTGGTGCCAGTGATGAGTATGACGCCACTTACAAAAGTCCCAAGGTTTACCAAGTCTAGTTGCTACCTGCTGATTGTTCATACACCTTTGTGATGGGGAGGGGTCTCAGGGTTCATCAGGGTGAGGCCAGCAGTGTTTATTACTCCCAAAAGACAAAGATTAGGTGTGAAGGTCAGGTTCTACACTTTTCAGGTGTGTGAGAAAAATTTTGCCCATCATAGAGCCACACAACTCAGTCTTCCTCAGATTGGGTGTTGGGAGAGGCTGGTGACAATCTGGCTTGGGGAAAGTTTGGGTGTATGTTCCCTGCCCAAAGCCACACAACTCAGTCTATTCTAGATTCTTCCCCGACTTTGGCAAGGTGGAGACACCAAGAGTTGAGAGAGTGAGACTGCCAGGAGCCTGAAGAGTGGGGTTAGTTGATTTCTTAGGAGGGGAAGGCACCAGTCAAATTCATTTTGACAGATGGAAGAGTAGGGAAAATTTCCCCTGCCCCTAAGTCAAACAAGTCAGTCACCAACACCACCTGAGTCTGCCCAGACTTCTACACTGTGGCCCAAGCAGCTGACTCCCTAGTAGAGCAGAAACTCTTCTGGGTGGGTCAACAGAGAGATCAGATGGTGGGGAAATTGCTTTCCCCTATGCTGATGCCACATGGAGGACTGTGTACCACTCAAGAAAGATGACACCTGTGGTGTGGTTGGATGACTCAGGGGTATCATGATTGTCTTACCGACTCTCTCCCCAGAGCCACAAACCACAGTTTCTCTTTGCATGACTCTTGTCTTTTCCATCCACTGGAGCCCAGGGTGAGTGGCTATGAATGAGATTTTGTGTATTGGCCTTTTAAGAGGGCACCTGTGTGTCTCGCAAACTCTGTCTCTCCTGGTGGACAGAATCCCCACTGATTTTCACAGCCAGATATTACGTGAATACCTCTTCCTGTTTTGAGTGTGGTGGGGTCTGGAGCCCTACTTGGAGTTGAGAACCCATGATTCTCAGGGTGAGTCTTTGCAGCTGAGATATACATCCAAATCTTAGTCTCTGCCCATATAAAAAGTGCCAGCCCTTTCCACATTTATGCCCTTTTTACTAGTCTTGATGTGGCTTATTCTGCAAATCCTTTGTAAGAAGATAAGACTTCTCTTCAGCTAATCTTTAGTTGGTTATTCAGATTGATTGCTCTATATTTTTAGTCATACTTATAGCTTGTTTTGGGAGGAGGTGAGTATAGCTTCCCCCTATCCCACTGCCATCTTAGATCTCTTCTAATGTGCTGTGTTAATTTTTAAAGATGCAAACACATAGAACTTGCCATAATTTTAATTGTCTTATAAAACAAGAAGAGAGAATACATTATTCTAAAAAAATTCAGGATAGTAGAGGAGCTAATAAGGATCAGTAGTCAACTCAGGTGGGGTACAGAGGTAGGTTTAGAGTGTAAAGGGAAGAGAAGAGATTAAATACAATGGGAGTTTTGGATTAATATGGAAATGGGGCATGAGAGACAATAACCAGGGAGCAACCAAAATGTTATCAATTATATTAAGTCTGAAACAAACTAATGGATGAAGTAAAAAAGAAAAAGGCTGAGGGGAAGCAGGTAGGTATATCCTTAGTAAAAGCAAATTAAACTTTGTGGATGCAGAGGCAGAAAAGTAGAACATTATGGTCAGTAGGAGTTTCTAGCAGAAGCTGGTGTGGATCTGTGGTTGATCAGTTGCCTTAGCCTGGTAGTAACAGTAATACTTTCTGCACTATTTTCCTTTATTCTGAATTGTTAAATTTTACCTGATAATATTAGGTAATCCCCATTTACTCAAACAACCAAGCTTTTAGCAAAGAACCTGGCCTACAACTCTCCTTATAAATACACATGTATTAAATTCGTGACTGTTTGTATATTATTTCCTTCATTTTGAAATATTCCAGGCATACAGAAAATTTTAATCTTTGCAAAGTCCTGCTGCAAACAAATCTTGATTTATAAAGTGTAATTCAGTCTTTTCAAGTGTTTATTCATTTATTTTATATTTTTATATACATTTATTTTTTACCTGCAGTAGAATACAATTTTATATGTAACTCAACACACTTTGAGAATTGCTGTCTTAATCATTCTGTTTTGTTTAGAACTCTCCATCAAAGGCTTGGAGAAAAGTTCTATTTTTATTATTAGATCAGCTACTCCTCAGGCTTCAAGTTCCATTTTCCTTGTATTAAAATATTTCTAAATCCTACATTATTATAGTGAAAAAAGGCATCTTAAAATTACATTTGTGGAATAATGCTAGAAAACAAGAAATTGGGGAGGTCATAAGAACATGCACATTTTTTAGTGGAAACTCATTGTCAACAAAGATTATTTAAAATTACTGTGCTATGTTGTTTTCTTGTGGAAGAGAGAATAATCATAGACAACGATGGGTGTCTCATGCAGTAATTGTAAGGATTAAACAAAATAAAATAATATGTATGAAAGCCCTTCTTTTTGTTCTTATTCTACAAGTCATTTAATCCATGCCATTTCCTTATTTTATCTTTTATAATTTTTAAGTTTTCGTATTCGTGAAATATAGATATTTAATAATTTATTACAATTTGCTAAATAATTTCCCCCATGTGAATGATGAGAAAACCTTAGCAAACATGTTTATTAATAAGTTTTTTTAGATATTTATAATAAATATTTGAAAATTTAAAAATTATATTAAATAATTTTAAGGAGTTGAACTAATCTTCATGAAACTCTGAGAATATATATTCTTTTTGATCCAAATTTTATAATTTTAGGATTTTTTCCTAAGTTAATAATCAGATAAATAAACAAGTATATATGAAAAAGCTTAATAAAAGGCTATTTATGATAAAGTATATAAAAGAAGAGCATGTAGCAAACATAAAACTATGTTTAATATTTTTAATGAATGTAATTTTAGATCATTTTAGTTGGATATATATCAAATTCTAACACTTTTTTATCTCTTAAGTGTAAAAGATAAAGTACATGTTCCCCTTTTTGCTGTCTGCATTTGCTGAATTTTAACAAAATAAGCACAGATTTATTGAAAATCCTTTTTTTTAATTAAGTGAGAGGCCGGGAGGCAGAGTCAGGCACCCCAACTGGGATCCACCCCATGAGTCCCCTACCGGAGGATGCTCTGCCCATCTGGGGCCACTCCTCCATTGCTCAGCAACTGAGCTATTTTAGCACCTGAGAATTGAATCTACATTTCAAGGTCCTGGTTGGTTGGCTTAGTGGTAGAGAGTCTGCACGGCGAGTGGAAGTCCCGGGTTTAATTATCAGTCAGAGCACACAAGAGAAATGACTATCTGCTACCCCCACCTTCTTCTCTCTCTCTCTCTCTCTCTCTCTCTCTCTCTCTCTCTCTTTTCCCTCCTGCAGCCAAGGCTCCATTGGTTCAAGAAAAGTTGGTCCAAGACACTGAGAATGGCTCCATGGCCTTGCCTTAAGTGCTAAAATAGCTTGGTTGCTGATCAGTGAAAGAGTGGCACCAGATGGGTAGAACATCCTCTGGTAGGCAGTTCACCAGGTAGATCCTGGTTGGGGTGCATGCAGGAATCTGTCTCTGCCTTCCTGCCTCTTACTTAATTAAAAGAAAAATTTTTTCATAATGTTTTGAATCTTTGTAAACCATCCTAAAGAAATTCAAACTTGATTTAAATAAAATGTTTCAAACTAGGCTTAGCCATGGAAATTGCACATTTTTCCATAACATCCCTGGAATCTTTGTCTATTTCTGTCCTGAAACAAATGACAAGATAAAGAATGGATATTTTCATAAAAAAATGTCCCAGAGCACTCCTAATAACAGTTATAACATTTGCTATATTAACATTTTGTAAATCAACTGAAGACATTTTGCTGATAGCAGTTGGAGCACAATTCTGTTCTATGAAATTAAGTCACTGAAATTTCAAGCAGAACTTGATTATTTGAAGCACTCCAGCACTTTTCAGTAGTCCAAACAGAGTGCAAATGTGCAGGCAGAACTAGGCTCTGGCACTAATTATGTTCTGCTTTGTGTAGCATGGCCTTATTTATATTGTCAGTGCCACAGTGAATCTCACCACAGTGTAGATTGCCTGTGGAGATTTAGCCATGAAGGAGCTGAATGAGAAAAGCTACTAATAATTCAAACACAATTTCAATATGATAACGTGTTATAGGTACAACTGTAGAATCAGAAAATATTCATCCAAAATATCAAGGGGCATGAAACTGCTGTTTATGTCTCTTAACTCTCATGAATCTTTGCAGGAGAAGGAGGTTACTTTGTGTGTACCTGTCTTTCTCTGCTTGACCCAAGTCATATCAGAATTTGGGAGAATGTAAATGGAGGTGAAAAAATGAAATAAAATAATTATATATCTTATAAAATATATATTGTTCCCATAGCTGTTAAAGTCTAGTTTATATTGCCAATAATCTTAACTGAGTCTCCAAAGTTTTGTAACTATAAGGTTTACTTTGTACTCTAGAAATGTGAGAATGGTGTGTCAGAGACAGGGTTAAGCAAGATTGGCAGCGTTTGAGTATGCTTGGTGGGGTGGGAAAGGAAAGATGCTAGTGATTGAAACAGGTATAGCAAGTACTGAAACCAGAGAAGGAGATGATAATTTATAGCAGAGTACCTGAATATAGTGAGTTCTTAAAGAATTAAGGGTCTAATTTTTTCCCCACAAAACAAAGTAAGTTAAAAAGCTAAACATTCTATTTACTATTATTATTAAAATATAAAATAGTTTACATTGTTAAACATGCTGTCAAAAATAAATATTTACCAAAGATAACATATATGGATTACTAATGACAATGATTTACAAATCTTCAAATGCCTAACACAAAAGGTTAATATGTTTAAAATATATTATTTTCTCTTGTCTAGAATATTCTCTGATTGTGTGTTATCAGAGACTCTTAACTCTTTGATACAATTGTATTACAAATTTTCATAATTTAAAAATACATTTTTTCACATCATGATAGTTACACTTACAGTGAAAAATCACAATTCCAATTAGTAGACAAGTAGGAGATTTAATAAATTATTGAGTGCAGTTTCCCACGTAACTCCAATTCTCTCTGTATCCTTGGACAACAACATTAAACAAAAAATGTGTAAGGCAGCATGCTGTCAATGAGAGGTCTTATAAACCTTTTCCCATGAAGGGTATTTAAAGTTAGTGTAGGTCCCAGAATTTCTGTAATAGATTTCTGAAAGAGTGACTTCAAACCCTTTACATGTTAATTGGTGAAGCAAAAAGTCCTGTAAGTTTGATTAGTGGATATTTGATCCACATTGACCCACTTACCTAACTCCATGTGTTATGACTAGTTAATTTTTCCAAGGCAAGAACAGTTATTATTGGTAATTCATTCACAATATTTATTAGACTATTAAACATAATAGTAATTTTAATATATTAATTCTGTAAACAAAAAGTATAAATAAATGTTATGTGCTATTTAAGCCCAGGGACATTCTCTAAGCATGGATTTTTTTTTTTTTTTTTTTTTTTTTTTTTTTTTATTATATAGTTTTATTTTTTTAATGGGGTGACATCAATAAATCAGGATACATATATTCAAAGATAACAAGTCCAGGTTATCTTGTCGTTCAATTATGTTGCATACCCACCACCCAAAGTCAGATTGTCCTTTGTCACCTTCTATCTTGTTTTCTTTGTGCCCCTCCCCACCCCCTATCCCTCTCCCATTCCCCCCTCCCCCCCCGTAACCACCACACTCTTATAAATGTCTCTTAGTTTCACTATTATGTCCCACCTACGTATGGAATAATACAGTTCCTGGTTTTTTCTGATTTACTTATTTCGCTTCGTATCATGTTATCAAGATCCCACCATTTTGCTGTAAATGTTCCGATGTCATCATTTCTTATGGCTGAGTAGTATTCCATAGTGTATATGTGCCACATCTTCTTTATCCAGTCATCTATTGATGGGCTTTTTGGTTGTTTCCATGTCCTGGCCACTGTGAACAATGCTGCAATAAACATGGGGCTGCATGTGTCTTTACGTATCAATGTTTCTGAGTTTTTGGGATATATACCCAGTAGAGGGATTGCTGGGTCATAAGGTAGTTCTATTTTCAGTTTTTTGAGGAACCACCATACTTTCTTCCATAATGGTTGTACTACTTTACATTCCCACCAACAGTGTATGAGGGTTCCTTTTTCTCCACAGCCTCTCCAACATTTGCTGTTACCTGACTTGCTAATAACAGCTAATCGAACAGGTGTGAGGTGGTATCTCATTGCCGTTTTGATTTGCATTTCTCTAATAGCTAAAGAAGATGAGCATCTTTTCATATATCTGTTGGCCATTTGTATTTCTTCCTGGGAGAAGTGTCTATTCATATCCTCTTCCCATTTTTTTATTGGATTGTTTGTTTGTTTGTTGTTGAGTTTTATGAGTTCTTTGTATATTTTGGATATTAGGCCCTTATCTGAGCTGTCGTTTGAAAAAATCATTTCCCATTTAGTTGGCTTTCTGTTTATTTTGTTATCAGTTTCTCTTGCTGAGCAAAAACTTCTTAGTCTGATGTAGTCCCATTCATTAATTTTTGCCTTCACTTCTCTTGCCATTGGAGTCAAATTCATAAAAAAGCATGGATGTTTTTGACAGCACCAAATATCAAAAATCATTTCACATGAAACAAATATGGACGTTTTTGATAGAACCAAACATCAAGAACCTTTTTATGTGGACCAAATGTCTCTGTGGATGTTTTGGACAGGACCAAGGGTAAATTGAATAGAAAAGCTTAGTTATTAGACTTCTTTTGGCTTTGTTAAATACTCAAACTTAATATCTGCAGGTTTAGAGGATTTATTCTTTTTTTTTTTTTTTTTTTTTTTAATTTTTCTGAAGCTGGAAACAGGGAGAGACAGTCAGACAGACTCCCGCATGGGCCCGACCGGGATCCACCCGGCACGCCCACCAGGGGCGAAGCTCTGCCCACCAGGGGGCGATGCTCTGCCCATCCTGGGCGTCGCCATGTTGCGACCAGAGCCACTCTAGCCCCTGAGGCAGAGGCCACAGAGCCATGCCCAGCGCCCGGGCTATCTTTGCTCCAATGGAGCCTTGGCTGCGGGAGGTGAAGAGAGAGACAGGGAGGAAAGCGAGGCGGAGGGGTGGAGAAGCAAATGGGCGCTTCTCCTGTGTGCCCTGGCCGGGAATCGAACCCGGGTCCTCCGCATGCTAGGCCAACGCTCTACCGCTGAGCCAACTGGCCAGGGCAGAGGATTTATTCTTTACCTTTGAAATGTAAAGTTTTACACTACGTTTCAGAGTTGAAAATTTTTGGTTAATTTTAGGTACTCAGTGAGTCTCTATAGTGTTAGATTCATCTCCTTCCTGGTACTAGAAAGTTTTCTTAGATTATAGTTTTTAAAAAAAATAGCTTCCAGTGTTGATACTGCACTGGAGTGTTGATACTGTAAACTATACTCCTCCCTGCATTTTCATTACTTCCAATAATTCTTTCTCTCTCTTTTTTTTTTTTATAGTGGGGAGGGGGATAGACAGGGACAGAGAGCAGACAGATAGGAAGGGAGAGATATGAGAAGCATCAACTCATAGTTTCGGCCCTTTAGTTGTTGATTGCTTTCTCATATGTGCCTTGACTAGAGGCTCCAGCTGAGCCAGTGTCCATTTGCTCAAGCCAATGACCTTGGGTTCAAGCTCGCAACCTTGAGCTTCAAGCCAGTGACTTTTAGGCTCAAATCAGTGACCATTCGGTCATGTCTACAATCCCCCTCTCAAGCCTGTGACCCCATGCTCAAGCCAGTGACTGTGGGGTTCTGATCCTGAGTCCTCAGCATCCCAGGTCCACATTCTCTCCACTGTGCCACTGCCTATTTGGGCACTTTTTCTGGTCATTTTTACTTTTGTCTTTATGCTACTTTCTTTTCTTGTTTTGTTTTTTTCTGCTTTTCTTTAATACCTTTCATTAAATTATCATTTGAGTTTCTCCCACTTTAGGCACCTTATAATTTATTATTTATTTCTGAATTAATTTTGTCTTTTTTATATTTCTATTCTGAGTTCAAATATTTCTTATTTGTAATTTGTAAATTTCTGAGTCAAGGTGATTTTATATCATTAATTGCTTGCCCAACTATCTTTCTCAATGGACTATTGATTTACAATTTTCCTCTTTCACCATTTTTCTGTTTGTTTTGTTTTTTGGTAAGAAACACAGATTTTCCTGTTGAAATCCCTGTTGTATAAAATTCTATTTCTTGAATTTCTGCAATAATTTTGTATGAATGTGTTTTTCCTCATGTTCCATTTAAGATTTTCAGGCGTTTTAAAAGGTTTATAATTTAATGTAATCTTTCTGTCAGAATATATAATCAGTTATTTTGATAGTTCTTTGGAAGGTTTGTTTTATTTTATAGATTTATTTTGTATTGAAGAATCTTTTAAAATTTTCATTTCTTCTTGTTTCTTTCCTACCCCAATTCCAAAAGGTGATTCTGCCTTTATTTTTGTCTATTTTTTTCCCCTAGAATCTATGTTTTTAAAATCTAAACTTGAAATAGCATCTGACTCTTTAAATTTTGCCCTTTAAAGCATCACTGTCCTTTTCAATCACGTTTACTTTGGAGTTTATTCCTTATAGCCTATATTCGAAGCTACATGAATATACGATATTTTTAGTATTATCAGATTTGAGAGGAACTTCATCTTTCCGGTAGCAGCTTCTGACCAAATTTGGGCCCCTTTAATAACTTTCCTCTTCTGCTTCTCGCCCCAGTTTTTGGCCTACCTTTGATGAAGAAGAGTCTTGGAGCAGCATGAGGCTGTTTTGTAGTTGGTCATGGAGAGGATGCTATTTCAGGTTGGCTCCTCACTGGACCCAGCAAAGTGTCCTCACGCCTCCTGTTGTGCTGGTCATGAACGTTCTACCCTCTGATCCCAAGGCCCGAGCCATTTCCAAGATGGAACCTCGAGGGAGTACGGAGTTATTGACACCACCTGGACGGTACACGTGACTGAACCCAGTTAGAGCCTCCATGTAAACTTCTCTATATAATCTTCTGGAGGGCGAGTGCAGAAATTACTCATTTTGCAACAAGGAAGACAAACCTCTGAAGTCTCCTACATATTAAACCTAACACCTAGCAGTTAGAAGTCTTTCTTCAGTCTCTGCTTGCACTGTTGTTGAAAGGACAGTTTCAGATGTCACTGAGGAAAATCCCAAGATTGTGAACCAAAATGTTGGGGCTGGGATTTGCTATTCTTTTCTCTGTTCACTCAGAGTTAACATGGAATTTTGTTATTCTCTTTTAACTTATGCTGAGACGTATTTTCCATGTAGAATTACTCTTCTCTTATGTTATTTGTATTATCCTGAGAAGAAATATTAGGAGGTAGTTTTCAGCAAGGCTAAAACATAATTGTACATCTCCATTCAGTATTTTTATTTCATTTTTTTTCAATAATTGCACTAAAATTGGTTTTATCCTTTCAATGTAGATTAAAATGTTATTTATTTTAAAATGATATAAGTGGTTCTCACTTTTAAAATGTAATGTTCAGAACATTTATATCCACATAAGTGATATGTACTAAGGAAGGCATTTGGAATGCTATTTAATATTTCTGTGGTGCTTTCTCTGATGAAAGGTTCCTGGCACAGTTTGGAAGTGCTTTCAGAATTAGTTTCTATTCCACACTTTAAAATTACCTCAGTCTTTTCAGTTACACCGTACCTTTGGCATTCAATGATAATATTCTGCTTGAGTTTAGCACTGTCTTCATTATATACAACTATTATCATAAAATTGAGTTCAGTCTCACAGGATGCAGTTTTTCTGTCCTTCAGTCTGTTTATAGAATTGTTTTTCTGCTAAGAAGACAATTTTAATAGAATAATTTAAAACATTTTGGAAGAGCAAATGACTATTTTGAAGGAGGAAATGCAAACTTAGATGCATAATGCTAGTGCTTAACCTTAAAAATCACTCTTCTTACCTTACAGTTTCAAATCTCTTATGGGTAGTAAACATGTGTTGAATATCCATGAACACAATGAACATATCCAGTTCATCCTTTCCATTTCATTTTATGTTGAATAATAAATCAAACTGAGCCAGTTATTTTCATTTTAGTTAGCCTCCATAATACTTTTGCAAATACTTTATTTTAATTAGAAACTATTTTAAATATAGAATTTTATTAGCTCAAATATATATTTCATAAACATTTTATTTAAGTTGGTATCATGGATAACTACACAGATTTTATTTTATTTTATTTTATTTTTGAGGAAGAGTGACTCTTAATTTTTGTTTATGGTTTTATAATTCTCAGCATTGTGTTTCTATGACAATCTTTATCAACCCAATTAAATATCTCCTCTCATTCCTAGTTACTTACTTGTGTTCCTTTCTGTTTGTGCACTTGTGCTTCTAGTATAGGTGACTATTTCTTTTAACATAAAATAATAAAGAATAAAGAATACCAAAAAAAATGCAATGGTAATCAAAATACAAGTCTTTTATGTTTATCACATTTTTATAGCTCAGTGTTTCCATTCAGTTCTTTTTGTGCAATAAAAGACATTGATTTTAATTTCCCTCAAATATTAAATATTTTAAAGAAAGTGACCACATTCTTTATATTTTCTGTTTAGAATATAGTTATCTGCTGTCTTAAATGTGAACCCCATGATAGTCATTCAAAATGAAGATTTATACTAAAGTAAGTAATCTGTATTACTCTAATCATTTATCTTGTGTTTACTCTTTCAAATTCCCATGCACTGAAAAATCAATACACATCTCACACTATCAGAGTGGAGCATAGAGGTAGCATTATGCCATTGAGAAAAAACAAAGAGAAAGATTGGCTCATGTTAGGATACGTATGTAGGGAAATTTTATATGTCTGGGAAATGTATTTTTTCAAAAAGCTATTATACTTCCAGATATTAAAGAAAGTTAAAGTGATGGTTACTAAGATATACTGATTATATTTAGTTGGTAATAATAATTATCAGGTTGTAATTCCTACTCTTGGAACTAAAGCAGAGCCAAGGCCTGAAACCTAGAAGTTTGCCCATTTTGTAGTTCCGTCAAGCAGGGTCTGCCACATTGTAAAATTTGTAGATATTTTCAGAGATTAAAAATGTGAACAATTTTTCTTATTTTTTGTTTATCTTTTGATTTCCCCAATATAGCCAATACATTCATAATTTTTTCAAGTAAACCAGAAGATATTTCACATTATTTTAGGAAATCAATTTCTTCAGGTTTAATTGGTACACATAATATTGGTTTGCATCAAATCTCATAGCATTTTTGCTAAAAAAAAATAAACCTGTCAATCTAATAGAAATTTCTAATAGAATAATCATTATTCTAATTAGATACTATTAAATGTAGTAAGAGTATTGTCATGGAGACAATAACTACTCAGAGACCAGATGGAGTGCACCAAGGGACCTAGGGGAGACTGCCTCACAATCCCCTATACAGGTTTTATGGGAATGGCTCTGACCCCCAGTCCCTACAGGTGTTTATGGATACAAAATAGAAGTAGAGACAAGAATGAGGAAGTCAAAAAGGGGAAACTTCTTTAGAGCAGACGAAAGGGCAAGGGAAGTAGCTTCTTTATAAATATCTACCTTGTGTATTGATTAATTGGAATTGCTGATTCTATCCCTATTGTGTGCTGTGTTCATCATGTTCTGCGTTCAGTACTTTCCATCAGTTATGTTCTATGTTCCTATTCAGAACCTCTACAGAGTATAATCTCAAGTGTAATGTGCTTTTTGTTGATTAAAAAAAGGAAAATCAAATTGCTTTTTCCACAGAATGTAATAAAGGTCTTGGTATATGGATAGTCTCCCCCCATCTCCACCTTTATTTTGGATTTTAATTCATCAATCACATTGTAGTAGGAAGCAATAGAACAGAGGATAACAGACACTCAGTGTAAGGCCAGGAGCTGCCATCGTGGCCATTCACATGCAGGTTCCCATTGGATTCGGGAAGATGGTAAAGAAATGGCGGAGTCGGAGGATGGTGGGCCATCCTGTTTATTGGTGTCTCACCAAGACAGGCAAACCACAAAAGAAGACAAGGGAAAAGCAGAAAACTGGCTTTTCCCATGAAGGACAAGGAATCAGGGAGGCCCCTGCAATGGTGATAGCAGGAACTGAGAAAGCAAGCTCCTGGTCTGTCCCACTTTACAGTATAGAAATCAAAACCTTTAATCCAATATACAAATAAGGAAGTCTCTGATACAAAGTCACTTATCTGAGGCATAATGGGATTCCTCAATGGAATGCACCACCCAGATCATGCAATCAGTCAAGGGTGTGAGGAAAAGCTTAGTCTTGAAACTAAGCCTTAGGCTACAACAACCTGGCCTGCTTACAGCCTGTCCCCCACACCCAATACAAATCACAGCGAGCAAACATATATATCATATTTATAAACTTATTTGACCAACACTCAGATAATTTAATCAGAAGAAAGAGAATTTATTAAAAGCCAGTGGAGCATGCAGGTCTAGGAGCTCCAAAGACCCATGCTTGCCAAAGTTGATTGTCTTACAAGTTATATACCTTTTACAGAATACAGGTTTTCATGCAAGGGGCTTGTGATCCCTTTGTCTAGAAGTATATGTCATTCTCATGACTCCAAGATGGGAAGGTGAGTTTAAGTGGGGTCAGAAAAGAGGAAGAGGTTTGCAGACAACTGTTCTCAGTTATGTACAAGTTCTGTCTTCCTTGCTTTGTGTAGCAAGTGTCTCCAGGCAACATTTCAGAGAACCATAAGAAGTAGTTAATCTATAACTGGCTGACTCAATTACCCCTGCAGGTTCCTTTCTCTTTTATTCTTCTTCTTTCTTCCTCCTCAGGAAGAAGAGTGGGGGCCTGACTTCTCCTTCCTTAATATATTTTCATGATACCATTTGAATATGTTTATAGTTATTAGTTTCTTCACTAGAAATATTTTCAAATTAGCTAGAATGTTGTTAATAGTGTTATATTTTTTCCCCATAGAAAATATCAGGGATT
This sequence comes from Saccopteryx leptura, assembly GCF_036850995.1. NCBI lineage: Eukaryota > Metazoa > Chordata > Mammalia > Chiroptera > Emballonuridae > Saccopteryx > Saccopteryx leptura. Next base: position 175,200,296 of record NC_089504.1, on the reverse strand, counting down.
TCCAGATATTCTATTTTCAAAATGTTGTAGAAAATGATGTAAAGTGAATGGGAATTTTGGCAGAGGAGCAAGCCCTGTATAAAGAGAATGTGTGAGACAGAGAAAAAGAGAGAGAGAAAGAGAGTGTGTGTGTTAGCTGTGTATGTGGTTTGTGAGAACAAAGAATCCTAGAGCCATCAGGTGAATCTCTATTCTCCCACTAACTGACACAGGATTTGGTTCAAGAACATCTTTATGGGTTAACATACTAAAGTAGTGCTGGATTTGGGACTATAGATATGGGTATAGAGACACGTTGGTTTATTGTCTGAGAAAACTGTCAAATATTATCTCACTTTCTTATTTGGAAAAGCAGTGTAGACGAATATATTGTTACCTGAGTTATATATATAGTTATATGTATGGCCAGTAGCCACGGCCACCATCAGAGCTGCCTGGCCCATGCAGGTTCACATTTGACTTGAACAGACGGTAATGAAACAACAAAGCCAAGAACTGGTGGGTCATTACATTTAATCCTAGCTTACACCTGGTGGGCGAGAAACACACACAGTGAGAAAACACTTCCCTTTCCATTCAGGGCTCCTAAAGCCACTGACTTCACTGAGTATTCCTAGTATCAAAGGCTTCTACCTCACCAGCCTTATTCACCTCTGTTCCCCATCTCCTTCTCCTGCACAAACTCTGCACAAACTGGCCGCTCCTTCAGCACTCTGTCATCTTGGCTGCCTCTCCTCTGCAATGCTAATTTCAGGAATGGAGAGTGAGAGCAAGCCTCTAGTCTCCCCATTTTATAGTGTAGAAATCCAAACCATTAAGCCAATATAAAAATAAGAAAGTCTCTGATACAAAGCCACTTATCTAAGGCATAAATGGGATTCCTCATAAGAGTGCACCATCCCACATCATTCAACAGTCAAGGGGGGGTGTGTGTGGAAGATCTTAGTATTAAAAGGGCAGGAAAGGCTTAGTCTTAATACTAAGCCTTAGACTATAATGACTGTGCCAGCTTACAGCCTGTCCCCCTCACCCAATGCAAACTATAAGTGAGCAAACATATATATCATATTTACAAACTTATTTGACTGACATATAACATAAACTATTTTTTAGGCACAATGCATTGTAAAGTAAGTACATGTAAAATATTGATAAAATATTGGCATAAATCCTTTATTTTCAGTTAGCAAATTTATTAATAATTATAGCATAAATAAGTCTCTAATTATAAGGGTGAAGCAGAGGAGGTTACTGATGACTATTTTCTGTCTTTTAATAACCCATGGCAAACAGAGAAAGACAAATATGTTATGATCTCACTTTATGTGGAATCTAGAAAACAAAATAAGACTGTGGTCAGGCAGCTCAGATGGTTAGAGTATTGCCCCCATATGCAAAGGTTGTGGGTTCGATCATCAATAAGGGCACACAAGAATTAAATACAAGAATTAACCAATAGTGCATGGATAAGTGAAACAACAAATCGATGTTCCTTTTACTCTTTCTCAATCTTTCTCTCTCTTTTCCCATTTCCTCTCTACTGAAAATCAATCATTAAATAAAAAACAAAACTCACAGATACAGAGAACACATTAGGGGTTGCCAGATGAATGAAGTAGAAGTTGGGTAAAATGAGTAAAGGGGGTCAAAGTTACAAATATTTAGTTATACAATAAGTCATAGGGATATAATATACAACATGGTGTCTATAGTAATTACTATATTATATACTTGAAATTTGCTAAGAGATTAATTCTTGAGATTTCTCATCACATGAAAAAAAAATTCCTCTGGTTATGAATGTTAACTAGACATATTATTCTTATAACTTTAGAATATATACATATATCAAATTATTATGTTGTATACATGAAAGTACTATAATGTTATATGTTAATTATATAGCAATAAAAAAAGAAAAACCCACAGATATTTAACTGTCATTCCAGTTTTGCCAGTTCTTTCAATTATCTTTTATATAGTATATTTGGTTTTCTACAGAGAAATGTTGTAAATTTCCCAAATATATAGGTGGTTTGAGAGAGTGTTAAGGAAAGACAAGCTGGAAAATTTGATTATATTCCCTTGACAGTATCCTAGTAACTTCCTCCTCAAGGAGGTCCTATGTTTCTGAAGTTGTCATGTACAAGCAGTACAAAAAGCATATGGGAGCTTGCTAGAATCTCAAGACTCACTTTAAAATTATTGAATTAGAAGAAATCTGTAAGTAAGATCCTCAGGTTATTTATAGGCACCTCAGCATTTATAAAAAAAAATTGCTGCCTTAAAACAGTGGTATCTAAAAAATAGATATCAATCTTTAAGTTTGGTGCAAATGATAACCATAGTTTTAGTAAAATGTTTACTCTTGCATATTGTATAAGATGATATCAAATCATAGTCATTCTTAATTTAATTACACATAAAATTTTAATTTTGCTCTCCCATATCATAGCAGCTTATGAAAAGACCATTACTGGTTTTAAAAAGGCTTGTCAGCTCTTTACTTCAATTAAATGGAAATTATAGTCATGGACTTGAGCTGTGAGGATAGTCAGATATAATATGTTCAATAATTCTCCAGATAATTCTGAAAAACTTTTGGGATAAAGGTTTGGAGAAATAAGTGAATTCTTAGTAAAAAAAAATTCTAATATTTGCAGCATATACATTTCATTTTAGCAAGATGACAAATATATCCTCTGTGCTTTATAACATTCAAAGATTTAGAGTGAGAAAGAATAGAAAAAAAAAAAGACCACAAGAAATGGGTGGGTGTAAAGCCAGTTGCCATGGCCATCATCACAGCTGCCTGGCCCATGCAGGTTTGCATCTGATTTGGACAGACGGTAATGAAACAATGGAGCCAAGAACTGGTGGGCTATTAGCTTTAATCCTAGCTTGCACCCAGTGGGTGAGAAATACACACAGTGGGAAAACACTTCCCTTTCCATTCAGAGCTCCCAAAGCCACTGATTCTCCAAGTTTCCAAGAATCAATGGTTTATAGCTCACCAGCTTTATTCACCTCTGTTTCCCATCTTCTCTCTACATAAACTCTGCACAAACTGGCTTCTCCCTCAGCACTCCACCATCTTGGCTGCTTCTCTTGGCCTCCTCCACGTGGCCTTTCTCTGCTCTTCTCTCTAATGCTAATGTCAGGAACTGAGAGAGAGCAAGCCCCTGGTCTGTCCCCATTTTATAGTGTAGAAATCAAAACCTTTAATCCAATATATAAATAAGGAAGTCTTTGATACAAAGTCACTTATCTGAGGCATAATGGAATTCCTCATGAGAGTGTACCACTCCACATCAAAAAGGGTGGGAAAGATTTAGTCTTAAAACTAAGCCTTAGGCTTTAAGGATGCTGCCTGCTTATAGCCTGTCCTTCACATCCAATGCAAAGTATTAGTGAGCAAACATATATATCATATTTACAAACTTATTTGACCAACAGTGGGTGTAGACTATTTTTTCCTTGTAAACTGTTAAAATCTCTGTCTAGAATTGGATTTACTTTGTTTATCATTTCATGTAGTAAATTAACAGGAGCTGATATAATCCCAGGAGAAACAGAGAAGACTCAGATGTACAAAGCCTTTTTTCCATGTGATTAAGCTACAGTGTAAAGTACATTACAGGTAAGTGCCCAATTATTAGAAGCCGGTTTTCTCTGAAGCAGCTTCCATGCACAACCTTGCCAGAACAGAGCTTGGGGAGAAAGGGTGCCAGTGGGTTCGATCAAAGAAGTGCTTTCAAATTTAGTACGGTGTTTTCTGCTAGAAATGTTTCCTTATTCATTGCATATCTAGTACACATGAAAACTGAACATAAACAGTAATACAAAAGAAAAAAAAAGAGTAGCTTACCCAGCAGAGAAATTTAAAAGGCACCAAAAGGCAACATGTCATGTATGCATATGAGATTTATGGGCTGTACATAGGCTGGATCTTATTAACCAGGTGTGTCTTATTCACATTGTACTTCTTTGGGCTTCAGTTATCTGATGAAAGAATGGTGTACATCTCATAGTTTCTCAACTCTCTCTGCACATTGTACTTATCTGAAGAACTTTTAAAATCACTCATACCTTTTTTCCAGGCACAGATTAGGTACAGATTATTATTTATTAAGCTCCCTAAGTGGATCTAAGTATAACCAGGCATTAGAAACACTGAACTACATACTCACTTAAGTCTCTTCTACATTTAATCTTCTATGATGTTTAGAAAAGCTCCATCTCCACCAGTTTTCCCCATCCTCTTCACTTCTTGGCATAAAATGGAAGAATAAGAAACCTAAGATAGATATTATTTCAGTTGCAAGTTGTACAAATAAATATTTGATTTCTTCATATGCATATGACTTCATGGTTACAAACCCAGGTATAAACCATGTCAGAAAAAGCTATTTCATATTAGGAATGCAATAACTGGGAAGACAATATACACCTAAAATATTCTGGATAATATGTTCCTCTATTTTAGAATCATATTCTTTTTATCTCAGAGTGTTCTGTCAGGAAGATTTTTAAAGTAAAATCCTCAATGAAATCATTCGGCTTGACAAGACCCAGGATCTGATTCCATTATTAAATTTACTAGAACTTATATGCATATTATAAGCACTCTGAGGCACATTATGAAGAGTTTTCCAGCCATTCCCTAATAAGAAATGAGAACATGAAATTTTGTGACAATATTTTTCATATATTAAAATATTTTGCATAATTTATATTTGTTCTATATATATAGAAAAAAAAATAAAGATTTTTTGAAAGTTAAATTACTGTTTTCAGCAGGACCTCGTGGCACAATGGTAGCACATCTGACTCCAAATAACTGTTTTATCCCATATTAAGAATTTACCTGAAAATAGTGATTACACTAAAAAAATAACTGTTTTGTAGTAAGTCATTATTAGTAAGGCAAATTTAAAAAACAATATAAAAAATAAATTAATTAGTGGAAACTATTTATTTCTTAGCAGCTCTTGTTGAATAAATGAATAAATTTAACAATAAGCACCTTAGCTTGATAGACTTATGGAGGGCAAATAGGACTATGGATTGCTACTAATGAGCTAGGCCTATGAACTTGAATAAATCATGGAACTCTTTATTTGTGAAATAAAAGATTTCAGCTTGATTTTCTTGATGTGATTGTTATGATCAGTATCGAACATGTAGAGTACAATGAAATATATATAGAGAGAATAGATAGATAGATAGATAAATAGATAGATAGATGATAGATAGTGTCAGCATAAAAAAAACTTCCAAACCTGTAAAAACTTTTATGTTCATTTGAGCCAAATGATCTACAATTGCCAGGAAGCAAAGTTCTAATGAAATGAGAAAGTGCTCCAGAAAATGGCGATTTCATCACTTATTTTATACATCAGAATCAAAGGGAAAGACATAAGGGGGTTACATGAAATTGATTGGTGATAGATTAGGAAGGTGGGGAGAAAGCAAAGTGAGGGAGGGGAGGGAATCTCTAGGGTTGGGTAAAAAGTAAAAGTATATATGCTGAAAGTTCTTTTACATAGGCGGGAACAAGATAGTTAATAGTTAATAGTTCACATAACAATAGCAATGAGGAGTTTGTTGGCTTCTGCTCTGGTGAGATGTTTGGCTTGATGGAGAAGGAAGATGATCTTTACATTCCAAAGGCATGTTATCAGGTGCATTATCATAGATGCAAAAGACAACAAACAAGCTTGAGTAAAAGCAAGCACTGACTCTTGTTGAGAGAAAGTTCTCTAGGACATGACTACCCACCATAAATGGCTAGTAAGAAAGGTTTGATTTAGACCACCCTGTGTTTACTTTAGCACCCTGGGTTCTCAAGGTTATTGTGTTGACTTTCCCTGAGCTTGTCAGGTTAAATTAGTGGCCACATCTTGATTTATTTTAAACAATTTTTCTTTTCATTTTTTTTGTTGTTGTTGTTGTCCACGATGGACAAACAGACATGGATAAGAGAGAAAGGGAGAGAGAGAGATGTGGCCAAACTTAAAATTGGTTTTAGATATTGTTAGTCAAATATGTTTGTAAAATATGATTTTTATGTTTCCTCTCTTATAGCTTGCATTGGGGGCTGGGCAGCACCAGGTAAATGTGGTCTGTGAAATTGCAAATTACCTTCTGTTGGTCAAATAAGTTTGTAAATATGATATGTATGTTTGCTCGCTTATAGTTTGCATTGGGTGTGGGGAATAGGCCGTGAGCAGGCAGGGTAGTGATAGCCTAAGGCTTAGCTTTAAGACTAACTTTTCTCCACACCCTTGACTGTTGCATGATATGGGGTGGTGCACTCTCATGAGAAATTCCATTATGCCTCAGATAATGACTTTGTATTAAAGACTTCCTTGTTTGTATATGGGATTAAAGATTTTGATTTCTACACTATAAAATGGGGCAGAGGAGCCCATGCAGGAGGAGAACAGAGAAAGGCCACCTGGAGGAGAGGAGAAACAGCCAAGATGGCAGAGTGCTGAAGGAGAAGCCAGTTTGTGCAGGTTGTGCAGAGAGGAGGAGATGGGGAACAGAGGTGAATAAAGCTGATGAGGTACAACCCTTTGATTCTAGGAAAACTCAAATAAGTCAGTGGCTTTGGGAGCCCTGAATGGACAGGGAAGTGTTTCCCACTGTGTGTATTTCTTGCCCACCGAGTGCAAGCTAGGATTAAAGCTAATGGCACGCCTGTTCTTGGCTCCATTGTTTCATTACCGTCTGTCTGAATTAAATGCAAACCTGCATGGGTCAGGTGGCTGTGATCGTGGCCGCAGCTACTGGCTTTACACCTTCCTGCTTGGGAAGGGGCATTATTTTGCTAATGTTTGCTGGAGGAGAGGTTTTCATGCCAGAAAGTTTTGAAAAGAGAGAGAAAAAAACAGAAGACAGAAGCCATGTTTGCCGAGAGCAGAGAGAATGCAGAGTGATAAGAGAGAAGCCATGTTGGTAGGGAAAGAGAAGGTGTGCGGATAGGAAACCAGAGCTGAGGGGTTTTGCGAGCTCTGCTGAGACTGGTGGGGCCTTTGATTCTAGGAGAAACCGGAGAAGATTCTTCTGGTTGTGGAACCGGAGAATGCATCAGGGCTTTGGGAGCTCTGAATGAGTGAAAGGGAATGTTTTTCCTGCCTGTTTACTCATCAGCCAGTGAGAGACTTTAATAAAGGAACAGCCCACCATTTTTAGGCCCCACTGTTTCTCTACTATCTTCCCAAATCCAGTTAAGAACCTGCATGTGAATGGCCACAACAGCAGCAGCCTCTGGTCATACAGATATATTTGTCTAATTCATTGTGCTGAAACTAGTATAACTACTGTGTGTGTGTGTCTATGTGTGTGTGTGTGTGTGTGACAGAGACAGAGAGAGAGAGAGAGAGAGAGACAGAGAACATTAGTTTTATGTGTATTAGTTTATGAAATGATTTTGTATGGAGAACATCTGTGTGGATAATTCTTCTTGATAAACACACCTTAAGGATTATCATCAAGTTCAATGATACCTTGCTCAGTGAGAAGAAAATTCAATTTAGGTAAGGTCCATGTTTTGGAAAACTGCAGATTAATAGACAAGAGTACTGTTTTTCTTTTTCTTTTTTTTTTGTTTTTGAGAGAGCAAAATTAAAAGTCAAAGCTTAAAAAATAAGTCTTTTCCATGATGACATAAAATCATTTATGACAACATGTATGAAACTTGATAACATTATACTGAGTGAAATAAGTAAATCAGAAAAAAACACTAAAAACTGTATGATTCCATACATAGGTGGGACACAGAATTGAGACTCATGGACATGGCAAGAGTGTGGTGGTTACCAGGTGAGGGAAAAGGAGGAGAGGGAGGGGTTGGGGGAGGGAAGAGACATAAAGAAAACCAAATAAAAGGTGACAGAGGACAATTTGACTGTGGGATGATGGGTATATAACATAATCAAAAGTCAAAATGATCTGGAGATGTTTTCTCTGAATCTATGTACTCTAATTGATCAATGTCACCCCATTAAAATTAATTGTCTAAGTAAAATTTTTTAAAAATAAGTCTTTTCCAAGTAGATTGTAAGGGGAAATTTTTCTCACTCTTTTTAGTACACATGAAATAGATTAAAATATTATTGCTAAAGATATCTGCTAGGCTTTCCTAATGCTCACAAATCTTATTCTAATCTTAACTTGAGTTTACAGATCATTACTGAGGTACTTTCCAAAATAGCTCAAAGTATCTTTATAACGAGAAAGATTTAGCAAGGACAACCACTTTATTCCACAACACATTTCTTTTTGGAGGGCAGATCTATTTAAATGCCTTCACCCAGCCCCACAGATTTCAGTTCATTGACAAACCTTTTAAAAGGGAAGGAGGAACTGAAGCCACGTCCTCTTTCAATCATTCTGAGTTCATTACATAACAAAAAAAGACAGAAAATTATAGTTTAATTAAGGGTATATACCATGAATCAGAATACAGAATAGATTTTACACAATGTGTAGGTTTCAGGATAAAACTTTTCAAGAATTAAAGAAACTTTGGTGAATTTTTGCTAGAGCATTTAATCACAAAGATTTGAGAAGGAAGTTCTTATTGCTGACATTTCTACTAGGTTACCTTTGTCATCCAACTGAAATCCGCCCAGATGGTATTTATTCTCTTGAGTGTTGAGGTGCTACATAAAAGATGGTCCTGACAATAGTAATTAGATCTTCTTTATTGATAAGAAGCTTTAAATCTGTATGTTTCTTTGGAGCCAGCTTTTTTCTTTTTTTGTGTAAAGACTTTTCTTTTTAGGTTTCTCACTAAGATAAATAGTTTAAACTTGATTTTTAAAATGCTCTGTGGTTGTTTCAAAGTCAACTGAAGGATACAGGTCAATTTTCTTTAGGTTCATTTTTCTCTATCCCGTTTGAAGTGGATGCTGAGTTTACTCACAGGGATTTACTCTGGGGTAAATCTAATAAAATTTACCAGGAGTGAACTGGACTGTAGGATCAAACCAAAGGAGGACATTAAGATATAAAAAAAGTATTAATAATTTAATGAGTAATGCTTTAATTGATAAAATTTAAATAAATGGAATCAACATTTCCCTAAGAATATCTGACTTTATTAAATTTCCTGTAAGTATTATATTAGAATATCTTATCTTCATTATAGTTAAATAACTAATAGGTTAATATATATATATATATTAAGAAGGTGATAGAGTGATTATTTTTGCATACAAAGTCTGCATTTCTCCTTTATCATATAGTTTTATAATTACTTATTCTAATCATGTTTTTTTTTTTTAGTTTTTAAATAAATACACTAATTAAGCCTGACCAGGTGGTGGTGCAGTGGATAGAACGTTGACCTGTGACATTGAGACCAGGTTTTGAAACCCTGAGGTTGCAGGTTTGAGTGTGGGCTCATCAGCTTGAGCACAGGGTCACTGGCTTGAACATGGGATCATAGATATGACCTCATGGTTGCTGGCTTGAATTCAAAGGTCACTGGCTTGAAGCCTAAGATCTCTGGTTTGAGTCCAAAGTTGCTGGCTTGAGCTCAAGGTCTTGAGCAAGGGGTCACTGGCTCAGCTGGAGCCTCAGGTCAAAGCCTGTATGAAAAAGTAATCAGTGAACAATTAAAGTGCTACAACTACAAGTTGATGTTTTCATTTCTCTCCCTTCTTATCTGTCCTTGTTTGTCTGTCTGTCTCTCTCATGAAAATAAATAAATAAACATATTAAAAAATTGTAGTAATCTAACATATGGTAAGCACAGAAGACTAGATTTTGGTAGCCTTTATGTAAGTTTGAAACTATCCTAATAAAACCATGAATTAATCCTTTGTGAATTCACCCTCTGACTTAAAATTAAATATTTTCAGTAAAATGAAAGTTCTTCTATGCTTTTCCATGAATCTGTCTCCCATGCAATTCTGGCAGCAGTTATGATTCTAAGTTTTTTGTTTATATATTTTTTGCTTTTCTTGTATAATTTTACCATGTATATATGTGTCTCTCTAAACATGAAAGTTCCATTTGACTTTTAAGTACATAAAAATCATGATGTAATATATGTATTTCACGATTTAAAATTTTAACATTAAGTTTTATGATTCAATTGTGTTGTTAAAAAATGAAATAGTCTTTACCACTATGTCTTTTGCTCAATATATACATTACTTCACTTAATTATTACAATAGCTCCATGAAGTACATACATTTATTCCCATATTAGAGTGTAAGAAATCAAAGCTAAGAAAATTGAAGAAAATATGTCAAAGTCAAATTTCAGGAAGGTGAAGGACTTTGCCCTGGTTGGTAGCTAAACCTCTTTGACTCCTAAACCTGTTTAATGTAGCATAATTCAGATTCCCACATAGCAGAAAGAGCTCAAAGCCAAATTACTTTTGAGGTTGTAGTTTATCTCCATTTACACATTGTGCAAAGTAGAGGCATTTCCTCAAATTTGTCTGCATGAGAGGCAGAACAATGGCCTCCCTAGGATGTGAACATGTTATGTTATATGATAAGGGAGAATTAAGGTTGGAGATGAAATTAAAAGTGATAGCTAATCATAACATCAAGAGATTATCCTATTTATGTGGGTATGCTCAATGTATTCACAAGTGTCCTTTAAATGTGGAAGAGGGAAGCAGAGAGTAAATGAATAAACCTGCTTGAATAAATTTCCAACATGATAAAAAGCATTTATGTCTGCTAGTATATTTTATTTTTCAACATCAAAGTTGAAACTTTAAAATTTTTAATTAGTAGGTTTTGTTGATTAATGTACTGACATAGTTCAAATTCAAAATGTGTAAAGGAACTAACAATGAAAAAGTCCATATGACATACCTGGTCTTCAATTACTGTCTTTCCTTGAACACAACTAGGATCATTTTCTATGGTTATTTTCCATACATTTTATATTTATATAACCTAATGTATATATAAATACATACACACACCTTCTATTTTCACACAACTGATAGCATATGTATACTATTGTATGGTTTCACTTTTTTACTTAGAAATACATTGGAAATCATTCCATTTCATTGTGTAAAAAGCTTTTTTTTATATTTTTAAACTAGTTGCATAGGATTTATTACACTGATGCATCATATAAAGTCTGTTTTACCCAAACTTTGTAAACACAATATGTTTTTAAGCTTTTTAATTATTGCCAATATTAAAGGAGAAATAAAACTATCAGCATACTTTTAATTTGTATTTATTTTATTATGATTGAGGATAAGTATTTCTCATCATTTAAGATTCCTTTGCATTTTCTTCTCTGAGAAATCTCATTATAGCTTGTGCTCATTCTTCTTTTATTATTGATTTTTCTATTATTGCTATATAAGAGCTCTTTATATATTATGAAAAATAGTACTCTCTCTGTGAAATGAGTGACATTATTTTTCTGTAGAGCTTCTTGTTATGTAACTGAGTTTGTCAATATTTTATTGTAATGTTAAATATAGTTTTAGTCATATATATATATATATCTTTGATGAATCTGAAATAAATCCTAATGTAAAGAATGAAGTTTAGTTCTATCATTTTTGAAACATATGACTACCATGTTTTCCCCACATTTATTTTTCTATTGATTTAAAATGTCATTTTTAGCCAATTTAATTCTGAATGTGTTTTTGTTATATTTTCCAGTTTATTATGTTATGTATGTCTCTTCTTATTCACCTAATACTACACAGTGCTTAGTACTAGGTTCTTTTAGCAGAACTCAAAAAATTTCTGATTACTAAAGGAAGGATCATGATCCCTGAGGATGTTATATATATGGGGTCTTTTTGAGATGAGAAAAGGGAGGACTTTCTTCCATTTTGGGGAGAGTGGAGTTAATGTAAGAGCATCTGAAATAAGGAACTAGAAGAGAAAAGAGAAGATGACATGTGATATGTTTTCTCATTTAGCTAATAAAATAGTTTTAATACTCTGTAGAAAGGGAATGGGCAAAAGTGAAATAAAGTTTGTATTGAAAAAGACTAAAAGTAGAAACACAAATATTGCTCCCTGGAGGTTTGTATGATAAATTGTAAAATGAAGTCAACAACAGGGCCATTTTCCTTCAACTTTATACCCATTTTTAGCTATCATGAAATAAAGCCCATGCTGACACTGAGTGAATTCATCAGACTATATTCTCATAACATATTCAAACAAGTAGTATTTACTCCTAGTGTGGTGGTAAGATTTTCCAGTTAAAAGACTAGAATAAAATAACAAGAGTAGATTTGTTTTTGAGAATTTGTTTGATTCTTTCCCCCACTGTTGCAATCCACTCCATATGTCTCTGACAAAAAAATACAAAACATTATGAAGGGTGAAGCTGGAGTGGGCTTTGAGATACAAATAAAATGATGTCTTGAGTGTTCAAAGCTAGAAGGTATAAGTTGACCATTCACGTTAATAACATTATCAACATTTAAAGATTTTACAGCCTACAAAATTAGATTTAAAATATAATACCATATATTGAAAGAAAAATATGGTCATACTACATAAAGATATGGGTCTTTATTAAAGTGCTATATGTGTTCAATAAATATAAAAAGGGGAAGAACAACTAACTAACTTAGTTTAAAAAAGAAAAAAATAAGTACTGGCTGGCTAGCTCAGTGGTAGAGTGTCAACCCAGCTTGTGAAGGTCTCAGTTTGATTCCTGGCCAGGGCACACAAGAGAAACTCCCAAATGCTTCTCCACCCCTCCCCCTCTCCTTTTTCTCTGTCTGTTTCTTCCCCTTCTACAGCCAAGTTTCCATTGGAGCAAAGTTGGCCCCGGCGCTGAGGATGGCTCCTGGCCTCTGCCTCTGGTGCTAGAATGGCTCTGGTTGCAATGGAGCAATGCCCCAGATGGGCACAACATTGCCCTTGGTGGGCATGCTGGATAGATCTTGATCGGCGCCTGTGGGAGTCTGTCTCTCTGCTTCCCCGCTTCTCACTTCAGAAAAATACAAAAAATAAAAAAATAAAAAAAATAAAAAATAAATTATAACTAAAAGTAAGATACAGACTTTATTTTGAATATTACTTTGAACACAAAAAAGGATGATAGTTTAACGTGAACTAGGTATGTGATGATATTCATCAGAACTTTGTTGTTTTCCTCAGATGTTATTTATATTTTGTTAGATTAATACTTACATTTCATTTTAAGTGTTCTAATGTAAATGGTACTGTGTTTTTAATTTCAAATTCCAGTTGTTCGTATCTGGCAAGTAGGAAGATTATTAACATTATATATTAACCTTTTATTCTCCAAATTGCTATTACCATTTATGAGTTCTAGAATTATTTTAGTCAATTCTTTCAGGTTTCATAAATAAACAACCATATCATCTGCAAGCAAAGCCAGCTTTATTTTTTCTTTCTAAATCTATATACGTTTTGTTTTATTTTATTGTGTTACTACATTAGCTATGACTTCCGTGTAACATTAAATATGTAATGAGAAGGGACATCTTTGCTTTGTAATCTAAGGAGGAAGACTTCAAGTTCTTACAATAAAGTCTGATTTTAGCTATAGGTTTTTCATAAATGTTCTTTATCAACTTGAGGAAGATTTCCTGTATTCTTCATTTACTGAGAGTTTTTATCATGAATAGTTTTGGGATTTTTGTCAAGTATTTTTTCTATATATATTTATATGAGCATGTCATTTTATTGTTTTGCTTATTTTGGTGATGGGTTATATTAATTGATTTTCAAATGTTGAACCAGCCTTGTATATCTGGGATACATGTTACTTGATTTCCTTATGTTTTGTTGAAGATTTTTACATCTTTATTCATGAAAGTTATTGGTATCTAGTTTTTATTCTTGTGATGCCTTTTTCTGGTTTTCATATTAGGGCAACATTGGGTTTAAAGAAAGAGTAAAAAAAGGATTTCCTCTGTTCTCTGAAATAGATTGCAGAGACTTGATATAATTTCTTATTAAACCTTTGATAAATTCACCATTGACTCCATTTGGGTCTAGTACTTACTGTTGTGGAAAAGTATTAATTACTTATTAAATTTCTTGGGTAGATATAAACCTGTTAAAGTTTCATATTTCTTCTTGTATGAATTTTGGCAGATTGTGTCCTTCAAGGAATTGGTCTGTTTAAGCCAGATCATCACATTTCTGTGCCTAGAGCTGTTCATAGTATTCCTTTCTTATATTAAGATGTTCATGTGATCTGTAGAGATGTCTTCTTGTTCATTTTGGTTATCAGTAATTTGTGTTCTCTTTTTTTGTTTGTTTCTTTTAGATAGCCTGGATAGAGGACTATTGATTTTATTAATTTTTTTCAAGGAAGCAGCTTCTGGTTTTTATGATATTTTTAATTGAGTCTCTGTTTTTATTAATTTATGCTCTAATTCCCATTATTTATTTTCCTGCTTCTTTTAATTGTTTCCTAAAGGAGAAACATAAATGATTAATTTCAGATTTTTTTCTTTTCCAATATAATGTTTCAATGATAGAAACTTTTCTCTAAGTACTGCTTTCACTGCACTCTACAAAATTTGATAATCTGCGTTTTAAATTTCGTTTAGTTCAAATTATTTTTAAATTTCTACTAAAATTTCTTTTTTGGCCCATGCATAATTTAGAAGTATGTTGTTTAATCTAAATGTATTTGGGGTTTTCCAGGTATTTTTCTGTTATTGATTTCTAATTAAATTCCATGGTGGTCTGAGAGTGAACATTGCATGAATTCTTTTTTTTTTAATTTGTCAAGATGTGTTTTATGGCCCAGAATGTGGTCTGTGTTGGTGAATGTTACATGTGAGCTTGAGAACAAAATGAACTCTGCTGTTGTTAGAAGAAGTAGTCTATAGATATCGATACTATCTAGTTGATTAATTCTGTTGTTGAGTTTCACTATTTACTTACTGATTTTCTGCATTCTGTTAATTTCTGAGAAAGGGGTTTTAAAATCTTAAAGTACATTAGTGGATTCATGTATTTTTTTTCTTTGCCTCATGTATTTTGACACTCTTCTTAGACTCATAAATATAAATATTAATAATTGTATGTCATTTTAGGGGATTAACTCTTTTATCATTATGCAATACCTTTCATTTCTCCCTGATAACTTTTTATATTTTGAATTTACATTTTCTGAAATTAATATGCCTACCTCTGCTTTCTTTTGATCAGTGTTAGCAGGGCATATATTTTTCTATCTATTTAGTTTTCATCTATACGTGTCTTTCTATTTAAAGTGAAATTCTTGTAGATAACTTATAGTTGTGTCTTGTTTTTTGTTCATTTTGGGCATTAGACTTTGATATTCAAAGTGATTATTGACATACTTGAATTATCTAATATCTAAAAAATGTGTTGTCTTTTTCTATTTGTTATTCTTGCTCTTGGTTCCTGTTTGTCATAGTTAAGAATTTTTCTTTCATTTTCTCTTCTTTATTAGTGGTTTTCTTATATTGAACTGAGTATTTATGATTACAAAGATTTGCTGTTGTCTGTCATATAAGCAGAATGGCTTAGTAATGAATGCTTATTTTTGTTTTTCTTTAATAAAAAAAATGCCAATTCTATCAAACATTCAAAGAAGACTTGGTTCCTATTCTAATCAAAGTCTTCCAAAAAATTGAAGAAGAAGCAATACTTCCAAACACATTTTATGAGGCCAACATAACCCTCATACAGAAACCTGGCAAGGATGGCACAAAAAAAGAAAACTACAGACCAATATCTCTAATGAATACATATGCTAAAATACTAAACAAAATACTGGCAAATTGAATACAACAACATATTAAAAAAATAATACATCATGATCAAGTGGGATTCATCCCAGAATCTCAAGGATGGTTCAACATACATAAAACGGTTAACGTAATACACCATATCAACAAAACAAACAACAAAAAGCACATGATCTTATCAATAGATGAAGAAAAGGCTTTTGATGAAACACAACACAATTTTATGTTTAAGACTCTCAACAAAATGAGTATAGAAGGAAAATATCTCAACATGATAAAGGCCATATATGATAAACCATCAGCCAACATCATATTAAATGGCATAAAACTGAGGACTTTCCCCCTTAAATCAGGAACAAGACAGGGTTGTCCACTCTCTCCACTCTTATTTAATGTGGTACTAGAAGTTCTGGCCAGAGCAATCAGACAAGACAAAGAAATAAAAGGCATCCATATTGGAAAAGAAGAAGTAAAGGTATCACTTTTTGCTGATGATATGATCCTATACATCGAAAACCCGAAGGACTCCACAAAAAGATTATTAGAAACAATAAACCAATACAGTAAGGTCGCAGGATACAAAATTAACATACAAAAGTCCATAGCCTTTCTATATGCCAACAATAAAATATTAGAAAACGAACACAAAAAAATAATCCCCTTCACGATTGCAACAAAAAAAATAAAATACCTAGGAATAAACATAACAAAGAATGTAAAGGACCTATATAACAAAAACTACAAAGCATTGTTAAGAGAAATACAAAAAGACACAATGAGATGGAAAAATATCCCTTGTTCTTGGATAGGAAGAATAAATATAATTAAAATGGCCATATTACCCAAAGCAATATATAAATTTAATGCAATTCCCATCAAAATTCCAATGACATTTTTTAAAGAAATGAAACAAAAAATCATCAGATTTATATGGAACTATAAAAAACCCCGAATAGCCAAAGCAATCCTAAGGAAAAAGAATGAAGCTGGAGGCATTACAATACCTGACTTGAAACTATATTATAGGGCCACGATAATCAAAACAGCATGGTATTGGCAGAAAAATAGACACTCAGACCAATGGAACAGAATAGAAAGCCCAGAAATAAAACCACATATATATGGTCAAATAATCTTTGATAAAGGGGCCAACAACACACAATGGAGAAAAGAAGCCTCTTCAACAAATGGTGTTGGGAAAACTGGAAAGCCACATGCAAAAGAATGAAACTTGACTACAGCTTGTCCCCGTGTACTAAAATTAATTCAAAATGGATCAAAGACCTAAATATAAGACCTGAAACAATAAAGTAATAGAAGAAGACATAGGTACTAAACTCATGGACCTGGGTTTTAAAGAACATTTTATGAACTTGACTCCAATGGCAAGAGAAGTGAAGGCAAAGATAAATGAATGGGACTACATCAGAATAAAAAGTTTTTGCTCAGCAAGAGAAACTGATATCAAAATAAACAGACAGCCAACTAAATGGGAAATGTTATTTTCAAACAACAACTCAGATAAGGGCGTAATATCCAAAATTTACAAAGAACTTATAAAACTCAACAACAAACAAACAAACATTCCAATAAAAAAATGGGAAGAGGACATGAACAGACACTTCTCCCAGGAAGAAATACAAATGGCCAACAGATATATGAAAAGATGCTCATCTTCATTAGTTATTAGAGAAATGCAAATCAAAACTACAATGAAATACCACCTCACCCCTGTTAGATTAGCTATTATCACAAGACGGGTAATAGCAAATGTTGGAGAGGCTGCGGAGAAAAGGGAACTCTCATCCACTGTTGGTGGGACTGTAAAATAGTACAACCATTATGGAAGAAAGTATGGTGGTTCCTCAAAAAACTGAAAATAGAACTACCTTATGACCCAGCAATCCCTCTACTGGGTATATACCCCAAAACCTCAGAAACATTGATACGTAAAGACACATGTAGCCCCATATTCATTGCAGCACTGTTCACAGTGGCTAAGACATGGAAACCACCAAAAAGCCCTTCAATAGAAGACTGGATAAAGAAGATGTGGCACATATACACTATGGAATACTACTCAGCCATAAGAAATGATGACATCAGATCATTTACAGCAAAATGGTGGGATCTTGATAACATTATACGGAGTGAAATAAGTAAATCAGAAAAAAACAAGAACTACATGATTCCATACATTGGTGGAACATAAAAAGGAGACTAAGAGACATGGACAAGAGTGTGGTGGTTACCAGGGGTGGGGGGAGGGAGGACACAGGAGGGAAGGAGGGAGAGGGTTAGGGGGAGGGGGAGGGGCACAAAGAAAACTAGATAGAGGGTACGGAGGACAATCTGACTCTAGGCGAGGGGTATGCAACATAATTTAATGACAAGATAACCTAGACAGGCCCTGGACGGTTGGCTCAGCGGTAGAGCGTCGGCCTAGCGTGCGGAGGACCCGGGTTCGATTCCCGGCCAGGGCACACAGGAGAAGCGCCCATTTGCTTCTCCACCCCTCCGCCGCACTTTCCTCTCTGTCTCTCTCTTCCCCTCCCGCAGCCAAGGCTCCATTGGAGCAAAGATGGCCCGGGCGCTGGGGATGGCTCTGTGGCCTCTGCCCCAGGCGCTAGAGTGGCTCTGGTCGCAATATGGCGACGCCCAGGATGGGCAGAGCATCGCCCCCTGGTGGGCAGAGTGTCGCCCCATGGTGGGCGTGCCGGGTGGATCCCGGTCGGGCTCATGCGGGAGTCTGTCTGACTGTCTCTCCCCGTTTCCAGCTTCAGAAAAATGAAAAAAAAAAAAAAAAAAAAAAAAGATAACCTAGACATGTTTTCTTTGAATATATGTATCCTGATTTATTAATGTCATCCCATTAACATTAATAAAAATTTATTTAAAAAAATGCCAATTGAAGTGTATAAAAGTGAAATTATTAAGTTCTGCAATTTCTCTTAAAATTATTGATGACAAAATATGGAGCAAGAGAATTCTTGATAATTTTTGAACACTTGCTGTTTTGGAGATTTAATTATACTTATCCATTTTGGGGCATTTAATATTTTTTCTTATATAAAAAACGTTATAATTAATAACTTAAAATATCTTTCAGTTTCAAAATATTCTATAAATTATGTCACATATCTACAGATCATCTTAACATTAATATTATTGATAATTTAACATTCATGAATAAGAAAAACTTAGGTATAGATTGTTCTAGAAATGTTCCCCCAGCTACAGAATGAATCATTTTCAGGAGAGTTCCCAGTCTGGGTCCATCTGCTCGGGTTGTCCAGCACCCTTATGTTAGACTATGATATTCACTGTTATTGCCTGAGGTTCGAGCCAGACAAAACAAAACTGCTTTTGAGTGATGTTTTTTAAACTGATCTGAAATTGTAAAAAAATTTGTTTTGAGCTGTCATCTTTAAGAATAAAACCAGTTTTCTTTTGCTGCTACAGGTGAATGGCAGGAAATATTTAATTCATTTCAAAACTTCCAAGAACTTAGCAAAAAAGTTAGATTCTCTTGTGCTACATGTACTTTAATTTCATATCTTTGAAGAAGCAGGAAATGAATTGAACAAAGATTTATGCCATTTAATGTTACAGTTGATTACCAACTGAAATTGAAAGAATGCAATTTTTATGGCTTTATGTAAAAGTAAGCTATAATTCAGGATGAAATGGTGAATAGAGATTGGCTAAACAGACAGATTTAATTTTTAAGAATATATGTTATCTTACAGGAAATATTTATATAAATTAAGGAAGTTAAACCTCTACATTATTTGTTTTAAATAATTTATCTGACTTGGTACTTGTCAAATATATTTCTTAAATAGAATTTCATTAAGTAACCTCTCCTAGTAATATTTTAAATTTGTGTTCTTTATTACCAGTACACCCAAATTATTTTTTAAAAATCACATAAAATACTGAAATTCTACCCATGTATTTAATTTCCTGAATTAAACTATTACTATCTGACATTTGTTTTTTAAATTCTACAATGTCTAATATGTTCTAAATTAAATGTTTAGTAATCTTCTACAAATTATTTCTATTAATTAATGTTGGATATATGTAGTTATATTGCTTTTTTTTTTTCACAGAAAGATAGCTTTACTAAGATAATTAATCTCATCCTGTTAAGTAGCAGGAACCTTGTTTTGAGAAGCATAATTAAGGAAAAAACTAATTGTTAACAAGAATAAATTTATTCCCTGTCCTTTTCTCCCCTACCACCACCAAACTATAGGGGATTTTCATAAATGCATTTAACCATCTATTTACTTCATAAATATTTTTGGGTGCTAACTATGTACTAGGTACAGTCCTAAATGTTACAGATTAAATTTATGAGATCTTCACTCTCCTTAGAGTTTATAGATTATCAAAAAAGATAGTTACTGAATTATTTGACATTCTTTAAACATATTATGCAATTCTATGTTTCTGTATATTGGACATGTTGATATTTCTGCTTTATATATTATTCCATATTGAGACAGCCTAATGAACTGCCTTTATCCTTCAGGTCAAGTTCCACAATGATTAATTGTCTAGTTTTCTTTATATAAAACTGCCTGTGAATTTTATTACTTCATTAATACTGTTAACTATATTTAGAAATAACACCTGCTAGTAGGCACAGACCACCTCTCCAAGAAGCTATAAAATATGGTTTTATTTGAATTTGTATAACAGATGTGTTAAGCCAAATTCGGAGGGACCCAAAACATGAAAGACAGGAACAAGGTCCGTCGTTTACACATCAAAGCTTTATTGTCTAGTTTGGCCAAGCAGCGGCAGCTCCAACAGAAATCTGAGGGAGAGCGCGCCGGCCCTTTGTTCTACCTAGTTTTTATAGTTTTGTAAGTGGGAAGTACAGAAGCAAAAATTGTAATTAGGAGCCCTTTACCACTATTGGTTATAGTCATATGTCCTTTAACATGATAGGACCATGTTCAATTTGCAAGCCATACATCAGTTTGGAGAAAACAAAATTTACAAGTCAACACAATGGTAGAAAGATGTCTCTTAACATATTAAAAGACATTCCTATATTTTCTAGTGTTCATCTGTCATCTCTCTGTCCAGAGTCACACGTGTTAACCACACACATTTACATAGGAGAGGTAGTTTCCATGGGGACAAATGCCCGCAAATGGCTCATTGCTATAAGAAAAGGTTTATTTGGCTTTTCTCTTCCTGCACCTGGCTAGCCATTCACCCCTTTCCCCACAGGTGTGGTGGAATGTCTGGGAATCCATGTTTTCCTCCCCTTCCATTTACAATACAATGCCAAGGGTCATCCTGGTTATGCCAATCACATAGTACAGAGACTATTCTCACAATTTCTCTGCATACTTTAACCCAAATTAATTAAATGTTCTCCAAGCCTCCTAAAATATTAATATTAATTCTGTAGCCTTTGGTACTTTGCAACACCTGCAGGTGAAGTGGCTCAGTGGCTCCTCAAGATGTATCATCTAACTGCACTTATTCACAATAAAAATAGATTGTTTTAATATCATTTATACTATTCATGTTACTAAATCAGCATATGTTTATTTAATTGGAAAATGAAGAAACTGCAAAATGAAAATGTTCAGTTTCACATATGGAGATAGCCCTACAGAGAATTATCTAAATGGAGATCTATTTTTCCCATGTGTCACAAAGCTTCAGACATAAAAAAATCAGTGTTGGCATGGATACTTCTCTGATATAGTCAGTTACAAGGAGTGGTTTTATCTTTATTTACCAGTATATTTGCTCTGTTGTTTGTTTCCTGTGCTTGAAAGATGGTTGCTATACTTATCTTTCTAAATATCAAGGGCAAATGATGACTACCAGCCAAGTTAGATACTTTTTTTTTCATGTATCATCAGCTTTTTTGGAAGTGCTACCCAGTAGACTGACACTTGTCTATAGTTAGTCATATATGGGTCAGTTATACAAATTTAGCTGCATGAGAATCTAGAATGTTAAATAATTTTTGCATGGTGCATTATCACCTCGAAAAAATATAAGTTCAATTAGAAAGAAATAAATGAAAATGAATATATATTAGGTACCTTGAAGTACCTAACACATATTCCTACAAATAAATATATTAATTTTAATATTTCTTATATATAAATTTCAAAATTATTTCAACACATACATGTTTCTTCTTAATATGTGTGTTTCTCAATGTATATTTGATTTATATATTGTATTGGCTTCTAAACTGCCTTTAACTCAATGGGTGAAATAAGTCTAGTGTCTTGACAGAAATAAAGACTCAAGAACACTTATTGAAGTTAATTAAATAATTCAG
This sequence comes from Saccopteryx leptura, assembly GCF_036850995.1. Taxonomy (NCBI): domain Eukaryota; kingdom Metazoa; phylum Chordata; class Mammalia; order Chiroptera; family Emballonuridae; genus Saccopteryx; species Saccopteryx leptura. The sequence continues at coordinate 175,178,237 of NC_089504.1, read as the reverse complement.
TAATACTTTTAAAAGTTTTTAAAACTGGACAAAATGTTCCATTATTTAAATAGTAGCAAATAAGTTACAACACAAAAATTAAAAATTCTTCAACTTAATTGTTGATGTTTCAAAAATAAGTTGCATATATAGAGCAAAACATAAACTTTATAAAATGTAAAATTTTAAGAATAATACTTCTTAAATCTATTTAACATAGTCCCTTGTTTCCCAGGTGGAGAATTGACCTCAGGAAAATAAAATAACTTTCCTGAACCGCACTTACAGTCAATGAGAGTAAAAACATATTGGGTCTAGTTTTATAATATATGCATATGGCCCTGTGTTCAGTGGATAGAACGTCAGCCTGGCATGTGGACATCCTGGGTTAGATCCCTACTCAGGGCACACACGATAAGTGACCATCTGCTTCTTGTTCCTTCCATCTCCCACTTCTCTCTTCTCTTTTTCTTTTATAGTCAGTGGTTCGGCTGGTCCAAGTTTTGGCCTAGGTGCTGAAGATAGCTTAGTTGATTAGAGCATCAGCCCCCAACAGGGGTTGACAGGTGAATCTCAGTTGGGGTGCATGCGAGAGACTGTTTCTATATCCCTTCCTTTCACACACACACACATATATATATATATATATATATATATGTATTATATATATATATGTATTATATATATATATGTATATATATATGTATGTATGTAACACTTAGGACTATAACTAATTTGCTACTATTTAAATATTTAAATAATGGAATATTTTGTCCAGTTTGAAAAACTTTTAAAAGTATATATATAAATTTTTTGTCCATAATTCTTCTTACATACATAGAAAAGTCATTCACACAAATATTATTTACCTTATTTAATGTGACACCTTTTACAAGTTTTAGCTTTTTCAATAACAATTATATAAACCTAACAACACAGAAAAAAAAACGGTATTTGGAAATTCAAGAATATTTCATTCTGTATATGTGTTAGGTAGATCAAGATTTCTAAAAATATTATAGTATTTACAGGAACTTAAGAAAATCCAATTATCTTTTTTCTTTTAACCCTTTGGGAAATTGTGTGTAATTTGAATGTTGTGGAAAGAATAATATAACAGATAGCATATTTGTTCTCTTTTTAAGAAATTATTGGTACATATTTGCTCAACAGATTATTTCTGCTGGCAAATGTATCTGTATAACAAATGTAATTCAGCACTTACATGTAATGTATAGGTTTGCTATTTAAAATAGAAGACAGCACAGACATTTACATCTCATTATCCCTCAATTGCACAACCAATGTTCCATAAAAATAATGGAAATAGAAAAAAAAATAAAACAACAACAGCGAACAGAAACAAAGGAATCTTCATAAATGGATGAGAGTTTTCAAGTTTTTCTGTAACTAAACTCTGGAGAATGCTAATTAATGAAGCAGAGAAAAAGCTGTATGTAATGAATGCAGATTGCCTGGTCAAACCCATGAAAAGCTCTAGGCTTCTCTTGGCAGTTTTTTTTTTGCAGGGCTAAGTGAGATGGGTTGCTGCAAGCACGGGAATTGGTTAAAGTTTGTCTCTTTTTTCCACCCCCCTCACAGAAAAGGAAAGAAAGAAAGAAAGAAAGAAAGAAAGAAAGAAAGAAAGAAAGAAAGAAAGAAAGAAAGAAAGAAGGAAGGAAGGAAGGAAGGAAGGAAGGAAGGAAGGAAGGAAGGAAGGAAGGAAGGAAGGAAGGAAGGAAGGAAGGAAGGAAGGAAGAAAAAAAGAAAGGAGGGAGGGAGGGAGGGAGAGAAAGAAACTAGCTGTATCTTTTTGTACAGTATACAAGAGAAAAATATACAGTCTAGCACTTAGTCCCAGGATAAAAAATGATAAAAGTGGTTGCTGAAGAATTGAGCAGATCTGTGAAAAGTTACTGTTATTCTCATTACTGCAGAGTTCAAGAAATCACAGCAATAGACTGCAAACAGAATTCATTGCAAATGGCGAAAATGTCCCTCTCATCTATCAAGTTAATCAGTGAATTTCATGGTAAATAGTCATGTGTTACCCTTTCAGTAGAAGAGATTCAAAACAGCAACAGAGTAAAACTTAAAGACTAAGAAAAATAAATAAAAAATTAAACCATGAAAAAATTCAAAACAATTCAGGGAACAGAAATGAACTTAAAAACAAAACCTGTAATTGTTTGTCAGGCTTAAGAAATATCACTATTGATTTACAGAAATGAAATAATAATGTAATGATAGAGGGAGAAAAGAGTATTCTTAGAGATTAAAAATACGGTTGCCAAATTGAAAAAAAGTCTGTAAAAATTTTAATATAATGATAGATAACTTTCCTAGAAATATAATAAGATATAGTAAGCATCAGAAGAAAAAAAATTAAAAGCTATAAACTACTAGCACAGTTGAGCCAATATTCAAATATTAAAAGTTCTGGATTGAGAGAATAGGTAAAATGTATGGGACAAAGTTAACAAAAGTTGATAGAAGGGAAAATCCCACTGTTGTAAAGAAACACAAGCCTTTAAATTGAGTGTTTATCTGGTATAGATGAAGATAAAATTTAAAATTGTCACCTAGATATGCACTAGTAAAATTTCAAAGTAAAAAGGGAAGACAAAGTAAAAGAAAATTGAAGACTTCCAACTTGGCCATAATGGTATGGATCTGTTTTTTCCTAACCTTGCCTAAGTACATGTACATAATCTCTGGAAAAGACACGAAAACAACCATAGGAAAACTCTGGAGAGTGGTAAGAACGTGAGCTGGTTTGGGATCTTTAAAGTGAAAGAAAAGCACCTATCTGGGAGTCTTGTATGCCCCCCACTCAACAAAGGAGGAGCATCCAGACCTGATGTTTCCTGCTCTCCCTGCCCCCCACCAACAACAGAAGATTCTCAGGTAAACTCATGCTTCCCCTTGATAGAATGATTGTTGCAGACCACTCTGATACCAATGCAAGGGGAGAGTTTGGGAGTTTCACCAGAAATAAGCAGCTTGAAGAAGCACTCTCCTCTACCAGAGTGGAAACTTTCCTTTTCCACTGTAGCGATATCAAGGAAAGTACCCAGTGTCAACAAGAGAGATCCACCGCAGTGATTGATATATCCACTACTAACCAGGAAGCTTCTTTGTTTAATTAGCTCAGAGATTCTCATTTCCTGCCTGGAGTCACCAGGGCAGTTGTGGCAGGAGTGGGGTGTATGAACGAATGGTGGGAGGATTGCACCACATTTCTCCCTTACTGAGTGACATCTTGTACCTCAGCCAGGGGAAAGCCTTCTGGCCTCCCAGGTATCACCAGTAAAGACCAATACAAACCCAATAAAAACCACTGCAAAAAACATAAAATCAAACTGTTCTTGGAACCACAAGCCACAAAAGTAAGCTGAGACCTCAACAGAGACAATTTTACTTCTTCCTTTACAATTTGGATGCCTTTGATTGCTCTTTTCTTACATGATTTACCTGGCTAAGACTTTCAGTATTCTGAATAAGTGGCAAGCGGACAGCCTTGTCTCATTCCTGGACTGAGGGAAAAAGGTTATAGATGTCATCAGTGAGTATGATGTTAGCTATGGACTTCTCATAGAAGACCTGATTATGTTCAAGTACGTTCTTCCCAATTTGTTGGAAATTTTTATCATGAAATTGTGTTGAATTTGGATAAATCTTCAAGGGTTTATGCTTAATGAAAAATTCAATTATAAAAGGTTTCATATTATATAATTCTATTTACATAATATTTTTGAAATGATAAAAATTTAGATTTAGAGAAGAGATTAGTAGTGTCCAGAAGTTGGGGAGAGGAAGAGTAGGAGAAAGTTGGTTGTGGTTATAGAATTATACTAGGAGGGATGCTTGTGGACTTGGGACTATTCAATATCTTGACTTGGGTGGTACAAGCAGGAACCTATACAGGTGATACAGTTGTATAGAATTTAGTGCAAGCACACACACATAAGAGTACAAGTAAAACTGGAGAAATCTAAATATGACTGGTGAATTGTATCAATGCCTATACTCTCATTGTGATCTTATAGCACAATTGTGCAAAGTGTTACAGTTGAGGAAACTAGGTAAAGTGTACGAAGGGGTTTGCTGCATTATTTTTTACAACCTCGTGACTATAATTATTTAATAAAATAGTAATAGAAAATTCAGAATCTGTAATAAATAATCAGTAGAACAAAAGAAACACCACTCAAATCTCTTAGATTAGAAAGCTTTTTCTAAATTCAGTGAGAGAAGGAGAGGCAGAAAAAGACTTCCTCATGTACCTAGCAAACCCACAAAGGGGGCACTGCTCTGACCACCTGGGTCGTTGTTCTGTTGCTCAGCAACAGAGCTTGCTTTAAGCCTGAGGCAGAGGCTATGGAGCCATCCTCAGCACCTGGGGCCAGTTGGCTCCAATCAAACCATGGCTGCAGGAGGAGAAGAGAGAGAAAGAAAGAGAAAGAGAAGCAAGAAGGGGAAGAGTGGAAAAGCAGATGGGCGCTTCTCCTGTGTGTCCTGACCAGGAATCGAACCTGGGACATCCACATGCTAGGCTGATGCTCTACCACTGAGCCAACCAACCAGGGCAGATTAAAAAACTTTTTAATAGTATTATTTATTTACTTATTCTATCCCTATCCAAAGAATAATCAAATATGACGTCAGTATAAATATATTTTCAGATGTGCAAGAACACACATTTTATTTCTTGTATTTTTTTTTAGAGGAAGATAGTTAACACAAAATAATGCCAACATTGAGATTTCTATAAAGGGGAGGGTAGATTGAGATTTCTATAAGGCCAAATGACATTTAAGTAATGAATTTTAGAAAATCTCAAAAAAATACTTAGTCCAGTTTAAAACATGAGGGCTTCAGAGAGATGTTTTAGAAAAAATATATAGACCTCATACAATAGGAAATACAATTTTAATGCTAGATAATGAGCATTGAATAAAAATTTACACTATTTGTTTTTTCAATTTGCTAAGCATTAAGAAATAAAAGTGCTTCAGTAATTTCAGGAAAACAAAAACTTTGGTTCATTTTTGAAGAAAACTAATGTGGTCTTGTTTTCAAAAACAAGTGTATGGTAAGTGAATGCATTTAATCTTGATGTTAGGGACATTATTCTATGTAGAGTTTTTCATTCATAATCAGTTTATCATTATATGGCTGCTGAGCTTATTGAATTTTATTAGTTTTTGGCAGCATTAAAGACATCTTTAAGTTTTTAAGCATGTTCCCTATAAGCTGTAAAATTTTAGTCAATGTGAGAAGATAACAAAAAGTGTTGATTTCTTTCAAAGTTCTAATTACAATAACTCTGATTACAGCTGTATTAAGTTATTAAATTTTTGTTTTATTAAATGTATTTATTCACTGTAATTATTAACATTTCTTTAAATGAAATTTATATTTCAACAGTAGTAATAACCAGTGGTATAAATGGCTATTTGTTATTTCTACAAATCTATTTTTTTCTTAGATATAAACAGGAGTTTGCAAGTCACATTAATTGTGATTATTTATCTGAATGACAATATGTTGGACATTTTAATAGGTTCAGAGAAATCTGTGAGCATCATGTAACAATCATATAATGAAAAAGCCACACTGATATAATGAAAGAAATTGTGGATGGTGGAAAATGAGCCATTAAAATAGAGAAATGCAGCTGACAATGAAGCAAATAGAAAACATTAAATTGATGAGCAATTTCTCAACCTTGGAAATAGGGACAGGATGAAAAATGTTACTACAATGGAATTGTCCCTTAACTATTACATTTGCAGTTTTCCTGTAATGAGTGAGAAAATCCTTATCAAGGAAAAGCAATTACTAAAGAATTCACCTTCTGAGAAGCAAATTTATAAGATGAACACACTTAACCTAGAGATTAGATCTTAAAAAAAAAAGATTACTAATGTTCTTACAAAACACTAATATTTTATTGGATGCCAGAAGTTCCCAACAGTTCACTAATAAACAATAGCAAGTGTTAAAACCAGTGTCAGGCTTCCTGTTTACCAGTCCATGTGGCTGTCGATTTCAGAGATTCATTTTATTGTGTGTACCTATTACCAGAAGAAACCAGCAAGTAGATTGGTTTTGCCTCACCCTACCCCACTTTGGCTTGAGAAAATGCACTGATATTTCTATTCAGCTCTATACTAATGCACCTGAATCCTTACTGAAACATTAATCAACCACATCCAGAATGAAAATCGATTGTAACCCTGAAACATAGATCTTGACACCAGAAATAAGTGTGAAAAAAAGAGCACACAGCATCATTCTCAATGTTTTGGAGAATTGTGCTAACGTTGCAAAGTGCAACTGCTCTGTTTTCCATTTGTAAACAGCAATAGATATGACTTTTTTGTGACATTTTCAGTGCTAGGTGATGTATTCTCAAAACAATATTAGTAAAGGCTGAATCTCTCTGTCCACTACTGCCTGTTATTTAAGATTGCTGCTTTGTGGCAAACAAAACTCCAAACACAAATAAATAGTTGCTTGTTGTGTATGTGTTTTTCCCATACAGTGTAAAAAACAAAAGTATACATTATGGTATTTGCTCAGGAAAGTGGTTTGTTCATGTAAAATAATATTTCTTGCAAGAGAGTGTGTAAGGAAATAAAACTAAGGTAGGCAATAAAATCTGTGGTATGATGGATAATTGATGAATTTAGCTAATAAAGAATAAACTGGGACATGACACATGGAAAGTGGCCCATTGCAATAAGGAAACCAAGTCCTCGCTCTATGTCTCTCTCTTTCTCTTTCTCTCTCACACTCACATACACATAAATACAGGCCTGTTAAATTTTATAAAAAGTATAGGTGAAATCCCTATTTTGTGATCATTTTAGATGTCTAATTGGCAGTTAATTTTTACTGTTGTTTATTCATCTAAATTTAGTTTTGTTTCTGAAATAAATATGTGAGATTCTTCAATAACAATAGATCTCTGGCTTTACCATTTGTATCTTTTTAAAGAGAAAATAATATAAAAATAATAATAACATTTTCATATTTTAGTAAAAATTTGAAATATAAAAACATGATATTTGGTTACAGACCAATAAAATAGTAAGGATTTAATAATTAGACTTGTATTCACAATTTCAGTTCATAAAAAGCAGAATTTAGGTAAATAACATTTTATTACCGACTTATTTGTATTGGGATTTAATCGTGTTTTCCTACATTATAACATTTTCACTAAAACATTACATTATACATCTCATTATACATTATTCTCACTAAAATATAGATATTATACATTTACTTTCAGTCTTATAATTACTGCATTCTACTTTTTTGGTGTTGATTTTCTTGCATTATTTCAGTTGTCCATCACACAGAACAATTTTTTTAATGTGTTATCTACACTATTTTACAGGTGAGGAACAGATAATTTCTATTCATATTATCTCAAGATTATCCAGATGTGGCACACTTTTTACCAGTTAAACATTCACCTACCTCACAATTTCAGAAAGGTCTTGCCTCCTCAGAATTGTTACAGATTTTCTCTTACTTTCTATTACCTGCTCATATGCTTCCTTCTCCTTTACTGATTTTTGGTCAGAGAGTTGGTGTTTTCACTAAAAGGATGAACTTGATTGCATTGTATAACTACCAAGCTGCTTAATTTTTGTTTGTTTTTCTCTCTATTACATTTCTCTTGTTAAAGTTTCTGACCACAATTTGATTCTGAATCAACATAGAGTGATTTTAGTTTTTCCTCATTACTTAGAATCATTGCATTTATCTGGTCAATTTATGGTCACTTCTGTGTTAGAAGTAATAATACATTTTTCAGCGAGGTCATTGTGCACACGAAGAGCACACAATCACTGATCACCTCAAAGAGGAAGAAATGGATTACTGTCCTTCCTTTAGCACTCCTTTCCCTTCAGTTTCCACAACTCAGACACGCCAAGTTGACCTGTAATCTTCATTGTGTATTCTCACGAATCTGTTTGGAAATAAACTGGGCAAACTACTCCTCACTTTATGCTTTTTAAGAGTTATTGAAGACTAAGATGCTTATTGAAGGCACATGGAAATGTTGTATTTACATGAGTTTGTTACCATCTCTGTTAATATCTGCTAAATAACATTAATTTGCAGCATTAAGAGAAAGCTCAGGCCATTTAACAACAGAAATTGTTGAAAGCATTAAAAATTTAGCAAAAAGAAAAAGTAATTTAAGCTACATTTCTTATCCCTATTTTGTACTCCCCACTGCTAAAAGAACATAATTTGTCAGCAAGTATTTGAAGAAATTCTCAGACAGGAGCCAAGGGCAGATATAAATCCCTAATAATAAATAATAATATACATGCTGTATAAAAATGAGAGAACAATTTTTATTGTTATTGATGGGTCTTGAAATTCTCAGGAAGAGAAGAGTAAAGGATGATGTCTAATTCTTAGAATTATGGTATTTTAATAATCACAACTTATTTTTTAAATAATTGGATGCAAATTTTCTAAGTTTCACATATGTTCTTTCGGTCCATTTCTCAGAAAATAATTAAAATCTTCTGAAACCTTTATTGTTGTAGCAATATCTTCACTGAACCCATCTAGGAATGCTGTTAGGAACCTTGCTTTTTTCAAACTTATTCACACGCCTGCTCACCAGAGGCTAGGTTTCTTGTTTGTTTGTTTTTGTTCTTGCAGGCATATTCATGGCTACCCATGGCTATGCACAGGCTGTTAAAGGTCTTCAGGTAATTTATCTCAAAATTATGACGGGGTCTTAACAAGTGTTAATTTTTGTTGTTTAATTCTGAGCCTTTTTTTCTCTCCAGATGAACATTATATCAAAGAATTAATAATTATCTATTTTAATTTTACTTAAGGCTATAAATAACAAGAATTATGTGTTATATGCCTGCTTAATATAGAAAAAGAGAACTAACAGGTTTGGTGATTCATTCTCCACATAGCATTAATGATTTTTTTTCTTCTCATAGGATTTGCATGCTCAAAATGTAATAAATTTTTATTAGACAAGTTGAATTTATCCTGATTATGTATACCAGACTCTATCCCAAAAATCATATATATATATAATATAAACATGACTTACATAATTTACTATAGGTAAAGTGTTTAGCCTTTACCCTAGCACATAATAAGCAATATAGTAGTACTTTAAATGATATTATATTTAATTTTTACAATTTGACAAAAGTGTGTGCACCCCCATTTTATAGATAAGTAATTGAGGTTTGAAGGTTAACTAACTTCCCTAAGTAAACATGAGTATACTTTTTTAAATTTTATTTAGACATTTTAATATGCTGACATTGATCAATGGGGTACATAGGTTTCGGGTAAATGTTTCTATAGCATTTAAACTGTTGATTATATTGTATACCCATCACCTAAAGTCAAATCATTTTCTTTCACTAAATATTTGTCCCTCTTTATTTCCATCCCCCCCAAACTTGCCCCACATGCCTATCTCCCTGGTAATCACTTCACTTTTATCTATGTCCATGAGTGTTTTATATCCCACTTATGTGTGATATCATACAGTTAACAGCTTTTACTGATATACTTATTTCACTAAGTCTAATGTTCTCAAGGTCCATCCATGTTGTCATAAATGGCAATATGTCATCATTTCTTATGGCTGAGTAGTATTCCATTGTATTTATGTACCACATCTTCTTTTTCCAAACCTCTGTAGAGGGACACTTTGATTGTTTCCATGTCTTGGTCACTGTGAATAATGCTGCAAAGGACATGGGGCTGCATGTGTCTTTATGTACCAATGTTTTCAAATTTTGGGAGCAGATACCCAATAGATGGATTGCTGGGTTATATGGTTGTTCTATTATTAATTTTTTGAGGAACCACCATACTTTCTTCCACAGTGGTTGTACTGATTTGCATTTGCATCAGCAGTGAATGAGGGTTCCTTTTTCTCTTCAGCCTCTCCAATACTTGTTATTACCTGTCTTGTTGATAATAGCCAATCTAAAAGGTGTGAGGTGGTATCTCATTGTAGTTTTGATGTGCATTTCTCAAATAGTTAGTGAAAATGAGCATCTTTTCTTTTATCTGTTGGCCATTTTTATGTATTCTTGGGAGAAGTGTCTGTTCAGTTCCTCTCCCTATTTTTTTTAACTGGTTTGTTTGCTTGATTATTGCTGAGCTTTGTGATTTTTTAAATATATTTTGCATATTAATCCCTTAATTGAAGCTGTTGTTTACAAATATCAACTCTAATTTAGTTGGCTGCGAATTTGTTTTGTTGTTAGTTTCCTTGTGTGCAGAAGCTTTGTAGTTTGATATAGTCCCATTCATTTATTTTTGCCTTTACTTCCCTTGCCTTTGGGATCAAATTCATAAATTGTTTTCTACGGCCAAGATCCATGAATTCAGTACCTATGTTTTCTCTATGTAATTTATTGTTTCAGATCTTATATTTAGATCTTTGATCCATTTTGAATTAATTTTTGTACAGAAAATTATGTTTTATTAATTTATTTTTTGTTTTCATACTAGATTTATTTTCTTTTAATTTTATTTTTCAATTGAATTTATTGACTTGACATTGGTTCTCAAAACTTACAAATTTAAAGTGTACAGCTAAATAAAACATCATCTGCACACTGCCTCATGCACCCATCACCCCAAGCAAAGTCTCTTTCCATCACCATTTTCCTCTCATTTTCTCACTTCCACCTGGCTCACAGCCCCCTTTCCTCCTCTACACAACACTATATTCTGTGTCTATATTCTATGTATATATGTTCTGTGGTTCATTATTTCAGAGAGATACTAATTCCCCCAGATTATTTTACTTCTTATTTAAGGAGAAAAGAAAATCACATAATTTCAATGACAGAATATTTGAAAATAATGATTCCCATATAAATCTTCTTTACAATAGCTAAATACCACACTTTCACAGAGACTTTAATTCTACAAATATCAGTCCTACAGAACAAATTACATGATTCTGAAAAATACATTAAAAAATGCTTAGAGACCCTGGCCAGTTGGCTCAGCGGTAGAGAGTCGGCCTGGCGTGCAGGAGTCCCAGGTTCGATTCCCGGACACAGGAGAAGTGCCCATCTGCTTCTCCACCCCTCCCCCTCTTCTTCCTCTCTGTCTCTCTCTTCCCCTCCCACAGATGAGGCTCCATTGGAGCAAAGATGGCCTGGACACTGAGGATGGCTCTGTGGTGTCTGCCTCAGGCGCTAGAATGGCTCTGGATGTGACAGAGCGAAGCCCCAGAGGGGCAGAGCATCGCCCCCTGGTGGGCATGCCGGGTGGAGAAACATATTTTTATGTTCAATTAAAGCCTTGAGTTTTACGAGTATTGCTTTATTTGAGCTATATTTTTTCTTATATGAAATATAACTGATAAGGAATGTTTATATACATTTTATTAGCCACTAACAAATTAAAGGCAGTAGAACAGGTATAAAGGTTATTTGAGGGATAAGATCAGAGAAGATAAAGAGATTTGTGAAAATATATATACATAACACAGAGATATAGATAGCAAGTCAGCAAATACCAGAGGGAAGCGGAGGGTGTTGAAGGGAGGAGCAAGGGGAGTATAAAGGGGGACATGGGGGTGGAGGTGAGAGAGTTATATTCTGTGGGACACTTGAATCCATGTAAACACAATTAATTAAAATTAATAAAAAATTTTTAAAAATAAAGGTTATTTGAAATAAGTACCGTTACTCTTGTATTTTCAATGTTTAACACAAAGAACATGAACATTTTAAAAATTAGAATTTCATAAAGAAATTTTTGTGGTACAAAATATGATATGGTGTTAAAAATTAGAAATCACCAGCATCAAAACAAATATAGTGTAAAAGCAGTGTTTTCTACTTTTAAAGATCATTATATTTATAAAGGATTTGATGAAAATCAATGTAAATTGCCATTTCAAAAGTGCTACTAATAGAACTAAGTTTCATTTTACTTGGAAAATTTATTATGCTTCCTCAGTATATTTTTTTCTCACCATTGCTATATCTACAAAAACACACATACTTTTATATAACCCCATATGTTATTAGTCTTTAATCACAGCTAGAATACAGAAATATAAAATCAGGCTTGGACTAGTAAATATAGCAAGATTAAATGGCTAGTTGATGTCTAGGCAATATGACACCTGCCATCCATTTCTCCTTATGGTGCATTAGCCAGTTATGAATGTTCTAAAAGCCACTTCCAAAGTGAATTAAACTGTCACTTAGCTTTTTACTTGTCAATATTTCTCAATATTATTGATTGCTAAAGTGTATATTAAAGAACAAAAGAGTAGAGTATCTATTAGTGGTCAGTGTAGCAATGAAGTACAAAAAATGTTGCAAAATTCTAGGACCATGAAATGAATGTTGAATTACACGTAAATATAGAAATTACATAAAGCACACTCTTAATATGATGTCTATTATTAAAATATGATGCACTCATCTAGCTAAAATATAAATATACACAGTGTTTCTAGCAAAAGAGACACTGTTAGATATTATAATAGAAGAAAATGTATGCAATTCACTTATTTTTATGAATTTATTATGGAGTGTAAGACATTTTATAGTTCTTTGATCTTTCATAATTAAAATTATTTATTACGCATCTATTAATATGATAGGCACTACAATTAGTAGGCATAATGAAGTTACTATAGAGTCTCTGTTTTGTTTGCAGATTCATTCACTCATTGTTTTATTATTTTGTTCACCAAACATTTATTATATATGAAAAACAGTTCTAGGCTTTAAATTACAGTTTAGTGAAGATGTACCAAATTCTTGCCTTATTCAGTTTAAACTCTAGATGAATAATAATCATTTAGTTAAATTCCATGTTAATGTTAAAATGAGAGTGGTGGCTCTACTAAGGAAATACAGTAGAAAAAAGTAGAAAACACTTTTGTCTATAATGGTGTGGACAAATAAATCTTCTCAAAAGTGATACTTGAATATATCTTTCAAGAAGGAATAGGTATATTCAAGAGAAGAGTTTAGGAAAAGAAGTTCAAATCTTAAGGAACAGCTTAAAGAGTTGCTCATCACCCTCTGATAGTTTATACTTAAATTTAAAACAGACCTATATATCCAAACACATATTGGACATTTCCAGAAAAATGACCAACAGGCAACTCAAGGTCAAAAAAATCAAAAGTTGAAAGGAACACTATGTAAATTGTATGATTGACTAACCATTAATTTGCATGCCTGAAAGCATTAAAAAATAAAAATTTAAGAAAAAGAGTACAAATGTTTTTGTGGTAGAAAAAAAAGTGACCATATTTATCAGAAGATTTAATGTTTTAAAATTTTGTTCATCAGTTTATTTTTGTTCCTTAGATTTCACATATAAGTGAAATCATATGGTATTTGTCTTTCTCTGACTGGCTTATTTTACTCCAGGTTCATTGTGTGAAATTGGAACATTAAAACTGAAGTAGACATCAGTTAATATACTGCCAATATCAGAAAAACTTGGCTGATGATCTAGTCTATAAAAATTGAGTTTTCTTTTCAACTGGTTTATTTGGTCCTGAATGAAAAACAAAACAAAACACATTTTCACAATCCTTTTCTTTTCTTTTTTTATGGGAGGTGAGGACAGATAGTGCCAGACAGACAGGAAGGGAGAGAGATGAGAAGCATCAACTCATAGTTGTAGCACTTTAGTTGTTCATTGATTGCTTTCTTATATATACTTTGACTGGGATGGCTCCAGCAGAGCCAGTGACCCCTTGCTCAAGCCAGCAATCTTGGGCTCAAGCAAGTGACCTTGCGCTTCAAGCCAGAGGCCTTTGAGCTCAAGCCAACAGCCATGGGGTCATGTCTTTGATTCCACACTCAAGCCAGCAAGCAACACTGCACTCAAGCTAGTGAACCCACGCTCAAGCCAGATGAGCCTGCGCTCAAACCAGCAACCTCAGGGTTTCAAACCTGTGTCTTTAGCATCCCAGGTTGACATTCTATCCATTGCACCACCATTTAGCCAGGTCGTTATCACATTCTTGTATTTTCATTCAATATTAAAGAAACCTAGTACATCTTTGAAAATTCTATGGCTTTATTGTTTTTGGTAAAGATAGCAGGATACTTTATGTTTATAATCACATTTTTTTTGTTAATTTCTCATATATTGAAATTAAATTTTAATCCTGACTCATTTGTCTTGTTAATCTAGGGTCTATACAGATTGAAAAAGTTGTTTTTCCTTTTCCAATAATAATAAGTACAGATACAAAGGGCTCAAGCTAAGGCAATGAACCCTTGATCAAGCCTGCAACCTTGAGCTCAAGCCAGTGACCATGGGATCATATTGATGCTCACATGCTCAAATTGGCAATCCTGCGCTCAAGCTGGAGACCCCACTCTCAACCTGTAGAGCCTGCACTCAGGCAGTTACCTTGGGGTTTTGAACCTGGGAGTTTACTCTCCCAGGTCAATGCTCTAACTACTATTGCACCACCACTGGCCAGGCTTAATCATTTCTTATTGCTGACAATAAGGATCTGGATATGGGATCTAGTTCTTGTTTATTTCTGCTGTTTTATATTCTTCTTTTCAATTATAGTGAACCATTTATAGCTCAGAGTATATAAAATTTAGTTTTATGTATCTTGAACCTGGTGGTCCATTGATGAACTCAAATTAATAGTTGTTAAACATTGTAGAGATAATTTTTTATTTTTGTGGCTTTTTATGTATAGTTTTATTTTTTTGTACAGCAGAAACAACACTAATTTGTTACCTTCAAGGAGTATGGACATTAACCAAAATAAAACCAGTCAAATTTTCCCTTGGGAATTTTGCATCTTGGGTGAAGACAGACAGGGTGAAAGAAAAATGTGTGTCTACTAGAAAGACATATCTAAGAGATAGCCCCAAATTTCTTGTTACTAAGAAAATAATACTTATCAAGTGCCTTCTTTCCAATAATAGTATTTAATATTTTTCTGTATCTTTTCAAATGAGCATACAGATATCTTTTCTCCTTTATTCTGTTATTAGATTTTAATCCAACCTTGCATTCTTGGAATAAACTCAACATTTTTTTTGTTTTGATGGATGATCAGAATTAACATAACATCTATTTTAAAAGTTTTAAAGTCCAATAAACATACAAAAGAGTTTAAAAGTCATTAGTGCATAGTTCATTGAACATTCAGAGCCAAACAAATTCATGTAACCAAATCCTAGACTCATAGACAGACCGTTATGAACTCACCCATAAGCATTCTTAGCTTTCCTTTCAATCAGTACATTCACTAATTCAAAAACCTCTCCTAATTGTTATCTCCATAGCATGCTATATATTGTTTTGAACTTTATATGAATTAGGGAATTCTTTGAAGTAGACTGCATCCAATGATTGAATGGCACAGGAAATAAAAGGCTTCTGAACTCCCCTCCTGCTCACACTTGGGACTATTTGAAAGGCAGTCCAGCTTCAGAGCATTCCATTGGCAACTAGGATACCTGCTGTGTCTGTGATATTTACTTCACTGAGCTTCTGACTTTTAATAAGATAGTTTTAATGAATAAATATAGAGTTACTATGAGAATGATATGTCATTCATATAAATTCTTTATCATAATGCTTAGAATATAGTAAACATTTATTTTATGATTCCTGTGTATTTAATTAGACTCTATTTGAAGTCCATCATTTAAATCCTAAATACCTATAGAGTTATTTCTTTGTCTAATTTTACCTTAAAGATTTTTTTATTAAATTAAATGAGGTAACATTGGTTAATAACATTATATAAAATTGGTTAATAACATTATATGAACATTGAGAACATTATAATGAGTGAAATAAGTAAATCAGAAAAAGCTAAGAGCTATATGATTTCACACATAGGTGGGCTATGAAACTGAGATTCATGGATATAGATAAAACTTAAGTGGTCACCAGAGGGAGGCAGGAAAGAGGGTGGGGAGTAAAGGGAGTAAGTAACAAAATGAGTTGACTTTAGGTGTTAGACACACAACCCAAACAACAGTTCAAATGCTATGAAAATGTTCACTTGAAATCTATGTACTCTTATTGATCAACGTTACCCTTTTAAATTTAATTTCTAAATAAAAAAAGAGAAAAATAAAACATTATATGAATTTCAGTGTACAACTTTATGACATCTTTAACTCTATCATAAGTGTTCTCATGATATCTTCATTATCCTTCAGTTACTGTCACTGTGTAAAAAAGTATCTCTAAAAATAGCAGCTCAAAACAACTAAATATTATCATCTTTACTTCTGAGGGTCAAGAATTTAGAAACAATATAGTGGGGACAGCTTGACTGGGTTTCACAGTATCTGGACACATAGTTACAAACACTCCAAGGCTCGGGTGACTCACATGGCTGGAATCTGAAAGTATCTGAAGGCTCATCCACTTAGGCTTGAGTTTTGGGGGAGATTTATCGGTATCGCTTCCTACCCCGCCATTACTCTGCCACTTAGGCTTGAAAGCTAAAAAACAAGGTATGATGACTAGAGTGCCTATATATGGCTTTTCTGTGGTTTGGCTTCCTGGTAGTTTGGCCCCAGATAGTCAAAGTTCCAACTATGGAACTAAAATGGAAACTGCTTCACCTTTTTAAAAGTAGTTTCTGCAGTTACACAGCATAATTTTTGCCACTTCTATTGTTTACAAAAAAATCAAAAGTCCACTAAAGCCTTACCAAAATAGCTAACATTTTGATGACTGCTTGTATAACTATTTTTTGTTGTTGTTCTTTACAAGCTGAGGTCTTAAGGTGGTGAGAATATGTACTATATTTAGTTTTTGAAAGAATTAAAAACTATCTTGTGACACGATTGCGAAGTGTGATAAGTGGTAGAAAGAAAAAGTGAAAGGTGCAAAGAAAATTATAACTCAGGGTCCTGATTTAGTCTGGGGTTTCACGAAGGTTTGCCGAAGAAAGTGACATCTAGGCTTAGACAGCAGTGATTCTTAAAATTGTAAACTCCTTAATCTCACCCAGTGTTAGTCCTGAGAAAACATAATGACCTACTAATAAATACCTATTCATTAGATGAACCATGCTTTAGAACATTCCTTCTCAAATGAGACCGTGACTCACTGGTCATTGTTCACAACTCTAATAGAATATATTAACACACAACTGTAATAGAATATATTGACACACAACTGTAATATAATAAAACATAATCAAATGTCCTCTAAAAGCCTACCTTGAGCCTCCGTCAATAAAACACAACTAATTATTAGTAGGAGACTTCTGGGCTAATTTGCTACATTGACAGTCGCATGTGCTCTAACCCATTATTCGCAAAGGAGAACAGTGAGAGTTGGCCCTGTCCTCTAAAGAGTACTTCTGATTCTTGTACAAGCCTTAGTAATAAACTATAGAGCATTTTAAGAGAAACTGTGGCATCAAATAATTTCTGTGGACCCATCAAGTATTTGAAGTCGCCAAGCAAACTAACATATAACACACATAATTAGAATACAACAACAAAATACAAACCAGAGAAAAATAAATATGTGAAGTAAAAATTGTTAATATTTGAGGCAGACAGACATCTTAAATTTAAAGGAACATTCTGTCTGGTGGCTCAGTGGATAGAGTGTCGGCCAAAAGTATGAACATCTCCAGTTCAATTCCCGGCAAAGGAACACAGAAGAAGTGACCGTCTGCTTCTCTCCCTTCTTCTCTTCCCCTTTAATCCCTCTTTTCCTCCTGCAGCCAGAGGCTTTATTGCCTCAAGCATGGGCTGGGCACTGAGGATAGCTCCCTCAGAGCATGACAGCCTCAGGCGCTAAAAATAGCTTGGTACTCAAGAACTGGTTTAAAATGGGGTTGCCTGATCAGGATGCATGCAGGAGTCTGCCTCACTATCTCCCTTCCTCTCACTTAAAAAAAGTTTAAAGAAATAGACAATGTAAAAAAATATGTTTTAAGAAAATAATGGAGTTGATATAGAAATTAGTAATAGAAAACTAACTGAAAATTCACAAAATATTGAGAGATCAAACAATATACTTCTATAAAGTACATAGGTCAGAAAAGAAGTCTCAAGAAAGACTAAAATATTTTCAAATAAATAAAAATAAAAATACCACTTATCAAAATTTGCAGTACTGGTAGAAGGACATTTATAGTATTGAATACAGATATTAGAGAAAAAAGAGCTAAAATTGATCATTTAAGCTAGCACCTTAGGAAACTAAAGAAAGAAGATCACTGAAAGTAAAAACAAAACTGAAAACCTGATAATACCAACTATTGGTGAAGGTGAAGAGCAATATGAACTTCTATTCCTTGCTGGTGGGAATACAAAATCATACAGCCATTGGGACCACAGCTGAAGAATTTCTTAGAAAGTTAAAAGCAATGAGATTCAGCAATCACAATTCTAGTTATTTACCATACTCATTTGAAGATCATGTGTGTGTGTGAAAAAAAACAACAACTTGTACTCAGATATTTATAGTAGCTTATTCATATTCTCTAAAATCCGGAGGCAACAGCTAGTCTTTCAATGGATAACCAAATAAACAGAATACTGTTCAACATTGTAAGACAATGAGCTATCAAGCAAAGAAATGACATGTATGAATGCTAAATGTATATTAAAAAGTGATCAAAATGACTGCAAAAAAAGCTATCTAGTATATGATTCCAATTATTAGATGTTTGAAATAGGCATTACTATAGCTATTGTAAATTGATTTGCACCTGCCAGGGGTTCAGAGGGGGAGTTGAGGGATAAATAAGTAGAAGTACATGGGAATTTTTAGGGCAGTGAAACTATACTGTGTGATACTGTAATAGTGTATACATGATACTATACTTTTGTCAAAAACCATAGGACTTTACCGCAGGAATAATGAAACTAAATGTATAGAAAATTTAAGAATATTTCAGAGTTTGGTGTATCCCAAGATAAAAGAAAGAACGTGACAAGCAATTTAAGGGCATTATATACATAGGATTTATCCTCACTGATCTGGCATGGGGGGAAAGCTGGTGTCAGTGGTAATTTTGGAAATGAGTAAAATGTATAAGATTAAAGGCAAGAGGAGCTATTCATACACAAAGTCCTCTGGTTGATAAAATTGAAAAAGTACAGGTTAACAATTCTTATACTGCTTTACATATACATTGGAATTAAACAGTAAGTAATGGATGACAGATAATAGGATCCATCTGTTTTCACTCTTTATGTTAGAGGTTAGGGATAAACATAAGGAGGTTGCTATGATAATAATTCATGTGGTAATGGGTTAGAGATGAAGATATGAATCTTCATCTCATGCCTGGTTTAATATTATGCAAAAGTTTATTAATAAAAATACTCAGTCATGTGTATAGTCACTGGTGACTGTATACACAAATATTTTCTTCTTCTGTCAGTTGAGAAACTCTGAAGGCAAGTCTACACCTGTAGCAATGAATATACTTAGCATTCATACCTTGGTTTCAAATAAAGAAACCATTAAAAAACACATTGTGGTTATTAGAACTGGGACAGGAAATACATAGGGAATACACAAGATGAACCTCTTGTAGTGCCAGAAAGTAAAGATGTGCTCAAAAAAGAAAAGAAGGAGGAGGAGGAGGAGGAGGAGGGAAGAAGAAGAAGAAGAAGAAGAAGAAGAAGAAGAAGAAGAAGAAGAAGAAGAAGAAGAAGGAGGAGGAGGAGGAGGAGGAGGAGGAGGAGGAGGAGGAGGAGGAGAGGAGGAGGAGGAGGAGGGGGAAGAGGAGGAGGAGGAGGAGGAGGAGGAAGGAGAAGAAGAAAAGAAGAAGAAGGAGGAGGAGGAGAAGAAGAAGGAAGCTACAATGGTGTGAGTATGTCAAAGGATGGCAGGAACCAATATTATCCATGAGTCCATAGTGATATAAATGAATAATTGTCTAATAAATAACTGGGGGAGAAGAGACAAATTTCCTATGCAGAATAATTTTAATCAATTTATACAGATCCTCTGCTCTCAAGGATCAAGAGCCTAAATTCCCTGCTCCTTAACTATGGTCAGCTCATAATGACTTTCTTCCAAAGAGAACAGTATGCAAAGGTAGAAAGTAGTTTTGCTGTATAGTGGAGAGACCAGATAAATGCCACCTCAGCCATGTGACCAAGATCAACAGTAACAGTGACAAGTAAAGTTGATAGCATTTTAACTATATCAAATTCTTCTAAATAAAATCCACATAACCTGTTCAATTATAAAAAAATAATAATAATTCTAATAGCTACATCCTGAAAAAATGAGCAGTACTCCTTCAAAATTGTCAAATTCATCAAAAACTGAGAAAGTCTGAAAAACTGTCACAGCCAGCAGGAGCCTAAGGGACATAATTCTTAAATGTAATATAATATTCTGGATGGTAGCATGGAACAAAAAATCTACGGAAAACTGAATGAGTCATGGACCTTTATAATAGTGCACCAATATTAGTTAATTAATTTTGAAAAATATACCATTGTAATATACACTGGTAAAAATAAGAGAAATTGGATATGAGATATATGAAAGTTTTCTATACTATTTTCTGTAAATATAAAACAATTCTGAAAAAAAAATTTTATTTAAAGTTACTTTAAAAATATTTTACTTTTTTAAAATAAAAAGTTTAAAATTATACATAGACTCATGGATATTTATTATATCATTTTTTATTTCTGCATCAGATCTAAGTCTTCATGGGATCGTTATGCAGTTATCAATTATATGACTGTTTCCTCTGAACTTATGCACAATAATAAACATTTTAAGAGGTTTGTGCATGAACCATAAAGGGCCAAACATTCTCTTTATGTTTAAAAACCTCTGCTCTAAGACTCTTTATTAAGAGCTATATGAGCTAACCAAATGAAAATTTCTCATATTTTATATTATCAAACTATAATTCTGAGAATAAGGGTATTTTTACCATTCCCCCATGTAAGTTATATCTACATGTTTGATTTTTACTAGACACCATAATCCTCCTATATGTTCTAACCATATTTCCCGTGGCAAATCATAACTCACTCTTCTCAACCTGTCTACTTTTTCCTCCCTCCTTCCCTCCCTCCATCCCTTCCTCCCTTCCTTCCTTCCTTCCTTCCTTCCTTCCTTCCTTCCTTCCTTCCTTCCTTCCTTCCTTCCTTTTTTTTTCCTTTCCTCCTTCCTTTCTCCTTTCTATGTTAATAAATGGCTATCATGTGGTAGAAAAATTTAAAAATAAATATTAGACCTATCTTTCTGGATTTTATAACTTGCTAAGAGAAGGCACAATATAGTAAAAAAGCTCAAATATAGAGAAATTTACAACATAAAAAGGATAAACAAAGAAACTTGCTGTAAATTATTCCAGTATACAAAAGAAGGAAATATTAGAAGGCTAACCAGAAAGACTAATTTATACAAAGTAGAAAATCCAGTGGTTTTTGTCTGTTTTTATAAATTCTTTAGCAAGACTATTTCAAAAAAATATTTACTATCTAGCCAAAAAGTAAAAACAAATTTAAAAAGTCCAAAAACAAATTTGTCAGTCAAAAGCAATGCAATCAGAGTTATTTCTTATGTTTAGATTTAACTGCTGGAAATGTTAATATACACATGACTTAAGTAAAATAAAATGTATTTTTTCATATAAAAGTCAGGATTTAGGAAGTTCTGGGCTACAACGGTAGCCTTGATCTTGGGGTTTCCAGAAATAGAGGCATTTTTCAACCTCACGCACCAACTTAGCGTAGTATTTATTGTTCTAATGGTTGTATATGACACTTAGGGTTTGGAACACATTATCCATATTCAGGTAGCAGAATGAAAGAAAGGGCTGAGCAAAACAGAACAAAAAATGAGAGCCCACTGTCTTTTAGGGAAAGCTCCAGGAATGTGACATATATTTTAATTTATGTTTCCCTTTAACATTGCTGTAAGTGAGATTGTAAAATATGACCTTTGTTCTGGACAATTATACGCCCCAGTTTAAAATTGTGGGAAAAATAAAAATAGATATTAGGAACAGCTAACAGTTTCTACCATATTTACCTACATTCCTACTGAAATAGCTTGGTTTTCCTGCATGCATTTATAAGTAACCACTACTTACATCTAGTTATACACAGGTTATGTCTATAAATCAATACTGACTAACTGAACATTATGCAATGATGAAAATTTTCTGTATCTGTATCCTCCAATAGCATAGCCAGTTACTACATGAACTATTATTGAGCACTTGAAATTTGGTTTGTGTGATTGAAAAAATAAATTTTTTATTTGATCTGATTTGATTACACTTAGATTAAAATGGCTACATGTGGCCAGCAGTACCACATAAACTGCATAGCAATAATATTGGAGACTTCTCTGATAGCTATAATCAGCTTAAGCTTCCTTCCAGCTTCTGATGGGCACCTATAGATTTGTTTGCTTAATTACCTGAGGAGAGCAAGCTTTTTAAACTTAGAGAAAATGTATCATAGTTAGAAATGTATTTTTCCTTCCTTCTTCCTGTTTCCCTATCAAGATTTTACTTATTCTAGCCTTCGTTTTTTTGTTGTGTGTGTGTGTGTGTGTTTTTAGTATCTTGCAGTCTGTTATATTTTTAAAGTTAAAAATAAGTAATAAAGTATATCAAAAGTGTCTGACCAGGTGGTGGTGCAGTGGATAGAGCATTGGACCGGGATGCAGAGAACACAGGTTCAAGACCCCGAGGTCGCCAGCTTGAGTGCGGGCTCATCTGGTTTGTGCAAAGCTCACCAGCTTGGACCCAAGGTCACTGGCTCGAGCAAGGTGTTACTCAGTCTGCTGAAGGCCCATGGTCAAGGCACATATGAGAAAGCAATCAATGAACAACTAAGGTGTCACAGCAAAAAACTAATGATTGATGCTTCTCATCTCTCTTCGTTCCTGTCTGTCTGTCCCTATCTATCCCTCTCTCTGACTCTCTCTCTGTCTCTGAAAAAAAATTAAAAAGTAAAAAACAAATAAATTATATATATATATCTCAAAAGTATCTGGTATAAGGTTTTATGCTATTATGTAGCATTGTCTAGAAGCATTTGAATACTTACCCATCCCAGTAGTTCATCTCATTAGGATATATAGGCAAGACTAAAAACTGCCCAAATTCTGGGCAATACTATATTGCCATTCTTATTGCAACAATTCTAAAGGACCACAGATCTTAGAATAATTCAACGACTTCTATCCTCCCTAATGAGCATCTAACATATTCAAAGAAGTTAATTTAGTAGCACCATTTTCCCCAATAGATGTATACATGTGTTTCCATGTGTGCACATGCATATATATGCACATTTCCATATCAGGAGAGAGAAATGAATAGAAAGAGAACCTAAAATTTAACCTATATATAAAAAAAACATACAATCTATTCTTGCTAGTCAATGTATATGAGACATGAAGCTATTTCAAGGAGATTAAGAGGGAAAAGAAAAAGTGAAAAAAATGTATTTTTTAGCAGATAAAAAATGTAAAAATTAAAACTACAGCCTCATTTATAGGAAAAAATAATTTCAAAAAAACTATAAAGAACAAAACAATTCACTAAAACTTAGCCAACATACGTATTTTCTGTCATGTACTTGCTCAAATTTATTTTCTCCTTCCTATATTTACTTGCAAAACAATATTTGTATTCACTACAGTTAGTAAGTCAGGTTTGCTCATCTCGATTTTATTGTGCCAAAATTTACATCCTGCTAGCAGTGACTATGTATATCTACATGTTGAGCTTCAAACAGAACACCAAGAAGAAAGCAATTGCTATTTTAATTTATTAAGTGTATTCAAACATATTTCTGAGTACAGGATATCTATCAATAAAATTAGGGTTTTAGAAGTGGAAACTTTCAACTATCACACATTTACATTTAATTTATTCTTCACTTGGGAAGAGGACATTGTGAGAGAACCAGAATAAAATATACAGTTTTAGGGGTAGAAAAAAAAATACTTTTCTTTTATCCAAATTTCATTTTCCAGAGATTATACTGAATATCATTATTTATGAAGAAAATATCCTTTTATGTTTACTGTAGAAATTATTACAAGTATAATATGAATAGGTAACATATTTATATGTATGGAGATATAATATATAAGGTTAATTTTCCATGCATAAGGAAAAAGAGTTTGGGATAGGGAGGAACTGTGTACGTAAATTATCAAACATTCAAAGTGCTGGACTAATTAAGAGACAAAAGGTTTTTATAAAAATTTACTAAAAATAAAGACAATTTATTATCTTCCCTATATATCTATATTTAATTAGACATAAATGTATGTTTATATAATATAGACATATAAGTCTTGTTGAAACAATAAAATAGAGTGAGTGAAAAGAATCTTAAGCTTCTCAGGTGTTACAGAAAGAAAAAATGCTTTGAGGAGTTGTCATTTATTCTTTTTTTTATAATTTTAGATTTTATTTATTCATTTTAAAGAGAAGAATTGAGAGAGAGAGAGAGAGAGAAGGGGGAGAAGCAGAAAGCATCAACTCCCACAAATGCCTTGACCAGGCAAGCCCAGGGTTTCAAACCAGCAGCCTCAGCGTTCCAGTTCGACACTTTATCCACTGTGCCACCACAGGGCAGGCGAGTTGTCATTTATTATTAAGAAGGCCTTGATAGATTTGTGTTTCAATGCCTTAGAATCAAATTTGGAGATGATTACAGATAGAAAAGAGAGAAGTTTGGATATGTAGGATAAGATTTTCAGGTTCTCAAACTTTTTCATAAGAATAGAATTTTAGAAGAAATGGAATTTGGGTTTGGAGGAGATCGAGGCCCTGGGTAATTTAGGAGGGAAACCATATTCAGGGAAGGGAAGGGCACAGTTCAGCTGAGGTTCATAAAATAAGAGTTCCAAGGCTATATATCTGAGTATTAAGAAAGAAGTTTATAAAGTCAGATTTTCCTAGACATGTTTTTAAAAGATAATATGTTTAGAACTATAATTTAGTATTTAATTTTGAGGACTGATTACCTAAAATTATATCTTTAAAGACATATGGCACTTTTATTTAGCACTAAGCATTATTTCAGTACAATATGTTTTTGCATTTCTAAGTGTTTGAACACAGATTTTTTTTTTAAGGAGAAATATGAAATAGACCACTGCTGAGCCTCTTTGGCATCAAGCCTCCAAAGAAAAGAGTAGGGAAGCAGTTTTCTATGACAGTTAGTGAGGTCATTAAAATTAGTTTATTTAAAAATAATTAAAGACTTTATTTATTTTAGAGAGCAGAAAGAGAGAGAGAGGGAGAAAAAGGGGAGAGGAACAGGAAGCATCAACTCCCATGTGTGCCTTGAGGAAACAAGCTCAGGTTTTGAACCACCGACCTCAACGTTCCAGGTCAATGCTTGATCCACTGCGCCACCACAGGTCAGGCTAAAATCAGTTTCATATAGACATATGTGTGACTCTAGAAAATGGTCTTGTTTAATTTGCTGCACTTTTTAAAATTACATTTTCCTAAAGTTGGTAAAACAATATAACATCAGGAGGAAAGTGTTAACTGGGTTCGTAAGCATTCTGCTTACATTTCAGAGTTTAATGCTATTATTTTGTGGATAACATTTCCAAAATATGTTTAAATAGAGAATTTATTTCTTTAATGCACTTATTTCTAAACAATTTATATTATTACTGGAAGATTCTCTTAGAGAAAATGCAATTGAACTTTAATTACTGACTACAAGAATCTAATAACTCCCATTTCAGATAAAGCATTATGCATGCTGTCAAATATGTATTGTTCACAATACATGGTCACAAAACTTGCTTTTCCTGCCAGATCCCCAGACAGATTTCAATGTAAGTCAAACATCTCCTGAAAAAGAAAAAACTAATTTAAGAAATGTTCAGGTGGAAACACAGAATATTTTGTCTGAATTTACCATAAATAAGTGAAATAAGCACAATTGTACATGGTAACATCATGCATGATACTATATGACAATGTGTTTAATATTTTTCAAAATATTAAATATTATTAGCCAGCCAGGGCCACAAATATTCTTAATGATTTAAAAATACCCTTAATCTAATTCAAATATTCACCTGGATAAACACTTCCCTTTGGCATGTTCTCAGAGAACTTTCTATATAATAGCATTTTGTTGCTTATAAGAATTAATTATGGCCATCGCCAGTGGCTCAGTGGATAGAGTGTCAACCGGGCATGTAGATGTCCCTGTTTGATCCCTGGTCAGGACACAGAAGATAAGCGACCATCTGCTTCTCTCCCCTCACTGTCCCCTTTCAGTCTCTCTTCCCCTCCCACAACCAGTGGCTCAACTGGTCTAAGCATGGCCCCAGGTGCTGAAGATAGCTTAGTTGATTTGAGTATTGGCCCTAGAGGGGGTTGCTGGGTGGATCCCTGTCACGGCACTGGCAGGAGTCTGCTTCACTATCTCCCGTCCCCTCACCTAAAAAAAAAAAAAAAGAAAGAAAGAAATCATAATTATTTGTTAATAGCCAATCTCTGCAGCCATACTATAACATCCTTGTTAAAAGGAAGTCTAATTTGCATTTATTCACCATAGAACAGTTTATTGAATGTGAAGATGTACAAATAAATGGGTGGAAATGGGTTTCTTAAAGATTATTTTAGTGCTAATATTATTTAGTATATTTAAATATTTTCTAGGCTTTAATATTCTAAATTTATAAAGGTTAATCATTATTTTTATTTACTCACAAAGCCCTTCAGCAATAGTTATATTTACCTAAAATATTTTCAATTTTAACACAACCTATTAGATAGGTACTATTATCCTTATTTTACAGAAGAGGAAGCTAATCTTCAGGGTTGAGTGATTTCACTATGGTTTACAGCTAGAAAATAGCTGATATAGGATTTAATCCAAAATCAGTTTGACTCCAAAGACAACACTATTAGCTTAACTTGTGTTATTCCGAGATAAATTAAATCTACCCCATGTTAAGTAACAATCTAGTGAATATGGACACAGATATGCAAAACCTATGAAAAATTCCAAACAATTCCCAAATAATCTCTTCTGTCACAAGAAACCGCAGAACTTTTTGTGTAGTTGAAAGATATATCTATGTATTTAAAAGACAAAGCTCTTACGTTTATATATTCTTTTATTTTAAATTAATTTATTAATTTTTAGATAGACGGTGGGGAAAAAGAAAGAGGAGGGAGAATCAGGAAGTATCAACTTGCTTCTCAAATGTGCCTTGACAGGGCAAGCCCAGGGTTTCAAACCGGTGATCTCAATGTTCTAGGTCGATGCTTTATCAACAGTGCCACCACAGGTCAGGCACATTTATATACAGTGTGTCTGTAAAGTCATGGTGCACTTTTGACTGTCACAGGAAAGCAACAAAAGATGATAGAAATGTGAAATCTGCACCAAATAAAAGAAAAACCCTCCTAGTTTCTGTAGGACAATGTGGCAGCATGTGCGCATGAGCAGATGATGATGTAACACTGTGTATATAGCGAAGCAGCCCACGGCCATGCCAGTCGAGATGCGGACAGTACAGAGGAAAGTTCAGTGTGTTCTGTGGCTCGCTAAATTCGAATCCGTGACCAAAGTGCAACGTGAATATTGGCATGTTTATAACGAAGCGCCACCACGTAGGAATAACATTACTCGGTGGGATAAGCAGTTGAAGGAAACCAGCAGTTTGGAGAAACCCCGTTCTGGTAGGCCATCAGGCAGTGATGAGTCTGTAGAGGCTATATGGGATAGCTACATAAGGAGCCCTAAAAAATCTGTGCATGAGCCCACATCAAACTGCACTGAATAGGTATGAAACTGGGAGAGTTTTTCTTTTATTTGGTGCAGATTTCACATTTCTGTCATCTTTTGTTGCTTTCCTGTGACTGGTCAAAAGTGCACCATGACTTGACGGACACACTGTATTCTTCTAACTTCTTTCGAAAGACAAGAAAATTCACTTGAGTTTATGAAGCACATTCAAGAAATCTTTGGTAGCCTCAGGAGAGTACTGTTTGCTACCTTGATAGATTAAAGATGTAATGATTTAAAAGGCAGGCAACAATTACTGTATTTACCCATGTACAAGATGCACCATTTAAAAAAAATGGGGTCTAAAAACTAGGTGTGTCTTATACAGTGGTTGTAGATTTTTTTTACTTGCATTTCCCACTTTTTTGCACTTGCTGTCTTTGTGCTCATTGTTTTTCACTTGTTACTGGTATATTATGGTAGCTTACATTTTGCCATGTTCTGCTCTGAAATGGCTCAGAAAAGATTTTTGTACAGAGCTGAATTCAAGTTAAAAGTGATCCAGTTTGAAAAAGTGAATAAAAATTGTGCTAGTGACTGTAAGTGTGATCCTCCTCCAACTGAGAAATCAATCTGAGACTGGCTACAGGAAGAAGAACCCTACTGAAAATGCCATGGCAGAAGAAGGCCATGGGAGACAAGTCAGCTAAACAGCCTGATTTAGAGAGGGAATTGAAGATATGGATGGAAGAACAAAGGACAGTTGGAATTCCTGTGTCCATAAAGATGGTTCAGCATGAGGCAAGAAGAATTGCTGATGAAAAAGAAGTTACTGATTTCAAAGGAGGACACAATTGGTGATTTGGGTTCATGAAACAAAATGAACTAAGCATGTGTACATGCACCAGACTTGTCCAAAAGATGCCTGAAAAGCTATGAGCAGAAGATCCTTGAATTTTATCATTTTGTCATTCTGTCAGAAGATACATGAGTTTGAGTTAGGACAGACTGCAAATATTAAAAAGTCCCCCTTCAATTTCATGTCTCATTTCGAATGCCATAGATGGAATTAAAGACAAGGTAATATATGAAAATAGTGATTCATCATCAGACACAGATGAGGACAAGCTAATGTCATTGATGGGAGTTTTGACAGTGATGAGGAGTTGTATGAATCTCATGATAAATAAAGCTTGAATTCAATAAGTTTATGTAATACATTTTCTTTCAAATTTTGGGCCCCAAAATTAAGGTGTTTCTTATACATGGAAACATCTTATACATGGGGAAATACAATAAAAAACATGCTACTATACAAGTCTGAAATTGATAATAGCCTAGGTAATATGGGAAGCTTTTAAATAAAGGCAAATATTATACTAATCTCAGAGAGATGTAAAAACTAAACAAGGAATTTGATTTCAAGAATAATTAGAATCTCGACTTAGTGTTTCTGTTTATAACATAATATATTAAATTAAGCCACAGAATAATTAATAGTGGTTTACTAATTTGATCTTCAGACACTATTCAAGACACATATTAAATAGTAATAAAAAACACACAACAATTTGGCTTTTTGGAACTCAATCTTTCTAAGTTTACTCCTTATATTAAGTGTTGACAATGCAGAAGTTCTTACAATTTTTTTCTTTTGTAACCTTTATTGAACAACTTAAACTTTTGTTTATGAAGGATCTTTTTATTGATTCTAGGACATCTAAAATATTTTTATTAATTCCCTTAAAATAGAAATACTCTAAATAAGTAATAATAATAAACCAAATACATGTGAATCTCAATTGCATATTTTAATTTAAAAAGTTATATTTTCCAAATAAAAAATATTGAAAAGAGTGGTCATCTTTCAAGATTTTTCAAATATTCTTAGTTTATATCCTAATAGGAGACAATTCTATTTTCCTATCTGCTTCTGTTCTCTGCAGGCGTCCCCAAACTACGGCCCGCAGGCCGCAATGCGGCCCCCTGAGGCCATTTATCCAGCCCCCACTGCACTTCTGGAAGGGGCACCTCTTTCATTGGTGGTCAGTGAGAGGACCGCTGTATTTGGCAGCCCTCCAATGGTCTGAGGGACAGTGAACTGGCCCCCTGTGTAAAAAGTTTAGAGACCCCTGCAGGCTAGAGCAATATTTGCAGTAGGCTGAATAATAATACAAAAATATCAGGTCTTAATTTCTGTAACCTGGTTAATAAAATTATGTAGGTTTCAGGTGTATAATTCTCTAATACTTACCTTTCTACTATATTGTATGTTTACCACTTAAAGTTAAGTCTCTTTCCATTACCAATTACCCTCCCTATATCATCTTCTACACTCCCTAAACCCTTTCTCTCTAGATGAGATTATCAGGGTGAGCCTTAAATGAAATCACAAGTCTCCTTGAAAAAAGAGTACATAATGTTCCATAATATGGAAAGTGATTCTTGCTGATTAGCAAGGCTGATTCCTTGGCCTCAAGTTACTTAACATTGTTTTAATGCATGACAATTATTTTTATGTCAGCCCAGAGCATTTTCTGTTGCTTGCCTTTAAGAATGCTAACACACATAATTGTTGAATTTCTTTGTATATAAATCAACTCCCTACCTCCTATATTATATTATAAACTCTATGATTCTTTTTTACTTTAATTTATTGTGTTTACATAGATTATAGTGTCCCCTGTATACAACCCCCCTCCCCCATGTTCCCCTCAACATCCCCCTTGCCCCACTCCCCGCAACGCCCTCCCCTTTTCCTTCAGGATTTGCTTTCCTGCTCTCTATAACACTGTGTTATGTGTATATAATTTCACCAATCTCTTTCCCTTCTCAGAATCCATCTTATCATCCCCATTCCCTCTGCTGCCTTTGCTCCAGCCTAGGTCTCTATTCCGTTCATCATTTCATATTGTTCATTGGATTCCTCAAATAAGTGAGGTAATATGATATTTTTCTTTCTCTGCCTGGCTTATTTCACTTAATATAATAGTTTTCAAGTCCATCCATGTTGTCACAAAAGGTAAGATTTCCTTTTTTTCCATGGCCCCATAGTATTCCACTGTGAATATGTACATTGCTTTTTCATCAACTCATCCACTGATGGACACTTGGGCTGTTTCCACATCTCTGCTATTGTAAACAATGCTACCATAAACCTAGGGGTGCATTTCTTCTTTTGAATCATTGATGTGGTGTTCTTGGAATATATTCCTTAAGTTGGGATAGCTGGGTCAAAAGACAATTTCATTTTTAATTTTTTGAGGAATCTCATACTGTTCTTCGCAGTGGCTGCACCAGTCTGCATTCCCACCAGTAATACAGGAGGGTTCCCTTTTCTCCACATCCTTACTAGCACTTATTATGTGTTGTTTTGTTAATGAGCGCCATTCTGACTGGTGTGAGATAATATCTCATTGTGATTTTAATTTACATTTCTCTAATGATTAGTGATGTTGAACACTTATTTATCTGCCTATTGGCCATCTGTATGTCCTCTTTGGAAAAATGTCTATTCATTTCTTTTGCCCATTTTTTTTATTAGATTGTTTATCGTCTGGTGTTGAGTTTTACAAGTTCTTTATAAATTTTGTTTATTAACCCCTTATCAGACATATTGTTGAATATGTTCTTCCATTGTGTGGTTTGTCTTTTTATTATGTTCATATTGTCTTTAACTGTGCAAAAGCTTTTTAGTTTGATATAGTCCAATTTGTTTATTATGTCCTTTATTTCACTTGCCCGTAGAGATAGATCAGCAAATATATTGCTGAGAGTGATGTCAGAGAGCTTACTGCCTATGTTTACTTCTAAGATGCTTATGGTTTCACGACTTACATTTAAGTCTTTCATCCATTTTGAGTTTATTTTTGTGAATGGTGTAAGTTGGTGGTCTAGTTCTATTTTTTTGCAGGTAGCTGTTCAATTTTCCCAACACCATTTGTTAAAGAGACTGTCTTTACTCCATAGTATGCTATTACCTCCTTTGTCAAATTACAGTTGTCCGTAAAGGTGCGGGTTTCTTTCTGTGTTTTCTGTTCTGTTCCATTGATCTATATGCCTGTTCTTATGTCAGTACCAAGCTGTTTTGAGTACAATGGCTTTGTAGTATAACTCGATATCAGGAAGTGTCATACCACCTATTTTATTCTTCATTTTCAAGATTTCTGAGGCTATTCGTGTTCTTTTTTGGTTCTGTATGAATTTTTGGAGTATGTGTTCTATATCTTTGAAATATGTCATTGGTATTTTAATAGGAATTGCATTCAACTTATAAATTGCTTTGGGTGATATAGACATTTTAATGATGTTTATTATTCCTATCCATGAACACGGTATATGCTTCCACTTGTTTGTATCTTTCTTGATTTCTTTTATCAATGTTTTATAATTTTCCAAGTACAAGTCTTTAATCTCCTTGGATAAATTTACTTCTAGTTACTTTATTTTTATTTTTGCAGTAGTGAAGGGAATTGTTTTCTTAATTTCTCTTTCAGATAGTTCACTGGCATATAAAAATGCCTCTGATTTCTGAGTATTAATTTTATATCCTGCCACCTTCTAAATTTATTAACCAGGTTCAGTAGTTTTTTTAATGAGACTTTAGAGTTTTCTATGTACAGTATCATATCATCAGCAAATAATGATAGTTTTATTTCTTCTTTTCTAATGTGGATGTCTTTTATTTCTTCTTCTTGTCTGATTGCTGTGGCTAGGACTTCCAGAACTATGTTGAATAAGAGTAGTGAAAGGGGGTACCTCTGCCTTGTTCCTGATCTTAAGGGGATTGCTTTTAACTTTCACCCATTGAGTATGATGTTGGCTGTGGGATTGTCATAGATGGCTTTTATCATATTGAGCTATGTTCCCCATATTCTCACTTTGCTGAGAGTTTCGATCATAAATGGGTGCTGGATTTTATCAATTGCTTTCTCTGCATTTATTGATATTGTCACATGGTTTTTCTTCTTTTTGTATATGTAATGAATCACATTGATTAATTTGCTATATTGTACCAGCCTTACCTCCCCAGAATAAATCCCACTTGATCATGATGTATGATATTTTCATGTATTGCTGGATTTGGTTTGCTTATATTTTGTTGAGAATTTTAGCATCTAAATTCATTAGGGATATTGGCGTATAGTTTTCCTTTTTGTATTGTCTTTGCCTGGTTGTAGAATAAGAATTATGCTTGCCTCATAAAAGGAGCTTGGAAGTCTTCCCTCCTGTTAAATTTTTTGGAATAGCTTGAGAAGGATAGGAGTTAGTTCTCTGAATATTTGGTAGAATTCACCTCTGAAGCCATCTGGCCCAGGGCTTTTGTTTGTTGGGAGTTTTTTCATAATTGTTTCGATCTCACTTGTTGTAATTGGTCAGTTTAGGTTTTCTGATTCTTCCAGATTGATTTTGGAAAGATTATATGTTTTAAGAAATTTGTCCGTTTCACTTATTGTCTAATTTTTTGGCATACAGTTCTTGATAGTATTTTCTTATAATCTGTTGTATTTCTCCTGTGTCAGTTGTTACTTCTCTCTCATTTCTAATTTTATTTATTTAAATCCTCTCTCTTTTTTTCTTGGTGAGCCTGGTTAAAGGTTTATTGATCTTGTTTACCTTTTCAAAGAACCAGCTCTTGGGTTTATTGATCCTCTGTATTGTTGTTTTAAACTCTATGTCATTTATTTCTGCTCTGATCTTTATTATTTTCATCCATCTACTTCCTCTGGGCTTTACATGCGGTTCTTTTTTTAGTTCTTTTAGATGCATGGTTAAGTTGTTTATTTGAGCTTTTTCTAGATTTTTAAGGTATGCCTGTAATGATAGGAACCTACCTCTCAGTACTGCTTTTGCTGTGTCCCATAAATTTTGAGTTGTTGTATGCTCATTTTCATTTGTTTCAAGAAAATTTTTTATTTCTTTTTTGATCTCATTGTTGACCCACTCATTATTTAACAATATGCTGTTTTGTTTCCAAGTGTTTGAGTGTATTTCAATTTTTTTATTGTAGTTGATTTTGAGTTTCATGCCACTGTGATCAGAGAAGATGCCTGATATGATCTCAATCTTGTAAATTTGTTGAGACTCACTTTATGCCCTAACATGTGGTCTATCCCAGAGAATGTACCATGAGCACTTGAAAAGAATATGTATTCTGCTGTTTAAGGTGAAAGGTTCTGAAGATATCTATTAAATCCAGTTGATCTAGTGTGTTCCTTAAGTCTGCTGTTTCTATGTTGATTTTCTTTCTTGAGGATCTATCCAGTGATGTTAGTGGAATATTGAAATCACCTACTATTATGGTATTCCTATTGATCTTGCTGTTTCTGTCCATCAAAGTCTGCTTTATATATTTAGGTGCTCCTATATTAGTTGTATAAATATTTATAATGGTTATCTCTTCCTGTTTGCTCCCTTTATCATTATGTAGTGACCTTCTTTATCTCTTACTATAGTCTTTGTTTTAAAGTCTATTTTGTCATACATTAAGTATTGCTACCCCAGCTTTTTTAAATTTCCATTTGCATGAAATATTTTTTCCATTCTTTTACTTTCAGTCTATGTGCATCTTTTGTTTTAAGGTGTGTCTCTTGTAGACAGCATATGTATTGGTCCTGTTTCCTTATCCATGCACCTACCCTATGTCTTTTGATCAGAACATTTATTCTATTTATATATAATGTTATTATTGATATATAGTTGTTTATTGCTATTTTATTTTTTAAATCTACATTCCTTTTTTACTAATTTTTTCCCCCACTTTGTTTTATTTACAGGAGGGCCCTTAACATTTCTTGCAGCATTAGTTTGGTTGTAATGAATTCCTTGAGTTTATTTTATTTTATTTTTTTTGTCTGGGAAGCTTTTTATTTCTCCTTCAATATTAAATAATAGCCTTGATGGATAATGAAGTCTTGGTTGTAGATTCTTGTTTGGTATTACTTTGAATATTTTTTGCCATTCTCTTCTGGCCTCAAGTGTTTCTGTTGAAATGTCAAATGTCATCCTTATGGGGGCTCTTTTGTAGGTGATTGACTGCTTTTCTCTTGAAGCTTTCAGTATTCTTTCTTTATCTCTTAGCTTTGGTATTTTGATTATGATGTGTGAGTCTCTTTGGGTTCTTTTTAATGGGGTTCTCTGTGCTTCTTGAACCTGTGTGATTCTTTCCTGCATCAATTTAGGAAAATTTTTGGCTATGATTTCTTCAGATTCTCTATCCTTTGTTCTTTCTCTTCTCCTTCAGGAACCCCTATTAGATGGATATTGTTTCTCTTCATGTTGTCACAGGGCTCTCTTAGAGTTTCCTCAGACTTTTTGATTCTTCTTTTTTTTTGCTGTTCTCATTCCATGCTTTAGTTTATTTTGTCCTCTAAGTCTCTGATTCAATCCTCTGCTTTATTCAGCCTGCTTTTAATTCCTTCTAGTGTAGTCTTCATTTCTGATATTATGTTTGTCATTTCTGTCTGGGTTTTTTCTTTATTATTTCAGTGTCCTTTTTCATGCTTACAATTTCTTTATTTAGGTGCTCATTAAGTCCGTCCATTGTATCTTTGAGATCCTTAAGCATCTTAACAATCATTATTTTAAACTCTGCATCTGGTAATTTGATTACTTTAATTTCATCCAGTTCTTTTTCTGGGGATATTTCTTGTTGATTCATATAGCTCCCATTCTTCTGTCTTTTCATTGTTTCTGTTTGTGGTTTGCAGGCTTGTTTGAGTTGTGGTCTCCTTCACTAGTACAGCCACTTTAATGTCTTGATTTGCCTGCTGTTTGTTTGCTTAAGACATCAGGGAGCTTGTTTGTTTTTCTCATAAAGAGGCCTAGTTGAAACTGTATCCAGGAATGCAGTGAGTAACTGGCAGAACACACTTCTTAGAATCTGAAGGTGTGTTCTGCCAGTTACTCTCTGGGGCCAGGGAAAATTCTCAGTATGAAGGGAAGGTGTAGCTCAGGTTTC
The DNA here is from genome assembly GCF_036850995.1 of Saccopteryx leptura. Classification (NCBI taxonomy): domain Eukaryota; kingdom Metazoa; phylum Chordata; class Mammalia; order Chiroptera; family Emballonuridae; genus Saccopteryx; species Saccopteryx leptura. The sequence goes on along the minus strand of NC_089504.1, from coordinate 175,142,540 downwards.
CCTGGAAACCTGAGTCACTGCCTGTCCCCCTTACTTTTTCCTTTCCTCAGTGTCTTTCATATCAATTAGAGCTGGAGAGCTTTTTTGGAGGTGGGACAGCTGGATCCACTTTAGGCTTGTGATTGGTGGAGGGACCAACTGCTCCCTGGCTATGGCTGCCACCACATTGGAGAATGAGTCTGCTTAATTCAGGTCAGCCCCGGCACTCCTCTCCTCATTACCATTTGTCCAGTTCTCTCCCCTTTCTTCATGCATGACCAATCAGTCTCCTCAGCCCTCTTCACCCCCAGAGACCCAAGCAAGTGGGTGTGAGCAATATTTTCTGCTCTGTCCCTTTAAGGCACCCCAGCCACTTCCCATATACAGAACGTTTGCTGTTCTCCCCACTCAATGCTGTCTGGCTGTGTCCTACAGTCCCTAGGTTTCTAGGCTGGGTCTCCAGTTCTAAGAATGAGGGCCCCGCCTCTTAGGGTCTCTCTCCTTGTAATGAGAGCCCTTCTGGACCCTCAGCCTCAGCATCTTCTCACTTCTGGGAGCAGGGGACCCCCCACCTGGTCCTCACACTCCCAACTAGGATCAGTGTGGATTCTTCTGTGTTCCTTGGTTTTTGAGTCCTGTTCTTTTAGTCCAAAGTTGGTTTTTCATGATGATTGTTCCTAAATTAATTTGTAACTCAGTTTTGTGGTGGGAGATGGCAGTCTGTGTGCCTCCCTACTCTGCTACCATCTTAAAATCTCCTAAACTCTATGATTCTTTTTTTTTTTCTGAAGCTGGAAACAGGGAGAGACAGTCAGACAGACTTCCGCATGTGCCTGACCGGGATCCACCTGGCATGCCCACCAGGGGGCGACGCTCTGCCCACCAGGGGACGATGCTCTGCCCCTCCGGGCATTGCTCTGTTGCAACCAGAGCCACTCCAGCACCTGGGGCAGAGGCCAAGGAGCCATCCTCAGCACCCGGGCCATCTTTGCTCCAATGGAGCCTCGCTGCAGGAGGGGAAGAGAGAGACAGAGAGGAAGGAGAGGGGGAGGGGTGGAGAAGCAGATGGGCGCTTCTCCTGTGTGCCCTGGCTGGGAATCAAACCCGGGACTTCTGCACACCAGGCCAATGCTCTACCACTGAGGCAACCGGCCAGGGCACTCTATGATTCTTAAATGATAGAACTAATGTTGGAATTCATGGGAGTCCAAAAAGACAAGAGTAACAGGCTTTATTGAAAGGAAGAAAAGAACCATGCTGGGCACTTCTCTGGGGAGAAGTGCACCAGTTACAGACTAGGGGCAAATTTTATAAGATTTGGGAGATCCTGAGGGGATACTGAGTCAAAAGTTCTGGTTTGTTTCTTTTTACGGTTTTACAATTTCAGCTTCTTGGAACGCTCCTCCTTGGGAGGTTGATCAGCTTTCTGGAACTTTTCTGCCTCAGGAGCAATTATCCAGTAAGTAAGAGTGAGGTCAGGCAGCCAGGTGGGACAACAAAAAGGCAGTTGGAATTTCTGGTAAATTCATATATCTACCATTTCTCCACTCTGTGGTATGATAAAAAGGAAAAGAGGTGGGGGGAAGAAAAGGGTATGGGGTTCAGAAAGGAGGTGTGTCTTGAACTGGCCATCTTCTGGAGCTATTTTCTGCTGTTATCCCTATTGGGGGCCTCCTTCGTGAACCCCCCCAGGGTAGTTGGTGTAGGAGTTGTAAAAGCATTTGATTGTAGGTAATTCTGGATATTTCCCTCATTCATGCCTGCAGGAACGTGATAAAGAAAGAGGCAAGCATTAAAATTAGGCACAAAATTAGGATTGGTCCTATAATTGGTGTTAGCATCGAGAACAAGGGGTTTTTCCAATTTTCTGATTGGCAAAGGTCTGCATGGGGTTCTGTAAGAAACTAGTGAACAAACATCAGAGGCAGGGTCCAAAAGTTAGAAAAATAAATGAGAGTGAGTGGACCAATGAAAGGCAATAGTCAAGACACCCAGTTTGTGTGAAACCACTGATTCCATGTTTATGAATTTGCTGGGCTTCAGAGAGAGAGAGAGAGAGAGAGAGAGAGTAGGAATAAGACAGGGCAGTGGGTGGTTCCCCTGCCCCTAGACCTACTTCTGTAGATATCCCTAACATAACAAGAAGAGGGATTACCTGTACAGTTTGTTTGGTCTTAGATTGACAGGTAGTGTACTAAGAACTGGAAGAGGTTCATGGGGTGGAATTAGGTTGATATTTTGGGTGAAATAGATTAGAGTACAGGTTTCTGTCTAATTAGTAGGGAGACACATATAGGTGTTATGCTGTTTTTTTACTTTAGCAGCAGTCAGAGTTTTCAGGATCACTGTATGTGGACCTGTTCACGTGAAAATCAGTCCTTGGGTGATGTAATGCTGCAAGCACCTTTTGGACGGTCTTTAAACAGTTTGCTGAGTAACCTGTAAATCCTGCAAGTACTTAGGGAAAGGGTGGTTTCATTTCTACACTTTGAAGTTAGAGTTTAAATCCTAGTTACCACTGCTTCTAGATGGAATTAGCAGCAGGTCCCAGCCTACAATAGGCATGGATCATTGAGACAAGAGAAATAAAGGAGATGCTATACATTAAATAAAGTAACAAAATCAGTCTGTCAATACCCACAGTAGAGATCTTCGAGGGATAAATAAAATTCAAATATTCAGGCAAGGCATAGTAGATGGCCCTTGTGTTTACAAGAAATGAGATCAGTTTTGAGTTGTGGTGGTTGGTGGTTAGAGACTGAGGAGGGTCTGAGTTCGATCTAGGGTGAGACCTCAGGTGGTGGGGGTTAAGGTGATGTCCTGATTGACTACAGATTAAGAGTGAAGTTGAGCCTTAGTAGAGAAGACATGATATCCCTTTATGGTGAGGAAGTTAAGAAGGGTGGTGGTGTGTCTCCTTGAGGCAGGCAGGGAAGGGCTTTAGAGGAGTAGTTTATTTACATATTGTAAGCAGTTTACATGCTGCTAAATCCTGAGCTAGTGCCTGCCCAAACAGGTGTGGGCTGTTTCTGAATCCCTGGGGTAAGACAGTCCATGTAAGTTCCTGCGCTACATTAGTGACCAGGTCAGCCCAGGTGAATGCAAACAGAAAGTAAGAGTCAGGGTGTAGAGGAATGGTAAAGATGGCATTCTTGAGATCTAGAACCGTGAAGTGAGTGGTGTTTGAAGAAATGTGTGACAGTAACCTGTAGAGATTAGGGACTACTAGATGGAGGGGAATTACCACCTCATTGATTAGGCATAAGTCTTGTATGAGGTGATAAGCCCCTGAAGGTTTTTAAACAGAAAGGATGAGGATATTGCAGGAAGATTCTGTGGGGATGAGTAAGTCTGGTTTAAAGAGGTGGGTAATTATTGGTTTAAGGCCTTAGAAACAGACACAGTTACACATTAAACAAAGACTTCACATACAAATTAAAAATTAATGAATTTAAATGAGCATGCTTTCCTTGTTTTAATTAAAATTATACTAGAGATATTTTCTGACAAACAAAGAGACAAAACAGATTATTCACTCACACAGCTCAATAGACAACTCTCCTTTTTTAAGCTTTTTGAGATGGCAGGGAGTTGTCAGCATAGAGGAGAGCAAGAGAGAAAGCAGACAGATGAACACTGTGAACAGCTGGATGGAAAGAAGGAGGGTCAGAATCTGTAGGAGGAGGAGGAGGAGGTTAAAGTGCTGGTGGTGGCACCACATGGTCAGAGGAGTCAAAAAGATTTAGACCTCTGAAAAGAGGGGAAAAGAGAGGAGAGGACAAGAGGGAGAAGGGCATAGCTGTAGCCAAAGCTGGTGGGGTGGGAAGATGGGTCTAAAAAGAAAAAAAGACAGAGCCTCCCTCTATAAGGAGGGAGGACAGGTTAAAGAACACAGTGGAGAAGGGAGGGGCCCCTGGCCAGCAGGGGAGGAGAAAGAGAAAATGGTATTTGCAGGTGAATGAAAAAGAGGATTCAGCAAAGAGAGGGGAGGGGGCTTTCTGGAGGGAAGAGACTCAAGTGGAAGAGATTTTTAGAGGGACCAGAAAGGGATCCCAAGAGAGGGGTGCGCCTGGGGGTCAGGAAGGAGGGGAAAAGATTTGTGAGCTTGTGGAGAAGAAAAGACTAGGAGTAGAGGTTTTAGGTGAGGTTTCTTTGGCCAAAATATGGCCTGCATGTAGAACAAGCAGCACAGAAATTAAGGCCAGGAGCAAAAGGTAGAAGAAAGCCTGCACATAAGGAATCTCTGAGATCTTCTCCGTTCGGTGGCAGAAATTGTCAAGATCTCTTCAGATATTGTAATGGTAGTAGAAAGCAACCTGGCTAGGCACCTAGACTTTCAAGGAAGTCCTTAGAAGCAGAGTGCTTTGAATAGAAACCTCCCAAACTATGAACCTCAAAGAGTAGAGTGAGTCCCAAAGGAGTAGAGGAGTAGTCTCTGAGGCTTGAGATTGGGAGGAGCCTATGTTCCGAGGGGAGTCTGGCAAGACAGTTTGGACTGGGAGGGGCCCACAGTAGAGGAGACTGGTGAGAGAAGGGGGCGACCCTGCCTTCAGTCACAGTTCCAAGAGGAGAAAATCTTCGTAGAAACAGTCTCAGACAGTAAGTCATCACCACAAGGCTGAGATCCTGGCACCTAGGAGAGGAGCCATGGGTAGGCACACCTAGACTTTCGTAGAAGTCCAGTAAAGGAGTAGAGGCAGATCACTCTTAGATATGGGGTCTGAAATCAAAACTGTTCAACCAGGAAGGGGTGTTTTCAGAGAGAAATTTAGAGGCCAACCAGGGAAGGGGAGGGAGAAACTTCTTACCTCCTGATCTGGCAGGGGTTCGGGACAGAGACAGATCGCCGGCCAATCAACCCACAATTATATGTCCAAACAGAATCAGGCAGTAAGCCTGGGACTAGCTGCCACTGCCCATTGCTTCCCTGGTTGTAAGTTTGGACAGCAAAGAGGGATCGTCCAGGCAGTTAGTACCCTGTCCCGGGTTTCGGCACCAAATGTTGGAATCCATGGGAGTCCAAAAAGACAAGGATAACAGGCTTTATTAAAAGGAAGAAAATAACCCTGCTGGGCACCTCTCCAGAGAGAAGTGCATCGGTTACAGACTAGGGGCAAATTTTATAGGGTTTGGGAGAGCCTGATGGGTACTGAGTCAAAAGATTTGGTATGTTCCCTTTTATGGTTTTACAGTTTCAGCTTCCTGAAACACTCTTCCTTGGGAAGTTGATCAGCTTTCTGGAACTTTTCTGCCTCAGGGGCGATTTTCCAGTAAGTAAGGGTGAGGTCAGGCAGCCAGATGGGACAACAAAAGGGCAGTTGGAAGTTCTGTTAAATTCATATAACTATCAACTAACATCTTATTTATGGTTTTAGATTCTACTTTGACAAAATCCATAGCACATCATGAGTTAAAAAAAAATGCTTGTTACCAAAGGAACTGTAATTGTGATTCCATTGCAATATATAAATTAAAAAAAATCAATGTTATTTCTTATACTTAAGCAATAATAAAACTAACAGATCAGTTTGTATAATCTATTTCTCTTACATAGAACATCTAAAAAATTTTAATATGAAAACAAAACAAAGAAAAACAATTTTATTGAAGACATTGGAAAACTAACAAGACAGTCAAGATTTGAAGGACCAAGATCCTGGCCAAAAAGAGAGTTTAGGGGAAAAAAACGCTGAAATTTTGTGCATCTTATTTACTCAGGGCATTTGCTTTTATCAAGATATGACTGAAAGATTGAGAAGCAAAGAAGTTGAGCAATTAATTTACATGGTAAAGGAGAAGAAATAACAAACAATTATAGCTCAATACTTATCAAGTTGGAGGAGAATAAGCAAACATCCCAAGCTTTCAGTTTTGACCCATAGAAGCAACACTCTAAGAAAGTGTTGAATTGTACCAGTTTTCAATTCAGCTAAATCTTAAATGGATTAAGGGCAGCTTCCTTTATACTACCTGTCCCTTAATGGTAAAAGTAAATTCTCTATAAAGAAATGTAATACATACAGAGTTTTAAATTATCTCTTTAGTTTATAATATTCAGCCTTTAATAAAAAAAAAATCAGTTGTACCCAAAAAATTGGCAAACAGAAAAAAACCCCCGATATAACAGACAGACTCACAAATGGTCTAGATCAGTCGTTAACAGGAAAGAGTTTTAATAAAAATATGAATCATGTTTTAAGAGATAACAATATAGATGGTTAACAGAGAAGAAAAAAAAGGATCAAAAGTACATAAAATACTGTAAGATATATATGGCACCTAAATAGGCCTCCTACACACCTACACACATGATTGGATTCCCAGGTGGAGTTGAAAAGTACATAGGAACAAAGGAATATTGAAGGAGATGTGTAAGAATTTTTCAAAACTTATGTAATTTAGGAAAGAGTATAAATTTTAATCAAGATAAATTTTAAGAATACTACTACATTGAAGCACCTGATAGTAAAATTGATAAAAATTATAACAAAGAGAACTTTTTAAATAGAGTTAAGGGTGAAGTGTGAGATAGACTATCTTCCAAGGAAGAAGGAGTAGAATGGTAATTAGCTTCTAAAAAGAAATGAAGAATCCCAAAATATAGTAAAATGGACTCTTTAAAAGACAAAAAAAAAAAAAAAAACCCTGCAAATTTTTAATTCTACACCTAATGAAAATGACATTTTAAAAAGCTAAGAAAGGACTTAAAAACAAAAAACTGAGTAGAAATTAAGAGAAAACTTTTAATACGGAGTTCTTCAGCAGACAATATGTTGTAGATTAGAACATAAATACAGTCAAGAAGTAATAACAAAGAGAACAACATCTATTTGGTAAATACAAAAGAGTAGTGACTTTATAAAACAAAAATAATTATGACTTTTGAGGTGCTAAAATTTGTAGAACTAAAATATGATACAAAAACAAAGGAGAAAGGACTACAATTCAAGTATTTTAAGTGCCTTGCATTGTGTAGGATGTAGTAAAAACTAATTTTTATTGATTAAAAATCAGAAATGTAAAAATAAGAAAATAGTATTTAATTAACAATTTTATAGAATGGACATTTAAATAATAAATAATACTTAATTCCCTAAAAATTAAATTACAAAAACAAAAAAAAACTGGAAGAACCAAATAAAAAACATATGATAAAGAGATATCAAATATATCAGTAATTAATTTAAATATCAATATTAATGAATAAACAAAGACTGTCAGATTAAATAAAATAAAAAATTAAGTATATGTTTGTTGGGCCAGTAGCCGTGGCCACCATGACAGCCGCCTGGCCCACGCAGGTCCACATTTGATTCAGACAGATTGTAATAAAACAACGAAGCCAAGAACTGGTGGGCCATTACCTTTAATCCTAGTTCACACCCACCAGGCAAGAAATACACACAGTGGAAAAACATATCCCTTTCCATTTAGGGCTCTCAAAGCCACTGACTCATCCAAGTATTCCTAGAATCAAAGGTTTCTACCTCACCAGCCTTATTCACCTCTGTTCTCCATCTCCCTCTCTCTGCACAAACTCTGCACAAATTGGCTTCTCCTTTAGCACTCCGCCATCTTGGTTGCCCCTCCTCTGCAATGCTGATTTCAGAAACTGAAAGAGAGAGCCCCTGGTCTGCCTCATTTTATAGTGTAGAAATTAAAGCCTTTAAGCCAGTATACAAATAAGGAAGTCTCTGATACAAAGCCACTTATCTGAGGCATAAATGGAATTTCTTATAAGAGTGCACCACCCCACATCATGCAACAGTCAAGGGTGTGGGAAAAAGCTTAGTGTTGAGAAGAACTTCATATTAAAAGGGTGGGAAAGGCTTAGTCTTAAAACTAAGCCTTAAGCTATAAGGACCTTGCCTGCTTACAACCTGTTTCCTACACCCAATGCACCCAATGCAAACTATAAGTGAGCAAACATATACATCATGTTTGCAAACTTATTTGACCTTCAATGTTGTACAATGGAAACACTTTAAATATAATAAGGTAGCAAGGTTAAAGTGAAATTATAAAAAAAAAATGTCATGAAAACTCTAACCAGAAGAAATATAATATGAAATATAAAACATGGTTTGCAACAAGATGTAGGTTTCATATTCTCTGGACAGCTGATTGAGATGAAAATTAACTGCAAGAGTATTAAAAATTAATATTTTATTATTAATTTTAGAGAGAGGAGAGAAAGAGAAAGATAGGTGGGTGTGTGGGAAACATCAACTCATAGTTGCTTCCTGTCTGTGCCTTGACCGCCTTTGAACTAGTGATCTCAGCATTCCAGGTTGTAAAGCCAGTAGCCACGGCCACCATCACAGCCACCCGGCCCATGCAGGTTCGCATTAGATTTAGACAGTCAGTAAAGAAACAACAGAGCCAAAAACTGATGGGCCATCATCTTTAATCCTAGCTTGCACCTGGCAGGCAAGTAAAAACACACACTGGGCTCCAAAACCCACTCACATTCAGTGCTCACAAAGCTACTGACTTATCCGACTTTCCTAGAATCAAAGGTTTCTAGCTCACCAGACTTATTCACTTATGTTCCCCATCTCCTTCCTTCTCCCTGCACAAACTCTGCACTAACTGGCCTCTCACTCAACACTCTGCCATCTTGGCTGCTTCTCCTGGCCTCCTCCATGTGGCCTTTCTCTGCTCTCTTCTCTGCTCTCTCCTCTAATGATAAACTCAGGAACCAAGAGAGCAAGCTCCTGTTCTGCCCCTATTTTATAGTGTAGAAATCAAAACCTTTAATCCAATATACAAAATAGGGAAGTCTCTAATACAAAGTCACTTATCTGAGGCATGATGGGATTGCACCACTCCACATCAAAAAGGGTGGGAAAGGCTTAGTCCTAAAACCAAGCCCCAGGCTTCAAGGATCCTGCCTGCTCACAGCCCACCCCCGACACACATTAATATCACCTGGGCGACAGCTTCCACGTGGGCAGTGCCATCTTTAACAAAGTGAGCATAATATATTTTACCTGCCCAACACAGGTCCACACTTTATCCACTGCATTATCACAGGTCAGGCAACTGCAGGAGTTGTTTTGGGGAGTACTCTTAGAATGAGCATATGTAGAAAGAAGGAAGAAAGCAGTTATGGAAATTGGAAAAGGAGGGGTTATACCATAGTTAAAATGACAACTTGGTCAACTTCATGTGTGAGATGAAGCTAAAAAAGCTCTTCAGAGTTCCTGGATTTAGAGGAAATTGACAAAGTCTTTATAAACTTTTCATCAACTAATCATTAAATGTAGGCTGCTGCCATTGGGAAGGAAGCCTGACCTTGGAGGATGAGGTGGCTTTTTTTTACCAAAGGCTAAAAGCTGGGGATTGTCAACTATGAGCAGCTCTAATAGCTGGGAGAATATGTCCTCAGTCCTGAAGGGGCCTAAGGAGCATAACACAGAGTCAACTACACGAACTTTGTTTGGTTAGAAATACAGTAATAGAAAATGGCACCTTTTATATGCTTTTAGTACTCCAGCCCACTGGAAACTACCAGTGTCATGTGGAAAAAACCTACTCAAGACACAAACTGATGTCAAGAGGAAGAGGCATAGCCTGCCAAGAGAGGCAAAGAAAACTTGAATTTTCTTCTCCCTCTGTTTTTATTGATCAGAAGCAGAACAAAGGTAACAGGACTACAAAGAAGGGATAAGGGGAAAGAATGACTAATGACCTTCTTGCTGACATGAAGAAAGGACTAATTTGGGTCAGTATATTCTTTTTCTTTTGCTAATTAACAAGCACAAAGGAAGGGGCAATCTAGAACCTCTAGGTTAATATTCTAAAACCCATTCAAATGCATTCTTTTGTGTCTGCACAAAGGTTACTCACTCACATAGCTTCTTGGTATTTGCATCCAAGAGACATTCATTCAAAGCTTTTAACTAAAGTTGCCCAATCCAAGTCATAGAGGTTTCAAGGTTAGATGGGTGATTCCCTACATATGCCCATTTGTCCCCAGAATTATTAAATCACTTGTGACTGTTATTCTCACAAAAAATAATATAAAGTGAATATTCTTATCCCATTCTTATAGCTGAGAATATTGAGAATCAGAATGGTAATCAAGGAAGAAAACATTAAGCCAGGAATCAAACCTAAGTTGATATAACTCTGAAACTTTTGATCTTTCCACTGTATATGCTATTCTTAGATTAGGAAGGAATTAAATTGATTTTAAGAAAGATTTTTATGACATGTTGGGCAAATGAGTTTATAAAATTTGTGTTATTTGAGTTTGCTCACTTTTATTGTTAAAAATGGCACTTGACAATAGCAGGTATGTGATCTGTGAAGTTGCTAATTACCTTCCTGCTTGGGGAGGGCTATTGTTATGCTAATGTTTGCTGGAGGAGATGTTTTCATGCCAGAAAAGTTTTAAAAGGAAAGAGAAGGAGAAGGGGGAAAGAAGCCAAGATGACAGGCAAAGAGAGAGAAGCCAGTTTTGCAGAGTAAGAAGCCATGTTGGTAGATGGGGAACCAGAGGTGAGGGGCTTTGGGACTGGTGAAGCCTTTAATTCTAGAAGAAACTGGAGAAGATTCTCCCCGTTGTGGAACCGGATAATGTGTCAGGGCTTTGTGAGCTCTGAATGAAGAAGGAAGTGTTTTTCCTGTGTGTTTGCTTATTGGCTGGTATGAATCTTGAATAAAGGAATGGCCCACCATTTTTTGGCTCCACTGTTTCTTTACCATCTGTCCTAATCTAATGGGAACCTGCATGTGAATGGCCATGATGGCAGCAGCCCTTGGCCTAACACACAAAATTCTATATTTAAATGTTAAGTATAGAGCTTATTTTTCAGTTTATTTTCACCTACATCATCTTTCTGTGTATTCTTTTCTGAACAAATGACAGTTTAATTTTGTAAATAGTTTCATTTCAGATTGAAGTAAAGTGATTCTAAGACTTAAAAGTGATAGATATGTGTATTCCAAACTGCCCTCTTGATGTTCCGCTTATCTGTCAGACCTCACCCTTACTGGACTATTGCCTCTAAGACAGAGGAATTCCAAAAAAGCTGACAAGCTGCCCCAAGGAGGGGCTCCAGACATACCAGGACTTTTGATTCAACACCCACATGCTTGAAGCACCCCAAAGAGGAGCATTCTGACATACCAGGAATTTTGCCTCAGTATCCCCTCAGGCTCTATATAACTCGCCCCTAGTTTGTAACTTGGTGCACTTCTCCTGGAGGAGTGCCCCGGCAGGTCTTTCTCCTCTAATAAAGCCTGCACATCTGGTGATGGAGTGCCCTCTCATTCTTACAAAAAGTATTCTAGAAACTATATTCAGAAGCACTTTAGGATTATTTGGTACAGGTAATCCCAATGGTGAGCCAGAATGAGTTGTATTAATAATATAATTTTCTCTGTATAACAGAAACCATGAATTTGACTTTTCTTTATTCTCAAGAGACTTCAAATATAGTAATTTCCCATGGTAAGCCAAGCCATGTCATATCTACAGTTTTAGAGTATATACTAAATAGTTGGCCAAATGTTTGTGGTCAAGATATGAAATGACGAAATCACGGTATATTTGACTAAATTTGAGGAGATACTACAAAAGTTACATTAATCCTCTGATATTCTATTTATACTAAGAAGCACAGATCTTTTAGGGGGAGAGAAAAAATCACAAGTTTAAGTAATAATAATAGAAATTAATTTTCACCTTGATAATAAAATGACAAAGAGGTCATGGTCAATTATGCAGCTATTTTTAGTAGAATCGTATATGGTAGGTATTCTCTTAAGAATGTGTGTGTGTTAGCCTTCATATGTGTTTAAATGCTGTGTCAATGTGATGTCATTCTGTTAAGCACCTATAAACAGGTAGGAATCTCATTTGGAGAATTGTGTGTTTTTGTGGTCCCTTGATTTGCTTTTCTCTGTTTTCTGAAAATTAAAGGGCTTCGACTTTCACTGCCTTCCTTTGCAGAGATGCCACCAGGTATCTATACATCTTGAAGGCTAACACAAAATCAATTGGTGCAATTATATAATTTAGCTGCATTTGTGGTGCTAATTTATCTACTGGCATTTGTAAATGACTTTATTATAAAAAATTCAAAGGCTCTGCTAAAAGCCAAATTAGGTCTGGTAGCAACACAAAAACATTATCAACAAGGGAAATCTCTAAAAGCACCAGGAAGCAAAGAAACATCAAGTGATGTCTGGAAAGATATAAAATGTAATATCAATTCATTAAGTGCTGACTATTGTTGTTTCAGTTGAGATCTGAGTAAAAGTGTATTGCTGGTGGATTTGCCAAGAATCTCTACTGAGAGCCAATGTACTTAACTGGGACCTGCAGTTATTACTAAGTTACAGAATTCAAAGTTCAATGACTGCTCAATGAATAAGAGGGAATCAATTAAGAAAAAAAAATGACTTTATATAAAAGTTCCAGAACAAATATAAATATATAAATATAAACAGTTGTGTATATATGTATGTATATGTATGTGTGTGTGTATATATATGTATATGTGTGTGAGTGTGTATGTGTGTGTAAGCATGTATATATATATTTTTTTCTTAATTTGGTACAATGTGAACATCAAAGAAGCAAAATTTATTTGATCAAAAAGCAATGATCTTAAACATTCATTCATAAAACTACTAATACCTTAAACATGTTTTTATTTGGGCCACTAATGCTAATGACAGAGACACTCAATGAAGAAAGGGTAGAAAGTAAATTTTTGTAAAACCTTCAATAAGATTATTTCTTTTATCTGACTCCGTCCAATATAGTTACAGATACAATTTTTGTTTCATGAGGCTTCTGTTAAAATGTTAAATTTGACAAAAAATTTAAAAATTATTTGAGTTAACCTCTTTGTAAAGCCAGTATCCATGGCCAGGGCCACTATCACAGCAGCCGCCTGGCCCATGCAGGTTCGCATTGGATTCGGACAGTCGGTAAAGAAACAACGGAGCCACAAACTGGTGGGTCATAGTCTTTAATTCTAGCTTGCACCCAGCGGGCAAGTAAAAATACACACTGGGCTCCAAAATCCACTCACATTCAGTGCTGACAAAGCTACTGACTTATCCGAGTTTCCTAGAATCAAAGGTTTCTAGCTCACCAGCCTTATTCTCCTCAGTTCCCCATCTCCTTCCTTATCCCAGATACAAACACTCCACAAACTGGCATCTCACTCAGCACTCCGCCATCTTGGCTGCTTCTCCTGGCCACATGGCCTCTTTCTGCTCTCTGCTCTGCTCCTTCTGCTCTCTCATGCTAATCATCCCAGGAACCAAGAGCGCAAGCTCTCATTCTGCCCCCATTTTATAGTGTAGATTCCAAACCTTTAATCCAATATACAAAATAGGGAAGTCTCTAATACAAAGACACTTCTCTGAGGCATGATTGGATTGTACCGCCCCACATCAAAATGGGTGGGAAAGGCTTAATCCCAAAACCAAGCACCAGGCTACAAGGATTCTACCTGTCCACAGAGACACACATTAATATCACCTGGGCAACGGCCTCCAAGTGGGCAGCGCCACTTTTAACGAAGTGAGCATAATACATATTTTATCTGCCCAACACTCTTCATTTTAAAGAGAGATCCACAAAGTTCAGTGGTTGTTCCAGTTGTGTTGAGATTAAAATCAGTTTATAAACCAATGTCCTTTCCTCAGCCGTATCTATTTTCATCATATTTAGCAAAAGAAATATCTTCCCTCTTTTTGGTATTTTTATCTAAAGAAATTTATTTACTAAATATTAATCTTTATTTAAAGGCTAGTAGACTATTTAAAGTCTTAGATGTATACCTACCATAAAACTTCAAAGAAGTTCACAAATGCAAGCCATTAAGCAAATAAAAAGAACAGACTTATAGGTGTGCTTCAAAATAGAACATGGCTCATTCTTCAAATGGCTTGAATAGTCAATAAATTGATTTATTAGTTTGGAAATGCTGGTCTTTGGACTTTAAATAAAATACACAGTAGCTTAAGTTTTAAATCTTAGAACTAGGTGTTCCATATACTTTCAGTGCATGTAAGGAGAGTTATTTCTAAAGGTTTTAAGGTACGTTGACAATTTTCATAAATGAAATCTTGTGATTTATGTTGATTTTATTTTCAGACAAAACAATAACCCTTTGACATGTATGGAAAACAAAGAAGCTTAAAGTTAGACACTAAATATTATTTAACAGTGCTACCCAGGTGTCCCCAAGTCATTTATGGAGCAGAATTTATCATCTAGATAAATACATACCTTTAAGATTTACCAGCCAAAAGAATTGATTAAAATGATATAGTTGAGTTTTTTTGTGAATGATAAATGAATAAACTGATCTATGGCGATAATCACAAGTGCTGCTGCAGTCTTTGTCCTAAAATTATATTTTGCATTATATGAAACAGGTATATAATGGAATTGAAATAAAAGATCCATGTGACATCATCAGAATGAAACTCAGAATGCCATTATCCTCTTTATCTTCCTAACAATTTGTAATTGTGTCATAGCTTGATTCAAATTAGGTATAGTATAAAAGATTAAAATATTTTGGTACACAAATTGAGAGATTTATATATTTATATACTAGATGATATCTCATTGATTCAATGTGATTTATCTGACAGCTTTATGTATTGAAAGTGAAATTGACTATACAGAAAGGAAAAAGTCATTACTTTAGCCTGGTAAAATCAAGGACCACTGTACAGAGGAGAAGCACCTGACCAAGAGTTGAAATAAGATTTTAATATTAAGAAAGAAAACAAAGGTATCATAGGCTATAACTTATTTGTAGTACAATCATCCAAAGCCAGCTGACAGAAAATGGTCGCCTAATACCAGTGTTCTCAACCATTATTTATCCAGGTGATACAATTGACTATGACTCCTAATGACATTTTATCAATATTCAATCACCTTCTAATTTTTAATACCTGTTCAGGTAATATTTGGAGACTTTTGCAGAAACTGACTTTCAAGTTAAATTTAAAAATTATTTATTACATTATTTAGCTATTTTAAGAATGAGAAGATTATTGTGTACTTGGGTAAAGTTTCATTTTTCTATTTATATTTGCATTTAATCACATTATGTGTGTGAAATTTATATGATATTGTAATAAAAACTTAAATTACTTAAATTTTGCTTGTCTTTAAAGATTTTAAATGAATGATTTTCTTTTTAATTCTAAACATTTAAAAGGTAGACTTATTAGAAAAATTAGTCATTTGTCAAATTGACCATTAGATAGAATGATTTCAGTAAATTTTAACTTTGTTTAAATAATTGAAATTAAATTAAATTAAAGTATCTTTTTTGGATTGTTATATGTATGTACAAAGCATCTCCCATCATTGGAGAAAATGGTCAGGAGTGAAACTTCTTTTTTCTCCAACCTAGTTAACTGCATTTCCATGGCAATTTCTTTATATGCTTAAATTTTGTCCTCTGAGTGAGGATACATAATCAGCAGTGAAGTTATAACTGAGTAAACTAGAGCTAAATGATAGCCATGCTATATTGGATATGTCTCCCTGGAAACAAAGGATACATTAAGTATTTCTATTGATGAAATACTGACTACTCAGGAGAGAGAAAGGTAGAATAGGACCTCTACAAAAATGGAATAGAAATGTTTATAATGGCTTATAAAATAGAAATGTTCTGTACAGAAATGTCTCTTTCTGTGTAAGCAATGTTCTACCCTTGTGACTTGGAATAAACTTCATTTAGTATTTCAAAAAAAATACTCAGAAAGTTAAATTTTTTGATCATCTGTTCATTTTATTTCAAGTGATTATATGTAAGCTGTTTTGAACCAGTGAAGTAAATGTACTGAGAGATTTTAACTGAAGAAATCACAGAATATAATCGCAACAGACAAAACACTAGTTGGGGGATTACATGTGCTTCCAGAGATATGGGGCAATAAATTAGGGCCATATAATGGAGGAATTTGGCTTGAGGACTAGAACGGTTTTGGTTTTGTTAAGTTATAGTACATAATATAACCTTTTATTTAATTTAAGACAATTTATAAGCATCATGGATGCTACATTGAAATAAGAAAAAGTTAGAATTAATTCTAATTACTTAAGTATCTAATTAGAGCAAAGGTGATAAATCAAGAAATTTCATTAGTGCAGATGGTAGTCACAGGTTCCTGAATCAGATTGGGGCAAAGAAGGTAAATATGTGTTAGTGGAACATCTATGCTGTTGTGATTGTGGTTAGTTGAAAGATGGCAAAAAGTGTGACAGGCAACATTGTTCTGACATTATTTGAAAACAGAGAGAAAAGGAACTATGAATTAAGCAGAAGAATTAGGTAAAGAAATGACCAATATACATGTAAGTATAAGGAACATATTTATAAAGGGTCAACTAAATAAAAAACTTAAAAAGTGTGTTATGTTCTTTGGAATTTTTATTTATAGTTTTGACTCTAAATCATTTCTTAATTTTATACAACCTCAATTTAATTTACAATATAATATAACAATGACTCTTAAGTGTTATTTAAAGTACCATCTATCTTTGGAAGCTTGCACGATTCTTTGACTTATTAAAAGCACCCAATTACACAGTTTTGTTAACCTTCTATTTTAAAGATATCTTCTTAATGTGCAGTCCCTCTTCTCATAGATGGTATATCCAGAATCTAGAGCTCTACATCTTACATCTAGAATTAGATCTGAATTCAGAAAGACTGTAATGTGAAACAGAAAACAAATAATACTGTTATTTTTAAAAAATTCTAACTATAATTTAGCATTTTCTTTTATATAAATGTGGATAACAAACTACAATAATAATAGAAATTTCATGAACTTGCAACCAAGATAAAACCCCAAATTATTCATGTCACATTGTAGTTGTTGTAGCTATCTCAAAATAACATTTACTTTCATTTCTACTTTAAATTCTCCCACATGTTCACAGTCTTCTTGTCTGTAGATGGTTGTGTGCCGTAGCTGGCCAACAATGAGCAATTCTGTGATTAGTCATTACTCAGTCACCAAACTATAAATAAACTCACATTTATGTTGCTTTTAGTGTTCTTTAGCTTCTACTGTTTGATAAATATGTGGGAGGAGGTAAGTCAAAAACTACTCCACACTATAATGTTCTAATTTAAGCTAACCAACAGTCTTTGCCAACATTTTAAAACATATTTTCTTTTTAATTCATATAAAAGTGTATATTTCATATCACATTTTTATGTTTTGATATAACTGTATTTCAATATTATTTTATGTATTTAAAATTATCTGAGGATGGTTTTATAGATTTCAGGTGGCTGCAACTGGTATTGTGTATGGTTGAAGTAAGTAAAGCCTATCTAAGTGCAATATAAATGACAGACACTTTTTGCTAAAAGTGTGCTAGAAGGCATTGGCTGGTTAGCTAGGTTGGTTAGAGCATACTCCAGATATACCAAAGTTGCAGTTTGATCTCCCATCAGGGCAAATACAAGAATCAACCAGTGAATGAAGAAAAAAGTAGAACAACTAATCAATCTCTTTTTCTCCCCTTTCCATTCCTCTTCTCTCAAATCAATAAAAATAAATAATAAAATAAAATAAATGTACTGGACTCCTGAGGATTTTTATAAACTTGCTCAAAGGTCCAGAACAAAAGAACATTTTCACAGTCATATTAGGATTTACACAAGGTTTATGTATAATATAATGGAAAGAACATGAGTCTATAAGTCTTGATTTGGTCTTAACTCTGAGATCTTGAGCAACTCAAATTTCTAGGCCTATTTTCTACTG
The DNA here is from genome assembly GCF_036850995.1 of Saccopteryx leptura. Lineage (NCBI taxonomy): Eukaryota > Metazoa > Chordata > Mammalia > Chiroptera > Emballonuridae > Saccopteryx > Saccopteryx leptura. Next base: position 175,124,777 of record NC_089504.1, on the reverse strand, counting down.
CAAAGTGTTGGATTTCTATTTGATAATTTCACCATTTCTTTAAATATGGTTATATATCTACTATCCTGTTCAAGAATTAAGCTAAGAGGAAATGGAAGATTTAGAAAGGGATAGATAAGGGTCAAATTACAAGAATAAATTTACTAAGAATTAGGGCCACCAAAGAAAATGATTCAACAGAGAGCTGGTTCTCCAGGAAGAAGTCATAAAAGAAACACTGTAGTACATTAGCCATTAAAAAAAATATTGCCACTGTAAAAAAAAATAGAGGACTGGAAAAAGAAGATGGGGCACATATACACCATGGTATATTATTCAGCTAGAAGAAATGATGACATCGGATCACTTACAGCAGAATGATGGAATCTTGATAACATTATGCGGAGTGAAATAAGTGAATCAGAAAAAAAACAAGAACTGCAGGATCCCATACATTGGTGGGACATAAAAATGAGACTAAGAGACATGGACAGGCATGGGGTGGTTATGGGGGGTGGGGGGAGGGGAGGAGGGAGAAGGGGAGGGGGAGTGGGAGGGGTACAAAGAAAACTGGTTAGAGCAGTGTTTCCCAACCTTTTTTGTGCCATGCCCCACCTTAACCTTTCTAAAATTTTTATGTCCCCCCCATGTAACATACATAATTTTTAACATTAAAAAATTGATTTGTTCACTTAATAAACATAAATGATAGGTTCTAGGAAGAAATCACTATGAAATTGTTAACAAAACATAGTAAGTAAAATTTCAAAACATATAATGAAAAACAGAAATTTAAATTCCAAATAATTTTAATACAGATTTTTCTATATTCATTTATTATTTTAATTTAGTGTGATCCTTGCGCTTGATGCTTGCTGCACAGAGATTTTATATTAGGTTCCAATTTGGTTAGCTTTAGTCTCAAGTCTCCACGTTGTGTTATATCCAGCCGATTTCTTTTTTTTACCAGTAAATCATTTACAGCACTAAATCCACATTCAGCTAAAAATGAAGATGGAAACAGTAGTAATAGTTTTCTTGCATATTTGGTTGAATTTGGGTATTTGATTTCTGTTTCCTCACAAAGCCATGCCATCGCTCCTTTGATATTAAATAAAGCTTTAACTGACTCATCATTTTGCAATTCTGCGAGTTCTTCCTGATACTGCATATTTGATATATCAGACAAATCCACTAACATTGGCTGCATCATCCATGTTGGGAAATCAATTTGTTTTAAATCAGAAAATCTTTCTTTTAAATCAGCCGATAGAATATTCAAATGATTGACAATAACAAGTAAAGCGGTATCAGTTACTTCACATTTTTGGAGCCAATGAAACTGTTTAAAGTTTTTGTTGTTAATATGTTTCCGACATAACTCAATATTGGTAATGAAACCAAATATCTTTGCTTTTGCATCGACAAGAGTTTTATTTGTTCCTTGAAGTTACTTATTTAATATATTTAGTTTTTCAAAGATATTGGCTAAATAACTCACAAATGCTTTACATTGTTAACAGATACTTCATTTCAGGTTTGTCGCTTAAAAAATCACTAAGAGTATCAAACAGTTCCATAAATCTTTTCAAACAGTTTCCTTTAGATAGCCATCTTACTTCAGTATGAAGTAAAAGTCTCACATGGTCTTCATTTTGTTCTTCACAAAATAGCTTGAAAAGACGCTCACATTTGGCACTAGCTTTAATAGCATTAACACCTTTATTACTGTATGTAATACTTCATTCAGAACAGGTGAGATGTTTTTAGCTACCAAGTTTTCCCTATGAATAACACAATGCACAAGAATCATTTCTGGATTCGCATATTTCATCAATTTTAAGCAGCCATTTTTCTTGCCCATCATATTGGGAGCACCATCTGCAGCACAAGATGTTATATTTTTCATTGGTATATCATTGACATCTAAGTAGTTTTTTAGCTTATTATATATATATATATCTTTGGAGGTAGTGGTGCTTTCTAATCTTTTACAGAACAACATTTCTTCAGCAAAATGTCCTTTATCAATATAGCTTACGTAAGTTATCAATACTGCCTCACTGTCTCTCAAAGTTGATTCATCCATTTGCAAGGAGAATTTTCTTGTTTTCAGCTTTTCAATAAGTTGTTTTTCAATATCTTCACTCATTTCGTCTCTTCTTCTGCTAACAGTATTGTCACTGAGTGGCATAGCTTTTACATCTTTGTCATCTTTTTCAAGAACCGTTTTAAGAAATGCTGATATTGATGGTTTTATTAAATTCTCTCCTATAGTGTGATTTTCTCCAGTTTTAGCAATGAATAAAGAAATTTGATAACTATTTAATGCCTCAAGAACACGATTATTAGTTGAAGTATGAGCAGTAAATAGAAACTTTAATGTTGTTCTTTTTTCAAAAATTTTCTTTAAAGTTTTAAAGTAACTCAAATCTGAATTAATATGAGCACTATGTTTCGCCTTCAAATGCGCCTCAAGATGACCTTGTTTCATTGATTCATTGGTCAAGCATTGCTGGCATAAAAGACAGAAAGGAATCCACTCATCGTGAACAGCGGGTCTGAACCCAAATTTTAAATATTCCTCCGAATATTGATGAGTTTTTTTCTTGCTTGTACCACTCATTTTACTATGGGCTATAAGAAATAAAAATAAGGTCAATTAAAAACTAATATTAAAATATGTGTTAAAATATATTCAATGTGACATAGAGTAAATGTATACTAAAAATTCATATTTATTTAAATGTATATAACACATTTACTACACTACCACCGCAAATCAAAAGGTATCTATATTTTTCCACTTGACAAAATTTTCTGGAAAGTTATGCTTCTAAAATTAAAATTGTCGTGCATGCACTATTATAGCCCCAATAATATTTATAAAATATTAGTGCTTTCTAGCCCCGATGCAAGAAGTACTTAATAAAGAGTTTAATATTGATAAAAATAAAATCAAATACTTACCAATTATATCTATACTATATATATATATATATGTATATTTATTAAATCAACGAACTTTTACAACAGTTTTGACTGACATTTATTTCAAATTAACACCAACTGAATGATGTGAAACACTACAGAAGTTGCGATGGGCCAATTAGGTGAGAATAACTGTGTTGTTTAGTGATTTTTTAAAACATCCGGGGTTCCCCGCGGCAGACGGCATGCTCCGTGGTGAACCCAGGACGAAGTTTACTTGACGCCAATCACCCAGTTGATATTTTGGTCTCGTCAAACGAAATTGTACTTAATAATTATTTACTGCAATTATTTAAGAATTGCATTTTTTGTTAAATTTGGCACCAATATCTAACATTGCATTAAATGGCCCGGGGCAAAAGAGTTAAAGTCGTGTAGAGTCCATTTTCATATTGCCCCCTTAACTATCGAATTGCCCCCCTGTGGGGCGTGGGCCCCACGTTGGGAAACACCAGGTTAGAGGGTGATGGAGGACGATCTCTCTTTGGGTGATGGGTATGCAACAGAACTAAATGACAAGATAACCTGGAAATGTTTTCTTTGAATATATGTACCCTGATTTATTGATGTCACCCCATTAAAATAAAAATTTATTTATAAAAAAAATATTGCCATTTGTGACAACATGGTTGGACCTAAAGAGTATTATGCTAAATAAAATAAGTCATACAAAAAGGACAAATACCATATAATTTCACTTAAATGTGGAATTAAAAAAACAAATAAATCAACAACAATGACAAAACCAGAAATTAATTTATAGATACAAAAATCATTTTGATGTTTGCCAGATTAGGGGGTTGTTGGAGGAATGGGTGAAATGGGGGAATAAATTATGATATATGAATTGCCAGTTATAGAAAGAGTCATAGGGATGAGATATAGGAAGTACAGTCAATAATATTGTAATAACTATGCATGGTATCATAGATGGGTACTATACTTAGTGAAGTGATTACTTTTATAAGGTATAGAAATGTCTGGTCACCATGTTGTACACATGAAACTAATGTAACATTGCATGTTAACTATAATTGTAAAACTTTTAAAAATGAGTTGGGAAAGAACAGAAATATATTTTAGCAATTGTATTTGTTTCCCTTGGTGTTACTTTCTATTTTAATAGAAATATTATATTTATATTATATTTCTCTGTATATGATCAAAACATAGGTATTTATGCTATTTTTACAAAAGAGAATATTCTATTCTCTCTAGATTTCTAAACTTGAGCCAATATATTTGAGAAAAATTAATTGGACTGTTCCTTCCAAAGCATTAACTGCATTTAACTGAATTATGCTTGTGATAAGACTGCATGATTTAGGCATTATGTGTACACTTAGGAATACCATGCCTGAGATTTTAATAGTTCTCTTATTTGTTTTATATATTAAAACAAAGTCTTTCTTAGGGTATTTTATAACTACTATTAATTTTTCTACTTCAAAAAATTTATGTTAAGTTGTAAAAATATTAATCAGTCATAAATATTTCTAAGATCTTACTTAGACTGTTCAGTAATAGTTAGTTGTACTGTGGTTCAATATTAGGTTTAATTTTCCACGCTGTTTTAAAAATTTTTGTGAAATTTGACTTAGGATTTGCCATAGATCTTTCTCGAGAGTGCTGTACTGTGTAAAATTGTGCATGAGTATTTTTAATATTATTTGTGCAAATATGAATCTTGGACATAACCATGAAATAGTACAATACCTCTTATCATATATATCATGGAGAGGGTGGAAATCAAGCTCCAAAGATAGTGCTATGAATAGTTTATGAGTTCTGTAAAGCTACTAGAAGATGAAAGACTGTGAGTCATCTCAACCAAGCTACTTAAACATCAGACTAATCAGGCTGCAACTTGTCAGACATTTGGTGAGGTCAACCCATACCATCTGGTCACAGAGAAGCCAGCACAGACAAGAAGAACCAACAAGCCAATACAGAGAATTATGAAAATAATAACTGTTTTCTCTTTTAGTCTATTAATTACTTTCTGCATTGTTTATTATGCAACAGAAGCTAAGAGATACAAAGATAGTGGGATTAAGTAGTTGTCTTGGGGTGTAATTTTTTGGTGGTACTGAAATTTTATTAACAAGAACAAGACAAAGCTGCCTTATCTCTTCACTCTTATTCAACACAGTTCTATCAAGCAAGAGAAAGAAATAAAAGGCATTCATATATGGAAAGAAGAAGTAAAAGTCTCACTTTTTGCAGGTGACATGATCCTATATACAGAAAACTCCAAAGACACCACCAAAAAACTGTTAGAAACAATAAACTAATAGTAAAATAGCATGACACAAAAATCAATATACAAAAATCTATTGGTTTTCTATACACCAATGATGAAAATTTGGAAAATGAACTCAAATAATTCTTTTTACAATTGTAACAACAACAAAAAATACCTAGGAATAAACTTATCAAAGGACCTATATATGTAAAGGAGCTATATACTGAAAATTATAAAGCATTATGGAGAGAAACTGAAAAAGACACAATGAAATAAAAAAATATTTTGTGTTCATGGATTGGAAGAATCAATATAGGACCTGGTTGGTTGGCTGAGTGGTAGAGCATTGGTCTGGTAAGTACATGTCCCAGGTTTGATTCCTGGCAGGGCACATAGAAGAAACACCCATCTGCTTCTCTACTCTTCCCCCATTCACTTCTCTCTCTCTCTCTCTCTCACTTTCCATCCTGCAGCCATGGCTAGATTGGAGCTAGTTGACTCTGGGCCTTGAGGATGGCTTCATGGCCTCTATCTCAGGTGCTAAAAAGAGCTCAGTTGTTAAGCAACAAAGCAACACCCCAAATAGGCAAAGCATCACCCCCTAATGGACTTGCTGGGAGAATCTTGGTTGCAGCACATGCAAGAGTCTGTCTCTCTACCCCCCCACCTCTCACTGAATTAAAAAATATAGTAAAAAGAATGAACATTGTTAAAATGGCCATGTTACTCAAAGTAATATATAAATTTAACGTAATCTCTATCAAAATCCCAATGTCATTTTTTAAAGAAATAGAACAAAATATTACCAGGTTTGTATGGAACCAAAAAAAAAAAAATGAAACAGCCAAAACAATACTAAGAAAAAAGAATGAACCCAGGGGTATCACACTACCTGACTTCAAATTATACTCTACAGCCACAATAATCAAAACAGCAATATATTGGCAGAAAAACAGACATATGGGCAAATGAAACAGTATTGAGATCCCAGAAATAAAACCACATGTATATGGACAAATCATCTTCAACAAAGGAGCCAAAACACACAATGGAGAAAAGAAAGCTTCTTCAGTAAATGGTGATGAAAAAATTAGAAAGCCACAAGCAAAAGAATAAAACTATACTACAATGTGTCTGCCTGTACAAAAATTAATTTAAAAGAAATCAAAGGCCTAAATATGAGCGCCAAAACAATAAATTACACAGAAGAAAACATAGGTACTAAACTCATGGACCTTGGCCATAGAGAACAATTTATGAATTTGACGCCGAAAGCAAGGGAAGTAAAAGCAAAAATAAGTGAATGGGACTCTATCCAACTAAAAAGCTTCTGTACAGCAAAAGAAACTGACAACAAAACAAACAGGCATCCAACTAAATGGGGGATGATATTTGCAAACAACACCTCCAATAAGGGTTAATATTCAAAATATATAAAGAACTCACAAAGCTCAAGAACAAACAAGCAAACAATCCAATTAAAAAATGGGGAGAAGACCTGAACAGACACTTCTCCCAAGAGGACATACAAATGGCCAACAGATATATGGAAGAAGAAAAGTATGGTGGTTCCTCAAAAAATGAAGAATAGAGCTACCATATGACCCAGAGATCCCTCTACTGGGTATCTGCCCCCAAAACTCAAAAACATGGGTATGTAAAGACACATGCAGCCCCATGTTCTTTGTAGCATTATTCACAGAGGCCAAGACATGGAAACAACCAAAGTGTTCCTCTACAGAGGTTTGGATAAAGAAGATGTGGTACATAAATACAATGGGATACTACTCAGCCATAAAAAATTATGACATAGTGACAGTTAAGACAACATGGATGGACCTTGAGAACATTATACTGAGTTAAATAAGTAAATCAGAAAACTCTAAGAACTATATGATTTCACACATGTGTGGGATATAAAACTGAGACTCATGGACATAGATAAAAGTGAAGTGGTTACCAGGGGGAAAGAGGGAGGGGGTGAGGAGGAATGGAGTAAAGAGGAAAAATATTTGGTAACAGAAAATGATCTGACTTTGGGTGATGGGTATACAACATAATCTACAGTTTAAATGCTATAGAAATGTTTACCTAAAACTTATGTTCTTTTATTGATCAAAATATTACCCTGTTAAACTTAATTTCCTAAATAAAATTTTAAAAATAATAAAAAACTTTAAAAAAATTTGTTTCATTTAATTTTTAAACAGGTTTAAGTTCCAATGAATAGAAATCAATCGCTACTGGAGGGTGAAGTCACGGAAATGGCGCCATGAGCAGCGCGTCTGACAGATCTCCCCAAAATCACAACAAATTTATCAACTAGAAACAGAAAAATTTATCCTCGGAGCATTCCGGAATTCCACACAAACTGAAAGCGAAAGGACTGTTATCACTTGAATCTGAGAGACGAGGGTGTGGAGGAAGTTAACTACCGCAGGGACGTTCATTCAAGCCGCGGAGGGAGTGTGCGCCTGTGGTGAGTCGGCCCACACTCGGGAGCGGCGAGGAGCCGCCGGCGAGCCCCAGGTCCGGTTGCAGAGCAAGCACCGCTAACGTTCCCAGCGGCCCGCGCACTAAAAGTGAGAGCCCCCAGCCACCGGTGCCTGGAGCACCCCATTCACGCGTGTGCCCTACTGGCCCGCACACCCAGGGTGCCCCATTATCCTGCGCACGGTGCGCCCCAGCCGCCAGCGGCGGGGCGAGCGGGAGAGGCGCCAGGGCGGTCTTCCCTACTTGGGAGATTCTCTCCGTGGGCGGGGCACCTCACCCAGCCATTCAAGCTAACAATCAAGCATTGGGGGAGGGGCGCGCAGGCAGCCTGAAATACCTTCGGGAGCACAGCTGCGGACCCAATCACTGAAATTAGCTTAACCCATGAAATCTGTGCACCCACAGGCTTTAATTGATAAGATCTCTCTCAGTTCAGCGATCCAAGACAAGAGGCGTGATATTTCTTAGTACCTCTCGCTAAAGGGGCTGGGGCAACTTCTGATTGATAGAGCCTCCATATTCAAGGATAAACGCTAACAAGAGGGACTTGGAAGATAATAAGATCTTTACTACACTAGTCGCAAGCAGAGACTAGTGCCTCTTCTTCCCAGCCAAAACAGGCTACAAAGTGTGGAAAGCCTGGGTTGAGTGGTCCAACTGAATGCTAGGCGCTGAACAGTCACCTTGACAACAATTGACTCCCACCCCCGCCTGATTACACTGAAAGCTCTGACTGCCAGAGCCTTTCCCAAAGCCTTGCGCTGAATGGGGATAGAGTGGGGATTTCCTAGCTCTTTGAGCCTCTTATTCAGGCAGAAGCAGTAGCAGCCTTATAGCTGGATCACCAGGCTGCTAATTCAGGAAGGGGGGACTAGGAGAGAGACTCCAGGAAAGCAAACTCTCTCATCGTTGGACCCTGCAAACGCCAACAAGCCTTGACTACCAGCAAGACTAAAGCCAATTATATGACATTGCCATAGAATCCCATCAACTGAAAATCCCTACCTAAGTGTGACACAGGGGCAGAGCCTGGGGTACAGAGTCACCGACCAGGAAGAGGGAGAGAAAAGAAAAAGGAAGAAGTTAACCTCTCAAAATCAAGAAAAATCCACAGACTTTACAACTTGTTCCACTAATTTTTTTTTTGCTGTTGTTTGTTTCTTCTATCTTATTGCCTTTATTATTATTATTTCTATTTCCTCCACCTCGGTCCTTCTATTCTCTGCCGATCTTATGCTTCCCTTTTCTTGAACTACACTACCCATGAGTGTTACATTTTATTTCTTATCTTCATCCTCACCCTCCTTTAAGGTTATACTCCAAAACACTTAACTCTCACTCTCTCCTCTTTTGTTTTTTTTTTGTTGTTTTGCTTTATTTTGTTTTTTTCTCTTCCTTTTTTTTTCTTCCTTCGTTTTTCTCTTTTTCTTATTTTTTCCTTTCTATTCGTTTTTTCTTTTCTCATTTTACTTTTCCTCCCATTTAATCCTCAATCACGAACAAATTAGTTAATTTGGGATTCAAGGGTTTTTTTTGGATTTATTTTTCTTTTTCGCTTTTGTTTTTGTTTTTTTTGTTTGTTTGTTTATTTTTGTGGAATTTTGGGTACTTTATACGTTGCTTTTTAACTCACTAGCATTCCTCCCAACCCAAGGTCTCCATTGTATTTAGTCTTTGCTCCACTTAATACAACAGATTTTTACTTATTATTTTTATTTTTTTCTTTATTATTCTTTTTTTTTCTCCTTTTTTCTGGTTCCCTCTTATCCCTCTCATTATATCTCTTAGTCGACCATCACTTACAAGTGAATCATCTTATGCTTGTCTAAGATTTTCTTCTTTTTTTTTTTTTTTTTGCATTTAGTAGGTCCCTACTCCTTTTTTTTGCCCCTTGAACTCTTCACCCCAAATCAGGCCCTCCATTATAGGCAGTTTTTGTTCCATTTAGCATAATATAATTCACAGGTCATCACGATATCTCCCTGAGGAGGGGAGAGGAGGGAAAGAGAAGAAAGAAAAAAGGGGGAAATAATAAATTATTACTGTTTTTTTTTTGTGGGGTGTTTTAACTTTTTTTTTTTCTTCTTCTTCTTCTTTTTACTCTTTATTAATTCTAATTAGTGCTATCAACAAGACCACCCTCAGATGCCAATAAGAAAGAGGAAATCAAATATTATGGATACAAAAGAAAGAGAGGTAACACAAATAGATGTGGAAAAATCTATGGAGAAAAGACTTAACATATTGGAAGCCTTGGAGCTAAATGACAGAATTTAAAATAGAAATCTTAAAAATACTCAGAGATATACAAGAAAACACAGAAAGGCAATTTAGGGAGATCAGAAAACAACTCAATGAACACAAAGAATATATTACCAAGGAAATTGAAACTATAAAAACAAATCAAACAGAAATGAAAAACTCAATTCACGAGCTGAAAAATGAGGTAGCAAGCTTAGCTAACAGAACAGCCCAGATAGAAGGCAGGATTAGTGAAATAGAAGACAAACAACTTGAGGCACAACAGAGAGAAGAAGAAAGAGACTCAAAAATAATAAAAAACGAGAAAGCCCTACAGGAATTGTCTGACTCCATCAGAAAGAATAACATAAGAATAATAGGTATATCAGAGGGAGAAGAGAAAGAAAATGGAATGGAGAATATACTCAAACAAATAATAGACGAGAACTTCCCAAGCCTGTGGAAAGAACTAAAGCCTCAAATTCAAGAAGCAAACAGAACACCGAGTTTTCTTAACCCCAACAAACCCACTCCAAGGCACATCATAATAAAGATGACACAAACCAATGACAAAGAAAACATTCTCAAGGCAGCCAGGGAAAAGAAGAGTACAACATATAAAGGAAGGCCTATTAGATTATCATCAGATTTCTCAGCAGAAACTCTACAAGCTAGAAGAGAGTGGACCCCAATATTTAAAGCCCTGAAAGAGAGGAACTTTCAGCCAAGAATACTATACCCATCAAAGCTATCCTTCAAGTACGAAGGAGATATAAAAACATTCACAAATACAGAAAAGATGAGAGAATTTATCAGCAGAAAGCCCCCACTCCAGGAAATACTAAAGGGGGTTTTCCAACCAGATTCAAAGAACAAAAGAAAACAACACCACAAGTAACAGCTCCACCAAGAACACAATAAAACCAAACTTAAACTGTGACAACAAAGGAAAAAAAGGGGGGAGAGGATGGAGATTAACAGTAGCAAAGGACAATGAAGTGCAGAAATACTCATAAGATAGGGTACTACAATGAATATGGTAGGTACCCTTTTCATTACTTAATGGTAACCACCCTTGAAAAAACCACCACAAAACCACTTGACTTAAAAAAGGTAGCAACTGAGGAAAGAAGTATGGAACACAAACAAACAAAAACAAATGATAGAAAAAGAAAAGAAAAGAATCAAACAAGATACAAAACTAACAGAAAGCAATTTATAAAATGGCAGTAGGGAACCCACAAGTGTCAATAATTACACTAAATGTAAATGGATTAAACTTACCAATTAAAAGACACAGAGTAGCAGAATGGATTAAAAAAGAAAATCCAACTATATGCTGCCTACAAGAAACACATCTAAGCAACAAGGATAAAAACAAATTCAAAGTGAAAGGCTGGAAAACAATACTCCAAGCAAACAACACCCAAAAAAAAAAAGCAGGTGTAGCAATACTCATATCTAACAATGCTGACTACAAAACAGAAAAAGTACTCAGAGACAAAAATGGTCATTTCATAATGATTAAGGGGAAGTTGAATCAAGAAGACATAACAATCCTTAATATATATGCACCAAACCAAGGAGCACCAAAATATATAAGACAGCTACTTATTGACCTTAAAACAAAAACTAAAAAAAATACAATCATACTTGGATACCTCAATACACCGCTGACGGCTCTAGATCGGTCATCCAAACAGAGAATCAATAAAGATATAGTGGCCTTAAACGAAATACTAGAACACCTGGATATGATAGACATCTACAGGACACTTCATCCCAAAGCGAAAGAGTATACATTTTTCTCTAGTGTACACGGAACATTCTCAAGAATTGACCATATGTTGGGCCACAAAGACAATATCAGCAAATTTAGAAAAATTGAAATTGTACCAAGCATATTTTCTGATCATAAAGCCTTGAAACTAGAATTCAAGTGCAAAAAAGAGGAAAAAAATCCCACAAAAATGTGGAAACTAAACAACATACTTCTAAAAAATGAATGGGTCAAAGAAGAAATAAGCGCAGAGATCAAAAGATATATACAGACTAATGAAAATAAAATACGACATATCAGAATCTCTGGGATGCAGCAAAAGCAGTAATAAGAGGAAAGTTCATATCACTTCAGGCCTATATGAACAAACAAGAGAGAGCCGAAGTAAACCACTTAACTTCACACCTTAAGGAACTAGAAAAAGAAAAACAAAGACAACCCACAACCAGCCGAAGAAAGGAGATAATAAAAATCAGAGCAGAAATAAATGAAATAGAGAACAGAAAAACTATAGAAAAAATCAATAAAACAAGGAGCTGGTTCTTTGAAAAGATCAACAAAATTGACAAACCCTTGGCAAGACTCACCAAGGAACAAAGGCACAGGACTCAAATAAATAAAATCCAAAATGAAAGAGGAGAGATCACCACAGACATCATATATATACAAAGATTTATTATAGAATACTATGAAAAATTATATGCCACCAAATACAACAATCTAGAAGAAATGGATAAATTCCTAGAACAATACAACCTTCCTAAACTGAGTCATGAAGAAGCGGAAAGCCTAAACATACCAATCAGCAGGGAGGAAATAGAAAAAACTATTAAAAACCTCCCCAAAAATAAAAGTCCAGGCCCAGACGGTTATACTAGTGAATTCTATCAAACATTCAAAGAAGGCTTGGTTCCTATTCTACTCAAAGTCTTCCAAAAAATTGAAGAAGAAGCAATACTTCCAAACACATTTTATGAGGCCAACATAAACCTCATACCAAAACCTGGCAAGGATGGCACAAAGAAAGAAAACTACAGACCAATATCTCTAATGAATACAGATGCTAAAATACTAAACAAAATACTGGCAAACCGAATACAACAACATATTAAAAAAATAATACATCATGATCAAGTGGGATTTATCCCAGAATCTCAAGGATGGTTCAACATACACAAAACGGTTAACATAATACACCATATCAACAAAACAAAGAACAAAAACCACATCATCTTATCAATAGATGCAGAAAAGGCTTTTGATAAAATACAACACAATTTTATGTTTAAGACTCTCAACAAAATGGGTATAGAAGGAAAATATCTCAACATGATAAAGGCCATATATGATAAACCATCAGCCAACATCATATAAACGGCATAAAACTGAGGACTTTCTACCTTAAATCAGGAACAAGACAGGGTTGTCCACTCTCTCCACTCTTATTTAATGTGGTACTAGAAGTTCTGGCCAGAGCAATCAGACAAGACAAAGAAATAAAAGGCATCCATATCGGAAAAGAAGAAGTAAAGGTATCACTTTTTGCTGATGATATGATCCTATACATCGAAAACCCGAAGGACTCCACAAAAAGATTATTAGAAACAATAAACCAATACAGTAAGGTTGCAGGATACAAAATTAACATACAAAAGTCCATAGCCTTTCTATATGCCAACAATGAAATATTAGAAAACGAACTCAAAAAAATAATCCCCTTCACGATTGCAACAACAACAAAAAAAATACCTAGGAATGAACATAACAAAGAATGTAAAGGACCTATATAACGAAAACTACAAGGCATTATTAAGAGAAATAGAAAATGACACAATGAGATGGAAAAATATTCCTTGTTCTTGGATAGGAAGAATAAATATAATTAAAATGGCCATATTACCCAAAGCAATATATAAATTTAATGCAATTCTCATCAAAATTCCTATGAGATTTTTTAAAGAAATGGAACAAAAAATCATCAGATTTATATGGAACTATAAAAAACCCCGAATAGCCAAAACAATCCTAAGGAAAAAGAATGAAGCTGGGGGCATTACAATACCTGACTTGAAACTATATTATAGGGCCACGATAATCAAAACAGCATGGTATTGGCAGAAAAATAGACACTCAGACCAATGGAACAGAATAGAAAGCCCAGAAATAAAACCACATATATATAGTCAAATAATCTTTGATAAAGGGGCCAACAACACACAATGGAGGATAGAAAGCCTCTTCAATAAATGGTGTTGGGAAAACTGGAAAGTCACATGCAAAAGAATGAAACTCGACTACAGCCTGTCCCCGTGTACTAAAATTAATTCAAAATGGATCAAAGACCTAAATATAAGACCTGAAACAATAAAGTACATCGAAGAAGACATAGGTACTAAAATCATGGACCTGGGTTTTAAAGAACATTTTATGAACTTGACTCCAATGGCAAGAGAAGTGAAGGCAAAGATAAATGAATGGGACTACATCAGAATAAAAAGTTTTTGCTCAGCAAGAGAAACTGATATCAAAATAAACAGACAGCCAACTAAATGGGAAATGATATTTTCAAACAACAGCTCAGATAAGGGCCTAATATCCAAAATTTACAAAGAACTCATAAAACTCAACAACAAACAAACAAACAATCCAATAAAAAAATGGAAAGAGAACATGAACAGACACTTCTCCCAGGAAGAAATACAAATGGCCAACAGATATATGAAAAGATGCTCAGCTTCATTAGTTATTAGAGAAATGCAAATCAAAACTACAATGAGATACCACCTCACCCCTGTTAGATTAGCTATTATCAACAAGACGGGTAATAGCAAATGTTGGAGAGGCTGCGGAGAAAAGGGAACTCTCATCCACTGTTGGTGGGACTGTAAAGTAGTACAACCATTATGGAGGAAAGTATGGTGGTTCCTCAAAAAACTGCAAATAGAACTACCTTATGACCCAGCAATCCCTCTACTGGGTATATACCCCAAAACCTCAGAAACATTGATACGTAAAGACACATGTAGCCCCATGTTCATTGCAGCACTGTTCACAGTGGCCAAGACATGGAAACAACCAAAAAGCCCTTCAATAGAAGACTGGATAAAGAAGATGTGGCACATATACACTATGGAATACTACTCAGCCATAAGAAATGATGACATCAGATCATTTACAGCAAAATGGTGGGATCTTGATAACATTATACGGAGTGAAATAAGTAAATCAGAAAAAACCAAGAACTACATGATTCCATACATTGGTGGAACATAAAAACGAGACTAAGAGACATGGACAAGAGTGTGGTGGTTACCTGGGGTGGGGGGAGGGAGGACATGGGAGGGAGGGAGGGAGGGAGGGAGGGAGAGAGTTAGGGGGAGGGGGAGGGGCACAGAGAACTAGATAGAGGGAGGCGAAGGACAATCTGACATTGGGCGAGGGGTATGCAACATAATTTAATAACAAAATAACCTAGACATGTTTTCTTTGAATATATGTACCCTGATTTATTAATGTCATCCCATTATCATTAATAAAAATTTATTAAAAAAAAAAAAAAAGAGATCAATCTATAAAACATGTCTATGTTCCAGGAAAGTAGTTATATTTCTTACTAACATTAAATATTATCCAAGTAAATAGTGTTCATATAAGAAAGTTGAGTGTGGGAGTATCTAGTGTAATAAAAGAAAAGAAGAAATTATTTTGCTGTTAAGATTTGATTCTGGGAAAGTGAGATAAGAATTATTTGTTAGCTTTCCATTTTCTTGTGAGGAAGGTTGTAAGCTAATCTACTGGGCCTGAATGAGAAGGTTATTCAGTATTTTGAGAAGAGTAGAGAAACTTTTAAATATTGTTGTGGAATTGAGAAGCAGAGCTGACTAGAATATATAAGAAATGACAGAATAGTGAGAACAATATTGGAACTTTGTGTTTTTTTCCATTTCTCATTTCATCCTCACTTTTTGTCCCATTGTTATGTAAAGCTATTGAAAAGATCTCCACTAAGATGGGAACTTGGTGGCAAATTGGGCTCAGATTTTAAAAACTAGAACCTAAGAACCATTTTTTACACAGGGACCTCTCATGCAAACCACAGTTCAGGGAGAATGTTGCAGTAAACTGACTGCCTCTTGCACAACCTGCCTGGCTGCACTATGTTCCTGCCATCTGAGCCAGCCCTTATAGAGGAGTTCCTGGAATCATATTTCAACCATTAGGACTGAGACTTTTTCTCTGTTAAATCAGAGCTGCACAGTTATATCACCATCAACAGCTTCAATAATCAATCATAATGGTTCCATTCTTACCAATCAGGACAATGCCTTTTGGATCAACCAAACAGCAAAAATTTGGAGTCCTCATTTGCATAAAGATGGACTAATCAGAAGCCAGAGGTAGGGACTTTGGGCTATAGAAGTCAGCTCTCCTCTGCCTCAGGGAGTGCATTTTCCCTTTCCACCAAAGACTGAGGACTGTATTTCCCCAGCAAGAGCTGAAACATAGAAGATATTTCACTAATGCAGAGCAGTACAGAGTGGACTAGAGCAGATGGAGCAGATCAAAGCAGTGCTAAACAGAGCAGAGCTGGCCAGCTGGAGCGAGGCCTCACCTCAGCGTTTCTACAGTCCTGCTACTTCATAACCAAGCTGTTTGGACTTAATATATTATTCTTCTTCACCATACCCCAGATTAGATAATCGTATTGCCATTTAGTAGACACCAATGATCATCAGTTGACATGTTGATATGGTGGAGCATTGGAGATGGGGCAATATAACCATGAGATGGGAGTTGGGGCTGAATTTCCCCGAAAAAGAAATGTAGATGAATGAAGGGCAGTTGGGTCTTATGGCCTTAATTAAGAAAAAAACAACACCACCATTTTGGATTATTTATAGCTTCTGAAAGATTATGATTTGAGTTTTACCTTGTTTCATTTTTCTGTATTTTGCATGTAGTGTAATATGTACATAAGCCATGAAAAATATTAACAGTTATGTTATACATGTTTAGTAGTTATAAACAATTGTACTATACAGAATAACCCAAACTATTATAACTATTAGAATAACTAATACTGTTGATGTAAGAAATGTCCAAACTTGTAAAGAAAAATTAAAAAGGGAAATGACATTATCTTTTGGAAATGTAAAAAACAACATCATTGCTGAGAATTTGTTTTAATTTTAAGATTTTTATTGAAAAATGAAAGTGCAATGTATTAGTCATGAACAAAATATATAATAAACCTTATACTCCTTATGTAAGTTGCAGAAGATTTAGTGCATGTGTTTGAGGTTTTAGTAAGACTTGCTCTCATACTGCCATGGCTTAAAGGCCTGTTAATACACAGTTCTCTTAATAAATAACTCTGTTCTCCAAGCCCCAAAGAAAATTGTTTTTTATACTTTTATCAGTAATCAATAATCCATATTTGATAGAACCAAAAATTAATATTTATGTCAAGATTTTAAATTTTTAGGGATTTCTTTCTAAATTCTGACATGGTCTCTTTGTGGAAATTTGTAGTGCTTCTGGTTGATTTTTTGTTTTGGATTAATGCAGGAAAAAATGACAATTATGAAAAAAACAATAGAAACTATAGTTTAGGAAGCTTGATACTCTAGGTATCACTGTTTATAAATACACACAGACACACCACACCACACCACATACATACACATGTATTAATTTAATTCTCACAACAAAATATTTTTTTACACATAAACATATGAAGGGACAGAGAGGATAAGTAACTTGTCCTAGTTTCCACAACGTGGCAGAGCAAAGAGACAAATCCAGGGAGTCTAGTTCTAAAATTTGTGCTGTTAACTACAATGTTATTTTTGTTTTGCAAGAGGATGGTTCTGGATCATTTTCATTATATGAAATTAACATATTCACAATAGACACAGATTGCCAGTAATATTTGACAAACATATTAAGCCACCAAAATTCAAAAAACTGATATATTTCTGCCAGGGAAAAATTATTTTGAACCAAACACAGATGAGTTAAGTACTACATTAATACAATTTTTAGTGGCATCAACAGACAGAAACTTATTAATACAGTAGTTTGAAAAAAGGGAATTTTTAAAATACTTCTTGATTCTTAAAACTCTACTTAAACATCAGGAGGTTGTAGAATTTATTATTCATTGGAAGATAATTAGGAAATGTTATGTAAATATATAAATGTGTATAATATATGAAGAATTTCTAAATAACACTGCACTGTGTAAGGACTGTGAAATAAAAGAATAGTTTTGCCGCCTGACCAGGCGGTGGCACAGTGGATAGAGCATTGGACTGGGATGTGGAAGACCCAGGTTTGAGACCCCGTGGTCGCCAGCTTGAGCACGGACTCATCTAGTTTGAGCAAAAGCTCACCAGCTTGGACCCAAGGTTGCGGCTCGAGCAAGGGGTTACACGGTCAGCTGAAGGCCCGCAGTCAAGGCACATATGAGAAGACAATCAATGAACAACTAAGGTGTCACAAGGAAAAATTGATGATTGATGCTTCTCAACTCTCCGTTCCCGTCTGTCTGTCCCTATCTCTCTCTCTCTCTCTGACTCTCTCTGTCTCTGTAAAAAATAAAACAAACAAACAAAAGAAAAATAGAATAGTTTTGCCAAAATAGGGCAAAATAATAATAATAATAATAATAATAATAAGGCAGTATTATCTAACATTTATTAAAAACTTATAAAACTCAACAGCAAAAAAAATCTAATTAAAAAAAGGAACAAAAGACCTGAATAAACATTTCTGCAAAGAAGACATACAGATGACTAATCAACATATGAAAAGACACTCAATATCATAAGCATCAGAGAAAGGAAAATTAAAACTACAATGATATAGCACTTTATACCTGTCGGAATGGCTGTCATCATAAACCAACAATCGGGGACAAATATACAGTGACAGAAAATGATTTGACTTAGGGTGATAGGTACACAACATAATACTGGTAGTTCAAATGCTATAGAAATGTTTACCTGAAACCTATGTACTCTTTTTGATCAATGTCACCCCTTTAAATGTAATTTTTTAAATATAATTTAAAAATAAATGTTGGTGACGATATGGAGAAAAAAACTCTCATGCACTGTTGGTGGGAATGCAGATTGGTGCAGCCACTGTGAAAAGCAGTATGAGTTACCTCAAAAAATTGAAAATTGGGCCTGACCAGGCGGTGGTGCAGTGGATAGAGCATCAGACTGGGATGCAGAGGACCCAGGTTCAAGACTCTGAGGTTGCCAGTTTGAGCGCGGGCTCATCTGGCTTGAGCAAAAAGTTCATCAGCTTGGACCCAAGTTCGCTGGCTCGAGCAAGGGGTTACTCGGTCTGCTGAAGGCCCGCGGTCAAGGCACATATGAGAAAGCAATCAATGAACAACTAAGGTGTCGCAGCAAAAAGCTGATGATCGATGCTTCTCATCTCTCTCTGTTACTGTCTGTCTGTCCCTGTCTATCCCTTTCTCTGACTCTCTCTCTGTCCCTGGGGGAAAAAAATTGAAAATTGAACTGCCATATGACCCAGTGATTTCTCTTCTGGGAATATATTCAAAGATACTGATTCAAAAGAATATATGCATTCCTATGTTCACTGCATCATTGTTTACAATAGCCAAAATTTGGAAGCAGCCCAAATCTCTATCAGTAGATGAGTGTATAAAAAGCTGTGGTACATTTACACAATGGAATACTACTCTGGCATAAAAAAAAAAAAAAAAAAAAAAAGAAATCTTACCGTTTGTGACAGCATGGATGGATCTGGAGAGTATTATGCTAAGTGAAATAAGCCATTAAGATAAAGACTAGTACCATATGATTTCACTCATATGTGAAATCTAATGAACTCAATGAACTAATAAAAAAAATAGAAACAAATTCATAACTACAGAGAACAGATTGACAGCTGTTAAAGGGGAGGGGTATTGAGAGGCTGAGTGAAAAGAAGGAATTAAACAAAAAAACCTCATAGACATAGACAACAGTATCATGATTACTAGAAAGAATGAGGAGTGGAGGGAAGTTAGAAGAAGGTAAAGGTTGGTTATATGGTGATGGAAGGAGACCCGGCTTGTGATGGTGAACACACAATGTAATATACAGATGTGTTATAAAATTGTACACCTAAAATCGATATAATTTTATTAACCAATGCCACTCAATAAATTCAATAAAATGTCTTTACTATTAATAATAGGTTTTAACAACCTTTTATATTATTGAAATCAATAATTACATTTATTTAAATCTGAAATAACAAGAGCTCAAGTAATGCCTATGTATTTAAATATATTCATTTCCCAAGATCTTGAAAGCCTAGAAAACTGTAATCACAAAACTCTGGTGTGAAACATGTTGTAATACTTAGGCAACAATTCCTGAAAGGGAAGAAATACTATAAATAATAAAACCTTTTCTGATGACATTCAGAATTTCTGAATGTCTGAATGTCATTCAGACAAAGTTTATTGATAATTCAACAATCCAAAAATGTTTACAGACCTCAAAATACTGTCAGCTAAACTAACATAAATATTAAAAAATATTATACTGTTGTCTTCATGTGCAGATTGGGATAAAAAGAATCTTTTTTTCTGTAAAATTAAAAAAGAGTTAGAAAAAAATATAAAGAATAAGTTAGTGTTTCTGCTTTGGATAATTATGTATGAATAGCCAAAAACTATGTTAAAAATCTTTCTCTGTTTAAATGAAGAACAAAATGAAAAATTAAAAAGTAATATATATTTTAAGTATATACTACACAATCTCTTTTAGAATGTAATGTTTTTTGAATTGGGTTTTAATCTACCTCATAAAGTATAAATAAAATATAAACTATACACAAATCTACCTTTTTACTTGAAATATTGGAATAAAAATATTTATATTCAGATATTAGCTGAATTTAATGGTTCCTCCAGTGGCTAATTTTAATGCAGCAAGGTAAAGTAAGACTGAAATGAGCTGGTTGCACTAAAATTGCCAGACATCTTTTATTCTCTATTGTTATATTTCATTATCATTGATGAAAGGAATTGATTTCAGAAGACAGATGGGGTGGTAATGAAGAGCAGGCTAGCTTCTCTGAAAGCATCCTGCTTCTCAAGTTTTTGTTCTGGAGAAAGTTCCATGGACATG
Source organism: Saccopteryx leptura (assembly GCF_036850995.1). Lineage (NCBI taxonomy): Eukaryota > Metazoa > Chordata > Mammalia > Chiroptera > Emballonuridae > Saccopteryx > Saccopteryx leptura. Next base: position 175,103,887 of record NC_089504.1, on the reverse strand, counting down.
TACTAATGGTTTTGTCACTCTCCTCTATGCAATTATCACCTTCTTTAGTGAAAACAGGCTCCACATCATTTAATCACTCCATCAGCAAAGAAGTCCTTGTCACTGTCATCCCAAAACTAATCACTTTGCAGAAGTAAAAAAAAGTTGAACAAGAGAAAGTATGTATTTAGTTTTTTTAAAAAAATGTTATTATCTATTTTTTTTCTAATAGGGACAAACTACGAAAAAAAGAAAAGAAAAGATTTTTTATATGTTAGAGCCTAGATATCTTAGATCTATTTGGTTCAAAGACTTCATATAGAACTTGAGAAAAAGGTTAGGCAAGGTTTTATTGTTATGAAATTTGGCATGTAGCTACTGTCCATTTCTTATGCATGAATCTGTTAATGAGCATTCTTTCTACTAAGAAATGAGTAATTGCTTCTTCCTTTAACTTTTTTGGCTTCACAATTAAATATAAAATACCTGAGGAAGAGACTACATAAAGGATATAAAATGTATCCAAAATTACTCTGCAAAAACTAGCAGAGATGTCTTCATTATCTGTCTGTATTCTCCTCAGTTTGGATGATTTACCATGACCTGAGTATGTTTTGCACTTTGGAGGGCTAAGCATGTTTACAATTGTTATTCTATATGCTAAAATTCCCACTTGTGAAAAACCTATCCTTTCTCTAAGCCCCAATACTAATTTGACTTCCATGAAATCTTCTCTAATCATCATCATAAAAATGTTGCTTATAATTGCAATAGCATCATATATACTTTTAAATCATATACTATGTAATTATTGAATTTGAATTGATTCTTTACATGGTATATTTCTACTATTTGGTGATTTCTTTGAAGACAGATCTTTGCATCTTCATCTGTCATAGTCAAGGCCATCATAAGCCAGCCTCGAAATGTGTGTGAATCAGCCCAACCAAAATTAACAGAGTCCAACACAGGCTGGCAAATTTATAAACAAATGACTCAGCTACTTTATAGACAAATGAGAAAAAATAAAAACAAAAACAAACAGTCATTAATTTAAAATTCAATATTTTGTGATGGCTTCATTTATAATTAATAGCTAACTGCTATCATTTGATTGCCTTTATAAGCTCTATTCATTTTAATAAGTCAAATAGGTTTTACTTTATCTGTCTTCAAAGTTTCCATAGTATATCCTCATGACTATTTTTTTATAACTTAATGCCAAAAACTAAGGAGTCAAGTTATTTCTATTAGAGACAAAGATTACTCAACTCATCCCTGTCTCTACAATAATTGCCTATCTCACTGGCCTTTCAGCAGGTTTCTTCCAGAGATGCAAAGCATCCTTCGTATGCTAAATCTTGTATTAGCAATTTTCAGGTACTTCAGTTCCTCTTAGGACAAGTTAATCAAGTGATTCACACATCTACCACATATCTGAGTATCAACTCTGATCAGAAGCTTATCTAGATGCTACAGTTTAAACATAATGAATAAGACATAATCCTGGCTGCAGGATTTTGAGATGAATGTGATAATACTACTCATATATTATAGTGATTAAGAGGTGCACTCTAATGTCTTACGATCCCAAGTTAAGTCTTAGGTCACCCATTTACAAAGAGTATGTACATGAGCAATTTCTGTTGCATGTTATAAAATTTGATTGTCTTAAATGTATAAATCTGAGAAAATAGAATAAAATTAGATGGTATTCAGGATTACTTTAAAAATTAAATTGAAATAGTACATGTAGAGAATTTATCATAATACTTGGACCAATTGTTCAACCAATGTTAGTTATTATTTGTATTTCAACATGATAAATGACACATTAAACACGTGCAAAAAATATTATGAGAAAACAGGATAAATTATTCTCTCTAGAAAATTCAAGTAAAGCTACAGAGAATAGGTGACATTAGGGATTTAGAGCATGAGGAAAAAGCTAAGAAAAAGAGGCAGGAAAAGCAATTCCAGGTAAAGATACTTGAATAACACAAGAAGAAAAATATCCTTGTGTGTAACGAACAGTGTTCTTGTGTTGGTAGACCACAGGATGTTTGCATTGATAAACAAGTAGTGACCAGTTATACTATTTTGAAAGTGGAAGAAAAATAAGTAATTATAACTATTGTCTAATAAACATGTACTATGAACCAAGGACTGTGTTAAGCTCATTGGCAACAAAATCTTAATAATATTGTAAAATTGTAGTAACATTACTATTCCACTAGTTGATAAGAGATTGGTAAATAGAAAGATTTAGTTACTTGCCAAAGGTCACTGTGTTGACAAACAAAACTAGTATGGATATATGGTAAATTTATCTACCATGATTTAAATACAAGATTTAGACCCAGATAACATGACTTCAGAGACCATACTACTTCCTGGACCACAAATCTAAAAAGCTAAGGATACTCAATTTTATCTAATTAATTAAAAAGTCATAAAATCCACTTTCTGCACAAATCCAGCAACTAATATACATGTATGAATCTAAATACCAAAAGATATTGGGAAATTTAAGAGCTGTGTATCCTGAGAGTATATGCCTAGCCACAAGACATTCAATTTCAAATATTTTCTTAGATAAACAAAATAGTCTTAGGGTCAGTTTTCAACAGTTGATCTGAGAAGTATGTAAAAATTTGAAGTCACAAAGTGACATGATGGGTTTATAATTAAAAATATATATAAACAAGGTGAAATTGAACTAAAATAAGGAGAGATTGGAAAGAGAGATGTAAAGAAAAATTCCAACAAGGAATTAAGCTCTGGATGGAACACTAACAGTGGAAAAGATTAAGGTGACAACCCAGAAACCCTTGCTATTGTTGAAGAAAAGGCTGAATAAAGACTCTCCAAGACAACCCTTCCTGTATATTAACAAATATATGAGAAGGGTTTTTTTCAGTGAATCTTAGGGAGTCCTCAATACTCTATTTCAGTATTATTGCCTTCTTGTAGAATGCTTTGCAAGAAGTGTTGTCTCATTCTTATTAGTCTAGTGGAGACCACAGAGGGAGAAATATACTTAGGCATGGTTCCAAACATAAATCTCTGGCAAAAATCCTTGAGTTAACAAAATAATTAAATCTCAGAACTGCTTGTGTTCAAATTACAGCTTTTCTACATTTTAACTTGTTTTCTAAATGTACTTATATTTCTTTATATGGAGACTGTAAGGTATTTTTCCTCGCCGAGAAGGAAGGAAGGGGCCGGAGCCACAAAGTGTGAAATAGCAAAGGCTTTATTGAGTACAGAGCATGCATCCCTCCTGGTGAGGTTCCCTGGCCCCAAGGAAAGATGGAGGCCAGGGAAGTCACTAGGATTAAACTGCATGGGAGATATTTAAAGGGTTCTTAGGGTGGTCGAGTTAATATGATGTGGTGAAATCTCACTGGCTGGCAGTCAGTCACTTTTTTTCCAAGGACTCCTGGGAAGTTTCCTTTGGTGCGCTTGGTTGTGGGTGGTCCTAGCCAAAGTTCACGGGTCTGGGTTCCCCACATGACCATTTCCCATTATCCACTGACCTTACATTCTGACCTTTTGTGTTAAATAGAAAAGGGGCGTCATTTATTTGTCTGGCTACTTCCTGCTGGTTAGGGGCATTGTAGGGAGGGGGAGATCGGATGGTGGTGGCTTGGAAGGGTGTTAGGAGGAACATTTGTTTGACTGTGACTGGAGAAACTTTGCAGATGTGGTCCTGTAAGGATTTTAAAAAAGAGAAGTAATAGGGAGATTTGCAGGGTTTAGTCTTTTGGTGAGTTGGAGATGGATGGAGTCCAGTGGTTCTGACTGCCAGTGGTCCTGTAAGGAGGCAAGCTTGAGGCAAAACTGCATGTCAGGAGTGGTGTAAAAAGGGGAAAAGAAGGGGTCCCATCCACTCCCATAACCGAGACCTGTGAGGGAATTAGAGTTCCAGAGTGTGATGGCAAAACAGAAAAGGTAGTCCCCTGTGTCCACAAGAAATGAGATGGACTTACCCACTAGTTGCAGCATACCCTGGGTTCTCTGAGTCCAGGCCATGTCCTAGGAGTTTGAGTGATGCACCCACCTGGCTGGATTGGCCTCCCATTTGGGCGGCTTCTCCTCCACGTCGAGGCACCGAGGAAAAACCTGTTGCCCAAAGGGGCAATTGCTCCGCCAGTGACTGGGCTGTATGCAGTCAGGGCAGGGCACAGTGGGCAGCTGCGGGCAGGGGCCCTGCAGGGACCAGGGACCCTGCTTGCCACACTTAAAGCAAGCTGCTGGTTGGGTTTCTCTTTGTGGCTTGGATTTGGGTCAGGCACTTCCTATGCCTTGCCTCTGTTGTTCCACTGGCCTCAGGGCTGCCACAAGAGCCGGGTTTGGAGTGTTACCTTCTGCTGCATGTGGGCCTGGCGAACAGCCGTGGCCTGTTTCTACTAGTTGGGACTGTTAAAAACTTTAAATGCCATGTTCACAGGTCCTGGATAGGGGTTTAGGGGGGTTGAGAATAAGAGGAGGAGGGCTCATGTGGAGCCAGGCACCCAGATCCCGCAGGAAACGCTGAAGCCAGAGGCAGGACAGGGCCAGAACTTCCTGTAAGAAAATTGGGGTTGGACATCCTGAAAACTGGTGTAAGAGCCAATGCCAGGCTGAGAATGGCCTGATGGAGGAGGGGTTTAAGAACACAGTGGAGAAGGGAAGGGCCCCTGATCAGCAGGGGAGGAGAAAGAGAGATGGTAGTGGTGAATAAGAAACAGGTTTTTGCAAAGGGAGGGGAGGAGGCTCTTGGAGGGAAGAGACCCAAGCACAAAAGAGGTCCGCAGAGGGACCAGAGAAAAATCCCGAGAGAGGGGCGCCCCTGGGGGTCAGACAGGAGGGAGAGAGTGTTGGGATTCTGCGGAGAAGGAAAGATCAGGAGTGGAGGTTTTAGGTGAGATTTCTCTGGCCAGTAAAAGGGCCTTCATGGTGGAACAGGCGGCACACGAATAACTAGAAGCCCTGTATGTAAGGGATCTCCAACCGGCTCCCAGCTTTTTTGGTGATAGTTAAATTGGTGAGGGTGTTAAAACCGAAAGTCCCTTCAGGAGGTTAATTCAGTGGGTTCTGTGGCCTGGCCACAGTAGAGAAGAACAGTTTCTTCTTCTTTAGGGAGGGAGATTCCTGTGCCCCCACAGCCACCCTCAGTCCTCGGAGTGGTCAGATTTGAGTATAGGCGTCCCCAAACTCAAGCTCTGGCCATGGACGGAGAAGGTAAAGTGGATGTGCTTGTCTCCACAAGAACATGCACTCGGAATGGAAAGACTTCCCTGACATAGCTACAGTTTTGTACAGGGAGTCTCGGAGAAAGGAACTCAAGGGTGGCTGGAGGCAGGGGACTTACCACACCATGCGCTGAAGTGGGTGAAAGGTCAGAGATCCTGGTTCTTTCTCAGAGGGGATGGGAAAGAAGAGCAGTCCTTGCGGACTTCAACTCCTCCCACATTTCAGCACCAAAATGTAAGGTATTTTTCCCTGCCGAGAAGGAAGGAAGGGGCTGGAGTAACAAAGGCTTTCTTGAGTACAGAGCACGCATGCCTCCTGGCAAATTTCCCTGACCCCAAGGAAAGATGGAGGCCAGGGAAGTCGCAAGGATTAAACCACATGCGAGATATTTAAAGGGACCTTAGGGTGGTTGAGCTAATATGACATGGTGAAGTCTCACTGGCTGGCAGTCAGTTGCTTTTTTCCCAGACTCCTAGGAAGTTTCTTTTGGCATGCTTGGTTGTGGGCGGTCCTAGACAAAGTTTGTGGGCCTGAGTTCCCCACGTGACCATCCCCCCATTATCCACCGACCTTACATGATGAGATATTACCTTCTTCATAAGAAAACATAAAATAATATAAATGTAGAGTGCCTAGCTCAGAGCATGGCCAGTGGTAAATACCTAATAACTGTAAAGCATTTTTATATTAATACTATTATTTCTTAAGCCAGTCTATATGGACAGAAATGATAGCTAGTAATGCAAATAAATAGCAATTATAGAGTATATAAAGTAATTATTTAAGCTACTTTTCAAATTAAGACATATGAAACCAAGAATAGTGTATTGTAACATGTATGCTTTCAATAAATATCTCCTGTCTCATAGGAATATATAAATAGAATTTCCCTGTAACTTATTAAGCTGAGTAAGAACCTTGTTAAAAAGTATCTCCCTTTACATGTTTATGTTTTTCCTTCTAAAAGTTAGAAATGTCATCCTTTATTTTTTTTTTTTCAGATTTTATTTATTTATTTTAGAAAGCAGAGAGAAGGAAAGGCAAGGGTGGGGGTGGAGAAACAGAAAGCATAAATTCATAGTTATTTCTCCTGTGTGCCTTGACCAGGCAAGCCCAGGGTTTTGAACTGGCAACCTCAGCATTCCAGGTCCACCCTTTGTCCACTGTGCCATCACAGGTCAGGTGAAATATCATCCTTTAATCTTAACTTGACACAACTCATTGTTGAATTGGCGACAGACAATATTATTTATTAGGACAAGTTGTGGTTCTTATTTTTTGGGTAATATGCACATTATTCGATTTTTAGGATTCTTGTAAGGTGATGTTCCATTTTTATACTCAGTTTAAACAGTATTTTAGATTTCAGAAAAAATAGAAACTGATTAGTTTTTACTGAAAGGAAAATTTTACCCTTCCTCCACCAAGACAAAATTGGCATTATGAAATCAGTTCTTGATTTTGTTAGTATATCTTTCCAAAACCAACACAAAACATTGTAGCTTAAAAAGCTCTTAAAGTGACAATTTTTATAGGGTTTTTATTACTTTACAAAAATTCTCATCATAAGTAAATTTGATAGTTATGTTTGTTTAATCAAAATTCTATAAATTGTTTTCTAACAATATAACACTTATTAAAATGTATGCACTGTAATTTTGTATGTGATTTATGAATAGAAATTACATGTGAATAATATGGTAGTTTTATTATTAGAACATACTATATCATAAATATACTTTATATTTAATAAAATCAGCTTTTCAACATTTGGGGTAAATTATGGCACTCAAAAAATTTCATAAAAATTATATTTTCTTTCTTTAATTTATCAAGAACAATTTTTTAAATTTTATTTTTGCCTTAAACAACATAGAAGTTGATGTCCATTGAAGCAAAAATGATAATAACATGACATTACATGGTATACACACTTTAAGGAAAAGCCCAGGTATCTTGAATTGCATCAAATATTGGAAAAAGTGGGTATCTAAATTCTAGTCCATTATGTCCACTGAGGCCCTGAAACCTATATTTGGAGGATGAAGGAAGATGTTTGTTGATTTACAATGAATAATGCATAGAGAAAGTAAGGTGCATGAATTTTCTCACTGGAATATACTTCCAGTTGAATAGTTATATAAGCAAACATAGAGTTGCTGCCTGTTGAGATTTTTCTGTTTGTAGACTATCTTCAAATAGATTTTTGACATCAAGAGCAAGAAATATTTTGGACCTTGTATTACAGTGTGCTCATTTTTCTTTCTGTTTTTATATGAATACTGAAGTATAATTAGCATAACTATGATTTGGCATAGTTATTAAATAGCTATAATTAGCATATATATGATTGCTGATCATTGCATAAAAGACCAAATGTAGTGAGATACAGCTCTCTCAAGGCTTATCTATCCCATTATCTCCAGTATACAATCTCAAAATATAAGTCAGGAACACGAGGTAAATTATCATGAAACACTAAAGCACAAGTAACACAATGTAATGTTACACTATAGTGCAAGAAAAAGTAATTGCTGAATTTATTTAAGGAAACCTCAGTATGCACATATAGGAATGTATATGTTAATATTATATACTTACATTAAACTCAGACTTTAATTAAATATTACTTATATTGATATTAATTTTTTAATGATAGTTAATTGAGAGACAGTAGAAAGAAACACTTGTTAAAAACAATCAGTTGTTGCTAACAAATAGTAAAAGTTTAGGTGATAATTTGGATAATTTATACATTAAAATGTTTCTGTTGAAATATATTTTTAAAATACCAATCTTCTCTTTTAATTTTACTATATGTTGTGATTCATTATTCAATTACTAACTTCATTCTGCATTTGAAGACTAAACCAGGATTAAAATGAAAAACAAATAATAATAAAGTATGTAAGAATTATTAATGGACAGACACCTATTAAAACGTCACATCAGGCCTGACCTGTGGTGGCACAGTGGATAAAGTGTTGACCTGGAATGTTGAGGTCACTGGTTTAAAACCCTGGGTTTTCCTGGTCAAGGCACATATGGGAGTTGATTCTTTCTGCTCCTCCACCTTCTCTCTCTCTCTCTTTTTCTCCTCTCTAAAATAAATAAACTAAAAAATAAATAAATAAACCATCACATCAACCTCATGGAGTAAGTACTATGATATTCATTTTTACAGATAAGGAAGCTAAGGTACATGGAGATTTTAAAACATGCCAAAATTTTACAGTAAGAATTTAAGTTTATGTGATCTGGCTCCAAAGTTTATTCTCTTAACCACTCTACTTTATTGCCTTAGTATTGCACTTGAATTTTACCATTTTTCTCATATGTAGTACTCAACAATGACATGGCACATAGAAAAGAAAACAGAAGGAGAAAGCTTTTACATAGGCAAGTTTTAAAGCCACATAGAAGAGGAAATTAGAACCATGCAAGCTATAGTAATTTTCCAGGAGTTTTCAATATTTAGAAGATAATTTTCTGAACATCAATAATAAGCATTAAATAAAATGTTGAGTATTTTGCCACTTTCTGTATTTTTTGCACATGGTTGTTTTATTTTTTTCCTGATATCTTGAAGAACTTACAGATCTGTGATCCACTATTAGCATAAGAAGGAAATTTTAGTAAGTATGGTGGAATTAATTTACTAGATAACTTTAAAAACTCAATAATTTTTTAAACTAGTGGAAGAAATGAAATTCATTATGATAAAATGGTGATTGAATCCATATATTTCTTAGCAGAAAAGTGTTCTCATACAAGCAGTTGATTAGTCTGATTACTTATTAGGCATTTATTGGAGAGAAAGGGAGAATTAATAAGAAAATTCATCTTTATTATTCATTCATTCACTCACTCATTTGTTCATTCATTTGTGATATATTTTAAACTTTCCTCATTGCACTCAGACATTGTGCTCAGCATTTAGGACATAAAGGAGAACACAGTTTCTATTTTCAAAACACTAATACTTTGTCATACAGGAAACCATTAAAACAGTACAGAAAAGAAATAACAAAGGCCTGATCTAGCAAGAATGATAAAAGGAAGTTCAGATGTGGAAAAGGTTAGGAAAAAAATAGTAGGCCTTGAAAACTGACTGTAAAAAAATAAAAAAAAAAGGAAAATAAAATCAACCAAAAAAAGAAATTTGAAAGAAAATACTTTAAAACATTATGGAAACATTTTATGACAAATTAAATCTGATATCACTGGCATGATAAATTAACAACAAAAAGTAGAAATTGGCATTATACTTATGAGATTCTCAAATTACTCTAATTAAATCAGGTCAAAAGCAGTTACTCTTATAATCAGTCTTCCATTGATATATGCATTTTTTTCCTTGAGAGGTTCAAAGTACTCTTGTCCTCCACACACCCATTAGAGAGAAAAGTGAAATAATTGTGGAAACCTAGTTAGCTTATGGGGCTATGTCTCACAATATTGTGGGAATCTTCCTATGACTGGGATTCCTAGTTGTTAACTTTCAGAGTTGTCCACATTGAGCCTCTAGCAATTATAGTTCATATGCTTTCCCCCACCACTGGTTTCTGTGACAATTTCTGCTTGTGAGTCTCTATTGCTTAAGATGTGATGCCTTGTGTTTGCCTATGTCTCCAATCTGGGGGTAGTAGTTTGCCTGATAGTCTCCCTTAGTAGGCATCCAAGGGAGTTATTGATTTTTTAGTCTGTTTGGTTTTTTACTTGTTAGTTTGGAATGGTTACTTTAAAACTCCTTACGTGCAAAACAGACAGCTATATAATTTGTAATTATTCACATGGCTTCAAATTATTGGGCAATTGTCACTCCATTCAGTATTTTCCCTTATGTCAGGCTGACCTCTGGAAATCCAGATAAAGAATTTATTACAAAGCCAGAGAAAAAATATTTTACTTTGCTGCCAGTAAGTATATTATCTTGATATTGTCTTTTGTAATTTTTTCCTGTTTATTTTTATCTATAAAGCAATAAAACTTTAAAGGGTATAGAGAAATAGGTATGGGAAGAAAATAAAATCAAGCACAGAAACTAGATTATTGGTGAGATGAAAAGGCTTGGGAATAATTTTTCTTATTTTTAACTTTGATAGACAGAGTTGAGTGGGAAAGCACTTTTAGTATAGTACTTAGTAATGGAAAAGATACTGGTAAGTAAAGCTTATGCTTATTTTAGTGGTATAATGTTTTATGGAAACTGTATCAGTTGAGAAAAATTATTATACACTGGTAAGATAAATGCATTATATGCTATAACAGATCTTGACTAAAGTACTTTATAACATGACTTTAAATGTGCATTAACTGGTTATTAAAATACCCATTAAGATTTACCAAGAGGAGATTCTAGAATAGTGTATGTATTGCTATAGCTTTCATACACTTCTAAAATAAGCTTTTTTATTTAATTCTAAAAAAATGGCCTTATATATTCAATGTATTATAATTCATAATAATTTATTTTATATAATTCATTTTATATATAATTTTATATAATTCATTTTACATATAATTTTAAAACAAAATTAAATTACAAATGACTAAAATATTTCTGCTTAAAAATTTCATTGTCATATATTATCCTATTTTCAGAAGAATGCTGGGATAGTTAGTCATAAATCAGATCTATATTATAAGAAAAATCATCAAACATTATGTATGCTATTGCACAATTACATACACCCTAAAGTCTAGGCAGTTTATCTATATCTAAGTAGCTTCGTATTAAAAAATAAGTAGATTATGTCTGAAAAAAATAATTTTTTGTCTCCATATACACTGAAGGAAAAAAAATATTCAGCAGTAATTTTAAAGTGCAATTACATTTTATTTCTTTAACTAATGATTTCCTATACTTTGAATGTTTGAGTTTGTTGCCCTTTTTCTATCTTCAGGAGTCACATTTGAATATTTTAGCAATATACAATAATAATATCTATAATTATTATATAATATATATGTTTCAAGTTAATTTCTCTAGATGTTATTTATCATTAATATTATTTTCTGAGAAAAAATGCCTTAATAAAATGAGCATTTTCCCCCCAAAATTATTTCTCAGAAATAGAGAGGTTACCTTGTTTTTGAGAATGTACCTATGCTTTCAATTTATGGGTATTTCAATTGCTTATTTTAAACTCTATAATATTAAGAAAATAAAAATACTCTCCTAGATTCTTTAGGTTAGTAGAATAAATCAATTATAAAGGAACAAAAGATAACTAATATAATAAATATTTCTGGATTACAACTTCACAAATGTCTTTTTTTGTGGGTGTTTATTTTTGTGGGTTTTTTTTCCAAGTGAGAAATGGGAAGCAGCAGAGAGACAGACTCCCACATGTGCCCAACTAGAATCCACCTGGCATGCCCACTAGGGGGTGATGCTTGGCCCACCTGGGGCGTTGCTCCACTGCAACCAGAGCCATTCTAGTGCCTGAGGCAGAGGTCATGGAGCCATCCTCAGCTCCCGGGCCAACTTTGCTCCCATGGAGCCCTGGCTGTGGGAGAAGAAGAGAGAGATAGAGAGAAAAAAGAAGGAGAAGGGTGGAAAAGCAGATGGGTGCTTCTCCTGTGTGCCTTGGCCGGGAATCGAACCTGAGACTTCCACACTCCAGGCCATCACTCTACCACTGAGCCTAATGGCCAGGGTCTTCACCAATGTTGATTGGACTTTAAACTTACTTTTGGATGATTATATTAAAGATTTCATAAAGTATATTTTTATAGAGGTCACAAGAATACACCTCCACTATTAGTAAATGGACTGCCTGCAATATTATTATATTGTGCCTTTAGATTTAACTTTCATAGAGAACAACATTTACCTATACAAATGTTACTGTACTTCAAAATGCTGACATTAATTAAAATATTGTATTGTAGAAATTAAAACTATATTACTCCAAAAGTAGCTCTGATGGTTGCCAAAATGAGGTAAAGATTTTGGGTAAAATGTTTCATAATGTATCAGCAATCTGTAGGTTTAACAAAACTTCTATTAAAATTCTCACATCTTTTTTACAAAATAATAAAAAATCCAGTTTCAAAATTCATATAAAAATACAAGGGATCTGACTAAATACAAATTTTGAAAGAGACCTTGAGATTCCAAGAAGGCAACAGGGTAGGCAGATGTTCCAACTGCCACCTCCCAGGGTCAAATTGAATTACAACTTATTTTAAGAACAATCATCATGAAAAACCAACTTTGGACTAAATGAAGAGGAGTCTATAACCAAGGATCACAGAAGAAGCCTCATTGAGATGGGTAGGAAGGGAAGAAACATGAAAAGTTTTGTCCTGTTTCCAGGAGTAAATGGGGCAGAATGTCTGGAGGTACTCTCACTGCAAGGAGGTTTGCTTTGAGAGGTGAGGGTCCTAAGCCCTAGACCTGGCACTCCAGCCTAGAGCCCCAGAGCCTAGAAGAGGTCCTCACACAGCATCTGGCTAGAAAGAGCCAAGGTTTCTGTCTGCAAGAAAGATGAGAGCTCTTGGAGAAGCAGGCTTTATCTTAAAGGACTAACACAAAACATCTCATTAACAACCACTTACTCAGGGCTCCAGTTGAGGGAGGGCTGAGAGGACTCGAGTTGAGTGAGGAGAGTGTGATGTTGGTGGCCCATGAGGAGATACTGTGGAGGATGGCCAACAGAACCACTGTGCTAAGTCATTTTCCAATCCTGGAGTTGCCATCTTTCTTGGGTGGAGCAGTCTCCTCACTGTGGCATCAACCTTAGGAAAAGCAACTTTCCCACTCTTATGGAAACAAATGACAATGAGCATAAACAACTCAAAATTTATGGGACACAGCGAAAGCAGTGCTGAAAGGGAAGTTTATAGCCCTACAGGCACACTTTCAGAAGCTAGAAAAAGCTTAAATAAACAACTTAACCCTGCATCTAAAAGAATTAGAAAAAGAACAGCAAGTAAAGTCCAAATGTAGTAGAAGGAAGGAAATAATAAAGATCAGAGCAGAAATAAATGACATAGAGGCTAAAGAAACAATACAGAGGATCAATGAAACTAGGAGCTGGTTCTTTGAAAAGGTAAACAAGATTGATGAACCTTTAAGTAGACTCACCAAGGAAAAGAGAGCGAGGACTCAAATAAATAAAATTAGAAATGAGAGAGGAGAAATAACAACTGACACAACAGAAATACAAAATATTGTAAGAAAATACTATGAAGAACTGTATGCCAAAAAACTAGACAACCTAGATGAAATGGACAAATTCCTTGAAACATACAATCTTCCAAAAATCAGTCTGGAAGAATCAGAAAACCTAAACAGACCAATTACAACAAATGAGATCGAAACAGTTATCAAAAAACTCCCAACAAAGAAAAGTCCGGGGTCCGATGGCTTCACAACGGAATTCTACCAAATATTCAAAGAAGAACTAACTCCTATCCTTCCCAAACTATTTCAAAAAATTCAAGAGGAAGGAAAACTTCCAAGCTCCTTTTATGAGGCAAGCATAATTCTGATTCCAAAACCAGACAAAGACAACACAAAGAAAGAAAATTATAGACCAATATCTCTGATGAACATAGATGCTAAAATCCTCAACAAAATATTAGCAAACCGGATCCAACAATATATGGAAAAAATCATACACCATGATAAAGTGGGATTTATTCTGGGGAGGCAGGGCTGGTACAATATTCATAAATCAATCAATGTGATTCATCACATAAACAAAAAGAAGGAGAAAAACCATATGATAATTTCAATAGATGCAGAAAAAGCATTTGATAAAAATCCAGCACCCATTCATGATCAAAACTCTCAGCAAAGTGGGAATACAGGGAACATACCTCAACATGATAAAAGCCATCTATGAGAAACCCACAGCCAACATCATACTCAATGGGCAAAAATTAAAAGCAATCCCCTTAAGATCAGGAACAAGGCAGGGGTGCCCCCTTTCACCACTCTTATTTAACATGGTCCTGGAAGTCCTAGCAACAGCAATTAGACAAGAAGAAGAAATAAAAGTCATCCAAGTTGGAAAAGAAGAAGTAAAACTATCATTATTTGCAGATGATATGATATTGTATATAGAAAACCCTAAAGTCTCAGTCAAAAAGCTACTGGACCTGATAAATGAATTCAGCAAAGTGGCAGGATATAAAATCAATGCTCAGAAATCAGAGGCATTTTTATACACCAAAAATGAACAGTAAGAAAGAGAAATTAAGGAAACAATCCCTTTCACAATTACAACCAAAAAAATAAAGTACCTAGGAATAAACTTAACCAAGGAGACTAAAGACTTGTACTTGGAAAATTACAAAGCATTGATAACAGAAATCAAGGAAGATACAAACAAGTGGAAGCATATAGCGTGCTCATGGTTAGGAAGAATAAACATCATTAAAATGTCTATATTACCCAAAGTAATTTATAAATTCAATGCAATACCAATTAAAATACCAATGACATACTTCAAAGATATAGACCACATATTCCAAAAATTTATATGGAACCAAAAGAGAACACGAATAGCCTCAGCAATCTTAAAAAAGAAGAATAAAGTGGGAGGCATCACACTTCGTGATATCAAGTTATACTACAAGGCCGTTGTACTCAAAACAGCCTGGTACTGGCATAAGAACAGGCATATAGATCAATGGAACAGAACAGAGAACCCAGAAATAAAGTCACAGTTCTATGGGCAACTGATATTTGACAAAGGAGATAAGGAAATACAATGGAGTAAGGACAGCCTCTTTAACAAATGGTGTTGGGAAAATTGGACAGCTACCTGCAAAAAAATGAAACTAGATCACCAGCTTACACCACTCACAAAAATAAACTCAAAATGGATAAAAGACTTAAATGTAGGCCGTGAAACCATAAGTATCTTAGAAGAAAACATAGGCAGTAAGCTATCGGACATCTCTCGGAGCAATATATTTGCTGATTTATCTCCACGGGGAAGTGAAATAAAAGACAGGATAAACAAATGGGACTATATCAAACTGAAAAGCTTTTGCACAGCTAAAGACAACAAGAACAGAATAAAAAGACAAACTACACAATAGGAGAACATATTTGACAATACGTCTGATGGGTTAATAACCAAAATTTATAAAGAACTTGTAAAACTCAACACCGGAAAGACAAACAACCCAATCCAAAAATGGGCAAAAGAGATGAATAGACACTTCTCCAAAGAGGACATACAGATGGCCAATAGGCATATGAAAAAATGCTCAACATCACTAATCATTAGAGAAATGCAAATTAAAACCACAATTAGATATCACCTCACACCAGTCAGAATGGCGCTTATCAACAAAACAACACAGAATAAGTGCTGGTGAGGATGTCTGGAAAAGGGAACCCTCCTGCATGCTGGTGGGAATGCAGACTGGTGCAGCCACTGTGGAAAACAGTATGGAGATTCCCCAAAAAACTGAAAATTGAACTGCCTTTTGACCCAGCTATCCCACTTTTAGGAATATACCCCAAGGACACCATAGAACGGCTCCAAAAGGAGAAATGCACCCCCATGTTTGTGGCAGCATTGTTCACAATAGCGAAGATCTGGAAACAGCCGAAGTGTCCGTCAGAGGACGAGTGGATTAAAAAGCTTTGGTACATATATACTATGGAATACTACTCAACCATAAGAAATGATGACATCGGATCTTTTACAACAACATGGATGGACCTTGGTAACATTATACGGAGTGAAATAAGTAAATCAGAAAAAAAACTAAGAACTATATGAATCCATACTTAGAAGGGACATAAAAATGAGACTCAGAGACATGAACAAGAATGTGATGGCAACAGGGATGGAGGGTGGGGGAGGGGGGATGGGGTAAAAAAGGAGAGAGGGGTTGGGGGAGGGGAGGGGCACAAAGAAAACCAGATAGAAGGTGACAGAAGACAATTTAGCTTTGGGGGAGGGGTATACAGCACAATCAAATGTCAAAATAATCAAATGTCAAAAGATGTTTTCTCTCAACATATGTACCCTGATTTATCAATGTCACTGCATTAAATTTAATAAATAAATTAAACAAATATTCTATCATAAATAAAAATTTTTTATTATATATATTAAAATACCAATGGCATACTTTACAGATCTAAAACAATTACTCCAAAAATCTATATGGAACCAAAAAAGAATGCAAATAACCTCAGCAATCTTGAAAATGAAGAGCAAAGTGGGACTTATCACACTTCCTAATACCAAGTTATACTACAAGGTCATTGCAATCAAAACAACATGGTATTGGCATAAAAAAGCAAACAAATCAATGGAACAGAACAGAGAACCAAGAAATAAACCCAGTTGATATTTGACAAAGGAGGCAAGACTATACAATGCAAAAGGATTATCTCTTTAATAAATAGTGTTGGTAAGTTGGACTGGTACACACACAAAAAATGACACTAGAACACTAACTTACAACATACACAAAAACAAACTCAAAATGGATAAAAGACTTAAATATAGGTCTCAAAATCACAAAAATTTTGGAAAAAAAGGCAGTAAACTCTCTGATACTCTCATAGCAATATTTTTGCTGCTATTTCTCCATGGGCATGTGAAGTTAAGGACAAAATAAAAAAGTGGGACTATAGAAACCAAAAATTTTTTCCTCAGCAAAATCCACCGTTAACAAATTAAAAAGACAGTCCACTCAATTGGAGAATATATTTGCTGATACGTTGATAAGGGGTTAATAACCAAAATTTATGAAGACCATTTCAATCTCAACACATGGAAGGTAAATAATCCAATTAAAAATGAATTAAGTGCCTGACCTGTGGTGGCACAGTGGATAAAGCGTCGACCTGGAACACTGAGGTTGCCGGTTCGAAAACCTGGGCTTGCCTGGTCAAGGCACATATGAGAGTTGATGCTTCCTGCTCCTCCTCCTTCTCTCTCTCACTTTCTCTTCCTCTTTCCCTCTCTCTCTCTGAAAAATTAATAAAAGTCCTTAAAGAATGGATTAAGGAAATGAATAGACATTTCTCCAAAGAAGACATGCAATGGCCTATAGACATATGAAAAAATGTTCAACGTAACTAATCATCAGAGAAATGCAAATTAAAACCACAATTAGATAGCACCTCACACCTGTCAGAATGGCTCTCATTAAAGAATCAACAAATAAGTACTGGTGAGGGTGGAGAAAAGGGAACCATCCAGCACTGCTGGTGGGAATGCAGACTGATGCAGCCACTGTGGAAAACAATATGGCATTTCCTCAAAAACCTAAAAATGAAACTGCCTTTTGACCTACCTATTTCATTTTTAGGAATATATCCTATTAATCTTCAAACAGTGATTCAAAAGAAGATATGCACCCTCGTGTTTGTTGCACTATTCTTTGCAATATCCAAAATCTGGAAGCAGCCTAAGTGTTCGACAGTGGACAAGTGGATAAAAATGGGTGGTACATTTACACAATGGAATGCTATGTGGCTATGAAAAAGGATATTTTACCCTCTGGATGGCATGGATGGACCTGGAGACTATTATGCTAAGTGAAATAAGCCAGGCAGAGAAAGACAAATATTATATGATCTCACTTATATGTAGAATCTAATGAACACAGTGAACTGAGGAACAAAATAGAGGGAGAAGAACAGCTGTCAGAGGGAAGAAGGATAATAATGGCGTAAGAGAAAGTTAAGGTATTAGCCAAATTATATATACATAACACATAGGTACAGATAAAAGGACAGCAGGTCCCGGAGGGAAGGGGGAAGGAAGCTGCGGGGGTGTAATAAGGGGCATGTTGTTGGAGGTTGAGGGTGTCATACTGAGTGGGACATTTTAATCTATGTTAACAGAATGATTTAAAAAATTTAATAAAAATAAAATTTAAATTTTAAAAGTCTTCACATTTAAAAAAATGTCTTAGAAGAGAATGACATCTGAGGACTTACAACTCACAACTTCAAGACTTACTACAAAGCTACAGCACTTTATAAAATATTTAAACATTTAAAATAAATAAAAATATTTTAAAATATGGTACTGGCATAAGAATAGAGACATAAACCAATGGAATATAACAGAAAACACAGAAACAGACACTAGCATAATGGTCAATTGATTTTGACAAGAGTGACAAGACTATTCATTGGTGAAGCACAGTCTTTTCAACAAATAATGTTGAGAAAGTGGACATTTATAGGCAAAACAAAAAAAGAAAAATATTTGGACCTTACTTATACAATAATAACTAAAAATGGATGAATCAAGAAACTAAACTTAAGACCTGAAACAACAAAACCCTTAGAAGAAAACATTGGAGAAAATATTAGTTCTTTAAGTTGAGAATATTTATGCATCAAAGAACACTATAAAGAAAGCAAAAGACAACTTAATGACAGCCCTAACCTGTTGACTCAGTGGTACAGCATTGGCCCCACATGTGGATGTTACAATTTCAATTCCTTGTCAGGGTACACAGGAGAGGTGTCCATCTGCTTCTCTCTCCCCCTCTCCTCACTTCTCTCTCTCTCTCTCTTTCTCTGCCCCTCCTACAGTCATGGCTCAATTTGAGCGAGTTGCTTCTGGGTACTAAGGATGGCTCCATGGTCTCTACCTCAGGCACTAGAAAGAGCTTGGCTGCTGAACAACAGAGCAATGACCCAGATAGGCAGAGCATTGTCCCCTAGTGGGCTTGCCTGGTGGATCCTGGTTGGAGAGCATGCAGGAATCTGTCTTTTCTTCCCCTCCTCTCATTGAATTAAAAAAAGAAACAAAAAAAAATGAATGAAAGAAAATATTTTAAAATTAAATGTTGTATTAATATCGAGAAATTTTAAAGAACACTTAAAACTCAACAATGACAAACAACCCAAATAAAAATTAAAAAGGACTTGAGATATTTCTTTAAAAAATATGCAAATGACCAATATGCCCATGAAAAGATGTTCAACACCAGTATTTACTAGAGAAATACAAAGTAAAGCCATTTACTTTAATGAGATACCACTTCACATTTACAAGGATGGCTAAATAATAAAATAAATAAATGTGACTTTAGAAAATAACTATTGTTGATGAGGATATGGAGAAACTGGAACCTTCATGCATTGTTGTGGGGAATGTAAAATTATGTAGCCAATGTGGAGAGCATTTCAGCAATTTTTAACTAGATTAAATATGACCCAGTAATTCCATTCCTAGGTGTATATCTTAAAGAATTTAAAGTAGGAACTTGAACTGATATTTGTACACCAATGTCCTTAACAGCATTATTCACAATAGCCAAAAGATAGAAAGAATTTATTTCCATCTTCAGGTGAATGGATAAACAAAATGTGGTATATGTTTCACTGGAATATTATTCAGCTAGAAAAAGAAAATCTGATGTACGCTACAACACAAACTTTGCAATCACTGAGCTTAGTAATATAAACCAGATACAGAAGGATACAAATATTGTATTATTCTATTAACATAAGATACATAGAATAAGTAAATTCATAGAGACAGAAAATAGAATATTGTTCCAGGTGTTTAGGGGCAAGAAATATTATTGTTTAATGATTACTAACTCCTTAGAAAGATGATAAAAAAGGTTTGGATCTCAAGATTGATAATCTTACACAACATTGTGAATATAATGTATATTACTCAATTGATTACTTATCAATGGTTAAAATTATAAACATCATGTATATTTTACCACAATAAAACAATAGAAGTGACACATATTTATTATCTCCCTGTGTCTGTGAGTCAGAAACACAGTCAACTTAGCTGGGCCTTCAACTTCAGTCTTTCACAAGACTACTTTAAATGTGCTGTCAATCACTGAAGTCTCATGTGAAGTATCTAGTGAGGATTAGTAAGCTTTCATACTCACATACATTGTTGTTGGCTAGTTCAGTTACTTGAGCATTGTTGGAGTAACGGGCTTAGTTCCTCCTCACTGGCCAATAGCTCATTCTCAGTTCTTGCAACATGAACTTTTTCAACATGACTGATTACTTCATCAAAGCTAGAAACATGGGAAGGTGTCTATTAGTTAAAATTTGGTGATTAAGTCCAGCCCACAGTCAGAAGCAGAGGATTACACAAGCATAATGTCCCAGAAGGCAAGAGCCATTTTGGACATTGGCTTGCTACAATAACATTTTATCAAATGATACTACAACATCTGATTGAAAATTATTAATATTACACTATGGTATCACCATAGAATATCAAACAAAATGTTTATGAATATTTGGCAATGGATAGCCAAAATTCACATGATAGATTTGAATATTCATCTTTATTATTTATTTTTCTTGTACCCTAATACATAGCCATAAAGATAAATATACTTACCTAGATACTTCTATCATTTCTTTTGAATATAAGAACTTTTTTTTTTCAGAGATAGAGAGGGATAGACAGGGACAGACAGACAGGAATGGAGAGAGATGAGAAGCATCAATCATTAGTTTTTCATTGCGCATTGCAACACCTTAGTTGTTCATTGATTGCTTTCTCATATGTGCCTTGACCGCAGGCCTTCAGCAGACCGAGTAACCCCTTGCTGGAGCCAGTAACCTTGGGTTCAAGCTGGTGGGCTTTTTGTTCAAACCAGATGAGCCCATGCTCAATCTGGCAACCTCGGGGTCTCGAACCTGAGTCCTCTGCATCCCAGTCCAATGCACTATCCACTGCGCCACTGCCTGGTCAGGCTGAATATAAGAACGTTTTGCATGTTAAGTTAGATAAATGACATTTTTTTGAAGGATGTTCAAATTATATGGCTTTCTCGGAATCTGTTTGCTTTATTATTGACCATTAATATTTCTTCTAACAATTTGACATGCCATTACTGGTAATTGTGATTGTAAATCTTTTCTAGATTCTTGTGGAATTGTAAATGGTGTCAAATGGCATATAGCTTATACCTTAAGTTGTTTATCAGTAAAATTAATTTTGTCTTTGAATAATATATAAATATCTATAAATGTATATAAATGTCTGTATACATAATCTGTACTTATTGACCTCCAAATAGACTGACTATCTCTATGAAAATAATTAGTCAATTCTAAGCTGCCTTTATTTATTTTCTTTTAGTTTTCCATTGATTGAGAGAGAGGAGGAGAGAGAAAGAGAGAGAGAAGCATCAACTTGTTGTTCCACTCACTTGTTTCATTTAGTTGTGTACTCATCGACTGCTTCTCATATGTGCCCTGAGAAGAGCTCACAACCTCCATGAGCTGGTCAACATTTTATCCACTGAGCAACCTGGCCAGGGCTGAAATTTCCTTTATTTTCAATAAAAAACAATACTTTTAATCATTACTGGCATCTAACTTCTGATTAATAAGAGTAATTTACTCATGTCCCCACCAGAAGGAAATAGGTATATCTGAACTGTTTACCAAGTGCCTGCACAGGCACTAAGTTTACTTCTGTGAGTGCAAAAATTTCTGTTATTTTATTTACTAACTGTGAACTTTAGGGCATTTTCTTAGTACCTGTTGGTCTCAGATTCCTCTACTAAAAATTTTATTAATAATATTTTCTGAGATGATGTCAGAGTAATGGTGCAGTAGGAAGTGATACCGATCAATCTCCCCCCAAAACTCAATAAGATCTTCAACCAGAAACAGAAAAATCTATCCTTGGAGCCTCCAGATGTTCTGCAATACACCCGAAGTTATGGTCGAGTGAAAAATTGGCTAAATATATAATCAAACCCAGAAGGAAATAGGGAGTAAGAAATATTACGCCTTCCTCACTAACCTAAATAGGGCTGCTTTCACTGGGAACTGAGAGTATAGAAACTAAGGTGGGCAAAGGGGGTGAATAGATCCAGGCCGCAGCACAAACGGCTGAACCAGGCTGTGGCACGGAGATCCAAGCTGAGGAAAAACTATGCCTGTGGCAACCCAGACAATACAAGCTAACACTTGCGCCAAACCCAGATAAAGAAAGACAAGTGGGGCAGCCATTTGCCCCGATCTCCTGGTCGACGCACGCAGATAGTGGGTGAGAGATTCCTCCGAGCGCCTCGGGAGTGGGCGCCCGTGTTATCCCACAGAGAGGCAGAGTCAGAAGCCTTTGTGTGGGCTCAAAGCAGAATCTCGGGACCACCCCAGTGCCCTGAAAAAGCCATGCATGGGGAGGAAGCGAGAGCTAATTCCAACACTGGAACTTTTCCGTGCGGGCAGGGGTTTCACTCAGAGAGTGAGACTGCCAGGCTGATATCCTGATCTGCGCATGCAGATAGTGAGCGAGAGATTCCTCCAAGTGCCCCAGGAGTGGGCACCAGCCCACCCCCCTTTGTTACCGGACAGAGTCAGAGGTCTTTGTGTGGGTGGAAGCCCCAACTGATTATGCTAGCAGCTCTGACTGATTGAGCCTTACCCAGAGCCCTGTGCTGAGTGGGAATAGAGTGGGGAGTTGCCAGCTCTTTGAGCCTCTTACTATCCAGGCAGAGGCAGCAGCAACCCCATAGCTGGATTACCAGGCTAATAATTGAGGAAGGAAAGACTAGGAGAGAGGCTCCAGGAACACAGACTCTCTCACTGTCGGAGCCTACAAATGTTAATGATCCTCGACTGCCAACGAGACTGAAGCCCAATACATGATATTGCCATAGAGACTTATCAACTGCAAACCTCTAGCTGAGCATGCCACAGGGGCAGAACCCGAGGTAAAGAGTCACCGACCAGGAAGAGGGAGAGAAAAGAAAAAGCAAGAAGATAACCTTTCTAAATCAAGAATAATCCACAGACTTTATAACCTATCCCATTTTATTATATTTGTTCTTTTGTTTCTCTTATCTTCATGTCTTGATTTTTTTCCCCTCTTCCAATTTGGTTGTTTAATTCTCTGCCATTCTTACTCTCTCCTCTCCTTGAACTACACTACCAATAAGTGTTACATCTCCCATTATCTTTTCTTTCTTCTTCCTTTCTCTCTATGAGGGTTGCACTCTAAAACCCCTAACTCTCTCTCTCCTTTTTTTCTTTTTTCTCCTTTTAGTGGTTCCCTCTTTTTTTTTTCTTTTTTACTCTCTTTCTTTTCTCCCTCTATATTAGTTTCTTCCTTTCTCCTTTATGTCTCCTATCATTCAATCCTCAAATGAACAAATTATCTTATTTGGGACTCAAACTTATGTTTGTGGCATTTTGGGGGGTTTTTACTTCACTTTTTTAACTCACTAGCAGTGCTCCCAACCCTGGATCTCCATTTTATCTACTTCTTGTTCCACTAAATACAATAGTAATTTTTAATTTTTTCCCCCATTTTCCTGTTTTCCTCTTATTCCTCTCATCATATCTCTTAGTCAACCAACACCTAAAAGCAAATCATTTTATTCTTAACCCAAATTTTTTTCTTATTTGCATTTTGTGGTCGCATATCCCCTTCTTTTGCCCCTTTATTACTTCTCCACAACACAGACCCTCCATTAGAGGCATTGTTTGTTCTATTTAGTACAATATAATTCACAGTTCACCACAAGATTTTCTCAAGAAAGAGGGGAGAGGAGAAGAGAGGAAAAAAGAGGGGGGGGAATTATTTTATTTTATCTTTTTAAACATTTTTTTTTTTAAAAAAACTCTTTTCTATTTTTTATTTTTATTTTTTAACTTTTTATTCTTTATTAAATCTCATTAATACTATCAACAAAACCACCCTCAGATGCCATTAAGGAAAAGAAAATCGAATACCACGGATACAAAAGAAAGAGAGGTAACACAGATAGATGAGAAAAAATCTATGGAGAAAAAATTTAATATATTGGAAACCTTGAAGTTAAATGACAGAGAATTTAAAATACAAATCCTATAAATACTAAGAGATATACAAGAAAACACAGAAAGGCAATTTAGGGAGCTCAGAAAACAACAAAATGAACACAAAGAATATATTTCCAAGAAAATTGAACCTATAAAAACAAATCAAACAGAGAAGAAAAACTCAATTCACGAGCTGAAAAACGAAGTAACAAGCTTAGCTAATAGAACAGGCCAGATAGAAGATAGGATTAGTGAAATAGAAGACAAGCAACTTGAGGCAAAACAAAGAGAAGAAGAAAGAGACTCAAAAATAAAAAAATGAGATAGCCCTACAGGAATTATCTGACTCCATCAATCAGAATAACTTAAGAATAATAGGTATATCAGAGGGAGAAGAAAGAGAAAATGGAATGGAGAACATACTCAAACAAATAATAGATGAGAACTTCCCAAGCCTGTGGAAAGAACTAAAGCCTTAAATTCAAGAAGCAAACAAGAACTCCAAGTTTTCTTAACCCCAACAAACCTACTCCAAGGCACATCAAATGAAATTGGCACAAATCAACGGCAAAGAAAAAATTCTCAAGGCAGCCAGGGAAAAGAAGAATACAACATATAAATGAGGGCCCATTAGATTATCATCAGAATTCTCAACAGAAACTCTACAAGCTAGAAGAGAGTGGACCCCAATATTTAAAGTCCTGAAAGAGAGGAACTTTCAGCCATGAATACTATACCCATCAAAGCTATTCTTCAAATATGAAGGAAAAATAAAAACATTCACAGATACAGAAAAGATGAGGGAATTTATCATCAGAAAACCCCCACTCCAGGAATTACTAAAGGGGGTTCTCCAATCAGATACAAAGAACAAAAAATGACAAAGCCACAAGTAAAAGCTCCAAGAAGAACACAATAAAACCAAATTTAAACTGTGACAAAAACAAAAAGAAAGGGGGGGGGGGAGAGGATGGAAATTAACAGTAGCAAAGGATGATGGAGTGCAAAAGTACTCACAAGATAGTTCACTACAATGAACAGGGTGGGAACCCTTTTCATTACTTAATGGTAGCCACCAGTGAAAAAACCACCACAGAAGCACATGATTTAAAAGAGATAGCAACAGAGGAAAGACGTATGGAATACAACCAAATAAAAACAAAGGATAGAAAAATGAAAGAGAAGGATCAAACAAGACACAAAACTTACAGAAAGCAATCTATAAAATGGCAATAGGAAACTCACAAGTGTCAATAATTACACTAAATGTAAACGGATTAAACTCACCAATAAAAAGGCACAGAGTAGCAGAATGGAATAAAAAAGAAAATCCAACTGTATGCTGCCTACAAGAAACTCACCTAAGCAACAAGGATAAAAAAAAATTCAAAGTGAAAGGCTGGAAAACAATACTCCAAGCAAATAACATCCAAGAAAAGCAGGCATAGCAATACTCATATCTGATAATGCTGACTACAAGACAGCAAAAGTACTCAGAGGCAAAAATGGCCATTTCATAATGGCTAAGGAAACACTGAATCAAGAAGACATAACAATTCTTAATATATATGCACCAAACCAAGGAGCACCAAAATATATAAGACAGCTACTTATTGACCTTAAAACAAAAACTGACAAAAATACAATCATACTTGGAGACCTCAATACACCGCTGACGGCTCTAGATCGGCCATCCAAACAGAGAATCAACAAAGATATATTGTCCTTAAACAAAACACTAGAGCACCTGGATATGATAGACATCTACAGGACATTTCATCCCAAAGTGACAGAGTATACATTTTTCTCCAGTGTACATCATCATTCTCAAGAATTGACCACATGTTGGGCCACAAAAACAACAGCAGCAAATTCAGAAAAATTGAAGTTGTACCAAGCATATTTTCTGATCATAAAGCCTTGAAACTAGAATTCCACTGCAAAAAAGAGGAAAAAAATCCCACAAAATTGTAGAAACTAAACAACATACTTTTAAAAAATGAATGGGTCAAAGAAGAAATAAGTGCAGAGATCAAAAGATATATACAGACTAATGAAAATGACAATACGACATATCAGAATCTATGGGATGCAGCAAAAGCAGTGATAGGAGGGAAGTTCATATCACTTCAGGCATATATGAACAAACAAGAGAGAGCCCAAGTGAACCAGGTAACTTCACACCTTAAGAAACTGGAAAAAGAACAAAGAAAACCCAAAACCAGCCAAAGAAAGGAGATAATAAAAATCAGAGCAGAAATAAATGAAATAGAGAACAGAAAAACTATAGAAAAAATTAATAGAACAAGGAGCTGGTTCTTTGAAAAGATCAACAAAATTGACAAACCCTTGGCAAGACTTACCAAGGAAAAAAGAGAAAGAACTCATATAAACAAAATCCAAAATGAAAGAGGAGAAATCACCACGGACACCGTAGCTATACAAAGAATTATTGTAGAATACTATGAAAAACTTTATGCCACTAAATTCAACAACCTAGAAGAAATGGATAAATTCCTAGAACAATACAACCTTCCTAGACTGAGTCAAGAAGAAGCAGAAAGCCTAAACAGACCTATTAGTAGAGAAGAAATAGAAAAAACCATTAAAAAACTCCCCAAAAATAAAAGTCCAGGCCCAGACGGCTATAGCCGAGAATTTTATCAAACATTCAAAGAATACTTGGTTTCTATTCTACTGAAAGACTTCCAAAAAATTGAAGAAGAAGCAATACTTCCAAACACATTTTATGAGGCCAACATAACCCTCATACCAAAACCAGGCAAGGATGGCACAAAAAAAGAAAACTACAGACCAATATCTCTAATGAATACAGATGCTAAAATACTAAACAAAATACTAGCAAATCGAATACAACAACATATTAAAAAAATAATACATCATGATCAAGTGGGATTCATCCCAGAATCTCAAGGTTGGTTCAACATACGTAAAACGGTTAATGTAATACACCATATCAACAAAAAAAAAGAACAAAAACCACATGATCTTATCAATAGATGCAGAAAAGACTTTTGATAAAATACAACACAATTTTATGTTTAAGACTCTCAACAAAATGGGTATAGAAGGAAAATATCTCAACATGATAAAGACCATATATGATAAACCATCAGCTAACATCAAATTAAATGGCACAAAACTGAAGGCTTTCCCCCTTAAATCAGGAACAAGACAGGGTTGTCCACTCTCTCCACTCTTATTTAATGTGGTACTAGAGGTTCTAGCCAGAGCAATCAGACAAGACAAAGAAATAAAAGGCATCCATATTGAAAAATAAGAAGTAAAGGTATCACTTTTTGCAGATGATATGATCCTATACATCGAAAACTCCAAAGAATCCACAAAAAGACTACTAGAAACAATAAGCCAATACAGTAAGGTCGCAGGATACAAAATTAACATAGAGAAGTCCATAGCCTTTCTATTTGCCAACAATGAAACATTTCAGAATGAACTCAAAAGAATAATCCCCTTCATGATTGCAAAAACAACAACAACAAAAATACCTAGGAATAAACATAACAAAGAATGTAAAGGACTTATATAATGAAAACTATAAACCATTGTTAAGGGAAATTGAAAAAGATACAATGAGATGGAAGAATATTTCTTGTTCTTGGTTACGAAGAATAAATATAATCAAGATGGCCATATTACCCAAAGCAATATACAAATTTAATGCAATTCCCATAAAAATTCCAATGACATTTTTTAAAGAAATGGAGCAAAAAATCATCAGATTTATATGGAACTATAAAAAATCCTGAATAGCCAAAGCAATCCTAAAGAAAAGGAATGAAGCTGGGGGCATTACAATACCTGACTTCAAACTATATTATAGGGCCACGACAATCAAAACAGCATGGTATTGGCAGAAAAATAGACACTCAGACCAATAGAACAGAATAGAAAGCCCAGAAATAAAACCACATATATATAGTCAAATAAACTTTGATAAAGGGGCCAACAACACAAAATGGAGAAAAGAAAGCCTCTTCAATAAACGGTGCAGGGAAAACTGGAAAACCACATGCAAAAGAATGAAACTGGACTACAGTTTGTCCCCCTGTACTAAAATTAACTCAAAATGGATCAAAGATCTAAACATAAGACCTGAAACAATAAAGTACATAGAAGAAGACATAAGTACCAAACTCATGGACCTGAGTTTTAAAGAGCATTTTATGAATTTGACTCTAAAGGCAAGAGAAGTGAAGGCAAAAATTAATGAATGGTACTATATCAGACTAAGAAGTTTTTGCTCAGCAAGAGAAACTAATAACAAAATAAACAGACAGCCAACTAAATGGGAAATGATATTTTCAAACAACTGCTCAGATAAGGGCCTAATATCCAAAATATAGAAAAAACTCATAAACCTCAACACTAAACAAACAAACAATCCAATAAAAAAATGGGAAGAGGACATGAACAGACACTTCTCCCAGGAAGAAATACAAATTGCCAACAGATATATGAAAAGATGCTCATCTTCTTTAGTTATTAAAGAAATGCAAATCAAAACTGCAATGAGATACCACCTCACACCTGTTAGATTAGCTATTATTAACAAGACAGGTAATAGCAATGTTGGAGAGGCTGTGGAGAAAAAGAAACCCTCATTCACTGTTGGTGGGAATGTAAGGTAGTACAACCATTATGGAAGAAAGTATGTTGGTTCCTCAAAAAACTAAAAATAGAACTACCTTATAACTCAGCAATCCCTCTACTGTGTATATACCCCCAAAACTCAGAAACATTGATACGTAAAGACACATGCAACCCCATGTTCATTGCAGCATTGTTCACAGTGGCCAGGACATGGAAACAACCAAAAATCCCGTCAATAGATGACTGGATAAGTAAGATTTGGCACATATACACTATGGAATAGTACTCAGCCATAAGAAATGATGACATCGGATCATTTACAGCAAAATGGTGGGATCTTGATAACATTTTACGAAGTGAAATAAGTAAATCAGAGAAAACCAGAAACTGCATTATTCCATATGTAGGTGGGACATAAAAGTGAGACTAAGAGACATTGATAAGAGTGTGGTCTTTATGGGTGGAGGGGGGAAAGGGATAGGGAAAGGTGAGGGGGAGGGGCACAAAGAAAACTAGATAGAAGGTGACAGAGGACAATCTGACTTTGGGTGATGGGTATGCAACATAATTGAACAACAAGATAACCTGGACATATTTTCTTTGAATATATGTATCCTGATTTATTGATGTCACCCATTAAAAAAATAAAATTATAGAAAATAAAAGTTATGTTCACACTAAAAAAAAAAAAAGAAGCTAGGTAAGTCTGGAGACTACCTCATAGTGGTTCTACTATTCCATTTAATATACTTTCAGGCCTCTCTAATATCAAAAAAGAAACAGTGTTTGGAGTCATGATGGGCAAAACAAGTGAAGTAAACATATTTCAAACAGCATGATCGGTATTTTAAACAATTAATAAAATTCAGTTTCAACTTAAAACCTCTAGAATATAACAGTTCTTAGTTATAACTGTGCCACCACTAATAGCCCTTGACTGTTTTTTAAAAAAACTCTGCAGCAAATTCTTTTGTGACATCTCTTCAAGGGTAATCTGTTTCTATTTCACAAAAGGCCATGGATTCGACTGCATCTTGTTTCATTAATGATTACTTAACTTTTAAGAATTTTGTTACATTTCCATTAAGTTCATGTTGCTTGAATTTGTCTGTATAGTAAGGTAAATGTCCATAAATCAATACACAGAGAACTTCCTTTTAAGCCTATAATCAATAATTGCCAATGATGAATAAACATCAATTAACAATGGATGTGGTTTACGTTGTTTTACTTATGTCTGCTTTGAAAGCCTTGTAATGGATTGCTACTGTCAGGCACACCCAGTAAAGAGTTCACTCTGCTGAAAACACAGAGAAAGGTCAGACGTGTTGCCAAGAGAAGTTTAATAATCCCAGATTACCTCTCTTTGATCCAAAAATTCACTTGCTTTGATATACAAAAAAAAATGACTAAAAACTAGATTTTTGCTGTTATTTATAAAAGAAATGTTGTTACATGTATTCAGATTTTATTGAACTTGCAATAAATTTACTACATCAGAATTTACCAAAGATTAGACACATGAGTTTTTTTCATTGAATATTCTCAAATGAGAGTCAGTAATCTATTGGAATAAGGAACTAAATTACACACTGAGTTGAGATAAGCATGAGGCAGCACAATACGGAGGTAAAGTACATTAAGCGATTCTTGTAGAGGATATTATCTAAAATCCCAATGATTAGTGTGGAAAAAAAATTCTGATTGAAATTTATTCAAACTGTTAGAGACATGTATAGAGAAGAGAACTTTGAGCAGGACTCACTTATGTTTCAAAACTCAAGTAAAATAAAACAGACAAATGGAAAGAAATCAATCAACATCTTGAGTTTATATTATGAGAGAAAACAGGTCAACAATGTAAAATCAAACAAGAAATATAAACATAGATCTGATTAGTTAGATGTATTCAGAGTGAAATAAATGATGATGATGATGGGATTGGTTATTTAAAGTACATAATCTTTACCACATGAAATAAAGTACATGATTCATACAGAATCAGCTATTTGTATGAACTATGTGTGCACTTCCTGCTAGGTTTCTCAAGTACGAAAGTATCTTTAATTTTTAAAATATTCTGTAAAGGAAATATAATTATAACATTTATTCTATGTGAGTAACTGAAGCTCAAAACTATTAAGTAACATGTTACAGCTGAACAAACAAACAAAATTAAAATACAGTTAATCTTGTTTTGCCTTATCTGATTCGTGGCCTTACATTGTGTCTTGTATAACAGACAGCTAAGACTAAGAGAACTAAAGGACAATGTTTCATATGTGTTGCAATTTGCAATTTTCCCAATATCTAGTCTAAAAATAAATCAATGCTTTAAATTAAACATAACAGTACTTAATACTATTAATCTATGGTATTAAAATGTACTTCCTCATCAAATTCTAAGTCTTCTAAATTTGTAGTAAGAGTAGAATGTCTGCTAAAAGTAACAGCTGAGTTGTAGATTGTCTTTCTTTGACCTGAAGCATGCTTTCCTCCAAATTTCTCTGTGACAAATCTTAGGGTCTCTGACTTATACCTCTGGTTTTTCAAGGCTCAGTAGGCATTGCCTGCCCTTATGTGCACTCTGCTTACTTCACTCACACTGAAACACATGTACAAAATGAATGTACAAAACAACTGGGAATTTCAAAAGGAAGATTATTGTCCTCTTTTTTCCCAGGGCATTTGCTTTGTCTTCTGCCAAGAAATTAGACATTTTAAACTTTCACCAACATTTTTCTTTGAAGCCTTCCCACAGTATCTTATGTTTACTACGGTTTTTGTCTCATTTGGTTTAATTGTTTTAAATTTAGAATCCTCCAAATGTTTGCTAGTTCTTTTGAATCATATAAAGTAATTCCTCCTCATATAACTATTTATTGATAAAAGAATATTATTCAAGTATGTATTGAGTCAACTAAGTTTAAGTGTGATTGATAAGTAAAAATAAAAGACCTTTTTACAATATCATTATAATTTTAATGAGTTCAGATTTACAATGATTTAAAACATTTGATTAAAACATAATTCTTTTTTATATATTTAAATACCTATAACTTTTTCTATTTGTTTGAACAAGCATTGCATCATCTGAAGATATTTAGGTAGGAATTTGATAGCCAAATATAAGTTTCAATGTCATTTTTTTTTCTGGCTCAAAGGCCTACATAATTAAAGTTTAATTCTATAGTATAGTGAGCCCAATTTTGCCTTGAATTTTATCAAACTTAGTCCAAACTAGATATCTAGAAAAGCAGGTTAGTTTAAAGACAAACAAACAAAAGAATCTGAATTTATTGTTTGTGTGATTTACATACTTAAATATCAATGGAATAAAGAATAAATCCTAATATATATATATTAAAAATAAATTAATTTAGATAGGAGATACCCTTTTTTTCAACTGGTTTTATTATAAACTTTACTTAATTTATTTGTTTTTATATATAACACAATTCCAAACATTAGTAATCAAAACCTAACATTCTGATCAAATCACATCTAAAATATACTATCAAATTCCTGTGTCAAGTAGAATTTAGTTTGAAGATCAAATCATTACTGAATTTCCCCAAGATTACAGATCTAAAATGTTTGCTTTCTGAAAATAGAGAAAGAAGTGCTTTCCTATTTACCTTTGGGAATACGAGGCATTTAAGAGGAGAGAACACGTATTAAAAAGACTGAGGGTGTGTTACCCGAATCTTTGCTTTGGGACCAGATGTTTTTTGCTATAAACTGGGTGGTTCTACATGACTCAGTGTCACATCACTCTACTAGAATCAGACATGATCCTACTCCCATCTATTTCACTTCTTAAAATTCAATTTCTAATCACTATGCTGTACATCTGAAACTAATAAAATAATGTTTGTCAACTGTAACTTACATGACTCAGTGTCACATCACTCTACTAGAATCAGACATGATCCTACTCCCATCTATTTCACTTCTTAAAATTCAATTTCTAATCACTATGCTGTACATCTGAAACTAATAAAATAATGTTTGTCAACTGTAACTTTAAAAAAGTTTTGGCCCTGCCTGGTAGGCTCAGCAGTAGAGCATCAGGTCCTCCCCCTCCTCCCCCCCTCCCCCCTCCTCCCCCCTCCTCCCCCTCCCTCCTCCCCCCTCCTCCCCCTCCCCCCTCCCCCCTCCCCCCCCCCCCCCCTCCCCCTAGATCATTACTTTATCATTGTTTAGAATGGGTAATTTATAGTTCAGCTTCTTCAAATTCACTGATTTTTCCCTTTGTACATTTTATTCTACTATTGAGCCAATCCATTCATTTATTTTAAATTCTGTATTGCATTATCTTATTTCTAAAATTTTATTTAATTCTTTATGTCTTTCTTTTTTGCTAAAACTATTTCCTTGCTAAAATATTTGCTTCTAGCATTTTAATAATAACTCATTAAAACATCTTTATAATAGATATTTTCACATTTTTGAAAGGCAGCTGAACCTTAGTGTTCATTTATAGATGCTAAATAAATTGTGATGTGTTTAAAATGGAATATTATTCAGCCTTAAAAAATAAGGAGATCCAGCCCTGGCCGGTTGGCTCAGTGGTAGAGCGTCGGCCTGGTGTGCAGAAGTCCCGGGTTCGATTCTCGGCCAGGGCACACAGGAGAAGCACCCATCTGCTTCTCCACCCCTCCCCCTCTCCTTCCTCTCTGTCTCTCTCTTCCCCTCCCGCAGCCAAGGCTCCATTGGAGCAAAGATGGCCCCGGGCGCTGGGGATGGCTCCTTGGCCTCGGCCACAGGCGCTAGAGTGGCTCTGGTCGCGACAGAGCGACACCCCAGAGGGGCAGAGCATCGCCCCCTGGTGGGAAGAGCGTCACCCCCTGGTTGGCGTGCCGGGTGGATCCCGGTCGGGCGGATCCCGGTTGGGCGCATGTGGGAGTCTGTCTGATTGTCTCTCCCTTTTTCCAGCTTCAGAAAAATACAAAACAAAATAATAATAATAAAAAAATAAGGAGATCCTGCCATTTGCAACTACATGAATGAAACTAGAGGACATTATGCTAAGTAAAATGACTCAGATACAGAAAGAAAAGAAACTGTGTAATCTTATTTATATATAACATCTAAAAATGTAGACTGTATAGAGGCAGAGATACAAATGATGGAGAGGTGGAATAAAGAGGAGAAATTGGTCAATTGATACAAAGTTGCAGTTACATAGGATGGGTCTAGAAATCCCCATTCTAGATGGGAATCATTTGCAAGATGTCATCCTGCATGATGACTACACTTAATAATACTGAATTGAATACTGGAAACTTGCCAACAGAGTAGATTGCAAGTACTCTAAAAAAACCCCAAAACGTACAGGTGAAAATTAAGAAGTTGTTGGTAGATGGTATCATCTAGAGTTGTAAGAAAATGTCTATAACAGAAAACGTACCAAAAAAATAAGTAGAGAAAGATGATATAGCTATATAAATTATTTTTTTAGTTAAAATGAAATTACTAGAAACATCCAAGATGGTATCTGACATCTAAACAAAACTATGTTAATAAAATCTGGTATCTCCTCACATACTCATTTGTTATTTTTTTTTTCTTAATAAAATGAAGAATTTCTTCACTATTGAAATGACTCCCATGTCTTTGGAGAAAGCTTTTAATAGACAGTTGGTCTATATAGCAATATTTTTGAAAAATACCTAAAGCATAACCCTTGTAGTTGCAAACATATGACTCATGACTAATCAGCACAGTAAATCCATATCGAACAAGCTCACCAACCATCCAGAATCTAAAATCACAAAGTCCATGTAACAGTGTGTTAACCTTCCAAAAGCTCTTTGTAAATAAAATGTTGCCCAATACTCATTAATTTTAATTATTTATTATTAAAGTGTTTTATCAGGAAATGCATTAAAATTATTGCTAAAATTGAACTGGGAATTCCTTCAGATTTTCATCATTTTCTATTATGTGGGATAATAAAGGCTAATTTTCCCTGATTTTCTTTAAAAATAATGTTATTGTGTTTTATTCAGCTTTGTTTTCTGTAATTCGTACAGGAGTAAAAATCAAAATGACAATGGCCAGCATTTAATGTGAAAGAGTGTTGGATTCTTTTTGGTAGACATGTTATCAAAGTAAAAGGCTTTTCTAGCAACAAGAGTCCTTGTCATTTTTTATTGTGATTCTCTATGTGTCACATTTAGATTGCAACAAGTATAGCTCTAGTAGATCTGCTTTGATTCTCCTTTAGACATTGAGTTTTAAGTTTCAGAGTGATTTCCACAACAAAATAGCAGTGCTGCCTTATAATTCTTGACAATAAGTGCATAAAAATTAAACAAATTAATACACATTTTCTGACTTATGAATTTAGTAACCCTAGATGTTACTCCCAGTAGCTAAATGAAACAAAAATGCATAGTGAAAGTAGTGGTTGGTTGGCCCTGGCCGGTTGGCTCAGTGGTAGAGCGTCGGCCTAGCGTGCGGAGGACCTGGGTTCGATTCCCGGCCAGGGCACACAGGAGAAGTGCCCATTTGCTTCTCCACTCCTCCGCCGCGCTTTCCTCTCTGTCTCTCTCTTCCCCTCCCGCAGCCAAGGCTCCATTGGAGCAAAGATGGCCCAGGCGCTGGGGATGGCTCTGTGGCCTCTGCCTCAGGTGCTAGAGTGGCTCTGGTTGCAACATGGCGATGCCCAGGATGGGCAGAGCATCGCCCCCTGGTGGGCAGAGCTTCGCCCCTGGTGGGCGTGCCAGGTGGATCCCGGTCGGACGCATGCGGGAGTCTGTCTGACTGTCTCTCCCTGTTTCCAGCTTCGGAAAAATGAAAAAAAAAAAAAAAAGAAAAAGAAAGTAGTGGTTGGATTACATGTCTAAATTTCACTGTCACTCATTTAAAGTTAATAACAAAATTAAAATGAAATTATAATCTTGAAAAATATCAGCATAGCTATGAATGGCACATTATTTTACATTCCCTTGTCTCGTTTTATTTATTTATTTCTTAATTTGTATTGAATTTATTGGTCTGAAATTGGTTCACAAACTCATACAAGTTTTAAGCATACCACTCAACACATTATCTGCACACTGCATCAGGAGCCCATTCCCCAAGCAAAGTCTCTTTCCTCTCCACCCCATCCTTCTTTGCCGACTTCTACCTATCTTTTACACCCCCTGTTCTGCTGGCTATCACCACACTGTTGTTCGTGTCTACATGGTATCTATATATGTGTATATATATTTTTTCACTTAGTCCCCTCACCTTTATTCATCCAGATCCCCAACCTCCCTGTCTTCTGACAGCCATCAGTCTGTTTCACCTATTCAGGTTCTGTTTCTATTTGACAGTTTATTTTGTTAATTAACTATAAATAATATTAAATGAAGTAAACATGTTGAGCTTTTTAAATTTATATGTCATCAATACTGACCAAATTCTTTCTAAAATAGTCAATAAATATATATTAAACATATTTTTTGTTCAAGGCATTATATACTGATTTGATACTGCACTTCCACATATTATTAGCTTTAGTTAAAAATGTTACATTGTTGCTCACTGCTATGTCTTTGCTCCCACTAATTTACTTATGCAAAATTCCCTTCACCCAAATTCATGTCTGTGGAAATCTAACTCAGGATCATTTGGCACTTTTCCCTTTATGTACCTTTTACCAAAGTTTCTAAGATTACTGTGCTAAAATCCTATGAATGAATCACATTCTTTTAGTCAATTATGTTTTCCATATGCTACTTTTAAAGTTTTTTAAGTTAAATTTCTTGGGGTGACATCAGTTATTATGGTTATGTGGGGTTTTTTGTTGTTGTGGCAGAAACATAGAGAATTAGAGAGAGGGACAGATAGGGACAGACAGACAGGAAAGGGGAGAAATGAGAAACATCAATTCTTCTTTGTGGCTCCTTAGTTGTTCATTGATTGATTTCTCATATGTGCCTTGACTGGGGGAGGGGGTTCCAGCAGATCGAGTGACCCCTTGCTCGAGCCAGCAACCTTGGGCTAAAGCTGCTAAACCTTGCTCAAACCAGATAAACCCGCACTCAAACTGGCAACCTTGGGGTCTCGAACCTGGGTCCTCCTTGTCCCAATTCAATGTTCTATCCTGATCAGGCTGGTTATGTAGGTTTTATGTGTACATTTCTGTGATACATAATCTGTATATTGTGCTGTGTACCTACAACCCAAAGTCAACTCATCTTCCATTATATTGTATTTGACCCCCTTTGCCCTTTATTACTCTCCCCCAAGCACCCTTCCTTCTGGTAACCACCATACTGTTGTCTGAACTCAAAGACACGACTACAGTATGATCGTTTCCATATGCCATTCTTCTTGTTTGTTTGTTTTTGTTATTCTTGATAGTAGTCTAAGAATGTGCTCAGGCCTGACTTGCCTATGTAACATATATTCAGAGTATATGATCCTCTCTCTTAAAGGCTTCTTCAAAGAGGAAATTAAAACACAGTGTAACTTTAATAGATGAATAGTGGCTGTAGCCCATGTTTAGAAAAATTCTGAGTTCCATCTGTGTTCAGTGAAGCAGAGTATTGTAACTTATTTAAGGTCATTGCTCTGAATGCCTGAAAGTCAAAAAGCAGAACTTGAAGGTATAGTCACAAAGACTATGTGATTAAATATTAAGGCAGTATTTTCAGAAATTTGAAGTAGAACAATATTAGTTTTTAATATTGGATCTATAAATTATTAATTATGTGTTCTTAGGCAAACTAATTTGACTCCTTGCCCCTTGGTTTCCCCATCCATTAAATCGAGTAATAATGCCTACTGGAAAGTTTTAATCTAGGCACAAATGAGAGAATTTACGTAATGAAAACAGTGTGATGCTTTGAACATGGTAAAGTAAAAACATACATATATTGTTGATATTGCTTTTATGTGTACTAACCATTCAGAACACTCTCTCTTCTTGCAAGCATCTATCTCAGTGGCATGTAGAAACACTCAATAAATCTTGCATTATTGACTAAATCAAATAACAGGAAAACAACTTACTATATTCCTAGATCTGGCTCAAACTCTCTCTTACTCATAGGATTTTTCTTATAATACATTTTGTCCAAATGTGTTTTTCCTTCAAATTTAGATGTTTCCATTGCAATATAAAATTTAATGTGTACACTTTTCCTTTAAAATGAAAATCAAGAAGACAGTAACTTCACATAAATGCATCCTTTTACTTGCTACCATCTCACATATAGACTATATTAAATGAAGGATAAAGCATTAAAACAAATAAGTATAATGTAAAATAGAAATATACATACATGCCACTGATAACATAAAAACAGGCAAAGTAGTCTGAACTAACAGAAGAAAGAGCCATTGATTTTGACTGGAGACACTGGGAAACTATAAAGCATTTGAAATAAACTGAAACAGAAATACAATTTTGGTTGCAGAGATGAGGAGGGATAGTTCATTGCCTCATTGTCTTTGTTGAAATGTTACATGAAAATATTTTTATTTTTAAAAATACTTATTTTACTTTTTAAAATTTTTATTAATTGATTTGAGAGAGAGAAATAAATAAAGAGAGAGAGAGAGAGAAGAATTAATTTGTTTTTCCACTTATTTATGCATTCATTGGTTGATTCTTGTATGTGCCTTGACCAGGGTTTGAACTTTGACATCTTAGGACAATACTCTAATCCAGTGGTCCCCAATCTTTTTTGGGCCACGGATCAGTTTGATATCAAAAAATATTTTGACGGACCGGCCTTTAGGGTGGGACGAATAAATGTATCATGTGACTGAGACAAGCATCAAGAGTGAGTCTTAGATGGATGTAACAGAGGGAATCTGGTCATTTTTAAAAAATAAAACATCATTCAGACTTAAATATAAATAAAACAGAAATAATGTAAGTTATTTATTTTTTCTCTGTGGACTAGTACCAAATGGCCCAATGACCTGTAGCAGTCCGCAGCCAAGGAGTTGGGGACCACTGCTCTAATCTACTAAGATACCAGGCAGGATTTCATCATGATTTATATTAAAAATATCTCCCTCATATAAATTCAGGTTGATATTTGGATAAAGAAAGCATAAGAGTTATGTGTCCCAATGTTTCTCCAGTTTCTTTCTCAGAAGTGAATGTTATAGTATGATGCTACAGTAACTATATTCTTGTATGGTTTTAAATTTCTTATTAAGTAATATAGGGCTATTATTTAAATAGTAATATATTTCTCAAAACAATGTTAATGGATATTTAATTTAAAATATTTTATTGAAATACAGAGCACAGAATGGAAAATATACAAGGTATGTATATAACTTCTTCAATTTTTACAATGTTTGTACCTATCTGAGAACCACTATACTCTTTGACAAAAGAGCCAAAAACACACAATGGAAAAAGATAGCCTCTTCAATAAATGGTGCTGGAAAAACTGGAAAGCCACATGCAAATAAATGAAACTTGATTACAGTTAGTCCCCTTGCACAAAAATTAATTTCAAATGGACCAAAGACCTAAATATGAGATCTGAAACAATAAATTGCATAGAAGAAAACATAAGCACTAAACTCATGGCCTTTGGCCATAGCGAACAATTTATGAATTTGACCCCAAAGGCAAGAGAAGTAAAGGCAAAATAAATCAATGGAACTATATCAAACTACAAAGCTTCTGCACAACAAAAAACAAAACAAAACAAAAACTGACAATAAAACAAATAGGCAGCCTACTAAATGGAAGAGGATATTTGCAAACAGCAGCTCTGATAAGTGGTTAATATCCAAGATATATAAAGAACTTACAAAGTTCAGAAACAAACAAGCAAACAATTCAATTAAAAAATAGGGAAAGGACCTGAACAGGCACTTCTCCCAAGAGTATATACAAATGATCAACAGATATATGGAAAGATACTCATCTTCATTAGCTATTAGAGAAATGCATATCAAAACTACAATGAGATACCACCTCGCACTGTTAGATTGGCTATTATCAACAAGACAGTTAATAACAAGTGTTGGAGAGGCTGTGGAGAAAAAGGAACCCTCATTCACTGCTGGTGAGAATGCAAATTAGTACAACATTTGTGGAGAAGATTATGGTGGTTTTTCAAAATATTAATAATAGAACCACCATATTACCCAGAAATCCCTCTACCAGGTATCTGCCCCCAAATCTCAAAAACATTGGTGTGTAAGACACATGCAGCCCCATGTTCATTGCAGCATTACTCACGGTGCCCAAATCTTGGAAACAACCAAAATAGAGGATAAGATAAAGATGTGGTACATATATACAATGGAATATTACTCAGCCATAAGAAATGATGACATATTGCCATTTACAACAACATGGATGGACCTTGAGAACATTATATTGAGTGAAATAAGTAAATCAGAAAAAGCTAGGAACTGTATGATTTCACACATAGGTGGGATATAAAACTGAGATTCATGGACATAAATAAGTGAAGTGGTTACTGGGGAAGGAAGACATGAGGGAGAGAAAGGGGGGAAAGTGCAAAGAGAAGGAAATATTTGATGACAGAAAAGGATCTGACTTTGGGTGATGGGTATACAACATAATAAACAGTTCAAATGCTATAGAAATGTTCACCTGAAACCTATGTACTTATTGATCAATGTCACCCTGTTAATTTAATTTTTTAAATAAATAAAAAAATAGAATCGCTAACATCAAAATATAAAAAACTACCATGAAAATCAGAAGTACATATTTCTTGTGCCCCTACCCTGACATAATGTCATAATGACATAATGACAAAAAAAAACAAAACCCATTATTCTAAATTCTATCAGCAAAAAGGTTTGTTAAAATAAAATCTTGGTTTTGTTATTTATGTAAGTAAAATCATACAGTATGTATTCTTGATTTTGTTTTCCAGGCACTGGAAATGATCATTTCCAGGCATATAAAAATTATAATTTGAAATTTATTTATTTTGTTGCATGCATCAGTGATATAATATGTGAGATTCATTCCTGCTGTTGTGTGTAGTGGTGATATATTAATTTACATTACTAAATAATATTACATATGAACATATCACAATTTATTTACCCATTCTATTGTTGATGGTATTTGGATTATTCTAATGTGGTGCTGTTATAAATAATGTCATTTTATACAATTTTATACATTACTTTAATGTAAAGTTATACAT
This sequence comes from Saccopteryx leptura, assembly GCF_036850995.1. Lineage (NCBI taxonomy): Eukaryota > Metazoa > Chordata > Mammalia > Chiroptera > Emballonuridae > Saccopteryx > Saccopteryx leptura. Next base: position 175,063,114 of record NC_089504.1, on the reverse strand, counting down.
ATATACTTTGGATATATATGTACAAGTAGAATTCCCACATTGCCATGATATGTATATATTTAGCTTTAATATTTTTAAAGTGGTTTTGCCAGTTTATAAAACTACCAACAATATGTGTAATTCCAATTATTCTATATCCTCACCAACACTTTGTATTCAGATTTTCCCCTTTAATTTAATAACATGGAATATAGGTAAATATATAGTTGTGGTTATGACTAATGATATTGAATATTTTATAGTATCTTTAGCTGTAATTTTTTTTTCTTCCTTTCTAAGTGACAGGAGGGGAGACAGAGAGATAGATTCCTACATGTGCCCTGACTGGGATCTATCTGACAACCTCTGTTGGTCAATGCTCTGCCTATCATGGGCCATGCTTGCAACTGGCCTATTTTTTAACACCTGATGCAGAGGCTCCACGGATACATCCTCAGTGCCTAGGACCAATACACTCGAACTAATTGAGTCTTGAGTGCAGGAAGGAAAGAGAAAGAGAGAGAGAAGGGGACGTGGAGAAGCAGATGATCACTTCTCTTGTGAGCTCTGACTGGGAATAAAACCTGGAACATCCTACACCAGTCAACACTCTACTCCTGAGCCAACCGGCCAGGGCCTTTAAGCTGTAATTTTAATATCTTCTATTAAATATCTTCTTGTCATTTTTCTAGTTTCTTATTACATAGTCATTTCTTTCTTATTGATCTGTAACAATATACATTAATGTATATAAATTTTTGGTCTAAGATATTCACTTGAAATATATTCTCTTATTCTCTGGTTTGCATTTTTTACTTTCTTAATTATGACATTTTATAAACTCAAGTTCTGAATTTGAATAAAATCCAATTTATCAATATTTTCTTAATTATTAACTTTTTGTTGATTTATTGTTTTGACTCATAAAAATAATCTTGTTTATTTTAAGGAAACCAGAAAACATTCTATTATTGTTCCTTAAAAAAAATTATTTTCTTTTTTCATTAAACCTACAATTCAATTGTAATTGAATTTTTATGTTTGTTGTAAGATAGGGTTCAAAGTTTATGTTTTTTTTTTCCCCATCTGAATACTCAGTCAATCCAATATAAACAGAGTGGCAATTATTGTTAAAACTGACAATATAAAAAGATTTGTGTTTGTGTGAGTAGGTATGATGTTATTCTTTTTCATCCTTCTGCTCTTAATTGTTATTTCAACAACACTATTTTAATTATTGTAAATTGGAAATATGCTTCCATAACAGGCAGTGCAAGTCCTTCAACTTTATTGTCCCTTACAAAAGTATTCTCACCATTATTGTTACTTAGCATCTACATATAATTTTTAGGTTTATTTTGTCTGTTTCATCAAGGAAAAAAAGAAAACCTCTAGGAATTTATTTTAAATAGCATTGAATCAACAGATCAATTTTAAAAGAACAATATTTTTACAATATTGAGTGTTTCAATTCTAAAATGGGTAAACCCTCAGGATAATACTCTGCTGCTTTCTAATGGCCCAAAATCCCATGAGAAAAAACAATTACCAAAAACATACAGATCCCTTTAATACATTTTGTCCTTCCAGAACCTTGGCCCTGAGCACCGACTGCTCTCTGGCACCCTCACAACATGTATCCTGGGATTCTTCCCTCCCCGCAACACACACACTTTCTTTTCTTTTTTCTCTTTAAAAAATTTTTTATCGAGCATATATAGTTTTATTATTTCTACATTGTCAAAGCTAGAATCAAAGTATTCAATAATTTATTTTCTTTATAAAAGGTTATAAATTCTTGAGATTTGTGAACTAAAATGTTGCATATTTAATTTGTGACGGGCATAATGACAATGTAAGAAATATTTTGTTCTTAACTGTCCCAGGATTTTAAACTTTTGTGTAGAAGGATGTGTCACAAAACCTTTTATACTCAGATACAATAAATGGAAAGATAACCTTCTAAGAGTCCAAGAAAGTCTGCTTCAACAGGCATCTTACAAATTTCTCTTTTGAAAATATTCACCATAAAAAAACAAATCTTTATTTTGGGGGACAATCATGTGTGGCTCTTCCTAGAAAGTGTTTATGAGTGGTTCTGTATCACAAGCATAGCCAATTACTGTGATTTCATATTTCCTGATATCAGAAATAACAGTGTATACTTTAACTTATTCTGGGGTAATCTTTTACACTTTTGATATACCAGTTATGATGTAAGACAAAGTACAAGCTTTTTTTGTGATTATGCACAAACATAGCATATAAATACACTATCATAATTGCATAAGAGTTCTAATCACAAACAGAATCTGAAATTGATAGAAATTGAATTGATCTTTAGTAACTCACATTATTTTTATATTAATAATGAATGTGAGGAGTATCATAAATATGCAAAAAAGACACACATCAGCCTAAACATCACCAGTAATTTACAGACTTACACTCAGAGGAAACCACTAATGGAATGTAGTGCATTTTATTTTCTATGAATAGTCAAATGTCATGCATAATGTAACAGTGCAACTGCTAATAGCAGTCAGGCAAGCTCATTTAAACTTGTTATTATGGGCAGCACAAACTGATCTTTCAAGTGGCCTGTAATAAAATACTTCTCTGCCTTTACCCTGTCCTGATTGTTCAGTTATCTTTTTCCCTTGAGCTGATATTTATTGTAAGGACAAAAATGATTATTTTTGGCAGATACTAGGTTCTCTCAAATATAAGAGAATGGTACCAATTAATACAAAACAAGTCAAAGTTAAAAGTTTCTAACGTATCTGCTCAACCTGTTTTATGGCAGAGTATTAAAACATTCTTTCAGAACATCCATTATCACAATATACTCTGTGGTATATATGACCATAACAGCATTTGTTTGTGCAAAAGGTCTTACAGAAATGGTCATAGTGAAGTCATCTGCAAATAACTGGAGTAGAGACTTAGTTATTAGAGTTCATAGGATGATTATGGTAATTAAAATAATGATTTAGGTTATACTAAAGAATAAAAAGCATTTAGTTGAGCATAGGACTGCAATCTATGAGAGAGGCAGATTCAGACAGCTACCCAAACTGTGCTTTTCGAGAGAAAAAGGAAAGGCAGGGTTCATAAAAGCAAAAACCACAAAATGTAATTCTTTCATGCAAAAGGATTGCTGGCTAGTTTAACAAGGATTGGATGGTTCCAATATGCATATGAGGATGGGGAAGGAAAGAACTAAAATTTACATATGTCCAAGTAGCAGTTGTTGTTCCAGAAATATTATGATTTCAGGATGTTTTGAGTTGATTTTAGCAGCAGGTTTAACAACTTAGTAGCTGCACTGGATACTGAGGCATGAGACGTGCATAGGCTCCACTTCCTTAATAGCTTCTTGACTTTATTTTAAGTAATTCTCTTAGCAAGTCTTCTTTCATTTTATTTTCTCCATTATCAATTAACAGCACCCAAACCTAAAATCATTATTGGAAACTTTAGGAAACATTCACTTTTAGAGGACTCTTATTTGATATGAATACCAAGCATTTCATCGACTTTGTTGTGACCTTGTTCATCCCTATCCTCAACCCACACGAAGCTGTAAATGGAACTCCTAGCATGAGAAGTTGAGATAGAGAAAACAAAAATACATTTGTAGCAACATTTTGTTTTTTTCTTTAAGCAATATTCCACTATAACAGCATATATATATATATATTTTTTTTTCTATATATCTGTTCTATCTATGGGTGCATACAGGGGCAGATATAATTGCAGGCACACCGGGCACACGCCTTGGGCCCTGACTACTGAGGAGCCCTTCAAATCCCCGACTTTACATTTTCTTCTAATGATACCAAGTTTGGTTTCATATGTGCAATTTTAACATTAATAGTACCTAATATTTTTTATTTCTCTAAAAATATGATTAATATAACTTTTTATTTTCCCTATCCCTCTCTTTTCTTTAAAGGCCCAATATTTTCTTCTGCGCCCAGGACCTCAACTGACTTTAATCCATCTCTGTGTGCATATACATTTCTACAGAGATATAATAGATATAAAAATATAATGCTTATAGAAGTTCTAAACACTTCTCTGTAAGCACGAACTGATTTAACCTTCATATATCCTTATCTAGCAGAAAATATTTTTTTATAATTTTATTTTTTTTAATGGGATGACATCAATAAATCAGGGTACATATATTCAAAGAAAACATGTCCAGGTTATCTTGTCATTCAATTATGTTGCATACCCATCACCCAAAGTCAGATTGTCCTCTGTCACCTTCTATCTAGTTTTCTTTGTGCCCCTCCTCCTCCCCCTTTCCCTCTCCCTCTCCCCCATCTTCCGTAACCACCACACTTTTATCAATGTCTCTTAGTCGTGCTTTTATATACCACCTACGTATGGAATAATGCAGTTCCTGTTTTTTTCTGATTTACTTATTTCACTTCGTATAATGTTATCAAGATCCCACCATTTTGCTGTAAATGATCCGATGTCATCATTTCTTATGGCTGAGTAGTATTCCATAGTAGTATTCCATAGTAGTATTGCCACATCTTACTTATCCAGTCATCTATTGACGGGATTTTTGGTTGTTTCCATGTCCTGGCCACTGTGAACAATGCTGCAGTGAACATGGGGCTGCATGTGTCTTTACGTATCAATGTTTCTGAGTTTTGGGGGTATATACCCAGTAGAGGGATTGCTGGGTTATAAGGTAGTTCTATTTTCAGTTTTTTGAGGAACCAACATACTTTCTTCCATAATGGTTGTACTACTTTACATTCCCACCAACAGTGAATGAGGGTTTTTTTTCTCCACAGCCTCTCCAAAATTTGCTATTACCTGTCTTGTTAATAATAGCTAATCTAACAGGTGTGAGGTGGTATCTCATTGCAGTTTTGATTTGCATTTCTCTAATAACTAAAGAAGATGAGCATCTTTTCATATATCTGTTGGCCATTTGTATTTCTTCCTGGGAGAAGTGTCTATTCATGTCCTCTTCCCATTTTTTTTATTGGATTGTTTGTTTGTTTAGTGTTGAGGTTTATGAGTTTTTTGTATATTTTGGATATTAGGCCCTTATCTGAGCAGTTGTTTGAAAATATCATTTCCCATTTAGTTGGCTGTCTGTTTATTTTGTTATCAGTTTCTCTTGTTGAGCAAAAACTTCTTAGTCTGATGTAGTCCCATTCATTAATTTTTGCCTTCACTTCTCTTGCCTTTAGAGTCAAATTCATAAAATGCTATTTAAAACCCAGGTCCATGAGTTTGGTACCTATGTCTTCTTCTATGTACTTTATTGTTTCAGGTCTTATGTTTAGATCTTTGATCCATTTTGAGTTAATTTTAGTACAGGGGGACAAACTGTAGTCCAGTTTCATTCTTTTGCATGTGGTTTTCCAGTTTTCCCTGCACCATTTGTTGAAGACGCTTTCTTTTCTCCATTGTGTGTTGTTGGCCCCTTTATCAAAAATTATTTGACTATATATATGTGCTTTTATTTCTGGGCTTTCTATTCTGTTCCATTGGTCTGAGTGTCTATTTTTCTGCCAATACCATGCTGTTTTGATTGTCGTGGCCCTATAATATAGTTTGAAGTCAGGTATTGTAATGCCCCCAGCTTCATTCTTTTTCTTTAGGATTGCTTTGGCTGTTCGGGGTTTTTTATAGTTCCATATAAATCTGATGATATTTTGCTCCATTTCTTTAAAAAATGTCATTGGGGCCCTGGCCAGTTGGCTCAGTGGTAGAGCGTTGGCCTGGCATGCAGAAGTCCCGGGTTCGATTCCCGGCCAGGGCACACAGGATAAGCACACATCTGCTTCTCCAACCCTCCCCCTCTCCTTCCTATCTGTCTCTTCTCTTCCCCTCCCGCAGCGAGGCTCCATTGGAGCAAAGAAGACCCGGGCACTGGGGATGGCTCCTTGCCTCTGCCTCAGGCGCTAGAGTGGCTCTGGTCGCAACAGAGCGATACCCGGAGGGGCAGAGGATCACACCCTGGTGGGCAAAGCGTCGCCCCAGTGGGCATGCTAGGTGGATCCCGGTCGGGTGCATGCGGGAGTCTGTCTGACTGTCTCTCCACGTATCCAGCTTCAAAAAAATACAAAAAAAAAAAAATGTCATTGGAATTTTGATGGGAATTGCATTAAATTTGTATATTGCTTTGGGTAATATGGCCATCTTGATTATATTTATTCTTCGTAACCAAGAACAAGAAATATTCTTCCATCTCATTGTATCTTTTTCAATTTCCCTTAACAATGGTTTATAGTTTTCATTATATAAGTCCTTTACATTCTTTGTTATGTTTATTCCTAGGTATTTTTGTTGTTGTTGTTGCAATCATGAAGGGGATTATTCTTTTGCGTTCATTCTGAAATGTTTCATTGTTGGCAAATAGAAAGGCTATGGACTTCTCTATGTTAATTTTGTATCCTGTGACCTTACTGTATTGGCTTATTTTTTCTAGTAGTCTTTTTGTGGATTCTTTGGAGTTTTCGATGTATAGGATCATATCATCTGCAAAAAGTGATACCTTTACTTCTTATTTTTCAATATGGATGCCTTTTATTTCTTTGTCTTGTCTGATTGCTCTGGCTAGAACCTCTAGTACCACATTAAATAAGAGTGGAGAGAGTGGACAACCCTGTCTTGTTCCTGATTTAAGGGGGAAAGCCTTCAGTTTTGTGCCATTTAATTAGATGTTAGCTGATGGCTTATCATATATGGCCTTTATCATGTTGAGATATATTCCTTCTATACCCATTTTGTTGAGAGTCTTAAACATAAAATTGTGTTGTATTTTATCGAAAGACTTTTCTGCATCTATTGATAAGATCATGTGGTTTTTGTTCTTTTTTTTTTTGTTGATATGGTGTATTACGTTAATCGTTTTACATATGTTGAACCAACCTTGAGATTCTGGGATGAATCCCACTTGATCATGATGTATTATTTTTTTAATATGTTGTTGTATTCGATTCGCTAGTATTTTGTTTAGTATTTTAGCTTCTGTATTCATTAGAGATATTGGTCTGTAGTTTTCTTTCTTTGTGCCATCCTTGCCTGGTTTTGGTATGAGGGTTATGTTGGGCTCATAAAATGTGTTTGGAAGTATTGCTTCTTCTTCAATTTTTTGGAAGTCTTTCAGTAGAATAGAAACCAAGTCTTCTTTGAATGTTTAATAAAATTCTCGGCTATAGCCGTCTGGGCCTGGACTTTTATTTTTGGGGAGTTTTTTAATGGTTTTTTCTATTTCTTCTCTACTAATAGGTCTGTTTAGGCTTTCTGCTTCTTCTTGACTCAGTCTAGGAAGGTTGTATTGTTCTAGGAATTTATCCATTTCTTCTAGGTTGTTGAATTTAGTGGCATAAAGTTTTTCATAGTATTCTACAATAATTCTTTGTATAGCTACGGTGTCCGTGGTGATTTCTCCTCTTTCATTTTGGATTTTGTTTATATGAGTTCTTTCTCTTTTTTCCTTGGTAAGTCTTGCCAAGGGTTTGTCAATTTTGTTGATCTTTTCAAAGAACCAGCTCCTTGTTCTATTAATTTTTTCTATAGTTTTTCTGTTCTCTATTTCATTTATTTCTGCTCTGATTTTTATTATCTCCTTTCTTCGGCTGGTTTTGGGTTTTCTTTGTTCTTTTTCCAGTTCCTTAAGGTGTGCAGTTAAGTGGTTCACTTGGGCTCTCTCTTGTTTGTTCATATATGCCTGAAGTGATATGAACTTCCCTCCTATCACTGCTTTTGCTGCATCCCATAGATTCTGATATGTCGTATTGTCATTTTCATTTGTCTGTATATATCTTTTGATCTCTGCACTTATTTCTTCTTTGACCCATTCATTTTTTAAAAGCATGTTGTTTAGTTTCTACAATTTTGTGGGATTTTTTTCCTCTTTTTTGCAGTGGAATTCTAGTTTCAAGGCTTTATGATCAGAAAATATGCTTGGTACAACTTCAATTTTTCTGAATTTGCTGCTGTTGTTTTTGTGGCCCAACATGTGGTCAATTCTTGAGAATGATGATGTACACTGGAGAAAAATGTATACTCTGTCACTTTGGGATGAAATGTCCTGTAGATGTCTATCATATCCAGGTGCTCTAGTGTTTTGTTTAAGGACAATATATCTTTGTTGATTCTCTGTTTGGATGGCCGATCTAGAGCCGTCAGTGGTGTATTAAGGTCTCCAAATATGATTGTATTTTTGTCAGTTTTTGTTTTAAGGTCAATAAGTAGCTGTCTTACATATTTTGGTGCTCCTTGGTTTGGTGCATATATATTAAGAATTGTTATGTCTTCTTGATTCAGTGTTTCCTTAGCCATTATGAAATGGCCATTTTTGCCTCTGAGTACTTTTGCTGTCTTGTAGTCAGCATTATCAGATATGAGTATTGCTATGCCTGCTTTTCTTGGATATTATTTGCTTGGAGTATTGTTTTCCAGCCTTTCACTTTGAATTTTTTTTTATCCTTGTTGCTTAGATGAGTTTCTTGTAGGCAGCATACAGTTGGATTTTCTTTTTTATTCCTTTCTGCTACTCTGTACCTTTTTATTGGTGAGTTTAATCCGTTTACATTTAGTGTAATTATTGACACTTGTGAGTTTCCTATTGCCATTTTATAGATTGCTTTCTGTAAGTTTTGTGTCTTGTTTGATCCTTCTCTTTCGTTTTTCTATCCTTTGTTTTTATTTGGTTGTATTCCATACGTCTTTCCTCTGTTGCTATCTCTTTTAAATCATGTTCTTCTGTGGTGGTTTTTTCAATGGTGGCTACCATTAAGTAATGAAAAGGGTTCCCACCCTGTTCATTGTAGTGCACTATCTTGTGAGTACTTTTGCACTCTATCATCCTTTGCTACTGTTAATCTCCATCCTCTCCCCTCCCCCTTTCTTTTTGTTGTTGTCACAGTTTAAATTTGGTTTTATTGTGTTCTTGGAGTTTTTACTTGTGTCTTTGTCATTTTTTGTTTTTTTGTATCTGATTGGAGTACCCCCTTTAGTAATTCCTGGAGTGAGGGTTTTCTGATGATAAATTCCCTCATCTTTTCTGTATCTGTGAATGTTTTTATTTCTCCTTCATATTTGAAGGATAGCTTTGATGGGTATAGATAGTATTTGTTGCTGAAAGTTCCTCTCTTTCAGGACTTTAAATATTGGGGTCCACTCTCTTCTAGCTTGTAGAGTTTCTGTTAAGAAATCTGATGATGATCTAATGGGCCTTCCTTTATATGTTGTATTCTTCTTTTCCCTGGCTGCCTTGAGAATTTTTTCTTTGCCGTTGGTTTGGGCCAATTTCATTATGATGTGCCTTGGAGTAGGTTTGTTGGGGTCAAGAAAACTTGGAGTTCTTGTTTTCTCCTTGAATTTGAGGCTTTAGTTCTTTCCACAGGCTTGGGAAGTTCTCATCTATTATTTTTTTGAGAATGTTCTCCATTCCATTTTCTCTCTCTTCTCCCTCTGATCTCTGATATACCTATTATTCTTATATTATTCGTTTTGATGGAGTCAGATAATTCCTGTAGGGCTATCTCATTTTTTTTTTAATTTTTGTGGCTCTTTCTTTTTCTTTCTGTTGTTCCTCAAGTTGCTTGTCTTCTATTTCACTAATCCTCTCTTCTATCTGGCCTGTTCTATTAGCTAAGCTTGTTACCTCACTTTTCAGCTCGTGAATTGAGTTTTTCATCTCTGTTTGATTTGTTTTTATAGTTTCAATTTTCTTGGAAATATATTCTTTGTGTTCATTGAGTTGTTTTCTGAGCTCCCTAAATTGCCTTTCTGTGTTTTCTTGTATATCTCTGAGTGATTTTAGGAATTCTATTTTAAATTCTCTGTCATTTCACTCCAAGGTTTCCAATCTATTAAATGTTTTCTCCATACATTTTTCCTCATCTATCTGTGTTACCTCTCTTTCTTTTGTATCCATGTTATTCAATTTTATCTTCCTTAATGGCATCTGAGGGTGGTTTTGTTGATAGTATTAATGAGATTTAATAAAGAATAAAAAGTTAAAAAAAGAAAAGAGTTTTTTTTAAAAAATATGTATATAAAATTATTCCCCCCCCCCCCCGTCTTTTTTTCCTCTCCTCTTCTCTCCCCTCTTTCTTGAGAAAATCTTGTGGTGAACTGTGGATTATATTGTACTAAATAGAACAAACAATGCCTGTAATGGAGGGCCTGAGTTGGGGAGAAGTAATAAAGGGGTAAAAGAAGGGGGTATGGACCCACAAAATGCAAATATGAAAAAAAATTGGGTCAAGAATAAAATGATTTGCTTTTAGGTGTTGGTCGACTAAGAGATATGATGAGAGAAATAAGAGGGAAACAGGAAAATGGGGGGAAATTTTAAATTTTACTATTGTATTTAGTGGAAGAAGAAGTAGATAAAATGGAGAGCCAGGGTTGGAAGCACTGCTAGTGAGTTAAAAAGGTGAATTAAAAAAAAACTCAAAATGCCACAAACATAAGTTTGAGTCCCAGATAAGATAATTTGTTCATTATTGAGGAATGAATGAGAGGAGACGTAAAGGAGAAAAGAAGAAACTAATATAGAGGGAGAAAAGAAAGAGAGAGAGAGAAAAAAAGAGGGAACCACTAATAGAAAAAAAAGAAAAAAGAGGAGAGAGAGAGAGAGTTAAGGATTTTGGAGTGCAACCCTCATAGAGAGAAAGGAAGAGAAAAGAAAAGATAATGGGAGATGCAACACTTATGGGTAGTGTAGTTTAAGGAGAGGAGACAGTAAGACCAGCAGAGAATTAAATGACTAAATTGCAGGAGGAAAAAAAAATCAAGAATGAAGATAAGAGAAACAAATGAACACATATAATAAAATGGGATAGGTTATAAAGTCTATGGATTATTCTTGATTTTGAGAGGTTATCATCTTGCTTTTTCTTTTCTCTCCCTCTTCCTGGTTGGTAACTCTGTACCCCGGGTTCTGCCCCTGTGGCATACTCAGGTAGAGGTTTGCAGTTGATAAGTCTCTATGGCGATATCATGTATTGGGCTTCAGTCTCGTTGGCAGTTGAGGCTCATTAACATTTGTAGGCTCCAACAGTGAGAGAGTCTGTGTTCCTGGAGCCTCTCTCCTAGTCTTTCCTTCCTCAATTAATAGCCTGATAATCCAGCTATGAGGTTGCTGCTGCCTCTGCCTGGATAGTAAGAGGCTCAAAGAGCTGGCAACTCCCCACTCTATTCCCACTCAGCACAGGGCTCTGGGTAAGGCTCAATCAGTCAGAGCTGCTAGCATAATCAGTTGGGGCTTCCGCCCACACAAAGACCTCTGGCTCTGCCACTCTGTCCGGTAACATGGGTGGGCGGTTGGGTGTCCACTCCTGGGGCGCTCAGAGGAATCTCTCACTCACTATCTGTGCATGCAGATCAGGATATCAGGCCGGCAGTCTCACCCTCTGTGTGAAACCCCAGCCCGCATGGAAAAGCTCCAGTGTTAGAATTAGCTCTCGCTCCCTCCTTGTGCACGGCTTTTTCAGGGCGCTGGGTGGTCCAAGATTCTGCTTTCGGCCCACACAAAGCCCCTTGACTCTGCCCCTCTGTGGGATAACATGGGCGCCCACTCCTGAGGTGCTCGGAGGAATCTCTTGCCCACCCTTTGTGTGCCGACCAGGATATCAGGCCAGCTGCCTAACACTTTGAGTGAAATCTCCGCCCGCACGGAAAAGTTCCAGTGTTGGAATTTGCTCTCGCTCCCTCCCCATGTGCGGCTTTTTCAAGGTGCTCGGGTGGCCTGGAGATTCCACTTTCGGCCCACACAAAGGCCTCTGACTCTGCCTTTCTGTGGGATAACACGGGCGCCCACTCCCGGGGCTTTTGAAGGAATCTCTCACCCACTATCTGCGCGCGCTGACCAGGAGATCAGGGCGAATGGCTGCCCCACTTATCTTTCTTTATCTGGGTTTCACGTGAGTGTTAGCTTGTATTGCCTGGGTTGCCACAGGCACAGTTTTTCCTTGGCTTGGATCTCCGTGCCACAGCCTGGTTTGGCCGTTTGTGCTTCAGCCTGGATCTATTCTCCTCCTTTGCCCGCCTCAGTTTCTATACTCTCAGTTCCCAGTGAAAGCAGCCCTATTTAGGTTAGTGAGGAAGGCGGAGCATTTCTTACTCCCTATTTCCTTCGGGGTTTGATTATATATTTAGCCAACTTTTCGCTCGACAATACCTTCGGGTGTATTGCAGAACATCTGGAGGCTCCAAGGATAGATTTTTCTGTTTCTGGTTGAAGATCTTGTTGAGTTTTGGGGGATATTTATCAGTATCGCTTCCTACCATGCCATTCCTCTGATGTCATCTGTCTTACCTAGCTTCTTGATGAGAAAATTATACTAGTAATGGCAGAAGAGAGACTTATAAGGTAGAACAAATGAGGAAAAATAATACTTCTGTGATCTAGGAAACCTTAAATTGGGGCATAATTTGAATAATTATAATTACATTCTAATATTGAAGCTATCATTAATTAGCTTGTGCAACTTAACTTTTCACAATGCCTGTTGTTTCTTATATGTAAAGTGAGTGAAAGCAAAAATTTGTCTTAATTCTCTAACAGAATACTGTGAATAGTAAATGATACCATATATGTGGTAGCAAATTAAACTGTATAAAATTTTTAAAAAGTGAATCTTTGGCCTGGTTTGATAAGACTTAAAATACAGAAGATATGATAGACAATGACAAATATAGAGATAATTGTTAAAAACAATTTTGAAAATTTTTTTTAAATCATGTGTTCACACCATTAATAGTTTTGAATGTCAAGCTGTTGAGATAAAATCTTTGGAGAACTATGAGTGAGAATATTTAAAACAAATTGTCTTATTGTCAGTAATTTATCATGTTTGGAGTATAATAAAATATATGTTTTTCTATTATTCACCCCTACTCTTTTCTATAAATGTATAAAATGTGTGTTTTTTTAACTGGAAAGTCAAATGTACTTACTTTCCATAGTATCAGCAAGTATATATGTCTACCCACATATACATACGTTCATATACATATTTTTGTATGGCAGTATCTTTTAAGTCCAGTAGCAGGTATTTGTCACACTGCTTTTGTGGTTGTGGTGCACTGAAAAGTAAATACAGTTTTAAATGAGAAGGGTATTTACTTATAATCTACCTCTGCTGCTTACTAACAGTTTAATTTTAGATTTAATTTATTACATTAGTTAATTGAAGCCTATTAGGCTAAGAAGTTAAATTAAAAGGGTAAAGGTGAGGACATTTAGCATAACACCTGGCATATATAAATTGCTCAGTAAAATCAGTCCTAACAAGCCAACTTTTGTTTTTTTATTGAATTTATTGTAGTGATTGATTCACAAAACCCTACAGGTTTCAATTGTCCAACTCAACATCATAAGGTTTTTCTATATGCAGTTATTACATGGTAAACATTATTTAAAAAATAAACATTGTATTATAATTTAAGGGACTTTTGTCTCATTTGTTTCTTACAGTGACTCTTCTACAGTTAGAATATTTTCAAAACCAATGAAAGACAACACAATTCCAACTGGCTTAAACTATGAATGAGTTTCATTGGCTTAATGGTTAAGATTTCCAAGGATAGGATGGGGTTTTGGTCTGGTTTAATTAAACATCTAGTTTTATTTTTGTGTGATTTTCTTAGCTCTGCTCTTCTCTGATTGTCATTTTAGTCGCAGCCAGATCGTATTTCCCAACATGTAAAAATGGTTGCTATTGTTCTGTTTCATGTCTGCATTTTAAATCATCTAGAGTTTCTATGTCTCAAAAGTTCTAGAAACAGACCCTGGCTGGTTGGCTCAGTAGTAGAGCATCGGCCTGGCATGCAGGAGTCCCGGGTTTGACTCCCGGCCAGGGCACACAGGAAAAGCGCCCATCTGCTTCTCCACCACTCCCCCTCTCCTTCCTCTCTGTCTCTCTCTCTCTTCCCCTCCCGCAGCTAAGGCTCCATTGGAGCAAAGTTAGCCTGAGGATGGGCACTGAGGATGGCTCCATGGCCTCTGCCTCAGGCACTAGAATGGCTCTGGTTGCAACAGAGCAACGCCCCAGATGGGCAGAGCATCACCCCCTGGTGGTCATGCCAGGTGGATCCCGGTCGGGTGCAAGCAGGAGTCTGTCTGACTGCCTCCCCGTTTCCAACTTCAGAAAAATACAAAAAATAAAAAAGTTCTAGAAGCAAATATCAAGCTTTGCATTGATAGGCTTCCCATGAGAAGCAGAGAAATTCCATCTAGTTGACTAAGATTTGAACTTCCTCAATTTCTGTGATAGGAAGGGAATGGAACTATTTGGCTTAGAATCTAACACAGGAGCTGGGAATAGAATAAATTTTATTAAGATTATCTGTCTGCAGAATAATGAAATGAACATTGTAGTAAAAAAAATCATATTCAAGCGAGACCCTGTGGAACATGTAGGAAAAAATCTGCCTAATCCCTTATATCTAGTACTTGGTATTGAAGGGGAACTTCCAAAACATCAGTCCATCTTTCTCTTCAAAGCTTAAGAAATTTGAGTGACTAGTTCAAAATTATGTAAAATATTTTAGAAAAGCTTATTCTGGATTTTATGCTTCTGACTGCAGAGTTCAAAAAATAACAATGAGAAGTGTGTAACTACTCTAAAATATTCAGCAATTGATCTGAATGTCAAAACATGATTAACATGCTAAGTAAATAAAATAATAACTATCTAGTTATAAAATACAACAAATATTTCTTACTTAGCCAAACTTTGAGTCTTCATCTCAAACTTTGAGTCTGAACTTATTAATCACAACTACCCTTCTCTCAGTTGCACTTGTAACACTATTGATGTCTAAAAGTCCATATTCATGTTACATTTACTCTTTTTAAAATAATTCTATCACTACTCAAACCTTTAATATTAACAGTTTTCATAATATTTTGGCCAACTGACTCTTCTTGTCATCCTGAAAACATACTCTCTGGGAAGTACACATTCAATCTTCTCATTTCAACTACCATCTGTATGTTAATAGCACCAAATCTTAATTTCCAACTCAGCTTCAAATTTATGTAGTAGGTACTCAGTAAATACATACTGAATGCATGAATAAATGATTGAAGAGCATATGTGTATTAAAATGCTCAGTAAGTCGTAGGCTCTAAAATATTATACTTGTTATCATGTCTAATTGTGCAACCAGTATTATACTTCCAATATGCCTCTGGAAGTTCTTAATCAAAGAATTACCCTTCATAACCATGCAAGCCTTTCTCTCTAATCTAAATGACTCAGGACTTATATTCTTACATCATATTATTTATTCATGGTAGTTAATTAAATTAATTAATTATTTTGTTATTACAGAAATACTTTTTGTGTGTTAGTCTTAAATATTTAGAATTCTGTTATTTCATTTTGGCAGGGATCAAGTAGTCTTGACTGGCAATTTTGCCACTCAAAGGAGTCAGGGTAGTTATTACAATACTGTATTATGGTTACCTGAAAAAAAATTATGTTGGTAAATTTTTCAGTTTAACAGAGGTTTAGAATGCAGACTAGAAAAAGAAGGCAGCTTTGCCTGACTCTTTACCTTCAAGAGTGAGTCAGCAGGAGGACAATCACCCTTCAATGTTCCCAAAGTATCTGAATCAATCCTGATTTTCTTAATAAACACTGGAAAAACACCTTCCTGGGAATATATGTGTTTATTGCTTTGGAATTATTCCCTTTTATTATGTGCGTGAAATACATTCTCAATAGTTTGTTTATAGAGTGACTTTAGCAAATTCAGCCAAGTACAAAATGATCAAAACTGCTATTTCTAAGAGCAAATGGATTTAAAATCTGTTGTCCCTGTTTGCCAAATGTTGAAGTATCAAAATGTTCCCAGTGAATAGCACCACATATTACACTTAGGAGTATTATTTATACATGCATCATTTATAATCCAATTTTGGATCTTGGACTAATTTTAAGTGGGTCATCCTGTCATTTTTATACATTGGTGTGAACTCTTTCTGGCCAAGACAAATACACCTGAAAATCACTTTTTAATCTCTCATCATTGGAATATATACAGAAACCATTTATCTGCAAGATTGCTAGATGAAAGCATTTAATCATTGTGTTAGAAGTAAGAAAATACATTTATTGGCTAATAACCTGTTATATGCCATTTGAAATATAGGCAAAATGTTCCTGTAACCTCTGACATACTGTAAAAAAGTTACATTATTAAAAATGATCATCTTAGAGCAGAACACAAGCAATGACAGATGAAAATTTTCTTTAATTTTTCATTAAACCAAATGTACATCATGATATTAAATTTTACAGCAGAATTCCACAGATTATACTCTCACATCATGAAAAGAAAATGAACAACAAAACATAAAAATTCCCAATATTTCACAAGATAACTATGAAAAGGGGTATTTATTTGAATTAAATGCTATTAAATTAATGGTAGTTAATGGATGTACTCCCCAAATGAATAATCCCCGGTCATCATTCAGTTATTGTATTAAATTTAAAGATCCAAAAATCTGAAGTGTGCATTTCTCCGCTCACATTTAAATGCAGCTCCACACAATCTGGTGCTTCATAAATGAAAAGTCTATTTATCTGTTTTCACCTTTTCCCACTATAAATACACATCTGCTAGTGCTGTGAGAAGCCCAGGAAAAGTCAAACTGTAGCAACCACTTCCATTAGAAAGAATAAGAAAAAACACAGAATCACCAGTCGATGGCAGTGAAAAAGTCTACAGGTAGATCCTGCTTTGATGGCAGTAGTCATGTTCCTTGTGAGCCCCGTGTTTATGCTTTCTAGGAGAAATGCCTGTCTCTAATGTCCTTCCCATTCCAGGCTCAGCAGTCTGAATGCTTTTCACTGTCATTGTCACTCTGATGTGTTTGAGGTGTGTATCAGGGATGAAACCATCTGTGGAAACTTAATGTTCTCTCAAGTTTGGAAATGTAAGGGTTGTTTTAAGACTCAAATGTTCAAGAATTTTTTTTAATCAATAATTTGAGCTTGAGATCCACTTTTTTCTAGTTAGTTCTATCAGTCAATAACCATACCCTAAAGCTTTCACAGAGGAAAGGTCCAAAACTGAGTCATTTCTTTGTTTTTAATTCCCTTGGCTAATTATAATTAAAAGAAAAGTTCTGCCATATGAACAATGTGAGTTTTTACATAAACCACTGATATGTTGTAGTTAAAACTAAATTGGTTTAGCAAGCTTATAGTTAAGATGAAGGTATAGATAAATTAGGTATCACACAAAATTACAACTAAACTACATAACAACCATCATTCAGAACCACCTGAAATCTAGCAGAACAGAAGTCATACAACTAAGGATATAGAAAAGGAGCCACATCAAGACTGGTAGGAGGGGCAGAGACACAGAACAAGCTGATCACACACCCATGTGAGTCAGATAAAAATTGTGAGGAATATCTCAGCTGCAGATGTTTACTCTGAGTAGTGAGGGGTCTCTCAGCCCCATATCAGGCCCCCTAAGCCCAGGGTTCCAGTGCCAGGAAGAGCAGTCCCCACAACTTCCCAGAGAGACTGAGGCTGAGGGAAATAGAAGCTGCTGCAATTCTAGGCAGCTCATCTTAAAGGGCCTGCACAGAAGCTGACTTGGACTCACTTGCTCTGAACTCCAGTACTGGGGCAGTACTTCTAAAGGCACTAGGGACATATGAAGAAGAACTGAATCATTTGATATTAGAGTAAGATATGATGGGACAGCTTTCTCCTAGATATGTTTGCAAAACCATTTTTTCCTTTTCTGAGCTGTCATACCACAGAACCTGGAAGTGGTCACAATATCTGAATCTCTATCCACTTGGTTATCACAGTTCATCCCTTCCCCCCAGTGATTCCCTGAGACCCTGCCTCACCAATTTGTGAGTCCACTCAAGCTGTTTCCAGTGTTTTTTTCACACAAATGGCTTGTCTTGGCTCATGCCTCAAACTTTCCTAAAATCTCTCAAACAAGCAGCATCTGGCCTCGTTGAGCCTAGTATCTTTTGCTACATGGCCCCAGGCCCAGCAAGAGCAGCAGTGGCCTTGTTCACAGCTAGGCCTCTCCTGGGCACTGCCAAGCCCAGCACAAGTAGCAGCCATCTGAACATCATTCTGTAGCTCGTGCCAGGCAGCCTCAGGCAGAACACAGCCAGCAGCTGACTTTGGCCTGCACTTTCCATGAGGCCCCAGAGCCAGTGGGCAGCTTTAGATAACATCAAAAAATCACCACCCAACCACCTCCACAAGTGACACACTCAAGGGGAGGACTCAGTAGAACTGAAGTAAGTCCTACTCCATGGAGTGGGCCCTTGAATAGCTGGTTTTCCACAGTGATCACAACTAGCTCTTTCAGCCTATTGACATTGGGGTAAGTTCCTCCCATTGACATGCCAACAGCAATGAAGGTTCAACAATAACAGGAGAGTGCACACAGCCCCTGTGAAGGGGGCACACCTGGAACGTCCAGCTCAGGTAAACATGGAGGCTGTGCCACTAGACCCTGCAGAACACTCAGTATATTAGGCCACTCTACCAATCTTGGTGACTTAGCAGCTCTACCTAATACATAGAAACAAACATAAGACAGCTAAAATGGGGGGACAAAGAAATATGTCCCAAGTGAAATAACAAACAAAACTCCAGAAAACAAACTAAATAAAGTGGAGACAAGCAATCTACCAGATGCAGAGTTCAAAACACTGATATAAGGATGCTCAGTGAACATAGGGAAAGAGTAGATGAACTCAGTGAGAACTTTAGCAGCATAAAAAGGGACATGGAAACCATAAAGAAGAACCAGTCAGAAATGAAGGATACACTAATTGAAATGAAGAACAAATTACAGGGAGTTAATAGTAGAGAAGATGAAGCAAAGTTTCAAATCAGGGATTTGGAATATAAAGCTGCAGAAAACACCCAATTAGAGTAGTAAAAAGAAAACAGAATTTTAAAAAATGAGGATAATGTAAAGAACCTCTGGGACAACTTCAAGTGTACCAACATTTGCATCATGGTGGTGCCGGAAGGAGAATAGAGGGAACAAAATATTGAAAAATTATTTGAAAAAATAACAACAAAAGTTTCCTTAACTTGATGAAAGGAATTGACATAAAGTACAGAAAGTACAGAGTCTCAAACAAGATAAACTTGAAGAGGCCCACACCAAGACACATCATAATTAAAAAGCCAAAGGTTAAAGACAAAGAGAGAATCTTAAATGCAGCAAGAGAAAAGAAGTTAGTTACCTTCAAGGGGCTGCCCATTAGACTGTCAGCTGATTTCTCAACAGAAATTTTGCAGGCCAGAAGGGATTGGCAAGAAATATTCAAAGTAACAAAAAGCAAGAACCTATAACCAAGATTACTCTCCACAGCAAAGCTATAATTTAGAATCATATATCACCATTGAATCAGTATTTCATGAAATGCTAAAGGGTCTTCTTGAAAAAGAAGAAGCAGAAGCAGAAGCAGAAGCAGAAGCAGAAGAAGAAGAAGAAGAAGAAGAAGAAGAAGAAGAAGAAGAAGAAGAAGAAGAAGAAGAAGAAGAAGAGGAAAAAGAAGAAACAAAACGGCAATAAAAACATATCTATCGATGATTCAATCTAAAAAACAAATAAACAAGCAAAAGACAGACGCATAGATACAGAAGATACAGAGAACGTTTTGATGGTTGCCAGATAGGAAGGGTTAGGGGGGAATAGGTGTAAAAGTAAAGGGATTAAAAAGTACAAATTGGTAATTACAAAATAGTTAAAGGGATATAAAATATAGCATAGGGAGTATAGTTATTTATATTGTAAGTACTATGTATAATGTTGAATAGGTCCAAGATTTATCAGGTGATCCCTTAATAAGTTATATAATGTCTAATCACTAGTTTGTACATCTGAAACTAATAAAATATTGTATGTCAATTACAATTAAAAAATAAAAAAATATTTAAAGGAAAGAAAACTAAATTGATTTAATATAATAAAAATAGGTGAGTGGTGCTGTTTTAAAGGATGATAAACTTTGATAATATTTTCAATCACAAAATATATTGGATTTGTAGATTAATTTTTTAACTTCATAGAATTTTAACTGCTAAAACAATTATTGCAACTTTGCTGGATTAACTTTAGTACTGACTCAGGTATTGAAGGACTTGACCATAAAATTATATTTACTTTTAATGCCTGCTTAATGAATACATTAGAATTTATTGCTTAAATGTATCACACATCAATGCATTTTGCATTTTTATTAGGTAATAGTTTTAAGTGATTCTCTGGATCATTTAATTAGACATCCATAGAACAACTAGATCATAGCTATTTGCCCCAGAAGGACAAACTTTTACATTCTGTATTATATTTATAAAGTTGACTTGTTGCTTTTATAGATACATTTTTTGTATGCTCAACATTGTACCACCCAGAATAAATTATGGGTGGATTTCATCATCTTGAATTATATTTCTGTTCTCAATTATTTATAGAATTTCTTTATTCATCAATTCCAACTCACCAATTCTTAGTGTGCTGCAATAACTCATTTAACAGCTTTTATTATGGTATAATTTATGTACAATAACCCACACATATTTAAAATATGTAATCTGATGAGTTTAGGTATATATATATGTATACACACACATACGCACACTCTTGAAACCATCTGACAATCAAAATTACAATTGTTCTCATCATCTCTCCCAGATTTCCTTGAATCCCTTTGTTAATCTATCTGTCACCTAGGCAATTGCTAATGTTTTCTGTCCTTAAATATTAGTTTGTATTTTTAGAATTTTCTACAAATGAAATTATAGAGCATATACTTTTTTCCTCCCTTTGGACTTTTCACTTGGCATAATGATTTTGACATTTATCCATGCTCTAATTTAATATTATTTTTTTGTATTGTTACCAGCTAGTCACTCAAAGAAACACAGATGAAATTGTTTACCTATACTCTCACCAGATATTTCGTTTCTCTAACAGCCTAAAATGCATCAGTCTTTATTTAAATTTTTCTTTCACTAGTTATTCCCTCTGCCTACTATGCAATCCCTGCAGATTGTGACATAGCTGACTCCTCCTTGACATTCAAGTCTCAGCTTAAATTTCACCACTTTAGCAAGAATTTTTATGATCACCTTGCCTAAAGTAGCATTTCTCATCACTACTACTATGACACTTTTAATTTTAATCATCTTTCTTTCCCAGCTAGAATGTACAATCTATGAGAGAAGGAACTTTATCCATCTTCTTTAAAGCTGTGTCCTAGCTAATACGACTTCTGAGTGTTTAAGAAAATGGTTAGTCTCAATTTGAAACTTTGAGATATAGATAGATAGGTATATATTATTATCATATATTGTAATATATAATCATGATAAATATAATTACTTATATATTTAAGTATAATCATTATATATACATAATTATAATCTATATTATATGTCACATATAATTATTCCATAGAATTATTTATCTATATGTCTAAAACTATGCATTATATCTTCCCTGCCTTTAACATTTCATTGAATATCACCCAGTGCTCCTGTCATTTTGATTATTTGAACCCTGATATTAACATTTCTGAGAAAATGTAATATAGATCTAGAGCAGAATCTACAATTATCTTCACAGAATATAATCCACTAGTTTATATGAATAAAATCCACTAGTTTATATGAAAATAAATATAACCAGAATGCTCACACTATTTAGTGAGAAAACATAAATTTAAGTAAAAAAGAGGTATATACTTCTTTTATTTCCTTACCATGGGAGAT
The DNA here is from genome assembly GCF_036850995.1 of Saccopteryx leptura. Taxonomy (NCBI): domain Eukaryota; kingdom Metazoa; phylum Chordata; class Mammalia; order Chiroptera; family Emballonuridae; genus Saccopteryx; species Saccopteryx leptura. The sequence continues at coordinate 175,041,344 of NC_089504.1, read as the reverse complement.
TGTTGAGGAAAGGGGAGGATTATAGAAGCATAAATTTGATGCTATAATCTCCACTTAGCTTTTTGGAGGTCTTTCTTAAACAACTTTTCCAGATATTAAATTCAGATTTAAAATTTTAAAAAATAGCATGTACAATTGCTTTTTCTAGCGAACCTGTGACAGAATCAGGTTAAATAAAAGTATTTTATATTCAATACAAAGCTGCGTCTTATTCCCCAGCCTGTCTTGAGCTGATAATAGTTTTGAAACACATTAGAAAAACTATAATTTGAGAAACCAGGCTATTCTGTTTTGCATTTTCTTTTTGCTCTACAAATGGCATAATGTTTAGTGTTGTGAGATATCACATACACACCTTATCTTTAAAAAAATTACTCTAGTAGTCTCATTAAGAATAAATTATACCGCCTTTATCTAGCAGTCACATTGAAATTCATTCAAGCAGATTTAGAAATGGACCGGCTATTTCACAATTTTATTCACCATTATTTTATAACTTTTTTTCTCTACACCAGATTTAATACTTAAAATAAAAGAGTAAGTTAATTGAGAGATGATGTTAAAAATAAAAAAAAAATTTAAGGGGTTACCCATCTTATCTTTAATATTGTACCATAAGCCTTTGTGAGATTACAGTATTTCCATCAGAAAGTATCATTTTCACATTCAGATATATTTTCTTGTGTGTTTTCCGGCCTTGTGTGGCATCTTAGTGCTTGTGTGACATCTTAGTGGTGGTGGAGGGATGAAATTAAGGGACAGAGCAATAGAAAATCACTGTTGAGAATCTATGCAACTGTCAGCAGTTTTTCACTTTTCACATGAGGATGAGTTTGCTAATTGGATTAAGTCTGTCTCTAACTGTAATTTCCAAAAGCATTAGTTAAGGAAGAACTGTCATGTCACACCTGGGTTGTGTTCTAGGAGCTAAAGCACACAGTTAATAGGAATCATTTTAAGCACAGCCTGTGTATATAATTAACTATGTCTATTTCCTTGATAAAAAAATCTGCTTCTCAAGGATAATTGTTCAATTGAATCTTCAGGGATCTCTGGAGTGGAGTAACTACCTATTGTGTTTGAACTAGAGATGGATTGGAAGTGTCACCAGTGTTTTAATTATAGGGGAGCAACATCGCAGCTGAGTTTGCAGGCATTATAATAAGTGTAAACGCTGAGTTTTCGTGGTAGTTTACAGGAGAGAATGACAGTGTCAGGTGACATATTTCTAGTAATAAAATACCCGTGGCTCCAGGAGAAAGTAGAGTATCTCCTGGAATCTATTGCAAAATTTATTTGTGAGACAATTTTGCTTATTTAAATAATTTAACGACATTTACTCTAGCAGAGAGTTGTTTACCAATATCAACAAACTTTTTTTATTAAAAAAAAATGCAATCCTGGCCAGTTGGCTCAGTGGTAGAGCATCGGCCTGCTGTGTGGAAGTCTCAGGTTCGATTCCCAGTCAGAGCACACAGGAAAAGTGCCCATCTGCTTCTCCACCCTTCCTCCCCCTCCTTTTTCTCTCTTTCTTCCCCTCCCAAAGCCAAGGCTCCATTGGAGCAACGTTGGCCCGGGCGCTGAGGATGGCTCTATGGCCTCTGCCTCAGGTGCTAGAATGGCTCCAGTTGCAATGGAGCAATCCCCCAGATGGGCAGAGCATCGCCCCCTGGTGGGCATGCCAGGTGGATCCTAGTTGGGTGCATGCAGGAGTCTGTCTGACTGCTTCCCCGCTTCTAACTTCTGAAAAAATACAAAAAAAAAAATACACACAAAAAAACCCCATGCAAAATAAAACAAACAAAAAAAACCTTCCAGACTACATCCTCAGTGTTCTTGAATTTCTATATTGTCAAGTGAGGCAGTTTTAATGAGTGAAAAGTGAACAGAGAGGCTGGCCACTAAAATCTCTCTCTTTAGTCATTGGCTAGAGTGATACAGAGTTTTCAGTGGAGTCTTATCAAGCCTTACAGAATGACCAAATCAGCTCATGGAATAAAACCAGGTCCCAATGATTGCATAGGGCAAAGATACTCTCCCACCTCCACAACTGACCCACGTTACTGTACAGTACCTGTGAAACAAAAAATAAACCTTTGCTATACTAGTATAGCAAATTATTACTTTAAGGCTTGGGAAATAAAAGTTCTAAATAATCTGTTTTAGTAGTTAGTATAGTATGAAATTTCTCTGCAAATTGAGAAGCACTAATACTGGTAGTTTCTTTTCCCCTACAGTTAGTGAAGAACTGTGAGATTTTCTGTATAGAATAGAAATTACTTTTAATCTGCAGCAGGTCCTCAGATGACACCTGTCACAGTAATATAATGTTATAGTAATTAAATATATAGAAATATAGAAAAATATAGAAGATAAGTTAGGTTATAAGATTAAAAGCCATTAAGGCAAGTGAATAAGGCTATGCCATCTGGATAGTAACAAATCTAGTGTGTGCAGATACGATAGGCAGACTCTGCCCTTCACGCAGGGCCCAGTTAGGATGCATGTGAAGTTATACATAGATAAGAAGTGGCTTGATGTAATAACTCTGTAGGTTAACATAAACAAGAAGCTTCCCTGGAATACCTTAAAAGTAGCTTGATGTGAAATTTCTGTAGATTAACATCAAAAGGGCTTCCTTGCTAAGAACTCCCAAAAAGGTGGTTTAATGTAATAATCCTGTAGATTAACACCTGTTAGAAGGTGTAGGCCAGAAAAAGGTACTAAAGATTCCCCTCCCCTGCCCCCCCCCCTCTGCGGTAGTCACCCAGACTGCAATGTTGATGTGGACTGTCTCCACACCACTCTAACCAGGGACAACTGAGAGGAGCACGCCAACGGGCCCCCTTAAACTGTATCCAGGCACACCAAAAGGATTTGTGAGTAATAAACTGCCTGCATGATTCTTGCAACTAACTTGTATGTTGGTCATGTCTTTCCTCTAGTGGCAATTGGTCTCAGTACTGATAAGTAGAATCCTCATAGCTGCCTCAAGAGTAGTTTTGAAGAGACTGCCAGCCCTGCTGTTAAGCAGAAGTGTCCCACTGTGCCGGGAAGTCGAATCAGGGATGCCTGATAGACATAAAGCTCAGCTTCTAGTGGGACAACATCATTTCATTCAACATCATTTTGTTATAATGCTGATGACATGCTCTTGGAACTTAATTCTTGTTTAAATCAATTAGCCACTGGTAAAGTTGCTTTCATTATACATTGCTTTGTTTAAAGTTGCAGAATCTTTTGATGACAATGAAAATTGACTATACATTCTTCCTACCTCCACTGTTGTCAGTGGTAAGAGTTGGCATCCTAGGTAAGTGTAAAATAACTCAATTGGATAATTCACAGTCCTGGACATAGTTGAACAATTAAAAATATTACTAGTGATGCAAGCATTGTAGTGTCTGCCTTACTTAAAAGTTGTTTACTTGCTGGTGTTTATGCTTAAGTAGCGGCAGCAGGTGTGACTCAAGTAATGAGCATACATCTCTCCCCCACACCTTTCTTATTTCACTCATTATAAGCTCTTATTCCAGTATATCTCTTAGCCTCAAAGTGAGGAGTTTATTTCTACTATCTACTTTTAGGGATATCAGAAGACATAAATGTGATCATACAGTAAGTCAAGACAATTTGTCAACCCTGTGGTCTGTACTCTGCTGAATCTCCAAGTAATGTGCCATTGGATATCATGGTTTCATTGTTAAAGGAGTTAGCAGTACTCTATAATTACCTATTAAAAGATATAACTTTTTATGGTAGATTCCTCTTTTCTCTAAACTTATAAGAAATATACATATATAGTAGTTTATGGCTATTAAATTCACAAACTTTATGAACCATTGTCAGTTATACTACCTGGGTAATACAGTTAGAAAAGTATTATCATATAACCTGAATTAGATGACAGCATTGAGAAAGAGATGTTAGATTATTTGTCAAATTTTACTAGAATGAATATGATTTTAAAGAAATATCCCTTGTAACCTTTCTATTTCCATGTCTTTTTAGTTACAATGAGTTATTAATGTAAACATTTTTATAAATAATATTTTCATTGATTCCTTTTCTCTGTTCTTAAGAGACATGTAAAATGTTGCATAGAAAACCAATGTTTGATTGATACGTAAAGACACATGCAGCCCCATGTTTATTGCAGCATTGTTCACAGTGGCCAGGACATGGAAAAAACCAAAAAGCCCATCAATAGATGACTGGATAAAGAAGATGTGGCACATATACACTATGGAATACTACTCAGCCATAAGAAATGATGACATCGGAACATTTACAGCAAAATGGCGGGATCTTGATAACATGATACGAAGCGAAATAAGTAAATCAGAAAAAACCAGGAACTGTATTATTCCATACGTAGGTGGGACATAATAGTGAAACTAAGAGACATTGATAAGAGTGTGGTGGTTACGGGGGGGGGGGGGAGGGGGGAATGGGAGAGGGAAAGGGGGTGGGGAGGGGCACAAAGAAAACAAGATAGAAGGTGACAGAGGACAATCTGACTTTGGGTGGTGGGTATGCAACATAATTGAACAACAAGATAACCTGGACTTGTTATCTTTGAATATATGTATCCTGATTTATTGATGTCACCCCATTAAAAAAATAAAATTATTAAAAAAAAGAAAACCAATGTTTGATAAAGAAAAGAAGGATTCTTAACAAGGACTGACAAAAATCCACTTTATCTCTAATTACCTTCATGTTCTTGGACCACTGCCTTTTCTTACCTGTATCTTGGTGCATCTGTAGTGGATAATTCCTAAAATACTTCACTAAGATTCTTTACAAAATGTAGGAAATGAAAGGAGAACTGAACTGTTATATAGTTTATCTGAATTCTTTTTTATTCACTTCAAATACCAGTTACCAAATGCCTTGCTGCCTTTTCCAGTTTAAATCCTAAATCTCTACGTAATGATTTGGCTTACATCTCCAAATTTCTAGGAAGGTAGTTCATGAAAAAACTCTCTGAATAAAAGAATGAGAGATGTGAAAGAAGCACCAGCATGATGTCTACACCTTTTAATTACTAGTTCATTATGGAAGACCCTTAGCTATTTTTCATCTTTAAATCTTGCATTACTAGGAGACAATTTAGGCATTCAGTTTTTGTATCAACCATTCAATCTTTGTGGACTTCAAGATTTTCTTAATCTGAACTAAGTATTATTGACAGAATTTTTTGAATACCAAACTCTTGCATAGAAAAGTACATTCATCATATTTTTTTAATGTTCAACATCACTAATTGTCAGAGAAATGCAAGTTAAAACTACAATGAGATACCACCTCACACCAGTCAGAATGGTGTTCATTAACAAATCAACACACAGCAAGTGCTGGCGAGGATGTGGAGAAAAGGGAACCCTCTTGCACTGCTGGTGGGAATGCAGACTTGTGCATTAAAAACAGTATTGGGTTTTCTCAAAAAATTAAAAATGAAACTTTTGACCCAGGTATCCCACATCTAGGAATATATCAAATCAATTATTCAAAAGAAGATATGCACCCTCATGTTTATTGCAGCATGTTTGCAAATAGCCAAGTGTCTGTCAGTGGATGAGTGGATTAAAAAGTAGTGGTACACATACACAATGAAATACTATATGGCCATGAAAAAGAAGGAAATTTTACCTTTGTGACGGCATGGATGGACATGGAGATGATTATGCTAAGTGAAATAAGCCAGGCAGAGAAAGACAAATATCATATGATCTCACTTATATGTGGAATCTAATGAACAAAATGAACAGAGGCAGAGGCAGGGTCCCAGGGACCAGAGAGACAGCTGTCAGAGCGAAGGGGGATGAGGGGACAGGATCATACAAGGTAAAGGGATTAGTGAACGTATATATACATAACACAGAGATACAAATAACAGGACAGCAAATCGCAGAGGGAATGAAGGAGGGAGTTAAGGGGAAGGAGGGGCAAGAGGGGTGTAAATGGACATGAGGGTGGGGGATGAGGATGTTATATTCAGTGGGACACTTCAATCCATGTAAACACAGTAAATTAAAATTAATAAAAATTTAAAAACATAAAACCTTTCTTCTGAAAAAAATATTATTTTAATTTTTAAAAGAAAAAAAGAGGCCCTGGCCAGTTGGCTCAGCGGTAGAGTGTCAGCCTGGCGTGTAGAAGTCCCGGGTTTGATTCCCGGCCAGGGCACACAGGAGAAGCGCCCATTTGCTTCTCCACCCCCCGCCGTGCTTTCCTCTCTGTCTCTCTCTTCCCCTCCCGCAGCCAAGGCTCCATTGGAGCAAAGATGGCCCGGGCCCTGGGGATGGCTCTGTGGCCTCTGCCTCAGGCGCTAGAGTGGCTCTGGTCGCAACATGGTGACGCCCAGGATGGGCAGAGCATCGCCCCCTGGTGGGCAGAGCGTCGCCCCTGGTGGGCGTGCTGGGTGGATCCCGGTCCGGTGCATGCGGGAGTCTGTCTGACTGTCTCTCCCTGTTTCCAGCTTCAGAAAAATGAAAAAAAAAAAAAAAAAAAAAAAAAAAAAAAAGAAAAGCTTATTCTAACTTTATAGCATGTTTATAACAAGTTAAATGAGGACTTCAAGACAAAAAATATAGAGAGTAACCTAAAGACCATTCAGAACTAGACTACATTTTATTTATTTAGTTATTTAAATTTTTTATTTTTTAAGGACTAGAGGATGCCTGTGGGCTCAAATGCTCCTGCAAGAATGGTTTGCAAGCAAACTTGAATGAAAGGAACCGCTGAGTTAAAGTTAGACCTAGACTACATTTTAATAAAATTTAAAACAAGACTAATGGAACTAAAAATATACCTTTAAATTGACAGTAAACACAGGAAAATAAAATATAAAAATTAGAGTTTTTAGATTTAATATCTTTGCTATTAGAGTAAACACTGTAGAGTAGGTGCTAATTTGGATTTGCATATTTTGTTTTCTCAAGTTCATCAAATGACCTTAATAGAATAAAGATTTTGTAATATAATTTCACAAAGCCTGTCTGACTTGGTATTTATATTCTTTGTGTCCCTATCTGTTCCAATATAGTTTCCCACAAAAGAAGTAAGTGCCTATTATAACCAAATTCCCTTTAATATGGTATGACTTTTATCAAAGTAATTAGAATTAATCTGAAAGATTTACCAGCAAGGCAGTTAGTTATTCCTCACAAGTAAGAACTCGGTAGAATGATCAGAGTAAATAATCCTGCAATCCAATGATTCCTAAATATTATTTAGAATTATTCATAAAATAACAAGATGTGTACACATGTAAAACCAGTTGACTTTCATAAAGTGTACTGGATGAATATAGAAAGGCACACAGCCAAGGATAGGGTCAATGAAAAATTAGATAGAAGTATCCCATTGCTCACATACACATAGAGTATTGCATAACTATTTCATTACTGCCATACCAAATTATGACAAATTTAGTGGATTAACATAACTCCAAATTATTATCTTACAATTTTTACAGTAGGTCAGAGTGCGATACAGGTCTCTTAATGCTAGAATTAAGGTGTTGGTAGAGTGTGTTTCTTTCTGGAGACTGTCTGGGAGAACCTGTTTCATTGCTCACTCAGGTTGTTGGCAGAATTCAGTTCCTTACCAAAAAAGGTCTCTTTTCTGCTGTCAGTTGAAGGCTCTTTCTAGCTTAAATGGTACCACTTTTCCTGGCTCATTGCCCTGGTCTTTATTACTTGTTTTATCTCTCTGACCCACACTCTGCTTCTTTCGACTTCTTTTAAGTATGGTATGATTAGATAGGGTCCACTCAAATAATCCAGGATAATTTCCCGGCCTGAATCTTAATAACATTTACAAGTTCCTTTTGCCATTCAAGGTGATATATTTTCAGGTTCCAGGGATCAGGTCATGGACATTATTCAGTGTACAACATAAAATTTCACATGTATATAAACTTTACCTTAAGAATTTAGGGGGAATTATATGTTATCTATTTAGAATACCTAAATTTTTTTTAGGTGAGTAATATTATGAAAGCTAACATATTCTCATTTACTGTAAACAAATTTGCTAAAATTTTAATATTTTAAGAAATATATTTTGACCCTACCTGGGTAGTTTATTTTGTTAGAGCATTGTCCCAAGATGCCAAGGCTGCAGGTTCAATCCCTGGTTAAGACACATACAAAAACCAACCAATGAATGCATAAATAAGTGGAAAATAAATTGATGTTTCTCTTTCTCTCTCTCTCTCTTTCTCCCATTCTCCTCCTTCCTCTCTCCCTAAAATTAATTGCAATACAAAATATATTTTAAAAACATATTTTTATGAAGACAAATTATTTTCAATATGCTGAGAAAACGCTTATTTACTGGGACAATTTTTTCTTGCTTATAAGAGAGAAGTGAATTTTGTTTTAAATAATTGGTCTCTGCTTTTCAAAAGGAAATAGATCTTTGGTATGTTTTGGTGACTGACTTTTAGTTTAAAAAGTATGTTGTTTTGCAGAAATATAACCATCAAGCCCTGAACTAATGTCCTTTAATAAATTAGCTAATATAGATATTTTATCCAAAGGTCATGACTTGTATGTTGGAAAGTTTTGTTCATGTTATAATTCATAGGGATTTGTCAAAACTATTTTAAGGACATTTTGTATCTTTGCTCATTTACTTTTTTGCTGTCTCTGGTAGTCTGTTTAGTTTTACACTTCCTGAAGTATTTTTATTTTCAAAAGTAGTCCAGCATGACCAGGTGGTGGCACAGTAGATAGAGCTAGAACATGGAGGACCCAGGTTCAAAACCCCGAGGTCACCAGCTTGAGCCACGGGCTCATCTGGTTTGAGCAATGCTCACCAGTTTGAGCCCAAGGTTGCTGGCTTGAGCAAGGGGTCATTCGGGTTTTCTGTAGCTCCCCAGTCAAAGCACATATGAGAAAGCAATTAACGAACTACTAAGGAGCCACACCAAAGAATTGGTGCTTCTGATCTCACTCCTTTCCTGTCTGTCTGTCCCTGTCTGTTCCTCTTTCTGTCTCTTTAAAAAAAAAGCCTAAGTTTTGAAAAGTAGTCCAGTAGCTGCATACCATGATGAACAAAGACTGTACCTATACACTATTAAAAGTCATGGTTTTAACTAAAATGAAATAAAATGTCTTCTATGAGCTTATTCTTTAATTTAGAAGTATATTAGAATTATATAAATTATTTTACTTATATTATGTTAAAGAACAAATTAATATAGATATATTTTCAATTATTTATTACAATGTATTAAATAAGAGAATGTTTGGTCCTGGAAAATTAAAGTTAAGGGGATTTGAAAATGAGCCAGAAGAACATTTACCATGAATGTCAAACTAATATCTACTAACCAGAGAATAATTAAATAACTTAGTTGTATTTTAATGTACATATCTTGATCTTTGATCTTATAGTAGAGGTACTAATTCATAGCAAATCAGAGGCATAAAAATGAAATAATTCCCTTAAACTTAATGAATATATTTACTATGATGCCTAGGGATATAAAAAAGAATAAAATACATTTGTCCAGTATAAGAAAATATTAAAATTGAGACATTTGTCAGGATAATATTTTTGGAGAATGAAAGGCATAGCAGTTCTACAACTTTGTATTTCATAGCTATTAACCAAAAAGAAATAACAGAAATTCACAAACTCTGCACCAAAAACAGCAGACTATATATACTTAATTGCATAGAGAACATTCTCCAACATAAACGATATGCTAGGACATAAAACAGCTTGAATAAATAAATAAATAAACATATATACATAAAGTGAATTTTGAAATGAATAACAAAATTAACTTTTGGGACTTTAAATATGAAGAAATTAAACAATATACTTCCTAATACCAGTCGGTCAAACAAATCATAATTAATGAAAAGAAACAATACACTAAAATTTATGGGATTTGCTAAAGTAGCGTCTAAAGAAAAATGTATATTTGTAAATTTCTATAATAATTAAGATCACAGATCAATAATCTAACTTTCACATTGAGACACTGAAAACAAAGAGCAAGCTAAATCTAAAGAGAGTAGAAGAAGGTAAATAATGAGTATTTGAATGTTAATTAATGACTAACAGAAGATAAAACTAACAGAACAAATCAAAGAACCCCCAAATTGATTGTTTAAAAATGTCAACAAAGTTGACATATTTTTGCTTGACTTGACTAAGAATAAAAGAGAAAGGATTCAAATTATTAAAATCAGGAATGAATGGTGGTGGCATTACTACTGACCTTCCAACAATAAAAAAGGAATATGAGAAGAAAAAAAAAAGGAATATGAGAGAATGCAGTGAGCAAAATAGATGCCAACAACTTAGATAACTTCAATAAAATGAACAAATTCCTGGAAAGATATAAACTATACAAAAAAAACTACCCACAAATAAAATTACAGATGCAGAAAATTTCAGTGGCAATTGTGCCAAATATACAAAGAATAATTTACACTAACACCTCATAATGTCTTCCAAAAAAATAGAAGACAAAAAAGCATTTCTCCACATATTTCATAAGGAATTATTATTCTAAGACCAATATCAGACAAACAGATGGGTGGCATAGCCCTCATGTTACTGTATTTGTGCAAAACTGTATTCTAGAAAAAGTTTTTGACAAATTTGTTTATATGTTTTATCGTCTGTTGGGCCACGCATTACTTAAGGAAAGGGACTTTTTGTAATAGTTTTTGTATTTCCATTTTCCCCCCACTGAATGTATAACCATATAACAAACACATAAGATAAAGTAATTTCTAAGAATCCCTTTCCTTCTCAGTATTTTTCTTTCATTACTACATGGACTTTTTGGAAGCAGGAATGAATGTATTTGTCTCTTTATTATCAGCTACTACCCTAGTATGGGCAACATTAGAGCACATACAAACATTTTGTGCATGCGGGAATAAAAAGCAAGTAATAGTAAATGACGAACAGGGTATTCAAAATGACCTAATTATTTCTTTCACTCAAAAATGAGGAAGTGCTCTAATAAGTGGTATAATGGTCCAAAATCTCGAAGCAGTTGGTGCTGGAAATGTGACTAGACTGGTTTTTCTGTAGCCAACTTATGAATTTTGTCATTATCCAGTGTATTTTTAGGTGTATGTTTTAGCTGAACTTCCTCTATCCCTCAGGCAGCCACTCTATGAACAAAAGAGAGAAATTGCTGAGTTTCTGAAAATATTAGGAGCGCCTAAAGACTGCTTATGAATTAAAAGTAAATGCCTTCTGGCCCTGGCCAGTTGGCTCAGTGGTAGAGCGTCGGCCTGGCGTGCAGAAGTCCCGGATTCGATTCCCGGCCAGGGCACACAAGAGAAGCGCCCATCTGCTTCTCTACTCCTCCCCCTCTCCTTCCTCTCTGTCTCTCTCTTCCCCTCCTGCAGCGAGGCTCCATTGGAGCAAAGATGGCCCAGGCGCTGGGGATGGCTCCTTGGCCTCTGCCCCAGGCACTGGAGTGGCTCTGGTCGCAACAGAGCGACGCCCCGGAGGGGCAGAGCATCGCCCTCTGGTGGGCGTGCCGGGTGGATCCCCGTCGGGCGCATGCGGGAGTCTGTCTGACTGTCTCTCCCCGTTTCCAGCTTCAGAAAAATACAAAAAAAAAAAAAAAGTAAATGCCTTCTGAGGATTCCGGCAAAAGTACATTTCTTCTTTCTCCTTGTACCATAAATATACTCAGCAACTTGAATAAATTTGATACAGAAAAAATAATTTCTACACCCTTAAGCCATTCTCTACCTTGAGAATGTTGATATTTATTTTATTTTTGAATTTATATATATATATATATTTAAAATATATATTTATATATAATATATAATATAGTGTATAATATCATATATTTTAATGATTTATATATTATATTACATAATATATAATGTCAATATATGCATAAAATTTAACTTATATATATGCATATATATAAACTTAACTTAATTGAGCAGGCTGATATTTATTCAAAAATAATTTTCAACATTCTCCTGTTTTAGTCAGGGGAAGAATGATTATAAAATGACAGTCCAACCATGCCTTTAGTAATCACAAGTCACATTCCTTATTATTCTCATTCACGCTATAAATGCTGACACTTTGGTGAGCTAAAAGTTGGAAGGAATATACCATTTATACCAAGGTACATAGAACTAGAGTACTCATGTGCAATGGAATATGAAGAAATTCTGTTTTGAGTCACATTTCTCTTGGCTAACTTGCCACCTCTGTGGTGCAGAAGGGCATATTTGAACAGAGTGCAAAAGTATAATGAAGTGATAATGAGATCTAGTCCAGAAAAATAGAGCAGAAAATGTATGTTTTTCTTTCTGGTCATAGAAATAGTATCAGTTTCTTCACCTTAGTGAGAAAATAAAGGATACATATCTTCCTTTTATAATTCCCTATTAAAATATTTTGCTACTTTAAAAATTTGATTGTCTGACTGAGGAGTAAGAAAATTTTCTGGATACAACTCTTTTGTATATTCTCTCCCAAACTGTGGCTAAACTTTTCATTTATTAATGTGCCTTTCAAAAAAAAATTAAGTAAAAATTCAACTTAAAAAATTATCATAAGACAAAACGACTGTTTCTTTGTTGTTTATAAATCTAGGTTTTTGTCGAGCTGGAATAACTTGTAGGTTCCCAAACATGCTAGCAAGTGTCCTCACGGCTTTGCTCAAACTGCTATATATATTAGGAATACACCCAAACACTGACCTCCCTTGTCCACACCTCAAGGTGTGATTCATCATTAAAAAAATAGTAGTGATAGAAAATGACATACTGGAAGTGGATTAAGAAGAGAAATGCTTAACCAAAGCAGTGTTGTGGAGGAAAAATCAGGAGAAAATAGTGCAACAGAAATCAGGTCAGTCTGAAAGATCATTTGAGTCAACAAAAACAGAAATATTTTTTAAAGTTAAAACTGAAAATATTTATGAGTAACTTTTACTGAAAAGTGTAAATCAGATACTTTTGGGTTAAAGAGTGAATAAGAAGTAAGTAAATTTTTTAAAATCAAACTTCTGTATATTTTGGTTCTTATTCTATTCATTCAAATTTTTGTTTTAAGAAATAATTTAGCTCTCTTATTTCAATGAATGTTACAGTTAGCGCAATACTTAAAGCAAATACAGTGTGTCCGTAAAGTCATGATGCACTTTTGACTGGTCACAGGAAAGCAACAAAAGATGATAGAAATGTGAAATCTGCACCAAATAAAAGGAAAACTCTCCCAGTTTCATACCTATTCACTGCAGTTTGATGTGGGCTCACACACAGATTTTTTAGGGCTCCTTAGGTAGCTATCCCATATAGCCTCTACAGACTCGTCACTGACTGATGACATACCAGAATGGGATTTCTCCACCAAACTGCTGGTTTCCTTCAACTGCTTATCCCACCAAGTAATGTTATTCCTATGTGGTGGCGCTTCGTTATAAACGCGCCAATATTCTTGTTGCACTTTGGTCACGAATTTGAATTTAGCGAGCCACAGAACACACTGAACTTTCCTCTGTACCATCTACATCTCAACTGGCATGGCCATGGGCTGCTCCGCTATATACATGGTGTTACATCATTATCTGTGCATGCACACATGCTGCTATATCATCCTACAGAAACTGGGAGGGTTTTCCTTTTATTTGGTGCAGATTTCACATTTCTATCATCTTTTGTTGCTTTCCTGTGATCGGTCAAAAGTGCACCATGACTTTACGGACACACTGTATATTTTCTCTTCAATGTTGTATGTTAAAGTAGATGAGTATATTGTGAATGACTTCAATTCATGGCAATGTCCTAAGGCAATTTTCCAAGGAATCTCTTCACTTCATCAATGTAGTTTTGTTAAGAAATTGCATCTTTCTTAGAAACAATAATTGGAACAACTAATTAGCTTCAATTTTAATTAAACAATGGTCTCATTTAGCTCTGATTAAATTACAACAGCTAGATAAATTCAGACAGCAACATTTTGCTAATTTAATTTGGTATGGTACTGTTTTTCAGAATTTCCACTCTGAATGACTAATATTTAGGTGCTAATGTTTGTAGAATTTTTTGACAAAAATGCTCTAATCTTTTATTGAATAAGCAATATGCAAACTAATGCTAACTAAATATTTTACATTTTTTTCAATATTTATTCTTGAAAATATTTAAGACACATAGCAAATAATTGTCTTTTTCTCTATTTAAAGTTAAAGAAAACCCTCAACAAGTTGTTTAATTTTCAAAAGAAATCAATTTAATAATTATTTTAATATAGTAAGAATTGATTTAATTGCAGAAAGCCTAATCCTTCTTTCTTTCACTATTTTACTATTTATTATTTTATGAAGATCAATTTTCAATCTTTTTGTTCTCTACTTGCATTATATTATTCTTATTTTCTCTGATGTTTTTCCTTCTAGCTTTATGTGCCTAAGAGGCTTAAATGTCAAGTGGATATGACATAATTCAAATTTAGAATTTCTTATTTTTAGAGAATTATTACATATTAGTTAGGGATTAGATTTTCAATTTTGCAAATGACAGTAACTGAAGTAAAATTAAAATTAAATTTCTTTTAAATAATACCAAATCCAGGGATAGTCATTCCAGTTCCAGGGTAGTAGCTGTTAGAGATAAAAAAGAATCTTTGTGGAAAAGATGAAGAAATAAAAGTCAGTTTTACTCCAATAGTATTGCAACAGGGGAGTGATAGTGAGCTTAATTCCACTGAAACAAAAGCAAAAGAGTTTTATGATTAAATAATTTTGAAGGATGATTTGTGGACAGATATGAAGATTGAGTCTATGTTTCAAGGAAAATATCTCTTTCTATGTAGTGGTAACATTCAGTGAGATTCTCCAGATAAGTCAATAAATTGGCTTATTACTGTAAATTTACACACTGGAGAGTCTGCAAACTTAATTCTGGGACAAAAAGACCTGCAAGATTGACTCTCTGGAGTTTTGTTTGTAGGAATATAGATATGAAAGTTTATTTTTAATTGAGGCAAATAAAGTTAAGATGAAATATGAAATGTGTATAGAAATAACACTTTAAGAGACTATTGGGAACATAAAATGAAACCTGAAATAATAAAAAAAAATATTCTAATAATGTTCAATATGAAGTTTTTCATATAAATGAATCAGTTCTCTGTAAATTGATAAATGAATTTAAAACAAGCCTGATAAAAATAGAAAGAGAAGAAGTGACCTAAAATAAAGTATCTTTTTCACATCTTACTCCACCTTGCAGTATCACTTAGACTCTCCTATGAAACAGCTTCTCCTTCATAAAGATTTTCTGTGCTGTCCTCTTAACCCGGGTTTCATTCTGTCTCACTAGGTTGTTTTTCTTAATCATGTTAGTTAATTCTTTCTCTGCTAACCTTTATATGCTGGACTATCCAGGGTTGGGCTCATCTTCAAACCCTCTCTTATTCTATAGCTACACCTGTTTCAGTGATTTTGTTTTATATTTTTAAAAACCTTTTATATGCTGATGACTCCTAAAATTGTATTATCAACTCTGATCACTTCTCTAGGTCTAAGATTCAAACAAATAGTTATGCCACATTTTTATGACTATACATAATAGACACATCAAATTTAACATGTTCAAAAACCGTTGTTAATTTTTCTTCCAAATTGGTTGCCCTTGCTCTTTCTCATATCTCTCATTGATTGCTACCATCAATTACTAATATTTTTAGAAAAAGTTAATATCTCCAAATAAACAAGCAAGCAATTATGTAAATGTTATAGGAATTATTTATGATTAATATAATCTCTTTACATTCTACATCTTCCATTTTTCTTCTTATATACCTCAAATTCTCAAACTCTCCTGCTTCCTTCTCAGACCAACGCCCCCTAATGCTATGTTTATATACTTCAATAGCCTTGTAACTTGTCTGCTTCCTTTCCACTCTTTTCTGCATTAGTGATTATTTTCCATAGGTTAAACAAAATGTATTTTTAAAACAAAAATCAAAACTTCAGCTTTGGCTATGACACATAGCTGGAGTAAGATTGACTGTACCAACAAGAACAATTAAAACCTGGATAAAATTTTTAAATGCCTATTGTTTACAACAGTTTTACTCTACTGGGAAAATAACATTTAGAGTTCAAAATTAAAAAAATTGAAGGATTTAAAGGACCAAGAACTGCCCCCAAAATAGGACTTTAAGAAGTAAAAAAACCATTTTGCATGCAACTTTCTCCTGAGAAATTTTCTAATTCATGGCTTTACATGTGTGTTATAGGCCAAGAAAAACCAGCTTCTACATGGCTAAGATATTGCATCTCACCTTGATTTGGAAATAACTAGAGATCAGGGCTTGCAAAGTAAAAATCTCTGTTAAATACTTAAGGCTTTCATTAAGACTCCAAAAAATCTGCAACTCAGAAATAATGGTCTCAAATGGGTCAAGATGATCAGCTCATAAACTAATGCTTGCTTGAAAGAAGAAAATTAATTTCTACATATTAGAAGAAATAATTATCTGGAATCTCTACATTTTAAAATAAAATGTAATGTCTTTCATTCAAGATTTCCAGGGAATAAAATTCATTTACTAGAAGTCAATAATAAAAAATGGAATCTGATAATCTTGCTGCTATATTTAACAGAAAATAACTTTAACTATAATAAATATATACAACAAGATAGAAGAAAAGATAGAGACTATCATAGGCAATCTTGAATCTGTGAAAATGAATTTCATGAAGTCTCTAGAACTTAAATATAATATATGAAGTAAAGAATCAATAAACGACATTAACAGTGGATATCTTTAACAGTAGATAAGTTTAGGAAGCTGAAATATAGCAAGTAGAGGATATCAAAATCAAACATTTAAATTATAAAGGTTAAAAAATACTGAGTAGAACATAAGGGAATTATGAGATGCATACATATACTTGGTGTCATAGAAGTCAAACAATGGAGCAGAATCAATAGAAATACTAGCCAACAATTTTTCAAGGTAAGGAAAAGACATCAAACCAGACTTCAAAAGTTCTCTAAACTTTAAGGAAAGTATAAGGCCTTGCATATTACATATTTGATAGATATAAACACATGGTATATACATATACATAATATACTATAGACATATATTTTATATATAATACTATATATATTTCAATAGCATTATATGGTACATGTAGTATACATAGAATATATATATATAATACTGTGTATACATGTATCTATATGTCTATATGCATTCACCTTAGTAAAGTAATTAAAAGTACATGAGCAATTTACCCAATCTGGTTTTCTTTCCTTCTTCCTCTTTTTTTTTTTTAACAACAGAGAAAAAAAGACAGGAACAAGGGTGAGGTACAAACAGGGACAGACAAATAGGAAGGAAAAAAGATGAGAAACATCAACTCATTGTGGCACTTTCGTAGTTCATTGTGGCTTCCTCATACATGCCTTGCTGGGTGGGGTGCTCCAGCTGAGCCAATGACCCCTTGCTCAAGCCAGAAACCTTGGGCTTCAGAGCTTCAAGCCCATGATCTTTGGGCTCAAGCCAGTGACTATAGGGTCATGTCTGTGATCCCATACTTAAGCTGGCAACCTCATGCTCAAATTGATGAGCCCATGCTTAAGCCGGCGACCTTGGCGTTTCAAACCTGGGATCTCTGCATCCCAGTCCAATGCTTTAATCCACTGTGCCCCTGCCTGGTCAGATTCATTCTCTTGGTATTTTTTATTTTTCACAGAACACTACTCCCTGAAATAACCTTTATTTATTTACTGTCATAGTGCCTTTTAAGTTAAATAGTAAGTTCTGTAATGACAAGGCTATTAGTGTTTTTTTAACTTATAATTTTAAAATTTTATTTAGAAAGTTAACTTTAACACGGTGACATTGATCAATAAGAGTACATAGGTTTCAGGTAAACATTTCTACAGCATTTGAACTGTTGATTATGTTGTATACCAATCACCCAAAATCAATTCATTTTCTGTCACTTTATATTTGTCCCTCTTTATACCCTTCACCTCACCCTCCCTATGCCCCTCCTCCACATCCTCTCCTCCCTGGTAACCACTTCACTTTTACCTATGTCCATGAGTCTCAGTTTTATATCTCACCTATGTGTAAAATTATACAGTTCTTAGCTTTTTCTGAATTACTTATTTCGCTCAGTAAAATGTTCTCAAAGTCCATCCATGTTGTCATAAATGTGACTATGTCATCATTTCTTATGGCTGAATAATATTCCATTGTTTATATGTACCACAACTTCTTTATCCAAACTTCTATCAAGGGACATTTTGGTTGTTTCCATGTCTTGGCCACTGTGAATAATGCTGTGATGAACGTGGAGGTACATGTGTAAAGACATACTAATGTTTTCAAGTTTTAGGGGAAGATACCCAGTAGAGGAATTGCTGGGTCATATGGTAGTTCTGTTCTTAATTTTTTGAGAAACCACCATACTGTCTTCCATAATTGTTGTATTAATTTGCATTCTCACCAGAAGTAAGTGAAGGTTCTTCTTTCTACATAGCCTTTCCAACATTTGTTGTTACGTGTTTTGTTCATAATATTCTACTATGATCCTTTGTATATCTATGATATCTGTGGTAATTTCTCCTCTTTCATTGCAGATTTTGTTTATATGAGTCTTTCTAATTTTTTCCTTTTTGAGTCAAGCCAGTGTTTTGTTGATTTTATCGATCTTTTCAAAGAATCAGCTCTTTGTTGTATTAAATTGTCTATAGTTTTTTGTTCTCTATTTTATTTAGTTCTGCTATAAGTTTTACTATTTCCTTTCTATTGAGATTGGGTTGCTTTTATCCTTCCTTTTCTAGTTAGTTAAGGTGTAATGTTAGGTTGTTTACTTGGGATCTCTCTTGTTTCTTAATATAAGCCTATAATCATATAAACTTTTCTCTTATTACTACTTTTATTGCATCCCAGAAATTTTGATATGCTGTGTTGTCATTTTCATATGTGTGTATATATATTTTGATCTCTGATTTTATGTCTTCTTTGACCCAGTCATTTTTTAATTTTTTTTTTCTTTCACCTTTCTGAAGCTGGAAACGAGGAGAGAGAGCCAGACAGACTCCCGCATGCACCCGACCAGGATCCACCCGGCACGCCCACCAGGGGTGGCGCTCTGCCCACCAGGGGGCCACGCTCTGCCCCTCTGGGGTGTTGCTCTGCTGTGCCAGAGCCACTCTAGCGCCTGGGGCAGAGGCCAAGGAGCCATCCCCAGCACCCGGGCCATCTTTTGCTCCAATGGAGCCTTGGCTGCGGGAGGGGAAGAGAGAGACAGAGAGGAAGGAGGGGGGGTGGAGAAGCAAATGGGCGCTTCTCCTATGTGCCCTGGCCAGGACTTAAACCCGGGTCCCCCGCACACCAGGCCAACACTCCACCGCTGAGCCAACCAGCCAGGGCCGACCCAGTCATTTTTTAGAAGTATGTTATTTATTTTTCACATTTTTTTTAAATTTTTAATTTTTTTAAATTTATTCAGTATAGAAAAGAGAGGGAGAGACAGAGAGAGAGAGAGAGAGAAATAGAACGAGAGAGAGAGAGGTGAGACAGAGAGAGAGAAGGGGGGAGGAGCTGGAAGCATCAACTCCCATATGTGCCTTGACCAGGCAAGTCCAGGGTTTTGAACCAGTGACCTCAGCATTTCCAGGTTGATGCTTTATCCACTGCACCACCACAGGTCAGGCATATTTTTCACATTTTTATGGGTTTCTTTACTTTCTTTTTTACACTTGAATTGTAATTTCAAAGCCTTATGATAAGAAAGTATGCTTGGTATAATTTCAATCTTCCTGAATTTGTTAATGTTAGTCTTGTGGAGTAACATATGGTCTATCCTTGAGAATGTTCCATGCACACTGGAGAGGAATGTGTAATATGATGTTTTGGGATAAAATGTCTTATAAATGTCTATTTTGTCCATTTGATCCAGAGTGTCACTTAAGGTCAATATGTATTTATTGATTTTCTGTTTGTATAATCTATTGAATGTCATAAATGGTGTGTTGAAATCTCCAACTATGACTGTGTTTTTGTCTTCTTCTATTTTTTGGTCAGTTAGTAGATGTCTATATATATATTAGTGCTTTCTGGTTCAATGCATACATACTAAGAAGTGTTATGTCTTCTTGAGACAATGTTCTTTTTATCATTATTAAATATCCATCTTTGTCTCTGGTTACCTTTGTTGTCTTAAAATCTTCATTGTCATATAAATATGTTTACACCTGCTTTTTTTCTTATATTATTTGCTTGGAGAATTGTTTTTTAACCTTTCATTTTGAATCTACTTTTGTCCTTGCAGTTTAGATGTGTCTCTTAAAGGCAGCATATGATTAGGTGTTGCTTTTTAAGCCAATCTTCTTCTCTGTGCCTCTTTATTGCTGAGTTTAGCCTATTTACATTTAGGGTAATTATTGACACTTGAGGATTTTCCATAACCATTTATAGTTTTATTTTCTGGTAACGTTGTGCCTTGTTTGGTTCTTCTCTTCTATGTTTCTGTCAGTTGTTTCTGTTTCGCGGTAGTCCATACTTCTTTCCTGTTTTTTCTTTTTTTTCAGCTGTGTGTCTCATTGGTGGCTTTTTAATAGGTGGTTAGCATTAGGTTATTAAGATAAAAATGTTCATATGTCCCAGAGTCCTTTGTTTTATAAATGCTTCTGCACTCCATTCTCTTTTGGTACTGCAGATCTTTAGCTTCTCTGTTTCTTGTTATTGTTGTTACAGATTATCCTTGTTTTTATTTGTGACCTTGTTGGAGATTTAACTTGTGTTTTGATTTGTTCTGTTCTTTGTGTCTGGTCAAATAACCCCTTTGATTATTTCCTGCAAAGAGGTTTTTCTGGTGATAAATTTTTTCAGCTTCTATGTTTGTAAAAATTTTTATTTCTCCTTCACATTTGAAGAATAACTTTGAAAGATATAGTATTCTAGGCTGGTATTTCCACTCTTTCAGTACTTTTAATGTTTGGGTCCATTCTTTTCTATCTTGTGAAGTTTCTTCTGAGAAGTCTGATGACAAACAAATAGGCTTTCCTTTATAGGTTATGTTCTTCATTTCCCTAGCTGCCTTGAGGATTCTTTCTTTGTCATTGATTTTTGACAATTTTATTATGATGTGCCTTTGAGTAGGTCTGTTTGGTTTGCAGTAACTTAGTGTTCTGTTTGCTTCTTGGATTCAAGGCTCTAACTCTTTCCATAAGCTTGGGAAATTCTCATCAATGATTTGTTTGAATAGGCTCTCCATTTCCTTCTTCCTCTCTTCTTTTTCAGATATACCTATTATTCTTATATTGTTCTTTCTAATGCAGTCAGACAATCCTTATAGAGTTTCTCAGTTTTTATAGTTTGTGAGTCTATCTCTTATTCTCTATGTAGCATCTCTAGTTGCCTATCTTCAGTGTCGCTAATTATTTCCTCTATCTGACTTGTTCTGTTAACTAAACTTGCTACCTCAGTCTTTAATTCATGTCTTGAGTTTTTTATCTCTGTTTTTGAAGTTTCAATCTCCTTGGTGAGGTATTTGTTTTGCTCATTAATTTGTTTTCTGTGCTCATTAAGTTGCCTACTGGTGTCTTCTTGCATCTCATTGAGTATTTTTAGAACTTCAATTTTTAATTCTCTTTCATATCACTCCAAGTGATTTTTTTTCTGAAGAGTTTTTATTTTATTTCTGAACTATATCTCTGTCTTGTGTAGCCAAGATATTCAGTTTCTTCTTCCTTGTTGTCATTTGAGAGTGATATTGTTAAGAACCCTAACAACAACAAAAAATTAAAATAATAAAAAAATAAAAAATACAATAAAAACTTTTAAAAATTAGGACAAATAAAGAAGAAAAGCCACAGAAAATAGAATGAAAACAAATAAAATAAATCAGAAACAAAACCCCCATAAAATGATAATAAAAATATAAAAATTATAGAAAATGAAATTGAAAGGAGAAAAAGAGAAGAAAAGACTAAAAAGAAAAGAAAAAAAGGGAGGAAAACTATTTTGGTTTTTAGAGGTTTCTTTCAGTAGGTTTCACTGCATTACAACTTTTATCTCTATGGCATCCCTGGGCTGTCCTTACTGTGATTTTACTGTGGCAATGATGTAGCTGGGGTTGCTGTTGTGTTGGTGGGTGGGGTGTTTTGTGAGGGCTTTATGGTTTCAGCCTTATGCTTCTCCAGCTTTACAGCCACAGCTTTACAGCTTTATGGTTCTAGCAGTGGTGATCTTAAGCTTCTGGGTGCTCCTTCTCATGTTTGAACAGACCTAGGGACTGGATGTGGAGCACTCCTTGTCATTCATGGTAAAGAGTGGCTCTGGAGAGCTAGCTGTGGTGTTTGTCTCTGCCACCCTTCAAACCATGAGATGAGGGAGGTGGGATCTGGGAGGCAGGGAGCCACACTTCAGTCTTCTCTGTCTCTGCTGAGTGATGGCTGCAGGCAAACCGCAGGAACACTGGCTGTGACCCCGTACTCTGACTGCTTTGGTTTATCTCCCTTCTGCCCCTGTCTCACTGCTCTTCCTGCAGAAGGAGACCCAGTTGCTCCAAGTTTCCCTCTCTGTACCCCTCAGACAAAATCCAGAGAACTTGAGCTTCTCTCCTCCCCTTTCTCCAGCACAGAATAAAAACCTAGTCACTCCATGTTTGTCTCCTTTCCAAGGCTCACTGCAAATGCATTTTATCTTCCACTCCCCTTTTCACCCCATCCCACCTTTAGTTCATTTGGTATGTGGATCTTTCAGGTGTGCCTGCAAGCCCAGCTGGGTTCTTTCATTGCTTTATAGTTGTTCAATTTGTTAAAATTTCAAGGGGAAAGATAAGGAGTATCTCTCATGCCCCATTACTCTGATGTCATCTTCTACTTTGTTGTTGTTGTTGTTGTTTTCACTACTTACCCACGCCAAATAAATTAAAGCCTTGGCCATAGTAACTATTCAATTATCATGTCTTGAATGAATAAATGTTCAATGCATGCAGCCTCTTTGGGAGTTGTAAGAATTCCAATGATTTTAATATGACTTTTTTTTTTTACAGTTTTTACACCTGCATTAATTTAAGTCTGATGATGCACACAGGAGGTGATATTAGCATTATTATACCAATGGCAAATTTAGAATTCAAAGAATATATGATTTTCTTGAAATCATGCAGTTTATACATATAGCAAGACCGGAATTGGATCTCTATGGTCTATTGTATAAGGTGAAACATAGTAACAAGAATTCTGCTATTTGATTTGAAAATGTCTGTAACAACTACATGACAATGACTCTTAACATTAAGATGCTACACTCTGGAATTAGGAATAATTTTTGCTTTTCTAAATTGTAAGTAGAGACTAGAGCCAAGGGAAGAATATACATGGACCAGTGTCTAGTGCAGGGGTCAGGAAACTTTTTGGCTGAGAGAGCCATGAACACCACATATTTTAAAATGTAATTCCATGAGAGCTATACAACAACCCATGTACATCACTCATTATCCAATAAAAATTTGGTGTTTACTCGGAGGACAGCTGTGATTGGCTCCAGCCACCCGCAACCATGAACATGAGTGGTAGGAAATAAATAGATTGTAATATATGAGAATGTTTTATATTTTTAACATTATTATTGTTTTTATTAAAGATTTGTCTATGAGCCAGATGCAGCCATCAAAAGAGCCACATCTGGCTCACGAGCCATAGGGTTCCTGACCCCTGGTCTAGTGACTCTCATTAAAGAGATACATAGGGATTAGATTTCAAGAAATTAGAAACAAGCTATTCTCATTATAACTTCATTCTTTTGGTATCAATCTTTGAACTACTCATTTGATCTGAATCAAGTTAACCAGTTATGCTTTCTGATTTATTGGAACAAAATGTCTTTTTGTCTCTTTTCCTCTCTTTCTTTCTCAAGAAACTTACAAATTTTCCCTTGGATTTACTAGGTCACTGTAGAAGTGAACATCTGAAAATCTGGTTGCTTCAGTGTATAAAAATTAGGTTAATATTTTTTTCCAATTATATTTTGTACAAGAGCTATCTACTGTCAGAGGAATATTTTATGGAATTAAAAAGTCCTATGTTCTCATAAGACTTTATATGCAATCTTTATTTGAAAATATGAGCTCTGCCATAACTATTGGAATTACCTAGAATGACAGGTTAAACCCATGCTATTAAGATAACTTATGCTAGTTTGACCCCAGTGTAAAAGAACATTATCCCTGTAAACAATCTTTTTCTCATCACAAAAATTGAATTCATTCACCAGACCCCAAATCATTTGTAGTTATTAATATATCATTATAATTTCATGAAATTGAAGTATAGAATTAATTACCATTTTAATATTTAATTTTTCCTTTATATTTTATATTATATGTTATTAAAACCTTTTTTCTAGGTACAATAGACATAGAAATCTCAAATATCATGCCACTTAAGTGGAAAAATGACAAGTGTCATTGCCAAAACTAGAGTTTGGCAATTTTAATTTAGTACAATGTTAATTTAGAACAGTGTTAATTTAGTACAATATAGAAGTGTCAGTATGAATGGTGCAATTGTTATTTATTTATTTTTTAACCAACAAAGGGGCTTAGGCTTAGACTTGCTCTCGTCATTCAGCCTAATTAGAATGAGATTCAGAGGAAGACAAACTGTGTGCCCCAAAAATACACAGAATTGAAAATCAGAAACAGATTTCAGAAATACATGGCTTAATTGATGTCCTGAGGAATTGGAACAGCTGGAGGCCTTACTTCATTATGCCCTTCCTTTACACTGGGATAGAAGAGCATGATATGCTCTCTCTACTTGTGAAAACACCCACTATCTCCTTTCCCTATTGTAAACACATGGTCATATTTTCCCAGTTATAGACTCAGAATTTTTGAATAATTATCTGTTCCTGAAAGAAGTGGAAATTCTTTGGAGAAGTGAGAAGACTATATAGTACATATGTTGAGTTGCAACTCAAATTAAAAAGCACTGCTGGGTATTCCAAATAAAATTTCAGCCACTGTGGACAACAAATTCTCAAATTAACTGCAGATTATTTTTCAGTTGTGCTGATAATCAAATTAATGTCATCTTGACACATGGGATCAGAGTGAGAACAGATGAGGAATCATGCAAGGGGTTGCTATTCTCATTTAATAAGTGTGTAAAATCACTTGAGAAATTTTTCTACATGCAGAACTCCATAGAATATATTTGTTGTTTTAATTTATGCTATGTGAAATAAGCCAGGCAGATAAAGACAAATACCATATGATTTCACCTATATGTGAAATCTAATTAACACAATAAACTGAGGAACAGAATAGAAACAAACAGAAGTATGGACATGTAGGACAAATACAGCTGTCAGAGGGGAGGAAGGCAAGGGAACTAGATTAAAGAAGGCGAAGGGATTAGACAAAAATTTATATACATAACACACAGATACAGACAGGAGGGTGGCAGTAGCCAGAGCACAATGTGGGAAGGAGTTAGGGGGAGGAGGGCACAGAGTTGGGAGAGAAGGGGGAAAAGGGAGATGAAAAGAGACTTTGCTTCGAGTAGAGGGTGCATGATGTGGTGTGTAGATGATGCTAGATAGAGTTGTGCACTTGAAACCTTTATGGTTTGGCAAACCATGTCTTTCCAATAAATTTAAAATATATATGCAAAGGCAAAAGTTAAGAAAAAAATCTGATTCTTGTTTATTCCTTATGAATTTGTGTCCAAATCTATTGACTTAATCTACCCAAAATAACTTTAAGAGCTTCTGTGGTGTTTCAATTAACTGAGTAATAAAAATATGGATATTTTAGTTATGTCACTTCAGGGTTTATCTGAGGCATAAATTTAATAACAATTTGAAAGGAAATATAAAAGAATTGGCACCAAATTAAATTCATATGTTATAATTTCAATAAACAGTTCAATAATGGAAGGAAATTATAAGTAGTTGCCTGTTCTTATTCTAGAAATTGCACAAATGATAGAAATAAAGCTTACTCAGCCACTAATCAAGTTAAATAATTCCTAGTTGTAATGGGTTGTAATAGTGTCCTCTCAAAATTCATGTCTGCCTGAAACCTCAGAATTTGACCTCTTAGAAATTAGAATTTTTGCAGAAATAATTAGTTAGAATGAGGTCATATTAAATTATGGTGAACTGTAAATCCTATGACTGGTATCCTTATAAGAAGAGCAGAGAACACACAGACACATACAGGAAAGAAGGCCATATAACAATGGAGGCACAGATTAGAGTGAGCAGCTACAAGCAAAGAAACATCAAGAATTACTGGCAACCACCAGAAGCTAGGAGAGTGTCATGGGAAAGATTTCCTTCAGAGCCTCCAGGATGAACTAAGTTTGCTGATATCCTGATTTCAGACTTCTAGCCTCCAGCACTCTCAGAGAATAAATTCCTGTTGATTTAAGTCAACAGTTTTTCTCAGTAATTTGTTATGGCAACCTTAGAAAACAAATGCATTAGTTAAAAGATAACTTCGGGCATTAGTTAAAAGATAATTCATACAGTAAAAAGTGATCCAGGAAGCTGGGGTCAATTTTTCTATGCGTGGTTCTTCAAAAAGGGAAATTTGTGGTTATATTTGGTATGGACAGGATGCTCTTGTATGTGTTAAATTCTCCCAATATTAACTTGGGACATAAGACTGCTTTCTTCAGCCTCAAAAAGAAACAGAGTTAGCAAGCCAAAACAAAATTATACAAAAAACAGCAAGAAAAAATTCACCTGAGATGATTCTATATGTGCTATCATGAATTTAGAATAATTTGATGACACTGGTTTCCTAAATTCTACACTAAAATAAATACCAATTGGAATAAAGAGCTATAAATAAAACATTTTGAAAAAAATTACAAACATACAAGATATTTTATGATGTTAGAGAAGAGAAGAAACACAAAACATATAAGAATAGAATTTTTTTTTGTTATATTTGGCTTATCAAAGTTTTAAAATTTTATAAGACAATGTATACTAGGACTGATATAAAACTCAAACTGTCACTTGTCACCAACAATTTTCAAATCACCTACCATATCAATTATGGATAATAGAACATTAATTCTGTTTCAGAACATCATTCATTCACCAGCTACTCTCTTTGCTTCCGTAGGAACTAACCCCAGAGGTGACTCGTGCTGTTGATTTGGACCAGATTGCCCAGGTTGCTCTACTTTTAGAATTTCAGTCATCTAATCATATGTAAAGACTCTTGAACTTCACATGACATATTGCTATAAATTATTCTCATATTTTTTCTAGATATTTTTAAATGTAAATGTGGCAGAATCAGGTATTTGTTTCTATCTGATATTACTCAAATTCAGAGTCAATGCTTTTTAAAATCTTTCACATATAAGCATTTAAATGTGTGATTTCTGCATGTCTCAGCCTATTGATAACCAATGTTGAGGCTGGACAGGCCCTTCTGGTTCTTATTATGATTGCAAGACACCCTCAGCAATAAGTATTAAGAAACTTTGAAGGAACAAGGCTTGTTACACAACATACCCAGGCCACACAGGTAGTTGGCCAGTTGTGAGAGAAATTGAGATTGCGTGAACCTGATGTTCTGCTCTGATTGGGATTGAGGACGGTGGCTAGGATTTGCTGGCCTTATTCTTTATTGGTGAACACCCCTATAGATTCAATTAACAAAAAGAAAAACAGAGAGAGTAACTTAAAGCATAGAAAAATACATGCAGAAATTTAAAACACAAGAAGAAAGAAAAACAAGAGGTCAGTAATCTAAAGAGCCTTTGGGTTGAGGAGGTAGCCTGGCTCTTTATCTCATAGTCATATGGTTGATAATGTGTTTATTGGAGACAACTATCTTTGAAATTAATGCCTTGGCTATCAACATTTTAGTCATTTATTTGCATACACAGAAAAAATACCAACTGTCAAAACTTACATTAAAATATGCTGTTAAAACTACAAACACCTTTTTAGGAAAATGCACATAATCTTATACACCAACATACACATCTACACACATATGTTTACATACATGATTTTGTATATATGGTCTTTCTAAAATTCATCCTAACTCTAATGTTGGTTTTCTTAAGTTAACAATCTCTGCAGCCTGACCAAGTGGTGGTGCAGTGGATAGAGCAGTGGACTGGGACAGGAGGCCACAGGTTTGAAACCCCGAGGTTGCCAGCTGAGTGTGGGCTCATCTGGTTTGAGCAAAACTCACCAGCTTGAGCTCAAGGTTGTTGGCTTGAGCCCAAGCTCACTAGTTTGAGCAAGGGGTCACTCTGTCTGCTGTAGCCCCCTAGTCAAGGCACATATGAGAAAGCAATCAATGAACAACTAAGGGAACGCAACAAAGAATGATGCTTCTCATCTCTCTCCCTTCCTGTCGGTCTGTCCCTATCTGTCCCTCTCTCTGTCTCTCTCTGTGTCTGTCACACACACAGAAAAAATCACTTAAAATAATTTTCTCTAAAATGAATTCAATTCTATGTTGTCTATGAAACACCCCAATAAAAATAAGAAATTATAAATATAAAATATTTAGATAACACAAGCTGTTTAAGGTCAAATGTGCCTGCCCTATCATGGTGCAGTGGATAAAGTTTGGACCTGGAATGCTGAGGTTGCTGGTTCAGAACCCTGGACTTACCTGGTCAAGGCACATACAGGAAGAATCTACTATAAGTTGATGCTTCCCACTTCTCTCTCCTTTCTCTCTCTTTCCTTTCTCTAAAAATCAATAAATAAAATCTAAAAGAAATGAGATCAAATGCTTCTCCCTCCTTTTTTTTTTAAATACAATGATCTGCAGGATATCTATGCAGAAAACTTCTAAAAAGTAATGTAAATTTTTTACAACACTTTTTTACATTGTCATTATCTATATACTACAAACTCCTGCAAACACAATTCTTAAATCTAGTTTCCATAATAATTTGTTGGACAGGCCTGATTTCACAAAAATGTTGTTTCTCCATAAATCTATCTATAGCTCATCAGTGATAATGTTCTGGCATTTTACTGTCTTTTTGTGCATTTTTTTTTTCATTTCAAATATTTTGCTCATTAAAAGTAAAAGAAAACTCATGAAAATCATTGTATGTGGTCTTACTTCCTTTTGGAATCATTACATATTCCAAGTTTAAAACCATACTGCTTGATAAATAGTAAGTTCTCAAAAATGTATGTTAAATAAAACTTAACCAAATAATTCTATTTACCTTACTACATTAGCAAAAACTTTCAAATTATTATATACTTCCAAATTTATTATCTATATAAATGGAGAAAGTAAATACCTACCTTCCTAAATTGGTTTATGGATTAAGACAAGTTATGTAATACCATTTAACAAATTTCTTAACATATAGGAAGAATGTAATGTGGCTTCTTCTTCACTATCAAATCTTTTCTGTCTATAAATGTGATATATGCTAATATGCTGTGAATTATTTATGTATGATTGGTTTTTAAAAGCCCTGATGTCCCTCTCTCAATATATATATATATATATATATATATATATATATATATATATATATAAATTATTTTACCAAATGATAAATGCAGTGATGATTTACTCTACTATGTTGAAACTGAATTGAATTTATAAAACATTAACTTAGACACAACTTTAACATTTTTAAAATATATACTTTTATTTTATACTTTATGCTTATTTATAAGGAAAACTTGATAAATAAAAAATGGTTTTTAAAAAAAGTTAAAAATGACTTTTAAACCCCTGCCTCATACTTCCCTGTCTAAAAGTACTTAATGTTAAGTCCTTTCTTCCTCTTCACTAATTTGATTTCTAAGAACTAAATGTTATCAGTGGTTCAATGAAGGGTTGTTTAGACTTAATCTCACTTTTGTTATGTGTTGAAGAGTCATTTTTTATTGCAAATTTACCTATGTACGGAATATCTTTTTATTTTCCTCCCCATACTTCCCAGCTTCAATGTGTCTCCTATGTAGGTTTCTTGCCCTATGCCTTCCAATACAGTTCCTCTGTTGAAAGAACTAACAGAAGTTAAGAATATGGGAAGAAAATACTTTTTCTTCAAAGTGAAAGAAAACAAGCACTCATTTATGTTTGGAGCACTGGAGTTCAAGAACGATCATCTCTTCATGATATGTAAAGACCACTCCAGAAAACTATCATCTCAGTGGGAGGTCCATCTGCTCATCATTCATTAAGTCCTGTTTTGTTCTCCTCAGTCTTGATAGCAAAAAAAAAAATAATAAATTTAAATATGATAATATAATTATGTAAGAAATATGTCTACATACACTTTAATTTAGTTTTTCAGTCTTGAGTAAACTCATTGGCTTATTTAGAAGGCTAAACAACATTAGTAAAAATACATATTTGATTTGCTTGTATAAAGTGGTAAACAATCAGAGTATTGTTGTGTGGAGACAGATGAGCAAAAGAAGCATCAGAATAATTAAAGACAAGCCCAAGAAAGGTTAATGTTAAGCATACACATGCCTTTATTTTGTCCACATTAGAATATAGAGTGAGAAGAGACTAATTATTGAATCCAAATTACTGCCTCAACAGATCTTTCCATGTTGAAACAATAATAATAGATGATCACCAAAATACCTCAAGAAATGCAAAATATTTAAGAAGTTTGGGACCTTTTTATAATATGATACATGCAAAATGCTCCAGTATAGAATTAAAAACATGAACAACAAAGAGCATTATGAAAGAGAAGGGAAAGCACAGATTGAGAAGATTCTAGGCAGATAATAGATAATCTGAGGGGTGGTGAGAATACAGAAAATATTTTTTTTTTTTTGTATTTTGGGAGCTGTGGAATATATAAACACTAGATAAGTATTTTCAAACTTATTCCTGGAACCCCTTTTACTCAGTGGATGTAAATGTCGTAGGCACCATTAACTAGGGAATACACTAATATTTACTTATTAGGAAAAGTCTAGGCCCTGGCTGGTTGGCTCAGTGGTAGAGCATCGGCCTGGCGTGCAGAAGTCCCGGGTTTGATTCCCGGCCAAGGCATACAGGAGAGGTGCCTATCTGCTTCTCCACCCCTCCCCCTCTCCTTCCTCTCTGTCTCTCTCTTCCCCTCCCGCAGCCAGGGCTTCAAAGGAGCAAAAGATGGCCCGGGCGCTGGGGATGGCTCCTTGGCCTCTGCCCCAGGCTCTGGTCGAGACAGAGTGATGCCCAGGATGGGCAGAGCATTGACCCCTGGTGGGCGTGCCAGGTGGATCCCGGTCGGGTGCATGCGGGAGTCTGTCTGACTGCCTCCCCATTTCAAGCTTCAGAAAAATACAAAAAAAAAAAAAAAAAAAAAAAAGAAAGAAAAGAAAAGTCTAGAAGAAAGAGTGATTCTTCAGAATGAAATAGAAGTGAATAACATGGTAGAATCAGTACTTTTCACAACTCAAATTTCTAATAAATTAACAAGCCCAGTGGAAAAGATTCTGCCTATGTACATGAATTAATATCCTATCTCTAGCATTCCTCACCATAATTTGTTGGGTAAATTCACAAACTCCTTTTAATCTTTATATAAATAAAACGAAGGGTATAGTACCTAACTCATAGGGTATTTGTGAAGGTGAAATAAGGTAACGCATTAAAAGAATTCCATAAAATTTATGGCACAAATATGTTGATTGTTATTCATGGTTTGACTCTTATTATAGAACTGTGACACAATACAGTATAAGTAAAAACAATAGATTAAATTTACTATCATAAGTTTTTCAAATCCTTTTTATTCTGCTATCAACCAAAATCTGGTTTCTATTTTGTTTTGTAGTGATTAAAATCACTATTTATTGATATTTCCCAATGACTAAATTTAATTATCCCTTTCTAGCTCCTATATTTTTGACTGCAAGGAGAAATTTGGCAATTTTTATGTTTCCTCTGTTTGAAATTTTATTTGTCTCAGTTCTATTAACACATAAGTATTGTTTCTCAAATTTGATTACTATCTCCAATATTTTCAATACTGATGATTTCTTGGATTCTGTTTTGTTATTTTTCTGTTTTTCAACCTACAAATTTACTTAGTGTGGCTCCATATTAAACTCCAATATTCAACATTCTGATTTAACATTCAGAGGAAGAAAATAAATATTTGCCTTCTGGAGTTGTAGTCTGACCCCAGGAAAAGTGCACATCCTTAGAAAAGATCAATTTGCATTAAAGATCTGTTTGAAGATGTGATGTCAAAGAAGTTAATGCTAAAGTGTTATGAAGAAGGCTGAGGACTCCATGCTTGGGGCAGAGAAGTGGCGCTGGAATTAGGGATCGCCACTTCAGAAAGGTTGCTGGGAATCTGCAGAGGGAGACAGAAATTTCTGGTTTCCCCATGGACTCTCCTTTGCATCCCAGCCATTGCCTGGCTTTACCTGTTTGCTGGGAGCTGTGAGGTATACAGCTCCCTTCTCCACAACCCTTCCTCCCAGCCAACACCTTCAACGCTCAGCTTTAACTTTCTTTTCCCCTGATATCAAATTCCATATGAACACATCTGTGATAGCCTTCATCAAGGGATATTTTGCTTGTTCTGCATCTTTCTAGGCATGTGTTCATGAGTTATTAGACAAGAAACTGTTTTATTCATCTTTACTCTTCCAGTGCCTGAAAATATCTCTTAATGGGTCCTTAGGAAATGCTGACTGGAAAGGATTCTGGGCATTGAGGGAAGCAGGAGCCTCAGGTTGCCAAGGCTCCTTATGCTCTGAGCATCTGTGCTTTTGAGACCTCAGGATAGGGTGCCAGGAGCCTCCCCTTCCTTCCGGTTATGATGTTAATTCTGGGACTTGAGTGATTCTGCTCAAACACATCTCCATGTGCATTAAATTATGCCTATTTTTTTTCTTCCAGGATTCCCTTTTCTCATGGGCATGTGATTTTTTAATTTATTTTTCGTATTTTTTTTCTGAAATGAGAAGCGGGAAGGCAGAGAGACTCTACATTTGCCCGACCAGGATCCACCTGGCATGCCCACCAGGGGGCGATGCTCTGCCCATCTGGGGTGTTGCTCCACTGCAATCAGAGCCATTCTAGCACCTGAGGTAGAGGCCACAAAGCCATCCTCAGTGCGTGGGCCAACTTTATTCCAATGGAGCCTTGGCTGTGGGAGGGGAAGAGAGAGAGAGAGAAAGGAGAGGGGGGAGGGGGGAGAAGCAGATGGGCGGCTCCCCTGTGTGCCCTGGCCTGGAATCGAACTCGGGACATCCATGGGCCAGGCGGCGCTCTACCACTGAGCCAACCGGCCTGGGCCCATGGGTACGTGATTTTTATTTGCTCAATGTGGTTCTTTCTCTTCTGCCCATCAAGTAGATGGTGTTTAGCATTTACTGATTTATCAGCACAAGAAAAAGGGATGCTTTTTAGCCATTTGGAAAATTGTTCACACATGTGCCTTCCTGATCATTTATAAGCAGTTCTGCGTGGAGGCTCCATGCAGAAGCTCCCCCTCATGTGTACAGGGGTTACTTCAAAGCGAATGTCTTGAGAGGATGCAAAGTCCTGAACATCTAAAATCAGTGTCATGAAAAGGCACAAAGATTAGGTACTGAACAGATTTTAGCACTTCTGTCATATCTGAATCCTTAATTCACGTTTCTGCCATTGTTTTCAACACAAACTCCTTCTGAAATGAACAGAAATGGGAGCCTTGATATTTGGTCGTTTTGAAGAGCTGCAGTGAGAACCAAGGAGTTGCCACTTTTAATCTGCCTTAGTATTGGGGTGCGAGCTATTGTGGGAGCATGTATCATTTGTGATGGTAGCTACCATAGGCCAGGAAAGGGCGGGTCCACAGGGAGCATGCTGAGGACAAGGATAACTAAGACGGAACACCCATCCTTCTGCTCCTGCCTCTGCACTGCACAGCGTGCCCTTCCGAGGGAACCTTCACGCTCCTTCCAGGCTCTGATAAGAAGGCCCCTCCTAGCTGTTGGGGGCGTCTGCTGGAGGTCTTCCCTGGGTGTGGGCTGATCCTTATGATCTGTGTTTACTACTGTATGTATAACGAGAAGCAACCATAAGAAGAGAAAGACAAGCATTTGTATGCAGGCAGTCGGATGGCAGTGAGGTAAACGCAGCACTGCTCACACTACACCTGGCCAGAACCAACATGGAATGCTGATTTTTCTCACCATCTTCTTTAGAAATCTTCTTCCTAGTGGCCCACCTGATGTTGTTAATGTTAGAGGCAGTATAGCATTGCAATTAAATACTTAAGTTTTGGAGACAGCCCTGTGTTCAAATCCATTTATTGATGGATGCATTTTCAATTTATAATCCATGGAACTCTTTAGGGAAGCCACTTTTATGGGCTTCATTCCTTTCATCTATAGACTGGGCATATTAATGCCCAAAGCATAGATTTTTAGAGTTAATGCATGAATGGAAAGTACTTTGCACAATGACTTGCACATATTCAGCAGTCAGTGGCAGGGGGGTTCTGTCTTCAATGGCTGCAGCAGCATCACTATGATTGCTCTTTGACCTAGATGGATGTGGTAATATATATAATAAGGTACCCAGGTCAGAAAAAAATTCACATGTTTTAACCACACACCATATATGGTCACATACACAACAAATACTCCTATTTCTATTGAGCTTCCCAACTCATGTTCCCAATATGCTACTCAATATTTTCACCTACATGAACCACAAGTACAATGAACTTGTTATTTATTAACACTTAAATTATCTTTCCAAACAGGAGCCAGTAGCTCAAAGACAAATTTGAATCCTCAAAGTAGGAGTGATTAGTTTCAAGTAGACTTAATCAGAATTGTCTTATGTGAACATGTAGATGTCAGATTGAATATAAACAGGATAATTTTAAAAACCAGTAGGGAAATTATAAAAACTGATAGGGAAACTGAGTAGTGTATCTTATGCTATAATGTACATACACATTTAATCCCTTAAATTTATGGTATATACAGTGTGCTTTCAAAATACAGGGTAAGGCAAAAGTAGATTTACAGTTGTTCTTATGGAAAATAGTATAATAATCAGAAGAAGTCCAATGCGCTCTCCATTGCGCCATGGAGCCACCTACAATAATCAATACCAGAATAAACTCCATTTTGCATCCTCATAACTGTAAGTCTACTTTTGCCCCACCTTGTATAATATATACATATATGTATAGATAACATACATGTATATTATTCATATGTATATAATGGGTATGTGTGTACATATATGTGTGTAAAATGATATCTTAGAAATCACAAATGGTTATTATATTATTTCAATGATATAATTTTTTGTCATATATATTACATGCTATTTGGAATTTAACATAATTATATGCAATATATTGGTCTTTATTATTTATTTATTTATTTATTTAAAATTAATTTAATGGGGTGACATTAGTAAATCAGGATACATATGTTCAAAAATAACATGTCCAGATTATCTTGTCATTCAATTATGTTGCATACCCATCACCCAAAGTCAGATTGTCCTCCGTCACCTTCTATCTGGTTTTCTTTGTGCCTGTCCCCGTCCCCTCTTTCCTCTCCCTTCCTCTTCTCCTGCCCCCACCCTGTAACCACCACACTCTTGTCCATGTCTCTTAGTCTTGTTTTTATGTCCCACCTATGTATGGAATCATGCAGTTCTTAGTTTTTTCTGATTTACTTATTTCACTTCGTATAATGTTATCAAGATCTCACCATTTTGTTGTAAATGATCCAATGTCATCATTTATTATGGCTGAGTAGTATTCCATAGTATATATGTACCACATCTTCTTTATCCAGTCATCTATTGAAGGGCTTTTTGGTTGTTTTCATGTCTTGACTACTGTGAACAATGCTGCAATGAACATGGGGTTGCGTGTGTCTTTACGTACCAATGTTTTTGAGTTTGGGGAGTATATATCCAGTGGAGGGATTGCTGGGTCATTTGGTAGTTCTATTTTTAGTTTTCTGAAGAGTAACCATACTTTCTTCTATAATGGTTGTATTACTTTACATTCCACCAACAGTGGATGAGGGTTCCTTTTTCTCCATAGCCTCTCCAACACTTGCTATTAGCTGTCTTGTTGATAATAACTAATCTAACAGGTGTGAGGTGGTATCTCATTGTAGTTTTGATTTGCATTTCTCTAATAACTAATGAAGATGAGCATCTTTTCATATATCTGTTGGCCATTTGTATTTCTTCCTGGGAGAAATGTCTGTTCATGTCCTCTTCCTATTTTTTATTGGATTGTTTGTTTGTTGTTGAGTTTTATGCATTCTTTGTATATTTTGATATTAGGCTCTTATCTGAGCCATTGTTTGATATTCATCTCCCATTTAGTTGGCTTTCTGTTTGTTTTGTCAATTTCTCTTGCTGTGCAAAAGCTTCTTAGTCTGATGTGGTCCCATTCATTTATCTTTGCCTTCACTTCCCTTGTCTTTAGAGTCAAATTCATAAAGTGCTCTTTAAAACCAAGGTCCATGAGTTTAGTACCTATGTCTTCTTCTATGTACTTTATTGTTTCAGGTCTTATATTTAGGTCTTTGATCCATTTTGAATTAATTTTAGTACAAGGGGCAAACTGTAGTCGAGTTTCATTCTTTTGCTTGTGGCTTTCCAGTTTTCCCAGCACCATTTGTTGAAGAGGCTTTCTTTTCTCCATTGTGTGTTATTGGCTCCTTTATCTATTATTTGACCATATATATGTGGTTTTATTTCTGGACTTTCTATTCTGTTCCATTGGTCTGAGTGTCTATTTTTCTGCCAATACCATGCTCTTTTGATTGTTGTGGCTCTATAATATAATTTGAAGTCAGGTATTGTAATGCCCCCAGCTTCGTTCTTTTTCTTTAGGTTTGCCTTAGCTATTCGGGTTTTTTTTATAATTCCATATAAATCTCTTGATTTTTTTGTTTCATTTCTTTACAAAATGACCTTGGAATTTTGAAGGGAAATGCATAAAATGTGTATATCGCTTTGGGTAATACAGTCATTTTGACTATATTTATTCTTCCTATCCAAGAACAAAGAAAATTTTTTCATTTCATTGTATCTTTTTTGATTTCTCTTAACAATGCTTTGTAGTTTTCATTATATAGGTCTTTTACATTCTTTGTTATGTTTATTCCTAGGTATTTTTTGTTGTTGTTGCAACCGTGAAGGGGATTATTTTTTTGAGTTTGTTTTCTAATGTTTTGTTCTTGGCATATAAAAAGGCCATGGACTTCTGTATATTAATTTTGTATCCTGCAACCTTACTTTATTGGTTTATTGTTTCTTGTAATCATTTTGTGGAGTCATTTAAATAAGATAAATGGCAAACCTGCCTGACTAGGCAATAGCACAGTGGATAGAGCATCAGACTGAGATGCGGAGGACCCAGGTTTAAAATCCCAAGGTTACCAGCCTGAGCAAGAGTTCATCCAGCTTGAGCATGGGCTCACCAGCTTAAGCGTGAAGTTGCTGGCTTGAGCTTTGGATCATAGACATAACCCCATGTTTTCTGACTTGAGTCCACAGGTCAATGGCTTGAAGCCCAAGGATGCTGGCTTGAGTCCAAAGTCACTGGCTTGAGCAAGGGGTCACTGCTGTAAGCCCCTGGTCAAGTCACATATAAGGAAGTAGTCAATGAACAACTAAGGTGCCGCAACAATGAATTAATGTTTCTCATCTTTCTCTATTCTTGGCTGTCTGTCCCTATTTGTCCCTCTCGCTGACTCTCTCTCTCCCTGTCTCTGTCACACACATACATAAGAATGGCAAACCTTATTTCAAATGCAATAAATTATAAGTGACATGCTAAGTTTATAACATTTTAATATTTTATAAAATATATACCTCCATATTAAATTTGGCCTCAATTTTACCATTATAAAATTCACCGGTTATGAATGTCAAACAAAAATTTTAAATTACATTACCTAAAAAAATAAAAAAAACACATTTATTTTTAATATCAGTAAAGTAATAACATTATGAATTAAATAGATTATAAAATGATTTTAAAACATCAAGAATGTAACTCTGAGGTTACTAATTGCATATAATAAATATGATTGTATTATTTTCTAATTTCTATTATAATGAGGGTCATATTTAACTTCTGAGAAACCCTTGTGTATTAGCACAATATGATAAAATAGTTAGAAAAAAATACTCATCAATTAATGAGCCCAGGGCTATTAAATATATTTACCATGGAAATAAATTCCATGGCTTTTACTAACAATGAATTGTCATAAGAGATCAAATATAAACTCAAGTTATATAATACATTCTGAGTTATAAAGAGTAAGGAATAAAACATCATTTAATAGTATAACTTTTACTTTGATATGAATTTTTGCATGTATCATTTATAAATCTCTTTAAATGTTTCTAGTATTAAAAAGAATGTGCTTTTGTTTAAATTAGGAATAAATTTATTAATGTAAACAAATTTCTCAAGAAGCAATTAAATGTATTCAACTTGTGATTTGGTTTTAATCACAAATCATTTTACAGGGTTGGGCAAAAGTAGGTTTACAGTTGTGAATATGCAAAATAGTTTATGCTTGTATTATTATTTATTAATATGTGTATTGTTTGCCACAGAAACAACTTCTTTTTCCCCAACCTGTATAAACTTATGTCATACTTATTTGAAATAAATGCCTATTAAACTATTTTCTTTTCTCATATCCAAGAGAGTACTAGTAATACTTATTCTTGAAAGAGGAAGAAGGAAAATGTGTCATAGTTGCAAACCATATTTCTATCAAACTGTTGCCAACCAATTAAATTAAAATTTAGCAAATGTGTATTGGCCGCCTGCCATGTAATAAAGATTTTTAGGTGCTTTTGGATTAAATATAAAAGAGAGATACATTTTATATATGTAACACAGAGGAACAGTCTGTATTTTCTGGCACCTTCTTACTTGTATTAGTCATGAAATAGCCTAACTTGTGGTAATCTAAAGTTGGAACTGACAGTGTATAGTTAATATTATCTGTATGTCTATGCATGTGTGTATGCATAAAAAACACTTCTCAAGAGGCTGTTAAGATTTGACCAGTGGCTCAGTGGATAAAGTGTTGGCCTGGTTTATGGACGTCCCAGGTTGGATTTCTGGTCAGGGCACACAGAAGTGACTATCTGCTTCTCTTCCCCTCTCTCTCCCTACCTCCCCCTCTTCCCCTCCTTCCAGCACATCAGCCTCAAGAGATAAAAATAGCTCTATACTGGAGCACTGGCCCCAGATAGGGTTGCCTGGTGGATCCCTGTTGAGGCCCATGCAGAGTCTGCCTCACTATCTTTCCTCCTCTCATCTAAAAACAATGCTGTTAAATATTTGCGTCACTTTCTGGATAGACAGACAGCTAGGTAGGTTAGTCAATATACATCAAAGGTTCACTATTTCTTTTTGTTCTGACTTAATTAAAGGCTAATATTTATATCCACAAAATGGATGATATTTAATTAATTTTTATATACAATTGCTTGTGTGTGGATTGTGATTTAAGTTGTCAGGCACCTAATTCTTGAAATTAAGTTTTGAAAAAAAAATGAGGACTATCAAGAATCTGGGTGAATGTCTTATAATGCTCTTGTTAGTGACTATGACTTGTTCTTTAAGTAATTGGCTAGTAATGTCAGAAAATGACAAGATATTTGCATTTTCTAAATGTTGTGAGTTAAATTTGCTTGCAAAATTCTAAGTATTTAAATATACTTTCAAAATTTTAAAAATCATAATTAGTTCAACAGATATATTCTTGTTGAAGTCTGAACTCTATGTGTAGTACAATGTTAATTGTCACTAATAGGAGGCCAAATTTCTTATATAGAATTTACATTTGCAAACAGTCATATATATATAGCATATAGTAATCATTACTGTTCTACTCTCTAGCGGTATTTCAATCATTCTTTCTGAAAGAATATTCCTCCATTTAACCTCAGAATTGTGACAAAGATGAAAAATATTTCATCTTCCATTTCTGTTCTTTACTTGAAGCTAAGTATGCTCATATTTTAAAGAAGCTTAAGTTATGCATGTATGAAATATGAAAAACTATGTCTTTTCTTCAAGAAAAATTATAAAATTCTGGAAATTTTGTACATAAAGTAATCTTTAATTCTGTCTCACTGGTCCATTAAACCTTGTGTTCATATAATCAGGAAAAAGTTTATTCTTTATATAAAAATTCATATTGTGAATATAAGAGCACAGTTAATCACAGTAATTGCAAGTATTCTCAGATAGTAAGCTAGTATCTTCTTATTTTATCATGTGATTCACCTACATTTCTGTGAAGGTGGTGATCATGGAATATCTGATCATCACTAACAGTGCTAAGACTGTGAGTTTAATTATAGTGATCAGGAAGGTGGAAATTTTTTCTAATTAAAGACATTCAGACTGAGTTTTTACTATGTGTGTGTGTGCATTTTACCAGTATGTGCTCATATTCCATACTGATTTTGGAAAATTAAATAATATTTAGTACATTATGTGACCTAACAATGTATTAAAGTAGCAATTATATAAACCTAAAACCAATACAAAATAAATAAAAAATAAAGTATAATTTAAAACAAAAATTAAAATAAAGTAACAATTTTTTTTTAATGGGTGTACAACTGTGAACTGGGTTTTTTTTTTTAATTTTTTATTTATTCATTTTAGAGAGGAGAGGGAGAGACAGAGAGAGAGAGGGAGAGACAGAGAGAGAGAAGGAGGGGAGGAGCTGGAAGCATCAACTCCCATATGTGCCTTGACCAGACAAGCCCAGGGTTTCGAACCGGCAACCTCAGCATTTCCAGGTCGATGCTTTATCCACTGCGCCACCACAGGTCAGGCCCTAAAGTAACAATTTTGACAGAGCAAATAATAAAAAAGAATCCAGTAAAACTGGAGAGAAACATATTATTAAATTGTAAATCATTAGGCAAATTCTTAAATCATAGCCACTTCACTAAAATTAATTAATATATTTCAGTGCATAAAACTAAGAAATTAGGTCAGGATAAATTGTAGAACTTTCCGTTGTATTTTTTAAGTTTACTAATTTTTAAAGCAAAGTAAAAACTGTATGCTTTGAAAATGAAACTGTGAAATGGTTTTTTTTGCCCAACTTTAATATTAAAAAGGAAGAAAAACAGAAGATAAAAACACTTGTAGTCATCTTATGTTTATAACGTAAGGACAAAAAGGATACATAACATCTTATTAAATTATTATTTATATTTTTATTTGTTTAGTTTTTCTACCTTTTCCATAAACGCTTATCAGTAAAATATTTTTGCATAGAACAACTTATAAAATTAGTATACTTATTTAGTATTTGTAATCCTTGTTTTTTTTTTTTATAAATTTTTATTAATGTTAATGAGATGACATTAATAATTCAGGGTACATATATTCAAAGAAAACATGTCTAGGTTATCTTGTCATTAAATTATGTTGCATAACCCTCACCCAGAGTCAGATTGTCCTCCGTCACCCTCTGTCTAGTTTTCTCTGTGCCCCTCCCCCTCCCCCTAACTCTCTCCCTCCCTCCCTCCTGCTTCCTCCCTCCCCCCACCCCTGGTAACCACCACTCTCTTGTCCATGTCTCTTAGTCTCGTTTTTATGTTCCACCAATGTATGGAATCATGTAGTTCTTGTTTTTTTCTGATTTAGTATTTGTAATCCTTGTAATTTAACCATAGTCAACTAACCATTGCTCAAATACATATATAAAAGCATATTCAGCATATATTGTTTAAAATACCACAGTTTTAAAACAAGCAGTATTTTTATCATTAACAAATTGCTTACATTTATTATAAATTCATACATTAAAGAAATACTAAAGAGTTGTAAAATAACTATGGAGTTCTCTTCTTACGGAATAAATATGTAACAATTCATGTATAATCAGGAGACATAATCATATATATGCTGAGGAGTAAATTTGGAGCTCAAAAGCAACATTGATAATTGCATAATATATAGCTCATAATGCTATAGGAAAAATATCAGGTCACAGAATCACAGCTATAGTGTATATCCTTTTTTACAAATATTACTAAGCTAGGTTGTTTTCTCTGTGCAAATCTCTTGCTCTTGTGGAGAATACAAGTACAGCTATTTCCAACCAGTGTGCCACAAGCATTAAAACATGCAGTACTTGACTATCTCACTAGGGGCACTATTCTCTTTTCCCTTATATTGTCAAACAAACAAACAAAAAAATGACACCAGTCAACACAATAGTTGTCTAATGTGAGTAAATCAAAATTATACCTATCTTTTGTCATATTGACAAAAGTTATATATTTTGGTGTGCCACAGGATTATACTAATTAGTTATGTGTGCCACGAGATGAAGAAGGTTGAAAATCGCTGTTCTAGTATATTTGTGTTA
This sequence comes from Saccopteryx leptura, assembly GCF_036850995.1. Classification (NCBI taxonomy): domain Eukaryota; kingdom Metazoa; phylum Chordata; class Mammalia; order Chiroptera; family Emballonuridae; genus Saccopteryx; species Saccopteryx leptura. Next base: position 174,998,945 of record NC_089504.1, on the reverse strand, counting down.
TGCAAAAAAAATACATGCAGATAGATATATCTAATATACAGTGAATTCACAGTGTTATTAAAATCATTATCCTCAATGACAAAGATATTCTAGGATCAGTTTGTAATGCTGGTGGTTGAGGCCAGGTAGGTTCGCATTAAATTTGGACTGCTGGGAGAGGAATGTGGAGCCGAAAAGCACTGGGCCAAACTCATTTAATGGAGGTTCACAGAGACAGGTGAGTGAATAAACAAAGAAAAGCCTGCTTTTTGCAGTGGCGGGCAAGGGATCAGGAAAACCGCAGCTGAGGGAATCAGTAAACTGCACCTCACAGGGGAGGACAGTGATCTGGGAGAATCAGCACTGCAGGAAAGCACCCACCCCTTACATAGACCATATAAACATGGCACTGCCACATGCTCACACACTCATCAGGCAAAGTGCTTCCAGTGAGCAAGCCTAACACAGCTGTTTCCACACGTTCCACCCCTTTATAGTTGCTCACCTCACAATCTACAAGACAGGTATCTTCCAGGATGCTCCCTGTGCGAGGAATGAAGTACATTACATAAACAGAAACAGTACAGACTACAGCAACAGAATTAAAAAAGCACAAGCTATGGGCAAAATGAGAGGATTGTCAGTGGCACCAAGACAGGCAAATCTTTCTGTTCTAGCAGAATACAGGCCAGAGTTTTGTCCATAGACATCACAGTAAGCTGGTACCAGAGGCTACCCCAGGTGGGCATACCAAACTTTATTGGCCTGTATACCAAGATCTGTGGGTTTTATGAGTAAAAAAGTGGGAGTACTCATTATAGGCCATAAAGAAATTACAAAGGTGCCCTTCATAAGACTCACTCAAGGGATAATACACTTCTATCTTAGGTGGCCATGTGCTGGTTGCCTGGGGAGTTAACTGGAGGTCTGCCTCTAGCCCCTTAACCCACAGTGCCAACAAGGTCACCTATCATAGATGGGGACCTGTACAGTCCAGGGCCAAGTCCATTGAAGCCATTGGCCTTTAAGGAGGGCTGTTGGGGCAGGCAGAAGAACGTTTCCCTGTCATCCAAAGCTTGGCTTGAAAAAGCATCCTTGATGTGTATCTGCAACCGGATAAAAGCAGCTGCTTGGTGCAGGAGGGCCTACATTGGAGCTGCCCTTTCTTCACCGTCAAGGTCTCTCATTCAAAATTCTAAGTACCATCAACAAGTGGCATGCCCATCCAGTAAGGGAGCTGGTGCTCCACTCCTGTCATAGTCTCTGCTTTAAGAGTCCATTATACCACTGAGTGATACCAGCTTATGGTGGGTGGTAAGGAACAGGTAGTGAGTCCATTGCTTCACCACAAAACCAGTGAAGTTTGTACTGTTGTCACTTTCAAGGACTAGTAGCCACCCATACACACCACTCAGGCAGTCCAGAGCCTGTATGACTGCCCTCTCATCTGGGTTATGAGCGGGGTAAGCAGCAAGCAGATCAATGGCAGTATTTACACAGGTGACTGCATACTGGTACCTGTCCAACTTTGGTAAGAGTCCAATGATGGCCTGACCAGGCGATGGCACAGTGGATAGAGCACTGGACTGAGATGCAGGGGACCCAGGTTCAAGACCCCGAGGTCGCAGCTTGAGCGCAGGCTCATCTGGTTTGAGCAAAGCTCAACAGCTTGGACCCAACGTCACTGGCTTGAGCAAAGGGTTACTCAGTCTGCTGTAGCTCCACAGTCAAGGCACATATGAGAAAGCAATCAATGAACAACTAAGGTGTTGCAACCAAAAACCGATGGTTGATGCTTCTCATTTCTCTCTGTTCTTGTCTGTCTGTCCCTATCTATCCCTCTCTCTGATTCTCTCTCTGTCTCTGTAAAAAAAAAAGAAAAGAAAAAAAAAAAGAGTCCAATGATGTTTATCTGTCACTTGTGTCAGTGGAACATGACCTCTCTGGATCTACCCAGGTGCCAAGTGACACCAGTTGTCTCCTTGGAACACACTGCACATTGATTGCAAGCTTCAAGTAACTGCATAGGACACAGGCAAGTTCCATGCTTGAACTATAGCCCACATAGTTTTCTGTCCCACATGGAGCAGATGCTGGTGGAGCCATGGCACCATATCACTTGTGGGTGCAGTCTCAAACTATCGCACCCTTTTTAAGGTGTCTGCCTTGTTATTGCCAGGATGGGCTAGAAAGGCATGCCCTGTGACATGATATACTGTCACCTGCTTCTGGTGTCCTGTTTCCCATAAGTCTTGCCATATGACATGACCCCACAGCAGATGCTATATTACCATCCACTGGTTAATGGACCAAGTAGTTTTCCAAAGGCTTAGGCCACAGTAGACAGCCCAGTTGTCAGAGGTGAAGGTTTATTATGGGCAACTAGCCATACAGCTCTTAATTCAGCCCATTGGCTGCTTTGGCCTGTACCTGGGTCTATCTAAATAGACTAGTGGCCAGATGGAAGGCTATGGCTGTCCACTTAGCAGGTTAGCCCCTAGTAGTACCATCAGTATACCAGGCATCCTTGAGGATGGGCGGCCGCCCCTCCTGATAGAGGCTGACTTTAGGTTCTGCCTCCTGAGTCCTAGTTCACCTGATTCTAAGGTTGTATAAGGGACTGGACCCAAGATTTCCAGCAGTTCTTCCCTCAATGGACTGGTGCTAAGAGCACAGCATTGTTGCAAGTATGCACCCCACTTGGCCAGGGTGGATGTTTGGGCCATACCAACTACATGGTTTTGTTGTGCAATCTCTCACCCATCCTGCAATAGGTGTAACTTGACTGTAACTGGAGTTGTGGTTGTAATACTCTCAGTGGCTAGGAGGGCAGTATACACAACTGCCAGCTGTTTCTCCACTAATGAGTAATGAACCTCAGTGCCTTTCTATAATTATGACCCAAACCCAATAGGTTGCCATAGCTCTCTGTCCATTGCCACAAGCCCCATCCAAACCCCTCTGAGGTTACATGAACATCCAGTTCACAGAGCCTGGAAGGATCAAACACATTCAAAGCCTGTGCCACCTTCCCAGTTCTCTTAGCTGCTGCAAACGCACAGTCCAATCCCAGCAAACCCCATTCCAAATAAGGTTCTATAAGGGGAACAGTAACTGAGCCAAATGGAGTATGAATGCTCGCTAATACCCCAACAGACCAAAGAATTCCTGTAACTGCTTTACTGTAGTGGGCACAAGGAATGCCTGCATCTTATCTATGTGTCAGGAATAACCTTTGTCTTACCCGGCCAGAAAACCCCTAAGAATTTAACAGATAACCTAGGTCCCTGTAATTTGTGTTCATTGACAGCTCAGCCACACATTTTCAAATGAGATAGCAGGGTAAGGACTGCTTGCTCCAATTCTGGAAGAGAATCACTAGTTAGCATAATATCATCAATATAATGGTACATACAAACCACCTCTGCCTGTTTCTATTTAGCCAGGTCAGCAGCCACCAGCCTGTGACACAAGGTGGGGCTACGCAAATAGCTCTGGGGTAATTCTGTAAAGGTTCATTGCTGCCCTTCCCAAGTGAAGGCAAATTGGTCTTGTCTCTTTACAACTATACCAATAAAGAAAAAATTCATTAGCCAAATCTGTCACAAGGTGGTATGTCCCCAACTCATGGCTTAGCCATTTCATCAGGTTAGCTATCTAGAAAATAGCAGCATGCAAAGGGGGAACAACTTTATTAAGTTTTCTGTAATCTATTCTCATTCTCCAGGTTCCATCTGGTTTGTGCACAGGCCATACTGGGGAGTTGTTAGGGCTGTGTGCTGGCTGGATGATTTCCACCTTTTCCAATTTAAGGATAGTCCCTGTGATTTTTTCTTCACTGCCTGGCACACAGTACTGCTTCATGCTAGTACTGGGGAATGGGTAATTGCAAGGAGGAATGTGCTGTGTGTCCCCACAACACTGCCTTGACAACCCAGACTGGCAGCTGAAACTCCGTGGCTGGAGTTTCCAAACACAGTCCTTGTAAGATATCTACCCCCAAAATATATTCAGGAATAGGAGATACATATACTTTGTATGGTTTAGAAAGCAGTATTCTTATCCCCAATAGGATAGTTATTGGTTTCACTCAAATAGTTTGGGCCACTGGAGTCCCAATGAACTGCTCTGGGTTCCCATAGAGGAAACATTCTGTACTTGCATCCACCAAGGCCAACACCTATTATACATTAGAAGAGGACCAGTGGATTGCCAGTTTCATGTGAGGTCTCCAAACCCCACTCATCCCTGTTAGACAGGTCCCTCAGCCTTCCCTCTATTCAAACTGGAACAGTGAGCCTTTAGGGTCCTCCTCTCCTTTGGCTGTCTCCATCATATAATCCTATAAACATGCCACCTGCACACCAACCGTTTTATCGGTAGCTTCTAGGGCTGTTCATCTCAGCAGTTGGAACCTCTGTTCTGGTTTAAGCTGCTGCCAAAGCTCCAAAATAAATTTATTAGGCTTTACATCTAATTTCTCCCTATCTGCCCTAGCTGCAATAAAATCTACCCACATCTATAGAGCATTCAGGTAACCTTTACTGGCCCATTTTTCCTGTTAGTTGTGGGAGCAGCACAGACAGCAGCCCTCACAGCTCTATGATTCTGTGCTGCCTCCAGCTCTCCCAAATCTGTTACCATCTGTGTAACTGTGCTGATGGGCTGTCCCATATAGGGGCCCAGGATAGCACTAGCAACACCAAAAGGGCAGATGAAGTTCTACAGAAAATAAGATCCCTCATCTTTGCTGTAAACACTTCCTCATCTGGCCCATGGTACCTCGAGTTGAAAGCAGCATTTTTCATACCTAGTTCCCAAAGGACCTTTACTAGCTCATGATAGCACTGCCACTGATTCACTGTCTCTTGCAAGTCTCTAGCATTTTGCCAGACTGTACAAATGGCAACCATCACTGATTCTAATAGGGTATGGTTTCCTGGGTTGTCATGGCAGTTCTGAAGACTAGGAGAAATGCGTGATAAGGGCCATCAATTTCTCCATCTCTGTTCCGAAGAGCATGATGTCATCCACTCCCTATGTCCCATAACTGTAGCAATCAGGCTGCCAGGGTCTTGGTGTGTTTCTGCCTGAATTGTGTTCCCAACTCTATCAGCTCTGCCTGGGTGTAGGGCTGGACCATAGAGTGCTCCACTACCTTTAGAAGTGTCTGTACCTACCCCTGTGGGACTGTTGACTGCTGGATTTTCACCTTCTGGGTTATCACTGGCCAGGCTCTGAGTTTGCAGATGACAGTTGCAGCTAAAACTTCCTCCTTCACAGAAGGAGTTAAAATGCCTGCTCCTGCCAACTAAGAGCCACTCCTCTGGCATAAATGCAGCTCTGTCTTGCATGCCTACATCTGCTCCCATGACTGCCAGCTCTCTGTCTGAAAATAAGACTTGCGCTCTTGAATCAACAGTTATTTCTCCAATATTTGTTGCTGCCAATGTTCAGCTTCCAGGGCATACTGCAACTCAAAACCCCACAATTTCTTCTCCAGAGACTGTTCCAGTTACAGGTGCCATTGCTGCTCAGCATGCATCTCACACTGCAGCTCTCAAATCTGGTTGGCCTCCTTCTCCAGCACTCATTCCAGTTCACACTGTCACTGGTTCTCAGCCTATATCTTGACCTGTAGTTCTTGAATCTGCAGCTCTTTCTTCAGAGATCATTCCAGTTCATGCTGTTGTTGGCACTCGGTCTGCCACTCACCCTGGAACTTTTGACACAGGCAGGTTCTCACACAGAGCTTTCAGTTTCTTCTTGCAGGGTTGTAAAAAAACACCCAGCCCATGGCCCCCAAAAGGACAGCCACAAAGAACCATATGTTGGAGAACAATGACTACTCCTCTACCCCATCCTTCAAGGGTGACTGTGATTCCATACCAATCTGATCCAAATCCTGTCCACTATGCCAGATGTAATGCCAGGTGCCATGGCCATGTAGATTCACTTTGAATTTGGGAAAATGGTAGAGGAACTGCAGAGTTGAAAAGTGTCGGGCCATACCCATTTATTGGAGACTCGTAAAGATAGTTGAGCAAATAAACAAAAAATGAAAAAGACTAAAAAACAAAGAAATGCCTGCTTTTCACAGTGGAGAGCAAGGGAGCAGGAAAACCATACCTTACAGTGTTGGGAGAACTATCTGGGAGAATCACCACTGAAGGAAAGCACCCATAGCCTTATATAGACCACACACACATGGCACTGCCACATGCTCACACACTAAATAGGCAAAGTGCTTGCAGCCGATAAAGCAGTGAGCAAGCCTAACACACTTGTTTCCTGCAGTAATCACTAAGGAAATGTAAATCAAAACCACAATGAGATATCACCTCATACTTGTCAGAATGAGTATCATGAAAAAGTAAATAAATAACAGGCACTGCTAAGGACGTGGAGAAAAGGGAACCCTCACACACTGTTGTGCAAAAGTAGATTGGCGCAGTCACTATGGGAAACAGTAGGGAGGTTTCTCAAAAAATTAAATATAGAACTACCATAAGACTCAGAGTTTACACTTCTGGGTATTCATCTGACAAAACAGAAAACACTAATAATATGCATGCTTATGTTTATTGCAGTTATATCTGCAATAGCTGAGTTATGAAAATAGTCTAGGTGTCCATTAATAAATAAATACATAAAGATACAATGTTACATTACTCAGAAATATTGCCATTTGCAACAACATGAACCTAGAGTATATTATGCTAAGTAAAATAAGTCAAATAGGGAAAGACAAATACCATATTATTTCATTATATGTGCAATCTTAAAAAACAAGTAAACAAAAAAAATCAGGTTCATAGAAACAGAAAACAAACTGATGGTTGGCAGAGGGAAGGGGGTTGCATGATGTGTAGAGAAGGGGAAAAAAAGAGCCACTCATCATAGACTACACGCCTCTCCCCATATCATACACCAGTTACAGGTGTTAATGTCTACTCAGTTCAACAAGTGTTAAAAGCTCTGCTTAAGTTACCTGATCTTACTGTTCTCAAAAAGCTGGTAGCAGCATGGCTGTCAGTGTGCTTGGTATGATAGTGACTGGACTACCAGATTCAAGCCTAGGAAGGATTAAAAAAAAAAAGAATTCAGGGCAGCTTTAATAAATATGCTTAAAGTATTAAAGAAATTACATGTCAGGTATTAGAATCATAGACTAATAATGACATAATAAATAGGGAATCTCTGTAAGGGATTAGAAAACTTACAAAATAACACAAGGCATTCTAGAGCTAAATAAGAACAATGACTGAAATTAAGAAAAATATGAACTCAACTGGTTTAGGTGATGGGAAAAATTATGAGTGAATATTAAGGTTGATCAGTAGAAATTACTCAATATAAAGAACTGAGAGAACAAAGATTAAAAAAAAATGAACAGAGTGTCATAAACCTGTGGGAGCATGCCAAACATTTCAATATAAGTATAATGGGAATACCAGTAAAAGAGGGATACAATAAGAAAAATTATTTTAATAACTAATAAAAAATTATAAAATTTGATAAAAAAATTATCATGACAATCTAAGCTCAACCAACCCTAAATAACAAATATTACTACAAGCACTAAACTGCCAAAAACCCAGACAAAGAGAACATTTGGAATCAAGAAGGAAAAGATAAATTATTATAAGAAATAAATATTTGATTAAGGGCAGATTCAAATGATAAACATGTAAAGTGTATGCAATGAAATAAAATCTTCAATGTAAATTAAAAGTGAAATAAAATAGTCTCTTAATATCATTTAAAATGTTAAGATTCTTTAAAGTATTATTAATAACATGGTATTGCTTGTTCTCTAATATTAGTAAATATAGTATGTATAATTATATATTTAAAACTAGCAAAACAGATATGAAGAAAATAGAGATCTGTTAGGTCAAGCTGTTATATTTCTTGGCCTGAAAAATGCAGTACACACTGGTGCTGTTTCCTGGAAAAAAGAAAACTGAGGCAAAAAAAAAAGGTTATATAAAGATATAAATTGAGTTTGAGTCTTATTAAAATGTATGTGAAACACGCCATGTTGAAAATTCAGAAGCAGGAGATTTAAATTTGGATATCTTTAGTACAGGGGTAAGATTAATAATTATGAAAAAATTTAATGATGTTATCAATCTAGGACTAAACTAGACAACTGAAACATTTGAAAATCCTGCTTATAAAATAATCCAACTAGGAGAATTACTAGCAGTTAAAAAAATGGGTAAAGTGCATGTACATATATTTCTATGACTTTGGTTCTGAGGGAACATATAATATGAGGTGAAAACTGCAGCCTAATAGTTAATTAAGGAACTCTTTTTAATAATCTAGGAAAGTTTTATTTAACTGAAGAATTTGAGGATGATATTAGTAATAAATCTTTTAGGTTTTTAGTAAGTGCTAGGGATTGTGCTAAGTATTTTGCATGTATCATCTCACTTAATCTACATAAGCACTTTATGAAATATGTGTTGAAGTATTAAACTATAATTGACTCTACTTTATACTTGAGAAATCTGAGGTTTAAAAGGTCATGTAAAGAATACACAGTGGTAAGTGAGGAAACCATGATTCAAACTCTGGCAGACTGACCTTTATAGGCACCCAGTTAACCACTTCAGTACCTCCACTTGTATTTATTATCTGATGGGGATAACACATGACAAGAGGGAGTTTGGTGACACATACAGGGAATTAAAAAGGAAACTGATGCACAAGAAAGTGAAAGCACAGATGGAAAGAGTGACCTTTGATAGGAAAATATTGTGTCCTCATGAATGAGATGGCTAGAATAGATGCTTATTTAGACAGATTTGTTGGTTTTACAATATACATATATGTTGGTGTGTATTTTCTTGAAGAGTTATGAGGCAACAAGGTATTGAGCTGGAGAATCCCCCTCAAGTTTATAAATGGCATTTACAGTTTTGATACATATAATTAGGTATTTTCAAAATATGTTTGAAAACTTGAAGGCTAAAAAAAAGGGACAAAATGTTCTTTCAAGCCTCAAGGAAATTTCTTTTCCTTGTAGCATCAGTTGTATAAAAAGACATTTTAATGGGTCAATTGATCGAGTGAAATGAATACCAAAATTCTAATCAGGAATAAAAAATGTATCATTTTTAGACATCCTCTCCTGTTCAGTAAGCTGTCCTTTTATTTTGCTGTGTGCTTTGCATTCTTTTTCTACTAAAGCTAATATTTGAACCTGGATTCAATCAAAGTTGAGTCTTCTGATTACTTTTTTTTTCTGTATATGGTCATACTTTTTATTTATTTTTTGCCTATTTTACAAGTTTTAATTGAAAATTCCACATAGATAATATAATGCTGCAACTCAGGATTCTGTTTTATTTTGCTGAGAGCTGTCAATTCTATTTATTTATTTACCCACTTACTTAGGTACTCCATTATTTTAGTAACTACCTGAACCTAAACTATAGAATTGGATTCTCCCACACTGTGCTATTACTGGTGGCTCTACTCAGTTTTTACTTCTTTATTTTTTTATCCCATTTAACTAGGAAGCAACCCTGTGTCTGTGTAATTTTGTGGTCAGAATTTGCATTAAAAAGTTTTGAGACTGAGGGCTTCCGCCCTATGCCAATTCTGCTGTGCTTGACTGAAGAACACATTCAGAATTTCAGCCTGTTCTCAAGTCTTCCTTGCTTTCACATTTCACTAGTAATTCCTCAGTCATTCTCACTCGTGAATATTTTGGAAACCTGTGAGGAATATCTAGCAAGCTTATCACAGCCTCTTTACATATCTCTAATTTCCAGTTTGTTGGCATTAAATTTCTAGCTGGGCTTCCAAACACTCTGAACCAAGATAACAATTTCAGACTAACAACAATACAGATTTTTCTTTTTTTTTTTTTTTTTTTTTGCATTTTTTTTTTTGCATTTTTCTGAAGCTGGAAATGGGGAGGCAGTCAGACAGACTCCCGCATGCGCCCAAACAGGATCCACCGGCATGCCCACCAGGGGGCGATGCTTTGCCCCTCTGGGGCGTCGCTCTGTTGCATCCAGAGCCATTCTAGCACCTGAGGCAGAGGCCACAGAGCCATCTTCAGCGCCCGGGCCATCTTTGCTCCAATGGAGCCTCGGCTGCAGGAGGGAAGAGACAGAGCGGAATGAGAGGGGGAGGGGTGGAGCAGCAGATGGGCTCTTCTGCTGTGTGCTCTGGCCGAGAATCGAACCCGGGACTCCTGCACACCAGGCCAACGCTCTACCACTGAGCCAACCAGCCAGGGCTGATTTATTTTAAGTGGGCTGATCACTTTTTGCCCATCAAAGCTACAGATTTTTATTTCATTTTAATAACCCTTTTAGAACCAAACCGAGTCTGTCATTGCTCATAGCAAAATTGCTTTATTTCCTTATAAGCTTCAAGATGGTACACCTGCAGTTCTCACCTGGGTTGAGTTTTACCAGCCAAGATGGCCAAAAATACTCACTTGTCTTTCTTTCTTTTTTTATTAAGTGAGAGGAGAGAAGGCAAAGACAGACTCCCACATGAGCCCAAATGAAATCCACCGGCAACCCCCTATGGGTTCATGCTCTGCCCATTTGGGGCATTGCTCATTACTCAGCAACTGAGCTCTTCTTAGCACCTGAGGCAGAGGCCACAGAGCGTTCCTCAGTGCCCAGGGACAACTAGCACCAATCGAGCCATGGCTGCAGGATAGAGAGAGAGAGAGAGAGAGAGAGAGCAAGAGAGAGAGAGGCAAAAGGGGGAGGAGTGGGGAAGCAGATGATTACTTCTCCTGTGTGCTCTGACTGGGGATCAAACTTAGGATATCCACACACCAGGCTGATGCTCTACCACTGAGCAAACCAAACCAGCCGGGGCCAAAATTCACTTTTCTTAACCCAAATATTTGTGTGTTTTTTCCTTAGCAATAAACACTTTTAAATTTATTGTTTTCTTAAAATGATTGTTTTTGACAATTTTATTTAGCTTTATATTATTTTCTGTGTAGAAGGATGCAAAACAATTTTGGTCACCATTGTCCAAATGTCTTTCCCAATATACAGTTTCCCTTGATACTTTTTCTCATTGAAGTTGGATAAAGTCATATAAATACAATTGTGTAAACTTCCTAATCCTTTGCATATATCAATATAAATATGTATCAATTAAATAAAAATGTAACAACACTGAAACCTGAAAAAGCTATGGTACTTAAAATATAATTATACATGGCTAATCATTTGCACATCAATTTAAATCTTATCCATAACAAATTATAAATTGCTTTATAAATTTTTATAAAAATATATATTTTTCTATCTTATTTATACCAAGTGTAGTGTCTTTTCCCACCTGTATGGAAAACAGCTGTATTAGGCTTGATCGCTTGTACTTTGCCTGATTAGGCCCTGTCACGTGTGCGTAGTCTGTGTAAGGCTACAGGTACTTACCCTCAGGGAAGATTGCAGATTGCCTGCCCACCACTGTGAGAGGCCATTTTGCTGTTTGTCTGAGAAGCGTTTTTCTCCTTCCTGTTTGCTTGTCCACCATTGTGAGACTTTATTAAACAGGAACGGCCAATACTTTCTGGCTCTGCAGTTTCTTTACCTTCTTCCCAAACCCAAAGTGAGCCTCAGCAGACAAGCAATTTGGCAGGGAAACCTCTTCCTACTGCAGCAGGTGAACAAAGTACAAAACACAGTGGTAGGTAGGCAATCCACAATCCATCATCCTTCCTGAGGGCAAGCACCTGTAGCCTTACATAGACACATGGCAATACCATGTTCTCATGCACTAATCAGTCAAAATACAAGCAAGGAAGACTAACACAACTGTTTTCTCAACACCATTGGATTAGGTTTGAGTATATGATTTGTTTTGACAAATGGAATGTATATGATGTCTCATATACCACACTTAAGCATAAGTTTGTTTATTTGTTTGTTTTTTTGTGACAGAGAAAGAAAGACAGGGAGAGGGACAGATAGGCAAGAAGGGAGAGAGATGAGAAGCATCAGTTCTTCCTTACAGCTCCTTAGTTTTTCAGTGATTGCTTTCTCATATGTGCCTTGACCAGGGGGCTACAGCAGAGTGTGTGACCCTTTATTCAAGCCAGCAACCTTGGGCTCAAGCCAGCAATCATGGGCTTCAAGCCAGTGGCCTTTGGGTTCAAGCTAGCAACCATGAGGTCATGTCTATGATTCTACGCTCAAGCCAGAGACCCCTTGCTGGTTGGTGAGCCTCCGCTCAAGCTGGATGAACCCGCACTCAAGCTGGAGACCTTGGGTTTCAAACTTAGGTCCTCTTCCTCCTAGTCTGACAACCTATCCACTGTGCCACCACCTGGTCAGGTAAGCATAAGATTTTATAATCATCAACTGCTTCTGAAATTTATTTAATTTTTCCTGTAAAGAAAATAGCATGTCCCAAATTAGAGAAGCTTTTTAAAACTGGATCCCTGAATAAAATATATGTAAAGAATAGTATCAGCTGAAATGTAAACATACCATAATATGAGCTGGATATGAATCTTTGTTTAAAATGAATTATGTTGTAAATCATTGAGATTATGGTATTGTTTTAACTTCGGGTAACCTTATAAGACTTAATATAAGAGAGTATATTAAGTCTTCATAGAAGTATCACATAGTAGTATCACATATTTCCACTTATGTCTCTTGCTGGAAATTTAGTGAGATGGTCACTTTTTACTTTAAGAGGTACTGGAAAATATATTTTAACAAGGCACTTTCTAACCCCATTAATGAGGAAAAAGGGAAAAATGAGAATTGAGTAAATAACTACCATTCTTTGTCATACCATTAGAATGCCAAAGGTCATTCATTGATGCAGATTTATTTCCTTTTCAACAAATATGTGTTGTGTGTTCTCTATAGGTTTCTTATATTTTAATTTGATTTTAACTTTATAAAATATAAAAAGATGTATTACATTTATTTTGTTCATTTTACATGAAAACTGGTACAAATTTTATCACAGCTTGATTCAGATCCTAATTCCTCTTTTCTCATTTCCTTTTATTTTTCTCCATTCTTCATCCTCCTTTTCTCTTATCTCCCTTTAGGCTAATTTTATATTAATATCTAATAAAAATAGTTCCCAAATTCAATTTTAATAGAATTTCTGGTCTAATCGCTTCTTAAATTTTTATTCAATAATCAAGTAGTCAAATTCTTTTTTGTATTTTAATTTTTTATATTTCTCTCTCACCAAAAAAAAAAAGCAGAAAGTGGTTTGATGTGCCTTAATAGAGATGAACTCAATACAAAATATAATCAGTATCTTCCTATTGCAGAGTTGGCATTTTGTACATTTACTTTAAATTAAAAGAACAATAGGAAAAATAATAAGTGATGTGAAGTTGGAAAAAAGAAAAATGTAAAATAGTTATAATGGCATTTTACTCTATTTTTTTTTCTCCTTGACCCATCAGCAAAAAATCATCATCATCATCATCATCATCATTTACAAATTCAAATTCTATTTTCATAATAAGCAAAAAAGTTTTAGCAATGTTGTTCTTGCCCTTTTGAATGGAGATCCCACATGTTGTGTCAGCTTAGATATGTGAGATTTTCAAATATGTGAAGAATTGACATACTGGCATTTATCACCACAGAGTGGAGAACAGAATCAGAAACAAGCTTTTCTGAAGAAGGGAGTTTTATCAAGTGTTGAGAACAGCTGGCTTGACAGATTGTCCTTGTTTGTCTCAGGCTTAGATTTTGTTGAACACTTCAGCATATCTTGGATATGCTATTTAGGCTAGACATGACATTTTCAGTACCTCTTTAAAGGTCAGAATGACAGATGTCTGAGTACAATAGTCTCTACTGGAAATATAGTGATCAACACTTACGTATTTTTCAAACACTAGTCTTTATTTTAAGTGATATATAAGATTTTGGTTTTTCAGAGACCTGGGTTCTAGTACTGATTTTTCTGTCTCCAAGATATAACATGACACTCTGGTGAAATGAGATAATATAAATGTTCACTCCATAAAGTTATTGAGAGAACTAAATACATGAAAATATTTTGCAATTCTAAAGTGCCATATGAACACTAGTTCTTTCATGATAGGTATTGTATATGCTTATATTTATATGAATAACTATATACCAATTTCTAAATAAGAAAACAAACAAATAAATAAATAAATGAATATTAGCATTTACATCTAATAGACACTTGGCTTAATCATATGTTGGCTCTGCTGTCATCCAAGACTAATCATTGCATAGGAATAAGTTTGCATTCTTTCATCATATGGAAACACTATTAGTATCTTAAACACTATTGCACACAATACTCTTACCTAGATAACTTAATGAAAGAGACAGGACAGGATTTAACATAACATACTTCAGAGCATAAAACTTCATAAATGTCTATTTAACATGGTCCTACTGCCAAAATGAACTGCCAACTGGAAGTGATGGTTGGGATTGACTGTCTATTTTGCTTTTGATCATTCTTCTGTTCTTGACCCCTTGTTTTCTATAGTAGTTCTTAGATCACTCCTGCTTCTACCTTTCTTAAACTCTTTACCTAAAGCACATTATTTTTATTTCTGTTCTTAAAAAAAATCATATGTACCACAATTTATAAAATATATCTCTTATATCATAATAACCATAAGAGCTGGGATTCATTTTCCTAAGATGTTTTTATATAACTATTCTCCCACCTGACCAGTGGTGGCGCATTGGATAGAGCATCAGACTGGGATGTGGAGGACCCATGTTCGAGACCCTGAGGTTGCCAGCTTGAGCGCGGGCTCATCTGGTTTAAGCTAAGCTCACCAGCTTGAGCCTAAGGTCAATGGCTCGAGCAAGGGGTCACTCAGTCTACAGTAGCCTCCCCCCCATCAAGACACATATGAGAAAGCAATCAATGAACAACTAAGGTGTCGCAACAAAAAATAGATGCTTCTCATCTCTCTCCCTTCCTGTCCATCTGTCCTTATCTGTCCCTCCTTATGACTTTCGCTGTCTCTGTCACACACACATACAAAATAAATAAATCAAAAGATAACTATGCTCCCAATTAAACAGACTACTTCCTAAATTGAAATGTTGTTATGTGTTGGAGGGAAAGTACTAAATATGTTCTGTCTAGCTATACTAATGAACTCTACAGATAATGTGTTATAACTTGACATAAATTTTTTAAAAAAATTATTCAATTTTTTGGGCTGACATTGGTTAATAAAGTTATATAGGTTTCAGATATATAATCTTATAATCCATCATCTGTATTGTGTGTTCACCAACCAAAGTGAAGGTTCCTTCCATCACCATTTATCCCCACTTTACCTTCTTCTACCTCTCCACAGTTTTCCCTCTGGAAACCCCCATACTGTTTTCTGTATTGTAAGAGGCCTTTTGTTTTGTTTTTGCTTAATTCCTTTACCTTTTTCACCCAGCTCCAGCTCCTCCACTCCCTTCCCTTCTATTAGCTATCAGTATCTTTTCTGTATCTATGAGTCAGTTTTTATTTTGTTAGTATGTTTATCTTGCTCATTGATTCTACATATAAGTGAAATCATATGGTATTTGTCTTTCTCTAACTGGCTTATTTTAGCTAGCATGATAATCTCCAGGTCCATCCATGCTGTCACAATATGTAAGATTTTGATTACCGATTTAAATATCATATAAGACTAGAAACCATAAAAGTCCTAGAAGAAATTATAGGTAGTAAAATTTAGGATATTTCTCACAGCAATATTTTTTCTGATATGTCTCTTTGGGCAAGGAGAAAAAAAAGATTAAATAAAAAATTGGCACTACATCAAACTCAAAAGTGTTTGTCCAGAAGAGGAAATCATCAACAAAGTAAAATGACAACCCAATGAATTGGAGAACATATTCACCAATGATAAATCTAAAAAGGGATTAATATCCAAAATTTAAAATGAACTTATACAACTCAAAAAAAAAAAATCAAATTAAAAAGTAGGCAAAAGACCTGAATAGACATGATGTATCTTAAAAGTGGTTTTATTGGTTCTAACACCGAATCTACATTGCATTGATTAAGGTCTTAATGTAACTAAAAATTTTTCTTCTTAAAATTTACTGTTATTCTTTATATTGTGACAAAATTTTGTCCATCTTAAATCAATTTAGGTAAAGTACCATCTCATTTAAAAATTAATTTTAGACTGTCATGTAAGGTTGTTTGCTTTTTTATTTCCCTAACTTTTCAAGGCTGTATGTAAAGAATTCTTTTAATCAATATAATATGAATTATCTATTGCTTTTAATACTTTAAATTTTACTAGTTACATAAAAGAAACTCATTAAGTTGGGTATCCAGGCACAGCTAAAAAAGGACAATAACATTTAAACTATAGTAACATTAAAAACTATTTGACTTCTGCCTCTAAGGTATATTTTCCAATAATGATTTTGTTTCACTTAAAATAATGCTTGAGTTGAATTTTGCTCTTAAGCTTCAATTCAACATGTCAACTGAATAAAAAATAATATTTATATCCTAAAAGGTTTGGAAATATTTGAAATGAGCATTCCTATTTAGTAAACAAATATGTTTTAAAAAACATCCTCACAATTCAAATAACATGTAAACCTGACAAATATTTGTCCACAGAAAAGTAGGATGATTCTAAAATTTTGGGAAAATAATATATTGATGTTCACATCCATCATGATGGCAGATTGTGACATTCACATAAATAGACTCAGAAGAATCTGTCGGTATAAATAACAAAATAAATAAATCAATGTCTCTACATTACCATCCAATAATCTAATGTCTCTTGTAGGAGCATCAGGCATCCCTATTACTGTCAGATTTCCTTGTTGATGCAGTATATTCTCTCTCCCTATTTTCAGGTTTAGCCATGTGACTTGCTTTGACCAAGAGAATGGGAGCATATATGGAGTACACCATGGACAAATAGAAGATTTAAACATACTTGCACAGTTCAGTTAGTCTTCTTGCTCCTCTCTTCCTCCATGAGAACACTTGCTACAGTTCAGAGCTATCCCTGGATCATAAAGTAAAATGACTTAAGGAGCAGAGCTGAATATAATAGTGCTGAGCTGAGCAGAACTTAACTGCAGAATCATTTGTGCAATTTTTTATTGTTGAAATACACTGATTTGGAAATTATTTTCTCACCACAGCAAATGCTGACTGTAATGCCTTTCTAAAGGTGTGTGGCAATGAGAAAATAAAGCAAGAAGATAAATAACAACAATATTTGTAGCTAAGTTTTTACTTATTTTACTCCATGTCATTCATCATACATTCATTCTTTACTTTATTTAACACATATTTAGTAGTAGAAGTAAAGAACTGCTATTTGCTACTAGAAATAAAAAAATGGATATAAAGAATTAAAATATATATATACATATATCCTAATAAGAAATCTATTCTCTATCAGAGCTGTAAACATTGTTTTGAAAATTATTTTCTCTACAGTATTTCAATATTGGGTAGTATACTGTGATATCAGTAGGTAAATTAAAATTTCATACTTTCCCAATGTAAGACTTAATACATAAGTTGAAAATATTTTCTCTTTCTTATTTTATACTATATGATCAGCACTAATAAAGTAAATAATGAGATGTAGTAAATATTAGAACACTTTGTCAATTTCTTTGTATATACCATTTTCCAACTGCTATTTGCTTCTTTCGTGGAGTATCTTCTGCAACATTCCCTAAAACATCCTGACCATTGAAGGGAAGAATTTTAGAAACTGTAGTACAACATTCTAAAATTTAGCCTGAATTATGCTGAGTTCATTTTGTGCACCATGTTTTGTGTCCTGGTATCTACCTTTTTTCTCTCCATGACAGGCCTTATCTGTGTAGTACGAATGATTTTCAGAATTTTGATTTAGATATTCATTAAATATAACTTTATCTTTATTTTTCCCTTTCTTTTATTCTCTCTATTTTATTCTTTATTTTTATTTCTTTCCTTTAATTAAAGTTCAAATTTTAGCTCATATTTCTTTCAGGCTGCAGAGAAACTTTAACTTCCTCTTCCAAACTGAACACTATTCAGTGTTAATATGTTGAGAGACTGGGAGTACAGAGGTGGTGGTAAATCTTACCAGTGAGTCAACACATGTTTCACTAAGATATGCTTGAGCTCTCTCTCTGTCACCATGACTCCATTTATGATTGATGATACTCTGATAAATTTGTGCCTTGACTATTCAGGATAGTGCTGAAATGGAGGTGTGTATTTCAGAAAGGCTTATGCTTGGGAAATAAGAAACTTTGTGAGACTAAAAACACATCTTCTGAATTCATCATGCATCACTCCCAATCTTACAATGGATAAAAAGGAAAAGAAAACAAAGCAACTTCATGACTAATTTTAAACCCATAAGAATGCTCATTGGCATACCTAAACAAAACATAGCCACACACCAACACTGTGAGGTCAGCTAGGGTTATTAGCTTATTGTCAAAGGCTGGTAACATGCATGAGTAAAGCTTCTGGAACTGCAAATAAAGTGGGGAGTCTCCACCATCCTATACTGCATGCAAGGTCTTTATCCACAACCTCATTAGGAAAAGAAAAAAAGAGAGAACATAGCAAGTCTCTCCTCTGGTGTAGAATTAAAGAAAAGAAAGAAAAACAGTTGCAGAGGAGCAAACACTTTTTAAAAGTTCTGGATATGCTTCTCTTTATTTTCTCTATGGAACAAAATTTTAATTCGTGAGGGAAGGGACAAGAAACACATTGCAGTTAGAATGAAAGAGTAGAAAGAAAAAACTTCAAGACTTGGGAAAGGGTTAAGAATATGCTCTGAGTTCAGAAACCATGTTAGTTAGACAACAGTAGAATGTAGTCTTTAAGAACTGAAAGAAAATAAATCAATTTGGAATTTATGACCAGAATTAATAGATTTCAAAAGCAGAGGAGAAATAGACACAGGTTTTTTTTTTTCAGACAAACAAAAACTGCAGAAAATTTTTCAGGAAAAAGACATAATATCAGGCTGAACCTTGTGTAGACAAAGAAATAAGGACCATTGGAAGTAGAAAAAGTGAACATAAAATATAATTCTTTTTTATAATTTTTGATTTCTATGAAATATAATTAACAGTCTCTGAATCAAACATTATCAATGTGGTGTATGTTTACTGCATATGTAAAAGTGACATGTATGACAGTAATAACAAAATAATGAGAGGGAAGAATTGGGAATCTACTATAGTAAGGACCTTACACTACAAGTAAAATAAGATTGTTTGCAAGTAGACTTTGTTTAATTAAAGATGTGTAATCTCAATCCTGTAGCAGCCAATCAAGAAAAAAATAAATAAATCATAAAGCTGAGTTAAGATAAAGCCAATAATGCCCCATTAATTATGTTTTTTCAGTATGCTGGTGTGAATACTTAGAGCTGTTCTATAATGCTTTCAAACACTTTTTTCACCATCCATGGAGAGTTTTCTCACATGTGTGTGCTTATTAGCACTCTGCTACTTCTTCAGGGACAATCTGTTCAGATTTTTGACACTTTCCTCTGTATATCTCCTCTCCAAAGCTGTGTCTTATAAACTCTTGCCTTTTTTTTTTTTTTTTCATTTTTCTGAAGCTGGAAACAGGGAGAGACAGTCAGACAGACTCCCGCATGTGCCCGACCGGGATCCACCCGGCACGCCCACAAGGGGCGATGCTCTGCCCACCAGGGGGGGGGTGCTCTGCCCATCCTGGGCGTCGCCATGTTGCGACCAGAGCCACTCTAGCGCCTGAGGCAGAGGCCACAGAGCCATCCCCAGAGCCTGGGCCATCTTTGCTCCAATGGAGCCTTGGCTGCGGGAGGGGAAGAGAGAGAGACAGAGAGGAAAGTGTGACGGAGGGGTGGAGAAGCAAATGGGCACTTCTCCTGTGTGCCCTGGCCGGGAATCGAACCCGGGTCCTCCACACGCTAGGCCGACGCTCTACCACTGAGCCAACCGGCCAGGGCAACTCTTGCCTTTTATTCTCCAAATTCTTAGCTTCATTTTCTCAACTCAAGGAGTCCCTCTTCCACATATACAACAGAATGGAAACTTTCTCAAGGCAGTTAACTGGAGCAATCTTATTGATTGTAATTGTTTTTTTTTCCTCCCAGAAATTATGATCCTTTGTAGCATAATATCTAGTGTCTTGAAATGTGTTTTCTTTTCTGAAAGTTTGATTGTTTTAGACAGAAAGTATGTTGTTATACACTAAAAATGAGCAATCAGATATGAGAGTAAATAGACACTTCACTGAAGAAGATATAGGTATGGCAAATAAGTGTGTGAAAAGAATTTCAACATCATTAGTCATGTGAGAAACACAAATTAGAAACTCAGATACACATAGACACATATTAGACTCACTGAAATTAAGAAGATTGGCTATACCAACTATTGTCAAAGATGTAGAAGAAGTGGAATATTCATACATTATTATTGGAAATGTAAAATTGCCCAACCACTTTGGAAACAGTGTTTTCAAGTCTTAAGGAGCAAACCATGCAGGTACTGTATGATCCAGCCATTGCATTTAGCTATTTAAGGGATAAAACATAAACTTCTAAATGCAATCTGAGATCTTGTTAAATCTGGAATTTTAAAAATATCATAAGTTGAGTAACTAGTGAAATCTGAAGAGTCTGTGGTTAATATTATAGCAATGTTAATTTCTTAATTTTTATCATTGTACCATAATTATATAAGATGTGAACCTTATAGGAAACTAGGTGAAAGGTAGATGGATATTACCTGTACTGTATTTGCAACATTTCTATAAATGATTTCTACAATTATTTTTAAATAAAGAAAAACATCCCTTAGCCACACTTCCTTTAAGCAAGAAACTCTTAGTAAAATGAAAATGTTGACATCATAGTGAATTAATTAGATCAAGGTTTAAAAGTGAGATATTTCTCTTTATGTGTAACTTAATATGCAGCTACAATTTCTGAAAAAAATTTCAAATGTAGCTGAAACTTGGGCTTCATGTTTAGTTCAATTATTATAACTAGCCTTCATGTTGTTAAGAAAGTATTTTAAAATGTTGGGTCAATATCAGAATCAGTAGAAAATTTTTATTTTTTCTTTGTTGTTGATTTTGTTTGTTCCCTTTATTACTTTCTGAAATATTCCACAATTACAATTCAAAAATGAAATGTTTGTTTTAAACACATTATGATTAGATCACAATTATGCCATTTCTAAAAATATATATAATGTATATTCATTGATATATACTGCTCACAAAAATTAAGAGATATTTAAAAATGAATATGAAGTGATAAAATATCTCCTAATTTTTGTGAGCAATATATATGTGTATGTATTTTACTATGTTTGGATTGTTATTAACAACTACTTCATAATAACTCTTCACTAGTTACAAATATTTAATATCATTTAATTCTAGGTCAGATATACAAATGTTCCAAATCTATATGAAAATCTATAGGTTTTTTTAATAGTCCGGCATTACCAAGACTTACTACTTAGAATTTGCCACATAGACCAACAATATAATAAAAATATATATACTATAGTATAAAATCCATTTCTTTCATTAATTCTCATTTAAAATTCTGAACACTGATATAGCTCTATATCAGGGTAGAACCAATCTCATTTAACACACTTATAAAGGTATTAATCAGTCTTTTGTTTTCTTTCAAGGATAAAATTGTATATGTCTATTAAATTTAGAAAATGTTCCAATGTTAGCTAAGATTAAATGACAAATCATGAGTTTCCTGGAGACAAACATATTAATAGAGTCCAATGTTTAATATTCTTAAAATTTATACTTATATATTGCCATTGGCTTACTATAAATGAATCGGGTTATAATTTACAATTATGAAAAACACTTACCAGGTTAGGACCCACTGAACAAGATGATTTACAAGTAAGAATTTTTGTTCAGTGATATTGACCTTGAATTGGAAGGAAAAGAATTACTAACTTGTTATTTGACTCTTCAGTTGAGAAACTCTAAACTTCCATCGTACGAACAGTGAAACATATCCCTGAATATTAGAATTCAACATTATTCAATATGGTGAGAGAGGCCTTCATTAACTAAACATCCACAGTGCACTATGTGCCACAGAGGACAATAAAGTCAGAGTCCTTGTCAGTGTGGAGAATAGAAGTCATTTCCACTTGAAACCACTATTGCTAAGTTCTACCTGTCAAAGAAAGAAACATGCCTCATCATGAGTAAAAGAAAGTATAGTTTTCTCTGTTCCACTTCAAAGATCTTTCCTTGCTACTTAGTTATTTTTGAAAGACAGGGAATGTGCATTGACATCTTTGGAAATTACACTTTGACTATTACTGCTTTATGGTTTAATAATAGCAAAAGCAACACTAACAAAGATAGCCACCTACTGTGCCAACTGGGTTTATTAGATTCTAGCATGGAATTTCGCCAACAGTATAACCTTGCTTTCCACTTTGCCTTCTAGTTCTGGCTAAATTCTCTTCAATGGTCAAGTCCCAACTCACAGGTTACTTCCTTTATGAAGCATTCTCAGTTCCCTTAAGAAGCAAATTACTATGGTCTCTATGTGTCAAAAAAAGTTTCTTATTCTACTAAGAGCTCTTTAATGCTTTGGATTGTTAATTTGCTGTTTATTGTTTCCTTTCCTAGTAAATTGTGACTTTCTTAGAGCAAGTGGCATTTCCTGTTTTCAAGTAGCCATCAAAAGTAGAATAGAGAAAAAGAATATACCTCTCTCATATTTTTTTTAGTGTCAATCACAGTGTAGATCAGTGAACAGAAAACTAGTTCTTTTCCAAACTCTGATCAGAAACATCTATGTGCAAATTTGGGACAAATCACTTTGTTCTCCTTTTTATTTCCTTGGCTATAAAATAAAGAATTTAAAAGAAGATTTTACCCTTGCTAAATCTCAGGTACCAGAAATCAGTGCTCTAAGCCTGTGCTTATTTTCCCCCCAAGTGGTCTATTTTTCTGCTTAAGAAAATTTCTAGAATAGAAGTCAGTTAAAAGCATTGTTGGCAAAGATAACATTGAATAACATCCTGACATCTGATCTCAACTGATAAATTTAATCTCAACAAATCACTTTCTTCTTATGTTAGCAGTATTCATTTTAAAATGCAAAGGTGGAATGCTATTAAATACACTTCAATTAGAGAGAAAGAGAACTTCAAAATATGTGGAAGATATCTTTTCAAAAAGCTTTTCCTGTGTGTACTTTTGTGTGTGTGTGTGTGTGTGTGTGTGTGTGTGTGTGTGTGTGTGTGTGCACATTTCTTTCTTGGCACTTAAACAAGAGTTTGTAGACTCTATATTGTTTAAAACTACCTGGAGTCTTTTAGTTCTAATCCATAATTTTTACACATCAATTGCATACATTCTTCCTCTTTCAGTATTTTATTAAAATATGGTGATGTAATATTTGTAGTGGTTGTTTAATGTATTCAAGTCCAAGATGAATTCATCATAAAAGTTGTAAATGGATAGTGTTTTTGCTTATTTATCTGGGATGCTGACATCACTGACAGATAAATAATGCAATCTTCTTAGCCTTGCTCAGAAACAGATCAATAAAATTTTCAAAAACTCTCTGAATGACATAAAATTTTAAG
Source organism: Saccopteryx leptura (assembly GCF_036850995.1). Classification (NCBI taxonomy): domain Eukaryota; kingdom Metazoa; phylum Chordata; class Mammalia; order Chiroptera; family Emballonuridae; genus Saccopteryx; species Saccopteryx leptura. Next base: position 174,975,342 of record NC_089504.1, on the reverse strand, counting down.
TTTGCTTTTCTTACACTAATTCTACTTTAATATTAAGTGGTTCTAAGTTGGCATCATTTCATTAGTTAAATTTGTGTGGTAGATAGAATTCATACCTGACCTTAAGTACTAAAATTATATAATGCAATAGTGCTCTCCTATAAACAGCATTTGAAGTATGGGAAATAAAAGCAGGGAAAGGAAGAAAAAATAAACAACATAGTACACTGTATCTTTTGTTAGTAAGAGAAAGAAATAGAATAGATTATTTCAACTTTTGCAGATATAATAGTTGTCTTTATATAATAACAGATTTAAAAGATAATGTAAAGATGTTCTACTTACATCATATTCTAAATATTAACCATTGGATAAAATTCTTCATTTTACTTTTGTTCTCTGATTAAAGTTCTAGTTATTATAAAATATATACATTACTATATTCTTGTAAATGCAAATATACAAGATTATTCAAAACATATTAAGACTGTCATTCATGCCTTAATATTAATCTGTAAATGAGTATCTTTTTTATTTTATGCCTGGATGAGATCAGTAGCCATAAAAGAATGAGAATTTTGATAGAGTAAAAAATTGATCTCAAAATGACATTTATAAACTACTAGCTGTACCTGGCCATGTGTTACTGTGGCTCAGTCAGGTTAAATGGAAAAGAAAAAAAAAGAGAAAGTGCACGTTTCTAATATGTTTAATTTCACAATGCTTGTGGGTATACAATATTTTTTGTTGTTCCATTATCTGTGCAGATATAGAGATTGTCTGGTTTGCCGAGTCTAGAACACGTAACATATAATTGTCCATGTGAGAAGCAATCCGTGTGTAGATCTAAACCACAGAATTCTAAAGACTGGCCCTGAGCTTTGTTGATGGTGATTGCAAATGCCAATTGAATTGGGAACTGCAATCTCTTAAATTGAAATGGCATATCTGTTGGAATCATAGGAATGGGAGGAATGAGGTCATCTTCACCTTTGAAAGGTCCTGTCAAGATTGTTGCTTCTAAGATGTTGCTTATTAATTTTTTACAGTGCAAAGACCCAAACACTTTATGTTTTACCATGAAATCCATCAGCGATTTCAGCTTCCGTCTGGAAACACATGCTGTGATGTCATGCCTATACACTGGCGATTGGCCAGGAAGTAAGAGCTGCTGTATATCGTCCCAAGCTGGATTGCATGTGAATGTAATGAATAGGTCTGGACGCCCATAGTGACGAACATATGCAATTGCATCTTGAGCATACTCATGCATATGACGTGGACTGCCTATATATGAAGATGGCAAAATCATTAGTCTTCCAACGTTAATTGTATTATTGTCATTTACAACTGCATCTCACAAATGAATGTATTCTTCAGGGTGAAGCTTGGTCTAATTCAAATGGATGAATATTAAACATTCTGTTCTGATTTTTGCATACATATCTATGATGTATTGGTAAAACAATTGATGGCTTTTCAAAATGTAATTGTCTTCATTCTCTTGAATCATTAATCGGTATGAATAATAGTTCATTGCACTGTATTTCATATTTGTTTCTTCATCACTGACTAGATTTATCATCTTAACATTGAAGTGATATCCATCGGCACCATTCCAAAAAATGATTAGATATTGCAGGGCATTGTAGCATCGATGAATTTCTGCAACTTTTGTCAATTGATTGTTTTTCCGATGAAGAACAATATCTCTAGATTGGACTTGATCTCCGACTATAACAATTGCCACTTCATCTATAATTGCAGCATTGAATCTTTGCATATGTTCTCCAGCAGCCATTTTGTCAGCATAAATAATAATCTTGTGTGTATCAGATGGCATCATGTCAATTACTGTTTTTTTGTTTGTTTGTTTGTTTCTTGCATTTTTCCAAAGCTTGAAACGGGGAGGCAGTCAGACAGACTCCTGCATGCGCCCAACCGGGATCCACCCAGCATGCCCACCAGGGGCTGATGCTCTGTCCCTCTGGGGCATCGCTCTGTTGCATCCAGAGCCATTCTAGCACCTGAGGCAGAGGCCACAGAGCCATCCTCAGTGCCTGGGCCATCTTTGCTTCAAGGGAGCCTCGGCTGCGGGAGGAAAAGAGAGAGACAGAGAGGAAGGAGAGGGGGAGGGGTGGAGAAGCAGATGGACACTTCTCCTGTGTGCCCTGGCTGGGAATCAAACCCAGGATTCCTGCACACCAGGCCGATGCTCTACCACTGAGCCAACCAGCCAGGGCCCAATTACTGTTTTGAACAAATGCACTAAATTGTTTTTTGTTTTTTGTGTGTGAAGAAGCTTTTGAAGTTGGGAAATGATGGACCTTCTTATGACGGTAGAAATTCCACAGCATACATTCAATTCATTATTGCCATCACCGATGAAACACATTTGTAAGAATTTATGTTGACCATCTGGGGACGGAAGCAAGGAGCTGGCTTTATGATAAATTTTCCCTTTCACTTTGAAAGTTGGCATGAATTGAGCTGTTACAATTTCTGCACCAAACAACATCATTTAGAAGCATGAATTCTATTTCCTGATGTTAGATAGGAAATGCTTTGATTCGGCGGTATGTCTGGCAAGCAAAGTTTTTAATGGCTCTGGCAGTTCTCCAAGTTGAGGCAGTTTAATTTTTCCAGTGGCGCAACACATTTCTTTTGTTTCTCCATTAAATTTCAGAGCCTTGCAACAGGGACACACTTCAGTAATAGTGCTGATGAGAGCATGCCAGCTCAAAGTATAATTAGCAGCTGGGTTGTACTGGAATGCAAGGCAATAGTAATCGTGTGATTGCTGAGTACAGAGTCATGTGTGACGCTGATCTGCTGTTTCTCGTTGATGTCTCTCAGGCTGTTGTGTTCATTCAGTTGAGAACGAAGCAGAGCTGAAGCTGCAGAATGTGACTGCCATGCTTGAAACTGTGCATCCTCAAGTCTGGCTGCATGTAAATAGATTGTAAATCAAAAACATTGAAATGGAATTGTAAAATATTTAGTATAGCATGTGTTGCTTTTACATCCAACAGATGGCACTGTTTTTCAAAAAAAAGCATGTTTTTACCTGTCACAGGTATGACATTTATATCTATAAATAGTAGGTATATAAAAAAGAGTGCATATTTGAATGCAATGTTATGTGAAAATATCAAAGCAATCGGTGAAGAACTTTTGGAGATTTAAGATTTTGAACAAACATTTACATTTTTATTTATATAGATTAGCACTATCCACTATGCTTACTCCTGTGTGATAAGTAAAAAATGTACTATAATGGTACAGTCTTTGTTATAGAATATTTTAAGAATTAATTCAACCATGTTATAAATAAACTACAAATGAAATAGTTTGCTGCAAGCACTTGTCTTAATTACTAAACTGCTATAATCAGGCAATTTTGCTCATTGATTATCTTGTAAGGACATCTTTATTTCATACATTTAATGTTAGGAAGCCTTCTGTCACCACAAAAAAAAGTTTCTTTTTTTATATTTCCTCTTCATTATTTATTCTGTGTTTCAGAAATATAAACTGATTTTTTACCTCCTTCAGTGTAACATTAACAGCAAGTTATAAATGTAAACATTTTTACAACACACTTAAAAGTCAGTACATGTGGTTTTTATATTTCTTTTGTTTAGGGGCTCTCTGTGCTATTTCTACCTTTTATTAAGGCAGATAATTCTGATTTGACAAAAATTCCTATTAGGAAAATAATGTTTTTTATATACTTATGAAAGGAAATATGGAAGAAGTTATGAATGTCTTTATTTTCTTATATAAATATATACTAATTAAAATTTTAAAAAGTTGTTCATACACTAAATATCATGGAATATATTAATAATGTATTTATTTGCAATACATTACATCTTTTTAGAAAACTAAATGTATACACTTCCATCAAACAAACATAAATTTCAAAACTATCCATGCTTACATTCTTTATACAAATGCTTTTTAATTTATTATATATGCATTAGTTTTGGGTTGTTGTTTTTTTGTATTTTTCTGAAGCTGGAAACTGGGAGAGACAGACTCCCGCATGCTCCCGACAGGGATCCACCCGGCACGCCCACCAGGGGGCGACGCTCTGCCCACCAGGGGGCGATGCTCTGCCCCTCCGGGGTGTCGCTCTGTTGTGACCAGAGCCACTCCAGTGCCTGGGGCAGAGGCCAAGGAGCCATCCCCAGCGCCTGGGCCATCTTTGCTCCAATGGAGCCTTGCTGCGGGAGGGGAAGAGAGAGACAGAGAGGAAGGAGAGGGGGAGGGGTGGAGAAGCAGATGGGTGCTTCTCCTGTGTGCCCTGGCCGGGAATCAAACCCGGAACTTCTGCACGCCAGGCCGACGCTCTACCACTGAGCCAACGGGCCAGGGCCTGCATTAGTTCTTGAATGGTCAATGTAAGAACATATTTGACTTCAGTCGATTTAGAATCAGATATTTTATTGATAATAACATGAAAAGTTGTGATAAAAATAAATGAAAGAGGAAACTGAGATTTAAAGAATGATGTGATAAAATTATACATATTTAACTTCAATGTATCCCTCTTCTAGAGCTTCCCACCTAAAATTTTTTTTTTTGTTATGAAACTAAGTCAATATGAGTTTAGTCTGCATCAACTTCAAAATTACTGGGACCTAGATATGTATTAACAGTCAGATTTTTTTATCTGGAGTATCTGAGATTTTTACTGGAGTGTCTGGAAAAATACATATCTATGTGTCCAGAAACAACTCCTGCTAAACAATTTTCACTGACACAAACAGATTTTGAACAGATTACTCTCCTAGCAATCCACCTGGATTTAATTACTTTCCTCAACAGTTCTATCATGTCTTCCCACATTAAATTAGATCTCTATAGAAATTAATTAATTCTGAAACTTAGCATGCATTCAATTTCAGCATGGTGTGAAGTGGATTTCAATACCTGTTAGAGTGCACATTACAGTGTAAAGTTTCTAGAAATTTCTCTGGTTGATTCCACCCCATGACTAACATTCTCCATTGCTCAGTAGGTTTGTTAAGATTATGGCACTACCTCCTGAGCATTTGCATAATGAAGTAAAGGAGGCTGCTTTCATTAAGTAATTTTAATTGTTTAATTTGCAATCAATTTAAACATAAATACATTTGTATATTTCAGTTGGTTTTATTATTTTTTTAACTAAGTGCTTATCTATATATGTTTACTGTATAAATGCATATGCATTTGATTTTTGGCCAGATAAAAAGTAGACTTGCTATATTGTTCTCTCAAAGAATGAGGCTTATTAAATGTTAAAATTGATCTTATTAGCTTATTTGATCAGTTGATTCTCTCTAACTTATATATTTAGCTGTTTCAAGAATATTGTTGTATCCCTTGGCTACACCTAGAAAGGAACATTTTTAAAGTATCAACAGTGACATTTATAATTATAGGATCTTTAATAGCAAGTGCTACTCATTGAGTTAAACACAACCTGACTCTCCCCAACACCAATTTCAAGGAAGAGCTTGAACACCACAAGCAGATTTCTGTCATATATTACAGAATGTGATAATTAGATTTCAAATTCTTTTTCTAGTATTTTCTTAAATCTACTGATCTGATGAAAATGAAATTAGTACCTATAGATATGAGTATATCTAGAAACATTGGTGACTCTTTCTCTAAAAGCTAGAGAGGATAATGGATCAAAAGAGAAAATGGCCAGACCAGAGAAATATGGTTTAGTGTAGAAGTTTTGACTTTTTAATAAAGCTTCACATAAACTATTACAATCACTGCACTTATGTGTGTTATATCTTGAGTTGTTTGCATTTTTGCATTTTGCAATTATTTTCTACTAGAACAAATAATGCATTTTTTATTATTTTTTTTTTTTGTATTTTTCTGAAGCTGGAAAAGGGGAGAGACAGTCAGACAGACTCCCACATGCGCCTGACCGGGATCCACCGGCACGCCCACCAGGGGCGATGATCTGCCCACCAGGGGGCGATGCTCTGCCCCTCTGAGGCGTCACTCTGCCGTGACCAGAGCCACTCCAGCACCTGGGGCAGAGGCCAAGGAGCCATCCCCAGCGCCCGGGCTATCTTTGCTACAATGGAGCCTTGGCTGTGGGAAGGGAAGAGAGAGACAGAGAGGAAGGAGAGGGGGTGGAGAAGCAAATGGGCGCTTCTCCTATGTGCCCTGGCCGGGAATCAAACCCGGGTCCCCCCGCACGCCAGGCCGATGCTCTACTGCTGAGCCAACCGGCCAGGGCCAATAATGCATTTTTTAAAAGAAAGAATAAGGAAGGTTGGATAGCTTGGGAAATAAATATATTAAAAATACATAGGCCCTGGCCGGTTGGCTCAGTGGTAGAGCGTCATCCTGGCGTGCAGAAGTCCCGGTTCGATTCCCGGCCAGGGCACACAGGAGAAGCACCCATCTGCTTCTCCACCCCCCCCTTTCCTTCCTCTCTGTCTCTCTCTTCCCCTCCCGCAGCAAGGCTCCATTGGAGCAAAGATGGCCCGGGTGCTGGGGATGGCTCCTTGGCCTCTGCCCCAGGCACTAGAGTGTCTCTGGTCACGACAGAGCGACGCCCCAGAGGGGCATAGCATCGCCCCATGGTGGGCGTGCCGGGTGGATCTTGGTTGGGCGCATGCGGGAGTCTGTCTGACTGTCTCTCCCCATTTCCAGCTTCAGAAAAATACAAAAAAAGAGAGAAAAAATACATATAAAACAAGTGTATATAATCATATATATTTATGTCTTTGTATGTATGCTCATATATAGTTTACTTCTATAAAACTTGAAAGATAGAGAATATTGAAATATATAACTTCTACTCTGTTTTATAGAGTTTCTCCTATGTGTCAAAATAATTCTCATGCTAAAGAGGCATAGTTTGAAGTGGCATATTCTGGTCTCCTAGACTATAATTCTGTAAATCTAATCAAATTCAAATAATCTATGAAGATGGCTCCTTTATTTGCAGTCAAATAAAAGTTACCACATAATTAATAATATCTTTACCACTTTTGATTACGGCAATATAACAGACTAGAATATTTAAAAAAGACTATTTTTAAAAAGTTAAAACTGATAGATTATGCAGAACTGACATCATTTTAGATATATGATTAGGCCTTGGAGGAAATATTTAAAAGCTTTATGGTGATATAAGATTCTAGAATGATAAAATATTGCCTATAAAAATATACATAATGAGCATTGATCAATGTCTTTAAATTTAGGGACTAATCAGTGGCATGCCCAGCAGTGGTTGGTGGGCCCAGCAGGCAAACCACACCTTTGGATCTCATAGGCCATACCCGCTGAGCTCCTGTGGCCACACCCTACTGATCTTAGAGCAACAGTAGATAGACATAATGAGCAACTAAATAAAGAGATAGCAACATCAAAAAGGACATTAAGATCATAAAAAAGTATCAGTCAGAAATTACAAATACAATATTAGAAATGAAGACTGCACTAGAAGGAATTAACAGCAGGCTGGATGAAGCAGAGGACTGAATCAGCGATTTAGAGGACAAAATAAACAAAAGCACAGAAGCAGAGATGCAAAAAGATAAGAGGCTCAAAAATTCTGAGAAACCTCTAAGAGCGCTCTGTGACAACATGAAGAGAAACAACATCCACATCATAGGGATTTCTGAAGAAGAAAAAAAGACAAAGGTATAAAGAACCTGTTTGAAGAAATCATAGCTGAAAACTTTCCTAAAATGATGAAGGAAAATGCTACACAAATTTAAGAAGCACAGAGACTCCCATTAAAGAGGAAACCAAGAAAGCCTACACCAAGACACCATCATAATTAAACATGAAAGTTAAGAGAGAAAAAAAGAATACAAAAAGTAGCAAGAGAAAAACAGTTAATTACCTACATAGAAACTCTCAGAAGAATGGCATTTGATTTCTCAACAGAAACACTTGAAGTCAAAAGGGATTGGCAAGAAATATTCAGAGAAATGCAAAACATGAACCTACAGCCAAGTTTTCTTTATCCAGCAAGGCTATTGTTTAAAATTGAAGGAGAAAAAAAAAAGCTTCTCAGACCAAAAAGAACTTAAGGAATTTATTACAACCAAACCAATACTGCAAGAAATGGGAAAGGGCCTGTTATAAACAGAGCAAAGGAAAAAACAATCTAGAAAAAGAGGAATGTAGATTTAAAAAATAAAATGGCAATAAACAAGTACATATCAGTAATAACATTAAATGCAAATGAATTAAATGCTCCAATCAAAAGACATAGGGTAGCTGCATGGAAAAGAAAACAGGACCCTTACATATCCTGTCTATAAAACATCCATCTCATAACAAAAATACACATAGACTGAAAGTGAAGGGAGGTAAAAATTATTTCAAGTAAATGGAAATAAAAAAAGCTGGGGTAGCAATACTTATATCTGACAAAATAGACTTTAAAACAAAGGCTACAGTAAGGAATAAAGAAGGCCACTACATAATGATAAAAGGAACAATCTAACAGGAGAATATAACCATTGTAAATATCTATGCACCTAATATGGGAGATCTAAATATATAAACCAGATTTTGATGGACATAAAGGGTGAGATCAACAGCAATACTAGAAGAGTAGAGGACATTAATACCCAAGTAACATCAAAGGATGGATCCTCCAGAAAGAAAATTAACAAAGAAACAGCAGCCTTAAATGACACACTAGATCAATTGGATTTAATAGATATCTTCAGAACCTCTCACCCCAAAGCAGCAGAATATACATTCTTTTCAAGTGCTTATGGTACATTCTCTAGGATAGATCACATGTTAGAACACAAAATGAGTCTCAATAAATTTAAGAAGATTGAAACCATATTAAGCATCCTATCTAATCACAATGGCATGAAACTAGAAATCAACTACAATACAAAAACTAAAAAACATTCAAACACTTGGAGGCTAAAAAGCATGTTATTAAATAACAAATGGGTTAAAAATGAGATTAAGAAAAAAATTCAAATTTTTTTTGAAACAAATGAAAATAAACACACAACTCAAAATCTATGAAACACAACAAAAGCAGTCCTGAGAGAAAAGTTCATAGCATTTCTATGAAATATAGCAAAAGCAGTCCTGAAAGAGAAGTTTATAACACTGCAGGCATACCTTAAGAAGAAAAAAAAAAAAAAAACCTCAAATAAACAACCCTGCATTTAAAAGAACTAGAAAAAGAACAACAAATAAAGCCCAGAGGAACTGGAAGGAAGGAAATAATAAATATCAGAGCTGAAATAAATGACATAGATGCTAAAAAAAAATACAGTAGATCAATAAAACCAAGAACTGGGACTTTGAAAAAGTAAATAAAATTGATAAACCTTTAACCAGACTCACCAACAAATAAAGAGAGAGAGTACTCAAAGAAATAAAATTAAAAATGAAAGTGGAGTAGTAACAATTGACAACACAGAAATACAAAGGATTGTAAGAAAATACTACTATGAAGATCTGTATGCCAAAAATTTGGACAAACTAGGTGAAATGCATAAATTTCCTGAAACATAAAATCTTTCAAAAATCAATCTGGAAGAATCAGAAAACCTAAATAGTCTGATAACAACAAATGAAATTTAAACAGTTATCAAAAAACTCCCAGCAAACAAGATCCTGGACCAGATGACTTCACAAGCAAATTTTACCAAATATTCAATGAAGAACTAACACCTATCCTTCTCAAGCTATTTCAAAAAATTCAAGAGGAGGAAAGACTTCCAAACTCCTTTTATGAGGCAAGCTTAATCCTTATTCCAAAACCAGGTAAAGACACTACAAAGAAAGAAAACTATAGCCCAATATTCCTAATAAACCTAGATGTTAAAATTCTCAACAAAACATTAGCAAACAAATCCAGAAGTACATGAAAAAATTTATATATCATGATCAAGTGGGTTTCATTCTGGGAAGGCAAGGCTGGTACAATATTTGCAAATCAATCAATGTAATTCATCACATAAACAAAAGGAAGAATAAAAATCTCATGATAATATCAATGGATGCAGAAAAAGCATTTGATAAAATCTAGCACCCATTTATAATCAAAACTTTCAGCAAAGTGAGAATACAGGGAACATACCTCAACATGAAAAGGCCATCTATGATAGACCAACAGCCAACATCATACTCAATGGGAAAAAATTAAAAGCAATCCCACTAAGATCAGGAACAAGACAATGGTGCTCCCCTTCATCACTCTTATTCAACATAGTTCTGGAAGTCCTAGCCACAGCAATCAGAAAAGAAGAAGAAATACAAGAAATCCAAATTTGAAAAGAAGAGGTAAAACTATCATTATTTGCTGATGATATGGTACTGTACATTAAAAAACCCTAAAGTCTTAGGCAAAAAACAGCTAGACCTAATAAACAAATTCAGCAAGATGACAGGATATAAAATTAATATTCAGAAATCAGTGAAATTTTTATGCACAGACAATAAATTGTCTGAAGAAGAAATTAAAGACACATCCCCTTCATATTACAAACAAAAAAATTAAGTACTTAGGAGTAAATTTAACCAAGAAGAAAAAAGACTTGTACTCAGAGAATTATAAAACATTGATAAAAGAAATCAAGGAGGATAAAAACAAGTGGAAGCATATACCATGTTCATGAATAGGAAGAACAAATATCATGAAAATGTCTATATTACCCAAAGTAATCTATAAATTCAATGCAATTCTTATTAAAATAACAATGGCATACTTCAAAGATATAGAACAAATATTCCAAAAATTTATATGGAACCAAAAAAGAACAAGAATAACCTCAGCAATCTTGAAAAAAAATAAAATAAAATGGGAGGTAATACACTTCCTGATATCAAGTTATACTACAAGGCCATTGTACTCATAACAGCTTGGTACTGGCATAAGAACAGGCATACAGATCAATGGAACAGTACAGAGAACCTAGAAAAAATCCACACCTTTATGGGCAATTAATATTTGACAAAGTTGGCAAGAGCATAGAATAGAGTAAAGACAGTCTTTCATGATTTACTTACTTCACTCTGTATAATGTTATCAAGATCCCACCATTTTGCTGTAAATGATCTGATGTCATCATTTCTTATGGCTGAGTGGTATTCCATAGTGTATATGTGCCACATCTTCTTTATCCAGTCTTCTATTGAAGGGCTTTTTGGTTGTTTCCATGTCTTGGCCACTGTGAACAGTGCTGCAATGAACATGAGGCTACATGTGTCTTTACGTATCAATGTTTCTGAGGTTTTGGGGTATATACCCAGTAGAGGGATTGCTGGGTCATAAGGTAGTTCTATTTGCAGTTTTTTGAGGAACCACCATACTTTCCTCCATAATGGTTGTACTACTTTACAGTCCCACCAACAGTGGATGAGAGTTCCCTTTTCTCCGCAGCCTCTCCAACATTTGCTATTACCCGTCTTGTTGATAATAGCTAATCTAACAGGGGTGAGGTGGTATCTCATTGTAGTTTTGATTTGCATTTCTCTAATAACTAATGAAGCTGAGCATCTTTTCATATATCTGTTGGTCATTTGTATTTCTTCCTGGGAGAAGTGTCTGTTCATGTCCTCTTCCCATTTTTTTATTGGATTGTTTGTTTGTTTGTTGTTGAATTTTATGAGTTCTTTGTAAATTTTGGATAGTAGGCCCTTATCTGAGCTGTTGTTTGAAAACTTCATTTCCCATTTAGTTGGCTGTCTGTTTATTTTGATATCAGTTTCTCTTGCTGAGCAAAAACTTTTTATTCTGATGTAGTCCCATTCATTTATCTTTGCCTTCACTTCTCTTGCCATTGGAGTCAAGTTCATAAAATGTTCTTTAAAACCCAGGTCCATGATTTTAGTACCTATGTCTTCTTCTATGTACTTTATTGTTTCAGGTCTTATATTTAGGCCTTTGATCGATTTTGAATTAATTTTAGTACACGGGGACAGGCTGTAGTCGAGTTTCATTCTTTTGCATGTGGCTTTCCAGTTTTCCCAACACCATTTGTTGAAGAGGCTTTCTTTTCTCCATTGTGTGTTGTTGGACCCTTTATCAAAGATTATTTGACCACATATATGTGGTTTTATTTCTGGGCTTTCTATTCTGTTCCATTGGTCTGAGTGTCTATTTTTCTGCCAATACCATGCTGTTTTGATTATCGTGGCCCTATAATATAGTTTAAAGTCAGGTATTGTAATGCCCCCAGCTTCATTCTTTTTCCTTAGGATTGTTTTGGCTATTCGGGGTTTTTTACAGTTCCATATAAATCTGATAATTTTTTGTTCCATTTCTTTAAAAAATCTCATAGGAATTTTGATGGGAATTGCATTAAATTTATATATTGCTTTGGGTAATATGGCCATTTTAATTATATTTATTCTTCCTATCCAAGAACAAGGAATATTTTTCCATCTCATTGTGTCTTTTTCTATTTCTCTTAATAATGCCTTGTAGTTTTCGTTATATAGGTCCTTTACATTCTTTGTTATGTTTATTCCTAGGTATTTTATTTTTTTTGTTGCAATCGTGAAGGGGATTATTTTTTTGAGTTCGTTTTCTAATATTTCATTGTTGGCATATAGAAAGGCTATGGACTTTTGTATGTTAATTTTGTATCCTGCGACCTTACTGTATTGGTTTATTGTTTCTAATAATCTTTTTGTGGAGTCCTTCGGGTTTTCGATGTATAGGATCATATCATCAGCAAAAAGTGATACCTTTACTTCTTCTTTTCCGATATGGATGCCTTTTATTTCTTTGTCTTGTCTGATTGCTCTGGCCAGAACTTCTAGCACCATGTTAAATAAGAGTGGAGAGAGTGGACAACCCTGTCTTGTTCCTGATTTAAGGTAGAAAGTCCTCAGTTTTATGCCATTTAATATGATGTTGGCTGATGGTTTATCATATATAGCCTTTATCATGTTGAGATATTTTCCTTCTATACCCATTTTGTTGAGAGTCTTAAACATAAAATTGTGTTGTATTTTATCAAAAGACTTTTCTGCATCTATTGATAGATCATGTGGTTTTTGTTCTTTGTTTTGTTGATATGGTGTATTACGTTAACCGTTTTGCGTATGTTGAACCATCCTTGAGATTCTGGGATGAATCCCACTTGATCATGATGTATTATTTTTTTAATATGTTGTTGTATTCGGTTTGCCAGTATTTTGTTTAGTATTTTAGCATCTGTATTCATTAGAGATATTGGTCTGTAGTTTTCTTTCTTTGTGCCATTCTTGCCAGGTTTTGGTATGAGGGTTATGTTGGCCTCATAAAATGTGTTTGGAAGTATTGCTTCTTCTTCCATTTTTTGGAAGACTTTGAGTAGAATAGGAACCAAGTCTTCTTTGAATGTTTGATAGAATTCACTAGTATAACCGTCTGGGCCTGGACTTTTATTTTTGGGGAGGTTTTTAATAGTTTTTTCTATTTCCTCCCTGCTGATTGGTCTGTTTAGGCTTTCCGCTTCTTCATGACTCAGTTTAGGAAGGTTGTATTGTTCTAGGAATTTATCCATTTCTTCTAGATTGTTGTATTTGGTGGCATATAATTTTTCATAGTATTCTACAATAATTCTTTGTATATCTATGATGTCTGTGGTGATCTCTCCTCTTTCATTTTGGATTTTATTTATTTGAGTCCTGTGCCTTTGTTCCTTGGTGAGTCTTGCCAAGGGTTTGTCAATTTTCTTGATCTTTTCAAAGAACCAGCTCCTTGTTTTATTGATTTTTTCTATAGTTTTTCTGTTCTCTATTTTATTTATTTCTGCTCTGATTTTTATTATCTCTTTTCTTCGGCTGGCTTTGGGTTGTCTTTGTTCTTCTTTTTCTAGTTCCTTAAGGTGTGAAGTTAAGTGGTTTACTTCGGCTGTCTCTTGTTTGTTCATATAGGCATGAAGTGATATGAACTTTCCTCTTATTACTGCTTTTGCTGCATCCCAGAGATTCTGATATGTCGTATTTTCATTTTCATTTGTCTGTATATATCTTTTGATCTCTGCGCTTATTTCTTCTTTGACACATTCATTTTTTAGAAGTATGTTGTTTAGTTTCCACATTTTTGTGGGTTTTTCCCCCTCTTTTTTGCACTTGAATTCTAGTTTCAAGGCTTTATGATCCGAAAATATGCTTGGTACAATTTCAATTTTTCTAAATTTGCTGATATTGTCTTTGTGGTCCAACATATGGTCAATTCTTGAGAATGTTCCATGTACACTAGAGAAAAATGTATACTCTGTCGCTTTGGGATGAAGTGTCCTGTAGATGTCTATCATATCCAGGTGTTCTAGTATTTCATTTAAGGTAACTATATCTTTATTGATTCTCTGTTTGGATGACCGATCTAGAGCCGTCAGCGGTGTATTGAGGTCTCCAAGTATGATTGTATTTTTGTTAGTTTTTGTTTTAAGGTCAATAAGTAGCTGTCTTATATATTTTGGTGCTCCTTGGTTTGGTGCATATATATTAAGGATTGTTATGTCTTCTTGATTCAACTTCCCCTTAATCATTATGAAATGACCATTTTTGTCTCTGAGTACTTTTCTGTCTTGTAGTCAGCATTATTAGATATGAGTATTGCTACACCTGCTTTTTTTGGGGTGTTGTTTGCTTGGAGTATTGTTTTCCAGCCTTTCACTTTGAATTTGTTTTTATCCTTGTTGCTTAGATGTGTTTCTTGTAGGCAGCATATAGTTGGATTTTCTTTTTTAATCCATTCTGCTACTCTGTGTCTTTTTATTGGTAAGTTTAATACATTTACATTTAGTGTAATTATTGACACCTGTGCGTTCCCTACTGCCATTTTATAAATTGCTTTCTGTTAGTTTTATATCTTGTTTGATTCTTCTCTTTTGTTTTTCTATCATTTGTTTTTGTTTGTTTGTGTTCCATACTTCTTTCCTCTGTTGCTACCTTTTTTAAGTCAAGTGTTTTTGTGGTGGTTTTTTCAAGGGTGGTTACCATTAAGTAATGAAAAGGGTACCTACCATATTCATTGTAGTACCCTATCTTATGAGTATTTCTGCACTTCATCGTCCTTTGCTACTGTTAATCTCCATCCTCTCCCCCCTTTTTTTCCTTTGTTGTCACAGTTTAAGTTTGGTTTTATTGTGTTCTTGGTGGAGCTGTTACTTGTGGTGTTGTTTTCTTTTGTTCTTTGAATCTGGTTGGAAAACCCCCTTTAGTATTTCCTGGAGTGGGGGCTTTCTGCTGATAAATTCTCTCATCTTTTCTGTATTTGTGAATGTTTTTATATCTCCTTCGTACTTGAAGGATAGCTTTGATGGGTATAGTATTCTTGGCTGAAAGTTCCTCTCTTTCAGGGCTTTAAATATTGGGGTCCACTCTCTTCTAGCTTGTAGAGTTTCTGCTGAGAAATCTGATGATAATCTAATAGGCCTTCCTTTATATGTTGTACTCTTCTTTTCCCTGGCTGCCTTGAGAATTTTTTGTCATTGGTTTGTGTCATCTTTATTATGATGTGCCTTGGAGTGGGTTTGTTGGGGTTAAGAAAACTCGGTGTTCTGTTTGCTTCTTGAATTTGAGGCTTTAGTTCTTTCCACAGGTTTGGGAAGTTCTCGTCTATTATTTGTTTGAGTATATTCTCCATTCCATTTTCTTTCTCTTCTCCCTCTGATATACCTATTATTCTTATGTTATTCTTTCTGATGGAGTCAGACAATTCCTGTAGGGCTTTCTCGTTTTTTATTATTTTTGAATCTCTTTCTTCTTCTCTCTGTTCTGCCTCAAGTTGTTTGTCTTCTATTTCACTAATCCTATCCTCTATCTGGGCTGTTCTGTTAGCTAAGCTTGCTACCTCATTTTTCAGCTCGTGAATTGAGTTTTTCATTTCTGTTTGATTTGTTTTTATAGTTTCAATTTCCTTGGTAATATATTCTTTGTGTTCATTGAGTTGTTTTCTGATCTCCCTAAATTGCCTTTCTGTGTTTTCTTGTATATCTCTGAGTATTTTTAAGATTTCTATTTTAAATTCTCTGTCATTTAGCTCCAAGGCTTCCAATATGTTAAGTCTTTTCTCCATAGATTTTTCCACATCTATTTGTGTTACCTCTTTTTCTTTTGTATCCATAATATTCGATTTCCTCTTTCTTATTGGCATCTGAGGGTGGTCTTGTTGATAGCACTAATTAGAATTAATAAAGAGTAAAAAGAAGAAAAAAAAAAAGGTAAAACAGCCCACAAAAAAAAGCAGTAATAATTTATTATTTCCCCCTTTTTTCTTTCTTCTCTTTCCCTCCTCTCCCCTCCTCAGGGAGATATCGTGATGACCTGTGAATTATATTATGTTAAATGGAACAAAAACTGCCTATAATGGAGGGCCTGATTTGGGGTGAAGAGTTCAAGGGGCAAAAAAAAGGAGTAGGGACCTACTAAATGCAAAAAAAAAAAAAAAAAAGGAAGAAAATCTTAGACAAGCATAAGATGATTTGCTTGTAAGTGATGGTCGACTAAGAGATATAATGAGAGGGATAAGAGGGAACCAGAAAAAAGGAGAAAAAAAAAGAATAATAAAGAAAAAAATAAAAATAATAAGTAAAAATCTGTTGTATTAAGTGGAGTGAAGACTAAATACAATGGAGACCTTGGGTTGGGAGGAATGCTAGTGAGTTAAAAAGCAACGTAAAAAGTACCCAAAATGCCAGAAAAATAAACAAACAAACAAACAAACAAACAAAAAAAACAAAAGCGAAAAAGAAAAATAAAACCAAAAAAAACCCTTGAGTCCCAAATTAACTAATTTGTTCGTGATTGAGGATTAAATGGGAGGAAAAGTAAAATGAGAAAAGAAAAAACGAATAGAAAGGAAAAAATAAGAAAAAGAGAAAAATGAAGGAAGAAAAAAAAAGGAAGAGAAAAAAACAAAATAAAGCAAAACAAAAAAAAAAAACCCAAAAGAGGAGAGAGTGAGAGTTAAGTGTTTTGGAGTATAACCTTAAAGAGGGTGAGGATGAAGATAAGAAATAAAATGTAACACTCATGGGTAGTGTAGTTCAAGAAAAGGGAAGCATAAGATCGGCAGAGAATAGAAGGACCGAGGTGGAGGAAATAGAAATAATAATAATAAAGGCAATAAGATAGAAGAAACAAACAACAGCAAAAAAAAAATTAGTGGAACAAGTTGTAAAGTCTGGATTTTTCTTGATTTTGAGAGGTTAACTTCTTCCTTTTTCTTTTCTCTCCCTCTTCCTGGTCGGTGACTCTGTACCCCAGGCTCTGCCCCTGTGTCACACTTAGGTAGGGATTTGCAGTTGATGGGATTCTATGGCAATGTCATATAATTGGCTTTAGTCTTGCTGGTAGTCAAGGCTTGTTGGCATTTGCAGGGTCCAACGATGAGAGAGTTTGCTTTCCTGGAGTCTCTCTCCTAGTCCCCCCTTCCTGAATTAGCAGCCTGGTGATCCAGCTATAAGGCTGCTACTGCTTCTGCCTGGGGAGTAAGAGGCTCACAGAGCTAGAAAATCCCCACTCTATCCCCACTCAATGTAAGCCTTTGGGAAAGGCTCTGGCAGTCAGAGCCTCCAGTGTAATCAGGCGGGGGTGGGAGTCAATTGTTGTCAAGGTGACTGTTCAGCGCCTAGCATTCAGTTGGACCACTCAACCCAGGCTTTCCACACTTTGTAGCCTGTTTTGGCTGGGAAGAAGAGGCACTAGTCTCTGCTTGCGACTAGTGTAGTAAAGATCTTATTATCTTCCAAGTCCCTCTTGTTAGCGTTTATCCCTGAATATGGAGGCTCTATCAATCAGAAGTTGCCCCCGCCCCTTTAGCTAGAGGCACTAAGAAATATCACGCCTCTTGTCTTGGATCGCTGAACTGCGAGAGATCTTATCAATTAGAGCCCGTGGGTGTGCAGATTTCATGGGTTAAGCTAATTTCAGTGATTGGGTCCGCAGCTGTGCTCCCGAAGGTATTTCAGGCTGCCTGTGTGCCCCTCCCCCAACGCTTGATTGTTAGCTTGAATGGCTGGGTGAGGTGCCCCGCCCACGCAGAGAATCTCCCAAGTAGGGAAGACCGCCCTGGCGCCTCTCCCACTCGCCCCGCCGCTGGCGGCTGGGTCACACCGGGTGCAGGATAATGGGGCACCCTGGGTGTGCAGGCCAGTAGGGCGCACCAGGCGCAGGATAATGGGGCACCCTGGGTGTGCGGGCCAGTAGGGCACGCTCGCGAATGGGGTGCTCCAGGCACCAGTGGCTGGGGTCTCTCACTCGCAGTGCGCGGGCCACTGGGAACGTTAGCGGTGCTCGCTCTGCAACCGGACCGGGTGCACGCTGGCGGCTGCTCGCCGCTCCCGAGTGTGGGCCGACTCACCACAGGCGCACTCCCTCCGCGGCTTGAATGAACGTCCCTGCGGTAGTTAGCTTCCTCCACACCCTCGTCTCTCAGATTCAAGTGATAACAGTCCTTTCACTTTCAGTTTGTGTGGAACTCCGGAATGCTCCGAGGATAAATTTTTCTGTTTCTAGTTGATAAATTTGTTGTGATTTTGGGGAGATCTGTTGGACGCACTGCTCACGGCGCCATTTCCGTGACGTCTGATCAGGAAAATCTTGATCTATCAGCTTTTCATTTCATACCACTATGCTCCTCCGCGATTCGCTGGGTTCTGAAACTCTTAACTCTCTCCAACCGCAGTGCCAGAGTCGTGAAGCACATTCAGCACGAACTGTTATAGGTGTTAAAGTAGGGTTTTTGTTAAAGTAGGTTTTTTTTCTTTCTACTCTTTTTTTTTTTTTTTTTTTTTTTTTTTTTTTTTCATTTTTTCTGAAGCTGGAAACAGGGAGAGACAGTCAGACAGACTCCCGCATGCGCCCGACCGGGATCCATCCGGCACGCCCACCAGGGGCGACGCTCTGCCCACCAGGGGGCGATGCTCTGCCCATCCTGGGCGTCGCCATGTTGCGACCAGAGCCACTCTAGCGCCTGGGGCAGAGGCCACAGAGCCATCCCCAGCGCCCGGGCCATCTTTGCTCCAATGGAGCCTCAGCTGCGGGAAGGGAAGAAAGAGACAGAGAGGAAAGCGCGGCGGAGGGGTGGAGAAGCAAATGGGCGCTTCTCCTGTGTGCCCTGGCCGGGAATCGAACCCGGGTCCTCCGCACGCTAGGCCGACGCTCTACCGCTGAGTCTTTCTACTCTTTGGCACTCCAAGGATGTTTAGCCAGAGTTGCGATAAGACAGTCTTTCATAAATGGAAAGTTGGACAGGTACATGCAAAAAAATGAAACTAGACCACCAACTTATACCATACACAAAAATAAACTCAAAATAAATAAAAGTCTTAAATGTAAGTCATGAAACCATAAACATCCAAGAAGAAAACAGAAAGTAAACTCTCTCACATCTCTAGTAGCAATATCTTTGCTGGTTTATCTCCATGGGCAAAGGAAATAAAAAAAAACAGGATGAACAAATGAGAATATATGAAGCTAAAAAACTTTTGGACAGCAAAAGAAAATATAAGCAAAACAAAAAGACAACCCGGAAATGGGAGAACATACATCTGATAAGGGGTTAATAACAAAAATTTATAAAGAACTTCTAAAACTCAATACCAGGAAGGTAAACAATCTAATTAAAAAATGGGAAAAAGAACTGAACAGACACTTCTCCAGAGAGGACATACAGATGGTCAAACGGCATATGAAAAAATGTTCAACATCACTAATCATTAGAAAAATGCAAATTGCCCTGGCCGGTTGGCTCAGTGGTAGAGCATCGGCCTGGCATGCAGGAGTCCTGGATTCGATTCCCAGCCAGGGCACACAGGAGAAGTGTCCATCTGCTTCTCCACCCCTCCCCCTCTCCTTCTTCTCTGTCTCTCTCTTCCCCTCCTGCAGCCAAGGCTCCATTGGAGCAAAGTTGGCCTGGGTGCTGAGGATGGCTCTATGGCCTCTGCCTCAGGCACTAGAATGGCTCTGGTTGCAACAAAGCAATGCCCCAAATGGGTAGAGCATCGCCCCCTGGTGGGCATGCCGTGTGATCCCGGTTGGGCACATGCGAGAGTCTGTCTGATTGCCTCCCCATTTCCAACTTCAGAAAAATACAAAAAAATACAAAAACAAAATCAAATTAAAACTACAATGAGATACCACCTCACACCAGTCAGAATGGCGCTCATTAACAAAACAGCACACAATAAGTGCTTACAAGAGTGTAGACAAAAGGGAACCTTCCTGTACTGCTGATGGAAATGCAGACTTGTGCAGCCTCTGTGGATAAGTGTATGAGGTTTCCTCAAAAAATTAAAATGAGTGAGTAATATCAGAGAAATGGCACTGTGAAGAAAGTTCCCGATACCTCTCCCAAAAATTTCAACAAGTTCTGCAACCAGAGACAGAAAAATCTATCCTTGGAGCATCTGGAAGTCCTATACACTGAAAAAGAAGATATGATTGGTCGAAAAGATGGCTAAATATATAATCAACACAGAAGGAAATAAGATGGAAAATGGAACACTCTGCCTTCCTCACTAACCTGAGCAAGGGCTGCTTTCATTTGGAACTGAGAGAGAGTGGGGGCTGAGGGTGTGGAGGGACCTGGGCTGAGGCACAGATGTTCAAGCTGAGGAAGGAGTGTGCCCACAGTGACTCAGCCCAAGAGAGCTAATGCCGGCACTGGACCCCAGCAAAGGCGGGCGAGTGGTGGTCGCCATTACCCCCAATATCTTGGTTGGCAAGCACAGATAGTATGAGAAAGGTTCCTCCTAAGACTGAGAGTGTGGGTGCCCGTGTTCCTGGACAGAGAGGCAGGGTTCTGCGTGGGCTGCGACCAGAGTCTTGGTGTGGCCCCTGCTCCCCCAACAACAGTGTGTGGGGAGTGTGCAAAAGCGCACTTCCCTACCCCCGGACTTCTCCGGGGTGGCAAGGCGCCTCACCCAGCCATTCAATCTAACATCCTGGGGGAGAATAAATATGGAAGCACTAGGAGGAGGGGTGCACAGGCAGCTTGCAGACTGTTTCTGGAGCAGATCTGTGGATCCAATCACTGAAATTAGCTTAACCCACAGTCCACTCACTGCCCAACTGGCTTACACAGCTCTAGTTGACAATGTCTCTCTCAGATCAGTGATCTAAGACAAGAGACATAATATTTTTTAGTGCCTCTTGCTCTGTATGTAGAGGCAAGGGCAACTTCCTGTCAGCCGATACAGGGTGAAAAACACTTTCTTATGGAACAAACCTCAGAGAACACTGTAGAAGTTAGACAGGATAGGCTGTAGGCTTTTTAACAAGAAAGAAGCCTGAAGAAAGCAATCCCACAGAACACTAAGACAAATTTAACTAGATATACCTGGGGAACAGAACAGAAGTCAACATGCCTCCCTACCTGCTTAAGTTGGTGGCTCTGATTGGCAGAGCTTTCATACTCAGGGCCATGCAGTAAAGAGAGGGACTTGGCAGTTTTTAAGACCTCTTGTTCTGCAGGTAGTGACTAGGGCATCTTCTTCCCAGCCAATACAGGTTATAAAGTGCAAAAAGCCTAGAGAGAGTGGTCCCACAGAGTGCTAAGGCATACTGGACACACCAGGAGGGTCATAGAAAGACACCTTGAGAGCAACTGGCTTCCAGCCCTGCCTGATTACGCTGGTGGTTCTGACTGACATAGCCTTACCCAGAACCCTGTACTGAGTGGGGATAGAGTGGGTATCTGCCAGTTTTTTAAGCCTTTTACTCTCTAGACAGTGGCAGCGGCAACCTCATAGCTGGATCATCAGGATGCTAATTCAGGAAGGAGAAACTAGGAGAGAGGCTCCGGGAAAACGAACTCTCCCATTGTTACAACCTGCAAATGCTAACAAACCCCAACTTCCAAAGAGACTGAGGCCTAGTATATGACATCGCCATAGAGACATATCAACTGCAAATCTCTACCTAAGCATGCCACAAGAGCAGAGCCTGGAGTACATAGCCACCGACCAGGAACAGGGAAAGGAAAGAAAAAGGAAGAAGAGTACCTCTCAAAATTAAGAAAATCCACAGTCTTTGTAAGTTTTTTCACTTTTATTTGCTTCTTTTATCTTCTTATCTTTTTTTTTTTTCTTCTTTCACCTGGTCCTTTTATTCTCTGCTCATCTTATTCTTTTCCCTTCATCTTGAATTACATTACCCATTAGTGTTACATTTTCCATTTTTTTCTTTTATTTTTTTCTTTCTCTCTATGAGAGTTACCACTCCATAACTCTTAACTCTCTCCTTTTTATTTCCGTTTACTCCTTCTCTCTTAGTTTCTTCTTTTCTCCTTTAATTTTCCTTCGTTTGATCCTTATTCATGAACAAATTGTTTTATTTTGAATTCAAATTTTTTTTTTTTATATTTTTCTGAAGCTGGAAATGGGGAGAGACAGTCAGACAGACTCCCGCATGCGCCCGACCGGGATCCACCTGGCACACCCACCAGGGGCGACGCTCTGCCCACCAGGGGGTGATGCTCTGCCCCTCCGGGGCGTCGCTCTGCCATAACCAGAGCCACTCTAGCGCCTGGGGCAGAGGCCAAGGAGCCATCCCCAGCTCCCGGGCCATCTTTGCTCCAATGGAGCCTTGGCTGCGGGAGGGGAAGAGAGAGACAGAGAGGAAGGGGGAGTGGAGAAGCAAATGGGCGCTTCTCCTATGTGCCCTGGCTGGGAATCGAACCCGGGTCCCCCGCATGCCAGGCCGATGCTCTACTGCTGAGCCAACTGGCCAGGGCCGGATTCAAATTTTTTTTGGTGGCATTTTGTGTGCTTTTTACTTTGGTTTTTAACTCATCAGATTCCCCTCAACCAGGCTCTCCGTTCTATGTAGTATTTGTTCCACTTAATACAATAGTATTATTAGTTTCTTTTTCTTGCTTTCTTCCTATTTCTTTCACTATATATCTCATTCAACCATTATTTAAAAGCAAATTATTTTATTCTTGATCCAAATTTATTTATTTTTTTGCATTTTGTGGGTCCCTACTCATTTTTTGCCCCTTTGTCACTTCTCCCCAACTCAGGCCCTCCGTTATAGGTAGTTTTTGTTCCATTTAGCACAATATAATTCTCAGTTTTTCACAGTATTTTCTCCATGAAAAAGAAATAGTAATAATTTTTTAAATTATTTTTTTGGCCCTGGCCAGTTGGCTCACTGGTAGAGTGTTGGCCTGGCATGCAGGAGTCCCAGGTTCGATTTCCAGCCAGGGCACACAGGTGAAGCACCCATCTGCTTCTCTACCCCTCCCCATCTCCTTCCTCTCTGTCTCTCTCTTCCCCTCCCACAGCCAAGGCTCCATTGGAGCAAAGATGGCCCAGGTGCTGAGGATGGCTTTATGTCCTCTACCTCAGGCACTGAATGGCTCTGGTTGCAACAGAGCAATGCCCCAGATGGGCAGGGCATTGCCCCCTGGTGGGCATGCAGGGTGATCCTGGTCGGGTGCATGTGAGAGTCTATCTGATTGCCTCCCATTTCCAACTTCAGAAAGATACAAAAAAAATATTTTTTTATTTTATTATCTGTTTTTTTACTTTTTATTCTTTATTGATTCTCATTAGTGGTATTAACAAAACCACCCTCAGATACCACTATGGAAAAAAAATCAAATATTATGGATACAAAAGACAGAGATGTAGCACAGATAGATGAGGACAAGTCTATGGAGGAAAAATTTAATAGATTTGAAAACTTGGAATTAAGTGACAGATAATTTTAAATAGAAATCCTAAAAATATTCAGAGATATACAAGAAAACAGAGAAAGGCAATTTAGGGAGCTCAGAAAACCACTCAACAAACACAAAAATATATTATCAAGGAAACTGAAACTATAAAAACAAATCAAACAGAGATGAAAATCTCAATTTCTAAACTGAAAAACGAGGTAACAAGCTTAACTAATAGAACAAGCCAGATCAAAGAGAGGATTAGTGACATAGAAGACAGGCAACTTGAGGCACAACAGAGAGAAGAAGAGAGAGAATCACGAATTAAAAAAAATGAGAAAGCCCTACAGGAATTGTCTGACTCCATCAGAAGGAGTAACATAAGAATAATAGGTATATCAGAAGGAGAAGAGAGAGAAAACAGAATGGAGAACATATTCAAACAAATAATAGACAAGAACTTCCCAAGCTTGTGGAAAGAACTAAAGCCTCGAATTTTCAAAAAGAAAACAGAACACTGAGTTATCTTAACCCAAACAAACCTATTCCAAGGTACTTATAAAGAAATTGGCACAAATGAATGACACAGAAAAAATTGTCAAGGCAGCCAGGGAAAAGAAGAATACAACATATAAAGAAAGGCCTATTAGATTATCATTGATTTATCAGCAGAAACACTACAAGCTAGATAAAAGTAGACCTCAATATTTAAAGTTTTAAAGAGAGCAACTTCCAACCAAGAATACTATACCCATCAAAGCTATCCTTCAAATACGAAAGAGAAATAAAAACATTCACAGATACAGAAAAGGTGAGATAATTTATCATCAGAAAACCCCCACTTCAGAAAATACTAAAGGGGGTTTTGCAACCAGATACAAAGAAGAAAACATGCAGAGATCAAAAGATATATACAAACAAATGAAAATGACAATACGACATATCAGAATCTCTGGGATGCAGCAAAAGCAGTAATAAGAAGGAAGTTCATATCACTTCAGGCCTATATGAACAAACAAGAGAAAGCCCAAGTAAACCTCTTAACTTCACACCTTAAGGAACTAGAAAAAAAAAGAACAAAACAACCCAAAACCAGCTGAAGAAAGGAAATAATAAAATTCAGAGCAGAAATAAATGAAATAGAGAACAGAAAACTATAGAAAAAATTAATAAAATAAGGAGCTGGTTCTTTGAAAAGATCAACAAAATTGACAAACCCTTGGCAAGGCTCACCAAGGAAAAAGACAATGGACTCATATAAACAAAATCCAAAATAAAAGAGGAGAAATCAACACAGATATCAAAGATATACAAAGAATTATTGTAGAATACTATGAAAAACTATATGCCATCAAATTCAACAATCTAGAAGAAATGGATAAATTCCTAGAACAATACAAGCTTCCAAGATTGAGACAAGAAGAAGCGGAAAGCCTAAAGAGACTAATAAGCAGGGAGGAAATAGAAAAAACTATTAAAAACCTCCCCCAAAATAAAAACCAGGCCCAGATTGCTATACTAGTGAATTCTATCAAACATTTAAAGAAGACTTGGTTCTTATTCTATTCAAAGTCTTCCAGAAAATTGAAGAAGAAGGAATACTCCCAAACACATTTTATGAGTCCAACATAACCCTCATACCAAAACCTGGCAAGGACAACACAAAACAAGAAAACTACAAACCAGTATCTCTAATGAATACAAATGCTAAAATACTAAACAAAATACTAGCAAATTGAATACTACAACACATTAAAAAAATAATACATCATGATCAAGTGGGATTCATACCAGCATCTCAAGGATGGTTCAACATATGTAAAACAGTTAACATAATACACCCTATCAACAAAACAAAGAACAAAAACAACATGATCCTATCAATAGATGCAGAAAAGACTTTTGATAAAATACAACACAATTTTATGTTTAAAACACTCAACAAAATGGGTATAGAAGAAAAATATCTTAACGTGATAAAGGCCATTTATGATAAAGCATCAGCTAACATCATATTAAATGGCATAAAACTGAGGACTTTCCCCCTTAAATCAGGACCAAAACAGAGTTGTCCACTCTCTCCACTCTTATTTAACGTGGTGGTAGAAGTTCTAGCCCAAGCAATCAGACAAGATAAAGAAATAAAAGGCATCCATATTGGAAAAGAAGAAGTAAAGGTTTCACTTTTTGCAGATGATATGATCCTATACAATGAAAACTCCAAAGACTCCACAAAAAGATTACTAGAAACAATAAACCAATACAGTAAGGTCGCAGGATACAAAATTAATATACAAAAGTCCATAGCCTTTTTATATGCCAACAACAAAACATTAGAAAATGAACTAAAAAATAATTCCCTTCACGGTTGCAACAACATAAAATAAAATACCTAAGAATAAACATAACAAAGCATGTAAAGGACCTATATAACCAAAACTACAAAGCATTGTTAAGGGAAATAAAAAAAGATACAATGAAATGGAAAAATATTCCCTGTTCTTGGATAGGAGGAATAAATATAATCAAAATGACCATATTACCCAAAGCAATATACAAATTTAATGCAATTACCATCAAAATTCCAATTACATTTTTTAAAGAAATGGAACAAATCATCAGATTTATATGGAACTATAAAATATCCCGAATAGCCGAAGCAATCCTAAAGAAAAAGAAGAAGGCTGGGGGCATTACAATACCTGACTTTCAATTATATTATAGAGTCATGACAATCAAAAGAGCATGGTATTGGCAGAAAAATAGACAGTCCAGAAATAAAACCATGGTATTGGCAGAAAAATAGAAAGTCCAGAAATAAAACCACATATATATGGTCAAATAATTTTTGATAAAGGGTTCAACAACACACAATGGAGAAAAGAAAGCCTCTTCAACAAATGGTGCTGGGAAAACTGGAAAGCCACATGCAAAAGAATGAAACTCGACTACAGTTTGTCCCCTTGTACTAAAATTAATTCAAAATGGATCAAAGACCTAAATATAAGACCTGAAACAATAAAGTACATAGAAGAAGACATAGGTACTAAACTCTTGGACCTTGGTTTTAAAGTGCACTTTATGAATTTGACTCCAAAGGCAAGGGAAGTGAAGGCAAAGCTAAATTAATGGGACCACATCAGACTAAGAAGTTTTTGCACAGCAAGAGAAACTGAAAACAAAATAAACAGACAGCCAACTAAATGGGAGATGATATTTTCAAACAACAGCTCAGATAAGGGCCTAATATCCAAAATATACAAAAAACGCATAAAACTCAACAACAAACAAACAATTCAATAAAAAATGGGAAGAAGGCATGAACAGACAATTCTCCCAGGAAGAAATACAAATGGCCAACAGATATATGAAAAGATGCCCATCTTCATTAGTTATTAGAGAAATGCAAATCAAATCTACAATGAGATACTACCTCACACTTGTTAGATTAGCTATTATCAAGAAGACAGCTAATAGCAAGTGTTGGAGAGGCTGTGAAGAAAAAGGAACCCTCATCCACTGTTGGTGGGAATGTAAAGTAATACAACTATTATGGAAGAAAGTATGGTTGTTCCTCAAAAAACTAAAAATAGAACTACCTTATGACCCAGCAATCCCTCTACTCAGTATATACCCCAAAACTCAAAAACATTGGTACGTAAAGAGACATGCAGCCCCATGTTCATTGCAGCATTTGTCACAGTGGTCAAGACATAGAATCAACCAAAAAGCCCTTTAATAGATGACTGGATAAAGAAGATGTGGTACATATATACTATGGAATACTACTCAGCCGTAAGAATTGATGACATCAGATCATTTACAACAAAATGGATGGATTTTGATAACATTATACGAAGTGAAATAAGTAAATCAGAAAAAACGAAGAACTGCATGATTTCATACATAGGTGGGACATAAAAATGATACTAAGAGACATGGACAAGTGTGTGGTGGTTACTGGGGGGGAGGGAAGAGGAGGGAGAGCAAGGAGAGAAGGGGCACAAAGAGAACCAGATAAAAGTTGACTGAGGACAATTTGACTTTGGCTATGGGTATGCAACATAATTGAATGACAAGGTAATCTGGAGATGTTTTCTTTGAACATATGTACCCTGATTTATTAATGTCACTCCATTAAAATTAATAAAAACTTATTAAAAAATATTAAAATGAAACTACCTTTTGACACAGCTATCCCACTTTTAGGAATATATCCTAAGAACACCAAATCACTGATTCAAAAGAAGAAATGTACCCCCATGTTTATGGCAGCATTGTTCACAATAACCAAGATCTGGAAACAGCCCAAGTGTTCATCAAGGAAGAGTGGATTAAAAGCAGTGGTACATATACACAATGGAATAGTATGTGGCCGTGAAGAAGATGGAAATCTTGCCTTTTGCAACAGCACTGATGGCCCTGGAGACTATTATGCTAAGTGAAGTAAGGCAGGCAGAGAAAGTCAAATATCATATGATCTCACTTTTATGTGGAATCTAATGTGCAAAGTGAACTGAGGAACGGAATAGAAACAGAGGCGGGATCACAGGGACCAGAGGAACAGCGTTCAGAGGAAAGGGGGATGAGGGGATGAGATCAGAGAAGGTAAAGGTATTCATTAAATTATATATACATAACACAGAGATATGGATAGCAGGACAGCAAATCCTAGAGGGAAGGGGGGAGGGCTCTTAGGAAAAGAGGACAAGGTGGGTATAAAGGGGACATGGGGGTGGGCATGAGTGAGTTATATTTGGTGAGACACTTGAATCCACGTAAACACAATAAATTAAAATAAAAAAAATTTTAAAAATCTAGGGACTGAAGATATAACTACACAGAAGTTAGAAGACACTTTAGGTGTTTGCAAACTATGAATATAAAGTTAATAAGAAATTGATTCACACATCTGAGACCTCTGAAATTTTACAAACTATATAAAAGGTACCCACCATGAAAAGTAGTTGGCAAGAAAACTTTTCTTTCTCATCTTGGAAGGATAAAAAGCAATGGTATCCCCTGAGAATTTTCAACTGCAAATTTCCTCTTAACTTGGCTGAGAATTTTATTTACACCAAATACCTGACTCAAGAAAATATAGGATCATGGAAAAAGAAAGTAAGAGAGAGTCAGATGCCCCTTTTATACATCAGTTAATGGAATATTGACATAAAAATAATGAGATACATATTTCTTTGTATAGAATTTCAAATAAGAATATTAAATATTTTAATATATAAAAGATAGTATAGCATAATGAGAGAGAGGGAAGAGTCTATCTGAAAATATAGAATAGGTAGGAAAAATATCCAACTAGAATTTTTAAGAAAAATAATATAGTTGTAACCAAAACTCAGTGGCTAGATTAAACAGTGTAGAAGATGCAGTTAAAAAGATTATAAAATGAAAGCTAGCTTCAAAGAAATTCTGCAGAACAAGAAAAAAATAAAAAGATAAAGATTATGATGGCTATATTAAGAAGAAAAATAGATCATCATCTCATCATAAGTTTAATTGGTATTTCATTTAAATTTATTTTCGTTACATACAGCAATATTTAAAAATACATATTTATGCATACACATAATATTCACTGAATAAAAATATATAGGAATATTAAACTGGAATAAATACATATAATATGTTTATATATACACATACACCTTTAAGTAGATATTCATATAGTAATGTCTTCATAACCATGATTGTAGTAGTGAAGAGTTTTCTTTTTTTTTTTTTTTTAATTTTATTTATTCATTTTAGAGAGGAGAGAGAAAGGGAGAGAGACAGAGAGGGAGAGAGAGGAGAGAGAGACAGAGAGAGAAGGTGGGGAGGAGCTGGAAGCATCAACTCCCATATGTGCCTTGACCAGGCAAGCCCAGGGTTTTGAACCAGCGACCTCAGCATTTCCAGGTCGATGCTTTTATCCACTGTGCCACCACAGGTCAGGCGTGAAGAGTTTTCTTACCACACACAAAAATATTTTGTTTTCTTCAAATCCTTCTGCTGCCAAGTCAACTCGTTGCAACCACTAATTGTTTTCCTTCTCGTTAGCTTTCACTTTTCCAAAATATCATATAAATGAAATTACACAGTGTGAACCTTTTGATTTGGGTTTCTTTCAGGAAGCATAATGCATGTGAGACTCATTTATGTCATTGCATGTAACATCATGTAACAGCACTTTATTTTATTTATTGCTGAGTAGTGTACCATTGTGTAAATGTACACACAGAGAATATCTGTTTATAGGCTTTGACAATTGTAAATTACACTGCTATAAATATTTATATGCAGATTATTTTGTTTATGATAATTTTTTATTACTGAGTAAATACCTGAAAATGAAGTTGCTGGGTGATTTGGTAAAAGGATCTTTATGTTATAAGAAACAGAAAAGGAAATGGGGGTGTAAAGTACAGCACAGGGAACATAGTCAACAGTACTGTAACAACTATGTATGGTGTCAGATGGTATTGGAAATATTGGGTGAGCACTTTGTGAAGTGTATGATTGCATGAACACTGTGCTGTACACCTGAAACTAATAATAGTACATATAAAAAATAAAAACTGATTTGTTAAAAAAAAGGAATATGATTTTGTATTTCTTCCAGCATGCTTGAGAGTTGTACTTGCTCAGATCCTCAAAACCAAAACTTATTGTAGTTGCTTCTGAAAATTTTTGACACTTTTGTAGTTGTACAGTCATATTACATTGAGTTCATAATTTGCATTTTTTCCATGACTATTTTGTTGAGTATCTTTATGCACATTTGCCATCAGTATATCTTTAGTGGTGAATTATCATTCATATCTTTAATTTTTTCAAGAATTTACCACATTATGCTTCAACAGATAGATATAGACAAAATATTTCCTTCAGTTATTTGTTTTTCTCTTTATTCTATTAACAACCTCAGAGCAAGAAAATATTTAATTTTGGGGAAGTTCACTAATCTCTGAAAACAGAACAGTATGTTTAACCTGAGTCATGAAGATTTTCTTTTTTCTTCTAAAATATTATAGTTTTACACTTATATTTATATTATTTATTTTGAATTAATTTTGTATAGAGTATAAGGTAAGAGATACTAAAATATGCCATCCCAAAATGTGCCTCTTTGACATATGGATTATTTTGAACTAAGGGCCACTGAGGCTAGCAGACACAAGAACAGCTCTGGGAACAGGGTGCAAGTTTTCCTTTGTTAAGAAAGTTAAATTTATAAAGAAAATTTCCTTTTGCAGAAATGTCTACCAGGAAGAAGTGGTCTCTTAACAACTCTTGCCAATGGAGAAAGGACTAACTTAACAGCTGCAAAATGAATCTTATTAAGTAACATTCTTTTTCTGGTCACCTTAGTATAACTTGCTTCCCTTGCTCAGAAGCCTCAAATCCTTTTTCTTTGTTTTAGTGTAAGATATAAACCCAAATTCTAACTGACACTAAATTGCTCACACACATGCTGTTTAACTTCTGTTTGTTTTTCTCTCATTAGTCTGTCTTTAGAAAGTCTCATTTAGAGGGCCAGCTGGAAAACCCACTGAAAAAATGTGTTCTCCACTACAATGGCAGAGTAATGCTCAGTTATTTGCACAGTGATATTTAATTGATATAGCACAATTTGTTGCAAAGGCTATTCTTTCTCATTTGAATTACCTTTGCACATTTGTCAAAATCAATTGACTGTATTTACAAGCATCTGTTTCTGGACTCTATTGTTTTACACATCTGTATGTCTATCCTTTACAAGATTATCTATCCTTTACTACTTTGATGACTAGCTTAATATTGTTATACCTAAAATCAGATATTAATATTTCTAGCTTTGTTCTCTTAAAATTATTTTGGCTATTTCAGTAACTTTGTGTTCCATAAATAATTTAGACCCAGATTATAGATATATACAAAAAGTCCCACTGGGATTTAATTGGGATTTTTCAATCTGTAGAACACTTTGAGAGAATTATACTGAGCTTTCAAATCCATGAACATGGCATACCTCTCCATTTATTTATGTATTTTACTTCTTTTATCAGTTTTGTATAGTGTTGAACATGCTTTTGATAATCTTACACATATTGTTAAATATTTGCAAAAATATCTGATTTTGAAGCAATATAAAGTTAAGTTTTTATTTCAGCTTTCAATTGGTCCTTGCTAATATACAGAAGTATTACAATCAATTTTATATATTAATCTTTGTATATTGTATATTCTGTTAACTTGACTTTTTTAAAATTCTTAGGAACTTATAGGCATATTTCTTGGTGTTTTCTATGGAAATAAGAATGATTTTGTGAATATAAGCAATTTTATTTTTTTCTTTAAATCTGTATGCATTTTCTTCTTCTTTCTATTGATATTTTTTATTGATTGATTTTAGAGAGAGAGCAAAGGGAGAGAAAAGAGAGAGAAAGAGAGAGAAAGAGACAAAGGGAGAGAGAAGAAAGCATTCGTCTGTAGTTCCACTCAGTTGTGCATTCATTGGTTACTTCCTGTGTGTGCCCTGACTAAGCATTGAGCCCCCAAAATTGATGTTTTGGGACAACGCTGTAACTGACTGAGCTAACCAACTATGGAACCTTTATTTTTCTTGCTTATTGCATTGGCTAGCACTTCCAGTGAAGTCTTAAATAGAAGATATAAAATTGAATATATGTGACTTATTTCTAATCATAGAAGAAAATCACTTATTCTTTTTTAAAATATTAGGTTAAGTGTAAGGTTTTTGTTGATGCTATTTATCAGATTAAGGATGTTTCCTTATTTTAAATTGCTGAGAGATTTTATAATTAATCTATACTAAATTATGTCAAATGCTCTGAAGCATATAATAAAATATCATTTGGTTTTGTTTCTTTATTCTGTAAATATGATTAATGATGTTTATTGTTGTTTTAAAATAGTTTTATTTAGATATAATTTAATAACCATAAAAATCATCATCCATTTAAGTATGCAATTCAATGATTTCTTTTTTTTTTTTACAGGGACAGAGAAAGACTCAGAGAGAGGGATAGACAGGGACAGACAGACAGGAATGGAGAGAGATGAGAAGCATCAATCATCAGTTTCTCATTGTGACACCTTAGTTGTTTATTGATTGCTTTCTCATATGTGCCTTGACCACGGGCCTTCAGCAGACTGAGTAACCCCTGGCTCAAGCCAGCGACCTTAGGTCCAAGCTGATGAGCTTTGCTCAAACCAGATGAGCCCGCATTCAAGTTGGTGACCTCAGGATCTTGAACCTGGGTCTTCTGCATCCCAGTCCGATGCTCTATCCACTGCACCACCGCCTGATCAGGTGCAATTCAATGATTTCAGAAAATTTATATACGTGTGCAAACATCATAACAATAGTTTCAGAACATTACCATCAATTTGCCTTTGGGTTCAAAGTTATTTCCTTCTCTCATTTTCAGCCTTTGATAACCTTCCATAGGCTTAAATAATCCATTTCTGAATTTTATCAAACCTTTCTATGTATAGCCTGGTGTCATTTCATTTCAGGCCAAAAAACTCTTTTAAGTATTTCTTATAAGATAAATCTATTAGCAACACATTTTCACAGTGTTTGTTTATCTGATTAGATCTTTATTTCACTCTCACATTTGAAATATTATTTTTCTGAATATAGAATTTTTAAACAGCCCTATTGGAATATAATTGATATGCAAACACTTTGTATATCTAAAGTATATAATTTTATGAGTTTTGGCATATAAATACTTATGAAACCACACCAGAATCAAGATGATAAACATATTCACCATCTCAATAAATTAGTGAGACTACTTTTTCTTTCTGAACTTGAATATGTCTTCTACTGCCTTCTTTCTGCCATTATTTCTGATAAATAGATTTCAAGAATATTGATGTTCCCCTACACATGATGAATCATTTTTCACTTGCTGAAATTAAGATTTTCACTTTTGGCTTTCAAAAATGTGAGTAGGTGTTATTTTTGTGTTTATCTTATTTGGAGTTTATTGAGCTTCTTGGATATGTATACAAATGTTTCACATCAAATTTGGGAAGCCTTTATTTAATCAAATAATTTTCTGCTCCTTTTTGTCTAGACCCCCTGGGACTTCTATGACACATATTTTTGTTCATCTGGTATTCTCCAAAAGTTCTCCGAGGTTTTGTTTATTCTTCAATATTATTTTTTTCATATTGAATTATTTATTGCTAAAGGTATATATCAGAACTATAGAGATGGTCCAACCAATTAAATCAACAGAATAAAACAGTGAGTACAGAAATGTACTGGCATACTCTGTAAATTAATTTTGGGCCAGAAGACCTTCAGCCTTTGCAGCAAATTAGCAACAGGAGCAGTTCATCCAGATGCTGAAGGAGCCTCCTGGGGGGCTGGCCAACACTTCTGATGTGGAGGGTGAGGTAGCTCAATAGGCAGGGAGGCCTTGAAGATGAACTACATCAGGTGATGCGGCAGGGAAGAGAAACTACAGGTACGTTGAAGGCATTGGGCTTCCCAGGGGACCTGGTGATCCAGGCCTATTTCAGTTGTGAAATAAAAGGAAATTTTGGTGGCCAACTTCCTTCTCAGTCAGAACTTTGATGACAAAAAAAGTTATACTCAGAGGCCAGGATGCCCACAGCTCAACCCTATCCCCAACTCCACAGTGTTTTGGAAGATATTTATATTCATGTTTATTTAAGAAGTAGAAAAAACTCCTTACAACAAAGCAAGACATGCCAACTTTCCTCCCTCCTAATGTGACAGCTATTTCCAACTTGGCTTGAGAGACCTGGCCAGCCAGCTGTTCCCATCCTCTTCCCCAGCCTAGTCTCCTGGAAAGAGTTGGCAAAACCAAAGGCTACAAAGGAGACCCTCTTGGTCTCCATCCCAGTTCTCTGTAGCCAGATGGAGGGACGGATAACTGTTTCCCTTTCCCCAAAGAGCCCATGAGACCTCTCTGCCTCTTTTCCAGGTAATCTGGAGGCTGAAGCCCAAAACTATAATCTTGGGTTAGCAGTCTGGCCTTGGCCTTCACACTGAATCGCTTTGCTGGGGAGGAGGAGATCTGGCTTGTCTTGCCTGAACAAGGAGTACGATTAGATCTCTCTGAAGGTCAAAGCCTTCTACAAACCAGAACAGAACTGTGTCTCTGATACAGGTTCTGAAGGGAACAAAGTTTAAAAGGCCCCTCCACCCCCACTCCCGGAAAAAGGAAAAAAAAGGTGAAGAACCAGCTTTCTATGGCAGGGTACTGATACGTGATCTGTGTAAAAAATAGAGAGTAATGCTGAATTTGCTCCTCTGGCTTAAGGTTCAAGGAACAGGCAAATTCTCCTGAGATGAATTTTAGACACTTTGAGGCAGCTGGGAGAAAAAACTGGCCCCAATGATGTGCAATGGATCAACTTTGGGTTGTGGCAGTCTTGAACCTTGGCAATCTCGGCCTCCACTGTTATGTACTAGAAGTCCTTGTCCAGGGCCCTCCCAGCTCTTGGAAGGCTGTAGATTTTCAGCTTGCGCATGTGCAGTTTACTGCTTTTCAGTTTTGGGTGCTTATGCTCCTGTGTTGCCTTTGAACCCGGACCGTCCTCCGTTCCTGGCGGGACCTCTGGGATGAGACATCACAGCACCATGAGTCAGATTGTGGAATTGTTCTGGGGATGGGGGGCGCTGGGTCAGCATTTACAAGAATTGATATGCATGAGATGGGTGACATGAGCCTTTCTGTGGGGGGAGGGAGGTCAAGCACCAGGAGCACCCAGGCGTTTCTTTCCCCAGGACTCCCCTTCTGTCCTGTGGAACTCCCCACATCCATATCTGAGGGCTTCTGAGCACAGGGCCCCTAGCTGCAGTGACTTGGACCTGATTCTGCCATTCTCTGAGCCTCCTTAGAAGCTTGGACACCTCAGCCTGTACTTTCTATGCTCCTCCATCAGGACACCCTTATTCTCATCACCCCTGCAGTAACACAGTGTACCTTGCAGGTCCAACGGTGTCCTGCTTACCTTCCGGGAACATGCCTCACTTCACCCATCAGGACCAGGTTCTGACTTTTGGCTCCCCAATGATAATTCAAACAAAAAAATGGCATCCATTACTTTAAAAAATATATCTATGTCTATATCATCTATATCTATATCTATATCTATATCTATATCTATATCTATATCTATATCTATATCTATATCTATCTATCTATCTATCTATCTATCTATCTAAAATGTTTGGAAATAAATGGGTTGGAATTGCAAAGCTTTTTAGATTTTTTGTAGGTCTATGGTTCATTCTGACTCTTAATGAAAAGTCAAATGGAAGTTTGAAGAAAGAAAACATGAAGGTCAGTAAAGATAGAAAACAAAGGAAAAGAAATAATAGACCAAAAAATTAGTTTCTTTTACTTTTTTTCTCTAACCAGTGGTCTAGATCCAGGAATTTTATGGTACTTTCTGCCCTCAAGTCTTTGCTGTGCTGAGACAAACAAATAGATTTTTATCCAGCCTTGACCGTGTTTTTCAAATGCATTAACTTGGAAATATTTTAATTTTCTGTTGTTGCATGGATTTATTAAGGAACAATTCTAACAGGCATTCTTTCAAACCTTTGAAAATAAATTGCTCTGATAGATTATTGCATATTATCATGTCCTAGTTACTCTAAGAAGGAAGAATCATAAACATAAGCCAAATGTGCTAAAAAAGAAGCATATAGCATGTAACAACTCAGGAACACGTATGTTCAGGAACTGTCACCAACTTAACCAAGGAAATTGACCTTTACCGCTTTACTGGAGGTATGCGAGTGAGGTGGGGTTACAACAGATTAGAAGTGATAGTACATAGCTGTTATGTGAAATGGAATTTGAGTCATTTCATTTTTATGTTAAATGAAATAGTGACCGTAGAATGCTGGAGGACCTTGGGCTTTCTAGACCACAGGTTTTTAATTATACATCTCTTGATGTAGTGAAAATGATTTGTCATTTTATCTTCCACCATTCTTTTAACATCTATTTAGTGTGAGTCATTTTCTGTGCTCAGTGTGAAAATTCAAGCAAGTATATAACTTTGATGATCATAAGAATGTGTCATTCAGAGCTCTTACTTGTGACAGGCAGCTTACTGTTCTGATGTACACCAGCAGTAGCTCTTTTCAATCAATCCATCACTAAATTCCGTGCACTGTTCATACTTGAGGGTTTCACCTAAGAGGAATATTACAAAGGGTTGTGTAAGATATAAGACTGTAATGAGCAACTTTGACTCAAAGTTTCATGTGTCTGTTGAAAACTTTCTCAGCGATGTTCTGAGATCCTTTTCACTCAGTCTCCTTCAGGGAGACAGGCGTAAGATCTGCCTTCAAAGTCTGAAAGCTCTCTAGGTCTTCTATGGCTCCCATCACTTTTTCTTCATAGGGATTTGCATATATCTATATCTATATCTATCTATATCTATATCTATGTCATCTGTATCTATCTATATCTATATCTATCTATCTGTATCTGTATCTATATCTATCTATATCTATATCTATATCTATTTTAAGGTGACCAACTTCTTTACAATGAAAAGGACAAAAATAAATTGAAGAAAACAATATTATAAATAAAAGAAACATTTTATTCATTGCAACAATATACTATAATATGATAAATGCATAATAAAAACATTTGTAATATTTTATATTGTAATTATGCTTACATGCCTATTAATTTTTAATAATAATTGTAAGAAAAAAGGACTCATTTAGATACAAATACGTCATATCACATGAAATGGATCAACTCTGCATCAATCAAATATGGACATTTACAGATTAGTCTTCCAATGTCAACAAGGAGGACATGTAGGAGGATACTTTTCAAGGGAAGATGGAACTTACAAAAGGACTGTCCTCCCTAAAGGAAGACAACTGGTCACCTTATCTATTTATATCTATCTATCTATCTATCTATCTATCTATCTATCTATCTATCTATCTATCTATCTATTATCTATCTATCATCTAATCTATCTATATACATATCATCTTGGTGTCTGCTTCCTTGACTACCCAAATTTGCATAATGACTTTTCAAAAATTTACAAACATAATAATCTTAAAGAAATTGGAATTTTTAAAAATTATTTTTATTAATTTTTCTAATTTATTCTGTTACATGGATTCAAGTGTCTCACTCAATATAACACCCTCACCTGTCAACAATGTGCCCCCTCATTAAATCCTCTTTGCCCCTTACCCCCTTCCTTCTGGGATTTGCTGTCCTGTTATCTGTATCTCTGTGTTATGTATATATAATTTCACTAATCCTTTCACCTTCTCTGATCCCATCCCCTCATCCCCCTTCCCTCTGAAGAATGTTCCTCTGCTCCAGGTGACCCCGCCTCTGCTTCCTTTCCTCAGTTCACCGTGTTCATTAGATTCCACATATAAGTGAGATTATATAATATTTATCTTTCTCTGCCTGGCTTATTTCCTTTTGCACAATAATCTCCAGGTTCATCGATGCCATCACACATTTTCTTCTTTTCCATAGTCATGTATGTAATACTCCAGTGAGCTGGGAACTACTGGTGTAGCGTGGAAAAAACCTACTCAAGACACCAATTTATGTCAAGAGGAAGAGAGTGGAAGTCCTGCCAAGGGAGGCAAAGAGAGACCTTCTGAATCTCCTTCTCCCTTAGCTTTTATTATCAGAAGCAGAAGAGAGGTAACAGGATTTCAAGGGAGGGAGATCAGGTGACAAGAGGAAGAATAATTAATGATCATTATGCTGACATGAAGAGAGGGCTAAATTGGTCAGTACATTTCTTTTCTTTTGCTAATTAACAAGCACAAAGGAAGGGGCAATACAGAACCTCTAAGCTAATTTTCTAAAGCCTGTTGTTCACAAGCATTCTTTGTGTCTGCACCAAGTTCATCCACTCACACTTTCTTGGTGTTTGCATCCAAGAGACATTCACTCAGGGCATTTAACTAAAGTCTCCAATCCAAGGCATAGAGGGTTCAAGGTTAAATGGATGCTTCCCTACACATGTAGTATTCCATTGGGCATACTGCTTTTTTATCCACTCTTCCACTGATGGACACTGGGCTGCTTCCAGATCTTGGCTATTTGTAAACAATGGTACAATAAACATGGGGGTGCATATCTTGATTTGAATTAGTGTTTTGGGATTCTGAGGCTATATTCCTAAAAATGGGATAGCTTGGTCAAAAGGCAGTTTTATTTTTAATTTTTTGAGGAAATGTCATACGGTTTTCCACTGTGGCTGCACCAGTCTGCATTCCCACTAGCAGTGCAGGAGGGTTTCCTTTTCTCCACATCCTCGCCAGCACTTGTTGTGTGTTGATTTTTTAATGAGAGCCATTCTAACAGGTGTGAGATGGTATCTCATTGT
Source organism: Saccopteryx leptura (assembly GCF_036850995.1). Taxonomy (NCBI): domain Eukaryota; kingdom Metazoa; phylum Chordata; class Mammalia; order Chiroptera; family Emballonuridae; genus Saccopteryx; species Saccopteryx leptura. The sequence goes on along the minus strand of NC_089504.1, from coordinate 174,936,344 downwards.
AATTTCAATTTGCATTTCTTTGATGATTAGTGATGTTTAACATTTTTTCATATGACCATTGCTCATCTGTATGTCCTCTTTGGAGAAGTGTTTATTCTGTTCCTTCATCTGTTTTTAATTGTATTGTTTACCCTTCTGGTGTTGAGTTTTATAAGTTCCTTATAAATTTTGGTTATTAACCCTTGATCAGATGTATCAGCAAATATGTTCTTCCATTGTATGGCTTGTATTTTTATTTTGTTAATGGTGTCTTTTCCTAAGCAAAAACTTTTCAGTTTTCTATAATCCCATTTGTTTATTTTGTACATTATTTCTAAAGGTATGAAGTGTAGTTTTCTATCTGATTTCTCAGCATCACTACTATATGCTAGAAAACTGACAATATAATAATGATGTGCATTGAACAATAATGAGTAATAATAATGTCAATAATTATAACTCTGATAGAGCTACATATCAGGCAGTGTTATAGATCTTACATATATTAATTAATTTACAGTTTAGAATGACATATTGGGGTGGTTAATAATGATTGTTGCTATTTTATTATTTATTTTTAAAGATTTTATTTATTGAGTTTTAGAGAGAAGAGAGAAAGAGAGAGAGAGAGAGAGAGAGAGAGAGAAAGGGGAGGAAGAAGGAGGAATGAGAAGTATCAACTTGTAGTAGTTGTTTCTCAAACATATCTTGACTGGGCAAGCTGGGGGATTCCAACCAGTGATCTCCAGGTTGACACTTTTATCCACTTTGCCACCACAGGCCAGGCAATTGTTGCTGTTTTAAAGATGAAGAAACTGATGCACATAGAGCTTGAGTTTTGACTCAGATCACTCAGTTTGTAAGTAGCAGAGAGAGAATTCAAAGGCCTGGATGTCTAGTTCTAAAGATCACAATATCTAGCTTAACTGCAATATTTTTATTTATTTATTTATTTATTTATTTATTTATTATTTTTAGATTTTGCTTTTTCAAGTCAGAGGAGGGGAAATAAATAAACAGACTCTCACATGTGCCCCAACCAAAATCCACCTGGCAATCCCCATCTGTGGCCAATGCTTTGCCCATCTGGGAACATGCTCACAACTGAAGTATTTTTAGTGCTTGAGGCAGAGACTCCACAGAGCCATTCTCAGTGCATGGGCAATGCACTCAAACCAATTGAGCCACAGCTGCAAGAGGTAAAAGATAGAGAGACAAGGGGGAGGAGGAGGGGTGGAGAAGCAGATGGTAAATTTACATCTCTTACATGGATTTATCTTGTCCTAGTTACTCTAGGAAGAAATAACCATAAACAGAAGCCAAATGATGCTCAAAAAGAAGCATATAGCATGTAACAAGTCAGGAACACATATGTTCCTGACATATGTGTCAGGAACTCTCACCAAATTAATCAAGAAAATTGACCTTTACTTGTGTGTCCTGACTTGGAATAGAACCTAGGAAATCAACACACCAGCCAATGCTCTACCACTGAGCTGACCAGCCAGGGCCTACTACAGTATTTTCAATACTTGGTTGAGAATCTGCATTTGCAGAGGGCTGACTTAAGTTATGTAACAATTTTTGCCTTCATGGTGAGGGAACATCCTCAGCCATGCATTGTTCAAAGATCTCACCTTTTTTATTTTTTTTTTAGTTTTTTTATTTTATTTTATTTTCTTTCCTTTTCTTTTCTCTTTTTTTTATTTTCTGAAGTGAGAAGCAGAGAGGCAGAAAGACAGACTCCCACATGTGCCCAACTGAGATCCACCCAGCAAGCCCACCAGGGGGCGATGCTCTGCTCATCTGGGACCTTTGCTCCGTTGCTACCAGAGCCATTTTAGCACCTGAGGCAGAGGCCATGGAGCCATCCTCAGTGCCTGAGCCAACTTTGCTTCAATGGAGAATTGGCTGTAAGAAAGGAAGAGAGAGATAGAGATAAAGGAGAGGGATAAGGGTGGAGAAACAGATGGGCCGACACTTCTTCTGTGTACCCTGACCAGGAATCCAATCTGGGACATTCACATGCTGGGCCGACACTCTACCATTGAGCAAACCGGCCAGGGCTACTGTCTTACCTTTTCTTCTTTTTCATTATCTCATAGGTACCATATAGAGTAATTGCTTTTTAATTGTTGATGTGATTGATTGCAGGTTTCTAATATTTTCAAGTAGACTCATTCACTTGTCTGGTTATTCAAAATGAATAAACTTGCTCCTCTGAGTTTTCTGTCCTAAGTCTACATAGGGAATATTGATGAATAGGATGATATGAGAGCAATATAGTGTAAGGTTAAGCACACAGAATCTTGAACTAGACTTTCTAAATGTATGTTCTCATTAAACTACAAACTAAGTAACATTAGATAAGACATACAACCTGTCCAAACTCTATTTTTATTTGTAATTTTTGAGACAATAATAATAACACTCTCAAAAGATTTATTTGAATAAAGACTATTAAGATAATTAGATAATTTTTAGTTTATGAAGAGGCAGGACTGCTTAACTTTGCTGAAGATAAATAAATATAAAAAAACAAAAATAATTTTGCTTTTTTTCTTGCATCAAGTAGTTATTTTTGCATCTTTGTTTAGGTATGAGAAATAAATCATTTTAAAATGCTAATATTTTGTTTTTCAGTTTTTTCTTTACCAAATGATTCCTAAAATATATTCATTAGGACATTTTTATGTAATATTTTTGCACTTTATCAATGTGTTGTCATTCCTCTACACTGAACACAAAAAACATAATATATCATATAGAATTGTACATGAAAACACTTTATAACTGTGTCTGGAACATACTAAGTGCTACAGAAAGGAATAATTTGTAATAATAACAGCAGTAGAAGGAGCAATAGCAATAGAGGCAGTTGTCCCACTAAAATCAGCAGGGTTAAAGATAATAACAATGTGATTTATTCTTGGGTCTGCAGCATCTAGTAGCTCCTAAAAAAGATTTGCGGAATAAATGAGTAAGTCAGTTGAGTGGACAAATAAATATTTAAACATATAACAAATGGCAGACTATATTTTTAATACCTCCTTCTGTGGAATACTTCAAATTAAAGAAAAGTATAAATATGTTTAGATTTAGTTTTCACCTAATCTTCTAGAAAATTATCATTCTTTCCTCAAAAAAATGATTTTTTTTCTCAAAGAACTAGAAGTAGTATGAATAACAATATCTATGTCCATATATTCCAAAAGAGGTTAGGGTAAATACAAACTAACTCAATATTATCATGTTAAAATTTCAGAACAAAGAAAAACTACGAAAGTTTTAAGAGAACTAGATTCTGATTTTATCCTATCTTGGAGATTGGGTCTCAAAAAAAGGAAAAAAAGTATACTTTATTAAAGATTCTTTTTTATTTTGCTTATAAATTTTATTTTAGAAATTGTTCTTAATATTTTTCTAGTGTTATATTAACTATTATTTAAGTTATTATTGATGTGACTAATTCAGCATATATAGAGGCTGTATTTGTATTTTATTAGAATCTATGCAATTAAAATATACTACTTTTTTTTTTCTTTACAATCTTAGATATGTTATTCAAAGGATAAAAATATTTTAGTCATGTGCTTTTTAAATTCTGTAGGTAGAAAACATTTTTTAGTAAGTTATAAATAGACTGAAATGGTCCTTTTTAAGGCACAATAGAGGGTTGCTCTGTTTAAAAAAATATTTTATCGCCTGACCTGTGGTGGCGCAGTGGATAAAGCGTTGACCTGGAAATGCTGAGGTCGCCGGTTTGAAACCTGGGCTTGCCTGGTCAAGGCACATATGGGAGTTGATGCTTCCAGCTCCTCCCCCCTTCTCTCTCTCCTCTCTCTCCCTTTCTGTCTCTCTCTCCTCTCTAAAAATGAATAAATAAAATAAAAATAAAATTAAAAAAAATGTTTACTTTAAAAAAAAAATATTTTATCTACTGTTGCTTTTATAGTACCAATGACACAATAATCAAATATTTGATGAAATTTAAATTAAAAGCTCTCAATGCTTTATTTTTTTAAACTTATGCCCAAATACTCTTGTAAAATACTTGTAAAAGCAGTAAAATCTGGAGGGCCATTGTCAATGACTGAGAGTTCACAGAAGTAGTAATTTGTTATATGCTGAGAGAATCATAATAGGCATCTCGTGTTCATCTTTGGAGAAAACATCTTTAAGGGTCAAAAGATTGTCAGATAGGGTTTATATAAAAAAAGAAATCAATGAATAACTATCTCTTAATATATACAGATGGATAAAAAACGGTAGTTGGTAGAAATACAAATTCTGTAATAACAGTCTCTCTACTAGTTTTTAATAGGGACATTGAAAGAGGCCAAAATAGACAAACAGAAGAGCCTAACAATTTTAAGGGCTTATTTTATAAATCACAGGTAGTATTTTCTTTGCTGGAAACTAATTTAGGTAAAAGATAGTATCATAAAAAGCATACAGTTTTAAAAAATTAATCAATATTGTATAGAGTTACTCAAAATAAGATGCTTGGGAAAGCAAATTGAAGGATCTGGAGAGATGTATTTTTAAACTAGCATGTGCTTCCATGACTGAGATAGACTCAGACATAGCGAGCAGAGCAGGTGTGAACCGTTGTCGCGAGTGGGGGCTGGGTGAACGGGATGGAGGGATTGGGCAAAAAAAGGATCACCACACCAAAAAAAAGAGACAGAGAAAGACTCATAGATGCAGACAACAGAATGCTGATTGCCCTGGCGGGGGGGTGACAGGGAATTGGAGGGGGGTATTGGGGTGATAAATGGTGATGAACAAAGATTTGATTTGGGAGGGGGTAAACACACAGTATGGTATACAAAGATGTGGTACAGAATTGGGCAGCTGAAACCTGTATAATTATGTTAACCAGTGTCACCCCAATAAATTCAATTAAAAAATAAAAAATATATAATAAAAAAGATAACAATAATAAAACAATTGATTATCCATTACATGCTAGGAATTGTGTCATATAAGGATTAAACATTTATTGTTTTATCTAATTTTCATGACTTTTATTCAGTGTTTCTCCATGAAGAAAAATTTAAATGTTTGATGAACAAAAAGGAGCTGAGACTTTTGTAAAAGAAAAAAGTAGAATGTGAAGAGACTAAGGAGGTAAATGATTGAAAGGACTTTGAATTTTACCCTCAGTACCAAGGAAGCTGTTAGAAAATTTTAAGAAGTGATATGATTTGAATTATATTTTGACAGGAATACTCAGGCTGATGTGCTGAGAATAGATTAAAGAATTAAATCCTTCTAATTTGTTAATATAGATTAGAAATGATTGTGGCTTGCATTGGGTAAATAGTAGTGGACATGGTAAGAATGGACTGGCTCTTTTATTTTTTTTCCTAAAACACTAGCAAAATAAAGTGCAGAAAGAACACATGTAAGCTGTAAGGGAAGGACTGGCATTGAGCATGTGGCTAAGGTTTTTACTTGGAGATGGGTTTTCATTAACTGAGAGAGAAAAATTGTGCAAAAGCAGATTTAAAGATATGGAAGAACAGTAGTTCAGTTCAGGACATGTTGAGTTTCTGTTAAGTCAGAAATTGTGTAATGTTGGAAATACCTAGAAAGTAATTGGACAGATTAATCTGCTTGGAACTCAAAGGAGAGTCTGATTGGAGATATAAATTTGTAATATGCAGCAATATACATAAAGGTAGAATATAGATAAGGGCATGTGACTGACAAAGCTCATTAAGTGCTTAAAAATACAAAATAAATTCAGGAGGCAGAGCCCGAGGGAATTGCAATGTTAAGAAAATAAACTATCAGACTTCTGGTCAAGATGGTGGTGTAGGTAAATGCAATACTTGAATCATATCACAATCACATCAAAATTACAACTAAACTATGGAACAACCATCATTCAGGACTGCCGGAAATCTAGCTGAGTGGGAATTCTACAATTGGGGATATAAAGAAGACACGAGACTAGTCTCCAGCAGAGACATGGAAAAGGCCAGTCTGACATGCATGTGTCATGGTGTAAAACCAGGGATATCTCAGCTGCAGAGGTACCCCCTGAGGAGGCAGGGTTGCCAGCTCCATACCAGACCTTCCAGACCAGGGTTTCGGAGCCTGAAACAGAAATCTTCATAATTTATCACTATAAAAATCTGTGAGGATTGTGGATGAGCTAGAGGAAGAGCTGCTGGAGTTCCTCTTAAAGGACCCATATATGAACTTACTCAGATTCACTCCTTACAAGTTCCAGCACTGGGGTAGCAGCTTAAAGGGAATCAGGGTCATATGGGGAGGAACTGAATTGTCCAACATCAGAATGGGAACTGAAGGGTAGCTTGCTGCCAGACAAAAGTACTGGCAGAAGCCATTGTTCCTTTTCTGAGACCTCCTCCCTCATTCCCCTCTCAAAGTCAGCAAGAGGGTGCCATATCTGTGTCTCCATCAAACTGGCTCATACTCTTTGCTTGACCCTGGTGACTCTAGTATCTTGCCTCAACCAACCTGTGGGTTCACCCAAGCCTTTTCCAGTGGATTATCCATGCAAATAGTCTCTCTTGCCTCATAATTCAGACTTTCCTAAATGCTCTCCCAAAAAAGGAGAATCTGGCCTCTGCATGGCCTTGTATCTTTTGCTACAAGGCCCCAGGCCCAGCGCTTGTGGCAGCCAGCCTGATTCACAGCTTGGCCTCTCCTAGGCAACTGCAAACTCAGCACTAGTAGCAGCCATCTGCAGATCACTCGTAGCTTATGCTGGATGGTTGGCTTAGGCAGGGCACAGGTGGTGGCTGACTTTGCACTTTCCAGGAAGCGCCAGAGCCAGTGCATCCAGTGAACCCTACAGACCATCCTGGATTACTACACTACCACCTTCACAAGTGACATACTCAAGGAGCAAACTCAGTGGACACCAAAGTCCCATTGAAGCAAGTCTTGCTTCATAGAATTTACTCCTGTGCAGCAGCTCCTTCTCTGTAGTCACAGGTGGTCCATTCAGCCAATCAGCCTTAGAGTCAATCCCTGCTAGTGATACCTATAGCAATTATGGTTCAACTATAATTGGGACAGTACACACAGCCCACATGGGCACATGCGGAGTACCCAGCTCAAATGATTGGGAAGACTGCAATATTGGGTCCTTCAGAACACTTACTATGTGAGGCCACTCTAGCAATTCTGAGAGATGTAAAAGCTTAACATAAACTATAACGATGTAAACTAACATAAAGAAGCAGACAAAATGCAGAGACAAAAGAAACAAGTCCCAGATAAAGGAACAGAAGAAATCTCCAGAGAAAGAACTAAATGAAATGAAGGCAAGCAAACTACCAGATACAGAGTTCGAAATACTGGGTATAACAATGCTCAAGGAACTTAGAACAGCATAAAAAAGGACATAGAAAACTGTGAGAAAGAGCCAGTAAGAAATGAAAGATACGTTCACTGAAATGAAGAATAATTTATAAGGAACCAACAGTAGAGTAGATGAAGCTGATAATCAAATCAGTGATGAATAATATAAGGAAGCAAATCATACTTGATCAGAACAGCAAAAAGGAAAAAAAGAATAAAAAATAATGCAAATAGTATAAGGAGCCTCTGGAAGAACCTCATGCTTACCAACATTTGTATCATGGAATACCAGAAAAAAAAGAGAGAAAGCAAGGAATTGAAAACTTATTTGAAAAAATAATGAGAAAGATCTATCTTTCCTAACCTGGTAAAGAAAATAGACCTACAAGTCCAGGAAGCACAGAGAGTCCCTCCCAAACAAGATGAAACCAAAGAGGTCCACACCTAGACCCATCATAATTTAAATTCCAGAGGATTAAGACAGAGAATACTCAAAGCAGAAAGAGAAAAGCAGTTATTTATCTACAAGGAAGCTCCCATAAGACTATCAGCTAATTTCTCAATAGAATGTTTGCAGACTAGAAGAAAGTGACAAGAAATATTCAAAGTAATGAAAAGCAAGAACCTATAACAGATTACTCTCCCCAGCAAAGCTATCATTTAGATTCAAAGGATGTAGAGCCTACCAGACAAGAAAAAAGCTAAAGGAGCTCATCACCACGAAATCAGTATTAAATGAAATGTTAAAAGGTCTTCTTTAAGAAGTAGAAAAAAAAAGATAAATAATATGAACAATAACATATATATTTATATATATTGTTCCTAACAATTGAACCTAAAAAACAAAGTAAACAAGCAGAACAGAAACAAACTCATAGATTACAGGGAGCATTTTGATGGTTGCCAGGTGGGAGAGGGTGTGAGAGTATGAGTAAAGAAGGTAAAGGGATTAAGAAGTACAAATTGGTAGTTACAAAATAGTATAGAGAATGTAGTCAATAATATTCTAATAGCTATGTATGGTGCCAGATGGGCAGGAGATTTATTGGTATGATCATATGATCACTTAAGTTATATAATGTGTAGTCACTGGGGTATACACCTGAAACTAATATAATGTATATCAACTGTAATAGAAAATTTAAAAAGTTAAAAAATAAAGTATCAAAGGGGACTGAGGAGAAGGCATTAATGTAAGTGGATGATTAAGAAAGAATTTAAATGTTCTGAGAGCCATGTAAAGAAATGTTATAAAGAAAGACAGTGACAGTGATGGCGCGGTAGGAAGCGATACCGAAAATCTCCCCAGAAACTCAACAAGTTCTTCAACCAGAAACAGAAAAACCTATCCTTGGAGTCTTCAGATGCTTCGCAACACACCCGAAGGTAGGATCGAGCGAAGGATTGGCTAAATATATGGTCAAACCCCGGGGGAAATAAGGAGTAAGAAATGCTCCGCCTTCCTCTCTAATCCAAACAGGATGGCTTTCACTGAGAACTGAGAATATAGAAGCTGAGGCGGGCATAGGGAGTAAATAGGTCCAGACTGCAGTACAGACAGCCAAACCAGGCTGTGGCACGGAGATCCAAGCCGTGGAAAAACCTGGGCAATTCAAGCTAACACGCGCGCCAAACCCAGACAAAGAAAGACAAGTGGGACAGCCATTTTCCACATCTCCTGGCTGGCGCGCGCGGGGTTGGTGGGCAAGAGATTCCCGCGAACACTTCGGGGGTCGGCGCAGCCCGTGCTAACCCACAGAGAAGCAGAGTCAGAGACCTCTGTGAGAAAAAAAAAGCAGCATCTCCTAGGAGCCCCAGCGCCCTGAGGGGACCGGGCACGGGGAGGGAGCTGGAGCCAACTCCAAAGGCGAAACTTTTCTGTGTGGGAGGAGGGATTTCTCCGTCCCGCCTGAGACTCAGAATCGGGTCAGCGCCCACGCACGGAGAGTGTGCAGGAGATTCCTCCAAACTCCTCAGGGGTGGGCGCCCGTGTTTTCCCTCAGAGGAGCAGAATCAGAGGTCTGCGAGCGGGCCAGGAGCGGAAGCCCCAGCGCCTTGGAAAAGCCGCACGGGGCCAGAGCGAAAGCCAATTCCAAACCAGTAACTTTTCTGTGTGGGAGGAGGGCTTTCTCGGAGCGAGAGGCGTCCCGCCTGAGACTCAGAATCGGGTCAGTGCCCACGCACGGAGAGTGTGCAGGAGATTCCTCCAAACTCCTCAGGGGTGGGCGCCCGTGTTTTCCCTCAGAGGAGCAGAATCAGAGGTCTGCGAGCGGGCCAGGAGCGGAAGCCCCAGCGCCTTGGAAAAGCCGCACGGGGCCAGAGCGAAAGCCAATTCCAAACCAGTAACTTTTCTGTGTGGGAGGAGGGCTTTCTCAGAGTGAAAGACGTCCCGTCTGAGACTCAGAATCAGGGTCAGCGCCCACGCACGGAGAGTGTGCAGGAGATTCCTCCGATCTCCCCAGGGGTGGGCGCCCGTGTTTTCCCTCAGAGGAGCAGAGTCAGAGGTCTGTGAGCGGGCCAGGAACGGAATCTCAGGCAGCCCTAGCCCCCTGGGAAAGCCGCACGGGGATAGAGCGAAAGCCAATTCCAAAGCTCGATCTTCTCCCTGTGGGTAGGGATTTCACTCGAAGTATGACCTGTCTGGTCTGACATCCTGGTGTGTGCGCACGGAGAGTGGGCAAGAGATTCCACCGAACGCCTCAGGAGTGGGCACTCGAGTTATCCCACAGAGGGGCAGAACCAGAGGTCTTTGAGTGGGAGGAAGCCACGCCTGATTATGCTAGCAGCTCTGACTGACTGAGCCTTACTCAGAGCCCTGTGCTGAGTGGGAATAGAGTGGGGAGTTGCCCGCTCTTTGAGACTCTTACTATCCAGGCAGAGGCAGCAGCAACCCCATAGCTGGAGTACCAGGCTTCTAATTGTGGAAGGAAAAGTCTAGAAGAGAGGCTCCAGGAACACTCTCACAGTGAGAGATCCTCTCACTGTTGGAGCCTATAAACACTAATAAGCCTCGACTGCCAACGAGACTGAAGCCCAATACATGACATCACCATAGAGAATTACCAACCGCAAACCTCTTCCAGAGCGTGCCACAGGGGCAGAACCCGGGGTACAAAGTCAAATTCTAGAAGCAAACAGAACTCCAAGTTTTCTTAACCCCAACAAACCTACTTCAAGGCACATCATAATAAAATTGGCACAAACCAACTGCAAAGAAAAAATTCTCAAGGCAGCCAGGGAAAAGAAGAATGCAACATATAAAGGAAGGCCCATTAGATTATCATCAGATTTCTCAACAGAAACTCTACAAGCTAGAAGAGAGTGGACCCCAATATTTAAAGTCTTGAAAGAGAGGAACTTTCAGCCACGAATACTATACCCATCAAAGTTATCCTTCAAATATGAAGGAGAAATAAAAACATTCACAGATATAGAAAAGATGAGAGAATTTATCACCAGAAAACCCCCACTCCAGGAAATACTAAAGGGGGTTCTCCAATCAGATACAAAGAATAAAAAAACAACAACAACAAAGCCACAAGTAAAAGCTCCAAGAAGAACATAACAAAACCAACTTTAAACTGTGACAACAATAAGAAAGGGGGGAGAGGATGAAGATTAACAGTAGTAAAGGGCGATGGAGCGCAAAAGTACTCACAAAATAGTGCACTACAATGAACAGGGTAGGAACCCTTTTCAGTACTTAAGGGTAACCATCATTGAAAAAACCACCACAGAAGCACATGATTTAAAAAAGATAGCAACAGAGGAAAGATGTATGGAACACAACCAAATAAAAACAAAAGATAAAAAAATGAAAGAGAAGAATCAAACAAGGCACAAAACTAACAGAAAGCAATCTATAAAATGGCAATGAGGAACTCACAAGTGTCAATAATTACACTAAATGTAAACGGATTAAACTCACCAATAAAAAGGCACAGAGTAGCCGAATGGATCAAAAAAGAAAATCCAACTGTATGCTGCCTACAAGAAACTCATCTAAGTAACAAGGATAAAAACAAATTCAAAGTGAAAGGCTGGAAAACAATACTCCAAGCAAATAACATCCACAAAAAAGCAGGCGTAGCAATACTCATATCTGATAAAGCTGACTACAAGACAGCAAAAGTACTCAGAGACAAAAATGGCCATTTCATAATGGCTAAGGGGACACTGAATCAAGAAGACATAACAATTCTTAATATATATGCACCAAACCAAGGAGCACCAAAATATATAAGACAGCTACTTATTGACCTTAAAACAAAAACTGACAAAAATACAATCATACTTGGAGACCTCAATACACCGCTGACGGATCTAGATCGGTCATCCAAACAGAGAATCAACAAAGACATAGTGGCCTTAAACAAAACACTAGAGCACCTGGATATGATAGACATCTACAGGACATTTCATCCCAAAGTGACTGAGTATACATTTTTCTCCAGTGTACATGGATCATTCTCAAGAATTGACCATATGTTGGGCCACAAAAACAACATCAGCAAATTCAGAAAAATTGAAGTTGTACCAAGCATATTTTCTGATCATAAAGCCTTGAAACTAGAATTCAACAGCAAAAAAGAGGGAAAAAATCCCACAAAAATGTGGAAGCTAAACAACATACTTTTAAAGAATGAATGGGTCAAAGAAGAAATAAGTGCAGAGATCAAAAGATATATACAGACAAATGAAAATGATAATACGACATATCAGAATCTATGGGACGCAGCAAAAGCTGTGATAAGAGGGAAGTTCATATCACTTCAGGCATATATGAACAAACAAGAGAGAGCCGAAGTAAACCACTTAACTTCACACCTTAAGGAACTAGAAAATGAAGAACAAAGACAACCCAAAACCAGCCGAAGAAAAAAGATAATAAAAATCAGAGCAGAAATAAATGAAATAGAGAACAGGAAAACTATTGAAAAAATTAATAGAACAAGGAGCTGGTTCTTTGAAAAAATCAACAAAATTGACAAACCCTTGGCAAGACTTACCAAGGAAAAAAGAGAAAGAACTCATATAAACAAAATCCAAAATGAAAGAGGAGAAATCACCACAGACATCGTAGATATACAAAGAATTATTGTAGAATACTATGAAAAACTTTATGCCACTAAATTCAACAACCTAGAAGAAATGGATAAATTCCTAGAACAATACAACCTTCCTAGACTGAGTCATGAAGAAGCAGAAAGCCTAAACAGACCTATTAGTAGAGAAGAAATAGAAAAAACCATTAAAAACCTCCCCAAAAATAAAAGTCCAGGCCCAGACGGCTATACCAGCGAATTTTATCAAACCTTCAAAGAAGACTTGGTTCCTATTCTACAGAAAGTCTTCCAAAAAATTGAAGAAGAAGCAATACTTCCAAACACATTTTATGAGGCAAACATAACCCTTATACCAAAACCAGGCAAGGATGGCACAAAAAAAGAAAACTACAGACCAATATCTCTAATGAATACAGATGCTAAAATACTAAACAAAATACTAGCAAATCGAATACAACAACATATTAAAAAAATAATACATCATGATCAAGTGGGATTCATCCCAGAATCTCAAGGATGGTTCAACATACGTAAAACGGTCAACATAATACACCATATCAACAAAACAAAGAACAAGAATCACATGATATTATCAATAGATGCAGAAAAGGCTTTTGATAAAGTACAACACAATTTTATGTTTAAGACTCTCAACAAAATGGGTATAGAAGGAAAATATCTCAACATGATAAAGGCCATATATGATAAACCATCAGCTAACATCATACTAAATGGCACAAAACTGAAGGCTTTCCCCCTTAAATCAGGAACAAGACAGGGTTGTCCACTCTCTCCACTCTTATTTAATGTGGTACTAGAGGTTCTTGCCACAGCAATCAGACAAGACAAAGAAATAAAAGGCATCCATATTGGAAAAGAAGAAGTAAAGTTATCACTTTTTGCAGATGATATGATCCTATACATCGAAAACCCCAAAGAATCCACAAAAATACTTCTAGAAAAAATAAGCCAATACAGTAAGGTCGCAGGATACAAAATCAACATACAGAAGTCAACAGCTTTTCTATATGCCAACAATGAAACATTTGAGAATGAACTCAAAAGAATAATCCCCTTCACGATTGCAACAAAAAAAATAAAATACCTAGGAATAAACATAACAAAGAATGTAAAAGACTTATACAATGAAAACTATAAACCATTGTTAAGGGAAATCGAAAAAGACATTATGAGATGGAAGAATATTCCTTGTTCTTGGTTAGGTAGAATAAATATAATTAAGATGGCCATATTACCCAAAGCGATATACAAATTTAATGCAATTCCCATCAAAATTCCAATGACATTTTTTAAAGAAATGGAGCAAAAAATCATCAGATTTATATGGAACTATAAAAAGCCCCGAATAGCCAAAGCAATCCTAAAGAAAAAGAACGAAGCTGGGGGCATTACAATATCTGACTTCAAACTCTATTATAGGGCCACGACAATCAAAACAGCATGGTATTGGCATAAAAATAGACACTCGGACCAATGGAACAGAATAGAAAGCCCAGAAATAAAATCACATATATATAGTCAAATAATTTTTGACAAAGGGGCCAACAACACACAATGGAGAAAAGAAAGCCTCTTCAACAAATGGTGCTGGGAAAACTGGAAAGCCACATGCAAAAGAATGAAGCTGGACTACAGTTTGTCCCCCTGTACTAAAATTAACTCAAAATGGATCAAAGATCTAAACATAAGACCTGAAACAATAAAGTACATAGAAGAAGACATAGGTACCAAACTCATGGACCTGGGCTTTAAAGAGCATTTTATGAATTTGACTCCACAGGCAAGAGAAGTGAAAGCAAAAATTAATGAATGGGACTACATCAGACTAAGAAGTTTTTGTTCAGCAAGAGAAATTGATAACAAGATAAACAGACAGCCAGCTAATTGGGAAATGATATTTTTAAACACCTGCTCAGATAAGGGCCTAATATCCAAAATATACAAAGAACTCATAAAACTCAACGACAAACAAACAAATAATCCAATAAAAAAATGGGAAGAGGATATGAACAGACACTTCTCCCAGGAAGAAATACAGATGGCCAACAGATATATGAAAAGATGCTCATCTTCTTTAGTTATTAGAGAAATGCAAATCAAAACTGCAATGAGATACCACCTCACACCTGTTAGATTAGCTATTATTAACAAGACAGGTGATGGCAAATGTTGGAGAGGTTGTGGAGAAAAAGGAACCCTCATCCACTGTTGGTGGGAATGTAAAGTAGTACAACCATTATGGAAGAAAGTATGGTGGTTCCTCAAAAAACTGAAAATAGAACTACCTTATGACCCAGCAATCCCTCTACTGGGTATATACCCCAAAAACTCAGAAACATTGACTTGTAAAGCCACATGCAGCCCCATGTTCATTGCAGCATTGTTCACGGTGGCCAGGACATGGAAACAACCAAAAAGCCCATCAATAGATGACTGGATAAAGAAGATGTGGCACATATACACCATGGAATACTACTCAGCCATAAGAAATGATGACATCGGATCATTTATAGCAAAATGGTGGGACCTTGACAACATTATACGGAGTGAAATAAGTAAATCAGAAAAAACCAGGAACTGCATTTTTCCATACATAGATGGGACATAAAAGTGAAACCAAGAGACATTGATAAGAGTGTGGTGGTTACGGGGGGGAGGGAGGAGAGGGAGAGGGAAGGGGGAGGGGGAGGGGCACAGAGAGAACTAGATAGAGGGTGACAGGTCAATCTGACTTTGGGTGATGGGTATGCAACATAATTGAACTTTAAGATAACCTGGACATGTTGTCTTTGAATATATGTATCTTGATTTACTGATGTCACCCCATTAAAAATAAATAAAAAAAAAAAAAAAAAAAAAAAAAAAAGAAAGACAGTGATTTAATATTCACAGTCAGCTGGGAAGCTGGTCATAAATAGGTAGAGGAAATGATTCGGGATGATATGTAAACATTGTCTCGTAAACATTTTATGTTCAACAATCCTGTATTTCGTTGGTAATTAAGATTACTGGGCTATTGGCACTTTTTTTCTTTAAAGTATGAAATAAATATTTGATCTAAAATTTCTTTGAGGAATGTTTAATATTTACTGCTGGTTAAATTTTAAGTTGTTAAATATTAAGTTATTTGGAAACAATGAGATGACAAACAGTTGTTTTACTTTATTAGTAAAAAAAGATCAAAGGATTTTTTTAATATTCCTTTTCACAAAGTAAACACCTCCTGACTTATTTCAGCTTTTCAAATAAAAGATTGCATTATCATATTGTAGATAATAAGGTCAATCAGTACCTGCTTCTGCAAAGTGTTTGATTCTTAGCTTCAAAGAAAATACTACTAAAAGGTTATGCTTGCCAACTTAATTTACATTCAAGTTGTCTAAATTATAAACATTGCACCTTAAAAACTTTTATATTCACTTAACTGTTCAGTTACATTACTTCTCTATCAATCTGTCAAATTTATAGTGCTTTAATTATGTACTTTTTCCTGATCCCTCTTTGGCAATCTTCTCAAACATGACATAAAAATTTAAAAGTGTGACCAGGTGGTGGCATGGTGGATAGAGCATTGACCTGGGACACTGAGGACCCTGGTTCCAAACTCCAAGGTTGCTTGCTTGAGCGCAGGCTCACCAGCTTGAGAGTGGGGTCACTAGTTTGAGTGTGGGATCATAGACATGACCCCATGGTCACTGGCTTGAGCCCAAGGTCTCTGGCTCAGCTGGAGCCCCTATGCCGCCATTAAGGCACACATAAGAAGCAATCAATAAACAACTAAAGTACTAAAACTATGAGTTGATGCTTCTCATCTCTCTCGCTTTCTGTCAGTCTGCTCCACCCCCTAGCTAAAAAAATAAAAATAAAATAAAAATATTTTACCTATTTTAAATTCTTCGACTAGCGAGGTTGTATTATTTGAACAGGTGCTTAAACTTTATATTATTTGAACGGGTGCTTAAATTTCTCTTGACAGTATAGTTGAAATTGAATAACATGGGGGTTAGGGCATTGACCCCAGCAAAATTGAAAATCTACATATAATTTTTACTTCTCCTAAAATTTAACTACTGAGTGCCTACTGTTGATCAGAAGCCTAACCAAAAGAGATTAACACATATTTTGTGTTACATGTATAGTATACTGTACTCTTATAAAGGAGTAAGCTAGAGAAAAGAAAATGTTATTAAGAAAATCATAAGGAAGAGAAAATACATTTATAGTATTGTGCACATATTTATAGAAAAAATCTGTATATAAGTGGATCTATATATAAGTGGACCCATGTTGTTCAAAGATCAAGTCTATTATGAAATATTGAGCTTAATTAAGCAATATTCTGTGATGTAGGAGAAGTAAATTCTTAATGTATAAAAAGCTAATAACTGTTTTCTTCTAAAAATACACTTTAGTATTTTCTAAGATTTTAATTTAGATAAATAAATATATATGTTACATAACTTTGTTTGCAGTACCTTTTTGTTTTTGTGGACCTAAATCAAGTTTGCTTCATTGATGCTCTTTTGCTTGTTTGCATTGTAAAAATTGTAGAAATAGCTAATCCTAGACATTACTAACTATTTAAAGTCCAGATTTCACTGCTGACAAAAATTTTGCCTGATAAAATTGTAGTCAGACTGCTGGACCTTCTTCTAAACTCATCTGTGTTTTCCTTGTAAAATCCAGTATTTTTTAAATTTATTGATTGAGTCATGTGTGTGCCCTGAACCGACAAATTTGGCATATCAGGACTTTGCTCTAATCAGCTGGGCTACCCAGAAAGGGCTTTATGTAAAATTTCTTAGTTGTGATATACACATTGTAGATTTAATTTTTTTTATTGTGTAAAGAACAATTAACATGACAAATACTTTCTTAACGGTTTTTGTTAAGAGAATTTTTACGGATAGAATGCAGTGTTTGTTATCTGCAGACACAAGGTTTTACAGATATCTAGAACTTAGCTTGCATAACTGAAATCATATACCAATTGATTAGCAATTTCCCATTTCAACCTCCCCACAGCTTCTGGACACCACAATTCTATTTTCTGCTTCATTGAGTTTGGCTATTTTAATATATTATATAAGTAGAATCATGCAGTATCTGTCCTTCTGTGACTGGTGTATTTCATTTAGTATAATGTTCTTCAAGTTCATCTATGTTGTAACTTAATATGTTTTGCAAATATTTTCTCTTTATTTTTATTCTGTTTTCTTTACTGAATGAGAGCTTTTTTAGTTTAGTATAATCCCACTTGTTCCTTTTTGTTTTTGTTGCCAATGGTTTTGGTGTCAAGCGCAGGAAATCATTGCTATGACCAATCTCAAGATTTTTTTCTGTGGTTTCTTTGAGGAGTTTTATGGTTTGGGGTCTTACTTCTAAGTCTTTATTTTGAGTTAATTTTTGTGTATGGTAAATGATAAGGGTTCAATTTCATTCTTTTTCTTTTGTTGGAGACTATTCTTTCTCATTGTGCAATTCTTGGTACCCTTGTTGAAGATCAATTAACAACATAGGTATGGATTTAATTCTAGGCTGTTTATTCTGTTCCATTAGTCTATTTGTCTTCATGCCAAAAACTGGTTTTATAGTTTATATATATATATATATGAAAAATTTAGTGTAAAATATAAAGATATATATGACTTATTCTTTTATTTCATCAAACAATAGTAGCAATAACATGGTGTATGTGTGCATGTGTGTGTGTGTGTGTGTGCACGCACGCGCATTATTATTGCTGAAGTCTGACAATTTTATCTCATTGTCTAGTATGGCATCCCTTGCCAGCTAGCCTCATCTCTGAATCATGTTAGGACAGCTGATTCATCACTGAGTCTCAGCTATGGTCAGAAGTCCTGTCTAGTATCAGATAAATCACCAGAAATCTGGACAGATTCATAGTCCATCAGAGGTTACCTGATAGTCAAGTAACTATGCCAAACCCAAAATAAAACACAAGAATCTCCCTTTTGATTAAAATAAACTTGGACAACTAGAACTCCTAGTGAATGATTTTTGATTTAAACATTACCAAAAGAATTACACAAGAAGTGTTAGCAATCCAATCATCATCATTCTCTTGTAAAAAAAATTTTAGGGCCTGGCTGGTTGGCTCAGTAGTAGAGTAATGGGAGGACGTATGGAAGTCCCAGGTTCAATTCCCAGCCTGGGCACACAGGAGAAGCACCCATCTGCTTCGCGATCCCTCCCCCTCTTCTTTCTCTCTCTCTCTCTCTCTCTCTCTCTCTCTCTCTCTCTCTTCCCCTCCCGCAGCCAAGGCTCCATTGGAGCAAAGTTGGCCTGGGTGCTGAGGATAGCTCCATGGCCTCTGCCTCAGGCACTAGAATGGCTCATGTTGCAATCAGGGGGCAGAGCATCACCCCCTGGTGGGCTTGCTGCGTGGGTCCTGGTCAGGGACATGCAGGAGTGTGTCTCTTTGCCTCCTAACTTCTCACTTCAGAAAAGTATAAAAAAATTTTTAGTTATTGGCTTTGTCAACTGTTCACCATTTTCCAAGAGCCAATAAAAATTTCTTTGCTCGTTTTATTTATCAAAATGTAATTAGCACTGAGTGTGCTAGAGGTCCTGTTTTAAGACCTTTGCAAATACTGAATGATTGAGTTTCTTTAATTTTTATAACGTTATGAAGTAGGTACAGTTATTATCCTTATTTTGCAGAAGAAAATTCTCAGGCAAATAAAGTTAGTTGTCTGGCCCAAGATCCCAACTAGTAAGTAACAAAAGAAGGATTCAACCTAGGTACTCTTACATCAGAATCCATTTTATGGAAATGTTATCTTCCAATATCCTAACTCTCTTCAAACTTCCAATAGCTTCTTGATTATTACCATGAAACTTTATTTTGTTAAGCATGGTCCCCCAAATCTTTAATATATATATGCTCTATTACTTAAGTTTCAACTCTAATCATTTCTTATATTCTGTCATAATTCTTTTTTATTTTTTCATATTACCTGTTTTTTTTTACTGCAATGCATATTAGATCAATTAATTATACTGAATGTTGCTTTGATATTCCACTTAAAGTGTTCCAAATTTCTCTATTTTCTATTATATGTATGCCTGACTCTTGTATGTTTAACTTATTTCTGACACATCATTCATACTCATCCTGACCCCTCTCTTTTCTTGTTCCATGAACTGGATTTTTTTCACCACTCTGACTTGGTCCTGATTTTCCCTTACCCCCTGTGTTGTTCAAGTTCAGTTTCTCTTGCCAGAGCGTAACCTTTTCATCAAGTCTTTACTCTTCCTGTTAAAATCGCCCCAGAAGGACACAATTACAGATTTTCATTATAGGTTTAGGAAATAGATGAGAGATTATAATAAAACCGTACTATCACTGATTGGACTATAGAAATAAAAATACTGCCATGAAATAAATACTTGTTATCCAATTGCTAATCATTATATATAGTCACTTAAACTTTTACAAAGTGTTCATTGTTAACTAAAATTGGGTCAATTCTTATAATGTATAATTAAGTATATTGTAGGTATCTCTTTTGTGGTTACAAACTTCATGATATAGATCAAGAATACTCAAAGTATTTATTAAAGTATTATTTTTCATTAGAGGGAAACTGCATGGTGAAAGTATTTATTTTCAAAAGCAGGCTAGATATGGTCAGCTTAAAAGTAGTTTATAAATAAATGTTGATTAATAGTATATGGTAAATGTTTTTCTACTAATAACATTCTTACCAACAAAATATGTTGTTTTACAGAAATTATTTTTATAAAATTTACATTTCACTTAAACCTTTTTAATTTATGCTTTTACCATGCATATGTACATACACACACACTTTTTTAAAAAACTTTTCAGAAGGCTCTTCATTTTGTTTTTCCATATTTTTAATCTTAAATTAGCTGCAGGAAATCAAACATATTTTAAATTTATTTTTTTATTTATCAAGCTAAACTACTTTAAGTTTGGATTTCTGTACTTTATTTCAATGGCATTGGTTGATTTTTAAAAAATTTAATATAGTGTTATCTTAAATAGGTCTATAATAGACTTTCAAAATTGTGTTTTCTGCATCGAAGTCATAAACATCAGTGAAAATTAGTGAGGCAAACGTCAGTGTAATTGGTGTAAAAATTACAATTCAGTAATTTTTAGCTAATATACACGCTATACTGCCTTTGCCAGTGATTTATCTTACACACACAAATTGCATAAATATTATATATTAACTCACACAAATTAAAAAAAAAAAAACTTGACAAGTATATGTATGTCAGACATTTCATTTGGGATTTTTATTTCTAAGAGTAAACTAAGAAAACAAGAATATACCTGAGAAATGAAACAACCATACTGCTATAGAATGAATTGTGTGTGTCCCCATGAAATTTTTATATTGAAATCCTAACCTTTAAGTTAGTATTAGAAGGTATGGGTCTTTGTTAGGTGATTAGGTCTGGAGGGTGGAATCCTTTTGAATGGAATATGTGCTCTTGTAAAAAAGGTCCCAGAAAGATCTCACCCCTTTTCTACTATGTGAGGACAGTGAAAAATTGGCCTTTTATGAACCAGGAAGAGGGCTCTCATAAGACACTGAATCTGTGTGCACTTTGATATTAGACATCTCAGCCTAAATAACTGTGAGATAGAGGTGTTTGCTGTTTATAAACCACCCAGTCTAATATTTTTCTTGTAGCAATGAAACTAACATACATATAGTTTAAACCTCTTTCAAATGCCTTAAAAAAGGTAAGCATTTTATTTGATAATTTCTTTATAAATAATTCTGTTTGTAGAAAAAAAATTATAAGGCATAACATTCTACTATGACTTTTTTTAATGATTTTAAAAAAGATTTTATTTATTGATTTTAGAGAGAGGGAGTGAGTTTGTAAATGCTTTACTTTAGTTGTTCATGGATTTTTTTCTCAAATGTGCCTTGACCGGGCAAGGCCAGGGTTCAAACTAGTGACCTCAGCATGCCAGGTTCATGCACTATCCACAGTGCCACCACAGGTCATGCTCTACTATGACTTAATAATTTTTTATTTTTAAATAACTTTAATGTCTTTATAATTTTTTTTATTTTTTAAATTAAACCTATTGGGATGACATTAGTTAATAAAATTATATAGGTTTCAAGTGTTAAATTCTATTGTACATCATCTGCAAATTGCATTGTGTGCTTACCACCCAAAGTTAAATCTTCTTTTTGTTGATTCAATATAAATATGACTTTTAAGAAAGTAAATTTAAATTCTTTTGCATACAGATATGCATTTCTATCTAGTAGTTATGAATTACATTGGCCATAAATTCCATTCAAATAAAAAAATGTGACCCAGTTAATAGATTCCATTTGGCAGAGTCTTAATATCATGATTTGATAGATAAAGGTTGAGTCTTTCAGATTTTGCTATTTCAAATTTTAAAAATATTTTTCTACCTGCCAAGTGAATTTTAAAAATTATAACATAATCTTTGCCAATCAACTGTTCTAAAACGTTTTAATTATTGCCTGACCTGTGATGGCGCAGTGGATAAAGTATCAACCTGGAACACTGAGATCACCGGTTTGAAACCCTGGGTTTGCCTGGTCAAGGCACATATGAGAGTTGATGCTCCTCCCCCTTTTCTCTCTCTCTCTCTCTCCCTCCCTCTCTCTCTCTCTCTCCCTCTTTTCCCTCCTCTCCTCTCTGAAAAAAAAATTTGAACAAATAAAGTCTTTAAAAAAAATAAAACGTTTGCCCTGGCCGGTTGGCTCAGTGGTAGAGCGTCGGCCTGGCGTGAGGAAGTCCTGGGTTTGATTCCCGGCCAGGGCACACAGGAGAGGCACCCATCTGCTTCTCCACCCTTCCCTCTCTCCTTCCTCTCTGTCTCTCTCTTCCCCTCCCGCAGCCGAGGCTCCATTGGAGCAAAAGATGGCCCGGGTGCTGGGGATGGCTCCTTGGCCTCTGCCCCAGGCGCTAGAGTGGCTCTGGTCGCGACAGAGAGACGCCCCAGATGGACAGAGCGTCGCCCCCTGGTGGGCGTGCAGGGTGGATCCCGGTGGGGCGCATGCGGGAGTCTGTCTGACTGCCTCCCCGTTTCCAGCTTCAGAAAAATACAAAAAAAATAAAAATAAAATAATAAAACGTTTTAATTATCAAAAATCTACCTAAGATTATATTCAAAATATCTGTGGTAATGTTTGTAGAGAAAAAGCAAAACTAAACAACAACAACAAAAATATTAACAACAAAAAGCTGTGCAACAGCATGTTGGTTTAAAATTCTGTCTTGGTTGTTTTGGAATAATGTGTGGAACACTCTCCATTTTTTAAAAGAAAAATACTAGACCCATTCATGAAAGATGTACCAAAAATAAAGAGTAAAATGTTCCATGTAATACCTTTCTGATTACTCACTTCCAGACTGCATAAAAGAAGTAAATGCAAGAGGCCAAGTCTAGAATCTGTGATGTGTCGGCATAGTGGATTATGACTATAGATCTCTCTTCTTCTCTTCAGAGAGGTTTCCACTGCACTTTAACTAAAGTTGGTTAGGAGAAGGATGTTATCTTTACAAATGGAGAACTGGTATCTTACCTCCTGGCTAAGTCTTTGCTTAGCGAGCAATAAAAATTATATAACCAGGCCCTGGCTGGTTGGCTCAGTGGTAGAGCATTGGCCCAGTATGTGGAAGTCCCGAGTTCGATTCCAGGTCAGGACACACAGGAGAAGAACCCATCTACTTCTTCACTCTTCCCCTTCTCCTTTCTCTCTATCTTTTTCTTCGCCTCCTGCAGCCAAGGCTCTCTTTGAGCAAAGTTGGCCTGGGTGCTAAGGATGGCTCCATGGACTTCACCTCAGGCACTAGAATGGCTCCCACCAAAACAGAGCAATGCCCCAGATGGACAGAGCATTGCCCCCTGGTGTGAATGCCAGGTGGATCCCGGTAGGGCTCATGCAGGAGTCTGTCGGACTGCCTCCCCACATCTAACTTTGGAAAGTACAAAAAAATTATATAACTTCTTTAATGTATTACAGAGAGAATTAGTGAATGAGCTCTTTGGAGAAGTCATCATTTATTCTTTGAAATTTGATGTCATGTATTAAGACTACAACAACAACAAAATGCCAGATTGAGATGGTAGTGGCCAGATAGAACTTCCTATAATGGCTGAAATGGAAAAAAAAAATTAGAGAAGTCTATACCACTTATAATTATCATGTCAAGAAAACACAGGTTTTTGGTGGACAAGTGTACATCCACAAAAGGGGCTGGGTGTTGGTCATCTTGATCGGGACCCAACTGAGGTGGTCTGTTGGAACAGAGTCACTGCAATAGTAAAAGGTTGTAGTCAGAGGCAAATTTAATTGCAGGCATACCGGTTGCGTGTCCTGGACCCCAATTTCTGAGGGGCCCTGCTAAACTCTAACTTTACACTTTTCCTAATGACACCACGTTTGATTTCAAATGTGCAATTTTAACATTAATAGTACATAATGTATTTTATTTATTTAAAATGTAGTTAACATGTATTTTTATTTTCCCTTTCTGTTTTTTTTTTTTTTTTTTTAAGGAGGCCCTATATTTTCTTCTGTGCCCAGGGCCTCAACCAACCTTAATCCGCCTCTGGTTGTAGTACATATATGTCATGGGGTGGGACTGGGTAAGAGCTGAGGAAGTTCAAAGAGGTTAGCCCGGAAGTGTATTACAGAATATGAAAGCTGGACAATTCAGAGGGCCTTGCAGGGTCATTGAATGAATCACATATCAGCAGCCAACAAATTACCTAAGGAAGGTCCTCTGAGGCTAGCCACCATATGACTGTCATAAAAGACAATGACAGCCACTGGGTGAAAGGTAGTTGTTCTAATATGTATAGATGTTTCCTATATGTGCTTTCACTAAGTTCAGCCCCCTCAAAAAGGTTACACCAGACATTAATCCAAAGAACTCATGGATATATTTTCAGGTGGAAATAAATAAATCTGGGTGATACTTCTTGTAGAAGATGCATTCAGTGGCTCCTCATACAACTTTATTGACTTGGGACAAATTTCCTGGTTTGAAAAATAATCTGTGGATGGTTATACTTAAATGATTAATACTAGGAAAATAACAATTTGAATTATCTTTCCAATTGCACACATAAGACATTTTTAGCCTCTATACATTAATGTATAGAAATTATTTTATATAGATATGTAAGTATAAAAAAATCAAATTAGTTTGGCTGTTGTGACATGTTTTAATTCTTTATTTTCTGTGTAATTGACTTTACTATGCTAATAACCATAAAAAAGATTACCATCCCAAATCAAAACATTTTGGGCCTTTCATATAAATGCATAATTAATGAATTCAAAATATTTTTAAAATAGGGAATTTTATTGAATGTTTCCTAAAGTGTAATATTATATATGATAATTAGATAATTTTGGGCAAATGTATGCTATTGCACAAAGTAATGTATGCATACATTGTTTTTCAAATATGTGTATGCATAAATATTGAATGATCTATAATTAAATTTATTGGTACCCATTATTCAAAATCCCACTGAATAATAAACTCTGCTGTTGTATCTACAATATATGTGTAAATATGTGAAAATATGTATGACGTGTGAATATATATTTTTTCATTATTTATAATCATAATGACATGAAGAACCTAAAAAACTCATTTTAGTTAAAATTATATATATATTTTTTTGTTTGTTTGTTTGTTTTGTTTTTTGTTTTTTGTTTTTTGTATTTTTCCGAAGTTGGAAACGGTGAGGCAGTCAGACAGAGTCCCGCAGGCACCCGGCCAGGATCCACCCGGCATGCCCACCAGGGGGCGATGCTCCACCCATCTGGGCTGTCGCTCTGTTGCAACCAGAGCCATTCTAGCGCCTGAGGCAGAGGCCACAGAGCCATCCTCAGTGCCCGGGCAAACTTTGCTCCAGTGGAGCCTTGGCTGCGGGAGGGGAAGAGAGACACAGAGAGGAAGGAGTGGGGGAGGGGTGGAGAAGCAGATGGGCGCTTCTCCTGTGTGCCCTGGCCGGGAATCGAACCCAGGACTCCTGCACACCAGGCCAATGCTCTACCACTGAGCCAACCGGCCAGGGCCTATTATTATATTTCTTGATATGTAAGAACTATTTTCCATAAAAAAAGTGAGGATAAAAATTGAAGTTTTTATCATGCTGAATCTTGTCATTTTATAGTGTGATTTCTTACCAGGCTCACTGCATCCATCATTTTTTCTTTCTTTAGATAGGGTGAGTACACTGCACTGACATTATGTTTGAAGCCAGACTCATGATATTGCAAATATGGCTGAAATATCCATTTAATCTAATGTATTTCAATGCAGTAAAATAAATTGAACAAATAAACTACTGTAGTGTTAGATCACTTGGCACAGCAATTTATATTAAAGGAAACATTACTTTAAAATATTCACCATGTGGTATGTACTCTAATTTAAAAAAACCCATAATTTACAATTGCAATAGTAGGTAAGAAACAAATGATTGAAATGCGTATTTATGTCTATATTTAACTGAACACACATCTGTTCTGCTTATTTCTAGAATATTAGATGCTAATTGGAAAACAATTTCCTCTCATCACATATGAGGGCAGATTTAGGGAGTGTTAAAAGAAGAATTATTTTAAGGTTATTTCTGTTTATAAAGTTGTGACACTAATTGGGGCCCAATTAATAATACTTTTAATAATTATTTATAATAACTATTATTACATTTAATATAAAATGCTATATTGCAAAGCAGTCGCCAAAATTGTTCTTTATGAAAGACCATTGTTTTAATTACATTGTATTTAAAACTTTACTGTTTTTTTTCCCCTTGAACAATTTTTTACTTTTCAATCTAATAACTATGAGGAAATTGAGGCAGACAGTTTCAAATTTAGTAAATTACCAAAGCCTTTTACATTAGACAGTGAAATAAATAGGTAATTACATAATTAATTCATGAAAGCTTAATATATTCACTTGTATTATTAGATGTTAAATCACTTCCTGAAAACTTGATTCTGTAGATATGTTGAGTTCCACTGTACTTTTATATTTACTATGTAATCTACATGATATCTTATTGTTTTTTTTTAATATAAGCTGAGGATCCAAGAAATTATGATACATTCTTAGGTTTTACTGCTAGTCAGTGATGATCCTCTACCTGTTGCCATTCTTCTTCTTCTCATTTGCTCATAAACACACACACGCGTGCATACACACACACAAATATGCACATATGTGTGTGACTGCAGTAGTAAAGACAGGCCAGAACTCAGTCTGACCTTGACTTCAATGAAACAAAGTTTAGGAAGATTTTTAAGCAATGAAGTGAGAGGAAGAACACAGATCAGTTGTGTTTGCTAATTGATTTTACCCAAAGGGAAAGTCAAATTTCTCTTTGTGACAGAAGGTAATTGTACAATTTAAAGCAAGGAAATTCTGAAGTCAATCTCCTATCTTCCTACAGAGACTGGGAGATTATATTGCAAAAGGATTCTCCCAGGTGCTTATGAAAGACATTCTTGGGTTGTAAAGCTGGCAAGAGATTTTTAAAAAGATTTACATAACTATGGGGCACAGGAAGAATTTACAATAATGTGGGGTTCTTTTCTTTTTATTTATTGTTTTTAGAGAGAGAGTTTGAGACAGGAATATCTGTTTGTTCCTGTATGTGCCCTGACCGGGGGCAGAACCTGTAACTTCTGCATTTTGGGACAGTGCTTTAACCAACTAAGCCATCTGGCCAGGGCAACAATGATATGTTTCTTAAATAAAATGTTCTAAGGAAAGGAGGCCAAGGGCCTAGAGTCACAAAGAAGCTAGCCAAAAGTTTGGTTAAGCTGAAGAAACATTAATGCCATATTAGTCAATTAAAAAAAAAAAGTCTGGATCTATATTTTACACATGAATTTTGCAGACATATTGATCGATCTGCCTCTTCCTTCTCCATGTGCTCTTCTGAACTCAAAGAGGAAAATAAATTGTTATTAAAGCTACATTTGAAAGGTTTCCAACTTTTACTCCAACATTTAAAGAACTAGTAAGTCATTTCTTATACCTTCACAACAGAAGAAAAGCTGAAGAAACTGAAAATCAACATTTCTTAGATCTTTTAGAGAAATGAGGTCACAGTCTAAACCCCCATCTTGTGATCTGGAGAGAAAGATGAATACAGAGAATATAGGTGAGTTTACCCAAAGCAGAAGTCAGGAGCTTATAAAGAACACTTACAGAGTAACTTCAGGTAACTGCTGGAAGCTGAATGTGATCAGCTTGTGGGTTTTACCTCCAGGAGCCACACCAGGTTCTTACGGACCTTTATAATAGATGCCTAACAAGTAAATTATTCTTATCTGATTTAGGAAGAGGAAATAACCCATCTCCACTCCTCTCCAAATTTTGTCTCAACTAAGGGAAGAAAAATGCTGAGAAGCTCTTGCGGAGTAATAAACCTGGTCCGCTATTAGACTGACACTTAAATAGAGGATTATAGCATGATAACCTTTCCTCATATACCACACTTCACCACCACATTAACAGGCTCTTAAGGTATTTATTTAATTCAGATGAAAATGTATGTCCACATAATAATCTGCACTTGAATGTTTATAACACCTTTATATACAATTACTTAAAACTGGAAACAACCAAGATGTCTTTCAATAGGTAAAAGGACAAACTTGGTACATTTATAATGAAAAATTATTCAGAATGAGCTATCCTAGCTATGGTAAGGCATGAAGGAATGTTAAATACAGATTGCTAAGTGAAATGAGTTGGTCTGATAAGGCTACAATAATGTGCAAGTGCAACTGAATAGCATTAAAGAAAAGGCAAAACTATAGAAAGAGTAAAAAGATTTGTGATTGCCAGATGTTCTCTGGGAGGCAGTAAAGTGTTGCAAAGAAAAATAATTTTTCATCTACCTTTCTATATTCCTGACTGAGACACCACCCTGTAATAAATCACAGATTAACAGGGGGAAGAACTAACAGCCATTGAAAACATGTATACCTCTTCATACATGGAAGAGACCAGGAAAACTGAAAAACTCCCTAACATGGTTCAACATCGCTTTACATACATCTCTAGCTAAAGACCAAAGAAGATGTTGAGGGGTGTGGGAGGCCAGCTATGAGAGGTTACCAGGAAAAGCACAGTGAACAAAGGCCAGGTTATTACATGTATTTGTCTTTACCTTTTTCCATTGAAAGGGGTTTCTAAAGATTTGGAGTCATTCTTTCCCTGGTATAAAAAAGGAGGTATCCTTACAAATGAAAATTTTCCTTATAAATGTAAATTCCCTTAAAAAAAGAATAATTCATACCCAGTTTTCAGAGCTTTTCCTGTGTCTGCTGTTTCTTAAAAATAACCAACTCAAAATAATTAATATGTCAAAGAGGCAAATCATGCTCCCCTTCAGAAGAGATGAATAGGTAAATCACAAGGTATTTTTATGACTGGCGAAGCTATTTTGATGAAACTGTGATGGTGGATACATGGAGAATATGCTTTTGTCAAAACTCATAGAACTATCCAACACAAAAACTGAGCCTTAATGTAAACTACAGATTATATTTACTAATAATTTAGCAATATTGATATTTTAATTTGTAACAGGTATACTGCACAAATGCAAGATGTTAACAGGAGAAACTGTGTGGAGGGGGAAGGTAGATATGTGGAATATTATGTATTATCTGGTCAATTCTGTAAATCTAAAAATGTACTAAATTATGAAGTTTATTAATTATAAAAATATACAAATACAAGAAGACTTTATATGTAATTTGAGTGTAACCATTTTCGTCAAAAGAAACTTTTGTAATTTATCTTGAGTATGCAAGGCATTTGATTTCGATAATTGTTTTTGACTATAATATCTAAGGCTCATCGGCATGACTTTCAGGGACCAGTGAAACAGACTTGGCTAAAATGTTATGTTTAGGAAAAAAACAGAATTTTTTTTAATCTGAAAAAATATGGGTGAATATGAGGGATAAAAATAAAATCATGGGTGAATCAATAAAATGACAATTGAGGAGGAAGAGGGCTTGCAGGGAAGCATTGTGGTGAGAGATTGGTAAAAGTGCCAGAGAGAAGAATTAAAAAGCAGAGATGGCTACATTATTTACTTTATGGTGCTGAAAATAACCACTTTCCATTCCCTCAAATATTCAGCCAAACCTACACACAAAAATACAGCTGATATGAGACATATTTGGGAGTTATTTGTCTATAGTTTATTTTACTCTGGGAGTATTAGGCTATAGTTTATTTTACTCTGTAATAACAAATCAATCCCAATCCAGTAATACATTAGCACTAAAGAGAAGTTATTGTATTCTACAATAACTTTATGAATATTGAAATATATGATATGACAAAGTGTTCAATGTTAGAAGCTTAACATTTTGTATTTCATGGCCTTTTTAACATAAGATGGTTTGCAGTTGTAGACACAGATAACTTTTGTTCAATGTGTATGTTATTCTTCTCCAATTTACTAACAATATTTTTCTTTATTATGGAGGAAAATCTAAATCTACTTTTGTAACTGGACTAGAGGGGTCCATTTGCATGCACTCATCAGAAACCGATAAGACACAAGCAGGAGTTTATAGCAAAGAAAGGAAGGATTTGTTTATCTAGGAAGTGGCCCATGCTGACTCACAGGTGAACTAATGCTCAAAGACCTGTTTTCTTAGGATGCAAAGTAAAGATTTAAGATTGGTGAACTAAGTTTCTAATTAATTTATAGGCCTTAACTTTTCACAGTAAATCCTGTGGCTAGGCTTTTACAAACAGATATTATTAGTTAAGCTCCCCAAATTGTCAGGTCCCTCCCAAATGTAAGCTTTCCCTGGACATTCCTGCAAAAGTAAATTTTTGCCTGTATTTCAAAATAAAGGCCAGGGAGCCATTAAGAAAGAATAGCAAGATTAATGATTCCCTGACACATACATATTTTCTATTCATTGCAACTAAAAAGCTACTAACACTGAAGCCAAATATCTCACTTTTGGGCTCCCCTATCAGTTTCACCACTTTTCTGGGTCTAGAGCTGAAAAACGACTGAAGCTTAGTGTTATCTTTCGTTTAACTGAAACTCTGTCTCTGGTTCATAGACCTGAGACTTTTTTTCTAAAATTAGCTGATAGAGACCATCATCTCATTGCTCTGAGGGCTTAAGGATTAAGGGAGTTGACTAGCAAGGGAGGAGGCAGGTGAGTCAGGTGCTGGATGAAGCCAGTGTGAATCAAAAGGAAAGAAAGGAGAAAAAGTCAGATTAAAGAAATGAAGTTTCTGTGCAGTTGCCCTTTCATTAAATGACAAGGGCAAAAAAATCTTTGAGAATTTAATAGAATAGTTGTGTTATTCCAGAGAAAACTGATTTAGAGATAAATAAATGTAGGTGGTTTATTTTAAAGTATACTAGAGCATTTTGTTCACTTGCCAGATGAGAGTTATATGCAATTAAATGAAATTAGTGTGAGGAAGTAAACATTATCAACATTGTTAATTCACTCACATCTTTAGGATCATTTTTCTCCCTCAAAGAAATTATTTTTCCTCCATATTCATTTATCACTTACACTGTATTTTCTTCTTATTTCAGACCCTGTTGTAGATAAAAGCAATATAGAAATAAAACTGCAGGCTCTAGGGTTTAAAAATATTACCAATATCATTTTATTAAATAAAATTTATTGAGGTGACATTGGTTAATAAGATCATATAAGTTTCAAGTGTATACATTTTTATGATATATATCATATATTGAGTACCCACCACCCAAAGTCAAATTATCTTTCATTACCAAATATTTGTCCTATACCCTTTCCTACCTTTCACTTCTTTTTGCTGGTAATCACCATACTGTTGTCTTTCTTTGAGTTTCAGTTTTATATCCCACATTTGAGGAAAATCATATGGTTCTTAGCTTTTTCTGTCTATTTTGCTTAGCATAATATTCTCAAGATTTATCTATATTGTTGCAAATGTCAGTGTTTCATCTTTTCTTGTGGCTGAGCAGTATTCTATTGTATATATGTGTCACATCTTTGTCAAATCTTTTATCAAAACACTTTGGTTGCCTCCATGTCTTGGCCACCATGAATAATGCTGCAGTGAACATAAGGGTACATATATCTTTGTGAATAAAAGTTTTTGAGTTTTTCAAGTGGTTACCCAGAAGAGAGATTGCTAGGTCTTATGATAACTATTCTTAATTTTTGGCTGATAATCACCATTTTCACAGGTGTGAGGTGGTGTAAAGCCAATAGCCACAGCCACCATCAGAGCCACCTGGCCTGTGCAGGTTTGCATTTGATTCAGACAGACAGTAATGAAACAAGGAAGCCAAGAACTGGTAGGCTATTACCTTTAATCCTAGCTTCCACCCAGCGGGCAAGAAAATACACACAGTGGGAAAACACTTTCCTTTCCATTCAGGGCTCCCAAAGCCACTGACTCATCTGAGTATTCCTAGAATGAAAGGCCCACCATTCTTATTCACCTCTGTTCCCCATCTCCTTCTCTTTGCACAAACTCTGCATAAACTGGCTTCTCCTTCAGCACTCCACCATCTTGGGTGCCTCTCCTCTGCAATGTTGATGGCAGGAACCAAGCACGAGAGAGCCCCAGGTCTGTCTTATTTTATAGTGCAGAAATTAAAGCCTTTAAGCCAGTATACAAATAAGGAAGTCTCTCATACAAAGCCACTTATCTGAGGCATAATGGGATTCCTCATGAGAGTACACCACACCTCATCATGCAATAGTCAAGGGTGTGGGGAAAAGCTTAGTTTTGAAAAGATCTTAGTATTAAAAGGGTGGAAAAGGTTTAGTCTTAAAACTAAGTGTTAGGCTATAAGGACTTTGCCAGCTTACAGCCTGTCTCCCACACCCAATGCAAACTATAAGCAAACAAACATATACATTATAATTACAAACTTATTTGACCAACAGGTGGTATCTCATTATAGTATTGATTTGCATTTCCATAATAGCTAGTAAAGTTGAATATCTTTTCATATATTTGTTGGCCATTTGTATTTCTTCTTGGGAGAGGTGTCTGTTTAGATCCCCTGCCCATGTTTTTAAATCAGATTGTCTGTTTGGTGTAGGTTTGAATGAGTTCTTTATATATAATGCTCAAAAAAATTAGGAGATATTTCAAAATGAATATGAAATGGTTAAAAAAAAAAGGCATTTGGGCCCTGGCCAGTTGGCTCAGCAGTAAAGCATCGGCTCAGCATGTGGAAGAACTGGTTTCAATTCCCTTCCAGGGCACACAGGAGAAGTGCCCATCTGCTTCTCCACCCTTCCCCCTCTCTTTCTCTCTTATCTCTCTCTTCTCCTGCAGCCAAGGCTCCATTTGGAGCAAAGTTAGCCCAGGCGCTGAGGATGGCTTCATGGCCTCCACCTCAAGTACTAGAATGGCTCTGATTGCAGCAGAGCAACACCCCAGAGGGGCCAAGCATCACCCATTGATGGGCATGCTGGGTGAATCCCAGTCAGGTGCATGCAGGAGTCTGTCTGTCTGCCTCCCCGCACCCCCACCCCGCTTCTCACTTTGGAAAAAAAAAAGAAGTTTGATTTTTTTATTAAACAAGGACATCAGTAAAGCAAACAAGTCAAAGGAAGTTGTTAAATTATGCAAGTGAGATGCAAAACCAATTATCATGATTGAATAGCAAGTGACATATTGATGGCGGTGAACATAAGCATGTCAAACTGGACTAGAGTGCCACACATTGACTGTTCAGTAAGGTGTATGGTCACCCAAGACTGCCAAGACATACTGACAGTGAGAGGATACAGACAGGTTTAGATTTTTCAGCAGTTCTTGTGGGATCCTCTGCCACTCTTGCTCCAGGACAACCTTCAGCTCAAGAAGTGTTGTGGGAGGCACTGGACAGTTTGCTAGCTGTCTTCCCAGTGTATCTTAAGCATGTTCAATGGGATTCAGGTCTGGAGAATATAAAGGCCAGTCTATTCATTTGATTCCTGTCTCCTGAAGCATGTTGTTGATGAAATGCACAGTGGGGCCTTGCATTATCATCCATGAAAAGAAAGTTGTTTCCAACTGCTCCAGCATAGGGTACCTTTGTAGGGTGCAGGACCTCATATCGATATCTGACAGTAGTCAGTGATCTGTTTCTGATGACATGGAGGTCAGTACGACCACCAATGCTGATGCCAGCCCACATCATGACTCCACCACCACCAAAGGAGTCTCTTTTTCACATGAAACATGGATTCTCCTGTGTTCCTCATTCACTCCAGATCAGGACACGATGATTGTCAGGCTGCAGACTGAACCGTGACTCATCAGAAAAGAGGACAGTTGAACACTCATCACAGGTCCAATGATAATGCTTATCAGCCCATCTTCTACGTGTTCTACAGTGTTCAGCAGATAACAGAATGCATACCATGGGTCACTGGGCATGCAGTCCAATATGATGGAGCTGATTTTGTATTGTCTGGGTGCATATCCATTGTCTAGTGACAGCAGGAGACTGTCCCCACTGCAGCTCTGTTGCATTGCTGTGCATATTCCTTCTTGCCAATAAGGCCAAATAGTGGTCATCTCTTGCTGTTGTGGCAGATGGGTGATGCTGCCCTTGTCTTCTTCATGCTGTGCCAGTCTCTTGAAAGCAATTCCATAGTCTGCTAATCACACTTTGAGATGTTCCAAGTGTTGTTGCCACTGCCATCTGTGTTTGACCAGCTTTGAGATATCCTATGGCTCTCCAAGCTTTGCATTCGGGCAAATCATGTTGCAGGGACATTTCAGGGCTTAAAAATTGCAGGATGTGCACTTTCAAGATCAGGGAACATGCAGATACTCCAGTACTTTCAGCCTTTTTTATAATACACTTTCACCAATGAAATAAAAGTTGGTTTTGCATCTCACTTGCATAATTGAACAACTTTCTTTGACTTGTCATTTGCTTTTCTGATGTTTTTGTTTAATAAAAAAATGAAATGCTTTAGGTAATATGGCCATTTTGATTATATTTATTCTTCCTATCCAAGAACAAGGTGTATTTTACCATCTCATTGTATCTTTTTTCAATTTCCCTTAACAATGCTTTGTAATTTTTTTATATAGGTCATTTACATTCTTTTTTATGTTTATTCCTAGGTATTTTATTTTTTTGTTGCAATCGTGAAGGGGATTATTTTTTTGAGTTTGGTTTCTAATGTTTCATTGTTGGCATATAGAAAGGCTATGGACTTTTGTATATTAATTTTGTATCCTGTGACCTTACTGTATTGGTTTGTTGTTTCTAGTAATCTTTTGGTGGAGTCCTTGGGGTTATCAATGTATAGGATTATATCATCTGCAAAAAATGATACCTTTACTTCTTCTTTTTTGATATGGATGCCTTTTATTTTTTTCTCTTGTTTGATTGCTCTGGTTAGAACTTCTAGCACCATGTTAAATAAGAGCGGAGAGAGTGGACAACCCTGTCTTAGTCCTGATTTAAGGGGCAAAGTCCTCAGTATTATGCCATTTAATATGATGTTAGCTGATGGTTTATCATATATGGCCTTTATCATGTTGAGATATTTTCCTTCTATACCCATTTCATTGAGTGTCTTAAACATAAAGTTGTGTTGTATTTTATCGAATGCCTTTTCTGCATTTATTGATAAGATCATGTGGTTTTTGTTCTTTGTTTTGTTGATATGGTGTATTACGTTAACTGTTTTACATATGCTGAACCATCTTGAGATTCTGGGATGAATCCCACTTGATCATGATGTATTATTTTTTTACTATGTTGTTGTATTTAATTTGCTAATATTTTGTTTAGTATTTTAGCATCTATATTCATTAGAGATATTGGTCTGTAGTTTTCTTTTTTTGTGCCGTCCTTGCCAGGTTTTGGTATGAGGGTTATATTGGCTTCATAAAATGTGTTTGGAAGTATTGCTTCTTCTTCAATTTTTTGAAAGACTTTGAGTAGAATAGGAACCAAGTCTTCTTTGAATGTTTGATAGAATTCACTAGTATAACCATCTGGCTGTGGACTTTTATTTTTGAGGAGGTTTTAAATAGTTTTTTATATTTCCTCCCTGCTAATTGATCTGTTTAGGCTTTCTGCTTTTTCATGACTCAGTCTAGGAAGGTTGTATTGTTCTAGGAATTTATCTATTTCTCCTAGATTTTTGAATTTGGTGGCATATAGTTTTTCATAGTATTGTACACTAATTCTTTGTATATCTATGACGTCTGAGGTGATTTGTCCTCTTTCATTTTGGATTTTGTTTCTATGAGTCCTTTCTCTTTTTTCCTTGGTGAGTGTTGCCAAGGGTTTGTCAATTTTGTTGATCTTTTCAAAGAACCAGCTCCTTGTTATATTAATTTTTTCTATAGTTTTTTTGTTCTCTATTTCATTTATTTCTGCTCTGATTTTTATTATTTCCTTTCTTCAGCTGGTTTTGGGTTTTCTATGTTCTTCTTTTTCTAGTTTCTTAATGTATGAAGTTAAGTGCTTTACTTGAGCTCTGTCTTGTTTGTTCATATAGGCCTGAAGTGATATGAACTTCCCTCTCATTACTGCTTTTGCTGTATCCCATAGATTCTGATATGTCGTATTGTCATTTTTATTTGTCTGTATATATCTTTTGATCACTGTGCTTATTTCTTCTTTGACCCATTCATTTCTTGAAAGTATGTTGTTTAGTTTTCACATTTTTGTGGGTTTTTTCCCCTCTTTTTTGCAGTTGAATTCTACTTTCTAGGCTTTATGATCAGAAAATATGCTTGGTAAAATTTTGATTTTTCTGAATTTGCTGATGTTATTTTTGTGGCCCAACATATGGTCAATTCTTAAGAATGTTCCATGTACACTAGAGAAAAATGTATACTCTGTCGCTTTGGGATGAATTGTCCTGTAGAGGTTTATCATATCCAGGTGCTCTAGTGGTTTTTTTTGTTTGTTTTTTTTTTGTATTTTTATGAAGCTGGAAACGGGGAGAGACATTCAGACAGACAGACTCCCGCATGTGCCCGACCAGGATCCACCCGGCACGCCCACCAGGGGCGATGCTCTGCCCACCAGGGGGCGATGCTCTGCCCCTCCAGGGCATCACTCTGCCCGACCAGAGCCACTCTAGCGCCTGGGGCAGAGGCCAAGGAGCCATCCCAAGCGCCCAGGCCATCTTTGCTCCAATGGAGCCTTGGCTGCGGGAGGGGAAGAGAGAGACAGAGAGGAAGGAGGGGGGGTGGAGAAGCAAATGGGCACTTCTCCTGTGTGCCCTGGCCGGGAATCGAACCCGGATCCCCCACACTCCAGGCTGATGCTCTACCACTGAGCCAACCGGCCAGGGCTACTCTAGTGTTTTTTTTAAGGCCAATATATCTTTATTGATTCTCTGTTTGGATGACCGATCTAGATCCATCAGCGACGTATTGAAGTCTCCAAGTATGATTGTATTTTTGTCAGTTTTTGTTTTTAGGTAAGTCAGTAGCTATCTTATATATTTTGGTGCTCCTTGGTTTGGTGCATATATATTAAGAATTGTTATGTCTTCTTGATTCAGTGTCCCGTTGATCTCTAAAATGACCATTTTTGTCTCTGAGTACTTTTGCTGTCTTGTAGTCAGCATTATTAGATATGAGTATTGCTACATATGCTTTTTTTTTTTGGATGTTATTTGCTTGGAGTATTATTTTCCAGCCTTTCACTTTGTTTACATGTGTTTCTTGTAGGCAGCATACAGTTGGATTTTCTTTTTTGATTCTGCTACTCTGTGTTTTTTGTATTGGTGAGTTTAATCCATTTATATTTAGTGTAATTATTGACACTTGTAGGTTCCCTGTTTCTATTTTATAAATTGCTTTCTGTTAGTTTTGTATCTTGTTTGATTCTTCTCTTTTGTTTTTCTATCATTTGTTTTTGTTTGGTTGTATTCTATACTTCTTTCCTCTGTTGCTACCTTTTTAAGTCATGTGTTTTGTGGTGGTTTTTTCAAGGGTGGTTACCATTAAGTAATGAAAAGGGTACTTACCATGTTCATTGTAGTATACTATCTTATGAGTGCTTCTGTGCTCCATCGTCCTTTGCTACTATTAATCTCTGTCCTCTCCCCCATTTTTTTGTTTTTGTTGTCATAGTTTAAATTTGGTTTTATTGTATTCTTGGTGGAGCTTTTACTTGTGGTTTTGTTTTGTTTTGTTCTTTGTATCTGGTTGGAAAACCCCTTTAGTATCTCATGGAGTGGGGGTTTTCTGATGATAAATTCCCTCATCTTTTCTGTATCTGTTTTTTTTTTTTTTCACTTTCGTATTTGAAGGAAAGCTTCGCTGGGTATAATATTCTTGGCTGAAAGTTCCTCTCTTTCAGGACTTTAAATATTGGGGTCCACTCTCTTCTAGCTTGTAGAGTTTCTGCTGAGAAATTCGATGATAATCTAATAGGCCTTCCTTTATATGTTGTACTCTTCTTTTCCCTGGCTGCCTTGAGAATTTTTTTTGTTGTTGTTGGTTTGTGCCAGTTTTATTACAATATGCCTTGGAATAGGTTTATTGGAGTTAAGAAAACTCAGTGTTCTGTTTGCTTCTTGAATTTGAGGCTTTAGTTCTTTCCATAGACTTGGGAAGTTCTCATCTATTATTTGTTTGAATATGTTCTCCATTTCATTTTCTCTCTCTTCTCCTTTTGATATACCTATTATTCCTATGTTAGTCTTTTTGATGGAGTCAGACAATTCCGGTAGGGCTTTCTCTTTTTTTTTAATTTTGAGTCTCTTTCTTCTTCTCTCTGTTCTGCCTCAGGTTGCTTGTCTTCTATGTCACTAATCCTACCTTCTATCTGGCCTGTTCTATTAGTTAAGCTTGTTCCCTCTTTTTTCAGTTCATGAATTGACTTTTTCATCACTGTTTGATTTGTTTTTATAGTTTCAATTTCCTTGTTAATATATTTTTGTGTTCATTGAGTTGTTTTCTGAGCTCCCTAAATTGCCTTTTTGTGTTTTCTTGTATATCTGAGTGTTTTTAGGATTTCTATTTTAAAATCTCTGTCATTTATCTCTAAGGTTTTTAATATATTAAATGTTTTCTTCATAGATTTTTCCTCATCTATTTGTGCTAAATCTCTGTCTTTTGTATCCATGATATTGGATTTCCTTTCTTATAATGGCATTTGAGGGTGGTTTGGTTGATAGCACTAATGAGAATTAATAAAGAATAAAAAGTAAAAAAAATGGATAGAAAAAAAATTTATTATTTCCCTCTTTTTTGTTCTCCTCTTTCCTCTTCCTTGAGAAAATATCATGATGAATTGCGAATTATATTATGGTATATGTAACAAAAACTAACTATAATGGAGGGCCTGAGTTGGAGAGAAGTGATACAGGGGCAAAAAAAGGAGGTAGGGACCCACATAATGCAAGAAAGGAAAAAAATTTTGGTAAAGAATAAAATGATTTGCTTGTAAGTGATGGTCAACTAAGAGATATAATAAAAGGGATAAGAGGGAAACAGGAAAAAATATTACTATTATATTAAGTGGAGCAAAAACTAGGTAGAATGGAGAGCCGGGGTTTGGGGGAATGCTAATGAGTTAAAAAATGAAGTCAAAAGCACCCAAAGTGCCACAAAGAAAAAAAATTTGAGTCCCAAATAAAATAATTTGCTCATGATTGAGGATTGAATGAGAGGAAAAGTAAAGGATAAAAGTAGAAACTAATAGAAAGGGAGAAAAAAGAAAAAGGGAAAAAGGAACAGAAGAAAAAATAAAAAAATGAACAAAAAGAGAGAGAGAGAGAGTTAAGGGTTTTGGAATGTAACCCTCATAGAGAGAAAGGAAGAAGAAAAAAAAGGGAAATGTAACACTTATGGGTAGTGTAGTTCAAGAAGGGGAAAGAATAAGATGGGCAGAGAATAAACGGAACCAGGTAGAAGGGAAAAAAATAATAAAGATCAGAAGATGAAAGAAAAAAAAAAGGAAAAAGTTATAAAGTCTGGGATTTTTCTTGATTTTGAGAGGTTATCTTCCTGTTTTTTCTTTCTCTCCCTCTTCCTGGTTGGTGACTCTGTACCCCAGGCTCTGCCCCTGTGGCATGCTTAGGTAGAGATTTGCAGTTGGTAAGTCTCTATGACAATATCATATATTAGGCTTCAGTCTCATTGGTAGTCTAGGCTTGTTAGCATTTGCAGGCTCTGACAATGAGAGTTCGTTTACCCAGAGCCTCTCTCCTAGTCTCTCCTTCCTGAATTAGCAGCCTGATGATCCAGCTATGAGTTTGCCGCTGCCTCTGCCTGGAGAATAAGAGGCTCAAAGAGCTGGCAAATCCCCACTCTATCCCCACGCTGCGCAGGGCCATGGGTAAGGCTCTCTCAGTCAGAGGCGCCAGCATAATCAGGCAGGGCTGGGAGCCATTTGCTCTCAAGGTGCTTTCTATGAGCCTCCAGGAGTGTCTAGTATGCCTCAGCACTCTGTGGGACCACTCTCCCCAGGCTTTTTGCACTTTGTAACCTGTTTTGGCTGGGAAGAAGATGCCCTAGTTGCTGCGTGCAGAACAACAGGAGGTCTTAAAAGCTGCCAAGTCCCTCTTTTTAACATACAGCCCTGAGTATGAAAGCTCTGCCAATCAGAAGTTGCCCCCAACCCTATGTGCATAGCAAGAGGCACTAAAAAATATCACACCTCTTATCTTAGATTGCTGAACTGTGCAAGATCTTGTCAGTTCTAGCCTCTTAGGTCAGTTGAAAGGTGAGCAGACTGTGTGTTAAGCTAATTTCAGTGATTGGATCTGCAGATCTGCTCCTGAGACAGACTGTAAGCTGCTTGCGTGCCCCTCCCCCTAATGCTTTTGTATTTTTTCTTCCTGGGGATGTTAGCTTGAATGGTTGGGTGAGGCATTCCACCTGCCCAGAGAAGTTCTGTCATAGGAAAGTTTGTTTTTGTGCACTCCCTGTGCTCCACTGTTGAGGGTGCAGGGACCACACTGAGACTCTGGCCACAGCCCACACAAAGGCCTCTCACCCTTTTCCTCTGTTTGTGAACATGGGCGCCCACTCCCGGGGCACTAGGAGGAACCTCTCACATACTACACGCACTCACCAACCAGGATATCATGGCTAATGTCGGCTTCTGCTCGCTTGTCTTTGCCGGGGTCTGGCACGGGCGTTAGCTCACGTTGACTGAGTCACCGCAGGCACACTCTTTCCTTGGCTTGGATGTCTGTGCCATAACCTGGCTCCCTCCACACCGACTCTATCTCAGTTCCAAGTGAAAGCAACCCTTGCTCAGGTTAGTGAGGAAGGCGGAGTGTTCCTTTCTCCATCTTATTTCCTACAGGGTTGATTACATATTTAGTCAATTTTTTGCTGGATCATACCTTTGTTTTCAGTGTATGGGACTTCCAGATGCTCCAAGGATAGATTTTTCTGTCTCTGGTTGAAGAACTTGTTGAAATTTTGGAGAAATGTATCAGTAGCGCTCCTCACGGCGCCATTTCTCTGACGTCACTGAGTCTCAATATTATATCCCACTTATTTATAGAATCATACAGTTCTTAGTTTTTTCTGATTTTCTTATTTCACTCAGTATAATCTAATCAAGGTCCACCCAGGTTGTCATAAATGATCCTATCTCATCATTTTTTATGACTGAGTAGTATTCCATAGTATATATGTACCACATCTTCTTTATATCTCTGTATAATCAGGGCTATTTATGACAAACCATCAGCTAACATATTAAATAGCAAAAAATTGAAAACTTTTCCTCTGAAATTAGGAACAAGAAAAGGCTGCCCACTCTCTCCACTCTTTCTAAATATAGTACTGTAAGTTCTAGCCAGAGCAATCAGACAAGAAAAAAAGACATTCATATTGGGAAAGAAGTAAAGGTTTCACTTTTTTCAGATGATATGATTCTGTACATAGAAAAACCCAAAGACTCCACAAAAAGACTATTAAAAACAATAAACCCAATACAGTAAGGTCTCAGAACACAAAATTAATATATAGAAGTCTACTGCCTTCTTATATACCAGCAATGAAACTTCAGTAAATGAACTATAAGAAAATAATTCCTTTTATGGTTGCAACAAAAAAATAAAATGTTTAGAAATAAACATAAAAAATGTAAAGGATCTGTTTGCTTCTTAGATTTGAAGATCTAGCTCTTTCAATAGGTTTGGGAAGTATTCATTAACTATTTAAATATAATCTTTATTCCTTTTTCCCTTACCTTTTCTTCTAGTATGCCTATTATTACTATATTGTTTTCTGATAGAGTCCGATGGTTCTCATAGAGTTCTTTAATTTATTTATTGTTTACACTCAAGTCTCTTCCTCACTCTGCATCATTTCTAGATGTCTATCTTTCATATCACTAATCTTTTCTTCCATCTTGTCTACTCTATTTTTTATTCTTACTACTTCATTTTTATCAGATTTATTGAGTTCTTCAGCTTCAAAATTTCTGTTTGCTGACTTGTGGTGGCGCAATGGATAAAGCGTTGACCTAGAATGCTGAGGTCACCAGTTCAAAACCCTGGGCTTGCCTGGTCAAGGCACATATGGGAGTTGAAGCTTCCTGCTCCTCTCTTCTTTCTCTCTCTCTCCTCTCTAAAATGAATAAAATTTCTGTTTAGTTCTTTTCTAATGTTTTAATTTTTTTAGTAAAGTACTTGTTTTGTTTATTAATTTGTTTTGTAAGCTCATCAAATTTCCTGTCTCTCTTTTCTCATGTCTTGTTGAATATTTTTAGAAACTGCAATCCTGAATTCTTTGTCATTTATATTACATTTTTCCATGTCTTCACATTTGTTTTCTGAAAAAAAAAATTTTAGCGGCTTTGTTACTTTGATATTAATGATATTTAATAAATTTATTCTCTGTCGAAACATGTATATATAAGTCACACTTCTCTAGCTTATTAATACAAAGTGGTCTTCCTATTATTTTCCAGTAGGTAACATTGAATCACAAGTTTTTTGCTCTGTAAAATCCCACTGGTTTCCACTGCAGCCGGACATGCCTTCAGTGTAATCATGCTGCATGAGGATAGGGTAGGATGGGGTAAACCAACAGTCTTCTGTGTTGTTTTGCCCTGGTAATTGTGATCTCAGACCTTCTTGAGGTACACCCTGTGCACCAATCCTTGACCCAGTCAGTCACAAAGTGCACCCTCTGCTCAGGGAAAAATGTAATTCTGTAGTACCAATTCTTGGGTTTGCATATAATGTGTTCCTTATCCCAGCACCAAAGGCAAAGATGGTGAGTTCTGGGAGGCTACAGAGCTTGAGAAATCTATGACTTTGTTTTTCTCTCTTGAATACTGACTGCCCCAGAACCACATCTGCATTCCTGTGCTGTGTCCTTGCCCAGGTTTCTGGGCTTGGCTGAAGCTAATATTGCTCACTCTTGCAAGAATACCTACCAAATTTCTTTGCTTCTCACCTGAAGGGAACACCACCTGCAAGAAGATTTCGTTCTTCTCTGGGCTGAGCCTAACTTTAAGTTCCTAGCTATAGAGTTGTGTCCATGGATTATACCAGCCCTTCTCACCTCCCCTGTTTGCTTCTACTTGCCCACCTGTAGATTTTCAATGCATGGATCTTTAAGGCTTGTTTGTTATTTTAGCAGAGAATCCTTTTTTAAGTTATAGCTGTTCAAATTTTTAAAAGTAGAAGGGAAGAGACCAAGGGGATCTTTCTCACTACAATTCTCCTGACATCATTCCCAAGTCTCTGCACAACCATTTCAAAAATCAGAACTATAACTTCTGCATTTATCAGCTAAGGAATCCAGACCACAACTTCTGATGTAATCAGCCCAGAATGATTAGGACTTGGTCACAGCTGTTAGCTTCCTTTTTTTTGGCCTCACTTACCCAATTTTACTTTTTAAATGTAGGATTTTCAATTCAGAGTAAAATCTCCTAAAGTATTTTCAGATTTTGTATTTAGGTGACCATTGGTTTGTGAAGTACCCAATGCCAATTTTCAAATAAAACTTTCATAAGAGAATACTTGCAATAAGTCTAATAATTTCTAAGAGGATGTTCTATAGTTATTTCCAAAAAGTGAAAAACAACTTTTCTATATACTTCAAATACTTGTTGATATTTTTAGTATACAAGAAAGTTTACATGTGTATATATATCTATATATATATATTAATATGCCTGTGTTTCTAACCCACTTTTAATTAAGAACTATATACTAAATAAACAATTTTCAACTGATGTGCTGTGGTAGGCATGCTAATGTGCTGCAAAAAGTTTTTAAAAAAGGAATACATGACTATTTATTCAGGGACACCAACCTATTTTTTTAATTGTCAATAAAAAGTGACAACAGTAACACAACAGTGGACATCTCGTATGAAAGAATCAAAATTATACCTATTTTTTGTAAGATTTAAAAAAAAATTTTTTTTTGGTGTATGCCTTGAGATGAGAAAGGTTGAAAATCACTGTAATATATAATTAAGAGTTTTATTTCTGTGAGGCAGTCACTCTGTAGCATTTGTCTTGTGGATGTGTGAACTATAAATTATTTGCTTACTTTTTCCTCAAGATAATTATAATTGTCTTTGTGAGACACTTAGTGATGATGGGAAACAGAAACCAAGGTCAGCAGATTATAATTATATAAAGAAATAGTGAGAGCACTGGTACAAACCATGAATGGAGAGAGTGACAGAACCTTGTAATCTTGCTAAGGGTTAGGGACTCTTTTTTCTTAAATATAATAATCTACTGAAAGCTTTTGAAACATTTGATGCTTAGACTTTGAAGGATCTGTGAATTTCCTGTGTAGTGATATTTGATAGAAAACTGAATACAAGGGTACAGTGCTTAGATGGGATGAATCAGCCAGAGATAATATTATTTGGAGTCCTGGGATTAATTAATAATGCCCAAAGCATAGTATAACCAATGACAATACCACTCAACTGAATTAGGCATGTTTTTTTTTTTTTAATTCACCAGTAGAATTACTGTAGGTATTTGTGTATTAGTTCTTACAATTTTTTAAATAATTACTCTATTCTCAGAGTTCAAATGGCCACAAAGCAGTCTCTCTACAATAACTGTCCTGTGTCTATGTATAATATACATAATATCCTCAGTTTCTTTTCCCGAAGTAATTACACTCTATGATGAGGGATTTTATAATTAAGTTATGATGCAAAAACAGTTTCTAAAAGAAAAGGAATTCTGACTCAGATGTTATAAAACTCATAACAATGGTTCAACTTTTGTAACTTAGGTAACTTGTGTGGGGTAGAAGAAACTTTCCTC
The DNA here is from genome assembly GCF_036850995.1 of Saccopteryx leptura. Lineage (NCBI taxonomy): Eukaryota > Metazoa > Chordata > Mammalia > Chiroptera > Emballonuridae > Saccopteryx > Saccopteryx leptura. The sequence continues at coordinate 174,891,635 of NC_089504.1, read as the reverse complement.
TACCATTATAGGTCCTTTTAGAGTTATTAGGCCAATTCAATAATAAAATTAAAATGAGACAGATTAACAAGAGAAAATAACCAAATTTAATACATACAAATGGGGACCCCACATACACGAATCAGAGACCCTACATACAAAGAAAGGAAGAAGGAGGCCTATATGACATTATGAGATAAGGTTGAAGTAAATTATCTTGGGGCTTCAGAAGGTAGAAAGATCATTTGTAGTATGCTAAGAAGAGCAGATGTTCAGTAATTAGAAATTTGACCTGCCCTAGGTTATAAAAAGCTATTCCTGGTGACAACTCTTACCATGAGTAAGGCCTCTAAATTCTTCAAGGGAGAGGCAAAAGTTTCCTGTGAGCCTAGAGGCAATGTCAAACTTTTTATAAAAACTGCCCACTTTTGCAGTGCTGGTCAACCTGGTCCCTTTCTCCCACTAGTGGGCAGTCCAGCTTTCATGGTGGGTCAGTCCCACGGCATCATTTGGTTGCTCTGCTACCACCCACCATGAAAGCTGAAATGCCCACTAGTGGGCGGGAGGGACCAGGTTGACCAGCACTGCAAAAGTGGGCGGTTTTTATAAAAAGGTTCACCATCACGGACCTATAGGCTCTCAGCTGTCAAAATAATTCACAGGTCAAAGAGGTACATTTTGGGAAGAACTGTTCTGAACCCCTTCTCTTGATCTGAGGAAAAAACAATAAGCAATTACAGGCTGAGTGACAGATATACAGTTTAAGGAATACAGTCTATCATGCAAATTTTTATATATCAAAGATACTCAAGGTATACCCAGTTTACATTATTACTTTACATTTTTTAGTATCAAGATATTTCATTTTCAAATATTGATTATTGAGTTTAATTTTAACAAACCAGTGAATTTAAAAACACAGGTAATATATAATGTATTACGCTTTAAGATACCTGTTTAAAACCAATTAATAACAGTTGACCAAAAAGTTGGGTCAGATAATAGGAAATGATCTACTAATGGTATGACATGCAGCCTCTGAAATGGGTACCAGTGATTTCCTCTTGCTGGTGTTTGCTCCTTTGAGAAATCCCTTCTTCATGACTGTGGACTAGACCTAATGATTGATATCTAGAAAATATAATACAGCAAAAATAATGTCACTTCTGAGGTTAGGTTATAAAGTCTGTGTCTTTTGTCTTACCTTCTCACTGCCTTTCTTGCTTGCTCAAAAGGGAAGCCAGTTGTGATGTGAGCTGCTCAAAGAGAGGCTCATGAGACCAGGAGCAGTCAGAAAGGACTCACATCCTGCAAACAGCTACTGAATGATCTTATAAATGGATCTTCCCAAGTCAAATCTTGAGATGGCATCAGCTCTTAATTGTAGCCCAGAGGCAGACAACCATTTAAGCCACTTCTGAATTCCTGACCCATAGACTTTCTAACATAATACATTTTGCCCATTTCAGCTGCTAAATTTTGGAGAGTTTGTTATGCAGAAATAAATAACTGACACAATAGGAAATATTCAGTTGATTTCAAAATATTTTGAATGGTTATCCCAAAATACATGTGGTTAAAGAATGATTTCACTTAGTATAATAATAATAATAAAAGTATAGCTATATCTATCTTAAGACATGTGTTGTCTCCTTGGCTTTCTCTTTTTATTATTCAGAATAAGCTATGTGTAAAAGTAGAGACAGATCAAAGGTATAAAGATATAGAGGTATAGGTATAGATAATGGATTTTCTTCCTTCCATCATGTTACTTGCCCTGCAAGTAAGTGCATATTGGGGACTTGATGTCTGCTCATCATAGTAAGAAATCAAGGTTATTAATGAAACATTCACCAGTCTCAAATATACTAGGAGTTAAATATTTTAGCCCAGTGGCACACACCTGGTAACTACAACTTATTGATCAGAAGTAGCAGTAGCAAACAAAAAGGGGATTAGATTTACAATGTTACCATAAACAAAAATGGATTACAACTAGATGTACTTAGCAACAGCATTGTGGGGCTACCACATTGTGAAAAGCTTCTTGATACTTTCCCTTTATACATTTTATACATTTTTTTAAAAAAAGATAACATTGGAAGAAATCTGCCAGGTCCATTTTGGAACACTTAAACATTAATTGAAATTAATTTAAAAAACTATGATATGTTGAGTTGAACTATTTTTCCAGAATTTCTGATGGTATTTTATATCATAGATGAGTAATTAATATTTATGGAATATTCTAGCACATACCTGTTTTTTGCTTTTTTTCCCTTAAGTAGCTATCACAGTGGTGTATGGGAGGGACAGGGAAGAGATGCAGTGGGTATCTGCAAGTCATCTCATCTCCTTTTACCCTTTATTTCATCTATGCAGATTTCCCCAGTACTTATTACTACATTTTTGTTTGTTTGTTTTATTGGTGAATCTCTGTACTTACCATACTGTATTGTTCCATCTGAATGGAATGTTACCTACTTTGTTCAACAAATATATATTGAGTCTTTCTGTTTTGACAGCATTTTTGTATGAACAGAAAAAAAAAACAATGAAAAACTTTCAAAATTCCTTGTGCTTACAGTGTACATCTTTATGAGAGAGACTGATAGTAAATTAATCAAAAGTGGAATGTACCTTATGTTAGGTGGTGATGAATCCTGTGAAGAAAAGGCAAACAAGAAAGTATATAGGTAGAGTTAAAGGCTTTAGTAGTGTGCTGACTTCAGGCATAAACCTAGAAAACATGAGGCAATGAATGGGTCATGAATATCAGAAGAAACAATTTAAGGCTGAGAAAACAGCAAGTGTAAAGTCCCTGTGATAGGAATATCCAACCATATTATTGGTATTGTGCCGCAGACCAGCGCGGCTCCAAATAACGGTGCGGAATTGAGGAAACACACTTGTCAGAACAAAACCGATGGGACCGGGAGGACTCCTCAAACTGCCTGGCAGCATCTGAGTGCCTCACAGCCCCAGTTTGCTTTATTATATAGACCTATGCAAATCAAGGACCCTGATACAAAGTTGCACATCAAAGGCTCAGACAGGAACTCTCCCAAGGCAAAAACAGGATACATTAGTGAAATTTACACAGGATACATTAGTGAAATTTACAAACATCTGAAACAAACAGTCAGAGGAAGGGCATGTATATTGCTTCCTGCAACCCAAGGAAACAAGTGGAGTGGGTGCAAGCACAAAGCCAAATATGGAGATGGAGGGGGGAAAACTTAGCCCCCTGCCAAGCCTCGAATCTATAATGGCTTTTTGCCATTAACGGTCCACAACAGTATTGTAAAAAAATTTAAAGGGAGAGAGTGTGCCAAGGAGAGAGTGTAATAGTTAATATGTGACAGATAACCAGTGTTTTGTTTATGTAGGACATTACATTTCACTGTATTTACCTTTTATTCAAAGATGCTGTTATCTATTATCATCCAAGGAAGTTGATGTTATAAATCAATATAAATATTGTCATTTGAAAACTTTTTTATTTCTGTGAATGTATATTAGCTAATATTACTCATCTTATTACTGGGAGACTGAAATGAGTCTCTTTAGTTATGTAGTGTTTTTGCTTACTAAGGATGACATCCAAAGTTGAACTCAACAAAGGCTTGGCTAGAATGAGAAAATGAAAGTCATTTTCAGAATGATAATTGATTTTTTATTTATTTTAGTGAGAAGAGGGGAGGCAGAGACAAACTCCCACATGCACTCCAACCAGGATCCACCTGGCAAGCCCACTTGGGGGAGATGCTCTGCCCATCTGGGGCCATTGCTCTGTTGCTTTGGGTGTCATTTTTTAGCACCTGAGGTGGAGGCCATGTAGCTATCATCAGTGCCTGGGGCCAACTTGCTCTAATCAAGCCATGGCTACAGGAGGGGAGGAGAAAAGAGAGAGAGAGAGAGAAGTGAGAAGGGGAGGGGTGGAGAAGCAGATGGGCACTTTTCTTGTGTGCCCTGACTGGACATCAAACCTGAGACACTTCCACACACTGGAAGGATGCTCTACCACTGAGCCAACCAGCCAGGGTTCATAATAATATTTTTTATTTTATCATTATTATATTAATATGTAATCAGAGAATTATCTAGTCTTTTCTTCCCATACTTTAATAAATTATTATGTCTTTTTGAGTCTACTTTACAACTATTCTATAGTTTTAAGTTCTTTATTTTATGTTATTTTGTTTTTATTTTTAGTTAATTATTATAATCAAAGTTATATATATATATATATATGTATGTATGTGCACACATACATAGATATATAAAAGTCAAATGGTGTTAAAAAGCATATAATGAAAAAAAACTATTCCTTGTATTTTCCATCCCTACCCATACTCTTATTCCTCTAGATATTTACTCTAGTGTTCATCATGTGGTTCCTAAAAAATGTGCTTATCTGCCTAATCTACCACTGCCATTTCGAGGCAGTAATTATATTCCTATAATGATAGCTCATGAATTAGCTTCACTACACTATGAGTATTCTTTTCCTCTCCTATCCTCTAAGATTTTTGTATAATAATATTTAGAAAAATCAGTGATTAAATACATTTTATAATAATGAAAATATTTTATTATTGCTGAGTCTATTGGTATACAATGAGTTAATAATATTTTATTTTCTGTGTATTTCAAATTATTATGAAATTTAATTTGATAAATTAAGTATGTATTTTCATATGCTCAAGTACAAGAATTTTTTCCCCTAGAATAGCTACCTTCTGGTTCCTTCCATTTTATATCCAAACTGCACTAACTCATCAAAGTCTGTGGCACAGCTCTTGTTCAAAGGTTTTCTAAGGTGGATTTACTCTTATCAAAATTATTGGCTTAGACCCTTATTTTAATAATGTTTATTTCTTGTTTTTTTAGAACAAAAATTTATGATGTAAATATATAAGGTCTACCGGAAAGTTCTGTCCATTTTTGGAATAAAACAAAATACAAATTTTTCTTACCATCAATAAACTTTATTAAATAATATAATTGCCATCATTATTAATGATTTCTTGCCAGTGTGAGGGCAATTTGTATATCCCATTTTTGAAAAATGTTTTATCTTTTGATGTGAAAAATTGAACCAGTGCTTGTTTGATATCTTCTTCATTTTTGAATTTTTTGCCCTTCAAAAATTTTTGTAAGGACAAAAACAAGTGATAGTCAGTATTATTTCTTCACCAAACACTTTCAATACATTTCTACATGCTTCTGTAGCATTTCTTCCTTGTTGAAATTTGTAAAAATTACAGTGGTGTAAATGAACGTTATTAGTTCATTTACACACATAAGACTAACATGAATCAACTTTGTTTTAGTTAATTTGCTATGTCAATATGTATACATTAAGTGATAAAAATAGAGAGGCACGCATGCGCCAAATAAACATGGGCTTACGTGTCGAAACTTGTGATAGTAATGGAAAGAACTTTCCAGTAGACCTTATATTTTGAAATTTTGTATGTCTGAAGATAAATATATTGGACTGTCATCATTGATTTTGGTTGGTTATTGTATTGTCAATTTTCTAGCATATAGTAGTGATGCAGAGAAATAAGATACCAAACTGAACTCCATACTTTTATAAGTTTATGTATATATATAGTATTTTCATTTAGTATGAAGAAACATTTGTGAAATTTTGAAAATTTTATGTTTCTTATTTTTGGAAAATATTCTTTAGATATTGGGCTTTCTGTTTTGATCTATTATATCACTCTATCAGGAAAGTTTTCTTTTGTGTAAATCAGTTATTTGATTTGTTTTACAATAAGAAAACCAAACATGCCCATGTACAAGAAAACCAGGTACCAAAATTATGAAATGGAACTCAGAAACAGAGCATCTGATAGACTTGGAAATAAAAAAATACAAAAATGTCCAAGAAGCATTTTCTAGAAAGTACAATAGGCCTGTTGGAAAACAGTAGTGGAAACTGAAAGTTGCTTCTGCAGATCAGAGTAAACACTTGAACACAAACAGTCTGAAGTGGAGTTTCCATGAGCTGAATCACATCTGCCTTGTAAACATTCAAAATTAACAAATCAGAGTATCTTTCTAATAAAAAGTCATTCTGGATGTCTAGAAATCCACACTGAGTGGGACAGTGACAGAGGAGCAATGTAAAACAAAGATCTAGGTAATAGGAGGGAACTGGCTATAGATAATGCCATCACAGAAAATACAAGTGTATATGATTTTTATCACTGTGTCAGGATGTTGTAAAATGGAGCATTAGAGTCTGAAAGCTAGAACACCAATTCTAATTTACCCTTTCCATTAAAGGTTCAGAAATATTAAGTTCACAGGAAAATATACTGAAGAATAAATCATGGTTGAATTACATAAAAAATATGGTTGAGTATAATATCTTTATAAAAGTGTAAGTATGCAGTAAAACATGCCCTCAAAGTAGATAAAAACTTTGAGTTGATAGTCTAAGCAGGCCAAATAAATTAAGGAAGTTATAAAAGAAATGAAAAATCAGCATAAATTAAGGCTAAAAATATTCAGAAATGAGATGATATTCCTAAGGAAAAAAAATAAAAGAAAAATGTAATTTAATCAGTAATTTACTCTTAAATTACTGGAGACACAGAAACAAACAGATACAAAGAATAAATAGGACATGAAAACAAAATACCTTAAAAAATGAAAAAAATGGCAAAAATAATTTCTGATTACATAACATAACAGGCAAGGAGCTCCAGACATGTACATAACAGAGTAACAGAAGCAATAAGAAAATATACTGAACTTTATAATTTAAGAAAAATATCAGTATATATATTTCATATGAAATGGACATGTATACCAGGGAATAGTAAACTACATTGAATAATACAGAGAAAACTAGTAAAATTACTAGGGAAAAAAAGCCTTTAAGCATGTAGACAAAAAGCCCCAAATCACTAGTAATAGGCAATAATATTGAAATCAGAATTTGGACAGAAATTTTTATGTTAAAAGATAATATAGACCCTGGCTGGCAGCTCAGTGGATAGGGCATCAGCCTGGTGTATGGATATCGAGGGTTCAATTTCCAGTCAGGGCACACAGGAGAAGCAACCACCTGCTTCTCCCCATTTCCCTCTCCCCCACTTTCCCCTCTTCACCTCCCAGAGCTAATGGCTAAATTGGTTTGAGCATCAGCTAAACTAGCTTCTTTAGAGTGCATCAGCCTAAGGTCCAAAAAATAGCTCGGAACTCAAGCATCGGCCATAGATGGAGGTTGCTGAATAGATCCAGGTCATAGTGCATGTGGGAGTGTGTATCACTATATCCCCTCCCCTCCCCTAAAAAATAAAAAATAAATAATAATATAGAAGCCTTTTTAAGATACATAAATGATGTGTGAGCTAAAAATGTAATGAATTACTAAAAACCATGTGCAAGCTAGATTGATATTGTAGAAAACATGGGACTCTCAAACAGATATCAGGCGAGTTGCTTTCACTCTCACCTCTGATACCCCTCCCTTCCCCTGGGTCCCAGTATAACACTAGAGGGATTTGGAATGTTAGGGATGCAGCTTTGAGCTGTTAGAAACTAGGTTAGTGATTTGTTTATCTTTATAGGCCAAGGTTGCGAAGTCTGATCAAAGAGGGACTTAAGAAGAACCTGGCTAGAGTTTGGTTCTGGAGAGAATCTTTATCAGCATATGTGGAAAATTAGTATATGAAAAAAAAAAAAAAGCATAGTGCAACTATGAGGAAAGAAATAATAATTCTGAAACAAGTGTTAGAAAAAGTGGACACATTTAAACAGAAGAAAACAGAAACTAATATCTCAGTCTCCACTGAGGAAAATTAATAGTATTCTAGTCTAAATGAATGATGGGGCAAAATATAGAAAAAATACATTTATTTTTGATTTAGGAATGGGAAATGATTTTCTTAGAATACATTCAAGAGGAAAAGTGAAATGAAATTATACATGAAGAAAACTTAAATATTTAATATTTATGCCAAAGAAAAAAATCATCATAAACTACAAAGAGATAAAAGGTAATTTTTACTATATGAATAACTGAAAAATTTAAAAACAGGTAACACATGGAAGTAAACATTATAAGTAATCAGAAAAATGTAGAATTTTCCATTTTTTTTCTTTCATATTAACAACCATCTAAATCAGAAAAAGTAGCATTTAGTAACAATCAGAACCAGATAAATTCAGTGAAATCAAGAGCCAGACAGGGGTAATGGTTGTGTAAATTGTGTGAGGTAGCATTAACTTTCACATTTCACTTCTCAAAATTCAGCTTGAGAAAATAATCATATTGTTTTTCAAATATTATTATAGCATTCTTTTCTATTGAGAAAAGGGAGATGCTTTATTCATATTTTTTGTAACAAAACTGTCAAATGATTTCTCATACAGCCATTTAATGATGTGTTTTCTATTACTGAAGACCATTCATTACTGTTCTCTTTAATTCTTTCCTCTAGAGCTGCATGTCTTACTTTTCCACTTTCTTGACTTTATTTAATGTCACCCTGTTTGAAAGAGCTTTCTTGATCACTCTGTATAAAAAGCATAACCCCTTTCACAATTGTTACTCTCTAGTGCCTTTATCTTAACATTATTTTCCTCATAAGAATCACACATAAAATTTATGTGTCATTTTATATACCTGTTCATTTTTTTTCTAATAGAATGCAATTACTTGAATAGAGAGATTTTTGTTTTATTCAAAATTTTAACCCTATGCAAGTAATTGTGCTCAATACCTGGTAGTTCTCAATAAGTATTTATTGAATAAATAAATATGTATGTGTGTGTATGACTACAGTAGAATTTCTTAATGGCTATCTTATAGCTTACTTGTATTTAAACAATCTGATGAATATTAAATATAATTCTAAATATTATTATAAAATATGCAAATTGGAAGGTATTTTAAGTAATGAGTATTCTAGAGAATGACAAAATTATATGTCATTCTTAACACTCACAATCATATTCATTTCCAAAGATACAAATAAAAAAATTACAATTTAATATCCATTTGCCTAGTTGGTTATAAGTAATTTATTTTTTAAATATATCTTCAATTTAACATTAAAATCCTAAATATATTTTTACAACAAAAATTTAAAAAAATATACTAATTGACCTTTATTAAGTCTAAAATATGAACATGGTATCATATCTTATACCTGGGGAATACTGAAAACAATATATGACATTACTGCCTCAACCCCTAGAAGAGGTGTGAATTTTCTAGCCTTTTTGATAGTTCTGTTTTTCAGGTAAGTGCAGGAAGTTGATATTCTGGGTATTTTATCGGTCTCATGTTAAGTTTAGCTAATGTAAGAAATTCTTTCTCAATCCAGGCATCTCTAGTGTATTGAGAGAACCTTACCTTTCTTCAGATAGTGTAAAACTGAGAGACTATTCTCAAGGAGGGATAACTTTCAGTCAAGAAATTCATACTCACAAGTACACAGGGATAGGAACTACCAAGAATTTTGTGTAACACATAATATTAATGACATGGCACAGATATTTCAAGTAGTGTACAACTCAAATAGTTGTGTAACATTTACATTTTAAATTATGAGTTTGTATTTTTTAAAGCATTGCCTCAATAATGCTGTTGTGTTACACTCAAAAAGAAGTTCTAGTCACTATACACTATGTACTGTTTTTTTTCTTTGTGTATACATATGTTTATTTTTCCTTTAAATGTATTTACCTAATCTATACAAACCAATAAATTATAGTTGGATGATTTTTTTCCCTGGATTATAGCTACCCCTGATATCATTACACAAAATAGATAGACTTATACTCCCTTGAATAGATTATTGTATTCTATGTATAAGGCCACCTAAAATCAAGGTGTATATCTGAGAATAAATTGACTAAGGCTAAGGGGATGCTGTTTCTTTTCTTTTTTTTAATTAACCTCTTTAATGTCAGCAAACATCACACTCATTTATTTTGCAAAACTTCATTTCTCAGAACAATCCTGCAAGTGAAATGGGTTGTATTATGCAATTTTTTTTTTTTTTTTTTTTTTTTTTTTTTTTTTTTTTTTTTTTTACTAGAGACAGAGAGAGAGTCAGAGTGAGGGATAGACAGGGACAGACAGACAGGAACGGAGAGATGAGAAGCATCAATCATTAGTTTTTCATTGCGCATTGCGACACCTTAGTTGTTCATTGCTTGCTTTCTCATATGTGCCTTGACTGTGGGCCTTCAGCAGACCAAATAACCCCTTGCTTGAGCCAGCGACCTTGGATCCAAGCTGGCGAGCTTTTTGCTTAAGCCAGATGAGCCCACGCTCAAACTGGCAACCTCGGGGTCTCGAACCTGGGTCTTCCGCATCCCAGTCTGATGCTCTATCCACTGCGCCACTGCCTGGTCAGGCTGTATTATGCAATTTATAGTGACAGAAAAAAATTTATAGTCTTAATAGTAATTAATAAATATTTGGCAGAAGTCATTCTCCTTTATCCTTCAGATCAATAAAATTTGCATTCATTTTTATGAAAATATCTATGTCCCAAAAATGTCTTTAAAAATAGAAAACCAAATTATTCATTATTACTTTTTAGAGTTTATTTATTCATTTTTAGAGACAGAAGAGAGAGAGAGAGAAAGCAGGAAGTATCAACTCCAATAAGTGCCTTGATCAGGCAAGCCTATGGTTTCGAACCTGCAACATCAACATTCCAGGTCAACTCTTTATCCATTACACCACTACAAGTCAGGCCAGAAAACTAAATTATCAACCAGTTATCTTACCAGCTTAAAGAAGACAGACAGAATCATATTGGTACTTACCAACAGTCTAAAAGGTAAGTGGCCAGGCATAGAGTAAATTGCAAAATAAACCAGTGGAGAACATTAGATATCTGCATGATTTATTGATCTCTCATATAATTTATTTCCATAAATATTTATTTGACACTAATATCAACTTTTATGGAAAATATTATGTTTCTGATGAGATGGTACAGCTACATGTTTGTGGAGTCTCTCTGTGCCCAGATCCCTAAGGGCTTCAGCGAAGTGGAGTCCTTGCACTAAACGTGTTCCTTGAGTAAGAGTTTTATTATGTAAAACTACTGCAATGAGAGTATGATTGTGTTGCTGTTAATATACCAGTCTCTTTGAAAAACAGAAACATTTTATTGACAAATTGTCATCTACTCTTAAATGGTTCAGAAAAGGAGGTTATTGGTACAAGCAATCCTCTTTATAAGACAATCAAAATTTATAATGCATTGTTTCTTTCATGCCATGTAGTGTTTAAACAAGTTTATCTAGCCTCCTTTTCTGAACGACTTTCTGTTTTTTATTTTTATGATTAAATATATCCTCATCTTTGAAAATTCACTTATTATTGAAATACATTTAGTAGTGCCATCTGTCTTCCTTTTCCATAGAAAAATTAAATCTATATTCATTTATACAAGATATTTTCCATGGTTTAACTATGTCATTACCTATTTCCTATTACTTACATGCTTAAAAATAACTATAGATCTTATCTTAAGTTGGTAGTGATCTCATCATGCTCAAATAAATTTAAGAGAGCTGGTGAGTGGTTAGCTTTTTCCCTTTGTTGATGAATTGATACTTTAAAAATAATCATATCTCATTAAAGAATGTAATTCACTTTCCTTTTCATTACTCAAAAAGTTTTATTCTCTTTTTTTTTCATCGGTTAATAACTTTTTACATACTGGTGCTATCTCTAAAAAGTTTGGAATTGAGGATCTGTCTCTCTCTCTCCACAATTTTTATGGTATAAACTTATTATACTGCAGTAAATCTATGGCCTTTATCTCCTAGAGGAATGTTATTCAAGTCATACCATTTTTATCAACATATTATATACTACATACATAATTATGTGACTTATTAATCTCTCTCCACATACATATATATTTATACTGCTCACAAAAATTAGAGGATATTTTAAAATATATATGAAGTGATAAAAAAGAAGTATATGATATTTTTATTAAGCAAGAACATCAGAAAAGCAAACGACAAGTCAAAGAAAGTTGCTCAATTATGTAAATAATATTCAAAACCAACTTTTATTTCATTAGTGAAAATGTACTTATTCAAAAAGTTGAAAGTACTGGAGTATCTGAACATTCCCTGATCCTCTAATTTTTGTGAGTAGTATATTATAAAATTTTATGTATGTATGCTTATAGATAGACAGAGACATATGGCCATATATTAAATATATCTCAATTATTATCTTTGTCCTCTTCCTTAACATTAAATGTAACACTGAATTTAGAATAAATTATTTATTAAAGTTGGTATGTTATGTTTTTATTTTTAAAATATACTACAAAGTTTTCTTATTAACTTAAGGCACCACGCTATCTCTAATATAAATCACAACATTCTACTTAACAGATTCTGTTGCTTTCTTTGCCACTTGACACATGAAATATTTATTTAAGGTGGCATAAGAAGTATTTTACAATTTTCTTATCAATCTCTTTGAATCCTTCTATGGCTATTCATAATTACAATTGCTATAGTGATCTTCTAAAAACATAAATCATGTCATGTCTCTACATTGCAGAAAGCATTCCAAGAGTTTTATATCATCCTTGGAATAAAATCCAAAATCCTTGTAATTATTTTAAAAGATAGTTTTATACGACCTGACCTATGCCCATTTTTCTAATTTCGAACTGTATTTTCCTGTATATTCCAAATTAGTTACATGAGACTTTTTAATCTTTGTCAAACATACCAACCTGATTCATGCTTTGGAATATTGCCATTATCATCTTCACATGAAATTCTTCTGCCTGACTTGCCCATGTTTTAATTTACTCATTTATTCACATTATTTATGTCTTGACTCATGTAGGAAACATACATAATGCTTATTTGAGATGTCTTCTTTACCACTTGTCTTTAACTGCTTTGGCTGTTATAATAGAATACCATAAGACTGGAAGGTTTAAAGAGAAATTTATTTTCTCAAAGTTCTGGAGGCTATGAGTTTCAAGTGTAGGTTTGGACACATCCAATTTCTGGTGAGAAATCTCTTTATGGCTTGTAGATGATTCTCTTCATCCTTTGTCCTCACATGACCTCTCAGTAGTACCTGGGACAGAGAGAGAGGTAGAGCAACTCTTTGCTGTCTCTTCTTATAATGACACTAATACTGTTGGATCAAGACTACACCATATGACTTTAACCTTAAATACATTTTTGCTCATCTCTGAATATAGCTACACTGAAGGTTAGAACCTCAACATGTGGATTTGGGGGACACAAATTTTCAGCCCATAATAACACTAAAATAGTATACTCTTATCTAATCTACAGTCCTGTATTCTTTATCCAGCTGAATTCAAACTATTTAAATTAGTATTACATATGTGTTTTCTTTTTTATGCAATTTCTTTGTAAATAGACATATTTTATATCTTAAAATTTTATTTTCCTAAGATTTAGCACTTGACAAGCATTTATAATTTTAGAATAACTAAATGTTTTAAGGACAAATAAGTCTATTACTGAGTAATGATAGAGAGAGTCAATATAATTTAGGAAACACACACCAGAACATGATGGCCCTTTTGAACTTCGGTACTTCTTAAATCTTGTGACTTTTCTTTTAATTAAAATTTATGTTAATAATATTTATATCTTTGTTGGATTTCCCAAATGAATGGAAGATAGGGGATGTAGTCATATAATTTATATTTAACATAAACATTTTTGTTTTGAAATAGTTTCTATTCAAAGTATTTTGAGGTTTTACACATTCTATACTTATATACTTATATATAAGATCTAATAACAATGAGTCATGAAAACTCCCCTTACTTGTATTACAGACAGTTTGTATTGGCCAAATATTTATTAAGATACTCCTAACTCTTTAAGTTATATTGCTACATATTCTATTTTAGAGAGTCAATAATATATCCCCACTGATGATTACAGGATGCAAACATTCTTATATAATTATAGAGAGTACTCAGAACACAAATACCCTTTGGAGAGAGGTAACAGTGAAATTACGTGAGAGAAACAGTGTGTAAAACAAGTTTTCAGAGCTTTACAGACCAGAATATTAGTATTTTCAAATAATGTATTTTTATTTAGACACTTTTGATTTTTTCTATTTTAGATCTGTTATTACATTTGTTCTCATTTTTATGTATTGTCTATATGGCAAAAGTTTAATAATGTCTTTTCTCCACTTTTCTCCTCATGCAGTATGAACCAAACAAATCAATGCAAAATATGCATCTATGAACCTATTTTTCTTTAATGACCCTAAAATGCACTTACTAAGGGAAGAAGTTGATTGGGAAAAGTCATTAGAATAAAATAATTACTTCTGATATAATTATGGATTCCTTAAATCTTGTGACAGTTTCATCACTTAGTCCATTGATTTCAGGAAACAGCTTCTAGTACTTAAAGCTACATTTTCAATGGTTATTGGAAATGATGTCAAGAAAAGCCACTCCTCTAAGCATCGCATATAACCTTCAATACCTCATTATTGACCAGATGCTGGCTCATTCATTCAAATTAGTTAATTAAACAATTCAAGTCCAGGCATGAAGGAGACAAATTAATTTAGTAATTGTCAATAAGTTGACATTTCCTTGGAAGCTTAAGAAAGTTTCTGTGCATTTTACAATATTAAGTTACCAACTTTAAAAACTAATTATTTGGGTAAAAATTACCTTACTTTGCTTTAAATTATGTTTTCAAACATCATATTTATTTTGTTAGTTTAAATTTTTTTCCTTAATGATAAATTGAATGTTATTAAATTGAATCTTATGAAGATGTTTTTGGCTTTATATTACTTAGTAGTGTGGATTAATCTTTACCTCACAAACCAACATTTTTACAAAAGGGTCCAATTTTACTTTGATATCAAAATTACAGAGTATAGATGGGATATTAAGAAGCATAATAAAATACTCTTCATGTAAACATTTTTGGAAAAAAATGTTCTTGTTTGTACACTTAATTGAAAGATATTTAAAATGTTTTTCCATTTCCCAGTTATAAAAAGTATAATCTCAAAATAGTGGATTCTTGATGTAATACATACTTAAAAAAACAGGTTTTTTTTTTAACCTCTTTCACTTTTTCTTCACAGACTACTCATTTTATCTACAAAGCATTAAGAATTTTAAAAATATTTTTCTTTTTGAGAAGAAAACTATTCTTTAAAAAGTGCATAGAGATAAAGGAAAATAATTCATCATAGTTGTCTTATATTTCAGTTTTAATTTATCTATTAATTGTCAAAATTATAACATGCCCATTCTATTTATAAATTTAATAATATTTAAGAATATAATATATAAATAAAATATTTTATATAAAATATACACACACCAAATATATTTTTTATTTTTATTCTTCTTAAATTTTATTCATAAAGTTAAATTCAACGGTGTGACATTGATCAATAAGTATATAGGTTTCAGGTAAACATTTCTATAGCATTTGAACTGTTGATTATGTTGTATAACCACCACCCAAAGTTAGATCATTTTCTGTAACCATATATTTGTCTCTCTTTTCTCCCTCCCTCACACCTTCTCCTCTAGGTTATACAGATCATATTTGAGAGAGTTCTTAGAGCACTGGGTAGTGCAATTTATGGAAAATTAAATTAAATTTGAAGTTATAAAATAGAAAATGTAAAAAAATAAAAATGCATATATATTTAAAATATCAGTAAAAAATGCTTGCAGATAATTAAAATCAAGAATGACAGAATTTAAAGTTTTTTTGACTAAATGAATTATAAACTGTTTATCTTTTTTTTAAAGTGAAAGTAGGAGAGATATAGAGACAGACTCCTGCATGCACCCTGACAGGGATCCAGGAACCATCCTGGTGACCCAATTCTGTATTAATGCTCCATTCACCTAGAGCTACTGGCAATGTAGCTATTTTTAGCACCTGAGTAGAGGCTCTGTGCATCCAATCCTCAGCCCCTGGGGGCTGATGTACTTGAATCAGTTGAGTTTTGGCTTTGGGACGGGGAGAGAGAGAATGAGAAAGAGAGAAAGCGG
The DNA here is from genome assembly GCF_036850995.1 of Saccopteryx leptura. Classification (NCBI taxonomy): domain Eukaryota; kingdom Metazoa; phylum Chordata; class Mammalia; order Chiroptera; family Emballonuridae; genus Saccopteryx; species Saccopteryx leptura. The sequence continues at coordinate 174,875,583 of NC_089504.1, read as the reverse complement.
ATGGCGGGAGAAGCAGATGGTTACTTCTCCTCTGTGCCCTGACTAGGAATTGAACCCAGGACTTTCACATGTCGAGTAGACACTCTACCACTGAGTCAACCAGCCAGGGTGTGTTTATATCTTTTATATAAAAGAATACATACTTTATGCTTAATTTTATATAAATCTTTAGTAAATTGCAAAGAAATCTACAGTGACAGAAAGCACATAAATGGTTGCTTGCAAATTAGTGTGGGAGATTAGGAAAAGTGGGAGGTAGAGATTACAGAGTCATGATAAAGTTTGGGGGAGTGAAATAAAGGTTTATAATGTTTGTGGATTTTTGTGATGGTTTTGTTGATGCACACACATGTCAAATCTTACAAAATTGTACACTGTACCTTGCTGCCATTTATTTTATATGAATTATATCTCAATGAAGGTATAAAAACATATGTAGCACAATTGACAGAACTGAAAGGTGAAATTTTAAAAGTCTAAAATCAGACTTAGAGGCTTTAATATCTCTCAATAATTAATAGAAAAAATGGATGATACATTTATTAGTCAAGGTATAAAAGATTTGAAAAATAATTGAACCCAAATAACCTAATGGAAATGCAATGAACATAACATTTTAGAAAAAAAAATGACAGAATATATTCTCAACTACATATGTAAGATTTACCAAAAATAACCATATGCTGGTCCAGATGACATCAATGGTGAATTATTGTATTTAAAATATATTTTATATGTATTTTACAAGAATTATTCCAGAGAATAAAAAGTGAACACTTTTCAATTAGTTATATGAAGCAACTATAACTTTAATTCAAAATGTGACAATGATACACAACAAAGGATTATTAATTTTTTAATGTTTATTGCATTGATTTTACAGAGAAAGAGATGAATGGAGAGAGGAACAGAGAGACAATGTTGATCTACTCCTGTATGTGCCCTGATCAAGGATTGAACCAGCAATCTCTGTACTATATGAGATGATGTTCTAACCAACTATGCTATCTAGCCAAGGATACAACCAAGGATGAAAAAGATCTAGTTTTCCTAAACATAGTTGTAAAAATCTTAACCAAAGTATTATAAAAACACATTAGATGTATAAAAACAGTGAGGTTTTTGACCAGGATTTATTTACAAACTGAATAGTATTCAAAAATCACATCTAGGGTATTAATTACATTAACACAGAAAAGAGTGAAAATTCTTGTTGGTATCTTTTTTATGACAGAGACAAAGAGAGACAGAGAGAGGGACAGATAGGGACAGACAGACAGAAAGGGAGAGAGGTAAGAAGCATCAGTTCTTCATTGTGGCATCTTAGTTATTTATTGATTGCTTTCTCATATGTGCCTTAACAGGTGGGCTACAGCAGACTGAGTGATCCCTTGCTCAAGCCAGTAACCTTGGGTTCAATCAAGCTGGAGAGCCTTACTCAAACCAGATGAGCCCACACTCAAGCCAGCCACCTCGGGGTTTCAAACCTGGGTCCTCTGCATCCCAGTCTGATGTTCTATCCACTGTGCAACCACCTGGTCAGTCTATGTTGGCATCTTAATAGATCCACAAAAAACCTTTAAACAAACTTTAATACTCATTTGATAATTTTAATAAAAATAAGAATAAAAGATAATATTTTTAATGACTTTAAATTACAGGAAAAACCTAGAGCATATATATTAATATGATTTATTGACAGCTTTCCTCTTGTATTCAGAAATAAATCGTCTACGGCCATACCACCCTGAACGCGCCCGATCTCGTCTGATCTCGGAAGCTAAGCAGGGTCGGGCCTGGTTAGTACTTGGATGGCAGAAATAAATCAATTCTAGTTTATTAATGAGAATTAAAAGATATACCAGCTATCTTTTAAATTGTGTTGCTGTCACTTATTGGGAATTGAATCTCCCAAAAGTTATATATATATGTGTGTATAAATACACATATATATGCATATACATATATATACACATATATACATATCAATATATACATGTGTATATATATATATAAATATATATATATTGTGTGTGTGTGTGTGTGTGTGTGTGTGTGTGTGTGTGACAGAGATAGGGAGAGAGAGAGGGGCTGATAGGGACAGACAGACATGAGAGAAAGAGATGAGAAGCATCAATTCTTCATTGTGGCTCCTTAGTTGTTCATTGATTGCTTTGTCGTATGGGCCTTGACAGGGGTGGGCTACAGCAGACCAAGTGATCCCTTGCTCAAGCCAGAGAACTTGGGTTCAAGCCAGCAATCATGGGATCATGTAAATGATCCCATGCTCAAGCACAGGACCCCGTGCTCAAGTTAGTGAGCCTGTGCTCCAGTCGGATGACTCTGCACTCAAGCTGGTGACCTCAGGGTTTTGAACCTGGAACCTTAGTGCCCCAGGTCCACACTCTATCCACTGTGCCACCACTGGTCAGGTAAAGCGTATTTTTAAAAATGTTAATAAATAGATTTTTATGTCTGATGTAAATAAATATTTAGTTCATTGCAAGTCATTCTAAAATATGTAAAAATTATTTAGAAAATTAAACTTAACTGCGTGAACTTGATCAATAAGAGTACATAGCCCTTACCGGAATGCTCGGTTGGCTAGAGCATCATGCTGAAGCCCAGAGGTTGTCAGTTCGATCCCCAGTCAGGGCACATACAGGAACAGGTCAATGTTCCTGTCATCTCTGTCTGTCTCTCTCTCTCTCCTTTCTTCTCTCTCTAAAATCAGTAAAATAAACATTTAAAAAATAAGAATACATAGGTTTTAGGTAAATATTTCTATAACATTTGAACTGTTGATTATGTTGTATACCAATCACTCAAAGTCAAGTCATTTTCTGTCCCTGTATGTTTGTCCCTCTTCCACTCACCCCTTCCCACACCCCCCCTTTCCTTGGTAACCACTTCACTTTTATCTATGTTCATGAGCCTCAGTTTTATATCCCACTTATTTGTGAAATCATACAGTTCTTAGCTTTTTTGATACTTATTTCACTCGGTATAATGTTCTTAAGGTCCATTCATGTTGTAAATGGTACTATGTCATCATTTCTTATGGCTGAGTAGTATTTCATAGTGTATATGTACCACATCTTCTTTATCTAATCTTTTATTGAGGGACATTTTGGTTGTTTCCATGTCTTGGCCACTGTGAATAATGCTTTGATGAACATGGGCTTGCATGTATCTTCACGTACCAGTGTTTTTGAGTTTTGGGAGGAGATATTCAGCAGAGAGATTGTTGGGTCATATGGTAGTTCTAGTCATAATTTTTTGAAGAAACACCAAACTTTCTTCTATAATAGTTGTACTAATTTGGATCCCCACCACTAGTGAATTTTTTAATAAGGCCTTTTAGTAAAGTTTTCTATTCAGTTTATTTTAATTATTTTCTTGCTTTTCTTTACCTGATGTTTTCTAGGCTCTTTGACCAGATGCAACAAGACAGAATTATTAAATTTAAACCTAGAAGCATTGTGATGTGAAGCACTAAAATTGGAGAGTAAAATGTCAAGAACAGGTTTTTTTTGTTTTGTTTTGTTTTGTTCTTGTAAATGATAAGAAGTGTTTATTTCTTAGCAGTACATAAAAGATTAGCATCCAGGGTTTGTTAGTTCTTTTGTAATTCTGAGTTTAGCACTATATCAGGCACCCTGGGTGGCCCAGTAAGAGGTAATTGGCCTAATGTAAGAATAAATAGCAGAGGGGCTCCTGGAACTAAATACATTTTGTGGACACTTGGGTGGGCTACCTGTGGCTCTATGGATTCCTATTAGGCTTTGATTTTGTTCGAGGTATTCCACATACTAATGAAAGAGGACTCACATGTCTCATGAATGAAATTAAGTTATGTAGGTGAATGAGAAGGCAGTAGCTCCAAATGGGAAATCTTTTTCTGTGCTAGCCCCAGACTTGAGATGTGATCCAGCAGAGAGGTTCAAACCATGGGCTTTGGAGTCAGCCAAATACAGGTGGTAGTGATGTTTTGATGAAATTACTAATTCTCCAGTGGCTTCACACTTCTGTAGTGGTCATGTTCCTCTTCCTTGAGTTGGGAGGTCAGTGCCATCATCCTCTGGTTAGGCCGTCAGAGAATTCAGAAATAAACCTATGCATATAAAGTCAACAAATCTTTTGAAAAAGTTTTTTTTTTTAATTAGCATAAGAATATACAATGGGGAAAAGATAATCTTTTTAATAAAGGATGTTTAGAAAACTGGATATTCGCATACAGAAGAATTAAATTAGACCCTTATCTTATACCATACAGAAAAATCAACTCAAAATAAGTTAAAGACCTGATACAATAAAGTTTCTGAAGTAAAATACAGAGAAAAAACTTTTTGTCATTGGTTTTGGTAATGATTTCTCAGATATGAACCAAAACATATGCATCAAAAGCAAAATTAGACAAGTGGGACTACATGAAATTATATGCCATTGTATAACAGAGGGAACAGTCAGCAAAATGAAAGGCAATCTATGGAATGGTAGAAAATATATGCAAACCATTTATTTAATAAAAGGTTAATATTCAAAATATGCAGAATCTCCTACAACTCAATAGTAAAAAAACACAAATAATCTGGTTGAAAAAATGGGCAAGGGCTTGAACAGATATATCTATAAAGAAGACAAATGGTTAGCAGGCGTATGAAAAGATGTACAAAACCATTAATTATCAGAGAAATGCAAATGAAAAACCACAGTGAGACATCATCTCACACTACTGAGGATGGCTATCATAAAAAATAAAATATAACAAGTATTGGTAAGGATGTGGAGATAAAGGGAAGCTTCGTACACTGTTGGTGGGAAAATAAATTAGTGCCATATGAAAACCAGTATAGTGGATCCTCAAAACATTAAAAATAGAACTGCCATATGATTTAGTAATCTTCCTTCTGGGTGTATATTCAAAGGAATTAAAATATATTCTGGGTATTTATTCAAAGGATGTGAAAGAGTTATCTTCACTCTCACTATCCACAATAGTCAAGACATGGTGGCAACCTAAATATCCATTGATGAGTGAACTGATAATGAAAATGTACATATATATATATATATATATATATATATATATATATATATATATATATATACATGTATAATGAAATATTATTCAGCCTTAAAAATAAAGAAATCTTGCAGTTTGCAATATGGCTAAGTGAAATAAACCAGGAATAGAATGACAAATACTACTTGAAACCACCTATCAGAGGAATCTAAAGAAGTCAAACTCATAAACCAGAGAGTAGAATGGTTATTGCTAGGAGCTGAGGTGTGAGGGATATGGAAAGATATCTATACATGGCACAGAGTTTTCGTTATGCAACATGAATAAATCTTAGAAATTGGCTGTACAACATAGTACCTGTAGTTAAAATACTACATTGTATACTATAAAAAGTTGTTAAGAGTTTAGATCTTATGTTAAATGATTATTGGATAAAAATAATAGTAAATAAAGAGGATGAGAGAACTTTTGGAGATGATGAATACGTTTAAAGAACATATTGTGGTGACAGTTTGGCAGATGTATTTTATTTGCAAATTCATTAAGTTGCATACATTAAATATGCATAGCTAAATTCCATGTCAATCATTACTTCATAAAGTAATTTATATACACATATAAATATTTTTTGCTTAATCCCTTCAACTTTTTCACCTAGACCCCTAACCTCATATTTTTCTTAAATTTTTAAATTTTTATTAACATCAAATATTTATTGTTAAATTAGGATTTAATAAACTCAGTACATGTTGATATATTTTAATATCTCAAATTTTATTTTTAATATAAGAATACATATATGTGAGATATATATACATATAAGTTAATAAAGTACTGGGTCCTCAACAATTTTTAAGAGTATAAAGTTATCCTGAAAACAAAATGTGTGAGAACTGTAATCATAAGGAGCTGTGAAATCTGAATGCTATACATTTACATTGACCATATATCTAAATAGTGGCAGGTACACAAATAAATAGTGCATATCTTTTCCAATAGGTGTCAAATATATGTCTTATTCACACATTGGATATATTATATTTAAAATTTGTTTGCCTTTAAAAATTGATGTCAATAATTTTGCTTTTTTTGCTACTGTTTTTGAAAGATTTGTTTTTCTGTGGAAAAAATACATAGTAGTAAGGACAAAGTTTTATGGTATTTCAAAGCACAACTTAAAGTCAATTTGCAGTTTATCAATTATTTTTTAATAGTGAACATTGCTAAAATGTCAGACTTTCCTTAAATATTTAATACCATATAAATTTCATTTTTTTAAGTATTTTATTATCTTTAGATTGTCAGCAAATGAACTGGTAAACTATTTACTATTAACTATTTCATAGAATATTGCTTTTAGTCGAATTATATAATATTTTCTTCTTTTTAGTAGAATTATATGATATTTAATTTAATTTCAATATACTGATAAATGGTGAATTTTTTTGTATTTTTTATTTGATAATAATTTGAACTGAGAAGCTTGAAAGCCATTAACTCAGTAAGGGTCAAGTATTTTAGTCAAAGACTCTAATACATCTGACATTTTACTTACTACATAACTAACATTACTGAGAATAAAGATTAATAAGCAATTACATAAAATGAATAGTTTTGATCTTTTTTAAAATGTATCAAATATTTTAACACATCCAAAAGCACAAAAGTAACCATCCATCATTCATGTCATAAAGGTAATAAATAATTGCCACACAATAGTAGTCATTTCTGAATATGGTTTCTTAAAGAGAATAACATGTGAACAGTCCAACATTTGAACGCATACAACATGCCAAGTTCAAGCGGCAATTTAGTTATTGACATGATTGTAGCAAGTTGTTTAATAAACAATTCTTGTCCATTTAATTACTTACACAATGTTGGGAGATGGGTGTATAAATATTACAGCTGAAATTAAGGGGAGGAACTACTACAAATGCTAAATAATGCCCATACTATAGTTGAAATTGTCTAGATTGGTTTGATCTCCAACTTGAAATTTTTTGAACAAAAAAAATTGTGAGGACTATCAGCACTGAATTAAATTTAAATAAAATTCAATTTAATTAAATTTAAAAAATTAAGTTATGGAAATATTTATAACATGAAATATCAAAATATTCTACTTCGGTCATTAGTATATTAATATAAACCATATAAAACTCTTACAAACCAATATAACTAAAACTGAAACAATTTAATATACTTAAAATAATTTAAAATTATATAGGTGTTTAAGCATAGGTGTTGATTTAGTAAAGAAATATGAAATTAATATTTTCTGTTTGATTTATATAATTGCTTCTTCTGTTCTTAGGAAAGTGAATTAAAATTTCAGAAAATAATAGTTTAAAAAGATTATTTAAATTAAGTCTATTATTTTTATTTACTAGTATATGCTAGAATGTAATACTAACAAAATACTGCGATATTTCTCTGTTTATCTATAGCTATGCTACTTACAAAGTTGCTTCAAAGTTATATGATGCTCATATAACACATCAGCCTGAAGGGTATAAAGAGCACAGTATAGAGTACAATATAATTTTACTTTTTAAATTTAACACATCTTTACTTATTTGAACTATGACTTCTTCCATCCAACTACTAACTAGCCCAACCCTGCTTAGCTTCCAAGATCAGACAAGCTCAGGCGCTCAGGCATGCTCAGGATAATATGGCCGTAGACTAATATGATTTCTCAAATCTTCCTTTATGTATCTTTATTTAAGTACTGCAATTTTTTATTCATAGACTGCACAGTAAAATGGTGTTATTTGTCAACTACAAACACAAATTTTGGGTAAATAAAATAAAATTGAATGCTCATTATTAGAGTGGTTATCCAGGTGATTCAGAATGTGATTATATTGTTTTTAAGATTAACATTAAAATAAAAAGTAGAACAATAAATTCAAAAGCTCAATTTTTTTGGCTATAAAAGAATACATACATAGAAAAACCTACTATATAATTCAGATCAATACATAGTATTTTTGCCTAAAATTTTCAGATAAATATAAGTAAATATGATGTTAGGTGTTAGTTTTTACATTCTTCTCTTTGGAAATTTTACTATAGATTTTTTATTTCTCCAAATTTTCTGGAGGAAAGTTAATTCATCAAATATTTATTGAATGCCTATATAAACCATGTAATGTTAAAGTATCAAAGTATTTAATCACATAATCTAAAATTAGTCTTAGAAATCTTTTTATGCTTTTGACAGGTAAAAGCCTAGCTCTGACTCACTGTTGCTTTTTCTTTTATTTTATTCAGTGAAGGGAGGAGAAGCAGAAACAGACTCCCACATGTGCCCCAACAAGGATCCACCCAGCAAGCCCACTAAGGGGCAATGCTCTGTCCATCTGGGGCCCTTGCTCTGTTGAAAGTGGAGCCATTTTATTTATTTTTTTTAGGGCCTGAGGCAAAGGCCATAGTGCCATCCTCAGCTCTGGGGGCCAACTCGTTCTATCCAGTCATTGCTGCAGACATTGCTGCAGGAGGGGAGGAGAAGATAGAGATAGGTTAGATAGAGAGGAGAGAGAAGCAAGAGGGGGAGGGAGAAGCAAGTAGGCACTTCTCCTGTGTGACCTGACCAGAAATCAAACCCAGGACTTCCACACAGGGCTGATGCTCTACCACTGAGCTAACTGGCCAGGACCCATTGTTGCCTCTTTAAAGAAAAAATTGTTCTATGTCTGAAGATCTGTAGACTTCAAGTTCTGAGTTTTCTTTTAGGACAAAGGCTTTTGAAACTTAAAAATCATTTTTTCCTGTTCTTTGTGGTAGCATCCCTTTCATAATATATATAATAAGTATTATTAAGCAGTCTAACCACTTTAATATATGAAGGAACAGTGCATCTGAAAAAAGGCAAAGAAAATAACAGAATATTTCTTTTGTCATATATATCTAAAATATTTTAAAACGCACAAATAATAAATATAAAAATATCTTTATATATTTATAAATTTATTCTATTAAAATAACACTGGGGAACAATTATTTTTTTTATTTTTCTGTGGCATGAGGTTTTAGAACTGTTTCTATATATTTCTGCATCACTGATTCCAAATCTGAAATCGGTTCTTTGGTGCATGTTCTAGTTTTTATGCAATTTTAATTTATTTTTGTTACAGTTAATGGCATGCATTGGTTTTTAAATTGGAGTTAAAGGGCAATGCTCTTGGATTGAACATAACCACAAGGCAATTAATGTTTTACAAACATCATTTTACGTAATTGTAGTTTTTTTAAATGTAAAAAATTATTAACTGATAAAAACACCCTCTTATTTTGTTTTAAGATTGAATCATGGCTTCTTTGAGTAGGCATAAATGTAAGAATAATCCTGACACCTTCTGTTATATATGTGGCTGTTACATACTTCAACATCAAAGGAACAATATTTCATCATTTGTGGTGTGTGCATATATTGCCTATTTTCAAGTTCCCCTTGGCGATCAAGACAAGAATTGGGCTCCTCATATTGTGTGTCATAATTGTGAGGAAAAGTTTTGTGACTGGTCAAAAGGAAAATGCAAAAGAGTGCCTTTTGGTATTCCCATGGTTTGGCGTAAACTTAAGGACCCACAGCAGTGATTGTTATTTCTGTCTGATCCATACAAAGGACATCAGCAAGAAAAAATGGTATATGATCACATATCCTAATATTCCTTCAGCAATATGACCAATCCCACACTCTGGGACACTCCCGGTTCCAGTTTTCAATGGTTTTATTTCTTCTAAGGATGAAGAAAGTGAACATGGTGATCAAGTGTATTTTGATAAGATGCATGAGGAAATGGTTGTAGAATCTGAAGGGTTTTCTTCTGATGCCAAGCAGTCACTAATCCCTCAGCATTTTAGCCAATCCAAATTGAATGACTTAGTAAGAGATTTGGGCCTATCAAAGAAAGCAGTTGAGTTATTAGCCTCCTGGCTTCAAGAAAAGAATGTACTTCACCAGTCATCTAAAGTATCCCATTTCAGGAAGCATGAAGAAATTTTTGTGGACTTTTTTTCTGAAAGCACTTTGTTTACTGTCATGACATCAGTAGTCTTCTCAGCCAGCTAGGTGTTACCACTTACAGTCCAACAGAATGGCGGCTATTTCTTGACAGCTCTAAACAAAGTCTGAAATGTGTTCTCCTACACAATGGTAATGTTTATGTAGTGGTTCCAATTGGTTATTCAACTCATCTGCAAGAATATTATAATGACATAAAAATTGTCCTCGACTTTCTGAAGTATGAAGAGCATAACTGGATCATTTGTGTGGATATTAAAATGGTAAATTTCCTGCTAGGACAACAGAGAGGTTTCACGAATTATCCTTGCTTTCTGTGTTTGTGGGACAGCCAAGCTCAGGAGAAACACTGGACACAGGAGTGGCTGAAACGTGAAGCTCTGGAAGTAGAGATGCAAAATATTGTGAATGAACCTGTAGTTAATTAAGACAGGATCATTTCCCCCCATATCACATCAAACTTGGCTTAATGAAGCAGTTTGTTCAGGCTTTGAATAGAGAAAGTGAATGCTTTCAACATATTATTTCTGCCTTTCCTGCCTTGTCTTTTGAGAAGATAAAAGCAAGAGTATTCATTATATTAAACTAAATGTTGAAAATTTTACAATAAGATGAAAATATAAAATCTTGAATTGCAAAAAACTGTAGCTTACAGAGAAAAACTAATGTCAGAATTGAGATCAGCACACTCAAATTAGGTAATAACAAGTGTTTTTGTGGATGAAATAAAAATTTTGTTCCACGGTGTAACTAAACCACCTTTAAGTTCTAGATGCCTCTCTTGCATGAAGATTGTAATAAGAGTACTTATATTTATACACATATCATATCTGAATTCTGAATATAAGGAATGTTTACCACAGATTGTCCAGAAAGTTTTCCAGCCACTTCCCCCATTCTACCTGAAGTTATTACCTAGCTCATCAGATGAGGAGAACATTTGTTTTCTCCTTGTATATGAGCTACCTTTTTGACATATTTTAACAGATTGTATATTGTGAGGGTAATGTGTAACTTTTTGAGGCTGGATTTTCAATTGGCAGCTAGTATCAACTTCTAACTAAGTCTATTTTCAAACTTCCCAATATCCTGTGCCTTGACTAATACCAAGAAAAGCTTAAGAACTTCTGGTCAACCCACAGAATCATAAAAAGGAATAAATTATTATTATTTGAGTTGCTAAGTATTGGGGTAATTTGTTATACAAACATCATGAACTTCTAGCTCTGGCTTTAAGAAAAGTGCAATGAAAATTTTTTACACAAAATGTATTTTGGAAAGTCATCTTATATATCTATTCTTCTTTGCTGTTACCTACCTCTTACCACCCATTCTAAAATCTGTATTATTTGAAAAAGAGATCAGGAAACTATAGTCTATGAAATTATGGTTGAATTGCGTTCCTCAATATGATACATTAGAGTTCTAATGCATGGTACATGTGAATGTAACCTTATTTGGAAATGGGGTATTTAGTTCAGATTGAGTTTATTTATACTGGATTATGGTGAGCCCTAATCCAACATGGGGTATCTCTATAAGAAGATAAGAGACACAGAGACAGACACAGAGAGAACACCATATGACAATGGAGAAAGACTGGAAAGACAACTATAAGCAAAGAAATTTCAGGGAATGCCAACAACCACCTACAGTCTCAGTCCAAATAAAATGATGATGAAATTAAGTGATCTTTTATGGATCAATGTAAACAGTTACCTGCATATAAGTATACAGTTGAGAGAATCTTTTATATTATATAGAACATAAATTTTAAATTAAAAACAAGCAAGTTTAAATTAATGAATATAGTAAATAAACTGATCATAGATTTATACTCCAAGCAGTAGGAGTTTCTTCAATTCAGCCAATAGTGGTAGAATTTTTCCTTTTTAAAAGAACAGATCTCTAAAACTGGGGTTGACTCTCAAATACTTGAATATTTGGTACAATTTACTTTTAAATCTTTTAAAACTGCTCTGTCTCAGTCTGGTATTTCTAAACTTGATGCTTTGGACCTGTGGGCCTTATGTCCAATATTAGTTGCAATTTCACCTCTCCTGTTGCTGTCTCTCTGTTACTTTTATGGAGTTTTCCCTACTCTTTCTAAAAGTACATGTGATTCTGAACAAGTAAAAGTATTTTGGATAACAAACGAGAATATATTCTCAAAAAAAATAAGTAAATTTTAGCATCCCTGGAAAACAAAAAAGATAGTTGAACCTATTTTCCAATATTTAGTTTAACTGAGAGTTCTCAGTTCCTAAAAAGACTTTGGGAAATTCTTTTAAAACTAGTGTGTCATGCAATTACAACAAGATGCCAGGTAGCATCCTTTTGTCCCTTAATATTTAAAGTAAATCTTTTAAAATCCCTGCAGAAGTAAAAGACCTCACAAAGACTATTGCATATTCCCCAGGGCTAGCTAGTTACTTGCTGGTTCTGAACTCCTGCTCTGCTAAACTAATTAAATTTAGGATTCATATTGTGTTTCACTTGCATTGTCCTGCTATACCTTTGTGAAATTTAGACTTTTTATTTAATTTCTTCCCCAAACAGACCCTTCACATAGTATTAGTTCTCATTAAATATATTTAGGCAAAGAATTGAAAATTAAATTTGAATATTCTAATTACACTCAATTCTTCTATCTTATTAGATATGTATTCTTTGAGTTGGTGTTGTCCTGCATCACACTTTCCTCTCCACATAAAAAGCCATTAAGATACTTGCACATATAACTTTCTCATACTTGATAGAAATTTTTTTTAAATTTATTTTTATTTGGACAAGTCCTGCCAGGGGTGAGGATGACGGAGACTCAAAGACCTGACTCCGGGGAACAGGTTCAATGACACAGATCCACTTTATTCAGGAAGTAAGCTAGCTTATATACACGGGTTCAGCCTATAAGGTGGTACAGCATGTTCCTCAAAGCCAATGGCTGAAAAGGTCAGGGAGCCACATGCTTGGCACTAAGTCACTTCCTTATAGCAGGTGAGCTTCCTTCCTGGGTGTGCCTAGGAGGGTTTCAGGTGCTGGAGTGTTCTCACTGAATTGCATCAGCCACAGCTGCTAGGAATGTGCTCTGCCCTCCACTCACATCTCCCCCTTCTCTTTTAATTAAGGCCAATTGGACTTGATGAATGACAGCTTGCTATTATTGTAGCTTCTGAATGCTATGCATTATGCAATGGAATCCTAGTAGAACTAAAACAACTATAGTACCTATTATACTATATGCTAATAGATTAGCTGGATTAACAATGAGGCAAGCTTCTGTAACATTTGACTAGTAAGAAAATAGAAAGGGGGTCTAAAACAGGGGATTCCTCCTAGGGGTCGGGATGTCATTTCCCTCTCATGTTACAGAGATCTTCTAGGTGCCGTTAAACACAGTTCCGTTTTGATTGTAGGGTCAAACAAAGGTCCCAGGGTCCAGACACAGAACAGATGGCTTGCTGTGGGCTGCATACTGCATATGGTTGCATTCTGTCTCTCAGCCTCTGATGCTAAACTCTGATGTTGATGGTCTGTGCATCTGGACCAGAGGCAATGTGGCAGTCTCTCCAGGGAATTCCTTCTCTCTGGAGTGTTCTTAGATGTTTGTCATACAGGAACAGGCAAAGAGGTGACCCTGGAAAGGCAAGGTTAGTGGGGCAGGCCCAGCTGTTGGTACATAGGCGTAGAAGGGCTTGTAGGCCAAGTACTGAGCCTTGGTTGTTAGTACCATTTTCAGCAAAGTCCCTGTAGTATGATTTCAAAGGAGGACCCACCCCTCCAAGGAGATGATGTTATTAAACTTAAGTAGCATTGGATCACTGAGGTTACCCCAGATAGTGCCATTCCACTCTTGGGATTCCTGGCCACTATTGTCACAAGGGAGACTAAGGGAGCAGTTATTGGAACATAGTGCTAGAAACTGTGGGCTATTTACTTCAACAGGCATAATTGTGCCAGGGTGGGGAAAAGCAGCCCAGACACAAGCAAGAACAGAGCACCAGGGCCTGGGGGCCCATCGGGGCCATTCTTTGAGCCCACCCTGCCAAAGCTTCCACATCCCCCCAGGTGATGGGATGTGCATGCTGGCCGGGAGGTCTTCTTCTGGAGCACAGAGGACATCTTCCCCTCAGGCATAGTCAGTGTGGAGAAGACCAGGGCTGTGGCTTTGGACAGGTGAAGACTGAACCATTTAGTGGGTTCCCAAGAAACCCTGTCAAGCAGGTTAGGTGGTTCTTGGGATCCAATTTGGCTGAAAAGCACAAGCATAACCTCTCCCTTGTGTTAGAAGAGGGTGTGATTCCTGCAACTGTGCCATGGCTGGGTCCTTCCAGCATCGTTTCAGAGAGAGGGGCAGGGGAGAGAGAGAGAGAGCAAGAGATACAGAAAAATAGACAAGACAGACTGAAAGAAAAGACACATGGGGGCATATAGGCTGTCCCATGGGTCTGCATTGGGAACATGTTTTGGAGAAAATGGCATCTGAGAGGCTGGGGTGGGGCATTGAGCCCTGGCAGGGAATGTGGAAGTAGTGACTTCTGCTTTTTCCAGCGACAGAGCTGATGGTGCAGTTAGCAATTAGTTTAGTTTCATTTCTGTGTGCTCAGCTATGATTTTGTCAAACTCGGAGGCTAAACTACTTTCCTCCACAGTAGAGGGGGGAGAATAGGGAGGTAGGGGCTCCTCAGGGAGAGGAATAGCCTATAGGACCTTAGGGACTGGTGGAGGATCCTCACCAGGAGCACCAGTCAAGCATGCATGTATTGCCAACAAGGCAAGAATGAGGCCGACGGGGAATGTTTGCTGCCTATGCACCTTGGCTGAATGAATGAGTCAGAGAGCTCGGGCCCAAGTATCAGGGTCCCAGAGAGGTGCATCCCTAATACAGGGATTGAAACCAGAGAGGATTTCCCAGTAAGTACAGAGATCCTTTTCACTAACTTTAACTCGCCTACTCTGCAATAGGGCATAGAGGACTCGAGCCTGTGGAGCTCAAGAGTGGGGGAGAAGGTTTTCCATTGCAGAGGGTCACTCACCCATCCCTAGGATGCCGGTTAGGTCCCTGCCCCTTGTTGGGTACTAGTTGTGGACGAGTCCTGCTGAGGGGAGGACGACGGAGACGCAAAACCCAACTCCTGGGACCAGGTTCAGTGACACAGATACACTTTATTCAGGAGCTCTTTTCCTGGGTATGCCTAGGAGGGTTTCAGGTGCTGGAGTGTTCTCACAGCATTGCATCAGCCACAGCTGTCAGAAATGCGCTCTGTGCTCCACGCACATTTTTATATTTAATTAATGGCTCACATTTTCTCTCAAGTGTTGTTTTACTTAGTTTTAGATAGGTATAGGGAACTAATGAATCCAACAATAGTCTTTCCCTATGACCTGAAGAAACATTAGGAAACCTAGAGACCATTTTTCATTTTCATAAAACAAGATAAACCAAGCAAACAAAACACCAACCAACCAACCAAAAAACCAACCAACAAACAAAAAAAACACTGAACTTTCTCAAAAAAGAATGGTATGAAATAAACTTCTATGCTGGTTTCTAAGTGTTGCCTTGATTATATCTAGTTGAAATGTCTTCTTTACTATTGTAGTTACTAATTCATGCACAGCAGTGGGAGATTTACTCTACTCTTAACATTCAAACTAACTTTCTCTCTAAGGAAAAGAACACCTATTAGAATATAACAGTTTCAGTTTATTTATTGCAAAATAATTCACTTGAAACATTTTATTTTTTAAATAAAAATTGATCTCCCTGGTCAAAGAGAATGACATATCATAGGAAATACAGACTATAATTTAGGAAGAAACAATGAGTTTAATGTGATTAGAAGTAAGTGAAAATGATAGTAGGTAATAAAATAAAAACAAACGTTTACTGTTTTATGTACATACATATGTAAATCCATACATAACTGAACATTAAGTTACAAACTGATTAATTAAATATATTTCAAATTTTGAGATATGAATGGAAAATGGAAGTAGTGTCAAGATTTCAACAATAGTCTCAGGTTTTTGTATAAAAGAGAAAAATAAAGCTTTAATATGATGAGCATAGTATTCATAAGTACAGGGGGTTCCTGGTTTTAGACACGGTTTTATTTCTGTGATAGTGACATAATCCACATTATGGTGTAAGTCAAACACACCCTAGCTTAAGTCACATAAAAAGTTGTGAAATCCTAAAACACTTGTGAAATCATAATCTAGAACATAAAAACACAACTAAGCTACAGAAAAAGAAAAAACATAAATATACTGTACTATTATTCTGTTCTGTAGTAACAGAAAAAAAGTGACAAAAAATAAGTGTTAAAAAAAATTCCTTACTTTTATTCCTATAGTTGGCTTGCACACTAAAAGGAGCATTGCAAGATGAGAGAGAGTGACCTATTGGGAGGAGGGCCTGGAGAGGCAGAAGAACCTGCAGAAGGTGCTGGAGATACTGGGTCAGGTGAATCAGGATTGCCTAAGGAACATGCTAGAGATGATTCTACCTGTACTACAGGTGTTTCATCTCAAGAAGCACTGATGTAGAGGGTACAGGATCTGTTGCTGGCTTCTCTACCTTCTTAAAAAATGGTCCAAGGCTAGTCTGGAAGGTTGATGACTTCTCTTCCAAAATCTGCCTATAGCATTGTGGACAAGTCCTGCCAGGGGTGAGGACAACAGAGACAAAAAGACCCAACTCTGGGGACCAGGTTCAGTGACACAGATCCACTTTATTCAGGAAGAAAGCCAGCTTATATAAACAGGTTCAGCCTATAGGGTGTTACAGAGTGTTCCTCAAAGCCAATGGCTGAAAAGATCCGGGAGCTGCCTGGTTGGTGCTGAGTCACTTTCTTATGGTGGGTGAGCTCCCTTCCTGGGTGTGCTTAGGAGGGTTCTGGGAGCTGGAGTATTCTCACAGCATTGCATCAGCCACAGCTGCTAGGAATGTGCTCTGTGCTCCACCCACATTTCCCCTTTCTCTTTTAATTAAGGCCAATTGGACTTGATGAATGACAGCTTGCTGTTGTTGTAGCTTCTGAATGCTACGCATTATACAATGGAACCCTAGTAGAACTAAAACAACTATAATACCTATTATACTATATGCTAATACATTAGCTGGATTAAACAATGAGGCAAGCTTCTGTAATGTTTGACCAGTTAGGAAATAGAATGGGGGTCTAAAACAGGGAATTCCTCCTAGGGGTTGGGATGTCATTTTTCTCCCATTATATTACTGAAACCTTCTAGGTGCCGTTAAACACAGTTCCATTTTGATTGTAAAAAATGGACATAGGTCCATGCATGCTCCCTTCCCATAAAGGTCCCAGCATCCAAACACAGAACAGATGGCTTGCTATGGGCTGCGTACTACATATGGTTGCAAGGCACATTACACAAATTACAACATGACAAATCATACAATATCAACAATTACAAAGGTACATTTCACCAGTCTCTGAGCACTTTGCCAAAAGTACAAAATGTCCTCGGCCTTCTTTCTAGCCATGGGAAAAGCTGCCCAGGGCAGGGGAAGGGCCTCCAACAAAGCTGCCCCCCACTCCCATCAGGGTATTTCACATTGTCCAAAATCCGTAAGTCCATCCAACAAAGGAGCCAGTGCTCACTTTGTCATAGTTCAGGAATCAGTACACGCACGTGGGACCTCAGCCACCCCCCTCATCCCTGCCATCCTAGCAGGTCTTACACTTTCCTAAAGAGGAGCATGTGGCAATGGCAATCAGCATTTCCATCTTTGCTCCAGAGAGCATGATGGCACTCACCACTATGTCCCAAAATGTCAGCAAACCCACCAGCGTCTTAGCAGGCACTCCCTACCATTCCAGCAGCCACTTGGCCATGCAAGCCTGGCTTCTGTTTATCCTCCCACAGCAGCTGCCACCGTTTACCTTCTGGAGTCTGCGAATTGCAACTCCGGCTCAATTCTCCTCATTCTCCAAAGATGAACTAAAAACACCAGCTTGCACTGCTGGGCTTGAGCCCTGGGCTGGTGCCGCCTGTGTCTGGGAGTCAGCAGTTACTATAACACACATAAGCAAGAGCAGAGCTCCAGGGCCTGGGGGCCCATCAGGGGCAATTCTCTGGGCCTGCCCCACCAAAGCCTCCACATATGCAGGCCAGTCAAGAGGTCCTCTTCTGGAGTGCTGAGGACCTCTTCCCCTCAGGCGTAGTCAGAGTGGAGAAGGCCAGGGCTGTGGCTTTGGACAGGTGAAGACTGAACCATTTAGTGGGTGCCCAAGAAACCCTGTCAAACAGGTTGGGGGGTCCTGGGATCCAAATTGGCTGAAAAACACAAGCATAACCTCTTCCTTGCATTAGAAGAGGGTGTGATCCCCACCACTGTGCCATGGCTGGGTCCTTCCAGCATCATTTCAGAGAGGGGTAGGGGAGAGAGAGAGCAAGAGATACAGAAAAATAGACAAGACAGTCAGACAGAAAGAGAAAAAGACACATGGGGCGTATAGGCTGACCCATGGGTCTGCAGCAGGAACACGTGTTGGAGTTAAAGCTGGGATAGAAAATGGTGTCTGAGAGGCTAGGGTGGGGCACTGAGACCCAGCATAGAATGCAGAAGTAGCGACTTCTGCTTTTTCAGTTAGCAGAGCTGATGGTGCAGTTAGCAATTTGGTTGGTTTTGTTTCTGCATGCTCAGCCACGATTTTGTCAAATTCGGAGGCTAAACTACTTTTCTCCTCAGTGCAGGGGGCAAATAGGAAGGTAGGGGCTCCCCAGACAGAGGGGTAGCCTATAATATCTTTGGCACTGGCGGAGGGTCCCCAAGAGGAGCACTGATCAGACAGGCAAGTATCGCTAGCAGGGCAGAAGTGAGGAAGAGAGGGAAGGCCCATCCCTCATGTATCTCAGCCGAACAAACATGTCAGAGAGCTCAAGCCAAGTATCTGGGTCCCAGAAGGGCACATCCTCAATCCAGGGATTGAAACCAGAGAGAATCTCCCAGTAAGTACAGAGATCGTCTTCACAAACTTCAACTCGCCTACTCTGCAATAGGATGTGCAGGGCTCGAGCCTGTGGGGCTCGAGAGTGGGGGAGAAGGTTTCCCATTGCAGAGGGTCACTCACCAGTCACTTGGATGCTGGTTAGGTCCCTGCCCAACATTGGGCACCAGTTGTGGACAAGTCCTGCCGGAGATGAAGATGACGGAGACGCAAAGACCCGACTCTGGGGACCAGGTTCAGTGATGCAGATCCACTTTATTCAGGAAGTAAGCCAGCTTATATACACAGGTTCAGCCTATAGGGTGTTACAGCGTGTTCCTCAAAGCCAATGGCTGAAAAGACCAAGGAGTTGTGTGGTTGGCACTGAGTCACTTCTTTATGGTGGGCGAGCTCCCTTCCTAGGTATGCTCAGGAAAGTTCTGGGAGCTGGAGTATTCTCACAGCATTGCATCAGCCACAGCTGCTAGGAATGTGCTCTGCACTCCGCCCACATAGCATTGAAAGCATCCATAACAGCTCTGTAGAGTGACTTTACTGAGTCTGTCATTGCTGGGGTCCGTAGCCTGAAATTTTGCCAACCCATCTCCTACCATAGAAAAACCTGCCAAATCCTTGGTAGTAAATGTCTTGGGTTCTGGAATTTTTATCTCTTTTTCTTTAATCAGCTGCTTTTCCAGCTGAATGAGGTCCTCGGCACACAACTTCACTCCATGTGATGCCAGTAGCTCTGTGACATCCATCGTGATGGCTTTTCTCTTCTTAGAAGCACTGCCATCTGAACACTCTGACTTTTGTTTAGGCGCCATGATAAGGGCCAAAAATTCACCAAATAAAGCAACACAAACAGAAAACCTGTCTTTTAACAGTCCAAAATGTCATAGGTAAACATACTGGGGGATGCCGGCTCCCTCACTCATAGGCTGCTTTACTCCGTATTCTTTTGCCACATGCAACCAAACCTGTTCTCCCTTGTAGTTTGTAAGTATGGTGCTAATGGCATTAGCTGAAAGACTCACATCTCAATTTTTTAAAAGTTTTTATGGGAGTGTTATAAATTCAAAACGTCATACGTCAAGACTGTTGTAACCCAAAGACCCCCTATATAACATTATATTTTATAACATTTTGGAGTTTACACAATATTTTTGTATTTTCTTCTTAGTAGTCTTTTCTGGCCAGCCTGGTATGTGATGTAAAGAAGGTAGATTTGATAAGTGTTTACTTCTGCTTCTGCTCTAAAACTTTGGTGATGTGAAAACATCAACAACAAAAAAATGTATAAACCCATAAAAACAAAGTGATTAATGGAAAAAAAAGACAACTGTGAATAAATATTGTCAGTAAGGTAGTAGAAATTAATAAAATAATTTAACAGAGGTGAAAATGTTAAACATCAAAGGCCTGCACAGGGGGACAGTTATGACAAGAAAGATAATTCAAATTTTATATTTTCAGAAAACTTCAGGGATAGCAACTAGCAGGTGTGATGATGAAGGCAAGGTGATTCAATTGGTTAAAAACAGGAAGTTGATGAGGCCACACATAAGAAGTATTGAGATCATCTCCCTTGTTTGAAAATTTACATAAGATCCTCCTCTGTCACAAAGATTAGTATATTTCCTATATATAAATCAAAATAAAGAGACGAAAGTCCTAGGGAATTAAGATAGAGTGAAAAGCTGAGGAGAGGTAATATACAGAAATAGAAATAACTGAAAGTCTTCATTTCTCCAATGTGCCTGCATTGTTAGGCTTCAAAAATACTGAAATTCAGCCAAGTCTGCATTTATCTGGAAGGAGATAGGAGGATCCTTCTTTAGAAAAACTGAGTATTTTTTTTCTATTTTTTTTATTCATTTTTTTTTTTTTTTTAGAAAGGAGAGAGAGGGAGAGAGGAGAGAGAGACAGAGGGGGGGGGGGAGGAGCAGAAAGCATCAACTCCCATATGTGCCCTGACCAGGCAAGCCCAGGGTTTTGAACTGGCAACCTCAGCATTTCCAGGTCGACGTTTTATCCACTGCGCCACCACAGGTCAGGCAAACAGCCCAAGTGTCCATCAGAGGACGAGTGGATTAAAAAGCTTTGGTATATATATACTATGGAATACTACTCAGCCATAAGAAATGATGACATAGGATCTTTTACAACAACATGGATGGGCCTTGATAACGTTATACTGAGTGAAAGAAGTAAATCAGAAAAAACTAAGAACTATATGTTTCCATACATAGGTGGGACATAAAGATGAGACTCAGAGACATGAACAACAGTGTTGGGGTTACAGGGTGGGGGGAGGAGAGGGAGGGGGTTGGGGGAGGGGAGGGTCACAAAGATCATGACTTTTCAGCATTTGCCATATTCCCCCCTTAATCTATAGACAGACAGCAAATATTTACGTATGGTGTTCCCACTACAAAGACTGCTGTCTTAGGGACAAATGCTGATAAACTACTTCAGCAGTTCCTCCTTCTTCAAAGACTTATATGTAAACATAGAGCTCCATTTTCATAGGACATACTCAAGCTCACTCCATGCTCCCTGGAGCTTTAGCACAAGGGAATGCCCCCTCCCTTTTTTATTATTTATTTTTATTATTTTATTTTATTTTATTTTTTTTTTTTAGTATTTTTTCTTTTATTTATTTATTTTTTGTATATTTCTGAGGATGGGGATGGGGAGCCAGTCAGACAGACTCCTGCATGCGCCTGACTGGGATCCACCTGGCATGCCTACCGGGGGGAATGCTCTGCCCAGCTGGGATGTTACTCTGTTACAACCCGAGCCATTCTGGCAACTGGGGTGGAGGCCGTGGGGCCATCCTTAGTGCCCAGAGTGGATTTGCTCTGGTGGAGCCTTGGCTGCGGGCAGGAGGAGAGAAATGAAGAGGAGGGAGAGAGGGAGGAGTGGAGAGGTAGAGGGGCGCTTCTCCTGTGTGCTCTGGCCGGGAATCAAACCCGGGAATCCTGCACACCAGGCCAATGACTCCGACGGGTCTACCATATGCTTTTTACTTAAAAAAAAAAAAAAATTTACATTTCTTTTGAATGCTGATGAACAGGAGACACCAAATCTTTTTCGTCTGCAAACTACTACCTTCTTTATTAGATCTAGCTAATAACACTGTTCTGTCTTTTTTCCAAACAGCTCCAGATATATGGAAAAGATTTATATAGGCGGATGGGGATCCTCAAACCCCTCAGCAAGATCTTCTGAGAATGGCTTTTAAGATACCTAGAGGCAGAAAAAGCCCAATAGAGATCAGGGGAACTACCAGCTTTTAGGATACACCCTTAAAGGCTCCAACACCCCAAAGGGGTCTCATAGGATGCCATATGGGTCCTGCTTCAATAGTGGAAAGGAAGGTCATTGAGCTAAAGCCTGCCAGGCTTACACGCCTCTGCTGTGAGGAAACAGGGACACTGGAAGGTGGGCTTCCCTCTCGCTCCTCTAAGGGAGGGTTCAGTCTCTTCCAGTCCTGCTCCAGCCACCTATGACCTAACCTTGCCCAGAAAGCTGGGGTTTGCCACTGAAGGCTGAAGGTGCCCAGGGCCGTCGGCCCCATCTACGACACTGTGGATGAGCCTAGGGTATTTCTTCCAAGAAGCAGGTAAACTGATCTCATTCGCACAAGGGCCACTTAACTATGTTTTGCCTGAATAGTCAGGTTTTTTATTCTTCCCTCAAAGATCTCTGTTGTGGGTGTTGATAGTCCTATTTTCTGCTGCTTTGATTAATATATAGTGTTTCCTTTATCCCTCCTACCTCAATGCCCCACTCATATTTCAGGCTGGGACCTACTCCTAATTTAGAGCTCTCTTTCCTCCTTTTGCCAACTTGTATTATGAATTTACCTTTGCCACCCAGCTTAGTGTATCCCAAGGTTCTGTTTACCAGGCCACAGTCACAGAGCTCCAGGAAAAAGCAACCTGGTCTCAACTCTCCAGGCAGAGGAGAACAGAAGCTTCATATCCACGCATGCTGCAAATGGCTTTTTCCAGTCTACCTGAATCATTACCAGCTAGAAGCAGCGGTCATTGGGACTTGGACATGAACTGCAAAGTATAGAATGGTGACAACAATTCCAGTGCCATGCGGACTTTTCCTGTGGGGAACTTTCCTGGACTCCTGCTCCCTGTGACAGCTCCTAACAGACTGAACTGTGGTTGGGTTGCATTTTTCAGGGGTTTGGCATGGTGATGGGGCCAACTTGGACTTGGGGAACATGTTAAGGACACTACTCTTTTAGGGATTCTTGCTGTATTGGCCAAGAGTTTGCTTAAAGGCTTTTAATCACTGTAAAAAAAATAGAGGACTGGATGAAGAAGATGGGGCACATATACACCATGGTATATTATTCAGCTAGGAGAAATGGTGACATCAGATCACTTATAGAGGAATGGTGGAGTCTTGGTAGCATTGTGCGGGGTGAAATAAGCGAATCAGAAAAAAACAGGAACTGCAGGATTCCATACATTGGTGGGACATAAAAGCGAGACTAAGAAGCATGGACAGGAGTGTGGTGGCTATGGGGGGTGGGGGGAGGGAAGGAGGGAGAGGGGGAGGGGGAGGGGGAGGGGTACAGAGAGAACTGGATGGAGGGTGGCGGAGGACGATCTCTCTTCGGGTGATGGGTATGCAACAGAACTAAATGACAAGATAACCTGGAAATGTTTTCTTTGAATGTATGTACCCTGATTTATTGATGTCACCCCATTAAAATAAAAATTTATTTAAAAAAAAACAACAAAAAAAACTGAGTAGCCTCAGAGGAAACACAGAAAATAAAAAATAGATAAAAATGTATATTTTGATAGAAGACAAGATGGCGCTGGAGTAGGCGGATGTACCAACATCTATCTCCCAGAACCAAAGTGGAATACAAACTAATTTTTAGAACTATCATCTGGAAAAACCAACTTTGGGCTAAACTAAGAGGACTCTTCAAACAAGGAACACTGAAGAAGCCACACCAAGACTGGTAGAAAAAGCGGAAACGCGTAGAGGGCTGCCCAGCTCCCCGGAGCGAACGGCAGAAGGGAGAGACTCGCGTGGCGGGAAGTGAGTTTAGCACAGGGGGAAGGGTCCTGAGCCCCAGGAACAAAGCCCCAGCCTGCAGCCCCAGAGCCCAGAAGAGGTGTAAGGACAGTATTTAGCTGGAAATAAGTCAGGATACTGTTTGTGAGAAAGAGTCTGATTTCTCAGACCCAGGATCCTTCTTAAAGGAACTGTGCAGAACATCTCTCTCACAAACACTCACCCGGGGCTCCTGGGGATGGAGGGAGAGAGGAGAGGACCAGAGTAACAGGAAGAGAGTGTAATCTAGGAGGCACAGGGAGAAACATTTTGGGAGATAGCCGCCCTAATCCCTGGGACGAGTCACTCCCCAAAGCTGAAGTGAATATTTCCCCCGGAAACAGCAATACCAGCAAAGGGAAGCAGGAGAGCAGCCAAACAAGCTCCCCGGCAGCACTCAGAGCAGAGTTGCATAGAAGGAGGGAGCTTTTGGGTCTACAGCAGTGAGTCTTAGGGTCCGAGCTTCAACGCCCCCACCCATGCGGCTGAGGGCTCGCCGGGGGCCGGCGGCAGTGGGAGACAAAAGCGCGGTTCTGCTGGCAGGGGCGGAAGCCAGCTGGCCACCACTGGGCTCAGGTGGGAGCTCAATCTTGCCTGGCTGGGGAGAAGGGGGCATGCAAAAGTGGTCAAACTCAGCTGCTGGCAGCCTGTAATCCAGCCTGTGGGAGAAGGGCGGGAACCCCAGAAAGGGTGGAGACAAGCCCCAGGGCAAGGGCAGAGGAGCACAGCCTTGCCCCACCCGTGAAACCCAGGCTTGCCATCTGACTTGGTAGCGGCTCCTCCCGCGGGGGTGGAGCCAAAAGCCCAGAAGAGGTGGAGTTCCGCTACTGAGCTGAGCTTGGGCACGCATTCCTGCCCGGTGGTAGAGCCAAGGCTAGCAGCTGTTCCTCGAGTGGGCTCCTCCTGCAAGGGCAGGGCAAAAGCCCGGAAACAGGTGGAGACCCGCAGCTGAGCAAAGGTGCTTGCCAGTGCCCACAGGACTGAGCATAACGTCACCCATGGGTTGCAAGTGGTTCCCCATATAAGGAGCCAGATGAAAGAAATTCCCAAAGTCTGGCATACAAAAAGGATGTCTGCTCATCTTGTTTGGTAAGGGACACAAGCAGCAGGGGAATAGCCCTTGAATGCTTGCAGCGAGGTCACTCTTAGGGTTTAGGTCAGAGGATTTCCCTTTCCCTTCATCTCTCCATCAGCATGGGGAACTCCCTTTTCCTAAACAGCAGAGTCCCAAATGACAGCTACAGGACTCCTTAGAGCTGCAGGGTGTCAGATCAGAATTTAACTGCCCTCTTGCTCACAACTTGACAATAATGCCCTTGATATCCCAAGAAGGAAAGTTTAGAGTTAGAAGATTGGGAAAGTACTTTTACCAAGTGGATGGTTGAAGCAATCAGGACAGAATATAAAATGAACCCGTGGGATTGAAAAGGGTTTGTAAAAACATTTTTCACCACCTGGCCGGAACCTCAGGCCAGCCCCTCCCCCTAGATATTTCACCAACTCTAACCCGCAGGAAGTAGCTACAGAAGAGACCTTTGTGCCTTTTCCTTGAAAAACAAAAGGCTGGAATGTTAGGTTTGGGTCCAGGGCTTCTTTAAATTCAGAGCTCTTTTAAAAACTCAAATTCTCCTCACCCAACCTTCCCCTCCCCTTAAGCAACTCCCTCCACCCTGGGAAGGTTCTGGAAAGTGTCCTTGGGACAAGGCCTTCAGGGGGGACCGGAGGGTTAGAAAAGAGAGAGAGTCTGTGACCAAGGCCACTGTTGGGCAGATAAAATGTATTATGCTCACTTTGTTAAAATGGTGCTGCCCATGTGAGGCCGTTGCCCAGGTGATATTAATGTGTGTTGAGAATCCTTGTAGCCTGGGGCTTGGTTTTGGGATTAAGCCTTTCCCACCCTTTTGATGTGGGGTGGTACAATCCAATCATGCCTCAGAGAAGTGACTTTGTATTAGAGATTTCCCTGTTTTGTATATTGGATTAAGGGTTGTGAATCTACACTATAAAATGGGGGCAGAACAGGAGCTTGGGCTCTTGGTTCCTGAGATTATCATTAGAGGAGAGAGCAGAGCAGAGAACTGAAGGAGGCCACGTGGAGTAGGCCAGGAGAAGCAGCCAAGATGGTGGAGTGCTGAGTGAGATGCCAGTTTGTGTAGAGTTTGTATCTGGGATAAGGAAGGAGATGGAGAACTGAGGAGAATAAGGCTGGTGAGCTAGAAACCTTTGATTCTAGGAAACTCGGATAAATCAGTAGCTTTGTGAGCACTGAATGTGATTGGGTTTTGGAGCCCAGTGTGTGTTTTTACTTGCCTGCCGGGTGCAAGCTAGGATTAAAGATGAAGGCCCATCAGTTCTTGGCTCTGTTGTTTCTTTACCGACTGTCCGAATCCAATGTGAACCTGCATAGGCCAGAAGGCTGCTGTGATAGTGGCCCTGGCTGTGGCTCCTGGCTTTACAGCCACAAACCTGTTACAACTGTGGGAAAGAAGGACATTTTCAGAAAATATACAACTGTGTCACTTGGCTTTTGTGTGTGCCCTGAGAGGCTAATTAAAACGCAATCTAAAAATCCCTTATAAAATTCCAGCAAGATAGAAAGTAAAAAGCCAATATGATCAATTACTATTCTTGTTGTGTTTATGAAAATTACCAGGCCAAGTTAAAACTAGACAATACCATAACTAAGATGTTTTAAATTTGGCTCTTTAAAGAGAAAACAGAGTTATTCTAAGAGAAAAAATAAATAAAAACAGGTCAGTTAAATATCTTAAAGCCTTCTTCTGAAGACCTGGGAACAACTATAATCCTGAGAACAATAGAAAAATTGTTAATAATCCTGTAAAATATAAAAACATTTCAATATTATTTAACCAGGTGGTCTAGAAATTCATTTGATATTAGTTGGGCAGATAAAATATATTATGCTCACTTTGTTAAAGATGGCGCTGCCCACGTGGAAACCGGTTGCCCAGGTGATGGTATTGGTTGCCCTTCTTGCTTGGGTTGTGTGTAATTACATTAATGTCTGTTGGGGGCAGGCTGTGGGCAGGCAGGATCCTTGTAGCCTGGGGCTTGGTTTTGAGACTAAGCCTTTCCAACCCTTTTTGATGTAGAGTGATGCACTCTCATGAGGAATCTCATTATGCCTCAGATAAGTGACTTTGTATCAGAGACTTCCTTGTTTGTATATTGGATTAAAGGTTTTGGTTTCTACACTATAAAGTGGGGCAGACCAGGAGCTTGCTCTCTCAGTTCCTAAGATTAGCATTAGAGAGGAGAGCAGAGAAGGCTACATGGAAGAGGCCAGGAGAAGCAGCTAAGATGGTGAAGTTCTGAGGAAGAAGCTAGTTTGTGCAGATTTTGTGCAGAGAGAAGGAGATGGGGAACGGAGGTGAATAAGGCTGGTGAGCTAGAAACCTTTGATTCTAGGATAATTCAGATAAGTCAGTAGCTTTGTGAGCACTGGATAAGTGGGTTTTGGAGCCCAGTGTGTGTTTTTATTTGACTGCTAGGTGTAAGCTAGGATTAAAGCCAATGGCCCACCAGTTCTTGGCTCCATTGTGTCATTATCAACTGTCCGAATCAAATGTGAACCTGCACAGGCCAGGCAGCTGTAATGGTGGCTGTGGCTACTAGCTTTACAATATTACTACTAGTTTACATTTAATTAATTTATTTTGAAGTTCTTACTGGCTTTACATTTGGCATAGTTTGTGGCAGGCTTCGATACATTTCAGTATAGAGCCACCACCACCTTTGAGCGGTGGAGTAGAGGACTGGCTGCTGTTATGGTTCCCCATGGCTGTCTTTTTGTGGACCATAGGCTGGCTGACTTTTACAGCCATGTGAAAACCGAGAGCTCTGTGGAAGAGGCTGCCCAGGACCTGCAAACTGAGCAGTGGAAGGAGCTGGAGCAAACGTGGGAGAAACAGATGCTGACCCTGGAGCTATAGGAAGTGCTGGAGAAGAACAACCAGGTTTGTGAGATTTGCCTGGAAATGGAGCAGATGCTGGAGAAGGAATCACAGGTTTGTGAGTTGGAGATTGGATGTTGTGGAGAGCCAACAGTGTCAGGAGGTCAGTTCTGAGGCCAGGGTTGGGGCTGCAAGGCCCATGGAGCAGATGAAGGCAGTGGCCCTGGGCTCATGTCTGGCAGCAGGAGCTGATGTTTTCAGTTCCTCTTTGGAGGATGAGGAGAATCGGGCTGGAGTTGCAATTCACATTCTCCAGAAGATGAGAGTCCAGCAGCAAGGAGCTCTTACTATGTTCCTTGTAGATCTGCGATTTTGGGACATAGGGGTGGATGCCATCCTGCTCTCTGGAGCAGTGATGGAAATGCTGGCTGCCATTGCCACATGCTTCTCCTTGGGACTGTAAGACTTGCCAGGATGGCAGGGATGAGGGGGGTGGCTGACACCACATGTGCTTGAACTGATTCCTGGACTACGACCGGAGTGAGCATTGGCTCCTTTGTTGGATGGACTTACAGATTTTGGACAATGTAAAATACCCTGATGGGGGTGGGGGGCGACTTTGATGGAGGCCCTCCTCCTGCCCCGGGAAGCTTTTCCCATGGCTAGAAAGAAGACAGAGGACATTTTGCACTTTTGACAAAGTGCTCAGAGACTGGTGAAATGTCCCTTTGTAATTGTTGAAATTGTATGATTTGTCATGCATTCGTAATTTGTGTAATGTGCCTAATTTCCTTGTACAGAGATGCTGGTGGTGTAGATTGTGGGTAGTAAAATGAGCATAGGGGTAGATTGTTGGGAAGATAAAATATATTATGCTCACTTTGTTAAAGATGGTGCTGCCCACCTGGAAATCTGTCACCCAGGTGATATTAGTTGCCCTTTTGGGATAGGCATGATTATATTAATGTGTGTTGGGGGTGGGCTGTGGGCAGGCAGGATCCTTGTAGCCTGTGACTTGGTTTTGGGACTAAGCCTTTCCAACCCTTTTTGATGTGGGGTGGTGCACTCTCATGAGGAATCCCATTATGCCTCAGATAAGTGACTTTGTATCAGAGACTTCTTTGTTTGTATATTGGATTAGAGGTTTTGGTTTCTATACTATAAAGTGAGGCAGACTAGGAGCTTGCTCTCTCGGTCCCTGAGATTAGCATTAGAGAAGAGAGAAGAGAAAGGCCACGTGGAAGAAAGGAGAAGCAGCCAAGATGGTGGAGTTCTGAGGGAGAAGCCAGTTTGTGCAGAGTTTGTGCAGAGAGAAGGAGATGGGGACAGATACATCACCCCCTGAAAACTTCTGCTGTCTGCTTCTTTGAGTTATTTGTACTGATTAATAAATATCTTAGTAAGATTGAGGATGGGGCTTTAGTTCTTTAGTCTGCTGACCGGGGCTGTTGCCTCCCCTTGGCCCCTCAAAGCATGTCTTCTGTTCTCTGGGTAGTTTGTTGTTGCTGCAACACTAGAACACCCAAGTTGGGGGCAATATTATGAAATATGGGGTGCCTTTATAAATCCAGTACATACATAAAGCCAGTGGTGTTCTGCAGTGAGCTGTATCTCAAGTGGAAGAAATCATGGCTTATGAACCACATGGCAAAAGGAATGCTGGCTGTACTTAACATCATTTTTAATAATTAACTGAAAAACTATGTGCCATTTGTTCCTGCAACTTAGAGTACCCTAAAGGAAAAGTCACAACATTACCATTGATCTACAAATACAGCTCTTGCCAGTGTTCTTCAGAAATTTTTCAGTCCAGAGACCAGCATATAAGACACATTCAGGAGTGATGATTTGTGTCATATCATTGAATAAATCATTAAGACCTGCTGATATGAAGGCTAAGGTAAAGGTAATTTAAAAGGGATAGTGAAGGATGGAGAGAATGAAACATTTATATGTATAATGCCCACTGTAGCAACAGGGATCATAGTTTATCCTTAAAAACATTCTTTTCCATATTTCTTCTCATAAAGAGTGGTTTAAGAGAACCATAAAAGAGTTGCATCCCCATGCTGAGGAGCACTGCAGCTTGTATGGGACAAGTGGTGAACAGTGGCAACAATACAAATTTGCTCTTTGATCCCCTCAAGAGCAGTGTCTACAGAAAGCAAAGTTTACTGACTGTCCTGCTACCACTCTTATTAAACCACCACAGGGTTCACACCAAGACCACACTTTCAGTAGGCTGCTGTCTGCCAAAGACTGCACATGGCAGGGTATCTCATAGTTTATGTCTGTGGGACATGAACCTCTTCAAATGAATCACTTTGGAACTGGGGCTGAAACTCTTAGAGCTGTCCGGTAGTCCTCCTGCCCAGTCCTTTCTTACATTGTTGTTGTCAGATCTGCATCATGGTATGATGGCTCCCTTTGTCTCTTCATCTGTTTTATTCCTAACAGGCAATCACTCAACAAATCTCTTGCATTTCTAATCTCATCTTGGTGTCTGCTTCTCATAGGACCTAAATTAACATAGTAATCAGCTGCTGAATGGTTTATTGCATGTCAAATGAAGCTTATAAAGCATGTCTCATCTTATATTTTAACATTAGTATAAATATATCCATTAAAATTAAAATTGGCTTTTCCACTAGAAATTTTTACTCTTGGAAAATATTTTTATATTTTTTTAAAGACGGTTACCTCAGGTTGTAGAGCATTGCAATAAATATATTTTGGAAAGCACCAGAAAGTAACACTGAAAGTAACTGATTAGAATATGTCTGATGCAACTACAGACCAGAAAAATGTTAGTATACTCAAAATGCACAAGGACTCTTCAAATTGGCATATAACTTAACTCTGTTAATTAGTACCAAACATGTATTCTTGGTCAAAAGGCATTGAGGTAGCTATGAACTGCTAAATACTGACCATAAAACTACTCCAGAAGGAAGACAAGATGGTGATGGAGTAGGCAGACCTATCAATTTCCACTTCTCAGAACCAAAGTGGATTACAAACTAATTTTAAGAACCATCATCTGGAAAAACCAACTTTGGACTAAACTAAGAAGACTCTTCAACAAAGGAACACTGAAGAAGCCACACAGAGACTGGTAGGAAAACCGGAAATGCAGAGAGGGCTTCCCAGCTCCCTGAAGCGAACAGCAGCCAGGAGAGACTCATGTGGTGGGAAGTGAGTTTAGCAGAGAGGGGAGGGTCCTGAGCCCCAGGAACAAAGCCCCAGCCTGCAGCCCCAGAGCCTAAAAGAGGCAAATCGAGAGTATTTAGCTGGAAACAAGTCAGGATACTGTTTGTGAGAAAGAGACTGATTTCTCAGAGCCAGGATTCTTCTTAAAGGGACGGTGCAGAAAAACTGTCTCACAACCACTCACCTGGGGCTCTGGGAGACAGGGAGAGAGGAGAGGACTGGAGTAAAAGGAAGAGAGTGTAATCTAGGAGGCACAGGGAGAAACATTTTGAGAGACAGCCACCCTAAGCTCTGAGATGAGTCACTCCCCAAATCTGAAGTAAATATTTCCCCTGGAAACAGCAATACCAGCAAAGGGAAGCAGGACACCAGCCAAACAAACTCTCCCATGGTACTTAGTGCAGAGTCACTTAGAAGGAGGGAGCTTTTGGGACTACAGTAGTGAGTCTTAGGGTCTGAACTACAGCACCCCCACCCACACGGCTGAGGGCTCACCCGAGGGTGGGCAGCGGCGGGATGTGGAAGTATAATTCTGTTGGCAAGAGTGGAAGCCAGCTGGCCACCACTGATGCCCAGGTGTGAGCTCAGTCTTGCCCAGCTGGGGAGGAGGGGACGTGCAAAAGTGGTCAAGCCCAGCTGCAGGCCATCTGTAATCCAGCCTGTGGGGAAAGGACAGGAGCCCCTGAAGGGGCAGAGACCTGCCCTTGAGCAAGGACACAGGAGCACAGCCTTGCCCAGCCCGCGGAACTGGGGCTTGTGGCCTGACTTGGGAGCCGGCTCCTCCCGTGGGGGTGGAGCCAAAAGCCCAGAACAGGCGGAGTCCCGCTACTGAGCATGGGCATGCAGTCATGCTCGGCCTGTGGAGCCAAGGCTTGCAGCCATCCCACGAGTGGACTCCTCCTGCAGTGGATTCTCTCCTCTGCCCAGAATCAGGCAGAGACCTGCAGATGAGCAAAGGTGCTCACCCTTGCCCTCCTGGCCAAACATAATGTCACCCACGGGGGTGGGGTGAAGGCCAAGGCCACCTAGGATTGTATACTCGAGCACGAGATCACAGCCACTCCCGTGAAGGAGAGATGGAAACCACAGCAACAGCCCCAGTGGGCAGGCACCAACAACGCCCATACCTGAATGCCCTAGGCAGCAACAGCAGAGGGGGTGGTGGGCCTGCAGACAGACCATATCTAGGGAACAGAGGCCACACCCAGTGGGCTCCAGTGGCCAAAACCTTCTTTTACACAGACACAATGAGAAAGCAGAGAAATGCAACACAAATGAATCAAGAGAAATCCCCAGAACAGGACCTGAATGAGTCAGATATAACCAAACCAGATGCTGAGTTTAAAATAACGATCATTAGGATGCTCAAATATATCAGAACAAAAATAGATCGTCATTACAAACACCTAAATAAAAAGATAGCAAATATAAAAAAGGACATTGAAATAATAAAAAAGAATCAGTCAGAAATGACAAATACAATATCAGAAATAAAAAACACAATGGAAGGAATTAAAAGCAGGATGGATGAAGCTCAGAATTGATTCAGAGAATTAGAGAAAAGATGAATGAAGGTATAACCATTATAAATATCTACACACCTAATATAGGAGCACCTAAATATATAAAGAGCAGAAAAAAAAGAGACTCAAAAAGTCTGAGGAAATTCTAAGAGAGCTCTGTGATAACATGAAGAGAAAAAACATCCGCATCATAAGGGTTCCCGAAGAAGAAGAGAAAGAACAAGAGATACAGACTTTGTTCAAACATATCATAGCTGAACACTTCCCTCAATTAAGGCAGGAAAACGTCTCACAAGTTCAAGAAGCACAGAGAACTCCATTAAATAGAAACCCAAAGAAATCTACACCAAGACACATCATAATTAAAATACCAAAGCTAAGTGATAAAGAGAAAATATTAAAAGCTGCTAGAGAAAAAAAGACTATCACCTACAAAGGAGCTGCCATAAGGATGACTTCCAACTTCTCAACAGAAACACTTGAGGCCAGAGGGAATGGCAAGAAATATTCAAAGTAATGCAGAACAAGAGCCTACAACCAAGAATACTTTATCCAGCAAGGCTATCGTTTAAAATTGAAGGAGAAATAAAAAGCTTTCCAGACAAACAAACAAAAAAACAAAACAAAACAAAAAACCCACAAGGAATTCATTACAACCATACCAATGCTGCAAGAAATGCTAAGGAGCATGCTGTAAACAGATCAAAGGAGAAAAAGAAAATAGCAAAAGAGGAATACAGTTTTAAAGAATAAAATGGCAATAAACAATTACATATCAATAATAACCTTAAATGTAAATGGATTAAATGATCCAATCAAAGGACATAGGGTAGCTGTGTGGATAAGAAAACAGGACCCATACATATGCTGTCTATAAAAGACACTCCTTAAAAAAAAAGATGCACAAAGATAGAAGGTAAAAGAATGGAAAAAATATTTCACACAAATGGAAATGAAAAAAAAAAGCTGGGGTAGAAATATTATATCAGACAAAATGGACTTTAAAATAAAGGCTATAGTAATAGATAAAGAAGGTCACTACATAATGATAAAGGGAGCAATTCAACAGGAAGATATAACCATTATAAATATCTACACACCTAATATAGGAGCACCTAAATATATAAAGCAGACTTTGAAAGACTTAAAGGCCGAGATCAACAGCAATACTATAATAGTAGGGGATTTCAATACCCCACTAACATCACTAGATAGATCCTCAAGAAAGGAAATTAACAAAAAAAACAGCAGACTTAAAGGACATTCTAGATCAACTCGATTTAATAGATATCTACAGAACTTTTCACCCTAAAGCAGCAGAATATACATTCTTTTCAAGTGCTCATGGTACATTCTCTAGGATAGATCACATGTTAGGGCACAAAAAAGGTCTCAACAAATTTAAGAAAATTGAAATCATATTGAGCACGTTCTCTGATCACAATGGCATGAAATAAAAAATCAACTACAACAGAAAAACTGAAAAATACTCAAACACTTGGAAACTGAATAGCATGTTATTAAATAACGAATGAGTTAACAATGAGATCAAAGAAGAAATTTAAAAATTCCTAGAAATGAATGATAATGAGCATACATCAACTCAAAACGAATGCGACACAGCAAAAGCAGTCCTGACAGGGAAGTTCATAGTATTACAGGCATACGTCAAGAAGCTAGACAAAGCTCAAATAAACAACTTTACCCTAAATCTAAAAGAAC
Source organism: Saccopteryx leptura (assembly GCF_036850995.1). Taxonomy (NCBI): domain Eukaryota; kingdom Metazoa; phylum Chordata; class Mammalia; order Chiroptera; family Emballonuridae; genus Saccopteryx; species Saccopteryx leptura. The sequence continues at coordinate 174,841,099 of NC_089504.1, read as the reverse complement.
TAGAAAAAGAACAAGTAAAACCCAGAGCTAGTAGAAGGAAGGAAATAATAAAATCAGAGCAGAAATAAATGACATAGAGGCTAAAGAAACAATACAGAGGATCAATGAAACTAGGAGCTGGTTCTCTGAAAAGGTAAACAAGATTGATGAACCTTTAACCAGACTCACTAAGAAAAAAAGAGAAAGGACTCAAATAAATAAAATTAGAAATGAGAGTGGAGAAATAACAACTGACACAACAGAAATACAAAATATTGTAAGAAAATACTATGAAGAACTGTACGCCAAAAAAACTAGACAACCTAGACGAAAAGGACAAATTTCTTGAAACATATAATCTTCCAAAAATTAATCTGCAAGAATCAGAAAACCTAAACAGACCAATTACAACAAATGAGATAGAAACAGTTATCAAAAAACTCCCCCCCCCAAAAAAAAAAAAAGTCCTGGGCCTGATGGCTTCACAAGTGAATTCTACCAAATATTCAAAGAAGAACTAACTCCTATCCTTCTCAAGCTATTTCAAAAATTCAAGAGCAAGGAAGACTTCCAAGCTGCTTTTATGAGGTGAGTATAATTCTGATTCCAAAACCAGGCAAAGACAACACAAAGAAAGAAAATTATAGGCCAATATTCCCGATGAATTTAGATGCTAAAATCCTCAACAAAATATTAGCAAACTGGATCCAGCAATATATGAAAAAATCATACACCATGATCAAGTGGGATTTATTCTTGGGAGGCAAGGCTGGTACTATATTCGCAAATCAATCAATGTGATTCATCACATAAACAAAAGGAAGGAGAAAAACCACACGATAATTACAATAGATGCAGAAAAAGCATTTGATAAAATCCAACACCCATTCAGGAACAAAACTCTCAGCAAAGTGGGAATACAGGGAACATACCTCAACATGATAAAGGCTATCTATGAAAAACCCACAGCCAACATCATACTCAATGGGCAAAAATTAAAAGAAATCCCCTTAAGATCAGGAAAAAGGCAGGGTGCTCCCTTTCACCACTCTTATTCAACATAGTTCTGGAAGTCTTAGGAACAGCAATCAGACAAGAAAAAGAAATAAAAGTCATCCAAATTGGAAAAGAAGAAGTAAAACTATCATTATATGCAGATGTTTTCTATATTGTATATAGAAAACCCTAATGTCAGTCAAAAATCTACTGGACCTGATAAATGAATTCAGCAAGGTGGCAGGATATAAAATTAATTCTCAGAAATCAGAGGCATTTTTATACACTAACAATGTACTGTCTGAAAAAGAAATTAAGGAAGCAATCCTCTTCACCATTGCAACCAAAATAAATAAATAAAGTTCCTAGGAATAAATTTAACCAAGGAGATTAAAGACTTGTACTTGGAAAATTTTAAAATATTGTTAAAAGAAATCAGGAAAGATACAAACAAGTAGAAGCATAGACCGTGCTCATGGTTAGGAAGAATAAACATCATTAAAATGACTATATTACCCAAGCAATTTATAAATTCAATGCAGTACTGATTAAAATACCAACGACTTACTTCAAAGATATAGAACATTTATTCCAAAAATTTATATGGAACCAAAAGCGAACACGAATAGCTTCAGCAATCTTGAAAAGGAAGAATAAAGTGGGAGGTATCACACTTCCTGATATCAAGTTATACTATAAGACCATTGTATTCAAAACAGTCTGGTACTGGCATAAGAACAGGTATATAGATCAATGGAATAGAACTAAGAACCCAGAAATAAATCCAAACTTTTATGGAGAACTGATATTTGACAAAATGTAAGAGCATATACATTGGAGTAAAGACAGCCTCTTCAACAAATGGCGTTGGGAAATTTGGACAGCTAACTGCAAAAAAAAAATGAAACTAGACCACCAACTTATACCATTCACAAAAATTAACTCAAAATGGATAAAAGACTTAAATATAAGCCATAAAACCATAAGCATCTTAGAAGAAAACATAGGCAGTAAACTCTCTGACATCTCTTGCAGCAATATATTTGCCGATTTATCTCCACAGGCAAGTGAAATTTAAGACAGGATAAACAAATGGGAGTATATCAAACTAAAAAGCTTTTGCACAGCTAAAGACAATAAGAACAGAATAAAAAGACAAACTACACAATGGGGGCTTATATTTGACAATACGTCTGATAAGGGGTTGATAACCAAAATTTATAAAGAACATGTAAAACTCAATACCAGGAAGACAAACAATCCAATCAAAAAAATGGGAGAAAGAAATGAATACACACTTCTCCAAAGAGGACATACAGATGGCCAATAGGCATATGAAAAATGCTCAACATCATTAATCATTAGAGAAATGCAAATTAAAACCACAATGAGATATCATCTTACACCAGTCAGAATGGCACTCATCAACAAAACAACACAGAATAAGTGCTGGCGAGGATGTAGAGAAAAGGGAACCTTCCTGCACTACTGGTGGGAATGCAGACTGGTGCAGCCACTGTGGAAAACAGTATGTAGATTCCTCAAAAAAAAAAAAAAAATCGAACTGCCTTTTGACCCAGCTATCCCACTTTTAGGAATATACCCCAAGAACACCATAGCACTGTTTGAAAAGAAGAAATGCACCCCTATGTTTATGGCAGCATTGTTCACAATAGTGAAGATCTGGAAACAGCTCAAATGTCCGTCAGTGGACGAGTGGATTAAAAAGCTTTGGTACATATATACTATGGAATACTACTCAGCCATAAGAAATGATGACATCGGATCAATTACAACAACTTGGATGGACCTTGATAGCATTATACTGAGTGAAATAAGTAAATCATAAAAACCAAGAACTATATGACTTCATACATAGGTGGGATATAAAAATGAGACTCAGAGACATAGGGAAGAGTGTGGGAGTTATGGGTGGGGGGGAGGAGAGGGAGGGATTTAGGGGAGGGGAGGGACAGAAAGAAAACCAGTTAGAAGGTGACGGAAGACAGTTGGACTTTGGGGGATGGGAATGCACCATAATCCAATGTCAACATAACCTAGAGATGTTTTCTCTGAACATACATACCCTGATTTATCAATGTCACCCAATTAAAATTAATTAAAAAGAAACTAAACAAATTCAGTAAAGTTGTTGGTTACAAAATAAAAACAAACAAACAAACTACTCCAACTCCTTTTGTTGATATCTACAAGCAATGGCCATTGAATGCACTTGTACAAGTGAATAGTGGTCAAGGCTGGGGTTAGGGAATGGACAGAGTTAGTGACAGAAATGGAGACCAATTCATTTCCTGGATCAAGTAACACATACTATCTAGTCATTTTTCCATGATTGTGCACAGTTATCACCTTAGCACATTGAAGGAAAAAGAATAAAAGTTTGACCAGGAGAATGGTGTTTGCTGTCTTCTTCTCTGCACACTATTTCTTGACATTCTATCCTGGGTCTTTCTGTTGACCTCGAGTTGGTATTAACCAGAATAATGCAAATGGATACATAAATTGTATATATTCCTATAATAAGACACTGATATACAAATAAATTTAAATATAATTATATAATTATAGACATTAAATAAATCTCAACATTAATATTAAAGAAAAAAACAAGACACAAAAGAACATAATTTAATATTCATTTATAAAAATTTTTAAATAGATAAAACTAAGCTATTTAAAATTATTTAAAAATTAAGACAGATTATCATGAAAGTCATGATGGTCATGAATAAAAAACTTCTTTACCTCATATTCTTTTCTTCAACAATTCCCTAACCTCCTTCATCTATATTTCTCCAACTTGAATAAGAACTCATTTACTGCTCCTCAACCTCCTCATTCAGTTAAGGATATTCCACCTCTCCCTTCCCCTTTTTTGCAGCCATTTAAACTAACCAATCAGGAAATAGTAAGATTTTACACTCACCATCCTAGCCAATGGGGCAAGACCGAGCCTAGGGCCTGAATTAGGATTTAAAATAAAAACCAACCCACTGTCCAGGTTTTTGTTGGCCAGCTTTCACCAGTGGCAGCAAACACTTTTACAGAAGTTATTAAAGTTGCCTTGCTTCAAAGATATAGAACACATATTCCAAAAATTTATATGGAACCAAAAGCGAACACGAATAGTCTCAGCAATCTTGAAAAGGAAGAATAAAGTGGGAGGTATCACACTTCCAGATATCAAGTTATACTACAAGGCCATTGTACTCCAAATAGCCTGGTGCTGGCATAAGAACAGGCATATAGATCAAAGGAATAGAACTGAGAAATGCATGAGGCATTTTGTCTCCATGAGTCTTGCTTAATTGCAACTCTAACAATCATTATTTCCAGAGACAGAGTTATGTGATTGACTGCAGGTATTCATTTCATAAATATTCTTTGACAACATATACATACATATTATGCACTCTATGCTTTATTATTTCTCAATAAAATTACAACAGATAATGACACAAAGTTTTATAGACACTGTTCTCAGCCATTTCAAGAATACTAGAAATGTAATATTAAAAGAAAATATGATTAATAAAAGTTTTAAGAAGTAAGTATTCCAGAGTTTGTAATGTGAAAATAAGCTCACTTAATTATTTTTTATTGGCAAATATCTAAAACTATATATAGAATGATACATTTAAAAACAAACCCAAGGGTGTGACTACAAGCATATTCTTTTTTTTTTTTTTTTGTATTTTTCTGAAGCTGGAAACGGGGAGAGACAGTCAGACAGACTCCAGCATGCACCTGACCGGGATCCACCCTGCACGCCCACCAGGGGCGAAGCTCTGCCCACCAGGGGCCGATGCTCTGCCCCTCCGGGGGGTCGCTCCACCGCGACCAGAGCCACTCCAGCGCCTGGGGCAGAGGCCAAGGAGCCATCCCCAGCGCCTGGGCCATCTTTGCTCCAATGGAGCCTTGGCTGCGGGAGGGGAAGAGAGAGACAGAGAGGAAGGAGGGCGGGGGGTGGAGAAGCAAGTGGGCGCTTCTCCTATGTGCCCCAGGCCGACGCTCTACCGCTGAGCCGACCGGCCAGGGTACAAGCATATTCTTAACAACAAAAAAAGTTCAAAATAGTTAACAGTGTAGCTGGGGATTTTTCTTCTCTTTTTTACAAAATAAAATATCACACGCCTTTTTTTGTTGTTGTTATTTTGTTATCTAATAATAAGCATATTCAACTTACTTGCTAGGAAGTTGATTATACAGTCTCAGCACGGTTTATGTGATAATTTCGTGGGACACGTAGCAGAAACTTGAACCCTCGGAAACTGGATCATCTGACATGACAATTGTGCAATTTTGAAGTAATCCCTTCTGATAACATACAGAGAAAATTTTCACTGTGGATAAAATGAGTTGATGGGCTTCCTGGATGTGAGGGGAGATAGGTAGGGAAGGTCAAGGTTTACAAAAAGTGTAATAAAATCAAACTTTATTCATTACATAGTTTGGCCAGAAACTGTTTTCCATTGACCATCACACCTAACTTCTGAACCAGGTGGAGAAATTAAAATCTACTCTACCTTAATTCTTTCAACATATTCATGTCCTTTAACTTAGAACAGGAACCTTAAAATGCTGGTTTAGAAAGTATAAATATATACAAGAAACATACCTATTGGACCACCAGATGAAGAAGAAAACAAAATAAATGACATGACCTGTTGATCCTTCTTGTTTCTTCTTATGCTTACACCTGAAGAAGGTTGACTTGAACACTGTCCCTGATCAAGGGGTTTCTAATCTCTTAAGACTGGGTCGAGTTTACAATGGACGCAGCATGAATTCTTTGGTGGATTAAAAGGGTCTGTAGTTAGAAACTCTCATTCAATGAAGCCCTGTTTTTATCAATGAAATCTCTAATTCTTTATTGATAGATAAATTTTAAATATGACTATGCCTCTCCCAAATATATTTTAATTTTCAACTTCAACCTTATTAAGGTATTTTTAAGGTTTTGGTTGTTGCCCACACTCTACTACATGTTAGAGTTCATTTCATCATCATTTTAATATGCTATATTTTCACTATATATTGCAACTACTTTCATATAATATGCTTTATTTTCATTTGTTAGATATTTTTATATAAACATTTATTTTTAAAAATACCTTGTTAAAATTATTCTCAAAAATACTATAAGACTGCTTTGTTTTCTGAACATTTGTGTATCCAAAAATGTATTTTACCTGTTTTTGAATATCATAGCTATGTACCTTTTTTTTTTTTTTTACAGAGACATAGAGAGAGTCAGAGAGAGGGATAGACAGATAGGAGCACAGAGAGATGAGAAGCAGCAATCATCAGTTTTTTGTTGCGACAGCTTAGTTGTTCATTGATTGCTTTCTCATAAGTGCCTTGACCACAGGCCTTCAGTAGACCGAGTAACCCCTTGTTTGAGCCAGCGACCTTGGGTCCAAGCTGGTGAACTTTGCTCAAACCAGATGAGAGCGCACTCAAGCTGGCGACCTCGGGGTCTCAAACCTGGGTCCTCCGCATCCCGGTCCGATGCTCTATCCACTGCGCCACCGCCTGGTTAAGCATGTAACTTACTTTTAAATTACCAACCATTTCTTTCAATAGTCCAATAATGATTCACTAGTTTTTATTATATTCAGCATTGTATATGAAAAATTGATGATACCCTAGTTCTCTTTCCTAATTATATTTTGTTATGTCCTTCTAGTTGCTTTGGCTTTTATTTTTCGTAATGCTCTAAGTTTGTTAGTGTATCACAATAGCTAACTTATGTGTTACTTGTATGCACAGAGTATTATAAGAACTTTATAAAAAATCAATTTGTTTTATTCTTTAAAAAACTCTTATATAGCAATTTACATTTTATAGATGAAAACAATGACATACTGAGACATTAAGAAATTTTCCAAAACTCATAAGTTAGTAAATAGTGGAGGAGAAAGTTAAACCTATTCATCAGGCTGTAGAGGCTATGTACCTTGACCATAGCAATATTCACTGACTGATGTGTATTTCTTGATCTCTCTTCATATATCACTTGTGTTTACTTTTGCTTGTTTAAGTTCAGTCTGAGATCACTCAATCCTCAAGTTGTTCTGCCTGTTGAGATCTATCTCATAGATAGTTGAGGTCTTGTATGCAATAGAAGAGAATATGCTCTGCTCTGCTTGTTCTTTAAGTTTTATGGCATTCAGCATGAGAAGCTCTGACCTCTGGTTTGAGGTTTATAGGGAACAACTTGTCTATATTCAGAGATAAGAAGGAATGAAGACCTTTCAGTACAAATAATGGCTTGTAATTCTACCAGCATTGTTAGAAATAGAAACAGTATAGGACAACATGAACAATTTAGCAGTGGCAGCCCAGCCCAATTCATGAGCATTAATCAGAATCATCAAAGTAATTCCCCCCAAACCTACTCCTAATGATGGAATCAGTGATTTACCTACTTAATTTCATTCTGTCTTTATCTGTGTTAAGAACGATTGTTTCTCCCCTCTAGCTTATCTACTTCTTCTACACAATCGTCTTTGCTACGAATAATATTTATCACCTACAGAGTTTCATTGCTGCACTATTGTGGGTTTCTTCCAGTTTCCACCAGGGGCTTACTATAACTTTTGTGCCTCTAGCAGAATAAGGAAAGCAAGGAGTATTTAGGTTTATATATTCCTCCCCAAATCCCCCATCACTCATCAGTCTTCACACAGTTTGAATGTAACACCTTTAAATTCCCTAAATTTGCATAATGCACTATGACAACTTATTTTGCAGAAACATTTTATTTTTACTGTACTCTGGCTATAAAGACTAAGCCCTAAGCATTGTATTACACTTTAAAGAGGTAATATAGTTTTCCCATTAAAATAAAGTTATTTATTTTGTAAAAAATATATTGCAAACAGTGGTTTTATAAATCCAAGGCAACAGAAAAAAAATGCAAGCTCAAAGTACTGTCTGGTTCTAGATGCATATTTCCACTTGATTGTGAAAGGTATATTTTTATTTACTTTCATGTTCTGTTTCTCAGGAGGCCCTCTTTGTCCCTGGTATAATTTTCAGTATAATGAGAAAAGAAAAATGTCATTCTTCTTCAAGCATTGGTCTTGCTGTGCCTGACTATCCATTAGTCCCAGGAGATTTAATGGTGAAGTTTCATGGTATGAGGCTGTGTTTTTTCAGTTGCTTCCAGGTAATCCTACTAATGTAATATAGTTGGCATTTTCATAGTACTTTAAAGAAGAAATTACCCTTCCCTCAATAAAAGCTATAAAATTTGCTTTTCATTCCTTATTAAAGAATTACTTTAAAATTCCTTTCTTCTTAATTTGAACACATACTTTTGTGTAGCAGGAATCATTTTAGAGTTTGGCTTAACCTAGAAATCCCAGGTGTTCAATGAGTGAGTGAATAGTTGTAATTTTAGCAGTTCTACATGTTGTTTGCTTTTGTTCTTATTCAAGTTAAGTTTCCTCCCAAGCAAATATATGTAACCAGCATTTGAAACTCTTGTTAATATAGAAGATACCAGATAGATTAATTTTGTTCTCTATATTTAGTACTACCACTTAGATTTTTACCTTAACTTTTTCATCTGAACAGGAAAAATTTTACTCAATTTACAGTTTCCACTTTGAAATTTTCTGTTTCTCATGTTTACTTTCTGCCTGGTGTTTAACTATGATTCTATTTAAGTATTAGTCAGCAGTTCTATTCAAGTCAACATAAATTTAATAAGTGCTTATTTTGTTCTGGAAAACTATAGTAAAAAATGATGTTAGCCTTCTTGTTAGGAAAAAAAACTATCATTAAAAATGAGAGATAACTTACTTTAGATTTCATAAATATATATTATACATTTTTATGTAAATATATATAATGTATGATATATAATTTATAATATACAGTATATAACACAACATAATATACAAACTGTATATTGCATGTTATATATTCTAAATATAAATATAGTGATGTTTTTTTAAAAAAAATACAAGGGCTTTTAAAAAACAAAAATGTAGAGTTCAGGTCAACTATATAAGGGGAGAGCAGAGTAGAAAGAAATGCATCATTTTAATATAATTTTTGAGGATGGATTTGTATACCTGAACAAGAACAATAAAAATATTCCAGAAGAAGGGAAAGCAAATTCAAGGCACTAACATATGAAGTAGAATCACAGTTATAGGTTTGTGATGTGTAGAGTAGAACCTAATTAAGCTGGGCCTTTGCTTTGTATTCTGTGCAGGATGCATCCGAGAGGAACCAGATGAAATAGATGGTTTACTCATGTCAGGTCATTCCAGCTTCCTGATAGACCAGATATTTTATTTTATTTTGCTTTGTTTTATTTTAGATGACTTTGTTTCTATGAATAAAATCCAGGGAGGTCAATATAAAGCTTATTATTTATTTTTGGAAGGACATTAGCACAGTGGAATAAAAGATGGCAGTCTCAGTGTTACTTTGAGTAATTTTCTTTTCTTTATAAGATTTTTTATTGATTGATTGATTTTACAGAGAAGGAAGAGGCGGGGGCAGGAGAAGCAAGAAGTACGTAGTTGCTTCACTTTAGTTCACAGCTTACTAGTGGTTTGTCGTATGTGTCTTGATTGAGCAAGTCCAGGATTTCAAACCGAGACCTCACCTTATCCACTGTACCACTACAGGTCAAGCTTGAGTAATTTTTCAACCATTTCCAAATTATGAAGTGTTATGTGTAACCAATTTTTTAAAAAATGTTGCCACTGTTTCAATTTTTTAAAATTTATTTTAATTGAATTTTATTGGGGTGACACTAGTTAACATAATTTTACAGGTTTCAGGTACCTAATTCTGCAACACATATTTGTACATTGTATTTAATGGGATAATATGGTTTGCCAAACCATCCAGGTTTTAAATGTACAACTCAATATAACACCATTTATACCCAGTTTCATGCACATCTGCCCAAGCAGAGTCTCTGTTCATCCCTATTTCCCCCACTTTGCCTTCCTCCTCCTACCTCCACCCCCTTTTCCTCTGCTGTTGTCACCCTGTTGTCTGTAGTTAGGATCTAATGAACACATTAAACTGATGAACAAAATAGATAAAGAGGCATGGACACATGGAACAGATGGACAGCTGTCAGAGAGGAGGCTAACTGAGGGGGACTGAATGAAAGAAGGTGAAGGTATTAGCCAGAAAACATACATACAAAGACCAGATATTTTAAGAGAGAATTTTATGAAAATTTTTTTTTGGTAATGAATAAAATTTCTTGAATAGAAACTATGTTTATACTTAAATTTACTTTAAGTATAAAGATCTATGCATCTGTTTTTAATACAAAATACTACTATTTTGTTATAAAATTTTTATTTCTTCTTACTGACTGGTGAATTAAATCACAAAGTCTCAAGTCCAAAATATACTTTCTTAATACAATAATAGAAATAAAAACTAAAAATGGTTACAATGATTTCTAAGTTTGGTTAGGATTCCTCTACTCTAAGATTTCATACTTTTGTGTCTCTTTTATATGAGTTTACATTCTTGATTTGTTTCAATGCCTTTGTTCAAAGTTTTAATTTAAATGCATTCTACAGTACATTGTTAAGTAGTACTCATTCCTCTAAAATCTTAAAATTTAGATCGTCTCTTTCAATAATTTGTTTAGGAATTAAGTTCTTTGTGTGGTAATGCGGTAAGTGTATATCAAAGTGTTCCTTGGGAATAATTTACCTTGTACCACAAGTTACTACACATAAGCACACAACCTCAGCAAATACTCTGATTCCAATGAACATTCCTGGTCATCAATTACCAGCTTATTTCTCTACAAAAATATAACAGCTGCCAGTGGCTGAAGATGTATGAAGTCCATATAAACAGTCCACATGGGGTTAAATGTGTGTCTATATTATTAGATCTATTTTTTTTCTCAAGTGAGAAGCAGAGAGGCAGACAAACAGACTCCAACATGTACATGACCACCAGATCTACCCACCAAGCCCACTAGGGGGCGATGCTCTGCCCATCTGGGGCATTGCTTTGTTGCAACCGGAACCATTCTACAGACTGAGATGGAGGCCACAGAGCCATCCTCAGCACCTGGGCCAACTTTGCTCCAATGTAGCCTTGGCTGCAGGAGGGAAAGAGGGAGATAGAGAGAAAAGGGGGGTGGAGGGTTGAGAAGTAGATGGGCACTTCCCCAGTGTGCCCTAGCTGGGAATCAAACCCAGAACTTTCACATGCTGGGCTGACTCTCTACCACAGAGCCAACTAGCCGGAGCCTTATTCGATCTATTTATAAGTAACTGTCTATCCATTTTCATAGTAATATTCTGCTTTTCATTGGGAAAAAAAGTTCTTTTGTGCTGGAATCCAAGTTGAAAGGATTCATTAGGCAGAAACGTAGAAGTCTTGATACTTTCTTTACAATACTATTAAATATCCAATTTATCTACATAAGTTCAGGCATTTTTATTGCTTATTTATTTCAGTTTATTATTGTTTACTCAATGGAGAACTGTCTTGGAAATATATATATATATATATATATATATATATATATATATATATATATATATACATACATACAAAATTTTTTTTTCTTTTTGAGAGGGAGAAGCAGAGCAAGATGGAAACATGGAGCTGCTCCTGTCTATGACCTGACTGGGGAATAAAACTGGCAACCTCCATGCTCTGAGACAAGACTCAAACCAATGGAACTACCTATCTGTCAAGGGCTTATTATTTTTTTAAGATTTTATTTATTCATTTGAGAGGGGAGAGAAAGAGAGAGAAGGGAGACACCAGGGAGGAGGAACAGGAAGCATCAACTCCCGTATGTGCCTTGACCAGGTAAGCCCAGGGTTTTGAACCAGCAACCTCAGCTTTCCAGGTCGACACTTTATCCACTAAGCCACCACAGGTTAGATGGACGTTTTTTTTGTTTTTGTTTTTTTTTTAAAGACAGAGTGAGGAAGGGAGAGAGAGGGGAGGAAGAAAGGAAACATTCATTTGTCGTTCCACTCAGTCATGCATGCATTCAATGGTTGCTTCCCATGTGTGCCCTGACCAGGTCCTGTGTGGTTTTAGGATGATGCTCTTATCTGACTAAGCTAACTTGTCAGGGCATAAAAAATATATTTTTAAATCAAGATAATATTACTTCTTCTTGTTTATTGAATGTGCAGCTTGACACTACAATGAATGTTCAGGAAATGCCAGTATAAATGCACCACTGTGCAGTAGTAATATTCAAATTGCAAGATGACTATAGTAATTAGATCAAATTTCTAACTTTCAAATTAAAAAACTGATACAAGTCATTTATTTATTTATTTATTTATTTATTTTTACAGAGACAAAAAGAGTCAGAGAGAGGGATAGGTAGGGACAGACAGATAGGAATGGAGAGAGATGAGAAGCATCAATCAGTTTTTTGTTGTGACCCCTTAGTTGTTCATTGATTGCTTTCTCATATGTGCCTTGACCATGGGGCTACAACAGACAGAGTATCCCCTTGCTCAAGCCAGCGACCTTGGGTCCAAGCTGGTGAGCTTTGTTCAAACCAGATGAGCCCGTGCTCAAGCTGGCGACCTCAGGGTCTTGAACCTGGGTCCTCTGCATCCCAGTCCGACGCTTTATCCACTGCGCCACCGCCTGGTCAGGCAATAAAAGCTTTTTAAATACAATGTAGTTACTAATGTTCATATTATAGCAGTTTAAAGAAATTGCCTGGCTGTTGACCCCTCAGAAGAAAATATAATAGAAAAATCAATTTGGAATATCTTCAAATAGAGAAGAGTAACTATTTTTAGGGATATCATGAAATCTAGAAAGGGCAAAAATACAATTAATAAGTGCCAAATATGAGGTAACATTTTTTTACAGTAGAATATGTGTGTTGATACTTAGCTAATTCTCAAATACCTTATCTATTGTATGTTATTTAAAATAGAATATGAGATTTTTGTCTGCCTCTGCCAGATATTTTTTATTATAAGATCAAAAGAATAGTAGGCCCTTAAAATTCTTTGACAGATTGGCTTAATGATAGCTTTGCTTAAAGTTCAATTTTTATTGAATTTCTTATAATTGTGTTTCAGAATATTTATTTTCTTATCTCATTATCATTTGTTCTTTATAGTATAATGTATTAATTTATCTAAATGTTGGTACTCTGTAAATACTTATCCTGTTCTTTTACTCTATAACTCCTCTGTGTCAAGGGTTCCTAGCAAATGTTCTTGTTGCACAGTAAAGTCTTACATTTTAGAATTATACCTTCAATTCAGAGTTCAAAAGCTTTTTTCCCTGTTCTGGCGGGGTAGCTGATTCAGGATGTCTAAAGGAAAATTATAGCCATTCATCAATGAAGGCGAGGGATTCATCTTTTATCATAAAACCTTAGGCTTCTGGATGATTGTAAACTATCACAGACAGAATTACTCCCATAGTACTCCTCAGGGGCTTCTTGCTTCTCAGAAAAGAAAAACAGAGATAGTAAAATTTGTTTGTTTCTTAACCACTTTCTATCTGGAGACTCCAAATATGCCCTTGCTAGATTTTAAATCCTTCTCTCTCAGAAAGTATTAAATTGTGGGATTCAAATCAGTATGAGATATAATGTGGTCTAGTCTATTGTTGAATCTACTGCATGATGTATAGCCAGGAAAGGCATTAGTTTATGAATAGATGTGTTGGTTTGCTACTGAAAGATTAAAGAGGCAAGAAAGAAGATTTATAACTTAACAAATATAAATTGACTTATAATAACAATATTATCACATGTAATTGAGGGTATTTTAAATTTAATAATCAGTAAGTTTTTCCACACCTGTGCTCTGAGCCATCATGAAATGAAACATAGTAAAACCAGAAGGGAAGGAAAGTAAAGAGTAATTGCTTTATATGTACCTGGCCAAGAAACACATTTAAGCTGATTGCAACACAAAGGTCCTCGCAAATTTAATTAAGATAAATAACATTTATGAATGTCATTTATCAGAAGGTAACAGTGGACACACTTTTTCAGATATTAGAAAACTTTCCACTGGTATTTGACTTGAGTCACACATATAAATTCATTATTTGGTCTTCCGTATACTATAGGGATTTTTCAGATAAGAAATTTCTTTCTAAACATTTATTCAACAAATATATATTGAGCACATCTTATGTTTCACTCAACCAAGAGCCAAACAGACAACAATACCTGTCATCAAAGAGTTATAAGAGATGTAATACCTATTTGTTCATACCTGTTTATACACAGACAATTGTATAAGGCAGTGGTCCTCAACCCCAGGGCCACAGACCAGTACTGGTCCGTGGGCCATTTGGTACTGGTCTGCAGAGAAAGAATAAATAACTTACATTATTTCCATTTTATTTATATTTAAGTCTGAACGATGTTTTATTTTTAAAAAATTACCAGATTCCCTCTGTTACATCTGTCTAAGACTCACTTTTGATGCTTGTCTTAGTCACGTGATACATTTATCCATCCCACCCTAAAGGCCAGTCCATGAAAATATTTTCTGATATTAAACCGGTCCGTGGCCCAAAAAGGTTGGGGACCAGTGGTATAAGGTAATAAATTTACTGTTTTACTTGGGTTATGGATAACAGATTTTGATACAAAATGTTGACCTTTATCCTAGTTCTAAAAGTTTTTCTTTCCCATTCCCATTTTCTTTTTTTCTTTTTTCTTTTTGACAGAGACATAGAGAAAGTCAGAGAGAGAGATAGATGGGGACAGACAGACAGGAAGGGAGAGAGATGAGAAGCATCAATTCTTTGTTGTGACACCTTAGTTGTTCATTGGTTGCTTTCTCATATGTACCTTGACTGCAGGGCTGTAGCAGACCAAGTAACCCCTTGCTCAAGCCAGTGACCTTGGATTCAAGCTGGTCAGCTTTGCTCAAACCAGTTGAACCCGCACTCAAGCTGGCGACCTCATTGTTTGGAATCTGGATCCTCCGCGTCCCAGTCCAATGGTCTATCCATTGTGCCACTGCCTGGTCAGACTCCCATTCCCATTTTTCTTTATTCTTCATCACAAAATTTAATCCAGATCATGTTGAAATGCTTCTTTTATTCTTAAGAACTGCATTAAATTATTTCTGAAACAGAGTGAACTAAACTACAAACAAAATCTGTGTGAGCAATATTCATGCCCCTAATTTCAGAACCAAACTTAAATCAGATCTACTAATATTTTAAATTTCTCATTATTTTGGGCATTGACATTTTCACAAACTACATAAATATGTAATTATATCAAGAGGCAGAATGAATCCTGATTCATTACTTTAAAAGTCAAGAGAACTGAGATGGATTTATTTTTCTTTTATTGGTTTTATACATATCATGCAGAAAGCATGACCACTACAGGTTACAAATTACAAAACCATTTTTTATCAAATGGAATATATACATTTTATATAACGTTTTAGTTTATTGCTGATATATACTAATAAATTTGTTATTTTGCTCTTTTTTAGATGTCAAAGTTTTACCAAGTTCCTTAAAGTCTTAGTAAGAAACATTTCAATTTGATATAATTAAAGTTTTCATAAAATTATAGAATATTTTAACTAGAGGCATTTGATGATAAACACAATTAGTTCTGTAATTTTTTTGTTTTTGCTTTTTTTGTTCTTTTTAGCTCAATCACCCCAGTCACACCCAAGCCTCCAAACCCCAACTGTCAGCCTGCTTATCTATAGATGAGTCAGTCTGTATTTTGCTTGTTAGCTCTATTATTTTTTTTTCAAATTTTTAAAATGAGTTTTCATATTTATTTTATATAAGGAGTTTAGTTTTATTTATTAGAGACACAAATGCATCCTCCGAAAACCTCAGGAAACTTACATATATGGCAGTAGAGTTCAGTAAATGATCTTTGACAGATAGTAAAATATTCATAGAATAATAGTCTTTCTTATATCACTGAAAAAATCTAAAACGTATCACTTAGTCTTTCCTATGGCTTATATATGAAATGAAGGTTGGGGAAAACTAGGGTATGGCATTCTAATTCTAGGATTCCTCCTGAACTTCATCTTTTTCTATTAATTAAGGTAGGTATTTGACATAACACCATATTGAAGTTTGGCTATAAATCACTTCCACACTCATAACAGCAACCCTTTTGGAGAGAACTGGGTCAGGAAAATTTCTTAATGATAATTTAGGTTCAAAGTCCTTGTTGTTATGGTCAAAGTCACTGTAAGTATACATGATTGCTTCCTATTTGAGAAAATATTTCTCTTCAGATAAAAAACCTCTGCTTTTTTTTTAATTAGTCACAGTGATTTATAGATGCTGTGAATAATCCGTGCAACTAAATTAGATAGTGACTTTTATGACACTTGGAGCTTTCAAAATTTTCTAGTGTAGGTCATAAGTCAAATATACTCACAGAAATTTTAATATGTAGAATCATAATATTAAAATCTACTATAAAACTTATCTGTGTCTCTATTATTATTATTATTTGAATAGCCAAATAATTGTCAAAATGTTTTTCATCAGAGAGAGAAATGGAGGGAGAGAAAAACAGTTTATTCAAAAAAAGTTAGATCTGTCTTCCTTGTAATTAGTAAATAAATTCAAAAATAATTTGCAGCTTGAAAAATTTTAATATTACCAGTTTTTGTAGTGTTACTTAATGATGATTACAATGATGATGACAGCAATCACAGCAGATACTATTTAATGCCTGTGATAAGCCAAGATTTCCCCAAATTTATTTTATTTGATAGAGAATTCAGCAATGAGACTAATGTGATAAAAATAATGTAGAGTATTGATATAAAAACTAAGACAATAATATATCTTATTAAAAATGTGAGACAATATAAATACTAAAAATAATCCCTAAAAGTAATTCCATTTATATTCAACTATATTATTAACAATAGCTTTAGTATTTAAACAAAATCACTGGTGAAGAGAAAGAGAAGTAAAATCATGCTAAATATTTGATATGAATTTGGAAGTAACCATGATTAATAAAGTCCTTGAAGTGGTATGGAAAATCATGGCAATTGAATTCTAACATTGCAACCAATAATAAGAAAACATGAATGACTTTCAAGTTATTATTAAAAAAGCAAATTTGAGTGGATAAAAGAAAACAAAGAGATAATAAAAGTAGACAGGGATGTGGATATAGGCTTGACAATGTAGATGGTATTGGACATATCCTTCCACTTTAAACAACTAAGTAGCAAAAATGTGTGCAATACTATAGTGCATCGTCTGTATTGTGTCTTCACCACCCAAAATTATTTATCTCTTTTTTACCCTCTTCTATCTCTCTCATCCCCCTTTTTCTCTGGTAACCACCATAACGTTGTTTGTCTATGAAGGTTTTTTTGCTTTCTGCTTAATTCTTTAAACTTTTTCACTCAACCTCCCAACCTTTCTCCCTTCTGATAGCTGTCAGTCTGTTCTCTGCATCAGTAAGTCTGTTTCTACTTTGTTTTAGTTTCTTTTGTTTATTGGATTCCACATATAGGATAAATCATATGGTATTTGTCTTTCTCTGACTGGCTTATTTCATTTAGCATAATGTTTTCCAGGTCCATCCATGCTATTGCAAAAGGTAAGATTTTCTTTTTTTTTTATGGTCAAGTAGTACACTTAAAATCTAATAATTTTTTGCCCTGGCCAGTTGGCTCAGTGGTAGAGTGTCAGCCTGGTGTTTGGGAGTCCCGGGTTCGATTCCCGGCCAAGGCACACAGGAGAAGCGCCCATCTGCTTCTCCACCCATCCCCCTCTCCTTCCTCTCTGTCTCTCTCTTCCCCTCCCGCAGCCAAGGCTCCATTTGAGCAAAGTTGGCCCGGGCACTGAGGATGGCTCTGTGGCCTCTGAATGGCTCCGGGTGCAGCAGAGCGACACCCCAGATGGGCATAGCATCGCCCCCTGGTGGGCATGCTGGATGGATCCCAGTCGGGCGTGTGCAGGAGTCTGTCTGACTGCCTCCCCATTTCCAACTTCAGAAAAATACACACACACAAAAATAATAATAATTTTTTCAAACAAGGTTACCTATATAAATTCAATTAAAAAAAAAAAAGCAAAGCCGTTGAGCATATATAAAGTACCTGTATACCAGACATAGGACAGCATAGAACTGTGATGCTTGAGAGAAAGAAACATAAGTGGTGGCCTTAATATTCACTCTTGTTTTCTGTGGGAGCCACTACTAATCATGACACAGGGAATTAAAGCCTAAACAATGCAGAAACCTATTGAAGAAGTTATATGGTTTGCAGGTTTGTATTCTGAGGCTGCTGAATCATCTGGACTTTGAAGGACAGGAAACAGGTGATGAAGGAGTTGCAGAGACAAGCAGATCAAATGCACTGCATGTGGTCCCCTTTGAGGTTTTTTTCTGATACTAATCTATGTGCATCCTTGGACAGACTCTGTGAGGCCAGGCAGAGAACAACCAATGGGGGACAGTGAAATAAATGCATATTCTTGACATTTTACATTGTTGGGAGAATATGCAAAACTGGAGATACTTCACTGAACATCTAGGTATTTTAATGCAACCTGAGTAAGATATTTTAGAACCTGGGCATTTCTAGCTCTTAAAGAATAGATTGGTCCCTGCCTAACAATGCCTGAACTCAGTTTCGCATAATCTAGTTGATCTGCTTGTTTGTGAGAATAAAACTCAATACCTTTAGATGAATGCAATGAAGTAAAAATGTAGGATTTTTCTTGTTCAAAATAGAATTAAAATTATTAAAATGAATGCCAAAATAGAGATTGAAAGGTAGCTATTTGAGATTTATGTGGCAAATAGAGAAGATACACTGAGAATGTATCAAGTACCAGTAGGAGAATCACAGTACAGACCAGACTTTTTCTCTCTTTCTCTCTCTCCAACCCTCTCTCATACTTCATATAAATGTATATTTATATTTATTTATATACACATATAGAAATGGCTTAAAAATTTCTTGCCAGTAACCTTAAAAGTTTTCTAGTTACTCAAAATAAATAATAGCATCAGTCTTCATTGCTCTAAGACTTAAACTCATAAATGACCTGCAATATAAACAATTTTACTTCTCATATCAATTTTGGTACTTTACTTCTTTCCCAGAATATGTTTCATAAAGGTTTTAAAGTTATTGCATGCACTGTTTTGTCCTGTGAATGTAACATTTTTTATTCTTTGTTTTTTCTCTTTCACATTTTCTTTATCATTCTCACCAAAATTTTGTCTAACTTATTAATCTTTTTAACTTTCTTGTCTCTCCATTGTTCTTTTTTACTTGATTGTTCATTATTGCTGATCATATAATTATTCACATTTGTTATTGACTCTATCATAGAATACTAGTTCATTTATGTTCAAATAAATTCAAAATTGTTTTCAAATGCCGTTATTATTAAAGTGCTTAAGACTAAATAAAGGTAAAGGGCATACTGCCATTAACTTTTATTTTTATGCTCTTTTCCTTATTTTTTTTTAAATTCAGTGAGAGAAGGAGAGGTGGACTGCATGAGCCTGACTGGGATCCACCCAGCAAGCCCACTGGGTGGTGATGCTCTGCCCATCTGGCACATTAATCCATTGCTCAGCAACTGAGCTCTTCTTAGTGCCTAAAGCAGAGGCCTTGGAGCCATCCTCGGTGCCCGGGGTCAACTCACTCCAATTGGGCCATGGCTGTAGAAGGGGAAGAGAAAGAGAGAAAGAAAGAAGTGAGAGGGACAGGGATGGAGAAGCAGATGGGTGGCTCTCTTATGTGCCCTGACCTAGAATCTGACTTGAGACAACCACCACCTAGCCTATGCCCTACCACTGAGCAAACCAGCCAGGACCTACATGCTCTTTTCCTAAACAGGAAATAGTGAACAACACTATTTTGAACACTAAATTGAACTTTATTTTCCACAGTAAATTGCACTGGACAAATTGTAACTGTTGAACCATAGAGAATTTTTTCAATTCATCTGAAAACTAAGGATTTATTTTACACAGACACCTAAGATATTTTAATTTTATTTTATTTAATGTTATTGTTATTGTTCTTTTTAGTACAGAACACAATATCCAATAAATGTATGACTATTTTAAGAGGACCAGGATATGATAAAGGTTAGGCAAAAGTATAGTGATACCTTGGTTTTCGTCAATAATTCATCCAAAAACAATCGGCGAAATCCAAACCAACAAAAACCAAGGCAATTATTTCCATGTGAATCAATGTAAATCCAATTACTGTCCACAGTAATTATGTACATGTAATTGTAGTATTAGCACTCTTAATCAATAAAAAAAAGGACAAAAGCACTGGAAAGCAGTGGAATTGTTTGGCTAGATGCGCAGGGTAATACACAAGGAGAAACATTGCCACACTGAGCAGGAGAATGTGTGGGTCACCCTTTGTTTTTACAAAATTTGCAACAAGGTCACATGGGTACCCTGACAAAACCTGAGATAAATTTTTTGCGGAAAAAGTCAACAAAAACCGAAACTATAACCAATAACTGAAGTCAATGAAAACCGAGGTATTACTGTATATAGAAATAGGAATATGTCAGGAAGAATTCTTTTAGTAAAGGACTGGCCTTCTTTATACACATTCATTAAGTTGCATTTACTAAAATTCAGTGTTTATATTGATTGAAAAATTCCAATATAGGGTGTATCCTTGCAAAATCTGTGTATAACTGTTATTGTAAACAACCAGGATTCAGGGCAGTAATCATAATACAATTTTATTTTTGCTTCCACTGCTCTTTTAAGCCTTCTCATTTGTCTAGTTTTAGCTATGCCTCCAATGGTAAGTATAGTCCTCAAGACTTTTCTGATGTCTTTTACCTTAAAAAACAAATAGGCAAAGTGAACAAATTAAATTAAAAAACACCTGTTTACATCTAAATCACAGTCTATGTTCAGTATTTACTATGCACAGAGAGGACTAATAACTAAAACTACAAAGTTAATTTAAGAGTTTCTCCCCTCCTCCAGTGCTAGCCAGCTGTAGGCTGGAACCAGTAGCATTCTTTACTCCTTCCTGGGAGGAGAGTACCTTGCCTGAGGGTACATAGCCAAAGGTAGGAGGTGAACCAGGGGTCCCCAAACTTTTTACACAAGGGGCCAGTTCACTGTCCCTCAGACCGTTGGAGGGCCGCCACATACAGTGCTCCTCTCACTGACCACCAATGAAAGAGGTGCCCCTTCCGGAAGTGCGGTGGGGGCTGCATGTTGCCTGCAGGCCATAGTTTGGGTACGCCTGATAGGCAGTCTGGTTCTAAAAACCATGAATACAAGCACTACACTATGTTGTTTACTTAAAAAGAATTGAAAGAATTTGCTTAAAGTTTTGATACTGAGTTAGGATTTAAACCTGTCTCCCAAACACTCCCACTTCATTAAAATGTGTACTATTGAATATTAGTGTAACCTTAATACTTCCTAATTCTTAAATTGTGGTCTCACAAGAGATCAGAGACATATATGGAGGTGGATTTAAAGGCTGGCACACCAGGCGCACACCCTGGGCCGTGACTTCTGAAGGGCCCCACAAAACCCCAACTTTATACTTCTTTCTAATGACATGTTTTCTAATGATAAGTTTGGTTTCATATGTGTAATTTTAACATTAATGGTACAGAATATTTTTTATTTATTTAAAAATATGGTTAACATGTATTTTTATTTCCCATCTCTTTTTTTTAAGGGGCCCAATATTTTCTTCTGCACCCAAGGCCTCAATCAACCTTAATTCACCTCTGGACATTCAAAAGAGTTTCCTCAAATTTTACAATTAGAAAGGATATGACAAAATATTTTCAATAACTTTGAAAATGGCAAGTGACTGAGAACTAGAGCTTCCCTAAGTTCTACATGATTTAGTGTCTCTAAGAAAATCAAATCCTTATTTGTTTTACTAGAGAAGTAAAAATAACTTAGATTTTAAAACTTAGGTTTCAAAAGAGACTTATAAAATGCATAATAATTGATATAAGAGTTCCAAAAAGAATTCAGTTCCAGGTTCTCCTCACCTTTTAAAATGTTTCCTCTTTCTTTTACTTCCACAAATGGAGACTACCAAGCAAGACACTTTTATTCAATTTGCACTTTATCATTTCATTGATCAACTACCAATCTAGATGTAATGCTTAAATGTCTGTTTCAATTTCTACTCAATTTACATTTAATGACAAATATGTCAGTTTGGATTAGCAATTCTACAGTGTAAAATTTTGAGTTATTGCTACTTTCTATTTATTGCTGCTTACCCATTCTAGGTGGTCCAATGCCCTAAGTACTAATTATAAGAACTGACAAGGAAAATACTTCTATGCATGGAGCAATGAATGAAAGAAATTATTTTTATGAATATATGCTGTTTTATCAGAGATTTCTTTGTATCTCTATTTATATAATTTAAGACTGGTCCATAATGATATTTGTTTTCCTGTCTAGTTCTCAAATGGAATTCTAAAAGCTGAGGAGGTTCTGACCAGTTGGCATAGTGGATAGAACGTCAACCTGGTGTGTGGACAGACATCCTGAGTTTGATCCCTGGTCAGGGCACACATGAGAATTAACCATCTGCTTTTCTCCTCTTTCTCTCTCTCTTTCCTTCTTTCAGCCAGTGGCTCGATTGGTTCAAGCATTGGCCCATAGCACTAAAGATAGCTTGGTTGATTTAAGCATCAGACCCAGATGGGGATTGCAGGGTGGATCCTGATTGGGGCACATGTGAGAGTTTGTCTCTCTATGCCCCCTCCTCTCAATAAAAAAAGAAAAAAAAGCTGAGGAGATCATATAACTACATATAGTTTGACCAAATATAATTAGAATATGGAATACAGAATATGGAATACATTTTGCACCAAAAAGTTCTATCCCTTGAAATAATGAAGAGGGAGAAAATGGCTCTAAGTAACATAAAATTTTCTACTTATTTTATAATTCATTATTCTTGAGAACCAATTTACATTAAGAATTATAATTCACTTTTAATGGGATAGTTTGTAAGAGCAATATACATAAAATCTATAAACCAAAAAGAGTGTTAGATTTATGGGGACAACAGTGTACTAAAGGTTTAATAAATACCGATAAGATAGAAAGGTAGTAAGCAAAGCTTGTTTTTAAGTCAATAATAAAACAAAAGAAATACTTATATTCTCTTGAACTATACTTTAAAATAAATATTTTACTTACTTAATAAAAGGCTGAATTATTTCTACTAATAATGAGTGTAAAACAGAAAAGTAAAATCACTCAACAAAAAGATAAGAAAGAAAAGAGAGTTTGTTAGCAGAGAACCAAAAGAAAATATATACAAGATAAATGAATTAGAAAGAGATCGCACAGCAAATAAAATGATTAAATAATGGCATGTATTAAAAACATAGACTCATAAACCTGCATTCAGTCATATTCTATATAGTAGCATAATTTTCAATAATATTAAACTAAGACTACAATAATAATTTGTAAAAGAGTCTACAGCATTTCATTTGCTTTTCTTTAATTGTTTAAAAAGGCAAATATAGAAAAAAGGAAAATAAAAGATTACAAAACCTTAATCTATAAACACCATCAAAGAGAAAAACTACAGAAAAGTAGTCTAAATTTAGATTAAAAATTTAAAAAGCTAATATCAAGTTAAAAAAAGCAACACAATCCAAATGACATATAATTCCAAACAAATCATCATCTAAAACATTTTTTCAGTTTTAAATCACTTTTTATTTTCTAATTACAGTTGACATACAATATTACATTAGTTTCAAGTGTACATCCCAGTGATTAGACATTAGATAGTTTACTCCATGATTATCCTAATAATTCTCGTACCATTTTTAAATTATATGCATATAAAATTCAGCTTAGCCAGATATAATTAAATATATTTCACTGAACTTTGCAATATATGTATAACTTTAGAGAAGAAAGCAGTGAAGTTTCTTTATCATTATGTATTTCATGTTTTTCTAGCCACCTCCAAAAATAAAACTGACTTTGCCAAGTGCCAAACATTAAAAATGGTTAAAGTACTCATAGTTTGCTGACTAAATAAGAAACATTACTAGTACTTTCAATGCTATTTTTTTTGTTTGTTTCATCATATTTATTTTTAAAGAAAGAGTTTTATATTGCAAGGAAAACCAATAGTTTATGATTTACTTTTATTTTTATTAGATCTAATATATCATTTGTTTAGTAGTTTAGTTTTGATAGGCAGCTTCTTAAACTTAGAATTTGCCATTTGTTGACAAAAGTTGTTGCATATTTGCAAAATTCCTCTTTTGCAGTGTTTTACTATAATATATTTTATTATTAATTCTCATCTTTGTGTTATATTTATTATTTAATAAAAAACTCAGTAGATAATAATAAGTGGTAAGGGACAGAGACTTGACTTGGAATGGTGAACACACAATCCAGTATACAAACAATGTGTTGTAGAATTGTGCACCTGAAACTTGTATAATTTTGTTAACCAGTGTCACCCAACTAAATCAATAGAAAGGGAAAAAAATAAAACAATAAAATTTAAAAAATTATAAAGGTATGTAAAAGGAACTATAAAGAGCACATATTATCATCTTAGAGGTAATAAAATATACTCATGAAATAATGCAGAAATATAAGGCAACAGGAAAGGATCGATAAACAAAAACCTATTATGTATCACTGATGCCAGGATGCTTTTACCCATTGATCTTAGTCATTCAATACAACTGTTTTAAATACAAGTTTTTGAGAAATAGAATTTCAAGACATCCTATCAGAAAGAATCACAAAGCAAGGACCTTAATTCTTTTTACTGTTACCAATAACAAATAAAATCTTTAGTTTACTTTCCAGTACAGTGTTACAAAGACTAATTGAAGACAATGTGTAACTCTTATAAAGATTTAGTTTTAGGCTATTAGAATGCATTTTAAATGCTATTTTAGTCATTGGAATGGGTCCCTGTAAGAATGGAACCAAATTGTTGTTATGGCAGAATAAGTAGTCCAGATTTGAAAATTTGAAAGAGAACTAGAAATGTGCCAAATGGTAAAATTGCCTGTTTTAATTTACAAACTTTCTTCTCCCCTCCAAGCATACCCCCAATAAGGCAAAGTTTAGTTTACAATCTTCCTTCTGAAAACCAGGCCTGTTTTGCCAATCTTAAATTAATGCATTTTTCCTCTCCTTGTACACTACATATTCTTCCATCAAAACAGTTATTACAATGAAAACTGTTTTAGTCCTTTTGAGACTATACAAAATACTATATATTGGGTAGTATATAAATAAAAAAATTATTTCTCACTATTCTGGACACTGGAAGTCCAAGATTGGGGGCTATCCGTGGTTTGGTAAGGACTGTTCCTGGTTGCAGACTGCTGACCTCTTGCTGTGTCTTCAAATGGTGGAAGGGACTAATGAGTTCTGTGGTGACTTTTTTTTAGGGCACTAATTCTATACATGAGGGCTGTTTTTATGACCTGAGCACCCTCCAAAGGCTCCACCTTCTAAAACCATTACTTTTGGGGAAGAGTAGGCCTTCATCCTATGAACTTACAGGGAGCACAGATATTCATACTTTTGAACCATGTGAATTTTCCACTGTGTATACAGATTTTATTTACAAAACAATACTTCATATGGTTCACCCTAATATGTATTATGGTCACTGTCAATTAACTTTTTAATTTATACAGCTACTAGACTAAATTCTACTTGAAGGCATATATATTGCCTCATTGATTTTTCTATATTTAACCCTTTCTAAAAGTTCCCAACCCCTGGCTGGTGGATCCCCACCAGGGTGCATGCAGGAGTCTGTCTCATTATCTCCCCTCCTCTCACTTAAAAAAAAAAAGTACCCATAGAAATTAAATATATAATTAAAACTTAATAAAAAATAGGCATTATTAAAATGTTTAACACCAACTTAGCAAATTGATTACTTATATTTTCTAAACATAAACACTGAAATATTACATTCATTCCAAGATACCTTCCAAAAAAGTCAAAGGAAAAGTAGAGTACATCAAAGCTAAATTAATTGTTACTAAATACAATAATTCAAAAACTAGTTTTTCTAGCCATCTTAACCAACTTTTCTCCTAAATACTTCCTTTATTACATCCAAAGAACTAAATACTGTCTTCAAATAGCTTTTAGCTACTCCTTAACTTTGATAGTGTTCAAATCTTGTCTTCTCAAGAGTTCCAAGCTCCACTCTGCTTTTTGTTCAAATGTTTCTGCACATTAGAATAAAGGGAAAGTATTCCTTTGCCTTCTGTTCCTTTTTAGTGTTCTTTTTCTATCAATATTTCCTAAGTCACTTAAGTCCCCTCATTTTATGGTAATGCTTCCTTCATGACACCAACTAATTTAAAAGTGATTGAATCATTTTATGCTATTTTTTACAACCATCAAAACAAAGCTCAGGATGGCCTAAGTTAAAAATGATTCTTCACATTATAGTAACATATTTCTTCAATTAAGGTATATATTTTTAAATATTTAGAACAGATGTAATTAGGGGATCCTACACACTCTATGTAAACAAAGATAAGTCAAAGGGACAAAGATAGACATGTGTGCAAAGAGTAGAAAGAAAATATAAAAATTTTAAAAGAAATGATCTTCTCTCTTTTAAAACAGAATTACTTCAACTCTACTTACAGAATTACAATAAAGCAGTTGAATTCCTTAGTTTCTGTATCTGGCATTTCTGCTTACCAATATGTCATTTTGGCTTTTACTCCTGTTCTTATTTATGAAAAGTTCAGCATATACATTTAATATAAATATAATTCAGTATTAATTTCTCTCAAAGGAAATTTTACAATAATTAGATAATTTATAATGTTAGATGTATAAATCTCTCATTCATTTGGGACCTTCTGTCATTCTTTCACTGGAGAATATTAGTGGGGTGATTTTTGTATAACACTTAACTATCCTGATCATTTGAAAGACTTTGTATCTCAACACAATTAACAGAAAAGCTAATTATACTAATTTTAGCTTTTATACACTTACCATTAATTGATTCATTAGATTTTATGTTCGGTAGAAAATTTAATTCTATTACATAAAATGTTTCTGTTGTGATATCAAACAGTATACAAAAGAAATAAAATCAGAGAATATCATAAGGAAGAATTTTTCTTTGCATGGATCTAAATTAAGCACAACATTATCTAAATCACGCTGTTTTACATATTATCTATTCAAAACAGCATGCAGTGATATTAAAATTAGACACTCATAAAAGAAAGTTATCAATTATTATTATTCACACTAGTTTTATTATATAAAGTTGCCATAAATACTGAATTAGCAAATACTGAACTATTTTTCAAAGTGGAAATAAAGGGATAGCTTTCTGTGAGCCTCTAGTCACAATATTTTTGTCAATGGAAATGTTATTTGCATTATATAGGTTCATTTGCTAATGTCCTGTTTTACCTAATTTTTGTCCAGTATAACAAATAGTACATATTTTACCCTCAACAAATTCTTAAGTGCAAAATGCCACACTGTTGATTATAGGAACAATATTGCACATTCGATCTCTAGAACTTATTCATTTCACATAATTGGAACTTAATACCAATGAAAAAACAACTTTATAATTATCCCTTCCCCCAGCTTCTGACAGCAACTTAAATTTTCTCTAATTTTATGATGGAGTAAGTCAGCCATTTTAGATAAGTGGAACTATGTTTTAGCTTTCCTTCTGTGTACAACTTATTTCTCATAGCATAAAGTACTCCATGTTCATCCACATTATCATAAATGGTAGTTCTCTCTTTTCAAAGGTTGAAAAAATATTCCACTATAAGCATATCCCAATCCACTCATTCATTGCTAAACATTTAGGTAGATTCTATGTCTTAGAAACTATAAAGAATGCTGCAGTAAGCATGAGAGTACAGATCTTTCTTCAAGATCTGGATTTCAATTATTTTGGATATATACCCAGAATTGAGATTGTTGGATAATATAATTTGTCTATTTCCAATTGTTTTAAGAAATGCTATATTGTTTTCCATAATAGCTGTGCCATTTTACATTCTTACAAATAGTGTCCACAGTTATTACTTTCCCTATTTACTCACCAATAATATTTTTTTTAAAAAATAGTCATTCTAACAGGTTATATAAGATATAATGTTATATAATACTGTAGTTCTTTTTCTTTTATTGTATTTATTAGAGTGTGTCAAAGTCCACCCACCATAAAAGAGATGATTGAGGCAGTAAAATTCCCCAGGTGAAGAAAGCATGAGGAGCTGCAGGGAGATGAGACATGCTTTATTTCATGCTGTATTCCAAACAGTTTTGTAAACCTGCAATCCTGGAGTCTTAATGTAGCAGTACCAGTGCAGTAAAAATAGTACTAAGGGACAATAGTGGCAGGAGGCCAACAACATAACATCAAGAAGGTCATGTCAGTTGCAGGCAAAAGCCTGGGAACCAGAGCTGATCCAGGCAGCCCAAATATGCATGTGAGCTGGAGCTAGAACAAGCAGCCCAGAAAAACGTGGGAGTCAGACTGCTTCTGAAGTTTCTGTTGTTAACCAGAGCTTACTTCTTGGATTTCATTTTTAGGGTCCCCACAAAGTGACAATGGCTAACATAATTATACAGGTTTCAGGGTGTCCAATTCTACAACACCCCCAAATCAAATCTTCATCCATCACTATTTCTCATCCGGATACTCTCCCTCACCTTCCATCTTCTACCCCCGGAAATTATCACACTGTTGTCTGTGTCCTTGAGTCTTTCTATCTCTCTCTTTTGTTCTGTTTTTTTTTTTTTTCTTAATCCCTGCATTATCCTGTTGAACATCTTTATATATATATATACCTGTTGAACAACTTTATATATACCTGTTGGCCATTTGTATGTCTTCTTTAGAAAAATGTCTATTTAAGTTCTTGCTCATTTTTAATTGAGTTATTTGCCTTTTACTATTGAGCTTTAGGAATTACTTTTACACTTTGGATATTAACCCCTTTGCAGATATATAATATTCAAATGTTTTCTTCCATTCTGTAGGTTGTTTCTTCATTCTGTTGATTTTTTGTGTGTGTGTGCAGAAGCTTCCCCGTTTGGTGTGGTCCTGATTGTGTATTTTTGCCTTTGATGTCTGTGCTTCTGATGTCATGTCCATGAAATCTCTGCCAAGACCAATCTCAAGAAGATTTTACCCTGTTTCCATCCAGGACTTTTACAGTTTTCATTTCTTATATTTAAGTCTTTAATTAATTTTGAGTTTATTTTTGTACAAGGAATAAGGTGGGTTAGTTACAATTTCACTTTTTTGTGTATCTATATACAATTTTTCTGACATCATTTCTTGAAGAGACTATTCTTTTCCCAGTTTGTATAGAAAGAAAATACCTTAACATAATAAAAATAATAATACAATAAGTTCACAGTTAACAGTCCACTCAACAATGAAAAAGTAAATGCCTTTCCTCTAAGATAAGGAACAAATCAAGGAGAATCCCTAACCATTTCTATTCAGTATAATAATTGAAGTTCCTGCCACAGGATTAAAAAAAAATTGAAGTTCCTGTAATTAGATTAAAAAAAGAAATAAAGAAATCCAAATCAGAAAACACAAAGTAAAATTATACATGTTTGCAGATGACATGACCTAATATTTTGAAACCCCTAAAGAATACACATATCCACACACATAGCTGTTAGAACAAATAAATTCACAGAAGTTGCAAGATACAAAGTCAATATACAAAAATAAGTTGCATTTCTTTACAATAAAACCAAAATATATGTTGAACAAATTAAAACAATTGCATTTAGAGTTGCATTAAATATAATAAAATACTTAGGATAAACTTAACTAAGGAGGTGAGGCTATTTAAAACAAAAAAAATCAACAGAAAACACAAAATGGTGAAAATGTACCACTAAAGAAAATGAAAAAGACACTTGTTTCTATACGAGAGCTGAAACAAGAAGGCAGAACATTGATATGTGTGACCTTAGCTTGGATTGTATCTGTCAGGAAACTCTAATTTTGTGATGCTGTGCACACATTTGCAAATGAGCATGCAAACTGGATGTATAAATGGGGGTTACAAATAAATTTGTTAGTAGGCAAATTAGCAAGTAAAAAATGTGCAAATAATGAAGATTGACTGTATATATTTGGTCTTCATACCATAGCATAACTTGTATATAAAAAGTTCTTAGTAGGTTATCAAATACTATTTGAATTATACCGAATTTGTGCTCAAACTCAGTTGGATACAAAATGCTTAAGTGACTGACTTATCTCTCCTTTTCTGGGACTTCTAGCATGATCCCCTTTGATCTGTTTATATCAGGATGCCATTTCATACTCTTTCCAAACAGAAACTCCTCAAAACTAAAATGCTTCCAACTTCTTAAAGCGGGTTCAAAGAAAAAAAAATTAGGCAACTTAGTAATGGTGAAGAAAGATATTTAAAGAAAAGGACTCAATAGCTTTGAAATAGAAAACATTCTACTGAATAAAAAAATCATACTTAAGTACTGTATAGTGCTGGGGCAGGAAATTGTATTGTTTAAGTTCTTACAATTGGGCAGCAATAATTTTAGAGCATCCTTGTTTATTTAGTTGACTCTTTTATCTTATTTTTCTTTTTTATTCATGATATGGCAGTCACAGAATATATTCTGCATTAAATACATACCAAATATATCAACTACTATTATTTCTTTTAACAAGAGTATTAAAGTCAGAACAAGATTTAGTTACTACTTGAAAACCTTCCCATCTAGGTTTTACAAGTAAACATTTTTAGTATATTCTGTTTCTATTGGGTTGGGGAATAAGTTCTTAGCATTTTTATATTTTCTTTTATTTTACAAAGATTTGTTTGCTGTTTGGCAAAGGGTAAGTATTCATTCGATAGAACTCTTTCTGCTCTACAAAACTATGTTAATTGTATTTTTGAGTTATTTATTTTTTATTAGTTTTGAGGCTTAGAAATGGAATACCCAGGAGGCAAAAATCAACATTTTCGACACCTGCTCTTCTTTGCTTTTCATCAAAGTCAAAAAGCTGCCGAAGCAGCCCAGGACATTTGCGACATGTATGGAGAAGGTGTCATAGGCGAGTCTACAGCACGGAAATGGTTTGCAAAGTTCAAAAATGGCGACTTGGACGTCGATGACACATGCCGCAGCAGAAGGCCTTCTGAATTCGATGAAGAACTGGGAAATGCTCGAAAAGAATGCCATGGTCAACAAGGAGCTAGCTCTACATTGCCCAGCTACACTGCGTGAATGAGGCTATTCGACTGAAAAGACCTGATCGACATGGTCAAACCATACTCCTTCACGACAACGCCAGGCCCCATGTTGCACAAGTCGTCAAAGCTGCACTCCAAGAGCTCGAATGGGAGGTCCTTCAGCATCCGCTGTATTCTCAGGACCTTGCACTGACCGATTACCATCTTTTCCACTCCCTGTCAAACCATATGAAGGGCGTTACCTTCAATAACAAAGAGGTCCTTAAAAACTGGCTCAACAACTTCTTTGACACCAGACCAGGCGATTTTTGGCGGAACGGCATCAACAAATTGGTTGAGAGGTGGGAAGAGGTTGTAAACAGCAACGGCGAATATATAATTGATTAACTTATTGATATAATTATTGTTTTTTGTTTAAATAAAAGTCTTCGGTAAAAACGCTACGAACTTATTCCCCAACCCAATATACTTTTAAAAAATAAAATAGTGTGCTTACCTTGAAAAATAGCCCTTCATAAATATGAGATAAAACAATGTTTAATTGCTGACTAATGTAATATCAAGTGTATAGTGCATACAATCCTTAATAGCTATAGAGATTTGTTTAATTTGTTTTTATTAAACATACACAGACACACACATATACTAGATAAATATATTTTATTACATCTAAATACTAATGCATTTTCCATGCATAATATAGAATAAATAAGCTCCTCAAATTTTTATTTGCACCTGTAAAAATGTTTAAGGAAAACAAGCAAAGTGTTGTTATTTACATTTTAACAAAAATTTGAAATATTTCAATCCCAGCTACATACAAAACAAGTTCACCTTCAATCTGATTATTTGAAGCCATTTTTTTAAAAATGTTGCAATGTGAAGCGAATGTAATAAAGCAGAATTTGCTCCAAGTGTAGAAGGTCAGAAAATTGCTTGGAGTGCCTGTATAACAGCTGGCAGGCCTGTCTGTTCATTTTTTTCTGGTAGTTCAATATAGTTCTAAAACCAAATCAAAACAAAGAAAAGCAATAGCCACATCATAATGCTATTCATTGATTTAATTACATCAAAATATTTACTAGCACACTTAAAACATAATAATGAATCTAGGCCATGAATATTTAATATGAATTCCAAATTATGTACTCAGTATTCATGTACTTTTTTTGTGATATATAATAAACTGTTGTCTGTTCTTTCACTTCGATGATTTACTTCTTAAACATGACTAATTAACATGTCATAAATATATTCTATTTTTTTAATCTTAAATACTGCTGCTATCTACAACTGAACATGAATTGAATACTCCTAGCAATTGAAAATTGCAATTTTACAATTAAACATTTTCTTAGAAAGAATTATTTCACATGTAAATTGTCATTCAAAAAGTTTGCTACATAAGTCTTATCTTATTCTTGAGTTTTCATATTACAAAAACTATCACTTACTACATGGCCATAATTATATAAATCATGAATAACTGATTTTTTTTGATATAAAAGTTATAAAACTTTCAGTATAAGTTGAAATAATGTCCCAAGGACCATTTATTGAGGCCCTTTCAAAGTAAAAGTAAACTTCTTCATGAATTCCATTTATCAAGTGCTGTAATTTATTGAAGCATTACATTTGAATTTTATTTTATTAAGTAGTTAAATAAGTTTTTTTTGCAGGTATAGTATTACCATAAGCTATAAATTTGAAATACAGGCCTTGGCCAGTTGGCTCAGTGGTAGAGCGTCAGCCTGGCGTGCGGGAGTCCCGGGTTCGATTCCCGGCCAGGGCACACAGGAGAAGCGCCCATCTGCTTCTCCACCCCTCCCCCTCTCCTTCCTCTCTGTCTCTCTCTTCCTCTCCTGGCAGCCAAGGCTCCATTGGAGCAAAGTTGGCCCAGGCGCTGGGAATGGCTCTATGGCCTCTGCCTCAGGTGCTAGAATGGCTCTGGTTGCAACCGAGCAATGCCCCAGATGGGCAGAGCATCGCCCCTTGGTGGGCATGCCGGGTGGATCCTGGTCGGGCGTATGCGGGATTCTGCCTGACTGCCTCCCCGTTTCCAACTTCAGAAAAATACAAAAAAAAAACAAATTTGAAATACACTTATTTTCATAAAACAGTAATATCCTTAATAATTTTCTTAAAATTTAATTTCAAGATAATTTATTATAGAACTATTTTTAAAAATTATCTTTAAAATATATGTATGTAAGTAGGCAATGATATTTTTAAATGAGGGCGAGGAACATTTTGATTACTTATACAGACTTTGTCTTGGTCATTGATATTTATGGGTATAGCAAATGTAGTACAAACAAATGAGATATTCCACTAGTAATTAAGTGAAAAAGAAATAAAAGCATGAAGGAATTTTTATTGCCTGAAGAATCTTGTAAAAGTTTCTGCAGAGACCTGGGAAATGTTGTATGATAATGTGATATTTGATGTATAGTATGGTTACCAAAATTTGAGAAATACCAAGAATGCTTAGAGGTCAGATAAAGTTCTTTCAGAGACTCACATTCTTTGTGAAGTAAAACATCTCTGAAAGATACAAAACCTTCTCAAAACTAATTTAGTCTCAGAAAAATGAGCACATTTTTCACTAGCAAAGAATATCAAAATCAAATGTCTACTAGTTCTTTGTTCACCATACAAACTGTAAAACAAAAAAAAAGGCTTATAAGGTGATAAATCAGAAATGCAAACAACAGTCAGCTTTTAAAATATAGTTGTAGAAGGCAATAGAAAAGTTTTGCTGTATATATACAAAAGCAAACATATTACTTATAACCAATAAGAAAATACATACTACAGTGAAGTACTAATTTAAGATTTTAAACTCTTTTGTAAAAATAAATTAGTTTATACAGATATTAAAGAGTCAGAATTTCATTCTTTAAATTTCAACTTTAGATCAGTATTTTTAGACAATCTATTTTGAATTTAGTTTCCAAAATATATTTTGGTTTTGCATATCAAACCACAATGACCTCTATTTAAATCTGTATGTTATTTTTTTCTTTGCTTAATTTCTTTACTTTTCTTTTTTTTTTTTTCTGAAGTTGGAAACAGGGAGGCAGTCAGACAGACTCCCACATGCGCCCGACTGGGATCCACCCGACATGCCCACAAGGGGGCGATGCTCTGCCCATTTGGGGCGTTGCTGTATTGCAACCAGAGCCATCCTCAGTGCCGGGGCCAACTTTGCTCCAATGGAGCCTTGGCTGCGGGAGGGGAAGAAAGAGACAGAGAGGAAGGAGAAGGGAAGGGGTGGAGAAGCAGATGGGTGCTTCTCAGGTGCCCTGGCCAGGAATCGAACCCAGGACTCCTGCATGCCAGGCCGATGCTCTATCACTGAGCCAACCGGCCAGGGCCTTCTTTACTTTTTTTACCCAGTCCCAACCCCTTCACATCTGATAAGTGCCAGTCTGTTCTCTTTATCAGTGAGTCTGTTTCTATTTTGTTTGTTTGTTTATTTTGTTAATAAGATTCACATATAAGTGAAGTCATATGGTGCTTGTCTTCCTCTGGCAGGCTTACTTCTCTTGGCATAATGCTCTCTAGCTTCATCCATGCTGTCACAAAAAGTGACATAAGTGGTGTATACACCATGCTGTGTACATACAGTTGATGTGTTGTGAAGGTGTGAATGTGAAACATGTATAATTTTGCTAATGAGTGATACCCCAATGAATTTAATAAAAAGTCAATTAATTAGAAAACAATGAGCTATGACTTCACATTTGTTAAGATGGCTATTATTTTTTTTAAACGATACCAATTGTTGATAAAGATGTAGAGAATTTGGAAGTACTCATACACTGTAAAATGTGCAGCTACTATGGAAAACAATATGGAAGTTCCTCAAAAAATTAAAAAAAGGTCTTCCATATAACCCAGCGATTCTGCTTCTGGGTAATATTCAATATAACTGAAATCAGGATCTTGAAGATATATATGCACTTCCATGTTCATTGCAGCACTATTCATAATTGCTAAGACATGGAAGTAACTTAATTGTCCATCTGTGATGAATGGATAAAGAGAATGTGTGATATGTGTACAATGGAAAATATTCAGTTTTTAAAAAGATGGAAACCCAGCCATTTTCAACAACATGGATGAACCTGGGGGGGGGGGGTGTTATGCTATGTGAAATAAGAAAAATCACAGAAGGACAAATACTACATGATTCCACTTATATTCAGTATCTAAAATAATCAGACTTATGGAAGTACAATGGTGGATGCTGGGGCTGGGGAGAGCAGGAGATGGAAAGTTGTTGATCAATAGTAGGAATAAAGTTCCAGTTATGCAATATGAATAAGTACTAGAGATTTGCTATAAAATATAGTGCCTACGTTTAACAACAATGTATTCCACACTTAAAACTTTGTTAGAGGGTCAGTCTCACGTTAAGTATTCTTACTACAAAAACAAAAACAAAACAGCCTAGTAAATCAGAAGAATAAATTTACCACTGATTTCCAAGATTTTTGTAGAAATATTTATTTATTTATTCATTTATTTAGTGTACGTGTAAAAGACAGAGACAGACAGGAAGGGAAAGAGATGAAAGAATCAACTTGTAGTTGTGACACTTTAGTTGTTCATTGATTGCTTTCTCATATGTGCCTTGACCAGGGTGGGGTGTGGGGGGGTCTAACCGAGCCAGTAACCTCGTGCTCAAGCTAGCAACCTTGGCTCAAGCCACAACCTTGAGCTTCAAGCCAGCAACCTTTGGGTTCAACCCAGGGACCATAGGATTATGTCTATGATCCCAAATTTAAGCTGGTGAGCTCACACTCAAGCCAGCAACCTCAGAGGTTTTGAACCTGGGTCTTCAGTGTCCCAGGCCAATGCTTTATATACTGCTCCACTGCCTGTTCAGGCTGTAGAAATATTTTGATTACTAAATATAATATTATAATTTTTAAAATTATCACTCTTTTCAATTTCTTGATCCATTTAAATCTGAACAGTTATATGAGAAGATTTACATGAGTTAGGGCATCATAGAAATTTTATTGGGCCTTGTAAATTTTATTAAGGAAGCATTTCCAAGATAGAAGTTGCCTCAACCCTTTCAATTTCATCCTCATTTTCTTCTTTCTTTTTATTTATTTTTTTTAGAAAATTAAATCAGCAGGGTGACATTGATCAATAAGAATACATAAGTTTCAGGTAAACATTTCTATAGCATTTAAACTGTTGATTATGTTATACATCCGTAACCCAAAGTCAAATCATTTTCTATCACTTTATCCTGTTTTATATCCTTCTCCTCATT
The DNA here is from genome assembly GCF_036850995.1 of Saccopteryx leptura. Taxonomy (NCBI): domain Eukaryota; kingdom Metazoa; phylum Chordata; class Mammalia; order Chiroptera; family Emballonuridae; genus Saccopteryx; species Saccopteryx leptura. The sequence goes on along the minus strand of NC_089504.1, from coordinate 174,804,561 downwards.
TCTCCTCCATGTTCCCTTCCCCCTGGTAACCACTACACTTTTATCTATGTCGATTTCAATATCCCACTTATGTGTGAAATCATACAGTTCTTAGCTTTTTCTGATTTACTTATTTCGCTTAATATAATGTTCTCAAGGTCCATCCATGTTTTTGTAAATGGCAATATGTCATAATTTCTTTTGGCTGAGTAGTATTCTATAGTATATATGTACCACATCTTCTTTATCCAATCCTCTATTGAGGGACAATTTGGTTGTTTCCATGTCTTGGTCACTGTGAATAATGCTGCGATGAACAAGGTGCATGTGTTTTTATGTACCAATGTTTTCAAGCTTTTGGGGCATCTACCCAGTAGAGGGATTGCTGGGTTATATGGTAATTCTATTCTTAGTTTTTTGAGGAACCACAAAATTTTCTTCCATAATGGTTGTACTACTTTGCATTCCCACCAGCAGTGTACTACTTTGCATTTTCTCCACAGCCTCTCCAATACTTGTTATTACCTGTCTTGTTGATAATAGCCAATCTAACAGGTGTGAGGTGGTATCTCATTGTAGTTTTGATTTCCATTTCTCAAATAGCTAGTGAAGATGAACATATTTTCATATATCTGTTGGCCATTTGTATGTCTTCTCGGGAGAAATGTCAGTTCAGGTTCTTTCCCCATTTTTTAATTGGATTGTTTGCTTGTTTGTTGTTGAGTTTGTGAGTTCTTTATATATTATGGATATTAACCCATTTTTGAGCTGTTGTTTGCAAAGCTCATCTTCCATTTAGTTGGCTGCTATTTCTTTTGTTGTGAGTTTCTTCAGCTGGGCAGAAGCATTATAGTTTGATATAGTCCCATTCATTTATTTTTGCCTTTCCTTCCCTTATTTGAATACAGTTTGTCATCCTCATTTTCAATATTCATAAAAAAATAAAAACTCAACTTCTAATTTAAAATCTTAAGCCAGAAACAAATCTCATGTCTTAGCTTATCTCTGGTTTTGTTTTGTTTTTACCTACAAAGCACTAAATATGCCTTTGATTTTTCATAAAATTCACTTTATGTCTGCATTAAGTCATGTAATACAGCATGTAGTTAATCAATTTTTTAATACTCTTGGAAATGTTTATTTTCTATGTAGCTGAGAAATTTACACTATAAGATTAACTGTCATGTATTTATAATATAGATTAACACTGCATATTTTAATAACCTAATAGTTCTGAATTGTTCCATATTTTACTTTACATATATAGTGTAGTTTGCAAAAGACATGAAAAGTCTCATGAAAGGTAGAATAAACTTTGTAGTTAAAAATAAAATACTCGGCATTTTTGTTTTCTATTTAGAGCAGTAAATAATGCAAAAAATAGTTTTTCTGGGGCTACGTAGTCTGACTTTGTTTGTATTTTATTTGTGAAAAATGTGTGTACAATTTTATGTCCAGAGCTGCCTAATAGAGGAAAAAATATTTCCTTTGAAATTACCTAATTTTGCATGCAACAGTTACATAGTAGATTATTATAAATACATTAAATGAATATTGTAAAGTAAAAAGCAAAAAGAAGAATATAGTTTTGTTTTGTTTATATTTTTAGAGAGAGGCAGGAAGAGAGGGAAAGAGACAGGAACATTGAGCTGCTCCAGTGTATGCCTTGACCAGGGATCGAACCACAAACCGCTGTGCTTCTATATGACACTCCAACCTATCCTTCCAGGGCTTAATCCTTTTTATTTAATGATTCTTTTTTAGAGAGACAGTGAGAGGAAGGGAGAGAGACAGGAGGGGAAAGGAAGCATTCATTTGTTGTTTCACTCAGTCATGCATTCATTGGTTACTTCCTGTGTGCGCTCTGCCAGGGATCGAACCTGAAACCTGTTGCTTTGGGACAATGCTTTAACTGACTGTGCTAACTGGCCAGGGCTAGGCATATAGTTTTAAACTCTTAAAAATATTTTACAAACAATAATGCTAATTTACCAATGTTAAAAATTCACTAGTAGTTCCACTTCTCAATTTTTAAAATTTTCTAGATAATATGTAATTATAAAAATCACAGCCTCTGGAGTTAAAAAATGTCTGAGTTATCATACTCTGAAAGTCTACTTCCTATTTCAAGTATGATTCATTATAATTTGGTATTATGTATAGTTAGAATTTAGAATTTCACCAACAGAAGAAATAAGCAAAGAAATCATAGAGAGGCAAGCAAGACTCAAGAATACTAAAATCATTACTCTAGGCCAAAAATTGAAATCAAAATAATATAACAGTATTGAAATATTAATCTTTAGAAGATATAATCCAGGATAACTATATTACTTTGATATTAAAAGATAAAATTCATTTAAAGAGATGGAAGTGATTTATACAAATACTAATGCTGACAGGAAAGTTATGTTATTTCCCCACATTATTGAAAACACCCTTTATATATATAAATTTAAAAATCCAAAAGCATCTTCTTATCATATTTTTGTTGAAATTGCCTGTGGAAATTATTTGCTTTGTGAAAAACACCATCCTCCTTTCTGAAGAAATCAGATTATGATAAGCATACAACTACCATTATCATTATCATCATCTCCATTTGCATAACTGTACTTATGGTTATTATATCCTTCAATTTGTGTATATAGTATAACATTATTTTCAAAGTTTAATTAAATATATTATGTTACATAATTTATTAACTATACTAAAATTCAGTTTTGGGTGGGAGATATAAAATATAGATACATAAATACATATATAGATATGCAGATCAAATATACCAATAGAAAAGGTCAATAAAAGATTAAAACTATAAAAACCCTATATCTAAAATATTAATATGAAAGGTAAATGATCAAAATGTACCTTAAAAGCTGGAGAAAGACTTTGATTTAGTTTATAAGCAACTTAAAATAATTTTATCAATTTAATCAAGCAATTCTCAAAAAGATTTAAAAAAATGTTTCCTTGAGGGTAGTTTAGATACTGCAATAAAAAATCTTAGTCTCATATTTTTTGTTTGTTTTGTTGTTTTTTTTAATTGATTTTGAGAGAGGAGAGAGAGAGAGAGAGAGAAAGGAGGAGAAGAGGGAGGAATCAGTTCATAGCCACTTCCCACACGTGCCTTGACTGGGAAAGCCTCGGTTTCAAACCAGCGACCTCAGCTTTCCAGGTCTATACTTTATCCACTGCGCACCCATTTACTCTCATTGATCAATGTCACTCTGTTCATTTTAATTTTCTAAATAAAATTTTAAAAATATTTTAAAGTCAGAAAACTCAAATACTCACCTTTATTTCTCATTGAAAATTTAGGTTTGAATAAGGCAATTTTGTGTTTTTACCATCTTTGTGCAAAGCAGAACTAAAAAATCAAAGCAGAAAGTAACTGCTTGTCTTTCCCTCTGAGAAAGTTTTAGTAGTACATCTTACAGATTTCAAATAGCTGCCTGAAAAATGTCCCAGATGATATGCATATATGTGGGTCTACCTGTATGTATCTATGTATGAATATATGTATGAATATATGTATATCTATGCATACATGTATGTAAATAGTTATATACACATTATTTCACATACCATATTTTATTTATTTACTCATTTTACTTTAAAACATTACTAGAAGGAGTAAAACATAATATGAAAAATTATGTCATATGTTTAAAATGCCTTTCATGATGAATAAAGAAATAGTTGATAAAATATAATTGTGGACTTAGCTGGGGAAGTCTGACTCTAAAAACTTCCAGGAAAAATTAAAAACCTAGATTTTTTTTTAATGCACATAACCCAGATAATTGTTTAAGAATGAGCTTTCTTAGTCAATGCTAATTGACTTCCTATCAAGTAATAATATTTGAAAAGCCTGCAAATGATTGCTAGAGCTCAACACTTTTTTCTAATGATTTTAATGTGTGGAAAATTGGTTGGTAATCAGTCTGACAGAGCTTTCAACTTCAGGTTTGGTAGTACAGGCTCCCTGATTAGTATTCTGCTATTCGTGTTGTTTAAAAATAGTTTATGCTCAAACATTCATTTTTGAATTGACTATGACAATTTAATTAAAGTTTAAACTCTAGTAGCTGTTGAAGATCATACATAATCCAATTACTTTACTTTTTATTCAATTAATTTAATAGCAATCCATTTTACGATAATTACTGTTAATCCCCTTATTTTTTTCTTACCTGTTTATTAATGGTATCTAAAATATCTTAGAAGAAATTATATTGGGATATAATTACCAGCAGTCCCAGGTGGATTTAAGGACTAAATAATATTTAATTACCATGAATTCTGTATCTCTGCAATAGTTACAAGAAAGAGATAGCAGTAATATAGTTAAGGGAGTTGCATTTATTCTAACTTGAAAGATTTGAGAATTCCTTGATTTAACAATACCACTAGCTCAACTTCCAAAGCAGTGAAAATGTAATTAAAATACCATGTAAAGCTGAAGGTGATGTAATAGCACATAACACTTTATATATAAATAAATAAACAAATTGGACAGTGAGAGCCATGGAAAAAACATTCTTCACTCAAGGCACATTCTGACATTTTATGTATTGCATATGAAAAAGATATATTCCTCCTCTGATACCATGTTTCATTTTTTAAGAAATTTATAACAATTTTCTGGGTCTAAAAGTAATATATATCTGTTTTTAAAGTTATACTATATACTGATAACTACTGTGAAAAATGTTGATTCAAGAAATGCATTATTTACAATTCTATTTTGCTTTTTCTACTTATCAAAAATGTTTATAATAGTGAATATTCCTCCACAATATTATTTAATGGCTGCATAATATTTCACTTTATGAGTGATGATTTACTTTACCAATCCTCTACTTTTGAACATTAAATTATTTCAAAAAACATTAATCATAAAAATAAGTATTCCTCTGAATATTTTGTGGTTTTTTTGTTATTTTCTTAGTAGGATTACTGTGTCAAAGATTATGTTTTAATAGTTTTAACATATATTAAAAATTAAACTTTGGAAATATTGTACCAATTTACAGTCCTTTATCACTGAATGAAAGGCCATGCTCAAAGCACTGTTTTTTAACTTTATATCTAACAGTATTTCTGATATTATACTACACAAAATTATTGCATTTGATGTATCCTTAATGCCTGTGTGTTTGCATAACAAAAATACTCAATTATATCTTTGCTTTAAATTATATGGGAAAACATTTCTTTATAACTTACAGATTAAGATATATGATGGTGGGTCCTGGCTGGTTCGCTCAGTGGTAGAACATCAGCCTGGTGTGTTGATGTCCCAGGTTCAATTCCCAGCCAGGGCACACAGGAAAACCACCCATCTGCTTCTTCACCCTTCCCCTTCTCTTTATCTCCCTCCTCTCCTCCTGTAGCCAAGACTCCACTGGAGCAAAGTTGGCCCAGGCACTGAGGATGGCTCTATGGCCTCTGCCTCAGGTACTAGAATGACTCTGGTTGCAACAGAGCAATGCCCCAGATGGGCAGAGCATAGCCCCCTGGTGAGCATGCTGGGTGGAGCCCAGTCAGGTGCATGTGGGAGTCTTTCTGTCTCCTTGCTTCTCATTTCAGGGATAAAAAAGATATATGATGGTGGACAAAACACTGAGCCCCAAATCTTGATGGCTTAGTAACATATGTTAAATTCTGCCTATTCTCTTTTCAATACCACTTTACTCCAGAACTAGGTTAATAGAGCAACCCATATCTGGAATATTGCCAGGCTTATAACTCAGGGAAAAGAGACAAGGTAGTATCATCATTCAATGACTGTCAAGGCTCCTGCTGGGGATTTCCACATGACACTTGAACAAATATTCACACTCAAAGCCAATAACATGTCTAAACCTGATATCTATGAGAAGGTAAATATAATTCTCCCATAGAGAGGGTCCAGAGAGAAGAAACAATAAATATTTTAACAACACTGTAATCTAGCACATGTAATTCATGGAATATAATAAAGAAGTATTTATTATTGTTTACTAGAGTGACAATAACATTTAAATGGTTGACAGCTTATCAAACAGCACAAATGAATAGAACTGATAAATAAGAGAGCCCTGCTGCAGTTTCTTTTGTGAATTGTGGGTCTAAATTGGAAATTTTCACAAAAAGATATTACAATTATATTTTATTAAAAAAAAAAAAGTGAGGTCTGACCTGTGGTGGCCCAGTGGATTAGGCATTGACCTGGAATGCTGAGGTCTCTGGTTCAAAACCCTGAGTTTGCCCAGTCAGTTGATGCTTCCTGCTTCTCCCCCCTTCTTTCTTTCTTTCTCTCTCTCTCCCTCTTTCTCCCTCTCTCTCTCTCTGTGTCTCTGTTCTCTAAAATAAATAAATAAATAAAAATAAATATTAAAAAAGTGAGAATAAAATTAACTATGTTATTATATGGAATGCCTGCTTTGGTTGAAATAGTTTTATAAAGTAATTAACCAAATTTAGACCCATATTCACACACACAAATGCACACATCCCATCTATATATATGTGTGTGTATATATATATAAAATGTATATATAATGTATGTATATGTGTACATGGGGCTAAAGGGCAAAAATAGATTTACAACCCTGGCCGGTGGGCTCAGCAGTAGAGCATTAGCCAAGCGTGTGGAAGTCCTGGGTTTGATTCCCAGCCAGGGCACACAGGAGAAGCGCCCGTCTGCTTCTCTACCCTTCCCTCTCTCCTTTCTCTCTATTTCTCTCTTCACCTCCCACAGCCAAGGCTCCATTGGAGCAAAGTTGGCCTGGGCGCTGAAGATGGCTACATGGCCTCTGCCTCAGGCAGTAGAATGGCTCTGGCCACAGCGGAGCAATGCTGCAGATGGGCAGAACATTGCCCCCGGTCAGGCGCATGTGGGAATCTGTCTGATTGCTTCCCCACTTCTAACTTAGGAAGGATACACACACAAAAAAATAGGTTTACAGTTGTTTGTATGGAAAAAATACAATAATTAAAAAATAATTACACAAGAATAAACTGCTTCGTGTACTCACAACTGTAAACTTACCTATGCCCTACCATGTAAATAATCATATATTATGGACACTTAAATTTCCTAGTACTAATATATCTGACTTGCTACGTAAGATAAATTTTATTTGATCCAATGAACTTTTTAATCCTCTTAAGTCTTAGTAGCAAATGAATAATGAGAAGTAAGTACCTCATTTCAAATAGAAGAAACTTAGAAGAGAAAATTAAGAAATTGCCCTACTTCTGATGGACAGAGGTAAGACTGTTAAAAGAAATTACAAAAAGATTAAGCACCATAAATTGGGTATGAGGTGGTTGCCTCACTACATTCTAGTTATTTGATAGATATTCTAATGCCAAATACAATTTCCTCAGCTCTCCCTCATAGAAGAGTTGATAGAATTTCTACCCAGCTGAATCAGGATTCATGAACACTCTTATCTCTTTTCAAATATTACTACCCCAAACAAATCTGATAAGATTAATATTCAGCACCAAGATGTAGCATTGATTTTCCCTTACATTGGGCTCTGAGACACACATGTTCACATAATGATCATGTTCCTAAGAAGAGCAGTCTACGTCTAATTGTGCTGACAAATTCTAACACATGATAAATCACCTAAAAAAAGGGAGGTGACAACTGAAAGATTGAGAAGCTATACTATGTAGAATAAAGAAATGCATAACCTGGGTGAGATAGCAAAATAGCCAGTGTATCTGTTATTTTATTAATAAAATAATATGACTGATCTGTCTAGAGACCATGCCATAGTTAATGTCCATAAGCTTAGGAAGATAAATGCCATTTTTAAGCAAGAATATATGAGTTCCTTACTCAAAACTTGGACTAGCTGGTCAATAACAGGTTTAAGCTAACTGACTGACCAATGATATAATTTAGATACAAACTTGCCAGTCACTGTTCTCTTATGTTATATAATCTTAATACCTATAATATTTTCTAGTTTACCAGCACCCTAGCTTCAGAATTTTCTATGTCTATATCTTAATAACCTGGAAAACTTTGGACACCTTGGGGACAGTTTCCTAAACTTACTAATATTCCTTGAAAGAAAATATCCATCCTTGTTAATGTCACTAATGTAGATAAATGGATTGATGCATCCTCATTTACATCATTATTTATAAAACCTATTTCCTCAAAATTCATATTAGGTCTATCAAGAAACATTTACCCTCAATATTATCATTTGTCATTGTTCTCAATTATTAATTATATGTAATTTTGGGAAATGTACATGCAACACTAACATTGACCACCTTTTAGCTCTTGATAGACATAGCATCATCATCACTCTTCTTCCTAAGGGGCTTCCAATATCCGATATGCCATGCAGGAATCAGTAGAAAATAATAGTGCTTACAGGCTATTTTTTTTTTTTGGCATTATTAAAACTAAGCTTCTAGCACTGAACACAATCTTATTAATGTATCATTATATTGTTTCCAAAGACTCACATTTGGGCATGGGGTTTGTCTTAGTCTTTTCTGGCTATTAAAACAAAATACCACAGACTAAGTGGCTTATAAAACAATAGAAATTCATTTCTCACAATTTCTGAAACTAGAAATCCAAGTTCAAGGTGAGAGCACAGTTTGACGAGGGCCTTCTTCTAATGTGCTGACTTCTAGATTTTTTAAAAACATTTTTTTTTAATTTATTGATTTCAGCAAGAAAGAAAGGGAGGGGAAGAGAGAGAGAGAGAGAGAGGGAGAGAGAGGAGGAACATTGAACTGTTCCTGTATGTACCCTGACCAGAAATCAAACTGGCAACCTCTGTGCCTCAGGATGAGGCTCTAACCAACAAAGCTATCAGGCCAGGGCTGCAGACTTCTAGTTTCATCCACACATGGTGAAAAAGGGAAGAGATCTCCCTAGAGTATCTTTTATTAGGGCACTAATCCTATTTATGATGGCCTGTGTTCATGACCCAATCACCTCCCAAAAGCTCATCTCCTAAGACCATCATAATGAGGATTAGAATTTCAACATAAGAGTTTTCGGGTAATACATTCAGATCATAGCAGTGGATATGGTCATTATATAAGATTAAAATGTAAGCTTTCTTTTCATTTATTGAAAGAATTCAATCTGCTAAACACTTCATGAGTACCTTAAAATCATTATCTTATTTAATACTCAGAATAAACATTTGAAGAAATTGTTACTGCTATCTACATTTTTCAGATAAAGTAATACTATTTCAGATAGAGTTAAATAATTTACAGGATCAAACAATTGGTAGAAAGCAGAACTGAAAAATACAAAGAGATATGTCCAATGTCAGAAACTGCATTTAATGATTTTATTTTTTTGTGCATTTTAGATTTGTTTGTTTGTTTATTTATTTAGTGAGAGGAGGGGAAACAGAGAAACAGACTCCAGCATGTGCCCCTACTGGAATCCACCTAGGCAAGCCTCTACAGGGGGTGCTCTGCCCATCAAGGGTCATTTCCTGGCAACTGAGGTGTTTTTAGCACCTGAGGCGGAGGCTCCATAGAGTCATTCTCAGTGCCAGGGGCCAACTTGCTGCAACCAAATGAACCATTGTTTCAGGAGGGGAAAAGAAATAGATAGAGAGAAGAGAGAGAGAAGGAGAGGGAAGTGGAGAAGCAGATGGTTGCTTCTCCTATAAGCCCTGACTGGAAATTGAACCTGGACATCCACACTGAGACTGAGGCTCTGTCACTGAGCCAACCACCCAGGGATGTTTTCTTTTATCTTTTAATACACACTGCTCAATCTATCTTGCTATCTATAATGAGTCCCAATGATCTAAACACACACAAGTTTGGGAATTATCATTTACTTTATTACTTTTTCAGATCAATTACACACAATGTTGTCTGAACATTGAGTACAAATTTATCAAATATTAACAGGTTTATCAAGTTAAATTTGCAAAGGAGGATGCAAATTTATCTAAATTAAAGTGAAAGGTTGATAGACAAAAAGTATTTCCTTTTTTTTTTTTTTTTTTGACAGAGATAGAGAGTCAGAAGGAAGAGAAATGAGAAACATCAATTCTTCATTGCAACACTTAGCTGTTCATTGATTGCTTTTTCATATGTGCCTTGACCTGGGGGTGCTAAAGCAGAGCAAGTGACCCCTTGCTCAAGCCAGCAACTTTGAGTTCAAGCCAGTGACCATGGGGTAATGTCTATGATCCTATGCTCAAGCCAATGAACCCCGTGTTCATGCCAGGCTCGTGAGCTCACACTCAAGCCTGTGAGCTCTGGTTTTGAATCTACGTCTTTGTATCCCAGTCTGACGCTATATCAAATGCGCTACTGCCTGGTCAAGTGACAAAAGGTTATTTTAAGCTCGGTATAAATAACTCAAGAATAGAGATATAAGTACCAATCCCAGAAGTGCTATACCATTTTCATGCTTCAAATATACATCAATACCATTTTTGATAGTGTAAACAGAAACTAAGTATATGATACAAATGGAAATTGTAGGTTCATCAAGAGCAAAAGTTTATGAATTTTTAATTCATGATATCCACTACCAGGAAATTCATTAAACAATTTCAGGTTTTAAATTTCTTAGTAAAATTATTTAATTTAATTAAATTACCTACATTGAAAGATTATATTAAGAATTAAAGGAAATGTATATATATATATATATATATATATATATATATAAGATAGTGGTTCAGATCCCTATATATAATTTAAAAAATCCATGAATACTAATTTTTCTTCTATTTTTAATAATGTGAGGAAACAAATTATGATTTTTTAAATTGAAACATCTTAATTCCGAGAAACATGACCAAGTAAAATGACTTAGCGTAATTTATTCTTATATATGGTCTGCCACTTTCTTTTTTTTTTTTTTTTAGATTTTATTTATTGATTTTTAGAGAGAGGAGGGAAAGAGAGAGAGAGAAAAGGGAGAGAAGTTGGTAGCATCAACTCGTAATAGTTGCTTCCTGTATGTGCCTTGACCAGGCAAGCCCAGAGTTTTAAACTGGTGATCTCAGCATTCCAGGTTGATGTTTTATTCACTGTGCCACCACATGTCAGGCAACTTTTTCAAAGAATAAAAATATAGATTCAACCTCTGGAAAATGAAATTTCTTTGAAATTGTCATTATTCCCTTGGATAGCAGATTCAAGCAAGAATCATGGATTTTGGTCCAGCTATATATATTTAAGACATTTCCAAGTAACTTTAAAGTTTGAAGAAATTATAACAAGATTTCCAAACTTATTTGCAAATATATTTATCTGCACCAAACAATTTTATTAAGGAAGATGATTACATATATTTTTATATATAGTTTAACCTCAAAAAATTCTCTAACAAATACATTACCTTATAGTTATTAGGCCCTAGTCTGAAGTGTAGTAGTCAGTTGAGGTTTTGAAGAACCTCGAAATACAATGGTGATGGACATTCTGAAAAGAGAAAACCAAATGGCTGATTTCAGAGTGTTAAAGTAAAACAAGCCTAACATAATATAGTAATCATGTCTGGGAAATGAGGTGGCAAAATGTCACAAATGTATTAATTTTTGCATACATTGAGTGACACTCCCTCAGGAAGAATTATTAGTGTTTATCACAATGACTTCAGACTTCATAAAATAATTTATTTTTTTGCAATGAAGTAAGAGTGGAAGTGACTGGTATCTTTAGCAGAAGATTTAAAATCCAGTTCATGTTTCACCACATTTTAGGGTTTTTTTGCAGAAACAACCAACAAATTTCCAGAAAGAGACTATTCCCTTAGCCTAGATCTTGAAGTAAAAGAGTTTATATGGAATACAGCCTAATCCAACCAGTGACAGATAAATGGCAGGAAATAAGTATTTGTTATTTTAGTCTTTAGTAATTTAAAGTTACTGTTTAATTTTGAACAATTTCTCCTACTTTAACTGATACAAGGATGTGAGAGCAACCAGCATTAATATATATAAACAATACAGAATATAAAGTAGTTTTAGAGAACTGAAATTTAGATAGTATAAAATATTTATCAGAGATTTTTACTAAAGTAAATCAAGTTGTATTACAGAGAACTTTGTGTATATCTATTAAATAAATAATACTATATATTTAGATTGTGAATTTTTAATAAATATTTTAAGGTACTTGAAGCTAATGGAAACTATTATCTCACATAGTATAAATGCAACCCCTACAATCATGCACTGCTTAATTAATGAACCATTTAGTGTGAGATATATCAATGATTAGTTAGTTCATCAACATTTGATGTATATCATACACCACTCAAAAAAATTAACTCAAAAGGGATTAAAAACTTAAATGTAAGACTACATGATTATAAAAATAAAGTCCCATTATATGGGTATTAGCAATGGTCTTTTGGATATGACACTTAAAGCACAAGCAACAATATCAAAAATAAGTAGAAATGTATCAAACTAAAATCCTTCTGCACAGCAAAAGAAACCATCAGCAAAGTGAAAGTACAACCTATAGAATGGGAAAAAAATATTTACAAACACTGTATCATATCAGAAGTTAATATCCAAACACATTTAAAGAATTCATATAACTAAACAAGAAAACAAATCAATTTGAAAATGCGCAAGAATATGGACAGACATTTTTCAAAGGAAGATAGAGTATATGGAAGGCCATCAGATACATAAATATATCCTTAACATAACTAGTCATTAAGGAATTGTAAGTTTAGCCATCAAAAGAAAACGAGAGATAACAAATGCTGGCACAAATATGGAGAGAAAGCACCCTGTACAGTTTTGTCAAAATTGTAAATTATTGCAATCACTATGGAAAACAGTATAGAAGATTCTAAAAAATTTTTAAAGTTATCTGATCCAGCATTCTCACTTCTGGGAATATATCCAAAAGAAACAAAAACACCAACTCAAAAAGATTTATAAACCCATTGTTCAGTGCAGCATAATATACAATATTTAAGACATAAAAACAACCAAAGTGTCTATCAATGGATGAATTGATATAGAAAGTGTGATGAACATATACATATGTGTATGTGTGTGTATTCTCGTGTATGTGTATACACACACAAAAGAATATTAATTAGCACTAAAAAATTATGAAAGCCTACCACTTATTACAACATCAATGGACTTCATAGGTATTATGCTAAGTGAAATAAATCAGACAGAGAAACACACATACTATATGATCTCACGTATATGTAAAACAAAAACTCATGGAAAAAGATCAGAATTCTAGTTACCATAGGTAGAGGGTGGGGGAAGGGAAAATTGGATGAAGGAGGTTAAAAGGTACAAACTTTTAGTTATAGTTATAAGAAAAATGAGTACTAGAATGGTCATACATGATGACTATAGCTAATACTGTTACATGATATATAAGGAAAGAGGGTAAATCTTAAGAGTTCTCATCACAAGGAGAATTGTTTCTTTTTCTTTTTCTTTTTCATATATATATATATATATATATATATATATATGAAGATTGATTTTAGCTGAACCTATTGTAATAATTTCACAATATATGTAAATCAAATCATCATGCTGTATGCCTTAAACTTAGATAGTTTTGTATGACAATTACTTCTCAATAATAATAAGAAATAAAAGTGCTAAGCAAGGGGAATGATATTAATGATTTATGTTTTTTAAAAACTATCCTGAGTAATATATGAAAGAATGTGATGGGGGGAAGGGGTGCACTTGACAGTTTTTACATTATAAGGCACAAATACACACAATCTCAGTGGCAAATAGGAAGCATTTATTACTCATTCATAAAACTGTATGTCAGTTGGACACCTGGAGGTACTTTGTTTCTTCTTGCATATTGAGTGCAGGCTTACTCTACATTTCACATATTTAGAGTAAATATGTAGGGCCATTAGGTATATGGGGTATGCATTTCCCATGGTAGAACAGAAGCTCCTAGAGAGGTAAATATACACAAGGTGTAGGTTTGCAACCTATACCAGGTCATTTCATAATATATTTTATTAGCCAAATAATGTCACATAGACAATGCCAATGTTAGTGGTATGGGGAAATACACTTTTTCTCCAGAGGAGGAGTAAGAACAAAAGAGAGTCCATATGCTGGGTTTATCTAGATGAGATTAAGTTTTATTCCTTATGAATGATTACTGAACAAAAATTCAAATTCCACAGGAAAGCAAAAAATGAACAGTAATAAATTCAACCATAACAATTCAAATAAGTGGTGATAATTGTAAAATATAAATATATTTGAAAAAAATCTCATATTTAATAACTTGCTTTACTCTGAAAATATTTATGAGCTTTACTTATTTAATCATCTAAGAGTCACTTAGATGTGAAAATTGAGGTTCAAAGAGACTTAGTGGTTTTGCCAGTATTGTAGTTTATAAGTGGAAGAACTAAATTTTAAAGTTAAACCATCTCTGCAGAATTTGAATTCTTAACATCTGGCTAGGAATATTGAAAGATTAAATAAATGAAGTATATAAGTGTTTGATAGAGTGCATACCACTGTGTAAATATTAAATATTACTAGTACTTAGGAAAGGAAAATGATGATTTAAAAAGCACAATTCTTGATTTTAGTAAATTTTCAGATTTAAATAAGGCAAAATGAAATTATATGGAGCATATTTAAAACATAAATTTAAAAAGAAAAGACTCATCTAATCTTGGCCAAACAGATATTATTAACTCTATTTTAGGTATGAAAATTCGAAGTTTATGAACCTTATGCAATGTGCTTAAGTTCACATAGTTTATAACTGTCTAACCTAGGATTTAACTTTGTTAAAACCTAAATTCAAATCAGGGTCCCTTTCTGTAAGTCGATGCTGGGCAATGTTATTTTATAACCAGCAGATAGTGACAAAAGAAGATAGAACAGACATACATACAGAAAAAAATGCAGTCACACAAACTTAATTATTCAACTTTATCCCTCTCTCTTTCTATTATTTGAAGAAACACTGAGACTTCAATATGTTTTAAAATATTTATATAGAATATAATAGTGTGAAATTTGTTATGATCACTTAGCATGTTATCAAGTGAGGAGGTTATAAATGCAAGTGTGGTCTTCATGATGCTAGTGATTCCATTAGTAATACTCTGACATGGTAGATAACTTCTCGTCCTCCATCCCACAATGCTTTTCTTTAGATGAGGAGTTGAATGTGTCAGGTAAAAAGTTCAGGTGTAATTCCAAGGTAGAGAATGTACCACCACTCTTGCTTCTTCAGGGCTGATCTTCTCAGTCGACATGGCGTGACTATCATGGTACCAGAGTTCTGTCAGTTTAAGTTTTTTTAAATGTAGTACCCTTCATCCTGAAGCACAGAGGCTGTTGGTTCAATGCCCAGTCAGAACACATACAGGGACATCTCGACATTCCTGTCTCTCCCTCTCGTATTTTAAAAAAAAGTACCTGAATTTGTCTTGGTGTTTTTCTAGAAGAATGCCCAGCTCAGAAAAATGCCCAATGATTATTTCTTAAAAGGGTGAATTAAAGAATGAGTGAATCCTTCAGTTCTCAAGCTGCATATGTAAGATCCTCTGATGTGAGTGTAGGCTATTGATATATGCTTTAGGTAGAAAGATGTAGTGTGCACAAGTAGAAAGCAGGATGGTGTAACACAGAGTGAGCAGCTTTGATGCCTCAAAGGGTCTGAAGACAGTGTTTTTCTGCTTTACTCAGATAAGAAATTTCTAATCTTTTTAATTGCCTCACATGGTACACATCAGTTCTTAACTATTATACATTTTCTGGATACCAGAGAATACACTGGAGATCAATCTGCCTAGAATGTATCCCACATAGATAATAATCAACTTAGAAAGTTTGTATATTATTGTATTCATGAAGAGGTATGAGAAATAGTGATCCCTAGAAATGATGGTGTCCTGCTTACAAGGGTATAGCAAGTAAAATAACAGTTTACTAAGGTGAGTAAAATATCAGTTCTGTTACTGCTAGAAATATTGTTTACACACACGGCTTATCCTTTTCAGTTAACACTTGGTCAGTCAGGGGTGACAAAGAACATGGACACCTTGAATGATATCATCTAGACAAGAACACAGTGTTGGTGATACAGTACCCTCTACTCACACTCTCAACTGGGATAACTTCATGGGTCTTATCATAGCAAGAAAAGATTCTGATTTTGTGGGGTTTTAGGCTTATACAGTTTTAAACATTTCTTTAAGAAAAGTAAAGCAAATTATAAATATAACAGTATTTGCAGTATTTAGGTTAAAAAAGCAATCACATAAAATTAAAAGATATCTTACCATTTTGCAAACCTAAGTTTTACCAACATATTTAAATATATATTTATATTACTATGATCTTTTTCAGGGACACACAAAGGGTTCCCTATCTGGAGGCATGAGGTTTAATTTAGGCTTCATTTGCTCATGGTAAATCCATCTCTCTCAGTAAAAGATGTCCATCAACAGTGTCCAACCACCCTCTTGTATTCTTGGGATCAGATGAGAAGTTGGGTTCAATAGAACAAAATGTGAATTTTAGAAATCTGACCACTATTACTGAGGTTGAGAAGAATTTTCTTGTGGCTATAAAGGATGAAAAAATCAACATATAGCCTTGCCCAGAATGTGTTTTATGCATCCATATGGCTCTTTAGTTTTTGCAGAAGTTACTGATTTTTCTACTCTATTGTCAAGAACCAATACAGCTCCAGAATTCAGTCATGTAGTCATTTGCATTTGAGAGTTAGTAAAGATGTAATTGTTTTTACTTCTGATGTTAAATTATTAAATATTGCTCTTCATATTTGATGTCTTCTCCCCTCTCTCTTCAATACCCTCTAAGTCTCAGGAGGATAAATGTATATTTTACATTGATTTTGATCAAATGGCTTTTGCCCTGGGTACTATTAGATGGCCAGGTCATTGTAGCAATTATACAGCAGAATTTCCCAAGTGAACTTTTCATCTACTTATAATATAAAATCAATAATGTCTGAACAAGGACTGAGATGGCATTTTAATGTTTTTCAGAGGACATTTAGATAACTAAGCTGTCTCAGAAATGGTTTTAAGATCCATTTTTAAAATTGAGGGCAAAAAAATGTTTCCTTTGCCTTATTTGTAACCCTGAAAATATACCTTCCTAGGTAGTTAAAAACACATTTATCTAATTGTCTATGCTAATAAACTTCCAGCAAACTCTCTGTATTTTTTATTATAAATGGAAGACATACCATTATTTTACAAGATATACTTTATATAAGTATACAATATTCTTTATACATAATTAAAAACACAAAAATTTTCAACACTAAATTTGTAATCTATTTTACTGAGATACAATAAATAATCACATATTTAATACCATTTATTTTACATTACACATTTAAAGTTTAAAATGTCAGTTTTATTCAAATTTCACTTACAAATTTTATAATACCCTTTCTACAAGGTCATTTATAAACCTGAATTCTTCTCTCCTATAAAGCGTATAAAATCAGGTTATACATAAAGTAAAAATTTTCAATTTATTTTTTATAATAAAAATCAGGAAAAATAATATTCTTTGCTATCTACACTTCTAAGTACCTAAAGATAAATATTTCTCAATGGAAATCTCTTAAAACAACTTCTTTCTTTCATTTCATCAGAACTGCTGAATGTGAGATACCAGTGATTAATGTAGGCATCAGTTTCATCACTTGTTGCAAATTTACTGTAATATGCATAGACTAGTAAGTAAATTCAAAATATGCTCAGAAATTATTTCAAGCCAGTGACTTTCCATTGAACACTGTTAAACTGACAAATACTATAAAAGGTACAAAACTCCTTCGAGAAGCTCTTCATTTCAGACTGTGCCCAGAAGACCCAATTAATGCTTCAACTCATGCAATATTTACAGATTCTATGTAAGCAGGTCAGCTTGTAAAACTAACTTACCTCTATCAAGCACATCATTACATTACATGCCAGTGAATAGATATAAATTAACCAGTACTTCCTTGAGGAATTAATAAATCAACTAAATCCCTGTTGCATCCCAAAGGAATCACTTTTCTCTTTACATAAAGATTCTATATGAAGGTTTGTATAATAACTTACGATTGCCGTATCACTTAATTTATGAGACATAATTAATTACCTAAGTCCCTAATAATTTAAATTCCTAAAGCTACTCAAACTCATCATATAGTTAGTTCTTTCATACTATAAAGGTCATCACATTCTTAAATGATTAAACATATTTGAGTTTGCTATATATAAGTTATTTGTAAAGATCAATGATCAAGCTCTTTACAAAACTGTGGCTTAGAAAATTTTGAAAATGATAAGATAATATTTAAAATGTCACTTTTAACCTTTTAGCATTTCCAAAGTGTTTTATTATAATCTCAGTAAAGAATTTAAGTAGTGAGAATATCTGCTAACACTAAATTGGGTAAGTTAAATTAATATTTTTATTATAACTCATCAAGTTGGTTAGTATTTACTTATTATAACTCTTATTTGTAATCATAAAACTCTGATTAAAAAATTTGGCTAAGGTTGTACAATAAAGAGGGTCTTCAGACCTTAATTTTCCTGCTCAATTAAAACATGCTTGGACTTCTATAACTGGAAGTTTCTAGAACTGTTTTAGTTGTCTCAGGATACAATAGCAAGATATGTTATAACCTGTCTCTCTATCAACATTTATCTATTTACCAATTATAGTCATCCCTCGCCATATTGCAGTTCACTATTTGTAGTCTCACTATATCGTGGATTTTTTAATTGTAGATATATAATTTTGTATTGCAGATTTTTTCACTATATTGCAGGATTTTGCAGTATAGAGGTATTTACATATATTTCTTATTTTACTTTTGCAGTAAAATAAGAATTCTCTAGCCTAAATAAGGTTTATAAGAGTGTGGGGAGGGTTTATAAAGCTTTAAATTATATATAAATCATAAAATAAATATAATGCTGCTACTTAGCAGATTTTTGCTTATCGTGGGGGGGTTCTGGAACCTAACCCCCACAAATAGATAAGGGACCACTGTATTAATCACGCCATAGTAACTGTGAGAATAAATTAATATATGTTTATCTTGTATTCTTTCATAACTTTTATCTCTAATCTATTGCCTCCCTTTATGTAGCTGTTTCTTTTTCTTTGCAGGGTACCCTTGGATAGTTAGAACTTTGCAATATTGGGTTTAACATAGGTGATATAATTTTTAGGGTCTTAAAAAACATAAAGCACAATGATAAAGTTACCATGTTGGATTTGGCATAATGAGTATATAATAAAATATTTTTAGAAAAGATAAGGGCAAGAGACAAAAAATAATTTACAACAGAGTAACTAAACATTATCATGTTAGAATAAATTTCAATGTGGCTCAAAATCTTAGAAGTAATCAGATAAAGAAAAATTTTACTAAGAAAAGATTCAAAACTGTAACTTTGTAGAAATTGTTAAAAATTTCATAAATAAATTTTGAATATAAAGTTATTTCAAATAATATTTAAATGAAATAATACTTAGAAGTGAACCGAGAACCTGAAACCTTAAAAAAGATTGACAAGCCTCTGCTTAGGTACCTACCGAGTCAAGTTTCTTGCTATGAAACATATTCTATGCACACCAGCATATTATACTGCCAAATGCTACTACAGTATACTGTAACTAGTTACATGGTGTAAGAAAATCTCTGATTTTCAAGCAGTATGTTTTTCATGTTCTATGCTCTTTTAGTTGTTGAGAGTAGAACGGGCAAATTTCTCAAGTGTTATCAATACACTTGAAAACAAACATGCAGGTGGGTAACTAGCTACTTTCTACTTTGGGGTTAACATTAAATGCCATCAATCACTATGCTAGAATCAAAAGTTGGAAAAAAGAAACATGAATACAGGGAGTACATATTAAAATACATTAGAGTAAAAAATATAAAAACAACCCCTGGAATAACAATGCATAATGCATAAAATTAAATCTAGACCTGAATATATTCTTATCTTTATTAATTTGATGCTGATAATGACCAGTCCTGGCCAGAACAGCTTTAAAGTAAAGTACAAAACTACTGAGAAAGAAGAGGTATATTACATGAGTCAGTTAAAATGTGTACCAGTTTTTTCATGTGTGGGATTCTCTGAAAATTATGTAGCCATTTTTCAGACTCTAGGTGAAGATGGCAACATAAGAAGATCTTGAATTCACCTCCTCCCAGAACACTTTAAGTCTACAGTTACATATGGAACAATTTTCTTTCTTAAGAAAACCTAATGGCTGATTGAGTGATGACTACACACTAGACAAATGATAAGAATAGAGAGAAACTACAAAAACAGCCAGCAAACAATTTTAAAAATAGCAATAGGAACATACCCACTAATAATTACTTTAATTATAAATGGGCTAAATTCTCAAATCAAAACCAACAAAGTAATTGAATGAATAAAAAATAAAGACCTATCTATATGCTGCTTATAAGACTCACTTTATATGTAAGAACACAATCATACAGAAAGTGGAGAAATGGAAAGAATCATATTATCATCTCAATAGATTCAGAAAAACAGCATTTGACATAATTCAACATTCATGTATAAAAAAATCTTTAAAAAATGCCCATAGAGAAAAGTACTCAACATTAAAAGGCCACATATGACAAGCTTATAGCTAACATCATACTCAAAAGTACAAAGTTGAAAGCTTCTTCTTTAAGATTAGAAATGAGAGAGCAGTTCACTGTCACCACTTTTTTTTCAAAATAGTATTGGAAGCCCTAGCAAAAGAAAATAGGTAAGGAAAAAACAACAACATCCAAATTGATAAGTAAGAAGTAAAACTGTAATATTTGTGAATAATGTATCATATATAGAAAACCCTGAAGGACCTATTAAAAAATTGTTTGACTAATAATCAAATTCAGTAAAATTGCAAGATAAAAAATCAATACTCAAAAAAAAAATTTTTTTTCTATTCACTGAAATGAAATAATCAGAAGAAACAAGGAACACAATCCCATTTACAATTGCACCAAAGAGAACAAAATACCTAGGAATAAATTTAACCAAGAAAGTGTAACACCTTTATATTTAAAACTACAAGATAATTAAAAAGAATTGAAAACAGACCCTGGTTGGTTGGCTCAGTCGTAGAACATCAGCCTGGCATGTGGATATCCCAGGTTTGATTCCCAGTTAGGACACACAGGAAAAGCGACCATCTGCTTTTCCACCCTTCCTTCTCCTCCTTCTCTCTCTCTCTTCTCCTTCTGCAGTCATGGTTCAGTTGGTTCTAGCACATAGGCCCAGAGCGCTGATGATGACTCTGTGGAGTTTCTGTCTCACACTCTAAAAATAGCTCAGGTATGAGCATGGCCCCAGATAGGCAGAGCATTGGCCGCAGATAGGGATGGCTGGGTGGATCCCAGTCAGGGTGCATGTAGAAGTCTGTCTCTCTATCTCTTCTCTTCTCATTTGGAAAAAGAGAAAAAAAATTAAAAACACAAAATAAATGAAAATATATTCTGTATTCATGGATTGGAAGAATCAATGTTGTTAAAATGTCCACATAAAATCAATGCATTCTATACATTTAATGATATCTCTATTAAAATTTTAATGGCATTTTTAAAAGAAATAGAACAAATAATGCAAAAATTTGTATGGAACCTCAAAAGATCTTGACTAGCCAAAACAATCTTGAGGAGAAGCAAAACTAAAGACAGTACACTTCTTAATTTCAAACTATATTGCATCTATAGTAACTAAAACAGCATGGTATTTGCATTAAAACAGACATGTGGCTCAATATATCATAATAGAAAAACCAGAAATAAGTCCATGAATATATAGTCAGCTAATTCATGACAAAAAAGTCAAGAATATCAATAGAAAAAGGACAGTCTCTTAAATAAGTAATGTTAAAAAAGTTGAACAGCTACATGCAAAAATAAAAAAGGGGAACTGGACCTCTGACAGTATACACAAAATGTATTAAAGACTTGAATGTAAGACCTGAAAACATAAAACTCCTAAAAGTAAACATAAATAATAGGCTCTTTGGCAATATTTTTTTAAAATCCAAAACCAAAGGAAAAGCAACAAAAGCAAAAATAAATAAGTGGAATTATAACATACTAAAAACCCTCTGCACAGATGAGGCAGCAACAAAATAAAAAGGCAACCTACAGATTGGGGAAAAAAGGCAAGTCCTATATATGATAAAAGGTTAATGTCCAAAATAAGTATTCAGACAACTCAAAAGCAAAAAGTAAAAAGAATAAATAAAATAAAATTCTAATTTCAAAACAAAGATGATCTAAATATATGTTTTCTTTTTTTTTAATTTTTTTTTTATTAAATTTAATGCAGTGACATTGATAAATCAGGGTACATATGTTGAGAGAAAATATCTCTAGATTATTTTGACATTTGATTGTGCTGTATACCCCTCCCCCAAAGTTAAATTGTCCTCTGTCACCTTCTATCTGGTTTTCTTTGTGCCCCTCCCCTCCCCTAACCCCTCTCTCCTTCTTCACCCCCTCCCCCCTCCCCCAACCTCCCGCCCCTGTTGCCATCACATTCTTGTTCATGTCTCTGAGTCTCAGTTTTATGTCCCTTCTATGTATGGATTCATCTTAGTTTTTTTTTTTTTTTTCTGATTTACTTATTTCACTCCGTATAATGTTGTCAAGGTCCATCCATGTTATTGTAAATGATCCGATGTCATCATTTCTTATGGCTGAGTAGTATTCCATAGTATATATGTACCAAAGCTTTTTAATCCACTCGTCCTCTGACGGACACTTGGGTTGTTTCCAGATCTTCGCTATTGTGAACAATGCTGCCACAAACATGCAGGTGCATTTCTCCTTTTCGAGCCGTTCTATGGTGTCCTTGGGGTATATTCTTAAAAGTGGGATAGCTGGGTCATAAGGCAGTTCGATTTTCAGATTTTTGAGGAATCTCCATACTGTTTTCCACAGTGGCTGCACCAGTCTGCATTCTCACCAGCAGTGCAGGAGGGGTCCCTTTTCTCCACATCCTCGCCAGCACTTATTCTGTGTTGTTTTGTTGATAAGCGCCATTCTGACTGGTGTGAGGTGATATCTCATTGTGGTTTTAATTTGCATTTCTCTAATGATTAATGATGTTGAGCATTTTTTCATATGCCTATTGGCCATCTGTATGTCCTCTTTGGAGAAGTGTCTATTCATCTCTTTTGCCCATTTTTGGATTGGGTTGTTTGTCTTCCTGGTGTTGAGTTTTACAAGTTCTTTATAAATTTTGGTTATTAACCCCTTATCAGACGTATTGTCAAATATGTTCTCCCATTGTGTAGTTTGTCTTTTTATTCTGTTCTTGTTGTCTTTAGCTGTGCAAAAGCTTTTTAGTTTGATATAGTCCCATTTGTTTATCCTGTCTTTTATTTCACTTCCCCATGGAGATAAATCAGCAAATATATTGCTCCGAGAGATGTCCGATAGCTTACTGCCTATGTTTTCTTCTAAGATACTTATGGTTTCACGGCCTACATTTAAGTCTTTTATCCATTTTGAGTTTATTTTTGTGAGTGGTGTAAGCTGGTGATCTAGTTTCATTTTTTTGCAGGTAGCTGTCCAATTTTCCCAACACCAATTGTTAAAGAGGCTGTCTTTACTCCATTGTATTTCTTTACCTCCTTTGTCAAATATCAGTTGTCCATAGAACTGTGGGTTTATTTCTGGGTTCTCTGTTCTGTTCCATTGATCTATATGCCTGTTCTTATGCCAGTACCAGGCTGTTTTGAGTACAACGGCCTTGTAGTATAACTTGATATCAGGAAGTATGATACCTCCCACTTTATTCTTCTTTTTTAAGATTGCTGAGGCTATTCGTGTCCTCTTTTGGTTCCATATAAATTTTTGGAATATGTGTTCTATATCTTTGAAGTATGTCATTGGTATTTTAATTGGTATTGCATTGAATTTATAGGTTGCTTTGGGTAATATAGACATTTTAATGATGTTTATTCTTCCCAACCATGAGCATGGTATATGCTTCCACTTGTTTGTATCTTCCTTGATTTCTTTTATCAATGCTTTGTAATTTTCCGAGTACAAGTCTTTAGTCTCCTTGGTTAAGTTTACTCCTAGGTACTTTATTTTTTTGGTTGTAATTGTGAAGGGGATTGTTTCCTTAATTTCTCTTTCTGACTGTTCATTGTTGGTGTATAAAAATGCTTCTGATTTCTGAGTATTGATTTTATATCCTGCCACTTTGCTGAATTTATTTATCAGGTCCAGTAGTTTTTTGACTGAGACTTTAGGGTTTTCTATATACAATATCATATCATCTGCAAATAATGATAGTTTTACTTCTTCTTTTACAACTTGAATGCCTTTTATTTCTTCTACTTGTCTGATTTCTGTGGCTAGGACTTCCAGGACTATGTTAAATAAGAGTGGTGAAAGTGGGCACCCCTGCCTTGTTCCTGATCTTAAGGGGATTGCTTTTAATTTTTGCCCATTGAGTATGATGTTGGCTGTGGGTTTCTCATAGATGGTTTTTATCATGTTGAGGTATGTTCCCTGTATTCCCACTTTGCTGAGAGTTTTGATCCTGAATGGGTGCTGGATTTTATCAAATGCTTTTTCTGCATCTATTGAAATTATCATATGGTTTTTCTCCTTCTTTTTGTTTATGTGATGAATCACATTGATTGATTTACAAATATTGTACCAGCCTTGCCTCCCCAGAATAAATCCCACTTGATCATGGTGTATGATTTTTTCCATATATTGTTGGATCCAGTTTGCTAATATTTTGTTGAGGATTTTAGCATCTATATTCATCAGAGATATTGGCCTATAATTTTCTTTCTTTGTATTGTCTTTGCCTGGTTTTGGAATCAGAATTATGCTCGCCTCATAAAAGGAGCTTGGAAGTCTTCCTTCCTCTTGAATTTTTTGAAATAATTTGAGAAGGATAGGAGTTAGTTCTTCTTTGAATATTTGGTAGAATTCTGTTGTGAAACAATCGGGCCTTGGACTTTTCTTTGTTGGGAGTTTTTTGATAACTGTTTCGATCTCATTTGGTGTAATCGGTCTGTTTAGGTTTTCTGATTCTTCCAGATTGATTTTTGGAAGATTGTATGTTTCAAGGAATTTGTCCATTTCATCTAGGTTGTCTAGTTTTTTGGCATACAGTTTTTCATATTATTTTCTTACAATATTTTGTATTTCTGTTGTGTCAGTTGTTATTTCTCCTCTCTCATTTCTAATTTTATTTATTTGAGTCCTCTCTCTCTTTTTCTTGGTGAGTCTACTTAAAGGTTCATCAATCTTGTTTACCTTTTCAAAGAACCAGCTCCTAGTTTCATTGATCCTCTGTATTGTTTCTTTAGCCTCTATGTCATTTATTTCTGCTCTGATCTTTATTATTTCCTTCCTTCTACTACATTTGGGCTTTACTTGCTGTTCTTTTTCTAATTCTTTTAGATGCAGGGTTAAGTTGTTTATTTGAGCTTTTTCTAGCTTCTGAAAGTGTGCCTGTAGTGCTATGAACTTCCCTCTCAGCACTGCTTTCGCTGTGTCCCATAAATTTTGAGTTGTTGTATGCTCATTGTCATTCGTTTCTAGGAATTTTTTTATTTCTTCTTTGATCTCATTCTTAATCCATTCATTATTTAACACCCTGCTATTTAATTTCCATGTGTTTGAGAATTTTTCAGCTTTTCTGCTGTGATTCATTTCTAGTTTCATGCCGTTGTGATCGGAGAAAGTGCTTGATATGATTTCAGTCTTCTTAAATTTGTTGAGAGCACTTTTGTGCCCTAACATGTGGTCTATCCTAGAGAATGTACCATGAGCACTTGAAAAGAATGTATATTCTGCTGCTTTAGGGTGAAAGGTTCTGAAGATATCTATTAAATCGAGTTGATCTAGTGTTTCCAATAAGTCTGCTGTTTCTTTGTTAATTTTCTTTCTTGAGGATCTATCTAGTGATGTTAGTGGGGTATTGAAATCCCCTACTATTATAGTATTGCTGTTGATCTCGCCCTTTAAATCCATCAAAGTCTGTTTTATATATTTGGGTGCTCGTATATTAGGTGCATAGATATTTATAATAGTTATATCTTCCTGTTGGATTACTCCCTTTATCATTATGTAGTGGCCTTCTTTATCTCTTACTATATCCTTTGTTTTAAAGTCCAATTTGTCTGATATAAGTATTGCTACCCCAGCTTTTTTTTCATTTCTGTTTGCATGAAATGTTTTTTTCTATCCTTTTACCTTCAATCTATGTGTGTCTTTTGTTCTAAGGTGTGTCTCTTGTAGACAACATATGTATGGATCCTCTTTTCTTATCCACGCAGCTACCCTATGTCTTTTGATTGGATCATTTAATCCATTTACATTTAAGGTTATTATTGATATGTAGTTGTTTATTGCCATTTTCTTTTTTAAAGGTGTATTCCTTTTTTTGCTATATTCTTTTCCAACTTTGATCTGTTTACAACAGGCCCCTTAACATTTCATGCAGTGTTGGTTTGGTTGTAATGAATTCCTTGAGTTGTTTTTTGTCTGGGAAGCTTTTTATTTCTCCTTCGATTTTAAATAGCCTTGCTGGATAAAGGAGTCTTGGTTGTAGGTTCTTCTTCTGCATTACTTTGAATATTTCTTGCCATTCCCTTCTGGCCTCAAGTGTTTCTGTTGAGAAGTCGGATGTCATCCTTATGGGGGCTCCTTTGTAGGTGATAACTTTTGTTTCTCTTGCAGCTTTTAATATTTTCTCTTTATCGCTTAGCTTTGGTATTTTAATTATGATGTGTCTTTGTGTAGGTTTCTTTGGGTTTCTCTTTAATGGAGTTCTCTGTGCTTCTTGGACTTGTGAGACTTTCTCTTGCATTAATTTAGGGAAGTTTTCAGTTATGATATGATTGAACAATGTCTCTATCCCTTGTTCTTTTTCTTCTTCTTCAGGAACCCCTATGATGTGGATGTTATTTCTCTTCATGTTATCACAGAGCTCTCTAAGTGTTTCCTCTGACTTTTTGAGTCTCTTTTCTCTTTTCTTCTCTGCTTTCATGCCTTCATTCCAGTTGTCCTCCATCTCGCTGATTCGATCCTCAGCTGTATCCATCCTGTTTTTAATTCCTTCCATTGTGGTCTTCATTTCTGATATTGTATTTGTCATCTCTGACTGATTCTTTTTTAATATTTCAATATCCTTTTTTATACTTGCTATTTCTTTATTTAGGTTTTCAAACTGCCCCTCCATTGTTGTTCTAAAATCCCTAAGCATCCTTACAATCATTATTTTGAACTCCGCATCTGGAAGTTTGATTATTTCCATATCACTCAGCTCATCTCTCAGAGGTGTCTCTTATGGTTTCATTTGGGTTGCAGTCCTTTGTCTTCTCATCATGGTGTTTTATTTGTAGAGTTGGTTGAGTCTAGGCTTGGTGTTGTCTGCCTCCAGTTTTCAGTTGTGTTATTTCTAGGTCTTCTTGGGTTGGTATCAGCTATTATTTGTAATCCACTTTCGGATTTGGGCAGCTTTGAAGTCTTGATTTGTTTGTTTTCTTAACAGGTGATAGTCTTGTTAACTGATCTCAGCAGGGGGCTTCCTTGAAACTGTAACCAGGAATGCTGTGGGTGTAACCTGAGATGCTGAAGGTCTCTTCCACCAACTAATCTCACTGGGGGCAGGGTTTTTTCTCAGCTTCAGTAGGGGGAGGTGTATCTCAGATCTCCATGGAGACCTGAGTTACTGCCCCTCCTTCCCACTTCTTGTTTTCAGCTGTGTCTTGTTGCCCTGATTGGAGCTGGAATGATGTCCGGAGATCTCTGATCCGGAAGCACTTCAGCTCTGTTTTGTGAAAGGTTCAGTCCCTCCCCCAGCTATGGCCACCTCCAGCACGAATGAGTCAGCTTTTTTATTTCATTTATTGCATACCTTATCCCCTCACAGTCTGTCCCTCTCCTTGTCCTTTCCACTTGGGAGATAAGCTGGTCTTTTCAACCCACCTTGCTCCCTGGTCGTCAGGTAAGTGGCTGTGAGCAGCAGTTTCTGCTCTTTTTCCTCTGTGAAATCCTCTCCGGGCTCTCAGCCTCACCCTCCCCCCCTCCGTTCCTGCAAGCAGAGGAGACTCAGGCACTCCTTACCAGGATTATTGTGGCTTCCTCTTTGCTCCTTGGTTTTGAGAGCTGTTCCTGCAGTTCAGTGTTGGTTTTTCATGCCGACTTTTCCCAAATTGATTTGTATTCCAGTTTGGTGTTGAGAGCTTGCCATCTGTGCATCCGCCTACTCTGCTGCCATCTTCTAAATCTTAAATTTTTTTTTTATTCATTTTTTTAGAGAGAAGAGACAGAGAAAGAGACAGAGAGAAAAGGGGGAAGGAGCAGGAAGCATCAACTCCCATATGTACCTTGACCAGGCAAGCCCAGGGTTTCAAACCGGTGACCTCAGCATTTGAAGTTGACACTTTATCCACTGCGCCACCACAGGCCAGACTAAATATACATTTTCTAAAGAAGACATACAGCTGACCAATGGATAAATAAAAAGATGCTCAACATAATTTATTATCAAGAAAATGAAAATCAAATTACAATAAGATATAAATTTACAACCTTAGCAGCTATTTATTATAAGAAACGTAATTATCAAGTGTTGGTGAAGATGTAGAGAAAAGGAAACCTTTATGCACTGTTGATAGTAATGTAAACTGATGCAATCATTATGGAAACATTAAGGAGTTTCTTCAAAAATTACAAATAGAACTACCATATTGCCACTACACAAGGGAACCCTCGTGTAGTGTAAAGTGAAAATGAAGATTGGCACAGCCGCTGTGGAAAGCAGTATGGAGTTACTCAAACATTTAAAAATGGAACTGTCTTATGACTCAGCAATTCTAATTCTGGGATTTTATCCAAAGAAACCCAAAACACTAATTGGAATTAATATATATTGCCATTGTTCACTGCAGCACTATTTACAATAGCCAAAATTTGGAAACACCTGAAATGAAGGTGGTACATTTATTTACACAATGGAATTCTATGCAATTTTTTATAAAAAGAAAGAAATCTTACATTTTGAAACAGCATGGATAGAACATGCTAAAGTGAAATAAGCCAGGCAGTGAAAGAAAAGTGCCATATGAACACATATTTTAAAAATCATGTTGTGACATGCATTGCAAAGTAAACAGGGTCCACCTATCCTTGGATGTTGGATATAAGAATGTCAGTCAATTGCCTGACCGCTGGTGGCGCAGTGGATAAAAAAATCATCGACCTAGAATGCTGATGTCATCTGTTCGGAACCCTGGGCTTGCCTGGTCAACGTACATATGGGAGTTGATGCTCCCTTCTCTTCTCCCCTTCTCTTTCTTTCTTCTCTCTCTAAAAATGATAAATAAAATCTAAAAAAAAAAGTTATAAAGAAGAATGCCAATAAGTGGTATGAGTAATTTTCTTTCTAAGGGAATTTATAAATGAATTAAACCAGAGACCATTTCTTGTGGACCATTAAATTACAGGGTTTCTTATTCAATTTTATTAGGATCCTTAGGGTAAAATTCTAAGTAATTACCATTGATTAAAAAAAACAGGCAGAAAATTAAATTCTTATCAATATATTGTATTATAATCTTTTGCCTTCTCAGAATGGTCCAGGAAGAAATTAAGCATTTGGGATAAAATAAAAAAAGTTTTTGCAACTGACATAAGATATACATGTCTGGATTTCATCACAACACTAGATTATATAAAGTGTTAACATGATTTGGCAATCAAATATGCTATTGGTCTTAAAAGTATTGTAATACCATAAATTGTTTTCAACAAAGTCCATAGTTGAGATTATATAATTATAATTCTTTCTACTTTAAGCAGGAAACTTTTCTTTCTTGATCTTAGTGTTTGATTGGAATAGGGGTCCCCAAACTTTTTACACAGGGGGCAGTTCACTGTCCCTCAGGCTGTTGGAGGGCTACCACATACAGAGCTCCTCTCACTGACCACCAATGAAAGAGGTGCCCCTTCTGGAAGTGCGGCGGGGGCCGGATAAATGGCCTCAGGGGGCCATAGTTTGGGGACGCCTGGATTGGAATATCAAACAGAAAATTATGATAATGTGACATCATGTAGCTTTAGAATACTGACAATTTATTTCATACAGTACAAACTATAAAGAAAATTGTGCTATGTAAAGAGCCTTCCCCATATAGTACTATTTGTTCTATCCACGTGAAATATGGTCCTCACTAATATTACAGTTTGGGGCTGAAGAACAAAATGAGAGAGACTAATTGTGTTTTTAGTATATCCACAGAACAAAGATTGAGATCTGGCCTGGATATATTCTTCCTGGATTTCTTATATATCATTTTTATACTGATAGATTACTGTGATATACTGTACTTCGTGGATAATACAGGAATAAATTTATGTTCCTGGTTAGCAGTTTGTGAATGCATTCTTTAGAATTTATCAGTTTCAGATACAATAGTATAAGTACAGAAATATAAGCTGAATGCCATTAAACCTCGTATATTTGACTAATGTCATTTTTGTTAAAGTTTTTTTTTGATAACCTTCCCTTTTTCTCATGCTCCAAGAATTTTACTATCCTTTCTATTTTCACTCAATTCAAATGAATTATGATTGTGGTGCATAATAATATTCAGGTAAGATATTCTATACATCAAATTCCCTGGCGTGGACAGCAGGCAAAATATTTTTCATTAATGTGTACTTTAAGGTGCTTGGTGGTATTTTATGAAAACCTTTGTATATTGACTAAAAAAAATGAAACATGAACAGTTGTGTAATCTAGTATTACCTAAATAACATCAAATTCTGCATGGGATGTATTACTTAATACATGAATATAATTTCAAATGCCTAAAAAGTGTAAATATTTTGAAAAAATAACAGATATTTATTTACATGAAGCTGAAAGGTGTATTTTAGAAATACCTTGATGTCTGACATCTTAGACACAGTTTTGAATATCCTGTCCCCACATCCGGTGAGACTGACATAAAAAAGGAGAACTGAGATGTTACCAAACTCATTGCATATGTAGGAAGCAGATATACTTCATATCAAAATATATTCACTGCTTTAACATCAAATGTAACAAAATCAAAAGTAGTTAGCAAATTACTTACCAGTATTTTAGATCAACTTCTTGTTTACATATGAATTCATTATTAGCCATTTCATAAACCTATTTTATATTTTACTTTTTTCCAAAATGGAAATCATTGCATAAATTAAAAACAGCTAGAAAATGCAAAATGATTAATTTTCTTAGACTCTCATAGGACTGAGTCCATACAGTGTAATGTTTTGAAGATTTCAGAGACCTTGAAATGACATGAATGTATTTTGTATGTGGACAGACATGAATCTTTTGAAGCCAGAGGACAGGTTGTGATAGTGTTATAAAGTAGCGTACTTTATAATTCCACAGGTTACGTAGAGACACCAAGGCAGAATATAAAATTTTTACGAAGAGATTTATTAATAAGCTGGCTACATATGACTTACATGGGGTATAGCTGACCCAAATCATGTAGCCTCGAATATAGCTCTGAGGCTAGTTATATACACTTGATCACATATAGGTTGAGGGGAACCAGAGGGAGCTTACATGATGTCAGAGGATAAGCATCTGTAAATCACCCATTAAGGAGAAAGAGAGGGGAGAGGAAAGGGCTATTTAAATCTCTCTTCCCTCTCCTGCATTCCTGGCTGGCTGTTTATCTTCTTCCTCACAGGTGTGGGGAAGGGAGAGATCCAAGTCTCCTTTCTCCTTCCATTCAAAACCTAGTACTAAAACATTTTTATTTACAATATAATAGCCCTTTCTAAGCATAAATGTGATTGGCCATTTTAAGCTGGTGTAAATCACACACAAGTATAAAAATTATATTTACAAAATCTCTCTGAATGCTTGGCCTAAGTCATAAAATGCCTTTTAAGCCTCTTAGTAAAAGGGGGTTTCTTATCTCAGTATATAGTATGTTCTTGTAAGCCAGAAAGTTCCACATTCTTCTCCCTCCATTCTCCACAGAAAAAAAGGGGGCAAGAAACCTGACTCTTTCTTCTAAAATATTATTTTTTTCAATTCCTCGGCACCTTATTACAATAGTTATAATAATAGTCCTTCTAAAGATGTCCATCTCTTAATCCTAGAACCAACGGTTATGTTATGCTACATTGAAATGGAGAATTGAGGTTGCTAATCTACTGGATTAAGATTTAAGATTTAAGGCCTGACCTGTGGTGGCACAGTGGATAAAGCGTCGACCTGGAAATGCTGAGTTCACCGGTTTGAAACCCTGGGCTTGCCTGGTCAAGGCACATATGGGAGTTGATGCTTCCAGCTCCTCCCCCCTTCTCTCTCCCTGTCTCTCTCTCTCCCTCTCTCTCTCCTCTCTAAAAATGAATAAATAAATAAAAATAAAATCTTTAAAAAAAAAGATTTAAGATTTAAGACAGGATATTATTTAGAATTATATGGATAGGTCAGAGGCAGCCACAACGGTCCATGAAAGTGAGAAAGGGAGACCGAAGATTGATGTACTATAAGAAGAACTCAGCTCACCTTCATTAACTCTCAAGATAAAGGACTAAGTGCATCCTCTGGAAACTGAAAAAAAGACAAGGGAAGAAATCTTACACAGTGCCCACAGAAAGGAAGCAGCCCTGGCTACACACTGGCTCTAGTCCAGGAAGACCTGTGTCAAACCTCAGGCCTACACACTATAAAAAAAAAATAGATGGTGTTGTTTAAATCACTAAGTTGAGGTAACTTGCTACAACAGTCAGAACACCTAATATAAACATTAAAGAACAGACCTGGACCCTAAGGAGGGACAGATAGGTACCAGCAAGGAACAAGTGTTCCCAAGCATTAATTTATGATGGTAGATGCATTTGAGAATACATGAGTTAATAAGATAATACAGCTGCATTTTCTTAAACAAATTACTAATGGCTCAGTATAGAATAGCATGAAAAATTGAAGTCCTGGATACTTACAGATATAGAAGAACATCTGAATTCTTGTTTTTCCTCACAAACTTTATAGGCAATCATATGAAAAATCACTGAGAAACATGCTCTGTTGTACTGGTTAAGAAAAGGGCAAAGCAGCTATTGTTGAAATTCTAAGATGCAACCCCTATCTCTCCTATAGAAAATAAATTTTAATTTTGGGGGGAAAGGGGAACAAAATCTGCCACCTTAGAAAATAGTGGAAACCTCTTGAAACTATATGCTATTTTTAAAAAAAACCCTATTTTTTTCTCTTTTAAAAAAATTATTTAGATAATTAAATTTAAAGGGGTGACATTGATCAATAAAAATACATAGGTTTCAGGTAAACATTTTTATAGCATTTGAACTGTTGACTATTTGGGTGCCATCACCCAAAGTAAAAACATTTTCCATCATCTTATATTTGTCCCTCTTTACTCCCTTCCTCCGACCCCTACTTCTACCTCCTCTCCCAGTAACCACTTCATTTTTAAAATTCTTACCAAATTGGAGTCTTCCAAACTCTTTTCAACAAACCTACAACTGCTGAGGGAAATTTCTATTAAATAAGCATGAATGTTTATGACTTCACATATAATGAAAACCTATTAGTTTAAAAGATACCTGCAGAGTGTTTCACATTGTTTTCAAAGTCAAGGTTACTATGTTAGGGTTGGGTTAAGGTTACAAATAAGATTAGCTTTAGAAGTAAGATTAGTTTATATTTTGACTTTAAAGTTAGAGTTTGTGTTATTAGTTTTTTTTTTAAATAAATTTTTATTAAATTTAATGGAGTGACATCAATAAATCAGGGTACATATGTTCAAAGAAAACATGTCCAGGTTATCTTGTCATGTTGCATACCCATCACCCAAAGTCAGATTGTCCTCCGTCACCTTCTATATAGTTTTCTTTTTGCCCCTGCCCTTCCCCCTTCCCCTCTCCCACCCTCTCCTCCATCCCCCACCCCCCGTAACCACCACACTCTTGTCCATGTCTCTTAGTCTCATTTTTATGTCCCACCTATGAATGGAATCATGCAGTTCTTGTTTTTTTCTGATTTACTTATTTCACTCTGTATAATATTATCAAGATCCAACCATTTTGTTGTAAATGATCTGATGTCATCATTTCTTATGGCTGAGTAGTATTCCATAGTGTATATGTGCCACATCTTCTTTATCCAGTCATCTATTGCAGGGCTTTTTGGTTGTTTCCATGTCTTGGCCACTGTGAACAATGCTGCAATGAACATGAGACTACATGTGTCTTTATGTATCAATGTTTCTGAGTTTTGGGGGTATATACCCAGTAGAGGGATTGCTGGGTCATAAGGTAGTTCTATTTTCAGTTTTTTGAGGAACCACCATACTTTCTTCCATAATGGATGTACTACTTTACATTCCCACCAACAGTGAATGAGGGTTTCTTTTTCTCCACAGCCTCTCCAACATTTGCTATTACCTGTCTTGTTGCTAATCTAACAGGTGTGAGATGGTATCTCATTGTAGTTTTGATTTGAATTTCTCTAATAACTAATGAAGATGAGCATCTTTTCATATATCTGTTGGCCATTTGTATTTCTTCCTGAAAGAAGTGTCTGCTCATGTCCTCTTCCCTTTTTTTTATTGGGTTTTTTTGTTTGTTTGTTGTTGAGTTTTATGAGTTCTTTGTATATTTTGGATATTAAGCCCTTATCTGAGCTGTTGTTTGAAAATATCATTTCCCATTTAGTTGGCTGTCTGTTTATTTTGTTGTCAGTTTCTCTTGCTGAGCAAAATCTTCTTAGTCTGATGTAGTCCCATTCATTTATCTTTGCCTTCACTTCTCTTGCCTTTGGAATCAAATTCATAAAATGCTCTTTAAAACCAAGGACCATGAGTTTAGAACCTATATCTTCTTCTATGTACTTTATTGATTCAGGTCTTATATTTAGGTCTTTGATCCATTTTGAATTAATTTTAGTACAAGAGGACAAACTGTAGTCGAGTTTCATTCTTTTGCATGTGGCTTTTCAGTTTTCCCAGCATCATTTGTTGAAGAGGCTCTCTTTTCTCCATTGTGTGTTGTTGGCTCCTTTATCGAAAATTATTTGACCATATATATGTGGTTTTATTTCTGGACTTTCTATTCTGCACCATTGATCTGAGTTTCTATTTTTCTGCCAATACCATGCTGTTTTGATTGTCATAGCTCTATAATATAGTTTGAAGTCAGGTATTGTAATACCCCCAGCTTCATTCTTTTTCCTTAGGATTGCTTTGGCTATTCGGGGGTTTTTATAGTTCCATATAAATCTGATGATTTTTGTTCCATTTCTTTAAAAAATGTCATTGAAATTTTGATGGGATTACATTAAATCTGTATATAGCTTTGGGTAGTATGGCCATTTTGATTATATTTATTCTTCCTATCCAAGAAAAAGAAATATTTTTCCATCTCATTGTATCTTTTTAGGTTTCCCTTAACAATGCTTTGTAGTTTTCATTATATAGGTCCTTTACATTATTTGTTATGTTTATTCCTAGGTATTTTTTTTTTTTTTTTTTTTGCAATCGTGAAGCGAAATATTTTTTTGAGTTCAGTTTCTAATGTTTCATTGTTGGCATATAGAAAGGCTATGGACTTTTGCATATTAATTTTGTATCCTGCGACCTTACTGTATTGGTTTATTGTTTCTAGTAATCTTTTGGTGGAGTCTTTGGACTTTTCAATGTATAAGATCATATCATCTGCAAAAAGTGATACCTTTTCTTTTTCTTTTGATATGGATGACTTTTATTTTTTATCTTGTCTGATTGCTCTGGCTAGAACTTCTAGCACCACATTAAATAAGAGTGGAGAGAGTGGACAATCCTGTATTATTCCTGACTTAAGGGGGAAAGTCCTCAGTTTTATGCCATTTAATATGATGTTAGCTGATGGTTTATTATATATGGCTTTTATCATTTTGAGATATTTTTCTTCTATACCTATTTTGTTGAGTGTCTTAAAGTTTTGTTGTATTTTATTGAATGCCTTCTGTGCATCTATTGATAAGATCATGTGGTTTTTGTTCTTTGTTTTATTGATACGGTGTATTATATTAACTGTTTTATGTATGTTGAACCATCCTTGAGATTCTGTGATGAATCCCGCTTGATCATGATGTATTATTTTTTTAATATGTTATTGTATTTGATTTGCTAGTATTTTGTTTAGTATTTTAGCATCTGTATTCATTAGAGATATTGGTCTGTAGTTTTCTTTTTTTGTGCTGTCCTTGCCAGGTTTTGGTATGAGGGTTATGTTGGACTCATAAAATGTGTTTGGAAATATTGCTTCTTCTTCAATTTTTTGGAAGACTTTGAGGAGAATAGGAATCAAGGCTTCTTTGAATGTTTGATAGAATTCACTAGTGTAACTGTCTGGGCCTAGACTTTTATTTTTGGGGAGGTGTTTAATAGTTTTTTCTATTTCCTTCCTGCTAATTGGTCTGTTTAGGCTTTCTGCTTTTTCATGACTCAGTCTAGGAAGGTTGTATTGTTCTAGGAATTTATCCATTTCTCCTAGATTTTTGAATTTGGTGGCATATAGTTTTTCATAGTATTTTACACTAATTCTTTGTATATCTATAATGTCTGTGGTGATTTCTCCTCTTTCATTTTGGATTTTGTTTATATGAGTCCTTTCTCTTTTTTCCTTGGTGAGTTTAGCCAAGGATTTGTCAATTTTGTTGATCTTTTCAAAGAACCAGCTTCTTGTTTTATTAATTTTTTCTATAGTTTTTCTGTTCTCTATTTCATTTATTTCTGCTCTGACTTTTATTATTTCCTTGCTTCAGCTGGTTTTGGGTTGTTTTGTTCTTCTATTTTAGTTCCTTAAGGTGTGAGGTTAAGTGGTTTACTTGGGATCTCTCTTGATTGTCCATAGGCCTGAAGTGATAGAAACTTCCCTCTTATTACTGCTTTTGCTGCATCCCAAAGATTCTGATATGTCGTATTGTCATTTTCATTTGTCTGTATATATCCTTTGATCTCTATGCTTATTTCTTCTTTGACCCATTGATTTCTTGAAAGTATGTTGTTTAGTTTCCACATTTTTGTGGGCTTTTTTTCCTCTTTTTTGCATAGGAAAAATTTCTCCAGTTGAATTCTAGTTTCAAGGCTTTATGATCAGAAAATATGATTGGTACAATTTTGATTTTTCTGAATTTGATAATGTTATTTTTGTGGCCCAACATATGGTAAATTCTTGAGAATGATCCATGTACACTGGAGAAAAATATATACTCTATTGCTTTGGGATGAAATGTCCTGTAGATGTCTATTATATCCAGGTGCTCTAGTGTTTTCTTTAAGGCATATATATCTTTATTGATTTTCTGTTTGGATGAATGATCTAGAGCCATCAGCAACATATTGAGGTCTCCAAGTATGATTGTATTTTTGTCAGTTTTTGTTTTTTAGGTCAATAAGTAGCTGTCTTATATATTTTGGTGCTCCTTGGTTTGGTGCATGTATATTAAGAATTGTTATGTCTCCTTGATTCAGTGTTCCCTTAATCATTATGAAATGACCATTTTTGTCTCTGAGTACTTTTGCTGTCTTGTAGTCAGCATTATTAGATATGAGTATTGTTACACCTGCTTTTTTTGGATGTTATTTGCTTGGTGTATTGTTTTCCAGCCATTCACTTTAAATTTGTTTTTATCCTTGTTGCTAAGATGTGTTTCTTATAGGTAGCATACAGTTGGATTTTCTTTGTAGTCCATTCTGCTACTCTGTGTCTTTTTATTGATGAATTTAATCTGTTTACATTTAGTGTAATTATTGACACTTGTAGGTTCCCTATTGCTATATCTTAAATTGCTTTCTGTTAGTTTTGTATCTTGTTTTATTATTCTCCTTTGTTTTTTTATCATTTGTTTTTGTTTGGTTGTATTCCATACTTCTTTCCTCTGTTGCTATCTTTTTAAAGCTTGTACTTCTGTGGTGGTTTTTTCAAGGGTGGTTACCATTAAGTAATGAAAAGGGTACCTACCATGTTCATTGTAGTACACTATCTCATGAGTGTTTCTCCACTCCATCGTTCTTTACTACTATTAATCTCCGTCCTTTCCCCTTTTTTTCTGCTTTTGTTGTCACAGTTTAAATTTGGTTTGATTGTGTTCTTGGTGGAGCTTTTACTTGTGGTTTTGTTGTGTTTTGTTTTTTTTATCTGGTTGGAAAACCCTCTTTAGCATTTCCTGGAGTGGGGCTTTTCTGATGATAAATTCCTTCATCTTTTCTGTATCTGTGAATGTTTTTATTTCTCCTTCATATTTGAAGGATAGCTTTGATGTGTATAGTATTCTTGGCTGGAAGTTCCTCTCTTTCAGGACTTAAATATTGGGATCCACTCTATTTTTGCTTGTAGAGTTTCTGCTGAGAAATTTGATGATAATCTAATAGGCCTTCCTTTATATATTGTATTCTTTTCCCTGGCTGCCTTGAGAATTTTTTTGTTGTTGTTGGTTTGTGCCAGTTTTATTACAATGTGCCTTGGAATAGGTTTATTGGGGTTAAGAAAACTCATTGTTCTGTTTGCTTCTTGAATTTGAGGCTTTAGTTCTTTCTATAGACTTGGGAAGTTCTCATCTATTATTTGTTTGAATATGTTCTCCATTTCAATTTCTCTCTCTTTTCCTTTTGATATACCTATTATTCCTATGTTAGTCTTTTTGATGGAGTCAGACTGTGCCTGTAGTGCTTTCTTATTATTAAAAATTTTTTAATCTCTCTCTTCTTCTCTCTGTTGTGCCTCAAGTTGCTTGTCTTCTATATCACTAATCCTACCTTCTATCTGGCCTGTTCTATTAGCTAAGCTTGTTACCTTGTTTTTCAGTTGATGAATTGAATTTTTCATCTCTGATTTGTTTTTATAGTTTCAATTTTCTTGGTAATATATTCTTTGTGTTCATTGAGTTGTTTTCTGAGCTCCCTAAATTGCCTTTTTGTGCTTTCTTGTATATCTCTGAGTATTTTTAGGATTTCTATTTTAAATTCTCTGTCATTTAGCTCCAAGGTTTTCAATATATTAAATTTTTTCTCCATAGATTTTTCCTCATCTATCTGTGCTACATCTCTCTTTTGTATTCATAATATTCAATTTTCTTTGAGGCATCTGAGGGTGGTTTTGTTGATAGCACTAATGAGAATTAATAAAGGATAAAAAGTAAAAAAATGAAAAAGAAAATTAATTATTTCACTCTTCTTTTCTTCTCCTTTCCCCTCCTCCTTGAGAAAATATTGTAATAAACTGTGAATTATATTGTGCTAAATAGAAGAAAAACTACCTATAAGGCAGGGGGAAAAAGGAGGTAGGGACCCACAAATGCAAAAAAGGAAAAAATTTGGGTCAAGTATAAAATGATTTGCTTGTAAGTGATGGTCAACTAAGAGATATAATGAGAGAAATAAGAGGAAAACAGAAAAAAGGAAAAAAATTACTATTGTATTAAGTGGAGCAAAAAACTAAGTAGAATGGAGAGCCAGGGTTGGGTGAAATATAATGAGTTAAAAAGTGAAGTCAAAAGCACCCAAAATGCTACAAAGAAAAATAATTTGAGTCCCAAATAAAATAATTTGTTCATGATTGAGGATTGAATGAGAGGAAAAGTAAAGGAGAAAAGAAGATACTAATAGAAAGGGAGAAAAAAGAAAAAGGAAAAAGGAAAAAAAGATAAAAGAAAAAACAAAGAGAGAGGAGAGTTAAGGGTTTTGGAGTGTAACCCTCATAGAAAGAAAGGAAGAAAAAAAGAAAGAAAATGGGAGATGTAACACTTATGAGTAGAGTAGTTCAGAAGGGGAAAGAACAAGACGGGCAGAGAATAAACAGACCAAGGTGGAGGAGGAAAAGAAAATAAAGACAAGAAGATGAAAGAAATAAAAAGAAATGGAAAAAGTTATAAAGTCTGTGGATTTTTCTTCAATTTGAGAGGTTATCTTGCTTTTTCTTTCTTCTCCCTCTTCCTGGTTGGTGACTGTGTACCCTAGGTTCTGCCCCTGTGGCACGCTTAGGTAGAAAGTTGCAGTTGATTAGTCTCTATGGCGATGTCATATATTAGGCCTCAGTCTCGTTGGTAGTAGAGGCTTGTTAACATTTGTAGGCTAGGACAATGAGAGAGTCCATTTTCCCAGAGCCTCTCTCCTAGTCTCTCCTTCAGGAATTAGCAGCCTGATGATCCAGCTATGAGGTTGCCATTGCCTCTGACTGGAGCATAAGAGGCTCAAAGAGCTGGCAAATCCCCACTCTATCCCCACTCTGAGCAGGGCTCTGGGTAAGACTCTCTCAGTCAGAGCCGCCAGCATAATCAGGCAGGGCTGGGAACCAATTGCTCTCAAGCTGCCTTTTTATGAGCCTCCAGGCGTATTCAGTATGCCTCAGCACTCTCCCCAGGCTTTTTGCACTTTTTCATCTGTTTTGGCTGGGAAAAATATGCCCTAGTTGCTACCTGCAGAACAGGAGGTCTTAAAAGCTGCCAGGTCCCTCTTTTTAATGTATAGCCCTGAGTATGAAAGCTCCATCAATCAGAAGTTGTCCCCACCCCCACGTGCATAGCAAGAGGCAATCAAACATATCACACCTCTTGTCTTAGATTGCTGAACTGAGAGAGATTTTGTCAGTTAGAGCTACATAGGTCAGTTGGGAGGTGAGAAGACTGTGGGTTAAGCTAATTTCAGTGATTGGATCTGCAGATCTATTCCAAGACAGACTGCAAGCTGCTTTTGCGCCCATCCCCCTAATGCTTTTGTATTTTTTTCTTCCCTGGGATGTTAACTTGAATGGCTGGGTGAGGCACCCTGCCCATCCAGAGAAGTTTGGGCATAGGGAAGTTTGCTTTTGTGCACTCCCTGTGTGCCATTTTTCAGGGTGAAAGGACCACACCGAGACTGGTCACAGCCCATGCAAAGGCCTCTGACCCTGCCCCTCTGTCTATGAACACAGGTGCCCACTTCCAGGGTGCTAGGAGGAACCTCTCACACACTATCCATTCTCACAAACCAGGATATCGGGGTTAATGGTGGCTTCTGCTCACCTGTCTTTGCCGGGGTCCAGCACGGGCATTAGCTCGCATTGGCTGAGTTGCCACAGGAACACTCCTTACTCAGCTTGGATGTCTGTGCTGCAGCCTAGCTCCCTCTATACCCTTAGCTCTCTATCTCAGCTCCAAGTGAAAGCAGCCCTTGCTCAGGTTAGTGAGGATGGCAGAGTGTTCCTTTCTCCATCTTATTTCCTACAGTGCCGCGGACCAGCGCAGCTCCAAATAACGGTGTGGAATTGAGGAAACACACTTTGTCAAAACAAAACCGATGGGACCGGGAGGACTCCTCAAACTGCCTGGCAGTATCTGAGTACCTCATAGCCCCAGTTCGCTTTATTATATAGGCCTATGCAAATCAAGGACCCTGATACAAAGTTGCACATCAAAGGCTAAGACAGGAACTCTCCCAAGGCAAAAACAGGATACATTAGTGAAATTTACAAACATCTGAAACAAACAAAGAGTCAGAGGAAGGGCATGTATATTGCTTCCTGCAACCCAAGGAAGGAAGTGGAGTGGGTGCAAACACTCAGCATCAAAGCCAAATATGGAGATGGAGGGGGGAGAACTTAGCCCCCTGCCAAGCCTCGAATCTATAATGGCTTTTTGCCATTAACGGTCCACAACATATCCCCCTTTTCTTTTTAATTTGTGTGCTGAGATTTGCACTCATCTGACTTTCCAATTTGGAGGCAGACGGAAAAAATACAGAACAAACACAAAATTAGTATAGCCAATGCTAACAGATACCCAAAAAACAAGTATACTAATACATCACAGTGATTAAAGCTTTTAAGCAAACTCTTTAAGCTAATACAATAAGAATCTATAAAAGAGTAATGTCCTTAAAGTGTTCACCAAGTCCAAGTTGGCACCAACACCATTCCAAATCTCTGCAAATGCAACCCAACCCCAGTTCAGTCCATCAAAAATTGTCACAGGAGCAGGAGTCCAGAAAAAGTCCACATTCAGGAGAAGTCCTCATGGCACCAGAATTGCCGTCACACTTCCACACTCTGCAGTTAGCGTCAAAGTCCCAATGACCGCTGCTCCCAGCTGGCAATGACCCAGGTAGACTGGAAAAGCCATCTGCAGCATGCATGAAGACAGAGCTTCTGTTTTCCTCAAACTGGAAAGATGAACCCAGGGGTCCTATACTGGAGCTTTACAGCCATGGGGTGGTGAGGAGAACCTTGGGATACACTAAACCGGGTGGCAGAGGTAAATTTGTAAGTTGGCAAAAAAGAAAAAAAAAAAAGGAGCTCTGAATTAGGAGTAGGCCCTAGCCTAAACTATGAGTGGGGCATTGAGGCAGGAGGAATAAAGGAAAGACTATATATTAATCAAAGCAGCAGAAAACAGGACTATCAATACTCACAACAGAGATCTTCGAGGGAAGAATAAAAAACCTGAATATTCAGGCAAGATCTAGTTAAATGGCCCTTGTGTAAATGAGACCAGTCTACCGGCTACTTGGAAGAAATACCCCAGGCTCGTCCACAGTGTCGTAGATGGGGCTGACGGCCCTGGGCACCTTTTAGCCTTCAGTGGCAAATCCCAGTATTCTGGGCAAGGTTAGGTCACAGGTGGCTGGAGCAGGGCTGGAAGAGACTGAACCCTCCCTTAGAGGAGTGAGGGGGAAGCTTATCTTCCAGTGTCCCTTCTTCCTCACAGCAAAGGCATGTAAGCCTGGCAGGCTTTGGCTCAAATGACCATCCTTTCCACTATTGAAGCAAGGCCCTGATGAAGTTCCAGTAGGAGCATTGGAGCCTCTGAGGGTGTATGCCAAGAGCTAGTATTTTACCTGATCTCCTTTGGGCTTTTTTGGCCTCTTGGTACCTTAAAAGCCATGCTCAGAAGATCTCGCTGAGGGGCTTGAGAGTCCCTATCTGCCTATATATCTGGAGCTATTCGGGAAAAGACAAAACAGTGTTATTAGCTGGAATCAAATAAAAATTTAAAAAAGGTAGTAGTTTGCAGGACAAAAATTTTGGCATCTCTTGTACATCAGCATTCAAAATAAACTGTTTGAAGTAAAAAGCATGACAGGGTAGACCTGCAGGAGCTCCAGGACATGACTCCCCCCCCCCATTTCTTTTTATATTATTTACAATTGAATCTTCAAGCAAATGTTAAGCACACTTTACAATATTTTGACTTCAAAGATTGCAAGAAATTCTTGACTTTGTTAACTTTTAACAAAAATAGAGTAAATGCACCTTTAAGCAACATTCCCACACTTATCAAAATACCCCCTTAAAATTAATTAACAGGCACTTTAGAGAGTACATATCAAAACTGAAAAATCCCATTGTGATCTTCATTATTCTTCCACAGCAAAAAAATCTTTACACCTTTATTATGTAAACCTATGCTGCTTCAAGCCTTTCACTTATGG
Source organism: Saccopteryx leptura (assembly GCF_036850995.1). Taxonomy (NCBI): domain Eukaryota; kingdom Metazoa; phylum Chordata; class Mammalia; order Chiroptera; family Emballonuridae; genus Saccopteryx; species Saccopteryx leptura. The sequence continues at coordinate 174,761,080 of NC_089504.1, read as the reverse complement.
CCTGGAGCAGCCTGGCCAAACCAGCAAGTTTTTTGGATCCAAAATGAGCATGCTTTACTTATTCCCAACAAAATCATATCCATGTAGGGAAATGAAATTATCCCCATTTTGTTTTCAATACTACAGCCGGCACTTCCAAAACTATTATCATCATTACTTTTCATGTAAGGACTTAATTCAGGCCTTATAAACAAAGACACTTAGACATTAAACAAAGACTTCACATACAATCACACAAATCAAGAGTGAAACCCGGGGTTTTAGAGATTAAACTATGGCCTGCTTGATCTTAAGTAAGGCTACCTTAATAGGAACGTAATAAGGATATATACTAAACAGAGATCTCTCTCGAAAAATCTCAAGACGGCCGTATGAGATTTCTGTTCAGCAACACCCACATCAGACCCTCCTTTCACCCTCTTTTCAAGCAATGGATCAGAAAGGAAATAAAATGATCTAAAACATTAAAAATTAGATAATAATAATTGAGAAAGGGAAGAGAGCATAGTAAAATAAGCCTCATACAATTGCTCTTGCGAAGTGAGTCTCTCATCTAGAATCATGGTGTCTCACCATTCAGGGATCCACTGAGGAGCTTCAGCAGACCTAGGAAAAACACACACATATCCTCGGCCCCATAAGAGAACAGGGTCTGGCCCTTGCCAGATTCCTGTGAGCGGGTCCCTCCATCGCACTTCAGGGAAGGCTTTCCTTGCAGGGTTCCAGAGTCTCTCTGCTGCTGAATGACCCTGTACATCAGTATTCAAAAAACTTAAAGTAAAAAAGAGCATGACAAAGAAGATTTGCAGGAGTTTCCTAATACTTAAGTTGCTATTTGGCTCCTAACTCTGAACACACCTCACAATGCACTATCCAAATCAGTAAGTCTTAAGGATCTACATTCTATTCTATTTAAATTTAAATGAGCGCTCCTTACAAGTTCTAAAAACATTTTATTTTTTCTAAATATTAGAGCCAGCATTTCCCATTTTTGCATGCAAAAAAACCTTAATTCAGGCCTTAAAAACAGACACATTTTGACAACATTAAACAAAGACTAAACAGAAACAAGAATTAGATGAATCAGACAAACCAGAGAGAAACTCGGGATTTCAGAGCACATCCAGATTAGAAAGATGCCTGCCTGTTATTAGTCAGGGCATTTTCTGACAGAGGGACTGAAGGATGTGACTAAACAAAATCTCCCTGAGAAAATTTTCTCTCGGCAGCTGCTGGGATATTTCCTATAGTCAGATCCAACACAGGTCCCCTGCCTCAACCTCCAGGCAAAGAACAAGAAAGAAACAAAATGATAGCTCAGAAGATTGTAGCCAAAACATTAAAGAAAATCAGACCATGACAGGAAAAGCTGTAACTTTCCTAATACCTGAATCTCCTATCCATTCTCAAATTCTATAATTGCTGTAACCGGTGGCTCAGGTTGATTATGCTGAGATTTTTCTCCTACCTCAACAGCCCCTTCATGAAAGTCCAACTTCCACAGCAAATAATTACCCCCAGAGAGCCAAGCACAAGCAATCGCCTTCCAGTCATTTGGGGGAAGAGCCTTTGCCCTAATACTATCTAATAAACCAAGTGAAAAAGGGGCAGTAGGCCCATACTGAACACAAACAAGTTTAAGCTCTTTCAGAGTTTTAAAATGTACAGGTTTATGTTCTCGCACTAGTCTCCCTGTATCATCCTGTCTTTCTACAACAGGAAAATGGGTAAAGCCATCATTTATTGTTTCCCCTACATTTCGAGCCTGGTAATCAGCCTGATAAGGGAACGGAGGAGCAGAGGGTTGAATGTAGGAAGAAGCTGAGGGCAGCAGAGGCCCCGCGGCTAGGGCAGCCATAGCCACGGGTTTTTCATCCCCCCTGTCATCCTCAGACTCCAAATTATCCTCGTTTTCACATCCCTCTGTTTCCAGCTCACCCTGATACTCTTCAGACAACAATTTGTCTTCATATGGAAACATTTCTACATAAAGGTCCCTTATTTTTTACCCTATCTGTCCCATAATCTTTTACTCCCAACTACACTTTCCCCAAAAACTTTCTTCACTCACTGTGCGCACTTCACTTTGGGGAGTTCCGTCACCTTCCTTCAGTTTTAGTTTCTTCGTACTCATACTCAAGTCTTCTGTTCAGGCGCCACTTGCCGCGGACCAGCGCAGCTCCAAATAACGGTGCGGAATTGAGGAAACACACTTTGTCAAAACAAAACCGATGGGACCGGGAGGACTCCTCAAACTGCCTGGCAGTATCTGAGTACCTCATAGCCCCAGTTCACTTTATTATATAGACCTATGCAAATCAAGGACCCTGATACAAAGTTGCACATCAAAGGCTAAGACAGGAACTCTCCCAAGGCAAAAACAGGATACATTAGTGAAATTTACAAACATCTGAAACAAACAAAGAGTCAGAGGAAGGGCATGTATATTGCTTCCTGCAACCCAAGGAAGGAAGTGGAGTGGGTGCAAACACTCAGCATCAAAGCCAAATATGGAGATGGAGGGGGGAGAACTTAGCCCCCTGCCAAGTCTTGAATCTATAATGGCTTTTTGCCATTAACGGTCCACAACACTACAGGGTTGATTATATATTTAGTCAATTTTTCACTCAATCATACCTTCGTTTTTAGTGTATGGGATTTCCAGACGCTCCAAGGATAGATTTTTCTGTCTCTGGTTGAAGAATTTGTTGAAATTTTGGGAAGATTTATCGGTAGCGCTACTCAAGGCGTCATTTCTCTGACATCACTCAAAAAAACTATTTTAAATATAAAGATGTAACTTAATTAAGTAAACAATGAGCAAGTTGTGCCAGACAAACAAATGCAGAAGAGGTATAATGCTGGATGACGTATATATCAGAACAAGGAACATAATTAGTGATAAAGGGAGAAATTTTATAATAATAAATGGATAAATTTCCTTAGCAAAGACGGTAACCATAAATGTGTATGTACCTAACAATAGAGCTACAAAAATAAATGAGGTAGAAAAACTGATTAGTTCTGAAAGAAAAACAGACAAATACACAATTTTAGTTGTAGGATTCAACACTCTCAATAATGATAGAACCAGAAGAAGAAAATTAGTAAATGTACAGGTGACCTGAACACTATTCACCATTTAACCTAATAGACAGTTCCATAAAACTAAACCCAAGAACATTGGAAACACACTGTCCACCAATGGCATATGAACATTATTCAGCATAGGGCAAAATATAAACCTTAACAAATTTAAGAATAAAAATTATAACAACTATGTTCTGCGATCACAACAGATTTAAATTAGAAATCAGTTTCAGAAATAAGTTTGAATAATCAGCACAAATATTTAGAAATAGAGAAAAAAATCTTTTAAATACTATTTGGATAAATGAGGGACACTAAAAGAAAAATTTAAAATATTTTAAGAAAAAAATAAAAATAAAACATTTCAAAATTGTTGGCTGCAGCACAAATTGCATGAGCAAAAAAGGACAAAAGAAAAAGAAAACTCTCATGGACCATACTGTGGTGATTGCTGGTGGAAAGAGAGGTAAAGAAGGTCTTAGGGGTAAATGGTAAAGGAAAAAGACTTTGTGGGTGGAGCGCAGAGCATATTCCTAGCAGCTGTGGCTGATGCAATGTTTTGAGAATACTCCAGCTCCCAGAAGCTTCCTGGGCATACCCAAAAAGGAAGCTCGCTCACTATAAGGAAGTGACTTAGCGCCAACCACACAGCTCCTTGACTTTTTCAGCCATTGGCTATGAAGGACACGCTGTAACACCCTATAGGCTAGCATGTATATAAGCTAGCTTACTTCCTGAATAAAGTGGATCTGTGTCACTGATCCTGGTCCCGGTGTTGGGTCTTTGCGTCTTCGTCGTCCTCACCCCTGGAAGGACTTGTCCACAACTGACGCACAAATGTGGGGCAGGGACCTAACTGACATCCAAGGGAGGGGGGAGTGACTCTCTGCAATGGCAAACCTTCTCCCCCACTCTCGAGCCCCACAGGCTTGAGCCCTCTATGCTCTATTGCAGAGTAGATGGGTTAAAGTTAGTGAAAAGGATCTCTGTACTTACTGGGAGATCCTCTCTGGTTTCAATCCTTGGCTCCAGGATGCACCTTTTTGGAACTCTGATACTTGGGCCCGAGCTTTCTGGTGCGTCCGTTCAGCCAAAGTACAAACCTTCCCTCTCAGCCTCATTTCTGCCCTGCTATCGATAAATTCCTGCCTGACCAGTGCTCCTGCTGAGGACCCTCCACCAATGCCAAAGATATTGCAGGCTGCCTCTCTCTCTGAGGAGCCCCTACCTTCCTATTTGCCCCCTCCTCTGAGGAGGAGGAAAATAGTTTAGCCTCCGAGTTTGACAAAATTGTGGCTGAGCGCGCAGAAACAAAACCAATCGAATTCCTAACTGCACCATCAGCTCTGCTGCTGGAAAAAGTGGAAGTTGCTACTTCCTCATTCCCTGCCTGGGCTCAATGCCCCACCCCAGCCTCTCAGATGCCATTTTCTCCAACACATGTTCCTGCTGCAGACCCATGGGCCAGCCTATATTCCCCCATGTGTCTTTTTTCTTTCTGTCTGTCTGTCTGTTCTGTATCTCTTGCTCTCTCTCTCCCCTGCCCCTCTCTTTGAAATGATGCTGAAAGGACCCAGCCACAGCACAGTGGCAGGGATCACACCCTCTTCTAATGCAAGGGAGAGGTTATGCTTTTGTTTTTCAGCCAATTTGGATCCCAGGAACCCCCCCCCCCCCCAACCTGCTTGACAGGGTTTCTTGGGCACCAACTAAGTGGTTCAGTCTTCACCTGACCAGAGCCACAAACCTGGCCTTCTCCACACTGACTACGCCTGAGGGGAGGAGGTCCTCAGCACTCCAAAAGAAGACCTCATTGCCTGCAAGCGTGCCCCATCACCTGGGGGGATGTGGAGGCTTTGGTGGGGCAGGCCCAGAGAATTGCTTCTGATGAGCCACCAGGCCCTGGTGCTCTGTTCTTGCTTATGTGTGCTGTAGTAACCCCTGACTCCCAGATGCAGTTAGCGCCAGCTCAGGGCTCGAGCCCGGCAGTGCAAGCTGGTGTTTTCAGTTCATCTTTGGAGAATGAAGAGAACTGGGCTGGTGTAGCAATCCACAGAATCCAGAAGGTAAACGGCAGCAGCTGCAGTGGGAGGATAAATGAAAGCCAGACTTGCATCACTGTTTGGCTGCTGGAATGGCAGGGAGTGCCTGCTAAACTGCTGGTGGGTTCGCTGACATTTTGGGAAATAGGGGTGGATGCCATCATGCTCTCTGGAGCAGAGATGGAAATGCTGACTGCCATTGCCACGTGCTCTTCTTTGGGACAGTGTAAGACCTGCCAGGATGGCAAGGATGAGGGTGGTGGCTGAAGCCTCATGTGCATGGACTGATTTCCTGGACTATGACCTAAGTGAGCATTGGCTCCTTTGTTGGATGGACTTATGGCTTTTGGACAATGTGAACTACCCTGATGGGGGTGGGGGGTGGCTTTGCTGGAGGCCCTTCCCCTGCCCTGGGAAGCTTTTCCCGTGACTAGAAAGAAGGCCAAGGACATTTTGTACTATTGGCAAAGTGCTCAGAGACTGGTGAAGTGTACCTTTGTAATTTGAAATTGTATGATTTGTCATGTTGTTGTAATTTGTGTAATGTGGCTTGCAACCATATGTAGTATGCAGCCCGAGGCAAACCATTTGTTTTGTGTTTGGATGCTGGGACTGTTGTGGGAAGAGGGTGTGCATGAACCTAGGTCCTTTTTTTAAAATCAAAATGGAACTGTGTTTATCAGCACCTAGAATGTCTCTGTAACACAATGGGAGGGAAATGACATCCCAACCCCTAGGAGGAATCCCCTGTTTAAGATCCCCATCTATTTCCTAACTAGTCAAACATTACAGAAGCTTGCCTCATTGTTTAATCCAGCTAATCTATTAGCATATATTATAATAGGTATTATAGTTATTTTAGTTCTACTAGAGTTCTGTTGCATAATGCGTAGCATTCAGAAGCTACAACAACAGCAAGCTGTCATTCATCAAGTCCAATTGGCCTTAATTAAAAGAGAAGGGGGAGATGTGGGTGGAGCACAGAGCACATTCCTAGCAACTGTGGCTGATGCAATGCTGTGAGAATACTCCAGCTCCCAGAAGCCTCCTGGGCACACCCAGGAAGGAAGCTCACCTGCTATAAGGAAGTGACTTAGCACCAACCATGCAGCTCCCTGACCTTTTCAGCCATTGGCTATGAAGGACACTCTGTAACACCCTATAGGCTGAACCCATGTATATAAGCTAGCTTACTTCCTGAATAAAGTGGATCTGCATCACTGAACCTGGTCCCGAGAGTTGGGTCTTTGCATCTGTGTCATCCTCACCCCTGGCATGCCTTGTCCACAAGACTTGACTTGACTTGACTTGACTTGGGAGGTGAACACACAGTACTATGTACAGAGATGTGTTATGGAATGTGCACATAAAACCTGTATAATTATGTTAACCCATGTCATCTCAATAAATTCAATGAAAATCTAACAAAATAATAATAAATTAAAAATGGAAAAGAAAAAGAGAGAATTGATTACATAGAAACTAGAAAAAAAATAGTAATAAACCAAAACAAAACAGGTAATTTAATAATAAACAATAATATAGAAGTTAATTAAATTTAAAACCATAAACAATGCAGAAAACTAATGCAAACCAAAGCTTATCTTTTAAAAAAATAAAAATTTATTTTTGAAATGATGAATAAAATGGATGTTACCATGATTACATGGACCAAGAGAAAACTTTTTCACTTTATAAAATATATAAAGGTTGAAGCACTATAAAAAAAGAAGATAGTAATTACCAATGTTGAAATGAAAAAAGAAATGTCAGACAGAGTACCCACACAGATGGAATGGAGAAAAGGTATCACAACAAACCTTATATCCATAAATTTGAGAACTTATATGAAATATTACAATTCCCTGAAAGATACAATTTACCAAAAGCTAATTCAGGAAGAAACAGATAACCAAAAAAGTAAACTACCCTTCACATCAGTCAAAAGACAGGAAAATAATATAGAAGTGGCTGCTGCCAGAGGACCCTCTATTACATGGCTCTTGTTATCAGTGGTGTTTTTGTTCATGGGTCCTACAGGAGTGTAAGCAAAAGAGAAAAAGTTCCTAAACAGCTACCCCCAAACCCACACATGGACATAGTGAAAGGATCCAGGGATTCAGTATATCTGTGAAAGAAGCCTTTCAGCTTATCATCATAGCTGCAGCCTGAAAGGCAGACTTCTAATTAAATAGATATGTAAAGACTAATTATAAACCTATCTTGAGACATAGGGGGATAGTTAGTAACTTTGTGCTTTCCTACCATGCTTCAGAGTGCCAGAATCTCTCAGAGAAAAGTTCTTATATGTGAGTGGTTGGATGATTTCTGTGGCTGCCACACAGGGAATACATTGATCCCCTGGCTTTGATGGCCACAGTGCATACATTCCTGGATCCCACAGACCTATAATAATTGGAAAGACAATTCTTGGAAAGTCATCACCCCAGGGCACTGTAAAGATGGAAAACTGAAACACACCCCCAACCTTTCTGTGAAAAAGGCCTACTTGCTTATAGTTTTGGCCTGGGCTGGAGGTAGGTTTCAGATTTGGCATATATTTAAATTTTATTCTCTGGGAGATACTCTTAAGAAACATAGGTCAAGGGATGATATCATTTTGCTCTCCTTCTATCTCACATGAGTTCACAGGTATCTCCAGAAAGGTATTCATTCACTTACCTGATTACAGAAATGCAACAGCAGCCAAAGAGACACCTTCAGATTGCCTGGCTCTGGTGGCTATCAGGCCTTAAACTTGTGGTGCTTCTACTCTAGACATATTTGCATTCTTTAAAAGCATCTACCTGAGAGTCTGGCATTCAAGCAGCTTCAATCTAGATATTGAATTAGTTGCTTCCCTTTGGGATAATGACTGATCTTGGCAAAACAGAACATTGTAAACTATTAAAAATAAAATAGTCTGCTTGGACAATTGCAGAAGTTTGAGAAACAATCAAGAGATAAGACCATGGTTAAACAATAATGCTTATCTAAACAAGACCTCTCCAAGACTAGGAGTGTGGTTGTTCATCTAATTCATAAAAACCAACAGAATCAAGAAAAATGAATACAGAGAAGAATATGTTTTAAACAAAATAAGATAAATTCTTAGGAAAACAAACAATAAAATGAAGAGAAGTACTTTACATGGTAAAGACTTCAAAGTAATGGTCATAAAAGTTATCATCATACTTGGAGAAAACTAAACATAGTGATAGAAAATCTAAGTAAGTATAAAAGAGAAGTCACAGAATTGAAGAATACAATAACTGCAATAAAAAAAACATTATAGAAATTCAACAGCTGACTAAATAAAGCTGAAGAAAGGATTAGTAAATGTGAAGACAGAGGAGAGGAACTTACAGATCAGAGTAGAAAAAGAAAAAAGAATAAAAACAGTAAAGATAACTTAAGAAACTTACAAGACAATATCAAATGAACTAATATTCACATTATAGGAATTGGAGATGAGAAGAGAAAAAAAAATCAGAAAACTTATTTGAAGAAATAATGGCTGAAAACATCCTTAACATGAAAAAAGACAGACATTCAGATCCCAGAAGACTAAAAAATTCTAAAAAGATGAACCAAAGTGACTCACACAAGAAGAAATTATAATTAAAATGTCAAAATTTAAAGACAAGAAAACAATATCAATAGCAGAAAGAGAAAAAAAATACACACACACACACACACAATGGAATTTCAATACTACTATCATATTTTTTAGCAGAAACTTTACAGACAGAAAAGAGTGGCACAAATATTCAAAGTACAGAAAGAAAACAAAAAGCTTCCAACTAAGAATACTCTACCTAGATAAATTATCATTCCAAAATGAAGGAAAGATAGAGAATTTTTTGGTTAAGTAAAAGCTAAAGAAATACAACACCATTAAACTTGACATGTAATAAATAATAAAGGGATTCTTCAAGCTGAAAAAAATGTCAATAATTAGAAACAAGAAAACATGAAAGTATAAATATCACTGGTAAAAGTAAATATATGGTAAAGATAAAAGTTAACTTCTTATGAAGTTAGTATAAATGTTAAAAGACAAGAGTAGTTAAAATAACTGCAACTTAATTATTTCAGATATACAGAAGATAAAAAGATGTAAATGTGACATATAAAACAGAGAGGAAGAGTAAAAATATAGAGCTTTAAAATGTAAACTTAAGTCATTATCAACTTAAAATAGACTGTTATAAATACAAGTTGTTATATGTAAGCCTAATGCAAACAAAAAATCAAAAACCAATACTAAATACACAGAGGATATGAGAAAGAAATTTAATAGCACCAAAGAAAGTTAGCACACCACAAAGGAAGAGGGAAGAGAAGAAAAAAGGAATAACAATACTACAAAACTGCTAAAAAATATATAACAGTTAACAAAATGGCAATAAATACATACCTATAAATAATTATTTTAAATGTAAATTGACTAAATTTTAAAAATATAAAAAGGACATAGAGTGCCTAAATAAATTAAAAGACAAGACCCATTCATATGTTGCCTACAAGAAACTCATTTTACATGTAAGGGCATACAGAGACTAAAAAGGACGAGATGAATAATGATATTTCATTTAAATGGAAACAAAAAAAAATATGAGGTGTCTACACTTATATTAGTCAAAATAGGTTTTAAAACTAAGGCAGTAATAAGAAACAAAGAAAAAAAGAGTAAATTCAACAAGAGGATATAACATTTGTAATGTTTCTGTATCCAACATTGGGACACCTAAATATATAAAGTAAATATTAAGAGATATAAATAAATATTTAAATAGACAGCAATACAATAATAGTAGGAGAATTAATACCTCCTGACACCACTGGATTAAACATCCTGACAAAAGAATTAATAAACATTGGCCTTTAGTGATGTTATAGCATCTGAACTTAATAAATCTATACAAAATATAAACTCCAAAAGCAACAGAATGCATATTCTTCTCAAGTGTACATAAGACATTCTCAATGTGGATCATAGTTTAGGCTACAAAACAAGTTTTAATAAATTTAAGAAAATTGAAATAATATCAAGCTCTTTTACAACCACAATAAACATGGAAAATTCACAGTAACGTGGAGATTAGGTAACATGTTATTGGAGAAGCAATGGGCCACTGAAGAAATAGAATGAGAGATAAAAATAAACCTTGAAACAAATGAAAATGGAAACATCACCTTATGGAATGTGCCTGACGAGGCTGCGGTGCGGTGGTTAGAGCGTCAGACTGGGACGCGGAGGACCCAGGTTCGAGACCCCGAGGTTGCCAGCTTGAGCACAGACTCATTTGGTTTGAACAAAGCTCACCAGCTTGGACTCAAGGTCGATGGCTTGAGCAAGAGGTTGCTTGGTCTGCTGTAGCCCCATGGTCAAGGCACATATGAGAAAGCAATCAATGAACAACTAAGATGTTGCAACAAAAAACTAATGATTGATGCTTCTCATCTCTCTCTGTTTCTGTCTGTCTTTCCCTATCTATCCCTCTCTTTGACTCTCGCTCTGTCTCTGTAAAAAACAAATAAACAAACAAAAACCAATAAATATCTACATAAACAAACAAGAAAACATTAAAAGCAACCTAACTTTACACCTAAAGGAATTGGAAGAAAAATAAAAACAAAGCCCAAATTCAGTGGAAGGAAATAAATTATAAAGATCTAAGAGAGGCCCTGGCTGGTTGGCTCAGTGGTAGAGTGTCAGCCTGGTGTGCGGGAGTCCTGGGTTCGATTTCCGGCCAGGGCACACAGGAGAAGCACCCATCTGCTTCTCCACCCCTCCCCCTCTCCTTCCTCTCTGTCTCTCTCTTCCCCTCCTGCAGCCAAGGCTCCACTGGAGCAAAGTTTTCCAGGGCACTGAGGATGGCTCTGTGGCCTCTGCCTCAGGTGCTAGAATGGCTCTGGTTGCAACAGAGCACAGCCCCAGATGGGCAGAGCATCACCCCCTGATGGGCATGCCAGGTGGATCCTGATCAGGCACATGCGGGAGTCTGTCTGACTGCCTCCCCGTTTCCAACTTCAGGAAAAAAAAAAAAAGATCTAAGAGAATGCCTGACTAGGCAGTGGCACAGTGGATAGAGTGTCAGACTGGGACATGTAGGACCCAGGTTTGAAACCCTAAGGTCGCCAGCTTGAGTGTGGGCTCAATTGGCTTGGGCATGGGCTCACCAGCTTGAGCACAGAGTTGCTGGCTTAAGTTTGGGATCATAGACATAACCCCATAGTTGCTGGCTTGAACCCAAAGGTTGCTGGTTTGAACAAGGGGTCACTCACTCTGCTGTAGCCCACCGGGTCAAGGCACATAATGAGAATGCAATCAATGAACAACTAAGGAGCTGCAACAAAGAATTGATGATTCTCATTTCTCTTCCTTACTGTCTGTCTGTCCCTATCTGTTCCTCTCTCTGACTCTCTGTCTCTTCAAAAAAAAAAAATCTAAGAGAAATAAATGAAGTAGGAATAAAAAGACAATGAAAATGTCAAAGAAACTAGGAGATAATTCTTTGAAAAGATTTTAAAAAATTGACAAACCATTAGACTCACCAAGAAAAAAAATGGATGACTCGAATAAATAAAATCAGAAATGAAACAAAAGGCATTAAAATTGATACCACAGAAATATAAAGAAATATAAGAGACTACTATGAAGAACTATAAATCAACAAATTGGACAACCTAGAAGAAATTTTAAAAATTTCTAGAAACATGCAAAGTTCCAAGATTGAATGATTAGAAAATGAAACATTAGAACAGAGCAATACTGGTAAGAAAATCAAATTAGTAATAAAAAACTTTACAACAAACAGAAATCCAAGACTAGATGGCTTTAGTGGTGAATTTCAGAACACATTAAAAGAAGAATTAATTTCTGTACTTTTCAAAGTCTTCCAATAAAGAGAAGAGCAGAGAACACTTCCAAATTCATTTTATGAGACCAGCATATTCTGCTACCAAAATTAGACAAGACAGGGATACCATGCAAAAATAATAATAATTATAGCCAATATCACCAATGAAGAGTTGCAAAACTCCTCAACATGATCTAACACATTCACAAAATGAAAAATAAAAATCATATTATTATCTCGATAGATGCAGAAAAACATTTGCCAAAACTGAATATCCATTTATTATTTAAAAAATACTCTCAACAAATGAGCATAACAAGAATATTCCTCAATATAATAAAGGATATTTATAAAAAGTCCAGAACAAATATCACACTCAGTTGTACAAAGCTGAATGCTTTTCCTCGAAGATTAGGAATAAGACAAGGATGCTCACTCCTGCCATTTTATTCAACATACTATTTGAAGACTTAGACAGAATTATTAAGGAAAAAAATAAAATACACCTATATTTGAAAGAATTAAAACTGTCATTACTTGTAGATAACATATTATACATAAAAACACCACCAAATATTGTTAGAACGAATAAATGAGTTCAGTAAATTTGAAGAATACAAATCAAAATTTTGTTGTATTTTTATACACTAATAATGAACTATCAGAAAAAAATTAAGAAAAAATTCCCATTTACTATTGGATCAAAAAAGATAAAATACATTAGAATAAATTTAACCATGGAGGAGAAAGACCTGTACACTGAAAAGGATCAGAAATTGATTTTTCAAAATACTAAAGAAGATATAAATAAATGCAAAGTTATACTATGTTCATTGACTAAATAAATCAATATTGGTAAAATGTTCATACTACATAAAGAAATCTACAAGCTTGATGAAATCCTTATTAAGATTTCAATGTCATTTTTTTAAAGAAATAGAACAAACTATTCTAAAAATTATAAGAAACTACAAAAAGTTCCATATAAGCAAAGCAATCTTAAAGAAGAAAAAAAAGGTTGAAGGCATAACATTTCTTGATTTTAACTATATTATAAAACTATAGTATTCTAAACAGTATGATATTACATAAATACAGAGACATTGATCAATGTAACAGGATAGAGAACTCATAAAGAAATCCTCATGTATATGATCAATTAATTTATGACAAAGGATTAAAATATATACAATGAGGAAATGACAATATCAGTGGTATTGAGAACTGGGCAGCCATATGCAAAAGAATGAAACTAGACAGCTATAGTACACAAAAATTAATTTATAATGAAATAAAGACTTGAAAGTAAGACTTGAAACCTAACATTGTCAAGAAGAAAATATAACTGGTAAGCTCCTTGACATTGGGATAAGCAATAATTTATTGAATTTGACACCAAAAGCAAAGTAAAGAAAAACAAAATAAACAAGTAGAACTAATGAAACTCAAAGGCTTGTGTACAGCAAACAAAACCATCAACAAAGTTAATGGGGTGAATATACAAATTGTGAAAGAATTTATACAACTTAAAAGCAAAACAAACAAAGCAAAAACAAAAAAAAAATATCTCATTCAGAAATGGACAGAAGATCTGAATAGACATTTTTCCAAAGACATAAACTACATGAAAAGATGCTCATCAACTCTAATACAAATCAAAATCACAATGAGATATCACTTCACACCTGTTAGAATAGCTATCATCAAAACGACAAGGAAAAAAATGTTGGTGAGAAAATGGTGAAAAGGGAATCCTTGTGCATGTTGATGGAAATGTAACCACTAAATTTTAGGTTTCTCTAAAAATTAAAAATAAAATTAACATATAGTTGAGCAATTCCATTTCTGGGTATTTATCCAAAGAAAACAAAACAACAACAAAATAATATAATGTACCCCAAGTTCATAGCAGTATTATTTACAATAACTGACACTGAATCAACCTAAGTGTGCTCAGACAAAGGAATGAATAAGGAATATATATATATATATATATATATATATATATATATATATATATGGTGTATATATAAAATAAAATATCATTCACAGAGAATAAATTAGTGATTGTCAGAGTAAGATGTTGAGGTGTAAGTCAGATAGGTGACTGTATTTTTAAGGGACAAAATTCCAGATATAAAATAAATAAGTCATGGGAATGTAATGTACAACATGGTGACTATAGTTAATAATATTGTATCATGTATTTGAAAGTTGCTAAGAAAGATTTCAAAAGTTCTTACTCCAAAGAAAATTAAATTTACTATGTATGATGAAGAATGTTATCTAGCCCTGGTCGGTTGGCTCAGTGGTAGAGCGTCGGCCTGGCGTGCAGAAGTCCCGGGTTTGATTCCTGGCCAGGGCACACAGGAGAAGCGCCCATCTGCTTCTCCACCCCTCCCCCTCTCCTTCCTCTCTGTCTCTCTCTTCCCCTCCCGCAGCTGAGGCTCCATTGAAGCAAAGATGGCCTGGGCGCTGGGGATGGCTCCTTGGCCTCTTCCCCAGGCGCTGGAGTGGCTCTGGTCGCAACAGAGCGATGCCCCAGAGGGGCAAAGCATCGCCCCCTGGTGGGCAGAGCTTTGCCCCTGGTGGGCGTGCTGGGTGGATCCGGGTCCGGTGCATGCGGGAGTCTGTCTGACTGTCTCTCCCCGTTTCCAGCTTCAGAAAAATGCAAAAAAAAAAAAAAAAAAAAAAGAATGTTATTTAGACATTCATAGTATATACTAATATCAAATCATTAAGCCTGAAACTAATATAATGTTGCATGTCAATTATACCTTAATTTAAAAAATCAACCAGGATGTAAGGTAAAGTCAGGATGTGACATAAATTATGTGAAATGGATAAACTGTTTTACAAATGTATTATATAATTTTAATGAAGGGGATGAGGAAGTGACCAAAATAATTTTGAAACTGTTTTTTCTGGATAATATAAGGTAGAAAAGAAACAGTATACTCCAGGGTAATTATGTTTCTTACAGAAATATAATTTAGAAATTGTGAAATTAAATTACATGTATATTAAGTTTAAACAAATGAGTAAAGGTATTATAGGTAATGACAGTCAGATTTCTCACTCACAAAGAAAAAGTTACAAATAAGTAAGGTGAATGCTATAATGCACTCTGTAGTGTTGCATTGGAGATAGAGCTATTAATATGATATAGATATAATTACAGAAATCTATATAAGCACTTGTTTAGAAATGAGTTAACATACTTAGTGTTCTGCTTTAATACATGATCCCAAAATCTTTGATATACTTCCCTCTAAGAAGTGGAACTTAATTTCCTTCCCTTTCCATTGGCTATGGGCTGGACTTAGTAACTTTCCTTTGGAGAAACTTGACAGATACTACTAAAAACCAAATGATCAGCTTTTACATTTTGAGTAATAACTCATGTTGATATCATGCACTTCCTGATATGATGTGATAGGTCATTTTCTTCTGTGGTATTTTCTCAAAAATCCATAACCTTAGTCTAATCATGTGAAAACTCAAATTGAGAAACAGTCTACAAAATGCTTTAACACTTTCTGTAAAATACAAATAAAGATTAAGCTGCCACAAAAACCGAGATGTGACAAATGTAGAAAACATTGCCAAGAAATAATCCTCCTGGAACAGAAAGGAATATCAGTGGAAAGTTGGTGAAATCCAAATAAAGTCTGTATTAAGTTCATTCATACTGTGTCAATATTAATTTCTTAATTTTGAGAAAAGTAGGAAAGTGATTGCATTAATAAAAGCTGGGTAAAGTGTATAATATAGGAAACCACTGTACTATCTTTGCTAACTTACTGTAAATATGAAATTCTTTCATTTTAAGAGAAAAGGTGGTTTCAGATAGTCTATAATTAATTCCTCATGTAAAGAGAAAGAATATTATCAAAATAACAACACCAAAGCAATCAACACTTGCCCTAGCCATCATCACAATGTTAAACTACCTGTTGCCACAATAATAGCAAGCATGCAGGAGATTTTTGATTTACAATATGAGAAAAACTAATTTTATATTTTTCAAACAAATGCATGGTTTTCCAGTGTCATAAGACTAGCTGGCATGGTCAATTTAGTTATATTTACGTGATCATTACCTCTTTAAACATTGAGAAGAAGTTAGATCTTTGACACACATGAAACATGCTGATCTGTTTTCATTGCTACATGGTAAACAGATTAAAATACAATACATAGATAGTATAATAATTATAATCTGAGATGGCCATTGTGAATTTATATGAAACTCAAAAGATAATTTTAAAACTAAAATACCTAGTTTCTAATTTATAATATAATTTAGTAAATTATTTTTATTTTATTTTCAGGTTTTTTACAGTTAACATTTTAAATTTTTGTATTAGTTTCAGTTCTACAACATAGTGGTTAGATAATCATATGTACTGTACAAAGTGTTCCCTCTGATCTTTGCCATTCCCAAGTAGCATCATACATACTTATTCAAGCGTTATTGACTACATTTTCCATGCTGTACTTTACATCTCTATGACTGTTCAGTAACTATCAATTTATACTTCTTTATCAGCTTCATCTTTTTCACTTAGTCCCCCAAACCCTCTCCCCTCTGGCAATCATCAGTCTGTTCTCTGTATGCTATGTATATTTTTGGTATTTTTTTTTTTTTGGTTTATTCGTATTGTTGTTTAAATACCACATATAAATGAAATCATATGGCATTCGTCCTTCTCTGACTAATTCATGTCATTTAGCATAGTAGCTTCTAGATCCATTCATGGTGTCCCAAATGGATTTTAAACTGAGACAAAATAATTAATACATAAAGAATGGAAAAATTATTAATTCTTTATGTGATAGGGCTTTTAAAGCAAAAGAAATATAGTTTAAAGCAGGGGTAGTCAACCTTTTTATACCTACCGCCCACTTCTGTATCTCTGTTAGTAGTACTGTTACTGGTTCCACAGTAATGGTGATTTATAAAGTAGGGGAGTAACTTTATAAGATTTATAAAGCAGAATTACAGCAAGTTAAAGCATATAATAATAATTATTTATCAAGTACTTTATGTCGGATTTTCGCTAAGTTTGGCAGAATAAATCTTTATAAAACAACTTATTATAGTTAAATCTATCTTTTTATTTATACTTTGGTTGCTCCACTTTTATTTATACTTTGGTTGCTCCACCGCCCACCATGAGAGCTGGAACGCCCACTAGTGGGAGGTAGGGACCAAGTTGACTACCACTGGTTTAAAGCATGGACATCAAACAACACTTTAAAACTTTCGGTATATAAATACCAGTAAGAAAGTGGGTTTTTAAATTAAATTTTCAATGGTATAAAAATATATTTCACTCAATATAATAGTTTCCAGGTACCTCCATATTGTTTCAAAAGGTAATATTTCCTTCTTTTTCATAGCTCCATAGTATTCCATAGTATATATGTACCACAGCTTTTTAATCCACTCGTCCATTGATGGACACTTGGGCTATTTCCAGATCTTGGCTATTGTGAACAATGCTGCCATAAACATGGGGGTGCATTATGTTGAGTGAAATAAGCCAGGCAGAGAAAGAAAAATATCATATGACCTCACTCATTTGAGGAATCCAAGGAATAATGAGAACTGAGGAACAGAATTGAGACAGAGGAGGGATCAAAGGGACCAGAGGAAAAGAGGACAGAGGAAAAGGGGATGATAGGATGGAATAAACCTGAAGGGAAACAGGTAGAGTGCTATAGGGAGTGGGGCAAGGGAGATGTTGAGGGGAATAGGGAGGAGGGGGGATGCATTCGGGGTGGCCCTAGAATCTATGTAAACACAATTAATTAAATTAAAAAATATTTTTTTAATTTTCAATGGTATAAAAATATATAAATTATGTATATAACCCAATTTTCTTTCATAATTAAATAATGACATTTTATTAGTCATGACATTTTTTGTAATTATAGGCCCTTGATATTTTTCTTTCTACAGTACTAGGTTATGTGTACTGTAATATGATATAATATAAGTGTCAAAATTATAAGATATCCTTAGCCTTATCACTTCATTGTAAGGTCTGTATGATAGGAATTTTCTTTTTTACAATATTCTCAATTATTATTCTAAGTCTCCAAGTATATTACTTTCACAATGGAATTCAATAATTTCAGGAGACTACCAAACAGAACTCTTGATAATATTCTTAAAAGGAGAGTGTCGGCCTGGCGTGCGGGGAACCCGGGTTCGATTCCCACCCAGGGCACACAGGAGAAGCGCCCATCTGCTTCTCCACCCCTCCCCCTCTCCTTCCTCTCTGTCTCTCTCTTCCCCTCCTGCAGCCAAGGCTCCATTGGAGCAAAGATGGCCCGGGCGCTGGGGATGGCTCCTTGGCCTCTGCCCCAGGCGCTAGAGTGGCTCTGGTCGCGGCAGAGCGACGCCCCTGGTGGCCGTGCTGGGTGGATCCCGGTCGGGCGCATGCAGGAGTCTGTCTGACTGTCTCTCCCCGTTTCCAGCTTCATAAAAATGCAAAAAAAAAGAAAAAAAAGAATGTTATTTAGACATTTATAGTATATACTAATATTAAATCATTAAGCCTGAAACTAAAAAAAGGAAGAACAATTTCTCCTGAATGCTCATTTATAAGCAAATATCATATTATAAATATATATATATATATTACCTTGAAACTCAAAATTTGTGATTCTGTTGCTATTTGCCATACCTAATTCAACTTCACTGCCTTAGATATAGATACTAGAATGTAGACCCCACTTCCTTTCTCAAGCTAAATCAACAATACCCATCATGTTAGTAAATTGAAATAAAAATATCAATAAAGTGTTCCAAAACAAATGAATTAGTGGAAGCTAATTATGACATCTGTCTATAGGCATCTATATACAATAAAATCAATCAATTTTTATAATTCTAAAATTGTTTTCTGGATGAAGAAATGATATTAAGAAGCAAGAAAAACACTCATAAGATACTTGATGTTACTCTCTGAATTATTTATCAAACAACTTATATATATGTTACATAGATGCATTATACAATCTTTAGATGTTGTATCTATGCATTCAGTATATATAATGTTAATAATCTTATTAAACTAATTTTTTGATGTAGAGTATAAACAACTTTATTGTATTTTTAACTTAAAAGGTTTTTGTTTTCTCTTTGTAGAATTAAAGAATAACCAGCTTGGGACCATATATCAGTTATTAACAATGTTTGGACCACAATATGCTAAATTTGGGCCACTGACTGTTCTGTAATCAAAGAGTTGTTAGAACACAGACACCTGCATTTGTGTATCGTCTAAGTGTTTTTGTAATACAACCAGAGTTGCACTGTTGCCACAAAACTGTATGGTTTGAAAAGCCTAAAATATTTTCTATTTGGCTCTTATGCCAACCCCTACTATATTATACCATCAATATTGATCCTAAAACTTTATAGAGACAATTTTTACCTCTGATTCAAACTACTGTGGTTAATAGAACAAGTCGTTAAGTTACATTAACTGCTAAATTCTGATAAAGCAACATATGCTGCTGAATGATCCTGGTCAAATTAGTTTTAAAATATCATTTCATCATTAGAAAATTAAAAAAAGATTATTTATAGTATTTATCAATACTTATATGACCCTTGTTAAAATTAAAATACCCATGCAAAAGCTTATTCAAGCACCGCTCAGTAAATACTCATTAAATGTTAATTTTATTAATAAATATTAATTCAAATGTAGTGTTCTTCATAAGGCCTTTACTACTAATTTCCAGATTCTTGGGAAGTTTTTTAATCCTGATGTTAAAACTTAGTTTTGTTCTAATTGTTTCATTGAATTATTAATGTCTTATTATTAAAATTTTAAGATTCTGGAAGGCATGATTAATAGTCTTAAATAATAAAAATAAAATATGTAATATCTTCACCAAGAATCATCAGACTAAGAAGTTTTTGCTCAGCAAGAGAAACTGATAACAAAATAAACAGACAGCCAACTAAATGGGAAATGATATTTTAAACAACAGCTCAGATAAGGCCTAATATCCAAAATATACAAAGAACTCATAAAACTCAACAAGCAAACAAACAATCCAATAAAAAAATGGGAAGAGGACAGGAACAGACACTTCTCCCAGGAAGAAATACAAATGGCCAACAGATATATGAAAAGAATCATTAACAGAAAGAAGAGGATCAATTGGTGAAGTTTTATCCAGGAAAAAAATATAAGCGAAGAATCTCTTATTTTTGTTTCCTTGGCAATTAAAAAATGTCTGCTTGTTTTTGATAACTGAGGTGACATTCCAAGAAAATCTAAAAAAAAAAAAAAAGACTAGTAATATGTTGAGTCCAAAGGAAAAAAATTTTTACTGTGTAAAGTAAATGCTATAGGTATTATTTGAATGGCAAAAATCTCTTATATAATAAACTCAATATGAAGAGTACATTGCAGTAAAATTATGTATATTTTCTAATTAAGTGGCTTAATAAGTCAAATAAGAATATAAGTTTTAAGATAATTTAACATTGGCTACTCCATAACTATTTTAACCTAATATATGATTAAATATTGCTCATAATATTAAAGATGTGGTAATTATATAGTTTCTATAATTTTAATCAAAAAAGGAAATGTCAGCAATGAATACTAATAATATAATATGCAAACATTGATGTAGTACTGTATTTCTTGATAAAATGTTGTATGTAAAATATAAAATGTATACCTAGAATATTATTTTCCCTAGAATATATAAAATACTATTTCCCAGAAATTTTCTAAGTTTAAAATGGGTGAGTACTCCTACTACACATTTTCAAAAGAGTCTGACTTTATGTTGGGCATATGTATGGAAACTCTAGATCCAACTTACACATGCACAAATTGATATATTGTGATAGGAAGAAATAAAATAAAGAAATTTCAAACAGCAAAAAGAGGAATATAATTCTTGGAGAAAGTGCTGGTAAGCATTTTGATATTAGATTATATTTTAATAATATATTCTTTACATATTTTAAATTTAATGTTATTTAATAGTTCATAAATATTCAAACACAATTAAATTTAAATTGGTATGTAAATTGACAAGACACTGTTACAAGCCACTCAATTCTTGAATAATTAAATGCATTTTATCTCCTCATAATGACAAGGGAATCTTAGTTTTCTTATTATATCTGTAACACATTTTCCTGACACTTTATTTTCTGCCTTTCTAAAGACAGATTAATAGTCACTTGGACTCTTTCACTTAAATATACTATTTCATATATAGAATATACACCAGTATACTTAAGAAAAAATTTTATTTTTTCTCCCTTAAGCATTGTATGTAATGCATAGCATAACAGGATACATGGACCTCAAAAATTCACTTTTGGTAAAAGAGGGGTTATGTTATATTAAAGATTAATACAGTGAACAGTTTGTGTACAGACAGTGTAATGATTAGATTGTGTGGATCCACATTTCTCCCCCAGATGCAATAGTAATTATTTGATACAGATAAAATAATAAGGAAAACATGCAATTTAATCCATGGCAAATTAATGGATACTAAATTTGTTCTCCCATCATAAAAACACGCAAACAAACTATAGGGCTGAAAAAATATATAAAGCAATTGCTTTCAGGCACTGGACAATAGACTGCACAGGGCTGTTATCCTAGAAAATAACAAATCCAATAAGCACCACAAAAACACTAGCTTTTTACTTTGGAAGACCTTTCCACCAAGTGGCATTGGGAAGTAAAACCCAAATAGAGGGCAGCAGTCCATTTAAGTGGAAGAAAAAGAGAGACTGGCCATGCCCAAAAGGGCATGGCAGACAGATTAACATGGCAATAAAGGTGTCTAGCTGTGCTAGACGTAACAAAATTTCATAAATTTATTTCTTTTCTAATTTCTTCACTATTATACTCAGCCACCCCACTCTGACAGCTATCAGTCTGTTCTCTGTTATCTATAAGTCAGTTTCTGTTTTGTGAGCTTATTTGGTTCATTAGATTCAACATATAGGTGAAATCATACAGTATTTGTTTTTCTCTGACTAGTTTATTTCACTTTGCATAATATCCTCTAAGTTCCATCTATGTTGTTGTGAATGACAAGATTTCATTATTTTTTATGACTGAGTAATATTCCACTGTGTAAATGTACCACTGCTTTTCTATCCACCTATCTATTGATAAGCATGTGCATTGTTTCCAAATCCTGGCTATTGTAATTTACACTTCAATGAACACAGGGGTATATATATTCTATCAAATTAGTATTTTGATTTCTTCAGATATGCTCCTAGAAATGGAATTTGTGCATCATAAGGCAGTTCTATTTGTTTAATTTCTGAGGTAACTACATTTTGCTTTCCACGATGGCTGTACCAATATGCATTCCCATCAACACTGCACAAAGGTTCACTTTTCTACACACCCTCACTAAATATACTGTTTACTGATTTATTGATAAGCATTCTGATTGGTGTGAGATGACATCTTACTGTGATTGTAATTTACATTTCTCTGATGATTAGTGACTTTGGACATTTTTTCACATGCCTATTGGCCATCTCTATGTCCTATTGTAAATTCAGGTTCTTTGTTCATTTTTTAATTAGATTGTTTGTATTTTGGCATAGAGTTTTTTTTATAAATTTTGAATATTAAGGTAAAATAAGAGTGTGAGGGGAATAAATGGTGAGGAAAGGAGACTTGACATGGGTTGGGGAACATATTATATAATATACAGATAATGTACTATAGAAGTATACAAGTGAAACCTATATAATTCTAATAATCAATCAATGTCACCCCAATAAATTCAATAAAAGCAAAAACATGAAAAAATAATATATGTAACAGTCTGAGCTAACAACATTCATTGATTATGTGCTAGGTATTAAACTTGGATTTGTCATCTAATCATCTCACCAAATAATAAAGGCAATACTAGTATTGTCTTTATTAAAAATAAATAATTAAATAAATAAATTTTTATATTAACCCCTTATTAGATGTATCATCTGCAAATATATTCTCCCATTTAGTGGGTTGTCTTTTCAATTTGTTAATGGTTTTTATTGCTGCGCAAAAACTCCTTAGTTTGCTGTAGTCTCATTTGTTTATTTATTTATTTTTGTTTTCCTTGCCCAAAGAGATGTATCAGAAAAACAGTTGCTATGAGAAATGTCTAATATTTACTGCCCATGTTTTCTTCTAGGATTTTCATAGATTTGACTCTAACATTTAAGACTTTAATTCATTTTAAGTTTTCTTTTTATGTAGTGTAAAAACGTGATCTAGTTTCTTTTCTTCTTTTGTTTTTTTTCCTTTATCTGTCCAATTTTCCCACACCATTTATTGAATAGACTATCTTTACCACATTATATTTTTTTGCTTCTTGTCAAACATTAATTAAACATAAAAGCAGAAAGGTTTATTTCTGGGATCTCTATTTTATTTCATCCATATATCTGTTCTTACGCCAGGATGATGCTGTTTTAATAATTATGGACTTTAAGTATAGTTTGATATCAGATGGTATGATTTCTTTAACTTTATTTTTCTTTTTTAAGATTGCTGTGGCTATTCTGGGTCTTTTGTGGTTCCACATACATGTTTTGAAATTTTGTTCTGTGAAATACACCAATTATATCTTGATAGGAATTGTGTTGACTCTATAGATTGCTTTGGGTAGTATGGATATTTTAATGATGTTGATACTTCCTATTTGTAAACATGGTATTTGCTTCCCCTTATTTGTATCTTCTTCAATTTCATTCTTCATTTTCTTATAATTTTCTGATTACAGGTCTCTTACATCCTTGGTAATTTTTTTGATGAAATTTTAAATGGGATTGTTTCTTTAGATTCCCTTTTCATTAGTGGTGTATAAAAAGGCTACTAATTTTTGAATATTTATTTTGTATACTGCTAATTTATTGAATTCACTTATTAGTTCTAGTTGTTTTTTAGTAACCAAAATTCCATACTTTTATGGGAACAATTATAAGGTATCAAATGGAAATTCTAGAGGGAAAAAAATTACAATATCTGAATTAAAAGTATGAGTATATAAATTTATGAGCTTTACAGGTGATTGACAGTGTAATAGACAGTTACCGTTTAGATTAATTAATACAAGATATCCAGACTGAAACACAGAAATTTAAAGAAATAAAAAGAAACAAGAAATAAAGTAATAGAACCTTAATGACCTATTTCTATCAAAATGTTTAATATCTTCTAATTGAGTCATAAATGGAAAAGAGAAAGATTAATTGATGCCAAAAATTATTAAAAAAATAATTTCCCCCAAGTATAATTTCAAAAATATTAATACACTAGAATATTATTTGTAATATAATATAATAATACAAAAATATTAAAGTCTACAAAGAGCTATGTAGAAACATACTGTTTAATGGTTCTTGTATTGCTTTTAAAATTGCAAGGTATTATTTGAATATTTCTATAAGATCAAAATGCATATTAAAATCCCCAGAGCAATCACAAACATACTTATACACATAAACATGAAAGATGGATAGCTGAAAGATCAATAGAAAAAATAAAGGGAGTATTAAGAATATCTAATAGTAAGGCAGATATGCAAGAACAGAAAAGAACCAAATAGAAAGCAAATACTAAGATGGTAGGTTTAACTCCAAATATAAAAAAAAAAATACCAAATGCAAACTGACTAAACACTTAAAAAATACTAATTAGCAAACTGGATAAAAAGCAAGATAAAATTACTTCTCCTCAAAAGGAAACACATTTTTATAATAATAGAAACATTTAACAAAACCTACAAATCCAAAATTTTAGTTACATATATTAATATTTTTCTTGTAGTAATTAATGAAACATTTAGACAAGAAAGTAAAGGTAAAGATTTGAAGAACATTATCAATCTTAATTGAAATTTGTAGACATTCCATCAACATTTTCAATATATACTTTCTTTTTCAAAAGCATATTAATCATTATTTAGAATATATGCTTGATCATATAATGGCTCTCAATAAATTATGTAAGATTTTGCTTTACAGAATGTATGTTAAACATGGGTTTATATGAATTTATTTTTATACATAAATTCATATGTATAAATATATATACAACTTATATGTGAGTTTATATAAAGAACCTACAACATTTTGTCTTCTTCATAGAGTTGTTAGGTTAACCAGGATAGAAAAAAATCAACTCAGGTAATAGAAGAGCAAGTACAGTAGCTTACCTGTGTTTATGAGTAGAATAAAAGTGAAGAATTACACAAATAGAATTATGTATTTTTAATTGAAAGTATTTTTAATTAAAAATCAACTTTCTTGTTCTACAAATGAAGAAACTAAGAGTAAAATCAGGTATTGATTACCTGGTCAAGTAACTTATTCTGGGTATATAACTTCTTTCATTATTTTAAAGAACTAAATCATATCCTATTTCTCCTATTTAGGCTTCTCTTACCATAGTACTACATTTTATCTTTTGGCATACCCTAACTTTGTATATTAAAATTTACATAAACTATGTGGTATGCCAACTCCCCAAGTCTAAATAAAAATGATATGCTGAACTACTTTAATTCCATATCACAGAATATAATTAGTAAATGAGACAAATTGTTAATTGATAAACTAGAACTGATTAATTTAAATCTCTAATTTTATACACTATTAAAACAATCTAGTCTTCAATTATGAAAGAGAGCTTTATGTACTTTTTGTAAAGTCACTATGACAGGGCTAACCTCAGTAACCGTGTTGTCCAAGGCTAAACATATATGAAAATACACACACACACACACTCACTCACACACACACACACACACACTCCAAAAATAAAAGAGGGGATAAATAAATGATTATGTAGATTGAGTATTTAAAATGCAATTTTGGGAATAAAGTTCAGTTCATTGAGCCAAAATAAACATATATAATATTTAATTTCAGGGGATTCAAGAGAGGCACAAGCTCAAAATCTGCTATAATATTAGGGCTAAAATGCATTTGCCTGTGTCACAGAATTACATAATTGGATTTAATCATTTTTTTTGTTGTTGATTGACTTCTAGAGTAACCACTCATATTTGCAAATGTACAGTGTTCTGGCTCTTATGAAAAACATATTAGGTAGGCAGCATATGTTGTTTTCATTTATAATCACTTTATTTGACTTCTTTAGCTTTATATTTTTTACCCATTCCCCACTAATTGCTTATCAGTATCTATGAGTCTGTTTTCATTTATTTGTTTGGTTTTTTTAAGGTTCTATATATATGTGAACTCTTATAGTATTAGTCTTTGTCTGACTTATTTCACTTACCATGATATCACTTCACACCTTTCAGAATGGTTATTATCAAAAAGTCTACAGATAACAAGATTAGGTGAGGATAAGGAAAAATGAGAATTCTCGTGCACTGTTAGTACAATTGTAAAATGGTACAGCCTTTATAGAAAACCGTATGAATTTTCCTCAAAATATTAAGAATAGAAATATTTTATAACCCAGCAATTCCCCTTCTGGACATATAACCAAAGTAAACTAAAACATTAATTCAAAAATGTATATGCATTTTTATGTTCATTGAATCATTATTTACAATAGCCGTAATATGGAAAAAACCTAGGTATCCATTGACAGGCGAATAAAGATGTGATATATAAATATATAATGTATTATTATTCAGCAACAAAAAATAATAAAATCTTGTCATTTGTGACAACCTGGATAGACCTAGAGGGTATTATTCTAAGTGAAATGAATCAGAGAAAAACAACATTAGATAAATAAGAAGGAAAAAATGGTAGATTATAGGTATGTGAGTAGAAAACATCCAGATTAAAGTATAAAAAGAAAAAAATAGAATACACATATATGAAAATAAGATAGTAGATATTTTTATTAAACTGTAATGAGGCTAGAATGCCTGTTGTAGTATCTAAATTAATGAGAGCCTGACCTGTGGTGGCGCAGTGGGATAAAGCGTCGACCTGGAACACTGAGGTTGCCGGTTCGAAACCTTGGGCTTGCCTGGTCAAGGCACAGATGGGAGTTGATGCTTCCTGCTCCTCCCCCTTCTCTCTCTCTCTGTCTCTCTCTCTCACTCCTCTCTCTCTAAAAAAAAAAAAAAATCAATAAATAAAATATTAAAAAAAAATAAATTAATGAGAAACCAAAACAAAAAAAAAAAATAATATAACTAATAATATAACAGGAAATACAGCTTAAAAATAATGCTGGCATGGGATACATCTAAACCATTTTAGAATATGACCAATATTCTCTTCCTTACCACTTGATAGCACAGTTGTTATTTTGAGTTACCATTATTTTTGTTTCATGAACAGAATTGAATTTAATAAATTGTTTTTTGTCTTTTTCCTTAATATATATCATGTGTTTTAAAATTTTTAAAGTAAGTTTTAATATTTACTATGTGTGGTTTCTGAATATAAAATAGAAGGTTACAATAATGTGTTAAATGGGAAAAATATGGTCACAATAGGAGAGAACATGGACAATTTCAGTGGAGAACTAGATTCTATAATAAAGAGTTAAATGAGGAAGAGTGACATCATAAAATGGCAGAAGAGACCTCAGCTTCATTGAGGCACAGGGGACAAAAATTAGATTACCATCTGTGAAAAAAAATAGCTCTGGGAGAGCTCAAAAGTCCACTTAAAAAGTTTCAGCAGCACAGTGTAACAAAACACCTAAGAATCACTGCATGCAAAGGGTAGGAAGAACAGTTTCATTTATCCTGTGTCATCTCATGACCCAAGCCAGCACTATGCTTCACCAAGAGAGAATTCCCCTGCCTGAGAGAGTTCCCATCACCAGGAAAAGTAGAGCAGGATAAAAGATCACCATTTCCAGTTTTTCAGTGCTCACCCAAAGGATTCACTTTAGTTTCAACCCTCTCAGAGACTAGCAAAGCCGAAACATCTAGAGACAGGAATAAAGAAGAGAAGCACAGAGGCAATAGTATCATTACATAGTGGTTGTGACCATGGTTCCCAATGGCTTGCTCTGTGGAGGATCACAGCAATCTTAGCCACTGAGGAGCTCAACAGCCTTTGTGAACATTGCAGACACCTCAGCTTTCATCACTGAGAACTTCTTCACAGAGTCCAAACTGCTCCATGAAGGGCTCAAGCAGCTTTCTCCATCGAGGAAACCAATGGCCAACACAGCCACCAAAGACCACTTGCAGACTTTGCCATTGAAGTTTTCACCCTATAAGCTTTCTCTTTTGTAGATACAAGCTATGTGATACCCCCCTGGGAAGTGTCCTTGGAATCAAGCATCTAGGAGCAGCCCAAAGATTAGGAAAGGAGACAGCCAGTTTGAACTACTCTGTCACAGGAGGAATGCAAAGACAGATGGTCCATTAGCTCCAGGACAGCACCTCATTACACCCTTGTCTATGTGACTAACTGCATGGACTTTGCACCTTGCACCATTACTACCAGACCCTGGACTACATAAAAGAGGCCTGCAAACTGATATATTAAGGCAGTTCTTTGGACCTGAACTCCCTGCCTTCTCAGTTTGCCAGCAGTTTTGATTAAAGACACTCATTTTCCTCTTGGTTCTCATCTCTGTGATTGGCTCTGTGACAATGGGCAACTCAAAACCCAGCTCATTCCAGTAACAAAAACTAGCAGTCATTCTGATCCCAGTTGCTACACTCATATGTCAGTCATGTAAGTCCTGTAAAATCCCTCACAGCTGTGTGTACAACAGAACAAACTCTTAAATATACATAACTACACACCAAGAGGCAAAGCTCATACAGTTGCTCATGGGCCCAGTACCTGTCCTGACCCCTATCACTGACCTGCACCATTTACATGCCTGCAAGTTATGCACCTACAAACTGTTGGCCCCAGCTCCTACCACTAGCATCAAATTCTGTGTGTACACCAGAGATGAGTCTATAATTCACATAGTACATATAGATAGCTCAGGCCATGCAGCTGCTCAGGCTCCCAAACCAGCCGCAACTCCTATCACTGAGTACATCAGTGAACATACATGGAGCTAGCCCTGGCAGCCACATACCTGCATGCTCTCAAACTGAATTCCCATTATTGGCTCTAACCACCATGTAGACACCTGTGGCTAGCCCCTGCAGTTATGCAAGGACTTGTCAATAGAAACCCAGAGTTGTTTGTGTGCCTAGCATTGTCCCAGGCTCCTAGCCCTGGACTTTGACACTATGTGTGTCTCTGCAATTGGCCCCTGCCACAACATAGGCACATTTAGTCACCTCCCACAGTAGCAGAATACATATTTTTCTTAAGTGTACATAAAACACTCCACAGAACAGATTATATGATAGATTACAAAACAAGTCTCAGCAAATTTAAAAAGATTGAAATCATATCAAGTACCTTTTCTAATCACAGTAAGATAAAAGTAGAAATCAATAATGGGAGGAAATCTGCAAAATTCACAAATATGCAAAAATTAAAGAACACATGCCTGAACAACCAATTGGTTAATGATAAAATTTTAAAATATCTTGAAACAAACAAAAATGAAAAAACAATACCCCAAAACTTAAGGATGCTGCAAAAGTAGTGCTAATAGAGACATTTTCAGCAAGCAGTAAGTGCCTACATAAAAAAAATGGTCCCAAATAAACAACTTACCTTTATAGCTGAAGAAATTAAAATAATAAAGAACTAAGTCCAAAGTTAGCAGAAGAAAATAACAAAGATCAGAGCAGAAATAATTGAAATTGAGACTATAAATCAATGGAAAAGAGCCCATTTTCTTACCTTACCATCTGGAGTAGAATTTCCATCACATTGAGTTACAGGAACAAGGAGAGGATTGTGTCTCAAATGCCATAGGTTATCAGTATTTTTCTTTTTCTTTTTTTTTTTCATTTTTCTCTCTATTTTTCTTTCATTACTGACAGAGAGAGAAAGACAGAGAGAGGGACAGATAGACAGGAAGGGAAAGAGATGAGATCAGTTCTTCATTGTGGCACCTTAGTTGTTTATAGATTGATTTCTCAAATGTGCCTTGATCGGGGGCTTCAGCAGAGCCAGTGACCCCTTGCTTAAGCCAGCGACCTTAGGCTTCAAGCCAGTGACCATGGGGTCATGTCTATAATCCCATGTTAAAACCAGCGACCCTGCACTCATGCTGGTGAGTCTGCACTCAAGCCAGCAACCTTGGGGTTTCCAACATGAGTTTTCTGTGTCCCAGGCCAACACTCTATCAACTGCACCATCAACTGGTCAAACAGTATATTTCTTTAGTACATGTCTCCATTTGCTCTATACTTAGGAAAATTTTTAGAATGCAAATGAGATTTTTTAAAAATATAACACTCATGAATTTTTGTTTTTTCTTGGGAGTGGGTCTATGGAGCATGCCATACTGTCATTTCAGAAATAGTATTTCTCTAACAATAAATTACACTGCAAAACAAAATATTTGTTGCATTCACAAAAACACTTGTTCTTACCTAATTCGAGTGTGCTGATATCAAATCTGACATTAGTTTTTCTCTATAAGCTATAGTTTTTTTTGCAATTCAAGATTTTAGGTTTTCATATTATTGTAAAAATTTCAACATTTAGTTTAACATAATGAAGTAGAATGTTTCTTGGGCATTATCTTTGTGAAAATATAATAATTTATATAATGCAATAAATATACTAATACACTAAAATATATAATTGCATCAGAATTTGTCTACAATTTCAAAATAGAACATATTAATACACTTATTTTAATCATAAAATTTATGCAATACTTATTTAAATTCTATTCAGGCACAAATTTGCATTTATAGCTCTTGCATTTGTGTACTTGTTGAGGACAATCTTGTTTGAAGCTCCAGCAGTAGTTTGCTCATCACTAACAGCTCCAAGATTTTCAAGAAACTTATCAAGGTGACTGTTCAGAAGTGAATCTTAACACTCATGTTACATCCAATGTCATGGAAAGCGAACAGCATCCTTTGAACCAGAAGTTCATAGTTTTCTGCTTTTTGTTGCCAAGGAAGTTCTTTGTAACTACCACAAAAGACTGCCATGCTGCTTTCTCCTCCTTATTCATCTTCCTAGCAAATTCTTTGTCATGTATGAGGGTTTGAATTTGAGGTCCATTGAATACACCTGCTTTTATCTTCTCAAAAGACAAGGCAGGAAAAGCAGAAATAATATGTTAAAAGCATTCACTTTCTCTATTCAAAGCCTGAACAAACTGCTTCATTAAGCCAAGTTTGATGTGAAGTGTGGGGAAAAAGGACCCTATCTTGATTAACTACAGGTTCATTCACAATATTTTGCATCTCTACTTCCAGAGCTTTATGTTTCGGCCACTCCTTCTTTGCTCATTATTTCTCCCGAGCTCGGCTGTCCCACAAACAGAGAAAGCAAGGATACTTAGTGAAACTTCACTTTTGTCCTAGCAGGAAATTTACCATTTTAATATCCACACAAATGATCCAGTTATGCTCCTCATAGTTCAGAAAATCGAGGACAATTTTAATGTCATTATAATCTTCTTGCAGATGAGTTGAATAGCCAATTGGAACCACTGAATAAACATTACTGTTGTGTAGAAGAATACATTTCATACTCCATTTAGAGCTGTCAAGAAATAGCCGCCATTCTGTGGGACTGTAAGTGGTAACACCTAGCTGGCTGAGAAGAGTACTGATATCATGACAGTAAACAAAGTGTTTGTCTTCGGAAAAAATGTCCATAAAAATTTGTTCACACTTCCTGAAGTGGGATACTTTAGCACACTGGTGAAGTACATTCTTTTCTTGAAGCTTGGAGGCTAATAACTCAGCTACATTCTTTGATAGGCCCAAATCTTTTACTAAGTCATTCAATTCAGGTTGGCTAAACTGCTGAGGGGTTAATAACTGCTTGGCATCAGAAGAAGACCCTTCTGTTTCTACAACCATTTCCTCATGCATCTTATCAAAATACACTTGATCACCATGTTCACTTTCTTCATCCTTAGAAGAAATAAAACCATTGAAAACTGGAACCGGGAGTGTCTCAAAGTGTGGGATAGGTCATATTGCTAAAGAAATATTAGGATGTGCGATCATATGTTGTTTTTTCTTGCCGATGCCCTTTGTATGGATCAGACAGAAATAACAGTCACTGCTGTGGTCCTTAGGTTCACGCCAAACCATGAGAATACCAAAAGGCATTCCTTTGCATTTTTCTTTTGTCCAGTCATGAAGCATTTCCTCACAATTATGATACACAATATGAGGAGCCCAATTCTTGTCTTGATCACCAAGGGGAACTTGAAAATATGCAATATATGCATGTGTCACAAATGATGAAATATTACACCTTTTACATTGAAGTGTGTAACAGCCACATATATAACAGAAGGTATCAGGACTGTTCTTACATTTACGCCTACTCGAAGAAGCCATGATTCAATCTTAAAACAAAACAAGAGGGTGTTTTTATCAGATAATTTTTTTACATTTAAAAACAACTACAATTATGTAAAAGTGATGTTTGTAAAACATTAATTGTCTTGTGGTTATGTTCAATCCAGGAGTCATTGCCCTTAACTCCAATTTAAAAACCAATGCATGGCATTAACTGTAACAAAAAGAAATTAAAATTGCATAAAAACTAGAGCATGCACCAAAAAATGGATTTTAGATTTGCAATCAGTGATGCAGAAATATATAGAAACAAGTCTAAAACCTCATGCAACAGAAAATGAAAAAAAATTGTTCCCCAGTGTTATATGACAAGTAAAGAAGAGCTGGACACCTCACCAGGTGCAGTGGATAGAGCAATAGCCTGGAACACTGAGGACCCAGGTTTAAAAGCCCCAGGTCACCAGCTTGAGCATGGGATCATAGATATGACCCCATGGTCACTGGCTTGAGCCCAAGGGCCATTGACTTGAAGCTCAAGGTTGCAGGCTTGAGCAAGGGGTTAATGGCTCAGCTGGAGCCCCCTGATCAAGGCACATATGAGAAAGCAATCAATGAATAACTAAATGCTACTTCTCCTCTCTCTCCCTTCCTTTCTCTCTGTCCCTGTGTGTGTATCTCTCTCTTTTTCTCTCTTATAAAAAAAGAAGAGCAGTTCAAGGAGAGGAGAGAGTAAGACCAGCAGAGAGTTAAATGACCAAATTGGAGGAGGAAAAAAAAAAATCAAGAATGAAGATAAGAGAAACAAACGAACAAATATAATAAAATGGGATAGGTTATAAAGTCTGCGGATTATTCTTGATTTTGAGAGGTTATCTTCTTGCTTTTTCTTTTCTCTCCCTCTTCCTGGTCAGTGACTCTGTACCCCGGATCAGAAAAAACCAGGAACTGCATTATTCCATACGTAGGTGGGACATAAAAGTGAAACTAAGAGACATTGATAAGAGTGTGGTGGTTACGGGGGGAGGGGGGAAAGGGAGAGGGAAAGGGGGAGGGGGAGGGGCACAAAGAAAACTAGATAGAAGATGACAGAGGACAATCTGACTTTGGGTGATGGGTATGCAACATAATTGAATGACAAGATAACCTGGACTTGTTATCTTTGAATATATGTATCCTGATTTATTGATGTCGCCCCATTAAAAAAATAAAATTATAAAAAAAAAAAAAAAAAGAAGAGCAATCCATCAAGAAGATTAAATGAATTGATATTTGAAGTAAAGATGGAGAAAAAGTCATGTCTGAGGTGGATGTAAATCAATTATAGCTGTTAATAAGAGCAGAAATTGTTCCTTACTCTGTGTATTTGAAATACATACAGTACTTTGAGATTTGTGTTTTCTGTTCTTAATCTAACTATGCTGTTGAAATTTTCAACTATAGTTTTTATGTAGTGATGTAATTGGGCAAAAAAGACATAACATTTTTGTTGTAATTTATATTTTTAAACTATTTTTAAGAATACATAGATGAATTGTTAAAATGAAAAGTCTAAAGGAGACATTAAATCAACCTGTGACAGTTACAGATAAGAATTTTTGTTGTTTCTTTTTGTGTAGTATATTTTCTATTATCCTCAACTATGTATTAAAAAAACTGAGATATTTAAATTTATAGGTAATTTGTAAAATCAAGGAAATAATTGTATTTTAAGGAAATCAAATAAATATGACAGCCTGACTAGGCAGTGGCGCAGTGGATAGAGCATCAGACTGGGATGTGGAGGACCCAGGTTCGAGACCCTGAGGTTGCCAGCTTTAGCACGGCTCATCTGGTTTGAGCAAGGCTCCCGAGCTTGGACCCAAAGTTGCTGGCTTGAGCAAAGAGTCACTTGTTCTGCTGTAGCCTCCCAGTCAAGGCACATATGAGAAATAAATCAATGAACAACTAAGAAACTGCAATGAAGAATTGATGTTTCTGCTCCTGTCTATCCATTTCTGTCTCTCTCTCTGACTCTCTGTCTCTGCCACAAAAAATAAAATAAAATAAAATAAAGTAACAACTCCTTAATTTTAAAATACATAAATAAATAAATAAATATGACAGAAATACTAGTCAAAAACTAGTCATCCATCTGTTTTTATGAATTCTTTAATTTATTGAGGTAACTCATTAACATAATTATATAGTTTTCAGATGGCCAATTCTACAACACATCTCTATACACCATATTCTTTTATGGGTTACATAGCTAATGTAATTTTTATCAAAACACAATGATTCTTTCTAAAAATGTATTAGAAAGACAATAATTACAAGATAATTTATTAATAAGAAACTACCCTCTTCCATAATAGACCTGAGATAAAAACTGTCAAAATGCCTTTATACATAATAAAATTAATTTTGTTTCTCTGGATTTTATTTTCTACCCTTGTAGCTAACAGAGCATGGGGGCTTGAGGTACTGTTTAAGTGTCAGGTATCTTTTAATTCACAAACCACATATCATAATAAATAAAGATAATTTACTCCAACCTCAGAATTTTACTTTTTAAAAAACTGAGCTCAGCTGGTGAATATGATATGCCTACTCTAGTTTATAATAGAACTATTTGTTTGTAACCCACAAGGTTCCTCATTCTTGTCCACTGTTCCATTGTTTTCTACAATTTTGCCTGCACTGTAAACTATTTTTGTAAGTACAACTTTTAAAATGTAGCTAGAAATAGTTTTCTAGATATTTCTTATCCAATTCAATGTTTCAGAATCCTTAAACACACTGTACTTTGAAGTATATGGTCATTCATCTCACATTCATATCATTGTAAACCTCATCTGTACCTGCAAGTCTATGACCATTGCTTAACACCATATTATCCCCAAACCATATCATGAGATTTATTTTGCCTGGACCATCTGCATTGTCTATTAAGAACACTTAAATTAAATAAATAATCATAAAATTCTGTTTCCTTTGTCTAGAAATAATGTTTTAACATATTTTCATTTTATTAAGACAAATTAAAACATGATATCTGCTTTTCTCAGATTACTTGGTTTGTTACAGTTATCTTAGAATCTTTGTTTCTACATAGGATTTCAAATTCAATTTCCACAGCATTTTTCTGTACTAAATAACTGGAAAAAATGATTAAATTGCAGCCTAGTTGATACTCTAATACATTATAATGCATAATAAAATAATAACTATGTTCACTTAAAAACTGGTGGACATATATTGGAAATATTTTCTTTAAATTTCTGTTGTTAGGTAAAATGTACAGTGATGCTTTCCATTTTGTTTTGGGGGGATTCAAATTATTGCTTAAAAGGTATAAATAAAGTTATTTCTCATATTCCCACACCATATAAAACATGTCTTTTTGAAAATTCAACTTCTTTAGATCTGAGCTGGGTTTAAAGAAGTATGAGTTATTTATATAAAAAAATTTATATTTTTAATCTTTGATATAAAACATAGTTTAACAAAAGCCTAATCTAAAAGTTAAACATCTGAAGAATATGAAGAAGGCTTAATTCTAATGATATTTTTTGTCAGTGAAAGCAATAAAGCATACTCATTTACCTTTTCAGCATTTATTGGGGACTTACAAGGTTTAAGTACTCTATGAGCTAGTAAAGAGTATACAAATACAAATATGAATTAGAAAGGATCATGCCTTGAGGAAAAATAACTGCACATTTTTAAAATGATGTATAAAAGAAGTCTTTAGTTTTATTGAGGTTTATTTTGGAGAATAAATGAGTAGGAAATAATATATGATATCTAAAATTCACATTATTCAACTGATCAGTTATTACACCAATATGTTTGTAGTGCTAAACTGCTTGCATTAATAAGTATTTCATTTTTTTAAATTAAAGACTTCATTTTTAGGGAAGTTTTAGGTTTACAACAAAACTAGGAGAAAGGTAAAGAAATTTTTCATAAACCCAGCCCTCACACATGCATAGTCTCTGCCATTAGCAACATTGTCTATCCAAATGGTACATTTTTACAAAGGATGAACCTACCTTAAAACTTCATAATCACGAGACCTGAAGATGGCAGCAGAGTAGGCAGATGCACAGACTTCCAGTTCACACCACTGAACTGGATTATAAACTAATTTATGAACAATCAGCATGAAAAACCAAATCTGGACTATAAGAACAGCTTTCAAAAACCAAGGAGCAAAGAAGAAGCCACAACAAACCTGGTAGGGAGCTCCTGAATCTCCCCTGCTTACAGGAAGTGGGGGGAGGCTGGGCTCTCACTCCAAGGATAAGAGCAGTAAATACTGCTCACAGCCACTTGCCTGGCAACCAGGGAGCGAGGTGTGTTGAAAGGGCCTGCTTGTATTCCAAAAAGAAAGGAGAGAGAGAGAGACGGATGGTGAGGGGGAGAGGAATATAGGTGATGACATGAAAAGTTGACTCATTCAGTGCTGGAGGCAGCCATAACTGGGGGAGGGGCTGACCCTTCCACAAAGCAAAACACAAAAGTACTTCCAGATCACAGAGATACAAACATCTCTCCAGCTCCAATCAGCACAAAAAGACACAGCTGAAAACAAGAAGTGGGGAGGAGGGGCAGTAACTCAGGTCTCCATGGAGATCTGAGATACACCTCCCCTTCTCCCTCTACTGAAGCTAAGAAAGCAACCCGCTCCCAGAGAGATTAACTGGCAGAAGAGGACTTCAGAGCCTCAGGTCACACCCACCCCATTCCTGGATACAGTTTCAAATAAGCTCCCTGCTGATATCAGCAAACAAGACAGTCACCTGTTTTTTTTTGTTTGTTTTGTTTTTTTTTTTTAATAAATTTTTATTAATGGTAATGGGATGACATTAATAAATCAGGGTACATATATTCAAAGAAAACATGTCTAGGTTATTTTGTCATTAAATTATGTTGCATACCCCTCGCCCAAAGTCAGATTGTCCTTCGCCACCCTCTATCTAGTTCTCTGTGCCCCTCCCCCTCCCCCTAACAATCACCTGTTAAGGAAACAAACAAATCAAGACTTCAAAGCCGCCCAAATCCTAAAGTGGATTACAAATAATAGCTGATGCCAACCCAAGAAGACCTAGAAACAACACAAGTAAAAACTGGAGGCAGACAACACCAAGCCTAGACTCAACCAGCTCTACAAAGAAAACACCCAAACACCAAGACAAAATGAGAAGACAAAGAAGTGCAATCCAAATGAAACCACAAGAGAAACCTACAGGAGATGAACTGAGTGATATGGAAATAATCAAAATTCCGGATGCAGAGTTTAATGATTTTAAGGATGCTTAGGGATCTTAGAACAACAATGGATGGTCATCATGAACACCTAAATAAAGAAATAGCAAGTATAAAAAAGGATATTGAAATATTAAAAAAGAATCAGTCAGAGATGACAAATAAATATCAGAAATGAAGACCACAATGGAAGGAATTAAAAATAGGATGGATAGAGCTGAGGATCAAATCAGCAAGTTGGAGGACAACTGGAATGAAGGCATGAAAGCAGAGGAAAAAAAAGAAAAACGACTTAAAAAGTCTGAGGAAACTCTTAGAGAGCTCTGTGACAACATAAAGAGAAATAACATTCGCATCATAGGGGTTCATGAAGAAGAAGAGAAAGAACAAGGGATAGAGGCTTTGTTCAATCATATTATAGTGGAAAACTTCCCTAAATTAATGCAGGAGAAACTCTCACAAATTCAAGAAGCACAGAGAACTCCACTAAAAAGAAACACAAAGAAACCTACACCAAA
Source organism: Saccopteryx leptura (assembly GCF_036850995.1). Taxonomy (NCBI): domain Eukaryota; kingdom Metazoa; phylum Chordata; class Mammalia; order Chiroptera; family Emballonuridae; genus Saccopteryx; species Saccopteryx leptura. The sequence goes on along the minus strand of NC_089504.1, from coordinate 174,722,917 downwards.
ACACATCATAATTAAAATACCAAAGCTAAGAGATAAAGAGAAAATATTACAAGCTGTGAGAGAAAAAAAGACTATCACCTACAAAGGAGCCCCCATAAGGATGACAGCAGATTTCTCAACAGAAACACTTGAAGCCAGAAGGGAATGGCAAGAAATATTCAAAGTAATGCAGAACAAGAACCTACAACCAAGACTACTCTATCCAGCAAGACTATTATTTAAAATTAAAGGAGAAATAAAAGTTTCCCAGACAAAAAACAACTCAAGGAATTTATTACAACCAAACCAATGCTGCAGGAAATGTTAAGGGGCATGCTGTAAACAGATCAAAGTAGGAAAAGAATATAGCAAAAGAGGAATACAGCTTTAAAGAATAAAATGGCAATAAACAACAACATATCAATAATAACCTTAAATGTAAATGGATTAAATGATCCAATCAAAAGACATAGGGTAGCTGCATGGATAAGAAAACAGGACCTATACATGTGCTGTCTACAAGAAACACACCTTAAAACAAAAGATGCACATAAGTTGAAGGTAAAAGGATGGAAAAAAATATTTCATGCAAGTGGAAATGAAAAAGAAGCTGGGATAACAATACTTCTATCAGACAAAATGGACTTTAAAACAAAGAATATAGTAAGAGATAAAGAAGGCCACTACATAATGATAAAGGGAGCAATCCAACAGGAAGATATAAATATTATAAATATCTACGCACCTAATATAGGAGCACCTAAATATATAAGCAAATTTTGATGGATATAAAGAGTGAGATCAACAGCAACACTATAAGAATAGGGGATTTTAATACCCCACTAACATCACTAAATAGATCTTCAAGAAAGAAAATTAACAAAGAAACAGCAGACTTATTGAACACACTAGATCAACTCGATTTAATAAATATCTACAGAACCTTTCACCCTAAAGCAGCAGAATATACATTCTTTTCAAGGGCTCATGATACATTCTCTAGGATAGACCACATGTTAGGGCACAAAAGTGCTCTCAACAAATTTAAGAAGATTGAAATCATATCAAGCACTTTCTCTGATCACAATGGCATGAAACTAGAAATCAACCACAACAGAAAAGCTCAAAAATTCTCAAACACATGGAAACTAAATAGCAGGTTGTTAAATAATGAATGGATTAAGAATGAGATCTCCGAAGAAATAAAAAAATTCCTAGAAACGAATGATAACGAGTATAAAACAACTCAAAATTTATGGGACACAGCAAAAGCAGTACTGAGAGAGAAGTTCATAGCACTACGGGCACTCTTTAAGAAGCTAGAAAAAGCTCAAATAAACAACTTAACCCTGCATATAAAAGAAACAGAAAAAGAACAGCAAGTAAAGTGCAAATATAGTAGAAGGAAGGAAATAATAAAGATCAGAGCAGAAATAAATGACATAGAGGCTAAAGAAACAATCCAGAGGATCAATGAAACCTGGAGCTGGTTTTCTGAAAAGGTAAACAAGATTGATGAACCTTTAACTAGACTCACCAAGAAAAAGAGAAAGAGGACTCAAATAAATAAAATTAGAAATGAGAGGGGAGAAATAACAACTAACACAACAGAAATACAAAATATTGTAAGAAAATACTATGAAGAACTGTATGCCAAAAGACTAGACAACCTAGATGAAATGGACAAATTCCTTGAAACATACAATCTTCCAAAAATCAATCTGGAAGAATCAGAAAACCTAAACAGACCGATTACACCAAATGAGATCAAACCAGTTATCAAAAATCTCCCAACAAAGAAAATTCCTGGGTCAGATGGCTTCTCAAGTGAATTCTACCAAATATTCAAAGAAGAACTAACTCCTATCCTTCTCAAGCTATTTCAAAAAATTCAAGAGGAAGGAAGACTTCCAAGCTCCTTTTATGAGGCAAGCATAATTCTGATTCCAAAACCAGGCAAAGACAACACAAAGAAAGAAAATTATAGATCAATATCCCTGACAACTTAGATGACAAAATCCTCAACAAAATATTAGCAAACCAGATCCAACAATATATGGAAAAAATCATACACCATGATCAAGTGGGATTTATTCTGGGGAGGCAATGCTGGTACAATATTTGGAAATCTATCAATGTTATTCATCACATAAACAAAAGGAAGGAGAAAAACCACATGATAATTTCAATAGATGCAGAAAAAGCATTTGATAATATCCAGCACCCATTCATGATCAAAACTCTCAGCATGGTGGGAATACAGGGAAGATACCTCAACATAATAAAGGCCATCTATGACAAACCCACAGCCAACATCAGAAACAAGGCAAGGGTGCCACCTTTCACCACTCTTATTCAACATAGTCCTGGAAGTCCTAGCCACCGCAATCAGACAAGAAGAAGAAATAAAGAGCATTCAAGTTGGAAAAGAAGAAGTAAAGCTATAATTATTTGTAGATGATATGATATTATATATAGAAAATCCAAAAGTCTCAGTCAGAAAACTACTGGACCTGACAAATGAATTCATCAAGGTGTCAGGATATAAAATTAATACTCAGAAATCAGAGGCATTTTTATACACCAACAATGAATAGTCAGAAACAGAAATTAAGGAAACAATCCCCTTCACTATCACAACCAAAAAAATAAAGTACCTAGGAGTACATTTAACCAAGGAGACTAAAGACTTGTAGTCGGAAAATTATAAAACATTGATAAAAGAAATCAAGGAAGATACAAACAAGTGGAAGCATATACCGTGCTCATGGTTAGGAAGAATAAACATCATTAAAATGTCTATATTACCCAAAGTAATTTATAAATTCAATGCAATAGCAATTAAAATACCAATGACATACTTTAAAGATATAGATCACATATTCCAAAAATTTATATGAAAAAAAGAGAACATGAATAGCCTCAGCAATCTTAAAAAAGAATAAAGGGAGAGTATCACACTTCCTGATATCAAGCTATACTACAAGGCCATTGTACTCAAAACAGCCTGGTACTAGCATAATAACAGGCACATAGATCAATGAAACAGACCAGAGAACCCAGAAATAAACCCACAGCTCTATGGACAACTGATATTTGACAAAGGAGGTAAAGGCATACAGTGGATTAAAGATAGCCTCTTCAACAAATGGTGTTTGAAACATTGGACAGCAACCTGCAAAAAAATAAAACTAGACAACCAACTTACACCATTCACAAAAATAAACTCAAAATGGATAAAAGACTTAAATATAAGGCATGAAACCATAAGCATCTTAGAAGAAAACATAGGCAGTAAGCTCTCCAACATCTCTCTCAGCAATATATTTGCTGATTTATCTCCACAGGCAAGGGAAATAAAAGACAGGATAAACAAATGGGACTATATCAAACTAAAAAGCTTTTGCACAGCCAAAGACAATAAGAACAGAATAAAAAGACAAACTACACAATGGGAGAACATATTTGACAGTATGTCTGATAAGGGGTTAATAATCAAAATTTATAAAGAATTTGTAAATCTCAACACCAGAAAGACAAGTAATCCAATCAAAAAATTGGCAAAAGAAATGAATAGACACTTCTCCAAAGAGGATATACAGATGGCCAATAGGCATATGAAAAAATGCTCTCATCACTAATCATTAGAGAAATGCAAATTAAAACCACAATGAGATATCACCTCACACCTGTCAGTATGGCACTCATCAACAAAACAACACAGAATAAGTGCTGGCGAGAATATGGAGAAAAGGAAACCCTCCTACACTGCTGGTGGGAATGCAGATTGGTGCAGCCACTGTGGAAAACAGTATGGAGATTCCTCAAAAAATTACAAATCAAACTGCCTTTTGACCCAGCCATCCCACTTTTAGGTATATATCCCCAGGACACCATAGAACGGTTCCAGAAGGAGAAATGCACCCCCATGTTTATAGCAGCATTGTTCACAATAGCAAAGATCAGGAAACAGCCCAAGTGTCCATCAGAGGATGAGTGGATTAAAAAGCTTTGGTTCATATATACTATGGAATACTACTCAGCCATAAGAAATGATGACATCGGATCATTTACAATAACATGGATGGGTCTTGAAAACATTATACGGAGTGAAATAAGTAAATCAGAAAAAACTAAGAACTATATGAACCCATGCATAGATGGGACATAAAAATGAGACTCAGAGACATGGACAAGAATGTGATGGTAACACAGAGTGGGGTGGAGGGGTGGGGAGGGGGCTAGGAAGGAGAGGGAGGGTGTGAAAGGAAGGTAGGGGCACAAAGAAAACCACAAAGAAGGTGACGGAGGACGATTTGACTTTGAGTGAGGGGTATGCAGCATAATCAAAGGTCAAAATAATCTGGAGATGTTTTCTGGGAACATATGTACCCTGATTTATTAATGTCACTGCATTAAAATTAATAAAAAACAAAAAACAAAACTTCATAATAACCAAAAACTCTATAGTTAAGCTCATGGTTAATCTATGGGTTTGAATAGGTGTTTTTCCTTCATCTATTGATGATTACATTGATTGAATTTTTAAAAACTGAACAAGCTTTACATACCTGGGATAAATACCATTTGATCTTGGTATATAATTCTTCTTAAAGATTTTTATTTAATTTGCAAATATTTTGTTGAGAATTTTTGCATCTATGTTCATAATAGAATTCCTTGTAATATCTTTGTCTTGTTTTGATATTAGGGTAATGCTGACCTCATAGAATGAGTTAACAAGTTTTGCTTCTGCTTATATTCTCTGAAAGTTATTACAGAGTTGTGGTATAATTTTTTTCTGAAATATTTGGCAGAATTTGCCAGTGAACCTATGTGATTTTGTTTTGGAAGGTTATTAAATTTTACAGAAATGTTTACCTGAAACCTATGTACTCTTATTGATCAATGTCACCCTATTACATTTATATTGTACATAAAAAATTTAAAGTTTATAAAATATGCAAATGTATAAAAAATAATAAAAAAAACAGTTAAAAAAAGAAAGGTTATTGAATGTTGAAAAAATGTATATACACACACATACATATATGGCTTTATTTATTTATTTATTTTTTATAAATAAATTTTTATTTTAATGGGGTGACATCAATAAATCAGGGTACATACATTCAAAGAAAACATTTCCAGGTTATCTTGTCAATTAGTTCTGTTGCATACCCATCACCCGAAGAGAGATCGTCCTCCGCCACCATCCATCCAGTTCTCTCTGTACCCCTCCCCCTCCCCCTCTCCCTCTCCCTCCTTCCCTCCCCCCACCCTCCCGTAACCACCACACTCCTGTCCATGCCTCTTAGTCTCGCTTTTATGTCCCACCAATGTATGGAATCCTGAAGTTCCTGTTTTTTTCTGATTCGCTTATTTCACCCCGCACAATGCTACCAAGACTCCACCATTCTGCTGTAAGTGATCTGATGTCATCCTTTCTCCTAGCTGAATAGTATACCATGGTGTATATGTGCCCCATCTTCTATTTAAATGGCTTATTTTCTCCTGTGTAAATTCTGGCAGATTTGTATCTTTCAAGTAATTGGTGTATTTCATATAGATTATCAAATTTGCTTAATAAAGTTGTTTATAGTATTCTTTTATTATCCTTTTAATGGCCATGGTATTATTAGTAATATTTTCTCTTTTACCTAAAATGTTACTGTGACCTCCATTTTTATGTCGGTTACAGGTTTTTTTGATTTTTTTATCCTTTCAAAGAACAAGTTTTGGTTTCATTGATTTTATCAACTGGTTTCTTTCTATTTTCAATTTCATTGATTTTGGTTCTAAATATTATTTATTTTTCTATTTACTAGGAATTTAATTTGTTCTTCTTTTTATAGTTTCCAAATTACTGATCTTGGACTTTTGTCTTTTCTAATATATGTATTCAATTCTATATATGATATTTCCCTTTATGCACTGCTTTCACTGAAATAAACTGATAAGTTGTTTTCATTTTCATTTGGTTAAAAATATAGTTTTTATATTTCCCTTGTATTTCTTTTTTTATCCATGTTTATTTACAAGTGTGTTGTTTAATTTCTGTGTATTTGAGATTGTCAATTAACTTACTGTTCTTGACTTCTAGTTTAATTCCATTGTGATCTGAAAGCAGACATTGTATGATTTCTATCCTTTTAAATTTCTTAAGGTGTGTTTTATAGCCCAGAATGTCCTTTACAATCATTTATTGTATTTGAAACTTGCAAACCCTAGAAAATCTACATATTAATCTAAATATTTGAATAAGTAGGGTATCAAAATATCAGTGACTGATCAATATCTTTGAGCATTTTTTAACTTATCCAGGACTTGACCTCAAGTTCTAATTGCAGATGCTGTATTATATAGATGCAAAAAATCACTCTTGCATACCATGCCTGATTTGTTTAATTTCTAACACTACCCTGAAACATACTACTCTTCTCTATATAACGATTATACAATACCTTAAGACAAAATGACCTCCCATTATGCAGTTAGAAGGTTGTGTCTGGTAAATACAGAAGTTAAGGAATTTCTGAGAAGCTATAATGGTGAATCTTATAAGAAATTCACTGCTTGGCCAGACAGAATTATTATAAAAGTGTGAGTCCTCTTTCTTCTTTTAGATACTTCTAAAATAGTGTCTAGAAAAGAGCTTAGGGTTGACATATGATGGCTAGAGGGTCTGTCTGCTTCATTAAGTAATATATACTAAAATTATTTAAAACAATTCAATAGGTTAAGAGAGGTGCCATTTCCAACACTTACAAATATTTTACATTCAAATGCATATTGCAATTCCCAGATGAATAATAGTTTAGTAGGTTTTTATTTTAGAATTATAATTACAAAAATTTTAATTCATAGAACACTTATAAAACTATCTATTTTGATGCTAGATTAATAACTACATGTTTATATTTATACTAGACTATGTTTTCTTAAAGTTAGCACAGTATTAAGTTACCTAAAGCAGTTATGTGTTCTTACCAAATATTTGTACTTTCCTTTTCAAGTATATTTATATAATAACCCAGTAATCATTTGTGGACAAGTCCTGCCAAGGGTGAGGATGATGGAGACGAAAAGACCCAACTCCAGGAACCAGGTTGAGTGATGAAGATCCACTTTATTCAGGAAGTAAGCTAGCTTGTATACACAGGTTCAGCCTATAGGGTGTTACAGTGTGTCCTTCATAGCCAATGGCTGAAAAGATTAGGAAGCTGCATGGTTGGCGCTAAGTCACTTCCTTATAGTGGGTGAGCTTCCTTCCTGGGTGTGCCCAGGAGGCTTCTGGGAGCTGGAGTATTCTCACAGCATTGCATCAGCCACAGCTGGTAGGAATGTGCTCTGCGCTCCACTCACATCTCTTTTAATTAAGGCCAACTGGAATTGATGAATGACAGCTTGCTGTTGTTGTAGCTTCTGAATGCTATGCATTATGCAATAGAACCCTAGTAGAACTAAAACAATTATAATATCTATTATACTATGTGCTAATACATAAGCTGGAATAAACAATGAGCAAGCTTCTGTAATGTTTGACTAGTTAGGAAATAGAATGGGGGCCTTAAAGAGGGGATTCCTCCTAGGGGTTGAGATGTCATTTTCCTCCCATTGTGTTACAGAGACCTTCTAGGTGTCGTTAAACATAGTTCCATTTTGATTATAAAAAACGGACGTAGGCCCATGCATGCTCCCTTCCCACAAAGGTCCCAGCATCCAAACATGAAACGGATGGCTTGCCGTGGGCTGCATACTGCATATGGTTGCAAGGCACATGACACAAATTAAAACAACATTACAAATTATATGATTTCAACAATTACAAAGGTACATTTCACCAGTCTCTGAGCACTTTGCCAAAAGCATAAAATGTCCTTGGCCTTCTTTCTAGCTATGGGAAAAGCTTCCCGGGGCAGGGGAATGGCCTCCAGCAAAGCCACCCCTCACCTCCATCAGGGTATTTCACATTGTCCAAAATTGATAAGTCCATTCAACAAAGGAGCCAGTGCTCACTCAGGTCATAGTCCAGGAAATCAGTCCATGCACATGAGGTGTCAGCCATGCCCCTCATTCCTGCCATGTTGTCCCAAAGAGCAGCACATGGCAATGGCAGTCAGCATTTCCATCTCTGCTCTGGAGAGCATAACAGCATCCATCCCTATGTCCCAAAATGTCAGCGAACCCACCAGCGGCTTAGCAGGTACTCCCTGATGTTCCAGTGGCCACTAGGCAATGCAAGCCTGGCTTCCGTTCATCCTCCCGCCACAGCTGCAGCTGTTTACCTTCTGGAGTCTGCAAATCGCAACTCTGGCCCAATTCTCCTCATCTTCCAAAGATGAACTGAAAACACCAGCTCGCGCTGCCAGAATTGAGCCCCGGGCTGACGCCGCCTGCATCTGGGAGTCAGCGGTTACTATAGCACACATAAGCAAGAACAGAGCACCAGGTCCCAGGGGCCCAACATGGGCAATTCTCTGGGCCCGCCCCGCCAAAGTGCCCACATCCTTCCAGGTGGTGGGGCACGCATGCAGGCTGTGAGGTCTTCTTTTGGAGCACTGAGGACCTCCTCCCCTCAGGCGTAGCCAGTGTGGAGAAGGCCAGAGCTGTGGCTTTGGTTGGGTGAAGATTGAACCATTTAGTGGGTGCCCAAGAAAACCTGTCAAGCAGGTTGGGGGGTTCCTGGGATCCAAATTGGCTGTAAAACAAAAGTATAACTTCTCCTTTGCTTTAGAAGAGGGTGTGATCCCCACCACTGTGCTGTGGCTGGGTCCTTCCAGCATCATTTGAGAGAGAGGGGAGGGAAAGAGAGAGAGTGAGAGATACAGAAAAATAGACAAGATAGACAGACAGAAAGAAAAAAGACACATGAAGGCATATAGGCTGGCCCATGGGTCTGTAGCGGGAACACATGCTGGAGTTAAAACTGGGGTAGAAAATGGTGTCTGAGAAGATGGGGTGGGGCACTGAGCCCCAGCAGGGAATGCGGAAGTAGCAACTTCCACTTTTTCCAGCAGCAGAGCTGATGGCAATGTTAGCAACTCAGCTGGCTTCATTTCTGCACGCTCAGCCGTGATTTTGTCAAACTCTGAGGCTACACTACTTTTCTCCTCTGTGGAGAAGGGCGAATAGGGAGGAAGGGGTTCCTCTGAAAGAGGAGTAGCCTATAGGATGTTAGAGACCCGCAGAGGGTCCCCAGCAGGAGCACCGGTCATGCAGGCGTGTATTGCCAATAAGGCAGGAATGAGGCTGACAGGGAAAGCCTGCCCCCATGTCCTTTGGCTGAACGAACACATTGGAGAGCTCGGGCCCAAGTATCTGGGTCCCAGAGGGGCGTGTCCTCAATCCAGGGATTGAGACCAGAGAGAATCTCCCAGTAAGTACAGGGATCCTTTTCACAAACTTCAACTCACCTACTCTGCAATAGGGCATGCAGGGCTCGAGCCTGCGGGGCTCAAGAGTGCGGGAGGTTTCCCATTGCAGAGGGTCACTTACCTGTCCCTTGGATGCCAGTTAGGTCCCTGCCCCACGTTGGGCACTAGTTGTAGACAAGTCCTGTCGGGGGTGAGGATGACGGAGATGCAAAGACCGAACTCCAGTGACCAGGTTCGGTGACACAGATCCACTTTATTCAGGAAGTAAGGTAGCTTATATATACAGGTTCAGCCTATAGGGTGTTACAGCGTGTCCTTCATAGCCAATGGCTGAAGAGATCAGGGAGCTGCGTTGTTGGCACTGAGTCACTTCCTTATAGTGGGCAAGCTCCCTTCCTGGGTGTGCCCAGGAGGCTTCTGGGAGTTGGAGTATTCTCACAGCATTGCATCAGCCACAGCTGCTAGGAATGTGCTCTGCACTCCACCTACAATCATTCACTTCTATATTATAAATATTAAAACATAATTATGTCCGTTAGTGGTTTAAGCACAGGTAATAGTGTGGGATATCTCTGAATTTAAATTTATTTTATGTTTCGAATATTAGTCTTTGGGCATTGGAAATAGAAGTAAATATATGTATTGAATATTCACTATGTGCTAAGCAATGTGTTAAACAATCTACATACACTATATCTTATGGTTAATATAAAATATAAAGCAAATGTTAATCTTATTATGTATTTCATGAGGATAAATCTCAGAAATCAAATGGTTTGTTAAAATCACAAAATCACCAATACAGTTAACAAGAGACACTCCAGAGACTGCTTTTATTTTTTCTCTTTATTAACCACATGCAATAGTTACATACTTTATGATATCTCCTGGAGAAACAGAATTTATCAAAGGATAATTTTAAAGATTTAATAAATTAGCATGTGCTAATTTAATGTATAGTTATTTGGGGTTCAACAAATGATGCCTCCTCACTTCATTCTCTCTCTTCTGTTTGTCTCCTCCTTTTGTCTTCTTCTTTTAAGAACATTTATGACTAGTCCTAAAATGAATAAAATTTAAAGATATTTAATGTATATCTAAAACTAAAATAGAGTAAATGTATATATGATTAGAGATGTTTAATTATTAATATTTAAAACCATAAAATATATAAAAGCTAATCTCAGGTATTTCAGTTTTAAAAACAACAATATTAATAGTAATAATAATGATACACACATTTCCTTTCAAAAAGAACACTTAAACCCTGACCAGGCGGTGGCACAGTGGATAGAGCATCAGACTGAAATGCGGAGGACCCAGGTTCGACAACCCGAGGTCACCAGCTAGAGCGCGGGCTCATCTGGTTTGGGCAAAGCTCATCAGCTTGAACCCAAGGTCGCTGGCTTGCATAAGGGGTTACTCGGTCTGCTGAAGGCCCACGGTCAAGGCACATATGATAAAGTAATCAATGAATAACTAAGGTGTCGCAACGAAAAACTGATTGATGTTTCTCATCTCTCTCCGTTCCTGTCTCTCTGTCCCTATTTATCCCTCTCTCTGTCTCTCTCTGTCTCTGTATAAAAAAACAAAACAAAAAACACTTAAAATGTTCATTTTACATGTTGAATGACAGAAACTGTGAGCCCTTTCTCATGGCCAAGTAATTTTTAGAGTTAAAGAGTAAGGACTTTATAAACATATAATAAACACATACTTTTGGACACATAAACTAAGCAACACAAAATTTATGAACAAATTTTAGAAAAGAACTTGCCATTTTGTAAAACTTGTTTACTGATACTTTTTTCCTTACTTCTCCACCCTTAATATCAGTTTCTCAAGTAAAATCACTACCATAAACAAGTTTAGTAAAATTCTATTGCATTTTTTATAAAACAGTACTGTAGAGTTAATATTGGATGGCCTTTCTTTTCTATTAAGGAAAGCTATATATACTTTTATAATATACTGCAAAAGGATTTGCACAGCAACTAAATTTAGGACATACACTGGTGATCTTTTTGGTTTGTCAGAATTTATTTGGCTCAGGCAATTTCTAAAATTGCCTTTGTGGATTTATATTTCATATTAATTGGAACAAAATGAGCAGTGTCAGGTGACATACCAATTTCTTTATAAATATGCTGAGAGAGAAATATATCTTGCTAGATAGTTGCTAGATTTACTTTTTACATGGACTGTGTCTTGAATAAAGCATTTGAGATATATTGACTAAACATTAAATATCTATTAACAACTTTTAAATATGTATTTATAACATCTCATTTTAATTAAAATATTTCTAATTTTATTCCAGAAAACCAAAAATTTAATTGGCTTCACTCAATATTTTTGATTGTGTATTTTATTTTTCTATAATTGCAATAAGATGAAGCTGTTCTCATTCAATTAATCTACTCCTAGGAAAACATATATGACTTACATAGGAAACTAAATAAGAAAAGCATCTGAAATCTGCATTTCTGGAACTCTATTAAAAGCAACTTTTTTAAACAACTCAGTTATCAGAAACATATTTCTACTCACACTTTCAGGGAAATATATTATATAAAGCTATTATTCCTTTTAATTAGTTAAAACCAAGAACAAATGTGGTAATATGATTGAATCATCTTAAAATTCATTTCTGAAAGAGATGGTCATATTTACCTGGTAAAGTATCTGCCTGAATAATTGTTGATGAGGGCTATCTTGTGCAGAAGTGTTCTCAAATAGTGATTTTATCCTACTGTGCCTTTCACATCATTGAGAATAGAAAAATCACCAATACAAAAGTTAATGTCAATAATGATCCCAGATTTTAGGTTTCACATCTGATTTCAGATGACTTTATTTAAAATACTTTTTAAAAGGTTAACAATGAGGAATAGCAATGCCAGTCCCTCAGAAGACACTTTTAGTGGTTTCCAGGTGCAATAGCGTGGTTTCTTTTGGAAAGGTTAGGTAAGGGGAAGCCCTTTTTAGTCACTGGTATGTTGGCTTATTTCTATCTCTATATCAGTATTTAGTTTTACTAGATAATATATTAATGACTAAGAAGTGTCTCAACTGTTTTTTACTGACAGGTTTTCAAAGACTGACCTCCAGAAGACAAGACTGTCTTCACTGTGCTTCTGATATGAAAATTAAAGTATTACCACTGAAGAGCTAAAGTTTGAAAGACATTACTTTGGTCAAAGAATTCATTTTTTTTTCTCTTCCCCAAAAATGCTATAGATATCATGAAATATTGCCTAGGCCTCTATTTAAGTATTTTTTCTACCCTTCACCTTTCTTTTCTCCCTGTCTAAAATCAAAGCATCTGGATCATGCATTTTTACCCAGAAAGCAGCAGTATAACTATATATTGCTCTGGAGGGAAAAGTGCCTGTACATGTATAGATGGTCATGCAAAGTCAAAAACCAATTACAGCAGTATGAGAATACGTGATCTCTTTCCACAGTCAGAGCCACTCATACATCCATGATTATGTTAACACCTCAGAAATGGAGTACACCATGCTCAAGTTCTAATGGCGGTGGGATGATGGATTAACAACTGGTGTAGCTCCTTTTTCTGTTTCTCATTATGTGCAATGCTTATATTCTATAGCTTATCAATTGTCTAACATACTTTCTCTATTCAGGTATCTGACTCCTTTCCACAAATGGACAGTCATTTAAAAATATGGATCATTGACTGCTTTTAATACCAGTTGGTACTCTATCTTGGCCTGGTTGTATGCCCCTACAATGCTAATCACTGCCAAGCTCCCACTGAAGTTAGTAAAAGTGCCACATTTAAAATGGGTTAGGAAGGGTGCTGAGACAGATGATAAATTGATTCAGAAAGAATGCCTTCCTTTTGCACATATTTAAACAGGTTGGATCATTTCTCTTTATAGGTACATGTTGACCTCAGAAATCTTCTAAGTGAAATATGTCAGCATAGTATTGACTTCATTAATAAATCATAGACAGATAATATGAAAAATTGAATCTGACTAAGGCAAACCTATCTACCTAGAAAATATCCTATATTCTCTAGTGTGTTCACAAAAGTATTGTTTCAGTGCTTTTTGAGAACTGCCTTATTTTAAAATTTCTATTCTGAATATAACTCACCTTGAGTTAACACATCTCAAAAATGATATACTGTGTGTTGTTACAGATTTGAGGACTTGCAAGTATCCTGAAAATGTCCTATGTACTCAGCATCCAGACTCCACCAACTCATTTACAAAGTAAGTAAATTGTGAAATGTTTCAGGTTGAATAATATTTTATAAAAAATAAATAACAGTATACTTTCCAAAGTATCTATTTACCCTTCTTTACCATACAAGTGTAGGTAGTATTACTAAGTATCAGTAATTCAGATATTTGTAGTTTTCTAAGCAAGATTTGCTACTTGATCAACATTTGCCTCCATGCCCAGCACCATTTTGAACTCTTCAGGAGGGAAAAACACAATCTTCTTTTCACCACACCTTTCTCCACTAAATGTTCTCAGGGTAGGCTAGAGACTAGAGAGTAGATTATATGTTCTTGGAAAATACCTGCTAGTAATATATGGTCTTGTTTTGTTTTTCAATTTGGCTGGTTTTAAATGAGAACTTACTTCCACCTCATTCCGGTCAGTAATTGTACAATAAGACAATTTAAAAGCTGATAGTGAAATTCATTGGTGTACATGTGAGAATATCAGCATGATTTCTCACTCTGAAATGCAGTTTCATTACAGTCAGAGGCAGAAACCTGTGGTACAAGATGGGGCAGTCACATCACATACCAGGAGGCAACCAATGTTACTAAGACAGTCTGAATTTAGACCAATGGCTCAGCTTGACCTAGTGAGGACAGGCTGGTGTCTATGTGGAGGAAGAAAAGACTCTAGAAGATTAGGATTGTTCTTAGTTCTAGGTTTTAACCAATATTGATTAATGGAGCCTTCATGTTCCATTTATTAGCTTAGTTTATTCTGAAGAATATGAAAACAAAAACACTCTACCACAAAACAAAATAACAACAAACAAGTCATTATTAAGAGAGAGATCCCAATTAGACATACATTTTGACAGGTGTAAGGTGATATCTTATTGTGATTTTAATTTGCATTTCCCTGATAATAAGTGATGTTGAGCATGTTTTCATGTGTCTGTTGTATGTCAATAAAAAAAAGCCAAAGAAATAAAGATTGTGTCTTCTCTGGTATTCCTTGTATTAGAGTTCTTAGAAATACAAGTTGATGGTTAACCTTTGAGGGTAAACACAGATTCACCAGAAGAGAACACACATGAAATGTATATGTAAGCTTGCTTTTAATGAATCATTTGTTCTTAGGCTTTTGACAGAGGAACAAAGAATTTTCCTAAAACTAATAAACTTATTTGATTAAAGAGAACTTTTAAATAATTTAACTTCCAAATGTTTCAGAAACAGTTTATTATAATCATGCTTTTGAAATTTGACATCAGAATGCTTTGAAATTTGGCCAAATAACAAATAAAATGACTAAATTAGGGCTTCTTTTTTCATTAGGTCTTAGTACCTAGACTCCCATAATTTCTTTGGTCTCTATATATTTTCTAAGACCTGATTCTTGAGATTTTCCTTTAATTCCATGATATAAGGAAACTAGGGCTATTTGTGTTTGAGAACCCAGAATCAAACTTATGTGAATTTGATTTAGTCTGTCTATCCTAAACCTATGCTTTTCAGAACCATATCGGGTTCCAACTACTCTGTTATTTTGCTCTAATTTTTCTTTGCAGACATCTGTCCTTCCACTTTTTTTTTCTTTTTCCTTTTTTTTAGCATTCATTTTTTAAAACATGTATAGTTGTTTCCCGGGGCTAATTCAGGCAGGACCGCCTCATAACAATTTTGAATGAAAGTCCTTTTATCAAGATCAATTTTTATATTCACTATACAGTTTCTGTTTTATTTTACTAAAGAAACACACTAGTTTCTTCATTTTGTTCCCTGGGTTGGCTTACCGAAAAGGAGTGAGTTTATCATTCTCTAGCTCACCGCAGCACTTTGACTTCAAACAAAGAACCTGTATAGTAGGAGAAATTTAGTTTGAAATAAAAGCAGGGATTATAATCTTTGATACACATATAAAATCAATGTTTTAATAAAAATAAAAATGTTAATAATAAGTGTTTAAATCTTCTTTGGACTTGAACACAAACTTGGAAGTTAGTATCTTTGTAAATTCTCTAGGCTTCTGCCAGAATTTTTTTTTTTTTTACAGAGACAGAGAGAGGGATAGACAGGGACAGACAGACAGGAATGGAGAGAGATGAGAAGCATCAATCAGTTTTTTGTTGTGACACCTTAGTTGTTTATTGATTGCTTTCTCATATGTGCCTTGACCGCGGGCCTTCAGCTAACCAAGTAACCCCTTGCTCGAGCCAGCGACCTTGGGTCCAAGCTGATGAGCTTTTGCTCAAACCAGATGAGCCTGCACTCAAGCTGGTGACCTGGGGTCTCGAACCTGGGTTGTCCGCATCCCAGTCCAATGCTCTATCCACTGCGCCACCGCCTGGTCAGGCAATGTGCCAGAAAATTTAAGATGATGTTGAATATTAAAAAGATTGTAATTGATACAATTAAACCACAAGTTTAGATATTTGTACATACAATCTGAAATTCAAACTTTTTTTTTAAATAGCCATGCTTTTTTTCTTAAATATGTCAGTATGCCACATAGGATTGAGTAGTATATAAATAAAAAGTTTTTTGAAACTTCCTAGTTCTGAACTAGCTTGAAATATATTGTTTTTATACAAGATTAATGAGAATGTAGATGAATAAAGTACATTATTATTAAGGCATTTTATTTCAAATGATATATTCAAATTTAAAACAATAGACAAAAATATACAATAAAAATAAAACTTTACATTCATTGTGTGCAAAAGGTTAAAAGCATTAAATAAGCACCTGAAGAGAAAATACGTCTGGAGGGAGATGTTTTGCCCATGTTTTAAGCTGAAGGGCAACTACAGTCGTTCCTCGCCATTTTGCGGTTCACTTTTTGTGGTCTCACTGTATCATGAATTTTAAAATTGTATGTGTCTAATTTTGTATCATGGAGTATTCACTATATCACAGGATTTTGTAGTGTATAGGTATTTTTGCATAATTATTATTTTAATTATTTTTGCGGTAAAATAAGCATTTTCTAGCCTAAAAAATTAAAAAGGTTTATAAGAGTGTGAGGAGCATTTATAGAGCCTTAAAATATATATATAAATGAAAAAATAAATATTGATATAAGGTCGCTACTTAGAAGATTATCTTCTAGTGTATGGGGTTCTGGAACCTAACCTCTGTGATAGACAAAGGACCACTGTATATTATATTTCACTTAAAGACTTCAATGATCTAAATTTAAAACAAATCCTCTCTTTTTAACTTAAAAATTAAGTTTGGAATAAATGAATAGCAGTCCCATTCAAACAAAAAATATTTAGTGATAATGTATGCTATAAATAAAGCATTGTTCAATAAATTATAAAAACATTTAAAAAAATAAAGCACCTTTGCCTTTAAGGAACTTAGAATATAGTAACTAAAATACAAAGCAGAATGTAACACTATGATTTTTTAAAAATATGATAGATTTTATGTTAGCAGAAAATACTATATTTAGAAATATTCATTGGAGTTGAATAATGAACACTGACAAAGTTAAGGAATTTTCACTGAGATCATTGAGAATTTATGAAATATTGATTATTTAGTGGAGAAAGAAATGAGAAATAATGTGAAATGTTGTGGGAAAATATTTAAAAACTATGTGGGATACAAAGAAAAAAGCATTAATTGAAAGCAGAAATGAAATGTATGAGAATGGTCACAATCCAGTGAAAATATAGTGGGAGCCTCATTAGGTGGGAAGAGTGTAACTAGAAAAAGCAGATAAGAAAGTAGACACAGATTGAATTGGTCATGGAAACTGTTCAGAAATAAGTAGAGAGCAAAAATGAGGAGAGTCAATGTCTTAGGTTGATTCAGTAGATGAGGCAGCTATTAAATGAAATACAAAAATGTGAAAGAGCCCTGGCCAGTTGGCTCAGTAATTAAGCATCTGCCTGGTGTGTGGAAGTCTTGGGTTCAATTCCTGACCAGGGCACACAGGAGAAGAGCCCATCTGCTTCTCCACCCTTCCCCCTCTCCTTTCTCTTTGTCTCTCTATTCCCCTCCCACAGACAAGCCTCCATTGGAGCAAAGTTGGCCTGGGTGCTGAGGATGGCTCCACAGCCTCCACCTCAGGCTCTAGAATGGCTCCAGTTGCAACAGAGCGACAAAACCCCAGATGGGCAGAGCATTGCCCCCTGGTGGGCATGCTGGGTGGATTCTGGTCTGGTGATGTGGGAGTCTGTCTCTCTGCCTCCCTGCTTCTCACTTCAGAAAAAGAAAATGTAAAAAAGACTGTTTTATGGAAAAGTTCATGGTTAAATTTTAGATACACTAAACATCCAGGCAAAGGGGATTAAAATCAAATGTCAATCTACAGCAGAGATAGAAAGTAATGACAGATCTCCACTTTGATTTCTGCACAAAGAAATTATGTATGCCATTATCTGATCTCTGTCTAGTTCTTTCCTTTATATTATAAAAAAGGAGCAACACACAAAACTATATCTGTATAACACAAAACAATTAGACAAAATCACTTAAACAGAACATTAAAATTATTTATTTATGCTAAGCCTTTCAAGAGAGTTTGTAAAGGTTTCCATAGTCTTACATTATGAGATAATTAGAATGGTTTAAGAAAATGTCAATGCAAGTTCTTTTTCAAATGTGGTACAAAACCATTTGGATCAGAATTATCTAGGGTAATTATTGAAAATGCAGATTGCTCAAACTGAATGTTAGAGAACTATGTTTCTGCCATGTGAATTTTTAGCAATCACTTCTTATGCCATTAAACCCATTTCAATTTGAAAACCACTGTGAGGTAGCACAGAGCACGAATTCTGGATTCTGGAGCAGGACTGCAGGTGGAATAAATGATCTATTATACCTCTTATTTTTATCATAGGTAAAAAATATCAAGTCACTACAGTGAAGAGATTGTATCTAAGCTCTCTTCTTTTTTCCAGGTTAAAGTCGCCACCTCTTGTGAATATTACTGCCTTGTTATGTAGGATAACAATAAAATGTCAATCTGTGAAATTTGGCAGTACATGAAATCACTGTGGGAAGTCTCTTAGATTAAAGAGTAGTCTTTAATAACTTTGTTCCCTCAACAGAGCTGTAGGACTAACTGGCAACTTGAATCACTCACAAAAGCCAAGCATTTTTCAACATAATAGCAGGAGTTTTCAGATAAATTTGAACATATAATTTTCTAGTCAGTAGCCAAGAAAACTGACAGCTTTTTAATTTTAGTTTCTATTCTCAATTACAATCCCAGTAACTGGAACAAAGCCTTTACTACCTTGAATCAATTTTTATCTAAGTTTTAGAATTTAAAAAACAAAATGTTTGTTAATAATTGATATATTTTTAATTAAATATTTTAGGGGACTGTAAATAAGAGTATATAAGTTTCAAGTGCACAATGCACAACTCTATGATATAATATTTGTATATTGTATTTTGTGCCCACCACTCAAAATTAAATCACCTTCCATCACCACATATTTGACCCCTTTACCCTTTTCTCACCCCCCTTTCCCTCTGGGAAAATTGGAAAGCCATATGAAAACATAAAACTGGACTGTTATTTTCACCATGTACAAAAGTTAATTCAAAATGGATCAAAGACCTAAATATATTACATAAATAAATTATATAGATGAGATAATAAATTATATAGATGAAAACATAGGTACTAAACTGAGAGACTGTTTTAGAAAGAATTTTTGTATTTGACTTCAAAGGCAAGGGAAGTAAAAGCAAAAATAAATAAATGGGACAATATCAAACTAAAAAGCTGAAGCATATACTTTCAATAGCTTTACAACTATTACTTTTCACTTTTAAGATCAAAATATAAAGTGCAAAAATTAATATTTAAAAATGCATAGGTGAAAAATTTGTAAAAGCTTTTTTATCAAACATTTCCAGAATGAATAATATAAAGATAATAAATAATCAAAGCCAAGTGCATTTTGCCATTGCTGTGGATAAAATAAGACAAACTGGTATCTGCATTAGCATTGGCATATGGGAAGTGTCCGCTCTGTCTACTTTCATATATCCTAGAGACTGAAGTTAGTTTCATGGATTAAGTAACTAATCAATTGAATTTCATGAGTTTCAGTTCTTAAGTGTTCATACAATTTACCAATATGTATTCCTAGTGATAGGTTCACAAGATGAAAAGATTGTGTATCATGCCTATTTATGTACTGGCATGATAGTTCTTGGAATATATTGACTCTTAAAGGTATACCAAGGGCATTTATGATCCTTTCCTGTTTGATTAACCTTAACTTCATAACAATTGTTATGAAGTATTCTACTTCATCTGCATTAAAGATACCTTACTTAAAATCAACACTGCATGACATTACTCAGTTTCTTATAATATTCGCATGCATATTGCTTAAATCAGTGTGAGTTTTCTTACAGAACTGTCTTGTAAACTGCATGAAATAGAGGTAACTTTTTATCTGATTTTACAATTTTAAACTTTTGTTTAGTGCATTTAAAAAAATTTTATATAATGGTTTGTTTCTGTTTAGATTTACTATCTTACTATTTGTTTTCTATTTGTCTCACATTTACTTTTTTTCCTGTCTTGATGACTTTTAAATCACACAAAAATTATCATTTTTTTATTGACCTCCAACTTGTAAGTTATGTATTTTTAACCATATTTTAGTGATTATACTAAAGATTACAATATGCATCCCTGTCTCATTATGGTTTAGTACAAATCATTGTTTCCATCTTCCTCAACTCTGATAAAAATTTTGAACCCTTAAACTACATTTACCTCCTCCTGTGTCCTATTTATTTCATTATTTCATATATTTCTGTTTTGTAGTATTTAAAAGTTTTCTTTGTTGAACTTCTCATTTTGTTCTTGTATTGTTTTCCTAATTTTTGTTTAATTGTTTATCTGTGTTCTCCTGTATTATTCTCAGCACATTCAAAACAATTATTTTGAATTCTCTATTGGGCATTTTCTGTATCTCCATTTCCTTGTGATCAGTTACTAGAAGTTTGCTGCATTCCTTTGATGGAGTCAAGTTTCCCTGGTTCTTGGTGATCCCTGTTAATCTTGCGTAAGTGTGTACATACTCGTGGATGTAGTTACCTTTTTCATACTTTATGAACTGACTTTGTTAAGGAATAACCTTCATGGCCCTGGCTGGTTTGCTCAGTGGTAGAGCGTCGGCCTGGCATGCAGGAGTCCTGGGTTCGATTCCCGGCCAGGGCACACAGGAGAAGCGCCCATCTGCTTCTCCACCCCTCCCCCTCTCCTTCCTCTCTGTCTCTCTCTTCCACTCGTGCAGGCAGGGCTCCATTGGAACAGAGTTGGCCCGGGCG
Source organism: Saccopteryx leptura (assembly GCF_036850995.1). Classification (NCBI taxonomy): domain Eukaryota; kingdom Metazoa; phylum Chordata; class Mammalia; order Chiroptera; family Emballonuridae; genus Saccopteryx; species Saccopteryx leptura. The sequence continues at coordinate 174,702,036 of NC_089504.1, read as the reverse complement.
CTGGGGGTGGCTCTATGGCCTCTGCCTCAGGTGCTAGAATAGCTCCGGTTGCAACAGAACAATGCCCCAGATGGGCAGAGCATCACGCCCTGGTGGGCATGCCAGGTGGATCCCGGTCTGGTGCATGCGGAAGTCTTTCTGACTGCCTCCCCATTTCCAACTTCAGAAAAATACAAAAAATAAAAATAAAAGAAAAAAAGGAATAACCTTCATGTCTGGTGGGAAGAATATTGGATCATGCTGTGACCCTGGGTCTAGTGGTATAGGGTGCCAAGTGTGAGGGCATCATGAGTCATCAGCTCAGGCACCGTGATTTAGAGCATCAACAACTTTGTGGTCCTTGATGAGCACTGCAGGGGAGAGGTCTGCAGAGGCCACAAGGAATTCTGGGGTCCTCAGCAGCACCTCCAGGTCCTGTGGCCAGAGATTAGGCAGGCCATTGTGGTTGCCAGAGCTGGTGGTGGGCATACACTTGGCTGCATGCGCCAGCTGCAGGTGCCGGTGTAGTGACAAGGGCCAGTTGCAAACACACATATAGCAATGCAGGCCAGGGTAAACAGAAATACCAGGTCAAATTTTGGAATAACTGGTAGCTGTTGAAATGTATTTGTCAGCATATACTACGATGGCTGCTAGTTCTCACCATGAGCATATAGCAATGAAAGCTGGTGTCAGAAGTCAGGACAGGGGTATGCAGGTACACAGCTGGAGAGACTAGTTGTAGAGTGAGCCCAGTGGTGCAGGCTAGTGACAAGAGAAAGGGCCAAATCTTGGCCTAGAAGCAACTGTGTGATCCTGGCTACTGGCACATAATCCTGTGGTTGCCACAGTCTTCCTACTGGCATGCACATGGCAGTGGAGGCTGCTATTGAGATGGTGGGCATAGGGCTTTAGGGTGACAGCTGGGGTACTTGCTCTAAAAGTACATATGGAACTGAGGTATCTATACTTGCACACCCACAGAGGCCTGGCTTGGTTGCTAGTTTGGGTTCCAAATCCAAAGGAGCAAGTGGTTGGGGTGTAGAAGAGGGAGCTGGCCTCTGCTAACAAAAATACCTGAAGACAGAGCAAAAACCTGGTGAAATTAACAGGGGATCCACAGAGGCTGCGTTTGCCTTTGGTTTCTTCAGTGACAAAAGCTTCTGGGTCATCTGCGGAAGCATCACTGACAAACACTGTCACTCCTGCTGTGTGGTTGCTACTGGGAGGCCCTGCTTTTCTTCCTTGTTCCTAATCATTTTTATACAACTCAGCTTTGCTGGTGTCTAGGTGAGGTGAAGCCAAAGTGATCCTTCCTGCCATTCTCCCAAAGGCTTGAAAACTTGCTACTTGTCCATTTTCCCTTTCCAGGTAAGGGGAACTCTTTATAGCTGGAGTTTCCTCTTGGTGGTGAGTTATGTTTGCTTGGGTTGGGAACAGAATGATGAAGGCAAAATGTTCTTCTTTCTTAAATGCTTTTTCTCAAGCTTGTGTTTCACTGTGTTGCTGACATTTATTAAGTGAACTCAAGATCTCTACCAGAGATTTTTTATTCACGGATAGCTGTCTGTTGACCTTTTTGGGGGGACGAAGGCAGTAGGATCTCCTACTTCTCTATCTTAGTGATGTCACTCTTAGTCACTAATAATTTTCATTTAAAATTTCCCAAAATTAAAGCTATGTCTGCCAAATATTTAACAACCAAAGAAAAATATGTCATGCCATATACTTTTTCTTTCCAAAATTACACTGTACACAAAAGAGTTGAGTATGAAAGTACAAAGAAGAAAGTTTCTTATCTCCCTTAACAGTACAAGTATCTATATTTAAATTTAAAAATTTTATAATACAATTCAATAATAATTTTACAGATTTTTTTAACTAATTGTTTATTAAAAAAACTGTAACTCTGCCTGCTTTTTTTTTTTTTTTTTTTGCTTTTTTATTTTGGTTTTCTTTGTGCCTCTCATCCCCCCCCTCCCTCTCCCTGTAACCCCTACACTCTTGTCTATGTCTCTGAATCTCATTTTAATGTCCTACCTATGTAAGAATCATATAGTTCTTAGTTTTTTCTGATTTACTTATTTCACTCAGCATAATGTTATCAAGGTCCATCCATGTTGTTGTAAATGATCCGATGTCATCATTTCCTATGACTGAGTAGTATTCCATAGTATATATGTACCAAAGCTTTTTAATCCATTCGTCCACTGATGGACACTTGGGCTGTTTCCTGATCTTTGCTATTGTGAACAATACTGCCATAAACATGGAGGTGCATTTCTTCCATTGAAACAGTGCTATGGTGTTCTTGGGGTATGTTCCTAAAAGTGGGATAGCTGGGTCAAAAGGCAGTTTGATTTTTAATTTTTTGAGGAATCTCCATACTGTTTTCTACAGTGACTGCACCAAAATGCATTCCCACCAGCAGTGCAGGAGGGTTCCCTTTTCTCTACATCCTCGCCAGCACTTATTCTGTGTTGTTTTGTTGATGAGTGCCATTCTGACAGGTGTGAGGTGATATCTCATCGTGGTTTTAATTTGCATTTCTCTAATGATTAGTGATGTTGAGCATTTTTTCATATGCCTATTGGCCATCTGTATATCCTCTTTGGAGAAGTGTCTATTCATTTCTTTTGCCCATTTTTTGATTGGATTGTTTTTCTTCCTGCTGTTGAGTTTTATAAGTTCTTTATAAATTTTGGTTATTAACCCCTTATCAGATGTATTGCCGAATATGTTCTCGCATTGTGTAGTTTGTCTTTTTATTCTGTTCTTATTGTCTTTAGCTGTGCAAAAGCTTTTTAGCTTGATATAGTCCCATTTGTTTATTCTGTCTTAAATTTCACTTGCCTGTGGAGATAAATCGGCAAATATATTGCTGAGAGAGATGTCGGAGAGCTTACTGCCTGTTTTCTTCTAAGATGCTTATGGTTTCATAGCTTACATTTAAGTCTGTAATCCATTTTGAGTTTATTTTTGTGAATGGTGTAAGTTGGTTGTCTAGTTTCATTTTTTTGCAGGTAGATGTCCAATTTTCCCAACACCATTTGTTAAAGAAGCTGTCTTTACTCCATTGTATGCTCTTACCTCCTTTGTGAAATATCAATTGTACGTAACGGTATTGGTTTATTTCTCGGTTCTCTGTTCTGTTCCATTGATCTATATGCCTGTTCTTATGCCAGTACCAGGCTGTTTTGAGTACAATGGCCTTGTAGTGTAACTTGATATCCGGAAGTGTGATACTTCCCACTTTATTCTTCCTTTTCAAGATTGCTGAGGCTATTCGTGTTCTTTTTTGGTTCCATATAAATTTTTGGAATATGTGTTCTATAAGTATGTCATTGGTATTTTAAGTGGTATTGCATTGAATTTATAAATTGTTTTGGGTAATATATATACATTTTAATGATGTTTATTTTTCCTAACCATGAGCACGGTATATGCTTTCACTTGTCTGTATCTTCCTTAATTTCTTTTATCAATATTTTATAATTTTCTGAGTACAAGTCTTTAATCTTCTTGGTTAAACTGACTCCTAGGTACTTAATTATTTTGGTTGCAATAATAAAGAGGGTTGTTTCCCTAATTTCTCTTTCTGACAGTTGATTGTTTGTATATAAAAATGCCTATGATATCTGAGTATTAATTTTATATCCTGCCACCTTGCTGAATTCATTTATCAGGTCCAGTAGTTTTTTGACTGAGACTTAAGGGTTTTCTATATACAATATCATATCATCTGCAAATAATAATAGTTTTATTTCTTTTTCTATTTGGATGACTTTTATTTCTTCTTTTTGTCTGATTGCTGTCTCTAGGACTTCCAAAACTATGTTGAATAAGAGAGATGAAATGGGGCACCCCTGCCTTGTTCCTGATCTTAAGGGGATTGCTTTTCATTTTTGCCCATTGAATATGATGTTGGCTGTGGGTTTGTCATAGATGGCCTTTATCATGTTGAGGTATGTTCTCTGTATTCTCACTTTGCTGAGAGTTTTGATCCTGAATGGGTGCTGGATTTTATCAAATGCCTTTTCTGTATCTATTGAAATTATCATGTGGTTTTACTCCTTCCTTTTGTTTATGTGATGAATCACATTGATTGATTGCAAATATTGTATCAGCCTTGCCTCCCCAGAATAAATCCCACTTGATCATGATGTATGATTTTTTTCATATATTGCTGAATCCTGTTTGCTAATATTTTGTTGAGGATTTCATAATCTAAATTCATCAGGGATATTGGCCTATAATTTTTTGTGTGTGTTGTCCTTGCCTAGTTTTGGAATCAGAATTATGCTCGCCTCATAAAAGAAGCTTGGAAGTCTTCCTTCCTTTTGAATGTTTTGAAATAGCTTGAGAAGGATAACAGCTAGTTCTTCTTTGAATATTTGGTAGAATTCACTTGTGAAGTCATCAAGCTCAGGACTGTTCTTTCTTGGGAGTTTTTTTGATGACTGTTTCTATCTCGTTTGTTGTAATTGGTCTGTTTAGGTTTTCTGATTCTTCCAGATTAATTTTTGGAAGAATATATGTTTCAAGAAATTTGTCCATTTCATCTAGGTTGTCTAGTTTTTTGGCATACAGTTCTTCATAGTATTTTCTTACAATCCTTTGTATTTCTGTTCTGTCAGTGTTATTTCTCCCCTCTCATTTTTAATTTTATTTATTTGAGTCCTTTCTCTTTTTTTCTTGGTGAGTTTGGTAAGGTTCATCGACCTTCTTTATTTTTTAAAAAAACCAACTGGTTTCATTGATCCTCTGTATGTTTCTTTAGCCTCTATGTCATTTATTTCTGCTTTGATCTTTATTATTTCCTTCCTTCTACTACCTCTGGGCTTTACTTAATGTTCTTTTTCTAGTTCTTTTAGATGTAGGGTCAAGTTGTTTATTTGAGCTTTTTCTAGCTTTTTAAGACATTCCTTAATGCTATGAACTTCCCTCTCAGGACTTCTTTTGCTGTGTCCCATAAATTTTGAGTTGATGTATGCTCATTATCATTGGTTTCTAGGAATTTTTAAATTTCTTCTTTGATCTCATTGTTTATCCATTCACTATTTAACAACCTGCTATTTAGTTTCCAGGTGTTTGAGAATTTTTGAGTTGTTCTGTTGTGGTTGATTTCTAGTTTCATGCCATTGTGCTCAGAGAAAGTACTCGATATGATTTCAATCTTCTTAAATTTTTTTGAGACCACTTTTGTGCCCTAACATGTGGTCTATCCTAGAGAATGTACCATGAGCACTGGAAAAGAATATATATTCTGCTGCTTTAGGGTGAAAGGTTCTGAAGATATCAATTAAATCCAGTTGATCTAGTGTGTCCTTTAAATCTGCTGTTTCTTTGTTAATTTTCTTTCTTGAGGATCTATCTAGTGATTTTAGTGGGGTATTGAAATCCCCTACTATTTTAGTATTGCCATTGATCTTGCCCTTTATATCCATCAAAGTCTGCTTTATATATTTAGGTGCTCCTATATTAGGTGCATAGATATTTATAATGGTTATATCTTCCTGTTGGATTGCTCCCTTTATCATTATGTAGTGACCTTCTTTATCTCTAACTATAGTCTTTGTTTTAAAGTCCATTTTGTCTGATATAAGTATTGCTACCCCAGCTTTTTTTTATTTCCATTTGCATTAAATATTTTTTTCCATTATTTTATCTTTAGTCTATGTGCATCTTTTGTTTTAGTTGTGTCTCTTCTAGACAGCATATGTATGTGTCCTGTTTTCTTATCCATGCAGTTTTCTTATGTGTTTTGATCGGATCATTTAATCCATTTACATTTAAGGTTATTATTGATATGTAGTTGTTTATTGCCATTTTATTCTTTAAAGCTATATTCCTCTTTTGCTATATTCTTTTTCCCCTTTGAGCTGTTTACAACAGACCCTTCAGCATTTTTTGCAGCATTGGTTTGGTTGTAGTGAATTTGGAGGCTTTTTTTGTCTAGGAAGCTTTTTATTTCTCCTTCAATTTTAAGTGATAGCCTTGCTGGATAAAGTAGTCTTGGTTCTGGGTTCTTGTTTTGCATTACTTTGAATATTTCTTGCCATTCCCTTCTGGCCTCAAGTGTTTCTGTTGAGTAGTCGGATATCATCCTTATGGGGGCTCCTTTGTAGGTGATAGCCTTTTTGTCTCTAGCAGCTTTTAATATTTTCTCTTTATCATTAGCTTTGGTATTGTAATTATGATGTGTCTTGGTGTATATTTCTTTGGTTTCTCTTTAATGGAGTACTCTGTGCTTCTTGAACTAGTTAGATGTTTTCCTGCATTAATTTAGGGAAGTTTTTAGCTATAATATGATTGAACAAAGTCTCTATCCCTTGTTCTTTCTCTTCTTCTTCAGGAACCCCTATGATGCAGATGTTATTTCTCTTCATGTTGTCACAGAGCTCTCTTAGAGTTTCCTCAGACTTTTTGAGTCTCTTTTCTTTTTTCTGCTCTGCTTCTGTGCCTTCATTTATCATGTCCTTTACCCTGCTGATTCTCTTGTCAGCTTCATCCATCCTGTTTTCAATTCCTTCCATTGTGGACTTTATTTCTGACATTGTATTTGTCATTTTTGACTGATTTTTTTTATTATTTCAATGCCTTTTTATATATTTTCTGTCTTTATTTAGGTGTTTGTAATGATCATTTATTGTTATTCTAAGATCTTTGAGCATCCTAACAATCATTATTTTAAACTCTGCTTCTGGTAATTTGGTTATATCTGACTCATTCAGTTCCTTTTCTGGGTATTTCTCTTGATTCATTTTTGGTGCATTTCTCTGCCTTCGATTTTGTTTGTGTATAAGAAAGTTTTGGCCTCTGGAGTCCAATAGGTGTGGCCTCTGTTCCCTAGGTATGGTCTGTCTGCAAGCCCTCCACCACCTCTCTCTTTGCTGCCTAGGGTTTTTGGGTATGGGCATTGCTGGTGCCAGGCCGCTGGGGCTGTCACTGCGGTTTCTTCCTCTCCTCCACGGGAGGGCTGTGATGATGTGCCTGGGTTTATAAGCCTCGGCAGCCTCGGGCTTCTCCCTGACCCCATGGGTGGGGTTATGTTCTGTGCCCAGGCCACAAGCCTCACCACCACAGGCAGGGGTGAGCACTTTTGCTCAGCTGTGGGAATCCACCTGTTTCTGGGCTTTCACCCCACTCCTGCAGGAGGACCCCACTTGGGTCAACTGCAAGCATCAGCTCTGCTAGCTGGGTGGGGCTGTGCACCCACAGGTGGAATTGCAGGCCAGCTTGCAGCTGGACCTGACCACTTTCATGCATTCTCTTGCCCCAGCCAGGCAAGACTGAGCTCATGCCCAGGTCTCAGTCATGGTCAGCAGGCTTCTGCCCTTGCCAACAGAACTGTGCTTCTGTGTCCCACCACCACCTGCCCTCTGGTGAGCCCTGAGCTGTGTGGGTGGGAGCACTGCAGCTCAAACCCTAACACTCAATACTATAGTACTGAAAGCTCTCTCCTTCTAAGCTATTCTGCTCTGAGTGCTGCGGGACAGCTAGTTTGGCTGGTGTCCTGCTTCTCTTTGCTGGTATTGCTGTTTCCTGGGGAAATATTTGCTTCTGATTTGGGGAGTTACTCAACCCAGGGGTTTGGGTGGCTGTCCCTCAAAGTGTTTCTCCCTGTGCCTCCTAGATTACACTCTTTTTCTGCTTCTCTAGTTCTCTCCTCTCTCCCCATCCCCCAGAGCCCTGGGTGGGTGGTTGTGAGAGAAGTTTTTTGTGTGGTCCCTTTAAGAAGGATCCTGGGTCTGAGAAATCTTTCTCTTTCTCACAAACAATATCCTGGCTTGTTTTGCAGCTAAATACTGTCCATATGCCTCTTCTAGGCTCTGGAGATGCAGGCTGGGGCTTTGTTCCTGGGATTCAGGACCCTCCCCTCTCCACTAAATTCTCTTCCCACCACACGAGTCTATCCAGGCTGCCATTCACTCTGGAAAGCTGGGCAGCCCTCTCCATGTTTCCACTTTTTCTACCAGTCTCAGTGTGGCTTCTTCAGTGTTACTTGGTTGAAGAGTCCTCTTAGTTTAGTCCAAAGTTGGTTTTTCCAGATGATGGTTCTAAAATTAAGTTGTAATCCACTTTGGTTCTGGGAGGTGAAAGCTGATGCGTTCATCTACTCCCGTGATGGAGAACCTTTTTATAAAAACCACCCACTTTTGCAGTACTTGGTCCCTCCTACCCAATAGTGGGCATTCCAGCTTTCATAGTGGGTGGTAGTGGAGCAACCAAACTGTGCCGTGATTGGTCCACCATGAAAGCTGGAACACCCACTAGTGGGTGGGAGGGACCAGATGGACCAGCACTTCAAAAGTGGGCGATTTTTATAAAAAGGTTCGCCATCATGGGCCTACTCCACCACCATCTTGCTGCCTCCAATAATTTTACAGAATTTTTAATGTGACTCTATATACAGATTGTAATTATAAGTAATAGAATGTTATAACTTTGAGCTAATAAAAATTATAGCATTTTAAAAAAGCACTTTGTTGATATTAAATTTAAAGATATTCCCAAATTTATGAAGTGGATCCATGGTCGGATGCATGCGAGAGTCTGTCATCTGTCTGACTGCCTCCCCATTTCCAGCTTTGGAAAAATGCAAAAAAAAAAAAAAAAAAAAGAATACTTATATTATCTTTATGCGAAATAAACAACTAAATAAATATACAATGTTGTATGATGCACTGGTGTGACTTTACTTTTTGTTTCTGTTTTATTTTTATGACAGATTATATAATACCAAAACTTCATATGCAAATTTTGTTTCCTAAAGTCAGAAATATAGCTACTGATTCTGAGTTTCCCCAAAATACATACTCTTTTTTATTTTTCTGCAAATTTTATTCTTTAAAATCATTTTAAAATATTTTGAAATAAATTTTATTTTTGAATAGTTTAGATTTACAAAAAATTGATGAAGATAATATAGAGAGTTTATATATGTCCTGCACCAAATTTTTCCTAATATTAGTATGGCAACTAGTTATAATTAATGAACCAATAAAAATACATTATCTTTAACTAAATCCATACTTTCTTCAGATTTTACTAGGTTCTATCTAATATACTTTTTCTGGTCTCATATCCGACATTATATTTGCTGTCATGTCTTTTTGGGTTTTCCTCAGATTAAATAGTTTCTCAGAATTTCCTTGTTTTTCATGACCCTGACAGTTTTGAGAATTACTCATCAGATATTTTGTAGAGGGTCACTCTATTGGTACTTGTTTGATGTTTTCTCATGATTAGACTAGAGTTGTGTATGGTTGGGTGGAAGATGACAGAGGTGAAGCAATATTCTCAATACATGTCAAGAGTACATAGCATCATAGACAACGTTTACCTTTATCACATGACAAAGGTATGTCATGTTTCTCCACTGTGAAGTTACATTTTTTTCCTTTTTTTTACAACTTTACTTTCTGTAAGAAAGTTACTTAAAGTAGTCTACATTTAAAGATAGGAAATTATGTTTCAGCACTTTAAGGGAGGTGGCTGGCACATCTATAATTTATTTGAATTCTTTAGTATAAAGGACATTTTTTAAAAGAAAAAGTATGTTTTCTCAACAGGACTATAAATTTCTTACAATCATTATCTGAAGACCTTGTTTTAGCACTACCACAGTCTATCTGAAAACTATGTTAATAAATTAATATTTATAAAATGAAACATAAAAAAGCACCAGCTTTGGGGGAGGAAAAAAGCAGGCTCTTCTCTAGTAATAATAGAAAGTACTACATGACTTCCCTTTTATAATATTTGAATCAGAAAACCTGTGGTTGTCAAGAATTAACTTTCTTTTGGTCTTTCCATCAGACAAAGCTTTCAGAAGTGTAAACAATAATCATGGTCATTTTTTTTTCTTTTGTGTTTTTGTTTGTGTGTTTCTTTATTTTTAACCTAGCCATTATTCACAATATAAGCAATGAGAACATGATGCATTGCTAAAGAGTCATCTTACTTCAAAAAAGGACCAAGTTACATTATCAGTGGTGGGGTGGGTGAGACACATAGAAAAATACAGGGGATCGTTGGGTTACGACATATTTCTATTACTTCAACAGTGACGTAACCCAAATTTTGGTGTAAGTGGAAACACACCATAGCCTGAGTCACTTACCTATCTCAACACAGCTGTAAAATCAAAATCTAGAACATAAAAACACAACGAAGCTACAAAAAAGGGAGAAAACAGAAATATACTTTACTGTACACTGTACTGTAGTAACAGAAACAATGACAAAAATGATTGTAAAAAATATTTCTTACCTTTATTCCTGTGGTTGGCTTGCACACTGGAAGGGGCATTGGCAGGTGGGAGAGAGTGACCTACTGGGAGGAGGAAGCTGGGGAGGCAGGAGAACCTGCAGAAGGTGCTGGAGATACTGGATCAGGTGAATCAGGATTGCCTAAGGAACATGCAGGAGATGCTAAAAATGATTCTACCTGCACTACAGGTGTTTCATCTCGAGAAGCAGCTGATGTAGAGGGTACAGAATCTGTTGCAGGCCTCTCTACATTAAAGAACTGTTTCAGACTATGTCAGAAGGGCCCTTTTTTGCTTTATCACTCACATTCCAGATTTTCCAAGGGGAACAATTTATACTGTACTAGGAGTAAGCAAAGTTCAATCTCAAAAATCTTAAATTTCAAATAACATTTGATATTTCATGCTTATCTTTAGAGTGATAAAAAAAAGATCAGCTTAAAAAAAAAGAAAGCACTGTTTACATACCTAATCTATTTAATTTATTCAGAAATAATTTCTTCCAATTCAGAGTTATCACTTACCAGATTTTTTTACTGACACACATATGGTAAGAAAATGCTTTGCAGTTTAATATAGAGTATCTGTGTAATTATCACCCTGTTATTTATACTACCTGTGTTCTTCCTTTCACTTATATTTCTTAAAGAGACCTTAGTTATTCCTGCCTCAGGGTATAAGACCCTCAGATAAAATACAAAGTGAAGAGTTTAATTATTGATGATTAAAAAAAAATTAGAAGAACATTTGAATAAGTAATACAGCAAATAATCAAATATTATTTTGTTTAATATCTCATTTCACAGATTTTGTTTTTCATTCTTCTCCATAGGTTGCTGTATTACTTATTATGGACACAGGACAAATCTAGCCTAACATATGCTTTTGTACAGCTGGTGTGCTGATATTTTTCTTTATATATGTTTTTCTTTTTTCATTAAATAGAGTAACAGTGGTTAATAAGATCTTTCGGGTTTCAAGTATACATTGCTATAATACATAATCTGAATATGGTCTTGTGTGTGCATCACCTACAGTCACATTGTTTCCTGATGATATATATTTGGCTCCACCCACGACTGTTTCCCTAACCCCTTCCTTCTAGTAGCTACCATACTGTCTATGAGTTTCAGTTTTATATTCCACATACAGTGACATCATCTGATTCTTACCATTTTATGACTTATTTTGCTTAGCATAATACTCTCAAGGTCCATTCATGTTGTCATAAATGGCAGTATTTCATCTTTTCTGTGGCTGAATAGTATTCTGTTGTATATATGTACCACATCTTCTTTAACCAATCCTCTATGGAAAGACACTTTAGTTTTCTCCCCTGTCTTGGTGATTATAAATAATAGTGCATTGAACATAGGGGCAAAGATATCTTTGTGAATTAATATTTTTGAGGGTTGTTTTTTTTTTGTAGATACCCAGAAAAGAGATTGCTAGGTCACATGGTAACTTTATTCCTAATTTTTTGAGGGACTGCCTTACTGTTTTCCATAATGGTTGTACCAGTTCACCTTCCTACCAGCAGTGAATGAGGGTTCCTTTTTCTCCACAACCTATCCAACACTTCTTATTACCTGTCTTGTTGATAATAGCCATTCTAATAGGTGTGAGGTTATATCTCATTGTAGTTTTGACTGGTATTTCCTTATTAACTAGTGAAGTTGAGAATCTTTTTATATATCTGTTAGATATTTGTGTGTTATCTTGGGAGCAATGTCTATTCAGGTCTTCAGTTCACTTTTTAATTGGATTGGTTCTTTGTTCCAGGTATGCTGGAGAAAAATGTATAATCTGATGATCTAGGATTTAAAGCTCTGTAAATGTCAATTATGTCCATTGGGTCTAATGTGTCATTTAAGGCCAATATTTCTTTATTGATTTTCTGTTTGGATGATCTGTCTAGACTGTCAGTGGAGTATGTAGGTCCTCAACGATGATTGTGTTTTTGTCAGTTTCTCCATATACTTCTGTTAGTAATTGCTTTATATATTTTGCTGTGCCCCATTAGATGCACATATACTGAGAAGTTGTGTGTTTTCTTAATGTAATGTTCCATTTATTGTTATAAAATGTCTATCTTTGACTCTTGTTACCTTTGTTATCTTGAGGTCTATTTTATCAGATATGTTATACATATGACTACACCTGCTTTTTTCTTGATTCTACTTCCTTGGAAATCATTTTCAACATTTTCATTCTGAGTCTATCTTATCTCTTTGCAGTTCTGTGTCTCCTGAAGTCAGCATATGCTTTTTGTTGTTGTTGTTTATTTTAATCCAATCTATTAGTCTTTGCCTCTTTATTGGTCAATTTAATTCATTTAGGATAATTATTGATGTATAAGGATTACTTACAGTCATTTTATCTTTTGTTTTCTGTGAGTTCTGTGCCTCCATTGGTTCTTTTCTTTCTGTTTCTATCTTTGTTTCTCTTTAATGATATTACATAACCTTTTTTTCTGTTTCTCGCCTTTTTTCTAAATTATGTGTCTCGGGTATGGGTTTTTTATGTGTGGTTACCATTAATTTTATTAAAAAGAAAGTTTCATATATATATAATCATATGTTTCATATATTTGCATTTTTGTTGTTATTTAAAATGAACATATAATAGTTAAACTATTTTCTTTAAGCAAGAAAAAGAAGTGAGAATTATACTCTTCTTTCTATAGTTCTTCAGATACAAGTCATATCTCACCCAAGTAGAGAAGCTAAATTCTATTTTACTTAATGAATTTTAATTAATTTATTCTACTATTTTACTCCTAAGCTTCAAACTTAGTAAATTTTCTTATAAGTACAAATAAAATTGTTTTTATTTTTATCTAGATTCTCATAATATGGACCCTAAATTTCTAACTAGCATTGTAGTCTATCAATATCAAAATACTATGCATCTTTATTTTTACTCCCTTCTGTTAGCATTGAAAAGTAAAAAATAAAAATTCAGACAGGTGGATAGCAGATACTTTTTCCTCACTTCCAATTGGAGAGAAGTTGAATTGGTAATAACATAGCTTCATACATATTTTTTCTTCTTTAGCCAGTGGTCTCCTTCTATTGTTGAATTATAATCTATTATTTCCTATTCATATGAAGGCCTTCTCTAATGCCAAAATGTAAATGGTTTACAACAGGCAAGGCAGGAGTGTCATTCTACAGCAGTTATCATTTATTTAGTGGTACTATACATGTAAAAGAAAATATCAACCTTGGACAATATTTCTGCCCTCCCTGTAGCCCCTGATCCACTATCATTAATGAGCCATTGGACAAATTCTATATGATAAGTAATCTGTTCTAGTTACAATTATAAGCATTCTGTCTTCTAAAAGAAATATTATATTCATTCCCTCTAGCAACTGGTTGTGCTATTCACTGTAGTTATTTTTTATAATGCCATCTCATGAAAATTTTGCTTGGTTAAAATAAAAAAATGATCAGATATTTTAATTGTTGGTGCCTGTTTGCATTTGCATCATGGATTAGAAATAATATTAATATACTATTATATGGGAGCAGCTAGCAAAAAATACTAGAAGTATGTAAACAAATGTGAATCAACTTGAAAAGACTCCTTGAGACGTGAACAATGTTACTTCATAATTATAGGATATTTTGTGTTGAATCATGGTAAAATGCGAACAAAACAAACTATATATATACTTTGCAGAGTGGAGGAGGAAAAAATGAGACAAAAGATATAAAACAATGTTAATTTATGTTAACAATGTGCATAAAAGTTGTTCTGACTTCAATAGAACATTTGAAAATTATAGTTCTCCACAGACCCCAGATAGACTCCTTGATAGAATGTTTTGCGTTTAAGTATTGTACTAATATACAAGTGTATTATTATAATTGTAATTGATAAGGAAGTTAAAGATTAGAAGAGATTCAAGGACTGGGTCAGTTCCATGAGTCTCCTGTGTTCCTTCATGTCTTGTGAACAAGATACTGTGTCCTTCATTATCTAAGAATATTTATATAGCAAACAACCTTGGAAGTTAGAATTAGTGTTTCCCTGCAGAGCCAAGAACAAGCTACTTATGGTACAGTGAAATGAAGATAATGTTTCCCCACTGAAGCAAAGGGCAGGCTGACTTTTTGCCCATATAAAATATTTTGGCTCCTAAGCCTACTTTCTCTTTTATAACAAAACATCATATGGTCTCTTTTATGTCATGCTGTAATAATTGAAACTTGGGGCCACTGTTATTTCTGAGTCAATAAATTCAACATTATCTTTGATTCAAAAGTCCTGTGTCCTCCACCAGCATCCATGAAAATGTGGCAAGCTGACTTGTTATCTTGTAAATGGGGTCAAAATGTCATAACTTTCACAGTTCTTGATAGTCAAGGCCCAGAAAAAGGGAAGATTTTGGATTAGCATTACAAAGGGATGGTTTAGTAATGTTATATTTGGGGTGTGAAGGGCACCATGGAAATATTATTGGCTTCCTTAGAATAGGCAAGATATATCCAGTTAAACTATATTATTTTCACAGAAAAAAACATGTATGCAAATGATTCCCATATATATATAATATATATATTATATATATTATATATATATGGGAATAATTATATATATATAATTTTTGTATTTTACCTTTTTTCATGCTAACCTTCTAAACAAAATTGTTTCACATCATTTAGTAACCAAAATGTAATAAAAAATAGTTTACCTTTTTTTGGCCTATAAACTTTTTAGAATTAGAAAAATATATAATAATAAATCAATAAAGGTTATGGAAGAGTCACCTGTTATACTGACTTTAACTGCACACATATGAGGAAAAGCTGGTAATGAGATAGAAATAGTTATTTAGACTTATTAGCATATTGTTTGAGATGCTACACAATACATGCATGACCTAAAGGGAAAACTAGATTCCTGTAACCCCAGAATTAGAAAATTTACAATTATATATTTGCAATTAAATACATCATATGAAGCCTACATACTTACAATGCAAAGTAGATATTCCTATAGATGATTAAGTCTCAGAAAGATTAAAGAAATATACTTAAGGCTTTACATGTTTATTTTATTGAATAGGGTATCTAGACGTGGCCTCAGTTCAGCTGCACTTCAGTCACCATGTGTTTTGATTATATTGAGGGTCCCTTACTATAAGAAGAGTAGAAGGACAGGGCAAGTTGTCTCAGCTGATTCCGAAGCTCATCTGCCAGATTCAAGGCAGAGCTGCAACAGCATGCCAGCTGTATCATAGTCTCACAGGTACATTCAAGAGCAAAAGATGTAATGTCCTGCATGTGGACATCTAGCTTTCCCTCAGAAAAGGGGTAACAAGGAGCAAAATTCCCACTTTAATGTTGTAACTTAAATAACACACAAGAAACTCTATAGGAATTCCCTAAAATACTTCCATGAGGAACTGGCCTTTCTATAATTGTTGAACAAAGAAAAGTAAAACAGAGCACTTGCTATTGAATGATCCTCATTTTAATGTTCAATTTTGGAGCCTGGGGAAACATGGAGTTACATCTCTAGTTTTTTTTATCTTCTTCACAAAATTATAAGTTCTAAACAATATGGTCCATGTCTTATTCATCTCTACTTTCCAATACCTTATTTCAGTGATTGTCACAGCAGCTGCTAAATAAATGCTTAATAAATTAAGAAATGAGTTAATGAATAATGGTAAAAATATATAAAAATAATCAAAAGAGGAAGTAAGTTATGAGGCAAAATATGTGTGATAGAAAAGTGTTTATTGACAATCAAGGTGTTGAATGGAAAGATCTAGGAAGTAGTGGTTCTTTATAACCCCAAAGCATAGTGTTAAAAACTCACTTCAAATAATTTAAAAACTATTCAACTTTTGGTGGAGACAAAATACAAGAAAATATATACTAAAGCAGAAAAACAATATTAAGTTACTAGAATTTTTTGCTTAATGAGTTACTGATCAGGTTAACAACACAAGAGATTTTCTTAATTGCATTTGATACATCACTTATTCATTTTTTCAATGAGTTGGGTTTTTTTTACAATTATAGAATGGGAAGTTATTCTGCGCTGAATATAAATAATTCCAGCCATGAATTATCACAAAATCTAGCAGAAAAGAAAGACACACAAGTAGTAATAAAGCCACATCTGGGGGAAAATGCTAGATGAGTGTAGAGGAGAAAAGTGGCACCAGAGCACCCTAGGAGATCAGAAAACACTCCCAGATAAGAGAGTGCTGCTATGGAGTAGGTCACTATCCTCACAACAGAAGAAGTTCTAGTTCACCTGACTTGTCCACCTACAGGTTCATACCTAAATATCCTCAGTTCTCCACTAAGGACACTTAGTCAAAAACAACTATAATCCCTTTAAGCACCTCCTCATCTTCCTTTTAGAGCATGTCCAAATCTATTTTATCTTCATAATTCTCACAGCAACCTTACAAATGTATATGTTTTTGGAGACAGACAGTAGTGTGGTTGGAATTACTAATAATTTAAAAACAAAAAAAATAAAATACAGTTAAATGGTTCTGAACATATATTAAATCTAAAAAAATAATTTCTTTCAAAAATTGATATATTTAAATTTTTTCTTTTTTTTTTTTATTCAGTGAGAGGAAGGAAGGCAGAGACAGAATTCCGAATGCACCCCAACCAGGATCCCCCTGGCAAGCCCACTAGCGGGCAATGCTCTGCCCATCTGGGGAATTGCTCAGTTTCTCAGTAACCAAGCTCTCCTTAGCACCTAAACCAAGGCCACTGAGCCATTCCTAGTGCCTGGGGCCAATTCATTCCAATCTAGCCATGGCTTCAGGAGGTGGGAAGAGTAGAAGAGAGGAAAAGAGAGGGGGGGGGGAGAGAGAGAGAGAGAGAGAGAGAGAGAGAGGCAAAAGGGGGAGAGGTGGAGAAGCAGCTGATTGCTTCTTCTGTGTGCCCTGACTTGGAATCAAACCCAGGACATTCACAGCCCAGGCCAACGCTCTAACACTGAGCCAACTGGTCAGGGCTGCATTTAAATTCTATATAATGAATCAAGCCATTGTTTTTCAAACTAATCTTTGAAATAGACATTTATCAAACGTGTCTAAAAAGTCAATGCTGAGAGTATTGCTTGAGGAATGCTGATAAAACTAGCCTCATGATTGTGACCTGCACTGTCAGTCCTTTTATCTGTTTTCTCCATCTGCTTATTTTTTAAGATTACCTAAAATTAAATACTCAAGGACATCCAAAGTTTAAAATCTACAGTAGTCTATACAGAGGAACCTCCTCCAATATCACACATTTCTGAATTTTTTTCTCTAACATTTTCTAGTCCTAAGCAAGGAGTATGGATTTTTGATAAACTATTTAACTACCTTTGAGTAATTAAGTACAATAGTAACCATGTTGGAATCTCATGTATGTGTTTGTTTTGTGTGTGATGCTACAATCTCCCTCATATTTGTTTTTCTTGCATTCAGATTGTCCTGTAAATTGTTGATATTTATCTCTCCACACAATAAATAACAGTTGTAATAGCAAACTAGCCAAGATCAATTAAAATCATTCAATTTAATTCTGACGATGTGATACAAATTACAACTTGATTTAGAAAGAATAAAATGCATTACAACACAAATTTTCTAACTTGAAAAATGTCAGAAATAGCAAGTTATAGTAGGTAATAACTTGTGGAAAAAATGTTTTCTCAATTCAAGTCAATGTTATATTATTAGTTTACTTCTTTTTACTTAATAAAATTAACTATCAAAAATTTATAGCCAGCCTGACCAGGTGGTGGCGCAGTGGATAGAGCATTGGACTGGGATGTGGAGGACCCAGGTTCGAGACCACGAGGTCACCAACTTGAGCGCGGGCTCATCTGGTTTGAGCAAAGCTCACCAGCTTGGACGTAGGTCGCTGACTCAAGCAAGGGGTTACTCAGTCTGCTGTAACCCCCCAGTCAAGGCATATATGAGAAAGCAATCAGTGAACAACTAAGGTGTCACAATGAAAAACTGATGATTGATTCTTCGCATCTCTCTTCATTTCTGTCTGTCTGTTCCTATCTATCCCTCTCTCTGACTCTCTCTCTGTAAAAAAATTTAAAAAAAGTTATAGCCAAAGGAAAAGCAATCTAAAACAAGCACTATTTTGTTTCCAGTGCAGTTTAGTCATAGAGAAAATAAACTAGGTACAACAAATAATAAAATCAAAGTTATTTTTGTTTTGTAAACATCTTTTAAGTTGAAATTTTTAATTTTTCATTCTTAATTGGTATTCAGTATGACATCTACTAAGAATTACCAGATTTCTTCTTATTGCAATAGATTTAACTTTCTTATTTAACTGAAAGAAAAGTAAATTCTCCTTGACTAATAAAATATATATTGAATTAATTGAGAAAATGTATTTTTTCCTAAGATGCTCTCATTGAAAATATTTGAAAGGTTTTTTGTAATTTTTATTTTGGGGAAAACAATAAAATAATTTTTATATATTCATGCACATCTGTCTTTTTAGCAGTAAACATTCTGCTTTAAAAAGAAAATGTTAAATATTTTAAATATCAGGAGGTTTGTATTTCAGGGACAACGTCATACTAAATTTGCTATTCTTTAAAACACAACATAGAAATAACTCTAACACCATAATGATTCCTACAGAGTCAGTATAAGAGAAGTGCCAACTCATCAATTTTTTTTCAAGACAATTACATTCAAACCTAGGAAGTACTGTTTATATGGATAAAAATAAATAATAAATGAATGTAGGCCTTTGACCATTCAAATTCACATTCAATTTTTACTAATAATTACTAAATCTATAATTTTTAAACACAATTTTACATTTTACCTGAGTTAAAATGTCGGTAGAGCACAGAGCACATTCCTAGCAGCTGTGGCTGATGCAATGCTGTGAGAATACTCCAACTCCCAGAAGCCTCCTGGGCATACCCAGGAAGGGAGCTCGCCCGCTATAAGGAAGTGACTTAGCACCAACCACGCAGCTCCCTGACCTTTTCAGCCATTGGCTATGAAGGTGCTGTAACACCCTATAGGCTGAACCTGTTATATAAGCTAGCTTACTTCCTGAATAAAGTGGATTTGTGTCACTGAACCTGGTCTCTGAAGTTGGGTCTCTGCATCTCCATCATCCTCAACCCTGGCAGGCCTTGTCCACATTAAACTTTTTTTAAATTTTAAATTTCTAGCTATTCAATTTTAGGATAACATTCAAAAGGTCCTCAAAGCGAATATCTTTTATTTCTGTACTTCTTTCTAGGCAAATTGATCAGAGGTGTTTTGAGGATGGCTGTGTTCCCAGCTCACACAAATGGCAAAGACTAATGTGCATCAAGTTAATTAAAATTGACTGTTTGTTTTAGGCAGAAGAAACAGGTAGAATGCTGAATGGTTCTCAAGAGTGATTGAGCGATTTAAGCAAACAGAATAACCTGCCTTCAAGCAAAAGAAGAAAAATAGTTTAGTATGTTGCCTTTGTTAAAAAAAAATTCTTTAAAATGTTTGTATTAATTTTTAAAAAATGTAAAATATATACCTGAATCTTATTGAATATGTTATAATAGTTATAAAAAGAAACAAAAATATGAAAATCATCACTTCACAAAATCTATTAAGTAGCTTGTTTTCTTGACTAATGTTTTAAGAGAAGACTAATTTAGATTACAAAGATGTGTTGTTACTTTTACTAGTGTATCAATATTATACACATATATGTCATCAATTGACATCTAATTCTTGAAACTCAGGAAAACTATAACAAAAATAAATATGAATTAGAATTTAAAGATGGAATTGACTTTTAAATAACTTTCTATTTAAATGCTTGTGGAGATCTTCTAGATTCTATTGTGTTAAAGAAAGTTACCAGTTTAAATATTTAATATCTGATGTTAACTGGCTTAAAGAGCTAAGAATTGACTCTATAACCATAGTTTGGACAGAATTCCAGTAAGAACTCATTCTACATATCTCAAATTTTTAAAAATTTGAAAAGAACAAGTGGGCAAACTTCAGAGGCTTATCAAAATTCACAGTAAATGAAGTAATCAAAATAAAATTTAGTAATCCAAGATTAATTTTATTAATATACAAGATGTTTAAAAATAGCTAGAATCAAAACCATAAAATAATACTCCAGTATTCATGTGTTTTCCTCAAAGAATGTTACCTTTAACATACACTTCAAACATACATACCCAAATGTCAACCAAATGTGATTTTCTGATTCCCATAAGAAGATAAAATTAGATATTATGTATTATGAAAATATAGAAGACTCAAAATAATTAGGTGCCCAAAGGTATGGTAACTATCATAAGGTAGCCTTACATCAATGGATAAAAAAATAACATTTGAAAAAAAATGTCAGAAATAAAAATTAAGGAAACAATCCCCTTTATTATTGCAACAACAACAAAAAATAATAAAGTACCTAGGAATAAATTTAACCAAGGAAGTAAACACATGTACTTGAAAAATGATAAGACATTGAAAAAAGAAATTGAGGATTATACAAACAAGTGGGAGCATATACCATTTCCATGGATATGAAGAATTAACATCATTAAAATGTCCATACTACCCAAAGAAATCTATAGATTTAATGCAGTTCTTATTAAAATACCAATGGCATAGATCTAGAACAAATATTCCTAAAATTTATATGAAAACTGAAAAAAATCTGAATAGCACCTATGGCTCGTGAGCCAGATGTGGCTCTTTTGATGGCTGCATCTGGCTCGCAGACTAATCTTTAATAAAAAAATATGTTAAAAATATAAAACATTCTCATGTATTACAATCCATTTATTTCCTACCACTTATGTTCATGGTTGTGGGTGGCTGGAGCCAATCACAGCTGTCCTCCGGGACAACACCAAATTTTAATTGGATAATGTATAATGTACATGGGTTGTTGTATGGCTCTCACGGAAGTACATTTTAAAATATGTGGCATTCATGGCTCTCTCAGCCAAAAAGATTCCCAACCCCTGCTCTAAAATATTGAAAATGAAGAACAAAGTGGGAGGTATCACACTTCCTGATACCAAATTATACTACAAGCCCATTTTAATTAAAACAGCTTAGTATTGGCATAAGAACAGGATACAGCTCAATAGAATGAAACAAAAAACCCAGAAATAAACCCAGGCTTTAGTAGTCAACTGTATTTGACAAAGGAGGCAATGGAGTAAAGACAGTCTCTTTAATAAATGGTGTTGGGAAAGTTAGACAAGTACATGCAAAAGAATGAAACAAGGTCACCAACTTACACCATTTACAAAAACAAACTCCAAATGGATAAAAGATTTTAATGTAAGTTATAAAACCAAAAAATCTTGGAAGAAAACATAGGCAGTAAACTTCCCTATATCTCTTGAAGCAATATTTTTGCCGATGTATCTCCACAGGCAAGTGAAATAAAAGACAAAATAAGCAAATGGTATTATAGCAAAATGAAAATATTCTTCTCAACAATAGATACCATTAACAAAATAAAGAGACAAGCCACACAATAGGAGAACATATTCACTGATATGTCTGATAAGGGGTTAATAACCAAAATTTATAAAGAACTTCTAAATCCCAACACCAGGAACTAAAAAACCAATGAAGAAACTGAATAGACACTTCTCCAAAGAGGATATACAAACAGCCAATAGGCATATGAAAAAATGTTCAACATTACTAATCAGAGAAATGAAAATCAAAACCACAATGAGATACCACCTTACAACTGTCAGAATGGCTCTCATTAACAAATCAACACACAACAAGTGCTGGTGCAGGTTTGGAGAAAAGAAAACCCTCTTGTACTGCTTGTGGGAATGGGAATGCAGATTTGTGCCACCACTGTGGAAAAACATTATGGCATTTTCTCAAAAAACTAAAAACAGAACTGCCTTTTGACCTAGCTATTCCACTTGTAGGAATATAGCCTAAGAATCCCAAATCACTGATTCAAAAAAAGATATGCACCCCCATGTTTATTGCATCATTGTTTACAATAACCAAGATCTGAAAACAACACAAGAGTTCATCAGTGGATGAGTGGATAAAAAAATGGGGGTACATATACACAATGAAATACTACATGGCCCTGGAAAAGAAAGAAATCTTACCTTTTGTGATGGCATGGATAAACCTGGAGATTATTGTGCTAAGTGAAATAAGCCAGGCAGAGAAAGAAAAATATCATATGACCTCACTTATATGTAAATTTAATGAACTGAGGAATGGAATAGAGGTATAGGCAGGTCACAGGGAGCAGAGGGACAGCTGTCAGAGGGAAGGAAGATGAGGGGACAGAATCAAAGAAGGTAAAGGAATTAGTGAAATTATATATACATAACACAAAGATACAGATAACAAGACAGCAAATTGCAGAGGGAAGTAGAAGGAGGGAGTTAGGAGGGAAGAAAACAGAGAGAGTGTAATAGGGGGGATGTTGTTGGGGGTGACAGTGTTCTATTGAGTGGAACACTATAATTCGTTCTAACACAGTAAAGTAAAAAACTGGCCTGACCTGTGGTGGCACAGTGAATAGAGTGTCAAACTGGAACACTGAGGCCTCTGGTTCAAAACCTTGAGCTTGCCAGGTCAAGGTATTTATGGGAGTTGATGCTTCCTGATCCTCCTCCCTTCTCTCTCTCTCCTCACTAAAATGAATAAATAAAGTATTAAAAAATATTTTAAAAATAAATTTAAAAAGTTAATATAAAAAATGAGATTTAAAAATGAAAAAAAAGTCAATAACATGGAAAACTATAAAATTTCTGAAATCCTTTTACTTAGAAGTTAATTGTTTGATATAGCACAACAGGCAACACCTCCATTAGCTCTCTCTACATTACATTCTTACTTTGCAAACCAAATATTTTTAGATAGAGAGGAATGTTTGTGCTTAGCAGATGGGCAGTGGGGACTGGTGATCATTATCTTGACTCTTTTTTTTCCCTCTCATTACATTTTAGCCCATTGCAGTTTGACTTGCCTTTCTAATATATACTAAAACTGCCCCCCTCCTGGAAGCCAAACTTGAAGATGAGTGCTTCTTAATTGCAAATTCCTTTTTACACTTATTCATCAACTATTTTCAGCACTTTATGATGCATAGCTGTATGTTAGGTAAAGGATATACATTGTTTAATATGGATGATAGCAATAGTAATTATGATAATATTAATGTTCACTAGTCAAAATCTTAGGAACACACTTTTAGTCAAATAAAATTAGTTTTATTCAGTGGGATACTATAAGAACTTAATCCAGGAAATGTGGGGATTTCTCAGTAAGGAGAAGTCTGGAGCAACTTGTCACTTGGGAGGTAGGGGGTGCACACACAGTACAGTGTACAGAGATGTGTTGTAGAATTGGGTACCTGAAATCTGTATAATTATTTCAACCAGTGTTACCCCAATAAATTAAATAAAGAGACTGTTTTGGATGGTTATAAAAAAACAAAAAATGGAGGACTAAATTACATCTGTTAAAAAGTGAGATCAATTTAAATATTTGGTATTTTAACAGTTATCTAGGAGGTAAGAGAATTAAAGAGGTACCAGAGTTACAATTAGTAAATAAAAAAAAATGTCATATTGGTCAGAAGTACTTATTATTTTTATAGATATAGAGGGCCTTGTTTTTGCCTTGTTCTTATTATTGTGACTTGTCTATTATTTTTTCTGAGAATGGTTTATATTCTCCAGGTAACACCTGATAATTTCTCATTAATGAAATGTTTCAATGGTTTACTGAATACTTAGCATTATTCTGAGCACTCTGCCTGTTTTAACTAATTTTGATCTCCATAAAAACCTATAAAACAAACATAGCTATTATTTTATTTTACAAATGGGGAAGGTGAGATAGAGAAAAAATATACAATTTGCCCATGGGCACCTAGCTAGTAAATGACAGAGTTAGACTTGCAGTCTTACCTTCTGAATGCCACAAACACCAGGGCTACAAACGTTAAAACTATAAATCCTGTAGCATATCACATAAGACTCCTTTAAAATTAACTTTGCTCCCTACTTCTTTTCTTCATAAAATTCCTTTATTTGACTTTTTTTACATCATTCTCCCCTGTTTTTCCCTTTGCACCAGTGTTGTTTAATCTCTTTGGCTGGCTAGTCTTTCACAGCCTTTTTTTTAAAAAAACAGGTCTTTCCATGATATGTTTCTTGGCTTTTGTCTTCCCATACTACAGTCTTCACAGGCAAACGTATACACACAGAGCTTCAAGTACTCTATAAAAGCTAATAACATTCAAGGCAATATCCCCCCTTCTGTTGTCTCTCTTTAATTTCAAACCATAATTTTATTACCTAGATACTTCAGATGTATTTCCACACACTGATATGGAAATTAATTCATCTCTACTTTTTTTTTTTTTTTAGCTAGAGAGACAGAGACAGGGACAGATAGAAACAGACAGACAGGAAGGGAGAGAAATGAGAGGCATCAATTCTTTGTTGTGGCACTTTAGTTGTTCATTGATTGCTTTCTCATATGTGCCTTGACTGGGGGGGGGGGGTTACAGATGAGCCAGTGACCCCTTGTTCACACCAGAGACCTTTGGGCTAAAGCCAGCAACCATGAGGTCATGTCTATGATCTCATGCTCAAGCCAGTGGCCCTGTCCTCAAGCTGGTGAGCCTGTACTCAAACTGGATGAGTTTGTGCTCAAGCTGATGACCTTAGGACTTCAAACCTGGGTCCTCAGCATCCCAGGGTGACACTCTATCCACTACGCCACTGCCTGATCAAGATATCTCCACTTCTAGTACTACTAATGTATCCCAAGCCGTAATCCTCATTCCCCTCCCAAATTTTTATTTATCTTGGGCTCATGAATTAAAAAAATTAACATTGTTAAATGTTCATATTACCTAAAGCAATCTAAAGATTTAGTGCAATCCCTATCAAAATACCAATGGAGTTTTTAACTGAAATACAGCAAAAAAATTATAACATTTAAACAGAACCATGAAAGATTTCAACTATCCAAAGAAGTTTTGGGAAAAAAGTAACTAAGGTAGCCCTGATTATAAGCTATACTACAAAGCTAGAGCAATCAAAACATTATGGCACTGGCAGAAACACACACACACACACACACACACACACACATGCAGGAAAATGGAACAGAATTGAGAGCCCATAAATAAACCCATATATATATAAACAACTAATTTATGCAAAGGAGTTGAGAACAAACAATTTTTAAAAGTCTCTTAAATAAATGCTGTTAGGAAAACTGGGCAGCAGCATGCAGAAGAGTAAATCTAGACCTCTATTTTATACCATATAAAAAATTAACTCAAAATGGATTAGCTTAAATATAAAACTGACAACCTTAAAATACTTTGAAGAAAATATAGGTGATAAGCTTTCTGACATCAGTCTTGGAAACATTTTTGTGAACTTAACATCAACAGTAAGGAAAACAAAAGCAAAATAAACAAATGAGACTACATCAAACTAAAAAGCTTCTGCACAGCAAAGGAAACCATCAATAAAACCAAAAGACTACTAGAAAAAGGGAAGACATTACTTACAAAAGATATTTCAAGTAAGTGCTTATTATTCAAATATTTAAAGAAATTATACAAATTAACTAAAAAAAAATCAAAAACCTAATTAAAAATGGCCAAGTATCTGCATAGGCATTTTTCCAAAGAAGGTATACTGATGGCCAGCAGACACATGTAAAGATGTTTATCATGTCCCATTACTAGGCAAATGCAAATTAAAAGTACAATGAAATATTGCCTATCCTGTTAGAATAGCTATTATCAAAAACACAAGAATTACAAGTAATGTTATCAAAAAAACAGCAAATGACAAATGGTGACAAGGATGTGGAGAATGAAGAACAGTTGCACACTGTTGCTGAAATTATAAATTGGTACAGCTACTATAGAAAAGGGCATGAAGGTTACTCAAAAAATTAAGACTAAAAATAAGATATGATTCAGTATTACATTTCTGGGTATTTGTGCAAAGAATATAAAAACACTAATTCAAAAAAACTAATTCAAAAACACTAATTCACTGAAGCATTATTTCCAATAGCCAAGATATAAAAACAGCCTAAGTGTCCATAACTGATGAATAAAGATGATGTGATACACACACACACACAAACACACACAGAGTAAAATATTACTTAACTACAGAAAAGATAAACACTGACATTTGCAATAATACGGATGTACCCTGAGGAAATGAAGCTAAGTAAAATAAGACAAAAATAATATGAGTTACTCACATATAAATATAAAACAAATATAAAACAAAAATAAAAACTGATGAACAAACATCTAAAACAAACCTATAGATACAAACAACATATAGGTGTATAAAAATGGGGAAGAGAATGGAGAAGTGCAAAATGGATAAAAGAGGTCAAATGTATGGCAAAGGATGTACACTAGACTTTTGTTGGTAAGCCTACTATAGTATATAGAGATAATGAATTATAGTGTAGATTTGAAACTTGTGTAAAGTTATCAACCAATGTCACCTTTATATAAAGAAAAAAACTAGTTTAACACAGGCAGATAAAAGCAACTGTCATATATATAATTTGCAATGAAGCTCTCTTTTAGCTAAATTCCTAATTGAAATATTTCTAGGGCATAATAAGGCCAACCTTACGTTAAAATCAAAGCTTTCTAATTTGTTCCATTGATCTATCTGTTTTTGTGCCAATATTATATTGGTTTGAGTATTAAAGCTTTGTAATGTAGTTTGAGATTAAAAAGCATGATACCTCAAACTTTTTTTTCTTTCTCAAAATTGTTTTGGTTATTTTCTGGTTCCAAATAAGTTTTAGGATTATTGTTCTAGTTATAAAAAGAATTACAATGGTATTTTGTTGTCTCATATAAAATAAACTATCGCATAGATTGAATAAAATTATACTATGAAGTATCTCTACAAAATTGAAGAGAGAGAAAACATTTTAGAGAGTAATAATTGTAATATAAAAGATAAATCAAATAATATTGCTTTGCTTTTTTTTTGCAAGTATCCATAAATTTATTTTTCAGCTATTTTACAATTAAATTTATTAGGTGACTATGTTCTTATATCTCTATAATTTTAATCACTGTCTGACTTTAAAAGTCATTAATATTTCTGATATGTCTTCATATGAAAATAGTATCTTCTCTCACAAATTTGTTGTTGAAATTAAATAAAATTTTGGATGAGAAAGCACCTTGCACAACTCCTGACATATACCAAAAAACTAAAAACGATTAGAACAGAATTGTATTAATTGAGAGAAAGAAGAAAACAAATAGCAACTAAGGTAAGGAAAAGAAAGAGAAAAAAGACTAATGTAAATAAGTAACACAAGTCAGAATCATACTGAAACACTGGTAGATAATTGAAATGGAAAGCAATCCCTAAGCAAAGCAAAAAAGTAAAGAACAGAAACGTGTTATATTTGAATCAGACATAATGTATAAATGCTAGAGTACTACTTATCTTTGTACAATAGTTTGTATCTGATAAATCAGAAAATTATACAATGCATGCCACCCTCACCGGGAGAAAAGAAGATACTTTTACTGTATTATTTTAATATCACTAGTTATTATTATATTGCATGACACATACTGGAATCCTAGTAAATTTTTTTTTTTTAGAAAATATATTTAAGCCCTGGCCAGTGGCTCGTGGATAGAGTGGCCCAGTGTATGAATGTCTTGGGTTTGAATCCAATTCAAGGCACACAGAAGAAGCAACCATATGCTTTGCCCCACCTCCCTCTCTCTCCTCTCTTCCTCTTCTCTGCAGTCAGTGGCTTGATTGGTTCGAACAAGGCTCAGTTAAAGTGCACCAGCCTCACATGCCAAAAATAGCTCACTACTCAAGCATTGGCTCCAGATGGGATTGCTGGGTAGATCCTGGTCAGGGCACATGAAAGAGTCTGCTTCACAATCTCACCTTCTCTCACCTAAAATAAATAAGTAAATAAATAAATATATATATATACACACACATGTACATATATATATTATATGTATAACATACATTATAGCAGGCTAATTAAAAAATGATGGGCATTTATCACTTCTAGGATATAGTGTAGAACAACTTCAAGTAATGAAATCATACTTTATTTCTGGCAAATATTCAGAAAACCCAAATAATCATATTTATTATTTGGGAAAAGAAGTTCTGGGTTCTGTGAAGTAAAGAGCAAAATAAAACAAATCTTATACAAATATTTATAAAATGTGGACCCTTAATTTATAAAAAACTTTTATTTAATCTTTGTCATTTGATGACAGATAACATTTTCTATGTTCCTATTTACTAAAGAGTGAAGTGCACTATTGAAACACTCTTCATGAAGGGTAACCTAAGTTTCTAATTGTGCAATTCCATTAATCAATATTTCCTTGTTCTAAAACCAAAGACCACCATTGGTCTAGGGTAAAAAATGTAAGTTACTTTTCTTTTTGAGATTTGGAGTAATATTTTACAGAAGATGTGATATTTGAGCTAAATTTTAATTCCAAATAACACAAAAGGAGCACTTTTGTGAACAAATACAAAGGATTTATAATATTTTGAGAGAAATTGTTAGAGAGTACTCTGTGGGAGCAGCCTAGTTTATGTCATCAGAAGATAAGGCTAAAAGTATTTTGGCTTCAGATACTAAAAAAACATAAAAACTATTAAAGAACTTCAAAGCAGTAGGAGGACAATAAATCTGTTTCACACACACAATATAATATATTGTATTGCTATATGGAATATATATATATATATATATATATATATATATATATATATATATTGCTATATGGAAGAAAGATTGAGGAAGGGAGACAAAAAAAAAATTTAGAGACCAGTTCAGAGGGTATTATAAGGGTGTAGAATGATATAAGACTACAATTGTAGATGAGATGAAGAGTAAAAGACAAATCAGAATATTGTGTTTCTTTCTAATTGACAGACTTCTAAGAATTGGTAATTAGTTAAAATAAGGAAATAAAGAAAATGGTGGAGACAGAAATCTCTGAAGTATGTTTTTAAAGCTATATATCAATATCATTATTAAATATAAATATAATAATAGTAGTAATAGAATTAGTACTAGTAGTAAATAAGAATACTATTAGTACTATTAGTCATTATAATAGTAATTACATACTATATCACAGACACTACACTGAATGATATCACCACCACTTCTTAAGTGACATTGAATAAGTATGTAAATTATATGATGCTTAATTTCTTCATCTTTAATCAGGATAAGACTACCTGGCATATAAATCAAATAAAATATTAACATTTTTCAAATTAGAAAACAAGATCAAGGTAACTATCTGGTAAGTAGAGAATCAAAGTACAATTTCTAATTATTCTATGTATTAGTAGAAGAGAAAATAGTGAGTGAGGAAGAATCAGAGACCCTTGGAACAATAACCATAATGATGATGACAATAAGAAATACTTTTGTAGTCCTAGATATGAGTAAGGTATGGTGTTATACATATTTTTCAGGTATTAATTCAGTTATCGGCATGAAGAAGACTGTAGGTTAAACACTGTTATTACCATCCCTAATATAACTGAATGGTGGCCCCCGACATTTATGCCTAATGTCTTACAGGAAACTGTGAATGTGAATTTATTTGTGAAGAAATATTTTCAGATGTAGCTAAATATCCTGAGATGAGATTATCCTCGTTGTCCCTAAATTTGTCCTTATGAGAGAGCGGAAGAGAGAGCCATGGGAAGACAGAGACAGAGATTGAGGTGATACAGTCACAGAAATGCTGACAGACATTAGAAGCTCAAAGAGACAAGGAAGGATTCATTTTAGAGACCACAGAGGGAATATAGCCCTGCCAACATTTTGATTTCAGATCTGGCCCAAAACTATGAGAGAACAACTTCTATTGTTTCAAGTTGCCCAGTTTGCGATAACTTGTTATGAAATTCTGTAAAAACTAATACATTAATTATCAATTTACTGCTATTTATAACCTCTATATCTAACCTTTCTTGTCGGTTCTATGAGAATTGAGATGGGCCCTTCAAATATTTTTCCTTTGTATTATAGTTGGTGCCATATTAACCCTTGCCAGTAGATGGCACTAAAAGGAAACTATAGGAAGGAAGGGCTTCTCTCCCTAGTTCAGGAGTTTTCTTTTTAATTAATTTTTCTTTTAAAAACATATTTTTTTGTTGATTTTAGAAAGAAAGGAAGAGAGGGTAGGGGGAGAGAGGCAGGGAGAAAAATCATTGATTTGATGTTTCACGTATTTATGTACTCACTGGTTGATTCTCATATGTGCCCAGACCAGGGTTAGAAACGCAACCTTGGTGTATTAGGAGGACACTCCAATTAACTGAGCTACCAGTGTGATAGGGACCTCGTGTTGTGTATGGGACCTCAGTATTGTGTATAGAGAGTAGGACATAAAGAGGAACTTTAAACTTGCTTTTGGTAGCTGCTTAGAGTAGAAAATCCCCAATAGTCTGTACAAGGAAGCTAAGCATTAAACAGAGCTTGCCTGTGGCAGTAGCTTAAAGTGAAAAATTTTTACAAGCCCAACTAGTTAGATATCTTGACTTAAATCTTGCCTACAGATGCAAGATACAGTTTTATGCTTTAGCCTTGCAGCAATTACAGGAAGAACTGTAATCAGCTTTAGAACAAAGAATGCTTTCTACTGAAATGTCAAGAATGTTGTGCATACCTGTTGTAATAGCTATGACTTTGTGGTTTAACCCCTTAAATACTGCTCTCTCCCTAGGCTCGGGCCGTTAGCTGTTTGTCAGCTAGCAGCTGCCGGCGGGCTAATAAAGGCTCTAAAGATTTATAATCAATTTGGGCTCCGATCAATAATTACTAGCATTCGGTCCATAACACCAGGCTAGGGGCTGGTTTTATTTTCTTACTCTTCTCGTCTTGCTTTGATTGCGTGTCTTCCAGTGCTGTATGTAAACATTCAGTGGAGCTTTCTTACTTTGTGTTTTAGCTACAACTCTGTGGAGACTCCAAGATATCTCCAAGGGTAGATTTACCAGTTTCAGCTGCCAGAACTCTCACCGCACCCACCCTCGAAAACAGTTATTTCTTGTTTGCTGGATCTAACTGCAGTTCTTCACCCACCAGCCTCTGCCCAGAGAATATAAGTCCGCTCTGGCCTGGGTCCAGCCAGGGCCTTTCTCCACAGTCCATTTGACTCTAACCATACTTTCTCTAATGATATTTGAATCACAACTTGGAGGAAGTATATTCATTCTTTAAGTAGCTTTCTCAGCCCTAGGAGCTATTTAAAGCTTTCTTTACCCTTTATAGGTAACCCTTTCATTACAGTTTACAATTCTGTACATAAAGTTTTTTTTTCAAATTCTTTGTGGTTCTTATCTCCTGACTAGACCCTGACTGACACATCCATTTTACATAAGAGGAAATTGAGGTACAGGAATGTTAATTGATTTGTCCAAATTCACACAGCTAGTAATTGATTGAGTCACTTTTCAAATTTAGGTTGTCTGGTTCCAGTATATATAGATACTAAGTTGTAAAAACTGACAGTAGTAAACTAGATATGCAGAATATTGAAATAGATATATGTAAAAATATCTTTATTAAATAAAAAAAACTTGCTGTTTTTCTCTGTTACTTTTACTCACCACTGTATTCTCAATATTTCAATTCTGGTCACCAAATGAAATTAATATTAAACCATAAATTTACTCCTATGTACACTGAGGAATTACACAAAATATTATGAAAGATCTATGTTCATTATCCTTAATGAATTTTAAACTTAGGATAAATATAGTTTAAAAGATAAAGTTGAGATTAAATTCACTACAATGATATCAAGAACATATTATAATTTATATACCATTTTGTTTTGTTGAATAACTCAGAAAAAGTAAGAGTTTACTGACATGCAAAATGTTGAAGAAATTTTTCTATTTTGAGCTAGGAATAAATCCACCCACCCCTGAGTTTTCATGGTATCTTCATTTTTGTGTTTTTGCAAAAAGATAAATGAGATGCAAGTAAATGTTACTTTCATTCCTAGTTGAAAGACTGAGATCAGTTGACCTATTAGCTCTATCATCATAAGGCAGAGATGAGAACTGTGATAGAATGCATGTCTTAGAATATTATAAACTACTCCAAAGAAGGTTATTATTTTTTAGATAAGACAACACTGTTGAATATGAAACAAGATATTCCTATTCAGTGCAAAGATATTTTATTTCCTTACATTAGGCTCTGTTGTAAAATAAGACATGATTCTAAAATCAAAACTGTATGTGAGATTGTATTAGGGCCCTGGCCAATTGGCTCAGTGGTAAAGCATTGGCCCAGTGTGTGGATGTCCCGGGTTCAATTCCTGGTAAGGGCACACAGCAGCAGTGACCATCTGCTTCTTCACAACTCCCATTCTCCCTTCTCTCTCTCTCTCTCTCTCCCTTTTCTTTCTGCAGCCATGGCTCCATTGGCTCAAGCACATGGGCCCGGGCACTGAGGATGGCTCCATGGAGCCTCTGCCTCAGCCGCTAAAAGTAGCTCAGTTGTGAGCATGGCCCCAGATGGGCGGAGCATCGGCTGGGACAGGGGCTGCCAGGTGGATCTTGGTCAGGGCGCATCTGGGAATCTGTCTCTCTATCTCCACTCTTCTCACTTGGAAAAGAAGAAGAAAAATTAATTTAAAAATAAAAGAAAACAAATGGGTAGGGGAGTGCTTAGTAAACTTTCATTTTTCAGTTTTATGCCTTTGTTCTTTGCCCTCCATAGAAAAGAGATTCTAAATATATTTCATTGACTCTTTAATTTCCTAGCCTTGACTTAGAATTCATTTTATAGCTTCATAATTCTTTTAGTTTACATCATGAAAATAGATGTTAGAGACACTTAAAGCTCTTTTTAAATCATTTAGGAAACCAGACAAAATAGGTTAAATCTCATTTCAATACTCATAGAAGTACAAACATAAGTTATTATATATAACATTTTCCACAGTAGACCTCTCTCCCATCCTGCCATCTTTGTTTTCCAGGGCAACAGTTATAAGACCTTTTGCTATGCTTTTCATAAACCTGTAGTGTTAATCAGTGTTTTTTTTTAATGCACAGTATATAATATACTAAATATTAAAAGCCATATACACCCTGATTAAGAGTATATTTTGCTAACATCAAAAGAATGAAGAATGTAAATAGTTATTGAAAGTTTAAGAAAAGCTGGTTTTTTATCCTTGCAGTTATTAATTATTTAAAAGCAAAGTAACATTTTTTTAGCTTCATAGGGATAAGCCTTTGTCTACTTCTGAGATTCTCTTTGTGCTTAGAACTTGAGTTTCTTGTCACAATCACCTCCCTACTTGTACAGTACTGATATATATGGTGTGATGCATCGGAGTCAGAATTACTACTTTACCATTAGTCGCACCAATATTGAGAAAACTTTTAACTTATCTAAGAATTCACTTCTTCTCTTAATAAGGTTTACACTACTTATATCAAAGTACTGTATAAAAATAAAACAGGGGAGAACATAAAATATTTTGTAGAGGACTTAGCACAAATTGCACACATATATAACAGTAGGTGCTACTGTTGTTTTTGATATTGAAAATTTTTAAATGGTTTTAATCAATAGCTAGTTTAGTCATAGAAAAAAAAGTCAACTCTTAGTTTATCACAATCATACTACTTTTGACTTGGCTAGCTGAGGTCCTGCTTAGAGACTTTAAGTACAAAATGAGAAAGATATTTCCATTTAAAATTCAAATGATTAAAGAAGTCATTTATAAATATGTATACAATCATATATAAATATGACAATTATATGTCTATATATGTGTGTGTGTGTGTGTGTGTGTATAGTTACAAAGTTTAATGTTACCAAGATAAGTTTTTCTTATTTTCAAATATGATGAATGTGAGGGTTCTCTAGCTGCAACATTTGTTACCCCATTGATGGACAGCATTAATTTGGCTGATCTGGCTGGTTATGCAGATGTCCTCTTTCTCCTCCACTGTCCCATGTCCCTCCTAAAGCTGTGTACTCCATTGAAGAGGACGACCTTCCCCAATAGAAGAGAAGCATGGTTCTTTGGTCAAGAGTATATGAGTGGCTTTGTTCCCCTGCTAGAACCTTCAAACAAGCTCTTCAAATATGACAATGGTAGGGGACGCATTGTTTGAAAAAGAAAAAACCTGCATCTTCTAAAATAAAATTAATATGAGTATTACCATAATTAATTATTTAGTAGCTGGAAATATTACACAAATTAGGGCAATAGTTGATCTATCCACCTAGATATAATAACTGAGCACAGACCTTACTTTGAGATTCTAAAAATGTAGTTTCTCCACCAAAATACATCTATTTTTAATTTTGACTTTATGGGACCATACCCTCTTATTTATATATTTATCTTTTTTTTTTCTTTTTTTTTTCTTTATCAACACAGTCATGAGGTATTATCCAATATTGGAAGACCAAAAAAATAAAATAAAATAAAATAAAATAGAAATTAGAATTTTGTATCCTTTTATTTTGCTTTGAGGAAGTTACAAAAACATGATGAAAAACAATTTTACACAGATATCTATTCCTGGAAAGGAAAAAATTAGTTCTAGAGTGTCTGGAGAACTTTATTTTCAGCAGAATCCATTTACAATCCTCAAAGTGACACTGACTCCGTTAGAGGCCAGTGTAAGTAAATGATCAAGCTTAACAGAAGTGCTTAAAGAGCCGTAAATCAAGAAGAGTTTGAAAGTGAGGGGATTATTAAGGTTAACTGTTGTAAGATAAGGAGATGAGGAAGTTTGACAGAGAAACAAGATACTTATCATTGCTTTAAGGTAAAAATCATTACCTTAGAAGGAAAATTTAATTTGTTCCTAAATGAAAGAAGATTTTTGTTGCCATTTTGTTGGTTTTATTGTATTTTTCTATTGAAATTACAAGCCAGAGAGTAAAGTTGGTAGGAAGGACAGAAATACTGACACATTGAAAATAATTAGTTAGGAGAAACTCATGAGTATGTGTTTGTTTTTGTGACTATTAAGAATTGAAAAATACAAGTTCCTAAACAATCAGAAATCTATTTTTATTTTAATAACACCACTATTATGTTTGAAACACTACATATTTTTATAAAATGAGAGCAATTATTAAAAGAGATAAGCCCAGAGAATTTCTAACCTTTTACATACAAATTTATCTGAATTTAATTATTTGATTAATGTAAGTACAGAGGGTCCTTGGTTTTACAACACAGTTCCTATCCTACGACAGCGACATAAGCCGAATTTTGGTGTAAGTCAAAACACACCCTAGCCTAAGTCACTTACCTATCTTAACACAGTTGTGAAAGCATAATCTAGAACGTGAAAACACAACTAAGCCACAGAAAAAGGAAAAGAACATAAATATAGTGTACTCTACACTGTATTGTAGTAACAGAAAAAAATGACAAAAAATGAGTGTTAAAAAAAATTCCTTACCATTATTCCTGTGGTTGGCATGCACACTGGAAGGGCCATTGCAAGGTGGGAGAGAGTGACCTATTGGGAGGAAGGGTTGGAGAGGCAGGAGAACCTGCAGAAGGTGCTGGGGATACTGGGTCAGGTGAATCAGGATTGCCTAAAAAAGAGAAGATGCTGGAGATGATTCTACCTGTACTACCTGTTTTATCTCGAGAAGCAGCTGATGTAGAGGGTATAGGATCTGTGCTGGCCTCTCTACCTTCCACAAGAATTGTTCCAGGATAGTCTGGAAGGTTGATGACTTCTTCTGTTCCTAAATCTGCCTATAGTATTGCAAGGCATCCACAACAGCTCTGTAGACCTTACTGAATCTGTCACCACTGGGGTCCTTAGCCTAAAATTTTGCCAAACCATCCTCTACTATAAAAAAACTTTCTGCCAAACCCTTGGTAGTAAATCTCTTGGATTCTGGGGCTTCTATCTCTTCTCTTCTCTTTAAAATGTCTAATTTCACTTCCATCGTGATGGCTTTCCTCTTCTTGGAAGCACTACCATCTGAAGACTCTGACTTTCATGTAGGAGACATGATAAGGGCCAAAAAGTCAGGGAGCTATGTAATACAGACATTAATATTTTTAGTAATTATATTTTCTGTTTCTTAAGCAAGATAGATCATGGTTATGATAGTTTTATTTATTTATGTTTCATGTTTTGACATCTCAAATCTAGGATCGTCTTAAAATTACAGTTACTCAGGTAGCAGTTGTTATGTAGTTTTGTTTTGTTTGCCTCAAAATACTTTACCCAAAATTATGTGTATGTTTTTCTTGTTATACATGTATAAAAATGATATAAATCAAGACTTAATCTAAAAATATCTTTTAATATGTATTTAAAAATACTAAGTTGCATTGTTAGTGTTCAAGGCATGCTGCCCCAAAATATCTCATGATGCATATTAATTATTTCCAATTAAAATCACTTTAAAAGCAGCAAGATCAGGTGGAACTCTCTAACTCTCCTCTGTCTCTCTAAATACAGGAAATACATCTCCCTATGAAGGTGCCCTCTCTGCTACAAAAGAGCTAAGGAGAAATCACACTAACAGAAGAGATCACCTTATCACCAAAGCTAGAAAATCCAGAACTGAGAAGCTTTTATAAACAAATACTTGATAAATCTACTAATTTACTACCCTAAGCCTAATTCTAGTTGAATTTCTTACTAAGTAACCCCAGATCTATGCTCCTTTGTCTTATCAAATCCCCCAAAATTCATTGTTTCTTTATGGAAAGAATATATAAATGGCCTGCTCTAATTCTTTTAGGTATTCAAGAAGGGTGAAAGGAAGAACTGCCCAACACATGCACAAAAAAATAAAATAAAAACCAGAAAACAAAGCTGACTGAATTTTAAACTATCAACACTGTCTCTTGGTCTTTTTCACAGCAACAGAAAACACAATCCCAAAATTTATATGAAACCACAAAAGACCCTTATTATTTTTTTAATTAATATAGACTCATAAGATGAAAGCATTTTTAGAGACTGGTTGTACAACAATGTGAATGTACTTAACATTACTGAACTATTGTATATACACTTAAAAATAATTAAAATTGTAAATTTTATGTTAAGTGTATTTTATGACAAAAATTGAAAAAAGAATAAAGAAGTTTTTTGAGCTTAAGTGTTGGTCAAATAAGTTTGTAAATGTGATATATATGTTTGCTCGCTTGTGACTTATATTGGGTGTGGGGGACAGGCTATAAGCAGGCCAGGTCATTGTAGCCTGGGGTTTGGTTTTGGGACTAAGCTTTTCCCCACACCCTTGAATGATTGTATTATCTGGGTGGTGCACTCTCGTGAGGAATCCAATTATGCCTTGGATGGGTGACTTTGTATCGGAGACTTCCTTGTTTGTATATTGGATTAAGGGATTTTGGTTTTCTACACTATAAAGTGGGACAGACCAGGAGCTTGGACACACAGTTCCTGCTATCACAATTGCAGGGGCTTCCCTGATCCCTTGCCCTTCATGGGAAGAGCTGGTTTTCTGCTTTTCCCTTGTCTTCTTTTGTGGTTTGCCTGTCTTGGTGAGACACCAATAAATAGGATGGCCCCCCGTCCTCTGACTCCGCCATTTCTTTATCGTCTGCCCGAATCCAATGGGAACCTGCATGTGAATGGCCACAATGGTGGCTCCTGGCCTTACAACTGGCGTAGTCGGCAGGATTCAGAGATTGGTATGGAGCCACCACCCTTGATGGGTGGGATAGAGTACTGGTTGCCGCTCTGGCTCCCCATGGTTGTCCTTTTAGGGGCCATGGGCTACATGTTTTTTACTCAAG
Source organism: Saccopteryx leptura (assembly GCF_036850995.1). NCBI lineage: Eukaryota > Metazoa > Chordata > Mammalia > Chiroptera > Emballonuridae > Saccopteryx > Saccopteryx leptura. The sequence continues at coordinate 174,663,924 of NC_089504.1, read as the reverse complement.
AGGAAACTGCCCGAGGTCAAAAGCTTCAGTATGAATTGAAAATAGAACGGCAGAAAAGGCTGGAATTGGAGCGAGCACTGGAGAAGGAATTACGGGTTCGCGAGTTGCAGTTTACCCTGGAAGTTGAACGTGTTCACCGGCAGTTGTTGGAGAAACAACTGCGGATTCAAGAGCTCGAGTCTCAGCTTCTGGCCAAAAGCCAGCAGCCACAGGAGCCTAAACGGTCACCAAAGGAGCAGCAGCATCCGTGCCGGTGGATTGGCTTTGAGTCAGCGGCAGCAGGCGCTTGCGACTCCTCTTCTGAGGATGAGAAGGCTCAGGCTGAAGCTGCCATACGCACACTGAGAGCCCGACCAGTTGTCGCCAAGAAGGTAAAAAACCAGCAACAAAGAGTCCCTCAGGGGCAGCCACAGCCTCCAGCCCAGGTAATGGAACACTCTGTGGTCCGGCCCTATACCCAGGCAGAGCTGATGGAGTTGGGGGCACAATTTAGGCAGAAACCTACTGAATCCCTGGTAGCCTGGTTACTACGATTATGGGATATAGGGGTGGATGGCATCATGCTCTCCGGAACAGAGATGGAGAAATTGGCCGCCATTACCACACACTCTTCCTTGAGGCAGCGTCTTCAGAACTGCCATGGCAACCCAGGAGACCATACCCTATTAGAATGGGTGATGGCTGCCATTCGTATGGTCTGGCAGAATGCTGGAGAACTGCCGGGGGCAATGAGTCGGTGGCAGTGCTACAGTGAGTTAGTAAAGGTCCTTCGAGAACTAGGTATGAAGAATGCTGTTTTCAACCCTGGGTCTCGTGGGCCAGACGAGGAAGTGTTTACGGCCAAAATGAGGGAATTTGTCCTTGCTAGCGCCCCATCAGCCCTTTTTGGGTCACTTGTGGCTATCTTGGGCCCCTATGTGGGGCAGCCCATCAATGCAGTTACACAGATGGTAGCAGATTTGGGAGAGCTGGAGGCCGCTCGGGATCATAAAGCAGTGAGGGCTGCTGCCTATGTTTCCCCCCCAACTAACAAGGGAAACGGGCCTGTAAAGGTTACCCGAACACAGATGTGGGTAGACTTGATTGCGGCTGGAGCAGATAAGGGGAAATTGGATGGCCAGTCTAATAAAATTCTTTTGGAGCTTTGGCGGCAGCTTAAACCAGAACAGAAGTTCCAGCCACTGAGACGAAAGGCCCCAGCAGCTACCAATAAAACCTTTGGTGCGCGCACAGCTCGGTTACAAGATTATATGATAGAGACGGCCGAGGGAGAGGGGAACTCCCAAGACCCACTGTACCAGTTTGAATAGGAAAAAGGCCGAGGGACCCGTCTAACGGGGATGGGCGGGGACCAGAGGCCACATGTGGAACTGGCTATCCACTGGTCCCCTTCCAATGTACAACAGGTGTTGGCCTTGGTGGATACAGGTGCAGAATGTTCCCTTCTCTATGGAAACCCAGAGCGGTTTGCTGGGACCCCAGTGGCCATTGACGGTTATGGGGGCCAAACTGTTCAAGTGAAGCCAATAACTATTCCATTGGGGATAGGGAGACTGCCTCCTAAGCCATCTAAGGTGTATGTATCTCCTATTCCTGAATATATTTTGGGGGTAGATGTCTTGCAAGGACTGTGGTTGGAAACTACAGCTGGGGAGTTCCGGCTGCGGATCAGGGTTGTGAAGGCAGTATTGCGGGGACATGCATCACATTCCCCTTTGCAATTACCCGTCCCTCGGCGTGTGACTAACACCAAGCAGTACCGCCTGCCAGGTGGTTATGAAGAAGTCACAGGGACAATCCTTGAACTAGAAAAGGTGGGGATCATCCGGCCAGCACACAGTCCTTACAACTCCCCAGTATGGCCTGTGCGCAAAGCAGATGGAACCTGGAGAATGACAGTAGATTACAGGGAACTTAATAAAGTTGTTCCCCCTTTGCACGCTGCTGTTCCTTCGATAGCTAACATGATGGATCGGCTAAGCCATGAGTTGGGGACATACCACTTTGTGGCAGACTTGGCCAATGCTTTTTTCTCTATTGATATAGCCGCAGAGAGTCAAGACCAATTTGCCTTCAGTTGGGAAGGGAGACAATGGACCTTTACAGTGTTACCCCAGGGCTATTTGCATAGCCCCACCTTGTGCCATGGGCTGGTGGCTGCTGACCTGGCTAAATGGAAACAGCCAGAGGTAGTCCGCATGTACCATTATATTGATGATATTATGCTAACTAGTGATTCTCTTTCAGAATTGGAGCAAGCAGTCCCTACCCTGCTATCCCATTTGAAAGCATGTGGCTGGGCAGTTAACGAGAACAAATTACAAGGACCAGGGTTATCTGTTAAATTCTTGGGAGTTGTCTGGTCGGGTAAAACAAAAGTTATCCCTGACGCAGTTATAGATAAGATTCAAGCCTACCCCGTGCCCACTACGGTAAAACAGTTACAGGAATTCTTAGGTTTGTTGGGGTATTGGCGAGCATTTATACCGCATTTGGCTCAGTTACTACGCCCCTTGTACAACCTTATTCGAAAGGGGGTTCGCTGGGATTGGACTGAGCAGGCGCAAGGTTCATTTGCAGCTGCTAAGAGAGCTGTCAAGGTGGCACAGGCCTTGAATGTGTTTGATCCTGCCAGGCCCTGTGAGCTGGATGTTCATGTGACCTCGGAGGGGTTTGGATGGGGCTTGTGGCAGCGGACAGAGCGCCTACGGCAACCTATTGGATTTTGGTCCCAATTGTGGAAAGGTGCTGAAGTTCGTTACTCATTAGTAGAGAAGCAGCTGGCAGCTGTGTATGCTGCCCTCCTGGCAACTGAGAGTATTACAACCACAACACCAGTTACAGTCAAAACAACATACCCTATAGCTGGATGGGTGAGAGATTGGGCAACTAAACCACGTAGTGGTATGGCCCAAATGTCTACCCTGGCCAAGTGGGGTGCCTATCTGCAACAACGCTGTGCTCTTAGCACCAGCCCATTGAGGGCAGAACTGCAGGAAGTCTTGGGTCCAGTCACCTATGCGACTTTAGAGTCAGGTGCAACTGGGGCTCAGGAGGCAGAACCTGAGGTCAGTCCCTACCAGGAGGGGCGGGTGCCCATCCCCGAAGATGCCTGGTATACTGATGGTTCCAGCAGGGGCCAACCTGCCAAATGGACGGCTATCGCCTTCCATCCAGCCACTGAGACTATTTGGATGGACACGGGTACAGGCCAAAGCAGCCAATGGGCAGAATTAAGAGCTGTTTGGCTAGTTGCCCATAATGAACCTTCACCTCTGGTGATCTGTACTGACAGTTGGGCTGTCTATCGTGGACTGACCCTTTGGATTGCTACTTGGCACATTAACCAGTGGATGGTAATGCACCGTCCATTATGGGGTCAGGCCATGTGGCAGGACTTATGGGAAATAGGACACCAGAAGCAGGTGACAGTATATCATGTCACAGGGCATGCCCCTCTAGCCCATCCTGGGAATGATGAGGCAGATACGTTGGCAAGGGTGCGATGGTTGGAGACTGCACCTGCAGGTGATGTGGCACAGTGACCATCATGGAAGATGCCTGTGGTTTAGATTGTAAAGCGAGCAAAAGGGGTGGAATGTTGGTCAAATAAGTTTGTAAATGTGATATATATGTTTGCTCGCTTGTGACTTATATTGGGTGTGGGGGACAGGCTATAAGCAGGCCAGGTCGTTGTAGCCTGGGGTTTGGTTTTGGGACTAAGCTTTTCCCCACACCCTTGAATGATTGTATTATCTGGGTGGTGCACTCTCGTGAGGAATCCAATTATGCCTTGGATGGGTGACTTTGTATCGGAGACTTCCTTGTTTGTATATTGGATTAAGGGATTTTGGTTTTCTACACTATAAAGTGGGACAGACCAGGAGCTTGGACACACAGTTCCTGCTATCACAATTGCAGGGGCTTCCCTGATCCCTTGCCCTTCATGGGAAGAGCTGGTTTTCTGCTTTTCCCTTGTCTTCTTTTGTGGTTTGCCTGTCTTGGTGAGACACCAATAAATAGGATGGCCCCCCGTCCTCTGACTCCGCCATTTCTTTATCGTCTGCCCGAATCCAATGGGAACCTGCATGTGAATGGCCACGATGGCGGCTCCTGGCCTTACATTAAGGCTCCCCAAATTTCCTGTTATTTTCCCCAGAAAAAATCACTTTGTATTTTAAAATAATATATTTTACCATTATCTTTGATTTATTCATTTAAAAAATATAATAAATTTCTCGCATGAAAGGTTAGGATTTAACATTGGTATATGCTCTGATTTAAACTCACACTTCTTTATTTTCCTCAAAATATTGTATATACGTAGATATTTTTTAAATCAACCCAACATTTAATGTTTATTCTATTTATGTATTATTTACTATAAATCAAACAGTGAACCATGATTATTTTTTCTGTATTCAATAACTTTTTGTGCTCTCTGTAGTTAAGAATTAACCTGATTTGTACATCTTTTGTTTTCTATGTCTCTTGCTGCTGATTTCCAATGATATTTATTATTAACCTCCTTAAATAATAGTCTCCATATTATGTTATCTATCAGGTACTCAGTCATTCCTTCCTTTTTTTTTAAAAAAAGTTTTTATTTGCCTGACCTGTGGTGGCACAGTGGATAAAGCATCGACCTGGAAATGCTGAGGTCGCCGGTTCGAAACCCTGGGCTTGCCTGGTCAAGGCACATATGGGAGTTGATGCTTCCAGCTCCTCCCCACCTTCTCTCTCTGTCTCTCTCTCCTCTCTCTCCCTCTCTGTCTCTCTCTCTCACTTTCTCTCTCCTCTCTAAAAATGAATAAAATTTTTTAAAAAAGTTTTTATTTTACTATTATTTTTTAAATTTATTTATTTATCTATCTATCTATCTATTTATTTATTTATTATTTAATGAGTCAAAGGAAGGAAAGAGAGAGAGATAGAAACATCGATCTATTCCTGTATGTGCCCTGACTAGGGATTGAAATCATAACCTTAGCATATCAGGATGATGCTCTAACCAACTATTGCTTCCTTGCCACTCTATCATCATGAAGACCTAATTAAGCTCTTTATCTTTCTTCTCCAATCAAGAATGTTTACTGTGTCAATCTGATGGATGAACAATTTTTTTCTGAGACCATTTTCTTCTACAAATCTGTGTGAAATCCTATTTCTCAAATTCACTGCTAAATTTTTTTCTGGTTGACTAATGCATCACACTCTCCAAAGTTCCTAAGACAAGAAATTTCATGTTTTAAAAATTCTGTTTATAAATGACCTATTTTTGGCCTGACTTATTATGGTGGTGCAGTGTATAAAGTGTTGACCTGGAACACTGAGGTTGCTAGTTTAAAAACCTGGGCTTCCCTAGTCAAGGTACATATGGGAGTTGCTTCCTGCTCCTCTCTCTCTTCTCTCTCTCTCTCTTTCTCTTTCTCTCTCTCTCTTTCTCTCCCCTCTCTCAAAAATAAATTTTTTAAAAATTAAATGACCTATTTCTTTTACACTCATTTGTTTTGGAGGGACAGGTTTTGGTCTGAATTTTAAAGAAGGTTTTATATTATTTTCTAGTATGCAGTGTTATAATGATAGCTCTTTTCTAATTGAATCTGTGATCTTTGTTAAGTAACCTATTTTCTCTCTCTTTCTTTGATTTTGGTGTTTGTGTCTGTGAACTTTGTCTTGGATACCTTCTCAGATGTCTAGCAATCTTGTATGTGATGTCACATAACATTTGAAAACAGTGTGTGTGGGAAAAGCCAGTCACCTGGTGTGTTTCACTGTATGGTGAAAAATTGCAAAATTAATCATATTGTTAAAAAATTCTAAATCTTAAAATATACATTTTTAAAGGTAAATTTTCTTTGTTTATATACTTTATTCTTATTTATTTTAATAAATAAACTTTTATTTAAATGGGGTGGCATCAATAAATCAGGGTACATATATTCAAAGAAAACATTTCCAGGTTATTTTGTCATTTAGTTCTGTTGAATACCCATCACCCAAAGAGAGATTGTCCTCCGTCACCCTCTATCCAGTTTTCTTTGTACCCCTCCCCCTCCCCCCTCCCTCCGACCCTCCCCCCACGCCCCGTAACCACCACACTCTTGTCCATGTCTCTTAGTCTCACTTTTATGTCCCACCAATGTATAGAATACTGCAGTTCTTGTTTTTTTCTGATTCGCTTATTTCACTACGCATAACGTTATCAAGATTCCACCAATCTGCTGTAAGTGATCCGATGTCATCATTTCTTCTAGCTGACTAGTATACCATGGTGTATATGTGCCCCATTTTCTTTATCCAGCCTTCTATTTTTTTTACAGTGATTAAAAGCCTTTAAGCAAACTCTTGGCCCATACAGTAAGACTCCATAAAAGAGTAGTGTCCTTAACATGTTCACCAAGTCCAAGTTGGCCCCATCACCATATCAAATCCCTGAAAAATGCAACCCAACCACAGTTCTGTCTGTTAGGATATGTCACAGGGAGCAGGAGTCCAGGAAAAGTCCACATCCAGGAAAAGTCCGCATGGCACTGGAATTGTTGTCACCATTCTATACTTTGCAGCTCATGTCCAAGTCCCAGTGACTGCTGCTTCTAGCTGGTAATGATTCAGGTAGACTGGAGAAGCCATTTGCAGCATGTGTGGATATGGAGCTTCTGTTCTCCTCTGCCTGGAGAGATGAGACCAGGTAGCTTTTCCCTGGAGCTCTGCGACTGTGGCATGGTAAAGAGAAGCTTGGGATACACTAAGCTGGGTGGCAAAGGTAGATTCATAATAGAAGTTGGCAAAAGGGGGAAAGAGAGCTCTAAATTAGGAGTGGGTCCCAGCCTGAAATATGAGTGGGGCATTGAGATAGGAGGGATAAAGAAAACACTATATATTAAGCAAAGCAGCAGAACATAGGACTATCAACACCCACAACAGAGATCTTTGAGGGAAGAATAAAAAACTTGACTATTCAGGCAAAACATAGTTAAGTGGCCCTTGTGCAAATGAGATCAGTTTACCTGCTTCTTGGAAGAAATACCCTGGGCTCGTCCACAGTGTCATATATGGGGCCGATGGCCCTGGGCACCTTCAGCCTTCAGTGGCAAACCCCAGCTTTCTGGGCAAGGTTAGGTCATAGGTGGCTGGAGCAGGGCTGGAAGAGACTGAACCCTCCCTGAAAGTAGTGAGGGGGAAGCCTACCTTCCAGTGTCCCTGTTTCCTCACAGTAGAGGCATGTAAGCCTGGCAGGCTTTGGCTCAATGACCTTCCTTTCCACTATTGAAGCAGGACCCAGATGGCATCCTAGGAGACCCCTTTGGGGCATTGGAGCCTTTAAGGGCATATCCTAAAAGCTGGTAGTTCCCCTGATCTCTATTGGGCTTTTTCTGCCTCTAGGTATCTTAAAAGCCATGCTCAGAAGATCTTGCTGAGGGGTTTGAGGATCCCCATCCGCCTATATAAATCTTTTCCATATATCTGGAGCTATTTGGAAAAAGACAAAACAGTGTATTAGCTGGATCTAATAAAGAAGGTAGTAGTTTGCAGGCGAAAAAGATTTGGTGTCTCCTGTTCATCAGCATTCAAAAGGAATGTAAAAAAAAATTTATTTTTTTTTAAATAAAAAGCATGATGTGGTAGACCCATAGGAGTTCCAGGATATGACTACCCCCTTTTAAATTGTTTTTTTTTTTAATTGACCTTAAAATGTTTGCTGAGTATACTTTAATAATACCTTAACTTTAAAGATTGTAAGCATGACAAAATACAGTAAATGCTTTTGCTCCATATGCAGGAGCATTTTCAGATAAGCCAGTTTAGGAAATCCAATAATAGAACAATGCATACAGACCATGAGCTATAGCATGCTTAGCAGCCTCTCCTGTTCTGACAGAGGTTACTATATATCAGGAATATGAAAGCCACAGTAATGTGGACATACGACTGTTTGACAAATGAAGGTATATGAGTAACATCCATCTGCCAAAGTTGTCCTGGTGGGGGTCCTTGAGGGTTAACTCCAAATGAGGGGGCAGTATAGGACCCCTTGGACAGGATTTCCCAATCTGCTGTGCTGCTTCCCGAAAAAGTTGAAACTGTTTACACCGGGCTGCAGCGTTCTGGTGCACCAGACGAATAGTATGAGACTGACTTGCTCAGTCTGTCATGGTTGCTCCATATAATTTTCTTTTGGGTAGCTTGATCAACAAGGGCATTCCTAGGCCCTGGCCAGTTGGCTCAGTGGTAGAGCATTGGCCTGGTGTGCATGCAGGATTCCTGGGCTAGAGCACACAGGAGAAGCGCCCATCTACTTATCCACCCTTCTCCCTCTCCCTCCTCTCCGTCTCTCTCCTCCCCTCCCACAGCCAAGGCTCCACCGGCAGGCGATACTGCTTGGTGTTAGTCACACGCCGAGGGACAGGTAATTGCAAAGGGGAATGTGATGCATGTCCCCACAATACTGCCTTCACAACCCTGATCCGCAGCCGGAACTCCCCAGCTGTAGTTTCCAACCACAGTCCTTGCAAGACATCTACCCCCAAAATATATTCAGGAATAGGAGATACATACACCTTATATGGCTTAGGAGGCAGTCTCCCTATCCCCAATGGAATAGTTATTGGCTTCACTTGAACAGTTTGGCCCCCATAACTGTCAATGGCCACTGGGGTCCCAGCAAACCGCTCTGGGTTTCCATAGAGAAGGGAACATTCTGCACCTGTATCCACCAAGGCCAACACCTGTTGTACATTGGAAGGGGACCAGTGGATAGCCAGTTCCACATGTGGCCTCTGGTCCCCACCCATCCCCGTTAGATGGGTCCCTCGGCCTTTTTCCTATTCAAACTGGTACAATGGGTCTTGGGAGTTCCCCTCTCCCTCGGCCGTCTCTATCATATAATCTTGTAACCGAGCTGTGCACGCACCAAACATTTTATTGGTAGCTGCTGGGGGCTTTCGTCTCAGTGACTGGAACTTCTGTTCTGGTTTAAGCTGCCGCCAAAGCTCCAAAAGAATTTTATTAGACTGGCCATCCAATTTCCCCTTATCTGCTCCAGCCGCAATCAAGTCTACCCACATCTGTGTTCAGGTAACCTTTACAGGCCCGTTTCCCTTGTTAGTTGGGGGGGAAACATAGGCAGCAGCCCTCACTGCTTTATGATCCCGAGCAGCCTCCAGTTCTCCCAAATCTGCTACCATCTGTGTAACTGCATTGATGGGCTGCCCCACATAGGGGCCCAAGATAGCCACAAGTGACCCAAAAAGGGCTGACGGGGCGCTAGCAAGGACAAATTCCCTCATTTTGGCCGTAAACACTTCCTCGTCTGGCCCACGAGACCCAGGGTTGAAAACAGCATTCTTCATACCTAGTTCTCGAAGGACCTTTACTAACTCACTGTAGCACTGCCACCGACTCATTGCCCCCGGCAGTTCTCCAGCATTCTGCCAGACCATACGAATGGCAGCCATCACCCATTCTAATAGGGTATGGTCTCCTGGGTTGCCATGGCAGTTCTGAAGACGCTGCCTCAAGGAAGAGTGTGTGGTAATGGCGGCCAATTTCTCCATCTCTGTTCCGGAGAGCATGATGCCATCCACCCCTATATCCCATAATCGTAGTAACCAGGCTACCAGGGATTCAGTAGGTTTCTGCCTAAATTGTGCCCCCAACTCCATCAGCTCTGCCTGGGTATAGGGCCGGACCACAGAGTGTTCCATTACCTGGGCTGGAGGCTGTGGCTGCCCCTGAGGGACTCTTTGTTGCTGGTTTTTTACCTTCTTGGCGACAACTGGTCGGGCTCTCAGTGTGCGTATGGCAGCTTCAGCCTGAGCCTTCTCATCCTCAGAAGAGGAGTCGCAAGCGCCTGCTCCCGCTGACTCAAAGCCAATCCACCGGCATGGATGCTGCTGCTCCTTTGGTGACCATTTAGGCTCCTGTGGCTGCTGGCTTTTGGCCAGAAGCTGAGACTCGAGCTCTTGAATCCGCAGTTGATTCTCCAACAACTGCCGGTGAAAACGTTCAGCTTCCAGGGTAAACTGCAACTCGCAAACCCGTAATTCCTTCTCCAGTGCTCGCTCCAATTCCAGCCTTTTCTGCCGTTCTATTTTCAATTCATACTGAAGCTTTTGACCTCGGGCAGTTTCCTCTTGAGTAAAAAACATGTAGCCCATGGCCCCTAAAAGGACAGCCATGGGGAGCCAGAGCAGCAACCAGTACTCTATCCCACCCATCAAGGGTGGTGGCTCCATACCATTCTCTGAATCCTGCCGACTACGCCAGTTGTAAGGCCAGGAGCCACCATCGTGGCCATTCACATGCAGGTTCCCATTGGATTCGGGCAGACGATAAAGAAATGGCGGAGTCAGAGGATGGGGGGCCATCCTATTTATTGGTGTCTCACCAAGACAGGCAAACCACAAAAGAAGACAAGGGAAAAGCAGAAAACCAGCTTTTCCCATGAAGGGCAAGGGATCAGGGAGGCCCCTGCAATTGTGATAGCAGGAACTGTGTGTCCAAGCTCCTGGTCTGTCCCACTTTATAGTGTAGAAAACCAAAATCCCTTAATCCAATATACAAACAAGGAAGTCTCTGATACAAAGTCACTTATCCAAGGCATAATTGGATTCCTCATGAGAGTGCAACACCCAGATCATACAATCAGTCAAGGGTGTGGGGAAAAGCTTAGTCCCAAAACCAAACCTTAGGCTACAACGACCTGGCCTGCTTATAACCTGTCCCCCACACCCAATATAACTCACAAGCGAGCAAATGTATATATCATATTTACAAACTTATTTGACCAACATAGCCCCTGGTCAGCAGACTGAAGGACTGAAACTTCGTCCCCAGACAAAGATATTTATTAACCAGTACAAATAACTCAAGGAAGCAGATAAAAGAAGTTTTCAGGAGGTGAAGTAAAGTGCAAGGAACGTGCTGACTTCTAATCTCTATTCTGAGAGCCTAAACATTTTTCTTGTTGCTGATTCTTATTCTGCTGTTTTGCTGTTTCCAGTATGGGTCAGAGAGGCCCCGGGACTCTTGTCCACTCAGGACTTTCATCCTAGGGCACTTGCCATTTCTAATTGTCCTAACTCAGCATGTTTTCATAGCATGTTCCTATACTCTAGCTAATGGTGTATTAGCTAATGACTGTCTAGATGGTGTGATATATGATATAACCGGTGGGTTCTTTAATCATGATCCACTCTCATCTTTCTTTCTTTGTGTAGGTAGCCCCTTGATTAGATGCTGTGTTATGTGTGAGTCTATTACTGCAAACCAGTGATTGATTAAGTCCTTGGGTAGTAATACTGACTGCAGCTCTGTGGGCTGGAAAGGTAAACCCATCTCTAGATGAGGTATCTATCCCTGTGAAACAAAGTGATGTCCCTTTTGAGAGAGGAAGGGCTTAATACAGTTTTCTAGTTAAGTGACAGGTTGATTATGAGAAATAATGCTATATCAGGTCTCTATAATGATACTCACTATTGGTCTCTATAGCTGTCAGGTTCAATATTCATAAACAATATTAACCATATTTATCTCAGTAAATGGGAGCTAATGCTATTGAATGTACACATATCCTTCATGTCTGCTGCTGTGGCTCCATTATTCATGTTCTATTATACCTGGTGGGAGATAGACAATGAAACTAATGTTAATTCTACATGGCAGTTGACTAGTATCTGATGGATATATTCTAGTAGAGATTAACCTATAAATACAGTATCTTCCCACTTGATGCCCACTCCCATATGTCTGCACATAAGCCTGTACTTTAACTTTCTTGTTTGTGATCCTCTAGTTATTCTCCTTGCCTATCATCAACCACTTTTCAGGAATCTAAATATGTATTTTTTTTTTATCTCAGAGCACTTTTCTTTTCACAGAAGGTGAATTACCAGGTATACCAATTATAGCTTTATGCACTAGAAAAATTGTTCATCTTATTTATCTTCAAAGGACTCCCCTGAGGATGACAGTAATGCAACTATCATCTATTTGGGTTTTAACCCAAGCTAACTCAACAACAAACCAGTTTCAGGCTTTCTACTCATTTTTTCTGTGGTCATATGGAACCTCCCATTCAGCCAAACTTGTAAATGAAGTGGGTGCCAGCCATGGGCTTTTGAGCTACTCTTGACCTACTTTTGCAACTTATTCATAGTTTTTGATTCTGCTTTTTGACTTCAGCCCTGAATCTATAATCTGCTTCTGGGCCCTTCCTAGTATAAAACTTAGTAGGTCCAAGAGAATCCTCTTAAACACAAGAAGTTCTAAATACAGGGTCATTTTTGGTGCCTCATGATTAAGCTAATTCTTAGTGCCCCATGAGTAAAGCATGTAATTCTCCACTTGGATGTAATGGTTTTGCCCTTTTGCATTCTAAAGTCCCAGAGGACTTCATTTTAATTGTCCCACTGGGGCTTACCACTGAATTCATCTTTCATCCTTTCCTAGCTCTGTCATCTCTAACACAAAAGGGTCTATAAGTAATATATTCTGAGTAATAGGGCTGGGTGTACTGCTGTATGTTGCAGAGTTTATTTCCTATTCTAGGCCCTTCTGACATATGGCAACCTTTTTCAGCTTACATTTCCTAAGTATTGATTTGTTGTCTTCAGAACCCAAAGAATTGTACAAAACAATGCTCATGTTTCTTTGTGATGAGGATATGAGATGAAACAATATGAATTTTATGTTTTACTTGAGAAGGGTTATTCTGGCATAATCTTCACCATTGAACATCTAAAAATTTGCTGAAGTAACAGGTACTCAAAGTTCCCTAGGGTTAATTTCTCACCCTCTGGAGTACCTTGGTCTTAGCAAAGCTTTGAGCCTACTTGCCATCAATTGCTTGTCTTGCCTTGTCAGCCTAATATGTTTCTTTTTATTAGATCAGTGTTATAGTTTGTGGAATTTCCAAGTGATCAATATCTCTTTTTATCATATTCTAAGTGGATGGGGAAGATAACATAGCCCTTAGAACAGAACTATAAATGAATATTGTAGTCTCTTTCAACTGAATGCAAACTATTTATGGTGCAAATTATTAGAATAAAAACTAACACATGTGCAAAATCAGTGACCACATACACTGTACCTAAAGACTTACTAATCTGCTTTGGCAGAAATGCCATTTTGTTACACAGCAAGCTGCGGCCAAAGATATGATAGTTAATTCTTGTTATTCACATCAGTCAAGTTCTACAAAGTCACCATGAACACTGAGTTAGTAATGCTGAATGCTCTTAAGGGAATTACAGGGTTAGGTTCCTATGAACCTCTGGTCATAATTTTTTATCAATCAATAATTACATACCTAGTTTTATGTGTATTTCTTTTTAAAATAACTCATTCAAAATATACTATTAATACATTAATGTTGAAATAATGGCCAACCACAGCTCATTCCTGAATGAAACCCATCTACTACATGTATCTTGTTTTAGACTTCTTGTACTTAGGAACATTAGGTATTGCTTTAGTTGTATGATTTATTATAGGCTGTTCTAAATAACAAAGTCACCAGCAAAAATGCAAAAAACAAGCAATATACAACTGACACTTAATAGACCACAGAAAGGGTACATGTTTATACTATGAGAGCTTATGGAATGTAACCTTATTTAAGATCAGCTGGTATGTGTGTCAAATGACAAATTTTTCACCACTCTGCATGTTTATGAATGACTGCAAAATTAATTGCCACTAGTATTAATTTCAGGGTTACAAACAAATTTTAGTGAATAGGCAAACTTGTAAGTCTTGTAAATCTCTGAGTAATGAGGGACAGTTCTACTTTGTTGAACTAAAAATAGTCTTCATTTTCCTAGGCAGAATGCATCCAGTTTTGCAAGATCCAGACAAGCAATTTGAACAGAGGTACAAAAGGGACCAACATCTTTGTGTCCTATAAATCAATAATAGCAACACTAATTTCTCTTTACCCACCAGAAGCATTACTGGTTTTTTAAAATTTATTTATTTATTATCATGTTGAAGGTGGATGCTCAGATCTGAAAATGGGTTTAGGTCCAGGAATTGAAGAACAAATACTGACTTTTATTGGGATGAGTATTTTTATTCCTCTGAAACTCCAATTTTTCCTTTTACAAATATAGATTTTGATAATCAATCAGAGTCTGAAAAACCAGTGTAACAGGCTTTAATGAAAGAAACCTGCCAGGCTGTCTCGTAAGGGAGAGCAGCACCAGCTATAGTCTTTAGGCCACTTTTTAAGGGTAAGGATAGGGAAGTAAGAAGGGTAGTGGGGCATCTGTCCATGACTTCATTGGACATTCCTTTGTGGTTGGCCACCTGCCACAAGCCCTGAAACGAAACTCATACCGGCAGGGTTAAAGAAATGAAACCTGACTCCCGACTATTTGATATATTTATATGAAAAGGAAAGAGAATGATTCCTAGAGAGGCTCAAGGGAAAGGGATGGAGGTTGTCATTTTCTGTAACTTCTTCCTGCTGAGTAGGGGTGGTGAGGGATTATGGCCTCCCTAAGGATTACTCTCAGTAAGGGGTAGAGAGATGCAGTGATGGCTTCCTGCTGGGTAGGGATATATTTACAGGGGTCCAGATTTTTCTGTTTCACGAGAGCAGCTTTCAGGGTTGGTGTGTAGCGCGGTAGATTTCTTCAATATTCTGATTGGTGAAGGCTTGCATGCGGTTCTGTAAGAAACTAGTGAACAGATGTAAGAGGCAGGGTCCAAAAGCTAGAATAATAAATAGGAAAGTGAGTGGACCAATGAAAGGCAATAGACAAGATACCCAGTTTGTGAGAAACCACTGATTCTACGACTCAGTTCATTTTTCATGGATTTGCTGGGCTGATTCCTTTAATCTGATTGCCACGTCTCTAACAGTCCTGACTGATTAAGGTAAAAGCAACACTCTTCTCCTAGAAAAACACAAATACCTCCTTTTTCTGCTGTTAAGAGATCAAGCCCTTGTCAGTTTTGTAGCATGACGGCGGCTAGGGAATCAATTTCATCCTGAAGTTTTACTAGGGTGGAGGCAATTTCTTTCAGGTAGCTTTGGAGATTTTCAGAGAGAGAGTGGTAATAAAATAGGGCAGTGCCCCTAGACCTACTCCTATAGAGATTCCTAAAGCAACAAGAAGAGGGATTACCTGTATACCTCGTTTGGTCCTTAGATTGACGGGTAGTGTAGTAGGAACTGGAAGAGGCTCATGGGGTGGGATTAGGTTGATATTTGGGATGAGGTAGATTAGGGTACAGGTTTCTGTCCAATTAGTAGGGAGACACATATAGGTGTTGGTTCCACACAAGTAGAAAGCCCCTGATTGGGTGAGGCAGGCTGAGAGGTGAATAGAGAATAAAAGGATAGGGGTCAGTTTCGTCAGTCCGGTTCTGAACTCCAAATGGTCAAGGTGGAGGAAAGTGCAGCCCCAATAAGTGGGGAGATATGAATAGAGGATTGTTTTGAGTATTTTAAGGTAGTCAAAGCTGTTGAGGAAAGCCAGGCATAGAGTTGGTTCATGGGATAGAAGTATTTATGAGATTGAGCCGTAAAGTAGGGGGACCTGTGAATCAAACGGGATTAGAAAATAATCCGTTTGCTTTTGGAGAGACTTGATAGTTAATTCGATGAATCTGATGGTCTTTGGGAAATAGTTATTGTGGTGTTGCAGAGGTTAGAAGGGAGTAACCCACTGGGACAGTACCTTGAGCAGTAAAGCATAAAGGGGCAGATGAAAACAGGGGGTATTCAAGGTGACTGGTCCCCGAGCAGGGGGAATTTGGGGTTTTAATTTTTCAAGCTGGAAATAATAGGTTGATATAGCTTATTTGCTTGGTTGGCTGCTGAAGTAGGATAATTTCTTATAAGAGTGTTGGCTCTCTCAAAGAAGGAAGTCCCTTTATGGGTTTGGTATATGAGAACTGTCCATAGAAGGTGGATGTTGTTGTTTGGGATAGGGAGGGCAGAGTAAGCTGAGGAGGACATAGACATACACATCCAGCAATTAACTGCATAGGAAGAATTAACTTCAATTAAAAGTCTTTGAGTGAGGTTAAGAGAGCATTGTATATATGTGTCTTCTAGGAGAGAGGAGATGGGGGCAGCATATGTGGCACCCAGTAAGAGAGAAAGTAGAACTGGCATTAGGAGATCAAGAACTAGGGCATGGTGGTTAGGCTTAGGGGTGATTAAGAGGAAGAGAAGAAGAAATCGAAAAGCTGCTATTTCTTCTGGAGAAAATTCAAGTAGAGAACCTTGCCAGGTCAAGTCCTGCATCCAATTGAGGAGCCCATCAATTTCACTGGAGTGAGGCCTAAGTTAGGAGAGGTCCTCAGAGGCCTGAAGAAGGAAGTAGAAGAATCTGGCAAGGTGGTAATTGGCAGTTGCCTGTTGTGAGTGCCTGCTGGACTGGGCAGTATGGCAGGATATGGCCTCTTGGAGGAGCATTATGAGATGGACTGGTCTGGTTCTTCTTGGATGGAGGAACATGTGGAGATTCTGAGAGACAGAGGACCTGTGGAGGTGGAGATGTAGGTTTTAGGGATATTGGCGGTATAAGGCTTAATGTGGGAGAGGTGAGTCCAGTGTGAATCTCCTTCCACTTTGATGGCAGTAGGGGTGGACAGGATAACAGTATGGGGCCCTGTCCAGGTAGGCTGGAGAGGGGTTTTTTTCCTCATATCCTCTTATAGACCTGGTCTCCAGGGAGGATTGATAGGTGTGAGTCCATGGTTGGAAAGGGCTGTGGAAGGAGCTTGTCAAGCTGGGAATAGTAGGTTTAGTATGGCTTGTGTAAGGCCAGGAGCCATGGCTGTCACTATCAAAGCAGCCGCCTGGCCCATGCAGGTTCCCATTGGATTCGGGCAGATGGTAAAGAAACGGCGGAGTCGGAGGATGGTGGGCCATCCTATTTATTGGTGTCTCACCAAGACAGGCAAACCACAAAAGAAGACAAGGGAAAAGCAGAAAACCAGCTTTTCCCATGAAGGGCAAGGGATCAGGGAAGCCCCTGCAATTGTGATAGCAGGAACTGAGTGAGCAAGCTCCTGGTCTGTCCCACTTTATAGTGTAGAAAACCAAAATCCCTTAATCCAATATACAAACAAGGAAGTCTCTGATACAAAGTCACTTATCCAAGGCATAATTGGATTCCTCATGAGAGTGCAACACCCAGATCATACAATCAGTCAAGGGTGTGGGGAAAAGCTTAGTCCTAAAACCAAACCTTAGGCTACAACGACCTGGCCTGCTTATAGCCTGTCCCCCACACCCAATATAAGTCACAAGCGAGCAAACATATATATCATATTTACAAACTTATTTGACCAACAGCTTGTTTGCTCAGTTTGCAGCTGAGGTGGGTTAATCTCTTATGAGAGTGCTGGCTCTCTCAAAGGAGGAGGCCCCTTTCTGAATCTTGTATATAAGAGTGGTATGAAGGAGATGAGTATTATTAAGAGAAATAGGGAACCTGACCAGGATATGGCACAGTGGATAGAGCGTTGGACTGGGATGTGGAGGACCCAGGTTTGAGACCCCGAGGTCACCAGCTTGAGCACAAGCTCATCTGGTTTGAGCAAAAGCTCACCAGCTTGGACCCAAGGTCGCTAGCTCAAGCAAGGGGTTACTTGGTCTGCTAGAGACCACGGTCAAGGTACATATGAAAAGCAATCAATGAACAACTAAGGTGTCGCAACAAAAAACTAATGATTGATGCTTCTCATCTCTCCAGTCCTGTCTGTCCCTATCTGTCCCTCTCTCTGACTCTCACTGTCTCTGTAAAAAAATATAAAAAAAAATAGAGAGAGCTAAGTAAGCTGAAGCTGAAGATGACATGGACAGACATATCTAGCAGTTGGCTGCACAAAAGTTAGTCTTGATTACGAGATTTTAAATAAGATTAAGAGAGCTTTCTAGATGAGAGGATTCCAAAAGGGAGGGTATGATTATGCCTTTAAAGGTAAAGTGGTAAGAAAGAATAGAACAAACTGGAATCTCCATCCTGTCTGTTATCAGGGGTAACCATAGTTACTTAGGGCTCAAGCTGTTCTTCTTCTGGGATTTTAATTAGTCTGACCTTGGTGGGCCCTAACGGGGAACAGGCATATCTAGGCAGTGATTCAGGTTGACTGGAAGGGTCATTCATAGGCATGTGTGGAGATGGAGCTTCTGTTTTCTTTAATCTGGAGACATGAAACTAGGGGGTCTTTCCCTGGAGTTTTGCAACCATGTGGGTGGTGAGGAGAACCTTGGGATTCACTATGCTGGATGGTAGAGGTAAATTTATAACAGAATTGGACAAATCTGGCTGGCTGAGAAGCAGTAACAGAGCTGACTTTGAGGACAGGAAGTAAAAGGAGAGAGAGACTCTAAATTTGGAGAGTAGGTCCTGTCTTAAAATAGGCATAGGGCATCAAGGTAGGAGAAGAAAAAAGTGTGCAAAGAAAACACTATGTATTAGACAAGGCAGTGGATCCATGGCCAACATGGAGGAAATAAGACCATCAACACCCACAACAGAGATCTTAAGGGATGAGCAGGACTGGGATATTTGGGCAAGGCAGAGTAAATGGCCCCTCTAGCTATAAGAAATGAGATCGGCTTACCTGCTACTTGGATGGCTACCCTAGGCTCTTTGATGGTGATGTGAGATGGGGCCAACAGCCCTGAGCACCTTCAGTTATCAGTGTCAAGTGTCAGCAGGCTGGGCAAGGCTAGGTCACAAGTGGCTGGGGTAGGGCTAGAAGAGACTGAAACCTCCCTTAGAGGAGCGAGGGAGCAGTCTACCTTCCAATGTCCCTTTTTCCTACAGTGAGGACAAAGCCTTGGTGGAGGCTGAGGAGCCAGATAGGCTTTTGCCCAATGACTTTTCTTTCCACACTTGAAGCAGGACTCTGGTGGAGTATTATTAGATCCCTTAGGGGCATTGGAGACTTTAAGGGCAGCTGCCAAGAGCTGTTAGTTTGCCTGATCTCTTTTGGGCTGCCTGCCTTTCCTGTTTCTCTCAGTTATTATAGACCTTAAAAGCCATGCTCAGAAGATCTCATTGAAGGGTTTGACTAAGAGAGAAAAATTGGAAATCCAGTGTCTAAAGAAGCCTATTAGACTGAGGAAAGAAAAGATTTGATCTGCAGTGGTAGGTGGTTGGAGACAGCAGAGGGTCTGATTTTGATCTAGGGTGAGACCTCAGGTGGTGGGGGTTAAGTTGATGCTCAGACAGACTACTGACTGAGAGTGAAGTTGAGCCTTAGCAGAGATGACATGATATCCCTTCATGGTGAGGAAGTTTAGAAGGGTGGCGGTGTGTCTCCTTGAGGCAGGCAGGGAGGGGCTGCAGAGGAGTAGGTCATCTACATATTGTAAGAGAGTACTAGTTTCGAGATTGCATGCTGCTAAATCCTGAGCTAGTGCCTGCCCAAACAGGTGTGGGCTGTCTCTGAACCCCTGGGGTAAGACAGTCCATGTAAGTTGCTGGGCTGCATTAGTGTACGGCTCAGTCCAAGTAAAGGCAAACAGAAAGTAAGAGTCAGGGTGTAGAGGAATGGGACCATGAAGTGAGTGGTGTCTGAACGAATGTGTAACAGTAATGTGTAGGGATTAGGGAGTACTAGATGGAGGGGAACTACCGCCTCATTGATTAGTCATAAGTCTTGTATGAGACAATAAGCCCCTGAAGGTTTTCAAACAGGAAAAATGGGGGTATTTCAGGGAGAGTCCATGGGGATAAGAAAGCCTTGATTTAAGAGGTGGGTAATTATTGGTTTAAGGCCATAGAAACAGACACAGTTACACATTAAACAAAGATTTCACATAAAAATTATAAATTAAGAAATATAAATGAGTGCACTTGTTTTAATTAAAATTATACTAGAGATATTTTCTGACAAACAGAGAAAACAGATTACTTACACAACTTAATAGACAACTCTGCCTTTTTAAGCTTCTCAAAATGGCAGGGAGTTGTCAGCATAGAGAGGAGGGAGAGAGGAAGCAGATGGATAAACAGTGTGAACAGCTGGATGGAAAGAAGGAGGGTCAGAATCTGCAGGTGGAGGAGGAGGAGGAGCAGGAGGAGGAGGAGGAGGAGCAGGAGGTTGAGGTGCTGGTGGTGGTGCCACATGGTCAGAAGAGTAAAAAGATCAGAGCTTAGAAGAGAGTTGGAGGAGGACAAGAGAGAAGAGGTTTTTGCTAAAAGTATTTTGTAGGACGAGTGAAAGGAACAGAGGGAGAGTCAAGAAAGAAGAAAGCCTGTACATAGGGAATTTCTGAGGCATTCCCTGTCTGGTGGCAAAATTGTCTAGGTCCCGAAGACTGTTTATGTCAAATGTGCCATTTTTGGGCCAATGGGAATTATTGTCAAATTTATATTGGGGCCAGGCTATATTGCAGAAGAAGATGAGTTTTTTGGCTTGAGGTCCGAGAGACTGAGTTTGATGAGATTTTTAAGAGCCTCTGAGTGTCGTGATTGGGAGGTGCCCCTGATGGGCTGAGAATAAAGAGAGACGAGCGTCTTCAGACCACCTCAGTTATTCCCTGTAGAATGGTTAGAATGTGAGGTGACCAGTTGTTACCGATGACCTCAGTCCTAATAAGAATGAGAGCAACCTGACCAGGTGCCTAGATTTTTGAGAAAATAAGAAATGAGACAGGCCACTTAAATGAAAGTCCTCCCGAAGCACGATCCTGGGCTGGGAATGGATGGGAGGCACAAGGACCTACCAGGGATAGGAAGTCCTCAAAGAAACTTCCTACCTCTGGTCTGGCAGGGGTTCGGGACAGGGTCAGACTGCCAGCCAATCAACCTACAATTACACGTCCAAACAGAATCAGGGAGTAAGCCCAGGATGAGCTGGGCTTACCAATTATGGATGTTGGTGTATTTTCAATCATCAGCAGTTTCAACCGTCCATGACTTCATTGGACATTCCTTTGTGGTTGGTCACCTGCCGCAAGCCCTGAAACAAAACTCATGCCGGCAGGTTAAAGAAATGACACCTAAGGGATTTTAGGCACTAAGATGGTTTATTGCTCATCTGTTTTTCCCCTAGAAACTTAAACTGTAGTCATTTCCACAGTACCTTCTAATTCAAACAACTTGGCTGTTATTCTGATCAGGCTGGTTGTTACAGTAATTCTTGACTCCTGGCAGTAAAATGCCTCCACCTGGACATACAACTTTGGGATCCCATCTTCCCAATGACTTTAAATGAGCTCTGCTCAATCAATATATACCTTTGGCTCTGGTTTTAGAGAAGAGCCACTACCGTCAATCCTTGTGATGAGGATGGGGGGCACCTCTCATCAGACTAATTTTGTTTCTGGTCCCTTCTGTAGAACACATCATATACTGAATCTCCTGGCCTCACACATTATTAAAATAAACAAACAATAACTAATAGTATAATAAAATCAAGATCTTTTAAAAAGAAAATTTCTAAAGTTTATTTATAAATAGTGTCAGGGGAAAATAATATTAGTTTTATAAAAATATGAATTCACTTATTCTCTTCTAAAGAACATAAGTAATGAAGTTCATTATATAAAAAACAAAAATAAAGAATATATACCTGGGTTAATGCAAATTTGCTTAGAAACCAGGTTTTGAAAAAACCATTAATACAAAAATAGAGTAAACTAATCGGTACACATCATTAAAAAGTAATTTTTTTCTTCTTCAAATTTTAAATCCTTTAACTGCACTTAAATATTTAAAGCTTAGACTCGGTGGTGGGGGGGGGGGAGACATTATTGATGTCTCCAGAGAAATTCTTTCATCTAGTGCTCCTGAACAAATATCAATATTAAATGTTTTGAAAGTTATCTTTTTTTTTTTTTTTGTCTTTTTCTGAAGCTGGAAACGAGGAGAGACAGTCAGACAGACTCCCGCATGCGCCTGACCGGGATCCACCCCGCACACCCACCAGGGGGCGACGCTCTGCCCCTCCAGGGCGTCGCTCTGTCGCACCTGGGGCAGAGGCCAAGGAGCCATCCCCAGCGCCCGGGCCATCCCTGCTCCAATGGAGCCTCACTGCGGGAGGGGAAGAGAGAGACAGAGAGGAAGGAGAGGGGGAGGGGTGGAGAAGCAGATGGGCGCTTCTCCTGTGTGCCCTGGCCGGAATCGAACCCAGGACTTCTGCACGCCAGGCCGACGCTCTACCACTGAGCCAACTGGCCAGGGCCTGAAAGTTATCTTTGATCAGCAGAAATTCTTTTATTTTATTTATTTATTTATTTATCTATCTATTTATTTATTTATTTTCTGAAGCTGGAAACGGGGAGAGACAGTCAGACAGACTCCCGCATGCGCCCCACCCGGGATCCACCCGGCACGCCCACCAGGGGTCAAGGCTCTGCCCACTAGGGGGCGACGCTCTGCCCCTCTGGGGCGTTGCTCTGTCGCGCGACCAGAGCCACTTTAGCGCCTGGGGCAGAGGCCAAGGAGCCATCCCCAGTGCCCAGGCCATCTTTGCTCCAATGGAGCCTTGGCTGCCAGGAGGGGAAAGTAGAGACAGAGAGGAAGGAGAGGGGGAGGGGTGGAGAAGCAGGTGGGCGCTTCTCCTGTGTGCCCTGGCGGGAATCAAACCCAGGACTTCTGCACGCCAGGCCGACGCTCTACCACTGAGCCAACCGGCCAGGGCCTGATCAGCAGAAATTCTTTATACTGAAATAGTTTGTCTTTGGTGCAGCCTAAGAAACTACAGATGTTTATTTCAGAATCTGCATACTGAACACCTTTTCATTTACAATGCAAATTAACATAACAAAGTCATTTATGTAAAACCCAACTTCCGCTTTTCATATTCTTTTCTTCTTTTAATAATTGGGAGACTATTATATGCTTCTATTTTAGGGTTTTATAAGTGAGGACTTTAGAGTCTTCCCCTCTTCTTAAGTATGCTAGTTCCATCACATAGGTGGGGAAACTTATGAAAGGAGAAGGTAATTTACTAATTTAAGAAGTAGCTGCAAATATTTTAGGGCAAAGAGTTGCAGGAAAAAACTTCCTAGAGAGTCAATTAAGACTGTACTAAAAGTAAACTGAGTATTTGTAGACACAAAGATTTCAAAACAGGGTGGGGGACTTAAACATAAACACATACAATCCCAGGAAAAAAGTGTGAGAAAAGAATGCACATGAGATACAAAAAGGATTAACAGAGAGAAGATAATAAAAGATATTATTATGAAAGATACTATTCTCTTATTATTCCAAGAGTTTTCAGTTTTCTTTCTGAGGAAAAACTGAAATTTATATCAAATTCTAATATTAGACTATTCATCAATACTTTTTCTATATAGTTTATGCATGTGATTTCAAGATGTAGAATTATTACTATAAAACTTATTTATCACTTCCAATCAGCACATGTTAAAAGTACTTCAGATAAATATATATCTCAAAAATATATTTACTTGGGTCTTCAAGTCACAATGGTCTTGACATACAATGTTTTGAGTTTATGACACTCACTTTCATAAAAATATAAAAAAAATTGTGACGTGAGTAGTTTGGTTTACACTGTTAGCATAGTACTCACAGACTATGTGGGGAACTAGTTTGGTTGAATACCATAGTAACACATCATTTGAGTGTGGGAGCTGGCATCCCCCAGTATGCTTACCTACACTATTTTGGACTATTAAAAGTGAAAGTGTTCCATTTGTGTTGCTTTTTTGGTGACTTTTTGGCCCTTATTATGTCTCCTAAACAAAAGTCAGAGTCTTCAGATGGTAATGTTTCCAAGAAGAGGAAAGCCATCACAATGGATGTCACAGAGCTACTGGCATCATATGAAGAGGAGCTGTCTGCTGAGGACCTCATTCAGCTAGAGAAGCAGCTGATTGAACAGGAAGAGATAGAAACCCCAGAACCCAAGAGATTTACTACCAAGGGTTTGGCAGGTTTTTCTATGGTAAGGTATAGGTTGGCAAAATTTCAGGCTAAGGATCCCAGCAATGACAGATTCAGTAAGGTCCACAGAGCTGTTATGGATGCCTTTGCAATGCTATAGGCAGATTTTGGAAGAGAAGAAGTCATCAACCTTCCAGACTAGCCTGGAACAATTCTTTCAGAAGGTAGAGAGGCCAGCAACAAATTTTTTACCCTCTACATCAGCTGCTTCTTGAGATGAAACACCTGTAGTACAGGTAGAATCATCTCCAGCATCTCCTGCATGTTCCTTAGGCAATCCTGATTCCCCTGACCCAGTATCTCCAGCACCTTCTGCAGGTTCTCCTGCCTCTCCAGCTCCCTCCTTCCCATAGGTCACTCTCTTTCACCTTCCATTGCCCCTTTCAGTGTGCAAGCCAACAAAGGTAAGCAATTTTTTTATACTCATTTTTTGTTATTTTTTCTGTTACAGTATATTTATATCCTTTTCCTTCTTCTGTGGCCTAGTTGGGTTTTTATGTTCTAGATTTTAATTTTACAACTGTGTTAGAATAGTTAAGTGACTTAGGCTAGAGTGTGTTTTGACTTACACCAAAATTTGGGTCATGTCCCTGTCATAGGCATAAAATTGTGTCATAACCCAAGGACCCCCTGCATGTATTCTTGAACATATTATTAAAATACATTAATTTCAATATATGTATAATATATATATTCATATTATGTATACTATATTTAAATATTATTATTATTATAGTCAACATTGTAAAAATAGACATAAAAATGTTCAGATGAATGGAGCTCCTGATAACATGTTTCTGTTCATTTAGATTTTTTTTATTTGTTTAATTGTCTTTTTTTATTTATGATTTTAATTTATTGTATTTACATAGATTCAGGTGTCCCACTTAATATATCTACCCTCACTCCTGTATTCCCCTTGGCCCCCGCTTTGACCTCTCCCCCCAATTACTTCCCCCTTTCCCTCCAGGATTTGCTGTCCTGTTCTCTATAATGCTGTGTTTTGTATATATAATTTCACTAATGTCTTTCCTTTCCCTGATCCCATCTTCTCTCCCACTTTTCTTCTGACTGCTTTCCCTCTGGTTCCTTTGAGCCCGCTTCTGCCTCTGTTCTATTCCTCAGTTCACATTGTTCATTGAATTCCTCATAATTTTGTTTTAAATTATATAAGTGTTAGGCCAATGATTAGTGAAAGCCAATAGGAAGAATTTGAATATCCGATGTAAAGCAGAAAGGAAAGAGGAAATCGAACATAACAATGAAGAAAAAAAGACAAGAAAGAAAGAGAAAAAAAGAATAATTTATTAAATAATTTTACAATTCTAAATTAAAGATGTAAAAATATTTTGGGCCATATATAAATAAGTTATATTACCCTGGCTGGTTGGCTCAGTAGTAGAACATCGGCCTGGCATGTGGAAGTCCCAGGTTTGGTCCCTGGTCTGGGCACATAAGAGAAGCACCCAACTGCTTCTCCACCCTTCCTCATCTCCTTCCTCTCTGTCTCTCTCTTCCCTTTCTGCAGTCAAGGCTCCACTGGAGGAAAGTGGGCCCAGGTGCTGAGGATGACTCTATGGCCTCCTCCTCAGGTGCTAGAATGGCTCTTGTTGCAATGGAGCAACGCCCCAAATAGGCAGAGCATCACCTGCTAGTGTGTTTGCCAGATGGATCCCAGTCAGGTGCATGCAGGAGTCTGTCTCTCTGCCTCCCTGCTTTTGACTTCAGGAAAAAACAGTGCAACAGCATACCCAATATCAGAAATCAAGTGTAAGACAGCTTTTTTTCTAATACACCATTGATGGTTAACTGGGCATTTAGGCCATATGGAAGGTCAGAGCAGATATAAAATACTCATATTTATGGTCATTTTATACTTATATCTTAGGGTCCAACTAAGAAATTATTGCCCCACAAATATCTCAGTAGTTTTAAAATATTTCAAAACTTTTCATGTATTTTAAAATATAATATCAATCTCTTATTTGGATTGAATGACAGCATAAACTAATATCTTAACAAGCAAATGCTTAGTCTGACCAGGCAATGGTGCAGTGGATATAGAGTGTCGGACTAGGACACAAAGGACCCAGGTTTAAAACCTGAGGTTGCTGGCTTAAGTGTGAGTTCATCCGTCTTGAGAGGGAGCTTACGAGCCTGAGCGCAACATTGCTGCTTTGAGCATGGGATCATACATATTACCCCATGATTTCTGGCTTAAAGCCCTAGGTCACTGGCTTCAGCCCAAGGTAGCTGGCTTGAGCAAGGGTTAACTCGCTCTGCTGTAACCTCTGCCCCCCCCCCCCAGTCAAGGCACATATGAGAAAGCAATCTATAAAAAACTAAAGATACTAAGGAGCTGCAATAAAGAATTGATGCTTCTCAGCTCTCTCCCTTAAGCATCTGTCTGTCTTTCCTTATCTGTCACTCTCTCTGCCTTTTTCTCTGTCTCTGTCAAAAAACAAAACAAAAAACACAAACAAGTAAATGCCTAAATATCATTAGCAAAGGCTTAATAGACTCATTTTCTCAAAATCTTGCTCCATCCTAAGCAGTCCAGATTATTTGTCATAGGCCTATGAGCAGTTTAGTGTGATCATTGGGATTTAATATGATTCAGATGCAAGAATGTATAAAACAATTTTCTTAATTCAGAATTTGTTTTACAAGAACCAATAGGGAAGATGGATGAAACAGGAATTTGTTAATTTCTATTTTTATATACTTCCATAAATTCTTTACACTGTTCAAAAGAGATGCATGCAAACACAAATATCTCTTTACAGGATCACTTTTATTGTGTAATACCCTTATAGTACCATGTTTAGAAAAGATAGAAAAAAAAAAGAAAGCATCTCCTTAAAGATATAAAAATTGGCACTTGACTATATCCATCAAAGCTATCCTTCAAATACAAAGAGGAAATAAAAACATTCACAGATATAGAGAAGATGAGGGAAATTATCACCAGAAAACCCCCACTTCAGGAAATACTAAAGGGGGTTATTTGACCAGTTACAAGGAACAAAACAAAAAAAATCAAAAGTAAAAGCTCCAACAAGATCACAATAAAAACGAGAATAATCTGTGACAACAAAAACAAAAAAGGAGAGAGGACAAAGATTAACAGTAGCAAAGGAGGATGGAGTGCAGAAGCACTCATGAGATAATGTACTAAAATGAATAGGACATATATTCGTTTTGTTACTTAATGGTAACCACTCCTGAAAAAACAAACAATACAGAAACACATGGCTTAAACAAGCCCTGGCCGGTTGGCTCAGTGGTAGAGCGTCGGCCTGGCGTGCAGGAATCCCGAGTTCGATTCCCAGCCAGGGCACACAGGAGAAGCACCCATTTGCTTCTCCACCCCTCCCCCTCTCCTTCCTCTCTGTCTCTCTCTTCCCCTCCTGGCAGCCAAGGCTGCATTGGAGCAAAGTTGGCCCCGGGCACTGAGGATGGCTCTGTGGCCTCTGCCTCAGGTGCTAGAATGGCTCTGGATGCGACAGAGCGACGCCCCAGATGGGCAGAGCATCGCCCCCTGGTGGGCATGCCGGGTGGATCCCAGTTGGGTGCATGCGGGAGTCTGTTTGACTGCCTCCCTGTTTCCAACTTCAGAAAAATACAAAAAAAAAAGAAGAAGAAGAAGAAGAAGAAACAGAGGAAAGAGGTATGGAATATAATCAAACAAAAACAAATGACAGAAAAACAAAAGAGAAGAACCAAACAAGAAACAGAGCTATCAGAAAGCAAAATATAAAATGACAATAGAAAAACATCAAGTGTCAATAATTACATCAAATGTAAAGGGATTGAACTCACCAATAAAAAGACACAGAATAGCAAAGTGGATCAAAAAAAAAAATCCAACTTTATGCTGCCTTCAAAAAACACATCTAAGTTATAAGAATAAAAATAAATTCAAAGTGAAAAGTTGGAAAAAAAATCTCCAAGCAAATAATATCCAAAGAAATCAGGTATAGCCATACTCATATCTAATAATGCCAACTACTAGACAGCAAAGGTAATCAGAGACAAAGATGGTCATTTCATAATGATAAAGGGGACATTGAAACAAGAAGACATAACACCTTTTAATATATATGCACCAAACCAAGGAGCACCAAAGTATATAAGACATCTACAAACTGATTTAAAAATAAAAACCAACAAAAATATAATCATACTAAGAGACCTCAATACACCACTGACAGCTCTAGATTGTTCATCCAAAAAGAAAATCAATAAAGAAATATTGGTCTTAAATGAAACACTAGAACAATTGGATATGATAGACATCTACAGGACCATTCATTTCAAAACGTCAGAGTATATATTTTTCTCCAGTGTACATGGAACATTCTTAAGAATTGACCATATATTGGGCCAAAAACTAACAAATTCAGAAAGACTGAAATTATACCAAGCATATTCTCTGACCGTAAAGCTTTGAAACTAGAATTTAGCTGAAAAAAAAAGTAAACACACCCACAAAAATGCGGAAATTAAACAACATACTTCTAAAAAATGAGTGAATCAAAGAAGAAATAAAAGCAGAGATCAAAAGATATATACAGACAAATGAAAATGACAACATGACATATCAGAATCTCTGGAATGCAGTAAAAACAGTAATAAGAGGGAAGTTCACATCACTACAGGCTTCTATAACCAAACAAGAGAGAGCCCAAGTAAACAACTTAACATTACATCTTAAAGAACTAGAAAAGAAAGTACAAAAGCAACCCAAAACCAGCAAAAGAAAGGAAATATAAAAATCAGAGCAGAAATAAATGAAATAAAGAACAGAAAAACTGTAGAAGAAATCAATTAAAAAAAGATCTGTTTCTTTGAAAAGATCAACAAAATAGACAAACCCTTGGCAAGACTCATTAAGGAAAAAAGAGAAAGGACTCCTGTAAACAATATCCAAAATGAAAAGGAAAAATTACCACAGATATTGTAGATTTACAAAGAATTATCATAGAATACTATGAATAACAATATGCCACAAAATTTATCAATATAGAAGAAATGGATAAATTCCTAGAACAATACAATCTTCCTAGACTGAATCACGAAGTAGATAACCTAAAGAAACCTATAAGCAGGGAGGAAATAGAAACAACTATCAAAAACCTTCCAAAATATAAAAGTCCAGGGCCAGATAGCTATACTGGTTAATTTTATCAAACATTCAAAGATTTGGTTCCTATTCTACTCAAAATCTTCCAAAATATTAAAGAAGAAGCAGTACTTTCAAATACATTTTATGAGGCCAACATTACCCTCATACAAAAACCTGGCAAGAACAACACACACACAAAAAAAACTACAGACCAATATCTCTAACGAATACATACAGATGATGAAATACTAAATAAAATACTAGCAAATCAAATTCAACAACACATTAAAAAAAATAATTCATTATGATCCAGTGGGACTCATCCCTGAATCACAAGGATGGTTCAACATACATAAAAATATTAATGTAATACATCATATCAACAAAACAAAGAACCAAAACCATATGATCCTATCAATAGATGCAGAAAAAGCATTTGATAAAATATAACATAATTTTATATTTAAAACACTCAACAAAATGTGTATAGAAGGAAAATATCTCAACATAGTAAAGGCTATTTATGACAAACCATCAGCTAACATCATATTGAATGGCAAAAACTGAATACTTCTCTAAAATCAGGAATAAGACAAGGCTGCACACTCTCTCCATTCTCATTCAACGTAATGTTGGAAGTGCTAGCCAGAGCAATCAGACAAGAGAAAGAAATAAAAGGCATTCATACTGTGAAAAAAGAAGTAAAGGTTTCATTTTTTGCAGATGATATGATCTTATACATAGACAACCCCAAAGACTCCACAAAAAAACTATTACAAATAATAAACCAATAGAGTATGGTTACAGGATACAAAATTAAAATACAGTGGTACCTTGAGATACGAACAGACCAACATAAGTTTTTTTTTTTAAGATACGAGCTGTGACTCAATCCATATTTTTGTTCAAGATCCAAGTGAAATTACAAGATAGGAGTCATGATTCAGGAAGCTGCCACTAGTTGGCGCATTGGTGCACGGGTCCGGTATCAGCAGTTTGAAATATGAGTTGACTGACTTACGAGCTCGGTTACAGAACAAATTAAATTCGTATCTCAAGGTACCACTGTACAAAGTCTATTGCCTTCTTATATGCCAACAATGAAACTTCAGAATATGAACTCAAAAATAATCTCTTTTATGGTTGCAACAAAAATAGTAAAATACTAAGAATAAACATAACAAAGAATGTAAAGGACATATATAATGAAAAAAAAGCATTATAAAAGGAAATTGAAAAAGATACCATGAAATAGAAAAATATTTCTTGTTCTTGGATAGGAAGAATAAATATAGTTAAAATGATCACACTACCCAAAGCAATATACAAATTTAATGCAATTCCCATCAAAATCCCAATGTTATTTTTTTAATGATACAAAAAAAAAATTATCAGGTTTATATGAAACTATAAAAAACCCCAAATAGGCAATGTAATCCTAAGGAAAGAGAACAAAGCTGGAGGCATTAAAATACCTGATTTCAAATTATATTATAGAGCCACGATAATAAAAACAGCATGGTATTAGCAGAAAAATAGACACTCAGACCAATGGAACAGAGTAGATAGCCCAGAAATAAAGCCACATATATCTGTCAAATCATCTTTGATAAAGGAGACAAAAACACACAGTGGAGAAAAGAAAGTCTCTTCAACAAATGGTGCTGGGAAAACTAGAAAGCCACGTGCAAAAGAATGAAACACGACTACAGTTTGTCCCCTTGTACTAAAATTAATTCAAAATGGATCAAAGACCTAAATATAAGACCTGAAACAATAAGTTACATAGAAGAAAACATAGGTACTAAACTCATGGACCTTGACCATAAAGAACATTTTATAAATTTAAGTCCAAAAGCAAGAGAAGTGAAGGCAAAGATAAATGAATGGGACTACATCAGACTAAGAAGCTTCTGCACAGCATAAGAAACTGACAACAAAATAAACTGACAGCCAACTAAATGGGAGGTGATATTTTCAAACAACTCAGATAAGAGCCTAATATCCAAAATATACAAAGAACTCACAAAACTCAACAACAAACAAGCTAACAATTCAATAAAAAAAATGGGGAGAGGACATGAACAGACACTTCTCTCAGGAAGAAATACAAATGGCCATAGATATATGAAAAGATGCTCATCTTCACTAGCTACTAGAGAAATGCAAATCAGAACTACAATGAGATAACACTTCACACCTGTTAGATTAGATTGTATCAATAAGACAGATAATAACAAGTGTTGGAAAGACTGGAGAAAAAGGAATCCTCATTCACTGTTGGTAGGAATGTAAAATAGTACAACCATTATGAAAGGAAGTATGGTGGTTCCTCAAAAAATTAAGAATAGAACTACCATATGACCCAGCAATCACTCTTCTGAGCATATACCCCCAAAACTCAAAAACACTGGTACGTAAAGACACCTGCAGCCCCATGTTTGTCGCAGCATTGTTCACGGTGGCCAAGACATAGAAACAAAAACCCTTCAACAGAAGATTGGATAAAGATGATATGGTACATATATACTATGGAATACTACTCAGCCATAAGAAATGATGACGTAGCATCATTTACAACAACATAGATGGACCTTGAACATTATACTGAGTGAAATAAGTAAATCAGGAAAAACTAAGAATTGTATGATCCCATACATAGGTGAGATATAAAACTGAGACTTATGGACATAGATAAGAGTTCAGTAATTACCAGGGGGAGGGGAAGGGAGGAAAAGGAGGGGTGAGGGGACAGGAGGGGCATAAAGAGAATCAAATAAAGGGATGGAGGACAATTTGACTTTGGGTGTTGGGTATTACAACATAATCAAATGTCAAAATGATCTGGAGATGTTTTCATTGAGTCTATGTACTCTAGTTGATCAATGTCACCCCATTATAATTGTCAAAATTAAATTAAAAATAATTTTTTAAGAATTTAGACTTGTTTTTAAATAGCTGTGATTAATGCAAGCAGACTCTCTTAGAGACTGAGTTTGTATTCTCTTTCATTTCACTACCTTTAATTTTAATTTGAGATGGAAAACAATAACCCTACCAGCTTTTTAAAAACTAATAGAAACTTAACCTTCCTTGGTGAAATTATTTGAAATCTATAGGGAAGAAAGAGATTATTCAACCACTATGTCAGCCCACAGTATAGAGAATGTTACAAATCAGAGGGGAAACTTCCAACTCTGGCTTCTAAGGTCTCACTCACCCGCAAAGCTCCTCTCCAGAAGGAAGATTCAGAGAGTAAAGGACCATGGCCATGAGTTGACAGAGTGAAGTTCTCTTTTGAAGTGCTCACTTTTTCTCTATTATTATTTTTCACTTAGTAACTTAACAAATATATGATTATTTCTATAATGGTCTAACAAATTATGCTTTTGAAATTTACCTATGAATAAAAAGCTAGAGAATTGTAATTGTCAATATAAGGCAGATATTAGAATAATGTTGATCATTACAGGATTAAATAGCAGCCATGTGCCACATAACAATGTTCTCGCCAGATACCTGCATATCAGACTGTGTCTTCATGATAATGTAACTGAAAAATTCCTATCACCTAGTGACATTTGTAGTCATAATGTCACAGTACAATGCGTCACTCACAGCTTTGTGATGCTGATGGTGTAAACAAACTTACTGTGCTAACAGTTTTATGTAAGTACTGTAAAATACATACAATTATGTATAGTACATAATCCTTGATAATGATAATAAATGAATTACTGGTTTATATATTTACTATATTGTATTTTTATTGTTATTTTAGAGTGTACTCTATTTATAAAAAAAGGTTTGTTGTAAAACAGTATGCTGTGTTATACAAGCAGCAAATTCATACATCTTATGTTATTGTGTCTTTTGATTACATCATTTTCTCTTGTGTTTGATTTAATGTCATGTTGTTTTGCACAGGGCCATGAGATACAGGCTTATAACCTAAAAGCAATGGGCTATACAATCTAGCCTAGGTGAGTAGTAGGTTATACCATCTAGGTTTGTACAAGTACACTATTATGCTCACACAACAATAAAATTACCTAAGGACGCATTTCTCAGAACATATTCCTGTCGTTAAGCTGTGCATGACTGTATTGTAAATATCTGCCATATTTAAATAAAGCAAGACAAAATAGAAACAATTGTTTTTTAGGCTCTAGAAGATAGTTAGATCCTGGCTATTCAGACCTCATTCTAATATATTTTAACTTAACTAAAATATTATTTATTGTTTTAGTAATATAAATAATTTCAATCATTACACTTTGAAATGCAACCTGAAGGATGTTTCTCAAAGTTAAATGACTTCACACTTGTAATACCCTAGAAAATAAACCAAATCCCAGCACTTATACAACGTACTGCTGCGTTAGGATTAAGTGAATTTCTTTTGACATTATATAAATGTCCATGGAAAAAGGGAAATATGTTTACTCTGCATATAAAATGCAATATTCTGAGTTTTTTTTACATCATGAGATACTATTGTCACTTATTTTTTTAGTAAAAATTTTTGTCACCCTTTTATTTTTATATTAACATCTATATCATGAGGATAAAGTTCAGACTACATAATTTTGTTACTTGGGTTAATTATATTTTGTGATACTAAGTGAATTATGTATAATTATTGTCTGATATATAATTATTAATTATATATTTAATTTTATTTAATATGCATGTTAATTGCATATAAATATTTTTCTTTGAAAAAAGAATGAGTTATATAATTATCCCTCCCTGTTAACTGTAGCAAAGTTAGAGTACATCTGCCAGGAAACTTGGGGTTCTTAATCAGATATATTTGTTTCAGCAAAGGAAGTGAAGGGAACTTTCAGGCAAGGTGAGAAAAGTTACAGACTTTATATTTACAGCCCATGTAACAGTACCTTCCTGAGAATGGACGAAAAGGATAAGAAAAGGATAAAATTCAATAAGGTAATTATAAGTGTCACATGTACAAAGGAAAAATATTACATGTATACACATGTCCTAAAAGCTGAATTACTGCTCTCTGGATACCCTTTAAAACCATCTTTATTACTGACTGATTTCTTGCTAGATTTATAAGTACCCTCTTCCTGCTTCTGGTTTCCCTGTCTCTAACGTATGCACCTCAACCACAAGGGAAATGTGTTTATTTGGTTCCTCTCCTGACAGTGTTACCCAGCTCTTACAAAAGTCTACTTCTTCACAGCAAGACATAGTGATTGTTCTAATAATCAAGCTTCTTTTTTCATGGCAGAAGACTTGACTATATTTAACATTCTGTTCTTATAACAATTCCTTCAGCTGGCTGCTGGGAGGCAGCTCTCTCTGATTCTCCTCAAATTTTTTCAGAGACTCTTTAGCCTCAGTCTATGAACACGTGTGTGACTCAGAATTCAGTTGGTGTGCTCCCCTTCTCTGTCTATGCTCATTTATGGAAGGTCAGTGGAGAAGGAGAGCTCATCTACCCAATGGCTTTAAGTATTGTGCATATGTCAGTGGTGTACAAATTCAAGTCTGTAGCGCAAACTTCTCTTAAACCACCAGACCCGCATCCATGACAACCTAACACTTTTCCTTGTATGCTTTATACATAACTTACACTTAATATGTTCTAAACTGAACTCTTTTGTTCCATCTCCAAAATCTTTCCCCTGACACCTTCATTCTCTCTTAAAATGACATACTATCCTTCCATTTGTCCAGGAAAAAAATCTTTGGAGTCATTCTTACACCCCTCATTTTTTCTGATACTCCACAGCCAATCAATAAGAAATTCCTCTTAACTTCCAAGTATTATATATGTTATTTTTAAAATTTTACCGTTAGTTTCTTTTTTTTTTTTTACCACCATGGTCCAAGTCATCACTCTTTTCCAAAATTATTATAACAAATGTCTCTTTTACAATCTTGATCTCTAAAAAAGTCTTTTCAACATCATTATTGCAGTGTTTTAAGTTACTTAACTATGAAACTGTACTGTATTTCTTATCTTAACTTTTGTCAGGAATAGATTATATTTTAGAAAACACAGCTATAAATTTTTTTAGAATAACTCAAGTCTTTCTTTACTTCCTTATAAGTCTCATTCTCGTTTTTTTTTAGTGTAACTAAATTTTGCTCTAGTTGCCCACTTCTTGACATACTTCAGGTTACAAATCAGATATAACCCTGTACAGAAGTGCAAAAATAGTTGCCACATAACATGTGTCAGTCTGAAATCCAAATACTTTCTTTGGTTAGCTCATCTGTGAACATTCATGATGATGCTATTAACATGTCTGTGACTGAGGATTTTTTACATTTGGTTCATATGATTGCCATTGCCACACCCATCCTGAGCTCTAAATATTAATTTAATTTAACTAATATTGAAAAATAAATTTTTTTCTTCACCATAAAATTCAATGAGCATCATGGTATTCTAAAAGAAGAAAGAATAAACATATTATCTTTTTTTTTTTTTTTTTTGTATTTTTCTGAAGCTGGAAATGGGGAGAGACAGTCAGACAGACTCTCGCATGCACCCGACCGGGATCCACCCGGCACACCCACCAGGGGCGACGCTCTGCCCACCAGGGGGCGATGCTCTGCCCCTGTGGGGGGTCACTCTGCCGCGACCAGAGCCACTCTAGCATCTGGGGCAGAGGCCAAGGAGCCATCACCAGCACCCGGGCCATCTTTGCTCCAATGGAGCCTTGGCTGCGGGAGGGGAAGAGAAAGACAGAGAGGAAGGGGGGGGGGGTGGAGAAGCAAATGGGCGCTTCTCCTATATGCCCTGGCCGGGAATCGAACCCTGGTCCCCCGCACGCCAGGCCAACGCTCTACCGCTGAGCCAACTGTCCAGGGCCTATTATCTTTTTTTTTTCAGTGAAAGAAAGCAGAAATGTATTTATAACCCCAAACAAATTTCTCAAGCAAATGAAACAAATGACATATTCTACTCTGCCATACACCTTATTTTATTGTCACTCACGGTTCAATGAAAGCAATGGCTAATTTGACCACTTGCCTAACTCTTTATCTCTCTAATCAGGTTTTTTTTTTCCTGATATACAGTGATCATAATTTATTAGTGATTATAATATTGTTGCAAAACCCAATGTTTGACAAAATACGTAGTCACTCAATGAAATCCTACTGAAGCAAACTCACAAGTTGATCTACACTCTAAGATTCACACTTAAGAATTCACAACAAAATAAAATAGTGTAAATAGAAAGATTCCATATATGTAACAAAAAACAAAACTTGCCATCAACTTAATGATGTATTTTAACTATAAAGTTTAGGAAATATGTTTAATGTGTTTAAATAAAATGTTACCATTCATTTAAAAAGTATTACATAATATTTAAATGTGAACTATATTATTGATGGATTTTTAAAAATTCATTAACAGAGATATTTATAAATTTGTTCATGATTTAGGCGACTAATTTAGAATGGAGATTTGATTAAAGACTCTATTTCTTTCTGTAATGCTGATTGGGAGAAATAGATCATAATTGAGAAGATAATTTATAATAATTTCATGACCAAGAATAAGAAAGTTTCTCTTATTTATAAGAAATTGGAATGACTGTTTACAGAGCAAAAAAATATAGCCAACTATTTTGACACTAGTGTGATATTTTCCTTCATGTGTTCTTTAAAATATAGAATGTAATTAAACTGAATGGCTTTTAATACTTTCAAAATGTTTGCTGATTCCTTGATATGACCTCTTTTTTTTCTTTTTTTTTTTTTTTACTCATCTTAGTACCAGAGTGCTGTTGCCTTAGGTCTAGTCATTCATTGGTGTAACCCTGAATCTGAGAGGTCAATGGTTCATAAAAGAACCTCTATGTAGTTTGGCTCAGTTCTAAATATTTGGCAGGATTTATTTAAAATACGTCCAAGATAGGAATAGTAGAGGCATTGCTGGCAGAAACATATAGGGATGCTTGCCTTCTCTGTTTTTGGCTCTAGCTGGTGCTATTTAGCCATCATTTTATGAAAACATGAACACAAAACTCAGTCATGTTTTTTTTTTTAATAGAGAAAAAAAGCTAAGCTAAAAATAGGCTATCATTTCATTGAGCTTTAGTCATGCAATCTTACCTGGTGTGCATTTGTTATTGTCTGGCAGACTCCCCTAAAGGATATGGTGCAGTTTTCCTGCCTTATCCTTTCTTGTACAGATAAAACTCAGAATGTGGTGTTTTATTCAATTCTAAGTTCTGTGGACCAAAAATCTGCCTTTAGCACAGTGAATCCCTATGGACACTACCAATGAGAAGCTTTATTCATGTCAAGGTAAAGTGAAAAGAGAAAGAAATTTATTTCCTTTTTAAAATTTAAAATGTAATATTGTTAAATTTATCTTCTTATACTTAATTTGGTTCTAATTAATCATCAAATAGAAAAGATTATTTTCAAAAACATCTCTTAGGACCTAGGTGCTCAATGACAATTATTCAATAAATCTAAATTTGATTTCATTGGAGAAAAAAAAAAGACTCTTGATACTTCTTTACAAATATAATCATTTTTTTGGCACTGAAATATGCTGAATAAATAATAATCCATCTCATTTTTTAGTAACTAATATATTTTCAGAAGTCAAATTTGCTAGTCACATGAAATAAACAGTAGATTTACAAGCAATATTTAATATTGTTTGTAATTTATTTCAGTACTTATAATAGTTCTTATCAAGGGGAGCATATAAATGTAAAATGGAAGTTACGACATTGCAAATGCAACATTTTAAAATCTATCTTTTGATCCTAAATGTTCCTAATGATTAATATAATTTCAATTAATATAGCTACTGATAAAAATTTAATGTTTTACTATAGACAATACTATAATTTTACTATCTTAAATAACCAATACATCATGTGCATCTTATAATAAATATATTTTAAAATAGATTTTTACTTTTCTCTGTAAAATAGCTATCAATTAATTATATATAGTTAAGAGAGATTTAATTATGTTCATATTTTAAAACTTGATCCTTTCAAAGGTTGTCTCTGTTCATTTTTTAAGTCATTACAAAATATGTATTTCAGCCAAAAGAGTAGAATCCTAGATCATAAAAAACAACTTTCTAAATTCTACCAAATTTCTACTGAAAAAGTTGTAACAATTTATATCTAAAGTAAGTAAAAATAACAATCTCCCTTGATCTCACATTCTTGATAAATCATGGAATTGTCAGTTCTTTTGTTTTTATTGTGTTTTTTCCTATTCTCTGTATTGGAAATACTATCTTATTGATATTTGAATTTGGCTTCCTGTTTGGTGATTTGTCTAATCATTGTTTTTCTTGCCCAAAATCTCTACTTGAGTGTTTACAAACATTTCCATAGTAAATGCCCAACAATGAGTGTCTGCTCTTCTTGCTGGTTTGTCCATCTCAGTCAGTGTCAGCATCACCTTGTCCATTTGCCAGGGCCAAACTCAGAATTATCTTTCACACCTCACTCACACTTTCTTAACAAATACTGGCATCAAAACTTAGAAAATATATCGAGTATGTGTATAGTCTCGCCTTTGTCACTGTCACCACCTGTTCCTAGCCACCATTATTTCCTACCTGGTGTATGACAGGTCTCCTTATCTGATCTCCTTCTTCAGTCCTTGCCTGCCAAAGCACACTCTCAAAGGAGAATAATGTAATTTATGGTCAAGACCTCTTCCCATTCTACCCTCAAAAAAAAAGTGAATCTTTACTTTGGTTTATAAAGTCATATAAGATCTGATGTGCTTTCCCTTCTCTCACCTCATTCCCCAATATTGCTCTCCCAATTTACTCAGACCTCCTGGTTGCCTGGCAGATGCAAGGACATACCAGATATGCCTGCTTTATGTCTTCTCCCTGTCTGCCCAACCCTATTTTTGGAATATTCTTTCCTTAATTATTTACATACTTTCTATATTCCTTATTTATTTCAGTCTTTTCTTACACATTACCTTCAAAGTAAGACCTTACCTGTTCATCCTTACTTAAAATTGCAAAATACCCCTTGGGTATCTTCCTGTTCTACATTATTTTCTTCCATAGTACTTACCTAACAACATGTTACATATTTTACTTACTGACTGACTTATTTATGTATTTTTTCACCCCAACATTGCCTCTTGTATCATATTTCATCATGGGTTCAAATTTTTTCTTCTTGAGGTAAATCTTTAATTTTTTATCACTTTGTGGCAAAAAATTTTTTAACCTTTGTCCTCTGATAATAATAGTAATGTTAATGGGTCCTTTTTTTCAGTAAGAAATTGGATAGGTATAGGACAAGTCCTGTATGAATGGGAGAAGCTATGTGGTATAGGGGAAAGAGCACAGGATTGTCATTTTGCTGTAAGATTTAACATACTTTAACATAGTGATTTTATAAATTCTGTTTATTAATTGCATTATCTGAGCATATTAGAAACCCAATTTTGCCACTATAGTGTCTGATGACTCTCATAGTATATAGAGTATCTGAAATCCCAGTTTTTTTCCTTTATTAAGGCTGTTGTATTTCTTTGAATAACAGCTTTTCCTTAATTTCTTTGATTTTTCCTTCACTGTCTGTTTTGAATTTTAGAGACCTTTGTTTTGTTAGCTTAACTAAATTTATTTTAAAATAATATTTTATGCCTTATCTACTTTTTTGTATGTTCTTTTGTCTGTGTATGTGTGACAGAGAGGGGGGGAAGGGAGAGAGATGAGAAGCATCAACTCATAATTGTAGCACCTTAGTTGTTCATTGATTGATTTATTATATGTACCTTAACTGGGGGGCTCCAGCTGAGCCAGTGACCCCTTGCTCAAGCCAGTGACCTTGGGCTCAAGTGTGCGACCTTTGGGCTCAAGCCAGTGACCATGGGGTTATGCCTATGATTCCATGCTCAAGCTGGCAACCCTGCACTCAAACTGGTGAGCCTGCACTCAAGCCAGCAACCTCGGGATTTTGAAGCTGGGTCCTTAGCATCCCAGACCCAATGCTCTATCTACTGCACCAGTGCCTGGTCAGGCATTTTTCATGTTTTGACAGATGATTTTTGACACAGAAAGATTTTTACTTTTGATAGGCTTTCACAACTTAGAATAGTTGCTCAAATTGTTTTTTCTAAACTTGTCAATAATTCTTGATATAAGCCTGTCAGAGAAAGGCAAGTATCATATGATTTTCTCATATGTGGAATCCAATGAACAACGTGAGCTTACAAGCAAAATAGAGACAGACTCATAGATATAGAGCAGACTGACTGACAGCTGTGAGAAAGGGAAGGGAAGGGAGTCTGTGTGAGGGTATGTGGAGAAATTGACCAAAATCGAAAAAGAAAAGAAAAAAAACTCAAGGACACAGATCACAGTGAGGTAATTTCCGAGGTGGAGTGTGAAAGGTGGAAGAGTGTTGGGAGACAAATGATAATTCATAGAGACTTGACTTAAGGTGGTGAACACACAATATGATATATTATATGCACCTGAAACCTATATTATTTTGTTAACCAGGGTCACCCCATAAATTCAATGAAAAGGACAAAGAATTATTGATATAATTCCATTTCATTACATATATGATAATTATATTAATTCTCTTTAAAAATTACACTTTTTTTATTTTTAGTGTACCTTATTCCACTATATCCACCGCTCAGTCAGTCTTTTTTTTTTTTTCTACCATGAAGATTGCTTTAATAAATGCCATCATATATCTTTATAGACTGGGATTTTTACATTCATATCAGTCTCTGAAAGTGGCATTTCTGGATTAGAGGAAATGGGCATTTTAAATTTAACAAATGAATAAATTATATTATTTTTTAGTCTTCTATTGACTTCAGCTTTACGATTCTATACCATAACAGCTTTATTCCAGAAATAGCATATCAATACAGTCATAAACACAGATATAGAAATGCAGATTGTGAATTATAGAGATTGTTGAATCAGCCATGTTATTTTGTAGGAAAAAATAGAAAAAATATAAACAGGATAAAGAAAATTCAATCCAGCAAATCTAGAAAAGATGTTTATAAAATCTTGGATTTGTTGATTAATTCTTAGATATGACACAAAAGCAAGAGCAAAACAATGAAAAATAGGCAAATTGGACTTCATCATTAAAACTTAAGTATCAAAGGACAGACACTACAATCTACAGAAAGGGAAGAAATATTTGTAAATCATATAGCTGATAGGGGTCAAGTATCTAGAATATATGAAGAATGGTTACAACTGAGGAACGAAAAGATAAAAACCTACTTTAAAGATAGGCAAAGGATTGAATAGATATTTCTCCAAAGAAGATATACAAGTGCGAACAGGCATATGAAAAAAATAACCTCAGTTATTAAGGAAATGCAAATGAAATAGTATCTTCCTTTGAAATACTACTTTAAAAGTACTAGCTGGCTATAATAATAATTTTAAATAGATAATAACACATGTTGACAAGAATGTGAAGAAGTTGGAACTCTTGTACATTTCTGGTGCAAATTTAATTGTGCAGTTACTATGTAATCAAGTTGATGTTTCCTTAGAAAGCTAAACATAAAATAAATTTAGGACCCAAAAATTCTACTCTTAGGTATATTTACCGGATAGAATTAAAATAAGGTGTTAAAACAAATACTTCTACACAAATGACATTACCAGAACTATTCAAATATTCCAAATGTGAAAAGAAGCCAAATCTCTGCCATCGAAGGAAAGAATAAACAAATGTGGTATGTCTGTAAAATGGAATATAATCCAGCCATAAAGAGGAGTGAAGTACTGACATATGTTGTAACTTTGTTGTACCTTAGAAACATTTTACTAAATGAAAAAAACAGTCACAAAAGGACATATATATTTTTAAGACTTAAGTAAATAATGAGTTATACGTATTTATAAATTGGAGGACTGCATTATTTTAAGATGTAAATTTTCTGAGATTGATCAGATTCAGTACAGTTTCACTCAGATTGCCAAATTGATTCTGAAATTAATGTAGAAAAGTAAAGTACACATGTTGCTCAAAGCAACTTTGAAAATTAAAAACAAAATGGGCAATTAGGACTACTGGCTCCAAGATTTATTATAAAGTTAAAATAGTTAAATAGTCTGCTGTTGTTTATATAAAGATACATATATAAAAAATGAAACAGAATTCAAAGTAAGCAACTAATTTTCAATAAAGGTGTAAAGGAACTTCAGTGGAGAATGAATCTCAAAACTTTGTTGAAATAATTGGTTTATACAAATTATGATGGAGAAAATGATAATTTGATTTATGATTGCCACCATATTCAAAATATAATTGAAAATTAATCTTAGACCTAAATGGA
Organism: Saccopteryx leptura; assembly: GCF_036850995.1. NCBI lineage: Eukaryota > Metazoa > Chordata > Mammalia > Chiroptera > Emballonuridae > Saccopteryx > Saccopteryx leptura. The sequence continues at coordinate 174,621,573 of NC_089504.1, read as the reverse complement.
AAACTTGAAATTATAAAAAATAAAATAAAAGCATATATCTATATAAAAACTTCATGTAAGTGTTTATAGCCAAAAACTAATACCAGCTCCATGTCTATCGATAGGTGAATAGGTAAATGAACTGTTATATATGCACACAGTGGAATACTAGACAGTAATAAAGATAATGAACTATTTATACAAACTACAACACAGACCTATGTCAATATAGTTATGCTGACTGAAAGAAGAAGAAAAGAGTGTATATTGTATGATTCTACTTAAACAAATTTCTTTAAAAATATAAAATAATCTATAGAGAGAAAAATAATCAGAAGTTGCCTAGGGTAAGATAAAGATTGCAGAGAAAGGATAAATTACTAAGGTTGATAAAGAAACTTTGGGTGATGAATTTTCGTGATTGTAGTGATATTTCCAAGGGTATGTACAGATGTCAACGCTTATCAAATTTAGGTGGATAAATTGTTGAGTGGACAGATGGATAATGGACAGACAGATACATAAAAAATAAGTCTACAGTTAAATGTACAAATGGATAAATAAAAATAGCTGGATAAATAAATCAGTAAATTGACATGTTATTCTAAACTTAAAGTTTACCTTTTTGGTGTTTACATAATCTATTTTAAACCAAATGCTTTTATGCTTCTTCAGATTTCACTGCCATGCCGATAGAAAGAATAACCATATATATGGATTCTTAAACTCAGAATAACCTCATTTGCAACTGATAACCCACAAGAAAAATAAAAATGTTATTAACCTAACCATGTACAACACTGTTCTGTTTTTATCTTTCTATACATAACCTGTCCTGCAGAAAGAATTTTTTAAATGATATTATTACTTTAATAGCTTCCATTTGCATTCTGAATTTTCATTGTGCCAGTTATCCAATTCCACTTATATGATGAAATTTGTGGACCTCATGGATATTTTAATGTGATGCCTTTTATAAGGTAATTGGCAGAAGTCTCTAATGAATAAAATAAATGGTTTCAGAGAGTTCTTAAGCCCTCAATAGACATCAGCTAAAATGTTAAGAGTGCTTCCAAATCCCACTGGTGCTATATTTTCTAACCATGAAAGAAAAATTATTATTGTAAATTCCCAGCTTTTGTCTGAAAATCTTGTACTAAATCCCTTGAGTGCCAGTTCAGTTAATTAATTCAAACAATTTTCTCTCTAATCTCTAAAACATTTTCATATTTAAGACAATAAATGAGGTACTTAAGGGGCTCCCTCATTGTTGGTCATTAATATGCAAGGGAATTAAAAATTACCCCTAGTCTTCAGTGACATGAGTAATGTCTTTCTTTCCTTCCAGTGTTTCTGACCTGGACAAGGTTAAAAGCATGGTTTTTCTGTAAACTGAATTTAAGAAAATCCTATATTACAATTGCTTTACTTTACCCATGTAAGTGAAAATGCTTCCTTTACCTTCAGCAATAAATTTGACATGTAGCTTAATAGGTTATGCCAATTTAAAGATTAAATTAGGTAATAATAGCTTTGCACTTTGTAATTAGTTTAGAAAAATAATGATTTTCTTTTCCTTGAACAAATACAGTATGTTAATGGTTAATGTAGTTGGCAATGTGATGACTCCAGTAACTTTGACACTAATTGACGATTGTATTACATGTTAAAATAAGGAGTCAGCATGAACAAATTTTCATGGGGTTTGTAGGAAAGCAAAGCTATTTACTCACAAACCTACTTTTTTTTCCATTTGAACGATTGGTATAATTTCATAAAAGGTTAATATATGATCTTCAGGGTAAAGTTTCATAGCATTTCATGCCATTGACTCTGAATTATCAAGTTAAAACAAAGCAGAAAAACAACTTTTTCTGTAAAGCAAAATCAGTCACCTATTTGTCAGTATATAAACCTAATTGTTCAATTTCCTAAATTGACTATCTCTAAGTGGGGACAATAGTGCAATTAAAAAAAAAACTAGGCTTTTAATTGTTCATAATATCATAATATTTTGTGTTTACATAGCCCTCAACCCAAAATCTTCTATATCATTTTATAGCCATTGTAAATTTAATCTTCTTAATGTATATACTGTAAGTGTAATTTTGAAATGCTAAAGAAGAATCTATATATTTTGGGTAGGGTAGCAGAATTATGCACAACAAACTGTCCATAATTGAGGCAGCAAAGAGCTAATTCCCATATATTCTAGGGACATATCTATTACAAGGTCATTTTTGTCTTTGGCTATTTGAAAGCATTAATGTTTCAGCTCTAAACAAAAAGTTCCTTTAATATTTTTCTCATTTGTTGTTTTCTAAATGTTTAGTCACTTACAACATGACTCAATGTTTTCCTCATCAAACTGCTAAAATTTGACACCTAAAATGCATCATTTATTTCTTTATTTGAAACATTTAGTTACCTTTATACCATCTTAATAAAAGTCAAAATTTTCATAGGGAAAAGCATGAATTAGTAAAACAATGTTGCTAGATATTTCAATTATATTGTTTAATATGTTGTTCATTAGATAATTAGGCTGTTTTAACAATATTACCTCATAACTCACAATTTTCAAAAATTGTTTGACATATATACATAAATATTTAACATATCTAATATGTTTTTTTGTAGCTCTCAGGGTTTATACATTTTTAAGAGTGTAGCTCATATTGTCTATTTTCAAACAGGTTTTTAAATTAAAAAATTAAGAAATCTTTTGAGATTCTTTTCCTCTGGTCACTAAGTGCTAATATGGTTTTGACATAAAAACTGGAGATGTGTTTCCCATTAACTGAAATAAATTGAATATTTATAAATTAAAACATTTAAAACCCATCAAGATATTCTATTTAAAAGAAAAACTTAATTATTTTTTAAAAATAAAACATTAATTACTTTCTAGTTATGTTTCTATTTAAATACAGATACTTTAAAAATAAATTTTTCCAAATATTATTCAAATAGATAAAACCCCAAGAGTCTTCATTTAGATGGATAAGCACTGAAGTCACAGTGTCACAACAGGTTAAAATGTTTTGTGTTGATTCAGAGAAGACAGACATCTGAATTATAAGGTGCCTATTTGCATTTATGTTACTCAATCTGAGCAACCTCTAACTTCTCATCTCTGTTTTGCTTTGTTTCTTCTTCCTTAGTTCATGGACTGTTTTATTCTAAAAATGACAATTTAAAAACGTTAACGGAATGTTTAAAAACACTAATAACTTTTAAATAATGTAGAGTGTTAACCCTAAGTGAAAAGCAATAAACTTTTATTTAAGATTAAAAAAAGAAGAAGAAAGAGAGTAAAAGCTATTTAGAAAGCACTGATTCAGGCAGAAACCCCAATAGCATTTCAGTTAGGGGGGTGAAGGCAAGCTGTTTTTATGAGAAAGGGAAGGGAAATAATTATGTAAATAGAAGGAAGTAATTTCTAGTGGTGTTAATAAGTCAAGAAAAAAATTTCTACAGGTACAAATAAGCTAAATTATTCTTTAACTATATATAGTAATACTAATTCTAAATAATGTTTTAATTTTCAGTGTGGTGGTTAAAATGTCTGCTTTCCTGTTAGCTTTTCAAAAGTTGTTTGGAATACAATGTTGCTTTGGCTAAGTCCAAATGTTATTTTGCCCAGTTTAAACACTAGGACGGTTGAGGAGTAAAATGTGCAACACAGTTCCTTTGGGATGGTAGCTCTAAACCCATTTTGAAGTGGGTACCCTTTATATTATTTTTGATAGAAAAAAGAAATAAAAATAGGAAAGATAAATACAAATTCAAGATGGCAGTATTTTCCAAATATTCTATTGATAGGGGTGATAATCAAATTTTAGTTGAACACATTTTAATATATTCTTTAATAATAAATTAATAGTTAGCTTTTAAAATAGTTTAGTACTCTGTAATTCTTTTAATTTTGAATTAATTATTTTTAATTTTTTTAATTTTTATTGATTTTATAAAGAAAGGAAAGAAGAGACAGAGAAACATCAATTTGTTGTTCCACTTATTAATGCATTCATTTGTTGATACTTTTTTCTTTTTTTTTTTCTGAAGTAAGAAGCGGGGAGGCAGAGAGACAGACTCCCGCATGCGCCCGATCTGGATCCACCCGGCATACCGACTAGGAGGCGGTGCTCTGCCCGTCTGGGGCCCTTGCTCTGTTGCAACCTGAGCCATTCTAGCACCTGAGTCGGAGGCCATGGAGCCATCCTCAGCACCCGGGCCAACTTTGCTCCAATGGATCCTTGGCTGCATAATGGGAAGAGAAAGACAGACAGAAAGGAGAGGGGGAAGGGTGGAGAAGCAGATGGGTGCTTCTCCTGTATGCCCTGGCTGGGAATCGAACCTGGGACTTCCACACGCTGGCCCTATGCTCTACCACTGAGCCAACCGGCCAAGGCAATTTGTTGATTCTTGTATGTGTCCTGACCGGGGATTGAACCTACAATGTTGATGTATTGGTATGATATTCTAACCATCTGAGCAAGTTAGTCAGGACCATCAAATTAATTATTAATGCTACTTGTCTAAAATATGAAAATGTATAAGAAAAACAAATAATCTCACTACCACTTCCCTTACCATCCTAATCACCAGTTTTTAGGTGGCTTTAATAGCTGCATAATCTAACAGGGTAGATAGAGTAAATATAATTTATTCAATCATTGTGCTAATGTTAATAGGTCATGCTAGAGTCATTCCCAATAAAATTGTAATAATTCACAGTATTCCTAAAATGTAAGAAAATATTTATTTTCCCCATTTTTCAAATTTTCTAACACTAGAAGATGACATTGGTCATCATGTTTTGCTATTTTTTATTACTTGAGTGTATAAAATAGTCCTTGTATTATTGGCTTTATTTGCTTCTGTTTTTCTAGCCACTAGTGAGTTATCTTTTTAAAATAATTTATTGATTATTTTGATTTTATCCTTTGTGAATTATCAGATTCTTTCCTTTTACTTGTATAGGTTATATTTCTAAGATATATCATCATAGTATATTTTTAAGTGCTCCTCAGAGAAATAGAACCAGTAGGATACATATGAAGAAAAGAGATTTATTTTAAGAAATTGGCTCATGTGATTATGGAAGCAGAGAAGTCTGAAATTTTTATGGTAGGTTGGCTGGCTGGAAGTTGAAATAAGAATTAAATTTGCAGTATTGAGTCTGAAATTCATGGGGCAGGACAGCAGCCTGGAAACTTAGGCATCACTTTTATGTTAGACTCTTGAGATGTAACACTTTTTACTAAGGGACATCTCAGATTTTGCTTGCAAAGGGTTTAACTGATTGAATAAAACATACTCACATTATGGAGGGTAATCCACTTTACTTAAAGCAAATTGATTGTAAATGCAATTCACACCTACAAAATACCTTAACAGTAATAGCTAGCATAGTGGTTGACAAAACAACTGGGTAAACTCACACACACACACACACACACACACACACACACAAACACACACACACACATACTGCTGTATTTGCATATGTCTTTCATTCATTCATTCTGACTGCTGTATGATAGATAGTCCGCTGATTGAATTTTCTAGTTTATTCTTTACCAATTTTTATGCATTTAAGTTATTCTTGTTTATTTTGCTACTGTTATTTTTAATAGGTGTTACAATATTTCTTAGCTAACTAGTACATTTCTAAAATGAAGAATAGGGAATTAAGCCTTGCCCTTTAACATGTCATAATCTGTTATAAACCTGTTCAATTTAAGACAGTGTGGCATAGGGATAAATAAACTGATTTAGTGAATAGAAGTGGGAATCCATCCATATATGGTATTTTAGGGACACGTCATATTATTTGGGAAAGGAAGGACTTTTTAGGAAATAGAAAGGGAAAAAGTTATTATCCATATAAAGAAAGATAAATTTAATTTTAATTTCCTATCTTAAGGAAAAATACACTAAAGAAAATTAAAAGATAATTTACAAATTAGAATAGATTCTGTTATATACAATTAAAAATATTATCAATAGCCCTTGCTAGTTGGCTCAGTTAATAGAGTTTGGCCCAGCATATGGATGTCCTGGGTTCAATTCCCGGTCAGGGCACACAAGAGAAGCAAAAATGTGCTTCTCTCCCCCTTCCTATTCTACTTCTCTTTCTCTCTTTTCTTGCCATAGCCAGTGGCTTGATTAGTTCAAACATTAGGTTGAGGCACTGAGGATATCTCAGATGGTGCCAGAAGGTCAGCTTCAGACACTAAAAATAGTTTGGTTGATTCAAGTATTGGCCCCAGACAGTGATTGCTGGGTGGATTCTGGATGGGGAGCATGCAGGATTCTGTCTCACTATCTCTCTTCACTTAAAAATAAAATTTATCAATATAAAAAAATACACTAAACAAATTAGTAAGAACACAAATAACTCAAAAATACAAGGATAAGAGATATACATAAACATTTTTCAAAGGAAAATTATACAAAGCAATGCTAAACATTATTTTAATACATGAAAATTCAAAATCACACACCAAAAACATTAATCATTAAATTACTTATTTTTATAATGTGATATTCCTTTACCTCATCAAATGATATAAAACATTATATAGTAGGGATATTGTTCTATGCCTGTAGTATGTGTATTACACATATTTTTCTAGTATATTATTTACTTTTTTCTTTTTATTTTAATATTTTATAATTTTTGGTAATTATGCTTATATTTGATGTAGTAGATTTTTCTCTGTCACTGATGTTACACATGTATTATAATTATTAATTATAAACAAAAAAATCATTCAAAACCACCATGAAAGTATCCTATTAAATGATAAAATATTTAATATATATTCAGTAAAATCTAACAAAATTCAAGATGACAACTTTCCCCAATATTATTGAACACTGACTTTATGTTCTGTTTAAGTGAAGACATATGCAGAGTATTAGCTGTAGCTATCTACCTTCTCACTGAATTTTTAGAAAACATCATTTTACAGAGGATGAAATAACTATTTTAATTATAACTGTGTCTTGTTACCTGGACTTCATTTTTCAAAAATACTCTGACTCAGATTAATCAGTTAGAAATTCCAAATATACCCTATATATCAGCTGAATTGATTCTCTTTGAGAAAGAAATAAAATTTCCTTAAACTTTTATTACAACATATTGAAAAATACATTGACCTCCATATGATTTCTTAAATCTTTAAGAGGAATATGTTCTTATAATCATATACATCTTATAAATTCTGCTTTTGCTAAATTAGTTCAATTAGCCAATCATATGCCATTACATTTGGGCTGTCCTTGTTTTTCACCACATTTGCCGAACCATAAAACTTTGGCCTTTAATTTTTGTCTGTGCATTCAAACACACACACTTACACACATAAGCACACACATCTACAGCCATGGATAGGCCAACAATATGCAGGGTGCTATAGGGAATGTCAGGAGGCAAGGAAGATTCAGAGTGTATATTATCTCAATTTAAAGTGCCCATATTCTGATCATTACCTCCTATTTTCTAGCTCATTTCCTCTAACAGCCCAACTCAAATGATCCTTAAAACAAATTTGGACCTTCTTCAATCTTTAAATTCTTTCTGGTTTTCACTGCCCTGTGCTTCATACACTTTACTTCTTATCCACTGTACATCACGACAAAAATTATTATAATCACCTCATTACATATAGCTCTCAAATCCTTTTTAGCTTCCTAGTTCTCACTAGGATAAATCAGAATCCTGGGTAAACCTAAAATTTTACTCTCTCTTTATATGTACTTACACAGGTAAACATAAGTAAGAGAAACATGGATTGCATGCATGTTAAATTTATGATATAAACGTCATTTGAGCCCTAAGTAGCTGGCAATTAGATTACAATTGAATTTAGGCATTCACAACTCTACTTTCCTAATTATTTCATAATGTATCCTCTTTCATCAAACTTCAGTACTTCCTTAGCCCTGGCCAGTTGCCTCAGCGGTAGAGCATCAGCTGGGCGTGTGGAAGTCCCGGGATTGATTCCCCGCCAGGGCACACAGAAGAAGTGACCATCTGCTTCTCCACCCTTCCCCCTCTCCTTTCTCTGTCTCTCTTTTACCCACCCGCAGCTAAGGCTCCATTGTATCAAAGTTGGCCCAGGAACTAAGGATGGCTCCATGGCCTCCCCCTCAGGCACTAGAATGGCTCTGGTTGCAATGGATCAATGGCCTAGATCGACAGAGCATCACCCCTTGGTGGGCATGCCCAGTGGATCCTGGTCGGGGGCATGCGGGAGTCTGTCTTCTGCCTCCCAGCTTTTCACTTCAGAAAAAAACGAAATAAAAAGAAATCCAAAAAATCCCACAAAACTTCAGTAGTTTCTTGCCCATCATCAAACTAGTGATATTGTTGTTTATTTCACTGAATCTCTCACCATAGCATCTGTCTACGTTTAGTCTATACTTTTTTTTGTTTGGTATTTTTCCAACGTTAGAAGCAGGAGGCAGAGAGACAGAGTCCAGCATGCGCTCAACCAGGATCCACCGTGCATGCCCTCCATGGGGTGATGCTCTGCCCATCCGGGCCATTGCTCCATTGCAACCAGAGCCATTCTAGTGCCTGAGGGGGAGGCCATGGAGCCATCCTCAGCGCCCGGGCTAACTTTGTTCCAATGGAACCTTAGCTGTGGGTGGGTAAGAGAGAGAGACAGAGAAAGGAGAGGGGGAGGGGTGGAGAAGTAGATGGACGCTTCTCCTGTGTGCCCTGGCCGGGAATCAAATCCGAGACTTTCACATGCCTGGCTGATGCTCTACCACTGAGCCAACTGGCCAGGGCCCATACCTTTCTTGAACTATCCTTTCTCAGAGATAAGGCCAGTCACTTTACCCATATGGTATTTATCATGTATTTAACTAGTTTACTCCATGAAACTTTTATTTCCTCCTGCATCTTTAATATTTATGTTTCTGCTGGATAATTCCTGTAAGCGTCAATGAACTAACATTTCCCAACCTTAAAAATTTGCAATGTCAGTTATGATCAATATGGAGTAGCTGGAATCATACTAATATATGATTATACAGTAAGATAATATTATTCTTACTGTTATTAATTATAAAAGATAGTCAAAATATAGAAACAACTGCTTGCTAAATTTACACAATAGTTGGAAAGTCTATAGACAGTGATGCAAATAAATAGAAATAACAATGTCAGTGATTTCTTATGTTTACCCAGAGCATTTTCCAGAGAGTATCGAATAAGAAATGTAAAAAAGAACAGGGAATTCAAATCACAACTATAGTTCTGGATTCAGGAAACAAAGATTAGAGGTGAGAGCTATCTTGATGTTTTGGACCCTGCCTGGGTGAGAATCCAACAAAGTGGAATTTGTGGAACAGTAACGTAACCCTACATAGCTGTATAATAATTCAGACAGTTTCTTGGCTAGCCCCTATTCTACACACATGGTGAAATTCTAAGATGCTTAACAGAGAATAACTACTATATATGTATGTGGAATACCTACCAGAGATTTCAGAGGCTGCACAAGGCTGAAAATATATTGAGGCTTATGGATATCTAAAGTAGAACAAAAGCACTTTTTAAATTCACATGGCAGCGCTGGCCAGTTGGCTCAGTGGTAGAGTATTGACCTGGTGAGTGGATGCCTTGGGTTCAATTCCCAGTCAGGGCACACAGTAGAAGTGCCCATCTGCTTCTCCACCCCTCCACCTCTCACTTCTCTCTTTCTCTTTTCTCCTCCCCTCATGCTGCAATGGCTCAATTAGAGTTAGTCAGACCCTAGCACTGAGGATGGTTACATGGCTTCCGCCTCAGGCACTAAAGAATGGTGCCCGAGGCAACAGAGCATGGGCCCCATATGGGTAGAGAGAGCATCACCCTCTAGTGGGCTTTCCAGGTGGATCCTGGTGGGGGTGCAGGCAGGAGTCTGTCGCTGCCTCCCTCTTCTCACTAAACACACTAAAAAAATAATGCACATGGGGCATTTTTCAAAATAGATCATATACAGGTCATAAACAACTTTTGACAATTTTCAAAAATTGAATTTCTACAGTGCTTACTTTCTGACCAGTGTGAAGTTTAATTAGAACTAAATTACATAAAATTTTCTAGAAAATGTTTTTGAGAATTAAATAATATTCTATATAATCCATATTTTGAAGAAAAAAATCAGAATCGGTATTGGAAAACACTGAACAATAGCTGAAAATAATAAAAATACTATGTGTTAAAACTTGTAAAATGTAGTTGAAGTAGTCCTAAGTGGGAATTTATAGCTAAAAAATGCATATATTAGCAAACAATAATTGTTTAAAATAACTAATTTAAGCTTCCAATTTAGAGAGCTAGAAAGGTAAACAAAATTAAATTCAGAATATATAGAAGGCCATAAATAAAAGAATAAGAAATAAATGAATGAACTTATGTTAAGCAAAATAGAGAAGTCAATAAAACCATATTAGTTCTTTGAAAACTAATCAAATTTGTAAAGCTTTAATAAATCCAATTATACAAAAAAGAAAAGTAACAATTGAAAGTTTAGAAAAAATATATAGTTACTAGAAACATTTTCACAGAACTGTCACATAAAGAAGTTGAAAATATAATCCTATAGCTGCTAAAAAATTAATTCATAATTATAAATTTTTACAAAAAGAAAATTTTAAGCCATGATGACTTCAGTAAGGACTCATCCAAATACTAAAAAATAAATTAATAAAATTTTGCAAAGTTTCCAAAGTATACCAAAATAAGAACAATTATGAGAACAGCAAAAATTTGATACCAAAACCTTAAATAAACATTAAAGAAAGAAAAATAAAACCATACACCTCTCATGAGTCAACACAAATATCAATAAACTATTAAAAAGGAAAACAGAACAAAATGATATATAACAAGAAAGTTATACCACAATACAGCCATATTTGTTCTAAGAATAAAAATTATTTTATACTTTAAAAAAACATTTAATGTGATTTTGTAAAGTAAGAAAAAATTTTGATTTTCTTCACATATGCAAAAATACTATCTCATATTTTTAGATGTTATGATTGTGTATGTGAAAAATATGAAAAAATAAAAACATTTAGAAATCATAAGTAAATTTGCCAAGTTTCTGAATATAAGGTTAATATTTTAAAATATATTTCAGTTCATTAACAACTAAAATTTGAAAGTAATATTAAAATATTAGTGTATAATAGTCAAAAGTATTATGCCTTTTATTGTTAAACATGGTAACAATTGCAAATATATTGTTAGATTTAATATCTAATAATAAGTATAATGAAAGTTGTGCAAACATTGACAATAAAATATTAACCTGAGAATTCAATGATGACCTACACAAAAACAAGAATCAATTATGGTTTTTCTTTCTTTTAAATTAAATTTAATGGGATAACATTGATCAATAAGAGTACATAGGTTTTAAGTCAACATTTATATAACATTTGAACTGTTGATAATGTTGTATACCCATCACCCAAAGTCACATCATTTTCCGTTACCTTATACACTGCTCATAAAAACTAGGGGATCAGGGAATGTGCAGATACTCCAGCACTTTCAACTGCTTGTATAGTGCATTTTTACCAATGAAATAAAAGTTGGTTGCATCTCATTTGCATAACTGAACAACTTTCTTTGACTTGTCATTTGCTTTTCTGATGTTCTTGTTTAGTAAAAAAAATCAAAATCAAATCCTTCTTTTTTTATTGCTTCATATACATTCTGAAATATCTTTTAATTTTGTGAGTGTATTTGTCCCTGTTTACTCCCCTCCTCTCCTCCTTTACTACTTCTCCCCTGGTAACCACTTTACTTTTACCTATAACCATGAGTCTCATTTTATATTCTACACATAGGATATAAATTTTTTTTTATTATTATTATTTATTATTATTTTTAGCAAGGGGGTATAAGAACAGAAATAAGAAACATCAACTTGTAGTTGTGGCACTTAATTGTTTCTCATATGTGCCTTGAGCAAAAGACTCTGGTTGAAAGAGTGACCCCTTGCTCAAGCCAGAGACCTTGGGCTTAAGTCAGCGACCATGTAATCATGTCAATGATCTCGTGCTCAAGCCCATGCCCTTGCACTCAAGCTGATGAGCCTGTGCTCAAGCTGGAGGAACCCATATTCAAGCCAGTGACCTCAGGGTTTTGAACATGGGACCATAGTGTCTTAGGTCAATACAAATATTGATGGACTTACGACCTATGCAACTTACGACCATTCAACTTTATGACCACAATCGCTAGCCACAACTGCTCCGTGTCTGGCAGTGCAAGTGTTGCCCAGCTGGGCGTACGACAGTGAGAACCAGCTTCCGGCAGCACTACCATCTCCGCATGCACCATTTCAACTCTTATCCCAGACTTGGTACAGCAATTTGTGTTTTATGTCTTGGATATTTTTCATCAAACCCCTCCCAAGATGTCTACCAAGAGGAAATTGTCTTTGCAAATATTAAACCAGTTGTACTGGTAATACAGTGTTTTACTTAAACCTGATGAATGTAAAAATAAGAAACAAAATGGTGTAGAGATGATACAAATGGCATAAATGAACAAAGAAAATTATGATATATAACAATAATGAAAGAAAATAATGATAAAATATGACTGAAAGGTTTTTATAACATCATTTCACATAATTTCACTGTACATATAGCCTACTCAACTTACAATCAAATCGTGTTATGACCGGTCTGTCAGAAACAATCATGATCGTAAGTCTAACACTAGCTGTACTTTATTCATTGCACCACCACTGGTCAGGCTAAAAAATTTTATTTTATTTTATTTTTTTGTATTTTTCTGAAGCTGGAAACGGGGAGAGACAGTCAGACAGACTCCCACATGCGCCCGACCGGGATCCACCCGGCACGCCCACTAGGGGCGACGCTCTGTCCACCAGGGGGCGATGCTCTGCCCCTCCGGGGTGTCGCTCTGCCGTGACCAGAGCCACTCTAGCGCCTGGGGCAGAGGCCAAGGAGCCATCCCCAGCGCCCGGGCCATCTTTGCTCCAATGGAGCCTTGGCTGCGGGAGGGGAAGAGAGAGACAGAGAGGAAGGAGAGGGGGGGGGGGTGGAGAAGCAAATGGGCGCTTCTCCTATGTGCCCTGGCCGGGAATCGAACCTGGGTCCCCCGCACTCCAGGCCGACGCTCTACCGCTGAGCCAACCGGCCAGGGCCTAAAAAATTTTTTTTCTTTTAAAAAGTCAATATATTTAAGGTACTATTTCTATAAAAATATCTTTATTGACTCCATCAATATTAATCCAATTTAATACTTGTGAATGTGTGTATGTAAATTGACCACCTGGATTTATGTTTTATATGAAAATTCAAAAGACAGAATTTTCCCAAAATTGGTACTGTGCAAATTGTCTGTCTCCTACAATGCATGACAAATAAAACCAATTTGATCTGGCTTGTAGATCCAACTCTAAGAGGTATAATGAAAAACTTTTAAATAAATATGCATGAGAATACTTTCATATCTTAGATATTGACAAAGAGTTTTTAAATAAGACACAAAAGTCAATAACAAAAGAAACATGATTAATTATCCTTCAATAAAATTAAGCACAACTGTTTATCAAAAGTCACCATTAAGGCAGTTAAGATAAGTATAAATTACAGTCTGTGAGAAGATGCTACCAGTCTATATAGTTGAGAAAGAGATCATATCCAAAATATATGAGAAATCAAAAGAAATTATTTTTTTTAAATAGTCAATCCCATTCAATATAGACAACAGACTTGCACAGTCATTTTGCAAATGTGGGTTTCAAAATTATCAATGAACAAAACACATTCCACATCATTTTTTATGTGAAAAATACAGCCACCAGAATAGCTTAGTTTGAAAAGTGACAGTACTAAGTGCTGATGAGGATGTGGAGCAGATACAACACTCTTCCATTGTTATTCAAGTCATAGTTAAATGAACATATTTCCTAACACCTACAAGTCTATTTCAAAATATATTTTTAAAAATTGTATTAACATCCATAAAATAATTTGTACAAGAATGTCTATAGCTGTTTTATTAATAGTAATTTTAAACGTGAAACTATCCAAACATTCATCAGTAGCAGAATGGGTGAATAATTTATGATACAGTCATAAAATAGGTATTACACATCAGGATGCTACACAATGGAAAAATGAAACATTTCACAAAAACATGAATGAATTTATAAAGATATTTAATATACTTGCTATTAATTTTTATATACCTGTCTTCTGTTTTGGGGCTTCAGATTAGAGTCTTCTGCCATGTTTCTCAGACTTAACCTTATACCTCCCCTCCTAAGGTGTTTTTTGAACTTGGACTTCTTTCAAATCCAATATTTAGGGCAATCCAACTCTCTCTCAATTCCCAACTCATATCCAAGCATACTCTTTTTTATCCAAATCCATGGAGATTCTCAGGAGAGAAAGAAAAAAATTATTTGTTTAGTGATATTTACCTTCCTGAAATAGCAACTGCCTAACTGTTATTTAATCATGACTTCATTGCATTTCAAAATATACATAGCTATATCCTCATTGCCCCCAGACCTTTGCCATTGACTGGGTTATGTGCTTTTCTTCTTAAAAGGATTGTTTAAATTATTCTTATTCATGAAAATTTATGAAGATAATCTTTTTATAGATTTTTGAGATGGAAAATATAATCAAGGTATTAGTGAATATATATATTTGTTATATGGACTATATAAGAGGAAATTCACTGGCATCAGAAGATCAGTTAGAATACTAATTTATTTTTATAGGTTTGAGATATAGAATATCTAGATTATCTTATAAGTAACAGGAGAAAAAAAAGAGTTATCAATGCTATTCATCACTAAGAATAGATGAATAAAAATGAGTCATTTTACAGGGGAATATTTTTCTCTATAGAAAGAAAATGTTTAATAAGAATTAAGTTGGGAACATTAGGAAAGAAACCATTTCTGTTATTTTGAGGTCTTGCCTTTTCTAGAGATATAGTTAAACCTTTTAAACTGTTAAGTCACAAGTTACAAAGATAGCATGTTAATGCCTGATACCGTATCAAAGACATCTTTTCAGGCCTATCCAGAGTTCATGTTCATAAACATCAATTTAGATTGTCAGTTACACTTGCTCCTGAGAAATAGCATCAGTCACATTGTGTTAAATCACATGACTGGACATAAAATGACTGATAACATACAGATAGAACACATCCATATGTGTAAGTTTTATCAGAAAATTTTAAAATATGCCATGAGAATTTCATATAGGCCTCAAATACCAAGTATTTTAACATTACTTCATTCCACAAATAAGTTTCAACTCAGTTAAATAAACCAAATATAGTACATTAAAAAACCAAATTTAAAAGATCATCTTTTTCTCTCAAAAAAAAATATGGCTTTATGGAATTTTCTTATAGCAAGCGCCAAAGTACAGAATATTCAAAATTTTTAATGATTTCAAAGTAACATTTTATTTGAAATGATTTTACAGGTATCGTTAAGTTCAGAGTGCTCAGTTACCAGAATCTATTCATAGGAGCCAACCTCAATGGCAGTGAAAAAGTCATACTGAATGGGACTTTGCAAGACTAGTCTTATGAAATTCAGTTTATCATTTCTTTAAATAAAATTTATGAAGATTGCCATTCTAATTTTTTCATTTTCAATCTCCACTTTTTGTTATCTTTTGAGATGTCAAGAATGTAGTACCAGTAAGAAATATACTCACACTTACTTAAAAAATAGGGGTGCTTAATTAAAGAATATCAAACCTATATAAAAATCTTATTGAGATTTCACAGAAACTAGAAATCCATACAAGAAGTATCTGAGTCTCTCTTTTTATTTTTTTTTCCCCCTGAGGCTTCCCATCCTCTTTTCTGAAGACTACCTGCCTTCTTCTTTAAGGTGCAAGTCTTTGGTTTTTCATCAGTTCCTCTAACACAGGGGTAATCAACCTTTTTATACCTACTGCCCACTTTTGTATCTTTGTTAGTAGTAAAATTTTCTAATTGTCCACTGGTTTCACAGTAATGGTGATTTATAAAGTAAGGAAGCAACTTTACTTTATAAAGTTTATAAATCAGAGTTACAGCAAGTTAAAGCATATAATAATAATTACTTACCAAATACTTTATGTCAGATTTTCGCTAAGATTGGCAGAATAAATCTTTATAAAACAACTTACTATAGTCAAATCTATCTTTTTATTTATACTTTGTTTGCTCTGCTACCGCCCGCCATGAAAGTTGGAATGCCCACTAGTGGCAGTAGGGACCAGGTTGACTACCACTGCTCTAACATATTGTTTGGGATTGTTCAGAGGTAGACCTTTGTCTTAAGAATATATGCTTCTATGAATCCAATGCTCATCAGGGTGTAACAGATTCAAGTTTTGTTCTTAAATTTTATTTCCTGGGGAAAAAGTAAATTGGTGTAACATTATTCAAAGGTATATACAGCTTCAGAGCAAGTTTTCTAAGATAGTTAAGGTGGTGCCTAAGAGTGGTCACTTTTCTTACCCAGGGCCAAATACATTTTATCTTGGCAGAGCTGTAAAGTCTGATTCTGGCTTATTTTAGAGGATGGCTAAGAATTTTTATTAATCTTATATATACATCCATTTAATTTATCATACCATTCTTTCTTTTTTCAAATATTTTCCGAGTGTTAGACTAGAATTGATTTTTTTGAACCATGATTTTTAATCTATCAATTTTTTAGCATTCTTTTAATTAGCAAATTAATGATATGTTGTACTTGGGACTATGGTTTACTATTACCATAATCAGAGAATGTTTGGTCTCTTAGCAGCTCTAATATTTCTATGGAAAAGCATGCTTTAGTGGAGTATCATATTACAATGCAGATTCAAAATGGTTTTGGTTGACTAATGTTATAATTTAATGTTTATTTTTTTAGTTACTAATTTTGACAAAATTGGATAGATAAAAACTAAACCCCAAACAAAATGTCCTATGTCATTTTATACAATGTTAATGGCCTATTAGTTGTCAGGTATTTATAGTATTTGTGTTTTAAAGTCTATCATTTACTCTTCCTTTACACTTAATTTCATCATTCATTTGACAATTACACACTAATTTATGACCTTGAAGTATTATTGTGTGACTCTTTAGGAAATTTAGTCTTGTTTGCAATGATTTAATGAGTTGTGAATCATCCTATTATAGGAGATTTTGGAAGTTTCATTAGAAAATGTCAGGCTCTGAGGAGGGGTTGTAAATAGGCTGCCAGAAAAGGGAAGAGCAAACAGGAGATTGCATGATGGAAAACTCATCATTAAAATATGTACAAAAGAACCAATATCTGGTTGTGTAATGCACAGAAAACTCTGATGAGAGCTAATAACACTTTCCATGTGGTATTATTCTCTTTTCCTTTCATTTTCCCTCTCGCCTTGCCCAACAAAAGAGGGATCAGAGCAGCAATGTTTGAGCGCTGAAAGGAGAAATGAGAGGAAACATCACACTCCCCTCTTTTTCAGAGCCTCACCACACTGTAAGGTCAAGTGGTCCAAGGAAAGGCACACGGAAGTGAATAAGAAGGTACATTTTTAATTTAAATAATAACTCAGTAAAATGCTTGCCTTTGCTTCATCTTCTCTTTTTCTATTTTAATATCTCAGATAATGTTTGAATGTATTACAGACTAAGCTTCCCTATTTATTAATTGAGAATAACTCCATGAAGAGTTTACTTTTCTATGACTTTCTGCTTTTAACTACCCTTTTGTATATTCTGACTATTCTTCAAAATTCTGATGTATGAACTTTAGACCCCTGAGTAAGAAAGAAGTATGCACCCTGGGGAGACAGTTTCTGATGACCTGATCATAAATACAGGAAGGGTAGGCCTTCCCAGAGGACAGAAAAAGGTCACCAGCACACTGGAAATACTTCAGGATCTCCTCCTAGGCTGTATGTGGTCCCTCCGATGTGAGATATTATAACTAATTATTGACAATTCATCTCTTTGCTTTTCTGCCATATCAGAGCTTACCTTTCAAGCTTCCCATGACACTTACTATAAGCAATAAGGGGAATCTCCCAGAAGGGACCCATACTTCTTGAATCATGGAGAAGAATCTGAATATAAAAATTAGACTTTAACTTCAAACAAATAATTACAAAGATCATAATCTATGATCAATACGCTAAATATGTGTTTGGCATAAAGTTTTGAAAAAATATTAGCAAATATTTAAGATAAGAATATTTTGCATAAAAATCAAATTGAGATATTATCATGAAACTATAGTATTTGTGCTCAGAAGCACCCTACACACTTACTCATCAAGAATCAAAAGGGATTAAGTGTGCTGTGCCCTTTAGATGGGTGTTTGCTCTGTTGTATGTCAGAGTCCCATATTGTTCTTATAACATTTTTTACAAAGTGACACATAGATGTATTAACTGTGGTTCTTTAGAAAAACAGAACTAATATATAAGTAAAGAGATTTATTGCGAGGAATTGGCTTATGCACTATGGAGGCTAAGTAATCCCAAATTCTGCCATTGAAAAACTAGAGAGCCAGGATGGTCAATGGTATGAATTTCAGTCTTAAAGCCAGCAGGCTCAAAACCCAAGAAAAACCAGCTTCCAGCTTGAGTCCAAAAGTAGGAAAAGACCAATGTTCCACTTAAAGCTGCTATATAGGAGTTCTTTCTCAATTTTTTGTTCTAGCCTTCTCTTTCATTGACTGAATGAGATTCATTCATATTGGGGAGGGCAATCTATTTGCTTAATCTGCTAATTCAATTGTTAATTTCATCCAGAACCACTCTTACACCACTCCTAGAATAATGTTTGATCAAATGTCTGGACACCATAAAATTAACTATCACAGTAGGCATAATCCAGAGGTCACAATCTTATAAATCTTTGGCACTATGGCACTTAATAAATTCATTCAAGTACACAACAGTGACTCAGGTTAAATCTCAATTCTCAAGGATCTAACATTTTAATTGGGGAGTAAACAGTAAATTAGTAAGTATAACTAATGTGTTCATATTCAACTTTTTAACATATTTGGCTTTATTGTAGCCTTACCAGCCAAATCCCTAAAAAGTGTGGCAAGCCAGACTCTTCTCAGAACTGTCTAGTTACTTGACAGCCAGTCTTGAGCAACTCTGATAGAAATCTTGTAAATGTCATACTTGAGGATTTCAGGACATAGAAAGGTCATATATAAGTCATTATCTACTTCCCATAGTCCCTTCCAGAACTTATGTCCAGTAGGATTTCCAAGTCCTGTAATTAGGACACAGCTGCCTAGGCCAGATAGCTCAGTTGTTTAGAACATCATCCTGAAGTGCAGAGGTTGCCAGTTCGATCCCTGGTCAAGGCACATACAGAAACAGCTCTATGTTCCTGTCTTTCTCTATCCTTTCTCTCTCACTGAGATCAATTTTTTTTTTTTTAAAAAAGAATATAGATAGCTAAGACTCCTGTCAAAACCTAAATGTTAACAAAAAGCAGCAACACTTTCCTATTCATGTCCCCCAGAAAAATGGAGAAAAAAAGAGTGGACACAGCTCATCTGCTAACAAAAATATCAGATCAGAATAATGTAAGCAAATGCATTTATTTAAGAAAATCTCTTAAGAAAAGGAGACTCAATGACAATATGAATTGTAACCATAGTGTTAAGATTAGAGAAAACAAATTAATACAATTTTCCTATAAACTTATCAAAATTAAAATTTTAATCTAAAAATATATCTGTTTCACAGGAACCTTAATTTATTTATTTTTATTTTCAGAGGCTTGTATACAGTAAATACAGGCTGGGGAAAAATTCAGTTTATAGTTATTCTTATGAAAAATAGTACAATGAATAAACAGCAATACAAGAATAAACTTTATATGATGGATGAAGACTTGACTTAGGAGGGTGAAAACACAATATGGTTTACAGAAAGGTGTTGTAGAATTGGCATCTGGCACCAGAATGTTAACCAGTGTCACCCCAACACATTCAATAAAAAAAGAATAAACTGGCCTGACCAGGCAGTGGCGCAGTGGATAGAGAGTTGGACTGGGATGCTGAGTACCCAGGTTTGAGACCCCGAGGTCGCCAGCTTGAGCGCAGGCTCATCTGGCTTGAGCAAAATAAAAAAATGCTCGCCAGCTTAGACCCAAGGTTGCTGGCTCAAGCAAAGGGTTACTCGGTCTGCTGAAGGCCCACGGTCAAGGCACATATGAGAAAGCAATCAATGAACAACTAAGGTGTCGCAACGAAAAACTGATGATTGATGCTTCTCATCTCTCTCCGTTCCTGTCTGTCTGTCCCTATCTATCCCTCTCTGTCCCTGTAAATAAAAAATAAATAAAAACTTAAAAAAAAAGAATAAACTGTTTTGTGTACTCACAACTGTAAACCTACTTCTCTGCCTCACTCTCTCTATATATAAAATATGAGTATAAAACATTTTGTTTTAAGTATTTTGTGACCAAAATTATGAATTAAAAAGAAAGCAAATAGGAATACATTAAATTATTTTAATTATTAAATTTAATTTTGCCTAGGCAAATTTAAGAAAATATTTATTTTATTTCTTTCATTAGTATAACATTGAAATATTTCTATTATACTAAATTATATCAAGAGACAGTGTTTTTTAAATCTGTTTAATTTGCTTAACAACATTTGTGTTGCTTGCTCTGGGTCAGTGTTTGCAAGATCTGAGACTAATTGCCCAAAGTGAGTGGTTTAATTAAAATCTATTTTATTTTAGTTGTAATTGTATCTAATAAAGTATATCTAACTTAACTATTCACCATAGGAAGATTTTATTTTTTAAGTCAAGCATCATAAATTATTTCCATCCAAAATGACACTAGAGCCTGACCAGGTAGTGGCACAGTGGATAAAGCATCCGCCTGGGATGCAGAGGACCCAGGTTCAAAACTCTGAGGTTACCAGCTTGAGCATGACTCATTTGCTTGAGCCTGGGCTAAGCAGCTTGAGTGCGGGGTCACTGCCTTGAGCAAGAGGCCACTGGCTCTGCTGTAACTTTTTGTTCAAGGCACATATGAAAAAGCAGTCAATGAAGGTGACTCCTTCATTGGAGCAACTAAGGTGCTCCAAATTGATGCTTCTCAACTATCTTCCTTTCTGTCTGTCTGTCCCTATCTGTCCCTCTCTCCGTCTCTCTGTATGTGTCTCTCTCATTAAAAAAAAAAATGACATTAGAAAAATTATTGAGATGACGTCAGAGTAATGGCGGGGTAGGAAGCGATACCGATAAATCTCCCCCAAAACTCAACAAGATCTTCAACCAGAAACAGAAAAACCTATACTTGGAGCCTCCAGATGCTTCGCAATACACCCAAAGGTATGGTCGAGTGAAAAATTGGCTAAATATATAACCAAACCCCGAAGGAAAAAGGGAGTAAGAAATGCTCCGCTTTCCTCACTAACCTAAACAGGGCGGCTTTCTCTGGTAACTGTGAATATAGAAACTGAGGTGGGCAAAGAGGGTGAATAGATCCAGGCCGCAGCACAAACAGCCGAACCAGGCTGTGGCACGGAGATCCAAGCCTAGGAAAAACTGATCCTGTGGCAACCCGGGCAATACAAGCTAACACTCGCGCCAAACCCAAACAAAGAAAGACAAGCGGGGCAGCCATTTTACCCGATCTCCTGGTCGGCGCATGGGCAGTTAGTGGGCGAGAGATTTCTTCCTAAGCCCCGGGAGTGGGTGCCCGTGTTCCCCCACAGAGAGATAGAGTCAGAGGCCTTTCTGTGGGCCGAAAGTAGAATCTCTGGGCAGCCCCAGTGCCCTGGGAAAGCCGCGCACGGGAGGGAGCGAGAACTAATTCCAACGGTGGAAATTTTCCGTGCTGGTGGGGGTTGCACTCAGAGGGAAACGTGGCCGGCCTCAAATCCTGGCCTGCACGCGCAGATAGTGAGTGAGAGATTCCTCCGAGTGCCTCGGCAGTGCGCGCCCGTTTTATCGCACAGAGGGGAAGAGTCAGGGGCCTTTGTGTGGGCCAAAGCAGAATCTCGGGCCACCCCAGCGCCTTGCAAAAGCCACGCATGGGGACGGAGCGAGAGCCAATTACAACACTGCAACTTTTCCATGCGGTTGGGGGTTTCACTCAGAGCGTGAGACTGCTGGCTGGATATCCCGGTCTGCGCGCGCAGATAGTGAGCGAGAGTTTCCTCCAAGCGCCCTGGAAGTGGGCGCCCGCCTGTGTTACCGGACAGAGTGGCAGAGCCAGAGGTCTTTGAGTGGGGGGAAACCCCGCCTGATTATGCTAGCGGCTCTGACTGACTGAGCCTTACCCAGAGCCCTGTGCTGAGTGGAAATAGAGTGGGGAGTTGCCAGCTCTTTGAGCCTCTTACTATCCAGGCAGAGGCAGCAGCAACCCCATAGCTGGATTATCAGGCTACTAATTGAGGAAGGAAAGACTAGGAGAAAGGCTCCAGGAACACGGAGCTAATGAACCTCGACTGCCAACGAGACTAAAGCACAATACATGACATCGCCATAGAGACATATCAACTGCAAACCTCTACCTGAGCATGCCAAAGGGGCAGAACCCGGGGTACAGAGTCACCGACCAGGAAGAGGGAGAGAAAAGAAAAAGCAAGAAGATAACCACTCAAAATCAAGAATAATCTGCAGACTTTATAACCTATCCCATTTTATTATATTTGTTCGTTTGTTTCTCTTATCTTCATTCTTGATATTTTTTTTCCTCCTCAAATTTGGCCGATTAACTCTCTGCCGGTCTTACTCTCTCCTCTCCTTGAACTACACTACCCATAAGTGTTACATCTCCCATTATCTTTTCTCTCCTCTTCCTTTCTCTCTATGAGGGTTGCACTCCAAAACTCTTAACTCTCTCTCTCTCTCTCTCTCTCTCCTCTTTTTTCTTTTTTCTTCTTTTAGTGGTTCCCTCTTTTTTTCTCTCTCTCTCTTTCTTTTCTCCCTCTATATTAGGTTCTTCCTTTCTCCTTTACATCTCCTCTCATTCAAACCTCAATAACAAACAAATTATCTTATCTGGGACTCAAACTTATGTTTGTGGCATTTTGGGGGGTTTTTACTTCACCTTTTTAACTCATTAGCAGTGCTCCCATCCCTGGCTCTCCATTTTATCTAGTTCTTGTTCCACTAAATACAATAGTAATTTTTTAATTTGTCCCCCCATTTTTCTATTTTCCTCTTATTCCTCTCATCATAACTCTTAGACAACCAACACCTAAAAGCAAATCATTTTATTCTTGACCCAAATTTTTTTCTTATTTGCTTTTTGTGGGTCCATACTCCCTTCTTTTTTCTTTTTTTTTACTCTTTTTTTTTCTTTTTTTTGCCCCTTTATTACTTTTCCCCAATTCAGGCCCTCCATTACAGGCATTGTTTGTTATAATTCACAGTTTACTACAAGATTTTCTCAAGAAAGAGGGGAGAGGAGAGGAGAGGAAAAAAGGAGGGGGGGAATAATTTCCTTTTTTAAAAATTTTTATTTTATTTTATTTTTCTTTATTTCATTATTAATTTTTTTTAAAAAAAAACAACTCTTCGATTTTTTATTTTTTTAACTATTTATTCTTTATTAAATCTCATTAATACTATCAACAAAACCACCCTCAGATGCCATTAAGGAAGATAAAATCAAATATCATGGATACAAAAGAAAGAGAGGTAACACAGCTAGATGAGGAAAAATCTATGGAGAAAACATTTAATATATTGGAAACCTTGGAGCTAAATGACAGAGAATTCAAGATAGAAATCCTAAAAATCCTCCAAGATACACAAGAAAACACAGAAAGGCAATTTAGGGAGCTCAGAAAACAACCCAATGAACACAAAGAATATATGTCCAAGGAAATTGAAACTATAAAAACAAATCAAACAGAGATTAAAAACTCAATTCATGAGCTGAAAAACGAAGTAACAACCTTAGCTAATAGAACAGGTCAGATAGAGGATTAGTGAAATAGAAGACAAGCAACTTGAGGCACAACAGAAAGAAGAAGAAAGAGACTCAAAAATTTAAAAAAATGAGATAGCCCTACAAGAATTATCTGACTCCATCAAAAAGAATAACATAAGAATAATAGGTATATCGGAGGGAGAAGAGAGAGAAAATGGAATGGAGAACATACTCAAACAAATAATAGATGAGAACTTCCCAAGCCTGTGGAAAGAACTAAAGCCTCAAGTTCAAGAAGCAAACAGAACTCCGAGTTTTCTTAACCCCAACAAACCTACTCCAAGGCATATCATAATGAAACTGACACAAACCAACAGCAAAGAAAAAATTCTCAAGGCAGCCAGGGAAAAGAAGAATACAACATATAAAGGAAGGCCCATTAGATTATCATCAGATTTCTCAGCAGAAACTCTACAAGCTAGAAGAGAGTGGACCCCAATATTTAAAGTCCTGAAAAAGAGGAACTTTCAGCCACGAATACTATACCCATCAAAGCTATCCTTCAAATATGAAGGAGAAATAAAAACATTCACAGATACAGAAAAGATGAGGGAATTTATCATCAGAAAACCCCCACTCCAGGAATTACTAAAGGGGGTTCTCCAATCAGATACAAAGAACAAAAAAAACCAGAGCCACAAGTAAAAGCTCCAAGAAGAACACAAAGAACACAATAAAACCAAATTTAAACTGTGACAACAACAAAAAGAAAGTGGGGGAGAAGATGGAGATTAACAGTAGCAAAGGACGATGGAGTGCAAAAGTACTCACAAAATAGTTCGCTACAATTAACAGTGTAGGGACCCTTTTCATTACTCAAAGGTAACCACCATTGAAAAAACCACCACAGAAGCACATGAGATAAAAGAGATAGCAACAGAGGATAGATGTATGGAATACAACCAAATAAAAACAAAAGATAGAAAAATGAAAGAGAAGGATCAAACAAGACACAAAACTAACAGAAAGCAAGATATAAAATGGCAATAGGGAACTCACAAGTATCAATAATTACACTAAATATAAACGGATTAAACTCACCAATAAAAAGGCACAGAGTAGCAGAATGGATTAAAAAAGAAAATCCAACTGTATGCTGCCTACAGGAAACTCATCTAAGTAACAAGGATAAAAACAAATTCAAAGTGAAAGGCTGGAAAACAATACTCCAAGCAAATAATATCCAAAAAAAAGCAGGTGTAGCAATACTCATATCGGATAATGCTGACTACAAGACAGGAAAAGTACTCAGAGACAAAAATGGCCATTTCATAATGGCTAAGGGGACACTGAATCAAGAAGACATAACAATTCTTAATATATATGCACCAAACCAAGGAGCACCAAAATATATAAGACAGCTACTTATTGATCTTAAAACAAAAACTGACAAAAATACAGTCATACTTGGAGACCTCAATACACCGCTGACGGCTCTAGATTGGTCATCCAAACAGAGAATCAACAAAGATATAGTGGCCTTAAACAAAACACTAGAGCACCTGGATATGATAGACATCTACAGGACATTTCATCCCAAAGTGACTGAGTATACATTTTTCTCCAGTGTACATGGATCATTCTCAAGAATTGACCATATGTTGGGCCACAAAAACAACATCAGCAAATTCAGAAAAATTGAAGTTGTACCAAGCATATTTTCTGATCATAAAGCCTTGAAACTAGAATTCAACTGCAAAAAAGAGGAAAAAAATCCCACAAAAATGTGGAAACTAAACAACATACTTTTAAAAAATGAATGGGTCAAAGAAGAAATAAGTGCAGAGATCAAAAGATATATACAGACTAATGAAAATGACAATACGACATATCAGAATCTATGGGATGCAGCAAAAGCAGTGATAAGAGGGAAGTTCATATCACTTCAGGCATATATGAACAAACAAGAGAGAGCCCAAGTGAACCACTTAACTTCCCACCTTAAGGAACTAGAAAAAGAAGAACAAAGAAAACCCAAAACCAGCTGAAGAAAGGAGATAATAAAAATCAGAGCAGAAATAAATGAATTAGAGAACAGAAAAACTATAGAAAAAATTAATAGAACAAGGAGCTGGTTCTTTGAAAAGATCAACAAAATTGACAAACCCTTGGCAAGACTTACCAAGGAAAAAAGAGAAAGAACTCATATAAACAAAATCCAAAATGAAAGAGGAGAAATCACCACGGACACTGTAGATATAAAAAGAATTATTGTAGAATACTATGCAAAACTTTATGCCACTAAATTCAACAACCTAGAAGAAATGGATAAATTCCTAGAACAATACAACCTTCCTAGACTGAGTCAAGAAGAAGCAGAAAGCCTAAACAGACCTATTAGTAGAGAAGAAATAGAAAAAAAACATTAAAAACCTCGCCAAAAATAAAAGTCCAGGCCCTGACGGCTATACCAGCAAATTTTATTAAACATTCAAAGAAGACTTGATTCCTATTCTACTCAAAGTCTTCCAAAAAATTGAAGAAGCAATACTTCCAAACACATTTTATGAGGCCAACATAACCCTCATACCAAAACCAGGCAAGGATGGCACAAAAAAAGAAAACTACAGACCAATATCTCTAATAAATACAGATGCTAAAATACTAAACAAAATACTAGCAAATCGAAAACAACAACATATTAAAAAAATAATACATCATGATCAAGTGGGATTCATCCCAGAATCTCAAGGATGATTCAACATACGTAAAAAGGTTAACGTAATACAACATATCAACACAACAAAGAACAAAAACCACATGATCTTATCAATAAATGCAGAAAAGGCTTTTGATAAAATACAACACAATTTTATATGTTTGAGACTCTCAACAAAATGGGTATAGAAGGAAAATATCTCAACATGATAGAGGCCATATATGATAAACCATCAGCTAACATTATATTAAATGGCACTAAACTGAAGTCTTTCCCCCTTAAATCAGGAACAAGACAGGGTTGTCCACTCTCTCCACTCTTATTTAATGTGGTACTAGAGGTTCTAGCCAGAGCAATCAGACAAGACAAAGAAATAAAAGGCATCCATATCAGAAAAGAAGAAGTAAAGGTATCACTTTTTGCAGATGATATGATCCTATACATCGAAAACCCCAAAGAATCCACAAAAAGACTACTAGAAACAATAAGCCAATACAGTAAGGTTGCAGGATACAAAATTAACATACAGAAGTCAATAGCCTTTCTATATGCCAACAATGAAACAATTGAGAACGAACTCAAAAGAATAATCCCCTTCACGATTGCAACAAAAAAAATAAAATACTTAGGAATAAACATAACAAAGAATGTAAAGGACTTATATAATGAAAACTATAAACCATTGTTAAGGGAAATCGAAAAAGATATAATGAGATGGAAGAATATACCTTGTTCTTGGCTAGGAAGAATAAATATAATCAAGATGGCTATATTACCCAAAGCAATATACAAATTTAATGCAATTCCCATCAAACTTTCAATGACATTTTTTAAAGAAATAGAGCAAAAAATCATCAGATTTATATGGAACTATAAAACCCCGAATAGCCAAAGCAATCCTAAAGAAAAAGAATGAAGCTGGGGGCATTACAATACCCGACTTCAAACTATATTATAGGGCCACGACAATCAAAACAGCATGATATTGGCAGAAAAGTAGACACTCAGACCAATGGAACAGAATAGAAAGTCCAGAAATAAAACCACATATATATACTCAAATGATTTTTGATAAAGGGGCCAAAAACACACAATGGAGAAAAGAAAGCCTCTTCAACAAATGATGCTGGGAAAACTGGAAAGCCACATGCAAAAGAATGAAACTGGACTACAGTTTGTCCCCCTGTACAAAAATTAACTCAAAATGGATCAAAGATCTAAACATAAGACCTGAAACAATTAAGTACATAGAAGAAGACATAGGTACTCAACTCATGGACCTGGGTTTTAAAGAGCATTTTATGAATTTGACTCCACAGGCAAGAGAAGTGAAGGCAAAAATTAATGAATGGGACTACATCAGACTAAGAAGTTTTTGCTCAGCAAGAGAAACTGATAACAAAATAAACAGAAATCCAACTAAATGGGAAATGATATTTTCAAACAACAGCTCAGATAAGAGCCTAATATCCAAAATATGCAAAGAACTCATAAAACTCAACAACAAACAAGCAACCAATCCAATAAAAAAATGGGAAGAGGATATGAACAGACACTTCTCCCAGGAAGAAATACAAATGGCCAACACATATATGAAAAGATGCTCATCTTCTTTAGCTATTAGAGAAATGCAAATCAAAACTGCAATGAGATACCACCTCACACCTGTTCGATTAGCTATTATTAGCAAGACAGGTAATAGCAAATATTAGAGAGGCTGTGGAGAAAAAGGAACCCTCATACACTGTTGGTGGGAATGTAAAGTAGTACAACCATTATGGAAGGAAGTATGGTGGTTCCTCAAAAAACTGAAAATAGAACTACCTTATGACCCAGCAATCCCTCTACTTGGTATATACCCCAAAAACTCAGAAACATTGATACGTAAAGACACATGCAACCCCATGTTTATTGCAGCGTTGTTCACAGTGGCCAGGATATGGAAACAACCAAAAAGCCCGTCAATAGATGACTGGATAAAGAAGATGTGGCACATATACACTATGGAATACTACTCAGCCATAAGAAATGATGACATCGGAACATTTACAGCAAAATGGTGGGATCTTGATAACATGATAGGAAGCGAAATAAGTAAATCAGGAAAAACCAGGAACTGCATTATTCCATACGTAGGTGGGACATAAAAGTGAAACTAAGAGACATTGATAAGAGTGTGGTGGTTACGGGGGGGGGGGGGGGGGGGGGGGGCAATGGGAGAGGGAAAGGGGGAGGGGGAGGGGCACAAAGAAAACAAGATAGAAGGTGACAGAGGACAATCTGACTTTGGGTGATGGGTATGCAACATAATTGAACGACAAGATAACCTGGACTTGTTATCTTTGAATATATGTATCCTGATTTATTGATGTCACCCCATTAAAAAAATAAAATTATTAAAAAATTAAAAAAAAAAAAGAAAAATTATTAAGATAAGGACAGTAATTTTTGTAAGTATAAATTATTAGTCGTATCTAGAAACACTTGCATCGTAATGTTTCAACTTAAGAAAAACCTGATGAGAGTCAGTGTTCCTCACGTGGAAGAAAAAAAAGCCACATGCTAATCTTGATTAGCTCACCGAAGGCCTGCATGGTAGCCTTGTAAACTCAGAAACCACAGGATAATCTGAAATGAAAACTTTCTAACTAAAAGCAGTTCTAGTCATGTCCTCAGGAGATATTTTTCTCTAACAAATGTCAATGCTTACCTTAATTGAGCCTGCCCTCCTTTGCATCGACAATGACATACTTGATAACAAGTCTTTGAAATATAAGGGTAATCTTTTCCAGCCCCCAACCTCAGGGCAGACAGCCCACCAGAGCAGAAAACAACAAACCCCATTATTGTTAATATTACCATGTTAATTGACTTAACTATGTTATGCCTGCCTATGAAAAGAAATTTCAGTACATACATTTTTGCTTTTTATCCAATCCTAGAGATTTCTCTGCTTTGCTATCTCTGGCCTCCCTAATCTATTATATCACCAATTTCATGTAACTCCCTTATGTATTCCTCTTTGATTGTAATGTATAAAATAAGTATTAAAACACCCCATTTTCCATACCTTCTCTCAATCTGTTTAGACTTTGATTCCCTGCAATTGTTGACAGTTTGGCTCAAATAAACTCATAAAAAATTCTTAAAGGTTTGGAAGTTTCTTATGTTGACCCGCAAATTAATGAGGTTTATAGTTAGAGAAGATGAAACTTTTGTGTGTTTTAAAATAATGTGCTCCATTATGTGACCACAATGTGGTGCAGTGGATAGAGCGTTGGCCTGTGACACTGAGGACCCAGGTTTGAAACCCCAAGGTCACTGGTTTGAGCAATAGGTCACTGACTCAGCTGGAGCTCCCCAAACCCCTGCCCCGGCATTAAGGCACATATGAGAAAGCAATTAATGAGCAACTAAGGTGTCGCAATAAAGAATTGATGCTTCTCATCTCTCTCTCTTCATGTCTATATGTCTTTATCTGTCCCTCTTTTTCTCTCTCTCTCTGTTTCTCTCACTAAAAAAAAAAAAAATTTAATGTGTTCCATATATATTTTATAGTGCACTTAACGAGTGGCTATGTTGAAAACCACTATTCAAAACAAATTGGATTCCTAGCTTCTTGATTTTTCAGGCTATAAGCAGAGCTGTTGGGATTGGGTCTCCTTTTATCTTACTCCTAACTAATGTCAGTCTGAGTATGATAGTAGAGATTTAATGTATAACTATATCCGTTCTTTCCTGAGCACGTGGAAAGATTATACTTGTTTGGTTTTTTTATTTATATAGGGTTCAGTAATTGGTTCTGGTCAATGAAATGTGTGTAAAAATAGTGCGTTTTTCTGGGCCAAAGTGTTTGCTAGTAATATAAGAGCCTCCAGCCACCACAGAGGCTTTGTATCTCATCTCAGATGGTGCTGTTTCAAGTTAAGAAAGCTTTCTTTTCTTGCATATCTGAGTTACTACTTATAGCAGAGGTCCCACTGACCCCAAATAAACATGTTGTAATCATCTAGAATATTTATATTCTGAATTCTATCTCTCTTCAATTTTAGCCACTTGTCTTTTAGAGTTTTCTTTTTCTCAGGAATTTTCTTTTTTTCTAGACTCCATGCACTATAGACTCTGATTTTATTTTTTTCTCTTTACATATCACTTTGCAAGTCTAGCCAACTGCTTATGTGTCTTTTTTTCATTAAGACCTTTATGCTATTATCTAATGGTAATAAGTTTTGTAGATTGTACGATTACTGATATTTTCAAAATATTTCTTATCAGAGAGTAACTAATGTCAGATTATAACTTTCTAGATAATTTTTTTTACTTTCTAGATAATTTTAAATAAAGATGGCAAATCTACTTGTTAATCAATAAAGCAATGCAAATTACATTACCTCTTTTTGTGATCCATGTATATTTTTTAATAGCTTATTTCAGTTACATGAAAAAAATATTTTATTTTTTGTCTTTCAGGACTAGATGTTCAAGTTAAAGATGACAAATGCTCAAAATATTGCTGATATCTAAATAAACATAAAATGGGAGAGTATTGTGCACTCATAATGATTAAATAATACTTCCCTGATAAAATTCATTTACACTTCTCAAGAGAACCCTTAAATTTGACACTTCATCATAAAATAAAGCAATATATGTGTGAAGCAAGCTTTGTGTATAAATCAAAGCAATACATTTTGAAAGCTGTGTTAAAATTGTTCTGTGTTAAAGTTGTTTAGAAAATGATGTGGCTAAAAGGCACAGTGTCTATTCTTAGAAATTGAATTTAAATGACAATAGAAAAGTAGATGGCAGTTAAAGAGTTCTTGTTGGTAACAGAAGGTTATAATTTAAACTTTATATCATATATAAGAGTAAAATGATTAATTATTTTATTCCTCTCTGTCATATTTTACTTAAGGAAAGACTTTAATTCAGAATAAGAGTGTTAATTGGGACAACTCATGAAAGTCTGATAAAATTTTATTAGGTTTAGTTAAAATGGAATTATAGCTAAAACTGTGCTTTAATCTAACTATTTTCTAGTTGAAAACAATCTAGTCAGAGAGTGTCAAAGCATTTTAGTGTTTCAGGAGAAAACTAAGATATAGCTTGAACAAACCTTCCTCTGAAGCGTTGAGGAGATTGAGGTTGAGAGAAGTCAAGTGAGCAACATATGTCATACAACTATTGACAGATGTTTATTTTTCTGAAAGTTTAGAACTAGTTTTATTGTTTGTTTGTTAGCTTTGTTATGTGGGTTTTTTTTTTTTTTTTGATGTTTATTAGTCATTCTCAAATGTTATTTTTTTTTCTCCTTGATGTTCTAATACCGTAGAGGAAATTGGTCTTTTAGCTCTAAGACAAGACACATCATTTGTGTATGAAATTATGTTTACTTTAAATTCTAATGCAATTTTTTTTTTTTTTTTTGTATTTTTCTGAAGCTGGAAACGGGGAGAGACAGTCAGACAGACTCCCGCATGCGCCCGACCGGGATCCACCCGGCACGCCCACCAGGGGGCAACGCTCTGCCCCTCCGGGGCATCACTCTGTTGCGACCAGAGCCACTCTAGCACCTGGGGCAGAGGCCAAGGAGCCATCCCCAGAGCCCGGGCCATCTTTGCTCCAATGGAGCCTCGGCTGCGGGAGGGGAAGAGAGAGACAGAGAGGAAGGAGAGGGGGAGGGGTGGAGAAGCAAATGGGTGCTTCTCCTGTGTGCCCTGGCCGGGAATCGAACCCGGGACTTCTGCACTCCAGGCTGACACTCTACCACTGAGCCAACCGGCCAGGGCCCTCTAATGCAATTTTTAATAGTATTATTTCTACAACTGATAAAGGACTATATATATTTCTTTTTTTACTAAACACAAAGAATTTTTAACTCTTAGAAAATTGGTGTGTGGGCCCTGTGGTCAATGAGTCTTAACATTGCTTCTCTTCTGCCTTTCTTGAAAATACATACCCTAGAGGGAGTTGGGCAAGAGAGTACATGCACATATAGCCTTACCTCTAGGTGTTCCAGAAATGATGTTCCTAAAACTGCTTAGATATCTTTCTTTACAGTGAAACTTGGATAGTTGACATGAGCTAAGTAATAATTAAGGTCATTGTTTTCAATAATATTCCAAGAATATTATATAAAATTTACCTATTTCATATTTTTTACTTTGTGCTTTCATATTTTACTTACTTAAAATAAGTACTTTATGACTTAAAATAACAATTTGACAGTCGCTAACTTTAGGTCCTTGCTTGACCTTTAAATCTATACAAGGTTTGAGAGAAAACTGGTCACTTGACCAAAATCTTTGTGGTAGCTAGAGATGCTTTTTTGATTGTTTATGTACAGGGGCCCTGGCCGATTGGCTCAGCAGTAGAGCATCGGCCTGGCATGCGGGGGACCCGGGTTCAATTCCCGGCCAGGGCACATAGGAGAAGCGCCCATTTGCTTCTCCACCCCCACTCTCCTTCCTCTCTGTCTCTCTCTTCCCCTCCCGCAGCCAAGGCTCCATTGGAGCAAAGATGGCCCGGGCGCTGGGGATGGCTCCTTGGCCTCTGCCCCAGGCGCTAGAGTGGCTCTGGTCGCGGCAGAGCAACGCCCCGGAGGGGCAGAGCATCGCCCCCTGGTGGGCAGAGCGTCGCCCCTGGTGGGCGTGCCGGGTGGATCCCGGTCGGGCGCATGCGGGAGTCTGTCTGACTGTCTTTCCCCATTTCCAGCTTCAGAAAAATACAAAACAAACAAACAAACAAACAAAAAAAACTGTTTATGTACAGGAAGGTATGGGAAATATGACTGTTATTTTAAGAATAGAAATGATGTAATGTCTAAGGAAATAGTTAACATCCTGGGAATTACATTCAGCAGTCTGGCATCTTAAGATCTTCCTTGTCAGTTTGTCCCTCATAATTTCATTTATACTATATAAGGCTTGTAAAAATTTCTAATAGGCAGCATTAAGAATTCCCACCATCAGTGTAAGAAATGCAAATATAGTTTATATTTTAGTGATAGCAAGATTAATACAATTTAATTGAATCTGTTTTCCTGTGAATATTAATAAGATAAAGGCTGAAAAGTGAAGATTGAAGAACAAAAGGAAAAAAGAGATAAAGTTCTAGGCCTGGGTTTTAGGAGGTTACAAATGAAAGCAACAGTATGAAAGCTAATAGTTCCATCAGATTTGTGAGAACAGAGTGGTGCCGCCCATAGCAAGTTCCTACAGTTGGCATGATTATATTGGGATAAGGCAGGAGTTCATGTGTAACTAAGTGGTCTCTGGTCTGTTCATTACAGCGCAGTGATGTGTGGAGGTTGCATCAACAAGTACCTAGGATTATCATTATTTTATAATTAAGTGGGAAAAGAAGGTGAAGGGATTAGCCCAAATTATATATCTACAGCACATATATACAGAAAACAGGGAAGTAATACTCAAAGAAAAAGGGGAGGGGGAGAAGATAGGAGGACAAAGGGGGAGAATAGGGGGGAAATGACTTTGCATGGGGCATGGGTTTTTTAAGAAAAAAAATTAAATGGAAAAAGAAAAACTTAAATTAAAATATTATTTTGTAATATATATTGGGGAAGATTATGGCTGCACAAATAGTATTCTGCCTGAGAAACCATTAAAACCTCAGGAATAGTCACCTTCTAGTCCTTTCTCTAATTCATTACTACATCAAAGCAATACCTAAGCCTTGCTGATTTTCCTTTCTTAAATATTGATTCGCATTGCCACTTACCTCCAACTGTATTCCCAAGATGACTGACCTAATTAATTCCCATTGCTGCAGTTCTTTGTCAGCTCTGGCCTTCAAACTTATTTCACTGCTTTTAACATTCTCGCCAAATCATTCTTTATCTAGCCTCTAATATGTAGTATTGCTTATTAATATCTAAGAGGTATTCTTAATTATAAAGATCAGTGAATCTCAAATTTTAGTGTTTGTGAGATTCACTTAGAAATCTTATATTCTGGCTAAAAAAAAAGTCTCAAAATTATGTGTTATATCAACAAAATCACATTTAAGTTTGAACTTAAAAGAAAAATAGGTATAAACTGGGTAGAAAAAGTGTGGAAGAAAATTCTAGGTTTAAAATACAGTGAGAAAAAAAGATACTTTTTTAGCCTGACCTGTGGTGGCGCAGTGGATAAAGCGTCAACCTGGAAATGCTGAGGTCGCCAGTTCAAAACTCTGGGCTTGCCTGGTCAAGGCACATATGGGAGTTGATGATTCCAGCTCCTCCTCCCCATCTCACTCTCTCTCTCTCTCTCTCTCTCTCTCTCTCCTCTCTAAAAGGAATAAATAAAATTAAAAAAAGATACTTTTTAAAAAGAATTATAATTTTAATAGGTCTATAACAGACTTTCTATCTTTAAACATAATTAGCGCCCTGGCCGGTTGGCTCAGCAGTAGAGCGTCGGCCTGGAGTGCGGGGGACGCAGGTTCGATTCCCGGCCAGGGCACATAGGAGAAGCGCCCATTTGCTTCTCCACCCCTCCCTTCCTCTCTGTTTCTCTCTTCCCCTCCCGCAGCCAAGGCTCCATTGGAGCAAAGATGGCCCGGGCGCTG
Organism: Saccopteryx leptura; assembly: GCF_036850995.1. Lineage (NCBI taxonomy): Eukaryota > Metazoa > Chordata > Mammalia > Chiroptera > Emballonuridae > Saccopteryx > Saccopteryx leptura. The sequence continues at coordinate 174,586,366 of NC_089504.1, read as the reverse complement.
GGGATGGCTCCTTGGCCTCTGCCCCAGGCGCTAGAGTGGCTCTGGTCGCGGCAGAGCGACGCCCCGGAGGGGCAGAGCATTGCCTCCTGGTGGGCAGAGCGTCGCCCCTGGTGGGCGTGCCGGGTGAATCCCGGTCCGGCACATGCGGGAGTCTGTCTGACTGTCTCTCCCCATTTCCAGCTTCAGAAAAATACAAAAAAAAACCCCAAAAAAACATAATTAGCATATATTTAATAAAACATAATATATGTTTGTATATATACATATATTTTATCAAAACAAATTTTTTAAAATAAATTTAAATTATTTAATTAATACAAAAAGTCTTTACTTGGAGACATCTTACAATATGTCATTTTTCAAAAGATTTATTATTATCTGAATTACATTTGACATTAAATTAATAATCTCAAAACAATATTAACTGGGACTTCTTTTTTGATGTGACTATCAGCTGACTAGTTTTCCTGTGAAATCACCTATAAAAGTGAATCAGTTATAACTTATGAAGTTGCTCTTTTCAGATTTTAAATAAGAAGCAGCACAAAATGTTGGAGAGGCTGTGGAGAAAAAGGAACCCTCATACACTGTTGGTGGGAATGTAAAGTAGTACAACCATTATGGAAGAAAGTATGGTGGTTCCTCAAAAAACTGAAAATAGAACTACCTTATGACCCAGCAATCCCTCTACTGAGTATATACCCCAAAAACTCAGAAACATTGATACGTAAAGACACATGCAGCCCCATGTTTATTGCAGCATTGTTCACAGTGGCCAGGACATGGAAACAACCAAAAAGCCCATCAATCGATGACTGGATAAAGAAGATGTGGCACATATACACTATGGAATACTACTCAGCCATAAGAAATGATGACATCGGAACATTTACAGCAAAATGGTGGGATCTTGATAACGTGATACGAAGCAAAATAAGTAAATCAGGAAAAACCAGGAACTGCATTATTCCATACGTAGGTGGGACATAAAAGTGAAACTAAGAGACATTGATAAGAGTGTGGTGGTTACAGGGGGGAGGGGGGAAAGGGAGAGGGAAAGGGGGAGGGGGAGGGGCACAAAGAAAATAAGATAGAAGGTGACAGAGGACAATCTGACTTTGGGTGATGGGTATGCAACATAATTGAACGACAAGATAACCTGGACTTGTTATCTTTGAATATATGTATCCTGATTTATTGATGTCACCCCATTAAAAATATAAAATTAATAAAAAAAATAAAAAAAAGAAGCAGCACAGGCTGATACCGGTAATTCTTTTTTTAATTTTTTTTCTTATTAAGTGAGAGGCAGGGAGGCAGAGAAACAGACTTTGCATGTGCCCCAAACGGGATCTACCAGGCAAGCCCACGGGCGGGGGGGGGGCATGCTCTGCCCATCTGGGGCTGTGGCTTCGTTGCTTGGCAACCAAGCTATTTAGCACCTGGGGCAAGACCATGGTGCCATCTTCAGTGCCCAGGGCCGATTTGCTCAAATGTACCCCTGCCTTAGGAGGGAGGGAGAGAGAGAGAGAGAGAGAGAGAGAGAGAGAGAGAGAGGAGGGGGAAGGGTGGAAAAGCAGATGGGTGCTTCTCTTGTGTGCCCAGATGGAAAATCAAACCCAAGACATCCACACTCCTGGCCAACACTCTATCGCTGAGTCAACTGGCCAGGGCCTAATGATTCTTAATAGAAGTAAAACAAATGAGACAAGTGTTGAAAGTCAGTCCTCTATAGGGTCTCACATTTCTGCCATATTGTCAAGTGAAATATTGACAGCTTTTGTTCCAGTCCCTCTTTTTATGCACATTTGTATAATAAACTACTTTGGGCTCTGGACAGTTGTCTCAACACTAGAGCGTCAGTTCAGTGTGTGTAAGTCCTGGGTTTGATCTCACAAGAGAAGCAACCATCTGCTTCTACACTCTTCCCTCCACCCCCTTCTCTCTTTCTCTCACTGTCTCTCTCTCTTCTCCTCCCGCAGCCATGACTCTAATGAGCAAGTTGGCTCTGGACACTAAGGATGGCTCCATGGCCTCACCTCAGGTGCTAAAAGAGCTCAGTTGCAGAGCAATGGAGCAGTGGCCCCAGATGGGCAGAACATCAGCCCCTGGCAGGGATTGACAGGTGGATTCTGGCTAGAGTGCATGTGAGAGTCTGTTATTCTGCCTCCCTGCCTCTCATTTGATTGATTAAATAAATACATAGATAAGTAAATAAACAGTTTTGGTACAGAGAGAATATTTCTTTTCTGGGAAAATGCAGGCAGGTTTGTTTATGAACCTCATATACAGCTAGTGCTCAACTTAAGACCACGATTGGTTCCGACAGACTGGTTGTAACACTATTTGGTTGTAAGTTGAGTAGGCTATATGTACAGTACTGTGAAATGATGTTATAAAAATCTTTAAGTCATATTTTATCATTATTTTCTTTCATTATTGTTATATATCATAATTTTCTTTGTTCATTTTATGCCATTTGTATCATCTCTACACCATTTTGTTTCTTATTTTTACATTCGTCAGGTTTAAATAAAACACTACATTACCAGTACAACTGATTTAATATTTGCAAAACATACAAAATTACAAAATACAGGTGCATACAAAAATATAAAATACAGGTATTAAAAATACCATAGGAAACATTTTCTCAATTGTAAAACATATCAAAATATATAACCATGTACGAAACATTTTATTGGCCACTGGTGCTTGGCATGCTTTTGGCCTCTTTGTGAATCTAAGTGCGTGCTGGCATTTGTTTCCAAAATATCCCGTTTCATCAACATTGAAAATCTGTTCTGCTAGATATCCCTCATCTGTAATTAATTCATCCAGACTATCAACAAACTTATGTGCTCCTTCCTCATCCGCACTTGCTGTGTCTCCAGTCACTTGAACACTATGCATTTGGAATCTTTTCTTGAATCTCTGGAACCAGCCAGTGCTTGCTACAAATTCTTGATTGTAATCTTCTCCAGCACTCTCCTTCAGAGCCTGAAATAGACTTCTCGCCTTCATCTGCACAGTAAAAAGACTTAATGGTGTTTGTTTTTGAATTTGATCTTCCATCCAAATATATAGCAATTTCACTATTTCGTGGATGGGCCCGCTTCATTGCTTTGTTATAACTGATGATCGCATGGGTGCAGAACCTTTCACAGCTTAACAAATTCTTTATTTATCTTTCAAAATCATTGACAGAGTCGAGTGTGATAACTTCATATCACGTGCAATCACATTCACTTATTTTCCTCCTTCGTACTGCTTAATAACCTTGATTTCCATGTTGAGATCAATGGCCTTTCTTTCCTTCTTGGCAGGCTGAGGTGCAGACAAAGACAATTTCCTCCTGGTAGACATCTTGGGAGGGGTTTGCTGAAAAATATCTAAGACACAAAACACAATTGCTGTACCGAGTCTGGGATAACAGTTGAAATGGTGCACGTGGAGATGGTAGTGCTGCTGGAAGCTGATCCGCATTGTTATACGCCCAGCTGGGCAACGCTTGTGCTGCCAGATGCAGAGCAGTCGTGGCTAGCAGTGGTCATAAAGTCAAATGGTCGTAAGTTGCATAGGTCGTAAGTTGATCAATACCTGTAACACATAAAATTGGGGGATAAGGAGAACTCACATGAGTATAATGTTTATTATGCTTGCTATACCATGGGTAATAAAGTCTATTGTCATTGACCTAGGAGTTTAGTATCTTTCACCAGGAATCGTGAAACTATGGTAGGTTAACTGATTATCTTAAAAATAGAGCAAATCCAAGATTCCTCACAGTTTTTTGGCAGTAAGTCAGACAATTGAACTGGCTTTCTGTCAAAGACCTGTTCAGACAGAGGTACAAGGAGACAAGTGCGGAGCATGCTGGCTTTATCATGGGAAAGATATTAGAGTTCAAGGCTAATGAATCAGCTAGGATTTATGAGTACAGTACCAGATAAAGATGATATTTCTTTAAAAAGAGTTCTAGAAATTTGATAGGGATCCCCAAATTTGATGAGCCCCACTATATATACTAAGCTGCTCATGTTCAGTGCAAGGTTCCCAGAGGCCAAACTCACTACATAAATATTTGCCATAGAAAGAACAACTATTGTAAGCCTGTAAACTGAACAAATACTAGAGCTCACATGTAATTCTGAGATGTTTGATTTTCAATGAACGAATATAAAGAGATATCTTTGGCATGCCAAGAATTCTGTATTTACCCCAGAAAGGCAGTAAATTGAAAATAGGACTAATCTATACTTAGGGTAAAGACTACTCCAGATCCGTCATACCATAGCTTATTTTTTTTTAATTTTATTTTTTTAATGGGGTGACATCAATAAATCAGGATACATATATTCAAACATACATATAACAAGTCCATAGCTTAGAAACATGCCTTTAGAACACCATTTTTCAACTGGTGTGCCTCAAGAATTTTTAAAACATGCAATAACTGACTAGGTAGGACACTGACCTCTTTCCTCTTAGATTATCTAATTACAAAATGACAACAGCCAACACAACAATAGTCATCCAGTGTGAATGAGTCAAAAGTATACCTATTTATTTTGTCAGACTGGAAAATAATAGAACATATTTTTTGGTGTGCCCACATAATTTTAGTAATTAATTTATGTATGCCATGGGTTGAAAAAATCACTGCTTTAGAAGACCAAGCGAATCTGCAAGTAAATAAATTTAATACTCTAATTTAGCAAGAATACAAAATCTTAAAAAACAAAACCTAAAGCATTCATAATATCAAAAAATTACCAGACAATGGAAGAAGCATAAATTGTGACCCATAATCAGGATATAAATTACTAAATGTAAAGAAACTAGAAATGTAATAGATATTAGAATTATTAAATTTATTAAATCACCTATTAAGAATATAGTTAGAAGTTTAAGGAAAACCTGAACATAATGAGGGAATTAACAGAAATATAAACAGACAATTAAAAGATATAATAGAGTAAAAAATTCTAGAGATAAAAAATATAATCTCTAAAATGACAAAGTTTAATGGATATACCTAATAGCAGATTAGATTAGACTCTTCAAATGAAAAGATGAGTAAACTTGAGAGGAAAGTAGAAATTATACAAATTCAAAATAAAGAGAAAAGATGTTGAATAAAATGAACAAGACTCATGGAACAATATGAAGCAGTTGAATGTATATAATTGAAGCGTCAGATAAGTGATAGGGATATTGAATCATTAAAATGTGAGAAACAAATAGTTAAACATTTTATTCATAAAAATTATAGGTCCAAAGGTCCAAGAAGCTCAATGAACCTCAAGCAGAATAAAGACATAAAACAATGCCAAAGCACATTATAATGATATTGCTTAAAATTAATGACATAAAGAAAACCTTAAAAGGAAACAGAAAAAAACCAAAAAGAATTATATTCATTCCAGAAAGCAATCAGAAGAATGAGTACCATGTTCTCAAGAGAAATTAAATAATGGTAATTTATAAAATCATTCAAATACAATTATATTTATTTTTATAAGATAAATAATTTAAAAAATATTTTTATACCATTTTAGAAAAGTGTTGGTCAAGTTTCTTTTCCTTCAGAGAATTCCTTTCTGTTGTCAGCTCTGTTCTTAAACTATTCACATTTCAGTCATTATTTTGGTGTAAAGCATTGCAAACTATTTTTCAGTCAAATCATTACATATATAAAAATTAATAACAAGAAATCTTTAACTTTGACATTTTGAGAGATTATGTATTTAGTTGCATCCTGGAAAGACTAACAACAAAGAGCTCATAGGAAAAATGCATACACTTTAAAATAATAAGACAAGGTATACACTGGTGGGATTCAAATAATTAAAAAACCGATACTCTGCCCTAATGACCATTTTAAGTATAAAAAATATATATACCAAGAGGTAGTTTATTATTTCATGTATTTAATACTTAAATAAGAACAATAAAAGAGGTACACAAAACTAAATAATGTTATAAGAAAGTTTTAAAATATTAATAAAAAATATTATGTAATACCTGACACAAAACAATAAACTATCATTTAAGATATTTCCATACTGCTTCTTGATCAGTGTCCTCACTTGCAATTTTTTTCACCTGTGGACAGAATGAACATTACTACAGGCTTTTAGAATATGCTGTTGCGCAGATGAACGTTAAAAAAGAGTGAGGAATGTAAATTTGTGATTTCTTCATTGGGTGGCTGCCCAGGTGCCCACCTTAGACAGGAAATGGGTAAACAACATAATCAACAGTTAAATGCTGTAGAAATGTTTACTTGAACCCTATGTACTCTCATTGATCAATGTCATCCTGTTAAAGTTAATTTTCTAAATAAAATTAAAAATTTTTTAAATAAAATAGAATAAATCAGTACAAAACAAAACAAAACCCAAATGCTATTTTAACAACTGGTTTGCGAACTCAACAAAAAATTAGGTATCGTTTTTGCAAAACTAGTGCAAACTGTCTGAATCCCACCACTGAAGGTATATAATGATACATAGGAACAAATACTAATTTTTAGCAACCTGGTATTGAACATAAAAATAAGCCAAGTCCATAATCACTTCCTAAAACTTATCCTTAAGTTATTGTTAATTTCCCTTCCAAGGGCACAAATTTTCTACTGCTTATAACACTCAAGACATGTACTTATAATGTTATTGTTTTTTTTTTAATTAATCATATATTCTACCCAACATCTCTGGGTTTTTGTTCCAGTATTAAAGTTTCAGCTACAGAAATTAAGTGCGATTGCATAATTTTACACATCTGCCATTGAAGTAGATGGAATCTAAGAAACACCAGGATTTTTTTGTTTCTCTAATGTTATTCTATGTAAAAAATTACTTACTCATCTCATGCATTGAGGTAAATAAAAAAATGAATATTACAGGCAATGAGAAACCTGGAATAAAAAGTAATTCAGAGAGTACTAATATTCAAAGGATACATGTTTTATATTAAAAAAATATGGTTTAACTAAAGTGATGGATCAAGATTCACATAAGTTCATGGATAAGACACTTGAATAAATTTTTTCACAATTATAATTTTGATGAAGACCAGTTGTAAGTTGAAAACACATTGTGTTTTGAGTAAAAATGATCTTACTACCATAGAAAATAGTTCAACATTGTCTTCTAGAGTTGAAATACTCATATCCTGTGAATAGCAATTTTACTGCTAGATACACTGAAAGAAAATGCACATGCAGAAAGGAAATTTGTATAAAAATGTTCTCAACATTAGTAACATTTTAAACATAAAAATATAATAATTTTTGTTAAGTGAAAATTATAGATTTATGTATTATCATTTGTGAACATAAAATTGAACCCCAAATAAACACATCATAGAGGAATAAATAAAAAATGGCTTAAATCATAAAAAAAAATCATAAAAAACTGACATATAAGGTTTAAGGATACAAACAATTACATAATACCATAAAGAAAATCAAATGAATGATTACCAAAAAGTTGATGAAAATATTTTTCTTCTGAGTTTGGGAGAGGAATATGACTAGAAAAGGAAATATGGAAAACTTTCAATAAACAAAATGCTTCTCTCATTTAAGCTGAGTACCTTTTGAGTATGTTGTTCTTGTTAGTTTGTTTGATTGCATGTGTTGTGATGGGCATTAAAGTATGGTGTTTAAGAGCATGATATCAACTTTAAGGAAACTTAGTTGAAATACTGGTTCTATTACATGGTAGCTTGTCACTCTTAGTTAATTACCTAAAATCTTGCTTCATTTTTCTTGTATGGCTTTCAGGTGGGAATGTTTCATGAAATTGTTGGGAGAATAGCATAATGATATAATATAAATATAGGTATTAAAATATGGCACAGAGAAATAACTCTTTGATGGTAAACTGAATATTAAAAATTGTTAGTAATTTGTAATTATAAATATATCTTTTAAAAACTACATTTCAAGTTATATGATTTTTTCTTGTTTTAATTTTAAACATTTCTCAAAATACATACATTTTTGTGCATTGATGAGTCTTTCGCCTTCCAAAAATTTATTTTCACTAGCATAATTAATATCTTTATTATGTATAATTCAGAAAAATGAAGCAAGGTTTTAGGTAATTAACTAAGAGTGACAAGCTACCATGTAATAGAACCAGTATTTCAACTAAGTTTCTTTAAAGTTGTTATCATGCTCTTAAACACCATACTTTAATGCCCATCACAACACATGCAATCAAACAAACTAACAAAAACAACATACTCAAATATATTGTCACAGAAATTTATCTCATAGTAGTCCAATAGAAACAATTATAATAACTACCAACAATTTTGATGTCTTAAAACATATTTCAAAAAGCTATAAGTATGGCAATCTCAAATTCTAATTTATGGCCCTGACCAGTTGGCTCAGCAGTAGAACATCAGCCTGGCATGTAGAAATCCTGGGTTTGATTCCTGGTCAGGGCACACAGGACAAGAGACCATCTGCTTCTTTCCCCCTCCCTCATCTCTCTCTTTCTCTCTCTGTCTCTCTCTCTCTCTCTCTCTTCTCCTCCTGCAGCCATGGCTTGGTTTAAGCATGTTGGCCCCAGGCACTGAGGATGGCTCCATGGCCTCACATCAGGTGCTAAAATAGCTTGGTTGCCAAGCAATGGAAGGGCAGCCCCAGATGGGCAGAGCATTGCCCGGTAAGGAACTTGCCCGGAGGATCTCAGTGGGGTGCATGCAGGAGTCTTTCATTGCCTCCCGCATCCCACTTAGTAAAAACAAACAAAATTTAATTTAAAATAGTTTTGAAAAAAATGAGTTTTTTTACGAGTAACAAATGTCTACTTATTTAAAATATTTAGTTAGTGGTTATAAGAAAATGCTTGAACAACCAGAAAAGTGAAGAATTTTACAATAAACACATAGTTTTAGGATCCATATTTAATAATTTATTTTCATTGTTGAGAAATAAAATATAACTGATAAATATATGATTGCATTTTTATTCATCCACAATCTCCATTTCTTTAGAGAGTCAAGCATTACCATTAAATTTGGTTATATGTAATGTGTGTGTAGTGTGTGTGTGTGTATATATATGTAGTATATTTATATATATATACACACATATATATATCTATATTGCATATGTACATATATATATAAATGTACCAATGTATACCATGATTTTGTGTTATCTGATAAGTTATTTAATTATATCACACTACAAATAGCTTTTTGTAACTCCCTTTTATATAATATTATTTTTTAATATCTGTTCTCAGGTATTTCACAGCTATATATACCAAGTTCTGTTTAAAGGATCCCTACTGAATATTTAGTTTGTTTTATTAAATGTAGCAACTTTTCAATGTTTCTGTAGTTTTTCACAAATACAGTGTTAAAATGAACATTATTCAACACATCTGCTTGTAAACTTGTGTGGTTTTATGAGGAATGAATGATGTCTACCTTCCAAAAGAAAATTATATTCTAGTAATAAACAGAAGTTTCCTTTTTTTTTCTTAAATATTAAAAATGACTACACTTTATGACTACACTTAGAGAAGCTTTTATGTTAGCTCCAGTAGAATCTTCCTGAATGGAAATCACAAATAATTCATAGGCTTACCAATTCCACCAAAGCATACATGTTTTCTTCACTAAATTATATATTTCTTCTAAATTATATTGTTTTTAGAAGGCATATTATTTTGAAAGAAGTATTGTCTAAATAATTTGCTTTTATTTCTATCCTATTTGTTTTTATAGGGGTAAAAAGGAATCTATTTTTCTGATAAAAAAAAGGTAACAACATAAAATTTCCTTTTTTATCATCAAAATTATAAACATTTCTACAAAAATAAAATATCTGCATATTTTTGTGAAAAGCAACTTATTTTCATCTCCCTCCAGTAAATATCTACAGCCTAAAATGTTATCAGCCACTATTAAAAAATAAAAAAGATAAGAAAGAAAGCCAAGCATGAGCATGTGTTACATGAATGACATATCCTGACACATGCATATATAGTATAAAGAAAATAGGCCAATAAATACAGATTCTATAAAGTATTGTTAAAATTCTAGAATTCCAAATTTTTGTTGTCAGGCAGTATCTACTTATTTGATATGGTAGATTTTTTTCTTGTTTTAGCCAAACCAGTCTTGGAATAACTCTCAAAATGAAATTCTAAGAATCTGAAAACCAGCTATACATATCTAAATTTTCTTGCCTACACTTTCTGAAAATCAGATAGAAATTGGAAAATTGAAATAAGAATGCTAACGTAACAATAATCCATTTATTAATCTGAACTTTTTCCATAGGATGAGAAAAACATTCCACTGTATTGGCAGTCCTAAAAGGTAGTGAATCAAGAAAACGGAATGAGATACAGTTTGGCAGGGAAGAAGCAACACTGTCTCTATCTGCAGTTATTTATATAAAATAATACCAGGAAACTCAAAAAGAGCTATAGGAGCTAACAAGTAAATTCAGCTGTATATGTGTGTGTGTGTGTGTGTGTGTGTGTGTGTGTACACCAAATTGGATAATAATCTTATAAAAATAGCATTTTCAATATCATCAAAAATGTGAAACAACATTTAAGAACTTATTTTAGGAAGATGGCAGTGGAGTAGGCAGACGCAAAGATGCCCAGCTCTCACCACCAAACTGGAATACAAATCAATTTAGGAAAAATCAGCATGAAAAACAAACTCAAGAACAGCTCTCAAAAACCAAGGAGCAAACCACATCAAACCTGGTAGGGAGCGCCTGAATCTCCCCTGCTAACAGGAATGGAGGGGAGGGGGAGGCTGAGAGCCCAGAGGGGATCACACCCCAGGGAAAAGAGCAGAAAATACTGCTCACAGCCACTTGTCTGGCGACCAGGGAGCGAGGTATGTCGAAAAGACCACCTTATCTCCCAAGTGGAAAGGACAGAGAGAGGGACAGACTGTGAGGGGTTAAGGAGTGCAAGAGACGAACTAAAAAAGCTGACTCATCCGTGTGGAGGTGGCAATAGCTGAGGGAGGGACTGAACCTTCCACAAAACAGTACTGAATTGCTTCCGGATCAGAGATCTCCGGACATCTCTCCAGCACCAATCAGCAAAACAAGACACAGCTGAAAAGAAGAAGTGGGGAGAGGGGCAGTAACTCAGGTCCTCATGGAGATCTGAGATACAACTCCCCCTACTGAAGCTGAGAAAACACCCTGCCCCCAGAGAGATAAGTTGGTGGAAGAGGCCTTCAGAGTCTCAGGTTACACCTATTGCATTCCTGGGTAGAGTTTCAAGGAAGCCCCCTGCTGAGATCAATAAACAAGACTATCACCTGTTAAGAAAACAAACATATCAAGACTTCAAAACTGCCCAAATCTGAAAGTGGATTACAAATCATAGCTGATACCAACCCAAGAAGACCTAGAAATAACACAACTGAAAACTGGAGGCAGACAACACCAAGCCTAGACTCAACCAACTCTACAAATAAAACACCCAAACACAATGAGAAGACAAAAAAGTGCAATCCAAATGAAATCACAAGAGATACCTTCAGGAGATGAACTCCGTGATATGGAAATAAGCAAATTTCCAGATGCGGAGTTCAAAATAATGATTGTAAGGATGCTTAGGGATCTTAGAACAACAATGGATGGTCATTATGAACACCTAAATAAAGAAATAGCAAGTATAAAAAAGAATCAGTCGGAGATGACAAGTACAATATCAGAAATAAAGACTAAAATGGAAGGAATTAAAAACAGGATAGATAGAGCTGAGGATCGAATCAGTGAGTTGGAGGACAACTAGAATGAAGGCATGAAAGCAGAGAAGAAAAAAGAAAAGAGACTCAAAAAGTCTGAGGAAACCCTTAGAGAGCTCTGTGACAACATGAAGAGAAATAACATCCACATCATAGGGGTTCCTGAAGAAAAAGAGAAAGAACAAGGGATAGAGACTTTGTTCAATCATATCATAGCTGAAAACTTCCCTAAATTAATGCAGGAGAAACTCTTATGAGTTCAAGAAGCACAGAGGACCCCATTAAAGGGAAACCCAAAGAAACCTACACCAAGACACATCATAATTAAATACCAAAGCTAGGCGATAAAGAGAAAATATTAAAAGCTGCGAGAGAAAAAAAGGCTATCACCTACAAAGGAGCCCCCATAAGGATGACATCTGACTTCTCAACAGAAACACTTGAGGCCAGAAGGGAATGGCAAGAAATATTCAAAGTAATTCAGAACAAGAACCTACAACCAAGACTCCTTTATCCAGCAAGGCTATTTAAAATCGAAGGAGAAATAAAAAGTTTCCCAGACAAAAAACAACTCAAGGAATTCATTACAATCAAACCAATGCTGCAGGAAATGTTAAGGGGCCTGTTGTAAACAGATCAAAGTGGGAAAAGAATATAGCAAAAAAAGAATACAGCTTTAAAGAATAAAGTGGCAATAAACAACTACATATCAATAATAACCATAAATGTAAATGGATTAAATGATCCAATCAAAAGACATAGGGTAGCTGCATGGATAAGAAAACAGATCCCATACATATGCTGTCTACAAGAGACACACATTAGAACAAAAGATACACATAGATTGAAGGTAAAAGGATAGAAAAAAACATTTCATGCAAATAGAAATGAAAAAAAAACTGGGGTAGCAATACTTATATCAGACAAATTGGACTTTAAAACAAAGGATATAGTAAGAGAAAAAGAAGGCCACTACACAATGATAAAGGGAGTGATCCAATGAGAAGATATAACTATTATAAATGTCTATGCACCTAATATAGGAGCACCCAAATATATAAAGCAGACTTTGATGGATTTAAAGGCAAAATCAACAGCAATACTATAATAGTAGGGGATTTCAATACTCCACTAACATCACTAGAGAGATCCTCAAGAAAGAAAATTAACAAAGAAACAGCAAACTTATTGGACACACTAGATCAACTCGATTTAATAGATATCTTCAGAACCTTTCACCCTAAAGCAGCAGAATATACATTCTTTTCAAGTGCTCATGGTACATTCTCTAGGATAGACCACATGTTAGGGCACAAAAGTGCTCTCAACAAATTTAAGAAGATTGAAATCATATCAAGCACTTTCTCCGATCACAACGGCATGAAACTAGAAACAAACCACAACAGAAAAGCTCAAAAATTCTCAAACACATGGAAACTAAATAGCAGGTTGTTAAATAACGAATGGATTAAAAATGAGATTAAAGAAGAAATAAAAAAATTCCTAGAAATGAATAACAATGAGTACACAACAACTCAAAATTTATGGGACACAGCAAAAGCAGTCCTGAGAGGGAAGTTCATAGCACTACAGGCACACTTTAAGAAGCTAGAAAAAGCTGAAATAAACAACTTAACCCTGCATCTAAAAGAACTAGAAAAACAACAGCAAGTAAAGCCCAAATGTAGTAGAAGGAAGGAAATAATAAAGAGCAGAAATAAATGACATAGAGGCTAAAGAAACAACACAGAGGATCAATGAAACTAGGAGCTAGTTTTCTGAAAAGGTAAACAAGATTGATGAACCTTTAACTAGACTCACCAAGAAAAAGAGAGAGAGGATTCAAATAAATAAAATTAGAAGTGAGAGTGGAGAAATAACAACTGACACAACAGAAATACAAAATATTGTAAGAAAATACTATGAAGAACTGTATGCCAAAATACTAGACAAACTAAATAAAATGTACAAATTCCTTGAAACATACAATCTTCCAAAAATCAATCTGGAAGAATCAGAAAACCTAAACAGACCAATTACACCAAATGAGATCGAAACAGTTATCAAAAAACTCCCAACAAATAAAGTCTGGGGCCTGATGGTTTCACAACTGAATTCTACCAAATATTCAAAGAAGAACTAACTCCTATTCTTCTCAAACTATTACAAAAAATTCAAGAGGAAGGAAGACTTCCAAGCTCCTTTTATGAGGTGAGCATAATTCTGATTCCAAAACCAGGCAAAGACAACACAGGGAAAGAAAATTATAGGCCAATATCTCTGATGAATATAGATACTAAAATCCTCAACAAAATATTAGCAAACCGGATTCAACAATATATGGAAAAAATCATACACCATGATCAAGTGGGATTTATTCTGGGGAAGCAAGGCTGGTACAATATTCACAAATCAATCAATGTTATTCATCACATAAACAAAAAGAAGAAGAAAAACCACATGATAATTTCAATAGATGCAGAAAAGCATTTGATAAAATCCAGCACCCATTCATGATCAAAACTCTCAGCAAAGTGGGAATACAGGGAACATACCTCAACATGATAAAAGCCGTCTATGAGAAACCCACAGCCAACATCATACTCAATGGGCAAAAATTAAAAGCAATCCCCTTAAGATCAGGAACAAGGCAGGGGTGCCCACTTTCACGACTCTTATTTAACATAGTCCTGGAAGTCCTAGCCACAGCAATCAGACAAGAATAAGAAATAAAAGGCATTCAAGTTGGAAAAGAAGAAATAAAACTATCATTATTTGCAGATGATATGATATTGTATATAGAAAACCCTAAAGTCTCAGTCAAAAAACTACTGGACCTGGTAAATGAATTCAGCAAGGTGGCAGGTTATAAAATCAATACTCAGAAATCAGAGGCATTTTTATACACCAACAATGAACAGTCAGAAAGAGAAATTAAGGAAACAATCCCCTTCACTATTACAACCAAAAAAATAAAGTACCTAGGAGTAAACTTAACCAAGGAGACTAAAGACTTGTACTCGGAAAATTACAAAGCATTGATAAAAGAAATCAAGGAAGATACAAACAAATGGAAGCATATACCATGGTCATGGTTAGGAAGAATAAACATCATTAAAATGTCTATATTACCCAAAGCAATCTATAAATTCAATGCAATACCAATTAAAATATCAATGACATACTTCAAAGATATAGATCACATATTCTAAAAATTTATATGGAACCAAAAGAGAACACGAATAGCTTCAGCAATCTTAAAAAAGAAGAATAAAGTGGGAGGTATCACACTTCCTGATATCAAGTTATACTACAAGGCCATTGTACTCAAAACAGCCTGGTACTGGCATAAGAACAGGCATATAGATCAATGGAACAGAACAGAGAACCCAGAAATAAACCCACAGTTCTATGGACAACTGATATTTGACAAAGGAGGTAAGGAAATACAATGGAGTATATATTAGAAAGATAATTACCTCTTTAACAAATGGTGTTGGGAAAATTGGACAGCTACCTGCAAGAAATGAAACTAGATCACCAGCTTACACCACTCACAAAAATAAACTCAAAATGGATAAAAGACTTAAATGTAGGCTGTGAAACCATAAGCATCTTAGAAGAAAACATAGGCAGTAAGCTCTTGGACATCTCTCGGAGCAATATATTTGCTGATTTATCTCCACGGACAAGTGAATAAAAGACAGGATAAACAAATGGGACTATATCAAACTAAAAAGCTTTTGCACAGCTAAAGACAATAAGAACAGAATAAAAAGACAAACTACACAATGGGAGAACATATTTGATAATATGTCTGATAAGGGGTTAATAACCAAAATTTATAAAGAACTTGTAAACCTCAACACCAGGAAGACAAAGAATCCAATCAAAAAATGGGAAAAAGAAATGAATAGACACTTCTCCAAAGAGGACATACAGATGGCCAATAGGCATTAAAAAAATGCGCAACATCACTAATCATTAGAGAAATGCAAATTAAAACCACAATGAGATATCACCTCACACCAGCCAGAATGGCACTCATCAACAAAACAACACAGAATAAGTGCTGGCGAGGATGTGGAGAAAAGGGAACCCTCCTACACTGCTGGTGGGAATGCAGACTGGTGCAGCCACTGTGGAAAACAATATGGAGATTCCTCAAAAAACTAAAAATTGCACTGCCTTTTGACCCAGCTATCCCACTTTTAGGAATATACCCCAAGAACACCATAGAACGACTCCAAAAGGAGCCCCCCCATGCACCCCCATGTTTGTGTCAGCATTGTTCACAATAGCGAAGATCTGGAAACAGGCCAAGTGTCTGTCAGAGGACGAGTGGATTAAAAAGCTTTGGTACAAATATACTATGGAATACTACTCAGCCATAAGAAATGATGACATCGGATCATTTACAATAACATGGATGGACCTTGATAACATTATATGGAGTAAAATAAGTAAATCAGAAAAAACTAAGAACTATATGAATCCATACATAGATGGGACATAAAAATGAGACTCAGAGACATGAAGAAGAATGTGATGGCAATGGGGTGGGATGGGGTGGGTGGAGGGAGGATGGGGTGAGGAAGGAGAGAGGGGGTGGGGGAGGGGAGGGTCATAAAGAAAACCAGATAGAAGGTGACAGAAGGCAATTTGACTTTGGGGGAGGGGTATACAGCACAATCAAATGTCAAAATAATCTGGAGATGTTTTCTCTCAACATATGTACCCTGATTTATCAATGTCACTGCATTAAATTTAATAAAAAAAGAAAATAGAACCTATTTTACAAAATGTATACAAGATATGTACACTTACAGTTATTAAACACTGCTGAGAGAATAAAGCAGACAGGCCATCCTCCTCTGAAAACCAAACTGTATTTAAAAGTCTAAATTTAACTTGAAGAAATTGTGAGTTTGCATACATTTGTTGTGCTTAATACTTCCTTTAACTCATTACTGCATTTAATTTATGAGTGACGACATGGCAACAAAAAATGAGAAGTATCAGATTGACATAATTATGAAAAAAATAGATGGAGATTTCAAATAAATATTTTTTTAATTTCCAATTTACTTACTGTTTTGTCTTCTTTAAACATGAGACAGCCAGAGGTTTCAATGATACTTGAAACCAGCTACAGAGCTAAAAAGGCACATACAATGTTAATACACATAGACACACACATATATATTAGAATGATAATTACCAGCTTATTTAAATCAGTGCAGTGGGTTTGAATTTGGTCTACAATTTTGCTCTATAAAATGACACTTAAACCACGTTAAAACCTATGATTCATATGCCATTACATTTAATATTATACCAACAAATTTTGAGAACAAATGTAATACAAATAAAATTTAAGCTAACCAAGCAATTGTCTTGAAATAGTTACCTAGAACATTTCTAAAAATATAAAAGCATAGTATCTATTGATCTATTTACCTGTACATGCTTTCTCTTCTTATTTAAATTTGGAAAGCACTATAAAGTAAAGATTCCTCTAATGAACATTTTCTAAAATTAAACTATATGGATAATTGCCATGAGAGTAATAGAGTAATAGTGACTCATACTCTTGAAAGTTAAATATTAGGTATTACAGTGGTCCCTCGTCTATTGTGGGGGTTAAGTTTCAGAACCCCCACAATGGGTGCAAACCTGAGAAGTAGTGACCTTATATTTATTTTATTATTTATATATATTTTAGGGCTTTATTTTGATTTAATTTTCTTTAATTTTTTATATTTTTATATTGTTTTCAATTGTTTGGGCTAGAAAAAGCTTAACCACAAAAATAATAAAAATAATATATATATAAATACCCTTATTTGAGGTATACCTCAAAATCCCGTGATATAACAAAAAATCCACTATACAATATTTGATATATACAATTTTAACATCTGTGATACAGTGAGACTGCAAAAAGTAAACCACAATATGGTGAAGGATGACTGTCCTATGAAATAATTCAATAATAAAAGTAATTTGGCCCTGAATGGTTTGCTCAGTGGTAGCCCATTGGCCTGGAATGTCAATGTCCTAGATTCCACTCCCAGTCAGGTCACACAGGAAAACCACCCATCTTCTTCTCCACTCTCCCCGTCTCACATTTTAATCCCTCTCTTACCTTCCTGCAGCCATGGCTCAATTGGAGCAAGTTGGCCCCAGGTGCTGAGGATGACTCCATGGCCTCCTCCTCAGGTGTGAAGAAGACCTTGGTTGCTGAGCAATGGATCAACACTTCAGATGGGCAGAGCATTGCCCCCTAGCATGCTTGAAAGGCAGATCCCAGTCAGGTGCATGAAGGAGTCTCTCCCTTGCCTCCTCTCACTGAATAAGAAAGAAAGAAAGAAAGAAAGAAAGAAAGAAAGAAAGAAAGAAAGAAAGAAAGAAAGAAAGAAAGAAAGAAAGAAAGAAAGAAAGAAAGAAAGAAAGAAAGAAAGAAAGAAAGAAAGAAAATAATAGTTCCCATGTAGGTTTAAAGTAACATCTGTTGGAAAAAAATTATAAACACTAGGTCTTTTTTTGCTCTTCTACTGACATGTTATATACTGTATTTTAATCAGTATATAAACTTTTTCCAGATTCTATCAATTTCAAATTTGCAGATGTAGAGTCATATTATAAAGTTTCAAACAGTTTTTATGAATATCTATGTATTAAATAAATAGGTAAAATTGACATGTCAATTAGACAAACTTAGTACAATGTGCCAAAATATTGGTTCCTTTCTTCAATGTGGCATTAATAAGTTGACTTGGACTAATAAAATGATTTTAAATATTACAAAGAGAATATAAGGTAATAGACAATTGCAGAATTATTTTTTAATCAAGTGAGAGGCAGGGAGGTGGAGAGACAGACTTCTGCATGTGCCCAGACCAAGATCCACCCGGCAACCCCCCGTCTGGGGGAGATGTTCTGCTCATCTCAGGCCACTGCTCCATTGCTTAGCAACCAAGGTATTCTAGCACTTGTGGCAAGTTCATGAAGCTATCCTCAATGCCCAGAGCCAATATGCTCATTCAAGCTATGCCAGCAGGATGGGGAGGGAGAGAGAAAAAGAAAGAGAAAAGGGACAAGGGGAAGGGTGGAGAAGCTGATGGTCGATCCTCTTATGTGCCCTTACTGGAAATCAAACCTGGGACTTTTACACGCTGGGTCAACGCTATAGTACTGAGCCAACTGGCCAGGGCTCCAGAATTTC
Organism: Saccopteryx leptura; assembly: GCF_036850995.1. Taxonomy (NCBI): domain Eukaryota; kingdom Metazoa; phylum Chordata; class Mammalia; order Chiroptera; family Emballonuridae; genus Saccopteryx; species Saccopteryx leptura. Next base: position 174,567,378 of record NC_089504.1, on the reverse strand, counting down.
ATAAATATTTATATTCATGTTATAATTTTAAATTTTCTAAGGCTGTCATAATAACCATTCCTAGGGAAATGTAGGTTTTATCCATAGAAGCATACAAATGACAGTCACGGGGTCTTCTCCTGTCTCTAGTTCAAGCTATTATTTTCAAAGCAGTTTGACATTGTTTAAGTTTCCAGGAAATACTAATTTTTGTCTCTCCATCTTACATACATTTATTCTTTTTTTTTTTTTTTTTTTGTATTTTTCCAAAGCTGGAAACGAGGAGGCAGACAGACAGACTCCCGCATGCGCCCAACCGGGATCCACCCGGCATGCCCACCAGGGGGTGATGCTCTGCCCATATGGGGCATTGCTCTGTTGCAACCAGAGCCATTCTAGTGCCTGAGGCAGAGGCCAAGGAGCCATCCTCAGTGCCCCGGCAACTTTGCTCCAATGGAGCCTTGGCTGCAGGAGGGGAAGAGAGACAGAGAGGAAGGAGAGGGGGAAGGGTGGAGAAGCAGATGGGCACCTCTCCTGTGTGCCCTGGCTGGGAATCGAACCCAGGACTCCTGCATGCCAGGCTGACGCTCTACCACTGAGCCAACCAGTCAGCGCCCCATACATTTATTCTTTATAAGGTTTAGTATGATGCTGGTCCTTAGGTATTTTGTGGTACCAAGAGGATATGGCTATATTGTTTTTCAGAATTGTATGATTATTTACAAATACTGCAAAAACCACATATTCAAGTAAACTTTGGTTCTTGATACCCATGTACCTACGAAATGCATTGGCAGTATGGTTTTCAAAATTATTTCTAAATCTCAGGATTCCTAATCATTAGTTTTCTAGAAGACTTTTGGTTTCTGGGAAGAATTATACAGCTGGGAAAAAAAGACAATAAAAAAATGACTCAAAGGCTAACCAATGAAATTTTTTAGAACTTGCATTTAACCCAACATTTTTACTTTGGCACCATATAACATTGATAGAAAAGAATCAAGAATTTATCTTTGGGATTTAAATCACTACCATACTACATCATTTTCTTTTAATTTGCTAACTCATAAATTATGAGTCTGAATGTGTGTTTTCCCTCCAAATACATGTGTTGAAAACCTCACCTTCAAAGGTGATAGTATAAGTAAATAGGTGGAGCTTTTGGGGATTGATTAAATCATGGATTTAGAACCCAAATAAATATGAGGAATCTCTATAAAAGAGTCTTCAGAGAGACCTCCTAGCCCCTTTCACTATATGAGTACACAGTGAGAAGGCAGTGGCTATGAACCAAGAAGAGGTGCTTCACCAGCCATGCTCGCACTTTTGTCTTGCATTACTCAGACTCCAGAACTATACAAAATAATATTCTATTATTTATAATAAGCTACCCAGTCTGTGGTATTTTGTTATAGGAGTACAAACAGACTGAAATATCATATTAAATACTAAATGGATTTATGTTCTAGTTTCCACATTTAAAAGATTAGATTGATTATATCTGTCTCCTTTTTATATTATATTTCATTTTAAGCTCTAAAAATTCCCTGAAATAAAAAAAGTAGCACAAAGAAAATAAAACATATAAGAAAATATTTTCTTACTGAGAAATTGGATTTTGAGTTTTAGTGCTTATTAATGTATCCTTATAGAAAGATTACAATGATCATTCAGAAACACAGATTGATTTTTAGGCTTTCTTTCATTATCTCAATGTAGTAGTATACTTTAGGTATACTAATAATAAAAATACTGGTCATTAATCAAAATTTATCCAACATCCTTCTATGAAAGATCGTGACTATAGTGCTTGTAGGAATAAGCTATGAAAATATGCAGAGTTAGGATAACAATTATTGACAGCAAGGTGCCCTAGGGTGAAAGCCCTGAGCAGATGAGAATCCAGGGGCCTCTCTGACCTATGCTGAAAACAGCAAAACTGCAGAATAAGATTCAGTAACAAGAAATGTTTAGGCTCTCAGAACAGAGATTAAAAATCAGCATGTTCTTTGTCCTTTATTTCACCCGCTGAAAACTTCTGCTGTCTGCTTCCTTGAGTTATCTGTACTGGCTAATAAATACTTGAGTAGGGCTGAGGATGGGGCTTCAGTCCTTCGGTCTGCTGACTGGAGCAATTGCCTCCCCTCAACCCCTCAGAGCATGTCATCTGGCCTCTGGGAATTTTGTTGTCATTGCAACAAGTGGTGCCCCATGTGAGGATCAGGAAACAAATATAAGGTTTGCTACTTTCAGTCATTCCTTGTCACGGCATCAAGTGGTTCTCCATGTGAGAAACCAAACAAAAAGGCCTACCAAAACCTGGCAAAGGAAAGGAACATCTGCTTATTCCATTTGGTAAGGGACACAAGCAGCAGGGGAATAGCCCTTAAATGCTTGTGGCACGGCCTCTTCTAGGGTTCAGGCCAGGGGATTTCCCTTTCCCTTCATCTCTCCTTCATCCTGAGGCATTCCCTTTCCTTTGAGCAGCAGAGTCACAAATGACAGCTACAGGACTCCTCAGAGCTGCAGGGTGTCGGGTTGGAATTTAACTGCCCTCTTGCTCATGATCCAACAGCAATGCCTTTATATCCGAAGGAGGGAAGTTTAGACTTAGGAGACGGGGAAAGCACTTTTACCAAGGGGACGGTTGAAGCAATCAGGAAGGGATATGAATGACCCCTTGGGATTGGAAAGGGTTTGCAAACACTGTTCTCAGCCCAAACCTCAGAACAGCCCTTCCCACTAAATGTTTCACTGACCCTAACCAGCAGGAAGTAGCTACAGAAGAAGAGACTTTCATTTCTTTTTCTTGAAAAACAAAAGGCTGGAATGTTAGGTTTGGGCCCAGGGTGCCTTTAAACTCAAGGCACGCTATAAGAATGGAAGGGGTCATGCCAGAACTTCAATGTAAAGAGAAAATAAAGGGGGACACTTTTAAAACCCAAATAGCTCAGTAGCCTATCCCGTCCTTTCTTTTCAGTCATCCTGAAAGGTTGCCAAGGACAAATAAAGAGTCCTGTCTTCTGTGTAAGTATTAATAATACTGTAAAATATAAAATTGTGCAAAATGTTTTAACCAGATAGTCTAGAAAAGAATTTGATACTACTACTAATTTAAATTGATTAATGTCTTTTGAAGTCCTTAACAAAATAATATTTATTTTTCCTAGGTTTGTAAAAGGTTTCTGTTATCTCTCTTATGTCTTCTAAAATATGTTTGTTTGCCAATAAAAAAACCTGTTTCTAAAGGTCATGAATTATGTTCATAAAGATATTAATCTAAAATTACTTATTACTGACTTAGTTGACACTAAAAGTTAAGGTTCTTAGAAGTTGAGAATTCTGATTAATTAGGAAAAAATTGTATGGTTTTTGTAATAAGAGGTATAAAGTATAGAGATACTTTTGAAAGGAAAAGGAAGTAAATTGCTCTGAAAGTTGGTTATTACTGAATGGTGGAGAAGGTTTGTGTAAGTTGTAGAAGGTTTGGGCAGGTTGTAGAAAGTTTGGGCAGGTTGTAGACGGTTTGTGCAGAGGGAGGAAATAAAAAGAAGAGGAACTAAGCAAGAAGACAAAGGTGAGAAAAGGACAAGAAGGAAGGACTCTAGAAGGATTGTTCTGAAAGGAAATGAAAAGGAACATTAGAACATTCTTAAAGACCTCAGGAGCTTGAGAAACTCACCCAAACTTGCAAGTATTACAGAAGGAGCCAATGGTCTTCTTAAGCCCCAACTACACAAAGTAAAAAAGGAGAGTCAGGAGAAAATACCCCACAAGGACAATTGTATAAGTCTCTTTCTACTCTTAATTTTTCTACATTTTCTCATCTGGATTTACTGTAGCCAACAGGCATTTTATAACAGCCACAAAATGGCCTAAGCTTCTCATGTTGTACCAGGATATATTAGTTGGTCCTGAGGAGCAAAATTCAGTCAAATTGTTAACCTGGGGCAAGGGTATGTTCCAATTTTGTCATCAACAGGTCCTCTTTGGATACCAGTGAGGAATGTGAAGCCTTATTATGAGTTGGCATCAGCCCAAAGGAAGCAACACAGTTCCAGAGATTCAGAAGCTGATAGTGAATACACCTCCGGAAATAAACCCAAAAAGAAGGAGGACAGCCAACTCACTCCCAAGCACTCAGGGAGCACCTGACAATATCTGGGACATTTTAATACATCTAATCAGGCGTGCTGAAAGTTTTGCAAAATGCAGACATGCCTGTAATCCCTAAAAACCTGTTTCTCTCTATGGTTGCCCTTTATCTTCTGTTACAATCACCTAACAATCTTACATCTGTTAATCTTTACTAAAACAAAAATGGGGGATATGTAGAAACATGCTATGAAAACATGCAGAGTTAGAATAACAGTGACAGCGAGGCACCCTAGGACAAAAACCCTGAGTGAATTAGAGTCCAGGGGCCTCTCTGACCCTGTGCTGGAAACAGTGCGTGCTGGAAACAGCTAAACAGTAGGATAAGATTCAGTAACAAGAAATGTTTAGGCTCTCAGAACAGAGATTAGGAGTCAGCATGGTCCTTGTTCTTTATTTCACTCCCTGAGAACTTCTTCTGTCAGCTTCCTTGAGTTATTTGTACTGGCTAATAAATATCTGAGTAAGGCTGGGGACAGAACTTCAGTCCTTCATTCTGGAGACTGGGACTGTTGTCTCCCCTCAGCCCCTCAGAGCATGTCATTTGGCCTCTGGGTAGTCAGTAGCATAGCGGGAGGGTAGGGTAGGGGGTCTATCATGCCCCAGGCACCACTCACAGAGGGACGCCAAATGGTCTCCAAGATAAACTAGAAAAGCGTAGTAGAAGGGGAGGGGGACTCCAATAAAGTGTCATGCTCCAGGCACCAGTTATTTTTGCTATGCCACTGTGGATAGTTAATTGTTGCTGCAGCAGTACTGATGATTCATTATTTGAAAAGTGTTAATTTAGGAGAACTAATACAAAATTAGATAATATAATGTCCTAATAAAAGCATTTTCTAAGGAAAGGATTTTATATATTTTGACAGTCTTATTGAGGTATACTTGATATTAAAAAAGTATGCATATTTAATATACACATTTGATGAATTTGAACATATGCATACACCTATGAAACCATTACTGCCAAGGAAATAAATGTCTCTTACCTCTAAAAGTGCCCTTGTGCACCTTTGGTTTTCTTGCTTTGTTTTTTGAAGCAAGAGCACTTAAGATGAGACCATTCATCTTAACAAAATAAAGTTCACAACAATATTATTAACTATAGGTAATATATTTTATAACATCTCTCAATTCATTCGTATTGCATAACAAAAATTTTATATTCATTGAGCATCATATTTTCTCATTTCCCCACTCCTCAAAAACCATTATTCTATTCTCTGCTTCTATGAGTTTGAGTATTTTAGATTCCACATATAAGTGAATTTGAAGACTATATATATATCTTATACTACAAAAATATTTCCTCTAAAGTTAAGCCAAAATAATAAAAAGAAATGTACAATAAACCTACTATACTGCTCACAAAAATTAGGGGACATTTTATTGCTTCATATTTATTTTGAAATATCTCCTAATTTTTGTGAGCAGTATATTTACAGCACAAACACTTTCTATGAATTTTAAATGTGAGTAAAATATTGAATGGCAAAGTATTTTATATCTTATTGTCTACAAAGCAGTCTAATCAGGATAAAAGTGTGTAATAAATGATACTGACCTTGTCCTCAGGTCTTGAATTTATTTTTTACTGACATAGGGCACATATAATTAAATATCTAATAAAGCATAAACACATAGTTAAGACCTCGTTAAATATTTAAATGTGTCATCACCAGAATATGTTATAATATTGTGAGTTTTAGAATAGTAACAGAAAGGAAAAGCTAACAATATAAGTAAAAGTAAGGCAAACACTATTGTGTGGAATAATAGCAGTTCAGTAAAAGCAACACAGAAATAGTTCAAGAAAACAGACATTTTGAGTCTTAGTCATAGTTCAGGAATTTAAAGGAAAGTATGAAAAAGATGAGATATTTCCCAATTTGAGATTCCTTAACCACAGTTCTTAGAGCAATGCAGCATAAATGAGGATAATATTCATTAATAACATGGAATCTCTGAATTTCAGGAATATTTCTGAATGCTGTACTTATATAATGTTATTTAATTGTATCAGCCTATAAAGTAGGCACTGCTATTACTCTCATTGTACTAATTAGAAACCCAGGTTTAGATACATTTAACAACTTATTGCAGTCATAAGATAAAGATCAAGTTAGAATTTAAATGCAGGCAATTTGAATACAGAAATTAGAACTTGACCATTTAGCAATACTACCTCCTCTTAAACTCAGAATTTAAAGAAGGCTACTTTGGAAAACAATGTAGCCAGAAGAATCGGTTGAGGCAAAAATGAGGGAGGTTTAGGCATAAGTTTTTAAAGTTCTCAGAAGGCACTCTGACACAGAAACAAACACAAGCAGGAAGAGTGTAGTGATGGAGAATCTATATAGATTACCAGGTAAGAAATTTATTATTTAAATTGTACCCTTTCAGGAAATTTTTTCTTAGGCAAAATGACCCATATACTAAAATCGGTAGGTTCTTCAAACAAAAGCATTATTTGAAAACACCTCAATAGAGGCAAGGACAGAAAATAAAAAGGAATTCCTGCAAAATGAAGTTTTGTTTTAATTTATCATGTGGCAATATCAGGCATCATGAGAAATTCTAAGATTACTAAAACAATCTCTTTGAGGAAACCACAATCTGGAGAAAGACATGCATTAAATGATTTTTTAAAAAAATAATCATTAATAAAAGGTCTTGGGGTGTAGGAGATGAAGTTATGCTTTTAAGACTATGATGTATTGGATAGCATTTATTTTAAGGTCAAGAGTGTGGCTCACCAACTCTGTGAGAACATGTGAGCAAAGTTTGTCACTGATCACAACAGCCCATTTTCAGAGCTTCCTCAGTACTGTTTCTGTTCTCAGATGTTTATTGACTTTTTGAGACCTGTGAGCAGATCAACTTCATAATGTGTTTTGGACTTAGGGCACAAAAATGCTTGTCTAATGTTTTAGTGTTTTAAATTATAAGGACAGTAACTCTTATGTGATGTTGACACTAATCATAAAATTAGTTTAATGTTTGTTGCCTAAGATATGATTTTCCTATTAATGACTTTTAAAGAGTGCTCACAGAGGAGAATACATTTACAAACCAAAAATGATATATGTCTTCTTCCTCATGAGAATAAAAGTGCTACTACTCTAATGGAAAGTTAAATATTTCAGTAGAGACTGGTGACAACTGAGTTCCTACAGACATCAACTTTCTTCAGATATGGGTTTTATATTTTACTTTATTTCTGTTTACAATGTGTTCCCACCTGAAAGAAGAATAAATTGCTGTTTGTTGGGTATCCATACCAAGTATAAGTCACAAAGTCACATTCTAAATATTGAGTCAGTCTTCAAAATAAGATATTAGGAGGTTCCAGGTATTGTAGTACACTATGTAGAAATGTGTAAATAAATATGAGAACATGACACACATATATATATATGCTCCAACCTGTCTCGGGTAGAACTGGTTAGGAAAGTGGTGAGAAGCACATCATGCTTATCTATGACTGGGTTAGCACACCATATCTAAGGCAAAATCTAAGGTTGGTTTTCTGAAGGTAAACTATATAGTTTTATATATAAAAATAATTTCTTTTTAGAACAGCTTTATATTTGCAGGAAAAAAATGTGAATGTAGTGCAAATGGTTTCCATCTGCCCCATGTCTAGTTTCCTCTATTATTAATATCTTACATTTGTATGATACATTTATTATAATCAATAAACCAACATTGATACATTATTAACACAAGTCTGTTTTTATTCAGTTTTCCTTTGTTTCCACCTAATGTTCTTTTTCTATTCCAGGAACCCATCCAGGAATGCACAGTATGTTTAGTTTTTATGTCTCCTTAGGCTACTTTAGGCTATGATATTTTACACAGATTTTTCTTGTTTTTCATGATTTTGACAGTTGGGAATATTAATTATCAGTACTTTTATAGGATAATATTTCTTTGGAATTTTCTGAAGTTATTATTTTTATGATTAAACTAGACTTATGGAATTTAACAAGGAATGTCGCAGAGAAAGTGCATTTTTATCATATATCAAGAGAACATGTTATCAACATAATTTATAATTATAGATTTTGACTGTGATCACCTGACTGAGGTAATATTTGTCAGGGTTCTCAACTTTAATGTTACTCATCTCAACTTTTCACACTGTACTCTTTGGTTGGAAGTCACTAAGCATAGTTCAACCACGCTTAAGAAATGAGGAATTATGCTTCCTCTCACTTCGGGTAAAAAAACTATTTAAGTTATTTGCAATTCTTCTGCACTGAAGACTTTCCTATTGTCCATTTATTAAATTACTCAGTCATTTATTTCTATCAGCATAATATGTTCTTCCTGTCTTTATGTAAGTTTTAAATTATATCATTTTCCTTTTCCCTGAAAATTTTTTTTATATTTTTTGTAGGGAAAATCTATTACTGATGAATTCCATCAGTTTTGGTATGTCTGAGAAAGGATTTCTCCTTTACTTTTGATGGATAATTTTGCTAGCTAAAGAATAACAGGTAAATGCTCTGGTTGGGTAATTCAAGTGGCTGGAATGTGGTCTCCATGCACCAGGATTGCCGGTTTCTCCCAGTCAGGGCATGTACAGGAGCCAACCAGTGGGTTTACAATTAAATGGAATGGGGTGTGGGGGGGAAGGTCAATGTTTTTCTCTCTCTCTCTCTCTTCCTCCCTCTCTGTCCCCAAAATTAATATTTTTTAAATTTAGAAAGAATAATAGGTAAATAATTTTTAATACTTTAAATATTTTATCAAATATTTTCTTTCTTTTATAGTTTCTGACTAGAGCCCAGTATAATTCTTCTTGTTGTCCCTCTATATTTTTTACCCCTCTGACTTCTTTTAGAAGTTTGTCTTTAGTTTTCAGCAGTTTGAATATGATGTGTGTGTGTGTGTGTGTGTGTGTGTGTGTGTGTGTGTGTGTGTGTTTGGTTGTTTGTTTGATTGGTTGGTAGGGTGGTTAGTTTTTGTTTTTTATTTTAATCCTGCTTGGTGTTTTCTGAGTTTCCTGAATCTGTGGTTTTATGTATATTAATTTTAAAAATTCTTGGCCAGCCATTATTATTTCAAATATTTCTTCTGATCACTTTTTTTGTTTGATTTGTTTTGTTTCTTTTTTTTTTTCTAAGTGAGAGGAAGGGAGATAGTGAAACAGACTTCTGCATGCACCCAGACTGAGATCCACCATGTCACCCCATCTGGGGCCAATGTTTGAATCAACTGAGCTATTTTTAGCACCTGAGCCTGATGTGCTGGGACCAACAGAGTTATCCTCAGCTTGAGCCATTTGAGCCACTGGCTGCAGGAGGGAAAGAAGGAGAGAAGGGGTAGAGGGAAAAGGAGAAAAGCACATGGTCTCTTGTGTGCCCTAACCAAGAATCGAACCCTGGGCATTTATACACTGGGCTAATACTCTATTCACTGAGCCACTGGCTAGTGGGATGGTTTTTCTATTACACATATTGCAGTTGTCCCACAGTACTTGAATAATCTAGTCTCTCTATTTTTTTCTCTTTGCATTTCAAAATAATAATAGTAATAAAATAAATTTTAAAAGTATTTCCAAAATTCAAAGTTGGCATAAGTAATCCAATGTGTTATTGAGAAAATATCAAGTGGGAAATAGAGAGTATGGAGCTGGGAGGAGGGGGAATGATGACAGAAGGAGACTTGACTTGGATGGTGAATACACAATACAGTGTACAGATAATATGTTCTTGAATTGTGCACTTGAAAGCTGTAAAAAATTTTGTTAACCAATGTCACCTCAATAAATTCAGTTAAAAAAGAAAAATTATATAAAATAATACATCTAAATATGTGGTAGGATGCTTTGCTGTGATGACAGTTGGGATAAAATAACATGTGCCAAAAGAAAAGAAAACAATAACAAATCTGTTATTAAGATTGACTGCAATAACATATGCCTATGAAAGACTGTCCCTTCTTTTTGATACAAAATATTTCAGCAAGTTTCTACTTTTACATAGTCCTTTCTTCATTCAACACAATACTATTGGGCATATACAAAAGTGCAAGTTATTTGCATAGGCTAAAGGTAAAAACAGAAAAACTCAATCTCTTTCCCTAACTTTGAAAAACTCAAATCTAAAAGTGACACATATTTAAAAAGTTAATAAAATCAATAAAAATTTAAAAAATAATTTATCTAGTGTAGAACATGGAAAAAAAGATCACTTAGGACTGCTAGGGAGTTCAGAGATATCTTAGAGAAAGAGACAGAGTTTCTTGAAAGAATCAAAATTTTGCCACATGGATAAAGTGGTAGTAGGAAGATATGCTCAAAGCATGTACGATTTGTTAAGAAATTAGAAAGTGTAACATAATTATGAGCTATAAATTATATAGGATTTTAAATCATAGAATATAAAGGGAGTTCTGTAAAGTGAATCAGAACATGTAAACAGGGTCACTTCATGCAGAGCTTTTTAAATAGCATTTTTAAGGAAATTACATGAGTGTTTACTAAATATGTTTCTGGAAATTCCAGGGATATGGTTCTAGTTTCATTATATTTGTAAGAGGACTAAGATTTCTCCTGTAAGAAGTTAGGCTGAAGGCCTGACCAGGCAGTGATGCAGTGAATAGAGCTTGAACTGGTACTCAGAGAACCCAGGTTCAAAACTCCGAGGTCACCAGCTTGAGTATAGGCTCCTCTGGCTTTAGAATGGGCTCACCAGCTTGAGTGTGGGGTCACTGTCTTGAGTGTGGGATCATAGGCATGACCCCATGGTCGCTGGTTTGAGCCTAGTGGTTGCTGGTTTGAAGCCCAAGGTTGCTGGCTTGAGCAAGGTGTCACTCACTCTGCTGTAGCCCCCAGGTCAAGGCACATATGAGAAAGCAATCAATGAACAGCTAAGGAGTCATAACAAAGAATTGATGCTTCTCATCTCTCTCTCTTCCTGTCTGTCTTTCCCTATCAATCCCTCTCTCAGTCTCTCTTTCTTACTGTTTCTGTCACACACAAAAAAAGAAGTCAAGCCGAAGAAAGAAAAAGGCATGAAAATTTTGACATACAAAGAAAGATAGTTGTCAAACAAAGAGTGATAATGATCAGTAAGTAGAGTATGATGTATAACTCTCAAATAAAACTTTTGAAAGGCATTAAGGAGCTCTAAGTATCCTGGACTCCAAAACAGCTCTGAAATACTTTCCAGTCAGTCTCCCTTGATCCAAGAAAAAAAAAAATCTTAGAACGAAAATAAATCATCCTCCTCATTGTAGAGGAAGTTACCATTTCTCCTTAAAGCTTCCCTGTAACAAAAAGATAACCCACAGATCCAGCTGCCTGTCCCTGAGAAAACCAATTATATGACACAGATAATGATAAGAAGGAAAGAGCTTTATTAAAGTGCTGGCTACCTGAGAAGATAGGGGTACCTTTGTAAGATTTTTTTCTGTTTGTTTGTTTGTTTGTTTAAATATATAAGAAAGGAGAAGGAACGGAAAAAAACAAATATAGAGCCAATAAATCAAAAGGAGAGGATTTAGAGTTATTTGCTGAGTCAACTCAGCACAGTTTGTTCTGATAAGTGACTGAGGGCCCCCCATCTCTCAGAGATGACACATCTGAAGGTCAGAGTCCATTCCCTTGATTGCTAAAGGAACTAAAGCTAACAAGTCAGTTATAAATTAAGGTTTTTGTTTCATGTAACAAGTGTTCACAGATTCCTACAGTCAGGCTGTCCTCTTGGCCTTGAGTGAGAATCAGAACTGCACGCTCAGTGGGATGGAAGCGGTAGAAAGAGGGTGAGCAAAGTGCACGTATCTCTCACTGTGCTTCTTCTTCCTGCTCAGATGGTAAGCCTTGACATGTATCAGCCAGAGGGGAACAGGCCTTTATTTTTTTTTAAGTTTATAATAATTTTATTTTTTTTTAATGGGGCAACATCAATAAATCAGGATACATATATTCAAAGATAACATGTCCAGGTTATCTTGTCGTTCAATTATGTTGCATACCTATCACCCAAAGTCAGATTGTCCTCTGTCACCTTCTATCTAGTTTTCTTTGTGCCCCTCCCCCTCCCCCCGTAACCACCACACTCTTATCAATGTCTCTTGGGAACAGGCCTTTTAACCGTAACAAAACATGGCCATAGACAAAAGCACAGGATTGATTATATACTTTTTATTTGTTACACAATACATAACTATAATTATTAAACTACAATTATTGAATCATTAGTATAAGAGCAATAAACTGCTTAAATGCAGTTGCTTAAATGCATTTTATAAAAATTCTTTTATATGCTTACTTTGTTAGTACATTCTTATTTAGCTCTCCTTTTATGGCCAGTCAGACCAATGTCAGTAGAGCATATAGAGTCAGACTAATAAATCAGAAATAGAGCATCCAAGTTACATCCCTTCATCAGGTAAAGGCTGAAGCCTGAATAATTGCCAGTTTCATAACACAATTGTCACCAAAAGTGTCAACCCTGCTTTAATGACAGAATGTGTAAAACAGGAAAGAACATTTCCACATAATAAGTTGCATGAATACCAAAGGGAAGTTATTAAGCCTATCAAAGCACAACTGCTTACAACCTCAGTGAGTTTACTGAGAAGCTGAACTATGAAGTCCAAAAGTATTCACATTAAATCACATGATCTCTAGAATCTGTTGCAATAGACTGATTGAAAAAGGAGAGTGATTATATTAATTTACTTGAGTAAAAATAGTAATCCAAAAAATCTTATTTAACACTATAAAAAGACTATATATATATATATATATATATATATATATATATATATATATATACTCATCCTCCCCCCAAGTTAGGAGCCAGGAAGCAGTCAGACAGACTCCTGCATGCACCCAACCGGGATCCACCCGGCATGTCCACCAGAGGATGATGCTCTGCCCATTGAAGGCATTGCTCCATTGCGGCCAGAGCAATTCTAGCACCTGAGGCAGAGGCCATAGAGCCGTCCTCAGCCCCCAGGCCAACTTTTGCTCCAATGGAGCTTTGGCTGCAGGAGGGGAAAAGAGAGACAGAGAGAAAGGAGAAGGGGAAGGGTGGAGAAGCAGATGAGTTCTTCTCCTGTGTGCCCTAACCAGGAATCAAACTCAGGACTTCCATATAACAGGCCGATGCTCTACCACTGAGCTAACCAGCCATTGTGAAAAGGCAATGTTTTTTAAAAAATTAATTTTTGTAATTAATTCCTTGAAAATTAAATGAAAGTTTTTCCCTTGTCTATAATTTAATTTCTTGAACAAAACCCTCCTGTTCTCCATGCTTAATCATTCATGCATCTGAATATGAAATATCCATTTTGACACGTTAATGATAAAAATCAAATGTATACAGCATGCAAAGCAGATTGGGTTGAACCATTTAATTACATACAGATGTTTTGTCACCAATTTGGATATATTTCTTTTTGTAGTACAGAGTAATACAATTTTATAGCTTATTGCTGAACATTTCATTAAACCATAAAATAAAAAATTCAATTAAATCATCAAAGACTTTATTGTGATCATTTCAATTATATTTTAACAGTCTCATTAATGTAATTTGTCTTAGATAACAAACATGATTGATTCTAGTAAGAGAGAAGATTTAATAGACTCAATTCTATAATTGGAGCTATTTAATTTAACTTTTTATTTTTCTGTTTTAAAAGCATAGTTGTTTTATTTTCACAAAATAAGTGTTTTGAATTATTTATGAGAAGTAAAGTTATAGTAAAACTTTAGCATTGGTTTTTATTTATCCTTAGGATCAAATCCAATATATCCCCTTCTTAATTTTAATTACTAATTAATCCTTATAATTTATATTTTGCCTATGGCATTGCTAAACAATTCATCTCTGTTTACCTTTGGGGTTTTAGTCTTTATGGGGTAAAAAAGGAAGATATTTTTCATATGAATATAACATTAATAAAGTCAGGTTATAACTTTCTGAATATGTGATATTATGAATTTACGTTTTTAATTTGCAATGTTATTTCAGCTAACTCTAATAATATAGGATTTATGTGTGTGGGTTTCTGATAACTGGAGTTAAAACTAAACTCTTATTAAAATCTCTTTGGCCAGATTCAATGTCACTGGAGGTTTTAGTAAGGCTCCCTAAAATGAATGTCGAGTTAATTCACTGAGAAGAGTACAGTAGTAAGGGAGCCAAGAAATGGCTTACTGGGAGAGCTTCATCTATAAACATTAAGAGACTTGTAGGAAGTGATTAAAGATATATGAGAACATTATATTAAAATGTACAACTCAGGGACGCCAGCAATAGATTTGTGCTAAAGAATATGTGGTATACCTGTATATACCAAAGCAGTATATTTGGGACCAAAATTGCCTATTTCTTTCCGACTTTCTAAGTCAAGATACTGGTTTTATTATTTTTTTAAATATTTCCTCTGTAAATCAAGTGAATATATTAAATAGTTTCCCCTTCTTAATACTATTCTAATATGCCCCAACAAAACCTCCATCTTTATAAATGCTTCAGAGCTTGACATATAGTAATATTAATAACAACAAATATTTTTAAGCTTTTATTGTGTTCCAATAACATTTAGAAATAGTTTACTTCTCAGATTTAATCTTAAAAATAAACCAAAGTGATGGTTAATGATCACTTACAGAGAGCTACTCTTGACGAGGCTAGGTCTTCCTAGTTAGAGTTTTCTCATCTTCCCCCCATGTCATTATATTTACAACATACTTTGTTTCTAATCCTTGGTTTTATTTCTTTTACCTTATACATCTTTTGAACTTTAAAAATAATTGTATTTCTTTTTTAAAATTCTTATTTTTATTTATTTTTTTGTTGATTGAATTTATTGGGATGACATTGGTTCACAAAACCATACAGGTCTCAAGTGTACAACTCAATAATCACTATCTGCCCACAGCACTCTGAGCCCTCTGCCCTAAGCAATGTGTCTTTTTTCCTGGGTTAAATACAGTGTGGGCAGGTGCAGTGTCTCTTCCAAGCTTCAGCTCTTAACACATTGCTGTATTCATAATAGATATTTGTATTTATGTGGTTACATAATAAAGGGAAGTTTAAGCAGTTAGAAAATTAGTCCATTCTTCTTCAAGAACTCTAAGCTAAAGAAAATAATTAGATGTTATAAATGAACCCTTTGGTGGCCCTTTCAAATGTGTGAGATTGAATTATTTTAAATATGAAAACAAGAAATTCATTGTGAATATGCCTCAATTTCAGTAACATTTCTGAAAAATAAAGATTTAGTGATTTCTAGCTCCCTTCTTTGGCCAGATGTTTGAAAATAAATATATGGCTATATCTGAAAGAATTAACACATTGATCATTTCCTCCAGTAGAGTTCCACAGGGCTTATATCTGCCAGCAAGTGAAACCAGTATGTGTTTAGAACCTAAAGCCAAAATGTTCTCTGATCTTGTCTCAAGTGGTGTTCAGATTCATAGTCTGTTATGCCAGTCAACCTGAATGAACGTGGGTTTCAGTTCTGTACTATGCCATCTTGAATACCAGCTGACAATGCTTTGTATAAACTTTTATTATCTATAACCTGTCCTTATCTCTTTCTGCTCTTCATTCTTGATCTGTTACATTTCCTGCAGTGGCAATGGAACAAAGCACTTACTTTAATGGGTTTTTTCTCTCCCTGGTTTCCTCCTTTCATTATTTTCAGCTATTTCCTAATATTTGTTCTGTATGTATGAAAAAAGACCAAACCCTGGGGGTGGGGGGTACATGTAATAATTTTAGGGATATTTCTTTAAATTTTAAATTTCCAAATGTTCAAGGAAATCCTTTAATAAGGAAGTATGTTAAATAGAATTTCATGTGAACAAGTTTGTATTTATAGCTTTAGATAACAGTAATACAACATGGCCCATTGCTCAACAAAGTAACTTATTCATTGTTACAGTGTTATGCAAATTATAACTTCAACTTTATTATTAAATAATTGTCAGTTATACTTGTATCATCTATGATTTCTTATGATGTATTGCAATTAACTTATTTCAGTTGTTTGGGGAGCTACAATACATTTATTAAGGATGATCTGAAGAAATTAGCTCACAGATAAGATCTATTAAGGGTAAAGTAGTAACAAAAATTTTAATTCCAAAATTTAATTTAAGTATAATACTAGTGGATTTGTTAAAAACTAATTATTTAAAAGCATGTTAACTATTAGAAGATAAGCTAACAACTCATTTAATGATCAAAAATCTATTTCTGAATAATTAAAAGGGTTACTGTTATTTATATAATTGATGGTTAATAAGATTATATGCATTTTGAAAACCATAGGAAATAAATATTCTTTTGCTTACAAGGTCCTGAATTAATTTTTTTTTTTTTTTTTTTTTTTTTAACATTTGAAAAGATTTTCTCTCTCAATTTACTAATGGACTCTTGGATTTATAAATGAACCAATTTCAACATCAGATCCTTAGCACTCCTAAAGTCATGAAAAGGTGTGTTCATATACAGCAATTACAATTTTAAAATATTTGCAATATTATGTGTAATAATAACAAATATTTACATAGCATGTATTTATGAGAATTCTGTTATAATTAGTTTACTCATGTTAAATCCTGTCTTCATATTTACATTATATTACATGTACAACTCTTATTACCATATTATAGATGAGAAAACTGAGATACAAGAGATTATATCATTTGAAGTTTCAACTAGAATTAGTAGAGATTCAACCTAAAAATTGTAAGTCAATCAATATACACTCAGTTAGTACCCTGTAATACAGTTGTACATAAATTACATAAACAAGGAACATGAGAGTATTTTTGTAACTAAATTTATTGGGGTAACATTGATTAATAACATTATGTAAATCTTAGGTATATAATTTTATAATACAACCTCTATATACTTTATTGCATACTCACCAACTGAAATCTAGTCTCCTGTCACCATTTATTTGACTTCCTTTATTATCTTTGTCCTTCCCCAACCAATTCTGTTTTCTGTATTTATGAGACTCTGTTCATTTGTTGTTTTCTATTTCATATCCTACATATAAGTGAATTCTTATGGTTCTTGTCCTTTTTTTGTCTGACTTATTTTACTTTTTATGATATTCTCAAGATCCATCCATGTTGTTGAAAATGGCACTATTTCATCTTTTTATGGCTGAGGAGTATTCCATTGTATATATGCATCACATCTTCTTTATTCAGAAATCCACTGAAGAACACTTAAGTTTCTTTCATGTCTTAGCCACCATGAATAATGCTGCAATGAACATAGGATGCATATATCTTTTGGATAAGTGTTTTCAAAATTTTAAGTAGATTTCCAAAAGAAGGATTGTTGGGTCACATATTAGCTTTATTTTAATTTTTTGGAGCCTCTATACTATTTTCTAAAGTGACAGCACCAATTTACATTCCACCTGCCTTATATCAGGATTTTCTCCACATTCTCTTCAATACTTGTTATTTTTTGTCTTCAGTTATAGTCATTCTAAAATGTATGAGGTGGTATATCATTGTGCTTTTGATTTGCATTTCCCTGTTAACTAGTGAAGTTTACCATTGCTTCATACATTTGTTTGCCATTCGTATGTCTTCCTTGGAAGAGTGTCTTTTAAGTCTCCTGCCTATTTTTAGTTGTATGTATCTTTCTTATTGAGTTGTGTAAGTTCTTTATATATTATGGAGGTACTTTATTGGAGGTATTGTTTGCAAATAAATTCTTTTATTTGGTTGGTTGCTCTTTTTTTTAAAAAAAAATCAACCGATTTTGCTGTGTGAAATATTTTTAGTTTGATGTAGAGCCATTCATTTATTTTTGCTTTTACTTCCTTTGCCTTTGGGATCAAGTTCATAAAAATTTCTGTGAGACCAAAATCCAGAAATTTAAGAAACATGAGAAATTTTAAAGTTTATTTTGGTTGTCTCAAAATATAGTAAGCATCAAAGAAACCTTTTTTATTAAAATGTTTGTGTCTTTTCATAAGCTAACCACTAATCCATAATAAATATTTCCTTCAGATAAAAAACATTATCATATGCCTTTAAAGAAAACTACTTCTAAACTTGTAGAATATTGTGCACCTGTTTTTAGAGTTAATATATTTTGTTAATAGGAAATGTTTATATAAAATTGGTTAATTCTTGACCTTACAGTGATTTTTTTCTAAAGTAGAAAGGAGTAAATATTAAAGTATTTCTTATAGTCTTAGGTAAATTATTTTTTTAATATTTATTGTATTGTGTACCATCTAAATGATAGCAGGCATATCAATACTAGAAGTAAGGCTAAAATGATTCTCAAATAAAGATATACCATTTCTGGTGTTTACTGCTACATAAATATCATCAAATACTTAGTGGCTTTAAACAACAAATATTCTTCATTCCTCAGGACTTGGTGTGTTGACCAGGTTCAGATGGTGCCTCATGGTATGTCAGAATAGCTGAAAACTTAAACATGGCCTTTAACATAGCCTTTCTAAGTCTAAACATGTTGGCAGTGGGGGTTGAATAAAGCTGGGAGATTTGCTAGGATCAGTGTTGGTGGCTTCAGTAACCCTGCACATGGGCTTCTCTATATAAAATCCTAGGCTTTCTCATATCATAATGGCTTAGTTCCAAGAAGGAGCATTCCAGGTGTACAGACACCAGCATGTAAGCTTATATTCAGCTTTCACTTTCACCAGGCTTGCTCACGTTCCTTGGCCAAAGCTAATATCACATGGCCAAACCTAGAATCTGTGTGAGTGGGGACTACAAATGAGCGTGAATATAGGAAAGTGTAATTTATTGGGTGCCATCAAAGTAATGACTACTGCATTTAATAAAAAAATGACGTTGGACCCCACCTAATTTGTCCTCTCTGATTCAGTCAAAATGGCAAGTTCAAACTGAAAATCTAGCCCCTACCATCTTTGCAGACTCAAAGCTAGCATTATACAGGAACCCTTAGCAAGAGAGTACGGTAGGATAATTATTTTGCTCATTGGAGCCCTTGCATGTTGTATTTTAGGATCAACTTGCAACTCACCAACCTCCCTTGGAATATAAATAAATTCCCTATCCATTATTTGAATTCACTTTAATTTTTCTTCTGAATTTTATCAGATTACCTTATTTCTTTTTGTATTTAAGCCCAATTCTGCAACCTGAGTCTATGTGCTGACATCTATAGAAAAGTATCACAAATATTGAAGATTTGCTGTAGTAGAATTCTAGCAAAGATTCAGTTGTAAATGTATATCCTTAACCAACTCTGGAGGATCTTATTTTCTAATGAGGGATCTGATGAGGCACAATGATTTTTAAAAATAAATATTAATATTTATGTGTTTCTTAGATTCTATGCCTTGCCAAGCTACCCTCACTTTTGTCTTTATCTAAGACTTTCTAGGAAATATCAAAAAATCTTTATTTCCCTATTCATTTATTTTATTGTTATATCACATCTCCTACATATCATCTTCTTGTTTTAATCAGTTTTGACAAATTTGTGCATACTTCAATTTTAACTGTATCCCAAATAAGATTTAGTAAAATCCATATACCCCCTCATAAACGTTTTCTTATACTTTTTACCAGGAAATCCTAACCTTTGCAACAATCTATCTGATTTCTATCACTGTGGACTAGATTCAGTGGTTTGTTTGTAAATGTTTAAAACCATCTATTAAAAAAAACACAACAATTTGTAAAGTTCACCAATTTTGATAGTGCAAATACCACTACCATGGCACCATGGCTAATTTTTAGGCTACCAAGTTAACATCATTGTATGCAGAGATAAGAGGAAATGTGTATTAGTGTACTATTAAACACCATTCAATAAAATATAAATAAATAAATATAGCAAAGGTAAGAAGTGATGAGTTTTGAGTATTTACAATGCATTACTTAATTTTAATTTTATATCATTTAATTTTTAATAGTTGCTCTGCTTAATTAGCTCACAGAAATGCTGAAAATTTCACAACTGGGTATTGGGAGCCGACATGAGCCAGCTCCAACACAGATCAACAATAATTGCCTGTTTTGTGAGACAAATGACATATAAATGGAAAGATTCTGTATGTCTTCCTTTGTATCTGGTTTCTTTTGTACAAACAATGTGTTTGAGATTCATGCCTGTTATTGCTGGTATCTGTAATTTACTGCTAAATTATATTCCAGTCTATGAATAAGAAACACTTTGTTTAACCATTTACCTCTTAATAAACATCTGTATTGTTTTCAGCCTTGGTTTTTTATTAATAAAGCTATAAACATTTATGTAGACTTTTTGTGCACTTATATTTTTTATTTCTCTTGGGTAAAATCCCAAGTGTGTGATTGCTGGGTCATAGGGTAAGTAAGTTATATTCAGCTTTTTAAGAAACTGCCAAAATGTCTTTCAAGCAGTTTTATAGTTTTACCCTGCTACTAGCAATGTATGAGAATTTAAGTTGAATCACATTTTTGGCAAGTTTGGTATTGCCAACCTTTGTATTTTATCCATTCTAGTCGAAATGTAGTGATATTTCATTGTGATTTAATTGGATTTTTACCAAAAAATAATATATTTTTATGTATTATTAGTCAGTGTTATTTTTTCTATAAGAAAGGAACTTTTTAATATATTTTCCCCATTACATATCATTTGACTTTATGCGCTATGGTTTTCCTATTTCCACAACCACTGCTCCCACATTAATTACCATTATATTATTGTCAAACAATTATTCCAAAGGACAAAAAAATACCATATAGCTGTTTGCTTGAACAAAGATAAGAGACTAGACTGATAACCCTTTGGGAGTCCCTTCAGAAATAAGAAATAGTCTCAATTATATGAACTGAACTGGGACCCCAAAAGCTTACTAGCCAGATAAGTACACACATTGGAGATACTATAGACCTGTCATACTTGTTGATGCAGACATTACTTGGGAGGCCTCTACAATTGTAAACAATCACCATTGGCATCAGCTGTTCCCCAGGACTATACTTCTTGTGTGGAAGTCAGACATTAATTTGCCTCCATCCAGAAGACATAGTGACTTTATTCTTAGAGTTAGTCACAAGAATTCTTCAACTGTTTGAGAAGACAACACCAGCAGATCATGTAACTCTCAGACAACTACAGAAATCTTACCAAAATGAGGCCACACTTGACACAAGAGACCTTTCCAATGGAAAAACTGACTCAGATAAGTGATGGATTATTTATAACCAATCTGCAGACAATGATCTACACTCCAATTTAAAAAGTCTTCATTTAGGAAAAGATGACTCAAAATTTATTCCTAAAGTGACCAGGGACTTTATGTTGGACATGCAAGGCATTCACATCAGTCTCAACTCACTGTCTGGTATTGTTATGGATAGCAGAATTGCCTTAGTTTTTCTACTTGCAGGCCTAGGTAGAGTTTTGCTATCACTAGTATATCTTGCTTTGTCTTGGGCTTTAATGCATGAATCAAGTGGATAAAGTAATATGAAAATTTAAAGACAAAGCCACCTAACATTCTAAGGTAAACATTGATAATTTAGGGGAATTATTCTATTGGTTGTGCCCTAGATTCTGGTAGCCTGGCTGAAGTCAATAGTGCTTCCTACTCTCATTTGCTGTTCATCCAGTACAAAGTAACCTTAAGTGTTTAATTTAGTCCCATCCTCTGTTGGTGTGATTAATCACTAGAAAATTCACCCATTGCCAAGACGATATAATTTTCAAAGGGTCTCATGTATATCTTTATATCTTGAAAATAGAGGCACTGAATGCCCTTCTTCTAGCCTATTTTACAGTCTTTTACATATTTCAAATGCTATTGCAAAATAAAGAAAATGTATTCTTCCAAAACAAAGGTAGGCATTCTTAAGTCCAGTATAATAAAAGTAAAATTTCCTTCTGAAGTAACGTAACTTCAGGCTTATTGCTCATTATAAAAGATTTGAGTTACCTTAATTTAGTACTGCTCTCCTGTAACATAATCCAAACATATATGGCCCTCTTCAAGTTACTTTGTAGAAATTGGGTCTCAGGAAACTGATGCAAAAATGCTAATAGTACGGCTACTGTTTTTGTTGTGAGTTATAAACTGTCCTTCATCTCTGAGCCATAAAACTGTGGAAGCCTAACTTATTATTTTGTAATCTCAGACTTTCACAATTCTTGATAGTATCTATGACCAGCAAAATCCAGATGAAAGAATGGTCATAGATGCATTATTAGTGAAAGATCACACTTTGGAAACAATGTATCTATTAAAAGAAAAATAGATTTTAAAACTTGTGCTTTATCTATACAGTGGGTACTATAGAACTAGAACTGTATGGCTATGAAAAATAAAGAACTGACCAACAACATGAATGAATCTCACATAAATTTTGGCTGTGTGGTAGAAGCCAGACACAAAAGAATACATACAGTGTGATTCATTTACATGGCATACAAAAAATGAGTGAAATTTATCAATAATGATAGATGTCAGGATATGTGTGTGGGGCTGAGATTAAGTATTGGCTCAGGAGAAGCATGATACAAAATTCTGAAAAAGTAGAAAATTATCTCAGATTTATTCAAAGATATTGTTTCACCAATATATACATATGGGGAAATTCATTGGCTGTGATTAGTGCACTAGAATAGTGCACTCTTGTCATTTTACTGTTACATATGGTAAGCCTTAATTAAAATATGTTAAAATACATAAACTTTAGAGTACAATTTAAGAAAATAACTTGGTCTGTAATATTGAGGAAATAATATTTTAGGAAATTTGAGAGTTCTTATTTTGTTGAGTTAAACAAGGTATCTATTTCTGACAATATATCTGACTGGCCCTCCTCGGAAACAAAGAAAAGACAAAGTGAAATAATAAAATGCTAAGTAATAGTTTTCTGAAGGCTTCATTGGAGAGTAATCTAAATTAGTTTAAATTAAATAAATGATTCTTTAGAGCAACTAAATACAGAATTCTTAAGATATCTATGTTTACCTCCTCTCCTTAATTATCGATTGTTGATCAGATAAGTTTGTAAATATGATATATAGGTTTGCTCCCTTATAGTTTGCATTGGGTGTGGGAGACTGGCTGTAAGCAGGCAGGGTGGTTATAGCCTAAGGCTTAGTTTTAAGACTAAATTTTTCCCCACATCCATGACTGACTGCATGATGTGGGGTGGTGCACTCTCATGAGGAATCCCATTATGCCTCAGATAAGTGACTTTGTATCAGAGACTTCCTTGTTTGTATATTGGATTAAAGGTTTTAATTTTTACACTATAAAGTGAGGCAGACTGGGAGTTTGCACTCTCAGTTCCTGAGATTAGCATTAAAAGGAAGAGAGATCACGATCACGTTGTTCCGGGAAAGAGCGATTACATTCTAGAGTAAGGCCACATGGAGGAGAGCAGAAGCAGCCAAGATGGCAGAGTGCTGAAGGAGAAGCCGGTTTGTGCAGGGTTTGTGCAGAGAGAAGGAGATGGAGAACAGAGTTGAATGAGACTGGTGAGGTTAGAAACTTTTGATTCTAGGAAACTTGAATAAGTCAGTGGGTTTGGGAGCCCTAAATGGAAAGGGAAGTGTTTTCCCACTGTGTGTATTTCTTGCCTGGCAGGTGCAAGCTAGGATTAAAGCTAATGGCCCACCAGTTCTTGGCTCCATTGTTTCATTACTGTCTGTCTGAATCTAATGCGATCCTGCATGGGCCAGGTGGCTCTGATGGTGGCCAGGGCTACTAGCTTTACATCTATCATTTACTTAATTGTTTATATTAACTATTACAGTTAATTTTAGCTTAGTTCCAAAAATCACATTATTGTCAATGGATTATTTGGTAAGTGTCTACTTTTTTCTGATCATGAGTGATATTAAGCTTAATTATGGGTTTTGATCTTATTTTCCAATAAAAGGAATCAGAGCTTCTTGATGAAATGTCCAATTCTAGAACTGGAGTGAGGGATATTCAAGATGACTCTGGAGGACCTTTTAGTACCAGAAAGTAAGAATGTTTCTGAAAAAAGAAAAAAGAAAAAGATTCACAATGATGGGTAATATTAATCTGCTAAGGCTGTCATAAAAAAATAACAGAGAAGTAGTGTCTTTGACTGGAGAAAATTATTTTCTTATAGTTCTGGAGCCTGGATGTTGAAGATCAAGGATTGGTTTCTGGTGAGACTTCTCCTTCTGGCTTATAAATATCCAAGTAGTCTCTGTGTGCACGTGGAGACACAAAGAGCACTTTCTTGTGTCTTTCTCTATTCTTATAAAGGTACCATTCTATTAAATTAGAGGTTCAACATATGAATTTGGGGGGGACACAATTGAGTCCATAACAATGGAAATGTATCAAACAGTACAGAGACCAGCAGAAAGGGTTCCCAAAGGCCAAAGGTGGGATAAATGGAGTTACAATTAAAGTAGTAATGAACTATAATTCAAAGTTTAAAATAAATGTTTTCTTAATATGATATAATGAAAATTATACTTTAACTCTAGGATCTCCCTTCCCAAAACATGTAACCCTAATCTAGTTGTGAGAAAAATATCAGAAAAGTTCTAAAAGAGGGTCACTTTACAAAACACCTAACCAGTACTCTTCAAAACTGTCAAGGTCATCAAAAACAAGGAAAGTATGAGAAACTCATTTGGGAAAGCCTAAAGAAACATGACAACTCAATCTAATATTGTATACTACATGAGATCCTGGACCATAAAAAGGAAATTAGGTAAAAACTAAGACTATTGCAATATAATACGGACTTTTAGTTAATAACAATGTATCAACATTAGCTCAACTGAGACAAATATTTCACACTAATTAATTATACAGGAAACTGCATATGGATACAGGAATGAGAACTCTCTGTACTATCTTGACAACTTTTTAGTAAGTCTAAAACAATTCTAAACAAAAAGTTTATTAGATAAGAAAAAAAAATTTATGCATTATCAGAGAAAGAAAGAGAGTAGGGAAAGAGGATGGTTTATCTGACTTCTGAGACATGACTATTACCAGATTTAAAGTTTTCATATTTTTGCACTTGTTGTTTTATCACTATTTCCCATTACTCTTTTTTTTTTGTGTGTGTATTTTTCTGAAGCCGTAAATGGGAAGGCAGTCAGACAGACTCCCGCATGCGCCCGACCGGAATCCACCCGGCATGCCCACCAGGGGGGCGATGCTCTGCCCATCTGGAGTGTCGCTCTGTTGTGACCAGAGCCATTCTAGCACCTGAGGCAGAGGCCACAGAGCCATCCTCAGTGCCCGGGCCAACTTTGCTCCAATAGAGCCTTGGCTGAAGGAAGGGAAGAGAGAGACAGAGAGGAAGGAGAGGGGGAGGGGTGAAGAAGCAAATGGGCACTTCTCCTGTGTGCCCTGGCCAGGAATTAAACCCAGGACTCCTGCACGCCAAGCTGACATTCTACCACTGAGCCAACCGGCCAGGGCCCCATTACTCTTTAATCAAAATTTTAAGTCCCTTTAGGAACACAATCATATAATTAATTTGTATGTAGTGTAAATCATCTATGAATCATTTTCACATAGCAACTCTTTATTATCAGAATTTTTTTAGACACTTTTTCATACTGTATTTATAGACAATACTTGTTCTTTTTTTTTTTTGTATTTTTCTGAAGCTGGAAACAGGGAGAGACAGTCAGACAGACTCCCGCATGCGCCCGACCGGGATCCACCCCGCACGCCCACCAGGGGCGACGCTCTGCCCACCAGGGGGCGATGCTCTGCCCCTCCGGGGCGTCGCTTTGCCATGACCAGAGCCACTCTAGCGCCTGGGGCAGAGGCCAAGGAGCCATCCCCAGCGCCCGGGCCATCTTTGCTCCAATGGAGCCTTGGCTGTGGGAGGGGAAGAGAGAGACAGAGAGGAAGGAGGGGGTGGGGATGGAGAAGCAAATAGGCGCTTCTCCTATGTGCCCTGGCCAGGAATCAAACCCGGGTCCCCCGCACGCCAGGCCGACGCTCTACCCCTGAGCCAACCAGCCAGGGCGACAATACTTGTTCTAAGGAAAATAAATTAACTTGGTTCAAAATAGACCTCAGGGTTCTATTGCAATAAGTACCAAAGTTCAATATACATTTTAGATAATTATTATTTTAAATAATTAATGCTCTTCCAAATAATTTATATAAAAATTACTTGGTATTTAATGTATTAAAATAGTATCCCAGCAAACCAAAAATCTAGGTCATGTTTATAGTGCCTTATACATTGGGAACTTTTTTATATAAAACTTAAAATTATTGTCTCTTCATTGAAAACAAAACAAAACAAAACAAAAAACTTCTCAGATGAGCCTGACTCTAAATGATCAAACTTGAAGAATGGCAGTTATAATTTAATTAATAATTTTTTAAGTATTCACATTATTAAAATATTCATTATTTATTTCATCTATCAATAACAAATATATATTTTATTTAATAAAATAGAGAAATAGAAAGACAACAATGACCATGACAGGACATAATGTCAAGTATAACAAAATTTGAGATCATAGTGATAAGGTACCAAAGAACTGTGCTGGGCAGATAAAATATATTATGCTCACTTTGTTAAAGATGGCACTGCCCACGTGGAAGCTCATCACCCAGGTGATGGAATTAGTTACCCTTTTTGCTTGGGATTAGCATGATTATATTAATGTGTGTTGGGGCCGGGCTGTGGGCAGGCAGGATTCTTGTAGCGTGGGGCTTGGTTTTAGAACTAAGCTTTTCTCACCCTTTTTGATGTGTGGTGGTACAATCCCATCATGCCTCAGATAAGTGACTTTGTATTAGAGACTTCCCTATTTTGTATATTGGATTAAAGGTTTTGATTTGTGCACTATAAAGTTGGGCAGACGGGGAGCTTGCTCTCTCAGTTCCTGAGATTAGCATTAGAGCAGAGAGCAGGTTGGAGAGCAGAGTAAGGCCACGTGGAGGAGAGGAGAAGCAACCAAGATGGTGGAGTGCTGAAAGAGAAGCCAGTTTGTGCAGAGTTTGTGCAGAGAGAAGGAAATGGGGAACAAAGGAGAATGAGGCTAGTGAGCTAGAAACCTTTGATTCTAGGAAACTCGGATAAGTCAGTAGCTTATTTAGCATTGAATGAGTGGGTTTTGGAGCCCAGTGTGTGTTTTTACTTGCCCACCAGATGCAAGCTAGGATTAAAGCTAATGGACTACCAGTTCTTGGCTCCATTGTTTCATTACCATTTGTCCAAATCTAATGTGAACCTGCATGGGCCAGGCGGCTGTGATAGTGACCGTGGATACTGGCCTTACAAACTGTAAAACTTAGTATAAGTTTTAAAATGGCAACGCCATTTTAAAGAGGAATGGTCAGGCTTCTTGCCCCCTCCTTTTTGTGGAGAATGGAGGGAGAAGAATCTGGGAGCTTTCTAGATTGCAAAGACAACTAGGTCAGATAAATTATAATTTAACTACAGAGGAAGGAAATAGAACTTATCTAAGAATCCCTTCACTTCTCTTAAAAGCCTTTAGAAAAGAATGTTTATGTACCTTAATTAAGAATTCCTACACTCTGACTCACTCTCTCCTCCTGGAGTCCTGAGAATGATGTATAGATCATGACACCACTCCTCTTGCTTGAAAAACCTGCATTCTGCAATATCTTATATGCTTTCTAATAATCATCCATTTTGAAATCTTTTATATGTATAAAAACTTGTAAACTAAACAAGCAGGGACTAACTTATTAGGAAACCTTTAGCAAACACTTTTAGCAAAGGTACTTTCATTTGGCCTCTCTCCTTATCCTAAGCTAACCATTTTGCTGTGGCGACAGGGATGGGGGGTAAACATTAGAAGATTTAGGAATATCTTCGCCGGGTATGTAAAACACTTATCACTACACTGTTATCTTGTGGTGTAAGAATGCTTTTTCCTTTTTTTTTTTTTTCTTTTTTACAGGAACAGAGAGAGAGTCAGAGAGAGGGATAAATAGGGACAGACAGACAGGAATGGAGCGAGATGAGAAGCATCAATCATCAGTTTTTTGTTGCAACACCTTAGTTATTCATTGCTTTTTTTCTCATATGTGCCTTGACCGTGGGCCTTAAGCAGACCGAGTAACCCCCTTGCTTGAGCCAGCTACCTTGGGTCCAAGCTGGTGTGCTTTTTTTGTTCAAGCCAGATGAGCCCATGCTCAAGCTGGCAACCTCGGGGTCTCGAACCTGGGTTCTCTGCATCCCAGTCTGATTCTCTATCCACTGCACCACCACCTGGTCAGGAGCTTTTCCTTTTTTTTTTTTTTCTTTTTTTTTTTTCTGAAGCTGGATACGGGGAGGCAGTCAGACAGACTCCCGCATGCACCCGACTGGGATCCAACTGGCACGCCCACCAGGGGGCAATGCTCTGCCCATCCAGGGTGTCGCTCTGTCATGACCAGAGCCACTCTAGCACCTGGAGCAGAGGCCAAGGAGCCATCCCCAGCACCCGGGCCATCTTTTGCTCCAATGGAGCCTCAGCTGTGGGAGGGGAAGAGAGAGACAGAGAGGAAAAAGAGGGGGAGGGGTGGAGAAGCAGATGGGCGCCTCTCCTGTGTGCCCTGGTTGGAAATCGAACCCGGGACTTCCGCACGCCAAGCCAATGCTCTACCACTGAGCCAACTGGCCAGGGCCAGCGCTTTTCCTTTTAATAGATCTTATAGATAGATGTTGTAAGATTGTTAGTAGTTGACTATTGTACTATGCTCCCTTCTTACCCACCCCAATCAGTACTTGATTTTATATAAAAGAAGGTCTAGAATGGTAAGAGGGCCTACATGATTTGGGATCATGCTCCGTGTAGCTAGCCGGCTAATTAATAAAACTCCTCAAATTTCTTCTGTAACCTGTCTGGTGTCTCTATGTAACTCACAGATTGCAGTACTGACAAAAATGTTGATATTTCTTTTAAATAAAATACTTATACAGTACAAATATCATAAAGGAAAAATCTATATGTTAAAATCATATAATCATATATATTCAAGTGACATTGTGATCATTTGTCTAGTTGTTTAAAATAAAAATTTGAAGATTAGGTATGAAGAAAAATATTCTTGAGTTTTTTTATAATTTAGAAATAAATTTAGTATTAACAAACTTAATGTTAATATTGATGGGTTGATTAGTTATTTAATTTTCTATCACTACCTATATCAACTAGAAATTAGGACATAAATAGACTAAAATATTAATGTTTTAAATTCTGTTTTTAATCCAAATATCTTATTAATGTTTTTGGTAATGTTACTGGAACAAGCCAGGTTAGAGTTGGCAGTCACTGCTAAATCCAATCAGTATGGAAATGGGTTGAGTAGCATGAGAACATCTTTAATCAAATTGCCAGCAACCTGAGAAGGCAAGGAGCCTTCATGCATCCAAAGCCTGCCTTACAGTCTGGGCTAACTGGCCATTTTAAATACTATACTTCTGGGGAAGGTTAGTGATTTATCAAAGAGTATGCAGTTAGTCATGTGGCAGTGTGTATGAGGTGGGAGCCCAGTCTGCAGGAAAACCTTCTTGGCAAGTTCTCCTGATATGAGTACCGGTCCAGTTAGCACAGGTCCAGCAGAGGTTCATCTTGTGTCCTTGGTGTTATCCCCAGATAAGCCAGTGTCTGGCACCTCTGGGAGCTATCTGTGCCTCTGGGAGCTATCTGCAATAGAGACTTCCTACATTCCTTGGCAGACAAAGTAAAGATTAAGATTTGTCAATCAAGTTCCTAATTATCTATAGGGTCTTAACTGTTCACAGAAAATTCTGTAACAAAGCCCTTACAAGAAACTATTGTGATTTTCTCTTACCGTAATTCTTTATGTCAGAAATAAAAGCATGTAGTCTAATATATCTTTCCTGTTAGTCAAATAAGTTTGTAAATATGATATATATGTTTGCTCACTTATAGTTTGTATTGGGTGTGGGGGACAGGTTGTAAGCAGGCAGGGTCCTTATAGCCTAAGGCTTAGTTTTAAGACTAAGCTTGTCCCCACACCCTTGACTGTTGCGTTATAGGGGGTGGTGCACTCTCATGAGGAATCCTATTATGCCTCAGATAAGTGACGTTGTATCAGAGACTTCCTTATTTGTATATTGGATTAAAGGTTTTGATTCCTACATTATAAAGTGGGGCAGACTGGGAGCTTGCTCTCTCGGTTCCTGAGATTAGCGTTAGAGGGGAGAGCAGAGAAAGGCCACGTGGAGAGGAGAAGCAGCCAAGATGGCGGAGTGCTGAGGGAGAAGCCAGTTAGTACAGAGTTTGTGCAGGAGAAGGAGATGAGGAACAGAGGTGAATAAGGCTGGTGAGCTAGAAACCTTTGATTCTAGAAAACTCGAATAAGTCAGTAGCTTTGTGAGCACTAAATGAGTGGATTTTGGAGCCCAGTGTGTGTTTTTACTTGCCCACCAGGTGCAAGCTAGGATTAAAGGTAATGGCCCACTAGTTCTTGGCTCCATTGTTTCATTGCCGTCTCTCCGAATCTAATGAGAACCTGCATGGGCCAGGAGGCTTGTGATGGTGGCTGCAGCTACTGGCTTTACATTTCCTTACAAGAACAAAGCAAAATGAAACTAAATTATTTTCCTTGTTTAATAAAGCTACAGGAATACCTACTATTCAGCCTTAAAGGAAAAGTCTGAATACATATCTGGAAATTAAGGTTTGTTGTTTTTTGTTTGTTTATTTGTTTGTTTGTTTGTTTTACAGAGACAGAGAGAGAGTCAGAGAGAGGGATAGATAGGGACAGACAGACAGAAACCAGGAACAGAAAGAGATGAGAAGCATCAATTATCAATTTTTCGTTGAGACACCTTAGTTGTCATTGATTGTTTTAGTTGTTCTCATATGTATGTCCCTTTACCACAGGCCTTCAGCAGACCAAGTAACTCCTTGCTCGAGCCAGCGACCTTGGGTCTAAGTTGGTGAGCTTTTGCTCAAGGCAGATGAGCCTGCGCTCAAGCTGGCGACCTCGGGGTCTCGAACCTGGGTCCTCCGCATCCCAGTCCGATGCTCTATCCACTGCGCCACTGCCTAGTCAGGCTGGAAATTAAGTTTTAATCTGATTTTATTAACAAAAAAAAAACAAACACCTGCATTTAGCCTGCCTACTCTTAAAAAAGTTAATTATTTAATAAAAAACATAATCATATCAAAACATAATTTATTTTTCTTTCCAAGCAAATATTTGTAATATGTTTCGATGATTGCTGTATCTTGTCAATGTGTAAATTTTATATTCATTTCAACAGAATTTTTAAAGAAAAGAATGTGGAAGGAGGAAGTGATATTTGTTATGAGTTTTCCAGATAACTCAGAACTGACTTTTTTTCTTTATCTGTTATTGTAGCATTATTTTACTTCAGATTTTATTGTAGCAATAAAGTAGTTATCTGACAAAATATAATGAAGTTTGTAGATAAGAATTACATTTTTGGGATCACTCCAGAGATGCTAGTAGGTACACTCCTGACTTTTCTTTTTTTTAATCTTATGAGACCCATAAAGGTCAGCCTTTGTTTAATAGCAAATTTGACATTTATTACTTTGCTCTTAACAACTCTTTTTCTCTTAAATTTATGAATTCAAAATTGCATCATCTCTTTTTTTGAATATTGTGTTATCACTAACATTCTAACTTATTCTTATGTCCTCTGCTTTACATGTACAGGGTTCTAATACAATGTCCTTGAAAATTGGACAGAATATTTGTGTCTGTATAGCTAGTCTTTCTAATAAATTGAAGAAAGCTTTTCTGTTCAGTTGGAGATAAGCTATAGGATTCAATCTTAAAATAAAAAATTAAAGTATTTATATGTATGACAACCCCAACAGTATTTATGTGTTTTTGTGTGTGTATAATTAATTTTTTTTTTTCTCTGAAGCTGGAAAAGGGGAGAGACAGTCAGACAGACTCCCGCATGCACCCGACCGGGATCCACCCGGCACGCCCACCAGGGGTGACGCTCTGCCCACCAGGGGGCGATGCTCTGCCCCTCCGGGGCGTCACTCTGCTGCGACCAGAGCCACTCTAGCGCCTGGGGCAGAAGCCAAGGAGCCATCCCCAGCGCCCGGGCCATCTTTGCTCCAATGGAGCCTTGGCTGTGGGAGGGGAAGAGAGAAACAGAGAGGAAGGAGGGGGTGGGGGTGGAGAAGCAAATGGGCGCTTCTCCTATGTGCCCTGGCCGGGAATCGAACCCGGGTCCCCCGCACGCCAGGCCGACGCTCTACCACTGAGCCAACCGGCCAGGGCCTATAATTAAATTCATGTATATAATTTTGTGGTGGGTAAACACATAAAAATATTATCTATACTAAACTCTACCAGCTACTAAGTAATTAAATCAATCTTAATGTTTTATAGTTATATGATACTAGTTTGTTGCCCTTTTTGAAACTATTTTTTTCTTTTAGAAGAAAAGTGTTTTAAATAGTTATTGAATAAACTTTGTATACTGTTCTTTTTAAACATAACTTCAGTGTTTATTATCTAAATTTAAAAAAAAAAAAAAAGAGCCTGACCCAGTGGTGGCACAGTGGATAGAGCATCGGACTGGGATGCAGAGGACCCAGGTTTGAGACCCCAAGGTCGCCAGCTTGAGCACAGGCTCATCGGGTTTGAGCAAGGATTACCAGCTTGAGCCCAAGGTCGCTGGCATGAGTAAGGGGTCACTCAGTCTGCTCTAGCCCCCCGGTCAAGGCACATATGAGATATCAATAAATGAACAGCTAAGGAACCGCAAGGAAAAATTGAGGTTTCTCCCTTCCTGTCTGTCCCTATCTGTCCCTCTCTCTGACTCTCTCTGTCTCTGCAAAAAAAAAAAAAAAATTAGGCTTAGAACAAGATGCCTTGGCTTTTTTACTCTTTGTCTCCAACCAATTCAGAAATTCATATTTATTAATGACCAGTAAACCTCAGAACAACTCCCTTTGTAGTTTGGCCTGCTTCTTTAAAATCTGCTTAGTCATGAGAGTATTCTTTCAATCATAATGCTTTCCATGGGCACAATAAAAATTATTGTTCTTTTTGTCCTGTGTCATGTTATAAGACTGATGCTTGTTGTTATTTTGAACAGAATGTTTAGTGTGCTTTAGGAGTTTTCACTACATTTTAAAGAGAAATACTGGCATGAAAAGCTATTTTTTATTTTCTCTGACAAATATAGGTTGAAATCTCTTTAAGATTTTGTACTACATCTGATTGCCTCAATTTGAAATAAATCTAAATAAATTTAGTTGCCTGAGTGTGGCACATGTCATTTATAATACCTTGATTTCGCATATTAATTTTATTTTGAGCAAGTCAAATGTGTTTTATAGTCTTTCAGCTTTTCAATATGATTTGGTATTTTAAAATATTGTTATTTACCCTGGCTGGTGGGCTCAGCGGTAGAGCATTGGCCTGGTGCTTGGAAGTCCTGTGTTTGATTCCCAGTCAGGGTACACAGGAGAAGCACCCATCTGTTTCTCCACCCTTCCCCCTCTCTTTCTTCTCTATCTCTCTCTCTTCCCCTGCCTCAGCCAAGGGTCCATTGGAGCAAAGTTGGCCTGGGTGCTGAGGATGGCTCCATGGCCTCTGCCTCAGGTGCTAGAATGGCTCTGGATGCAATGGATCAATGCCACAGATGGGCAGAGCATCATTCCCTGGTGGGCAGGCCAGGTGGATCCTGGTCAGGTGCATGTGGGATTCTCTCTGACTGCCTCCCCGCTTCTCACTTCAGAAAAAAAAGGAAGTTATTTAGTAGTAAAGAAATGTAGATAAAGATAAGTAAATTTATTGCTTTAATCATATAAAAATCTATTTCCTAATTCAACAAAAATATTTTGATTACCTAAATATGCTAAGCAATTTTCTAAGTGTAGTAATAGATTGTGAACTAATGACAAAAGCCTATAACTTAAATGGATTTTAGATTCTAAAGAGAAAGTAAGTAAACAAAATTATTCCTATATCTTTATTATTCTGATTGTTTTCTGTCTGTTGAGTTTCCTCTGCAAAATTTAATCATCCTTCTCCTAAGTTTTCAAAATAATTAGCCAAACATACTTAAATAAAAAGTTTCACAGGAAAGTTAAATGGTGACTCACAGGACACAGTAGAATTAATGAAATTATGGAGATATAGGCCTTCAATCCAATGCTATTAAATAATATATATGAATTTTAGACACTTTATAGATTTAATTCAATGAGGAATTTATTTAATTTATAAAAATATATCTGAAAAATATAAACTTCTCCATTAACTTTTATAATGTAATTTTTGCTTTAACCATAAATTCTATATCATGATTTACTTCATACATTAGCTTACATTTTTCAAGATTTGACTAAAAATAAATATTTTTAAGTACTGATAAAGATACATATTCTATGGCAGCTAAGTTATTTTAAACTAGACAAACAGTGTAGCTTCTGAATGTTCTTTTTGCACAGAACCATTAGAATCTTCTATAGTTATTTAATGAGAATTATTTCTATTTAGTTGATATGATGGATATTAAACTGTTTTTATAGACCAATGTCATCTGTTGGTAAAATAAGTTTGTAAATATGATATATATGTGTTGGGCAGATAAAATATATTATGCTCACTTTGTTAAAGATGGTGCTGTCCACATGGAAGCTCGTCACCCAAGTGATGGTTTCAGTTGCCCTTCTTGCATGGGATGGGCGTGATTGTATTAATGTGTGTTGGGGGCAGGCTGTGGCAGGCAGGATCCTTGTAGCCTGGGGTTTGGTTTTAAAACTCAGCCTTTGCCACCCTTTTTGATGTGGTGTGGTGCACTCTCATGAGGAATCCCATTATGCCTC
Source organism: Saccopteryx leptura (assembly GCF_036850995.1). Classification (NCBI taxonomy): domain Eukaryota; kingdom Metazoa; phylum Chordata; class Mammalia; order Chiroptera; family Emballonuridae; genus Saccopteryx; species Saccopteryx leptura. The sequence continues at coordinate 174,532,453 of NC_089504.1, read as the reverse complement.
AGATAAGTGACTTTGTATCAGAGACTTCCTTGTTTGTATATTGGATTAAAGGTTTTGATTTCTACACTATAAAGTGGGACCGACTTGGAGCTTGCTCTCTCTATGTTCCTGATATTAGCATTAGAGAGGAAAGTAGAGAAAGGCCAAGTGGAAGAGGCCAGGAGAAGCAGCCAAGATGGTGGAATGCTGAAGGAGAAGCCAGTTTGTGCAGAGTTTGTGCAGGGAGGAGATGGGGAACAGAAGTGAATAAGTCTGGTGAGCTAGAAACCTTTGATTCTAGGAAACTCGGATAAGTCAGTGGCTTTGGGAGCCCTGAATGGAAAGGAAAGTGTTTTCCCATTGTGTGTATTTCTTGCCCACCAGGTATAAGCTAGGATTCAAGATGATGACCCACCAGTTCTTGGCTCCATTGTTTCATTACCGTCTGTCCAAATCTAATGTGAACCTGCATGGGCCAGGCAGCTGTGATGGTGGCGATGGCTACTGGCTTTACAATATATTTGCTCATTTATAGTTTGCATTGGGTGTGGGGGACAGGCTGTAAACAGGTAGGGTCATTATAGCCTAAGGCTTAGTTTTAAGACTAAGCCTTTCCCTCCCTTTGAAGACTAAGATATTCTCAAAACTAAGCTTTCCTCCACACCCTTGGCTGTTGCATGATGTGGGGTGGTGTACTCTCATGAGGAATCCTATTATGCCTCAGATAAGATACTTCATATCAGAGACTTTCTTGTTTGTATATTGAATTAAAGGTTTGATTTCTACACTATAAAATGGGGCAAAGGAGCCCAGGCTGGAGAAGAGCAGAGAAAGGCCACATGGAGGAGAGGAGAAGCAGCCAAGATGGCAGAGTGCTGAAGGAGAAGCTAGTTTGAGCAGAGTTTGTGCAGAGAGAAAGAGATGGGGAACAGAGGTGAATAAGCCTGGTGAGATACAAACCTTTGATTCTAGAAAACTCAGATAAGTCAGTGGCTTTGGGAGCCCTGAATGGAAAGGGAAGTGTTTTCCCACTGTTTGTATTTCTTGCCCGCCAGGTGCAAAGTAGGATTAAAGGTGATGGCCCACCAGTTCTTGGCTCTGTTGTTTCATTACTGTCTGTCCGAATCAAATTCAAACCTGCATGGGCCAGGCAGCTGTGATGGTGGCCGTGGCTACTGGCCATACATCATCCAATTAAATTTAATTTCTAAAAAAAAAGATAAAGAATTTTATACATTAAAAAGTTGAGGTAAAACAAATATTTTATCCTGGCCTTGGCTTTTCCTCTTTTAAATAAGGTCATTATTTGTGGGTGGTATGTAAAGTTCTTTCCCAAATCAAACTCCTAAAGCTGTTGTGATGAAACAATTTTAAATCTTGTCATTCTGCATTGGAGCACCCTAATTTTGACTACATTGAAATCACCCAAATGAACAACTTCAGGCTAAATTGGAAAAGTGGCAGAAATTGAAAAATTTGAAAAGATTTCCTTGAGTAAATTGATTACACAAGAACCAAAAAAGAGGAGAGAGCACAATTACTAATGAATAACTCATTGTAGACTTAATGCATGCATCCAAAGTTCTGAAATCTTATAAAAAAGGTCACCACATCCTACAGATGTTTAACAATAAAAGTATCACCTTAATTCTGAGCTAAATCTGTGACTCCTTCTCTGGTTCTTATTCCATTCAAACACAAAATTTACCTTTCATTGAACAGCAAGCCTGGATATTCCATTAGCATTTACAACTGAGAATTATTCAAGAGAAAGACATTTTTGTGTTTATAATTCAAGGATCAATTACAAAGTTGTATTCATTAGAATTTAACTTGTTGATATGATCTGGTAGTTTAATACAACAATAAAAATATAAAAATAATAAGACATGATGATAAAGATTCAAATCCAAATTTATGAAGAGTAGATAAAAAATTTAAATTGCTTAGTTCAGGGATGAAAAATATCTTAAAATTGCTTTGTACAAAATAATTCTATAAAAGTATGGTATTTTTTAATGAAATAATTTTGTTTATTGTCACAAAAATATAAGAGGCTTTGATGTAGTTCATTATTTGGTATCTTTTGTTGAAAAACAAGGTGCTTTCTAGGATACTTATCTGTATTGTGTCCACCTTACTTTGTTTTATAAATATGTAAATTACAGAAAACTAAAAATACTGCAAATTAGTTGTGTTCACAGGAAAGCAAATTAGATGTGTCCAGTATACTAATTATTGCCCTATGAATAGACCTGTTTGAACCTACATGTAAATTCATTTCAGTATTTCTTTTTTTTTTTTACTACATAAATGTATGTGATATTTTAATTTTTCTTTGATCAGTTTAAACATTTTATGGATTTTTTTCATTGAGTAAATTATATCTTTTACATGTTTATTTTATATTTTCAAGAGTGATGTTTTTGCCACTTTGACATTTTGATTCATGAATAGTAGTTAAGTATTTGTGTTTATAAAAATCAGATCAGTAAGGATAATAGAACATTTTTGATTTATCTTTCACTTATTAATTTTTTAAGTTGAGAGGTTCAGAAAGGTACTGATAATTTGATGGCATGTCAAATATATTTTACCTTGGTATATATAGTTCATATATATATATTCTATGAAATATGTTAATAACAGAGATGTCTCATATTCCTCAGGAAAGCTATAACTACGATGAGACACGATTTATTTTATTTACAAAAGCAAAGAAATCAATTCTTTTAAATAAAACTTCTCCATTTGTGGTCTAAAGTACATTCACTTATGCTTCCTCTTAATTGTATTTTAATTTAATTACAACCTGCCTACCTTATATCTAAAACATTTTGCAACGGTTTCTTCCTTCAATTAACCATCCCAAAGCTTACAAATATGCTCATCATCCCAAAAAGGTTTTTTCAATCTTTTATCTATAATTAAAGGTATTTCATAACACTGTATTTCATCACAGAAAATATGTTGCAAAACATTGTTCAATATATGAAGATAACTCATTCATGATTATATGCACAGTAATCTGAATCATTAACTATTGAGATATATCCCTTTTTCTTTTACAAGTGAGAGGAGGAGAGATAAACAGATTTTTATATGTGCCCCATCTAGGATCTATCCCCACCATCTGAGGCCCATGCTCTGCCCAACTGGGGCCATGCTCACACTGAGCTATTTTTAGCACCTGAGAAAGAAGCTCCACAGAGCCATTCTCAGTACCCAGATGTGCTTGAACCAGTTGAGCCATGGCTGTGGGAGGAGAAGAGAGAGAGAAAAAAAAGGGGGAGGAGGAGGGTGCAAAAGCAGATGTTTGCTTCTCTGGTGTGCCTTGACTAGAATCAAACTCAGGACATTCACAAGCTGGGCCAACGCTCTACCACTAAGCCAACTGGCCAGGGTCTAGAGATATATCCTTATATTTCAAACTACTTTAATAATACAGTCGTTCCTTGCCATATTACAGTTCACCTTTCACTGTCTCACTGTATCATGGATTTTAAAATTGTATATATCTAATTTTGTATCATGGATTTTTTACTATATTGCAGGATTTTGCGGTATATAGGTATTTTTGTATATTTATTGTTTTAGTGGTAAAATAAGCATTTTATAATCTAAAATTTTTATATTGAAAACAATATAAAAATATAAAAAATAAATAAAAACATATTAAAAGAATATTAAATCAAAATAAAATACATAGCATACAGCAGATGAGTAGGCAAAGACTTGCACATATGGAAAATGCAGCTATGGCTGCTTCTGCTTGAGCTAGATTGCCCACATGAGATCGTACACAGCACACTACAATGTGTTTGTAAAGTCATGGTACACTTTTGATCAGTCACAGGAAAGCAACAAAAGATGATAGAAATGTGAAATCTGCACCAAATAAAAGGAAACCCTCCCAGTTTCTGTAGGATGATGTGGCAGCATGTGTGCATGCGCAGATGATAACGTGACACCGTGTATACAGCGGAGCAGCCCACGGCCATGTCAGTCGAGATGTGGATGGTACAGAGGAAAGTTCAGTGCATTCTGTGGCTCGCTAAATTCGAATCCGTGACCAAAGTGCAAGGTGAATATCGGCACGTTTATAACAAAGCGCCACAACATTAATCACTTAAAACAGAGAGAATCACAGACGTTATTCACTCTGTTATACCAGACGTCCTTACCCGTGTGTGGCAAGAACTTCACTACTGTTTGGATGTGTGTAGGGCAACAAATGGAGCCCACATCAAACTGCACTGAATAGTTATGAAACTGGGAGTTTTCCTTTTATTTGGTGCAGATTTCACATTTCTATCATCTTTCGTTGCTTTCCTGTGACTGGTCAAAAGTGCACCATGACTTTACGGACACACTGTATTATCTGATGGATAGGAGGCACCAAACCAGAGCACTGTGTTCTGTATCCTGGGCAGTTAATGACTCAATGACCATAGCATCAGTCTCCTTCGTCTCCCGCATATAGCATAGTTCAGCATCTCAATTTGTCCATTTCACATTGATGTCTGATCGCTGCACCTAGTGTTGCTCTGCGGTGTTGTGCTTTTGTGAAATATTTGTAAAAATTTGAATTTATTTCAAGCCCTACAATATTGCCCAAACGTTCTATGCCTTCTAAGGCTTCTGACACTGAACACAAGCAGCAGAGGAAGATGCTTACCATTGCAGAAAAGGTGGAACTCCTTGACATGCTAAAGGAAGGGAGAAGCTACATGGCTATAGGCTGTCATTACGGAATCAATCAATCTTCAGTTTGCTACATAAAGAAGGACAAAATGAGTATAAAAATGATGACAGCAGTCTCTTAACAAGACTACAAAGAGGGTGATAACTTCCTGCAATAAGGTCACTTTGAGGATAGATTCTGTATTGGCCCCGTAGATCAGTGACTGCAGGAAGAATAATATCTCGCTGGATACCAACACCATCTGCAGGAAGGCCAAGAAGCTTTACAAAGCTTTTGCAGAAAGCAGTAATGTTCGCAGCGGTGACAAGGATGAGAATGATGACATAGAAGCAGGACCATCGAGTGCTTCTCCCACCAGACCAATCCCATTCAATGCCAGAAAGGGCCGGTTTGACAAGTTTTAGAAACATTTTGTCCTGAAGAGAGTTTCTGTGCATGGAGAAGCTGCATCTGAGGATCAAACTGGAGCTGAGGAGTACGTGAACAATCTGACAGACATGACAAAGTCAGCAAGTGAAGAAGAGGAAGAAGAACAAGAGAAACTAAGGGTTAAAGAAGAAGGGGAGAATGGCCTAACACTCGACTGCCTTGCAACCATGGTCAGAATGGCCCAAAACTTTAGTGAGTTGCTCAAGAATGGGACCCCCAGATGATTTGTTAGTTGCAGTTCTCAAATACAATTGAGGGTGGTATGTCAGTTTATAAAGGTCTGTTTGCCCAAAAGAAAAGCAGCATCAATAACTCCCCATAACTATGTTCCTCACTCAGAAGAAGACACTAGTTATGCCTATGCCTTTAGCAAAAACAGAAGTTACAGACAAGGGTGAAGATACTGCACCATCCAATGAAGCGCCTGATGAAGTGACACCTTCAGAACAGCTATAATGCTCTTCTTGGCTGTGTGCCACATTCATCTCATTGTCTTCACCTTCATCATCATCAGTACTGCAAAGCTAATTCATCATCATCTTCATCATTCAAGTTGTAGTATATTCACTGGTGAGTACCCATATAGATTTTATATGTTGTTAAAATTGCATAGGTTTAAGAGTGTACAAAGTGTTGAAGAGCATAGGAAGTGTTTATAAGAGTGTGGGAAATGTTAATAACAGTGAGGGAAAGGTTTATAAGAGTGTGAGGAGGGTTCATAAAGCCTTAAAATACATGTAAATACCTATTGCAAGAGGTTCTGGAACCTAACCCCCATGACAGATGGGGGTTAGGGACAACTGTATTATCAATGACTTTCTAATTGAGAAATCTGAGTTCTAATCTTTTCAATTATTTGATTATTTGAACTCTCTTTTCTCCTTTCTATATGAGAGAGAAAAGAGCTTAGGACAGTTTCTGTCTATCTCCTTCTTTTTGCCCTTCCTCTCTTTGCTTGAAATGACACTGGTCATTTACCTTAGTGTGACATTGTTCCAAAGCTCTTCATCCTGGTAATAGCCCACTACGGTCATAAGGTCATATAAATGAACTCCATGGTGGGCTTTGAATCTAGGCCTCTTTTGCTCTTTGTTCTTAGATAATGTCTAGTATTGACAAGAATGCTCTAGTTTTCTTCCCTTTTAAAAAAAGATTTTAGCTAGGTTTGATTGGAGTAGAAAACACACAAATGACTTATGCTGGCTCTAAACTTTATAAAGCAATACAAATTACCTTTTAAGAAGTTTTTACTTAATCCAGCACACTTTACTGATTACTTAGAGTAATCACTTCTCCTCTGGACTACTCAGAGCATGAGTTTCATATTCCCAGGAATAGTGAACTTACATTATTTTCAAACCAAACCTTAATAACACTATCTTCCACTAATCCCACCAGAGCTATCTTTAGGATAAAGAAAGGGAAGGTTTGTTTTAAATAGTAAGAAGTAAAAATATCATATTTTAATATATTTGTTTGTGAATAACTGAAATGTAAAACAATTAGTGAAAAGGAAACTTACTATTCAAAACTAAAAATAGCAAGATAGGCTATAATATAGTTTGATCTATGTTAAGCTTCATGATACTGGGGCTCAAGCTTCATATCTTTATTATTGCTTCAATTCTGTCTTCTGCTACTCACTGTCTTCTTTGACAGTAGGAAACATTGCTGTAGATATTTTTGACAGAGAACCTGAGAGGTCTAGGCACCAGTACTTCCAGCAAGATTCTCCAAGTTGGACAACCCTCCTAATTGGAGGACATTTTTGTGTACCCACTCTGGACCTAATTACTATTATCATGCAGATGTGATTACCTAATTAGCTAAAGTCAGTAAGAACCTAATTTTAAAGATATTATTGGGATCAATTCCAAACAAATATAATAGGGAACAAGGATGTGGTTAGCAGGTGTCCATAAATGATGTTAGAAAGAGGAAGAAGTGGAATAAATGTGGAAAATCAGAAATAAATGTACATTAAAAACATTAAAATACAAACATCTGAAAAGTAATTTATATAAATTCATTTATTCAAGATTTTATATATATATATATATATATATATATATATATATATATATATATATATATAGTTTTTTAAGGAACTCCAAAAGAGTAGAGAAGCTTTACCACATAAATAAAGAATTTCCTGGAAAACATTTCCCAGATTTTTCCCTCATGATACCTTTAGAAAATATGAATATTTACACAGAAAAATGAGATAATCTGACAAAGTTGTTAGCTATGAGAAAACCTGGCCAAGAGCCCCTGGCTACCCCAGGTCTCCTGCATTGTCAAAAATAGGGGAAATTGACATTTCAAGCATGTCTGTAACTCAGTCGTATTCCATGGTTGTATCTTGCCAAGATACAATGATCAGAAAGTTCTTGACTAGATCTTTCTCAAGAACTCAATTTTAAAATTGTCAAATTTTTAACCATCAGGCCAAAACTTTTTTTAATGTGGTAGCATAATGGAAAGAGCACAGCCTTGCTATTTATTTATTTATGAGAGAGACAGAGAGAGTCAGAGAGAGGGACAGATAGGGACAGACGGACAGGAAGAGAGAGAGATGAGAAACATCAATTCTTCGTTGCGGTTCCATAGTTGTTCATGGATTGCTTTCTCATAGTGTCTTGACCGGTGGGCTACAGCAGACTGAGTGACCCCTTGCTTGAGCCAGTGACCTTGGGCTCAAGCTGGTGAGCCTTGTTCTAACCAGATGAGCCCGTGCTCAAGCTGACGATCTCGGGGTCTCAAACCTGGGTTTTCCACATCCAAGTCTGACACTCTATCCACTGCACCACTGCTTGGTCAGGCAGCTCTTTATTTTTGTAAAGCCCAAATCATTAAAAATAATTACATCCTTTTCTAAAATATGCCTTTTAAAGACAACAGAGGAGTGTTTGTAAAGTTTTGACAGACATTTGATCAAACACAATATGGTACTTTGTCTTAATCCCAGAGATTCTTGTGAAATGTTCCAGTGAATCTTAACTTATTTTCTGTTCTATGATATAAAAAAATAAGAAACTGTGTTTCTTAAGTAAAATAGAAAGTAGAAAACTCTATAATTTATTAATATAGGCAAAAAAGAAATCTAACTCACATTGTACATTTTAAAGCATCAAAAATTGTCAAAGACCTAAAAATATTTGTGAAGTCCTCTGAAGAGTTAATTGTTACTTGACAGAGAAAGTTTAAAGTCACTCTTATTTTGTCCCTCATGATAATATAATGCCATATGTCAAGAATAAAAAAAAATGGAACTGGAAAAATAACTTGTAAGAGGTAAGGGAATAAGCTTCATTATGGACAGGTTTTTTTTATTAACTCTCCCAGAGTAATGCATTGGGTCTTATCACAATTTTAACTGCCTTTCTTAAACATATAAAATTACCACTGCAGCAGTGGTGGGATTCAAATAATTTAACAACTGGTTCTCTGCCCTAATCATCATTTTAAGTATAAAAAAATAATATGCCAAAAGATAGTTTACTATTTCATGCATTTAATACTTAAATAAGAACAATAAAAGAGTAACACATAGCTAAGTAATATTATAAAAAGTTTTAAAATATTAACAAGAAACTATTAAATAATACCTGAAAAAAAATAAAGCTGTTATTTAAGATATTTCCATATTGCTTCTTGATTGGCATTCTCACTTGCATTTTTTTTCACCTATGGACAGAATGAACATTACTACGGGCACTTAGAATACACTGTTGCACAGATGAACATTAAAAAAAAGTAAGGAATGTAAATTTGTGATTTCCACACCTTGATTACAAGTGCCATTTTAGCAACTGGTTCACTGAACCGAACAAAAAATTAGGTATCAGTTCTGCCGAACCTGTGCAAACCAGCTGAATCCCACCGCTGCTGTGATGACACAATGATGATCAGATGGATGAGATTGAACTGATTAAATCTCATCTCAACACATCCACTCTTTTTGGGGTGAAATGGATTTACTAGTCTATGGAATTCCATTTATGAGCAACTTCCTATCATTGGTCTAACAGGGGTCTCAAACTTGGGCCCGTGGGCCGCATGCGGCCCGCCCACCAATTTTGTGCGGCCCGCAGACTAATCCACGAAGTTTGATTAGTCTGCGGGCCGCACAAAATTGGTGGGCGGGCCGCATGCCGCCCGCGGGCCGCGAATTTGAGACCCCTGGAAAAGGATGAGGAAAAGGATAACTGCAATAAAGCACTTTTTTTTTTTATGGTTGAATATCCACAAAAAAGTTTTTAGAGAAGAAAATTAACAGAGGTTAAAATATATATAGCAATATAGATTTTGTGTAGTTATATTTTGTCGATACTTACATTCTTGTATACTTTAACCATTTTAATAATTCAAAATTATTTATTTTAATAATTCAAGAAAACAACTTACACTGTACAAGCAATAAATTGTATAATAATGTACCTGATTTATTCTCTGTGCTGTTTAAATTTTTTTTTTTTAGTAAAAAATGGTGCCTTCAGGAAGCAAAACTAATATACATCAGGCTTCCCATACAAACTAAAATATAATACAGAGCCCAGCTCTGCTCTTTGTTTCTGTGGGCCAGGTCTAGAAGGGAGACTAAAAGGCTAATATTGGAGCTTAGAGTGTAGGATTTTATTTCATTCTGCCTCTTTGGATTTCAACCAGTTGCCAGATTTATGATTTTGGACAAAATATATCACTTATGCTTAAGTGTTCTCACCCATAAAATGGGGAAAGTAACAGGAATTATCATGAGGCAGATGTCTAGCTAATAAACCAATGTGTTTTCACCAGTCATTGATAGCCACTGTCCATTCTTAGTAGCCTTGCCTCATTCAGATATTATCTGATGCAATACCAGTTGTAAATATCTTGAGAGTCACCTACACCTATCATAGAGTTTTTGCGATTACTAAATAATTTAATTGTATAAAACAATTAATTCAATATCTGATACAATTATTTTAAAAAATAATCTATTATAAATCTGAGGGAATAGAGATTCTGTTGGCTATCAACTTAGAAAAAAGAATTCTTAACTCTTATGCCATCAAAATGCTTTAGTCAAAACATGTAGGCAGAAAATTTTGGATAGAATGTACTGTTTACTTTGGCTTAGAAAACAGATATATGATAGTAATCATATGGAATTCAGAAAAAAGAAGCAAGAAAAGCTACTTGGTGCTATTCTATAATGTGCAGTTAATCTAGTGTATGTGGTGGAGGTGTATGAGAGAGAGGGAGGCTTAAAATTTTCTGCTGTCTGTGGCGAATCAGTGAAGCAAGCAAAAAAAAAAAAGTACTTTGTATGAACACCCTGAAGGTGGCAGTTAAATGTGTATTTATCTAAGAGTTTTTCCATTGTTGTGTATCTCCATAACCTCAATGGAAAGAAAATAACTGGATGTAAATGGGCTGTAATTATATGCAGGGAGATCTTAACTTCTAATAATTCAATACATTTTGTACTTGTTCACTATAATTTATCAAACAAGGCATGTTGGTTATAATATATTAGAATGAATTGCTTTTAAAAATTGCATTTTATATGGCACTTATGGAGCTAGGCCTTAATTACCCAAACATGTCCCTTGTGGGGAAACTTACCTTTCTGACTTTTCCCTACAAATGAGGCATAAGTATAAGTTATTGTAATTCTGATGTATTTTCTTTGAGAAGTTTGCATTGGGTTCTTAATTACAAAATGAACCAATACAACAAATTATATTGAAAAAAAGTGTGTATATTCCAGGCCACTAGATAAAGAACATATCTCATTCTATGTTTATAGTGTATTAAAAATAAGTGAGAAATGTTATTATTGGTTTTGTTATTTAGAATGTTAGAATAACCTTAGCTCAGAGTTCCCTCTTGTTAGATTAAACTCTGTCCTGATGGGTTCAGCTCTCCCACAATTCACCAAATAACCTATTCTCTTTCCATAGAGCAAAGATTAACTCTTCAAAAATTCAATGAGCTAGAGAAACAAAACCAGGAGAAGAAGGGTACCTGGGAACTTTAAATAAAATAAATTAGTTTTCATTTGAAAAATAAATTAGTTCAATTACAGTCTCTTTTCTTTCATTCTGCTCCATTTATACTTCTCTGTGTTTTCACCATCTTTATGAAACCCACTGTTCCTTCAAAGGGAAAGTCCACTTATATAAACTTTTTATAACTTTTTTTTATTTTCTAATTTTGAACATATCTTTCCCTCACCAAATATCTTTATATTTTACATTTATTTCCTCTAGTTGCCTTTCTTTCTAAATATTTATTGATGATTTTGTTACAGAACAATTGCAATTAAGTTTTAAAAATTTATAAATATAGACTAAAAATCAAAGAGAAAGTAATATTTATTTAATAACTCACCAGAAAATATTCCTAGTTTTGATGTATTCTTAATGTCATTATCATGCTTAGAATATGATAATTTAAAATTTTGTGGTCCTGGCAGTTGGTTAAGTGGATAGAGCATCAGCCTGGCATTCAGACGTCCTGGATTCAATCCCCAATCAGGGTACACAAAATAAGTGACAAACAGATTCTCTTCCCCTCGATTTCCCTTTCCTCTCTTTCTTTCCCCCTCACCAGTGGCTTCATTGTGTGCATATCCGAATATGTCAGCCTCAGGTGCTAAAAATAACTAAATTGAGTCCAGCATCATCCCAGAAGTAGGTTGCTGGGTGAATCCCAGTTGGGGTGCATGCGGGTGTCTGTCTCACTATCTCCCCTCACTGACTTAAGCAAGGGGTCACTCACTTTGCTGTAGCCCTCTGGTCAAGGCACATATAAGAAGGCAATCAATGAATAACTAAGTTGCTGCAACAAAGAATTAATGCTTCTCATCTCTCCCTTCCTGTCTGTATGTCCCTATCTGTCCCTCTCTTTGACTCTCTTTCTATCTCTGTCAAAAAAAATAAAATAAATAAAATAAATAAAAAATAAAGAGCACTATTATAATTAACCTAGAATCTGTATATCCTTTCTCTAAACTAAACAGTGTTTGAAATTTTGAATATTTAATCTATAATCATGGAAAATTAAAATGTATTGTGAAATAATAAATTTATGGAGGCAAGTATAGAAACAATGTGTGTACATACATAAATATTAAATGCTTATTTACCTGAAAATGTGCTTTTTTTTTCTAGAATTTGCTCCATCATAGAACTATTTCTAAATTCTTTCTAGCTAGTTCCTATATCTTTTTATTTACAGACTAAATATGAGTTCTCTACAAAACTTCTATGATGTCTTAAGTCAGAAGTATCAATTCAAAAATCGTGTTTTCACAATACTTTTATCAACCTATCATTGATGTATTAATTATATCCTTTAGCACATAAATAATGATGCTAAATTTTATAATCAATATGTGGTTTTAGGTTGTTTTCCAGAAAATTTATAACTGGCCTAGTACTTGGAGATCTTTGAATATTCACAGGTAAATATTTAAGGGACCATCGGCCTTAATTTGACAGGAGAAATAATTCATCTACATAATGCTTTCTTAGAGATCCTGGATAGATAGCCTGTATGTCACATTAAAGGGCCTGTAATTAATTTGTAGTTTGTGAAACTACTGAAGAAATTTAAATAAAAATGGTAGACAATCAGTTAAGGAACTCCTCTGATATTACTACGGGGAATAGATTTGGTGTAGGAAGATAATAGTGACAACACCAAAAGCATGGTGACAAATAGGTGAGAGGTGCTAAATGCCTTAAAAAAATACAACTAAAATAGAAATTGAAGAAAAGTGACAGAGAACAAAATTATTGAGGAGATGAAAATGTTAGACAATTGCTAAATAACCATACGTAGAAAGTAAGAGATAAAAAAGTCAAGACTGACAGCTCCCTTAATTATACTAATAAAATGAAGAATCTCTACACATTGTTGAACGCTGTTTCATGTACGTTATTTCATGTCTGTGTGTTTGTGTGACAATAAGTGATGTTTAGAGAGTTTCTATTTTTTAATATTATGTAATGAAATTTGAGATTTTCCAGACTTGTTTAAACTTCTATTTTCTAAAATATTTTTCTATTTTAATTATAGTATTTGTCTTAGAAATATTAAAGTTGGAGACCTATAAATAAATTTGCTGACTAAACAAGAAGTTAAAGAATGAATAAATTGTGAAGCTGTTGAGATATTAAAATTTATTGTCATCATTTTGAACCCATAAGCTTACTGCTATTAGAAAATATGTGGGCTACACCTGTTCATTATCTCTATTTATTAGAGACACACTAGATTTAATTAATTTTAATTAATTTACATTAGATATATAAATTAAAGGAAATAGAAATAAGTTCTAAGCATTAAATATTTATTTCCTAAGAAATGGGTATTATACATGATAGGGCAAAAGTAGGTTTATAGTTGTTTGTATAAAAAGTAATACAATAATTAATAAATAATAATACAAGAATAAACTTTGTTTTACATACTCATAACTGTGAACCTACTTTGCTCACACTTATGTTTACTTTAAATAAGTACCTTAAAAAATAGGAGGACTTGAGAAGTAAAACATGAAATAAATGATAGAAATTATGTCATTATAGTTTGTCATCGCATTTTTGTAAATCTAAATATCTCCTTCTTTGTCAAATTTAGAATATCTTCATAAGGAGTATGAAGAAGAATTTTGATACAGAAAATCTAAAATGGCTCAGTACAACCAGTCACCAACTCAAGACGTGCTGGCTGAGGAATAGCTGGACAAACAAGGCACAGCTGCACCTTAACAGTTACAACTGCATTTGTAGAATCACACATCCATAAAATTAATACAAAATCAAGCAGCAGTGACTATCATGAGTGAGTATTCTTTAGTAAAAATTCTAGTAAAATGGTTAAACAGTTATGATTTGATTAGTGTATTTCTATTGGCAATTTCTGTGCCTTTTAAAAAATGTTTAACTTACATTTAATAATTATTATAGTCCTAAAATTTAAGTGTGTGTGTGTGTGTGTGAGAGAGAGAGAGAGAGAGACAGAGAGAGAGAGAGAGAGACAGAGAGCAGAGAGAGAGAGTCAGAGAAAGGGACAGATAGGGACAGACAGACAGGAATGGAGAGAGATGAGAAGCATCAATTCTTTGTTGTGGCTTCTTTAGTTGTTCATCGATTGCTTTCTCATATGTGCCTTCACCAGGGGGCTACAGCAGAGCGAGTGACCCCTTGCTCAAGCCAGCAACCTTGGGCTCAAGATAGAGGACTTTGGACTCAAGTCAGAGACCATGGGGTCATGCTCAAGCTGGTGACCTCGGGGTTTCAAACCTGGGTCCTCCGCATCCTAATCCAATGCTCTATACACTGTGCCACCATCTGGTCGGGCAGTCCTATAAAATTTTAAAAATATATTAAAATCTTTGTACCAAATATTGTTAGGTCTAAGGTAAATTGATAAAATATTGGAATATAAATTTTTAAACATTTTTGCCCTGGCCGATTGGCTCAGTGGTAGAGTGTCGGCCTGGCATGCGGAAGTCCCAGGATTGATTCCTGGCCAGGGCACACAGGAGAAGCGCCCATCTGCTTCTCCACCCCTCCCCCTCTTCTTCCTCTCTGTCTCTCTCTTCCCCTCCCACAGCCAGGGTTCCATTGGAGCAAGGATGGCCCGGGCGATGGGGATGGCTCCTTGGCCTCTGCCCCAGGCACTAGAGTGGCTCTGGTCGCGACAGAGCCACACCCTGGAGGGGCAGAGCATCGCCCCCTGGTGGGCAGAGCGGGGGGGGGGGGGGGGGGGGCGTGCCGGGTGGATCCCGGTCGGGCGCATGCGGGAGTCTGACTGTCTATCCCCATTTCCAGCTTCAGAAAAATACAAAAAAAAAAAAAAAAAAAAAAAGATGACAGATGAACTGCAAGTATTATTATAAGTACCTGAATATGATATTCTCACTTTTATGACAAAGGTACTCCTACGTTTAAAGTGTTTAGATAGTAAGAAAAAAAGTATTGTGAAGATAATTTAATTATACTAATAACGAAAGTCAAATTTTTAAAATTTCAGATATATATTAATGCTTTGATGTCCTTTTGATTCTTTTCTATGCTAAAAATTATATTCAAATAAAATATTTTGATATTTAATTTTTGTATTTATATGCAAGTTGCAGTGAAGTCATCTTGGATAACTAGTTGGATTGTATAAATAGCAAACTATTTCTTAATTCATTTTTTTTGAATTATGTTCTACAAAAAATGTGAGTTAATTATACCCAACAAAAATTTGAACATTTGTTTTAGTTCAACAACCTTTTTACCAGTAGATTACAGGACTTTTATTCTTCAGCTCTATTAACTTTATTTTCTTTTCTTGATGTGCTTAATTTTGATATCATCTGGCGTATGTTTATTAAAATGAATGCATTACCATAAATTTTTGATTTGTTCAATAATGACTCTTCATGTACTGTTTTTAAACTTATTTTTGAAGTAATTTCAGATTTTCAAACATTATAAACATAATACAAAATAATTATTTTACACCTAATATATTGATTATTTCTACTTGTCCATTTATTTCTCTTTCTGCACAGTTTTGGGGAATTCTATGATATTTTAAGATTGATAAGCAAAGTATTTTTAAAAAGGCAGGATGCTCAGTTACATTTGAGTCTTCGATAAATAACAAATTTTAAATACATGTATGCCCCATTGAATATTGACATATAGTTTTTAAAAGTATTCACTGTTTATCTCAACTTCAAATTTAGCCAGTGTCCTATATTTTTTCTGGAAACCCTAACTGAGATGGAAATCAATCAAGTGGTTAAAGCCCCTTGAGTTTTCAACATATATCTCCAGCCTAGTGGGACCACAAAAACTTGGCTGGTTTCTCTGTCCTTTTAGAATCCCAGTGCCTGGGTGAAATTTAGACTCAGATCTCTATTCCAAAACCAGGTAACCAAAACTTGTTGAATGTTTCCAAAGGTTGTTGCAGAGTCTCAGCTCATTTCTCACCTCCTCCATGGAGTTTTACTTTCTTTAGTCGTCATTACTTTCTCAGCACTATGATGCCTTTAAATATATGAATTTTATAATTATTCCAGATTTTTATTTGTTCTCATTGGAAATGTTGAATTGCATTAGTGGGATTGCAATATACGCCATATTGCTCAGCATCCAAAATAGTTTCATATGAGCTATGTTTTATTACCTTTTAGGTTAAAATATTTTCTTAAATTCATAATTTTTTAACAGGGTATTTAAAAGTGTATTTTAAAAATGTTTAAAACATGGCTTTTCTGAAACTCTTTTTATGTCATCGGTTTATGAGAGTTATATTTTGATCAGAGAATGTGCTGTATATAATTCAAATGCTTAAAATTGAGATTTTCTTGATAATTCTTTATTTGGTTTAGTTTTGTAAATGTTCTATGTGTGCTTGAAGTGCACATAGTTTGTGTAATATTTCATGTGTCAATTCAGCCACATATGTTAATTATATTGTTTAATACTAACTTTTTACCTACTTATTCAGTAAAAAACAGACCATGTTTTAGTTGAACTTTGTTATTTCCTAACATTTTTCTTATATTGCCAGTTTGTTTTAGACAGTTGGCAATCTTTGTATTTAAGTGGAGTGTTACACAATTTAATTCATATCATATTTATTCATTGATATAATTGAATATAACACCAGTATTTATTTGGTGCCTGACATTGTTAATTATTTTTACTCCCTTTTTTCCTTTATTTTGTACTACTTTAGCCATTACATACCTTTCCTTCTATTCAGACAGGAGATAAACACTTTATTTCTTTTAGAAGTTGTCCTTCATTTTCAGATGTGAGTGTCTGATATATCAACATTTGAGATGATCTTACATTCTATTTAAATAATAGAAAGATCTTAGAATATTTTATTTATTCATATCACTTTTGTTCTATTATTGTGTCTTTTAATTTTACCTTTTAAATTTCACTGTATTAGTTTGCCAGAGCTGCCATAACAACATACCACAGACTAGGTGATTGAAACAACAGAATTTATTTTTTTACAACTCTAGAAGCAGGAAATTGAAGATCAAGTTGTTTGTGGGTTAAGTTTCTCCTGAGGCTTCTTTTCTTGGCTTGAAAATGGCCATATTTTGCTGTGTCCTTACATGGTCATCCCACTAACTGTGTTATCTATGTCTTCATGTCATTTTTTATAAGGCTATAATAAACTGTACATCAAAGTCTTTGAATTTTGTGATGTATGAAAAATAACACATCAATTTGAATATGTATATAATACAGCAGAACAAAAACAAATTAGTTTTAGAGAAATATAGCAAAGTCAGAAGAATTATACCACAAAGCTGTATTAATAAAGATGGTATTGCACATGAACAAATAGAGAATATTGAAATGAAGTTATACATACCTATTGGTCACTTTCTATATGCCTAAAGTGCAGTGAGAAAATGATGATGTTTGAGTAAGTGTTGCTGAATCAATTAGATATCCATTATTTCCTCAAAGGGGTAATTTTTCATCATATATGTCATAAATATGAATATAAAAAGTAAAAAAAAATCTTTTAGAAGAAAATAGAATGTTGTTATGTTATTTGGGTAAAAATATTGTTCTTAAGAACAACACAAAAAGATAAAACTCAACACCAAAAACAGACAACCCAATTTAAAAAAAGGACAAAGGACCTGAATAGACACTTTCCAAAAAGGGCATACAGATGCTGAATAAGCATATGAAAAAGTGTTCAATGTCACTAATCATAGAAATGTAAATTATAAACACAATGAGATATTACCTCATACTTGTCAGAATAGCTATTATCAATAAATTAACAAACAACATGTATTGGCTGGGGTGTGAAGAAAAAGAAACCCTTGTGCACTCTTGGTGGGAATACAGATTCATGCAGCCACTGTGGAAAGCAGTATGGAGTTACCTCAGAAAATTAAAAGTAAAATTGCCTTTTGACCCAGTCATCTTACTTTTGGGAATATATCCTCAGAATCCCAGAACACTAATTTGAAAGGATATATGCACCCCTATCTTCATTGCAACATTATTTAAAATCTCCAAGATCTGGAAACAGCCTACTACCTATCATAATGAGTTAATAAAAAAGCAGTGGTACATTCACATAATAAAATACTATGTGGTCATTAAAAAAAAAAATTACCTTTTGCAACAGCATAGATAGACCTGGAGAAAATTATGCTAAGTGAAATAAGCCAGTCAGAAAAAGACAAGTACCATATAATTTCATTCATATGTGAAATCTAAAGGACAAAGTGAACTAACAAGTAAAATGGGAACAAACTCATATATGGAGAGCAGGCAGACCGTTGTCAGGGGTGTGAAAAGGCTGGTGGTGGGGGGGAGGCAAGAGGAATTGAATAAAAAGGACAAAAAAGAAAAAGAAAAAAAACTCATGGACATGGACAATAGTGTGATGATTACCTTGGGGGAGGAGGAACATGGAGGATGATATGGGGGATAAATGATGATGGATAAAATTAACTTGGTAAGGGTGAACACACAATATGGTGTACAGAAGTATGTTGTAGAATTGGACACATGAAACCTATATAATTATGTTACCCAGTTTCACCTCAATAAATTCAATAAAAATAAAATAAATGAGTTATAGAAGCAAAATAATAATAATAATAATAATAATAATAATAATAATAAATACCACAAAATATACTAAACAAAGTGGAATCTATTGATAAATTTAATTTTATTGAAATTAAAAACTTGTTCATCAAAAGACCCATTAAATTATGGTGCTTCAGAATAAAAGGTATTTGTGATACATATATATGAAAAAGAACAAATGGCAAAAATATGTAACTTCTGCACATCAGTAAAATAATATTGAGCAACTCTATGGAAGTGTATAAAAAATGAGCAAAAATACTTGAACAGGAGTGATGTCAGAGAAATGGTGCCATGAGGAGTGCTCCCAATAGCTCTCCCTGAAACTTCAACAAATTCAACAACTAGAGGCAGAAAAACAATCTCAGGAGCATCTAAAATACACATACATCAAACAAAGGTACGATTGGGCAAAAAGGTCACTGAATATATAACCCACTCTGAAGAAAATAGGACCAAGAATGGAGTATTCTGCTTTCCTCATTGACCTCAGCAAGGGCTGCTTTCACTTGGAACTGAGAGAAAGTAAGGGCTGGGGGTGCAGAAAAAGCTGGGCTAGGGCAGAGACATTCAAGTGGAGGAGAAAGTGTGCCAGCAGCTCAGCCCACACAGAGCTAATGCCAGTGGCAGACCCAGGCAGCTGTGGGTGAGCAGTTGCCTTGTTTACTCGTGGTATCCCGGTCGGCAAGCGTGGGCAGTGTGCGAGTGGATCCACCTGGCGCTTTGGGCATGGGTGCCTCCATTCCAAGACAGAGGAGCTGGGTCGGAGACTGTCAGTAGTGACCCTCTGTGTGAGCTGTGACCAGACTTACACCTCGACCTGTCTGGGCACGGCACCTCTGCCAGCCATATAAGCTAACAAAGCACACTACTGGGTAAGAGAACTGCAGAAGTGCTGGGGGAAAGGGTGTGCAGGCAGCTTGCAGAGAGCCTCTGGAGAGCAGATCTGTGGTGTGATGAGGCATACTAGATATGCCTGGAGGCTCATAGAAAGACACCTGAAAGGCAATTGGCTCCCAGCCCTGCCTGATTACACTGGTGGCTCTGGCTGGCAAAGCCTTACCCAGAACATTCATTGAGTGGGGATAGGGGGCTTTGGCAACTCTTAGAGCCTCTTGCTCTCCAGGCACTGACTGTGGCAACTTCACAACTGGGTCCCAGACTGCTGGTTCAGGAAGAGGAGATTTGGGGAGAGGCTCCAATAAAATGGACTCTCCCATTGTTGGAGTCTGCAAACGCTAACAGACCCAGCCTACCAATGGGACTGAGGCCTAGTTTATGTCATCATCATAGCGACACAACAGCAAATCTCTGCCTAAGAAAGCCACAGGGGCAGAACCTGGGGTATAGCACCACCAGCCAAAAAGAGAAAGAAGAAAGAAAAAAAAAAAAAGATAACTTCTCAAAACCAGAAAAAATCCACAGTCTTTATAACTTTTCCCATTTTTTTTTATTTTTAATCTTTTTTTTCCTTCCACCTGTTATTTTATCATCTTTGTTTTATTCTTTTCTTTTCATTTTGAATGTTATAACCCATAGGTGTTACATTTTCTATTCTTTTTTTTACTATGCGTGTTACATTCCAAAAAATTTAACTCAATTCTTTTTCTCTTTCTCCTTTTGTTTCTCCTTTTCTTTTTCACTTTTTCTCTCATTTGAATCTCACCCACAAAGAAATTATTTTATTATGGATTCAATTTTTTTTTCTTTGTGGCATTTTGTGTGCCTTTTTACTTTGCTTTTTATATCTTTAGCATTTCCCCAACACTGGCTCTCCATTCTATAGTTTTTGTGCCACATAATACAATAGAATTTTTATTTTTCACTGTATTTTGTTTTCTATTTTCTCTTTTTCTTTTTTTTCTTTTCTCTTACACTATTTCTCTCATTCGACCATCATTTATAAACAAATTATTTTATTCTTGATCCAAATTTTTCCTTGTGGCATTTTGTGGGTTCTTGCCTTGTTTTATGCCTCTTTGTCACTCTCCTGCAACCCAGGCCCTCAGTTTTACATATTTTTGTTCCACTTAGCACATTAGAATTTTCAGTTTTTCACGGCATTTTTTTGAAAAAAAATATTTTTTATCAACTCTTATTAGTGTTATTAACAATACCACTCTCAAATGCATTAAATAAAAAGAAATCTAATATTATGGATACAAAAGACAGTGATGTAGCTCAGATAAATGAGAAAAAAAAATCTATAGCAAAAATTTTAATAGTTTAGAAACTTTGGAGTTAAATAACAGAAAACTTAAAATTGAAGTCCTAAAAATATTCAGGGATATACAAGAAAGCACAGAAAGGCAACTTAAGGAGCTCAAAAAAACAATTCAATGAACAGAAAGAATATTTCACCAAGGAAATTGAAACTATGAAAATGAATCAGAGATTAAAAATTACTTCTTTAACTGAAAAACGAGGTAACAAGCTTAGCCAATAGAACAGTCCAGATAGAGGAGAGAATTAGTGACATAGAAGATAGACAACTGGAGGTAGAACAGAGAGAAGAGGAGAGAGACTCATGAATTTAAAAAAAAATGAGATAGCTCCAGAGGAATTGTCTGACTTCATCAGAAAGAGCAACAGAAGAATAATGGATATATCAGAAGGAGAAGAGACAAAATTGAATGAAACATATTCGAAAAAATAATAGACGAGAACTTCCAAAGCCTGTGGAAAGATCTAAAGCTTCAAATTCAAGAAGCAAACAGAACACTGAGTTATCTTAACTCTAACAAACCTACTCCAAGGCACATCAAAATGAAATTGGCACAAACCAACAACAAAGAAAAAATCCTCAAGGCAGCCAGGGAAAAGAAGAATACAACATATAAAGGAAGGCCCATTAGATTATCAATAGATATCTCAGGAGAAACTCTACAAGCTAGAAGAGAATAGAACTCAATATTTAAAGGTCTGAAAGAGAGGACCTTCCAGCCAAGAATACTATACCCATCAAAGCTATCCTTCAAATATGAAGGAGAAATAAAAACATTCACAGATACAGAACAGATGAGGATATTTATCACCAGAAAACCCCACTTCAGGAAATACTAAAGGGGGTTTTCTGACCAGACACATAGAAGAAAACAAAACAAAACTACAAGTAAAAGCTCCATCAAAATAGCAATAAAAACAAGATTAATCTGTGACAAAGAAACAAAAAAGTGGAGAGGACAAAGATTAACAGTAGCAAAGGACATGGAGTGCAGAAGCATTCATGAGATAATGTACTACAATGAACATGAAATGTGTGCTTTCTATTACTTAATATTAACAACCCCTGAAAAAGCCAACACAGAAGTACATGACTTGAAAAAAGAAGTAACAGAGAAAAGAAGTATGGATTACAATCAAACAAAAACAAATGATAGAAAAATAAAAAAAAAGAAACAAACAAGATACAAAATATCAGAAAGCAATATATAAAATGGCAAAACCCTCAAATGTCAATAATTACACTAAATATAAATTGATTGAATTCACCAATAAAAAGACACAGAGTAGCAGAATGGATTAAAAAAGAAAATCCAACTGTATGCTGCCTACAAGAAACACAT
Organism: Saccopteryx leptura; assembly: GCF_036850995.1. Taxonomy (NCBI): domain Eukaryota; kingdom Metazoa; phylum Chordata; class Mammalia; order Chiroptera; family Emballonuridae; genus Saccopteryx; species Saccopteryx leptura. The sequence goes on along the minus strand of NC_089504.1, from coordinate 174,510,134 downwards.
CTAAGCTACAAGGATAAAAACAAATTCAAAGCGAAAGGTTGGAAAACAATACTCCAAGCAAATAACATCCAAAAAAAAAGCAAGTGTAACAATACTCATATCTAACTGCTGACTACAAAACAGCAAAGGTAATCAGAGAAAAAAAGGTTATTTCATAATGATAAAGGGGACATTGAATCAAGAAGACATAACACTTCTTAATATATACACACCAAATCAAGGAGCAGAAAAATATATAAGACAGCTACTGAATGACCTAAAAATAAAAATGGACAAAAATACAATTATACTTGGAGATCTCAATATACCGCTGATGGCTCTAGATCATTCATTCAAACAGCAAATCAATAAAGAAATAGTGGCCTTAAATAAATCACTAAAACAATTGGATATGATAGACATCTACAGGACATTTCATCCCAAAGTGCCAGAGTATACATTTTTCTCTAGTGTACATGGAACATTCTCAAGAATTGACCATATGTTGGGCCACAAAAATAACATCAATAAATTTAGAAAGATTGAAATTATACCAAACATATTTTCTGATCATAAAATCTTGAAACTAGAATTCAACTGCAAAAAAGAGGGAAAAATCCACAAAAATGTGGAAACCTAACAACATACTTTTAAAAAATGAGTGGGTCAAAGAATAAATAAGCACAGAGATCAAAAGATACATACAGGCAAACAAAAATAACAATACAACATATCAGAATCTCTGGGATGCAGCAAAAGCAGTAATAAGAGGGAAGTTCATATCACTACAGGCCTATATGAACAAACAAGAGAGAGCCCAAGTAAACAACTTAACTCAAACCTTAAGGAACTAGAAAAAGAAGAACAAAAACAACCCAAAACCAGGTGAAGAGAGGAAATAATAAAAATCAGAGCAGAAATAAATGAAATACAAAACAGAAAAACTATAGAAAAAAAATAAAACAAAAAGATTGTTCTTTGAAAAGATCAACAAAATTGACAAACCCTTGGCAAGACTCACCAAGGAAAAAAGAGAAAAGACTCATATAAACAAAATCCAAAATGAAAGAGGAGAAATCACCACATATATAGACATACACAGAATTATTGTAGAATATTATAAAAAATGACATGCTACCAAATTTATCAATCTAGAAGAAATGTATAAATTTCTAGAACAATACAAACTTCCTAGACTGAGTCATAAAGAGGCAGAAAGCTTAAACAGACCAATAAGCAGAGAGGAAATAGAAGCAACTATTAAATCCTCCCCAAAAATAAAAGTCCAGGGCCAAACAGCTATAAAAGTGAATTCTATTAAACATTCAAAGAAGACTTGGTTCCTATTCTACTCAAAGTCTTCCAACAGTTGAAGAAGAAGTAATACTGCCAAACACATTTTATGAGGCCAAAATAACCCTCATACCATAACCTGGCAAAGACAACACAGAAAAAGAAACTGCAGACCAATATCTCTGATGAATACAAATGCTAAAATACTAAACAAAATACTAGCAAATTGAATACAACAACACATTAAAAAAATAATTCATCATGATCAAGTGGGATTCATCCCAGAATCACAAAGATGGTTCAACATACGTAAAACAGTTCATGTAATACACCATATCGACAAAACAAAGAACAAAAACCACATGATTTTATCAATAGATGCATAAAAGGCATTTGATAAAGTATAACATCATTTTATGTTTAAAACACTCAACAAAATGGGTACAGAAGGAAAATATCTCAATATAATAAAGGCTATCTATATAAACCATCAGCTAAGATCATATTAAATGACATAAAACTGAGGACTTTTCCCCTAAAATCATGAACAAGACAAAGTTGTCCACTCTCTCCACTCTTATTCAACGTAGTGCTGGAAGTTCTAGCCAGAGCAATCATACAAGAGAAAGAAATAAAAGGCATTTATATTGGGAAAGAAGAAGTAAAGGTTTCACTTTTTGCAGATGATATGATCTTATACATCAAAAACTCCAAAGACTCCACAAAAAGACTACTAGAAACAATATACCAGTACAGTAAGGTCACAGGATACAAAATCAACATACAAAAGTCCATTGCCTTCCTGTATGACAGCAACAAAACATCAGAAAATGAGCTTAGAAACACAATCCCCTTCATGGTTGCAACAAAAAAATAAATAAAATACCTAGGAATAAACATAACAAAGAATGTAAAGGACGTATATAATGAAAACTACAAAGCATTGTTAAGGGTAATCGCAAAAGATATAATGAAATGAAAAAATATTCCATGTTCTTGGATAGGAAGAATAAGTATAGTCAAAATGACCATATTACCCAAAGCATATACAAATTTAATGCAATTTCCAATGTCAGTTTTTTTAAAAAATGGAATAAAAATCATCAGGTTTATATGGAACCATTAAAAACACCAAATAGTCAGAACAATCCTAAGGAAGAAGAATGAAGTTGGGGCATTACAATACCTGACTTCCAATTATTTATGGAGCCACAATAATTAAAACAGCATGGTATTGGCAGAAAAAATAGACACTCTGACCAATGGAACAGAATAGACAGCCCAGAAATAAAACCACATGTATATGGTCAAATAATTTTTGATAAAGGGGCCAACAACACACAATGGAGAAAAGAAGCCTCTTCAAAAAATGGTGCTGGGAAACCTGGAAAACCACATTCAAAAGAATGAAACTCGACGACAGTTTGTCCCCTTATACTAAAATTAATTCAAAATGGATCAAAGACCTAAATATAAGACCTGAAACAATAAAGTACATAGAAGAAAACATAGGTACTAAACTCATGGACCTTAGTTACAAAGAGCACTTTATGAATTTGACTCCAAAGGCAAGAGAAGTGAAGGCAAAGATAAATGAATGGGACTACATCAGACTTAGAAGCTTCTGCACAGCAAGAGAAATTGACAACAAAACAGACAGCCAACTAAATGGGAGATGATATTTTTAAACAACAGCACAGGTAAGGGCCTGATATCCAAAATATACAAAGAACTCATAAAACTCAACAACAAACATGCAAACAATTTAATTAAAAAAATGGGAACAGACACTTCTCCCAGGAAGAAATAAAAATAGTCAACAGGTATGTGAAAAGATGCTCATCTTCATTAGCTATTAGAGAAATGCAAATCAAAACTACAATGCGATACCACCTCATACCTGTTAGAGTAGCTATTATCAACAAGACAGGTAATAACAAGTGTTGAAAAGGCTGTGGAGAAAAAGGAACCCTCATCCACTGTTGGTGGGAATGTAAAGTAGTACAACCATTATGGAGGAAAGTATGGTGATTCTTCAAAAAATTAAACATAGAACTACCATAGAACCCAGCAATCCCTCTACTGGGAATATACTCCCATAACTCAAAATCACTTGTACATAAAGACACATTCAGCCCCATGTTCATTGCAGCATTGTTTACAGTGGCCAAGACATGGAAACAACCAAAACACACTTCAATAGATGACTGGATAAAGAAGATGTGGTACATATATACTATGGAATACTACTCAGCCATAAGAAATAATAACATTGGATCATTTACAACAACATGGATGGACCTTGATAACAATATACTGAGTGAAATAAGTAAATCAGAAAAAAATAAGAACTATATGATTCCATACATAGGTGGGACATAAAAATGAGACTCAGGGACATGGACAAGAGTGTGGTGGGGGGGGGGAGGGGGAGAGGAGGGGCACAAAGAAAACCAGATAGAAGGTGACGGAAAACTATATGACTTTGGGTGATAGGTATGCAACATAATCAATGTCAAAATAACCTGGAGATGTTTTCTCTGAACCTATTTACCCTGATTGATTAATGTCACCCCATTAAAAGTAATAAAAAAATACTTGAATAGGCACTTAATGAAGATTGTAAAAAACAAAAAAGGAGGACATTTTAATATACATTTAAGTATATGTAATATTATGAATCTGTTTAGTGATAAGAGAAAATATAAAAAAATACATTGAGATATTTAAAATATCTACCCAACTGACAGAAATTAAAATCAACAATACTGAGAGTTTGGTCAGGTTGTGGAGCAATTTAAAGTCTCATATGCTATTTGTAAGACTGTAAATTGGTGCAATTACTTTGGAAAGTTTTTGGTAGTATCTACTGAAGCATAATATTTGCATTTTGTGAAACAAAATTTTTATTCCAGAATATATATCCCAGAAAAATCTATATCATTTTTCACAAAAAATGTGTGAACCTAGAGATGAGATATATATAAGATATTACATAATAACTTTCTTTAATAGTCCAAGCTGACACTCATCAACAGTAGAATGGATATATAAATTAGTTTACTTATAAATTAAATAGCATATAATATGAAAGAATAGATTATTACTACAGACAATAATATGAATAAAATTTATACATATAATTTAAAAGATCTGTACTCAAATGCATACCTCCTGCATGAATACATTTTTAATAAAGTCAGAAAATAAACATGTTAAAACAGTGGTTATTTCTGAACTAAAAAGGGACATGAGAAGGCTTTTTTGGGTACTGATAAGATTTTATATGTTGATCTAGGTGTTTGATATGGTATCTGTGTGCTGGATACAGTGATGTTTGTGAATCGAGAAAAAAAACATGAAGCTCCACACTTGAAATGTATGCTCTTCTTCATGTATGGTATTATTATTTTAAATGGACCTCAAACATTAACTACATGCACAGAAATCATAACTATATTAAAATATGAGTAAAACAAATCCATGACTCACAGTAAAGTTAAACATTTCATCAACTATTTACAAAAACATCAGGTTCTGATTTGTTAAAAAATTATATTAACAAGACTTGATTTATATTGTAACTATAGTAATGGCAGAAGACTTATGTATTTGTGCTATTGAGGCACTTTGTTTATGAGATTTCATACATGCCCTAGTATGTTTAATTTTAGGAATGCCTACAGAAAAAAAGCTTTATAGAAATTTATTCTTGTGAGTGTGTGTGTGTGTGTGTGTGTGTGTGAACATACATTCTTTTTTTTTTTTTTTTTTTGACAATTAATTTTAACAGGGTGACATTGATTAATTAGGATACATAGATTCAGAGAAAATATCTCCAGGTCATTTTGACATTTGATTATGTTGTATACCCATCACCCAAAGTCAAATTGTCTTCCGTCACCTTCTATCTGGTTTTATTTGTGCCCCTCTCCTCCCCCCACTCCCTCCCTTTCCTGACAGTGATGTCAGAGAAACTTATTCCTAATGCCATATCATAACACAAAGACACAGAATAGAATCTGGATGTTAATAAAGTAACAAATTTTACACTGAAAGTTTTTTTTTAAATAAAGGTTATTCAACTGAAAGTTCCTTTGCATCTCTATTTTTTATAATTTAATTCTTTTATAGAGGCCTCATTGAGAGGAATGTGAAATCATGTTCAATTCTAAATATAAACAATATGTATGTGATTTCACCCTTGCAGTAACAGTTGAGATTCCAGTAGAAAAAAAAATGTATACAAGACTAAGACAGAAATAGGTAATGTTAGCATGAGTTTTTTTCTACCCTAAAGAGCATGCTGAATTTCCTATACTTCTACAAGTTACTGATGATGGAGTTAGAGAATTTGAATGGATATATCATTAGAAAATGTTACATGTTCTTTTTTCATGAAAAGGTCAGTAGTGAGAGGAAAATTTCAGAAAGAGGAATTAAGGTGTTCCCTTGCCCTTTTTACAGTTTTCTACTATTCAAGTTTCTGAATGTCATGCATAGTTCTAAAAAGTAAAAGAATTTAATCAGAAAAATTATCAATATTTGTTCTGATAAAAGTATTTTCAATTTTAAAGAATATCAAGTTTATTAATGAAGCAATCCTTAATATTTTTAGAGTAATAGCAACATAACAAATATCATACAACTTGATGGTATGTAGAAAAATATTAATCTACTCCATGTAAGAACATATAAACAATCTGAAATTCTCTTAGTTATCTTCAAAATGTTATTAAGACAAGTTCAATTTTAAAAGAATGTCTAACATACAGGTATATTACAAACTTTTAAGTAATTATGTTTGTAGACTGTCTTGAAATATTCAATTCCTCATATTTAGAGGTTTTCATGGCATTGTAATTAAAAGATGCTAAGAAAATTATATTTGTGCTCAATTCTGAGATTACAAAGAAGTATTTTTAATTATATTTTACAAAATAGAGCCTCTGTTGGCAAGGAAGGACTGCTATTCTGAATTGCAAATTAGAAAATCTAAACAAAACATTAATCATTAAAGAAGTATTTCTTTGTAAATTATATAGTTAGTGCTTTTAAATGTAAGACTAATGGCATTTCAGATGAAAATAATTAAAACTAAATTGTCATTAAACAAACTATATACCATAAAAGTTAAAAATACAATGTTGATATTCATTAATTAAATGTGAACAAAAAGAGCTGAAAAAATCCCCTAATTATATGAGTGTGATAACCTTCAAAGTTGAGGGACAAAGTTCTTAAAGGCAACTGTCATGTGTTTAATAATTCCCTTTAGAGGTTCTTCTTTCTCTTTCATTTTCCATATGATCTTAAAAAGAAATCTGTGTGAGCACCTCGTAATAATTACCATGTAATTGCTTCCTTTATTCTGACGCCAAGTAGTGTTACTTTAATTGTTTTAGGAAAATGAACAAAGAACAAAAGTGAATTTAACCTACAAAAAATAGTCAAATAAAAAAAATGCTAAATAATAAAATGGCATGTCAGTTGAATAAAAAAATTTTAATAATTTGAATTTAGAGAAGCAGTCATATAACTGATTCAAGTTATGCACCTATAGACATATCAAGTTCCAAAAATTCTTACACCTTCAGATCCACACCCTATTATTGTGGCATAGTGATCAAATATCAGCAAAACATCAATGACACATTAAGTATGATAAATTTGAACATATTGATTAGGGTACTTTGTTTCTTATTTATAATTTATTTAGATTTTATGACTGTATGTAGGAGTTCTAAATAAGGAAAGTTTATGTCCTTTTTATATTTTTATATATTATAGATTAAAGTGACATTAGAATAAAAATTATTATCTCAACACTGGGGAGGTCCAAAATGATTTTATTTTATTTTTTCTTTTAAAAAAATGTGTTATTTAAATATCTTTAAATGAAGTTTTTATATTTTACATACAAAAAAGTCACTAGCATTGTTTATTTAGTCCAACTTGTAAAGCCTATATCCTCCACATGCTTACATCATTAGCAGCACAGGCTGAGGCTGTATTCCTAGATCAGACTCTAAGATTTCAGCAGATGATCAAGAGAGAACTGAGGTCAAATTTGAGTGTGTGGCCACAGTGCAGATACAGGTGATCCATCTTACTCTCAGGGGTCACAGCAAGGCATAAAGCTACTTGAAGTTCTAAAATAATTTGATGACATTTTTGTGTTCTGTGTAGATAGAAACTTTATTCACCTGTAAACACCAAACTCAGAACAATATTTGTCCCAGCATTAGCTTAGAAAATCTATGGAATTAAACTTTGGTACATAACTAGATACAGGTGTACATGTTAAAGGGAAGCAGATATTGGCTCTACCCAAACAGAATTTTATATATGTAGCCTAGTTGTTTTGTCCCCTGAGGTTGCTGTCTCCTTTGGTAGTCAAATGAAAATATCTTAAAATACTATCCCAAACATTGAGAGAATCAGTATCACTTCCAGTCTCTAGAATGAATAATTTTCAGGGTGAATTTAATTTTCTAATCCTATGTACCAGTTTCTGCTCAATTAGTTCAGTATCTTGACCATTTACTATTGGAGATTGTTTACTTCTAGACAACACACAAATTTCTGCATTTCCCATAATACAAGACCTTTGCTCAGTTCAGGTTCATGAAAATAAAAGGTATTTTCCATGTGAGTATAAATAGTGGAATAGCCTTTGTGGAACAGTCTGTCTACCCTGATGGGGAAATACCTCTCTATAGGCCAGGATGTTAAGCTCTCACTCTCACCATCACTCTCGTTCTTCTCTGATTTTCTTTTTCTCCATTTTGCTGTTAATTCCCTTAAAAAAATTTTAGTTGGTGAGTTACTTAGAGGAGTTTGATATCTGTTTCTTTGCTTTCTTCAAGCTCATTTCCTCTGTGATAGTAAGGCTATCTCATTCTCTATTTCAATACTCATTCAAAAGAGCTACCATATTTCCCCATGTATAAGATGCATCTTAATTTTGGGACCTAAAATTTGAAAAGAAATGTATTATATAAAGTTATTAAACTCAAGTTTTATTCATCATAAAATTCATACAACTCCTCATTTGGACAAAAAAGCGGGAAATGCAAGTAAAAAAATCTGTAACCACTGTATAAGATGCACCCAGTTATTAGACTCCAAATTTTTTGAAAAAAGGTGCATCTTTTTTCTTTTTTAGATTTTAATTATTCATTTTTAGAGAGAGAGATGAAAGAGGAGAGGGAGAGAGAGAGAGAAAGAGGAAGAAGCAGAAAGCATCAACTTCCATATGTGTCTTGACCAAATAGCCCAAGGTTTCGAACCAGTGATCTCAGTGTTCCAGGTTGATGCTTTATCCACTGCGCCACCACAGTTCTAAAGCCCTTTTTTTCCCTTCTTTTAGGTTTGATTTAAAACAGTGCGTCTTATACGTGGGAAAATATGGTATATTAAGGACACTTCCTACTACTGTGTTTTTTCAGTAAAAACATTACTACCTCTAGGTTATTTTTTAAAATTAATTTTGCCCTATTTTACAATGACAGGAGTGGCCCATAAGTCATATGAATATCTTTGGGAGATTTGATGCTTTTATTCAAGTTTAAGTTGCTTTATAATTCATCAAGGAAATATGGAAGCAAATCTTATAAACATTGGTTAACTTAATAGCTTCTAACAGTTTAAAAGTTAATAAAATCTTTTTAAGAATCTAATGAAAACTATGAACATGTAATATGGACTCTATGTTAATAAACTATGTCATAGATGAATGACAAGCAGATTTTCTCAAACTCTGATGACCTTAGTTTACAAATTACATATATTCCACATTGGTTAAAAATACTTTTTTTTATTTAGTGGAAAAATATAAGTCTATATAAATGAAAATGCAATAAAGAATTGAATTCACTAAGAAATATATATATTTTTTTCAGAGACAGAGAGAGAGTCAGAGAGAGGGATAGATAGGGACAGACAGACAGGAATGGAGAGAGATGAGAAGCATCATCATTTTTTCGTTGTGACACCTTAGTTCCCTGATGATGAACCTTTTTATAAAAACTACCCACTTTTGCAGTGCTGGTCAACATGGTCCCTCCCACCCACTAGTGGGCATTCCAGCTTTCATGGTGTGTGGTAGTGGAGCAACAAAATGGTGCTGCAATTGGCCCACCATAAAAGCTGGAATGCCCACTAGTGGGCGTGAAGGACCAGGTTGACCAGCACTGCAAAAGTGGGCAGTTTTTATAAAAAGGTTCACCATCACAGCCTTAGTTGTTCATTGATTGCTTTCTCTTATGTGCATTGACCGTGGGGCTACAGCAGACTGAGTGACCCCTTGCTCAAACCAGCGACCTTGGGTCCAAGCTGGTGAGCTTTGCTCAAACCAGATGAGCCCGCACTCAAGCTGGCGACCTCGGGGTTTCGAACCTGGATCCTCCTCATCCCAGTCCAATGCTCTATCCACTGCACCACCACCCAGTCAGGCAGAAATATTATTTTTATACAAATAAGTATTATTTTTTTAGAACAATGTAATATTTACATAAAATTTAGGCAGATAGCACTAAGAGTTTCCATATAACCCCTTTATCATACACCCAGTTTCCCTTATCAATAATATCACAAATTGAAAGGGCACATTTGTTGCAATTAATGAACCAATTTTGCAATATTTTTATTAACTAAAGACCATAGTTTATTAAAATTTTCTCTTTCTGTCTCAGTATCCCATCCAGGATATGAATCATAATTAGTTGGTTCCTTTTTTCTGTGACAAATTCCCAAGACAACTTAAATGGTTGACCTTGACACATTTGAGGAACACTGTGGAAGATGCGTCGTACCAGATCCCCTACTGGAATTTGTCTGATATTTATCTCATGATTAAATTGGCATTTTGGGCTTGGGGGTGGAGGATCACAGAAGTGGAGGATACATAGTTTCAAACACTCTTTATGACTGTTGATGTTGACCTTGATATATGGCTGAAGTGGTGGTTGTCTGTTTTCTCAAATGCAAAGTTCCTCTTTTCCCCTCTTTCAATTCTGTACTCTGGAAGAATGTCACTGTGGGAGGCCCACACATAAATAAGGACATATATTCACTTTAAATTAGAATAGAGTACCTACATAATGTTTTTGAAATTCTGTAGCACTAGAGATTGGTATCTTCTACCATTAATTAATTTATTCAATAATTTATATCAGAACTGACTTTCAGATTTTACTTTATAATATGAGTTGTATACCAGAACTACTGTATGTATTTTCTTGACCAAATCATTCCCCTTTTGGTTATTTGGGAGCTCTTTCAGTTGGTTTCTGTGTTCCTTTGCCATATGCCCATCCATGTAGGTGTGCTTTTTAAATCACTGCAAGAGCCTGACCAGGCGGTGGCGCAGTGGATGGAGCATCGGACTGGGATGCAGAGGACCCAGGTTCGAGACCCCAAGGTTGCCAGCTTGAGCGTGGGCTCATCTGGTTTGAGCAAAAGCTCACCAGCTTGGACCCAAGGTCACTGGCTTGAGCAAGGGGTTACTTGGTCTGCTGAAGGCCCACGGTCAAGGCACATATGAGAAAGCAATCAATGAACAACTAAGGTCTCACAACGAAAAACTGGTGATTGATGCTTCTCAACTCTCCTTGTTCCTGTCTGTCCCTGTCTATCCCTCTCTCTGACTCTCTCTCTGTCCTTGTAAAAAACGAAACAAAAACAAAAACAAATAAATCACTGCAAGAAAAATTTTATTTCTATATTATACAAATATTTTTGTTTGTTTAACCACACACACAGAGAGAGACACAAAGACAAACACAAGAATATATTTTTAAAATTATTGATAGGTTTATTTTAACCAGGAATTAAAAAGGTTTATCAATTAGGGAGTTAAACTATCTTTTTTAATTTTTAAATTTTATTTAGAAAATTAACTTTAACAGGGAGACATTGATCAATAAGAGTCCATAGGTTTTAGGTAAACATTTTTGTGGCATCTGAACTGTTGATTATGTTGTACACCCACCACCCAAAGTCAGATCATTTTCTGTCAACTTATATTTCTTCCTCTTTATGCTCATCCCTCCACCCCTTCTCTTGTCTTCTCCCTCAGACCCCTTCCACCTGGTAACCACTTCACGTTGATCTATGTCCATGACTCTCAGTTCAGTATTTCACCTATGTGTGAAATTGCAGTTTTTAGCTTTTTCTGATTTACTTATTTCACTCAGTATAATGTTCTCAAGGTCCATCCATTTTGTCATAAATGTCGCTGTGTCATCATTTCTTATGGCTGAGTAGTATTAAATTGTCCACATCTTCTTTATCCAATCTTCTATTGAGGGACACTTACGTAGTTTCCACATCTTGAACACTGTGAATAATGCTGCAGTGAATATGGGGATGCATGTGTCTTTACATACCAAAGTTTTTAAGGTAAATATACAGTAGAGGGATTGCTAAGTGATATGGTAATTCTATTCTTAATTTTTTGAGGAACAATCATACTTTATCCCATACTGGTTGTACTAATTTACATTCCCACCAACAGTGAATAAGGGTTCCTTTTTCTCCACAGCCTCTCTAACACTTGTTAATACCTGTCTTGTTGATAATAGCCGATCTAACAGGTGTGAGGTGGTATCTCATTGTAGTTTTGATTTGCATTTCTCTAATAGCTGGTGAAGATGAGCATCCTTCCATATATCTGTTGGCCATTTGTGTGTTATCTTGGAAGAACTGTTTGTTTAGGCCCTATCCCAATTCTTTCATTGGATTGTTTGCTTGTTTGTTGCTGAGCTTTGTGAGTTCTTTATCTATTTTGCATAATAACTCCTTATTAGAGCTTTTGTTTGCAAATATTATCTCCAGTTTAGTTGGCTGTTTGTTTTGTTTTTACTTTCTTTTTTTTCTGTGAAGAAGTTTTTCGGTTTGATATAGTCTATTCATTTATTGTTGCCTTTACTTTCCTTGCCTTTTATGTCAAATTCAAAAATTGTTCTCTATGGCCAAGGTCCATGAGCTTAATACCTATGTTTTCTTCTAAGTAATTTATTGTTTCAGATCTTATATTTAGGTTTTTGATCCATTTTTTTTGTGTGTGTGTGTGACAGACAGAGAGAGATAGAGAGAGGGACAGACAGGAACAGACAAACAAGAAGGGAGAGACATGAGAAGCATTAATTCTTAGTTGAGGCTCCTTACTTGTTCTTTGATTGCTTTCTCATGTGTGCCCTGACCAGGCGGCTAGTGCAGACTGAGTGACCCCTTGCTCAAGCCAACAACCTTGAGCTAAAGCTGGTGAGCCTTGCTCAAACCAGATGAGCCCATGCTCAAGCTGGCAACCTTGGGGTTTCAAACCTGGATCTTCCACATCCTAGTCCAATGCTCTATCCACTGTGCCACAGCCTGGTCAGGCTTTGATCCACTTTGAATTAATTTTTGTGCAGGCAGACAAACTCTAGTCAGTGTCATTCTTTTGCACATGGCTTTTCCATTTTCACAGCACCATTTATTAAAGAAGCTTTTTTTTCTCCATTCTGTGTTTTTGGTTCCTTTGTTGAAGATGATTTGTATATTTATATGTGGTTTTATTTCTGAGCTCTTGATTCTGTTCCATTGTTCTGTATATCTGTTTTCCTGCTAATACTATACTTTTTTGATTATCGTGGCCCTATAGAATAATTTAAAGTCAGGTACTATGATACCTCCAACTTCATTCTTTTTCCTCAGGATTACTTTGGCTGTTCAAGGCTTTTTTTTTTTTTTTTTTTTTTTTGTATTTTTCTGAAGCTGGAAACGGGGAGAGACAGTCAGACAGACTCCCGCATGTGCCCCACCGGGATCCACCCCGCACGCCCACCAGTGGCGACGCTCTGCCCCTCCGGGGCGTCGCTCTGTTGCGACTAGAGCCACTCTAGCACCTGGGGCAGAGGCCAAGGAGCCATCCCCAGCGCCCAGGCCATCTTCGCTCCAATGGAGCCTCGGCTGCGGGAGGGGAAGAGAGAGACAGAGAGGAAGGAGAGGGGGAGGGGTGGAGAAGCAGATGGGCGCCTCTCCTGTGTGCCCTGGCCGGGAATCGAACTCGGGACTTCTGCATGCCAGACCGACGCTCTACCACTGAGCCAACCGGCCAGGGCCTGTTCAAGGCTTTTTATGTTTCCATATTAACTTGGTGATTTTTTTGTTCTATTTCTTTTAAAAATAACAGTATTTTGATAAGGATTGCTTTGAATTTGTATATTGCTTTGGGCAATATGGCTATTTTAACTATGTTGATTCTTAATCCATAAATATGAAACAATTTTCTATTTCATTGTATCATTTCCAGTTTCTTTCAATGTTTTGTTTTCAGTATATAGGTTTTTCACATCCTTTGTTAAGTATACTCCTAGATATTTTTATTTTTTGTTGCAATTGTGAAAGACATTGTTTTCCTGAATTCATTTTTCTGAACTTTTATCATTGGAATATAGGAAAGCAGTGAACTTTTGTATATTGATTTTGTATCCTCTGACTTTACTGTATTGGTTTATTGTTTCTAATGGTTTTTTGATGGACTCTTCGGGGTTTTCTATATACAGAATCATGTCATCTGCAAAAAGTGATACCTTTACTTTTTCTTTCACAATATTGATATTTTAATTAATTTTTCTTGCCTGATCTCTTTAGCTAAAACTTCTGGATCTATGTTGATCCAGAAGTAAGAGTGGAGAGAGTGAGAAACCTTGTATTGTTTCTGATTTTAGAAGGAAAGCCTTCATTTTTATTTTTTCACCGTTTATTATATTAGCTGGTGGTTTGTCATAATGCTCTTTATTATGTTGAGGTACTTTCCTTCTATTCTGGTTTTATTGACTATTTTAAACATAAAGGAATGTTGCATTTTATCAAATGCTTTTTCAGCATCTATTGATAAGACTACATGATTTTTGTTCTTTGCTTTGTTAATGTGGTATATTTCATTGATTGATTTCCATATGTTGAACCACCCTTGTGCTCCGGGAATAAATGCTGCATGATTGTGATGTATTATTTTTTTTAATATGTTGTTATATTCAATTTGCTAGTATTTTGTTGAGGATTTTTGCATTTGTATCCTTAGAGATACTGGTCTGTATTTTTCTTTTTCTGTGTTGTCCTTGACAGGTTTATGTTGGCCTCATAAGATGAGTTGGTAAATATTGCTTTTTCTTCTATTTTTTGAAAGACTTTAAGACAGATAGGTACCAAATCTTTTTTTAATGTTTGGTAGAATTCACTAGTGTAGCCATCTGAACTTTTGTTTGGGGGGAGGTTTTTGATAGTTGTTTTTATTTCTTCCTTGCTTTTAGTTCTATTTAGGTTGTCCACTTCTTCATGACTCAATCTAGGTAGATTGTACAGTTCTAAGAATTTATCCATTTCCTCAAGGTTGTTGAATTTGGTGACATATAATCTTTCATAATATTTATCCTATGATGTTCCTCTGTGTATCTATAATGTCTGTGGTAATTTCTCCTCTTTCATTTCGGATTTGGTTTATGAGGCATTCCTTTTTTTTTTTCTTTAATGAGTCTAGAGAGTAGTTTGTTAATTTTGTGCATCTTTTCAAAGAACCAGCTTATTGTTGTATTAATATTTTCTATAATTTTTTGTTCTTTATTTCATTTTATTGCGCTCTAATTTTTACTATTTTATTTTTTCTGTTGATTTTGGGTTTCCCTTGTTCTTTTTCTTACTAGTTCCTTAATGTGTGATATTATATTGTTTACTTGGGATCTCTCTTGTTTCTTGATATAACCCTGTAAGTATATTAATTTTCATCTTATTACTTTTCTCACTGCATCCCAGAAATTATGATATGTGGTGTTGTCATTTTTATTTTTCTGAATGTATTTTTGATATCTTCTTTTATTTCTTTTTGACCCATGTTTTAGGAACATGTTTTTAATTTGCACATTATTATAGGTTTTTTTACTTTCCTTTTACAGTTGAATGCTAATTTCAAAGCCTTACAATTAGAAAATATACTAGGTATAATTACAATCTTTCTAAATTTGTTGATATTAGTTATGTGGCCCAACATAGGGACTATCCTTGCAGAATATTCCATGCAAACTGGAGAAGAATGTATAATCAGACATTTTGGGATAAAATGTCCTGTAGATACCTATTTTGTTCATTCAATATAGAGTGTCATTTAAGGCTGATATTGTTTTATTGATTTTCTGTCTGGATTATCTCTCTAAAATCATCAATGATGTGTAGAAATCTCCAAGTATGATTTGTGTTGTTGTCTGCTTCTATTTTTAGATAAGTTAGTAGCTATTTTATTTATTTTGATGCTCCCTGATTCAGTGCATATGTATGTGTGTGTGTGTGTGTGTGTGTGTGTGTGTGTGTGTATTATGTCTTCTTAATACAATGTCCCTTTATCATTATAAAATGTATATCATTTCTCTGGTTACCTTTGGTGTCTTGAAGTTAGCACTGTCAGATATAAATATGGCTACATGCCATATTTTTATGGATATTATTTGCTTAGAGAATCATTTTCCAACCTTTCCCCTTGAATCTACCCTTGTCATTTTAGTTTAGATGTGTCTCTTGAAAGTAGCATATGGTTGGGTTTTTCTTTTTCATCCAATCTGCTACTATTTGCCTTTTTTTGGTGAGTTCAGTCCATTTACATGTAGGGTAATTATTGACACTTGAGGATTTTTATAAGCATTTTATATTTTGTTTTCTGGTAGCTCTATGTCTTGTTTGGTTCTTTTCTTTTCTATTTTTGTCAATTGTTTTTATTTGGTGGTATTTCATACTTCTCTCCTGTTTTTGTTTTGTTTTTTTAGCTGTATGTTTTAATAGTGGCCTTTTAATGGGTGGTTACCATTAGCTTATTAAGAAAAAAATGTCAGCCTGGCCAGGCAGTGGCGCAGTGGACAGAGCATCAGACTGGGATGCAGAGGACCCAGGTTTGAGACCCCGAGGTCACCAGCTTGAGTGCGGGCTCATCTGGTTTGAGAAAAGCTCACCAGCTTGGACCGAAGGTCGCTGGCTTGAGTGAGCGATTTCTCAGTCTGCTGTAGCCCCCTGGTCAAGGCACATATGAGAAAGCAATCAATGAACAACTAAAGTGTCACAATGAAAAACTGATGATTGATACTTCTTATCTCTCTCAGTTTCTGTCTATCCCTATCTATCCCTCTCTCTGACTTTGTCTCTGTAAAAAAAAAAAATTGTCATATGTACAGGAGTCCTTTGTCTTATACATTCTTCTGTATTTCATCCTCCTTTGCTACTCTAGATCTTTATCCTCTTTCCTTGTGTGTTATTGTTGTCACAAATTATTCTTGTTTTTATTGTGATCTTTTTGGAGTTTCCTTGCAGTTTTGATTAGTTTTGTCCTTTGTATCTGGTTGAATAACATCCTTGAGTATTTTGTGCAATGGGGTTTTCCCTCAGCTTCTGTATGTCTGTGACAATTTTTATTTCTCCTTCAAATTTAAAGGATATCTTTGACAAATATAGTATTTCTGTCTGGTAATTCCTCTCTTTCAGTGTTTTAAATGTTTGGATCGACACTCTTCTGACTAGTAGAGTTTTTGCTGAGAAGTCTGTGGATAATTTAATGGGCTTTCCTTTATATCTTATGTTGTTCTTTTTCATAGCTGCCTTGGGGATTCTTTCTTTGTCATTGATTTTTAATAAGTTTATTATGTTATGCCTCAAAGTAGGTCTGTTTGGGTTGCAGTAACTTTACATTCTGTTTGTTTCTTGAACTCAAAGCTCTAACTCTTTCCATAGGCTTGGAAAATTCTCATCAATGATTTGTTTGAATAGGCTCTCCTTTTCCTTCTCCCTCTCTTCTTCTTCTGATATTATTCTTATATTGCTTCTTTTGATGAAGTCAGACAATTCTTGTAGAGCTCTCTCAGTTTTTTAAATCTGTGAATCCCTCTCCTCTTCTCTCTGTAATATCTCTAGTTGCTTGTCTTTGATATCATTTATTTTTTTTCTATCTGACTTGTTCTATTAGCTAAACTTGCTACCTCAGTCTTCAATTAACGTACTGAGTTCTTTATCTCTATTTTTAAAGTTTAAATCACTTTAGTGAAGTAGTTGTTTTGTTCAATAATTTGTTTTCTGAGTTCATTATGTTGCCTATACTTGTTTTCTCACATCTCATTGAGTACTTTCAGAAGTTCAATTTTGAATTCTGTATCATTTAACTGCAAGGTTTCCCTGTGATTGAGATATTTTCTGGGGATTTTTAATTTTTTTTTTTTTTTTGTATTTTTCTGAAGCTGGAAACGGGGAGAGACAGTTAGACAACCTCCCGCATGCGCCCGACCGGGATCCACCCGGCACGCCCACCAGGGGCGACGCTTTGCCCACCAGGGGGCTATGCTCTGCCTTCCGGGGCGTCACTCTGTCGTGACCAGAGCCACTCTAGTGCCTGGGGCAGAGGCCAAGGTGCCATTCCCAGCACCCGAGCCATCTTTGCTGCAATGGAGCCTCGGCTGTGGGAGGGGAAGAGAGAGACAGAGAAGAAGGAGAGGGGGAGGGGTGGAGAAGCAAGTGGGTGCTTCTCCTGTGTGCCCTGGCTGGGAATCGAACCCAGGACTTCTGCACGCCAGGCCGATGCTCTACCACTGAGCCAATCGACCAGGGCCTTAAATTTTATTTCTTAACTACATCTCTGTCTTGTGTAGCTTTGGTATTCAACTTCTTCTTTCTTGATGGCATTTGAGAGTGAGACTGTTAAGAACCCTAAGAAAAAATACTTGAAAAATTAAAATAAAAAAATACAATAAAAATATAAATTTAAAATATTATGACAAATAAAGAAGAAAAACTACAAATAAAAAATATCTAAAGGAAATTAAAAAATCAAAAACAAAACAGCCACAAAAAATAAGAATAAAATATAAAAATTAAAGAAAATGAAATTCAAAAGGGAAAAAAAGAATTAGAGGAGAAAAAGTAAAAAACAGGAAACAAAAGAAAAATAATTTTGTTTCTGAGATGTTTCTTCCAGTAGATGTTGCTGTACCACAACTTTTGGCTTTGTGAACTTCATGGGATGTCATCCCCTGAGATGTTGGTGTTGCAATGACTCAGGCGGGCCCACAGTCACGTTGGTGGGTGGGGCATGTTGTGAGGGCTTTACGGCTTCAGCCTTATATCTTCAGCTTTATGGCTTCAGCTTTCTGTCTTTACTGCTCAAGCAATGATGATTTCAGGCTTCTGGGCGCTCCTTCCCATGTCTCAACACACCTTGGGACTGGATGTGTAGCACCTCTGTTCTTCAGGGGAGAGAGTGGCTTTAGAGAGGTAGTTGTGGGGTTTGTGTCTGTCACTTTTGGCACTTGGAGGTGAGAGAGGTGGGGTCAGTGAGGCTTGGGGGCTGCACTTTAGCTTTCTCTTTCTCTCCTGAGTGCAAGCTTTAGACATACCATGAGAAAACTGGCCATGACCCCAAACTCTGGCCACTTTGGTTTATCTCCTTCTCTGCCCCTCTATCTCACTGATCCTCTTGGCATTAAGAGACCCACTCTGGGTTTTCTTCTGCGTACCCCTTAGACAAAATCCAGAGAGCTTATGCTTTTCTTTTCTTCATCATTTGGCAGTGAAAAATAAACCCAGTCACTCTAGGTTTGTCTCTTCTCCTCTCTGAAGTCCACCATGAATATGACTTATCTTTCACCTCCTTTTTCACTGTATCCCACATTTAATCCATTCAGTGTGCAAATCTTTCAGGCACACCTGCTAGCCCAGCTGGCATTCCTTCACCGCATTATTGTTGGTCAGTTTGTTGAAATTTCAAGGGGGAGAGATCAGGAGTATCTCTCTCACTAACATTTCTCTGATGTCGTACGACTTTTTTCTTTTCTATTTTATTTTTTTACAGGGACAGAGAGAGGGATAGACAGGGGTAGACAGACAGGAAAGGAGAGAGATGAGAAGCATCAATAATCAGTTTTTCATTGTGAGACCTTAGTTGTTCATTGATTGCTTTCTCATATGTGCCTTGACTGCGGGCCTTCAGCAGACGGAGTAACCCCTTGTACGAGCCAGCAAACTTGGTCCAAGATGGTGAGCTTTTGCTCAAACCACATGAGTCCGCACTCAAGCTGGTGACCCCAGGGTCTCAAACCTGGATCCTCTGCATCCCAGTCCAATGCTCTATCCACTGCGCTACCACCTGGTCAGGCACAACTTTTTTCTTTATTAAACTTTAAAACCTTTATTCAACTGCCATGAAATAGAAACAGTGCCCAACTGATGAATGTAAAACTCAAGGTCCATTATTCTAATACATGAGAAAATTTGAATAAATATAAAATTTTTATATGTCTGTATGTCAATGAGTACTCATGGAGATGGGATAAAAAGAGTACTGAGTTAAATCTTGCAAATCATTTCCCCCTGAATCACCAGTAGTAAGCTGCACAGTCAAAGAATGCAGAATCATGAGTATGTACTATATATAGGCTTTTGGTTCTACACTTTAAAAATTTGATATGAGAAGTAAACAATGCAGAAGTGGGGTTCTACTTGTGCACAGGTTATCATAATTCACTCAAGTAGAGAAGCTGAAAGTAATTACTAATTATATTTCATGATTAGTAATTTTTCATAACAGGATATAAAAAAATAACACTGGAGTAAATATTTCTACTTTTTTTCTCTACCTCTACTTCTCAGTCATCACTATGAAATGCTAATTTAATCTCGTTTTAATAAAAGACTTGAAAATACCGTTTTTAAAATAATTAAGAACACAGCTTAATCCATCAATTACTTTTGGCAGCAGAAATTTAGTATTACACATGGATATAAAATATTTACATTATTCTGAATTATGTGGCATCAGTCATTATCACTGAAATATTTGCAGAATGTGGTTGCAAAAATGGTAGAAATAATATTTATTGTTTTAAAAAACAGTGTAGTGCACATGGCTTCTTTCCTGAAAGAAACATATATTATTTGTGGGTATAATATCATAGAAACTTTATATGTCTCATTTGCTGTAGGTGTATATCTATGTCAGAAGAAGGGCAGTTTCATTTCTTAAAAAGATTAAAAATTAAATCATCAGTTTAGATTTGCTACATTCTACTGTATTTCTTGTTTCAAACCTATGATTATTCCTTAATGTGAATATTTATTGCTATGTTATTTATAAATGTTACCAAGTACTTAACATTTCCAGTAAAGATAAATTTCAGAATTTTTTTTTCTATTCTTAGCATAAATCATCATGTTCAGTGTAGTCCAGTATTTTGGCTATCTAATATACCATTAGGTAGGAACCTAGGGTCTAGAGACAATTAAACCTGGTTCAGAATGTACTTTGTGGTCTTTTCTAAATTATTTAACAGTTTATCACTCCAGTTTCTTTGCCTGTTAAATGCCTCATTAGGAATTGTATAAGGTTTAAATGTTGTAATCTCTGCAAAACACATAGTGCAATGCCAGAAACCTTTCTTGTAAAATTTTTAATGAGAGATCAGTCTTGTACAGAAAGTGTGTGATAAATAATAATTATTGTTCTTATCATCAGCATCATTATTTTTCAAAACACTGTGTTCAGCTTCTCACAGCCAGACATAATATACAATTCTTCGAGTCGAACATTTCTCAAGTTTTAATAGAGATTATATGATTGCACATACTACAAAGAAAATGAAAGTGATCTATTTAATTTCTAGGCTACTAGAAAAACCTAAATTCGAAGGCTGAAGTGAAGAAATGATGGGTTGCCAAGTAAGACCCTCAAATCTGTAAAAGACTTACAATGTTTAACCTGAGTCATGCCAGTTTTTAGAGGACTTAAGTTTAACCCTGCATAAACAAATTGGAAAACAAAAGTGCATAATTTTTAACATGTTCTGTCCCTGAAACATACTATACAGATGAGTATTCTTGAAAGAAGCTAGTGCTAAATCTAAAATATGAACTTCATGTCTAAAGTTTAATATACAAATTAAAGAGCTCAACAGATGCTATCCTGGTCAAAACACATGGATACTTGTTAGTTAATGCATATTAATGTATTAATGTATATTAAGATTGAAACCCTAAAATTAAAGAATAGTTTCATGAGAAGAAGAAAAAGATTAAATATTTAAACATTACTGGGTACAGATCCAATTTTGAGGTAGATGGGATCTTACAAATTTTATAAGGTATATGTATAACTGCTTCGAGTCCTGAAAATCAGCTTAGATCTTTCATGTTGATTCCAGTCTCATTAATTGATATAGTTCTTTGGTATTTATATAATAAACTTAGTAATCAGCTGTTTGGAAACATGAAAAATAAAATGTGAAAAACAAATGATTAAACTACACAAAGTTTTTGAAGAAAAGCAACATGAAGTAAATAAACCTGGAGCAGAATTTTGAAAGAGGAAAAGAAGATAGGATGTGATAGAAAGTAATACCCAAATACCTTACTAATGGGGTTTCATGTTTAGTGGTTGGTGTGTAGATCCTTTCTGAAGAGCTGACTGTATAAGCAAGAGTAAAATAGATAAGGTAATAATGGAATAAAAGATCAGGTACCTTGAAGCAAGACTCAAAACGTGAGACTTTAGAAGAAACACTATTGGCAGCTACTGCGGGATAAATGAGAATGAAGGTCATGTTGCTTTGAAGAAAATATTTTTAGTTGTTGAGGGTTGAATAAATTGGAGAGGAGAGAGATTTAAGACAGGTCTCTACCTTGAAGGCTGTCTCAGTAAACCTTGTACAGGTAAATTAATTCTAGATAAAGACTATGGTAGTGTAAGTAATGAGTGGGTTTCAGGAAAGTTCCAAAGGGCAAAGTGACAAGATAGTGATGGACTGAATGACAAAGTCAAAGAAGAGAGTGAGAAATCAAATATGATTGTGTTCCTATGGCTATCAGGACTGTTAGGATGCTGGTATAAGAAAGTATCTTGGAAAAGTATACTTAACTGAAAGCTCTGTTTTTGTCAAGAAGCATATCCAACAGTCTCTGACAAACATAGATAAGTCAAGTGCAGTATAGAAGAGCTTCTGGAAATGTGGATAATTACCAGGAGAAAAAAACCATGTAAGAAAATGACTAGGCTGAAGATTTTAATATACAAAGGGACACCACACACAAACCCATGTTCATTTATGATAAATTACCTTCTAGATTAGTGATTTTCAACTTTTTGCATCTCATGACACACATACACTATTTACTAAAATTCTGCGGCACATGAAAAAATATATTTTTTGCAGATATGATACCAAAAAGGTGTAATTTTGATTCATTCACACCAGATGGCTATTGTTGTGTTGGCTACTATAATTTTTTTTTGACAATCTGAAAGAAAAGAGGTCAGTGCTCCTGACTAAACAGTCGGGTATTATGTATTTCAAAAATGCTTGTGGCATATCAGTGTGCCATGGCACATTGGTTGAAAATCACTGTTCTATACTTGATCTTGGTCAAAAGGCTGAAAAGCAATAAAAATTGCTCTTATAGAAGATAATTTTTTTTTTATGGCCAGCTCAGTCCACTGCTTAGTATTTTAATGCTGCTGAAAATATATTTAATCATTAAGACCATTATAATTCTTGTCTTCCATGTAAAATATTGGTCAAACCAGCAAATAATTAGATTGAATAAAAACCCTGAAGAGAGGGAGAGAGGGAGAGAGGGGGGGGGGGGGGGAGAGAGAGAGAGAGAGAGAGACTGTGTGTTATAAAAAGACTGAGGACAGGATGAGTCAGGAAATTAACTTTTAAGACTGGAAAAAATTCTCTCTTTTAATTATCAGCTAACTGGTTTTTCTCCATTAAACAAGCCTGCCTATTGACTAAAATACCTGTGTTTATTCTTCTCCCTCTTAATTTAGTTAAACTGAAACACATTTTACACTTTCTCAGAATCAATACTATTTTTCTAGGACATAATATACATTTATTTTGCAGCTCAAAAAGAAAAACTTTCCTTTGTTGACTTATTTAATGGGGAAATGTTTATAGGCACTCACATTTTTAAAAAATATTATGAAAGAAATTTATATAAAAAATGATTATGAAATATTTAAGTTTTGAGAGTTTTGAGACACTTTATATTCTGTACTTCCTTTCCTCTAAGCATGTCTTATTTCTCTTTCAGTGTACCTAAACGAGAAAGAAGGTAATAGAGACAGTTATTTTGACCTTTATGTTTAAAGGTCTCTGTGTAAAGAGAAATAAAAGAGAATTTCTTGGGAAAGAAAGTGAATTTATTTCTAATAGGTATTGATATTGGAAATCAATATAGGGCCAACTTAAAAATTACATTCCATTTGATATACTAATTAAGATATTACATTGTGTTCTAATATTTTGATAAAATTATAATAATCTTACAAGATAAAAAATTTTTATATTTCTGAAATTTTTGTCAATGTTTTATAGAAAAGAAAAAAGCCTCCCTTATTTTGTTATTGGTTTCTTTATAAATTACATGAACTAATTAGCTATCTCAAACTCTATCTTTCAGTTATATCTAAATCTCTCTTATCCAGGTATATCATGTATATCAAAAAAGAAAATATTTTAAATGAATACAGTCATAGCATAGAAACATCAGAACTTGTAACTCAATTTTAAGGCAGGAAAAAGGAAAAATAATTAAATATGTTAATATACCTGTTTCAGTAGCTTTTTAAAAATAGTAGCTGTATTCCCCAAGTACTACAGCTGTCATTTTGCAACCCCCTTTTCACTGCAGCAGCTCTCAGTCGGCTTTCGTGATGTTGAAAGTTACAATTTTCTCCCTTCTTATTCACCCCTCAGCATGGTAATTCTTGCTGTTCTCTTAACCCTGCCTACATTTCTGCTAAGTAGTCTCCTGAATTATTGAACTTGCCTGGATCCTGAATGAAACTATGGTTGGTACTAGAAATAGCCTCAGAAAATATACCTTTCAGATAGGTTTTTGGTACTGGGTTCTACACATATTTGAAATATACATGGATAACCTCCTTGCCAGGAGATATTCAGCTCTAGTAATACATGACATTAAAGTGTCATTTTGTCTTCCAAAATTATTGTTTTCTAAAATAAATTTTATAAACATCTTTATGCAGATCTATTTTTGAGAATCTATATAGATCCCCTTTTCCTTAAAGCATAAATCTTAGCCTGTCACATCACTGAGTAGCTAATGAGCAACTACTATGTTAGACATACTCTGTTTCCTGTTTTGCTGGGGGGATAAAGCGTAAGATAATGGCCATCCAAATAAACAAATAGCCAATTTTTTAAAAATGGAGGAAGTCAAATCTAGAAAATAAAAACTTTTACATGAAAATAACAATATGCAGAAGTTATATATGTATGTTTTTTATGATTCCTATGGCTTGAACTATCTTTGTTAAGTCTCTTTATAATTCTTATGGCTTGTACTATCTTTGTTAAGTTTCATGTGTAGATAATTTATTCTTTAAAAAACTAGTTTAAATCAAATGCCTTTTCTAATGATTAGACATGTAGCTAAATAGGGGTAAGAGAGAGAACAGAGCCCAGAGGCAGGTTTGTAAGTGAGGTAGGGACAGTTCAAGTGCTCTGGGAGCTGCACTCAGTGGATGAATGTGTGCTAGAAGAAGCAGGATGAGCAGGATGGTTCAGGACAGCTGAGCAAGAGAGAGGAACAAGGGAAACAAGGTGTTAAGCAATGGGAAATGGGAAGGAATTTGTTTTGTTTTTCTCAAAAGCCATGATTAGCATTGAGTATTCATGATAAGATAACAACGGGTAGTTGAAAAATAAAGTAAGGCAAAACTTTAAGTAATAGCAATGTTAAAAATTAGAAGTCAGAAATGGTCAAGATAAAGAAAAATGTAAAACATTAAATCTTTTCTCATACAATATTTCAGAATTAGCATTCTATTTAAAGTCATAATTTAAAACAGTAGAAATATAAGTTCAGAAAGATAAGTTTCTTTTTTAATTTATTCATTTTAAGGAGAGAAGAAATGGGAGAAAGAGAGTAAAAAAAAGAGAAGGAGGAAGGAGCAGGAAGCATCAGTTCCCGTATGTGCCTTGACCAGGCAAGTCCAGGGTTTTCAACTCGGGGCCTCAGGCCTCAGCGTTCTAAGTCAGTGCTTTACCCATTACACCACCACAGGTCAGGCTAGAAAGTGGTAATGTTAATCCAAATTCGGAGGGACCCGAAATATGGAAGACAGGAGCAAGGTCCGTCGTTTACACATTAAAACTTTATTGTCTAGCTTGGCCAAGCGGCGGCAACTCCAACAGAAATCTGACAGAGAGCGCGCCGGCCCTTTGTTCTACTTAGTTTTTATAGTTTTGTAAGTGGGAAGTACAGAAGCAAAAATTGCAGTTAGGAGCCCCTTACCGCTATTGGTTATAGTCATATGTCCTTTAACATGATAGGTCCTCGTTCAATTTGCAAACCATACATCATTTTGGAGAAAACAAAATTTACAAGTCAACACAATGGTAGAAAGATATCTCTTTACATATTAAAAGGCCTTCCTATATTTTCTAGTGTTCATCCGCCACCTCTCTTTCCAGAGTCAGACGTATTAACCACATGCATTTACATAAGAGAGGTAGTTTCCATGGGGACAAATGCCAGCAAATGGCTCATAGTTATAAGAAAAGATTTATTTTGGCTTTTCCCTTCCTGCACCTGGCTAGCCATTCACTCCTTTCCCCACAGGTGTGGTGGAATGTCAGGGAATCTATGCTTTCCTTCCCTTTTCATTTACAATACAATGGCAAGAGCCATCCTGGTTATGCCAATCACACAGTACAGAGACTATTCTCACAATTTCTCTGCATACCTTAACCCAAATTAATAAAATGTTCTCCAAGGCTCCTAAAATATTAATATTAATTCTGTAGCCTTTTGGTACTTTACATCTGCAGGTGAAATGGCTCAGTGGCTCCTCAGTAAGCCTCCAAGAAAAAACAAAATGTAATTGAAAATATGTATAAATGTAATGTAAATATATAAATGTATTTTCACATTAAAATATAATTTACATATGTATGCATATATGTTATCAGGGACTCTGACTTTATGTTCTAGCATCTCTTTACAATTTTTTATGTTCTGCAAGAATGTTGAGTTTCTGATTGTTTATGATCCTGATTCATAATTTAATTGTCACCCAAATAAAATTATATTATTCTTTTTGTATTAAATCTGGTCTAAGCATATCTTCACATTAAAAAGAAATTGCCCTCCAAAAGCACTAAAAAGCTAGGAAAACTTTACTGAAACTTTTGTCAGAACATCAAAAAGGAGATGACATAGCACATCACACTGCATAACTTATTTAAAAATATCATTAAAACTTTTCTTCTCACTAAAGTTCCACTTATCATGAAAGCCTTTTAAATTTCTCTCATTTCTCTGTCTGCCCTGCTCACTCAGAATTACTTTTTCTTGCATTTGATTTCAAATCTCCTTGCTTTTGCCAAACCTTTGCCTCTACTTCTCTATCTTTTTTTCTTATATGCCAAACATGCTTTCTCACAGTTACTTGAGTTCTGTTTATCCTTTGCCTAATACTTTCCTCAGCCATTTGCAGGCATCATTCCACTCTCTTGTTCTATGAGTTTGACTATTTTAGGTTACTCATACAAGTGGTATGATGTATTATTTGTTGTAAGGTATTTTTCCCCACCGAGAAGGAAGGAACAGGTCTCAGAGCCACCAAGTGTGGTAAGTTCAAAAGGCTTTATTCCGTACAAAGCATTCCCCGGACGAGACTCATTGGCGTGCAAGATGGAGGATCAGGAAAAAATCGCACATGGAGAGAGACCGCGTGGGTATATTTAAAAAAGGGTCCCTCTAGGGCAGTCGGGCTAATATGACGTAGAGAAATCTTACTGGCTGACAGTCAATCGCCTTTGTTTCCAAGGAGTCCTAGGAAGTTTCTTTTTGGCGCGCTTGACTGTGGGCGGTCCTAGCCAAAGTTCCCAGAGCCTAAGTTCCCACGTGACCAGCCCTCTATCCACCGACCTTACATTTGTCCTTCTATCTCTTCCTTATTTTACTTAGTATAACATCTTCCAGACTCATTCATGCTGTAGCACAAAAGGATTTTCTTCTTTTTATAAGGCTAACTAGTATTCCATTGTATGTATATATGACATAGCACTTCAAGATAGACATTTTATATGTATTTCACATTACAAAAGTCTAAAGAACTGAAGTCTATAAGAAAGCCAATGAAAAGATGGTTTATTTTCTTAAATTAGCCCACTGTCCAATAGAAATATAATGTGAGCCCTGTATTTAATAATTAAAAATTTTTAATAATCACAGTAAAAAAGTAAAAATAAATAGGTGAAATTAATTTTAATAAGCATTCTATTTAACTCAACACATTCAAGAATGTTATCCTTTCAATGTGTTATCAACATAAGCAAGTTATAATAAATTATTTTACTCTACAGAAAAAGTCTTTGAAATGCAGAATATACACTTCAGCATATCTGCATTCAACCTCGCCACAATTACAAGTGCTCATTAGTCACACAAGGCAAGCGCTTATCTTATCAGACAGTGCAGCTCTAGACTCCTGCTACTGAAAGTGATCCTCAAAGCAACAACTTTGACATTACCTGCAATCTTGCTAAAAATGTGGAACCTCATATTGAACTGACATATTGAATCAAAATCTACATCTAATAACATCTCTAGGTAACACTAAATTTTGAAAAGCATATATCATTGTTCAAGCTGCTTCCTTAACCTGGAATAAACTTCCCCTCTCTATTACATTGCTAAGGCTGCTCTTAAAAACCATAAATGATGTCTTAAACAACAGAGAAATTCATTTTCTCACAGTTCTGGGGTCTAGAAATTTAAAAGCAAGGTGTTTGCAGGTTTGGTTTTTCCTGAGACTTCACTCACTCCTTGCCCTGCAGATAGCCACATCTTGTTGCTATATCCTCACATGAACTTTCAAAAGCTCTGTGTGGGCACATCCCTGGTATTTCTTTATCTTTCTACAAGGACATAAATTTTACTGAGTGAGGGTTTGTCATAATGGCCTCATTTTAATTCAATCCCTCCTTTAAGTGCAGTATTGTCAAATATAGTCACATTCTGAGGTTATAGGGGTTAGAACTTCAACATACAAACTTCGGGGAAAAGTAATTCCAAAATATCTTCAGAGTCACCTACTTATTTCTGATCACTCATTGTTCAAATCTCTCTTTTTTCCTTTCTTGATCTCACCCAAGCTACACATTTCTTATAAAACCCAGCTTCTTATCACAGTTAGAATATTCTATATTATTTTATAATCTGCTACAGTTTAACCTTCCTCACCAAACTCTGCAACTTGAGGGGAAAGAAATGCTTTCTTTTAGCACTATCTTTAGAACTTAACAGAATGTCTCACATGTGAAATAGAAATAATAAAAACATACCGGTAATTGAATGAATGAATGAGTGAATAAGTGAAATAATTAATAAAACCTAGAAAAACATTAGTTAATTAATTCTTTAAGCATTAGTTAAAGGACAATTACTCTTGGCACCTGACCTCATTTCTTCCTTTTTCTGGCTATTTGAAGGAAACCATCTCAACTTGTTAGCAGAAAAATCTTCATATCTATAAATAATTGAATTTTTCATTTCCCTTTATTATTTTGCTTTGAAGAAAAATCCCCATCTTATCTAAATCCAAATCTTCTGCTTATGTGATGAAGCCAGCTGTCTTTCACCTACTCAGGATCATATTCTTTTGATTATTCCTTCTCCCCCCTATATCTTTAACTCTTCTCTTTTTCTCTATCTGAAAATGCTCAAGTATCTTACATATTTGGAAGAAACTCCTTCTGGACTAGCTCTAACAACATTACCCTTCCAATTATCCTTCATGAACAAATGTCTTGAAAGATGAAACTACATTCATGATCTCAAATCCTTAACTGATCTTCACACTTTAATGAAATAAGAAGTCTTCTACTTGTACTATTATGGAAGATACCATCTATTTTCTACATACCAGTAAATCTAATGAGCAACTTTTAAACACATTTAACCTTCAACAAAATTTAGCACTGCCAATTAATTCTATATTCTTTAAAATACTACCCCCTTTTGCCCCAGTGAAAATAAACTAATTTTCTTTCTACCCCTCCACCTGTTCTTTTACAATTAACTTGGCCAGTTCTCCTTTCTCTACTTGAATACATGTGGTCTCAATCTGTGTTTTTCGATGCTACATGTTATTTCTGCGCAACTTTATTAACTCCTCTATATCCACAGATTATCTATATTTTTACTGTAAATGCATAACTGCCTAAAGGACATTTTCTCTTATAAAGCCCACAGAATACTTAAATTCAACATGTAATAAATTAATTTATTATTTTCTCCCCTTACCTATATTCACTTGTATTTAAATTTTCTATGCGTTTTCTGGATTATATAAAGATGCCATATTCACTCAGTTGTAGTAACAGACTGTAACAGAAAGGATCTTTTTTGTTTGTTTGTTTTTTATCCTGCTCCCCTTTTGTATCCTGCAAGTCTCATTAGTGGTCTTCCATTACATTTCACTTTCTAATGCACACTAGTCTCAATTGGCAAACTGATATTTAGCTTGTCATATTTTCCCTTTATTTCCCTCTAATCTACCTTCGGTAAAATACTAAGAAACCAAAATGATTGAAATGGCCATGGTATTCTGCTCAATAGACAATCTGTAGATTGATCTACCCACCTATTTATTATCTATTATCTATCTACTCAATAGACAGAAATTTAAGATGGACCATAAGATTCCCATACCCTGGTGTATATATACTTTGTATAATTCCCTCCCCTTGAGTGTGAGTGATACCTATAACTTTTTTTTAATATGTTAAAAGTAATAGAATATGACTCCATGCTTATATTATATGGCAAAAGTAATAGAATTGCTAAGGTATAACCAAAGTCCTTAATCAATTTGCTATAGGTTTATAAAAGGGATATTACCTTGAATAGACATCATCTTAGATGCCCTATAAAAGAGAGACACTCTTGATGACCAAAAGGAAGCAAACAGCCATGTTGTGAATGAACTAAAATGGAGAAGAGCAACCTGTAAGCGGATGACTGCCTCAGTCCCTCAGTTCTACAACTGTGAGGACTCAATTCTGCCAACAACCTGCATCAGTTTAAAACACTAATTCCAAAAAGGATCATAGCCTGGCCAACTCCCTGATTTGTTTTGTGTGATTTTAATCAGAGTTCCCAGTTAAATTGTGCCAGACTCCTAACTACTGGAGACAGTAAAATAATATATTGGGTTTATTTATTTATTTATTTATTTACTTTATTTTTCTGAAGTGAGAAGCGGGGAGGTAGAGAGACAGACTCCTGCATGTGCCCGACCAGGATTCACCTGGCATGCCCACCAGGGGGCGATGCTCTGCCCATCTAGGGTGTTGCTCCATTGCAACTGGAGCCATTCTAACACCTGAAGTGGAGGCCATGAAGCCATCCTCAGTGCCTGGGTCAACTTTGCTTCATTAGAACCTTGGCTGTGCGAGAGGAAGAGAGTGATAGAGAGAAGGAAAAAGGGGAAAGATGGAGAAGCAGATGAGCACTTCCCCTGTGTGCCCTGATTGAAAATCAAACCCGGGACTTCCACACACCAGTCCAATGCTCTATCACTGAGCCAACTGGCCAGGAACTGATAATATATTGTTTTAAGAGGCTAAGTTATTTAACTCTTTAAAATAGCTTAGTAGGGTTTCAGGGTCCTCAAAATAAAATCTTTAGTATGGCTTATAAGACATTTTATGAGGTGGGCTTTACCCTTTTCTTCAACCTTCCAACCTTCTCTCTTACCAGCTTCTCCCTTGTTGCATAAGAGCCAGTTATTAAAGGCTTCTTTTAAATATTCACATAAAGTAGACTCTCTCTTTTCTTAAGTTTATACATTCATCAATTCAACTCTACTGTCTCTTGCTATCACTCTGATAAAAAGCCACAATCACTCTTTTTCCTGAATTGTTGTAATTGATCTCCTGCCCTTGCCTCTTTCTCTCTGTTCATAACCTTTGCCTGACAGAGCTGTTAGGCTAAAACCATTAAAACATAAGTCAGAGAAAGATTCTACTCTGCTCAGAGCTTTGCAAAGTCTCCCAGTTCTCTTTAGCTTTTCACTGGGGTAAAAGCCAAAGTCTTCAGAATGGCTTCAAAGGCTGTGCACAGTCAGAACTCCAATCTCATTTCCTTCCTTTTCCCACAAGTTCATTTGGCTCTGACCTGACTCTTTTTTTTCTTCTTTCTACCGCAGCTTGTTCAATCTGAGACCACTGCTGTACTTTCTTCCTGCACCGCTCTCCCCTGGGTGGACACACAGCTTATACTATCACTTTTATCTGGTCATTCAAATAACAACTTACCAGTTTCTGTCCTTCCTTGACTATGTTATTTAGAATAACAGCTTCTCCCAGCACTTCTTAAATCTTTTCTCTAATTTTTTTTCCTGTAAAATTTATTATGGTCTCTCATTCTATGTATACATAGTTTGTTGTATCTGGCTACTAGAGTTTAAATTCCTATGAAGACACGGATTCTTGTCCCCTTCACTGCTGTCTCCTAGCACTTTAGAAACATCATTGGTATATAGTAGAAAGTAAATAAATACTTGTAAAATATTGGTTGTAAAAAGATGGTTTGGTTTTTCACACTATCCTTGGCCCTCTCTTTTCCCCCACCAACTCCCAAGAAGTACACTCACTTTTTTATTCTTAATTAGCTCTTATGTCTCCCTCTCACTCTCAGAATAAGTTTTGTCTCTGCAAAACATTTTCATAGAATCCTGATGTAGTCCAATTGAAGTAATGATGATATTTAACTGTTACTGCTGCTAATTTTACTGTTGGATTTAATTGCTGAATGTGCATTCCAAAATATAGGTAAGCTCTAATATTCATTACTTTATTTCTTGCAACTGATATAGTACTTGTGATACATTATGCATCATTATGCACTGTGGTGTTATGTGTTGTAAGGAGTAAGGCATATAGCATAGAGAATATATAAGCAAACCAATGAATCTCTTTTCTTTTCTACAATTCTTACTTTCATTGTTATTCCTAGAAGAATGCCAAACATATAACTAGTACTAGATGCATATTTATTGATTGAAACATAGATTAATTTGGAGTTCTTTAAAGTGCATTTATCTACATAAAAGTAAACAGTTTTAGATGTTCTGTTGCTTATAAAACTAAATGCCTTAACAGATTCAGCACTGGGAAACAGTAAATGACTACTTCAAGGGCAACGATTACACTTGAGAGGTAGACTGAGCACTAGAGGAAAATGATCAAACTAAGCATGAAGCAATCAGGTAGGACCATAGCCTTCAAACACATGCAGAGATAAGTAGATGCCTCCATGATCAAAAGACTGTATAAAAGTTAAATGTTAATAAAATAACTATACTTTTGAAAATGTATTTATATGAAATAAATGCTTGCAAAGTCAATTACAGGTTATTTTAAGATTTGAAGACTATGCACTTATACTATGTGTATACACATGTACGCACACAAATATAATCTTTAAATATACATTTCTCAGTAAAATTATTCAATGTAACAATTAAATCATGAGTCATGACGTTAGGACAATATAGCTTTCTTTTTTTTAGTGAGCACAAGACACAGAAAGAAAGAGAAGGACAGCAGACAGGAAGGGAGAGAGATGAAAAGCATCAACTCGTAGTTATAGCACTTTAGTTGTTTATTGATTGCTTTCTTATATGTGCCTTCACTGGGGGGCTCCAGCAGTATGAGTGCTCTAAATTAGATATTAATTACAAAAAATTTATGACAGAGGTCAGGTGGAGGAATTGAGCTCCAGCCAGTAATCCTATGCTTCACTGCTTTATAAATAAGAGAAACATGTGTAATGAAGTGTTGATAAGTGGAGCCCAGTGACCTTGGGCTCAAGCCAGCAACCTTGAGCTTCAAGCCAGTGACAGTCGATTCACTATGCTACCACCTGGTCAGGCAATAGAGCTTTCTTTTAAAATGGTTTTGAAACTGCGTTTTCACTTTAGATTATTTTTTTAATATAAATGAATAGCTGATTGATTTACTCAATGGAACCTCATTTCAAAAGGTTTCAATAGCAACTTTCACTACATTTGTAAAAAACACGATATCTCTACTTATAACACTTTACTACACATGCTTCGCCTATTTATAAAGCAGTGAAACACAGGCTGGAGCTCTATGCCTCCACCCTGACCTCTGTCATAAACCTTCCGTAATTGTTATCTAATTTATAGCAGAAGAGATTTTTTATGCTGTTTAAAGTCCTTATAGGTCTATTTAAACTTGTCAAACCTTATATTGATTCAAATAAACCATTTAACCAATAACTTTTTAATAAACAATTTAAATACTTGAACCTCGAATTTCTACTGCTCTTCCTATAATTTTTATTTCAATATTATCATACTCAATGTAGAAACTCAAAACAAATGACTTGCTAATAGATATATGAAGACAAAGACTATATTGCTTAATGAAAAATATTTTTAATATTTCAGCTTTCCAAACCAAATAAATTTATAGACACTTATGCTTAGTATACACATTGCAGTTTTATATACTTGCCTATAATATATTATGCACTCATATTTAGTGGAATGGTATTTTCCAGCATCCTTTAATAGCTTTATTTTATGGAACAGGATTTATTTATTCCAATGCTGTCAGTTTTATAATAGTTCTTGTATGTCATTTAGAGGCATCCATCCAACATAATGACAGATTTTGAAGAAACAGGACATGAAAATAAATGGCCATAATAAGAGAAGGTAGATGTAACAAATTCCCCTTCTTGATTCTCTTAATCATAGTTAAAGCTTCATTTTCTATGTAGTAATTTTTTTCATCTGTCATTAGCCTCTATGGATGAAAGAACCATAAATTAAACTGTGCATACTTATTTTCCCCCCTTAATAACAGACATTTAAGGAGGGGAGAAAAAAGTAAGACAGTGGTTTTGAATAAAAAAAAAAAAACTTCTAGGAATGGAAAAATGAGTGCTTTAGTTGTATTTTTTTCACACCTATCTAATTACACAGTCCATTCTACATCTGATGAGAGCCTTGGTGTTTCTACCTAAATATTTGAATTGTGTTTAACATATAAAACACCACAAACTTGAAAAATAGGCATGGGAGCACAATAAAAGCAAAACTTACCAAGAGTTGCAGATACAGTGGATGTAGGCTGAATGGTATGCATCTTTCAAAATTCACAAATGTTCAATCCTCCTTTGAGAATAGCTATTTTAGGGCCCAAAAAAACCTCATTACAAAATTAAGCAATGCAGCAAGGAAAACATCTCCAACTTTCCATTTTGTATAATAAAATATTTTCATTTATTCAACTCAAGAGAAAACTGATTAACATTTTGACTTTGGAATGGCTTGAGGCCCTACGTCAAAAGAACAGTCTCCATTAATGTTTGCTACTTTATTAGGTCTCATTGCTAATGCTTAATCTTTGCTTAAAATTATGATTTAGCCTTATTACCTGGCATTGTGATTTATAAATTAAAGCAGTGTAAAAATGTCACTAATTTATAATTTTAGAGAGTATAGCTCATTGAAATTTTCTCTGATATGTTTTATAAAAGGGGAAAAACTTAAGCCTTTCAATTAATAACCTGCCTTGGGAAACCATCTTTCTAGAAGAGCATTGAAAAGACTTAAGGATAGCCAATAATACCTTGACATCTTGTTTTTTTTCAAAAGAAATCATTTGCTATTAACAATGGTAAGCAGGATTTTAGGACATTTTATGGAAGCACTATTCCTTTAACTTGTCAGTTGGTTTTATGTTATAAAAAAAAGAGTGGATGAGATGAACCAAGCTTACAGGCATACATAACATTATAGAAGGTAAAGAATCTATGATATTTCATTAGACAAGCCATTTCTTTCTATCTTTGAGATATAGAAAATTCATTGCCATCTGAAAAATTATTGTAAATTTATCATTTGATTTCATAGGTTTTATAAATTATTTACAGGAAAATGTTTAAATTAGTGTCTATAATTGCATCATAGAAGGAAAATTTAGAAGCAAATATTTAAAACATTTTGTTCTGTCTTTTAAAAATGAAATATATATATTATAGATAGATAGATAGATTTTAATTTGTTTGCAAATTGAGAATATTTTGGTCAATATTTTTTATTTGATATTACTGTTGGCTAGTGAGAATTGTTACAGCTATACTAAACATATTCTTTTTTCTCCCTACATGAATCCTATCCCTCCCAGAAGTAGAAAAAATTTCTAGAACACTAAGTAGCATTACTATAATAACAACGAAGGATCAGAGTTTAGAAATTTTGAGATTTTGCTTGTAGAATCATAGATATTAAAACATTTTCATAGCATTCATTCAGAAACAAAGTCCCTAAACAAATAAAATAACAAATGATTTCACCAAAATTTTATGTTTTAGCATTAGAAAAGTTTATTATATTTAATATTATAAGCAGAACTATCATGTGATATATTTATTCATTCCAAAAATTTATATTGAAGATAAATTGTTCACTTTGGTGAACGGTCTAGAAGTAATACAGCTTTTACTTGAGATATCTTACTACATTATAATGACAAAAAAAAACCCCAGACATTTAGGTAATACTTATTGGATAGGTTTATGTGCTGTGAAGAAGAAATAAAGTAGGATCCTGACATGAACAGTATGTGTAGAGGATGGGACTATATTTACGGAAAATCTTCTCAACATAACATTTATGTAAAACCTGAATAATAAGAGTAGAATAAGCCGAGCCAACACTGAGGGAAAGTATTCCAGGCAAGACCAGTGACAGTTTTCTGTTGCCACCCTTGCTCAGTGCTGAGATTCCAGGATCTTATTATATATCTGCAGATTAGATTTGAAGGACTGAATTTTTTTTTCTACAGAAAAGGAAGCAAATATGAAAATATCTTATGTATAGAAAGAATCAAAAAATAATGAATGGTTCTACATTCAGAAAAGAATGGTAACATAATATGTCATTTTCTATATTAAACATTTTTCTTATGTATTTTCTTTTGATAACAGCTTTACATATAATTATCTTTAATCTACTACTAGGAAATTAAAGACAGAGAGAAATGACTTTCTCTCTTCAGGGATAGGATAGTTGCTGTGAAAAAAGAATAACAAAAATTCAGTTACTGAAATAAAATAGAAGTCAATTTCTCTTTTGTGTCATACTAAAAGGTAGTTGAGTAACCAAAGATTAGTTGATGGCTCAGATTCACAAAATCATCTACAGAATCAGTTTCTTTCTATCTTATTTCTCTGCAGTCTCCTAGTATTGCTTTTATTTGCATGGTAGAAACTAGATCTCTAGTACCCTATCTATATTTCAGCCAAGAAAGTGGGGAAATATTGAGAGGAGGGCAACCCTTAAAGTATAAATGACCTAAATGTTTCAGACATTATGTATTGACAAGGGCATCTGAAAAAAGTAGTCACTAATTGTTTCCTGCTAAAACTTGGTTAGATGGAGAAGTTACATTACTAGAAAGCAAAGAAAGAGAGAGGGTACTACAGGGAAATTTTCAGTTGCTGCCAAAAATAGAGCTTTGGGTGGAGAGCAAGGGAGGGAGAGGCAGGCAAAGAGAAAGAGGGGCAAATAGAGAGGAAAAAATGTATTTATATTGAAATATAGCAACCTGCAACATCCAAACCAAAATGTTTATTGACAATAATAATAATTATAACAAATATTCATAAATAACTTCATTTGTTCCATGCAGTGTTCTAAATACTTTGCATACATATGTAAGTCTAATTCTTACAACCACTCTATGGTGTATGTATTATTATTATTGCCAATTTACAGATGACAGAATTTAAACAAAAATTCAGTAATTTGTTTAAAGGCACATACTAGTAAGTAGTGACCTAGAATGCTAGGATGTCTGGCTCTGGAACTTATGCTGTTAGTGTCCTGCACTGCTGCTTCTCTGTGTCCATTTTTCCATGAATAAAATGGTTCTTTATATAATTTAATAATTTCTATATATGCTTTACTATGTTGTGATTCATATTAACAATGGATTTATCAGAAAAGGTGGGAAAATGAGGATTTAAGTCTTTAATAAATATTATTTTTAAATATTTTATGTATTTTATGATAGAAACAGTAAGAAATGAGGCTTAACTTTCCTAGATCTAGATGGCACTACACAATATTAAACACCAATAGCTACCATATTGTGCTATTTCACCATTATTTAATTTCAAAATCTGGCATGATTTGTTTTTGCTTAGGAAATCACCATTTACAACATCTTTGTTATGACAGGCAGTGCTTATCAACATTATAAACCCATCTAGATCCTTAGATTTTTTGAAAACAGATACACACCATTGAATTCTACATAGAACATTTTTTTTTGCTCATATTTTAATTATTTATTTAAATTTATTTATTTATTCATTGTGTTTACATAGATTCTAGTGTCTCCGCAAAAGCATCCCCCCTCTCCCATATTCCCCTTAACATCTCTTTTAACCCCTCCCAACAGTTCCCTCCCCCCTTCCCGTCAGGTTTAATTCCATTCCACAGTTCACATTGTTCCTTGATTTCCTCAAATGAGTGAGGTCATATGATACTTGTCTTTCTCTTCCTGGCTTATTTCACTCAACATAATAGTTTCCAGGTCCATCCATATTGTTGTAAAAGGTAATATTTCCTCCTTTTTCATGGCCCCATAATATTCCATTGTATATATGTACCACTGCTTTTTAACTCAATCGTCCAATAACGGACACTTGGGCTGTTTCCAGATCTTTGCTTTTGTGAACAATGCTGCCATAGACGTGGGGGTGCATTTCTTTTTTTGTCAGTAATATCGTGTCCTTTGGATATATTCCTAAAAGTGGGATGGCTGGATCAAAGGGCAGTGCTATTTCTAATTTTTTGAGGAATCTCCATACTGTTCTCCACAGTGGCTGCACCAGTCTGCATTCCCACCAGCAGTGAAAGAGGGTTCCCCTTTCTCCACATCCTCGCCAGCACCTATCATGTGTTGTTTTGTTGATGAGTGCCATTTTGACTGGTGTGAGGTGGTATTTCATTGTGGTTTTAATTTGCATTTCTCTAATGATTAGTGATATTGAACATTTTTTCAACTGTCTATTGGCCATCTGTTTGTCCTCTTTGGAGAAGTGTCTATTCATTTCTTGTGCCCATTTTTTAATTGGATTGTTTGTCTTTCTGGTGTTGAGTTTTACAACTTCTTTATAAATTTTGGTTATTAACCTCTTATCAGATGTATTGTTGAATATGTTCTCTCATTGTGTGGTTTGTCTTTTTATTCTGTTCATATTGTCTTTAGCTGTGCAAAAGCTTTTCAGTTTGATCTAGTCCCATTTGTTTATCCTATCATTTATATCACTTACCCATGGAGATAAATCAGCAAATATTGACATATTGCTGCGATAGATGTCGGTGACCTTACTATGTTTTCTTCTAAGATGCTTATGGTTTTATGGCTTACATTTAAGTCTTTTATCCATTTTGAGTTTATTTTTGTGAATGGTGTAAGTTGGTGGTCTAGTTTCATTTTTTTGCAGTTAGCTGTCCAGTTTTCCCAACACCATTTGTTAAAGAAACTGTCTTTACTCCATTGTATGCTCTTACTTCCTTTGTCAATTATCAATTGTCCATAAAGGTGTGGGTTTATTTCTGGGTTCTCTGTTCTGTTCCATTGATCTATATGCCTGTTTTTATGCCAGTACCAAGCTGCTTTGAGTACAATGGCCTTGTAGTATTACTTGATATCAGAAAGTGTGATACCTCCCACTTTATTCTTTTTCAAGATTGGTGACGCTATTTGTGTTCTCTTTTTTTCCATATAAATTTTTGGAATATGTGATCTATATCTTTCAAGTATGTCATTGGTATTTTAATAAGTATTGCATTGAATTTATAAATTGCTTTGGGTAATATAGACATTGTAAGGATGTTTATTCTTTCTAACCATGAGCAAAGTGTATGCTTCCACTTGTTTGTATCCTTTTTGATTTCTTTTATCAAAGTTTTATAATTTTCTGAGTACAAGCCTTTAACCTTCTTGGTTAAATTTACTCCTAGGTACTTTATTTTTTTTGTTGTGATAGTGAAGGGGATTGTTTTCTTAATTTCTCTTTCTGACATTTCATTGTTCATGTATAAAAATGCCTCTGATTTCTGAGTATTAATTTTATAATACTCCTGCCACGTTGCTGAATACATTTATAGGTCCAGTAGTTTCTTTACTGAGACTTTAGGGTTTTCTATATAGAGTATCACTTTATCTGCAAATAATGATAGTTTTACTTTTTCTTTTTGAATTTGGATGCCTTTTATTTCTTCTTCTTGTCTGGTTGCTGTAGCTAGGACTTCCAGTACTATGTTGAATAAGAGTGATGAAAGGGGGCACCCCTGCCTTGTTCCTGATTTTGGGGGGATTGCTTTTAATTTTTGTCCATTAATTATGATGTTGGCTGTGGGTTTGTCATAGATGGCCTTTATTATATTGAGGTATGGTACCTGTATTCCCATGTTGCTGAGAGTTTTGATCATAAGTGGGTGCTGAATTTTATCAAATGCTTTTTTTGCGTCTTTTGAAATTATCATGTGGTTTTTCTCCTTCCCTTTTTTATGTGGTGAATCACATTGATTGATTTACAAATATTGTATCATTCTTGCCTCCCCAAAATAAATTTCACTTGATCATGATGTATGATTCTTTTCATGTATTGCTGGATCTAGTTTGCTAATATTTTGTTGAGGATTTAGCATCTAAATTCATCAGGGATATTGACCTATAATTTTCTTTCTTTGTGTTGTCTTTGCTTGGTTATGGAATCAGATAGGCTCGCCTCGTAAAAAGAACTAGGAAGTGTTTCTTCCTCTTGAATTTTTTGATATAGCATGAGAAGGATAGGAGTTAGTTCTTCTTTGAATATTTGGTAGAATTCACCAGTGAAGACATCGGGCCCAGGGTTTTTTTGGGGGGGAGTGCCGTTTAATAACTGTTTCAATCTTATTTGTTGTAATCAGTCTGTTTAAGTTTTCTAATTCTTCCAGATTGATTTTTGGAAGATTATATCTTTCAAGAAATTTGTCCATTTCACCTAGGTTGTTTAATTTTTTTGGCATACAGTTCTTCATAGTATTTTCTTATAATATTTTGTATTTCTGTTGAGTTGGCTGTTATTTCTCCACTCTCACTTCTAATTTTATTTATTTGAGTACTCTCTCTTCTTTTCTTTGTGAGTCTCATTACAGGTTCATCGATCTTGTTTACCCTTTCAAAGAACCAGCTCTTGGTCTCACTGATCCTCTGTATTGTTTCTTTAACCTCTATGTCATTTATTTCTGCTCTGATCTTTATTATTTCCTTTCTTCTACTACCTCTGGGCTTTACTTGCTGTTCTTTTTCTAGTTCTTTTAGATGCAGGATTAGTTGCATTTATTTGAGCTTTTTTAAGCTTCTTAAGGAATGCCTGTAGTGCTATGAACTTCCCTCTCAGTACTTCTTTTGCTGCGTCCCATAAATTTTGAGTTGCTGTATGCTCATTATCATTTGTTTCTAGGAATTTTTTTATTTCTTCTTTGATTTTATTGTTAACCCATTTGTTATTGTATAACATTCTATTTAGTTTCCATGTGTTTGAGTAATTTTCAGTTTTTCTGTTGTGCTTGATTTCTAGTTTCATGCCATTGTGATCAGAGAAAATGCTTGATATGATTTCAATCTTCTTAAATTTGTTAAGATCTATTTTGTGTCCTAACATGTGGTCTATCCTAGAGAATGTACCATGAGCACTTGAAAGGAATGTATATTCTGCTGTTTTAGGATGAAAGGTTCTAAAGATATCTATTAAATTGAGTTAATTTAGTGTGTCCCTTAAGTCTGCTGTTTCTTTGTTAATTTTCCTTCTTGAAGATCTATCTAGTGATGTTAGTGGAGTATTAAAATCTCCTACTATTATTGTATTTCTATTGATTTCCCTTTATATCCATCAAAGTCTGCTTTATATATAAATATTTAGGTGCTCCTACATTAGGTGTGTAGATATTTATAATGGTTATATCCTGTTGGATTGCTCCCTTTATCATTATGTAATGACTTCTTTTATCTCTTATTATAATAGCCTTTGTTTTAAAGTCCATTTTTTTCTGATATAAGTATTGCTATCCCAGCTTTTTTTTCATTTCCATTTGCATGAAATATTTTTTCCATCCTTTTACCTTTAGTCTATGTGTGTCTTTTGTTTTGAGGTGTGTCTCTTATAGATAGCATATGTATGGGTCCTGTTTTTTTATCCATGCAGCTACTCTATGTCTTTTGATTGGATCATTTAATCCATTTACATTTAAGTTTATTATTGATATGTAGTTGTTTATTGCCATTTTGTTCTTTAAAGTTATATTCCTCTTTTGCTATATTCTTTTCCCCCTTTGTTCTGTTTACAACAGGCTCCTTAACATTTCCTGCAGCATTGGTTTGGTTGTAATAAATTCCTTGAGTTTTCTTTGTTTGTTTTTTTTTGTCTGGGAAGCTTTTTATTTTTCCTTCAATTTTAAAGGATAGCCTTGCTGGATAAAGTTATCTTGGTTGTAACTCTTGTTCTGCATTAATTTGAATATTTCTTGCCATTCTCATCTGGCCTCAAGTGTTTCTGTTGAGATGTCAGTTGTCATCCTTATGGGGGCTCCTTTGCAGGTGATAGCCTTTTTCTCTAGCAGCTTTTAATATTTTCTCTTTATCACTTAGTTTGGTATTTTAATTATGATGTGTCTTGGTGTAGATATCTTTGGGTTTCTCTTTAATGGAGTTCTCTGTGCTTCGTGAACTTGTGAGAGTTTATCCTGCATTAATTTAGGGAAGTTTTCAACTCTGATATTGAACAAAGTCTCTATACCTTGTTCTTTCTCTTCTTCTTCTTCAGGAACCCCTATGATGCAAACGTTATTTCTCTTCATGTTGTCACAAAACT
This sequence comes from Saccopteryx leptura, assembly GCF_036850995.1. Taxonomy (NCBI): domain Eukaryota; kingdom Metazoa; phylum Chordata; class Mammalia; order Chiroptera; family Emballonuridae; genus Saccopteryx; species Saccopteryx leptura. Next base: position 174,467,846 of record NC_089504.1, on the reverse strand, counting down.
TTCTAAGAGTTTCCTCAGACTGTTTTATTTTTTATTTTTTCTGAAGTTGGAAACAGGGAGGCAGTCAGACAGACTCCCACATGCACCTGACCGGGATCCACCTGGCACGCCCACAAGGGGGCAATGCTCTGTCCATCTGGGGCATCACTGTGTTGCAACCAGAGCCATTCTAGTGCCTGAGGCAGAGACCACAGAGCCATCCTCAGCCCCCAGGCCAACTTTGCTCCACTGGAGCCTTGGCTGCGGGAGGGGAAGAAAGAGACAGAGAGGAAGGAGAGGGGGAGGGGTGGAGAAGCAGATGGGTGCTTCTCTTGTGTGCCCTGGCTGGGAATCAAACCCAGGACTCCTGCACACCAGGCCAACGCTCTACCACTGAGCCAATCGGACAGGGCCTCCTCAGACTTTCTGAGTTTCTTTTTTTTTTTCTGCTCTGTATCCATGCCTTTGTTCAATTTGTCCTCCAACTTGCTGATTTGATCCTCAGCTTCATCCATCCTGTTTTTAATTCCTTCCATTGTAGTCTTCATTTCTGATATTGTATTTGTCATTTCCAACTGATTCTTTTTTAATATTTCAATGTCCTTTTTTATACTTGCTATTCCTTTATTTAGGTGTTCATAATGAGCATCCATTGTTGTTTTAAGATCCCTACACATCCTGGCCCTGGCTGGTTGGCTCAGTGGTAGAGCGTCGGCCTGGCGTGCGGGGGACCCGGGTTCGATTCCCGGCCAGGGCACATAGGAGAAGCGCCCATTTGCTTCTCCACCCCCACCCCCTCCTTCCTCTCTGTCTCTCTCTTCCCCTCCCGCAGCCAAGGCTCCATTGGAGCAGGGATGGCCCGGGCGCTGGGGTTGGCTCCTTGGCCTCTGCCCCAGGTGCTGGAGTGGCTCTGGTCGCGGCAGAGCGACGCCCTGGAGGGACAGAGCATCTCCCCCTGGTGGGCAGAGCATCGCCCCCTGGTGGGCAGAGCATCGCCCCTGGTGGGCGTGCCGGGTGGATCCCGGTCGGGCGCATGCGGGAGTCTGTCTGACTGTCTCTCCCCGTTCCCTGTTTCCAGCTTCAGAAAAATAAAAAAATTAAAAAAAAGATCCCTACACATCCTAACAATCATTATTTTAAACTCTGCATCAAGCAGTTTGGTTATTTCCATATCACTCAGTTCATTTCCTGGAGGTTTCTTTTGGGGTTTCATTTGGATTGCACTTCTCTGTCTTCTCATTATATTTTTTTGTTTGGGTTTATTTTTTGTAGAGCTGGTTGAGTTTAGGCTTGGTTTTTTCTGCCTCCAGTTTTCAGTTGTGTTCTTTCTAGGTCTTCTTGGTTTGGCATCAGCTGTTATTTGTAATCCACTTTCAGTTCTGGCTTTTCTAGTAGAGCTGCTTTGAAGTCTTGATTTGTTTGTTTTCATCCCAGTTTTCTTAACACCTGGTAGTCTTGTTTACTGATCTAAGCAGGGGTCTTATTTGAAACTGTATCCAGAAATGTGGTGGGTGTAACCTGAGACTCTGAAGGCTTTATCTGCCAGTTACTCTCTCTGGGGGTGGGGTGCTTTCTCCGCTTCAGTAGGTGGAAGTGTATCTCAGATCTCCATGGAGACCTGAGTTATTGCCCCTCCTTCCCACTTCTTGTTTTAAGCTGTGTCTTGTTGTACTGATTGGAGCTGGAGAGATATCTTGAGATGGGTGACTTGGAACCACCTTATTCTTGTGTTATGTGGGAGAATCAACCCCTCCCCCAGTTATGGTCACCTCCCAGCACTGGATGAGTCGCTTCTCAAGTCCTCCCATGCATTTCTCTGCTCGTCACTATCTGACTCTCTCTCCCCCCTTTCCTTCTGGAAGATAAGCCAGCCTTTTCACACACCTCATTCCCAAGTTCCCAGGCAAGTGGCTGTGAGCAATATTTTCTACTCTTTTCCTTGGAATGAGAGCCCTTTTGGGCTCTCAGCCTCACCCCCCCCCCCACACCCCATTCCTGTAAGCAGGAGAGACCCACTGCTCCTTGGTGCTCCGTACCAGGCTCGATGTGGCTTCTTCTTTTCTCCTTGGTTTTTGAGAGCTGTTCTTGTAGTCCAGAGTTGGTTTTTCATGCTGATTGTTTCTAAATTAATTTGTAAATTCAGTTTGGTGGTGTGAGCTGGGAGTCTGTGCATCTGCCTACTCCACTGCCATCTTGGAATCTATCAATTTAGGGATGTTTTTAACTAAGACTTTATTGAGCAAGGTCTCTATCCCTTGTTCTTTCTCTTCCTCTTCAGGAGTTCCTATGAAGCAATGTTGTTTCTCTTTAGCTTGTCACAGAGCTCTCTTAAAGTTTCCTCAGATTTTTTTATTCTCTTTTCTTTTAGCTACTCTGCTTCATGTTTTCATTTATCTTGTCTTCTAAATCACTGATTCCATCTTCTGCTTCTTCCAACCTGCTTTTAATTGCTTCTAGTGTAGTCTTCATTTCAGATATTGTATTTGTCATTTCTGACTGGTTCTTTATTATTTCAAAGTTCTTTTTAATACTTGTTATTTCTTTATTCATGTACTCACTGTGGCCATTCATTGTTGTTCTAAGATCTTTCAGCATTCTAATAATTATTATTCTAAACTCTGCCTCAGTAGTTTTTTTTATATTCGTCTTACTCAGCTCTTTTTTTGAGGGTTTTTCTTGTTGAGTCATTTGGATTGCATTTCCCTGTCTTCCCATTTTGTCTGTGTTGCCTTGGACTTCCCTGGCTGGGGCCTGGGGCAGATAAGTGGGGGTCACTACCTGTGACTGGTTCTTATCCACCTTTTGGGAGCTACAGGTTATCCAGATCTTGTGGCTGTCCCTGCTGATCCAGGTGCTGTTGTAAATATTAGCTGCACTTCTAGGCTTGCTTTTATCTACTCTTGGCCTGGGAGAAGTTACTTTAAAAGTTCAAGTTCCCCTAAAATCCACTTTCTGTTGTCTTTTATTGCTGACTACTTGTTGGGCTCATTACTGTAATTCAGTGATTAGGTACGATATTAGATATGGCCTACTTCTTAGCTTCATGTGTCTTTCTATCCAGACATGTTAGCTCCCATTGTGTGGTCTGTCTACCAGGCCACTGCTGCTGTTACTGCCCGGGGCTTTTGGGCTCAGGTGCTGCTGGCTCCAGCACACCTTTGCTACCGCTGCTGCCCTTATCAGGTTCGTGCGCCTGTTTGGACCACTTCTGGGGCTGCCTTGCTTGGCTCAGATCTCAGAAGCCTGCTGGAAGGGGTAACAGGGGCCCTCTTGGATATCTGCCACGGTTGCCTATGCTGACATTACTGCTGAGGGCGTGTCTGCACCGTGAGCAGGTTTCCACCCTGCCCGGATTCCTGCAGTAGCTGGTGCGACTTCTGCCCTTGCTGGTGGGCTTGTGCGTGCCCACGCTTCTCCTCTCAGCTGCCACTGGGGCTTCACCCACTGCCAAGGGTGCACCCAGCCCCAAGCAGATGTGTGCACCTACCTGGCTCCCTGTGGCTGCCAGGCGACTTCTCCCTTCGCAGAGGGCTTGTGCATGACAGCACATTACCCCTCTGTTGATTCTTGAGCCTCCGCATCTGCCAAGGGTGGGCCACTCAGGGAGCAGGGCTGTGTGTGAGCCCAGGCTTCCCCAGCGGCAATAACGGTTCCTAGCTCTGTGGGTCGGCTTGCGCATGGTTGCTTGAACCTCTGCAGCCGCTCCGTGCCACCTTTAGCCTGTCTGCTCCCGGTGAGCACTCAGCAGTGTGTTGGATGGTGTAGCTTAGACCTCTGTACTCCCTATTTGTGTCCCTAACACGGTGCCTGGCTCTAAGAGCCTTTGTTCTAGCTAAGGTAGGGGAGCCTCCAGTGGACGGGACACTTTCTCTCTTCTGCTGGTGATGTTGGTTCACTTTAAATTTGGGGAGTGACTCAGCCCAGGGATTAGGGTGTGCTCCTGGTGCTCTGGAAAAGTGGCTGTGAGAAAGCCTCTCCATGCAGTTCCTTTAATACAAAGCCTGGGTCTTAGCATTCTACCTCCTTCTCTCAAACCATGTCCAGGCTTTTTTCTCAGCCAAATATAGTCTGTCAACCCTTTCCCAGCTTCAGGGCTCTAGGCTGGGATTCTGGTTTTGGGGATAATTACCTGCAACTCACTGGACAGCCCTCCCCTTCGTGAAAGTTCCTCCCTTGTGCCAGACGCCGCTCCCCCGTCCCTGCTCCCTGATACCAGGAGTGGGGCAGCCTTCTCCGCATCTCCGCCCCTCCTACCAGACTCAATGTGAGTTCTTTGGTGGTCCTTGGTTGTAGAATCCTCCTAGTTCAGTCCAAAATTTGTCTTTCACAATGGGTGTTCTCACATTTAAGTTGTAATCCACTTTGGTTCTGGAAAGTGGGATTTTGGTGTGTCTGCCTACTCCAAGGCCATCTTGACTCTCCTCTCTACATAGAACATTAATACATAATCTTTTTGGATATCTTCAAAAGCCCTGAACATTTGGCACTGTGCCAATAGGTCTCATAATTCTATCTTGGCCATCACTAAGTGTGCCAAAATTATCTAGCTCTGAAAATGTTTTGTTTCTTGTTCAAAGTGCTTTCACTTATGAATGCAACAACATTGCCTTGAATAGAGACAGTGCTGATATAAAAGTAGTAGTATTAATGCCTGCACCACAGAAATAATTCTGATATACCCCGTACATTGTTCATATCTAGCAGTTCATCAGGAAAAGTCTAACCACATCAGAAAGAAAGAGAATGGCACATAGAAGCATTTCAGCATTGTTTTGAGCCACAAAGAGAAAGTGAAGAATCTGGATCAAAATTGCACACTAAGTATACTCTTACGTGCACCATAACTATTGGTCTGGGCTGCAACCTTGGGGACGCATTTTGGGCACTCTGCCAGTTTTCTTGAGGACTTTGCCTAGAAAAACCAGTCTAATACAGTCTATAGCTATGAAAGAATATGATTTATCTTACTTCTAATATCAACTTGCTCACATTCATACTCCTTCCAGAAACTGAATTAGCTTGTTGAATATAGGTTATTTAACAAATATAATGAACAAAATCAGCATAAAGTGTTTTTTTATTCATTTATGGGTCTCCAAATATAAAGTATAAGGTGGTTTTTTAAATCTTTATTAAGCCATTATAGGATTCTTAAATTATGCAGACCACACTACACAAGGGAGATTTTTTTCAACTGCATATCTCTTGGTTCTTGCTCTTTTTTTCCCCTCCAGCAGTTTATTCTCTTAATAGCCATAAATTTTGGTGTTTTAAAATGTTTAACTTGGTTTTAATTCAATACTTCTGAAGAAATATTATTTCTTTCACAAAGATGAGGCAAAATGGGACCTTAAAATAAACCCCAAACTGATTACACAAATATTTTTTCTTAAGTGAGATACTCCCAAAAGTGAGAGTTGCAAACAGATAAATGTCTAAGTATGAATTTTTTCTCACACTTACAAGTAACTTCTTGCCAAAGAAGAGGTGTAAAAAAGTTTATACCTATATATTGAATCTTGATTATTTTCTAAAACTTGACCTAAAGCTCATAAGCAAATTAAACCCACACTAATTCCAGTGCATTTTTTTTGGTTTTTTAATTTATTTTTTTATTTGTTGGGGAAACATTGATTAATAAAAGTACATAGGTTTCCATATACAATTCTACAAAACATAATCTGTATATTATATTCTATGTTTATCAACATAAATCAAGTATCCTTGCATTACCATTTATCTCCTCTATACCCTCTTCTACCTCCTCCCACCCTGTTCTCCTATGTAATCTCTGTCTAAGGAGGGGGGGGGGGTTGGCTTTATTTTTAAAGTTTAATTTTTTCAGAATTTATCCATGTAAAAATTATTTTAAAAACCTAGTCTCTGCTCTTCCTAATCCTTCCACATCTTCTTTCCCTCTCCTTATCCAAATCAATGTTAACTGATCTACATCCTTCTCAAGAATCAAACATCTTTTAAAATATGGTTCTTTAGTGCTTTATTCAAGGATAACAATTGCAACCAAAGTTAATCTGACATCAACCCAGTTTTAAGGACACTATCCTTAGCGGTATTCATATCTTTGAAACAGTCTTAGACCAAGGTAACTATTGTAAAATTAAAATTTTCAAAATTAAAAATAAAGAATGTAAAACTTGATTAAAATAACCATTTGAAGTACATTGTTACTCAATAAAAAATGTTAGAAAAGAGTCACTAAGTAAAAATAAAAAGCAGTTCAAGAATTCCGAGATAGTGATAGAGTAAGTAGATGTTCCAATTGCCACTTCCCAGGACCAAATTGGACTACAACTTAATTTAAGAACAATCATCTGTAAAACTAACTTGGGGACACATGAGTCCATAATCAAAGATCACAGAAGAAACCACACCAAGACTGGTAGGGAGGGCAAAGATGTGAAAAGGGCTGCCCCACTCCCAGGAATGAGAGGCAATGAAAAGTGCTGAGAAGTGTGGGTTCTAACCCCCAGGCAGGGTGTCTTGGCCTAGAACCCCAGAGCCTAGAATAAGCTTCCACACAGCTTTGGCAGTGAAAAGAGCCAAGGTTTCTCTCTTCTAAAGACAGACCTCAGAAAAGAAGGCTCCATCTTAAACAGCTAGCACAGAGAATCTCATTCACAGTCACATACCGGAGGCTGAAGCAGAGAGAAGGCTGAGAGAACTAAAGTTGCATTAAGGGAGTATGAAGTTGGTGGCCCAGGGAGAGACACTGGGGGATGATCACCAGAACCCTTTTGCTGGGTCATTCTCCAACACTGCAGTTGCCATCTTTCTTAGGTGAAGCAGTCCTCTCCATGCAGAATCAACCTGGGGAAAATCAACTGCTCACCCTCAGGGATCTCTCCTGCCCAACCTATGGAGACTGGGACCTTCTGAGAAGTCATCCAGGAAGCAGGGGGCATGTAAATGACTAAATTCCCTGGTGTTGAAGCTAGAGCTCCCACCAGCACATGCTCTCAAGTCTATTACTGGTTCTTCCTCCACACAGAAACTGTCAGAACTGGGAGCAGACCATATATCTGGGTCTCAGAGGCCACACCCACCTAACCCCTGAAGGCCATATCTTACTGAGGTATGTGAAAAACACATGGGCAGACTGACCCCTTGAGCAAAAGAAAAGGAGCCATACCCACCATCCTTCCTAATCCCTGGACTGCCCCAGACTCTAGATTCTATTAAAGTTTTTATTTCAGTTATCAAGCCCAACAAGCAGCCAGCAGACAGAGAGAGGTTACAGGAGACTTGTGTGAGGAAACATTGGCTTTTTGCTAAAATTTTCCCAGGTCCAGTATGGGTAAAAGCCAGTCTAGGTGTGCAGCTTGGTGTTTCCATGTACACCTGGGCCCAGCAGAGGCAGCCACAAACTTTAGATTGCTTGTAGCTCCAAGAAAGTTTCTGAGGGCTCCCACCAGCACCAGTCATGAGCAGTGTCCCCCATGATCTGCACCAGGTTCCTTAAAGGAAGGCCCAGTGCTAGCACATCCAGAAACTAGCTACAGAGTGCATTGGTTAGGACATAACAACCCTTGCTGGTGTTGTATTTAAAGGGAGAGCTCATTGGATACTGGTCCCAGGTGAGGCAAGTTCAGCTTTCTGTGAGCAGCACCAGCACAGCAGCTCGCATGCACTGGACAAGTTTCAAAGTCAGCTAGCCTGGGTGTTGGATATCCTGCCCCACTGGTCTAGGTTCTACAAGAAGTAAAAGGAGAGCCTTGAACCACAGACATTTAAATTGAGGGCCTCTGTGAGCCTATTCCTGGGTCCAGTTCAGGGCTGTAGACACTTTCTGGGGGGGCTACAGTCAGCCCCATAGGAGGACTTTCTCAGTCTCCTCTCTGAGACGAGGGGCTCCCCACCTGGAAGAGCTTCTGCAGAGGGGATAGTCAGCCTCACCAAATCTGAACCTGCTGCTTAGTTTGTTGGGGAGAAATAGAACTGGAGTATCCAGCAGTGTCTGAGGAATTAAGCTCTGGAGTAGGGGCCACATTCCCCATACTGAGCTCCTCACCAAGAGATCTCTTATGTAGGGGATCCCACTAACTGTATTTACATCAGCTGCCCTAACCCACCAAACATACAACATGTACAGGGATTGATAAGGTGAGGCTAGTCTGAGCCCACACTATAGCCTTCAACAGAATACTCTGCAGGGAGACCAGGTAGTTCCAAGAGAAGGTGGAGCAGCTGAAAAGTGGAGGCAAATCTTACAGAATTTGGAGCTTTTAAGGAGCTGCTTTCATCTCTAAGCAGGAGGAAGCTGATTCTTATACACAAGTTGGCCCCTCCCACACTACCCAGGCACAGAAAATTCAGATGAAAACAGAGCAGTAACTCCAGACAGGCAGCACATGGCAGGTTACAAACAATGGCTGATGCCAACTACCAAAAAGCCACAACAAATACAACCATTGTCTGCTGTGTGGCAGACAGCACCAAAACTAGACTCAGTTTGCTACACAAGCAGCATGGCCAAAGGAAGAGATCGGCAGGCACCAGACACTCCAGAGAATAAATGCATCCTATAGGACAGACACTGCATAGTGTCTAATACACATGATCAAGGTTGATCTTTAGAGCTGGTCAGCCTGAAGGAATAAACACATCCACAAAAGAACCAACTTCATTCAATATTCACATACAACAAGAGGGAAAATACCACCATCAAGAAACTTTTCTATAGAAAGGAAATCATGTGGCCTGGAGGTTAGTACCACTGAGCTAAACTTCTTCACAAAGACACCACAACTAATTTTAAAGTCAGAGCAGAACTCCCTAATACACAGACAAAATGGGCAGATAATGATATATGAGCCAAATTAATCAGAAAAAGAAATCCTCAGAAAGAGAACTAAATGAAATGGAAGTAACCAAAGTACCAGATGCAGAGTTCAAAATAATGATTTTTACAATGCTCAAGGATCCTAGAGCAACAATAGATGATCACAATGAGAACTTAAACAAAGAGATTGCAAGTATCAAAAAGGACATTGAAATAATAAATAAAAAGAACCAGTCAGAAATGACAAATACAGCCTGACCAGGTGATGGCGCAGTGGATAGAGCATCAGCCTGAGATGTGGATGACCCAGGTTTGAGACTCCCAAGGTCGCCAGCTTGAGCATCAGCTCATCTGGCTTGAGCAGAATAAAGCTCACCAGCTTGGACCCCAGGTTGCCGGCTCGAGCAAGGAGTTACTCAGTCTGCTGAAGGCCCGCAGTCAAGGCACATATGAGAAAGCAATCAATGAACAACTAAGGTGTCACAATGAAAAACTGATGATTGATGCTTCTCATCTCTCTCCATTCCTGTCTGTGTGTCCCTATCTATCCCTCTCTCTGACTCTCTCTCTGTCCCTGTAAAAAAAGAAAAAAAGAAATGACAAATACAATATCAGAAATAAAGACTGTACTAGAAAGATTCAACAGCAGGCTGGATGAAGCAGAGGCTCAAATAAGCAATTTAGATGACAAGATAAATGTGAACACAAAAGTGGATCAGCAAAAAGAAAAGAGGCTCAAAAAGACTGAGAAAACTCTAAGAGAACTCTGTGACAACATGGAGAGAAACAACATCTGCATCATAGGGGTTTCTGAAGGAGAAGAAGTTGAACAAGAAATAGAAAACCTGTTTGAAGAAATCATAGCTGAAAAGTTTCCTAAATTGATGAAGGAAAAGTCACACAAGTTCAAGAAGCTCAGAGAGTTCCATTAAAGATGAATCCATGGAGGCCTACACCAAGACACAACAAAATTAAAGTGCCAAAGTTAAAAACAAAGAAGGAATACTAATACCTGCAAGAGAAAAGCAGTTAATTATCTACAGAGGAGCCCTCATATGGATGACATCTGACTTCTCAGCAGAAACAGTTGACGCCAGAGGGATTGACAAGAAATACTCAAAGTGATGCAAAACAAGAACTTACAACCAAGACTACTTTATCCAGCATGCTTTTTATTTGAAGCATGCTTTTTAGTTGAAGAAAAACTAAAAAGCTTCTCAGACAAAAAAAAAAAGATTCAAGGAGTTCATAACAACCAAGCCAGTACTAAAAAAAATGTTAAGGGGTCTGCTATAAAAAGAACAACAACAACAACAAAAATAAATTGAGAGAAAAAAGGTTGTAGAGTTAAACATAAAATGGCAGTTAATAAGTACATGTCAATAATAACCTTCAATAGTGATAGATTAAATGCTCCCATCAAAAGACATAGGGTAGCAGCATGGATAAAAAAAAACAAAACAGGACCTATATATATGCTATCTACAAGAGACACACCTCAGAAAAAAGATATACATAGACTAAAAGTGAAGGGATAAAAAATTGTTTCATGCAAATGAAAATGGAAAAAAAAAAAAAGCTTGGGTACCAATACTTACATCTGACAAAATAACCTTTAAAACAAAGGCTATCATAGGGATAAAAAGGTCATTACATAATAATAAAAAAACAATTCAACAGAAGATTATAAACCTTGTAAATACTTATGCATGCAATATAGGAGCACCTAAATATATAAAGCAGATTTTGATGGACATAAAGCATGAGATCAACAGCAATACTATAATAGTAGGGGATTTTAATACCCTGCTAACATCAATGGGTACATCCTTCATACAGAAAATTAATGATGAAAGAGTGACCTTAAATAAAACCCTAGAACAACTGAGTTTAATTGATATATTCAGAACATTTTACCTTAAAGCAGCAGAATACATAATTTTTTAAGTGCTCATAGTCCTTTTTCCAAGATAGACCACATATTCGGACACAAAACAAGTCTCAATAAATTTAGAAAGATTAAATTATATCAAGCATCTTCTCTGATCACAGAGGCTTGAAACAAAAAATCAACTAAAATAGAAAAACTGAAAAACATTCAAACACTTGGAGTGTAAAAAACACATTATTAAATAACAAATGGGTTAATAATAAGATCAAGAAAGAAATAAAACATTTTCTTAAAACAAATGAAAATGAACATACAAGAACCCCAAATCTATAAGTCACAACAAAAGCAGTCCTGAGAGAGAATTTCATAGCATTATAGGCATATCTTAAGAAGCAAGATAAAAACCTCAAATAAACAACCAAACTCTGTACCTAAAAGAAGTAGAAAAAGAACAAGTAATAAAGCCCAAAGGAAGCAGAATAAAAAAAAAAATAATAAAGATCAGAATGAAAATAAAGGACATAGAGGCTTAAAAAAATACAAGAGATCAATAAAACCAAGAGCTTGTTCTTTGAAAAGGTAAATAAGATTGATTAACCTTTAACCAGACTCATTAAAAAAAAGAGAGAGAGGACTCAAATAAATAAAATTAGAAATGAAAGTGGACAAGTAACACCTGACCACAGAAATACAAAGGACTGTAAGATAATTCTATGAAGATCTATATGCCAAAAAATTGGACAACCTAGGTAAGATGGATAAATATCTAGAAACATAGAATCTTCCTAAATGCAATATGTAAGTATCAGAAAACCTAAACAGATTGATTACAACAAATAAAATTGAAACAGTTATCAAGAAACTCCAAGAACACAGAAGTCCTGGACCATATGGTTTCACAGGTAAATTTTACCAAACATTCAAAGAACTAACTCCTATCTTTCTCAAGCCATTCCAAAAAATTCAAGAGGAGGAAAGACATTCAAGCTCATTTTATGAGGCAAATATTATCCTCATTCCACGTAAAAGACACTAAAAATAAAGAAAACTATAAACCAATATCCCTGATGAACTCCAATGCTAAAATTCTCAACAAAATATTAGCAAACTGGATCCAACAATACAATAAAATGATCATACATCATGATCAAGTGAGATTTATTCTGGGAGGCAAGGCTGGTACAATATTCAGTAATCAATAAATGTGATTTGTCACATAAATAAAATGAAGGATAAAAATTACATGATCATATCAACAGATGAAGAAAAAGCATTTGATAAAATTGAGCACCATTTATGATCAAAACTCTCAGCAAAGTTACAGGGAACATACCTCAACATAATAAAGGCCATCTATGACAAACCCATGGCCAACATCATACTCAATGGGCAAAAATTAAGAACAATCCCCTTAAGATCAAGAACAAGATAGGGGCACCACCTTTCACTATTCTTATTTAACATAGTTTTGGAAGTCCTAGTCACAGGAATCAGACAATAAGAAATAAAAGCATCAGGTCCTGGCCGGTTGGCTCAGTGGTAGAGTGTCGGCCTGGCGTGCAGGAGTCCTGGGTTTAGTTCCCAGCCAGGGCACACAGGAGAAGTGCCCATCTGCTTCTCCACCCCTCCCCCTCTCTTTCCTCTCTGTCTCTCACTTCCCCTCCCTCAGCCAAGGCTCCATTGGAGCAAAGTTGGCCTGGGTGCTGAGGATGGCTCTGTGGCCTCTGTCTCAGGTGCTAGAATGGCTCTGGTTGCAGCAGAGCGACACCCCAGATGGGCAGAGCATCGCCCCCTGGTGGTCATGTGGAGTGGATCCCAGTTGGGCGTATGTGGGAGTCTGTCTGACTGACTCCCCATTTCCAACTTCACAAAAATACCAAAAAAAAAAAAAAAAAAAGAAAGAAAGAAATAAAAGCATCAAAATTGGAAAAGAAGAAGTAAAGCTATCATTATTTGCTGATGACGTGATACTATTTAGAAAATGTTAAAGTCTCAACCAAAAAACTACTAGACCTGATAAAAGAATTCAGCAAGGTGGCAGGATATAAAATTAATATTCAGAAATCAGTGATATTTTTAACCCAATAACAAAGTGTTAGAAAGAGAAAATAAAGAAACAATTTTTTCACTATTGTTATATAAAAAAAAGTACCATGGAATAAATTTAACTAAGAGGGCAAATGCCTTGTACTCAGAAAATTGACATTAAAAAAAAAAAGAAATTGAGAAAGATACAAACAAGTGTAAGCTTATACCATGTTCACAGACAGAAAGAATTAACATCATTAAAATGTCCATACTACCCAAAGCAATCTATAGATTCAATACACTTCCTATTCAAAAATCAATGGCATACTTCACAGATATAAAACAAATATTCCAAAAATTTATACAGAATAAAAAAAACAGGCTCAGAAATCTTTTTTTTTTTAATAATTTTATTTTTTAATGGGGCAACATCAATAAACCAGGATACATATATTCAAAGATAACAAGTCCAGGTTATCTTGTCGTTCAATTATGTTGCATACCCATCACCCAAAGTCAGATTGTCCTCTGTCACCTTCTATCTAGTTTTCTTTGTGCCCCTCCCCCTCCCGCTTTTCCTCTCCCTTTCCCCCCTCCCCCCGTAACCACCACACTCTTATCAATGTCTCTTAGTTTCACTTTTATGTCCCACATACGTATGGAATAATGCAGTTCCTGTTTTTTTCTGATTTACTTATTTCACTTTGTATCATGTTATCAAGATCCCACCATTTTGCTGTAAATGATTCGATGTCATCATTTCTTATGGCTGAGTAGTATTCCATAGTGTATATGTGCCACATCTTCTTTATCCAGTCACCTATTGACGGGCTTTTTGGTTGTTTCCATATCCTGGCCACTGTGAACAATGCTGCAATGAACATGGGGCTGCATGTGTCTTTACGTATCAATGTTTCTGAGTTTGGGGGTATATACCCAGTAGAGGGATTGCTGGGTGATAAGGTAGTTCTATTTTCAGTTTTTTGAGGACCACCATACTTTCTTCCATAATGGTGTACTACTTTACATTCCCACCAACAGTGGATGAGGGTTCCTTTTTCTCCACAGCCTCCCCAACATTTGCTATTACCTGTCTTGTTAATAATAGCTAATCTAACAGGTGTGAGGTGGTATCTCATTGCAGTTTTGATTTGCATTTCTCTAATAACTAAAGAAGATGAGCATCTTTTCATATATCTGTTGGCCATTTGTATTTCTTCCTGGGAGAAGTGTCTGTTCATGTCCTCTTCCCATTTTTTATTGGATTGTTTGTCTGTTTGTTGTTGAGTTTTATGAGTTCTTTGTATATTTTGGATATTAGATCCTTATCTGAGCTGTTGTTTGAAAAGATCATTTCCCATTTAGTTGGCTGTCTGTTTATTTTGTTATCAGTTTCTCTTGCTGAGCAAAAACTTCTTAGTCTGATGTAGTCCCATTCATTAATTTTTGCCTTCACTTCTCTTGCCTTTGGAGTCAAATTCATAAAATGCTCTTTAAAACCCAGGTTCATGAGTTTAGTACCTATGTCTTCTTCTATATACTTAATTGTTTCAGGTCTTATGTTTAGATCTTTGATCCATTTTGAGTTAATTTTAGTACAGGGGGACAAACTGTAGTCCAGTTTCATTCTTTTGCATGTGGCTTTCCAGTTTTCCCTGCACCATTTGTTGAAGACGCTTTCTTTTCTCCATTGTGTGTTGTTGGCCCCTTTATCAAAAATTATTTGACTATATATATGTGGTTTTATTTCTGGGTTTTCTATTCTGTTCCATTGGTCTGAGTGTCTATTTTTCTGCCAATACCATGCTGTTTTGATTGTCGTGGCCCTATAATATAGTTTGAAGTCTGGTATTGTAATGCTCCCAGCTTCATTCTTTTTCTTTAGGATTGCTTTGGCTATTCGGGGTTTTTTATAGTTCCATATAAATCTGATGATTTTTTGCTCTATTTCTTTAATAGAAAGAAAAAAAAGGGGGTATGGACCCACAAAAATCAAATAAGGAAAAAAATTGGGTCAAGAATAAAATGATTTGCTTTTAGGTGTTGGTTGACTAAGAGTTATGATGAGAGGAATAAGAGGGAAACAGGAAAAGGGGGGAAAAATTAAAAAATTACTATTGTATTTAATGGAACAAGAACTAGATAAAATGGAGAGCCAGGGTTGGGAGCACTGCTACTGAGTTAAAAAGGTGATGTAAACTCCCCCCAAAATGCCACAAACATAAGTTTCAGTCCAAGATAAGATAATTTGTTCGTTATTGAGGTTTGAATGAGAGGAGACGTAAAGGATAAAGGAAGAAACTAATATAGAGGAAGAAAAGAAAGAGAGAGATAGAAAAAAAGAAGGAACCACTAAAAAAAGAAAAAAGAAAAAAGAAGAGAGAGAGAGAGAGAGAGTTAAGGGTTTTGGAGTGCAACCCTCATAGAGAGAAAGGAAGAGGAAAGAAAAGATAATGGGAGATGTAACACTTATGGATAGTGTAGTTCAAGGAGAGGAGAGAGTAAGACCAGCAGAGAGTTAAACGACCAAATTGGAGGAGGAAAAAAAAATATCAAGAATGAAGATAAGAGAAACAAACGAACAAATATAATAAAATGGGATAGGTTATAAAGTCTGTGGATTATTCTTGATTTTGAGAGGTTATCTTCTTGCTTTTTCTTTTCTCTCCCTCTTCCTGGTGACTCTGTATCCCGGGTTCTGCCCCTTTGGCACGCTCAGGTAGAGGTTTGCAGTTGATAAGTCTCTATGGCGATGTCATGTGTTGTGCTTCAGTCTCGTTGGCAGTCGAGGCTCATTAGCATTTATAGGCTCTGACAGTGAGAGAGTCCGTGTTCCTGGAGCCTTTCTCCTAGTCTTTCCTTCTTCAATTAGTAGCCTGATAATCCAGCTATGGGGTTGCTGCTGCCTCTGCCTGGATAGTAAGAGGCTCAAAGAGCTGGCAACTCCCCACTCTATTCCCACTCAGCACAGGGCTCTGGGTAAGGCTCAGTCAGTCAGAGCTGCTAGCATAATTAGGTGGGGCTTCCGCCCACTCAAAATCCTCTGGCTCTGCCACTCTGTCTGGTAACATGGGTGGGCGCCCACTCCCGGGGCGCTTGGAGGAAACTCTAGCTCACTATCTGCGTGCGCAGACCAGGATATCAGGCCAGCAGTCTCACACTCTGAGTGAAACCCCCCGCCCACACTGAAAAGTTCCAGCGTTGGAATTGGCTCTCGCTCTGTCCCTGTGCGTGGCTTTTTCAAGTGCTGGGTTGGCCCGAGATTCTGCTTTTGGCCCACACAAAGGCCCGTGACTCTGCTCCTCTGTGGGATAATACAGGCACACACTGCCAAGGTACTCGGAGGAATCTCTCGCTCACTATCTGCGTGTGCAGACCAGGATATCAGGCCGGCTGCCTCATCCTCTGAGTGAAACCCCCACCCGCACGGAAAAGTTCCAGCGTTGGAATTAGTTCTAGCTCCCTCCCCGTGCGTGGCTTTTTAAGGGTGCTGGGGCGGTCCGGAGATTCCGCTTTCGGCCCACACAAAGGCTTCTGACTCTGCCTCTGTGGGATAACACGGGCGCCCACTCCCAGGCTTTGGAAGGAATCTCTCACCCACTATCTGCGTGCGCCGACCCGGAGATCGGGGGAAAATGGCTACCCCACTTGTCTTTCTTTGTCTGGGTTTGGCGCGAGTGTTAGCTTGTATTGCCCGGGTTGCCACAGGAACAGTTTTTCCTCGGCTTAGATCTCCATGCCACAGCCTGGTTTGGCTGTTTGTGCCATGGCCTGGTTCTATTCACCCCCTTTGCCCACCTTAGTTTCTATATTCTCAGTCCCCAGAGAAAGCCGCCCTGTTTAGGTTAGTGAGGAAGGTGGAGCATTTTTTACTCCCTATTTCCTTCGGGTTTTGGTTATATATTTAGCCAATTTTTTGCTCGACCATACCTTCGGGTGTATTGCGAAACATCTGGAAGCTCCAAGGATAGGTTTTTCTGTTTCTGGTTGAAGATCTTATTGAGTTTTGGGGGAGATTTATCGGTATCGCTTCCTACCCCACCATTACTCTGACGTCATCCTCCTCAGAAATCTTAAAAATGAAGAAAAAAGTGGGAGGTATCACATTTCCTAATATTTACTTATACTACAAGGCCATCATAATTACGATACCTTGGTGTTGGCATAAGAACAGGCATATAGATCAATGGAACAAATAGAGATCCCAGAAATAAACCCACACCTATATGGTCAATTGATCTTTGACAAAGGAGGCAAGAGGGCACAATGGAGTAAAGACAGTCTCTTAAATAAATGGTGTTGGGAAAATAGAACAGGTACATGAAAAAAATGAAACTAGACCACCAACTTACATCATTCACAAAAACAAACTTAAAATAGGTAAAAGACTTAAGTGTAAGTCGTGGAACCATAAAAATCTTGGCAGAAAACATAGACAGTAAACTCTCCAATATCTCTTGTAGCAATATTTTTGTGAATATATCTCCACAGACAAGTGAAATAAAGGACAAAATAAACAAATGGGACTATATCAAACTAAAAAGCTTTTGCACAGCAAAAGGTACAATTAACAAAATAAAAAGACACACACACAATGGAAGAGCATATTCTCCAATACATCTGATAAGAGGTTAATAACCAAAATTTATAAGTAACTTCTAAAACTTAACACTAGAAAGGTAAACAATCCAATTAAAAAATGGACAAAGAAACTGAATAGACACTTTTCCAAAGAGGACATACAGATGGCCAATAAGCATATGATAAAATGTTCAACATCACTACTTATCAGAGAAATACAAATTAAAACCACAATGAGATACTACCTCATACTTCTCAGAATGGCTTTCATTAACAAATCAACACACAATAAGTATTGGCAAAGGTGTGGAGAAAGGGGAAACCTACTTCATTGTTGGTGAGAATACAGACTTGTTAAATCACTACAGAAAATAGTATTGCATTTCCTCAAAACATTAAAAATGGAACTGCCTTTTGACCCAGCATCCCCCTTTTAGGAATATAGGTGGTCCTCAGGTTATAGTACATTTTTGCTTCTCTGACAGTGATGTAACCCAAATTTTGGTGTAAGTCAAAACATACACTAGCCTACATCACTTACCTATGGTAACACAGTTGTTAAATCATAATCTTGAACATAAAAACACAACTATACTACAGGATAAAAAGAGACATAAATATACTGTACTGTACACTGTACCGAAGTAACAGAAAACATGACAAAAAAATGACTGCAAAAAAATTCTTTCCTTTATTCCTGTGATTGGTTTGCACACTGGAAGGGACATTGCAAAGTGGGAGAGAATGGCCTATTGGGAGGAAGAAGCTGGAGAGGCAGGAGAACCTGCAGAAGGTTCTGGAGATACTAGATCAGGTGAATCAGGATTGTTTAAGAAACATGTAGGAGACACTGGAGATGATTCTACCTGGACTATAGGTGTTTCATCTAAGAAGCAGCTGATATAGAGGGCACAGGATCTGTGCTGGCCTCTTTACCTTCTTAAAGAATTGTTCCAGTTTAGTCTGTAAGTACAATGTAGTCCATAAGTATAATGCTAACAGCATAAACTAAAACACTCACATCTCAATTTTTTAAAGTTTTTATGAGATTGAGTGTCATAAACTTGAAACATTGTATGTTAGGATTGTCATAACCCGAGTTCTCCCTATATATCCTCAGAATCTCAAAACACTAATTCAAAAGAAGATGTGCACCTCTATGTAATTTGCAGCATTGTTTGCAATAGCCAAGATCTGGAAACAGCCCCAATGTCCATCAGTGGACGAGTGGATTAAAAAACTGTGGTACATATACACAGTGGAATGTACACAGCCATGTAAAAGAAGGAAATCTTACCTTTTGTGATGGCATAGATGGACCTGGAGATGATTATGCTAAGTGAAATAAGCCATGGAGAGAAAGACAATTATGTATAATTTGATCTCACTATATGTTGAATCTAATGAACACGGTGAACTGCGGAACAGAATAGAAGTAGAGGTGGGGTCATGAGGAGCAGAGGCACAGATGTCAGAGGGAAGGGGAATGAGGGAACAGAACCAGAGAAAGTGAAGAGATTAGAAAAATTATATATACTTAACACATAGATGCAGATAACAGGACAGCAAATCTCAGAAGGAAGGAGTGGAGAGAGTCAGGGGAAGGGGGTAAGGTGGACTAATGGGAGGCATGTAGTTGGGGGGTGAGGATGTTATATTGAATGGGACACTTGAATCCATTTTAATACAATAAATTGAAAAATGTAATTAAAAAAAGAGGCCCTGGCCTGTTGGCTCAGCAGTAGAGCATTGGCCTGGCATGTGAAATTCCTGGGTTCAATTTCCAGCTAGGGCACACAGGAGAAGCGCCCATCTGCTTCTCCACCCCTCCCCCTCTCCTTTCTTTCTGTCTCTCTCTTCCCCTCCCACAGTCAAGGCACCATTGGAGCTAAATTGGCCTGGGCACTGAGGATGGCTCCATGGTCTCCACCTCAGGTGCTAGAATGGCTCTGGTCGCAATGGAGCAATGCCCCAGATGGGCAGAGCATCACCCCATAGTGGGCATGCAGGTGTCTGTCTACCTCCCCACTTCTAACTTCAGAAAAATAAAAAATAAAAAAAGCAGTTGATATAATTGTAATCATTCTATTTATGTTTAATTCTGGACAGAAATTATTTGAATCTTAACCAGATCAAAAACAGAAAAACAAACAAAAACCCATAAGTCCAAAGTATATGATCACTAATCAATAGTAAATAGAAAGTCAAACAAACAAAGCTATATTTTCTTGGAAAAAATCTTTGAGTGTGTCTGTTAAACAATGTTATGGAATGGTTTCAAGAACACGCAGTCATTCTTTTTACCTTAGTTTCTCATTTTAGGTAATTTCTCTTAACGTTTTAATTTATTTCTTTAGTGAGAATGGTTCACTCCTAACAATAAAGTTTTATTAGCATAACTAACAATACTCTTTTGTTAAATGCATATTTTTTCTTCATCTTAGATAAAGAAATGTACAACCATACTAAATTTAATGAATTCCATTTTTTTTTTTCAGGGACAGAGAGAGGGATAGATAGGGACAGACAGACAGGAACTGAGAGAGATGAAAAGCATCAATCATCAGTTTTTCGTTGCGAGAACTTAGTTGTTTTTTGGGTTTTTTTTTGTATTTTTCTGAAGCTGGAAACAGGGAGAGACAGTCAGACAGACTCCTGCATGCGCCCGACCGGGATCCACCCGGCACGCCCACCAGGGGCGACGCTCTGCCCACCAGGGGGCGATGCTCTGCTGCGACCAGAGCCACTCTAGCGCCTGGGGCAGAGGCCAAGAAGCCATCCCCAGTGCCCGAGCCATCTTTGCTCCAATGGAGCCTTGGCTGCGGGAGGGGAAGAGAGAGACAGAGAGGAAGGGGGGGGATGGAGAAGCAAATGGGTGCTTCTCCTATGTGCCCTGGCTGGGAATCGAATCCGGGTCCCCCGCACGCCAGGTCGACGCTCTACCGCTGAGCCAACCAGCCAGGGCCAAGAACTTAGTTGTTCATTGCTTGCTTTCTCATATGTACCTTGACCACGGGCCTTCAGCAGACCGGGTAACCCCTTGCTCAAGCCAGCGAGCTTGGGTCCAAGCTGGTGAGCTTTTGCTCAAACCAGATGAGCCCATGCTCAAGCTGGCAACCTTGGGGTCTCAAACCTGGGTCCTCTGCATCCCAGTCCAATGCTCTATCCACTGCGCCACTGCCTGGTCAGGCGGATTCCAATTTTTTAACAAATGAGAACTGATTACGTAGAAAAAAGATATCAGCTTCCTACAATTAGCAGGATAATATTTATTTAGAATGTTCTAAATTATTGTGATTTTACATGATGTTATTTTTTAATAAAGATGGTATTTTTTATAATCAATATATTTAAAATCTTTTTAGGCACTTTTATGTAAAGAAAATCACATATTAAAAAATACCTTAAAGACTATACTTTCAGGGATCATTTCTATAGATTGTTATTAAAAAATACCTTATAAAATGTGTTTTGATTATTTATTCAGATAATATGAATATCAAATTGTTAAGAAAGGTTATTTATTCAGTCAACAAATATTTATTGAACATTTATTATGTGCAGTGTAGTTAAAAATACAAATAAACACGCTTTTCATACTAAGAATTTTATGATCTAGATCAAGCATAAAAATATTTAGTTTTGACATACTAAAGACTACAAGTAGTAGTCTAGGGAAGCTGGTAAAAAGCTGGTACCAAAGCCCAGGAGAGAGAAGTCTCTAACAACTAGTGCAAGTAAGTCTAACTAGTGAGAGAAGTCTCTAACAATTAGTAGGAGCAAGAATGAGAAGTGAGATTCAACCATTTGAGGTTAAGCAGCTAATAAAGATAAAGTTTCAGCAAGATCAAGAGCAAAACGTGGAAAGACAAAAAATTTCCTAGGAATTTCAGTTATTTGACTTGAGGATATTATACACTTATTAAGAAGTCTAGTCCTGGCCGGTTGGCTCAGCGGTAGAGCGTCGGCCTGGCGTGCAGGGGACCCGGGTTGGATTCCCGGCCAGGGCACATAGGAGAAGCGCCCATTTGCTTCTCCACCCGCCCCCCTCCTTCCTCTCTGTCTCTCTCTTCCCCTCCCGCAGCCAAGGTTCCATTGGAGCAAAGATGGCCCGGGCGCTGGGGATGGCTCCTTGGCCTCTGCCCCAGGTGCTAGAGTGGCTCTGGTCGCGGCAGAGTGATGCCCCGGAGGGGCAGAGCATCGCCCCCTGGTGGGCAGAGCATCGCCCCTGGTGGGAGTGCCGGGTGAATCCCGGTCGGGCGCATGCAGGAGTCTGTCTGACTGTCTCTCCCCGTTTCCAGCTTCAGAAAAATACAAAAAAAAAAAAAAAAAGAAGTCTAGAATGCAGGTTGAGGCTGTTTTTGCTTCATCTTAAAGGTTAGTGAGCCCTGGCCCAATAGTTCAGTTGGTTAGAGCATAGTCCTGAGGCACAGAGGTGGCCAGTTTGATCCCCAGTCAGGACACATACAGAAAAAGATTGATGTTCTTACCCCTTGCTCTCTCCTTTCCTCTCTCTAAAATCAATAAAGTAAACATTAAAAAAAACTTAGTGAGTCTTTGTTTCTGCTGAAAATTAGACTAGTGTGTCTCACCACTTTGAGAGAACAGTGTAGATATTTTATCAATTCTTTACAAAATGCATATGACTGAGATTATCTGTTATTTTTATGTCTGTCTTTGATATTTGTTTTCCATAGACATACAAAAAATCTCATACATGGTGGCCTGTGTTTAAAATTTTTAAAAATATAACTTACCAGTATGACCTTGCATTCTAAGAACACTGGGAGTTCTAACTGGTCGTGTTTAAAAGTCAGCAGAGTTGACAACTTAGATCACTGAAGATTTTCTACTGAAGAGGATGATATTATCAAATAGTACTATTACAACAGGTTGGACTGCAATAAAGAGCGAAGGGTAAATGGGAAATAAAGGATGATAGAAGGAGAATTGATTTGGGGTAGTGATGGCAGGTAATATATTATAAAGTTGTACACCTGAAGCTTTTATGATTTGATTGACCAATGTGATCCAAATTAATTCAACTTTTAAAGAAGAGAGAAGTGGGTGAAACAGAAGGTCTTAAAAGTAATGAAAAAGAAGCAGTATAGACCTGGACAGTTGGCTCAATGGTAGAGCATCAGCCCAGCATGTAGAAGTTCCGGGTTCAATTCCCAGCCAGGGCACACAAGAGAGGCACCCTTCTGCTTTTCCACCCTTCCCCCTTTATTTTTTCTCTCTGTTTTTCTCTTCCCCTCCCACAGCCAAGGCTCCATTGGAGCAAAGTTGGCCCTGGCACTGAGGATGGCTCCATGGCCTCCACCTCAGGCACTAGCATGTCTCGGATTACAGCAGAGCAATGCCTCAGAGGGACCGAGCATCGCCCCCTGGTGGGCATGCCGGGTGGATACTGGTTGGGCACATGAGGGAGTCTGTCTGCCTCCCTCCACCTTGCTTCTCAGTTCGGAAAAATACAAAAAAAACCCACAAAAAAATAAACAAACAAAAAAGCAGTTATGTTCAATTTGAATAGAAAGAAATTGACATATAAATAAGAACATAAAATTATATTAAATTACAATTTTATTATATTACAAATTGCTTATTTATTCTGAATCAAATCAGCAACAAGTTCCTCATAATAAATTTTACATATTATTTTGCTAAGTGTGCACTAGTTTTTTTCAGTGTGGACTTTTTCCATAATCTGTAGTTATCCAGAAGCATCATTATTTAAATTATTAATAGTCAAGATATTAAAATAAAACACTAATAAAGATACAAATACCTAAATTTAGAATGAAAACTGCATGGAAAATATTCTTTTCATGTTTAATAAATTTGCAGATTTGAAATAGTGACATGTTATTAAGAGAGCTGCTTATTTATTTAACCATTGGACAAGTCATGAAAAACATGTAATACATATTCTGGAGTCATTAAATATTTACAAATAATGATGAGTGGTCAGTGATTATGCAAGTAACCTATTACTTTGTTATTCATATTTAAACTTAAGGCAAGCTATGTAATGTAAAAACATATAAGAGGGTGTAATGATGCTTATAAGATGTTTTCTGACAGGATTATTAAAATACTCCATGATTTATGGTATCTTTTGAAGATATATTTATTCCTAATTCTAGCATTTAAAATGAGGTGTAAATATCTGGACTGGGTTCACTAGAAAGGGGAAGGAAAGCAATTGAACATCACAAATACAGTCAACAAGTCTAAATAATGTCTTTTAAAATTACATGGATATTTTCCTTTAGTTACTGAGGTTAATATATAAATGAAATGATGTTTACAATAACCAACATGGCGATATCATGTACAAATAATATTAGCCATGCAAATATTAGTCCATAGTGTCTTAAATCCAAACTGTGCTTGGTGCAAATCTGCTCTATATTAGGCATAGTGTTCTTCATTTCCAACGTAATTGCACTATGAGGTAGTCATTTGGGATAGATGCAGTGAAATAATTTTTTAGTGATGTCATGTGCAGATCACTTAGTCTGCTTTCATAAAAATATGTGTGAATTTTACACTATAAATGTTTATGCTGTAAACATTTTCAGTTGTTAATTTATTTTGATGGTTTCTCCTTTCTTTTTGCTCAGCATTGTAATATGTATTTCAGTTAATGTAAGAAAAGTATAAACTGAATGATAAGAGAAATCATATTTATCTCACTTACCATAACATTCCCACTATGTAGAACACTATTTGTGATGTGGTAAGTGCTCCGTAAACATTTATTGAATGAAGAAAAAGTTAAATCAGTGAAAGATGATTCATTTAGCTTTGAGTTTTCTTTTTTATTAATTTAGATGGCTTTAACTGTCAGATTTTCAGATTTCTCACTTTTAAAGTGGTAACAAATCCATTTATCTTATATGACTACTGTAAAAATTTAAGAAGAAAATAATTAGAAAGCATCCTACCATTCTAAAAACATTCAAGTATATTGTTCTGTAAAGCACAGAGTGACTAAATCCTCCTCCGAGGCACTTTTATGTCAGAGTCAAAACTGTTACCACACAACTTCAAGCCTCTTCAGGTTTCTTGAACAAAAATACTGACATCTTCAATAACCTTTTATACTGACTCATTGATGCCATTCAGTTTTCCTTTGTGGATTTACTTCATTTTAAATTATTATATCATTGGGGTCTCAGAAAGAATTTTAGATAAATTCATTTACCTAGAGTAAAATCCTACAGTTGAGATCTCACAAATGTTAGCCTCTAGAATAATTGAATTTTGAATTGTGTACTCTCCCCTTTGCCATCTTATGTTCTATAGATCTGGTCTTACTTTTGTGAAATAACAAATCTCTGCTTTGTCCAACTTGTTACTTTCATTTTCTCATTACACTTGTCACACAGAAACATTTTTTATTATTCCATATTTGCTAATCTCTAAAATGATTTGAAATTATACTATTTACCTATATAATGTCTTACACAATTTTTGGCCCTTAGTAAAATTTTAATAAATATTTGCTAAATTAAAAGATACATCCACTAATGAATTTGTCCTCAGAACATACTTTTATAGTTTCTAAAGCTATTGCTCTAAACGTTTTATAAATGATTCATCAGAAGCACAAGCTAATTATTTGTCTGAGTAAGTTAAAAATAAAAGTCATAGCCAAGAATCCCAGTTCAGTTCTCATAGAACCCAGTGGAACTATGATAAACTCTGAAGATTAAAAAAAGAAAATCTCTTAAATGCTGACTCACCCAGAACCTCTGCTTTCCATATGCCTGATAGAAAATGACTCATTTGTACAGAAAATATGAGTCAAATTCATGCAGTAAGGTTCTTAGTGATTTGTAAGATACAGTAACACTACATCCTGAAGTGAAACCTATTCTGAAGCCACATTATTATTACTTCACTTATGACAAGAAGTTCGCAATGAAGAACAAGTTGCTGTGCACAATGTCTCATTTCCTGATAGCTGACAGTATTAATTCACAAGCTGTAGGCAAGTACATTGATTTTCTAGCCACCCAAAAATTAAATGTCATGTAGAACAAATACTTCTTCATTACTATTCCAGCATAGTTTCCTCCCTCCCTGGAGATTTTTTTCTTACATTAAAAATAAAAATGTACCCACTCTCTTTTGAGGCAGCATGGCAAATACAGCCACAAGTTTGGAGACGTCAGTATCCTTAGTGTCCTGTTTGATGAGCAATGCAGTGTGCCTCAGGTAAGAAAAATATGCTATGGTTACCAGCTCCTTGAAAACAGAATTCTTTTCAGCTCTTCCTGCATTAAATTAATATCACCTTACATTGACCCCAGAGAGACTGTGGCTGGCCTGGACGGATGCCAGTCATGCATATGGTGAAAAGATGAAAGGGTAAAACATGCAAGACTTTTTGACAAATCTTTTTGAGTAAAATTTCTAAATAATAGACTAGTAAACTAACATGCAGCCTGAATTTCTTGTCTAAATTATACCTATTTTCACAGACAGCTTCAATATCATAAGAAATAATGTGGTAAATGAACACATTCACATACAAATGTATTTATTTTTCCCACAAGTATAAAAAAACACCTGCCAAGTATAAAACAATTTTATTAAAGCAATACAAAAGAAAGGTGAACTAGAGGGACATAATTAAATCACTAAAAATGCCAAATTAAGCAGGAAGATAAGAAAATATTTTAGTGAATGCATATATATATTAATATATATGGAAATAATATATAAATAATATAAAAATATAATATATTAATAATAATATAAATAAATATAAATATAATATAAATGTAATAAAGTATAAATATATATAAAATATATATTTATATATAAATATAATAAAAATATAATATATTTATATATATATGGAAATAAAGAGAAATTTGGGTTTTACCATTCCTACATTTCAGCTCTTTGAGCAATTATGTGTTCTTCTTATATAAAAGTTGATAAAAATAAAAATCCTCCTTATTTCAAAAAGTTTTGTGAGATTTAAGTAAGAAAAATGCAGTATCTGAAATAGATACACAATATATATTGGAAGACAATAAATAGGATGACTTTAAGAAGTCAAATTATGAAATCAGACAAGTAGGATTTAAAATCTGGCTTTGTCATCTTTTATAATTTTTAACTATATTTAATATGTTATTTAACTTCTCATAACCTCAGTTTTCTTATCTGGAAAATGGAGTCAAAAGACTCAGCAACTTTTTCTCCTATATGCTTCAAAGTAACCCTGAATTAACTTCTTATAAAATGTTGCACACAAACTATGCTACTACTCATTTATTCTTCTCCATCCACTATTAGGATAAGTGCTCCTGTTTTCATGTATTGTGTCTGTCAGCAACATATACCTAGAGCCAATTACACAAAGTGATCAATATACAAGGATGAACAAAATTAGATTTACATTTGTGAGTATGCAAAACACAGTGTATTTTTGTTTATTAATTATTGTATTATTTTCCATACAAACAACTATAACCCTACTTTTGCCCACCTTGTATATACATTCAGTCAATGGCTGACTTAATAATATCCACTTCATAAAGTTATCATCTATGAAATAATGGAATAGCACTTAGGAAATAATCATAAATAACTGTTTCAATTATTTTCCCTAATTAAGATTCAAATCAATTTTGATGCACACAAGACAAAATTAATTCAACCTAGAAAGCATTTATTTTAAATAAAGAAAAACAAAACTTGTTTTCTCCAAGTTTATTAGGCTGGCCTGTAAAATAGAGAAAAGTGGGATCCAGGAAATTTTGACAATCATGTACTAGATGAACTCAGACAGACTCAGAGACTGGATTCACAAATCCCAAAGGAATCAGACAAACTAGATAACCTATTCTTATTGGGTAATATGAAAGAATTAAAGTTTAGAGCTATAATAATGAATTAAAAATACAGACAAGGATATTATCCCATTGCAAAATGGTTCATTTATTTTTTTTAGCAGTCATTTATTGAGTAACTCCTTTGTGTTAGGTAAAAGTCTAGAAAAAGAAGATTAAAAAATTTACAGAACTATATACTTAAAAATGTTTGACTGTAAAGTTTATATTTTGTGTTTTTACCACAATTAAAAAAAGCAGTTGAGGCTAGAAAACAATTACTCTTTGAGTATATTATTTAAAGAAATATTAATTAAATGAAATTGGCCATTAAAAAAATAACAGTTGATCTAGACAGACATGATCATTGCTCTTGTGGAAACTTAGAATCACATGAACAAACAACAAGAAAAGAGAAAAAATCCAAGCAAAAGAGGTTGTGATTAGTTATAAATGAAACAAATAATGAATAAAGAATGAAGGCTTGGAGGAAGAGCAGCTATACTTTGGATAGGGTGGCCTCCTTTCTCTGAGATGCTAATGTACAAGGAGAATCCTAAAAGTTTTGAAGTAGATGCTTTTTATGAGAAAAAGAAAAAGGCTCTCTGACCTGTGGTGGCTCAGTGGATAAACTGTCTACCTCGAATGCTGAGGTCACCAGTTCAAAACTCTGGGCTTGCCCAGACAAAGCACATCTGAGAAGCAAGTAAGAGTTGATGCTTCCCGCTCCTCCCCCTACTTTTTTTTTTCTCTCTCTCTCTCTCTTTTTCTCTTGCTCTCTCTCTCAAATCAATTAATAAATAAAATATCTTTGGGAAAAAAAAGAAAGAGAAAGAAAAGAGCATACAGGGAAGTAAGCATAGTACATGCAAAAGCCCTTATAATAGCAAAATATGAGAAAGTTTAGGAAACTGAAAAAAAACCAATAGTTTAAAAACATAAATACAGGTACAGGATTGGTTGGAAATGGCTTGAATTTGAAAAGTTATCTTGGTCTCATTTATGCTGAGCCTCCTACATATTTAATATTGGATATAAAGTATGAGTAAGACAAGCAAATACCCTCCCTCATGAATCTCATACCCTTGTTAAGACAGTAAGACAAATACTTAACAAACTTAAAGGAAAACTTAACAAATACTTAACAGGAAAATTTAACTCAACCCATAAAATTCAAGTTATCTGATGTTATATAGAGTGATTGAAGAGGTACTTCAGATTTAATAGTTAGGGAAGCCTTTTCTAAGACAATAATATTTAAGCTATAATCTGAATGACAAGAGGGAGTCAGCAAGTCTGCATAAACAAAACAGCTATTAAGGTCTTAAAATAGGAAAAACTAGTTTTTTTGAAAACTAAAATGAAGACCAATGTGGCTGGATAATTGGAAGTAATGGTAAGATTGAATAGTGAATAAGACAATATTGAATAATAAAGTAGGACTCAGATCATGTAGGACTTTGAAGGATAAGGAAAGAGGTTGACTTTTATTCCAATAGATTTAGAATCATAAAGTCTTCAACTTTGACGGGACAGTAGAGCTTTGGGATTACAAGTCCCAATGAGATGGGTAGGGGTAAGTTTGAAGTATATAGTAAGGATTTAGAGACAAGATTCACAACAACATTTATTAGAAAATTTGATGCAAAAGAAAGTGAAATTTGAAGTTGACTTGAGAAGCATATGGAGTTATTTGTATAATTTTTCTTCTCAGAATAAATCAGCTGTTTTAGTGCAAATATGGGGAAACTATCTATTCTTCCCAGGTTTGGATTTTCCAGGAGAGTAGGATGGAATGAGCATGGGGAAAGGAATTGAATACATTTCAGTATTTTGAATGATAATAATAACCATAATATATCATGAAATTCTAAACCAGACAAATATAAATCAGCCAGAAAGAGATTATGAATAATGAGAATGCAGTGGTTTCAGTGGACTAAAGGTTTTGATGTTGGGGCAATCAATGACTTCAGTAAATTAGTTCAAATAGAACAGTGTGGCAGGAGAGCAGAGTTTTAGAATTATTTAAATTCTGCTGTTTCTGGTGACTAGATCCAAGATTTAGCTACAGAAATAGATACAAAAGCCTGACCAGGGGGTGGTGCAGTGGATAGAGTGTCGAACTAGGATGTGGAGGACCCAGGTTTGAAGCCCCAAGACCACCATCTTGAGCACAGTCTTATCTGGTTTAAGCAAGGCTCACCAGCTTGAGTCCAAGGTCACTGGCTTGAGCAAGAGGTCACTCAGTCTGCTGTAGTCCCCCTGGTCCAGGCACAAAAGAGGTAGCAATCATTGACCAACTAAAGCATCACAGCAAAGAATTGATGCTTCTCATCTCTCTCCCTTCCTGTCTGTCTGTCTCTATATGTCCCTCTCTTTGTCTCTTTGTCTCTATAACAAGATAAAAATAAAAGAAATGGATACATAAGATAAATTAGAACAAAAGGTCACTACAGTTGAAGTGAAAAAGCTGGAAGCTAAGATATTAATCTGAAGAGGGTAGTCACCAAGAATGATACATTAAGGACTAGAACTATTACATAAATGAAGAAGGAAGACCAGGAGGAAAATACTTGACAGCAATTATTTGAAATTTTGATTATGTATATCATAATATTTAAATCATGTTATAACTATCATGGTCTCTAAGTTTGAGCACATTTATTAAAAGCTGAGAGCAAACATTATGCAATATTTATGGTTACACTAAGAACTAATTACAAGTTATAAATAAATATGTGATTACTAATATCATAAGTAATTATTTAATTGTTATTAATGTTATTTATGCCAGGGTAAGAGTTGTATTGAATAAAAAGGTTGTTCAAAGCTCATAGATGCAGAGAGAAGCATGGTGGTTACCAGTGGGGGGAAGACAAGAAGGGTAAAGGGGTCAAATGCAAGGTGAGGGAAGTAGACTATACTTCAGGTAGTGAGCACACCATGTAGTTAGTATACAGATGTTGTATTATAAAATTGTACACCAGAAATTTGCATAGTTATTAACCAATGTTACCCTAATAATTTTTTTAGAAAGCTGTTCAGAGCACTCTTACCATTTCTCATAGTTGTTGAGAGAGTTTCATTAAAAAGGATTAGCTAAACTAAAAAACCAAAATTATCTGCATTAAACAAATTTCAAAAGATCTTTCCTTCAACTTCAACTAAGACTTCTTAGTTTAGAACTATGTACTCCTTAGTGGAGAGGTTATCCTAAGACATTCTTAGAGAGGGAAATGAATGATAATTACTAGGCTATAACTTATCAATTAAGACTTCATCTTAGTTCAAAGGAGGATAGTCTATTTTGGGGGAACCGAGCCTACCAAATGACAGGAATTTAACTTCTTTGTATGTGAAGTTTTTCATCATGAAATTTCTCTTACTCTAAAGAAGCACAGTTGAAGAGCATCTTGCCACATTTCATATCCCCAATAAGGCATGAAATAAAAACTCTCTTTATTCCCAAACATTAACCACAAAGTCAGTATATTCCAGAGGAACATATAAACAATAGTTTCTTCCCACTGGGGGAGTAATAGTGAGCACATTGCATTTGGATTTACACTTAAACTTAAGTATTGGTAGTCTTATTTGCTATATTACATTCACTAATTTACCTAAGCCACTAAGTCTTAGGTTCTTTTTTCCTCTAACAGCAATAATAATATTTTATTATCCTACTCACAAGGAAGTTGAAGTGAAATAAAATTGTTATATACAAAGAACTAAACATGTGGACTAGTAGTTATTGTTTTATTGGTGATGACAAAATTTCATCTCAAGGTATTGTTATGCAAGTCCTTCTAATTATTATTTCTTACTACAAGGTTGAAGAAAGAGTCTTACCTTAAGATCTTATACACTGGTTTAGAGAAAAGAGGTCATGTCTCTGGTATTATGTGTTGAGAAGCCCCCTAGAATCCCTATTTTCATTTTTAAAAAGTCTCATGTCTTGAAATTATACAGAATTTACTCTACTTTATAAAAACTCCAAGTCAGAACCTTTCCTAAAATTGTTGAAACTAAATAACTGAATTGAAATTGGGATTTTTGCTTTATCTGGAGAAAGAGGGGTGAGAACATTGACTAACACCCTGATTCTGTTTTTGAGCTGTCAGGTGACAAACATACCAAGTTTTACTTTTACAATCTAGAAACAAAGTAGTATTTAGATAAGACTGTATAGGTTTTAGATTTTTTTTTTTTTGGTATTTAGAAGTAACATGGTAGAAAATGCACAATAAGCAGTGTTTTGCTTAAACAATTTTATTAATGATTTATATTTAGACTCAATTTTGTTGAAAAGTCATTAAATTTTCTAAAATAAAATATTATGTTTAAGCATACACTGCAGTATAATAACATTGCCATAACTACATAAACAGCCAATGTCACTAAGACATAAATATATGGTAAGCTGTCTAAAGATAGATTACTCATTTAGAGTCGTATCTTATAGAGCACAACAGGAGAGAGAGAGAAAAGGAGGAGGAGGAGGGGCAGGGCAGGAGAGAGAAAAATGTGGCTTAAAGATGCATGTGATCCTGCTTCCTACTAGATTATCTGAATACCAAAGTCATGTATGTCTTTAGAATTTAATTCTGAAATGCTGGAAATAGATATTGAATTAAGACAGGAAGTAATTTAGAGTTTGATATAAAATTTTATCTTTAAGGGAAACAAAAGAAACCTACTTTAATAAGTGATATGTTAATGGATTTCCCCTGAAATTATACCACATATAAAACTTTTTTTAAATCTACTAATTTCCCATTCATCATTAGAAAGAACTATTATTTTTAAAACTATAAATAATATAATAATCAAGAAAGTTTTTACAGTTACTTTGCATGTGATGTATAATTTTTGATTAATCTTCTTATAAAATGTTTTTTGAGATTTTAAGTAATAACAATTTCTAGAATTGTTTTATATTTCCAAAATATGGTTATTATAATATATAACAGTTTTATCCAAGACATTATTATATTTCTTCATACATATAATAAAAGCCAATTAAAGTCAATTTATTGAGGCCTATGTTTATCCTGGCCAGCAAGACTTGCCTGAGGCCAAAATGAACCCATAAGAAGAAATAAGATGACATGAGTAAAAATAGAGGCTGACCAGTCTTTTATGCACAGAATTAAAAATAGAGTCAAATATTGTTTGTGCCCATTAATTAACCTATGAAGAAAGAAGTTTAACTTGTGTATTATATACCTATTGGTAAGCAATCACCTGTTTTCTGTAATGGGTGGGAGGAGGAGGAATAGGTAGGCAGATCATTATTATGTACAACCTTCTCATTATAATTTGTTTGGTAAAATGCATCTAGGAAAAGGATTACAATAGCATCTTCTAACTGTCATGAGTATTCCAGCTCCCATGACAATATTCCCCACTGAGAGCTCATAAATTTAGCATTCTGGATTTTTGTGTGTGTGGTGTGTGTGTACGTGTGTGTGTATGTGTGCATGTGCGTGTGTGTGCATGTGGTGCATGTGTATGTGTGTGTGTGTGTGTATGTGTGTGTGTATGTAGAAAATGCTCATCTTTGAGTTCTCTTGGGATAGTTTGCTGAACATCTCTTAGCAAGGTCTCATCCTTTTGCACTGTGAAGACTTCATGTTGAAAAATGTTTAAGTAAAATGTAAAAACCTATGATAAGCTCATGGTAACAAGACATTCTGTAGCCCATTTTTATTGAAAAGGTGACTGAAAACCTTTTTTAACCTTTAAAGCAAAATTTTGTTCTACCAAGAATATTATGAGATTAAGACATTACTTTTTATCACAAGTTAGGGCAGTATAATAATTTGTGGGGTTTTTTTTTTCTGTGGACAACTACAAATAGATTAATTGCCTCCATATAACAAAATTATTATATAGCAAGGAGTTCTTAATTTCTAATACAATTAAAGCAATAATAAATTTAGAATAATAAGTGGGTTCTGGCATACTAATGTACAGTAAGCCAATAGATATTTAGTATTTTTTATTTCTATATTTGGTGCATAAAAACCTTTAAAACTTTACAACTTCATTAATTAGGTTGTAGGTCATTTTTTGTTCATTCCTTCACCATCCTTATGCCTCCTTGAGCCCTGCATTATTGACATTTAATTGACCTCACTGTGTGCTGTAGACACAAATATTAAGAAGCCACCAAAAAATTCAAATAATCAAGATGAATAACATTTTAATGAAATTTTTAAAAGAAATAAAATTAATGGAAGAAATCATGAACAATATATCAAATAAATAGGATATTAACATTACTGATTTTTCCTTTTGCTTCAGGCTCCAGAATGGCTCAATACCACATATCTCAAAATTATGTATTGCGTTATTTTAAACTCTGGCTAAAATTTTCATTAGAAGAATATATTAGATGGCTTATAAAATTGTTAGAAATTTAAAGAACTAAGCTCAGAAAATGGATATAAAGTAAAAATTTTAGGCAGCAAGGTAAGTAGCACTGTATCAGTTTGATTATCATGTGATTATTATCATCTTTCTTACTGAATATTTCATTACTAAACTCTGCAATACATGATATTTTGAGGTACTCCTGCATCTTTGTATCACGCCTCTGGATTTAAGTTCCTGGGTAAAAAAAAAAAATTATGCAGAGCCCAGGACTGATGCAGGTGTCTTAGTTTTTAGAAATTAGATAGAGTTAAAACTTTCTTCCTGTCAAGACCCCACAATAAAGGACTCCACTGAAAAAAGAATTCTATTTATTTGTGAGATAGCAATAAAATCGTCAGTGTCTATTACATTCATTATTATCTGGAGCCCTTAATTGTATCAAAGTGAAAGCCCATTATTGCCAGGTATCTAAGAGAAAGGATAAAAATATAGAAACAGACAAATAGAGAAGTGGTATTACAAGAGCATTAAACTGGTTATGTACATTTCTAACTCCTCAATAATGTCAAAAACTTCAGCTAGAACAGTAAAAAGAGTTTAAACAAATAGGAAAACAAAAATATTCCTGAAAGAGTAATAGGTCATTGTGTTGGTATTGGAAATTAGAATCACTCGTGTGGTGCTCAAAAAAATTTTGTTTACTGGTGAAAAACCATATAAATTCAATGGACTGTAGATAAAAATTCAATAGAAAATACTACCTTTTATCCAATTATTATAGATATATTAAATAGGTTATTCAGAATTGTGTATGCATATGAGGTTAACTATATATTAACAAGCAGCCACCTTAAGGTGCATAATGATGCTGGTTATTCTTCTTCGGTAAAACAAATATACAAGAAAAATTGCTCCCCAAAATCAATTCGAGGCCCTGGATATTGATTAAAGAAAATCAACAATTAGAAGCATTTATTCATGTTTGAAAAACTATTTGAAATTTGTGGGGGGAAAAAACTGAGTGTGCAGCCTTCTTACCTAGGCTTCCGCAGTCCATTCAAACTCAACTGTTGCACTAGTTTCATGGTTTTGCTGTGAAAACCAGCAGTGTTGCTATGAGAAGGACACACTTGATTTGGAGTAGAAAGCAAAAACCCATGACTGGCAGCATGTCCAGTAAAAGTAGAAAATACTACAGGGAGTGATGGAAAGTATCTGCAGCTCTGTTAGCCTAAAGCTGCTGTCCCTGTTTGGGTGGAGGTGAGATTCACCAAGTGGAAAATCCTGAAGATAAGAGAGCCCAGAAAGGTTGGCTTTATAAACTCTCTACACTGTTTAACTAGGAAATGATATTATTCATGCATGAAGAACCCTAGGAAGGTCCAGTGGAAAGTAAAAGTCAAAACATACTTGAGACCTGACTGAATTTCAAACAGCTTCCCAACTCACAGGCACATGTGTAAACATTGGGTGTAAATTTTACAAACTCACCATGTTTGAACACAACCTTTGCCTAAATAATTGGTTGAATATTAAGCTATGCAGCCAGAAGATACTCTTTAGCATACTAAACTAAAAAATAAAACAAACAAACAAAAAAAGAAATATAAATCTGAGTATAGACATCAGTGACTACTATAAAGAAAACATTCAAGAGATTAACTCCAGGCAAGTTAAAAAGATATCATACTCCAGATTTGCCACAATATATCCAATCTAATCCAAAACATCTAAATCTCAACAAAATATGCATGCAAACAATCAAACAACACACTCTAGACAAATGCAATTTATGGTCAGAGAAAGAAAGAAAGAAACAAACAAACAAAAAACAGTCAGTATGAACTGATTCTGAGTCCAGATATTGGATTAAACAAATAAGAACTTGTGGCCCTGGCCAGTTGGCTCAGTGGTAGAGTGTCGGCCTGGCGTGCAGAAGTCCCGGGTTTGATTCCTGTCCAGGGCACACAGGAGAAGCGCCCATCTGCTTCTCCACCCCTCCCCCTCTCCTTCCTCTCTGTCTCTCTCTTCCCCTCCCGCAGCAGAGGCTCCATTGGAGCAAAGATGGCCTGGGCGCTGGGGATGGCTCCTTGGCCACTGCCCCAGGCGCTGGAGTGGCTCTGGTCGCAACAGAGCGATGCCCGGGAGGGGCAGAGCATTGCCCCCTGGTGGGCAGAGCATCGCCCCCTGGTGGGCGTGCGGGGTGGATCCCGGTCGGGCGCATGTGGGAGTCTGTCTGACTGTCTCTCCCCGTTTCCAGCTTCGGGGGAATACAAAAAAAACAAACAAACAAACAAAATAAAAACAAACAAACTTGAAAGAAGCTACTATAAATAAAGAATTATAACAACTGTTTAAACCAGGGGTAGTCAACCTTTTTATACCTACCGCCCACTTTTGTATTTCTGTTAGTAGTAAAATTTTCTAACCACCCACTGGTTCCACAGTAATGGTGATTTATAAAGTAGGGAAGTAACTTTACTTTATAAAATTTATAAAGCAGAGTTACAGCAAGTTAAAGCATATAATAATAATTACTTACCAAGTACTTTATGTCGGATTTTGCTAAGTTTGGCAGAATAAATTTTTATAAAACTATTTACTATAGTTAAATATTATCTTTTTATTTATACTTTGCTCGCTCTGCTACTGCCTACCATAAAAGCCGGAATGCCCACTAGTGGGCGGTAGGGACCAGGTTGACTATCACTGGTAA
Source organism: Saccopteryx leptura (assembly GCF_036850995.1). Lineage (NCBI taxonomy): Eukaryota > Metazoa > Chordata > Mammalia > Chiroptera > Emballonuridae > Saccopteryx > Saccopteryx leptura. Next base: position 174,431,616 of record NC_089504.1, on the reverse strand, counting down.
ACACTGAAAAAAGTGATGACAAAAAAAAATAGAGAATCTCAGTAAATAAATAAACTTAAAAAATATATTCTAAAATGGAAAAGTATAATAAATGAAAAATTCACTAGATGGTTTCAAAAGCAAACTTGAGAGGGCAGAAGAAAGCATTAGTGAACTGAAAATAGAAGTTATCCTATTAAAGAAAAGAGAAAGAGAAAGATTAAAGAAAAATGACAGAACCTCAAAGACATGTGAGAAAAGATTAAGCCAGACAGCATTTTAATATGGGAGACTGTACACTTACATGAATATATGTTATGGTATATAAATTTCACCTCCACAAAGCTTACCTTTTAAGTCTCCAAGAATTTCTGCTGTCTTTTCCATTAATACATATTATTAATTTAACTTTTTATACTTGTCTATTTTATGCTGAAAAAATATGTAGAGAGAGTGGTGAAAAGATAGACATAATCTTTTTAAAAATTATTTATTCATTTTAGAGAGGAGAGAGAGTGTGAGAGAGAAAGAGAGAGAGAGAGAGAGAAGGGGGGAGGAGCAGGAAGCATCAACTCCCATATGTGCCTTGACCAGGCAAGCCCAGGGTTTTGAACCAGTGACCTCAGTGTTCCAGGTCGACACTTTATCCACTGAGCCACCACAGGTCAGGCAGACATAATCTTTATGAAATTGGGGTGTGAGGTAAATATTCATCAGAATTGCATGGAACAGGAAGATTTCTTTACCTGAAAAAAATACATAAAATATTTTTAATAAATTATAAATTAAACATGAATTTTATGTTTCAGTTACTTTTTTGTATTGGTATATATTGGCATAGGACTTTCACAAACATGGTTTTGTATAAAACCACCCCTCAAAATGAGGGTTTATTTTTATTTTTTGATTGATTTTTAGAGAGAGAGAACAAAGAGAAAGAAACATTGATTTGTTGTTCCACTTTTTTATGCATTCATTGGTTGAATTTTGTATGTGCCTTGACCAGAGATAGAACCTACAAATTTGGTGTATCAGGACGACACTATAACCAGCTGAGCTACTTGGCCAGAGCTGAGGTTTTATTTTTTAAACCAGTTTTTTTTTTTTCAGGTTAAAAACAAAAGTGAACTCCATAACCACTGTCAGTTTTCTAGTCTCAGACACCAACATCATCATCCTGATTTGTTTCAACATCTTTCAAACTATTTGTCCCAATCTTTTATGTTTGATATTCTACCAGGTCTTACCTAGTATTTCAGTCAATACCAGTTCATTGTCACCCTTGTTGTTCAAACTTTTTTTGCTGAAGTGTTCTCTCAATCCTTGGAAATATACTTCAGGCTGTTTGCATCATCCTTTCTCTCTTGAGTATACTATACCCTATGGTAACTTCTTCTTTGTTAATAGCTACTTCATATCTCAGATTTCTCCACAAATATTACAATTTTATATTAGGTATGAATATTTTTGCTTTGCCTGATCTGTGGTGGTACAGTGGATAGAGCCTTAACCTAGAATGATGAGGTCACTGCTTCAAAACCCTGGGTTTGCCCACTCAAGGTACATATGAGAAACAACTACTATGAGTTGATATTTCTTACTCCTACCCCCTGCCTTTCTCTCTCTCTATCATCTCTCTAAAACCAATAAAATAAAATCAAAGAAAGAAAGAAAGGAAGGAAGAAAGAAAGAAAGAAAATATATATTTTTAAAAATAGAATGTTTTGCTTTATGAGATATGATAATTGATTAAAGGTCACTTGGCAGTTCCTTGAAAAATTAAGAATAGAGCTACCATATGATCCAGAAATTTCCCTACTGGGTATCTACCCCAAAACTTGACAATATTACTACACAGAGACATATGCACTCCCCTGTTCATCACAGCATTATTCACTGAAGTTGATATATGGAGACAACCAGTGTCCTTAAATAGTGAATTGGATAAAGAAGATGTGGTAAATATATACAATGAAATACTATTCAGCCATAAGAAATGATGACATATTGCCATTTATGGCAATATTAGTGGACCTTGAGAACATTATACTAAGTGAAACAAGTTAAATCAGAAAAAGATAAGCCTGACCAGGCAGTGGCGCAGTGGATAGAGCATCGGACTGGGATGCGGAGGACCCAGGTTCGAGACCCCAAGATCACCAGCTTGAGTGCGGGCTCATCTTGTTTGAACAAAGCTCACCAGCTTGGACCCAAAGTCACTGGCTTGAGCAAGGGGTTACTAGGTTTGCTGAAGGCCCCACGGTCAAGGCACATATGAGAAAGAAATCAATGAGGTGTTGCAACGAAAAACTAATGATTGATGCTTCTCATCTCTCTCTGTCCCTGTCTATCCCTCTCTCTGACTCTGTCTCTGAAAAAAAAAAAAAAAAAAAAAAAAAAAGGAAAGGAAAGAAAGAAAGAAAGAAAAAGCTAAGATTTATATAATTTTACACATAGGTGAGATATAAAACTGAGACTTGAGTACATAGATAAAAGTGAAATGTTTACCAGGGGTTAGGAGGTAAAGAGGAACAAATACACAGTGATGGAAATGATTTGAATTTGAGTGATGGGCACACAATGCAATCAACTGTTCAAATGCTATAGAAATGTTTACCTGAAACCTATGTACTCTTATTAATCAATGTCACCCATTAAATTTAATTTCTAAATAAAAAGATAAGTCACTTTGAAAAGGCTGGTGTTGTATTATAGTAGTGCTTACTATTATTAGTTTAACATCTCAATTATGCCTTTGGTTCTCTTGGTATATCCTTCAGTATAATAAGATGGTTCTTGCAACTAAGCCTCACATCTTCTTGCAATTCCAAGGTAGAAAAAAAGGAAGTGGAGGGTGGGGCAGAAAAATATTTTTCTAATAGAGAGATAACAATATTTTCATCAAACTCCCAGCAAGCAACTTCTTTTACTTCATTCAACAGAATTTAACAAATGACAAGGGATTAAAAAAAGTACATTTCCAGCAAAATGAATTTGCATCATCATCTGTCTGGGTATTTTGCCACCCAGAACAAATTCAATTTCTCTCATTAGAAATGGGAGAAAAAGGTATGAGTTGACATACCATCAGTGTCTGCCATCAGTTACCAGCATACATTTGTTTTTATAGTAATTTAATTTCTGTTGGTCTTTTTCATGAGACTCTACATGCTACAAGGTTATGGGCTTGAGATGATTTGCTCAGCATTATTTTCCCAGTACATTACATTATAAAAATACAAATAATCTCCTTAATGTAGTCATTGTATAAATACAGATTTCAGACAGTAATATTAATGGATAAGAAAACAATATTTTTAAATCAATTATTTTTTACTGGGATTATCCTCCTCCACCCCCAGAGGATATTTGGCGATGGCAGTACACATTTTGGTGATCACAATAAAGAGATGCTGCTGGCATCTAGTGAGTAGAGGTCTGAAATTCTGCTAAACATGCTGCAATTCATAGGTGACCACTATAAAAAAAACCTGTTCCATTCAAACTGACATATCAAATTGACTCTATGTCAAAGTACACAAGATGAAAAGCCATTGTTTAAACTTATTTAATTTAATTCATAATATTTTGAAGAAACTGAAAAACAGCTTCAGCAAACACTTTTCTTATTTTCCCTTCATACCATCCCTCTACTTATCTCTTTCTGATGGAAAGAAAAGAAATAAAATATATATTGACTGTAAAAGGATAAGAATGGATACTACATTCATTACTGCCTCTGATTGAGGTTAGGGAGTTCGAGACCAGCAGGTATTTAGAACAGACAGGTATTTGTGTAACAGGCATTTCATGACTTGATACACATTTCCTCATATCCTATTGCCTGCATTTGGGAACCTGTATTCAAGGCAAAGTGAGCCTCTTTTCTACCTATAGAAAACCTGCTTAAGTTCTACTTCCTATTCAAGAAGTCAAACACAACAGAAAAAACAAAACTAATAGTACTTTGTGTTGTGAGAACCATTAATTTATAAAATATGGATAATATTTATTCATAATTATATTAACCAATAAGAATAAACAAGATGATATCATTCCCACCTAATAAAGATCAAGGAATTTTAAGACAGAAGGCCCCGTAAGACTAAAAACCTTGCCAAAAATATATAGGGAATACTTTAAAGTAGACTTTAGTCATCCTTATTATTCTAACACAGCTTCACTGATTGTATTATTTTCCTATGCAGCTGTGACAAACAACCACAACTGGGTGGCTTATACAACAGAAATATGTTGTATGACATCTGGAGTCCAGAAGTCTGAAATCAAGGTGTCAACCGGACTGCCCTTAGTCTGGAGACTCTAGGGGAGAATTCCTCTCTGCCTTACCAGCTTCTAGTTGCTATCAGAGGTTCTCTCCTCAGCTGTGGCCACATGGCCCCATCCTCTGCCTCTGTTTTCATACCACTTTTCTCCTCTGTGTCTCCTAGAAGGCTACTTATTGGATTCAGGAGGCTATCCGATAATCCCGGATAATTTTATCTCAAGATTCTTAACTTAATTATACCTTCAAATATCCTTCTTCCAAATAAGGTAACATTCATAGATTCTAGTGATTTAATGTACATATCTTTGGGAGAGTCATTTTACCCTACCACACTAATTATTTGAAATTATTCTTTTATTTTGAATAAGCGTTTTTTAAAGATTCCATACTTAAGTCACTTGATCCATAACAAAGCTAGTTTTGATTAATAATATGGCTCACGCTTACAGGTCTATATCTAGATTAACTGTTAGTCTCTACTACTAGGTGTATTGCTATTGGGATATTTTTTCTCTTATTTATCTGGCAGATTCCATGTTTATTTACTCTTAGTCAGAGGTGGGTTTAATGGCAGGCGCATCGGGTACGTGCCCAGGGCCCCGATTTCTGAAGGGCCCCACAAAACTCCAACTTTACACTTTTTTCTAATGACAGGGACCCAATATTTTCTACTGTAACTAGGGCCTCAACTGACCTTAATCTACCTCTGCTCTTAATATCATCTGGATTATTCTTTTACATTAATAATATTACAGAACCCTGACTAGGTGGTGGTGCAGTTGATAGAGCATCAGCCTGGGACACTGAGAACCCAGGTTCAAAAACCCAAGGTTTCTGGCTTGAGCACAGGCTCACCAGCTTGAGCGCAGGGTCGCTGGCTTGAGCATGGGATCATAGACATGACCCCATGGTTGCTGGCATGAGCCCAAAGGTCTCTGGCATGAGCCCAAACGTCACTGGCTTGAAGCCCAAGGTATTTGGCTTGAGCAAGAGGTCACTGGTTCAACTGGAGCCCCACCCCCACCTGGGTCAAGGCAGATATGAGAATGAACTAAAATGTCACAGCTAGGAGTTGATGCTCCCTTTATGTCTGTCTGTACCTTTCTTTCTCTTTCTGAAATCAAAACAAACAAACAAAAACAATATTACAGAACATTAAGATCTAATCTACATCATTGTGTTCCAATGCTGAAACCTTTGTTTTGGAAATATATATTATGGTTCCTGAGTTTCTAATGTCTTCTGATTTTCTAATTTCTCTTATTGTTAAAAACTAACATATTTTTGGCAAAGACTAACAAATATGTTTCCTCTGTGACTCTGACCACATACAAAAGATTGAAGTGATTAACATCATGGTTAAATATCTTACTTGCTCAAAGATATTTCAACAGAAAGAAAGTAACTACATTATGTGGGAAAACTATGGTATAACAAGTTATGTTTTACTGGCAATTTTGTGTTGTTTTTTTTAAGCCATTACAAAATTGAAGTAAACCTGAGATAAGAGTTAAGACTCTACTCATGGCTTTGAAATCATTTCTGCAGTTGCAAGGCAATCATTTGGAATGGAACTGGGCTCCCCACTGTCAGGGAGGAATAGGAGAGTTGCTGGATTTAAAGTGTTAAACCATGTAAGACAATGAAGGGATTGGTTAATAGGGCTTCTTCATAAGTGATCCCTCTCTGTGTAAAGAGGAACTGTGTCTTATAACCTTGTTAGAGAACAGAAACAGAATGAGGAACATATTGGTGGATGTAAGCCTAATGCAAATATAAGAGCAAAGGCTTTGTTAATTAAGGTGGCAGCTGAGGATAGCACATACAGCCATAGGGGCTTGTGTGATGCCACAGTGTCTGATCGACATGAGAAATATGCTACAGGTCATATCTGAGAATAAAAGTTTGTCCTAGAATACCAAAAGCAATTCCATTATTTTCATAGCAACAAGATGAAAATATTTGTCAAAATTGGGTGAGCTGAGAGCTAGGAGTATGGACTGTTCTGATTTTAAAATTTTAAAGGAGGTCATTATCAATTCTGAGGGCCAGAAAATAAGGTCTGAGGTAGCATCTGGGATGAGATTATGTAGAAATTAAGCAAGGTCTTCAAAAATAATAATCCATTGCCAACAATAGCAGCTTCTCCTAGAAACTGACATAGCTTTTTTTTGTTTTTGTTTTCAACAGAGGAATGGGCTAAATTGACTTAAGGAATTTTGATGTGAGTGTTGAGTGTCCTGAGATATTTCATATTCTAAAGTAAGGAACGCTTGTCTGCATCCACTGATGTCTATACTGAGATACTTGCTCACCTTGCTCAGCTCTTGCCTTTAGAATTAGAGAACCAGTGAGAACATCCTGCTTAGTTTGGTTATTGAAAGGCAGAAACCATGGGATGAACTGAAAATACGAGGCTGGTGTATTCAAAAAAAGTTTGATTTTATAAATGTCTGGATGTAAGTATACAAGCGGGCTGAGACCAACCCAAAAAAGTGTCAGCCCCAAACTGTAGAAGAGCATTAGATATAGGGAAGTAGCTGGCATAGGGTTTGTGCACCCAGACAATCTCAGATTAATTTATTGGGGTTCTGTGGCCTTGGTTACTGATTTAATGAGGGGAATTCGGTTGCAGAGACACATGTTCTTTGTTGTAGCATAGACTTGGTGTCCTTTTTTGGGTTTTTTTGTGACAGAGACAGAGAAGGAGACAGGGAGAGGGACAGACAGACAGGAAGGAAGAGAGATAAGAAGCATTAATTCTTCCTTGTGGCACCTTAGGTGTTTATTGATTGCTTTCTCATATGTGCCTTGACCAGGGGCTACAGCAGACCGAATGACTCCTTGCTCAAGCCAGCGACCTTGGGGTTTCTAACCTGGATCCTCTGAGTCCGAGTCTGACGTTCTATCCACTGCACCACTGCCTGGTCAGGCCAGACTTGGAGTCCTTGGGAAATTCTAAAGACAGCCAAGAATTCAGAAATGTCCCTGGAGTAGCTGGGGGCCTGAGACTGTGAGCCTGCTTTCACAAACAGCTATTGTGATTTAAGGCTCCCCTAATGGCCAGGTTTCTCCCCAATGCAAACTTTTTTAGATATTTTTGTGAAGGTAAGTTTTTGTTACATTTCAAAGTGAAGGCCAGGCAGCTAATAGGAGAAAGAATAACAAGCAAATTAACTCTATCTTTACAAAATGTTTGGGTGAGGGGAAATGAGTTTTATAGGGGTTAATTTAACCCTAATATTTATAGATTGTCAACATACTGAAAAAAATGGAGCCTTGGATAAGGACAGAGTCTAAACCAGCTTTCAGGACTTAGAAAAAAATTGGCTGAGGGTGGGAGAGCTCACAATATCCCTGAGGTATGCAAGTTTATGTTGATTGTAAATGCAAAGAGAAATTGTGAGTCCAGTGCAATGAAATTAGAAGGCTGAACAAGTATCAATTACTGTAAATCAAGCTGGCTCACCAGTACCTGAGATGAGAATAGTAGTTGGATTAGGAACTACAGTCTGATGAGGAATTGCAAAAATATTTATGGCTCTTGGATCTTGGCATAAATCAGTAGATTTGATTCTCAGCTGCATCAGATTTCCTTCCTTTCATTACTGGCAAGATTCAGGTATTGCAGGGTAAGAGAGTAAAGACAAGAACACTCTGCTCTGTGATAGATTTGATTCCTTGTTCAGCGTCTTGAGAGAGAAAGTGTTGGACTAGTTAGTAATGAGTCAGGTGTATTCCTTTTCCAGAAAATATGCATGAGCTCTGCACTCAGTAGCAATCCAACCTCAAATGCATGTGAAGCCCTGAGACTAATTAGGACATCTTTTAAGTTTTATACTCTTCAGAGGATTTTAATTTGAGATAGGTTTCCCTTAGGAAAGGAAGTAAGTTTAAGATTTGATCTGAAGGCAGGAGAATATACTTTCTTGTTATATTTTGTGCTGGCATTAAATTTACATAACAAGTGTCTACCTAAAAACTTTATTGAAGAGGAGTCAGAAACTAGTAAGAATGATATGAGGACCTATGAATTTTGAGGTGGCCTGAAATATGGACAATAAAATAGGGTTACCCAGAGACTCTGACAACTTGAGCAGAATTAGAGGTTATGAGCAGAGATAAGTCCTTTTAGCCAATAGAAGAGAAAGTTGCAGTAGAATAATTTAAGAAGTACAAATCCAAAAACTATGTTTTAAGTTTAATGGTGTGTCATGGGGTGCACCTGTGAATTGACTGATCTGACTGGATGAGAAATTTTCCCACAGAGAGGAAAAACAGATCCTTGAGGATGTTGAGATCTGGGGAGATCATATGGAAGCTTTAAGTGCAGAACAATTGTTTTCCCATTGACCTGGCCTTTTATAATATCTGAATATATCTTGAGATGGGTAGGGGATGTTCTATGGTTGATTTAATAAATAAATAAATAAATAAATAAATAAATAAATAAATAAATAAATAAGGATAGGTATTTAGTTACCCTTAGAATCACAGTTTTTCTTTTTAAAGACTCAATATGCAAGGCAAGGACTCCTCATTTTAATTCTTTTTATCTACTGTTTTTCTGCAAGCTCTTTTCAAAGAATTAGAAAGTAGCTTCAATAATAATACTGGAAGATTATCCTAAAGCCAACCACTTCAGTTTGAATTTGTCCTTTTATATCAGGGAGATTTCTATATTCTGGGGATTTGGAATTTAATGTAGTGTGCCTTTGAAAACTTTGTATAAAAGTATTCCACAAAGATCATGGGATATTCCCCTTCTTTCTGAGTGCATATTTTTCCCTTATACTCATTCATTTTGGGTGAAAGGCATCTACTATTTCTTCTTGAATACTAGCTTCCACCTGATTCATTTGAAGGAGGACCTGGTAAAAGTTCTGACCATCTGTTTCCTCTTTTAGGGAGGAAAGCTTCCCCAGGAGACTGTCTGACTTGTTTTAGAACTAGAATATAATCATAGGTGGAAAGAACACCCCTTATTAACCAGTTGTGGTCCCTGTAAGTGAGGTTGCAAATGGCCATTAATCTTTCTAACTTTTCTCTAACTATGGTAGGGCTTTTCAAAAGTGGGAGTAAAAGGCTATGCAATTTAAAAGATGGACTGCTATCCAAAGGACGTGAATTCATTGTGGTGGGGGTCCAGTATACATCCACAGAGGACATTTCATAGAAAAACCTGGAGCTGATCAAGTTTGATTATAGATACCCAGAAAGGTGGAATTATAAGGGGCAGCAAGATGACCGCTGTCACATGGCCCCAGGGTGTTGATCAAAGGTATTTCCTGACCATTAACATTTACATCAGTAATGTGTGTATCCAGTCCTAGAATACTCTCTGTGAATTTTGTGAAGAAAAAAAGTGGTCAGTTAGGTGTTTAAGAAATTTTCTGGGGAGGTCAAAAGTGTTTCAGGGATTAAAGAATTTGTTGAAGAGGTAGGGCTGGATTTAGGGAGGAGAATATGAGCCAGGGATTCAGAGAACAAGAAAGTCATCTGGAGGACTAGTGATGGTTGGGGAAAATGAGAGTATACTGTGGATGTAGATTTTGACTTTTGTTCTAATTCTGATATATTCTTTAATCTCATAAGGATTCACAGGTGCTTTTGTGTTCCTCTTTCCATTTCATCTTCACACAGGTACCAATAGGCCAACTGTTTAGGACAGGGGTCCCCAAACTATGGCCTGTGGACCACATCGGGCCCCTGAGGCCATATCTGGCCCCTGCCACACTTCTGGAAGGGGCACCTCTTTCATTGGTGGTCAGCATCTGCATCCTGTGCTCACTGGTGTCGCTTACGTACAGTACTACTTCCAGTGACACAGGACGCATGCCTCATGGCTCCGGAAGTGCGTCATATCACTTATACGGCTAGCAGTGACAAATATGGAACCAAACATTGACCATCTCATTAGCCAAAAGCAGGCCCATAGTTCCCATTGAAATACTGGTCAGTTTGTTGATTTAAATTTACTTTTTCTTTATTTTAAATATTGTATTTGTTCTTGTTTTGTTTTTTTACTTTAGAATAAAATATGTTCAGTGTGCATAGGGATTTGTTCATAGTTTTTTTTATAGTCCGGCTCTCCAACAGTCTGAGGGACAGTGAACTGGCCTCCTGTGTAAAAAGTTTGGGGACCCCTGGTTTAGGATGAGAGCTCTCTAGAATTTTTTCAAATAGAAGTTTTTTCCAAATCAAAGGGTCCATCATTCAGACACTAAAGAGCAGAATCTTTAAAGGTATACCCATTCCAATAGTGACTTAATCTAATAGGGCTTTCCATAGAAAGACCAGGGGTAGTGTTCCAGATTTAGAACACATTTTTATCATGAATGAGACACCCCTAAAGTGGCTGCAGCCCCTATGATCACAAAGATAGCCAAAGATAGCAAAGAGCCTCAGTGTCACCAGTAGTTAAGAATGGTGTTTGTGAGAACTTGTGTCTCCAGTCTTCCACAAAAGTAAGATGGCTTCAATCACAAAGCTAACAATCTGTGATATAGGGCACCTGGTACTGATATAAGACTTCTCCAGCACTGACAGGCAATAAGGATAAAGATGGAAAAAGCCACTTGTGGGCTGAGATACCTTACTAAGACAAACTCACCTAGAGCTGACAAGATCAGACAAAGAAAATGCTGCTAGTGCACTTTGTTTCCAGTTCCTAGTCTGATGGCCAGCTACTGATACAGGCCCAAAAACCTGTGCCTTTGGCCCTGGCTAGAAGAAACCAGGTTACAAGCCAAGTGCTCTGGATACAAAACAAGGTGAAAGGAAGGCCCTGGCTGGTCAGCTCAGTCATGTAGAATGTCCTCTTGAAACACCAAGATTGAGGGTTCTTTTCCTGGTCAGGGCACAAATGGGAAGTGACCAGTAAATACACAACAATGTAGAACAAAAAATAAATGCTTCCTCCTCTGTCTCTGTAAAATAAATGAATTAAAAGAAAGAATAGGAAAAGTAGAATCTCATCCAGTCATTTTATTGATGATCCACTACAAAGTTTACTCAAACAGACTCCAATTCAGTGATAACTGAAAACTTACCAGTCTGTGAGGCCAGCTCAACAGTAGACTGATAAGAGTCATGCCTATGTTCTACGCTATGATAGTTCTTCTTATGAAACATAGCACAAAATACAGAGACCAAGAAAAACATTTTCCATTGTATCTGGTAAGGAAATGATCAGTTAAAATACTATACAAAACAAAAAGCACAAGTCATTTCATTTTGGCTGGCTTTTTCAGATGTCTCCAAAGTCTCAAAATCTCAAAGTGAGTAGGATATCCCAGACAATAATATCTTATTCTTGTCACCATAACTGGAAGGGATAAAAAAAACAAAAAACATAGAACATGTCCTCTACTTCCTTAGGTACTGTAGTTGGGGCCTATGAATTGAATTTATATAAAACAGATTAACAGGAGAAAAGCAGACAGACCTCATTAATATTTTTATGTGCACACAAGAACTTTTATTAGAAAAATACAGACATGAAGAATCAGTACCAGGAATGATAAAATCATGGAGACATGACAAGGCAAAGGGAAAAATTGCTAAGTATCTATGGGTGAAAAATTGTGGGAGAATGGCTTAGAAAACATAAGAAAATAAATGGAAGATAAGGCTTATTTTATTTTATTTTATTTTTATTTTATGACAGAGACAGAGAGAGAGACAGAGAGAGGGACAATAGGATAGACAGACAGGAAGGGAAAGATGACAAACATTAATTTTACATTGCAGCTCTTTGTTGTAGCTTCTTAGTTGTTCATTGATTGCTTTCTCATATGTGCATTGACTGGGGGGCTACAGCAGAGTGAGTGACCCCTTGCTCAAGCCAGTGACCTAGGGCTCATGCCAGTGAACTTAGGCTTCAAGTCAGCAACTTTGGGCTCAAGTCAGCGACTATGGGGTCATGACTATGATCTCACGCTCAAGCCAGTGACCCCTGAGCTCAAGCTGGTGAGCCTGCACTCAAGTTGGTTGAGAACACGCTCAAGCTCGTGTCCTCAAGGTTTTGAACCTGAGTCCTCTGAGTCCCAATCCAATATTCTATCCACTGTACCACAACCTGGTCAGGGAATAAGGCTTATTTTATAAATTTGTTTGCTAATATCCATTTCAACATTGTCCCTAACCTCCAATAACAGAAATGCTCTTTCTTTCCTAGTGCACATATAGCACCTTTTGCATGGAAAATTTTATGAACTGCTTTTATGTAGAAAGGGGGAAGCCTGAGAACCCTTCCAGCATCTATAATTTCTCAAGTGTCTTCAACTCAAAATGATCAGTTTGCCAAAATGGCATATTTTGAGGTGTTGTATTTTCTGAACCTTTTAACACATACACACAATCTTGGGTTTATTGAAGATTTTATTGAGAGTGAAAAACTTAAAAGGTTAATTTGACTTGTGTAGGCAATATAGCACCTAAAAAGGCAAAAATATTTGTTCTGGTTTATTAGCTTAAAAGCAAATATTTTTATATGAAGAGGTACATTTTTAAAGAACTATGAGGGAGTTTGCTGCCCAAATTCTGTTCCTATATAAGAGGATTTATGCTAATACCTCTGTTGAGAAAACAAGTGTGTTACAAGTGTGTTAGCCTTGCTCGCTTTGTACTTTGCCTGATGGGTGCATGAGAATGGATATAAGGCCAGGGGCCACTGCTATGTAGCCATTCACATGCAGGTTCTCATTGAATTTGGACAGATGGTAAAGAAACAGTGGAGCCAAAAAATTGTGGGCCATTCCTTTATTAAGTCTTGCACCAGCCAACAAGCAAACATTCAGGACTCCCAAAGCCATTGACTCGTTCTTCAGTTCCACAACCAGGAGAATCTTCTCCAGTTTATCCCAGAATCAAAGGCCCCAGCAGTCTCAGTGGAGCTCGCAAAGCTCCTCACCTCTGGTTCCTCATTTGCACACCTTCTCCTCCGCACAAACTGGCTTCTTCAGCACTCTGCATCATCTCTTTTCTCACTCTGTAAACATGGCTTCTCTCTCTCTCCCTGCCAACATGGCTTCTTTCTCAGGACCCTTCTCCTTCTCTTTTCAAAACTTTCTGGCCTGAAAACCTCTCCTCCAGCAAACATTAGCAAAACAATGGCCCTTCCCAAGCAGGAACATAATTTGAAATTTCACAGATCCACTTATACCTGGCGCTGCCCAGCTCCCAATGCAAACTATAAGCGAGCAAACATAAAAATCATATTTTACAAACTTATTTGACCAACAACGGGGCAGCACCATGTGTGTATAGTCTATGTAAGGCAATCAGTGCTTATCCTCAGGGCAGCAGATTGTAAATTGCAGATTGCCTGCCAACATCAGGAAGGGGTCATTACCTGCTATTGTTTTCTAGAGTAGGTGTGGGTCAAATAAGTTTGCAAATATGTACATGTTTGCTCACTTATACTTTGCATTGGGTGTGGGAGACAGGCTGTAAGCAGGCAGGGTTGTTATAACCTGAGGCTTAGTTTTAAGACTAAGCCTTTCCCACCCTGACTGTTGCATGATAGAGGGTGGTGCACTCTTATGAGGAATCCTATTATGCCTCAGATAAATGACTTTGTATCATAGACTTCCTTGTTTGTATATTGGAATAAAGGTTTTGATTTCTACACTATAAAATGGGGCAGAGGAGCCCATGCTAGAAAAGAGCAGAGAAAGACCACAAGGAGGAGAGGAGAAGCAGCCAACATGACGGAGTGCTGAAGGAGAAACCAGTTTGTACAGTGTTTGTGCAGAGAGAAAGAAGGAAATGGGGAACAGAGGTGAATAAGGTTGGTGAGCTAGAAACCTTTGATTCTAGGAATCTCGGATAAGTCAGTGGCTTTGGGAGCCCTGAATGGAAAAGAAAGTGTTTTCCCACTGTGTGTATTTCTTGCCTGCCAGGTGCAACCTAGGATTAAAGCTAATGGTTCACCAGTTTTTGGCTCTGTTGTTTCATTACTGTCTGTCTGAATTAAATGTGAACCTGCATGGGCCAGGTGGCTGTGATGGTGGCTGTGGCTACTGGCCATAAAGTAGGGGTTCTCCCTCCCACCCACCCCCCATGCCTTTTTGCTAATCAGCCCTGAGAGAAGGTGGAGCAGTTTTCCTGTGTGCTTGCTCATCCACCATTGTGAGACTCTAAAAAATGGAATGGCTCACCATTTTCTGGCTCCACAGTAACTTTACCATCTGCTCGAATCCAGTGAGACTCTGCATGGCCATGGCCTCTGGCTTTACAACCTTCTACACACCAGATTTAAAATGCACTCTTCTCTGCTTTATAGATTGTTGTCTTAAGAGGGACTATGACTTGGTAAGAGGTGGGTATCTGTAGAACAAAAATCACTACCAAGAAAAAGTATTAAAATATATGGTATTCTTAAGATAGATGAATATAAATATAAGTAGATACAGAAATATATAACTTTGTAAATTATGGGTTGCTTTTTATTTTTTACATAGAGAGAGAGTCAGAGGGAGGGATAGATAGGGACAGACAGATAGGAATGGAGAGAGATGAGAAGCATTAATTATTAGTTTTTTGTTGCAACACCTTAGTTGTTCATTGATTGCTGTCTCATATGTGCCTTGACCAGGGGGCTACAGCAGACTGAGTAACCCCTTGCTCGAGCCAGCAACCTTGGATCCAAGCTGGTGAGCTTTGCTCAAACCATAGGAGCCTGAGCTCAAGCTGGCGACCTCGTGGTCTCGAACCTGGGTCCTCCTCATCCCAGTTCAACACTCTATCCACTGTGCCACCAACTGGTCAGGCTATGGGTTGCTTTGAAATAAACAAAATCTAAAACTAAATGAAGATTTCAGATTTAATGTCAGAAAAATATTATCCACAATTTAATTTTCTGTTCACAGCTCCTATTTTCCCAATTTCTCTATGATATCATAGTGGAATGAAGTCTAGTATATAGTTTATAAGAATAGCGATACAATACACTGAACACTAGTCTTTGACAAAGAAAAAGAAACTATTTATACTAGTATATGCCCAAGCACTCCTTTTTACTAAAGAATAATGATGACAGAAACTAAGGGGGTTTTTGTTAAAGGAACTCTGGTCAAAGCAAAGGACATTTGATAATTAAATCCAAGGAGGCAGAAGTGAATGAAGACATACAAGAGGAAATGATTATTTGATTGTGGTTGAAAGACTGGAGCCTACAAAACCATGCAGATTAGCAAACCAAAAGAGCCAGCACTCCTTCTGAGCTGTAATTTTCTGATTACAAAAAGGTATTAATTGGGTACTCACAATACCTACTAATTGCCAGTGATAAAAGTAAGGCTCCTGTTTCTAATTTCAAAACTTCTACTATATTTCTGTGAATGACATTTATGAATTTGCTCACTCTGTTTCCCCTATTATAAAAGCACTCTCGGAAGTTTCATAGCTGTTTTGTATGCTTCTATATTTATAGACAGTTCTAATCAAAACAAGAAACAAATGAATTAAAAAAGTATTGTATGTGTAAAGAGTTATTTACATTATAACTTGTGGACAGTCATTTAAAATTATGTACCCATGGAGATCCTTTTTATAAAAAATAAAAGCTTTATGTTTGAACACCTGGTAAAATGCCACTTTATGGTATATAATCAATGCTTAATATTTTGAAAAACAAAATCTACCAAGTGAGGGATCTGGAGCTGAGTGAAGCAATACTAATAAAATTAACAATGTTTAGGATTGAATATCTACTTTAAAACTCTTCTTTGTGGTTGCTAGTGTTGGAATCCATGGGAGTCCGAAAGACCAGAGTAACAGGCTTTATTGAAAGGAAGAAAGGAACCCTGCCGGGCACTTCTCCCGGGGAGAAGAGAACTGGTATAAGCTAGGGGGACAAATTATATAGGGTCAAAAAGAATTTTGAGCATGTGGGTGTTGAATCAAAAGTGCTGGTATGTCCAGAGCCCCTCCTTGGCATGGCTTGGCAGCTTTTTGGAATTTCTCTGTCTCAGGGGCGATAGTCCAGTTAGGGTGAGGTCTGACAGATAAGTGAAACATCAAGAGGGCAGTTTGGAATACACATATTTATAATTTCTCAACTCTGTGGTTACATATAAAAGAAAGGCAGTTATTAATTTTATAATATATGGTGAGGGATGATGTGGAGAAAGAGGAGAAAAATTGGAAAATTATTGCTTCTTCTGGAGAGGACTCAAGAAAAGAACCTTGCCAAGCCAAGTGCTCCATCCAGTTAAGGAGGTCATCAATTTTCATGTTGTTAGGTATGAACCATGCAATGTCTTTGAAAACCTGAGTGAGGAAGTAAAAATTTTGCGAGGTAATAATTGTTAGTTGCTTGCTGCGAGTGCTGATTGGACAAAGTGACATGGTGATACATGGTCTCCTGGATGAGTCTCATGAGATGTGCTGGTCTGGTTCCTCTTGAATGGGAGGACATGTGGAGATTTTTAGAGTCAAGGAACCTGTTGGAGTAAGTTTTTAGAAGGACTGAGTATGTGTGGTTAAAAGGAAGGGGGTTTGGAGAACATTCAGGAGGGAACTTCTTGGGCTGAGGGCAGCTTCTTCCTGCTGTCATCCCTACCTATTTGATATTTCCCTTGTGAAGTTCTGCTTGGGGTATTGGGGAATAGGAGTGTAGGAAAATTTGATTGTAGGTAATCCTAGAGATTTCTCTCATCTGGGCCTGTAGGAACTTGATAAAGAAGGGAGCAAGTATTTGGAGATCAGGAATGCAGAGATAAGGAGAGTTGTATAGCAGGAATGAAAGTTCTTCCATGGTAAAGTTAGAGATATTCTTTCCTGGAATCCCTGGAGAGAGCAGTTAGCTTGAGCTAAAAGAAATGTTTCATGTCCATTTGTAGGCTCTTCTTCAGCCAAGAAGACCCAGCGATTTTGTCCTCTTACTATGTGAAAGATAAAAAGACTGAGAAGTGTTAAGAAGTGAATGCTATTCATTCTCCTAGTTCTTCAGGGATACAGGAGAGCTTTAGGGTTAGGGGACCTATAGGGGTTGAAAGATAGGATTTATGAGGTTTCCTGATATGGGGTTTCAGATTTTTCTGTTTTGTGAGGTCAGGTTTCAGGGTTGGTGTGTAGCTTTAGGTAGATTTTTCCAATTTTCTGATTGGTGAAGGTCTGCATGTGGTTCTGTAAGAAACTAGTGAACAAACGTAAGAGGCAGGGTCTAAAAGTTAGAAAAATAAACAGGAGAGTAAGTGGACTAAAGAAAGGCTATAGTCAAGACACCTAGTTTGTGTGAAACCACTGATTCCATGTTTATAAATTTTCTGGGCTTCAGAGAGAGAGAAAGAGAGAGAGAATAGGAATTAGACCTACTTTTATAGAAATTTCTAAAGCAATAAAAAGAGGGATTACTTGTACAGCTCGTTTGGTTCTTAGATTGACGGGTAGTGTACTAGGAATTGAAAGAGGCTCATGGGGTGGGGTTAGGTTAATATTTGGGGTGAAATAGACTAGGGTACAAGTTTCTGTCCAATTAGTAGGGAGATATATATAGGTGTTGATCCCATATGAGTAGAAAACCCCTGATTGAGTGAGGCAGGCTGAGAGGTAAATAGAGAATAGAAAGACAAGGGGTCAGTTTTGTTTCTCTGTTTCTGAGCTCCAGATGGTCAGGGTGGAGGAAAGAGTCATCCCAATAAGTGGGGAGAGTAGAAGATTGTTAGCTAGGGTAACTAATCAAACATTCTTCGAAAACCAGTTTTCTGACAGTTCAAATTATTTTTTCTCAAACTTCCTACAATCTGCACAAACCTACAACTTACATAAACCTTCAGCTTTCATGTACTTTTTTATTCAGAAATAACTTGCCTTCATGACAACTTGCTTTTCCTTTTTCTTTCAAAAGTATTTCTATACCTTATACATTCTATTATCAAAACCATACAATTCCTTTCTAGTCAGAACTCTTGATTTAAAAATCTTTAACCTTTAGTGATAATTAAGTTGACTTTTTTTTATCCTAGTTTCCTTTCTCCAAAGTCTGATTAAAAGAGTCCTTAGTTTCTTTATATATTTGCCATACATAGACCAACCAGCTTCCAGTTTGTGGTTGGAGTAAGGCATGCTGTTTTTCTACTTTAGCAGCAGTGGGAGTTGTCAGGATCAAGGTGTGTGTGCCTGTCAACGTGAAAGTCAGTCCTTGGGTGATGTAATGCTGGAAGTGACTCTTGGACAGTCTTTGAACAGTTTTCTGAGTAACCTATAAATCCTGCAAGTACTTAGGGAAAGGGTGGTTACATTTCTACACTTTGCAGTTAGAGTTTAAGTCCTAGTGACCACTGCTTCTAGCTGGAATTAGCAGCAGGTCCCAGCCTATAATAGGCATGGGGCATTGAGATAAGAGGAATAAATGAGATACTATACATTAAATAAAGTAATGAAATTAGACTGTCAATACTCACAGTAGAGATCTTTGAGGGATAAATAAAATTCAAATATTCAAGTGAGGCATAGTAGATGGCCCCTGTGTTTATAAGAAATGAGATTAGCTTATCTGCTATTTGGAAGAAATATCTTAGGCTCCTGAAAGATGTCTTTGGGCCTTCAGTGGCAATTCCCAGCATGCTGGGCAAGGTCAGGTCACAGGTAGCTGGAGCAAGGCTAGAAGAGACTGAACCCTCCCTCTATGGAGCAAGGGGACAGCTTACCTTCTAGTGTCCCTCTTTCCACAGCAGAGGTGTGTCCCTTGATGGGGCCGGGAAGCCTGGCAGGCTTCAGTTCCTTTCTTTCCACTCTGGAGCAGGGCCTTGATGGAATTTTATGAAGCCCTTTATGGCGCTGGAGCCTTTAAGAGCATATGCCAAAAGCTGGTATTTCCTGACTTCTTTTGGGCCTTATTTGCCTTTTATGTTACTTCCTTGACCATTATAGACCTTAAAAGCCATGCTCAGAAGATCTCACTGAGGGGCTTGACTAAGAGAGAAAAATTGGAAATCCAGTGTTTATAGAAGCCTATTAGACAAGGAAAGAAAAGATTTGATCTGCAGTGGTAGGTGGTTGGAGACTGCAGAGAGTCTGAGTTCAATCTAGGGTGAGAATTCAGGTGGTGGGGGTTAAGGCAATGCCTAGATAGACTATGGACTGAAGAGTAAAGTTGAGCCTTAGCAGAGAAGACATGATATTCCTTTACAGCGAGGAAGTTAAGAAGGGTGGTGGTGTGTCTCCTTGAGGCAGGCAGGAAGGGGATGCAGAGGAGTAGGTTATCTACATATTGTAAGAGAGTACTAGTTTTGAGATTGCATGCTGCTAAATCCTGAGCTAGTGCCTGCCCAAACAGGTGTGGGCTGTTTCTGAACCCCTGGGGTAAGACAATCTATGTAAGTTGCTGGGCTGTATTAGTGTCCGGGTCAGTCCAGGTGAATGCAAACAGAAAGTAAGAGTAAGGGTGTAAAGGAATGGTAAAGAAGGCATTCTTGAGGTACAAACAAAGAGACGAGACAGATTATTCACTCACACAATTCAATAGACAACTTTGTTTTTTTAAGCTTTTCTAGATGGCAGGGAGTTGCCAGCATAGAGGGGAGAAAGAGAGAAAACAGATGGATGGACAGTGTGAGCAGCTGGATGGAAAAGAATGAGGGTCAGAATCTGCAGGAGGAGGAGGAGGAGGAGAAGGGTAAACTACTGGTGTGGTGCTACGTGGTCAGAGGAGTCAAAAAACATTTAGAGCTCTGAGGAGAGGGGAGAGGGCAAGGGGAAAAGAGGCACAGTCACAGTTTGTAAGGAGGGAGTTGGGGTCAGAGAAGAGACAGACAGAACTGCAATTTGTAAGGAGGGAGGAGGGGTCATAGAAGTGACAAGCACTGCAGCCAGAGCCACAGCTCCTAAGAAGGGAGGAGGGGATGAAGAAAACAGTGGAGAAAGAAGGGGGCTCTTGGAGGGAAGAGATTCAACTGGAAAAAATTTGCAGAGGAACCAGAGAGGGGTCCCAAGAGAGTGGTGCCCCTGGGGATCAGGCAGGAGGGAGAGAGTTGAGAGTCCACAAAGAAGGAAAGATTAGGAGCGGAGGTTTTAGGTTAGGTTTCTTTGGCCAAAAACAGTCTGCATGTAGAGCAAGCGGCACAGAAATTAAGAATAGGAAAGAAGGGAGAAGAAAGCCCACAAGTAAGGAATTTCTGATGCCCTCCCCATCCGGTGGCAGAAATTGTCAAGATCTCTTAGGATATTGTAATCAAATGTCCTGTTTTCAGGCCAATGGGAGTCATTGTCTAGTCTGTACTGAGGCCATGCCATGTTACAGAAGATTAATTTCCTCAGTTTGAGGTCTGAGAGATGGAGTTTGGTGAGGTTTTTATGAGACATTCTAGAGGGGTCTGGTCAGAAGGCTTAGACTCTGAAGAGCCGTGGAGACTGGTGAGCAAGAGGGGGCATCCCCGCCTTTTGTCACTGTCCCAAAAGGAGAGAATCTCCATGTGGGGGAGTTGTCCCTGATAGAGGTTGTCACCACCTGTCAGGGAGCTCCAAGGACAAGAAGTCTGAGAGAGTGGAGAGGTTTGGCTAGGTGCCTAGTCTTTCATGCAGTCCACTGAGACTGAAAGTCAAACTCCTCAAAACGTGAGGCGTGTCAGAGAAAACCATCCAACCAGGAAGGGGTGTTTTTAGAGAGAAATTTTGAGGCCAACTGGGGAAGGGGAAGGGAGAAACTCCTTACCTTCTGGTCCAGCAAGGGTTCAGGACAGGGTTAGACTGCCGGCCAATCAACCTACAATTGCACATCCAAACAGAATCAGGTAGTAAGCTCAGATGAGCTGCCGCTGCCCATTGCTTCCCTGGTTGTAAGTTTGGACAGCAAAGAGGGATCGTCCAGGCAGTTAGTACCCTGTCCTGGGTTTTGGCACCAAATGTTGGAATCCATGGGAGTCTGAAAGACCAGAGTAACAGGCTTTATTGAGAGGAAGAAAGGAACCCTGCCAGGCACTTCTCCTGGAGAAGTGCACCAGTACAAGCTAGGGGGACAAATTATATAGGGTCAAGAATAATTTCGAGCATGTGGGTGTTGAATCAAAAGTGCTGGTATGTCCAGAGCCCCTCCTTGGTGCAGCTTGTCAGCTTTTTGGAATTCCTCTGTCTCAGGGGCAATAGTCCAGTAAGGATGAGGTCTGACAGATAAGCGGAACATCAAGAGGACAGTTTGGAATACACATATCTATCAGCTAGTTGTAATTAATAAATATTTTATAATCAGTTCTGTTGTAAAATTAGTGTTTTAACCTTTATTCCATGAGCTCTCAGACAGTACATTTTTTCTTTTCTTTTTTTTTTCTCCTTCTTTGCCTCTGTGAGGAAGGAGAGTCCTATTGAAATAAGAGGCTTCAAAAATACTTTATAATTTAGGCCAAGTGTTCAGGTAGAGTTTATAAATATGATTTTTTTTGTGTAATTTACAAATTCTCAACATGACCCATTGTATTCTTGCTTAGTAAGGGCTGTTATAACGTAAATGAAGAGTTTTTCATACTTAGAAGGTTTTGTACAGAAGGAGAAAGGAGGCTTGGACCCCCTCCCTTCTCTACACCTGGGTGAAAGAAGGTAAAATAGCCAGGAATGTAGGAGAGGAAGGGAGACTTGAGTAGCCCTTTCCTCTCCCCCTTTCTTTCTCCTTAATGGGCAATTTACAAATAATGATCCTCTGGCATCCTGTAAGCCCCCTCTAATCCTGAAATCATGTAATTGAGGGCAAAGGAATCACATGACCCATGAATGTGAACTTATGTTCTGTAAAGCAGTGGTCCCCAACCCCTGAGCCGCAGACCAGTGCTGGTCCGTGGGCCATTTGGTACTGGTCTGCAGAGAAAGAATAAATAACTTACATTATTTCCGTTTTATTTATATTTAAGTCTGAACAATGTTTTATTTTTAAAAAATGACCAGATTCCCTCTGTTACATCCGTCTAAGACTCACTCTTGATGCTTGTCTCAGTCACGTGATACATTTATCCGTCCCACACTAAAGGCCGGTCCATGAAAATGTTTTCTGACATTAAGCCAGTCCGTGACCCAAAAAAGTTTGGGGACTACTGCTGTAAAGGATATATAAGATGTAAGAAATCTAATTTGAGGGAGCACGTGTCTTTAGAGCATGTCCTGCATGCTCTGCCAGTTTAATAAATTCTTTCTTTTCTCTTATAAGTTGTCTGAGTGTCAATCCTCTGAGGTTTCGCTCTCCTTCAACAGATTTTGGTGCATTGGCCTGGAAGCATGGAGGAAAAGACACCGCATTTTGTGGACTCCTGGTTCCCCACTGGGGACTCCCAAACTGTCCTGGAGATGTGCCCACTGAGTGTGCACTATGTGTAAGGTCGGTGGATAGAGGGATGGTCATGTGGGGAACCCAGGCCCGCGAATTTGGCTAAGACCACTCACAGCCAAGCACATGAAAAGAAACTTCCTAGGACTCCTTGGAAAAAAAGCGACTGACTTGTCAGCCAGTAAGATTTTATTATGTCATATTAGCCCGACTTCCCTAGAGGGACCCCTTTTTTAAATATACCCATGCGGTCTCTCCATGCGTGATTTTCCTGACCTCCATCTTACAGGCCAGTGAGTCTCATCCAGGGAACGCTTTGTACTGAATTAAGCCTTTTGAACAGTGGCTCCGAGCCCTGTTCCTTCCTTCTCAGCAGGGAAAAATACCTTACATTTTGGTGCCGAAAACCCGGGGAGGAGTCAGAAGTCTGCAAGGACCGCTCCTCTCCCCTTCCCTCTGAGAAAGAACCAGGACCTCCGACCTTCCACCCACTTCAGCGCATGGTGTGGTAATTTCCCCACCTCCAACCTCCCCCCGCCTCAGTTCTCTCCTCTGAGAATCCCTGTCTGAAACCACAGCTGTGTCAGGGACTTCTTTTTCTGACCTAGTGCATTTGCTTTTGGAGACGTCCGGAGCATTTCCACTTTACCTTTTCCATCTGTGGCCGGACCTTGAGTTTTTAGGACGCTAATACTCAAGTCTGACCACTCTGAGAACTGAGGGTGACTATGGGGGCAAAGGGATCCAAACCTGACTCTAAAACACCCCTTGGGTGCCTAATCCGGAATCTCTCAATCAATGATCATTCCCTGAAAAAGAAGAAACTAATCTTCTTCTGTAGCGTAGCCTGGCCACAATACCCGCTGGATAACCAGACCAGGTGGCCTCAGGAAGGGACTTTCAATTTTAACATTCTTACTGATTTACGGAATTATTGCTAGGAGGCTGGGAAGTGGTCAGAAATCCCTTATATTCAGGGGTTTTGGCATCTGCGTTCTCATCCTAAACTCTGTGCTGGTTGCTCTACAATGCACGTCCTCTTGGCCAGAGAAACCTCAGCTAAATCCTCTGCTCCAGATTCCTCCTCCTTTTCCGACTCCTCTGACGACTTTCTTCCCCTCCTGCAAGACTCCCTCAGCTCCCTGGGTCCCATCAGACTCCTCCCCCCTCTTTTCTAGATCCTGCTTCCCCACTTGCAAATGATGCTCTCTCTCTCTCTCTCCTCTCCAGTCAGCGCTCACACCCGATCTCACTCCAGGCCACAAGAGGAAGCCAACCTCCTATGCCCTCTCCACGAGGTGGCCAGAGCAGAAGGAGTTGTTTGGGTTCATGTGCCTTTCTCCCTCTCTGATCTGTCTGCAATTGAAAAGCCTTTGGGGTCTTACTCTTCTAACCCAACCAACTATACCAAGGAATTCCAACATCTCACTCAGGCATATGACCTCACTTGGCATGATCTCTACATTATTATGTCTTCTACCCTTTCCCATGATGAACAGGACCGAATCCGGATGATGGCACGAGCTCATGCAGATAAGGTCCATGCCTCAAACCCTCAAATGCTGGTGGGCCGAGAGGCGGTCCCTGACACAGACCCCAACTGGAATTACCAGGCGGAACAAACAGGTAGAAGACGACGAGACCAAATGATTGAATGTCTTGTAGCTGGCATGCAGGATGCAGCACAAAAGGTAGTTAACTATGACAAATTAAGGGAAATTACTCAAGGACCTGAGGAAAATCCGGCTCTCTTCTTAAATCGCCTCACTGACACTATGATCCTCTACACTCATTTAGACATTACCTCCAATGTTGGAGCCACTGTATTAGCCACTCACTTTATTTCTCAATTGGCCCCGGATATTTGGACTAAACTTAAAAAGGCAGAAGAAGGCCCCAGACCCCTATCCGAGACCTGATGAACATGGCATTTAAGGTTTTTAACAGTCGAGAGGAACAGGCTGAGGCTGAACGCCGGGACTGCATGCAGCAGAAAGTATCACTCCAAACCCAGGCTCTCGTGGCAGCTCTAAGGCCGACAGAGCAACAAGGGCAAGGCACAGAGGGTGCTCGACCTAGGTCCGGGCTTCCAAGAGGATCCCCACCAGGATCTTGCTTTAAGTGTGGCAAGGAGGGTCATTGGTCCCGGCAGTGCCCCTGCCCGAGGCCGCCTATTAAGCCCTGCCCTAACTGCAAGCAGCCTGGTTACTGGCGGAGCGAGTGTCCCCTTTTGGCAGCAGGCTCATCCTTGATGTCTCTACATGGAGGACAGGCTGCTCAGATGGGAGGCCAAGCCAGCCAGGCAGGGCCATCATTTGAATTCCTAGGCCTCACAGACGACTGATGCGGCCTGGACTCAGAGACCCCCATTGCTCTCTTGAGCCAAGGGTGATGCTACAGGTAGCAGGTAAGTCCATATCATTTCTTGTGGAAACGAGGGCTACCTTCTCTGTTTTACCTTCATACTTTGGACTTCTCGTTCCCTCACAGGTCTCGGTTATGGGAGTGGGTGGGACCCTTTCTTCTCTTCTTCGCACACCACCTCTGACAACCAGTTTGGATGGAATCCCCTTTTCACACTCGTTCTTAGTCATGCCATCGTGCCCTGTACCCCTTCTGGGTCGGGACATTCTACAGTCTAGGGGCCACTATGCAGCTGACAGCATCTTTCCACCTACTACTACCACTCCTGACTAAAGACTCTCCCACTACCACAGATCACTATAACCCGGTCACACCTCCTATTCCACCGGATGTTGTCAACCCTCAGGTCTGGGACACTTTTACCCCTGTGGTAGCAACCCACCACCCACCTGTACACATCCGCTTAAAGAATCCCTCCCAATTCCCATCTAGACCCCAAATCCCTATTTCAGCAAGTCACCAACAGGGCCTTAAACCCATAATTACCTGCCTCTTAAACCAAGACTTACTCATCCCCACAGAATCTCCCTGCAATACCCCCCATCCTTCCTGTTCGAAAACCTTCAGGAGCTTATCGCCTCGTACAAGACTTATGCCTAATCAGCAAGGCAGTAGTTCCCCTCCATCCAGTAGTCCCTAATCCCTACACATTACTGTCACACATTCCATCAAACACCACTCACTTCATGGTCCTAGATCTCAAGGATGCCTTCTTTACCATTCCTCTACACTCTGAGTCTTACTTTCTGTTTGCCTTTACTTGGACTGATCCAGACACTAATGCAGCCCAGCAGCTTATGTGGACCGTCCTGCCCCAGGGGGTAAGAGACAGCCCACACCTGTTTGGACAGGTGCTGGCTCAGGATTTAGCTGCATGCAATCTTGAGACTAGTACTCTCTTACAATATGTAGATGACCTACTTCTCTGCAGTCCCTCCCTGTCTGCCTCAAGAAGACACACAGCTACCCTTCTTAACTTTCTTGCCATGAAGGGATATCGTGTCTCCCCTACTAAGGTTCAACTTCACTCTCAGTCTGTAGTCTATCTGGGCATCGCCTTGACTCCCACCACCCGAGGTCTCACCCTAGATTGAACTCAGACCATCCGCAGTCTCCAACCACCTACCACTGCTAATCAGATTCTTTCTTTTCTTGGTCTAATAGGTTTTTTTAGACACTGGATTCCCAATTTTGCTCTTAGCAAAACCCCTCTACGAGTCTCAAAAGAGACTCCTACGGGACCTCTCACATGCCCCAACACCGTCAAGAGGGCTTTCTGTACCCTTCGAAATGCCCTCATCTCCTCTCCCCCTCTTGCTTTACCCGACTCCAGATGCCCCTTCCATCTTTTTACTGATGAAAAGCACAATAATGCTGTTGGCGTGTTAACTCAATCTGTGGGGCCTACATACCGCCCCGTGGCATATCTCTCTAAAAAACTGGACACCACCATCAAAGGCTGGCAGCCCTGCCTCCGGGCACTGGGTGCAGCAGCTGAACTCACCAAGGAGGCTACTAAGCTCACCCTTTCTCAACCCATCACTGCATTCTCCTCCCACAGGCTCACTGACCTCCTTTCACACAAATCTCTTTCTCTGTTAAGTCCTTCCCGCCTACAAGAATTTCACCTCCTGTTCATCAAAAACCCTTCAGTCACTCTTTTACCCTCTCCCAGACTCAACCCAGCCACTCTACTGCCAGCTCCAGCAACACTTCCAGAACCCACCCACTCCTGTACGGAACTAATAGATTTCCTCAACAGGCCTCGAGATGGATTTTCAGATTCTCCTTTAAAAGATCCAGATCTAATACTCTTTGTAGATGGGGGCTCTGTACAGGGACCTGATGGACGATGATGGGCAGCCTACGCGGTGGTCACCACCTCCTCCACCCTAGAAGCTCAACAGCTGCCAGAGGGCACCACCTCCCAGAAAGCAGAGCTGATTGCCTTCACGTGGGCACTCACTCTGACCCAGGGAAAATGTGTAACTATATATACTGACTCTAAATATGCTTTTCTTATCACCCACAGCCACTCTGCCCTCTGGAAGGAAAGGGGCTTCCTCACTACCAGGGGCTCCCCCATAATCAATGCTACCCTCATTTCTAAACTTTTGCAAGCATTACAGCTTTCCACTGAGGTGGCCATGGTGCATTGTAGGGGCCATCAAACCTCTCAGGTCCTGGTGGCCTTGGGAAATGCCCGGCCCGACGCGACAGCTCGAAAGATCACCCTGGGAGCCTCCCCCTCTCCTCTCAAGTTTCTCTCTACCTCCTTGAAACCTTCCTACACTACTGAGGAAGAACAGATCCTCCTCAAAAAGGGTGGAGATGTGTGCAACCAGGGATGAATATTCCTTGGAGATAGAATTGCCTTACCAAAAGAACAGGCTGAAACTCTCCTTTCTGATATCCACTGTTCCTTACACATAGGGCCAAATGCTTTCTATCGGTTCTTACAAGCACTCTTTTTCTTCCCAGGCCTCCAGCAGACTATCGAAAAGATACATACAGCCTGCATTATCTGTTCCAAAACCTCTACACAAGGGGGACTCCACCCCCACTTCCCTACTCATCAGCTGAGGGGGCACGTGCCAGGCCAGGATTGGCAGATTGACTTCACTCATATGTTCCCTCACAAAAAACTCCGTTATCTCTTAGCTTTTATTGACACCTTTTCAGGATGGATAGAAGCCTTTCCAACTTCTCGAGAGACAGCAGACATTGTTGCCTCCATTCTCATTGAAAACATCATCCCGTGGTTTGGACTGCCGACTACTATCCAGTCAGACAACGGCCCTGCCTTCACTGCCCAAATAGTCCAGCAAGTTGCCACCTCTCTCAACATCACCTGGAAACTCCACATACCCTATCACCCTCAATCATCGGGTAAGGTGGAAAGGGCCCATGGCATCCTGAAGAGTCAGCTAACTAAACTTTCCATTGAGACCAAACTCTCCTGGCCAAACCTCCTCCCCCTGGCACTCACCAGAATTAGGGCAACCCCGTGAAACCCCACTGGACTCAGCCCCTTTGAGCTGGTTTACGGTAGACCATTCCTAATCAGGGCAACCCTGCAAAACCCCACTGGACTCAGCCACTTTGAGCTGGTTTACGTACGGTAGACCATTCTTAATTAATCACAGCTTACCTGTCAACCCCCCTCCTCATGCCACGTACCTCCCCTTTCTGTCTTTACTTCACCATCTTCTCAGGGAACACGCGGACTGGACCCTTCCTCCCATAGGGGGGCCAGATGAAACACAGCCAGTGATCCCCTCCAACCAGGAGACAGCGTTCTTCTAAGGGAGCTCCAGCCTGGCTCCCTACAGCCCAGATAGACGGGACCCCATACGGTAATACTGACTACTCCTACTGCAGCTAAGCTCCTAGGGCAAACACCTTGGTATCATGTCTCTCACCTCACCTCAAACTTGCTCCCATACAGAACTGTTGGGAGTCAGAACCACTGGGCTTTACTCGTCTGCAGCTCACCAAAAAATTGGGCCATGCAGACCCTCGTGTTGCTCCTGTCCCTCCCACCAGGAACCAGTCACCAGAGTGAGCTGAAGCAGGGAGCAATGCTGTTCAGTAAGACTGGCCTGATAAAAGAGGCTTCAATCTGAACTGTCTGCAAGAAAAATTAAGCAAAAACCTCTCCTCTTACAACCTGCTTAACTCCTAATAGCAGCCACCTATTCTTACCTGGGCTGCCCCTATCCTACCTAAATCTTCTTCTAATTATCAGCGTATAACTCCTATTTGCCTCTCTTTTTTAAAAAAATTCTTACAGAACCACACCAGCGAAGTTTCTCAACTCATGGCCAAATGGATGTTCCTCCTGACACCCCTCAAAACCACCACCTTCTGATCTCCTCCTCCCCACGACGCCCCTATTCAGCAGGAAGTAGCCAGACAAATAAGCGGTGCCCCTTATTAACACAAAAAGATCATAATGTAAGGTCGGTGGATAGAGGGATGGTCACGTGGGGAACCCAGGCCCGCGAACTTTGGCTAGGACCACCCACAGCCAAGCAAGCAAAAAGAAACTTCCTAGGACTCCTTGGAAAAAAAGCGACCGACTTGTCAGCCAGTAAGATTTTACTACGTCATATTAGCCCGACTTCCCTAGAGGGACCCCTTTTTTAAATATACCCACGTGGTCTCTCCGTGCGTGATATTCCTGACCTCCATCTTACAGGCCAGTGAGTCTCATCCGGGGAACGCTTTGTACTGAATAAAGCCTTTTGAACTTACCACACTTGGTGGCTCTGAGACCTGTTCCTTCCTTCTCCGTGGAGAAAAATACCTTACACTATGGATTATCCCCGTGTGGATGCCTCACAGGGCGGAGAAAGGAGATCCCATCTGCTGGTCCCAGCAAGATTGAGATAACAGAGGAACGAGAATGGAGATGCGTCTGAAGCACAGTAAGGTATACCGGGCAAGGAAAGCTAGCTGAGGTCCTGCCCTATGGGGCAGAAGGGAGGCCTGATCATCCTCTGAAGAGTCACTATCGCACTCCATAGGTTAGGAGTGGCAACTGTGCACTCCCCACAGGTGTGGGGAGTGGTCCCCACAAGAGTAGTGACTCATCACCCTCCACAGGTTGTGGGGAATGGGCACCACGGGTTCGGGTTAGGAGTGGTGACTTGTCATCCTCTACTGGTGTGTGGGAGGTTGTGTGGAAAAGAGTGAGTGTGGAGTGAACAAGACAGACACAGGAAGAGGGTCCCAACTCTCTTCCACAGAGCCAAAACTAGTGTTGGGTCCCAAATCAGATTTTTTTTTAGGGTATCTCATACAGCTAAGAGGCAGAATTGCACGCTAACAGCTTATATCAGCTCACCATAAGCCAGAGGACCTGCTATTCCCGAGGGGAGCAGGTGGTGATGGTCTGAAGCAAGTGACATCCTCTCCAAAGTTCCCCTACCCTTCCCTATATCCTTCGTGTGGCATGATTGTTGTCTGTCGTAGGAGGCATGGGAGGTTCACAGGGGAAACCTACTCCTTTAGCCACAATGGTTAAGCATTTTAAGAAAAAGTTCTCAGGGGATTATAGAGTTACTATGTGTGAATCTTGAGAAACTTGTGTGAAGTAGAGTGGCCAGCTTTTGGGGTAGGTTGGCCAGCAGAAGGAAGCTTGGATAGGTCTGTTGTACAGAAGGTGTGGCAGGTAGTCACTAGAGGTCCAGTCCATCCAGATCAGCCACCGGTGCCAGAAAGTTTAAACTTTAATGAGCTAGAGGAAGCAGAAACTCTAGCTCCTTCACCTTATGTGCCTTGGGGGCATGGCTTAGGTCAGGGGTCCCCAAACTTTTTACACAGGGGGCCAGTTCACTGTCCCTCAGACAATTGGAGGGCTGGACTATAAAGAAAAAACTATGAACACATCCCTATGCACACTGCACATATCTTATTTTAAAGTAAAAAAAAAACGGGAACAAATACAATATTTAAAATAAAGAACAAGTAAATTTAAATCAACAAACTGACCAGTATTGAAATGGGAACTATGCTCCTCTCACTGACCACCAATGAAAGAGGTGCCCCTTCCAGAAGTGCGGCAGGGGCCGGATAAATGGCCTCAGGGGGCCACATGTGGCCCGCGGGCCGGGCCGTAGTTTGGGGACCCCTGGCTTAGGTGGAGGTTGAGGATTAGGGCATTGTTTTTTTCAGTGGCCAGGCTGCTTACACTTGAAGCAAAGACCGGATGGTTCTACAGGTGTCTTTTATTGTGTGCCCTTCTCTGCCCCTTCCAAGAGATCTGTGAACCCTTATTGGGACCCCTGATGGTGGAGACAAGCATTTTGTACTCAGCCATATCCTGCTGTTTGTCCTCCTCATCCCAGTTATTAAAGATCTTGGAGGCCAGGTTAAGGCATTCCCATTGTGGTCTGAGGGCTGTCTTCTAACTTTTGTAACTTTTACCTGATGTCTTGGGAAGACTGGGAGAGAAGCTCAGATTTAGAATTACTGGTCCCTCCATGCTGGAGGGATCTAGGTTAGTGTACTTTCTCATGGCTGCTGTTAGGTGTGGTAGGAAGGTGGCTGGGTTTTCATGGCAGTCTTAGATGATTTCTGAGAGCTTTTCATAATTGACTACCTTATGTGAGGACTTCTTAAGGCCCTCAATGAGACAAAGGGTCATGTGATCCCTTGCTTAGCAACCAGCACTGTCATTCTGATAGTTCCACTGGGGGCCCTTAGTGGGGACAGCCTCATCGCAGACTGGATTATTAGAGACTTGTTGACACATGGCATTGGCATGAGCTTGATCCTCAAACCCGATCCTTCCCGGGTTTGATCCCCAAACCAGATCCTTCCCCTGAGGCTATAAGGTTGAGGATAGGATTACATGTAAATTGTTCCAGGATAGCTCATATGACTGAGAGATTCTAATTCCTTGGTATAGGTGATAGGATTCTCTGTGAAGGATTCTAGCCTTTTGTTTACTTGGGATAGATTTGTTAGGGAGAAGGGGATGTGTACTCCGACAAACCCCTCCACTTGGTCACCTTCCTGAGAAGGCACTCCAGGACCAGAGGTGGAAGAAGGGTAAGAGCCAAAAATAGTACCCAAGGGAGTGTGCCAGGCAGTGGTCTGGGGCAGCGGCTGTTGCCCAGAAAAAGAAGGAGGAAGAGGAGGAGGAGGAAGAAGAGGTGAAAAAGGCAGAAGAGAGTATGGCGGTGGCCTTCCAGAAGAGGCAAGAGGAGGGGCCATGGATGGTGGGTGGTCTACTAGAGCAAAGGTAGACATAGAGGAGGGCTTTTCCTGGCCATGGACCTTGGTGGCTTAGTGTGAAGAAGGAGAATTTGTGAGGGAGAGCAAGAATCATAGAGATTCGGTTGTGATCTGAATGCAAAGAAAGCCTGGATGTACAGGACCTCAGACCTTTTCTCCTCTGGTCTGCAAAAGGTGTCAAGGTCAGAAAAAATGTTTAAATAAAAAATCCCATTCTCTGGCCACTGGAACCCGTTGTTCAATTTATATTGTAACCAAGCTGTATTGCAATAAAAAATTAGTCTTTTAGGCCAGAGGTCATGGGCCCACACAAGGGTCTGTAGGTTTTTAAGGAGATATAGTCCAAGGATGTAGTTTGGGGAATAGCAGATGGAGCATTCCCCATGCTGAGGAGAGGATAAGCCTCTTTCCTCCATTAAACAGAGCACTTTACTCAGGGAAAGAGCATCCCCCATCCTGAAGTAGGTGTGGAGGGTAGTGCAACTCATCTGCACCAGGCATCCCCAAATGTAGAATGAGTTGAGGGAGCCTGGCTCCCAGAGGACTTGCTCTGACTAGTGCCGGATTTTTGGAGTCATTGAAAGTGATGGGGAACCTGGTCCCAGTTAAAAGACAGAGGACCCTGGATGGACAGAGTAAGGAAAAGAAAGTCAAACTCACTGCATGAATTAGTGACCACTGTTGTTTAATGCAGAAGACGAGAGGGAGTGACTGGTTCCGGTATTTGGAGTACAAAGGTCTTCCTGCCCGGATCAAAGGAGACCTGGAGGGAATCTGGGGGCCTATAATAGCCACCTGGTCCACTTCCACAGGTCTCCCAGGTTTTGGCACCAAATGAAAGGTTTGTGACCAAGCAAGAGTCGTATCAACCATGCGGAGGCCAAAGTGTAGCAAAGAGGATTGATTGCAAACACCTGGGTGCAGGTGGGCTGAGTCCCATAAGAGTTAGCACTGAGCAGGGGTCAGGGTTTGTTTTATACTCTGCTGCCTCCTCCTGGCAGTTTCTGTTGATGCTGGTTACCAAGCTACTGGCCTGGGCTTGCGGTATTCTTCTGTTTCAGTTTCTGCCTCCGTCGGCAACGGGCTCCTGTTTGGTCAACTTAAGGGTTAAGTACAGTCCATAATGTACTGACTGAGGAAGGGTTAGGAAGGGGTAGTTTTGAGCCCTCAGGATACATTTTTCCCTAACAGATACTAGAGTTACCTTCTTTCAATGCTAGAGACCAGAAATAACTGTCCATCTGTAATGTCTTCTTCCATGTTATCCAAGGGTCTTCACTACCAAATGCTCTGCTTCCCTAACAGGATTCAAAAGTCTTCAAAGTCTGGAGATTCTCAGGGAACCACGAGAACAGAGTCAGTACTCTGGGCATCTATCAAGCTACTTACTTAGTTTTCACAATAGGACAGAAAAGTCTGCTCTCTCTTCTAGAACTTCCAATCCATTGAAGCTGTGATCTCTGCTATGGGCTGAATCATGTCCACCAAAAGGATATGTTGAAATTCCCACCCTCAGAACCAGTGAATGTCACCTTGTAGATAGGACCTTTCTATGTGTGATCACATTAAGATAAAGCCACTAGACTGGGTGCTAATTCAATATGACTGGTATCCTTACAAGAAGAGAAAAAGAGACACAAACAGAGGCATGGGAGAATACCATGTATAAGGCAACAAAATTTGAAGTAATTCCTTAACATGCTAACACATGCCGGGAATTGCTGGCAGACCCCAAGAACTCAGAATTGGCAAGGAGGATTTTTCTCTTGGGGCTTCACAGAGAGCACAGCATTGAAGATACCTTGGTTTTGGACTTCTAACTTCCAAAACTGTGAGACAAAAAAGGGAAGCAATAATAAGTTTAACCAAAAGTAGCCAAACAGGATGATATGATTGTAAACTTCTAAATGGGCAGGTCATCATGGGTAGTCACATTCCAGATCTATAGCTTCTTTAATAAAAGGTTTATTTTTGCCTTATGCAAACCATGTTCATTTTGTGTGTGTGTGTTTATGTTAATACACCTTTGAAACGACTCTTTTCAAACCCCTCCAAAGTATAACCAACCTTAAGAGAGCACATAATCTTCTTAACTATCCTTTAATTCAATCCCTTCCTTGCTTTCTCCCACTTTTGTGTAACCTTCTTTCTGTTTCTTCAATTACAAATATAAAAAAAAACTGAAAAACTGTCATTCTCTGCACCCAGGTGTTTGTTTAATGCAGACAGACGAGAGGGAGTGACTTAAGTTCTGGTATCCCGGTTCAAAGGAGACCTGGAGGGAATCTGGGGGTCTATAATAGCCACCTGATCCACAGGTCTCCCAGGTTTTGGTACCAAATGAAAGGTTTGGGACTAAGCAAGAGTCATATCAACCATGCAGAGGCCAAAGTGTAGCAAATTCTCTGCTGTATTTCAAATCTTGCTTCTCAGCATTGTCTTCAGTTTAAGCTTAAATGAACTCATAAAAAAATCTCTACAGGTTTGGACATTCTATATGTTGATAACAAATTGCTGTTTTATAAGCCACCCGGTTTGTGGTAGGTTGTTATCTAGCTCTAGGAAGCTAATATAACGTTTTTACCTCCATTGTCAATCAGGATGCCCACTTCTCAAGTTTTGAAAAAGAGAAAAAATGTCAGAGATGTTAGATATGCTTGGTCATTGGTGGAACCCTTGTAAATTAGACTGACAGAAGACAAAAACAAGAAAACAAGTTTACTAGTGTTTGCATTTTCCATCCACATGGGAGTGCCCAGGGATGAGAAGCTAGCTCAAAGGAGGGGTTAGAATTTGGGCTTCACTAACTGCTATAACTAACAGTGGGAAAAAGGGCATTTCTGGAAAAGCAAATTACTTGGGAAATATAAGTGTGCCCTTAGAAAAATTGATGGGAGATACGATAGTTTGTGACAATGTCTGTCTGGGTTGTGCAGACTTCCTGTCTCTGAGAAGATTAGAGTTGCTCTAGGGGATGGAATTTATGACAGTTGAGTTCTTTTGGGAGGTTCTATTTTTAGTCATATAAGGGGTTTCAGGAACTGAAATGCCTTCAGCTGAAAATAGCCATTATGCCAAAGTAATACATATATACATGCTATATATATATACATACATACATATATAAACAGGTTTTATTTTTCACTGCTTTATTGTGATATAGTTGAAATATAATACAATATAAGTTTAAAGTGTACAACATGTTGATTTGATACTTTTATATTGATAATTAATTACCACTGTACTACTAGGTAACACCTCAGTCACTTCACATAGTTACCACTTTGTTTTTATAGTGATGAGGAGGGAGCAAGCCTCCCTTCTGTTTTGAGAGGGGAGAAACCAGAATACAAGGGAAAGGAGTCAGCAGGAATAACTGAGTCAGCCAATTATAAATTAACTACAGCCTATAGTTCTTTAAATGGTTGCAAGAAAAGCAGGATCTGTATGTAGCTACAACCAGTGATCCAAACCCCTTCCCCCTTGCTGACCCCACCAAAACTCCCCCTCCCCTCTCCTTGAATCCTGGGAAACCTTAAACTAGGGGTAGTCAACCTTTTTATACCTACCACCCACTTTTGTATCTCTGTTAATAGTAAAATTTTCTAACCACCCATAGGTTCCACAGTAATGGTGATTTATAAAGTAGAGAAGTAACTTTACTTTATAAAATTTATAAAGCAGAGTTATAGCAAGTTAAAGCATATAATAATAATTACTTACCAAGTACTTTATGTTGGATTTTCGCTAAGTTTTACAGAATAAATCTTTATAAAACAATTTACTGTAGTTAAATCTATCTTTTTATTTATACTTTGGTTGCTCCTCTACCACCCACCATGAAAGCTAGAATGCCCACTAGTGGGCAGTAGGGACCAGGTTGACTACCACTGCCTTAAACAAAGAAATCACATGCTCATTGCTTAGATGATACCTGTGAGAAAATCTAATTTGGGGAGCTCGTGCTTTGGTGCAACTAGCATCACATGCTCCACAGGCTACTAATAAATTCTCCTTCCTTTATTAATTAAGTTGTCTGGGTGTCTTATCCTCCATCGAGGTCACTTCTGCAACAGTGAGAGCATTTAAGATTACTCTCAGAAGTTTCCAAGTGTATAACACAGTATTGTTACGGTAGTCACCTACACTTACTTATAACTGAAATTCTGTACCCTTTAACCAACATTTCCCCATTTCCCCCACCCTCTAGCCATTGGTAATCACCTCTCTACTCTCTGTTCAATAAGGTCAACTTTTCTACATTTCCCATATAAGTGATATCACACAATATTTGTCTTTCTCTGATTAATTTTGCTTAGCATGGGCCTCCAGTTTCATCCATGTTGTTGCACACGGCAGGATTTCTTTCTTATTACTGAATAATATTTCTCACAGGGTGATCTGATCATAAAATCTTATGGCAAGTCATGGTGGATAGTCATTCCCCAGGCATATTACTTTTTAGTAAAAATTTTATCTTTGCCTTAAGTAAGCTCTGTCCAATGTTTTTGTGTATCTAGGTCAACTATCTTGTAATTAAATCCCCACCTTTCTTTCACCCACCTTCAAATAATCATCCGTACATTCCCTCTGTAATTATAGATGCATAAACGAAGTTGCAAAGCTGTTATTCTCAAGAGCATGTGAGATCTTGCTCCTCAGTATATGCCATCAGTTTGGCTCAAATAAACTCATATAAAAATCTTCTATAGGTTTGAATGCTCTTGTGTAAACAATACTATCATCATGAGTCAAGATGTGTGTGCAAAGTATATTAATTGCTACTACCTGGGTGTTGTTACTTCTAGCTCTCTCAGCTGCTGTAATGAGAAAATAAATACACATGCATTTTTTTCATATATATTCATCTGTATATACATTAAATATACATTAAACTATACATCATTTTATACTGATGTCTCCAACTATTATGACATTATTCCAGTATATGTATAATTATTCCAGTATTTTTTTTTTTTTGTCTATAAGCTCCCTCTCTAACAATGCAAATATGTCTCTTGGCATCTGCCATTTATTTACCTAATTATTTCATTTCACTATATGTGTGTAGGGCTACCCAAGGTCACATAGATTTTCTCTGATGTTTCTTCTTGACATTTTTCAACTTTGCAGTTGACGTTTGGGTCCGAAAACCATTTTGAGTTAATTTTTGTATAAGGTATAAGATCTGTGTTTAGGTTTCTCTCTTTCTCTTGCATGTGTCTATTCAGTTCTTCCAGCTCCAGTAACATTTGTTGAAAAGGCTATTATTCTGTCTTCATTGAATTACTTTGGTACCTTTGATAAAAACTAGTTGAAAGTATCTCCTTGGTTCTGTTTCTAGGTTCTCTATACCTTTCCATTGACCAAATTTGTGGCCAAAGGGTTGTTTATAATATTCCTTTATTACACTATCAATGTCCATGAAATCAGTACTGATAAACATTTTTTACTTCCTAAAATTGGTAAAATGCATCTTTTCTTTTTTATTCTGTCATACTAGGTGTAAGGTCGGTGGATAATGGGGGATGGTCACATGGGGAACTCAGACCCACGAACTTTGGCTGGGACCGCCCAGAACCGGAAGCGCCAAAAGGAGGCTTCACAGGAACCATTTGGAAAAAAGCCATTGTCTGCCAGCCAGTGGGATTTCACCACATCATGTTAGCTCCACTTCCCTAGAGGGACCCTTTAAATATCTCCCATGCAGTTTAATCCTTGCAACTTCTCTGGCCTCCATCTTTCTTCGGGGCCAAGGAACCTTGCCAGGCAGGATGCGTGCTCTGTACTCAATAAAGCTGTTTACTATTCTACATTTTGTGGTTTCGAGCCCTCTTCCTTCCTTCTCGGCAGGGGAAAAAATACCTTACACTTTGGTGCCGACACCCGGGAGGAGTTAGAAGTCCGCAAGGACCGCTCCTTTCCCCTCCCCTCCAAGAAAGAACCAGGAGAAAGAACCAGGATCTCCGACCTTCCACCCACTTTGGCGCACAGTGCGGTAAGTCACCTGCCTCCGCCTTCCTCTCAGTTCTTTCTTCCGAGACTCCCTGTCCAAAACTGAAGCTATGTCAGGGAAGTCTTTTCCATCCGTCCGAGTGCGTGTGCTTGTACCCAAGTGCATCCACTTTACCTTTTCTGTCCGTGACTGGACCTTGAGTTTTTAGGACGCTAATGCTCAGGTCTGACCACTCCGAGGACTGAGGGTGGTGTGAGGGTACAAGAATCTCCCTCCCTAAAGAAGAAGAAACTGTTCTTCTTCTCCGCTGTGGCCAGGCCACAGAACCCACTCAATTAGCCTCCTGAAGGGACTTTTAGTGTTAACACCCTCACCAATTTAACTATCACCAAAAAAACTGGGAACTGATTGGAGATCTCTTAAATACACGGCTTCTAATTATTCGCACATCTGTCCTTAATCTCTGTGCCACCTGTTTCACACCGCGCAGGTCTTTTTCTGGCCAGAGAAACCTCACCTAAAACCTCTACTCCTAATCTTTCCTTCTCCGCGGACTCCCAACTCTTTCCCTCCTGCCTGACCCCCGGGGGTGCCTCTCTCTCTCTCTCTCTCTCTCTCTCTCCCTCTCTCAGGACTTTTCTCTGGTCCCTCTGCAGACCTCTTTTGTGCTCAGGTCTCTTCTCTCTGAGAGCCCCCTCCCCTCCCTTCTCAAAAACCTGTTTCTTATGCACCACTACCATCTCTTTCTCCTCCCCTGCTGGCCAGGGGCCCCTCCCTTAAGTCCCTCCTCTGTTAGGCCATTCTCAGCCTGGCATTGGCTCTTACACCAGTTTTCAGGATGCCCAACCCCAATTTTCTTGCAGGAAGTTCCTGCCCTGTCCAGCGTTTTCTGCAAGATCTGGGTGCTGGGCTCCGCATGAGCCCTCCTCCTCTTATTCCCAAACCCCCAAACCCCTATCCGAAACCTGTGAACACGGCATTTAAAGTTTTTAATGGTCCCAATTAGTAGAAACAGGCCAAGGCTGTTCGCCAGGCTCCCATGCAGGAGAAGGTAATGCTCTAAGCCCAAACTCTTGTGGCAACTCTGAGACCAGCAGAGCCACCAGCAGCTTGCTTTAAGTGTGACAAGCAGGACCACTGGTCCCGGCAGGGCCCCTGCCAGTGGCTGCCCACTGAGCCCTGCCCTGACTGCAAGCAGCCTGGTCACTGGCAGAGTGATTGCCCCTTTGGGCAACAGGTTTTTCCTCAGCACCTCTACGTGGAGGACAAGCCACCCGAATGGGAAGGCCAATCCAGCCAGGTGGCTGCATCGCTCGAACTCCTAGGACACAGCCTGGACTCGGAGAACCCAGGGTTCTGCAACAAGTGGGTAAGTCCATCTCATTTCTTGTGGACATGGGGGCTGCCTTCTCTGTTTTGCCTTCATACTCTGGACCTCTAGTTCCCTCACAGGTTTCAGTTATGGGAATGGATGGGATCTCTTCCTTTCCCCTTTTTACACCACTCCTGCATCCCAGTCCGACGCTCTATCCACTGCGCCACCGCCTGGTCAGGCCTTACACCACTCCTGACATGCAGTTTTGCTTCAAGCTTACCTCCTTACAGGACCACTGGCAGTCGGAACCACTGGACTCCATCCATCTCCAGCTCACCAAAAGGCTGGACCCTGCAAATCCCCTATTACTCCTCTCTTTTTTTAAATCCTTACAGGACTGCATCCGTGAAGTTTATCAACTCAAGGCCACACAGATGTTCCTCCTGACACCCCTCAAAGCCACCATCTTCTGATCTCCCCCTCCCCATGATGCCCCTATTCAGCAGGAAGTAGCCAGACGAATAAACGGGCCCCTTTTTCTATTTAACACAAAAGGTCAGAATGTAAGGTTGGTGGATAATGGGGGATGGTCACGTGGGGAACTCAGACCCACGAACTTTGGCTGGGACCACCCACAACTGGGAGCACCAAAAGGAGGCTTCATAGAACCATTTGGAAAAAAGCCATTGTCTGCCAGCCAGTGGGATTTCACCACATCATGTTAGCTCCACTTCCTTAGAGGGACCCTTTAAATATCTCCCATGCAGTTTAATCCTTGCAACTTCTCTGGCCTCCATCTTTCTTCGGGGCCAGAGAACCTTGCCAGGCGGGATGTGCACTCTGTACTCAATACAGCCGTTTACTATTCTACACTTTGTGGCTTCGAGCCCTCTTCCTTCCTTCTCAGCAGGGAAAAAATACCTTACACTAGGTGCTTATTGGATTTGTTAATATTTTAAAGAACTAGCTTTTGGTTTTATTTATTTTCTGTTTTATTTGCTGTTTTTCAATTTTATTGATTAACGCATTGATTTTTGTTACTTTTTTCCTTCTGCTTGCTTGAGCTTTAATTTGTTTCTTTTCATCTAGTTTCCTAAATTCAAAGTTGTGGGGAAGGAACAAACTTTTCCCTACCTTTAAAGTTCTTTCACTGCTCCAATAATCAAATAGATATTAAACATATTAGCAAAAGAAATAACTAAATTCAGTAAATAAATATGTAAAGTGACCCCACATACATGAAAGAGT
The DNA here is from genome assembly GCF_036850995.1 of Saccopteryx leptura. Classification (NCBI taxonomy): domain Eukaryota; kingdom Metazoa; phylum Chordata; class Mammalia; order Chiroptera; family Emballonuridae; genus Saccopteryx; species Saccopteryx leptura. Next base: position 174,391,406 of record NC_089504.1, on the reverse strand, counting down.
CAGATAGCCTATGAGAGGTTCAGAGATAGAAAAGGAACTTGGGTATTTAAGACATCCTGAGCCAGTGGTGAGGTAAGGTGCCTTGAGGGCCTGGAAGGGTTATTGCAGGAGGATAAGAAGAGCAGGTGCTTAGTAAATAGAAGTTTGTCCTGCCTTATACATGGGTCAAAGAGGTTATTTGATGATCTCTTGTTTTGGGCAAGACCCCTAAAATAATTTCTAGGTAGTTAAAAGGAGAGTCTAATTTTTGATAATTGTTTTATGCATACTATATTTTGAAGTATGTTTTTTAAGTTTTAAATATTTAGGGATATTCTAGTTATTTATCTGTTACTAATGTCTAGTTTAATTCCATTGTGGTCTAAGAACATATTTTGCATAGTTTATACATTCTTAAATTGTTTAGGTGTGTTTTGTTACCTGGGCCACAGTGTAGTCTAACTTGGTAAGTGTTCCAAGTGCTTTTAGAACTTCAGAGAGTTGGATCTACATAAAGAGTCAGGTGTTGGGCATACCTGAGTACTGCAGGAGCTTGGAACCAGAGAAGCTGCACATTCTGCAGAAAGTGGGAGCTGGAGAAGCTGAGAGAACACCCCAGGATGAGGAAGGAAAACATTATTGCTTCTTCATTGTCTCTTCTGTGACCTTTTCTGAGAAAGTTTAATATTGTGCACACTGGGAGACAAAAAAATAGTTAAAGGGATCCTCTAAATTTTCTGAGAGCAGGCATTAAGGATGAATTTAGAGCTGAAGACAATAAATTAATAAATAAGACAGAGGGCAAATTACTTATGCTTGATGTAATTTTTCTTAAATATAAGATTAAATACAAAGTTATCTAGTTAACCTTTTTTATTCTACAACTTAAGTGAAGGTAGCCTTGCAACAGCAGCATGATAGCAAAATAAGAGCATTGAAGTTTAAGAAAATTTTTTTTAAACTTTCTTCTTGTTTCTTTATTTTATCCTCCCCACTTTTTTTCTATTCTCTTTCTTTTCTTCTCTCACAACAAATGAGCTAAATGTGCATAGTGTGCAATTTCCTTATGCTGTTTCCTAATCCATTTGCATTGCTTCTTTTTCAGATGTAATAACAATAGGATATCCAGATCTTCAATTTATGGTTTATTCTATCTTGCCAGGATTAAAATGCTTTAATAATAAAGTAGATGTGCAATTAAAAAGAAAGCTACCAAGATTGTACAGTCTGTATCTGGTAAATATATAGCTTTCTTATTTTTAGAAATTACTTAAAATCAAAACATGATTTTTAATAATTGTACATTATAATCTATTTATCAACGCTTAGACTAAATCAGACCCATCACTTCTGTTGAAAAATTTAAACATTCAGCAGATCAAGTAAGGGGTATCCATTAAATAATATTTATCTATCCTTGGTAATATCTTTTTTTTTCCTCTTATCTACAGACTTGGATTTTATTTCCAGTAGTGGTAACTATTTATCAAAAAATGTTTTCAAATAACAAGATTCAGCTAATATTCTTAGTAGACTTTAAATTCTTCAAAATCCATATTAAAATAGGGAAGTTGAATGTGGAAAATAGATAATAATAATGCTAAACAAGATTCTTTTTTTTTGTTTGTTTTTTTCTGAAGTTGGAAATGGAAGGCAGTCAGACAGACTTCAACATGCACCCGACTGGGATCCATCCGGCATGCCCACCAGGGGACAATGCTCTGCCCATCTGGGGTGTTGCTCTGTTGCAACCAGAGCCATTCTAGCGCCTGAGGCAGAGGCCATGGAGCCTTCCTCAGCACCAGGGCCTTGGCTGTGGGAGGGGAAGAGAGAGACAGAGAGGAAGGAGAGGGGGAGGGGTGGAGAAGGAGATGGGTGCTTCTCCTGTGTGCCCTGGCAGGGAATTCAACCCGGGACTCCTGCACGCCAGGCCGATGCTCTACCACTGAGCCAACCGGCCAGGGCCTAAACAAGATTCTTTTGTCCACAGATTCAGTGTGTTAAAATATTTTGTTTATATCAAAACAATAGAACACAGAATATTAGGTCGGGAAAGAGCCATTTATATCATCTAATTTAAGCATCCTTTCTTATGGCTAAAGAAACTGGAACCCGGGGAAATATTTTCTCAGAGTGAAAACTGGTATTTGGAAAGTAGAATTGAGCCCATCTACTAATCTCTTCTCCTTTCTGACATCCAACTGATAGAAAGAGAATTTGTAATATAAAACAAAGTCATAATTATCAGTGGTAATTGATACCATGGTAAATGATACCATTGTGTTTTAGATTACAGAAAGTCAAGTACAGATGTTCCTGGTTGTGGGGCATTTTTTATTTGCATATTTATTTATTCTCCTTCAATCTCCTGGTCTGTCTTACCCAGGATCCCAGATGTCATTTGCTTCATTTTATGTTTCTGGCAGGGGGATAAGGAAAGAAATTGTGTAAAAAGTCCAATCTAATTGACATCAGTAAATGTTCTATAACTATTAGCTTTTGTTCTGTAATATTTTATTATATATGTGCTTGTATGTAATATATATACATACATATTTTATAAACATACACGTGTGTGTGTATATATTTTATAGTCTTAGAGATTAATACTAAACTAATTCTATTTACTTTTTTTGTAAAGATAAGTTTTGGTCTAGTTCTGGCCATGACTAACACATATTGAAAGAAGGATATCCTGAAAAAAGTATATTATACTTAGAAGATGTTCAAATGCATAAAACTAAAAGGGATATGCCTCAACTACCAATTTCCACTGTTAGATCACTGTAACATCTAATTTTTCACTGTTTGAGGAGCTGAGAAAGGATGTAACATTAAAACTGACAGACATAAAGACTTAAGAAACTATTATTGCCTGACCAGGTGATGGCACAGTGGATAGAGCATCGGACTGGGATGGAGAGAACTTAGGTTCAAAACCCTGAGGTTGCTAGCTTGAGCACAGGCTCATCTGGTTTGAGCACAGCTTACTCACCAGCTCTAACCCAAGGTTGCTGGCTTGAGCAAGGGGTTACTCCATCTGCTGTAGCCCCCCGATCAAGGCACATATGACAAAGCAATCAGTGAACAACTAAGGTCCCACAATGAAAAACTGATGATTGATGCTTTTCATCTCTCTCCCTTCCTGTCTGTCTGTCCCTATCTGTCCCTCTCTCTGACTCTCTGTCTCTGTCACACACAGACAAAAAAAGAAACTATCATTAATAACGTGGCATATATACCAATTCCTTTTTAATTAATTTTTAAACTGAATTGGGATGTGTTTTTATTTAATATGTGGATTATTAGATTGTTTCTCTTGAAAAAAATGATGAAATTTATCCATATAATTAAGTCACAACAAGGCCAAATTAGAAGAACATGAACTAATACTTAAGATTGTACAAACACATCAACTACCCACTTATTATCCTCATTTTAAAGGAGAAGGAAGAAAGACTTGGAGAAAGAGAATCCAGATAGTGATTAAGCAGCAAAATCAGTACATTGATGCATTTTTCTTTGTTTACTTTAAATTCTATGCATTTACATTGTTGTAATGCTGATAAGAGTTTGGGTCCTAAACTTTAGTTTATTATATAAGTTGGAGATAACTAAATAATATTATTCCACTCTAACTTTTCAGAGAAAAAAAAATGAGGTTTAATGTTGTAAGGTGATGTGCTTAAGGCTCAAAGATAATTCCTGACACACAGCTTTCAGTAAATCAATCCACACATTTATAAACCTGAACCTCACCCTAACTATACCTTATCTTTGACTGTTTCCCAAACTTTTAGCTAAAATTGCATCTTTACACAACAACTTAAAAATAAAACCTTAAAAAATAAATAATGCACATAATAATAAAAAAAAATGGTTCCCTTGAAAACCATGAACTTTTTTGCATTGAACCAATTTTGGGGACAAATGTTAGAATATCTTCTCAGCTATATCAGCTATATTAGGAAATAATAAAATTTCTAATAGAAAATTGACTCAGCCCTAAAGGTTAAGTTTTTTCAACATAAGATAAAAGATAATATAAAATATTTTAGTATTTAAAATAAAATATTCAGATCTCAAAATTAGAAGGGAGTTACACTTTTATGTACCTAGATTTCAGACAAAGTACTATATAACACAATCTTAGCAAAAAAAAAAAATCAGTAGTAGCAGTAACTTATCAAAATAATATGTTGAATATTACCTAAAACTAATCTTAATCAGCTTTTTCTTTTTGTGAATATTTAAGGGTTAAGGAAAATTTTCTTTATAACTAGAAAACTTGCATTAAAATATAGGTCCTATCAAAAATATGGAATTTGAGGAAACACTTTTTTAAACTTCAAAAATAGTGCATTTTAATTCAAATTTTAAATAGGAACACTTGGTTCTTATTTCAGTGCTAGAAGAAAGTGCTCTGTGATACTGTCATCCAATAAATAATTTGAAACTCAGTCCAAAAACTTAATAGAAACTGGACCCTTTTCAGTTTGTAGCTGTCATTCTCCCTGTTAAAATTTTTTTCTGGTTGTACTCAGGCATTGATTACTTTAAAGTCTACTTTTTCACTGAGTAAAGATTTATTTTGTTATTGGAATTAAGACAGACTTTCCAATATTGACAACAGTATTTTCTTACAATAATGTTGAATTATAAGTATGAATATTTCTCTTGCTAATAATTTTAATCTCAGCCCTATTTTAGTGCAGAAGAATATGCCAAAAAGGGAAAACCATTGCACAGATTTATCTAGACTTTTTCAGTTGATCATAGTTCAAAAATAACTGTAGCCACAAAATTGAAAATACGGTTTTAATTATTGAAAGTTTGAAATGAAATATTACTCCCACCTTCTTGTTTTAGTTCCTAATACTTAGCAAGATTGAAAAAAAATAAAGAGACTTGGCTATTCCTTTATTCCACCCAAAGGGAATCCCTTTTTGCCCAAACTAAAATGCATTAGATGAAACTATGTGCAGAAAGTGGATGGAGACGGCTGAGTCAACAGACACCTTTCACTGCTGTGTGAACTCTATTCTGGCCCTCTGCCTCCCAACTCATGAATCTAATCATGGCTCTCAGGCACTAAATCCATCTCCTGCAATTTTAAAGGTAGAAATACACATATATAATTGATACCTTAACAACAAATGCAAATCTCCCAAGTCCATCAGATAAGAGACATTCCTGAAATTCAGTCAACAAACAGTTTATTGCATTCAGATGACTGTTGATTAGTTTCTGAGAACCCAGAAATTGCTTAGGAGTCAAAATTTAATCTCTTTAAATTGTGAGACAAGAAGTCAGAGGTATAAAGAATCTCTGAGTTATTCAATGAGAAGTAAGAGTTATGTTCAGAAGATAATTATGGATATTATAGTTATAAAAACTTGCAAACTTTAAACATGTAATTTTTTCTTAAATAATTGACAAAGAGCTAATCAAGTGAAAATATACCAAAATCATGAACTTAAAAACTGTTGCTGTCATCTCAACTAATAAGAAAATAATATATGAAATAAAAATATATAAAATTTGGGAAAATAAGAATACTTTTCATAAATAATAGTATTTCAAGCGGAAAAAACAAAAATTGATCTTATATATGTAACACTTAGAAAGTTACAAATATTCTTAAAGGGATAACATTTTTTTAAATGAGGATAAAAGTCAAAGCATTGTGCAAATGACTCCAAAAGTAACCAATATTTTAACATTGCATAATGTCTTTTATGTGAATGCATATAACTCTTCTTTTAGTAAAGGTTTCTTAAAATGCTACTTGTGTAGTTCATACTCCTAATACATTATAAAATTGAACTTTAGGGCTAGATATGGTGTTGGGCTGATAAAATATATTACGTTCATTTGTTAAAGATGGTGCCGCCCACGTCGAAGCCCATTGCCCAGGTGATAATATTAGTTGCCCTTCTTGCTTGGGAAGGGTGTGATTATACTAATGTGTGTTGGGGGAGGGCTTTTGTGCCAAAAGGTTTTAAAAGGAGAGATCACGTTGTTCCGGGGAAGAGTGATTACTTTCTAGGAAAAGCAGAGAGAGGAAAGCAGAGAAAGGCCACGTGGAGGAGAGAAGAAGCAGCCAAGATGGTGTAGTGCTGAAGGAGAAGCCAGTTTATGCAGTTTGTATAGAAAGAAGGAGATGGGGAACAGAGGCGAATAAGGCTGGTGAGGTAGAAAACTTTGATTCTAGGAAACTCAGACAAGTCAGTGGCTTTGGGAGCCCTGAATGGAAAGGGAAGTGTTTTCCCACTGTGTGTATTTTTTGCCCACCAGGTGCAAGCTAGGATAAAGATGATGGCCCACCAGTTCTTGGCTCCATTGTTTCATTACCATCTGTCCTAATCAAATGCAAACCTGTATGGGATAGGCGGCTGTGATGGTGGCTGTGGCTACTGGCTTTACACATGGCTATAGATAATTGTTAGTCTTTCGCTTTCTTTGGAATAGTTTATTTTCATTATTGCATCCTAATATGAAGATTATACTGTTCTGAAATTCTAGAATGGATTATTACTTTCCACATGTATACTATGATGTTGATATTTTATAGAATAAAGATGTAGTGAAACATTTAGGGTAATTAGAATAAAAACTCCAATTTTCTTAGAGCAGTTGGTTAAAACCAAGTCCATTATGAAATTTGAAGTATCTTGAATATTTCTTAATATTGCTACTATTTATCTTACAAATAAATCTCTTTAATAATTTAAATCCAGAGTTACACAAACATATGCTGAATGTACTTTCCAAAAGGGAGAATGACAAAAAGAATATGAGATGTATATAACTAAGTACATTTTTTTACTAGAAATGCATTTATAAACAGGCTGCTGGGTTTACAAAATTTAATAAGATGTTTTAGTACTTAAGTTTGTTAATTTTCATAATATTTAAAGGTGATAAGAAAGGTAAAAATTATTGGTACAGTAAAATAAACATACATTAATTAGAAAGTAAATAATAGCAATGTTGCTATTGTTTAGAATTTGTTCTCTTTTGAATTCAACTAGAAATTTAGGTTATTTAGGGAGTATAAGTAATGTTCTCAAGCCAATCATGAGGTCATGAAATGGAATGAATGGCATAGAGGGTTAGATAGAAAACTGCAAATATTTAAGCCCCAAAATGGATAAACTGCAGGGTCAATAATCAGCAGCCTTTATAAAAGTAAGCAGCACATTGGAAAGGTCCTAACATGCAGGTAGGAGGTCTTTGGGTGTTTAGCTGATTACATTAGGGATTGGCTACCATTTCTCTTGCTGTGTGAAGCAGTAGCCTTTAGGGGCATCACTGCATTGTCAGAGCAGGCTGTGAATCCGCGTAACAGATGTCAAATCTCACCCAGCTGCAAATATATCAACAAAGATGGAAAGGCAAGTATGAAGAGTTTCTGAAGTCGGCCTGTTTGTATAAGGAGTGCAAACACAGGGTAGGTGAATGAAATAGAAGCAAAGACCTTTGTATTGGGACAACATGATCCTCTCCTTTTTTATCCTTAAGCATCTGTTATCTGGAAGTGTCTTAATGCACCCACTTAGCTCAATGGCATAAGCAGATTCACAGTGCAGTTGGATTAGTAGTCATTGTGAATAAGAGAATTCTAGAGCAGAAAAGCCTTCATTACATAAATGATCATATGTAAGTACCAGTATGCAGATGAAATCAAAAGTTGTCATAATACTAAAATTTTCACTAAAAACTGACCACTTATGAAATTAATCACTTCTCAATCATTTCTTCTCTTACTTAACATTGAAATATACTCTCACTTTTCTAATAATTTACATGTAGATCATCCTCTGATTTAGATAAACTGTCGAAATAGTGGAAAACAATGTATACCAACAGAAAACAGATGCACAATGAAATTGCAAATACTTAGAAATGTTTTGTGATATCAAGAATTTTGTTCAAATAGTCTCAGAGAACAGAGATTTTGGGAAATGAAGATTAGATAATGAAACCAATTAAAACTGAAGTAGAAAAAAGGAATATATATGAGGATATTTTCCAAAAGAATATGGTTTGACTATCAAAAAATCAAAGAAATCTGATAGAATTGTGAAATAATTTCACAAAATCGATCAAATTGATATGAAGCTATAAAAATGAACCAGACAAGTTTACCACTCTATTGTTATACGATCATAAATTTTGTCAAAGAAATCGAATCTATTCTTAGTATATTGTTTGCATTAAAGATAACTGAGTACCTCATTATAATCCTGACTTTCTCTTTACTAAAGATAGATGTCAATCCAAGTTGGGTTTTTTCTGTTCTTGGTTTTGTTTGTTTGTTTGTTTGCAGTATAAATTTTGAATAATTCAAAAAATGTGTTTTACCTTCCTATTTCCCAACTTCTTTTCTTCCTCTGGCCATCTATTTTATTTTATTATTTTATTTTATTTTATTTCAGACTTCCTTTGTGGCCTTTAATTCTGATATCAGTTTCTGGATATCAAGGAAGTTTCTGTATATATATTTTAAAATTCATTTGTAAGGACCTAATTACATTTGATGTAGGTTTACTTGTATTTATTTGAATGGGAGCCTGGGGCATTCATTTATATGCATTTATTTTCCTGATTTTTTTTTTCTTTTAACTAGCATCAATTGACAGCTTATCAGAAGTGAAGAATATCACGAGCCACCCAGACCTACAAACTGAGATTTTTCATTTTAAACATGTCCTCAAGTGATTCATGTGTGCACTAAAATTTAAAACTCTCTAGACCAGTAGTTCTCAATGAGACTTGCTTACAGTGCAGATCAGAACTCTTGTTAGTAGATAGACACCAGTAATTTTTATAAGCTCCTCAGCTGATTCTAATATTTAACCAGTGTGTGAAGCCATTATGGATAAAGCCCTTGAGGGCAAGGCCATGTGCTAGTTAATTTTATCACGTATTCAAGAGCCCAATAAAAGGTCTTGGCGTATATTAATGGGTCTTGGCAAACCCAGAATGGCAAAGATATGATTTAATACAGCATGAATTACAAGTGGTTAGCTGAATTTGGTGATTTCAATTCTGAAATGCCTTCCTCAGTTATATTCTAAGACAGATGCTATAATAGAAGCATAAACCCTAGTGACCATAAATAAAGCACACTGACCTTGAGTTAGTGCTGACAGTGGCCTTTTCTTTATGAAAATAATAGCTTTTGTCACTCACCTTATGAGGTGAAATCAAACAAATGACCAAGTATTCTACAAATATAAAATATTTTTTATGTAGAACAAAACTACTATCTCATCAATATTATTTCACTCAGCAGAATATATTTTGACCACAGGAAATAGAAACTAAAATGTACAGAACAATATATATGCAAGGGTCCAAAGCTGGGTTCTCTTTGTCTTTAATTCATATGTGTTCTTCATTCTTTAGAGTACTTTCAACACACACAATAAAAGTCACACGTGATTCTTTGTTTTCTTGCTTGGTAATTTTTTTGAGTGAGGTAAATAAAATACTAATTTTAACTAAAGTTGAAATAAAATATTAATACTTGAGATTTAAAACCATCATTTATAAATAGTGAAATTGATTTCAACTCAGTTAAATATTCTTGGAGAAAAGTGCTCAGGATAAAATTAGGTTGCACTAAATTGTCACTATATTGTATAATAGACAAATTCAAATGATCATTTATAGAGCTAGGTATTTCTAAGTACTCATACATCTAGATAGCATGGATTTAGAAGACACTAGTTTACAAACTATCTTCTGTAAGTTTTCCCACAAATCTCTCTTCCCTGAAAATTTAGAAAATAGTTAATACAGTAATACCTAGGTCTGCCTCACTGAGATGATTTATGCTTTGCAATAATAAAATATTGTATCTAGTCAACTGAATTTTAAAGCAGCTGAATGCTATTCAGAAAATTTTATCCCACTTAGAAATAACTTCACAATGACAGAGTATATTTCCCTTATGAGTTCAGACATTGTCAGTGAGAAAAGGCTTTTAGTTGCTCCAGTCTGGGTTTGAATCTCTGAAGAAAAAGGCACTTACTAAAACTATTATCTGAGTCACTTAAAATATATGGCCCTGCTTACCAGTACTTTCTCTATTTTTCACTTCAAATATGAAGAAATAAACGCTCTTCCTCTCCCAGAAAGTCTGAAAATGTTTCTTAAAAGTGGACAAAACTGAAAGAAAAACAATGATCTCTCAATTTTTCCTGAGGGAGGTAGTTATTTCCTCTGTTCTGATTTTTAAATATCTGTTCTCACTTTAAATATCCATCCACCCCAAGACAATTCAAAACAATTTTTCTATACTGATAATTTCATAAGGAAATCTTGAAATTTGATGGAGATCAGAAAATGAACATTATTTCATTTGCATTTTTTCCAGATAAACACTTTTCATTGGTTTATGGAAGAAAACTGATCTTTCATTGAGCAGACCCAAGTGCCTTAAACAAAATAGATACTTATGAATAAACCTCTTAGGGTTGAAGATATATCATTTTGCTTTGTTTCTCTGAGAACCGAAGGAGAGTTCTATGATTTACTAGCTGGGTAGTAATTCATTTATCGCTGACAGCTAGGCCCTGAACAAGAAACGGGCACAGATAACAATGTGGAATGGCACTAAATAAAGATTACTAGAATAGTATGTCTTCCTTCATGATTTGGGGGGCTGATTATATATATATATATAATATATATATATAAAACTTGAATTAATATTTTATATCAGATTATCATGCCAGTGATAGAGTCTTTAGAGTATTCCTAAAAATTATTTTATCATTTTACTTTCAAAGAAAAAATATATATTATATTACTTAGGTCTAAAGTTGTGATTGCTGTCAGCATACAAATGGCTTTCTTGGAATATTGGAAATATCAAGACTATTGACACAGTATAAGTTTACGCTAAATAAAATGTAAGTAAATGCATAAGATGGTGTTAGGAATAGAAGAAATGTAAACATGCAATTACCATAGCCTTTACTGTCTGGGCCACACTCAAGCTCTACTTAAAGCTGCCTTTGCACTTCTGTGAAAAAGTTCTAAATGAAAACTGCTCTGTATAATAGGGTCAAGCCTTGATCCCGGGACTGTATGACCCTGAAGTCCTGAAGTCATCTTGGCAGAAGTCCTAAATTATCTTGTGTAGAGACATCAGGCAAGAGAATGTGTGTGTGTGTGTGTGTGTGTGTGTGTGTGTGTGTGAGAGAGAGAGAGAGAGAGAGAGAGAGAGAGAGAGAGAGAGAGAGAATAGATATAAATAAAAATATTATATGTATATTTTAAAATATAGATAATAAATATATATATATTGAGAAGCATCAACTTGTTGTGGCACTTTCATTGCTCATTGATTGCTTTATCATATGTGTCTTGACCAGGGGGCTCCAGCTGAGCCAGTGACCCCTTGCTCATTCCAGTGACCTTAGGCTCAAGCCAGTGGCCATGGGGTCATGTCTATGATCCCATGCTCAAGCCAGTTACCCCAATGTCAAACCAGAATAGCCGGTAGTCAAGCTGGTGACCTCAGGGTTTCGAACCTGGTTCCCCAGCGTCCAGATCAATGCTTTACCCACTGTGCCACCACATGGTCAGGTGAGAGAATATTTTTGATAAAAAGAAGTGGCATTAAAATAAAAGTTAATTGATATAAAAAACATTTTAAACTTTGTGTTTTTTGTTGACAAAGTTCTGTTTGTTTTTTTCTAATACCCAATGTAATGGCCTTTATTTTTCTCAAAGACTGGCTATAACTTATTAGTTATTTTCATATCTTTTCCCTCATTAGTTTTCACCTAAAACGATATAACAGTGTGTAAAAAAATGGAAATTTTATTTAATCAACTCAGTTTCTAATTATAGCAGCAGCCATTCTTGTCAGTATCTTATATTCTAAACTTTTTTTTCATAGGGCCATTCTTTTATTTTTAAGGTTGTTAAAGCAAATTTATTTTGCAAATTTTGCCGTACTTAAAATATTTATTTGACTAATATATATATTAAATGTTTTAATTCACACATTATTTAATTGTGACAGTTATTAGTTTGGTTTCTCCCAACAAGTTCTTTATTTTTTGTATTTTTTAAACTTTATCAATGAATAACTGAATAAGTATAATTGTATATACATATTTAAAGTGTACAATGTGGTGATATGATATACATGTACCAAAGTGTGCTGTGAATTCAAGTTTTATGAATTTGAAACCAAGTAGGTAGAAAATATTTGAAGTTGAATTCAGGGTCATATGTACATGTACACTTAAATTTCATTTAGTTTTTAATTCTTCATTTATACATGATGTGACCTAAAACAACTCAAACTCACTGAACTTTAATTCCCTCAGTTATACTGTCATAAATCTTTTCTTTGCTATGTTATTAAATATTCTAAGACATGATTTTATTGCTACATACAACACAATTAAATACTTCTTGCCCTTTCATATTAAATTGATCCTTTATTGTTAGGTATATAGTTTATTTTTCACCACTATTTTAAAATGTGACAATAAATATTGAACTTGCATATTTAAATACATGTTATGCAATGTCCATATAATAAATTTCTAGATGTTGGTATTACAGGATCAATGGATAGATATGGTAAAGTTTCACTTATTTACTTTCAACAGAGGCAAATTTTTCATACAATTTGCATACATTTAAATGTTTTGATTCTAACTGTCTGACTGTAGGCAGCATCTCAAGCATTAAATGGATTTGACAAGATAATATATGTATCTTTTTGTTAGCCAAGGTATATTTTGATATATAAGAATATATATCCTCTTTTCTTCCCTCCATTACTTTCTCCTTTATAACGTTTCTGATTTTTTGTACTTTTACCTTCATAATATTTTATATTTACTTAGTATCTACAATATTTGCAATTTTTTAGAAGATTACAAAAGGAATAACAACATCTGCCTTCAGATTACAGTAGTTTGGCCCTGGCCTGCTGGCTCAATGGTAGAGCATCAGCCTGGCATGTGGAAGTCCCAAGTTCGATTTCCGGCCAGGGCACACAGAAGAAGCGCCCATATGCGTCTCCACCCTTTCCTCTCTTCTTCTTCTCTATCTCTCTCTTCCCCTCCCACAGCCAAGGCTCCACTGGAGCAAAGTTGGCCCAGGCACTGAGGATGGCTCCATGGCCTCTGCCTCAGGGGGCTAGAATGGCTCTGGTTGCAACACAGCAATGCCCCAGATGGGTAGAGCATCGCCCCCTAGTCATGCACATGTGGGAGTCTGCCTCTCTGCCTCCCCACTTCTCACTTCAGAAAAAAAATATTACAATAGTTTACCTGGTATATAAAAGAAATATACTGCTCAGAAAAATCAGGGGATATTTTATTGCTTTATATATAATTTTATATAAAGCTTTATATAAAGGGATAAAATATCCCCTAATTTTTGTGAGCAGTATAGTTCTATGGACTGAATGTTTGGGTCTCCCTAAAATTCCCTCAATGAGATGATATTAGGAAGTGACACCTTTGGGAGGTAATTAGGTCTTGAAGGTAAAGCCCTGATGAGTAGGATTGGTGGCCTTATAAACTGGATCCCAGAAAGCTCTCTATCCCTCTTTCTTCCATATGAGGATACAATGAGAAAATAGCCATCTACAAAGTGGAAGAGGGCTCTCACTAGAACCCTGCCATGCTAGCACCCTGATCTTGAACTTCAGCCTTTAGAACTGTGAGAAATAAATTTCTGTTGTTTATAAATCACCCAGTATAATATTCTGTTAGAGTTGTTCAGGGAAGGCCTGGGCCTAGTGCCTCAGGAGACTATCTCTATCTCTGGGAACTTTCTGCAGAACTCCTTGTACTTCTTAGGCAACAAAGTAAAGATTAAGATTTGTAAACTAAGTTTCTAGTTATCTGCAGTACCTTAACTCCTTACTGGAAATACTGACTGGGCCCTTACAAGGAATTATTGTAATTTAACCCCTCCTTACATAATCTCCTATTGATTACAACTAAAAGTTACTATTACCAAAGCCAAATTTCTCACTTTTGGACTCCCCTATTGTATCCATTGTGCCAATGGCCAGGACCCAGTGCCTTTTTTATCTATGCATACTCATTCTGAACATTCATACCATTCTGCTGCTTTCATATCATGCAAATAATATATTAGCCTTTGATCTTTGACTATAAAGATGTAATGGTCACACTGAATTGTATTACATGAACACATTTTAAAATTAATTTCTATTTGTATATACTGTTCTATTATAAACTAGGCTGAGAAGAGTACCTCTTGTCTATTGATTGTCTACATCAGGGACTCGATCATGTGCTTCAAAAGTAATATGCGATTTTCCTGTCAAACACTTATATGATACAGATGATACAGTTGTTGAAATGTGAGTTGCCTAATATACCACTATATAAGACTGGTTATAATTCAAAATAATCTTGGAGTGGATACAATTAAAATATTCTACAAAAATCCAATATCATCTTAAAAGCTTGATCATGAACAAAAGCCATTTTATTATTATTATTTTTTAAAATTTATTGATTTTAGAGAGAGAAGAGAGACAGAGAAAAAAAGGGAGGGGGAGGAGTGGGAAGCATCAACTCATAGTTGCTTCTCATATGTGTCTTGATAGGGCAATTCCAGGGACCTCAAACTGGTGGCCTTGACATACATGCAAGGTCAATGCTTTGTGCACTGCACACCACAGGTCAGGCAAACATAAGGCATTTTAAACAGAGTTCACTAATATTTCAATAAGGTTGGAGAAAAGGGGGAAGCAGGATATAGGGGCGGAGGAAGAAGGCAGAGAATTGCTGCAAATAAAAATTTGAAGGTCACAAGTGAATGGAGATAAATAGGGGGAAATAGAAATAGCAAGGGGCTAGAAGGTGAACCTGAGTGAAGATAGGTCCAAGCTACACAGGAAAATAAGTACTCCTGATTTCGATGTTGCCCACTCCTTGAAGCCATATGAAACTCATTTTACTGGTTACCATTCCTAAGCAAAGAGTGGACACTCACACCGTTCTACCTGTGGTGACAGAGACTCTGGCTCTGTTAGTTAGCAAAGACCCAGAGAGAAGTGTTGTTCTTTTCCCGTGAATAACACTAACTAAACTGAGGGAAACTTCTAATCTTGCCACACATTAATTTTATAATCCACTAAAAACTTTATTCAGAAATTTTTAGTAAAACATTCTCAAACGTTTTGGTCTCAGGACCCCTGCTGGAGTTGATCACAGAGAGGACATGTCCGCTGGTTGAGCCCCAGGCCAGATCCCGGCAATCTGAAGCTGCTTACTCCCTCGTCTTTTTCCAGGCAGGAACCCGGCGAAAGTGAGGTGTTCCTGAGACCGCCTGGGCCCTATTCCCCACGAAGCCCATTAAAGCCTCTCTAGGAATTCAAAGCTTCTGCTTGCCAGTTGCAGCGATTGTCTTCCAGCGTCCAAGACAAGTCCTGTTAGTTTCTGTGCTCAGTACAGCTGCCACCCACCGATATGTGGTAGCATGCCTCTTTCTTTCTGTGACCTTGCCTCCGAGCATGAGAGGCCGGTTTTCAGGTTCACTCAGGAACCTCCTGAGGTGGCGGAAGGACACCTCTGAAACTGTTTAAAAATCACTGAGGACTATAAGAGGATGTTATTTATGTGGGGTATATCTGCTAATATTTATCAAACTAGAAGTTAAACTGAGGAAAATATTTACGGACAAAATAGAAAACATTACATTCTAGCATATGTACTATTTTAATGAAAAATAACTTTCTGAAACACAAAAGGGTGTTGTATTCAATACTTTTAAATCTCGGTAGTGATTGGCTTAGTAGAAGATAAGAGCTATCGTCTGCTTCTATATTCAGTCTGTAGAAATGTATTGTCTTGGTTTACAGTAAATGAAGAAAATCCAGCCTCACAGAGATATTTAATTAGAGATGTGATAATTGTGGAAATATCTTAAGTGTTAATACAGCAAAAGTCAACCATTAAAACAATCAGTGCTCCTATTTTAGTCCAAAAATTGATTGGTCAGACTTGCACTTTGCATGAATCTTTTACTCAAACATGATTTTTTGTAACATCAAGCAATATTTGATAAACGTTATTTCACTGAGTTGTGCAGACCTAAATGTTTGACACATTTCATTACATAACAACAAAAAACCATATTTAAAATATTATGACTGATACTATCAGTAAAGTATTTAAGTTTCTGGAAGCCTTCAAGTCTTCAGGGACTGATGCAAGTTCCAAAATTGTGATAGTCACTTGAACACCCCAAAATTTTATCATTGGCAAAAATACCGCCAAATGGTTTTCTTGAAGTTACATGCTCTTGCTCACTGTTGAGTAAATGTGCATCAAACACTCATCTGGTTAACTATAGGTTGCCTGTTAGATGTTTTCCAAGTAAAGCTGATTGTTTTTTTTTTTATGAAAAAATGAACTAGATCACCTAGTAGCACACATAATCAATCATACAATAGTTTTTCCTTGAATTAGTCCTCATACTTCATTATATAGCAGAAATAATTTATGCTCATTTTGTCACAAAATATTAAAAAGACATATACTCAAACATTGAGATTTAATAAAATTAATGAATTTTATTACATCTTCAAAGATGAGTTTTGTTTTTTTTCTCTTTTTTACAGAAATTGTGTGGTGATGAAGAATATGATGGTACTGGTATATTTCAGGGACATTATCTTGTTTGGGTGAATTTAACAGCAAGTGATTCCATCATTGCTGTTGCTCAATCAATGAAGTAATGAAAAAGGCATAGAGAAAAGGTAATAGGATGTCGCAATATTACTACAAAAATAATTTTGAATGCAAACATTCTGAAATTTCCATAAGGAAATCTCAGAGGTCTGCAATCAATCCTTTGAGGACTGATATTATAGTGAAATGAAATTCTAAAAATATATTAGTCTCCAGTGGACAATCAGACATGAGATGCCTTCAGTTATCTTTAAGGAATGCTAATTTAATAAATACTTTTTCTATTGGTAACAAAAATTTAAAGAAAATACATTTAGCAGAATAGTACTGTAGGAGTAACTATAACTGATTTGCCCTACTGTGAAAGGCATATAAGACTGTTTTTGAGTGTGGGTGCTATTTTTAGATGTTTTCTTTAATTCCATCAGGGCTATAAGGCATACAGCCACATGTCTGATAGTCGATATTTAATAAATATTTATTCACAAATGTATATACATTTATCAATAACAATTTTTATATATTAATATTTATGATTATCAATTAGTGAAGATCCAGACACATGAATAAATATAGAAGATCTGAGTCTTTGTTGCATAACTTACCAAGAATGTGACTTGGGGAAATTACTTGGCCTATTTATTTCTCAGTATCAGTATAAGTAAAATAAGCATTCTATGACTATCACCGTCATGAGATGCTGTACATTTTATGCCAAATGCTCATCTCAGGGTCTAATTCATATGAATGTCTCAAATATTAGCTCAACATATTTAATTTATTGTCTATTAAACTCTTCAATCATCTCCTATTAATTTGCTTTTCTCATTTCCTAAATGTTATTACTGAGAAGAATTTTAAATCTGTGAGATATTTCATAGTAATACATATGTGTATTATAGTTCAATAAAAAATGAAAAGAAGGAAGGAAGGAAGGGAAGGTTAAGGGAAGGGAAGGAGGGCGGGAGGGAAGGAAGGAAGGAAGGAAGGAAGGAAGGAAGGAAGGAAGGAAGGAAGGAAGGAAGGAAGGAAAGAAGGAAAGAAGGAAAGAAGGAAAGAAGGAAAGAAGGAAAGAAGGAAAGAAGGAAAGAAGGAAGGAAGAAACCACCCTAAGGTCAAATAGTAGAGATAATTTGATAGAGATATTGAAGTATAAAACTGAGAGCAGGGTTAATAGAGTAAATAAGCTATCCAAGAGGTAGCCCAGAGGTGGTATCTGCAGAAGGCATTTTTTTGGTCTTTCTGATAGGAGGAAAACAAAAGGGAAGATTGGTCTCAAGAGGTACCACTAACCAGTAACACTACTGAAGCTATACTCCTGTTGTGATGTGAGTAGTATATAAAATATTTGCCTCACCTCCCCCCAAAGTAAACTTATTTTGACAGAATGTTTTTGCTCAGTACTATCAAATTATAAACATGTTCTTATTAAGAAATGCTACAAATATATTTATGTGAAGCTTGTCTTGGAACATGTTGATTTGGGAGATTATTTTCTATAAAAAGAAAATGTCTTTACTCCAAAAAACAAGTAATGTAAACATGTTGTTTGTGTTTGAGAAAAAGTCTATTAAATTAACCATGAGAATGTTTACTAATATCCTGGGCTGATGATACACTCCCAACCCACATATAATAATTTTTGCATGAAAGTCCAGTTTACTATATACATTTCTGAGAATGATCTCCCTGGAAAACACTGAATCATCTTGTTTATGGACCACACAATCTGCTGTGAAGCAATAGCAACTTCTTTGGGAAGATGTGAAGATATCTTGCTGGCAAAGGTCAGACATACCAACTATGAGTAAGCAGTGGCAGAGATGGAGAAGTAGAGACTCACTGACCCCAATTAGGTAGTGTATATTTGTCACCCCTCCTCATAGCCACGAGGTCACTTTCTACTTGGCCTGTTGATGGAGATAAAGGATGATATTGTATTAATCAAGTATCTGTGAGTCATCATTAATTTTTCTTGGCATTGCCTACTTTTTGACATCCTAGATCTTAGGTTTGGTTATAGACTGGATGTCTGTGTTCTTCCAAAATTCATGTTGAAGTCTAATTTCTACATGATATTTGAAATGGGATCTGTTGGGTGAAGCCCTTATAAATGGGATTAGTCGCCCTTATAGAAAAGACAGCAGAGAGCTCCTTTGCCGCTTCAGCTAAGTAAGGAATCAGAAAAAGGACAACCTTCGATGAACCACGAAATGGATTCTCTCCATGGACACCAAATCTGCCAAAGCCTTACTCTTGGACTTCCTAGCCCCTAGAATGGTCAGAAATATGTTTATGGGGTTTTTTTCTATAAGCTACTCAGTCTGTGGTATTTTGGTTTAGCAGTACAAACAGGCTAAGACAAGTTTCTATATTGTCATTGAAATAATATTCAGAAAACAACACCACATCACTGATGAAACTACCAGTGCTTCTGTCAGAATCACTAAAGGCCAGTGGAAGCCCACCACCTTGACAAGCACAGCCCTGAACACTGATGCTGCTGAGCTCCAGAGCCTCCTGCTGATGTGCTTTGGACTTCACTCTTATGGAAACAACCAAAAAGCCCTTCAATAGATGACTGGATAAAGAAGATGTGTTACATATACACTATGGAATACTACTCAGCCATAAGAAATGATGACATCGGATCATTTACAGCAAAATGGTTGGATCTTGATATATAATTTACCTAATTATTTCTAATATTTCTAATCAAAACAGGCTCATTATAGACAATATGGAAATTACCCTGCAGGATATAGATTATCTCCAATTTATTGCTAATGTATTATAATTATCATAAATATATGATAAAATACATTTATTTAATAATTGAAGGCATCTCTGATTTATCCCATAGACTAAAATTCCAGGAATGGAAAAACTACATTATAGAGAAAAACATATTTATGTTTATGTTTATATTACCAAATCAATGTATACTCCTGACACTGATGATGATTTTTTTGTGCTGGTGTTGATTTTTATTATTTTATTAAAAATATTTGCATATACATCTGTAAGCAATCTTTTGTCTGTAAGTCCTATCAAAATTTGGTACACTTCTAATATTTAAATAGTGATATTGGAGACTTTTATATTACTCTTTCCTCAGAACAATCTATGTGGCATGGGAATTAAACTATATCTGGAGGTGTTTTGTAGGGGTAAATTTTTTTATTTGATTTCCATTTTGATGAAAACTTTGCTATTTCTTTCTCCCTCCCCCCAGTTTCATTGAGGTATGATTGACAAAATTGTTTATATTTGGGTTGTTCAACTTGATGTTATGATATGTGTATACACCATGAAATAATCACCACAATCAATCTTATTAACATAAGTCACCTCATATAGTTATACTTTATTTTGCTAGATTAGTTGATATTTATTTTCTTAGCAATTTTTAAGTATAACTACATTATTATTAACTACAGTCATCATGCTGTATATTAAGTTTTCATCTTAGAAGTGAAAGTCTGTCCCTTTTGACTAATGTGTTCCTTTTTCCCTAACCTTCCAGCCCCTGGTAATCACTATTCTGCTCTCTGTTATTAAGAGTTTGACTTTTATTTTTTATTTTTTGCTTAAACAACAAACAGTTATTTCTCACAGTTCTGAAGGCTGGGAAATTCAAGATTAAGGCGCTGGCCATTGTGGTGGTGTCTGAGGAGAGCTCCAGTTCTCCGACTTTTTTTTTCCCTCCAGGTATGTCTTTCTGTATCTGGCTTATGTCATTTAATGTATTCCAGATAATTTTGTGTTGTTGCAAGTAGCAGAATTTCCTTATTTATCACAGTTGTATAATGTTCCATTGTGTATGTGTATGTCTGCATATATATACAGGCACACACAATATATATCACATCTTTTTTTTTTTTCTACTTCTTTTCCAAGTGAGAGGAGGAGAGATAGAGAGACAGACCCCTGCATGCACCCTGACCAGGATTCACCCTGGCAACCCCTGTCTGGAGCCATGCTTGCAACTGAGCTATTTTTAGCACCTATGATGGAGGCTCCATGGATCCATGCTCAGCGCCTGGGGCTGATGTGCTCAAACCAATCAAGCCATGGCTGCGGGAGGAGAAGAGCAAGAGAGAGAGGAGAAGGAGTGGGAGAGAAGCAGATGGTCAATTCTCTTGTGTTCCCTGTCTGGGAATGAAAACCAGGACTTCCACATGCTGGGTTGATGCTCTACCATTGAGCCAATCAACCAGGGCCTCTATAAGTATTAGTAGGGAAAATTCTGAGATAAAAAAATGTTATGGCTACTTTAGAAAGTAATTCTGATATAATTTGAGATGTATTCCACTTCAGTGGTCAGAGACAGCATAGAGCAGGGGTCGGGAACCTATGGCTCGCGAGCCAGATGTGGTTCTTTTGATGGCTGCATCTGTCTCGCAGACAAATCTTTAATAAAAAAAATAATAACCTTAAAAATATAAAACATTCTCATGTATTACAATCCATTCATTTCCTACTACTCATGTTCATGTTTGCTGGTGGCTGGAGCCAATCACAGCTGTGTCCTCTGGGACAACACCAAATTTTTATTAGATAATGCGTGACGTACACGGGTCGTTGTATCGCTCTCATGGAATTACATTTTAAAATATGTGGTGTTCATGGCTTTCTCAGCCAAAAAGGTTCCCGATCCCTGGCATAGAGTATGTTAGGTAAAAGTTTCCACTAAGCAGGAATGAGTTAATGGACATCTCTTAAACACTCTGTATAACCTAACCATTCTTCTTCAGTAATTCATTGGAAATTTAGAGAGATCTCTTTTGGTATATTATCAGGTTGTGTCCGTTGATATAGAAAACATGTACCTCTTTATAACTCTCTTATAAGGATTTTAATATTTTGATAGTACTAGAAGCTTTTTAAAAGTTGACAAATTTTTTGTGTGGAAAATAAAGCTATCTCTATGATTTGACCTGTTTGATTTTTTTATAGTCATCTTTTCTTTTTAAACTTTTTTCATTAAAGTTTACATTTAATATTATTTTGTATTAGTTTCAGGTGTACATCATAGTAGTTAGATAATTATATATTTTACAAACTGTTTCCCCTTATATTTCTAGTACCCAACTGGCATGCTGCATAGTTATTACAACATATTGACTATATTTTCTCTGCTATACTTTACCTAACTTTTTTTAAACTTACTTTTGCCACTTAGTCAACAGTTTTTTGAAAAAGTAACCACTTAGATAATAAAAGTTAAGTCTATTTTTTTTCCCTTTATGCTCCAGTCAGGGAAAAAAGAGTAAGTAGAGCAAATAGAAGGTGGAAAGAACTGTGGCTTTACTATATACAGAAATGGAAAATATTTCTCTACGGTCAATTTCTAAACTCTTAGGAGCTACGGATAAGCACATTACAATATGCCCTCTATATTATAACAATAAAACTCTAGTTATCATATAGTTTATATTTCTTAGAACAGTCCCTATTTTCAATATTCTGCCTGCACTCTCCTCTTATATGCACTCATACATGACTGATCAAATGCCCTGTTTTTGTTTTTTTTTATCACACACACTAAAGTCTCACAACACTTCCACATAAATTCTCAAGGAAGAACTCTAAAATAGATGAACCAAGAGATCACAGTTACTCAGATTTTTTTTTTATATTATTTAACTTTTGGAGTTAAGGATTTGAGAGTAAACAACTGTCAGATGTAGGCATATTCATGGACAATAATATAATTTTTCAGTTACCTTACATTCCCTTATGTTTCTAAAGTAGCCATAGAATGTTTACCTCAGTATCTTCTCTACTTATACTCATAGAATACACTAATCCTGGTAGGAAATTACAAACATGAACAAAATTCTAGTTATAACCCTGCAGGAAATGTATTCTTAATCTCATATTTCAGACCAAATACTAGTTGGTTTAGTTATAATTATCTAATGAGTAAGGGATATACTTTAACAATTAGACTGTTTAAGATTGGTTTCATTTTTTTAAATTACAGTTGAAATACAATATTATATTAGTTTCAGGTTTACGGCATAGTATTGAAATACTAAGAAATAATTATAATTATTTGTGAAAGTCTGGAGATTTAAGAGTATCATTTATGTGTTAAAGGAGCAACAGATTTTCTATCTTCTGAGAAAGCTGCTAACACAAAGTTGATTATTTAATTCCATTCTAGATAGATCCTTTAAATATTAGCTCTCAATGTCTTAACACTGAGCCTACCATGAGGTCACAGCTGATACCAGCAAGTTTTGTGTGGTTCTAATATAGACAGCTTTTTCTATCTATACACCTTTAGCATCCATTTGTATTATCATTATTTAGAAATTCACCTGATTTATAAAGACATTATTGAACTTCAGTAGAACAATAAACAATCAGAGCCAGAAGACATTAAAATTAGAATCAAATGGAAACTCCTCCGCCTAGTTGGTTTAGTTATAATTGTCTAACAAATGGAGGATAATACTTTAAAAATTAGTCTGTTTAAAATTTGTTTTACTTTTTTAAATTACAGTTGACATATATAGTATATTAGCTTCAGGTGTACAGTATAGTGACTAGACATTTATACATCTTACAAAGTGATCAATCTGATGTCTAGTACTCATCTGAAACCATACATAGTTATTAAATGTTATTTACTATATTCCCTATGCTGTACTTTTCATCCCTGTGAGTTTTTCTTTATAACTGCCAATTTGTACATATTAATCCCACCCTTTTCCCACCAGGCTTTAATTCTCTAAATTAGGTGGAAGAAAAGTGATCGTATGTGATCCTCCCATCCCCTCCTTGCCAACACTCTGCCTGATAAAACCACATAAAAGCCAACAAAACCAAACAACATCTAAACAAATAACTGTCATATAATTTTGTTTAAATGCCTTATTTTATGTAGAATATCACAAATACCTCACACATCTTAATCTGTCAGTGTTTCCCCACACTTATAAAGCACGAGACATCCTGTTGGGTACAGAATATAGATTTTCTCGGGCATGTCAAAAGTTAAAGCAGCAGAAAAACACATTTTAACAACTGACTTCACTTATCAAACAGCAGAACCTGAAAAAGGTCTCTGGCACCTGAAATCATTTAATGTTTTATGGCAGTGATAAAAATCACTTCAGGTGCTGCTGGAACAACAGCTTTGAAAGCAATAGAGTTCTGATGTGGAGAAGATCCATCAAAAATAAATCAAACCTTGTTTCACTGGTGCCAAAGGAAGTGTGTGTAATGGAAAGTTATTAAGACCAAATCCACGTGTTGGCCCCAGCACAGGACCATCAGTGTGAGTATTCCCCAGTCAATCACTACCCCTCTTATTTCTTCTTTCTGGTATTGTCCAGAGACTCATAGGCTGCAGATTATGGAGGGTAAGTGCTTTAAGACTTTGGAAACTTTCCTAGCATGACTTTTTGCCATCATGTTAAACAGAGAAAGAGAAGGAGGAAGGGAGGGAGGAAGAGAGAGAGAGACTGCAAATAGTTTCATATTAATTATAAGATTTGCCCTAACAATCATTTTTTTCATTATCAGAAAGCCAGTAATGTTTATCAAACATCTACTAATTTTTGTCCTCTTTAATAAAAGTGATCTCATTTAATATTCACAAAATCCTAGATATAACCCTGCTGGAAATTTTTTTTAAGCAAGAGAGAGAGAGAGAGAGAGGATCAGACAGGAAAAGACAGGAAGGGAGAGAGATGAGAAGCATCAATTCTTTGTTGTAGCACCTTAGTTGTTCTCTGACTGCTTCCTCATATGTGCCTTGACTGGGGGGGCTCCAGCAGAGTGATTGACCCCTTGCTCAAACAAGCAACCTTGGACTCAAGTCAGCGACCTTGGACTTCAAGTCAGTGATCATGGGGTCTTGTCTATGATCCCACGCTCAAGCCGAATGAGCCTGTGCCCAAGCCGGTAACTTTGGGGTTTCAAACCTAGGCCCTCTGTGTTTCAGGCCGATGCTCTATCCACTGTGCACCACCTGGTAAGGCAAAGAAATGTATTCTTAATCTCATATTTCAGACCAAATACTCATAGAAATTGAGTGTTTTATAAAATTTACAAAACTAACAAATGATGGAGCCTGATTGCTACTCAGAATCTTTAGTATCATTTTATGTATCACTTCCATTGTACTTCCGTACCGCTAAAGAAATGTTTGAAAAACCTGTTATATGCATTTAAAAATTTAAAATCCCATCATATATATTTAAATTTATTTCCTGAAAGTAATTGTTGATATATTCATTTTAAACTAAAGTATTATATCAAATTAGGCATGCTGTGTGCCATAGCTTTTAAATATAAAAAAAAAAACAAAACAAGCAAATAAAAGTGTATGCAAAGAAAAATACAAAATTAAAATGGAGTTCAAGTTACCATGACTGAGATGTCACTTAGTTGTGATAATCACTGCTGACAATGTGAATATGCAGGGGACTTCAAGTAAGACAAATTCATTTGGTTTCTATATGTCTAAATCCGTGTTTGACTATGTGATTCCTCAGTTTTACACCTGTCATCTCTTTTGAGATATTGTGCTGTGCTGTGCCATTACTTGGCCTTTAATTAGTCTTAGTACATCTGCCTCTTTTCCTTTCATGTAAGCCCCTGATAACTTAAATAGTTCATCACAGTTTCAATATGTTCTAAGTACAGATAATTATGTAATGTTTATTTACAGCATAACCATCCAGATGTTAAAACTTTTTTGTAATTATAACTAAAATAAAAACAATAAAATAGAAAACAAATCCCCAGGCATCTCAGACTCTGAAAAATGAATTAGGAAACTTAATACAGCTGTTTGTATGGAAAATAATAAAATAATACAAGAATAAAATCTGCATTTTGCATATTCACAACTGTAAACCTACTTTGCCTCACCTTGTATTAGACATTTGCCATGGAGATTTTGAATGAATGAAGAAACTAAGAAGGAGATAATGAGTCAAACAATTAAAAATTATGTCTTATTTTAATTAAGTGTTGTTCTCAGACTGTACCTAGATGCATTGGGTTATTCATGTCTGCAATAAATAGACAGTAGCTATTTTATCATTGCCTTTATCATTGTTCCTTTATTATCTGTCATCTCTTCTCACCGGATCAGCTTTGCACAGGCTCTGCCTCTATTCTCTAGGTTTGTTTTTGTTTGTTTTATTGTCATGTATACAAGAAAACAAAATTTGTTAAACTAGCATATAATCCCACTTTATCAGTCTTGATTTCTTTTGATATAAAAGTGTATGTCTTTTGTAGATATTTTTAAATATTCCATATTTTACAATTCATTTACATTTTCTCTTGCATTCTATATACTTGAAATGACTAGAAGCCGAGATAGTCCATAAGAAATCTGCCTGTACTACTGTCTCCTCAAATAGCCCTTGTCATTAATGAAAAAAAAATGGTCTTAATGCACAGATGAATGTATAATGCCCAATTTTATGAAGAAGGCAAATAAAATAATAATTTCACTCAATGCTACCTTATCACTGAGGCCTTTTTGCTATACTGTTTAAAATAACAGCATTTCCTTACCCTGGTATCCTCTGACCACATTCCCTGCTTTATTTTACTCTGTAGTTCCCATTATCACCTGTATTAGTTTCCAAGAGCTGACTTAATGAAGTACTACAAACTGGCTGGCTAAAGGCAACAAGCACTTTTTCTCTCACCATACTGGAGGCTAGAATTATGAAAATAAGTTGTCAGCAGAGCCATACTCTCTCTGAATGCTCTAGGAGAAAGTCCTTTATTTCTTTTTCCTAGTTTCTGATGGCTCCTGGTAATCCCTGATGCTCTTTAATTTATAAATGCAACACTTTATAATCTCTCTCATCTTTACATTTTTATCAAAGGGACCCCTCACTGGATTTAGAGCCAACCCTAATTCAGTATGACCTCATCTTTGCTTAGCTGCATGAACAAAGACCATATTTCCAAATAAGATCATATCCTAAGGTTCTGAATGAATGTGAATTTTTGGGAAACACTATTTAAACCACTAATACCACCTGATGTACCCAGTATTTTATATGTTAATTTATTTATTGACTATCTTATCACACAGGAATACATTAATTAGGACAAGGACTGTTTTTCTCCTTAGTTCACTGTCCTCAATGCCTGCAACAGGTCCTGACACAGAGTAAGTAAATTGTAGTTGTCTTAAATTATTAGGCATTTTAATCCTATCATTCAAACATTGTTTAGGAATAATATTCTGTTTGTAAATCGGTATCATAAAATATAAGAATCCAAAAGCACTAATTTGAAAGAAGTTATGTACCCCCATGTGTATTGAAGCATTGTTTACAATAGCCAAGATCTGGAAGTAGCTCAGTGTCTGTCAGTGGATGAGTGAGTAAAGAAGCTGTGGTACATATACATAGTGGAATACTATGTAGTCATGAAAAAAGAAAAATCTTACCTTTTGCGATGGCATGGATGGACCTAGAGATTATTGTGCTGAGTGAAATAAGCCAGGCAGAGAAAGACAAATATCATATGATCTCACTTATATGTGGAATCTAATAAACACAATAAACTGAGGAACAAAATAGAAATAGAGGCATCACCAGGAACAGATAGAGAGTTGTCAGAGGTAAAAAGGATGAGGAAACAGGTTCAAAGAAAGTGAAGGGATTAGCCAAATTATACATACATAGCACATAGATACAGATAAGAGGGAAGATTTGCAATTAACATATTGATAATATCTAATAATTAATCCAGATTATATACAGAAAATTTAATATTTAAAAAGATAGTATATAATGTATATATTTTATAAAATATTATAGCATGATTAAGAAAAATGGCCTATAAAATATTTCATAATACCATTTCTAAACTCTGCTAAAAATAAGACCACATTAAAATAATTAAAATTTTTGCTCTGGCTGGTTGCTTCAGTGGACAGAATCTTGGCCCAGCATATGGACATACTAGGTTTGATTCCTGGTCAGGGCCCACAGGAAAAGTGACCATCTACTTTAACCCTCCTCCCCTCATCTCTCCTTCTCCTTCTCTTCCTCTCCCTCTTCTCTCCCTCTCCCCCCTTCTCTCAGCCAGTGTCTTGATTGATTTGAGCATGGCCCTAAGGGCTGAAGAAGCTCTGTTGGTGCATCAGCCACAGGTGCTAAAAATAGCTTGGTTGATTCAAGCATCAGAAAGAAGTTGCCTGGTGGAACCCAGTGGGGATACATGCTGGGGTATGTCTCACAGTTTTCCTTCCTTTCTCTCTAAAAAAAAAAGAAAGAAAAAGAATTAAAATTTTACTTTTAAGAAGAAAATATTTTTGGTCTTACATAGAATACAATTAGACTAATTATTCATATGTAGGGTTATTTCAGATAAATCTCTAAAATATTTGCCACCAGACTTTGTCAACAGGGACATTTTACTAGTTATCTAATATTGTGTAATGAATTACCACAAAATTTGTCAGCTTAAAAAAAACTTTTATCTCACACATTTTCTCAGGGTCAGGAATCTGGGAACAGCTTAGGTAAATCAGTTTTGACTAAGGGCCTCTCGTAAAACTGCAATAAAGCTATCGGTCAGGACTATAGTCATATGAATGCTCAGCTGGGACTGGAAGGAAGTTCTCTGAGCTCACTTGCATTACTATTGGCAGACCTTAGCTTTTCATTGGCTACTGGCTAGAGACATACTAGTTTATTAACTATGGGCCTCTACTTAGGCAATCTGAGTATTCTATGACAGGAAAGCTGGCTTTCTTCAGAATGAGTTACCTAAGACAGAGATAAAAAAAGAATGTGCAACCAAGACAGAAGAGTGTTTTTTATAACCTTAGCAGTGGCATACCATCTCTCCTGCAATATTCTACTGAGCACGCAGATCAATCCTGGTATAATGTGAAATGGGCATATCCAAGTATGTAAATACCATGAGGTGGGGATCTCTCAAGGTCACCTTGGAAGCTGGCTACCACAGACCTTATCTATATTTTAGACAGGACTGTTACTTATTAAGAAGGAATATGCTATATATTCAAGAAGCTTTAGCATTTCTACCCACCCCATTTCTGTACCCCACCCCATAAAAGTAAATGATCACTACTGTGAAAATAAGAAATTCCTTTTGACATTTTCAAAATCCCTGCATTGAAAAGCAATACTTGAAATAAAGGCATGTCTTATTTTCAAGTCTGCTTGTTAAAGAGAAGTCTCTCTCAACCTATTAGAAATGCAAGAGCAGTTTATGTGAATTAGTCATCAGATTCTTATTTAGAGGCAAGACAGCCAGGTTGAGCTCTCCATGTCAAGGTGCATCAGAGTGTTCATAAAGGTGATTCACTGTGACAGCAGGGATGTCTAATTATGTGCATAGCTCACTGAATTTTTAATAGAATAACTTATACATGAAGGGCTGAAAGATACTACTATATAGCAATGTTTATGTCTACTTTCCCATTTTTCTTCATCAAACAGCATTAGTGTGGAGACCTTTAATTCTACCTACTGCAACAAAGCTGTAATTATTAAATCAATAAGAATTTAGCCTGTCCAAATTCTATTTACAAATGTCTTAGCCACTGCAGTGTCTACAGACCTCAAATTATTTTTCATTTTTAAAACAAATAGAAGATCAGAGATTAAGTTTGTTTTTCTATGTCAGAATAATGAAACAAAAAATCAATTACTTCAGATTTATTGTACAAGTAATATACTCTTATTCCTTATCATATCTTTGCTTGTTAGAATGCCAATTTTTAGTCAGTCTTTTATTTGTTTAATCAAAATTGAATGAATTGATTGGATGAACTATCTTTAAAAATCATGTTAAAAACCAACTAGATTATAAAAATGAATCAAATCTGGGTCCTGCTCTCAAAAGGTATAAACTCTTATAAAGAAAATCCATAATTTGTAGTGATTACAGGGTAATTCATGACTTATTTTATTAAAAGATTTGCTCAAGTAAAGTGTAGATGAAAGTCATTCTCATATGCTATCACACCTTGAAAGTCCAAATAGGCATATCATTGACATCCTCAGAGCTTTAAATAATCATCTATGTGAAATGAAGAGACTAATGATTCATTAATATTGGTTAATATTAATATTAGACCAAGTTAAATATCTTGCTCTCAGCAGATATTCTTTATGGCTTCAGGTTGATTTAAAATGATATTATTCAGCCATGACTGGGTAGGATAACAAATCGATTCTCTCTCTCTCTCTCTCTCTCTCTCTCTCTCATTCTGAAATCAATAAGTTAAAAAAATTTTAATGTGTTATTCAATACAGACTATTGCATACAATCTTAAGCAATGACAATACAGTATCATGTTAGAATCAGTATGTACTCAGTCACAAGAGCTCATAACTAAATGTGTAGGACTTTTACGAGTTGTTTCACTTCAGTTTGGTAGATTGAAATCAACAGTAATGGAAAGATACAGGCCATGAAAGTTGAAAAATGCTACAAGTCAAGAATTAAAAAAATTCTCACAGAGAGCTAGTTATTAAAGTTGCTAGATACGGCTACATGTTACTAGTCTTAAATTTGTGACCAAATAAGATAGGGCCATTCTTGTATTACACTCAGAATCATGTCACTTTTTTAAGTTGCATGGTAAGGCTAGGACCATGGCCAGCTAAAAATATAACAATTTTCACTTTGGGAAAACAAAGCATCCCAATGCTATCAAGATTATTTATTTGGGGTATATTACATACTGGAAAATCAATCGGGGTTTTTAAGAAATAGAATTCTCCTTAAGTCTGATAAATAAATATTCTACTTTATATCAATGATAATTTTAAAAAATAAGCAGACAAATTTGGAGATGGATATTTGTGTAGATCAAATTTTACTACTTTTAGCTAGAGAAGAATGGTTATAATTACTGCTTCAAGTTGGGACTCAAAATATTAGAGAACAAGATGCTATTGCCTGACCAGGTGGTGGCGCAGTGGATAGAGTATCGGACTGGGATGCAGAGGACCCAGGTTCTAGACCCCGAGGTCGCCAACTTGAGCATGGGCTCATGTGGTTTGAGCAAGGCTTGCCAGCTTGAGCCCAACGTTGCTGGCTCAAGCAAGGGGTCACTCAGTCTGCTGTAGTCCCCCGGTCAAGGCACATATGAGAAAGCAATCAATGAACAACTAAGGTGCCACAGCAAAGACTTGATGCTTCTCATCTCTCTCCCTTCCTGTCTGTCTGTCCCTATCTGTCTCTCTCTGACTCTCTCTGTTTCTGTCACACACAAAAAAAGATGCTATTGTCATTTTAAAAAACGCAGTTTCACTATCATTTTATTAAGACAGCAAGTTACTGGACCTCTAACTAAACCTATATGTCTTATGTTAGGCAGTTATAAAATGTAAGTTTATGAATCTACACTTATTCCAAACCATCTCACACATTTATTACTCTGAGAATCCACACTAATTTTTCTTCATATACTTGAAAATAAAGCAAGAAAAAAGAAAGATTAACCAAAAACTATATTACTCTGATTTTAAAACTTTGATTATTAATTCATGTGGGTCAGAATGAAAATATTTCTGGCAGGATACATATAGTATACAGAATAAGACATCTACATTATAGTGCCAAAAAGTTCCATCTGTGCACTGGGGCTGAGTTATGGTTTCTGGGGGAGATATAACTTTCTAATTTACTTACTTTCTTGTCTTTCAGAACTTTACTATACTAAAGATTTTTGTATCTTATGTTTAATTTTTTTAAAATATTGGGCATTTATATGTGATTTAGATATACTCAATCCAATAAGTTTTTAACAGAATTATTAATTCCTAAACTCTGACTTGAGAGATATAGATGAACACAGACAAGATAGATATAACTAGGAAAAGAAGGTTCTGAATGTTTATTCCATGTTTTACTCCAAAGATTTTGGAAATTCATTTTACATAAAATAGAGTATGTATAAAATATAGGTTTCTATTCAAAACCTAATTAACAATCCTAAGGTTTTTATCCTAACTAGTGATAGAGTCCTTCCATGTATACTGTTGCAATTTTTCCAGAGTGTTTTTTTTTTTTTTTTTGTATTTTTCTGAAGCTGGAAACGGGGAGAGATAGTCAGACAGACTCCCGCATGCGCCCAACCGGGATCCACCCGGCACGCCCACCAGGGGGCGATGCTCTGCCCACCAGGGGGCAATGCTCTGCCCCTCCAGGGCATCGCTCTGTTGCGACCAGAGCCACTCCAGTGCCTGGGGCAGAGGCCAAGGAGCCATCCCCAGTGCCCGGGCCATCCCTGCTCCAATGGAGCCTTGCTGCAGGAGGGGAAGAGAGAGACAGAGAGGAAGGAGAGGGGGAGGGGTGGAGAAGCAGATGGGCGCTTCTCCTATGTGCCCTGGCTGGGAATCGAACCCGGGACTTCTGCACGCCAAGCCGATGCTCTACCACTGAGCCAACTGGCCAGGACCTGCCAGAGTGTTTTAAAGGATGATCTAAACAATATGCAGAAGCAATTGCTATTCAGTAACAGTGCTAGCATTTATATACAATATTGCTATTTTGTGAATATTGTATATTCACAAAATCTAATCTGTCTCCTTGCACTGGAATGTTTTTTTCATGTAATTGTTACCCCTACACACACACACACACACACACACACACACACACACACACACACATGTTTTTCAGTTCTAAATACAGAACTTTTATGTTAATGTTTGTGTGTTCAGCCTCTAACAGCCTCTGATACATCATATTGTGTTTTAGCGAAATGTAAAAAATGAGTAATGTCATTTTATATTTGTACATTTTTCAGTTTGGTATTTTATGTATATATTCAGTAGTTGTATATTGGAATTATTCACCTTCCTGAAAGCAGTGTTTTGAGACAATCCATGTCCCTTTCTGAGAAATATAAAAAAGTCCATAGGACTTCCCTAGGTGATATGAGTCAGGAAAGAGGAATAAAACCCTTACTGCTGACTATAAACATTATTATACCAGAGTTCAGCTTCTTTTCTGGTTCCATATGTGACTTGTAGTTCTCTTACAGTTTCTTACAGAAATCCAAAGTGTTGGCCATGGGAAGTATAGAAAAACTAGAGGAAAAAGGAATAGACAGGGAAGAATGTAACAAAATAAGTGAGGATAAAAAGGTGATAAAGGACAGAAGAATGGAAAATATAAAGAAAAGGGAAGGAGGATGCTAAGTCCTGTAAACTCAATGGTTTTAATGCCAATTTTGAAATTATCATTACCTAAACCAAAGAAACGCACCACTTCTTTCCATCTGGAAATGCCCAATGAGTTAGTCTGAAAAAAGATATCTGCAGAACAGTACACATATGTATTATATTAAATCCAATAGAGAGCATGTGCTGTACATGTTTGTATAATAGGGCATGCTATTAATTGTACAAATACCCACACTATCTATATGGAAAACAGGAAACAAAATAATTAAGGTTTAAATTTTATTAAATTTAATGAGTTAAAAAACAAGAAAATGAGTTTCAAACATCTTTACTGATTTCTTTTCTGACTAGCTTCTATTGTGGAGTAATAACTACATTCACACAACAAAAAACCCATGTAAATAAATTTGCCTGAAGAATGAATAGAATCACAGGAGCCATCAGAGTCCACATCATGCTCCTAATTTGCAATGTAAAATGTTATTGTATTTTAGTATAATCCTATTACTATTTAATTTCTTTCACTAAAATAATAACTCTGTGGTCTCTCTCTTTCTTTTTATTCTAGTGAGAGGAGAGGAGACAGAGAGATAGACTTATGCATGCACCCTGACCAGAATCCACCTGGCAACCCCACTAGAGGGTGATGATCTGCCCATCTGGGACTGTTGCTCCTTTTGCAACCAGAGCTTTTTTTTTAGCACCTGAGGTGGAGGCCATGGAGCCATCCTCAGCACTCAAGGCCAACTTACTCAAGGCATTTGTGCCACGGCTGAGGGAGGGAAAGAGAGAGAGAGAGAGAGAGAGAAAGCAAGAGAAGGGGTCAATAAGCAAATGGGCAATTCTGTGTGCTCTGCCCAGCAACTGAACTTAAGACATCCACACACCAGGCTGGTGCTCTACCACTGAGCCAACTGGCCAGGGTAAACTCTGTGGTCTCTAAGTTCTGTCTTTTCAACATGCTGATCGGGACAAGTCACATTTTAAATTTGGGCTTGGCAAATAATGTTTCACTTTGAGTTTTTGATATGAACTTATATCTAGAGTCTAGTAGGTTAACTGGTAAATTTAGAAAGGCTATATTGTGGACAAGTCATGCCGGGGGTAAGGACGACAGAGACACAAAGACCTGACTCTGGGGATCAGGTTCAGTGATGCAGATCCACTCTTTTCAGGAAGTAAACTAGCTTATATACATGGGTTCAGCCAATAGGATGTTACAGTGTGTCCTTCATAGCCAATGGCTGAAAAGATCAGGGAGCTGCATGGTTGGCACTGAGTCACTTCCTTATAGCAGGTGAGCTCCCTCCTGGGTGTGCCTAGGAGGGTTTCAGGTGCTGGAGTATTCTCACAGCATTGCACCAGCCACAGCTGCTAAGAATACACTCTGTGCTCCACCCACAGTTCCCCCTTCTCTTTTAATTAGAGCCAATTGGACTTGATGAATGACAGCTTGCTGTTGTTGTCTCTACGGGAAGGATAATGCCAGGGTGGGGAAAAGCAGCCCAGATGTGGAGATCTGCCCACAGCTGGGAGTTAGCGGTTACTTAGCACACATAAGCAGGAACAGAGCATCAGAGCCTGGAGGCCTGTCAGGGACAATTCCCTGGGCCCACCTCACCAAAGCCTCCACATCCCCCCAGGTGATGGGGTGTGCATGCTGGCTGTGAGGTCTTCTTCTAAAGCACTGAGGACCTCTTCCCCTCAGGCATAGTCAGTGTGGAGGAGGCCAGGGCTGTGGCTTTGGACGGTGGGTGAACCATTTAGTGGGTGCCCAAGAAACCCTGTCAAGTAGGTTGGGGGATTCCTGGGATTCAAATTGGCTGAAAACCACAAGCATAACCTCTCCCTTGTGTTAAAAGAGGGTGTAGTCCCCACCACTGTGCCATGGCTGGGTCCTTGCAGCATACCAATGGTAAACGGGTTGGGTGGCTATGAAGGCCTCCCCAATGTTTGTAGGCTGGGGTTACACCATCAGAATCAAAAGTTAAATAATTAAGAGTGAATACAGCACTGAGAAGCACTTCTCCGGGTGAAGCCCAGGGCATATTCCCTCTTTCTTTTTGAATTTGAAGCTAAATGTCTCTGTGTTGCCGTTCTATAATGGCTTGTCCTTGGGGATTATAAGGAATGCCAAGGCAGTGTGTGATTTGCCGTTGGGAACAAAAGGCTTTAAATTGGCTGCTGGTATAACAGGGCCCATTATCAGTTTTAATTTCCCAAGGTACACCAAGGCAAAGCATGACCTGTCAAAGGACATGAATTGCATGTGTAGTTTTTTCTCCTGTGAGGGCCGTGGCCGAGATGGCTCTGGAGAAGGTGTCTACTGCTACATGTACATAGCGGAGTTTTCCAAATTGGGGGACATGAGTGATGTCTATTTGCCACACAGCATTAGGCTGTAAGCCTCACGGGTTGACACTCTGTGGTTGTAGGAGGCCTAAGGGTAATAAGGGCCTGCACTGTTTACATATGCGAACAAGGTGTTTGTAGGTTGTGTGAATGAGATGGAGAAAGAGAGATTTGAGAGAATGGGAAGACATATGAAACCGGGCATGAAGTTGTCTAGCTTGCTCAATAGGGGAGACTGTTAAAGCTAGATGATCAACTTGTGTGTTGCCTGCTGCTAGGAGGCCAGGCAAGCCAGAATGGGAGCGAAGATGCTGGATATACCAAGGGTGTAAATGCTCCTCTAACAGTTCTTTAAGCTGGCTGAGAGCCCTATCTAGTAATGTCTGCCTGGGCCAGAAGGTGGAATGGGCAAGGCCTTTGACTGTTTGTACTACATAATCACTATCTGAAAAAATGTTAAGGGGCCATGTTGTGGTCATGCAGCAATAGGGTTACTATTGACTGGAAAAGGGTGAGGGGGCTCTAGTCCTAATTCTGCACAGGAAATGTCTCTTTGTTGACACATGGGTGCGTATAGGCTGGCCCATGAGTTCGCAGCAGGAACACGTGTTGGAGTTAAAGCTGGGGTAAAAAATAGAGTCTGAGAGGCTGTGGTGGGACATTGAACCCTGGCAGGGGATGCAGAAGTAGTGACTTCCATTCCTTTGGGTGGTGGAGCTGATGGTATGGTTTCTAACATATCTAGTTTTGTTTCTGCACACTTGGCTGAAAGTCCATCATACTTGGTGGCACAACCCTTTTCTTCCTCTACAGGGGGAGGCGAATATGGAGATAGGGGCTCCTCTAAAAGAAGAGTAGCCTGTAGGACCTTAAGGACTGGCAGAGAGACCCCAGCAGGAGCACCAGTCAAGCAGGCGTGTATTGCCAATAAGGCAGGAGTGAGGCCAAGAGGGAAGATTTGCCCCCCATGCACCTTGGCCAAATGGACGCATTGGAGAGCTTGAGCCCAAGTATTTGGGTCCCAGAGGGGCGCATCCTCAATCCAGGGATTGAGACCAGAGAGAATCTCCAGTAAGTACAGAGTTTCTCTTCACAAACTTCAACTCACCTACTCTGCAATAGGATGTGCAGGGCTCGAGCCTGTGGGGCTCGAGAGTGGGGGAGAAGGTTTTCCATTGCAGAGGGTCACTCACCCATCCCTTGGATGCTGGTTATGTCCCTGTTCAAGGTGCCAGTTGTGGACAAGTCCTGCCAGGGGTGAGGACAACGGAGACGCAAAGACCCCATTCCAGGGGACCAGGTTCAGTGATGCAGATCCACTTTATTCAGGAAGTAAACTAGCTTATATACATGGGTTCAGCCAATAGGATGTTACAGCATGTTCTTCATAGCCAATGGCTGAAAATATCAGGGAGCTGTATGGTTGGCACTGAGTCACTTTCTTATAGTGGTTTTAGGTGCTGGAGTGTTCTCACAGCATTGCATCAGCCACAGCTGCTAGGAATGTGCTCTACACTCCACCCACACTACATCTTAAGATTGAAGAGACTTTTACCTCATCTGGAGCATTGGTGAAATACATGGGCCCTAATTTTAAATAGTTTAGGATTCTCAGTTTTCATAATTGTGAAGCCTTTGACAAATTACTTAACCTCGACCTTTAGTTTCCTCCCTGTAAATTGGGAATTATAATATTATTTATTTCTTATTATTGTAAAAATAAAGTATTTACACTAGTGACTGGTATATAAGGACTCAAAAATACTGCTTTTAATATTATTATTTTCTTATATGAGAGCATCAATTTATTAATGCAAATTTTAAAATGAGGCAAAAATAGGTAATTTCAGTAAGGTAATTTCACAGAACTTATTAGTGGCACAACCAAGACAAGACACTAAACAAGCTACTACAGTTTCTTCCCATTGGGTTTGATATTAGCTGTAGGTTTGTCATGTGGAAACAAGACAGGGATGTCCACTATCACCACTCTTATTCAACATAGTACTGGAAGTCCTAGCCACAGCAATTATACAAAAGAAGAAACAAATGACATCAAAATTGGAAAAGAAGGAATAAAACTGTCATTCTTTGCAGATGACACAACACTGTATATAAAGAACCTCAGCCCTGGCCGGTTGGCTCAGCGGTAGAGCGTCGGCCTAGCGTGCAGAGGACCCGGGTTCGATTCCCGGCCAGGGCACACAGGAGAAGCGCCCATTTGCTTCTCCACCCCTCCGCCACGCCTTCCTCTCTGTCTCTCTCTTCCCCTCCCGCAGCCAAGGCTCCATTGGAGCAAAGATGGCCCGGGCGCTGGGGATGGCTCTGTGGCCTCTGCCCCAGGCGCTAGAGTGGCTCTGGTCGCAACATGGCGACGCCCAGGATGGGCAGAGCATCGCCCCCTGGTGGGCAGAGCGTCGCCCCTGGTGGGCGTGCCGGGTGGATCCCGGTCGGGCGCATGCGGGAGTCTGTCTGACTGTCTCTCCCTGTTTCCAGCTTCAGAAAAATGAAAAAAAAAAAAAAAGAACCTCAATGATTCCACCAAAAAGACCTACTAGAACTGACTAATGAATTCAGTAAAATAACAAAATACAAAATATATATCCAAAAATCAGTTGTATGTTTATACACCAATAATAAACTATCAGAAAGGAAAATTAAGAGAATAATCCCATTCACAATTGCATCAAAAATGTAAAATACCTAGGAATGAATTTAACAAAGGATATAAAAGACGTGTACTCAGAAAATTATAAGACATTGAAGAAAGAAATTGAAGAAAATATAAATTTAAAAAAAGAAAAATATAAATAAGTGGAATCATATACTGTATTTATGGATAGGAAGAATTAACATCATTAAAATGTTCATACTACTCAAAGCATTCTATAGATTTAATGCCATTTATATCAAGATACCAATGGCATATTTCACAGAACAAGAACAAATATTCCAAAAATTTATATTTGAGCCCCAAAGACCCTTATAGTCACAGTAATCTTGAGAAAAAAAAAAAACAAAGGTGGAGGAATCATGCTACTTGACACCAACTCTACTACATGGCCATATTTATATCAATACAGCATGGTACTGGCATAAAACTAGACATAGAGATCAATGGAACAGAATAGAGAGCCCAGAAATAAACTCACTCCTTTATAGTCAATAAATATTTGACAAAGGAGGCAAAACATACAATAAGCTAAAGATAGTCTATTCAATAAATGGTGTTGGAACATTGGAGAGATATATAAGATAAAGTGAAACTAGACCAATTTCTTACATCATACACAAGAATGAACTTAAAACAGATTAGACATAAATGTTCAACTTGAAATGATAAAAGTCCTAGAAAAAAACATAAATACAAAAATCTTGATGTTTCTCATAAGGACATTTTTTTGATATATCTCCTCAAGAGATATATCAAAAGAGAAAATCTCAAGATTTTTTGAGATTTTGAGAAAATCCTCAAGAGAAACAAAAGAAAAAATAAACAAATTGGATTACATCAAACTAAAACATTTTTACACAACCAAAAACCCCAATAAAATGACAAGACAACTCACTGAATGGAGGAAAATATTCACTGATGACACTGACAATGACTTAATATCCAAAATTTACAAAGAAGTTATAAAATGCAACACCAAAAATTAAACAATCCAATTAAAAATCAGCAAAAAAAACCTTGAATAGACACTTTTCCAAGGAGAATAACCAAATTGGCAATAGACATATGAAAAGATGCTCAACATCACTAATCATCAGAGAAATTCAAATTAAAATGATAATAAGATATTTTCTCACACCTGTCAGAATGGCTATCATCAATAAATCAATAAAAAACAAGTGTTGGTGAGAATGTAGAGAAAAGAGAACCATCATGCACTGCTGGTGTAAATGCAGGTTGGTGCAGCCACTGAGTAAAGCAGTATAGAGTTATATCAAAAATTTTAAAACAGAACTTCCTAATGACCCAGCTATTACACTTCTGGAAATTTATACAAAGAAACTAAAACACTAATTTGACGGAATATATGCACCCTATGTTCAATGCAGCAGTTATTTACAATAAGTAAGATTTTGAAGCAAAAGCTATGGTACATTTGCACAATGGAATACTATTCACTCTTAAATAGAAGGAAATCTTACCCTTATAAACACCATGGATGGACCTAGAGTGTGTTATGCTAAGTAAAATAAGCCAATCAGAAAAGGACAAGTGCCATATCATTTCAGTGATATGTAGAATTTATGAACAAAATAACTAACAAGCAAAATAGAGACAGACTCTGAGTAGGCTTATAGCTGTCAGTGGGGGAGTCTAGGGGGGTTAGTGGGGTGGTAGAGCAATTAAATGAAAAGGGAAAAAAAGAGAAAAAAACTCATGGACATGGTCAATGGTTTGGTGATTGAGAGGGAGAAGGAGAGGTAGGGGAGGTGGAGGAGATTATAGTGGAAATAAATGGTGATGGAAGGAGACTTGACTTGTGGTAAACACACAGTACAGTGTACAGAAATGTGTGTAGAATTGTACACCTGAAATCTGCATAATTTGTTAACTGGTGTCACCTCCCAATAATCTCTGTAAAAAAAGGTAAATTAACATTAGAAAATTAGAAAGAAATTATCTATTTTACAGAATTTTTTAAATACAGAAATGAAGGAGGAAGATGGAAAAGATGTTTAACTTTTTTATTGTTGGCAGTGGTTCCTTATAAGCAATATTTAAACTCATAATGTGTAATTACCTTGGATATACAGATAGTATTCTTAATCTTGATGCATAAAGTAATACTAATACTTCAATAAATTAGTTGATGAACAAGTCTTAAATATAAATTTTTTTATACTTCAGAGATTAGGTAGAGAGAATTAAAAATAAAAATCTGACTGAGGTCTCTGGTTCAAAACCCTGGGCTTGCCAGTCAAGGCACATATGGGAGTTGATGCTTCCTGCTCCACCCCCCCTTTCTCTATCTCTCTCTCTGTCTCTCTTCTCTAAAAAAATGAATAAATAAATAATTTTAAATGCACTGTATAGGTCTTATGAAATGACATATAAAGAAATAGAAATCTATGAGGGACATTGATTATTTTGCTGTTGTTGCTTATGTGCAATTAGGCAACACTGGTCTCTTTTTGAGTTGGCCAAAAGCATCTAAAGTATTTCTCAAAATCTAAAAAAAATTCTTTCCATTTTAATGCCTTTTATTTCTTCTTCTTATCTGATTGCTATGGCGAAGACTTCCAGTAACATGTTAAAAAAGAGTGGTAAAAGCAGATATCTTGGGGAGGGATGTCAGAGAAATGGTGCCATGAGGGGGGCTCCTGATATCTATCCCTGCAATTTCAACAAATTCAACAACTAGAGACAAGAAAAACAATCCCAAGAGCATATGAAATACACATACACCAAACAAAGGTGCAATTGGGTGAAAAGTTGGCTGAATATATAAACCATTCTGAAGGAAGTAGGACAGAGAACAGAGTACTCCTCTTCTCTCACTGACCTGAGGAAACTTTTTTTCACTTGAAACTGAGAAGAAAGGAGGGCTAGGGTGGAGACATTTAAGCTGAGAAGAGAGTGTGCACGTGGCTCAGCCCTCACAAAGCTAACTCCAGCAGCAAACCCCAGCAAAGGTAGATGAGTGGCTTGCCAATGGAGTGGGCTTTGACCCAGTCTCTGGATTGGCAAGCATGGGCAGTATACGAGTGGTTCCTCCTAGTGCCTCAGGCATAGTTGCCTGCATTCCCAGACAGAGGGGCTGGGTTGGAGACTGTCAGCAGTGGCCTCCTGTGTGGACTGTAGACAGAGTCTCTGTGTGATCCCTGCTCCCTGAATGGCAGCATGCAGGGAGTGCACAAAAGCCAGCCTCCCTACGCCTGGGTCTCTTCGGGTGGGGCACCTCAGCCAGCCATACAGGCTAACAAAGCACATTCCCGGGGAAGAAAAATATGGAAAAGCTGGGGGAAGGGTGCACAGGCAGATTGCAGACAGCCTCTGGAGAGCAGATCTGTGAATTGCTGAAAGGAGCCTAACCCACAGTCTGCTCAGTGCCTGGCCAGCTTACGTTGGCAGCGGCTCTGGCTGGCAAGGTCTTCTTTCCCAGATTTGTGATTTGAGAGAATGTGGAGGAGAGACTTGATAGTTCTTAGGGCCTCTGACTCTGCAGTCAGTGGATGGGGCAACTTTCTCCCAGCCGATACAGGTTAAAAAACACATTCCTATGGAACAGACATCAGGAAACACTGCGGAAATTAGATGGGGTGGGCTGTAGACTTCCCAACAAGGTAGAAGACTGTGAAGAGCAGACCAGTGGAGCACTAAGGCAAATTTAAGTAGACATAACCGGGGAACCTTAGAAGGAAGCCTGACTAGAAGTCAGCTTACCCCCCTGCCTGCTTAAGCTGGTGGCTCTGGTTGGCAGAGCTTTCATACCCAGGGCTTTGCTTTAAAAAGACCTGGAAGAGGGACTTGGCAGCTTTTAAGACCACTTATTTTGCAGGCAGTGATGGGGGCATCGTCCTGCCAGCTGATACAGGTTACAAAGTGCAAAAAGCCTGGAGAGAGTAGTCCCATGAAGCACTGAGGCATACTAGACATACCTGGAGGCTCATAGAAAGACATCTGAGGAGCAATCGGCTCCCGGCCCTGCCTGATTATGCTGGTGGCTCGGGCTGGGAAAGTCTTACCCAGTACTCTGCATTGAGTGGGGATAGAGGGGGGATTTGGCAGCTCTTAGAGCCTCTCACTCTCCAGGCAGTGGCAGGGGCAACTTCACACTGGGTCCCCAGGCAGCTGGTTCAAGAAGGAGAGACCGGGGGAAAGGCTCTGGGAAAAATGGACTCTCCCATTGTCAAAGCCTACAAATGATAATAAGCCCCACCAACCAATGGGACTGAGGCCTAATTTATGTCATTGCCATAGCAACATATCAACTGCAAATCTCTACCTAAGAGTGCCACAGGGGCAGAACCAGGGGTACAGTGCCACTGGCCAAAAAGAGAGAAAGAAGGAAAAGGAAGAAGATAACCTCTCAAAACCAGATAGAATCCACAATCTTTATAACTTTTTTTATTTTTTCTTCCATTTTTGTATCTTTTTTTCTTTCACCTTGGTCCTTTTATCCTCTTTCCATTTTATTCTTTTCTTTTCATTTTGAATTTCATTACCAATAGGTGTAACACTTTCCATTCTTTTATGTTTTTATCTATGAGGTTACATTCCCAAAACCTTAACTCTCTGCTTTTATTTTATTTTCTCTTTTTTTCTCCCTCTTTTTTGGTTTCTTCTTTTCTCTTTAACTTTTCCTCTCATTCAATCCTAACTCACAAACAAATTATTTTATTTTGGATTCAAATTTTTTCTTTGTGGCATTTTGTGTGCTTTTTACTCTGCTTTTTATATCATTAGCTTTCCCCCAACTCTAGCTCTCCTTTCTATGTAGTTTTTGTTCCACTTAATACAATAGAATTTGCAATTTTCACTGTATTTTTTCTCTTTTATTTTTCTCTTTTCTTCTTTTACTATATCTCTCATTTGATGATCATTTACAAACAAATTATTTTATTCTTGATCCAAATTTTTTTCTTGTAGCATTCTGTGGGTTCTAACCTCAGTTTTTGCTCTTTGTCACTTCTCCACAACTCAGGCCCTCCATTCTATGTAGTTTTTGATTCATTTTAGCATGATGTAATTTTCAGTTTTTCACTGTATTTTCTCAAATAGATATTTTTTAATTTTTAATTTTTTATTGTTATTTATTTTCTTTTTTTATTCTTTATCAACTCTTATTAATGTTATTAACAATAACATTGAACCACTCTTGAATTCCATTAAGAAAAAAGAAATCGAATATCATGGATACAAAAGACAGAGATGTAGCTCAGATAGATGAGGTAAAATCTATAGAAAAAAATTTCAATAACTTGGAAACCTTGAAGTTAAATGACCAAGAATTTAAAATCAAAATTCTAAAAATACTCAGGGATATACAAGAAAGCACAGAAAGGCAATTTAGGAATCACAAAAAACAATTCAATGAACAGAAAGAACATCTCCAAGGAAATTAAAACTATGAAAATGAATGAGACAGAAATAAAAAACTCAATTCATAAACTGAAAAATGATATAACAAGCTTAGCTAATAAAACAGGGCAGATAGAGGAGAGAATTAATAACATAGAAGAGAGGCAACATGAGACACTACAGAGAGAAGAGGAAGGAGACTCATGAATTTAAAAAAAATGAGAAAGCCTTAAGGAATTGTCTGACTTCATCAAAAAGAGCAACATAAGAATAATGGGTATATCAGAAAGAGAAGAGAGAGAAAATGCAATGGAAAACATATTCAAAC
Organism: Saccopteryx leptura; assembly: GCF_036850995.1. Classification (NCBI taxonomy): domain Eukaryota; kingdom Metazoa; phylum Chordata; class Mammalia; order Chiroptera; family Emballonuridae; genus Saccopteryx; species Saccopteryx leptura. The sequence continues at coordinate 174,347,825 of NC_089504.1, read as the reverse complement.
AAATAATAGATGAGAACTTCCTAAGCCTGTGGCAAGAACTAAAGCCTCAAATTCAAAAAGCAAACAGAACACCAAGTTATCTTAATCCTACAAACCAACTCCAAGGCACATCATAATGAAATTGGCACAAACCAATGACAAAAAAAAATTCTCAAAGCAGCCAGGGAAAAGAAGAATACAACATATAAAGGAAGGCCCATTAGATTATAATCAGATTTCTCAGCAGAAACTCTAAAGCTAGAAGAGAGTGGACCCAAATATTTAAAGTTCTGAAAGAGAGAAACTTCCAGCCCAAAATACTATACCCATCAAAGCTATCCTTCAAATATGGAGGAGAAATAAAAACATTCACAGACACAGAAAAGATGAGGGAATTTATCACCAGAAAACCCCACTTCAGGAAATACTAAATGGGGTTTTACTACCTGATATAAAGAACAAAACAGAACAAATGCATAAGTAAAAGCTCCATCAAGAACACAATAAAATCAAACAATTTGTGACAACAAAAACAAAAAAGGGGAGATTAACAGTAACAAAGGAGGATGGAGTGCAGAAGCACTCATGAGATAATGTACTACAATGAATATGATAGGTACCCTTTCCCTTAATTGATGGTAACCACCCCTGAAAAAACCACCACAGAAGCACATGGCTTGAAAAAAGAAGTAACAGAAGAAAGAAGTATGGATTACAACCAAACAAATAATAGAAAAACAAAAGAGAAGAATCAAACAAGATACAAAACTATCAGAAAGCAATATATAAAATGGCAATAGGAAATTCTCAAGTGTCAATAATTATACTAAATGTAAATGTATTAAACTCACCAATAAAAAGACACAGAGTAGCAGAATGGATTAAAAAAGAAAATCCTACTGTATGCTGCCTACAAAAAACACATCTAAGCTACAAGGATAAAAACAAATTCAAAGTGACAGGCTGGAAAACAATATTCCAAGCAAATAGCATAAAAAAAGCAGGTGTAGCAATACTCATGACTAACAATGCTGAGTACAAGATAGCAAAGGTAATCAGAGACAAAAACGGTCATTTCATAATGATAAAGGGGACACTAAATCAAAAAGTCATAACACTTCTTAATATATATGCACCAAACTAAGAAGCGCCAAAATATATAGAATAGCTACTGTATGACCTAAAAACAAAAACCGACAAAAATACAATCATACTTGGAGACCTCAGTACTCCACTGATGGCTCTAGATTGTTCATCCAAATAGAAAATCAATAAAGAAATATTGGCCTTAAACAAAACACTAGAACAATTGAATATAATAGATATCAACAGGACATTTCATCCCAAAGTGCCAGAATATACATTTTTCTCTAATGTACATGGAATATTCTCAAGAATTGACTATATGTTGGACCACAAAAAAAAAAACATCAACAAATTCAGAAAGATTAAGATTATACCAAGCATATTCTCTAATTATAAAGCCTTGAAACTAGAATTCAACTGCAAAAAAGAGGTAAACAAACCCACAAAAATTTAGAAACTAAACAACATACTTCTAAAAAATGTTCACAGTGACTAAGACATAGAAACCAAAAAGCCCTTCAATAGATGAGTGGATAAAGAAGATATGGTATATATATACTATAGAATACTACTCAGCTATAAGAAATGATGACACCGGATTATTTACAACTACATGGATGGAACTTGATAACATTATACTGAGTGAAATAAGTAAATCTTGAAAAACTAAGAACTATATGATTTCATACATAGGTGGGACATAAAAATGAGACTCAGAGACATGGAGAAAAGTGTGGTGGTTATGGGGGGGAGACGTAGGAAAGAAAGGAGGTAGGGGAGGGGCACAAAGAAAACCAGTTAGAAGGTGACAGAAGACAATTTGACTTTGGGTGATGGGTATGCAACATAATCAAATGTCAAAATAACCTGGAGATGTTTTCTCTGAACATATGTACCCTGATTTATCAATGTCACTTCATTAAAATTAATAAAAAATAATTAAATAAATTAATTTAAAAAACAAACAAAAAGCAGATAACCCTGTCTTTCTTCGATTTTTAAAAAACACTTGTAGTATTTGTTCATTGAATATGATGTTGGCTGTGGGTTTGTCATTATGGCCTTTTTTATGTTGATGTATATTACCTTTATTTTCACTTTTCTGAGTTTTTATTACAAATGGGTGCTGGCTTTTATCAAATGCTTTTTCTTTATTTACTTATTTTATCATGTAATTTTTATTCTTCATTTTGTTTAGGTGATATATCATATTTATTGATTTGTGGATATTGTATCAATTTTGCACCCCTAGAATAAATCCAGCTTAATTGTTGGGGAGAAAACTGGAGAACTGGGAGAATAAAGTAAGGGTATAAAACAAAAAAAGTGTTAGCCATAGGCAACAGTATAGTGATTGCCAGAGGAAAAAGGAGTGGGGAAAGGTAGAAGAGCATAAAGAGATAATAAATGGTGATGGAAGGAGACTTGACTGTGGGTAGTGAACACACAGTACAATATACAGATGATGTATTATAGAATTTTACACTTGAAACCTATGTAATTTTATTAACCAATGTCACCCAAAAAAATTCAATAAAAATTTTAAAAGGTAAAGAAAATGACCAATATATATATATTTACATTGTATATTTATTTTTTAAAAGTTAGCGTATTTTGGGTAAAGCTTAAAACAAAGAATTTAATTTTTTATGTTAACAGATGGAATCATAGATCTGGACAATCCTAAGCCTCAGATATTTTTAAACATTTATTTACATAGTTTTATATTCATTCATATTAAATATATTTTTATAATATTAATTTTATACTAGTATTAATTGGAATTGCCATTGCCTTGATATACATTGTCTGGAGGAAGGAAACAGCTATAAAATATCTGAAATAAGACATAAATTAAAATTTCACTGCTTTTATGTAAAGGGAAAGACCCTGCCATCATCCCCACAGTGACACCTGAAAGAATATCCAGAAAAAGAATATCTAAGATTTGACAAAAAGGGGTAGATAATGGAGAAGGAAATAGAATAATTATTTGGGAAAGATGAAGAAGAAAGAATATAACATTTGGAAAATAATGAGTAAAGATTATATTCTCCCATGGAGGAGTACATAATTTCCCTTAGAGAACAGGCTACTCCAGTTACCCATATCCCCAGGTGTTGAGAAACTGTATTTCCCAAGCAAATCCAGTATGTAGTTTATACATCATATCTTGACAACTGGCACCAAGTAGTCTGTTTATTTCTTCACTGTCACAAATATATTTTCATCTTATAATTGTGAGAAGGGTGAGTGATAGAGTGCATTATTAGAAGACAAAGCCACAACAAATGCATTACAAAGATACATGGCTTCTCTATAAGGCTAGTGAAAATTTAGAAAATTTAAATCTTTCTAGTTCACTTGCTGACATTTTATTTGTAATATTATCCAGCTACTAGTATTTTCAATCTTTTGTTGTGCAAAATTATTTTAGTTTATGTAGCCCCACTTGTTAATTTTTTATTTTGTTGTTGTTATTTTTGGTTTCAAATAAAAAAACAACAACAAATAATTGTAATAATCAATGTAAGGAGCTTACCCCTATATTTTCTGCTATGAGTTTTATACTTTCAAGTCTTATGTACAAGCCTTTAATTCATTTTAAATTGACTTTCAGGTACAGTAAAACATAAGGGTCTAGTTTCATGCTTTTGCATGTGGCTATCATTTTCCCAGCACCATTTATTAAAGAGTTTATCCTAGCCCCACTGGATATTCTGGTTCCTTTGTCAAAAATTGATAAAGTGTTCTGTATTTTGTTTCACTTGTTTAATGTGTCTGTTTTATGCCAATACCATACTGTTTTAATTACCATAGCTTTGTAATATAGTATGAATTCAAGAAAGTGGTGCCTCTAGTTTTGTTCTTCTTTCTCAAAATTGTTTCAGCTATTCAGGGTTGTTTGTAGTTTCATACAATTTTTAGGAATTTTCCCATTTCTGTGAAAAATGCCTATGAAATTTTGTCAAGGATTTTATTGAATCTGTAGATTACTTTGTTATAGACATTTTAGTATGGACATTTAAACAATATTAATTTTCCCAACAAATGAACATACAGGAAACCAAACAAAAACTCATAGACACAGACAATAATTTGAAGGTTACCAAAGGGAAAGGAGTGGGCATAGTAAAGAATACAAACGGGACAAATATATGGTGACAAAAGAAGATTTTACATTAGGTGGTAGGCACTACATGCAATATACAGATGATGTGTGATAAAATTGTACACTGTAAACATATATAATTTTATTAACCAATGTCATTCCAATAAATTTAATTTAAGTATGTACTGGAAAGAAGAAAAAAAGAAAGGAGACATTAAAATCAGCCAAGAGAGGAGATATATGGGACTGAATCTAAAAAAGCTTTTAGTTTTGGAGCTTCTAGTTGCCCTCTCACCATGGAGTCATAAACAGCATTACATTCTCCTCAATAACGTGTAACAATATGCATGATGGACTTCCAAGCAGGGAAGTTTACCTGAGCCTTTACTAAAGCTTGGTTTCATAAACCTGGTTGGCTGGCCATGTGGTCCACCTCAGTTTTTAACCTCTCTGGAAGTTTAGCGAATACCATGTGACTATAAGTCTATACCCTAAACCACATTGTTCATCTCTGACTGGTTCAAGGCCCTCACATAAAGAAGCTCTTCTCAGGGCTTAGAGTATGCCTCTCAGGAGCCAAGGATACAGGCCAGACCTCTTTGGATGAGGTTAAATTATAACATAGGTGCATAATAGAGCTTTTGCTTTTCACATCTATTGTGTATTATTGTTGTTAGAATACATTATCATGATGGTATATCTAACAATAAATTGTCAATAAAGAGAATTACTTTCTCTTCAATACTGCATTAAAAGTTAATTATTGTGATATGTGCTTTGAAAGTTCAGAAACACATTTTTTTTTTTAGAACACCTCACTCTGCCAAAGAAAAAATACTGGCTGATGAAGCATGAGTTATTAAAAGTTATATTGGCAATGAACTTAAATATAGATAGAGGAAATCTATAAATTGGATGTTAACAGTATCCAGTTTGTTATTCTTTTTACATTTTTCAAAAACAAAAATACTGCAAACTATTTTAGACATCTGTTCCAATATTTAACAACACTGAGATGGTGTTAACTTTAGGCTAGTTCTGCTATCATGTAATTTTAAAATTTTTATTTAGAAAATTAAATTTAACAGGGTATCATTGATCAATAAGAGTACATAGGTTTCAGGTAAACATTTCTATAACATTTGAACTGTTGATTATGTTGTATACATATCACCTAAAGCCAAATAATTTTTCCTCAACTTATATTTGTCCCTCTTTATACCCCCCTCTGCAACAGTCCCATTCCCCACAGCCCCCTCCCCTGCACACCACTTTATGAGACCATGTCCATGAGTCTCAGTTTTATATCCCACCTGTGTGTGAAATTATACAGTTCTTCTTAGTTCTGTCTGATTTACTTATTTCACTCAGTATAATGTTTTCAGGATCCATTCATGTTTTTGTAAATGGCACTATGTCATTATTTCTTATAGCTGAGTAGTATACCATAGTATATATGTACCACATCTTCTTTATCCAATCTTGTATCAAGGGATACAATGGTTGTTTTCCTGTCTTGGCCACTGTGAATAATGTTGCAATGAACATGAGGGTGCATATGACTTTATGTACCAATGTTTTCTAGTTTGGGGATAGATACCCAGTAGAGAGATTGCTAGTTCATATGGTAGTTCTCTACTTAATTATTTGAGAAAACACCATACTCTCTTCCATAATAGTTGTACTAATTTGCATTCCCACAAGCAGTGAATGAGGGATTCTTTTTCTCCACAGCCTCTCCAGCACTTGTTATTACATGTCTTATTGACAATAGCCAATCTGACAGGTGTGAGGTGACATCTTGTTATAATTTTGATTTGCATTTCTTGAATACCTAGTGAAGATGAGTATCTTTTCATATATCTGTTTGCCATTTGTATGTCTTAAAAAAAAAGTGTCTGTTCAGGTACTCCCCCATTTTGTAATTGAATTGTTTGCTTATCAGTTACTGAGCTTTGTGATTTCTTTATATATTTTGGATTTTAACCTCTTATTGGAGCTGTTGTTTGCAAGTATAATCTTTCATTCAGTTGGCTATCTATTTTCAATTTAGTTCAATAATGTTTTGTAGTTTTTAGTATATAAGTCCTTCACATACTTTATGTTTATTCCTAAGTATTTTACATTTTTGTTGCAATTATAAAAGAATTTTTTTTAGTTCATTTCTGAAGGTTTTTGTTGATGTATGGAAAAGCAATAAATTTTTGTATATTGATTTTGTATCCTGCAACTTTACTGTATTGGTTTATTGTTTCTAATAGTTTATTAGTAAAGTATTTGGGGTTTTCTATACACAGGACCATGTCATCTGCAAAAAGTGATACTTTAACTTCTTTTCCTATATGGAGTCCTTTTATTTCTTTTTTTTTGCCTGATAGCTCCACCTAAGACTTCCAGAACTATGTTGAATAAGAGTGGAGGGAGGAGGCAGCCTTGTCTTGTTTCTAATTGTAAAGCCAGCAGCCGTGGCCAGGGCCACCATCACAGCAGCCTGGCCCATGCAGGTTCGCACTGGATTCGGACAGTCGGTAAAGAAACAACGGAGCCAAGAACTGATGGGCCATAGCCTTTAATCCTACCTTGCACCCGGCGGGCAAGTAAAAATACACACTGGGCTCCAAAACCCAGTCACACTCAGTGCTCACAAAGCCACTGACTTATCCGAGTTTCCTAGAATCAAAGGTTTCTAGCTCACCAGCCTTCTTCTCCTCAGTTCCCCATCTCCTTCCTTATCCCAGATACAAACTCTACACAAACTGGCATCTCACTCAGCACTCCGCCATCTTGGCTGCTTCTCCTGGCCTCCTCCACGTGGCCTCCTTTAGCTGCTGGCTCTACTCTCTCCTCTCTCTCATGCTAACCTCAGGAACCAAAAACCAAACTCCCGCTCCATTCCCATTTTATAGTGTAGAAATCCAAACCCTTAATCCAATATACATAATAGGGAAGTCTCTTAATACAAAGTCACTTCTCTGAGGCATGATAGGATTGTACCACCTTACACCAAAAAGGGTAGGAAAGGCTTAATCCCAAACCCAAGCCTCAGGCTACAACGATTCTCAACACACATTAATATCACCTGGGCAACAGCCTCTTTAACAAAGTGAGCATAATACATTTTATCTGCCCAACACTAATTGTAGAAGAAAACCTTTATTTTTTACTATTTTGTATGATATTAGCTGATGGTTTGTAATATATGACCTTTATTATGTTGAGGTACTTTTCTTCTATTCTAATTTTATAGAGTGTTTTAAACATAAAACAATGTTGTATCTTATTGAAAACTTTTTTGCATCTATTGATAGGATCATATGATTTTGTTTATTGTTTTGTTGATGTGGTGTAGTATGCTGATCAATCTCCATATTTTGAACCATCCTTGTGTTCCTGGAATAAATCCTGCTTGATCAAATATATTATTTTTTAATATGTTGCTATATTTAATTTGCTAGTATTTTGTTTAAAATTTTTGCATCTGTATTTATTAGAGATATTGTTCTGTAGTTTTCTTTTTTTGTGTTGTTCTTGACAGATTTTGGTATGAGGGTGTAAAGCCAGGAGCCAGGGCCACCATCAAAGCAGCCAGTCCCATGCAGGTTCGCATTGGATTCGGACAGTCGGTAAAGAAACAACGGAGCCACAAACTGGTGGGCCATAGTCTTTAATTCTAGCTTGCACCCGGCGGGCAAGTAAAAACACACACTGGGCTCCAAAACCCAATCACATTCAGTGCTCCCAAAGCCACTGACTTATCCAAGTTTCCTAGAATCAAAGGTTTCTAGCTCACCAGCCTTATTCTCCTCAGTTCCCCATCTCCTTCCTTATCCCAGATACAAACTCTACACAAACTGACATCTCACTCAGCACTACGCCATCTTGGCTGCTTCTCCTGCCCTACTCCATGTGGCCTCCTTCTGCTCTGCTCTCTCCTCTAATCATCCCAGGAACCAAGAGAGCAACCTTCCGTTCCGTCCCCATTTTATAGTGTAGAAATCCAAACCCTTAATCCAATATATAAAATAGGGAAGTCTCTAATACAAAGTCACCCTCTGAGGCATGATAGGATTGTACCGCCCTACATCAAAAAGGGTGGGAAAGGCTTAATCCCAAAACCAAGCCCCAGGCTACAAGGATTCTCAACACACATTAATATCACCTGGGCAACGGCCTCTTTAACAAAGTGAGCATAATACATTTTATCTGCCCAACAGAGGGTTATGTTGGCCTCATAAAATGTGTTAGGAAGTATTGCTTCTTCTTCTATTTTTTTGGGAAGACTTTGAGAAGAATAGGCACTAAATCTTTTTTAAATGTTGGTAGAATTCTTTAATGTAGCCATCTGGTCCTGATTTTTGTTTTGTGGAGGTTTTTGATAGTACTTTCTATGTCCTTCCTGATTATAGGTCTATTTATGTTTTCCACTTCTTTGTGATTTATTCTAAGAAGATTATATAGTTCTAGAAATTTATCCATTTTCTCTAGGTTGTTGAATTTGCTGGCATATAATCTTTCATAATATTCTACTACATTCCTTATATCTATGATGTCTGTGGTAATTTCTCCTCTTTTATTTCAGATTTTGATTATATGAATCCTTCCTCTTTCTTCTTCAGTGAGTCTAGCCAGTGGTTTGTCAATTTTATTGATCTTTTCAAAGAACCAGCTCTTTGTTGTATTATTTTTTCCTATACTTTTTTGTTCTTTAGTTTATTAATTCTGCTGTAATTTTTCTATTTTCTTTGTTCTGCTGACTCTGAGTTGCCTTTGTTCTTCTTTACATAAGATGTGATATTAGGTTGTTTACTTGGGATCTCTCTTATTTCTTGATATAAGCCTGTAATGATATAAACTTTCCTCTTACTACTGCTTTTGCTGCATCCCAAAAATTTTGATATATTATGTTGTCATTTTTTTTTGTTTTATTTTGTTTCTGTATTTTTCTGAACCTGGAAACAGGGAGGCAGTCAGACAGACTCCCGCATGCACCCGACTGGGATCCACCCAGCATGCCCACCAGGGGGCGATGCTCTGCCCATCCGGGGCGTCGCTCTGTTGTGACCAGAGCCACTCCAGCACCCAGGGCAGAGGCCATGGAGCCATCCCCAGTGCTCGGGCCATCTTTTGCTCCAATGGAGCCTCAGCTACAGGAGGGGAAGAGAGAGACAGAGAGAAAGGAAAGGGGGAGGGGTGGAGAAGCAGATGGGTGCCTCTCCTGTGTGCCCTGGCCGGGAATCGAACCCGGGACTTCTGCACACCAGGCCGACGCTCTACCACTGAGCCAACCGGCCAGGGCCTATGCTGTCATTTTTATTTGTCTGTATATATCTTTTGATCTCTGCTTTTTTTTTTCTTTGACCCAGTCATTTTTTTAGAAGTATATTGTTTAATTTTGGCATTTTTATGGACTTTTTACTTCTTTTATTCAGCTGAATTCTAGTTTTAAAGGTTTATTGTCATAAAATATGCTTGGTATAATTTCAATCTTCCTGAATTTATTGATGTTAGTTGTGTGGCTCAGCATATGGTCTATTCTTGAGAATGTTCCATGTACACTGGAGAAAAATATATAGTCTGATATTTTGAGATGAAATATCCTGTCAATGTCTATTATGCTCATTTAGTCCAGTGTGTCATTAAGGCTGATATTTCTTTCTTCATTTTCTGTTTGAATGACCTATCAAAGGCCGTCAATGGTGTGTTGAATTCTCCAAGTATGATTCTGTTTTTCTCTGCTTCTACTTCTAGATCATTAGTGGATGTCTCATATATTTTGGTGCTCCCTGTTTCAGTGTATGTATATTAAGAAGTGTTATGTTCTTGATACAATGTTCTTTTTATCATTATAAAATTCTCATCTTTGTCTCTGGTTACCTTTGTTGTCTTGATGTCAGCATTTTTAGATATGAGTATGGCTGCACCTACTTTTCTTTGGATATTATTTGTTTGGAGAATCAATTTGCAACCTTTCACTTTAAATCTACTTTTGTCTGTGCAGCTTAGATATGTCTCTTGAAGGCCACATATGGTTGGGTTTTACTTTTTGATCCAGTCTGCTACTCTGTGCCCATTTATTGGTGAGTTCAGTCCACTTACATTTAGGGTAATTATTGATACTTGAAGATATCTTACAGCTGTTAATATTTTGTTTTCTGGTAGCTCTGTGTTTTATTTGGTTCTTCTCTTTAGAGTGTCTGTCAGTTGTTTTTATTTAATGGTATTCCATACTTCTTTCCTCTGTTTCTTCTTTTTTTAAGCTGTATATTTCAGTAGTGGCTTTTTTGTGGGTGGTTGTCATTAAATTATTAAGAGAAAACTGTTCATATGTACAAGAGTTCTTTGTTTTATAAGTGCTTTTGTGCTCCATCCTCCTTTGCTACTCCAGATCTTTATGCTCTCTTTTTTTATGTTATTCTTGTCACAGATTATCCTTTTTTTTTTTTTTTTTTTTTTTTTTTTTTTTTTTTTACTGTGACTGTGTTGGAGCTTTTACTTGTAGTTTTTATTTGTTTTGTTATTTATGTCTGGCCCAATAGTCCCCTTGAATATTTCCTGCAGTGGGGTTATCTGGTGATAAATTCCCTCAACTTCTGTATATCTTCAAAAATTTTTATTTTCCCTTCGTATTTAAAGAATAACTTTGATGGCTATAGTGTTCTAGGCTGGCAATTCCTCTATTTCAGTACTTTGAATGTTTGGGTTTATTCTCTTCTGGCTTGTAAAGTTTCTCCTGAGAATTCTGATGATAGACTAATGGGCTTTCCTTTATATATTATGTCTCTTTCCCTAGCTGCCTTGAGGATTCTCTTATTCATGGATTTTTGACAATTTTATTATGATGTGCCTTGAAGTAGGTCTGTTTTGGTTGTGGTAACTAGGCATTCTGTTTGCTTCTTAAATTTCCACAAGCTTGGGAAATTCTCATCAATTATTTGTTTGAATGAGCTCTCTGTTCCCTTCTCCTTCTCTTCTTCTGATATACCCATTATTCTTATATTGCTTATTCTGATTGAGTCAAACAATTTTTGTAGAGCTCTCTCATATTTTTTTTAATTTGTGAACCTTTCTCCTCTTCTCTCCATAGCATCTCTAGTTACCTGTCTTCAATGTCACTGATTCTTTACTATATTTGGCCTGTTCTATTAGCTAAACTTGCACATCAGTTTTCAAATGATGTATTGTGTTCTTCATTTCTGTTTTTAAAGTTTTAGTCTCCTTGATAAGTTATTTTTTTTGTTTTCTGGGCTTTTAAGTTGTCTACTGGTGTCTTTGTGCATCTCATTGAGTATTTTCAGAACTTTAATTCTAAATTTTGTATCTTTTAAGTCTAAAGTTTTCATGGATTGAGATTTTTTTCTGGAGATTTTTTTATTTTCTTTCTGAAATATGTCTTTGTCTTGTGTAGCCTTAATACTTGATTTCTTCTTCCTTGATGGCATTTGAGAGTGGTATTGTTAAAAATGATGACAAAAAATACAACTTAAAAAATTAAAAATAAAAATTAAAAATACAATAGAACATACATGTATAAAAATTAAATAAATTATGACAAGTGAAAAAGAAAAGCCACAGAAAACAAAGATCAGAAGTAAAAAAAAATATTAGAAACAAAACACCCACAAAAATAAGAATAAAAAATATAAAAATTAAAGAAAATAAAATTCAAAAGAGAAAAAATAAGAAAAAGGTAAGAAAAAGGACAAAATAAATTTTGGTTTTGAGAGGTTTCTTCCAGTAGGTGTCATGTATTACAAGATTTAGCTTCGTAAAATTTCTGGGCTTACCTCTGCTGAGATGTTGCTGTTACAATAATGTAGGCAGGGTCATAAATTGGTGGGATGTGGCATGTCTGTTCTTTAGGGGAGAGTGTTGCTCTGGAGAGCAAGCTCTGGGGTTTGTCTCTGCAACTCTCCTTACAGGGAGGCAGAATCTGAAAGGCTGGAGACCTCATATTAGTTTTTTCTGTCTCTGCCAAGTGCAAGCTACAGGCAGACCATGAGAACACTGGCCATGAACCTGCACTCTGGACACTTTGGTTTAGTTTTTTCCCCCTCATTCTCTTTATCACACCATTCCTCCTAGCATAAGGAGACCCAGTCTCTCTGTGTTTCCCTCTCAATACCCCTCAGACAAAATCCAGATAGCCTGAGCTTCCCTCCTTCCCATAGTACAGCAGAGGAAAAAAAACAAAACCCAGTCACTCTGGGTTTGTCTCTTCTCCAGAGCCTACCATGAATGTGTTTTATCTTCTGTCCCTCTTTACAACCCATCCCACCTTACATGGATCTTTCAGGCATAACTGCAAGCCCAGCTGGGGTCCCTTCACTTGGTATAGTTTTCCAATTTGTTGAAATTTCAAGGAGAGAGATCAGAAGTATCTCTCATGCTGCCATTACTCTGTTATCTCTTATGTTTTGTAATCTTTATGCTCCTTACTTAGATTTTCATGTAAACTGTAAATTCTTATTTTAATATTGTTTATATATGCTCACTAATATTATTATAAAATTCCTCTAAATCAATTTAAAATTTTCAGCTCTTTTAACTTTTCATATTCAGGATAAGTAATTTGTGAAGTATTTGTAGCTTAAAAATTTATTGTTTTATTGTTTCTTAAGCAAATATTCTCTGTAGGAAGAAAAAAAGGTTTTGGTCTTTAAGAGTTCAAAATAATCACTATATTTATTTTGTTTAATCATTGATATTTTGAATTTAAATTCCCAATTTCCTAGAGGAATTTTAGATAATATGGGAGAAATGGCTAAAGATTGATTATATAGAAGCATTTTAACTTATTATGTTCTAAGGAACTATATTCACATTTAAATTCAATAATAACAAATGACTTTTTTATTCTATGTAACTTGGGGAAATCTTTGTGTTCTCAATATGTAACTATTACTCTATCCTTATGTTAGTATTTTTGGCCACTCTGAATTGCTAAAATAGTTTATTATTATGCAGTATTATATTTACTGTACTTACTACTTACCATTCTAAGAAACATTTTAATGTCCTTATGCACTTGCAGAGTAGCCAGATACTAAGGATGAATGCATTTGAGTTTACATCTCCTTCCTAGATATTTTGTGGTCAAAATTAATTTGGGAATCTGTTTTCTATTCCTGGGTGTAATTATACAACTGAGCAGGTAATTATACCATCACACAGAAATACTGATACCAATATATTATCAGTCTTAAATTTACAAACTTGACACATATTTTAAGCTTGTTTTTATAACCATAGTTATCCATTTAGAGAGACCTAAGTATAAACTTGAGCCTACATAGAAACTGTGGGAAACTTTAAATAAAGAAGGCATATGAATTGAATTAGTAAGATTGATCTTTAATCATTAGTTGAGATGTCTACCAGTGCACACTGATGAAGCCCATTGTGAAGTTCAGGCACAACCAAGTGCAATAAATCATATTAGTCATCTCCAAATTTGTAATGAGTGATTCTTTCATTAATTTGTGCTCCAAAGGACAGAATGGAAGACTAAAGAATGCTTTTATTCTTATTCATGCTTGAGGATGTTTTTGTTGTATCTGGGAGGAATGAGTTATATAACGCTTCAGTGAGTAAAGTAGAGCTAGATCATTTAGACTTGAAACACAGTCTTTGCTTACTAACTTTGCAACATTAGTACATTATTTAACAGATCTGGGTTTCAGTTTCTTCACCTTTAAAATTTGAGTAATTATTGTGACCTACCTCATAAAGTTGAAAGAAAATGAGTTAAAACAGACAATACTTTTGCAATAATACTGAAAGAGAGTAACACAGAATATGTTCAATGATCATTAGCTGTTGTTGTCATTGTTACTGGGATTCATCTGTATGCATTATTGATCTAGTTAGTGTTCTTGAAATAGCATAGGAATGGTGAAACTCAAATATATGGCCAGATTTATTCACTATTTTATTTGATTAATTATATTTTATTATATGTATTGCACATTTTTTATATGTGCTAAAGACTAGTGTATTCCTAAAATGTTCCATTTATAGTTTATCTCATTCCCAGGCCTATTATTATTTTTACTGAGATATAATTGACATTTAATGTTATATGTTAACATATCCTCCTAATAATAATTAACTATAAGGGTGTACAATATATAGATTTTAAAAATTTACGTATTGCAGCATAATGACTACCAAAGTTTTTGCTAATACTCCATCATGTTACATTATTATCATTTGCTTTTTGGGGGGTGGGAATATTTAAGAGTTAGTCTTTAACAATTTTGAAGTATAGAATATGGTGTTATTGACTATAATCACCATAATGTGCATTAGATCTCAGAATTTGTTTATCTTCTAGTTATGTTTGTACCCTTAACATGTCCCCAATTCTTCCAGCCTATTATTATGGCAGCAAAATACAAATAGTTTTACTTAAGTTTAAAAACTTTAGCTTGAAAGTAAAAAAATCAAACAAATAAAAAAGTATCATTCATTATTGGCTCTTACAATTGCTTTCTATATAATCCAAGTCAAATTATTGACTCTTTCTGAACCTCATTTATTAGATTTATATATAATGAGCCATTATTATGAACCTTGGATTTCTTACTATAAATTCACACATCTGTTATTTGATATTATTTTTAAGACTAGAATGCATCATATTTACAATCACTCTATGAGAAACTTTTATTCACAATTAACAAGTGAGGAAATTTAGGCCTAAATTTTGCAAGATGAAAAAATATAAAAGGTGGAGCTGAACTGAGCATCATTTTTTTATAATAGTAGAGAAATTTATACAACTCTAATTCCAGATTTTTAAATTATAGCCCTACAGTTTTTTGTAAACAAAATAGTAAATAATATTTTCCAATTTATTACTGTTTGCTACTTAGAATGAAAATAATACCAGATATTGTATTGAAACTGTAAACATCCTTTCTGCTCTGAGAATATGTTGTGAGGAAGCCCAAACAAACCCAACTAAAGAGATATTCTGGAGACATCTCTATACTACATAAAGACACACAGAGAGAAAAAGATGTCTAGACAGCCCATTAGTGCTTTAGCTTTCAGTTGTATTAGCTGTAGCTGACATCTGACTTCAGCCATACAAGAAACCCAAACTAGAACCACCCAATAAAAATTCCTATATTCCTGACTCAACAGAAACCATAAGAGACAATAATATGACTGTTGTTGTTTTAAACTACCTAATGTGGGGTGATATGTTACAATGCCATAGATAATTGGAAAGTCATGTATGCCAGTAAATAATGTAATTTATGACCAATTTTGAATAAACCATTTTCTTATATCATTTGCCCAGAAGAGTGGGCCAAATGTAAAGTTTTAAAAGGAAGGTTGTTTTCAGAGGTGGTCTTTTTATGGAGGCAATTTTAAGCCACATGAAGATGTTTGGGGCAGAAGAGAGGATCATCTCTACCAGTACACTTAGAGATGGTGGGAAAATTGAAGTGAGTTAACATTCAAAGTATTAAACAAGTGTTTTTATTTCAGTTTGTTGACAATGATCATTGCATAATGATATAAGTATAGTTACAAGTGCACACAACTATTTTAAAATTAATATTTTTATATGAGAATTCCTGTCACAGGAAGATAAATGTATAGACTTAACAATATAAACAAAAAATGAGAATTGATTGTTTTGTTACGAGGTAAACTAGACTTGATTGAATACATTAATCAAGTACTTAACAATTTTTAGGTTTTTGTTTTCCACTATTTTCTGCATAATATGACATCACAACATGCATACATGGGAAATTAAGACTTCTAAAATTAATTAAAAGGTCACACAATTGTGCAGATGGATCCTCACTAAATTGGGAAGTGTTGAAGAAGCTTCAAAAATTTAAAAAGCAACAACAAAAACAGGCAACAAATTTTCTAAGTAAATATTTTACTATATTTATATCTGGTCTTTTTGTTTGTTTTTATTTTTTGTCCATCAGTTCTTTGTTTCCCATTTGTCTCCCTTTGCTCTTCTTCCTTCTCAGAAGAAAATACAAATGTTCCTCAGGAATAAATAGGTCTCATATACTTATTTAAAATATTTTATTTATTTATTTTAAAGAAGAGAGGAAAAAAAGAGGAGAAGGAGCAGGAAGCATCAACTCTCATATGTGCCTTGACCAGGCAAGCTCAGGGTTTTGAACTGGTAACCTCAGTGTTTCAGGTCGACGGTTTATCCACTGCACCACCCAGGTCAGGCAAATTCTCATATTTCTAAAAAGACAATTTTGGAAAGGGGTCAAACCTTAGATTCCTTTCCTCAACACCTCATCTCCTTGCCTCAAAATATATATTTAAACATTTTTCTAAACAAAGGACATTTTTCTTTTGTTTTTAATTTTTATTAATTTTTAATTTAATGTGTTTAGATGCATTCAAGTGCCCCACTGAATATAACTCCCTCACCCCCACCCATGTTTCCCTTTTTATACACCCTTTGCCTCCCTCCTCCTAATTCCCTTCCCCTTCCCTGTAGGATTTGCTGTCCTATTATCTGTATCTCTGTGTGATGTAAATATATATAATTTTACTAATCCATTTACCTTCTCTGATCTCATCCCCTCATCCCCCTTCCCTCTGACTGCTGTTTCTCTGGTCCCTGTGACCCAGCCTCTGCCTCTATTCCACAGAATGTATATTCTGCTGCTTTGGGGTGAAAGGTTCTGGAGATATCTATTAAATCTAGTTGATCTAGTATGTCATTTAAGGCTGTTGTTTCTTTGTTAATTTTCTGTCTGGAGGATCTATCCATTGATGTTAGTGAGGTACTAAAATCTCCTATTATTATAAAATTGCTGTTGATCTTGTCCTTTAAGTCCATCAGAATCTGCTTTATATATTTAGGTGCTCCCATATTAGGTGCATAGATATTTATAATGGTTATATCCTTTTTATGGATTGCTCCCTTTATAAGTATATAGTGACCTTCTTTGTCCCTTACTATAGCCTTTGTTTTAAAGTCCATTTTGTCAGATATAAGTATTGCTACCCCAGCTTTTTTTTTTTTTTTATTTCCATTTGCTTGAAATACTTTCTTCCATCCCTTCACTTTCAGTTTATGTGTATCCTTTGTTCTAAGGTGGATCTCTTGGAGATAGCATATGTATGGGTTCTGTTTTCTTATCCATGCAGCTATGCTATGTCTTTTGATTGGATCATTTAATCCATTTACATTTAAGGTTATTATTGATATGTAGCTATCTATTGCCATTTTATTCTTTAAATCTACAATCCTTGTTTTCTTGATATTTTTTCCTTTGCTCTTTTTACAGCAGGCCGCTTAACATTTCTTGCAGTACTGGTTTGGTTGTAATAAATTCTTTGAGGGTTTATTTATTTTTTTGTATGGAAACTTTTTATTTCTCCCTCAATTTTAAATGATAGCCTTGGTGGATAAAGAAGTCTTGGTTGTAGGTTCTTGCTTTGCATCACTTTGAATATTTCTTGCCAATCCCTTCTGGCTTCAAGTGTTTCTGTTGAGAAGTCAGATATCATCCTTATGGGGGCTCCTCTATAGGTAATTAACTACTTTTCTCTTGTAGGTTTTAGTATTCTTTCTTTGTCTCTTAACTTTGACACTTTAATTATGGTGTGTCTTGCTATCGGCCTCCTTGGGTTCCTTTTTAATGGAAGTCTCTGTACTTCTTGGACTTGTGTGACTTTTCCTTCATCTATTTAGGAAAATTTTCAGCTATGATTTCTTCAACAAGTTCTCTATTAATTCTTCATTCTCTTCTCCTCAAGAACCCCTATGATGCAGATGTTTTTTCTCTTCATATTGTAACAGTGCTCTCTTAGAGTTTCCTCAGACTTTCTGAGCCTCTTTTCCTTTTGCTGCTCTGCCCCAATGCTTTCATTTATCTTGTTCTCTAATTCACTTATTCACTCGTCTGCTTCATTCAGCCTCCTATTAATTCCTTCTAGTGCAGTCTTCATTTCTAATATTGTGTTTTTCATTTCTGACTGGTTCTTTTTTATGATTTTAATGCCCTTTTTGATGCTTGCTATCTCTTTATTTAGGTGCTCATTGTGTCCATCCATTGGTGCTCTAAGATCCTTGAGCCTCCTAAAAAGCATTGTTTTAAACTCTGCATCTGGTATATTGTTTACTTCCATGTCATCCAGTTATTTTTCTGGAAATTTCTCTTGTTGATTCATTTGGGTCACATTTCTCTGTCTGCCCATTTTGTCTCTGTGTTAGGTAGAGCTGTCTGCCTTTAAAATTTTTGTGTAGTCTTTGTGAAGAAGATGGGCTTGGTAGTACTGTCCTCCAGCCTTTTTGTTTTTCTTGTTTTAGAAATGCTTCTTGAGGTACTATATTCCTTCTTATTGTATGTGAGTATTAGATGCAGTTGGTCCTTTCATATGTATGGTTATCCCTTCAGACTGGCTGGCTTTAAGATTCAACCTTGATTATGTGTATTACACACTGAACAATGTACTGTTGGTTGTATTTAGTCTCCATGTGTCTGGTGCCTGCTACACTCCACCTTTGGGTGTGCTGCTTGTGTATGTAGTTGAGTCTAGGATTAGTGCTATCTGTCACCCACTACCAGTAGTGTTGACTCTAGTTCTTCTTGGATTGGCATCAGCTGTTTTTTGTAATGCACTGTGGGCTACCAGTCTGCAGCTACTGCATTTTTTGCTGTTTGTGTATGAATTTTCTCTGTCTGGGTACTGCAGGAGGGCCAACCTTTGTATAAGGATCAGCTCCCTCCTGTTGACCATAGCTCCATAAAAGCCCAAAGATCTGTGAGATTTGTCTCCACTTTTCAGCTGCTCCTCCACCTCTTGCAGCTGCCTGGTTTTTCCACAGAGACTTCTGTAATGAGACTGTAATGAGGGCTCAGATTGGCCTCACCCAACCAACACCTCTTCAGGTTGCATGCTTGGTGGGTTAGGGTAGCTGATGTTGTGAATACAACATTTGTGAAACCCCTTACTTCAGGAGTCTCTTGTCAGGAGTACAGGGAATGTGGCCTCTCCTCCAGAGCTTGATCCCTCAGCCATTGCTGGATACTCAAATTTTATTTATCAGGTTCAGACTGAGTGTGGCTGACAGTCCCCTCTGCAGAAGTTCTTTTAGCTGTTGAGACCTAAGTCTCAGGGAGGAAGACTGAGAGAGTCCTCTCCTGGGGTTGACTTTGCCCCTCCCAAAGTTGGCTAAGCCCCTTGACCAGATCCAACAATAGACTCACAGGGACCCAAACTTTAAATGGCCATGCTCCAATCCTCTCTCCCTTCCCCCTGTGGAATCTAACCTAGCAGGACAGAATATCCAACACCCAGGCTGGCTGACTGTGAAACAGTGCTGATCACAGAGAGTGGAACTCAGCTGGGCTCGGTATGAGGAGCTTTTCCTTGGATACCACTCTAGCAAGGGCTGCTAAGTCCTGAACCAATGGTTTCCTCAGCCGGCCCCTGGATGTGCCAGCCCTGGGCCTCCCAAGCAGGAACCCAAAGAAGACCAGTGAGATACACTGCCCATGACTGGCCCTCAGTATTCTCCTTGGAACTACAGGCAATTCAGAGTTTGTGGCTGCCTCTGTTGGGCCCAGGTATACATGGAAATACCAAGCTGCACTCCTAGGCTGGCTTTTACCCACTCTGGCCTTGGGGGAAAGTCTGCTCAAATGGCCAATTTTCCCAGAATTTCACCCCCTGCAGCCTGTCTGCTGGCTGTTTTTTGGGCTCAGCTGCTAAACAAAACCTCTGCTAGAGTCTAGAGCCTGTGGCAATTCAGAGATTAGGAACTGTAGTGGGTGTGGCTCTGGCCCTTGGCTCCAGGTGTCAGTCTGCCCAAACTTTTTGCACAGACCTCAGTAGGGTGAGGAGTTTGGTGGATGTGGCCTCTAAGACCCAGAGGTGTGGTTTTCCCACCCATAGTTTCAACTGAGTTTCTTGTGAGGTGGAAGCACCAATCATAGACTCAGGATAGTGTGGGGGGAGCTCCTGTCTCAACACCAGAACACTGAGTTACTAACATGCCCCCTGATTCTTGGCCTCTCAAAACAACCCATCTCAGAATGACCCATCACTATGATTAAGGTAGGAGAGACTCCCAAGGGCAGAACAGCTGCCAAGCTAATGCCGCTCAGAGGGAATTGCTCCACCCAAGAAAGATGGCAACTGCAATACTGGAGTATGTCTCAGCACAGGACTTCCAGTGGCCATCCCCTACGGTGTCTCTCCTTGGGCCTTCAAATTTACACTCTCCTCCTGCAACTTCAGTCCTCTCAGATCTCCCTCAGAGCCCCTTGTAAGTGGCTGTGAATGAGGTGTTCTGCACGGGCCCTTTAAAACAGTCTGCATCCAAGAGCTGTTTCTCTTTCTCCTGGACAGACACCTAGCTCATTTCACAGCTAAATTCTGTCTGGGCACCTCTTCTAGGCTCTGGTGCTCTAGTCTGGGGTTCCAGGCTTGGGGCTGAGGACCCATACTTCTCAGGGCAACACATCTCACCATGAAAGTCCCTCCAGAACCTCAGCTACAGCTTACTCCTGGGAGTGGGGCAGAACTTTCCACATCTCTGCCCTTTCTACCAGTCTTGGTGTGGCTTCTTCAGTGGTCCTTGATTAGGACTCCTCTTAGTTTAGTCCAAAGTTGGTTTTTGAAGATGATTGTTCTTAAATTAAATTGTAATCTAATTTGGTCCTGGGAGGTGGCAGTTGGAATGTCTGCCTACTCCGTTGCCATCTTTCTTTCCCCACATTTTTTTAAAAGACTTTCTAGTTCCCTACACTGTGTTCTACATTTCTACAACCCTGAGAAATAGATTTCATTATATTGTTTATTAGAAGAGAAAATAGTCTTAATTTTCTAAGTTTTCATAGCTGACTAAATCATAAAAATGAACTATATAAAGTTTCTCTAATATTTTGCATTATTCTGAATTTGTTCTTGTCTTCATTTATTATTCTTTATTTGAGAAGAGTGTTCCTTTTTATAAAGAATAAAAGATTAACTATGTACTTGACATAATATAGAAATAATAACTACCATTTATCAAATACTTAATGTGTGTCAAATACTGTGTAAAGCACTTTACATCTCTTACCTCATTGAATTTTGACAACTCTTTAAGATATATATTATTATTATTCTCCTTTGACATTTGCATTTATCCTCCATTTAGAAGAGTCTAAGTCTTACAGAGATGAAATATCTCGTCAGAGATTGTGCCTAATACATTACCAAGCTGAAATTGTTCAGATTTCTTTTGCCTGCATGCAGAACTATGATCATAATCACTGCACCCTATGGCCAGAGTTTGATACTGTTTAATATAAAAATCTGAATTATTTTTCCAAATCCTGAGGAGCAAGAAACATTCTTAAATTTATTTTGAATTTTATTTACTTGCTAACATAGTAGGTTTGCTATAAATACTCATTTAATGAATGAAAGAATAAATGAGCCCTGGCCAGTTGGCTCAGTGGTAGAGCATCGGCCTGGCGTGCAGAAGTCCCAGGTTCAATTCCCGGCCAGGGCACACAGGAGAAGCGCCCATCTGCTTCTCCACCCCTCCCCTCTCCTTCCTCTCTGTCTCTCTCTTCCCCTCCTGCAGCCGAGGCTCCATTGGACAAATGGCCCGGGCACTGGGGATGGCTCTGTGGCCTCTGCCTCAGGCGCTAGAGTGGCTCTGGTCGCCCCCTGAGCGTCGCCCCTTGGTGGGCGTGCCAGGTGGATCCCGGTCGGGCGCATGCGGGAGTCTGTCTGACTGTCTCCCCATTTCTAGCTTCAGAAAAATACCAAAAAAAAAAAAAAAAAAAGAATAAATGAATGTGTTGAAAAATGTTTCAAACATCTAAATATTCTCATATGGTCAAACCATGGCATTGCATAAAATGCTAGGTTTTTCTTTTTTAATTAAAAAAAGAAAGAGAAAATAGATCATTTAAAAGTTTTATTGTGCTTTCTTTAAACTTTATATTGAAACATGAGCATTGTGAGGACCAGGCTTACGCCCCATTCATTGCTGTACCTTCTCTGTTTTACACAGAATTTAGCATGGAATAGCTACTCCATACATCATATTAAAGAAAAAAATAAATTGTACCCTCTTGAAAAATATTCCTTTTTTAAAAGATTTTATTTCTTTTTTATTGATTTTAGAGAAAGAGGAGAGAGAGAGAGAAAGGCAGGGATAGGGACAGAAGACATTAACTCTAATGCCATCAATTAATAGTGAAGTTGTACATAATTATTTTGTATCTTTACTGAAATATGAGCTACTCTTTTCTCTTTTTGTACTCAGTCACTTCTTTTAAACTATATATTTATATATTATATTTTAATATATTTTATGTTCTATATATTTTTAATATTCAATATATATTTTAATTATATTAACCACTTCTGTAAATGTTATGGGAAGGGACTAATCATGTTGTTTTCTTTGCATGTGCATAAGAGGTGCCACTGTCCTAAGATCTGTCTGTGGATGAAAGTATTGAATATTTGAGACTGAAGCAGTGATTGAGTGGGGTCTCGTGTGTCCTTCTTTGATTGAGCCTTTCATTACTCAGAGTGGCTTTAAACTGCCTCAGATGCTCTTTTCCCTCTACCTTTCTGCCAGTTTTGCAGCAATATAAGTTTCCAGATGACAAAATCTGTTAGATACTATAAAAACCAAACAAAGCAATAGTGCTGAGGTTGGTTAAAGTGAACATTTTTCTTTGAAACTGGGCACATGGTATGACTTCTAATAATTCACCATGGAAAGCCTGAGCTCAGCTACACTGAAATTGTTCAAAATGCTGAGAAATAGTCTCCTGGTTCTAGTTGTCAAAGTATAATCAACCCAAGATCACTTTATTTAATTTTTTTGAAAATCTGTTGAGGGACTTATAGTAATATAAATTGACCACTGTAACATAATAAATTTCTATATTCAGTTTTGGAAATACAGAGTTTATTTTTTCTCTTCTAAAACAAGTATAGTGGTGATTCTTTAATTAGACTCCAAATAAGACAAATTAAGTTACCCACTTTGTGGTGCCCAGAAGCTTATAAGTTCTTGAACAGGTCTCTCTGCTCTAAGCTGACTTAGAGAGTAAGTTCCAGGTAGCAAACCTGAGCTTCCTCATTCAAGATCCATCAAACTCTCAATGCAACCTCTTCCAGAAAGAGTCCATGGTACTTGTAAGAATAATCATGGTTATTTTTACCCCAAAATGAACCATATTCTAATTATATATGGAGACCAGATATCCCTTCAGTACAACTTCATCAATAGGTCTAGATGGACTGTAATTATGTGCTTAAAATGTACATATTTAGAAAAAGAAATGCATTTATACTAAAATATAGTAAATTTGTTAACAAATAAAATTACTATTTGGTTAAATTGGATCCTTTTCATTGTCCTTTAGCCTTTGGACAAGAACATTTTTGCCTGAAATATACTGATTCTACTTTTTATGGCATGGAAAAATTCCTTTGATATTTTTTAATTAAACTGAATTTTAACTTCTGTAAAAATTCCATTGACCTTATGTTAGAATAGAGATCTTAGATTTTCCCCAATCTACCATGATAAATTTATTGCCAAGAAATAATTTCATTAATATTTTTTTCTTTTGACCTCTAATTAAATTAGTGCTAATCAAAGAAAGCCATCCTCTACCCATCAGATGAAGACAAGGAGCTATCATACAATTCAGATTATACTGCTGATACTAAGCATTTTACGCTTCAATAAGAAATAGATATTTAAAATGGTGACTTTCTGTATTAAGTACCCTAATATTGCTGGGGGTTAGGAAGAAACTGTTACTGGACATTGCAATAAAATAATTTGAGAAGGAGCATCTCTTTATACTAGAACAATGCTGAACATATAGAAGAGGATCCAAGCAGCATTGAAATATTCTATAAACTACATGAGATAAGATTTCCCTTTGGTGCAGCATATATAAGAATAGATAGCCTGACCAGGCAGTGGTGCAGTGGATAGAGCATCAGAATGGGACATGGAGGACCCAGGTTCAAGACCCCAAAGTTGCCAGCTTGAGCGTGGGCTCATCTGGTTTGAGCAAGTCTCACCATCTTGAACCCAAGGTCACTGGCTTGAGCAAGGGGTCACTCAGTCTGCTGTAGACACCCTGGTCAAGACACATATTTAAAAGCAATCAATGAAATATTAAGGTGCTGCAAAGAAGAATTGATGCTCTTCATCTCTCTCCTTCCTGTCTGTCTGTCCCTATCTGTCCCTCTCTCTGTCTCTCTCTCTGTCTCTGTCACACAAAAAATATAGATAAAATTTTCCATTTATATAATTATATGTACAAAATTCAGACATATAAACATGCAAAAGACATGCATGAAGATGTCTATAGGATGAGTTTCATAGTACACATAATATAGTACCCATGATAACCAAAAATCTTTAAAGAATGGAACTATATTATTCTTAGCAAACCCTTTTCATCTTCATAAAGTTGTGGTTTAATAAAACCACTACAAATATTGTTGTATAAAGACATAAAAGTAAAATAGCAGTAGCAATAACAAAGATGGATTGAGTAGTTTATAGGCATTGTGTTAAATATTATAAGGGTTATATATTTATATATGTAATATATAATATATTGCTATAATATATAGAATACTTTGTTGGTATTTAACATAGTCCTCAAACTTTTTGGCTTTAAATAATAATTATACACTAGCTCAGTTGTCTTAGGCTCAGCACAATAAACCAGGTTCAGGTGGGAGGCTCCTCTGATGGTCTCTACTGAGCTCACTAACACAGCTGCAGTCAGCTTGTAGGTCAGCTGGGGGCTATTGAGTTTAGTGTGGATTCACTCATATTTCTGTTGGCTATTGCTATTAATTGCTACTGGCTGTCTTATTAATTGGCAAAGGTGTTTAGGCTACATACCTCCTTCACAAGACTGTCTGGAGTTATTCATATATGGACAGCTGTAGTGTTTCCAGGAGCAGGAAGAGGATGAGCCCCAAAGCATATGCAGATTTTAAGTCTCTTCTTGCAGCATGTTTGCAATTGGCCCATTGGTCCAAGCAAGTCCCTGGAAAATTCAAGGATCAATGTAAATTTAGGATATATGTTTATTTAAATCTTTTATCAACTTAAAATCAGATTATTTATTTGTTATTTAGATGGAAAATTTTTTGTATGGTTTGGACACTAACCCCTTATCAGATATATATCTTGCGATTATTTTCTCCTATTCTGTAGGTTCCCTTTTTGTTCTATTGATTGTTTCCTTTGCTGTGCAGTAGTTATTTAGTTTTTCACCATTTAGTTAGATATCATGAGTTTTCCATATATGGCCTTCATTATCTTGAGATACATTTATTCTATAACAAATTTCTTAAGAGGTTTTTTTTAATGAAATTGTGCTGAATTTTGTCAAATTCTATTTTGCATTTATTGAAATTATCACATAACTTTTATTTTTCATTCTGATAGTGTGGTGTATTACTACAATGAATTTATATATGCTGAACCATCCTTGCATCCAGAATAAATTCTACTTCATCATAGCATAAACATGCTGTTGAATCTGTTTGTTAATTTTTTTTTTTACAGAGACAGAGAGAGAATCAGAGAGAAAAATAGATAGGGACAGACAGTAACGAAGGGAGATGAGAAGAATCAATTATTAGCTTTTTGTTGCACCACTTTAACTGTTCATTGATTGCTTTTGTTCATTGATTGCCTTGACCATGGGGCTACAGCAGACCGAGTAACCCCTTGCTCAAGCCAGCAACCTTGGGTCCAAGCTGGTGAGATTTGCTCAAACCAGATGAGCCCACGCTCAAGTTGGCAACCTCGGGGTCTCAAACTGGGGTCCTCTGCATCCCAGTCCAATGCTCTATCCATTGTGTCACCACCTGGTCAGCCTGTTTGTTAATATTTTATTGAGAATTTTGTCAATTATGTTCATCAGAGACATTGACCTACAACTTTCTTGTCTTACAATTTCTCTGGCTTTGAAATTAGGTTAATGCTGGACTTTAAGTAAATATGGAAATATTTCATCCTTCTAAAGTTTTAGAATACAAAGGTTTCTTGTCTATCTTGAGGGTAAGGTTCTAGAAACCCCTGCAATAGGCAAAAGTCTACAAAGTAGTGACCTTTTATATATTTTATTAGTTACATGTATTTTAAGGCTTTATTAACCCTGCCAACACGCTTATAAACCTTTCCCACACCATTATTAACCTTTCTCACATTTATTTTGCTTATTTTACAGCAAAAATAATTAAAATAATAAATACAGTGTGTCTGTAAAGTCATGGTGCACTTTTGACCAGTTACAGGAAAGCAACAAAAGACAATATAAATGTGAAATCTGCACCAAATAAAAGGAAAATTCTCTGTTTTATACCTATTCAGTGCAGTTTGATGTGGGCTTATGCACAGATTTTTTAGGGCTTCTTAGGTAGCTATCCTGTATAGCCTCTACAGACTCGTCACTGACTGATGGCCTACCAGAACAGGGTTTCTCCACCAAACTGCCGGTTTCCTTCAACTGCTTATCTCACCGAGTAATGTTATTCCTATGTGGTGGCGCTTCGTTATAAATGTGCCAATATTCACATTGCACTTTGGTCATGGATTTGAATTTAGTGAGCCACAGAACACACTAAACTTTCCTCTGTACCATTCACATTTCGACTGGCATGGCCGTGGGCTGCTCTGCTGTATATACGGTGTTGCATCATCATCTGTGCATGCACACATGCTGCCACATCATCCCACAGAAACTGGGAGAGTTTTTCTTTTATTTGGTGCAGATTTCACATTTCTATCATCTTTTGTTGCTTTCCTGTGACCGGTCAAAAGTGCACCATGACTTTACGAACACACTGTATATAAAAATGCCTATATACTGCAAAATCCCACAATATAGTAAAAAGTCCACAATACAAAATTAAATATATACAATTTAAAAATTCAGTATACAGAAAGGCTGCCAAAAGTGAACCATTATATGGCAAAGGATGACTACAGTTTGAGAATATTGGCATTGATTTTTCTTTAAATGTTTGGTGGGATTGCTTTAGCTCAGTGGTTCCTTCGAGTCAAGTTTGCTTGTTAAATCTTTGATAAAATTCCAAAAAATTAAATAAATAAAAAACCTGATGCAGTAGGTACAGCATTAGACTGGGACACAGAGGACCCAGGTTCAAAACCCTGAGATTGCCGGCTTGAGCACAGAGTCACTGGCTTGAGCCTAAAGGTCTCTGGTTTGAAACCCAAGGTTGCTGGATTGAGCAAAGCGTCACTGGCTCTGCTGTATCCCCGGGTCAAAGCACATATGACAAAGCAATCAATGAACAACTAAGGAGCTGCAACAAAGATATATGCTTCTCATCTCTCACCCTTCCTGCCTGTCCATCTCTATCTGTCCTTTTCTCTTTCTCTCTCATTTCTCTTTCTCTCTGTCTCTGTAACAACAACAAAAAAAAAATGTTCGTTAAAATTCATCAGTGAAGCCATCTGGTCCTGCCTTGTCTTTGTTGGCAGTTTTATGAAAAGATACTCAACATTATAAATTATCTGGGAAATGCAAATCAAAACCACAATGAGATATCTCACATCTGTTAGGATAACTATTATTAAAAATTATATAACAAATTTTTATGAGGATGTGGAGAAATTGGAACCCTTGTACATTGTTGGTGGGATGGAAAACTGAAGCTCATACTAAAAACAGCATGGATGTTCCTCAAAAAAATAAAACTATCATATGACTCAGCAGTCTTGCTTCTGTGTATATATTCAAAGGGGGAAAAAAAGGGATGCCTAAGAGATATCTGCATTCCCATTTTCATTACAGCATTAGGTGTAGTGGACTATATATGTAGAAAAAATGCAAATATCCATTTACAGATAAATGAATAAAGAATATGTGATAGATGCCTAAAGTCAAATATTATTCAACCTTAAAAGAAGATAATCCTGCCACTTATGACAACATGGATAAATTATTTATTTATTTATTTATTAATCCAACAGACAGTTATTTTTCTGACACTTTTTATGTTCTGGAAATTTTATGATGAGTAAAACAAATTATATACAAGTTATATACATGACTCCTTTGAGAAGTTTATTTGCTAGTGGAGAATGAAATGAGAAAATAAATATTTTATCAACAAATTATAGCAATCTATTACACAAAGGTAGTTTATATAATAGAGTCTCAAAAAATATATATATATAAATTGCCTAGATATTTCTAAAGCATTTAAATCTGATACTTATTTTTGGCTTTAAAATGAGTTGGGGTTTATGAAAGAAAGATCTATTTTTTAGATGGTATATATAGTCCTGAATGCCAAGAGTCTATACTTCTGGGATTTAGAAATATTGAAGCCTATTACAATATATCTTTCCCATCACTGTTTAGTCCTATACATAATTTGTTTTTAAAAATATATTTGCTCTTAATTTGTTTATTCACCCAATGACATTTATTAGGAACAAATATTAGATCATAAAAATGTCAAGAAGATACGAAAAGGATTCCAAGTTGCAAATGGAGTAGGTAGACATTCCAACTGCCACCTCCCATCGGAAAATACATATTTATTATACAATACATTTTTAAATAAAATATGTATTTTCCAATGGCTTTAGGCAACCCCTGTGTTTTGGTTGTTCGACCCCCGCCGGGGTCACGACCCACAGGTTGAGAACCACTGGACTAAATGAAGAGGAGTCCATAACCAAGGATCACAGAAGACAACACATTGAGACTGATTGGAGGGGCAGAGATGCAAAAAAGACTTCCCTGCTCCTGGAGGTACTCTCACTGCAGGAAAAGGTTTTCTGAGAGGTAAGGGCCCTAAGCCCCAGGCTGGGAGCCCCATCCTGGAGCATCAGAGCCTAGAAGAGGTGCCCACATAGCATTTGATGGTCAAAAGAGGTGAGGTTTCTCCTTTTGAGAAAGAGATGGTGATCTCTCAGAGATGAAGACACCACCTTAAAGGGGCCTTGCAGAAAAATTTCATTCATAGCCACCTACCTGGGGCTTCATGGAGGGAAGGTTGAGAGGAATAGAGTCATATGAGGAGAGTGTAAAGTTTGTGGCTCAGGGAGAGACACCATAGGGCATGACAACCAGAACCCCTGTGCTGACTCATTCTTCAATACTGCAGTTGCTATCTTTCTTGGAGGAAGTAGTCCCCTCCATGAAGAATCAGCCTGGGGGAAAGCAATTGCCTCACCCTCAGGAATCTCTCCTGCTCCACCTATGGATACTGGACCATTCTGAGAAGTCATCCAAAAAGCCAGGGGTGTGTCAGTAACTCAGTTTCTAGCATTGAGCCCAGACCATCCCCCACTGCCACCACCAACTGCATGCTCTGGAGTCTGTGACTGGTGCTTCTGCCCCACAGAAGACTCAGTAGAAACTGTCTAGACTCTGGGCAGACCACATCTCTGGATCTCAGAGGCCACACCTTACTGAGGTCTGTGAAAAAAGTCTGGACAGATTGATACCTGGGGCCATGGAATGGGAGCCACCTTCACCACCATTCCTAATCCCTGGATTACTCCAGGCTATTGACTCTACCAGAGGTTTTTTTTTTATTCCCCAGTGGCCAAGCCCAACAAGTAGACAGAGACTATAGGTGGCAGATATCAGAAAACTTTGAGCCTTTTACTGACCTTTCTCCAGGCCCAGAGTGGGTAAAAGCCCACTAAGATGTACAGCTTGATATGTCCATCTGCACCTGGGTCCAGAAGAGGCAGCCACAGATTCTGGTTTGCTTGTAGCTCCAAGAAGGTTGCTGAGGGCCAACTTCAGGCAGCGTCCTCCACTAGTCATCAGTTTTCCTCCAAGGAGGCTCAGGGTCAGCACATCCAGTGGCCAGCTGCAGAGGGCATTGGTTCAGGACCAAATGACCCTTGTTGGCAGTGTGTCCTAAAAGAGGGCTCATTGGACATCTGGCACAGCTGAGGTGAGTTCTGCTTTCTGTGATCAGAGTTGGTAGAGTGACTTGCATGCACTGAACAGGGTGAAGCTTCACAGTTGGCTGGACTGGGTTCTGGATATTTTGCCCTGCCAAGATAAGTTCCACAGGGAGAAGGGAGAAAGGCTTGCAACATGGACATTCAAGGTGTGGGTCCCCTGGAACCTACTGTTGAATCTAGGTGAGGGGCTTAACCAGTTTCTGGGGGAGCACAGACAGCCTAAGGGGAGGCCCTCTTGGTCTTCCTTTCTCAGACCAGGGGTTCCCCCACTGGAAGAACCTCTGCAGACAGGACTGTCATTCACACCCAACCTAAACCTGAAGTCCACCTCACTGGGGAGAAATAGATAAAGAATCTAGCAGTGTCTGAGGGATTAAACTCTGGTATAGGGGCCAATTTCCCCATACTGAGCTCCTGACAATACATTAATGTTGTATTTCAAACCTTACCTGCCCTAACACACCAAACTTGCAACCTATAGAAAGGATGATGGTGAGACCAGTTTGAGGCCACACTACACTACTGCCTTTCTATAGAAGATTCTGTGGGAAGACCAGGCAGCTGTAAGAGGAGGTGGAGCTGCTAAACAGTGGAAGCAAATCTTACAGAGCTTGGGGCTTTAACAGAGCTATTGTCATCTCTAAGAAAAAGGAAGCTGATCCTTATACACAGGTTGGCTCCTCCCACACTATACAAGCACAGAAAAATGTATACACAAACAGTGAACAGAGATATAACTTCAGAAAGGTAGCCTATGGTGTTTTCAAACAACTGCTGATGCCAACCCAAGAGGACCCAGAACCAATACAACCAGGTTTGGGTGGCAGACAGCACCAACACTAGACTTAGCAAGCTACAAAATCAGCATGCCCAAAGGAGACCATGATGCACCAGACTCTGCAGAGAATAAATATGCCCAACAGGAAAACACTGTACAGTGTCTAATACACATGATCAAGGTTGACCTTTAGAGTGAGCCAACCACACGGATAACCCCACCTAAAAAAGGGCCAACTGCATAAAATACATACAACAGGAAGGTAAATAAATATTACCTGCAAAAAGCATTGCCAAAGTGAGGAACTCAGGTGGCCTAAAGGTCAGTACCACTAAGCTCATCTTCCATATAAAGACGCCACAACACATTTCAAAGTCAGAGCAGAGCTACTGAACAGAACACACAGACAAAATGGGTAGACAAAGATATATAACCCAAGTGAATCAACAAGAGAAATCCCCAGAAAAAGAACAAAATGAAATGGAAGTAACCAAACTACCAATTGCCGAGTTTAAAATAATGGTTATAAGGTTTCTCAAGAATCTTAAAGCAACAGTTGATGATCAGAAAGAGAAATTAAACAAAAAGACAGCAAGCAAGCATCATAAAAAAGAATGGGTCAGAAATGATATATATAATATCAGAAATGAAGTCTGCAATAAAAGGAATCAACAACAGGCTGGATAAAATAGAGGACTGAATCATCAATTTAGAGGACAAGATAAATATAAGCAAAGCAGCAAAAAGAAAACAGGATTAAAAAGACTGAGTAACTAGAATCTACGTAAACACAAAAAAAGACTGAGGAAACTCTAGAGACCACTGCAACAACATGAAGAGAAACAACATCAGCATCATATAGTTTCCTGAAGGAGAAGAGAACAAACAAGGGATAGCGAATATGTCTGAAAATTAAAGCTGAAAATTTCCCTAAATTGAAAAAGGAAAAAGTCCCACAAGTTCAAAAAGCACAGAGAGTCCCATTAAAGATGAACCTAAGGAGGCCAACCCTAAAATACATCATAATTAAAATGCCAAAGTTAAGAGAAAGGAAGAATACTATAACCTACAAGTGAAAAGCAATTAGTTAACTACAGATGAGCCCCCATAAAGATGACATCTGACTTCTCAACAGAAACATTTCAGGACACAAGGTATTGGCAAGAAATATTCAGTGATGCTAAACAAGAAACTACAATCAAGACTGTTCTATCCAGCAAAGATATCATTTAAAATTGAAGGAAAGATAAAGAGCTTCTCTGACAGAAAAAGGCTCAAGGAGTTTATTACAACCAAACTAGTACTGCAAGAAACATTAAAAGGCCAGAGGAAGTAGAAAGAAGGAAATAATAGAAATCACTGTGGAAATAAATGTGATAGAGGCTAAAAAACAAAACAAAAATAGATTAATAAAACCAAGAGCTGTTTTTTTTGAAAAAGTGAACAAGATTGACCAACCTTTAAACAGACTTAACAAGAAAGAAAGAGAGAGGACCCAAATAAATAAAATCATAAATAAAAGTGGATGTGACAGCATAGATGGACCTGGAGATTATTATGCTAAGTAAAATAAGCCAGGCAGAGAAAGACAAATCATATGATCTCAGTTATATGTGGAATCTAGTGAACACAGTGAACTGAGGAATGGAATAACAGTAGAGGCGAGGTCACAGGGACCAGAGGGACAGCTGTCAGAGGGAAGGGGGATAAGGGAATGGGATCATAAAAGGTAAAGGGAGTAGTGAAATTATATATGCATAACTGAGATACAGATAACAGAACAGAAAATCCCAGAGAGAAGGGGGGAGGGAGTTTGGGGGAGGGTGGAAAGGGGATATAATAAGGGAGACATGAGTGGGGGGTGAAGGAGTTATTTTCAGTGGGACACTTGAATATATGTAAACACAATAAATTAAAATTAATAAAAATTAAAAAAAAATGAAATGACAGTGGAGAAGTAACAACTGACACCAGAGAAATACAAAGTATTGTTTAAAATAATACAATGAAGGTCTCTATTTCAAAAAAATTGGACAACCTAGGTGAAATGGATAAATTTCTAAAAGCATACTATCTTCCAAAACTCAATTGGGAAAAATCAGAAAACCTAAACAGACCAATTACAACAAGTGAAATTGAAACAGTTAACAACAAACTCACTGCAAATAAAAGTCCTGGAATGGATGGCTTCACAGGCAAATTTTACCAAATATTCAAAGAACTAATGCCTATCCTTCTCAAGCTGTTCCAAAATATTTAAGAGGAGAAAAAACTTCCAAGCTCATTTTACAATGCAAGCATTATCCTTATTCCAAAACCAGGAAAAGACACTACAAAGAAAGAAAACTATAGGCCAATATCGCTGATGAACATAGATGCTAAAATTGTCAACAAAATACTACCAAACCGGATGCAGCAATACATGACAAAGATAATACAATATGATCAAGTAGGATTTATTCCAGGAAGGCAAGGCTGGAACAATATTTGCAAATTAATAAATGTGATTTATTACATAAACAAAATAAAGAATAAAAATTACATTATTCTATTAATAGATGCAGAAAAAGTATTTGATAAAATTCAGCACCCATTTATGATAAAACTTTGAGGCAAGTGGGAATACAGGGAATACACCTAAAAATAGTAAGGGCCATGTATGCCAAACTGACAGTCAACATCATACTCAAAGGGCTAAAATTCAACGCAACCCCTCTCAAGATTAGGAAAAGACAGGGGTACTACCTTTTATCCCTCTTATTCAACATAGTTCTGGAAGTACTAGCCATAGCAATCAGACAAGAAAAAAATATAGAAGACATCCAAATTGGAAAAGAAGAAGTAAAATTGTCATTTGCTGATGACTTGATACTATAGATAGAAAAACCTGAAGTCTCAGTGAAAGATCTACTAGACCTGTTAAATGAATTCAGTAAGATGGCAGGAAATAAAATTAATATTCAGAAATAAGTGACATTTTTATACACTAACAATAAACTGTCAGAAAAAGAAATTAAAGAAAGAATCCTTTACAGTATTGCTAGAAAAAAAAATGTACCTAAGAATAAATTTAATTAAGGGGGTAAAAGACTTACACTCAGAAATTTATAAGACATAGAAAAAAAGAAATCTAAGAAGTACTATTACAAGTGGAAGCATATACCATGTTCATGGATAGAAAGAAGTAACATCATTGATATGTTAATAATACCCAAAACAATCTATAGATTCAATGCAATTTCTATTAAAATACCAATGGCATACTTCAGAGATATAGAACAAATATTCCAAAAATTTATAGGATACAAAAAATATGAATAGCCTCAGCACTCTTGAAAATGATGAACAAAGTGGGAGGTACCGATCACACTTCCTGATATAAAGTTATACCACAAGGTCATTGTCATCAAAACATCTTCGTACTGGCATAAAAACAGGCATAAAGATTAATGGAACAGAACAGAAAACCAAGAAATAAACCCATGCCTCTATAGTCACTTAATATTTGACAAAGAAGGCAGGAGTATACAATGTAATAAAGACAGTTGCTTTAAAAATGGTATGGGGAAAATTGGACAGATACACACAAGAAAAGAAACTAGACTTCCAACATACATGATTCACAGAAATAAACTCAAAATGAATAAAAAGCTTAAATGGAAGTCACAAAACCATAAAAATCTTGGAAGAACACATAGGCAGTAAACTCTTTAATATTTCTCAAAGCAGTATTTTTGCTGATATAGTGCCATAGGCAAGTGAAATAAAGGACAAAATAAAAAAAATGATACTATATCAAACTAAAAAGCTTTTGCACAGCAAGAGCCACCATTAACCAAAAAAAAAACACAAAAAAAACAAACAAACAAAAAAAACAAACAAAAAAAAACCACCAAAAACCCACTCAAGGAGAGAACATATTCACGGATACATCTGATAACCAAAATTTATAAAGAACTTGTAAAACTCAATACCAGAAAGGTAAACAATCCGATTTAAAAAATGGGCAAAGAGGCCTGACCTGTGGTGGCGCAGTGGATAAAGTGTCGACCTGGAAATGCTGAGGTCGCCGGTTCAAAACCCTGGGCTTGCCTGGTCAAGGCACATATGGGAGTTGATGCTTCCTGCTCCTCCCTCCTTCTCTCTCTCCTCTCCCTCTCTCTCTCCTTTCTAAAAAATGAATAAATTAAAAAAATAAATAAAATAAAAAATGGGCAAAGAAACTAAATAGACACTTCTTCAAAAAGGTCATACAGATGGCCAATAGGCATTTGGAAAAATGTTCAACATTACTAATCATCAGAGAAATACAAATTAAAACCACAATGAAATATCACCTCACACCTGTCAAAATGGCGTTCGTTAACAAATCAAAAGACAAGTGCTGGTGAGAGTACGTCGAAAAGGGA
This sequence comes from Saccopteryx leptura, assembly GCF_036850995.1. NCBI lineage: Eukaryota > Metazoa > Chordata > Mammalia > Chiroptera > Emballonuridae > Saccopteryx > Saccopteryx leptura. Next base: position 174,312,489 of record NC_089504.1, on the reverse strand, counting down.
ACTCTCCTATACTGCTGGTGCGAATGCAGGCTGATGTGGCCACTGGGGAAAACAGTATGGAGTTTCCTCAAAATATTAAAAATGGAACTGCCTTTTGACCCAGCTATCCCACTTTTTTAAATGTATCCTAAGAATCCCAAAACATTAATTCAAGAGAAAATATGCACCCCCCAAGTATCTGACAATGGATGAATGGATAAGAAAGTGGTACGTATATACAATAGAATACTATGTAGCTGTGAAAAGGAAGGATATCTTACCTTTTGCAACAGCATGGATGGACCCACAGATTATTATGCTAAGTGATATAAACCAGGTAGAGAAAGAGAAATGTCATATGATCTTATATGTGGAGTCTAATGAACATGGTAAACTGCAGAACAAAATAGAGGCAGGGTTGTGGTCACAGGGAGTAAAGGGACAGCTCTCAGAAGTAAGAGTATCAGGGGATGGTATCAAGAAAGGTGAAAGGATTATCCAGATTATATATACAAAACACATAGATACCAGTAACAGGACAGCAAGTCCCAGAGGGAAAGGGGTTAAGGAGATAAAAGGAGGGAGAGCAAAGGGGGTATAATGGACAGCATGTTATTGGATTTGAAGGTATCATATTGAGAGGAAACATAAAACCATGTTTATACAATAAACTAATTTTTTGTAAAAAGATCATACTAAATTATTATAATTCTTATTCTTAATAATTATATTCAAAATTCACTAAAGCTCTTTACCTAAAAGATTTTTAAATACTTGCTGTGTGCTGATGTTTGTTTCCCTTAATTATCAATATATATGCATTTTTCCAATAAAATTAAAATAGGAATAGTTTTGGACAATTGATTTTAAATTATCTTTATGTAATAAAGTAATCTTTTCAGTAGTGTTAGTAGAATCTCTTGATTTGCAACTTGTTTTTCTTTTTTTGTAAGAAAAAAAGAATGAGTAATAACCTTATAGTAAATACAATTTTAATAGTTTCCCATGACATAGTTAAACTCAATTTGGTGTAAAATTGTAAGATATCGTATATTGTTACAAAATGTTGAATACATCTTATTACAAAGAGAAATGTAAAGATTAATTTTTTTAATTTTGTATACATAAATACATCATGAAACCTGATCATGGGGACTGTGGATAGAGACCTGACTTCCGTCTCTACCCTTCAGTAAATAGGCATCAACCCACTAGTGAGTTAGGAAAGTTGACAGAGAGGAGCAAGCTGAAGAAAAGATTTATAAATTTCTAATCTAGGTCCTGGGCAGACCCATAACTGAACTATGCCTGAAATAACCATAATTAGCTGTGTGAAAAGTTTGAAAAGTGAACCACAGGGTAGAATTCTGCCCAAGTTTCAGAATGGCCTCTAGGTAACATAAAATCAGGGAAGATTAGCGTAGAAAAGAATTTGCAAATTAAACTGCCATTTGAAAAATAGCACATAAAAAAAGAGCAGGATATGCTCTTGAACCTAAACAGATTCACTGCTTGTTAAAATAGAAGATTTAAACAGAACAATGATTTTATAACATAACACCTAAAATTTCCCCATACAATTAAAACATATTCTTCATACCAAAAATCAGAAAATTGCAACTCAGATGAGATATGGCATTTAACAGATGCCAACGCTGGGGTGGCACAGATGTTAGAATTTTATAACATGAATTTTAAGGAAGTTGCCATAAATATACTCCCAGAAACAATTGCAAAAACTCTTGAAAAAATAAAAAATAAATAAAAGAAATCATCAACCAAGAAATATAGAAAGATAAACACAAAATATTCAGAACTGAAAAAAAGGACAATAACTTAAAAATAAAACAATAGTTATGCTGAATATTAGAAATCAGATAACAGAAAAAATAATCAAGAGTACTTGATGATAAATCAATACAAATTATCCAATTTGAATACAAAGATAAAATATATAGATAAAATGAGCACAGACTCAGAAATACATGGGACAGTGATTAAAGAGCTATCTGTTGTGCCATATGTGTTCCAGGAGCAGAGAAAGAGTGATTCTAAAAAAGTATTCAAAGAAATAATAGTAAAAAGTTTTCCAATTTAGCAGCAATCGTGAGTTTACAGATTAAAGGTTAGCATTCCTGAGTATCACTCTGAAGAAATACACACTAAGAAACATCATAATCAAATTTCTAAAGATTAAATTTAAGAAAAAATTATTGAAAGTATCCAAGAAGAATAAGTATTAACTATGATGGGAAGAAGTCATTAGAATGACAGCAAATTTTTACTAAGAGATCATAGAGTACAGAAGAAAAGTGGCATAACATTTTTCAAGTGCTGAAAGAAATGTATACTCAAATTACTGTATATAATAAAAATATCCTTCAGGAATAAAGTTGATATCAAGACATTCTCAGAAAAAAGAACAGTAGAAGAATTTGTCATTATCATACATACCCTAAAAAATTGATATAGAAAAGTCTTTAAGCAGAAAGGAAAGAATAAAAAAGAAGCTAAAAACAGGATAAAGGAAGGGAAAAAGGGTAAATACAGAAGTAATAGATTATTCTCCTTTTGAAATTTTAAACATGTTTCACTACTGAAAGTAAAAGTTATAACCTTCTTTAATGTTCTTGGTGTATGTAAAAAAAAAACCCCAATATGATTATCTTATAAAGGATGAAAGGTAAAGGCACAAAAATGGTAGTAAGGTTTCTATATTTCATTTAAAGTAATAAAATGTTGATGATAATAATAGAGTAGAATAATTAATTTTTGTATATTGAAGTTCATAGAGCACCTACTTTAAAAAAAAAACAAAATAGAAAGAAGCATATATATTTAAAATATCTTTAAATATATAAATAAAATAAAATTATAAAAATTGTTCAAGTAACCAAAGGAGACAGAAAAGATAAAATTAAGAAAAAAAAAAGAAAGAACACACAAAAATCAAATGATAAAATGACAGGCTAAGTTTTAATATATCAATAACCACATTAAATATAAATGTCTAAACATACCAAGTATAATATAAAAATTGAAAGATTGGATAAGATAAAAACATGACTAAATTATATGCTGTGCAAAAGAAATTCACTTTAAAAATCAATATATTGATGTTATAAGTTAAAAGAAAAAAAAGATGTACTATGGAAACAGTAATTAAAAGAAAGCTGAAGTGGCTATATTTATATCAGATAAAGAAGAATTCAATGCAATGAAAATTAAAATTACTATGAACATAGAGGACATTACATAATAATAAAAAAGTAATTCATCAAGAAGACATAAAACTTGCAAATACATATGGACCATACCACAAAAAAGAGAGAAAGAATTGAAAGAAGAAATAGATAAAAACAAAATTTTAGTTAGAAACTTCAACACTTGAATTAGTGTCTAATTGCTATTGTAACAAAAAAAAACACTACAAATTTAATGATTTAAATAACACAAATTCATTATTTTACATTTGTGTGTAGACTAAAATGGGTAGATAGAATTGTATTCTTTTAGTACATGTTAGTAAGAATCCAGTCCCATTTATGCCAGTGATTAGAGGCAAATATACATATATGTATTTATTTGTTAAGTTCTATATCCATTTATAGCAAAAACTAACAGCAAGATAAAAATTTAAGAGAATTAACTTTATCAGATAAAAAGCATCTGATAAAAAGCCTCTACAATAGACACAAGGTTGTTACCAAACTTAATGAAGACTGACTTTTTCTAAATTTTGGAACAAGGCAAAGATACTGACTTTCACAATTCCTATTCAACATGATTTGGATGTTCTCAAAGTGCCAACAAGAAAAGAATAAAAAGGTATATATATTATAAATAAATAAAACTTTTTATATTTGTGATTGACAGGATTACCTGCATGAACAATCACAAGGAACCTATGAGAAAAATAATTGTTCCTATAACAAATAAATGAATTCAAGAGTTTGACAATTCAGATCATACAAAAATTTTATATATGTATATATGTGTGTGTGTGAGGATGAGAGAGAGTAATAAACATTTATAAACTAATATTAAAAATAAAATTGGCCTGACAAGGTGATGGTGCAGTGGATGGAGCATTGAACTGGGATGCAGAGGACCCAGGTTTGAAACCCCGAGGTCGCCAGCTTCAACGTTGGCTCATCTGGTTTGAGCAAAACTCCTCAGCTTGAGCCCAAGGTTGCAGGCTTGAGCAAGGGGTCGCTCAGTCTGCTGTAGCCCCCCCCCCCCAGGTCAAGGCACTAATAAAAAAGTAATCAATGAACAACTAAGGTGCTGCAACAAAGAATTGATGCTTCTCATCTCTCTCCCTTCCTGTCTGTCTGTCCCTATCTGTCCCTCTTTCTGTCACAAAATAAATAAATAATAAATAAATAAATAATTGTATTTAAATTTTTTTCAAAAATAAATACCGATCTTGAGAGGAGTGACGTCAGAGAAATGGCGCCGTGAGGAGCGCCACCAACAAATCTCCCCAAAATTTCAACAAGTTCATCAACCAGAGACAAAAAAATCTATCCTTGGAGTGTCCAGGAGTTCCACACACTGAAGGTGAAGGTAGGGTCGAGCGAAAAATTGACTAAATATATAATCAACCCTGAAGGAAATAAGTCGGACAAAGGAACACTCTGCCTTCCTCACTAACCTGAGCAAAGGCTACTGAGAGTCCGGAGGAGCTAAGGGTGTGGAGGAAGCTAGGCTGCGGCACGGATGTTCATTCAAGCTGAGGAAAGAGTGTGCCTCTGGTGAATCAGCCCACGGGAGCAAACGCCGGCACACTGCGGGCAACCGCCTGCATGCCGCACCACGAACAGCCCAACCTCTCATGCACCACGAGCAGCCCAACCTCCTATGTGCCACAAGCAGCCCAACCTCCCGTGCGTTGTGAGCAGCCCAACAGCCTGCACATGCCAAGAGCAACTGCCTGAGCCACTAGCAGCAGCTCCCAGCTGCACACAGGGAACTTCCCTACACCCAAGCTTCTCTAGACAGGCGGGGCACCTCACCCAGCCATTCAAGCTAACAATCAAGCATCTAGGGAGGGGCATGTGGGCAGCTTGCTGTTCTTCCTGGAGAAATTCAGCGAATCCAATCGCTGAAATTAGCTTAACCCCCAGGCTGCTCACCTCCCAACTGACCTACGTGGTTCTAATTGACAAGATCTCTCTCAGTTCAGCAATACAAGACAAGAGGCATGATATTTTTTCATGCCTCTTGCTAAAGTGGTGGGGGCAACTTCTGATTGGCAGAGCTTTCATACTCAGGGATATACGTTAAAAAGAGGGACTTGGCAGATGTTAAGACCTCCTGTACTGCAGACAGCGACTAGGGCATCTTCTTCCCAGCCAAAACAGGTTATACAGTGTGGAAAGCCTAGGGACAGTGGTCCCACAGAGTGCTAGGAGTGCTGAACAGGCCTGGAGGCTCATAGAAAGTCACCTTGAGAGCAATTGGCTCCCAGCCCCGTCTGATTACGCTGGTGGCTCTGACTGCCAGAGCCTTACCCAGAGCCCTGCATTGAGTGGGAATAGAGTGGGGATTTGCCAGCTCTTTGAGCCTCTTACTCCCTAAACAGAGGCAGTGGCAGCCTCATAGGTGGATCATCAGGATGCTAATTCAGGAAGGAGAGACTAGGAAAGAGGCTCCAGGAAAACGAATTCTCTCATTGTCGGAGCCTGCAAACGCTAACAAGGCTTGAATACCAACGAGACTGAAGCCAAATATATGACATTGCCATAGAGTTCATCAACTGCAAATCTCTACCTAAGCATGCCACAGGGGCAGAGCCTGGGGTACAGAGTCACTGACCAGGAAGAGAGATAGGAAAGAAAAGGGAAGAAGAAATTAACCTCTCAAATTCAAGAAAAATCCACAGATTTTATAATTTGTTCCACTATTTTTTTTGTTTCTTTCATCTTCTTGCCTTTATTAGTATTATTTCTATTTCCTCCACCTTGGTCCTCTCATTCTCTGCCCATCTTATTCTTTCCTTTTCTTGAACTATACTAACCATAAGTGTTTTATTTTATTTCTTTTCTTCTTTACTCTCCATGAGGATTACACTCCAAATCCCTTAACTCTCTCTCTCTCTTTGTTATTTTTCTTTTTTCTTCCTTTCCTTTTCCCCTTTTTCTTCTTTCTCCCTTTCTATTAGTTTCTTCTTTTCTCCATTTAATTTTCCTCTCATTCAATCCTCAATCACAAACAACTTATTTAATTTGGGACTCAAGTTTTTTGGGTTTTTTTGTGGATTTGGGGTGCTTTTTACTTTGCTTTTTAACTCATTAGCATTCCTCCCAACCCAGGATCTCCATGATCTCCATTCTATTCAATCTTTGCTCCACTTAATACAATAGTTTTTTCCCCCCTTTTTCTTGTTTCCCTCTTATCCCTCTCATTATATTTCTTAGTTGACCATCACATACAAGCAAATCATTTTATACTTGACCCAAATTTTTTTCTTTTTTGCATTTTGTGGGTCCCTACTTCCTTTTTTGCCCCTTGAACACTTCTCCCCAACTCAGGCCCTTCATTATAGGAAGGTTTTGTTCCAGTTAGCATAATATAATTCACAGTTTATCAAGATATTTTCCTAAGTAGGAAGGAAGAGGAGGGGAAGAGAAGGAAGAAAAGGGGAGGGAAACAATAAATTATTATTGGCTTTTATTGTGTTTTTTTTTTCCAAATTTTTTTTAATTTTTTTAAACTTTTTATTCTTTATTAATTCTAATTAGTGCTATCAACAAGACCTCCCTCAGATGCCATTAAGAAAAAGGAAATCAAATATCATGGATACAAAAGATAGAGAAGTAACACATATAGATGTGGAAAAATTTATGGAGAAAAAATTTAATATATTGGAAACCTTGGAGCTAAATGACAAAGAATTTAAAATAGAAATCTTAAAAATATTCAGAGATATACAAGAAAATACAGAAAGGCAATTTAGGAAGCTCAGAAAACAACTCAATGAACACAAAGAATATATTACCAAGGAAATTGAAACTATAAAAACAAATCAAACAGAGATGAAAAACTCAACTCATGAACTGGAAAACGTAGTAACAAGCTTAGCTAATAGAACAGGCCAGATAGAAGGTAGGATTAGTGACATAGAAGACAAGCAACTTGAGGCACAACAGAGAGAAGAAGAGAGAGATACAAAACTTTAAAAAATGAGAAAGCCCTACAGGAATTGTCTGACTCCATCAAAAAGACTAACATAAGAATAATAGGTATATCAGAGGGACAAGAGAGAGAAAATGGAATGGAGAATATATTCAAAAAAATAATAGAAGAGAACTTCCCAAGCCTGTGGAAAGAATTAAAGCCTCAAATTCAAGAAGCAGCAGAACTCCGAGTTCTTTTAACCACAACAAACCTACTCCAAGGCACATCATAGTGAAATTGGCAAACACCAACGACAAAGAAAAAATTCTCAAGGCAGCCAGGGAAAAGAAGAATACAACATATAAAGGAAGGCCTATTAGATTGTCATCAGATTTTTCAGCAGAAACTCTACAAGCTAGAAGAGAGTGGACCCCAATATTTAAAGCCCTGAAAGAGAGGAACTTTCAGCCAAGAATACTATACCCATCAAAGCTATCCTCCAAGTATGAAGGAGAAATAAAAACATGCACAAATAGAGAAAAGATGGGGAAATTTATCATCAGAAAAACCCCACTCCAGAAAACACTAAAGGGGGTTTTCCAACCAGATCCAAAGAACAAAATCACAAGTAAAAGCTCCACCAAGAACACGATAAAAACAAATTTAAACTGCAACAACAAAAGCAAAAAAAAAGGGGGGGGGACAGGATGGAAATTAACAGTAGCAAAGGATGAAGAAGTGCAGAAACACTCACAAGATAGGGAACTACAATGAATATGGTAGGTACCCCTTTCATTACTTAATGGTAACCACCCTTGAAAAAACCACCACAGAAGCACATGACTTAAAAAAGTTAGCAACAGAGGGAAAAAGTATTGAATACCAACAAACAAAAACAAATGATAGAAAAACAAAAGAATCAAACAAGATACAAAACTAACAAAAAGCAATTTATAAAATGGCAATAGGGAATCCACAAGTGTCAATAATTACACTAAATGTAAATGTATTACAATCAACAATAAAAAGTCACAGAGTAGCAGAATGGATTAAAAAAGAAAATCCAACTGTATGCTGCCTATAAGAAACACATCTAAGCCACAAGGATAAAACAAATTCAAAGTGAAAGGCTGGAAAACAATACTCCAAGCAAATAACATCCAAAAAAAAAGCAGGTGTAGCAATACTCATATCTAATAATGCTGACTACAAGACAGCAAAAGTAATCAGAGACAAAAATGGTCATTTCATAATGATTAAAGGGACACTGAATCAACAAGACATAACAATCCTTAATATGTATGCATCAAACCAAGGAGCAACAAAATATATAACACAGCTACTTATAAACCTAAAAACAAAAACTGAAAAAAATACAATCATACCTGGAGACTTCAATACACCACTGATGGCTCGAGATTGGTCATCCAAACAGAGAATCAATAAATATATTGGCCTTAAAAAAACACTAGAGCACCTGGATATGATAAACATCTAAAAGACAATTCATCTCAAAGTGACAAAGTATACAATTTTCTCTAGTGTACATGGAACATTCTCAAGAATTGACCATATGTTGGGCCACAAAAATAACATCAGCAAATTAAGAAAAATTGAAACTGTACCAAGCATATTTTCTGATCATAACCTTGAAACTAGAATTCAACTGCAAAAATGAGAAAAGGACCCACAAAAATGTGGAAACTAAACAACGTACTTTTAAAAAATGAATGGGTCAAATAAGAAATAAGAGCAGAGATCAAAAGATATATACAGACTAATGAAAATGACAGTACGACATATCAGAATCTCTGGGATGCAGCAAAAGCAGTAATAAGAGGGAAGTTCATATCACTTCAGGCCCATATGAACAAACCAGAGAGAGCCCAAGTGAACCACTTAACTTCACACCTTAAGGAACTAGAAAAAGGAGAGCAAAGACAACCCAAAACCAGCCGAAGAAAGAAAATAATAAAAATGAGAGCAGAAATAAAAAAAATAGGGAACAGAAAAACTATAGAAAATTTAATAAAACAAGGAGCTGGTTCTTTGAAAAGATCAACAAAATTGACAAACCCTTGGCAAGATTCACCAAGGAAAATAGAGAAAGGATTCATAGAAATAAAATCCAAAATGAAAGAGGAAAAATCACCACAGACAGCATAGATATACAAAGAATTATTGTAGAATACTATGAAAAACTATATGCCACCAAATTCAACAATCTAGAAAAAATGGAAATATTCCTAGAACAATACAAACTTACTAGACTGAGTAATGAAGAAGCAGAAAGCCTACACAGACCAATTAGCAGGGAGGAAATAGAAAAAACTATTAAAAACCTCACCCAAAATATAAGTCCAGGCCCAGACGGTTATTCTAGTGAATTCTATCAAACATTCAAAGAAGACTTGGTTCCTATTCTGCTCAAAGTCTTCCAAAAAAATTGAAGAAGCAATACTTCCAAACACATTTTATGAGGCCAACACAACCCTCATACCAAAACCAGGCAAAGACGGCACACACACACACACAAAAAAAAACTACAGACCAATATCTCTAATGAGTACAGATGCTAAAATATAAAACAAAATACTGGGAAATAAAATACAACAACATATTAAAAAATAATACATCATGATCAAGTGGGATTCATCCCAGAATCTCAAGAATGGTTGAACATACATAAAACGGTTAATGTAATACACCATATCAACAAAACAAAGAACAAAAACCACATGATCTTATCAATAGATGCAGAACAGGCATTCAATAAAATGCAACACAATTTTATGTTTAAGGCTCTCAACAAAATGTATATAGAATAAAAATATCTCAATATGATAAAGGCCATATATGATAAACCATCAGCCAACATCATATTAAATGGCATAAAACTAAGGACTTTCCACCTTAAATCAGAAAAAAGACAGGGCTGTCCACTCTCTCCACTCCTATTTAACATGATGCTAGAAATTCTGGCCCGAGCAATCAGACAAGAGAAAGAAATAAAAGGCATTTATATCAGAAAAGAAGAAGTAAAGGTATCACTTTTTGCAGATGATATGATCCTATACATCCAAAACCCAAAAGACTCCACAAAAAGATTACTAGAAACAATAAACCAATACAGTAAGGTCTCAGGATACAAAATTCACATACAAAAGTCCATAGCCTTTCTATATGTCAACAATGAAACCTTTGAGAATGAAGTCAAAAAAATAATCCCTTTCACGATCGCAACAACAAAAAAATACCTAGGAATAAACATAACAAGGAATGTAAAGTACCTATATAATGAAAACTACAAAGCATTGTTAAGAAAAATCATGAAAGATACAATGAGATGGAAAAATGTTCCTTGTTCGTGATAGGAAGAATAAATATAATTAAAATGGCCATATTACCCACAGCAATCTATAAATTTAAGGCAATTCTCATGAAAATTCCAATGACATTCTTTTAAAAAATGGAAAAAAAATCATCAGATTTATATGGAACTATAAAAAACCCCGATTAGCCAAAGCAATCCTAAGAAAAAAGAAAGAAGCTGGGGGCATTACAATACCTGACTTCAAACTATATTATACGGCCACGAAAATGAAAACAGCATGGTATTGGAAGAAAAATAGACACTTAGGCCAATGGAACAGAATAGAAAGTCCAGAAATAAAACCACATATATATGGTCAAATAATTGTTGATAAAAGGGCCAACAACACACAATGGAAAAAAAAAAGCCTCTTCAACAAATGGTGCTGGGAAAACTGGAAAGCCACATGCAAAAGAATGAAACTCGACTACAGTTTGTCCCCTTGTACTAAAATTAATTCAAAATGGATCAAAGACCTAAATATAAGACCTGAAACAATAAAGTACATAGAAGAAGACACAGGTACTAAACTCATGGACCTGGGTTTTAAAGAGCATTTTATGAATTTGACTCCAAAGGCAAGAGAAGTGAAGGCAAAGATAAATGAATGGGACTACATCAGACTAAAAAGTTTTTGCTCAGCAAGAGAAACTGAAAACAAAATAAACAGACAGCCAACTAAATGGGAACTGATATTTTCAAACGACAGCTCAGATAAGGGCCTAATATCCAAAATTTACAAAGAACTCATAAAACTCAACAACAAACAAACAAACAATCCAATAAAAAAATGGGAAGAGGACATGAACAGACACTTCTCCCAGAAAAAAATACAAATGGCCAAAAGATATATGAAAAAATGCTCATCTTCTTTAGCTATTAGAGAAATGCAAATCAAAACTACAATGCGATACCACCCCACACCTGTTAGATTAGCTATTATCAACAAGACAGGTAATAGCAAATGCTGGAGAGGCTGTGGAGAAAAAGGAACCCTCATTCACTGTTGGTGAGACTATAAAGTAGCACAACCATTATGGAAGAAAGTATGGTAGTTCCTTAAAAAACTGAAAATAGAACTACCTTATGAACCAGCAATTCCTCTACTGGGTATATACCCCCAAAAACTCAGAAACATTGATACGTAAAGACACATGTAGCCCCATGTTCACTGCAGCATTGTTCACAGTGGCCAAGACATGGAAACAACAAAAAAGCCCTTCAATAGAAGACTGGATAAAGAAGATGTGGCACATATACACTATGGAATACTACTCAGCCATAAAAAATGATGACATTGGATCATTTACAACAAAATGGTGGGATCTTGAGAACATTAAACAGAGTGAAATAAGTAAATCAGAAAAAACCAAGAACTACATGATTCCATACATTGGTGGGACATAAAAATTAAACTAAGAGACATAGACAAGAGTGTGGTGGTTACCGGAGGTGGGGGAAGGGGGGGCACGGGAGTGAAGGAGGGAGAGGGGAAGGGGGAGGGGGAGGGGCACAAAGAAAACTAGATAGAGGGTGATGGAGGACAATCTGACTTTGGGTGATGGGTATGCAAAATAATTGAATGACAAGAAAACCTGGACATGTTTTCTTTGAATATATGTACCTTGATTTATTGATGTCACCCCACTAACATTAATAAAAATTTATTTCAAAAAATAAATAAATAAATACCAGGATATTGTAAATATCAAATTCTCCATACATCAATGGGAAATTAAGCATATATTAGAGCAATTTGCAAAAGAAAATTTGAAATTGTGTATAAAATATTACTGAAAATAGTACAATCATTTTTAAATATTTTACCATGAAGGATGACATCAGAGTAATGGTGGGGTAGGAAGCAATACCGATAAATCTCCCCCAAAACTCAACAAGATCTTCAACCAGAAACAAAAAAACCTATGCTTGGAGCCTCCAGATGTTTCACAATACACCCAAAGGTATGGTCGAGTGAAAAATTGGCTAAATATATAACCAAACCCCGAAGGAAATTGGGAGTAAGAAATGCTCCACCTTCCTCACTAACCTAAACAGGGCGGCTTTCTCTGGGATCTGTAAATATAGAAACTGAGGCGGGCAAAAGTGGTGAATAGATCCAGGCCGTGGCACAAACGGCCGAATCAGGCTGTGGCCTGGAGATCCAAGCCGAGGAAAAACTCTTCCTGTGGCAACCCGGGCAATACAGCTAACACTCGCGCCAAACCCAGACAAAGAAAGACAAGCAGGGCAGCCATTTTCCCCGATCCCCTGGTCGTGGGAGAGAGATTCTTTCCAAAGCCCCGGGAGTGTGCGCCCATGTTGTCCCACAGAGAGGCAGAGACAGGGGCCTTTGTGTGGGCCAAAGTGGAATCTCGGGCTGCCACAGCGCCTTGCAAAAGCTGCACACGAGGATGGAGCGAGAGCCAATTCCAACGCTGTAACTTTTCCGTGCTGCTGGGGGTTTCACTCAGAGGGAAACGCGGCCGGCCTGATATCCTGGTCTGCGTGCGCAAATAGTGAGTGAGAGATTCCTCCGAGTGCCTCGGCAGTGCGCGCCCATGTTATCGCACAGAGGGGCAGAGTCAGGGGCCTTTGTGTGGGCCAAAGCGGAATCTCAGGCCGCCCCAGCACCTTGCAAAAGCCACGCACGGGGACGGCGCGAGAGCCGATTCCAACGCTGGAACTTTTCCATGCGGTTGGGGGTTTCACTCAGAGCATGAGACTGCTGGTCTGATATCCTGGTCTGCACACGTAGATAGTGAGCGGGAGTTTCCTCCAAGCGCCCTGGGAGTGGGCGCCCGTCTGTGTTACCGGACAGAGTGGCAGAGCCAGAGGTCTTTGAATGGGTGGAAGCCCCGCCTGATTATGCTAGCAGCTCTGACTGACTGAGCCTTACCCAGAGCCCTGTGCTGAGTGGAAATAGAGTGGGGAGTTGCCAGCTCTTTGAGCCTCTTAATATCCAGGCAGAGGCAGAGGCAGCAGCAACCCCATAGCTGGATTATCAGGCTACTAATTGAGGAAGGAAAGACTAGGAGAAAGGCTCCAGGAACACAGACTCTCTCACTGTTGGACCCTATAAATGCTAATGAGCCTCTACTGCCAACGAGACTAAAGCACAATACATGACATCGCCACAGAGACTTATCAACTGCAAACCTCTACCTGAGTGTGCCAAAGGGGCAGATCCCGGGGTACAGAGTCACTGACCGGGAAGAGGGAGAGAAAAGAAAAAGCAAGAAGATAACCTCTCAAAATCAAGAATAATCTGCAGACTTTATAACCTATCCCATTTTATTATATTTGTTCATTTGTTTCTCTTATCTTCATTCTTGATATATTTTTTTTTCTCCTCCAATTTGGCCGATTAACTCTCTGCCGATCTTACTCTCTCCTCTCCTAGAACTACACTACCCATAAGTGTTACATCTCCCATTATCTTTTCTCTCCTCTTCCTTTCTCTCTATGAGGGTTGCAGTTCAAAATCCTTAACTTTCTCTCTCTCCCTCTCCTCTTTTTTCTTTTTTCTTCTTTTAGTGGTTCCCTCTTTTTCTCTCTCTCTCTCTTTTCTCCCTCTATATTAGTTTCTTCCTTTCTCCTTTACATTTCCTCTCATTCAAACCTCAATAACAAACAAATGATCTTATCTGGAACACAAACTTATGTTTGTGGCATTTTGGGTTTTTTTTACTTCACCTTTTTAACTAACTAGCAGTACTCCCATCCCTGGCTCTCCATTTTATCTAGTTCTTGTTCCACTAAATACAATAGTAATTTTTTAATTTGTCCCCCCATTTTACTGTTTCCCTTTTATTCCTCTCATCATAAATCTTAGTGAACCAACACATAAAAGCAAATCATTTTATTCTTGACCCAAATTTTTTCCTTATTTGCTTTTTGTGAGTCCATACCCCCTTCTTTGTTCTTTTTTTTTTTTTTTTGCCCCTTTATTACTTTTCCCAAATTCAGGCCCTCCATTACAGGCATTGTTTGTTATAATTCACAGTTCACCACAAGATTTTCTCAAGAAAGAGGGGAGAGGAGAAGAGAGGAAAAAAGGAGGGGGAGAATAATTTCCTTTTTAAAAAATTTTTATTATATTTTATTTTTCTCTATTTCATTATTAATTTTTTTTAAAAAAAACAACTCGTTTCGATTTTTTATTTTTTTAACTTTTTATTCTTTATAAAATCTCATTAATACTATCAACAAAACTACCCGCAGATGCCATTAAGGAAGAGAAAATCAAATATCATGGATACAAAAAAAAGAGAGGTAACACAGCTAGATGAGGAAAAATCTATGGAGAAAAAATCTAATGTATTGGAAACCTTGGAGCTAAATGACAAAGAATTCAAGATAGAAATCTTAAAAATAGTCAGAGATATACAAGAAAACACAGAAAGGCAATTTAGGGAGCTCAGAAAACAACTCAATGAACACAAAATATATATTTCCAAGGAAATTGAAACTATGAAAACAAATCAAACAGAGATGAAAAACTCAATTCACGAGTTGAAAACCAAAGTAACTAGCTTAGCTAATAGAACAGGTCATATAGAAGAGAGGATTAGTGAAATAGAAGACAAGCAACTTGAGGCACAACAGAGAGAAGAAGAAAGAGACTCAAAAATTAAAAAAAATGAGATAGCCCTACTAGAATTATCTGACTCCATCAAAAAGAATAACATAAGAATAATAGGTATATCAGAGGGAGAAGAGAGAGAAAATGGAATGGAGAACATACTCAAACAAATAATAGATGAGAACTTCCCAAGCCTGTGGAAAGAACTAAAGCCTCAAGTTCAAGAAGCAAACAGAACTCCGAGTTTTCTTAACCCCAACAAACCTACTCCAAGGCATATCATAATGAAATTGGCACAAACCAACAGCAAAGAAAAAATTCTCAAGGCAGCCAGGGAAAAGAAGAATACAATATATAAAGGAAGGCCCATTAGATTATCATCAGATTTCTAGCAGAAACTCTACAAGCTAAAAGAGAGTGGACCCCAACTTTTAAAGTCCTGAAAGAGAGGAACTTTCAGGCATGAATACTATACCCATCAAGCTATCCTTCAAATATGAAGGAGAAATAAAAATATTCACAGATACAGAAAAGATGAGGGAATTTATCATCAGAAAAACCCCACTCCAGGAATTATTAAAGGGGGTTCTCCAATTAGATACAAAGAACAAAAAACAAAAACAAAGCCACAAGTAAAAGATCCAAGAAGAACACAATAAAACCAAATTTAAACTGTGACAACAACAAAAGAAAAGGGGGGGAGAAGATGGAGATTAACAGTAGCAAAGGACAATGGAGTGCAAAAGTACTCACAAAATAGTTCGCTAAAATGAACAGGGTAGAGACCCTTTTCATTACTCAAAGGTAACCAGCATTGAAAAAACCATCACAGAAGCACATGAGATAAAAAAGATAACAACAGACGGAAAATGTATGGAATACAACCAAATAAAAACAAAAGATAAAAAAACGAAAGAGAAGGATCAAACAAGACACAAAACTAACAGAAAGAAAGATATAAAATGGCAATAGGGAACTCACAAGTGTCAATAATTACACTAAATATAAACGGATTAAACTCACCAATAAAAAGGCACAGAGTAGCAGAATGGATTAAAAAAGAAAATCCAACTGTATGCTGCCCACAGGAAACTCATCTAAGTAACAAGGATAAAAACAAATTCAAAGTGAAAGGCTGGAAAACAATACTCCAAGCAAATAACATCCAAAAAAAAGCAGGTGTAGCAATACTCATATCGGATAATGCTGACTACAAGACAGGAAAAGTACTCAGAGACAAAAATGGCCATTTCATAATGGCTAAGGGGACACTGAATCAAGAAGACATAACAATTCTTAATATAGATGCACGAAACCAAGGAGCACCAAAATATATAAGACAGCTACTTGTTGACCTTAAAACAAAAACTGACAAAAATACAATCATACTTTGAGACCTCAATACACCGCTGATGGCTCTAGATCGGTCATCCAAACAGAGAATCAACAAAGACATAGTGGCCTTAAACAAAACACTAGAGCACCTGGATATGATAGACATCTACAGGACATTTCATCCCAAAGTGACTGAGTATACATTTTTCTCCAGTGTACATGGATCATTCTCAAGAATTGACCATATGTTGGGCCACAAAAACAACATCAGCAAATTCAGAAAAATTGAGGTTGTAACAAGCATATTTTCTGATCATAAAGCCTTGAAACTAGAATTCAACTGCAAAAAAGAGGAAAAAAAATCCCACAAAAATGTGGAAACTAAACAACATACTTTTAAAAAATGAATGGGTCAAAGAAGAAGTAAGTGCAGAGATCAAAAGATATATTCAGACTAATGAAAATGACAATACGACATATCAGAATCTATGGGATGCAGCAAAAGCAGTGATAAGAGGGAAGTTCATATCACTTCAGGCATATATGAACAAACAAGAGAGAGCCCAAGTGAACCACTTAACTTCCCACCTTAAGGAACTAGAAAAAGAAGAACAAAGACAACCCAAAACCAGCCGAAGAAAGGAGATAATAAAAATCAGAGCAGAAATAAATGAATTAGAGAAGAGAAAAACTATAGAAAAAATTAATAGAACAAGGAGCTGGTTCTTTGAAAAGATCAACAAAATTGACAAACCCTTGGCAAGACTTACCAAGGAAAAATGAGAAAGAACTCATATAAACAAAATCCAAAATGAAAGAGGAGAAATCACCACGGACACCGTAGATATACAAAGAATTATTGTAGAATACTATGAAAAACTTTATGCCACTAAATTCAACAACCTAGAAGAAATGGATAAATTCCTAGAACAATACAACCTTCCTAGACTGAGTCAAGAAGAAGCAGAAAGCCTAAACAGACCTACTAGTAGAGAAGAAATAGAAAAAAACATTAAAAACCTCCCCAAAAATAAAAGTCCAGGCCCTGATGGTTATACCAGCGAATTTTATCAAACATTCAAAGAAGACTTGGTTCCTATTCTACTCAAAATCTTCCAAAAAATTGAAGAAGAAGCAATACTTCCAAACACATTTTATGAGGCCAACATAACCCTCATACCAAAACCAGGCAAGGATGGCACAAAAAAAGAAAACTACAGACCAATATCTCTAATGAATACAGATGCTAAAATACTAAACAAAATACTAGCAAATCGAATACAACAACATATTAAAAAAATAATACATCATGATCAAGTGGGATTCATCCCAGAATCTCAAGGATAGTTCAACATACGTAAAACGGTTAACGTAATACACCATATCAACAAAACAAAGAACAAAAACCACATGATCTTATCAATAGACGCAGAAAAGGCTTTTGATAAAATACAACACAATTTTATGTTTAAGACTCTCAACAAAATGGGTATAGAAGGAAAATATCTCAACGTGATAAAGGCCATATATGATAATCCATCAGCTAACATCATATTAAATGGCACTAAACTGAAGGCTTTACCCCTTAAATCAGGAACAAGACAGGGTTGTCCACTCTCTCCACTCTTATTTAATGTGGTACTAGAGGTTCTAGCCAGAGCAAAGAGACAAGACAAAGAAATAAAGGCATCCATATCGGAAAAGAAGAAGTAAAGGTATCACTTTTTGAAGATGATATGATCCTATACATCGGAAACCCCAAAGAATCCACAAAAACTACTAGAAAGAATAAGCCAATACAGTAAGGTCGCAGGATACAAAATTAACATACAGAAATCAATAGCCTTTCTATATGCCAACAATGAAACAATTGAGAACGAACTCAAAAGAATAATCCCCTTCACGATTGCAACAAAAAAAATAAAATACTTAGGAATAAACATAACAAAGAATGTAAAGGACTTATATAATGAAAACTATAAACCATTGTTAAGGGAAATTGAAAAAGATATAATGAGATGGAAGAATATACCTTGTTCTTGGTTAGGAAGAATAAATATAATCAAGATGGCCATATTACCCAAAGCAATATACAAATTTAATGCAATGCCCATCAAACTTCCAATGACATTTTTTAAAGAAATAGAGCAAAGAATCATCAGATTTATATGGAACTATAAAAAACCCCAAATAGCCAACGCAATCCTAAAGAAAAAGAATGAAGCTGGGGGCATTACAATACCTGACTTCAAACTATATTATAGAGCCATGACAATCAAAACAGCATGGTATTGGCAGAAAAATAGACACTCAGACCAATGGAACAGAATAGAAAGTCCAGAAATAAAACCACATATATATAGTCAAATAATTTTTGATAAAGGGGCCAACAACACACAATGGAGAAAAGAAAGCCTCTTCAATAAATGGTGCTGGGAAAACTGGAAAGCCACATGCAAAAGAATGAAACTGGACTACAGTTTGTCCCCCTGTACTAAAATTAACTCAAAATGGATCAAAGATCTAAACATAAGACCTGAAACAATTAAGTACATGGCAGAAGACATAGGTACTCAACTCATGAACCCGGGTTTTAAAGAGCATTTTATGAATTTGACTCCACAGGCAAGATATATGAAGGCAAAAATTAATGAATGGGACTACATCAGACTAAGAAGTTTTTGCTCAGCAAGAGAAACTGATAACAAAATAAACAGAAAGCCAACTAAATGGGAAATGATATTTTCAAACAACAGCTCAGATAAGGGCCTAATATCCAAAATATACAAAGAACTCATAAAACTCAACAATAAACAAACAAACAATCCAATAAAAAAATGGGAAGAGGATATGAACAGGCACTTCTCCCAGGAAGAAATACAAATGGCCAACAGATATATGAAAAGATGCTCATCTTCTTTAGCTATTAGAGAAATGCAAATCAAAACTGCAATGAGATATCACCTCACACCTGTTCGATTAGCTATTATTAACAAGACAGGTAATAGCAAATGTTGGAGAGGCTGTGGAGAAAAAGGAACCCTCATCCACTGTTGGTGGGAATGTAAAGTAGTACAACCATTATGGAAGAAATTATGGTGGTTCCTCAAAAAACTGAAAATAGAACTACCTTATGACCCAGCAATCCCTCTACTGGGTATATACCCCCAAAACTCAGAAACATTGATACATAAAGACACATGCAGCCCCATGTTTATTGCAGCATTGTTCACAGTGGCAAGGACATGGAAACAACCAAAAAGCCCGTCAATAGATGACTGGATAAAGAAGATGTGGCACATATACACTATGGAATACTACTCAGCCATAAGAAATGATGACATCGGAATATTTACAGCAAAATGTTGGGATCTTGATAACATGATACGAAGCAAAATAAGTAAATCAGCAAAAACCAGGAACTGCATTATTCCATACGTAGGTGGGACATAAAAGTGAAACTAAGAGACATTGATAAGAGTGTGGTGGTTACGGGAGGAGGGGGGAAAGGGAGAGGGAAAGGGGGAGGGGGAGGGGCACAAAGAAAACTAGATAGAAGGTGACAGAGGACAATCTGACTTTGGGTGATGGGTATGCAACATAATTGAACGACAAGATAACCTGGACTTGTTACCTTTGAATATATTTATCCTGATTTATTGATATTGCCCCATTAAAAAAATAAAATTAATAAAAAAATATTTTACCACAAAGACAAATATAGGCTACAGGTTGCCTTATCAATTAATTATGTCAAACATAAACAGAAGCCACAATAACATTTTTTCACAAACTCTTCCATATAATAGAAAAAAAAATTTTTGAGGTTATTAGGCCAATATAATCCTGGTTCTAATACTTAAGAAGGGGTATTTTTTTTTAAGAAGTGGTATTTTTAAAAGAAAAATTTAGACAACCTTTTCAAAAATGTAGATGAAAATGCCTTTAAGAAAACATTGGCCGTGGCTGGTTTTCCCAGCAATAGAACGTTGTCCAGCATGTGGAATTCCTGGGTTCAATTCCCAGTCAGGGCACACAGCAGAAGTGATCATCAGTTTCTCCACCCTCACCCTACTATTGTTTTCCCAGAGCCATGCTGGAATGAGCAAGTTGGCCCCAGGCACTGAGGATGGCTCCTGGCCTCACCTCAGTCAGTAAAATAGCTCGGTTGCTGAGCAATGGAGCAGCTGCCCAAAATGGGTAGAATATCAGCCCCAGACAGGGGTTGTCAGGTAGATCCCCATTGGGGAATATGCAGGAATCTGTCTCTCTGTCTCTCTGCCTCTCACTTGATAAAAAAAAGCAAAAAAAGTAAATATTACCAAATACTGTTCATATATAAAAATGATAATACATCAGAAGCAAATGAGTTTATTTCCGAGGCAAGAATAGCTTAGCATCAGCAAATAAATTAATTTAATTCACACATAAATAATATTAAAAAATACATCATGATAAATGCTAAACAATCACCTGAAAAAATAATACAAATTCATGTGCACAGATTCTATGCAAATTCAGAATAAAAAGAAATTTATCTGTTAAAAAGCATTATCAAAAAATTTCTAAAATGAACATCTTATGTTTGGATAAATTTAAAAAATTATTTTCCTTGAACTCAGTATAAGATATATGCCTATTTTCAACCATTGTACTTAACATTTTAATGGAATTCCACCCAGTACATTAAAACAAGAAAAAGAAATCCAGTATAAGGATTGAAAGAAAAGAAATAAAATTTAATAATTCATATAAAATTATGATTTTAGAAAAATGAATCTAAAGACAACTATTAGAATTAATCACTGATTTTAGCAACTTGGATACAATTTCTTTTATTTATTTATAATTTAGTTTTTATTAATTTTTATTTATTGTGTTTATATGAATTCAAGTGTACCACCGAATATAACTCCCTCACCCTCCATCCATATGTCCCTTTTTATACACCCTTGCCCCCCTCCCCCTAAATTCCTCCCTTGCTTCCTCTAGGATTTTCTGTCCTGTTATCTATATCTCTGTGTTATGTATATATAATTTCACTAAACCCTTTACCTTCTCTGATCCCATCCCCTCATCCCCCTTCCCTCTGATTGCTGTCCCTCTGGTTTCTGTGACCCCGCCTCTGCCTCTATACTATTACTTAGTTTACTTTGTTCATTAGATTCCACATATAAGTGAGATCATATGATATTTTTCTTCCTATGCCTGGCTTATTTCACTTAGCATAATAGTCTCCAGATCCATCCATGCTGTTGCAAAAGGTAAGGTTTCCTTCTTTTTCATGTCCACATAGTATTCCATTTAGTATATGTACCACAGCTCTTTAGTCCACTCATCCACTGATGGACCCTTGAGGTGTTTCTAGATCTTGGCTATTGTAAACAATGCTGCAATAAAAATTGGGGTGGGCATCTTTTTTTGAGTCAGTGATTTGGTATTCTTAAGATATATTCCTAAAAGTGGAATAATTTGGACAAAAGGAGGTTCCATTTTTAATTTTTTTGAGGAAACCCTATACAGTTTTCTACAGTGGCTGCACAAGTCTGCATTCTCACTAGCAGTGCAGGAGGGTTTTCATTTCTCCATAACCTCACCAGCACTTATTGTGTGTTGTTTTGTTAATGAGTGCCATTCTGACAGGTGTGAGGTGGTATGCCACTGTGGTTTAATTTTCATTTCTCTAATGATTAGTGACGTTGAACATTTTTTCATATTTCAATTGACCATCTGTATGTCCTCTTTGGAGAAGTATCTATTCAGTTCTTTTATCCATTTTTTAATTCAATTGTTTATCTTCCTGGTGTTGAGTTTTACAAGTTCTTTATTCCTTTTGGTTATTAACCCCTTATAAGACGTATTCGCTAATATGTTCTCCCATACTGTGGGTTGTCTTTTTATTTTGTTCATAATGTCTTTTGCTGTGCAAAAGCTTTTTAGTTTGATATATTCCATTTGTTCATCCTGTCTTTTATTTCACTTGCCTGTGGAGATAAGTCAACAAAGATATTGCTACAAGCGATGTTGGAGAGTATACTGTCTTGTTTTCTTCCAAGATGATCATGGTTTCACAACTTACATTTAAGTCTTTTAATCATTTTGAGTTTATTTTTGTAAATGGTATAAGTTGGTGGTCTAGTTTCATTTTTTTCATGCACTATTCCAATTTTCCCAACACCATTTATTAAAGAGACTGTCTTGACTCCATTGTATGCTCTTACCTCCTTTGTCAAAGATCAATTGACTATAAAAGTGGAGGTTTATTTCTGGGATCTCTGTTCTGTTCCATTGATCTGTATGCCTGTTCTTATGCCTGTACCAAGCTGTTTTGAGTACAATTGCCTTGTAGTATGACTTGATATCAGGGAGTGTGATACCTCCTACTTTATTCTTCATTTTCAAGATAGCTGAGGCTATTCATGTTCTTTTTTCATTCCATATAAATTTTTGGAATATTTGTTCTATATCTTTGAAGTATGCCATTGGTATTTTAATAGAAATTTTATTGTTTACAGATTGCTTTTGATAATGTAGACATCTTAATGATGTTTATTCTTCCTATGCATGAACACGGTGTATGCTTCCACTTGTTTGTATCTTCCTTGATTTTTTTTCTCAATGTTTTATAATTTTCAGAGTACAAGTCTTTTATCTCCTTGGTTAATTTTATTCCTAGGTATTTTATTTATTTGGATGCAATACTGAAGGGAATTTTTTCCTTAATTTTTTTTTCAGACAGTTTACTGTTTGTGTACAAAAATGCCACTGATTTCTGAATATTAATTTTATATCCTGCCACCTTGCCCAATTCATTTATCAGATCCAGTAGTATTTTGACTTAGACTTTACTATTTTCTATGTAGAGTTTCATGTCATCAGCAATAATGATCATTTTAATTCTTCTTTTTCAATTTGAATGCCTTTTACTTCTTCCTCTTGTCTGATTGCTGTGGCTAGCTAGTACTTCCAGCATTATGTTGAATAAGTGTGGTGAAAGGGGGCACACCAGCCTTGTTCTTGAGCCTAAAGGGATTGCTTTTAATTTTTGACCATTGAATATGACATTGGCCATGGATTTGTCAGAGATGGCCTTTATTATGTTGAGGTATGTTCCCTGTATTCCCACTTTGCTGAGAGTTTTGATCATAAATGGGTGCTGGATTTTTATCAAATTCTTTTTCTGCATGTATTGATATTATCATGATGTTTTTATTCTTTTTTTTCTTTATGTGATGAATCACATTGATTGATCTGCTAATATTGTACTAGCCTTGCCTTCCCAGAATAAATCCCACTTGATCATGAGGTATGATTTTTTTCATATATTGCTAGATCCAGCTTGTTAATATTTTCTTCAGAATTTTAGCATCTAAGTTCATCAGGGATATTGGCCTATAGTTTTCTGTATTTGTAGTGCCTTTACCTGGTTTTGGAATGAGAATTATGCTTGCCCCATAAAAAAACAAAAACAAAAAAAACCTTGGAAGCCTTCCTTCTTGAATTTTTTTGAAACAGTTTTAGAATATGTATTAGTTCTTTTTTGAATATTTGGTAAAATTCTTCTGTGAATCCATCTGGTCTAGAACTTTTATTTGCTGGGAGTTTGATAACTGTTTCAATTTCATTGGTTGTAATTGATCTGCTTAGGTATTCTGATTTGTTTAGTTTGAGTTTTGGGAGATTATACATTTCTAGAAATTTATCCATTTCACCTAAGTTTGCCAATTTTTTGGCATACAGAACTTCATAGTATTTTCTTACAATCCTTCATATTTCTGTGGTGTCAGTGGTTATTTCTCCACTTTCATTTCTAATTTTATTTATTTCAGTCCTCTATCTTCTTTTCTTGGTGAGTCTGGTTAAAGGTTTTTCAGTCTTGTTTACCTTTTCAGAGAACCAGCTCTTGATTTTATTGATCTTCTGTATTTTTTTTAGCTTTTATGTCATTTATTTCCACTCTGATCTTTATTATTTCTTTTCTTCTACTTCCTCTAGGCTTTATTTGTTGTTCATTTTCTAGTTCTTTACAATGCAGGGTTAAGTAGTTTATTTGAGCTTTTTCTTGCTTCTTAAGGTATGCCTGTGGTGCTATGAACTGCCCTCTCAGGACTGCTTTTGCTGTGTCCCATAAATTTTGATTTGTTATATGTTCATTTTCATCTGTTTCAAGAAAATGTTTTATTTCTTCCTTGATCTTGTTGTTAACCCATTTGTTATTTAATAACATACTTTTAGCCTCCAAGTATTTGAATGTTTTACAGTTTTTCTATTGTAGTTGAATTCTAGTTTCATGCCAATGTGTGAGAGAAGATGCTTGATATGATTTCAATCTTTTAAATTTGTTGAGACTCATTTTGTGTCCTAACATGTGGTCTATACTAGAGAATTTACCATGAGCACTTGAAAATAATGTATATTCTGCTGCTGCTTTGGGGTCAAAAAATTCTGAAGCTATCTATTAAATCCAGTTGACCTAGCATGTCATTTAAGCCTGCTGTTTCTTTGTTAAATTTTTGTCTAGAGGATCTACCTATTGATGTTAGTGGGGTATTAAAATTCCCTACTATTATATTGCTGTTAATCTTGCCCTTTATGTTCATCAAAGTTTGCTTTATATATTTACTTGCTTTTATTTTAGGTGCATAGATATTTATAATGGTTGTATCCTCTTGTTGGATTGTTCCCTTTATCATTATGTAATGACACTTTATCCCTTACTATAGTCTTTGCTGTAAAATCAATTTTGTCAGATTACCCCAGCCTTTTTTTCCCTTTCCATTTGCATGAAATACTTCTTCCCAATTCTTCACTCTCAGTCTGTGTGTATCTTTTGTTCTGAGTTGAGTCTCTTATAGATAGTATATGTAAAGGTCCTGTTTCCTTATCCATTCAGTTACCTTATTTTTGGGGGGGAGGTCAAAGCTAGAAGCAGGAAGGCAGTCAGTCAGACTCCCGCATGTGCCCATCTGGGATCCATCCAGAACGCCCAACAGGGGGCAATGCTCTGCCCATCTATGGCATTCCCCTGTTGTGGCAGGAACCATTCTAGAGCTTGAGGCAAAGTCAATGGAGCCATCCTCAGCACCTGGGCCAACTTTCCTCCAGTGGAGACTCGGCTGCAGCAAGGAAAGTGAAAGACAGAGAGGAAGTAAAAAAGGAAGGGTGGAGAATCACATGGGCACTTCTCCTGTGTGTCTTGACTGGGAATTGAACCTAAGACTTCCACATGCCTGGATGATGCTCTCTCACTGAGCCAACTGGCCAGGGCTACCTTATGTCTTTTAACTGGAGCATTTTGTCCATTTACATTTAAGGTTATTATTGATATGTAGTTGTTTATTGGTGGTTTATTCTTTAAATCTACAATCCTCTTTTTCTAATTTTTTTTCTTCTTTCTTTTTTTTTTTTGCTCTGTTTACAGCTGGCCCCTTAACTTTTCTTGCAGTCCTGGTTTGGTTTTAATAAATTCCTTGAGGTTTTGTTTTTGTTTTTGTCTAGGAAGCTTTTTATTTCTCCTTCAATTTTAAATGATAGCCTTGCTGGATAAATAAATCTTGGTTGTAGTTTCCTGTTTTGCATCATTTTGAATATGTCTTGCCAATCCCTTCTGGTGTCAAGAGTTTCTGTTGCTAGTCTGATGTCATCCTTATGAGGGCTCCTCTGTTGGGAATTAACTGCTTTTCTCTTTCAGCTTTTAGTATTCTTTCTTTGTCTCTTAATGTTGGTATTTTAATTATGATGTGTTTTGGTGTAGGCTTTCTTGGGTTCCTCTTTAGTGGGACTGTCTGTGCTTGAACTTGTGTGACTTTTTCCTTCATCAATTTAGGGAAGTTTTCAGCTATGATTTCTTCAATCAGGTTCTCTACCTCTTGTTCTTTCTCTTTTTCTTCAGGAACCTCTATGATGTGGATGTTTCTCTTCATGCTATCACAGAGGTCTCTTAGAGTTTCCTCAGTCTTTCTGAGTCTCTCTTTTTTTCTTTTTCTTTTTTCTTTTTTTGCTGCTCTGCTTCCATGCTTTCATTTATCTTGTCCTCTAAATCGCTGATTTGATCCTCTGCTTCATCCAGCCTGCTATTAATTTCTTCTAGTGCAGCTTTCATTTCTGATAATGTATTTTTCATTTCTGACTGGTTGTTTGTTTATGATTTCAATGTCTTTTTTGATGCCTTCTATCTCTTATTAGGTGCTCATTATGTCCATGCATTGTTGTTCTAAGATCCTTGAGCATCCTAAAAATCATTGTTTTAAACTCTGCATCTGGTATTTTGGTTACTTGAATTTCATTCAGTTCTTTGTCTAGGGATTTCTCTTGTTGATTCATTTGGACTGCATTTCTCTGTCTGCTCACTTTGTCTGTGTATAGACTCCTTCTTTGGGCATGCTCCTTGTGGAGCTAGCTGAGTCTAGGGTGGTGTTGTCTGCTGCAAGCTACCAGTTGTGTTGGTTCTAGATCTTCTTTGGTTGGTGTCAGCTGTTTTTTGTAATCCGCTGTGGGCTACTTCTCTGCACCTACTGCTCTTTTTGTGTTTGTGTTTTCTGTGCCTAGGTAGTGTGGGAGGGGCCAACCTGTGTATAAGGATCAGCCTCCTCCTTCTTAGAGCTGGCAGCAGCTCCATAAAAGTTAGAAGCTCTTTAAGATTTGCATCCAGTTTTCAGCTGCTCCACATCCTCTTGCAGTTGCCTGGTCTTTCCAGAGCCTTCTATTGAAAGACTGTGGTTTAGACCTGATTGGCCACACCTAACCAACCCCTCTATAGGTTGAAAGCTTTTTGGGTTAGGGCATTTGAGGTTGGAAATATAATGTTAGTGGGACCCCCTACTTCAGGGGTCTCTTGGACAGTAGCTCAATACAGGGATTGTGGCCCCTATTCCAGAGCCTAATCCCTCAGCCCCTGCTAGAAACTCAAATTTTATTTCTCCCCAACAAGGTGAGCAGCAGGTTTAGATCAAGTGGGGCTGACAGTCCATTCTGAAGAAGGTCTTACAGCTATTGAGACCCTGATCTCAAAGAGGAAGACTGAGAGAGTCTTCTGGGGCTGACTATGCCCCCAAAAAGTAACTATATCCCTTGATTAGATCCATCAACAGGCTCACAGGGACCCACACTTTGAATGTCCATGCTACAGCCTTCCTCCCTTTCCCCTACGGAGTCTAGCCCAGCAGGGTAGGTGGGTATATGGACAATAGTCTTGGCCATCACCATCACTGCCAGGCACATGACAGTTCACGTTAGATTTGGGCAGATGGTAAAAAAAACTGGAGTCAAAAATGATTTGGCCATTCCTTTATTCTAGCCTCACACCTGGTAGGCGAGTAAAAACAAAAACACAGGTCTCCTAAACCCACTCATTCACCACTCACAAAGCTACTGACACATCTGGGTTTTCCTAGAATCAAAGGCTGCCCACCAATCTATGTCACCTCTGGTTCCCCATCTGCCAACATGGCTTTATACTCTGCAAAACTGGTTTCTCTCTCCTTCCTTTTCATCTTGGCTTTTTTCTTCTTAAAACTTTTTTGCATGAAATCCCTCTTCCAGCATACATTAGCATAACAATGGCCCTTCCCAAGCAGGAAGTCCATCAGCAGCCTCACCTGGGCAGTGCGATTCACGTGGGCAGCAGCCATTTTTCACAATAAAAGTGAGCAAACCCAGAAAATGCAGATTTTACAAACTCATTTGCCTAACAATAGAATATCCAGTCCCCAGGCCAACTATGAAGCACCCTCCTTTCCAATGCACATGAGTATCTGTGTCAGTGCTGATTACAGAGAGCAGAACTCACCTCAGCTGGGTCAGGTATGAGAAGCCCTTTCTTAGGATTCCACTCTAACAAGGGTTGTTAGATCCTGAATTGATACTCTTTGCATCTGGCCACTGGATATGACTTCCCTGGGCCTTCCTGGCAGGAACCTGGCATAGACCAGTGGGAGACACTGCCTATGACTGGTCCTCATCAACCTTCTTGGAGCCTCCTGCAATCCAGAGTCTGTGGCTGCCCCTGCTGGGCCCAGGTGCAGTTGGGAATACCAGCTGCACACTTAGGCTGGCTTTTATCCACACTTGGGCTGGAGAAAGTCTGCTGAAAAGTCCAAGTTCCCCTGAGTCCTGCTTTCTGCCGCCTCTGCCTACTGGCTGCTTGTTGAGCTTGGCACGTTAATTCAGGGATTAGGAAGGGTAGTGGGTGTGGCCTGCTTCTTGGCCCAAGGTTTTATTCTATCCAGACTTTTTCACAGACTTCAGTAGGGAGTGGCCACAGGAGTCTGGTGAGTGTGGCTTCTGAGATCCAGAGGTGTGGTCTGCCGGCCCTACTCAGCACTGTGGGGAGAGGTGTAGCTCTGGCCTCAACACCAGAAACATGAGTCACTGATGCGCCCCCCTCTTCCAGGCCTCGCAGAATGACCCTTTGCCCTGACTGGAGCAGGAAAGACTCCTGAGGGCGGGGCAGTTGCTTTTCATCAGGCTGGTGCCAAGCAAAGGGTATGCTCCTTCTAAGAAAGATGGCACTTAAGTATTGGGGAATGACTCAGCACAGGTGTTCTGGTCACCATGTCTCTCCCTGCGACTCCAACTTTACACTCTCCTCCCACAACTCCAGTCCTCTCAGCTCTCCCGCCACCAGAGCCCTGGGTAAGTGGATGTAAATGAGATTTTCTGTGTAGGCCCTTTAATATGGAACTTGCATCTCAGAAATCTTAGTCTCCTTGTCGCAGACAAATACCCTGCTCTCCTCATCACTCAATGTTGTCTGGTTGTGTCTTCTAGGCTCTGGGGCTCTAGGCTGGGGCTCACGCCTGTGGCTGAGGACCCACACTTCTCAGAGCCACCCTCCTTGCAGTGAGAGTCCCTCTGGATCCTCTTCCCCGCTCACTCCTGGGAGAGGAGCAGCCTTTTTCGCGTCTCCGCCCTTCCTACTAGTGTTGTTGTGGCTTCTTCTGTGATCCATGGTTATAGATTCCTCTTCCTTTAGTCCAAAGTTGGTTTGTCAAGATGATTGTTCTTAAATTAACTTGTAATCCAATTTGGTCCTGGGAGGTGGCAGTTGGAATGTCTGCCTACTCTGTTGCCATCTTAGAATCTTGGATACATTTTTAATATAAAGAAGTTAATGTTATTGTTTTATAACAATAAAAATATTTAGAAAATTGAATTTTAAAATAATATTATAAACATGGGTTCCAAAAATAAATATTGTTCTATACTAATAAAAATATTTAGAAGTTAAATTTTAAAATAATGTTATAAACATGAGTGCAAAAACCAAGTATTTATAAATCGGATGAAATATATTTTAGACTCCTACAAAGAAAAGCACAAAATATTGCTTAGAGAAATTAAAGCAGACCTTTAATTTCTAATAACTAATAAGATATACCATGATTGTTAATCAAAAACTAAAATTTGAAATAATTAGTTTTTTCAAAATTGATCTATAAAATTAATGCAAACTCATTTAGAATCTCAGAAATTAATTTTTTCACTACTGTTTATTAAGTCAAAGGAAATTCAAAAATAACAAAGAGCATTTTGATGAAGAATTACATTATTGAATGGTACTATATTAAAAAAGACCTGTTATAAAATTATATCAATTCATGCATTTAATTTTGTCATGGTAATTTATAAACTAATAAATAAAAACAGGGAGTGCAACAATAGTGTAACACATATACATATACTCACCAGGTTTATGATGAAGTTGACATTGTAGTGAAATATAGAAAAATAGTCTTCTAAGTAAATTCAGCTAATTCAATCGACTATCCATATGCAAAAATATTCATCTTATAGTCTACTTCACATTTTCTTACTCTTGCTATTCAGATGGCAAAATCTGTTTAACAGGACACAAAATACACTAACTATAAAGAAGATTTATTGAAAAATGCTACATGAAAATGTGTACTTTTATGCATCAATGATACCAAAGAAAGGTAAAAAGTTACTACCAGAATTAGAGAAGTTATACATCTATCCAACAAATAGCTCTCATACAGAAGATATAAAAAAAAATTTCCACACATTAGTAAGAAAAATACTGAAAATCTAGGAAAAATTGGCAAAATTATTTTTTGATCACTTCTAAAAATATATACAAATGGTTAAAAAACAAGAAAAATTACTCACTTTTATTATTTATTAAGGGAAAATTAGATAAAACAAAAATTTGATAATACTGCACATCTTTTAGAAAGTCCCAAAGAACAAAGAAAATTGGAGATTTTGATGAGCAGCTGGTACTCTCAGACATTGTGATGAAATTGTAAATTGGTACAAATACTTTATGGAACATTTATCATCAATTATTCAAGGTAAAGAGACATCACTTAAGACACAGAAATTCCAGTTCAAGGCACATTCAACAGAAATGCTGTATGTTTATTCAAACCTTTTACTAGAATGTTCATTAGCAGCTCTCTATCTCTTTGTAGTCCTTCTTTAAATATCAGCCAAAAAAAAGAAAAAGAAAAAGAAAGGATGGAATGGATTACTATTTTGTGGAATGTTAACATCATGGCTTACTAAAAAGTGTTGATGGGATTTATTAAAACTATATGCAATAATTTAGATGGATTTCACAACGTAATATTCAGTTAAAGCCAAATATTAATGTTACTTACTCTATATATCTATTTATAAGTACCAAGATAGGTAAAACCAATCTATGTTATCACAAACACAGATAATGATCACCCTTGGGTTAAGACGGGTAAAGACCTAAATGAAGTGCAATGTTAACTATCATGCGATAATGTTCATTTTCTGCATCAGGTTGCTGGTACATGTGTTTATTCAGTTTTTATGCATTCATTATAAATCTGTTACAAGTTTGATATATGCATTTTTCTTTATGCATGTTATATTTTGATAAGCATTTAACAAAATATTAGGAAATATTCTGAAATCCCAGTAAAAAGTGACATATCCAAATCAACTGTTTTCCTTCAAGAATTCAGGGATGGTTTAATATTAGCAAATGTATTAATATTAGTTCACGCTTACAGTAGATCTGAAGAGAGAAATGAGAAAATCGTCTTGATAAATACCAAAAAGACTTCAACAAAATTCAACCAACAATCCTTTAAAAACTATGAATTAATGTATATTTATAATAAATAGTAACATGTATACACACCTCTCCCCAAAAGTAATAGCTTATTTCATGAAGAATAAATTATTAATAAAGAATGGTGCTTAATGTAAGAGACAACTAGGCTTGCTTTTTGAGCCTCCAAATTAAATAGGCACAGTCAGCACATTTGAGGTAGCACCAGAACGAGGTGCTTTCCCCAAGTGTCAGGACTTGGACAACAGAACACCCTGGAGAGACAGAGGAGAACTCTTTTTCATGAATAAACCATTTCCAAGTACAAGAAAAGAAAAATGACACTAAATTGAGAATTATTTTTTTAAATTACTGTTGATCTACAATATTACATTAGTTTTAGGTGTAAAACCCCATGATTAGACATTTATATAATTTACAAAGTGATCAATCCAATAAATCTAGACTATATAGTTATTATAACCCCTCCTAAACTATATAGTTATAATATTATTGGTTATATTCCCTATGCTTGTACTTTACACCCCCATGACTATTCTGTAACTGCCAATTTATACTTCTTAATCCCTTTACCTTTTTCACCCACTTCCCCAACTAACCTCTCTCATCTGTCAATCATCAAAATGTTTTCTAGATCTATAAGGCTGTTTCTGTTCTATTTGTTTGTTTATTTTGTTTTTTAGTTTCTAATATAAGTGAAATCATCTGGCATTTGTCTGATTCACTTCACCCAGCACAACACTATCCCGGTGCATCCATGCTCCACAGATGGCAAGACTTCATTCTCTTCTATGGCTGAGTCATTTTATATTGTATATATATATATATATATATACTTCCTCTTCCATATTCATTCATTCACAGATGGACATCTAAGCTGACTCCACATCCCAGCCATTGCAAACAATGCTGCAGTAAATATCTGGATGTACATATCCCCTTGACTTAGTGTTTTGGGTTTCTTCAGCTGAATACCCAGAAGTGGAGATGCTGGGTGCTTCTTTGTCTTTTGTTATAGCCTTTGGTTTTTTTGTTTGTTTGTTTTGTTTTTTTAATGTTTTATTTGTTTATTTTTATTTTTATTTTTTAGTATTTTTCTGAAGCTAGAAACGGGGAGGCAGTCAGACAGACTCCCGCATGCGCCCGACCAGGATCCACCTGGCATGCCCATCAGGGGGCGATGCTCTGCCCCTCTGAGGCGTCGCTCTGTTGCGACCAGAGCCAGTCGAGCACCTGAGGCAAAGGCCATGGAGCCATCCTCAGTGCCCGGGCCAACTTTGCTCCGGTGGAGCCTCGGCTATGGGAGGGGAAGAGAGAGACAGAGAGGAATGAGAGGGGGAGGGGTGGAGAAGCAGATGGGCACTTCTCCTGTATGCCCTGACAGGGAATTGAATCTGGGACTCCTGCATGCCAGGCCGATGCTCTACCACTGAGCCAACTGGCCAGGGCCGATAGCCTTTGTTTTAAAGTCTATTTTGTTTGATAAAGGTCTTACTACCTCAGCTTTTGTTTTGTTTTGTTTCTGTTTTCATGCAATTTCTTTTGCTATTGCTTTTCTTTCAGTTTGTATCTTTTGATCTATAGTGAGTCTCTAGTAGACAGCATTTGTAAGGGTCTTGTTTTGTTATCCATTCACTGACTGCATTTTTTGGTTGGAACACTTAATCCACTTGCATTTGAAGTAATTGTTGATAGATATGTATTTATTGTCATTTTATTTTTATGATTTTTATCTTTTAAAATTTCCTCTTAAATAAGAACTTTTAACATTCCTTGTAATACTGGCTTGGTGGTCATGAACTAATTTCACTTTTTCTTTTCTGGGAAGCTTTATATCTGTCCTTTGATCTAAGTGATAGCTTTGCTGGGTAGAGTAATATACGTTGTAGGTCCTCGCTTTGTATCATTTCGAGTATTTCTTGCCACTCCCTTCTGACCTACAAAGTTTCTGTTGAGAAATCAGCTGACAGTCTAATGGGAACTCTCTTGTAGGTGATTTTTTTTCTCTTGCTGCTTTTAAGATTCTCTCTTTGTCTTTAACTTCTGGCATTTTAATTATGATGTTTCTTGATATGGACATTTTTGGGTTCATCTTGTTAGAAACTCTCCAAGCTTCTTGGTCTTGTATGTCTATTTGCTTCATCAGATTAGAAAATATTTCCATCTTTCTTTCAAATAGGTTTTCAATTCCTTGCTCTCTCTCTTCTCCTTCTGACATGATGCAAATTTGGTATGCTTGAAGTTGTCCCAGAGGCTCCTTACACTATTTTTATTTTAGGGAGAGTTGTTTTCTTTTTTGCTGTTCTGATTGGGTATTTTCTGCTTCTTTATATTTCAAATCACTGGTTTGATTCTCTGTTCCATCTACTTTACTCTTGACTCTTTATATTTTATTCTTCATGTCAGTTAGTGTATCCTTCATTTTGGATTGTTCTTTTTTTATGGTTTCTATGTCTATTTTCATGCTGTTGAAGGTCTCACAAAATTTCTTGAGCATCTTTATAAGCATTGTTTTGAACTTGTATCTGTTAGTTTACTTGCCTCCATTTCATTTAATTCTTTTACTGAAGATTTCTCCTGCTTTTTTGTTTGTTTATTTTTTTGCTCTCACTTTAGCTGCTTCCTTGTATTTGTTTTTATTTCTTAGGTAGAGCTGTTATGTGTCCCGGACTTGGTAGAGTGACTTTATCTCGTAGGTATCCTGTGGGGCCCAGTGGCTTAGCCTCCCTAGTCACCGGAGCTAGGTACTCCAGGTGTGCCACCCCCATGCACCATGAAAACTGTGTACATGCTCCTGTGATGGTTGAACCTTGATTGCTATTGACACATCACTAGAAGGGATTGACCCCCAGGCCAATCAGCTGCAAGGACTGGCTACTACTAGCCCAAAGTATCTGTGTGCAGTGGCTGACCACACAAGAGCACAATTCACTTCAGTGGGCCTTTAATGCCAGCAAGTTCATCTCTTGAGTGTGTAGCTTGTGGAAGTGATAGGTTTGTAATCCAGCACAGTCTGAATCTGTCCAGTGAGTGTACTGTCTTTGAGGCCTCCTTGGATGTGTAAGGTAACCCACCACCTGTATTATGGAGGAAGCCACAAGACATGAGCTACAGAGCAATCTGTAGATGGCTGCTATTTGTGCTTGTCTTGGAAGTGCCTCAGAGAGGCCAAGCTGAGAACTGAGGGTGGCTTCACTAGTCTCAGTTATGGAAAGTCCACAGCATGAGACAAGATAGCTGTTTGTATAGAAAAGACACTGGAAACAGTTTGAGAGGGCCTGCAAGTTAGGTGGGACAGGTTCTTAGGGAATCACCAGAGCTAAGTGAAGAGTGTTAGCCAAGTTGATGGAGATTCAGATATGGCACTAGCCTGTTCACACTATATAAAAAAGGCCCAGCAGCAAATGAACAATAGCCACTGCCAACACCTCTGTTTGGGAGAAAGCTGCCCCTCCAGCCCTTGTCTAGATACTAGACAATTTAGTTCTTCCCCATATATAACTGGTATTTTTTTTGAGCTGCTGCCCCAGTGCCAGATCTCAGAGTGAGTGAATTCAAGTAAGTTCATGTACCTGGCATTCCAGCCGCACTCTGACTCACTCAGACACAATCCCTGCCAGTTTTTACAGCTAGAAGTTATGGGGACTTCTCTTCCTGGCACTGGAACTCTGGCCTGAGGGGCCTGGTGTGGCACCCCTTGTTCCTCAGGGAGAACCTCTGAAGCAGTAACATCTTTCCCCACTTCTATTTGCCCCACTTGGGTGTGGGACCAGCCCTTCCATCTCTGCCCTTTCAACCAGTTTTAATATGGCTTCTTTATATCCTTAGTTATAGGACTCTGTTCAACTAGATTTCAGGCATTCAGAATGATGGTTGTTATGTAATTTAATTGTAATTTGGTGTGATTGTGGAAGGATGCAAGTACCGTGTTTACCTATGCTGCCATCTAACTTGGAACCGCCAATTATTTTTATTTAATTTACTCACAAATAATGAGAGGTGTATTAGGACACATGTCAGAAAGAGGCCCAGAAGAACATGTTAGTCTTCCCTTGTAGGAAGGAATCAGAATTATATAAAAATACTTATGATATAACAGGTGAAATAAGTAGAAAATAATTTTTTAAACATGATGATAATAAATGTATCAAATATATATATATCATATCTATGTACAAAGAATTTGAAAAAATTAAGTTTTCTTATTTTTATGTTAGTACATAGCACATTGCTTGCTACAGATGACACATTCAGTAAAGAATTAATAAACAGGTTTTATTCTGGATAGATAACAAGGATCTAGAATCTCCTTAGCATGTCATTTTAAAAACTTCATTTATTCAATTTTTCAGAGAGGAGAGATAGAAAGAGAGGGGGGAGAAAGAGAGAGAGAGAGAGACAGAGAGAAAGGAAGGAGGAGCAGGTAACATCAACTCCCATATGTGCCTTGACCAGGCAAGCCCAGGGTTTCAAACCAGTGACCTCAGTGTTCCAAGTTGATGCTTTATCCCACTGCGCCACCACAGGTCAGGCAGCATGTCATTTTATGTTGTTCTATGCATCTACATATTTATCTTTCCAGATTAAATTTTTACACTTTTAATATATCCCTGAAAGGCAATTACAAAATTTGAGGAAATGAGTTTACATTTGCAGAGTGTCTTTAGCCATCCTTCATCAAGTGTGAGGAAATTAAAAAAGCAAAGGCAGTGTATTCAAGTGATATTCACCTAAGTTGAGTGAATAATCAGAGGTCATACTTAAGCTCATTTGAAAGTGGCAAGAGAAGTAAAATAACACGAAGTACAATTTGAAAGAGAAAAAAGATGTAAAATATCAAAAGCAAAATAAAATCTTCCAAATATGTTCCTACTAGTTTTTCAAATTATTAAATATATCTGATTTAAAGTTACATAGATATTTATGAAAAGATATAAATGTGACAAGTTATCAAAACATAAATTTTGAATACAATGAAAAGTGTATAAAATATTTAAACAAACCAGCTAGTTTAAGCCAAACAAATAACAGTTATTAAATTAATCTCAAATAAAAATGCAGGTAAGATAGATATGCAAATATAGGTATTGGTATAAGTCTAGGTATAGATATATTGGTATGGTATAGATTATAGATAAAAAGGAAATTCTCAGAGTAGAGATAACTTACGGGTTATCAATCAAGTGATTAAAGCACCTTAATATTCATAAGATTCCAATAAATATTTACCCACATTAAAATTTTTACGAATGAAGCCTGGCCAGTCAGCTCAGTTAGGTCAGAGCATCATCTTGAAACTCTGAAATGCCAAGTCTGTGGATTTGATCCCTGGTCAGAGCACATATAGGAAGCAACCAATGAAAGCAGAACTAAGTGGAACAACAAATTAATGCTTCTGTCTGTATCCCTCTCTCACTAAAAAAAGGAATTAATTTGTTTTTTACAAAGGACTATTACTGTCTACTCACATATAAACCACCCAAGCCAGCATAATTATCCATTTTACAGACTAGAAAGCTGAGGTATACTAATTTAAAATATTTTTCTTTGGTATCTTTACCTAATTTTGAACC
Source organism: Saccopteryx leptura (assembly GCF_036850995.1). Classification (NCBI taxonomy): domain Eukaryota; kingdom Metazoa; phylum Chordata; class Mammalia; order Chiroptera; family Emballonuridae; genus Saccopteryx; species Saccopteryx leptura. The sequence continues at coordinate 174,275,452 of NC_089504.1, read as the reverse complement.
AGAAAACTCATTTTTTGGGTTAGCCATATTGCATAACTTCAGATAGTATTGCAATCTGAATCAACCTTTTAAAACATTTCACCATAAAATATACTTACAATTTAGATTTTTATACTTTGGTCTTTTATCTTTTCTCAACCAATTTTTCTCATCCAGAGATCTTATATTCATTCCTATTTGGTTTTATTTCCTAATAGTGAACTTTTTTATTTTCTTTTTATAGTGAGATGGGGATAGAGAATAAGACATCCTTGTTCCCAGAATCTAAGTCTATAAAATCTTAGTATATATGCTGCCGAAGCGAGCACATAAAATCTTAACAAGATTCTTTATCAGGGGTCAGGAAACTTTTTGGCTGAGAGAGCCATGAACGCCACATATTTTAAAATGTAATTCCATGAGAGCCATACAATGACTCGTGTACATTATGCATTATCCAATAAAAATTTGGTGTTGTCCCAGAGGACAGTTGTGATTGGCTCTAGCCACCCGCAACCATGAACATGAGTGGTAGGAAATGAATGGATTGTAATAAATGAGAATGTTTTATGTTTTTAATTTTATTATTTTTTTATTAAAGATTTGCTGTCTGCAAGCCAGATGCAACCATCAAAAGAGCCACATCTGGCTCGTAAGCTATAGGTTCCTGACCCCTGTTCTATATATATCTAAGAAAACTTTTTTCTTTTAAAAAAATTAAAGCAACATAGATATGGTTGATGTCCACTACTTTTTCTAACTTATTTTCTCTGCTTTCTCTCTAAAGGGACCTAGCATATGATGTCTGTTTATCATTCTCATGTATATTTTTATATATTTACCAAATATATATAAATCTATGTGTATTTTTATGTAGAGTTGACAATTTATTTGAATAACACCACAATGCTCATACCTGCAGCTTTCCTATTTCTTTTTTTTTAACAGAGAGCGAGAGTCAGAGAGAGGAATAGATAGGGACAGACAGGAATGCAGAGAGATGAGAAATATCAATCATCAGTTTTTTGTTGTGGCACTTAGTTGATCATTGATTGCTTTCTCATATGTGCCTTGATCGTGGGGCTAAAGCAGACTGAGTAACCCCTTGCTCAAGTCAGCGACCTTGGATCCTAGCTGGTGAGCTTTGCTCAAACCAGTTGAGCCGGAGCTCAAGCTGGCGACCTCGGGGTCTCAAACCTGAGTCCTCTGCATCCCAGGCCGACACTCTATCCACTGCACCACCGCCTAGTCAAGCAGTTTTTCTATTTTTTTAAATTAAGCATTTTGTTTTTGAAACCTATAATTTTTGTATGTAGCTATCATTTCATTTGTTACAATACCATAATTTATCTATTCTTGTATTAGAGGTCATATAATTTCTTTCTAATTCTTTGCTTTAAAACGAACAATGTTGCAGTGAATGTAGTTATATACTTTCTTATGCATGTATGCAAAAGTTTCTCTTGGTTATCAGTCTAAGTACTGTATATTTAGAGGCAAATACATTTTTCTAAAAATAGTTTAAGAAAGTTAGTTTTCAAATTAAATTCTGCCTGACATTGCAATTGTTTAAACCTCATTATGCCAAGATTCTTTTTTCAACTATGTATTCAAACTTACCCTTTTCATTTTGCAGAGAATGATATATTTTTATTAATTTAATGGGAATTTTTATATTGAATAGAGTTTGGAATTTTAATGAATATATTTTTCTATATGCAATATGTTTCTATGTGTTTAGTTGGTAGAAAGTTATTTAATTATCTTGTCTCAGTTTTGGTAATATTTTCATATATATATAGTTAATTTATTCATCAATTATTGCATTATATTATAGGCTCTATCTGTAGTTCTTTTTTGCCTTATCTTTGTTGGGAAATTTTATGAAATGAAAATATATAAAAGAAATTAATATTTTTTCAGTTGATAAGGCTTGCATCTTTTATGGGTTATATATTTAATGTACTGTTTTGCAATTCTGTAGAGTCAGAATCTAACTTGTAGATTTTCATCTGATAGAGACACAATTTCTGTCTCATGGGAAAGATAACTCCAAAGTTTATAGTTTATGTCCCTATGGAACCATAGCCTGAAATCTTATCCTAAAATTCTTACATTAAATTGTCTCACACTGACTGAATGGCTTGGTTGGTTACAGCATCGTCCTGAAGTTCAGAGGTTGTCAGTTCAATCCCCAATCAGGACACATACAGAGACAGATATTTCTGTCTCTCTCCTGCTCTTTCCTTTCTTCTTTCTAAAGCCAATAAAATAAACATCAAAAAAATTTTTTTTTCAATTATCTTTACATAAAGAGCTCCTCAAATACACTTTGGAGAGTTTCAACATCTTAGTGATTTCCTTGTTAATTAGTGACTTGCATAAAATATTATACATCTCTTCATTTTATAGTAATTACATTAGAGTCATGGCGTTAGTTTTTTTGTTGTTTTTTTATTAATTTTAATGGGATGATATTGATAAATCAGGGTACATGTGTTCAGAAAAAACATCTCTAGGTTATTTTGACATTTGATCATGCTGCATTCCCATCACCCAAAGTCCAATTGTCTTCCGTCACCTTCTAACTGGTTTTCTTTGTGCCCTCCCCTCCCCCAACACCCTCCCTCTCCTCCCCCCCACCCTGTAACCCCCATACTCTTGTCCATGTCTCTGAGTTTCATTTTTATGTCCCACCTATGTATGGAATCATATAGTTCTTAGTTTTTTCTGATTTACTTATTTCGCTCAGTATAATGTTATCAAGGTTCATCCATGTTGTTGTAAATGATCTTCAACAAATGGTGTTGGGAAAATTGGACAGCTACCTGCAAAAAAAATGAAACTAGACCACCAACTTACACCATTCACAAAAATAAACTCAAAATGGATAAAAGACTTAAATGTAAGCCGTAAACCATAAGCATCTTAGAAGAAAACATAGGCAGTGAGCTCTCTGACAACTCTCGCAGCAATATATTTGCCGATTTGTCTCCACAGGCAAGTGAAAGAAAAGACAGGATAAACAAATGTGACTATATCAAACTAAAGAGCTTCTGCACAGCTAAAGACAATAAAAACAGAATAAAAAGACAAACTATACAATGGGAGAATATATTTGACAATGCATCTGATAAGGGGTTAATAACCAAAATTTATAAAGAACTTGTAAAACTTAATACCAGGGCCCTGGCCGGTTGGCTCAGCGGTAGAGCGTCGGCCTGGCGTGTGGGGGACCCGAGTTCGATTCTCGGCTGGGGCACATAGGAGAGGCGCCCATTTGCTTCTCCACCCCCCCTTCCTCTATGTCTCTCTATTCCCCTCCCGCAGCTGAGGCGCTGGGGATGGCTCCTTGGCCTCTGCTCCAGGTGCTGGAGTGGCTCTGGTCACGGCGGGGCGACGCCCCGGAGGGACAGAGCGTTACCCCTGGTGGGCGTGCCGGGTGGATCCTGGTCGGGCGCATGCAGGAGTCTGTCTGACTGTCTCTCCCCATTTCCAGCTTCAGAAGGAAAACAAAAACAACAAGAACAAAAAACTTAATACCAGGAAGACAAACAAGCCAATCCAAAAATGGGCAAAAGAAATGGATACTTCTCCAAAGAGCACATACAGCTGGCCAATAGGCATATGAAAAAGTGCTCAACATCACTAATCATTAGAGAAATGCAAATTAAAACCACAATGAGATGTCACCTTACACCAGTTACAATGAGATATCACCTCACACCATCAACAAAACAACACAGGATAAGTGCTGGCGAGGATGTGGAGAAAAGGGAACCCTCCTGCACTGCTGGTGTGAATGCAGACTGGTGCAGCCACTGTGGAAAACAGTATGGAGATTCCTCAAGAAATTAAAAATCGAACTGCCTTTTTCTTTTTTTTCATTTTTCCAAAGCTGGAAACGGGGAGGCAGTCAGACAGACTCCCGCATGTGCCCTACCGGGATCCACCCGGCATGCCCACCAGGGGGCGATGCTCTGCCCTTCTGGGGCGTTGCTCTGTTGCATCCAGAGCCATCCCAGCACCTGAGGCAGAGGCCACAGAGCCATCCTCAGCGCCCGGGCCAACTTTGCTCCAATGGAGCCTCGACTGTGGGAGGGGAAGAGAGAGACAGCGAGGAAGGAGAGGGGGAGGGGTGGAGAAGCAGATGAGTGCTTCTCCTGTGTGCCCTGGCCAGGAATCGAACCTGGGACTCCTGCACGCCAGGCCGACGCTCTACCACTGAGCCAACCGGCCAGGGCCTTCAAACTGCCTTTTGACCCAGCTATACCACTGTTAGAAATATACCCCAAGAAGACCATAGCACTGTTTGAAAAGAAGAAATGCACCCCCATGTTTATGGCAGCATTGTTCACAATAGCGAAGAACTGGAAACAGCCCAAGTGTCTGTCGGTGAATGAGTGGATTAAAAAGCTTTGGTACATATATACTATGGAATACTACTCAGCCATAAGAAATGATGACATCTGATCATTTACAACGGCATTAGTTTTTTAAATTATACTTTAGTCTCTCCATTTTTATGAAGTAATTTTTTATTTTACTGAACAAACTTCTGCAAATAACCAACCCTTAATTCTGTTGAACATCACTGCGTTATATTGTCTTTCTCCTATTGATATTATTTTCTCCCATTTTTTATTGTTATATTTGTTATATTAGTCATATCAATTTTCAGACTTCATTATTGCTGTATAAGTACCGTGCGCTAACCAATTGCGCTACTGGAGCTCCAGACTTCATTATTTCTAAATCAGGCATTTAAGTTTATAAATTTGTATCCTACAAGGTTTGATTTGTATTATCTTTAATATTATTCAGTTTTATTTATTTTATTTTAAAATTTTTTCTTAGTCAATTATGATGTCTTAAACTCATCACTTAGTTTAGTACTCTATTCAAAAATTTTTTTAATCTAAAGAATTTCCAAGAGACTGACAGCTTTTTAGTTCTTTATTTTGTTAATTTTAACTCTTTTCTATTACATTTATAGATGTGTTCTACCTCCCTCCTTTTCATTCTTTTTTCTGAATGTAATTGTTGCAACTGACTGAACTTGACACAGTCCCCAAGAGATGAGCTTGAAGCATTTAGAAATGCTTACTGCTACAAGAACTAATGAGGATTGCCTAACCCCCAAGGAATATTCAGCAGCTCTCTTGAGGACTCTTTACCTCCTTTCAGCTGCCAGATGCTTCTGTTCTCTTAAAATGACAATATCTGTAACATAACTGTACTATGTTTAGGACAGACATTCAGTATCTATATGTTGGGTATGGGTAAAACAAATTACAGCAGACAATAAGCTGACTAAGAGTGTCCAAGCTAAAACTGAATTAATTTAAAACTTGGTTCTTCATAGTTTAATTAAATAAAATAGACTTATAGGTCCCATTACAACTGATAAACTGTTTCATCTGTAGGTTTAACAGCAGAATAGTAGTTAATACCATTTTTAAAATAGTGACAATCACTTTATAGCAACAATAATTTATTCCAGTGTTGTAGAGGGGAATGAATTAATTTAATTCACCATTTTCAATAGTCTGGAAGTCAAAGAGGAGTTCAGAAAGAAGTTCAAATGTTAATAACAAAACAATCCCGACTGCCCAGCAATGAGACCTATGAAACCTCAGTGAATAGAAATAATATGTAAACAGAAAAAAGTGACAAAATTTTCAAAACTTAACCTATTTATTCTTAAGAGATAATAATTGAAAGTCTTTAACACTATAAATAGGTGAATTAAGCTTTTAACCTCATTTAACCATGATGTAGAAGATACAATGGGAGAATTTAATTTTTTACAATTGTATGCATGTGAAACAGATAATTACAATACTATAAAATAAGCTTTTAACCTCATTTAACCGTGATATAGAAGACACAATGGGAGAATTTAATTTTTTATAATTATATGCAGCTAAAACAGATAATTATAATACTATAAAGTTCCATTATTAGAGAGAATATGTAAATGAAAGGTATTCAGCTTTTGACTGAAATCCTAGTCTCTTAAAGTTTGCTTTAAAAAGTAACTTCTTGCCCTGGCCAATTGGCTCAGTGGTAGAGCATTGGCCTGGCGTGCGGAAGTCCCGGTTCGATTCCGGGGCAGGGCACACAGGAGAGGCACCCATCTGCTTCTCCACCCCTCCCCCTCTCCTTCCTCTCTCTCTCTCTTCCCCTCCCGCAGCCGAGGCTCCATTGGAGCAAAAGATGGCCTGGGCGCTGGGGATGGCTCCTTGGCCTCTGCCCCAGGCTCTAGAGTGGCTCTGGTCGTGACAGAGCGACGCCCCAGATGGGCAGAACATCGCCCCCTGGTGGGCGTGCCGGGTGGATCCCGGTCGGGCGCATGCAGGAATCTGTCTGACTGCCTCCCCGTTTCCAGCTTCAGAAAAATGCAAAAAAAAAAGTAACTTCTTATTTTCACTAATTCTTCTTTTTTGATTGTTTCTATTCTATTCCTCACATCAAAGATTGATACTCTTAGGACAAGATGTTGGAAAAGGGGGTTTTGTGCCCTTTACTCTTCTTAAATTATTTTGGTTAGACAAATAATAAAAGTAACACAAAAACAAATTCACAGAAAAAATAATTTCAGAAATGCACACAGAAGAACCATACAGATACTAAGAGAAATAATAAACCAGACAGAATTTTATACTGATTAGAAAAATAAAAAATAAATTTGCAAAAAAGTTAACAGAACAAAAGGAATTTAGCGCTCCTGGGGGGGGGGGGGGACTCTAAGCAAGGTTTAAGTATTCATTAGCAGGGAACCTAAACAAAGTTTGGGCTCGAGTGGTAAATTAACAAGAGGAACCCAGGGTTGATAATATGGACTTTGAAACTCTGGGCTCTTTGACACTGGCGATAAGGTGTATCTCCAGGCGCAGGGAGGATCACTTTCACATGGAAAACTTATCTCCTGCTTAGGCGGACGGAGAAGTCAGAGTGTTTTGGTTTTCTGTTTTGTTTTGTTTTTCCACTGACAATTTCTTAAGTAAATTTAATTCTAAATAATCAATATGCCACTGTGGTAGACTTCTCTGGGTCTGACAGTTCTCTCTTCTGAAACTCCTTGGAAGTTTCACATAGTAAAAGCTGGGCTGGCAGCTTCAGAGGGAGAGAGAGCAAGTTAGAAGCTGAGTGGTAAGATACCTTTAATGAGAAAAATAAAACATAGATTAGAATGAAGATGAACAAACAGAGAAAATATCATAGCACATTTCCCCATATCTCATTAAACCAGTCTCTTTCATCCCTTGGAAATAAATAAGTTCAATACAATGTCTTTATTTGTTGGAAAATATTAATACTTTCTTTTAATAGATTTAATTTAAATTTTACTTTTCCCATTTAGTTTACATAGAAACTACAGTTTTCATTGATGATTTCATAAGTTCCTCTTTGCTGGGCCATCAGTGTATCTGAGACATACCAATTTTGAATTACAATAGAGGCTTAGCTGTTAACTTCTGTCTGGAGTATTCCCAAAGTTTGCATAGTGGTGTTGAACTCTTGTTCTATTACCCTGAAGATCACTTTTTCCGGTTCATAATCTCTACTTCTTGGGAACAAGATCCTCAAAGTTGAAAAGAATTTGGATTTTGATACACAGGAGGATTCTATAATTTCTTGACTGGCATGTTTATGCAGCACAACTTTATGAACAAAGGAACACCAATTTGTAAGTAGAGTGGCATTTAGTTGGATTATTTGGTAATAGAAGGAGACAGGTATCCAAAGCCATCCATATAATGAAAAGCCAGTGTGATTTACTGACAAGGTAAAAGTGGAGTCTGTAATTCCCAGGGTCTAAAACATTTTATGATTTATGTTACTATCTTTATACCTCCAACTTCCATAATATGCTCCTGTCAGTCAGCGAGAGCAGAAAAACAGCCAGTATAGAAGGCCTGTTCTCTGGGTAGTTTTGGCAGCTATAAAAATGCTTGGTTCTTGTAACCTGGCCAAAGAAATCCTATCCATATATATGTAGTCTATCTATGGAATTGGGAAGCTTAATCAGAGGAGCAGCTGCAAAACCCAAGTTGTATACAGGTGGCTTTTAATCCATCCAGAACAATAGGTGATTTCGCAGATGTTCATACCCCTTCCCCCAAGTAAAAGATAACACTAGAGTCATTTTTAATCTCCTTCAGAGGTCTGAAGATGCCACCTGGGGTGAAACCATAGAGTTTGAAAGCAGTATTATCCTGGTAACAATCTGTGTCATATCTGTTGTTAATACAACGGGAGATATTTTTACCTACTTTGATCTGGGGAAGAATAGTCCTTGAGCCTCCACAGCATTTTCTGCAGGCACAGGTCACTCACTAGAAGAGGACATAGGATGATTTTTACCTTGCCGTGGATACAATATCCTGTCATCCACTTATTTTCTGAATATAGTCCCCCAGGTATTCACATTGTCAGGAATAAAGACTAGTTTGGGTTCTTTTTCATTAATAACCAACAATCAACTTGATTAGTTAGTGTGGCCTGAGTTTGGAAAATTGGCATAAGAGGATATTCAGTTTGTATCCAACCTGTTGAAAAGAGAGGGTTAATTAGAGCAAAACAGGTTAAAAAGAGACCATAGTAGAAATTTACGGAGGAAAAGTGGGATAGAAAGAGACAAGCAATCTCCAGTCATCCTTCTAATAGAAAACTGATTAACCCTTTGAGTAGTGAGTATTTATCATGCTCGCTGACTCTCAGGAATAAGTTTTTTTTTAATAAAATTAGTTACAGTTACAGTTTTATTAACTTAAAAATCATATTTGTTTGTTAACCAATTTATAAAAACAAGAAGAACATACATTTGCCTTTTTTTAATGTTGCCTTATACATTTTTAAGATAAATCGATCATACTCTGGATGGTCAGGAGACACAAGGATGTACAGGAACATTCACACTACTCAAAGGTTAATAAATGAGGGAAAAATATATGTAGTTTTTATATATAGTTAATATACCCCAGGAAGTCCTTCCTCCTAGGCCCATACTACCCCTTGAGGCACTCCAAATGGATCTCATAGACTCACCCTGGGCTTTAGGCTATTCTCACTGGCTATTGTGCATGTTTAGTGGGTGGACTAAATACTATCTAACTAGATGTGCGATGCCACAACTATGACAATGAAATTAAAAGCTGAGGTTATTCCACATCCTTGATCCATGACCTTGGGAAAAACTCCCACATCATGGCACTGCCAGCTTCTCGAGCCTGGGGATTAGCCTTGGAAGTCCTTAGTTTCAGGTCACCAAAGCAGTCCACCTCCCCGTTGTCTTTTTTTTTTATTATTATTAATTTTAATTTATTTTGTTAACATGGGTTCAAGTGTCCCACTCAATATAACATCCTCACCTCTCACCCCCATGTTCCCCATTATTACCTCCTTTCCCCCCTTCCACTAACTTCCTCCCCCCCCTTCCCTCTTCCCATTGTCTTTAGAGTAATGGTCTGGGTTCATGGCTTGCTTGGTTCCAGTAGAATTTTTTTAAATTTGTTGGCAGTGTAAGTGATTAGCAATACTTTCAATGGTACTTTCAAGTGAACTTACAGCACATTTCTTCTAAAAAACTTGATGACACCTGTCTCCTGTTTGAAAAGGGTGGCAAGGCTTGTCAGTTGGTGGAAGCTATACTAGTTAGTTATTGTCTATAGTTAGTCAAGGTACCAAACTGTTCACTTACGTTCACATAATGTTTATTTAATCTAGGAATGGAAAGTTTAGACATGCCAGTAGGCACTGGGTGTCCAAATATTATTTCTAAAGGAGTTGATTTTTGTCTCCCATTTGGAGTATTTCTTATCTTTATAAGAGCCAAGGTCAAAGCTTCTGGACATTTAAATCCAGTTTCTTGACAGACCTTTTTAAGAATGCTCCCTTTGCTCTAATTTTTGAGGATAGGGTGGGATATGAAATTTTAATGAGCATGCTATAGTTTGGGCAGCAGGTTGTTTATCTCCTCTATGAAAATGAATTTCTTGGTCTAATTAAATCCATAAGAGTATGCCAAAATGTGGAGTACTCTCAGTTATTATTATTATTATTATTATTATTATTATTATTATTATTTTACCACAGTTGTGGCATCAGCACATGTGTTTGGACAGCTTTTTTTTTTTTACAGAGGCAGAGAGAGAGTCAGAGAGAGGGATACATAGGGACTGACAGACAGGAACGGAGAGAGATGAGAAGCATCAATCATCAGTTTTTTGTTGCAACACCTTAGTTGTTCATTGATTGCTTTCTCATATGTGCCTTGACCACTGCCCTTCAGCAGACCGAGTAACCCCTTGTTGGAGCCAGCGACCTTGGGTCCAAGCTGGTGAGCTTTGCTCAAACCAGATGAGCCTGTGCTCAAGCTGGCGACCTCAGGGTCTTGAACCTGGGTCCTCCGCATCCCAGTTCAATGCTCTATCCACTGCACCACTGCCTGGTCAGGCTAGTTGGACAGCATTTAATTCACCCACTAACCATGCAGACAATAACCAACAAAAGCAGTGTAAAGTTGGGGCAAGTCTATGAAATGAATCTAGAGTGTCACAAGGGGCAGTGTGAGCATAGGAGGACTTTCTGGGATATATTTCTTGAGAAGTGTGTTGGCATTACCAGTAGTACACTGAGGAGGGAAGAAAAAATGATCAGATATTTTGTGGATGCCTGGAAAAACAACAACTGTGCTTTTAGTTTCTTAACTATCTCTCCTCTGTACATATGACCACTTGGTTGGCTATAAGTAAAAACCAAAAAGTCAAAAGTAAAGGATCTATTCAAATAAATAGAGAAAATAGTTATAAAAAAAAAGTAAAGGATCTATAAGAAGTCCATTTAGTTCAATGTATAATCCAGCTGATAATTATTTGTTACCATTGTTTTAAAGATTTGATTTGTTGATTTTTAGAGAGGAGAGAGAGGTGGGAGGAGGAGCAGGAAACATCAACTCATAGTAGTAATTACTTCTCATATGTGCCTTGATCCTGTGTGCCCAGGTTTTGAACCAGCGACCTCAGCATTCCAGGTCGATGCCTTATCCACTACATCACCATAATTCAGGTTATTTGTCACCACTTTGTATTGATTTGTTATTTGCAGATTGTGGGAATTTTCTTGGTAGTTAATATCAGTCAGATAAAAGCAGGTTAAAAAACTGGAAAGAGAAATGATAAGGGGGTTCGGTTTGAGCTGCATAGTTAGCACCTTTCTTAGACCTGTTGTTTCTTAAAGATATAGTATCAATCTCCTGAGTATGAACTGAACAGTGAATAACAGCAATTTCAGAAGGGGAGTGAATAGCTCATAAAAGGGCACAAATTATATGCCCATTAACAAAAGAATTGCCAGCAAAAGTTAAAAATCCATGGGAGTTTTAAGTTGTGCCAACAGCATGAAAGATTCTAAAAGCATGATTAGACTCTACGTAAATCAGCAGTTTTATAAATTCAGTTCTTCCTTAGTTTTGTAAATTTTTACCATTTTATATTACAATCTTAAAGCTATCAGAAACATATATTCAGATTTCTTTCTATGAGTCATTGAAGACGAATCATTTTTGTAAAATCATCAGAATAAAAAGTAATTGTAAATGACAAAAGACTTAAAATAGCATGGTTAAATATGTGATTATAAGCAAAATCACAAGGAAAGGTGGTTATTTCTGTAATACACATTTTAAGTAAGTGACCAGAATTATTACTGATAACCTTATATTAGCATATGTCAGAATTTTAAGATTTAATATAATTTTAGAACATTTATTTTATACAAACATAACATAAAGAAGGCTTAGTATTACATGTACTTTTATTTGACAAATTTCCCCATATAATTTAACATATCAAATAAGCCTATTATGTTTATTTCTCTTTAATATGGTGAGACAAGTTTTTTTTAATCTTATTTTTATTAATTTTAATGCAGTGACATTGATAAATTAGGGTACATATGTTCCGAGAAAACATCTCCAGATTATTTTGACCTTTGATTATGCTGCATACCCCCCACTCAAAGTCAAATCGTCCTCCGTCACCTTCTATCTGGTTTTCTTTGTGCCCCTACCCTCCTTTCACACCCTCCCTCTCCTTTCTCTCCCCCTCCCTACCCCTCCACCCCACTTCCTGTTACCATCACATTCTTGTCCATGTCTCTGAGTCTCATTTTTATGTCCCATCTATGCACGGGTTCATGTAGTTCTTAGTTTTTTCTGATTTATTTATTTCACTCCGTATAATGTTATCTAGGTCCATCCATGTTATTGTAAATGATCCGATGTCATCATTTCTTATGGCTGAGTAGTATTCCATAGTATATATATGTACCAAAGCTTTTTAATCCACTTGTCCTCTGTCAGACACTTGGGCTGTTTCGAGATCTTCACTATTGTGAATAATGCTGCTATAAACATGGGGGTGCATTTCTTCTTCTGGAAACATTCTATGGTGTCCTTGGGATATATTCCTAAAAGTGGGATGGCTGGGTCAAAAGGCAGTTCGATTTTTAATTTTTTGAGGAATCTCCATACTGTTTTCCACAGAGGCTGCACCAGTCCGCATTCCCACCAGCAGTGTAGGAGGGTTCCCTTTTCTCCACATCCTCACCAGCACTTATTCTGTGTTGTTTTGTTGATGAGCGCCATTCTGACCAGTGTGAGGTGATATCTCATTGTGGTTTTAATTTGCATTTCTCTAATGATTAGTGATGTTGAGCATTTTTTCATATGCCTATTGGCCATCTGTATATCCTCTTTGGAGAAGTGTCTATTCATTTCTTTTGCCCATTTTTTGATTGGATTGTTTGTCTTTCTGGTGCTGAGATTTACAAGTTCTTTATAAATTTTGGTTATTAACCCCTTATCAGACATATTGTCAAATATGTTCTCCCATTGTGTAGTTTGTCTTTTTATTCTGTTCTTATTGTCTTTGGCTGTGCAAAAGCTTTTAGTTTGATATAGTCACATTTGTTTATCCTGTCTTTTATTTCACTTCCCTGTGAAGATAAATCAGCAAATATATTGCTGCGAGAGACGTCAGAGAGCTCACTGCCTATGTTTTCTTCTAAGATGCTTATGGTTTCACAGCTTACATTTAAGTCTTTTACCCATTTTGAGTTTAGTTTTGTGAATGGTGTCAGTTGGTGGTCTAGTTTCATTTTTTTGCAGGTTGCTGTTCAATTTTCCCAACACCATTTGTTGAAGAGGCTGTCTTTACTCCATTGTATTTCCTTACCTCCTTTGTCAAATATCAGTTGTCCATAGAACTGTGGGTTTATTTCTGGGTTCTCCGTTCTGTTCCATTGATCTATGTGCCTGTTCTTATGCCAGTACCAGGCTGTTTTGAATACAATGGCCTTGTAGTATAGCTTGATATCAGGAAGTGTGATACCTCCCACATTATCCTTCTTTTTTAAGATTGCTGAGGCTATTCGTGTTCTCTTTAGATTCCATATAAATTTTTGGAATATGTGATCTATATCTTTGAAGTATGTCATTGGTATTTTAATTGGTATTGCATTGAACTTATAAATTACTTTGGGTAATATAGACATTTTAATGATGTTTATTCTTCCTAACCATGAGCATGGTATATGCTTCCACTTGTTTATATCTTCTTGATTTCTTTTATCAATGTTTTATACTTTTCCGAGTACAAGTCTTTAGTCTCCTTGGTTAAATGTACTCCTAGGTACTTTATTTTTTTTGGTTGTAATAGTGAAGGGGATTGTTTCCTTAATTTCTCTTTCTGACTGTTCATTGTTGGTGTATAAAAATGCCTCTGATTTCTGAGTATTAATTTTATATTCTGCCACCTTGCTGAATTCATTTATCAGGTCCAGTAGTTTTTTGACTGAGACTTTAGGATTTTCTATATACAATATCATATCATCTGCAAATAATAATAGCTTTACTTCTTTTTTTCCAACTTGAATGCCTTTTATTTCTTCTTCTTGTCTGATTGCTGTGGCTATGACTTCCAGGACTATATTGAATAAGAGTGGTGAAAGGGAGTACTCCTGCCTTGTTCCTGATTTTAAGGGGATTGCTTTTAATTTTTGCCCATTGAGTATGATGTTGGCTGTGGGTTTCTCATAGATGGCTTTTATCATATTGAGGTATGTTCCCTGCATTCCCACTTTGCTGAGAGTTTTGATCATGAATGGGTGCTGAATTTTATCAAATGCTTTTTCTGCATCTATTTAAATTATCATGTGGTTTTTTCCTTCCTTTAATTTATGTGATGAATAACATTGATAGATTTGCGAATATTGTACCAGCCTTGCCTCCCCAGAATAAATCCCACTTGATCATGGTGTATGATTTTTTTCATATATTGTTGGATCTGGTTTGCCGAATATTTTGTTGAGGATTTTAGCATCTATATTCATCAGGGATATTGGCCTATAATTTTCTTTCTCTGTGTTGTCTTTGCCTGGTTTTGGAATCACAATTATGCTCACCTCATAAAAGGAGCTTGGAAGTCTTCCGTCCTCTTGAATTTTTTAAAATAGCTTGAGAAGGATAGGAGGTAGTTCTTCTTTGAATATTTGGTAGAATTCACTTTAGAAGCCATCTGGCCCAGGACTTTTCTTTGTTGGGAGTTTTTTGATAACTGTTTTGACCTCATTTCGTGTAATCAGTCTGTTTAGGTTTTCTGATTCTTTCAGATTGATTTTTGGAAGATTATATGTTTCAAGGAATTTATCCATTTCATTTAGGTTGTCTAGTTTTTTGGCATACAGTTCTTCATAGTATTTTCTTACAATCCTTTGTATTTCTGTTGTGTCAGTTGTTTTTCTCCCCTCTCATTTCTAATTTTATTTATTTGAGTCCTCTCTCTCATTTTCTTGGTGAGTCTAGTTAAAGGTTCATCAATCTTGTTTACCTTTTTAAAAAAACAGCTCCTTGTTTCATTGATCCTCTGTATTGTTTCTTTAGCCTCTATGTCATTTATTTCTGCTCTGATCTTTATTATTTCCTTCCTTCTACTACATTTGGGCTTTACTTGCTGTTCTTTTTCTAGTTCTTTTAGATGCAGGCTTAAGTTGTTTATTTGAGCTTTTTCTAGCTTCTTAAAGTGTGCCTGTAGTGCTATGAACTTCCCTCTCAGTACTGCTTTTGCTATGTCCCATAAATTTTGAGTTGTTGTATGCTCATTATCATTCGTTTCTAGGAATTTTTTATTTATTCTTTGATCTCATTCTTAATCCATTTGTTATTTAATAACCTGCTATTTAGTTTCCATGTGTTTGAGAATCTTTGAGCTTTTCTGTTGTGGTTGATTTCTAGTTTCATGCCATTGTGATCAGAGAAAGTGCTTGATATGATTTCAATCTTCTTAAATTTGTTGAGACCACTTTTGTGCCCTAACATGTGGTCTATCCTAGAGAATGTACTATGAGCACTTGAAAAGAATGTATATTCTGCTGCTTTAGGGTGAGACAACAAGTTTTTTGAGGTGTTCCAGGGGTGCTCTGGGAGACTCTAAACTTATCTCAGGTTAGTTATACTTATTTAGAATTTGATTTGGAGAAGTTTGTCAAAAATATTAAAGAGTTTTAAAACACTTGATCCGATAAGATCATAGGTCACTGTGAAACAACAGTTATACATTTAACTACAGTGACAATTAAAGACTTTGTAGGTAAATACAGAAAGTTAAATATCTGCAAGTAAAATTTAGCTTTTTTAATATTAAAATCGAATGAAGTGTGAAATACAGTTGGTAAAACAAAACTTTATTTTCTAGAAAGATTACTTTAAAAGGTAAAGAAAAGCCTTTTTACAATTCATTATCAAAAGTAAACTAAGCTCTAAAAAATTTTTGTCACTTTAACAGATAAAATTTTAGTTTTATGTAAGTAAATCATAAATATTAAAGCTTAATTTTTAAAACCCTTATAATAACAATTCAATTTTTAACCATATATATATTTAGTTTGTCCTTTGTAACCAGAAGTTCTAGACAAAAGTATTCTCACTATCTTTGACAAAATGCATCTTTATCCTTCATATCTTTTTTTTAAGCTAACATGCTACTTTTTTTTGTGACAGAGACATAAGAGAGAGAGAGAGAGAGAGAGAGGAAGGGAGAGAGATGAGAAGCATCAAATCTTCATTGCAGCACCTTAGCTGTTCACTGGCTGCTCCCCCACATGTGCCCCGACCAGGGGGCCACAGGAGACTGAGTAAGCCCTTGCTCGACCCAGCAACCTTGGGTTCAAGCTGGTGAGCTTTGCTCAAACCAGATGAGCCCGTGCTCAAGCCGATGACCTCAGGGGTCTCGAACCTGGGTCCTCTGTGTCCCAGTCCAATGCTCCATCCACTGCACCACTGCCTGGCCAGGTGCTAAAATGCTACTCTTTTTTTTTTTTGTATTTTTCTGAAGCTGGAAACGGGGAGAGACAGTCAGACAGACTCCCGCAAGCGCCCGACCGGGATCCACCTGGCACGCCCACCAGGGGCGACGCTCTGCCCACCAGGGGGCGATGCTCTGCCCCTCCGGGGTGTCGCCTTGCTGTGACCAGAGCCATTCCAGCGCCTAGGGCAGAGGCCAAGGAGCCATCCCCAGCACCCGGGCCATCTTTGCTCCAATGGAGCCTCGGCTGCAGGAGGGGAAGAGAGAGACAGAGAGGAAGGAGGGGGGGGGGTGGAGAAGCAAATGGGCGCCTCCCCTATGTGCCCTGGCCAGGAATCGAACCCGAGTCCCCCGCACACCAGGCCGACGCTCTACTGCTGAGCCAACCAACCAGGGCCTAAAATGCTACTCTTTAACAGCTGTTCCCATTTAACGTTTTTGTAGCTTCAATTACATATATTAATGCTTTTTATTTCTAGTAAAATTTTTCTGAGAGAAAAAGTATCTCTAGGTAAAGAAAAAACATAAGAGTATTCAATTTTACTTGAGAGTTTACTTGAGAGTCCCAAGAAGTTAGTTCCACAGTTTTTTTGTTTGTTTGTTTGTTTTTCCTACTAATCTAAATTCAGAGAAAAATATTAAAATATTCACAAGCTTCTTTTTATACCATAACCTGCAGACAGAGATTTTGGGAGGCTAGCAAGGTAAGAAAGCTCACCTGTTTGCTGGCTGGATGGTCAGATGTCCCCGGAACTCTTAGCTGTGGTCAGCTTGGAAAAAGCAGCTTTGAGCCGGTGAATTCCCCTGGTTGGCTCAGAAAAACTGTCAGGCAAGGGGTGAACTCTGCATCCTCTACCCTTACGTTCTTTTGGCTGAACTGATAATAAAATTGACATGAACTCAGATTAACAGAGAAAAGAAAAACAATTTAATGTTTGTGCTTGGGAGAATCAGAAATGATGCTCAGGAAAATGATAAGCCAACGACATTTTGTATGTTTTACACAAAGAAACCATAAATTTATAAAGAAATTGACAGAGAAAAAGTTAGGGCTCATTAGAAAGGAATATAAGTAAGGTTTGGATGTACATTAGTGAGGAATCTAAACAAAGATTTGGATTGAATAGTAAATTAATAAGAGGCAACAAAGTTCATTTATACAGACGTTTAGGCCGGAGTTCTTCCAATCTAGTGATAAGGGCTGTCTCCAGGTACTGCAAGGACACCTTTCACATGAGATATGTATCTCCTGCTTTGAGGCAGACAGAGAGGTCAGAGTGTTCTTTTTGCATTGGCAATTTATTTCATTCAAAATACTCAAAATGCCGTTGAGCGATATTTTGGAGTAGCCTCCCCTGGGCCCTGACAATGTAAAGAACTGTTTTTGCCATGGTTCTAATTAGATTTTAGTTCTTATGTATGTTAAGCCGATTAAACAGACACCAACTATTAACTAATTTCTTTTCCTTTCTAAGGCATATAACCACCGCATACTTACAGCATCTTGTGTAATGTTGAAAAGAGGCAGGGATGGGGATATATCTTCCTTGTTTTGTTGCTGTATTAATTTGCTAAGGCTATCATAACAAAGTACCACAAATTGAGTGGCTTAAAAAAACAGAAATCTATTTCTTATGATTTGAAGGCTAGAAGTCCAAGATGGAGTCGGCATGGTTTGTTTCTTCTGAGGCCTCACTCCTTGTCTTGCAGATGGCTGCCACAAGCCATCAGCTGGTCTTTCACAGGCATCTGCATATGTTTGTGTCTTCTTCAAATTTTTCACCAATGTCTTATAGTTTTCAATGTACAGGACTTTTTTACCACATTGTCTGAATTTATTGCTATCTATTATGTGGTTATTGATTTTACTATAAATGGAATTGTTTTCTTAATTTCTATTTCCAATAGTTTGTTGTTAGTGTATAGAAATGCAAGTGATTTCTATATATCAATTTGGTATACTAAAATTTTACTGAATTTGTTGATTTTTTCTAGCACATTTTTGTGATGAGTTAAGGGTTTTATATATGTATATATCATGTCATCAGCAGAGAAAATTTTGCTTCTTAATTTCCAATCTATTTGGATAACTTTGTTTCCCCTTGTCTAATTGCTCTGGCTAGAATTTCCAGTACTATGCTGGAAAGAAATGACAAAGTAGACCTCCTTTACTGCTTCTGGTCATAAAGAAAAATCTTTCAACTTCTCACCATTGAGCATGATTTTAGCTGTGGGCTTGCCTTATATGATTTTTAATACATCAAGGTGCTTTTCTTCTATGTCCATTTTATTGATAGTTTTTATAATCAAAGAATATTGAAATCTGTCAAATGTTTTCCTGCATCTGTTAGGAAAATTATATGATTTTTATTTTTATTATGTTAATGTGGTATATCGCATTTATTGATTTGCATATGTAGAATCATTCTTGTATCTGAAGGATAAATAAAATTTGCTTATGGTATATGAGCTTTATAGTGTGCTGCTTAATTATTTGCTAATATTTTTGAGGACTTTTCATTTATTTTTAATCTATTGATATATCTAACAGCTTATAACTTTCATCTCTATTTTTTATTTTTGTATTTTTCTGAAGTAAGAAGAAGGGAGGCAGAAAGACAGACTCCTGCATGCCCCAAACCAGCATCCACCTGACATGCCCACTAGTGGCCGATGCTCTGTCCATCTGGGGCATTGCTCCATTGCAACCAGAGCCATCCACAGCACCCAGGCCAGCTTTGCTCCAATGGAGCCTTAGCTGCAGGAGGGGAAGAGAGAGATAGAGAGAAGGGAGAGGGGGAAGGGTGGAGAAGCAGATGGGTACTTCTCTTGTGTGCCCTGGCCAGGAATCAAACCCGGGACTTCCACATGCCAGGCCGATGCTCTACCGCTGAGCCAACCAGCCAGGACTAATTTCTGTCTCTTGTAGTGTCTCTATTCAACTTTAAATATCAGAATAATATTGTCCATCTAAAACTAATTTGGAAGTATTCCTTCCTCTTCAAATATGTGGAATATTTTGAAAAGAATTTATAATAATTCTTCAAATGTTTGGTTGGAGCTACCATGTCCTCAGCTTTCCTTTATTTGAAAGTTTTAAAAATAGATTCAATCTCTTTCCTAATTATTATGTTCAAATTTCCTGGTATTTCAAGATCCTGTCCTAGGAGCTCATGAGCAATCTTCCTGATGGAGTCCATGAAACAGTTAGTAGGATCTGCCTCCCTCTGATGTCCTCCAAGAGCACTAACTGCTGTTCTCCCATCTCGCCTGACCTCTCAGTCATAAAGCACACATCAGTATTCTAGATAGGCCAGGAAAGAAGTGGGCCTTTCCCACAGTGCCCCACACAGCTGGGACAGCCAGGCACTCACTCAAATGTTTTCACTTTCCCTCCAGGAAATCATGTGCTGAGAAGGTCTTTCTTTGCCCTGATATGCTGCTCTGGGGAAGGGGTGCTATGAGTAGAGTGAAATTGCTTCTCTTATGCTCTAAAATTTATACAGTCTCAGATCTGATTTTTTATTTCCCACTGTAATGGTGTCCTGGTTTACTGGAAATTCTCTGCTGGACTCCCGGACTTCCATAGAGGCTCTCTCATCTGTGAGTGATTGTTGAAATCAATGTTCTTTGAGGTGCAGACAGCAGAAAACTATTCCGCTATTCCACTATCCCATTACTCTCTAAATTGTGATTTTTAGGTTTCTAAATATATGAGTGTGTGTGGCAGTTTTTATGATTTTCTCCTAATGTTGTTTTCCAAGAGCGTGGCTGTATGTTGTTGATTCTTTGGGAATTTCTTGAAACTTCTTTAGCAGTCAACATTGTCATTTAATAAAACTGTTCTACATGTGTTAAATAAATATTCAAAGGCTTTTAGGGATGATGTAAAAAGTGTGTATGTATCTCTTCAAATATAAGATCAAGTAGTAATTTTTTCAGTTTTTGTGTGGAGGTGCGTCACATAGTGTCACTCAGTGAGCCTGCCCGGCTCTCACCCCCCTCTGTACCCGGTTTACTACTTTCCCTTTTTCTCTGTAGGAGGTACTATGTTCTTGGGCTGCTTTTCATCTGGTTTCTGTAATCTGAGGCTAAAGCTTCCTACTAGGGCGTGTGTGTCTTTCCCATTTCTCTCTCATTCAGCTCTGTGTTTTGTGGATGTATGTCTTTGTTATAGAACTACATACATTAATAGTTTGTCTTGTTATTAGTATGTATTGAACGTTTGATCATGACAGTAAGGAAGTTATGCATATATTTGCATTATTATTCTGACTCATAGATCCTGAATGTCTTTTTCTGTTGTTCTTGGCTTGCTTGCTTGCTTTTATTTTCCATATATTACTGTATCCCTGGGTCTTACTCTCAGACAACCTGAATCAATAGGTCAATGTTTGAATATAAGATGCTGCGTTTCTGAATATCTCTTTTGGTATTTCTGGTGATAATACATGTTTAGGGACCACTGCCTCAACACTTAAATATTTATTAATTTTTTTAAAAAAATTATTTTTGCAGGTTATTTTATTCACTCAGGATCCTTGCCACATGAAAAACTCTTCAATTATAGAAACAACACTTAAAATTTATATTTCATACAACTTGTATTTCCCTAGCTATATTTATTTATTCCACTGATAACTCATTTCCTGAATATATATTAATGTCTTCTTTGTACCAGAAACTAATACGTATCTAAAATAATAGCAGTTGACCATTATGAAAAGGGAGTCTAGTACAGTGCTATAACACATGTGTTCTGGAAGTGGACTATTTCAGTTCAGAACACTCTGATTATTCACTAGCAGTGTAATGCTGAGAAATTTGCTTAATGTTTTTGTGTCTTAGTTTATCTGTGATATGTATATAATGATAGCATCTTCAGCATGGTGATTTATTATGTGTTTATTGTTCTTCATGGTGTCTGAAAAACAGACATGCTTCTTAACTGCTTGCTGGTGTATTATTGATTGTTTGCTCTATATTAGATGCTAATTCTAAGCATGTTACATACATTAATTTAATATTAACAACAAAACAACCATTTGAATTATATAACAAAACACTATCATAAATAATGAGAAATATTCTCAACTTTAACACAAATAACCTTTTGAGGACATGGAAAGCTCCTTTTGAATATTTCTGGTTTCACTTTTGAGCACAGGAGCCAGAGTACATAACCCTTATGGGACATGCTGAATGAATAAGCTCACAGCCGACCAAGGATACATGGAAGACAGGCATTTATCACAGTCCATGTGAGGGAGGAAAAACCCAAAGCAGATTGCATTGAATAAAGATAAGAAAGACAAATAAGACTATGCTCTAAGCTTATAAAAGGTGAGAATATGGGAATGAATCCTGTGTAATAACAGTATGCAAATTTTTTATGACCTGAAGAGCATGAGGATGTTGTGAAACACATTTTCTGTGTAAGAGCAGAATATTGTATTTATGGAATGGGCATAACATAAAACTATAGCTAGATTATGATGAGTTAGATAAGATAAACTAAGGGGTTTGATTGTATATTCTAGGACTGGAGGTCAGTAAACTTATTCTCTAAGGGCCAGAGAGTAAATATTTAGGTTTAGCAGAACAAATAGGTTTTCTGTGTTTACTCAACTCTGCTGTTGTAGTGTGGAAGCAGACACTGGCGGTAGTAAATGAATAGGTGTGACTGAATTCCAACTATTTAAACACATGAATTGCCAATTTTGATCTGAGGGTTATAATTTGCTGTGACCTGCTTTAAAATTAAAAATTAACTACCATACAACTCAGCAATTTTCTCTAGGTATGTATCCAAAGGAAATGAAAACAGGATATCAAAAGATATCTGCACTCTTGTGTTCATTGCAACATTATTCACAATGGCATGATATAAAAACAATGTAAATGTTTGTCAATGGATTAATGGATAAAGAAGATGTAACATATTGACAGATAGAAAGATAAGTAGATACATAGAGCTATGTATAAAATTAGATATTATTCAGCCATAAAACAGAAAAAGAAATTCTGCCATTATGGTAACATTGATGAATCTTGAGTATATAGTGCTAAGAGAGATAAATCAGACAAAGATAAATACTGCATGATACTACTTATATGAGGAATCTAAAAACCAAACTTCATTTTTTAGAAAAAACAGAGAGTAAAGTGATGGCTACCAAAGGCTGGGAAGTAGGGAAAATGGAGATATGTTGGTAATAGGGCACATACTTGCAATTAAAGGATGAATAAATTCTAGAGATCAGATGCACAGAATAGGAATTATAGTCTATGATACTTTATTGTACACCTCAAAGTTGGTAAGAGATTTTATCTGAAATATTCTCACTCCAAAAAAGGAATGACATGTGACATGACAGAGGTATTAGCTAATGCTAAAGTCGTAATTATATTGTAATATATAAGTGTACTAAATCAATACATTGTACACCTTAAACTTATATGTACTGTTATATGTTAATTATATATCAATTTTAAAAGAGAACTATAACATTATATATCAATAAATAATCTTGATGACTATAATTGTTTGAATTCTTAATATATGCCAGCCACTGTGCTTTATGCCTAATGTTTCATTCATATTGTCTCACTTAACTGTATTAGTATGCTAGGTCAGTGTGTTCATTATGTTAATGCTTCTGCTGAGTGAAACAAACATGCTACGAGGTATTAAGTAGTGCCTGACCAGTAGTGGTACAGTGGATTAAATATCAACATGAAATGCTAAGGTTGCTGGTTCAAAACCCCAAGCTTGACTAAGGCACATATGGAAGTTGATGCTTTTTGCTCCTCCCCCTTTCTCTCTCTCTCTCTCTCTCTCTCTTTCTCTCTCTCTCCTCTTTTGTCTTTCTCTCTCCATCTCTAAAGTGTATAAAAATTTCAAAATTTCAAAATTAATTAAAAAGAAAGGTATTAAGCTAGTGAATGTCTACTTCAGGCAGAGTGGGAGTGTTAAAATCTTTTGGGGAGCCTGACCACGTGGTGGCTCAGTAGGTAGAGCATCAGACTGGGATGCAGAGGACCCAGGTTTGAAACCTCAAGGTCACTGGCTTGAGCATGGGATCATCTGGCTTGAGTGTGGGGTCACTGGCTTGAACATGAGAACACTGAGTTGAGCCCAAAGGTCACTAGCTTGAAGCCCAAGTCAATGGCTTAAGCAAGGGGTCAATTGCTCTGCTGTATTCCCCCAGTCAAGGCACATATAAGAAAGCAGTCAATGAATAGCTAAGGAGCCACAATGAAGAATTGATGCTTCTCATCTCTCTCCCTTCTTCTCTGTCTTTTTCTGTCCCTCTCTCTGTCTTCTCTCTGTCTCTGTCACAAAATAATAAGTAAATAAATAAAAATCTCGGGGAAATAATTAGAAGTACTGTATTTTAGATTCTTTTGATTCAGTAAATTTACAATCTATTGAGAGAGAAAATCATATCATACAAGATAATTTCGTGTTTATTAGAACAGTACACCTGTCAAAATAATATATTAATGTAATAAAATATGTGTTTTCTCTGTCTTTAGAACCCACCCCACTTTTAAACACATAATGAAATATTCAACTGATTTGTAAAACAATTCAAAATAATGAGCAATTAAAAAACATGTTTGATAATAAAATTCTGGGTTTCATAAGTGAAAATGTTTTTGTTCTTTACATAAAGGATTTTCTGTTTATAAATATAATGATATATGTACACTGTAGAATAATTTAAAACACCAAAAATATACAATAAAAGGTAATACCATAAATAATTACATTATATGTGTCTAATATATCTATGTTATTATTTCTATAATTTTCAAAATTCTTATAAAAAATTTTTATCTATGTATACTGCTCACAAAAATTAGGAGATATTTCAAAATGAATATGAAGTGAAAAAAAAGCATATTGATTTTTTTATTAAACAAAATCATCAGAAAAGCAAATGACAAGTCAAAGAAAGTTGTTTGATTATGCAAATGAGATGCAAAACCAACTATTATTTAATTGGTAAAAATGCAGTATACAAAAGGCTGAAAGTACTGGAGTATACTGCACAATCCTCCAATTTTTGTGAGCAGTATATTTTTCTAATAATCATCTTTGGAATGACATTTCAAAAAAATATGTTTGTATTAAAAGATATTTCCATATTAAGCAAACTTTAGAGTAAATGTTTAATAAAAACTAAGAGACTCATTAAAATGTAATATCAGGTTTTCTGCCTGGTGATTGTAGATTGGAGGCCATCATTTTCATTTGAAAAATCCATTCATGACATTTTGTCAAAAAGCAAACAGACAAAATATAGCCCTATATAAACAAAATATAAAACTAGTAAATCTTTGAGTATAGAAAAAAATAACAACAATGTATCTTTTTTTATAAATTTTATAATTTTAATGGAGTGACATCAATAAATCAGGTTACATATGTTCAAAGAAAACATATCCAGGTTATATTGTCATTCAGTTATGTTGCATACCCATCACCCAAAGTCAGATTGTCTTCTGTCACCTTCTATCTGTTTTCATTGTGCCCCTCCCCCTCCCCCTTCCCCTCTCCCTCTCCTCCCGCCCCCATAATCACCACACTCTTGTCCATGACTCTTAGTCTCATTTTTATGTCCCACCTATGTATGGAATCATGCAGTTCTTAGTTTTCTCTGATTTACTTATTTCACTCCATATAATGCTATCAACATCCATCCATTTTGTTGTAAATGATCCGATGTCATCATTTCTTACGGCTGAGTAGTATTCCATAGTGTATATGTGCCACATCTTCTTTATCCAGTCTTCTATTGAAGGGCTTTTTCGTTGTTTCCATGTCTTGGCCACTGTGAACAATGCTGCAATGAACATGGGGCTGCATGTGTCTTTACATATCAATGTATATGAGTTTTGGGTGTATATGCCCAGTAGAAGGATTGCTGGGTCATAAGGTAGTTCCATTTTTAGTTTTTGAAAAACAACCATACTTTCTTCCATAATGGTTGTATTACTTTACATTCCCACCAACAGTGGATTAGGGTTCCTTTTTCTCCACAGCCTCTCCAACACTTGCTATTACCTGTCTTGTTGATAATAGCTAATCTAACAGGTGTGAGGTAGTATTGCATTGTAGTTTTGATTTGCATTTCTCTAATAACTAAATAAAATGAGCATCTTTTCAAATATCTGTTGGCCATTTGTATTTTTTTCTGGGAGAAGTGTCTGTTCATGTCCTCTTCCCATTTTTTTTATTATTATTATTATTTTTTTTTTTTGTATTTTTCTGAAGCTGGAAACGGGGAGAGACAGTCAGAAAGACTCCCGCATGTGCCCAACCGGGATCCACCTGGCACACCCACCAGGAGGCGACGCTCTGCCCACCAGGGGGCAATGCTCTGCCCCTCCATGGTGTCGCTCTGTTGCAACCAGAGCCACTCTAGCGCCTGGGGCAGAGGCCAAGGAGCCATCCCCAGCACCTGAGCCATCTTTGCTCCAATGGAGCCACGCTGCGGGAGGGGAAGAGAGAGACAGAGAGGAAGGAGAGGGGGAGGGGTGGAGAAGCAGATGAGTGCTTCTCCTGTGTGCCCTGGCCAGGAATCGAACCCGGGACTTCTGCACGCCAGGCCGACGCTCTACCACTGAGCCAACCGGCCAGGGCTCTTCCCATTTTTTTATTGGATTGTTTGTTTGTTTGTTGTTGAGTTTTATGAGTTCTTTGTATATTTTGGATATTAGACCCTTACTGAGCTGTTGTTTGAAAATGTCATCTCCCATTTTTTGGCTGTCTGTTTATTTTGTTGTCAGTTTCTGTTGCTGTGCAAAAACTTCTTAGTCTGATGTAGTCCCAATCATTTATCTTTGCCTTCACTTCTCTTGCCTTTGGAGTCAAATTCATAAAATGCTCTTTAAAACCAAGGTTCATGAGTTTAGTACCTATGTTTTCTTCTATATACTTTATTGTTTCAGGTCTCATATTTAGGTCTTTGATCCATTTTGAATTAATTTTAGTACAAGGGGACAAGCTGTAGTCAAATTTCATTCTTTTGCATGTGGCTTTCCAGTTTTCCAAGCCCCATTTGTTGAAGAGGCTTTCTTTTCTCCATTGTGTGTTGTTGGCCCCTTTATGTGGTTTTATTTCTGGACTTTCTATTCTGTTCCATTGGTC
Source organism: Saccopteryx leptura (assembly GCF_036850995.1). Lineage (NCBI taxonomy): Eukaryota > Metazoa > Chordata > Mammalia > Chiroptera > Emballonuridae > Saccopteryx > Saccopteryx leptura. The sequence continues at coordinate 174,248,947 of NC_089504.1, read as the reverse complement.
TGAGTGTCTATTTTTCTGCCAATACCATGCTGTTTTCATTGTCGTGGCTCTATAATATAATTTGAAGTCAGGTATTGTAATGTCCCCAACATTATTCGTTTTCCTTAAGATTGCTTTGGCTATTTCGGGTTTTTTTATGGTTCCATATAAATCTGATGATTTTTTGTTTCATTTCTGTAAAAAATGTCATTGGAAGTCTGATGGGAATTGCATTAAATTTGTATATTACTTTGGGTAATATTGTCATTTTGATTATATTTATTCTTCCTATCCAAGAACAAGAAATATTTTCCCATTTCATAGTACCTTTTTCGATTTTCCTCAACAATGCTTTGTAGTATTTGTTATATAGGTCCTTTACATTCTTTGTTATGTTTATTCCTAGGTATTTTTTTGTTGTTGTTGCAATCGCGAAGGGGATTATTTTTTTGAGTTCATTTTCTAATTTTTCGTTGCTGGCATATAAAAAGGCTATGGACTTTTGTATATTAATTTTGTATTCTGTGACCTTACTGTATTGGTTTATTCTTTCTAGTAATCTTTTTGTGGAGTCTTTGGACTTTTCAATGTATAAGATCATATCATCTGCAAAAAGTGAAACCTTTACCTCTTCTTTTCCAATATGGATGCCTTTTATTTCTTTATCTTATCTGATTGCTCGGGCCAGAACTTCTAACACCACATTAAGTAAGAGTGGAGAGAGTGGACAACCCTGTCTTGTTCCTGATTTAAGGGGGAAAGTCTTCAGTTTTATGCCATTTAATATGATGTAGCTGATGGTTTATCATAGATGGCCTTTATTATGTTGAGATATTTTTCTTCTATACCCATTTGGTTGAGTGTTTTAAACATAAAATAATGTATTTTATCGAATGCCTTTTCTGAATCTATTGATAGGATCATATGGTTTTTGTTCTTTGTTTTGTTGATATGCTATATTATGTTAACCGTTTTACGTATGTTGAACCATCCTTGTGATTCGAGGATGAATCCTACTTGATCATGATAAATTGGTTTTTTTTAACGTATATTCAATTTGCTAGTATTTTGTTTAGTATTTTAGCATCTATATTCATTAGAGATATTGATCTTTTTTTGTGCTGTTCTTGCCAGGTTTTGGTGTGAGGGTTATGTTGACCTCATAAAATGTGTTTGGAAGTATTGCTTCTACAATTTTTTGGAAGACTTTGAGTAGAATAGAAACCAAGTCTTCTTTGATGTTTGATAGAATTCACTAGTATAACCGTCTGGGCCTGGACTTTTATTTTTGGGGAGGTTTTTAATAGTTTTTTTTTTTATTTTCTCCTTGCTAATTGCTCTGTGTATGCTTTCTGCTTCTTCATGAATCAGTCTAAGAAGGTTGTATTGTTCTAGGAATTTATCCATTTCTTCTAGATTGTTGAATTTGGTAGCATGTATTCAATAGTTTTCATAGTATTCTACAATAATTCTTTGTATATCTATGCTGTCTGTGGTGATTTCTCCTCTTTCATTTTGGATTTTGTTTCTATGAGTCCTTTCTCTTTTTTCCTTGGTGAGTCTTTCCAAGGGTTTATCAAATTTTTTTATCTTTTCAAAGAACCAGCTCCTTGTTCTATTAATTTTTTCTATAGTTTTTCTGTTCTCTATTTTATTTATTTCTGCTCTGATTTTATTATTTCCTTTCTTCAGCTAGTTTTGGGTTGTCTTTGTTCTTCTTTTTCTAGTTCCTTAAGGTGTGAAGTTAAGTGGTTTACTTGGGCTTTCTCTTGTTTGTTCATATGGGCCTGAAGTGATATAACCTTCCCTCTTATTACTGCTTTTGCTGCATTTCATAAATTCTGATATGTCGTATTGTCATTTTCATTTGTCTGTATATATGTTTTGATTGCTGCACTTATTTTTTCTTTGACCCACTCATTTTTTAAAAGTATTTTGTTTAGTTTCCACATTTTTGTGGGGGTTTTTTTCTTTTCTTTTTTTTTTTTTGCAGTTGAATTCTAGTTTCAAGGTTTTATGATCAGAAAATATGCTTGGTACAAATTCAATTTTTTTTAATTTACTGATGTTATTTTTATGGCCCAATGTATGGTCAATTCTTGAGAATGATCCATGTACACTAGAGAAAAATGTATACTCTGTCACTTTGGGATGAAATGTCCTGTACATGTCTATCATATCCATGTGCTCTAGTGTTTTTTTTAAGGCCAATATATCTTTATTGATTTTCTGTTTGGATGAATGATCTAGAGCCGTCAGCAGTATATTGAGGTCTCCAAGTATGATTGTATTTTTGTCAGGTTTTGTTTTTAGGTCAATCAGTAGCTGTCTTATGTATTTTGGTGCTCCTTGTTTTGATGCATATATATTAAGAATTGTTATGTCTTCTTGATTCAGTGTCACCTTAATTATTATGAAATGACCATTTTTGTCTCTGATTACTTTTGCTGTCTTATAGTCAGCATTATTAGATATGAGTATTGCTACACCTGCTCTTTTTTTTGGATGTTATTTGCTTGGAGTATTGTTTTCAAGCCTTTCACTTTTAATTTGTTTTTATCCTCGTTGCTTAGATATATTTCTTGTAGGCATCATATAGGTGTATTTTCTTTTTTAATCCATTCTGCTACTCTGTATCTTTTTATTGGTGAGTTTAATCCATTTACATTTAGTGTAATTATTGACACTTGAGGATTCCTTATTGCCATTTTATAAATTGCTTTCTGTTAGTTTTGTATCTTGTTTGAGTCTTCTCTTTTGTTTTTTTATCATTTGTTTTTGTTTGGTTATAGTCCATACTTTTTAAAGCTGTTACTACCTTTTTTAAGTCATGTGCTTGTGTGGTGGTATTTTCAGGGTTGGTTATCATTAAGTAATGAAAAGGGTACCTACCATGTTCATTGTAGTACATTATCTCATGAGTGCTTCTGCACTCCATCCTCCTTTGCTACTGTTAATCTGTCCTCTGCCCCCCCTTTTTTTGTTTTTGTTGTCACAATTTAAATTTGGTTTTATTGTGTTCTTGGTGGAGTTTTTACTAGTGATTTTGTTTTGTTTTGTTCTTTGAATCTGGTTGGAAAACCCTCTTTAATATTTCCTGAAGTGGGGGTTTTCTGATGATAAGTTCCCTCATCTTTTCTGTGTCTGTTTTTATTTCTCCTACGTATTTGAAGGATAGCTTTGATGGCTATAGTATTCTTGGCTGAAAGTTGCTCTCTTTCAGAACTTTAGATATTGGGGTCCACTCTCTTCTAGCTTGTAGAGTTTCTGCTGAGAAATCTGATGATAATCTAATAGGCCTTCCTTTATATGTTGTATTCTTCTTTTCCCTGGCTGCCTTGAGAATTTTTTCTTTGTCATTGGTTTGTGCCAATTTCATTATGATGTGCCTTAGAGTAGGTTTGTTGGGGTTAAGAAAACTCGGTTTTCTGTTTGCTTCTTGAATTTGAGGCTTTAGTTCTTTCCACAGGCTTGGGAAGTTCTTATCTATTATTTGTTTGAATATGTTCTCCATTCCATTTTCTCTCTCTTCTCCTTCTGATGTACCTATTATTCTTATGTTAGTCTTTTTGATGGAGTCAGAGAATTCCTGTAGGGCTTTCTCATTTTTTAAATTTTTGAGTCTCTCTCTTCTTCTCTCTGTTGTGCCTCAAGTTGCTTGTCTTCAATGTCACTAATCCTATATTTTATCTGGCCTGTTCTATTAGCTAAGCTTTTTACCTCATTTTTCAGTTCATGAATTGAGTTTTTTATCTCTGTTTGATTTGTTTTCATAGTTCCAATTTCCTTGGTATTCTTTGTGTTCATTGAGTTGTTTCTTGAGCTCCCTAAATTGCCTTTCTGTTTTTTTTTAATATTTCTGAGTATTTTTAGGATTTCTATTTTAAATTCTCTGTCATTTAACTCCAAGGTTTCCAATCTGTTAAATTTTTTCTCCATAGATTTTTCCTCAACTCTCTGTGCTACATCTCTGTATTTTGTATCCATGATATTCAATTTTCTTTTCCTTAATGACATCTGAGGGTGGTTTTGTAAATAGCACTAATGAGAATTAATAAAGAATAAAAAGTAAAAAAGTAAAAAAAATATTTTTAATTTCTTCTCTTCTTTTTCTTTCCCTTCCTCCTTGAGAAAATACTGAGAAAAACTGTGAATTATACTGTACTAAATGGAACAAAAACTACCTATAATAGAGGGCCTGAGTAGGGAAGAACTGATAAAGGCACAAAAAAGGAGGTAGGGACCCACAAAATGCAAAAAAGGAAAAAAATTGGATCTAGAATAAAATGATTTGCTTATAAATGATGGTCGACTGAGAGATATAATCAAAGGGATAAGAGGTAAACAGGAAAAGAAAAAAAAATTGAATTAAGTGGATCAAAAACTATATAAAATGGAGAGCTGGGGTTGGGGGGAATGCTAATGAGCTAAAAAGCAAAGTAAAAAGCACACAAAATGCCACAAAGAAAAAATTTGTGTCCCAAATAAAATAATTTGTTAGTGAGGATTGAATGGAAGGAAAAGTAAAGGAGAAAAAAAAACTAAGAGAGAGGGAGAAAAAACAAAAACGGGAAAAAGAAAAGAAAAAAGAGAGAGAGTTAAGGGTTTTGGAGTGTAACCCTCATAGAGAGAAAGGAATAAAAAAAGAAAAAAAATGGGAAATGTAACACCTGTGGGTAATATAGTTCAAGATGAAGAGAAAAGAATAAGATGGGAAGAGAATAAAAGGACCAAGGTAGAAGAAAAATAATAATAATAAAGAAGATAAAAGAAAAATAATAAAGTGGAAAAAGTTATAAAGTCTGTGGATTTTTCTTGATTTTGAGAGGTTATCTTCTTCATTTTACTTTCCTCTCCCTCTTCCTAGTCAGTGACTCTGTACCCCAGGCTCTGCCCCTGTGGCACACTTAGGTAGAGATTTGCAGTTGTTGAGTCTCTATGGCAATGTCATATACTACACTTCAGTCTCATTGATAGTCGGGGCTTGTTAGCATTTGCAGGCTCCAACAATGGGAGAGTCCGTTTTCCTGGAGCCTCTCTCCTAGTCTCTCCTTCCTGAATTAGCAGCCTGATGATCCAGCTACGAGGTAGCCACTGCCTCTGCCTGGAGAGTAAAAGGCTCAAAAAGCTGGCAAATCCCCACTCTATCCCCACTCAGCACAGGCTTCTGGGTAAGGCTCTGTCAGTCAGAACCACCAGCATAATCAGACAGAGCTGTGAACCAATTGCTCTCAAAGTGCCTTTCTATGAGCCTCCAAGTGTGTCTAGTATGCCTCAGCACTCTGTGGGACCACTCTCCCCAGGGTTTTTGCACTTTGTAACTTGTTTTGTCTGGGAAGAAGATGCCCTAGTTGCTGCCTGCAGAACAGGAGGTCTAAAAAGCTGTCAAGTCCCTCTTTTTCATGTACAGCCCTGAGTATGACAGCTCTGCCAATCAGAGCCATCAGCTTAAGCAGGTAGGGGGGCGTGTTGACTTCTGTTCAGTTCCTCAAATATATCTAGTTAAATTTGCCTTAGCGTTCCATGGGATTGTTTCCTGCAGGCTTCTTCCTTGTTAAAAAGCCTACAGCCTATCCTGTCCAACTTCTGCAGTGTTCTCTGAGGTTTGTTTTGCAGGAATGTGTTTTTCACCCTGGCTGACAAGAAGTTGCCCCCGCACCTACGTGCATAGCAAGAGGCACTAAAAAATATCACGTCTCTTGTCTTAGATCGCTGATCTTAGAGAGACCTTGTCAGTTAGAGCCATGTAAGTCAGTTGGGAGGTGAGCAGACTGTGGGTTAAGCTAATTTCAGCCATTAAATCAACAGATCTGCTCCAGAAACAGAGAGCAAGCTGCTTGCATGCCCCTCCCCCTAGCGCTTCTGTATTTTTTCTTCCCCGGGGTTGTTAGTCTGAATGGCTGGGTGAGGCACCCCGCTCACCCTGGAGAAGTTCGGACATAGGAAAGTTCACTTTTGTGCACTCCCCGCACACTGCTGAGGGTGCAGGGACCACACTGAGACTCTGGTCACAGCCCACGCAGAGGCCTCTGACCCTGTTCCTCTGTCCAGGAACACAGGTGCCCACTCCTGGGGCACTAGGAGGAACCTCTTGCATACTATCTGTGCTTGCCGACCAGGATATCGGGTGTGATGGCGGCTGCCGCTTGCCCGCCTTTGCCAGGGTCTGGCGCAGGTGTTAGCTTGCATGGGCTGAGTCACCGCAGGCACATTCTTTCCTTGGCTTGGATGCCTGTGCTGCAGCCCAGCTCCCTCCATGTCCCCAGCCCCTACTCTCTCTCAGTTTCAAGTGAAAGCAGCCCTTGCTCATGTTAATGAGAAAGGTGGAGTGTTTCTTTCTCCATCTTATTTCCTACAGGGATGATTATATAGTTAGTCAATTTTTTGCTCAATCATACCTTCATGTTCAGTATGTGGGACTTCCAGACGCTCCAACGATAGATTTTTCTGTCACTGGTTGAAGAACTTGTTGAAATTTTGGGGAGAGGTATCGGGAGCACTCCTCACAGTGCCATTTCTCTGATGTCACTTCTCCAACAATGTATCTTTATTAAACTGTTATATATTAACAAGAAAATATAACATGACAAGAATATGGCTTTATTCATAAAATCAACTTTAGCCATGGCTTCAGAAAGCTATATGAACAATTTGAAATAAATTACAGGAATAAATCATTTTTGAATGCACCGAAAGTTCTGCAGTGAAAAACAAGAACATATGAGGAAAGAAAAGGTGTAAACTGCTTGGGGTTACTTAATCCTTCAAGTGGAGAGTCCTGTGAATTTCATTGATATTATATCACTCTCATTAACATTTTTCTTCATTGGCTACTGTATTGTGATTGGCATTCTATACAAGACAGTGTTATGTTTTAAAATGTTGGTAAACCAAGCCCAGGATTTAAATTTTAGTAGTGATTTCTTATAGTGGTATATAAATAAAGGTCTGAAAAAAAGACATATAAATCAAACAAGTGTTTCCACAATACTTCTATAGGGCAAATCATGGAATTGTTTTCTTAAAACTTTCATGATCTCTGTCCTCTCAAATTCTAGAAAATAAAATTACTGAAATTTTTGTACTGTTTTCTTAAACTGTTGGAAGTCTAAATAGGAGCAGAAAGAATGTGTACTTTAACCCTATACAGTTAAGACATCTAACTTACCCAATATCTGGCTTTTTGGATTTAACCTCATTGTTACCTAAAATCTGAACTCTGCCTACTAGCACTGAACATGATTGGGTTCTAAAGATCCACCTATATAACCTGACTGGTGGTCATGCAGTGTATAGAGCATTGACCTGGTATGCTGAGGTCCTCGGTTTGAAAACCTGAGGTCTCTGGTTTGAGTGCAGACTCATCTAGCTTGAGCACAACCTTCACCAGAGCAAGGGGTCACTAGCCTGAGCATGGGATCATAAACATGATGTCATGTTTGCTGGCTTGAATCCTAAGGTTGCCGGCTTGAGCAAGAGGTCACCGTTTCGCTGATACCTCCTGGTCAAGGCACATATGAGAAAGCAATCAATGAACAACTAAGGTGCTGCAACAATGAGTTGATGTTTCTCATCTCTCTTCCTCTTCTCTCTCTCTCCTCCCCTCTTTCTCTCTCCTCTTTCTCGTGCTAAATAAATATCCACTTATTTTTTCATCATACTCATGCTCACCTTATTTCTCATCTTGAGTCTGCTTAATTATGGTTTAACCTACATAATAAACTCTGACCCAATGTCAGCTAATTCTGGTACCAGTTCTATAAAGCTACCCTTCTATAATTCTACCCTTACAATTTCAAAAGAAAAGTTGAGGAAAGAATATAAGGCTGGTAAAGGAGTATATTTTTTCTGGAATTTTTTTGGTATTTTCAGATGAATGATATACAGTTAAATCTCATTTCAGCTCTAATTATCTCAGATGTTATTAATGCCAATTCAAGGTAGATACAGTCTTTCCACCATTCAACTATAGGTGATTGTGGTAATCATTAGAATAATTAAAAATTAAATCTCTCTTTTATTCTGAAATAATTTAAGACTAATGATAATACTATTTGTCTTCACAGAAGACACAATTTTAAAATAGGGACAGATCTTGGGTTGGAATCACAGGGCTCAACTGATGGTGTCTTAACATGACAGATACAAAAATTGACCCATGCTATGAGATTTATTAGGTTCATATATGCCAGAATATTCACTGTTTGATTTATAAGAGTAAGTAAAGAAAAAGGCATCAGATCCAAAGCCCAAATGATGTTATCATAGGCAAATAAAAAACATTTTTTTATTAATTTTAATGCAGTGACATTGATAAATCAGGGTACATATGTTCCGAGAAAACATCTCCAGATTATTTTGACCTTTGATTATGCTGCATACCCCCCACTCAAAGTCAAATCGTCCTCCGTCACCTTCTATCTGGTTTTCTTTGTGCCCCTACCCTCCTTTCACACCCTCCCTCTCCTTCCTCGCCCCCTCCCCACCCCTCTACCCCACTCCCTGTTACCATCACATTCTTGTCCATGTCTCTGAGTCTCATTTTTATGTCCCATCTATGCATGGGTTCATGTAGTTCTTAGTTTTTTCTGATTTACTTATTTTACTCCGTATAATGTTATCAAGGTCCATCCATGTTATTGTAAATGATCCGATGTCATCATTTCTTATTGTTGAGTAGTATTCCATAGTATATATATGTACCAAAGCTTTTTAATCCACTTGTCCTCTGTCAGACACTTGGGCTGTTTCGAGATCTTCACTATTGTGAACAATGCTGCTATAAACATGGGGGTGCATTTCTTCTTCTGGAACCATTCTATGGTGTCCTTGGGATATATTCCTAAAAGTGGGATGGCTGGGTCAAAAGGCAGTTCGATTTTCAATTTTTTGAGGAATCTCCATACTGTTTTCCACAGAGGCTGCATTTATAAAGAACTTGTAAATCTCAACACCAGAAAGACAAACAATCCAATCAAAAAATGGGCAAAAGAAATGAATAGACACTTCTCCAAAGAGGATATACAGATGACCAATAGGCATATGAAAAAATGCTCAACATCATTAATCATTAGAAAAATGCAAATTAAAACCACAATGAGATATCACCTCACACCAGTTAGAATGGCGCTCATCAACAAAACAACACAGAATAAGTGCTGGCGAGGATGTGGAGAAAAGGGAACCCTCCTGCATTGCTGGTGGGAATGCAGACTGGTGCAGCCTCTGTGGAAAAACATTTTTTGAGTCTCAGTTGACTCTTTGGTAAAATGTAGATAATATTGTGTGGTCTATCTAGATCAATAAGTCATTATTAAGCAGGCAAAAAATGCCCTGACCAGTTGGCTCAATAGATACAGTGTCAGCCCAGCATGCGGACATCCCAGGTTCAATACTTAGCCAGGGCACACATGAGAAGTGACCATCTGCTTCTCTTCTCCTCCTTCTCTTCCTCTTTCCCTGTGGCAGCCAATTGCTTGATTGGTTCGAACATCAGCCCAAGACAGGGTTGCTAGGTGAATCCTGGTCAGGATGCATATGAGAGTCTGTCTCACTATCTCCCCTCCTCTCACTTAAAAAAATAAAATAAGATATAATAAGAAGGCAAAAATAAAAACTATAATAAAAAATAAAATAAAAAAGGCAAAAAATATGGTTTTAAATATATTAGATGAAAAATGATATATTGAAAAAGAATTGTTTGACATGCCAGGTTGTCATCGAACTATTCTCCATTGTGTCTGTAGGTAAACATTCATTTGCTTACTACTATAAATAAAATATGTTTTGTAAAAGATCTCTTACATGAAACAGCCTTATGAAATGCCCCCCCCCCCCCGTGTTTATTTAGAATAAGGGCAAAAAGAGTAAACTATTATGTGTTTTCACTACATATTTCCCAAAAAGTTATGAAAAAGAGGTAGGGAAATATTAGATAGTCTAAAAAGAAATAAAAATATATCTCACCAATGTTTACATTAATTGTATAAATATGTTATCAAAGAGTTTTTATATAATGATATATTTTGTTTTAATGCCATCCTGTCATAAGAACATGAGTTAAAAATAATATACCACCAGTGTGCTACTCGGTTCATCTCAAGTATGTCCATGTGCCCAAATATACATTTATTTTTAATCCAAGAAAAATAGAAGTTAATCTTCCTACTGCTGTGACCGTTTCCAGTAACTTGTAGCCTATTTCTTCTTCCTAGAAAGATGAATTGGACTTGCATTTCTATTGTTTGAAATGGTTTCCCTCTGTATTAGGAGACAATTTGCAATAAACCTTTGCAATTTCCTAGTTCTAGCTTGTAACACTATATTTCTTTGGAGATAATAAGAGTATTACATAAATACAATTTTTTGGTAAGCTTATAGCAATTTAAAATCATCTATATAATTTGTTTTTAATAAAAAATGTTTAAAGTTATGTCATGAAGTTGATATAACTTCTTAGATTAAAAAAAATTATTTTGTGTAATGCTTTGTGATATATCTGCTTTCATAATCATTAGTGGCACATCTGGCCAAAACTACTCTCCACATATTGGTTGCTGAAAAGTAAGTTTATACAAACCATGACTGATAATTAGGTGGAATGTTATAAAGTGTTCAGTTATCCATTGCCATGTAAAATGTCCATGTGGGCTTGTCAGTATAGTTTTTGAAATGTAACAAATAGAGATCCTTACTTTGACTTACTTTGTGGACAGATGGCATGAGTAGGACTAAGTAATGCATTGGGCTATCCCTGCACTTGTCCAGATTTATTTATAGCATACAAACCTTCCTCCAATGGCTGATTATCTGCTTCATTTAATAGGAAGAAAATTAACCTCTGCTTTCTGTGCTGATGACTCCGCAGGTAGCATACTACTAATGCAAAATTGTATATATTCCAGAAAGGGAATGATCTTCAAATCTAGTAAGACATATTAAAGACTTAAACTGGCCTGACCAGGTGGTGGTGCAGTGGATAGAGCATCAGACTAAGACATAGAGAACCCAGGTTTGAAACCCTGAGGTGGCTGGCTTGAGGGTTGGATCATAGATGTGAGTCCATGGTCGCTGGCTTGAGCCCAAAGGATACTGGCTTGAAGCCCAAGGTTGCTGGCTTGAGTCCTAGGTCGCTGGACTATAGCATCCTGGTCAAGGCACATATGAGAAAGCAATCAATGAACAACTAAAGTTCCGGAATAAGGAATTGATGCTTCTCATCTGTCTCCCTTCCTGTCTGTCTGTTCCTATCTGTCCCTGTCTGTGTCTCTCTCTGTCTCTGTCATAAATAAATAAATAAATACATACATACATATTGATACATACATACATACATACATACATACCTAAATTGTTTTATTGGACCCAAGGGATAGAAGCAATTTTTAGTCCACTAGTTAAAATAATTAAGTTTGGAAAAAAGAATGAAAGTATTTAATTTCCTGGCATAACCAAAAGAGAGTGATATTTTAAGTAACATTTTCACATAATTCTATACATTTGCAAGTCTTGTAATGTATCCATTTTTGGAAAAAAAAAGAAAGGTTCAGTGCAGTAAAGGAGATATTTTAACTCCAAATTCTAAGTATCACTTACTTTTTAATTGAAAAAAAATCCCCAAAGAACACACTATGAGCTAGGAAGCATAATTTTAAATATAGAAGGCATAATTTTTTTTTGCAACACAAAGTTTACTGACACAGATTAAAATATTTTATAGTTTCAATTACTTTAATTAGGGCTGTTTTGATGTAATTACATATCTTAATTCTTTCAAAAAACCATAATATGGGAAATATACTTGGTACCACAATTTTACTCTTTAGACAAATAAACTATTTAGAAGCATTACTATAGTAGTTATTTGTAGAAAATGTATATTTATAAATCACAAATGGCACTGGAAATCAACATGCAAGAAAACCCCAAAAAACAAAAATAAATTTAAAAAATCCAAAGAATCTAGACACAGACCTTACAGTTTTCACAAAATGTATTTTAGTATGGATCAGGAATCTGAAAGTAAATGGCAAAACTGTAAAACTTCTAGGAGAAAACTTAGGAGAGAAATCTAGATGATTTTGGATTTGGCAATGAATTTTCAGTTATAACATCAGAAGCAAAATCTATAAAAGAAAAATTTGATAGGTGAAAATTTCTTAAATTTAAACACTTCAGCCCTGCAAAAGACACTCGATAAAGAATGAGAAGACAAGCCAGAGACTGAGAGAAAATTTTGCAGATGACACATCTGGTAAAGTAAGTACATTTCTTTACAATATCCAAAGAATTCCTAAAACCCAATAATTAGAAAACAAACAATCCACATATAAACAATCTGACTAGATCCTTCACCAAAGAAAATATACAGATGGCATATAAGCCCATGTAAAGATGCTTAATGTCATATGTCATTAAGGAATTGCAAAATGAAACAATAGAATATCACCACACACCTATTAGAATGAATAAAATAAAAAACACTGACAACACCAAATGCTGGTGAGCATATAGAGCCAAAGACTCCAAAATAAAGTCAGTTCATTTAAAAATGGGTTAAATTAGGAATAAGCAAAACTAAATTTAGACAGAATAAGTTTCAATCTAGACCAATACATGCCTATTAATAAAAAGCTCTTCCAAAAGTAAAATCACACAGATTTTGTCACAGTTAATATAAAAAAAAATAGAGATTCAAGGTCAGTAAAATCTATTCAATCTTATTTTGTGCTTTGGGTGAAAAAGCAACATGGAATTTCAGTTACCTATATGTATCAATATAAGGAAGATAAACCATGTGACTTATTATATGAACTCCTGTATTTATTAACTCAAATACGAACACATACACACACATGTTGTTAAATGATCTAGAAAAAGAAACAAAAAGTGAAAGAGCAATTATAAGGTAATTAGCACATTAATTAGCACACTAGACAGATTTAAGAGCCTTCCATTAAAGGGAAATTGGACAAAAATAATCAGACATTTTAATTTATTGCTGAGCTGTAAGGATGTAAGGAAAATTATTAAGATTATTTGATTTAGAAATATATATTTGATTTAGAAATATGTGCCCCCATTAAAATGATTTAGAAATATAGAACGGGGCACAATGATTTATAAACATGTTCAATAAATGGGGATGCCTATGGAAAATCCTTTTGATTGCCAGAAAGATGGTTAAACTGTTGTCAGAATGCAGTGTCCCAGGCCCTGAACAAACACAGAGGCAAATCCTCTTTGGTGAGGGAACTACCCTGCTAAATAAGCCAAGTCCTAGCTTGGCTAAAAGGACAAAAATGTTCAGGTATAGATTCTTATAAACTATATATTCTAACAATAGTGCACAGAATAAAAAAAATTGAGTGTAAAATTCTCTTAAATAAATAAAATCACAAAAATGAGCAGACCAAGCTATAATCACAAACAACTAGATTTGGAAAAGCACTAAATGGAAAGCCTTAGGATTGGGAAAGGTTGTGTGTGTGTGTGTGTGTGTGTGTGTGTGTGTGTGAATTTATATACACATATAATTAGATATAAAATTAGATACATAAAATTAGAAATAACTGATGCTAAAATTGGTGAATTGGAAAGTGTATGTGAAGAATTTGATTTTAAGAGGGAAGGAATAGAAGAGCAGGAACAAAGAGCAAAACTAAATTTCTTGTTTCACAGTTTTGACTCTAGAAAAATGTAAATGCTTTTTAAATATCATAAAATAAAAATAGAAAAAAAATTTTAATTGACTTTAATGTATTATTACTTAGGTGAATTAAATTAAATAGTACATTCTGTTTGTTTGGAAACAGAGTATCTGCTTTATTTTCCAGCCAAATTGAGTTGGAAAAGAGAGGAAAAACAAGTTCTGATGATACCTTTACCATTGGGTCACAGAAACTGCCAAAAAACTTCACTGTCGAAAGGAGCAGACCTTTTTCTGAATGCAAAATTCAGAAAGTGAGTCTGAGAACAAGTGGTAAGACTGGGAAATGAACTTACTACAAATTGAGGCTAATGGAGAAAAGACTACAGCGGCACAGCAAAAGTCCTGACGGCTTCAGAAAAATCCCCCAAAATAAATTTTCACACTGAGGATTATACTGAAAACAATCTGCTGAAAGTAGAATCCAAGTTGAATAGGCAGAATCATTGATGGTTTAAAGGAAAAAAAATGGAGACAAGGTGTTAGAGAACACAGGTCTCAGAACAGTGCAAGTGGCGGCACCAACAATCATTGTTTTACCCTGTGTGATGTAAACAGTTCAGAGCCGCCTACACAATCCTCAATTCCAACCTAACAAACTCATTTAAACAGGAATAACATAGAATTGCTAATATCAAAATGGTATTTAAAAAAACAAGAAAATTATCTAAATGATAAAGGCACAACAGAAAAATAGGACAATAGCTAGAAAAGAAGTGTGACTTATTATAATAAAATGAGCTATAGAGAAATTAGCTTTATATAAGTAAAATCACGGGAAAAGCTGTGGCCTGAAGATGGGTGGTAAATCTTGAATATAAATTAAGCATTAAGACTAAATAAGAGGAGGAAAATATCCTAGAGTGGTATGTTAGTATTAGATATAGCTGTACAGGTATAATACAATTAACAAGAATTGGGAGAGAACATGATAATAAATATATCTCAATATTGATTAAGATAACACAGAAGCAAAGATAAATATTTAACGTTGTGAAGCCCTCCCTTTCATTCCACAAGTCCCCCAAACTTATTCTCTCCTCACTCCCTCCCTGCTCTCAGCAGACAACTTCCTAGCCACAACTTTTCTTTTAAATCTTTATTATTCCTCTAACAGCTACTTGAAGAGTACATTTTCTACTTGCAAGATGAGTCTAACAAATGTGTTTGGAGAGGCCTACTTCCAGCCCTCTCTCCTAATACCCTCCCCCACCCTACATACCCCCCCACATTCTCTCAGGTATTCTCTGATTATTTATAGTGTATCACAGAAGTACCTTGTCTTATACCCCTTGGTTATGCCTTTTTATGATTTTAGTTTTTTAATATATGTATAAACTTTTGTCAATCTTTTTTACTATAATCAAGCATTAAGATTTAAAACTATTATTTGTATTATATGATAGTGGCACATTAAACTTACAAAATTATTAATGAATAAAAAATTCTTTTGTTACTAGTCTGTCTCATAATTCTTTATTAAGTTGATGTATTGTAAGATATCTATGCAAAAATGTTATGTGATGGGTTTTTATTTAAAAATATAATGTGTGTAATAAACAGTAAGTAGAATATATTTGACTTTGGAATAAAAGTAGTCTAATTCACAGAGATTTTTGGTGCTGGCTAGTTGATCATGGTATCCTTAAAAGAGAAGTAGTCTAAATTTTTACTGGATCTTTTTAAGTAAAAAAGTTTTAGGCTGTATGAACAGAAGCCTAAATTGAATCTCCAGCACAGAGTCATGGTTCCTTAATCAAGTCCCAATCTAAGCCAGTTTACAGACCCAGAATCACTTGAATGAAGGGTAAGTCTGTTCCCTTTGTGTATTTGTGTGTGTGTGTGTGTGTGTTATACTCTAGAACATACGTATGTGGTCCCAAATATGTTTATGAAGTAAATCATATATATGTATATATATGCTTTATTTCTAATATTTAAGTTCCCTTTGTGTAGCTGAGATAATGTATAATAATATATAATAACCAAACAAGGAAAATTATAAAATGCATGATGCTTTATGTTAGGTGAACTGTAAACCCAAAGCTATTCCAGCTTTGCATTCACTGAGAAGATAAAAGACACAGAAAAGGGAAATGCCCTCACTATTCAAACCTCAGCTTTTCTCGCTGAAAATTGATAAGGAAAAATGGGACAAAGGTTTATTTATTAGATGATTTTAAGGATCAAAAGAAAATATGAAAGTTGGAAAGATGGTAATTCTATAATCAATCACAGACACTGCTACTTCAGAGATAACTTTATAGATTTTAATCTATTATTAGGTGAAAATTAATTGAGGTCTTAGGTATGCAAATTTTATTTGCTTTTCTACATTATGGGCATTGTTTGTGTTCACATGTGTTTGAAAAAAATAGTTTAATTACATGTGTGGTTTTATATATCCTGGACTCTTAACAGTCTGAGGTATTTTATATAAATCAAGGGTGTTGCTCTGATAAGACTGAGGTTTTGATGTCATTTACATAATTATTCTTTATAGAAAATCTCTAAGGAAGTGCTGTCCAATAGAAATTTCAGGGATGATAGAAGATAGAAATTCCCTGGATCTGTGCTGTCTGACACTGCAGCCTCTAGTGACAGGTAGCTATTAAGCACTTAAAATGTGGCTAGTGAGACTGAGATTTAAAGTTTTTTAATTTATTCAAATATAATGTTAAATATCCACTGTGGCCTGTGGCTATTGATCCATATTAGTGTACTTCTCAGTCTATAGGGGTGAATGTACAATTGTACATAGTAAATAAACTATTTCAGAAGTACCTACCATTCTGTGTACTACATAGAATGTAAACGAAAGAATGCCATTTTCAAAGTTTTGTTTTAATTAGTCAAACACTAAGCCCAACCCACTCACCACCACACACTTCACACATGTCACACTTATTCACAGTCAATAATTCCAGCTATCATGTAAAATTCTTGTGACACATGAGTTTTTCTTAAAATATGTAAGTTAATTGAGTTGCAAATAAATGTGGTCCCTAATTAATGACAGAAATATTTTTTTCATCACTGGTATCTTTGATATAGTTATCACATATACCAATTCAGAGCAGTGACATATTTCTTTCAACATCATTTCCTGCACCAAACTATCTTCTTGAAATTATTTTAATCTTAAGATATTAGTCGCACGTGTATGGTGGATTTACCCTATTATTTGTCTAGCCACAGGTTCATCTCTGGTTCCCTCTGTTGTAATTATTGCATAAAAGCAAATTATGCTGCTGAAACCCCAAGGCTGTAGTCACCTCTAGCATGAGTTCTTACGGAGGTAACTCATTTTGGAGATTCAGTCTGTGATGATGGATTAAAGGGGTTTAACCTGACATACTTAAGGGTTCAAATCTTTGCCCATGGCTTTTTAAGTATAATGTACTGTCCAATTAACTATTCCTACTATTTATTGCTGTGGCATTGTTTGTATGCCTAAGAATAATATGTACATGTTCTGTGTATAAGGTGCAAAGAAAATATTTAAGAAAATGCAAAATTTAACAATATAGTCAAAATATAGAATTTACCAATGGTGAAATTAATCAGAAAAAATACTAAATGGAAATTATTATCTTCTATAGGTTGCTTTATTTGTTTATTTGTTATTTTTGGAATGTAGTAAGCTTGTTAGAGAGCTAGGTTGGGAAAAATGATTACTCTTCTCACTTGCAGCACAGGGAATGAAGTTCACAGTACATCTTTCAATAGAAGGTATATTGAGAATGATTGGGAGAGATGACGTCAGAGTAATGGCGGGGTAGGAAGCGATACCGATAAATCTCCCCCAAAACTCAACAAGATCTTCAACCAGAAACAGAAAAACCTATACTTGGAGCTTCCAGATGCTTCGCAATACACCCAAAGGTATGATTGAGTGAAAAATTGGCTAAATATATAACCAAACCCCGAAGGAAATAGGGAGTAAGAAATGCTCCGCCTTACTCACTAACCTAAACAGGGCGGCTTTCTCTGGTAACTGTGAATATAGAAACTGAGGCGGGCAAAGGGGGTGAATTCAAACGGCCGAACCAGGCTGTGGCACGGAGATCCAAGCCGAGGAAAATCTGATCCTGTGGCAACCCGGGCAATACAAGCTAACACTCGCGCCAAACCCAAACAAAGAAAGACAAGCGGCGCGGCCATTTTACCCGGTCTCCTGGTTGGTGCGCAGTTAGTGGGCGAGAGATTTCTTCCTAGGCCCCGGGAGTCAGTGCCCGTGTTGCCCCATGGAGAGGCAGGGTCAGAGGCCTTTCTGTGGGCCGAGGGCAGAGTCTCTGGGCAGCCCCAGCGCCCTGGGAAAGCCACGCATGGGAGGGAGTGAGAACTAATTCCAATGGTGGAGATTTTCCTTGCCGAGGGTGTTTCACTCAGAGGGAAAGCGGCCGGCCTCATATCCTGGTTTGCGCGCGCAGATAAGGAGTGAGTGATTCCTCCGAGTGCCTCAGCAGTGCGCGCCCGTGTCATCGCACAGAGGAGCAGAGTCAGGGGCCTTTGTGTGGGCCAAAGCGAAATCTCGGGCCGCCCCAGCGCCTTGCAAAAGCCGTGCACGGGGACGGAGCGAGACTCAATTCCAACGCTGCAACTTTTCCCTGCAGTCGGGGGTTTCACTCAGAGCGTGAGACTGCTGGCCGGATATCCTGGTCTGCGCGCGCAGCCAGTGAGTGAGAGTTTTCTCCAAGCGCCCCGGAAGTGGGCACCCGCTTGTGTTACCGGACAGAGTGGCAGAGCCAGAGGTCTGTGAGTGGGTGGAAAGCCCGCCTGATTATGCTAGCAGCTCTGACTGACTGAGCCTTACCCAGAGCCCTGTGCTGAGTGGAAATAGAGTGGGGAGTTGCCAGCTCTTTGAGCCTCTTACTATCCAGGCAGAGGCAGCAGCAACCCCATAGCTGGATTATCAGGCTACTAATTGAGGAAGGAAAGACTAGGAGAAAGGCTCCAGGAACACGGACTCTCTCACTGTCGGAGCCTATAAATGCTAATAGCCTCGACTGCCAACGAGACTAAAGCACAATACATGACATTGCCATAGAGACTTATCAACTGCAAACCTCCACCTGAGCGTGGCAAAGGGGCAAAACCCGGGGTACAGAGTCACCGACCAGGAAGAGGGAGAGAAAAGAAAAAGCAAGAAGATAACCTCTCAAAATCAAGAATAATCTGCAGACTTTATAACCTATCCCATTTTATTATATTTGTTCGTTTGTTTCTCTTATCTTCATTCTTGATACTTTTTTTTTCCTC
This sequence comes from Saccopteryx leptura, assembly GCF_036850995.1. NCBI lineage: Eukaryota > Metazoa > Chordata > Mammalia > Chiroptera > Emballonuridae > Saccopteryx > Saccopteryx leptura. Next base: position 174,229,998 of record NC_089504.1, on the reverse strand, counting down.
CTCCAATTTGGCCGATTAACTCTCTACCGGTCTTACTCTCTCCTCTCCTTGAACTACACTACCCATAAGTGTTACATCTCCCATTATCTTTTCTCTTCTCTTCCTTGCTCTCTATGAGGGTTGCACTCCAAAACCCTTAACTCTCGCTCTCTCTCTCTCCTTTCTTTTTTCTTCTTTTAGTGGTTCCCTCTTTTTTTTTTTTCTCTCTCTCTCTCTTTCTTTTCTCCCTCTATATTAGTTTCTTCCTTTTTCCTTTACATCTCCTCTCATTCAAACCTCAATAACAAACAAATTATCTTATCTGGAACACAAACTTATGTTTGTGGCATTTTGGGGGGTTTTTACTTCACCTTTTTAACTCACTAGCAGTGCTCCCATCCCTGGCTCTCCATATTATCTAGTTCTTGTTCCACTAAATACAATAGTAATTTTTTAATTTGTCCCCCCATTTTTCCGTTTTCCTCTTAATCCTCTCATCATAACTCTTAGACAACCAACACCTATAAGCAAATCATTTTATTCTTGACCCAAATTTTTTCCTTATTTGCTTTTTGTGGGTCCATACACTCTTTTTTTTCTTTTTTCTTTCTTTTTTTTTTTTTTACCCCTTTATTACTTTTCCCCAATTCAGGCCCTCCATCACAGGCATTGTTTGTTATAATTCACAGTCCACCACAAGATCTTATCAAGAAAGAGGGGAGAGGAGAGGAGAGGGAAAAAGGAGGGGGGGAATAATTTCCTTTTTTTTTTTTTTAAATTTTTATTTTATTTTATTTTTCTTTATTTCATTATTAATATTTTTTTAAAAAAACAACTCTTTTCGATTTTTTTTTATTATTTTTTAAAACTTTTTATTCTTTATTAAATCTCATTAATACTATCAACAAAACCACCCTCAGATGCCATTAAGGAAGAGAAAATCGAATATCATGGATACAAAAGAAAGAGAGGTAACACAGCTAGATGAGGAAAAATCTATGGAGAAAAAATTTAATATATTGGAAACCTTGGAGCTAAATGACAGAGAATTCAAGATAGAAATCCTAAAAATCCTCCGAGATATACAAGAAAACACAGAAAGGCAATTTAGGGAGCTCAGAAAACAACTCAATGAACACAAAGAATATATGTCCAAGGAAATTGAAACTATAAAAACAAATCAAACAGAGATGAAAAACTCAATTCACGAGCTGAAAAACGAAGTAACAAGCTTAGCTAATAGAACAGGTCAGATAGAAGAGAGGATTAGTGAAATAGAAGACAAGCAACTTGAGGCACAACAGAGAGAAGAAGAAAGAGACTCAAAAATTAAAAAAAATGAGATAACCCTACAAGAATTATCTGACTCCATCAAAAAGAATAACATAAGAATAATAGGTATATCAGAGGGAGAAGAGAGAGAAAATGGAATGGAGCACATACTCAAACAAATAATAGATGAGAACTTCCCAAGCCTGTGGAAAGAACTAAAGCCTCAAGTTCAAGAAGCAAACAGAACTCCAAGTTTTCTTAACCCCAACAAACCTACTCCAAGGCATATCATAATGAAATTGACACAAACCAACAGCAAAGAAAAAATTCTCAAGGCAGCCAGGGAAAAGAAGAATACAACATATAAAGGAAGGCCCATTAGATTATCATCAGATTTCTCAGCAGAAACTCTACAAGCTAGAAGAGAGTGGACCCCAATATTTAAAGTCCTGAAAGAGAGGAACTTTCAGCCACGAATACTATACCCATCAAAGCTATCCTTCAAATATGAAGGAGAAATAAAAACATTCACAGATACAGAAAAGATGAGGGAATTTATCATCAGAAAACCCCCACTCCAGGAATTACTAAAGGGGGTTCTCCAATCAGATACAAAGAACAAAAAAAAACAGAGCCACAAGTAAAAGCTCCAAGAAGAACACAATAAAACCAAATTTAAACTGTGACAACAACAAAAAGAAAGAGGGGGAGAAGATGGAGATTAACAGTAGCAAAGGACGATGGAGTGCAAAAGTACTCACAAAATAGTTCGCTACAATGAACAGGGTAGGGACCCTTTTCATTATTCAAAGGTAACCACCATTGAAAAAACCACCACAGAAGCACATGAGATAAAAAAGATAGCAACAGTGGAAAGATGTATGGAATACAACCAAATAAAAACAAAAGATAGAAAAACAAAAGAGAAGGATCAAACAAGACACAAAACTAACAGAAAGCAAGATATAAAATGGCAATAGGGAACTCACAAGTATCAATAATTACACTAAATGTAAACGGATTAAACTCACCAATAAAAAGGCACAGAGTAGCAGAATGGATTAAAAAAGAAAATCCAACTGTATGCTGCCTACAGGAAACTCATCTAAGTAACAAGGATAAAAACAAATTCAAAGTGAAAGGCTGGAAAACAATACTCCAAGCAAATAACATCCAAAAAAAAGCAGGTGTAGCAATACTCATATCGGATAATGCTGACTACAAGACAGGAAAAGTACTCAGAGACAAAAATGACCATTTCATAATGGCTAAGGGGACACTGAATCAAGAAGACATAACAATTCTTAATATATATGCACCAAACCAAGGAGCACCAAAATATATAAGACAGCTACTTATTGATCTTAAAACAAAAACTGACAAAAATACAATCATACTTGGAGACCTCAATACACCGCTGATGGCTCTAGATCGGTCATTCAAACAGAGAATCAACAAAGACATAGTGGCCTTAAACAAAACACTAGAGCACCTGGATATGATAGACATCTACAGGACATTTCATCCCAAAGTGACTGAGTATACATTTTTCTCCAGTGTACATGGATCATTCTCAAGAATTGACCATATGTTGGGCCACAAAAACAACATCAGCAAATTCAGAAAAATTGAAGTTGTACCAAGCATATTTTCTGATCATAAAGCCTTGAAACTAGAATTCAACTGCAAAAAAGAGGGAAAAAATCCCACAAAAATGTGGAAACTAAACAACATACTTTTAAAAAATGAATGGGTCAAAGAAGAAATAAGTGCAGAGATCAAAAGATATATACAGACTAATGAAAATGACAATACGACATATCAGAATCTATGGGATGCAGCAAAAGCAGTGATAAGAGGGAAGTTCATATCACTTCAGGCATATATGAACAAACAAGAGAGAGCCCAAGTGAACCACTTAACTTCACACCTTAAGGAACTAGAAAAAGAAGAACAAAGACAACCCAAAACCAGCCAAAGAAAGGAGATAATAAAAATCAGAGCAGAAATAAATGAATTAGAGAACAGAAAAACTATAGAAAAAATTAATAGAACAAGGAGCTGGTTCTTTGAAAAGATCAACAAAATTGACAAACCCTTGGCAAGACTTACCAAGGAAAAAAGAGAAAGAACTCATATAAACAAAATCCAAAATGAAAGAGGAGAAATCACCACGGACACCGTAGATATACAAAGAATTATTGTAGAATACTATGAAAAACTTTATGCTACTAAATTCAACAACCTAGAAGAAATGGATAAATTCCTAGAAAAATACAACCTTCCTAGACTGAGTCAAGAAGAAGCAGAAAGCCTAAACAGACCTATCAGTAGAGAAGAAATAGAAAAAACCATTAAAAACCTCCCTAAAAATAAAAGTCCAGGCCCTGACGGCTATACCAGCGAATTTTATCAAACATTCAAAGAAGACTTGGTTCCTATTCTACTCAAAGTCTTCCAAAAAATTGAAGAAGAAGCAATACTTCCAAACACATTTTACGAAGCCAACATAACCCTCATACCAAAACCAGGCAAGGATGGCACAAAAAAAGAAAACTACAGACCAATATCTCTAATGAATACAGATGCTAAAATACTAAACAAAATACTAGCAAATCGAATACAACAACATATTAAAAAAATAATACATCATGATCAAGTGGGATTCATCCCAGAATCTCAAGGATGGTTCAACATACGTAAAACGGTTAATGTAATACACCGTATCAACAAAACAAAGAACAAAAACCACATGATTTTATCAATAGACGCAGAAAAGGCTTTTGATAAAATACAACACAATTTTATGTTTAAGACTCTCAACAAAATGGGTATAGAAGGAAAATATCTCAACATGATAAAGGCCATATATGATAAACCATCAGCTAACATCATATTAAATGGCACTAAACTGAAGGCTTTCCCCCTTAAATCAGGAACAAGACAGGGTTGTCCACTCTCTCCACTCTTATTTAATGTGGTACTAGAGGTTCTAGCCAGAGCAATCAGACAAGACAAAGAAATAAAAGGCATCCATATCGGAAAAGAAGAAGTAAAGGTATCACTTTTTGCAGATGATATGATCCTATACATCGAAAACCCCAAAGAATCCACAAAAAGACTACTAGAAACAATAAGCCAATACAGTAAGGTCGCAGGATACAAAATTAACATACAGAAGTCAATAGCCTTTCTATATGTCAACAATGAAACAACTGAGAAGGAACTCAAAAGAATAATCCCCTTCACGATTGCAACAAAAAAAATAAAATACTTAGGAATAAACATAACAAAGAATGTAAAGGACTTATATAATGAAAACTATAAACCATTGTTAAGGGAAATCGAAAAAGATATAATGAGATGGAAGAATATACCTTGTTCTTGGCTAGGAAGAATAAATATAATCAAGATGGCTATATTACCCAAAGCAATATACAAATTTAATGCAATTCCCATCAAACTTCCAATGACATTTTTTAAAGAAATAGAGCAAAAAATCATCAGATTTATATGGAACTATAAAAAACCCCGAATAGCCAAAGCAATCCTAAAGAAAAAGAATGAAGCTGGGGGCATTTCAATACCTGACTTCAAACTCTATTATAGGGCCACGACAATCAAAACAGCATGGTATTGGCAGAAAAATAGACACTCAGACCAATGGAACAGAATAGAAAGTCCAGAAATAAAACCACATATATATAGTCAAATAATTTTTGATAAAGGGGCCAACAACACACAATGGAGAAAAGAAAGCCTCTTCAATAAATGGTGCTGGGAAAACTGGAAAGCCACATGCAAAAGAATGAAACTGGACTACAGTCTCTCCCCCTGTACAAAAATTAACTCAAAATGGATCAAAGATCTAAACATAAGACCTGAAACAATTAAGTACATAGAAGAAGACATAGGTACTCAACTCAGGGACCTGGGTTTTAAAGAGCATTTTATGAATTTGACTCCAATGGCAAGAGAAGTGAAGGCAAAAATTAATGAATGGGACTACATCAGACTAAGAAGTTTTTGCTCAGCAAGAGAAACTGATAACAAAATAAACAGAAAGCCAACTAAATGGGAAATGATTTTTTCAAACAACAGCTCAGATAAGGGCCTAATATCCAAAATATACAAAGAACTCATAAAACTCAACAACAAACAAACAAACAATCCAATAAAAAAATGGGAAGAGGATATGAATAGACACTTCTCCCAGGAAGAAATACAAATGGCCAACAGATATATGAAAAGATGCTCATCTTCTTTAGCTATTAGAGAAATGCAAATCAAAATGGCAATGAGATACCACCTCACATCTGTTCGATTAGCTGTTATTAGCAAGTCAGCTAACAGCAAATGTTGGAGAGGCTGTGGAGAAAAAGGAACCCTCATCCACTGTTGGTGGGAATGTAAAGTAGTACAACCATTATGGAAGAAAGTATGGTGGTTCCTCAAAAAACTGAAAATAGAACTACCTTATGACCCAGCAATCCCTCTACTGGGTATATATCCCAAAAACTCAGAAACATTGATACGTAAAGACACATGCAGCCCCATGTTTATTGCAGCATTGTTCACAGTGGCCAGGACATGGAAACAACCAAAAAGCCCATCAATAGATGACTGGATAAAGAAGATGTGGCACATATACACTATGGAATACTACTCAGCCATAAGAAATGATGACATCGGAACATTTACAGCAAAATGGTGGGATCTTGATAACATGATACGAAGCGAAATAAGTAAATCAGAAAAAAACAGGAACTGTATTATTCCATACGTAGGTGGGACATAATAGTGAAACTAAGAGACATTTATAAGAGTGTGGTGGTTACGGGGGGGAGGGGGGAATGGGAGAGGGATAGGGGGTGGGGAGGGGCACAAAGAAAACAAGATAGAAGGTGACAGAGGACAATCTGACTTTGGGTGGTGGGTATGCAACATAATTGAACGACAAGATAACCTGGACTTGTTATCTTTGAATATATGTAGCCTGATTTATTGATGTCACCCCATTAAAAAAATAAAATTATATAATAAAAAAAAAAAAAAAAAAGAGAATGATTGAATCCCAAGTGTTTTCTGAGAATATTTATATTTTACATTAAAGTATAAGGCCTGAAATGACATGAATCTTGCCTTACATTTATTTAGGTTTCCAGTCATTTTGGTATAGTATAATTTTGATTTATATCTTCATTTCAATAAATATAATTCTCCCATTTATTGAGAAAATAACATACTCACCCTGACAATTCTGGAAAGAGAGGGACAAAGAATGAATATATGCTGAGTACTTATTCAGGCACGTGGTACGGTACACAGAGATGAAGTATGTAGACATGGACTTCACTAAGACATGCTCTTTACTAAGTTATAACACAGTAATTTGAGGATAACGCTTCATACGTCACACAAATATAACTTTGATCAGAGCTCTAAATGTAAAATTTAAGATTCTTTCTCCTATTCAAATAAGTATACACTGAGGGCATGCTGATTTTAATATTTCTGTATGTAAAAGTTGTGCAAATTTAGAAGATGGATGGTAAAGTCAAGATCAGGATTCTACTTACAGAGCATGATGCTGAATGAGATCAATTAGTCAGAGTAAGACAAATACCACATAATATCACTTAATGTGGAATCTAAAGAAGAAAATAAATGAATAAACAAAATTGTAAAAGACTCTTAGACACAGAGACTGGACTCATAATTGTCAGTGGGAAGGGGAATTGGGGAACTTGGTGAGGAAGGTGAAAGAATTAAGGAGGACATATTGGCCGTTACAGAGTAGTCATGAGGATATAAAGTACAGGATAAGGAATATAGTCAATAATATTGTAATAACTATGTATGTTTCCAAGTGGGTACTAAAAATAAAAGGGGTCACACTTTGTAAACTATGTTTGTTAATTACTGTGCTGTACACTTGAAAACAATATAAAATAATACTGAAAGTAAACTGTAATTAAAAATTATAATAATAACCATGGTAATAAAAGATTATGGTCCCAAATGAGAGCATTTTTCTGGATGACAGTTTTTAACCCAGGCTTAACAAGGTTGAGAGTGTCTAAACAATGGTGGGATTCAGCTGGTTTGCACAGGTTCAGCAGAACCGATACCTAACTATTTGTTGAGTTCCGTGAACTGGTTGTTAAAATGGCACTTGTAATCAGGGTTCTCTCTAAGGTGGGCGCCTGGGAAGCTACCCAATGTGGAAATCACAAATTTACATTCCTTACTCTTTTTTAGTGTTCATCTGCACAACACTGTGTTCTAAATGCCCATAGTAATGTTCATTCCATCCATAGATTGAAAAAATTGTAAGTGGGGATGCCAATCAAGAAGCAATATGGAAATATCTTAAATGACAGTTTTATTGTTTTCAAGTATTATTTAATATTTTTTCATTAATATTTTAGAACTCTTTCTTATGACATAATCTAGTTTTGTGCACCTCTTTTATTGTTCTTATTTAAGTATTAAATGAATGAAATAATAAACTACCTTTTGATATATTTTTTTTTATACTTACAATGGTCATGAGGGCAGAGAACTGGTTGTTAAATTATTTGACTCCCACCACTGTGTCTAGCCCTAAGCTCTTCTTGTATTTGCATTGAATTCACTTGCCTGACCATTCAATGACTTCATAAATTGCTATAGTAACAACCTAGAGTTACTCAGCTACCTTTCCAATACTTCTACCTGCCATTTGTTCTCAGGAATGTCAGTGTGCTGTGTTGTTTATTTGTTTGTTCTTGTTTTTTACTCTTGGAAAGGATGAAAATAAAGCCCTGAACTGATATATAAATAAATCAATAGTAATTCCAAATGTATAAGATAATATCACATCTACCTTCTTATTAAAATTGAATAAACAATAAAAATTTACTTGACTGTTGTTTGAAACAGCATACAAGGGTTAAGAAACTATCCTCAGTTCAAGGAAAGTATAGTAGTACTAACTTGGGTATTTCATTGTATTTATTCATTATTATTGAAGTAACTTTATATTAGTTTCAGGTGTACAACATGACTCAATATTTGTATATATGCCAAATGATTACAATAGGTCTACTTACCATCAATCAAACTAATTACAATTTTCTTTAAAACATCTAGTAAGACAGATCTGTTTTATTATTTTAATAGAGGCTGATGAAATGAAGCAAATTATTTCGTTTCTCAAGAAAGTCTGATTACAAGGTAAGAGTTTTGCTACAGACTGTCCCTCATTAAAAAATTAATTTAAAAAAATATCCTTCATAATAGCTCTTTATTATTGAATTTCTCCTTCACCAAAATGCAAGATCCATAAGGACAAGATAGTTAGTTGCCTTTCTTGTGCACTGCTGTACCCCCTACATTTATTATAGTTCCTGGAACTTGTAGTGTACAACACATATAATGAGCAATTCATACTTCTTCTAGTATCATTATTGAATGATTAAGTTAGAATTAAAGAATGTGGGGCAGACTTGAAACATCCCCAAAACTGTAATGGATCAGTTGACAAATGGTGAAAGCCTTTTTTGTCAAGGGTTCTAAGTACAACCTCTGACCAAACACCAGCTAAACAATAATCCACTCTAACCAGAAGAAACTCCAAGGAACCACTTTAGACAGTAAAATCACATAGATGTTTTGAAATCTGGAAGAGTATATGAATGCCAAGGAATGGGCCTCTCGATAGTAATCAAAGACAAAAAATGCAAACTAGTACCTAACTGAATGAGACAGGGGGCAAAACACATTCAAAGAAAATTTTAATTATTCAGACCTCTTATACATTCTTATTACATTTTTAATTTCTCAGATGATACTTTTCTTCAAACTCCACTTAATATGAATTAGAGTCAAGCTGTCACAGTCTCCATGCCTATGGGCACCTCACTTTGACTTTACATCTTTTCTTTCATAAAAATAATAAAAGAGGGCCCAGGCCGGTTGGCTCAGCGGTAGAGCGTCGGCCTGGCATGCGGGGGACCCGGGTTCGATTCCCGGCCAGGGCACATAGGAGAAGTGCCCATCTGCTTCTCCACCCCCACCCCCTTCTTCCTCTCTGTCTCTCTCTTCCCCTCCCGCAGCCAAGGCTCCATTGGAGCAGAGATGGCCCGGGCACTGGGGATGGCTCCTTGGCCTCTGCCCCAGGCGCTAGAGTGGCTCTGGTCGCGGCAGGGCGACACCCCGGAGGGGCAGAGCATCACCCCCTGGTGGGCAGAGCATCGCCCCTGGTGGGCATGCCAGGTGGATCCTGGTCGGGCGCATGCGGGAGTCTGTCTGACTCTCTCTCCCCGTTTCCAGCTTCAGAAAAATACAAGTCCTGGCCAGTTGGCTCAGCGGTAGAGCATCGGCCTAGCGTGCGGAGGACCTGGGTTCGATTCCTGGCCAGGGCACACAGGAGAAGCGCCCATTTGCTTCTCCACCCCTCCGCCACGCTTTCCTCTCTGTCTCTCTCTTCCCCTCCTGCAGCCAAGGCTCCATTGGAGCAAAGATGGCCCAGGCGCTGGGGATGGCTCTGTGGCCTCTGCCTCAGGCGCTAGAGTGGCTCTGGTCGCAATATGGCGACGCCCAGGATGGGCAGAGCATCGCCCCCTGGTGGGCAGAGCGTCGCCCCATGGTGGGCGTGCCGGGTGGATCCCGGTCGGGCGCATGCGGGAGTCTGTCTGACTGTCTCTCCCGGTTTCCAGCTTCAGAAAATGAAAAAAAAAAAAAAAAAAAAACAAAACAAAAATACAAAAAAAAAAAAGAAAAAAAAAAAAAAAAGAATAAAAGATTATGCAGAAAGTCTGTCCCCTAGTTTCTGTGTAGTTTTCTGCTTGAAGCTGATTCACAATTTTTTGGTAAAATGTTAAATTTACCTAAATGAAGAAACTTTTGCATTTAACTTACATTCTAACAGAAGATGCAAATGTTTCCAAAATGGAATACTATTATCCATAGGAAACATTACTTTGCTTAAACTTAATTATAAAAAGAAAAAATATATATTTATATAAAGAGGGCTCATGTTTTATATGTAAAAGATGTATTTATTTTAGGGACATTAATATTTGTTCTGTAAATGTCACAGTTGTTAGGTCATAAACTCTCGCATTCATAAATTACTAAGGTCAACTAATTTGTTCTCTCCCTCTTATTTTAAACATAACCTGACTTTTTTTTGGCTTTTCTTCAATGCTGTATCAAAATTATAATACTTTACTAGTTATTTATCTTAATCATATCCTTTCAAGTTTCTCAGTTTAGAAAGACCATCTACATTTTAAAATTAAACATATTTACCAATTTATTCTTATATCTTTATATTATGTATTAACTCATAGTTTATTCCTAGTTTCGATTATTCACATTTATTTATTCTAGTGTATGTATTAATAAAATATTTTTTTATTCATAGAGTTATACAACTATCACTGCAATCTAAATTTGGAACATTTTCATCACACCAGAAAGTAACCCTGAACCTAATGGCATTCACTCACTTGCTACCCTATGAGACCACGAATTTACTTGTGGTCTCTACAACTCAACCTATTTTGGATAGTTCATATAAAAGAAAAAATATAATATGAGGTCCTTAATGATTCACTTGCCATAATGTTTTCAAAGATCATCCATATTATAACATATATAAGTACCTTGAGACTTTTGCTAAATAATATTTAATTATATCAATATACCACATTTTGATTACCCATGGAATAAGTTTGCTTTCAGAAGTATAAATAGTTATGTGTGCCAATTTTCTTGTAAGTCCCCTTATTCAAATAGAATGATAAACTGTAATCGATTGCTTTGGACTTTTATTCTAACAACTCTACATAAAATACAGTAAAGTTTGATCTGGTAACACACCTAAATAGTTTTAACGAAAGTAGAAAATACTTTTGTTTCATGAAGACTTACATTATATTTATTCTGGAGTATACTATATGTATAGTTGGTATATGAGAAATTTTTTAAAAATATTTTTAATGGACTGTTGCCAAATTTCCTTCTATCTAGACTTGCCCGTTTATGATTTTACCATCTATTTTTAGAGGGTGAGTTGCCATAAAGTTACTCAGAAATATAGCAATGCTGTACTCAGATTCAAAATTCCTTAGAAAACTGTGTTCCCAGACAGAGGATTCTTTATTCATCCATTCATTATTATACTTAAATCTCTAGGTTGTTTTAATTTATTAATTGTTGTGAACCTCTTATATATAGTCATATTCTGTAATTATTTATCTATTATTCTCATTAAAAAGATATTAAGACCATATTTTAGTAACATAATAGAGCAATGTCTGAAGTGAAGATTAATAATTTATAAAATTATAAACTTGAATTTGATTTAACTGCTGTTTGAATTTTTTGTAAAGGTTAAAAACCATTTGTTAGCCTGAGAAATTTTGCCTTAATTAAAACATTATTATGTGACAGTATTCAGAGTTTCTGGTCTCTACAGGGAACAATAATATAAAATATTTATTAAGGGAATTCAGCTTAAGCTATCATTGCCTCCTATCTACTAAGAACTGTAATGGGAAAAAAAAGTCAAGAGACAATTAGAATTGACAGGCAGATAAACAGGGCCTTAGTAAAAATGCAAAATATTTTTTCTTAGTGTTGGCTTTCAGATAAACCTGGCTTTCATCTGAAAAAATATAGTTATATGAAAAGTATTTTAGTAAAGTAGATTACTGAACAATGATGAGTCACAGTAGTCTTTCTTTTAATTTAGATAAGTATTAGATAGGCAAGTTTAATGGAGGCAAAAAGGAAATATAAGATATTCAACAAGATCCACTAAGGAATTTCATAAAGTGAGAAGTCACAAATATATACTGTATGTTAAAGATGCCTCAAGAAGAAATTAATGATGTTGTAATCCATGGATATCCCCAAGGTGTCCCCGCTAGTCAGAGTACAAAAGCCAGGAACATGGAATTCAAGGAATAGGAATGAAAGGCAAGAATGGGATTATAAATGGGAACGGTGTTTAGAAAGATGGTGGATGCCTTTGAGAACGAAAACATACAAGCCACAGTGAAACTCTCACAACAGGGTAGGAAATAGTAATGATGGAAGAAGAAGATTACATAAAATTAACCTTAGTAAAGCCCAAGTTATAAATTTAGGGAACAGAAGTGTAAAGGTGGAAAAAAATTTTTCAAATACGTAGATGTGGATCTCTACCTGTACCTCTTATTTAATATTACATGGTATAATTTTTTTCTGTGCTTTATTTTTCTTATTTATAAAATGAGGATGATAATAACACCTACTTCACGGGTGGTTGCAAGAATTAAATATGAATTGAATTATGTGTAAAACATTTACATTAGTTCCTGAAACTGAGTATTTACATATGTACCCAATAAATGTTGCTTATGATTACTCATGATAATTTTATTATTAAAAAAACTAACTTAAAAGAGAAACTTAGACTGTAAGTTTTTTTATATTGTAAAGTTAAGTTTTTTTATATTGTAAAGTAACATAAATTAAAAATCAATATGCATGTCCAAAATAGCTAAAAATCACTAAAAATCAAAATTACTCTTGGACATCTCTTATAAAGGTATTAAAGACTGATGTTAGATCTTTTAATATATACAGTAACACCAGTTTATCCTCTATTGTTAAAACAGAAGACTATTCGCCAAAGCACCTGATATACTACTTTAATAACCAAATACCAACCTAGTTCTCCCACTAAGTTATATTTTAGAAAAGAATAATTTTACCGTGTAGTCAATATTCACCATACCCAAAGAGTATTGTCTCTGCTATAATATTTCATTTTCAACAACAAAGTACTATTTTTTTTCAAAGTACTATTTAGAGAAGATGTATATCCTGAAATGAGTTGTGGAGTTAGTATAAAACAGGAGATTAATAAATTTAACACTTAGATCATTATACCTAAAAGTATGACCTTATTATTTTAATGTTAAATACTATTATAAACATGTCCTATAAACAATATCTGTTTTGTTTGGAAATACAGTAATTAACTATGATGTAGAGAATAATAGAAGATTGAAAATAAAAGCACACAAACAAAAAATAACCCCATTACATTAATGTGTAATGAGTTGTCTATGCAGTTTCCAGCCTCATAGATTTTCTTTCCTCAAGCATATAATCAAATCAGAGCCACAAAACTATAATTAACTAAGTAGGCTACCTGGAGTCATGACTAGACCTAAACTAACAAGTGTGGCCTCGAAATTTTTAACTAGTATGGTTTTGCCACATCCTAGGCAATACAGTAAGATCGAGGGAGATTTGAACTGCTCTGACGAGAGAGACTCAAAAAATGACTAAGATTCAGTTTTCTGTTAGGTGCCAGGATTTAGCTGAGAATCAGGATTATTTCAATTTAATAGATTTTTTTAATGGCATGTTCTTTGTGTCCCTAAATTTGTGGACTGAATGAATGCCTTGCTCATCCAAACTTCTTTTTAGGTGTGACAGGAAGGGTTAATTGTGTAACCAACACCTTGATGAAAATTCATTCTGAGATCTTTCAAAACTCCATGTGTCTAGATGAGAGGGTGTGAAACAAATGGAGTCCATCACAGGAAAATAAACAAAAAAAGCAAACAAACAAGGAAACCATCAGGATCATGACAAAATTGTGAAGAGTTGTGTTTTACAGTTTGTTTCAATAGGGACGCTACTGGAATTTTCTTCACTGTGTGAGACCATTCAAATCATTACAAGGAATATGAGTTCCCTCCTGCCCTGTCTTGTCATAAGATGCTGGGAGATCTGAGATTCTTGACCCCATCTCAGTTATCAGCACAAAACAAGCACCTTCACATTTATTAAGCCCGTAGGATGAATGAAGCTTATAAAGCCACATCAAAAACTTCTGTATCCCTTTTCTCCACATCCTCGCCAGCACTTATTCTGTGTTGTTTTGTTGATAAGCGCCATTCTGACTGGTGTGAGGTGATATCTCATTGTGGTTTTAATTTGCATTTCTCTAATGATTAATGATGTTGAGCATTTTTTCATATGCCTATTGGCCATCTGTATGTCCTCTTTGGAGAAGTGTCTATTCATCTCTTTTGCCCATTTTTGGATTGGGTTGTTTGTCTTCCTGGTGTTGAGTTTTACAAGTTCTTTATAAATTTTGGTTATTAACCCCTTATCAGACGTATTGTGGAGAAAAGGGAACCCTCCTGCACTGCTGGTGGGAATGCAGACTGGTGCAGCCACTGTGGAAAACAGTATGGAGATTCCTCAAAAATCTGAAAATCGAACTGCCTTTTGACCCAGCTATCCCACTTTTAGGAATATACCCCAAGGACACCATAGAACGGCTTGAAAAGGAGAAATGCACCCACATGTTTGTGGCAGCATTGTTCACAATAGCGAAGATCTGGAAACAGCCCAAGTGTCCGTCAGAGGACAAGTGGATTAAAAAGCTTTGGTACATATATACTATGGAATACTACTCAGCCATAAGAAATGATGACATCAGATCATTTACAATAACATGGATGGACCTTGACAACATTATACGGAGTGAAATAAGTAAATCAGAAAAAAAAAACTAAGATGAATCCATACATAGAAGGGACATAAAACTGAGACTCAGAGACATGAACAAGAATGTGATGGCAACAGGGGCGGGAGGTTCGGGGAGGGGGGAGGGGGTGAAGAAGGAGAGAGGGGTTGGGTGAGGGGAGGGGCACAAAGAAAACCAGATAGAAGGTGACAGAAGACAATTTAACTTTGGGGGAGGGGTATACAGCACAATCAAATGTCAAAATAATCTAGAGATATTTTCTCTCAACATATGTACCCTGATTTATCAATGTCACTGCATTAAATTTAATAAAAAAAAAAAAAAAACTTCTGTATCAAAAACAAAACTAAACAAAAAACACAAAAACGCCTGACCAGGCAGTGGCGCAGTGCATAGAGCATCAGACTGGGATGCAGAAGGACCCAGGTTCGAGACCCCGAGGTCGCCACCTTGAGCGTGGGTTCATCTGGTTTGAGCAAAGCTCACCAGCTTGGACCCAAGGTCGCTGGCTCGAGCAAGGGGTTACTTGGTCTGCTGAAGGACCATGGTCAAGGCACATATGAGAAAGCAATCAGTGAACAACTAAAGTGTTGCCACGAAAAATTGATGATTGATGCTTCTCATCTCTCTCCATTCCTGTCTGTCTGTCCCTATGTATCCCTTTCTCTGACTCTCTCTTTGTCTCTGTTAAAAAAAAACACACAAAACAAAAAAACCCACTTCTGTATCTTCCCCATGAAGTAGAAGACAGAAATGCAACTCTGTATATCGTGCTTTCTTTAGAGGAATGTTTGTTTTATAAGAATTGATTTGGATTTGATTGAGTTTGCAAAGTATTGTTTGCAGTTGTGGAGACAGATGTTTTTGTTTAAGCCATTTCTCACAGAAGATGAGAATCCAAAAGAGAGACAGAAGTGTATAAGGCCCTCTCTACATCAAAGATCTGTTGAATAGAACCTAGAAGCTTCTGGTTCAAAATAGATGATTAGAGCACATGATCCAAATTTCCTCCCACAATGCCATTGATATGATGATGAAAATATAAAAATAAGTATAACAGTTATAGTACATTATGTGTTTGTGTTCAAATCCAAAATGAACAGCAACTAAAAACCAAAATTAAATTAAAGGAACTAAAAAGTAGTTAAGAGAGAAAAAGCTTTTAACTTATTTTAAAACATATATTCTGACCTCAGTATATTGTGGAGAATTGAAGAAAAATTTCCAGCTTGCGTTACTTAACTACCCTGAGGTACCCTGAGACCAGATGAGTAGCATCCCAATCTGGCTTCTCAAATTAGAGAAAATGTCATTTCCATACTTCTGTTGATGGAATAGAGATCAGAACAAGGCAGAGCAGAGTACAAACACTGTTATGGAAGTGGAGCTGAATGTGAAAGGCAGCCTCCAACAGAAACAACTAGATAAGACTTAATAACAGCAGGAGTGAGTGGGCAAACTGAGGTTTTGAAATCAAGCAGTTGGGAACTCAGAGCATCAATATTTGGAGTATGAAAACAAATGATAACTTCGCCTATATCTATTGGCCAATTATAGAAAGATGTATACTGGGGGAGGCTAAAGTTAATTAAATAAAAGAAACATATTATGCCTCAGACAGAATTAGGGCAAACACAGGATGAGATGGAGACTTCAGGTTGGAAGAATAAGTAGATCCAAATGGGAGGAACTGGTGATACAGATTCGGGGGAAACCAATGGCCAGGAAGGAATAGAAAGTGAAGAGTGCTGATTTGTCAATCTGAAATATTTGTGCTTTTAATCAGTAGTTGACTCAAAATGTAAAAAAATAATCAATGGGTTAAAATGCTTATTCACATATCCGAAATTTTTATCATCTCTGGAGGTATTTTATTACACATAGTCATAGCTTATAAGAGTGTAAATGAAACGTATTTTCTCTAGATATATTCAAGGGCAGATATGCAACCTAGAATAGAACATGCAGTAAATCTATTCAGGAACATCAATTTTATTAAAGCAATGACAGATACATGCACAGAGAGAAAAAATTGTATAGTAAATTAACGGTCTGGATTATGCTACTTGTTCATTTTAACAAATAGATTAAATGTAGGAGATTTCCATATCATACTAAAAATAATTTTGAAAAAAAGTTATTTCCTAGTTCTGGTTTTAAGTTAAATTTCTTTTTTTTTTTTTTTTTGGTATGTGACAGAGACAGAGAGGGACAGACAGGGACAGACAGACAGGGAGTTGAGAGAGAGGAGAAGCATCAATTCTTTATTGCAGCACCTTCGTTATTCATAAATTGCTTTCTTATATGTGCCTTGACTGGGGCAGGGGGGAGGCTACAGCAGACCAAGTGACCCCTTGCTCAAGCCAGTGACCTTGGGTTCAAGCTGGTGAACTGTGCTCAAACCAAATAAGCCCGCGACCTCGGGGTCTCAAACCTGGGTCCTCTGTGTCTTAGTCCAACGCTCTATCCACCGCACCACTGCCTGGTCAGGCTCAAGTAAAATTTCTTTATCTTACATTCTCTAGATGTAATTTCACTTTAAAACTCATTTTTATTTATTTATTTATTTATTTATTTATTTATTTATTTATTTATTTATTTAACAAGAGACAGAGACAGACAGACAAAGAGAGACAGAGAGAGGGACAGAAAGACAGGATGGGAGAGAGATGAGAAGCATCAGTTCTCCGTTATGTTACTTTAGTTTTTATTGATTGCTTTCTGCTATGTGCTTTGACAGGGGGTGCAAGCTACTGAGCACTTGCTCACGCCAGTGACCTTGGGCTCAAGCCAGTGAACCTTTGGGCTCAAGCCAGTGATCATGGGGTCATGTCTGTGATCCCACACTCAAGCCAGTGACCCCACCCACAATCAAGCGGGATGGACCTGCACTCAAGAGGCGACCTCTAGGTTTCAAACCTGAGTCCTCTGCATCCCAGTCCGAGGCACTGTGCCATCGCTTTGTCAGGCTAAAACTCTTTTTCAAACATTCAAGTTGCTTTTATTCTAGAAAACCCTTTAAAATCTTATTTTTTAAAACTTATACTCAAAGACTATATTGTTTTTCCTGAGAAATGGGCATAGTAAATTGTCAGAATTAGCCAATGATATCTGAGGAGTAATATATGAGGGTTTGTAAACTGGAAATCTAAAAGCAATTCTATGCTTATTTTGTGTTTCTATCATATTGGCTTATATATATGAATACTAGGGATAAACTAGAGATACATATATATATATATATTTGTATTTTTCTGAAGTTGGAAACGGGGAGGCAGTTAGACAGACTCCTGCATGAGCCCGACAAGAATCCACCCGGCATGCCCACCAGGGGGCATTGCTCTGCCCATCTGGGGCATTGCTCTGTTGCAACCAGGGCCATTCTAGCGCCTGAGGCAGAGGCCATGGAGCCATCCTCAGCGCCCGGGCCAACTTTGCTCCAATGGAGCCTTGGTTGCCGGAGGGGAAGAGAAAGACAGAGAGGAAGGAGAGGGGGAGGGGTGGAGAAGCAGATGAGCGCTTCTCCTGTGTGCCCTGGCCAGGAATCGAACCCAGGACTTCTGCATGCCAGGCCGACGCTCTACCACTGAGCCAACCAGCCAGGGCCAAGATACCTATATTTTTAAGAAAAAAATAACTGTCCAGATATGTCTCAGAAAGACTGCTTTCTCACATAAAATATAATATGAGCCTGACCTGTGGTGGCGCAGTGGATAAAGTGTGGACCTGGAAACGCTGAGGTCGCCAGTTCAAAACCCTGGGCTTGCCTGGTCAAGGCACATATGGGAGTTGATGCTTCCAGCTCCTCCCCACCTTCTCTCTCTGTCTCTCTCTCTCTCTCCCTCTCTGTCTGTCTCTCTCCCTTTCTCTCTCCTCTCTAAAATGAATAAATAAAATTAAAAAAAATATATATATATAATATGAATTAAACTGTGTTTAAGTATTAAAAGCACGGAAATTCATAAAATCTCAGTGAAAAGACATTGGAATGCAACTTTCTTCAATATCAAATGTCCATATTCTTTGGATATACACATATACAAAAAACTGCCTTTCTTTTAGTTAGTAATAACCCTGTCTTTATATTCTTAAATAGTAATTAATTTGTATGACTCATCTAAAGGCATGTCAAAATCTAATATTCAATGATCTATCTCAGTGGTAAACAACTTAGTCCCTACCGCCCACTAGTGGGCATTCCAGCTTTCATGGTGGGTGGTAGCGGAGCAACCAAAGTATAAATAATAAGATAGATTTAACTATAGTAAGTTGTTTTATAAAGATTTATTCTGCTAAACTTAGCAAAAATCCAACATAAAGTACTTGGTAAGTAATTATTATTATATGCTTTAACTTTCTGTAACTCTGCTTTAAAAATTTTATAAAGTAAAGTTACTTCCCTACTTTATAAATCACCATTACTAGCCCTGGTCGGTTGGCTCAGCGGTAGAGCGTCAGCCTAGCGTGCGGAGGACCCGGGTTCGATTCCCGGCCAGGGCACACAGGAGAAGCGCCCATTTGCTTCTCCACCCCTCCGCCGCACTTTCCTTTCTGTCTCTCTCTTCCCCTCCCGCAGCCAAGGCTCCATTGGAGCAAAGATGGCCCGGGCGCTGGGGATGGCTCTGTGGCCTCTGCCTCAGGCGCTAGAGTGGCTCTGGTCACAACATGGCAAAGCCCAGGATGGGCAGAGCATCGCCCCCTGGTGGGCAGAGCTTCGCCCCTGGTGGGCGTGCCGGGTGGATCCCGGTCGGGCGCATGCGGGAGTCTGTCTGACTGTCTCTCCCTGTTTCCAGATTCAGAAAAATGAAAAAAAAATAAAAAATAAAAAAATAAATCACCATTACTGTAGAACCGGTGGGTGGTTAGAAAATTTTACTACTAACAGAGATACAAAAGTGAGCAGTAGGTATAAAAAGGTTGACTACCCCGATCTATCTGGTTTTCACTCTAAGAATTAAACTTATAGTGAGCAATATACTGAAATCCAATAGCAAAAGAACAAAGTGGGGGAAAGTTGCTTAGCAGCATATATGTTGATACAAAAGGAAAAAAAAGTCACCTATGGAATTTTAGGAATCAGTAAACTTAGTGATTAGAAGTGGTACTATATTCCTTTCAAGCCTTCTAATGTGGTCTTGGACTACATTAAGAGAATTATAATTTTTAGAACAGGGAAGGTGATAGATAATCCCATTCTATTTATTTGCCCTCGTATGTGAATAACTGTCTAACAAACCAGGAGGTAATCACACTTTTTGATTTTGATGGCATGGTTTTGCAATCATGTTCTAAGAATGACCTCATGAAATGGCTACAGGTGGTTCAGTTTCATCTGGAAGACAATTAAAATTTTAATTCCTCAAGAGCATATTATAGTATTTATATTTTTTCTTTATTCTTTTTAGATTTTATTTATTCATTTTTAGAGAGAGAGAGAAAGAAAGAGAGGAGCAGGAAGCATCAATTCCCATATGTGCTTTGACCAGGCAAGCCTAGGATTTTGAACTGGGGACTTCAGCATTCCAGGTTGAGGCTTTATCCACTGTACTACCACATGTCAGGCCTATTTTTGTGATTTAATAGTTGAATATAGTCTAATACATAGTATACATCCAGTAAATAATTAAGTACCACAAATAAACAATATATTAATATTATAATTAATTCATGTAAAATATGAAACAATAAATATTGATTATGCTAAAGTCCAAAATATATATAGATCCATGTTTTGCCTGTCATTTAACAATTTTATATATTTAGTTATTTGCATTCAATCTTGTAGCTATGTCTCTTTAAACCGAGATGTGATGCTTGATATTAACTGATATAACAGCTAATATAGGAGGACACTGGATCACTCCACTTCTCAAAAATCTTCCAAATCAGGGACATAACTTCAATGCTTTTAACACTGAAATTTGCCCTTGAAGACTTCCACACTTACTTCTGAAAAAGGTTAGGGCATTTCTATAGGCAACCCCATAATCTACAGTTGGATTGAAATAAAAAGGAAATATAACTTTAGTTTATACATAATATATGCCAGACACCATAGCAAACAATTTTTCCACAACATTTCTGTGAAGGTAAGAATCATTACTCCCATTTTTTTTTTTTTATTGAATAAGGAAGAACATTTCAAAAACAGCAAGTAACTTGCCAATTTATATACCTAGTAAGTGGCACATCTAGAATACAAAGTATTGAGTATCTGATTCACTCAGCTTTCCTCAGAAGACTTTCAGATGTTCCACCAAAAAAATCAGGACTGAGCCAATTGAGCTTACGATTACTCTAACCATAGCAGAGTCAATGAGCAGCCTAGATCTTTCTTCTTCTTTTAATTTTATTGAATTTGTTAGGGTTATGTTGGTAGCGCACTGCATCTTAAAGTACACTGCCCTCAGCCCTTCCATGACTATCCACTGGGATCAAGATGTAGCCACTGGATCTTAGAATTTCTCCTCTCCCAAGTTTTCTGCCCTTATCATTGTGGGTGAGAGGGAAAACTCCCAACACTCAGAGTCCTATCACCAATTTCTTCATTGAATCCATAGACTTAATCTCATTATTCTATTTAGCTTAGTTCATATAAGACATTTAGAAGGAAAAATTAAACTATGTATCTCCTAAGCTTCTATACATTTTAATTAATCTCTGACACTTTGTTTCATACCCTATCCCCTTATTCCTTTCTTCTCTAACTCTGAAACCCTAATTCAAGGCTTATCATCTACAAAATCCCCTATCACCCCAGCCTCATCTTGAAAATATTTTCATCCTCTTGCTCTAAATTTGATTCTCCCTGAAGACATGCCTTTCTCTGCAGTATTCTCAAGTAGTGAATTATTTTTTGGCCCACATTCTTTGTACCACATTCTTTGTACTGCCCTCAGCCCTTCCATGACTATCCACTGGGATCAAGATGTGGAGGTTGGAGTGGGCTTTGGAGTGGAGGTTGGTGTCCTCCTTGCTCTTTACTGCAGATTATATGCCCTTCTCTCCCTGCTTTGAATAGAATACTTCCACATTGCTCTTGTATCATTGCCACTTTTTTTTTTTTTGTATTTTTCTGAAGCTGGAAACGGGGAGAGACAGTCAGACAGACTCCCGCATGCGCCCGACCAGGATCCACCCGGCACGCCCACCAGGTGCGAAGCTCTGCCCACCAGGGGGCGATGCTCTGCCCCTCCCGAGCGTCGCTCTGCCGCGACCAGAGCCACTCTAGCACCTGGGGCAGAGGCCAAGGAGCCATCCCCAGCGCCCGGGCCATCTTTGCTCCAATGGAGCCTTGGCTGTGGGAGGGGAAGAGAGAGACAGAGAGGAAGGAGGGGGGTAGGGGTGGAGAAGCAAATGGCGCTTCTCCTATGTGCCCTGGCCGGGAATCGAACCCGGGTCCCCCGCACGCCAGGCCGACGCTCTACCGCTGAGCCAACCGGCCAGGGCCAATACTAACATAATTCTTAAAACTTCAATATTTACATTAAAGATTTTTCCATGATTTTGGCCTCTCAATTTATAATCTATTTTCAAAAGCTCCTCTCTTTCTTTCTCTCTCTCTAAAAATGAATAAAATCTAAAAAGAATAAAGAAAAAATATAAATACTATAATATGCTCTTGAGGAATTAAAATTTTAATTGTCTTCCAGATGAAACTGAACCACCTGTAGCCATTTCATGAGGTCATTCCTAGAACATGATTGCAAAACCATGCCATCAAAATCAAAAAGTGTGATTACCTCCTGGTTTGTTAGACAGTTATTCACATGTGAGGGCAAATAAATAGAATGGGATTATCTATCACCTTCCCTGTTCTAAAAATTATAATTCTCTAAAAATTAAAGTTTGACATCCTAGCTCTTCTACCCATCTACTGAGCATGGCTAAGCCATATTATTACATAAAACTGCTATTCTTTTATAACCTCAATTTGTTTAAACCTACCAATAACTTCTTTAGTAGCTTATTGTCTCAGGTACCTGTCCTCACCCTCTTTTAATCATATTAAGACATCAAATGACCTTATAAACTTCTGTAGTACCTCATCCTCTTGCTGTCCTCCCCTTTTTTTCTTATCCAGATTATATTTTATAATTAATCATTATTTCCTTGACTCCTATTTTGTCTTCCTTACTTTAAAACTCCATATCCCTGATAAATCTACCTCTGCTTTTTTCCTGCCTGCACTTGTGCAGCTGAATATTACTTAAAAATAAAGACCCATACTGATTAGACTCACTTTAAATTAATGACCCATAATACTTCCAAGTAATTATATTTTATAAGTCTATTTACCCTTCTATTGTCTTAAGTACCTCATAGCTTCTCTCCATTCAAACTTCCATGACTCCCAACTGAAGAGTTTATTGTATTGAATATATACCTCACTAAGAATTCCAAATCACTCAGAAAAATGTTGTCAACTATAGATCTCACTGGCTAAGTACTCTCATCTACAAATTCTATCTCCTTGTGGGATATTTGGTCCTGTTCAAAACAGTCACTGAAACATTTGGTCCATGCCAAAAGGTCCTTGATATTTGGTCCTATCCAAAATGTCCATAGGAACACTTGGTTAACTCCCAGGTGTCATGTTTGGTTTTTTCCAAAACAATCATGGGAACATTTGGCCCAGGCAAAAAGGTCCTTGAAACTTTGTCCTATCAAGAACATCCATGATCATATTTGGTTCATGCCAGATGATCCTTGATATTTAATATTATGAAATTATTTATTTATGAGGCATTATTAATACTGTTAAGCTTCCTATTCATTCATTTTAGCTATTGTTTTAAGAATGCTTTTATTTTTATATATCTTGATATTAAAGCTAAAAAACATATTGAGTGCAAATAAATATTCTAAAGGTAAATACTATAGGCCAAACAATGGAGTATAAAGTCCATGTTCAAAGAGTTTTCCATATAGGTCAAGTCTGTGTTGTGGTTGAGTATAGGAGCTCCAGAGTAAAGCAGATCTCAATTGGTGCCTGGCTCTGCAATTTACTCTGTGTGACTTAAGAACTTTTACCTGTCTCTCTGGATGCTTACGTTCCCTATCTGAAATAAGAAAATTAATCGTATCTTCTGCAGCAGACACAAGTGATGTTCTACTTCAACATTCTCTGGGTCAACCTGAGTTTACCTGCAACTATAAACATTACTAGCAACATTGAGGGCTTTCTACCTCAAAGCCTATATCTGACTATATTCTTTTCTGATATAGGATTTTCTCTGACATAATGGGTGTTTGCTCAGCCTCTAGCAGACAAATCTCACAAGTATGAGATTGTTGAAGCATGAGGGTGCAACTCTCAACTAATGGGGGAGGTAAATAGGTGAATGAATGCCCCAATTGCCATTTCATCTGCTTTAGGTTTGATCATAAATGACAGAACACCCAATTAACTTTGATTTTCTGATAAACAGCAAATAATCTTTGGCATAAATATGCCCCTCTAACTATTTATTTGTGCAAAGTTTAAATTTAACTGGGTATCCTCAATACTTGGTAAATCTGGCAGTTGTCAGTTGCTAGATCTGAGTTATTTCTTGTGTAAGTATCTCCATGATCTCAGAGGGTTCTTCATGGGACTGAGCTCCAGCTCACCACAGCGATGACTACTCCATAACACACAGAGGTTACTGGATTTCCTGTCTCAGTCCATGACATCTGTTACATGGGATCAGTTTCCAAATATGCAATCTGAAACCAAGTCTTTGTCTCAGGGTTAACTTTGGGTAAAACCTAAATTTATAAAACTCCATAAGGTTTTTGTGAGGAATAAATTAGATAACACATTGTATCTGCATAATGTCCTGGTGCTAAAAATTTTTAACTGGTATTACTATTATTGAGGATAAAAGAATACTAGGTTTTAAAATATTAGAAATAAAATCCTAAAACAGTGGCATTGAAGTAAATACATAGTATGGCTTTGATCTACAATCTTAAAGGAATTGAGTGATTGCAAAAAAGGAGATGTCGCTGTGGACTGCTATATAATTTTTCCCAAAATGTGTTGCATATTCTTGCTCTGTGTATATTTTTAAATTATTTAGAATTCTCCCTTCCAAGTGCCAAGACAGAAGTATTCTTAACTCATTTTTACCATTAAGGACATAAAGAATGTAAAGACTAAATAATTACTGACCATATATCCATTTATGTGATAGACACAGATCCTTTGCAAATAAATAAATAAATGATTTCAAAATAAAACACTTGTTTCTTCAGTAAATACAATATATATATATATAGTATTTTTATATTAATAAACTCATCAAAAGTTTTCCTTAAAATTGACAATAAAAAGTTACAAAACAGCCTGAGTAGGCAGTGGCGCAGTGGATAGAGTGTGGGACAGGGACGTGGAGGACCCAGGTTCGAAACCCCGAGGTCGCCAGCTTGAGTGCAGGTTCATCTGGTTTGAGCAAGGCTCACCAGCTTGAGCCCAAGGTCGCTGGCTTGAGCAAGGGGTAACTCAGTCTGCTGTAGCCCCCCGGTCAAGGCACATATGAGAAAGCAATCAGTGAACAATTGAAGTGCTGCAATGAGGAATTGATGCTTCTTATCTCTCACCCTTCTTGTTTGTCCCTATCTGTCCCTCTCTCTGACTCTCTCTCTCTGTCTCTGTCAAAAGAAAAAAAGAAAAAGTTACAAAACATTTAGAAAAACGGACATTTGATAAATTAAAAAATATATTTAAATATTTCAAAAGAAGATAGAAAAGAATAAATAAAGGGACAAAAAAACCACAATAAAAATGTGCACAAACAGCTTATAAATAGTAAAATGGTAGGTTTAAATCCAGCCACACTGATAGTAAAATATTTGTAGAAGTAATATTCTATATAAAAGAAAGAAATAGTCCCAATAGATAAAAATGCAACAATATTTGTAAAAGGATAGGCAATCCCTTCATCTTTTTATTTTCTCTTCTGAAAAGACCGTATTTTTTTCAGACCTTGGAAAAAATGGAAATCACAAGACATTAAATAGGCCATGAATTCACTTAGTAAAAGAAAGCTATTTCTGCTTTTAAAAGTTAAGCTGTTCCCTAAAATGAAATATAACTAAAAATAGAATTTTAAGAGTTTTTTTTTTTCCATTTTTTTTTAAATTAATAATTTTATTTTTTTAATGGGGTGACATCAATAAATCAGGATACATATATTCAAAGATAACAAGTCCAGGTTATCTTGTCGTTCAATTATGTTGCATACTAACCACCCAAAGTCAGATTGTCCTCTGTCATCTTCTATCTTGTTTTCTTTGTGCCCCTCCCCACCCCCTTTCCCTCTCCCATTCCCCCCTCCCCCCCGTAACCACCACACTCTTATCAATGTCTCTTAGTTTCACTATTATGTCCCACCTACGTATGGAATAATACAGTTCCTGGTTTTTTCTGATTTACTTATTTCGCTTCGTATCATGTTATCAAGATCCCACCATTTTGCTGTAAATGTTCCGATGTCATCATTTCTTATGGCTGAGTAGTATTCCATAGTGTATATGTGCCACATCTTCTTTATCCAGTCATCTATTGATGGGCTTTTTGGTTGTTTCCATGTCCTGGCCACTGTGAACAATGCTGCAATAAACATGGGGCTGCATGAAATTTTAAGAGTTTTTAAGTGAATTCTTACACTTCTTGAATGGTGTGGTAGTTTTCTTTTGAGCAGAGTTGCCTATGTATATTTTCTAGTCACCTCTGATTTAGCTCCCATTTGCTTTACTAATAATCTGTTCTTTGATTCTCTTTTTTTCTTGATTGTGATATTTTAGAAAAAAAGAAGAAAAACAATTCTGATTTGTCACTTATCAATCATCATGTTTTATATACTCTCACAATGGCCAGTTATAAGCTACCGATAGGCCATCAATGTGCTGAGTTGGACAATGGTTTGCACAATCAGCTTTCCTGAGCCAGTGAAGCCTGCTCTAGTAAACTACTGTCCAGGTTTATATAATAAATTATTAGAAAGAACTTACAAATTTAAAGTGTAAAGATTTATCAACATTTTATAGTGACTTGAATTTAATTTTATGATTATCAAGTCCTGACCAGGTAGCTTAGTTGGTTAGAGAATTTTTGAGTACAGAGGTTGCTGGTTCAATTGCTCAGTCAGGGCACATAGAGGAACAGATTGATGTTCCTCTCTCTCTCTCTCTTTTCCTTCCTCTCAGTAAAATCAAAAAGTAAAAAATTTTAAAATAATAAAATAGCAAGACTTCAACTCTAAGACTTTCTTAAAAAAGATTATCATTACTTAATTTTACAGATGGGAGGACAAAGGGCAAAAGAAGTAAACTGATCAATGCTACATAAATAAAACATAATGGGTATTAGGCTTTATGGTAAGAAGAATGCATAGATGGTCTTCAAGATTACTGCTTCCTGGTGTGCATACCTCATATAATCACCTCAATTTGAATGTTATCTTATGGAGATGCATTTGAAACATAACAAGATTTTTAAAATAATATTTGAGGCCCTGGCTCAGTTTGTTAGAACATCATCCTGAAATCACAAGTTTTGGGCTCTATGCCCAAAACAGGAAACAACCAATGAATGCACAACAGAGTGGAACTACAAGTGAATGCTTCCCTTCACCCTCCCCTATCTCTCCCTTCCTCTCTCTGTCTTTCTAAAAATCAATCAATCAATAAAAAATTAAGCCTTGGCCAGATAACTCAGTTGGTTGGAGCATCTTCCCTAAGCACAGAGGTTACTGGTTCCATCCCCAGTCAGAGCACATACAGGAATGGCTCAATGTTCCTGTCTTTGTCTCTCTAAAATAAAATAAAATAATTTGTTATATAATATAGAAATTATATTAAAAATAAAAATAATCTGAGAATTAACCTTTATGAACATAATGACTTGTTTGGTTTTTGGTTTTTCTGGCTCTGAATAGTATATACAATCTTTAGTTTTGAAAAACATTAATATTTACAGCTATTTTAAAATCAGTGAGTCTTCATGCATCTTCCTTTGACTTAAATTGAAGACTTTGTCCATGTTGACCACTATTTCTGATCAAATCTTTCACTTTCCTTTTAAGTTTTCCTTCCTACATGAATGTTAACTTTGGTAGCAATGATTTCAACTACTTGTTGAATTTTATTTAAGTATAAGCATTTTGTAAAATAGCTTTTGTCCTTATATTTAAATACAATAGAGTCTAGGCCTTCTTATATTTTTAAAGACACATAGTTTATGACTGTAGAAAATTGTTTCAGTTTTATATCTGTGTTGAAGGTTATTTGTATAGTATAAAAATATTAAGTTTCTTTCCAATATACAGAGAGAAACAGCAGAGTTAAAAAAATCTTAACTGATTTTTCAAAATGTATATTTGGGTAATTTGGATAAACATACAGATCTGTGTGACTTGGAATAAGATTCAGGCTTTTGAATTGAGAGCAATAAGAAATAATCCCTTTTCAATTTATATAATTTATTCGCTCTGCCATACATTTCTTTATTTTTATATTTACCTTTGGGAAATTAAATATATCTCTTGAATGAAAATCAGATTTTTTTTTCATTTCATTTAGTATGTATATCATTTGGGACTAGAAAAATAAAGAAAATACAGATATCATTTTTGTGTTTAAATAATGAATTAATGAATAAGAATATATGGATCCACAGATTTTGAGAGATTATTTTCTTTCATAATCTGGACATGTGAATTAAGCATCCCAAAATAGGAGAATAATGGTTAGTTGTACAAATGTAGTAGTATCTAGATTTGGTTTACGTGGTCCTTAGTTTTTTTATTGTGTGATAACAGCAGAGGTTGGGTAATATGTAGAAAACATCACTGATTTTGAAATTTTAAAATCCCCTGATGTATATAGTTTTTATAAGCTTTCTACTGCTGTGTAATAAGTAACAAAAATTTAGTCACTTAAAATAATACAAAAGTATAATCTCACAGCTTTCATGAGTTAGGTGTCTAGGGACAGTTCATCTGCATCCTCTATTCAGGGTTTCATCAGGCAAAACAAGCGTCAGTGCAGGCTGCAGTTCCATCTGTGGCTCAGGGCTATCTTCTTAACTCAGCAGAATTCAGTTTCTCATAGGACTGAATCCCCCCTTTAATTGTTCTCTACGGGTTGGGGGTCACTTTCAGGTTCTTGCCAGGCAGACCCCTCCATAGGCAGATTATATAACATGATTGTTGTTTTTCAGTGATAGTAAGAGAATTTCCATTGTTTATAATCTCTCTGGTTTATTAAGCCCCAAACCCTGGGCTTGCTTGGTCAAGGCACATATAGGGGTTGATGCTTCCTGTTCCTAATTCCCTTCTCTGTTTCTTTCTCTCTCCCTCCACCCTCTAAATTGAATAAAAATAACCTCATCATGGGATTAATAGCCTACCAGTTCACTTGCTGGCACTTAAATGGAGATCATACAAGGCATGTGCAGCAGGAAATAGGAATCTTGGAAACCATCCTAAGATTCTGCTTACATAGAGTCTAATATCCATTATGTTTTATGTGTGTATTATAACATTGAGCAATTTATTTCTCTTGCTTCAATCTTCCCATCTGTAAAATTATGTAATTATACTAACAATTCCACTGGGAAACTTCTAACTTTGACATTCAAAAATTCTGTGAAGGGGAGAGAGTCTAAAACTACAAACAGTGTTAAGGGATAGACATACAGATTTTTGGCAGTTTATTATGCCCTCTGTCTGGCAACAGTTTCAGGAGCTTGCTTTAGAATCAGAAAGTTGTAAGTAAGCAAATAAATAAAGAAATCAAGAGCAAGTATCTAAATAAATTCAGTGCTCACATTCTATTGCCTTCTCATTCAGCCGATATGGGATTCAAAGCATAACATGTGGCATTAAAGTATTCATTGAACTATAATCTTTATGAAAATTTAGAAATTTAGGCCTGACCTGTGGTGGCGCAGTGGATAAAACGTCGACCTGGAAATGCTGAGGTTGCCGGTTCGAAACCCTGGGTTTGCCTGGTCAAGGCACATATGGGAGTTGATGCTTCCAGCTCTTCCCACCTTCTCTGTCTCTGTCTCTCTCTCCTCTCTCTTCCTCTCTGTCTCTCTCCTCTCTAAAAATGAATAAATAAAAAATTAAAAAAATAAAATGTATGAGGAAATAGTTTAAAAAAATTTAGAAATTTGAGAGGTTTAACATTGCAGGTGGTAAAATTGACTAAAACTGTAAAAGTTGAAGAATTTTTAATGGCCTCTCATCTAAAATGACAAGTTTATATTGCTATGTAATCTATCAAATTATAAAATTGTATTTCCAAGCTAATGAAATGGTTTATAAAACTTGACTTGAAATATGTTAGTAGTGGTGTCTTAATATTAGAAAGATGCAAAAATATATAAAACATGAATACAAAACACTTCTCTAGAAAAAGTTAAGCAGTTGTGCCAGAAAAAAAGATAATTCTTTAGTAAATTACAAAAACAAAGACATGAACTCTCCCTGGAAAAAATAAATAAGATGGAATGGGACAGTAGGGTTTTCTTTTCATTATAACCCAATTTAGAGGATTCTCAACTTGATAGAAAACACCAGGTGGTCTTAAGCAATGCCTGTAACAATACACAATGTGCATTTTCTTTTTACATGGTGTTGTTCCACATAACTGTTTTTCAAATGGTTTTCTGAAGGTGTTTTATAGGATTAACTTACCCAAGACAATGTGGCACCACATGGTACTTAAAAAAGAAATTACAGGAGTGATTCTGGGCCAACATATCTTATTCAATTTGGATAAATTCATGGCCAAAAAGAAAGTACAAATCCTTCAATAGCATAAAGAAAACAGCAGTAATAATCAGCTGGGAAATCTTCAAGAGCTTAAGTGGTGACCTGGCAACTAGCTTTGGTCAGAGTAAAAAGCTAATCTTCTGAGGCTGAATAAGAGTTTCTGGAAAAATCCTGAGTCACTTGAAATCATTGTACTATTTATAAAGAAACGATAAGGAGTGTTGAATAAATGGACATAAAGGTGATGTAGGTTGCCAGGTAAATAGGCATAATGGTGAACTTCCTTTATTCCTGCTCCATCAGGCTTACTTTCAAAAGGGATTTGCTGTCTGACTTGCTGGCTGACTGCCAAATTAATTGGCCTTGCTGCCAGATGTGTTGTGACTCACAGGGAGGCAGAAAGCTTGAAATGCCTTGCAATGTGCTCGGCAGTACTTAGACAAGGTTTGAAGTCACAAAATGTCAGAAGCACAGTGCTATACTCGGACTTCCAAAAGTCACCCAAACATCAGTCATTTAACTGAGTGACATACTTCAGAAAAAGTATACCAATGAGTTCTTGTTCAAGTGCTATCCAAGATCTCTAGAGTTTTCTGTGCTTGATGGGAAATTCATTTCACTGACTTACTCCTCAATCTAGTTGATGGCAGTATATTTGAAGGGGAAAGAAAATGATGGTTTAAAAAAGAAATTCTACATAAAATTGCTGTAGTGGCAAGAATACAGACTGGTGAAGTGAGAAACTGTGTTGACAATAACAGGAAATCATGGGAACTCAGACAGTCTGGGCTCAAATCTGGGTTCTTTCACATCCTGTGTAATCTTCAGCTAATTAATTTACCTGCTCTGAGTCTTAGCCTTTGTATTTAATAATAATAGTCTAAAAGGCACCCCCAAACTATGGCCCCGCGGGCCGCATGCGGCCCCCTGAGGCCATTTATCCCCCCCCCCCCCGCCGCACTTCCAGAAGGGGCAACTTTTTCATTGGTGGTCAGTGAGAGGAGCACTGTATGTGGCGGCCCTCCAACGGTCTGAGGGACAGTGAACTGACCCCCTGTGTGAAAAGTTTGGGGACCCCTGGTAATACATTGTTAAATGTTGCATAACAAAAAGATATCCCTTTTCACCTTACTAAAACCTAAACCACCTAACTCTTCAGATCACTTTTCTCATCTTCTATTTCTTCATAACTGTTAGCATTATATTCAATACATAGTTTGCTTATTTATTTTGTGTATTTTGTGGGGTTTTTTTCCTAAAGAGATGTAAGCTTCAAGAGGAGAGAAAGGGTATTTTTGTCTGTGTTAGGAACAGCTTTATGTCAAGGGCCTAGAATATTATTTAACATATAGTAATGGATCATATCTATATTTGTTGAACAAATAAATCAATTTCCATTTCACAGGTTCTTGTGGGAATAAAATAAAATGACATGTGTAAAGAATCAAATGTCCATAGTACTTGATAAACATCAGTCTTTTTTTTAAATAGGCCCTTTCTCTGTAAGCTTCCCCATCAGATGGTGAGTTCTAAGAATGCAGGTACTTACTTTATTTATCTTTCTATACTCACCACCTGGCAAAGGGCTTGGCACAGTATTTAGTAACTATTCTTGAATTAATGAATGAATAATATTGCAATAAGCATATGATTAATAAATAATTGAAGAAAAAATAAAAACATCCTGAGCCATACCTGAAGGTATAAAGTACATCCTTCGAGTGAAGGTAATAAAATTATCATTTAGTTTCTTGGCCATATAATCTGCAGCTTTCTCTAGCTAGATACTGTGTCAGAGGCTTGGCTTGTCACAAAACAATGAAGAATATATTGTAAGTCATTTTAGTATTTTACATTTAACCTTTTCCCCCAAAAGAGCCTGTTTCATTTTCAATTTGTGTTGATTTCATAAATATTTATCATAATCTTTTATATAAGTAGGTGTTTTCCTTGTAGGAAATAGATCAAGATACTTTTTTTTCCTTCTTCCTGGGAATCTAGTTATTCTTCCCTTGACACTAATCTGCTAGAAATAAAAATATAGGAATCAACATTGTTTTATTAATCACTATAATCCACCTGTAGATACTAAACTTTAATGATGACAGGAAAAACTGAAGAGCTATAGTTCCAACTCTTTGGTGAAGGCATATGTTAGGGCAGTTTCACACTCTCAGCTGCAGTTGCTGAGAGAAAATTCAAAACACATAAAATCATAGTCTCCAAAGAACACAGCAACACTGCTGATAATTCCAAATTGTCTTAAGTATAAAAGTAGATATACTAACATAATGAGGAAAGCATTAAGATCAGTCCAAGGCTACTTACCTCAAAGGTTCTAAGTTTTGGAGACTTGGTTCTAGTGATGTCTAATAGTAGTTAGGATCTAGGGCTTTGTTAAGAGCAGAAATCTAATGTGGATGGAGTATGAAGTTAAAAGGTTGTCAAATGTTGGAGAGGAAAATTAGAAAAATAACAATATCTCAGTTATAGAAGTACTGAAGTTGTAGAAAAGTTCTCTCTAAGAAAGGAAATGGTTACAGGAAAATAAAGTAAAATTTAGTTTCAAGACAGAAACTCCAATACAATTAATAACAAGAGTGGTTACACTGATTCCAAAGTGTTGTTTTTCAGTTCTTATAAGTAATTTGTGCTGAGTTTGGTAGTAAAATGGTCACAGCTATCACATAGACTTTAAAAAGTCTGGATTTTTAAAAAAATGAGGTCCAGCAAGAGTAAAAAGTATAGCCAATATACATGTATAATTAGTGACAAATTGAAGTGGACATGAGTCTTGTAATGCCAGTGACCAAGGCCAGGCAGGTTCACACTGGATTTGGGCAGACAGCAGAGAAACTGCAGAGCTGGAAAGGGTTGGGCCATTCCCATTCAATAGAGTCTTGCAAGGGCAGACAACACGAGAAAAGAGGCAGGGAAACTGCTTCTCAGGCAAACAAACAGCAAAATGACCCCTCACAGTGGTGAGCAGGCAATCCACAATCCACCATTGGCCTGAGGGCAAGCACTTGTAGCCTTAGATAGACTATACACACATGGCGCTGCCATGTAATCACACACTAATCAGGCAAAGTACAAGCAAGCCTAACACAGCTGTTTTCCCAACAAGTCTTCAAAGATATTCTGCAAGAAAAATATTATGCTAGCAATTAAGTCCATGACTTGTATGGGGAAGGTGGTAGGTCTCAAGCCACCCAGAGAAGCATTGTCTTACACAATGGTAGAGAATGAACTGACACCGTTAGATAAAAACATAAATGAATTTTGGAATAAATTCAAAAGCAATTATCAGTGATGTAAGGTATTTTTCCCCACCGAGAAGGAAGGAAGGGGCGTAGCCACCAAGTGTGGAATAGTAAAGGCTTTAT
Source organism: Saccopteryx leptura (assembly GCF_036850995.1). NCBI lineage: Eukaryota > Metazoa > Chordata > Mammalia > Chiroptera > Emballonuridae > Saccopteryx > Saccopteryx leptura. The sequence continues at coordinate 174,196,048 of NC_089504.1, read as the reverse complement.
TTAGTACAGAGCATTTCTCAGATGAGATTCACTGGCCCAGAAGATGGAAGTTAGGAAAATTGCGTATGGAGAGATCGCGTGGGCAAATTTAAAGGGGTCGTCTAGGGAAGTCGGGCCAATATGACATAGGGAAATCTCACTGGCTGACAGTCAGTTGCTTTTTTCCCAAGGACTCCTGGGAAGTTTCTTTTGGTGTGCTTGGTTGTCGGCGGTCTTAGCCAAAGTTCCCGGGTTCCTCACATGACCTTCCCCCATTATCCACTGACCTTACATTCCAATCTTTTTGTGCCACTTATTTGTTGGGCTACTTCCTACTGATTAGGGGCATCGTGGGGAGGGGGAGATCGGAAAGTGGTGGTTTTGAGGGGTGTCAGGAGGAACATCCATTTGGCCATGAGTTGAGAAACTTTGCTGGTGTGGTTCTGTAAGAATTTAAAAAAGAGGGGCAAATATGAGTTATACGCTGACAATTAGAAGGAGATTTAGGTAAGATAGGGGCAGCCCAGGTCAAAATAGGTGGCTGCCATTCGGAGTTAAGCAGGTTGTAGGAGAAGAGATTTTTGCTTAATTTTTCTTGCAGACAGTTGAGGAGATCGAAGCTTCTTTCATCAGGCCAGTCTTACTGAACAGCATTGCTCCCTGCTTCAGCTCACTCTGGTGGCTGGTTCCCAGTGGGAGGGACAGGAGCAACTGGAGGGTCTGCATGGCCCAATCTTGAGCTGCAGACGAGTAAGGCCCAGTGGTTCTGACTCCCAGAAATCCTGTATGGGAGCAAGTTTGAGGTGAGAGACCTGATATCAAGGTGTTTGCCCTAGGAGCTTAGCTGCAGTAGGAGTAGTCAGTATTACCGTATGGGGTCCCGTCTATCTGGGCTGTAGGGAGCTGGGCTGGAGCTCCCTTAGAAGAACCCTGTCTCCTGGCTGGAGGGAACCATCGGGTGTGCTTCATCTGGACCCCCTATGGGAGGAAGGGTCCAGTCCGCGTGTTCCCTGAGAAGATGGCAGAGTAAAGACAGAAAGAGGAGGGGGTTGACAGGTAAGTTGTAATTGATTAGGAATGGTCTACCATAAAGCAGCTCAAAGGGGCTGAGTCCAGCGGGGTTTCATGGGGTTGCCCTGATTCTAGTGAGTGCCAAGGGGAGGAGGTTTGTCCAGGAGAGTCTGGTCTCAATGGAGAGTTTAGTTAGCTGACTCTTCAGGATGCCATGGGCCCTTTCCACCTTACCCGATGATTGAGGGTGATAGGGTATGTGGAGCTTCCAGGTGATGTTGAGAGAGGTGGCGACCTGCTGGACTATCTGGGCAGTGAGGGCCGGGCCGTTGTCTGACTGGATGGTAGTCGGCAGTCCAAACCACGGGATGATGTTTTCAATGAGAATGGAGGCAACGGTGTCTGCCGTCTCTCGAGAGGTGGGAAAGGCTTCTATCCATCCTGAAAAGGTGTCAACAAAAGTTAAGAGATAACGGAGTTTTTTGTGAGGGGACATATGAGTGAAGTCAGTCTGCCAATCCTGGCCTGGCATGTGCCCCCTCAGTTGATGAGTAGGAAAGTGGGGGTGGAGTCCCCCTTGCGTAGAGGTTTTGGAACAGGCAGCACATGCTGCGTGTACCTTTTCGATAGTCTGCTGGAGGCCTGGGAAGAAAAAGAGTGGTTGTAAGAACCGATAGAGAGCTTTTGGCCCTATGTGTAAGGAACAGTGGATATCAGAAAGGATAGTTTCAGCCTGTCCTTTTGGTAAGGCAATTCTATCTCCAAGAAATATTCATCCCTGGTTGTACACATCCCCACCCTTTCTGAGGAGGGCCTGTTCTTTCTCAGGAGCATAGGAAGGTTTCAAGGAGGTGGAGATAAACATGAGAGGAGAGGGGGAGGCTTCCAGGGTGAGGTTTTGAGCCGTTGCATTGGTCCGAGAATTTCCCAAAGCCACCGGGTCTTGAGAGGTTTGATGGCCCCTACAATGTACCACAGCCACCTCAGCGGGAAGCTGTAATGCCTGCAAAAGTTTAGAAATGAGGGTAGCATTGATTATGGGGAGCCCTTGGTAGTGAGGAAGCCCCTTTCCTACAGAGGGCAGAGTGGCTGTGGGGGATAAGAAAAGCATATTTAAAGTCAGTATATATAGTTATGTATTTTCCCTGGGCCAGAGGTAGTGCCCGTGTGAGGGCAATCAGCTCTGCTTTCTGGGAGGTGGTGCCCTCTGGCAGCTGTTGAGCTTCTAGGGTGGAGGAGGTGGTGACCACTCTGTAGGCTGCCCATCATTGTCCGTTGGGTCCTGTACAGAGCTCCCATCTACAAAGAGTATTAGATCTGGATCTTTTAAAGGAGAATCTGATAATCCATCTCGAGGTCTGCTGAGGAAATCTATTAGTTCCGTACAGGAGTGGGTGGGCTCTGGAAATGTCGCTGGAGCTGGCAGTAGAGTGGCTGGGTTGAGTCGGGGAGAGGGTAAAAGAGTGACTGAAGGGTTTTCGATGAACAGGAGGTAAAATTCTTGTAGGCGGAAAGGACTTAACAGAGAAAGAGATTTGTGTGAAAGGAGGTCAGTGAGCCTGTGGGAGGAGAAGTGATGAGTTGGGAAAGGGTGAGCTTAGTAGCCTCCTTGGTGAGTTCAGCTGCTGTGCCCAGTGCCCGGAGGCAGGGCTACCAGCCTTTGATGGTGGTGTCCAATTGTTTAGAGAGATATGCCATGGGGCGGTATGTAGGCCCCACAGGTTGAGTTAACATACCAACAGCATTACCGTGCTTTTCATCAGTGAAAAGATGGAAGGGGCATCTGGATTCGGGTAAAGTGAGAGGGGGAGAGGAGTTGAGGGTGTCTCGAAGGGTACAGAAAGCTCTTTTGACGGTATTGGGGATGTGAGAGGTCCCATGGGAGTTTCTTTTGCAGCCTCGTAGAGGGGTTTGGCTAAGAGCAAAACTGAGAATGCAGTGTCTAAAGAAGCCTGTTAGACCAAGGAAAGAAAGAATCTGATCAGCAGTGGTAGGTGGTTGGAGACTGCGGATGGTCTGAGTTCGATCTAGGGTGAGACCTCGGGTGGTGGGAGTCAAGGCGATGCCCAGATAGACTACAGACTGAGAGTAAAGTTGAGCCTTAGTAGGGGAGACATGATATCCCTTCATGGCAAGAAAGTTAAGAAGGGTGGCTGTGTGTCTTCTTGAGGCAGACAGGGAGGGACTGCAGAGAAGTAGGTCATCTACATATTGTAAGAGAGTACTAGTCTTGAGATTGCATGTAGCTAAATCTCAAGCCAGCCCCTGTCCAAACAGGTGTGGGTTGTCTCTGCACCCCTGGGGCAGGACAGTCCACGTAAGCTGCTGGGCTGCATTAAGTGTCCGGATCAGTCCAAGTAAAGGCAAACAGAAAGTAAGAGTCAGGGTGAGGAATGGTAAAGAAGGCATCCTTGAGATCTAGGACCGTGAAGTGAGTGGTGTCTGATGGAATGTGTAAGGATTAGGGACTACAGGGTGGAGGGGAACTACTGCCTCATTGATTAAGCGTAAATCTTGGACGAGGTGATAAGATCCTGAAGGTTTTCGAACTGGAAGGATGGGGGTATTGCAGGGAGAGTCCATAGGGATGAGTAAGCTTTGGTTTAAGAGGCGGGTAATTATTGGTTTAAGTCCCTGGTGGAGACTTGCTGAAATAGGGATTTGGGGTCTAGATGGGAATTGGGAGGGATTCTTTAAGCGGATGTGTACAGGTGGGTGGTGGGTTGCTACCACAGGGGTAGAAGTGTCCCAGACCTGAGGGTTGACAACATTTGGTGGAATAGGAGGTGTGACCGGGTTAGGGTGATCTGTGGTAGTGGGAGAGTCTTCAGTCAGGAGTGGTAGGAGTAGGTGGGAAGATGTTGTCAGCTGGATAGTGGCTCCGAGACTGTGTAGAATGTCCCGACCCAGAAGGGGTACAGGGCACGATGGCATGACTATGAACGAGTGTGAAAAGGGGATTCTGTCCAAACTGCATGTTGGAGGTGGCATGTGAAGAGGAAAAGAAGGGGTCCCATCCACTCACATAACCGAGACCTATGAGGGAACTAGAAGTCCAGAGTATGAAGGCAAAACAGAGAAGGTAGCACCCGTGTCCACAAGAAATGATATAGACTTACCCGCTACCTATAGCATCACCCGTGGCTCAGAGAGAGTAATGAGGGTCTCCGAGTCCGGGCCACATCAGTCGTCTGCGAGGCCTAGGAATTCAAATGATGGGCCCGCCTGGCTGGCTTGGCCTCCCATCTGAGCAGCCTGTCCTCCACATAGAGACGTCGAGGATGAGCCTGCTTCCAAAAGGGGACAATCGCTCTGCCAGTGACCGGGCTGCTTGCACTTAGGGCAGGGCTTAGTAGGCAGCCTCAAGCAGGGGCACTGCTGGGACCAGTGACCCTCCTTGCTACACTTAAAGCAAGCTCCTGGTGGGGATCCTCTTGGCGGCATGGACTTAGGTCGAGCACCCTCTGTGCCTTGCCCTTGTTGCTCTGTCGGCCTTAGGGCTGCCACAAAAGCCTGGGTTTGGAGTGATACCTTCTGCTGCATGCGGGCCCAGCATTCAGCCTCAGCCTGTTCCTCTCCACTGTTAAAAACCTTAAATGCCATGTTCATCAAGTCTTGGATAGGGGTCTGGGGGCCCTCTTCCACCTTTTTAAGTTTCTTCCAAATGTCCGGAGCCATTTGGGAAATGAAGTGAGCAGCTAGTACAGTGGCCTCGGCATTGGAGGCAAGATCTAAACAAGTATGGAGGACCATAGTGTCAGTGAGGCGATTTAAGAAGAGAGCCGGATTTTCCTCAGGTCCTTGAGTAATTTTCCTTAATTTGTCATAGTTAACTACCTTTTGTGCTGCATCCTGCATGCCAGCTACAAGACATTCAATCATTTGGTCTCGTTGTCTCCTACCTGTTTGTTCCATCTGGTAATTCTAGTTGGGGTCCATGTCAGGGACCACCTCTGGGCCCACCGGCATTTGAGAGTTTGAGGTATGGACCTTATCTGCATGAGCTTGCACCACCATCCAGATTCGGTTCTGTTCATCAGGGGTAAGGGTAGAAGACATAATAATATAGAGATCATGCCAAGTGAGGTCATATGCCTGAGTGAGATATTGGAATTCCTTGGTATAGTTGGTAGGATTAGAAGAGTAGGAGCCCAAGCACTTTTCAATTGCAGACAGATCAGAGAGGGAGAAAGGCACATGAACTTGAACAGCTCCTTCTGCTCCAGCCACCTCGCAGAGAGGGCATAGGAGGTTGGCTTCCTCTTGTGGCCTGGAGTGAGATCGGGTGTGAGTGCTGACTGAGAGGAGAGAGAGAGACCAGCATTTGCAAGTAGGGAAACAGGATCTAGCAAAGAGGGGGGAGGAGTCTGATAGGACCGAGGGAGTCGAGGGAGTATTGCAGGAGGGGAAGCAAATTCCTCAGGGGAGTTGACAAAGGAGGAGAGATCTGGAGCGGAGGGTTTAGCTGAGGTTTCTCTGACCAAAAGGACCTGCATTGTAGAGTAGCCAGCACAGAATTTAGGACAAGAATGCAGATGCCAAAACCCCTGAATATTAGAGATGTCTGACAACTTTCCAGCCTCCTGACAATAGTTCCATAAATCAGTAAAGATGTTAAAATCGAAAGTCCCTTCCTGAGACCACTTGGTCTGGTTATCCAGTGGTTATTGTGGCCAGGCTACGCTGCAGAAGAAGATTAGTTTCTTCTTTTTTAGGGAAGGATCAATGTTTGAGAGGTTCTGGATAAGGCACCCCAGGGGTGTTTTAGAGTCAGGTTTGGATCCCTTTGCCCCCACAGCTGCTCTCAGTTCTTAGAGTGCTCAGAGATGCGTATCAGCATCCCAAAACTCAAGTTCTAGCCACGGACGGATAAGGTAAAGTGGGTGTGCTCTGGACGTCTCCATGGGCCCACACTCACTCGGAATGGAAAGAAGTTCCTGATGCAGCTGCAGTTTCAGACAGGGATTCTCGGAGGAAAAAACTGAGGTGGGGGGGGGGGAGGGCTGGAGGTGGAAAACTCACTGCACTGTGCGCAGAAGTGGGTGGAAGGTTGGAGATCCCGGTTCTTTCTCGGAGGGGAAGAGGAGAGGAGTGGTCCTTGCAGACTTCAAACTCCTGCCGGGTTTCAGCACCAAAATGTAAGGTATTTTTCCCCTTCGAGAAGGAAAGAAGGGGTGTAGCCACCAAGTGTGGAATAGTAAAGGCTTTATTTAGTAAAGAGCATTTCTCAGCTGAGATTCACTGGCCCAGAAGATGGGAGTCAGGAAAATCACATATGGAGAGACCGTGTGGGCAAATTTAAAGGGGTCCTCTAGGGAAGTCGGGCCAATATGACATAGCAAAATCTCACTGGCTGACAGTCAGTTGCTTTTTTCCCAAGGACTCCTGGGAAGTTTCTTTTGGTGTGCTTGGTTGTGGGCAATCCTAGCCAAAGTTCCCAGGTTCCTCACGTGACCTTCCCTCATTATCCACTGACCTTACAAGTGCTACTTCCTGTTGGATGGTGGGACTAAGAGATACCGACAAGGACATCAATAAAGCCTTTTCAGAAAAGCTGTCTGTGAAATTAAAGGAAGAAGAACGAATGGTTCAGATGTATCTAGAATATCAAAATCAGATCTGCAAGCAGAGTCAGCTCATCCAAGAAAAGAGAAAACTTGTTAGAGATGATTGTTGAAGTAAATGGCAAAAAGGAGAATTTAGAAGTACTGACTGCAAATATCCAGTATCTTAAGGAAGAATATACTAGGAAGAAGGAAACTATTTCCACTGTTAAAAGAACTAGTGAAGAGAGGTTGGAAATGCTACAGAAATCTGTAGACGTGTATATAGATTGACTTGGAGTAGAAATTTAAAAAATGTGTGGTGATTAACTTCAGTTTATATTCAATAATATTGACCCTAAGCATCCTGTTAGCCCATTTATGTTTTGCCTGTACCTCAATAAAGCAAGGGATTATGAAGTGTCAGATAGTGCTCCTCATCTAGAATGCCTAGCAGAATTTCAGGAAAATTTAAGGAAGACCAAAAATTTTTCAGCCTTTCTTGCCAGTGTTCAGAAAGCTTTTAGTACTATGGTTTAAAATTGTTTGTTTTTCTTCCCTATTGTGTATCTTTTGTAAAAAAAAAAAAAATTCTCATTATCCAAAGTCTGCCTATAATCCTTTCGTATTTTTAACATTTCTGTGTGGTTTATTTCTTTAAAGCATTTTAATCAAAATGTTAGGAAATAAAAAAAATCACATCTGTAGAAATTACTTATTTTTAAAATCAAAGATAATTTTTATTTTGAAATAATTTCAAACTACCATAAATTTGCAAAACTAATACAAGTATCTTCACCCCCCCAAGACATTTGAAAGTTGCTGTAATGATGTCTTATCACCACCTAATGATTCATTGTGTAAATTCTACAACAAGGATATTATTGTATGTAAAGACAATAAAACATGAAAATCAGAAAATTAACTTTGATACATGATTAATGTCTAATTTGTAGATCTTATTCAAGTGTTGCCAATAATCTTAATAATGTTGTTGAGAGAGAAATGCACCAGTCTCAGGTCATCTGTGTTTCTTTCTATCTCTTTTTTAGTCTCCAGTCTGGAACACGTCAGTTTTCTTAGACTTTCACGATCTTGAGACATTTGTATATTGCATAAGCAATTTTGTAGAACATTTCTTAATTTGGATTTATTTAATTTATCATCATTAGTTTCAGATCATGTGTTTTGGGCATATTTGTCACAGGTATGATACTGAAGTTTTTGCCCTGCATCTTTTCAGGTCCCACATGATTTCAATTTTCTTATTATTTGAGGAATTAACTTCAGTTGCCTGATAAATAAAATCAATGAATGTGTATTTTATTCTTTGTGAAATTACTATTTCTTTATTAGAGTAATAATTTTGATGAAAGGTAAATTAAGGCAATATAAATACACTGTATCTTTTCCTTTTTTTTTTTTTTTTTTTTGGTGAGAGGAAGGGAGGCAGAGAGACAGACTCCCGCATCCCGCATGCACTTGGACCAGGATCTACCTGGTAGGCCTACTAGGGGGTGATGCTCTGCCCATCTGGGGCCATTGTTCCATTGCTCAGCAACGGAGTGCATTTTGTTAGTACATGAGGCAGAGACTGCAGAGCCATCCTCACCACTGGAGGCCAACTTGCTTGAATCAATCAAGCCATGGCTGAAGGAGGGGAAGAGAGAGAGAGAAAAAGTGGAGGGGTGGAGAAGCAGATGGTAACTTTTTTTGAATGCCTTGACCAGGAATCGGATATTCTGTTTCTTATAAACTTTAATCTCCATCAATTTTTCCTAATTGAATGAATCCTTTTATGATGGTTACCTAATATACTTATCTAATGGCAATATTATTTCTACAATTGTTGTATTTTTATCACAAGGATTATCTTCATTCATTTATACCAGTATGAACTCATGAACTTTATTCAATAGGTTATTTTGATGCACAAATTGTTCTAGGTCTTATTCAGTAGGCACCTCTTCAAAATGAATTCTTTGTGTTTTTTACTTATTTTTATCATTCTTCATTTATTTTTTCTTCAAGGAGTTCTGCTTCCTTTTTGTGGGAAACCATTTTTAAAAACCAAATACAGTGCTAAGTACTCACCAATTTGAACAGAGGTAAAGAGTATATGTGTATCTAGACATTTAAATCTATGTTTATTTTTTCTGTGTGTTTATATGTTCACACCAATGGTTCTAATTGTTATCCAATACCACAGGGTTTATCCTACTTGTCTTTCTTTTTATAATTGCATCTCCCTTCTTTGACAATGATAAAGCTGGTTTCCATTATTCTCAATATTATTACTCGTTAAATTAGTCTAAAGCCTGACCAAGAGGTGGCTCAGTGGATAGAGCATTGGACTGGGATGCAGAGGACTTAGGTTCAAAACCTGAGGTCACCGGCTTAAAAGCAGGCTCACGAGCTTGAATGCGAGGTCACTGGTTTGAGTGTGGGATCATAGAAATGGCCCCATGGTTGCTGGCTTGAAGCCCAAGGTCACTGTCTTGAGCAAGGGTTCACTCACTCTGCTGTAGCCCCCCAGTCAAGGCACATATGAGAAAGCAATAAAAAACTAAGGAGCCACAACAAAGAGTTGAATCTTCTCATCTCTTTCCCTTCCCATCTGTCTGTCCCTATCACTCTCTCTGTCTCTGTAAAAAAAAAAAAAAGTTTATAAAATATAGAACCAATCTCTAATTGACATCACTGCCCCCTCTCCTGTTAAGATCTCCACTCCCTTCTTACACTTTAATATTTCATCCTCAGCTTTGCGCATTGTTTTCCCTTTTACCTCCCTACTGCACCCCCATTACCTATGTGGATGCTTGTCTCAGCCTCTGCCTATTTTGTGTGTCTGTAAATTATTAAGATAGAATGTGACCCTGACTGGTTGGCTCTGTGGTAGAGCATCAGCCCAGCATGTGGAAGTCCCAGGTTCATTTCCTAGTCAGGCCGTACAAGAGAAGTGACTATCTGCTTCTCCACCCCTCACCCTCCCCTTCTCTCTCCCTATCTCTCTCTCTCTCTCTTCTCCTCCAGCAGCCATGGCTCAATTGGTTCAAGAAAGTTGGCCTTGGTGCTAAGGATGGCTCCATGGCCTCAGCTCATACTCTAAAATAGCTCAGTTGCTGAGCAACGGACCAATGGTCCCAGATGGGCAAAGCATCCCCAGTAGGGGGCTTGCTGGGTGGATCACAGTCAAGATGCATGCAGAAGTCTGTCTCTCTGCCTTCCCACCTCTCACTTAAAAAAAAAAAAGATGGAAGGAAGGGGGAGTGAAGACAAAAAAGCAAAGGAAGAAGGAAGAGAGGAAAAAAGACCTCTTGAAATATAGTTTTGTCTTTCTTATTATATTTATTTCACCATAAATTAATTTAAAAATGCTAAACATTTAAACACACAATCTGTAATTTTTTTCTACCTAAAATTGTTCTTTACCTAGCCAAAATGTACAGACCCTGGAAAACCTTGGCTGACTTTGTAACTCGTTCATTTCTTTATCTTACCTTCTTACATGAGCAATGGTTTTAGTTATAATCAGTATGGTATCATTATTTAATATTGATTAAAATGTTATGTTTTTCTTGGACTACACAAGTGAGAACCAAATACACACATGTCACAGTATTCTACTTCTGGTAACCCTTTATGAGGACTGCTATTCCATCTCGTCTATAAAACAGTCATTCTTCTATGCTGGACTTCTCCACAGTGTAACTTCTTTAGTTAACTGCTAATCTGCTTTTTCCCATCTTTCTTGGGGTCTCTATCTGGGAACATATTACACACTGAGAATCTACTCTTCAACTCTAAAAATGAGTTTACTCAAGAGAGGATTTGGGTACAATGATCTAGCTAATCCTAATAGTAAAACTGACTCCCAAGAATTGAACAAGGCTCTGCTCTCAAGCTTTTAGATTCCTGCCCACCACACCCAGAGGTAATTTCAATAGGAACAGTTAAAGAGCTATATTCAGACATATGCCCACATTTACACACCCATATTTTCAAATGCATATACAGGGTGGGTCAAAAGTAGGTTTACAGTTACTCATATGAAAAATAATACATTAATTAATAAATAATAATGCAAAAATAAACCATGACTTACATACAACTGTAAACCTACTTATGCTCCCATCCTTTACATTTACAGAGAACTCTTGTTCACATCTTATATTTTTCATCTTTCTTAGGACATTATTTGCTACATTTTGGCACTGCCTAAATGCAACACTTTCTAATATTAGTATATGCCTTCTAGTCTCAAATGAGATGCTTGTGTCCTAAAGAAAAAGAAAAACTGCTTCTTGTGATGTGAAAAATATTTACTCTTTTTTTATGTATAATGCACAACTATGTTTATGGTATTCATACGTACTACAGTGTGTTCATAAAGTCATGGTGCACTTTTGATCGGTCACAGGAAAGCAACAAAAGACGATAGAAATGTGAAATCTGCACCAAATAAAAGGAAAACTCCCAGTTTCATACCTATTAAGTGCACTTCGATGTGGGCTTACGCACAGATTTTTTAGGGCTCCTTCGATAGCTATCCCGTATAGCCTCTACAGACTCATCACTGACTGATGGCCTACCAGAATGAGGTTTCTCCACCAAACTGCCGGTTTCCTTCAACTGCTTATCCCACCGAGTAATGTTATTCCTATGTGGTGGTGCTTCGTTATAAACACGTCAATATTCACGTTGCACTTTGGTCACGGATTCGAATTTAGCAAGCCACAGAATGCACTGAACTTTCCTCTATACCGTCCACATCTTGACTGGCATGGCCATGGGCTGCTCCACTATATATGCGCAGATGATGACATGTTACGTCATCATCTGCGCATGCACACATGCTGCCACATCATCCTACAGAAACTGGGAGGGTTTTCCTTTTATTTGGTGCTGATTTCACATTTCTATCATCTTTTGTTGCTTTCCTGTGACCTGTCAAAAGTGCACCATGACTTTACAAACACACTGTATATCTTGATATTAAAATTTCATGGAAAAAAGTGTTTACTAAAAATAAATGTAATAAAAAGCTTTCAAGGGGGCAATAATGTAAAACATTTGAGACACATTGCTTTATGTCTATAACACTGAGGAAAAATCTGGCATCATCAATGAAATAAAATATTGTTTTGGTTAGAATTTCACCTATTCTCTATGGTCTCCTGGCTTTTCTCTCATGTCACTTTAGGTGGCTTGAAGTGTGTATGAGAGTTATAGGTCATTTAACTATTTCATAGGTAATAGACTAACCTTTAGTTTTATAAGTATGAAAAGGCACACTCCCTTTGGGTAATCCTGTGGTAATCTTGTAGCATGGTAACTCCTGAACAGGTGGTTCTGTGTTATAAGTTAGTAGTTTCCTAACTAGAAAAATCAAAACTTAATTCATTAGTTATTTTGTTAATTTGTTTATTCAAGTATTTATATATTTATTGGCTAGAGATTTGATAAGAGGGGGTAGTTAAGAATTATATTTCAATCTGGAATACCAGAGTCTCCTAAAAACTCTAATATGCTTACTAAAAGTTAGTAGCATACCAGATGATAATCTTATCAACATTCTAATACTCAATCACTCCTTCATTTTAGAAAGCCTACCAGACATTGAGCCAGGCTATGAGATTGTAGTTTGAAATAACACAAAGTTCCTGCTCTCAGGATTTTTACTGTGTAACAGCAGATACTATGCAAAGGAAACAAGCAATTACTCATCACCTACATGAGTTGATCAACAGATTCCTGCATTCCTATCTAATCCTTATTGTAATTATTTCACATTGTGTTATTTTCATAAAATATTATATTTACTATAGTAAAAAAATAAAATAGATTTTGCCAAAAAAATAATGTGGAATAAAAGTGCATACTGTATTTTTGTTTACAAACAGCTGTGTTGTAATATAAAGTATAATATGAAATGTAATATAAAGTGTAATAGAAAGTGTAATAGAAAGTATAATAGAAATTTATAGCAGGCAAAGATACTGCTTAATTTATTCACAGTGTGAAATATTTTATCTTTAGAAATCTTTTCTTAGAGCATTGTCAGGAATTATTTGCTTAATATTCATCAAACCAGCTTTTGGTACTATAGTAAAAAAAAATAGTGCACAGAGGTTAATTTTCTGAGCTAATTTTGAAATGAAAACAAAGTTGTATATTATACCAAGATTAAAGTAATATACAATAATCAAGTAAACTCTGGACCTAAAGCAATACTAGGCTAAAGCTGAAGCACATTTTTATCATTTTTCAGAGTTTAGAAAATTACAATAACATAGGGCTCACAGATCCAAAATGTTTTGAACTTTTAGTGACTGAAACAAATGACGATGTGGAGATATAAAAGTCAAAAAGACTTGAGACATACAATTTCTTCAGATAATATGATTTAGAAGATGGCTTCACATCAGATTTATTGTTTGGGGACACTGTAGAGCACATAAGAATACCTAGTGTGCATGAAAAGTCTTTTCCTGTATATTTTCTCTTTATCTCTGATTTCTAAGAAATCTTAAACTTTTTTATTGGAAATTGGGAATTATATAACTGTGGGAAAACCAGCTGTATTAGGCTCATTCACTGGTTTCCTGGCTGCAAGCACTTTTCAGAATTAGTGCATGAGTGCATGGCAAAAAGCCACATGTGTGTCTCTATGAAAAGCTGTGGGTGCTTTCCCTTGGGGGAGATTCTCCCAGATTGCTCTCCCGATTGCTCTCCCGCCACTGCCAGGTATGGTTCTCTGATTCCCTCAGCTGCCACCATGAGGGGTGGTTTTCCTGATTTCATGCCCTCCATAGCAAAAATCAATTTTCCTTTGTTTATTCTCTCACGTGTCTCCATGAACCTCCAATAAATTAGCATGGACTGATGCTGCTTTCCAGCTCCACAGTTCTTCTACCATCAGCCCAAATTCAATGTAAACCTGCCTGGCCTCAACCACTGGCATTACATCTGGTGTAGTGGGCAGGATTTCAGTCAGATGAGTATGGAGCCACATCAATACCCTTGAAGGGTGGGGAAGAGGAGTGGTTGTTGTTCTCCAGCATATGTTTCCCTGTGGCTGTTCTTTTGAGGATTGTGGGCTAAGTATTTTTTTACAGCCCTGTGAGAAGAAACAGAGAGCTCTGTGTGAGAGGCTGCCTGAGGTCAAAAGCTCCATGATGAGCTAGAGGCTGAGCATCGACAGCTGCATGAACTGGAATGATCACTGGAGAAAGAGTTGCAGATTCGAGAGCTGCAGTGCAGGCTACAGGCTGAGAACCAGTGATGGCTTGAACTGGAACTAATGCTAGAAAAAAAGGCTGTCCACTCTCAAGAGCTGTAGTGTGAAATACAAGGCTGAACACCAATGACACCTGAAACTGGAATGACCTCAGGAGAAGGGATTACAGGTTTGAGAGCTGCAATTTTCTCTAGATGCTGAACGTGGAGAGCAACACTTGTTAGGGAAACAACTGTGGGTTCAAGAGCTTGAGCTTCAGCCTCAGGCTGAGAGCTGGCAGCTACAAGGACTAAAGAAGGAGTTGAAGATGGAGCATAATCTGTGCCGGCAGAGTGGCTCTGAGTCAGAGAGAGCAAGTGTTTACAACTTCTCCTCTTCTGAGGAGGAGGTTTGGGCTGATGATCACCCAGAAGGTAAAAAACCAGCATCCAAGAGTTCCTCAGGGACAGGCACAACCCCCTTCACAGGTAGGTGAGTACTCTGTGGTCCTGCCCTATACCCAGGCAAAACTGATGGAGTTAGAAATGAAATTCAGGTGAAGTCCACCGAGCCCCTGGCAGCTTGGTTGCTGCAGTTGTGAAACATAAATGTGGAGATCATATTATGCTCTCCAGAACAGAGATAAATTGGCTGCCATTACATGCACTCTACCTTGAGGCAGCATCTTCAGAACTGCCATGGCAACCCAGGCAACCATATCCTATTAGAATGGATGATGGCTGCCAGTAGTACAGTCTGGCAGCATGCTGGAAAGTTCCCATGGTGGGGGCAGTGAGTCAGTGGAGGTTATATACAGATCTGCAGCAAGTCCTCCAGGAAATAGGTGTGAATAAAGCTGTTTTCAGCCTGAGGTCCTGTGGGCCAGATAAGAAAGTGTTTATGGCAGGGATGAGGGACCTTATTCTCTGTGGTGCCCATCAGCCCTTTTTGGGTCATTAGTGGTTATCTTGAGCCTCTATGTGGGACAGCCCATTAATGTGGTTACACAGATGATAGCAGATTTGGGCAAGGTGAAGGCAGCACAAAATCATAAAGCTGTGAGAGCAGCTGCCTGTGCTGCCCGACCCTGACTAACAAGAGAAATGGGCCTGTGAAGGTTACCCAAACACAGATGTGGGTAGATTTCATTGCAGCCAGGGCAGATAGGGAGAAATTACATGGCAAGTCTATAAAGTTCTCTTGAAGTTTTGCCATTAGCTTAAACCAGAGCAGAGGTTCCAGACACTGAGACGAATGACCCCAGCAGCTACCAAAACAATGGTTGGTACACAAGTGACACAGTTACAAGATTAGATGATGGTGACAGCTGAGGGAATGGAGGATCCCCAGGACCTGTTGTTCCAGTTTGAACAAGAAGGCTGAGGGACCCGTGTAACAGAGATGTGCGAGAACAAGAGGCCCCATGCAGAATTGGCAATCCACTGGTCTAATGTGCAGTGGGCATTTGCCTTGGTAGATACAGGTACAGAATGTTCCCTCCTCTATTGAAACCCAATGCAGTTTGCTGGGACCCCAGTGGCCATTGATGTTTATGGGGACCAAACTGTTCATGTGAAGCCAGTTGGGGATAGGAAGACTGACTCCTAAGCTATGCAAGGTATATGTATCTCCTATTCCCTGATATTTTTTGAGGATAAATGTCTTACAAGGAATGTGGTTGGAAACCACAGCTGGGGAGTTCCACCTGTGAGTTCAGGTCATGAAGCAATGTTGCAGGGTCATGCAGCACATCCCCCCCTTGCAATTACCCATTCCCCAGTGTGTGACTAGCATAAAGCAGTACCACATGCCAGACAGTCATAAAGAAATTATAGGGATGATCCTTGAACTAGAAAAGATGGGGTCATCTAGTCAGTACACAGCCCTTACAACTCCCCAGTATAGCCTGTGTGCAAACCAGATGAAACCTGGAGAATGACAGTAGATTACAGAGAACTTAATTGTTCCCCCTTTGCACGCTGCTGTTCCCTCAATAGCTAACCTGAAAGACTGGCTAAGCCATGAGTTGGGGACATACCACTTTGTGGAAGATTGGATAATGTCTTTTTTGCTATTGATACAGCTGCAGAGAGTCAAGATCAATTTGTCTTCACTTAGGAAGAGTGGCAATGGACCTTTACAGTATTGTAACAGAGTTATTTGCATAGCCCCATCCTGTGTAATGGGCTAGTGGCTGCTGACCTAGCTAGATGGAAAGAGCCAAAGATGGTTCATATGTACCATTGTATCGATGATATCATGCTAACCAGTGACTCTTCCAGAATTAGAGCAAGTAGTCCCCTACCCTGCTATACCACTTGAAAGCATGTGGCTAAGCAGTCAATGACGGCAAATTACAAGGACCTGGATTATCTGTTAAATTGTTGGGAGTTTTCTGGTCAGGTAAAACAAAGGTTATCCCTGATGCAGTTATAAATAAGAGCCAAGCATTCTCTGTGCCCACTACAGTAAAGGAGTTACAGCAATTCCTGGGTTTGTTGGGGTATTGGTGAACATTCAAAGCCCATTTGGCTCCATTACTTTGCCCCTTATACAATCTTATTCAAAAGGGGGTTCACTGGGGTTGGACTGAGCAGGTATAAGGTACATTTGCAGCAGCTAAGAGGGCTGTGAAGGTGGCACAGGTCTTGAATGTGTTTGATCCTGCCAGGCCCTGTGAGTTTGATGTCCATGTAATTACTGAGGGGTTTGAATGGACCTTGTGGCAACTGAAAGAGCACTTACAGCAACCTATTGGGTTTTGGTCCAAATTGTGGAAAGGTACTGAAGTTTGTTACTCATTAGTGGAGAAACAGTTGGCAGCTTTGTATGCTGCCCTCCTAGCCACTGAGAGTATTATAATCTCAACTCCAGTTAGGGTCAAGACAACATACCCTATTGCAAGATGGGTGAGAGCTTGGGCAACGAAACCACATAATGGTATGGTCCAAACCTCCATCCTGGCCAAGTAGGGTGCATAGTTACAACAATGCTGTGCTCTTAACACCAGCCCATTGAGAGTAGAACTGGCAGAAAGTCTTGGGTCTAGTCACCTATGTGACCTTAGAGTCAGGTGAAGATGGGGCTCAGGAGGCAGAACCTGAAATCAGCCCCTACCAGGAGAGGAAGATGCCCATCCTCAGAGATGCCTGGTATACTGATGGTTCTAATAAGGGCCAATCTGCCAAGTGAACAGCTAAACCCTTCCATCTGGCCACTAAGACTATTTGGATGGACACAAGTACAGGCCAAAGCAACCATTGGGCAGAATTTAGAGCCACATGACTAGTTGCCCGTAAAGAACCTTTACCTCTGATAATTTGTACAGATAGCTGGGCTGTCTATTGTGGATCCTTTGGATAGCTACTTGGCATGTTAACCAGTGAATGACAATGCACCATCCCCTATGGATTCAGACTATATGGAAGGACTTATGGAACATCAGAAGCAGGTGACAGTATATCATGTAACAGGGCATGCCCCTCTAACCCATCCTGGGAATAATGAGGCAGACACTTTGGCAAGAGTGCAATGGTTGAAGACTATGCCTACAGGTGATATGACACAGTGGCTCCTCCAGTGTGTGCTCCACATGGTATAGAAAACTCTTTGGGCTATTAAGACATGGAACTTGCCTTTGTCTTTTATGCAAGGCACTTGCAATCAGTTTGTGCACTGTGTTCCAAGAAGCACCCTTGGAAACAACTGGCATCACCTGGACAGATCCAGAGAGGTCAGGCTCTACTGACATGGTGGCAAATAGACATCATTGGACCTTTAGCAAAGTTGGTCAGGTACCAGTATACAGTAACCTGTGTAGATACTGCTACCAGTCTGCTTGCTGTTTACCCCACCATAATACATACCAGATGACAGTTATATAGGTACTAGACTACCTGAGTAATGCATATTGGTGGCCACTAGTCTATGAAAGTGACAACAGTACCCATTTCCCTGGTTCTATGGTAAAACAATGGGCTCAAGGTCTGGGTGTGAATTGAAAGTACCATGTTTCCTACCACCCATGGGCTGCTGGTATCATTGAGCAGTATAATGGACCTTAAAACAGGGACTCATGACAGGAAGGGGCACCAGCTCCCTTACTGGATAGGTGTGCCACTTGTGGATGTTACTAGGGATTTTTATTGAGAGACCTCAACCAGGGGGCCCAGCTCTAGTGGAGACCCTCCTGCACTGGACAGATGCTCCCATCCGGGTGCAGATATGCACCAAGCACACTTTACTCAAGCCAGGCTTTGGACAGCAGGGCCATGTGCTCCTACCTACCCCAACAGCCCTCTTTAAAGGCCAATGGCTTCAATGGACATGGCCCTGGACTGTACAGGCCCCACCCTATTATGCATTGAGGGAACATGCTATGAAAACATGCAGAGTTAGAATAACAAGTAGAGACAGCAAGTTGCCCTAGGGTGAAAGCATCAAGTCAGTGAGAGTTCAGGGGCCTCTCTGGCTTGTACTAGAAACAGTGCATGTTGGAAACAGCAAAACAGCAGGATAAGGTTTAGAAACAGAAAATGTTTAGGTTCTCAGAACAGAGAGTAGGAGTCAACATGTTCCTTGCACTTTACTTCACCCTGAGAGAACTTATTTAATCTGCTTCCCTGAGTTATTTGTACTGGCTAATAAATATCTGAGTGAGGCTGGGGATGAGGCTTCAGTCACTCAATTTACTGACCAGGACTGTTGTCTCCCTTTGGCCCCGTGATGCATTTCATCTGGTTTCCAAGTAGTTTTGTCACTGCAACAAGTGGTGCCCCATGTGAGGAATGGGAATCAAATGACAGGTTTGCTACTCTGAGTATTTATTGTCTCCGTGACAATGAGTGGCCTCGTTGGCACCATGGGGTAAGGGGCTAGAGGTGGACAACCAGCACCTGGCCGCCTAAGGTAGAAGTGTATTATCCCTTGAGTGCTCAGGGAGACAGCATTATAAAGGGCACCTTTGTAATCTCTTTATGGCCTATAATTAATTCTCCCATTCTGATGCACATAGAACCAGCAGATCCTGGAGTACAGTCCAATAAAGTTTGGTATGCCTGCCCAGGGCAGCCTCTGGAACCAGCTACTGTGCTGTCTACAGACAAAACTCTGGCCTGTGTTCTGCTGGAAGGAAATACTTTGTCCCTCTTGGTGCCACTGACAACTCCCTTGTTTCGCCCATAGTTTGTGCTTTTGAAATTCTGTTGCTGTAGTCTGTACTATTTCTGTTTGTATAATGTCCCTCATTCCTTGTACAGGGACTATCATGGAAGATACCTATCATGTAGATTGTGAGACGAGCAATCCTAAAGGGGTGGAATGTGGGGAAAACAGCTGTTAGGCTCTCTCGTTGGTTTCCTGGCTGCAAGCATTTTGCACTATTAGTGCTTAAGCCTGTTGCAGAAAGACATGTGTGTGTCTCTATGAAAAGCTATGGGTTCTTTCCTGCAGTGGCAATTCTCCCAGATCACTCTCCCACCACTGTGAGGCACAGTTACCTGATTCCCCTAGCCACCATTGTGAGGGACGGTTTTCCTGATCCTTTGACCTCCACTGTGAAAAACAATTTTCTTGTTTATTCTCTTGCCTGTCTCTGCAAGCCTCCAATAAACAGGAATGGCCCAATGCTTTCCGGCTCTGCAGTTCCTCTACCATCTGCCTTAATTCAGTGCAAACCTGCCTGGCCTCAGCCACAGCATTACAATAACATTAAGCAGAATGAAAAAGTTAGATCTGTAATTCTATTAAATAAAATATGGCATGATATAAACAGTGAATATTGCACACTGAGTGGAGTCTGAGAATCCATCCCCTAAAGTAGTTCAAGCAGATGTGTTTGGAATCTGGTCTTATTGAGGCTTATACCAGTGAGTACTCAAAACACCTTAATATCTATACAAATTAAATAATATAAATTAGTAGATTTTTTAAAATTAAAATGAAATCTTAAGGTTTCACTTCTGTCCCATAAAATTTCACCCAGTTTTAAATAAATAATTGTGCCTTTGATATTAATAAATTCACATAAAACATTTAAATGCTGTATAATACTATCTATTTACTTTATAAACTTCCTTAAAATAATGGAACATGAATAAATGCATTAACAAAATAAGTAATTAACTCACATTTAGGCAAAAAAGGTTATAATCCACAAAACTTTACAATTTTTCTTTTTTATTATATATATTATAAAATTATGTATTATATAATTATTATATAGAAAGAGACAGAGATAGATACAAAAAATTATTCTCATATAAATAGCACTATATTGACTTCTAAAATTGGTAATGATGACAGGGATGAGATTCTGCACATTTCAGAGGAGAAAATAATCCATTTTCATAGAACTTTTTAGTCCATATAAGGTTTATTTCTTGAGCACTAAGTACAAAGTCTCCTTGAAGCCTTACAAACAGGTAGGTTTAAGGAGTCCTTAAAATACCACTGTAAATCAATTTCTATAACTTTTAAATACATTTAGCCTTATTATAATTGAACTTAGAAATTTGTTTAGAATTCCAGTTGGTATTTTTTAATTTATTTTTCTCTTATTGTTGAATTAAATGGGGTGGCAGTGGTTATCAAAACTATATATCTTTCAGGTGCACATTCTACAGCACATCATCTGTACACTGTATTGTATGTTCACTACACCAAGTCAAGTCTTTGTCCATCACCATACACTCTTCCACGTTCCCCACCCTCCTGGCGCCTGGCAGTTACCACACTGTTATCCATGTCCATGAGGGTTTTTCTTTTTCTTTCTTTCTTTTTTTTTTTTGCTCAATCCCTACACCTTCCCTTAGTGACCTCCCAACAGCTGTGAGCCACTCTCTATCTATGAGTTTATCTTTCTTCTGCTTAGTAGTTCATTTTTTTCATTAGATTACATATTTTGAGTTCAGTCTTATCTATGATGTAAGAAGATGAACTAGTTTTTCATTTTTTTTGCATAGAGCTGTATAATATTCTCAACACCATTTATTGAATAAGGTATCATTACCCCATTGTGTGTGTTTACCTCCTATGTCAAATATTAATAAGCTATAATGGTTTGAGTTTATTTCTGGGCTCTCTATTCTGTTCCATTAATGTATATGTCTGTTTCATGTTAGTGCCATGATATTTTGATTACTATGGCCTTGTTGTATAGCTTGATATTAGGTAGCATGATTTTTCAACTTTGTTCTTCTTTTTCCAGATTATTGTTGCTGTTCAGGGCTTTTTCTATTTCCATATAAATTTTTGGAATATTTGTTCTAGTTCTGGGAAATAGAACTCCAGTCAATATAATGACATGAGTTGATGTGTGGGAACTCTGTATGCTTTAAATACAGATGAAGATCGAAAAAAATAAAATGATATGAAGAGAATAGCAGTGAATGCTAAACTGTCTTCCAGTCACCTCCCAACCCAGAGTAAATGGCAATCCCATAGAAAGGAATTCCACTGGGGATATACTCAGAATCAAAATTTTGAAAGCACTAGAATGAAATAAATCATCACAGAAAGTGAATAGTAAAAAATGGGTAACTTGAACCTCAAAACCTAAACATTAGTAAATATCTGAAGGGGACTTTAAAGTAAGTGACTTATTTTGCTGAAAAGGAAAAAAGTGCAGACAAATTAGAAAAAAAACAAAATTTATAAAATGAAAACTGTAGTCATTGAAATTAACAATAAAATAAAACCTCAAGGCCTGTTTTGAATTGTTGACTAGCCATAGTTGTAGAAAGAACTGGTGAACTGTAAAAACAATTTGATCTCACATAGAGAAAGCAATGAATAATATGAAAGATGATTTAGACAGGGAAGAAAAGAGAAAGTGCAGAAAAGTTGAGAATAAAAAGGACAAAGTACAAAAGTATTTTTAGTGGTCTGGCTCTGGATGATTGGCTCAGTGGTAGAAGATCAACCCTAGCATGTGGATGTCCTGGGTTTGATTCCCAGTCAGGGCACACAAGAGAAGCGCTCACCTGTTTCTCCACCCTTCCCCCTCTCCTTTCTCTCTAGCTCTCTCTTCTCCCACAGCCAAGGCTCCAATGGAGCAAAGTTGGCCTAGGGGCTGAGGATGACTCCAAGGCCTCTGCCTCAGGCAATAGAATGGCTCCAGTTGCAGTGGAGCAAGGCCACAGGTGGGCAGAGTATCTCCCCCTAGTGAGCATGCCAGGTGGATCCCAGTTGAGGTAATTTTTGTTAGATGATAATGGTGATTTCATAGAGAAAACAAATCAAAGCATTATTTTAAGGTAATTCAAATTGAATTCAAAAAATAGCAAAATACCTTCTACCTGCTACTAATATTTTAATTAACATTGCCTTTATATAAAATATTAAAATAATCATATGTACTATTTCTAAATATCTTTCTTTCTATATGCTAAGCATTTCACCAAGCACTTTACATTTGTTTGTCTCTTCCAACCCCAATAACACCCACAAGATAGGAACTTTTATCTCCCTTTAGTGCTAAGGGAACTTAGGTTTAGAGGAAGTAAAGTAACTTTCAAAAAGCTTTAGACAGGAGCTCCAAGATGGCAGCGGAGTAGGCGGACGCCCAGACACCCAGCTATCAACACCAAACTGGAATACAAATCAATTTATGAAAAATCAGCATGAAAACCAACTCTGAACTGCAAGAACAGTTCTCAAAAACCAAGCAGCAAAGAAGAAGCCACAATAATCCTGGTAAGGAGTGCCTGAATCTCCTCTGCTTACAGGAACGGAGGGAAGGGGGTTGAGACTGAGAGCCCAGAGAGGATTTCACAGAGGAAAAAGAGCAGAAACTACTGCTCACAGCCACTTACCTAGTGACCAGGGAGCAAGGTGGGTTGAAAAGACCAGCTTATCTCCCAAGTGGAAAGGACAGGGAGAGGGACAGACTGTGAGGGGCTAAGGAATGCAAGAAATGAAATAAAAAAAAGCGGACTCATTCGTGCTAGAGGCGGCCATAGCTGGGGGAGGGACTGAACCTTTCACAAAACAGAGCTGAAGTGCTTCCGGATCAGAGATCTCCGGACATCTATCCAGATCCAATCAGCGCAACAAGACACAGCTGAAAACAAGAAGTGGGGAGGAGGGGCAGTAACTCAGGTCTCCATGGAGATCTGAGATACACCTCCCCCTACTGAACCTGAGAAAAAACCCTGCCCCCAGGGAGATTAGTTGGTGGAAGAGACCTTCAGAGTCTCAGGTTACACCCACAGCATTCCTGGATACAGTTTCAAGGAAGCCCCCTGCTGAGATCAGTTAACAAGACTATCACCTGTTAAGAAAACAAACAAATCAAGACTTCAAAGCTGCCCAAATCCGAAAGTGGATTACAAATAATAGCTGATACCAACCCAAGAAGACCTAGAAATAACACAACTGAAAACTGGAGGCAGACAACACCAAGCCTACACTCAACCAACTCTACAAATAAAACACCATGATGAGAAGACAAAGGAGTGCAATCCAAATGAAACCACAAGAGACACCTTTCAGAGATGAACTAAGTGATATGGAAATAATCAAACTTCCAGATGCAGAGTTCAAAATAATGACTGTAAGGATGCTTAGGGATCTTAGAACAACAATGGATGGTCATTATGAAAACCTAAATAAAGAAATAGCAAGTATAAAAAAGAATCAGTCGGAGATGACAAATACAATATCAGAAATAAAGACCACAATGGAAGAAATTAAAAACAGGATAGATAGAGTAGAGGATCGAATCAGCAAATTAGAGGATAACTGGAATGAAGGCATGAAAGCAGAGAAGAAAAGAGAAAAGAGACTCAAAAAGTCAGAGGAAAGTCTTAGAGAGCTCTGTGACAACATGAAGAGAAATAATATCCGCATCATAGGGGTTCCTGAAGAAGAAGAAAAGGAAAAAGGAATAGAGATGTTGTTCAATCATATCATAGCTGAAAATTTCCCTAAGTTAATGCAAGAGAAACTCTCACAAGTCCAAGAAGCACAGAGGACTCCATTAAAGAGAAACCCAAAGAAACAAACACCAAGACACATCATAATTAAAATACCAAAGCTAAGCGATAAAGAGAAAATATTAAAAGCTGCAAGAGAAAAAAAAAGTTATCACCTACAAAGGAGCCCCCATAAGGATGACATCCAACTTCTCAACAGAAACACTTGAGGCCAGAAGGGAATGGCAAGAAATATTCAAAGTAATGCAAAACAAGAACCTACAAACAAGACCACTTTATCCAGCAAGGCTATCATTTAAAATCAAAGGAGAAATAAAAAGCTTCCCAGACAAAAAACAACTCAAGGAATTCATTACAACCAATCCAACGCTGCAAGAAATGTTAAGGGGCCTGTTGTAAACAGATCAAAGTGGGAAAAGAATATAGCAAAAAAAGGAATACTCCTTTAAAGAAGAAAATGGCAATAAACAACTACATATCAATAATAACCTTAAATGTAAATGGATTAAATGATCCAATCAAAAGACATAGGGTAGCTGGGTGGATAAGAAGACAGGACCCATACATATGTTGTCTACAAGAGACACACCTTAGAACAAAAGACACACATAGATTGAAGGTAAAAGGATGGAAAAAAACATTTCATGCAAACGGAAATGAAAAAAAAGCTGGGGTAGCAATACTTATATCAGACAAATTGGACTTTAAAACAAAGAATATAGTAAGAGATAAAGAAGGCCACTACATAATGATAAAGGGAGTAATCCA
Organism: Saccopteryx leptura; assembly: GCF_036850995.1. NCBI lineage: Eukaryota > Metazoa > Chordata > Mammalia > Chiroptera > Emballonuridae > Saccopteryx > Saccopteryx leptura. Next base: position 174,171,593 of record NC_089504.1, on the reverse strand, counting down.
ACAGGAAGATATAACTATTATAAATATCTATGCACCTAATATAGGAGCACCCAAATATATAAAACAGACTTTGATGGATTTAAAGGGCGAGCTCAACAGCAATACTATAATAGTAGGGGATTTCAATACCCCACTAACATCACTAGATAGACCCTCAAGAAAGAAAATTAACAAAGAAACAGCAGACTATTGGAAACACTAGATCAACTCGATTTAATAGATATCTTCAGAACCTTTCACCCTAAAGCAGCAGAATATACATTCTTTTCAAGTGCTCATGGTACATTCTCTAGGATAGACCACATTTTAGGGCACAAAAGTGCTCTCAACAAATTTAAGAAGACTGAAATCGTATCAAGCACTTTCTCCGATCACAACGGCATGAAACTAGAAATGAATCACAGCAGAAAAGCTCAAAAATTCTCAAACACATGGAAACTAAATAGCAGGGTGTTAAATAATGAATGGATTAAGAATGAGATCAAAGAAGAAATGAAAAAATTCCTAGAAACAAATGACAATGAGCATACAACAACTCAAAATTTATGGGACACAGCGAAAGCAGTGCTGAGAGGAAAGGTCATACCACTACAGGCACACTTTCGGAAGCTAGAAAAAGCTCAAATAAACAACTTAACCCTGCATCTAAAAGAATTAGAAAAAGAACAGCAATGAAAGCCCAAATGTAGTAGAAGGAAGGAAATAATAAAGATCACAGCAGAAATAAATGACGTAGAGGCTAAAGAAACATTACAGAGGATCAATGAAACTAGGAGCTGGTTCTTTGAAAAGGTAAACAAGATTGAAGAACCTTTAAGTAGACTCACCAAGAAAAAGAGAGAGAGGACTCAAATAAATAAAATTAGAAATGAGAGAGGAGAAATAACAACTGACACAACAGAAATACAAAATATTGTAAGAAGATACTATGAAGAACTGTATGCCAAAAAACTAGACAACCTAGATGAAATGGACAAATTCCTTGAAACATACAATCTTCCAAAAATCAATCTGGAAGAATCAGAAAACCTAAACAGACCGATTACAACAAATGAGATCGAAACAGTTATCAAAAAACTTCCAACAAAGAAAAGTCCAAGGCCCGATGGCTTCACAAGGAATTCTACCAAATATTCAAAGAAGAACTAACTCCTATCCTTCTCAAACTATTTCAAAAAATTCAAGAGGAAGGAAGACTTCCAAGCTCCTTTTATGAGGCGAGCATAATTCTGATTCCAAAACCAGGCAAAGACAACACAAAGAAAGAAAATTATAGGCCAATATCTCTGATGAATATAGATACTAAAATCCTCAACAAAATATTAGCAAACCGGATCCAACAATATATGGAAAACATCATACACCATGATCAAGTTGGATTTATTCTGGGGAGGCAAGGCTGGTACAATATTCGTAAATCAATCAATGTGATTCATCACATAAACAAAAAGAAGGAGAAAAACCATATGATAATTTCAATAGATGCAGAAAAAGCATTTGATAAAATCCAGCACCCATTCATGATCAAAACTCTCAGCAAAGTGGGAATACAGGGAACATAACTCAACATGATAAAAGCCATCTATGAGAAACCCACAGCCAACATCATACTCAATGGGCAAAAATTAAAAGCAATACCCTTAAGATCAGGAGCAAGGCAGGGGTGCCCCCTTTCACCACTCTTATTTAACATGGTCCTGGAAGTCCTAGCCACAGCAATCAGACAAGAAGAAGAAATAAAAGGCATTCAAGTTGGAAAAGAAGAAGTAAAATTATCATTATTTGCAGATGATATGATATTGTATATAGAAAACCCTAAAGTCTCAGTCAAAAAACTACTGGACCTGATAAATAAATTCAGCAAAGTGGCAGGATATAAAATCAATACTCAGAAATCAGAGGCATTTTTATACACCAATGAACAGTCAGAAAGAGAAATTAAGGAAACAATCCCCTTCTCAATTACAACCAAAAAAATAAAGTACCTAGGAGTACATTTAACCAAGGAGACTAAAGACTTGTACTCGAAAAATTACAAAGCATTGATAAAAGAAATAAAGGAAGATACAAACAAGTGGAAGCATATAGCGTGCTCATGGTTAGGAAGAATAAACATCATTAAAATGTCTATATTACCCAAAGCAATCTATAAATTCAATGCAATACCAATTAAAATACCAATGACATACTTCAAAGATATAGAACACATATTCCAAAAATTTATATGGAACCAAAAGAAATCACGAACAGCCTCAGCAATCTTAAAAAAGAAGAATAAAGTGGGAGGTATCACACTTCCTGATATCAAGTTATACTACAAGGCCGTTGTACTCAAAACAGCCTGGTACTGGCATAAGAACAGGCATATAGATCAATGGAACAGAACAGCGAACCCAGAAATAAACCCACAGTTCTATGGACAACTGATATTTGACAAAGGAGGTAAGGAAATACAATGGAGTAAAGACAGCCTCTTTAACAAATGGTGTTGGGAAAATTGGACAGCTACCTGCAAAAAAATGAAACTAGATCACCAGCTTACACCACTCACAAAAATAAACTCAAAATGGATAAAAGACTTAAATGTAGGCCGTGAAACCATAAGCATCTTAGAAGAAAACATAGGCAGTAAGCTCTCCGACATCTCTCGGAGCAATATATTTGCTGATTTATCTCCACGGGGAAGTGAAATAAAAGACAGGATAAACAAATGGGACTATATCAAACTAAAAAGCTTTTGCACAGCTAAAGACAACAAGAACAGAATAAAAAGACAAACTACACAATGGGAGAATATATTTGACATAGCGTCTGATAAGGGGTTAATAACCAAAATTTATAAAGAACTTGTAAAACTCAACACCAGGAAGACAAACAACCCAATCCAAAAATGGGCAAAAGAGATGAATAGACACTTCTCCAAAGAGGACATACAGATGGCCAATAGGCATATGAAAAAATGCTCAACATCACTAATCATTAGAGAAATGCAAATTAAAACCACAATGAGATATCACCTCACACCAGTCAGAATGGCGCTTATCAACAAAACAACACAGAATAAGTGCTGGCGAGGATGTGGAGAAAAGGGAACCCTCCTGCACTGCTGGTGGGAATGCAGACTGGTGCAGCCACTGTGGAAAACAGTATGGAGATTCCTCAAAAAACTGAAAATCGAACTGCCTTTTGACCCAGCTATCCCACTTTTAGGAATATACCCCAAGGACACCATAGAATGGCTTGAAAAGGAGAAATGCACCCGCATGTTTGTGGCAGCATTGTTCACAATAGCGAAGATCTGGAAACAGCCCAAGTGTCCGTCAGAGGACGAGTGGATTAAAAAGCTTTGGTACATATATACTATGGAATACTACTCAGCCATAAGAAATGATGACATCGGATCATTTACAATAACATGGATGGACCTTGACAACATTATACAGAGTGAAATTAGTAAATCAGAAAAAAAGAAAAAATACTAAGATGAATCCATACATAGAAGGGACATAAAAATGAGACTCAGAGACATGAACAAAAATGTGATGGCAACAGGGGCGGGAGGTTGGGGGAGGGGGGAGGGGGTGAAGAAGGAGAGAGGGGTTAGGGGAGTGGAGGGGCACAAAGAAAACCAGATAGAAGGTGACAGAAGACAATTTAACTTTGGGGGAGGGGTATACAGCACAATCAAATGTCAAAATAATCTAGAGATATTTTCTCTCAACATATGTACCCTGATTTATCAATGTCACTGCATTAAATTTAATAAAAAAATAAAATAAAAAAATAAAATTCTTCAAAATTTAAAAAACAAAACAAAAAAAAAACACCACAGAATAAGTGCTGGCGAGGATGTGGAGAAAAGGGAACCCTCCTGCACTGCTGGTGGGAATGCAGACTGGTGCAGCCACTGTGGAAAACAGTATGGAGATTCCTCAAAAAACTGAAAATCAAACTGCCTTTTGACCCAGCTATCCCACTTTTAGGAATATACCCCAAGGACACCATAGAACGGCTCGAAAAGGAGAAATGCACCCGCATGTTTGTGGCAGCATTGTTCACAGTAGCGAAGATCTGGAAACAGCCCAAGTGTCCATCAGAGGACGAGTGGATTAAAAAGCTTTGGTACATATATACTATGGAATACTACTCAGCCATAAGAAATGATGACATTGGATCATTTGCAACAACATGGATGGACCTTGACAACATTATACGGAGTGAAATAAGTAAATCAGAAAAAAAACTAAGATGAATCCATACATAGAAGGGACATAAAAATGAGACTCAGAGACATGAACAAAAATGTGATGGCAACAGGGGGGTGGGGTGGGCGAGGGGGGATGAGGTGAAGAAGGAGAGAGGGGTTAGGGGAGGGGAGGGGCACAAAGAAAACCAGATAGAAGGTGACAGAAGACAATTTAACTTTGGGGGAGCATTATACAGCACAATCAAATGTCAAAATAATCTAGAAATATTTTCTCTCAACATATGTACCCTGATTTATCAATGTCACTGCATTAAATTTAATAAATAAAAAAATAAAAAAAAAGCTTTAGACAAAATTTCTGGGTGGTTATCTGGCTTAGCCCATGTTCTTAACAATTAATTATCCTGTACTGCACATTTAAAGAAGGAAATAGTATGTTTAAATATGCTTAAGAAAAATATTTTGAAGCAAACCAAAAAGAGAAAAAATTTCGTAGTCAAAATTTTCTTTTTGACAAAAGGATGTTTAAGTTAATGCTCTTAGAATGGACATATACTTCCCAAATTACTACAGTTTTAATGTATCTTGCTTAGCAGACATCTGAATCTGTGAGTCTCTAAGTAATCCTAAGAGCCCTTTTAATTTATCTGATCATCTTCACAATTGAAACAGACAAATATCTTTATTGTGACAGATCCAAGAAACTCTTAAGTCCTCTTAGAATATCCTATCCCTCATCTAAGCACTCCAAATGTGCTTGAGTCTCAACAACTTCTTTCAGTTTTCAAGATTTACATTATTTGCTTACTCAAAGGGCAAAATAAATAAGGAGAGTAATGGATTCTTAAACCATTACTACAATAACTACCCATGGGCCCAAACAATATAAATAAATAATTGAATAAATCAATAAATATAGGAGAAAAAAATAGGTCTTCTTTACAATAGAATTTCCTAATCAACACTCGGCAAACAGCACAGTCCTAATTGCCACAGATAAAATTACCAATGAAATTAGTGGGTTTAAGTAAAAGAAGCAGGATATTTACCCAATCTCAAAGTATTTTTTCACAAGACATTAATTAATTTCAAAAAAAAAGATAAGAGACTTTACAATGAAAAGCCTCAGAAGGCACTGCCTTAACCAACTCATCAATGTTCACATCACTGGTAATAAAACATTTTCTTTGTCTTGAAACACACACTCTCTCTACAGCTGTCCTTTCATATTTTTCCTGAGATAATTTTTTTTAAACTTTATTAAATAAATAAATAATCACCACTACTCAGCTTAAGTCATGCCTGTATAAAATTGCCTAATGAGAAGCAGTTTGGTATAAATCTATGTTTATAAATACTGTAAGTAGGTAATTTTCAACCTGGGGAGATTTTGCCCTAGAGAGGACATTTGGCCACTTCTGAGGACATTTTGTTATGAATGGGGTTGGAGGGTGGGAGAGAAGCACTATCCTATCCTAAGTGTCAGCAGTGCCAAGGGTGAGAACCTCTCCAGAGCCAGTGATCATTTTGGTTCTTGAGGTGGCCCATGTGGCCCCCAAATTGATTAGGTGTGCAATATGCATTCTATATTGAATGCTATGACATCTCAAATATATTTGCCAAAGATGAAAAACAGCACAGCATTTCTGTGTGGTATGAAAGCAGAAAATCAGCAGAGCTTTAACCGAATTTGTGTTTAAAACAGATATCGTATGTATCCTGACTGGTGGTGGAACTGTGGCTAGACACTAACCTGGGAAGCTGAGATCCCAGGTTCAGAAACCTGAGCTCACAAGCTTGAGCGCAGAGCAGCTTGAATGTGAAGTCTTTGGCTTGAGTGTAGGACCATAGACATAATCCCATGATCTCTGGATTGAGGTCGGATGTCACTGGCGTGAGCAAGGATCCACTGGCTCAGCTGGAGCCCCCCAGTCAAGGCATGTATAAGAAGTAATCAATGAATAAAGTGCCACAACTATGACTTGATGCTTCTCATCTCTCTCCCTTCCTGTTTCTTTCTCTCAAAAAAAAAAAAAAAAATACACTATGTAACAGCCTCCGTGGGCATTTGTTTCTATCTTCTTATTGTTATTGTTGGCTTTTCCTTTTTTGTGTGTTCTAAAATTCTTTTTCAAGCAGGCTCTGCATTCTAATGAGTACAATGCTCTAATCCAACATCATGAAAGCAACATTAGAAGGGTAAAAGGACAGAAATACTGGTCACAATTTCATGGTCTCCATTTCAATGACTCTAGGAATTTTGCTCACTGACTAGCAAGAGTCAGTCTCTTTCAGGAGTGTTTGATTCTTCTGATTTTTCATAAGCTTGGATGCACCTTCTTCCAATGCAAATCCAAATAGTTCTTTAAAATGTGAATTAGACTGCTGCAAAACAGTCATTATGCTGATGATTTGGGGATTCAGACTGCCTCGGTTCATTCCCTACTTGGACCATGTATTAGCTGTGTGTCCGTGGGAAAATTAATTTTCATAGTATGTTTTCCTCACATATATATAATTCAAACTAATTCCTACCTTCTAAAGTTGTTATGAAGATTTGCTATAGCCTGAAGGTAATGGCGCAGTGGATAGATCATTGGACTAGAACACAGAAGACCCAGGTTCAAAGCCCTGAGGTCGCCAGCTTGAGCTCAGGCTCATCTGGTGTGAGCAAGGACCAACTTGAGCCCAAGGTTGCTGGCTTGAGCAAGGAGTCACTCGGTCTGCTGTAGCCCCCTCATTAAGGTATACATGAGTAAGCAATCAGTGAACAACTAAAGTGTCACAATGAAAAATTGATGATTGATGCTTCTCATCTCTCTTTGTTCCTGTCTGTCTGTCCCTATCTGTCCCTCTCTCTGTCTCTCTCTGTCTCTGTCACAAAAAAAAGGGAGGTAAATCTGCTATAAATGACTTAGAATTATTTTCTGGCCCATTAAAAGTCAATGTAAGTTAATGCTGCTATATCATTATTATTATTACTATTATTATTCAAAAGGAGGTTACTCCTTATAGAGTAGCCAGGAGTAAACTAGTGCATAGGACACTTTAAAGTCCGTTTCATGCATAATGCCCTTCTGGAGCTTGCCCAGGCCAACACATAGAACTGGTGTGTTTTCTGCAGGCTATCTGGGTCAGTATATGCTTCTTTTTAATGGAGATTGTTCCATAAGAATTTTTAATCAGTTTTCCTTATTCTCTCCAGGCTCCTGAGGTCCATCTTACCTGGAGACCTAGTTCTGGATTTCACAGGGCTTTTCTTGTGGATAGATACACTTAATGTCAAACATTAGATATGCGGTGTCATTTTGATGACTCTAGCTTAAATGTGCTATAACCATAGAGATATTTTGGACTTACATGTGTAAATTCATGTATTTATAAGACTCAATCTCAAAATTATAGCTGCAGAAAATTTTGAATTACAAAAGTTGTTTAAAGATTTAGTTTCTATTTATAAAAAAGCTGACCATCTGAAATCCTCTTTCTACCTAGAAATTCCCTTCATTTACCTGTTTCTAAATTGAGACATTTGCTAAAACCTTTATTTCAGGATCCCGAGTCTCTAAAATATAATTTTAAGTGCTATAATTAAAATGCATTTATTCTTGTCTAAAATGGGACATATTGACTTAACACATGCACATTTGTTCTGTTATACCCAGAATGAAATCAAAATGATCTTTTTAAAGTCAAGTTTTTTTCTGTTTTTAATAATTCAAAATACTTTTTTTTTATTTTGACTTGTACACAAACTGATAGACTATAATAATTATCATTTTCATTAGTTGTTTGGAGAATTGTATAATTTAAAATATGCTCTTATAGTTAGCCACAAATTTCTAAATTTCATTCTCAGTAAAACTTTTTTGTTCATATTTTGCTTTTTAGTCTGATTGTGAACACCAGAGAATAAAGCAGAAAGATATAGTGCAGTACATACAAAACCAATACCACATTTATAATTATCATTTTAATGGGACAGAAGTGATGGAAATAATCTGTTTAATGATACCGTCTCAAAAAAAACTTAAAAACATCTGTTAAGTGTTGTTAATAAACACGTTATGCAAAATACTTTAAAAAGTATGAATTAATTAATATGTTATGCAAAGAAATATTGTCTTAGTCCATTCAGGCTACTATAACAAGTACTATAGATCTGGTGGCTTGTAAACAACAGGAATATATTTCTCACAGTTCTGCAAGCTGGAAATTGGAGATTGAGGGTGGCCCCATGCTGATTCTGATGGGAAAGCCCACATCCAGGTTGCAGACTATCAGCTTCTAATTGTATGCTCACTTGGAGGAAAAAGGGTATGATAGCTCTCAGGCCTCTTATAAAGAAGTTAAACCACCATTCATTAAATCTATACCTCTGATACCTAATCACCTTAAAAACCATTACATTAGGATAATAGTTTCAACATATGATTTAGGGGTGGGAGCACAAACATTCATTACATTGCAAATATACAATATAACATATTGTATAAGGCAAAGTTTATTTATTTTATTTTATTTTACCATGAACTTGGATACTGTAGCAGAATATAAGTCCATCAGAATTTTAATAAGCAAAAGCAAGTTATTTTGAGATTTTTCTATAGTGAACTGTTGGTGCAAAACCAAAGCACCAGCACCGAGTGACTTTCTGTTCCCATCCTGAGGAAGTGAAGGTTGAGACCAAGCATACATGACGAAGGCAGTCACACATCCAGGGAAGGCCTCAAGGACATGATGCTTGGCCCTGCTGGAGCTTTCTGCAGGTCAGGAATCAGACAGCAGATAGTGTAGTGTTATGTCTCAGAAAGGGCAAGAGTAATCGAATCAGTTTTGCAGAACTAAATAATAAAATTGCACACTGTATTCTGCTTGTTAGTTTCTCATGCATGACGTCATATTTCTGCTTAATAAATTGGATAGCTGATCTCTCCAAAGCACCTCAATCCTGGAGAGATTGGGGTCCTCCAATTGCAGTATCATTGCTGCCTCATTCCTTTGCAGCTCTTCTTCATGAGACCCTGATTACTAACAACAGTGAACAGATAAGGAGCAGACAAGTCATTACTAAAAGTAAAATTTTATTGTACTTGGTATAATATTCTCCAATATTTTACTTTCTTTGCCCACCTTCCTGGTTGTGTAATTTGTGTGGACTACATAGACTTTCTTTCTGAAACTACCTCTGAAAGTTTTAGGTAACAAAGAAATAAAAGTCAGGTTATCCATCTATCTGTCCATCAATCTATCTGTCTATCTCTCCCTAGATCAATCTCTCTAAACTAGCTAATTCAATTTTGTAGCACACTCTTTGGAATCCTTTATAGCCATATGGTTTTTTTTCTCTATGGACAGTCTGCTCTCTGATAGTATTAAAGAGATTGTGCTACATTTATATAATATATAACTATCCTGTTCATGTTTTTTCTAGGTGTATATTCTGATTTGGTATGCTTAAATGGGATAATTAGGTCACACACATGAAGACTTATATCACTTTTTAAATACTAACATATATTGAGTTCCCACTACTTGTCAGATACTTTTTTGTTGTTTGTTTTGTATTTTTCTGAAGTTGGAAATGGGGAGGCAGTCAGACAGACTCCTGCATGCACCTGACCGGGATCCACCCGGCATGCCCACCAGGGGGCGATGCTCTGCCCATCTGGGGCGTCGCTCTGTCGCATCCAGAGCCATTCTAGCACCTGAGGCAGAGGCCACAGAGCCATCCTCAGTGCCCGGGGCCAACTTTGCTCTAATGGAGCCTTGGCTGCGGGAGGGGAAGAGAGAGACAGAGAGGAAGGAGAGGGGGAGGGGTGGAGAAGCAGATGGGCACTTCTCCTGTGTGCCCTGGCCGGAAATCAAACCTGGGACTCCTGCATGCCAGGCCAACGCTCTACCACTGAGCCAACCAGCCAGGGCCTCAGATACTTTTCTAATCAGTGGTGGGATTCAAATATTTTAACAATTGGTTCTTTGCCCTAATGACTGTTTTAAGTATAAAAAAATGATATACCAAAAGGTGGTTTACTATGTCATGAATTTAATACTTAAATAAGAATAAAAGAGGTACACAAAACTAGATTATGTTATAAGAAAAAGTTTAAAAATATTAATAAAAAATATTAAATAATATCTGACAAAAAAGCAATAAACCATTATTTAAGATATTTCCAAAGACAGTTTGTCACCCCCTGGTTGTTTGGCACTTTTTCTCTTTACATTATATGTTTGTTTACTAATGTAACAAACATGAAGGAATAAAAATGTAGTATTTTAGCAAAAGTAAAATAAGTTTTATAAAATGAATAAATAAATATTATAATCATAGTTCTGTCAAATTTTTTTTACCTTTGGTGGAATGAACATTACTACAGGTGCTTAGAATATGCTGTTGCACAGATGAACATTAAAAAAGAGTAAAAAATGTAAATTTGTGATTTCCATATTGGGCGGCTACCCCATCACCCTCCTTACAGAGAAACCTGACTACAAGTGCCATTTTAACAACCAGTTTGCCAAACTCAGCCAAAAAATAGGTATTGGTTCTGCCAAACTGGTGCTAACTGGCTGAATTCCACCACTGGTTCTAAGAGTTTTATAGGATTATTAATTCTCAGAATGTTTTAAGACATAGGTATTTCTTTTATTCCATTTTGGCACAGCAGAGTTAAGTCAGTTGTTAATAACTAGTACCTGATAGAGCCAAGTTCTAAGCCCAGAAATATGGCAGCAATCCCTCACTTTTATGGCTACAGAATGGATTCTTTCCCAAGATTAAGTAGAGCTATCAGAGACAGCATTTTTCCTCAAGCTATACCTTCAGGCAAAGGCTATGTTGAGTATTTAGCAGGGGGAAAATGTCAGAATTCTTCAACATGTTGCCCCTATTCAGCTTGTCAGGAGAAGGAATTTATAGAAAAGTCCAATTATTCAACATTTCTGCCATTAATTTATACAAAGCAGAGCTCTCCATCAATATCATTATCTAATAAATGAAATTAAAGAATGAAGAAAAGGGACTCTAATTGTCTCAGAAAAAGAAAAGTAGTTTGAGGAAATAAAAAACTTAGAGTTATAAAAAAGACAACAATCTCTCTGAATACGGACACAGTCTGTTACTATAAGGCAGGGGTCGGGAACCTATGGTTTGCAAGGCAGATGAGGCTCTTTTGATGGCTGCATCTGGCTTGCAGACAAATCTTTAATAAAAAAATAATAACTTTAAAAATATAAAACATTCTCATGTATTACAATCTATTCATTTCCTACCACTCATGTTCATGGTTGCGGGTGGCTGGAGCCAATCACAACTGTCCTCCAGGACAACACCAAATTTTTATTGGATAATGTACAATGTACATGGGTCATTGTATGGCTCTCACAGAATTACATTTTAAAATATGTGGCGTTCATGGTTGTCTCAGCCAAAAAGGTTCCCGACCCCTGCAATAAGGGAATCTACTTCAACATCTCCTTCTAAAGTAAGGGTCAAATAATGGATACTGAGAAAGCCTGTGAAGGCACAGCTCCTAGAGCAGCCAGTGTTGCTAACTGAAGAAATAACTCCAGGAATAAGAAAGTTAATCAACAAACCAATGCCAATGAGCTTTTTTGTGTGTATGTGTGCATGATATATTATATCCTGTGGACTAATTCCATTTTGACTAAAGAGCTACTTAAAATAATTTTTTTTTTACAAAATTAAACACTTAGATTTTTAAATTTATACTTTTAATGTTAACTTTTAATTCAATCATGTGTCCTATATATGTACTTTCTTCCTTTTAAATGTTACATTATAAAAGATTATAACAGTATTTGAAAAGAATTTAGATAATGTCCTGAAATTAGTTTTTTTTTATAAATAAATTTTTATTTTAATGGGGTGACATCAACAAATCAGGGTACACATATTCAAAGAAAACATCTCCAGTTATCTTGTCATTTAGTTCTGTTGCATACCTATTCCCCAAAGAGAGATCGCCCTCCGTCACCCTCTATCCAGTTTTCTCTGTATCCCTCCCCCTCCCCTTCCTTCTCTCCCTCCTTCCCTCCCCCCACCCCCCGTGACCGCACTCCTGTCCATGTCCCTTAGTCTCGCTTCCATGTCCCACCAATGTATGGAACCTGCAGTTCTTGTCTTTTTCTGATTCGCCCATTTCACTCCACACAATGCTATCAAGATTCCACCATTCTGCTGTAAGTGATCCGTTGTCATCATTTCTTCTAACTGAATAGTATACCATGGTGTATATGTGCCCCATCTTCTTTATCCAGTTCCCCCCTTTTTTTTTTACAGTGATTCAAAGCCTTTAAGCAAACTTTTGGCCAATACAGCAAGAATCCATAAAAGAGTAGTGTCCTTAACATGTTCACCAACCCCAAATTGACCCCATCACCATGCCAAATCCTTGAAAAAATGCAACCCAACCACAGTTCAGTCTGTTAGGAGCTGTCACAGAGAGCAGGAGTCCAGGAGAAGTCCACACAGGAAAAGTCCGCATGGCACTGGAATTGTTGTCACCATTCTATATTTTGAAGCTCATGTCCAAGTCCCAATGACCACTGCTTCTAGTTGGTAATGATTCAGGTAGACTGGAAAAGCCATTTGCAGCATGTGTGGATATGGAGCTTCTGTTCTCCTCTGCCTGGAGAGTTGAGACCAGGTTGCTTTTCCCTGGAGCTCTGAGACTATGGCATGGTAAAGAGAACCTTGGGATACACTAATCTGGGTGGCAAAGGTAAATTCATAATACAAGTTGGCAAAAGGGGGAAAGAGAGCTCTAAATTAGGAGTAGGTCCCAGCCTGAAATATGAGTGGGACGTTGAGGTAGGAGGAATAAAGGAAACACTCTATATTAAGCAAAGCAGCAGAAAATAGGACTACCAACACCCACAACAGAGATCTTTGAGGGAAGAATAAAAAACCTGACTATTCAGGCAAAACATAGTTAAGTGGCCCTTGTGCAAATGAGATCAGTTTACCTGCTTCTTGGAAGAAATACCCTAGGCTTGTCCACAGTGTCATAGATGGGTGCCCAACGGCCCTGGGCACCTTCAGCCTTCAGTGGCAAACCCCAGCTTTCTGGGCAAGGTTAGGTCATAGGTGGCTGGAACAGGGCTGGAAGAGACTGAACCCTCCCTTAGAGGAGCGAGGGGGAAGCCTACCTTCCAGTGTCCCCGTTTCCTCACAGCAGAGGCATGTAAACCTGGCAGGCTTTATTTAGCTCAATGACCTTCCTTTCCACTATTGAAGTAGGACCCAGATGGCATCCTATGAGACCCCTTTGGGGCATTGGAGCCTTTAAGGGTGTATCCTAAAGCTGGTAGTTCCCCTGATCTCTATTGGGCTTTTTCTGCCTCTAGGTATCTTAAAAGCCATGCTCAGAAGATCTCGCTGAGGGGTTTGAGGATCCCCATCGGCCTATATAAATCTTTTCCATATATCTGGAGCTATTTGGAAAAAGACAAAACAGTGTTATTAGCTGGATCTAATAAAGAAGGTAGTAGTTTGCAGGGGAAAAAGATTTGGTGTCTCCTGTTCATCAGCCTTCAAAAGAAATGTAAATTTTTTTTTTTTAAGTAAAAAGCATGATATGGTAGACCCGTAGGAGTCATTGGCCTGGTGTGCAGGATTCCCGGTTTGATTCCCAGCTAGAGCACACAGGAGAAGTGCCCATCTACCTCTCCACCCCTCCCCCTCTCCCTCCTCTCCGCCTCTCACCTCCCCTCCCGCAGCCAAGGCTCCACCGGAGCAAAGCCACCCGGGGCACTAAGGATGGCCCCCTGGCCTCCGCCCAAGTCGCCAGAATGGCTCTGGTTGTAACAGAGCAACACCCCAGATGGGCAGAGCATTCCCCCCTGGTAGGCATGCCAGGTGGATCCCGGTCAGGCGCATGCAGGAGTCTGTCTGACTGCCTCCCCATTTCCATCCTCAGAAAAATACAAAAAATAAATAAATAAAAGAAAAAATACAACAACAACAACAACAAAAAAAAAAAGAAGAAAAGAGGAAAGAAAAAAAAGGGCATTCCCTTGTGCTAAAGCTCCAGGGAGCATGGAGTGAGCTTGAGTATGTCCTATGAAACATGGAGCTCTATGTTGACATATAAGTCTTTGAAGAAGGAGGAACTGCTGAAATAGTTTATCAGCATTTGTCCCTAAGACCCCAGTCTTTAGAGTGGGAACACCATACGTAAATATTTGCTGTCTGTCTATAGATTAAGGGGGGAATATGGCAAATGCTGAAAAGCCATGATCTTTGTGCCCCTCCCCTCCACCAAACCCCTCCCTCACCTCCCCCCACCCTATAACCCCAACACTGTTGTTCATGTCTCTGAGTTTCATCTTTATGTCCCACCTATGTATGGAATCATATAGTTCTTAGTTTTTTTCTGGTTTACTTCTTTCACTCAGTATAATGTTATCAAGGCCCATCCATGTTGTTGTAAAAGATCCTATGTCATCATTTCTTATGGCTGAGTAGTATTCCATACTATATATATACCAAAGCTTTTTAATCCACTCATCCTCTGATGGACACTTGGGCTGTTTCCAAATCTTTGCTATTGTGAACAATGCTGCCAAAAACATGGGGGTGCATTTCTTCTTTTCAAACAGTGCTATGGTGTTCTTGGGGTATATTCCTAACAGTGGGATAGCTGGGTCAAAAGGCAGTTCGATTTTTAATTTCTTGAGGAATCTCCATACTGTTTTCCACAGTGGCTGCACTAGTCTGCATTCCCACCAGCAGTGCAGGAGGGTTCCCTTTTCTCCACATCCTCGCCAGCACTTATTCTGTGTTGTTTTATTGATGAGCGCCATTCTGACTGCTGTGAGGTGATATCTCATTGTGGTTTTAATTTGCATTTCTCTAATCATTAGTGATGTTGAACATTTTTTCATATGCCTGTCGGCCATCTGTGTGTCCTCTTTGGAGAAGTGTCTATTCATTTCTTTTGCCCATTTTTGGATTGGATTGTTTGTCTTCCTGGTATTAAGTTTTACAAGTTCTTTATAAATTTTGGTTATTAACCCCTTATCAGACGCTATGTCAAATATGTTCTCCCATTGTGTAGTTTGTCTTTTTATTCTGTTCTTATTGTCTTTAGCTCTGCAGAAGATTTTTAGTTTGATAAAGTTCCATTTGTTTATCCTGTCTTTTATTTCACTTGCCTGTGGAGACAAATCAGCAAATATATTGCTGCGAGAGATGTCAGAGAGATTACTGCCTATGTTTTCTTCTAAGATGCTTATGGTTTCATGGCTTACATTCAAGTCTTTTATCCATTTTGAGTTTATTTTTGTGAGTGGTGTAAGTTGGTGGTCTAGTTTCATTTTTTTGCAGGTAGCTGTCCAATTTTCCCAACACCATTTGTTGAAGAGGCTGTCTTTACTCCATTGTATTGTCTTACCTCCTTTGTCAAATATAAGTTGTCCATAGAGCTGTGGGTTTATTTCTGGGTCCTCTGTTCTGTTCCATTGATCTATGCCTGTTCTTATGCCAGTACCATGCTGTTTTGAGTACAATGGCCTTATAATATAACTTGATATCAGGAAGTGTGATACCTCCCGCTTTTTTCTTCCTTTTAAAGATTGCTGAGGCTATTCGTGTTCTTTTTTGGTCCCATATAAATTTTTGGAATATGTGTTCTATATCTTTGAAGTAAGTCTTTGGTATTTTAATCGGTATTGCATTGAATTTATAAATTGCTTTGGGTAATATAGACATTTTAATGATGTTTATTCTTCCTAACCATGAGCACGGTATATGCCTCCACTTATTCGTATCTTCCCTGATTTCTTTTATCAATGTTTTATAATTTTCTGAGTACAGGTCTTTAATTCCTTGGTTAGATTTATTCCTAGGTACTTTATTTTTTTGGTTGTAATTGAGAAGGGGATTGTTTCCTTAATTTCTCTTTCTGACTGTTCATTGTTGGTGTATAAAAATGCCTCTGATTTCTGAGTATTGATTTTATATCCTGCCACTTTGCTGAATTTATTTATCAGGTCCAGTAGTTTTTTGACTGAGACTTTAGGGTTTTCTATATACAATATCATGTCATCTGCAAATAATGATAGTTTTACTTCTTTTTTTCCAATTTAGATGCCTTTTATTTCTTTTTCTTGTCTGATTGCTGTGGCTAGGACTTCCAGAACTATGTTGAATAAGAGTGGTGAAAGGGGGCACCCCTGCCTTGTTCCTGATCTTAAGGGTATTGCTTTTAATTTTTGCCCATTGAGTATGATATTGGCTGTGGGTTTGTCATAGATGGCCTTTATCATGTTGAGGTATGTTCCCTGTATTCCCACTTTGCTGAGAGTTTTGATCATGAATGGGTGCTCGACTTTATCAAATGCTTTTTCGGCATCTATTGAAATTATCATGTGGTTTTTCTCCTTCCTTTTGTTTATGTGATGAATCACATTGATTGATTTGCGAATACTGTACCAGCCTTGCCTCCCAAGATTAAATCCTACTTGATTATGGTGTATGATTTTTTCCATATATTGCTGGATCCGATTTGCTAATATTTTGTTGAGGATTTTTGCATCTAAGTTCATCAGGGATATTGCCCTATAATTTTCTTTTTTTGTGTGTTGTCTTTGCCTGGTTTTGGAATCAGAATTATGCTCGCCTCATAAAAGGAGTTTGGAAGTCTACCTTCCTCTTGAATTTTTTGAAATAGCTTGAGAAGGATAGGAGTTAGTTCTTCTTTGAATATTTGGTAGAATTCACTTGTGAAGCCATCAGGCCCAGGACTTTTCTTTTTTGGGAGTTTTTTGATAGCTGTTTCAATCTCATTTGTTGTAATTGGTCTGTTTAGGTTTTCTGATTCTTCCAGATTGATTTTTGGAAGATTATATGATTCAAGGAATTTGTCCATTTCATCTAGGTTGTCTAGTTTTTTGGCGTACGTTCTTCATAGTATTTTCTTACAATATTTTGTATTTCTGTTGTGTCAGTTGTTATTTCTCCATTCTCATTTCTAATTTTATTTATTTGATTCCTCTCACTTTTTATCTTGGTGAGTCTCGTTAAAGGTTCATCGATCTTGTTTACCCTTTCAAAGGACCAGCTCCTGGTTTCATTGATCCTCTGTATTGTTTCTTTAGCCTCTATGTCATTTATTTCTGCTCTGATCTTTATTATTTTCTTCCTTCTACTAGCTCTGGGCTTTACTTGCTGTTCTTTTTCTAGTTCTTTTAGATGCAGGGTTAAGTTGTTTATTTGAGCTTTTTCTAGCTTCTTGAGGTATGCCTGTAATGCTATAAACTTCCCTCTCAGGACTGCTTTTGCTGTGTCCCATAAATTTTGAGTTGATGTATGCTCATTATCGTTTGTTTCTAGGAATTTTTTAATTTCTTCTTTGATCTCAATGTTAACCCATTCATTGTTTAATAACGTGCTATTTAGTTTCCAAGTGTTTGAATCTTTTTCAGTTTTTCTATTGTGGTTGATTTCTAGTTTAATGCCATTGTGATCAGAGAAAGTGCTCAATATGATTTCAATCTTCTTAAATTTGTTGAGCCCGCGTTTGTGCCCTAACATGTGGTCTATTCTAGAGAATGTACCATGAGCACTTGAAAAGAATGTATATTCTGCTGTTTTAGGGTGAAAGGTTCTGAAGATATCTATTATATCGAGTTGATCTAATATGTCCTTTAAGTCTGCTGTTTCTTTGTTAATTTTCTTTCTTGAGGATCTATCTAATGATGTTAATGGGTATTGAAATCCCCTACTATTATAGTATTGCTGTTGATTTCGCCCTTTAAATCCATCAAAGTCTGCTTTATATATGTAGGTGCTCCTATATTAGGTGCGTAGATATTTATAATGGTTATATCTTCCTTTTGGATTGCTCCCTTTATCATTATGTAGTGACCTTCTTTATCTCTAACTATGGTCTTTGTTTTAAAGTCCATTTTGTCTGATATAAGTATTGCTACCCCAGCTTTTTTTTCATTTCCATTTGAGTGAAATATTTTTTCCATCCTTTTATCTTCAGTCTGTGTACATCTTTTGATCTAAGGTGTGTCTCTTGTAGACAGCATATGTATGGGTCCTGTTTTCTTATCCATGCAGCTACCCTATGTCTCTTGATCGGATCATTTAATCCATTAACATTTAAGGTTATTACTGATATGTAATTGTTTATTGCCATTTTTTTTTCTTTAAAACTGTTTTTCTCTTTTGGTATATTCTTTTTTTCCTTTGATCTGTTTACAACAGGTCCCTTAGCATTTCTTGCAGCCTTGGTTTGGTTGCAGTGAAATCCTTGAGGGTTTTTTTGTCTGTAAAGCTTTTTATTTCTCCTTCCATTTTAAATGATAGCCTTGCTGGATAAAGTAGTCTTGGTTGTAGGTTCTTGTTCTGCATTACTTTGAATATTTCTTGCCATTCCCTTCTGGCCTCAAGTGTTTCTGTTGAGAAGTCAGAAATCATCCTTATGGGGGCTCCTTTGTAGCTGATAGTCTTTTTTTCTCTAGCAGCTTTTAATATTTTCTCTTTATCATTTAGCTTTGGTAATTTAATTATGATGTGTCTTGGTGTTGGTTTCTTTGGGTTTCTCCTTAATGGAGTTCTCTGTGCTTCCTGAACATGTGAGACATTTTCCTGCCTTAATTGGGGGAAGTTTTCCGCTATAATTTGTTTGAACAAAGTCTCTATCCCTTGTTCTTTCTCTTCTTCTTCAGGAACCCCTATGATGCGGATGTTATTTCTTTTCATGTTGTCACAGAGCTCTCTTAGAGTTTCCTCAGACTTTTTGAGTCTTTTTTCTTTTTTCTGCTCTGCTTCCGTGCCTTTATTTATTGTGTCCTCTAACTCGCTGATTCGATTCTCTGCTTCATCCATCCTGCTTTTAATTCCTTCCAATGTATTCTTTATTTCAGATATTGTATTTGTCATATCTGACTGATTCTTTTTTATTATTTAATGTCCTTTTTTATATTTGTTATCTCTTTATTTAGGTTTTCATAATGGCCATCTATGGTTGTTCTAATATCTTTGAGCATCCTAACCATCATTATTTTAAACTCTGCATCTGGTAATTTGGTTATATCTGATTCACTTAGGTCCTTTTCTGGGGATTTCTCTTGGTTTATTTGTGTTGTATTTCTCTGCCTTCGCATTTTCTCTTCACGGGAGTGGCTGTGATCACGTGCTCGGGTGCACAAGGGTTGGTGGCCTTGGCCTTTGCCCCGCCCCCGTGTGTGATGTTATGCTCGGTCCTGAGGGCACTAGCGAGCACCTTTGCTCAGCTGCGGGTCTCCGCCTATTTCTGAGCTTTCTTTTGCTCTGCCCTTGCAGGAGGATCCCACTCAAGGAACAGCTGCTAGCCTTGGCTCTTCCGCCGGGCAGGGCTACGTGCCCAAGCTGAGCTCCGTAGCGGAACTCCGCCTCTTCTGGGCTTTTGGCTCCACCCCCACGGGAGGAGCCAGCTATCAAGTCAGACCACAAGCCTGGGTTGCACGGGCGGGGCAGGGCTGTGCTCCTCTGCCCTTGCTCCGGGGCTGGTCTCCACCCTTTCCTGGGTTCCCGCCCTTTTCTCCGGAGGCTGGATTACAGGCTGCCGGCAGCTGAGCTTGACCGCTTTTGCATGCCCCCTTCTCCCCAGCCAGGCAACATTGAGCTCACACCTGAGCCCAGTGGTGGCCAGCCGGCTTCCGCCCCTGCCAGCAGAACCATGCTTTTGTCTCCTGCTGCCACCCGCTCTCTGGTGCACCCTCAGCTGCGTGGGTGGGGGCGTTGCAGCTCGGACCCTAAGACTCACTACTGTAGACCCAAAAGCTCCCTCCTTCTATGCGACTCTGCTCTGAATGCCACGGGGGAGCTGGTTTGGCTGCTCTCCTGCTTCCCTTTGCTGGTATTGCTGTTTCCAGGGGAAATATTCACTTCATCTTTGGGGAGTGACTCGTCCCAGGGGTTAAGGTGGCTATCTCCCAAAATGTTTCTCCCTATGCCTCCTAGATTACACTCTCTTCCTGTTACTGTGGTCCTCTCCTCTCTCCCCCCATCCCCAGGAGCCCCAGGTGATTGTTTTTGAGAGAGATGTTCTGCGCGGTCCCTTTAAGAAGGATACTGAGTCTGAGAAATCAGACTCTCTCACAAACAGTATCCTGACTTGTTTCCAGCTAAATACTGTCCTTACGCCTCTTCTGGGCTCTGGGACTGCAGGCTGGGGCTTTGTTCCTGGGGCTCAGGACCCTTTCCCCTCTGCTAAACTCACTTCCCGCCACGCGAGTCTCTCCCTGCTGCCGTTCGCTCCGAGGAGCCGGCAGCCCTTTCCGCGTTTCTGCGTTTCCGCTTTTCCTACCAGTCTTGGTGTGGCTTCTGCAGTGTTCCTTGGTTGAAGAGTGTTGGTCAAATAAGTTTGTAAATATGATATATATGTTTGCTTGCTTATGACTTATATTGGGTGTGGGGGACAGGTATAAGCAGGCCAGGTCATTGTAGCCTGGGGTTTGGTTTTGGGACTAAGCTTTTCCCCACACCCTTGACTGATTGTATGATCTGGGTGGTGCACTCTCATGAGGAATCCAATTATGCCTTGGATAAGTGACTTTGTATCAGAGACTTCCTTGTTTGTATATTGGATTAAGGGATTTTGGTTTTCTACACTATAAAGTGGGACAGACCAGGAGCTTGGACACACAGTTCCTGCTATCACAATTGCAGGGGCTTCCCTGATCCCTTGTCCTTCATGGGAAGAGCTGGTTTTCTGCTTTTCCCTTGTCTTCTTTTGTGGTTTGCCTGTCTTGGTGAGACACCAATAAATAGGATGGCCTCCCATCCTCTGACTCCACCATTTCTTTATCGTCTGCCCGAATCCAATGGGAACCTGCATGTGAATGGCCACGATGGCGGCTCCTGGCCTTACAAAGAGTCCTCTTAGTTTAGTCCAAAGTTAGTTTTTCCAGATGATAGTTCATAAAATTAGTTTGTAATCCACTTTGGTTCTGGGAGGTAGATGCTGGTACGTCCACCTACTCCAGCGCCATCTTGTCTCTCCTCCTGAAATTAGTTTTTAAAAAATGCCCACAGAAATAAATATCTTTAACAATTTGTTTTATTATTCAAATTCCAATTTTATTATAAAATTTTGAAGGAAATACATGCATCTCTTATTAAGACAAGCTTCAATGATTTTTAAGTAGTAGAATAAATAAGGTTATTGAAATAGTATATTAAAATATAATTATATATATTTTTATCACAGATTAAATAATTTTAAGTAAAAAGTAAAGAATAAATTATACTGAAACAAGCCTATGGGGTAAGAAAAAAATACATATGATTAATAAATACATATAATGTGCAAGCTATGAATACAATCTCTGAGTCAAAAATGTTTCGATAGTAAGCATCTAAAAAAGTATTCTAAAAAAAAGCATGAAATAATAAGTAGGACTACTCAAGAAATAGTTAAGGACAAAATAAAAAAGATTACAGCTAAACTTTATGAATTACAAATTATAAATTCATAGCACAAAACGGCAATGCAAGGGAAAATACTACTCAATCCTCATTGAAGTTACTAGTGGTCAATTTGGTAAGGGCATGCTCAGAAAAAAGTTATATTCTCTGTTGAAATAAAGTAAGCTTACTTACATCTAATAATACTGGTTCATTTAAATAAAAATTAAAAGCAACCTCAATTTCAATCAAATTTTTTCCATGACATCTTTTTAAATACTTGAGATTGCTATCAAGTAATCCCATAGTCATTTCTTTGTCAAACATTTCCTTGTGCTCAAATATTTATTGTATGATAATTTTCTAACAAACAGGAAAAAAGTTATTTTAACCTTTTTGATAGTAATAAGCTTAGTATGTTGTTTTTCATTGGAACTTGCATAGAAATTTGTCCAAAAATAATCTTATTTGTTTAGTATTATTGAAAATCATTTATATTTTCTATGTACAGGGCTGGGCAAAAGTAGCTTTATAGTTGTGAGTGCATAAGAGTTTATTCTTGCATTTTTATTTATTAATTACTGTATTATTTATTTATGTTACAACTGTAAGACCCCTTATACCTACTCCTGTTTTTGCCACACAATAAAATGATCATATTTAAATGTTAAACTATGTTTAACTTTTAATCAATAAATATTGTTTTTCTGTAAAATACTATGGAAGTGAAAATTGCTTAGGATAAAGAAAAAAATAAACAGTTTCTACTACTAATAAAATCATAATGTAACAGAGAAAGTAGACTATGATAAATGCTAAAAACTATAATGGAAGAAGGGTCAGGTTGCTTTAGAGACAAAAATGAAGGCAATGCAAATCTGTATGGAATGGTAAGAGAAAGGGGTATATCAGAAAATTCTTGAGTCATAAAAAAAAGCTTTCTAAGTGAGTGGAGATAAAGTGGGATTAAGGATTGTTCAAGTAAAATAAAGTACCACA
Organism: Saccopteryx leptura; assembly: GCF_036850995.1. Taxonomy (NCBI): domain Eukaryota; kingdom Metazoa; phylum Chordata; class Mammalia; order Chiroptera; family Emballonuridae; genus Saccopteryx; species Saccopteryx leptura. The sequence goes on along the minus strand of NC_089504.1, from coordinate 174,148,959 downwards.
TGCGAAGATCTGAAATATGTATACAAGTAAAATATGGAAGGATATAGAAAGAAAGATAGTCGTAAAGATATATTGCCATATTTCTGTTCTAAAAATTTTTACTCTGAGAGTATTCCATAGAATAGGTGGATCGGTTGGAAACTATTGATCCTGGTGGCATGAAAAAAATTATTTTGAGATCATTTACATTAATAGGAAATATAACTAGGATAGAGGCAATGGAGATACAGAGGCAGAGAACTACTCAAGAATGGTTTAAGATTGATGAGATTTTATGTGTAATTGGATTGGGAAGATGATGCAAAAGATGATTCCATGTTTTCTCATTTGGTGGTAGTATGTTTCCTTGAAATGGAATACATTATAGGATGACAAGGTTTACAGGGAAATTGGTCAATTGTAATATAGGTGTTTGGGATTTTCTGTTCTAAGGTAAGACCAAATGTAGTAAAATTGATTTTATTTTGCTAAAGTTCAGAACAGAAATCTGGAGTAAGAATAAAAATTTGGAAAACATCAGCATGTAGGCAGAACTTGAACCATGAGAGAGCATAAGCTTTTTCTCACCAATAACTTATAAATGAAAAAAAAAAAGTTAAACCTAGTACTCTGTAAAATATACAATTTAAAAATGGTAAGTAAAAGAAGCTCAGTGAAAAGAAGAGATGGGAGAGAAACCAAAAATGAACAGTAGGAATTGTGGAGTCTGAAGTAGATAAGTGTTTCAAAAGAATGTGTAAGCAATAATGTAAAGTGTCTCCAAGAAGACAGAACTAAATATTGTGTCATTTCTGTGGACTAGAGTAAATATTGAAAGATTGATGATGATCTTGTTAAAAACAATTTTAGTAGAACAATGTATAGTCAACTTCCCGATGACGTTGAGAACTGAAGTAGTAAAATAGTGTATAACCTTCTTTCAGTAGTGTGCTTTATTAAATTTCAGGACAAGTGGTAGATTAAAAATGCTAACAGATAAAGGATCAGGTTCTACAAAGCATCCCAGGGTTACATAAACTGGGCAAAGTTGTCAGTCAATGCGTTAACCATCTATCAGTCTTTTTGTGTGTGCTAGAAAAGAGATTTTGACCAAGCAAGGCTAAATCCTGCTGTTCAAACTCTTAACAAATTGGAATACATTTATACACATACACAAACACACATACACTTATTAATCAATATAATTATAACAGTGTCAGAGATTTGTCATATTTTGATGACACTTCCACAATTCTGATTTGGATACCTTCTTCTTAAACCCTTACTTCCACCAGACCATATACTCTTATCATTTATATGCATTTAACACAGTTATCTTTATTTTTCCCCAGGAAATAAGAAGATATAAAATATAATACAAAAATACTTATATAAATGGCACCCATTTTTTAAAGTCTCAATTTTTAAGCAATTTTGCTAGGAAAACGGAACATTGCTGCAGACCAGCGTGGTTCATAATTCTGGGTCTTGAGTGAGAACGGTGTGGAATTTAAAAAAACATACTTACTAAGAAAAAAGGATGGGATCGGGAAGCCTCTTCAATGCTGATGGCAATATCCAAGTACCCCATAGCCCCAGTTTACTTTATTATATAGTCATATGCAAATCAAGAAAGTCCTTGATACAAAGTTACACATCTGAAGCAAAAACAGGAACTCTCTCAATGCATAAACAGGAATCCCCCCACCATGCATAAGCAAAATCAACAAACATCTGAATCATACAAAGAGTGAGAAAGGGCATGTAAATTGCTTTCAGCAACTTAAGCAAGCAAGTGAAGTGGGTGCAAATACTCAGCATCATAGTCAATATGGAGGTGAAGGGGGAAGAACTTAGCCTTTTGCTAAACCTCGAATTTACAAAGGCTTTTTGCCACTTGCAGTCTACAACAGAACATCTATACCCTTTGGCAAGAATTTTCTGGTTTTGATGGAGAAATGTTTAAAGTAAAACCCTACCTCTTTTCTCCTCTTTCTATTGGTAATGAGCCATCCTACTTGATAAATTCACTCAGAAGACACATCATAGGAAAGTCTCACTCTGTTTTAGAAACAGTAATCCATATAAGATGAATTTTCATATTTCTCCTATTGTCTATTCTTTAAATTTTTTAATTTATTGATTTTAAAGAAAGAGGGGAAGGTAGAGAGAAAGAGAGACAGAGAGAGAGAAAATCATTGACTTGTCCACTTATTTATGCATTTGTTGGTTGATTCTTTTCTCTTTTTTCTTTTTTTTTTGTATTTTTCTGAAGTTAGAAGTGGGGAGGCTGTCAGAAAGATTCCCACATGTGCCCGATTGAGATACACCTGTTGTGCCCACCAGGGCACCAGGGGACAATGCTCTGCCCATCTGGGGCATCGCTCTGTTACTGCCAGAGCCATTCCAGTGCCTGAGGCAGAGGCCATGCAACCGTCCTCAGCGCCCGGGCCAACTTTGCTCCAATGAAGCCTTGGCTGCAGGAAAGGAAGAGAGAGACAGAGAGGAAGGAGGGGGGGAAGGGCGAAGAAGCAGATGGGCTCTTCTCCTGTGTGCCCTGGCCGGGAATCAAACCTGGGACTTCCACACACTGGGCCAATGCTCTACCACTGAGCCAACCCACCAGGGCCTGTTGGTTGATTCTTGAGTGTGCCCTGACTGGGGTTCAAACCCTCAACATTGACATATTGGGAGAAAGCTTTAACCAACTAAGCTACCTGGCTAGGCCCTCCTATCATCTATTTTTATTGGTTGAGTTGTGTCCCCAAAGAAGATAACTTGAAGTTTTAATCCCCAGTGTATCAGAATGTGGTCTAATTTGGAAATAAAGTCATTGTAGATATAATTAGTTAATTTAAAATGAAGTCATACTAGAATAGGGTATGGGCCCTTAATACAGTATATTCAGTATCCTTATAAGATGGCCATGTGACAACACACACAGAGATTAAAGTGTACATCTACAAGCCAAGTAATGCCAGGGACAGCCAACAAACACCAGAAGCTGTGAACAGGCAAAAAAAGATCCTTATAGATCTTAAAGAGGGTATGGTCCTACTTGATATCTTAAGGTCATACTTACAGCCTCTAGAATTCTGTTGCTTTAAGCCACCCATTTTACGGTACATTATTATGGTAGCCCTCAGAAATGAATATATCCTTTCATTCAAAAGTATTTTTAGCACTAGTTGCCTGCTAGACTTAAATCTAAGAGCCAGAAATAAGAAAAATTGACATAGTTCCTATTATTATGAAGCTTACAAGAAACAAGGAAAGGCACTAGATACATATTATTACAAATTGTGATAAGTACTTTGAAGAAAAACTAGAGTAAATGGGTGATAATAATAGAGTGAGCCTTATATAGATTGAGTGATTAAAGATAACCGGCCTGAAAAACTAAAACAGAAAAGAATAGGGAAGATCAATTCAGCCTGAAGCATTTACAGAGTCAATAGTCCAGAGGCAAGAATAAAACCTTATCACATAGAATTTAAGATCTGATCAAAGTGCCTGAATATTGCAATAAGTTGAATGATATGAGTTTGTAGAAGTCCATTCAATGTCTTGCAGATGATAGTAAAGATTCCTGATTCTAATTTGAGTTCAATTTGAAGATATTAAAGAGTTTTAAGAAGGGACATAATGCACTTTAAATTTTTAGATTTTTACAAGTTTACACTCATGCTGGGTGAAGAATCAATTGAGAGATTTAAGAAAGAGGGAAATTAAGTGACAGAAGGCCTTAGCAATTGTCTGGATAAAAAATATGGTGACTTGAAATGAGAATAGAGGAGTTGTTTTGAGTTATAACATAGAGTTAGGCTTGAAAGAATACAATGCTAAATTGAAGTTTTGTAGTAGATGCTATATTTTGTGATCTTGCAGAATTTATTCCTGTCTTTTTTTTTTTCAGAGACAGAGAGAGAGAGTCAGAGACAGGGACAGAGAGAGATGAGAAGCATCAATCATCAGTTTTTCATTGCAACACCTTAGTTGTTCATTGATTACTTTCTCATATGTGCCTTGACCGCGAGCCTTCAGCAGACCGAGTAACCTCTTGCTCAAGCCAGATGAGCCCACGCTCAAGCTGGCGACCTTGGGGTATCAAACCTAGGTCTTCCGCATCCCAGTCTGATTCTCTATCCACTGTGCCACCGCCTGGTCAAGCCTTTATTCCTGTTTATTAACAATGTATAGAACTGATAGAACAACAAAACTATACATTCCATCTTCACCTGAAAACTTAATATACCACTGTAGGTTCTTTTGTCAGATCCCTTATCCCTAATTTTTTTTTTCTTGTATTTTTCTGAAGTAAGAAGTGGTGGGGTGGCGGGGATGGGGGGAGAGGCAGATAGACAGACTCCTGCATGTGACAGACCGCAATCCACCTGGCATGCCCACCAGGGGGGCAATGCTTGACCCCTCTGGAGCGTTTCTCTGCTGCAATCAGAGCCATTCTAGTACCTGAGGCAGAGGCCATGGAGCCATCCTGAGTGCCCAGGCCAACTTTGCTCCAATGGAGCCTTGGCTGTGTGAGGGGAAGAAAGAGACAGACAGAAAGGAGAGGGGGAAGGATGGAGAAGCAGATGGACAGTTCTCCTGTGTGCCCTGGCTGGGAATCAAACCTGGGATTTCCACATGCCAGGCCAACGCTATACCACTGAGCCAACCAGCCAGTGCCTTCCCTAATTTTTAAGCCAGGGATTAGATCCATGAAGCATTGCCTACTGGACACAATCTCACAGATGGTCTCATCCTAAGGAACTATGAAAGTTGCAACACTGGAAGACACTCTAACCCTACAGTCCCTGACATGAAACCATTGCTATAGTCCTTGTTTCCTGGCTGGATCAAAGCTTCATTTTCTATTATTTGATTGACTTGTGTAGTCTAAATTTACTCAGGATAATTTCACATTTATGTTCACCAGAGACAGATTCCATGCTTTGTACACAAAAAAAATTCAAAGATTTCTTAGTTTTCAGTTTATTTAAACATCTGAGTGATGTTGAAACTACTATTCAGTGGTGCAACCTGCTGACTGAGGAGAAAATCAGGCAGCTATGGGTTTATGAGTGAAAGGAAAGAATGAAGCTTTAGATATGTTAGTTTGGATGACTTTGGGATGTTTAAGGAGTCATTGAGAAACAATTGGAAATAAGTGTCTAGTGGTTAAAAACAGAGCTTTAATTAAAAATTTAGAGAGATTTTTAATTATACACATGATATTTTAAAACCATAGAAATTGATGAGTGCCATTATAAAGAGACAATAGAGTTAGGACAAACCATGGGAATTCCAACATTTATTGATACATATAAGAGTACATCTCAAGAAGAGAACAATCAACATTATGCAGCTGAAAAGGAAGTAGATGAGGACTTAAAACTATGCAGTTATTTGGCAACAATTAGGTCATTGATGATTTTATAAGAATAAAAGGAAAGAATATTCAGAGGCTAAATTGGACATTTATCTCTTTGGGCTGATTACAATTAAAACAGCCTTTTTTGGAGGAAGAATACTGAGACCAACAAAGTCAAGAATTTCATTCTCACTAACACTTTCATACAAGCTTATGGCAGATTCATACTCCCAATGCCCTGGCAACTAGAGATGGGAATTTGATCTAGACTCAGCCAAAATAATGCTTCCATGTGAGCTTTCCATCATGAAAGAGTAATAAAAGAACAGCTAGAAATGATTCAGTGGGCTTTGATGGTGCTATAATGACAAGTTTGAGAAAGTTATTGAGCAAGCTTTAGCAGCCTAAGTAAATACCTCTTGTGATTGGATTGTGGCTATGTGATGTCCCTCTTGGTTTCTGTAACAATTTCCAATTGCTACTGTAAAATATTACCACAAGCTTATGGCTTAGCACAACACAACAATCATCTTACAATTATCTTACAATTCTGGAGGTTATAAGTCTAAGTTCAAGGTTTTGGCAGGACTGTGTTATGGGAGAATTTGTTTACTTGACTTTTCCAGCTCTAAGAGAAAAGCTGCATGCCTTGGCCCCTTCCTCCATCTTCAAAGCCACTAACAAAGCATCTTCAAATCAATTCTCTCTTTCTTTATTTCTATTTTCCCTCTGTCTCTCTTTGACTCTTACCTTTGCTTCTATCATTACCTCCTTCTCTGACTTTTGTAAGCATCCTGTGAGTACATTGGACCCACCCAGATAATACAAAATAATCTTTCCACCTCAAGACTCCTAACTAATCATGTCTTCCAAGTCCCTTTTGCATTGAAATAACATATTTACAGATTCTTGGATTATGATTAGGACATTTTGGGGGTGGGGACACATTATTCTGTCTTCCACAATTTCTAATGGGTTTTCAAATCTGAATTTTTCAAATGATGGAGATATCCTGTCCAGAACCTACTCTCTCAGGCTCCTATTTGTGCTTATATTAAGCATTTTATACTTCTTTTAATTAAAACCAAGAATGTTGAATGGTAGAAAGTGGAAGCCAAAAAAATAAAAATAAAAAAGGTTGAATAATCAGTGCAGAACAAGGAATAACAAGCTTAATACATACATAATACATACATATATATATACATACATAAAAAGATTATGAACTAAGATGATCAACTTAACCCATGGAAAACTCAGGTACTCTGACTCCTCCAGTGACTACTCCTAGGCCCTCACTCTGTTTGTTCTACTATATGTCTTGCAATCTCATCTGGAAAATTAGGCTGGGCAGATGGAAGATGAGCAAGTTCACAAAAACTTGTATTCCATACAGAGGTCATGGAATATTTATTTTCTCTGTGCCTTGGCAACTAAGGAAGAAGAATTCTGCAAGGACTATGCCATTCATTTTGTTCATTCTCTTCAATGGCTGATGGTGTTTAGATAGCTCTGGGAGAAAACAGTCTAGTCATGGCTAATCTCTGTGTTTTACTTTATTTTAATACAATGTTTGATAAATACAGAAGAATAGATGGATATCTAGTCTGAGCAGGATACAGTTGTATGTGGTAGGCCACTGCTCCCACTGTAGCAGCTGCTAGAAAATAAATAAGTACATTTTAAAAATTATGTCTTATTATTACATTAGAAGTCTATAGAATCAAAACATACTAAACTACTAAAGTAGCAGAAAGGTAAGAACATTTGTTTTTCTGAAATGAGTAGACAAATACATGAGTATCTTTTAAAAGTCAGGTAAGGTCATCTCTGAGTCTTAAGTCATATGTCCATTTCTCAGTTGATAAAATATATGGAGGATTAAGATATTGTGATTCATGATGAACAGAATTTGAGGCGGTTCCTCAAAAGAACAGAGCTGAGCACTTATCATATGTCTATTGAAATAGATGAAAAATTACAATAAACCAAAATTGGAATATATTAAGTCAAATTTAAATTAAGCAAATTAAAAATGATATATAGAAAATAATAATTTTTAATTTTTATTGAATTTATTGGGGTGATATTGCTTAATAAAATTATATAGGTTTCAAGTATACAGTCCTATAATACATTATCTGCATATTTTATTGTATGTTCATCACCCTAGTTAAGTTTCCTTTTATCACCATTTATCCTCTCTTTACCCTCTACTACCTCCCTCCACTCCCTTTCCCCCTTTTCCTCTTGTAATCCCATATTGTTGTCTGTTTATGAAGTTTTGGGAGTTATTTTTGGTTTTTTATTTTATTAATCCCTTCACCTTTTCACTCAGCTTCCAACTCTCTTCCCCTCTAACAGATGTCAGTCTATTCTTTGTTTCTATTTTGTTTGTTAGTTTACTTTGTTTGTTTGATTCCACATATAAGTAAAATCATATATTACTTGTCTTTATCTGACTTGCTTATTTTACTTGACATAATATTTTCCAGGTCCATCCATGCTGTTGTAAAAGGTTAAGCTTTCTTCTTTTTGTATGACTGAGTACTACTCCATTGTGTAAATAAACCACTGTTCTTTTATCCACTCATCCACTCATACACTGACGGGCACTTAGGCTGCTTCCAAATATTCGCTATTGTAGATAACACTACATCAAACACAAGGGTGCATATATTCTTTTGAATTAATATTTTACATTTCTTTAATATATTTCCAGAAGTGGAATTGCTGGGTCAAAAAGCAGTTCATTTTAATTTTTTGAAATAACTTTAATTTTTTTTCCACAGTGGCTATACCAATCTGCATTTGCATGAACAGTGCACAAGGGTTATCTTTTCTCCACATCCTTACCAACACTCATTTGTTGATTTATTGATGATAGCCATTCTGACAGGTGTGTGGTGATATCTCATATGGTTTTAATTTGTGTATCTTTGATGATTAGTGACACTGAGCATTTTTTTATATGTCTATTGGCCTTCTTCTGTATGTCTTCTTTGGAGAAGTGTTTGCTCAGGTCCTCTACCTTTTTCTTAATTGGATTGTTTGTTTTGGTATTCAAGATAATGCTCAAAACAGACACATTTATGTAACTTTTGAATTAACATATGTTTTTGCAAAATTGTACCTACTTTCAAATAAACATACATATCTCTCATTAAAATATTATGTATATCAACATAACTGTATAGTTGAAACAATAAGGACAACCAACATTTTCTTAATCAAGTTTGTAATAATAAACTAACACATTATGCTTTTCAAAGAAGGTAGGCATGATTTGCCATTCTATAATTGCTCCGGTCTTGGAAGAATTTTCTAGCTAGCTATTTTGGAATTAGCTAAAATTTAAACCTTAATAAAACAGTATCTTGGCACTTAACTAACTGGACTTTTTTCTAAAATTAAGGGTGATTTATTTATCAGAAAAATAAATGTCTTTTCTGGCCAATAAACTCTCTAAGAGAACCAAAGCAATCAGATGGTCAACACTATCTAAACCAGATCTGATTGACCACTTGGCAATTCCATCCATTTTTCTGTTTTAAATTTATGAACAGTGATCTAATGATAAATCATCTTTCATTGAAGTTGATTGAATACACTTTGTTTTCATAGCAAGGTCAATTTTTAAAAATTAAATTTGTCTTAAAATAATGTTTTTTTCCTTGACTAAGTAGTTAATTGATCTTAAAGTGTTTTCTTTGGAGCTGAGTTATTGCAATATTATCTTCATCCTTATGAAGCAAGAAACTTTAAAACGTCACTAAGATATCAGGAAAATAGAGGCTGAAACATTTACAACAAAAATCTTTCATCCATATATTTAATGCCCCATTTACATTTTGCATTCATGACTCAAAGAAGAAATAGTGAAATATTACAAGAAATCAGTTACCAAAAAAGCTTCAAACTCTTGATATTGTTATTTCTCACATAATGTATAATCAAATTAAATAACATAAAGATGTATAACCTAATTAAATATGACAGTCTATACCAAATATAATGTATTTAACTAGCTTTTAAAAAGTCTCGAGTTTATATATATTTATTCTTATTGATGAATAACAGATACGTTGAAGATTGTTTTTACATTTTTCCTATAGACAGACTCAATGTGATATATTTTAAATATTAAAGTTATATTTGTGAAAGTAATTTGAAAGCTGAATCAATAGACATAGAAGCAAGTTAGATTTTTAGACAGATATCACATATTGTTAGTGTAACAACAGTACATTTCTGGTTTTCAGGATTTTGACAACAATTCAAAAGACCATTAAATAGCAATGATTTGTGGACTATGTAAGAAGATTGATTTGAAGTTGATTAATATTTAAAAGTAAGAGTTTTTGACTTAATGTTAATTTTTAAAAGTCACCAGAACTTAATCAGCAACTAAAATTTAACCCAAACTCAAAATCATTTTTAATCTTTGAATTTTGACTGTAAATTTTACTTATTAAGAATATGTAAATTCAGTCAATTATATTAAAACACAGATAAATTATATTACCAAATACAAAGATTTGTTTACATATGAAATGTTAAAACTTTTTATGTATTGTTTGTATTTTTCTTAAGTGAGAAGCTGGAAGGCAGAGAGACAGACTCCCACACGTGCCAAGCCGGGATCCACCTGGCATGCCCCCGTGATGCTCTGCCCATCTGGGGCATTGCTCCTTGCAACTGGAGCCATTCTAGTGCCTGAGGTGGAGGCTATGGAGCCGTCCTCAGGGCCTGGGCCAAGTTTGCTCCAACAGAGCCTTGGCTGTGGGAGGGGAAGAGATAGAGAGAAAGGAGAAGGAGAAGGGTAGAGAAGTAGATGGGCATTTTTCTTGTGTGCCCTGATTGGGAATCGAAACTGGGACATCCACAAGCCAGGCTGATGCTCTACCACTAAACCAACTGACCAGGACCTGTACTGTTTGTTAGGAGTAGCAAAACTGTGCATCGTGACTGAGTTAGCCAAGTCAAATACTCAATTGCCTTCTCTTATGGTTTGGAGCAACAAAACATACTGAATGATAACTTGATTATAATAATTATAAGATAATATATTTTCTTTGTATGTTGAACATTTGAGGATGAAGTCTGTGTCAGTTATCAGACTATTGTTTTTCATTTAAAACCTACCTTTCTATATTTTTGTGATACTATCGCTGTTACCTCATAAATTAAGTTTCTCTTTTCTCAGCAACCTTCTTGATAGGTCTGTCACCAGAAAACACTAGAGGAAGATTGGAAAGTAGGAGAGGAAGAGATACTACTCCTGTTTTAGTTACTAATTATGCTAGGAATGATCCTTCATGCTGGGTCCTACCTCTTGCTTATTTTTGGAACTATTCAACTAGCCTTTTTGCACCCTGCAGAGGTGTCAACAGCTGCAAAGCAGTCCCCTCTCCTCTAAAGTCTGAGTTCTGTGGCTGTGTGGCACTGCTCTTTTATGGCCCCAGCAGGAACTAGGCTTATATCCCCTCTTTAGAAGTCTCAGTCTCAGCTGCATAGAGCCTCACCTTTTCTTTTTCATTCAGCTCCAGATGTTATAGCTGCTTCTCACTCTTCTTTATTACCTCATTGTCCCATTTTGCATTTTTAGCTTCCCAACACTCGTGTTTTTGTTCCTTATAGTAAATTCTTTCTTTTGAAAAACCTAATGTTGTTTCTAATTTGCTTATTAAACTAACAGATACATACACATATTTATTCTTATCTATATTCAGAGTACCTAGAACCATATTTGGAACATAGAAGACACTTAGAAATTGAATAAGTGTTTATTTTTGTTCCTAAGAAAATTAGTGAAATGAGTAAGAAAATGAAATGAATACATACTAAAAAATTGAAGTTTATTTCTTTCTCTCACTCTTTTTCTGGCATTTTCCCTTTCTCTCTTTTTCTTTCTTCTATTTTTCCCTGTTTCTTTTTTTCTGTTTTCCTTCATTTTTTCTTTTCTTCCTTCTTTTTTTCTTTATTTCCTTTATTATCTTACTAAAATTTCTAGAGTATCTGAAAAAAAAAAAATCCCATATTTTACAGGCAAATAAACTGAGTCAGAAAAAATTTAAAAGCACTTGCCCAGGTGAGAAATCCACTAAATGGTAATGAAAGATTTGTACTGTTTGGGCTTAAAGTTTAAAAACATTTTATTAAATCACATGGATGATATATTAACTAAATAATAACAAAATAATAGCATAGTAGGGGGAGAAACTCTTAGTCATCCATACCATCTAGAAAATGCCATTTAATATTAAAAATATCCTACAGTTTTATTTTAATACCTGAGGTTTGGCTATCAATTTTGGGTAAGAATTAATATTTTTAATTTTTTTTTAATTTTTTTACAGAGACAGACAGACAGGAATGTAGAGATGAGAAGCATCAATCATTAGTTTTTCATTGTGCATTGCAACACCTTAGTTGTTCATTGATTGCTTTCTCATATGTGCCTTGACCATGGGCCTTCAGCAGACCGAGTAACCCCTTGCTGGAGCCAGCAAGGAATTAATATTTTTAATATCTACTTCTGTTTAAAATTAGAAACCTAAATATTCAAATAAAATTAAAATGAATATATGCTTCTGTTAAATTGACTAGTAAGGTCACAAGCCATTTATTTTGAGATTTAAAAAAATAAATATTGCTTTATTTTAATATTTGTTTACTTGTTCTTGGTTTTACAGAGAAAGGAAGAAGAGCTGTTGTGAAGTCTTATCTATTTATAAATACTGAGTTGAACTTCATTCTCAAAACTATATTTTGCTATATGGCTGACTACTTCTATGTAAAAATATTTTATTAATAATTTGAATTTTTAAACATTTCTTGCTATATAGTAATTAAGCATGCATATGATTTCTATATTTAAATGTGGTTGCTAGAGTCTTTAATCTTTAATTATGTATTTACTGTTGTACAGCTCAATCTATAGAACTTTAAAAAATATTTTTTATAAATTTTTATTAATTTTAATGGGGTGACATCAATAAATCAGGGCACATATGTTCAAAGAAAACATGTCAAGGTTATCTTGTCATTCAATTATGTTGCATACCCATCATCCAAAGTCAGATTGTCCTCTGTCACCTTCTATCTAGTTTTCTTTGTGCCCCTCCCCCTCTTCTTCCCATCTCTCTCCTTCTCCCCCTGCCCATAACCACCACACTCTTGACCATGTCTGTTAGTCTTGTTTTTATGTCCCACCTATGTATGGAATCATGCAGTTCTTGGTTTTCTCTGATTTACTTACTTCATTCCATATAATGTTATCAAGATCCCACTATTTTGTTGTAAATGATCCGATGTCATCATTTCTTATGGCTGAGTAGTATTCTATAGTGCATATGTGCCACATCATCTTTATCCAGTCATCTATTGAAGGGCTTTTTGGTTGTTTCCATGTCCTGGCCACTGTGAACAATGCTGCAATGAACATGGGGCTACATGTGTCTTTATGTATCAATGTTTCTGAGTTTTGGGGGTATATACCCAGTAGAGGGATTTCTGGGTCATAGGTAGTTCTATTGTCAGTTTTTTGAGGAACCACCATACTTTCTTCCATAATGGTTGTACTACTTTACATTCCCACCAGCCGTGAATGAGGAGAACTTTAAAAAATATTTATTATATATTCAGTGCATTTTAAGCATTTTGTAATCTAGGGATATAATAATTAAAGACACAGCCCCTTGCCCTCAAGGTGCTAACAATATTTTGATCATATTGAATATTACTGAATTAAATAGTGAGACAAATGTATAGCAGAGAACATATAGAGTATAAGAGAAAAAGGAAATATAAGTGTCATGAGCCAGGTCCATCGTCATGGTCTAGGCATTTACTTAGAAAAAATAGAGCCTCTGAAATACTTTCAGTTATCATCAGACTGAGTCTTCTGTGAACCAAATAGAAACTCCTTGAGAATAGACAGGTGACTTAGCAGAGTAATGATATGAACCTTTACTAAGTAGAGAAATGAGACCAATCAGGCAAATAGAAAGGATGCCTAATCACAATTGACTTAACTAGTTCTCATGAAGTTGTCTTCTGAACAATTAAGTATTCAAGGGATCAGAACTCATTCACTTGAATGGAAACTCTGCTAAATATCCCAGTTTTATGTAGACATCAATTAAACAAGTTCACAGAGCAAGCCTATCTAGAATTCTGGATTCTTTCTGTCTAAATCTGCCTTTAACCCAAAAGATTAGGGTCCATTGTCCTATTTTTTTCTCCTTCTAGGTGTGAATATAACTGATATGAATGTCCTAACTTCATCTTTATTTGGTTCTAAGTACTGCATAGTTCCATTAATTGTCTGGTCTGACTTAGAACTATTTCTGTTATCCAAACATATTTCATCAAAGCCCAGTGTCACAATTTTCAAAAAAAGAAGAGCATGATCCTGTTTTTATATTCTGGTAAAAAAAAAAAAAATCTCATTTGTTCAATATTCTATGTCACAATTTTTTCTTCACTACTCTACAAGTGCTATTTCATTATGTTATATCATTCAAAATTCATGGAAGAAGTTGAAAGTAAATATAATTTTGCTCTTTTTTATATAATATTACTTTTAATTCCTCAGATTATTATAGAATCTTTTCTCTTTTTCTGTAGAATTTGAGAACTCCACTGAGGTTTATTTGTTTGCTTATTAATATAGATTATTTTCTCTAGGCTTTTCTGAACCATGACTCATGCTCTCTATTTTCATGCTATGGTAATTTTTTCCAGCAGTAATGTTTTCTTTTGTTATTTCTTAATTATCTTTTCTTCTCTATTTATTCTTGTCTGTTCTCCTGGGCAGTCATCTTTTATCTTATTGTGAACATCATCCTCTTCATCTAAGCTTTTAGACTATTTTTCTAATAGCTCCTCCCATTGTAATTTGATTTGTTATACCATTTGAATGTCTCCTAATGCTGTGATTGTGATTCTTAATCCAGACATGATTGTTTTGTTCAACTTGAAAATTTGAACATTAAAAAGTAAGCTTGTGAGGAAGTTGAATACAACTCATCAAAGAGGGAAGGGAAAGACTCAAATGACTCCAGCAGGGGTATTTTTATATTACTTTACATAAATTAACCAGAAGATGACACAGAGTGAATCAGCCTGACATTCAAAGTAAGGAGAAGAAAATATGTAGCTGAATATAAGATGCCAGAATGTTTCCAGATAGTTTGCTTTGAAACTCCACCATATTTGTTCACACAAAGAATAGGATGAATGGTATCACAGATTACAGGTAAATTCACACATGGAAGGTCAGGTTATTTTGTAAATAATGAAAGGCAAGTTAACTTTATTATAGTCTCTTTAATAACAAAATATTATTAATAAAAGTATTAGTTAACTTTGCTGTAGGTTAATGTTATTTATTAGTTTTCATAATTTCTCAGATAATCCAGTGTTAATTATAATTACACTGAGAACTTAGTTTTCACCCACTCAGGAAATTAAACTAAAATTCACATTTATGTGAGCAGATCAATAGATTTCTTTACTCTGAACAATACATAAGTTGAGCTTTTATCGAATGTATAAAAAATGTTTTCATATAAAATCAGATTTTTTTATAAAACTTAAGAAATAAGAAAGGCAAAATAAAAATGTTTTTGTTTTTGGTGTGGTGGTGTTTTTATTTACCCATTTAGAATGAGGTGCATTAATAACTATACTATCATTATTATTCATGAGACTTTATTCCAATGTAATTTTAAAATTCCACAGTAAATTCCTATATAAAGTAGATTAAAACATAAAACTTATTCATTTAAATCTATTTTAAAGAGTTTACTTTTCCACCTACAGAAAGTGAAAATTAATACCAAAAACCAAATTTATAAAGACATTGGGACAGAAGGAAGGAAACATTTTAAAGAGTAAACACCTGCAGTTGTTTGTTTAGGCAGCAGTGTAGACTTCTGATAATCAAAATAATTTTATTCTTTGAGCATGATCTGGAGATAATGAAGTGTAGCAAAGGTCAAACTTGTAAAAAAAATGGGCTGAAAAATGTGATGACATGACAATAATCTCATTTTCCTCCCTCAACTTTAATTTCATTTCATTGAATTTAACAATGTGAGGAGTAAAGGGTAACTGCACTTTTTTGTCAACACCCATGTAGCTGCAGTCCCAGAGCATGGCATTATACTTACAAACTACAGTAATTGCATTAGTAATGGAAGTGTATTGCCCAAGCCATAATCACCTTCTCATATACTGTGAACATCACCTACAATGGTTAGGAACTAATCCTTTAACTGTTTCAGATTTGTATTTTGTTTTGTTTGGTTTAGTTTGGTTTGGTTTTTTGCTATACCTTCATAATGAACTAAATATTTTATTTTCTTCTTTACATCTCATCTTTTAAAATAGGTAACTCAAGTGTTTAATAAGATGCATATTATTACAAGATAAAATGCAAGTGAAAATCAGAAGAAAGGGGAAAAAGAGAAAAATATAAGATGAAGCTAGTGTTTCATGGTCAAAAATACACACTATATAAGATTTTCATGGATTGAACTTTGGGGCAATTTTTTAAATCAAGTTAAAGAAGAACACAATTTTATCACTGTTCCTTATAATTTTCTATTTAAGAGTGATCATATAGTTTCAGTGATACTAAGAGGCAAAAAAACAAAAAAACAAAAAAAACAAAAACATTATTTCAAGTCTCATGTTTGCCTTGAAGATTTCTAGACATTTTGTTTTGCCTCTTATAATATATACTGTTTTGTTCTAATATTTTACATTTTTTAATTATTATCATGGGGGGAAAAGCCCTAAAATTTCCACCATGTTATCTATGGTTTTGCCTGTTTCCTTCTATATTATCACATATTCTACTTTTATAAAAAAAAAAAAAATACATGATCCAAAATCTCCACAAAATAAAAAAATAAACTAGTTGTATAGAAGATGCACTATTTCTTTTTCAGTCACAATACCCAAGATAAGTTTTCTTATGTTTTTATTTTTTAAATGCATCTGCAATAAAGAATTTCTGAATAAACCTAGATTAGTAATACAAGATACTATTATAATGGTTTGCATTGAAGTTTATATAAACAGCATCATTAGCTTATATAATCCTTGTGCTGCTTGACACAATAGTGATTCCTAATCATGGAGTGAAGACCAAGAATAGGTTAATAAGGTGTGTAAATTATTTTATGTGGCTGTTGAAAAAATATTTTCCCAGAAAAACTGCATACAGTATATATAAATTTCACACTAATCAATAGATTAACAGTAGAAAGTCAACATGGAAAAATGTCAAAGTAATGGTGGCATGAGAGATACTCCTGATCTTGAAATTTCAACAAATGAAACAACTATAACACAGCAAAGGAACCCCAGATGGACTCACAGATGTGCCTAAAAGATCCATGCACTGAATGGACTAAAGGTGAGATGGAGAGAGAGAAATGGTGCCATGAGGAGGGCTCCTGATACCTCTCCTCGAAATTTCAAAAAGTTTGACAACTAGAGACAGAAAAACAATCCCAGAAGCATCTAAAATACACATACACTGAACAAAGGTGAGAAATCTAAGAGAACCCAATGGAGAGACATGATATTTTTTAGGGCCTCTTACTCTGCATGCAGTAGCTGGGGCAACTTCCTGCCAGCAGATACAGGGTGAAAAAACACATTCCTACAGAACAGACTTCAGAGAACACTGCAGAAGTTGGGCAGGCTAGGGTGTAGGCTTTATAATAAGGGAGAAGCCTGCAGAGGGCAATCCTATGGAATGCTAAGGCAAATTTAGCCAGATACACCCGGGAAACCTTAGAAAGGAGCCTGAACAGAAGTCAACTCACCCTCCTACCTGCTTAAGCTGGTGGTTCTGGTTAGCAGAGCTTTCATACTCAGGGCTATGCTCTAAAAGGACCTGGAAGAGAGACTTGGCAGCTTTTAAGAACTCCTGTTCTGCAGGCAGTGACTAGGGCATCTTCCTGCCAGCCAATACAGTTTACAAAGTGCAAAAAGCCTGAGAAGTGTGGTCCCACAGAGTGCTGAGGCATACTACACACACCTGGAGGCTCATAAAAAGACACCTTGAGAGCAATTGGCTCCCAGCCCTGCCTGATTACGCTGGCAGCTCTGGCTGGCAAAACCTTACCCAGAGCCCTGCATTGAGAGAGGATACAGTAGGGATATGCCAGCTCTTAGGGCCTCTTACTCTCCAGGCAGTGACAGTGGCAGTGGCAACTTCAGAGCTGGGTTACTAGGCTGCTAGTTCAGGCTCCATTGTTGGAGCCTGCAAATGCTAACAAGCCCAACTACCAACAAGACTAAGGTCTAGTATATGTCATTGCCATAACAACACATCAACTACAAATCTCTACCTAAGTGTGACACAGGGGCAGAGCCTAGGATACAGTGCCACCTACCAAAAAGAGAGAAAGGAAGAAAAAAGGAAGAAGATAACCTCTCAAAATCAAGAATAATCCACAGTCTTTATAACTTTTTCCACTTTTTTCCCTTTCATTTGTTTATCTTTATTTTCTTCTTCCATCATGGTCCTTTTATCCTCTCTTTGTCTTATTCTTTTCTCTTCATCTTGAACTTCATTACTCATAGGTGTTAAATTTCCCATTCTTTTTTTCTTTTATTCTTTCTCTCTATGAGGGTTACATTCCAAGAACCTTAACTCTTTCTTTTTATTTTCTTTTTCTCTTTTCTTCCTCTCTCTTGGTTTCTTTTCTCTCTCACTTTTCCTCTCATTTGATCGTCACTCATAAACAAATTATTTTATTTTAGATTAAAATTATTTCTTTGTGGCATTATGTGTGCTTTTTACTTCATTTTTTAACTCATTAGCATTCCCCACAACCCTGGTTCTTCATTCTAAATAGTTTTGTTCCACTTAATACAATTGTATTTTTTAAATTTTTCTTGTTTTCTTCTTGTCTCTATCACTATATCTCTTATGCAACCATCATTTACATGGAAATTATTTTATTCTTGATCCAAATTTTTTTCTTGTAGCATTTTGTGGATCTTTATCTTGTTTTTTGCCCTTTGTTACTTCTCCCCAACACAGGCCCTCTGTTCTAGGTAGTGTTTGTTGTATTTAGCACAATATATTTCTCAATTTTTTAAAGTATTTTCTCAAAAAAAAATAATTAAAATCTTTTAATTTTTTATTTTTTATTCTTTTCAATTATTATTAGTGTTATTAACAAAACCACACTCAGATGCCATTAAGTAAAAAAAAATAGAATATCAGAGATACAAAAGACAGACATGTAGCACAGATAGATGAAGAAATATCTATAGAAAAAAATTTGAATAGATTGAAACCTCAGAGTTAAATGACAGAGAATTTAAAATATAAATTCTAAAAATACTCAGAGATATACAAGAAAACACAGAAAGGCAATTTAGGGAGCTCAAAAAACAACTCAATGAACACAAAGAATATATTACCAAGGAAATTGAAACTATGAACACAAATCAAACAGAGATGAAAAACTCAATTCATGAACTGAAAAACGAGGTAACAAGCTTAGCTAATAGAATAGGCCAGATATAAGAGAGAATTAGTGACATAGAAGACAGGCAACTAGAGGCACAACATAGAGAAGAGGAGAGAGACTCACAAATTTTTAAAAATGAGAAAGCCCTACAGGATTGTCTGACACCATCAAAAAGAGCTACATAAAAATAATAGGTATATTAGAAGGAGAAGAGAGAGAAAATGGAATGGAGAACATATTCAAACAAATAATAGATGAGGACTTCCCAAGCCTATGGAAAGAACTAAAGCCTCAAATTCAAGAAGCAAACAGAACACTGAATTTTCTTAACCCCAACAAACCTACTCTAGGGCACATCATAATGAAATTGGCACAAACAAATGACAAAAAAAATTTTTTTCAAGGCAGCCAGGGAAAGGAAGAATACAACATATAAAGGAAGGCCTATTAGATTATCAACAGATTTCTCAGCAGAAACTGCAAGCTAGAAGAAAGTGGACCCCAATATTTAAAGTCCTGAAAGAGAGGAACTTCCAGCCAAGAATACTATACCCATCAAAGCTATCCTTCAAATATGAAGGAGAAATAAAAACATTCACAGATACAGGAAAGATGAGGAAATTTATCAGCAAAAAACCTCGATTTCAGGAAATACTAAAGGGGGTTTTCCGACCAGATACAAAGAACAAAACCACAAGTAAAAACTCCACCAGGAACACAATAAAACCAAATTTAAACTGTGACAACAAAAACAAAAAAGGGGAGAGAATGAAGATTAACCATAGCAAAAGAGGATGGACTGCAGTAGCAGTCATGAGATAGTGTACTACAATGAATATGGTAAGTACCCTTTCCATTACTTAATGGTAACTACCCTTGAAAAAACCAGCACAAAAGCACATGACTTGAAAAGAGAAGAAACAGGAAAGAAGTATGGATTACAACCAAACAAAAACAAATGATAGAGAAACAAAAGTGAAGAATCAAACAAGATACAAAACTAACAGAAAACAATATATAAAATGGCAATAGGAAACCTTCAAGTGTCAATAATTACACTAAATGTAAATAGATTGAACTCACCAATAAAAAGACACAGAGTAGCAGAATGGATTAAAAAAGAAAATCCAACTGTATGCTGCCTATAAGAAACACATCTTAGCAACAAGGATAAAAACATATTCAAAGTGAAAGGCTAGAAAACAATACTCCAAGCAAATAACATCCAAAAAAAAGCAGGTGTAGCAATACTCATATCTAACAATGCTGACTACAAGACAGCAAAGGTAATCAGGGACAAAAATGGTCATTTCATAATAATAATTAAGGGGACACTGAATCAAGAAGACATAACACTTCTTAATATATATGCACCAACCCAAGGAGCACCAAAATATATAAGACAGCTACTGACTGACCTACAAACAAAAACTGACAAAAATACAATCATACTTGGAGATTTCAATACACCGCTGACAGCTCTAGATCTTTCATCAAAACAGAAAATCAATAAATAAATTTTGGCCTTAAAAAAAAAACACTAGAACAATTGAATATGAGAGACATTTACAGGACATTTCATCCCAAAGCAACAAAGTATACATTTTTCTCTAGTGTACTTGGAACATTCTCAAGAATTGACCGTATGTTGGGCCACAAAAATAACATCAGCAAATTCAGAAAGATTGAAATTATACTGAGCATATTTTCTGAACATAAAGCCTTAAAACTAAAATTCAACTGCAAAAAAGAGGTAAACAAACCCACAAAAATGTGGAAATTAAACAACATACTTTTAAAAAATGAATGGGTCAAAGAAGAAATAAGCACAGAGATCAAAAGATACATACAGACAAATGAAAATAACAATACGATATATCAGAATCTCTGGGATGCAGCAAAAGCAGTAACAAGAGGGAAGTTCATGTCACTAGAGGCCTATGTGACCAAACAAGAGAGAGCCCAAGTAAACCACTTAACCTCACATATTAAGGAACTAGAGAAAGAAAAAAACAGACAACCCAAAACCAGCAAAAGAAAGGAAATAATAAAAATCAGAGCAGAAATAAATGAAATAGAGAACAGAAAAACTATAAAAAATTAATAAAACTAGGAGATTGTTCTTTGAAAAGATCAACAAAATTGACAAACCCTTGTCAAGACTCACCAAGGAAAAAAGAAAAAGGACTCATAGAAACAAAATCCAAAATGAAAGAGGAGAAATCACCACAGATATTATAGATATACAAAGAATTATTGTAAAATACTATGAAAAACTATATGCCACCAAATTCAACAATCTTGAAAAAATGGACAAATTCTTAGAACAATACAATTTTCCTAGACTGAGTCATGAAAAAACAAAAAGCCTAAACAGACCCATAAGCAGGGAGGAAATAGAAAAAACTATTAAAAACTTCCTCAAAAATAAAAGTCCACAGCCAGATGGCTGTACTAGTGAATTCTATCAAACATTCAAAGAAGACTTGGTTCCTATTCTACTCAAAGTCTTCTAAAAAATTGAAGAAGAAACAATACTTCCAAACACATTTTATGAGGCCAACATAACCCTCATACCGAAACCTGGCAAGGACAACACAAAAAAAGAAAACTACAGACCAATATCTCTAATGAATACAGATGCTAAAATACTAAACAAAATACTAGCAAATTGAATACAAAAACATATTAAAAATATAATACATCACGAACAAGTGGGATTCATCCCAGAATCTCAAGGATGTTTCAACATACATAAAACAGTTATCGTAATACACCATATCAACAAAACAAAGAACAAACACCACATTATCTTATCAATAGATACAAAAAGGCATTTGATAAAATACAACACAATTTTATATTTAAAACACTCAACAAAATGGGTATAGAAGGAAAATATCTCAACATAATAAAGGCCATTTATGATAAACCATCAGCTAACATCATATTAAATGGCATAAAACTAAGGACTTTTCCCCTTAAATCAGTAACAAGAGAGGGTTGTCCACTCTCTCCACTCTTATTTAACATGGTGCTGGAAATTCTAGCCAGAGCAATCAGACATAAAAAAAATAAATAAATAAAAGGCATTCATATTGGAAAAGAAAAAGTAAAGGTTTTACTTTTTGCAGATGATATGGTCCTATACATCGAAAACCCCATTGACTTCACAAAAAGATTACTAGAAACAATAAACCAATACAGTAAGGTTGCAGGATACAAAATTAATATACAAAAGTCCATTGCCTTCCTATACGCCAGCAATGAAACATCAGAGAACAAACTGAAAAAAATAATCCCATTCATGGTTTCAACAAAAAAAATAAAATACCTAGGAATAAACATAACAAAGAATGTAAAGGATATATAATAAAAACTATAAAGCATTGTTAAGAGAAATAAGAAAAATAATTACAATGAAATAAAAAAAAATTTTTCTTGTTCTTGGATAGGAAGAATAAATATAAACAAAACGACCATATTACCCAAAGCAATATACAAATTTAATGCAATTCCTATCAAAATCCCATGGCATTTTTTAAAGAAATGAAAAAAAATATATCAGATTTAAATGGAATTATAAAAAACCCTGGATAGCCAAAGCAATCCTAAGGAAAAAGAATGAAGCTGGGGACATTACAATATCTGACTTCAAATTATGATATAGAGCCACAACAATAGAAACAGCATGATATTGGCAGAGAAATAGACACTCAGACCAATGGAACAAATAGAAAGCCCAGAAATAAAACCACATATATATGGTCAAATAATCTTTGAAAAAGGGGCCAAAACCACACATGGAGAAAAGAAAACCTCTTCAACAAATGGTGTTGGGAAAACTGGAAAGCCACATGCCAAAGAATAAAACTTGCCTACAGTTTGTCCCCTCGTACTAAAATTAATTCAAAATGGATCAAAGACCCAAATGTAAGACCTGAAACAATAAAGTACATAGAAGAAAACATAGGTACTAAACTCATGGACCTTGGTTATAAAGAGCACTTTATGAATTTGACTCCAAAGG
The DNA here is from genome assembly GCF_036850995.1 of Saccopteryx leptura. Classification (NCBI taxonomy): domain Eukaryota; kingdom Metazoa; phylum Chordata; class Mammalia; order Chiroptera; family Emballonuridae; genus Saccopteryx; species Saccopteryx leptura. Next base: position 174,126,071 of record NC_089504.1, on the reverse strand, counting down.
CAAGGGAAGATAATGAATGGCAAAGATAATGAATGGGACCACATCAGACTAAAAAGTTTTTGCACAGCAACAGAAACTGACAACAAAACAAACAGACAGCCAACTAAGTGGGAGATGATATCTTCAAACAACAGCTCAGATAAGGCCTAATATCCAAAATATAAAAAGAACTCATAAAACTCAACAACAAACAAACAACAATCCAATAAAAAAATGGGAAGAGAACATGAACAAACACTTCTCCCAGGAAGAAATACAAATGGCCAACAGATATACAAAAAGATGCTCATCTTCATTAGCTATTAGAAAAATGCAAATCAAAACTACAATGAGATACCACCTCATGCCTGTTAGATTAGCTATTATCAACAAGACGGGTAATAACAAGTGTTGGAGAGGCTGTGGAAAAAAAGGAACCCTCATCCACTGTTGGTGGAAATTTAAAGTAGTACGACCATTATGGAAGAAAGTATGGTAATACCTCAAAAAACTAAAAATAGAGCTACCATATGACCCAGCAATCCCTCTACTGGGTATATACCCTCAAAACTCAAAAACATTGGTATGTAAAGACACATGCAGCCTCATGTTCATTGCAGCATTGTTTACAGTGGGCAAGACATGAAAACAACCAAAATCCCTTCAATAGAAGACTGTTTAAAGAAGATGTGGTACATATATTCTATGGAATATTACTCAGCCATAAGAAATGATGACATCAGATCATTTACAACAGCGGTTCTCAACCTGTGGGTCGCGACCCTGGTGGGGGTTGAACAGCCAAAACACAGGGTCGCCTAAAGCCATCGGAAAATATATATTTTATTTAAAAATGTATTGTATAATAAATATGTATTTTCCGATGGCTTTAGGTGACCCCTGTGTTTTGGTCATTCAACCCCCACTGGGGTCGCAACCCACAGGTTGAGAACCGCTGATTTACAACAACATGGATAGACCTTGATAACATTATACTGAGTAAAATAAGTAAATCAGAAAAACTAAGAACTGTATGATTGCATACATAGGTGGGACATAAAAATGAGACTAAGAGACATGAACAAGAATGTGGTGGTTACCTGTGGGGAGGGGGGAGGAGAGGGTGGGGGTGGGGCAGGGGAGGGGCAGAAAGAAAACCAGATAGAAGGTGATGGAAGACAATTTGACTTTGGGTGAGGGGTATGCAATATAATTAAAGTCAAAATAACCTGGATATGTTTTCTCTGAACATATGTACCCTGATTTATTAATGTCACCCCATCAAAACTAATTAAAATGCTGTACTAAATACACAGACATGCTAGCAATGACATAATCAGGTAGCCTCAAATATTAGATAAAATATAAGCATTAATTTCTAAAAAGAATAAAAAAAATAAAGGTGAGATGGAGAGAAGAGGGAGGCAGAAGATAAAATACATACATGGTGGGCTCTGGAGAGGAAAAGAGATACATTTAGAGTGACTGGGTTTTTTCCCCCCTACTAGACTATAGTGAGGAGGGAAGCTTGGGCTCTTAGATTTTGTCTGAAGGAAACTCAGAGTGACTGGGTTTCCTTCTGCTAGGAGAAGCAGTGAGATAGAGGGGCAGAGGGGGAGATAAACTAAAGCAGCCAGGGCATGGGGTCTCAGCCAGTGTTTCCACACACTACCAGGATCCCACACTCAGAAAAAACAGAGAAAGCTAATGTGTGGAACCCTAGCCTCCCAGATTCAGTCTCCCTCACTTTGTGGTACCAAGACTGGCAGAGACAAAGCCCATAGCTAACTCTCCAGAGCCACTCTCTCTCCTGAAAAACAGAGGTGCTTCACATTTGGTCCCAGGTCTGTTAAAATGTGGGAAGTAGCACCCAGAAGCCTGAGATTGCCATTGCTAGAACTGTAAAGCTGTGAAGTTGAAGCTCTAAAGCTGAAGCCATAAGGCCAAAGCCATGCATCTCTTACAACATGTTTCACCTACCAATGTGACTGCGGCCCACCTACATCATTGCAAAAGGAATATCTCAGTGGAAGACAGGCCAGGAACCTCACAGAGTAAACATTGTAATACAGCAACACCTATTAGAAGAAATGTCTCAAAATTAAATTTTATTTTTTTTACTCTTGTTCTTTTATTTTCTTATTCTTTTTTCTCTTTTAATTTTTATTTCCATTAATTTTTATATTTTTTATTCTTATTTTTTGAGAATGTTCTGTTTTTGAATGTATTTTTTGCTTTTGATCTTTTTTCCTGTGGTTTTTCTTCTTTACTTGTCATAATTTTATACATCTTTATACTTTTAATTGTACTTTTATATAATTTTTTATTTTCTAATTGTTTTTTTGTTAGGGTTCTTAACAGTACCACTCTCAAATGCCATCAAGGAAAAAGAAATCAATTACTATGGCTACACAAAAGAGAGAAGTAGTTCAGAAAAAAAAAAAAGAATTATCTCCAGAAAAAAAATCTCAAATACATAGAAACTTTGGAGTTAAATAATAAAAAATTCAAAACTGGAGTTATAAAAACACTCAACAAGATATGAGAAATCACCAACAGTCAAATTAATGAGCTCAGAAAACAAATTAATAAATAAAATAAATACCTCACCACGAAGACAAAAACTTTAAAAGCAGAGATGAATAACTCAATAAATTGAAGACTAAGGTAGCAAGTTTATCTAACAGAACAAGTCAGATAGAGGAAAGAATTAGTGGCATCAAAGACAGGCAACTAGAGATACTAAAGAGAGAAGAGAGGGACTCTTGAAATAAAAAAAAAAAGAGAGAGAACTCTATGAAAATTACCTGACTCCATCAGAAAAACCAACATAAGAATAATAGCTATATTAGAAGAAGAAGAGAGGGAGAAGGGAATGCAGAGCTAATTCAAACAAATCATGGGTACATATGTTCAGAGAAAACATATCCAGGTTATTTTGACTTTAATTATATTGCATACCCCTCACCCAAAGTCAAATTGTCTTCCATCACCTTCTATCTGGTTTTCTTTCTGCCCCTCCCCTGCCCCACCCCCACCCTCTCCTCCCCCCTCCCCACAGGTAACCACCACATTCTTGTTCATGTCTCTTAGTCTCATTTTTATGTCCCACCTATGTATGCAATCATACAGTTCTTAGTTTTTCTGATTTACTTATTTTACTCAGTATAATGTTATCAAGGTCTATCCATGTTGTTGTAAATCAGCGGTTCTCAACCTGTGGGTTGCGACCCCAGTGGGGGTTGAATGACCAAAACATACAACTGATAAAAAAAATAAATAAGGAAAGAATTATGGAATACCACTAAACAGAAACAATTGACAGAAACAGAAGAAAGAAGAACCAAACAAGACACAGAGCTACCAGAAAAGAAAACATTAAGTGTCAATAATTATCCTAAATGTAAATGAACTGAACTCACCAATAAAGAGGCACAATGAAGCAGACTGGATCAAAAAGAAAAACTCAATCATATGCTGCCTTCAAGAGACACATATAAGCTGACAGAAAAACAGTAGATTCAAAGTGAAAGGTTGGAAAACAATTCTTCAAGCAAATCATATCAGAAAAAAAGAGGTGTAGCTATACTCATATCTGACAATGCTGACTTCAAAACAACAAAGTTAACCAGAAACAAAGATGAACATTTCAAAATGATAAATGGGACATTGTATCAAGAAGACATTATACTTCTTAATATATATTCACCAAACCAGGTAACACTAAAATATATTAGCTACTAACTGATCTAAAAATAGAGGCAGACAAAAATACAATCATATGTGGAGATTCAACACAGCATTGGCTTTAGATAGTTCATCGAAACAGAAAATCAAGAAAGATATATTGGCCTTAAAAAACATGCTGGATCAAATGAACATAATAGGCATTTATAAAATATTTCATCATAAAATGTCAGATTATGCATTCTTCTCCAATGTGCATGAAACTTCTCAACAGCTCAAAAAATAGCATCAACAAATTCAGGAAGATTGTAATTATCCCAAGCATATTTTCTTATCATAAGATTTTAAAATTAGAACTCAATTATCAAAAGAAAGTAAAGAAACTCACAAAAATGTGGAAATTAAATAATATATTTCTAAAAATGACTGGGTCAAAAAAGAAATAAAAGCAGAGATCAAAAGATATATACAGACAAATGAAAATAACAACACAACATATCAAAATTTCTGAGATGCAACAAAAGCAGTAGTAAGAGTGAAGTTTATATCATTACAGGCTTATATCAAGAATCAAGAGATATCTCAAGTGAACAACCTAACATCACACTTTAAGGAACTAAAAAAGTAGAACAAAGGCTACCCAAAATCACTAGAAAAAAGGAAATACTAAAAATGAAAGAGAGGGCCCTGGCCGGTTGGTTCAGTGGTAGAGCATCAGCCTGGCGTGCAGGAGTTCCGGGTTTGATTCCCGGCCAGGGCACACAGGAGAAGCGCCCATCTGCTTCTCCACCCCCCCCTCCTTCCTCTCTGTCTCTTTCTTCCCCTCCTGCAGCCAAGGCTCCATTGGAGCAAAGTTGGCCCGGCGCTGGGGGTGGCTCTATGGCCTCTGCCTCAGGTGCTAGAATGGCTCTGGTTGAAACAGAGCAATGCCCTAGATGGGCAGAGCATCGCCCCCTGGTGGGCATGACGGGTGGATCCCAGTTGGGTGCATGCGGGAATCTGTCTGACTGCCTTCCTGTTTCCAACTTCAGAAAATACAAAAAAAAAAAAAAAAAAAGAAAAAAAATGAAATAGAGAACAAAAACTATAGAAAGAATTAATGTAATAAAGAGCTGGATCTTTGAAAAGATCAATAAAGCTTTCAAACCAATCACTAGAGAAAAAAAAAGAGAAAGGACTCATATAAACAAAATACAAAATAAAAGAGAAATCACCACAGACATCATAGATATACAAAGGATCAGAGTACAATATTATGAAAGGTTATATGCCACCAAATTCAACAACCTAGAGGAAATGGATAAATTCCCAAAACTATACAATCTTCCTAGACTGAATCCACAAAGAAGTAGACAACCTAAATAGACCGATAAGCAGTAAGGAAATAGAAACAACTATCAAAAACCTCCTCAAAAGTAAAAGTCCAGGACCAGATGACTATACTAGTGAATTCTAACAAAATTCAAAGATGATTTGGTATCTATCTTTCCCAAAGACTTCAAAAATAAAAGAAGAACCAATAACTTCTTAACACATTTTATAAGGCCAACATAACCTGTGCACCAAAACCTGGCAATGACAACACAAATAAAGAAAACTACAGATTAATATCTTTAATGACTAGAGCTGCAAAAATCCTAAACACAACACTAGTAAATTGAATACAACAATATATTATAAAAATAATATACATCACAGTCAAGTGGGATTCATTTCAGAAGCACAAGAATGGTTCAACATATGGAAATCAATCACCGTAATACACCACATTAACAAAACAAAGAAAAAAGTCATATAATTTTATCAATAGATGCAGAAAAGGCATTCGTTAAGATATAACATTCCTTTTTGTTTAAAACACTCAATAAAATTGGAATAGAAGAAAAGTACTTCAACATAATAAAGGCCATATATAACAAACCATCAGCTAATATCATACTAAATGGTGAAAAATGTAGGCTTTTCCTCAAAAATCAGAAACAAGAAAAGGCTACCTACTCCTTCCACTCTTATTCAACATAGTTCTGGAAGTTTTAGCCAGAGCAATCAGACAAGAGAAAGAAATAAAAGGCATCCAGATTGGAAAAAAAAAAAAAGTATCACCTTTTGCAGATGACATTATTCTGTATATAGAAAATCCCAAAGACTCTAACAAAAAACTATTAGAAACAATAAACCGATAGAGTAAAGTTGCAGGATACAAAATCAATACACAGAAGTCCACTGCTTTCCTATGCACTAATAATGAAACATTCAAAAATGAACTCATAAAAATAATTCCTTTTACAATTGCAACAAAAAAAGAAAAATACCTAGGAATAAACTTACAAAGGATGTGAAAGACCTATATACTAAAACTACAAAGCATTATTGAAAGAAATTGAAAAAGACACAATAAAATGGAAAAATATTTCTAGTTCATGGATTGGAAGACTCAACATCTTTAAAATGGTCATATTACCAAAAGCAATATAAAAATTTAAATCAATCTCCATCAAAATCTCAATGTAATTTTTTAAAGATATAGTACAAAAAAATAGCAGATTTGTATAAAACAATAAAAAACCCTCAAATAGCCAAAGCAATCTTGAGGAAAAAGAATCAAGCTGTAGGTATCACACTACTTGACTTCAAATTACATCATTGAGCCACAATAATCAAAACAGAGTTGTTTGGCAGAAAAACAGACATACAGACCAATGGAAGAGAATCAAGAGCTCAGAAATAAAACCACATATATAGGGACAAATCATCTTCAACAGAAGAGCCAAGAACATATGATGAATAAAAGAAAGCCTCTTTAATAAATAATCCGGGGAAAATTGTAAAGCCACATGCAAGAGAATGAAAATTAATCCACCTGCACAAAAGTTAATTCAAAATGGATTAAAGACCTAAATATAAGATCTGAAACAATAAATTACATAGAAAAAAACATAGGTACTTAGCTCATATACCTTAGCCATCAAGAATAATTCTTGATTTTGACCCAAAAGGCAAGAGAAGGCAAGGCATAAATAAATTAATGGGACTGTATCAAACTAAAAAGGTTCTGCACAGCAAAAGAAACTGACAACAAAACAAATTGGCAGCATACCAAATGGGAGATTATATTTGCAAACAACAGCTGCGATAATGGATTAATATCCAAAATGTATAAAGAATTCACAAAGCTCAGCAAGAAACAAGCAAACAATCCAAATTAAAAATGGGGAGAGGACCTGAGCAAACTCTTCTCCCAAGAGGACATACAGATGGCCAACAGATATAAGAAAAGATGGTCGTCTTCACTAGCTATTCAAAAAATGCAAATTAAAACTATAATGAGGTACCAGCTCACACCTGTTAGATTGGCTATTATCAACAAGACAGATAATAACAAGTGTTGGAGAAGCTGTTGTGAAAAAAAAAAATCATCTACTGCTGGTGGGAATGTAAATTATTACAACCACTATGGAAGAAAGTATGGTGATTCCTCAAAAATTTAAGAATAGAATTACCATATGACCCAGCAATCCCTCTACTGGGTATATACCCCCAAACTCAAAAACATTGGTATGTAAAGACACATGCACCCCCATGTTCATTGCAGCATTTTTCACAGTGGCCAAGACATGGAAACAACCAAAGTGTCCCTAAATAGAGGAGTGGATAAAGAAGATGTGGTACATGTATATAACAGAATACTACTCAGCCAGGAGAAATGATGACATAGTGTCATTTACAACAACATGGATGGACCTTGAGAATGTTCTACTGAATAAAATAAGTAAATCAGAAAAAGCTAAGAACTGTATGATTTTACACGTAGGTGAGATATAAAACTGAGACTCATGGACATAGATAAAAGCGAAGTGGTTACCAGGGAGATGTTGGAGTAGGGGAGGGGAATGGAAGAGGGGCTGATGGGAAGGTTATAAAGAGGGACAAATATAAAGTGATGAAAAATAATTTGTCTTTGGGTGATGGGTAGACAACATAATCAATAGTTCAAATGTTGTAGAAATGTTTACTTGAAACCTGTGTGCCCTTATTGTTCAGTATCAGTTGTTAATTTTATAAATAAAATTTTAAAAAAATCAAAGAAAGTCAACCTGATCCTAATATAGAATATTGCAAAGTAACCTGTAGGTAACAAGTAGCAATTGGGATGAATCAAATATTTATAGCTTGGTTTTGAATAGAATGTATGTACATATTCATTTGGGTTATTAGATTATATTGCTAATGAAACCAAAATCTTAGAGCCACTTTTTATATAGAGATGCTTTATACAAATGAAACTATTTAATAACTACAGGCTATTTCCCCATATTTTAACCAATTCATTTGTTCATCAAATAGGCATTTGATGAACAAATGCCTATTTGATGGCAACTTGATGAGGGGATTTACATCTCTTCATAGAATCACATCACTACTAGAAAAAAAAATGCTGGTTGGCATGTAAAAATGTGTTCATAATTATATTAATAATAAAGATGACAGCACTGTGACTGTATTATTGATAATAGTAATAAATTAATAATAATGATAAAGACAGTCATTAAATCATTCATTACATATGTCAAAAAATAAAGCATTCATTACCTATAGCAAATAATCCTTAAATCATTTATTACTTATAGCAAATGTTTTGCTTTATGCTATTTAGATAGGTACTTATGTTTAGAAAGGAAAAGTATTCCTTTTTTTTTTAAAGAGCTTCAATGAGTAATTAGCAAAAAAGAAAGTAAATTATGCATTGGAAGCATTAGATACAGCACTTACAGAGCGTTACCAAAATAAATCACTTCCTGGAAATTCTTGACTACAATGTTTATAAAGAAACCTCATGAATGCATTTATGATGTTTATTTTAGTGTGGTATACAAGAATACTTGAACATATAATACTTGATTGTGCAATTTTTGACCAAACTTGCAAATTAACAATAAAATTAATGTTACCTCTACAGTTTGATTAGAGGGATACAAGGAAGGTCCCAGACATAGACCATTTTGTCAGATTAAAATATCTCAATCATTATTCTTTTGACTGATAAGTTTTTTGTTTTTGTTTTTGTTTTTATTATTTTTCTGAAGCTGGAAACGGGGAGAGACAGACAGACTCCCGCATGCGCCCGACCGGGATCCACCCGGCACGCCCACCAGGGGCGACGCTCTGCCCACCAGGGGGTGATGCTCTGCCCCTCCGGGGCATCGCTCTGCCGCGACCAGAGCCACTCTAGCGCCTGGGGCAGAGGCCAAGGAGCCATCCCCAGTGCCCGGGCCATCTTTGCTCCAATGGAGCCTTGGCTGCGGGAGGGGAAGAAAGATACAGAGAGGAAGGAGGGGGGGGTGGAGAAGCAAATGGGCGCTTCTCCTATGTGCCCTGGCCGGGAATTGAACCCGGGTCCGCCGGCACGCCAGGCTGACGCTCTACCACTGAGCTAACCGGCCAGGGCCTTGACTGATAAGTTTTTAATTTTAAGTCTTCCAGAATCTAATAAAATACTCATATATATTAAAATACAATGTTCTACTGAAGTAAAAATACCTTCTCTCTCCATTTACTGAATCTGTTTTACTTTTTTTCCTAACCTTTCTTGCCACCTCACATTACATTATATGTTTTGTTTATTATCTTTTGCGTCACTTAAACAGGGTATAGGAATTTATTGTGTCTTGTCCACTGCTGTATTCCTAGCACTTAGAGTTCTATGATATGCATTCAATATATACTTTTTATTGAATAAATATTTAGTAAAAACAAATTACCTGAAAAGCTTTGTTTGAAGATAAATTGACACATTTAGATTACCAAACTCTTAAAGTTTTTCTGACCCTTGATTGTTAAATATGACAGTATATATGTTTGTAGCACATTGGATAAAAATATATGAACTCTTCCTCAATCATGTAAGTGATTATGCTCACTTGTATGTCATCAATGACTTTTAAATCAATGTCCTTTGTAATTAATACATATCCTTGTGTGTCACTATTGAACCAATTCTCCTTCAGGATATTTTATATCTTGTTCTTTCTTATTGTTTCCTCTCTTCTTCCACCCACTACATTGAATGCATCCATTGATTCCATACACCATCTTCTTTTTTTACTCCTCTCATAGCTCTAGGCAACACCTCTGTGTAGATGACTCCTAAATTATGTCTCTAACTCCAAACTCTCAAGTATAAGCCTTACATTTCCATCTACCTATTGGACACACACACACACACACACACACACACACACACATTTTCTCATTTGCTCCTTAGAGTCAACCTGCCTGGAACTAATTCAGTTACCTTCCTTTTTAAACATATACCTCCTCCCCCTCTACCAAATCTATTTCTATTTCTCCATTCTCCAGATCAAAACCTTGCAGTAATACTGAGTGTTCTTTTCACCTCTGCTTACATAGAATAAAGCCTTAATTCCTGTCAAATAGGTCTTTGTTACATCTCTTTTATGCCTCATTTGACATTCCCTGCCTCCATCCTGAATCAGGAACCATTTTTCTCAAATTTTGACTTTTTCAGTCTGCCAATTGGATTCCTTGTCTCAAGTCTCACTACTTTTGAAATAAAGAGATCAACCTCACTTTCATATTTGCTGATCATTCACAAATCAGTCCTTCTCATCCTGATACAGTCAAGTTGTACTAAAATTTGCCCCAATCTATCTTTCCCAGGCTTACATCCCATTATTCCCATATGATGCAGAAAATGTTCCAACTCTCCCTTAAACCTGCCATTTTTTCTTCTCTTCTCATATTTATTCATAACATTTATTTTTCTCTTGATACATCAATTGACATCCTGCCCATTCTTTGAGACTATATTCTGTGTTTACTACCAACATTTCTGACAACAAATTGTGGGTTTCCTACACCAAGAAATTCTCTAGTTCTCTTCAAACACCACCTGGGTATCTCATGACTTAACTCACTTCTGCCACTATCTGGAGTTAGCACAGATCTCACTGGTTAACAGCCTAGTCCCACAAGGTTCTCCTAATTAAGAAACAGTCTCAGATCCCAGGTTGTCTCCTGTACTTCTAACCAAGCAGCTGTAAATTGGTTTTAAATATCACAGCCTTCTTCCAAGGTCTGATAATTTGTTGTAACAACTTACAGAACCCAGTAACAATCTACTTACAGTTTGTATTTATTGTAAAGGATACTGTGAGGGCTAAAAAATATTAATACTTTACTCGCACCTTTAAGTTCTTCTGCAGGGGACAAAACAGACAAATTAACAGGAGAAAAATCAATATCTCAATATTCAAATAAGGAATTTATATAGGCATGAAAATTCCAAAGACATTGAGGCAACATTGTATATTTAAGACATTTTGGTCAGAGGAAAAAATGGAGAGAACTGGATGTTCGATTCCAAAGTGAGAAGGGATGCTTTACTGGTAGATGAGGAAGAGCTGAACATAAATGGCAGGAAATTTCTTGCTAGGTGACTCAGAAACAATAGGTCACAGAGGGTATCTACCTAACAGACCTCTCCTTGAAGCCATGTTATATATCATACTTAACTCAAATTAGGCTAAGGTACTGTCCAAAGATTTTCTTCTCAAAGCAGGTTTCTCTGTCTGAATCTCATGGGCAGTAAAGGGAAGCATGTCAATGGTTCTTTCTGAGTCTTGTTTCTTTTTTCTTTTTTTTTTAGTGAGAGAGAAAGAGAGAAGGACAGATAGGGAAGACAGGAAGGGAGAGAGATGAGAAGCATCATTTCTTCGTTGCAGCACCTTAGTTGGTCATCGATTTATTTTTCATATGTGCCTTGATGGGCAGCCACAGCCAAGCCAGTGACCTCTGGGCTCAAACTAGCAAGCATGGGGTCATGTCTATGATCCCATGCTCAAGCCAGTGACCTTGTGCTCAAGCTGGTGAGCCTCTGCTCAAGCCGGTGGCCTCTGGGTTTGAAACCTGGGTCTTTTGCATCCCAGTTTGACACTCTATCTACTGCAACACCACCTGGGCAGGCCAAGTCTCATTTCTCAATAAACACCTTAAATTAAGTATCCCAAAAAGGCAGCTTCAGAGTGGCAAAATTTTAATTCCTTTTATAGAAATGAACAACCTGATGAAGAGGGACATCAGGCAAGGTCCAGAAGGTCTGAAGCATAGAAGCTTCTATCCTCTTGGGAATGAGGTGCACCACTCTCCTAGGACATGGTGGAGTTCAGAGGTTCTCTGAACCCTGTAGTTTTGTAACCAGAAAGTGTGTCTCATGCTGCCTGTCACTACAAAACCAATAAGAATAAAGAAAGTATAAGGCTGGTGACCTTGGCCTTGCAGATTCACACTGAATTTGGGCAGACGAGTAAAGGAATTGTAGAGCTGAAAAACGATGAGCCATACTAATTTATTGGAGGCTTGTAAAGACAGTCAAGCCAAAAGAAGAAGGAAAAGAAAAAGTAAAAGAAAGGAAAACCTGGTTTTCACAGTGAAGGGCAAGAGATGTGGAAACCAACTGCGCCTCTCGGTGGCAGGGCGCAAGGTGCTCTCATCGCCTCTGAGGGAAGCACTTATATCCAGAAGCAGATCTAAGGGCGGGCGCACTGGGTGGGTGCCCTGGGCCCCACAAAACCCCAACTTTACAGTTTTTTCAAATGGTACCAAGTTTGGTTCCATAGGTGCAATTTTAACATTAATAGTACATAATATTTTTTATTTATTTAAAAATATGGTTAACATGTATTTTTATTTTCCTTGTCTTTTTTTTTTTAAAGGGCCCAATATTTTCTTCTGCACCAGGGGCCTCAACTAACCTTAATCTGCTTCTGTATATAGCCTTACACTAGTGCTGTCACGTGATCATGCACTAATTCCACAAAGGGCTTGCAGTTGGTAAACCTGAGCAAGCCTAACAGCTGTTTTCCCCAAACAAGAGTTGACTCATAATGTGCTTTATTCAGATGTTTGGCTAACTGAGAAGATGGGGTATCTACGCCTGCAAAGCCTGCCTTAACATCCTCCATTTGCAGTCCTCTTTCATAGGGTAATCAGCTATTATGGATGGGAAAAGAATGTGACTCCATGTCCTTTCTCAGTTCTGGATCCTATTCCTTAGTAGGCCTTGGAGATAAGGTTATGGCTTTGTTGTTTTCTTTAAGGACTTTGATGCTTTGCTGTCAAGACTGTGGACTCCTGCATTTGATTTGGTTTTCAAGGCTTGATATCCAGGCTAGGAAACAGTCCAGCTGGCATCCTATGCTTGAAAGAAAAACAACAACCACTCAGACAATTCTGCAATATAGAGTGTACGATTAATATATTGGGAATGTGTCTACCATCTGTTCTCTTACAGTTTAAAGGTTTTTAAAGGAGGTCTCATTACATAAGCATGATTAATTAAGTCATTTGCAATTGTTAATTAACTCAATCTCAAGTACTTTTCTCTTTCCCAAAGGAAAGGAGATGGGTCTGAAAGTTCCAACTCTCTAATCATGGCTGAGTCTTTCTGGGGGGTTAGCCCTTACCTACATTCAGTTCTGAGGCTACCTAGGGGCCTCCAGCCACCATTCATCTTATTAGCATACAAAAGGACACTCATGATTCCAGAGATTCGAAGGGTTTCTGAAGTTCTTGTGTCAGGAGCCAGGGACTAAAGTCGAATACTGTAACAAAAGATGCCCCTATCACCCCTATCACTTAAGAAGTTTTAAAGATTTTTTTTTATTATTATTATTTTTTTTTTACAGAGAGAGAGAGTCAGAGAGAGGGATAGATAGGGACAGACAGACAGGAATGGAGATAGATGAGAAGCATCAATCATCAGTTTTTTGTTGTGGCACTTTAGTTGTTCATTGATTGCTTTCTCATATGTGCCTTGACCATGGGGCTACAACAGACCAAGTAACCTCTTGCTCAAGCCAGAGACCTTGGGTCCAAGCTGGTGAGCTTTGCTCAAACCAGATGAGCCCACACTCAAGCTGGCGACCTCGGAGTCTCGAACCTGGGTCTTCCACATCCCAATCTGACGCTCTATCCACTGAGCCACTTATCCTGGTCAGGCAAGAAGTTTTAAAGATTTTTCAAGCTTTTGTGCCAGGAACCAGGGATGAAGATGAAATATATATTTCTTACTATATCACCATATCACAAAGACACACCTAAATGTCACCCTTTTAATGATGCCCTCTGATTTTTCCAAACCAAACATATTTCTGCATTTGAAGTAATTTTCTTACAACATATTTCACATATGCTTTAGAACAGTTATTTGGTTGTATCTTACCTCTCCTGCTGAAATACAAGATATCCAATGACAATATGGTGTGTTATATATCACAGTCATCAGCAATGTACTTCAGAAGATAACAGATATTTGTCAAATAAATGAAGGATTGATACAAAATATACTCATTGAATTGTTCAAAACATAAATCATATTAGAAAAAAATATAGGTCTGTGAAGACAAAAAATAAGAAGAAAGAAAAAGTCAAATACTAGAGATTATATGAACCTGAACAAGTCCCTTTTCCATTCTGAATGTAAATTATTTTCCTGTAAAGGAAAAAGTTGGCCTAGATGATCTCTAAGGTTTTTCCTAGGTCTAAAATTTGATAATTTTATGATTCACTGAGACTATCATAACTCAGGGCCGACAGTAGGACATGCCTCCAGCTCCTAGCTGTACTGTCCACTTTTTTCTGTCTTTTCCAGCTATGCTCCTATAGACAGAAAGTCAAAATGATAAAGTACTTTAATTCAGCATGTAGATTAGCACAGCTCAGAGCCTAAAAGAAATCATGCTGGCAGCAGGTAAAGAAAATTGGAAAGATGATCCACAACTTCACAATAGGTTGGTTTGGAATAAATAATTTTCTTATATATTAGATATATAATCTCTATTAGTTGAAGTAAGGAAAAATAGGCATGTTAAGAAGTTATTTTAATGTGGATGTGTTATTATATAAACAAATATTCATATGCCCTCATGATTTTATTATTGTTCACTATATGCTTTTATAAGTAACTAAGTATAACAGTTTTGGTCCCAGTTTTCACATACACATTTATAATAATTGACATCTGTCATTTTATATGGAAGCTTAGTTTCATTACATTCAAGGAAAATGCTGAGTTGGAAGGGGTGGTGATTTGTTGTTATTCTATTCCAATAAGACTCCAATTAATCATCATTCAAAGCATAACAGGGCTCCTTACTCATTAAGCTGGAACAAATCCCCAACCTGCCTTGAGTTTCTCATAAAGACATTTGAAACTTTTAATGCTGGGTACATTAAAATACCACAAAACAAAACTCAGTTTTCTTGACTATTTTATTTCAACAACTCTTACCTTTATTTATTTATTTTTACATTTTCTTGTAGTCACACGTGCTTGGAACATTTTTTTCTACTTCAGGTTTGTATTTTTCCATGTCCAAAAAAAATCACTTCTCACCATTCACTCTGTTGTATAAACCAGAAATCTAGATTTATCCTTGACTCCTTTCCTCTTAATTCATACTTGCAATAAATTACTATATCCTGCCAATTGTATTTTGTAAACACCTCTTGAAAATATACATATTTTACATATGTATATATCCAACTCAATATAGTATTCTAGTTCAGGTTGACATCACCTCTTGTCTAGAATAGTGTTTACTGAGTCTTTATTAATCTATATCAGGAAAATATCGAGCCACTTTTCCAAGATGCAAATATTTATTTTGTTTCTAAATCAGGCAATTTTATATTATTCTATTTTTGTAAAGCAGAAAACATAAAACCTAAAGCATACAAAGATAAGTTAAAAAGAAACAGTTTGAATATTCTTTCTGTGCAGTGGCGTGGATTTTGCTTATGCCCTGGGGAACACGTGCCACACATTAGGAACCTACAGCCTAGTATCCTACCACAGTTACCTACCTGATTAAATAGGTTTGCATTTTATCCTTCTCATCAAATAATCCTTCTAAAACGTATGTTCATAGTCTATCTCAATTAAAACACTGGTGTGTCTTCTATTTTCCCTTAAGATGCGTTATGCGGCCTCATTTATTTATTTATTTATTTATTTATTTATTTATTTATTTATTTATTTATTTTCTGAAGCTGGAAATGGGAAGAGACAGTCAGACAGACTCCCACATGCGCCCAACCAGGATCCACCCGGCACGCCCACCAGGGGCGATGCTCTGCCCACCAGGGTGCGATGCTTTGCCCCTCTGGGGCGTTGCTCTGCCGAGACCAGAGCCACTCTAGTGCCTGGGGCAGAGGCCAAGGAGCCATCCCCAGCGCCCGGGCCATCTTTGCTCCATCTTTTCTCTAATGGAGCCTTGGCTGCGGGAGGGGAAGAGAGAGACAGAGAGGAAGGAAGAGGGGGCGGGGTGGAGAAGCAAATGGGCGCTTCTCCTGTGTGCCCTGGCCGGGAATAGAACCCGGGTCCCCCACACGCCAGGTCGACACTTTACCGCTGAGCCAACCAGCCAGGGCCTATGCGGCCTCTTTATAAGCTGGCTACTCACTGCTTATTCCTCTAGTTCTAGCTCCTGCTTTTCCTGCCCTGCTGTTCCTCCTCATCCTCACAAATATGTCCCCTTCTCCATGCTGAACTGCTGTCAGATTATCTACTAGGTTTTATTTTTTTTCTCTCAGAAAGACTTTGTATATCCATTTAATTTTGCTTAAGACATTTTCTTTTTCTTCCACCCTCTTCATCTGGTTAAATCTTTCCCATCTTTGTTATATCATTTTAGATCTCATATTATTTGGATTGAATAAAATAAGCTAGCTTGGAATATAAATCTCATCTTTAACTTGATCTATGTTATTGACGTTCCTTTTTCATGTTGGCCCAGTGATTATTATACTTCTGGATAATAGGAATCACGTATAAAACTTAAGGGCAATTTTTTAAAACTTCATTTGAAGCTATTTGGATTTCATGGGTCAGGAATGTGCATTTTAAAAGGTCCTGGGAAGGGTGTGTGGAGGAGGGGATGGGGAAAGCATGTGAAGAAGGACAAATTTAAGGTGATGAAAAATGATTTGACTTTGGGTGATGATATATGGATATAATCACTCGTCTAACCTTGAACCCTCTATGACTTGGATTGGGGAACTTTAGTTAAAAGCCCTGAGTGAATGTCTCTTGGTGCAAACACCAAGAAACTGTGTGTGTGACCTTGGTGCAGACACAAAGGAATGCATGTGAACGGGCTTTAGAATATTAGCCTAGAGGTTCTGGATTGCCTCTTCCTTTGTGCTTGTTAATTAGCAAAAGAAAAAGAATGTACTGACCCAAATTAGCCCTTTCTCCATGTCAGCAAAAAAGCCCTATAGTCATTCTTTCCCCTTATCACCTGGCCTCCCTCCCCTGCAATCCTGTCACATTTGTTCTGCTTCTGATTAATAAAAGCTGAGGGAAAAGAGAGGTTTTCATTGCCTCTCATGGTAGGACTCACCCTCTTCCTCTTGACGTCAGTCTGTGTCTTGAGCAGGTTTTTTTCCATGTGACGCTGATAGTTCCCAGCAGGCTGGAGGACTACAGATATACAATATATTTAACAGTTCAAATGCTATAGAAATGTTTACCAGAAATCTATGTATGCTTATGGATCAAGGTCACCCTGTTAAATTTAATTTTATAAAAAAAAAATAAATAAAGTATAAATAATAGGGCCTGGGGTGATTCTTATGTCGATATTTGCACTAGAAGAAGTATTTATTTATTGCTACATTTTCATAATCTTTCAGTAGAGTTGGCTCATAATAGGTCGTCAATAAATACTTGTTGAATAAATGAGAGAAATCTGGGTGATAAAAAAATAACTTGTTTCTAGGTAGAGGTAATGGTAAAAGCAAGAAAATGGCTGCATGGAATCTCAGTGTTTGCTGAGGAAACTTTAAAAAGAATTCTTAAATACTGTCCCCAAGTACATGTCTCTCAAAATTTAGTGCCAGAGAAGTAGCATACTTATTATGAATGGGCTAACCTGAAGGTTTTCTATCTATGCAGTTACCAATGGAGACATTTCTGGCAGGTACAAATTATCTGCCATATAGGTTTTGATAAAGAACAACACAATTGATTAGGTTAGAGCTTGTGGCTGGGTAGCAAAGAGGAAGAGGAAAAAATTGAGACCAACATATAAAGGGTTTTATACGTTATTGTAAGTCCAGGAGTTGTGGTGGTTGCAGCCACTGCCAAGCAGGCTCACATTTGATTCGGATAGATCATACTGAATCAACAGAGCCAAGAACCGGTGGGCCATTTTCCTTTACAGTATTCTAGACTCATACCGGCCAACAAGTAAAAACAAACACACGGGGCACCAAAACACATTCACATGCCCTCTGGTTTTTTCCTAGAATCAAAAGCTCTCAATAGTCATATTTACGTCTGTTCCCCATCTTCTTCTCCTGAACAAACTGGCTTCTCCTTTAGCATTCCGCCATTTTGGCTGCCTCCTCCCCTACGACCATGTGCCCTCTCATTTCCCTACAACAACGTGGTCTCTTTTTCAAAATGGTCTCTTAGATCCTCCTTTTAAACTCTTTGGTGTGAAAGTGCTCCCCCAGAACACATTAGCATAACCAAGCCCCTTCCCAAGCAGGAAAGTAATTAATATTATCACCTAGCCATGGCCATCCACGTGAGTGTAAAGTGGATGCCATCTTTAATAAAGTGAGCATAAAATTACAGTTTACAAACTTATCTGCCCAACAGTTATATTAAAAGGTTTGGACTTTATTTTAAAGATTCTACCCTCATCCCTAGGACTTAACTCTATACACTAAATGGATATGGAATATCAACAGATACCAAGTCTTCAGAAGCTGGGAGTCACTTTCTGCAGCTGCCTGACTTTTGGCGAACCATGAGATTCACTCAGTAGCTCCCTCCTGCCCACTC
The DNA here is from genome assembly GCF_036850995.1 of Saccopteryx leptura. Classification (NCBI taxonomy): domain Eukaryota; kingdom Metazoa; phylum Chordata; class Mammalia; order Chiroptera; family Emballonuridae; genus Saccopteryx; species Saccopteryx leptura. Next base: position 174,107,533 of record NC_089504.1, on the reverse strand, counting down.
TCACTTCTAGTATACAGAGGTTTACTGGCAAGTTCCACCTTTACTGCAGACCAAAAGAAAAGAAAAGCTGGACTCCTCAGCCAAATTGGTATCTGATGGTCCCATGTCTGCATTGAATCCTGTGAGGTTCAAAAGGCCACTCTCCTTTCATCTCCTATAAACTCACCCTGGCAATACTGTTGTTTGTATTTTCAAACTCACTCTTGTACCATCCTTCATAAGGTGCTTACTGGTTTGTCTTCAGTTATGGCTTTTTGTTTAGTCCTTATCCTTGTTCCTGGAGCTTGCCACATTTGTTTCACTTCTCTTTGAGATTATAGTCTTGCACTTTCTGATGTCCAATTCTGAGAACACTTCTTTCATGTATTCTAACAATTTTTCAGGTAATTAATTGTGAGAAAATAATTGTGGACTATGTAACACCCTCATGGAAAAAAAACAGAATTCAGAATTTAGCCCATTACTTTTGTATTTTATTATTTATTTAGTCATCTAAACAATTATATTAGCTAGATTTTCCCCCTACTCTTTTTTACAGCAAAGGAAAACTGAGCTCACAAATTTAAATAACACGAATAAAGAAAATATCGTGAATGATAAGAAGCCAGAATTTGAAACCATATTGCTACACTGAAAATTTTTATTTAGTGATTTATTTTTTGTTATATTAATAATTTCACAGCACAGAGGGTGGGATACACTATAATAGGTGTTGGAGACTGCAAGCTGACAGAGTATTGCTGTTTAGATTTTGGGGGGATGCAGGTGTGGAGGACTGGCAGTATGCTGATGGGCTGCACATCCCCCCACCTCACTTGCTTGATTAAGTTGCTAAAGGATTAAGTTTTTCTCCATGTTAGCTGTGATGCTGGATTGCTTCTACTTGTCCTATCCCCCTGTCCTTCGGAGAGACTGGGAGCAGTTTTCTTTTTATCCTTTGTTTTGTGTAGTTAAGATGTTATGTATGGTGAAAGCTTTCTGCACTTGGGAGAATTCTTGGGTTGCCTTGGAAATGTGATGTTTTTATCAGAGATCTCTTTGTTTTGCTAATGACTTCACTCTGCCCTTTAAATAAAGTGGTTTGGGGGTGTAGACACCCTCTTGCAAGCTTTCAGCATTGCAAAGAGACCTCCCAATCCTATCCTTTTTCTCTCTGAGTTTATTTCTTCATTCCACACCATTCTCATTCAGAACCTGGACTATTACTAGCCGTGCTGGTCTGTGGCAAATAGGCACTATGTATTTTTAGTATTTAAAATATAAGGATGAGAGCAGAGCCTCTGTTGCTATGCTACCACCACAAGCTGCTATATACTTGGGCCCCACCATGGAAGAGACAATAGAAGAATACACACACACACACACACACACACAGATACACACACACACACATCAGCTGTCTTTCTGGATTGTTGTCAATTTTCTCAGGTATTTTTGAATAGTGTGGAGAAGTTCTGTGTCCCTGGAGGGCATTTCACATGCTAATACCCTCTCACCCAGCATTTTATTCCCCATTGAAATGATTGGATTGGAATTTTTAGAGTGGGATGGAAGACAACCCGTGAAGATTACATTCTCTTGTGGGTTATTTTGCCCGCCCACTGACCTAAACAGCAGCTTGACCAAACATCAGAAAGTCCAATTCAAAGTTTACTACCTGCCCAAGCATATGAGTATTACCAATTCTGCTGTGTGAATCAAGATTGTGTGGTCTTAGGAGTGAGTATCACTTTCCAGTTCCATCCAGAAAATTAGGAGGACATCCTGGTTGTTATGGCTCAGGGTCAGGTGGAAGAGATTGAGCGTCAAAACAGTAAGCTTTGCAAAGAAAACCAGGAGCGGATGGACAGCTACATCAGCCTCTAGAAGCCAAACTCAGACAGGAAGGCTGAGCTCCAAAAGAAGCAGAAGGAGCTAGACACTTTAAAAAGTACCAAAAAGAAGTTGGAACAGAAAGTGAAAGAGCAGAAGGACAGCTGGGAGATGAAGCTGCTTTAACTGCAAGAACAAAACCAGAAAGTGTCCACAGAAAATGAGAAGATGGGAGTCTGAGTGAATCAGCTTCAGGCCCAGATGTCAACTCAAGAAAAAGAAATGGAAATGCTTGTTCAGGGAGATAGAGATAAAATGGGCAGTTGAAGCATCTGGAAAAGGAAAGCGGCCAACCCTTTCTCAGTGTGACTGAACAGAGGGGGCACTGGAAGAAGCTCGAGCCGACCGGGGAAGTGCTGAAGCAGAAAGAAGCTGACAGTGAAGAAAGAGCAGGAGTTAAAGGACCAGATATTTGATCTGTCAATAAGACTGAATGAGAAGCCCTAGTTAGTTAGAGCATGGCCCCAGTGTGTGGCTGTCCCAGGTTCAATTTCTGGTTGGGGAATACAGGAGAAGCACCCATCCGCTTCTCCACCTCTCCACTTCTTGCTTCTCTCTCTCTCTCTTCTCTTCTCCTCCTGCAGTCATGGCTCAGTTGGAACGATTTGGCCCCAGGCACTGAGGATGGCTCCATGGCCTCTGCCTCAGGTGCTAAAAAAATGGCTCTGGTTGCAATGTAGCAAGGGCCCTGGATGGGCAGAGCATCACCCTCTACTGAGCTTGCCAGATAGATCCCAGTTGGGGTGCATGCAGGATTCCAGTCTCTGCCTTCCTTTCTCTCACTAAAAATAAATGAATAAATAAATACGTAAATAAATAAATAAATAAATAATAAAATGACTGAGTGAGAACAAGATTCTGTGTAATGCTCTGCAGAATGAGGAAGAGAGAATGAAAAAATAAAATGATTTTTTGAAGAGGGAGAACAGCAGATGATGAGTTAGATGGGTCTAGATTTTGACTCTTTGCTGTGTTAAGCACCTACTTAAGGAAGTGTTGCACAAAACCCAGGACTTGTGTATAGAAACCCATATTCTGGCATGCAAGAAAGTCCTTCCGCCAGCCTGCTTTCCATCAAGATGTGCCCCACCTGCAAATCAAACTGTGTTGATGACATTTTTTATAACACCTTGAAGCAGCAGCCCATTCAGACACTTAACTTGAATTATCCAATTTGTGACAAGAGCTTCTCAGCAAAAGAAAAGCAAATCTTTAAAGACCATGTGTTGTGCCACAGTTTATAAGAGTCGCAGCCTCTTGGATATATACTGCATAGTTTTAGAGTAGAATCTATAGCTTCTACTATCAGTTATGACCCAAGATCTTGTCTAATCAGAATCTATTAGGGATTTACTCAGTCCTGCTATCCTAAAGGTAGAATTATATTGATAATCTAAAGGATATGGTAAGGGACCTGGCTATTTACAACGGGCCTCAGTTACTAAGTAATTAGTTTTGAACTTGTCCAACAGCCAACCATTCAAGGTCAGGCCTGAATATATCTGTGTTCAGTCCTTAGTCCTACCCTTGAGGCTAGAGATTGACCAGAGGTTGAAAATTTCTTCCTCTTCTTCAGGCCTTTTTCTCCAACTGATTGCATCAGACAACATGGCAGAGAACCCAGGCATCCAATTGGAATACCAAAGGTTTCTCATCTTGATTTCTCAGCTCTGAATAGAAGCATCTAATTCCTGAACCATGGGCATAAAATATTATTTCAATCACAGAAAGACTTCTTTCTGTCTGAATACTTCTGATTGCCATTTTCTACTTTTTGAGATTTCCTATGCACATACATTTTATTGTTTTGAGTCCTTTCTTCAGAGTTATTAAGAGTTGTTAAAAACTGTATGGGTTTGAAACTTTCTAAGCTGGTGATTTTCAATATGAATGAGTCACAATAATGAGAACTAATGTTAATCTCTTTAATACTAAAGTAAACTAGTTGTCTTTTTCAGGGAGATTGGTAATTTAAAATAAAAAAAAAGAATGGGAGCAGAAAATATCTTTTAAATAATTATGTTTTCTTAACTATACTGTTTTTAGTGAAAATTTATTCAAATCCTTCAATTTCAAACCTACATGTACTATCAATCACTGTCTAGTTCCAAATTAAAGAGATTTTGCAATGATTAATAAGTTTCATCTTGATTTTAATTTATGTCTTGATATCTTTCTAAGGTATTTAATAAATCCCTAACAGTAATTGATAAATCTGGAGGACACTAATGCATTTCTTTAAAAAAATGTGATATTCAACAATTGAGATAAGCTCTTCACTTCCTATGTTTTAAAGATTTTATCATTATACCAGTAAACACAAAAATCAATATTTATTTATGGAAATAAGATTTCATTCTGGTTAAAAATATTAAGACACCATTCTATCTCCAGATTTTTTATGTCAACCAGTATGTTAATTGAATCTTCTTGTCATTTGTGTACATGATTGATTAAGAAGAAAAAGAATTATCTTCCTTCCATATATAGTAGAATTCCCTAAGTAGAAATTTATTAATTTTACTCAATCATTTTTATTTCTTGGCTTTAAATCTTCAAGTATACTTTAATGACTGGCCCACCCCCAAATGAAACCCATTTAAGGTGACACTACTAGGTTACAATATCTGTCACTACAGTCATCAATCAAAAATAACAAAGGTACACATTTGATATCTTTTACCAAAATAAATACAGATAAGATTTAAAAACTAAAATACTCAAGAGAAAAATAAAGTTTTGATGATATTAGATCTTAGAATACACACATAATGAATAATAAAAGACTAAACAAAGTATTTAATACTTAATGAATCTCTGTTTATTTCAGAATTTTTTGTTGCTGTTTACTATTATTTTCACATATACAAATAAATCCATATATAATTCTAATTTATAATAAATTCAAAGATTCTATCCTTGGCACAGTTAATTTTTTGTTTATATAATTTACAAGTTAAAAATGACAATGCTACGTGACCAGGCGGTGATGCAGTGGATAGAGTATCAGACTGGGATGCAGGGGACCCAGGTTTGAAACCTCCGAGGTCACTGACTTGAGCACGGGCTCATCTAGTTTGAGCATAGCTCACCAGCTTGAACACAAGGTTGCTTGCTTGAGCAAGAGGTCACTCAGTATGCTGTAGCCCCTATGATTGCTTTCTCATATGTGCCTTGACACATATGAGAACAACTAAGGTGCCACAATGAATAATTGATGCTTCTTATCTCTCTTCCTTCCTGTCTGTCTGTTCCTATCTGTCCCTCTCTGTCTCTCTCTCTGTCTCTGTCACAAAAAATAAAAAATGACAATGTGATGATAATGATAACAATAGCACTCATCAAAATGATAGCTGTGCCCTATGCCCTGAGTTTAATACTTAAGTTTTCTATTATTAAAGTAAATCACAAAAGTGCTGCACATTAAAACTACCTACAGTATTTTGTTTTAATATTAATGCCTAGATTCCACCCATCAATGATTTTGACTTAGTGGTATGAGAACTGGCAATAGTAATTTATTAAAATATTTCTATCTCCATAAGTACTTTTATTTATTGATGGAATGATTTTTAGAGAGAAGGAAGAAGGAAGAGAAAAAAAAATGTCAATTTGTTGTTACACTTATTCATTCATCATTGGTTGCTTCTTGTATGTGCCTTTCCTAGGGATCAAAGCTGCAAACTTGGCCAATCAGAATAACACTCTAACCAACTGAGCTACCCACATAGTCATTTCATATATAGTGAATGATAAGATAGTCTACTCTAAATTGTGCTGCTTCCAAATAGAATTTTAATGGATATATAAACCTCTTTTATTTTGCAATATTTATGGTTTGAATGTGGTGAATTCTGATAGTATACAGGTAGTCTTCATCTTTTGTAGTTATGTTATTTATACTGCTCACAAAAATCAGAGGATATCTCAAAACAAATATGAAGTGATAAAAATATTGAAACATTTGATTTTTTATTAAACATGAACATCAGAAAAGCAAATGACAAGTCAAAGAAAGTTGTTCAATTATACAAATGAGATTAAAACCAACTTTTATTTCATTAGTGAAAATGCACTATATAAAAGGCTGAAAATACTGAAGTATCTGCATGTTCCCTGATCCCCTAATTTTTGTGAGCAGTGAGCACACAAATAATATTGTGAATAATCATATTGTGTTTAATAAAAATATGTTTCATATTTATAAAATAATAGTTCAAATCATGAAAAAATAAAGTATTCTAAATTTAATATATATTATATATAAGAATGCTGAGGTAAATTTGAGCATGCATTAAAAGTTAAATGTAAAAGAGGAAAACTAGGATGTATTCAAAATACAAACTATCAAAAGCAAATAGTTATGGGAAATTGATAGAAACACAGTTATTTGTGTATTTTATATCAAAGAATCATAATTTCAGAAAGAAAATTAGGCCCCCTTTCAAATAGTAATAACTGGAAGTCTTGCAGTTTTTAAAAATACATTTTCAATTTGCTTTGGAAGTGAGACACAACCTTTTAAGCTTCCTGCACAGATTTAATACTCATGAGTAAAATAAAAGGCAAGGATCATGCATTCTGCATGATACACTTTCCAAAGACAAACTACTGCAAGGAGAAACTAGCAATCACTCTGCGGGGAACAACTACTGAATTTCATAATACTCCAGTGTCATCATCTTCAAATAATGTACACTTAACCATGAAGCACAAAAATAACCAGCTACTTTCAAACCATTAATCTAAGCAAAATTTAATTTTACATAAATGTCTCTATCAAGATAAGATAATGAAAATAAACATTAGTTGCCATAATAAGAGGAGCTACTTCAAAAGCATGTATCATTTCAAGTCTGTTACTGAATTCATCCTCATCCTTATTAATAAACACTGACAATTTTATGTAGCATTTATAATTTTCAAAATATGCCAATGCCAGTATCTAATATTATTTGCATAAGTTTTGAATTTTCCTGCTGAGACTGTTGACTTCCATGCCAAGATGACAGTGTAAATACAGGGGCCCTAATGATGAACCTTTCAAATTTTAATTAAAATATTTAATTAAATGGAAAAAATAGACATTTTCCCAAATATATGAGTCTGAAGAGCAGGTCTCTCCTGAGTTTCTCTTTGAGCAAGAAAAACAAGTTGGCCATCATTAGCATTTTAGTGGAATTAAAATCAAAGAAGTGGAGTTATGTATTGGTTCAGAGATGTCAAGAAAAGTATGTGCAGCCCTCGTCAGTTGGCTCAGCAGTAAAGTGTCAGCACAGAGTGTGGAAGTCCCGGGTTTGATTCCAGGCCAGGGCACACAGGAGAACTGCCCATTTACTATTCCACCCTTTTCCCTCTCCTTTCTCTCTGCTTCTCTCTTCTACTCCCGCAGCCAAGGCTCCATTGGAGCAAAGTTGGCCTGGGTGCTGAGGATGGCTCCATGGCCTGAGCCTCAGGTGCTAGAGTGGCTCCGGTTGCAAAGGAGCAACACTCCAGATGGGCAGAGCATCGCCTCCTAAAGGGTATGCTGGGTGAATCCTGGTTGGGTGCATGCAGAAGTCTGCCTGCTTCCCCACTTCTCACTTCAGAAAAATTAAAAAAAAAATAGAAAAAGAAAGGTATGTGCCCCACTGGATTTAGCACAACAATATCAGGGGAGACATTGCAAACAGTTTAGCAAAGTGGTAAGGACAAAAGACAGAGGAAGGTATTTGTATGGCTAGTAGCCATGGCCACCATCACAGCTGCCTGGCCCGTACAGGTTTGCATTTGATTCAGACAGACAGTATGAAAACAACGGAGCCAAGAACTGGTGGGCCATAACCTTTAATCCTAGTTCACACTCGGTAGTCAAGAAATACACATGGTGGGAAAACACTTCCCTTTCCATTCAGGGCTCCCAAAGGTTCTGACTCATCCATGTTTCCAGAATCAAAGGTTTCTACCTCACCAGCTTTATTGACCTCTGTTCCCCATCTCCTTCTCTCTGCACAAACTGCACAAACTGGCTTCTTCTTCAGCACTCCACCATTTTGTCTACTCCTCCTCCTGCAATGCTAATTTCAGGAACTGAGAGGGAGAACTTTGGTCTCCTTATTTTATAGTGTAGAAATCAAAACCTTTAAGCCAATATACAAATAAGGAAGTTTCTGATACAAAGTCACTATCTGAGTAATAAATAGGATTCCTCATAAGAGTGTACCAACTCACATCATGCAACAGTCAAGGGTGTGGGGAAAAGCTTAGTTTTGAAAAGATCTTAGTATTCAAAGGGTGGGAAAGGCTTAGTCTTAAAACCAAGCCTTAGGCTATAATGACTTTGCCAGCTTACAGCCTGTATCCCACCCCCAATGCAAACTATAAGTGAGCAAACATATACATCATATTTACAAACTTATTTGACCAACAGTATTCAAGTGGAGAAAAGAGAATTCAAATTGGCAGGGGTATAGGATGTGCAATCAGTAGAAGAAATTTATTCTTGCTTTCTTTTGATGATTAAAAAAAAACTTGACCATATTTAAATGTTAAAGTAGAGGACACTGAAGCTTAAAAAAGGAGGGATGTTGGGTGGAACACCCAGAGGTAATAGAAAAAGGACGTAAGAACCCAGGACATGGGTGTTGTCATTAGATATGAAGAAGGACAAAATAGTTCTTACTATTTGGAGGCTAGATAGCATTATCTCAAAGTATTTAAAATAAAAATTTTTGAAAGTACCAAAAAAATTGTAGAAACCTTATAGTAGTAGCATAGTAGTAGTAGAAGATTGTAAAATATTTCTATCAGTTGTGAAGTAATCAAATAGGTGAAATAAATACGAATCTGAAAAATAGAATTAATAAATGTTGCTTAAGAAGGATGGTTGAATTCTCTTCTGTTACTCTCTACTGTGTTTATGAAGAAGTTGAATATAGCTAGTATTTTCTTAAATTGGAGATATATGATTTCTCTGATGATTTTAGGAAGAATAGAGGGATAACATAAACCTTCTTGACTTGATCTCTCATTAGATGACCTCATCTATTCTGATGGTTTCATATACTACTTATATAGCAATGGCCTCACATTTTCATTTCCAACTCCAAACTCTTTTCTGAGCTTTAGACATTATATAGAAATAAGTTTTCTGGTTTGTTTGTTTGTTTTTTTATATATATATGGAAGGAGAAGATATAATGAGGCAGACTCTTGTATGCACCTCAACCGAATCCATCTAGCAACCCCATCTGGGGCTGATGTTCAAACACTGAGCCATTTTAGTACCTAAAGCTGATGTGCTCCAGTGGAAATTTCTTCAGCACACAGGGCCACATTCGAACCAATTGAGCCACTGGCTGCAGGAGGGAAAGAGGGAGAGAAGGAGGGAAGGTAGCCAGGGAGAAGCAGATGGTTGCTTCTTCTGTGTACCTTGACCAAGAACTGAACCTGGGATATCCATGCTGGGCTGATGCTCTATCCACTGAGCAACTGGCCATGGCCTAGAAATAAATTCTTGACATTTATACTTAGACACATCATAAGCATCTTATTTTAATTTGGCTCCGATAAAGTGCTGATTGTCCCATCAATCCTGTTCCTCCAGTATCCCCCCCCTTTTTCCCCACTATAATCTCCACATTCTACCTTGGCATATAAATCAGAAACCTGGAAAACATCTTTTGATTCTTCCTCTCCTTCCCGCATAAACTTATTACCATGTCCTGATAATTCTACTTTGAATATACATATATCACATCTTCCATTGTGCTCCATTTTGACTGCTGCCTTCCTAAATCAGTCACTTTCACATCTCAGCTTGATTACTGTAATTTCCTTCAGTTCTTTAGTTCCATTTGCCACACTCTAATCCATTCTCCACATAGAAGCCTGAGGGATCTTTTGATAATGCAAATCTCTTTATGCACCCTGAATAAACTCCATCAAGGCAATACCTTTCTATTGCAGTTAAAATAAAATCCAAATGGCTTAACATTGCCTATAGGTCCTGTGTGTGGCTCCAGAGTTATATTACACTACTAGTATTGTCACCATTCCTGTGGTATTGTTCTGGGGTCCTTCTCCAGAGAAGAATTTCAGATGAGAGGTACAAATGGCAAAGCAGGAAGTGGGGTTTTTTTGTTGTTTTTTGGTGTTTTTTTTAAGGGAAAATACACTTGAAAGATTTCAAAGTGGGAGCCTCAGACCCATCTGAGTGCCCTGTTTGGTTAACATAGTCAGATGTTTATCCCTCCTCCTAGCTTCCTGGTTCCTCCTACTCAGGGCAGTTTATTCCTGTCCATCACATACACACGTCTGCCCAGTCCTGGGCAGTCCTACACCTCACTGTTTGTATTTTGAGGCACTGTTCATGCTCTTTCTCTTCATTTTGCCCTTCTATGGCTAGTGTCCCAACTGGAAGGTCATATACTGTTGGACATTGCTTATTCTTTCATCTCTTTCAGTATACTCCCCATGGTGTATTACTGCCCAAGGCCTCATCAAGATCTTGAAACCTGTAGTCAGCCACCTGATGATTATGTTTAAGGTTGATACTTACATTCTCTCTCTAACCCCTCATCCAGCTTATGTCTGATTAGCTACCCTACTCTAACATTATCTTCTACTCGACTTCCCACACTAGCCTTTAGTGTCGGGAGCCGATCCACTAATGCTGGCTAACTAGGTCACAGCAGGAGAAGATCCACAACTGCTGGTTGACAAAGTCACAGCAAAAGAAGATAGAGTCACCGCAGTAAAGACCAACAGCTGCGGGTTGACAAAGTCACCGCAAAGGAAAGGCACAACGATACTTTTCCCTTTAATCTTTTGAATTAATCTGGCCTTGTATTCCCCCCTTTTCTGGGTGTGTGCTATTATTTATAGCACAGGGATAATAGTACCGTGCTTTCCCTGTAGATTTGTAGTAATTTCTTTGGAAATGAGACAGAAGGTGTAAGTTCCACAGAAAAGCCTGTAAGCCCCTTGAACTGGGCTTGTAAACATAAGAGGCTGGCTATGATATCCCTCGTAAAGGGTTAAGTTTGTAGGAGAATTTCTTCTTAATCATGTTAGAAAGAATAGATTGTGACTTGTGAATGGGTAGAAGGCAGTGACTGTGCAGAGCACCTTTCGGCCTTCACTTAATTCATCATTTTTCCTCCCTAGCCTTTTCATGTGATAGAGTAGAGAAACATTCCTTTATTCTTGCTTATTTGATCTGCAGATAGTGGAACACTCTAAGAAGAATATAGTTAGAATTTAGCTAGTGTGTGAATATAGTAAATGAATAAAATTAGACAATAGAATCTTAGGTAAGGTGTTATGGAATGGCCCGTTGCATGGCCTGGGATGGGAACGCAGTCAGCAAGAAAAGAATGTTTTGCTAAGAGAATTGTTTTATGACTGAAGGCAGTTGCTGGGCTTTCTCAGTGAGACACTCTCATGAGGTTTGTATACCTCCCCAAAAATTCTTTCTTCAGATAATGAGAGGTATGGGGGGGCATCCATAGAAGCAATAGCAATTAATGTCTTCTGAAATTATGTTGCTACTAAGCTATCTTGCGAGTGCACTCTATATATCTTTAAGTAAAAGTTACTCTTAATGTTATGTCAATTTATTAATGGGCAAGCCTTTTGTTATCTTGTGAGAAAAGTTAGGACACTGCATAAACTCAAGGCCATTTGCCTGAGCAAGCAGTGGTCCTTTGCTAATCCCTAATGATTTTGTCTGTTAATCTCTCTCTGCCCCTTGACTCACAACAACAGTAAAGTTGAGTTATTAGTTAGTACTAATCCTTTAAAAGCTTTTACCAATGTTATCGCTATTCAAGTTATTTTTTAATTGTACTTTGAATGATTTGCCACCTGATTTGTAGTTTATAGATATAAATTAACTGTTATCTGGAAACATGTAAACATAGTGAAACAGAAGCAATGATTAATACCATGTAATTGTAACTTGGTGTGTGTGTATAAAAAAGGAGCTGTACTAGCATTTGGTAGAGATGCCTGGCAGTAAATGCTACCTAGAGAATAAAGAGAAAGAAAAGAATTTGGCTCTCTCACTCGATTTCGCCGACGCCGTCTCCTCCTGTGGGACCCCTGGATCCCCCCCGGGGCTGGACCCTGGCACTTTAGGCCAGGGGTCCCCAAACTTTTTACACAGGGGGCCCGTTCACTGTCCCTCAGACTATTGGAGGGCCAGACTATAAAAAAAACTATGAACAAATCCCTATGCACACTGCACATATCTTATTTTAAAGTAAAAAAACAAAACGGGAACAAATACAATATTTAAAATAAAGAACAAGTAAATTTAAATCAACAAACTGACCAGTATTTCAATTGGAACTATGCTTCTCTCACTGACCACCAATGAAAGCGGTGCCCCTTCCGGAAGTGCAGTGGGGTTCAGATAAATGGCCTCAGGGGGCTGCATGTGGCCCGCAGGCCATAGTTTGGGGACCCCTGCTTTAGGCCCTGAAAGGGGAAGGTTGTTTGTTTTATTTGTTATTATAAATGTGCAGTGTCTGGCACATAGCAATAATAATAAATATTGAAAGATTGAATAAGTAAATAGTAGATTGCTCTTAGGATAAAATCTCTTCCAAGCAACTGGAAAGAAAGTCAGCTCTACATCCCTGTCAAGAAAGGGCCCATCAACAGACCTTAATTAGGGCAAAAGATCTGGCTCTCTGCTTTCCCACATTCACTTGCTGATGTGCTCTGGGATGATTTTTCCACATTTCTGACTATGGAGTTAGAATAGGGAAGAGAAGTGAGAATGTTAACTGAGAAAACATGCACCATCTTTGGCTTTATTTGATTTTCGCTCTAATCTACAACTAATCCAAAGAAGTTGTCTGCCGAACAGCCTGGCACATTGGCTTTCTCCATTGAGTTTAGGTCCTCAAATAGAATTCTACACCTTTAAGACTCCAGCAGGCAACAAGGAAACTGTAATATTTTAGGTTATTCAGATAATCACTGCACAGTATAGACAGACTAGTGAGAGAGGTTTGGGGAAAGTTCAGCCCACATTGGTACAAAGGCATTTAAGTGCAGCTGTGTCCTACATACATTTTTCTTATCCTTTTCAGCCTCTTGCCCTATTTATAGTCTGTTTTCTTTTATAATAACTCACAGTAGATATTCAGAAATTCAGAAAATTACACATTAACCTGAATCCATATATGCAATTATGAAAAAATTGTGTTCTACTTCGTCCAGAGAGCACTCATTTGAAAAACAATTTTTAAATTTTAATTTAATTCTTTTTTATTTAATATTTTGCTTTTATATATTTTTTCTTTTTATTTTTTTGAGATGACATTGGTTAATAAGGTTACATAGGTTTCAAGTATACATTTCTATGATACATGATCTTCATATTGCATTGTGTGTCCACCACCCAGAGCAAATAATTTTCCGTCACAATACATTTGACCACCTTTAGCCTTTACTACACCCACCTTCTTTCCCTCTGGTAACCACCATATTATTGTCTTTGTCTACAAATTTTTGTTTGTTTTTCTTGTTTGTTCATTTGTTGCTTTCAGTTTAATATCCCACATATATGTAAAATCATATGGTTCTTAATCTTTTCTGTTTAATATATTTTGCTTAGCACAATATTCTCAAGGTCCCAATCTACCCCTAAATTTGAAAACATTTATTCACAAAGATACATGCACCCTTATATTCATTGCAGCATTATTCACAGTGGCCAAGACATGAAAACAACTAAAGTGTCCTTTGATAGATGATTGGATAAAGAAGATGTAGTGCACATATACAATGGAATATGCAGCCATAGAAAAGATGAAATACTGCCATTTGTGTCTATGTGGATAGACCCTGAGAAAAACATTATTTTTTTTTCTCTTACTTGTTTACATATTTATATGATTACACTCCATCCTAGTAAAGCAAGTGACTTCCAACCCCACCCACCAAGCCAATAGGAAATCTGAACTATGTACAGCAAAACTGAAGAAAAAGTGAAGGGATTAACCAAAACACACACACACACACACACACACACACACACACACACACACACACACACACATATATATATATATAACACATAGACACAGACAACAGTGTGGTAATAGCCAGAGAGAAAGGCAGATGGGGGGTAGGTGGAGGGGGGTAAAGGGAAGAGAAAATGGGGATGGATAAGACTTTGCTTAAGGTGATGAGCACACAATGCAGTGTGCAGATGATGTTTTATTGACTTGTATACTTGAGACCTGCATCATTTTGTGAACCAATGTAATCTTAATAAATTCATTTCTTTTTAAAAGGAAAAAAAAGAACTTAAGTTTCACATGTTGAATGTTTGTATCCTGCTACATAATGTTCATTTTCTTGCTCTCTAACCCAATTTGCAATGCTGGATTAAGGTATTATCCTTTTTATTCTTTGTCTAATTCAAGCAAAATCTAAGATGAGGGCAACTAAATGTATTAGCATAAATCACAATCATTATCCAGACACTTTCAAAATTTAAAAAAAAAAAGAAATTTGGCCCTAGCCAGTTGGCTCAGCAATAGAGCATCAGACTGGGGTGTGGAAATCCCAGGTTTGATTCTCACTCAGAGCATACAAGAGCAGCAACCACCTGCTTCTCCACCCCTCTGTTCCCTTCCCTTCCTGCAGCCATGGCTCAACTGGTTCAAGCAAGTTGGCCCCAGGCACCAAGAATGGCTCCGTGGCCTCCTCTCAGGAGCTAAAATAGCTTGGTTGCCGAGCAATGGAGCAGCAGCCCCAGATGGACATAGCATCCTCCAATAGGGGGCTTTCTGGGTGGATCCTGGTTGGGGTACATGTGAGTGCCTATCTGTCTGCCTCCCTGACTCTTGCTTTAAAAAAAATTGATTAACATTACAGCCTGACCAGGCGGTGGCACAGTGGATAAAGAATCAAACTAGGATGCAGAGGACTCAGGTTTGAAACCCTGAGGTAGCCGGCTTGAGCATGGGCTCATCTGGTTTGAGCAAGGCTCACCAGCTTGAGCCCAAGGTCGCTTGAGTAAGGGGTCACTCAGTCTGCTGTATCCCTGGGTCAAGGCACATATGAGAAAGCAATCAATGAGCAATGAAGGTGCTGCAACGAAGAATTGATGCTTCTCATCTCTTTGCCTTCCTGTCTGTCTGTCTCTATATATCCTCTCTCTGTCTCTGTCCCTCTCCCCCAAAAAATCCTCATTACATTTTGTGCATTTCTGTTGTCATTACAGATTTCTTAAGGCATCGTTTTTAATGCCTTTATAATATTCCCTTGCTTGAAAGTAGAATGACTTATTAAACATTCTCCATTTTGTCGTTTATGTCAAGTTGCTTCCAATTTTGTAAAATTATATATAATGCTGACATGGATATTATTGTACATAAGCCTTTGTCAAAATCTCTGTCTATTTCCTTAGGAAATACTGGTATTTCTAGAAGCAGATTTACTGTGTTAATGGCTTTAATACATATTACCAAGTGACTTTTCAGAAAACTGACATCCATTTAAAACCCAGCCAAGAGTATATGTCAGGAATATTACAGTTCTTATACTTGTTTAAGTGACACTCAGTTTTTTATCAAATCATTATTATTATATTATCTTTATACTTTTGAAAATGATTTGTTTATGCCTTTAAGCTTTTTTTTGATTAGTATATTGAAACTTTCTAATATTACCATAGTGTAGCTTGTAATAGTTATCAGCATATTAAAGATATAAATCATATTTTGGTCTTAATTATTAGTTTTATTGATGTTTATAATGATTACTTAATACAGAATATTTTTTTAAATTTATCCAAATGTATTAATCTTTTTACTTGTGGTTTCATTTACTTGTTAAAAGCACATAGAGATTTATTGTATATAAAACAATATATTTGTATATTGATATACTCCCTTCTGTTGTCCTGCTTAAGTGAAGATGGCTAAACATCTTCCAAATGTACTCTTAGTAATAGAAACCCCTTGGTTTGGACTGGGTACATGACACATATATACAAAATGTATTTCACAAACTCTCTTGTAGCTAATTATGCATATGTGACTATATTCAGACAAGTGAGGTATAATTAAAGATATAGTTAACAATGATGTGTAAATCTTATACATCTTCTCCATAAGGGGAATTCTGTCTTCCCTACTTCCTAATGACCCGGGAGTAGAGGTGAGTGTCACAACCTTGGAGATGACAGTTTCCTCATCAGCCCTGGATCTCTCAACTCTGTGGTATTTTGTATGAGGAAAACAAACCTGTACTTTACTTAAGCTGCTGTATTTTTTGAGTTTTTTTTTAATTTTTATTTATTAATTTTTAGAGAGAGAGGAATGAGAGATAAAGAGAGAGAGAGAGAAAGAGAGAGAAAGGGGAGGAGCAGGAAGCATCAACTCCCATATGTGCCTTGACCAGGCAAGCCCAAGGTTTAAAACCGGCAACCTCAGTGTTCCAGGTCGACGCTTTATCCCACTGCGCCACCACAGGTCAGGCTATTTTTGGGGTTTTTATAACTAAATAATATTAAAAAAATACTAACAGTGAGATGATTCTGAAACACCCTACATTCAGTGGCATTGTATTAGCAGTTATGTTGTGATTAGGCATTATTATGGTATGGAAAGTTGGTGATTCTTATTATGGCATGATCACTTATTTAGGAAACAGTCTCTTGCAATTACTTGTTAGAAAACCAAATGTCTAAGATTCCTGGAGTTCTAATAAAAACTCTTAAAAATATTGTTGTTTAGGTAAAAACAAACAAACAATCAAACAAACAAAAACAGATGATATCTACATTTTCCAGGATTTATATTGGCAAGGAAGTCAGGAATTTGGTCTACACAGTGTGTGCTTCTTTTTTTGTTTTGTTTCTGTTCTAAAGCAACATTCAGGGCCTTAAATCTGTCCCAGCAGGGCATTGGGAAATGGTTGTTAAGGAATATATTAGACAAAGCATGGGGATATTTTCAGTATTTATTTCATACACGGTCATTAACAATAATATAGTTCCTGCAAGGAATAAAAACTAAGTGTGGCTAAATGTATTAATCAAGGATACCACTACACGGTCAGAATAAGGAGCTTCATACTTTTCACCCAACAAAAAGGCTCTGGAACCTTGGCAATTGTGTGGTTTCAGTTATTTTTTTTCTGAAAGAGCTTTCTCTTAAGGTTATTGTTCTTATTCAGCCATTATATACAAGAGGCTTCTATTGTACCAGCCTTTTTCTACATTTTATCCTGAGCCATGAATACATAAGTATTTGCTTTATTATATTTTAAGTTCTGCATATACATTTAATATGTTCTTTTATATATAGCACTTTTTCATTAACATATATGAGGAAAAGTAATAGATAGGGCTTTCAAAGATTGTGGAGATTTTAAGAGTCAACACTCAGGCAACTTTATCTTTACAGAAACTTTTTTTTTTTTTAGAAAAATTCAACTTATATTGGGTATATATAGTGCTTCAGAAAAAGTATTTTACTTTATGAATTTACTCTCCTCATGTACTGTGTAAACACATAAAAATTAAAGCATCTAAATAGCAGATTTAAGAAGTGTTGTGATAGAGTTGAAATACGGAGCCAGAGATTATGAGAATAAAATTCAGCAAGAAACTTAGTAGGAAGATATGGTTTACCTACAGAATATGGAACATAACAGAGATGATACCTATTTTAGTTAACTCTTACTTCCACATACAGCTAACATCTGAAGAAAATGTGAACTACAGATGTGTTTCTGTGTGTGAGTGTATGGATGTACATGTGTTTCTGTGTATGTTTAACGTATGTGTACATGTCTGAGTTTGTATTTGTTTGTATATATATATATATATATATATATATATATATATATATATATGGTCATGACTCTATGTGAACTTGAGTGTGTATACTTACATGTGTATTTCCATTTGCTGGTGGGATCCATATTTGCACATTGTATATTTTCACTTTTGTACAGGTGTAAATAGCAGGAAGAGTCCCCTTTGGCATGTTTCCCCGAGTTGCCTACGAGGTTCTCCAAGCTAACTTTATGAACATCTCATAAGGTTTCATGAAATGCTCACATTTCTTACTCACTGATGAACCAAGCCAGACAAACAAAACAAGGAAGATTTTTAAATTGAAAATGAAAACATAAAGGAAGCTGAATTTACCAATGTCAAGACTTCAGGAACATACAGAGAAATCAGCAAAATACTACATTTTTGCAATTACTGAAATTAATCCACAGCTCATTATTAACTATATTAGCTATACTGCCCAATTTTGAAGTTAAAATGAGAGATATGCAAGACTGTTATTATAAAACATAGGGCCTCATAGCATTCAAAATAATAGTCCTAACCATCATCATTTAATTTATCAATTTAATTTGTGTAGAAATTTTTTATGAGAAAGGTGTATTGAAGTCTTCTCTTGTGGCAAATTAAGAAGTGCATTTTCTGGGGAGTTCCAAAAGTTCACTTTCTCCCAAAAGATCTTATGGAATGTTTTTAATTACAGTACCTTGATTCATTCATCATAACCCACTATTTAACACATAACTCCATGACAGCAGAAACCTGATTTTATCATCCTACTGACTATATCTTCACCTCTCAGAGGAATGCCCACATTAGCCACAGTTATATGAGTGATACATACCTGAATGCAAATCTATAGTTATAAAGCAAAAACAAAATTAGCATGTATTATGGAGTATCTATATATAAAAATAGGGTTGCTCATCTATATATAAAAATAGGGTTGCTCATACCTGGGAGATAGAACTGTATAGACCAAAATCCTAAATCCATTAAAGAGCAGGTAAATCATACACAAGTAGATATTTAAATGAATCAAACATCTAAAGTAATTAGGCTGAGAAAGGCACACTATCTCACAGATATCTTCTTATCAATGGAATGAAAATACTAAAAACCAGTGACTAAAATTTTCTTTACCCATAGTTGTAAAATTGTTTTACTCACAGTTTGTGTTAATGCCAGATATGACACTGTCAATATGCATCAGATCTATTTGTTAATAACATCATCACCAAGAGTTACAACCTTTTCTATGTTCATAGGATTTTTA
Source organism: Saccopteryx leptura (assembly GCF_036850995.1). NCBI lineage: Eukaryota > Metazoa > Chordata > Mammalia > Chiroptera > Emballonuridae > Saccopteryx > Saccopteryx leptura. The sequence goes on along the minus strand of NC_089504.1, from coordinate 174,088,577 downwards.
ATTATGTATGCATTTTATAGACATTAATAAATTTAATCATATAAAAATCTTTTTTGTTTAGGTATCCTTTTTCTTTTCTTTTTTTTCAAAGATTTTATTTACTGATTTCAGAGAGAGGAGACAGAGAAAGAAAAAGTGGGAAGGGGAGCAGGAAGCATCAACTCATAGTAGTTGCTATTTGTTATGTGCCTTGACCGGGCAAGCCCAGGATTTTGAACCAGAAAAGTCAGCCTTTCAGGTCAGTAGTCTATCCACTGCACCACCACAGGTCAGGCATAGATATCCTTCTTTTGTCCAAGGTATCTTGCATATCCCTGCCTATGTGCAATATATGCTTCTTGTTGTCAATTAAACTCATGGAGGGAAACTTTCATTTCTTATTTTAAGTTCTTAGACAGTATCTCACTTTAACTTGCAGTTATGCCACATCTGACTGTGATTTATGAAGGTCTTTGGTCTGCATCTACCCTATTTCAGCCATTGCAATGTTGAAGAGATGTGATATTAGTATTTGTCTTGTATGCAACACGTCTGTCTTGATGGTGGTTCTAAGCTCTCAGACACAGGAAAAAATAATCTCCTTCAATTCTGAATCTTTACCATCAACGACCATCTAATGCCTTTTGAGCATTAATAAAATGTATACTGTCATTATTGAATACCAATGAAAAGAATGAACATTTCTTGTTGAAGTGAGGAAACAGTACACAGTCAATCCTTGCCATATTGAGTTCACTTTTCGGGGTTTCACTATATCACAGATTTTAAACTGTATATATCTAATTTTGTATAGCAGATTTTTCACTATATCTCGGGATTTTGCGGTCTATAAGTATTTTTTATATATTTATTATTTTTGCAGTAAAATAAGCATTTTCTAGCCAAAAATATTGAAAACAATAAAAAATATTAAAAATATTAATAAAAACATATTAAAAGAATATTAAATCAAATTAAATATGTATCATAGAATTTTATATGTTGTTAAAATTATGTAGGTTTAAGAATGTCGAAAGTGTTTAAGACAGGGGTCCACAAACTTTTTACACAGGGGGCCAGTTCACTGTCCCTCAGACCGTTGGAGGGCCAGACTATAAAAAACACTATGAACAAATCCCTATGCACACTGCACATATCTTATTTTAAAGTAAAAAAACAAAATGGGAACAAATACAATATTTAAAATAAAGAACAAGTAAATTTAAATCAACAAACTGACCAGTATTTCAATGGGAACTATGGGCCTGCTTTTGCTAATGAGTTGGTCAATGTGCTCCTCTCACTGACCACCAATGAAAGAGGTGCCTCTTTGGGAAGTGCAGCGGGGGCCGGATAAATGGCCTCAGGGGGCTGCATGTGTCCACGGGCTGTAGTTTGGGGACCCCTGGTTTAAGAGCATAGGAAGTATTTATAAGAGTGTGGGAAAGGTTAATAACAGTGTGGAAAAGATTTATAAGAGTGTGGGGAGGGTTTATAAAGCCTTAAAACATATATAAATAATAAAATAAATATAAGGTTCTACTTTGCAGATTTTCGCCTATCACTGGGTGTTCTGGAACCAAACCCCTGAGAGAGACGAGAGACCACTGTATTTGGGATAAAAACTGAAATGAGAGAACTTCCAGAACAGCAGAGTAAAGGGACTGGCAGATCCTCTCCCTAGCAATACAACAGTTTAACAGATGAATACTACTTATTACTTTTCACATTTATTACTTTTCTTAGCCAAAAGGCTGAGAAGTGATGAATGAATATAATTTTTAAAATAATATTTTAAGTCTCTAAAAATTGTCCAGTGAAGAAACAGCAAATGGAAAAACAGTCACTAAAAAAATACATTAAATCTCATAGAAACAGTGGGCATCTGTGACATTTAACCCACAGCCTGCTCTTTCTTCTACACTGCCCAGCTTTGTCTTATGGAGCTCTAGGCATTCTTCTCTCTGCAGATACAACCAAGGAAAGGGAGCTCCTTCCTGTCAAGTTTCAAGCATAGAGCTGTGCTTTCAGTCTGGGAAGATCACTTTTGTTTCTCATCTCTCCTGTTCTATGTTAGAAGCTTTATTTTAGGCAGATATGGTCCAGAAAATACAGGCTCCCTCATCAGAAAGGCTGAATATAAAAGTAATTCAAATGCTGCTGCCCCAGCACGCTCACAGGGTAGAAGTTCCACTCTGGGAGCGACAAGCCCAGAAGACCAGTGTTTGCCATTCCTTCCCATGACCACTCACACAGCGAGGGTCACTTCAGGAAAAATGAATCACCACCTCCAGTTCTAGTACAGGGTCACAGGGATTCTGCTCAAGAGAAAAGGCAAGGCAAATGAAGAGGTCCGTAGCTCTGCCTAAGTAGATTGATTTCATTTGGAACAGACAGTGGAGAATGAAAGGCACAAACAGCGAGACAACCTGAAAACATGAGGTTGGTATGTTCCAAAAGGAAAATTTATTTTAAAAATGCCTGGATGCAAGCATACAAGCCGGCTGAGACCAGCACGTGTCAGCCCCAAGCTCCTGGCACAGACATTAGATATAGGTAATTTGCTGGCATGGGGTTCGTGTACCTGGGAAAGCTCAGATCAGCATATTGGGATTCTTGTGACCTTGGTTACTGACTTAATAAGGGGAATTCTGCTGCAGAGACACAAGTTCTTTGATGTAGCACAGACTTGGTGTCCTTAGTAAATCCTGAAGACAGCCAAAAGGTCAGAAATCTCCCAGGAGTAGCTGGGGACTTGAGTCCGTCTGCCTGCTTTCACAACTATTGTGATTTAAAGTTCCCCTAATGGCCAGGTCCCACCCCAATGCAAGTTTTGCTACATTTCAAAGTTAAAACAAGACAGCTTTTAGAAGAGAGAATAGCAAGCAAATTAACTCCATCTTTACAAAATGTTTGGGTGAGGAGAACATGATTTTTACAGGAGCTAATTTAACCCTAACAGAAAACACTTTGCCTAAGGACATTGTTGAAACCAATAAAGGAAGGATGTAGCTCTAAAGTGCGAGCAAATGTCAAAGTAACAGGATTTATAATAGAGAGACCCAGGAAAAGAGATAGCCAAGAACAGTCTTCTTGGATTATGGTCAAATCTAGGGATTTAAAGATGTTTAACATCATCAGTCTTAGAGAAATGCAATTCAAATTAAATAAAATGCCACTAAAAGCCCTGAGATGGTTATAATCAAATAGGCAATCACCATTGTTGACAAAGAAATAGAGAAATTGGAACTTTTATGTATCTCAGGTGTGACTAGTGGTAGATCCACTTTAAAAATTAGTTTGGTAGTTTCTCAGAATGTTAAATATAGATTTACCACATGACCAGAGAATTCCACTTTTAGATATACATCCAAGAGAAATGAAAAAAATAAAATAAACGAAAGCTGCACCGAGATGTTCACAGCAGCTGTAAGGGTGGTGATTGTGGCTGTCAGATTCACATTGAATTCTGGCAGACAATAAAGAAACTGGAGCTGGAAAATGGGGAGCCATAACAATTTATTCAAGGCTTGCAAAGATAGGCAAGCCAACTGAATAAAGAAGAGAAAAAAAAAAAGAAAGCAGAAAAGAAAAGAAACAAAAAAGAAAGGAAAAGAAAAACAGAAGGAAACCTGCTTTTTGCAATAGAGGGCAAGGGATCAGGAAGCACACCTCACAGTGAGGAGCATGATCTGCTCTTGTAACCCTGAGGGGAAGCACTTATACCCTTCCAATCCTGTTGTCATGGGATCATGCATTAATTGCACAAAGTGCTTGCAGCTAGTAAGCCAATGAGCAAGCCAAACACAGCTGTTTTCCCCATAGAAGCATTACTCATAATATCCAAAAAGTAAAAACAATTCAAATATTCACCAACTCATTAGTGAATAAACAAAGGGTGATGTATACATACAATTAAATATTATTTGACAATAAAAAGATGACATTTTGAAAATGCAACAGCATTGGTGAAACTTCATAACATGACAATACATGAAAGAAGTCGATCTCTCTCTCTCTCTCTCTCTCTCTCTCACTCTCTCTCTCTCTCTCTCTCTCACACACACACACCACCACCACCACCACCACCACACATTATTGGATTCCATTTCTACAAAATGTCCAGAATGGTAACATCTATAGGGACAAAATTAAGATCAATGGTTATCTCTGGTTGACTGGATTTTAGAGTGATGTAAGAATGACTGCTAAGGGTACAGAGTTTCTTTCAGAGGTATAAAAGTGTTCCAAATTACCTTATGATGATAATTGTACACTGAATATGCTAATTTTTTTTAATTTTATACTTTCAATGGGAGTATTTAGTGATATGTGAATTCTATTTCAATTAAACTATTAAAGAAGCAGAAAGAAATTGAGATGTTATAGTAAAATTTTCAGAAAAAAATGGGCCAAGGGATGTTGATTAGAATCATGAAACTCATTTATCCTAAGTGAAAACATAAATTAAACATATACTAACCCGATGTATTTTTCTGCAAATCATCATGGGCTCATCCAAAATACATCTTTTGTGTCAATTTTTTTTCTTTACCAAATAGTCCCAATGCCCAATTATGGAAAACAACTTAATGTAATTTCAAGACATGCATGTAAAATATTATTTATGTTTACATATCTGCCCTCACCATGTTTATTTTTTATTTTGTTGTTTGTGATTATTAAAATATATCTATTTATTCTTTAAAAATGTTATCTAATTCCCATTAAAGATAGCTGACTTTGTTAGATGGACTTAATTTTGTTACAAATAAAAATTAAACATATTATTTCATCTCTAGTAATCTAAAGTTTTATTATATTCACTTTTTAAAAATTCTTTAAGTAATAAGTATTTTTTTCTTTTACATTAACAAAAAAAGAAAATGACAAATATTGCAAAATAAATTTCAGTATTATTTAGAAAGTAGTAGATAGTTTTGACTAGAATATCCTATAATGTCCTATGGATTTTTCTCAATAAATATCTTCTTTTTCTAGCTCTGATTCTAAGATTAACTTAGTAAATTTTTGCTGCCCTTATCTTTTCCCTCCAAGCTTTATATATGTTTTATTTTATTTTTATTAGTATTTGATTTCTCTTTTTCTACTTCCAGGTTTTGATTTTTTATTTATTTGTTCTTATCCAGAAAGCCTTCATCAGTCTTTGAAATGAAGTGTTTTTTATTTGCCTTTGCCATTTTCAATGATATTATAGGCTAGAAAGTTTTAGGTATAGTTTCTTTCAACTGATTTTAGCATTGTTTGAAAAATAGAAAATTTTACGTCTTTACCATTATATCAGACTCAACAAATTTACTAAATCTATCTATATATCTGTACTTACATATCTGCTAGCAGTGTGCTCATATTTTTATCAATTCTTATAATTGTTGCATAATCATTTTTAATTTTGTTTTCTCATCAACTTATATGGGAGAATAAAAAAAATGGCATTGTATGAATAGGTGGAAGAAGTAGGAAGTGAGTGTTAAGTATTAATGTAGTTCAGGGTAGGAAACCAAGTCAAAAAATAAAATATTTTCTATTTTTTCTGAATATTTAATTTGTAAAAAGAATATATTTCAATTTTGTTTTCTAAAATAATTCCTTGTAAAACTAATTATACATATGAGTGTTTGTGTGTGCCTCTGTGTGAAAATACCTCTTTCTATGTATATCTGTATGTACAAACATTTTTGAAGATACATTAAGTTATTGAGTAATTATAAAACTTTATGCCTGAGTTGCATACACACACACACACACACACACACACACACACACACACACACACACACATACATTTGGTCTTTCCATTTATCTTCACAAAGTTAAAATTCAACTGAAAAGACAGGCTGCCTCTTTAAGAATATTGTTCTAATAATTCTGTTTAGTATCTGTTGGCAGATTAAAATGAAAGTACGAAAATGAAATACAGTACATTGAATTGAATTTGAAAATGCTGCAACTTAAAATCATAAATACAACAGGCTTTGGCAGATTGGCTCAGTGGTAGAGCATCAGTCCAGTGTGTGGAAGTCCCAGGTTCAATTCCCGGTCAGGGCACACAGGAGAAACGACCATCTGCTTTTCCATTTCTCTACCCTCTCTCTCTCTCTCTTTCCTTCCCAAAGCCATAGCTCAAATGGCTCCAGCAAGTTGGCCCTGGGAGCAGAAAATGATACCATTGCCTCGTCTCAGGTCCTCAAATAGCTCAGTTGCCAAGCAATGGAGCAGTGGCCCCAGATAGGCAGAGCACCACCTGTTAGAGGGCTTGTCAGGTTTATCCTGGTTGGGGCGCATACAGGTGTCTGTCTGTCTGACTCCCAGCTTCTCACTTAATTAAAAATTAATTAATTAATTAAAATCATAAATACAATGTCATTTCTACTAAAATTAATAATAAAACCTATATGTTTCTACATGTAATCTAATGAGCAAAAGGTCACAGCCTTTATAAACATAATGCTTATGAATGAGAAGTTTGTAATTTAAATATTATATTAGGCTTTTTGCTATATTTTTAATTTAACCCTTATTCCCTATAGTTAGCAGACACTCCCTATAAAGCCACTCTTTGTTCTGTTTTTCATTTCTTACCCTAAATACTTTTTTTGCTATTATAAATTTTTAGAACAGTGACATTTTAAGTGCTCTGATAAACAGTGCAAAAGAAAAAAAAATTAATGCTTTATTGTAATAAAATAAAGCACAGGAAAAAATAATTTGAAAACTAAAAATCTCCTTCAAAATTGTGCCATAATATGTGATTGTGTTTACTTTAAACATATTAAATGGCCTGGCTTAGTAGAACAAAGTGGCAATATATTGTGAAATGTCCTTGGATTTGTGTGGTTTAATTTAACCACCCTTCCTCAAATTTATATAATGCAGGATGATCATTTTGTTTGCAAAATAATAGGTTGTAGACAAATAGAAAAATAATTTCCACTTCAGTAACCTGCAGAGGAACCACACAGCTTAGCTTCAGAGCAGAAAATCCAAGTTGGAAGAACTTACAGTAAATCCAAAGGTGCAGTTATGAGATGTTTAAATATGTTAGCTCTACATTGTCCCTTTATATTTTCTATAAGCATTGCATAATGTTTGTTCTCCTGTTGGGCTGCCTGAGACAGTAGTTTTCATTGGGACAAGTCATAAATACTCTTATGCTACTCTGTGCTTTACTGGGGTTGAGGGTAATTGTGTTAAGCTTAAAAATATATTGGTAGCATGATCTATGGCCCCATAAGCTGAACATGTGAAAAATATCATGATAGAGAGTTTCTGTTTTATTTGAGGGTCAAAAAGGACAAAAAAGAGCAGCACAAATCCCCTTGGCATATAAGATGATCTAAAAACTACTTCATAGAACTATGAAAGAGCTATGACTGTGAGAGGGAAAAAAATTCCCTTTGCCTGTTCTATACAGCTGATTAGCACCTGTGAAAAAGACTTTTCACTTGCTCCAAATGTGTTTTAATAAAAAAACTGGGTAGAAAGTTTATCAAATGGGCTCTTGTATTCCCCAAGTAACCCAAATCATATTATCATGATATTCAAGTAAAGTAGTGTTGGCATCTCAGCCAACATTACTTTACTCTGTAAAGATATGTGGGAGCAGAAAAGATGCAGTTTCACTTTTATACCTGAATAGAGTTATGTCAACCAGGTGATTAAAATCAAGTACTCAGTTCCCTACAGCACAAGGCACTATGTCTCCCTTTTATATAATCAAATAGAACCCCCATATTATTACATACCTCATGCTACAGGGTGAACAAGAGAAGCGGTTACATTTTAAACCATTTCATAGTATTCTTTTTCTTGAGGCATACTGCACATCTTTTAAATTAACATATGCTTAGTTGCCTTTAAATGTGCCTACAAATTTTCCTATGACTTCTACTCCTTACAGATATGCTTTGAGTGAATTTTTCACCCATAACTCTTTCAATGTTGCAAAATAACATTCTCATTGTAATGCCAGTGGCCAAGGCCAGGCAGGTTCACATTGTGTTCAGGCAGACAGTCAAGAAACTGCAGAGCCGGAAAGCACTGAGCCATTCCCGTTTATTATTAGATTCTCGCAATGGTGATCAAACAAGCGGGGGGGGGGGGGGGGGGGGGGGACACTTCTCACGGCAGCAGGTGAGCAAAGAGGAAAACGGCCCCTCATAGTGGCAGGCAAGAAATCCGTGCCAAGGGTAAGCACCCGTACCCTTATAGAGGCTATACACACGGGGCTCTGCCATGTGCTCATGCACTAATCATGCAAAGTGCAAGTTAGCAAGCCTAACCCAGCTGTTTTCCCAACACTTAGCAAGCAACTTTTTTTTAAAATATGTTTATATATTCTCACAATTCCCTGTAGTTTAAATGGATTTATCATGGGGCTTTTCATGGCACTATTTGAAGTTTCAAATTTATTCAACCAAAAGATAATATTATTCAATATCATATCTTGTTCTATCTTGAATATTTAAATTTTATTAATTTAATCTTTTATATTTAACCAAATACTGGATAGCTAACAAAATATTTTTAAGCAATTTTGGAGGAAAAATCTATTATAAGATGAGATACTTAAAATCTTCTCCATGGCCACTATATACTTTATGAAATAATTTAATATTCAAAGGATTACACTTAATTTTATTAATAGCACATACTGAAACACTCAGTGATTATTGTTATGTTTCATTAAGTTTTATTGCTGTTTAAATAATGATATTAGAATGATTTTAATAATCCTGGAAGGATCAGATTTTATTTTTTTTCTAACATGGAGTAGATTACAACACTTTTTAGGAATGTGTACTTTCTGTAAGAAATAATGTATATTTCTTACAAGAAGTTTTATTAACATTCTAGTAACATTTTGTGTTTTAATATTTTGCTTAAAATTTTAAAATCTAGTAAGCCTTTATCTGCTTCATCAGTATAATTTTTTATAAAATATTCATTTAATATTTATGTTTTATTTTAAAAACATAACAGTGATACCCGAGCCCTGAGGATGGCTCTGTGGCCTCCACCTCAGACACTAGAATGGCTCCAGTTGCAACACAGCAATGGCCCAGATGGGCAGAGCATCGCCCCCTAGTGGGCATGCCGGGTGGATCCCGGTTGGGTGCTTGTGTGAGTCTGTCTCTCTGCCTCCCTGCTGCTCACTTCAGAAAAAACAAACAAACAAACAAAAAAAACCCCCAAAATAACAGTGATAATAACTATTTGTGAGAAACTCTAAATTTTTACTTTAAAAATTAACAAAAATTCAATATTTTTTTGGATATCTGACATTTTGAAATATGAGTTAAAATAATTATAACATATCTTGCATTTCAAATTATTTTATAAGAGGTAGTCTAGGCATATTGAGACTCATTGATCTACACAGATGATAGAATATTAGATTGAAAGAACAGTAAACAATAGAGATAGATAGATAGGAAGATAAATGATGGTTAAAATGGATAGGTGGACCAAGGCATACTAATACTTCTTTTATCAGCAGTACACTTTCAGGATCATTGACAGCTAAAAAATTCTCCCCTAGAATAAAAAAAAGTTTAGCTTCCCACAAATTTAAGGGTCTACAAAAACCATAGTTTTGTAGTTCCTTAAATTGTTACATAGTCCCTGAGTAATTGTACTTTGACTTTTCATGAGCCATAATTTTCATAGATATTACATTCAGATATTATTTTTACTTTGCTAGAATAATATAATATATTTATTCTAAAATATCTCTTTTATGTTATTATTTAACATAAAAGAAACAAGAAAGGAAAGATATGTTAAGGAAAGTTATAAGCTAGTGAAGTAAAGAAAAAGAGTTTTTGTTTTTGTTTTATTTTTAAGTAAGAGGAGGGAATATAGAGAGACAGACTCTTGCATGAGCCCTGACCACTATCCACCTGGCAACTGCCCATCTGGGTCCAATGCTCAAATCAACCTAGCTACCCTCTGCCTGAGGCCAATGCTCAAATCAATTCAGTCACTGGCTGCAAGAGGAGAAGAGAGAGAGGAGGAGGAGAGAAAGGGGAAGAGAAGCAGATTGTTGCTTCTGATGTGTTCCCTGACCAGGGATAAACCTGGGACATCTGCATACCAGGCCAATGCTCTACCCACTGAGCCAACCAGCTAGGGCCGAAAAAGGTATTTCTTATGGGAAAGAGGAGAACTTAAATAAGTGGAGTAGTTAAATAAATAATAAGAATGAAGAAAAATGTAAACAACTTATAGAAGTCTAGAAAAAAAAAGAAAAAAGAAATATAATTAAAATACTTTTGCAGAAAAAGGCAGGAGAGTGAGAACAAGCTTATGAAAAGAGATTGAGATCTAGCCTGACCAGGCAGTGATGCAGTGGCTAGAGTGTCAGATTGGGATGCTGAGTACTCAGGTTTAAAATCCAGAGGTAACCAGCTTGAGCACAGGGTCACTGGTGTGGGCCTGGGATCATTGACATGACTCCATGGTCACTGGCTTGAGCCCAAAGGTCACTGGCTTGAAGCCCAAGATCACTGGCTTGAGCTAGGGGTCACTCACTCTGCTGGAGCTCCCTGGTCAAGGCACATATGAGAAAGCAATCAATGAACAGCTAAGGAGCTGCAATGAAGAATTGATGCTTCTCATCTGTCTCCCTTTCTGTCTGTCTGTCTATATCTGTTCCTGTTTCTGACTCTCTCACTTTCTCTGTCAAAAAAAAATATATATATTGAGTTCCAAAGGAGATGGAAGAAGCAATCAAACTATGCAATAAAAATGGTAGCATAATAAAAATAAGATAAATGGACTTGTGGAACTGAAGTAGAAAGAGCTTATCTTATGGAGTCAAATAGTATGTACCTTGATATTATCAGCTATGGGATTTGAGGCTTGGGTTACTAATCTAAAAATGGACCCCATAAATTTGTTGAGAAGTAATTTTACTAATACCTAAATAATGCTTTAGTTCCATGCCTGGCTTATAGGAGGTGCTCAGAATGAGAAAGTTCTCTGTATAAATAAATTAATGTAGGATTTATTTATTAACCATCCTTAGGTCTTCTACCCCCAAAACAAAATATTTTAATGTGTATCTTGATCTAGATTTTAGTGGCACATTAACAAGGATGAGCAAATCTCCATAATTATGAGGAAGTTCAAAAGTGTGCCAGCTATATCAAGATAACACTGCAGTATAAATTGCTTCAAATGTAGTAAACACATATTTAATAACACTTACTTCTCTTAGCTAAGTAACTGAGTTTAAACTTCCTAAAAATATAATACTCCTATGCTCAGGAAAAATGATCATATGTCATAGAAAAGTTACTAAAATACTAAAATGTTTTTTATGTTATTTTTCATTCCCTAGTAATATTCTGCCCATGTAAAATCCATTACAGGTATTAAGTTAGCCTTGATTAACCTTCCAGGGGATTTTTACTGATCAAAGAACTAATAAAAGCTGAAAGAAGAATCTAATAAACAAACCTTCACAAAGTTGAGAAATATAACAATGCCATCTAATATAATGTAAAAAAAAAAATACCCTAAAATCATAAAACTTACCGAATGTGTTACTGTAGAGGTCCTGAATAGGAAAGTAAAACAAGGACAGAGTCAGTGCCCTGAGGCAAAGGCCACAGTGATCTTACTGACAAAAGTACTGAACACAGTACTGTGCTGACACAGCACAGTAGGGATAGATTTAGCAATTCTGATTAATCAATACATGGGGACAGTTGAGTTACTTTGCTTATCCTTCAATCTTTTCTAAAGAAGTTCCCCTTCTTGACTTCCTCTTTCTCTTCTCATTCTCTGCTTTCTGACTTTCTCATTTTTGTCTCTGCTTCTATTTTGTATCGTAAATATCCATGAGGGCTGGGAGTCAGGACCATTTCATGAAACCTTTATAGGGGATTGTGAGGCAGTCTCCCCCGGCTTCTCAATGCATGCCATGTGGTCTCTGAGAAGTCATTGTCTCAGCGATAAGTGGTTTCTGTGTGAGAAATGGAAACCCAATTGTATGGCCAGTAGCCACGGCCACCATCACAGCCGCCTGGCCACTGCAAGTTCGCATTTGATTCAAACAGATGGTAATGAAACATCAGAGCCAAGAACTGGTGAGCCATTACATTTAATCCTAGACTGCACCTGGTGAGCGAGAAACACACACAGTGGGAAAACACTTCCCTTTCCATTCAGGGCTCCCAAACCACTGACTCATTTGAGTTTCCTAAAATCAAAGGTTTGTACCTCACCAGCCTTATTCACCTCTGTTCCCCATCTCCTCTCTGCACAAACTCTGCACAAACTGGCTTCTTCTTCAGCACTCTGACATCTTGGCTGCCTCTCTGCTGCAATGCTAATTTCAGAAACCGAGAGAAAAAGAACAAGCCCCCGCCTCCCCATTTTATAGTGTAGAAATCAAAACCTTTAAGCCAATATACAAATAAGGAAGTCTCTGATACAAAGTCACTTATCTGAGGCATAAATGGGATTCCTTATAAGAGTGCACCACCCCACATCGTGTAACAGTCAAGGGTGTAGGGAAAAGCTTAGTTTTGAAAAGATTTTAGTATTAAAAGGATGGGAAAGGCTTATTCTTAAAACTAAGCCTTAGGCTATAAGGACCCTGCCTGCTTACAGCCTGTCTCCCACACCCAGTGCAAACTATAAGCGAGCAAACATATATATCATATTTAAAAACTTATTTGACCTACACCAATGGTGAAACGATCTCCCAAAGCCTGAAAAAGGAAAGGACGTCCAACACATCCAGGTAAGTGGGACACAGATGATGCAAGAGTAGCCTCTGAACATCTGTGGTGAGGTCATAAAGACCAGGAGACTCCCCTACTTCTCCACTTCTCCTTTATTTGCCCTCTAGCATGTGGAAATCTTTGACCCTGGAGCAGTGCAACCATAAGCTCCAACTTCATGGCCTTCTCCTTAGTGTGGGGTGTAAAGCTACCAATAAGCAATGCATAAAGTTACTTATTGTAGTCTATCAACAGTATCATTGGTATACAAAATAAGGGAGCCTAGACATTGAAGACTGGGAGTGAATGAAGTGCTGGCTCCACAACTCATTAGGGCTGGTGACTGTATAGCATTTAACAACATGGAATCATTGTTGATTGACATTATGCCTGATTCAGGGCAGAAATCACCAGATTCCCCTCCTGATGAGCCCCAACCCCACCAGCTACTCCCTTAACCCCCAAGGCTCCCTCTGAGCCAGAATTATCATCACCACTGCCTCCACCACAACCCAAAAGTATAATGATAGATATTTGCGTGAGGGTTTGGAGCTCCGCGAAGATTGTTTTCAGGTATTCCCAGTAATCTGCCTGCCCAGACAGCCTGTTAGACATGAGAGTCTCCTTTTTCATGTCTGTAAGGAATTCAGGAAAAGTATTACTAAAATGGGGTACAAAGCACATTTATCAAAGGAATAGTTGAGGCAACTGGCACAGGATGTAGAATGACCCCATGGGACTGAAAAGGGTTTGTGAAAGCAGGAAACACCCCTGCTCAATATAGTGTCTGGCAACAAGAATACCAGGATGTAGCTCAGACACAAACTGTAGAGAATTTGAATGCAGGAGTTCCAATTTGTGTTGATATGCTTAGTAGGAGCTGGGGTTTATGGCACTCCCCAGGTTCAGAACTGCATGAACCACAATACCTTTTCTCAGGTTTTTATGGTGGCTTTTAAGGCATGGGTTCAGATTCCAGACACCAGGGCTTCTATGGGCTCTTTTACAAGCATCCATCAGAAACCTAATGAACTGTGTATTGATTTCGTTAATCACCTGCAAACTGCCATTTCACAACAGGCAGAACAAGCAGCAAAGGTGCTGATCGTACAGTAGGCTTACGAGACCACAAATGCTGATTGCCAAAGATCTTGGCTCCTCTAAAGGGGTAGCACCCTAATATAGCAGAAAGAATTTGAGCTTATCAAAATGTAGGTACTGAATTACATTGAACCCAAGTACTTGCTACCACATTGAGGCCACAAACTTGTTATAACTGTGTGTTGGTCAAATAAGTTTGTAAATATGATATATATGTTTGCTTGCATTGGGTGTGGGTGACAGGCTGTAAGCAGGCCTGGTCATTATAGCTAAGGCTTAGTTTTAATACTATCCTTTTCCCCACACCCTTGACTGGGGGTAGGGAAAAGCTTAGTTTTGATGTGGGTGGTGCACTCTCATGAGGAATCCCATTATGCCTCAGATAAGTGACTTTGTATCAGAGACTTCCTTGTTTGTATATTGGATTAAAGGTTTTGATTTCTATACTATAAAATGGGATAGAGGAGTCATGCTGGGAGAGAGCAGAGAAAGGCAACAGGGAGAAGAGAAGAAGCAGCCAAGATGGTGGAGTGCTGAAGGAGAAGCCAGTTTGTGCAGAGAGAATGAGATGGGGAACAGAGGTGAATAAGGCTGGTGAGGTACAAACCTTTGATTCTAGGAATACTCAGATGAGTCAGTGGCTTTGAGAGCCCTGAATGGAAAGGGAAGTGTTTTCCCATTGTGTGTATTTCTTGCCCGCCGGGTGCAAGCTAGGATTAAAGCTAATGGCCCACCAGTTCTTGGCTCCATTGTTTCATTACTGTCTGTCCGAATCAAATGCAAACCTTCACGGACCAGGCAGCTCTGATGGTGGCCGTGGCTACTAGCTTTACATTTGCTGTAGTCGGCAGAATTTGATACAGATCAGTATGGAGCCACCGCCACCTCTGAGAGGTGGAGTAGAAGACTGGCTGCTATTATGGTTCCCCATGGCTATCATTTTGGGGGCCGTAAACTGGCTGACTTTTACAAACATGTGTGAGGAAACCGAGAGCTCTGTGGAAGAGGCTGCCTTGGACCTGCAAACTGAGCAGTGGAAGGAGCTGGAGCAAACGTGGGAGAAAAAGGTGCTGACCCTGGAGCTGGAGCAAGCACTGGAGGAGGCCAATCAGGTTCATGAGATTTGCCTGGAAATAGAGCAGCTGTTGGAGAAGTAATCACAGGTTTGTGAGTTGCAGCATGCCGTAGACATTGTAGAGAGCCAGCAGTGGCAGAAGGCTGGGGCTGTGGCTGGGCCTGGGGCTGCGAGGCCTGCGGAGCAGAAGGTGGTAGTGGCTCAGGGCTCAAGCCCAGCAGCAGGAGTTGATGTTTTCAGTTCCTCTTTGGAGGATGAGGAGAATCAGTCTGGAGTTGCAATCCACAGTCTCCAGAAGATGAGAGCCCAGCAGCAAGGAGTACCTACTATGCCCCTGGTAGGTCTGCGATTTTGGGACATAGGGGTGAATGACATCATGCTCTCCAGAGCAGAGATGGAAAAGCTGACTGCCTTTTCCACGTGCTCCTCCTTGGAACAGTGTAAGACCTGCCAGGATGGCAGGGATGAGGGGGTGGCTAATGCCCCATGTGCATAAACTGATTCCTGGACTATGACCGGAGTGAGCACTGGCTCCTTCGTTGATGGACTTACGGATTTTTGACAATGTGAAATACCATGGTGGGGGTAGGGTGTGGCTTTACTGGAGGCTCTCTCCCCTGCCTCGGGAAGCTTTTCCCATGGCTAGAAAGAAGGCCGAGGACATTTTGTGCTTTTGGCAAAGTGCTCAGAGACTGGTTAAATGTACCTTTGTAATTTGTTGAAATTGTATGATTTGTCATGTTGTTGTAATTTGTGTAATGAGCCTAATTTCCTTGTGCAGGAATCCCTGTGCTTTAGATTGTGAAGCGAGCAAAAGGGGTCAAATAAGTTTGTAAATATGATATATATGTTTGCTTGCTTATAGTTTGCATTGTGTGTGGGGGACAGGCTGTATGCAGGCAGGGTCGTTATAGCCTAATGCTTAGTTTTAATACTAAGCTTTTCCCCACACCCTTGACTGTTGTATGATGTGGGGTGGTTCACTCTCATGAAGAATCCCATTATGCCTCAGATAAGTGACTTTGTATCAGAGACTTTCTTGTTTATACATTGGATTAAAGGTTTTGTTTTCTATACTATAAAATGGGCAGAGGAGCCCATGCTGGGGAAGAGCAGAGAAAGGCCACGTGGAGGAGAGGAGAAGCAGCCAAGTTGGTATAGTGCTGAAGGAGAAGCCAGTTTGTCCAGAGTTTGTGCAGAGAGAATGAGATGGGGAACAGAGGTGAATAAAGCTGGTGAGGTACAAACCTTTGATTCTAGGAAACTCAAATGAGTCAGTGGTTTGGGAGCCCTGAATGGAAAGGGGAGTGTTTTCCCACTGTGTGTATTTCTTGCCCACTGAGTGCAAGCTAGGATTAAAGCTAATGGCCCACCAGTTCTTGGCTCCATTGTTTCATTACCATCTGCCCAAATCAAACGTGAACCTGCATGGGCCAGGCAGCTGTTGGTGACTGTGGCTACTGGCTTTACACTGTGGCATAGAAGGAAATTTTCAGAAAGATTGCGGGCAGAGCCTCCTAATGGCAAGTTTGTAGCTTGGCTTTTGTGTTTGCCTGGTGGGACTAATTAAAGCTAAATCTGAAAATTCCTTATAAAGTTCTAGCAAAGCATATTGTAAAAAGCCAATATGACCAATTGTTATTCTTGTTGCATTTATGCAAATTACCAGGCCAAGTTAAGACTGGATTTAATAGTGTAATTAAGATAATCTTAATTTGGCTTTTTAAAAAAAGTTAGGGAGAAAAATTATATTTTAGTAAAATCCATTAGCACTCAGTTATAAATATCAGAAACTAGACTAGATCCTGATTTTTTTCTGATTTTTTTGAATGTTTTGGCTACAATCCTCTGAATTATTATTTTGTCTCTTCTTTGCCTTAAAATTATTCTCATACCAGAGGACACTGGAAGATCTGACTACAGTACTTCCCAAGCAGCTGCCAAGTGTTTATTTACTCAGGGAAGTTCTGCTCGTTCCATCCTCCAGTGCTCCTGTCACCAGAAACCCTGATTGAGATCAGGCAGGCATCTTTCTGGTCTGGTTGTGCACTGAAATCTGGGTTGTGATATCACATAACGGGTTAGAGATTCCTCCCTTGTTTATCCGATTCTAGTTTATATTTCAGTTTTTGTCTGATATAGTAACAGAATAGGTAACACACCATCTATTTCTCAGGATAGCCCATCCCCAAGGTGAATTCTGGGTAAGTGATCAATCTATGATTATATATCTATGAAACGATGTCAATCTAGGATAGCCAAGATATGGCTCTTTTGAGGCTTAAATTAAGTTCTTGTGTGCAAAAAATGGAAATGTTGTCTCTAATATTGAACTAAATAAAATAGTTTCATTCCTGTATTGAAATGCTCTGGGAATTATTGCTTTAAAATGAAATATGTAAGGAGCAATAATTTAAACTTAAATATAATAAAATTTTGTATACTAAACTTGTTTTTTTTGTTTTGTACTCTGTAAGGTCTTGCCATACTGATTACTATGCTCTGTGTTGAGGGTCAAGTAGCAACTCTGCGATTGGGTTTAATCAGTTTTTATTTATGTTTAAGGCTCGTGTCTCTGTACTGTAATTGTCTTGTTTGCATGTCAAATTGTACTCGGGTCTGTGAAATAGGAAAAATCAGTGTCAGTTTGAAAGCTCTTGTCTGTCTCATCTGTCTATCTGTCTGTCTGAAATTTCTGCTATTCTAAGTGTAATAGAAATCCTCTGCCTACATCATTTGAGTTTTGTCCCACCTAGACCTTGTAAAAATTATTTATGGTACTGGTTAACCCTTTGAGTAATACAAACATTCATGCATGTACTCATGTCTCCTGACCATCCAGAGTATGATGATACATGTATGTCTTTAAACTTTGAGCTGGAGAATATAAAAAAGAGTGAATGTGTCTCAAGACATACTACAATTATGTTAGCTCAAAGATGGTGTTAAAAAGACAGGTCAACATGCTAACTATAGTTCATGAGGACTTGATGATTGAAACTGGCAAAAGTGATTAATTACATTACTGGGCAAAGCATTACCAAGCCACTAAGTGTGGTTAGGTATAATGAGAATATGGGTTTGATTGACAAGGCTGACATGCAAATAAGTTTCACAAGAAATGTAAGAAAAACCATGAAATGGTATACAAAACTCTTTTTTCATGAAATTACATTGCTGTTTTGAATGCATACACTATGTATCAGATGAAGACAGGAAGAAGACCACAGCTATCTGATTTCAGACTGAAGCTCATTGGTCAGATTTTGGAGGAGTTTGTGAAAGAGAGGAAATCACCCAGAGGAGGCCAACCATTGTCAGTAGGAGAAAGCCTTCGTCTTTCAGGGCATCACTTCCCAAAGCCAGTCCCCGCAACAGCCTCAAAGGATAAGCCACAACCAAATGCTTCGGATGTCAGCATGCTACAAGAAGGGAGCGTAGACGGAGGCACACAGGGTGATATGCATTGAACGTAACTAACCACTTTGCCTGCATCCACGTTTTGAGGAATACCACAGTTTGAAAAATATTTAAACATAAGGAATAAATAAAAATACCTATAAATTGTCCTATTAGAAGATCATCATATGCGAGTACATATTTGAGATTCTGCTAATAACAATACTTCTTTATTTACAAATGGGAGGTACGCAAGAATTGCATGAGATAACAAAATTTTTATTTTAAAAATGTGTAAGGCAACATTAAAAAAACGCAAATGTATGTTCTTGTTTTCATAAATTGGTTATCAAACAAACATGACTTTAAGTTAATAAAACTTTAACTGGAAATAATTTCATTTTTTGAGAAAAAAATCTCATTCCTGGGTGGACAGCAAGCATGAAAAAAATTTACTACTCAAAGAGTTAATGTGAAATAAGGTTTAAAGACTAGTGTCTCAACCACTCCTTCTGGAGGATTTGGTTTATAAAAACCTTTTGTTTCAACTTTGTCTTTACTTAGAATTTGATTATTATGTTATGTACCAGCTTTCATGTTTTCATATTAAAGATTCTACTGAAGAAAAATTAAATTAATAATTCAAAGTAGGGAAATTATCTCACTCCCTTTTCCAGACAGTAAAACTCAGGAAAAAAAATAAGAAAAGAGAAACCAGGCCATTTAAATATCTTAAAACCTTCTCTATAAATTAAAAATACACTGTAAAATATACAATAGTTCTTCATCTATTGCGGGGGCTAGGTTCCAGAACCCCCCATGATAGGTGAAAATTCAGAAAGTAGTGACATTATATTTATTTTATTATTTATATATATTTTAAGACTTTATAAATCCTCCCCACACTCTTATAAACCTTTTCCACACTCCTTTTGTGTTTTCAATTTTGGGGACTAGAAAATGCTTATTTTACTGCAAAAATAATTAAAATAATAAATATATAAAAGTATCCATATACCACAAAATCCTGCAATACAGTGAAAAATCCACAATACAAAATAAGATATACAGTGTATACAATTTCAAAAATCGCGATACAGTGAGACCGCGAAAAGTGAACCGCGATATAGTGAGGGATTACTGTGAAAGCATTCCAAATATTTTTTAACCAGGTGGTCTACAAAAGCATTTGATATTACTACTAACTTAATTTAATTAATATCTTTTAAAGTTCTCAACAGAAAAATGTTTGTTTTGTCTGGGTTTACAAAAGATTTCTGTTAGCTCTGTTATATCTTCTGAAAATATGTTTGTTTGCCAATGAAAAAACTTGTTTCTAAAGGTCATGAAATGCATTCATAAAAGTATCAATCCAAAATTGTTAATTACTTAATCTTCACTGAAAGTTAAGGTTTATGGAAATTGAGAATTCTGATTAATTAGAAAGAAATTGTATAGTTTTGGTGATAAAAGATATAATGTATGAAGGTACTTTTGAAAGGAAAACAGAAAAGAACCTTGTGGCATTCTTGGGGCCCTCAGGAGCTTGATGAATTCACCCAAACTTACAGATATTGCAGTAAGAGCCAATGGCCTTCTTAAGCACCAATTGAACCAAAAGAAAGGGGGAATCTGCAGAAGAAACTCACCCCACAAGACCAATTGTATAAGGCTATTTTTACTCGTAGTAGTTTTTTGAACATTTCCACATTTGGATTTACTGCAGCCGAGAGGCATTTTATACTAGCTGAGCAATGGCCCAAGCATCTCGTGTTCTACTGGGATATATTAGCTGGCCCTGAGTGACAGAGTCCAATCAAGTTGCTGACCCGGGAGCGAGGGTATGCCCTTATTTTGTCATCAACAGGTCCTCTTTGGATACCAGAAAGGAATGTGAAGCCTTATCATGAGTTGGCATCAGCCCCTATGAAGCAACCTGGTTCCAGAGATCCAGAAGCTGACAGTGAGTCCACCTCTGGGAATAAACCTCCAAACCCACTCCCAAGCCCTCAGGAACCACCTGACATCACCTGGGGTGCTTTGAAGCATCTAACCGGACATGCTGAAGAAGTTTTGAAAAATACAGGGATGCCTGAGACTCCTGGAAATCTGTTTGTCTCTATGCTTGCATGTATTACTGTGAAGTCTCATGAAGTAAAATACCTTTTTATTCTTTTTCTCTGTACCCTGCTCTCGATGAGTTCCACTCAAACCTATTCAAATTAAGCCCATATTTTAGATCCCCCTGTCTTTGATGTTATTACCTGGGGTGATCCAGAGCCACTGCTGTCATCCGAAGACTCCCAGATTACAAGGGCTTTTTAGCTCCCTGCCTCGAGTTCCTTATGGGACTGCAGGGAAACGTGGAAAGGATAAATATCAAAGTGGTTAGTTGAAATTATCTCAAGACTGTTTTTCTTTTCAGAAAAATTACCCCTTTGTTTGTAGAATCTCTCCACTCCTAACTTCACTCTGTGTTGTGTTTCCATCTCAAAACAATGGTACATAAATTACATTTATTCTAATCTATCAGATTAGATAGAGGCTATGTGAGGTCAATTGGTCATGCCAGTAGTGGAGGGTCGTGGTGCCCTTTGCCCTGGAGAAACTTCATCTAAATCTCATATTCCTGTCTGCAAACACCCATGGTTAACAATCAAGGACACACAAGATCTTAGCTGGGGCTGTATGTCGGTCCACTAATATTTTTGTTTCTTAATTGGTAGCTCACCTGACTCTCAAAAACTGGAAACCACAAGGATTGCTAGTACTAATCCAATCACACGAGGTGGAGTTGGAGTATGCCCTCCCCTTATTCTGAGGGCCTCCTTTTTGGAACCCAGGACTGGCAGGTTTGCTTTTAAGAATACATCATCCTTCTGAGCTGCCATCATCTCAGGGATTCACTTACTCTCTGCTTAAGAAAAGCATTTGGAGAATGGCTCTCCCCTTTTCCCTCACATTTTCTGTCTTGGTCAATACAGCAAAAATGGCTCTTTTCATCTTATTTGTAACCATAACAGTTTTACCACCTCTATGTGGGTAACTAATGATTCTGTAGATAATATAATGATTTTCATCACGCAGTCCTATGTATTTTGTATGGCCTCTATGGCTCCTAATATTTCTATTGTGAATTTTACCTCCATCCAGAGTCAACATCAGGACCATTTTACTACCACCTTCTGGGCCAATCAGACTTGGATCATTCCATGTATTACCCATTATAATGTTACCATCCTGAATATTACCCATATATTCATTCTCTGGCAGCACACCCAGGCATGGGTTCCCATGAATTCCACCTAGCTGTGGATGAGTAATTCTGCTTTGGAGTAAAACACATCAGCTCTGGAATATTCTCAAGCTAAGAGAGTTATTGGCGTTTTAATTGCCTCTGTTATAGCTGCCACAGCCTTAGCTGCCATGGCTGCTACGGCTGCTGTTCCCTGTCTCAGTCCTTCCAGACTGCATAATGTGCTAATTCCTATCTCCAGAATGTTACATCTGAACTTCAGTCTCTAACACAAATTTATCAAGAGATTCTACAATGCCTAGATGCACTGGAAGCTGATGTTTTCTGGTTTGGCAAGTGACAGCAGGCTATGTGGGATTATCAATGGTTTACATGTGACTCAGAATTTTAGACAATATGTGTCACTCCCATTCCCTTTAATTCTACTAAATCTTGAGAAGATATTCAGTGCCCACTTCATGGTGCCTTTAAATTCCCGTTAGGTCAAGATATTTATGACGTACAGAAAACGTTGCAGAACCAGATGGAACGATTCGAGCATGAGGCAGAGAATATGACATAATATCACCCAGTGACCTAGCTCAATGGGTTAATCCTAAGAATTGGTTTCAAGGTTCCAATTTACAAGTTTGGATAATGGCAGGTCTTGCTATCACTTTGTTTCTTTGTTTTCTTGTAATCCTGAACACCCTCTGCCCTCTGTTCTGGAGGACCCACCATGCAGAAGCTATGCTTGCCGTTTCCCTTCTACTTCAACTACCACCATCTACAGAAGAATGACCTCCTAAACCTATGGAATATTTGAACCCCTAAAAAACAGCTCAAACAATAAAAGGAGAAATGTAGAGGCCCTGAATAGAAAAAAATATATAACAGGGACAGAGTTCAGTGCCCTGAGGCAAAGGCCACAAGGACCTTACTAACAAAAGTACTGAACACAGTACTGTGCTGAACACAGCACAGTAGGGATAGAATTAGCAGTTCTGATTAATCATTAGGCAAGGATATTTCCCCTTTAATCTGCTCTAAAGAAGTTCCCCTTTCTGACTTCCTTTTTCTCTTCTCATTTTCTTCTCTGTTTTCTGACTTCCTCATTCTTGTCCCTGCTTCTATTTTGTGTGTGTCAATAAATACCCATAAGGACTGGGGGTCCATGAAACCTATATAGGGAATTATGAGGCAGTCTCTCTTTGGTCCCTCAGTGCATGCCATGTGGTCTCTGAGAAGTCATTGTCCCTACAACATGTTACAGATTTTTATTTTTCTATAGGTAAGTATATCTTTATCTATAAGTAGAAAATCAACATTTCTCCTTTTTTCTGATAACTACCTTATTGAGATAATGGTGTGCCTTAGTGTGCTAAAATCCCAGTAAGTCAATTTTACACAGCATAATTTTGATTCTATCACTAACATTTGATTTCTGGATTTTTCTCTCAGTGGGAAAATCTGCAGAGAATTATCATAAGAAATAACTTAAAATAAAAGTAACCATGAATGACATAGACAGAGAATGAAACTAAGAGCAGATTTTATGTCTTTGAAAAATGTGGTGGTGTGAAATTCTAAGTGTACGTCTAAAATTCTTGTTTCTATTATGTACTCTCTGAAAATGGAAAATTTACTTTTAGTAAACATTTTCTTAAGTATAAGAATACTAAACACAAATAGCTAAGATTTTTGTAAATTGTTCTGAAAATGTAAGCATTATGTAATTAAAAAGCTCAAAAGCTACTTCAATTATCTCAAAGTCCTGAATGAATATCAAAAACAAATTCTGTTGAGAATTGATTTAATAGTGTTCTTGGCATTAATAACTGTTTCAGTTACACTTTGCATTTTATTCATGTCCTTGTTATATTAAATTTAAAAGACTATAACATAGATAAAGCAATCTGACAAACAGAGAAAGTATTTTTACACTGCTTTTTGAAATATGACATTAGATACTTCTTTTACTGATACATATTTTACTGATGGTTTATTTGAATATTTGACAGTACCGTCACCCTTTTCAGAAAACAACATGGATATGGTCATAGAAAATATTTAATCATGATTTAAACTGAACGTAAAATTTTTAGTTTCTTAAATAATGCTATATAATACAGTATAAGGGCCAAGAGCAAGGCTCTTGCATAGACCCTGTGGAGTATATCTCAGTTTTTTATCTGTAGATTAAGAACAATAATAGTAACTGTGCCATGAGGTTGTTGTGGCAATCAAAAGAGTTATACAGGTTCAGGGCTTGCCTTGTATGCACTAAGTGATACATTGGTGTTAATGATTAACCTTTATTCGATTTTGCCATAAAGTCTGCTTTTATAAAGTCAAATAAATAAGAAATGCCAAAATTATTTATTGTCCTCATAACTTTCATCGATTAGAAATTATAACAACTTCAAAAAAGTTAAAAGAGAATTGTTATACAAATTCATAAATTAAACAGTTCACATAAGAATTTCTCCCCTGACCTCATCATACTCTTTAAGAGAAAATTGCCCATTTTCCCCCCAAAAATTCCATCTAACATGTATATCATGAAACTTTCTGTTGACTTTATGTGCTTTGTTTAGTAAATATTCAAAAGGAAAGTAGACTATTTCCACTGTTATACTTTTTCCAAAATGCTTACACAAGTATGTTTTGTAGTAGTATTTTCAGTCCACTTTTAACAAATCTTTAACTATCTGTCAATGTAATTTATTTAAAAAGGTATGGGGAAAAAATCTTTTCCAAAAATTCCCTTTTTAAAAGCAATATAAAAGTGATTACAGGATTAATTATTTTAGTATTTTTTCTGAAAATAAACTATTAGTTATTTCCCTCAGAATAGCCATGACAATTAAGGTAATGATGGTGAATGAAAATTAATAAAAACAGCAATTATTGCTTATAGAATATGCAATATATTATGCATTATATTATAGTACTATAATGGGTACTAAAATAGTCTAATAATTTGTCTTACCTGTTTTTTTCTCATTGAATTTATTGGGGTGACAAAATTATACAGGTTTCAGGTGCACAATTCTACAACACAGCTTCAGTACACTGTACTGTGTGTTTACCTTCCCCAAGTCAAGTCTCCTTTCATCACCATTTATCCTTCCCTACCCTCTTCTACCTCCCTTTCTGACCTGGGTTTAATTGAAATACTGGCTTTACTACTTTTTATTGTGAAATACAATTAAGATAGAAACTACCAATGTTTACTATTTAAATTTTTATTTCTATTTTATTTTTTTGCCACAAAGAAAGAACCTATCTGGACTATGTTAAGTCCAAGTGGGAAATCCAAGAATACAAGGCTTTCATCCCTTATCTCTCACTATTTTATGTATTTACTTGATTCTCTGGTACCTACCACTTGTTTCTTCTATTGTGTAGCTCCCTGATTACTCTTCAGTGTCAGCCACCAGCCAGAACTGAGGGCATTCTACTCTGATCACAAGAGCGAACATTTCTTACTGGTACATTTTGGGACAGGTTTCTTGGATACCCCTCCCCTAGCCAATCTTGTGCTCAGGTTGGTTGGTTTTGTAATGAACTAACACTTTTTAATTGACCATATGGTACGAATGCTTATCTCCCAGAAGAAGGTATATACTACTACCTTGAATAACTAAACATTATTTCTCCAAAATACTGCCTTGAAATATTAAGTTAAATGATATATATAAACTACTTGGCATCCCATATAGGTGTTGGGCAAATAAGTTTGTGGAATTTGTGTTGTTTGGTTTTGCTCACTTTTATTAGAAATGGCTCTGCCCACGTGGGCCAGCTGACTGTCTTCATATTTGGGAAGGGGCTTGGTTATGCTAATATGTGCTGGAGGGTGGGGTTGTCCTGGGGAAAAGTTTTAATAGAAGGAGCTAGGAGGCCATTTTGTAGAGGAGAAGGCCATGTGGTTGCAGAGAGAGGAGCCAGCAAGATGGAGGCATGCAGATGGGGAAGGGAGGTGGCTGAGAGTAGTGGACCTTTGATTTTAGAATAAACCAGAAAGATTCTCCTGGTTGTGGAACAGGAGAACATGTGAGTGGGTTTTGGTGCTCCGTGTGTTTGTTTTTACTCATTGGCCAGTACAAGTCTAGAATAAAGGCCCACCAGTTCTTGGCTCCGGTGATTCATTACTGTCTGCCCTAATCAAATGTGAATCTGCACAGGCCAGGTTGATGTGGTGATGGCTGAAGTCCCTGGCTTTACAATAAAGACATAAATTTAAGATTGGAACATATAAAACTCTTAGAACAGGGAAAAATCCTGACATTGGATTTGGCTTTTTTTTTTTCTTGGCAAATTTAGTTTCTTGATACCAAAAGCTCAGGCAACAAAACAACAACAAAAAAGGACAAAGGTAACTATATCAAACCTGAAAACTTCTAAACAGCAAAGCAAACAATCAACAGAATGAAAAGACAACAAGTGAAATGGAAGAAAATATTTGCAAACTATTATCTGATAAGGGATTAAAATCTAGAATACGAGAGTAATAGCGCGGTAGGAAGTGATACCGATAAATCTCCCCCAAAACTCAACAAAATCTTCAACCAGAAACAGAAAAACCTATCCTTGGAGCCTCCAGATGTTTCGCAATACACCCGAAGGTATGATCGAGTAAAAAATTGGCTAAATATATAATCAAACCCCGAAGGAAATAGGGAGTAAGAAATGCTTCACTTTCCTCACTAAACTAAACAGGCCGGCTTTCACTGGGAACTGAGAATATAGAGACTAAGGCGGGCAAAGGGGGTGAATAGATCCAGGCCATGGCACAAACGGCCAAAACATGCTGTGGCACAGAGATCCAAGCCGAGGAAAAACTGTTCCTGTGGCAACCCAGGCAATACAAGCTAACACTCGCGCCAAACCCAGATAAAGAAAGACAAGTGGGGCAGCCATTTTCCCCGACCCCCTGATCGGTGCACGCAGATAGTGGGTGAGAGATTCCTTCCAAAACCCCGGGAGTGGACTCCCGTGTTATCCCACAGAGAGGCAGAGTCAGAGGCCTTTGTGTGGGCTGAAAGCTGAATCTCTGGACCGCGCCAGCGCCCTGGGAAAGCCGCGCATGGGGAGGGACCGAGAACTAATTCCAACGCTGGAACTTTTCCATACGGGTGGGGTTTCACTCAGAGGATGAGGCGGGTGGCCTGACATCCTGGTCTGCGTGCGCAGATAGTGAGCGAGAGATTCCTCCAAGTGCCTCGGCAATGTGCGGCCGTGTTATCCCACAAAGGAGCAGAGTCAGGGGCCTTTGTGTGGGCCAAAAGCAGAATCTCGGGCCGCCCCAGCTCCTTGAAAAAGCCGGCACGGGGATGGAGCGAGAGCCAATTCCAACGCTGGAACTTCTCTGTGCGGGCAGGGGTTTCACTCAGAGTGTGAGACTTCCGGCCTGATATCCTGGTCTGCGCACAGATAGTGAGCGACAGTTTCCTCCAAGTGCCCCAGGAGTGGGCGCCCGCCTGTGTTACCGGACAGAGAGGCAGGGCCAGAGGTCTTTGAGTGGTGGAAGCCCCACCTGATTATGCTAGCAGCTCTGACTGATTAAGCCTTACGCAGAGCCCTGTGCTGAGTGGAAATAGAGTGGGGAGTTGCCAGCTCTTTGAGCCTCTTACTATCCAGGCAGAGGCAGAGGCAGCAGCAACCCCATAGCTGGATTATCAGGCTACTAATTGAGGAAGGAAAGACTAGGAGAAAGGCTCCAGGAACACGGACTCTCTCACTGTCGGAGCCTATAAAGGCTAATGAGCCTCGACTGCCAACGAGACTAAAGCACAATATATGACATCGCCATAGAGACTTATCAACTGCAAACCTCTACCTGAGCGTGCCAAAGGGGCAGAACCCAGGGTACAGAGTCACTGACCAGGAAGAGGGAGAGAAAAGAAAAAGCAAGAAGATAACCTCTCAAAATCAAGAATAATCCGCAGACTTTATAACCTATCCCATTTTATTATATTTGTTCGTTTGTTTCTCTTATCTTCATTCTTGATTTTTTTTTTCCACCTCCAAATTGGTCGATTAACTCTCCGCCAGTCTTACTCTCTCCTCTCCTTGAACTACACTACCCATAAGTGTTACATCTCCCATTATCTTTTCTTTCCTCTTTCTTTCTCTCTATGGGGGTTGCCCTCCAAAATCCTTAATTTTCTCTCTCTCTCTCTCTCTCCTCTTTTTTCTTTTAGTGGTTCCCTCTTTTTTTTCTCTTTCTTTCTTTTCTCCCTCTATATTAGTTTCTTTCTTTCTCCTTTACATCTCCTCTCATTCAAACCTCAATAATGAACAAATTATCTTATCTGGGATGCAAACTTGTTTGTGGCATTTTGGGGGTGGGGGGTTACTTCACCTTTTTAACTCACTAGCAATGCTCCCTTCCCTGGCTCTCCATTTTATCTAGTTCTTGTTCCACTAAATACAATAGTAATTTTTTAATTTGTCCCCCCATTTTCCTGTTTCCCTCTTATTCCTCTCATCATAACTCTTAGTCAACCAACACCTAAAATCAAATCATTTTATTCTTGACCCAAATTTTTTCCTTATTTGCTTTTTGTGGGTCCATACCCCCCCTTTTTTTTTTTTTTTTTTTTTTTTTTTTGGCCCTTTATTACTTTTCCCCAATTCAGGTCTCCATTACAAGCATTGTTTGTTCTATTTAATACAATATAATTCACAGTTCACCACAAGATTTTATCAAGAAAGAGGGGAGAGGAGAGGAGAGGAAAAAAGGAAGGGGGAATAATTTCCTTTTTTTAAAATTTTTATTTTATTTTACTTTTCTTTATTTCATTATTAATTTTTTTGAAAAAAACCGAACTTTTTTATTTTTTATTTTTTAAACTTTTTATTCTTTATTAAATCTCATTAATACAATCAACAAAACCACCCTCAGATGCCATTAAGGAAGAGAAAATCAAATATCATGGATACAAAAGAAAGAGAGGTAACACAGCTAGATGAGGAAAAACCTATGGATAAAAAATTTAATATATTGGAAACCTTGGAGCTAAATGACAGAGAATTCAAGATAGAAATCCTAAAAATCCTCCGAGATATACAAGAAAACACAGAAAGGCAATTTAGGGAGCTCAGAAAACAACTCAATGAACACAAAGAATATATTTCCAAGGAAATTAAAACTATAAAAACAAATCAAACAGAGATGAAAAACTCAATTCACAAGCTGAAAAATGAGGTAACAAGCATAGCTAATAGAACAGGCAAGATAGAAGAGAGGATTAGTGAAATAGAAGACAAGCAACTTGAGGCACAACAGAGAGAAGAAGAAAGAGACTCAAAAATTAAAAAAAATGAGATAGCCCTACAAGAATTATCTGACTCCATCAAAAAGAATAACATAAGAATAATAGGTATATCAGAGGGAGAAGAGAGAGAAAATGGAATGGAGAACATACTCAAACAAATAATAGATGAGAACTTCCCAAGCCTGTGGAAAGAACTAAAGCCTCAAGTTCAAGAAGCAAACAGAACTCCGAGTTTTCTTAACCCCAACAAACCTACTCCAAGGCATATCATAATGAAATTGACACAAACCAACAGCAAAGAAAAAAATCTCAGAGCAGCCAGGGAAAAGGAGAATACAACATATAAAGGAAGGCCCATTAGATTATCAGCAGATTTCTCAGCAGAAACTCTACAAGCTAGAAGAGAGTGGACCCCAATATTTAAAGTCCTGAAAGAGAGGAACTTTCAGCCACGAATACTATACCCATCAAAGCTATCCTTCAAATATGAAAGAGAAGTAAAAACATTCACAGATACAGAAAAGATGAGGGAATTTATCATCAGAAAACCCCCACTCCAGGAATTACTAAAGGAAGTTCTTCAATCAGATACAAAGAACAAAAAAAAACAAAACAAAACAGAGCCACAAGTAAAAGCTCCTAGAAGAACACCATAAAACCAAATTTAAACTGTGACAACAAAAAGAAAGGGGGGGAGATAATGGAGATTAACAGTAGCAAAGGACGATAGAGTGCAAAAATACTCACAAAATAGTTCACTACAATGAACAGGGTAGGAACCCTTTTCATTATTTAAAGGTAACCACCATTGAAAAAACCACCACAGAAGCACATGAGATAAAAAAGATAGCAATAGAGAAAAGATGTATGGAATACAACCAAATAAAAACAAAAGAAAGAAAAACAAAAGAGAAGGATCAAACAAGACACAAAACTAACAGAAAGCAATCTATAAAATGGCAATAGGGAACTCACAAGTGTCAATAATTACACTAAATGTAAACGGATTAAACTCACCAATAAAAGGGCACAGAGTAGCAGAATGAATTAAAAAAGAAAATCCAACTGTATGCTGCCTACAGGAAACTCATCTAAGTAACAAGGATAAAAACAAATTCAAAGTGAAAGGCTGGAAAACAATACTCCAAGCAAATAACATCCAAAAAAAAAGCAGGTGTAGCAATACTCATATCGGATAATGCTGACTACAAGACAGGAAAAGTACTCAGAGACAAAAATGGTCATTTCATAATGGCTAAGGGGACACTGAATCAAGAAGACATAACAATTCTTAATATATATGCACCAAACCAAGGAGCACCAAAATATATAAGACAGCTACTTATTGACCTTAAAACAAAAACTGACAAAAATACAATCATACTTGGAGACCTCAATACACCGCTGATGGCTCTAGATCAGTCATCCAAACAGAGAATCAACAAAGACATAGTGGCCTTAAACAAAACACTAGAGCACCTGGATATGATAGACATCCACAGGACATTTCATCCCAAAGTGACTGAGTATACATTTTTCTCCAGTGTACATGGATCATTCTCAAAAATTGACCATATGTTGGGCCACAAAAATAACATCAGCAAATTAAGAAAAGTTGAAAGTGTACCAAGCATATTATCTGATCATAAAGTCTTGAAACTAGAATTCAATTGCAAAAAAGAGGAAAAAAATCCCACAAAAATGTGGAAACTAAACAACATACTTTTAAAAAATGACTGGGTGAAAGAAGAAATAAGTGCAGAGATCAAAAGATATATACAGACTAATGAAAATGACAATACGACATATCAGAATCAATGGGATGCAACAAAAGCAGTGGTAAGAGGGAAGTTCATATCACTTCAGGTATATATGAACAAACAAGAGAGAGCCCAAGTGAACCACTTAACTTCCCACCTTAAGGAACTAGAAAAAGAAGAACAAAGACAACCCAAAACCAGCCGAAGAAAGGAGATAATAAAAATCAGAGCAGAAATAAATGAAATAGAGAACAGTAAAACTATAGAAAAAATTAATAGAACAAGGAGCTGGTTCTTTGAAAAGATCAACAAAATTGACAAACCCTTGGCAAGACTTACCAAGAAAAAAAGAGAAAGAACTCATATATACAAAATCCAAAATGAAAGAGGAGAAATCACCATGGACACCGTAGATATACAAAGAATTATTGTAGAATACTATGAAAAACTTTATGCCACTAAATTCAACAACCTAGAAGAAATGGATAAATTCCTAGAACAATACAACCTTCCTAGACTGAGTCAAGAAGAAGCAGAAAGCTTAAACAGACCTAATAGTAGAGAAGAAATAGAAAAAACCATTAAAAACATCCCCAAAAATAAAAGTCCAGGCCCTGACGGCTATACCAGCAAATTTTATCAAACCTTCAAAGAAGACTTGGTTTCTATTCTACTCAAAGTCTTCCAAAAACTTGAAGAAGAAGCAATACTTCAAAACACATTTTATGAGGCCAACATAATCCTCATACCAAAACCAGGCAAGGATGGCACAAAAAAAGAAAACTACAGACCAATATCTCTAATGAATACTGATGCTAAAATACTAAACAACATACTAGCAAATCGAATACAACAACATATTAAAAAAATAATACATTATGTTCAAGTGGGATTCATCCCAGAATCTCAAGGATGGTTCAATATACGTAAAATGGTTAATTTAATACACCATATCAACAAAACAAAGAACAAAAACCACATGATCTTATCAATAGATGCAGAAAAGGCTTTCGATAAAATACAACACAATTTTATGTTTAAGACTCTCAACAAAATGGGTATAGAAGGAAAATATCTCAACATGATAAAGGCCATATATGATAAACCATCAGCCAACATCATATTAAATGGCACTAAACTGAAGGTTATCCCCCTTAAATCAGGAACAAGACAGGGTTGTCCACTCTCTCCACTCTTATTTAATGTGGTACTAGAGGTTCTAGCCAGAGCAATGAGACAAGACAAAGAAATAAAAGGCATCCATATCAGAAAAGAAGAAGTAAAGGTATCACTTTTTGCAGATGATATGATCCTATACATCGAAAACCCCAAAGAATCCACAAAAAGACTACTAGAAACAATAAGCCAATACAGTAAGGTCGCAGGATACAAAATTAACATACAGAAGTCAATAGCCTTTCTATATGCCAACAATGAAGCAATTGAGAACAAACTCAAAAGAATAATCCCCTTCACGATTGCAACCAAAATAATAAAATACTTAGGAATAAACATAACAAAGAATGTAAAGGACTTATATAATGAAAACTATAAACCATTGTTAAGGGAAATCGAAAAAGATATAATGAGATGAAAGAATATACCTTGTTCTTGGTTAGGATGAATAAATATAATCAAGATGGCTATATTACCCAAAGCATTAAACAAATTTAATGCAATTCCCATCAAACTTCCAATGACAGTTTTTAAAGAAATAGAGCAAAAAATCATCAGATTTTTTATGGAACTATAAAAAACCCCGAATAGCCAAAGCAATCCTAAAGAAAAAGAATGAAGCTGGGGGCATTACAATACCTTACTTCAAACTCTATTATAGGGCCATGACAATCAAAACAACATGGTATTGGCAGAAAAATAGACACTCAGACCAATGGAACAGAATAGAAAGTCCAGAAATAAAACCACATATATACAGTCAAATAATTTTTGATAAAGGGGCCAACAACACACAATGGAGAAAAGAAAGCCTCTTCAATAAATGGTGCTGGGAAAACTGGAAAGCCACATGCAAAAGAATGAAACTGGACTACAGTTTGTCCCCTTGTACTAAAATTAACTCAAAATGGATCAAAGATCTAAACATAAGACCTGAAACAATTAAGTACATAGAAGAAGACATAGGTACTCAACTCATGGACTTTGGTTTTAAAGAGCATTTTATGAATTTGACTCCACAGGCAAGAGAAGTGAAGGCAAAAATTAATGAATAGGACTATATCAGACTAAGAAGTTTTTGCTCAGCAAGAGAAACTGATAACAAAATAAACAGAAAGCCAACTAAATGGGAAATGATATTTTCAAACAACAGCTCAGATAAGGGTCTAATATCCAAAATATACAAAGAACTCATAAAACTCAACAACAAACAAACAAACAATCTAATAAAAAAATGGGAAGAGGACATGAACAGACACTTCTCCCAGGAAGAAATACAAATGGTCAACAGATATATGAAAAGATGCTCATCTTCTTTAGTTATTAGAGAAATGCAAATCAAAACTGCAATGAGATACCACCTCACACCTGTTAGATTAGCTATTATTAACAAGACAGGTAATAGCAAATTTTGGAGAGGCTGTGGAGAAAAAGGAACCCTCATCCACTGTTGGTGGGAATGTAAAGTAGTACAACCATTATGGAAGAAAGTATGGTGGTTCCTCAAAAAACTGAAAATAGAACTACCTTATGACCCAGCAATCCCTCTACTGGGTATATACCCCCAAAACTCAGAAACATTGATATGTAAAGACACATGCAGCCCCATGTTCATTGCAGCATTGTTCACAGTGGCCAGGACATGTAAACAACCAAAAAGCCCGTCAATAGATGATTGGATAAAGAAGATGTGGCACATATACACTATGGAATACTACTCAGCCTAAGAAATGATGACATCGGAACATTTACAGCAAAATGGTGGGATCTTGATAACATGATACGAAGCAAAATAAGTAAATCAGATAAAAGCAGGAACTGCATTATTCCATACGTAGGTGGGACATAAATGTGAAACTAAGAGACATTGATAAGAGTGTGGTGGTTACGGGGGGAGGAGGGAAAGGGAGAGGGAAAGGGGGAGGGGGAGGGGCACAAAGAAAACTAGATAGAAGGTGACAGAGGACAATCTGACTTTGGGTGATGTGTATGCAACATAATTGAACGACAAGATAACCTGGACTTGTTATCTTTGAAGATATGTATCCTGATTTATTGATGTCGCCCCATTAAAAAAATATAATTATTTAAAAAAAATCTAGAATACATAAATAATTTCTACCACTCAAAAAAAAAAAAGCAATTTAAAATGGGCTAAGGACTTGTCAACTGAAGTTCATCACTGCCAATTCAACATCAACAGGAGTCCCAATTTAGGGTGTGATGTGTGGGAGAAACTTTATTCACTGAAAATAGCTCAGTTGTGAATCAGCTTGGCTGTGGAACAGCTCAGTTGTGATTACAATGCTGCTGTTCAACAGTATCAGTATTAAATAGCTCAAGCAAGTGTCCTGGGCTAGGTGGCTCCAGTGTTCCAGCTCTAGTATCAATGCTCAGCTGCAGGGAGACTGCTTCACTCCTCTCTGCTTCACAGAGACCGCTCTGGTTTACTCTGGTGTTACTGTTAGGTTGAGGTTCAGGACTCCTTTAAATCCAAAGCCCCTTTAAAATTAAAATTCCTTGCACCCAGCTTCCCACTAGGGCTCAAAGCAGAACATTCTCATCCCCCACTGTGAGGATGTAGGTAATGTGCTTGCTATTCTCTCTCTTAATGGCTTCTTGGCCTTCACTTTGATATGTAGCAAAAGTTTACCTTTGCAGGAATGTCAGGAAGCTTACACTGGGGAGGGACTTGACAATTAGGGAAATTTAAATCACAATAGCTGTTTGTAAAAGCCGAGCCACAGGCTGGGAGATGCTGTCTTCTAATACCTCAGCCCCCATCCTGAGGGCAGTGCAAACCTGTGGGAAGAGGGGGTACCGGCTTGCTTGAAGCAGCTGGAACCTTTGAATCAGCGCAGGCTTTCTTTTAGACAGTTGAGCTCAGAGCTGAACAATTTGAAGAACCTGTGATGCCTCTCCAATCCACATATGAAAAAATATTGCCTTGTACCTATAGAAGCAATGAGGTCAGCTGCTTTTTTCAAGACCCCTGACTAACCTATATAAACCCTGCTCCACCCTGGCTGCTTGGCTCAGTGGTAGAGCATCGGCCTGGTGTGTGGATGTTCCGGATTCAATTCCCGGCCAGGGCACACAGGAGAAGCACCCATCTCCTTCTCCACCCTTCCCCTTCTTCTTTCTCTCTGTCTCTATCTTCCTCTCCTGCAGCCAAGGCTCCATTGGAGCAAAGTTGGCCCCGGGCACTGAGGATGGCTCCATGGCCTCTTCCTCAGGTGCTAGAATGATTCCAGTTGCAACATAGCAATGGCCCACATGGGCAGAGCATCGCCCCCTAGTGGATATGCCAGGTGGATCCCAGTCGGGTGCATGCGGGAGTTTGTCTCTCTGCTTTCCAGTTTTTTACTTCAGAAAAATACAAAACAAAACAAAACAAGAACAAAAAAATCCTGCTTTGTTCCTCCCTAGGTCTTTCATTTGTCTTGGCCACCGGCAACCAGGCATTTTATAGAAATTTTCCTCTTGGAACGTACCAACCTTGTGTTTTCAGTTTGTCTCTCCCCATTATCTTATATGGGATAAGAGTATCCAGCTGGAGTCTTTTCAGTCTGACCTAGTCTGGGGTTTATAGCAACCTGCCAGTTGCCAAGGAAGATTGACAGTAGGCTTTCCTGCTCCCCAATGGACCTCCCCTAAATTTCAACCTTTCAGTTATAGCTTCGGTTCTGGTGTTATAGCTCTGGATAGGGAAATAGTCTTTGATGGAAATTGAAAGTGTGCTCCACCAACACAGAAAGAAGCAAGGCTGAGTTATAGAGAACGAAATTTGCACCATTGGTCCCAGATTGGCTAATTTATATGCAAATCAGGATTCCAAATCTTTACATTTTCATTGGTCCAAAAAGTACTGTTCTGATTGGTCAGAATAAAGTAATTCTGATTAACCAGTCAAGGTGCAAATGAAGATACAGCGGGGAAATGAAGATTAGACAGGGAAAGTCTCAAGGATAGTGATATCTTTATAAACCTAGCATCTTCTTTCTAAGGGTCAGCTCAGCCAGCAGGTATGATGTGCAGGAGGCAGGCAGCTCAATGCAGCTTTTTCCTGAGGCACAGAGAGCATGAGAAGCACCTGTTTAGCAATGACTACTAGATTCTGTTTATAAATTTAAGTCCAATTAACCAAGAGGAGACTTTTTGAGCATGTATATTTTTCCCGAGGTCAACAGACTTGAGTAGAGATTTCTCAAAAAAAGAAAGAAAAAGAAAAAACTATATATACATATACACATTTAACAAGGGTATGACTAGATTCTTATCATCAATAATTTTTAAGCAATTATAAATCTAAATACAATGAGATTCCACCTCCCACCTATTGGGATAGCTATAATTTTAAAAAATGTGCAGTTAGTGGGAATGCAAAATTGTGCAGCCATTATGAAAAATATTATGAAGCTTCCTTAAAAACTGAAAATAAAATCATCATATTATGCAGTAGTTCCACTCAGGGTATATATCTAAAATAATTGAAAACAGAATCCCAAAGACATATACGCTGGGGCAAAAGTAGGTTTATAGTTGTTTTTTGAAAAATAATGCAATAAGTAATAAATAATGATACAACTGTAAACCTACTTTGCCCCACCCTGTACTTGCACACCTATATTCACTGCAGCGTTAGTTGCAATAGCCAAGAGGATGAGGTCAACCCAAATGTCCAACAGAATAATAAATAAAGAAAATGTGCTATCTGCATACAATGAAATAATATTCATAAAAAGAATAAAATCATGACATATATACTTAAATGTTAATGAACATTGGAGACATTTAAGTGAAATAAGCAAGTCACAAAAACAGAGATGCTGCATGATTATAGTAAAACAGGGTGTATTAAGTAGTCAAACTTTATAACAGAAAGTAGAATGGTAGTTGCTAGGAGCTGGGCGATGAGAGAAAAAGAGTTTGTTTTCATTAAGTATAAAGTTTCAGTTTTGCAAGAAAAGGAGTTCTAGTGATTATACAGGCATAATATGTCTAATATAACTATTTTGGAACTTCATAGTCTATTGAAGACTTGGAAATTCCAGGGGAAGTTTTGAAAGGGGAATTGTGGTTAATTTTCGTCAATTTCAGCTCTTAGCACAGTAGCACCTAGCCACCCATCCTCCAGCTCCAGGGAGGTAGTCTTAAAATGTTTCTGAAGCAGATTGTACACAGCTTGTGAACTCCAGAGTGGGCAATCCTCCAAATATCAGGATCTGTGCTCTGATTGCTGATTGTACCTTCTGATTGCCTAGATGCAGACAAAGCTGGGCAAATATTGTTGCAATCCTCACCATCATTGTTGTAAGCTTTTCCCCCTCTGGCTGAAGCAACTTTCAGGGAATTTAAAGGGCTGGCACCTTACTTTGTTTATTTTATTTTTATCTTCTTCACATTTTAGGAGCTAGATATTTAAGAACAGGGACATTCAAAAGCCACTACAAATATGAGAGAATTAAGAAAATCACCAGGTATGCCCAGGGAAAGTCACAAGCTAAGAAAAAGTCCTGAGAAAATCTTAAGTTATAGTTCAAACTGATCTTTGCACTGAGACATCTTATTAAATTCAAAAAATACAAAATAAAAAAAGAGCAAACCCTGGGGGAGGAAAATTATTAAATCTTTAAGTTGCCTCATTATTTAAAAAACCCTGTTTTCAGCAAAAAAAAAATATATAAAAAAATGTATATATGCATATACAGTGTGTCCGTAAAGTCATGGTGCACTTTTGACTGGTCACAGGAAAGCAACAAAAGACGATAGAAATGTGAAATCTGCATCAAATAAAAGAAAAACTCTCCCAGTTTCATACCTATTCAGTGCAGTTCTATGTGGGCTCATGCACAGATTTTTTAGGGCTCCTTAGGTAGCTATCCCGTATAGCCTCTACAGACTCATCACTGACTGATGGCCTACCAGAATGAGGTTTCTTCACCAAACTGCCGGTTTCCTTCAACTGCTTAACCCACCGAGTAATGTTATTCCTATGTGGTGGCGCTTCGTTATAAATGCGCTGATATTCACGTTTCACTTTGGTCACGGATTCGAATTTAGCGAGCTACAGAACACACTGAACTTTCCCCTGTACCGTCCACATCTGGGCATGGCCATGGGCTGCTCCGCTGTATACACGGTGTTACATCATCATCTCTGCATGCGCACATGCTGTCACATCATCCTACAGAAACTGGGAGAGTTTTCCTTTTATTTGGTGCAGATTTCACATTTCTATCGTCTTTTTTTGCTTTCCTGTGACCGGTCAAAAGTGTACCATGACTTTACGGACACACTGTATATATACACACACATATATAACGATATATATATCACATCACACACTATATATATCAAACTATATATATATGTCAAGGCACACAAAGATATAAGAAAGTATAGCCCATTCAAAGAAAGAAATAATCAATGAAATTGTCTTTAGAAATGTCAGTTGGTGGACTTACTAGACTAACATTTTAGATCAGTTTTCTTAAAGATGCTCAAATAGAAAAAAGAATCAAGAGGAAAATCTGTAGCTAAAAAAGTATAATAAATGCAATGAAAAATCCACTAGACAGATTCAATAGCTGATCTAAAAGAGCAGGAAAAATAATACCAGCAAAGTTAAAGATAGAACAATAGATATTATTGAGTCTAAGAAATAGAAAGAAATAATGATTGAAAAAAAGTAAACAGAACCTAAGAAAACAGTGGTGCACCATTAATATCATTAAATGGACTAACACAGACATTGTGGGCTCACAGAAGAAAAAAGAGATTAGGGCAGAGAGGTTATTTGAAGAATTCACGGTTGAAAATGGTCCAAGTTTGATGAAAGATGTAAACATAAACAAGATACCCAACAGACTTTAGGCAGTATAAACTTACAGAGACTCACACCAAGGTATAACTGGAAAACAAACCAAATTCGTGGTTACCCACCACTCTTAATGTCAATAAAAAGAGAAATGGACGAAGTATGCATGAGGTGTGTCTTTAATTAGAAATTGCGGCAACTTGAGAAGGCAGGTGATTCCAGTCCAAAAGAACTACCTTAACATTCTCCCGGTGGTGGTGGTTTTTATAGGATTCAGGGGTTGTCAGTAATAGCTTAAGGGGCAAAGAAAAAAAAAAGTGGACCCTGGCCAGTTTGCTTAGTGGTAGAGCATCAGCATGGTGTGTAGATATCCTGAGTTTGATTCCCAGACAGGGCACACAGGAAAAGTGACCATCTGCTTTTGCACCCTTTCCCCCCCTTCTCTCTCTTTTTCCCTTCCCCTCCACAGCTATGACTCGATTGATTCAAGCATGTTGGCCCCAGGCACTGAGGATTAGTTCCATGGAGCTTCCTCCTCACTAAAATAGCTTGGTTGTGAGTGTGACCCCACATGGGCAGAGCATCAGCCCCAGATGGGAGTTGCCGAGTGGATCCCATTTGGGGAACATGCAGGAATTTGTCTCTATATTTCCCCTCTTCTCAACTTGGAAAAAAAAAAGGAAAACATTCCATGTAGTTAGCCACATAACAATATGCAGGAGATGGAGGTTCAGCTGCAGGAATGTCTCCTCTGCAAGTTTTTTTGTTGTAACACAGACAATCAATCAGCATGGTCCTATCTTGTGTCCTTGATAAATCTTCAAGACAGTGGGGGCAGGTGTCTCCCGGGAACATTTTGGACCTGGAACCTCTGAATTGTCTAGGAAAAGACTCCTTGTTTTCTTAGGATACAAAGTAAAGATTTAAGATTGGTGAACTAAATTTCTAATTAATTTATAGGCCTTGACTTCACAGTAAATCCTGTGGCTAGGCTA
The DNA here is from genome assembly GCF_036850995.1 of Saccopteryx leptura. Classification (NCBI taxonomy): domain Eukaryota; kingdom Metazoa; phylum Chordata; class Mammalia; order Chiroptera; family Emballonuridae; genus Saccopteryx; species Saccopteryx leptura. Next base: position 174,048,996 of record NC_089504.1, on the reverse strand, counting down.
TTACAACAACTATTGGGATTTAAACTCCCCTAATTATCTGGTCCCTTCCCAATATAAGGTTTCCCCAACATTCCTGCAAAGGTAAACTTTTTGCTACATTTTGCATCATTTCAAAAAGAAGTAAAAGCCCAGGAGCCATTAAAAGAGAATAGCAAGCAGATTAGCCATTTCCTAACCTTTACATATTTCGTACAACTAAAAGCTACTATTACTGAGTGCGAATGTTACAAATTTCTCATTTTTGGACTCCCCTATCAAAGGCATATGAATGTTCACACTGTTCAATGTCAAAGAATCTTGAAAGCAGTAAGAGAAAAGAACTTATCATATATAAGGATGTCCCAATAAAATCATGGGAAGATTTTTCATCAGAAGCCCTGGATGCAAGAAGGAAGTGAATTGACAAATTCAAAGTGGTGAAGGAAAATTCAGTGTCAGCTGAGAATCATGTCAGGCTAAAGCGTCCTTCAAAACTGAGGAGAAATTTAAAACATACCCAGATACACAAAAGTTGGGGGACTTTGTCTCCCCCCAAAGAAATGCTAAAGGGAGTTTTCCGACCAAAATGCAAGGATACTAGATAGCAACTTGAAGTTGTATGAATAAATAAAGATCTCTTATATGGGTAAATACATAGACAATTATAAGCTAATTTTATTGTGACTTGATTTGTAACTGCTTTTTGTTTCTACATGATTTAAAAGACAATACATAAAAATACAATTAGTTTGGACACAAACTCTAAAAATAAAATTTTATGTCATCAATAACTGAAGGGGAGGGGATAGAAATATGTAAAAGCAAAGCATTTTTTTTGGATAACATTGATGCTAAGCTGGTATAAATTCAAATTAGAGTATTATAACTTTGGGATGTTAAATGTAATCTCCTCAGTAACCATAAATAACTATAGAATATACACAAAGGAAATGAGAAGGAAACTATTGTGTTTTGCTGCCAAAAATCAACTAAACACAAAAGAAGAGAATAATGCAGTGTCAATGTAAAAAACTTCCAAACCTCTAACAATTTTTATGAGTTTATTTGAGCCAAACTGTCAACAATTTCTGGGAAGCAAAGTCTCAATGAGTTGGCAAAATGTTCCAGAAAATGCAGTTCACCACTTACTTCATACATCAGAATCAAAGGGGAAGCCCTAAGGGAGTTACATGAAATTGATTAGTGATAGATTAGGGAGGTGGAAGAAAGCATAACAGAAATCTCTGGGTTGGGTAGAAAGTAAAAGTGTACATGCTGAAACTTCTTTTACATAGGCAGTAACAAGACAGTTAACAGTAATGGTTCATATAACAATAACTAGGGGGTCTATTAGCTTCTGTTCTGGAGGAATGTCTAACCTCCATACATTCCAAAGGCATGTTATCAGGTACATTATCGTAGAAGCAAAAGACAACATACAGGCTTGAGTAAAAGCAAGCACTGTCCTTTGTTTAGAGAAAGTTCTTCCCTAGGACATGATTACCACCATGAACTGCTTCTAGTTAGAAAGGTTTGATTTAGACCATCCTGTGTTTACCTTAGTTCCCCAAGTTCACAAGGCCATTATGTAGGCGTTCCCTGAGCTTGTCAGGTTAAGTTAGTGGCCACATCTTGATTTATTAAAAAAAAAAATATATATATAATATATATATTATCCACAGCAAGAGAGGAGGCAGGGGGATATAAGTCATATAGAAATAAATAGAATACAGAAAGAAGAATGTTTCTCCTTACCAGTCATTATTTTAATGTTAATGGATTAAATTTTCCAAACATAAAACAGAGATTGGCAGAATAGGTTAAAGCAAAACAAAAAAATGATCAAACTATCTGCTGTCTGCAAGAGACTCACGTAAGATCTAAGGACATGCATAGATTGAACATGAATGGCATAAAAAAAGCTGTTCCATGCAAATAGCAACCAATAGGATTAGAAATGGTTACACTAATATCAACAACTATAGATCTTGCAATAAAAAAGGTTTAAAAAGGCAAAGACAGCAATCCTGGTGTTGGTTAAATAAATTTGTAAATATGATATATATGTTTGGTTGCTATAGTTTGCATTGGGTGTGTGGGACAGACTGTAAGCAGGCAGGGTCATTATAGCCTAAGGTTTAGTGTTTTTTTTTTGTTTGTTTTTTAATAAATAAATTTTTATTAATTTTAATAGGGTGACATCAATAAATCAGGGTACATATATTCAAAGAAAACATGTCCAGGTTATCTTGTCATTCAATTCTGTTGCATACCCATCACCCAAAGTCAGATTGTCCTCCGTCACCTTCTATCTAGTTTTCTTTGTGCCCCTCCCGTCCACCCTACCCCTCTCCCTCCTTCCCTCTCCCTAGCTCCTGTAACCACCACACTCTTGTCCATGTCTTAGTCTCATTTTTATGTCCCACCTATGTATGGAATCCTGCAGTTCTTGGTTTTTTCTGATTTACTTATTTCACTCCGTATAATGTCATCAATATCCCACCATTTTGTTGTAAGTGGTCCAATGTCATCATTTCTTATGGCTGAGTAGTATACCATAGCATATATGTGCCACATCTTCTTTATCCAGTCTTCTATTTTTTTTTTTTTTAACAGTGGTTAAAGCCTTTAAGCAAACTCTTGGCCAATACAGCAAGAATCTATAAATGAGTAGTGTCCTTAACATGTTCACCAAGTCCAAGTTGGCCCCAACACCATGCCAAATCCCTGAAAAATGCAACCCAACCCCAGTTCAGTCTGTTAAGAGCTGTCACTAGGAGCAGGAGTCCAGGACAAGTTCACCTCCAGGAAAAGTCCGTATGGCACTGGAATTGTTGTCACAATTCTATACTTTGCAGCTCACGTCCAAGTCCCAATGACTGCTGCTTCTAGCTGGTAACGATTCAGGTAGACTGGAAAAGCCATCTGCAGCATGTGTGGAGATGGAGCTTCTGTTCTCCTCTGGCCTAAGGCTTAGTTTTAAAACTAAGCCTTTCCCACCCTTTAAATACTAAGATCTTTTCAACACTAAGCTTTTCCCCACACCCTTGACCAGACATGGTCAACATACAGCCCGCGGGCCAAATCCTGCCTGCATAATGAGTTTATGTCGCCCATGATTAAATTTTTAATATTCTCCGCTACTTTAAAATCTTAGCTACTCAGAAGCGGAAGCGTCTTTGATTATTGGAAATCGAGATGTTTAAGAAGATAGTGATACGCAGAAAAGAATTCCATGTGTGACTAATCTAGAGTTAACTTTCAATAATTGGTCAAATGGATTTGCCACACTTCTTTATTTTTTAAAAAAAATTCCATTATAAAGATTTACAACTTTTGTACTCATCTGTACTTGATATGAACTGTTTAACAGTGATGTGAAACCCACATTCTTTAGGCAAAGTTTACCAGTGCGCACCCAAAATCAAACAATTTGTTATTTTTTAGGCAAGTGTTGGGCAGATAAAATATATTATGCTCACTTTGTTAAAGATGGTGCTGCCCAAGTGAGGCCGTTGCCCAGGTGATATTAATGTGTGTTGGGGATCGTTGTAACCTGGGGCTTGGTTTTGGGATTAAGCCTTTCCCACCCTGTTTGATGTGGGGTGGTACAATCCAATCATGCCTCAGAGAAGTGACATTGTATTAGAGACTTCCCTATTTTGTATATTGGATTAGAGATTGTGAAGCTACAATATAAAATGGGGACAGAACGAGAGTTTTCCCTCTTGGTTCCTGGGATGATTAGCATGAGAGAGCAGAGGTAGCAGAGCAGAGAGCAGAAAGAGGCCATGTGGCCAGGAGAAGCAGCCAAGATGGCAGAGTGCTGAGTGAGATGCCAGTTTGTGTAGTGTTTGTATCTGGGATAAGGAAGGAGATGGGGAACTGAGGAGAATAAGGCTGGTGAGCTAGAAACCTTTGATTCTAGGAAACTCGGATAAGTCAGTGGCTTTGTGAGCACTGAATGTGAGTGGGTTTTGGAGCCCAGTTTGTGTTTTTACTTGCCCGCTGGGTGCAAGCTAGGATTAAAGACTATGGCCCACCAGTTTGTGGCTCCGTTGTTTCTTTACCGACTGTCTGAATCCAATGCGAACCTGCATGGGCCAGGCTGCTCTGATGGTGGCCCTGGCTTCTGGCTTTACAGCAAGTATGCTGAATCAAGTGGCATTGTAGCATAGACAATAGCTGCAGTTGATAACTGAAAACGTGTCCAGGCTGTTTGTAAAACAAAATAATTGTTTTATTTGTGATATAACCCCTTCAAGCTCATTCTATTAATTAAATAGTTTTGATTGTGATACAGTTTGGATATTTATATGGTATGTAATTATATTTTTATTAAAATATATTTTTATTAAAATAATATTGTATATTAAAACTTTTTTAGTCACATTTATTCATAAACAAATTACATAATAAAATTTTGTTTACTTAAACATACTGTTTTTGTATTTAACGTTTTTTAATTTTAATATTTCATCCAGCCCATGAAAAAAGTTTTCTTTCTAATCTGGCCTGAGGCAAAAACTGTTGGCCACGCCTGCCCTTGACTGTTGTATTATGTGGGGTGGTGCACTCTCATGAGGAATCCCATTATGCCTCAGATGAGTGACTTTGTATCAGAGACTTCCTTGTCTGTATATTTGTAAGGCCAGGAGCCGCCATCGTGGCCATTCACATGCAGGTTCGCATTGGATTCGGACAGTCGGTAAAGAAACAGCGGAGCCAAAAGCTGATGGGCCATAGCCTTTAATCCTACCTTGCACCCGGCGGGCAAGTAAAAACATACACTGGGCTCCAAAACCCAGTCACACTCAGTGCTCACAAAGCCACTGACTTATCCGAGTTTCCTAGAATCAAAGGTTTCTAGCTCACCAGACTTATTCTCCTCAGTTCCCCATCTCCTTCCTTCTCCCAGATACAAACTCTACACAAACTGGCATCTCACTCAGCACTCCGCCATCTTGGCTGCTTTTCCTGGCCTACTCCACGTGGCCTCCTTTAGCTGCTGGCTCTACTCTCTCCGCTCTCTCATGCTAACCTCAGGAACCAAGGGCCGAGTCCCGTTCTGCCTCCCTTTTATAGTGTAGAAATCCAAACCCTTAATCCAATATACATAATAGGGAAGTCTCTAATACAAAGTCACTTCTCTGAGGCATGATAGGATTGTACCGCCCTACAGCAAAAAGGGTGGGAAAGGCTTAATCCCAAAACCAAGCCCCAGGTTACAACGATCTCCAACACACATTAATATCACCTGGGCTACTGCCTCCTCGTGTTATCTTTAACAAAGTGAGCATAATACATTTTATCCGCCCAACAATCCACCCCTATGCTCACTTTACTACCCACAATTTACATCACCAGCATTCCTGTGCAAGGAAATTAGAACATTACACAGATTACAATAGCAAAAATCATACAGTTTCAACAATTACAAAGGTACACTTCACCAGTCTCTGAGCACTTTGCCCAAAGCGCAAAATGTCCTCGGCCTTCTTCCTAGCCATGGGAAAAGCTTCCCGGGGCAGGGGAGCACTTCCAGCAAAGCCACCCCCCACCCCCATCAGGGTATTTCACATTGTCCAAAATCCATAATCCGTAAGTCCATCCAACAAAGGAGCCAATGCCCACTCCGGTCGTAGTCCAGGAAATCAGTCCACGCACATAGGGCGTCAGCCAACCCCCTCATCCCTGCCGTCCTCGCAGGTCTTACACTGTCCCAAAGAGGAGCACGTGGCAATGGCAGTCAGCATTTCCATCTCTGCTCCGAAAAGCATGTCCAGGCCTATGTCCCAAAATCGCAGACCTACCGGGGCCATAGTAGGTGCTCCTTCCAGCTGGGCTCTCATCTTACGGAAACTGCGGATTGCAACTCCAGCCCAATTCTCCTCATCCTCCAAAGAGGTACTGGAAACATCAGCTCCTGCTGCCGGGCTCGAACCCTGGGCTGCTGCCACCTTCTGCTCTGCAGACCTTGCAGCTCCGGACCGGCCTCAGCTTCAGCCTCAGCCCCGGCCTCCTGCCGCTGCTGGCTCTCTGCAACATCCAGGGCAAGCTGCAACTCACGAACCTCTGAATCCTCCTCCAGCGTTTGCTCCATTTCCAGGCAAATCTCGAACACCTGGTTGGCCTCCTCCAGTGCTTCCTCCAGCTCCAGGGTCAACATCGGTTTCTCCTGCGTTTGCTCCATCTCCTTCCACTGCTCGGTTTGCAGGTCCCGGACAGCCTCTTCCACAGAGCTTTCAGTTTCCTCACGCATGGCTGTAAAAGTCAGCCAGCCTACAATCCCCAAAAGGACAGCCATGGGGAACCCTAACACTAGCCAGTCCTCTACTCCACTGCTCAAAGGCTCCTTGCCGATCTGTATCGAATCCTGCCACAGACTACGCCAAATGTAAAGCCAGCAGGCAGGGCCGGGGCCACTATCACAGCAGCCTGGCCCATGCAGGTTCGCATTGGATTCGGACAGTCGGTAAAGAAACAGCGGAGCCAAAAGCTGATGGGCCATAGCCTTTAATCCTACCTTGCACCCGGCGGGCAAGTAAAAACATACACTGGGCTCCAAAACCCAGTCACACTCAGTGCTCACAAAGCCACCGACTTATCCGAGTTTCCTAGAATCAAAGGTTTCTAGCTCACCAGACTTATTCTCCTCAGTTCCCCATCTCCTTCCTTCTCCCAGATACAAACTCTACACAAACTGGCATCTCACTCAGCACTCCGCCATCTTGGCTGCTTTTCCTGGCCTACTCCACGTGGCCTCCTTTAGCTGCTGGCTCTACTCTCTCTGCTCTCTCATGCTAACCTCAGGAACCAAGGGCCGAGTCCCGTTCTGCCTCCCTTTTATAGTGTAGAAATCCAAACCCTTAATCCAATATACATAATAGGGAAGTCTCTAATACAAAGTCACTTCTCTGAGGCATGATAGGATTGTACCGCCCTACAGCAAAAAGGGTGGGAAAGGCTTAATCCCAAAACCAAGCCCCAGGTTACAACGGATCTCCAACACACATTAATATCACCTGGGCGACTTCCTCCTCGTGTTATCTTTAACAAAGTGAGCATAATACATTTTATCCGCCCAACAATATTGGATTAAAGGTTTTGTTTTCTACACTATAAAATGAGGCAGAGGAGCCCATGCTGGGGGAGAGCAGAGAAAGGCCATGTGGAGTAGAGGAGAAGCAGCCAAGTTGGTGGAGTGCTAAAGGAGAAGCCAGTTTGTGCAGTTTGTGTAAAGAGAAGGAGATGAGGAACAGAGGTGAATAAGGCTGGTGAGGTAGAAACTGTGAGTCTAGGAAACTCAGAAAAGTCAGTGGCTTTGGGAGCCCTGAATAGAAAGGGAAGTGTTTTCCCACTGTGTGTATTTCTTGCCCCCCCGGGTGCAAGCTAGGATTAAAGCTAATGACCCACAAGTTCTTGGTTCCGTTGTTTCATTACCGTCTGTCCGAGTCTAATGCGAACCTGCATGGGCCAGGCGGCTGTGATGGTGGCCACGGCTACTGGCTTTACACCTGGTATGTAAGTATGATCCTTTACAGAAGGTGAAACAGGGGTGGAGATTCAAGAGCTAACTCTGCTGAAGCAGATGCTTCATGCCAGTTAAGTTTTCCTTTTCTGCATTCAGCTCACTACCTGCCTAAATGTTTTTGCTAGTAATCAGCATGTGCTTGGTGGGATTGGGGAGTGGGTGGAGAAGTTAATCTTAAAACCAAACAAAATCTAATTAAGAAAGCAAATGTGTATGGCAGAAGGGGAAGAATAAATGCTAAAGCTAAGTGCAAATCTGTGAAATGGAGCTGAGCGCTCTACTTCCAGGACACTTCGGCCTGGCCTCTCGAATTGCATTTTCACCACCCATGCTACAGTCCTCAGCCTACCAAACCATGGAGTCTAATGGCTGGAACTCCACATCATTTATTTCTACCTCAGACTCTGCAGGCAGTGATAAATAGTGGGTAGACAAATTAAGTTCTTCAGAGCAACTTCAAAGCAACCCTCTAGAATTGACATCAATGATTAAAGTCTAGCATTTTTTATTCAACAAAAAGATACTGCTTTCAAGACATACTGGCAAATAATTTCTAACAACACTATTTAGAGACTGGAAGCTAGCAACTATTGATATCGCTGTGGTACAAAATACAAAAGCAATTAAAAATTCCATCCAAGATTCCCAACACCCACTATTTGACTCTGCTGACACTAAAAATAGTAGTCAGTTCCAAATCAATCTTTTTTATTCTACACTGAAAAAGCAGTCACAATGGCCTTATCTAAAACCCATCATGAGAGAATTAGCCCAGAAGCTTGTTGGATTATAACTGCTTAGTGAAGCAGTCTGGTGTATCTTTTGTTATTCTAAGGAAAACCTGGAACTGAAGGTAAAGAGAAGACTAAAGGTCAGTTGATTAGAATATTGTCTGGAAGCACAGAGGTTGCCAGTTCAATTCCTGGTCAGGGTACATACAGGAACAGATTGATGTTTCCCTCTCCCTCTCTCTCTCTCTCTCTCTCTCTCTTTCTCCCTCTCTCCCTCCCTCTCTCCCCCTTTCTCTCTTTCTAAAATCAACCAGTTAAAAAGTTTTTTTAAAGGGAAAATTATAGGAGCTCAAAACCAAGCAAACAAGTAGCCAAACATGCAGCCAAGATCTAAAAGATTTGCCACAGGCTACAGGTATGAGAGGACAGAAATGCCCTGGCAGCTCCAGGGTGTTTAGTGCTGGTCTGTTTCTTAAAAGCACCCTCATCTCCTCCAGTAACAAATCTTCTGTAGTTTTTTTCCCCAGGTTCTGGGTTAAGATTGTCTGAATTCACTTTTGACCCTAAAGAAAACTAATTGTGTGACCTAGGGAAAGTATTATAATTAACTTGTCTGTGTCTCAGTGTGTTATATGTAAAATGGGAATAATAAACTCAATATGATTATTACATGGTAGTACAATGTATATAAAGAAAACTTTATACTTGCCATATAGTAGGCCTAGTAAATTTTAGCTATTATGATTTTATTAATATTGAGAAATGGGAGCTGAGGTAGAGTGGTAAGGTCAATCATATCACTTTAGGCTTGATTCATATCTGTTTCCCATTGAATTGATTATCTAACTTTCCCTGAGCTTCAGCTTTCTTAAAAGTTAAGTGGAGCTATGATCTGCTCTTCAAAATTATTTTAAACAGTGATTATGTTAGTATATGTAGGCTCTTGAAAGAAAAAGAATAAATAATATTACCTATTAATGTTAGTAAAAATTTCTATTTTAAACATAGATTTACTTATATATTTTAGCTTTGTTTTTGTGGAGGTATATTTATTCAGAAAAAAAATAATATACTTTCATAGTAAGATGATTTGTAACCTCTAGATATTTAGACATTTGAATATTTATTGTTTTAGCCTAAGCTTGTTAATGTTTGTGGGTAGGTAGGGGTATTTGCTAACTTGAAATTAATATTTAAATGATAGCTGTTAAAAGAAAAACAATATCTAACTAGACCAGTGGTTCTCAACATTTACTGCTCATTAATTCTATTGGGGAACTTTAAAAACTACCAATGTCTGGGCCTTACTCCTTCATCTCTTAGGATTCTAATTTAATGGTTCAACCTGTGTTCTGGGATTTGTATTTCTGTTTTAATTCTATAGGGGTATGAATTATTGGACTTGTAAACCAACCAGTGGGTCTCGAACATTCATATGCATCAGAATCAGCCAGAAGGCAGGCTATTAAAATACAGATTTCTGGGCCTGTCTTAACAGGGTTTTTATTCACTAGGTCTGAGGTGTGATCCAAGAAGTCACATTTCTAACATGATTCCAGGGGTGCTTATGCCACTGGTCTGGGGATCACACGTTGGAGACCATAGAACTGAATCAATAATACTTAAACTTTTTAAAGTGGTAAAACTTCTTTTTAATCATTAGGAATACTATTAATTTTCTTTACCCACCAAAAATATATGTAAACAATAGTCCCCCTTTTATCACAGTTTCACTTCCTGCTGTTTCAGGTTCCCCCAGCCAACTGTGTTCTGAATATATTACATAGGAAATCCCAGAAATAGACAGTTTACAAGTTTAAAATAGTGTGCTGTGTAGCACGACAAAATCTGGCAGAACTTACACCGTTAGCCTGGGACATAAATCATCCCTTGTCCAGCATTTATAGGCTGCAGACACTCCCACCCATTAGTCATTTAGTAGCCACCTAGGTTATCAGATCAGCTGTCCAGGTATGGCAGTGCTTGTGTTCAATTAACCCTTATTTTAGTTATTAATGGCCTCAAAGCATGAGGATAGCACTTGCAGGCAATTTGGATATTCATGAGAGGCTGTAAAATGCTTCCTTAAGTGAAAAGGTGAAAGTTGTTGACTTAATATGGAAAGAAAAAAAATCATATCCTGAAGTTGCTATAATCTAAGGTAAGAAGTACTCTTCTATCATAAAATTGTGACAAAGGAAAAGAAATCCATGTTAGTTTTGCTGTTACATCTCAAAATATAAAACTGAAAGCCATAGCATGAGTTAAATGATTAGTTAAGATGGAAAGGCATTGAACATTATCATAAACATGTCTGTATAGGAAAAAAGATAGCATATACAGGGTTCAGTACTAGCTATGGTTTCAGACATCTACTAGGGGTTTTGGATTATATCCCGTATGGATAAGGGGGCTACTGTACACTTACAATATCACATACAATTTCACAGATTACACAAATTTACTGAATTCATCCATTGAACTTTTAGGAGTTCCAACATTTGAGGTTACAACCATCAAGTCAAAGAATTTCTGATGTTATCATCTGTTAGTTTAAGGCATTGTACTTGGTGTTGAAAGATCATAGTGAAATAAATACACATTGTTTTAGCCATTAGGGAACTTAATTTTTGTATGATTTCTGGCATGAAAAGTTTTTTTGCATTTACAAACTCTTTTCAGTATATTTTTAAACTTGTAGTAATAGCATAAACACAGAATCTTAAAAAAATATTTCAAAAGACTTACCTATTATGATACTATATATTTTGATGTTACTGGTAAGTAAATTTAGAACAAGTTAATAGCAGATGGTAAAAGTTCAGTACACAAGGCACACATAGATATAGATAGGTATTATAAATACTTGCCATATATTTTGGACCCTGATGCTTTATAAATGTTATGTTGAAATATACTCAATAATGGTACTACCAATATGATGTGATAATAAATTTCAAGATAATTTGATCTATAAAGAGGAGTCTTAGTTGTAAGATTTAGTATGTTCAGCAAAATGTAATTGCCTGGTTAAAGAAAGGCACCTGCTGATGAAGAGTTAATTAGATAGTCATGTTCTACAAGGACAGCTAGCTCCGCTTCATAGAGCTATACAAATTACTATTTTTGAGCTTGATAAATTTTTCTTTGTTCATTTAGCTTTTAACTTTTAACAGTACCTATTTCAAGTATCACAATCACTATCTCATGTATTTATATTCCTTTTATTATTGTTATTTTTTAACTTTAGAAACAAAAGATTTATTTCATGCAGCTTCATGTACTCTTTTGGTTCAACCTGACTGAGTCATTCAAAGGCAAACTGAAGATCACAAAAAGCATTGCCAGAAATGCCAGTTCTAGGTTCTGGTTTTGTTTTCATTTTAATTATTGCTACTCTGCCAACTTAATGTAGAACAGATTCACAATTCATTTTCTATACTTTGAAGAATGCTAAGACATAATGTATTTTTTATTTTTACTGCACTTTAAAATTTTTTATTTAAAAGCTATTTTAAAATAAACATTTTATTTATTAGAACATATGAAAGAATGAGTTAATGAATAAACTCTTTAAAGACAAATAGAAATCTTAAATGAGGCTTAATTCATCCTCTGAAAACGAGAAAAGAGATTTCCTTTACCTACATTTTCTCAAAGCATTTAGCTTAGAAAACCTGTAAAATAATTGTAAGGACTTTCACATTTCTTCAAAATGTTTCTGAATTCTTTGGAAGTCTAAATGGGCCTATTGTAAGCTGGCTTTTTGTCAACTTTATAACCAAGAAAGACCTTCCAAAGCACCTGGCACTACCCCTTTGAAATGTACACATCAAGGGAGATGACAGCCCTGACTCCCAGTTTCTGTGACAGGGTGGGAACTAACCCCCCTGCCAATTTTCTCCCAAATTGCAAAGCTACCTTCTGTCTTAAGCATATGAGAATGTGTTTCTCCTCTGCATTAAACCAATTAGCTAACACAAATGGTCACCCCAATTACCAGGTAAATTTAGGATGAAGTGTGTGACAAATGGTGCTGTCAATTTCTCTTACTTAAAGATTAGTTATTGTTTATCTTGACAGCATGTCTGTAATGGATTATGTCTCCTTGATTATATAAATGGATGAGGCTTCTTTGTCTTTGCAAACTCTCACCACAGTGATTTTCAAACTTTTTTATCTTATGACACATGTCAACTAATTATTAAAATTCTGAGGCACACCTCAAAATATATTTTTTGCCAATCTGACAAAAAAATAGGTATGATTTTTATTCATTCACACTGAACTGCTATTCATGGTGTTGGTTGTTTTCACTTTTTTTTTGACAATCTAAGGGAAGAGAGGTTGGGCCCTAGACTAAATAGTCAGGAATTGCAGGTTTTAAATATTTTTATGGCACACCATTTGAAAATCGCTGTCTTAACACATTGCCTAGTTTGGCATCACATCCTGGTTAATTGTGTATTCAGTGATAAAAGTGTTTGCTACCTTTGTGGAGAGGATTTCTGGGTTGAAAGAAGATTGTATTTTTAAATTATTTTTCCTAGTAATTTTTAGTATAAGCAAGCATATTAGCCTTGGCATTTATAACCTAGAGGTTATAGAAGAAAGTACTATACAGCACCTCTGATATTTCAGTGATCTAAAGGTCTTGATACAGACCTTATAAAATAACGGTTGAGTACCTGCACACTAAACACAGACAAACTTCCCATAACCACAGGGGATTTGTTTATATATTTGACCAACAGCAAGCCACTTTAAGACAACGCATCAATCCCAGTTTCTCTTGACAATGTCTTTAAACCTTAATTTAACAATTATTATCAATCTCATTACAAAGGTTATTTGAACTGAGATGAACTGTGTTGCTGAACCAAAGAAATAAATGCTCAAAGTACACATATAATGATGTCCCAAAGCCTTTTCAGACTTTAGAGGTCTCTGAATGAGAGAACATTTTGAAATGTTGTGTGACAGAATTTCAGAAAATAATACCTAAAAGCAGGTGCGTTTCAAATATTTTTTGTAGGAATATGGAATTTAAGTCTATACCACTAACCAAAAAAGAAAAATCATTGTATTTTCAATAGATAGGGAGAAGGAAGGACAAGTGAAATTGCTTAATAGCAAATGGGAAACTGTATTTTAATAAACCATTCAAAATATGAAAAATCAACATGGTATGGCCAAAATAAAGTGTTTTTATTTTCCAAAAAGTATGGAATAGTTTCTAGGGAAACATGGGAGCCCAGGTATGCACATAAATACTTGTCTCCACTCCCACGCCAGGAGCACCCTCCAAAGAAATGACCCAACAAAATTTTAGAAAAGGAGAAACTGCCCTAACTATGGAAATTGGCAAAGATATCAAAATAATATAATGTTTTGGATGATAGAAGATAGAAGGTAGAAAAGACTAGGTTAAGCCTGAAACCATTAATGTATTTCATTCTCTTTACTGGAAATTACTTCTGAGGATTCTAGACCAACAAATATGCTTTGTATTGCAGCAAGCAAGGGCTAGAGGCAGAACTGGTTTCTGAATTCCATTAAAAGAGTAATATAATCTGAGGGTTATATTGACAGTTCCACATACTTACATACTTACATAAGTTTGGTCAATTTTTACTTGAAACCAGCCGAGTTCTGTCTGAGAGTCAGCTACACTAGTCAAAGAGCATGGAGAGAGGAAGTGGCAGGGTTGCAGTGAATCAGATGATGTCATTAATAAAGGGAGTACAGGTCTCCATTGACAAGAAGATTGAAATTTATGTTCAGTGATATTAGACAATGAATTTTAATAGCAGTTTTAATAGTAGAGATACAGCAAATCTATCATGACTTATTGGCAGATGACAGAACTGTCAATCTGAAAGATTCAGTTGAAAAATGACATATAGTAACAGTTTAAAAAGATCACACTAAAATATACAAAAACATATAGCTTGTATAAATAACTACATAATTTTTACAGCTTTATTAAGATAAAATTTACATATAACATTATGTAAATTTAAGGTGGAAAGTGTGACATGACACACTTACATACTGCAAAATAATTACCACAATAGAATTAGTTAACACCTTTCTCACCTTACATAATTATCTTTTTGTTTTTAAGAGTGAGAACATTTATGATTTACTCTCTTAGAGACTTTCAAGTACTATGTAATGAAGTATTATTAACTATAGTCACCATACCGTACACTAGATCCCCAAAATTATTCATCTTATAAGTGGAACTGTGCACCTTTTGACTAACATCTTCCCCATTTCCCACCATCCTCCAGCCCCTGGCAGCCACCATTCTATTCTGTTTCTATGAAATGGGCTATTTTAGACTCCACATATAAATGAGATGGTATTGTATTTGTCTTTCTCTATCTCCCTTATTTCACTTAGCATAATGCCCTCAGGGTTTATCCATGTTATCAATAACATTCTAGTTTGTGTGTGGGGTGTGTGGGTGTAACTTCTTACTTGATTTATCTGTAGGTAGACAATTAGGCTATTTCTATAGCTTGGCTATTGTGAATAATGAAGCAATGAAAAGGGGAAGGCAGTTAGCTATATCTTTGAGATACTGCTTTAATTTCTTTCCAATATACACGCAGAAGTGTGATTAGTAGTTCTATTTGTAATTGCTTAAGGAACCACCAGCTCCATACTATTTTATATAGTGGTTGTACAAATTTACATTTCTGCCAATGGTGCACAAGGGTTCCCTTTTTTCCACATCTATAACACTTGTTTTCTCCTTTCTTTTTGATAAATGCTATTCTAACAAGTATGAGATTGTTGGGGACTGAATAAATAAACAGGGTATTTTTGCAATCTGGACAGAGGTGCTGGGCCCAAACCCCACCTCACCTGCCTAGTTAACAAAGAGCTACACCTGATTCTCATTTGTCTCACCCATGTTCTCTGGAGGAGGCTGGAAGCTAGTTTCTTATTAATGTAAAGTAGATTTGGATGGTATGGTGGGGGTTGTCTTTGAGTTGCCTTGGAAACTTAATTGAATTGCTGATGGACCACATTTTTTCTATGAATAAAAGTAAATGTGTTTCTTCTGGTAGCAGGCACGTTACAGCTCAGGAACAGTAGAGACTGTTTGCCGTGGCATCCTCCTGAACCCATCTGTGTATGTATGTGTGTATGTATGTGTGTGTGTATGTATATATATATCCTTAAGTCCCTGTCTATCATTTATTTCAATTCCATACCTTTTCCCATTCAAAGATCCTGTAATAGACTCATCGTGGCTGGACCATGACATGAGATGATCCTGCATGGTGGTTTTGATTTGCATTTCCTTGATGATGAGTGATATTGAGGCTCTTTTCTTGTACTTATTTGCCATTTGTATGAGTTCTTTGGAAAAATGTGTTTTCTGTTTCTCTAAGGTTTAATTGAATTGTTTGTTTCTTACTATTGAGTTGTATGAGTTCCTTACACAATTTGGTTTTCAACTCCTTATCCAATAGATGGTTGCAAATATTTTCTCCCATTCCAAATGTTATGTCAGTGCCTCTTTCAGGCTCTGGTGGTCTGGATTGAGGAGCCCAGCTTGGGCCCACACTTCTTAGGGGAAACCCCTAGAGCTGAGATATCCCCATGCAGAGGTGGATTTAATGGCGGGCACACCAGGCACATGCCCTGGGCACCGATTTCTGAAGGGCCCTGCAAAATTTCAACTTCATATTTTTTTCTAATGGCACCAAGTTTGATTTTATATGTGCAATTTTAACAGTAATACTACATAATATTTTTTACTTATTTAAAAATATGGTTAAGGTTAACATGTATTTTTATTTTTTTAAGGGGCCCAAGATTTTCTTCTGTGTCCAGGGCCTCAACCCACCTTCATTGGCTTCTGTCCCTATAGACACTAAGCTGCTGCCTGCAGGAGTAGGTCTACCCCTTTTGTATTTCCTCCCTTTTACTAGTCTCAGTGTGGCTTCTTTTGTGAATCCTTGGATATAATAGTCCTCTTTAGGTAGTCTTCAGTTGGTTATTCAGGATGTGATCTTTAATTTAGTTGTAATTCTAGTTTAGTCCTGGGAGGAGATGAGTGTAGATTTCATCAACTCTGCTACCATCTTGATCTATGGATCAAAAATTTATTTTTTAGTAACTATTCCATATGTATAGAGCTCATTCATTCTTTAAAACAAATCTAATAATAAACACCTAATTTATTTCAGTTTACTTTTTTTTTTTTAGGTGAGGTAAGAGGAGATAGTGAAGCAGACTTCTCACTATCTTGACTGGGATCCACCCAGCAACCCCATCTGAGGCCAGTGCTTGAGTACCAAGCTAATGTTCTCTAACCGAGCCATCCTCAGTGGCCAGGGCCACACTGCAACCAATCAGCCACTGGCTACAGGAAGGGAAGGGGGAGAGAAAGGGAAGAGGGAGGTTGGGAGAAGCAGATTGTTGCTTTTCCTGTGTGCCCTGACTGGGAATCAAACCTGGGACATCCATATGCCAGGCCAATGCTCTATCCACTGAGCCACTGCCAGGACCCAGTTTATGTGTTTCTAGAGAGGAGTTATAGCACAAACTGATTTAAGTAGTAAGAGCTATTTCTTACCTCATATAATACAGAAATTGAAGTGAGGTTAGTTTAGGATTAGTTCATTTGAGGATTCGTAGACACTTTTGAAAACATAAGTTTTATCCAAAATGCTCAGATAGCCTTTCATCATGAAGATGCAGAAGTGCCAAGCATTACAGTATATGTGGACACCATATTATTATTATTATTTTCTTTTCTTAAGTGATAAGCAGGGAGACAGACTCCCACATCTGCCCCAACAGGGATCAGCCTGGCAAGCCCCCTACCAGGGGATGCTCTGCCCATCTAGGATCATTACTCTGTTGCTCAGCAACCAAGCTATTTTAGTACCTGAGGTGAGGTCAAGGAGCCATCTTCAGGCCCCCAGGCCAACTTGCTCCAATTGAGCCATGGCTGCAGGAAAGGAAGAGATAGAAAGAGAAAAGGGATAGGGGGAGAAGTGGAGTCACAGATGGTCACTTCTGTGTGCCCGGACCAGGAATTGAACTTGGGATATCCACATGCCAAGCCAAGGCTCTACCACTGAAACAACCAGCTAGGGCCTTTTTAAAATTATTATTTTAAATTAAGTGAGAACAGGGGAGGCAGAGACAGCCTCTGGCATATGGCCCACCAGGATCTACCCTGCAATCCCTCTATGGGCCAGTGCTCTGCCCAACTGGAGTGTTGTTTCATTGCTCTGCTACAGAGCTATTTTTAGTACCTGAGGCTGAGGCCATGAAGCCATCCTCTGCAACTGGAGCCAACTTGTTGGAATCAATTGAGCCATAGGTATGGGAGGAGAAGAAAGAGAGAGAGAAAAGCTGTTTTATTTTGTATGTTTAATTTTTTTTTTTTTTTTTTTTTTTTTTACAGAGACAGAGTAAGAGTCAGAAAGAGGGATAGATAGGAACAGACAGGAACAGAGAGAGAGATGAGAAGCATCAATCATTAGTTTTTTTGTTGTGACACTTTAGTTGTTCATTGATTGCTTTCTCATATGTGCCTTGACCGTGGGCTTTCAGCAGACTGAGTAAGCCTTGCTCAAGCCAGTGACTTTTGGTCCAAGCTGGTGAGCTTTGCTCAAACCAGATAAGCCCGCACTCAAGCTGGCGACTTCTGGGTCTCAAACCTGGGTCCTCCGCGTCCTAGTTAGAGGCTCTATCCACCATGCCACTACCTGGTCAGGCAGTATGTTTAATTTTAAATGTAAATTATTCATGAAATATCACCTACCCACCATAAAATATTCTCATGAATTATTAACTATATTTTTTATCATAAACCATCTTGAAATGTAATTTAACTCAGAAAGCTAAGTCACAGCTAATTTATTCTCATTGAGGGAGTAGAGTCAACGTTATCTCAGCTAATTTTCTATGAAGAAAAACCAGGAGAAAAATATTTAAATATAAAGTACTATATATTTTTATTACTAATATTACTAATAAAGTGAAAATACAAATGTTTCTAGTATAATATCCAACATTAATATCATATCAAAAATCATTACCTTTAATTTTCACTAAAGAACTAAAGAAATTAAAAGAATTGTGACATGGGAGCCAAAAGATCTCATCCAGGATCTGTAATTCTCTGGTCACATTACCTTTGAAAAGTTTTGTCATTTTCTGGAAACTTGGTTTATATTTGTTAAATGAGAGTACAATTAAGTTCTGTAAACTTTTTAAATGTTAAGGATCAAACAAATAAGATATTCCAATGTACTTTATGAATGATAATGTGTTGTATAAACCTGAAATATAATTATTATTTAAGTTTTACTTATAATAGCATACCAGTTTTTATTCACAGTGGAGCAACAAGTTGGCAAGGGGAAGGTAATGAAGAGAAGGCTATTTAACAAAATGTATTCAGGCAGTAGAAAGTCCTAGGAAACTTCTCCATACTTCTGTAATTGCACTGATTTCAACTCTAGAATATTTTATTAGATAAGAATACTTAACAATAATTGTTTTTGTTTGTGCCGTTTGTCAGTAAATACATAAACACAGATGGGAAAAGAGTAAAAGTAGCAAATATGCATAAGCATTGTGCTTTGTGCATCCTGTGTCCATAAAGAGAGGACGACTAGATTAGTAAAGCTCAGCCCTGACTTCCAAAGAAATTTTGCAGTATAATGGAAGAAACAATCATTGACACATATGTTATGAAACTGGACAGTGTAAAAATCAAGCACATGGAATCAGAAAGATGGACTTATGTCCCAGCTCTAGCAAAGAGTTTTTAACCTTGGACAGTATAATTTGTATTTCTAAGCTTTAAGAATCATTTTAATATAAGACACACTGATCAAAAACATGATCCCTTATGTCTTATTCAAAATTAAGAAACTGACAGATTAATATGATAAAATAGCTTGGGTAAGAGACACTATATTACATGACTTGTAAATGATGAGTTGCTTAAAATATGCTATATGAGTTTATAGCATTTTGGGGGGGAAAAGAACATAAAATCTGGAGGAAATGGCTCTTAGCCTGGGTTTTTTATTTCTATAATAAATAAAATTATCTATTAAGGAGCAAATAAATCCAAACTACTATCAGTATAAAACCTAAATCGTTTGATCAAATACAATGTAATGTAAATGTATCAATCCAAGCATGTTTTAGCTTTCCTTTTGTTCTTTGTCTAAGCAATGGATATATTTCAATTTTTATAGAACTACACCAAATCTAATTATATTGTCTGCTTTAAGCTCTTAAAAGCATCATTAAATAGATAATTGAGATAAGAACAGTTTAATGTTACTTTAACCCTGATACTTACTTGATTCTATTTTTAAAAATGACAATGCAAAGGAAACTGGTCAGGCTAATCCATTTGAATTTGTCAGCAACAAACCCAATTTAAAATTGTTATTGAGTGGGAGAGGGAGGGGAAAGATGAAGGAGGGTATGGAGGAGTAAATGGTGATGCAAGGAGACTTGACTTGGGGTGGTGAATATATAATACAGTGTACAAATGATGTGTTGAGAATTATGCATCTGAAACCTGTATAATTTTGTTAACCAGTGTCACCTCCAAAAATGCAATAAAAAATAATTGAAAATTGAATGTTCTAAGCCTAAAAATAAAAAATATATAATAAAAATAAAATTATTATTAATGCAATGTTCCAACTGAATTTGTTTTAATGTGACTCAATTCTATTTCATTCTTTAAGAACAAATCATGCCATTTCAATTGTTTTCTGCTTAAAATTGTTTTATATCAATCTAACAAAAGATCTTGATTGGAACAGTCAGGATTATTCAGCATCTTCAATTTATAGTTTTACCACATGATTGAAGGCTTTATATTTTAAAAATTTACTTTCTTAATTTCTCTATTTTTTGTTTATTAATACATTATCTGAAACTATATTTTAAGATTATTTTAAAGAGTTGCCAACATATTTTACCTTTAAGATGAATATTTTGGGAAACAAAGGGAAATACCTTATTTAGTTAAGAAGATGAATTTCAAGAAAAGATACAAAAGCATGTCTTTTATTTTCTCTCTGATACCCCCCAAAATTATCCCAGTAAACAAATTTTATTACCTGATACCTTGACTCTAAAATTCCAAATATTATCTTTAAGACTATTTGATTTATAATATATCCTTTCTCTCATACATGGTTGCAAGAAGCTTATGGTATAGTAGTTGAGCTAAGACATAAAATTGATGATAATGAGATGTCCTGATGAAGATATTTGCATGTTTATATTTGGATATGTATTTTATTCTTTAAATAAAATTACGAACTAATAATAATTATTATTTAATAATAAAGACATAAGAAATATTGCAAATAAAAAAATTAGAGACTTTACTACCATCATATACCCACTTAAATTACAAAAATTCTCAGTAAGTAATTACACCAGAACAAAAATTAAGCCCTGAACAAAATATTATTTATGAAATATTTTGGAAAATTAATTATTGCTATTGAAATATAAAACATGTGAGTCATAGAAGCTAAAATTAGATCTCTAACATTAATATGTAGTTTTTATTATGCAAAGTGAGACAAGGTCTGTTTTTGTCAGAAAGAGAATAAAGATACCAAATAATTTCAGACTTTATTTGATAAGACTTTTTGTTACTTGCTTTTGTTTAATTTTTATTGTATAATTATTTTATTTTAAAATAAAAACTATATACATTTAAAGTGCACATGTTTTGATATACATATACATAGTGAAATAATTATCTAAACAAAGCTAATAATATATGAATCTCACCCCATAGTTATCTATTTTCTCTCCTTTTACAGTGAGAGTACATATGATCATCTCTCTTAGCAAATTTTTAGTATTTAATGTAATATTATTAATCATAATCACCTTGACTTACATTAGATCTCCATAATTTATTCATCCTGCATATCTGAAACTTTGTGCCCTTAACCACTATATTGTAAATATATATGTGAAAATGTAACTATAATACATAACTTTCATATTATCTCTACAGTATAGAAAGGAAAATATATGAGATCTTACAAATTCAACAAGATAAAGGAAAGTACAAGTAAACAAATTGTGATATTCAGAATGCACAAAATAACATTACAGGGACATATCAAAATATATTAGTGAAAACAGAAATATAAATAGATTAAATTCACTTTTAAAAACAAACTTAGATTAAATTAAACAAATAAGTAAAACCAATAAGCAAATGAGTAGAAACAGAAAGAAATCTAGATATGCCCTCCTAACAAAATATACACAAAACAAAACTACATAGAATTTGAAAATAAATAGGTGGCAAAAACCATGCAAGGCAAATGACTAATCAAAAGAAGCTGGTATAACAAAAATAATAGTGTCTTAAATAAAATTTTAGAAAAGCATCATAAGAATAATAAATTATAAATAAATAATTGTGAAAAGAGAGAACTCAGAACAAATGATATATGTTGTGTGTTTCAATAAACATCAAAAATAGCTATTGGGTTGCCTGACCAGGCAGTGGTGCAGTGGATAGAGCGTCGGACTGAGATGTGGAGGACCCATGTTCGAGACCCCGAGGTCACCAGCTTGAGCACAGGCTTATCTGGTTTGACCAAAGCTAACCAGCTTGGACCCAAGCTTGATGGCTTGAGCAAGGGTTCACTCGGTCTGCTGTAGCCCCACGGTCAAGACACATATGATAAAGCAATCAATGAACAACTAAGGTGTCACAACAAAAAAACTGATGATTGATGCTTCTCATCTCTTTCCATTCCTGTCTGTCTGTCCCTCTCTCGACTCTCTCTCTGTCTCTATAAAAAATAAAAAAAAAGGTTTTTGGGTTATTGAGACAGAGTTCAGTTTTCAAAGAACTGATGGACTATAAAAGACCCGTGTGTTGACAGGCAATTTGAAGGCAGTATGACAAGTATTTCTGTTGGATTTGGATGGAGCATAGAGTGGTACCCAACTTAGTCTTGTTGTAAGGGTCAAGAAAGTTTCCCAGGCCTGACCTGTGGTGGCGCAGTGGATAAAGCGTCGACCTGGAAATGCTGAGGTCGCCGGTTCAAAACCCTGGGCTTGCCTGGTCAAGGCACATATGGGAGTTGATGCTTCCAGCTCCTCCCCCCGTCTCTCTCTCCTCTCTCTCTCTCTCCTCTCTAAAATGAATAAATAAAAAAAAATAAAAAAAAAGAAAGTTTCCTGAAGGCAGTGTATTTTAAGTAGAAGGTCAGATAACTAACAAAAGTAAGTTGGAGCAGGAGACAACTTTTCCATTGCAAAGCAGCAACCTTGATCAAAGCTGGAGGTGGATAAAAAAGCATGAAGAACTTGGGAACCGGAAAGCACAGCTATAGACGTCTACTCCAAATAGATGGTGGAAATTAAGAGGAGAGGAGTGTTGAGTCATAAAAGGAGACTGGATAGACAATGACTCCAGTTATGTTGCAACTGGACTTTTTTTCTGTGAAAATGAAGAAAATTGAAGATATTTAAATGGGTAGGAAACAGTTGAAATGTACTTTAGAATAATTGTTTGGCTATAGGATGGAGAACATGAACTAGAAGGCAAGAAGAAAGAAGCAAGGTTGTATAAGAACCATGTAAAAGAAATCTAAATTAAACTAATAATTTTAGATGTCCCAATTGAAAATAAAGTGCAGGAAAACACTAATATCAATTTATTATGGGCAGAATTCTAAGTCTTATAACTTGTATTGTATAATGACAGTTTTCTCTAAGAAAGCACTTTCTCCTTCATAGAGATCCTTAACACATTATTTTCTTAATAAGACTTAATGTATCAATAGTATTATGACATATCTTTAATCTCCCTGATTTGTTAGTACATGAAAAAGTAGAGCCTGACCTGTGGTGGCGCAGTGGATAAAGCGTCGACCTGGAAACGCTGAGGTCGCCGGTTCGAAACCCTGGGCTTGCCTGGTCAAGGCACATATGGGAGTTGATGCTTCCTGCTCCTCCCCACCTTCTCTCTCTCTCTCTCTCCCTCTCTGTCTCTCTTTCTCCCTTTCTCTCTCCTCTCTAAAAATGAATAAATAAAATTTAAAAAAAATTTAAAAAAAAAAAAAAAAAAAAAAAAAAAAAAAAAAAAAAAAGAAAAAGTAGAAAAACATGCATCTATAAGCATACCAATCAAAGGATAATGTATAAAGGGAGAAGAATAAGATATTTATCCTATTGAAAAATTCATTGCTTCTTGAAAATATTGGTACACACATTAATTAGTACTTATGAAAAAACCCTGCTGATGTTTATTACAGGGGCAATGCACCAACTTCAAGGAGTGTCATTTCATGGAGAAGCTAAACTGGCATTCAGGAGCAATGCTCCTCGCTTCAAGGTCAAGATTGTGGAGTAGGAAAATCCTGAGCGCATTTCCTCTCATTGACACCAAAAGTACAGCTATCTTTGAGAACAGCCTGAAGACTAGCAGTACAGATTTTCTACAGCTACAGATATAAATAAAAAGCCACATTGAGATGGGTAGGAGGGGTAGAGACAAAGTCTACTTGGAGATGACTCACAAGTGGGAGGGATAGCACAACTGAAGAATTTGTCCCCCCAAAATGAGGGACCCAAACCCTAGCCCAGTGGTTCTAAAAGTATGCACCCTAAAAGATTTCCAGGTAATGCCCTATGGTATTCCAGAGAAGTATATGCCTGTTGGGGACCAAAAAACCAACAGGGTCTTTGGAGTTTAGTTTTTTGGAGGACAGAGGTGTGGGGAATTGGCTGTAAACTGACAGTCTGCCCAACCTCCCACCTCACTTGCCTGATTAGGTTGCAAAAGGCTGTTAAGCTGTGGTGCTGGATTGTTTACACTACCCCCCAAGTTCCCGGAAAGACTGGAGGCAAGTTTCTTCTATCCTTTGTTTGGTGTAAAGTTAAGATGATATGTATGGTGGGGGTTTTGCACTCAACACAATTAAGAGTAAAAAGAGAGGAATTCTTCAATGTATTGACAAGAAAATGAGAGTTTGCTTTTCAAATATATGTCCAAACATTGAAGAACTCACTAGGACACATCAGGCTCATGATTCTCATAAACACAAGAATGAAAAAACTTAACACATTTATGCAGGGACCTGCTGAATTTACTAAATCTTGCTAAGAATGTATCTATATATATATATAAAAATATAACTTTTTTGTCTTTTTTTATTTTTAACCCCTTTTTTTACAAAGTCTAAAAAGCATAACTCAAAAAATGTAACATAAAAATGTTTTTTAATGTCAGAATAAATTTAATTTTGTCATATTTATTTTGTTTAATTACCATAAAAGCATGCTTGGACTTTATATTTTTTTCTTTAATATTTGACTTAATTATTATAGCATATTTCTCAGAAATTTGTATATAGTGCGCCTACAATTATTTGTAGGATTTTCAATGTGCCCCGACTTCAAAGAGTTGAGAGACACTGACCCAGCCTGAGGGACCTGCACCAGAAAGAGGAGTCCTCCTTACATCTGTCTTTGAAAAATAGCAGAGTTTATGTCTGTAAGAGCCAAAGTATGGGAAACCCAGTTTGCATTCTTTCTGAATCCTGTCACAGAGGCAGCAGTTTGAAAAACACCTAGGTCATATGTGAATGTGATACATGAACCAATTTTAGAGGGTGTGCTGGAGGGACAGGATCCGTTAAAATTTTCTCCTGAGTCAGAAGTCCTGGTAGATGTTATTGTTTCCCCCTTTCTTTACTCTCCTTTCACCTAGCTGGTATGATGCTGGCAGGCACAATTTCTGATACTCTCTATTAATCTTGCTAATACTATTCAATCCCACACTAGCATTTCCCTGAGGCCTCACCCCTACTGCCACCCCTCCAAAATGACTCCTGCCCTGCCACACCCACTGGGGGTCTCAGTCAGTGCGAACACACAGCAGTGTGTCTGCAACAGCATGACTGGGCCTCACAGCCAGCCACACCAAATGCTTGCCGTGCACACCAGTGAGCAAGCAACAGTTGTGTCCAGGCCTACAGACAGCAGGCCAGGGATAAGCCTCACCTGTCAGTGTGTCCATAGAGATTTTGACCTGACCAGAACAGGGCACAGGTGTCTACCCAGGGAATACCTATAAGCACATGGCTCTGGCGAAAAGGGGGATTTCACCACTGGGCTCCATAGGACATCTTCTAAATAAGGTTACTTTTTCAAGACCAAGAGACATATCTGACCTACCTAATATATAGAAACAAACAGGCAAAATGAGGCAAGAAAAGCATAATTCAAATAAATAAATAAATAAATAAATAATAAACAAACAGAAAAATTAACTAAGTGAAATGGAAGTAAGCTGTGTATTGGATAAAAAGTTTAAAGTAGTAGTCATAAAGATGCTCATCAAGCTCAGCAGACAAGTGGGTAGACTCAGTGATAACTTCAATAAAGAGATTAAAATGATAGAAGAGGACCTATCAGAACTGAAGACTATAATAATTGAAATAAAAAATACACTTGAGGGAATCAAAAGCAGATCAGGTGATACAGAATAATACATCAGCTTTCAGAAAGATAGTATGGTGGAAATCACCCAGTTGGATGATCAAAAAGGAAAAAAAAATTAGAAAGAATGAGGATAGCATAAAGGACTTCTGGGACAATATCAAGCATATTGACATTTGCATCATAGGAGTCCCAGAAAAAAAAGAGTGAGAGAAATGGATGAGATTTGTTTGAAGAAATAATGGTTGAAAAGTCTTTAACATGGTGAAGGAAAAAAACATCCAGGCCTAGGAAGCACAGAGATCCCAAAAAGACCCACAACATGACACATTGTAATTAAATTGTTAAAATTTAAAGAGAGAATCTTAAAATCAGCAGAGAAAAAAACTGGTTTCATACCAGGGAATACCCATATGACTATCAGTTAACTTTTTAATAGAAACTTTGCAGGCCAGAGGGAGTAGCATGATGTATTCAATATGATAATAAAGGAAACTTACAAGCAAGGATACTCTACCTGGCAAGGTTATCATTCAGACTTGAAGGAGAAATCAAGAGTTCACCATACAACCAAACGCTAAAGAGTTCATTCCCACTAAGCCAACATTACAAGAACTGTTACAGGGAATTATTCTAGTGCAAAAGACCAAAACTAGTAGTAAGAAAAAAATATTTTTTAAGAACCCTCACTAATAAAGGCAAACATAGTAAAAGTAGTAGACCAACCATTTATAAATCTAGAATGAAAACAATAAAAAGTGCATTATATACATACCTATCAAAAATTAATTTAAATGTAAATGGACTAAGTGCTCCATTTAGAAGACATAGTGTAGCTAAATGGATAAAAAATCAAGTACCTACATGTGCTACTTATACGAGATTCACTTCAGGTAGAAAGACACACAGAGACTAAAAGTAAAGGGATGGAAAAGATATTTCAGGAAAATAAATATTGAAAATAAAAATGGGATAACAATACTTATATATGACAAAGTAGACTTTACAACAGAGGTTATAACAAAAGACAAAGAAGGACCCAACAATTCCACTTCTGGGAGTGTATCTATAGAAAAGGAAACATTAATTCAAAAAGATATATGCATCCCTATATTCACTGCAGCATTATTTACAATAAGTGTGATATGAAAGCAACCTAGGTGTTCATTAGTAGATGAATGGATAAAGAAGAAGTAGATATGTGTGTGTGTGTGTGTATACCCCTCCCCAACACACACATATACCCACACTGGAATATTAGTCAGCCACGGAAAAGAATGAAATCTTGCCATGTGTGACAACATGGATAGGTCTAGAGGACATTATGCTAAGTATAATATAATTAGAGAAGGACAAATACTGTATCATTTCACTTACACATAGAATCTAAAACACTTAGCAAATGAACAAACAAATTACTATACTAATAGATACAGAAAAACCTATAGTTGCCAAGAGACTAGGGGATAGGCAAAATGGTAAAAAAGACTAAAGAGGTACAAACTTATAACTAAGTCACAGGGGATGTAAAATACAGCAGAGGGAATACAGTCAATATCCCAGTAACTTTGTGTGTTAACAGATGGATACTGTACTTTCTGCAGTGATCAATTTGCAAGATATATAAATATCAAATCATTCTTTTATATACCTGAAACTAATATAGTATTGTATGTCAACTATACTTTAATTTTTAAAAAAAAGTTTTACAGTCTAGAAAAGAGAAAACTTTGCTGATAACTTTTATATAATGAAAAGTATATATATATATACATATATATATGAATATGTATATACATATGAATAATATAGTCAAATATAGTAATAAGTTTTGAATAGTAGAATTTCATGATTCATTATTTCATGGGGCAAAATTTATTGAATAAATGTCAGTGTACATTATTATAAAAATAGCATAACTGAAAAAAGACACTCATAAACATAATAGTATTCTAGAATAAGGCTAAATCAGTTTTGACGTTGAGATCATGAGACATTAATAATAAAGAAAGATGTCAAAGATAGGAAAATAAATAATTCAGAGGACAGCAAGATAATTTTTATAACAATTTCCAACCAGAAAAATTATATTTAATTGACATTTAACAACCAGTACAATATACTCGTACAAGTATCTGCATCTCAGAAAGTAAAGACCAAATTATTTTAGATGGTATATTCTAAAGAATAAAAATAAGATAAAAAAATATAAGATAAAATTAGAAAGTAATATCTCAAATCCATTCACTTTACACCATTTTCACAGTCCTCATGAAGTGTTTCCATCCTGAGGCAACTGCCATTCTGTTTTCTGTCACTTATGAATACTTTGCAATGTTTAGAATTTTAATAAAAGGAATCATATGGCATATACATATTTTTCTCGCTTCTTTCACTTAGTCTAATTATTTTAAGATTTGGCTATGTAGTTGAATTTATCAATAATTTATTTTTAATTGCTGAATACTAATTTTTGTGTGAAAGTACCACAATATGTTTATTCATTCACCTGTTTATGTATATTTAGATGTTTCTAATTTTGGCTATTATGAATGAAAATAAATACTGGTTTAAAAGTCTTTGTGTGGATTCATGTTTTCATTTACCTTAAGTAAATATGTACGAGTGGGATGACTGTGTCATAGGGTATCTGCATGTTTAACATTTTAAGAAACTGCCAAACTATTTTTCCAAAATTGTACCATTTTATATTCCAACAAATCATTGCTTCAGTTGTTCCTCATATAATTCCCAGGCACTTCAGTCAAAAAAGTCAGATATATAATAAATGTTATCTCTTTATCCATAACTCAATAGAAAGTATGTTTCAATGGCCCATTATAGTCAGAAAAATTAACATATTCATTTAGATTAACTGAGTAAAATGAGCAGTTATTCAACATTTTAATCGTATTTAAGATAAATCAATTCCAAATTTTTAATGTTAGCAAATGCAATGAGCTGCCTCTTCCCTTAGAGCAGGGGTCTCAAACTCGCGGCCCACGGGCCGCATGCGGCCCGCCAAACAATTTTGTGCGGCCCGCAGACTAATCCACGAAGTTCAAAATATTTTGGATAAAATTAAGTAAGCCTAGGGGCCTACTTGTATTTTTCATTTCTCTAGCATCCTAGCTAGATATTAGCTTAGTTAACAGCAGTTGTGATGCGAACTACAGTTTCTGGTCGTTTTGTGACACTGAGTAAACTGCATGTACAATTGTGCTTGTTGTATTGATTTTTTTTTGTTTTCAGCTGCAGTGAGAAAAGTGTTGCGTAACAGTTGCCTTTTGTAGACCTAGTGCAGCCCGCCGAATGGCTGTGATCTTGCTCTGCGGCCCACATGCTGAGTTGAGTTTGAGACCCCTGCCTTAGAGTATATTTGAGTTCCAAGGGGCCTTATATACATCTGGGCATCTGCTGAGCAGAGTGTGCAAACTGGGATGGGGTGTGTCTTTTATTCTGCTGTCTGATGATGTTCCTCCTAATGGTTTGTGTTTGACCTCTATGACATTAGAACAAGTGTTCATGCTTAGTAGCATATGCTAACATAGCCTAAATCTTGATATATTCTCTAAGTGACAGGTCTTACATTCTGAGGTGTCGCAGTCCTCTCATACACTCTTTCATACTGGAAGGAGGTTTCCTAGATATTTAACAGTTATCCCTCTTACTTGAGCAGTGAGGCATTCTTTAGGATCATTCTCTTGAACTCAGAGCATTAACCTCACTACTCAACTGTTCAGAGGTTTTGCTGAATGCAAGGATTCTCCATGGTATCACGATTTCCTTGAGCTCCACTCCAGTAAGCTAGATATAGACTCTTCCACTATACTAAGATACACCTAGAAGACAGGAGTGTCTATCACCATATCACTGCAGTGAATCTGGCAAAATGGAGCTCTATTGCTCCTTTTTTTCCCATTTGTTTTCCTTCTTTTAGATGGTTGAGTTATCTTTCTTAGGGCAAGAAAACTATCCTTTACACATTTTGCCATTCCCTCAGATTCATCACTCATTGTATAAAGTTGTGGGCCTTCTGGATTATTTCATCTGCTATAATTTAAATATTTTTGTTTTTCTTTGTTCCTATAATTTCTTACATACCCTGTGGCAGTTAAATGGTATCTCTCAAAAAAGACCATTGACTGACTCAGTGGAGTGTTACACACTAAAAGAAAGACAAAATAAAAATCCATTATTATGATTTTAAAATATCATTCTACTACAATTCTAATGAAGCTAAATATTTTGGCCTGTGCCAAGAGTACATATTTATAGGTGGGAGTTTCTACCTCCAGGAAACTAGACCCAGTTTTCTGCTCTATTTGCAGGATGCAAATTAATGCAAAGCAGTACATTATTGTGTATCTAATTGCCAGGAGACTCCCCCTTACTTGCATACCTACCTCAAACACAGGAATCATGTTGCTGTAAGGGTCAAGCCTCCAACCTGTGGAAAGAGCTTTGTGGAATTTGAGTGATGACATGTGAGCAAATGTCTTTGCGCAAACAGAAGCCCTTGGGAACTGCCGCCCTGGCTGTAATTTTCTGCTGTTTTGTTCTCTTCTCTATGTTTATGTTACCAGTGCCTGGATTTACTGAGACTGGAAAATCCCTGTGGTTCCCTTCTGCTAAGTTTTAACATGATTACCAGAATTTCTACATGGTTTGCATGAAGTTTTTAATTTTACCACAATAAAAAATGTTTTTATTTTAAAGTTTTTATTTCATCACAAGCAAAACAGAAAGAAGGAAGCTTCCACTCCTTCCAGCAGTTACCTTAATCCTTTTCAGGGTAAGCAGCAGCCTCCCAAACCTAGCTTTGGGGCCAGGTATCTGCCAATATGTATATCAGTCTGTTCTATCATGTTTATCTAACCTGTGCTTTACTTACCCTTAATTTTCAGAGAAGAGGTTACTTGAGGCAAAGCTTGAGATCAACATTTGCTTTCTATCCCCTTTTTCAGCTTATCAGCCTGTACCTACCCTTTCAAATTCACTCTTATAACTGTACAGGGGCATTTTCAAATTTCAATGATTTCCAGGCTTTGTCTTATCTCTGCAAAACTCTTTTCCATAGGTAATAGCTATTGCCTCCAAACACGTGACTTCGTAATCCTGATCTAGTATTACCTTCGTATAGATATACATGGCATGTTTGTTCTTAGAATTGTAATTACATGCCACTAGAAATGGGTGTACATTTCACAGATTGTTATTGTAATCTAATCATTAAACAAGCAATAATAACACAAACATAGCTAAATTTGTTTTTCCCAAAACTCAACTTAATTTTTAGCCCTTGATTATATGTGCTTTTGGACTGATAGCAAAAAGCTAATCATCTTGCTCTTTTCAAGTATACTCAAATTAATTAAAATATTTTTCAGATTTAAGTATAAAGGTGACACATTTTAATTGTAATTATTGAGAATTTATTTGTTTCCTACTAGTGCCATTAATGACTGAATAATGGACAGTATACACGTAAAAAAATTTTGTATTCACTATACTATTTAATGATCATTACCTTTAGTGAGGTAGGTTATTCCTATTTTAGAAATAAAGGAAATGAAACTATTGTCTACAGTCACCCACTGAATAGAAGCAAGGGCATCAGCTTTACCAGATGCCCTTTCCTACCTCTGGTTCTAGTTATAATAATTTACATGAGATATACAGAGTCCAAATGCTCCCGAAAATTAGGATTTTAGATACACTGATTAGGAAACTTAAATTCCAGAGTGTTGAGCAATTTGCCTAGCTGCGCTGTGCACCATTTCTTGTTTCATAAGATAAACAGGCAGAATAACAATATTTAAATGGCCTTCCAACTCAACATTTCAAGATTCTGTTTACTTTAACCAAAGGAAAGCATTAGCAAATAAGATATAAGTAGGAGGGCAGTTTATTATTTATATTCTCATCTGAGAGCATTTGCAAATTGGATTTGAGGAAGATGAACAGAAATAAAAGGATAACTATTAAAAAGAGATAAATGAAATATGACCACATATATGTGTATGTGTGCTTTCGTTATACTTATATTTAGTATATATACATGCTTTTTAAATGTTTTTTTAAGTTTAAAAATTTTTGAATTACAGTTGACATACAATATTATGTTTCAGATGTACAGCATAGTGATTAGATGTTTATATAACTTGTGAAGTAATCACGCCTATAAGTCTAGTACTCATCTGACATCATACATAGTTATTACAATATTATTGATTGTATTTCCTATGCTGTACTTTACATTTCCATAACCATTTTTATAAATGCTAAGTTTTCCTTCTTAATCCTATCCCTTTTTTTATTCATTTCTCCAACCTCCCTCCATCTGGCAAGCATCAATTTGTTCTCTGTAATTACATATTTGTTTCTGTTTTATTTGTTTCTTTGTTTTGTATTTTAGATTTCACATATAAGTGAAATCATATAATATTTGTTTTTCTCTGTCTGACTTATTTTCATATAGCATACTACCCTCTAGATTCATCTATTTATCCATCCATACATGCTGTTGCAAATGTCAAGAAATCATTCTTCTTTATGGATGAATAATATTCCTTTGCATATAGATACCACTTTTTTTTAAATTCATGTGTCTTTTGGTGGACACTAAGGTTGATTTTATATCTTAACTATTGTAAATAATGCTGCAATGAACATGGGAATGCATACATCTTTCTGAATTAGTGTTTTAGATTTCTTTATATTAATACTTACTAGTGGAATTGCTGGGTCATATGGTAGTTTTTTTTTAATTTTTTGAAGAATCTTTATAATTTTTTTCATAACGACTGCATCAATTTTCAACTCAATCAACAATGCACAAGAATTCCCTTTTACTTTTTAAATTAAATGTATTGGGGTGCCATTGGTCAGTAAGACTATATAGGTTTCAAGTGAACAGCCCTATGATATATCATCTGTAGATTCCATTGTATGCCTACCACACAAATTCAGATCTTCTTCCTTCACCATTTGTTTTCTCCATATCCTCACCAACACTTGTTATTTGTTGATTTCTTGGCAATAACCATCTGATAGGTGTGAGTTGATATTTCATTATGGTTTTAATTTTCATTTCCCTGATGAGTAGTGATATTGAGCATCCTATGTCTGTTGGCCATCTGTATGCCATCTTTAGAGAAATGTCTAGTCAGTTATTCTGCCCATTCTTTAATCGGATTGTTTGTACTTCTGGTGTTAAGATGTGTTGCTTCACTTATATAAATTTGTGAGTAGAAGATAAATTGTGGAAATTAAATAGAAAAGGATCAGAAAGAAACCAAACAGGTTTCTTTATTGTTTCAAAATAAGAGAAGAGCCCTAGCCGATCAGCTCAGTTGATAAACAACTGCACATGGGGCTGATCAGCTCATCTGCCCCATGTACAGTTGTCCCCAGTTTGATCCCCGGCCAGGGCACACATGAGAAGTGACCATCTGCTTGTCTTCCCCCTCACCCTTCTCTCTCTCTTTTCCTCTCCCAGCCAGTGGCTTGATTGGTTCGAGTGTCAGTCCCAAGTGCTAAGGATAGCTTGATTTATTCGAGCATCGGCCCCAGACAAGGGTTGGCAGGTAAATCCTGGTTGGGGCACATGCAGGAGTCTGTCTATCTCCCCTCTTATCACTTAAGAAAAAATAAATGAGGAAAGAAGAAGAGAGCCATAACAATGTTTCTGTTGGTAAAGTGAGATTTCAATTTTTTAGGTTAGGGAAAGGAAATGCATATAGCTGAAAACAGAAAGGCTTTAAATTTGTTTTGCAATAGGGGGAACAGCAGAAAAGAAAAGTAAAAAAAAAGGTCGGTATTGATAATCAAGGAGCAAAAATATCAGGCAAAAAAATAGGAAGCTTAGAAAAATAGGCAAATTGATATAAGCAGTAATTTTAGTATATTGAGAAAATGTGAGGGCTACTAATTTGCATAAACCTAATACTTTGAAGTAAGAAAGACTAGGAAAACAAATATAATTTTTAAAAGTGAGATCTTTAACAATAAGAGATTCTGTAAGTGCAGAGATAAATTTTTGTAAAATATTATATATAATTTAGTTCCAAATTTTATTTTATTATTTATTGATTTTAATTTGTTGTATTTACAGTTACAAGTGTACCCCCAAATATATCTCCCTTCCTCCCCACTTGTTCTCCTTGATATCCCCTTTTGCCCCCTCCCCCTATACAGCCTTCCCCCTTTTCCTCCATAATTTACTATCCTGCCCTATATCTCTCTGAGTTATGTTTATATACTTTCACTAATGTAAAAAAATTTTTTTACATTAATTTTTCTTTCTTTGATCCCCTCCTCTCATCCCCTTTCCCTCTGACTGCTTTCCCTCTGGACTCTTTGATCCTTTCTCTGCATCTCTTCTGTTCCTTAGTTCTCATTGTTCATTGGATTCCTCATATGAGTGAAGTCAAATATTTTTCTTTCTCTGTCTGGCTTATTTTGCTTAGCATAATAGACTCCAGGTCCATCCATGTTGCCTCAAAGGGTAAGATTTCCTTCTTTTTTCATGGCTGAGTAGTATTCCATTGTGTATATGTACCATAGCTTTATAATCCACTCATCCACTGATGGACACTTGGGCTGTTTCCAGATCTTCACTATTGTCAACAATGCTACAATAAACATGGGGGTGCATTTCTTCTTTTCAATTGGTGATTTGTTATTCTTAGAATATATTTCTGGAAGTGGGATAGCTGGTCAAAAGGCAGTTCTGTTTTTAATATTTTTAAGAATCTCCAAATTGTTTTCCACAGTGGCTGCACCAGCCTGCATTATCACTAGCAGAGCAGGAGGGTTACCTTCTCTCCGCACCCTTACCAGCACTTGTTATGTGTTGTTTTGTTAATGAGCACCATTCTGATAAGGTGTGAGGTAGTATCTTATTGTGTTTTAATTTGCATTTTTCTAATGATTAGTGATGTTGAACATTTTTTCATATGCCCACTGGCCATCTGTATGTCCTCTTTAGAGAAGTGTCTATTCAGTTCTTTTGCCCAATTTTTGATTGAATTGCTTACTTTCTTTGGTGTTAAATTTTACAAATTCTTTGTAGATTTTGGTTAAATCCTTATCAGACGTGTTGACAAATAAGTTCTCCCATTGTCTGCATTGTCTTTTTATTTTGTTCATGTTGTCTTTTGCTGTGCAAAAGCTTTTTAGTTTGATGTAGTTCTGTTTGTTCATTCTGTCCTTTATTTTACTTGCCTGTGGAGTTAAATCAGCAAATATATTGCTGCAAGAGATGTCAGAGAGCTTACTGCCTATGTTTTCTTCCAAGAGGATCATGCTTTCACAATTTACATTCAAGTCTTTTATCCATTTCGGTTAATTTTTTTGAATGGTGTAAGTTGGTGGTCTAGTTTCATTTTTTTTGCATGTATTTGTCCAGTTTTTCCAGAATCATTTGTTAAAGAGACTGTCTTTACTCCATTATATGCTCTTACCTCCTTTGTCAAATATCAGTTGACCATAAAGGTGTGAGTTTATTTCTGGGTTTTCTATTCTGTTCCATTGATCTGTATACCTGTTCTTATGCCAGTACCAGACTGTTTTGAGTACAATGGCCTTGTAGTATAACTTGATATTAGGAAGTGTGATACCTCCCACTTTATTCTTCTTTTTCAGGATTGCTGAGGCTATTCGTGTTCTTTTTTGGTTCCATATAAATTTTTGGAATATTTGTTCTATATCTTTGAAGTATGACATTGGTACTTTAATAGAAATTGCATAATTTATAGGTTGCTTTGGGTAGTATAGACATTTTAACAATGTTCATTTTTTCTATCCATGAACATGGTATATCCTTCCACTTGTTTGTATCTTCCTTGATTTCTTTTGTCAATGTTTTATATTTTTTTGAGTACAGGTCTTTAACTTCCTTGGTTAAATTTATACCTAGGTACTTTATTTTTTTGTTGTTGTTGCAATAGTGAAAGGGATTGTTTTCTTAATTTCTCTTTCAGACAGTTCATTGTTGGTGTATATAAATGCCACTGATTTCTGAATATTGATTTTACATTCTGCCACCTTGCTGAATTCATTTATCAGTTCCAGTAGTTTTTGACAGAGACTTTAGGGTTTTCTATGTACAGTATCAAGTCATCAGCAAACAATGAAAGTTTTACTTCTTCTTTTCCAACTTGAATGCCTTTTATTTCTTCTTCTTGTCTGATTGCTGTGGCTAGAAATTCCAGAACTATGTTGAATAAGAGTGGTGAAAGGGGGCACCCCTGCCTTGTTCTTGTTCTTAAGGAGATTGCTTTTAGTTTTTGCACATTGAGTATGATGTTGGCTGTGGGTTTGTTGTAGATGGCCTTTATCATGTTGAGGTATGTTCCCTGTATTCCCACTTTACTTAGAGTTTTTATCATAAATAGATGCTGGATTTTATCAAATGCTTTTTCTGCATCTATTGATATTATCATGTGGTTTTTATCCTTTTTGTTTATGTGATGAATCATGTTCATTGATTTGCAAATATTGTACCAGACTTGCCTTCCTAGAATAAATTTCACTTGATCATGATGTATGATTTTTTTTCATGTATTGCTAGATTCAATTTGCTACTATTTTGTTTTAATTTTAGCATCTAAGTTCATCAGGGATATTGGCCTATAGTTTTCTTTCTTTGTCATGTCTTTACCTGGTTTTGGAATGAGGATTATATTCACTTCATAAAAGGAATTTGAAGTTTTCCCTCCTCTTGAATTTTTTGAAATATCTTGAGAAGGATAGGAGTTAGTTCTTCTTTGAATATTTGGTAAAAATGTGCTTGCGAAGCCATCAGGCCCAGGACTTTTGTTTGTTGGGAGTTTTTTGATAACTGTTTCAATCTCTTTTGGTATAATCGGTCTGTTTAGGTTTTCTGATTCTTTTATATTGATTTTTGAAAAATTATATTTTTCAAGGAATTTATCCATTTCATTGCAGTTGTCCCATTTTTGGGCATACAGTTTTGCATACTATTTTCTTGCAATCCTTTGAATTTTTGCTGTGTCAGTTATTACTTCTCTCTCATTTGTAATTTTATTTATTTGAGCCCTCTCACTTTTTTATTTGGTGAGTCTGGTTAAAGGTTCATCAATTTTGTTTACCTTTTTAAAGAACCAGCTCTTGGTTTCTTTGATCTTCTCTATTACTTTTTTACTTCTATGTCATTTACTTCTGCTCTGATCTTTATTATTTCCTTCCTTCTACTTCCTCTAGGCTTTACTTGCTGTTCTTTTTCTAGTTTTTTAGATGCAGGGTTGAATTATTTATTTTATCTTTTTCTTGCTTCTTCAGGTATGCCTTTGGCACTATGAAATTCCCTCTCAGGGCTGCTTTTGCTGTGTCCCATAAATTTTGAGTTGTTCAATGTTCATTTTCATTTGTTTCAAGAAATTTTTTTATTTCTTCTTTGATCTTATTGTTAACACATTTATTATTTAATAGTATGCTATTTAGTCTCCAAGTATTTGAATATTTTTCAGTTTTTCTATTGTAGTTGATTTTTAGTTTCATGCTGTTGTGGTCAGAGAAAGTGCTTGATATGATTTCAATCTTCTTAAAATTTTTAAGACTTGTTTTGTGTCCTAACATGTGATCTATCCTAGAGAATGTACCATGAGCACTTGAAAAAAAATGTATATTCTGTTACTTTGGGGTGAAATGTTCTATAGATATCTATTAAATCCAATTGATCTAGTGTGTCCTTTAAGTCTGCTGTTTCTTTGTTAATTTTCTGTCTGGAGGTTCTATCCATTGATGTTAGTGGGGCATTAAAATCTCTGAATATTATAGTATTTCTATTGATTTCACCCTTTTTGTCCATCACCATCTTTTTTATATTTAAGAGCTCCTATCTTAGGCACATAAATATTTATAATGGTTATATCTTCTGGGTGTAATGCTCATTTTATCATTTTTTTAGTGATCTTCTTTATGTCTTATTATATCTTTTGTTTTAAAGTTTATTTTGTCAGATATTAGTATTGCTACCCCAGCTTTTTTTTTCTTTCCTTTTGCGTGAAATATTTTTTTCCATCCCTTTACTCTCAGTCTATGTGTATCTTTTGTTCTGAGGTGGGTCTCTTGTAGGCATCATATGTACATGTCCTGTTTTCTTATCCATGCAGCTACCCTATGCATTTTGATTGGAGCATTTAATCCATTTACATTTAAGGTTATTATTGATATGTAGTTATTTATTGCCATTTTATTCTTTAGATGTATAATTCTCTTTTTCTCAATTTCTTTTTTTCTTTGTTCTTTCTATAGCAAGCCCCTTAACATTTTCTGCAGTACTAGTTTGGTTGTAATGAATTCCTTGAGTTTTGTGGGGTTTTTGTTGTTTTTTTGTCTGGGAAACTTTTTATTTCTTTTTCAATTTTAATGATACTCTTGCTGGATAAAGTAGTTTTGGTTGTAGGTTCTTGTTTTGTATTATTTTAAATATTTCTTGCCATTCCCTTCTGGCCTCAAGTGTTTTTGCTGAAAAGTCAGATGTCATCCGTATGGGAGCTCCTCTACAGGTAATTGACTTCTTTTCTCTTGCTGCTTTTAATGTTTTTTCTTTATCTCTTAACTTTGGTATTTTAATAATGTGTCTTGGTGATGGCCTCATTGGGTTTCTCTTTACCAGGACTCTCTGTGCTTCTTGAACTTGTGTGACTTTTTTCTTCATCAATTTAGGGAAGTTTTCAGCTATGATTTCTTCAGACAATTTCTTTATCTCTTGTTCTTTCTCATCTCCTTCAGGAACCCCTATGATGCAGATGTTATTTCTCTTCATATTGTCACAGAACTCTCTTAGAGTTTCCTCTGAATTTTTGAGCCTCTTTTCTTTTTGCTGCTCTGTTTCTGTATTTTTATTTATCTCATTTTCTAATTCACTGATTCGATCCTCTGCTTCATTTAGCCTGCTGTTGATTTCTTCTAGTGTATTCTTCATTTTTTATATTGTAATTGCCATTTCTGATTGATTCTTTTTTATGATTTCATTGTCCTTTTTAATGCTTGCAATTTCTTTATTTGGGTGCTCATTAAGTCCATCCATTGTAGTTCTGAGATACTTAAGCATCCTAACAATCATTTTAAACACTGCATCTGGTAATTTGATTACTTCCATCTCATTCAGTTCTTTTTCTGGGGATTTTTCTTATTGATTCATATGGTTTATGTTCCTCTGTCTTCTCATTCTTTCTGTGTGTGGTTTGTAAGCTTGTTAGTGTTGTGGGTCTGAGGTTGGTTTATGAAATGTGACTTCTCCTCCAGGACTTTATTCCTCAGCCTCTGCTTGTTGCTTAGATTTTAATTTTATGTATTTAGTAGAGCCACTTAAAAGTTTTAATATTTCTGCTGTTAGTTTGCTGAGTCCAGCAGAAAGCATCTCATCAGATGAGTCTACTGATCTCATCAGGGGGTTTCTGTCTTTATGAGAGGGGAAGTGGGTGTATCTTGTATTTTTTTTTTAGTTGAAACTGTATCCAGGAATGTGGTGGGTGTAACCCCTGAGAGATTCTGAAGGTGTGGTCTGTCCAGTGCCTCTCCAGGGTTGGGGTGCATTCTCAGTATAAAGGGGGAGGTGTAGCTTGGGTATCCCTGGAAACCTCAGTCACTGCCCCACCCCTTTACTTCCTCCTTTCTGAGAAACATTTTATGCTGATTGGAGCTGGAGAACTTCTTGGAGGTGGGTCAATTGGTTTCACACTTGGCTTGTGCAGGGTGGAGGGAGCAATTCCTCTTCCAGCTATGGCCACCTCAGCACTGGGAATGACTCAGGTCAGCTCAGGCTCTCCTCTCCCCATCACTGTTTTTGTCTTTGTGTCTCCATTTCCTCACTTTCCTCATGCAAGACCAGTCCTCTCAGCTCCCTCATCCCTATAGCCCCAGGCAAGTGGCTGTGAGCATTATTTTCAGGCTGGCCCTTTA
Source organism: Saccopteryx leptura (assembly GCF_036850995.1). NCBI lineage: Eukaryota > Metazoa > Chordata > Mammalia > Chiroptera > Emballonuridae > Saccopteryx > Saccopteryx leptura. The sequence continues at coordinate 174,009,315 of NC_089504.1, read as the reverse complement.
AGGCTGCACTTTCTTTTGCCAGCCACTTCTCACAGACAGAACTCTTGATCTTCTCCCCACTCAGTGCTGTCAGGCTGTCTCTTCCAGTCCCTGGGCTTCTAGGCTGGAGCTCCAGTCCTAGGACTGAGGACCCCCACCTCTCAGGTTTCTCTCCTTGCAATGGTAGCCTTTATAGACCCTCAACCTCAGCCTCCCCTCACTCCTGGGATCCCACAATGTGCCCCTACACTCCCTACCAGGATCAGTGTGGATTCTTCTGTGCTCCTTGGTTTTCGAGTCCTGTTTTATTAGTCCAAAGTTGGTTTTTCACGATGACTGTTTATAATTAATTTTTAATCCGGTTTGGTCATGGGAGGTGGAGGTCTGTGCATCTTCCTACTCCTTTGCCATCTTAGAATCCCTGTAGTTTCAAATTTTAAATTTGACAATGATTTTTATTACTGTGAGTCTGAACTTTTTCTTGGAGTTTTTTTTTTTTTTTTTTTTCTCATTTCTTTGTTGCATGTTATGAGAAACTCAAAAGAAAAAAAATCTCAAACAAGGAACAGTACTTTCTAATTTTTATGATTTTACATATAAAATATGCTTAACTAATAGTTGTTATTGATTCTTGATTTTATTTTGTCAAAGGAATGAAAGAAAAATGAATAGGACAATCACAACAGGAAGAAAATGAAACTATTTTCTGAATGGAAATAGAATAGCCAAGATATAGAAGTTCAGAATTTTTTGGCTTTTTTATAAGAATTCAGTTATGTAAAGTATTCCCTGATAAAACTTAACATAACAGCCCAAAGCAGGCAATAGCTATAATACTGAAATATTTTATTTATTTTTAAAAAATTATGTAATGCAAAGACTCTCTGATTTTTTTAAAGTGATAGTAGGAGAGATAGTGAGATAGATGTCCACATGCAACTCAACCAGGATCCACCCAGCAACCCCTGTCTGGGACCAATATTTAATCAATGGGGCTATTTTTAGTGCCTGAGGCTGACATGCTCAGACTAACAGAGCTATCTTCAGGGCCCAGGGCTGATGCTTGAACCAATCAAGCCACTGGCTGGAAGGAGGGGAAGAGTGAGAAAAGGGGGAGATGGAGGAGAAGAGAAGCAGATGGTCTCTTTTGCTGCATGACCAAAAGAAACCCTATGCTTTTAAATAATTATATATCTTGATTTTGCCAAACATTTCATTGACAAAAGGTTTCAACAAGTCTGTAAATCAACTAACAAAAACAATCCCTTTATTGTCTTCCAACATATCATAAAAACCTTCAATATAAAGAAACATGGAAAGTAACATACAACTGTTTATATACCCTCAACCTGGATTCTTCAATTAAAATTTTACAACACATGCTTAACATATATCTATCCAGCTATCCATCCTTTTATTGATCTATCAAACCATTTTTTAAATTTAACGTTTTTTTTTTTAATTTTAAAGTAAGTTGTAAATATCAGAACACTTATCCCTAAATACTAAAACATGCATGTTTATCTAGAGTTCCCTATGTTGTTACAATACTTCCCCCTTCTGAAGTAGAATTTACACACACTAAAATGCATCAGTCTTCAGTGTACCATTCTTTATCATATTAGTATAAAAAATTTAAACATACAGATAAATTGAGAGAACTTTACAATTGAACACCCATACACTTTCCATTTAGAATCTACAATTAATGTTCTTTACATATTTATCCATTCTTATTAGTTATAATATTTTCTTTGTTTTATCCTCAAGGATTTTCTATTGAAACAATCATGCTTCCTACAAACACTGTTTTATTTCTCTCTTTACGATCTTAGTTTATTTTATTTCTTTTACTTGCCTTTTCCCACAGGCTAAGGATACAATTCAATGCTAAATAAATGTGGTGAGACCATGCCTCCTTGTCATTTTTCTAATTATAAGGGAAAAACTTTTAAATATACACCCATACAGTGTGCTAGCATTATGATTTTGTTGATGTCATTTATCAAGTTGAGAAAGTTCTCTTATTTGTTGTTTGCTGTGAATTTACATCTCAAGAGGTGATAAATTTCTTCAAATAATTTTTCTACAGCTTCACCATAATCATATGAGTTTATTTCCAAAATTTTTTGATATTCTGAGTTCTCTTGATCAATTTTTGAATGTTGAATTACTATGATAAACCCTACCTCTTCAAGATTTATTATTTCCATGTATTGCTGATTTATGATTGCTAATATATTGTTAAGGATTTTTTGTCTAATGTTCAAAAGAGATATCAGTCTATATTTTTTTGTCTCTCAAGTTAGTATTAATGGCATGCTAATTTAATAAAATGAGTTGAGAAATGTTCCCTTAACTATTTTCTGAAACAATGTAAGAATGTAGCTATTTATTTCTTTTCAGTTTTGTAGCATTTATAAATGTTTGGACCTAAAGTGTATTTGTAGGATGGTATTTAATAACAGATTCAACTTATTTATTAAATATAAGGACATTTGGACATTTTATCACCAAGTGTCAATTTGGTAAGCTGTATGTAGTTCAAGGATTCTTTTCACTTCATCTATGTTGTCAAGTTTCAAGAAATAAAGTTTTTACTATTACTTTATTATCTTTTGACTTTTTTTAGTGATAATCCCTTTTTCATTTTGATACTGGCAAAAGGTACCTTCTCTTTTAGCTTGATGAGTCTAGATCAGGTTTTTTTCATTTTTATGTGTATATTTTCAATGAACCAAACTATGGGTTTGCTAAGTTTTTCCAAAATTAATATATTTTCTCTTTCATTAATTTATATAATAACCCTTAATATCATGTTCTCTCCTAACTACTTAAAATAGCATCTTAAGGCATCGACTTCAGATATTTCTTTTTTTCTAATTTAAGCATCTAAAGCTATAAATTTTCTTTTAAACATTGCTTTAACTGTATCCCACAAAGTTTGAAATGTTGTTTTTAAATTCCTTTTTTGTTATTTTTAAAACTTCTCCTTTAGATTTTATCTTTGAACAATGAATTATATTTACAGGATGTTTTAATTATTTATTTTAGGGTAAATTTATTGAGAAATCTTATTGTTATTAATTTCCAATTTTTAAGATTATAAAATATACTCTATAATTTAAATAATCTAAAGTTTCATAACGCTGGAAAAGAAAATTTTTGTTGCACCTACAAACACACTTGCTTTAACTTAATTTGAATGTGCTGATCTCAAATCTGACATTAGTTTTTCTCTGTAAACTACAGTTTTTTTGCACTTCAAGATTTTAGGTATTCATCTTATTGTAAAATTTTCAACATTTAGTTTAACATAATGAAGTAGAATGTCTTCTTGGGCATCATCTTTGTGAAAATATAATAATTTATATAATGCAGTAAATACACTAATACACTAAAAGATATGATTGCATCAGAATTGGTCTACAATTTCAAAATAGAACATATTAAAACACTTATTTTAATCATAAAATTTGTGCAAAATTTATTTAAATTCTATTCAGGCAAAAATTTGCATTTGTAGCTCTTGTGTTTGTGTACTTGTTGAGGACAATCTTGTTTGATGCTCCAGCAGTATTCTGCTCATCACTAACAGCTCCAAGATTTTCAGGAAACTTATCAAGGTGACTGTTCAAGAAGTGAATCTTAATGCTCATGTTACATCCAATGTCGTGGAAAGCCAACAGCATCCTTTGAACCAGAAGTTGATAGTTTTCTACTTTTTTGTTGTCAAGGAAGTTCTTTGTAACTGCCATGCTGCTTTCTTCTCCTTATTCATCTTTCTGGCAAATTCTTCATCACGTATGAGGGTGTGAATCTGAGGTCCATCAAATACATTTGCTTTTATCTTCTCAAAATACAAGGCAGGAAAAGCAGAAATAATATGTTATAAACATTTACTTTCTCTATTCAAAGTCTGAACAAACTGCTTCATTAAGCCAAATTTGATATGAAGTGGGAGAAAAATTATCCTCTCTCGATTAACTACAGGTTCATTCACAAAATTTTGCATCATTATTTCCAGAGCTTCATGTTTTGGCCACTTCTTCTGTGTCCAGTGGTTCTCCCAAATGCGGCTGTCCCACAAACACAGAAAGCAAGGATACTTCGTGAAACCTCTCTGTTGTCCTAGCAGGAAATTTACCATTTTCAGATCCACACAAATGATCCAGTTATGCTCCTCATATTTCAGAAAGTTGAGGACAATTTTTATGTCATTATAATCTTCTCACAGATGAGTTGAATAACCAATTGGAACTGCTGCATAAACATTACCGTTGTATAGGAGAACACATTTCAGACTTTGTTTAGAGCTGTCAAGAAATAGCCACCATTCTGTTCGACTGTTAGTGGTAACACTTAGCTGGCTGAGAAGACTACTGATATCATGACAGTAAACAAAGTGTTTGTCTTCGAAAATAAAATCCACAAAAATTTGTTCACACTTTCTGAAATGGGATACTTTAGCTGACCAGTGAAGTACATTCTTTTCTTGAAGGCTGGAGGTTAATAACTCAGCTGCTTTCTTTGATAGGCCCAAATCTCTTACTAAGTCATTCAATTCAAGTTGGCTAAACTGCTGAGGGGTTAATGACAGCTTGGCATCAGAAGAAGACCCTCAGATTCTACAACCATTTCCTCATGCATCTTATCAAAATACACTTGATCACCATGTTCACTTTCTTCATTCTTAGAAGACATAAAACCATTGAACACTCAAACCAGAAGTGTTTCAAAGTGTGAGATAGGTCGTATTGCTGAAGGAATATTAGGATATGCGATCATATGCCGTTTTTTTCTGCCTTTTGTATGAATCAGACAGAAATAACAGTCACTGCTGTGGTCCTTAGGTTCACGCCAAACCATGGGAATACCTAAAGGCATTCCTTTGCATTTTCCTTTTGTCCAGTCATGAAGCATTTCCTCACAATTATGACACACAATATGAGGAGCCCAATTCTTGTCTTGATCACCAAGGGGAACTTGAAAATAGGCAATATATGCATATGTCACAAATGATGAAATATTGTGCCTTTGACATTGAAGTGTGTAACAAGCACATATATAACAGAAGGTGTCAGGACTATTCTCATATTTACGCCTACTCGAAGAAGCCATGATTCAATCTTAAAACAAAATAAGAGGGTGTTTTTATCAGATAATAATTTTTTACATTTAAAAACAGCTACAATTATGTAAAAATGATGTTTGTAAAACATTAATTGCCTTGTGGTTATGTTCAATCCAAGAGTCATTGCCCTTTAACTTCAATTTAAAAACCAATGCATGCCATTAACTGTAACAAAAATAAATTAAAATTGCATAAAAATTAGATCATGCATCCAAAAACAGATTTTAGATTTTGAATCAGCGATGCAGAGATATACAGAAACAGTTCTAAAACCTCATGCAACAGAAAATGAAAAAAAATTTTTTCCCCAGTTAGTAATTTATTGAGACTTTTATTTTGGCAGCATATGTTTTATTTTGTCAAAATATTTGTGTACACATGAAAATAATGTATAGTATGCACATGTTGGGTATATTGTTCCAATTATTTATTTGTTTATATGGAATGGCTGATAGTGTCCTTCAAATATTTCAGTTCTTTTCTGGTTCTTTGGCTGGTTGTTATAGCTATTGTTCTGAAATTGGTATTAGCAAGTAAAATTATGATTGAGATATTATCTATTTGTTCATTAATTTTATAAATATTTGCTTCCTGTGTTTGAAACTCTGTCTGTAAGTAGATACACAAAAACTTTAAGTAACATACCTTTCCCCTAAACCAGGGGTCCCCAAACTACGACCCGCAGGCCACATGCGGCCCCCTGAGGCCGTTTATCCGGCCCCCACCGCACTTCCAGAGGGGCACCTCTTTCATTGGTGGTCAGTGAGAGGAACATAGTTCCCACTGAAATACTGGTCAGTTTGTTGATTTAAATTTACTTGTTCTTTATTTTAAATGTTATATTTGTTCCGTTTTGTTTTTTTACTTTAAAATAAGATATGTGCAGTGTGCATAGGGATTTGTTCATAGTTTTATTTTATAGTCTGGCCCTCCAATGGTCTGAGGGACTGTGAACTGGCCCCCTGTGTAAAAAGTTTGGGGACCCCTGCCCTAAACTGTCCCTTTTTGTTATTATGTAATTTCTGTCATTATCTCTGGCAATGGTTTTTCTCACGATGTCTATTTTGTCTGACATTAATATAGTTACTCTAGCATTCTTATGCTTACTGTTTCCAGTATATATTTTATATACATTTGCTTTCAACCTAATTTATCATTATATTTAGAGTACTTCTTTGACTCAACTGTCCATTGACACTAGAATAAATAGTATATTATAGCACTATGAAAAAAAGTATTACAAATATATTAAGTGTGTGAACAAAATAAATCATTCATGTAACAAAAACCTTTAAAAATTTATAAACATAAAGAGTGATCATATTATTATTATTTTAATCTAATAGGATTAATGTCTTTATTTTCTAAATAAATTTTTGGGTGATATTGGTTAATAAAATTATATAGGTTTCAGAAATGCAAATCTACAATATATCCTCTGTACACTGTATAGTGTGTTTACTGCTCCAAGTCAAGCTCCTTTTATTTTTACTATTATCATTATCATCATCATCATTTAAAAACTTATCAGTGTTAGACAATTATTAGCATTTAAATGAATTTAATTCTATTTTCTGATTGTACTATATATAATCAACAAAGGCAATTGGTCTAGTCAGACTATCATCTTAGCTGTGGCCTATTCTGCATGAGTGGTTTGGTTCCACCAGTACTGTCCAACAGAACATTTTGCATTGATGGAAATGGTCTATAACTGCTGTCGAGGTTGGTAGCCAGTAACCTGTTGACTGTTAAACTTTTGACTACTTTAAATGTGACTAGCAGGACCAATAAATCAAACCTTAAATTTTAATAAATGTTAAAAAATTTAAGTTTAAATAGTCATTTTTAAATTCATTAATGGCCTGACCAGGTGGTGGTGCAGTGGATAGAACATCAGCCTAGAATACAGAGGACCTGGATTTGAATACCCGATGTCACACACTTGAGCACGGGTTCACTAGCTTGAGCATGGGGTCAATGGCTTGAGTGTGGGATCTTAGATATGACCATTTGGTCACTGGTTTAAGCCCAAGGTTGCTAGTTTGAGCAAAGGGTCACTGGCTTAGCTGGAGCTCCCCCTCATCCCGCAACACCAGTCAAGGCACATATGAGAAAGCAATCAATGAATAATGAAGGTGCCACAACAAAGACTTGATGTGTCTCATCTCTCTCCCTTCTTAACTGCCTGTCCCTGTCTGTCTGTCTCTTGCTAAAAATAAATAAATAAATAAATTTATTAATGTGTAAGCTATTGTGGAAGCTCCATTTACTTAATTCAATTATTTTTTTTTTACCATGGGGTTATGAAAAGTTTATTGTTTACATAATTGAGATGTCTGAGGAGAGCAGGGCCAACCTCTCAAACAGTTCCAAAATGTCTTAAGAGATCAAAAAAAGGAGAATGGCCAGGGTACTTACTGTGGTTAGCAGATGACACAGTTTAAGAATTCTTATGTGTAGATAAGGACTTATGTGGTTAGAATCTTATTTTGTTTATTTTATATTTTTGTCTAGCTTTAGTAACTGGGTAATGTTGGCCTAAATGGTGGAGTTAAAGAATATTTCTTATCTTCAGTTTTTTGGAGAGTTTGAGAAACATTGGTGTTAGTTCTTTTGAAATATTTTAAAAATTCATTACTTTATTTTATTTTTTTATTAATTTTAATGGGGTGACATTGATAAATCAGGGTATATATGTTCAGAGGGAACATCTCCAGGTTATTTTGACATTGATTATGCTGCATTCTCATCACCCAAAGTCAAATTGTCTTCGGTCACTTTCTAACTGGTTTTCTTTGTGACCCTCCCCTCTCCCAACCTACTCCTTCTCCTCCCCCCCACCCCGCAACGAACACACTCCTGTTCATGTCTCTGTGTCTCATTTGTATGTCCCACCTATGTGTGAAATCATATAGTTTTTAGTTTTTTTTGATTTACCTATTTCGCTCAGTATAATGTTATCAAGGTCCATCCATGTTGTAAATGATCCGATGTCATGCTTTCTTATGGCTCAGTAGTATTCCATAGTATATATGTACCAAAGCTTTTTAATCCACTCGTCCACTGATGGACACTTGGGCTGTTTCCAGATCTTCACTAATGTGAACAATGCTGCCATAAACATGGAGGTGCATCTCTCCTTTTGAAACAGTGCTATGGTGTTCTTGGGGTATATTCCTAAAAGTGGGATAGCTGGGTCAAAAGGCAATTCAATTTTTAATTTTTTGAGGAATCTCCATACTGTTTTCTACAGTGGCTGCACCAGTCTGCATTCCCACCAGCAGTGCAGGAGGGTTCCCTTTTCTCCACATCCTTGCCAGCACTTATTCTGTGTTGTTTTGTTGATGAACGCCATTCTGACTGGTGTGAGATGATATCACATTGTGGTTTTAATTTGCATTTCTCTAATGACTAGTGATGTTGAGCATTTTTCATATGCCTATTGGCCATCTGTATGTCCTCTTTGGAGAAATGTCTATTCATTTCTTTCTCCCATTTTTTGATTGGATTGTTTGTCTTCCTGGTATTGAGTTTTACAAGTTCTTCATAAATTTTGTTTATTAACCCCTTATCAGACGTATTGTGAAATATGTTCTCCCATTGAGTAGTTTGTCTTTTTATTCTGTTCTTATTGTCTTTAGCTGTGCAAAAGCTTTTTAGTTTGATATAGTCCCATTTGTTTATTCTTTCTTTTATTTCACTTACCCGTGGAGATAAATCAGCAAATATATTGCTCCGAGAGATGTCGGAGGGCTTACTGCCTATGTTTTCTTCTAAGATGCTTATGGTTTTATGGCTTAAATTTAAGTCTTTTATCCATTTTGAGTTTAGTTTTGTGAATGGTGTAAGTTGGTGGTCTAGTTTCATTTTTTTACAGGTAGCTACCCAATTTTCCTAACACCATTTGTTGAAGAGGCTGTCTTTACTCCAATGTATGCTTTTACTTCCTTTGTCAAATATCAGTTGTCCATAAAAGTGTGGATTTATTTCTGGGTTCTCTGTTCTGTTCCATTGGTCTATATGCCTGTTCTTATGCCAGTACCAAGCTGTTTTGAGTACAATGGCCTTATAGGTATCCAGAAGTGTGATACCTCCCACTTTATTCTTCCTTTTCAAGATTGCTGAGAATATTTGTGTTCTCTTTTGGTTCCATATAAATTTTTGGAATATGTGTTCTATATCTTTGAAGTAAGTCGTTGGTATGTTAATTGGTATTGCATTGAATTTATAAATTGCTTTTGGTAATATAAACACTTTAAGGATGTTATTCTTCCTAACCATGAGCACAGAATATGCTTCCACTTGCTGAAAATTAAGATGTATAGGGAGCTTATTATAAAATAAGTCTCAGTTAAATATTATTAACCAATTGAATCAGTGTTAGTTCATAATACAATAATAATGATAATTTAAAAAGATAGAAAATTGTCAAAATCAATATGATACGATCTATTTAGAAACTGGCTTAAAAATATTTTTTAACCCAAAAGATTATATACTTTCTTTGATTTTGAAAATACTTATGTAGAGATGATGTCAGAGTAATGGCGGGGTAGGAAGCGATACTGATAAATCTCCCCCAAAACTCAACAAGATCTTCAACCAGAAACAGAAAAACCTATCCTTGGAGCCTCCAGATGTTTCACATACACCCGAAGGTATGGTTGAGCGAAAAATTGGCTAAATATATAACCAAACCCTGAAGGAAATAGGGAGTAAGAAATGCTCTGCCTTCCTCACTAACCTAAACAGGGTGGCTTTCTCTGGGATCTGTGAATATAGAAACTGAGGTGGGCAAAGGGGGTGAATAGATCCAGGCCACGGCACAAATGGCCGAACCAGGCTGTGGCACGAAGATCCAAGCCGAGGAAAAACTGTTCCTGTGGCAACCCGGGCAATACAGGCTAATACTTGTGCCAAACCCAGACAAAGAAAGACAAGAAGAGCAGCCATTTTCCCCGATCCCCTGGTCGACGCACGCAGATAGTGGGCGAGAGATTCCTTCCAAAGCCCCGGGAGTGGGCGCCCGTGTTGTCCCACAGAGAGGCAGAGTCAGAGGCCTTTGTGTGGGCTGAAAGCGGAATCTCTGGGCAGCCCCAGTGCCCTGGGAAAGCCGCTCTTGGGAGGGAGCGAGAACTAATTCCAATGGTGGAACTTTTCCATGCTGGTGGGGGTTTCACTCAGAGGGAAACGCGGCCTGCCTGATATCCTGGTCTGCACGCGCAAATAGTGAGCGAGAAATTCCTCCGAGTGCCTCGGCAGTGCGCGCCCGTGTTATCGCACAGGGGGGCAGAGTCAGGGGCCATTGTGTGGGCCAAAGCGGAATTTCGGGCCACCCCAGCACCTTGCAAAAGCCGCGCACGGGGACAGAGCGAGAGCCAATTCCAACGCTGGAACTATTCCATGCGGTTGGTGGTTTCACTCAGAGCGTGAAACTGCCGGTCTGATATCCTGGTCTGCACGCGCAGATAGTGAGCGGGAGTTTCCTCCAAGCACCCTGGGAGTGGGCGCCTGCCTGTGTTACTGGACAGAGTGGCAGAGCCAGAGGTCTTTGAGTGGGCAGAAGCCCCGCCTGATTATGCTAGCAGCTCTGACTGACTGAGCCTTACCCAGAGCCCTGTGCTGAGTGGGAATAGAGTGGGGAGTTGCCAGCTCTTTGAGCCTCTTACTATCCAGGCAGAGGCAGCAGCAACCCCATAGCTGGATTATCAGGCTACTAATTGAGGAAGGAAAGACTAGGAGAAAGGCTCCAGGAACACGGACTCTCTCACTGTCAGAGCCTATAAATGCTAATGAGCCTCGACTGCCAACGAGACTAAAGCACAATACATGACATTGCCATAGAGACTTATCAACTGCAAACCTCTACCTGAGCGTGCCAAAGGGGCAGAACCCGGGGTACAGAGTCACCAACCAGGAAGAGGGAGAGAAAAGAAAAAGCAAGAAGATAACCTCTCAAAATCAAGAATAATCTGCAGACTTTATAACCTATCCCATTTTATTACATTTGTTCGTTTGTTTCTCTTATCTTCATTCTTGATATTTTTTTTTCCTCCTCCAATTTGGCCGATTAACTCTCTGCTGGTCTTACTCTCTCCTCTCCTTGAACTACACTACCCATAAGTGCTACATTTCCAATTATCTTTTCTCTCCTCTTCCTTTCTCTCTATGAGGGTTGCACTCCAAAACCCTTAACTCTCTCTCTCTCTCCTCTTTTTTCTTTTTTCTTCTTTTAGTAGCACCCTCTTTTTTTCTTTCTCTCTCTTTCTTTTCTCCCTCTATATTAGTTTCTTCCTTTCTCCTTTACATCTCCTCTCATTCAAACCTCTATAACAAACAAATAATCTTATCTGGGACTCAAACTTATGTTTGTGGCATTTTGGGGGGTTTTTACTTCACCTTTTTAACTCACTAGCAGTGTTCCCATCCCTGGCTCTCCATTTTATCTAGTTCTTGTTCCACTAAATACAATAGTAATTTTTTAATTTGTCCCCCCATTTTTCTGTTTCCCTCTTATTCCTCTCATCATAAATCTTAGCCAACCAACACCTAAAAGCAAATCATTTTATTCTTTATCCAAATTTTGTCCTTATTTGCTTTTTGTGGGTCCATACCCCCTTCTTTTTTCTTTCTTTTTTTTCCCCCCCTTTATTACTTTTCCCCAATTCAGGCACTCCATTACAGGCATTGTTTGTTATAATTCACAGTTCACCACAAGATTTTCTCAAGAAAGAGGGGAGAGGAGAGGAGAGGACAAAAGGAGGGGGGGGGAATAATTTCCTTTTTTTAATTTTTATTTTATTTTTCTCTATTTCATTATTAATTTTAAAAAAAAAAAACCAACTCTTTTTGATTTTTTATTTTTTTAACTTTTTATTCTTTATTAAATCTCATTAATACTCTCAACAAAACCACCCTCAGATGCCATTAAGGAAGAGAAAATCGAATATCATGGATACAAAAGAAAGAGAGGTAACACAGCTAGATGAGGAAAAATCTATGGATAAAAAATTTAATATATTGGAAACCTTGTAGCTAAATGACAGAGAATTCAAGATAGAAATCCTAAAAATCCTCCAAGATATACAAGAAAACACAGAAAGGCAGTTTAGGGAGCTCAGAAAACAACTGAATAAACACAAAGAATATATTTCCAAGGAAATTGAAACTATAAAAACAAATCAAACAGATGAAAAACTCAATACATGAGTTGAAAAATGTAGTAACAAGCTTAGCTAATAGAACAGGTCAGATAGAAAAGAAGATTAGTGAAATAGAAGACAAGCAACTTGAGGCACAACAGAGAGAAGAAGAAAGAGACTCAAAAATTAAAAAAAATGAGATAGCCCTACAAGAATTATCGGACTCCATCAAAAAGAATAACATAAGAATAACAGGTATATCAGAGGGAGAAGAGAGAGAAAATGGAATGGAGAACATACTCAAACAAATAATAGATGAGAACTTCCCAAGCCTGTGGAAAGAACTAAAGCCTCAAGTTCAAGAAGCAAACGGAACTCCAACTTTTCTTAACCCCAACAAACCTACTCCAAGGCATATCATAATGAAATTGGCACAAACCAACAGCAAAGAAAAAATTATCAAGGCAGCCAGGGTAAAAAGAATACAACATATAAAGGAAGGCCCATTAGATTATCATCAGATTTCTCAGCAGAAACTCTACAAGCTAGAAGAGAGTGGACCCCAATATTTAAAGTCCTGAAAGAGAGGAACTTTCAGCCATGAATACTATACCCATCAAAGCTATCCTTCAAATATGAAGGAGAAATAAAAACATTCACAGATACAGAAAAGATGAGGGAATTTATCATCAGAAAACCCCCACTCCAGGAATTACTAAAGGGGGTTCTCCAATCAGATACAAAGAACAACAACAACAAAAAAAAACAGAGCCACAAGTAAAAGCTCCAAGAAGAACACAATAAAACCAAATTTAAACTGTGACAACAAAAAGAAAGGGGGGGGAGAAGATGGAGATTAACAGTAGCAAAGGGCGATGGAGTGCAAAAGTACTCACAAAATAGTTCACTACAATGAACAGGGTAGGGACCCTTTTCATTACTCAAAGGTAACCACCATTGAAAAAACCACCACAAAAGCACATGAGATAAAAAAGATAGCAACAGAGGAAAGATGTATGAAATACAACCAAATAAAAACAAAAGATAGAAAAACAAAAGAGAAGGATCAAACAAGACACAAAACTAACAGAAAGCAAGATATAAAATGGCAATAGGGAACTTAGAAGTGTCAATAATTACACTAAATGTAAACAGATTAAACTCACCAATAAAAAGGCACAGAGTAGCATAATGGATTAAAAAAGAAAATACAACTGTATGCTGCCTAGAGTAAACTCATCTAAGTAACAAGGATAAAAACAAATTCAAAGTGAAAGGCTGGAAAACAATACTCCAAGCAAATAACATCCAAAAAAAAGCAGGTGTAGCAATACTCATATTGGATAATGCTGACTACAGGACAGGAAAAGTATTCAGAGACAAAAATGGCCATTTCATAATGGCTAAGGGGACACTGAATCAAGAAGACATAACAATTCTTAATATATATGCACTAAACCAAGGAGCACCAAAATATATAAGTCAGCTACTTATTGACCTTAAAACAAAAACTGACAAAAATACAATGATATTTGGAGACCTCAATACACCGCTGAGGGCTCTAGAATGCTCATCCAAACAGAGAATCAACAAAGACATAGTGGCCTTAAACAAAACACTAGAGCACCTGGATATGATAGACATCTACAGGATATTTCATACCAAAGTGACTGAGTATACATTTTTCTCCAGTGTACATGGATCATTCTCAAGAATTGACCATATGTTGGGCCACAAAAACAACCTCAGCAAATTCAGAAAAATCGAAGTTGTACCAAGCATATTTTCTGATCATAAAGCCTTGAAACTAGAATTCACCTGCATAAAACTGGAAAAAATCCCACAAAAATGTGGAAACTAAACAACATACTTTTAAAAAATGAATGGGTCAAAGAAGAAATAAGTGCAGAGATCAAAAGATATATTCAGACTAATGAAAATGACAATACGATATATCAGAATCTATGGGATGCAGCAAAAGCAGCGATAAGAGGGAAGTTCAAATCACTTCAGGCATATATAAACAAACAAGAGAGAGCCCAAGTGAACCACTTAACTTCCCACCTTAAGGAACTAGAAAAAAAAGAACAAAGACAACCCAAAACCAGCCGAAGAAAGGAGATAATAAAAATCAGAGCAGAAATAAATGAAATAGAGAACAGAAAAACTATAGAAAAAATTAATAGAACAAGGAGCTGGTTCTTTGAAAAGATCAACAAAATTGACAAACCCTTGGCAAGACTTACCAAGGAAAAAAGAGAAAGAACTCATATAAACAAAATCCAAAATGAAAGAGGAGAAATCACCACAGACACCGTAGATATACAAAGAATTATTGTAGAATACTATGAAAAACTTTATGCCACTAAATTCAACAACCTAGAAGAAATGGATAAATTCCTAGAACAATACAACCTTCCTAGACTGAGTCAAGAAGAAGCAAAAAGCCTAAACAGACCTATTAGTAGAGAAGAAATAGAAAAAAACATTAAAAACCTTCTGAAAAATAAAAGTCCAGGCCTTGACGGCTATACCAGCGAATTTTATCAAACATTCTAAGAAGACTTGGTTCCTATTCTACTCAATGTCTTCCAAAAAATTGAAGAAGAAGCAATACTTCCAAACACATTTTATGAGGCCAACATAACCCTCATACCAAAACCAGGCAAGGAGGGCACAAAAAAAGAAAACTACAGACCAATATCTCTAATGAATACAGATGCTAAAGTACTAAACAAAATACTAGCAAATTGAATACAACAACATATTAAAAAAATAATACATCATGATCAAGTGGGATTCATCTCAGAATCTCAAGGATGGTTCAACATACGTAAAACGGTTAACGTAATATACCATATCAACAAAACAAAGAACAAAAACCACATGATCTTATCAATAGATTCAGAAAAGGCTTTTGATAAAATACAACACAATTTTATGTTTAAGACTCTCAACAAAATGGGTATAGAAGGAAATTATCTCAACATGATAAAGGCCATATATGATAAACCATCAGCTAACATCATATTAAATGGCACTAAGCTGAAGGCTTTCCCTCTTAAATCAGGAACAAGACAGGGTTGTCCACTCTCTCCACTCTTATTTAATGTGGTACTAGAGGTTCTAGCCAGAGCAATCAGACAAGACAAAGAAATAAAAGGCATCCATATCGGAAAAGAAGAAGTAAAGGTATCACTTTTTGCAGATGATATGATACTATACATCGAAAACCCCAAAGAATCCACAAAAAGACTACTAGAAACAATAAGCCAATACAGTAAGGTCGCAGGATACAAAATTAACATACAGAAGTCAATAGCCTTTCTATATGCCAACAATGAAACAACTGAGAAGGAACTCAAAAGAATAATCCCCTTCACGATTGCAACAAAAAAAATAAAATACTTAGGAATAAACATAACAAAGAATGTAAAGGACTTATATAATGAAAACTATAAACCATTGTTAAGGGAAATCGAAAAAGATATAATGAGATGGAAGAATATACCTTGTTCTTGGCTAGGAAGAATAAATATAATCAAGATGGCTATATTACCCAAAGCAATATACAAATTTAATGCAATTCCCATCAAACTTCCAATGACATTTTTTAAAGAAATAGAGCAAAAAAATCATCAGATTTATATGGAACTATAAAAAACCCCGAATAGCCAAAGCAATCCTAAAGAAAAAGAATGAAGCTGGGGGCATTTCAATACCTGACTTCAAACTCTATTATAGGGCCACGACAATCAAAACAGCATGGTATTGGCAGAAAAATAGACACTCAGACCAATGGAACAGAATAGAAAGTCCAGAAATAAAACCACATATATATAGTCAAATAATTTTTGATAAAGGGGCCAACAACACACAATGGAGAAAAGAAAGCCTCTTCAATAAATGGTGCTGGGAAAACTGGAAAGCCACATGCAAAAGAATGAAACTGGACTACAGTCTCTCCCCCTGTACAAAAATTAACTCAAAATGGATCAAAGATCTAAACATAAGACCTGAAACAATTAAGTACATAGAAGAAGACATAGGTACTCAACTCAGGGACCTGGGTTTTAAAGAGCATTTTATGAATTTGACTCCAATGGCAAGAGAAGTGAAGGCAAAAATTAATGAATGGGACTACATCAGACTAAGAAGTTTTTGCTCAGCAAGAGAAACTGATAACAAAATAAACAGAAAGCCAACTAAATGGGAAATGATTTTTTCAAACGACAGCTCAGATAAGGGCCTAATATCCAAAATATACAAAGAACTCATAAAACTCAACAACAAACAAACAAACAATCCAATAAAAAAATGGGAAGAGGATATGAATAGACACTTCTCCCAGGAAGAAATACAAATGGCCAACAGATATATGAGAAGATGCTCATCTTCTTTAGCTATTAGAGAAATGCAAATCAAAACGGCAATGAGATACCACCTCACACCTGTTCTATTAGCTGTTATTAGCAAGTCAGGTAACAACAAATGTTGGAGAGGCTGTGGAGAAAAAGGAACCCTCATACACTGTTGGTGGGAATGTAAAGTAGTACAACCATTATGGAAGAAAGTATGGTGGTTCCTCAAAAAACTGAAAATAGAACTACCTTATGACCCAGCAATCCCTCTACTGGGTATATACCCCCAAAACTCAGAAACATTGATATGTAAAGACACATGCAGCCCCATGTTCATTGCAGCATTGTTCACAGTGGCCAGGACATGGAAACAACCAAAAAGCCCATCAATAGATGACTGGATAAAGAAGATGTGGCACATATAAACTATGGAATACTACTCAGCCATAAGAAATGATGACATCGGAACATTTACAACAAAATGGTGGGATCTTGATAACATGATACGAAGCAAAATAAGTAAATCAGATAAAAGCAGGAACTGCATTATTCCATATGTAGGTGGGACATAAAATTGAAACTAAGAGACATTGATAAGAGTGTGGTGGTTACGGGGGGGGAGTGGGGAAAGGAAGAGGGAAAGGGGAGGGGGAGGGGCACAAAGAAAACTAGATAGAAGGTGACAGAGGACAATCTGACTTTGGGTGATGGGTATGCAACATAATTGAATGGCAAGATAACCTGGACTTGTTATCCTTGAATATATGTATCCTGATTTATTGATGTCGCCCCATTAAAAAAATAAAATAAAATAAAAAAATTAAAAAAAAAAGAAAAGAAAAAACTTATGTAATAAAGGTGAAGAGTCAGTTTCAACAGGACAATATTGATTCGCAAACTTAAGCGGTCAACATTAAAAGTAACTCTTCATCAAAATATTATACTTTAGTCTCTACTTACAAGGTACTGATGATGCCAAATTACATTATCCATATTGTCTTGAGTTTATCATCTCATGCTATTCTTAAAAGCATGAAAAGTTATTCTTTGTCTATTGATTAAATCAGTATATACATTTAGCCTGAACTACACCAAGATATTAAAAATCACATTCACATGTTTATAGACATAACATAGAAACTTTAATTCTTTATATTTTATACTTCTTTTTTAAAGTCTTTGGCAATTCATAAAAAGAACTGGAAAGAGAGCTGTCATAAAATATCTATTCTATTCTATAAGCTATTCATAATATAATTTGTTTTTCCCATATAATTTAATTGATCAAAACAATTATTTCTATTATAAGAGAAGCTTCTGGTAACTTAAAATCTTCTCACTGCATAAGAATTTGTAAGAACTGGTAAGATTTTCAAACAAATTGAGCATCTGGAAAGACTTTTTCTCTCCAGAGTGGCAGCTAGAATGATAAGACTTTTAAGCAGCAGGATTCTAGCTCCTGTGGCAGTTAATATGTAGTCAATGGTTCTGAGCATGAAATTCAGGTAACTCTTCTTATTAGGGGAAAGTTTGCCCCACTCCTGTTAACCACAGATTGTAAAGGCAGAGGGAGGTTAATGAGAAAAAGAAAATATAAGGTAAACCATAAATACTTTCATGAAATAAAGGCATGTTTCTAGACAGCAGAATAGAATTGTGTGGTCTGAAATGCTCAAATTCTTGTATTCATGATGTGAATATTTTAGAAATATATACTTATTACTAAAATTATTCTTCATCTATCTGCAATCTAACATGAAAATTTATTCAGCTACACAATTAGGAGCAAGAAAAAGTCTTATTTTTAGAAGAGTTGACTATTTTTTGATAGATTTCAATAAGAAAACAAATGCTGTTTTTAGTTTCTATCTATTCAAGCAGAATATTTATGCTATTATAACCAGAACAATCACATATAAGAACACAAATTTGCTGATAAAATCTAAAAAGTATATAAAATATATAATATAGATGTGTTTACATTTTCATGTCATTACCCTAAGTATAGTTTCTAAATTTATACATAATTTATTTCAAGAAAAATAATTAAAAGTGTTACAAGCTATCTAAGCAATAACAGACCATTTAACTATATTAACAGTATAAAATTAGTAAAATTAGTTTAATTTTTATTTTATTTTTAATTTTTATTTATTTTTATTAAGTGAGAGGTGAGGAGGCCAACAGACAGACTTCCACATGCACCCTGACCAGATCCACCTGGCAAGCACTCTACCATAATGATGCTATGCCTATCTGGACTGCTGCTCTATTGCTCGTCAATCAAGCTATTTTTAGTACCTGAGGTAAGGCCATAGAGCTATCCTCAGGGCTCAGGGCCAGTCTACTTGAGCCACTTAAGCCATGGCTGCAGGAGGGGAAGAGAGGGAGAGAGACAGAGAAAGAGAGAAGGGGTGGGGTGGAGAAGCACATAGTTGCTTCTCCTGTGTGCCCTGACTGGGAATTGAACCCAGAACTTCCACATACCAGGCTAATACTCCACCACTGAGCCAATCAGACAGGGCCTAATTTTTATTTTTAATCCATTAATTTATTTGATTTCTAATTGAAACTGCTTTTCAATAACATTGAAAACAAGGCTGTACATTTATATTATAATGCTTCACAGTTTACAAGGCTATTAAGACCCTGGTCAGGTATCACAGTTGCTTAGAGCATCTTCCCCATATGCCAAGGTTGTGGATTTGATCCCCAGTAAGGGCACAAATAAGAAACAACTAATGAATAAGTGGAAAAACAAGGCAATGTTTCTCTCTTCCTCTCTCTCTAAAATCAATAAATAAAAATTAAAATAAAAAGAGCATTAAACTTTTCCACAGTTCTGATTAAGGAAAGAAAAAAAGAAAACACTTATGGACACAGACAACAGTGTGGGAATTGCAGGAGGGAAAGGAGGTACCGGGAGGTGGAGGAAGGTAGAGGGAAGAAAGATGGTGATGGAGGGAGACTTGACTTGGGGTGGTGAACACATAATGCTGTGTACAGATGATGTAGTGTAAAGTTGTGCACTTGAAACCAGTATAATTTTATTAACCAATGACACCCACATTTAGTAAACATTTTTAAATGTTTTCAAATATAATTGCTTGTAAATTACTCAGCTTGTATACTAGAAAGAACCAATTGTCACTCAACATTGAAAGAAAGATTTATATAACTCCATTGAATGGGAATTTTTACTTCCATTAATAGAGAAAATGACTAATATGTTTTCTAGAAATTGACCACATTAAATATGTTTATCTTTTTTTTCTTGAAATGTGTCCATAATTCACATAAGCATTTTCTATACAATATAGAAATGATTTGTTTTCTGGTATGACTCACTGATTTCGAATAACTGCAAAACAAAGCAAAAAGCATGTCCTCAAGAAGCTCAGTGGTTCATAGCTAATTGGCTTTATTTGGTGTAAAAGAAATTAGGAATTAAAAAATTTGATTAAGCATCTCCATGAGTGTCTGTTAGAAAATTTATGTGTAAATAAATATTAAGTTCAAATTTATAATTATATTATTTTGACCAAAATATATCTTATTATGAAATAAATAATTCCAATGTGTAATCTTTGTTTTTAAAGGCATGAAACAGATTCTCTAAACTAAATGCCTATACATCTAGTAACATATTTATTTAGACTTAGATTTTTTGTGAAATATTATGATATTAAATTACTATGCAATTCTTTAACCTAGGAAAATTTTTACTACATGTGCAATTGTTTAACAGTAGTAAAATTAAGTGGCATTCAATAGAATAATGAGTTGTTTTAATTATATGATGTAGCAATTATAACAAGGTATTTAAAAGAATTTATATTTCTTAACTGATTCAAGTGAAGATAAACCATTGTGATTGAAGTTTCAGCTCTTCTTTTTTTTTTTTTTTCTTAACAGAGAAAAGGATAGATAGGGACAGACAGACAGAAATGGAGAGAGATGAGAAGCATCAATCATCAGTTTTTCGTTGTGGCACTTTAGTTGTTCATTGATTGCTTTCTCATTTGTGCCTTGACCATGGAGCTATAGCAGACTAAGTAACCCCTTGCTCAATCCAGCGACCTTGGGTTCAAGCTGGTGAACTGTTTTGCTCAAACCAGATGAACCCGCGCTCAAGCTGGTGACCTCGGGTTTGAGCCTGAGTCCTCTGCATCCCAGTCTGACACTCTAACCACTGCACCACCAGTCAGGCAGTAATGCTATGATTCTTACACTTTATTAGCCTGTGTATGTAACTATATTTGTGTGTGTATATGTGTTTCTCAGTGGCCCTACAATAAAAAAAAAAAAGGTGTCAATATTTAGAGAAATATTTAACATTGTATAACAATTTTGTAGTGGTATAAGTGGTAAGACTTGTGCAGGTGAAACTAATACATATTAATTGTATCACATCCACTAATAGTAGCAATGTAACAATATTGAAGAGATTCTAGGTTTGTAAACAGATACTATTAGACCTTTTAATAATTTGTTTACTTACTCCAAACTATGCCTGAATGAAAACAAGCTCATCCAATGAATATGCCAATTTTGGGCTTATGAAATAAAATAAAAGCAAAATAAATTCTGTAGACATTGTTCAAGTGACAAAAAATGATTTGAGGAAGATATCTGATCCACACTAACAACAAAAAGAAGTGTTTATATCCTAAACATGTGTTATCCAATCAAAATACTATGCCCACTACAGTTGGGAGAATAAAAAAGGAAAGCAAAACTTATTGCTTGTCCGGCAGGACAATATCACATCACTCAAAAGAAATTTAAGTGAGACTCAGAATTACAAGTGGAAGGCTTAATATATCTTTAAAAGTATGAATTTTAAGAGATGAATTGTAAATTTGTCTTAGGGAATGGTCATTGTGTTGTTTTATGTTACAAAAATACATAAATCCTCAGGTCTGGAATGGGTTGCTTAGAGCTCAATGTCATACAACAGGCATATTTTTACATGGATGCTGAAGATAAAAGGCATTGTATTTAACAGTCTTTTTAATTTCTTTTGCAGACAAATATAATTCCACACTCAAGAAGAATAAGCTGAAAGTGAAAGAAGAAACTACAAGTGATTTCTGTTGTTGTTGTTAACACACATAAAGAAAAATGCACAAAATGAGTCTACAGCGGTTAGGGGAATTTTGTGAAGTGGATAGCTCCATGTAACAGCCTTCCAATCAAGAACTAGAATATTACCAACACCCCAAATCCACCTTCATATCCTTCCAAGTCTTCTGCACCTAAAGGCAACTACTATTCTGACTTCTATCATCATAGATAACTTTTGCATATTTTTGAACTTGTTAATACGTATACTGTAATAAAATATATAGACTTTGTAGCTGGCTTGTTTTGCTCAATGATTTGTCTATAAGACTTACCATGTGCTTTATATAGCAGTAATTCATTCATTTCCATTGCTATTAAATATTTCTTTGTATAAATACACCACAATTTATCCATCCTTGTCTATTTATAAGAATAAAAAAGTCTTTTCTTGATTTTATCTAAATGATATATGGTTTTATATTATATAATTAATATGGAATTGGCATCTTTATATATTGGAGGACCGATGTTTAATTGTATAAGAACAAGAAAACCACCGTGGTTTTCTTGTAAAATTCTTACAAATCAGGGAGACAATTTCACAGCCCATAACATGTGTGTCAATATTTCTACAATTATGTTGTTTGCTAACTTATCTTAACATTTATTAATATCAGTTCATCAGAGAACAGAGCAGGCAACATGGGGAAGCTGTGTGTCTCTGGTCCTTCTACCTTGAGTGTCAAACAGAAAACAAAAACCTTTCGAAAGTAACCAGTACACAATGGAATCGATCAGACAAAAACTAAACACAACAAAACTCAAAGCTAGGAGCAGAAATCTTGAGGATTGAAAATCCTGATATGGAGGAAGTATGGCCCTACAAAAGGAATTTAAAAAGTATTAAGATACCAATAGGCATGCTGTGTACACAAATGCAGAGGCAGATTTAACAGTGGGCACAGGTGTGTGCCCTGGGCCTCGATTTCTGAAGGGCCCTGCAAAACCCCAACTTTACATGTTTTCTAATGACAAGAGGCTCAATATTTTCTTCTGCACCTGGGGCCTCAAGTGACCTTAATCTACCTCTGCATAAATGAAATTAACAAAATCTAGTAAAATCAAGAATACTGAAACTGTACATTGGAATATCAGCATAAGCTTACTGTTTTCTGTGGCAAATTTATAACAAATTTTAATTATTTTATTTTAACTTTTCTTTATATATTTATTCATTTTAGAGAGGAGAGGTGGAGACAGAGAGAGAGAGACAGAGAGAGAAAAGGAGAGAAGGGGGAGGAGCAGGAAGCATCAACTCCAATATGTGCCTTGACCAGGCAAGCCCAGGGTTTGGAACCAGCGACATCAGCATTCCAGGTCAATTCTTTATCCACTGCGCCACCACAGGTCATGCATAAAGCACATTCTAAAACAACTAATTTTGAAAGAATATAGCAGTGAGAAAGGAGAATTATTTTACTAATTGAAAACATTAATAAGGACATATGTTTGATGACATACAAATAAATTATATGTCCTGATATTTCATAATGTGAAATAATTTTACATAGGTCCCTATCCAGTTTAGCAGCCTGCAAGTTAATTTATTACATGACTGAAAAAAGACAATATTCTCAACAACAGCAAATGAATAGTCCAAAAAAAGTAGAAATTGGTATGTGTGTGTATATATACATATTTATACATAAATTCATTAAACTTTTTAAAATTTATTGAGGTAAGATTGGTTAATAACATTATATATATTTTAGGTATTCAACATTATGATTCAGTATCTGTATATTCTATTGTGTGTGCACTACCAAAGTCTGGTTTTCTTTCCTGACCATATATTTGACCTCCTTTACACAATTTATCCTCCCCTCAGCCCACTTCCCTTCTGTTGATTGTATATAAGCTAGTTTTGTTTTGTTAGTTTTTCTGTTACTTTAGTTTTTTATTCCACATATGAATAAAATCATATGGTTTTTGTCTGTTCCATGTGACTTACTTCTTTTAGCACAGTACTATCAAGATCCATCTATGTGATCACAAATGCAATATTTTATCATTTTATGACTGAGTAGTATTCTACCGGTTTGTATCTGTAAATATGTGTGTGTAAATATACCCATTTATTTATTCACTCATTTATTGATGGATGCTTAGGCTGTTTCTATATCTTCATTACTTTTTATTTCAATTGCAGTTGACATTTAGTATTATTTTATTTTTGTTTTATATATATACTGGTTATACATTAATATAATTTAAGAAGTGATCCCCTGATTAAATCTAGTACCCACCTGATAACCATACATAGTTTTGTTTGTTTTTGTTTTAAACTTTTATTTATTGATTTCACTGAGATAGGAAAAGGGCGACAGAGAGACAGCAACAATGAATTTTTCCTGTATGTGTCCTGATTGGGTATCAAACTGGCAACCTCTGTGCTTCGGGACAATGCTCTAAGCAACTGAGCTGTCCAGCCAGGGCATACATAATTATTACAGTATTACTGACTATGTTTCTTATTCTGTATTTCACATCCCCATGACAATTTTTAAAATACCAATCGTACTTCTTATCCCTTCACTTTTTACATTCAGGCCCTCACTCCACTTCCCATTCTCTCTATGAATCAGTTTCTATTTTGTTTATTTCTTTATGTGGTTTTTTAGATTACACTTATAAGTGAAATCACATGGTATTTGTCTTTTTCTGTCTGACATATTTCACTTAACACATCTAGATTTGCCAAATGCCTTTATTATTGTAAATAATACTATTGATACAATGATTCAGGGTACATATATCTTTTTAAATATGGGTATTTATTTGGATAATAGGAATTGCTAGATTGTATGGTACTGCAATTATACAATTTATAATCCTACCAACAGTGTGCAAGGGATTTCTATACTCCACATCCTCTCAAACACTAGTTATTTCTTTATGGTTTTTTTGTTTGTTTGTTTGTTTGTTTTTTTCCTTTTGTATCTTTCCAAAGGTGGAAACGGGGAGAGACAGTCAGACAGACTCCCGCATGCGCCCGACCGGGATCCACCCGGCACGCCCACCAGGGGGCGATGCTCTGCCCCTCCGGGGCCTTGCTCTGTTGCGACCAGAGCCACTCTAGCGCCTGGGGCAGAGGCCAAGGAGCCATCCCCAGCGCCCGGGCCATCTTTGCTCCAATGGAGCCTTGGTTGCGGGAGGGGAAGAGATAGACAGAGAGGAAGGAGAGGGGGAGGGGTGGAGAAGCAGATGGGCGCTTCTCTTGTGTGCCCTGGCCAGGAATTGAACCCGGGACTTCTGCACGCCAGGCCAACTCTCTACCACTGAGCCAACTGGCCAGGGCCCTCTTTATGTTTTTTTATAGCAGTTGTTGTACGGTGACTTGTATGTGGTGATATCTCACTGTGTTTTTGATGCATATTATTAATAATTAGTGATGTTCAAAATCTTTTTTTATATGCCTATCTGTGATCTGTATATCTTTCTTGAAAAAATGTTCAGATCATCTGCCCATTTTTAATAGGACTGTTTTTCTTTTGTTGTTGAGTTGGATGAATTATTTCCATAATTTGTATATTAACCCTTTATCAAAATTATCACTAGCAGATATCCTCTTCTGTTCAGTTAGTTGCCTTTTTGTTTTGTTGATGGAATCCTTTGCTGTTCAGAAGCTTTTCAGTTTGATGTAGACCCATTGATTTTTCATTTTGTTTCCCTTTGCCTTTGGAGTCATATTTCCAAAAACACCACTAAGACCAATGTCAAAAAACTTAGGACCTATATTTTCTTCAATATATATTTTGTTTTAGTTCTTACATTCAGGTCTTTAATTCAATTTGAGTTCATTTTAGTATATGGTTTAAGATGGTCTACTTTTATTATTTTGCATATAGCTATCTTGTTTCCCTGACTCCATTGAACGAAGAAATTTTCCTCTCTCTATCATATATTCTTGACTCCTTTGTTATATATTAGTTGCCATATATGTGTGCATTTATTCTGGGTTCCCAATTCTTTTCCATTGGTCTAGGCATTGGTTTTTCTACCAATATCACACTGTTTTGGCTGCTAGAGTTTATAATAAAGTTTGAGCTAAGTAAGTGGGATTATAAATGTCAAACAAGTGGGATTCATTCCAGGATGGAAGTGTAGATTAAAATCTCTAATCAGCCTAATCAGGCAATGGATCAGTGGATAGAGCATTGGATTGGGACAAAGAGGACCCAAGTTTGAAACGCCAAGGTCACTGTCTTGAGCGTAGGCTTGCCCAACTTGAGTTCAGGCTTATCAGCTTGGGTATGGAGTCGCTGACTTGAGTGTGGATCATAGATATGACACCATGGTCACTGGCTTGAGCCAAAGGTCACTGGTCTGAGCAAGGGATCACTCACTCTGCTATAGCCCCCTAGTCAAGGCACATATGAGAAAGCAATCAATAAACAACTAAGGTGCCGCAGTGAAGAATTGATGCTCCTCATCTCTCTTCCTTCCTGTCTGTCCCTATCTGTCCCTCTCTCTGACTCTCTGTCTCTGTCAAAAAAGAAAATTTCCAAATGAATCTAACCAGGTGGTAGCCCAGTGGATAGAGCATCACCCTGGGGACCCAGGTTTGAAACCCCAAAGTCACTACTATTTTTTGTGACAGAGAGAGACAGAGAGAGGGACAGATAGGGACAGATAGAAAGAAAGAGAGATGAGAAGCATCAATTCTTTTTTGTGACTCCTTCATCTCCTTAGTTGTTCATTGACTGCTTTCTCATATGTGCTTTGACTGGGGAGCTACAGCTGAGTGAGTGACTCCTTGCTCAAGCCAGTGACCTTTGGGCTCAAGCCAGCCACCATAGGGTCATGTCTATGATCCCACACTCAAGTCAGAGACCCTACGCTCAAGCTGGATGAGCCCGTGCTCAAGCCAGCGACCTCGAGGTTTCAAATCTGGGTCCTCTGTGTCTCAGTCTGATGCTCTATCCACTGTGCCACCACCTGGTCAAGCCCAAGGTCACTACTTGAGCATGGGCTCACCAGCTTGAGTGCAGGTTTATCAGCTTGAGCATAGAATCATAAACATGATCCCATGGTCACTGGCTTTCGCCCAAAGGTTACTGGCTTGAGTCCAAGGTCATTGGCTTGACTGGAGCTCCCTGGTCAAGATATGTATGAGAAAGTAATCAATGGACAACTGAAGTTCCGCAACTAATCTCTCTTCTTTTCTGTCTGTCTCTGTTTCTCTCTCTCTCTCTCTATCTTTCTCTCTCACACAAAAAAGAAAATCCCCAAATCAATCAACATGATATACCACATTAACAAAATAAAAAATAAAAATTATATAATCAGTCATCTCAGTAGATACAGTAAAAAAATTGGTAAGATACAACATCCATTTATGATTAAAAAATCTCTCAATAACATAGGTACAAGAGGAAAATATTTCAACATAATAAATGCCAAATGTACCCTCAGCTAACATCATAGTCAATGGTGAAAAATGGAAAGCTTTTCCTTTAAATTTAGGAACAAGAAGAAGATGTTCACATTGTCACTTTTATTCAGCATAATATTGAAAGTCTTAGCCAGAGCAATGACACCAGAAAAAATAACAAAAAGCATCCAAATTAAAAAGAAAAAACAAAACTGTCACTGTATGGATGGCATGATTTTATATATAGAAAACTCTAACCCGGTGGTAGTCAACCTTTTCCTACCTACTGCCCACTTTTATATCTCAGTTAGTAGTAAAATTTTCTAACTGCCCACCGGTTCCACAGTAATGGTGATTTATAAAGTAGGAAAGTAACTTCACTTTATAAAATTTATAAAGCAGAGTTACAGCAAGTTAAAGCATATAATAATTACTTACCAAATACTTTATGTTGGATTTTCGCTAAGTTTGGCAGAATAAATCTTTATAAAACAACTTAGTATAGTTAAATCTATTTTTTTATTTATACTTTGGTTGCTCTGCTACCACCCACCATGAAAGCTAAAATGCCCACTAGTGGGTGGTAGAGAACGGTTGACTACCACTGCTCTAAACACTAAAAAATAAATAAATAAATAAATAAAAAAGGTTCCATGAACTAAACCTGACAAGCTCAAATGAGCCCTACACAATGGCTTTGCACACTCAGAGACCTAAAGTAAATACTCAGGATGGTCTAAATTTAACCTTTCTAGCTAAAAGCAGTCTATGGTGGGTAGTCATGTCCTAGGGAGATGTTCTCTCTCAACAAAGGTCAATGATTACTCTTACTCAAGCCTGTCTGTTGTCTTTTCATTTACAATAACGTACCTGATAACATACCTTTGAAATGTGCGGGTCACTTTTTTTTTTTTTTGTCATAAGGACAGACATCCCACCAGAGCAGGAGCCAACAGACCCCCTTATTGTTATTGTTATGTGAACCATTAGCTGTGAACTGTCTTGTTCCTGCCTATGTAAAAGAAGTTTTGCATATAAACTTTTACTTTCTACCCAAGCCAGAGATTTCCCCCCTTTGCCTTCTCCTGCCCCCCTAACCTATCACTGGTCCACTTTACAAACCCCTTACATCCTCCCCTTTGACTCTGATGTATAAAGTAAGCAGTGAAGCCACCATTTTTCTGGAGCACTTTCTCAATCTGTTGAGACTCTGTTTCCAAGCAAGTATAGACAGTTTGGCTCAAATAAACTCATAAAAAATCTTATAGGTTTGGAAGTTGTTTTATGTTGACAGCTATTAAAAATAATAAATGCATACAGTAAAGTTACTGGACACAAAATCAATATACAAAAGTCTGTTGCATTTTGGAAACAATGCAATAAGGAAAACAATGCCATTTAAAATCTCAACAACAACAAAAAAATAAAATACTTGGAAATAAACTTAACAATGGAGAATAACCTGTACACTGAAAACTATAAGACATTGTTGTAAAAAATTGAATGGTGAAAATGCAGATTGGTGCAGACACTGTGGAGTTATCTCAAACAATTAAGAATAGAACTGCTGGCCCTGGCCGGTTGGCTCAGTGGTAGAGCGTCGGCCTGGCGTGCAGAAGTCCTGGGTTCGATTCCCGGCCAGGGCACACAGGAGAAGCACCCATCTGCTTCTCCACCCCTCTCCCTCTCCTTCCTCTCTGTCTCTCTCTTCCCCTCCCACAGCCGAGATTCCATTGGAGCAAAGATGGCCCAGGCGCTGGGGATGGCTCCTTGGCCTCTGCCCCAGGCACTGGAGTGGCTCTGGTCACAACGAATCCATGGCCCGGAGGGGCAGAGCAACGCCCCCTGGTGGGCAGAGCGTTGCCCCCTGGTGGGCGTGCCAGGTGGATCCCGGTCGGACGCATGGGGGAGTCTGCCTGACTGTCTCTCTCTCTGCCCGTTTCCAGCTTCAGAAAAATACAAAAAATACAAAAAAAAAAGAATAGAACTGCCTATGACCCAGTGATTCCACTTCTAGGAATTTATCCTGAAGAAACCCAGACCACTAACTGAAAAAATTATATGCACCCCTATGTTCATTGCAGCTTTACTTACAATAGCCAAGGCTTGGAAGCAGCCCAAGAGCCTATCAGTAGATGAGTGGATAAAAGGAGCAGTGGTATATTTACACAATACTACTCAGCAGTAAAAATAAGTGAAATCTTACACTTTGCAACAACATGGATGGACCTACAGAACATTATGCTAAGTGAAATAAGTCAGTCAGAGAAGACACATACCTTATGATTTCACTCATATCTAGAATCTAATGAACAAAATGAACCAGCAAGCAAAATAGAGACATATTCGTTGAGAACAGTCTGACAGCTGTCGGGGGTGAGAGGATTAAGTGAGGTTGGTGGAAAAATTAAACAAAAAAGAAAAAAAAAACCAGAAAAAACCCTCATTACAATGCACAACAGTGTGGTAACTGCCAGGGCGAGGGTGGCTGTGGAGAGGTAAAGAAGGGCCTGGTGGGGAGAAGTAAATGTTAATCGATGGAGACATGACTTGGCATGAAGAACACACAGTGTTCAGATGACGTGCTGTGAAATTGTGCACCTGAAACCTGTATAATTTTGATAACTAATGTCACCCCAAGAAATTCAATAAAAAGGAAACAAAAGAAAGGAATTGAAGAAGACACAAAGAAATGGAAAGATATTTTGTGTCAATAGATGAGAAGAAATAACATTGTTTGTTTTTTTGTTTTTGTTTTCTTCAGGGACAGAAAGAGAGTCAAAGAGAGGGATAGACAGGGACAGACAGGAACAGAGAGAGATGAGAAGCATCTATTATCAGTCTTTCGTTGTGACACCTTAGTTGTTCATTGATTGCTTTCTCATATGTGCCTTGACCGCGGGCCTTCAGCAGACCGAGTAACCCCTTGCTCGAGCCAGCGATCTTGGGTCCAAGCTGGTGAGCTTTTGCTCAAACCAGATGAGCCTGCACTCAAGCTGGTGACCTCGGAGTCTCAAACCTGGGTCCTCTACATCCCAGTCTGACGCTCTATCCACTGCGCCACCGCCTGGTTAGGCGAGAAGAAATAACATTGTTAAAGTGCCCTATTATCTCAGTCAATCTCCAGATTTAATGAAATCCCTATCAAATCCCAATGACATGACGGAAATGGCGCCGTGAGCAGCGCGTCCGACAGATCTCCCCAAAATCACAACAAATTTATCAACTAGAAACAGGAAAATTTATCTTCGGAGCATTACGGAGTTCCACACAAACTGAAAGCGAAAGGACTGTTATCACTTGAATCTGAGAGACGAGGGTGTGGAGGAAGCTACCGCAGGGACGTTCATTCAAGCCGCGAGGAAGTGCGCCTGTGGTGAGTCATCCCGTACTCGGGAGCCGCAAGCCGCCGCCGCCGCCGCGAGCCGAGCCGCCGCCGCCGCGAGCCGAGCCGCTGCCGCCGCCGCGAGCTGCTGCAGCGAGCCGCCGCAAGCAGCGCCCGGGTCGGTTGCAGAGCGAGCACCGCCGCCGCGAGCAGCCGCGAGCAGCTCCCGGTTCGGTTGCAGAGCGAACACCGACCACAATCCGGAGCGGCGAGCAGCCGCTGGCGCGCGCCAGGTCTGCTTGCAGACCGAGCATTGCAGACCTAGCACCACTAACGTTCCCAGCGGCCCGCGCACGGGAAGCGGGAGAGGCCCCAGGGCGGTATTCCCTACTTGGGAGATTCTCTCCGCAGACGGGGCACCTCACCCAGCCATTCAAGCTAACAATCAAGCGTTGGGGGAGGGGCGCGCTCAGGCAGCCTGAAATACCTTCCGGAGCACAGCTGCGACCCAATTACTAAAATTAACTTAACCCGTGAAATCTGCGCACCCTCGGTTCTAATTGATAAGATCTCTCTCAGTTCACCGACCCAAGACAAGAGGGGTGATATTTTTTAGTGCCTCTCGCTAAAGGGGCGGGGGCAACTTCTGATTGATAGAGCCTTCATATTCAGGGATAAACGCTAACAAGGACTTGGCAGATAATAAGATCTATACTACACTAGTCGCAAGCAGAGACTAGTGCCTCTTCTTTCCAGCCAAAACAGGCTACAAAGTGTGGAAAGCCTGGGTTGAGAGGTCCAACTGAATGCTAGGCGCTGAACAGTCACCTTGACAACAATTGACTCCCACCCCCGCCTGATTACACTGGAGGCCCTGTCAGAGCCCTTCCCAAAGCCTTGCACTGAGTGGGGATAGAGTGGGGATTTCCCAGCTCTTTGAGCCTCTTACTCCCCAGGCAGAAGCAGTGGCAGCCTTATAGCTGGATCACCAGGCTGCTAATTCAGGAAGGGGGGACTAGGAGAGAGAATCCAGGAAAGCAAACTCTCTCATCGTTGGACCCTGCAAACGCCAACAAGCCTTGACTACCAGCAAGACTAAAGCCAATTATATGACATTGCCATAGAATCCCATCAACTGCAAATCCCTACCTAAGTGTGACACAGGGGCAGAGCCTGGGGTACAGAGTCACCGACCAGAAAGAGGGAGAGGAAAGAAAAAGGAAGAAGTTAACATCTCAAAATCAAGAAAAATCCACAGACTTTACAACTTGTTCCACTAATTTTTTTTTTTGTTGTTGTTGTTTGTTTCTTCTATCTTATTGCCTTTATCTCCTCCACCTCGGTACTTCTATTCTTTGCCCATCTTATGCTTCCCTTTTCTTGAACTACACTACCCATAAGTGTTACATTTTATTTCTCTTCTTCATCCTCACCCTCCTTTGGGGTTATACTCCAGGACACTTAACTCTCACTCTCTCATCTTTTGGGTTTTTTGTTGTTGTTGTTGTTTTTTGTTTTTGTTTTTGTTTTGCTTCATTTTGTTTTTTTCTCTTCCTTTTTTATTTCTTCCTTTGTTCTTCTCTTTTTCTTATTTTTTCCTTTCTATTTGTTTTTTCTTTTCTCGTTTTACTTTCCTCCCATTTAATCCTCAATCACGAACAAATTAGTTAATTTGGGACTCAAGGCTTTTTTTGGCTTTATTTTTCTTTTTCGCTTTTGTTTTTGTTTTTATCTTGTGAGTTTATTTTTGTGGCATTTTGGGTCCTCCCAACCCAAGGTCTCCATTGTATTTGGTCTTCGCTCCACTTAATACAACAGATTTTTACTTATTATTTTTATTTTTTTCTTCTTTATTATTCCTTTTTTTGTCCTTTTTTCTGGTTCCCTCTTATCCCTCTCATTATATCTCTTAATTGACCATCACCCGCAGGCAGATCATCTTATGCTTATCTAAGATTTTCCTCCTTTTTTTTTTTTTTTTTTTTGCATTTAGTAGGTCCCTACTCGCCTTTTTTTTTGCCCCTTGAACTCTTCACCGCAAACCAGGCCCTGCATTATAGGCACGATATTTCCCTGAGGAGGGGAGAGGAGGGAAGGAGAAGAAAGAAAAAAAGGGGGAAATAATAAATTATTACTGCATTTTTTTGTGGGGTGTTTTACCCTTTGTTTTTTTTTTTGTTTTTTTTTTATTTTTTTTATTTTATTTTTTTTTATTTTTTTTACTTTTTACTCTTTATTAATTCTAATTAGTGCTATCAACAAGACCACCCTCAGATGCCAATAAGAAAGAGGAAATCGAATATTATGGATACAAAAGAAAGAGAGGTAACACAAAAATATGTGGAAAAATCTATGGAGAAAAGACTTAACATATTGGACGCCTTGGAGCTAAATGACAGAGAATTTAAAATAGAAATCTTAAAAATACTCAGAGATATACAAGAAAACACAGAAAGGCAATATAGGGAGATCAGAAAACAACTCAATGAACACAAAGAATATATTACCAAGGAAATTGAAACTATAAAAACAAATCAAACAGAAATGAAAAACTCAATTCACGAGCTGAAAAACGAGGTAACAAGCTTAGCTAGCAGAACAACCCAGACTGAAGATAGGATTAGTGAAATAGAAGACAAACAACTTGAGGCACAACAGAGAGAAGAAGAAAGAGACTCAAAAATAATAAAAAACGAGAAAGCCCTACAGGAATTATCTGACTCCATCAGAAAGAATAACATAAGAATAATAGGTATATCAGAGGGAGAAGAGAAAGAAAATGGAATGGAGAATATACTCAAACAAATAATAGACGAGAACTTCCCAAGCCTGTGGAAAGAACTAAAGCCTCAAATTCAAGAAGCAAACAGAACACCGAGTTTTCTTAACCCCAACAAACCCACTCCAAGGTACATCATAATAAAGATGACACAAACCAATGACAAAGAAAAAATTCTCAAGGCAGCCAGGGAAAAGAAGAGTACAACATATAAAGGAAGGCCTATTAGATTATCATCAGATTTCTCAGCAGAAACTCTACAAGCTAGAAGAGAGTGGACCCCAATATTTAAAGCCCTGAAAGAGAGGAACTTTCAGCCAAGAATACTATACCCATCAAAGCTATCCTTCAAGTATGAAGGAGAAATAAAAACATTCACAAATACAGAAAAGATGAGAGAATTTATCACCAGAAAGCCCCCACTCCAGGAAATACTAAAGGGGGTTTTCCAACCAGATTCAAAGAACAAAAGAAAGCAACACCACAAGTAACAGCTCCACCAAGAACACAATAAAACCAAACTAAAACTGTGACAACAAAGGAAAAAAAGGGGGGAGAGAATGGAGATTAACAGTAGCAAAGGACGATGAAGTGTAGAAATACTTATAAGATAGGGTACTACAATGAATATGGTAGGTACCCTTTTCATTACTTAATGGTAACCACCCTAGAAAAAACCACCACAAAAACACATGACTTAAAAAAGGTAGCAACAGAGGAAAGAAGTATGGAACACAAACAAACAGAAACAAATGATAGAAAAACAAAAGAGAAGAATCAAACTAGATACAAAACTAACAGAAAGCAATTTATAAAATGGCAGTAGGGAACCCACAAGTGTCAATAATTACACTAAATGTAAATGGATTAAACTTACCAATAAAAAGACACAGAATGGATTAAAAAAGAAAATCCAACTATATGCTGCCTACAAGAAACACATCTAAGCAACAAGGATAAAAACAAATTCAAAGTGAAAGGCTGGAAAACAATACTCCAAGCAAACAACACCCAAAAAAAAGCAGGTGTAGCAATACTCATATCTGATAATGCTGATTACAAGACAGAAAAAGTACTCAGAGACAAAAATGGTCACTTCATAATGATTAAGGGGACACTGAATCAAGAAGACATAACAATCCTTAATATATATGCACCAAACCAAGGAGCACCAAAATATATAAGTCAGCTACTTATTGACCTTAAAACAAAAACTAACAAAAATACAATCATACTTGGAGACTTCAATACTCCGCTGACGGCTCTAGATCGGTCATCCAAACAGAGAATCAATAAAGATATAGTGGCCTTAAACGAAATACTAGAACACCTGGATATGATAGACATCTACAGGACACTTCATCCCAAAGCGACAGAGTATACATTTTTCTCTAGTGTACATGAAACATTCTCAAGAATTGACCATATGTTGGGCCACAAAGACAATATCAGCAAATTTAAAAAAATTGAAATTGTACCAAGCATATTTTCTGATCATAAAGCCTTGAAACTAGAATTCAACTGCAAAAAAGAGGGGGGAAAACCCACAAAAATGTGGAAACTAAACAACATACTTCTAAAAAATGAATGGGTCAAAGAAGAAATAAGCGCAGAGATCAAAAGATATATACAGACAAATGAAAATGAAAATACGACACATCAGAATCTCTGGGATGCAGCAAAAGCAGTAATAAGAGGAAAGTTCATATCACATCAGGCCTATATGAACAAACAAGAGAGAGCCGAAGTAAACCACTTAACTTCACACCTTAAGGAACTAGAAAAAGAAGAACAAAGACAACCCAAAACCAGCCGAAGAAAGGAGATAATAAAAATCAGAGCAGAAATAAATGAAATAGAGAACAGAAAAACTACAGAAAAAATCAATAAAACAAGGAGCTGGTTCTTTGAAAAGATCAACAAAATTGACAAACCCTTGGCAAGACTCACCAAGGAAAAAAGGCACAAGACTCAAATAAATAAAATCCAAAATGAAAGAGGAGAGATCACCACAGACATCATAGATATACAAACAATTATTGTACAATACTATGAAAAATTATATGCCACCAAATACAACAATCTAGAAGAAATGGATAAATTCCTAGAACAATACAACCTTCCTAGACTGAGTCATGAAGAAGCAGAAAGCCTAAACAGACCAATCAGCAGGGAGGAAATAGAAAAAACTATTAAAAACCTCCACAAAAATAAAAGTCCAGGCCCAGATGGTTATACTAGTGAATTCTATCAAACATTCAAAGAAGACTTGGTTCCTATTCTACTCAAAGTCTTCCAAAAAATTGAAGAAGAAGCAATACTTCCAAACACATTTTATGAGGCCAACATAACCCTCATACCAAAACCTGGCAAGGATGGCACAAAGAAAGAAAACTACAGACCAATATCTCTAATGAATACAGATGCTAAAATTCTAAACAAAATACTGGCAAACCGAATACAACAACATATTAAAAAAATAATACATCATGATCAAGTGGGATTCATCCCAGAATCTCAAGGATGGTTCAACATACGTAAAACGGTTAACGTAATACACCATATCAACAAAACAAAGAACAAAAACCACATGATCTTATCAATAGATGCAGAAAAGGCTTTCGATAAAATACAACACAATTTCATGTTTAAGACTCTCAACAAAATGGGTATAGAAGGAAAATATCTCAACATGATAAAGGCCATATATGATAAACCATCAGCCAACATCATTTTAAACGGCATAAAACTGAGGACTTTCTACCTTAAATCAGGAACAAGACAGGGTTGTCCACTCTCTCCACTCTTATTTAACGTGGTGCTAGAAGTTCTGGCCAGAGCAATCAGACAAGACAAAGAAATAAAAGGCATCCATATTGGAAAAGAAGAAGTAAAGGTATCACTTTTTACTGATGATATGATCCTATACATCGAAAACCCGAAGGACTCCACAAAAAGATTATTAGAAACAATAAACCAATACAGTAAGGTTGCAGGATACAAAATTAACATACAGAAGTCCATAGCTTTTCTCTATGCCAACAATGAAATATTAGAAAACGAACTCAAAAAAATAATCCCCTTCACGATTGCAACAAAAAAAATAAAATACCTAGGAATAAACATAACAAAGAATGTAAAGGACCTATATAATGAAAATTACAAAGCATTGTTAAGGGAAATCGAAAAAGATACAATGAGATGGAAAAATATTCCTTGTTCTTGGATAGGAAGAATAAATATAATCAAAATTGCCATATTACCCAAAGCAATATACAAATTTAATGCAATTCACATCAAAATCCCTATGAGATTTTTTAAAGAAATGGAACAAAAAATCATCAGATTTATATGGAATTATAAAAAACTCCGAATAGCCAAAACAATCCTAAGGAAAAAGAATGAAGCTGGGGGCATTACAATACCTGACTTTAAACTATATTATAGGGCCACAATAATCAAAACAGCATGGTATTGGCAGAAAAATAGACACTCAGACCAATGGAACAGAATAGAAAGTCCAGAAATAAAACCACATATATATGGTCAAATAATCTTTGATAAAGGGGCCAACAACACACAATGGAGAAAAGAAAGCCTCTTCAACAAATGGTGTTGGGAAAACTGGAAAGCCACATGCAAAAGAATGAAACTCGACTACAGCCTGTCCCCGTGTACTAAAATTAATTCAAAATGGATCAAAGACCTAAATATAAGACCTGAAACAATAAAGTACATAGAAGAAGACATAGGTACTAAACTGATGGACCTGGGTTTTAAAGAACATTTTATGAACTTGACTCCAATGGCAAGAGAAGTGAAGGCAAAGATAAATGAATGGGACTACATCAGAATTAAAAGTTTTTGCTCAGCAAGAGAAACTGATATAAAAATAAACAGACAACCAACTAAATGGGAAATGATATTTTCAAACAACAGCTCAGATAAGGGCCTAATTTCCAAAATTTACAAAGAACTCATAAAACTCAACAACAAACAAACAAACAATCCAATAAAAAAATGGGAAGAGGACATGAATCGACACTTCTCCCAGGAAGAGATACAAATGGCCAACAGATATATGAAAAGATGCTCAGCTTCATTAGTTATTAGGGAAATGCAAATCAAAACTATAATGAGATACCACCTCACCCCTGTTAGATTAGCTATGATCAACAAGACGGGTAATAGCAAATGTTGGAGAGGCTGTGGAGAAAAAGGAACCCTCATTCACTGTTGGTGGGACTGTAAAGTAGTACAACCATTATGGAGGAAAATATGGTGGTTCCTCAAAAAACTGCAAATAGAACTACCTTATGACCCAGCAATCCCTCTACTGGGTATATACCCCAAAACCTCAGAAACATTGATACGTGAAGACACATGTAGCCCCATGTTCATTGCAGCACTGTTCACAGTGGCCAAGACATGGAAACAACCAAAAAGCCCTTCAATAGAAGACTGGATAAAGAAGATGTGGCACATATACACTATGGAATACTACTCAGCCATAAGAAATGATGACATCAGATCATTTACAGCAAAATGGTGGGATCTTGATAACATTATAAGGAGTGAAATAAGTAAATCAGAAAAAAACAAGAACTACATGATTCCATACATTGGTGGAACATAAAAATGAGACTAAGAGACATGGACAAGTGTGTGGTGGTTACCAGGGGTGGGGGGAGGGAGGACATGGGGAGAGTTAGGGGGAGGGGAAGGGGCACAGAGAACTAGATAGAGGGTGGCGAAGGACAATCTGACTTTGGGCGAGGGGTATGC
This sequence comes from Saccopteryx leptura, assembly GCF_036850995.1. Taxonomy (NCBI): domain Eukaryota; kingdom Metazoa; phylum Chordata; class Mammalia; order Chiroptera; family Emballonuridae; genus Saccopteryx; species Saccopteryx leptura. The sequence continues at coordinate 173,971,306 of NC_089504.1, read as the reverse complement.
AACATAATTTAATGACAAGGTAACCTAGACATGTTTTCTTTGAATATATGTACCCTGATTTATTAATGTCATCCCATTACCATTAATAAAAATTTATTTAAAAAAAAAAAATCCCAATGACATTTTTCATAGAACTAGAACAAAGAAATCCTTAAATCTTTATAAAACCACAAAAACCCTGAATAGCCAAAACAAGTCTAAGAATAAATTCATTTTTTAAGTTCTGCATTTGAATAGTATTTGCTACATATTTTTTGTTGGGAAAATTTCCCCAAGTGTACCAGAACCAACCTCCAAAGAAGAACTGGGCCAAGAGACTGATGAAAGAGGCTGACAGCTCCAGAATTAAACAGCTTAATAAGGGAAATTACAGGCAGAAGCTGAATCTTAGGCTAAAGCAAAACTGTGGATCTCTGGATGCTAAAGAAGATAGGGCTTTGCTATGTATAGCCTCTGGGAATATAGGTGGCTTGTAACCAAGGGCATGTGCTTGTTAAGATAAAAATAATTCCTCAGAATTCAAGTATGACTTTGCTGCATAAGATAAGGAGTATTTAGGACTCATAGCCAAGAACTATGTTAGATAGTTCTCAGATGATGTAAAAAATATATATCTATATAATATATATCTGATTTCATGCAAAGTATTTCCTACTTATAGAGAATATAAGCTTAAGAAAAAATTTTCAAGATTGAGGAAAGAGAATTTATCTGAACTCTAACTGATTTGGCTGATATAGTACAAGTATTTGTTTTTATTATTTAAATAAACTGCACTCAAAATATGGCTATGTTATTTTTCCTTTTAGAAAATAAAGTTCTATTGTAAATCATGGTAAAATAGAATATATGGAAAAGTAGCCTATAAAAAATTATCAATAAATTAATACCAAAAGTTTGCCCTGGCCGGTTGGCTCAGCGGGAGAGCATTGGCCTAGCGTGAGGAGGACCCGGGTTCAATTTCTGGCCAGGGCACACAGGAGAAGCGCCCATTTGCTTCTCCACCCCTCCGCCACGCTTTCCTCTCTGTCTCTCTCTTCCCCTCCCACAGCCAAGGCTCCATTGGAGCAAAAATGGCCCGGGCGCTGGGGATGGCTCTGTGGCCTCTGCCTCAGGCGCTAGAGTGGCTCTGGTTGCAACATGGCGACACCCAGGATGGGTAGAGCATCGCCCCCTGGTGGGCAGAGCGTCGCCCCCTGGTGGGCGTGCCAGGTGGATCCCGGTCGGGTGCATGCGGGAGTCTGTCTGTCTCTCCCTGTTTCCAGCTTCAGAAAAATGAAAAAAAAAAATAAAAATAAAAAAAATAAAATAAAATAAATTAATACCAAAAGTTAAGAAAACTCAAATGTTTATTCAGATACCCCATCAGCTCTACACCTGAGGGGATGACAAGTAGAAGTTGTATAGATCTTGGGCTTCCAAGTTCTCACAGAGTTACTATACCCTCCTCATTTCTCTTAAGGAATTTTAACTTTCTCTGACAATGTCTAATCAAGTAATGATCTCAGGGTTTTTGTTCTTTAGAGAATTTGAGCCCACGGGAATTTGAACATAAAAATAACCCTGAAATGAGTCCCACTAAAATGTGTGGTTGCTTTTTTTTAAGTTTTAGAGGGCCAATATGATAGTCTTTCTAGCATCATCATCAGAGAATAATTTTATACCCCTAAAAGACACTTGAATGTCTCACTGGAGTGCCATTTGTGCCCTCTTTCATTGATATCAGATGAGGTTCTTTTTGGGACCATTCAAATATTGTGTTACTTCTGTTAATTCTATTACAGTATTCACTGTATTGTATCAAAATATCAACAACATGAAACTATCTCCCCCCCTACAGCTTCACAAAAACAAGAATCAGCTGACTTTTTTAAACTTCTATAATTCCAATGCTATCCAATTTTTAAAAAATAAATAAGATGTGGCTCAATAAATAAATAAATAATAATCTAAAATATTTCAATGTTATTGTTATTTAATGTCCAAAGAGAAATAATTCTTGCTTGAAGAAATTAAAATTTTGAAGAAGCATGGAGACAGAGAGCTAATGTTCTTAGTTTTAAATAAGCTCTTACAGGTCAATAAAAAGAAAAATAATAGAAATAAAAGACCAAAAACATAATTATGTCATTCACTTAAAATATGGGTATTATGTCTTAAAAGTATTATAAGTGATTTATATGTCAACCTATTTAATCCTCACACCAGCAAGAGGTAAATAATGCCAATGCCAATGCCATTTTACACAGAAGAAAGGTAAAGCACAGAGAAGCTACTAGCACATGCTCATACTGCTATGATATAGTGGAGTTGCAATTCACACAGTCTAACTCCAAAGCCTAAACAATTACATTATTCGACATTCTCCAAAAAACAATACATATAAGAAAAGGTACTTTATCTTATTCATAATGTAAAATGCAAACTAAAAAAAAAAACAAGATTAAAAAGCTAAAAATTACCTAAATCACAAAGAAAAGGGTTTTGGTTACATACATCCCAGTTGTCTAAACAATGGGGTAATATGCAGCTGTTGAAAAATACCGAAGTAGGCATTGGCCAGTGGCTCAGTAGATAGAGTGACCTGACATATAAACATCCCAGGTTTGATTCCTGGTCAGGGCACAGAGGAGAAACAACCATCTGTTTCTCTCCTCCTCCATCTTCTTCTTTTTTTCCCTCTTCACCTCCTGCAGTCAGTAGCTTGATTGGTTCGAGATGGCCTCCAGTGCTGAGGATAGCTCAGTTGGTTCAAGAGAGCGACAGCTTCAGGCACTAAAAATAGCTCAGTACTCAAGCATTGGCCCAAGATGAGGTTGCTGGGTGAATTGCTGTTGGGGCACATGTGGGAGTCTGCCTTACTATCTCCCCTCCTCTCACCTAAAGAAATATATATACCAAAATAGATGTGTTCTTAGTGACATGAAAAAATTTTCTTTTTCTTTTTTTTTAATTTTTTATTAATTTTAATTTATTGTGTTAACATAGATTAAAGTGTCCCACTCAATATAACTCCCTCACCCCCACCCCTTGTCTCCCATTACCTCCCTTTTCCCCCTCCCCCTAATGCCCTCCTCCTTCCCTTTGTGATTTACTGTCCTGTTATCTGTATCTATGTATTATATATATGACTTCACTAATCCCTTTACCTTCTCTGATCTCATCCCCTTTACTCTGACAGCTGTCCCTCTGCTCCCTGTGACCATGACTCTGCCTCTATTCCATTCCTCAGTTCACATTGTTCATTAGATTCCTCATATAAGTGAGATCATATGATATTTATCTTTCTCTAACTGGCTTATTTCATTTAGCATAATAATCTCCAGGTTCATCCATGCCATTGCAAAAGGTAAAATTTCCTTCTTTTTCACAGCCATGTAGTATTCCATTGGAAAAGTTTACTTGATGCAGTTTCAACTGAAAAAAAAAATACTTGCTGAAAATAATATATTTTATGTTAATAGTAAATGTAAATATATTAAATATACTTAGAAAAAATTTAGGAAGGCCAGATGACGTCAGAGTAATGGCAGGGTAGGAAGCGATACTGATAAATCTCCCACAAAACTCAACAAGATCTTCAACCAGAAACAGAAAAACCTATACTTGGAGCCTCCAGATGCTTCGCAATACACCCAAAGGTATGGTCGAGTGAAAAATTGGCTAAATATATAACCAAACCCCGAAGGAAATAGGGAGTAAGAAATGCTCCGCCTTCCTCACTAACCTAAACAGGGCGGCTTTCTCTGGTAACTGTGAATATAGAAAATGAGGCGGGCAAAGGGGGTGAATAGATCCAGGCCGCGGCACAAATGGCCGAACCAGGCTGTGGCACGGAGATCCAAGCCGTGGAAAAACTGATCCTGTGGCAACCCGGGCAATACAAGCTAACACTCGCGCTAAACCCAAAGAAAGAAAGACAAGCGGGGCGGCCATTTTACCCGGTCTCCTGGTCGGTGTGCGCGCAGTTAGTGGGCAAGAGATTTCTTCCTAGGCCCCGAGAGTGGGTGCCCGTGTTGCCCCACAGAGAGGCAGGGTCAGAGGCCTTTCTGTGGGCCGAGGGCAGAGTCTCTGGGCAGCCCCAGCACCCTGGAAAAGCCACGCACGGGAGGGAGTGAGAACTAATTCCAATGGTGGAGATTTTCCGTGCTGAAGGGGGTTTCACTCAGAGGGAAACGCGGCCGGCCTCATATCCTGGTCTGCGCGCACAGATAGTGAATGAGAGATTCCTCCGAGTGCCTCGGCAGTGCACGCCCGTGTTATCGCAAAGAGGGGCAGAGTCAGGGGCCTTTGTGTGGGCCAAAGCGGAAACTCGGGCCGCCCCAGTGCCTTTCAAAAGCCGCGCACGGGGACTGAGCGAGACTCAATTCCAACGCTGCAACTATTCCCTGCGGTTGGGGGTTTCACTCAGAGCGTGAGACTGCTGGCCGGATATCCTGGTCTGCGCGCGCAGACAGTGAGTGAGAGTTTCCTCCAAGCACCCCGGAAGTGGGCACCCGCCTGTGTTACCGGACAGAGTGGCAGAGCCAGAGGTCTTTGAGTGGGCGGAAACCCTGCCTGATTATGCTAGCAGCTCTGACTGACTGAGCCTTACCCAGAGCCCTGTGCTGAGTGGAAATAGAGTGGGGAGTTGCCAGCTCTTTGAGCCTCTTACTATCCAGGCAGAGGCAGCAGCAACCCCATAGCTGGATTATCAGGCTACTAATTGAGGAAGGAAAGACTAGGAGAAAGGCTCCAGGAACACGGACTCTCTCACTGTCGGAGCCTATAAATGCTAATGAGCCTTGACTGCCAACGAGACTAAAGCACAATACATGACATTGCCATAGAGACTTATCAACTGCAAACCTCTACCTGAGCGTGCCAAAGGGGCAGAACCCGGGGTACAGAGTCACCGACCAGGAAGAGGGAGAGAAAAGAAAAAGCAAGAAGATAACCTCTCAAAATCAAGAATAATCTGCAGACTTTATAACCTATCCCATTTTATTATATTTGTTCATTTGTTTCTCTTATCTTCATTCTTGATACTTTTTTTACTCCTCCAATTTGGCCGATTAACTCTCTGCCGGTCTTATTCTCTCCTCTCCTTGAACTACACTACCCATAAGTGTTACATCTCCCATTATCTTTTCTCTTCCTTTCTCTCTATGAGGGTTGCACTCCAAAACCCTTAACTCTCTCTCTCTCTCTCCTTTCTTTTTTCTTCTTTTAGTGGTTCCCTCTTTTTCTCTCTCTCTCTCTTTTTTTTCTCCCGCTATATTAGTTTCTTCCTTTCTCCTTTACATCTCCTCTTATTCAAACCTCAATAACAAACAAATTATCTTATCTGGGACTCAAACTTATGTTTGTGGCATTTTGGGGGGTTTTTACTTCACCTTTTTAACTCACTAGCAGTGTTCCCATCCCTGGATCTCCATTTTATCTAGTTCTTGTTCCACTAAATACAATAGTAATTTTTTAATTTGTCCCCCCATTTTTCCGTTTTCCTCTTATTCCTCTCATCATAACTCTTAGACAACCAACACCTAAAAGCAAATCATTTTATTCTTTACCCAAATTTTTTCCTTATTTGCTTTTTGTGGGTCCATACGCTCTTTTTTTCTTTCTTTTTTTTTTTCTTTTTTCTTTTTTTTTTTTTTTTTGCCCCTTTATTACTTTTCTCCAATTCAGGCCCTCCATCACAGGCATTTTTTGTTATAATTCACAGTTCACCACAAGATTTTCTCAAGAAAGAGGGGAGAGGAGAGGAGAGGAAAAATGGAGGGGGGGAATAATTTCCTTTTTTTAAAATTTTTATTTTATTTTATTTTTCTTTACTTCATTATTAATTTTTTTTTAAAAAAACTCTTCGATTTTTTATTGTTTTATTATTTTTTTATTTTTTTTAACTTTTTATTCTTTATTAAATCTCATTAATACTATCAACAAAACCACCCTCAGATGCCATTAAGGAAGGGAAAATCGAATATCATAGATACAAAGGAAAGAGAAGTAACACAGCTAGATGAGGAAAAATCTATGGAGAAAAAATTTAATATATTGGAAACCTTGGAGCTAAATGACAGAGAATTCAAGATAGAAATCCTAAAAATCCTCCGAGATATACAAGAAAATACAGAAAGGCAATTTAGGAAGCTCAGAAAACAACTCAATGAACACAAAGAATATATGTCCAAGGAAATTGAAACTATAAAAACAAATCAAACAGAGATGAAAAACTCAATTCACGAGCTGAAAAACGAAGTAACAAGCTTAGCTAATAGAACAGGTCAGATAGAAGGGAGGATTAGTGAAATAGAAGACAAGCAACTTGAGGCACAACAGAGAGAAGAAGAAAGAGACTCAAAAATTAAAAAAAATGAGATAGCCCTACAAGAATTATCTGACTCCATCAAAAAGAATAACATAAGAATAATAGGTATATCAGAGGGAGTAGAGAGAGAAAATGGAATGGAGAACATACTCAAACAAATAATAGATGAGAACTTCCCAAGCCTGTGGAAAGAACTAAAGCCTCAAGTTCAAGAAGCAAACAGAACTCCGAGTTTTCTTAACTCCAACAAACCTACTCAAAGGCATATCATAATGAAATTGACCAAAACAACAGCAAAGAAAAAATTATCAAGGCAGCCAGGGAAAAGAATACAACATATAAAGGAAGGCCCATTAGATTATCATCAGATTTCTCAGCAGAAACTCTACAAGCTAGAAGAGAGTGGACCCCAATATTTAAAGTCCTGAAAGAGAGGAACTTTCAGCCACGAATACTATACCCATCAAAGCTATCCTTCAAATATGAAGGAGAATTAAAAACATTCACAGATACAGAAAAGATGAGGGAATTTATCATCAGAAAACCCCCACTCCAGGAATTACTAAAGGGGGTTCTCCAATCAGATACAAAGAACAAAAAAAAACAGAGCCACAAGTAAAAGCTCCAAGAAGAACATAATAAAACCAAATTTAAACTGTGACAACAACAAAAAGAAAGAGGGGGAGAAGATGGAGATTAACAGTAGCAAAGGACGATGGAGTGCAAAAGTACTCACAAAAGAGTTCGCTAAAATGAACAGGGTAGGGACCCTTTTCATTACTCAAAGGTAATCACCATTGAAAAAACCACCACAGCCCTGGCTGGTTGGCTCAGCGGTAGAGCGTCAGCCTAGCGTGCGGAGGACCCGGTTTCGATTCCCGGCCAGGACACATAGGAGAAGCGTCCATTTGCTTCTCCACCCCTCTGCCGTGCTTTCCTCTCTGTCTCTCTCTTCCCCTCCCGCAGCCGAGGCTCCATTGGAGCAAAAGATGGCCCGGGTGCTGGGGATGGCTCTGTGGCCTCTGCCTCAGGCGCTAGAGTGGCTCTGGTCGCAATATGGTGACACCCAGGATGGGCAGAGCATCGCCCCTGGTGGGCGTGCCGGGTGGATCCCAGTCGGGCGCATGCGGGAGTCTGTCTGACTGTCTCTCCCTGTTTCCAGCTTCAGAAAAAAAAAAAAGAAAAAGAAAAAACCACCACAGAAGCACATGAGATAAAAAAGATAGCAACAGAGGAAAGATGTATGGAATACAAACAAATACAATCAAAAGATAGAAAAACGAAAGAGAAGGATCAAACAGGACACAAAACTAACAGAAAGCAAGAAATAAAATGGCAATAGGGAACTCACAAGTATCAATAATTACACTAAATGTAAACGGATTAAACTCACCAATAAAAAGGCACAGAGTAGCAGAATGGATTAAAAAAGAAAATCCAACTGTATGCTGCCTACAGGAAACTCACCTAAGTAACAAGGATAAAAACAAATTCAAAGTGAAAGGCTGGAAAGCAATACTCCAAGCAAATAACATCCAAAAAAAAGCAGGTGTAGCAATATTCATATCGGATAATGCTGACTACAAGACAGGAAAAGTACTCAGAGACAAAATTGGTCATTTCATAATGGCTAAGGGGACACTGAATCAAGAAGACATAACAATTCTTAATATATATGCACCAAACCAAGGAGCACCAAAATATATAAGACAGCTACTTATAGATCTTAAAACAAAAACTGACAAAAACACAATCATACTTGGAGACCTCAATAAACCGCTGACGGCTCTAGATTGGTCATCCAAACAGAGAATCAACAAAGACATAGTGGCCTTAAACAAAACACTAGAGCACCTGGATATGATAGACACCTACAGGACATTTCATCCCAAAGTGACTGAGTACACATTTTTCTCCAGTGTACATGGATCATTCTCAAGAATTGACCATATGTTGGGCCACAAAAACAACATCAGCAAATTCAGAAAAATTGAAGTTGTACCAAACATATTTTCTGATCATAAAGCCTTGAAACTAGAATTCAACTGCAAAAAAGAGGAAAAAAATCCCACAAAAATGTGGAAACTAAACAACATACTTTTAAAAAATGAATGGGTCAAAGAAGAAATAAGTGCAGAGATCAAAAGATATATTCAGACTAATGAAAATGACAATACGACATATCAGAATCTATGGGATGCAGCAAAAGCAGTGATAAGAGGGAAGTTCATATCACTTCAGGCATATATGAACAAACAAGAGAGAGCCCAAGTGAACCACTTAACTTCCCACCTTAAGGAACTAGAAAAAGAAGAACAAAGACAACCCAAAACCAGCCGAAAAAAGGAGAAAATAAAAATCAGAGCAGAAAGAAATGAATTAGAGAACAGAAAAAACTATAGAAAAAATTAATAGAACAAGGAGCTGGTTCTTTGAAAAGATCAACAAAATTGACAAACCCTTGGCAAGACTTACCAAGGAAAAAAGAGAAAGAACTCATATAAACAAAATCCAAAATGAAAGAGGAGAAATCACCACGGACACCGTAGATATACAAAGAATTATTGTAGAATACTATGAAAAACTTTATGCCACTAAATTCAACAACCTAGAAGAAATGGATAAATTCCTAGAACAATACAACCTTCCTAGACTGAGTCAAGAAGAAGCAGAAAGCCTAAACAGTCCTATCAGTAGAGAAGAAATAGAAAAAAACATTAAAAACCTCCCCAAAAATAAAAGTCCAAGCCCTGATGGCTATACCAGCGAATTTTATCAAACATTCTAAGAAGACTTGGTTCCTATTCTACTCAATGTCTTCCAAAAAATTGAAGAAGAAGCAATACTTCCAAACACATTTTATGAGGCCAACATAACCCTCATACCAAAACCAGGCAAGGATGGCACAAAAAAAGAAAACTACAGACCAATATCTCTAATGAATACAGATGCTAAAATACTAAACAAAATACTAGCAAATCGAATACAACAACATATTAAAAAAATAATACATCATGATCAAGTGGAATTTATTCCAGAATCTCAAGGATGGTTCAACATACGTAAAACGGTTAACGTAATACACCATATCAACAAAACAAAGAACAAAAACCACATGATCTTATCAATAGATGCAGAAAAGGCTTTCGATAAAATACAACACAATTTTATGTTTAAGACTCTCAACAAAATGGGTATAGAAGGAAAATATCTCAACATGATAAAGGCCATATATGATAAACCATCAGCTAACATCATATTAAATGGCACAAAACTGAAGGCTTTCCCCCTTAAATCAGAAACAAGACAGGGTTGTCCACTCTCTCCACTCTTATTTAATGTGGTACTAGAGGTTCTAGCCAGAGCAATCAGACAAGACAAAGAAATAAAAGGCATCCATATCGGAAAAGAAGAAGTAAAGGTATCACTTTTTGCAGATGATATATGATCCTATACATCGAAAACCCCAAAGAATCCACAAAGAGACTACTAGAAACAATAAGCCAATACAGTAAGGTCGCAGGATACAAAATTAACATACAGAAGTCTTTCTATATGCCAACAATGAAACAACTGAGAAGGAACTCAAAAGAATAATCCCCTTCACGATTGCAACAAAAAAAATAAAATACTTAGGAATAAACATAACAAAGAATGTAAAGGACTTATATAATGAAAACTATAAACCATTGTTAAGGGAAATCGAAAAAGATATAATGAGATGGAAGAATATACCTTGTTCTTGGCTAGGAAGAATAAATATAATCAAGATGGCTATATTACCCAAAGCAATATACAAATTTAATGCAATTCCCATCAAACTTCCAATGATGTTTTTTAAAGAAATAGAGCAAAAAATCATCAGATTTATATGGAACTATAAAAAACCCCGAATAGCCAAAGCAATCCTAATGAAAAAGAATGAAGCTGGGGACATTACAATACCTGACTTCAAACTCTATTATAGGGCCACAACAATCAAAACAGCATGGTATTGGCAGAAAAATAGACACTCAGACCAATGGAACAGAATAGAAAGTCCAGAAATAAAACCACATATATATAGTCAAATAATTTTTGATAAAGGGGCCAACAACACACAATGGAGAAAAGAAAGCCTCTTCAACAAATGGTGCTGGGAAAACTGAAAGCCACATGCAAAAGAATGAAACTGGCCTACAATTTGTCCCCCTGTACTAAAATTAACTCAAAATGGATCAAAGATCTAAACATAAGACCTGAAACAATTAAGTACATAGAAGAAGACATAGGTACTCATCTCATGGACCTGGGTTTTAAAGAGCATTTTATGAATTTGACTCCACAGGCAAGAGAAGTGAAGGCAAAAATTAATGAATGGGACTACATCAGACTAAGAAGATTTTGCTCAGCAAGAGAAACTGATAACAAAATAAACAGAAAGCCAACTAAATGGGAAATGATATTTTCAAACAACAGCTCAGATAAGGGCCTAATATCCAAAATATAAAAAGAACTCATAAAACTCAACAACAAACAAACAAACAATCCAATAAAAAAATGGGAAGAGGATATGAACAGACACTTCTCCCAGGAAGAAATACAAATGGCCAACAGATATATGAAAAGATGCTCATCTTCTTTAGCTATTAGAGAAATGCAAATCAAAATGGCAATGAGATACCACCTCACACCTGTTCGATTAGCTGTCATTAGCAAGACAGGTAATAGCAAATGTTGGAGAGGCTGTGGAGAAAAAGGAACCCTCACACACTGTTGGTGGGAATGTAAAGTAGTACAACCGTTATGGAAGAAAGTATGGTGGTTCCTCAAAAAACTGAAAATAGAACTACCTTATGACCCAGCAATCCCTCTACTGGGTATATATCCCAAAAACTCAGAAACATTGATACGTAAAGACACATGCAGCCCCATGTTTATTGCAGCATTGTTCACAGTGGCCAGGACATGGAAACAACCAAAAAGCCCATCAATAGATGACTGGATAAAGAAGATGTGGCACATATACACTATGGAATACTACTCAGCCATAAGAAATGATGACATCGGAACATTTACAGCAAAATGGTGGGATCTTGATAACATGATACGAAGCGAAATAAGTAAATAAGAAAAAAACAGCAACTGTATTATTCCATACATAGGTGGGACATATAAGTGAAACTTAGAGACATTGATAAGAGTGTGGTGGTTATGGGGGGGGGGGAGGGGGGAATGGGAGAGGGAAAGGGGGTGGGGAGGGGCACAAAGAAAACAAGATAGAAGGTGACAGAGGACAATTTGACTTTGGGTGGTGGGTATGCAACATAATTGAATGACAAGATAACCTGGACTTGTTATCTTTGAATATATGTATCCTGATTTATTGATGTCACCCCATTAAAAAATAAAATTATTAAAAAAAAAAAAAGAAAAAAAAATTTAGGAAGAATAACACTTTAAAATATTAAAACTTGTTATATCCACAAAGAGACTTGCCAAAATCATATATACAAGACACATAGGTACAGACAACAAGGTAGCAATAGGCAGAGGGGAAGGGGGTGAAAGGAAGGGGAGTGGGGGCAAAGGAGAAACATGGGGGTGGAAAGAAATTTTGTATGGGACATGGAGGCACAATGTAGTGTGCAGAGGGTATTATATTGAGTGGGACACTTGAAACCATGTCAACACAATAAATTAAAAATAAAAATTAAAAAGAATTTAATTTTAAATTATAAATAAAGTGTGGTTAGGCCCTAGCCGGTTGGCTCAGTGGTAGAGCATGGGCCTGGCGTGCAGTAGTCCTGGGTTCGATTTCCGGCCAGGGCACACAGGAGAAGCACTCATCTGCTTCTCCACCCCTCCCCCTCTCCCTCCTCTCTGTCTCTCTCTTCCCCTCCCTCAGCCAAGGCTCCATTGGAGCAAAGTTGTCCTGGGTGCTGAGGATGGCTCTGTGGCCTCTGCCTCAGATGCTAGAAAGGCTCTAGTTTCAACAGAGCAAGGCCCCAGATGGGCAGAGCATCGCCCCCTGGTGGGCATGCTGTGTGGATACCGGTGGGGCACATGCAGGAGTTTGTCTGACTGCCTCCCCATTTCCAACTTCAGAAAAATACAAAGAGAAAAGAGTGGTTATGTCTATATAATTGGTTAGCTTGCTAACTGGAGATGGATTTGGGACAGTTTTACTTTTTATGATGTTTCTTTCTATTTTAAATTTATTTTAATGAGTGTATATCATGCTAACATTAAATATAAGTATACACAGACACAGTATAAAGCACTTCCTCAATAAATTCTAAAGTAATACACATCACCAGCAACACACACTGCTCAACGTAAACACCGTGGGCATCCCCTGATCCATGCCACAGATCCCCAGCAGAGCACTCACATTCGGAAAGTAGAGTTCAGTATCCAGAGTCTACTTTGGAACCGTTTTGATTTGCTACAGAATCTCACCTGGCAAACAAACTGATGCTATCAGTCCTACAAACAACTCCTGAGGGCTTTTCTTCTCAGTTACTTGGTATGGCAATTTCACAAAACCACAGCATAGGATAGGTTTCTGAAATTGCTGTGAGTGTCCAGAGGGTGAGGACACTGGTATCAGTTTCTTTTCTTGTCTCCTGGTTCTGTGCATTAATGCAGTATCTGGCTTCCCTGGAAGACTGTTATGGACCCACTGTCTTTTTCTTGGGAACTTAAATTGATTGAGTGCATGCCATCAGATCTTCAACCCATACTATGTTTCACCATGAATTTCAGTAGAATTTAGTGCCCACAGGGAGGTCACAAATGAATATTTAGTATCCCAGCAAAATAGTCCTGCCACCCTATCACCATTTTAGCAAGGCAAACCTCATGATTTCTGTACTAGAAGAAGTAGTTTCTTCTGACGAAGAAAAGTCAGAAGGCTATTACATGGGCCACATAAAAAAGAAAGGCTTACACATCTAAAGTTAGCAAAGAAATATTTTGTTTTCCTTTGCTTTCATTTTCTGGAAGACTTAGATGCATAAGAAGTTTCAGTAGCAATGCATATACAGCACATACTAAAAGGATGGCAATGCAACACAATGAGATAAGGAGAAAGCATGGAAAATACAGAAGTTCATGGTTTCAGTATGTGTGCTCTCATTTGTTTATTGAAGAGCTTAAAGATGAATTCATCATTACATGGTCAAGAAATAGTGTCTACATATATAATTTACTTTTAAAAATGGAATATTTTAGAGCAGAGGGAGGGCTTGTTAGTAATTATTACAGAATGACAGGCATATGCTGAGACTCTCTCAGGCAAAGCAGAATATAAAGTCAGCCTGTCAAAAGAACACCAATAGGCGGATAGACTGACCTTAGCTTTCGTGTTAAGTAAACCTGTTTTCGAGTTGCATTTCTGCAGTTTTAAGGAAAAATTTTATTTGAGCCTATGGTCCTCTTTTATCAAATTGATGTAGTGTAGCATCTTAAAAGTATGAATTTCACATGTAAAGCACATAATTCACTGCAGGCATTTAAAATAATAGGTCTCGTTCCTTTATTAACAGCCCTATACAGAGAATAGAGTTCTTGCTATTTGTTGACCTCTCTTCATTTAAAGTTCTTAACTTCAGCAAGTTAGATTATCATCCGACTCTTCAACTGCAGTACATTTTGCCAGAAGAAAATGGAATAAAATATTCAAAATGGTAAAAGAAATAAAAAGCGAACCAAGAATTTTAAGTTTATGAATACTGATTTTGAAGTATAAAAGGTATAGGTAAAATGTTATCCACATATAAGAACTCAAAGAGAATATTTGCTCATGAGAACTTCCTGAGTAATCTACTGCTGAGAATGCTTTAGGCAGCCTAATAAACTAAACAGACATTGACACAGACATGTGGTGAGCATTAAATATATGTATAATTACTTGTAAAACTACAATTAAAAGAGACTATAAAGGAGAAGAAATAGTGTATGGTGGCTAATATACATACAAAAGGAATTATGTTGGTAGTGGTACTATCAATAGTGCTATTCTGAGACTACTGTGATTACCAAATTGTATAAATAAATGGTTATGAGATATTCTAAATTGGTGTCTCCTACGCCTTTGAGGATGACGATTCTTGGTTTGAAGAAAGAAGATACATATATATATATAGTATAGAAGTGGTTAAGCATAAAAATGGCTAATTAAAATTTGAATTGAAATAATCATGAGATTATGAGGTATTTTATTCTATATTACATATATCATAAATTTTTTTCTATATCTTTTCATTCTATTCCAGAGAAACTTATAAGCAATTACCAATCTAGATAGCATGTAGCATTCCTAGTAAACAGATTGAGGTATTGAAATACTATTAAATAATAAGCTAAACTAGGTCTTCGTGGAAAAAAATATCCTTCTGGGGCTAAATCAAGAAATATACAAAGTAAACCAGGAGCATTTTATGCCAATTGCAAGGAAGTTATCAAACTCAGGTCAAGTCAAAAGAATTTAGGAGGCAATCTGAAAAAGCACTTTTTCTCAAATATGGGAAAATATGAACTTCCTTCTTAAAGGAAATGCAATTGTTTGAAACATACCAAATGTTGTTGAATCTATAAATAAAATTAATTAAGTAGAGGGTGATAGGAAAATAATTTATTATATTGAAAACTCCTAAGTAAAAGGAAAAATCAAGCATTTATTTTGCTTATTATAAATAAACTTTATTACCAGAAAACCAAACAGTAGATAAAGCAAACTTACTGAATTAGAATATCTCCATTATTTCAGTCTCTAGTAACTCACATTCTTGAACAGATAAACTTTAAAGAAAAAAAAGAATGAAAGAATAATGGAAATAACAATGATTTTAAAATTAGCAAGACTAAATTGAAGTGTCCAGAATGTTGCCTTGTGATAAAACTTAAAAAAAATGCAAAGTAAAGATTAGAACACAAGTCACATAGTGGCTATATTTGGGGGACAGAAACTGTTGTGATAGAGAAAGAGAATATTGAAGAGCTTCTGGGATAAAGCTAACATATATATATATATATATATATATATATATATATATATATATATATATATATATTTGCCTGTTTCGTTAAAAGGGTACAATAATCTATATAATAACATACATTTTACTAGGGAACAATTTTTTTTTCATTTTCAGTTGCATAAGGTTTTAGAACTTTTTCTATATATATCTGCATTGTTAATTCCAAATCTGCAATTTTAATTTATTTTTGTTACAGTTAATGCCATGCATAGGTTTTTAAATTGGAGTTAAAGGGCAACGACTCTTGGATTGAACATAACCACAAGGTAATTAATGTTTTACAAACATCACTTTTACATAATTGTAGTTGTTTTTAAATGTAGAAAAATTATTATCTGATAAAAACGTCCTTTTATTTTGTTTTAAGATTAAATTATGCCTTCTTCAAGTAGGCGTAAATATGAGAATAGTCCTGACACCTTCTGTTATATATGTGGCTGATACACACTTCAATGTCAAAGGCGCAATATTTCATTATTTGTGACACGTGCATATATTGCCTATATTCAAGTTCCCCTTGGTGATTAAGACAAGAATTGGGCTCCTCATATTGTGTGTCATAATTGTGAGGAAACATTTCATGACTAGACAAAAGGAAAATGCAAAGGAATGACTTTTGGTATTCCCACTGTTTGGCATGAACCAAAGGACCACAGCAGTGACTTATTTCTGTCTGATCCATACAAAGGGCATCGGCAAGAAAAAATGGCATATGATCGCATATCCTAATATTCCTTCAGCAATACAACCTATCCCACACTCTGGAACACTCCCAGTTCCAGTTTTCAATGGTTTTATTTCTTCTAAGGATGAAGAAAGTGAACATGGTTGTAAGGTATTTTTTCCTGCCGAGAAGGAAGGAAGGGGTGTAGCCACCAAGTGTGGAATAGTAAAGGCTTTATTCAGGACAGAGCGTTTCTCAGATGAGATTCACTGGCCCAGAAGATGGAGGTCAGGAAAATCGCACATGGAGAGACAACGTGGGCAAATTTAAAGGGGTCCTCTAGGATAGTCGGACTAATATGACGTAGCAAAATCTCACTGGCTGACAGTCAGCTGCTTTTTTCCCAAGGACTCCTGGGAAGTTTCTTTTGGCACCCTTTGTTGTGGGCAGTCCTAGCCAAAGTTCGCGAGTCTGGGTTCCCCACATGACCATTTCCCATTATCCACCGACCTTACATTCTAACCTTTTGCGTTAAATAGAAAAGGGGTGCTGTTTATTTGTCTGGCTACTTCCTGCTGATTAGGGGCATTGTGGGGAGGGGGAGATCAGATGGTGGTGGCTTTAAGGGGTGTCAGGAGGAACATCTGTTTTGCCGTGAGTTGAGAAATTTTGCGGATGCGGTTCTGTAAGGATTTAAAAAAAAAGAGGAGTAATAGGGGGATTTGCAGAGTCCAGCCTTTTGGTGAGCTGGAGATGGATGGAGTCCAGTAGTTCCGACTGCCAGTGGTCCTGTAAGAAGGCAAGCTTAAGACAAAACTGCATGTCAGGAGTGGCATAAAAGGGGAAAGAAAGAGGACCCATCCATTCCCATAATTGAGACCTGTGAGGGAATTAGAGGTCCAGAGTGTGATGGCAAAAAGAGAAGGTAGCCTCTGTGTCCACAAGAAATGAGATGGACTTACCCACTTGTTGCAGCATACCCTGGGTTCTCTGAGTCCAGGCCATGTCCTAGGAGTTTGAGCGATGCACCCATCTGGCTGGATTGGCCTCCCATTTCGGTTGCTTGTCCTCCATGTAGAGGCACCGAGGAAAAGCCTGTTGCCCAAAGGGGCAATTGCTCCGCCAGTGATTGGTCTGCTTGCAGTCAGGGCAGTGATCAGTGGGTAGCCGCAGGCAGGGGCCCTGTCAGGACCAGTGACCCTTCTTGCCACACTTAAAGCAAGCTGCTGGGGGGATTTCTCTTTACAGCTTGAACTTGGGTTGGGCACTTCCTGTGCCTTGCCTCAGGGTTGTCACAAGAGTTTGGGTTTGGAGCATTAGCTTCTGCTGCATGCAGGCCTGGCAAACAACCTTGGCCTGTTTCTTCCAGTTGGGACCATTAAAAACTTTAAATGCCATGTTCACAGGTCCCAGTTTGGGGGTTGGGAATAAGAGGAGGAGGGCTCATGGGAAGCCTGACACCCAGATCCCGCAGGAAATGCTGGAGCCAGAGGCAGGACAGGGCCAGAACTTCCTGTAAGAAAATTGGGGTTGGAAGTTCTGAAAACTGGTGTAAGAGCCAATAGTAGGTGGAGAAAGGCCTGATGAAGGAGGCACTTAAGAACACAGTGGAGAAGGAAGAGGCCCCTGGTCAGCAGGGGAAGAGAAAGAGAATGGTAGTGGTGAATAAGAAACAGGGTTTTGCGAAGGGGGGGGGAGGAGGCTTTTGGAGGGAAGAGACCCGAGCACAAAAGAGGTCCACAGAGGGACCAGAGAGAAGTCCCGAAAGAAGGGCGCCCCCAGGGGTCAGACAGGAGGGAGAGAGAGTTGGGAGTCCACGGAGAAGGAAAGATCAAGATTGGAGGTTTTAGGTGAGGTTTCTCTGGCCAGAAAAAGAGCCTGCATGGTGGAACAGGTGGCACAGAGATTAAAGATGGGTGCACGAATAATTAGAAACCAAAAATATAAGAGATCTCCAATCAGTTCCCAGCTTTTTTGGCAATAGTTAAATTGGTGAGGGATTTAAAACCAAAAGTCCCTTCAGGAGGCTAATTCAGTGGGTTCTGTGGCCTGGCTACAATGGAAAAGAAGAATAGTTTCTTCTTCTTTAGGGAGGGAGATTCCTGTGCCCCCACAGCCACCCTCAGTGCTCAGAGTGGTCAGATTTGAGTATTAGCATCCCAAAACTCAAGCTCTGGCCACAGAAGAATAAAGGAAAAAGGATGTGCTCGGGACATCTCCACAAGCACATGGTTTTGGAATGTAAAGGCTTCCCTGACACAGCTGCAGTTTCGGACAGGGAGTCTCAGCGGGAAGAACTGAGGGGAAGTCTGGAGGCAGGGGACTTACTTCACTGTGTGCTGAAGTGGGTGGAAGGTCAGAGATCCTGGTTCTTTCTCGGAGGGGATGGGGAAAGGAGTGGTTCTTGCAGACTTCAAACTCCTCCCGGGTTTTTGGCACCAAAATGTGAGGTATTTTTTCCCACCGAGAAGGAAGGAAGGGGTGTAGCCACCAAGTGTGGAATAATAAAGACTTTATTCAGTATAGAATATTTCTCAGACGAGATTCACTGTCCTGGAAGATGGAGGTCAGGAAAATCGCACATGGAGAGGCCACGTGGGCAAATTTAAAGGGGTCTTCTAGGGAAGCCGGGCTAATATGACATAGCAAAATCTCACTGGCTGACAGTCGCTTTGTTCCCAAGGATTTCTGGGAAGTTTATTTTGGCATGCTTGGTTGTGGGTGGTCCTAGCCAAAGTTCATGGGTCTGGGTTCCCCACATGGCCATCCCCCATTATCCACCAACCTTACAATGGTGATCAAGTGTATTTTGATTGAATGCATGAGAAAATGGTTGTAGAATCTGAAGGGTCTTCTTCTGATGCCAAGTACTCATTAACCCCTCAGCAGTTTAGCCATCCTGAATTAAATGACTTAGTAAGAGATTTGGGCCTATTAAAGAAAGCAGCTGATTTATTAGCCTCCAGGCTTCAAGAAAAGAATGTACTTCACCAGTCAGCTAAAGTATCCCATTTCAGGAAGCATGAACAAATTTTTGTGGACATTTTCTCTGAAGAAAAATACTTTGTTTACTGTCATGATATCAATAGTCTTCTCAGCCAGCTAGGTGTTACCAATTACAGTCCAACAGAATGGTGGCTATTTCTTGACAGCTCTAAACAGAGTCTGAAATGTTTTCTCCTACACAACAGTAATGTTTATGCAGCAGTTCCAGTTGGTTATTTGACTCATCTGCGAGAAGATTATAATGACAAAAAAATTGTACTTGACTTTCTGAAGTATGAGCATAATTGGATCATTTTTGTGGATCTGAAAATGGTAAATTTCCTGCTAGGACAACAGAGAGATAATCATGAAGTATTCTTGCTTTCTGTGTTTGTGGGACAGCCGGGCTTGGGAGAAACACTGGACACAGAAGGAGTGGCCGAAACATGAAGCTTTGGTAGTAGGGATGCAAAATATTGTGAATGAACCTGTAGTTAATCAAGACAGGATCATTTTTCCTCCATTTCACATCAAACTTGGCTTAATGAAGCAGTTTGTTCAGGCTTTGAATAGAAAAAGTGAATGCTTTCAACATATTATTTTTGCTTTTCCTGTCTTGTCTTTTGATAAGATAAAAGCAGGTGTATTCGATAGACCTCAAATTCGAACCCTCATAGATGATGAAGAATTTGCCAGGAAGATGAATAAGGAGAAGAAAGCAGCATGGCAGTCTTTTGTGGCAGTTACAAAGAACTTCCCTGGCAACAAAAAAAGCAGAAAACTATGAACTTCTGGTTCAAAGGATGCTGTTGGCTTTCCGCAACATTGAATGTAACATGAGCGTTAAGATTCACTTCCTGAACAGTTGCCTTGATAAGTTTCCTGAAAATCTTGGAGCTGTTAGTGATGAGCAGAATACTGCTGGAGCATCAAACGAGATTGTCTTCAACAAGTACACAAACACAAGAGCTACAAATGAAAATTTTTGCCTGAATAGAATTTAAATAAAATGTGTGCAAATTTTATGATTAAAATGAGTGTTTTAATATTTTATATTTCAAAATTGTAGACCAGTTCTGATGCAATCATATCTTTTAGTGTATTAGTGTATTTACTGCATTATATAAATTATTATATTTTCACAAAGATGATGCCCAAGAAGACATTCTACTTCATTATGTTAAATTAGATGTTGAAAATTTTACAATAAGATGAAAACCTGAAATCTTGAATTGCAAAAAAATTGTAGTTTACAGAGAAAAAATAATTTCAGATTTGAGTTCAGCACACTCAAATTAGGTAAGAACAAGTGTTTTTGTGGATGCAACAAAAATTGTGTTCCCCAGTGTTTTTGGTGAGGTTTTCAGAATCTGTATTTTATCGTGTAATATCTAGTAACAAAATAATTTAGCCTTGGTTGCATGCCCAGAAATTCTGATTTTATTGATGGGGCAGAGATAAAGCACTAGGTATTTTGTTGAATCTCCACAGAAAACTTCAATTTGTAATAAAAATGTGCTATTTGCTCCTAAAATTTGTTGAAAAAAAAGATGAGACATTTAATTTGTGCAACTTACAGTCTCGACCAAATCAAGAAGAGTATCATATACTG
Organism: Saccopteryx leptura; assembly: GCF_036850995.1. Taxonomy (NCBI): domain Eukaryota; kingdom Metazoa; phylum Chordata; class Mammalia; order Chiroptera; family Emballonuridae; genus Saccopteryx; species Saccopteryx leptura. Next base: position 173,950,709 of record NC_089504.1, on the reverse strand, counting down.
TACATTTTTAAGTAATTGAGATATATATTAAAGGTATCTTAAGGAATAGACTTGGGTAATCATATTGTTTTTAAAGCACAACCTTTCTGCTCTCACTGATTCTTTTGCATGAACAATTTTTTATTTAAATTAAAAAACTATAATTCAAAATAGTCCACTCTAGTATTAAATCACTTGGTTCATTTTGCCATTTTTTTAAAACTATCACTATCAGTAACAATATAAAAAATGCTTGGACATACAATTTATTTTAAGAGGGCACAAACCAAAGATAAAAGTGAGCCTCATGTGTCCTAACCACAGACTTGGTGATACAAAAGCAGAATCCAAGCACATTAAGTGAAAGGCTGTTTTAACTCTCTTTTCATTCTTAACTTAAGCAGCATTGCTGCTACCAAAATGAAAATTAAAAAAAAAGAAAGGAAAAATTAAAGAAAGATAAAAAGAAAGAAAGAAAGAAAGAAAGAAAGAAAGAAAGAAAGAAAGAAAAGAAGAAAAATAAATTGTTATAAATTAATTGATATTTAACTACATGCCTCAGGAAGCTTTAGTCTTGAATATTATTTTTTAATAAAATCTAATCTTTAGAGCTAGAGTAGTTTGACCAAAGATAGCTTTTCTAAACACACTATTAAATGTATTAACTAAAATAAACTTTATTCTTGACCACCCATGAGTGCATCAAGGCAAAATTCTACAGAAAGAATATACTAAATAGACCATTACATTTTAATCCCAATATCATCTAAGATGTATCAATAGGACTGTCTTTAATGGGCTGAAGGGCCTTATTAAAAGATAAGTCTGTATTACATGAATTCTTTTTTTTTTTTTAGTGAGAGAGACCTATAAGGACAGAGAGATAGGAAGGGAGGGTTATGAGAATCATCAATTCTTCATTGCAACACCTTAGTTGTTCATTGATTGCTTTTTCATATGTGCCTTGACTGGGGGGCTCCAGCCAAGCCAGTGACCCCTTGCTCAAGCAACCTTGGGGTTTTGAACCTGGGTTCTCTTTGTGCCAGTCCAACACTCTATTCACTGTGCCACTGCCAGGTCAGGCATTCTTCCATGCATTCTGATGTGAACTACAGAACTCATGACCAGGAGGTGACCCTGAGGTCACTGGCTGAGCAAGGAGTCACTAGCTTGACTGTGAATGTCCCTGGTTGGAGACCAAGGTCACTAGCTTGAGCCCAAGGTCACTGGCTTAAGCAAGCGGTCACTCGTGCAGCTGTAGCCCCCCCATGGTCAAGGCACATATGAGAAAGCAATCGATGAACAACTAAGGTGCCACAAAGAATTGATGCTTCTCATCTCTCTTCCTTATTGTCTGTTTGTTCGTATCTGTTCCTCTCTCTGTCTCTCTCTCTGTCTCTGTCACACACAAAAAAAGAATGCCTGGAAAAATTTAACAAAAACACCTATTTTGTCTGGCGTGACCAAAGGCATTGTTTTGGAGGAGGAATTTCTTTTCCAGTTGCCGAAGATTCTCTTTTGCAAATATTTATTTTTACGTTATCTGATAAAAAAAATCTTTGATATAATGATCCTTTAGTACAGTGGTTATCAAACTTTTTGAAGTCGGGGTGCATTTAAAATCATACAAATAATTGTAGGCACACTATTTACAAAATTCTGATATAATAATTAAGTCAAATATTAAAAAACTGTAAAGCCCAACTATGCTTTTACGATAATTAAATAAAATAAATACAACACAATTAAATTTATTCTGACATTAAAAACATTTTTTTTTGTATTTTTCTGAAGCTGGAAATGGGGAGGCAGTCAGACAGACTCCCGCATGCGCCCAACCGGGATCCACCCTGCATGCCCACCAGGGGACGATGCTCTGCCCATCTTGGGGCATCTCTCTGCCGCAATTAGAGCCATTCTAGCACCTGAGGCAGAAGCCACAGAGCCATCCTCAGCACCTGGGCAAACTTTGCTCCAGTGGAGCCCTGGATGCGGAAGGGGAAGAGAGAGACAGAGAGGAAGGAGAGGGGGGAGGGGTGGAGAAGCAGATCAGTGCTTCTCCTGTGTGCCCTGGCCAGAAATTGAACCCAGGACTCCTGCATGCCAAGCCGACGCTCTACCACTGAGCCAACTGGCCAGGGCGATTAAAAACATTTTAATATTACATTTTTTGAGTTTTGCTTTTTAGAATTTGTAAAAAAGAGGAGTTAAAAATAAAAAAAAATGACAAAAAGTTATCTTTTTATGTATACACATTCATTCTTAGTAAGATTTAGTAAATTTGGCAGGTCCCAGCATGAAAGTGTTAAGTTTTTTTATTCTTATGTTTACGAGAAACATGAGCCTGATGTGTCCTAGTGATTTCTTCAATGTTTGAGCATCTATTTGAAAGGCAAACTCTCATTTCCTCATCAAAGCATTGAAGAATTCCTCTCTTTTTACTCTTTATTGTGTTGAAGGTAGAAAATCCTAATTCACATAAATAGGATGTTGAAAATTGTAGTAAAATATTCAAAGCCTTTTTATATATTGCCACATATTCTTCTTTTATAGAAATCCAAAAGGCTTCAAGAGACAATTCCTTATGTTTAATCATCAGTCCATGATCAGTAGATGTAGCTGCCAGTTCTTCTGTTAATGTTAAACCAAAATCACTTGAAGCTTCCATGAATGGCTTTCTAATCCAATCGTATTGTTCAGTGTTAAGTGATGGAAAATGCTGTAAATTAAATTCTACCCATCAGCCTTTAAGTCCTACTTTATTTATACCTAACTTTTGCTCACTTCCAGAATCAAATTCTTCAATATCATGTTTCTTTTTGAGAAATCTATCCATTTTATTTGGGTGTATTTATCTAAAAATAATATAATGATGTGTTAATAATAAATATAATAATAATGTGTTAACAAAAAGAGCAGCATTTCCATAATGAAATGTTATAATAGATTAACTATATTTATTTTTATATTCTGGGCACATGCTGTGAACCAGCGCAGCTAGTAATTCCAGGTCTCAAATAGAAATGGTGTGGAATTAAAAAAATATGTAGAATTAAGAAAATACAGGGTCGGAAGGGCCTTATAATTGCTGCTGGCAAGAACAAAGCATGTCTAAAAATCACATCTTGGTTTATTTATATGGCAAAGTGAGGCCATTAGCAGATCAATGGTCTCTGATCAAGTTTCCAAGCCAACCCAAGAATTTTACCAAGTGAAGAAAACCCCCACCATACATATCATCTTAACTTTACACCAAAAAAAGGATAGAAGAAACTTGCCTCCATTCTTTCAGGGGAACATGGGGGTAGTGTAAACAATCCAGCACTACAGCTTAACAGCCTTTTGCAATCTAATCAGGCAAGTGAGGTGGGGGGTTGGGCAGACTGTCAGTTTACAGCCAATCCCCACACCTCTGTCTCCCAAAAATCTAAACTCCAAAATCCCTGTTGGATTTTTGGTCCCCAACAGGCACATATTTCTCTGGAATACCATAAGGCACACCTGGAAATCTTCTAGGGTGCACCAGTGCATCCTGGCACACACTTTGAGGACTACTACCTTAGTAAATAGAATATATCAAGTATAATTGAACTTTTACTGATGACTCATAATAAATTTAAATAGCAACTAAAGCACTCTGCTTAGGTATGTGATTGCTTTAGAAAATGTAGGTATATGAATCAGTTCTTAAAAAGTTTTGCCTGCCTACGGTAAATTAGTGTTCTTTGAATCAGAACCTTTGGACATAAATTAGAATGTATTTTAATTAAATTATTTCTCAAATATGGCATTACAATTTTGTTCTATTCAACCAAAGTATATTTATAATAAAACAAACTTTGCAAATAAATTTTTTTTACAATACTCTTATAAATTTTTACCTTTGAAATAAGAAGGAAATCCACATGATTATATATAGTAAAACATGAATGTTGGCAAGCACTTATGCCTATGACTGAATGAGAAAAAGCATTCCTGTGGCCCTCAAAAGCAGCCAAGAGAATTTTAACCAGAAGAGTTAAGATCAAGATAATGAGATATGGGATCAAAAGTGCTGACTACTTTTTGGGAGGAAAAAATGAAGGGATCACCTTTATAATAAAGTGTTATGATAAATAAAAGGTTAACAGATAAGTAAAATGTTTTCATTAAAGTTAATCTCTAAAATTTCATGTATCTTTTGTATCAATAATAATTTGAAATGTTTTAATAACTCCTAAATATATATCATCGTCATAATTTTACTTCTGTTCAACAAAGTAAATTTAAAGTCAAATTATACTACTTACCTTTTTAGGCATTTTATTTAGTGGTTACATAGTTTCACTCATATTGTAATAGTGATCTTTGTTAATAGTGTCAGATACACTACCATCTAAGTTGCCTCCCCTAAACATAACTCCATATATTAAAAGTCTGATTTCACATAACCCATTAGTTGTTCTATTTCAGTACCTCATGTAAAATTAGATCCACTATTATCAGTTTTAACTATGTCTCCAGTAATATATATATTTTTTCTATTCTTGTCACGTACCCACTTTTCTAGTTACTGTGAACTTTCCCAGAGTATAGGGGAAAAAAAGTCAAAAATGAAAAAATACAATTAGTCAATTTAGCTAATTAATAATTTTAGTAGGAGTCAGAGGTTGAAACTTCTGAATAAAATTAGATTTTTTTGGCTTATTTTTTTTTGTTCAAATAACCTAATTGTCAAAAGAAATGTGTTTGTTTTTTGGAAACTTTCTATACTGTAAGAATGTCTTTCTTCATTAATTGAAAATAGGCATCCACCAAATTATCTCCTCATAATTAATGTTCTAAAAGAGACCTTTTTAGTATCTAACCCTTGGTGACAATAAAGAGCATACAATACAAAAACAATCAACTTATTCATTTCCTTAATTTGCAAAACCATATTTCATATTGTCCTCTTTCTTAGACTTATCCACTATTATCAACAGAATTTCATAAATACTTGAGGAAATCATTCAAGTCTCAACATGTCTATAGTATGTTTAAAATAAAAGGAAATTGTATAATTTTTACATTTATAAATTTGTTACATGCCTGAAGTCACCACAATGTATCAAAACATCTACTTATTATATTTACAAACTATACTATATTCTTAATTACATTATTTACTATAATAGCTATTAATGGTTAAATATAGTATATAAAAAAATCAAAAAGCATGCAATTACATTAGGACATTTCAAAAAATTCAAAGCACAGATCCTCAAGAGACTAGTTAGAAGTCCTAAAAATTAAAAAAAAAATCTGATAATATCTGAAGAAAAAATTCATATTCATTGCAGCATGTTCATTTTTTAATGTTAACTTTAAGGACATTCTATAGTCATAATGGGTCCTATTAAATATACAGCAGGTGTTCAGAGATTTGACTATTTAAGATATAAAATGTAAGAAGTACTTAAGCCAAATAAGCCATGGGATTGACTCTCCCCCTGACAGTATGTAAGTTTTCCCCTTGGCCAAATTTGCCTTCTGGAGAAAAATTCACCCTGAACTGAACCTTTTTTGTCTGCACAAGCTTTCAATAAAATCATTCTTTCTAAGAGTTCTAACCGACTTGAGCTGTAGTTCTTTAAAACACTCTTGAAACCCACTAATGAGAAGTCATGCCTAACTTCTGAGGATTAAAGCAGTTATCTGGCTGCTTCTTATTACAAGATGATGAGCTGATTGCTTTCCATTTATGTTTATTAAAGCTATGTCCCTAGCGAGTCCATATTGTTTTCCTTATGCCAAGATTTAATGTGGATCGAGTCTCCACACCCCTTACATATGCACTGACAACACAAAATGCTTTTACTCTCTTTCTTGCCAAAGTTACATCACTCTTGCTTGTTACTGTTTCTTGATCATATCTTCCAGGAACCAACAGATACTTCCTTATCTGGCCACTTTGGATGTAGTCATTGCATTTAGTGTCTCTCTGATGCCTTCTCATCATTTAATATGTATATCCCTTTAGTTCATCCAAATACATCTTCAGGTAAACAACTCTTTCTGCATGTATGGTGCCACTTATTTTTAACCTATGGAGGGTAATTAGATATCTATATATATCTATTATTAGCATGTATTGAAATGAAATCTGGTATAACTTTTATACTTAAAACATTTTTATCAAAAAAATAAGTTTTGCCCTGGCCGGATAGCTCTGTTGGTTAGAGTATTGTCCCGAAGCACAGAGGTTGCTGATTGGACTCCCAGTCAGGGCACATATAGGAACAGCTCAGTGTTCCTGTCTCTCTCCCTCTCTCCTTCCTTTCTCACTGAAATCAATAAATAAAAATTTTAAAAACTAAATTTAAAAAAATTTTAAAAACTAATTAAAAAATAGTTTATTTTTAACTTAATTTAATTTTTAAAAATTGTATTGAATTTGTTGGGTGACAATGGTTAATAAAAATATATAGGTTTCAGGTGTAGAATTCTATAATTCTTTTTTTTTTTTTTTTAATAAATTTTTATTAATGTTAATGGGATGACATTAATAATTCAGGGTACATATATTCAAAGAAAACATGTCTAGGTTATCTTCTCATTAAATTATTTTGCATACCCCTCGCCCAGAGTCAGATTGTCCTCTGTCACCCTCTATCTAGTTTTCTCTGTGCCCCTCCCCCTCCCCCTTCCCCATTCCCTCCCTCCCTCCTGCGTCCTCCCTCCCCCCACCCCTGGTAACCACCACACTCTTGTCCATGTCTCTTAGTCTTGTTTTTATGTTCCACCAATGTATGGAATCATGTAGTTCTTGTTTTTTTCTGATTTACTTATTTCACTCCGTATAATGTTATCAAGATCCCACCATTTTGCTATAAATGATCTAATGTCATCATTTCTTATGGCTGAGTAGTATTCCATAGTGTATATGTGCCAATCTTCTATTGAAGGGCTTTTTGGTTGTTTCCATGTCTTGGCCACTGTGAACAGTGCTGCTATGAACATGGGGCTACATGTGTCTTTACGTATCAATGATTCTGAGGTTTTAGGGTATATACCCAGTAGAGGGATTGCTGGGTCATAAGGTAGTTCTATTTGCAGTTTTTTGAGGAACCACCATATTTTCCTCCATAATGGTTGTACTACTTTACAGTCCCACCAACAGTGAATGAGGGTTCCTTTTTCTCCACAGCCTCTCCAACATTTGCTATTACCCGTCTTGTTGATCATAGCTAATCTAACAGGGGTGAGGTGGTATCTCATTGTAGTCTTGATCTGCATTTCTCTAATAACTAATGAAACTGAGCATCTTTTCATATATCTGTTGGCCATTTGTATTTCTTCCTGGGAGAAGTGTCTGTTCATGTCCTCTTCCCATTTTTTTATTGGATTGTTTGTCTGTTTGTTGTTGAGTTTTATGAGTTCTTTGTAAATTTTGGATATTAGGCCCTTATCTGAGCTGTCGTTTGAAAATATCAGTTCCCATTTAGTTGGCTGTCTGTTTATTTTGATATCAGTTTCTCTTGCTGAGCAAAAACTTTTTACTCTGATGTAGTCCCATTCATTTATCTTTGCCTTCACTTCTCTTGCCATTGGAGTCAATTTCATAAAATGGTCTTTAAAACCCAGATCCATGAGTTTAGTACCTATGTCTTCTTCTATGTACTTTATTGTTTCAGATCTTATATTTAGGTCTTTGATCCATTTTGAATTAATTTTAGTACACGGGGACAGGCTGTAGTCGAGTTTCATTCTTTTGCATGTGGCTTTCCAGTTCTCCCAACACCATTTGTTGAAGAGGCTTTCTTTTCTCCATTTTGTGTTGTTGGCCCCTTTATCAAAGATTATTTGACCATATATATGTGGTTTTATTTCTGGACTTTCTATTCTGTTCCATTGGTCTGAATGTCTATTTTTCTGCCAATACCATGCAGTTTTGATTATTGTGGCCCTATAATATAGTTTAAAGTCAGGTATTGTAATGCCCCCAGCTTCATTCTTTTTCCTTAGGATTGCTTTGGCTATTCGGGGTTTTTTATAGTTCCATATAAATCTGATGATTTTTTGTTCCATTTCTTTAAAAAATGTCATAGGAATTTTGATGGGAATTGCATTAAATTTATATATTACTTTGGGTAATATGGTCATTTTAATTATATTTATTCTTCCTATCCAAGAACAAGGAATATTTTTCCATCTCATTGTGTCTTTTTCTATTTCTCTTAGCAATGCCTTGTAGTTTTCTTTATATAGGTCCTTTACATTCTTTGTTATGTTTATTCCTAGGTATTTTATTTTTTTTGTTGCAATCGTGAAGGGGATTATTTTTTTGAGTTCATTTTCTAATATTTCATTGTTGGCATATAGAAAGGCTATGGACTTCTGTATGTTAATTTTGTATCTTGCGACCTTACTGTATTGGTTTATTGTTTCTAGTAATCTTTTTGTGGAGTCCTTTGGGTTTTCGATGTATAGGACCATATCATCAGCAAAAAGTGATACCTTTACTTCTTCTTTTCCGATATTGATGCCTTTTATTTCTTTGTCTTGTCTGATTGCTCTGGCCAGAACTTCTAGCACCATGTTAAATAAGAGTGGACAGAGTGGACACCCCTGTCGTGTTCCTGATTTAAGGTGGAAAGTCCTCAGTTTTACGCCATTTAATATGATGTTGGCTGATGGTTTATCATATATGGCCTTTATTATGTTGAGATATTTTCCTTCTATACCCATTTTGTTGAGAGTCTTAAACATAAAATTGTGTTGTATTTTATCGAAAGCCTTTTCTGCATCTATTGATAAGATCATGTGGTTTTTGTTCTTTGTTTTGTTGATATGGTGTATTACGTTAACCGTTTTACGTATGTTGAACCATCCTTGAGATTCTGGGATGAATCCCACTTGATCATGATGTATTATTTTTTTAATATGTTGTTGTATTCGATTTGCCAGTATTTTGTTTAGTATTTTAGCATCTGTATTCATTAGAGATATTGGTCTGTAGTTTTCTTTCTTTGTGCCCTCCTTGCCAGGTTTTGGTATGAGGGTTATGTTGGCCTCATAAAATGTGTTTGGAAGTATTGCTTCTTCTTCAATTTTTTGGAAGACTTTGAGTAGAATAGGAACCAAGTCTTCTTTGAATGTTTGATAGAATTCACTAGTATAACCGTCTGGGCCTGGACTTTTATTTTTGGGGAGGTTTTTAATAGTTTTTTCTATTTCCTCCCTGCTGATTGGTCTGTTTAGGCTTTCTGCTTCTTCATGACTCAGTCTAGGAAGGTTGTATTGTTCTAGGAATTTATCCATTTCTTCTAGATTGTTGTATTTGGTGGCATATAGTTTTTCATAGTATTCTACAATAATTCTTTGTATATCTATGATGTCTGTGGTGATCTCTCCTTTTTCATTTTGGATTTTATTTATTTGAGTCCTGTGTCTTTTTTCCTTGGTGAGTCTTGCCAAGGGTTTGTCGATTTTGTTGATCTTTTCAAAGAACCAGCTCCTTGTTTTATTGATTTTTTCTATAGTTTTTCTGTTCTCTATTTCGTTTATTTCTGCTCTGGTTTTTATTATCTCCTTTCTTCGGCTGGTTTTGGGTTGTCTTTGTTCTTCTTTTTCTAGTTCCTTAAGGTGTGAAGTTAAGTGGTTTACTTCGGCTCTCTCGTGCTTGTTCATATAGGCCTGAAGTGATATGAACTTTCCTCTTATTACTGCTTTTGCTGCATCCCAGAGATTCTGATATGTCGTATTTTCATTTTCATTTGTCTGTATATATCTTTTGATCTCTGCGCTTATTTCTTCTTTGACCCATTCATTTTTTAGAAGTATGTTGTTTAGTTTCCACAATTTTGTGGGTTTTTCCCCCTTTTTTTTACAGTTGAATTCTAGTTTCAAGGCTTTATGATCAGAAAATATGCTTGGCACAATTTCAATTTTTTTAAATTTGCTGATATTGTCTTTGTGGCCCAACATATGGTCAATTCTTGAGAATGTTCCATGTACACTAGAGAAAAATGTATACTCTGTCGCTTTGGGATGAAGTGTCCTGTAGATGTCTATCATATCCAGTTTTTCTAGTATTTCATTTAAGGCCACTATATCTTTATTGATTCTCTGTTTCGATGACCGATCTAGAGCCATCAGCGGTGTATTGAGGTCTCCAAGTATGATTGTATTTTTGTCAGTTTTTGTTTTAAGGTCAATAAGTAGCTGTCTTATATATTTTGGTGCTCCTTGGTTTGGTGCATATATATTAAGGATTGTTATGTCTTCTTTATTCAGTGTCCCCTTAATCATTATGAAATGACCATTTTTGTCTCTGAGTACTTTTTCTGTCTTGTAGTCAGCATTATTAGATATGAGTATTGCTCCACCTGCTTTTTTTTGGGTGTTGTTTGCTTGGAGTATTGTTTTCCAGCCTTTCACTTTGAATTTGTTTTTATCCTTGTTGCTTAGATGAGTTTCTTGTAGGCAGCATATAGTTGGATTTTCTTTTTTAATCCATTCTGCTACTCTGTGTCTTTTTATTGGAAAGTTTAATCCATTTACATTTAGTGTAATTATTGACACTTGTGGGTTCCCTATTGCCATTTTATAAATTGCTTTCTGTTAGTTTTGTATCTTGTTTGATTCTTCTATTTTGTTTTTCTATCATGTGTTTTTGTTTGTTTGTATTCCATACTTCTTTCCTCTGTTGCTAACTTTTTTAAGTCAAGTGTTTTTGTGGTGGTTTTTTCAAGGGTGGTTACCATTAAGTAATGAAAAGGGTACCTACCATATTCATTGTAGTATCCTTTCTTGTGAGTATTTCTGCACTTCATCGTCCTTTGCTACTATTAATCTTCATCCTTTCTCCCCTTTTTTTTTTCTTTTGTTGTCACAGTTTAAGTTTGGTTTTATTGTTTTCTTGGTGGAGCTGTTACTTGGGGTTATGTTTTCTTTTGTTCTTTGAATCTGGTTGGAAAACCCCCTTTAGTATTTCCTGGAGTGGGGGCTTTCTGGTGATAAATTCTCTCATCTTTTCTGTATTTGTGAATGTTTTTATTTCTCCTTCATACTTGAAGGATAGCTTTGATGGGTATAGTATTCTTGGCTGAAAGTTCCTCTCTTTCAGGGCTTTAAATATTGGGGTCCACTCTCTTCTAGCTTGTAGAGTTTCTGCTGAGAAATCTGATGATAATCTAATAGGCCTTCCTTTATATGTTGTATTCTTCTTTTCCCTGGCTGCCTTGAGAATTTTTTCTTTGTCATTGGTTTGTGTCATCTTCATTATGATGTGCCTTGGAGTGGGTTTGTTGTGGTTAAGAAAACTCGGTGTTCTGTTTGCTTCTTGAATTTGAGGCTTTAATTCTTTCCACAGGCTTGGGAAGTTCTCATCTATTATTTGTTTGAGTATATTCTCCATTCCATTTTCTTTCTCTTCTCCCTCTGATATACCTATTATTCTTATGTTATTCTTTCTGATGGAGTCAGACAATTTCTGTAGGGCTTTCTCGTTTTTTATTATTTTTGAGTCTCTTTCTTCTTCTCTCTGTTGTGCCTCAAGTTGCTTGTCTTTTATTTCACTGATCCTGTCTTCTATCTGGGCTGTTCTATTAGCTAAGCTTGTTACCTCGTTTTTCAGCTCGTGAATTGAGTTTTTCATTTCTGTTTGATTTGTTTTTATAGTTTCAATTTCCTTGGTAATATATTCTTTGTGATCGTTGAGTTGTTTTCTGATTTCCCTAAATTGCCTTTCTGTGTTTTCTTGTATATCTCTGAGTATTTTTAAGATTTCTATTTTAAATTCTCTGTCATTTGGCTCCAAGGCTTCCAATATGTTAAATCTTTTCTCCATAGATTTTTCCACATCTTTTTGTGTTACCTCTCTGTCTTTTGTATCCATAATGTTCGATTTCCTTTTTCTTATTGGCATCTGAAGGTGGTCTTGATGATAGTGTTAATTGGAATTAATAAAAAATAAAAAGAAAAAAAAAGAAAAAAAAAAGAAAAAAGGAAAACACTCCACAAAAAAAAAAAAAAAAAAGTAATAATTTATTATTTCCCCCTTTTTTCTTTCTTCTTTTCCCCCCCTCTCACCTCCTTAGGGAAATATTGTGATGACCTGTGAATTATATTATGCTAAATGGAACAAAAACTGCCTATAATGGAGGGCCTAATTTGGGGTGAAGAGTTCAAGGGGCAAAAAAGGGAGTAGGGACCTACTAAATACAAAAAAAAAAAGGGGGGGGAGGGGAGAAAATCTTAGACAAGCATAAAATGATTTGCTTGTAAGTGATGGTTGACTAAGAGATGTAATGAGAGGGATGAGAGGGAAACAGAAAAAAGGAGAGAAAAAACAATAATTAAAAAAGAAAAAAATAAAAATAATAAGTAAAAATCTGTTGTATTAAGTGGAGCGAAGACTAAATACAATGGAGACTTTGGGTTGGGAGGAATGTTAGTGAGTTAAAAAGCAATGTAAAAAGTGCCCAAAATGCCACAAAAACAAACAAATAGAGGAAAACCAAGAACAAAAGCAGAAGAAGAAAGAAAAAAAAAAAGAACAACAACAAGAAAAACCCCACAAATACTTGAGTCCCAAATTAAATAATTTGTTCATGATTGAGGCTTAAATGGGAGGAAAAGTAAAAAGGAGAAAAGAAGAAATGAATAGAAAGGAAAAAATAAGAGTAAGAGAAAAAAGAAGGAAGAAAAACAGGAAAGGAACAAAAAAAAACAAAAGGGGAGAGAGTGAGAGTTAAGGGTTTTGGAGTGTAACCCTAAAGGAGAGTTAGGATGAAGAAAAGAAATAAAATGTAACACTCATGGGTAGTGTAGTTCAAGAAAAGGGTAGCATAAGATGGGCAGAGAGTAAAAGGACCGAGGTGGAAGAAATAGAAATAATAATAAAGGCAATAAGATAGAAGAAAGAAACAACAACAAAGAATTAGTGGAACAAGTTATAAAGTCTGTGGATTTTTCTTGATTTTGAGAGGTTAACTTCTTCCTTTTTTCTTTTCTCCCCCTCTTCCTGGTCGGTGACTCTGTGCCCCAGGTTCTGCCCCTGTGTCACTCTTAGGTAGGAATTTGCAGTTGATGGGATTCTATGGCAATGTCATATAATTGGCTTTAGTCTCGCTGGTAGTCAAGGCTTGTTGGCGTTTGCAAAGTCCAACCATGAGAGAGTTTGCTTTCCTGGAGTCTCTTTCCTAGTCTCCCCTTCCTGAATTAGCAGCCTGGTGATCCAGCTATGAGTCTGCCACTGCTTCTGACTGGGGAGTAAGAGGCTCAAAGAGCTGGGAAATCCCCACTCTATCCTCACTCAGCGCAAGGCTCTGGGTAAGGCTCTGGTAGTCAGAGCCTCCAGCGTAATCAGGTGGGGCTGCGAGTCAATTGTTGTCAAGGTGACTGTTCAGCGCCTATCATTAAGTTGGACCACTCAACCCAGGCTTTCCACATTTGGTAGCCTGTTTTGGCTGGGAAGAAGAAGCACTAGTCGCTGTTTGCTTTATGGATCTTAATATCTGCCAAGTCCCTCTTGTTAGGTATATCCCTGAATATGGAGGCTCTGTCAATCAGAAGTTGCCCCCACCCCTTTAGCGAAAGGCACTGAAAAATATCACGCCTCTTGTTTTGGATCGCTGAACTGGGAGAGATCTTATCAATTAGAGCCCCGCGGGTGCGTAGATTTCGTGGGTTAAGCTAATTTCATTGATTCGATCCGCAGCTGCGCGCCCCTCCCCCCAGCGCTTGATTGTTAGCTTGAATGGCTGGGTGAGGTGCCCCGCCCACGGAGAGAATCTCCTGACTAAGAAAGACAGGTTTGGCGCCCCTCCCGGACCGCGGCTCGGGCGCGTGCGGGGTTTCTCCGCACGCCAGTGGTCGGGGACCGGCGGCACAGGGCGCGCGCGGGGTTTCTCCGCACGCCAGTGGACGGGGACCGCGACACGGGGCGCGCGCGTGGTTTCTCAGGGTATGCTGGGGCGGCTGCCAGTGCCCAGGCTGCGGTCCCCGAGTGTGGGCGGGCAGCTGCACATGTGGGTTGACTCACCACAGGTGTGCTCTCTCCTCAGCAACAGTCCTTTTGCTTTCAGTGTGTGGGTGGAACTCCGGAATGCTCCGAGGATAAATTTTTCTGTTTCTAGTTGATAAATTTGTTGAGATTTTGGGGAGATCTGTTCGACGTGCTGCTCACGGCGCCATTTCCGTGACGTCACCTTCTATAATTCTTGTACATCATCTGTATATTGTATTGTGTGTCCACCATACCAAGTCTAGTCTTTATCCATCACCTCCCCTAACCTCTTTCACTCTTATAATCCCCATACTATTATCTATGTCTATGAGGTTTTATGGTTTTGCTCAATCCCTTCACTATTTTTACCAGCCCCCTAACCCCATCTCCTCTAACAGTGGTCAATCTGTTTTCTATATCTATGAATCTGTTTCTATTTTGTTTGTTAGTGTTAATTTTTTTTTAGATTCCTCATAGAAGTGAAATCATATGTCACTTCTCTTTATCTGACTGGCTTATTTCACTTAGCATGATATTCTCCTATTCCATCTATGCTATTGCAAATGTTAAGATTTCCTTCTTGCCTGACCAGGCAGTGACGCAGTAGATAGAGCAACAAATTGCAATGCAGAGGACACAAGTTCAAACTCTAAGGTCACCAGCTTGAGCGCGGGCTCATCTGATTTGAGCAAAGCTCACCAGCTTGAGCTCAAGGTTTCTGGCTTGAGCAAGGGGTCACCGGTCTGCTGTAGCCTCCCAGTCAAGGCACTTATGAGAAAGCACTCAATGTACAACTAAAGAGCTGCAGGAAGAATGGATTCTTCTCATCTCCCTTCTTTCCTGTCTGTCTGTCCCTATCTGTTCCTCTCTCTGACTTTGTCAAACACACACACACAGACACACACAGAGATTTTCTTTTCTTTTTTTTTACAGCTGATTAGTATTCTATTGTGTAAATGAACCACAGCTTTTTTTATCCACTCATCTACTGATGGGAACTTGGGCCTCTTCCATATCTTGGCTATTGTTAATAACACTGCAAGGAACATAGAAGCTTTAAAGTATGTTAAAGCACATAAAAATTCAAAATATTATATACTATAAATAAATATTGGGATATGTTTTTCCAAAAATAACAACTATACCCTAGATTCTGTTAAGCTAGCTTTTAACCAAATAGTTTTCAAGGTAATATACAGCACCACATTCATCAATTTAACTTCAGTATTTAATTACAGAAGAATGTTTTATAAAATGATTTCATGTTCTCTATAATCATGTGGAGGAGAAAACAAAACAAATGAGAGAAATAGTTTTATGAATATATAAAAGTTTATAAATGTGTAAAAATAAAACCATGAGACCCTAGTTTACTGCACTGCAAATAATTTTTTACTCTTCATTGTGTCTCATAACCTCTCACCTCTGTTATTTTTATGTTATATGTATTTTAAAATTTCAACTCCAGAATTACAATATGGTTTTGAAAGGGAAGGCTATTGGAGACATAAACCTTCCTGTAATTTATAGTAGATTCATATATTTCTACAACTCAATAAAGATTAATGAATATCACTCATACATGAGTGTGCTTGGAATAGATTTTAGGTGTCGTAGTTATTTCAAAGAACTATAGGTTGTCTTTAATCTAATCATAACCAGAAATTATAAAACATTATGAAAGAATTTTAACCTGCACATGATAAATGACTAAAAAAAATTAGAATTAAAGTCAGGCACTCTCCTCCAAATTTTAATCTGAATAAATGAATCTGCATTCATTCAAATGGATTGTTGGGAGAGGCAATCATATTTCACATATTGCATTCACCTACGAATTTACTACATGTAGATAATATCCCTTATTTATAAATATATAATGAGAGGGGGAAAAAGTAACAATAATTTACAAAAATACCCTGAAGAACAAGGGAAAAATACATTACTTTGAAAACTCAGAGAAAGAAGAGAACACCCAAATTATGTAGAGCAGGCAACAGAGTAACACTTTTAACTCTTTACAATCATGTATTAGTTTCAAAAGGAATATGAAATGACAAATAGAATGCACAAAATAGTGTCAATAAAACAAAAATTAGAAGGAATAAACAAAAATAAGCTGAAATAAAGGACAGAGAAAATATTGCCCCATTAAAAAAGAAATGCTTAAATATCATAAAACAAATGATCATTATTTATTTTTTTAATTAATTCATTCATTTTTTATTTTTCCTTTTCACTCATCTTCAGTCCCTTCCTATTTGGCAATTATCAATGTGTTTTTTGCATCTATGTATCTGTTTTGTTATGTTTGTACATTTGTTTTTGCTTTTTATTTTGTTTTATAGATTCTATATAGAAGTAAAATCATACACTACTAGTATTGTCCTATTTATTTCAATTAGCATCATAATATCTAATTATTATTAGATATTATCTAATAATATTTTTGCAAATGGCAATATTTTATTGTTTTCATTGCTGAATAATTTTCCATTGTCTATATGTACCACATCTTTATCCATTCATCTGTCGGTGGCCAGTTAGGTTGCTTTTATATCTTGGTTATTGTAAATAATGGTGCAATAAAAATAGGGGTGTATATATCTTTCCATATTAGTGTTTTTGTTTTCTTCAGATAAACACCAAGAAGTTATAATACCGGGTCATATGGCAACTCTAGTTTTAATTTTTTGAGGAATTTCCATGCTGTTTTTCATAATGCACCAATTAAAATCCAAGCAATAGTGTACAAGGCTAGCACTTATTTGTTTATTTTTTAATGATAGCCATTTTGACAAGTGTGAGGTAATATCTCATTATGTTTTTGATTTGCATTTCTTTGCCAAAAAAAGATATTGAACATCTTTTCATATGTCTGTTGGCCATCTATAAGTCGTTTTTGCAGAAATGTCTTTTCAGGACCTGTAGTCATTAAAAGTTTATTTGTGTGTGAGTTATGTGTGTAGGATAAAAAAGGTTCTGGGGGATCTGACATCTCAGTGAGGGTCTGAATCTGATAACCGGCCTTCTCCTCCATGAGCTCTCCCTGCTTGGATCTCCCCGTAGCACTTAATCTGGCTCCTCCATGGACACCAGCTTCACTGCCTGCACAGTTTGCACGTCAGCTTCCAGCTAAACCAAAATGGAGTTTTTGCCTTCATGTTCCCTCTAACCTTCACATAGGGCCTGATACCTAATATGGGCTTAATACGTATCTGTTAAATGAATAGAATAAACGAATCCCAGAGACAGGTCTCTTCCTCTGCAAACACTATCAGAGTTACCCAGATTTAGCCTGAGAAATAAAATCCTTTCTAAGGCTTCTGAGAAAATCACCAAGTTAGTGGAGTAGCACCTCCTCAAATCTTGTCCTTTGCTCTTTTACTCCTTGGCTCCCCAGTAATCTTTGCTGCTTCTAAATGTGACCCACCAAGGCTTCCTTTCAGAAAGCTCCAGGCTCCAAAATCTCTCCCTAAGAAATGACCCTTATTGATTAAATTATGGTAGACATTGAAATAGTATGCAGCTGTAGAAATGGTAGGGAGGATTTCCAATATATGCTTTTTTATGTAAATTTAATTTTGGAACCATGTGATTGCGGACCTATATTAAAAAAGAAAACCTAATCTCACAATGAAGATAAAAATTCACCCAAGAATGTGAATGACGAATAGGTAATTAAAATTTTAATTTGAGCTTCAATAATTATTTGTGGAACAAACACATGAATATATTTTCATAGTATTTTGGATATTTATTTTTAAAACTTTGATTTTTTTAGTGTTAAGTTGTATAAGCTTCATACAATTTTAAATATTAATCTGTTATCATTTGCTATTTTCTCCCATTAATTTGTTTGGTTTTTTTCTTTTTCTTTTTTGTTTTTTTCTTTTTTTGATAGTTTTCTTTACTCTTCAGAAACTTTTTTGTTTAATATTGTTTATTTTTTCTTTTGTTTGCCCTTGCTTAAGGAAACATTCCTGAAAATATACTGTTAAGGCCTATGTCAAAGAGAATACTGCTAATGCTTTTTTTAAGAAAACTTATAGTTTCAGTTCTTATATTTAAATCTTTAATCCATTTTGAGTTTATTTTTGTATATGTATAAGAATGTGGCTCAATTTCATTTTTTGCATGTATCTGTCCAGTTTTCACAATACCACTTACATAGAGGCTGTCCTTACCCTGTTATATATCCTTTCCTCTTTTGTCATAGTTTAATCGACCATATAAGTGAATATTTATTTCTGGGCTCTGTATTCTATCCCATTATATTGATCTATATTTCTGTTTTTAGTCTAGTATCATACTGTTTTAATTATTGTAGCTTCGTAGTATAGTTGAATTCAGAGATTAAGTGTCATACCTCTCACTTTGTTTTTTTTGTCAAGGTTCATTTGGCTATTCTTGGTCTTCTGTGGTTACAAATAACTTTTAGAATTAATGCTTGTTCTGAGAGAATGTCCTTCATATTTTAATAGGAATTACATTGAATCTGTATATTGATTTAGATAGTAAGTACATTTTAATATTTATTCTTCCAATTATGAGCATGGAAGAATAGTTATTTGTCTCCTCTTCAATTCCCTTCTTTAATGTCTTAAAATTTTCAAAGTACAGGTCTTTTATCTTTTTATTTAAATTTATTCCTAAGAATTCTATGGTATTTTTGCAATTATAAATGAGATTTTAAAAATTTCTTCTTCTGATTATTTATTATTGGTTATAAAAAACAAAACCTATTTCTGCATGTTGATTTTGTATCCTGCAACTTTAATGAATGCATGCATTTGTTCCTATAAAGTTTTTGGTGGAGTCCTTAAGGGTTTTTTATATACATTATGTTATCTAAAATTTTGACAATTTTAAGTCTACCTTACCAATTTAGATAACTTTTATTTCTTTTTCTTGTCTGATTACTGGGGCTAGGCCTCAAATAAAGATAATTATTATGAATCAAGAGAATATGTGATGCTGCAGAATACTGTATAGATGCTTTAAAAGGTATTGAAAAAAGATACAGAAAGAGAAAGAAGAAAAAGAAAAAATATTAACACAAAGAATAAGAAAAACCAATCTATAAATAAGAGTTATACCTAGGGTTGCCAGATAAATTACAAGATGAGAATCTTTTGTTCCTTCTCCTCCTGCTCTTTCTTTCCTTTCCTTTCCTCTTTTTTATTTTATTTTCTTTCTTTCTTTTATTTTCTCTCTCTCTCTCTCTTTCTTTCTTTTCTTATACCTCCCCTAGTTGCACCAAAAAATAAACCAAATGGAAGAATCAATAGTTAAGTTTTAATAGAAAAATAAAATGTTAGTATGGAAACATTAACTATATAGAATGAAAAGATGTATATTGTTTTCCAAGAAAAAACATTATAAGAAAAAAAGATGTTCTGAAAATTTAGAAAACAATGAGAAGATCAAGAAAGAGGAGATAGAGCAAAAGGTTGCAGAGGTAGAGAAGGAAAAGACAGAAACACTAAACACTGCTTTTTATTTAAGTAACTAGGTATATAGTTGTGTATGAATGAGACAGTACATTTAAAAGAAAGGAATTAAGTGTAACTCTGCATTTTGGTGATGAAATCCACAGTCTCTTTTACTATTTTACTGTTAGAATACTAATATCAGTGAACAATATTATATATTTCTGGCAGGAGGTGGTTAAATGGTTTTTGAGGGAACTGAACAATCTAAGAGAGAAGATGTGCACATACTAACATTTTGGAGATCCAAAATAACAAGAGTTTTTGACATAACTGGTTAGAGTTAACATTTGACTCTCAATAACCAATTAAAGGGCATGATGATAAACAAAATCTTACTTGCAATTTAAATAATATTAATAGTTTAATTCTTAGCTTAAAAATATTTTTTAAAAGCAGTGCCAACCAGTATCACCTCAATAAATCCAATTTAGAACAAAAAAATATATTTTTAAAAACAGAAGTGAAGAAAAGTTTACAACACTTATAAAAGATACAAAGTTAGACAAATAAAATAGACAGACACCCATTATTCTTGGATGGAATAACTGAATATAACTGAATATTATAAATACATCAACTCCTTCTAATTTTATAAACATAATGCAATCCCAATTAAATTAACAATAAGCTGTTTATGCTATTAGATAATTTCATGCTAGATTCAGGACAAGGGAAAAAAATAACCAGGTAAATATCAAAGAAAATTAAAAAGGAAGATTCATCTTACAGTTTTTACAATATACTAGAAACCCTCTGTAGTTAAAGCAGTTCAGCATTAGCATATGAGTACATAAACAAGTCACTGGAATAGAAGATAAAAACCTCAAATAGACCCAATCAATGAAAATTTATTAGACATGAATGAAATTACTGAAGGAAACATGGATATTCTAATACATGGTGTTGGGACAACTAGGGGGACCATTTTAAAAAATATAAAATTAAATCTATTTCTTACTTCATACTTAAGAATACATTTCAATTAAATCAGTAATCTAAAGCCATATTAGGAGAATAATGTTATTGAAAAACCATGAGTTGAGTGACGTCAGAGAAATGGTGCCATGAGGAGCGATACTGATAAATCTCCCCAAAATTTCAATAAGTTCTTCAACTAGAGACAGAAAAATCTATCCTTGCAGCATCTAGAAGTACCATATATCGAACACGAAGGTAAGATTGAACAAAAAACTGACTAAATATATAATCAACCCCAAAGGAAATAAGAGAAATAAAAACATTCACAGATAAAGAAAAGATGAGGGAATTTATCATCAGAAATCCCCAACTTCAGGAATTACTAAAGAGGGTTTTCCAACCAGATACAAAAAACAAAACAAAACAAAACAAAACCACAAGTAAAAGCTCCACCAAGAACATAATAAAACCAAATTTAAACTGTGACAACAAAAACAAAAAAAAGGGGGGGGAGAAGGAAATTAACAGTAGCAAAGGACAATGGAGTGCAGAAGTACTAACAAGAAGTACAATGAACATGGTAGGTACCGTTTTCATTACTTAATTGTAACCACCCTTCAAAAAACCACCACAGAGCCCTGGACGGTTGGCTCAGCGGTAGAGCGTCGGCCTGGCGTGCGGGGGAACCGGGTTCGATTCCCAGCCAGGGCACACAGAAGAAGTGCCCATTTGCTTCTCCACCCCCACCTCCTTCCTCTCTGTCTCTCTCTTCCCCTCCCACAGCCAAGGCTCCATTGGCGCAAAGATGACCCGGGCGCTAGGGATGGCTCCTTGGCCTCTGCCCCAGGCGCTAGAGTGGCTCTGGTCACGGCAGAGCAACGCCCTGGAGGGGCAGAGCATCGCCCCCTGGTGGGCAGAGCGTCGCCCCTGGTGGGCGTGCCAGGTGGATCCCGGTCGGGCGCATGCGGGAGTCTGTCTGACTGTCTCTCCCCATTTCCTGCTTCAGAAAAATACAAAAAAACAAACAAAAAAAAATAATAAAACCACCACAGAAGCACAGGACTTAAAAAAGATGGCAACAGAGGAAAGAAGTATGGAATACAACAAAACAAATAACAAAGGATAGGAAAACAAAAGAGAAGAATCAAACAAGATACAAAACTAACAGAAAGCAATTTATAAATTGGCAACAGGGAACCCACAAGTGTCAATAATTACACTAAATGTAAATGGATTAAACTCACCAATAAAAAGACACAGAGTAGCAGAATGGATTAAAAAAGAAAATCCAACTGTATGCTGCCTAAAAGAAACACATCTTAGCAACAAGGATAAAAACATATTCAAAGTAAAAGGCTGGAAAATAATACTCCAAGCAAATAACATCCAAAAAAAAGCAAGCGTAGCGATATTCATATCTAATAATGCTGACTACAAGACAGCAAAAGTACTCAGAGACAAAAATGGTCATTTCATAATGATTAAGGGGACACTGAATCAAGAAGACATAACAATTCTTAATATATATGCACCAAACCAAGGAGCACCAAAATATATAAGATAGCTACTTATTGACCTTAAAACAAAAACTGGCAAAAATACAATCATACTTGGAGACCTCAATATGTTGCTGACGGCTCTAGTACATTCATCCAAACAGAAAATCAATAAAGATATATTAGCCTTGAACAAAACACTAGAGCATCTGGATATGATAGACATCTACAGGACATTTCATCCCAAAGTGACAGAGTATACATTTTTCTCTAGTGTACATGGAACATTCTCTAGAATTGACCATATGTTGGGCCACAAAAATAACATCAGCAAATTCAGAAAAATCAAAATTGTACCAAGCATATTTTCTGATTATAAAGCCTTAAAACTAGAATTCAACTGCAAAAAAGAGAAAAAACCCCACAAAAATTTGGCAACTAAACAACATACTTTTAAAAAATGAATGGGTCTAAGAAGAAATAAGTGCAGAGATCAAAAGTACTATAGAGACAAATGAAAATGACAATGTGACATATCAGAATCTCTGGGATGCAGCAAAAACAGTGATAAGTGGGAAGTTCATATTACTTCAGGCCTGTATGAACAAACAAGAGAGAGTCCAAGTAAACCACTTAACCTCACATATTAAGGAACTAGAGAAAGAAGAAGATAAAAGAGAACCCAAAACCAGCAAAAGAAAGGAAATAATAAAAATCAGACCAGAAAGAAATGAAACAGAGAACAGAAAAACTATAAAAAATTAATAAAAAAGGAGATTGTTCTTTGAAAAGATCAACAAAATTGACAAACCGTTTGCAAGACTCACCAAGGAAAAAAGAGAAATGACTCATATAAACAAAATCCAAAATGAAAGAGGAGAAATCACCATGGACACCATAGATACACAAAGAATTATTGTAGAATACTATGAAAAACTTTATGCCACTAAATTCAACAACCTAGAAGAAATGGATAAATTCCTAGAACAATACAACCTTCCTAGACTGAGTCAAGAAGAAGCAGAAAGCCTAAACAGACCTATTAATAGAGAAGAAATAGAAAAAACCATTAAAAACCTCCCCAAAAATAAAAGTCCAGGCCTTGACGGCTATACCAGCGAATTCTATCAAACATTCAAAAAAGACTTGGTTCCTATTCTACTCAAAGTCTTCCAAGAAATTGAAGAAGAAGCAATACTTCCAAACACATTTTATGAGGCCAACATAACCCTCATACCAAAACCTGTCAAGGACAACAGAAAAAAAGAAAACTACAGACCAATATCTCTGATGAATACAGATGCTAAAATACTAAACGAAATACTAGCAAATCAAATACGACAACATATTAAAAAAATAATTCATCATGATCAAGTGGGATTCATCCCAGAATCTCAAGGATGGCTCAACATACGTAAAACAATTAACATAATACACCATATCACCAAAACAAAGAACAAAAACCACATGATCTTATCAATAGATGCAGAAAAGGCTTTCGATAAAATACAACACAATTTTATGTTTAAAACACTCAACAAAATGGGTATAGAAGGAAAATATCTCAACATGATAAAGTCCATATATGATAAACCATCAGCTATCATCATATTAAATGGCATAAAACTGAAGGCTTTCCCCTTTTAAATCAGGAACAAGACAGGGTTGTCCATCTCCCCACTCTTATTTAACATCGTGCTAGAGGTTCTAGCCAGAACAGTCAGACAAGATAAAGAAATAAAAGGCATCCATATCGGAAAAGGAGAAAAGTATCACTTTTTGCAGATGATATGATCCTATACATCGAAAACCCCGAAGACTCCACAAAAAGATTACTAGAAACAATAAGCCAATACAGCAAGGTTGCAGGATACAAAATTAACATACAAAAGTCCATAGCCTTTCTATTTGCCGACAATGAAACGTTAGAAAACAAACTCAAAAAAATAATCCCCTTTACAATTGCAACAAAAATAAATAAAATACCTAGAAGTAAACATAACAAAGAATGTAAAGGATCTATATAATGAAAACTACAAAGCATTGTTAAGGGAAATCGAAAAAGATACAATGAAATGGAAAAATATATCTTGTTCGTGGATAGGAAGAATTAATATAATCAAAATGGCCATATTACCCAAAGCAATATACAAACTTAATGCAATTCCAAACAAAATTTCAATGATATTTTTTAAAGAAATGGAACAAAAAATCATCAGATTTATATGGAACTATAAAAATCCCTGAATAGCCAACGCAATCCTAAAGAAAAAGAACAAAGCTGGGGTCATTACAATACCTGACTTCAAACTATATTATAGAGCCACAACAATCAAAACAACTTGGTACTGGCAGAAAAATAGACACTTAGATTAATGGAACAGAATAGAAAGTCCAGAAATAAAACCACATATATATGGTCAAATAATTTTTGATAAAGAGGTCAACAACACACAATAGAGAAAAGAAAGCCTCTTCAACAAATGGGGCTGGGAAAACTGGAAAGCCACATGCAAAAGAGTGAAACTCAACTACAGTTTGTCCCCTTGTACTAAAATTAATTCAAAATGGATAAAAGACGTAAATGTAAGACCTGAAACAATACAGTACATAGAAGAAGACATAGGTGCTAAACTCATGGACCTTGGTTTTAAAGAGCATTTTATGGATTTGACTCCAAAGGCAGGGGAAGTGAAGAAGTGAAGGCAAAAATAAATGGGACTACATCAGACTGTAAAGTTTTTGCTCAGCAAGAGAAACTGACAACAAAATAGGCAGCCAACTAAATGGGAAATGATATTTTCAAACAACAGTCAGATAAGGGCCTAATATCTAAAATATACAAAAAACTCATAAAACTCAACAACAAACAGACAAAGAATCCAATTAAAAAATGGAAAGAGGACATGAACAAACACTTCTCTTAGAAATAAATACAAATGGCCAACAGATATATGAAAGCTCATCTTTATTAGTTATTACAGAAATGCAAATCAAAACCACAATGAGATATCACCTCACACCTGTTAGATTAGCTATTATCAACCAGACAGGTAATAGCAAATGTTGAAGAAGCTGTGGAGAAAAAGGAACCCTAATCCACTGTTGGTGGGAATGTAAAGTAGTACAACCATTATGGAAGAAAGTATGGTGGTTCCTCAAAAAACTGAAAATAGAACTACCTTATGACCCAGCAGTCCCTCTACTAGGTATATACCCCAAAAACTCAGAAACATTGATACGTAAAGACACATGCAACCCCATGTTCATTGCAGCATTGTTCACAATGGCCAAGACATGGAAACAACCATAAAGCCCTTCAATAGATGACTCGATAATGAAGATGTGGTACATATACACTATGGAATACTACTCAGCCATAAGAAATGATGACATTGGATCATTTACAACAAAATGGTGGGATCTTGAGAACATTATACGAAGTGAAATAATAAATCAGAAAAAAACAAGAACTGCATGATTCCATACATAGGTGGGACATAAAAACAAGACTAAGAGAAATGGACAAGAGTGTGGTGGTTACGGGATGGGGGAGGAGAGGGAGGGAGAGGGGAAAGGGAGGGCACAATGAAAACCAGATAGAAGGTGATGGAGGACAATCTGACTTTGGGTGATGGGTATGCAACGTAATTGAATGACAAGATAACCTGGACATGTTTTTTTTGAATATATGTACCCTGATTTATTGATGTCACCCCATTAAAATTAATAAAAATTTTAAAAAAAGAAAAACCATGAGTTAATTTTTGTTTAATCTTAGTTTAGAAAAGGCTTAGTAACAATAAATCAAAATTCAGAAGAAAACTAAGAATAAGATAAGGATTGAATTACTTACATTTTTTAAAAAATGAATGTGGCTCTTTGTTTTATATCTCACATGTGAATAAAATTATATGGTTCTTGTATTTTTCCATCTGATTTATTTCACTTCACATGATATTCTCAAGATCCATCTATGTTGCCCTGGCCGGTTGGCTCAGTGGTAGAGCGTCGGCCTAGCGTGCGGAGGACCCAGGTTCGATTCCTGGCCAGGGCACACAGGAGAAGCGCCCATTTGTTTCTCCACCCCTCCGCCGCACTTTCCTCTCTGTCTCTCTCTTCCCCTCCCGCAGCCGAGGCTCCATTGGAGCAAAGATGGCCCAGGCGCTGGGGATGGCTCTGTGGCCTCTGCCTCAGGCGCTAGAGTGGCTCTGGTCGCAACATGGCGACGCCCAGGATAGGCAGAGCATCGCCCCCTGGTGGGCAGAGCGTCGCCCCATGGTGGGCGTGCCGGGTGGATCCCGGTCGGGCGCATGCGGGAGTCTGTCTGACTGTCTCTCCCTGTTTCCAGCTTCAGAAAAATGAAAAAAAAAAAAAAAAAAAAAAAAAAAAAAGATCCATCTATGTTGTTGCAAATTGCAATGCTTCATCTTTTTTATGGCCAAGTAGTATTCCATTGCATATATGTACCATTACTTCTTTATATAATCATCAGTCAAAAGATACATAGTTTGTTTTACTGTGTTGGTTATTGTGAATAATACTTCATTGACTATAGAAGTACAAATATTTTTACAAATAAGTGTTTTTAATTAGTTGGGGTACTTAGAAGAGGGATTGCTGGGTCATATGGTAACTCTTATCTTTTTTGCAGAACTTCCATACTGTGTCCCATAATGACTGCACCACCAGCAGCATGCAAAAACCCACATTTTTCCGCATCTTCTCCAACACCCATTATTTATTTCTTATTGATACTAGCCATTTCTAACAACTGTGAGGTGGTATCACATTGTGAATTTAAGTTACATTTCTCTTATTACTAGTGATGGTGATCATCTTATATCTCTCTTGATCATCAGTATGTCTTCTTTGGAATACTATCTATTCAGGTTCTCTGCACATTTTTAAAAATATTGTTTTTATTGATGTTGAATTGTAAGAGTTCTTTTTATATTTTGGATATTAACCCCTATTGGAAATATTGTTTGGAAATATCTTATATCTTCTCTTATTTGGTCGGTTGTCTTTTTTTTTTTTTTTTTTTTTTTTTTGCTGTTGTGGTTCTTTTGGTTTATTTACTTATAATTTTTGCTGTGCAAAGGAGTAGCATTCATGAAGTCACAAGACAATTAATAAATTTGAAAAATATTTACATCATATATTATAGGTAAAATGCTAATAACAACATATTAAGAACCAATAAAACTTGATGAGTAAGTGGTCAAAAATCCAATAAAAAAAGATAGGTAGAGATAATTTACAAAATAGAGATAAAATGTGCCTTAAACTTAAAAGAGAAATTATTACATTTAATTGTGCCCATAATATAAATTAAAACTATACTGAGAACCTGATTCTTATATCAAAAATAGGCAGAAACAAAAAAAGTCTGAACATAATTTATTATCTAGGCTTTAGAGGGAAACAAGCTCTATATATTACTGGTAGAAATGCAACCTGGTACAACACTTTAAAGTACAATTTAGCACAGTGTATCAAAATTACATACCCACTTGCCTTTTAACTCAGCAATCTCATACTTAGTAATTTACCCAGAATTAATATGTACAAGTATATTCATTCCGGCAGTGTATTTAACTATAACTGGACACAACCACAGCAATGCCCATACACAAAAGAATGGTTGAACGAAGTATAATAACTATACATTATAGAGATCTATGCATCTGTACAAAAAAAAGACAATCACTCTGAACTAACAGGGTATGATTTCAGGTTCTAACATTACATGAAGAAAGCTAAGGACAAAAGAGTTTAATGAAAGAAATTTGAAAAAGTAACAAAATATATCCATCGGCTCATTTATTTAAAGAGAAACATAGGAGGGATAAATAAGAAATTAATAAAATAAAATGCACACAGAAGAGGTTTAGAACTGTCTGCAGGGGTATGCATAGAAACTGGGTGGAAAGAATGAGAGAATGGTTTAGATGAAATCATAAGAGGGGTTGTGATACTGCAGTGAGTAAATCTTTCTTTATACTTCTGATTCTTATAATCATATAAATGGTTTAGACATTAAAATAGATAAATAAATAAAATTAATAGAGATGGGGTTTGGAGGCCAAAATGGAATAAGACCAGAAACAAGTAAATTTGGCTGTACTGTAAATAAATAATATAACTCATTGATGGTGCAGGGGAAAATCAATCAATACAATAATTTTTTAAAACAATATTTTGACTGTACTCTCTAAGGCTAAACATAAAAAAAGAACTACACACAGATATATTACTCTAGTTGGTAGGTTTATCACAGAGATATGGGTTAGTAGTTTTGAAGTTATTTTATGCATAGTCTAGGTTTGAGCAAAATGTAGTGCATAATAAGAACCAGGTTTCTCGCTACTGTAATAAAGCATTATAAATAAGAAACAGGGAAGGCTTGAAGGTGCCCTATCATATTACATATGAACTGTAAGTTGATGTAATAATGGCTTTACACATACATGAACACACACACACACACACTGAAATACAGGCAGACATGCTAACTTTGTCTTTTTCTGGAAAAGAACTATTATGGGAAGGTTGTACTCTTCCAAATGAGTGACTGAAGCCAAAATATAATATCTAGAATATAGAAATTCAGCACAGATGTAAAGCTAAGCAAATTATCAGAGAAAGGCATAAGGAAAAACCTGAGGATAAGAATTGTCTGTGAGGCTTACTGATGAACCAGTCCAGATAGGAAAAGGATTTGGAACTCCAGAAAAGATGTTTCTGGGAGTGAAAAATAGGCATGTTAGATAGTATTATATATTTTGTATGTATGCAGAGGTGTTTTATATCTCTGGCAAAGACTGTTGGGAAAAATATTATCAGATAAAAAGGGAACAAAACATAAAAAAACAAGGCAATTAGAGGATGATGTCATCCTCCAATGAGTAATGGTGGCATTTGAGATACCTTTTTTCTCTCCCCTTGAAATTTTCACATATTGAACAGCTATAACAGAATGAAGCTACACCACTTGGGCTCGTAGGTGTGCCTAAAAGAACCAAGCACCAAATGGACTAAAGGTAGGAAGGGTAAGGGGGATAGAAGATAAGATGTACTTGTGATTGACTCTTTAGAGGAGAGAGCCCCAGACTCTTTGGAATTTTATCTGCTGGGGCTCTGGAGAGGAGAGAAGCCTGAAGTAACTTGGTTTTTCTTTTTTGCCAGGCTCCAGAGAGGACGGAAGCTTGGACTGTAAGAATTTTGTCTGCTGGGCCTATGGGAAAGAGAGAAGCC
Organism: Saccopteryx leptura; assembly: GCF_036850995.1. NCBI lineage: Eukaryota > Metazoa > Chordata > Mammalia > Chiroptera > Emballonuridae > Saccopteryx > Saccopteryx leptura. The sequence continues at coordinate 173,921,589 of NC_089504.1, read as the reverse complement.
CAGAGTGACTGGATCTCCTTCTGTGGGGAGAAGTAGAGAGATTCAGGGGCAGAGGAGATACTAAACCAAAGTGGTAGCAGAATGAGAGGTCACAACCAGTGACCACAAAACCTACTGACAGCCCTCTCTGTGCACAAGGACAGAGAAAAACAAAGTGCAGCTCCCCAGCCTACCAGATCCCATCTCACGGGATCCATAGAGTAGCAGTAACAGACCCCACAGTTAACTCTCCACAGACACTCTCCCCTAAGAAACAGAGGTGCTCTCTGTCTGGTTCTGTGGTCTGTAGAGATGCAGGGAGGAGCTCTCAGAAGCCTGAGATCACTACTGCTAAAGCTGTAAAGCCTTCACAACACTACCCACTGACCAATGCAAATGCAGCCCCACCTACATTATTGCAAAATAAACATCTCAGTGAAGGTGAGCCCAGGTATTTCACAGAGCTAAAACTTGCAATACAGTACCAACTATAGGGGAAAAAAAGAAAGAAAAATCTCTCAAAACTGCAATATTTTTTTTCATCTTTTTAATATTATCTTATTTAGTTTTTATATTGTTTCCTTATTTTGATGAGTGTTTTGTTTGTTTTTGATTTTTTGTGTTTTAGCTCTTTGTTTTTTGTGGTTTTTCCTTTTTATTTGTCTTGTAGTTTAAATTTTTATATTTTTCTTTGTAGTCTTCACTTTTACATTTTATTTTTTTAGTTGTTTTTTGTTAGAGTTCTTAAAAAAACCATTATCAAATGCCATCAAGAAAGAAGAAATGAAATATTATGGCTACGTAAGACAGAGACATGGTTCAGAAAAATAATTAAAAATTTCCAGAAAAAAAATCTGAAGCACATAAAAACTGAAAGTTAAATGATAGAGAACTCAAAATAGAAGTTTTGAAAATACTCAAAGAGATGCAAGAAAACACCAATAGGCCACTTAATGAGCTCATAAAAAAATGAATACCTCACAAAGGAATTGAAACTTAAAAACAAAGATGAAGGATTCAATACATTAATTGAAAACTGAGGTATCAAGTTTAGCTAATAGAACAGGCCAGATAGAGGAAGGAATCAGTGATATTGAAGGCAGACAACTAGAGATGCTACAAAGAGAGAGACTTATGAAATAAAAAGAAAAATGAGAGAGCACTACAAGAATGTCTGACTCCATTAGAAAAAGCAATATAAGAATAATGGATATATCAGAAGGAGATGAGAAAGAGAAGGAAATGGAGAGCTTATTCAAATAAATAATTGATGAGAACCTCCCAAGTTTATAGAAAAAGTTAGAGTCTTAAATCCAAGAAGCAAATAGAATGCTGAGTTACTTCAACCCAAAATAACTTTTTTCAAGGCACTTTATAATAAAATTGTCAATAAATCAATGACAAAAGAGGGATCCTTAAGGCAGCCAGTAAAAAGAAGGACATAATATATAAAGGAAGGCCCATTAAATTATCATCAGACCTTTCAGCAGAAACTTTATAAACCAGAAGAGAGTGGACCCAAACATTCAAAGTACTGAAAGAGAGGACTTACCAGCCAAGAATACTATATCCATCAAAGTTATCTTTTAAATTTAAAAGGGAAATAAAAAATTTCACCAACATATAGAAGCTGAGGGAATTTATCACCAGAAAACCCCCACTGCAGGAAATACTCAAAGGGATAGTTCAACCAGATACAAAGAACAAAACAAATCAAAACTACAGGTAAAATTCCAACATAGTCACAATAAAAACAAGGATAATCAGTGACAACAATTACATAAAAGAGGAGAGAATAAAGATCTGCAGTAGCAAAGGAGGATATAGTGCCGAGGCACTTATAAGACAAGGCACTCTTGTACATATGAACATTTTTCTCTTAATAACCTTGCAGCAACCACCAAAGAAAAAGCCACTACTGAAACACACAGCTTAAAAAAAAACATGGGAAAAAAGTATGGAATACCAAAATGACAACTGATAGAAACACAGAAGAAAAAAACCAATGGAGACACAGAGCTACCAGAAGACAACCTTCACATAAAATGGATATAGAATATCCTTGAGTATCAATAATTACCCTAAACAGACTGAACTCAACAATAATAGGAATAGAGTAGCAGATTGGATCAAAAAGCAAAACCCAACCATATGATGTCTTCAAGAGACATATCTAAGCTTTAAGGACAAAAGTAGATACAAAGTGAAAGGTTGAAAAATGATTATTCGAGCAAATAAGATCCAAAGAAAATCAAGTCTAGCCATACTCGTATCTGACAATGCTAATTTCAAGATAACAAATGTAACCAGAGACATAGATGGACATGTCATAATGATAAAGGAGACATTCTATCAAGAAAACATAATAGCTCTTAATATATATGCACAGAACCAGGAAGCAAAAACATATGTAAGATATCTATTAACTGATCTAAAAATAGAAGCAGACAAAAACACAATAATACTTGGGGATTTCAACACAACATCAATGGCTTAGGATAGATCATCTAACCAGAAAATCAAGAAAGAAATTTTGGCCTCAAACAACGCAGAGGACAGAATGGACATAATAGACATTTACAGGACATTTCATCCAAAAATATTAGATTATACATTCTTCTCCAGTGTGCATGGAACATTCTAAAGGATAGAACATATGTTGGCCACAAAACTAATATCAACAAGTTCAAGAAGATTGAAATCATACCAAGCATATTTTCTGATCATAAGCTTTTAAATTAGAATTCAGCTGCAAAAAGGAAGTGAAGATCCACAAAAATTTTGAAAATTGAACAACATTCTTCCAAAAAATGTCTGGATCAAAGAAGAAATAAAAACAGAGGTTAAAAGATATATACAAAACAAAAAACAAAAAAACAACTAAAATGGGAACATGATATATCTAAATTTCAGGGATGCAGCAAAAGCAGTAATAAGAGAAAAGTTTGTATTATTACAGGTTTATAAGCAAGAAACAAAAGAGATACCAAGTAAACAACCTAATACCACACCTTAAGAGACTAGAAAAAAAAAGAACAAAGGCAAACCAGAGTCAACAAAGGAAAAAAAAATAGTAAAACTTAAAGCAGAACTAAATAAAATAGAGAACAAAAAACTATAGAAAAAATAATACAACAAAGAGAAGGTTCTTTGTAAAGATCAATAAAATTGACCGATAGCTAGATTCACTTCAAAAAAAAAGAAAAATGGCTCATATAAACAAAATTCAAAATGATAAAGGAGAAATTATCACAGACATTGTAGATATAGAAAGGATCATAGAAGAAATTCTGAAAGATTATATACTACTAAATTCTATAACCGAAAGGAAATGGACAAACTCCTAGAACTATACAGTCTTTCTAGACTGAGTGACAAAGAACTGGAAAACCTAAATAGACCGATAAACAGGGAGTAAGTAGAAACAACTATCAAACATCTCACCCAAAACAAAAGTCCAGGGCCAGATGGCTACACAAGTAAATTCTACCAAACATTCAAAGAGAATTTGGTACCTATCTTTCTCAAAGTCTTCTAAAAAATAAAAGAAAATACAATACTTCCTAACACATATTATGAGGCCAACATAACCCTCACACCAAAATCTGGCAAGGACAATACAAAAAAAGGAAACTACAGGCCAATATCTCTAATGAATAGAGTCAAAAATCCTAAACAAAATACCTGTAAATCAAATACAACAACACATTAAAATAATAGTACATCACAATCATGTGGGATTTATCCCAGAGGAACAGGGATGGTTCAATATACATAAAATGATTAATTTAATGCACCATACCAACAAAACAAAGAACAAAAACCATATGATTCTATCAATAGATGTAGAAAAGGCATTTGAAAAAATACAATATCTCTTTATTTTTACAATACTCAATAAAATGGATATAGAAGGAAAGTACCTCAACTCAATAAAGTCTATATATGACAAACCATCAGTTAATATTATACTAAATGGTGAAAATTAAAGATTTTTCCTCTAAAATATAATCAAGGCAAGGCAGTCCACTTTTTCCATACTTATTCAACATAATTCTGGAAGTTTTAACCAGAGCAGAGAAAGAAATAAGAAGTATCCATATTTGGAAGGAAGAAGTAAAGATATCACTTTTTTCAGATGAACAGATCTTGTATATAGAAAACCCCAAAGACTCCACTGAAAAAGTATTAGAAACAACACAACAATACAGTAAAGTCACAGGATACAAAGTCAACATACAAAAATCTATTGCTTTCCTATATGCCAAAAAAGAAAGTTTAGAAATAAACTAAAAATATAAAACCTTATAGAATTGCAACAACAAAAATAAAATACTTAGAAATAACTTTAACAAAAGATGTGAAGGACATATATACTGTAAACTGAAAAACATTATGAAAGAAATTTAAAAAGACACAATGGAATGGAAAAATATTCCATGTTCATAGGTTGAAAGATCAACATAGTTAAAATAAACATATTACCTAAAGCAATATTCAAATTTAATGCAATCCCCATCAAAATTACAATGCCATTTTTTAAAGAAATAGAACAAAAAAATCACCAGGTTTGTATGGAATCATAAAAATCCCCAAATAGCTAAAAGAGTCTTGTGAAAAAAGAGTGAAGCGGAAAGTATTACATTACCTAGCTTTAAATTATATTACAGAGCCATGATAATTAAAACAGAATGGTGTTGGTTAGCCCTGGCCAGTTGGCTCAGTGGTAGAGCATCGGCCTGGTGTGCAGGACTCCCGGGTTCAATTCCTGGCCAGGGCACACAGGAGAAGTGCCCATCTGCTTCTGCACCCCCCCTTCTCCTTCATCTCTGTCTCTCTCACCCCTCCTGCAGCCAAGGCTCCATTGAAGCAAAGTTGGCCCATGTGCTGAGGATGGCTCCCTGGCCTCTGCCTCAGGCACTAGAATGGCTCCTGTTGTAACAGAGCAACGCCCCAGATGGACAGAGCATTGCCCCCTGGTGGGCATGCCGGGTAGATCCCAGTCAAGCGCATGCGGTAGTCTGTCTGACTGCATCCCCGTTTCCAACTTCAGAAAAATACAAAAAAAGAAAAAGAAATGGGAAAAAAATAATAAATAAAACAGAATGATGTTGGCAGAAAAACAGACATACAGATCAATGGATGAGAATCAAGAGCCTAGAAAAAAAAACTCCCTATATATGGACAAATAATCTTTGACAAAGAAACCAAAAACACACAATGGAGAAAAGAAAGCCTCTTCAGTAAATGGTGCTAAGAAAATTAAAAAGCGACCTGTAAAAGAATGAAACTTGACTACAGTTCATCCCCCTGCATAAAAATTAATTTAAGATGAATCAAAGATAAAAATATAAGATCTGAAACAACAAATTACTTAGAAGAAAACATAGGTACTAAACTCATGTACCTTTGAGGTAGAGATCATTTTATGAATTTGACACCAAAGGCAAGGGAAGCAAAGGCCAAGATAAAGGAATGGGACTATATCAATCTAAGAAACTTCTGCACAGCAAAAGAAACTGACAACAAAACAAAAAGCCACCCAATCAAGTGAGAGATGTTATTCATAAAGAACAGTTCTGATAAAGGGTTAATATCCAACATATATAAAGAAATCACAAAGCTCAACAACAAACAAGGAAACCATCTAATTAAAAAATGGGAGAGGACCTGAACAAACACCCCAAAAAGACATACGAATGACTAACAGATATATGAAAAGATGCTCATCTTCACTAGCTATTCAATAAATGTAAATCAAATCTATAATGAGATACCACCTCACACCTGTTAGATTAGCTATTATCAACAAGACAGGTAATAACAAGTGTAGGAGAGGCTGTGGAGAAAAAGGAACCCTCATTCACTGCTAGTCGGAATGCAAACTAGGAAAATCATTATGGAAGAAATTATGGTGGTCCCTCAAAAAATTAAAAAGTACCATATGACCCAACAATTCCTTTACTGGGTATCTACCCAAAAAACTTGAGAACATTGTGTAAAGACACAAGTACCCCCATGTTCATTGTAGCATTATTCACAGTGGCCAAGGCATGGGAATAACCAAAATGTCTTTTGATACAAGACTATATAAAGAAGATGTGGTAGTTATAAACAAGGGAATACTACTCAACCATAAGAAATAATGATGTAGTGCGATTTACGACAACATGTGCGCCTTGAGAACATTATACTGAGTAAAATAAGGAAATCAGAAAATGCTAGAAACTATATGATTTCACACATAAGTGGGATATAAAACTGAGACTGACAGACATAGATAACAGTAAAGTGGTTACCAAGGGATGAAGGATTTAGCAAAGTGGAAGTGGAAGAAACTTAAGTGAATGAAGAGAAGGTGTGAGGAAAGGGTGTGAAGAGGGACAAATATATTGTGAAGGAAAGTGATTTGACTTTGGTTGATGAGTACAGAACATAATCAACAGTTCAAATACTATAGAAGTGTTTACCTAAAACCTGTGTACTCTAATCAATATTACCCCTTAATTGTAATTTTTAAAATAAAATTTGAAAATAATGAAAAATAATAAATCTAAAAAAAGAATAATGAGACAGTCATTAATTCCAATAAAATGAAAAAGATACATCAAAAAAGACAAGTAATCATTATGTTCAACATTTTGTTGCTCAACAGCATGTTTGGGTATAAAATAATTATGAATTATGATTTTTAAAAAACTTTGAACCTATAACTTTATGTTCATCAAATTATTATTTGAAAATCAGAACATATTAAAATTATTTTTATGCCTTTATGGTTTCATAACATTAGTCTCATAACACAGAAATGTATAGTAAGTAGGAAATTAGCAAAAAAGATGACAGAAGTCTAAGATAAAAGTAGTTACTATCCATCATCTATGTATCTAATCCATCTATCTATCTATAACCTATCTATTTACCTACTTACCTATCTATTAAACTTGTTCATTAAAATCTACAGGGTCCCAGGTAAAATTCAAAATAAAATCATATTGAACCATATCTTGCATTCAAGGGACATAACTATAAAGAATAATAGGAGAATTGAAAATAAAGGGGGAGAGTGACGTCACGGAAATGGCGCCGTGAGCAGCGCGTCCGACAGATCTCCCCAAAATCTCATCAAATTTATCAACTAGAAACAGAAAAATTTATCCTCGGAGCATTCCGAAGTTCCACACACACACTGAAAGCAAAAGGACTGTTGCCGAGGAGGGAGTACACCTGTGGTGAGTCAACCCACACGTGCAGCTGCCCGCCCACACTCAGGGACGGCAGCCTGGGCACTGGCAGCCGCCCCAGCATACCCTGAGAAACTGCGCGCACGCCCCCCCCCAGTGCCGCGGTCCGACCACTGGCGTGACGAGAAACCGCGTGCGCCCGGTGCCGCGGTCCAGAGAGTCCCAGTCCACTGGCGTGCTGGGAAACTGCGCGCGCGCCCCGTGCCGCGGTCCCCGGCTACTGGCGTGCCGAGAAACCACGCGCGGGCCCCGAGCCGCAGTCCGGGAGGGGCGCCAAGGCTGTCTTTCCTAGTCAGGAGATTCTCTCCGTAGGCGGGCACCTCACCCAGCCATTCGAACCAACAATCAAGCGTTGGGGGGAGGGGCGCGCAGGCAGCCTGAAATACTTTCTGGAGCACAGCTGCGGATCCAATCACTGAAATTAGCTTAACCCACGAAATCTACGCACCCACGGGGCTCTAATTGATAAGATCTCTCCCAGTTCAGCGATCCAAGACAAGAGGCATGATATTTTTCAGTGCCTTTCGCTAAAGGGGCAGGGGCAACTTCTGATTGACAGAGCCTACATATTCAGGGATATACCTAACAAGAGGGACTTGGCAGATATTAAGATCCATAAAGCAAACAGCGACTAGTGCTTCTTCTTCCCAGCCAAAACAGGCTACCAAGTGTGGAAAGCCTGGGTTGAGTGGTCCAACTTAATGATAGGCGCTGAACAGTCACCTTGACAACAATTGACTCCCAGCCCCACCTGATGACGCTGGAGGCTCTGACTACCAGAGCCTTACCCAGAGCCTTGCGCTGAGTGAGGATAGAGTGGGGATTTCCCAGCTCTTTGAGCCTCTTACTCCCCAGACAGAAGCAGTGGCAGACTCATAGCTGGATCACCAGGCTGCTAATTCAGGAAGGGGAGACTAGGAAAGAGACTCCAGGAAAGCAAACTCTCTCATGGTTGGACTTTGCAAACGCCAACAAGCCTTGACTACCAGCGAGACTAAAGCCAATTATATGACATTGCCATAGAATCCCATCAACTGCAAATTCCTACCTAAGAGTGACACAGGGGCAGAACCTGGGGTACAGAGTCACCGACCAGGAAGAGGGAGAGAAAAGAAAAAAGGAAGAAGTTAACCTCTCAAAATCAAGAAAAATCCACAGACTTTATAACTTGTTCCACTAATTCTTTGTTGTTGTTGTTTCTTTCTTCTATCTTATTGCCTTTATTATTATTTCTATTTCTTCTACCTCAGTCCTTTTACTCTCTTCCCATCTTATGCTACCCTTTTCTTGAACTACACTACCCATGAGTGTTACATTTTATTTCTTTTCTTCATCCTAACTCTCCTTTAGGGTTACACTCCAAAACCCTTAACTCTCACTCTCTCCCCTTTTGTTTTTTTTTTCCTTTCCTTTTCTTCTTCCTTCGTTTATCTCTTACTCTTATTTTTTCCTTTCTATTCATTTCTTTTTTTCTCCTTTTACTTTTCCTCCCATTTAAGCCTCAATCATGAACAAATTATTTAATTTGGGACTCAAGTTTTTGTGGGGTTTTTTTTGTTGTTGTTGTTCTTTTTTTTCTTCTTCTGCTTTTGTTCTTGGTTTTCCTTTATTTTTTTGTTTTTGTGGCATTTTGGGCACTTTTTACATTGCTTTTTAACTCACTAGATTTCCTCCCAAGCCAAAGTCTCCATTGTATTTAGTCTTCGCTCCACTTAATACAACAGATTTTTACTTATTATTTTTATTTTTATTTTTTTCTTCTTTAATTATTGTTTTTTCTCTCCTTTTTTCTGTTTCCCTCTCATCCATCTCATTATATCTTTTAGTCGACCATCACTTACAAGCAAATCATTTTATGTTTGTCTAAGACTTTCTCCCTTTTTTTTTTGTATTTAGTAGGTCCCTACTCCCTTTTTTGCCCCTTGAACTCTTTACCCCAAATCAGGCCCTCCATTATAGGCAGTTTTTGTTCCATTTAGCATAATATAATTCACAGGTCATCACGATATTTCCCTAAGGAGGTGAGAGGAGGGGAAGAGAAGAAAAAAAGAGGGGGTAAATAATAAATTATTACTTTTTTTTGTGGAGTGTTTTCCTTTTTTATTTTTTTTATTTTTTTTCCTTTTCCTTTTTATTTTTTAATAATTCTAATTAACACTATTATCAAGACCACCTTCAGATGCCAATAAGAAAAAGGAAATCGAACATTATGGATACAAAAGACAGAGAGGTAACACAAAAAGATGTGGAAAAATCTATGGAGAAAAGATTTAACATATTGGAAACCTTGGAGCCAAATGACAGAGAATTTAAAATAGAAATCTTAAAAATACTCAGAGATATACAAGAAAACACAGAAAGGCAATTTAGGGAAATCAGAAAACAACTCAACGATCACAAAGAATATATTACCAAGGAAATTGAAACCATAAAAACAAATCAAACAGAAATGAAAAACTCAATTCAAGAGCTGAAAAACGAGGTAACAAGCTTAGCTAATAGAACAGCCCAGATAGAAGACAGGATCAGTGAAATAGAAGACAAGCAACTTGAGGCACAACAGAGAGAAGAAGAAAGAGACTCAAAAATAATAAAAAACAAGAAAGCCCTACAGGAATTGTCTGACTCCAACAGAAAGAATAACATAAGAATAATAGGTATATCAGAGGGAGAAGAGAAAGAAAATGGAATGGAGAATATACTCAAACAAATAATAGATGAGAACTTCCCAAGCCTGTGGAAAGAATTAAAGCCTCAAATTCAAAAAGAAAACAGAACACCGAGTTTTCTTAACCACAACAAACCCACTCCAAGGCACATCATAATGAAGATGACACAAACCAATGACAAAGAAAAAATTCTCAAGGCAGCCAGGGAAAAGAAGAATACAACATATAAAGGAAGGCCTATTAGATTATCATCAGATTTCTCAGCAGAAACTCTACAAGCTAGAAGAGAGTGGACCCCAATATTTAAAGCCCTGAAAGAGAGGAACTTTCAGCCAAGAATACTATACCCATCAAAGCTATCCTTCAAGTACAAAGGAGATATAAAAATATTCACAAATACAGAAAAGATGAGAGAATTTATCATCAGAAAGCCCCCACTCCAGGAAATACTAAAAGGGGTTTTCCAACCAGATTCAAAGAACAAAAGAAAACATAACCCCAAGTAACAGCTCCACCAAGAAAACAATAAAACCAAACTTAAACTGTGACAACAAAAGAAAAAAAAAAGGGGAGAAAGGATGAAGATTAACAGTAGCAAAGGACGATGAAGCACAGAAATACTCACAAGGAAGGGTACTACAATGAATATGGTAGGTACCCCTTTCATTACTTAATGGTAACCACCCTTGAAAAAACCACCAAAAAACACTTGACTTAAAAAAGGTAGCAACAGAGGAAAGAAGTATGGAATACAAACAAACAAAAACACACGATAGAAAAACAAAAGAGAAGAATCAAACAAGATACAAAACTAACAGAAAGCAATTTATAAAATGGCAATAGGGAACCCACAAGTGTCAATAATTACACTAAATGTAAATGGATTAAACTTACCAATAAAAAGACACAGAGTAGCAGAATGGATTAAAAAAGAAAATCCAACTATATGCTGCCTACAAGAAACTCATCTAAGCAACAAGGATAAAAACAAATTCAAAGTGAAAGGCTGGAAAACAATACTCCAAGAAAACAACACCCAAAAAAAAGCAGGTGGAGCAATACTCATATCTAATAATGCTGACTACAAGACAGAAAAAGTACTCAGAGACAAAAATGGTCATTTCATAATGATTAAGGGGACACTGAATAAAGAAGACATAACAATCCTTAATATATATGCACCAAACCAAGGAGCACCAAAATATATAAGACAGCTACTTATTGACCTTAAAACAAAAACTGACAAAAATACAATCATACTTGGAGACCTCAATACACCGCTGATGGCTCTAGATCGGTCATCGAAACAGAGAATCAATAAAGATATAGTGGCCTTAAATGAAATACTAGAAAAACTGGATATGATAGACATCTACAGGACACTTCATTCCAAAGCGACAGAGTATACATTTTTCTCTAGTGTACATGGAACATTCTCAAGAATTGACCATATGTTGGGCCACAAAGACAATATCAGCAAATTTAAAAAAATTGAAATTGTGCCACGCATATTCTCTGATCATAAAGCCTTGAAACTAGAATTCAACTGTAAAAAAGAGGGGGAAAAACCCACAAAATTGTGGAAACTAAACAACATACTTCTGAAAAATGAATGGGTCAAAGAAGAAATAAGCGCAGAGATCAAAAGATATATACAGACAAATGAAAATGAAAATACGACATATCAGAATCTCTGGGATGCAGCAAAAGCAGTAATAAGAGGAAAGTTCATATCACTTCAGGCCTATGTGAACAAACAAGAGAGAGCCGAAGTAAACCACTTAACTTCACACCTTAAGGAACTAGAAAAAGAAGAACAAAGATAACCCAAAACCAGCCGAAGAAAGGAGATAATAAAAATCAGAGCAGAAATAAATGAAATAGAGAACAGAAAAAGTATAGAAAAAATCAATAAAACAAGGAGCTGGTTCTTTGAAAAGATCAACAAAATCGACAAACCCTTGGCAAGACTCACCAAGGAAAAAAGACACAGGACTCAAATAAATAAAATCCAAAATGAAAGAGGAGAGATCACCACAGACATCATAGATATACAAAGAATTATTGTAGAATACTATGAAAAACTATATGCCTCCAAATACAACAATCTAGAAGAAATGGATAAATTCCTAGAACAATACAACCTTCCTAAACTGAGTCATGAAGAAGCAGAAAGCCTAAACAGACCATTCAGCAGGGAGGAAATAGAAAAAACTATTAAAAACCTTCCCAAAAATAAAAGTCCAGGTCCAGATGGTTATACTAGTGAATTCTATCAAACATTCAAAGAAGACTTGGTTCCTATTCTACTCAAAGTCTTCCAAAAAATTGAAGAAGAAGCAATACTTCCAAACACATTTTATGAGGCCAACATAACTCTCATACCAAAACCTGGCAAGGATGGCACAAAAAAAGAAAACTACAGACCAATATCTCTAATGAATACAGATGCTAAAATACTAAACAAAATACTGGCAAATCAAATACAACAACATATTAAAAAAATAATACATCATGATCAAGTGGGATTGATCCCAGAATCTCAAGGATGGTTCAACATACGTAAAACAGTTAACGTAATACATCATATCAACAAAACAAAGAACAAAAACCACATGATCTTATCAATAGATGCAGAAAAGGCTTTCGATAAAATACAACACAATTTTATGTTTAAGACTCTCAACAAAATGGGTATAGAAGGAAAATATCTCAACATAATAAAGGCCATATATGATAAACCATCAGCCAACATCATATTAAATGGTGTAAAACTGAGGACTTTCCACCTTAAATCAGGAACACGACAGGGGTGTGCATTCTCTCCACTCTTATTTAACGTGGTGCTAGAAGTTCTGGCCAGAGCAATCAGACAAGACAGAGAAATAAAAGGCATCCATATCGGAAAAGAAGAAGTAAAGGTATCACTTTTTTCTGATGATATGATCCTATACATCGAAAACCCAAAGGACTCCACAAAAAGATTACTAGAAACAATAAACCAATACAGTAAGGTCGCAGGATACAAAATTAACATACAGAAGTCCATAGCCTTTCTATATGCCAACAATGAAATATTAGAAAACGAACTCAAAAAAATAATCCCCTTCACGATTGCAACAAAAAAAATAAAATACCTAGGAATAAACATAACAAAGAATGTAAAGGACCTATATAAAGAAAACTACAAGGCATTGCTAAGAGAAATAGAAAAAGACACAATGAGATGGAAAAATATTCCTTGTTCTTGGATAGGAAGAATAAATATAATTAAAATGGCCATATTACCCAAAGTAATATATAAATTTAATGCAATTCCCATCAAAATTCCTATGACATTTTTTAAAGAAATGGAACAAAAAATCATCAGATTTATATGGAACTATAAAAAACCCCGAATAGCCAAAGCAATCCTAAGGAAAAAGAATGAAGCTGGGGGGCATTACAATACCTGACTTTAAACTATATTATAGGGCCACAATAATCAAAACTGCATGGTATTGGCAGAAAAATAGACACTCAGACCAATGGAACAGAATAGAAAGCCCAGAAATAAAACCACATACATATGGTCAAATAATCTTTGATAAAGGGGCCAACAACACAAAATGGAGAAAAGAAAGCCTCTTCAACAAATGGTGTTGGGAAAACTGGAAAGCCACATGCAAAAGAATGAAACTCGACTACAGCCTGTCCCCATGTACTAAAATTAATTCAAAATGGATCAAAGACCTAAATATAAGATCTGAAACAATGAAGTACATAGAAGAAGACATAGGTACTAAACTCATGTATCTGGGTTTTAAAGAACATTTTATGAACTTGACTCCAAGGGCAAGAGAAGTGAAGGCAAAGATAAATGAATGGGACTACATCAGAATTAAAAGTTTTTGCTCAGCAAGAAAAACTGATATCAAAATAAACAGATAGCCAACTAAATGGGAACTGATATTTTCAAACGACAGCTCAGATAAGGGCCTTATATCCAAAATTTACAAAGAACTCATAAAACTCAACAACAAACAGACAAACAATCCAATAAAAAAATGGGAAGAGGACATGAACAGACATTTCTCCCAGGAAGAAATACAAATGGCCAACAGATATATGAAAAGATGCTCAGCTTCGTTAGTTATTAGAGAAATGCAAATCAAAACTACAATGAGATACCACCTCACCCCTGTTAGATTAGCTATTATCAACAAGACGGGTAATAACAAATGTTGGAGAGGCTGTGAAGAAAAAGGAACCCTCATACACTGTTGGTGGGAATGTAAAGTAGTACAACCATTATGGAAGAAAGTATGGTGGTTCCTCAAAAAACTGCAAATAGAACTACCTTATGACCCAGCAATCCCTCTACTGGGTATATACCCTAAAACCTCAGAATCATTGATACGTAAAGACACATGTAGCCCCATGTTCATAGCAGCACTGTTCACAGTGGCCAAGACATGGAAACAACCAAAAAGCCCTTCAATAGAAGATTGGATAAAGAAGATGTGGCACATATACACTATGGAATACTACTCAGCCATAAGAAATGATGACATTAGAACATTTATAGCAAAATGGTGGGATCTTGATAACATTATACAGAGTGAAATAAGTAATTCAGAAAAAAACAAGAACTACATGATTCCATACATTGGTGGAATATAAAAACGAGACTAAGAGACATGGGCAAGAGTGTGGTGGTTACCAGGGGTGGGGGGAGGGAGGACGCAGGAGGGAAGGAGGGAGAGATTTAGGGGGAGGGGGAGGGGCACAGAGAAAACTAGATAGAGGGTGACGGAGGACAATCTGACTCTGGGCGAGGGGTATGCAACATAATTTAATGACAAGATAACCTAGACATGTTTTCTTTGAATATATGTACCCTGAATTATTAATGTCATCCCATTAACATTAATAAAAATTTATAAAAAAAAAAAAAAGAAAATAAAGGGGGAAAATAAACAGGCAAGAATTAATCTAAATACAAAAGAAATCTTAATACAGAAGAGATTTAGGCAAAAAACCTCATAATAGACAAAGACAGACATAGTTTGCTTTTACAAAGATTAATTGGGCAGGAGATTTAACCACTCTAGTCATATAAACACCTAAAAATTCAGCTTTAAATTATATCATGCAAAAGCTGATATGGGTGGAGAGATTTCAATAAATCTAGATGACAGTTTGTCATACATACTGTCAGCCAAATCCTGCCTGCCAGCTAGTTTTTCAAATAAAGTTTATTGGGTCACAGCCATTCATATGTCTATGTGTTGTCTATGGATGCTTTAACACTACAACGACAGATGATTAAGTGTGACAACTTTGTCATACAAAGCCAAAAATATTGGCTACAGGAAGAGTTAGCCAATCTCTGATATATGAAAATGATACAAATTAATTTCAAGCTCTTATATGTTTATAGAATTTTACACCAACAATCAGAGAATATACTTTCTTTCCAAGAATATATAGAACATTCACAAAAAGAGAACTATATTCTAAGGCTCAAAAAAGAAGCCTACAAAAAGCAAAATTCAGTATTTTATAGTTAAATTACAGATTCATTTTTAATGAATGACAAAAAAGTCACTAAGTATGAAAACCAAATAACATACTATAATATAAATTCTGAGTTTAAAAATGAATACATAATTAAATAGAACATATTAAAAATTAAAGTTTGATATATGCAGGAATAAATGAAGACAAATCAAGTAAGAACAAGAAAAGTCAAGTTACTCTGAAATGGCTGCGGCAAAGGAGTCAGCTACCACACCCATTTTCTGTTCAAAATCCATACATAAAATTTCAAAAGTATTGGCTTGAAATTATTCATAATGCCTCTTATGCATTTTAATTTATTCTATATGAAATTTTGCTTTATCAGTATAATTGTATTAAATTATTTCTTCCTTTTTTTCTCTTGATCAGTATTCCTAGAATTTTGTCTATATCATTAGCTTCTAAAATTTTTTAAATTTCATTAGTGATGTTATCTACTCTATTTTTTGCCATTAATTTTTGCCTTCTTTTTTATCTCTACTCTCTTCCTTTCTTAGGATTTTTTTTTTTTTTTTTGCTTTTTTTTCCCTTTAAAGTCCTTGAATTACAGCTTTAGCTTGTTAATTTTTTATTTATTTATTTTTTCTGAAGTTGGAAACGGGGAGGCAGTGAGACAGACTCCTGCATGTGCCCGACCGGGATCCACCCGGCATGCCCACCAGGGGGCGATGCTCTGCCCATATGGGGCACTGCTCTGTTGTAACCAGAGCCATTCTATCACCTGAGGCAGAGGCCATAGAGCCATCCTCAGCACCCGGGCCAACTTTGCTCCAATGGAGCCTTGGCTGCAGGAGGGGAAGAGAGATACAGAGAGGAAAGAGAGGGGGAGGGATGGAGAAGCAGATGGGCGCTTCTCCTGTGCCCTGGCTGGGAATTGAACCCAGGACTCCTGCACACCAGGCCGATGCTCTACCACTGAGCCAACCAGCCAGGGAAAAATTTTTTTCTTTTAAAAATAAATATTAGGCCTGACCAGGTGGTGGCACAGTTGATAGAGCACCGGACTGGGATGTGACAGACCCAGGTTTGAGACCCTGAGGTCGCCAGCTTGAGCACGGGCTCATCTGGTTTGAGCAAGGCTGACCAGCTTGGACCCAAGGTCACT
Source organism: Saccopteryx leptura (assembly GCF_036850995.1). NCBI lineage: Eukaryota > Metazoa > Chordata > Mammalia > Chiroptera > Emballonuridae > Saccopteryx > Saccopteryx leptura. The sequence continues at coordinate 173,905,030 of NC_089504.1, read as the reverse complement.
GGCTTGAGCAAGGGGTTATTCAGTCTGCTGTAGCCCCCTGGTCAGTCAAGGCACATATGAGAAAGCAATCAATGAACAACTAAGGTGTCACAATGAAAAACTAATGATTGATGCTTCTCATCTCTTTCCATTCCTGTCTGTCTGTCCTATCTATCCCTCTCTCTGACTAAAAAATAAAATAAAAAAAAATAAAAGTAGATATTAGAGATTTAAATCTTTTTCAATTTTACAGATTTAACAGAATAAGATAGTAACAAGAAAAACAAAGTGCTCTTTTCCTTTCTGTGCTTACCTAGATATAGCATTTTGACACTTTATAACAAAGGATTTATTGACTTTCATTCATTTTTATATACTTCCTTAGTACTGGGAAAATTGTAGAGCATTGTAATGCCAATAGCTCCTTAAAGATACACTAGCAATAAGGTAATATAAATTTAAAGTTCCATACCCACACCTGAGGTGTTAATTTTTCATTAATGTGATATTTTCAAACTTTCTCAGAATGTTTTTTAAAGATATGCTCCTTAAAATGAAAGACTAAAGGAACAAAAATAATAATAAAATCTGATAACCAGATAATCCAAAAAAAGAAGGGATTGATGTTACAGTCAGCTTATTTTAATTTTACTTTATTTATTTTTAGAGAGGAGAGAGAGAGGGAGAGACAGAGAGAGAGAAGGGGGGAGGAGCTGGAAGCATCAACTCCCATATGTGCCTTGACCAGGCAAGCCCAGGGTTTCAAACCGGCAACCTCAGCGTTTCCAGGTCGACGCTTTATCCACTGCGCCACCACAGGTCAGGCTTAATTTTACTTTTAAATAGAAATTGATAAGCTAAAATGATCTGAGAAATACACAAAAGAATAGAAAAGTGGTGTCTTAGAATAAAGGCTTTGCTGCAAGCCTGCTACCAGAACCTGCAATTTTAGGGCAGGGATCCTGAAGGCTGTATTCCACAGTTAGATTATTTAGACTGAAATGAAAGCTTTTTATTTTAGTAGCTGTATTACCACCAAGAGTAAGTCACTAGGTTCTCAAAGGCTCAGTTTTATAATTAATATTATTATAACACTTCCTAATTACTAGGTGTTTTATAAATTAACTAAATTAATCCTCATTAAAAATTTTGTTGGAGTACTTGGCAGAGGGTATCAGTCAATGAGTGGTTATGATTATTTTTATCTCCATATAGTAGTACACATAACTCTATATATAGTAGACCAAATTCATAGTAATTTCCCTTCTGGAGGATTTCTGGAGTGGCCTCATCTATCCTATAATATGCTACACTATTCCTCTCTGCCTACAGAGTTGCACCATTCACAGTAGAGTTGCACTGACCACTTGTCCATGTGGCTATTTAAATTTAAAACAATAAAGTTACATAAAATTTAAAATTCTGCTTCTCAGTATACTGGCTTTATTTCATGTGCTCAGTAGTCACATGTGGCAGATTAGAAGACAGCACTGATAAAAGAGACAGTACTGATGATGAGCTAATTACATTCCCTGTCACAGGAACATGAAGTTTGAGTGTGGAAACATGGAGCCAGAAGCAGTTAGAAAAATGTCCCATTGTTACCAACATCTTAGAAAGACTGCCACCAACCCCTGATGCTGGGTGGGAGGAGACAATCTGGTTAACTGTCTTTCCTGTGCATGGGTGTTGAGCAGTGGTCTGGATTCTTCCATGGACCTTAAATAGTAATAAGGCAAAGGAGCTCTAGTTAAGTTTCAGGACTTCTCCTGATAGCAGCTTCACTATTAACTTTGTGTATGTTTTTGAAGCAAAAAAACATTTAAGTTTTTTAAGTCAAATCTGACTACTATTTTATCACTAAGAGATTAACAGCATTAGGAAGCCTTATTTATTTTCACAATTATAAAATTTCTTCTAGTACTTGGATAGGTTGATATTATCGATGTTTATCTTATTTTTATAGGTTTAATGCCTCAAAGCAGCATCACAGAGAGTGTGTTAACTTTATTGTTTTAACACTACAAATAATGGTAAATAATTTAAACCATGCAAAAAGCAATAGTAACAATTACGTTTCTTGACAACCTCAACCCATGCCTTGCAGTTCCCTTCCCTGGAGAAAAACACATTTATCAGTCCTGTGCAATTTACTAGCAGAGATAAGTTTTTTTTCCTTTTATAGTATTACATTTAAATTGCTAGTCAACTTCTAATTTATTCCATTTGGTTTAAGGCAGAATTGCATTTTTTACAAATAAATAGCCAATTATCTCAACATCATTTATCTATAGAAGAGTCCATTATTCCCTTGAACATTTTTAAATGCCAAAATTTTCATACTCTAACTCCCTATATATAACTAGTCATTCTCAACCCACTCTGCCATACCACCGACCTACCCCATTCTTTCTACTCTTATACCACTTGTTTAATATTCCTGTGAAGAGATTGGGTAACATAGAATTAAAGAAAGATTTAACAGAGAATCTAACTTTAAATAACAGCTGATTTTGTGGCAGAGCCAAGCTATTCTTACTGTTTTTCCTTTTCAATATCTTTGTGCCCAGAGGAACTTCTGAATCAAATTTGTAAGATCCATTTATTAGCCATTAAAAATCGGGTTAGTATTGGTTTGAATTCATAAAATTATTAGATAAAATATATTTTATAATAAAAATAAAGGCTTTAAGAAATATATAATAAAAAATTTACACATAAGTACAATTTTTTAAAATTTTTATTTAGATGATTAAATTTAACAAGGTGACATTGGTCAACTAGAGTACATAGATCTTGGGCAAATATCTCCACATCATTTGTACAGTTGATTATGTTGTACACCCACTGCCCAAAGTCAGATTATCCTCCATTACATTATATTTGTCCTTCATTATGTCCCTCCCCCTCCTCCATGCTATTCCTCACCCTCTTCCTCTTCCCACTGGTAACCACTATACTCCTATTTATGTCCATGAGTCTCAATTTTGTGTCTCACTTATGTATGGAATTATGCAGTTCTTAGCTTTTTTTCTGATTTATATATTTCACTCAATATAATGTTGTCAAGGTCCATACATGTTGTCGTAAATGATACTATGTTATTGTTTCTTATGGCTGAGTAGTTTTCCATTGTATATATGTACCATATCTTCTTTATCCAATCCTCTATTGAAGGGCACTTTCGTTGTTTCCATGTCTTGGCCACTGTGGATAATGCTACAATAAACATGGGGGTACATGTGTCTTCATGTACCAATTTTTTTGAGTTTTTAGGGTACATACCCAGTAGAGGAATTGCTGGCTCATATGATAGTTCTATTCTTAATTTTTTTAGAAACCACCATACTTTCTTCCATAATGGTTGTACTAATTTATATTCCCACCAACCGTGAATGAGGGTTCCTTTGTCTCCACAGCCTCTCCAACACTTATTATTACCTGTATTGTTGATAATAACCAATCTAACAAGTGTGAGGTAGTATCTCATTGTAGGTTTGATTTGCATTTCTCTAATAGCTAGTGAAGATGAACATCTTTTCATATATCTGTTGGCCATTTGTATTTCTTCTTGGGAGAAGTGTCTGTTCATGTCTTCTCCCAATTTTTTTATTGGATTGTTTGCTTGTTTGTTGCTAAGTTTTGTGAGTTCTTTATATACTTTGGATATTAACCCCTTATCTGAGCTGTGGTTTGCAAGTATCATCTCCCATTTAGTTGGTTGTCTGTTTGTTTTGTTGTTAGTTTCTTTTGCTATACAGAAGCTTCTTAGTTTGATGTAGTCCCATTCATTTATCTTTGCCTTTACCTCCCTTTCCTTCGGGGTCAAATTCATAAACTGTTCTCTATGGCCAAGGTCCATGAGTTTAGTACCTATGTTTTCTTCTATGTAATTTATTGTTTCAGGTCTTATATTTAGGTCTGTGATCCATTTTAAATTAATTTTTGTGCAAGGGGATTAACTATAGTCAAGTTTTATTCTTTTGCATTTGGTTTTCCAGTTTCCCCAGCATTATATATTGAAGAGACTTTCTTTTCTTCCTAGTGTGTTTTTTACTCCTTTATCAAAGTTGATTTTCCCATATATATGTGGTTTTATTTCTGAGCTCTCAATTCTGTTGGTCTGTGTGTTTTTCTGCCAATACCATGCTGTTTTGATTATTGTGGCTCTGTAGTATAATTTGAAGGCAGGTATTGTATTGCCTGCAGCTTTGTGCTTTTTTTTCTCCTCAGGATTACTTTGGTTACTCAGTGTTTTTTTATGGTTTCATAGAAATCTGATAATGTTTTGTTCAATCTCTTTAAAAAGTGACGTTAGAATTTTGATGAGAATTACATTAAATTTATATATTGCTTTGGGTAATATGACCATTTTAACTATATTCTTCCTATCCAAAAACATGGGATATTTTTTCATTTTATTGTTTTTTTATTTCTTTTAATAATACTCTATAGTTTTCAGTATATAGGTCCTTTACATTCTTTGTTATGTTCATATGTAGGTATTTTTGTTGTTGTTGTTACTGTAAAAGGAATTTTTTTACTTCATATTTCCAAGTTTCATTGTTAGCATATATGAAAGCAAGATTTCTGTATATTAATTTTGTATCCTGCTACCTTACTGTATTGGTTCATTGTTTCTAATCATCTTTCTGCAGAATCTTTGGGGTTTTTTATATACAGGATCATGTCATCTGCAAAAAGTGAAACCTTTTCTTATTCTTTCCTGATATAAACACCTTTTATTTCTTTCTCTTGTCTGATTGCTTTGGCTAGAACTTCCAGTATTTTGTTGAATAGAAGTGGAAAGAGTGGGCAGACTTGTCTTGTTCCTGATTTGACAGAAAGTGTTTTCAGCTTCTTACCATTTAGTATGATGTTAGCTAATGGTTTGTTATATATGGCCTTTATTATTTTGAGGTATTGTCTTTCTATACCCATTTTATTAAGTGTTTTAAATATAAAAAGATGTTGTATTTTATCAAGTGCCTTTTCTGCATCTATTGATAGAATCATCTGGTTTTTGTTCTTTGTTGATATTGTATATTCCATTTATTGTTTTACATATATTGGACCATCCTTTTGCTTCTGGGATAATTCCCAATTGATTGTGATGTGTTATTTTTTTAATGTGTTGTTGTATTCAATTTGCTAAGTCTTTTGTTTAGGATTTTTGCGTCTGTATTCATTAAAGATATTGGCCTGTAGTTTTCTCTTTTTGTATTGTTATTGCCAGGTTTTGGTATGAGAGTTATGTTGGCTTCATAAAATGTGTTCGGAAGTATTGCTTCTTCAATTTTTTGGAAGACTTTGTGAAGGATAGAAACCAAATCTTTGAATGTTTGGTAGAATTCACCAGTGTAGCCGTCTGGCCCTGGACTTTTATTTTTGGAAAGTTTTTGATAGTTGTTTTTATTTCCTCCCTACTGATAGGTCTATTTAGGCTTTCTACTTCTTTGTGATTCAGTCTAGGAAGACTGTATAGTTCTAGGAATTTATCCATTTCTTCTAGATTGTTGAATTTGGTGGCATATTGTTCTTCAGAGTATTCTTCAATGATCCTTTGTATATCTATAATATCTGTGGTAATTTCTCCTCTTTTATTTTGAATCGTTTGAGTCCTTTCTCTTTTTTCCTTACTGAGTTTTTCCAGGGGTTGGTTAATTTTGTTGATCTTTTCAAAGAGCCATCTCTTTATTGTATTAATCTTTTCCATAATTTTTCTGTTCTTTATTTTATTTATTTGTGCTCTAATTTTTATTACTACTTTTTCTGTTTTTAGGTTGCTTTTGTTCTTCTTTTTCTAGTTACTTAAGCTGTGATGTTAGGTTGTTTACTTGGGCTTTCTTTTGTTTTTTTATATAAGCCTGTAATTATATAAACTTCTCTCTTATTACTGCTTTTGCCACATCCCAGAGATTCTGGTCTGGTGTGTTGCCATTTTGTTTGTCTGTAAATATCTTTTGATCTCTGTTTTTATTTCTTCTTTGACCCAGTCCTTTTTAAAGAAGTATGCTGTTTAATTTCCACATTTTTGTACATCTGTTTACTCCTTTTTTGCAGTTGAATTCTAGTTTCAAAGACTTATGGTCAGAGAATATGCCTGGTATAATTTCAACCTTTCTGAATTTGTTGATGTTAACTTTGTGGCCCAACATATTCTTGAGAATGTTCCATGTACACTGGGGAAAAATGCATATTCCAATGTCCTGGGAAGAAAAGTCTTATCTTGTAGATATCTATTATATCCATTTGTTTTAGTGTTTAATTTAAGGCCAATATTTCTTTTTTTGAGTTTCTGTTTGGATAAATGATCTTAATCTATCAGTAGTGTATTGAGATCTCCAAATATAATTATATTTTTATCATTTCTATTTTTAGATCAGTTATTAGATTTCTTATATATTTTAGTGTTCCTTGGTTTGGTTCATATATATTAAGAAGTGTTATGTGTTCTTTATACAATGTCCTCTTTGTCATTATGTGTTATGTGTTCTTGATACAATGTCACCTCCATCTTTGTTTCTGGTTACCTTTGTTGTCTTGTTGTCAGCATTGTCAGATAGGAGCATGGTTACACCTGCTTTTCTTTGGATATTATTTGCTTGGAGAATTATTTTCCAACCTTTCACTTTGAATCTATTTTTATCCTTGTAGCTTTGATGTGTCTCTTGAAGGCAGCATACAGTTGGGTTTTGCTTTTTGATCCACTATGCTACCCTGTGTTTCTTTATTAGTGAGTTATATCCATTTACATTTAATGTAATTATTGACACTTGAGGGGTTCCTATTGCCATTTTAAATATTGCTTTCTGATACTTCTGTGTCTTGTTTGGTTCTTCTCTTTTGCTTTTCTGTCATTTGCTTTTTTTTGGTGGTATTCCATACTTTCTTTCTGTTTTTTCTTTTTTTTTTAAGTTATGTGTTTTAATAGTGGCATTTTCAGGTGTGGTTATCATTAGGTTATTTAAAAAAATTATCATATTTACTAGAGTCCATTATCTCATGAGTGCTTCTGCATTCAATCATCCTTTGCTACTGTTGATCTTTGTCCTCTCCCTTTTATGTTATTGTTGTTGGAGATTATTCTTGCTTTTATTCCAGTCTTGTTGGAGCTTTTACTTGTGTTTTGTTTTGTTCTTTATATCTAGTTGGATAACCTCCTTTAGTATTTCATGAAGTAGGGGTTTTCTGCTGATAAATTTCATCAGCTTCTCTATATCTGTAAATGTTTTTATTTCCCCTTCATATTTGAAGGATATCTTTAATGGATATAGTGCTCCTGGCTGGTAGTTCCTCTCTTTCAGTACTTTAAATGTTGGGGTCCACTCTCTTTTGGCTTGTAAAATTTCTGCTGAGAAATCTGATAATAACCTAATGGGCCTTCATTTATATGTTATATATATATATATATATATATATATATATATATATATATATATATATATATATATTTTCCCCTACCTGCCTTGAGGATTTTTTCTTTGTCACTGATTTGTGATAAATTCATTATGATGTGACTTGGAATAGGTCTGCCTGTGTAGAGGTAACTTGATGTTCTGTTTGCTTCTTGAATTCAAGGCTCTAACTCTTTCCAAAGTCTTGGAAATAATCTCATTGATTATTTGTTTGAATATGTTTTCCATTCCCTTTTTCCTCTCCTCTTCTTTTGATATACTCATTATTGTTATATTGCTCTTTCTGATAGAGTCAGACAATTCCTGTAGGACCTTCTTATATTTTTAGTTTCTGAGTCTCTCTCTTCTTCTCTCTGTAGTATCTCTAGTTGCCTGTCTTCAATGTCACGAATTCTCTCCTCTATCCGGCCTGTTCTATTACCTAACTTGTTACCTCATTTTTCAGTTTGTGTATTGAGGGTTGTTTTTTTTTTTACCTCTGTTTGGTTCTCTTTTATAGTTTCAATTTCTTTGGGAAATACTCTTTTTGTTCATTTAATTGTTTTTTGAACTCACTAAATTGCCTTTCAGTGTTTTCTTAAATCTTATTGAGTATTTTTAGAACTTCAATTTTGAATTCCTTGTCATTTAGCTTCAAGGTTTTCATGTAATTGAGATTTTTTTCTGGAGATTTTTCATCATCTATCTGAGCTATGTCTTTGTCTTGTGCATCCATGATATTTGATTTATTTTTCCTTGATGGCATTTGAGAGTGGTGTTGTTAATAACACTAACAAGAGATAACAACAAAAACACTAAAACTTGAAAAAATACAGTGAAAAAAATTCTATAAATATTGATAAGTAGAACCAAAACTACAGAGAATAAAGAGCAGAAACTCTGGAGAAATAAAAAAAAGAGAGAGAGAAATGAAGCCAAAAACAAGCAAAATGCCACAAAAAATGTATGAGTCCAAAATATAATAATTTGACAAAAAATAATATTCAGATGACAGGAAAAAAGAAAAAAAGGAAGAAGAAGGAAAGGGATGAGAGAAAGAAAGAAGTAAAAGAGAAAGTGTCAGAAGAAAGAAGTAAAAGAGAAAGTGTCAGAAATAAAACCCTCAGAAAAAAACAAGAGTAAAAAATATAACAACTAAGGATAATAAATTTCAAATGGGAAAAATAGAAGAAAAAAGAAAGAAGCAAAAATGAGAAAAAGCAAAAAAAAATAAAATAAAGAAAGAAAAACAAAATGAATTTTCCAGTTTTGAGAAGTAACTTTTTCCTTTTTCTGGCTGGTAGTGCTATATATACTACAGACTTTGCCTCTGTGAGGTTTTTGAGTGGAGTTCTGCTGAGGCATTTTTGTTGTAATGATGTAGGCAGGGCTGCAGTCATATTGGTAGGAGGGGCTTGTTGTTAAGGTTTTGTAATTTTATGGCTCTAGCAATGGCCATCTCAGGTCTTCTAGCACCTCTCCCTATGTCCCAACAGAGCAAGGTATCAAACACCTGGCACCTCTGCCTATCAGAGGAGTGAGCAGCCCAGAGGCTCAGCTGTGCGAGATCCACTACCACTACTGTTCTCACAGTAAGACAGCAATGCAGGACTTGGGATAAATGGGAAACACAGTCGGCTCCTTCTTCTGATACCACTGAAAGTATGGTCTTGGGCAGGGCAGGGGCTGTGCATGGGGAGCTGGATGGGCGGGACATAGATCTCACATCAAATGCACCTTTGCATCACGTGGAGCACGCCTCAGTGCACTGCAGGCTTATCTTCACGGGCTAGTCACGCCCGGATCTTGGGAGCGCGCCACAAGTTATGTGACTGCCCAGCGCCTGTGATTGCAAGTGAGCCCAGTGGTGCAGGCAGACACCTTGAGCTGTGAACGGCCATGTTCCTGCTCTTGTTTACATGCCAATCCTACTTCAGCTCCTTCCCTTCTGCCCCTCAGTCTCTCCACTTCTCTGGGCTCCAAAACTAAACCTACGTTAAAAGTGCCTGCCTCCCTCAGATCAGTGAGGAAAGAGAAAACCTCCATCCTCTGGCTTTTTTCCTCCTTGAGTGGATTCTATCTTCAGCCCGGCTTCTCACCAAATCATACCTTTATCTGATGTGTGTATATTTCAGGTGTTTTGGGGGTTTTCTCTGCGCATAGTTGTTGAGTTTGTTAAAATTTCAAGGGGAGAGACCAGGAGTATTTCTCATACTAGCATATCTCTGACATCCATATAAGTATTTTTTTAATGTAAAACATAAATTATTACAAAATATTTGAAATTGAGAAGGAAAAAGTTATGCATAAAATGTTCAAATATACCTGTTATGAGACAACATTCTTCTTGTTGCACTGTTGAATATCTTGTAATTACAAAGCAGCTAGGTTGGATTACAAGAATATATTTAGTAAAAGTATGTGGTTGATGTCAAAAGAATGAATGAATGAATTAGAAAACACATAACAAATACAGTTATTGCATATGTAGACAGGTATGGGGGAGGTCAGAGTTGTCAGTAATGTAACAATTCAACTTGACTCAGAGCTTTCATTAATTCACATACTTCACTATAAGAACTATTGATATAATGCCAGTGGATGAGGCCAGGCAAGTTCACATGGAATTTGGGAAGATAGTATAGAAATTGTGGCACCAGAAAGTGTTGGGCCATTCCTGTTCATTAGAGTCTGGCAATGGCGGACGAGCATACAGGCAGGGAAAACTGCTTTTCACAACAAACAGCAAAACTGCCCCTCATAGTGGCAGGCAGGCAATCCGCAATCTGCAGTCTGCCCTGAGGGCAAGCACCCATAGCCTTACATAGTCTATACACATATGGCTTGCCACATGCTTATGCACCAGTCACACAAAGTACAAGCAAGCAAGCAAGCCTAACACAGTTGTTTTCCCAACAAGGATGTATAAATGTTTCAGCAACCCCTGACATATTAGGTTCTGCACATTCTTTCTTTCTTTCTTTTATTTTTTTCAAGTGAGAGAAAGGGAAATAGGGAGACAGATTCCCACATGTGTCTCAACCAGGATTCACCTAGCAACCCTATCTGGGGCCTATACTGGAATCAATTAAGCTATTTTTAGTTCCTAAGGCCAATGTGCTGGGACCAACCAAGCTATCATCCGTGTCTGGGGTCCGTGCTCTGACCAATCAAGACATTGGCTAAGGGAGAAAAAAAGGGAGAGAAGTGGAAGAGGGAGAGAAGCAGATAGTTGTTTCTCTTGTGTGACTAGGAATCCAACCCAGGATGTCCATGTGTGCACGTGTGTGTGGTGATGGTGTGTAGCTCCATAAAATTCTCCTGTCTTAACCACCTCTTGAAAGGTATTTTAAAATGGTTTCTATCCTTAGCTTGCCGTGTGTGAAGAATTTCCTTTTCAATTCTACCATACTTTCCATTAGTTTGGGAAATTTTAACACTTTCATATTCTGGACAAAGGGTAGAACTAAATAAATATTAAACAATGAAATAAAAAATTAAAACCTGAAACAGTGTAGTATGTGTACATTTCCTACAATGCAATAAATAATATTGACAGTCATGAAATATATATTGTACAAAGTTTTAATAAAGTGTTCAAAACTAAATATATTTACTTAATTTGGTTTTCAATTCATTCAGAAAATATGATAAAGGCCAGTTAATATATATCATTGTGGCTTAAGGAAGAAAGACTGGTTCTACCTTCATGGTCTGAGGAGTGCCAACAACAAAGATTAATTGTGGATTCATACTGAAGCCCCTGGGTCCTGCTCTACCACTAACCTTATCAAAGGCCACATGTGAGCAAGAGTACAATACTGTTGGCACTAACCCTGACACAGCTTGGTGAATCTAGTTTGTGTCTGAGACAAACATTTCCCCAGGTGAAATGAGATAAATCTTTTGGCCATCCTTTAACAGTCCCATTTTATCACCTCTTAAATAAGATTTTTGAAACTAATATTATTTTTTGCATCACTTACTTCATCCATCAATTTTTGAATTCAGTTCAAAAATATATATGTCCAAGTCATACCAATCCTTTGGGGTTCACTTTCATATCTAACATATGATATTCTCTAAATATTTCTTTTAGGTGTCTCAAGAAAACCTTAACATCAATAGGTCTGGAACTCAGCTCATGAATTTCTCCAAATCTGGTACTTTACATTGAAGTCACCAAAAGTACTTGTAGTCCCTGACTAAACTTCAATCTTGTTCCCCGTAGCATCATTACATCCAGATAATTACCAAGATCTATCACCTTTGACATCTAAACATCTATAGAATCCACCTATTTCTCCCAACCGTGATTGTCAATTTGCTAATCCAAACATGCTGCCCAAATTCCTTTTATTCACAATCCATCCCATCTTGTCCCCTCAAACTAGTTATTTTACCCACAGCTACATATATCTTTTCAATACACAAATTTAATCATGTTCCCTCTAACAGGCCATTGGGTTTTTTTGGGGTTTTTTTTTGCTGTTAATATAAAGGGATAAATTTACAACATGCTCTACATCATGTAGCTGCAATTCAACTCTCATTCCTCATGTTATTCTGTAATACCTCCTTGTTCTCTGAGCGATCTTAACCTCTGATTTGTGTATGTTTTTCTTTTTGTTCACAACTTTTGTCAGTACCTCTTTCCCTATTGCAAAGTTAACTAAAATAGCACTTCTTTATAAAAATCTTTACTTACATACATTCTTCTTCACTCACTAGTTCAGTTACATCTGATTTATGTTCATAATTACATACCCCCTTTCTTTATAGACTTATTCAAGCTATTTATATCTATTTTGTGTTTAGTATGGTACTTTCACATAAATGTAGATGTAATGAGGGAAGTAACCATATCTATTTTGCTCATCATTGTATCTTCATCTTTTGGCTCAAGTGTCTGGAAAATCAACGGCAATTCAAAACATAATTGCTTAATGAGGAAGTAATACGTTGTGTAACTATTGTGCATAATCTATTCAGCTCTATAAAGGATACAAAAAACAATATAGTTATATACTTTAAAAAAATCTCAGTCTTATAGTTCAACATCTACATATTTAAAACTGCTGATTCCTTTATTACCACTCCACAACATTTTTTTTTTTACAGAAACAGAGAGACAGTCAGATAGAGGGATAGATAGAGACAGACAGATAGGAATGAAGAGAGTTGAGAAGCATCAATCATCAGTTTTTCGTTGCAACACCTTAGTTGTTCATTAATTGCTTACTCATATGTGCCTTGACTGTGGGACTACAGCAGACAGAGTAACCCCTTGCTTGAGCCAACAACCTTAGTCCAAGCTGGTGAGCTTTGCTCAAACCAGATGAGCCCGCGCTCAAGCTGGCAACCTCGGGGTCTTGAACCTGGGTCCTCCACATCCCAGTCCAATGCTCTATCCACTGTGCCACCACCTGGTCAAGCTCCACCACACTCTTAATCTTCCTTACTATGCTTCACTTTTTTCTTATCACCCCTCACCTCCTACTATACTGTAAGATTTACTTAGCATTATGTCTATTGGAAACAAAAAATTTTGTTGCCTAATGAGTCTCAATCACTTAAAACAGCTCCTAGCACATAGTAAGTACTCAACAAATAATTGTTGGATGAAGAATGAATGAATTTCCAAAAATAAAAATTATGAAATGTCTTATTCATAAGTTTGATTTCCCACAACATTGACTTTAACCTTAGTTAAAAACACTATACACCTACAGCAGTGTCCACAAAGGGTTCACCCCTACACACAACAGGGGAACATTTGGCAATCTCTGATGATATTTATTTACAGTTGTCACAATTTGGGGTCGGGGGTGATATTGGAATCTCATGTAGAAGACAAGGATGTTGCTAAACATACTCAGTGTGCAGGCAACTCCTTACATCTAGAAATTATTAGGTCAAAAATGACAGTAGTGCAGGGGATGAGAAACTCTGAACCATAATCACTTCTGCTCTGGGTCCCTTTCTTTCCATCAACCTCTTTTCATCAGCTTATATCACTTTTTTCTCTCTGCCGTGTCAAAGATTTTCCTTTAGCTATGCCCCTTGTTCTCTCATTTATTTTCATTTCAGGATTACCAGCACACCCATGAGCTTTGATTTGATGTGAATTTAAAATCAAATGTCACTGATGATATTTTAATAGCTTCCATTTATTTTAGGGACCAGAAATCAGAAACATATCCCAAATGTAGATGCCTCATGTAACTCCTTAGAGAACTGAATTTGACCACCCATCTGATTTTAATAGCATAAGTTTTTTTTTTCAAATAATTTACCAAGAATATTCATAGTCACTTTATGGAATTCGGACATAAAACTTCAGGGACTCTTATTAATTCACATTCTAAATAGAAAAAAAAGTATTAGGAATTTTTTGCACTTTATAACATAAACTATATTTGATTACTAAAGAATGTACATCTGAGCCAAAAAATGTGCACACCTCAAGGATAGATTTATCTATATGTCTTTTATTTATTTATTTTTTTAAAAGATTTTAATTATTGATTTCATAGAGAGGGAAGGAGGAGGAGTGAGAAGTATCAACTCATATTTGTTTAACTTTAGTTGTTCACTGATTTCTTGTCACATGTGCCTTGACTGGGTAAGCCCAGAGTTTTAAACTAGCAGCCTCAGAGTCCTAGGTCAACATTCTATCCACTGTGCCCCCACAGGCCAGGTCCAGCATATCTTATTCATCATGGTATTCTTGGTGCTTAATATATCATTATCTCATAGGTGTTCAACAAATGTTTGGGGAGGGGTAAACAAATGTATAGCATTAGTGATTACTTTATCTTTATTATAGTACACAAGTGAAATTTTTAATGTTAATATGATATAAATATTATTTCCTCTTATGTTAAAAAATAAATTAGTAGAAGATAGACTGATATTCTGAGAAAGATTCTGAGTCTGTATTGACTCTTAGTTGGGAAGACGGTTGCATTGTCTGGCATGAGTATAAGAATAGCAAGTAGCTGCACATGTGATATGCACTTAGCATCTCTGAGTAACCCTAACCCTAAACGTAACCCTCACCCTAACTAACATTGTTTAGAATAACTAGAAAGTTCTCTTTCTCTCTCTACTTTAAATAAGGTCCTTATTCTCTTATGCTATATTGAATCTATGAAAAATACTGCATTTTATAACAGTTGACATCAGTGCACATAAGACTTGTCATTTACTTGTATTAAAGAAGTCTCAGTTTCCATTTCTATCTGTGCAATATAGTCCAGGTTGAGTCTACTTTGGGATTTTTTGTGTTGTACGCATGTGCGTGCATATATGTGTGTGTGTGCATGTATATACATATATGGGTTTTGTGAGATGTACATAAAGAAAGTGAGGTTTTTTGCTGTCCCTTGATATGAATTGATACTTAAGAATGGTTGTTGAGCATTAATGCTTTAATTGTGGCTAAGAAAAGAAAGAAAATAATTTTTAGTGAAAGTACCTGAAAAGGAGTTTGAATAAAAGTAGGAAATTAAGAAGACATTGTCCCTTTAATTGTTTTTTTTAAGGTGCTACAAATGAGGAGCAGTATATTTGTATTTAATAACCACAAATTAGAAGCTTAAACAACAACCATTAATAATTCCATGGCTTCTGTAGGTCAGAAGTTCAAACACAGTTTCAGTGAATTATTTGCTCAGGGTCTCATAAATTTGAGATCAATGTTTGGCCATGTCTAGTCTAAGGTCTCCTCTAAAATTTGGGATATCTTTCTAAGAAGCCCCCAATGTTGTAGAATTCATGGAGGCCTCTAAGCTGTCAGGAGAATCTCTGACTTCTAGAATTTATTTAATGGCTTATATGATTAAGACAGGTCCCCTCACGGTAATCTCCCTTTTTATTAATTCAAAGTTAACTGATACGGGACTTTAATTACTGCTGCAAAAATCCCCAAAACTTTGAATCAAGTTGACAGCGGAGTAAGTGGATGTTATACTCACCTCCACCCAGGACCAAATTGGAGTTGCAACTAAAGTTCAGAACAATTACCCTGATAATCAACTGAAGACTAAATGAAGAGGAATCTTATAACCAAGGATTTACAGAAGGCACATTGGATCTGGTAGAAAGGGCAGAAACATAAAAATGGCTGGCCCACTTGCGCAAGTGACAACTGAAGTTCTGGAGAGATATCTTAACCTTGGGGGACTCCCCCTGAGAAGTGTGGGTCCTAAAGCCCAAGTCGGGCCCCCAGCCTAGAGCAACAGAGCCAGGAAGAGGTGCCCACCTAGAATTCAGCTGTAAAAAGCAGCAAGGTCTCTGTCCACAGAAAGGGAAAGGAGTTCACAGACACACAGGTGTCCTCTTAAAAGGCCAACATGCAAAATTTCATTCACAGACACTTACTGGGCACTCTGGCAAAAGAAGGACTGAGCGGACTAGAGTCACTTGAAGAGAGTCTGGGGTTTGTGGCTCTGTGGAGAGACAGGGGTGGGGTGCAGGACGGCCACCAGGATCCCTGTGCTGAGTCACAGTAACCGTCTTTCTTGTGTGGAGCACTCCCCTTCATAGGGCATCGCCTGGGAGAAAGCACTTGCCCTACCATTGGGACTCCCTCTCGCCGCACCCTATGGATATTTCTCCTACCAGCAATTTTTTCTGATATATCTCCTTGGGCAAAGGAAACAAAAGAGAAAGTAAACAAATGGGACTGCATCAAACTAAAAAAAATTTTGCACAGCAAAGGAAATCAACAACAAAATGAAAAGACAACCCACTGAATAGGAAAACATATTCACCAATATATCTGATAAGGGATTAATATGCAAAATTTATGAAAAACTTATATAACTCAACACCAAAAAAAATCTTATTAAAAATTGGCAAAGGACCTGAATAAACACTTTTCTGAAGAGGACATCCAGGTGGCCAATAGACATATGAAAAGAAGCTCAATGTCACTAATCATCAGAGAGATGTAAATTAAAACCACAATGAAATATTACCTTACACCTGTCAGATGGCTACCATCAATAAGTCAACAAATAACAAATATTGGCTATGGTGTGGAGATAAGGGAACACTTGTGCACCATTGGTGGGAATGCAGATTGGTATAGCCACTATGAAAAACAGTAGGGAGTTACCCAAAAAAATAAAAAATGAAACTATCTTTTATTTTCTTTTAGGTGAGGGATGGGGCAGAGATAGTGAGGTAGACTCCTGCATGCACCCCAACCAGGATCCATCTGGCAACTCCATCTAGGGCCAATGCTTGAGTACTGAGCTATTGTTAGCACCTGAAGCTGACACTTTCAGACCAACTGAGCTATCATCAGTGCCAGAGGCCAATGCTTAAACCAACTGAACCTCTGGCTGCTGGAACAGAAGAGGGAAAGAATGGGAATAAGGTTCAAGGGAGAAGCAAATGGTCACTTCTTCTGTGTGCCATAACCAGGGATAGAACCAGGGACATCTGCTTGACAGGCCAACGCTCCATCCACTGAGCCACCAACCAGGGCTGGAACTGCCTTTTGACCCAGCAATTCCACTTCTGATAATATATTCTAAAACTCTTGAAACACTAAATTGAAAGAATATATGTATCCTTGTGTTCACTGCAGTGTTATTTACAATAGCCAAGATCTAGAAACAGCCCAAGTGCCCATCAGTAGCTAAGTGGATAAAAAGCTGTGGTATGATACATATACAAAATGGAATACTACTGAGCTGTTAATAAGAAGAAAATCTTATGTTTTGCAACAGCATGGATGGACCTGTAGAACATTATGTTAAGTGAAATAAGCCAATCAGAGATATACAAGTACCATATGATTTCACTCATATGGGGAATCTATTGAACAAAATGATCTGCCAAGCAAAATTGAGACAGATTCATACATGTCAGGGAGTAGGCTGACAGCTGGTGGGGTTGGGTGAGGTGAGTGGAGGGATTGAACAAAAAAAAAAAAAAAGAAAAAATTAATGGATACAGACAAAGTGTGATGATTGTGGGAGGGAGGTGGAATAAGGTATGGAGGAGGATAAATGGTTATAGATGAAGACTTGACTGGAGGGGGTGAACACACAGTCCAGAGTACGGAGATGTGTTATAGAAATGGGCACCTGAAACCTATATAATCATGTTAACCAGTGTCACCCCAATAAATTCAATTAAGATATTTTTTTTAAATCCCTTCACCTTTGCATGAAAAATAACCTAATTATGGAAGTGACTATTCTATTCTATTCCTAGGTCCCACCCACACTCCAGGGGAGGGATTTTTTGGGCATACACCAAAAGATAGGAAATTTTTGAGTCAGTTTATAATTCTACCAACCATAAGTTCAACTAGAGGAGAAGTTAAGGGAGCTGGTTTAATACCTATTATTGCTTTAAGGTCAAGAAACAATGAGAAACACAGAACTGAGGAGAACCAGCTCCTATCAGATCTCACAGAAAGGTCTAGAAAGCTGTGGCATACTGAGGCTCTGAGTGGTCCAGGAAGAGAAACACTCTGAGGTAGGACACTCATCAGTGTCATGGCAAGACAACAATCTCTTTGTGGGGACCAGTCACAGTACCATCATGAGGTTCTCCAGGAACGGTCAGGGTTGAGGAACCTGAGTGAACCTAATTTTAAATACTTGTAAAATATTATATAAAAAATCCTAAGAATTTTCCAGAAAATTTTTGTTGAAGGTTTGAGTTTTAGAACTAATAACTGTAGTGGTTGTAAGCTATCAAAATGTACAATTTTAATATAGATTTGATGTTTTTTACATATAGGCTAGTTATTTATAATAGCTCTGTTTTTTAGGCATTAAATTATAGATTATGTTACTATGATTTATATGGCTTTAGTGATATCTGTCCTTATTAGTCACCAGAAACAAGCATACAAGCAGGCACACAAAGTACCAACACTGAACAATAATGAAATGCCAGAGCTTTGCTCCCCTCTGTGGTTGGACATGCTCTGTTCGAACCTGCTGCTCTTAGCTATTGAAGTCTGTAGGATTTTGTTGGATTCTCTGGGTATTTAATAAAGGTAATAACATAAGCTCTGAGAACTACAAGAAAAATGTTCCTTTATTACAAAGAATTGTTATATTACATGGTTGTTTGCTGTGTCCTACTGGTAAATGATCCCTGACAGTCACTTTGAGAAAAAGCATATTTTCACTTTCAGTCTCACCAGGATTTTGTGTTATATTGTCACATGCCCCCTTGCATTTGGGATTAACTTCACTTCTGTGCTTTTATATAAAATAATGGAGACAAACACTCCTTCTAGCTGGCCTATAAGTAGAAGGAGAGAGTATAACTATTCTCATAAAATAAAACCTTTCTAGTCTTCCTTTCACCACTTTCCTCTCTTACATTGGGGGATACTTTTCAGAAAACACATTCACTTAAAGTACCTAAAATGGAAGTTGCCTCTTAGCAAAATTATGACATCAAGCAATAAATGAAGCATTTTACTAGCAATTGTTTTTACCTGAAATAAATATTGACGTTATCAAGGAAAGCATCCATGACTGCTGTTAATAAAAGAACTGCACACTGGACATTTGTGCTGACTGTCTGCATTCTTGTGATAGGATTGTAAGGCTAAGCAATCACCAGATAATCCTTTTACTTAACAGATAATCAGATTCACTGGAGGTTCTGACAGCTGGAATTACTTTTACTTTTTTTGGGGGGGAAGAGTAAAGAGGGTATATTTTGAAATAAGAGTTTGGATTGTCTAAAATATATAAGAATTGTTTTCTTAATACAAAAATTGCATTTCCCATCCTTGTCCTGCTTGGTTGAAATACTACTAAAGCCCTAGTTAAAGCAGAATGATATATTGCACATATATATAATTGTATGACTTTGAAAGTTCTATAAATATGTTACTTAAGCTTCATTATATCTGTGTGCAGTCTAATAAAATGAATGGGAAAATGAAAGTAGGACTACATTCTACATGTAAGAAAATTAAAACCCAAAGTGAAAGATAAACAACCTTTTATATTATTCAGATAATGTCAAAGTGACATTTAATTATATTTCTGTACATGACATAGTCTAATATTTATTTCTTAATACACAGAACAGAAAAGAATTAAAGAGAAACCAAAAGATTTGTAAGACAATAAGAAGTGCATAAACTTCGATGCTTGGCAAATTCACACATAATTCTTGAATTTGTCTCTTTGCAAAAGATCCCTGGATTTTCCAGCATTAAAATGTATCCGTTGGCCCTTAAGATTCTTAAACATCTTATGTTTATTGAGTCATAGGTCTACTCTGTCTATATATAGATGATAGTCACTTGTATTTTAATAAATTAATGATTGACTTCCAAGAAGCAATAATAGATATTTAACCTCTCTTACCATAAACAATATAAAATACCATAAGGAATAAAAGTGTTTAGACATGAAGGGATAGCACTGCCACACTATGGTCCTTATGAGAAAGGAAACAAACTAAACAAGGACTATAATTATATCAGATAATTATCTGGAAATGGAAAGGAAATCCATACAGAATGTAATGATCTTACTGAGTTGGGCAGAAAAAAGAGCTCAGAGAGGACAAGGTAGCTTGACTTTTCTAATAACAATACTGCCCATTTATCCTCAATACTTGGAACAACAATGGAATAATTTTCTATTTTCAAATTGTGGTAGCTGGGAGGAGGATACTCTGTGACATCCTTTTCCATGAGACACCAATGAAAGATCATGTTCAAATAATGACCTACTTTCATGCACATATCCACATTTTGATCAAAGAAAGAGACACTTTTTGGTGGGAAAGTAAACAAAAAGTATGCCCCAATGGGGCCTTTACTTATTAAATTAATGTTATAAGCTTAAACATAAATAAAAGGTTTAAATAGATTAAAATTAGTATTCTTTAAATAAAAATAAATGGATAGTGCAAAATATTATTTAAAAAGTTTTAATATTTTCAAGACTCCACATGTAATACCAATAAAAATGACTAGGTATGAACAATTGAAGAATAAATAGTTAACATATTATTACCTAAAATTACAATATATATTTTTATTGATTTTTTAAGCCATAACATATAGTATAATTGCTGTTTTCACCTGTATTGTGCATTTGATGGCTTTTATTTACCCAGTGAAATGTTTATTCATTTAAAGAAATCAGTTTAACATCATTCTTACTCAAATGTAAGGTAATACTATTTTTATTTTAAAAATATATGTTGAACATTTTCTGTGTGCTAGACACTGTTTATTGTGAAAGAACACAAAAGTTTAAAACTCTTAGAGCTTGTGTTTTATGGGAGAAGGAGAAGAAAAATAAATCAAATATATAGCTTTTTTATAAGTGCTAAATGGAACATAATTAAAGCTGAGAAGGTGAATTGGATTGAAGGAGAGAAAGAATACAATTTTAAATAGAGTGATCACTTTCTTCTTACATTATTACAAGAATAAAATCAAAATGGATAAAAGGCTTAAATGTAAAGAATCAAAACCATGAAACTCCCAGAGAAAAACATAGGCAGTAAAATCTCTGACATTTCTCTTAGCAATATTTTTTTCTGATATATATCCTCAGACAAGGAAAATAAAAGAATAAATTAAACAAATGGTACAACATCACACTAAAAAGTTTTTCCATAGCAACAGAAGCCATCTATAAAACAAAAAGACTACCTATTGAATGGGAGAATTTATTTGCTAATAATACATCTAATAAGGGGTTACTATTCAAATTTACAAAGAACTTATACAACTCACCACCAATCCCCCCCCTCCAAAGAAAACTGTTAAAAATGGGCAAAGGTCCTGAATAAACACTTCTCCAAAGAGGACACACAGGTGGCCAAAAGACACATGAAAAGATGTTCAATATCACTAATCATCAGAGAAATGTAAATTAAAACCACAATGAGACTTCACCTCACACCTGTCAGAATGGCTACCATCAATCAATCAACAAATAACAAGTGCTGTTGAGGATGTAAGAAAAGGGAACCCTTGTGCACCGTTGTTGGGAATGCAGACTGGTACAGTCACTATGGAAAACTGTATGGAGTTTTCTTAAAAATTTTTAAATACCCACAGCCAACATCATACTCAATGGGCAAAAATTAAAAGCAATCCCCTTAAGATCAGGAACAAGGCAGGGGTGCCTCCTTTCACCACTCTTATTCAACATAGTTCTGGAAGTCCTAGCCATAGCAATCAGACAAGAAAAAGGAATAAAAGGTATCCAAATTGGAAAAGAAGAAGTAAAATTATCATTATTTGCAGATGATATGATATTGTATATAGAAAATCCTGAAGTCACAGTCAAAAACTACTAGACTTGATAAATGAATTCAGCAAGGTGGCAGGATATAAAATTAATACTCAGAAATCAGAGGCATTTTTATACACTAACAATGAACTGTCAGAAAGAGAAATTAAGGAATCAATCTCCTTTACCATTGCAACCAAATAAATAAAGTGCCTAGGAATAAATTTAACCAGGGAGATTAAAGACTTGTACTCGGAAAATTATAAAACATTGATAAAAGAAACCAGGGAAGATACAAACAAGTGGAAGCCTATACAGTGGTCATTGTTAGGAAGAATAAACATCATTAAAATGTCTATATTAACCAAGCAATTTATAAATTCAATGCAATATCGATTAAAATACCAATGACTTACTTCAAAGATATAGAACACATATTCCAAAAATTTATATGAAACCAAAAGAGAACACGAATAGCCTCAGCAATCTTGAAAAGGAAGAATAAAGTGGGAAGTATCACACTGCACCGTAACTGATATCAAGTTATACTACAAGGCCATTGTACTCAAAACAGCCTGGTACTGGCATAAGAACAGGTATATAGATCAATGGAACAGAACAGAGAACCCAGAAATAAACCCACACTTTTATGGACAACTGATATTTGACAAAGGTGGTAACAGTATACATTGGAGTAAAGACAGCCTCTTCAACAAATGGTGTTGGGAAAATTGGACAGCTACCTGCAAAAGCATGAAACTAGACCACCAACTTAAACCATTCTCAAAAATAAACTCAAAATGGATAAAAGACTTAAATGTAAGCCATAAAACCATAAGTATCTTAGAAGAAAACATAGGCAGTAAGCTCTCTGACATCTTTCGCAGCAATATATTTGTCGATTTGTCTCCATAGGCAGTGAAATAAAAGACAGGATAAACAAATTGGACTTTATCAAACTAAAAAGCTTCTGCACAGCTAAAGACAATAAGAACAGAATAAAAAGACAAACTACACAATGGGAGAATATATTTGACAATGCATCTGATAAGGGGTTAATAACCAAAATTTATAAAGAACTTGTAAAACTTAATACCAGGAAGACAAATAATCAATCCAAAAATGGGCAAAAAAAATAAATAGACACTTTTCCAAAGAGGACATACAGATGGCCAATAGGCATATGAGAAAATGCTCAACATCACTAATCATTAGAGAAATGTAAATTAAAACCACAATGAGATATCACCTCACACCATTCAGAATGGCGCTCATCAACAAAACAACACAGGATAAGTGCTGGCAAGGATGTGGAGAAAAGGGAACCTTCCTGCACTGCTGGTGGGAATGCAGACTGGTGCAGCCACCATGGAAAACGGTATGGAGATTCCTCAAGAAATTAAAAATCGAACTGCCTTTTGACCCAGCTATCCCACTTTTAGAAATATACCCCAAGAACACCATAGCACTGTTTGAAAAGAAGAAATCACCCCCATGTTTATGGCAGCATTGTTCACAATAGTGAAGATCTGGAAACAGCCCAAGTGTCCGTCAGTGAACGAGTGGATTAAAAAGCTTTGGTACATATATACTATGGAATACTACTCAGCCATAAGAAATGATGACATCGGATCATTTACAATAACATGGATGGACCTTGATAACATTATGCTGAGTGAAATAAGTAAATCAGAAAAAACTAAGAACTATATGATTCCATACATAGGTGGGACATAAAAATGAGACTCAGAGACATGGACAAGAGTGTGGGGGTTACAGGGTGGGGAGGAAAGGGAGGGAGTTGGGGGAGGGGAAGGACACAAAGAAAATCAGTTAGAAGGTGATGGAATTCAATTGGACTCTGAGCGATGGGAATGCAGTATAATCAAATGTCAAAATAACCTAGAGATGTTTTCTTTGAACATATGTACCCTGATTTACCAATGTCACCCCATTAAAATTAATCAAAAATTTTTTTAATGGAACAGCTTTATGACCCAGCAATTCCACTTCTGGGTGCATATTCAAAGAAACACAAAACACAAATTTGAAAAAATATATGCAGGTCTTTGCAGGGTAGCTCAATTGGTTAAAGCATCATTCTGACATGCTAAGGTTGTGGGATTAATCCCGTCAGTGAACATCAAATTAAGCAATGACGACATAAATAAATGGAAATATGAATTAATTTTTCTCTCTCTCTCTCTAAGAATCAATAATAATAATAAAGAATATGTGCCTCAGTATTTCACAGCAACACTATTTATAATAGTTGCCAAGATATAGAAGCAACTCAAGTGCCCATCAATAGACGAGTGGATAAAAAAGTGGTAGTACATTTATACAATGTACATTTATATAATTACTTGACCACAATAAAGAATAAATCTTAATATTTGCAACAGCATGGATGGCCCTAGAAGGTATTATGCTAAAAAAAAAAGTCAGTCAGAAAAAGACAAATACCATATGTTTCACTTATATGTAGAATCTAAAAACAGAATAAACAAGGAAATACAAATAACACAGAACTATAGATACAAAGAACAAACTGATGATTGCCAGAGGGGCTAGGGCTTAGTGGACTGGGCGAAAAGGGCAAGAGATTAAGAGGTATGAATTGATTGTTACAATATAGTCATGGGGATATAAAATACAGCATAAGGAAGAGAGTCAATATTGTAATGACCATGTATGGTGCCGGGTGGGTACTTGAACTATCAAGAACACTTTGTAAGGTACATGATTGTCTAACCACTATGCTGTACACCTGAAACTAATACAAAATAATATTGAATGTTAGTGTAATTGAAAAATAAAATAAATAAATATAATAAATAGGATTTCATTTGAAAAAAACTGACTTTATACAAAAAATGACTGGGTGGGTTTTAAAACAGCAAGGAAACTAGTGTGTTTGGAGCAGATGAGTCAGGAGAGGAGACTTCAAAGAAGTAATAAGGGCATGATAATGTAGTGCATTGTACGTCAAACTAAAGGCTTTTTACTCTTTTTATTTTTTTTAATTTAGTAAGTGGAAGGGAGGCAGAGAGACAGACTCCCGCATGCACCCTGACCAGGATCCACCCAGCAAGCCCATGAGGGGATGATGCTCTGCCTATCTGGAGCACTGCTCCATTGCTCAACAACCAAACTCTTTTTAGTGCCTGAGGCACAGACCATGGAGCCATCCTCAGCGCTCAGGACCAACTCACTCCAATTGAGCCATGGCTACAGGAGGAAAAGAGAAAGAGAGAGAGAGAGAAGCAAGAGATAGGGGTGAAGAAGCAAATGGAAACTTCTCCTGTGTGCCCTGACCAGAAATCTAACCCAAGACCTCCACACACCAGGCCAACACTCTACCACTGAGACAACTGGCCAGGGCTGGCTTTTATTCTTAAATAAATTTGAAAGACAGAATTTTGAGCAAAGAAATATGATCAAATTTATATTTTAAATGGTTACTCAAGCTGCTGAATCGAGTGTAGATTTGATGAGAGCAAAGACACAAACAGGAGCATCATTAGGAGGTTATAGCCATAATCTATGTAAGAAGCTTTATCAAGGGGTGGAGTTATGGTTGGATTCTTACATATATATTTTTAATTTAGAGCTAACATATTAGAAGTGGGTTGAAATAGAGAAAACGCAATTTGTCTCAGGATTTTGACCTGAACATCTAGAAAGATGAAATTGGCAATAACTAAAATAGGGGTAGATTACAGGAGAGGCAGTTTAGACTTACTAGATTTAAGATTCCAGTTGGACATCTCAGAAGAGATTTAATTAAATCATGTGTTCATAATCAACTTTTGCTCTTATTTATAATTTACTTCCTGATAAAACTTAGAAGGAAAGAGAAGTAATATTACATAATAATTGCCTCTATTAATGCTATGTAACTATAGGCTATGGTAGTGTAAAAATAGGATACAAATTATGCCAAATTTTTGATGACCATTGTTGACTTAATTCTGACCCACTTAGAAAGTCTATTGATATATAAAATTATATGACTATAAAAATAGTGTAAAATAAGTTTTAAATCAGTACCAAATGGTCTGACCAGGTGGTGGCACAGTGGAGAGAGCATCAGACTGGAACGTGGAGGATCCAGGTTCAAGACTTCGAGGTCACCAGCTTGAGTGTGGTCTTATCTGGTTTGAGCAAGGCTCACCAGCTTAGAATCAAGATTGCTGGCTTGAACAAGAGGTCACTCAGTCTGCTGTAGCCCCCAGTCAAGGTACATATGAGAAAGCAATCAAAGAACTACTAAGGAGACGTAACAAAGAATTGATGCTTCTCATCTCGCTCCCTTCCTGTCTGTCTGTCCCTCTCTCTGACTCTCTTTGTCTCTGTCACACACACACACACACACACACACACACACACACACACATCAGTACCAAATGCAATACTTTTCCTAGTACTAGAACAATATTTTATGTGACCCCTTAACAATTATCACAAGTCAAGAACTAAAAAGTAAAGTGAAATCCAATTGGTGGTACTTTAAAATCAGTCTTGCAGAAGTTTTAGAAGAAAAAAATAATAAACACTCCAGTTTTAACTTTTAGTAATAGACCATTTACTTCCTAAGGCCTATTTATAAATTCATGTAAGCTAAGGTCAGAATTATAGCTGACCTCACCAGTTGGCTCAGTGGTAGAGCGTCGGCCTGGTGTGCAGGAGTCCCGGGTTCAATTCCCAGCCAGGGCACACAGAAGAGGCGCCCATCTTCTTCTCCACCCTTCCCTCTCTCCTTCCTCTCTGTCTCTCTCTTCCCCTCCTGCAGCCAAGGCTCCATTGGAGCAAATTTGGCAAATTTGGCCCAGGCACTGAGGATGGCTCTATGGCCTCTGCCTCAGGTGCTAGAATGTCTCTGGTTGCAACAGAGCAATGGGCAGAGCATCGTCCCCTGGTGGGCATGCTGGGTGGATCCCGGTCGGCGCATGCAGGAGTCTGTCTGACTGCCTCCCTGTTTACAACTTCAAAAAACTACAAAAAAAAAAATAAATAAGAAAGAAAAGAATTATAGCTGAATGGTAGATACCTGTTTGTTCTGAGAATCATTCTCTCACTAATGTTTTGTGAAATTGTTTATATGACCACAATAAAGAATGAATCTTAATATTTGCAACAGCATGGATGGCTCTAGAAGAGGGTATTATGACCCTCTTATTCCATAGGTTAAATTCTGTTCCAAGACTCATCTGTGTACCTCATATAAATAAACCTCTTTGCCATGACTTAGTGAATTATTCTAACACATGTTCTGTCATAGCTCAGGTTCAAGCTGATAGTACAAATTTATAGCATACATAGACACAATATGTGTGTTTATCAATGTGTGTCTCACACATGAATGGACACACACAGAGATGCATATAGGGCCATGTTTTTAGAATAATTATGGTTTTAAGATTTGATCCTACTCACACTGAAACTCAATTGACTGAAAGGGATAATGCAAAGGCATCCTAAATGATGTCAACCATCTGTACTAATGTACAAAGGTTACTGATTAGTGCTTAGAAGACTTCTATATCACAAATGTAACATTTAATTATGTTACTAGGGTATTTGTAATCACTTCAAAATTAACCTTCATATCCTCAGGAGACTTGTATTTATAAAAGTCACTTGCTTTCTCACAAAGAAACTAATTAGTCAACAAATGATAAGTACAGAAAGAACACAAATTAGTTCTTTGTTTACTGCTACATGATTGTACCATATAATTTGTATTATAATTAAAGTGTTTTATATTGGAAACATTATATATTTAATTCAGGGATACATAATAACAACAGTTTCAAGTGTATATGGACAAGAAGTATATGGACAAATTCACTAGGGTTTACTATTTAGGCATTCACAATGCAAGAAAGAAAATGTGGGGAAAATAACTACAATATAACCATTATCGAAAACTGACCTCTCTTCCAATGCCCTTGTTTGAATCTCTGACCAAGATCCTGTCTTCATAAAAGCCAGCAAATACATTGGAATATAGAGAACAAAAACTTCTAAACATGGGGAATAAGTTTTGTTTTTATTTTAATGTAGCAAAACATTTTGTTCTATAATGTCTAAGAAAAAGTAATGTTTTCAAATGGAGAAAATGTTTATAGAGAAATCTTGACTGTTACTTACCCAAACGAAGTTTCACGTACCACTAAATCATGTCATTTACCTTCTTGTTTCATAAAGAACTAAAAAGACGCAAACATTTTGGGGTTAAAATTTTAGTTATCTTTATTCTGCATGAACAAAGGCCCAGATGGTGGTGGTGGTTGTTTTTTTTTTTTAACAAAATGCCTTTTTCTCATGAAGTTTATAGTACTAAATAACCAAAACATATCCCATGTGGGTCTGATTTTTTTCACTACAGTGATGATAGATTTAAATTATGTTTTCTCTGTACTCAAATTTATTCTCTTCGTTTAAGAACTTTTGATTTTATTTCCAGTAATTGTTATTGATTCTTCTTTATATTCTCTTTTTATCCTGTTTCTGACCAATTTTGTTTCATTTTATATTATTCTGTCTTGGATTATTCCTGACAAGTTTACTTTAAGTCACTTTAAGATTTCTCTTTATTCCCCATTTATCACATTAAATTCTTCTCCTGACTTTTAATATTGTTTATCTTTCTGAATATTTTCTTCATGGATATCAAAATGTGACTTCATAGGTTTAGGTGAGACACTATTGCTTTGTTTTTTCTCCAGTGTTCATCCTTTGTAGTCTAGCAAATCTGAACATTACCTGACACCTTCAGTGATGAAAACTTGGCCCAGATCCTGACCCCTGACCTATGTCTGCTTCTGCTATCTTTTAAGTAGAGGGATGTAAATAAGCTGTACCCCCAATAATCATTACAAGGTATTTTCTTTTTAATAATCTTTCATAAATAACACTGGGAAACAAAATTTTTGTTGCACCCACAAAAATACTTGTTCTTACCTAATTCAGGTGTGCTGATCCCAAATCTGACATTAGATTTTCTCTGTAAACTACAGTTTTTTTGCAATTCAAGATTTTAGGTTTTCATCTTATTGTAAAATTTTCAACATTTAGTTAAACATAATGAAGTGGAATGTCTTCTTGGGCATCATCTTTGTAAAAATATAATAATTTATATAATGCAGTAAATATACTAATACACTAAACAATATGATTGCATCAGAATTTGTCTACATTTTCAAATTAGAACATATTAATACACTTATTTTAATCATAAAATTTGTGCAAAACTTAATTAAATTCTATTCAGGCAAAAATTTGCGTTTGGGCCCTGGCCGGTTGGCTCAGTGGTAGAGTGTCGGCCTGGCGTGCAGGAGTCCCGGGTTCGATTCCTGGCCAGGGCACACAAGAGAAGCGCCCATCTGCTTCTCCACCCCTCCCCCTCTCCTTCCTCTCTGTCTCTCTCTTCCCCTCCCACAGCCGAGGCTCCATTGGAGCAAAGATGGCCCGGGCGCTGGGGATGGCTCCTTGGCCTCTGCCCCAGGCGCTAGAGTGGCTCTGGTCGCAACAGAGCGATGCCCTGGAGGGGCAGAGCATCGCCCTCTGGTGGGCAGAGCGTCGCCACCTGTTGGGCGTGCCGGGTGGATCCCAGTCGGATGCACGCGGGAGTCTGTCTGACTATCTCTCCCCGTTTCTAGCTTCGGAAAAATACAAAAAAAAAAAAAAAAATTGCGTTTGTAGCTCTTGTGTTTGTGTACTTGTTGAGAACAATCTCGTTTGATGCTCCAGCAGTAGTCTGCTCATCACTAACAGCTCCAAGATTTTTGGGAAACTTCACTGTTCAGGAATGAATCTTAACACTCACGTTACATCCAATGTCGCAGAAAGCCAACAGCATACTTTGAACCAGAAATTTATAGTTTTCTGCTTTTTTGTTGCCAAGGAAGTTCTTTGTAACTGCCACAAAAGACTGCCATGCTGCTTTCTCCTCCTTATTCATCTTCCTGGCAAATTCTTCGTTACATATGAGGGTTCAAATTTGAGGTCCATCTAATATACCTGCTTTTATCTTCTCGAAAGACAAGGCAGAAAATGAAGAAATAATATGTTGAGAGCATTCACTTTCTTTATTCAAAGCCTGAACAAACTGCTTCATTAAGCCAAATTTGATGTGAAGTGGGAGAAAAATGATCCTGTCTCCATTAACTACAGGTTTATTCACAATATTTTGCATCCCTACTTCTAGAGCTTCACAATTTAGCCACTTCTTCTGTGTCCAGGGTTTCTCCCAAGCTCGGCTGTCCCACAAACACAGAAAGCAAGGATACTTCATGAAACCTCTCTGTTGTCCTAGCAGCAAATTTACCATGTTCAGATCCACACAAACAATCCAGTTATACTCCTCAGACTTCAGAAAGTTGAGGAAAATATTTTTGTCATTATAATTTTCTCACAGATGAGTTGAATAACCAATTAGATCTGCTGCATAAACATTACCATTGTGTAGAACACTTTTCAGACTCTGTTTAGAGCTGTGAAGAAATAGCCGCCATTCTGTTGGACTGTAATTGGTAACACCTAGCTGGCTGAGAAGACTATTGATATCATGACAGTAAACAAAGTATTTTTCTTCAGAGAAAATGTCCACAAAAATTTGTTCATGGTTCCTGAAATGGGATACTTTAGCTGACCGGTGAAGTATATTCTTGAAGCCTGGAGGCTAATAACTTAGCTGCTTTCTTTAATAGGCCCAAGTCTCTTACTAAGCCATTTAATACAGATTGGCTAAACTGCTGAGGGATTAATGACTGCTTGGCATCAGAAGAAGATCTTCAGATTCTACAACCATTTCCTCATGCATCTTATCAAAATACATTTGATCACCATGTTCATTTTCTTCATCCTTAGAAGAAATAAAAACATTGAAAACTAGAACTGGGAGTGTCTCAGAGTGAGGAATAGGTCATATTGCTGAAGGAATATTAGGATATGTGATCATATACCGTTTTTCTTGCCGATGCCCTTTGTATGGATCAGACAGAAATAACAGCCACTGCTGTGGTCCTTAGGTTCACGCCAAACCATGGGAATACCAAAAGGCATTCCTTTGCGTTTTCCTTTTGTCCAGTCACAAAGCATTTCCTCACAATTATGACACACAATATGAGGAGCCCAATTCTTGTCTTGATCACCAAGGGGAACTTGAAAATAGGCAATATATGTAAGTGTCACAAATAATGAAATATTGCGCCTTTGATGTTGAAGTGTATAACAGCCACATATATAACAGAAGGTGTCAGGACTATTCTTACATTTACGTCTACTCGAAGAAGCCATGATTCAATCTTAAAACAAAATAAGGGGGTGTTTTTATCAGATAATAATTTTTTACATTTAAAAACAACTATAATTATGTAAAACTGATGTTTATAAAACTTTAATTGCTTTGTGGTTATGTTCATTCCAAGAGTCGTTGACCTTTAACTTCAATTTAAAAACCAATGCATGCCATTAACTATAACAAAAAGAAATTAAAATTGCATAAAAAGTAGAGCATGCACCAAAACTAGATTTCAAATTTGGAATCAGTGGTGCAGAAGTATATAGAAACAGTTCTAAAACCTCATGCAACAGAAAACTAAAAAAAGAAAAATTTGTTCCCCAGTGTAATGGAATCTCAATTTCTGCTCTTCTACTTTTTTTGCACACCCCTACCAGTATTTTTCATTCTTTAGCTTTAGCTCTCTCTTAATCACATTTTATTTTGGTCCCATAATAAGACAGAGATGCTTATCTTTAATTTAAAGGTTTTCTAAGATTTTCACTCTATTCTTCTGAGATGACAAGAAATGCTACACAATTTCAAAGAAAAAATAATGCAGAACCTGTTAATATTGTTCTTTATTCTTTATTCTCAACCATGCTATTATTGGGAACCAGTTCATATACCAGCAATAAAGTACCAAACTTTCTTTCCATTGTGGTCTAAGAAAATAAAAGTTTTTGACCTAAAAATAGCATTAGAGTCCTAAGGTCTAATCTTACTATTATACTTAGTAAAGAAATCATTTATCCCTTAAGAACTTGCATTATATCACATAAAACGTTAGCAATTGTGTCATCACAGGATAGTACTGATAATTGACAAGAATAAATAAATAAAAAGTCTTAAATCTTAGGAAGTATCCACTAAATAGTAATTAACTATTTTATTATTTATATTTGTAACTAGTTCTTATCTTATGATCCATCTTCTACTGCAAATTATGAAACTTCTCTAGAAAAAAGATGGACACATCTCCTTTAAATTAATTTTTTTCAGCTCATACTCAGGCTTTTATATCTACTGGAAATATTCACATTTTCTTTATCAGTGTTTATCCATCATATGTCAGAAGATGGTTGGGATTTGGTATTTCAGGTGACACTTTCCAACTGCTTTTTGGATGTGATATGAAAGAATAGGCAACCCTGAATGGCAATGTAAAATATATTCTTCACCACTGAGTCAGCAAAGAAAGAGAAAGTCAATGCACTAGTAACAAAAATTCAATCTATAATTCTTGGAATGTGAGCTAGTTTTTACTAGTTGTAAAATCTCAGATATTGGAGGAAGTCTTGTTTTCCCTTGTACACTATATCACTTACCAATTCTATAACTTTAAATACATTATTTAATATATTTGACTCTCAGTTTTGCATCTTTAAAATGAAGAAAAAAAATTTTGTATGTTTATTGTAAAGATTAGATTAAATAATATATATAATTTGTTACCAATTGTCAGATATGCTACTAATGTAAAATTTAGTTTGTCTTCTTCCCCACCTTTTTTTTAACAAGTCTATTTTTAAGTTCCAGTGGGAAACCATCTAAACAGTTGGATAGCCTCAACAGTATAATAATTTTTACAAAGTTTATTCATTATCATTTTCATCTTTCACCTTAAAATAATAAAACCATGAAATCTATAACAAATAGCTGATCAACTTTCCTCTCGAAACCCCTTCCCTTGTGTCTGATTTTTTGTTAGAAGCTATAAAAGTAAACAATTCAATTTTCTAACTTCTCACACAATTAGGAGAAACCATGTAACAGTTCTAATAAAATATATGTAGAAGTCTAACTATACTTTTTCCTTCTTTTCTTCTTCCTGTCTGAAACATGGAGGTGGTATCAGATTATAGTCATCTTTCAGTCACTGAAAAACAAGATAACATGCTGAGGAGGGTGGAATTGAGAGACAGAAAAAAGCTTGCTTTCCTAAGAGAATCACTTAGTTTCTGAACCATACCTGTATTTCCTCCTTCTAGAATTATTGTTCTATTAGGGAAAACATGATTATTTGACTGGTTTTCTGATGTTTGCTATTGAATAACACTGCTGCATATTCATAATGAAGTTTTATGTCTGACTAAATGAGAAATTGAGAAAAGCAATGTTAGAATGAAAATCTAAATGTTCATACAGTAAGCAGTTATAGTCTTGAATGCTTATATTTTCTTTATATAACCCATTTTTTAGACATTATTTATTTATTTAGCTAGAGTGGAGAAAGAAAGAGAGAGAGAGAGAGCAAGAGAGAGAAGGGAGGAAGAGCAGCAAGCATTAACTCCCATATGTGCCATGACCAGGCAAGCCCAGGGTTTCAAACCGACAACCTCAGTGTTCCAGGTTGATGCTTTATCCCTTGCGCCACCACAGGTCAGGCTATATATAATGCACTTCATCATCATTTTGTTTCTTATTCCTCCCTTCCTCCATATTATTTAATTAAAAATAATTTAAATTTAAATTAAATTAAAATGATATATATATTTAGATAAATCAAATAGCACAGAAATATGTCCAAGCAAAGATAAGCAATTCTTTGTATTGTTGTAAAAAGTAACTTATACAAATTGAGTGACGTAGTAACTCAGCTACTCAGAAGAACTTTTTTTTTATTTTCCCAGTTCTTTCTATAAAATATACTTATAATATTTATTGATTTGTAAAGTTTAGACATTATCTATTAACTCTCCATTATTATAGATGATTATTTGGCTCACACTCAACTCCATATTTCTTCTATTCTTCTAATATTGTAATTCATTTTATTGAAATTATTCATCAGCCTTTGAACTATCATGAGAAAAATAATGATGAGTGCTTCTACTTTTTTTATGCAGTCCTAAAATTTTTGTCTTGAAGTCTTACTAGATGTGATTAATGCTGAGTGGTGAGTATATTTCATGTATTTCACTAAGCTCTCAATTCAGATGACTGACAGACTCAGTTCTGATAAAATATCTGTTATATTTGTTGTATGTTATGTTTGTTTCATTTTTTCTGCCCTTTTTGATACTGAATCTCATAGCATATTATACTCAGACTCAGTTTTTTTTATCTGTTTCTCTCATAGTTGTTTTCTATTCTATTTTCTAAGAAATTTCTGATTTTTTATTCAAATCTTTGTTAAATTTTGATTTTATTTAGCCATTATATATTCAACTTCCAAGAGCTCTGATTTTTTAAGTAATTGTATTATTTTCTATTTATGCAATTATTTCATAAACCTTGAAGGTGTATAAGAATTGGATTTTTTTAACCTTTTGTACGGTAAAGAAGATGAAAGTTTCCTTTTGTTCTGTGAGAAAATAATATTTCTTCCAGATTTGTTTTTTTATTATTGCTCAAGTCAAAGGGTTTCCTCAACTGTCTGGTAATCATTGGTTCATCTATCATACAGTTGTCCCTCACTGTATCACAGTTCACTTTTCATGATCTCACTGTATCATCGATTTTTTTTTTCCGAAGTGAGAAGTGGTGGGGGGAGGCAGGCAGAAAGACTCCTGCATGTGCCCGACTGGGATCCATCCAGTATGCCCACCAGGGGGTGATGTTTGGCCCCTCTAGGACATTGCTCTGCTGCAATCGGAGCCATTCTGCGCCTGAGATGGAGGCCATGAAGCCATCCTCAGTGCTGGGGCCAACTTTGCTCCAGTGAAGCCTTGGCTGCAGGAGGTAAAGAAAGAAATAGAGAAAAAGGAGAGGGGGGAGGAGTGGAGAAGCAGATGAGTGCTTCTCCTGTATTCTCTGGCTGGGAATTGAACCCAGGACTTCCACATGCCGGGCCGACACTCTACTGCTGAGCCAACCAGCCAGGGCTTGTATCATGGATTTTTAAATTGTATATACACTGTATCTAATTTTGTATCACGGATTTTTTGCTATATTGTAAGATTTTGTGGTATATAGGTATTTTTATGTATCTATTATTTTAACTATTTTGGTGGTAAAATAAGCATTTTCTAGCCTAAAAACTGGAAAACAATATAAAAATATAAAAGCTATTAATTAAAACATATTAAAAGAATACTACTGTATATTCACTGGTGAGTACACATATATGTTGTTAAAATTGCATAGGTTTAAGAGTGTAGAAAGTGTTTAAGAGTATAGGAAGTGTTTATAAGAGTGTGGGAAAGGTTAATAACAGTGTGGAAAAGGTTTATAAGAGTGTGGGGAGGGTTTATAAAGCCTTAAAATATATAGAAATAATAAAATAAATATAAGGTTGTTACTTTGTGGATTTTCACCTATCATGGGGGGTTCTGGAACCTGACCTCCGTGGATTGACAAAGGACTACTATACTAATAATGAGATAGTTAAAAAAATTGACTAAAAGTTCTTGGAAAGAAGAAAAGTCTATAGCAAGTGTACTTAGGAAAAGAGTACTTTTTTTACTGGAAAATTCCAGGTGTTGGTTTTTCTAGAAACTCTGTGTAAGGTCGATAGATAATGGAGGATGGTCACGTGGGGAACCCAGACCCGCGAACTTTGGCTAGGACCGCTCACAACCAAGCGCGCCAAAAGAGGCTTCACAGGAACACTTTGGAAAAAGCTACCGTCTGCCAGCCAGTGAGATTTCACCACATCATATTAGCTTGACTTCCCTAGAGGGACCCTTTAAATAGCTCCCACGCGGTTTAATCCTTGAGACTTCTCAGGCCTCCATCTCCTCCATCTTTTTTTCTTCGGGGCCAGGGAATCTTGCTGGGCGGGATGTGTGCGCTGTTCTCAATAAAGCCTTTTGTTATTCCACACTTTGTGGCTCCGGCCCCTTCCTTCCTTCTTGGCGGGGGGGGAGGGGGGGGGGGATACCTTACACTCTGGAAAGTGTAGATTTCAGGTTGTTGGCATTTTGTTTGAAGGTTGAGGGTGTGGATCTTAGAAATGAACTATTTGATATAGATAGAGGTCTGTACTTCGTTTTTTATTTTTTTACCTCTATATATTAAATTCTGCCTTTTGTTTCTATTTATAGCTCAGATTTTAGAGTTTCCTTCTTTATTTCTATCAGAGTGGGGCTGTAGTCAGTCGTTTGAGATCTATCAAATCTGTGAGTAGGGTTAAGGGAGAGAAAACATTGATTCTCCCAAATATTAATTTCCAAGCAGTCTGCATATTAACTCATTTAACTTGTCTCTGATATCTATTTTAAGTAGCATCTTTGAGATGGAAAACATCTTTGTGATTCAATGAGTCTAACCAACTTACTTCTCATATGCGTCAGTGTGAGAATATTCTATACCTTCATTCTTTCCCTACACACATTTATTTGCACAAAAGTGTATCAACTGTCTTATCCACAGGTCTCTCTATGATTTTCATCTTTGTAGATTCTCTTTTCCATAATTATGTTTTAGTGAGCATTGGGAAAACTAAGAGAGAAATATGAGGTCAATACAATGTATTCTAGACAATATGTGTTATATTTATATAGTATATAAGAACTAAGATTAGCTGAGGTCAGGCCAAAGATAGCAATTAGAATGGGTTCTGAAATACCTATGTTTGTATGAATATGGATTCAGAATGCCCCCTCAAAAAAGCCAATAAATTGGCAAAAGAAGAGCAGAATAATGAGTAACTGTTTGGAAGTCTGGCCAATTAAAAAGACTTAAAGTAATTGGGAGCATTTAGCCTAGAGGCGATAAGCTGACCGTGAGGGATCACTTAAGGCTTAGGTGTTGTGACTTGTTTGCTTCCTGTCTTCCATCTAAATAAACATACAAGTGAGCAAAATGTAAAATGCTGCCTCAAAAAAAATTTTTTTAAGTCTTTTCAATACCAACATACCTTTTTAATGAATTATGAAAATTCTTTCACATAGATTGAGATGATTAGATAAGAATTATAAATTTAATATTATGTAAAGAAATACATGCCCCTAACATTGACTTCTGGATTTAGAGACTAAGAGACAAAATGACATAATAACTAATACATGGAGTCTTCAATATTGCACGGTACCTTGTAAATGGCACACATTGCTTTAGTTTCTTATAACTGCCATAAGAAATTACAAGCTTTGTGGCTTAAAAAGTAGAAATTTATTCTTCCTTAGATCTGGAGGCCAAATGTCCACAGTCAAGCCGTCAGCAGGGCTCCATTCCTTCTAGCTCTAGGGGAGAATCTCCCCTTTGCCCTCTTCTAGTTTCTGATGGCTACCAACACTCCCTGACTCACAACCTCTGCCTTCATGATCACAACACCCCTTCCTCTTTCTCTCTGTTTTCTATTCTGTCTGTCTCAAATTTAACTGTCTTTCTTTTATAAGGACATTTTTCACATGAGTTAGGGCCAACTTGGAGAAACCAAAGTGTTCTCATCTCATGATCTTTCATTTACAATGGAAAAGGCCTTTTTTCCTATCAATAACAGGTCCCATGGACTAGGACATGGACAAACATTTTTTTGAGTTACTATTTAGCTTACTTAGCCCATGTATGTAGAAACCATGTCCTCACATTGATCTCAGTTATGATGGACCTGTGTAAAGTGAGACTTACCTGTAATTGATACAAATATCTAAGTTTTCTAGGTGAAGAATTAAAACCTGGAAACTGTTCTCAAATTATCCATGTTAATACACCATATCAACAAAACAAAGAACAAGAAAAACATGATATTATCAATAGATGAAGAAAAGGCTTTTGATAAAATACAACACAATTTTATGTTTAAGACTCTCAACAAAATGGGTATAGAAGGAAAATATCTCAACATGATAAAGGCCATATATGATAAACCATCAGCTAACATCATATTAAATGGCACAAAACTGAAGGCTTTCCCCCTTAAATCAGGAACAAGACAGGGTTGTCCACTCTCTCCACTCTTATTTAATGTGGTACTAGAGGTTCTTGCCACAGCAATCAGACAAGACAAAGAAATAAAAGGCATCCATATCGGAAAAGAAGAAGTAAAGGTATCACTTTTTGCAGATGATATGATCCTATACATCGAAAACCCCAAAGAATCCACAAAAAGACTACTAGAAACAATAAGCCAATACAGTAAGGTCACAGAATACAAAATTAACATACAGAAGTCAATAGCCTTTCTATATGCCAACAATGAAACATTTGAGAATGAACTCAAAAGAATAATCCCCTTCACGATTGCAACAAAAAAATAAAATACCTAGGAATAAACATAACAAAGAATGTAAAGGACTTATACAATGAAAACTATAAACCATTGTTAAGGGAAATCAAAAAAGATATTATGAGATGGAAGAATATTCCTTGTTCTTGGTTAGGTAGAATAAATATAATCAAGATGGCCATATTACCCAAAGCAATATACAAATTTAATGCAATTCCCATCAAAATTCCAATGACATTTTTTAAAGAAATGGAGCAAAAAATAATCAGATTTATATGGAAGTATAAAAAGCCCCAAATAGCCAAAGCAATCCTAAAGAAAAGGAATGAAGCTGGGGGCATTACAATACCTGACTTCAAACTCTATTATAGGGCCACGACAATCAAAACAGCATGGTATTGGCAGAAAAATAGACACTCAGACCAATGGAACAGAATATAAAGCCCAGAAATAAAACCACATATATATAGTCAAATAATTTTTGATAAAGGGGCCAACAACACACAATGGAGAAAAGAAAGCCTCTTCAACAAATGGTGCTGGAAAAACTGGAAAGCCACATGCAAAAGAAGGAAGCTGGACTACAGTTTGTCCCCCTGTACTAAAATTAACTCAAAATGGATCAAAGATCTAAACATAAGACCTGAAACAATAAAGTACATAGAAGAAGACATAGGTACTAAACTCATGGACCTGGGCTTTAAAGAGCATTTTATGAATTTGACTCCACAGGCAAGAGAAGTGAAAGCAAAAATTAACGAATGGGACTACATCAGACTAAGAAGTTTTTGCTCAGCAAGAGAAACTGATAACAAGATAAACAGACAGTCAACTAATTGGGAAATGATATTTTTAAACACCTGCTCAGATAAGGGCCTAATATCCAAAATATACAAAGAACTCCTAAAACTCAACAACAAACAAACAATCCAATAAAAAAATGGGAAGAGGATATGAACAGACACTTCTCCCAGGAAGAAATACAAATGGCCAACAGATATATGAAAAGATGCTCACCTTCTTTAGCTATTAGAGAAATGCAAATCAAAACTGCAATGAGATACCACCTCACACCTGTTAGATTAGCTATTATTAGCAAGACAGGTAATAGCAAATGTTGGAGAGGTTGTGGAGAAAAAGGAACCCTCATCCACTGTTGGTGGGAATGTAAAGTAGTACAACCATTATGGAAGAAAGTATGGTGGTCCCTCAAAAAACTGAAAATAGAACTACCTTATGACCCAGCAATCCCTCTACTGGGTATATACCCCAAAAACTCAGAAACATTGATATGTAAAGACACATGCAGCCCCATGTTCATTGCAGCATTGTTCACAGTGGCCAGGACATGGAAACAACCAAAAAGCCCATCAATAGATGACTGGATAAAGAAGATGTGGCACATATACACTATGGAATACTACTCAGCCATAAGAAATGATGACATCGGATCATTTATAGCAAAATGGTGGGATCTTGACAACATTATACGGAGTGAAATAAATAAATCAGAAAAAAACAGAACTGCATTATTCCATATGTAGATGGGACATAAAAGTGAGACCAAGAGACACTGATAAGAGTGTGGTGGTTACGGGGGGAGGGGGGAGAGGAAGAGGGAAGGGGGAGGGGGAGGGGCACAAAGAGAACTAGATAGAGGGTGACAGAGGACAATCTGACTTTGGGTGATGGATATGCAACATAATTAAATGACAAGATAACCTGGACATGTTATCTTTGAATATATGTATCTTGATTTACTGATGTCACCCCATTAAAAATAAATAAAATAAAAAAAAATAATAAAAAAATTTAACATTAAAGTATAAATAAAAAAAAAAAGAAGAAGGTGATAGAAGACAATTTGACTTTGGGTGATGGGTATGCAACATAATCAAATGTCAAACTAACCAGGAGATGTTGTCACCAAACATATGTACCCTGATTTATCAATGTTACCCCATTAAAATTAATAATAATAAAAAAGAGAGAAAAGAAAAAAAAATTATCCATGTTAGCTTAGCATGACAAAAGAGAATATCATAGATATCAAGAACCAGAATACAGGACTTTAAATGCCAGTACTCTACCATCAGAAATGTGAGGACAGCCCTGGCAGGCTGGGTCAGTGGTAGAGCATCTGCCTGGTGTGTGGATGTCCTGGGTTAGATTCCCAGTCAGGGCACACAGAAAAAGTGCCTATCTGCTTCTCCACCCCTCCCTCTCTTCTCTCTCTCTTTCTCTTTCTCTCTTTTCTCCTTCCACCCCCTTGCACCCATGGCTCAATGGAACAAGTTGGCCCCCCGGTGCTGAGGATGTCTCCATGGCCTCCACCTCAGGTGCTAAAAAATGGCTCTGGCTGCAATGGAGCAATGGCCCAGACAAACAGAGCATCGCCCCCTAGGCTTGCAGGAAGTATCCCTGGAGGAGTGCATGAGGGAGTCTGTCTCCACCTCCTCTCCTTTCACTAAATTAAAAAAATTAAAAAAAAAAGAGATGTGAGGACAAGGCTAAAATTATGTACAACAATGCCTCAGTGACTGTTCACTAAAGCAGAGCCAAATGCCTCAAGATAATACCCAACTTCCACAAAAAATGTATTCTGATTAGTTATTAGTCTATCTTCATGAATTTACATCAGATCTGAAAATGCAATATAACATTATGGTAGGTAGGTATGTTTCTAAAGGGTTGAGTGTGTGTAGTATGGTAATTATTCATTTCTTTTATATTTATATACAGTGTGGGGCAAAATTAGGTTTACAGTTATTTGTGTGGAAAATAATACAATAATGAATACATAAGAACACAAGAATAAACTCTGTGTTTTGTGCACTCCAACTATAAACTTATTTTTGTTCCACCCTGTATATTGCTGAAGTGAAACTTATGCTTTCACTGGCTTTAAATCATTATGATTTTATTGTTCCTATTAGTTTACAAATGGGTCAAGGGAAAAGAATATCAAACTTTTGGAGACTAAGTGATTAACAATAAAATATGCAATAGTTTAGTGTGTTCTCAACACAAATATGCAAGAGTATTTAAAGCTAACAAAATAAATGTTTGTAAATTAATCATTATGTGAATGATTTAGGAAAAGTGCACCCTATGTGGAAAACAAATAATCTGTATCAAATCACCAAAATAAAAATACTGTTTGTTATATAATTAGTAATTTTAAAATGTGTGTTAATTCATATAGTCTTAATTTTATAGTTTAATTAAGCCAAAAAATACAATTAGGAGAGGGTGTTACTCTGCTAGAGCCATGGGCCCAACTGTTTTTGTCAAATATTTTCAAGAATTAATCAATTTAATATTAACATTTCAATGGTAAGAAAATAGTTCTGTGGGTGGACCTATTTTACAAGTAAAAAATGTTATTCATTCTAAGTTAATAAAGAAAGAAGTCAGAGATATAGGTAAATGCAATAATATTAAAATGGGTTTGAATTCTGAATTTATTACTTATCAACTCTGTGACTATTTATAAATCCTTTAATTTCTCTATATCTCAAATTCCTAATATGTGATTTAGATAATAATGTTACTTACGTTAGGCTATTAAGATTAAATGAGTGAATATATCTCAAGCATTAAAAATAGTAAGAGCTTTAGAAACCTAAGCTATAATTATTATTATTATTTCAAAAAAATCTTCTGGTAAAATTCTCATAAAATCTTTTAGCAACTTTTTTTCTTAGGTATATACCAGCTAAAGACATATACCTAAGTTCTTGTTCTTAGCTAACCAATTATTAGCACTTGAGACTAGAAGTAAGCTAAAGTACTGTACCCAATGGCTTTAACTATCTAAATTCATTAAAAAAAAAAAGTTAATGCCTCTTTGTGACAGTTACTGAACTGGAAAATAATTGAAATACCAAGATGAGGCCTGACCTGTGGTGGCACAGTGGGTAAAGGCATCGACCTGGAACACTGAGGTCGTGGGTTTGAAACCCCGGGCTTCCCTGGTCAAGGCACATATGGGAGTTGATGCTTTCTGCTCCTCCCTCCCTTCTCTCTCTGTCTCTCTCTCTCTCCTCTCTCTAAAATGAATAAATAAAATCTAAAAAAAATTTAAAAAAAAAAGAAATACCAAGATGAGTAGTTATTAGTTTTAACCTTTAAAACTTTATAGGTTAGTTAGGAAGCTACATAATTATAAAATAACATAATATAGTATTACAAGTACTGCTTCAAAGAAAAGGTCCAGAAGAGTAAAAGGAACATTTTTTTTCCCTGCAGGTTTTGTAATTCCATGATAAAATGTATTTACTGATGCTTCTTCAGCTGGACTTTTAGGTCTCAGGTTGATGAGGATGGAATACGAGTCCGAGTGTGTCCATAGACTTAGGAATAGTGTAATTGGAAGCAAAGGGC
This sequence comes from Saccopteryx leptura, assembly GCF_036850995.1. Lineage (NCBI taxonomy): Eukaryota > Metazoa > Chordata > Mammalia > Chiroptera > Emballonuridae > Saccopteryx > Saccopteryx leptura. Next base: position 173,862,610 of record NC_089504.1, on the reverse strand, counting down.
ATGCATCACAGGATGAGGGTAAATAAGAGAATACCATTTGCTTCGAGTTTTATAGACCAGGATGAAGAGTGTATTTTCTTCAGTGACGGGGAAACTGTTAATAAATATCTTTTTTTTTCCTTTTTGAGCTGTGGAAATGGCATATTGAAGTTACATTTTAGCAAGATTGATTTAATTTGCAATCTAGGATGGATTAAAATAGGGAAAGAATGAAAGTAAGAGAATCAATTACAAGACTAACTGTATACAAGTATCAGAATCAGTCTACACAACAGATAATGAAAGCCTAAGCAATGTATTTGGGAAAGTGTGTGGCACATATAAATGGTACAGAAGTCAAATCATCAGGACTTATTGGCTGACTATAAGGGAGAAAAATGAAGTCAAAGAAACCCCTTAGTAATGAAATCCAGCAAAGAGGAATGAAATCTTATGAGAAATGTAGGGTGATGGTAGGTGAGTATGGAGCCGTAGAAACAAAGGCAGATATTTTCATAAAAGAGGGGGTGCCCATCGCTGACAAGTATCACCAGAAGTTTCAGAAGAGTGAAGTCAGAGAACAAGTATGACAACTGAGTGGTTACTGAAACTTTCAAGGACAGTTTTACTAGGATTTGGTCTTCTTTATTAGGCTTAAAAGTCAACGAGTGGTATAAGAAATATATTTTATATGTATAATATGCACGCAGCACATAAATTTGTCGTATAAACAGTGAGAAAGCATGAAAAATGTAGATTCATAAAAGATAAGGAAAAATTCAAATGGAAAAGGATGAGCCATTGAAAGTATAGTCTGTTCTAAAAAAAAAGAAAGAGAGTAAGAAAAGAATCTTAGATATATTTTCAGAAAACAGGGTTAAAAATGAGACTCATATAATATTTTTGTGGTACAGTGAGATAAGAAATGAATCTACTTCCTAAAATATAAGCAAAATTGGAGTATAATTTTGAATAATATAGAATATGGTAGAATGAACAGTCACAGAGAATACAATTAATTTCTCACATTGGTTATAAGCAACATGATATAAATAAGAGGATTATTCAAATACTAGTGAGGTCTCATAATACAGTAAATAGAATTGTAATGGTTTTTTGACATCTAGCTATATTTACCCATCAAAGAGAAGGTAGAGAGAGAGAGAAAAAAAGAGGGAGGCAACAATAGCCTGAGTACCTTGGTTGGGTGTTCACAAAGCAGAAATGATAAGTATTCTGTCTAATGTGACTTGAAGAGTTATAACAAATAAATGTCCCTAACCATGACTAGGAATAGAAACAAAAGAAGGTGGAAAAAAGTGATAGACCTGAGAAAAGGCAGAAGAGTGTAGGGATCACAAAATCAGGCAGAAAACTGGTTTAGCAGTAGTAAAGGAATGGGAGAAGCAAAGGAACAACCAGAGTTGGCTCCTCAAATGTAGGTTAGATGAGGCTGAGGAGCTGAATCCTTTGTATTAGGTGTATTTAGTAATAGAATGTTTTTAAAAATATTTTCTTTCTGTTCTTTTATAGAAATAAGATATTAATTCAAACCACAAATCAAAATCACCCAAAAATAAGCAGGGAAAAGTCAGATCAATTTTTTCCATAGAATGCATTAAAGATAATTTTAAAACATATCATAAGTGCTGCAAGATTTACTGCTCTTAAATAAATATCTGGGTAATCCTATACATTTTCATGATTTTGACTTTCATTATTGTAAGTTAAGATGACTCATCTTTTATTCATTCATAAATCAATTCATCTAATAAATTCACTATGTACCATGTTCTAAGGACTACACCAGAAAACATGCCTTACATAGGAAACAGGTGCTGTTTGTTATGTAGCTACAGAGACAAACACAAACTAAGTGATGACAAGCAGAGATTGGATATCTGAAATTTCCATAAGAGCTTAAGACAAAAGAAGAGGACCTGGTCAAGGCAAACTATTTCTTTTTCTTTTTTGTATTTTTCTGAAGCTGGAAATGGGGAGGCAGTCAGACAGACTCCTGCATGCACCCGACCGGGATCCACCCGGCATGCCCACCAGGGGGCGATGCTCTACCCATCAGGGGCGTTGCTCTGTTGGGACCAGAGCCACTCTAGCGCCTGGGGCAGAGGCTAAGGAGCCATCCCCAGCGCCCGGGCCATCTTTTGCTCCAATGGAGCCTCAGCTGTGGGAGGGGAAGAGAGAGACAGAGAGGAAGGAGAGGGGGAGAGGTGGAGAAGCAGATGGGCACCTCTCCTGTGTGCCCTGGCCGGGAATGGAACCCGGGACTTCAGCACGCCAGGCCGACGCTCTACCACCGAGCCAACCGGCCAGGGCCAAGGCAAACTATTTCTTTAGGAAACTGTACTGACCTGAGAACTGCAGATGAGAAAACAAATGTATTTTATGTTTGTTACTGGGCGAGAGGTGAAGGTTAGTCACAAGCAGTGATGTGTTCTAAAAACAGATGTCATTGTTTGCCAACAAAGTGAATATTAAAAAAGAAAGACATATTTCAAGTACTTGGTTTAAGGAACTGAAAATAGTCCAGTATGATTCAAGTGCAGGAATAGCTAGGCAGAGAGATACAGTAGGTTTTTGTAAGCTGTATTAAAGGTTTTGGTCTTATTCTAAAAGCAATTGTATATCAAGCAATCCACTTCAGTGAGAGTTATCATAACAAGATTGTATTTTGAGATTACTTTGACTGCAGGGTGGAGAAGATTATGCAGCAGCCAGTGAAAATAAAGAAAGATTACTTAGTAAGGTATTGCAGTAGGCCAGAAGATATGAAACTGATTCAATCAAAGGTTGGGAGGAAAAGAATTTGATGAATGTGTAGGATCTTTAGGAGGTTCAATTGACTGACTAAACATAGTGATGGATGGTATGGACTTTAAGGTGAGTAAGTTGTCAAAGATATCTTTTTTTTTCTTCTTTTTAGCACAGTTAGATGAGTGATGGTATCCTTTATTGGGATAGGGAACTCAGGAAGAACGTCATGTTTTGGAGCAAGTGAACTGAAGTGCTTTGTCTTTGAGAAATCACATTTGGTTTTCCTTTGAGATTTCATGATATCAAGGTAGCAAATGAATATACTGCTGTAAGTCCAAGCTGAGAGGTTTCTTATAGTTGGGTGAAAATAATAAAACTGAAAAGTTTTGGTCAACAATATAGCAGGAAACCCAGGTTATTGAGTGTCATGAAAGCAAGGGAAGTTAAGTTCGCTTTTGTTCAATTTTATTTCATTTCTTTCAGAATGGATATGGTAATCTAAAATGCCTAACTTTGATGACAGTTCAGATACACTGAGACCTGAAAAAATGCCAAGTGGTTTTAAAGATATAAAAGTAATTTAATAATCTACATAAAATTATTCAGCAGAGTAAATGAAAGTGAAAACCCAATTAGAATGGATTGAGGTGAAAGCAGGAGCGAGGAAATAAATGTTGAAAAAGTTTAAAACATGGTGAAGAAATTTATCTCAGGAAGGGGCAGGGGAATGGGGGACTCTTCTTCCAGCTATTATGAAGTAACTGGAACTGAATTTACTTTCTTGGTGTAAACAACTAGAACACTAGACAAAGAATATGGATCAACTATTTCTAGGCATTGGTCTGCACTGTGACCCAGGAAAGAATAAGGTGTGACCTACATTTGCCATGCTTTTCTGTCTAGAGATTTCTTGACAAGAAGGAATAACTTAAGACAGGAATAGCCAACAGTTTTTGCCCCCGGACCAGATTAGAAAGAACATTTTATTCAAGGGCTGGACGAAATATTAAAATTAAAAAATGTTACATACAAAAATGATTCATTTAAGTAAATAAATTTTGTTATGTAATTTGTTTATTAATAAATATGAGTGAAAAAGTTTTTAATATACAATATTATTTTAATAAAAATATAATTACATACCGTATAAATATCCAAACTGTATCACAATCAATCAAAACAATATTTAATTAATAGAATGAGTTTGAAAGGGTTATATCACAAGTAAAACAATTATATTGTTTTACAAACAGCCTGGACACATTTTCAGTTATCAACTGCAGCTATTGTCCATGCTACAAGGCCACTTGATTCAGCACACTTGACCACAAAAATAACAGATTGTTTGACCTTGGGTGCGCACTGGCAAACTCCGCCTAAAAGAATGTGGGTTTCACATCGCTGCTAAAAGTCAAACAGTTTATATCGAGTACAGATGAGTACAAAGGTTGAAAAGTTTTATAATGAAATTAAAAAAAAAAATAAAGAAGTATCGCAAATCCATTCTACCGATTATTGGAAGTTAACCCTAGATTAATCACATGCGGAATTCTTTTCCGTGTATCACTATCTTCTTAAATATCTCAGTTTTCAATAATCAGAGATGCTTCCACTTCTGAGTAGCTGAGATTTTAAAGTAGCAGAGAATATTAAAAATTTAACCATGGGCTGCATAAACTCATTACATAAGCCGGATCTGGCTCATGGGCCATATGTTGGCCTTGCCTGGCCTAAGACATTCTGGAAATGAGGACATAGAGATGAACTTTCAGTAAGGGGTGGTGGTGAAATTTGAAGAATAAATTAACAGAAAGAAGGACGCTACAGAAGGAGAGAGCTCAAGAAATCTGCACAAGGCGTTCCTTGACTCTGCTGTTGAATTTTCAGCCACAAATGCATAGGTGGGAGCTCCACAAGGATAACTAAAATAAATTTCCAGCAAACTTTAAAAACAACAATTTCCAGAGTAAATATAGTTCCAAAAGACAATATTGTTCTGGACAATAAAAAGGAGAGTATTCTTTTAAACCCGGAAGATTCAATAGAAACACTAGAAGCATCATACTTTACTAGTAGAACTAAACAAACCTTAATACAGTGGTTTTCAATTAGGAATGATTTTACTTCCCCAGAAGACTGTTGATAATATCTAGAGACATATTTTTTAACGATTGATTTTAGAGAGACAGAGAGAAGAAGGAACAAAGTGAGCGAGAGAAAGCGAGAAACATTCATTTGTTGTTCCACTTAATTTTGCACTCATTGGTTGCTTCCCGTATGTGACCTGACTATGGATTGAGACCACAACTGTAGTGTTTCAGGACTCTGCCTAAACCAACTGAGCTAACTGGCCAGGGTCTAGAGACTTTATTTTGTTGCTGGCACTTTGGGTATGGATAGTACAACTGACTTCTGCTTAGTTGTCAGGGATGCTGATCAACATCCTACAATGCATGGAATAATCCTTCACAGCAAAGAATTATCCAGCTAAAAAATCAATGATGCTGAGTTTAGAAACTCTGTACTAGAGTAAACAGAGTACTGTCTTTAGATATGGATACGGAAGCACCTGCTCCTGGTCCCATGCCTCAGACTGGGAGAGTTTCCATTTTTTTAAAGGAAGTCTTTCTCTATTGCCTGAGAACAGCTGAGACTATGAGTGGGATAACCTTGATCCCTGAGCGGAATGTGTGTGGGCTTTAGTCCCCATATCTTCATTTGGGGCTCTCAGAACCTTTCCAAGCTTATGACAACTGAGTGGTTACTGGGAACTTTCAAGAGCAGTTTTAGTAGGATTTGGTCTCCTTTAGTAGGCTTGACAAGTCAATGGGTGCCATAAGAAACAGCATTTTATATGTGTAATACACACACAGCACCTACATTTGTTGTATAAATGGTGAGAACCGTGAAAAATGTAGATTCATAAAAGATAAGGAAAAATTCAAGTGGAAAATGATGAGCTATTGAAAGTATGAAGGCTGTTCTAAAAAAAGAGAATGAGAAAGGAAACAGATATTTTCAGAAAACAGGGTTAAAAATGAGACTCATATAATATTTCTGTGGTACAGTGAGATAAGAAATGAGTCTACTCCCTAAAATACAAGCTTGAGATTGGAGTATAGTTTTGAATAATATAGAACAAGGTAGAATGAACTGTCATAGGGAATACAATTAATTTCTCACATTGGTCATAAGCAACATGATATAAATAAGAGGATTATTCAAATACTAGTGGGGACATAATACAGAAAATAGAATTGTAATGCTTTTATGAAATCTAGCTGCATTTACCCATCAAAGAGAAGGTAGAGAGAAAGAGAGAGAGAGAGAGAGAGAGAGAGAGAGAGAGAGAGAAAGCAACAACAGCCTCAGAACCTTTCCATGTGTAGGATCCACTAAATGCCCCTTACCACTAACACTTGAGCTGCGAAGCTATGCGAGCCAGTGCATGTTTTCCCAACCACATGTCACCACTTCTGGTTTTAGTTTTTCAGGGTAGTGAGGTAGAAGCAGGTATCCCTTACCCTATTCATTTTACCATCACCTCTGGCACCCACAGCAGTCACTCCATTATAGCCACAGGATCATGCATCACTCAGACTTCTGGGGTGGCTATACCTCTATTTTGCAAGAATTGTCATACCTTTGCTTTGCAATATCAATAGGCTCTTCTGATTATGCCCTTTCTTGACTCCAGATTACATGGTGTTGTTGTGCTTTCCGGCATTGGCCTTGCTGTTCCAGATAACAAACATTCCTTGAGATATTCATCCATTCTTTTCATTTATGACAATGAATGGAAGTCAAGAGTATTCTCAACCTTGAAAAAAAATTAATTAAAAAAATGCAAGCAGTACAACCTAGAGAATACAATAGAAGAAACATTTGGAAGGTGTGCTGTTCTACAGTTATGTTATAAAATTCTGAAAGGTAAATATAACATAATCAGAAAAAAATTATTTGCATTTTCCTGCATGCTCCAAATAAGACTTTGATTTGTACTCATAATTAATATAAAGTAGTAAAAACATTTGAGAAAGTGATTGGAAGCTAGCATTTATAGGTGTCATATTTGATGATGCAGCATCATTCATGATTCATAATTTGTCATGTATTAAATAATTTTGCATTAAATGTTATGAGAGAACTACAGAGACTAATATATTCCAAAGACTCATGACACTATAACACCAGTATTGTCACCTTTTACTCATGATGGGAGATAAGAAATTAGCAAGGAGTGTAAGAGTTGAAAATTAAAAAAATGGTGATTTCTCAACCTGAAAAAAAAAAAGCTCATGCCTATACCAATAAATGGCCTTTACAAGCCTTGATTACATAACTGAAATACATAAGCATTTCTTCTCTAGCTATTATTCTAAATATTCATTGATTAATAAATTCCATATATAACATAAGCCCTTTAATGTTTTAATGTATATTTGGATATATTTCTTTATAGTGGCCTCATAAAAATATATTCTTAAAGAGTGCTACCAGCTCTTGGGCAGCTCTGAAAATAATGGCTACTCTAAATCTGTCCTAACAAAGCTTTACAACAAGTTTCAAATGAAACAATTTCATCCTGCAAGTAACTTTACATGGCAGAAAAAAGTTCAATAAACTTTAAAGAATGGTAAAATCTGGCACTCTACAATACAAAATTTACAATAATCTGGAACCATATAAAAAACTCAAGCTATGTCTGAAGAAGAAAATATGACCTTTAAGAAGATAAATATCAGTAAATAGAAACTAACAGAAAAATAACAGAGATGATAAATGAACAGACAAGAACTTTATTTTTTAGCTTTATTGAGATATTGACATATAATATGTAATTTTAAGATGTACATCTGATGATTAGATACAGATATATATTGCAAAATAATTACCACAGTAAGATCAGTTAACACCTCCATCTCCTCACATAATTACAATTGTATGTATGTGGGGATAACATTTAATATCTACTTTTCTAACAACTTGCAAGTATATAATACAGTATTATTAATTATGTTGTGCATTTGATCCCCAAATCTTATTTGTACTATAGCTATAAGTTTGTACCCTTTGACCAATATCTCCCCATTTCTGCCATCCATTTCTGCCCGTCAGCCACCATTCTAGTGTCTATTTCTATGAGGTCAGCTTTTTTAGCTTCCATGTGTGAGTGATCACCCAGCATGTGTCTTTTCTGCATGACTTATTTCATTCAGCCCAATGCCCTAATATTCATCCATGTTGCCACAAATGTCAGGATTTTCTTATTATTTATGGCTAATAATATTCCATTGTATATACATAGTAGACCATATCTTTTTTAGCCACTTATTCTTTGATGGACTGTTAGGTGACTTCCATGTCTTATCCATTGTGAACAATTCTACAATGAACATGAAGATGCAGATATCTCTTTGAGATAGTTTTGCTTCCCATTGGATATATACAGTGATGAGCAAAAATAGTTCTACAGTTGTGGGTACACAGTTTATGCTTTTATTATTAACTAATTATTGTATTAGGTATTTGTATTATAACTGTAAACCTACTTTTGCTCACCCTGTATAGCCAGCAGTGGGATTGCTGGTTATATGAGAGTTCTATTTTTAAAATGTTTATGAATCTGCACAGTATTTTTCATAGCAGCAGCTGTACCAGTATACAGTCTCACCAACAGAGCACAAGGGTTTCCACATCCTTGCCAACACTTATTTCTTTTCTTTTTGAAAATAATCATCTTAACAGGTGTGAGGTGATAGCTCATAGTATTTTGATGTGCATTTTCCTAATGATTAGTGATGACCTTTTCATGTACCTGTTAAACATTTGGAAAAATGTCTATTCAGTTCCTCTGCCCATTTTTAAATTGGATTATATTGTGTTTTGGAGGGGGGAGGTTGCTTGTTTTGTTTTTGTTTTGCTATTGAGTTGTATGAGTGTCTTATACCTTTTGGATTCCTCTTATCAGATAGATGTTTTGTATATATGTTCCCCACTCCTTTTTACTTTGCTGATTTTTTTGTGTGTGTCTGTGCTGAAGCTTTTAATTTTCATTTAGTCCCACTTATTTATTTTGCTATACTTTGGTGTCATATTAAAAAAATATTTGCCAAGACCAATGTAAAGGAGTTTTTCCTTTATGTTTTCTGCTAGTAGTTTTACACTTTAGGATCTTGTATTAAAGTCTTTAATCTAGTTTGAGTTAATTTATGTGAGTGGTATAAGACAGATGTCCAATTTCATTATTCTGCATTGGTTATTTAGTTTTATAGAAAAGACTATCATTTTCCCATTGCATCTCCTTGACTCCTTTGTCAAATGTTAGTTAGTCATTTATGAATGGGTTTATTTCTGGGCTCTAAATTATGTTCCTCTGACCTATGTGTCTATTTTTCATGCCATACCATACTATTATTTTACTATCACTTCATAATAAAGTTAGAAATTAGAATGCATGATGCCTCCAGCTTTGTTCTCCTCTCTTAGGATGGCTTTGTCTATCTGGGGTCTTTTGCAATTCCATACAAATTTTAGACTTATTTTATTATGTAAAAACTACCATTGGAGTTTTGAAATCATGCACTGGTTATTTTAGGTAGTATGGACATTTTCACAATATCAATTCTTCCAATCTATAAACATGGAGTATCTTTGAACTTATTAGTATTATCTTTAATTTCTTTCATCAGTGTTTTATAAGTCTCAGTATACAAACCTTTCACCATGATTTTTAATTATTTTTTAAATAGTTTTATGTTAGTGTATAACAATGCAACTGAGTTTTGTGTATTCATTTTGTATTCTAGAACTTGATTAAATTTATTAGTTTTAATAGTTTTCTGATGGAGTCTTGAGGATTTTCTGTGTATTAGTCATATCATCTGAAATCAGAGAGAGTTTTTTTCTTTTTTGGAGGGATTAGAGTTTTACTTCTATCTATCAGATTTGGATGCCTTTTATTTCTTTTTTTCTTTTCTGCTTCATTGCTCTGGCTCAGACTTCCAGTACTGTTATGTTGAATAGGAGTGGTGAGAGTGGACACCCTTGCCTTTTTCCCTAACTTAGCAGGAAAACTTTCAATCTTTTACCATTGAGTATGTTTTCTGTGGATTTGTCATACAGGGCACTTATTATGTTGAAGTATGTTTCTTCTATATCCAATTTGTTGAGAGCTTTTGTCATGAAAGATGTTAAATTTTGTCAAATGATGTTGAAGCTTTCTATTTCTTCAGTTCAATCATTCTCCATTCTACAATTCTTCAACTCTAGGATTTCTGTTTGATTTAATGTGTTCTATTTCTTTGTTGAAATTATATGTTCATGCATTGTTTACCTAATTTTATTTAATTATCTCCCTGTGTTTTCTTATAATTCACTGAATTTTCTTAAGACAATAAATAAGATAAATCTGAATTCATTGTCCAACAGGTCATAAATCTCTAGTTTTGGCAGTAAGGCATTAGTATTTTATTTGTTTCATTGTTGGTATCATATTTCCTTGATTATTCATTGTCCTTGTGGTTTTACGTTGGTGCCTACATATTTGAGGAAGTAGGCACCTCCTTTTCTTATTTTTTTAGCAAGAGAATTGAGACACAGAGAGAGACACCAATAGGGACAGACAGGCAGGAAGGAAGAGAGATGAGAAGCATCAATTCTTTGTCGCAGCTCCTTAGTTGTTCATTGATTGCTTTCTCATATGTGTCTTGACTGGGGGGCTTCGGCAAAACAAGTGACCCCTTGCTCAAGCCAGAAGCCTTGGGCTCAAGCCAGCAACCTTGGGTTTCAAGCCAGTGACCTTTGGGCTCAAGCCAGTGATCATGGAGTCATGTCTATGATTCCACACTCAAGCCAGCAATGCTGTGTTCAAGCTGGTTAGCCCATGCTCAAGTCGGATGAGACTGTGTTCAACATGGTGACCCCAGGGTTTTAAACCTGGGTCCTCTGCATCCCAATCTGATGCTCTATCCACTGAGCCACTGCCTGGTCAGGTGAGGAAGTAGGCACTTCTTGTAGTCCTTACAGACTGGCTTTTGCAGGCAAAACCCTTTATCAAGTAGCTTTTAGGCTTGGTATTGGAGTCTGTGGGTAGCCTTGTTCTAGGATAGGTCAAGAGTCTAGAAGGGTGGTAGTTAGGTCAGTGTTGGGCCCCTCTGGGCCCCTGAGTTCACAGCTGCCTCCTAGAGTCTAGGTTCCTGAACACTGATTGGGAGCTGGAGTGTAATGCCAGTGGCCAACTTCAGGTAGGTTCACACTGGATTCAGGCAGATGATAGAGACACTGTGGAGCCAGAAAGCATTAGGCTATTCCCATTTAATAGAGTCTCAATGGCAGATGAGGCAATCCACAATCTGTCGTGAAGGCAAGCACCATAGCCTTACATAGACTATACATATGTGGTTCTGCCATGTGCTCACACCCTAATCAGGCAAAGTACAAGTGAGCAAGCCTAACACAGCTGTTTTTTCTAACACAGCCTACAAGAATTACCCAGGGCCATGGGGTCAGTCAATGATAGATGTGCCAGGAGCCTGGGTTTACTGGAACTTCATGGGAGCTTCCCAGGGCCACAGAAGTTAAGCAGGTGCCAGGGTGAGCCAGAAGCATGGGTGCTCCTGGTGCCATAGGAGTGACACAGGGGTGGGCCAGTGGCTTGGGCCACTAGAGCCAACTGAAGCTCTAGTAGCAGGCAGATACTTAAGTGGATTGTGGCCCTGAAGTCATATCAGCCCTCTAAGAGCATGGCCTACAAAGTTGCCAGGAATGATGGGAGCACCTGTGGTCACTGAGCCCCCTGGGGCTGGGAGAGTTTCCCAGCAGTGAATGGGCCAGGAGCCTATGTTTACAGGGGCACACTGAGAGCCTAGTTTCCATGTGGCCTCCTGAAGCCATATAAGCTTCTTGTGTGCTAGGGCCTAAAGGCTCAGGGGTATACTGGGACCCTGGTTCTATGGGAATTGCCTGGAGCCCAGGAGCAGCTTGGGGTCTCTGAAGCTGGGGAGCAGCAGGGTAAGAGGGGCCATGAAATTCCGGGCACCTGCAGAAAGTTTGGTGTTACAAAAAGCACCTGGATCTATGCGAGGTACATGGGGCTGCTGCAGTTCACAGGCATCCGGAGAAGCTGGGAGCCTGGGTTGGTGGAAGCCCACAAAGGGCTTGGGTGCTGCCTAATGTTGCTATGGTGAACAATCATCCGGATGAGTGTGGAGAAAACAGCTGTGTTAGGCTTGCTTGCTGGTTTCCAGGATACAAGCACTTTGTCCAATTAGTGCATTAGCACATGGCAGAAAGCCACGTGTGTATCTTATGAAAACTATAGGTGCTTTCCCTCTGGAGCGATTCTCCCAGATCACTCTCCCACCACTGAGAGGTTTCCTGATTCCCACAGCCTGTCACTGTGAGGGGCAATTTTTCTGATCCCTTGCCCTCCACTGTGTAAAGCAGGTATTCCTTTGTTCATTTGCTCTCTTGCCTCTGCGAGCCTCCAATAAATGGGTATGGCCCAATGTTATCTGGCTCTGCAGTTCCTCTACCCTCAGACTGAACTAAGTGACAACCTGCCTGGCCTCAACCACTAGCATTACATCAGGCATAGTGGGCAGGATTTAGATCAAACTGGCCTGGAGCTGCCAACATTCTTGAAGGGTGCGGTAGAAAAGTGGTTGTTGTTCTCCAGCATATGGTTCCCCGTGGCTGTCCATTTGGGGGCTGTGGGCTCAGTGCCTTTTATAGTCCTGTGAGAAGAAACCCAAGAATTCCATATGAGAGGCTACCTAAGGTGAAAAGCTCCAGGATGAGCTGCAGACTCTGTGCAGACAGCAGCATGAGTTGGAATGGTCACTGGAGAAAGAGTTGCAGATTTGAGAACTGCAGGTCAAACTGAAACAACCACTAGAGAAGGAGGCCAACTGCTTTCAAGAAATGCAGTGTAAAATGCATGCTGAGAACCAACAGTGCCAGGGACTGAAACAGTTTCTGGAGAAGGAATTATGGGTTTGCACTGCAATTTGCCCCAAAAGCTAAACATTGTCAGTGTCAGTTGTTAGAGAAACAACTTCAGGTTCAAGAGCTTAAGCTTAAGCTTCTGGCCAAGAGCCAGCAGCCACAGGAGCCAAAATGGTCACTGAGGAAGCTGCATCTCTGCCAGCATAGTAATTCTGAGTTAGAAGGAGCAGGCTTTTCCAACTCTTCCTCTTCTGAAGGGAGGCTCAGGCTGAAGCTGCCATCTGCGGACTCAGAGCCTGGATGGTGATTACCCAGAAAATAAAAACCCAGAAGTCAAGAGCACCTCAGAGGCAGGTAGAACAACCCCTGGAAGCAATGGAGCACTCTGTGTTCTGGACCTACACCCAAGCAGAGCTGATGATGTTGGGGGTGAAATTCAGGCAGACACCCACAGAGTCCCTGGCAGCCTGATTGCTGGAGTTTTGGGATATAGGGGGTGGATGGCATCATGCTTTCCCAAACAAAGATAGAGAAATTGGCCGCCATTATCACACACTGCTCCGTGAGGCAGTGTCTTCAGAACTGCCAGGACAAACTACGAAACCATACCCTATTAGAATGGGTGATGGCTGCCATTCCTATATTCTGGCAGAAAGCTGGAGACTTGAGGGGCAGTGAGTTGGTGGCAGACATATACAGAGCTGCCCCAGGTCCTCCAGGAACTAGATATGAAGTATGCTCCTTTCAACAAAAGGTCCCATGGCCCAGATGAGGAAGTGTTTACATCAGGGATGAAGAATCTTATTCTATGTAGCACCTCATCAGCCAGTTTTGAGTCACTAGAGGCTATCTGGACCATTATATGGGGCATCCCATCAACCTGGTTACACAAATGGTAGCAGATTTGGGAGAGCTGGAAGCAGCACAGAATCATAAAGCTGTGAGAGCTGCTACCTGTGCTGCCCCCTCCCTCTCCAACTAACAAGAGAAACGAGCCTGTAAAGGCTACCCAAACACAGATGTGAGTAGATTTTATTGTGGCTAGGGAATATAGGGAGAAATTAGATGGCAAGTTTAATAAAGTTCTTCTGGAGCTTTGGTGGCAGCTTAACCCAGAGCAGAAGTTCTAGCCACTGACACAAAGAGCCCCAGCAGCTACCAATAAAATGGTTGGTGCATGGGTAACACAGTTACATGATTATATGACGGAGATAGCTGAGGGAGAGGAAGACCCCAAGACATGTTGTTCCAGTTTGAATAGGGGGAAGAGCAAGGGACTCACCTAACAAGGACAGGCAGAGACCAGAGGCCCCATGTGAAACTGGCAATCTACTTGTCCCCTTCTAATGTATAATGGGTGTTGGCCATGGTGGATACAGGTGCAGAATGTTCCCTCCTCTATGGGAACCCAAAGCAGTTCACTGGGACCCCAGTGGCCATTGATGGTTATAGGGGCCAAACTGTCCAAGTGAAGGCAATTACTATTCCACTGGGGATAGCAAGACTGTCTCCTAAGCCATAAAAGATATATGTATCTCCTATTCCTGAAATTATTTTGGGGGTCAATGTCTTATAAGGGGAGTTTTCCTGTGGGTCTGGACCCAGAAGGCAGTGTTGTGGGGACATGCAGCATATTCCCCCTTGCAATTACCTGTTCCCCGGTGTGTGACTACCATGAAGCAGTTTTGCCTGCCAGGCAGTTATGAAGAAATCACTGGGATGATCCTCAAACTAGAAAAAGTGGAGATCATCCAGCTTGCACACAGCCCTTACAACTCCCCAGTGTGGCCTGTGCATAAACCAGATAGAACCTGGTAATTGACAGTAGATTACAGAGAACCTAATAAAGTTGATCCCCTTTGCATGCTGCTGTTTCCTTGAGAGCTAACCTGATGGATTGGCCAAGCCATGAGTTGGGGCATGTCATTTTGTAGCAGATTTGGCTAACTCCTTTTTCTCTATTGATATAGCTGCAGACAGTCGAGACCAATTTGCCTTCATTTGGGAAGGGCAGCAATGGATCTTAACGATATTACCACATGGCTATTTGCCTAGCTCTACCTTATGTCATGGGCTGGTGGCTGCTGACCTGGCTAAATGGAAACAGCCAGAGACAGTTTGTATGTACCATTATATGAATGATATTATGCTAATCAATGACTTCCAGAATTGGAGCAAGCAGTCCCTACCCTGCTATCCCATTCAAAATTTTGTGGCTGGGCAGTCAAAGAGGGCAAATTACAAGGATCTGGATTACCTGTTAAATTCTTAGGAGTTGTCCGGTTGGTTAAGACAACAGTTTTCCTTGCCAGTTATATATAAGATCCAGGTGTTCCCCGTGCCCACTACAGTAAAGCAGTTACAGGAATTCCTAGGTCTGTTGGGGTATGGTAAGCATTCATACTCCATTTGTTTCAGTTACTACGCCCCTTATAGAACCTTATTTGGAAGGCGGTTCACTGGGATTGAACTGAGCAGGCGCAAGGTTCATTTGCAGCAGCTAAGAGAGCTGTCAAGGTGGCACAGGCCTTGAATGTGTTTGATCTTGCCAGGCCCTATGAGTGAGTTTGATGGCCATGTGACCTCAGAGGGATTTGGATGGGACTTATAGCAATGAACAGAGTGCTTACAGCAACCTATTGGGTTTTGGACCCAATTGTGAAAAGACGTTAAAGTCTATTACTCATTAGTGGAGAAATAATTGGCAATGTGTATGCTGCCTTTCTAGCCACTGAAAGTATTACAAACACAACTCCAGTTATAGTCAAGACAACATACCCTATTGCAAGATAGGTGAGAGATTGGGCAACCAAACCACATAATGAAATGACCCAAACCTCCACCCTGAACAAGTGAGGTGCATACTTGCAACAGTGCTGTGCTCTTAGCACCAGCCCATTAAGGGAAGAACTGCAGGATGTCTTGGGTCCAGTCACCTATGCGACCTTAGAGTCAGGTGCAGCTGGGGCTCAGGAGGCAGAACCTAAAGTCATTCTCTACCAGAAGTGGTGGACATCTATCCCTGAGGATGCCTAGTATGCTGATGGTTCTAGCAGGGACCAACCTCCCAAGTGGACAGCTACAGCCTTCCATCTGGCCACTGAGACTATTTGGCTGGACACAGATACAGGCCAAAGCAGCCAATGGGAAAAATTAAAATCCATATATAGATATTTAGTTTCCCGTAAAGAATCTTCACCTCTAGTGATTTGAACTGAGCTGGGATGTCTATCATGGGCACTTTAAATAGCTACATGGCACGTTAACCAGTGGATAGTAATGCACCATCCGCTATGGGTTCAGGCCATGTGACAGGACTTATGGGAAATAGGACATCAGAAGCTGGTGACAGTACGTCATGTCACAGATCCCTCTCTAGCCCATTCTGGAAATGATGAGGCAGACACCTTGACAAAGGAGCTATGGTTAGAGACTATGCCCACAGGTAATGTTGTGCAGTGGTTCCACCAGCATCTACTCCATGAAACACAGAAAACTATGTGGACTCCAGTTAAGGCATGGAACTTGCTTATATCCTATGCAGAGGTACTTGCAGCTTGTGATCAATGTGCAGTGTGTTCCAAGGAGCACCCTCGGAGACCACTGGTATCACCTGGACAGATCCAGAAAGGTAGTGTTTCACTGACATGGTAGCAGATCGACATCATAGAACCCTTACCAAAGTTGGACAGATACCAGTATGCAGTCAGCTGTGTAGATACTGCCACCTGTGTTCTTGCTGCTTTCCCTGCTTGTAACCTAGACCAGAGAGCTGACATGCAAACTCTGGACAGCCTGGGTGTTGTGTATAGGTGGCCACTGGTCTTAGAAAGTGACAATGGTACCCATTCATTTCACTGGTTCTATGTTGAAGCAATGGACTCAAGAACTGGGGATGGACTGAAAGTACCATGCTCCCTACTACCCACAGTCCACTGGTATTACTGAGTGGTATAATGGACTCTTAAAGCAGGGACTGTGCCAGGAGAAGGCACCAGCTCCCTTACTAGATGAACATGCTGCTTGTGGATGGTACTCTGGACTTTGAATGAGAGACCTTGATGGGAGGGCCAAGCTCTGACAGAGGCCCTCCTGTACCAGGCAGCTGCTCCCATCTAGTTGCAGATCTGCACCAAGGACACTTTACTCAAGCCGGGCTTTGGAAGGCAGGGCAGCATGCTCCTGTCCCAACAGCCCTCCTTAAAGGACAACAGCTTCAATGGACATGGCCCTGGACTGTACAGGCCCCCACCTAAGATAGGTGACCTTGTTGGGACCATGGGGTAAGGGGTTAGAGGTAGAACTTTAGTTAATTCTCTGGCAAACCAGCACCTGGCCACCTAAGGTAGAAGTGTATTATCCCTTGGGTGCTCAGGGAGATGACAGCACTATGAAGAACACCATTGTAATTTCTTTATGACCAATAATGAGTTCTCTCATTTTGTTACACGCAGAACCAGCAGATTCTGGTGTACAGGCCAATAAGCTTTGGTATGCTTTCCCAAGACAGCCTCTGATACCAGCTACTGTGCTGTCTGTGGACAAAACTCTGGCCTATATACAGTGTGTCCATAAAGTCATGGTGCACTTTTGACTGGTCACAGGAAAGCAACAAAAGATGATAGAAATGTGAAATCTGCACCAAATAAAAGGAAAACTTTCCTAGTTTCATACCAATTCAATGCAGTTTGATGTGGGCTCACGCACAGATTTTTTAGGGTTCCTTAGGTAGCTATCCTGTATAGCCTCTACAGACTCGTCCCTGACCGATGTCCTACCAGAACAGGGTTTCTCCACCAAACTGCCTGTTTCCTTCAACTGCTTATCCCACCGAGTAATGTTATTCTTATGTGGTGGCACTTTGTTATAAACATGCCAATATTCATGTTGCACTTTGGTCATGGATTCGAATTTAGCGAGCCACAGAGCACACTGAACTTTCCTCTGTACCGTCCACATCTCAACTGTCATGGCCGTAGGCTGCTCTGCTGTATACACAGTGTTACATCATCATCTGCGCATGTGCACATGCTGCCACATCATCCTACAGAAACTGGGAGGGTTTTCCTTTTATTTGGTGCAGATTTCACATTTCTATCGTCTTTTGTTGCTTTCCTGTGACCGGTCAAAAGTGCACCATGACTTTACAGACACACTGTATTCTGCCGGAAGGGAAAGATTTTCTTCTCTTGTTGCTG
The DNA here is from genome assembly GCF_036850995.1 of Saccopteryx leptura. Classification (NCBI taxonomy): domain Eukaryota; kingdom Metazoa; phylum Chordata; class Mammalia; order Chiroptera; family Emballonuridae; genus Saccopteryx; species Saccopteryx leptura. Next base: position 173,844,713 of record NC_089504.1, on the reverse strand, counting down.
CTGACCACTCTAATTTCACCCATAGCTTGTGCTTTTGTAATTCTGTTGCTGTAGTCTGTAGTCTCTGTGTTCGTGTAATGTGCCCCACTCCTCTCACAGGGAGATACCTGTGTGTAGGATGTGAGGAGAGCAACCCTAAAGGGGTGGAATGTAGGGAAAACAGCTGTTTTAGGCTTGCTTGCTGCCTTCCTGGCTGTGAGCACTTTGCACAATTAGTGCATGAGCATGTGGCAGAAAGCCACATATATGTCTCTATGAAAAGCTATGGGTACTTTCCCTCAGGAGTGATTCTACCAAATTGCTCTCCCACCATTGTGAGCTGCGGTTCCCTGATTCCCTCAGTCCCTACTGTGTGGGGCAGTTTTCCTGATCCTTTGCCCTTTACTGAAAAAAGTGATTTTCTTTGTTCATTCTCTGGCCTGTCTCTGTGAGCCTCTAATAAATGGGTATGACTCAATGCTTTTCGGCTTTGTAGTTCCTCTATCATCATACCGAGTTCAATGTGAACCTGCCTGGCCTCAACCACCAGCATTCCAGTGAGCTAGAAGCCTGGACTCTTAGGACCTGACAAGGATCTGGTACCAATTACACCACCTGGGGCTGCTGAATCATCAGGTACCAGGTGAGGTGTTGCAGGGAAGGCCTGGAGTAGGGAGGCACTGGGTTGAGCCAGTTGCTTGATTCATGGGAACCCACCAGAGTCCAGTGTCATGGGATTCTCTGAGGGCCACAGAAGCCAGAAGGCACCAGGGTGATACAGAGCCCGGTTCCCAGAAGTGTCCAAGGAGTCTTGTGGTGGAAGATACCTGAAATCCAGACAGCTGCTTGAGTTGTTGGAGCTTTTAGGCAGAGTTGTGAGGAGGGGCTCAGTTTGTGGGAGCCAATGAGGAGCCACTGAGGGCCACAGGAATCAGCTTGGTGCTGTGACAGGCCAGCTCCAAGGTCTGTGGTGACTGCATGGGTTGACTCTACTCTTCTCTCATGAGAAAGGTGTTTCTTTTATGTTGTGATGCCTAGATATGGAGAAGGTATACTGGGAGTATTGTGAATCTATCTTTACTACCCCCCTCAATATATCATGTTTTATATTTTTTAAGTTATACTTGACATTCAATATTATTCTGTATTAGTGTCAGGTGTACAGCATTGTGGTTGATAAACAATATACTCTACAAAATGTTCAGTGGGTCATTTTAATTTCTGTGCTTCTCTTAGGTTCTTACCTGGAACCCTTGGCTCTTGTAAAAGTGTCTTCTGAGCCTGCAGTTGGAGGAGAAATTCCCATGTAGCCATTTTACTGAACTTCAGACAAGAACTTTAAAATAGTTATTGTCAATATGTGGCATTATACAAAGGAAAATATAGACATAATGAAAAGAGAAATAAGAAACAAACAACCAACTAAATAAAAGTTCTCAAAATAAAAATTTTTTGACAAAATGAACATTTGACTACAAAGTATTAGCAGCAGACTAGATGCTACAGAAGAAAGATATCAGTGACCTTGAAGATATAACAATAAAAGTTATCCATAATGAAGCACAAAAAGGAAAATGACTGAAAAAATAATTTTAGGAACCCTCATACACTGTTGGTGGGAATGTAAAGTAGTACAACCATTATGGAAGAAAGTATGGTGGTTCCTCAAAAAACTGAAAATAGAACTACCTTATGACCCAGCAATCCCTCTACTGGGTATATACCCCAAAACTCAGAAACATTGATACATAAAGACACATGCAGCCCCATGTTCATTGCAGCATTGTTCACAGTGGCCAGAACATGGAAACAACCAAAAAGCCCTTCAATAGATGACTGGATAAAGAAGATGTGGCACATATACACTATGGAATACTACTCAGCCATAAGAAATGATGACATCGGATCATTTACAGCAAAATGGTGGGATCTTGATAACATTATACGAAGTGAAATAAGTAAATCAGAAAAAACCAGGAACTGCATTATTCCATACATAGGTGGGACATAAAAGTGAGACTAAGAGACATTGATAAGAGTGTGGTGGTTATGGGGGGAGGGGAAAGAGGGAGAGGAAAAGGGGGAAGGGGAGGGGCACAAAGAAAACTAGATAGAAGGTGACAGAGGACAATATGACTTTGCGTGATGGGTATGCAACATAATTGAAAGACAAGATAACCTGGACATGTTATCTTTGAATATATGTATCCTGATTTATTGATGTTGCCCCATTAAAAAAAAATTATTAAAAAAAATAAAAATAAAAAAAATAATTTTAAAAGGCTTCAGTGACCCAAATGAGAGTTTCAAGAATTCTATCAAGTAGTTCAATACCTGGGAGGTAGAAAGGAATTATATATATATAGTGAAATACTGACTGAAAGTTTCTAATTTAATCAAAGGCATAGATCAACAAAACAAAAACAGCCATACTAAAGCATATTATAATCAAATAGCTAAGAAACAAAAACATAAAATTGAAAAGAAGTCAGAGAAACATCTCATATATAGTTAAGCAAAAATAATAGTGATCACAAACTTCTCATGAAATTGGCAAACTAAAATAATATTGGAATAATACAAAAAAAACCCCACAAGCCTGAAATTTTATCCAGTAAAAATATTCTTCAACAAACTAAGGCAAATAATAACCTTTTTCAGAAAAGTGAAAGCTGAATAAATATATTACCAGCAAAACTGAACATTTTAAGGAATTTTAGTTAGAAAATATACTATGCACATACATATATGCACATACTAATAATTTGGTTGTTATATTTTATTTCTTATGCTTACTTGGAGTGGACAGAGTTTTACATGGCATTTCTACTTTTCTAAGTATGATGACTAATGTTTTTTTTGGGGGGGGGGGTTTGTTTTTTGTTTTTTTTAATTTTAATTTATTTATTCATTTTAGAGAGGAGAGAAAGAGGGAGAGAGAGAGACAGAGAGAGAGAGAAGGGGGGAGGAGCTGGAAGCATCAACTCCCATATGTGCCTTGACCAGGCAAGCCCAGGGTTTCGAACCGGCGACCTCAGCATTTCTAGGTCAACGCTTTATCCACTGCGCCACCACAGGTCAGGCGACTAATGTTTTTTATTACAACACCCTAAATAAACTTCCAGATATGCCTCTCAGCTAATGGGCAGGTCTTAGCATAGTAATCAAAGTACAAAAACAACTGAGACCAGATGACTCTGGTTAAAAATAAGTTGATATCCTTCAAATTTTGTAAATTAATCTGCTCAGACTCATTAAAAATATATTATTGAAGAAGTTGACCTGAAATAGAGTCAATCATATAAACATAATCCAAAATGAAAGAGAAGAAATTAACACTGACATCATAGATATACAAAAGATCATAGTAGAATATTTGAAAGATTATATGCTGCCAAATTCAACAACTTAGAGGGAAAGATAAATTTCTAAAGCTATACAATCTTTTCACACTGAATCACAAAGAAGTGGAAAACCTAAAAAAACCCATAAGCAGAAAGGAAATAGAAACAACTATCAAAAACCTCCCCCAAAACAAAAGTCCAGGACCAGATGCCTACCCTAGTGAATTCAGAATATTTGGTACCTGACCTTTAAAAGTCTTCCAAAAAATAGAAGAAGAAACAATACGTCACAACAAGTTTTATGAGAACAACATAACCTTCATACTAAAACCTGGAAAGAACAACACAGAAAAAGAAAACTACAGACCAATATCTCTAATGAATACAGAGGCAAAAAATCCTCAACAAAATACTAGCAAATCAAATACAACAACATTTCAAAAAAATAATCCATCACAATCAAGTGGGATTCATTTCAGGAGCACAAAGATGGTTTAACATATGGAAATTTATTAGCGTAATATACCATATAACAAAACAAAGAACAAAAATTATATGATCCTATCAAAAGATGCAGAAAAGACATTTGACAAGATACAACATCCCTTTATGTTTAAAACACTCAATAAAATCAGAATAGAAGGACAGTACCTCAACATAAGTAAAGGCCATGTATAACAAACCATCAGGCAATATCATACTAAAAGATGCAAAAATGAAGGTTTTTCCTCTAAAATCAGAAAAGAGACAGGGCTGGCAACTCCACTCTTACCCAACATAACCCTAAAAGTTTTAGCCAGAACAATCAGGCAAGAGAAATAAATAAAAGGCATCCATACTGAGAAAGAAGAAGTAAAGGTATCACTTTATGCAGATGACCTGATCATGTATGTACAATAGAAAACCCCAAACACTCCACCAAAAAACTATTAGAGACAATAAACCACTACAGTAAAGTCACAGAATACAAAATCAATATATAAAAGCCCACTACTTTTCTATATACCAATGATAAAACATTGGAAAATTAACTCAGAAAAACACTTCCTTTTACAATTGCTACAAAAAATAAAATAAAATACCTAGGAGTAAACTTAACAAAGGATGTGAATGATCTGTATACTGAACACTACAAAACATAAGTGAAAAAAATTGAAAAAGACACAATAAAATAGAAAAATATTCCATTCTGATGGATTGGAAGAACCAACATAGTTAAAATGGCCATATTACCCAAAGCAATATACAAACTAAATGTAATCCCCATTAAAATCCCAATGCCAGTTTTTTTTTAAAATATAACAAAAAATTAGCAGGTTTGTAAGAAACCATAAAAAAACCCAAGTAGCCAAAGCAATTCTGAGGAAAAAGAATGAAGCCTGAGGTATCATACTACCTGACTTCAAGCTACACAATAGAACCACAATAATCAAAAAAGCATGAAAAACAGATATACAGACCAATAGAAAAGAATCAAGAGCTCAGAAATAAAACTACCTACATAAGACAAATAATCTTCAATAAGGGAGCCAGAAACACACAATAAAGAAAAGAGAGCCTCTTTAATAAATGTTGCTGGGAAAATTGGAAAGCCACATGTAAAATAATGAAACTTGAGTACAGTTTGTCCCCTGCACAAAATTAATTTAAAATAGATCAAATATCTAAATAAGAGATCTGAAACAATAAATTACATAGAAGAAAATATAGGTACTAAACTCATGGACCTTGGGCAAAGGAAACAATTCATGTATTTGACCCCAATAGTAAGGGCAGTAAAGCAGCAATAAATGAATGTTGACTGTATCAAACTAAATATTTGCACAGCAAAAAATCTGACAACAAAACAAAGAGTCAGCCAATCAAATGGGAGATGTTATTTACAATCAATGGCTCCAATAAGGGGTTAATATACAAAATATATAAAGAAATCACATAGCTCAGCAAGAAACAAGTAAATAATACAATTAAAGCATGGAGAGAGGATCTGAACAGACACTTCCCCCAAGAAAACATATAAATGGCCAACAGATAAGTGAAAAGACGCTCATCTTCACTAGCTATTTGAGAAATGGAAATCAAAACTACAATGAGATACCACCTCACGCCTGTTAGATGGGCTATTATCAACAAGACAGGTAATAACAGGTTTTGGATAGGCTGTGGAGACAAAGGAACCCTTATTCGCTGCTGGTGGGAATGTAAGCTAGTACAACCATTATGGAGGAAAGTATGGTCTTTTCTCAAAAATTAAGAATAGAACTACCTTATGACCCAGCAATCCCTCTACTGGGTATCTACCCAGAAAACTCGAGAACACTGGTATGTAAAGAAACAAGCACTTCCGTGTACATTGCAGCATTATTCACAGTGGCCAAGACATGGAATCAACCAAAGTGTCCCTCAATAGAGGATTAGATAAAGAAGATTTGGTACATATATACGATGGAATACTTCTCAGCCATAAGAAACAATGACACAGTGACATTTATGACAACATAGATGGACCTTGAGAACATTATACTGTGTGAAATAAGTAAATCAGAAAAGGCCAAGAATAGCATGATTTCACACATAGGTGAGATATAAAACTGAGATGTAGATAAAAGTGAAGTGATTACCAGAGAAAAGTGGGTATGGGGGAGGGGTATGGAAAAGGGGGTGGGTGGAAGGGTGTAAAAAGGAATAAATATAAGGTTACAGAAAATTATTTGTCTTTGGGTGATGGGTATTCAACAGTTCAAATTCTATAGAAATGTTTACCTGAAGCGTATGTACTCTTGTTTGTCAATGTCACTGTATTAAAGTTACTTTTTTTATATAAAATTTAAAAACTATACCAAAAATCTTTATTATATGCGGCTTAAGTGTCTGTCGCCAATAACTTATTGGTTGCTTGTGTAACTGTACTAGCCAATGGGGTGAAGTTGCCACAGGATTCAAATAGTCCCGCCTTCTGGCATGCCACCTCACAAATTGAGGTTAAGGATTGGAGCAATTATTATGCTGTTAAGAAATCTTAACACCAGAAGGGGTCTTTGCAATGGTACAAGACTAGAGGTTCTCCAATTGAAAAATAATGTCATAATAGCTAAGTCTTTGACTGGCTCCTCTAAAGGTGAAATACATGTCATTCCAAGAATTGATTTGGCTCCATCTCAAACAGGGTTGCCGTTTCAATTGAGACGTAGACAATTTCCTGTAAAACTTGCCTTTGCTATGACCATCAATAAGTCTCAGGGCCAAACGCTTAAGTGTGTTGGCATTTTTTTACCTGAGCCTGCATTTGGACACGGTCAACTTTATGTTGCCTGTTCAAGAGTTCGTGAAAGAACGGACATAAAATTAAAAATAATTGATGGTCCTCTGCAAGGCGAGCTTAAAAATGATGGAAAGATCTACACAAGAAATGTTGTGTACAAAGAGATCTTTGACATGTGAATTAACATTTTATTATTTAAATAACCTTTATTTATTGAGCTAGCGGTGGCTCTTAAGAAATGTACCTCCAGTGGTTTCCTTCATTGCACTCTACTTTAAGCAATTAAGCAAGTAGAAGGGGGAAACCCCATGGGGCAGTAAGCAAAGGGGCATCCTCGCCGCTTGCCCTGGGTAATTCAGTTTGAATTAGCAAACAACTTTGCACAAATCATTTTAATTACAATTTATAATATCTAGAACAGCAGTCATTTCATATGACCGCCGGGCTTTCTAGTTATATATAGTCAAATTTCAATGTTCCATGTACTATTATTTATTTGAAATAGTTTTACTGTGCAGTGGTACCTTGAGATACGAGTTTAATTCGTTCGGTAACTGAGCTTGTAAGTCAGTCAACTTGTATATCAAACAAATTTCTCCAATTTAAAATAACTGAAATAGATTTAATCAGCTCCAGCACTGTGACACATCCCCAACCCATCCTAAATTATAAAAAAAAGACATGTTTTTAATTAAGAAACACACATGTATACTTTACCAATGCATAACAAAATATATGAAATAAAAAAAGTGTTATTTATTACTGTATTCTTACCTTGGAGACAGATGAGTGCAGCTAATGAAGGTGAATGGCAGAGGAGGAGGGAGGGAGGAAGGGATGCAGGCACTGTAGACACGTAAACTAAAACTGCACTTTCTTAACACCAAATGTAAACTAAAACTGCATTTTTTTACTTTAAACAAAACTAAAACTGCACTTTCTTTACTTAAAATGAAACTACAAAAACTTAATTGTAAAAAAAAATGTACTTACTTAACTTTAAACTTACCCTAAGCTTAACATTACGTATTTTCATTTAATTGTCACCTGCTTTTGCCTTTTGGGCTGCAATTTAGACACTTTCCCTTGCAGGAGTTTTGAATAAAAATCTATCCAAAGAGGTTTGCTTTGCCTGCCTTTTAAAATGTTACAGAAATGTTACAAACAAGTGTCATTAAAAAGTCCGGAAGCATGACCAGTTGAAACTTTTTCTGGGTGTTTCTTTTCAATGAAACTTAAAAGTTTCTCCCACATTGCCAGCATGTATTTAATTTCACTTGTAGAAATCACTTCCTCCAACTCTACCTCCTCCTCACTATTAATCTCTTGCAGAAGCTCCATATGTTGCATCATCTGTTGCAACCCTTCAACTCCTCAGTTGAGTTCCTCCTCAAGTTCCTCGATGAGCTCATTTACATCACCCTCATCTACCTGCAGACCCATCGACTTTCCAAGGGACATAATCTCTTCCAATGCTTTTACCTAGGTTTTGGTCTCTGATTTGAATCCTTCAAAGTCCCTGTCTGCAACAACATCAGGCCAAACTTTTCCCATGCCGAGTTCAAGGTTCTTCTTTTAACTTCTTGCAATGCCAAGTCAATAATGTGTAAACATATCATGATGTTGTAGTGATCTTTCCAAAACTCTTGAAGGGTTAGAATTGTATTCTCAGTCACCTCAAAGCAGCAGTGGAACAAGTGTTTTGTGTAAAGATTTTTAAAGTTGAAAATGTCCTGCTGATCTATAGGTTGCAAGATTGAAGTCATGTTGGGTGGGAAGAAGAGGACTTTCATAAATTTGAACTCATCGAAAATGTCATCTTCAAGACCAGGTGGTTGGACTGGAGCATTATCAAGGATTAGTAATGCTTTCATCAGGAGTTTATTTTCTTTTTTTTGTTTGTTTGTTTGTTTGTTTTACAGGGACAGAGAGAAAGTCAGAGAGAGGGATAGATAAGAACAGACAAGAAGGAATGGAGAGAAATGAGAAGCATCAATCATTAGTTTTTCATTGCGACACCTTAGTTGTTCATTGATTGCTTTTTCATATGTGCCTTGACAGCGGGCCTTCAGCAGACCAAGTAACCCATTGCTCGAGCCAGCAACCTTGGGTCTAAGCTGGTGAGATTTTTGCTCAAGTCAGATGAGCCTGCGCTCAAGCTGGTGACCTCAGGGTCTCGAACCTGGGTCCTCCGCATCCCAGTCCAATGCTCTATCCACTGTGCCACTGCCTGGTCAGGCGGGAGTTTATTTTCTTGAAGATATTTCTTCACTGCAGGATCAAAGACAAGATTTACCCATTCAATAAAAAACTGCCATGTAACCCATGCCCTAGCATTGGTGTGCCACATAACCTGCAGTTTTTCTTTAAGAATTTTGTGAGTCTTAAAGGCTCGAGGATTTTCAGAATGATACACTAGCAGTGGCTTTACTTCACAGTCACCACTAGCATTTGCACACATGCAAAGGTCAGACGGTTTTCCATGGGTTTATGGCCTGGCAAGTTCTTCTCCTCTGCAGTGATGAAAGTCCTCTGGGGCATTTTTTTTCCCAAAAAAATCCTGTTTTATCACAGTTGAACATTTGTTGGGGATGTAGCCTTCCCTTTTGATAAGCACAGCAAAAAGTGTGATGTACTCCTCAGCTGCCTTAACGTCAGCCCTCACAAAGCTTCACCATGCCTCACCACCAAGTGGATGCCAGATCTCTTCTTGAAATTTTCAAAACAGCCATGACTTGCCTTAAAAATATCTTCTAGGCTGTGGAGAAAAAGGAACCCTCATACACTGTTGGTGGGAATGTAAAGTAGTACAACCATTATGGAAGAAAGTATGGTGGTTCCTCAAAAAACTGAAAATAGAACTACCTTATGACCCAGCAATCCCTCTACTGGGTATATACCCCCAAACTCAGAAACATTGATACATAAAGACACATGCAGCCCCATGTTCATTGCAGCATTGTTCACAGTGGCCAGGACATGGAAACAACCAAAAAGCCCATCAATAGATGACTGGATAAAGAAGATGTGGCACATATACACTATGGAATACTACTTAGCCATAAGAAATAATGACATCGGATCATTTACAGCAAAATGGTGGGATCTTGATAACATTATACGAAGTGTAATAAGTAAATCAGAAAAAAACAGGAACTGCATTATTCCATACGTAGGTGGGACATAAAAGTGAAACTAAGAGACATTGATAAGAGTGTGGTGGTTACGGGGGGAGGGGGGAAAGGGAGAGGGAAAGGGGGAGGGAGAGGGGCACAAAGAAAACTAGATAGAAGGTGACAGAGGACAATCTGACTTTGGGTGATTGGTATGCAACATAATTGAAAAACAAGATAACCTGGACTTGTTATCTTTGAATATATGTATCCTGATTTATTGATGTCGCCTCATTAAAAAAATAAAATTATAATAAAAAAAATATATATCTTCTGAGGCCCTGGCTGGTAGGCTCAGCAGTAGAGCGTCGGCCTGGCGTGCGGGGGACCCGGGTTCGATTCCCAGCCAGGGCACATAGGAGAAGCGTCCATTTGCTTCTCCACCCCCCCTCCTTCTTCTCTGTCTCTCTCTTCCCCTCCCACAGCGAGGCTCCATTGGAGCAAAATGGCCCGGGCGCTGGGGATGGCTCCTTGACCTCTGCCCCAGGCACTAGAGTGGCTCTGGTCACAGCAGAGAGATGCCCTGGAGGGGCAGAGCATCACCCCCGGGTGGGCAGAGCGTCGCCCCTGGTGGGCGTGCTGGGTGGATCCCGGTCGGGCGCATGCAGGAGTCTGTCTGACTGTCTCTCCCCGTTTCCAGCTTCAGAAAAATACAAAAAAAAAAAACAAAAAACTTCTGCTGCCTCTTTTGAGGTTGATGGTTCTTTCTTCTTTAAGTTGCCATAAATAATACATGCCTTTTTGCATATTACAGTCTCCGTCACTGTATCTCCTGCCAGCTCTTTCTCTTTCACCCACACCAGCAGAAGCTTCTCCATTTTTTCCTGGATATTTGTCCTTAATTGGGACAGAATTATAGTTCCTTTCACTGAATTTGTGCTTTTGATGGCATCCTTTTGTTTAAGGATGGTACAAATTGTAGATGTATTGCGGTCGTACAGCCTTGCCAGTTCAATCAGTCGTACACCACGCTCATGTTTTTCTATTATTTCTTGCTTTACTTCCATCAACATCATTCTCTTCATTTTCTCACCACTGTCCTTACACTCACTTTCTTCAGCCCCATGATAGCACACTAGAAAAGTTAGTAAAAAAATGCAAAAATGATGCAAGAATGAGTACAGCACACAAGATTAGACTTGAGTCAGCGGATAGCATGTGAGAAAGAACAAGATGCTGATGTTGTGCTGCTGATATTGGACCCATGCACCAACACGCCAACTAGCGGCAGCTTCCCAAATCACAATTCATATCTCAGAATTTTGCTTGGATCTCGAACAAAAATACGAACTGAGTTGTAGCTAGTATCTTAAAAAATTTGTATGTTGGTCTGCTCATATCTCAAGGTACCACTGTACTTATTAATAATTACTTTGAATGTAAATGGATTAACTGATCTAATAAAAAAACATATAGTACTTAAAGGAATTAAAAAAACAGTAAAGAGAATAACATATTTCATGCAAATAAAAATAACAAAGTCTAGGTAGCAATAGTTATATCAAACAAAATAGAATTTATTTATTTTAAATTTAATTTATTAGGGTCCCACTGGTTAACATAATTATTCAGGTTTCAGGTGCCCGATTATACAAAACATCTTTGATATCTGTATTGTGTGCTCACAGTATTCCCCAAGTCAAGTGTTATCCATCATCATCTTTCCCTCCAAAATAGACTCTAAAACAGTGTTTCCCAACCTTTTTTGTGCCATGCCCCACCTTAACCTTTCTAAAATTTTTATGTCCCCCCCTATGTAACATACATAATTTTTAACATTAAAAAATTGATTTGTTCACATAATAAACATAAATGATAGGTTCTAGGAAGAAATCACTATGAAATTGTTAACAAAACACAGTAAGTAAAATTTCAAAACATATAATGAAAAACAGAAATTTAAATTCCAAATAATTTTAATACAGATTTTTCTATATTCATTTATTATTTTAATTTAGTGTGATCCTTGCGCTTGATGCTTGCTGCACAGAGATTTTATATTAGGTTCCAATTTGGTTAGCTTTAGTCTCAAGTCTCCACGTTGTGTTATATCCAGCCGATTTCTTTTTTTTACCAGTAAATCATTTACAGCACTAAATCCACATTCAGCTAAAAATGAAGATAGAAACGGTAGCAATAGTTTTCTTGCACATTTGGTTGAATTTGGGTATTTGATTTCTGTTTCCTCACAAAGCCATGCCATCGCTCCTTTGATATTAAATAAAGCTTTAACTGACTCATCATTTTGCAATTCTGCAAGTTCTTCTTGATACTGCATATTTGATATATCAGATAAATCCACTAACATTGGCTGTATCATCCATGTTGGGAAATCAATTTGTTTTAAAGCAGAAAATCTTTCTTTTAAATCAGCCGATAGATTATTCAAATGATTGACAATAACAAGTAAAGCAGTATCAATTACTTCACATTTTTGGAGCCAATGAAACTGTTTAAAGTTTTTGTTGTTAATATGTTTCTGACATAACTCAATATTGGTAATGAAACCAAATATCTTTGCTTTTGCATCGACAAGAGTTTTATTTGTTCCTTGAAGTTGCTTATTTAATATAGTTAGTTTTTCAAAGATATCGGCTAAATAACTCACAAATGCTTTACCATCTATTGTTAACAGATACTTCATTTCAGGTTTGTCGCTTAAAAAATCACTAAGAGTATCAAACAGTTCCATAAATCTTTTCAAACAGTTTTCTTTAGATAGCCATCTTACTTCAGTATGAAGTAAAAGTCTCACATGGTCTTCATTTTGTTCTTCACAAAATAGCTTGAAAAGACGCTCACATTTGGCACTAGCTTTAATAGCATTAACACACTTTATTACTGTATGTAATATTTCATTCAGAACAGGCGAGATGTTTTTAGCTACCAAGTTTTCCCTATGAATAACACAATGCACAAGAATCATTTCTGGATTCGCATCTTTCATCAATTTTAAGCAGCCATTTTTCTTGCCCATCATATTGGGAGCACCATCTGCAGCACAAGATGTTATATTTTTCATTGGTATATCATTGACATCTAAGTAGTTTTTTAGCTTATTATATATATCTTTGGAGGTAGTGGTGCTTTCTAATCTTTTACAGAACAATATTTCTTCAGCAAAATGTCCTTTATCAATATAGCTTACGTAAGTTATCAATACTGCCTCACTGTCTCTCAAAGTTGATTCATCCATTTGCAAGGAGAGTTTTCTTGTTTTCAGCTTTTCAATAAGTTGTTTTTCAATATCCTCACTCATTTCATCTATTCTTCTGCTAACAGTATTGTCACTGAGTGGCATAGCTTTTACCTCTTTGTCATCTTTTTCAAGAACCGTTTTAAGAAATGCTGATATTGATGGTTTTATTAAATCTCTCCTATAGTGTGATTTTCTCCAGTTTTAGTGATGAATAAAGAAATTTGATAACTAGCCTCAAGAACATGATTATTAGTTGAAGTATGAGCAGTAAATAGAGACTTTAATGTTGTTCTTTTTTCAAAAATTTTCTTTAAAGTTTTAAAGTAACTCAAATCTGAATTAATATGAGCACTATGTTTCGCCTTCAAATGCGCCTCAAGACGACCTCGTTTCATTGATTCGTTGGTCAAGCATTGCTGGCATAAAAGACAAAAAGGAATCCACTCATCATGAACAGCAGGTATGAACTCAAATTTTAAATATTCCTCCGAATTTGACGAGTTTTTTTCTTGCTTGCACCACTCATTTTACTATGGGCTATAAGAAATAAAAATAAGATCAATTAAAAACTAATATTAAAATATGTGTTAAAATATATTCAATGTGACATAGAGTAAACGTATACTAAAAATTCATATTTATTTAAATGTATATAACACATTTACTACACTACCACCGCAAATCAAAAGGTATCTATATTTTTTCCACTTGACAAAATTTTCTGGAAAGTTATTCTTCTAAAATTAAAATTGTCGTGCATGCACTATTATAGCCCCAATAATATTTATAAAATATTAGTGCTTTCTAGCCCCGATGCAAGAAGTACTTAATAAAGAGTTTAATATTGATAAAAATAAAATCAAATACTTACCAATTATATCTATACAATATATATATGTATATTTATTAAATCAACGAGCTTTTACAACAGTTTTGACTGACATTTATTTCAAATTAACACCAACTGAATGTTGTGAAACACTACAGAAGTTTTGATGGGCCAATTAGGTGAGAATAACTGTGTTGTTTAGCAAGTTTTTAAAACGTCCTGGGTTCCCCGCGGCAGATGGCACGCTCCGCGGTGAACCCAGGATGAAGTTTACTTGACGACGCCAATCACCCAGTTGATATTTTGGTCTCGTCAAATGAAATTATACTTAATAATTATTTACTGCAATTATTTAAGAATTGCATTTTTTGTTAAATTTGGCACAGATATCTAGCATTGCATTTAAATGGCCCGGGTGAAAGAGTTAAAGTTGTGTCGAGTCCATTTTCAAATTGCCCCCCTTAACTATCGAATTGCCCCCCTGTGGGGCGTGGGCCCCAGGTTGGGAAACACCGCTCTAAAACAAAGATTATAACAAGGGACAAAAAAGAGCAATTCGTAATGATAAAAAGATTAATCTAATGAGAATATACAACCCTTGTAAATATCTACACACCCAAGTAGGAGCAGCTAATTATATAAAGCAAATATATATAGTCATAAAAGAAGAGATTGAAAATAATATAGTAGTAGTAGGGAATTTAACACCCTATTGACATCAGTGGATAGATATTTAGATAGAAAGTCAAGGACAAAGGGGCTTTAAATGACACATTAGACCAGATGAACTTAATTAATATTTTTAGAGAACTTAACCACAAGGTGGCAGAATATATATTCTTTTCAAGTGCACACAGAACATTTTCCAGAATAAAATACATGTTAGGTCACAAAACAAGTCTCAATGCATTTATGAAGACTGAGATAATATCATCATCTCTAATCACAATGGTATGAAACTAAAAATAAATTACAGGAAACAAATTAAAAAATACACAAACAAATGGAGTTTAAACAACATGGTACCAAACAAGAAATAGGATAACAATGAGATCAAGAAAAAAATCAAGATACATTGAAACAAATAAAAATGAAAACACAATGACCAAAATTTATGGAACACAACCAAAGCAGTTATAATAAGAAAATTCATAGCAATATAGACCTATCTCAAAAACCAGAAAAACCCTAAAATAAATCATCTAATTTTACACCTAAAGAAATTAGAATAAGAACAACAAAGTCCAAGTTGAATAGAAGGATGGCAATAATAAGGCAATTAAAAGATTAAAACAAAAATAGGCTCTGGCCAGTTGGTTCAGTGGTAGAGCACTGGCTGAGCATGTGGATGTCCCAGGTTCCATTCCCAGTTACGGCACACAGGAGAAGTGACTGTCTGCTTCTCTGCCACTTCCCCTCATTCTTCTCTCTCTCTCCCCCTCCCACATCCATGGCTTGATGGATTCAAGCACATTGGCCCCAGATACTGGGGATGGCTATGTGTAGCCTCCACCTCAAGCACTATAAAGAGCTCAGTTGTGAACATGGACCCAGATACATAAAGCATCAGCCCCAGATGGGGTTGCCAGGTGGATCCCAGTCAGATTCATGCTGGAGTCTGTCTCTGTATCTGCCCTGTTCTCACTTGGGAAACAACAACAACAAAAATAAATAAAATAAAGTGAAAGAGCAATAGAAAATGTCAATGAAATCAAGAGCTAGTTCTTTGAATAGATGAATAAAAAAAAATAAACCTTTACCCAGACTCATCAAGAAAAAAATAAAGAGGACTTAATTAAAATCAAGTGAAAGAAAAGTGACAACCAACACCATAAAAATACTAACAGCAATTATATGTCAACTGAAGAACCTGAACAATATAGATGAATTACTGCAAATATACATTTTTCCAAGAATGAATCAACAAGAAACCAAAATTCCAAGTGGACCATTAACTACTAACAAAATTAAATGAGTAATTTAAAAACTCTCCCAAAAAACAGAAGTCCTGGACCATATAGCTTCACAGGGAGTTTCTACCAATCAAAGAAGAATTAATAGCTATATTTCCCAGATTATTCCAAAAAATTAAAGAGAATTTTTGAAGCCAGCATTACCCTGATAACAGAACCATAAAAAGGTATTACAAAAGAAGAAAAATGTAGGCCAATATCACTCATGAATATAGATGAAAAAATCCATAACAAAATATTAACAAACTAAATCAGCAACACATTATACAAATCATACACCATGATCAAGTGGGATTTATTCCTGCAATGCAAGGTTAGTTTAATATCCACAAATCAATTTATCTGATATACCACATAAACAAACAAAAAAGAACAATTTTTATATAATCATATTAATTAGTGCAGAAAAAACATTTGACAAAATCCAATATTCATAAAAACTCAGCTAAGTGGAAGTACAGGGAACATAGTTCAACATAATAAAGGCCATATATCACAAAACCATAGCTAACATCATATTTAATGTTAAAAAGGTGGAAGATTTTTCCTTAAAATCAGATACAAGACAAGGGTGCTCACTTTCACCATTTTTTTAAAACATAGATTGTCCCAATCAAAACAGTAAAGAAAAAAATAAATAAAAGTCTTTCAATTTGGAAAAGAAGAAGTAAAACTGTAATTTTATTAGCAGATGAGGTTATATCATATACAGAGAATACTAAAAATTCCACAAAAAGCTATTATAACAAATAAGTTCAGTAAAGAAGCATAATACAACATTAATAATAAAAAATCAGTTACACATTTATGCACCAATAACAAACTATCAGAAAATTAAGAAAATAATTCCATTTACAATTACATCAAAAGCATAAAATACCCAAGAATAAATTTAATGAAGGATATAAAAGATCTGTACTCTGAAAACTATAAGACATTGAAGAAGATACAAATAAAAGATTATATTGTACTCACTGGAGGAAGAATTAACATTGTTAAAAGGTCCACACATCTAAAGTAATCTACAGATTCAATGTAATCCTCATTAAAATACCAGTGTAATTTTTTTCAGGATTAGAACAAGTGATTCTAAACAGTATATGAAACTACAAAATACCCAGAATAGCCATAGCAATCTTGAGGAAGAAGAATAAAGTTGAAAGCATCATGCTATTTGATATCAAACTATACTACAAGGGTTTAGTAATCATAACGGCATGGTACTGGCATAAAAACAGAGACATAGGTTTATGTAACAGAAGCGAAAGCCCAGAAATAAGCACATGGCTATATGGTAATTAATTTATGACAAGGGAGGCAAGATTATACAATGGATTAAAGACAGTCTCTTCAGAAAATGATATTGGAAAAAAACTGGACAGATACATGCAAAAAAAGAAAAGAAAAGAAAAAGAAATTGACTACTTTTTAACAGTATGTACAAAGATAAAATGGATTAGACTTAAATGTAGACTTGAAACTATAAAATTTCTAGAAGAGAACATGCAGTAAACTCTTTGCCATTGTACTTACTATATTCTTTTGGATATGTCTCCTCAGGCAAAAAAAACAAACACACACAAAAAAATGACAAATAGCATTAAAACAAACTAAAAAGTCTAGCAGAGTGAAAAAAATTATTAAAAAATGAAAAGGCAATTTACTGAAACAAAGAAGATATTTGCCCATGATATATCTAATGAAGGGGTAATATGCAAAATATATAAGGAACTCATACAACTTAATACCAAAAAATTTCCAAAAATTTGATTAAAAATGAGCAAAGAATCTAAATAGACATTTCTTCAAAGAAGACATACAGATGGTCAACAGAAATGAAATATGCTAAACATCACTAATCATTCGGGAAATGCAAATATAAACCACAATGAGATACCACCTCACACATAATAGTTATCATTGATAAATCAAAAAACAAATGTTGGAAAGATATGGGCAATAGAGAATTCTTATGCACCTTTGGTAGGATAGTTACCTAGTGTAGCCACATGGAAAACAGTCTATGAAAATTCCTCAAAAAAGTAAAAACATAACTACCATATGACTCAGAAAGTCTACTTCTGGATATTTATCTAAAGAAATCCAAAACACTAATCTGAAAATATATATGCACCCCTTTGTTGACTGCAGCATTATTTGCAGTAGATGAATTGATAAAAAAGATGGACTTATGTATGTACAATAGATATTTACTCAGCTATAAAAAGAATAAAATCTTACCATTGGTGACAATACCATGTGATTTCACTTGTATGTGGAATCTAAAAAACAAAATAAATAAGCAAACAAAACAGAAACAAACTGATAAATACAGAGAACAAATTGATATTAGGAGATCAAAGGAGAGTTGGCAGAATGGGTAATAAAGGTGGAAAGAATTAAGAAGTACAAAATGCCAGTTATAAAAATAGACATGAGCATGAAAAATACAGTAAAGGGAATATAGTCAATAATATTGTAATATGTGTGTTTTCAGATAAATATTAGATTGCTACATAAGGTATATAAATATCTAATCACTATGTTGTATAGCCAAAGCTAATATAATACTGTATATCAACTATAATTTAAAAATAAACTTAAAAAGATTTAAAACAGCAAATTTTCTTAATTTTGATGAAATACAAATTATCTTTTTTTCTTTATTCATTTTAGAGAGAGAAGAGAGAAGAAAGGAGAGGGAGAAAAGGAAGGAGGGAGGAGAGGAAGGGAGGGGAGGGAGGGACAAAAACGGGGAGGAGCAGGAAGTATTTGTCTTGACCAGACAAACCCAGAGTTTCAAATCAGCAACCTCAGTGTTCTAGGTCAGCATTTTATCCACTGCACCACCACAGGCCAGGCTTTTTTTTTTTCTTTTTTGATTTTAGTGTTGTATATTAGAAACTACTGCTTAACCCAATTTTACAAAAATTTTTCTCCTATATATCTTTTTAAAAGTTTTATAGTTTCAAATTTACATTGCAGTCTATGCTCCACTTTGATTTAATTTTTGTATGTGATATATGCTATATTACCCTGAATATCTAATATTATGTTCTAAACACTATACTTTATGTCACAACATGATGAACAAATTTGGGGACATAGGAATATAGGAAGGTAAAAATAATATATGACAGCATCATGATAGAAAAAATGTAATATGTTTAACTGATGATTTATCTGTTGGATAAATAAATAAGGGCACTGAATAAAGTGCTTAAATTCAGGTTGTGTAAAACATAGGTTGATAGGAGAAACAAGTATGAATAAAATGAATTAGCAATTTTTGTTATCTTAAGAGAAATAATAATAAACTATTTTATATAACATATATTATTGTGCCACTTTATTTGCATACTATACAGGGTCATTCACAGCCTGTTCTCACCTTTTTTTCCAACTGTGATTTCCAACAAAATTCTTCATGAATTCTAAATTTCATTCATCCTCCATGGAGTCAGTTTTTCTTTAGCATGGTGTACATTTTCATTAAACATCAATTATTGAAAGATGTGAACAGATGTCATTCTCTTTATTATTTTCTAATCATCAAAGTTTCAATCTTACTCCATTGTGAAAGACTTCTGTCCTCATGTAAATCACTCTTCTCTAGTCAATGTGAGTTGATACCTCTCTACTTGAGCACATTGAGCTCACCTCTGGTACAACACTCCAGTTACATAAGGGTTTAACTTCCCTACACCACACTAAACCGTGAATACTTTTCAAGTGGAGGGTCATATATTGTTCTCCATTCTTTAACAGAAAACATGACAGACAAGAGCTCATTAAGAAAGAAAAAGAAAAGTAAGGAGATTTTCAAAACCAGATCATGAACAATTGAATAGACCAAGTAACACTGTAAAAAATTCCAAGGGTGGGTTTGGTTACCTGAAGTTCTCTATGTGTGGAAGTGGAATCAGATAGCATAGATACAGACATCTGTATTAGAGGTGCTAGATATATTTCAGGTCACTATAATGAGGCACTTATTTTTATACAGTTAAAGTTTGCTGAAGTAATAATATATTCAAGAGTTTATTCCTGTCAACAGGGTGTTTGTTCAATATATGTTCTATAACTAGTTGGCAGGAATGTTACAGCTGAAATTACAGCATTTGGTGAGTTTAGAAGAAAGTCTATCTATAAAAATCTGTGGTTATTTAAGTTTGGAAAACTTAACTCTTTATTCAGACTTTGTCCAAGACTTAAGAGATGTTTCACAATGTCCTTTCCTTTTCTTTCCTTCCCTTCTTTTCCCTTTTCCTTTTCCCATTTTCCCTTTCCCTGTCTTTATTTTCTCCTTTGCTTGTCATTAGATTTCATTTCACTGCCATTACAAGGACCTAAAGAAAAGATTTTTAATAAGTAAATCAGAAAAAAAACTAAGAACTACATGAATCCATACATAGAAGGGACATAAAAATGAGACTCAGAGACATGAACAAGAATGTGATGGCAACAGGGGTGGGGGGTGGGGGGAGGGGGAATGGGGTGAAGAAGGAGAGAGGGGTTGGGGGAGGGGAGGGGCACAAAGAAAACCAGATAGAAGGTGACAGAAGACAATTTAACTTTGGGGGAGGGGTATACAGCACAATCAAATGTCAAAATAATCTAGAGATGTTTTCTCTCAACATATGTACCCTGATTTATCAATGTCACTGCATTAAATCTAATAAATAAATTTAAAAAAAGAAAAGATTTCTAGTAATTAATGCAGTTCAACATTATAAAATTTTTTATTCAGAAAATTAAATTTAATGAGGTGACAATTGATCAATAAGAATACATGGGTTTTAGGTAAACATTTCTATAACATTTGAACTGGTGATTGTGTTGTGTACCCATCACCCTTTTAACAGGCATTTCTGCATCCAGTCATGTCTTTTCTAATTTAGTTACAACAGAGAGATGTCTTAAGGACTTTTTCTGCAACATTATACCCTGCTCAAAACCTTCAGTGATTATCCTTTAACTACTGAATCACGGTCAATGACTAAGAGTTATTAATCATGTTAATTACTCCCACTATCCATTCTCATTCATCTTATTTCATCTTCACAACAATCCTATGAGGTATGAGTTATACCTTTATTTTACACCCAGTTAAAAATGCCCAAGGTCATTTAAGTAATAAGTTATAAAGATAGGAATCCTGGTTTGATTCTAAAAATCAAACATCCTCTGCTTTCTCTCCAAGAACCTTATTCTGGCTCTCAAAAACTTTCTTTTATTCCAACTATTTACCCACCTTGATTCCTCATTGGTTATTGTTCTATATTAAGTAAATTTAGATGAGTCAATCTGTTCACTATTCCCCTAGTATATTTCATATATTCTTCATATAATAGGATACCTTTTCTAGCTTTAGTTTCCTTTTCTGAAAAATAAGTATAATAATATACTTACTTCATAGGGCTCTTGAAAAGCTTATACAGTGTGTCCGTAAAGTCATGGTGCACTTTTGACCGGTCACAGAAAAGCAACAAAAGATGATAGAAATGTGAAATCTACACCAAATAAAAGGAAAACTCTCCTAGTTTCATACCAATTCAGTGCAGTTCGATGTGGGCTCACATACAGATTTTTTAGGGCTCCTTAGGTAGCTACCCTGTATAGCCTCTACAGACTCGTCACTGACTGATGGCCTACCAGAACGGGGTTTCTCCACCAAACTGCCTGTTTCCTTCAACTGCTTATCCCACCGAGTAATGTTATTCCTATGTGGGGCCCTTTGTTATAAATGCGCCGATATTCACGTTGCACTTTGGTCATGGATTCGAATTTAGCAAGCCACAGAACACACTGAACTTTCCTCTGTACCGTCCACATCTCCACTGGCATGGCCGTGGGCTGCTCCGCTGTATACACAGTGTTACATCATCATCTGCGCATGTGCACATGCTGCCACATCATCCTACAGAAACTGGGAGGGTTTTCCTTTTATTTGGTGCAGATTTCACATTTCTATTGTCTTTTGTTGCTTTCCTGTGACCGGTCAAAAGTGCACCATGACTTTACAGACACACTGTATAAAATCTTTTGTAGAGGCCAAGCAAATGGTAAGTTTCCAGTAAAGATTAGCTGTTATTTAATTGTTACAATGCTATAATTATTATTGTGACATATCCCAGTAACAATTCACAAATAGGGAATGCATGTAAATATGTTTTAGAAATATTAAAATTAAAAAGGTGACATACAAATTCATATTTGAACCAGGAAGGTGTTCATAAATGCGTTGTCATCCTCCTTTGAAGAGGATCCCTGCACTCACTGCTGAACTATCAGGCATAGGTACCCTCTACAAAAAATCCTTTGAGTGGCATTTATTTAAGTTAGCCTACAATAAAAGGCTGTTCTAATATATTTATTTCTTAATATAATATTAGCTTAACTTGGTAGTCAATTCATAATATTGTGCATTAAATTGTAACTAAAACCTCAATTCAGAGATAATTTGGCATTCCTTCTATTTAGTTATAAGGCATAGTAAAACAAAATTGATAAACTTTAATATGAAAACAAATGGCAAAAGGGTTTTAGAAATAATTTTAAAATGTTTACCAAATACATATTCTGAATTGAATAATATAACAGAGTTATCTTTAGCTTTTGGGGATAAAATGAAAGAGAAAAACATAAATTTTAGAAGAAGGTTTATATCCTTTAGTCTTTTATATTATCACCATTATGAGGCTTAAAACATGAAGCATTGCTATAAATAACAGAAAACATAAAGATATAGCAAGTAGTTACAAAATGCAATGAAGCAAGATGTTGAGATAAAATTGGCTGGAGACTAAAGTGGGAAGGATAAAAAACAAAAAAAAATCAGGCCTTAGAAAATGCAATCAGAAGGCTATCAAATTTCACTGATATCTCAATGCAGCTCGTAGATTGATGGGTGCTACCAACAATATATCAGTGAAAATGTTTATGGTGATGCTGGGTATGTTTGTATCAGTATATGAGAGAATGTCCACCTTGGGTGGACAGACTCAATTCTAAGAAACATTCATCAAGTTAAGCTATTTCCATTTGGGTTGACAGTAAATTTTTCCTGTGAGAACAAAATAGATGATACAAGCTTTTTTTTTTTTTTTTTTTTTTTTTTTACTCTTTCTATTTCAGTGATGTGCGCATGACACAAAATATTTTAGATAAAAATGTTCTTGAATTCTTGAATTTGGTGAATGAAAATATAGGAAGTAGATTTCTATTCAGTCTGAGTTTTTAATAATACACAGGATTACATATTAAAAAATAGTAAGAAGTAGCGGAAAATAAATGATATTTAAAACACTTGAAATTTACTCAATTATTCCACAAAGTTTTAATTATCTTGTGAGTCAAGTCACGTGCAATAGATAATTCTGAAGATAATTTTCAAGTAACAATGAAATTAAGATAAATCACATATTAGTTTATTCCACCAACTTGTTTAATTCCAGTTTTACCAAACTAAAGATATCAAGTATAAAAATATATAGTCAGAATACTGTATATAATTTAGATATACCAAGCTATGTTTGTAGCATTCTATTTTAAGTTTATGGCCACTTAAATTTGAACACATTCTGAAGTTTCTACAAATTTTACTCACCCACACCACACTATGTTTTTGTCATTATTTTTTACTTTTTTTGTATATGTGTGCTTATGTGTATTCTTTAATTTATTGTTGTAATTACACATGATCTCCATACTTTGTCTTTTATTCTTTGTACTAGCCTTGTAGTTGGTTGATTCTCTTCTTTTACTGAGTTTGTCTTTATTAGTAAAAATTTCTTTGTATTTATTACTTGTATTTTTCATCTTTCCTTTTTTAATTAACAAAGTTCTTTTAACATTTCTTGTACTACTGGCTTAGTGGTAATGAACTTACTTAGCTTTTTCTTGTTTATAAAACTCTATCTCATCTTTAATTCTATATCATAACCTACTGGGTAGAGTAATCTTGGTTGTAAGTCATTGCCTTTTATCACTTTGAATATTTTGTGTCATTTACTGTTTGCCTGCAAAGTTTCTATTGAGAAATCAGCTGATAGTCTTATGGAAGCTCTGTTGTACATAACTAACTGCTTTTCTCTTGCTTTTTTAAAGATTCTCTCTTTGTCTTAAAACTTGGACATTTTAATTATAATGTGTCTTGATATAGTTATCTTTGGGTTCATTTTGTTTGACAAATGATAAGTTGGACTTCAAAATTAAGAAATTTCATTTTTCAGAAAGCACACATACAAGCCAAAGATTTGAAGAAAAATATTTATAAATTATATTTCAAATAAAAGGCTTGTATACAGGAAACAAAATATAATAAATGGGCAAGAGATTTTAAAAGACATTTCACTAAAGAAACACATGAAAAATTATCACTTGAATAGGTGCTCCACATTATTAACCACTAGAATAATGCAAGGTAAAACTACATGAGCTATCACTATACTTCTATTAGAATAGCCAAAATTAAAAAGACTGACAATACCAATTGTTGAGGATATAGAATAACTGGAACACACACTACTGGTGGAAATGTAAAGTCAGAGAAGGACACAAGGTTACAGTGGACTAGATAGATGTGAAACTCACCTCCTTCCAAGACAAAAAAGAAATTACAAGTGAAATATAGAAGATTCAACCTGTATAGCCAACTGAGGGCTAGCTGAAGAGAAGTCTTATAACAAAGGGTTTACAGAAGACACATCAAATCTGGTAGGAAGGGCAGAGATGCAAAAATATCTAGCCTTGCTTCAAAAGGCAATGGCAGCGATTCTGAAGAAATAGCTCAGCTAAAATGTTCCATTAGAGAAGTGTGGGGTCTCAATCCCAAGCTCTCAACCAGAAGCATCAGAACTGATAAGAGGTGCCCTCATAACATCTGGCTATAAAAATTAGTGGAGATTCTGTACACCAGGGAGAGAAGGGAGTAAGCTAGGACACAGGTGTCTTCTTAAAGGAACAATTCACAAAATCACCTTCACAGCCACTCACTCTAGACCATGGTGGAGAGAAGACAGAACAGACTAGAGTCATGTGAGGAGACACTGGGATTTATCTCTGTGGAGAGAGCTAAAGGGACAACTGCCAGGATCCCTGAGCTGAGTTCTTCTCCCACACCACAGATGCCATATTTTTTGTCAGGAGCAGTACCTTTCACAGGACATAACTTTAGTGGAATGCAACAGCCCACCCTCTGGACTCCCAGTAGTGACCCCTGTCAAACTTGCATACTGCTGAGGAGCCAGCTGCCTGGGCCATGGTGTAGAGGTCTGGACAGAATTAGGAGGTGTCAGTAAGTGAGTTGTGTTTCTTTGGGGTGAGGGTCATTCTCCCACTATCCCATAAACCTCACTGGAGCCTCCCTCTCACAGGAGACCTGCTAGCCCCACATTCTAGGCCCCCAGTGGCTCCATTCTCTCAACTCCTGGTAGCTTCACCCTGCTCAGATCTGGAAAAAATCAGGGGCAGACTGACTTTTGTATTTCTGGATTAGAGGCCACCCCTTCCACCTTCCTCTAAGCCTGCCCATCACCTCCCTGTCATGGGAGATCCACTAGCCCCACCCTATCAAATCTTGGTGCTTCTACTCTGCTGAGATCAGACTCTAGACAGAACCTGGGACAGACCAAGCTGTGTGGCTTTGGAAGGGGGTATTTTTCCCTCACACAATAGATACGCAGAGCCTTCCTTGCACATGGACAAGTCTTGGTCTGTTTGGGCCTGATAGACCCTGTTGACCTCACCCTGATAACTTCCTGCTCCACTACAAAGGTGTGTATGTATCTAAAGTGTGGAAGCTAGACTTGGTATAACCTGGGACATTTGCTGAGTGGCCTCAGACCCAGTACTGACACTATGTGTGAACCTGAATCAATCTGATGAACACCACACAACCCTACCTGATGACTCCTTGAGAACCTATCTTATGCAATTCAACTATCACCAGAGGCTCTTTCAATGACTGAACCTAGCAGGCAGCCAACAGGCAAACACAGGTCTCTGAGTGCCTTGGGACCTTGCTGACCTGACCCCCGGTCTGGTGTGCAGCTTAATGATTCCCATGTACACATAGGCAGAAAAAAAAGGCAGGTACAAACTGTGAATCACTTTGTTGTAGCAAACAGGTTTCCCAGGTCCAGTCACAGGCAGCATTGATATTGGATGCAACAAAGTCCCTCCCTAGAAGTGTCAGAACCAACACATCCAGAAGCCAGTTTCAGACAACATCAGAGCAGAATCCAATGATCTTTATAAGAAGCATATTCAAAGGGAGCTCTTGGTAGGCCCTGGGCTTTGCTGAGGTGAATTACGCTTCATGTGGTCAGCACTTGTACAGAAGCTTGTGCACTGCAGTATGGGTTGATTCTTACAGTCTGTCAGACTGAGGGCTGACCCCACACATAAATGGGCATCAGAAATCAAGACTCAGTTACAACAGGAGGGTCCATATTACCCACCAAGGGACATTCCTAAAGCACTAGGCTCAGATGATCAAAAAGACTGCATCACTTGATCATACAGGACACCTATTACATAAGGCTACCTTACCAAGACTGGAAGTCATAACATATCTACCTAATACATAAAAAAATACAAAGAGCCAGCCAAAATGGGGAGACAAAGAAACATGCTCTAAATAAAAAATAAAATAAATCTCTAGAAGAGCTAAATTAAATGGAGACAAGCAATTTATCAGATAGAGTTCAAAAATTTTGCTTTAAAGATGCTCAAGGATCTTAGTGAGAAATAAAACAAAATGAAAAGATATAGAAACCATAAAAACAAACCAACCATAGATTAAAAAATAAAATATCTGAAATGAAGGATACACTATAAGAAATAACAAGTAGGTTGGATGAAGCAGAAGATTGAATAAGTGATTTAGAGGACAAGGTAGCAGAAAATACCCAATCAGAGCATCAGAAAGAAAAAATAATTTTAAACATTGGGAATTTTAGGGACTTATGGGAAAAAATTAAACATAACATCTGTACTATAAGGGTACCAGAAATAAAAGGAGGAGAGCAACAGATTGAGAACCTATTTGAAGAAATAATAACTGAAAACTTTTCTGTCCTGGTGAAGGAAAAAGACACACAAGCCCAAAAAGTGCAGAGTTCTAAACAAGATGAACCCAAAGAGAGTGACATTAAGATACATTATAATTAAAATGGCAAAGGTTAAAGAGAAAGACAGGCTTTAAAAGCAGTAAGAGAAAAGCAGTTAGTTAACTCCAAGAAAGCTTCCATAAGACTGCCAACTGATTTCTCAACAGAAACTTTGCAGGCCAGCAGGTATTGGTAACAAATACTCAAAGTGATGAAAAGAAAGGCCCTACAACCAAGACTATTTTACCCAGCAAGGAAAGAATTTAAAATTGAAGGATAAATAAACAGCTTCCCAGAAAGAAAAATATAAAGGACTTTTATACCACCATACCAGTATCAAAAGAAATGTTAAAGAATCAAAGGAAAAGAAGAGGAGGAGGAGGAGGAGGAGGAGAAAACAAAAAAGAAAACAGAAGAAAAAGGAACAGAAGAGAAACTTGAGAAACATAGTTAAAAGAATAAAATAGCAAGAAATATGTACCTATTAATAATCACTTTAAAAGTAAATGGCTTAAGGCCCTGGCCAGTTGGCTCAGTGGTAGAGCATTGGCCTGGCGTGCAGAAGTTCTGGGTTCGATTCCCAGCCAGGGCACACAGGAGAAGCGCCCATCTGCTTCTCCACCCCTCCCCCTCTCCTTCCTCTCTGTCTCTCTCTTCCCCTCCCGCAGCCGAGGCTCCATTGGAGCAAAAGATGGCCCGGGCGCTGGGGATGGCTCCTTGGCCTCTGCCCCAGGTGCTAGAGTGGCTCTGGTCTCAACAGAGCGATGCCCTGGAGGGGCAGAGCATCACCCCCTGGTGGGCAGAGCATCACCCCCTGGTGGGCGTGCCGGGTGGATCCCAGTCGGGCGCATGCGGGAGTCTGTCTGCTGTCTCTCCCTGTTTCCGGCTTCTAAAAAATACAGGGAAAAAAAAAAAAAAAAAAAAAAAAAAGAAAATGGCTTAAATGATCCAATCAAAAACATAAGGTAATTGAAGGGACTAAAAAAACAAGATTAATATATATGCTGTGTACAAGACACCCACCTCAGAAAAAGATACATACAGAGTAAAAGTGAAGGAATGGAAAAGGGTATTTCATGCAAATGGAAAGGAAAAAAAAAGCTAGGATAGCAATGCTTATATATGACAAAATAGAATTTTAAAGAAGGGCTATAGTCAAAGACAAAGAAAGACATTACATAAAGATGAAGGGAGTAATCTAATAAGAGAACATAACTCTTGTAAATATTAATACACCTATCATAGGAGCACCTATATATGTAAAGCAAATCCTGAAGAGAATATATGCATCCATTGCAATGTTATTTAACCAAGATTTGAAAGTAGCCCAAGTATCTATCAGTAGATGAGTAGATAAAAAATGCTGTAGTATGTTTATGCAATGGAATACTAATGGGCCTTTAAAAAGAAGGAAATCTTACCCTTGTGACAGTGTGGATGAATCAGGAGCGTATTATACAAGTGGAATAAGCCACTCAGAGAAAGACAAGTACCATATGATTTTAATTGTATGTGGAATCTACTAAATAAAATGATCTAACAAAATATATTGAAACAGACTTATATAGAGAGAGAACAGACTGACAATTGTTAGAGGGGATGGGGATTGGTGGCTGGATGAAAATGATGAAAGGATTTAAAAAAATAAAAACCTCGTAGACACAGACAACAGTGTAGTGAATACCAGAGGAAAGGGTGGTTAGAAGAGGTGGAAGTAGTTTTAGGGGGAGATCAATGGTCATGGAAGGAGACTTGACTTGGGGTGGCGAGCACACAACATAATATACAAATGATGTATTATAGAATCCTGAAACCTGTATAATTTTATTAACTAATGCCAACCTATTAAGTTAATTAAAAGTAAATAAATAAGTAAATAAAAAGGAAAGGCTGAGGAATAAGAAAAAATATGTGTAAAATGGCACAACCACTTAGGAAAGTAATTCAGCTGTTATAAAATTCAGCGTATATTTATCATATATCCCAGGTATATCAATATATGCAGAGGAAGAACAGCAAGTCAGTGATGAACACTATTACCCAAAGATTTGAGACTGTATAACTATGTTTAAGAAAAGTTAAGGTGTTTGCTGAAAAAAGAGTTATTGTGTTTTGTATTAACTAGTGTTCATTTTCTAGGTTGAGAATTCAAGTGTTCTGTAAAGGAGTAGCTCACTTTGGAATAAGATTTCTTCTGATATTATTTTAAATTTGAAGAAAGGTACTTGAAAACACAGAACCATTACAACAGGCAAGAATGCTAAAAAGCAATTGAAAACATGTGTCTGTGGTTACTGATAGTATCTTGGTCAGATATCTTAAATATGATACTGAAAGGAGCTTTGTAGTCCTTCAGAGAAACTCATTTTCTGACAGAAGTTTGAAAGCATTTCTGGCATTAAAAATAATCAATAAAAAAAAAGGCAAGAAGGATGAGTTGCAAACTTTCATTAAAAATCCTGTATATTCAATAGAATGCCTCTTTGCAACCTTTCAGTGAGACAGGTCTTCTTTAATTTGAACTAAAATAGCCTGTGTTCTATATTTCCTAGTTTGGCTAGCATAAAGATCACAGATTTACTGTGAGACAACTTAGTACCACTTACATATTACCCTAAATTTACATTTGGCCTAAATCCTTTCTCAGAAATGATGAGAGACATGCCCGTAAAAATGGAACTTTGCTGCTTCTATCATATTCTACTTACAAAGTTAAAAAAAAAATTATAAAATAAATTGTGCTTAAGGAGACCACTGAACTCATCAAATTATGTTTCTTTAAAATAAGTAATTTTACTCCAACCAGCCCTGAACTGCTTTCTATGTGACCTTGTGGTGTTTCCTGAATAGTATTTCCTAGCAGACACATACAACAATATACAAATGTGAGAATAAAATTATGTGAACTGCAATAGTGTTCAATTTGAATATTCAATGTCTTTTAAAAATGTCACACCAAGTTATCCTCCAAGTTTGCACTATAGTCACCATTATCACAGAGGAGTATTGAACCAGTAAATGTGTATTTATTGATCACTGTCAGGTGAAATGTACTTTGTTGCTGAAAGTTTGCTTACTTATAAAAAAATTACAATTAAAGAGGCAAGATATAATTCCATAAGAACTTTAATAACAATTAATGTTAGTACATCTCAACCAACAACAGACTAGTAGAAGAAGAGATCACGCTAAGCTAGAATGATTGATTAATTGATAATACCTCTATGAAATTATACAACAATACTAAAGACTCAAATCATCCCAGTAAGATTGCTTTAGTAACTCTGGTTTCTGTTCCTGTTACAGAGACCTTATTTGCTTTTCTGTCAACTACTAGATGTTCACCTTCCTCATATAGGCATCTCCACAATTGCTTCATAATGTACCCCAGTAAACATTCATAATAAATTCCAACTAATTCTCCCCATTTCTACATTTTAGATCACAAAATAAATCCAATGAGTCATGTATATCACTAGATCCAAGGCTAAAACATATGGGTGCAAGAAGAATGGCTAGAAAAGGCACCATAGAGTTAAGTATTGGGTTGGGGAATAAGTTTGTAGCGTTTTTACCGAAGACTTTTATTTAAACAAAAAACAATAATTATATCAATAAGTTAATCAATTATATATTCGCCGTTGCTGTTTACAACCTCTTCCCACCTCTCGACCAATTTGTTGATGCCGTTCCGCCAAAAATCGCCTGGTCTGGTGTCAAAGAAGTTGTTGAGCCAGTTTTTAAGGACCTCTTTGTTATCGAAGGTAACGCCCTTCATATGGTTTGACAGGGAGCAGAAAAGATGGTAATCTGTCGGTGCAAGGTCCGGAGAATACAGCAGTTGCTGAAGGACCTCCCATTCGAGCTTTTGGAGTGCGGCTTTGATGACTTGTGCAACATGGGGCCTGGCGTTGCCGTGAAGGAGTATGGTTTGACCATGTCGATCAGGTCTTTTCAGTCGAATAGCCTCATTCACGTGGTGTAGCTGGGCAATGTAGAGCTCCTTGTTGACCGTGGCATTCTTTTCGAGCATTTCCCAATTCTTCATCGAATTCAGAAGGCCTTCCGCTGCGGCATGTGTCATCGACGTCAAAGTCGCCATTTTTGAACTTTGCAAACCATTTCCGTGCTGTAGACTCGCCTATGATACCTTCTCCATACACGTCGCAAATGTCCCGGGCTGCTTCGGCAGCTTTTTGACCTCGATGAAAAGCAAAGAAGAGCAAGTGTCGAAAATGTTGATTTTTGCCTCCTGGGTATTCCATTTCTAAGCCCCAAAACTAATAAAAAATTAAATAACTCAAAAATACAATTAACATAGTCTTGTAGAGCAGAAAGAGTTTTATCGAATGAATATTTACCCTTTGCCAAACAGCAAACAAATCGTTGTAAAATAAAAGAAAATATAAAAACGCTATGAACTTATTCCCCAACCCACCTGTGAAGATTTAGCCCTGATCAGGCATCTGGTACACAAACCAGCTAACACCAATGTGCTGACCATTCCGTGAGTGATTAGTGAGCAATAAGGACTAGAAGCCAGGAAAAACACAAGTATGTGGGCAGAGCTACCATGATCTCCCTGAACTATCATCAGCACTTAAAGATCATGTGTGAAAAAGAATTCAACATATAGAATTAAGTTACATGCTTGATTCTGAGGTCTAAAGGGAAAGCAGATTAAGGAATGTAGGAGAACAGAGTTTGGAAGTATGCAGAAGGTACAGGATGAGTGTCAGGTAGAACCCAGAATATCTTAAGAATTCCACCAAAATGAAGGAAAAGACTGTTAGAAAGAGGTCTAAATCTGGCTAGAATATTACAATATGTGGAAGGTGGCAATTTTAAATAACATAGTAGGGAAATGCCCACTAGGGACTCTTATTTAAGCAAAGAATTGAAGAAATAGAGAATATCTCTTTCTCTTCTTTCTCCAGTGTTCTGATGAGGAAGAGGAAAATACATTGCATGATAATTATTACCATACTTGTATTACTTCTCCTACTCTAATACCAAATTCAGGATTTGATTTTGTATGGTAGACTTTCAGAAAAAATAATGACAGAGAAATTATGGTCTTCTCATGGAGGAAAGAAATTTTTGATACCAAATAGATCATGGACATAAAGATTTATCAGTAAACACTGCTGATATAGAATCAGAGAGAGCACCTTCATTTATTCATTTATTATTTTTTTATTGAACTCTACCACAATGTAGACATTGACAGATTCTGGGGAACAAAAAATTATGACCCATGTCTTCATAGAGCTTAGAGTCTATAAGGCTCAATCTACATGCTATAATAGAAACATAATTGCCTTCCAGGTCCACATAAATCAGTGGACTCTTGCAATAATAAAACTGAGATTAGAGAATAAGACTTAATAAGAAGGAGATACTAGGGTATGCAGATGCTTCCATACTAAAGTGGAATGGTCTAAGTAAGGAAAAATAGTAGAATGTTTAACAAAAGAAGACCTGATAGTAGCTACATACTGAATAGGAAGAGTGGCAGCTATAAGGCATAAGAGGTAGGTGAGCAGGGAAGAACAAGATCACAAGGGGGCCTGCGGATTACTTAAATATGTTGGTCTTTATATTGAGAGAAATGGGAAACATTTTTTTTTTTTGTATTTTTCTGAAGCTGGAAATGGGGATAGACAGACAGACTCCCGCATGCGCCCGACCGGTATCCATCCGGCACGCCCACCAGGGGGTGACACTCTTCCCACCAGGGGGCGATGCTCTGCCCCTCCGGGGCATTGCTCTGTCGCGACCAGAGCCACTCTAGTGCCTGGGGCAGAGGCCAAGGAGCCATCCCCAGTGCCCGGGCCATCTTTGCTCCAATAGAGCCTCGCTGCTGGAGGGGAAGAGAGAGACAGAGAGGAAGGAGAGGGGGAGGGGTGGAGAAGCAGATGGGCGCTTCTCCTGTGTGCCCTGGCCAGGAATCGAACCCGGGACTTCTGCCTGCCAGGCCGATGCTCTACCACTGAGCCAACTGGCCAGAGCCAAAATGGGAAACATTTTAAGAGAGAAAGGTTTTGAAGCAGGATAATGAAATGCACTCTAGGAAACTCACTGATTTATGCTTTTTAAGTTTCAATCTGGCAGCAGAGTTGAGAATATATTAGAGTAAGGCAAGAGTAGACATTGAGACATGGGTTAGGGGCCTGAGGTGAGAGTCTTTTAGACCAGTTCACAACAGTGGAAATGACAGAAGAGACTAGGACTTAGAAGCTGATTGGGTGTGAGCAATGACAAATAGAGTAAGGAGTGAATTTTAGGTTAATATCAGTACACGAGGAGATTGAGAAGACCATGCCATGATGCAGGATACACCAGAGTTAAAGCTGGTTTGGAGGATACTAAGAGAGGATGGAATAAGAGTGCCTCATTAAAGATGCCTCTGAGCTGATTGGGGATCAACCAAGCACAATCTGGGTTTGACAGAGTCTGGTTTATAAACACAGTTTCTGCTATTGCTAGATCTCATCCCCCATTTATTTTCCACACATCAGAAAAAATGATTGCTTTGAAATATAAGCAGAACATTTTTATGTCTGTTAAAATTCCTCCAATGAATTCCCATCTTCCTACAATGTCTCACATAATATGCATTCTCCACCTAGTGCCCAGCCTCTGCGCTGCTGCTGCAATTTCCTGCCACTCCCCACCTTGCTCACTTTCTTCTGACCTGGTGGTTTTCTTACTTGTCAGTGATTATATCAAGCAATTCCATTTTCTGCCTGAAAGGTTATCTTCCAGATATCCTCATAAATTACTTCATTAGTTTACTACTTTCAGAATAATGGCAGCATAAGAGATACTCTGGATCTCTCTCCTTGAAATTTCAATAAATTGAACAGCTACAACACAGCAAAGGAACCCTACCTGGGCTCACAGGCATGCATGAAAGATATGTGCACCGAATGGACTGAAGGTGGGACTGATTGAAAAGGGAGGTGGAAGATAAAATGCACTTGGGAATGGCTTTGGGGAGGAGAGAAGACAAACCTGGAGTCACTGGTTTGTTGTTGTTGTTGTTTTTTCCTCTGCTGGAGTATGAGGAGGAGAAAAGCTCAAGCTCTCTGGATTTTGTCTGAGGGGTATGGAGAAGGAAATCTGGAGTGACTTGGTTTCCTTCTGCCTGGAAGAGTTGTGAGACAGAGGGGCAGAAGGAAAGATAAACCAAAGTGGCCCGAGCACGAGATCATGGCCAGTGTTCTCATGGTCTGCCTACAGCCCAAAATTAGCAAAGACAGAGAAAACTAAAGTGAGCCTGCTAGACTCCCAGAACCTGCCACCTTACCTCACAGTATGGAAACTGGCAGAGACAAACCCCACAGCTAGCTCTCCAGAGCCACTCTGTCCCCTAAAGAACAGAGGTGCTCTATGTCTGATTCTCAGGTCTGTTGAGACATGAGAAGGAGTGCTTAGAAGCTTGAGGTCACCATTGTTAGAACTGTAAAGTTTCACACATGCCTCACCCACCAAAGCAACTGTGACCCCACCTACATCATTGGGAAAATAATTATCTCAGCAGACAACCCAAAAACTTCATAGAGCTAAAAGTTGTAATACAGTGACACCTACTGGAAGAATCCTCTCAAAACTAAAATTTATTTTGCCTTTTTCCCCTTTTTGCCTTTTCCCCTTCATATTCTTCTTCTTTTTCATTTTTGAATTTCACTTTTTAAAATTTTTATTCTTATTTTATGTGAGTGTTTTATTTTTTCCCTCTACTTTTGATCTTTTTTCCTGAGGCTTTTCCCCTTTACTTCTCATAATTTTTAAACTTTTTATATTTTCAAATTTTTAAATTTTATGTTTTTTATTTTTTAATTCTATTTATTTTTTTAATTTTTAATTTTTTAGTTGTTTCTTTGGTAGAGTTCTTAACAACACCACTCTCAAACACCATCAAGAAAGAAGAAATCAAATATCATGGTTACACAAGACAGAGACATATTTCAGAAAGAAAATAAAAAATCTCCAGAAAAAAATCTCAATCACATGGAAGCCTTGGAATTCAATGATAAAGAATTCAAAATTGAAGTTCTAAAAATACTCAATGAGATATGAGAAGACAACAATAGGCAACTTAATGAGCTCAGAAAACAAATTAATGTACAAAATGAATACCTCACTGAGAGATTTAAACTTTAAAAACAGAGTTGAAAAACTCAGTCCATGAATTGAGGTAGCAAGTTTAGGTAATAGAACAAACAGAGTAGAGAAAAGACTCGGTGACATGGAAGACAGGCAACTAGAGATGCTACAGAGAGAAGAGGAGAAAAGAGTCATGAACAGCAACAACAAAAAAACAACAACTGAGAGCTCTACAAGAATTGTCTGACTCTATCAGAAAGAGCTATATTATTGCAGCATTGTTTACAATAATAGCCAAGAACTGGAAACAGCCCAAGTGTCCATCAGTGGACGAGTGGATTAAAAGCTGTGGTACATACACACAATGGAATACTACGCGGCCATGAGGAAAAAGGAAACCTTACCTTCATAACAACATTTATGGACCTGGAAACTATTACACTAAGTGAAATAAGCAAGGCAGAGAAAGAAAAATACTATATGACCTCACTCATTTGAGGAATCCAATGAACAATGTAAATTGAGCAACAGAACAGAGGCAGAGGCAGGATAAAAGGGACCAGAGGGAAAGAGGTCAGAGGGAAAGTAGAAAAGAATATGGGATCAGAGAAGGGAAAAATATTAATGAATTATATATACATAACACAGCATTATAGAGAATAGGACAGCAAATCTTGGAGGGAAGGGGGAAAGGCAGTGGGGGGAGGGGGAAAAGGGGGAGCTGATTGGAATAAGGGGGTTAGGGGAGATATATTCAGTGGGACACTTGAATCCATGTAAACACAAATTAAAATAATAAATAAATAAATAAAATACAAACATCAAAGAAAAAATAATAATAAGTATATGAGAAGACCAAGAGAAGGAAAAGGGAATGGAGAGACTATTCAAACAAATAACTGATGAGAATTTCCCAAGCTTATAGAAAGAGTTAGAGCCTCGAATCCAAGAAGCAAACAGAATGCTGAGTTGCCTCAATCCAAACAATCCTACTCCAAGGCACATTGTAATAAAATTGACAAAAATCAAAGACAAAGAAAATATTCTCAAGGCAGCTAAGATAAAAAACATCACCTATAGAGGAAAGACCATTAAGGCATTATCAGACTTCTCAGCAGAAACTCTACAAACTAGAAGAAAACAAATGAAAACTACAAGTAAAATCTCCAATAAGGTCACAATAAAAACAAGAATAATGTGCCTGACCTGTGGTGGTGCAGTGGATAAAGCGTCAACCTGGAAATGCTGAGGTCGCCGGTTCGAAACCCTGGGCTTGCCTGGTCAAGGCACATATGGGAGTTGATGCTTCCAGCTCCTCCCCCCCTTCTCTCTCTCTCTCTCTCTCTCCCTCTGTCTCTCCCTCTCCTCTCTAAAAATGAATAAATAAATAAAAAAACAAGAATAATGTGCAATAATAATAACATAAAAGGGAGAAGGATAAAGATCTGTAGTACCAAAAGAAGATGGAGTACAGAAGCACTCATATGACAAAAGACTATTGTACATACGAACATTTTTGTTTAACCTAATGGTAACCGCCTACAAAAAAGCCACTACTAAAACAACTTAAAAAAGAAGAAAGAGAGAAAAGAAGTATGGAATACCACCAAACAAAAACAACAGACAGAAACAAAAAAAGAAAAGAACCAAATAAGACACAGAGCTACCAGAAAGCAAAACATGAAATAGCTATAGGAAATCCTCAAGTGTCAATAATCACCCTAAATGTCAGTGGACTGAACTCACCAATAAAGAGGCACAGAATAGCAGATTGGATAAAAAACACAAAACTCAACAATATGCTGCTTTCAAGAGACACTCTTAAGCTGCAAAGACAAAAGTAGATTCAAAGTAGATGGTTGGAAAACAATTCTCAAAGCAAATATTATTCAAAGAAAAGCAGGTGTAGCCATACTTATATCTGACAATGCTGACTTCAAGACAACAAAGGTAACCAGGGACAAAGATGCACATTGCATAATGATAAAGGGGACATAGTATCAAAAAGACAACACTTCTTAATATATATGCACTGAACCAGGGAGGTCAAAAATATATAAGACATCTACTCACTGATCTAAAAATAAAAGCAACCCGGACTGATTGGTTCAGCAGTAGCACGTTGGCCTGGTATGTGGAAGTCCCAGATTTGATTCCCTATCAGGGCACACAGAAGAAGCGCCTATCTGCTTCTCCACCCTTCCCTCTCTGCTTTCTCTCTGTCTCTCTCTTTCCCTCCCACAGTCAAGGATACATAGGAGCAAAGTTGGTCGGGGCACTGAGGATGGCTCCATGGCCTCTGCCTCAGGCGCTAGAATGGCTCTGGCTGCAATGGAGCAATGGCCCAGATGGACAAAGCATCACCCCCTGGTGGACATGCCAGGTGGATTCTAATTGGGTGCTTGTGGGAGTCTGTCTCTCTGCCTCCCCGTTTCTCACTACAGAAAAAGAAAATAAATAAATAAGAAATAAATAAATAAAAATAGAAGCAGACAAAAACATAACCATACTTGGAGATTTCAACACACCACTAACAATTTAGATAGATCATTCAAATAGAAATCAATAAAGAAATATTGGCCTTAAATGACACTCTAAACCAAATGGACATCACAGATATTTATAAGACATTTAATTCTAAAATGTCAGGTTATACATTCTTCTCCAGTGTGCATGGAACATTCTCAAGGATAACCCATATGTTGGGCCAAAAACTAACATCAACAAATTCAGAAAGAATAAAATTATATCAAGCAGTTTTTCTAATCACAAGGCATTGAAAATAAAATTCAACTGTAAAAAGGAAGTAAAGAAATCCACAAAAATATGAAAATTAAACAACATACTTCTAAAATGACTGGGTCATAGAAGAAATAAAAGCAGAGACCAAAAGATATATACAGATGAATAAAAGTTATGAAATGACATTTCAAAATTTTGGGGATGAAGTTAAAACAGTAATAAGAGGGAAGTTCATATCATTACACGATTATATCAAGAAACAAGAGATATCCCAAGTAAATGACCTAATATCACACCTTACGAAACTAGAAAAAGAAGAACAAAGACAACTCAAAGTCAGTAGAAAAAAGAAAATAGTAAAAATTAGAGCAGAACTAAATGAAATAGAGAACAAAAAATAAACTATAGTAAGACATAATAAAACAGAGACCTAGTTTTCTGAAAATATCAATAAAATTGACAAACCACTGACTAGACTCACTAAGAAAAAAAGAGGAAGGATTCATATAAACAAAATCTGAAATGAAAGAAGATAAATTACAACCGACATCATAGATATACAAAAGATCATAGTAGACTATTATGAAAGATTATATGACACCAAATTTAATAACCTGGAAGAAATGGATAGAATACTAGAACTATACAATCTTCCTAGACTGAGTCACAAAGAAGTAGAAAACATAAATAGACCTAAAACAGGGAGGAAATAGAAACAATTATCAAAAACCTCCCAAAAAACAAAAGTCCAGGGCCAGATCACTATACTAGTAAATTCCAATAAGTGTTTAAAGAAGATTTGGTACTTAAACTTTTAAACATCTTCCAAACAACAGAAGAAGAAACAATACTTGCCAACACATTTTATGAGGTCAACATACACTCATACCAAAACCTGGCAAGGATAACACTAAAAAAAAACAACAACACTACAGACCAATATCTCTAATAAATACAGATGCAAAAATTCTAAACAAAATACTAGCAAATCAAATACAGTAGCACATTAAAAATATAATACATCACAATCAAGTGGAATTTATTTCAGGAGCGCAAGGATGGTTCAACATAGTAAAATGGATCAACGTAATGCACCATATCAACAAAACAAAGAACAAAAATCATATAATCCTATCAATAGATACAGAAAAGGCATTCTATAAGATATAAAATCACTTTGTGTTTAAAACACTCAATAAGATTGGAATAGAAGAAAAGTATCTCAACATAATAAAGGCCATATATGACAAACCATCAGCTGATATCATACTAAATGGTGAAAAAATGAAGGCTTTCTTCTAAAATCAGGAATGAGACAAAGCTTCCCACTCTCTTCCCTCTTATTCAACATAGTTCTGGAAGTTTTAGCCAGAGCAATCAGGCAAGAGAGAAAAATAAAAGGCATTTATACTAGGAAAGAAGAAGTAAAGGTTTCACTTTTTATAGTTGATATGATCCTATACATAGAAAATACCAAAGAATCCACCAAAAAAACTGTTAGGAACAATAAACAATATAGTAAAGTCACAGGATACAAAATCAACATACAAAAGTCTACTGCTTTTCTATATACCAACAATAAAACTTTAGAAAATAAACTAAAAAAAATCCTTTTACAATTACAACATTAAAAATAAAGTACTTAAGAAAAAACTTAAGAAAGGATGTAAAAAACCCATATACTGAAAACAACAAAACATTATTAAAAGAAATTGAAAAAAACACAATGAACTGGAAGAATATTCCATGTTCATGAATTGGAGGAATCAACATAGTTAAAATGACCATATTACTGATTGCAATATACAAATTTAATGGAATCCCCATCAAAATCCCAATGTCATTCTTTGAAGAAATAGAATAA
Organism: Saccopteryx leptura; assembly: GCF_036850995.1. Taxonomy (NCBI): domain Eukaryota; kingdom Metazoa; phylum Chordata; class Mammalia; order Chiroptera; family Emballonuridae; genus Saccopteryx; species Saccopteryx leptura. The sequence goes on along the minus strand of NC_089504.1, from coordinate 173,805,122 downwards.
AAAATTACCAGGTTTGTCTGGAATCATATAAAACCTCAAATAGTTAAAGTAATCCTAAAGAAAAGAATGAAGCCAGAGTTATCACAGTACCTGACTTTAAATTATACTATAGAGCCATGATAATCAAAACAGCATGGTATTGGCAGAAAAACAGACATACAGACCAATGGCACAGAACTGAGATCCCAGAAATAAAACCACATATATATGGACAAATCACTTTTGACAAAGGAGCTAAGAACACACAATCGAGAAAAGAAAGCCTCTTCAGTAAATGGTGCTAGAAAAATTGGAAAACCACATGCAAACGAATAAAACTTGACTACAGTTTATTTTTCTGCACAAAAATTAATTCAAATTGGATCAAAACCTAAATATAAGACCTGAAAGTATAAATTACATAGAAGAAAACATAGGTACTAAGGTAATGGACCTCGGTCACAGAGAACACTTTATGAATTTGACTTCAAAGGGAAGGGATGTAAAGGCAAAAATAAATGAATGGGACTATATCAAACTAAAAAGCTTCTGCACAGCTTTTAAAAAAAGAAAAGAAAAACTGATAGCAAAACAGATAGGCAGTCAATGAAATGAGAGATGATATTAGCAAATAACAGCTTTGATAAGGGGTTAATATCCAAAATATATAAAGAAACCACAAAGCTCAGCAACAAACAAGCAAGCAATCCTATGATCGGCTCACAAAAATTAGGGGATATTTTATTGCTTCATATTCATTTTGAAATATCCCCTAATTTTTGTGAGCAGTATAAAAAATGGGGAAAGGACCTGAACAGACACTTCTCCCAAGAGAACAGAGAAATGGCCAGCAGGTATATGAAAAGATGTTCATCTTCACTAGCAATTTGAGAAACACAAGTCAAAACTACAATGAGATACCACCTCATACCTGTTAGATTGGCTGTTATCAACAAGACAGATAATAACAAGTATTAGAGAGGCTGTGGAGAAAAAGGAACCCTCATTCACTGCTGGTGGGAATGCAAATTACTGCAACCATTATGGAAGACATTAGGGTGGTTCCTCAAAAAATTAAGAATAGAACTAACATATGATGCAGCAATCCTTCTACTGGGTATCTACTCCCAAAACTTAGAAACAGTGGTATGTAAAAACACACGCAGCCCCATGTTCATCACAGCATTATTCAGGGTGGCCAAGACATGGAAACAACCAAAGTGTCCCTCGATAGAGTATTGAATAAAGATGTAGTACATATATACAATGGAATACTACTCAGACATAAGAAATGATCACATAGTGACATTTACAACAACATGGATGGACCTTAAGAACCTTATACTGAGTGAAATAAGTAACGCAGAAAAAGCTAAGAACTATAACACATAGGTGGGATATAAAACTGAGTCTTATGGACATAGATAAAAGGAAAGTGGTTATTAGGGGGAGGAGAACATGGGGGAGGGGAAGGGAACTTGAGTAAACAGTGAGGAAGGAGGAGGTGGGGAAAGGGTGTAAAAAGGGGCATATATAAGTTGACAGAAAATGATTTGACTTTGGGTGATGTGTATACAACATAATCAAATGTTCAAGTGCTATAGAAATGTTGACCTGGAATCTATGTACTCTTTTCGATCAATGTCACCCTGTTAAAGTAAATTTTCTAAATAAAATTTAAAAGTAAAAATAAATTTAATTTATTTACTCAAATCCTACCTTATCAGAGAAGTCTTTATTAACAAACTTCTAGAATAACACGCATTTTCTCTATCCTTATATGGTTTATTTTTTTCCTCAGCCTGCATCATACCTTGATTAATTATATAGGTTCTATGTTTTTTAATAATGTAAGCTCCTTTAGAGTAGGGACTTTGTTTATTTCCTTCCTTGTTTTAGGAAGACAATGTAGTATATAGAATGTATAAACTGATGTAGTATATACACTTAATGCATATTTGTGAATTGCTATAGATTTTGTTCAGCCCCTTCTGCTCACCAATTTTGTCTTCTCTGACAACTTAGCTCTTTGAAATACTAGTAGCCAATCTTTTAATAAATATCTATTAATTCAACTTTTTAGATTAACTGGTGTCATTTTTTCCCTCTATAAAGCTTGATGTCTAGAGACTGCTGAAATCTCACAACTGTGAGACTACATGCTACCATTCTTATTGCCTTCTACAAGTAAATCAAGAGCATTGGTTCCCAATATATCTTTGTCAGTTGGACTTGCCCGTGTCATTACATAAATAAATTTACTATGTAAATCAATATGATATGAATGTGAAAAGGAAAAATTGTTTCTGTGAAAGCTAATTTGAATATAGAAAGACTTTATAAATGAAATTGATATGTACAAACATTGCTATTGACTAAAAGCAGAAATGTCATAAATATTTAGAATTAGTTATTCAGTATGTAATGTGTGTGTGTATTTAAAAATGTTCAAACTGGAAATCTTAGATGATGCCTTACATATATGGTTTATGCCAAAAGAGTGATGTTAAATTTCAATTAGTGACAAAGAAAAGACTGGGTATCAGAAAATTGATAAATTTATATTTTATGTTCTAGGTTAAAATAAAACATTTAGAGCATTTATGCACATTTTTAATTCTCTAAATTTAACTGTTTTTCTGATTAAATCTGCTGAAATTTATTAGCGACAGTGATTTCTTCTTAAACTAGTCCTATAGATGCTCCATAGTTTATCCTATCCTCTCTCATCTCAGCCACCGATGAAAATGAAGTCTCATTTATTTTATAAATTGGAAACTGTGGGCCTTTTTTACCTTACTTCTTGGTTGATAAAATTACATAACTTCTAATGGAGTAAAAGGGGAAAATATTATTAGATACCTGGTATGGAAGAGAAAAATGTAACCCCAATGCTATATTTTGCTGTCCTTGACCTAAACATTTAACATTTCCTCTGGAAGCCTGGTGTCAACTTCCCCTGCAACAGCAGCTCATTGGACATACCTATCCTGTTCTGTAACCTCTTCTACTATTCTTGTACTGTACTGATTTCACTTCATTCCCAGCTTTTATTTATATTTCCAAATCTGACCTCCTATTTTGGAGTGAATTTAAGGGTATCTTTTAAGGACACATAAACATCACCTAGGTAAAATGAACATGAAGCTGAAAAGCAAGACAGAAAAATAAAATGGCAGGGAATCTAAAACTGTTAGGAAATACAAAAATGTATACTGCAAAGGCCCTTAAGCATGCTACAGGTGGGCACAAATTTGGTTCTAGCAGAGTAAAAATGTAAAAAAAAATTCTGGAAAATAAAATCAAGTTATTTCTCAGAAAAAGCAAAATTATTTCTAAGTTCAAACAAGCATCTCAGTACCATCCAGTATAACTGGGTACTGTGGAGGTGAAGTCATTTCGATACAGTATATGCTTTCTTTCTCTGTACCACTCTGTTAAGCAATTTATTTGTGGTATATTTAGCTGCAATTAATTTTATATGTGTATCTCCTTAAATGAGATAATTACTTCTTTACAATGCAGCAGCCGGCAGCTATATTAGTTTGTTGGAGCTGCCATAACAAGGAACAATCAGCTGGGTTACTTAAAACAACAGAACTTCCTGTCTCAGAGTTCTGGAGCCAGTAGTCTGAAATCAAAGTGTCAGTAGGGTTGTACTTCCTCTGAAGTTGCTAGGGAAGGATCTGTTCCAGGCCTCTATTCTCACTTGGTAATTTCTTGGCTTGTGGCACCAAACTCCAATCTTTCTTTATAAGGTACAGGTCCCTATGTATAGGTCTGTGCCAAAATTTTCTTCATCTTAGAAAGACACCACTGATATTGGGTTACGGCACCACTCTACTCCAGTATGAGCTCTTTCTAGTTTAATAAATTACACCTGCAATGACCCTATTTCCAAATAAGGTCACATTCAGAGTTACTAAGGGTTAAGACTTCAGTATACGTAATGTGGGGTGGGGTGGGGTGGGGTAGGAGGGTCACAATTCAACCCATAACACTAACATAGAACATTGAATATAATATAAACTTAGTAAATTTATAAGAGAGACATTAAAAGTGAATGAAGAAATATGTGAATGAGTGTATAAACTATGACTGCTCCTAGTTTCCCTTTTCTTCTTTCTTTTTTCTTTTTTTTTTCAATCCTATGGCTTATCCTCTGAAAGTCAGATTTACTTTGCCAACACTAATGACTCTAATAAGCCAGCTATGCAAATACACAAATGAACAAATACAAATACTTAAGATCTTTTATAAAGCTGCTTTTTTTATTTGCCAACCACAAACTTCATTCCCTACAGAACTCTAGTTCTCATCTAAATATCAAAAGGGATTACAATTTTGGTTTAAGATTATACAAACCTTAACATAATATATTTAGAGAATTCTTCCTTTTTCAACTTTGAAAAGCACAATAGTAAATCACTCAAACCATTATTTTCATAGGAAAACATGTATGTCTGTGTGACGACAATCTGAATGACATGCTGAAATGCTATATTACTCAGGCAAGCATAACCAAATTAAAGTGAAACTCTAAGTAATTATTCATTGAATAAAGAGCTCGTCACATAGTCAGTATAAATATATTAAGTGAATTAAAATATCCAGTTATATAAGCATGTATTAATCTGCTGGTAATTATAAAACTCTGCTTAGCTTTATAAGCTATAACAACTAAACCCATGCTCTGGCTTCAGGATTTTTGTTTTATTTTTTCTAACTTCTAAGGGCACTTTTTTTTCTTTTTTAAAATAGTGAAACAGTGCTTACATTGAAGTATGCATTAGCAATGCTTCTGTCTTCTCTTTGAAACAGTGGTGATTCATCATCAGGACAGGTTTCTTACAAAGGACTCATTTAACTCAGTATGCAGTCTTAATCAGAAAAAGAAAACTCAATGACAATACCAATGATGGCTAAAAAGACACATACACAACTCACATGTGTTTTCTCAACAGATTTTAAAATATTAAAGTAATGTAAGATGATAATCTTCATATACTGTATACTGTGAAGAACATAATTAGTCTTAAAATAAGTTGTAGCAAATAATTGTATTATTTTATGACTTAATTTTGTGAGCCAATAATACAAAGAAAAAACAGCAATAATATATGACTTTTTCCAATTAACCTGGCCAGTGAGTTTTTCAATTGACAATAAAGTTTTCAGTCTTATTTTTCATTTTTAAATCTTCTCTTTCATAGAAACAATTTTCTCATATTTCTTTGCCTTTCTTTATTTCTATTAACAGACTCAACATTCTCTCTATCAACCAGTACTGAATCCTGAACTTCATTTGTCCAGTCAACAAATAAAGACCCAATGATAAATAAAGACCCAGCTGAATCTCAGTGGAACTGTTCTAGCATCTGAGAAAATGAGTGTAAGAAAATACAACCTGCAAATAAAAACTGTAATTAGATAATATTGTACACGCAAAAACAGAAAAAAGTGAACAAGTATAAAAGTACTAAGTTTTGTGGAGGATATGGATCAGCAGAAATTGTTACACACCCCTGGAGGAGGAGACTTCATACAATAACATTGGAAAATATTTTGGCATTGTCGAGCAAAGTGAAAGGTGCACATACCATATGCCAGGAAATTCCATTTTGGGTATTGTTGGGCAAATGAGTTTGTATAATTTGTATTTTCTGGTTTTGCTCACTCTTATTGTTAAAAATGGCTGCTGCTCACGTGATGATGCTCTCATGTGATTGGTTAATTACCTTCTTGCTTAGAAAGGGCTTGGTTATACTAATGTGTGATGGAGGAGGGACTTTTTTTTTTTTTAAGGATATATGAGAGCTCTGAGATTTATTCATTTACTCGATCACTATTTTACAAACATCTATTATTTGCCAAGCACCCTGCTAGATACTGGCTCATATGTTGTTGAACATGATAGGTTTCTGCCCTCAGGAAGTTGTGCATTTTCATGAAGGAACTCTCAGCTCTGCACAAACAGAACACAATAGGAGAGCATGATTTTATTACACGGGACAATATTTTTCTTCCTAGAAATGCAATGCCATTAATATAAATGTTTTCATGAAGAATGTTGAGTGTTGCTGGTCCACCCCATGTCAGTCTTCAATAAATGCTTGGGGAGGGGAGTGATGGATGGGCTCTGATTTGATTTCTTTCAAAAACTGGTTTTGAACCTTGGGTAAGAATTCTCTCATAGTGTTTCTTTTTTTTATCTATTTTTATTAATTTTAATGCAGTAACATTGATAAATCAGGGTACATATGTTCCAAGAAAACATCTCCAGATTATTTTGACATTTGATTGTGCTGCGTACCCTTCACCCAAAGTCAAATTGTCTTCCTTCACCCTCCGCATCCCTCACCCCCCACCCCCATTACCATCACATTCTTGTCCATGTCTCTGAGTCTCATTTTTATGTCCCACCTATGTATGGATTCATATAGTTCTTAGTTTTTTTTCTGATTTACTTATTTCACTCCGTATAATGTTATCAAGGTCCATCCATGTTATTGTAAATGATCTGATGTCATCATTTCTTATGGCTGAGTAGTATTCCATAGTATATATGTACCAAAGCTTTTTAATCCACTTGTCCACTGACGGACACTTGGGCTGTTTCCAGATCTTCGCTATTGTGAACAATGCTGCCATAAACATGGGAGTGCATTTCTACTTTTGGAACAGTTCTATGGTGTTCTTAAGGTATATTCCTAAAAGTGGGATAGCTGGGTCAAAAGGCAGTTCCATTTTTAATTTTTTGAGGAATCTCCATACTGTTTTCCACAGAGGCTGCACCTTGGCTGTTGTGAGTTTATAGGGATTATTTCTTCTCTTTTCATATGGTTCATTCCCTTGCTTTATGTAATTTCCACACATGCAAATGCTAATTATTGCTCAGCTGAAGACCCTAAGAATATTTTTTGAAGTTCTTTGAAACTCACTTTCTCTTTTGTTTCTCTCTTACTCTTTATAAGACACTGTCCTTTGCTACATGAATTCCAACTACTTTGCCCCTCTTGGACTCTGAACTCAATCTCTTCAATTTAGGAAGGCTACCAATGTCTAAAAATAGAGGTCTCATATATATATTGTTTTCCAAGTTTTTAGCCATTTCAGGTGGAAGAGTAAATCTGGTCACTGTTCACACTTAGTTAGCAGCAAAAGTCATGTAAGCTTTTATTAATAAAGACACATTCCTCTGAATCTTACCTGGCCCTTAGCTTGTTACAGTGCACAAAATAAGGGAGGATATGCAAGAGTGTATTTAATAGCAATGCAAATAATTTCAGGTGAGAAAATAGGCATTATTGCTTTCAACATGTCTTTCAGCAATCCTGTTCAGTGGAGTTTCAATGGCCCTTCATTCAACGAGTCCCAGTAAAGCTCCAATTAATCACTTAATACTTGCAGCCATCCTTTTTTCTTCCTCTGACTCTTCTCCTATTTAATAAAACAATGAAGACAACAATAAAAACAACAATACTCTCCCAAATTTTTGCATGATTCAGACCTTTTCTTTGCAGATTTTGTTTTTCAGCCTTCACTTCGTTTCTCTAGCCTTTACTTTTCTAAACAAAGACAGTTGTTGTTCTAAATAAAATGATTGGTTTAGATGTTGATATAGTAAACGTTATGTTTAAGTACTCAGGTGATTGACTTAGACTTCTGGGTTTCAACTCTGACCTCTTCTTGCTACTTGAACATTAAATGACTTTAATCAGGCCACTCTTGGTTCATCAGTTTTATCGTCTGAAAGCAAAGATAATCATACACCATACTCAGAGGTGTTTAGAGAATGACATAAGATAATATATTTTAAATGCTTTGTACAATGCCTATTTTACAGAAATCATTCAATAGATGTGAGCTTTACTGTATTTCCCCATGTATAAGATGCACCCTTTTTAAAAAAATTTGGGGTCTAAAAACTTGATGCATCTTATACAGTGGTTGTAGATTTTTTTATTTGCATTTCCCACTTTTTCATGCTTATTGTCTTTTTTTCAAATTTCAGGCCCCAAAATTAAGGTGCGTCTTATATATGGAAGCATCTTATACATGGAAAAATACGATATACATTACAAAAAATATGAACAAAAAAGTCATTAAGTTACTATGTACTAAATCAATTATGCATGTTAGAAAAATGAAGCTCAAAAACATTAAGTGACTTTCCTGGGCCTTAACATCTAGTAAGTAGGAGAGCCTGAATGAGACTTCATCTCATCTTGAATGCTCAGAAACACTTGTGACTGTTATTAACCTTCTTTTTGACACTGCTGTACAATTCTAATTAAAGATGATATCATTCTTAATGCAATTAATGTAAACAAGATCAACAAGATCATCATACTACTATGTATTAGAGATAAACCTGTTGCTGTCACCAATAGAGGTTTGAGTCCAATTAAGGTTTCTACAAGTATAGAAAACCTCACAATAATATATAACTTTATATCCATTACAAGGGTTACATTTCAGAACACTGAAAATACCAATTGTTGACAAAGAAACTGCAATACTAATACATTGGTATTGTAATCAGATTTTTTTTTTTTCTGAAGCTGGAAATGGGTAGAGACAGTCAGACAGACTCCCGCATGCGCCCGACTGGGATCCACCCGGCATGCCCACCAGGGGCGACGCTCTGCCCACCAGGGGGCGATGCTCTGCCCCTCCAGGGCGTCGCTCTGCCGCGACCAGAGCCACTCTAGCGCCTGGGGCAGAGGCCAAGGAGCCATCCCCAGCGCCCGGGCCATCTTTGCTCCAATGGAGCCTTGGCTGCGGGAGGGGAAGAGAGAGACAGAGAGGAAGGAGGGGGGGGGGGTGGAGAAGCAAATGGGCGCTTCTCCTATGTGCCCTGACCGGGAATCAAACCCGGGACCCCTTGCACGCCAGGCCGACGCTCTACCGCTGATTCAAGTGGCCAGGGCCTGTAATCAGATTTAATACAACTATTCTAACAGAAGTTTGACATTTATTATCAAATTAAATATATATTTACCATATGACACAGCAATTCTACTATTGCGTATTTATCCAAAAGAAATGAAAACTTATGTTCTCAAAACAACTTATTCATCAATGTCTATATCAGCTTTATTTATAATAGCCAAATACAAAAAGAACTCAAATGTTCATCAATATGTAAATAGTTAAACAGTGACGTACTTGTACAATGATATCCTGCTCAGCAGTATGAAGACACAACTATTTATACATGCATTGCGGTAGATGAATTTCAGAATAAATATGCTTACTGAAAGAAATCATACACATTAGAGTGTAAATATTGTATAATTTTATTTCAATGACTCTTTAAGACAGACTAAATGAATCTATAATAATAGAATCAAGATGGTGCTGACCTAGATAGGGGTGGGAATTTGTATAAAAAAGGTAACTTTTTTCCTTAAAAGTAAAATTTTCTAATACTGTGTTTTGGTCATAATTAAATGGGCAAATACACTTGTCAAAATTTATCAAAATATACACTTATGTTTATTTCATGAATGTAAATTATAACTCAATAATGTTAAAAAAGATTTTTTAAAAATTTAATTAACAAGATTTCTACAAAGATGACCTACATTCTTAGCGAATATACCACTTAAACATTTTTTAAAATAGTCTGTTCCCTTGGGATCTTTAAATTTTTTTCCTACTGTGCTCTTGCCCAAAATAAAACAAAATTCATGCAGCCACTTTTTTGAGACCTATGTTGAAATCCATCTTATGAAAGACACTTTTTATGACACACTGTATAAAATAGTTTACCTACTCTCTCTTCTCATCATTTTATCCCTTTATTTTACTGATTTTTCTTCATAGCACTTATTAGTACTTGCACACTAAATGTGCATTTGCATGTTTGTTTATTGTCTGCATTTACCCATTGCTCAAAAGTGCTGGGTCCTTGTTTCATTCCCTTCTGTATCCTCAGAACCCCAAACATATAGGTGCTCAGAATGTGCTAATATTTGCTGACCAACAGTTAGCAAGCAAGAATGCAATGGTGAATTTATCCATACAACAGCCAAAAAAGGAAGTGATTGCTGATGCTGCAAGCCTAGCTGGTGTTAACATTGGAGGCAACAGAATTAAAATTATAGGAGAGTAGCACAACAGTCTTCAACCCTGGCTACAAACTAGTAGTAGTTCATACTTATAGAACTCTTAAGTAAAACACTGCTAATACGTAGACCCTGCCACCAGAGAATCTAATTTAATTGGTCTAGAGTTGGGTCTAGACATTAACTTTTTAAAATTACCAAGGTGGGCCCAGTTGGCTTTGTGCTTGAGCATCTGCCTGGCATGTGGATGTCCCAAGTCCAATTCCCAGTCAGGGCACACAGGAGATGCTCCCATTTGCTTTTCCACCTCTCTCCATCTCATTTCTCTCTCTTCTCTCTCTCTCTCTCCTCCCCTCTTGCAGCCATTGCTCAATTGGAGCAAGTTGGCCCAGGTGCTGAAGATGGCTCCATGGCCTCCTCAGGCTCTAAGAAGAGCTTGGTTGCTGAACAATGGAGCAATGCCCCAGATGGACAGAGCATCACCCCCTAGTGGGCTTGCTGGGTGGATCCCCATCAGGTCACATGTGGGTGTCTGTCTCTGCTACTGAATAAACAAAATTCCCCAGGTGATGCCACTGTGCAGCCAGGGATGAGAATCACTGATATAGAAGAACAGTTCACTCCCACTCTTTGATTTTTGTTGAGATGTCTCTTCATTTTCCCTAGCTATGACATCTTTATTGGCTTCAAAAATTAACACTCTCAGACAAGGAGCAGGGAAGACTTATGATTATAGGCATTTATATTAGCAGCACATGTCTGTGAGTATGTGTCCGTATGTGTGTATCTGCATGTGTATTAGTGTGAATCTAAGTGTGTGTGTATTGTATGTGTGCATGTGTATGTGTGTGAAGGAGAGAGAGAGAGACAAAGAGAGAGAGAGAGAGAGCGAGAATACACAATAAGTATTTGAAACATGCTTTTGGACTTATTCAGAGAGACCCACACAGTTGAATAACTTAATAATTTATTTAAGTGCCATGACATTTGTTTGGTTTGCCATGGTGATATGAATTTTAAAGTATTTTAAAAAATAACATTCTAGCCAATAGCCCCTTCTTTTTTAGCTGGCTCTCTAAGATCAAGTGTCAGCTATGAGGGGGTAGTATAATGTCTGGACTGCAGGTTGCAGAATGTGAAAGAGTGTTTCTGAAATCAACTCCTGGACAAGAAGTGATCAAATACTTGAAAACAAATTTCAATCTGAGGCTGGGCAGAGAAGTGAAAACTAGGTTTAAAGTGACAAGATAAGGTAATGAGGGGACAGTCAAGAAGATCAAACATATAGGTTTAAAAAGGAAAATGGGACCTGAAGCTGGAGTTATCCTGAGTGTCGCGGTGTGGGCGTCATCACATCTGTAGCTTCAGTTATGGATGTAACCTACTATATCATCACCTTAGTCTACTCTCTGATGTAGACAGCTTTGAACATAAAATGTAGTAGTGAAAGGGGAAAAACTAAACCAAAAATTACCATTTCATTGTTATGGCTACATGGCGCACATGTGTTTGGAAATAAAATTTTACTTTATTAAAAAGACTGTTGGACATTAAAACAGGTATTACTAAAATGAACTAAAAAAACTACTCACATTTTTATGTCAAAATAATTTTAAGTAGGAAACTGACTGCAAATTAAGAATAATTTTTTAATATCATTACATAGAAGAAAAACTCATGTTTCAAAGCATGTATATTAGGGAATAGTATTTCATAGTATCAAATACTTACTTCTGGAAATGGGAATATCCAAGAAGTATGGAGTAATGATGCATGCATTGGAGAGTATTTGTTATATTTAAAGACAAGTGATACCTAAATATACAAAGTATTCATAAAATATAAACAAGATTTACATCAAATATTAGAAGGGGGTTAACAGGAAGATATAGTAATGAACTATACGCTAATAAGAAAATAAAATTTGAAAAATAAAATTTCAATCATAGTAAAATAACCACATTTACTAGTTTAAATATATCTAGCTGCCCCTAGTTTTTAAAAACTTTCAAAAATATAGTCATCTATTCCATCAGAGCAAAGAAATTGAAGAATTCTCTAAACAAAATAAAAAATCACATCCTTAGTAAAATTTTCAGTAATTCTCTCCAACCCTCATATTTGTCAGAGTCCAATCAGAAGACAGTAATTTGAACCAGCAAATTTTAATATAAAGGAATATAAACTACTTATAGGGATTAGCTACTCCAGAGGATAAAAAGAAAATGAATATTCTAAAAAATCCACATGAGCTGAAAAAGAGTACCAAGAGTGAAACAATCTTGGAGAGGGGGCTCTTCCCAAGGGTGGAGTTTAGTTGATGCACAAAGTTAGGTTGAAAAGACTGAAGATGGAAATACTCACTGCATTCCTCACCACGTCACTGTACTTAGTCCATTGTCGGTGATCTGAGGCTGGTAGGTGAAGAACTCCCTGATGATGCCAATGGCATCCACTGGGAAGTCATTAGTTGGGAGCAGTTCTGCTCACTGGGAAGCTGGTTGGACTCCTGCAGAAACTGCTGTGGAGATAAGAGGGAATGAGAAGATGCTGTTCAACTCATCTGAAAGCTGGATGGGGAGCTTCTGGAAGTTATGTCTGAGTGAGAACTTGGGTATGGGGCCCTGAGGAACTCAAAAACGATGCCCCTGTGGAGTGCTGGACAGGAAGCCAGGTGTGGTCCTGAGGAACCTGCAGGAAAGCTGCTCCAGAAGTGCTCTACATGCCAGCCGAGCATCACAGAGCTGGTAAGAAGAGAAGCACAGTAGAGAGTTGGGAAACTCCCTTCCTCCTGCAGCGTCCCTCCCATACCCTCCACGGGCAAAGCTTAACACTGGGCAAGCTGGCCCAGGAGACTTGTCAGTGTCACAGAAGGGCCTTTTAGAGCTGAGAGTCCATAATCTGATAACTGGCACCTTGTCTCTGTCTCTAACACTTTTCTTGTCAAACTACCAAACGTTAGGAGTACTGTATTTTTAATAACTGATGATTGTGTTATAAGGTCTTTCATGGCTAGTCTTTATATAAGTTTATTACAAAATGATCTATATCTAGCAATTTATTTCTTTTTCAAGATCAGTTCCTAATAAATTACAGAGCCTACCTAGAACATCAGCAGCCTCCTAAGAATATCAGTGGCAATGACCTATTTATGGTGAATACTTATTGGATACTTTGAAAATAAAATAATATATATTTAGTAATCACAATATAATATAAATATAAATATCAGTGCATTATTAAGTAGTAAAATTAATATCAGTAATGCATTTTTCTCATCTACCAAAGCCACTTCAAATGTATAACTAAGTAGTATAGAATTAATTTACTTTCATTTTTAACAAATCCATGTGAACTTAAAATAATCTAATTCATTAAGATCATCTTTATTTCCCATCTGAAATATTTGGAGAAATATTCTTAAGGCAATAGTTGACTTTAATGCTGTTTTAAAAATAAATGAATAAAATAATGTTTAAAGATAAAAATCAGCTGCCTTTATAAAAAATATATATATATATTTGGTTTCAAAATTTTGTTTGTGATGCTGTTTATTTGGAATATTCAATAACTGAAGAAAGAAATGCCTTCTAGAAGTCTTTGACATTACTTAAGTACGAATAGCTAGCTATACAAAAATATACAACTTTCTCACAATTCTGCCAGAGCAAGACACTTAAAAGCAAACATTCCCCAGGTCACAATAAAGAGCCAACCTTTCTAGTTATCTTTCCATTGAACTCAATTTAATACCTTCTTACTCATCAAATGCATTTGAACAAATGAACCTACTGACACCAGTTGTTTTACAATTGGCCCACTTGATAAAAGAGAATTATTTCCTTGCTCAGTATTTGAGTGGATAATGGAATCTATAATGACCCAAAGTACCGGAATCTGTCATATTTGCAAAGAAATTTCAACATAAACATGTTTATAAATGTACTGTAAAATACACAGATTATTTATTTGCACTTAATATAATCAACCTGAAATCACTATGTTTTCAGGTTGTTTGGCTCTGTGTGATGTGTGTACAAAAGAGTGAAAAAAAAGCAGTGAGTGCTGAATCTACAACAAACAAGACTTTGGATATTTACAGAGTATTTCCTCATGAAATGCAAAGTGCATTAGTAGACTATCTCATTCAGACCATAACTGGAGTAATCATAGAATCCAGATCCCTATTAATGGTACAAAAAGTAAGAGATCTAAAAAAAGCTGGAGAAAGGAGAATCCCCACTGTTTGGAGCCCCCATAAAGCATCATGCTTCTGTGTAACACCAGCCTTCAGATAAAAGCTCAGTTCCAGCGGCCTGTGAGCAGGTTCAGTGCAGTGTCAATAATGCTGCACAGTGTAAAAGCTAGCCCTAGCAATAAAGGCCACCTCCTAGAAGTCAGACCAGTTATTTTTTCTTTTGGTGGTTGTGCCAAACTTCTGTAAACTGCTTATACAAAGAGGAAATGACATCAAAAGTCCTGTATTCATTCAGCTATCTTAAGGGACTACTTGTCTCAGAGAAACATTTGCTATACCATCTTTACTGAGAACTTATTCCTTTCAAACACACTGTGAAAACCCCATGACAGTACTTCATTTGGGAAGTTTGCTTGATAAAGGAACATTAATGTATAACCAGTATGGGTAAGCCTCAATTGGAATTCTGAGTTCTTCTGATATTTTTATTCTCTTTTTACAAAGCCCAGTGTACTCATTTACCATTAGTGATATTGTCTTCTAAATGCCAAAAAAATGCAAATTATAGTGAATGCTCAAATCACAACCAATCACAATTAATTAACTGAGTTTCTGTGAAGCAGTGAGACCTAAATGATATGGCAATTATGATATCCCAGGGCAGAGCTAAATGATGGAAAGCTTCTCTCCAACCCAGTGCAAACTGTCATTTCACTTACCTCATCCCATTTACAGCGTGGGAAGATTGGAAGTCATTGTCAAGACCAATCACCTCAAACTTTCTGAAAACCCTGACATCTCCACATGGATTATATGATCATCCAAATAAGGCGGAAATGCAAGCTATTCTGGGCTACTCAAGGGTTAGTTTATGAATTAACTAGGTCCTGCAGGTTTTACCTGTCTCTCTTCAATTGTTACATTTTTTTTAAAAATGCTCCTTGGATAAAAACATTAATTGCAATTAGAACTCTTCCAAAGACTTTCATACTTATATTATCATCAAATCCCCATAACAATGTCAGTACCCAAACAATAAGTAAATCATAAAAAATATGATGGCATCAGTGACAGGTAAATCTGCCAGGATGGTCCTAATATTGGTGAAGACCATTACTTTTTTCTTCCCAGCATATACCACTTTTATCCATACTACTGCTTTCATTCTCTCTCCATGGGTCTTCCCTAGATTTCACTAATAGAGCCTTGTTCAAAGAGAACTAAACTAGCCATGCCAGTGGTTAATTTAAGTTAACAATGGCAAAAATTTTAATCTTTCAGAAAGACGTTTGCATTACAGAATTTCAGTTCAATTTAAGGTGTGGTCTGTTCCACATGATAGAGCAGGACACATCTCGTGTATGACTTCAGACCCTCCCAGCACTGCTTTTATTCCAGCCACTTGAGCAGTTACAAGTTCCATGAAATTTAGCAATCTTCAATCAGATGAAATCTAGATATTCTTTCCTCAGCTATGCATCAAGCATTTATCATTTTCTGTTCTCAAGCTCTAGAATGCTTCATTGTAATATACCCATGAAAACCCTCTTGGCGCTCACACATGTGAAAGGAGAGTTTGTATGAAAAAAGTGGAGACCTGAAGTGGGAATATAAATCATCCTGGGAAATGGCCTGTGTTCTGGTCATCTGAGCAGGTGCTTGAAAGGAAAAACTTGGAAGACCAGCAATAAGGAAGTCTGGGTAGAGAAATTCAAATGAACAAATAGGAGTTGGCAAAACACGTGAAGGTGTCTGTGTAACTGGATAGCAGCCATCATCGAGGAAGCACTAAACAACCAGATAGACAAGATGATTAGTCTGCTTTCATCATAAGCACCCTAGAACTGGCATAATGGATAGATGAATAGAGTATACTCAGTGGCAGATGTGAAGGCTAAGCATGGGCCAGACAGCAGAAACTGCATTTTGTCATGGTCTATCCAATGCTGATGCCTCTCTGTCCAACCTGTCAAGGGTAGAAACAATCACTGAGCCCTTGTTGTAGTGGCAGGTAGATAAAAGTGGCCTTCTTATGTATGAAAGGGCTATTTTATCCTCATAGAGATAACTACCTATTTCAGGTATGTCCTGGCGTTTCCTGTCTCCAGGGACTTAGATAACACCACGTCTGGGGACTATTGAAATACCTGATCCACAAATATGTAATCCAAAAAACACAGCATCTAAGGTAGGGATGTGTTTCACAGCAAAGAGAGTATGAGAGTAAGCCCATTACCATAAAATCAAGCAGCTATATCACATATGGAACCATCCAGAAGAAGCTAGCCTTACAGAACACCTCACTGTCCTTCCAAAAGCACCCCAAGAGTGCCAGTCCAAAAGCATATTCTGGAAGAACATCATGCCATGCTTCAAGATAGGCATTAAATCAGAGGCATGTATGCTATTTCTCCAATGAAAAGACACCATGAACCCAGGAACAAAAGGATAGAAACAGGAGTGTGTTTTTATTTTTAAAGATCTACTGAGGAACTTAATATTTGTGATTCTCACAACTCTGGGCCTTGTGGGATTAGAGATCCTGGTATCCAAAGAAGGTACAATTTTGCCAGGGTACACAAAAAGTTCTCATTGAAAGAACTATGGTGTCCACCAAGATACTAGGTACTCTTTCTGTCCGGGAACGAACATACAGGAGAAGTGATCTTCTTTGGGGGAATAATTTACCCTAATAATCAAGATGACACAGTATTGTTTTCACACAATTCAGTCAGAAACAGTGGTGGGATTCAACCAGTTTGCATCAGTTCAGTAGAATCAACACCTAATTTTTTGTTGAGTTTGGCAAACCAGTTGTTAAAATGGCACCTGTAATCAGGGTTCTCTCTAAGGTGGGAGCCTGGGCTGCCGCCCAATGTGGAAATCACAAATTTACATTCCTTACTCTTTTTTAATGTTCATTTGTGCAACAGCATATGCTAAGCACTTATAATAATGTTCATTCTGTCCATAGGATGCCAATCAAGAAGCAGTATGAAAATATCTTAAATAATAGCTTTATTGTTTTTTGTCAGGTATTACTTAATATTTTTTCATTAATATTTTAAAACTTTCTTATAATCTGGTTTTGTGGGCCTCATTATTCTTTTTTAAGTATTAAATGCATGAAATAATAAACTACTTTTTGGTATATCATTTTTTTATACTTAAAACAGTCATTAGGGCAGAGACTGGTTGTTAAATTATTTGATCCCACCCCTGTGTAGGAAGCATATAAATCAAATATAAGTGATCTAATTGGGTGACTATCAATATTCTGTTGTTCCATTATAACCATGAATGCAACAACTTGGAATTGAAAAGACTATAAAACTATTCTTATGAAGTTCCTGAAACTTCCCTCACCCATCAATATACTAAATCAAAAGCAATAATACATTCCAAAAGGAAATGTAGTGATTAATGTCATCATGAAAGATTTAGGAATGGCAATACCCATTATATTCTCAAATAAGAGAATAATTGGACCCTACAAATACTGCATGGATAATGGCAGATGATGTTGAGTTCTATTATTCTTGCCAAGTGGTGGACCCAATCACAACTGCTATGCCAAATAAGTTATTTTCACTGAACAGAATAATAGAGCTTAAGGTCCTAGGTGCATAGTTATTGATCTGGTCAATCTACTTTTCTAAATCTGTATCAACAATGAGATTCAAAAGCAGTTGTTCCTCATAGAAAAACACTCCCTTTGCTCCATCATCATATTCATCTGCTCTGCCACAATATACTCCTTAATTATCTTGATATTACACAGAATATCATGTTGTTCTTAAATTGATAGCATCATGTTAACAGGACTTGTTGAGCAAATATGGAATTACTATAGATGCCCTAATAAAACATATGCATGCCCGTGCATAGAAGATAAATCTTAAATATACTCAGAAATAACCATACTGATGAGATACTAAGGCTTGCAAGAATCTGGAGCACACAAAAATACAAAGTGTTTCAACTAGTATAACCCAGATTCTAAGAAAAAGACACTTCAAGATGATGTCAGAGTAATGGCGGGTTAGGAAGCGATACCGATAAATCTCCCCCAAAACTCAACAGGATCTTCAACCAGAAACAGAAAAACCTATACTTGGAGCCTCCAGATGCTTCGCAATACACCCAAAGGTATGGTCGAGTGAAAAATTGCCTAAATATATAACCAAACCCCAAAGGAATTAGGGAGTAAAACATGCTCTTCCTTCCTCACTAACCTAAACAGGGCGGCTTTCTCTGGTAACTGTGAATATAGAAACTGAGGCGGGCAAAGGGGATGAATAGATCCAGGCCGCGGCACAAACGGCTGAACCAGGCTGTGGCACGGATATCCGAGCCAAGAAAAAACTGATCCTGTGGCAACCCGGGCAATACAAGCTAACACTCGCGCCAAACCCAAACAAAGAAAGACAAGCAGGGCAGCCATTTTACCCGATCTCCAGGTCGGTGTGCAGTTAGTGGGCGAGAGATTTCTTCCTAAGCCCCGAGAGTGGGTGCCCGTGTTACCCCAAAGAGAGGCAGAGTCAGAGGCCTTTCTGTGGGCCGAAAGCAGAATCTCTGGGCAGCCCCAGTGCCCTGGGAAAGCCGCGCACGGGAGGGAGCGAGAACTAATTGCAACGGTGGAAATTTTCCGTGCTGGTGGGGGTTTCACTCAGAGGGAAACGCGGCCGGCCTCATATCCTGGTCTGCGCACGCAGATAGTGAGTGAGAGATTCCTCCGAGTGCCTCGGCAGTGCGCGCCCGTGTTATCGCATAGAGGGGCAGAGTCAGGGGCCTTTGTGTGGACCAAAGCTGAATCTCGGGCCACCCCAGCGCCTTGCAAAAGCCGCGCATGGGGACGGAGCGAGAGCCGATTCCAGCGCTGCAACTTTTCCATGCAGTTGGGTGTTTCACTCAGAGTGTGAGACTGCTGGCCGGATATCCTGGTCTGCGCATGCAGATACTGAGTGAGAGTTTCCTCCAAGCGCCCCGGAAGTGGGCGCCCGCCTGTGTTCCCAGACAGAGTGGCAGAGCCAGAGGACTTTGAGTGGGTGGAAAGCCCGCCTGATTATGCTAGCAGCTCTGACTGACTGAGCCTTACCCAGAGCCCTGTGCTGAGTGGAAATAGAGTGGGGAGTTGCCAGTTCTTTGAGCCTCTTACTATCCAGGCAGAGGCAGCAGCAACCCCATAGCTGGATTATCAGGCTACTAATTGAGGAAGGAAAGACTAGGAGAAAGGCTCCAGGAACATGGACTCTCTCACTGTTGGAGCCTATAAATGCTAATGAGCCTCGACTGCCAACGAGACTAAAGCACAATAGATGACATCACCATAGAGACTTATCAACTGCAAACCTCTACCTGAGCATGCCAAAGGGGCAGAACCCGGGGTACAGAGTCACTGACCAGGAAGAGGGAGAGAAAAGAAAAAGCAAGAAGATAATCTCTCAAAATCAAGAATAATCTGCAGACTTTATAACCTATCCCATTTTATTATATTTGTTCGTTTGTTTCTCTTATCTTCATTCTTGATACTTTTTTCCTCCTCCAATTTGGCCGATTAACTCTCTGCCGGTCTTACTCTCTCCTCTCCTTGAAATACACTACCCATAAGTGTTACATCTCCCATTATTGTTTCTCTCCTCTTCCTTTCTCTCCATGAGGGTTGCACTCCAAAACCCTTAACTCTCTCTCTCTCTCTCATTTCTTTTTTCTTCTTTTAGTGGTTCCCTCTTTTTTTCTCTCTCTCTCTCTTTCTTTTCTCCCTCTATATTAGTTTCTCCCTTTCTCCTTTACATCTCCTCTCATTCAAACCTCAATAACAAACAAATTATCTTATCTGGGGCTCAAACTTATGTTTGTGGCATTTTGGGGGATTTTTACTTCACCTCTTTAACTCAAGAGCAGTGCTCCCATCCCTGGCTTTCCATTTTATCTAGTTCTTTTTCCACTAAATACAATAGTAATTTTTTAATTTGTCCCCCCATTTTTCTGTTTTCCTCTTATTCCTCTCATCATAACTCTTAGACAACCAACACCTAAAACCAAATCATTTTATTCTTGACCCAAATTTTTTCCTTATTTGCTTTTTGTGGGTCCATACCCCCTTTTTATTCTTTTCTTTTCTTTTCTTTTCTTTTTGCCCCTTTATTACTTTTCCTCAATTCAGACCCTCCATCACAGGCATTGTTTGTTATAATTCACAGTTCACCACAAGATTTTCTCAAGAAAGAGGG
Source organism: Saccopteryx leptura (assembly GCF_036850995.1). Classification (NCBI taxonomy): domain Eukaryota; kingdom Metazoa; phylum Chordata; class Mammalia; order Chiroptera; family Emballonuridae; genus Saccopteryx; species Saccopteryx leptura. The sequence continues at coordinate 173,784,639 of NC_089504.1, read as the reverse complement.
GAGAGGAGAGGAGAGGAAAAAAGGAGGGGGGGAATAATTTCCTTTTTTTTAAATTTTTATTTTATTTTATTTTTCTTTATTTCATTATTAATTTTTTAAAAAAAAACAACTCTTTTCAATTTTTTATTTTTTTTAACTTTTTATTCTTTATTAAATCTCATTAATACTATCAACAAAACCACACTCAGATGCCATTAAGGAAGAGAAAATCGAATATCATTGATACAAAAGAAAGAGAGGTAACACAGCTAGATGAGGAAAAATCTATGGAGAAAAAATTTAATATATTGGAAACCTTGGAGCTAAATGACAGAGAATTCAAGATAGAAATCCTAAAAATCCTCCGAGATATACAAGAAAACACAGAAAGGCAATTTAGGGAGCTCAGAAAACAACTCAATGAACACAAAGAATATATGTCCAAGGAAATTGAAACTATAAAAACAAATCAAACAGAGATGAAAAACTCAATTCACGAGCTAAAAAATGAAGTAACAAGCTTAGCTAATAGAACAGGTCAGATAGAAGAGAGGATTAGTGAAATAGAAGACAAGCAACTTGAGGCACAACAGAGAGAAGAAGAAAGAGACTCAAAAATTTAAAAAAATGAGATAGCCATACAAGAATTATCTGACTCCATCAAAAAGAATAACATAAGAATAATAGGTATATCAGAGGGAGAAGAGAGAGAAAATGGAATGGAGAACATACTCAAACAAATAATAGATGAGAACTTCCCAAGCCTGTGGAAAGAACTAAAGCCTCAAGTTCAAGAAGCAAACAGAACTCCGAGTTTTCTTAACCCCAACAAACCTACTCCAAGGCATATCATAATGAAATTGACACAAACCAACAGCAAAGAAAAAAATCTCAAGGCAGCCAGGGAAAAGGACAATACAACATATAAAGGAAGGCCCATTAGATTATCATCAGATTTCTCAGCAGAAACTCTACAAGCTAGAAGAGAGTGGACCCCAATATTTAAAGTCCTGAAAAAGAGGAACTTTCAGCCATGAATACTATACCCATCAAAGCTATCCTTCAAATATGCAGGAGAAATAAAAACATTCACAGATACAGAAAAGATGAGGGAATTTTTCATCAGAAAACCCCCACTCCAGGAATTACTAAAGGGGGTTCTCCAATCAGATACAAAGAACAAAAAAAAAACAGAGCCACAAGTAAAAGATCCAAGAAGAACACAATAAAACCAAATTTAAACTGTGACAACAACAAAAAGAAAGAGGGGGAGAAGATGGAGATTAACAGTAGCAAAGGACGATGGAGTGCAAAAGTACTCACAAAATAGTTCGCTACAATGAACAGGGTAGGACCCTTTTCATTACTCAAAGGTAACCACCATTGAAAAAACCACCACAGAAGCACATGAGATAAAAAAGATAGCAACAGAGGAAAGATGTATGGAATACAACCAAATAAAAACAAAAGATAGAAAAACGAAAGAGAAGGATCAAACAAGACACAAAACTAACAGAAAGCAATCTATAAAATGGCAACAGGGAACTCACAAGTATCAATAATTACACTAAATGTAAACGGATTAAACTCACCAATAAAAAGGCACAGAGTAGCAGAATGGATTAAAAAAGAAAATTTAACTGTATGCTGCCTACAGGAAACTCACCTAAGTAACAAGGATAAAAACAAATTCAAAGTGAAAGGCTGGAAAACAATACTCCAAGCAAATAACATCCAAAAAAAAGCAGGTGTAGCAATACTCATATCGGATAATGCTGACTACAAGACAGGAAAAGTACTCAGAGACAAAAATGGCCATTTCTTAATGGCTAGGGGGACACTGAATCAAGAAGACATAACAATTCTTAATATACATGCACCAAACCAAGGAGCACCAAAATATATAAGACAGCTACTTATTGATCTTAAAACAAAAACTGGCAAAAATACAATCATACTTGGAAACCTCAATACACCACCGACAGCTCTAGATCAGTCATCCAAACAGAGAATCAACAAAGACATAGTCGCCTTAAACAAAATACTAGAGCACCTGGATATGATAGACATCTACAGGACATTTCATCGCAAAGTGACTGAGTATACATTTTTCTCCAGTGTACATGGATCATTCTCAAGAATTGACCATATGTTGGGCCACAAAAACAACATCAGCAAATTCAGAAAAATTGAAGTTGTACCAAGCATATTTTCTGATCATAAAGCCTTGAAACTAGAATTCAACTGCAAAAAAGAGGAAAAAAATCCCACAAAAATGTGGAAACTAAACAACATACTTTAAAAAAATGAATGGGTCAAAGAAGAAATAAGTGCAGAGATCAAAAGATATATACAGACTAATGAAAATGACAATACGACATATCAGAATCTATGGGATGCAGCAAAAGTAGTGATAAGAGGGAAGTTCATATCACTTCAGGCATATATGAACAAACAAGAGAGAGCCCAAGTGAACCACTTAACTTCTCACCTTAAGGAACTAGAAAAAGAAGATCAAAGACAACCCAAAACCAGCCAAAGAAAGGAGATAATAAAAATCAGAGCAGAAATAAATGAATTAGAGAACAGAAAAACTATAGAAAAAATTAATAGAACAGGAGCTGGTTCTTTGAAAAGATCAACAAAATTGACAAACCCTTGGCAAGACTTACCAAGGAAAAAAGAGAAAGAACTCATATAAACAAAATCCAAAATGAAAGAGGAGAAATCACCACGGACACCGTAGATATACAAAGAATTATTTTAGAATACTATGAAAAACTTTATGCCACTAAATTCAAAAACCTAGAAGAAATGGATAAATTCCTAGAACAATACAACCTTCCTAGACTGAGTCAAGAAGAAGCAGAAAGCTTAAACAAACCTATCAGTAGAGAAGAAATAGAAAAAAGCATTAAAAACCTCCCCAAAAATAAAAGTCCAGGCCCTGACGACTATACCAGCGAATATTATCAAACATTCAAAGAAGACTTGGTTTCTATTCTACTCAAAGTCTTCCAAAAAATTGAAGAAGAAGCAATACTTCCAAACACATTTTATGAGGCCAACATAACCCTCATACCAAAACCAGGCAAGGATGGCACAAAGAAAGAAAACTACAGACCAATATCTCTAATGAATACAGATGCTAAAATACTAAACAAAATACTGGCAAATCCAATACAACAACATATTAAAAAAATAATACATCATGATCAAGTGGGATTCATCCCAGAATCTCAAGGATGGTTCAACATACGTACAACGGTTAACGTAATACACCATATCAACAAAACAAAGAACAAAAACCACATGATCTTATCAATAGACGCAGAAAAGACTTTCGATAAAATACAACACAATTTTATGTTTAAGACTCTCAACAAAATGGGTATAGAAGGAAAATATCTCAACATGATAAAGGCCATATATGATAAACCATCAGCTAACATCATATTAAATGGCACTAAACTGAAGGCTTTCCCCCTTAAATCAGGAACAAGACAGGGTTGTCCACTCTCTCCACTCTTATTTAATGTGGTACTAGAGGTTCTAGCCAGAGCAATCAGACAAGACAAAGAAATAAAAGGCATCCATATCGGAAAAGAAGAAGTAAAGGTATCACTTTATGCAGATGATATGATCTTATACATCAAAAACCCCAAAGAATCCACAAAAAGACTACTAGAAACAATAAGCCAATACAGTAAGGTCGCAGGATACAAAATTAACATACAGAAGTCAATAGCCTTTCTATATGCCAACAATGAAGCAATTGAGAACGAACTCAAAAAAATAATCCCCTTCACGATTGCAACCAAAATAATAAAATACTTAGGAATAAACATAACAAAGAATGTAAAGGACTTATATAATGAAAACTATAAACCATTGTTAAGGGAAATCGAAAAAGTTATAATGAGATGGAAGAATATACCTTGTTCTTGACTAAGAAGAATAAATATAATCAAGATGGCTATATTACCCAAAGCAATATACAAATTTAATGCAATTCCCATCAAACTTCCAATGACGTTTTTTAAAGAAATAGAGCAAAAAATCATCAGATTTATATGGAACTATAAAAAACCCCGAATAGCCAAAGCAATCCTAAAGAAAAAGAATGAAGCTGGGGGCATTACAATACCTGACTTCAAACTCTATTATAGGGCCACGACAATCAAAACAGCATGGTATTGGCAGAAAAATAGACACTCAGACCAATGGAACAGAATAGAAAGTCCAGAAATAAAACCACATATATATAGTCAAATAATTTTTGATAAAGGGGCCAACAACACACAATGGAGAAAAGAAAGCCTCTTCAATAAATGGTGCTGGGAAAACTGGAAAGCCACATGCAAAAGAATGAAACTGGACTACACTCTCTCCCCCTGTACAAAAATTAACTCAAAATGGATCAAAGATCTAAACATAAGACCTGAAACAATTAAGTACATAGAAGAAGACATAGGTACTCAACTCATGGACCTGGGTTTTTAAAGAGCATTTTATGAATTTGACTCCACAGGCAAGAGAAGTGAAGGCAAAAATTAATGAATGGGACTACATCAGACTAAGAAGTTTTTGCTCAGCAAGAGAAACTGATAACAAAATAAACAGAAAGCCAACTAAATGGGAAATGATATTTTCAAACAACAGCTCAGATAAGGGCCTAATATCCAAAATATACAAAGAACTCATAAAACTCAACAACAAACGAACAACCAATCCAATAAAAAAGTGGGAAGAGGATATGAACAGACACTTCTCCCAGGAAGAAATACAAATGGCCAACAGATATATGAAAAGATGCTCATCTTCTTTAGCTATTAGTGAAATGCAAATCAAAACGGCAATGAGATACCACCTCACACCTGTTCGATTAGCTATTATTAGCAAGACAGGTAATAGCAAATGTTGGAGAGGCTGTGGAGAAAAAGGAACCCTCATACACTGTTGGTGGGAATGTAAAGTAGTACAACCATTATGGAAGAAAGTATGGTGGTTCCTCAAAAAACTGAAAATAGAACTACCTTATGACCCAGCAATCCCTCTACTGGGTATATACCCCCAAAACTCAGAAACATTGATACGTAAAGACACATGCAGCCCCATGTTTATTGCAGCATTGTTCACAGTGGCCAGGACATGGAAACAACCAAAAATCCCGTCAATAGATGATTGGATAAAGAAGATGTGGCACATATACACTATGGAATACTACTCAGCCATAAGAAATGATGACATCGGAACATTTACAGCAAAATGGTGGGATCTTGATAACATGATACGAAGTGAAATAAGTAAATCAGAAAAAACCAGGAACTGCATTATTCCATACGTAGTTGGGACATAAAAGAGAAACTAAGAGACATTGATAAGAGTGTGGTGGTAACGGGGGGAAGGGGGGAATTTGAGAGGGAAAGGGGGAGGGGGAGGGGCACAAAGAAAACAAGATAGAAGGTGACAGAGGACAATCTGACTTTGCGTGATGGGTATGCAACATAATTGAACCACAAGATAACCTGGACTTGTTATCTTTGAATATATGTATCCTGATTTATTGATGTCACCCCATTAAAAAAATAAAATTATTAAAAAAAAAAAAAAGAAAAGAAAAAAAAAAAGAAAAAGACACTTGGTAAATCTCCTTGCATTCTAGAAGCAGAACATATCACACTTTGGAATAGTGCTCTATCCATTTTTAGGTGAACTACAAGACTGCCAATGTTGACTGGGGTCTAGAGAAGATAAGGCCCTATAGCAGTTTCATCTGTGCTGTTTTGTCATTTGAGCAATGTGGCCAATGTCTGGTAGTGATAATATATATGGGCAGCCATAATATATGGGATACTGTGGAGTTTCTGACAAGCATGAATAGGAAAATTTTACAACATACGTCTAGAATTTTGGAGGAAGACCATGCTTTCCTTTAAAGAACAGTTCACATTTTTTTAAAACTGTTCCAGTAATTTAAACAGTGCTAGTAATAACTAGTAAAGACAGAGTCTCTGGTAATGAGACATGTGATCATGTGACAAAAAGAAAAACATTAGGAACTGGTTATTATAATACCGCAATATATGATTCCAAGTCATAACAATAGATGGACTCAGCAGCAATTTTTTGGGTTTTTTTGTATTTTTCTGAAGTTGGAAACGGGGATGCATTCAGACAGACACCCTCATGCTCCCAACTGGGATCCACCCGGCATGTCCACCAGGGGGCAATGCTCTGTCCATCTGGGGCGTCACTCTGCCACAATCAGAGCCATTCTAGTGCCTGAGGCAGAGGCCACAGAGCCATCCTCAGCGCCCGGGGAAACTCTGCTCCAATGGAGCCTTGGCTGCGGGAGGGGAAGAGAGAGACAGAGAGGAAGGAATGGGGGTGGGGTGGAGAAGCAGATGGGCGCTTCTCCTGTGTGCCCTGGCCAGGAATCGAACCCAGGATTCCTGCAGGCCAGGCTGACACTCTACCACTGAGCCCACTGGCCAGGGTCAGCAGCAATTCTTTGTACAGTTGAAACTGTACACTTAAAATTGGGTCCTGGTAAGCACAGAAATTTTGAATAAATCACACGAACAAGTAGCTCGTATTTCCATGTCACCATCCCTGCTGCCCTGACAACTTTTTCAATTTAGTCACTGGCCACATGGGGTATTTTTTTATATCCAAAAGATAGAGGAGAGGAAAAAAGTTTTTATCAAAACTGACACCACCATGAATATGTATTTATCTTCCCTTCCCACAATTCATCTGCCAAGAGCACCAGAATTTAGAGAATGCCTATTTGGTTCCCCGAGAGATCAACACAATGTGTGGTCATTGCCTCAATGCAATGCGGCCACACTAGAGTCCTCCCAGAAGTGGGCCTAAGAGCAGTGGAGCATGGAAATTCCATCCCCTGCTCCCCTCCATTGGAAGAATTGAGGGAAGCACATCTGATCATTCAATTTGGGAGAAGTGGCCTGAAATAAGATAAAAACCTCTGGATAGTACCAAAAGGATTGTCTGATTAAGAGGACTAAAAGAGCAAGATTAAGAGATCTAAGATAGGAAATTTGGGAAACAGGCATGTACTAAGACATTTGAGAGAAAGTCCAAGTGTTAGGATCTTTGCGTAGCATGTCAGTATCACCAGAGAACAAACAACACAGAGGAGGCAGTACAAAACCCTGTGGGCAAAATGACTCAGCCATCTTCCTTCCTCAGCCACTCCAGCACTGGCACTATTGGCCTATTAATAGACTGACATTAGTGGCAGAGAAAGAGGCTATGCATGAGCCCATCAGAATTGGCTCTGTTTTATCAAAGCTGATCAAGCTACTGCCACTAATAAAATCACAAGTCTCACCGTGAAGATTAGCAATAAGCCTTCAATACACTGTCCTTCCTTAAGGCGATTACTCAGCATCTTAGGAGCAGGTTTATTGCCTGGACCCCCTTATACCCCAGAAGAGGCATTGATATATCTTTATGAAAACTGACACGTACCATGGACATGTATTACCTTCCCTGCCCACAGTTTTTCTGCCAGCAGTAACAGAACATAAGGAATGCTTTATCTGTTGTCACACTATTCACATAATATTTCCTTCCTCAGGTTAGTTGAGATTATCCTACGAGGCAAACATTTAAACAAGACAATGTGCCAGTCAATGGTGAAGAATATCTGAAACAACTAATGGAGAAGGAAAATGAATTATATTATTTATAGTCTCTGTATCAGAGGAAACTGTTCTTACAATAAATTTCTTATATTAAGTCCTTAGAGAGTTTATGGTTGGCACAAGTTAAAGAGGACCCTGTGGGTGGAGCACAGAGTGCATTCCTAACAGCTGTGGCTGATGCAATGCTGTGAGAACACTCCAGCTCCCAGAACACTCCTGAACACACACAGGAAGGGAGCTCGCCCGCTTTAAGAAAATGACTTAGTGTCAACCACACAGCTCCCTGATCTTTTCAGCCATTGGCTATGAAGGACATGCTGTAACATCCTATTGGCTGAACCCATGTATATAAGCTAGTTTATTCCTGAATAAAGTGGATCTGCATCACTGAAACCTGGTCTCCAGGGTCGGGTCTCTGTGTCTCCATCATCCTCACTTCTGGTGGGCCTTGTCCACATACTGGCACCTCAAACAGGGACCTAACTGGCATCCAAGGGACGGGTGAGTGACCTTCTGCAATGGGAAACCTTCTCCCTTACTCCCGAGCCCCGCAAGCTCGAGCCCTCTATACCCTATTGCAGAGTAGGCAAGTTAAGTTAGTGAAAAGGATCTTTGTACCTCTCAGGTTTCAACCCTTGCCTCCAGGACATGCCTCTTTGGGACCCCGATACTTGAGCCTGAGCTTTCCACGCAGCTGTTCAGCCAAAGTACATGAAAGACAAACCTTCCCTCTTGGCCTCATTCCTGCCCTGCTAGCAATACATGCCTGCCTGACCAGTGCTCCTTCTGAGGACCCTCTGCCAGTGCCAAAAATATTACAGGTTACCCCTCTCTCTGGGGAGCCCCTACCTTCCTATTTGCCCCCCTCCACTGAGGAGGAAAGTAGTTTAGCCACCGAGTTTGATGGACTTGTAGCCGAGCGTGCAGAAACAAAACTAGATATATTAGAAACCGCACCATCAGCTCCGCCACCCGAAGAAGCAGAAGTCACTACTTCCACATTCCCTGCTGGGGCTCAATGCCGCACCCCAGCCTCTCAGACACCATTTTCTACCCCAGCTTTAACTCCAACATGTGTTCCCACTGTATACCCATGGGCCAGCCTATATGCCCTTATGTGTTATTTTTCTTTTCCCCCCTTGTTTGTCTGTCTGTCTGTTTTGTCTATTTTTCTGTGTCTCTTTATCTCTCTCTCCTCTTCCCCTGTCTCTGAAATAATGCTGAAAGGACCCAGCCATGGCACAGTGGCGAGGATAACACCCTCTTCTAACGCAAGGGAGAGGTTATGCTTGTGTTTTTCAGCCAATTTGGATCCCAGGAACCCCCCAACCTGCTTGACAGGGTTTCTTGGGCACCCACTAAGTGGTTCAGTCTTCACCCATCCAAAGCCACAGCCCTGGCCTTCTCCACACCGATATGCCTGAGAGGTGGAGGTCCCTAGCACTCCAGAAGAAGACCTCATAGCTGGCGTACACACTCCATCACCTGGAGTGATGTGGAGGCTTTGGCGGGGCGGGCCCAGAGAATGGCCCCTGATGGGCCCACAGGCCCTGGTGCTCTGTTCTTGCTTGTGTGTGCTATAGTGACCACTGACTCCCAAACGTGGGTGGATCCCCACATCTGGGATGCTTTTCCCCACCCTGGCAATATCCTGCCCATAGAGATAACAACAGCAAGCTGTCATTCCTCAAGTCCTAATTAAAAGAGAAGGGGGAACTGTAGGTGGAGCGCAGAGCACATTCCTAGCAGCTGTGGCTCATGTAGTGATGTGAGAATACTCTAGCACCTGAAACCCTCCTAGGCATACCCAGGAGGGAGCTCGCCTGCTGTAAGGAAGTGACTCAGCACCAACCACGCAGCTCCCTGATCCTTTCAGCCATCGGCTATGAAGGACACGCTGTAACACCCTATAGGCTGAACTCATGTAAATAAGCTAGTTTACTTTCTGAATAAAGTGGATCTGTGTCACTAAACCTGGTCCCCGGAGTCGGGTCTCTGCGTCTCTGTCATCCTCACCCCCGGTGGGCCTTGTCCAAAGGACCCAGTGATATTTAAGATTTTATAAAGGACATAAGTATCATTTCATGTTCTATTGGGCTCCCTTTTACAGCTGAGGGCTGAGCAGTTTTGTGTGGGCTTCATCTGGCTTGTGTAGTATAGATCCCACACCTCACCTCAGGCTGTGCTCTACCTTTCATCCTGGGTCTTCTCTGATGTGCAAGCACAGAAACCCCAGGGTCACCATGTCAGCTCTCACACAGGCCATAAGTTCAAAATAATAAGGCCCACTTTGTCTGTAAGAATTGAGGACAGATGAATAAATCTCATCCATTCATCCTCTTTCCAGATAGTTCTTAGACATATTTTCTGTTGCTCTTTAGAGGGAGCTATGGGATTGAGCACCAGTCATGGTGGACAACATGATAAGCATCATTGTTATCTCTCCTTTTCTATTCAGTCCCACTGTCCCTCACCATTTATTCCTTGGGGATCACTTTGCAAAACACTATATGAAAATAATATTTTATTCAGGCATTGGTTTTAGGGGCTCCTCTCTGTGGCATAAACTTATGTCTCTGTAGATTGAATCTTCTTTCACTTATTAAAAAGAGTCTCTTAGATTGATACTTTTTTACCAATTAAGTAATTATTTTGTTATTTGAGCATTTATAGTTTTTTGTTAACTCTGAAGAATCATACAAACACTGTAGACAAATTCATGCATTGAGAGATACACAAAATAGAAAATAAAGTGCATCTGGAGTATCATTTCCAAGATAACTCCAGGTAATATTTCTCTGAGGTTTGTTCTATGCATCACACACACACACACACACACACACACACACACACACACACACACGTTACCAAAAAGGAAATGGGCCCTATATAGCTACTTTTTAAAAACATAATAAAAAAAGAAAAAAGAAAATTATAGAAATACATTCCCAGTACAGTGATACACCACTTAATGATGAGGGTACCTTCTGAGGAATGCATTCTTAGGTTATTTTGTTATGTGAACATCATATAGTATATTTAGAAAAACCTAGATGGAATAGCCTACTACACACCTAATCTATATAGTATAGCTTATTGCCCCTAGGCTACAAGCTCATTTGACAGCTTACTGCACAAAACAATACATGATTAAATCAAGCACATGAGAAAATAATGCAATCAAGAGATATGTAAACACTCACAAAAGGCAAGAATTGTAGGTTTAAGGGGAAATGAGAGGTGTTAAAAAAGAAAAGTAGAATTGGCTTGAGTAACAGGTGATGAGGATATTTGAAAGGGAGAAGAAATGGGAGCTTTTAAGTGGTCTGTATTAAGGTGTGCAATAGACAGATCTGAAAAATCTTTAGTAAAGTCTACCTTTTGCTTTAGTGCTATTGTTCGAATGGAAAAGAAAAAGGAGCTTTCAGTAATTCAGAGTCCCGAGTTCTTCATGCACTTGGCAGTGATACTCAGAGTTTTGTCAACATTCCTGATGTAGTGAAGGATAATTATAGGCAGCTCCAGAGCAGTGAGAAAACACTCAACCTGGGATCAGATAACTTAAATCCAAGTTCTGGTATAAGTGATAATGAGAGTCATTGAAAGTCCTCTGAACCATATTTTTTTCAGTGGGAAATTTAAAAAACTCACAATATAAAACATTCTTGGTTATTTACTTGGTTATGTTTGTAAGTTATGAATAAAAAAAAGCTTTGCACAATGGCTTCCTCATAGTAAGCAATTTATAAATATTTCCTAAATTGAAAAAGATTATGATTCTTAGAAACACAAAAATAATCCCAAAATAAACTCTGCAAGCCAAGGGCAATTAAGTAAGGAGTCAAAGGGATTTTACAACTTTGTTAAGTGGTTTAAAAAGTCTATTTAAAGAAAAATTGGCTAACAACCAGCAATATTATAAATTTTTATGATTTAGTTAAATGTATGAAATATTGAAAATTATTTATAAAACAATTTTTTTTTCAGAGACAGAGAGGAGAGTGAGAGAGAGGGATAGACAGGACAGACAGATAGGAATGGAGAGATGAGAAGCATCAATCATTAGTTTTTCGTTGCACGTTGCAACACCTTAGTTGTTCATTGATTGCTTTCTCATATGTGCCTTGATTGCGGGCCTTCAGCAGACCCAATAACCCTTTGCTCGAGCCAGCGACTTTGGGTTCAAGCTGGTGAGCTTTTGCTCAAACCAGATGAGCCTGCGCTCAAGCTGGCAACCTTGGGATCTCAAACCTGGGTCTTCTGCATCACAGTCCGACGCTCTATCCACTGCGCCACCGTCTGATCAGGCTAAAACAATAATTTTTAACATTTTCAGTTTCTACATATTTGTTATTTCTGCAATTAAACAGAGAGGTTGAAAAGGAGTGAGTTGTTTAATTATAATTATCATAGTTTATTTGATTGACATAAAAATATATTGAACTACTTAAAAAACTGACAACTATGTAAATCTATTTCTCAGAAGATTTTAACTGAAGAAACCATAATTATCTAATGTAAAAAATATGTACTTTGAATATTTTAAAAATATGAGTTATTGATCCATCTAATAGCTCTAAAGAAGTTATTAATGTCCATCATTAAACTATTTAATAACTTTTTAAAGCAACAATTATTCACCTAATTGACTGTAACAGTTTCTTTGGTAGAGTTATAGTTATATCATCTGATATCTACTTAAAGACTTTCATTAATCTATAATTACTAGTTCTTTGAACTGTTACAGAAAAGTAAGTAATCATTACTACAGTTATCAACTGGATAGCAGAATTAACAGTTCACTCTTGCCCTATGTCTTTTTTTTTTTTTTTTTACAGAGACAGAGGGAGAGTCAGAGAGAGGGATAAATAGGGACAGACAGACAGGAACGAAGAGAGAGAAAAGCATCAATCATCAGTTTTTCATTGCAACACCTTAGTTCATTGATTGCTTTCTCACATGTGCCTTGACTGCGGGCTACAGCAGACCGAGTAACCCCTTGCTCAAGCCAGCGACCTTGGGTCCAAGATAGTGAGCTTTTGCTCAAACCAGATGAACCCGTGCTCAAGCTGGCAACCTCGGGGTCTAGAACCTGGGTTCTTCTGCATCCCAGTCTGACACTCTATCCACTGCGCCACTGCCTGGTTAGGCAAGAAAACTTCTCATTTTTCAACAGTGTGACATCAAGATGTCATGATAGGAATAAATTTACCTGTCAAGGTAATTTTGGCTTGGAAAAATTATGGCATATTTGGCATTTTTGGCATTCCAATTATGGCTTGGAAGCTAAAGTGTAGGGTTACTGAATCCTCAATGAATTAAATCTATTTATGGCCTTGGACAGTGGCTCAGTGGATAGAGTGTTGGCCAGGCGTATGGATGTCCTGGATTCTACTCTCAGTCAGGTCACACAAGAGAGGTGACCATCTGCTTCTCCCCTCCTCCTTCACTTCTTTCTCTCCCTTTTCTCCTCCCATAACCAGTGGTTCAATTGGTTCAAGCATAGCCTAGGTGCTGTCAATAGTTTGGTTGGTCCAAGCATGTTAGCCTACGTTGCTAAAAATAGCTTGGTATTTGAACAACAGCCCAAGATGGGGTTGACATGTGGATCCTGGTGGGGGAACATGTGGGAGTCTGCCTCACTATCTCTCCTCTTCTCACCTAAAATAATACTATTAATAATAAATACATTCATAAATCTATTTTCTTAACTTCCTTACTTTTATTTTTTATTTTCTGTTTTCCCTCTCTTCTTTTCCTCTCCACTTTCTAACATCATTTGTGCTTTTATTTTATTAATAATTATACACTTTGCTCAGGTATACTGTTTGACCCTGAGAGCATAAGTTGAATAAAATATATTTTCTTTATGATATTCTGATAAACAGAAAAGTTAACTAAAAGTATGGCACAGTATGCTAAACATATGATAGATATGCACAACGGCATCTTCTAATTCAGATCAAAAAGTCAGAGAAGGATCTTTGGAAGTGATTATAATATGGAACCTGAGCTTTTGTAGAAAGAAGTCTATTTAAGTAGATATGGAGGGAGAGGGTACATTTGCCTGTGGCCCATAGCAAAAAATGTTATTTGCTTTATTCCAACTTGTAACCATCAAGTGAGTTAAATTATTCTCTTTCAGGCTTGCCTGATGCCAATGTAACTCATAATGTTTGTTTCTTATTAAGAATTTACAACCTGACCAAGCAGTGGTGCAGTGGATAGAGCACTGGCCTGGGATGCTGAGAACCCAGGTTTGAAACCCCAAGGTCATCCAGCTTGAGCATGAGGTCAGTGGCTTGAGTGTGGGCTCATAGACATGACTTCATGATTGCTGGCTTGAGACCAAGATCGTTGGCTTGAGCAAGGGTCACTGACTCAGATGGAGCCTCCTGGTCAAGACACGTATGAGAAAGTAATCAATGAACAATTAAGGTGCCACAATGAAGAATTGATGTTTTTCATCTCCCTTTCTTCCTGTCTGTCTCTCTCTCTTTCTTTAAAAAGATTTACATTTATATGTTACTAATGCCATGTCTCACTAATAAAACACCTGTTACAAAAGAATATCATGCATGCATTAAAGAAGAAGAGGAAAAAGCTATTTCTTGTTTGGCAAGCTTAACAGACTGTCAGGTCTTGCTCTGTCCTTGACATTGCTGTGAGATATTTAAGGTCTTCTATCTGACCCTTCACAAACTGGTGAGTTTACAGTGAGGTAACACATGAGTCATCTATTGTTTCTGATCCTAATGTCTCTTACTGTTTATTTATTTGAAGTAGTATCAAGGTTTCTACAGAAGTGGAAGGTAGACACTCAAAATGTCCTTGTTTCACTTACTGCATAATAAATTCTCTCCTCCTCCCATTACTGGCAAGCAAAAATGGGATGGTGAGTTCAGGTACCAACAGAATTAATAATACCTAGTAAAGTCTGGAATTGAGACATCCATTGCAAAATTTGTTGGCATTCTAAAGGAGATGATGAAAAACTATGTTAATATCTTCTGAAAAAAAAAGGAATCATAAAAACAATACAGCTTTGTGATCATTTGCTGAGACACATTACCAATATCAAGTTGGACTAAAAATCAGTCTATTGTGAATGCAAATGCTCATTCTTTCTAGAGAAAACATCAGAGTGGTATCACAACCTAAGAATTTATAATAGTAAATTTTTATCTTTAGATTGTGTTTGTATATTTGTGTGTTTAGGATTTGAAGAAGCTTAATAGAAATACATGCAGCCAAGAAACAGAATCTGATACATCAGAAAACTGTTTAACTTAAGTATGGATAGAATATAAAATTGTACATATGCACGCACACATTTTTTGTGTGAGGTTTGTGCTGTGTGCATTGGGGGAAAGTAGGGAAGTCATAAAACATGAAGCTACAGAGATAAGAAGGGAAGAGACCTATTAAACTGGCTTTACCTGGCCAATTAAGGAATTTGAACTTTATCCTGAAGATTACATAGAGGCCAGTCAAGAGTCAGTCTAGAGCAGGGGTAGTCAACCTTTTTATACCTACTGCCCACTTTTGTATCTCTGTTAGTAGTAAAATTTTCTAACCACCCACTGGTTCCACAGTAATGGTGATTTATAAAGTAGGGAAGTAACTTCACTTTATAAAATTTATAAAGCAGAGTTACAGCAAGTTAAAGCATATAATAATTACTTACCAAGTACTTTATGTCAGATTTTCACTGTTTGGCAGAATAAATCTTTATAAAACAACTTATTACAGTTAAATCTATCTTTGTATTTATACTTGTTTACTCCGCTACCACCCACCATGAAAGCTGGAACGCCCACTAGTGGGCAGTAGGACCCAGGTTGACTACCACTGGTCTAGAGGAACAATGTTGGTTTCTGAAAAATTTAACACCTGAATAAAAGATAGATGAATTGGGAATAGATTTAAATAAAATTAATCCAACCAGTGAGGATGTCTTGAATATTGCAATAATTGAATCAAGAGTTAACCTGTGCTTCAGTTAAGCACTACTGACAGCATTAAGAGAAAATGAGAATAAAATGAAGAGTTATGGAGTCAAACAGTGGTAATGGTTGCATAACAATATAAAAGCATTTAACACTACTAAAGTGTATACTTAAGATGGTTAAAATAATCCATCTTATACTTACCACAATTTTAAAAGTGAAGAATAAAGAGGAAATGAGAGATTAAATAAATATTTGAGAGGTAGAGTTTTTTATGGGGACCAACTTAATGTGGATGTGAATAAAAAAAGAATCTTTGGTGAATCTCATATTTCTGAGTTGTGCAACTAAAGGTAAGGTGGACATTCTCAGATTCAGGAAAAATGGAGAAAGTATATTTTTTGATTGGAGAAATAGTGACAGGATAGATCATTTTTTTATTGTTGCACATGTTGATTTTGAGATGTTTATTGCCATCTAGTTTATGATGCCTAATAAGCAGTGAGAAATATAGATGTGGGCCTGAATGGAGAGGTATGAATGAGGGATATTAGAAACATTAATCAGAGTCATAAAATTTGAACTTCAAGCTATGGGGTCACAAGGAATGGAAGGAATTTTAGATAAGAAGAGGGCAGTTTCAAGCTGAGGATTGAGCCCCGGTTATCCCAATATGAAAGGGGCAAGTGGTGGCAGAGTATGCCTGGAAGAATGAAGACTGAACTGTCCAAAAGGGATAAAAGGGTGTAGGAGAGACTGAGGACTTAGTTACATAAGGGAGGATAAGATCTCAGAAAAAATACATAATATAGTGACAGTCATTTCTAATTAGAAAGTGTGAATAGTTTAAGAAGGATGTTGGGCACAGAATCTGCAAGGCTAAATAAGAGTAAATTGATTTTAAAAAATGGCAGTGACAATGGAGATATATAGATCAGTCATGGTTTGGATGTGTAGTTCATACTTGACATAAAAAAAAGGTACAGAATAAAATCTGTAACCACAGAATGATGAAGAAAGCTGGGGAGGTAGGCATAGGTGCAGGATGAAACAGGTTTTTGTGTACTTTTGTTTTCTCTTGTTTCAATTAGACCCTTAGGTCTGTATTCTGCTTCAAAGGCATCCGTATACAGATCAGGTTTAAAGTTCATAATAATGTAAGATATTGTTAGAAGAAGAATGGGCTTCTAAAATATGGATGGTGTGATCAGCCTGGAATCCACTGTTGGTGGAAATGTAAAGTAGTACAACCATTATGGAAGAAAGTATGGATTTTCTCAAAAAATTAAAAATAGAACTACCTTATGACCCAGAAATCCCTCTACTGGGAAAATACCCCCATAACTCAGAAACACTGATACGTAAAGACTCATGCAGCCCATGTTCATTGCAGCATCGTTCACAGTGGCCAAGACATGGAAACAACCAAAAAGCCCTTCAATAGATGATTGGATAAAGAAGATATGGTACAAATATACTATGGAATACTACTCAGTCATAAGAAATGATGACATCAGTTTATTTACAACAACATGATGAATCTTGATAACATTATACGGAGTGAAATAAGTAAATCAGAAAAAAACTAAGAACTATATTATTCCATACATAGGTGGGACATAAAAATGAGACTCAGGGACATGGACAAGAGTGTGGTAGTTATGGGGGGGGGGCAGAAGAGGGGAAGGGGGAAAAGGAAAAGGGTGGGAGGATGGGAGGGGCACAAAGAAAATCAGATAGAAGGTGACAGAAGACAATTTGACTGGGTGATGGGTATGCAACATAATCAAATGTCAAAATAACCTGGAGATGTTTTCTCTGAACCTATGTACCTTGATTGAGCAATGTCACCCCATTAAAATTAATTTTAAAAATAAAGATAAATAAATAAATAAGAAAAAGGACAACATTTTGGTCTAAGATGGAAGGAAAGAAAGAAAAAATTATGGAGAGTCATTTGGGAGTTTATGTTTAATGTTCTCTATTATACAGAAGAATAATATTGTTATATAAGTCAGGGCTCTGAAGAGAGACAATGTAATTCTAATTTCAGTCACATTGCTTGGGAAAACTACTTAGGTTCATTCTTGTTTTTTATTTGGAAAAATAGAGTGAAATGGGATTAATTGAGATAATATATATCAAGTGATTAATTGCATGATAAGTGCTCAAGTCATGTTACAAGTCATTATTTTCTTTAGGAAAAAAAATTGAGGCAATTTCTAGTTGACTCTGAAAAAGTCAGCTAGACAGTAAAGATTTAGTGAGTAGGATGGTGATTTGGGAGGTTTGGCTGACTATAAAAAGTGTCACAGGGCATTGAGATTTTTGTTGAATGAAGATGGGGGAGCAGTAATGCCAATTTTCAAATATACCATGCTGGAACACCCAATTATTTTTGAACTTCCATCCAATTCTTCTGCCATGAATTTTTGTATTGATACAGCTTTAATGACTCCCCATTAAAATATTTTTTGCAACTAACATAGTTGAGCAACTTATGTATAGCAGGTACTGTTTTAGGCTCTGAGGATACAGAACTGAATAAAATAAACAAAGCTTTCTGTTTCTTTTAATATTTCTGTTAAGCAGGAGAATTATAACAAAGAAAATGAACTAGTGAAATAGCATGTTAAGTGGTGGTAAATGCTAAGGAGAAAAAGCATGGAAATAGGAGAAAGCAGGGCTACAGTGTTAGGATAACAGAAAAGCTTTACACGAAAAGTGACAATTGAGTAGAAATCCCAGAGAGGTGAAGGATGAAGCTATGTGGATAACAGATATCCCAGGCAATGATAACAGCAAATACAAATATTCTGAAGTAAGAACATACCTGGTATGATCTTAAAAAATGTTAAGGTGACTGAACAGTGAATAAAAAGTAGTAGAGAGGAACCAGGACACTGAAAGAATATGGTGCTCTTCCTCTAAGTGAGAAAGGAAGCCACTGATGACATCCTAAAAAAAGCCTTGCTCTTGCTCATACTGTTATGTTCAGCGAGAGAGTAAAGGAGAAGCAGGGGGAACAGTTACAAGACTGTTACAATATCATAAGGAAGAGATGTTAGTGGCTTGAACTAGTGCCTTAGTAGAAGACATGTGAGAGTGCTTAGATTCTGGATACATTTTGAAAGTCAGGCCAAGTTTAAGGTATCTGTTATGAAAGTGATATTTGATGTTCATCTCTCTGACTGTTGTTGCACCTGGCTCTTGTTGGCTTCTACGAATGGAGACAGAAGACAGATATTAACTCTACTTCACCTCCCAAATTTTCTCTAATTACCTTCTGTTTATTTTTAACATCTGACATCATACATTTCAGAATAAAGTTCAAGGATTAAAATATTATTGTTTAGAACTCTTCTACCATTACTTAAATTTATTCTGAGGTAAATGTTCTAAGTTTAGTTTAATACCTTGACCTTATGCAAATAAGAACTTCTCTTAATCTCAATTTTTCTGGTGATAGAATTAGGATATGAATTTCTGCCCATCTAAATTCATTCACAGGAGTGTTCAGGTCAAAACTGATCATGTATGCTGTAGAAAATGTCATTTGTTATTTGTATCACTTCTCATATATAAGCACCTATTAAAGACTAGCTGCCTTTTACAATTTCTCAGTCCTCCATGGTGATAATCAGGTTGATTAGATTTTATTCATCTCTGATCCTTTGTGTGACAGAGCAATCAGTAGAAACTAAAAAAATTTAAAAAAAAGAGTTGATTTTCCCAAGGTGCTATTATAGAAATTAAACTCAGGTATTTTCTCCAAATGAAAAATATTTTGAGCCTACTTTTGACCTTGCAGCTTAGATATGTCTCTTGAAGGCAGCATATATTTGCATTGTGCTTTTTGATCTAATCTGCTACTCTGTGCCTCTTTATTGGTGAGTTCAGTCCATTGACACTTAGGGTGATTATTGACATGAGGATTTCTTACAGTCATTTTATGTTTTGTTTTCTGGTAGCTCTGTGTCTTGTTTCATACTTCTCCTTTGTGTTTCTGTTAGTTGTTTTTCTGTGGTGGTATTTCATACTTCTTTCCCCTGTTTCTTCATTATTTAAGCTGTATATTTCAAGAGTGTTTTTTTTGTGAGTGGTTACCATTAAATTATTGGGAGAAAAGTGTTCATATGTACAAGAGTCTTTTGTCTTATGAGTGCTTTTGCACTCCATTCTTCTTTGCTACTGCAGGTCTTTATCCTCTCCCCTTTTATGTTATTGTGTAACAAATTATCTTTGTTTTTATTGTGGTCTTAGAACTTTTACTTGTACTTTTGATTTGTTTTGTTCTTTGAGTCTGGTTGAATAACCCCCATGAGTATTTCCTGCAGTGGGGGTTTTCAGGTTATAAATTCCCTCAGCTTCTGTAAGTGTGCAAAAATTTTTTTAATTCCCTTTCATATTTGAAGGGTAACTTTGATGGATAT
This sequence comes from Saccopteryx leptura, assembly GCF_036850995.1. Classification (NCBI taxonomy): domain Eukaryota; kingdom Metazoa; phylum Chordata; class Mammalia; order Chiroptera; family Emballonuridae; genus Saccopteryx; species Saccopteryx leptura. Next base: position 173,764,605 of record NC_089504.1, on the reverse strand, counting down.
AGTATTCTTTGCTGGTAATTCCTCTCTTTCAGTACTTTGAATGTTTGGGTTCATTCTCTTCTGGATTGTAGAGTTTCTGCTGAGACGTTTGATGATATCCTAATGGGTTCTCCTTTATAGTTTATGTTCTTCTTTTTTTTTTTTTTTTTTTTTTTTTTTTTTTTTTTTTTATTTATTTATATAATTTTATTTTTTTAATGGGGTGACATCAATAAATCAGGATACATATATTCAAAGATAACAAGTCCAGGTTATCTTGTCGTTCAATTATGTTGCATACCCACCACCCAAAGTCAGATTGTCCTCTGTCACCTTCTATCTTGTTTTCTTTGTGCCCCTCCCCACCCCCTATCCCTCTCCCATTCCCCCCTCCCCCCAGCAACCACCACACTCTTATAAATGTCTCTTAGTTTCACTATTATGTCCCACCTACGTATGGAATAATACAGTTCCTGTTTTTTTCTGATTTACTTATTTCGCTTCGTATCATGTTATCAAGATCCCACCATTTTGCTGTAAATGTTCCGATGTCATCATTTCTTATGGCTGAGTAGTATTCCATAGTGTATATGTGCCACATCTTCTTTATCCAGTCGTCTATTGATGGGCTTTTTGGTTGTTTCCATGTCCTGGCCACTGTGAACAATGCTGCAATAAACATGGGGCTGCATGTGTCTTTACGTATCAATGTTTCTGAGTTTTTGGGATATATACCCAGTAGAGGGATTGCTGGGTCATAAGGTAGTTCTATTTTCAGTTTTTTGAGGAACCACCATACTTTCTTCCATAATGGTTGTACTACTTTACATTCCCACCAACAGTGTATGAGGGTTCCTTTTTCTCCACAGCCTCTCCAACATTTGCTGTTACCTGACTTGCTAATAACAGCTAATCGAACAGGTGTGAGGTGGTATCTCATTGCCGTTTTGATTTGCATTTCTCTAATAGCTAAAGAAGATGAGCATCTTCTCATATATCTGTTGGCCATTTGTATTTCTTCCTGGGAGAAGTGTCTATTCATATCCTCTTCCCATTTTTTTATTGGATTGTTTGTTTGTTTGTTGTTGAGTTTTATGAGTTCTTTGTATATTTTGGATATTAGGCCCTTATCTGAGCTGTCGTTTGAAAAAATCATTTCCCATTTAGTTGGCTTTCTGTTTATTTTGTTATCAGTTTCTCTTGCTGAGCAAAAACTTCTTAGTCTGATGTAGTCCCATTCATTAATTTTTGCCTTCACTTCTCTTGCCATTGGAGTCAAATTCATAAAATGCTCTTTAAAACCCAGGTCCCTGAGTTGAGTACCTATGTCTTCTTCTATGTACTTAATTGTTTCAGGTCTTATGTTTAGATCTTTGATCCATTTTGAGTTAATTTTTGTACAGGGGGAGAGACTGTAGTCCAGTTTCATTCTTTTGCATGTGGCTTTCCAGTTTTCCCAGCACCATTTATTGAAGAGGCTTTCTTTTCTCCATTGTGTGTTGTTGGCCCCTTTATCAAAAATTATTTGACTATATATATGTGGTTTTATTTCTGGACTTTCTATTCTGTTCCATTGGTCTGAGTGTCTATTTTTCTGCCAATACCATGCTGTTTTGATTGTCGTGGCCCTATAATAGAGTTTGAAGTCAGGTATTGAAATGCCCCCAGCTTCATTCTTTTTCTTTAGGATTGCTTTGGCTATTCGGGGTTTTTTATAGTTCCATATAAATCTGATGATTTTTTGCTCTATTTCTTTAAAAAATGTCATTGGAAGTTTGATGGGAATTGCATTAAATTTGTATATTGCTTTGGGTAATATAGCCATCTTGATTATATTTATTCTTCCTAGCCAAGAACAAGGTATATTCTTCCATCTCATTATATCTTTTTCGATTTCCCTTAACAATGGTTTATAGTTTTCATTATATAAGTCCTTTACATTCTTTGTTATGTTTATTCCTAAGTATTTTATTTTTTTTGTTGCAATCGTGAAGGGGATTATTCTTTTGAGTTCCTTCTCAGTTGTTTCATTGTTGGCATATAGAAAGGCTATTGACTTCTGTATGTTAATTTTATATCCTGCGACCTTATTGTATTGGCTTATTGTTTCTAGTAGTCTTTTTGTGGATTCTTTGGGGTTTTCGATGTATAGTATCATATCATCTGCAAAAAGTGATACCTTTACTTCTTCTTTTCCGATATGGATGCCTTTTATTTCTTTGTCTTGTCTGATTGCTCTGGCTAGAACCTCTAGTACCACATTAATAAGAGTGGAGAGAGTGGACAACCCTGTCTTGTTCCTGATTTAAGGGGGAAAGCCTTCAGTTTAGTGCCATTTAATATGATGTTAGCTGATGGTTTATCATATATGGCCTTTATCATGTTGAGATATTTTCCTTCTATACCCATTTTGTTGAGAGTCTTAAACATAAAATTGTGTTGTATTTTATCGAAAGCCTTTTCTGCGTCTATTGATAAGATCATGTGGTTTTTGTTCTTTGTTTTGTTGATATGGTGTATTACATTAACCGTTTTACGTATGTTGAACCATCCTTGAGATTCTGGGATGAATCCCACTTGATCATGATGTATTATTTTTTTAATATGTTGTTGTATTCGATTTGCTAGTATTTTGTTTAGTATTTTAGCATCTGTATTAATTAGAGATATTGGTCTGTAGTTTTCTTTTTTTGTGCCATCCTTGCCTGGTTTTGGTATGAGGGTTATGTTGGCTTCGTAAAATGTGTTTGGAAGTATTGCTTCTTCTTCAATTTTTTGGAAGACTTTGAGTAGAATAGGAACCAAGTCTTCTTTGAATGTTTGATAAAATTCGCTGGTATAGCCGTCAGGGCCTGGACTTTTATTTTTGGGGAGGTTTTTAATGGTTTTTTTCTATTTCTTCTTTACTGATAGGTCTGTTTAGGCTTTCTGCTTCTTCTTGACTAAGTCTAGGAAGGTTGTATTGTTCTAGGAATTTATCCATTTCTTCTAGGTTGTTGAATTTAGTAGCATAAAGTTTTTCATAGTATTCTACAGTAATTCTTTGTATATCTACGGTGTCCGTGGTGATTTCTCCTCTTTCATTTTGGATTTTGTTTATATGAGTTTTTTCTCTTTTTTCCTTGGTAAGTCTTGCCAAGGGTTTGTCAATTTTGTTGATCTTTTCAAAGAACCAGCTCCTTGTTCTATTAATTTTTTCTATAGTTTTTCTGTTCTCTAATTCATTTATTTCTGCTCTGATTTTTATTATCTCCTTTCTTCGGCTGGTTTTGGGTTGTCTTTGTTCTTCTTTTTCTAGTTCCTTAAGGTGTGAAGTTAAGTGGTTCACTTGGGCTCTCTCTTGTTTGTTCATATATGCCTGAAGTGATATGAACTTCCCTCTTATCACTGCTTTTGCTGCATCCCATAGATTCTGATATGTCGTATTTTCATTTTCATTAGTCTGTATATATCTTTTGATCTCTGCACTTATTTCTTCTTTGACCCATTCATTTTTTAAAAGTATGTTGTTTAGTTTCCACATTTTTGTGGGATTTTTTTCCTCTTTTTTGCAGTTGAATTCTAGTTTCAAGGCTTTATGATCAGAAAATATGCTTGGTACAACTTCAATTTTTCTGAATTTGCTGATGTTGTTTTTGTGGCCCAACATATGGTCAATTCTTGAGAATGATCCATGTACACTGGAGAAAAATGTATACTCAGTCACTTTGGGATGAAATGTCCTGTAGATGTCTGTCATATCCAGGTTCTCTAGTGTTTTGTTTAAGGCCACTATGTCTTTGTTGATTCTCTGTTTGGATGACCGATCTAGAGCCGTCAGCGGTGTATTGAGGTCTCCAAGTATGATTGTATTTTTGTCAGTTTTTGTTTTAAGATCAATAAGTAGCTGTCTTATATATTTTGGTGCTCCTTGGTTTGGTGCATATATATTAAGAATTGTTATGTCTTCTTGATTCAGTGTCCCCTTAGCCATTATGAAATGGCCATTTTTGTCTCTGAGTACTTTTCCTGTCTTGTAGTCAGCATTATCCGATATGAGTATTGCTACACCTGCTTTTTTTTGGATGTTATTTGCTTGGAGTATTGTTTTCCAGCCTTTCACTTTGAATTTGTTTTTATCCTTGTTACTTAGATGAGTTTCCTGTAGGCAGCATACAGTTGGATTTTCTTTTTTAATCCATTCTGCTACTCTGTGCCTTTTTATTGGTGAGTTTAATCCGTTTACATTTAGTGTAATTATTGATACTTGTGAGTTCCCTATTGCCATTTTATATCTTGCTTTCTGTTAGTTTTGTGTCTTGTTTGATCCTTCTCTTTTGTTTTTCTATCTTTTGTTTTTATTTTGTTGTATTCCATACATCTTTCCACTGTTGCTATCTTTTTATCTCATGTGCTTCTGTGGTGGTTTTTTCAATGGTGGTTACCTTTGAATAATGAAAAGGGTCCCTACCCTGTTCATTGTAGCAAACTATTTTGTGAGTACTTTTGCACTCCATCGTCCTTTGCTACTGTTAATCTCCATCTTCTCCCCCTCTTTCTTTTTGTTGTTGTCACAGTTTAAATTTGGTTTTATTGTGTTCTTCTTGGAGCTTTTACTTGTGGCTCTGTTTTTTTTTGTTCTTTGTATCTGATTGGAGAACCGCCTTTAGTAATTCCTGGAGTGGGGGTTTTCTGATGATAAATTCCCTCATCTTTTCTGTATCTGTGAATGTTTTTATTTCTCCTTCATATTTGAAGGATAGCTTTGATGGGTATAGTATTCGTGGCTGAAAGTTCCTCTCTTTCAGGACTTTAAATATTGGGGTCCACTCTCTTCTAGCTTGTAGAGTTTCTGCTGAGAAATCTGATGATAATCTAATGGGCCTTCCTTTATATGTTGTATTCTTCTTTTCCCTGGCTGCCTTGAGAATTTTTTCTTTGCTGTTGGTTTGTGTCAATTTCATTATGATATGCCTTGGAGTAGGTTTGTTGGGGTTAAGAAAACTCGGAGTTCTGTTTGCTTCTTGAACTTGAGGCTTTAGTTCTTTCTACAGGCTTGGGAAGTTCTCATCTATTATTTGTTTGAGTATGTTCTCCATTCCATTTTCTCTCTCTTCTCCCTCTGATATACCTATTATTCTTATGTTATTCTTTTTGATGGAGTCAGATAATTCTTGTAGGGCTATCTCATTTTTTTTAATTTTTGAGTCTCTTTCTTCTTCTCTCTGTTGTGCCTCAAGTTGCTTGTCTTCTATTTCACTAATCCTCTCTTCTATCTGACCTGTTCTATTAGCTAAGCTTGTTACTTCGTTTTTCAGCTCGTGAATTGAGTTTTTCATCTCTGTTTGATTTGTTTTTATAGTTTCAATTTCCTTGGACATATATTCTTTGTGTTCATTGAGTTGTTTTCTGAGCTCCCTAAATTGCCTTTCAGTGTTTTCTTGTATATCTCGGAGGATTTTTAGGATTTCTATCTTGAATTCTCTGTCATTTAGCTCCAAGGTTTCCAATATATTAAATTTTTTCTCCATAGATTTTTCCTCATCTAGCTGTGTTACCTCTCTTTCTTTTGTATCCATGATATTCGATTTTCTCTTCCTTAATGGCATCTGAGTGTGGTTTTGTTGATAGTATTAATGAGATTTAATAAAGAATAAAAAGTTTAAAAAAATAATAAAAAAAATCGAAAAGAGTTGTTTTTAAAAAAAAATTAATAATGAAATAAAGAAAAATAAAATAAAATAAAAATTAAAAAAAAAAAAAAAAAAAAAAAAAAAAAAAGGAAATTATTCCCCCCCTCCTTTTTTCCTCTCCTCTCCTCTCCCCTCTTTCTTGGTAAAATCTTGTGGTGGACTGTGAATTATAACAAACAATGCCTGTGATGAAGGGCCTGAATTGGGGAAAAGTAATAAAGGGGCAAAAAAAAAAAAAGAAAGAAAGAAAAAAAGAGCGTATGGACCCACAAAAAGCAAATAAGGGAAAAATTTGGGTCAAGAATAAAATGATTTGCTTTTAGGTGTTGGTTGTCTAAGAGTTATGATGAGAGGATTAAGAGGAAAACGGAAAAATGGGGGGACAAATTAAAAACTTACTATTGTATTTAGTGGAACAAGAACTAGATAATATGGAGAGCCAGGGATGGGAGCACTGCTAGTGAGTTAAAAAGGTGAAGTAAAAACCCCCCAAAATGCCACAAACATAAGTTTGAGTCCCAGATAAGATAATTTGTTTGTTATTGAGGTTTGAATGAGAGGAGATGTAAAGGAGAAAGGAAGAAACTAATATAGAGGGAGAAAAGAAAGAGAGAGAGAGAAAAAAAAAAGAGGGAACCACTAAAAGAAGAAAAAAGAAAGGAGAGAGAGAGAGAGAGAGTTAAGGGTTTTGGAGTGCAACCCTCATAGAGAGAAAGGAAGAGAAGAGAAAAGATAATGGGAGATGTAACACTTATGGGTAGTGTAGTTCAAAGAGAGGAGAGAGTAAGACCGGTAGAGAGTTAATCGGCCAAATTGGAGGAGGAAAAAAAAAGTATCAAGAATGAAGATAAGAGAAACAAACGAACAAATATAATAAAATGGGATAGGTTATAAAGTCTGCAGATTATTCTTGATTTTGAGAGGTTATCTTCTTGCTTTTTCTTTTCTCTCCCTCTTCCTGGTCGGTGACTCTGTACCCCGGGTTTTGCCCCTTTGGCACGCTCAGGTGGAGGTTTGCAGTTGATAAGTCTCTATGGCAATGTCATGTATTGTGCTTTAGTCTCATTGGCAGTCGAGGCTATTAGCATTTATAGGCTCCGACAGTGAGAGAGTCCGTGTTCCTGGAGCCTTTCTCCTAGTCTTTCCTTCCTCAATTAGTAGCCTGATAATCCAGCTATGGGGTTGCTGCTGCCTCTGCCTGGATAGTAAGAGGCTCAAAGAGCTGGCAACTCCCCACTCTATTTCCACTCAGCACAGGGCTCTGGGTAAGGCTCAGTCAGTCAGAGCTGCTAGCATAATCAGGCGGGCTTTCCGGCCATTCAAAGACCTCTGGCTCTGCCACTCTGTCCGGTAACACAAGCGAGCGCCCACTTCTGGGGCGCTTGGAGGAAACTCTCACTCACTGGCTGCGCGCGCAGACCAGGATATCCGGCCAGCAGTCTCACGCTCTGAGTGAAACCCCCCAACCGCAGGGAAAAGTTGCAGCGTTGGAATTGAGTCTCGCTCCGTCCCCGTGCGCGGCTTTTGCAAGGCGCTGGGGCGGCCCGAGATTCCGCTTTGGCCCACACAAAGGCCCCTGACTCTGCCCCTCTGTGCGATAACACGGGCGCGCACTGCCGAGGCACTCGGAGGAATCGCTCACTCCTTATCTGCGCGCGCAAACCAGGATATGAGGCCGGCCGCTTTCCCTCTGAGTGAAACACCCTCCAGTACGGAAAATCTCCACCGTTGGAATTAGTTCTCACTCCGTCCCCGTGCGTGGCTTTCCCAGGGCGCTGGGGCTGCCCAGAGACTCTGCCCTCGGCCCACAGAAAGGCCTCTGACCCTGCCTCTCCGTGGGGCAACACGGGCACCCACTCTCGGGGCCTAGGAAGAAATCTCTCGCCCACTAACTGCTCACCAACCAGGAGACCGGGTAAAATGTCCGCGCCGCTTGTCTTTCTTTGTTTGGGTTTGGCGCGAGTGTTAGCTTGAATTGCTCGGGTTGCCACAGGATCAGATTTTCCTTGGCTTGGATCTCCGTGCCACAGCCTGGTTCGGCCGTTTGTGTCGCGGCCTGGATGTATTCACCCCCTTTGCCCGCCTCAGTTTCTATATTCACAGTAACCAGAGAAAGCCGCCCTGTTTAGGTTAGTGAGGAAGGCGGAGCATTTCTTACTCCCTATTTCCTTCGGGGTTTGGTTATATATTTAGCCAATTTTTCACTCAATCATACCTTTGGGTGTATTGCGAAGCATCTGGAAGCTCCAAGTATAGGTTTTTCTGTTTCTGGTTGAAGATCTTGTTGAGTTTTGGGGGAGATTTATCGGTATCGCTTCCTACCCCGCCATTACTCTGACGTCATCAGTTTATGTTCTTCTTTACCTTACCTACCTTGACAATTCTTTCTTTGTTATTGATTTTTGACAATTTTATTATGATGTGTCTTGGAGTATGTCTGTTTAGGTTGAGGTAACTTGGTGTTCCATTTGCTTCTTGGATTCGAGTCTCTAACTCTTTCCTTAGGCTTTGGAGCTTCTCATCCATTATTTGTTTGAATAGGTTCTCCATTCCCTTCTACCTCTCTTCTTCTGATATACCCATTATTGCTCTTTCAGATGGGGTCAGACAATGCTTGTAGAGCTCTCTCAGTTTTTTAATTCATGAGTCTCTCTCCTTTTCTCTCTGTAGTATCTCTAGTTGCTTGTTTTCAATGTTACTGATTCATTCCTCTCTCTGGCTTGTCCAATAAGTTAAATTTGCTACCTCAGTCTTTATTTCATGTGTTGAGTTCTTCATCTCTGTTTTTAAATTTTCAATCTTCTTTCTGAGCTCATTATGTTGCCTATTAGTGTTATCTTGCATCTTGTTGAGTATTTTCAGAACTTCAATTTTGAATTCTCTATTGTTTAATTCCAAGGTTTCCATGTGATGGAGATTTTTTCTGGAGATTTTTCTTTTTCTCTCTGAGCTACATCTCTGTCTTATATAGCCATGGTATTTGATTTATTCTTCTTTGATAGCATTTTAGAGTAGTATTGTTAAGAACCCTAACAAAAAACAACTAAAAATAAAAAATTGAAATAAAAATATAATAAAAATACAAGAATTTAAAAAATTATGACACATAAAAGAGAAAAATTACAGAAAACAAAAATAAAACAACCACAAAAATTAAGAATATAAAATAGAAAAATTAAAGAAAGTAAAATTCAAAAGAGAAAACAAAAAATTAAGAAAAAAAAGAATATGGAGAAAATTTTTAAAAAAGGAAAAATAAATTCCAGTGTTGAGAAGCTTCTTTCAGTAGGTGTCACTGTATTACAATATTTATTTCTGTGAAACTCCTGGGCTGTCCTCTACCCGGTGTTGCTGTTGCAATGATGTAGGCATGGCCACAGTCACATTGGTGGGTGGGGTGTTTTTTGAGGGCTTTATGGCTTAGCTTTATGGCTTTATGGCTCTAGACATGGCAATCTCAGGCCTCTAGGTGCTCCTTCCCATGTCTCAACAGACCTGGTGACCAGACATAAAGCACCTCTGTTCTTCAGGGTTGAGAGTGGCTATGAAGAGGTAGCTGTGGGGTCTGTCTCTGCCACTGTCCATACAGTGAGCTGAGGGAGGTGAAATCTGGAGGGCTGGAAGGTCCACACTTTGGTTTACTCTGTGTCTGAGTAGTGCAAGCTACAGGAAGACTATGGGACCACTGGCCATGAACCTGCATTCTGACCATTAGTTTCTTCCCCTCTAACCATCTGACTCACCACTTTTTCTAGCAGAAGGAAACACAGTCACTCTGTTTTCCCTCTTTATACCTCAGACAAAATCCAAACAGCCTGAGCTTCCCTCCTCCTCACAGTACAGCAGAGAAAAAAACAACAACAACCAGTCACTCAGGGTTTGTGCATGTAATCTTCTGCCCCCTTTTCAACCCATCCCACCTTTAGTCCATTTGGTATATAGATCTTTCAGGTACACCTGCAAGCCCAGCTGAGATTCATTCGCTATGTTACAGTTGTTCAACTTGTTGAAATTTCAAGGGGAGAGATCAGGAGTATCTCTCATGCTGCCATAACTCTGACACCATCCCCTATTCATACCTGACAATGATGACTTCAATACAACAAAAGTAATCAGAAATGAACATTTCATAATGATAAAGGGGACATTGTATCAAGAAGACAACATTTCTTAATATATATGCACTGAACCAGGGAACACCAAAATATAGAGGTGATTTATTAACTGATCTAAAAATAGAAGCACACAAAAACACAATCATACTTGGAGATCTAAACACACCATTGATGACTTTTGATAGATTATTTAAACAGAAAATCAATAAAGAAATATCGAACTTACATAACACACTGAACTAAGTGGACATAATAGGTGTTTACAGGACATTTTATCCCAAAACATCAGATAATACATTCTTCACCAGTGTGTATGGAACATTATTGAGGATAAATCATATGCTGGGCCCCCAAACTAACATCAACTAATTCAGGAAGATTGAAATTATACCTGCCATTTTTTATTTCCATAAGGTTTTTAAATAAAATTCAACTGCAAAAAGGAAGTAAAGAAAGCTACAAAAATGTGGAAATTAAACAATATAATTCTAAAAAATGACTAGGTCAGAGGAGAAATAAGAGCAGAGGTCAAATGATGTATACAGGCAAAGGAAAATGACAAAATGACAAATCAAAATTTCTGGGATACAGTGAAAGCAATAAGAGGAAGTTTTATATTATTACAGGCTTACATCAGGAAACAAAAGAGATCCCAGGTAAAGAACCTAACATCACATCTTAAGGAACTTGAAAAAGAAGAACAATGGCAACACAAATTCAGCAGAAGAAAGGAAATAGTAAAAATTAGAATAGAACTAAATGAAAAAGAGAACCAAAAAAAAGTATAAAAAATTAATGCAACAAAGAGCAGATTCTTTGGGAAGACCATTAAATAGACAAACCACTCACCAGACTCACTAAGAAAAAAGAGGAAGAACTCATATAAACAAAATCCAAAACGTGAGAGGAGAAATTACCACAGACACATAGATACATAAAGGAACATAGTAGAATACTATGAAAGATTATATGCCATGAAATTCAACAACCTAGAGTAAATGGACAAATTCTTAGACCTATACAATCTGCCTAGACTGAGTGACAAAGAAGTGAAAAACTTAAATAGACCTATAAGCAGGAAGAAAATTAAAACAGCTATCTAAAACCTCCCCCCAAACAAAGTCCAAGACCAGATGGCTACACTAGTGAATTCTAACAAACATTCAAAGAAGATTTGGTACCAATTCTTCTCAAAGTCTTCCAAAAAATAGAAGAAGCAGTACTCCCTAACACATTTTTTTGAGGCCAACATAACCCTCAGGACAACACAAAAAAAGAAAACTACAGCCCAATATCTCTAATGAATACAGACACAAAAATCTCAAACAAAATGCCAGCAAATCAAATACAACAACACATTAAAAAAAATAATACATTATGATAAAATGGGATTTATTCCAGGAGCTCAAGAATAGTTCAACATACAAAAATCAATCAATATAATAAACCACATAAAAAAAGAACAAAAAGTCATATGATCCAATCAATATGTGCAGAAAAGACATTTGATAAGATATAACATCCCTTTATGTTTAAAACAATAAAATAAGAATGTATGAATATTATTTCAATATAATAAAGACTGTATATTATAAACCATTATGTAATATCATTATAAATGGTGAAAAATGAAGGTTTTTCCTCTAAAATCAAGGACAAGACAAGCATGCCCACTCTCTCCATCCTTATTGAACATAGTTCTAGAAGTTTTAGCCACAGTAATCAGTCAAAAGAAAGAAATAAAAGGCATCCAAATCGTGAAAGAAGAAGTAAAGGTATTTTTTGCAGATAACATGATCTAGTTTATAGAAAACCCCAAAGACTTCACCAAAAGAACTATTAGAAAAGATAAACCTATACAGTAAAGTCACAGAATACAAAGTCAACATACAAAAGTTTATTACTTTCCTATAAAAGAGTGATAAAACTTCGGAAAATGAACTCATAAAACAAATTCCTTTCGCAATTGCAAACAACAAAAAAATAACAATATCTAAAAATAAACTTAAAGAAGGTGAAAGACCTATACACTGAATATTACGAAACATTATTGAGAGAAATTGAAAAAGACAGAAGAAAATGAAAAAATATTCCATGTTCATGGATTGGAAGAATCAACATTGTTAAAGTTGTCATATTACCCAAAGCAATAAACAAATTTAATGCAATCCCCATCGAATCCCAATGTCATTTTTTAAATAAATAGAACAAAAAATTACTAGGTTTGTATAAAACCATAAAAAGCTCTGAATAGCCAAAGCAATCCTGAGGGAAAAGAATGAAGTCAGAGGTATTACACTACATGACTTCAAATTATGCAATAGAACCACAATAATCAAAATAACATAGTATTGGCAGAAAAACAGACATACATACCAATGAAACAGAATTGAGAGCCCAGAAATAAAACCATATATGGACAAATCATCCTTGACAAAGGAGCCAAATATATACAATGGGGAAAAGAAAGCCTCTTCAATAAATGGTACTGTGAAAATTGGAAAGCCACATGCAAAAGAATGAAATTTGACTGCAGTTTGTTCCTATGCCCAAAAATTAATTCAAAATGGATCAAACATCTGAATATAAGATCTGAAACAATAAATTACATAGAACAAAATATAGGTACTAAACTCTTGGACCTTGGACATAGAGTACAGTTTATGAATTTTACTCCAAAGGCAAGGGAAGTAAAAGCAAAAATAGTAAATTGGACTATATCAAACTAGCCTGACCAGGCAGTGGTACAATGGATAGAGTGTTGGAATGGAACGCAGAGGACCCAAGTTCAAAACCCCGAGGTTTCCAGCCTGAGTGCGGGCTCATCTAGTTGGAGCAAGAATCACCAGCTTGAGTCCAAAGTCACTGGCTTGAGAAAGGGGTCACTCAGTCTGCTGTAGCTCCCCAGTGAAGGCACATATGAGAAAGCAATCAATAAGAAACTAAGATGCCACAACGAAAAATTGATACTTCTCATCTCTATCTCTCCCAGTCTGTCTGTTTCTCTCTCTGTCTCTCTCTGTCCCTGTAACAACAACAAAAAAACCCTTCTGCACAACAAAATAAACTGACAATACAAAAGGTAGCCAACTAAATGAGAGATGATATTTGCAAACAACAGCTTTGATAAGGGGTTAATATACAAAGTATATAAAGAACTCACAAAGCTCACAAACAAACAAGCAAATAATCCAATTACAAAATGGAAAGAACCTGAACAGACACTTCTTCCAAGAGGACATATAAATGGCCGACAAGTGTATGAAAAGATATTCATCTTCACTAGCTATGTATTCGAGAAATGCAAATCAAAACTACAATGAAATACCAGCTCATACGTGTTAGATTGGCTGTTATCAACAAGACAGGTATTAACAAGTGTTGGAGAGGTTGTGGAGAAAAAGAAACCCTCATTCACTGCTGGTGGGAATACAAATTAGTACAACCATTATGGAAGAAAGTATGGTTGTTTCTGAAAAAACTAAAAAGTGAACTGCCATGTGACCCAGCAATCCCTCTAATGGGTATCTACCCCCATAATTAGAAAACATTGGTAAGTAAAGACATATACACCCCAATGTTCATCATAGCATTATTCACAGTAGCCAAGACATGGAAACAACCCAAATGTCCCACAATAGATGACTGGATAAAGAAGATGTGGTACATATATAGAATGGAATACTACTGAGCAATAAGAAATAATGACATAGTGACATTTACGACAACATGGATGGACCTTGAGAACATTATACTGAGTGAAATAAATAAATCAGAGAAAGCTAAGAACTGTACAATTTCACACATAGGTGGGATATAAAAGTGAGACTCAGGGACACAGAGAAAAGTGAAGTAGTTACCAGGGGGAAGGGGCACATGCAGAGGGTGAGAGAGAGGATGGTGTAAGGTGTAAAGAGAGACAAATATAAGGTGACAAAAAATAATTAGGCGAAGGGTATACAATATAATCAACAATTCAAATGCCATAGAAATGTTTACCTGAAACTTATGTACTCTTATTGATCAATGTCACCCCGTTAAATTTAATTTTCTAAATAAAATTTTAAAAAAAGAAACATTTTGAAATAAAATCACAGCCAGTATCAAATTATAGGTTTCTTTATCTTTAAATATATATATTTGTGTTTTTTACTTGCTCCATTTAGTTTTGCTGCAGAATTTTAAAGTATAAATACTCAGATATCATGTTTCTAACCTAACAGCATATTACCAACAATTGACACTTTTGTAAGAAAGCCCACACACTCATCGTGAAGTGATAGAGAACTGAGTTATTTAATTCAGTCACAGTCCAGATTTTGTATAGAAATTTAACCGATTTCTTTTTCAAAAAAATATATTTTTATATTATTAAGCTGCATATACAAATTGTAGAAAGCAACTGGATTATAACGCATTATTAGTTATTCTGGTTTTGAACTATTTAATAAGAAAGGTGTTACCAAGCTGTCAGTTTAAATACATAAATAGTACTATTGAACAAGTTGGCCTTCAAATATAATAAACAAATATTTACCTACTAGGGATTTTAAATAAATCTAACTACAAAATGATTTAAAACTAGTATGATTTTTCCCATTTGTTATAACCTTTTAAAAAGAAGCCTTACAAATTTTTTTCTTTTGCATTAGTTCCTGGTAGTAACTATAAATTATATTTCCTTGAACCACACACTTAATGGAAAGTATTAAATTATTTAATATTTCAAGACAATAGGAAGCCACAGAAATTGCATACACTATCAAAAATTTGTGAAATGAGAGTTTGGCTGTTTATTACTCATAATTTTTTTTTTTTTTTTTTTTTTTTTTTTACAGAGGCAGAGATAGACAGGGACAGACAGACAGGAATGGAGAGAGATGAGAAGCATCAATCATCAGTTTCTTGTTGCGCGTTGCGACTTCTTAGTTGTTCATTGATTGCTGCTTTCTCACATGTGCCTTGACCGTGGGCCTTCAGCAGACCGAGTAACCCCCTGCTGGAGCCAGCGACCTTGGGTCCAAGCTGGTGAGCTCTTTGCTCAAGCCAGATGAGCCCGCGCTCAAGCTGGTGAGCTCGGGGTCTCGAACCTGGGTCCTTCCGCATCCCAGTCCGACGCTCTATCCACTGCGCCACCACCTGGTCAGGCTATTACTCATAATTTTAAAAGCACATTCAGCAAATATATGTGTGTTTAAAAAAGAAACTATATATTTAACAAGTTATTTCTTGTTCAGAAACAACATGGTCTCTGTTCCATCACTGTGTCAAGAAAACAGTAGGTTATAGTCAGTCCTCCATTTCATACAGGCTGAGTGACTACTGTGAAATGTTAACAATACCTGATACATTTAAAGGCAGTACAGTTGTGTGAACTGGACCATATAAGAAAGCAGTTAATCACTTCAGTCAACAAATGGTCCAAGACTCCACTATTGGCTATACACTGTGCCAGCATAAGGAAAGTTTCAGGTGCAAGAGCCTTAATGCTGTATTTCTAGATGAACATTTTCCCCCACATTTTACCATCTCTGACACTATGGTACCTGTTACCACAAAAGAATGACATTTTAGCTTCAATGAAACATGATCATTCTAATTTGCTTGACTCAAATAACATTTTTAAAAAGAAAAGAAAATAAGTACACTAAACTGTCTGGAGTGAAGAACATGGTGGTTAAAATTATGAGTATACCTTAATCCCTTTTCTTATACCACTGTATGAGAGATCTTACATTGATATTTAAACACCATCCTTTTCAAGAATGTATATGTATACAAACACCTTAATTTCTCAAGTTGTGAGCTATTTGAAGCCAAGGATAGTATTGCATTTTTCTATTTCCTCGAACATATGTAGGATAGGCACTTAAATATTTTTGAATGGAGACATGATCATGGAGACTTGAGCTATCAAAGAAAGCATTTTTCCTATTTCTCGTTTAATTTGTCTTTTTATCCATAAATAATAATAGATGCTTTATAAGATCATATTTGCTTGGATTTTTAACTAGGTATTTTCAAAGAGTATACACAAACACACACACACACAAATATAAAGTTTTCTTTATTATGGAAAAATCCATATTCAGTAATATTGTGAGAATATTTATATTCACTTGAAGATATTAAAACATTTTGAACTAAAAGTATATTTATATTTTGACAAATACCAGATTAAAGGTTATAATTACAGTAATTTTAGATATTTTGGTATTTGGATTGTTTAAAATCATGATTGAGTCTATAGAATATTGTAAACTCTTATTTCATTCTCTCTAGTTATAAAGCACTTAATTGGCCCCAGCTAAATATTTGGAGATGGGTGAAGGTTATGCTTCCAGCGAGCAAAATTTTTTCTCTGACCCAGGCTTTTGTGTGTGTGCAACAGCTGCCCCGGAGTTGTATGCAGTGCTCAAATTCTCTGCTTCCCTGTTGCCAAAGAGACAGAGGGAACCCTCCAGATACAGCTTGTATAATTTCTCCAAAAGCCCTTTCTCATCTGCTTTTAAGCATTGAACTTGGTTGAGGAGCATTTCAACTACAAGAACAGGCAAGCAACTTGCTCATGCTGTTGTAGACAAAAAATTAGGGTTTGGCGTCTCAGGGAGCAGCCCTGGTTCCCGATCATGAGTGCCCCCTCTTCCTGAGGCCACAGAGATGGTGGCCTTCTCCACCTCTGCCTACAGGGTCTCCTGCTCAGTCCTTACAGGCTTGGTCAACCCTCCCATCCAGTTCTATTTTGAGAGCTGAGTTGTCTCTTAGCTTCACAAAAGTTGATTTGTTAATTTTGTATTTGTAATTTATTATTGCTTTTGGGAAATTTTAGGAAGGAAAATAAGAAATGACAACCTTGCATCATTATCCTTAAGCCACTAAACAATCCAGTGGTTCTTGAAGTATACACCAGGACACACTGGTGTGCCCTAGAAGATTTCCAGGTGCGCCCTATGGTATTTCAGAGAAATATGTGCCTGTTTGGGACCAAAAATCCAACAGTTTTTGGAGTTTAGATTTTTGGGGGACAGAGGTGTGGGAATTGGCTGTAAACTGAGAGTCTGCCCAACCCCCCACCTCATTTGCCTGATTAGGTTGCAAAAGGCTGTTAAGCTATGTGCTCAATTGTTTACACTACTCCCCATGTTCACTGGAAAGACTGGAGGCAAGTTTCTTCTATCCTTTGTGTGGTGTAAAGTTAAGATAATATGTATGGTGGGGTTTTCTGCACTCAACACAATTAAGAGTAAAAAAAGAGGAATTCTTCAATCTATTGATGAAGAAATAAGAGTTTGCCTCTCAAATATATGCCCAAACATTGAAGAAGTCACTAGGACACATCAGGCTCATGTTTCTCATAAACACAAGAATGAAAAAACTTAACACATTTGTGCCAGGACCTGCTGAATTTACTAAATCTTACTAAGAATGTATCTATATATACATAAAGATAACTTTTGTGTCATTTTTAATTTTTAACCCATTTAAAATGAATTCTAAGAAGCATAACTCAAAACATATAACATAAAAATGTTTTTTAATGTCAGAATAAATTTAATTTTGTCATATTTATTTTGTTTAATTACCATAAAAGCACACTTGGACTTTATATACATATTTTTAATATTTGACTTAATTATTATGACATATTTCTCAGAAATTTGTATATAGTGTGCACCCTGACTTCAAAAAGTTTGAGAACCACTGAAACAAGCTATAAAGCCAGAGCCTGGACAAATATTCTAAATATTTGCCTCTGATCCATCCTAGTGGCCCTATTTGCAATCTCTGTCATTGGTAGTATATCCCTGGATCCTAGGGTAGCGGTTTTGTTTTTTATTTGTTTTTGTTTATTTTAAGCATTGTACAAATTAGATTTCTACTCTAACTTTAGGCACTTATATTTTAAGCTTTTCTATTATTTGGAGGATTTTCAACTTAATGATTTCTCAATTTTCTTTTAGATGACTTCTCTCTTGTGACTCTAGACCTTACTGAACCTTGAGTCTTAGAAATGCATTCACTCAGCCCTGCCTACCAGTTCTAATCCTCCAGCTCTCAATCCATTACCACATCCTGAAAACCTAGTCTCTGCCTCTGCAAACCAAATGTGAGCATTTTATCAGTGTAAACAGAACCCACTGCAACTAATTTTCTGCTGTGTCAACCACCTTTCAGTGAGTTCTGAATATCCTCAGATATACTAATTTTTTTAACTTAGCAGAAAATAACATTCTCTATAGTCTTTAGAAGTTGAACAGAAGTTCTCCGTTAAGTACTTTATGCTTAACACTGCCTGTGTCAGTTTAAAGCAGACAGTGGGATGATACTCAGAGACATGGACAACAGTGTTGAGGGTACAGGGTGGGGGGAGGAGAGGGAGGGGGTTGGGGGAAGGGAGGGGCACAAAGACCATGGCTTTTCAGCATTTGCCATATTCCCCCTTTAATCTATAGACAGACAGCAAATATTTACTTATGTTTTTCCACTATAAAGACTGCTTTCTTAGGGACAAATGCTGATGAACTATTTCAGCAGTTCCTCCTTCTTCAAAAACTTATTTGTCAACATAGAGCTCCATGTTTCATAGGACATACTCAAGTTCACTCCATGCTCCCTGGAGCTTTAGCACAAGGGAATGCCCTTTTTTTTCTTCTTTTCTTTTTTTTGGTTGTATTTTTTCTTTTATTTACTTATTTTTTGTATTTTTCTGAAGATGGAAATGGGGAGGCAGTCAGACAGACTCCCGCATGCGCCTGACCGGGATCCACTTGGCATGCCTACCAGGGGGAAATGCTCTGCCTATCTGGGGTGTTGCTCTGTTGCAACCAGAGCCATTCTAGCGCCTGAGGCAGAGGCCATGGGGCCATCCTTAGTGCCTGGGATGGCTTTGCTCCGGTGGAGCCTTGGCTGCAGGAGGGGAAGAGAGAGACAGAGAGGAAGGAGAGGGGGAGGGGTAGAGAAGTAGATGGGCACTTCTTCTGTGTGCTCTGACTGGGAATCGAACCCGGGAATCCTGCACACAAGGCCAATGCTCTACCACTGAGCCAACCGGCCAGGGCCTAGGAATGCCCTTGTTGATCAAGATACCCAAAAGAAAATTATATGGAGCAACCATGACAGACCGAGCAAGTCAGTCTCATACTATTCATCACCAGAAGGCTTTAACCCGGTGTAAACAGTTTCAACTTTCTCGGGAAGCAGCACGGCAGATTGGGAAATCCTGTCCAAGGGGTCCTATACTGCCCCTTCATTTGGAGTTAACCCT
Source organism: Saccopteryx leptura (assembly GCF_036850995.1). Lineage (NCBI taxonomy): Eukaryota > Metazoa > Chordata > Mammalia > Chiroptera > Emballonuridae > Saccopteryx > Saccopteryx leptura. Next base: position 173,745,574 of record NC_089504.1, on the reverse strand, counting down.
CAAGGACCCCTACCAGGACAACTTTGACAAATGGATGTTACTCATATACTTTCATTTGGCAAACAGTCATATGTCCACATTATAGTGGATACATATTCCGGATCTATAGTAACCTCTGTCAGAACAGGAGAGGCTGCTAAGCATGTTATAGCTCATTGTCTGTATGCATTGTTCTATTATTGGATTTCCTAAACTGGCTAAACTGAATATGCTCCTGCATATGGAGCAAAAGCATTTACTGTATTTTGTCATGCTTACAATCTTTAAAGTTAAGGTATTATTAAAGTGTACTCAGCAAACATTTTAAGGTCAATTTTAAAAAAAATTTAAGAGGGGGTAGTCATATCCTGGAACTCCTATGGGTCTACAATATTATGTTTTTTACTTAAAAAAAATTTACATTTCTTTGGAATGCTGATGAACAGGAGACACCAAATCTTTTTCACTTGCAAACTACTACCTTCTTTATTTGATCCAGCTAATAACACTGTTTTGTCTTTTTCCAAATAGCTCCAGATATATGGAAAAGATTTATATAGGCTGATGGGGATCCTCAAGCCCCTCAGCGAGATCTTCTGAGCATAGCTTTTAAGATACCTAGAGGCAGAAAAAGCCCAATAGAGATCAGAGGAACTACCAGCTTTTAGGATACACCCTTAAAGTCTCCAACACCCCAAAGGGGTCTCATAGGATGCCATCTGGGTCCTGCTTCAATAGTGGAAAGGAAGGTCATTGAGCTAAAGCCTGCCAGGCTTACATGCCTCTGCTGTGAGGAAACAGGGACACTGGAAGGTAGGCTTCCCCCTCGCTCCTCTAAGGGAGGATTCAGTCTCTTCCAGCCCTGCTCCAGCCACCTATGACCTAACGTTGCCCAGAATGCTGGGTTTTGCCACTGAAAGCTGAAGGTGCCCAGGGCTATCGGCCCCATCTACAACGCTGTGGATGAGCCTAGGGTATTTCTTCTAAGAAGCAGGTAAACTGATCTCATTTGCACAAGGGCCACTTAACTATGTTTTGCCTGAATAGTCAGGTTTTTTATTCTTCCCTCGAAGATCTCTGTTGTGGGTGTTGATAGTCCTATTTTCTGCTGCTTTGCTTAATATATAGTGTTTCCTTTATTCCTCCTACCTCAATGCCCCACTCATATTTCAGGCTGGGACTTACTCCTAATTTAGAGCTCTCTTTCCCCCTTTTGCCAACTTCTATTATGAATCTACCTTTCCCACCCAGCTTAGTGTATCCCAAGGTTCTCTTTACCATGCCACAGTCGCAGAGCTCCAGGGAAAAGCAACCTGGTCTCATCTCTCCAGGCAGAGAAGAACAGAAGCTCCATATCCATGCATGTTGCAAATGGCTTTTCCAGTCTACCTGAACCATTACCAGCTAGAAGCAGTGGTCATTGGGACTTGGACATGAGCTGCAAAGTATAGAATGGTGACAACAATTCCAGTGCCATGTGGATTTTTCCTGGATGTGGACTTTTCCTGGACTTCTGCTCCGAGTGACAGCTCCTAACAGACTGAACTGTGGTTGGGTTGCACTTTTCAGGGATTTGGCATGGTGATGGGGCCAACTTGGACTTGGTGAATATGTTAAGGACACTACTCTTTTATGGATTCTTGCTGTATTGGCCAAGAGTTTGCTTAAAGGCTTTTAATCACTGTAAAAAAAATAGAAGACTGGATAAAGAAGATGGGACACATATACACCATGGTATACTATTCAGCTAGAAGAAATGATGACATCGGATCACTTACAGCAGAATGGTGGAATCTTGATAACATTATGCGGAGTGAAATAAGTGAATCAGAAAAAAACAAGAACTGCAGGATTCCATACATTGGTGAGACATAAAAGTGAGACTAAGAGACATGGACAAGAGTGTGGTGGTTACGAGGAGTGGGGGGAGGGAAGGAGGGAGAGGGGGAGGGGGAAGGGGAGGGGTACAAAGAAAACTGGATAGAGGGTGATGTAGGACGATCTCTCTTTGGGTGATGGGTATGCAACAGAACTAAATGACAAGATAACCTGGAAATGTTTTCTTTGAATATATGTACCCTGATTTATTGATGTCACCCCATTAAAATAAAAATTTATTTATAAAAAAAAAGTAAGCATAAATGCATTCAACTACACATGGCATTTTTGGCTTTATGCTAACTTTTATAGAAAATTCTGTATGACTAAATCAGCTGATAAGAAAGAAATGGTTTTCAAAAATAAACAATTATAAGCCCCCCCAAAAAAATAAATAAATAAAGCAGACAGTGGTTCAAGAATTAAGAGAAGCACAACATAAAATTAAAGAAAGTGCCAAACTATAGCTGAGTGAACAGCTGTGGCCTAGATCTAGAAGAGCTATAACAGTGTTGCTCTCAAATGTGAAATAAATCCTGTGAAAATCCTCAATAGTATATCTCAGAGAAACTGTATTTAAATATCCACAGCATAAAATTAAAGAACTTTCTTTCATATTCAGAGAAATGGGTAACAGAAATTCAAACTTGGTCTTTTAAACAAAATCCTACAATTTCTCCTATATTTCTTTGCATCTCTATGTTTATATCTCTATAAATTTGTTGTTGATGTTAGTGCATTAGCATTTGAGAATTGGTCATCTTAACAATTAATTAAATGAAAGAAAGCCTGAGTGTTATTGAAAACATTATTTTCTCAGGCTTAAAGAATAAGATTATATTTTGTTTTGAGGAATGGTTATAAACATTTATTAGAACAGAATTATGCTCAAATTATAGTATCATTAATGTAGATGTTTTAGAGTATGCAAATATATTGAATTTCTAATTAATTGACTAGTTAGTATGTTAGGTTTTTTGTTAATTGAAGGAGTGAGGCAGTAATTGTGAAAGCCACTATTTGTTTTACTGATGTGCTCTATGTTAGAAGAAAAGTTAGATTATTAGTGTAAATTTGCAATGTCAAAAATTTTCTACAAAGATAATAAACCCAAAATGTAGAAACATAAAATACAGATATATTTGTAATAAAAAGAAATAAAAAGGATATAATAAATATGTTATAAACAAAGTTAAAAGACATGATAAAATTAGAAAAATGGGACATATAAATGGTCAATTATCCTACCACCACCAAATAACTATAAATTGAGAAGAAAATAACCAAAAACTAAATAAAAATCAATAAATGGTGTGAATAACTATGTCATAGAAGTAGAAATCTAAATAATCTATGAAATCCTAAATTCATTCAGAGCCTGGGGAAAATGAAAATAAAAGGAACAATAAGGTTTGTTTTTTAAACCATCAGATTGGCAGAAAATTAAGATACAACAGTCAGTGCTAGTAGGAACACGGATAAATATACCTCCTAATTCATTACTAACCAAAGGGCATGTTGCTACAAATGTTTTAGAGACTAGTCTGGAAATATGTATTAATAGTGAATGGAAGTTTTAAATTTGCCAAGTTTAGGATGCATTCCCACAGAAATACAAGAATTAATATTTAAAAAAACAAGCACAGGAGATGACGTCAGAGTAATGGCGGGGTAGGAAGCGATTCCGATAAATCTCCCACAAAACTCAACAAGATCTTCAACCAGAAACAGAAAAACTTATACTTGGAGCCTCCAGATGCTTCGCAATACACCCAAAGGTATGGTCGAGTGAAAAATTGGCTAAATATATAACCAAACCCTGAAGGAAATAGGGAGTAAGAAATGCTCCGCCTTCCTCACTAACCTAAACAGGGCGGCTTTCTCTGGTAACTGTGAATATAGAAACTGAGGCGGGCAAAGGGGGTGAATAGATTCAGGCCACGGCACAAACAGCTGAACCAGGCTGTGGCACGGAGATCCAAGCCGAGGAAAAACTGATCCTGTGGCAACCCGGGCAATACAAGCTAACACTCGCGCCAAACCCAAAGAAAGAAAGAAAAGCGGGGCGGCCATTTTACCAGGTCTCCTGGTTGGTGCGCAGTTAGTGGGCGAGAGATTTCTTCCTAGGCCCCGAGAGTGGGTGCCCGTGTTGCCCCATGGAGAGGCAGGGTCAGAGGCCTTTCTGTGGGCCGAGGGCAGAGTCTCTGGGCAGCCCCAGCGCCCTGGGAAAGCCGCACATGGAAGGGAGTGAGAACTAATTACAATGGTGGAGATTTTCCGTGCTGCTGGGGGTTTCACTCAGAGGGAAACGCGGCCTGCCTCATATCCGGGTTTGCGCGCGCAGATAGTGAATGCGAGATTCCTCCGAGTGCCTCGGCAGTGCGCGCCCGTGTTATCGCACAGAGGAGCAGAGTCAGGGGCCTTTGTCTGGGCCAAAGCGAAATCTCGGGCTGCCCCAGCGCCTTGCAAAAGCCGCACACGGGGCCCTGGACGGTTGGCTCAGCGGTAGAGCGTCGGCCTAGCATGCGGAGGACCCGGGTTCGATTCCCGGCCAGGGCACATAGGAGAAGCGCCCATTTGCTTCTCCACCCCTCCGCCGCGCCTTCCTCTCTGTCTCTCTCTTCCCCTCCCGCAGCCGAGGCTCCATTGGAGCAAAGATGGCCCGGGCGCTGGGGATGGCTCTGTGGCCTCTGCCTCAGGCGCTAAAGTGGCTCTGGTCGCAATATGGCGACGCCCAGGATGGGCAGAGCATCGCCCCCTGGTGGACAGAGTGTCGCCCCTGGTGGGCATGCCGGGTGGATCCCGGTCGGGCGCATGCGGGAGTCTGTCTGACTGTCTCTCCCTGTTTCCAGCTTCAGAAAAATGAAAAAAAAAAAAAAAAAAAAAAGCCGCACACGGGGACGGAGGGAGACTCAATTCCAACGCTGCAACTTTTCCCTGCGGTTGGAGGTTTCACTCAGAGCGTGAGACTGCTGGCCGGATATCCTGGTCTGCATGCGCAGCCAGTGAGTGAGAGTTTCCTCCAAGCGCCCCGGAAGTGGGCGCCCACCTGTGCTACCGGACAGAGTGGCAGACAGAGCCAGAGGTCTTTGAGTGGGCGGAAAGCCCGCTTGATTATGCTAGCAGCTCTGACTGACTGAGCCTTACCCAGAGCCCTGTGCTGAGTGGAAATAGAGTGGGGAGTTGCCAGCTCTTTGAGCCTCTTACTATCCAGGCAGAGGCAGCAGCAACCCCATAGCTGGATTATCAGGCTACTAATTGAGGAAGGAAAGACTAGGAGAAAGGCTCCAGGAACACGGACTCTCTCACTGTCGGAGCCTATAAATGCTAATAGCCTCGACTGCCAACGAGACTAAAGCACAATACATGACATTGCCATAGAGACTTATCAACTGCAAACCTCTACCTGAGCGTGCCAAAGGGGCAGAACCCGGGGTACAGAGTCACCGACCAGAAAGAGGGAGAGAAAAGAAAAAGCAAGAAGATAACCTCTCAAAATCAAGAATAATCTGCAGACTTTATAACCTATCCCATTTTATTATATTTGTTCGTTTGTTTCTCTTATCTTCATTCTTGATAATTTTTTTCCTCCTCCAATTTGGCCGATTAACTCTCTTCCGGTCTTACTCTCTCCTCTCCTTGAACTACACTACCCATAAGTGTTACATCTCCCATTATCTTTTCTCTTCTCTTCCTTTCTCTCTATGAGGGTTGCACTCCAAAACCCTTAACTCTCTCTCTCTCTCTCTCTCTCTCCTTTCTTTTTTCTTCTATTAGTGGTTCCCTCTTTTTTTCTCTCTCTCTCTTTCTTTTCTCCCTCTATATTAGTTTCTCCCTTTCTCCTTTACATCTCCTCTCATTCAAACCTCAATAACAAACAAATTATCTTATCTGGGACTCAAACTTATGTTTGTGGAATTTTGGGGGATTTTTACTTCACCTTTTTAACTCACTAGCAGTGCTCCCATCCCTGGCTCTCCATTTTATCTAGTTCTTGTTCCACTAAATACAATAGCAATTTTTTAATTTGTCTCCCCATTTTTCTGTTTTCCTCTTATTCCTCTCATCATAACTCTTAGACAACCAACACCTAAAAGCAAATCATTTTATTCTTGACCCAAATTTTTTCCTTATTTGCTTTTTATGGGTCCATACGCTCTTTTTTTTTTCTTTTCTTTTTTTTTTTTTTTTTTTTTTTTTTTTTTGCCCCTTCATTACTTTTCCCCAATTCAGGCCCTCCATCACAGGCATTGTTTGTTATAATTCACAGTTCACCACAAGACTTTCTCAAGAAAGAGGGGAGAGGAGAAGAGAGGAAAAAAGGAAGGGGGGAATAATTTCCTTTTTTAAAAAATATTTATTTTATTTTATTTTTCTTTATTTCATTATTAATTTAAAAAAAAAAAACAACTATTTTCGATTTTTTATTTTTTTTATTATTTTTTTTAACTTTTTATTCTTTATTAAATCTCATTAATACTATCAACAAAACCACCCTCAGATGCCATTAAGGAAGAGAAAAGCGAATATCATGGATACAAAAGAAAGAGAGGTAACACAGCTAGATGAGGAAAAATCTATGGAGAAAAAATTTAATATATTGGAAACCTTGGAGCTAAATGAAAGAGAATTCAAGATAGAAATCCTAAAAATCCTCCGAGATATACAAGAAAACACAGAAAGACAATTTAGGGAGCTCAGAAAACAACTCAATGAACACAAAGAATATATGTCCAAGGAAATTGAAACTATAAAAACAAATCAAACAGAGATGAAAAACTCAATTCACGAGCTAAAAAACGAAGTAACAAGCTTAGCTAATAGAACAGGTCAGATAGAAGAGAGGATTAGTGAAATAGAAGACAAGCAACTTGAGGCACAGCAGAGAGAAGAAGAAAGAGACTCAAAAATTTAAAAAAATGAGATAGCCCTACAAGAATTATCTGACTCCATCAAAAAGAATAACATAAGAATAATAGGTATAACAGAGGGAGAAGGAGAGAAAATGGAATGGAGAACATACTCAAACAAATAATAGATGAGAACTTCCCAAGCCTGTGGAAAGAACTAAAGCCCCAAGTTCAAGAAGCAAACAGAACTCCGAGTTTTCTTAACCCCAACAAACCTACTCCAAGGCATATCATAATGAAATTGACACAAACCAACAGCAAAGAAAAAATTCTCAAGGCAGCCAGGGAAAAGAAGAATACAACATATAAAGGAAGGCCCATTAGATTATCATCAGATTTCTCAGCAGAAACTCTACAAGCTAGAAGAGAGTGTACCCCAATATTTAAAGTCCTGAAAGAGAGGAACTTTCAGCTACGAATACTATACCCATCAAAGCTATCCTTCATATATGAAGGAGAATAAAAACATTCAGATACAGAAAAGATGAGGGAATTTATCATCAGAAAACCCCCACTCCAGGAATTACTAAAGGCGGTTCTCCAATCAGATACAAAGAACAAAAAAAAAAAACAGAGCCACAAGTAAAAGCTCCAAGAAGAACACAATAAAACCAAATTTAAACTGTGACAACAACAAAAAGAAAGAGGGGGAGAAGATGGCGATTAACAGTAGCAAAGGACGATGGAGTGCAAAAGTACTCACAAAATAGTTCGCTACAATGAACAGGGTAGGGACCCTTTTCATTACTCAAAGGTAACCACCATTGAAAAAACCACCACAGAAGCACATGAGATAAAAAAGATAGCAACAGAGGAAAGATGTATGGAATACAACCAAATAAAAACAAAAGATAGAAAAACGAAAGAGAAGGATCAAACAAGACACAAAACTAACAGAAAGCAATCTATAAAATGGCAATAGGGAACTCACAAGTATCAATAATTACACTAAATGTAAATGGATTAAACTCACCAATAAAAAGGCACAGAGTAGCAGAATGGATTAAAAAAGAAAATCCAACTGTATGCTGCCTACAGGAAACTCATCTAAGTAACAAGGATAAAAACAAATTCAAAGTGAAAGGCTGGAAAACAATACTCCAAGCAAATAACATCCAAAAAAAAGCAGGTGTTGCAATACTCATATCTGATAATGCTGACTACAAGACAACAAAAGTACTCAGAGACAAAAATGGCCATTTCTTAATGGCTAGGGGGACACTGAATCAAGAAGACATAACAATTCTTAATATATATGCACCAAACCAAGGAGCACCAAAATATATAAGACAGCTACTTATTGATCTTAAACAAAAACTGACAAAAACACAATCATACTTGGAGACCTCAATACACCGCTGACGGCTCTAGATCGGTCATCCAAACAGAGAATCAACAAAGACATAGTGGCCTTAAACAAAACACTAGAGCACCTGGATATGATAGACATCTACAGGACATTTCATCCCAAAGTGACTGAGTATACATTTTTCTCCAGTGTACATGGATCATTCTCAAGAATTGACCATATGTTGGGCCACAAAAACAACATCAGCAAATTCAGAAAAATTGAAGTTGTACCAAGCATATTTTCTGATCATAAAGCCTTGAAACTAGAATTCAACTGCAAAAAAGAGGAAAAAAATCCCACAAAAATGTGGAAACTAAACAACATACTTTTAAAAAATGAATGGGTCAAAGAAGAAATAAGTGCAGAGATCAAAAGATATATACAGACTAATGAAAATGACAATATGACATATCAGAATCTATGGGATGCAGCAAAAGCAGTAATGAGAGGGAAGGTCATATCACTTCAGGCATATATGAACAAACAAGAGAGTGCCCAAGTGAACCACTTAACATCCCACCTTAAGGAACTAGAAAAAGAAGAACAAAGACAACCCAAAACCAGCCAAAGAAAGGAGATAATAAAAATCAGAGCAGAAATAAATGATTTAGAGAACAGAAAAACTATAGAAAAAATTAATAGAACAAGGAGCTGGTTCTTTGAAAAGATCAACAAAATTGACAAACCCTTGGCAAGACTCACCAAGGAAAAAAGAGAAAGAACTCATATAAACAAAATCCAAAATGAAAGAGGAGAAATCACCACGGACACTGTAGATATACAAAGAATTATTGTAGAATACTATGAAAAACTTTATGCGGTGACGTCATGGAAATGGCGCCGTGAGCAGCGCGTCCGACAGATCTCCCCAAAATCTCAACAAATTTATCAACTAGAAACAGAAAAATTTATCCTCGGAGCATCCCGGAGTTCCACACACACACTGATAGCGAAAGGACTGTTGCCGAGGAGGGAATACGCCTGGGGTGAGTCAACCCACACGTGCAGCTGCCCGAGCCACGTCCCGGGGAGTGCCAGCAACCACCGGCGTTCTCTGAGAAGCCGCAGCACGCACGCGCTCGCCCCAAGCCGCGTCCCGGGGTGTGCCGGCAACCACCGGCGTGCTCTGTGCTCTGAGAAGCCGCGTGTGCGCCCCGATCCACGTCCCAGGGAGTGCCGGCAACCACCGGCGTGCTCTGAGAAGCCACGCGCCCCGAGCCGCGTCCCGGGGAGTGCCAGCAACCACGGGCGTGCTCTGAGAAGCCGCGTCCCGGGGAGTGCCAGCAACCACCGGCGTGCTCTGAGAAGCCGCGCACGCGCGCCCCGAACCGCGTCCCGGGGAGTGCCAGCAACCACCGGCGTGCTCTGAGTAGCCGCGGCCGCGCCCCGAGCCGCGTCCCGGGGAGTGCCAGCAACCACCGGCGTGCTCTGCGAAGCCACACGCCCGCGCCCCGAGCCGCGTCCCGGGGAGTGCCGGCCACCACCAGCGTGCTCTGAGAAGCCGCGTGCCCGTGCACCGAGCCGCGTCCCGGGGAGTGCCGGCCACCACCGGCGTGCTCTGAGAAGCCCCGCGTGAGCGCCCCGAGCCGCGTCCCGGGGAGTGCCGGCCACCACTGGCGTGCTCTGAGAAGCCGTGCGCGCGAGCGCCCTGTGACGCAGTCCGGGAGAGGCGCCAAACCTGTCTTTACTAGTCAGGAGATTCTCTCTGTGGGCAGGGCACCTCACCCAGCCATTCGAGCTAACAATCAAGCGTTGGGGGAGGGGCGCGCAGGCAGCCTGAAATACTCTCTGGAGCACAGCTGCGGATCCAATCACTGAAATGAGCTTAACCCACAAAATCTACGCACCCACGGGGCTCTAATTGATAAGATCTCTCCCAGTTCAGCGATCCAAGACAAGAGGCATAATATTTTTCGGTGACTTTCGCTAAAGGGGCAGGGGCAACTTCTGATTGACAGAGCCTCCATATTCAGGGATATACCTAACAAGAGGAACTTGCCAGATATTAAGATCTATATAGCAAGCAGCGAATAGTGCATCTTCTTTCCAGCCAAAACAGGCTACAAAGTGTGGAAAGCCTGGGTTGAGTGGTCCAACTGAATGGTAGGTGCTGAACAGTCACCTTGACAACAATTGACTCCCAGCCCCACCTGATTACGCTGGAGGCTCTGACTGCCAGAGCCTTACCCAGAGCCTTGCGCTGAGTGAGGATAGAGTGGGGATTTCCCAGCTCTTTAAGCCTCTTACTCCCCAGACAGAAGCAGTGGCAGCCTCATAGCTGGATCACCAGGCTGCTAATTCAGGAAGGGGAGACTAGGGGAGAGACTCCAGGAAAGCAAACTCTCTCTCATTGTTGGACTCTACAAATACCAACAAGCCTTGACTACCAGTGAGACTAAAGCCAATTATATGACATTGCCATAGAATCCCATCAACTGCAAATCACTACCTAAGCGTGACACAGAGGCAGAACCTGGGGTACAGAGTCACCGACCAGGAAGAGGGAGAGAAAAGAAAAAGGAAGAAGTTAACCTCTCAAAATCAAGAAAAATCCACAGACTTTATAACTTGTTCCACTAATTCTTTGTTGTTGTTGTTTCTCTCTTCTTTCTTATTGCCTTTATTTGTATTTCCTCCACCTCGGTCCTTTTATTCTCTGCCCATCTTATGCTACCCTTTTCTTGAACTACACTACCCATGAGTGTTACATTTTATTTCTTTTCTTCATCCTTACTCTCCCTTAGGGTTACACTCCAAAACCCTTAAATCTCACTCTCTCCCCTTTTGTTTTCTTTTTGTTTTGTTTTTTCCCTTTCCTTTTTTTCTTCCTATGTTTCTCTCTTTTTCTTATTTTTTCCTTTCTATTCATTCCTTCTTTTCTCCTTTTACTTTTCCTCTCATTTAATCCTCAATTACGAACAAATTATTTAATTTGGGACTCAAGTTTTTTTTGTTTTTGTTGTTTGTTCTTTTTTTTTTTTCTTTTCTGCTTTTGTTCTTGGTTTTCCTTTATTTGTTTGTTTTTGTGGCATTTTGGGTACTTTTTACATTGCTTTTTAACTCACTAGCATTCCTCCCAACCCAAAGTCTCCATTGTATTTAGTCTTCACTCCACTTAATACTACAGATTTTTACTTATTATTTTTTTTTCTTCTTTAAATATTATTTTTTCTCTCCTTTTTTCTGTTTCCCTCTTATCCCTCTCATTATATCTCTTAGTCGACCATCACTTACAAGCAAATCATTTTATGCTTGTCTAAGATATCCTCCCTTTTTTTTTTTTTTTTTTGCATTTAGTAGGTCCCTACTCACTTTTTTGCCCCTTGAACTCTTCATCCCAAATCAGGCCCTCTATTATAGGCAGTTTTTGTTCCATTTAGCATAATATAATTCACAGGTCATCACGATATTTACCTAAAGAGGTGAGAGGAGGGAAGGAGAAGAAAGAAAAAAGGGGGAAATAATAAATCATTAATTTTTTTGTGTGTGGAGTGTTTTTTTGGTTTTTTTTTCTTTTTCTTTTTTCTTTTTTTCTTTTTTTTCCCCCCTTTTTATTCTTTATTAATTTTAATTAAGAATATCAACAAAACCACCTTCAGATGCCAATAAGAAAAAGGAAATTGAATATTATGGATACAAAAGATAGAGAGGTAACACAAATAGATGTGGAAAAATCTATGGAGAAAAGATTTAGCATACTGGAAGCCTTGGAGCCAAATGACAGAGAATTTAAAATAGAAATCTTAAAAATACTCAGAGATATACAAGAAAACACAGAAAGGCAATTTAGGGAAATCAGAAAACAACTCAACGATCACAAAGAATATATTACCAAGGAAATTGAAACTATAAAAACAAATCAAACAGAAATGAAAAACTCAATTCAAGAGCTGAAAAACGAGGTAACAAGCTTAGCTAATAGAACAGCCCAGATAGAAGATAGGATTAGTGAAATAGAAGACAAGCAACTTGAGGCACAACAGAGAGAAGAAGAAAGAGACTCAAAAATAATAAAAAACGAGAAAGCCCTACAGGAATTGTCTGACTCCATCAGAAAGAATAACATAAGAATAATAGGTATATCAGAGGGAGAAGAGAAAGAAAATGGAATGGAGAATATACTCAAACAAATAATAGATGAGAACTTCCCAAGCCTGTGGAAAGAACTAAAGCCTCAAATTCAAGAAGCAAACAGAACACCGAGTTTTCTTAACCCCAACAAACCCACTCCAAGGCACATCATAATGAAGATGACACAAACCAATGACAAAGAAAAAATTCTCAAGGCAGCCAGGGAAAAGAAGAATACAATATATAAAGGAAGACCTATTAGATTATCTTCAGACTTCTCAGAAGAAACTCTACAAGCTAGAAGAGAGTGGACCCCAATATTCAAAGCCCTGAAAGAGAGAAACTTTCAGCCAAGAATACTATACCCATCAAAGCTATCCTTCAAGTATGAAGGAGATATAAAAATATTCACAAATACAGAAAAGATGAGAGAATTTATCATCAGAAAGCCCCCACTCCAGGAAATACTAAAGGGGGTTTTCCAACCAGATTCAAAGAACAAAAGAAAACATAACCACAAGTAACAGCTCCACCAAGAAAACAATAAAACCAAACTTAAACTGTGACAACAAAAGAAAAAAAAGGGGAGAAAGGCTGAAGATTAACGGTAGCAAAGGACGATGAAGCGCAGAACTACTCATAAGAAAGGGTACTACAATGAATATGGTAGGTACCCTTTTCATTACTTAATGGTAACCACCCTTGAAAAAACCACCACAAAAACACTTGACATAGAAAAGGTAGCAACAGAGGAAAGAAGTATGGAACACAAACAAACAAAAACAAATGATAGAAAAACAAAAGAGAAGAATCAAACAAGATACAAAACTAACAGAAAGCAATTTATAAAATGGCAATAGGGAACCCACAAGTGTCAATAATTACACTAAATGTAAATGGATTAAACTTACCAATAAAAAGACACAGAGTAGTAGAAAGGATTAAAAAAGAAAATCCAACTGTATGCTGCCTACAAGAAACTCATCTAAGCAACAAGGGTAAAAACAAATGCAAAGTCAAAGGCTGGAAAACAATACTCCAAGCAAACAACACCCAAAAAAAAGCAGGTGTAGCAATACTCATATCTGATAATGCTGACTACAAGACAGAAAAAGTACTCAGAGACAAAAATGGTCATTTCATAATGATTAAGGGGACACTGAATCAAGAAGACATAACAATCCTTAATATATATGCACCAAACCAAGGAGCACCAAAATATATAAGACAGCTACTTATTGATCTTAAAACAAAAACTGACAAAAATACAATCATACTTGGAGACCTCAATACACCGCTGATGGCTCTAGATCGGTCATCCAAACAGAGAATCAATAAAGATATAGTGGCCTTAAATGAAATACTACAACACCTGGATATGATAGACATCTACAGGACACTTCATCCCAAAGCGACAGAGTATACATTTTTCTCTAGTGTACATGGAACATTCTCAAGAATTGACCATATGTTGGGCCACAAAAACAACATCAGCAAATTTAGAAAAATTGAAATTGTACCAAGCATATTCTCTGATCATAAAGCCTTGAAACTAGAATTCAACTGTAAAAAAGAGGGGGGAAAACCCACAAAATTATGGACACTAAACAACATACTTCTAAAAAATGAATGGGTCAAAGAAGAAATAAGCGCAGAGATCAAAAGATATATACAGACAAATGAAAATGAAAATACGACATATCAGAATCTCTGGGATGCAGCAAAAGCAGTAATAAGAGAAAAGTTCATATCACTTCAGGCCTATATGAACAAACAAGAGAGAGCCGAAGTAAACCACTTAACTTCACACCTTAAGGAGCTAGAAAAAGAAGAACAAAGACAACCCAAAACCAGCCGAAGAAATGAGATAATAAAAATCAGAGCAGAAATAAATGAAATAGAGAACAGAAAAACTATAGAAAAAATCAATAAAACAAGGAGCTGGTTCTTTGAAAAAATCAACAAAATTGACAAACCCTTGGCAAGACTCATCAAGGAAAAAAGACACAGTACTCAAATAAATAAAATCCAAAATGAAAGAGGAGAAATCACCACAGACATCATAGATATACAAAGAATTATTGTAGAACAGTATGAAAAACTATATGCAACCAAATACAACAATCTAGAAGAAATGGATAAATTCCTAGAACAATACAACCTTCCTAAACTGAGTCATGAAGAAGCAGAAAACCTAAACAGACCAATCAGCAGGGAGGAAATAGAAAAAACTATTAAAAACCTCCCCAAAAATAAAAGTCCAGGCCCAGACAGTTATACTAGTGAATTCTATCAAACATTCAAAGAAGACTTGGTTCCTATTCTACTCAAAGTCTTCCAAAAAATTGAAGAAGAAGCAATACTTCCAAACACATTTTATGAGGCCAACATAACCCTCATACCAAAACCAGGCAAGGATGGCACAAAGAAAGAAAACTACAGACCAATATCTCTAATGAATACAGATGCTAAAATACTAAACAAAATACTGGCAAATCCAATACAACAACATATTAAAAAAATAATACATCATGATCAAGTGGGATTCATCCCAGAATCTCAAGGATGGTTCAACATACATAAAACGGTTAACGTAATACACCATATCAACAAAACAAAGAACAAAAACCATATGATCTTATCAATAGACGCAGAAAAGGCTTTCGATAAAATACAACACAATTTTATGTTTCAGACTCTCAACAAAATGGGTATAGAAGGAAAATATCTCAACATGATAAAGGCCATATATGATAAACCATCACCCAACATCATATTAAATGGCGTAAAACTGAGGACTTTCCACCTTAAATCAGGAACAAGACAGGGTTGTCCACTCTCTCCACTCTTATTTAACGTGGTGCTAGAAGTTCTGGCCAGAGCAATCAGACAAGACAAAGAAATAAAAGGCATCCACATCGGAAAAGAAGAAGTAAAGGTATGACTTTTTGCTGATGATATGATCCTATACATAGAAAACCCAAAGGACTCCACAAAAAGATTACTCGAAACAATAAACCAATACAGTAAGGTCACAGGATACAAAATCAACATACAAAAGTCCATAGCCTTTTTATATGCCAACAATGAAATATTAGAAAACGAACTCAAAAAAATAATCCCCTTCACGATTGCAACAAAAAAAATAAAATACCTAGGAATAAACATAACAAAGAATGTAAAGGACCTATATAACGAAAACTACAAGGCATTGCTAAGAGAAATAGAAAAAGACACAATGAGATGGAAAAATATTCCTTGTTCTTGGATAGGAAGAATAAATATAATTAAAATGGCCATATTACCCAAAGTAATATATAAATTTAATGCAATTCCATCAAAATTCCTATGACATTTTTTAAAGAAATGGAACAAAAAATCATAAGATTTATATGGAACTATAAAAAACCCCGAAAAGCTAAAGCAATCCTAAGGAAAAAGAATGAAGCTGGGGCCATTATAATACCTGACTTTAAACTATATTATAGGGCCACAATAATCAAAACTGTATGGTATTGGCAGAAAAATAGACACTCAGACCAATGGAACAGAATAGAAAGCCGAGAAATAAAACCACATATATATGGTCAAATAATCTTTGATAAGGTGGCCAACAACACAAAATGGAGAAAAGAAAGCCTCTTCAACAAATGGTGTTGGGAAAACTGGAAAGCCAAATGCAAAAGAATGAAACTTGACTACAGCCTGTCCCCATGTACTAAAATTAATTCAAAATGGATCAAAGGCCTAAATATAAGATCTGAAACAATAAAGTACATAGAAGAAGACATAGGTACTAAACTCATGGAACTGGGTTTTAAAGAACATTTTATGAACTTGACTCCAATGGCAAGAGAAGTGAAGGCAAAGATAAATGAATGGGACTACATCAGAATAAAAAGTTTTTGCTCAGCAAGAGAAACTGATATCAAAATAAACAGACAGCCAACTAAATGGGAACTGATATTTTCAAACAATAGCTCAGATAAGGGCCTAATATCCAAAATTTACAAAGAACTCATAAAACTCAACAACAAACAAACAAACAATCCAATAAAAAAATGGGAAGAGGACATGAACAGACACTTCTCCCAGGAAGAAATACAAATGGCCAACAGATATATGAAAAGATGCTCAGCTTCATTAGTTATTAGAGAAATGCAAATCAAAACTACAATGAGATACCACCTCACCCCTGTTAGATTAGCTATTATCAATAAGACGGGCAATAGCAAATGATGGAGAGGCTGTGGAGAAAAAGGAACCCTCATACACTTTTGGTGGGAATGTAAAGTAGTACAACCATTATGGAGGAAAGTATGGTGGTTCCTCAAAAAACTGCAAATAGAACTACCTTATGACCCAGCAATCCCTCTACTGGGTATATACCCCAAAACCTCAGAATCATTGATACATAAAGACACATGTAGCCCCATGTTCATTGCAGCACTGTTCACAGTGGCCAAGACATGGAAACAACCAAAAAGCCCTTCAATAGAAGACTGGATAAAGAAGATGTGGCACATATACACTATGGAATACTACTCAGCCATAAGAAATGATGACATCAGATCATTTACAGCAAAATGGTGGGATCTTGATAACATTATACGGAGTGAAATAAGTAAATCAGAAAAAAACAAGAACTACATGATTCCATACATTGGTGGAACATAAAAACGAGACTAAGAGACATGGACAAGAGAGTGGTGGTTACCAGGGGTGGGAGAAGGGAGGACTCAGGAGGGAGGGAGGGAGAGAGTTAGGGGGAGGGGAAGGGGCACAGAGAAAACTAGACAGAGGATGACGGAGGACAATCTGACTCTGGGTGAGGGGTATGCAACATAATTTAATGACAAGATAACCTAGACATGTTTTCTTTGAATATATGTACCCTGAATTATTAATGTCATCCCATTAACATCAATAAAATTTATTTAAAAAAAAAAAAAAAAAAAAAAAAAAAAAAAAACTTTATGCCACTAAATTCAACAACCTAGAAGAAATGGATAAATTCCTAGAACAATACAACCTTTCTAGACTGAGTCAAGAAGAAGCAGAAAGCCTAAACAGACCTATCAGTAAAGAAGAAACAGAAAAAACCATTAAAAACCTCCCCAAAAATAAAAGTCCAGGCCCTGACGGCTATACAAGCAAATTTTATCAAACATTCAAAGAAGAATTGGTTCCTATTCTACTCAAAGTCTTCCAAAAAATTGAAGAAGAAGCAATACTTCCAAACACATTTTATGAGGCCAACATAACCCTCATACCAAAACCAGGCAAGGATGGCACAATAAAAGAAAACTACAGACCAATATCTCTACTGAATACAGATGCTAAAATACTAAACAAAATACTAGCAAATCGAATACAACAACATATTAAAAAAATAATACATCATGATCAAGTAGGATTCATCCCAGAATCTCAAGGATGGTTCAACATAGGTAAAACGGTTAACGTAATACACCATATCAACAAAACAAAGAACAAAAACCACATGATCTTATCAATAGACGCAGAAAAGGCTTTCGATAAAATACAACACAATTTATGTTTAAGACTCTCAACAAAATGGGTATAGAAGGAAAATATCTCAACATGATAAAGGCCATATATGATAAACCATCAGCTAACATCATATTAAATGGCACTAAACTGAAGGCTTTCCCCCTTAAATCAGGAACAAGACAGGGTTGTCCACTCTCTCCACTCTTATTTAATGTGGTACTAGAAGTTCTAGCCAGAGCAATCAGACAAGACAAAGAAATAAAGGCATCCATATCGGAAAAGAAGAAGTAAAGGTATCACTTTTTGCAGATGATATGATCCTATACATCGAAAACCCCAAAGAATCCACAAAAAGACTACTAGAAACAATAAGCCAATACAGTAAGATCGCAGGATACAAAATTAACATACAGAAGTCAATAGCCTTTCTATATGCCAACAATGAAACAACTGAGAAGGAACTCAAAAGAATAATCCCCTTCACGATTGCAACAAAAAATAAATAAAATACTTAGGAATAAACATAACAAAGAATGTAAAGGACTTATATAATGAAAACTATAAACCATTGTTAAGAGAAATCGAAAAAGTTATAATGAGATGGAAGAATATACCTTGTTCTTGGCTAGGAAGAATAAATATAATCAAGATGGCTATATTACCCAAAGCAATATACAAATTTAATGCAATTCCCATCAAACTTCCAATGACGTTTTTTAAAGAAATAGAGCAAAAAATCATCAGATTTATATGGAACTATAAAAAACCCCGAATAGCCAAAGCAATCCTAAAGAAAAAGAATGAAGCTGGGGGCATTACAATACCTGACTCCAAACTATATTATAGAGCCACGACAATCAAAACAGCATGGTATTGGCAGAAAAATAGACAATCAGACCAATGGAACAGAATAGAAAGTCCAGAAATAAAACCACATATATATAGTCAAATAATTTTTGATAAAGGGGCCAACAACACACAATGGAGAAAAGAAAGCCTCTTCAATAAATGGTGCTTGGAAAACTGGAAAGCCACATGCAAAAGAATGAAACTGGACTACAGTCTCTCCCCCTGTACAAAAATTAACTCAAAATGGATCAAAGATCTAAACATAAGACCTGAAACAATTAAGTACATAGAAGAAGACATAGGTACTCAACTCATGGACCTGGGTTTTAAAGAGCATTTTATGAATTTGACTCCACAGGCAAGAGAAGTGAAGGCAAAAATTAATGAATGGGACTACATCAGAATAAAAAGTTTTTGCTCAGCAAGAGAAACTGATAACAAAATAAACAGAAAGCCAACTAAATGGGAAATGATATTTTCAAACAACAGCTCACATAAGGGCCTAATATCCAAAATATACAAAGAACTCATAAAACTCAACAACAAACAAACAAACAATCCAATAAAAAAATGGGAAGAGGATATGAACAGACACTTCTCCCAGGAAGAAATACAAATGGCCAACAGATATATGAAAAGATGCTCATCTTCTTTAGCTATTAGAGAAATGCAAATCAAAACGGCAATGAGATACCACCTCACACCTGTTCGATTAGCTGTTATTAGCAAGACAGGTAATAGCAAATGTTGGAGAGGCTGTGGAGAAAAAGGAACCCTCATACACTGTTGGTGGGAATGTAAAGTAGTACAACCATTATGGAAGAAAGTATGGTGGTTCCTCAAAAAACTGAAAATAGAACTACCTTATGACCCAGCAATCCCTCTACTGGGTATATACCCCCAAAACTCAGAAACATTGATACGTAAAGACACATGCAGCCCCATGTTTATTGCAGCATTGTTCACAGTGGCCAGGACATGGAAACAACCAAAAATCCCGTCAATAGATGACTGGATAAAGAAGATCTGGCACATATACACTATGGAATACTACTCATTCATAAGAAATGATGACATCGGAACATTTACAGCAAAATGGTAGGATCTTGATAACATGATACGAAGCGAAATAAGTAAATCAGAAAAAACCAGGAACTGCATTTTTCCATACATAGTTGGGACATAAAAGTGAAACTAAGGGACATTGATAAGAGTGTGGTGGTAACGGGGGGGAGGGGGGAATGGGGGAGGGAAAGGGGGAGGTGGAGGGGCACAAAGAAAACAAGATAGAAGGTGACATAGGACAATTTGACTTTGGGTGATGCGTATGCAACATAATTGAATGACAAGATAACCTGGACTTGTTATCTTTGAATATATGTATCCTGATTTATTGATGTCACCCCATTAAAAAAATAAAATTATTAACAAAAAAAGAGTTATGACAGAGTTTTTTTTAATTATAGAACATATTGTCTCATATAGCTACAGAAATGAAAGCAGTGTGGTAGTAGTACACATGGAGATGGAGCAATATGGGGATATCATGAGAAAGATAACATATAAAATAAATGGTTGAAAATATGCATCATTTAATAAATAATGCTTAGACAACTAATTTTTGGGAAAATAAACTAAGATTTGAGTCCAACCTCCATTCTTATAACATTAAATTAAATACCAGGTAGTGAAATGCTATGTTTATTTTTATTAATTTTTTATATTTACTGTATTAAATACTGTTCTCAAATTGCACATGGATTTTGTTATCACTATCTTACCCTTGTCTTCAAAAGAACCATTTTTAATGGCCTGATCCATGCACAATTTTCTCATGCTTATATAAATATGCACTAACCCTTATAAATGGTGCTTTGACTTTTGCAATTGTTGGTTTTTATTAAAATAAGACCATTTAGTACACATTATATTGAAATTTCTTTGTCTTCTTAACAGTATATATTGGATATTCTTCCATGTGAATAGCTATTGATTAGACACATATTTAATAACTGTTCGATATTTCATTGAGTAAAAGCTACACCATTGATTCAATTATTTGCCTACACTTGTCTATTTTGTCTTTTTTCTGTATTAATTTTTCTGGATGATTCTGCCACACATATCCATATTTGTGTGTTCACACATGTGTTCTTTTTTTTTTTTTTATAATAATTTTATTTTTTTAATGGGGTGACATCAATAAATCAGGATACATATATTCAAAGATAACAAGTCCAGGTTATCTTGTCGTTCAATTATGTTGCATATTTTGATTCCCAGCCAGGGCACACAGGAGAAGCGCCCATTTGCTTCTCCACCCCTCCGCCACGCTTTCCTCTCTGTCTCTCTCTTCCCCTCCCGCAGCCAAGGCTCTATTGGAGCAAAGATGGCCCGGGCGCTGGGGATGGCTCTGTGGCCTCTGCCCCAGGCGCTAGAGTGGCTCTGGTCGCGACATGGCGACGCCCAGGATGGGCAGAGCACCGCCGCCTGGTGGGCAGAGTGTCGCCCCTGGTGGGCGTGCCGGGTGGATCCCGGTCGGGCGCATGCGGGAGTCTGTCTGACTATCTCTCCCTGTTTCCAGCTTCAGAAAAATGAAAAAAAAAAAAAAAAAAATTATGTTGCATACCCACCACCCAAAGTCAGATTGTCCTCTGTCACCTTCTATCTTGTTTTCTTTGTGCCCCTCCCCACCCCCTTTCCCTCTCCCATTCCACCCTCCCCCCCGTAACCACCACACTCTTATCAATGTGTCTTAGTTTCACTATTATGTCCCACCTACGTATGGAATAATACAGTTCCTGGTTTTTTCTGATTTACTTATTTCGCTTCGTATCATGTTATCAAGATACCACCATTTTGCTGTAAATGTTCCGATGTCATCATTTCTTATGAATGAGTAGTATTCCATAGTGTATATGTCCCAGATCTTCTTTATCCAGTCATCTATTGATGGGTTTTTTGGTTGTTTCCATGTCCTGGCCACTGTGAACAATGCTGCAATAAACATGGGGCTGCATGTGTCTTTACGTATCAATGTTTCTGAGGTTTTGGGATATATACCCAGTAGAGGGATTGCTGGGTCATAAGGTAGTTCTATTTTCAGTTTTTTGAGGAACCACCATACTTTCTTTCATAATGGTTGTACTACTTTACATTCCCACCAACAGTGTATGAGGGTTCCTTTTTCTCCACAGCCTCTCCAACATTTGCTATTACCTGTCTTGCTAATAACAGCTAATCGAACAGGTGTGAGGTGGTATCTCATTGCCGTTTTGATTTGCATTTCTCTAATAGCTAAAGAAGATGAGCATCTTTTCATATATCTGTTGGCCATTTGTATTTCTTCCTGGGAGAAGTGTCTGTTCATATCCTCTTCCCATTTTTTTATTGGATTGTTTGTTTGTTTGTTGTTGAGTTTTATGAGTTCTTTGTATATTTTGGATATTAGGCCCTTATCTGAGCTGTTGTTTGAAAATATCATTTCCCATTTAGTTGGCTTACTGTTTATTTTGTTATCAGTTTCTCTTGCTGAGCAAAAACTTTTTATTCTGATGTAGTCCCATTCATTAATTTTTGCCTTCACTTCTCTTGCCTGTGGAGTCAAATTCATAAAATGCTCTTTAAAACCCAGGTCCATGAGTTGAGTACCTATGTCTTCTTCTATGTACTTAATTGTTTCAGGTCTTATGTTTAGATCTTTGATCCATTTTGAGTTAATTTTTGTACAGGGGGAGAGACTGTAGTCCAGTTTCATTCTTTTGCATGTGGCTTTCCAGTTTTCCCAGCACCATTTATTGAAGAGGCTTTCTTTTCTCCATTGTGTGTTGTTGGCCCCTTTATCAAAAATTATTTGACTATATATATGTGGTTTTATTTCTGGACTTTCTATTCTGTTCCATTGGTCTGAGTGTCTATTTTTCTGCCAATACCATGCTGTTTTGATTGTCGTGGCCCTATAATAGAGTTTGAAGTCAGGTATTGTAATGCCCCCAGCTTCATTCTTTTTCTTTAGGATTGCTTTGGCTATTCGGGGTTTTTTATAGTTCCATATAAATCTGATGATTTTTTGCTCTATTTCTTTAAAAAACGTCATTGGAAGTTTGATGGGAATTGCATTAAATTTGTATATTGCTTTGGGTAATATAGCCATCTTGATTATATTTATTCTTCTTAGTCAAGAACAAGGTATATTCTTCCATCTCATTATAACTTTTTCGATTTCCCTTAACAATGGTCCTTTACATTCTTTGTTATGTTTATTCCTAAGTATTTTATTATTTTGGTTGCAATCGTGAAGGGGATTATTCTTTTGAGTTCATTCTCAATTGCTTCATTGTTGGCATATAGAAAGGCTATTGACTTCTGTATGTTAATTTTGTATCCTGCGACCTTACTGTATTGGCTTATTGTTTCTAGTAGTCTTTTTGTGGATTCTCTCGGTTTCGATGTATAGGATCATATCATCTGCAAAAAGTGATACCTTTACTTCTTCTTTTCCGATATGGATGCCTTTTATTTCTTTGTCTTGTCTGATTGCTCTGGCTAGAACCTCTAGTACCACATTAAATAAGAGTGGAGAGAGTGGACAACCCTGTCTTGTTCCTGATTTAAGGGGGAAAGCCTTCAGTTTAGTGCCATTTAATATGATGTTAGCTGATGGTTTATCATATATGGCCTTTATCATGTTGAGATATTTTCCTTCTATACCCATTTTGTTGAGAGTCTGAAACATAAAATTGTGTTGTATTTTATCGAAAGCCTTTTCTGCGTCTATTGATAAGATCATGTGGTTTTTGTTCTTTGTTTTGTTGATATGGTGTATTACGTTAACCGTTGTACGTATGTTGAACCATCCTTGAGATTCTGGGATGAATCCCACTTGATCATGATGTATTATTTTTTTAATATGTTGTTGTATTCGATTTGCTAGTATTTTGTTTAGTATTTTAGCATCAGTATTCATTAGAGATATTGGTCTGTAGTTTTCTTTTTTTGTGCCATCCTTGCCTGGTTTTGGTATGAGGGTTATGTTGGCCTCATAAAATGTGTTTGGAAGTATTGCTTCTTCTTCAATTTTTTGGAAGACTTTGAGTAGAATAGGAACCAAGTCTTCTTTGAATGTATGATAAAATTCACTGATATAGCCGTCACGGCCTGGACTTTTATTTTTGGGGAGGTTTTTAATGTTTTTTTCTATTTCTTCTTTACTGATAGGTCTGTTTAGGCTTTCTGCTTCTTCTTGACTCAGTCTAGGAAGGTTGTATTGTTCTAGGAATTTATCCATTTCTTCTAGATTTTTGAATTTAGTGGCATAAAGTTTTTCATAGTATTCTACAATAATTCTTTGTATATCTACGGTGTCCGTGGTGATTTCTCCTCTTTCATTTTGGATTTTGTTTATATGAGTTCTTTCTCTTTTTTCCTTGGTAAGTCTTGCCAAGGGTTTGTCAATTTTGTTGATCTTTTCAAAGAACCAGCTCCTTGTTCTATTAATTTTTTCTATAGTTTTTCTGTTCTCTAATTCATTTATTTCTGCTCTGATTTTTATTATCTCCTTTCTTTGGCTGGTTTTGGGTTGTCTTTGTTCTTCTTTTTCTAGTTCCTTAAGGTGAGAAGTTAAGTGGTTCACTTGGGCTCTCTCTTGTTTGTTCATATATGCCTGAAGTGATATGAACTTCCCTCTTATCACTACTTTTGCTGCATCCCATAGATTCTGATATGTCGTATTGTCATTTTCATTAGTCTGTATATATCTTTTGATCTCTGCACTTATTTCTTCTTTGACCCATTCATTTTTTTAAAGTATGTTGTTTAGTTTCCACATTTTTGTGGGATTTTTTTCCTCTTTTTTGCAGTTGAATTCTAGTTTCAAGGCTTTATGATCAGAAAATATGCTTGGTACAACTTCAATTTTTCTGAATTTGCTGATGTTGTTTTTGTGGCCCAACATATGGTCAATTCTTGAGAATGATCCATGTACACTGGAGAAAAATGTATACTCAGTCACTTTGCGATGAAATGTCCTGTAGATGTCTATCATATCCAGGTGCTCTAGTGTTTTGTTTAAGGCGACTATGTCTTTGTTGATTCTCTGTTTGGATGACTGATCTAGAGCTGTTGGTGGTGTATTGAGGTCTCCAAGTATGATTGTATTTTTGTCAGTTTTTGTTTTAAGATCAATAAGTAGCTGTCTTATATATTTTGGTGCTCCTTGGTTTGGTGCATATATATTAAGAATTGTTATGTCTTCTTGATTCAGTGTCCCCCTAGCCATTAAGAAATGGCCATTTTTGTCTCTGAGTACTTTTCCTGTCTTGTAGTCAGCATTATCCGATATGAGTATTGCTACACCTGCTTTTTTTTGGATGTTATTTGCTTGGAGTATTGTTTTCCAGCCTTTCACTTTGAATTTGTTTTTATCCTTGTTACTTAGGTGAGTTTCCTGTAGGCAGCATACAGTTGGATTTTCTTTTTTAATCCATTCTGCTACTCTGTGCCTTTTTATTGGTGAGTTTAATCCGTTTACATTTAGTGTAATTATTGATACTTGTGAGTTCCCTATTGCCATTTTATAGATTGCTTTCTGTTAGTTTTGTGTCTTGTTTGATCCTTCTCTTTCGTTTTTCTATCGTTTGATTTTATTTGGTTGTATTCCATACATCATTCCTCTGTTGCTATCTTTTTTATCTCATGTGCTTCTGTGGTGGTTTTTTCAATAGTGGTTACCTTTGAGTAATGAAAAAGGCTCCCTACCCTGTTCATTGTAGCGAACTATTTTGTGAGTACTTTTGCACTCCATCGTCCTTTGCTACTGTTAATCTCCATCTTCTCCCCCTCTTTTTTGTTGTTGTTGTCACAGTTTAAATTTGGTTTTATTGTGTTCTTGGATCTTTTACTTGTGGCTCTGTTTTTTTTTTTGTTGTTCTTTGTATTTGATTGGAGAACCCCCTTTAGTAATTTCTGGAGTGGGGGTTTTCTGATGATAAATTCCGTCATCTTTTCTGTATCTGTGAATGTTTTTATTTCTCTTGCATATTTGAAGGATAGCTTTAATGGGTATAGTATTCGTGGCTGAAAGATCCTCTTTTTCAGGACTTTAAATATTTGGGTACACTCTCTTCTAGCTTGTAGAGTTTCTGCTGAGAAATCTGATGATAATCTAATGGGCCTTAGTTTATATGTTGTATTGTCCTTTTCCCTGGCTGCCTTGAGATTATTTCTTTGCTGTTGGTTTGTGTCAATTTCATTATGATATGCCTTGGATTAGGTTTGTTGGGGTTAAGAAAACTCGGAGTTCTGTTTGCTTCTTGAACTTGAGGCTTTAGTTCTTTCCACAGGCTTGGGAAGTTCTCATCTATTATTTGTTTGAGTATGTTCTCCATTCCATTTTCTCTCTCTTCTCCCTCTGATATACCTATTATTCTTATGTTATTCTTTTTGATGGAGTCAGATAATTCTTGTAGGGCTATCTCATTTTTTTTAATTTTTGAGTCTCTTTCTTCTTCTCTCTGTTGTGCCTCAAGTTGCTTGTCTTCTATTTCACTAATCCTCTCTTCTATCTGACCTGTTCTATTAGCTAAGCTTGTTACTTCGTTTTTCAGCTCGTGAATTGAGTTTTTCATCTCTGTTTGATTTGTTTTTATAGTTTCAATTTCCTTGGACATATATTCTTTGTGTTCATTGAGTTGTTTTCTGAGCTCCCTAAATTGCCTTTCTGTGTTTTCTTGTATATCTTGGAGGATTTTTAGGATTTCTATCTTGAATTCTCTGTCATTTAGCTCCAAGGTTTCCAATATATTAAATTTTTTCTCCATAGATTTTTCCTCATCTAGCTGTGTTACCTCTCTTTCTTTTGTATCCATGATATTCGATTTTCTCTTCCTTAATGGCATCTGAGTGTGGTTTTGTTGATAGTATTAATGAGATTTAATAAAGAATAAAAAGTTAAAAAATACAAATAAAAAAATAAAAAATCGAAAAGAGTTGTTTTTTTAAACAAAATTAATAATGAAATAAAGAAAAATAAAATAAAATAAAAATTTTAAAAAAAGGAAATTATTCCCCCCCCCTCTTTTTTTCCTCTCCTCTCCTCTCCTCTCCCCTCTTTCTTGAGAAAATCTTGTGGTGAACTGTGAATTATAACAAACAATGCCTGTGATGGAGGGCCTGAATTGAGGAAAAGTAATAAAGGGGCAAAAAAAAAAAAAGAAAAAAAAAAGGGGGGGGTATGGACCTACAAAGAGCAAATTAGGAAAAAATTTGGGTCAAGAATAAAATGATTTGCTTTTAGGTGTTGGTTGTCTAAGAGTTATGATGAGAGGAATAAGAGGAAAACAGAAAAATGGGGGGACAAATTAAAAAATTACTATTGTATTTAGTGAAAAAAGAACTAGATAAAATGGAGAGCCAGGGATGGGAGCACTGCTAGTGAGTTAAAAAGGTTAAGTAAAAATCCCCCAAAATGCCACAAACATAAGTTTGAGTCCCAGATAAGATAATTTGTTTGTTATTGAGGTTTGAATGAGAGGAGATGTAAAGGAGAAAGGAAGAAACTAATATAGAGGGAGAAAAGAAAGAGAGAGAGAAAAAAAAAGGGAACCACTAAAAGAAGAAAAAAGAAAGGAGAGAGAGAGAGAGAGAGAGAGTTAAGGGTTTTGGAGTGCAACCCTCATAGAGAGAAAGGAAGAGGAGAGAAATGATAATGGGAGATGTAACACTTATGGGTAGTGTAGTTCAAGGAGAGGAGAGAGTAAGACCGGCAGAGAGTTAATCGGTCAAATTGGAGGAGGAAAAAAAGTATCAAGAATGAAGATAAGAGAAACAAATGAACAAATATAATAAAATGGGATAGGTTATAAAGTCTGCAGATTATTCTTGATTTTGAGAGGTTATCTTCTTGCTTTTTCTTTTCTCTCCCTCTTCCTGGTCGGTGACTCTGTACCCCGGGTTCTGCCCCTTTGGCACGCTCAGGTAGAAGTTTGCAGTTGATAAGTCTCTATGGTGATGTCATCTATTGTGCTTTAGTCTCGTTGGCAGTCGAGGCTCATTAGCATTTATACGCTCCGACAGTGAGAGAGTCCGTGTTCCTGGAGCCTTTCTCCTAGTCTTTTCTTCCTCAATTAGTAGCCTGATAATCCAGCTATGGGGTTGCTGCTGCCTCTGCCTGGATAGTAAGAGGCTCAAAGAGCTGGCCACTCCCCACTCTATTTCCACTCAGCACAGGGCTCTGGGTAAGGCTCAGTCTGTCAGAGCTGCTAGCATAATCAGGCGGACTTTCCACCCACTCAAAGACCTCTGGCTCTGCCACTCTGTCCAGTAACACAGGCGGGCACCCACTTCCGGGGCGCTTGGAGGAAAGTCTCACTCACTATCTGCGTATGCAGACCAGGATATCTGGCCAGCAGTCCCACGCTCTGAGTGAAACCCCCAACCACATGGAAAAGTTGCAGCGTTGGAATTGGCTCTCGCTCCGTCCCCGTGCATGGCTTTTGCAAGGCGCTGGGGCGGCCCGAGATTCTGCTTTGGCCCACACAAAGGCCCTTGACTCTGCCCCTCTGTGCGATAACACGGGCGCGCACTGCCGAGGCACTCGGAGGAATCTCTCACTCACTGTCTGCGCGCGCAGACCAGAATATGTGGCCGGCCGCGTTTCCCTCTGAGTGAAACCCCCACCAGCACGGAAAATTTCCACCGTTGCAATTAGTTCTCGCTCCCTCCCATGCGTGGCTTTCCCAGGGCATTGGGGCTGCCCAGAGATTCTGCTTTTGGCCCACAGAAAGTCCTCTGACTCTGCCTCTCTGTGTGGTAACACGGGCACCCACTCCAGGGGCTTAGGAAGAAATCTCTCGCCCACTAACTGCACACCGACCTAGAGATAGGGTAAAATGGCTGCCGCGCTTGTCTTTCTTTGTTTGGGTTTGGCGCGAGCGTTAGCTTGTATTGCCCGGGTTGCCACAGGATCAGTTTTTCCTTGGCTTGGATCTCCGTGCCACAGCCTGGTTCGGCCGGTTGTGCCGCGGCCTGGATCTATTCACCCCCTTTGCCCGCCTCAGTTTCTATATTCACAGTTACCAGAGAAAGCCACCCTGTTTAGGTTAGTGAGGAAGGCGGAGCATTTCTTACTCCCTAATTCCTTGGGGGTTTGGTTATATATTTAGTCAATTTTTCACTCGACCATACCTTCGGGTGTATTGCGAAGCATCTGGAGGCTCCAAGTATAGGTTTTTCTGTTTCTGGTTGAAGATCTTGTTGAGTTTTGGGGGAGATTTATCGGTATCGTTTCCTACCCCGCCATTACTCTGTCATCCGTCATCACTCTTTATCATAATTTTCTTAAATACCATCACATATGGATTTGGTCATATAAGCATTTTTTCAAATACCAAAAAATTCTAAAAGATATTTGATTAGGATTAAATTTTCTAAAAAAAATTTTAATTATTAACATTAGTGAGAGAGGAAAAGAGAGAGAAGGTTAGATAGGAACATCAATCTGTTTCTGTACTGTGCTCTGACCAGGGATTGAACCAGTAACCTCTGCAGTTCAGAACAACTTTCTAACCAATTGAGCTATCTGGCCAGAGCTGATTAGGATTACATTTAATTTACAGTTTTGTTTAGAGAAAATTGATATATTACTAGATTTAATATTTATTTCCAAAAAAAGGGTGTATTTTATATTCGAGTAGTCTCTCAGAACATCAGAAAGTTATTATTTTCTTCCTATCAGTTCTGTACACTTTTTATTTGAGAATAAGTTATGTAGGTATAAAAAGTAATATCTGATTCAGACTTAGTTAAACAAAACTTAACTA
This sequence comes from Saccopteryx leptura, assembly GCF_036850995.1. Lineage (NCBI taxonomy): Eukaryota > Metazoa > Chordata > Mammalia > Chiroptera > Emballonuridae > Saccopteryx > Saccopteryx leptura. The sequence goes on along the minus strand of NC_089504.1, from coordinate 173,716,205 downwards.
AGTATACTAATTTACAACCTGAATAATTCAAGAAACTGCCAAATGTGCTTCAGCAGCTGGAAACTTACAATGGCTGTAGATGATCCTTAATCCCAAATGTATTCCATGTCCTTAAAATTTACAAATAATGGCCCTAGCTGGTTGGCTCAGTGGTAGAGCGTCGGCCTGGCGTGCAGAAGTCCTGGGTTCGATTCCCGGCCAGGGCACACAGGAGAAGCGCCCATCTGCTTCTCCACCCCTCCCCCTCTCCTTCCTCTCTGTCTCTCTCTTCCCCTCCCACAGCTGAGGCTCCATTGGAGCAAAGATGGCCCGGGCACTGGGGATGGCTCCTTGGCCTCTGCCCCAGGTGCTAAAGTGGCTCTGGTCGCGGCAGAGCGATGCCCCAGAGGGGCAGAGCCTCGCCCCCTGTTGGGTGTGCCGGGTGGATCCCGGTCGGGTGCATTAGGTAGTCTGTCTGACTATCTCTCCCCGTTTCTAGCTTCAGAAAAATACAAAAAAAAAAATTTACAAATAATAAATAATATTTTATGCTAAGTTCTTTGTTTTTAGTCTTATTCTTTATTGTAACTTGCATCATGACCAATAATTTAGTCATAATTTTTTTATTTTACTGTTCCCAAAATTTGCTCAATCAATACTGTATTATTCATTCAACAATAGTTTTGAATGCTTAATGTGTTTCAGATAATGTACGAGGTAGATGTTGATGACATAAAAATGAATGTTATTTGAGTCTATGTACAAGTTAACCAGCAATTACAACAAAGGATGTAACATTTGCTCCTATAGTCATAAACTCAGGGTTCATGAAAGACAGTCTCCTTGGCCATGCAAGCTTTTGGTGAGAGGGAATGTTGCCTTTCAGAGAACGCTTCTATGGAGAAAGTTATGGCTAGTGTGAGAATCAAAGGAAGAATGGAATTAGTGTGTAGAAGAGAAAGAAACAGTTCTGGCAGATGCTACAGTGTAAGAAAGACATCTATAAACACTACACCAAGGAAGATGTATGTTTCAACTTGCTTTGTTTTGTTACTTTTTTAATCCAGGAAATGGTAAAAAAAAAAAAAATTAATAATACCCCACTGTACACATAATACCTGAAAATGTTTTAAAAAGTTGATCTTCAGTATTCACTAATAAAATGCCTATTGACAGAACAGAATAGCTATAGTTACATCTTAATTCTTAACATATAAAAAGTTTTAAAGGCTAGTATATGAACCTCAAAACATTATTGGTTTATAATTAACTCTATTTTTTATCCTTAAAGCATTTACAGATTATATTTTACCAAAAATTTTAAGAATTCACCTAAAAACAACTAACGAGATATGGCCACAATTGAATAACTGAGTAAGTTAGCTTTCAACAAGGAATATGTTCTCCCAAATGAAACAGCTGAAATGGAATTTATATACATAATTTGAGCATGCACTAAAATATTTAATAGGTAGAACTTGCAGGAAAGTAAACACCAAGACTTCAAAAGGGTCAGAAAGGAGAAACAGAATAGTCTTTTTGCACAATAAATATTAAGTAATTCAAATGGTATCAATACTATAGCAAAACCTTATATTGTCAACACAAACTTTCTATTCTCATTATACTTTTGTCATTTATGTCTTCCCTGCAAATAGCTAAACTCATGCTGCCTTCTTTCCTTCATCCATATAGGTTTGGTGGCTGAAGTGTTTACCCACTTCCCTCAGGAGCCGTCTCTAACTCTTCCTTTTCTTCAAGAAGCTTCTGTTAGCATTCTAACCCATATCAATTTTCCCATTATCTGAAGTGCCAACATGGAGTTTAGCATCACTTCTCAAACAGTGACTAAGTAAGACCTACACTGTGCCAGGCACTATACTAAGTGCCAGGGAAGCAGTAATAAATAAGAAATTATGCTTTCTCTCAAGTTGCTCACAGTTTAATTAGAAAGACACATGGAAAAAATTCAAATGAAAAGTGCTATATTAAACATATTCAGGAAATGCCATTAAGAGGACAGAGACTAGAGTCATTGGTTTAATCATATTCTATTTTTATTCTGGTGGCCCTAAGTGAGAATCTGTTTTTTAACCTTTCTAACCACTAGAGACTACCCATATTCTTTAGCTCATAGACCCATCTCTCTTTCTTCAAAAACAACAATAATCTCAGTGCTTGTCACACTCCTGCCTCCCTGGTTCTCTTTCTTCTGCCTCCCTCTTCCACTAATGAGGATACTTATGATTACATTTAACATACCTGGATAATCCAGAATAATCTTTTCATCTACAGGTCAGCTGATTAGCAACCATAATTATATCCTACAACCTTAATTACACCTTATCTCCCCTTTACCGTGTAACCCTACATATAAAAATGTTTTAGGGTTTGGAACATAGATGTCTTTGGTGGACAATTATCTCTACCACAATGCTAATTAAATGTCTTTCTTCCTTTGATTGAACAGGACAGAAACAGTTTTTCAGAGTCCTACAAAGCGTGGAAATAAGATTCAATACCCTCTCTGCCACAGAATATACATGAATGGTGTGGAACTAATGCAAACGTCTAGTTTCTCTTAAGTTGGGGATGCTGCCCTCCACAAGAGGTTCATTTACTGAATCTTTCTTGTGTGAGATAAGGCGTGCTGGGTTAATAGAAACTGTTTCCACTGTCTTTTTGGAACTCAATTTTAACAATTTTTTTTTATGAAATTTTTTTTTTAGATTTTATTTATTCATTTTAGAGAGAGGAGAGAGAGAGACAGAGAGAGAAGGGAGGGAGGAGCAGAAAGCATCAACTCCCATATGTGCCTTGACCAGGGAAGCCAGGGGTTTCAAACCCACGACCTCAGTGTTCCAGGTCGATGCCTTTACCCACTGCGCCACCGCAGGTCAGACCAATTTTAACAATTTTAATAACCGAGTATTCGCCAAGATTTTACTGTTTGGTCACCAAATTAAAGTGTATCCTGCCTAGAGATTGAGATTGAGAAAATTCTATTTCTGTACACTAGGTTGGACAGCAGCATTACTTTAGCAAGTATTTATACTGATCATGAATTTAAGCCTCACTAACCACAGGCTGAAGGAGTTATCTAATCATTCACCACATATTTGTTGAATACTACTGTTTTCAAGGCTATGGGCTAGCAAGTGGGGATAAAGAGGAAATAAAGACTGATGTAGTGTTATTTACACAAACTCCACATTCTACCAGAAGACAAAGATGTGAAACTACTGAATATATAATGACTTATTTAATTATAATTGTGACCAGAGTTGTGAACCAGAGAAAAGCTCTATATATTCAATAAATCTCCAACTATAATTAATTAGATTAGAAGGAAGATTTCACAAAGGGGATGCAAAAGCACTAATGAAGTAAAAAATTTAGCTGTTTAGTTCACCGCTGTGTACATATTACTTTGCATAGTGCATGATATTTACTAAAAACTTATTAAATATTTAATAAATAAAAGAGGATGCTAGAATGGAAAAAAACAGGGTGTTTTTATTAAGAACTATATTATTAAAAATGTATAATATTTGGACAGCAGAGCAGTCTTGTATAAGCAATGTTTCTCATAGGTTTACACAGAAAGGAAGTGATGTACTAATTTGAGCAACGTATCCTTTCTTGTATTAGACCAGATCTTTAACTGGGCTCCCTCACAATTTTCTGAGCCCATACTACAGTAGTGGAGCCTAAAGCAATCTGATACATCTCAGATACTTGAGTAAAAAGAGCTGGCATGCTCAAGTCTATGGTTTGGAGTAAAATCAGAGGCCTAGACTCACTGAAAATCACACTTAAATATAGAAGCCAATCTGAGAAGGGACTAATAAGAGTCCCAAAGGAACAAAGAGAGAGCAGGGCTGGCAGGTGCTGATAAGAAGACAAGCACAGACATTCGGGCTATTTTTGTCAACATTTGTCTAGCTGCGTTTGTCCAGACTATGCTCTTCTTTCTCAGGGTGTCTTAGGAAAGTCATAGAACTCACAGCCCATGACAAGTTTGGAAAAAATTTCAGGACACTCAAAATTCTGATTGTTGTATCAATGACAGAAATGTTCTCCCCTCTTAAATGAGCATGAAATAAATTTAAAAGTAAGCATATCAGAGGAAGACAAAACAAAATAACCTTTATTATTTTGTTTTCAGAATATTTATAATTTTCTAAAATAGTGAGTAAACTAACCCCAAATCTTCTAACATTATGTGTTACATATTCTCTAAACAAGAAATTAATTGTGGCCTTTCTTATAATTTTCTTTCTTTTCTTTATATGTATATATATATACACATATATATATTTTTTTAATCTGCCCTGGAAAGATGAAGAAAGATGAAGTAGTCTTACAATTATTATTATTATTATTATTATTATTTTGTGTGTGGAAGAGACAGAGAGAGGGACAGATAGGGACAGACAGGAAGGGAGAGAGATGAGAAACATCAACTCTTTGTTGTGGTTCTTTAGTTATTCATTGATTGATTTCTCATATATGCCTTGACTGGGGGCCTACAGCAGACCAAGTGACCCTTTGCTCGAGCCAGTGACCTTGGGCTCAAACTGGTGAGCTTTGCTTAAACCAGATAACCTCGTGCTCAAGCTGGCGACCTCAGGGTCTGACCTGGGTCCTCCACATCCCAGTCCGGCGCTCTATCCACTGCACCACCACCTGGTCAGGCAGTCTTACAATTCTTTTAGCCAAAAGAAAATAACCTTGAAGTGAAACAAAGAATGTCTATCATTTAAAGTAGAGATGAAGGAGATCTGATTAAAATCAGAACTCCCATCACTACATCTCTACTTAGCACACCAAAATCAGGAGCTATGGATTCTTATAATTAAAAAAGATCTGATATGAAAATACTACATTAAGACCAATTCCACATGGACAAATCTATCAGGATTTTTGCTTTTTTGGCTCAGACTTCAGAGATAGATATAATTAAATTTGCAATGAAATATTATTATAGAGCATGACGCATGCTCATTCACTAAAAAATCCCAAGGGAAAGAGATTAGGAACAAGGGGAGATAAGTGTAAGAAAGTGAATGAACTCTTAGTACATGCCAAGGGGAAAAGAAAGAAGAGTCCAAAACAGACCAGTGAGTCAAAGGAACCAAAATGGAAAATAAAGATAAAAGTAAAAGTTCATAAAAGCAAATCATTGAAATCAAAATGAATTATTCAGTGATCACTCAAATTACCCAAAGTACATAACCAAAATACTATGAAATGTAGTTAAAATTGGGTACAGACATGTGTTGAATGCCTACATCTAAAGATAAATTATGCATTATTTCTAAAAATCTGAGCAGACTTTGTTTATTTTGACTCTATGTGTCCCTAATACTATTAGTATGTAAAGTTAACATTAAAGATAGTCTATGGCTAAGAAATAGAAGAAAGTATATTTCCTTTTCCTTATTTTTCTAATAATAAGCAGTAATAACTATATTTCAAAGGAAACATCTACTTTCTGGAAATATGCCAGTTGACTCCAATTAGTGATTTTATATCATTGATTTCTCTTTTTCATATATTAGTATTCATAACATACATAGGAATAAAAAGAGAAGAGAGTAGAAAGTTGAAGGAGAGAGATAGGCAGGAAAACAGAGAGAAAGAAGGAGAAAGAGCCTAACCTGTGGTGGCACAGTAAATAAAATGTCAACCTGAAATGCTGAGGTTGCTGGTTCAAGACCCGTGGCTTGCCTGGTCAAGGCACATATAAGAAGCAACTTTGAATTGGTGTTTCCCATTCCTCCTTCTCTCTGCTTTTTTCTTTCTCTCTGTCCCTTCTCTCTAAATCAATAAAATAAAATCTAAAAAAAAAAAAAAAAAAAAAAAAAAAAGAGATAATAAATATATTTAAAAAGGAGAAAAATAATGTGTCACATTATAAATTAACCTGGTTATTAACTTTTCATTACAAGTTATTTGTTTTACATTTCAAGAACTTCAAGTATTTTTAAAACACACTCCTTGAAAGGGCAAACTGGTTTAATGTTCTTAGGTCTGGGACCATAGTGCTGGCATCTGAAGCACAGCCAGTTTCTACACTTTTTTAAAACTGTTATAAATATCTATTTCCTCTGTGTATCATTAATAATGAATTTTTCTCTCCTTGGTAGAGATTCTTTTATATTTTGCACATGAGACAGTCTTAAACGCAAAATTCAGCATAAAAAGAACAAAAACTCTACAGCAACTTGAAAACTCTGAATAGAAAATAAGGAAGGCATAAAATAAACAAACTTACAAAAAAATGATAAAAAGAAAACAAAAGTAAATGAGGGAACATAAACTGTAAGACAGGAAAAGATTCTGAAAAAACAAGGAATGGGTCAATTTAGCAGAAGAATGACTAAACCGCTTCCAGACATGACATTGGGTCACCCTGATTGTTTCCATTGAAAAAACTGATTCCTACAGACTTGAATTATTTATTCCTCTCCCTGAAGGACCACAGTTGATTGATTAATCAGTCAGTAAGATGTAAACATTTCTAAGACATTTCTTCTAGTATATTTGTGGCTCCTCACAGCTCAAAAATATTCAGTGAATTCAAATTTTCTTTGACATTTTATCAACTTGGTAAAGAGTGAAACTATCATTATGTATTACCATCTGGTTAAGAGAAGAAAAAAGAAGAAAAAAGGATTTAAGTCAAGTTTTAGGGCATAGTTTATATATTAAATAATTGATGATCATAAGGAACACTCCTTAAAAAAGAGAAAATAATTTAAAACAATAGAATGCTTAAATTTTTATCTTAATGTGATAATCCTTGAAGATTTGAGAAAACCCTTCACAACTAAGATGGCCATGAGCAAAAGATTATGCTCTTCTTCACTCTGCCAACATTAGAGAGAGTCCTTTTAAATGTCCATGATCTGGTACACAGAAGAGTTCGTAAAAAAATTAAGAGATTAAAATTACAATCAAGTTCTCACAGTAGTTTTTTTTATACTATTTTAGGGATCAATGGCAAGACAGGTGAGTTTTATGGTCATTGAAAGTAACCATAAAACTGTCATGGCAAATGTCAATATAATTTCACCCTAAATAACAAAAGGAGGTGAAAACATTAAAAAAGGGATAGATGAGAATATAGCTTACAATTTCTCAAATATATAGATAATAGATCTTATTTTTAAAAATGAGGTTGGGATGGAGAAAAAGGGGAAGGAAGAAATGCATTGGAATGAACTGATTACTCTGAAGATCTTAATCCAAAGGGTTCTTGAGGTACTTAACACCAACAATTATAATCACCACAATAATCACCACAACTATTAAGGTCTGCTGAGTTTATACTAAAGAACTACAAGAAGTGTTTTATGTGCATTTTTCTACTTAATTTTCAGAAGAGTGTTATAAAATTCCCATTTATTCTATCTACAAAGACAAAAACCAATACACAAAGTTTAAAAACCTGTAACTGAGTTAATAAGCAGTTATTTAAAAAGGAAAGTAACATAATGAGTTGTTAAATAAACATAAGACATTAACTAATAAGGTGTACCAAAACTCTAAAGACCACAGGAACATCAAGGTAAGAAAATAAAACACGAACTGTAGGCTGAAGGAGAACTCACGAAGAAGAAACAAATCTGTAGGAGTCCCACTCTTCCAGCCTGAGATCTAGACCTCTTTGAAGAGAGGGAGGGGCTGTGGTCCAGGGGATGTCAGTGAAGACTGCTAAAGGTTACAGAGTAGGGCTGGAGAGCTGAAAACAGCTAGCTGGGATACGAATGAAGCTAAACTGTGTACCACTAAGCTTGCCTATCATTAGCAGTGAAACCACACCTGGCAATTGGGTTTCAGGCAGCCATGCCATATGACCAAGACATACAGCAAAAACATGAAAAGAGAAAGCGGGTTCTGCCACTTGCATGGTTCTTCCAGCACCCTTTACCCCGATAAAGCAAATGTGGTGCTCACTGGGAATAGAGAAGCGCTGTGAACAAAGTCCAGCTTCTGTGTCACAGTGCAGGGAAGAACAGCATGAGTTTGGAGCTGAGGGTTTATAAACTGGTAACTGGCACAATCTATGACTAAACACTCCTTAATTTAAGAGTGCATCATTGCAGAAAATTTTTATATTTCAAAAAACTGATCTAGTTTTAAAAAACTGTAAATATTTTTTTGTCTTGATTATCTCTGCTTTAATTTTAATTTGTTTATATTGGAAAATGGAAAGCACAGATATTACTTAATTTTTTGAAATAATTCTATGTATAATGTGTGTTTCTTCAATGAGTGCTTTAAAGAAAAATGTTTTTAAATGCCAAAGGAATGCCAATGGCCACAGAGTTCTGCAAATGCACAAGTCATCCATGCTCCTTGGTACACAGATTTTGTATCCTTGAATCTCTCGTGGTAGAGCAGTTAGGCTAGGTGTGTTCTACTTCTTCTCTGTTCACCCTACTCGACAGTAACATCTCCCATTATCTCAAATTATCAACTTACTTTACCAGGATTTTCGATTAGCCCTTGTCTCTCATTTGGGCCGAAGCCATCCATTCCCTTAATAATTGGGCGGGTCAGATATCTTCACTGAGAGTAGTTTGAAAAGTTCTTTCCACACCTGAACAAACATTGGTGTCACTTGATGTATATCATAACACTCTCCTTACCTGCAGTTGAGATAAGGAATAGTCTGCCCCCTCCCCAATCAGCTGTAGTGATGCTTTCTTTCTCAGCAATATCCTGGTAGTGCCCACTCCCTCATTTTCAGGATATAAGGAACCTAGCACTCCAATTTTTACTGATTATATTCCAAAAGTGGTTGTTAATGTATTAAAATGTTAAAATACAAGTACAAAGTATAGGAAAGTTGGCAGAACAATACAGTAAAATATTTTTCAGACCTGGAGATTAGTAATAATTTTCTCATCTTTGGAAAAAAATTTTAAAAGTTGTGAATCATTGGCAGTTTCAAAACTTCAGATGAAACTTTATCATGAAGACCAGACAAACTGGGCAATAACGGAAAGGAAAATCCTAAAATATGTATATTTTTATGGATGGCAAAGAATTAATGATTATACGGGAGGTGGGTGTAAAAGTAGGTTTTTAATTGTATGTAAAACACAGAGCATATTGTTATGTTCTTACTTATTAATTATTAAATTATTTTTCATCTGAATATCTATGAACTTACTTTTGCCCAAGCCTGTATTATGCTTAGATTACATTTGGATTTATGAGAAAAATATCAAGACACTCAACAGATATATAGGCAAGAATTATGATTAGATCATCAATAACCAAGAAAATACAAATACTGTAAAGGTGAAAATAATTTATCCTCATTGATAAACATGCATATAAAATCAATTAAAATACATTGCATATAAAATCAATTAAAATACCATTTCAACTCTTCTAAGTTGTGGGAAGGGGTGTTCTACTAAGCTATTTATGTAGTAATCAGATATGCTAATACAATGCTTTTTGAATTTGAGTTGGCAAAACTCTTTAGGCAAGTAATATAACAGACTATAATAAGTATAAAAAATGTTCATTTTGTCCCAGAACTATTACCTCTGAGAATTTATTATAAAAATAGTTGAACAGGTGGCCAGCTTTAAACAACATCAGAGCAGGATCCAATAAGATTACAGTAGCATGTACAAAGGGAGATCTCAGCAGGAACCAAACCTTGCTGAGACAGATTCCACTTCATGTGGTCAGCACCTGCACAATGTCTTGCATGTCTTGGTCAAGGTTAAGCTTCACAATGAAGGTCAATTCAATGTATAAATGGGCCAATAGCAATCCAGACCAAATTACAACAGGAAGGCCCACATAAACCATACAAGGGACATTCCTGGAATACCCAGCTCAGGTGATGAAGAAGACTGCCCATAGGATACTTGCTACATAAGGCCACTATACCAAGACTGGGAGTTATAACAATTCCATCTAATACATAAAAACACAAAGAGGCAGCCAAAATAAGGAGACAAAGAAACAGGTTCTAAATGAAAGAACAGGGAAAATCTCTAGAGAAAGATCTAAATGAAATGGAAACAAGTAACTTATGAAACATAGAACTCAAAGTAATGGTTATAAGGATGCTCAACAGCTTAAAAAGGATACAGAAACCATAAGAAATAGAAATGAAGAAGAGACTGGAAGGAATAAACAGTAGGTTGGCTAAAGCAGGATCAAATCAGTGATCTGGTTGACAAGGTAGAAGAAAAACACCTAATCATAGCAGAAAAAGGAAAAAAGAATTAAAAACAATGAGGATAGTGAAAGAAAATTTTTTTGGTTTTTTTTTTAATGTTTAGTCCACAGAATGATCCCTCAAGTGTAAAAAGCTTGAAAAACACTGGTATAAGGAACCAGTGGTTTCTTAAGCATGGCCTGAAACATGACATTTGCACCATAGGGGTTCCAGATAAAGAAGAGAGAGAGAAAAAGAGAGAGAGAGAGAGAGAACCTATTTGAAGAAATAATGACCAAAAGATTCCTTAATCTGTTGAAGGAAAAAGACACACACATATAGGAAGCTCAGAGTATTAAAAAAAAAGACCCAAAGAAGCCTCCACTATATACAGCATAATAAAATGACAAAGATTAAAGACAGAATCTTAAATGCCACAAGAGAAAGCTCCTATTAGAATGTCAACTGAGCTTGACCAGGCAGTGGCACAGTGGATAGAGCATCAAACTAGGATGCTGAGAACCCAGGTTTGAAACCCCAAGGTCACTGGCTTCAGCACAGGCTCATCTGGCTTGTGTAAGGGCTCATAAGCTTGAGTCTGGAGTTACTGGTTTAAGTGTGAGATCATAGACATGACCCCATGGTCACTGGTTTAAGCCCAAAGGTCTCTGGTTTGAGCAAGGGGTGAAGGCACATATGAGAAAGCAATCAATAAACTAAGGTGCTGCAATGAAGAATTGATGCTTCTCATCTCTCTCCATTTCTGTCTGTCTATCCCTGTCTGTCCTTCTCTCTATCTCTCTCCTTCTGTCTCTTTTGCTAAAAATAAATAAATAAATAAAAAGTTATTGGTACGAAATATTCAAAGTGATGAAAACAAGGGCCTACACCCAAGACTACTTTACGCAACAAGGCTATAATTTAAATTGGAAAGAGAAATAAAGAGCTTCCCAGACAAGAAAAAGGTAAGAGACTTTGTTACTACCAAATCAGTATTACCAAAAATGTGGAAGAGGAGAAGGTGGAAGGAGAGGAAGAGGAAGAAAAGAGAAACACAGTAAAAAAAAAAAAAAAAAAAAGGAAATAAATACGTACCTATCGGCCCTGCCCCGTTGGCTCAGTGGTAGAGTGTTAGCCCAGCATGTGGATGTTCCAGGTTTGATTCACAGTCAGGGCACACAGAAGAAGTGACCATCTGTTTCTCCACTGCTCTCCATCCCCCTTCTGTCTATCTCCCTCTCTTTCTTTCCTTCTTGCAGCCATGGCTCAATTGGTTTTAGCACATCAGCCCCGGTTGCTGAAGATAGCTTTGTGGAGCCTCTGCCTCAGGTGCTAAAAATAACTCAGTTACGAGCATGGCCCCAGATGGGTAAAGCATCAGCCCCAGATGGGTGTTTCCAGGTCAGTCCTTGTAGGGGCACATGCGGAAGTTTGTCTCTGTATCTCCCTTCCTCCCACTTGGAAAAGAAGAAAAAATAAATATGTACCTATTAATAATCACTTCAAATGTAAATGGATCAAATGTATCAATCAAAAGACATAGGGTAGCTTAAGGAATAAGAAAACAAGACTAATATATATATTATACTAATATATATATATACTGTCTACAAGAGATCCACCTCAAAACAAAAAATACAGACAAAAGTAAAGGTATGAGAAAAAATATTTTATGAAAATGGAAATTTAACAAAAAGCTAGGGTAGCAATACTTATGTCTAACAAAATGGACTTTAAAAGAAAAACTATAGTAAGAAACAAAGAAAGACATTACATAATGATAAAGGGAGCAATCCAACAAGAGGATATAACCCTTATAAATATTTATGCATCCAACATAGGAGCAACTGAATATGTAAAGCAACTCTTGATGGACCTAAGGGAGAAATTGACAGTGATATAGTCATAGTAGGATATTTTTATCATCCCACTGATATCCATGGACAGATCTTCCCAAAAAAATCAACAAAGATAGGACAGCCTTAAATGACAGACCAGAACAGATGGATTTAATTGATATCTTCAGAGCATTTCACCTCAAAGCAGCAGAATATACATTCTTTTCAGGTGCACATGGGACATTTTCTAGGATAAATTACATGTTCGACCACAAAACAAGTCTCAATAAATTTAAGAAGATGAAATTGTCTGAAGCATCTTCTATGACCATAATGGTATGAATATAGAAATGAATTACAAGAAAAAAAACTGAGAAACATACAAGGACACAGAAGTGAAACAACATGTTACTACACAATAAATGGCTTAACAATCATATCAAAGAACAAATCACAAGATGTCATTAAACAAATGAAAATGAAAACACAATAACCCAAAATCTATGGGACACAGTGAAAGCACTCTTAAGAGAGAAAGTCATAGTATTATAAGTCTATCTAAAGAAGCAAAAAATAAATAAACAATCTAACTTTATACTTAAATGAACTTGAAAAAATAACATAGCCCAAAGTAAGTAGAATGAAGGAAATAATAAAGATCAGCACAAAACTAAACAAAATAGTCTAAAAAAACTACAAAAGATTACGCAACCAAGAGCTATGTCTTGAAAAAATTAAAGATTGACAACTTTAACCATCTCATCATAAAAAAGAGTAAAGACTCTCACTCTTTAATAAATAAAATCAGAATAAAAGAAATAAAATCATAAGTAGGAGAAGTAACAATTGACATCAAAGAAATACAAAGGATTACAAGGAAACCTTACCAACAACTCTATGTCAAAATATTAGACAATCTGAACAAAATGGATAAATTCCTAGAAACAAAAAATAAACAACATAAAGGAGAAAAATCTCATGCTCATATGAATGAATACAGAAAAAAAACTTAATAAAATCCAGTACTCATTTATGATAAAAAACTTTGAGCAAAGTGAGAATAGACTGAACATACCTAAATGTAATAAAGGTCATATATGACAAACCTACAGCCAACATTATACTCAATGGCAAAAACTACAAGCCTTTTCCTTTAGATCAAGAACAAAATAGGGATGTATGATTTCACCACTCTCTTAATCAACATAGTACTGAAAGTTCTAGCCACAGCAGTCAGACAAGAAGAAGAAATAAAAACCATCCAAATAGGAAAGGCAGAAGTAGAACTGTCATTATTTGCTGATGACTTGATACTACAGACAGTCAATTCTAAAGATTCCACCAAAAAATTACTAGAACTGATAAATAAATTCAGTAAGATAGTGATATGCAAAATAAATATCCAAAACTTAGTTGCATTTTGAACATCAGTAATGAATTATCAGAAAGGGAAACTAAGAAAACAATCCCACCTGATATGACAAGGTTGCAGGTTCAATCCCTGGTCAAGGCGTATAAGAATCAACCAATGAGTGAATGAATGGTAGAACAATAAATCAATGTTTCTACCTCTCTTTTGTCCTCTCTCTCTCTTTAAAATTAAACAATAAATAATAATTAAAAAGTTTTATTTGCAATTGCTTCATAAAGATTCAAATACCTAGGAATAAACTTAACCAAGAATGTAAAAAGGCTGTACTTAGAAAATTATAAGGCACTAAAGAAAGTGAAGAAGATACAAATAGGTGGAAGCATATACCATGTTCATGGATAGGAGTAAACATCATTAAAACGTTCTTACTATCCAAAGCAATCTATAGATTCAATGCAATTCCTATCAAGATACCAATAGTTTATTTTGCAGAACCAGAACAAATACTTCAAAAAATTATATAGAACCACAAAAGACTCTGAATAGCAACAGCATTCTTGACAAAGAAGAACAAAATTGGAGGAATTACACTACCTGAAATCAAATAATACAACAAGGACATAGTAATCAAAACAGCATGATTCTGGCATAAAAATATACATATAAAACAAAGGAACAGAATAAAGAGCCCAGAAATAAACCCATGCCTTTATAGTCAATTAATATTTGACAAAGGAGGCAAAAAACATAAATATTGTTGGAAAAATTGGACAAATATGAAAAAGTGAAACTAGCCCATCTTCTTACACCATATAAAACAATAAACTCAAAATGGATTAAAGACTTAAATGTTAGACTTGAAACCATAAAATTCCTAGACGAAAATATAGGCAGTAAAATCTTGAACATTTTGCACAGCAATATGCTTTCTGATATACCTCCACAGGCAAGGAAAACAAAAGAATAAATCAACCAGTGGGACTCCATCACAATAAAAGTTTTGCACAGCAAAGGAAACCATCAACAAAATAAAAAGGCAATCCACTGAATAAGAGAACATATTCATCAGTGGTGCAACATATTCACCAGTGGTACATCTGATAAAGGATTAATATATAAAATTTATGAAGAACTTATACATCTCAACACCAAAAAAATAATACGGTTAAAAAATGGACAAAGGACCTGAACAGACACTTCTCCAAAGAGAATGTTCAGATGGCCATAGACATATAGAAAGATGCTTAGTGTTACTAAAAATCACATAAATGCAAATTATAACCACAATGAGAGATCAACTCCACCTGTTAGAATGATTATCAATAAATCAGCAAACAAGTGTTGGTGAGGATGTGGAGAAAAGGAAACACTTTTACACTATTGGTGAGAATGCAGATTGGTGCAGCCATTGTGGAAAACAATATGGAGTTTCCTCAAAAAATTAAAAGTAAAACTACCTTATGATCCAGAGATTACAATTCTAGGAATACATCCAAAGAAATCTGAAACACTGATTCAAAATTGTATATGCAACCCTATATTCACTGCAGTGTTATTTACAATAGCCAAGATTTGGAGGCAGCCCAAGTGCCCATCAATAGGTGAGTGGGTAAAAAAGCTGTGGTACATTTACACAATGGAATATTACTGGCAGTTAAAAAGAAGGAAATCTTACCCTTTGTGACAGCATGAATAGACCTGAGAAGCATTATGCTAAGTGAAATAATCCAGTCAGAGAAAGACAAGTACCATATGATTTCATTCATATGTGGACTCTAATGAACGAAATGAACTAACAAGCAAAATAGAAATAGACTCATAGATAAAGCAGACTGAAAGCTGTCAGGTGTTGGGCTTGGGTGTGGAGTAGAGGGATTGAGCAAAAAAAAGAGAGGGGGGATTCATGGACACAGACAACAGTGTATGATTGCCAAGGGTGGGGGAGATGGAGGAGAGAATAGAGTGCATAAATGTTGATAGAGAGAGACCTGACTTTTTTTTTGTATTATGAACATCAATACAGTGTACAGATGATGTGTTGTAAAATTATGCACCTGAAAAACTGTATCAATTTTGTTAACCAGTGCTATCTCAATAGATTCAAAAAGATAATTAAATGAAAAAAAGAAGATTTGTAGATAGAAAGGTCAGCACAGATTGTCAAGTATTAACCAGACACAGGAACACATATCCACACACGTACACACTTTCTATTTTTTTAAGTAACTCACAGCCTAGACCCTGAAAGAAATATTATGCAAGTATTAAAATCATAATTTTGACAATTATGTAAAAACATAGAGGAAGTTTATGGTGTAAATAAAAAAAGAATAAAAATCAAAATAAATGAAGAAAGGAATTTACACTGTGACTGTAATTACATATTACATACAGTTCAAATGACTGTCAGTTAGTTTGTGAAATTTAAAATTATGTTAGAAGACTGGAATTATAAATAGTCTGTTTTTCTAACATATTTCCAATACTTTATTGCTCTTATGATTTGATAAAAGCTACTTAGTTTTCTCAGAGATTTGTGTTGGGTAGGTAAATTATTTGTCATTAACAGCCTTGTCATAAGAAAATTATAAAAGTTTTGCTTGCAATGAAAATAAATGCCTACAAATTTTAGTTCACAATAAACCCTGTTAAAATTTTGATGTACAGAGAGGGAATAATCTTGGAAAGATCTAGAAATAAAATTGAGGTTTCTTTCCATTTAAGGAAACCAAAACTGTCATCAACACCCTAAAATACAGAGTTTCTCTCTGCTCACTTAACTATCAATATATAAAAGGCACAATCAATCATGGAGACAAGGGAGCTGGAACATGTTCGAAATTATTAGATTATCCGCATGCCAAAGAAAACAGTCACAAGTGATCCTCTAAACTAAGGTAACTAAGGGCCCTATACCAGGAACTACAAAAACTTTTGCTGTTGCAATGACCTAAAGCTCCAGAGACACCTTTAAAATTTTGAAAACAAGTTGGAAGAAATAGCTACATTCATTTCAAGAAAAACAAACAAGTTACTGAACTGTAGATTGCCGAAGGATTTCTTATTTCTTATGAATTCATGATAAAAATATTCAACTGTCTTCCCTTTTAGACATCACAACATGAGAGTAAAAACTTATTAATTTGGTGTTTTTTATAAAGATAAGTATACACATAATTTAAAGAAACACAAAATTCTATAAGAATTTTAAAAAACAGCACTTTTTGTGCATTTCCTTTCTCTAGATAATTAATTTTAGCTAAATTTCTGCATATTTACTTTCTAATCCCTAAATTATTGCTCATAATAATACTTTAATTTTCCCCTATTTTTAAGGACTATAATAAAATAAGTAGAAAATTTCTGCACACACACACACACACACATTTCCCAACCCTCTAACCTCTAAATTTGGTTAAGATAAATATTTTTGGTTTTACTTTACTAGATTCATGATAGTCACAGCTAAACTCTGTTTTCTGCCATGATTGTTTTTGATTTCCTAAACAATATTTTGTTTTTCCTATAGTTAATTTTCCCTCATTCTCTTAGTTTATATGCACTTACCATTGATTTAATGCCCTAAATCTTCTCCAGATGTGTGACCCTTTCCTGAACACACTGAAACAATTAATTATTGTATGACTTTCATTTTGAAAATAAATCATTTCAGAACTGCTTGCCCTGCATTAGGCTGGTTATCCTCTGAACCTGAGACATTGTTATTTTTCTCAGAAACTTTTCTCATTGATATCTTGTGCATCTCCTTTGCTTCTCTTCAGTTTTGGAACCCTGCATTTTTTCATTCCAGCTCTTGCCCTAGTTGGAAATAAAAACAAAATCTATATAGAAAATAATTTTTATCATTTCTCAGCCTTATGGTTAAGATTGAATGTATAGAAAATGATTTTTATCAGATTATAAAGCTGCCGTTGCTCTATTATCTTTCAATTTCCAGTGTGTCTGTGGAGATTATCTAATTCCAATCTGATTGTTGAAATTTTTGATACACTTGTTAGTATTATTTGGAAATTTTAGAGTGGGTGGCATTCCAATGGGTCAGTTTTATCCAATGAGCTATAACCCTGGTTGAGGAATTTTCATTCTGGGATCTGATGTTCATGTCTATGTATTTTTCTTGAGTTGTTGCTTTGATGATTTTCTATTCTCTTGTACTGTTTTCTCTTTCTGGCACTCACACTCTTCTGATGTTGGCTAACCTGGACCTGCCCTTTAATCTTCTTATTTCTTTCTAACTTTTTATATCTTTTTCTGTTTGTCTGTTTTCTAGAGTTTCAAAATCTTATCTTTTTCCTCTTGTTTGTTTTCATTTCTAGAATATGTTCAATAATCAGAAGCTCACTTTTATAGCTAAATGTTCCTTTTGTAGCATATCTTCTTTATATTATGAATATAATATATTTTCTTATTGCTCTGAAAATATTATTATTTTAAATATTTTCTTCTCCCTTAAAAGTCCCTTTTTATTTTAAATTGAGAGACAGTATAATATAGTGATTATTGCCATGGATTCCAGAAATGTAGTGCTTCTATTCAAGTCCCACTTTACTAGTTATAAGTTGTATAAGTTTGGGAAGATTAGTTAACCTTTCAGTGCCTCAGTTTCTTTATCTGTAAAAATTATACATGATAGAGTTGTTCTGAATACTATAGATTAATACCTATAAAGTGCTTACAACAATGCTTGATATAAGTTTAGCCCCATATATTTTGTTACATGAGAAGCTGATTATGTATTTGTTTTCTCCACTTTTAGTTTTAGACTTTGCCATTCATAAACTATTTTTTTTAAATAGCTGGTGATCTCCAACTGTGTGCTCAAATCTACTTCTGAAGAACCAAAAAGTTGACTGGAAATTCTACGCATGCCAAGGGTTTTCCTATTTGCATACTTCACTGTAGGCCATTTCATTGGGAACTCTGAATGGCATCTTTATATTGAATATTTTGAATTTGTCAGATCTCTTGCCTGAAAAGTACATGCATATCTGACTAACCAGAGAAGATGGCTGGGAATTTTAACCTTCAGTTTAAATTTTTACTAAAGAGCTTTCATAAACTATTTTCATCCACCACTCTGCTTTATGCTTTCTGGAAATAAACTTCATTCTTCAGTCTGGAAGGGAGGAAATAAATTAGGGAGAAGATCTGGGTGTCGAACTTACTTTTAAACAAATTTCTTAATTTACGTTAGTTCTCAAATTTTCCTATCACTGCTTTGAGAATCCTTTTTCTAATCTGATAAATTATAACCATTTAACCACAGATTTCCAGATCTAATGCTCTCAAAAGAAGTGGTTTTATATCTTGTTATAAATCTCTACTATTCTAATAGGATTTTGCAGAGAATAAAAGTAAATGTGTAGAATAAAAGTAAATGTGTGTTCAACTTGCTGTTTTTAACCAGAAGTTGAAATGACTATGTAAAACAATGAAAAGCAATTATTAGTGGAAAAAAGTTGTCTGATTTGTACGTAGACATTGATTGATCTCTATAAATTTCCCTCTGTTAACAAGCACTGATATTTTTGGAATAGCACTTCTGAATCATTACACTCTGTGCCCATTCAAAAAATTTTCTCAATAGCAAAATAGAAATAAATCCTAAACTCTAAATCCAATCCCAATATTGTGCCTAGCCAGACTTGTCCTTCTGCAGAGAAACTCCCCGTAGTACTAGAATTCAGCATCAGCTCACAAGCATTGTCTTCTTCACTCTGAGCTTACTCGTGTAAACATATTTGAGGTTGTGTATTTGTGAGTTTACTACATCAAACATTATTTTTGCCATCTGCCATGAAAATAGTCCCAAATTTTTTTTTTTTTAAAAAGGGATGTAGTGCTTCTGAGAGAGTGCAGAGAAATGCCCTCTTTGGAAAGGTTTCAGAAAAGCTGAGCAGAAGAAAATGAGACAGTGAAGAGTAGCAACCAGAGCAACCATTTTCCTTGTGTGGTGAGAAAGGTTTACTTTTAAGTTTGAATTTGATACAAGCAGCACTTTTTAACTGAATGTGCTTTACAGTAAGAGTTATTTTAAGAAATGTCTTTTTCACCTCATACTTCTTTTTGGAGGAAAAAAATTAAGAGCATTAAATTGGGAGTAGGTGTATTTATTTTGTAAAGCGTGGTTTCAGCAAGGCTAATGAATACTGCCAGGCTTGGCAATTTATCTATTCTATTTTTCAATTAAATAGAATTCTGGTTAAATGGAGATTTTATTTCATGTCTCCTTGGTTGCTGCTGTGGGGTTTATAGCAGAAAACCACTATCACTAAGACATTACTTCAGTGCAGATAAGATGGCAGCATAATCTCTACTGTAGAAAAATGTCTGATAGAAAAGCTGTAGCCACTTCAGTATCAGGCCATCAAACCTACTTAGCATGCAGCTTCATCACAGAATCTGGAGCAGAACATCTTCACACTGAGTCATCTGAGTTTATCCTCTTTTGAAACATTGTGTCTGTCCATGACACTTATAGCTGATCCAAATGCCTCAACCAGTACTAATATCCAAAGAACATAGTGGATAATTTAAGCATATAAGATATGCTAAAAAGTGAAACATTTCTCCTCCTGCCTATATTCTATAAGTAATTTCTGAAATTATCAAATAACTTATACAATGCAACCACTCTACAAATTTCTATAAGTTAAATAGAATTATTCAACTTTATCTTACTAAATAAAAAACCTACATTCAATTCTTAAGCAAACTCCAGATGTACCATTATACAAGGTGGGGCAAAAGTAGGTATACAGTTATTCATATGGAAAAATACAGTTATCCATATGGAAAATAATACAATTAATAAATAATAAAAGAATAAACTCAGTGTTGCATATGCACAACTGTAAACCTACTTTTGTTCCATGCTGTACGCTCAAATTTGAGGAAGCCATAAGGAAAATAAATTTTTTTGATATGCAAAATGATTTTTACTGTATTCTTAGCATTTGTTTTGCTTGACGCACATTAAAATTAGATCACTGATTAATCATTATTTTATTTTTAAAATTACCTGTATTTATAAATATAAATAGGTATTCTATACTTATGTATTTTATAAATGTATGTATTTTTTTTGAGCAAACTTGTTGATCCCATGAAACTTTCTGTGTAAATTTACTAAGCCAACAAAAACCTGGCTCTCCGTCAACTAGCAAAACTCACACCTTTGACTGTGTATTAGCTTTGATTTGGAAAGGAATGGTGAATAAGATTATTTCATCATGTGGAAAAATAAATTTAAATTATCTTAAGCAATGTTATTTATTATAAAATATCAGAAACTGAAATCACTGATTACCATTATTTTCTTTTCTTAAATCATACACAAGCTAGGAGACAGAAATATGCCCCGGTTACCTGGCTGAGTGATGAGTGCATCTGTCACACACTGCCTATTCAAAGACGGCTCTCTGATAAAGCTTGAAATTGTAGAGAATGTTAATGGAAAGATAGACTCTAAAGTTCCTCTGTAGAGGCTATTACTCGATGCAAATGAAAAATGCAGAGCCCAGTGCTATCGGCTCTTTGGCCCATTCTGCTGAATTGAAAGTGAAAATTGAAAAGGCTTCAATTATTCCATTTATTACCTTGATGAAATTTTATAACATGAAATGAATTTTGTGATTAATGAGGATTTTATGTAGACTCTACATTAAAAAATCTTCATCCACAAAAAGCAAATAGCATTATTTTCTGGCTAGCGAAGGTAAAAATAAAGTGGAAAACAAAATTGATTGACTTAAATTTAATATATAAAAGATAGCATTAGTTAATAGAGAATTGATTAAAGATATAAAAAAAGATGATGACAATTCATCAGATATCTTTATTTTAGGTCCTCGGGGTAGCTGATTAATAAACATGTTTTCTTATAATTGATTTACATTTTTACATGATTCCTTTTATATCTTGGTTTTTTTTTTTGTTTGTTTGTTTTTTGTTGTTGTTGTTTTTTTTTTTTGTATTTTTCTGAAGCTGGAAACGGGGAGAGACAGTCAGACAGACTCCCGCATGCGCCCGACCGGGATCCACCCGGCACGCCCACCAGGGGGCGATGCTCTGCCCCTCCCGGGCGTCGCTCTGCCGCGACCAGAGCCACTCTAGCGCCTGGGGCAGAGGCCAAGGAGCCATCCCCAGTGCCCGGGCCATCTTTGCTCCAATGGAGCCTTGGCTGCGGGAGGGGAAGAGAGAGACAGAGAGGAAGGAGGGGGGGGGTGGAGAAGCAAATGGGCTCTTCTCCTATGTGCCCTGGCCGGGAATCGAACCCGGGTCCCTCCGCACACCAGGCTGACGCTCTACCGCTGAGCCAACCGGCCAGGGCCTATATCTTGTATTTTATTTTCCCTATAGACATATCAAAATCACACATTAATATTACTGGCAGTACATACTCCTAAAACAAATATTATTTTAAAAAACTCTTATTTTAATAATTTAAATGTGATTGATTACAATTGGTGCAAATGTCAAAGGGTTGGGACATATTTAATTAAAACACACCAGCCTAAATTAGTCAATTAATTCTGGCACAAAACTATAATTAAAAAATAGAAAAATAGGCTCTGGCCCACTAGCTCAGTTGGTTAGAACATTGTCCTGATATGCCAAAGTCACCGGTTTGATCCCTGGTTAGGGCACATACAAGAAGCAACCAATGAATGCATAAATAAATAAAACAACAAATTAGTGTTTCTCTTGTTCTCTCTTTCCTTTTTCTCTAAAATCAATCAATAAATTAAATAACAAAATATATCTATAATGTATAGTTTTGTCTATTAATTTAGAAACTAATTTGAATATATAATCATTAATAAATGGAACTTATAACATGTTGTTTCTATAAAATACTTGTATATAGGACCACCATTACAATATATAAAGTTGTAAAACAATTTTTAAATCACAGAAAAATCCTTGATTTTCTTATTAAATTTATATTCTTTTTTCTTTTATGAGGCACACTCTCCACATACAGACAACTTAACATCACACACAGACACACTCACACTCATACTCACACTCCAGCTTCACTTCAATTTTTAACACCGTGAAAGAGAAGACATCTGCAAGCAGCCTCTCCCCAGTGTCATGTACAAACAATTCCAAATCCTAATTCAAGAAAAGATTTAACTACTTTATGTGCAACAAATTTCTCCTTTGTTTTCCTCTAAATAATAATACATAATGTGATGGGTATATCCCTAGGAACTATACTTCTGCCCTCAAACAAATATCTCACAGAGTTCATTCCATTCTGCAACTCACAAATCTTGGAACTGAATAGAACATGGGTAAAATCACCATTTATACTAGAGTGCTTTAAGAATCTTCTTCTTTTATTTGACCCACCGATAACTTTGCCCTATGTTTGGCAATTTGAACCTAAGCAAGAAATCAGCAACTCTGTGAAATAAGTACCAGTCATTCCTACTTTATGTCTCTCCATGGCCAAATTAATGGATTCGGATCCAGCACAGGATGAATGGCCAATTTAACAATCAATCTAATTGGCAATCTGGTCAGGTGGCCTAAGAGACATCTACCTACAACCAAGAGACAAGCCAAGGGAAAATGCATCAGATAATTCTATTATGTTTTGCATAGGCTTTATAGATAGTTTTTAATATATAAAACATAAAAAGTACAGTAACACATTATGTTTATTGGTGATAGAAAAACAGGATTAAAAGTTTCATTACTTCTGTTCACAAAGAGGATCCTTAATAGTTGAGACCACCCTAGGGTAGAGCGTCACCCTCTTTCTTGAAATAATATAGTAAAAGAGTAAAAATATTAGATGGACTAATATTTTTTTTTGAAGTACAAGATTTTAGACTTAGAGCAGATAAAATTTTTGCATATGTTTTTGCTCCAAATTTTTTATTTATGGTTAAAAAAGATTTATAGCACATATCTGTATGACTACCTTTTATAGTCAAGTATAATCTTTTCATTTATCTCTCTAGGTAATAAAAACTAATAGTATTGTGCTGGAATAATTTTGAATTGTCATGAAAAAGCTGCTGAATACAGTTAAGTATTATTATTAATCACTAGCTATGCTCAGAGTCAATGCAGTTTTACATTAAATTTAGCTTAGCCTGAGTTATGCCTGAAGATATATTTAAATAATTATGTGATTCTCCTACATAGCTATATAGACCATACAATCCAAAATTTCCAGGTCAATCCAAATGTTAAATATTGTCAAGACATGCTTCCTGGTTTTTATTTTGAAAAATTTAGTCATTTTATATAGTAGTGACATTCCATGATTCACAATATTTATCTATAATAGTCTAATTAAAATTTCCTCTTGCTGTCTTACTAAATACAACTTTATATGGAAAATAATCCCAAAATTTGTGAGCTCACATATTTTTATTACTGTAATTTAAAATAGTAAATGAAAAAAGATAATACTATAATGTTTGCCATTCTTTATATAAATCAAATTACTAAATAATTGTTAATTACAATGTACTAAATAAATGTTAGTTACAATATCAGTCACTGCTCAGTCTAAAAAAGTGAGCAAAGAGATTTTTTTCTCAACTAATATAGGAACACAATATATATATATATATATATATATATATATATATATATATATATATATATGCAGCTATCCATAATAGCTTGGGTTTGTAATAGTTCTCATAATTTAACTAAAATTTCACATTTTTTCATGTTTATTGGGATTAATTCTATAAATTCTCATTTAATAGACACAAAGTTACTAGATAGAGCCAGACTCTACATAATAGTGTCTTGTCAATTTAGACCTATCTCTCTGGGTTCTTAGGAGAGATATTATGACTGAACAAGTGGGACAGACAACCAATTCACAGGAAAAATTTCCCCAAGCTGCTGCTTAATAATATTTTCCCTTTTAATATTTCAAGTAGTATAGAGGGAGATATGTTCAAGGTACTCAAAGTTGGCCCAAAAAATTAGATGGAAGTTGAGAGAGTAGATGATTGTGTATATAGTTTAATGGAGGTATTAAACCTTGCCTGGTTGCTCAGAAGAGATTCATTGATCTGAAAAAAAAAAGGAAATAAATATACCAAAAAATATGAGTATAATTTTTAAATATGGACACCAATTATTCAACACCCCATCTATTAAGAGATAGGTCCCTTCCCTTTAAATCTGGGTAGAGTTGTGACTGATAGTTATAGAGTATGATATACATAACATCATATGATTTATGGGGATAGTTCATAAAATATTCAGGATTTGCCTTTTTTTTTTACTGGAACACTCACTTTTGAAGCCCCAAGTTTCATGTCTGACTCCCTTGAAGTCTCCATGTTGTAAAGTAACCTAAAGCCACCAGGAGAACCATCCAGAGATCCTAGTGAAGATATCTCCAGATAATTCCAATCCCCAGTCATTCAAGTCACGCACAGCCTTGTGGGTCTTCCCAGCTATGCCCCAGACACTATAGAGTCAAACTATCCACACTGCACCCTTTCTAGACTTCTGGTTCACAGAATCTGCGAACCCAAGAAAACAATGGTTTTGTGCCTTGAAGTTTGGGATTACAAGTAATAGATAAGAGATACAATGGATAATTTTGAAATAAGGCATGTCAAGGTCTTGGTTTTATTTCCACTTCCTACCCAACCAAGAAGGCTTTGATAAGAAAAATAAGAGAGACCCTATTTGCTTTATAATGGATACAAAAGAGCTAACTAAGAGAGGCAGTCAAAAGTAACAAGATAAAGTATTGTTGTTTTTGTAAGTGTTTCCTTCTGGAAAAAGCAAAAGATATAGATTTCCCCATCATACTCAGTGTAAGAACCTGGACGATCTGTTGCCTCTTCTGCCTCAATAACACAGAAAAGCGGAAGAACTTTGCCTATCCCTTAAATAAAGCAGTCTGGATTTTAGGACAGTCTAATGGTGGAAACTACAAAAAGAAACATGCAGAGAAGAGGAGAGAAAGGAGAGAAAAAGAGACTCCAAAGTGTCCATTTGAATACATAGCAATAGACGAGTCCAGGAAAAAAATTGCACCATGCTGTGGATTTATCTATTTACTTATCATTCCCTCTGATAAAGGATATGCCAATATTAGGGATTATATTTTGGAAAGTGCCTCTAGCACATTATTGAATAATAATTTCGGAAATGATTCCAGTACATTGCAGTTTTAGAGTCTGTTAGCAAAGGTATTAAAATGTAACATGGGTGATTGCTCACAAGGAAACAGAGTAGCCACACTGGCAGTAGCAGTACCATCCCCAGCATCAATTTAGGACTCAGGTAGAAAGCTCAGGAGGGTTGAAGGTGAGTGAAGTCTAGACTCAGAGAAGTAACACACTCTCAGTCACAGCTTTCTAAGACCAGTTCAGTTTATCTAGCCATCTGGAAACAAGAATAAAACACCTGCTATGAACTGAACACCACCACATATACATACTTCTCACAGAAATTAGGGGGGCTATTTCAAAGTAAATATGAAGCTATCAAATAGCCCCTAATTTTTGTGAGCAGTATACAAATAGGATATGGAATTTTTTTAAAAAACTAGCCTGGGAATGGAAATTTTTAGTTGCTTACATCTATGACGTTGTAGAATCAGCAAAGAGGAGTTTCACTTTTTCACTTAATTTGGGGGAGTTGAGATACAGTAAAATAAAAAAAAGGACTCACCTGAAAGCCTAATCTAACAGCATACTGAGACCTGTCATCTGAGAGAAAGTCAACTTTTTAGATGTCGGAGGCTTTACTTCTTTCTCACTTACCCGGAGTTACTATTTCTTCTCGGAATCTCCTCTATTTATTTGTAATTTAGAAACAAAATCAGTCTTTAAACATTATCTGACCAGTTTCCTTCTACAAACAAAGGAAAAAAGGAAGGTGATATTTTGATAATTTGTTAATAAATTTCAGCACACAAAAAAATTCATAAGTTGACAAGATCTAATGTATTTCACAGCTATTTTATAACTAGGCTCGAATGTCTGGGAAGATGGCAGGGGGGAAAAACAGACGTTGTTTATTTGCATTTTAATAGAGTAAGAATGTCATTTTGAAAACTGCTGCAGTTTCATTTTAAACCAAGCAATGTTTGAATACACACATTTCAGCATTTTTAAACACCTCTGTTTCCCACTAAACCACTGCATACATTTAACTTCTGTAATTGAATAGAACCAATACAGGAAAAAGCACAAGCACTCCTGGCAATCCATGACAGCCGTTAAAGTATTTGTGAGGCATGTTCTATCTCAGTGCTCAGAAAACTACCAAATCTGACAAAATACATTCTTACTTCCTTAAATGAATGGATTCCATTACACTAACTCAAGACGACTACATAATATTACCACTTTTTAAAGGCACATTTTGTTTACATACTTTCTTTCTCCTTGGCTCTAAACCAAATGACTTGAGTTAGCGCAAATATTTTGTGTCCAGTGACCTTGTAAATTATATTGAATATCTAAAGGATATCTATTGTGGGTAGTTTATTACCAACAGTATGCAACTGATAATATGAAGGGATTGTGGTATCCATTCATACAAGAAGGAAACAAAAAAATTGGAACTGTTAAGCTACAGTTTATGTAATGAGGTGTATAACTTCTAATTTTAAGTCAGTGCACACTTACACCTCTAATGGGAAAACTAACTTTTCCCTAAATTTAATTAGAAATAAATGCATTACATTGAGGTATTTATTCTTCTACCTATCAATAAAACTGATTCTAGGATGTTTTGAAGCCTGTCATTCTAAAACTAATAAATCTTGAAAATAACATTATCAATTTTTAATTATCTAAAACTTAGTTTCTCATCTCCTCTTTCCCTCCTGTTTCAAAAGAGAAATTATTTCTAGCCTTTTTCAAGCTTAATGGTTCTATCTTAAGTATGCTTTTATCTATTTTTAGAGAAGTCTTTCTCTAATGGAAGGCACTGCAAAGAGTTGAAAAAGATTTAATTTCAGGACTATCAGACCTGTGTTCAGAACTTCATAACTCATTGCTTTCTAATTCCTTGAGATGTGACCTTAGGGAAATGACTCAGTCAGCTTGCACCTGTAGGTACAGTTTGTAAAATTATTTTCGCTATAGCATGGAAATTTGCCCCTTGTTTAACTCTAGCCAAATGACTCCTGTGTAGTAAGCTGCATCTGGACGGGGGGAACTATAAACATACTATGAACACCTTATGGGGAAGTCATATTATGAACTTTCCTAAATGTAAAAACTGTCATCTTTCTTACAAAAACCCTGAAAACAGTGCTTTCGGAGTTGTTCAAGGGCTATTGACTTCTGTGGAACATAAGGCTTCCAAGTGAGATCCATCTTTCATCCTTCTGCTGAATCACATCTCCTAACATGTGAGCTGTCTGCTGGCCTGCTGCATGGTCTCCCACAGGAGGAAAGTATATGTGCTTCCCTGTTGGCATTCTGTGCCCCTGTTCTGCATATCCATCTGGGTATTCCAGTGTCAGAATTGACCTATGATAGTCCCGTAAGTCTGAGTATTGAGTTGAGCTCCATGGACAGTGTACACAGATAATAAACTCTACCCCCTAATAACACTATGAGGCTTAAATCAGATCATATATAAAGACATAAACCCATATTGGTTCAAACACACCTATATATATTTCTGCACATATACAGCGGTGGGCAAAAATACAGTAAGACAAAACTTACTGCATTAGAATTTTATCCAAATTGTCATTGAAAATGCATTTTTGGCATTTATGATATGAATCTCCCTCAGAGAATTATAAATTTCATGAAGGCAGAGATCCATACTTCCATTTTAGTGTTCTCATCTGCTATCAGAGTGCTGCCACATGATACATAATCAGTTTATGTCTGTTCTTTCCTGTCAATGGAGACCCTAAATTGTGATCTCTAGAAATTCAACTCCTTTTATTTTGACAAGGATTGTTCTAAGTAAGAAAGGAAAAGACTTATTGGCCTACTAAATTTGGGAAACACCTCGTTAGGTAATGCTAACCAGATTTTCTTTTTATTACAGTACTTACAGTTCTCAAAATAGAGTGGAGTGGGAAAAGGATATATACTTACTGTTGTGCATTTCTATCCCCCTTTTATCAGGGCCAGCTTTTGAGATAGGTTTAGTGCAGGAAATACTGCCAAAAAGCTAAGGATAGGTCCTCTTGGAGCTATAAGTGTCTCTGGTTATAAACAGAGAATTAATTCTCTCATACATAAGTTAGTGGAATGAGAACGGAAAGATTTAGTAAATTTCCAAAGATCCTACAGCAAGTAGTATGTCTCCGATAGAGCTCACCATTTTGTTGATTAACATTGCTCATGCAACTTGCCACAGCTTGTCCATCTGTATTATACTCTCCTGCTGCACCCCCTCCAACACACACACACACACACACACACACACACACATACACACACACACACTAATCATTCCAGATGATAACACAGTAAGATGAAGTAGAAATTTGAGCATGTGCTCAAGAACCAGGATCCTTAGGGGCTAAGTCTATGAGAGTGATCTTCTTGGTTATCATGCATGTAATTCTTGTAATGTTTGTTCTCTACCAGGGCAAGAATGCAGTGTTTCATTGTATCTGCTTTTCCAAGTCTCTCTTGGATCCTTTTACCCCCAGCTCAGTGATTACAAATCTTTGGCTCCCTCCATGTTTCTGAAGCTCTCGAACATTTTGAAATCTTAGGAGGGATCATACCAACTTTTCTCTGGCACCTGTTTGTTGGCCCGTCCAGTTCAATCATAATTCCACAGCAAGAGTAACCATAAATCTGTCATCAATATATCTCCATCACTCAGCACATAGTATGTCCTTACCAAATATTTTAAAAATGAATACATGAGTTAATATGATATGAAAAGTTTATTAAGTCACAGAGCTGATCTGAGCCAGGAATGCTGGAAAGCCTAGGACCCAGTTTATCTGAACACCAAGACTTTTAGAGGCAATGTAGACAGTAATATTTGTCGAGATAGTAACTGACCTTTCTGTTTCTATAAATTGGGTAGTAGATACTTAATAAAATTCTGTCATTATTATCATATCCATATAAGCATTTACTGAGGACTCAGGACCTTTTGACAGTTCCTGATATATTCTATGAGCATAATAAACATCATATGGGATCTTGATTATCTACACAACAATTAAACTAAATAATTTAAAATAAGATTTTTAAAGGAATTCTTAAAATTTTTAAATCTTTTTAATTCACAATAGGCCATTTTGTTATTGCTTATTAAAAAAAGTTATAAAATCTTTGAGCTTCAGAAATCTTTAAGAAGAAAGAATTGGAAAAAGAAACCTATTTTACTTATAAGGAGATTCTGGAGGCAAAGAGAAAAACCCCAGAATAATGGTAGGGAAGCCCAAAAGTTAGAAATTTGGCCTCAATAATAGTAACTGTCAGTTGTAATGAATAAGAGAAATGTAAGGATTAGGAAATAGTTAATCTGTTTGCCAGTCTCTCTTAATTGGTCTCTGGCTTTTACTTTGAAATGTAGTAAAAAGTTTACCTTTGAAGGAATGTAAGGAGATGATTACATTGGGGATGGACCCTGAAAATTAGGGGAGTTTAAATCACAATAGTTATTTATAAAAGCCTAGCCACAGGATTTACTGAGTAAAGGCAAGGCTTATAAATTAATCAGAAACTCAGTTCACCAATCTTAAATATATATTTACTAAGAAATATTTAAATATTTCTTAAGAAAACAGTCTTTTCACAGATAATTTCCAGGGGCAGAAGGTCCCAGAGGTGCCAAATCCTGCTGTTCCTAAGAGACACCTCATCTCAGCTCTCTTGAAGATTTACTGAGGATACTAGATAGGACTATTCTGATTGGCCTTGTGTTACATCAAAAGAACTTGAAGAAAAGATGTTTCTGCAGCTGAACCTCTACCTCTAGCATATTTTTATGTGACTAATTGCACGGACTTTTTCCTTTTTTTCCCCCTTTTTTCTCCTAAACCCTACATAAACCACCAGCACTAGCAGAGTCCTAAGTCAGTGCTCTTGGACAGGATTCATCTGCCTTATCAAGTTGCTGCAATTTGATGACAGACCTTATACCTACTCAGTCTTCATCTCTCTTTATTGGCATTAGAGTGGCAGATAACCTCAAATCTGGCTTTGCTTTCCACTTAAAATTAGACCCTAACAGGTATGATACTTATTGATGCCCTTTACTCATTAAAAAAAAAAAAAGTGACCACCTTTGAAGCATTTAAGGTAATTTTGCCCTATTTTTGTACCAGAAGAACAGAAGAAAAGACCTGAGGGTTATAATAAAGAAAAACTCATTTACTGTTAATAAAAGACCCCAAAACAAACAAACAAAAAAACCTCAGAGACATGGATTAAAGCAGGAGTCCCCAAACTTTTTACACAGGGGAGCAGTTCACTGTCCCTCAGACCCTGGAGGGCTGGACTATAAAAAAACTATGAACAAATCCCTATGCACACTGCACATATCTTATTTTAATGTAAAAAAAAAAACAAAATGGAAACAAATACAATATTTAAAATAAAGAACAAGTAAATTTAAATCAACGAACTGACCAGTATTTCAATAGGAACTATGGTCCTGCTTTTGGCTAATGAGATGGTCAATGTCCAGTTCCATATTTGTCACTGCTAGCCATAACAAATGACATGACGTGCTTTCGAAGCCGTGACGTGTGCATCCCACGTCACTGGAAGTAGTACTGTACGTGAGCGATGCCGAGCTTTGTGGCACCACCACATACAGTGCTCCAGGAGCATCCACATCCTGTGCTCCTCTCACTGACCACCAATGAAAGAGGTGCCCCTTCCAGAAGTGCTGCGGGGGCTGGATAAATGGCCTCAGGGGGCCGCATGCAGCCCATGGGCCATAGTTTGGGGACCCCTGGATAAAAGTATGGTAATTACCAGGATGGGGGAGGTAGAGGAAGGTATAGGGCGATATAGTGATGGATGAAGACATGACTTGCAGTGGGGGGTGAACACAATAGACTGTACAGAGGTGTGTTATAGAATTGGGCTCCTGAAACCTGTATAACTATGTTAACCAGCATCACCCCAATAAATTCAATGACAAAGCAAATTGATTTAAATAAGAAAATCAGAAATGTGGTTGAGACAATACAAAGATGTTTGATTTATTGATTAAAAAGGAATCTTTCTAGTGACTCTTAATTATCTTATAAACAAAATCCCCATTGTAAAAGACCTTAATAACTCAGGCTCTAGAATTTAAAAGGAATTTGTTGATTACAAAGAAACCCATTTCAAAAGAGGTTAAGCAAAAAAGAAGATTTGATTGGATAGAAACTCCAGTTCCTCACAAAAGAGTTGAACAACAAGACCAAATGAGTAAATGAGCTTCTGTGGTGAGGGCTGGAGCACAGAAAGCTGAGGAGTGAGAAATCAGGCCCCTGCAGCATGATCCCCAGGCCTGAGCCCTGCTTACTTCTGCATACCAGTTCTTTCTCATTACGGACTTATAATGTGTGCACAAGGCAAAACATATGGTTTCCAATAACCCTCAAGGTAGGTGTTTGAGTGCTTTGGCATTAAGCAATTCATTGGACTGTCTCGCTACATTCCAAGGCAGTGACTTAGCTTGGATTTGGTGCCCAATAAGTGTAATCAAGGCAACAGATTCATGTAAGAATATAACATTTTCCTTAGTGCTTATTTGAATGGAATTAATAGAAGGGCTATTTCCAGAAGAAGAGCTACTCCCAGGAGAGTTGTCACCAGACAGACAGACTGTGGTAGGATAATAGCCTCCAATATGTTCATGTCCTAATCATCTAATCCCAGAAACCTGTGAATATTATATTATAAAAAGAACTCTTGATATGTAATTAAGGGTGTTGAAGTGGGTCGACTATCTCGGATTACCTAATATAGTCACAGATATTATAAAACAAAGGAGGAGGCAAGAGGGTGAGAGTCAGAAAGAGAAATGATGCTATGCTGATGACTTAAAGCTGGAAGAAAGGATCATAAGCTGAGAAATATGGTGTGCTTCCCAAAGGTGGAAAAAGCAAGGGAAATATTCTCTTCAAACCTCCAGAAGAAGCTCAGCCATTCTGACACCTTAATTTTAGCCTAGTGAAACTCATTTTAAACCCCTGATCTCCAGAATGGTAACATAATAGATTTGTGTTGCTTTGAGCCACTAAATTTGTGGTAATGTTATAACAGCAGTATGAAACTAGTACACGGCCTGTCTGTTGTAACCTGGCATCTTAAAGCAGCAGACTTATGCATGCCATGTCCCAACACATACACATATTTTTCTGTTACCTTGAAAGAGTAATCTAAACCTGAAAATTCATCCTCTTCACACATTTAAATCTACAACTTTCTGTAGTATGACATCTTACACAGGCCTTCTGAAACTGATCTCTAAAAGGCCATCAAATGACTTGTTAGTGGAGAAATCATATCTCTACTTCTCATTTCCTACACATGAAATACAGACATATTAACTGACTCTACTGACCAACATTCCCAACATTCCTTCTTGAATGGTTTCTTCTCCACATCTTTGAATTATTCCTCTCTCTCTTTCTCCCTCTTCCCTCTCTCTTACACTGGGTATATTTAACAATACAGAATTATATGTATTTATTTTAGGGTATATAATTTGAAGATTTGATATACATATATATTGTGAAAAAAATCACCCCACTCAAGCTAATAAATATATCTAGGTTAGTGGTCTCTTTTAATTTGCTTTAGATTCCTGATTTCTTTTCTTGTCCCATCTTTTACTGATGATCCCTTAAATACAGGGGTGGGTAAAAGTAGGTTTACAGTTGTTTGTATGGAAAGGCATACAGTTATCATTACTACAATAGCTTTATTAACTTTGTATAAACATTCTTTTTTTCAGCATATGATCTGTTTCTCCTCTATATACTGTTTCAAAGGGCACTGGCTTGGCACACAGAGGCACTCAAGTTTCAATTCTGTCTCTGGCAATCAAAAATTGTATATTATTGGTCAAATTGTTTGGCATGATTGTATTTCCCAAATGATCACAATGCCTGCTTATAGGGTTATTCAATGATAAGAGACATATAGAGAATACCTGCACATAGTATATGCTGAATAAATTATCACTTTATTATTTCACTTCTTGTTTCCTTTTATTTTTTTATAGTTGTCTTTCTATAACACTGTTCTTTCTTATTTAATTCTAAATCTGCCTCCTGAATGTCTCCACATGGATGACTTTATGACCATAGATCTATAAAACATATTGCATATATTTCTTCTCATAAATCTCATATGCTTTTCTTCTGAGCTTTATATCACAGAATCACAAGTAGTCATTCACTCCAACTGAAAAGTTAAGAATTGCCTTTCAACTAGCCCTTTCACAAAACAATTGATCATGAAATATCTCAATTGGTGTCTACATAGTATCCACATGGCTATTTTCAAGGCATTTTCTATTTTTCTTTAAGTCCTGATTTCCAATTCTATCATCTTCACTTTCTGTGATGATAACAACCTTATAATTTAATGAAAAAGTTCTGTTATGACTACCTCATCTTTCTACGTGTTCACCCCAAATTTTCTCAACATCTCAATAAGCTTCTTACCCTTCTCCATCTATCAGAGGAAAAATCATTCTTCCTCTCCATCAGCCTTTGAAAGAAAAAAAACTTCGTGGCAATTAAAAAGCATACTATGGTTTAAGGGTCAAAGATTCAATTCCAAGCTTTGTTCACTTATAAGCTCTATGATTCTATTTTTTTAGCTGTATGATCTTTAACAACTTAACTCTGTCTTGTTTTACGCACTATAAAGCAGGAAAAATAACTACCTTTGGAATGGTGTCTTGATCCTAATCTTGATCCCCCTTCCTTTTGGTGATGCTCTCCCTTCTCTCTACTATATCTACTTTTTCTGTCTCTCTTGTCACTAATTGAAATTAGTGTTTGAGACTAAACACCAGTCTTGTCCAGATTACCTGAAAATTTTTCATCACCATATAGGGGGTTTCTTGATTTAGCATATAAAAATATGGAATTACCTATTTAAAATTAAATTTTAGATAAACAATATTTATTTTTCATTATAATTTTATTATAAGTATGTTGTGTGTAATATTTGAGACATAAATATGCCAAAAGGTATTCATTGTTTAGCTGAAATTAAAACTTAACTAGGCATTCTGTTTTTTGTGGCAATCTTAACCATATAATATTATCATTTAGAAAAACATCTTCTTTAATTTTTTCAAGTACTTAAATGAAAACGGTGTTGTGAAAGTTAAATGAGTTAATCGCTGCAATCAATGTACCCAGAAAAACACAGAGCACACAGTCAAAATTTGTTAAATGGTTGCTACTTACTATAACTTTTGAAATTCTTACAGATGCTTCTATTAATACTGACAAATACTTTTATTTTATAGATAATGACATGTAGGCTCAGAAAGAGTAGATGACATTATCAAGGTCTTACTGATACATAATGGCCCTCTAACTACTAAGCTGATTATTTTCATACCATTCCCTTCTGTCTTTAGTCCCAGTTTGTACAACAATACAAAGTACTAGTGTCCTAGCCAAAGCGACAATGTGGTTTTAAAAGATTTATCTGCTCTAATTAAAAGAAAGAAAAAAGAGAAAGTAGGAAAAAAAAGGAGAAATAGGGAAAAGGAGGGAAAGAGAAAATGTATTAAACTAAAAAGTTATCATGCATTATCACTGGGTTTCATGGTTTAATAAAGGTAAGCTCACAGTGGGTAATAAAGCAGTAATACACTTTTACTTCTGCTGAATGATTCACACAACAGAAAAGTTTTGTTTCCGTAGCCCTCTCCTGCAAGTGGCTAATACACTCTCTTATTAATAGTCATTAGATTTGGTGAAAACAAGTGTTAACATAAACTGTTTGTACTTAGTCCACAGCTAAGGGAAGTCAGCTCTGAGGAAAACAAATCGCTTGCCATCTCGCTTCTCTACACTGGAGCAGTGTGTGTGCCTAATGCCATTCCTGAGGTCTTCAACTATGTGATTCTGCCAACCTAACAGGGCCAAACCACTAATATGCACAGGGACAGAATACTCTCAAGATACTTTATATTTTAAAAATAGATTGTTATGTCTATCTTGTATGATCCAGAAACCAGCACAATATGAAGAAAAAAAAAAGCACTGTGCTGAATAAACATCTTACAGAGATCTAGTTATAAGTAGCTGCAGAAGTAAGTAGAAGAAATATACATTTGACTTTAAGTATATAAAGACATATTAAAGATTTAAACCTATTTTGAGTTATAAATGTGAAACATACTGATCACCTAAATGGACTTATGAGTAACCTGATTTTATAATTCAATTTTTGAATATTCGAGGGTCAATATTTATTTGGTTTTAAAACTACATGCTTATAGCTATTGATCACAGCATAAAAACTCACCCAAAATACATGCTGTCTTGAACCAGATACAATGGGTAAGTGCTATGGTGAAGAATAGCACACATTTGAATCATTAATATTATCTATTTATTCATTTTTTAGAGGGGGGAGAGAGAGAGAAGGGGGGGAGGAGCAGGAAGCTTCAACTCCCATATGTGCCTTGACCAGGCAAGCCCAGGGTTTTGAACCAGCAACCTCAGCATTCCAGGTCGATGCTTTATCCACTGCGCCACCACAGGTCGAATCATTAATATTATCAATTAACTTTTTTGAAAGCCAATACTTAGTTTTCCTTTTACATTTAAAGTTGTCAACCTCCCTATCTTGATTGAAAAATCAGTGACCAGTAAGTGTCTTAAACTTTTTTTTTCATTATATTTTTGAATAATTTCTGGAATGCAGGGGTTACTCAATGTCATCAGTGAAAATAAAGCCATTAAAGAAAAATGCAACATTTTTACTAACCTACCTAAAAAAATTACTAATAAATAAGGGCTTCAATCACTTCTTCTTGGTTAGCAGCAGGGTTTTTCTAAAACTTTATAGTGCTCACAGTTGCCTACATACTTGATAAGTTTACCCCTTTATGCTCTGTGGTCAGGTTGCAAGAGTGAAAATAATTAGGGAAGCAAATATGCTTTGCCTCCATCAGAATTCTATGTGCAACCTGCAGGGGTCTTTTGTAAGAACCAATCTGGGTAGCCGAATCAGTCAGTCACAAGCACTGGTCATGGAAACTTTTGCAAGATGGGTTCCCCATGGGTGGGACAACTTCTGATGAACAACCATTAGGGTAACTAAGGCCTGCTCAGTATCAGTGGGGACTTGGCTGATTCAGTTGTGGTTAGTACCTTCCCAGACATACCTATAATCAGAGAAGTATTGTATCTAAAATATCAGGCATTTCAAATTAATTCCCTAAGGATAATTTGGGAGATAAAGGACATAATTAAGATGACCCAAACATAATAATTGATGAACTGAATATTGATAATGGAAAAAAATATGAAATAAAGAGAATCACATGCAATAGTTGGAGGCTATGAGGGAAGAGGGGCCTATGCTCACCGGTGCCTCAGTTCTCAGAGCTACTATGATAATAAGTTGCTAAAACGTGTTGCTAAACTCGGCTCAAGGCCCAGCCCTAAACATCCTGGAACAACAACTGCTACATGGATTTATATGGACTTCCCCATAGTTTTCCCCACCACACTGTTTGCATACAGGAATTATCCAATCCCTGTCAACCTAGTCAGCAATCCTCCATTCGCATAAAAGAATTATACTTTGGGGGTTTTTGCCTTTATACATCTGCCTTTCTTTGTTTTCTTCCAGAGTAGTTTTGGTTGCTGCCTGAATCTGTGTGTCCTGAATTTAAATCCTTTAAGACACCAAAATAATGTTTAATTTTTTTCTTACAGCCTTAGATTTTCCCTGGTTAACAATATAAATTAGTAAAACAGCAAATAGTTAACAAAGATCCTCTTAATTTTGTTGTAAACCTAAAATTACTGTAAAAATAGTCAAGAATAATTAAGAAAGTTAGTATATAAACAAGTATTATATGTATAGGAATAATAAAATAGTAACAAAACAAAATTCTACTTTAACACATTTTTAGGCTCCCAATTTACTTTTTCTTACAAGTGCCTAGTTACATTTTTTAACTTAAATTATTTTGCTATACAAACTTATAACTATTTTGTTATACAAATATATCACCTATATGAAGTCAGAAATTTTATATATAAATAGATATTCTAAATGTATAAAACAAACAAAAACTAAAAATATCAAACCAATAATTTCTAATTTTGCATCATTGAAATAGTTGTGATATTTTACTAAACAAAATATATGTTCAATGTATGTATAATACATACTATATTTCTATGATGAAAGCTCTGAGTTCAAAATATGTACATCCACTTTTTTACTGTGGGAAAACATACATAAAATTTACCACTGGAGCCATTTTTTAAGTGCTATAGACCTGTGGCATTAAGTACATTCACATTGTTGAGCAACCATCACCACCATCATCTCCAGAACTTTTCCATCTTCCCAAACTGAAACTGTGTGTCCATTAAACAAACAACTCCCCATCTCCCCCCCCCACCCCAACTGCCATTCTACTTTTTGACTCTGTGCATTTCACCACCCTGGGAACCTCATCTAAGTGGAGTCATACATTATTTGTCCTTTTGCGACTGCTTTATTTCACTGAGCCAAATGCCCTTAACTTTCATCTGTGTTGTAACATGTGTCAGAATTTCCTTTTTAAGGCTGAATAATATTTCACTGTGTGTATGTATCACATTTTGTTTTTCATTCATCTGTCAATAGATACATCTTGGGTTGCTTCCATCTTTTGGCTATTATGAATTATTCTGCTATAAACATTGGTATACAAATATCTGAGTCCCTATTTTCAGTTCTTTTGGGTATATACACATGAGTGAAATTGCTAGACCATATGGTAATTCTGTAATAATTTTTAAATAATTGCCATACTATTGTCACAGCAGTGACACCATTTTCATTATTACCAGCAACTGAGTTACATTTTTGATCCTAGTGCTCCTTAGCAGTGCCCTAGTCGTGAAGCCTAGCTGCTTAATTTAAACTGACTTCGTTGGTCACTAATAAAAATAACCTCAAAAATTATGCTGACAATGGCGTTCATCATAAATCCTTGATTTTAATAGATAAAGATTTCTACTTAAAGCTCTGTTAGCATTCTACGACAGTTACTCTTAACTTTTGCCTATTTTGGGATCTGCATTAGCATGTGTGTGCATTTATATAACAGACAGACACATCTTGGTGTCTGCTCAAGAAACCAGCCTTTTATTTTTTGTCATTCTATATTAATTTTCAAAAGTTTCAGTATCTCTATTTTTTGTTAATTAAACCTTATTTGCTTTTTATCATGTTTTTCAGGACTGAGTTTTCTTTAGGTACAGTCTTAAATTTACCAGTGCTCTAACGGAAGTGATATCCCTGGTCACATTCCTTAAACAAAGAGAATTCTGCCCTAGTCCCAGGACCTTATGTTGGACCCTGTCTTCTTTCCTTTAGGTTCCTCAGGTGGCCACAACTTCCTGTTTCATCGGTAGTTCAATCTCACTATCACAGCTTCCTGCCAGGTACCAGTTTTTGGACTCTCATGTTCACCCTTTTTAGAGACAGAAAGAAATAACTTCTGAGCACCATTCTGCTAAGAAAATTATCACCCATCCAGTTCGTTCTTATTTTTCCTAATTCCTCCTTTCATTTTAAGAAAAGGAATAATTCAGGATATATCTAGTGTGTGTGTGTGTGTGTGTGTGTGTGTGTGTGTGTGTGTGTGTGTATGAAAATAGATCTATTTAAGAGAGAATTTCTGTCATTAAATATAATGGAAAAAGTCAAATAAAATTATAACATTTAAAATATCTGTACATAAAGAATTGCTACAACATGGCTAAACTTGGAGAACATTATGCTAACTGAAAAAAGACCAGATGCAGAAAGACAAATGCTGCATTATTTCATTTATATGTGGAATCTAAAATAACCAAATTCATAGAAGCAGAGAGTAGAATCACAGTTGCTAGGGACTAAGGGATGATGAAATGAGCAAGTGATTGCCAAAGGGTTCAAAGTTACAGTTATGCAAGATAAGTACTCCTGGATACCCACTACAGAGCACACTATACCACTAACTGGTTTTTATACTTTAAATTTTCTAAGAGGATAAATAAATGTTAAGTGTTCTTTTTAAAATAAATAAATAATAAAAAGAGAGGTTGGAAATTTTGGGAGGCTATGAATATGCTTGTGGTGTTGATAGTGGTGATGGTTCCAGAGGTATGTAGTATCCTCAAACAAATGGAATTTTAGGCATTAAATATGTACAACTTTCTACAAATCAATCATATGTCAATAGTGTTTTTTTTAAAGAAAAACGTGACCTAGAAAGATATGCCTCAGAATTATCAGTAATTAAATCAAGTGTTGGAATGATCAGAGATTTGATTTTCATAGATATTTTTATGTTTTCTCTTTTTTAAAAAACAAAATAGCCTCACTGTCAGTGAAAATAGAAGAGTTGAATGAAGTAATTGATGATTTAAACATGATGCATAGTAGTGGAAAGAGTGAGTACATTAGAGGCGTATCATCTTGACTGTTAATCAATCTTGTGTCCCACTGTTAGCTGCCTGAGTTCATTAAATTACATAAGCTTTTTGAACCTTGGTTTACTCATCCAAAAATTAAGTATAATAATTTAAATTTGAAAGACTGATATAAGGGCTTTGATTAAATATAAATGTGAAGCAACAAAATGTGATTTGTAGTAAATGCTAAACACATGAGAACTAATATTCCACCTTGTTGTAAAGTTTTTACTTTTTAATCATGCTTTTCCCAACCTCTGGAGAACAAGAAACACTATGTTTAACACTATAAAGCTGCAGCTGGCATTATTCAGCTCGGCGGAAAATCCATGCAAATCCTGTTAACGCTCTGACGTTCCCCAGCTCCACTGTTTAACTGCACAAGTGATCCCAGCAGCAGGAGAGCCGCCTTGCATTGCTCCTGTGAGGCTCTGGCACCAACACAGGGACTGGTTATGCTTCTCATATTCTGCCCCACTCGTGCACCACTTTGTGTAGAGTGCTGTCATGACATCTCAGGAAGGAAACTTGTGTGAGCGCAGATAAACTTTCTTTTCCTGTGTCACAATCTTGCCAAGTCCTTAAAAACATCCTCTTGCCCTGCAGTTTAACAGGGAGTCATTAAGAATTGTGGGGTTATTTATGTTCCTGCTCCCTTGCCGCCCTCTACAGAAAAGAACTGACAAATGATACACAGAGGCCTGGTTAGTGAAATGAGTCCATTTTCCCTTAACTGCAACTGAATCAGCATGGTAGTCTCAGTGCTAATTAACATTAGTCCAATCAAATTTCAGCTGGAGGTAACCTAGACCGCTTCTCCAAGGCAATCACTTCCTCGATGAGAAAACTGAAGTTGAAAGAGTGAATGAGCCCCTGGTACACAGTAGGCACTAAATACAGACTTGGTGAATGAATGAGCTTTTATGTCAGAGGGCTAGACTGTGGGACAAAAAGCAATAGCTAACATGTTTAAGGGCCCGCTGTTGTTGCATACATACTATTGTAAGTGCTTTACATACATTTGTTTAGGCGACCCTTGCTACCATACATTTAGAGGAAACTGAGGTATCTAACAGTTTGTTATAACAGTTTACTGACTTTACCAAGGCAATATAGATGATAAATGGTAGAGGTAGACTTTGATCCCAAAACCTCTGTTCCCAGGTCACATAAATAATAAAGACTATACTCTCCCCTAGATTAAATATCCAGTCCTGTATTTCAATTAAAAAAATCCCTTAAGTCTTTCATTTCTTTCTATTATCAATATTAATCAAGTCCCACCACCTTCTCTTACCTGTATTCGTGAAACAGCCTCCTAATTAGTCTTTTATCTTCATTCTTCTTTCTCTACTATTCACTCCAGTACCATAAACCTGATCCTCCTGAAAGATAAATTTAATTTTATCATTCTCCATGACTAAATCTAACAGCATTTTCTCATTATTTTGAGTATATAATTTAACTTATCAATGACCCAAAAGACCCTTGATAACTGTTTTCCCCTTGAAACTCATACACCAGTTTTATAAACTACTATCACCCCCTACAAAACAATATTCTCTTTGAGTTCTACTCCTCTACTTTGGTCTACACCTTGCCCTTGCTGGTTAACTTCTATTGATTCAGGGTTGCTGCTTACACATCACATAATTGGGAAGGCACCCATTCTCTCCCAAGTCTTGTTCAGATGAACCTTCTTTATATATGATTCTCTAGCAAAGAACTGATCACAATATATTGAATCTTTACCTCTTTCCTATTGAGTTGCCTATTTCTCTAATTAAATTATTTACTAAGGCAAGAATCAAACTTAAATTTGTTTTTTTCATCATTGGATCCCATCTGCGTACGAAGTTTGTTAACTGCTCTATACTTAAATTTCCTCAACTAAAAGAGGTGTGATGGTACTTACTGCATTAAATTACATGAGAAAAGACATGTAAAGTATATAGTGCCTGGCACATAATGACTTAACAAATGAGAGTAAATATAGATCATATATATATATATATACACACACATAATATTTTTATATATACACATACACACACCTTGTGATATTTAATATTTCATTAGAAAGGCAGTATAATTATATTAAATATTGGCTAAAATTATGTGTTATATGTTTAAAATGAAATACAAATTTTATTTTGAACAGTGGCAGAGAAAGAAATGCTAAAAGAAAGGGTAGAGATGAGAAAGAACAAGAGAAGAGGGGAAGTGGGGAGGAGAAAGCAGGAAGGCTGATAAACAGCTGGCCTTCCAATGAGCCTGTAGGACTCAGTATCATCCTGTGCAAAGGCCCATGGCCAGTTTCCTGAAGGAAGGAAGAATCTACCAGGGAAGAATAACAAGTCCATAAGGCACGTTATTCCAATGTGGTATATTCCATATTATTTAGGACACTTCTGTCTAAATTATGAAAAAAAAGACTTATCTACTTGCTGAATCTTATATTTTCTGAGAAAGAAACAAGATATTTATTCTATAACAAAAGATGATAGACTTAAACTTTATAAAAGATGTCAAAGCTAACTATGTTAAACTCATTCACGCTAAAGTACAACCAGTCCTTCAGCAAGGTGTCAGGCAATAGTTAGATTCTTCCTGTTTTCATTACTAGAGGCAGAGAGAGAGCATGACAACTTTAGTTACATCAAAACTCCAGCGTGTGGCTAAATCTTCATGTCTGGGGTGAGGGTAGGCAGGGTGTAGACACTGGACACAACA
The DNA here is from genome assembly GCF_036850995.1 of Saccopteryx leptura. Taxonomy (NCBI): domain Eukaryota; kingdom Metazoa; phylum Chordata; class Mammalia; order Chiroptera; family Emballonuridae; genus Saccopteryx; species Saccopteryx leptura. The sequence goes on along the minus strand of NC_089504.1, from coordinate 173,673,450 downwards.
ACTGATACAAGATACAATTCAAAGAGTTCCCAAACTTAGCTCAGTTTTGTCCTTCAAGGGAGAGGATAGTGAGAATAAGTAGAAATTGTGTACAAAGGTATTTTTGTCATATTAGATTTTGAATTCACAAAGTTATGCTTAATATGTTTTAAAGAGATGTGTAGTTGTTTAGTTTAGACTCTTTGGGAGTTCTTAATCTTGTGGATGAGTGCACAGAAAAGAGCCCTCCAGGAAGCTAGCAACATATCTACCATGGTGCCTATGACGGCATTGGCTTAACTACTATTTGTTCCACATTCCTTACCCCCTCCCCCCAGTCTATTAGTACTGCTTTCCCATTCTTTCCTCCTCTTCTCACACCGGTTTTCTAATGCTATGATTCTCAGAGGGGGCTGAACAGTCAAATCTGTTTTTAATCCAGCATTTTATACCACCTAGCAACTTTTTAAAGAAGTCCGCTATCTTCAAAATTAACTTTCTTGGCCCTGGCTGGTTGGCTCAGTGGTAGAGCATCGACCTGGCGTGCAGGAGTCCTGGGTTCGATTCCCAGCCAGGGCACACAGGAGAGGTGCCCATCTGCTTTTCCACCCCTCCCCCTGTCCTTCCTCTCTGTCTCTCTCTTCCCCTCCCACAGCCGAGGCTTCATTGGAGCAAAAGATGGCCCGGGCGCTGGGGATGGCTCCTTGGCCTCTGCCCCAGGCGCTAGAGTGGCTCTGGTCGCGACAGAGTGATGCCCTGGTTGGGCAGAGCATCGCCCCCTGGTGGGCATGCTGGGTGGATCCCGGTCGGGCGCATGCGGGAGTTTGTCTGACTGCCTCCCTGTTTCCAGCTTCAGAAAAATACACACACACACAAAAATTAACTTTCTTGTCACCTTCCCAGGACTACATGGTCCTTAACTTTATCAAGGTCTAAATGAGGAAGCTGCTCCATCCACCTGAAAATCCATGCTTTTGTATGGGTCCATTCTGCCTTATATGTGGAAGAACAGAGTTCACTTAAAAAAGGAGCTGCACCAGTCAGAGAAAGACAAGTACCATATGATTTCCCTTATCTGTGGAATGTAATGAACAAAATGAACTAACAAAATAGAAAGAGACTCATAACTAGAGAACAGACTGACAGCTGTCAGAAAGGAAGCGGGTTGAGGGATGCGTAAAAAAGGTGAAGGGGTTAACCAAAAAAAAGAAATTGTAGACAGACAACAGTGTGGTGATATGGAAGGGAAATGGGATGGGGAGAGGTAAAGAAGGGTTAAGGAGGAGGGGTAGATGGTAATGAAAGGAGACCCGACTTGTGGTAATAGATATACACTGCAATGTACAGATTATGTATTATAGATGGTACATCTGAAACCCATATAACTTATTAACTAACGTCTCCTTAATAAATTCAATTAAAAATAAAAATAAGAAATTTTACAACTATTTTAATATTTATACATATCTATTTATAATTTTACAATTATATATATTATGATTCATATATAATATGTAAAAAGCTCAGTTGAGTTGAATATAATATATATATATTCTATTCTCCAAAAAGAATAGGAATGAATGATATAAAAATGAGCACTCCTCAGGATCTAAACTGTAAATGAAATAGGGCACCCAATGTGAGTTTTTAGCCAAGCCCAAAATCTTAGGGCTGGCTCAGAAGCCAGAGGTTGAAGAGGAGTCCTGAACTCACAAGTCAATTGACACAGGACTAATTCTCCTGCTGCTAAGACTACTGAGAAGTTTCAACAGAGTTAATTTCTAGTCAGACAAACTCCTAATCAGCCAGTAATAATAAAAATATTTTCAGGAATAGACATTAACTAGTAGAGAGAGAAAAACTTTTTAGACAAAAAAAAAGAAAGGCAGCATGTGCAAAGGCACTGTGATGAGACAGAGCATGATAGGAAAGACTCATGGAGAGAAGGCTGGTATTATGAAAGAGCAGAGAGCAAGCAGCCACATGGTATCAGATGAAGGTAGGTATTGAGACAGGCACCAGACCCTGTCTGACCAGAGACCATACTAAGAAACTGTTTGTGGTCTTAAGAACATTAATATGTGTTACAGAAGCATTAACAGGATCAGATTTAAAAAATATTACACTAGCTTTAGTATGACATAAGGTCTGGACTGAAGCCAGTGCTGATACTGTCCAGTTAAGAGACTATTAAACTCGATGAAGACAGGATGGTAGAGTGATAGAGGGCCTGGTACATGGGCACTGGAAATCACTAAAGGATTTCAAACAGGGAAGCAAAAGGTAAGGTTGTTCTTTTAGACGCATATATGATAAATTGAAGATGGCAAGCCCAAAGTGAGAACAGTTAAGAGGTTCAGCAAAATTACAGAAAGAGGCCCTGGCCAGTTGGCTCAGTGAATAGAGCATTGATACCCCTATCAGAACACACATGAGAAGTGACCATCTGCTTCTCTTCCCCCCTTCTCCCCCTTTTCTCTCTTCACCTCTGTTGGGAAAACAGCTGTGTGAGGCTTGCTCTCTTGTACTTTGCTTGATTGTATGTGAGCAAGTGACAGTGCTACATGTGTATAGTCTAAGTAAGGCTATGGGTGCTTGCCCTCAGAGCAGATGGCAAATTGCAGATTGCCTGCCCGCCAGTGTGAGGGGTTATTTGTTCACTTGCTGCCATGAAAAGCAGTTTTCCCCTTGCCGGTTTGCTCGTCTGGCCGTTGCGAGACTCTATTAAATGGGAATGACCCTATTCTTTCTGGCTCTGCAGTTTCTCTACCATCTGTCTGAGTCCAATATGAACCTGTCCGGCCTCGGCCACTGGCATTACCCCCTCTCACAGACAGCAGCTGGGTTGGTCCAAGAGTCAGTTTTCAGCACTGAGGATAGCTCAGTTGATTCAAGCATCGGCCCCAGACTGGGGTTGCCGGATGAATTCCAGTTGAGGAGCATGCAGGAGTTTGCCTTTCTATCTCCCCTCCTCTCAGTTAAAAAAAAAATACAGGAAGAAAATCTGAAGGTCGGCACTAAGACTGAGGAGTGAGAAAGGAGAGGATGGATATAAGCAATACTTAGAATTTAGAAGCCCATTTGTTTGCTGTTGTTTCTTGGTTTTTTTGTTTGTTTGTTTTTTGTCTTTCTTTTTAGTGATAGAGAGACAGCAGGGAGGGACAGATAGACATGAAGGGAGAGAGATGAGAAGCATCATTTCCTAGCTGTGGCACCTTAGTTGTTCATCCATTGCTTTCTCATATGTGCCTTGACCCAGGGGCTCCAACCAAGCCAAAGACCTTGGGCTTCAAGCCAACAACCTCTGAGCTCAAGCCAGCAACCATGAGGTCATGTCTATGATCCCACGCTCAAGCCAGCAACGCTGTGCTCCAGCTGTTGAGTCTATTCTCAAGCTGGCAACCTCGGGGTTTCGAACCTGTGTTCTCAGCATCCCAGGCCAATGCTTTATCCACTGTGCCACCACCTGGTCACAGAAGTCCCTTTTCAACCAAGTTTTTAGTGGTCTCCCAGGATTTAGTGACATCAATAAGGAAAGAACACAGAAAGGAGAAAGGATTTTTTGAAAGCCTAAGTTAGAGGTTCATAACTTGCATATTTATGTAGATAAATGTACATAAATATATTAGGTAGTATATTTAATATACTTTACAATTCAGCAACCTAACGTATGTTTTCCCTTAATCTTTCTACCTTCTTGCTCATAAAATTTCAGAATGACAGTTCTCAGAACATTAAAAGTCAAAATAATATTGTTTAAGTCAAATTTCCCAAATATTTTTATGAAAGGAAATTGTGGTCTGAACAAGAGATTGGTATTCAACATTTTAAATGCCCGACTTCAAACGTTACATTTAACTGACTGTGAGTACACTGTATGAATAAAAAACATTTTGTTAAGAGATAGTGCCTGAGTCTGTAAACCAGATAGAGCCTCAAGAATAACATTGGTCATCACAGGGTTTAGCCATCTGAGACCTGAAATGAGAGAATCAAATCTTATGAACTGAAACACATCAGGAGTCAGTAGGTCAATGTAGTGTTGCACTATTTGCTGTAAAGGCATTCAGCAATCACATGGTTGGGTAGGCAGAGCAGTGTAGCCGCATATTACTAGTGTCGAACCACCACCTTGAGTTTGTTTTTAGTTTGAACTGTATATGAAAGCACTGGAAGAGACACCTGGTGGTGTCCCAAAAGGAGATGCTCTGATTTAGGATTAGACAAAGCCAAGACAAGTGTCGATTTATCTTCAGCACAGAGAGCCTAGATGGCATTACAACCTGGAAAACTTCCCGGGACCTGGCTCACCTTTGATGATGAAGAGATCAGTGCTTTACGAAAAAGAACATAGGTTTGAAGACTAGACTCAATTAAGCTGGTTCTGCACTGAGGTACTGAACTTCCTGGCTTTGTGACCTTCAGAAAGGGAGCTTCACCACATTTTTACCTGGTGGCATAATGCCTGATTTACATCGTATATAAGGACTAAAAAGTTAATATACAAAAAGAACATGGAAAAATGACAAGAATACAAGTGCTCATCAAATGTGGTTCTCTTTTTCTTCCTCTTTCTATAAGAGTTGGCTCAGGATTTTAGTGTATATAAAAATCTCCTGGGGTGCTTGTCATATAGGTTCCTAGTCTCTACTTCGTGGTAGTTTTAACACACAGCTCTAGAGCAGTGCTCAAAAATACAGCTCCCAAAGCACCCCCGTGGCTGACCCAGTTGATACACTAACTGACTACATGTTAAAAAATGTTCTAAGAAAGCTGAGGCAGTTACTTGGAAATACAAAAGGGCAATCCTGGAACTGCTAGGAAAGAAGGAATCAAGTTCTGACTCAAACTGCATTACAGAAAAGAAAGGCCCAGTTTCCTGGAGCGTACCGAATCTCCGCAGGAAAGGGAGTTCTTCACCCTAGAGGGCAAAAACCACGTTCTGCAGTCACCTCCGGTCTAAGATAAAATTGTAAGTGATGGTCTTGTGACCAAGAATATTTAATGAAAAAGATTAACTCTCATTTAAGCTCAGTGAATGAGTTTTTAGTAAAAAATGAAACAAATATTTGAGTAGTAAGATATGTTTTTTTATTCAGCTCTATAATATACTGTGTGTGTGTGTGTTTACCCTGCTTTGCTATCTCAGAATTCCTAAAGAGCAAAGCCAGTTTCTTCTCATTATCTGTCACTTAACGTTTCCTTTGTTCAATTCTGTACACGGAGCTCTCACACTAACTACTGTGAGTCAGTCCTCACTGTACAGGTGACAGTACCTTCTACCGTGTTCTAACACTGCAGCAAATATGATGACATCTTACCAAAATTCCCAAAACTGTTCATGTGACTAAGTGAGCTCCATTCATTTACCTCCTCAGCCAAATTGCCATGCCATCCGTGATTAGTGAGTGGGCCAACTATTATCATTCCCTGGTATTTTTACATTTGTCTAATAGCCGTGCTCTTCAAGACATATGAATACATTAAATCACTCAGCACTGCATGGTGGTAAATCACTGCTCTGCATGCCCAACTTCCACTGATGCCTCTGACAAGAAAACCTCATAAAAGGAGATTACATGATATAATACTCTTGTTCCAGACATAATTTGGGGAGAGCCGGTGGCCATAAAGGGGAGAAAAGAAGAGGAAAAAGATGTGACACAACAGCATGAATCGAAAATGAAAAAATAAAGAAAAGGAACATTTCAGATGCCTTTTTTTAAAAGTAGCTGCAGTATATGAGGGAATAAGAAAATACTTCCTCCAAATCACAATCCTTTTGAGGACAAAGCTAAACTGGGCTTTGTAAATAAGAATTTAGGTCTTAAGAGAAAAATAGATTAAAAGTCTCTCAAATATCACTTTCAAATTCTAGTGTATTTTCAAAAACTCCAAAAACAAAAAAACCAACCTCAAAATATTTTTCAATGTTTAGGTTTTTTTAACACCCCAGAGAAAAATCAGAGAACTGGTAATCAGCACTTTTAAGATTAAATTCTAAATGTTCTCAGACAATCAGGAAATGGAACTTCTTTTTCTGTAAAAGTTTATGTAGAATGTGACCTGACTGAGTGCAAACAAGTAAAGAACATAAAAGAAAAGACCTGATTCTAAGTTGAGACCAAATTTCAGAGATATGGGGATGAGGACCCAGAAAGGGGGAGAGAAAAAATTAGCAATTTATACCTCTCCAAACACTTAAGCCACAATAAATTTTACCATAGCTACAGTCTTTGTAGCTGCAAGATGTTACCTCGAGCTAAACGAACAAATGAATTAAGAAATGGTTTGTTTTAAGAAAAGAATCAATGAAGGCTGTCATGAGGTCTCCTGTAAATAATTAGTTCTTACATAGGACACTCTGTGCTAAAATATATTTCTATACATCCTTACCCCATTACATTTATTACTTAAATTGTTTCACCTGTTTTCTGGTTTCCATAGTAAAGCCTCTAACGTGCCTAAGGTTTAGTCATTAAGAAACTCTTTTTGCAAAGGCGAAAAGAAACCTCGTTGAAGGCTGCATTTATTTCCCCTTGAAATATTCCTGAAAGACTTGAATAAACCAAATATTCGTTCAGCAAAAATCCATGGAGGGCCCTGGCCAGTTGGCTCAGTGGTAGAGCGTTGGCCTGGCGTGCAGGAGTCCTGGGTTCGATTCCCGGCCAGGGCACACGGGAGAAGCGCCCATCTGCTTCTCCACCCCTCCCCTTCTTCTTCCTCTCTGTCTCTCTCTTCCCCTCCCACAGCCGAGGCTCCATTGGAGCAAAGATGGCCCGGGCGCTGAGAATGGCTCTGTGGCCTCTGCCTCAGGCGCTAGATGGCTCTGGATGCAACAGAGCGAGGCCCCAGAGGGGCAGAGCATCGCCCCCTGGTGGGCATTCCGGGTGGACCCCGGTCAGGCGCATGCAGGAGTCTGTCTGACTGCCTCCCCGTTTCCAGCTTCGGGAAAAAAAAAAAATCCATGGAGTAAATAATCCGACCTTGATAACATTATACGGAGTGAAATAAGTAAATTAGAAAAAACTAAGAACTATATGAATCCATACATAGATGGGACATAAAAATGAGACTCAGAGACATGAACAAGAATGTGATGGTAATGAGGGTGGGGAGTTGGGGGGGAGGGGGGAAGGGGCGAGGAAGGAGAGAGAGAGGGGTGGGGGGAGGGGAGGGGCACAAAGAAAACCAGATAGAAGGTGACAGAAGACAATTTGACTTTGGGTGAGGGGTATATAGCCTAATCAAATGTCAAAATAATCTGGAGATGTTTTCTCTCAACATATGTACCCTGATTTATCATGTCACTGCATTAAATTTAATAAAAAAATGATAAAAAAAAATACATGGAGTAGCCACTGTTGTGGGTTCTGTGCTTTCATGGTTTGAGGATGCTCATTAGATAGACTGGCCATGCAATCTGACACCATCAGCACATCCAGCTTTGCCGTCTCAAGCTGAGGGGGCCTTGCCTGCAGAGGGCTTCTTCCTGCATGGACCACATCACTGCACCAGGCACGCCCTCTTTGTTACAAGGAATGGCTGCAGGTGGAATAGACAAGTCAGATTTCATTTCTCTTTATCATAAGCTTAAGCACTCTATCTCCATGTCCCCCTTCATCATTAGGATTACTGAACCACTTGACCTACACAGTATTTCATCACTAGACCTAGGAAAATATCTAAGGTTTGAGCTCTCCAAGCTCAATTTTCTAGGTTCAGCAGCAAGTACTTTGCTACTTAGACCAATGTGATCTTGTGCACTAGATATGGTAACAAGGCCAACTTACTACATGCCCACGTGCCCTAGGCCCACCCCTCCCTGTCTATCATAGGCCTAATAATTGGGCTTCTACTGTCCCTGTGCCAAAGACCTTCATGTAGTCCTAATTTATCAGGATAACATTAAACATCATTAAACCATAGGTTATCTTCAATATATACCCATCTCTTCAGCCCAGCCTCCTTTCCTTCCTCTCCAACAACAACAAAACAAACAAAAGCCTGTTGCTGCAGTCATATTACACCAATTAAAGTTCTGTGAATGAGCACATGGTTTCATATATCTGTACCTTTGAATGTTCTTTCTCTTTGTTTGTAAAGCTAACTCCATCCAACACAATCTTCAAAACAACTCAAGCATAGAATCTCCTGAAAGTTTTCCCAGGTCCCTCCCCCCAATTCTCTCTCACATTTGTGTCCCAAATACCTACTGTGCACAAATCTATAGTAACTTTTCACTGTTCACTTACTAGTCTATTATCCTCGAGCGATTTGACTCATTGATTTATTAGTGTGATACTATTTTAAGAGCTCTTTCTATATCTGTTTCCATGCCAAGAACCAGACCTCATTGCACCATTTAATTCTTAGAAGTCAGAGATAGATATTTTTTTGTCTAATTTTCAAAAGGGAAAGCATTCTTTAAAAAGATTTGTTTAAGGCTATATAACAAGTAAACAGTGGAGCAGTGATTTGAACCTAAGTCTGCCTCCAAAGTTCTCAATCTTCACCAATTTGCAATATTGCTTTTTTATCTTCAATGACTATGGCAATGCTTAGCCCTTGTTAGGTACTGAATAGATACTTACTGATAAAAATGAGTGAATGAATGAATAAGTTTGCATTATGTTAACTACTACAGTATCCTGGACAAGCTCACTCACTCAGTGATAAGTGGACACCTTTCTCACAGTGTCTCTCTCCTTCAAATCCTACCATCATCCTGGAGCAAACTGAGTGTCCCATCCACATGTTGACATCTCAGTTCCCTGAAGGTGTCCAATGGACATTTCTACAGAGATCTTCTACTCTTGTCTTGATACCCTTTCTCTAAGAACTGATCCTTATGTGCAGGGATATAACCCCTGGAAGTGATGTTAGTGGTATGTAAAATATTTGATGAATATAGTTGATTAAGTTGGAAAAGATACTTGACCAAAACTGTGCCCATCAGATTCTCTCTCCCAAGAATTTAGAATTGAGTTCATCAACTGATTAGAGAAAATGTTTAAACTCTGCATCTGTGAAGTGGCTTCATTTGTTTTTGTATATGCCAAACAGTGAAATCTAGAGAGAGAATATTGAAGCAGAAGCAAAAAAGCCACAGAATATCACTTGAAATATTAATATGTTATAATTACTTTTATAGCATGGCTTAGTTCCAGGCTACCCTTGAATTTGTTCCATGAATTATCACTATGTAATAATCCAGTAACTTTTCTTTATTCTTTGGCTGGAATTACACAAAAAAATTTTAACTAAAATAATGCAACGTGTCCATATACCTTCCCCAACACTTTCCTTCAGTCACATTGACATTGGCAGCCTCCCAAATAGCTCTACTTCCATTATCACAATAGTCAACATCCCCCTTCTGACAACAAACTTATGTTTTCCAGCTTAGTTTTTCAACTAATTTCTTCACCTATTTATTAATCCCAGCTAATACTCTTGTCCGTTGGCACCTCAACCTTCTCCCTATCAAAAATCACCCTGTGTATGTATGTTCACTTTCTGCCTTGCTCAGTTTAAATGCATGGGCCTTCTCTTCTACTACTTGTCAATGCACTTAACTTCCTTGTCTCTTTGATTTTCTCTAAGAACACCTGAAACTCAAACATTATCAGCACCAACCATAGCAACAACTTGTATGAATCCAGTTGTCATGCCTTTCTCTAGGCCTGTACTCGGGACATATATTGATATTAATATAAATACATATTAAATATATATATATCAACACTTCTAAGCCAGGCACTGCTCCAAGTGTTACGCTAGTAACAAAAACTCAGTTACTATATGATGTATGCATTTTTAGTGATATTTTACAGATAATAAACTGAGGCACAGAAAGATATGCAACTTCCCAAGGTCACACAGCTAATAAGAGGCAGAAACAGGATTCAAATCCAATCAGCTCTGGTTCAATAAAATCTGCTCTTATTTGTTCTACTTCACATAAAAATATATGAACACTGTTTTACAGATATTCTCTCCATGTCCCACCAGGAAATCTAAATGTAAGCATGTGCCCCAATCCTTTTCTCCAAACTCCAGTTAGAACAATCTACCTATTTATCTCCAGATTCCTATTTCCTGACCAGATCTTGTTAGAAATCTTACTCTGATTATTATACTTTCTCCCTTCTGCATCTAAACCCTCACATTCCAATTTCTAAGAAATCAATTGTGTTTATATTCCAAACATTTTATTATTGATTTTGCTGGTATATTTTTAACAACCAAGAGATATTTCTTTTTTTTTTTTTGTACAGTGACAAAGAATCAGAGAGAGGGATAGACAGGGACAGACAGACAGGAACAGAGAGAGATGAGAAGCATCAATCATTAGTTTTTCATTGCACCATAGTTCTTCATTGATTGCTTTCTCATATGTGCTTTGACCATGAGGCTGCAGCAGACCGAGAAACCCCTTGCTCAAGCCAGTGACCTTGAGTCCAAGCTGGTGAGCTTTGCTCAAACCAGATGAGCCCACGCTCAAGCTGGCGACCTCTGGGTCTCAAACCTGGGTCCTCCGCATATCAGTCTGACATTCTACCCACTGCGCTACCTCCTGGTCAGGCCAAGAGATATTTCTTGATCCTGATAATTCTTTTTTAGTTTTATTTTTTCTTGTTTAAGGCATAAGAAAATGTTTCTTAAATCTGAAAAGGCATTCATTATAGTATTCTGAAGATTACTTTTGTATTCTTATTATCTCTATTATATCCATGATCCTCTCATCTCTTTGTTTATTTTGAACTATTTAATGATTGAGGTTCCTAAAGTACATTGTTTTTTCTTTGGTTACAGAGTCATTCTTAATGCACTGGGGACCTAATGGATTCATTGGGTCTTGGAAAGAGGTTTCCAGAAAGTATTTGACTTCTGAGCACAGTGATCTGAGTTTTCTGTTTGGGGATTCTAAAAATATATTTGAGTTGGTTCAAATTTGACAACAGTTATAGGTTGAATTTTAGTTCCCACAAATTTATATGTTAGAAGCCAAACCCCCAGTACTTCAGAATATGAACTTAATTGTCACAGAGGTAATTAAGGCCAAACTAACATAGGGTGGACCCTTAATCCAATATAATTGGTGTCCTAATTTAAAAAGGGAGGGGGCATATTTGAACACAGTGACATACACAAGGAGAACATGATGTGAAGATTAAGCAAAGACTGGAGCCATGCAATAGAAGTCAAGGAAGGCCAAAGAGTGCAAGGAAACCACTGAAAACCAGAGAGCAACATGGAGCAGACTTTCCCTTTCAGGCCTCAGAAGGAATAAACTCTGCTGACATGTTAGTCTTGGATGCCTATCCTCCAGAACTGTGAGAATAAAATTACATTCTGTAAGCCACCCAGTTTGTGGTACACTGTTATAGAAGCCCTACCAAGCTAAATAATACCTCTAAATGCCCTCCCAGGAATGTTTGTTTATGCCTTACTGCATTTGAAGAGCAGGATGAGTAATACCAACTGGGATAATCCACTCATCAGAATGTGAACTTTTACTCAGTTCCTTTGTTTTTAGTCCTGCACTACACCACCTACACACACACACACACACACACACACACACACACACACACACTTCTCCTATTGTGCCAGGTGTCTTTAGCCTTTTTGGTTTAATTTCTATAGAGAAAAGGTTCCCTGGATTGCTGTGGGAGGGTGGTTTTCCTGGTTATGCAGATAGGACAATGGGTCAGCAGCCACAAATGCTCCTTCATTTCTGTACTTGCAGTTTCCTTTCCATTTTAAAGTCATCGCCAGACCTGAAGCTGGGGGGGAGGGGTGACTCACTTGAGGGTATTAAAATTAAGTACCTCCCTTTGCAATAGCCTAGTTTCTAAATTTATATGCTCTCTAAATGACTTAACACTTCTCTATCTGCTTTCCAGTTTTCAAAAGTGTGTTGCTTTTTCATTATCACCATCGTGGATACGCATTTTTCTAAATCCCTTTAATCTCATTGTAGTTGGTTTTCTGTAAGAAGTGGAGGTGAGCATGTGTGAACAATTTATCTCCCCTCAACAAAACTCTATCAGCATTTAAATATACTGCTAAATTTGCACCTCTTTCAACTTGTACTTCTGCATAACTATTGGTCTGACACAGACTTCCAGTTGTTTATACTCTTCTCTCTTTTAGTCCTCACAGCATCACCTAGCTTCTGCCCTACACCAGCTTCATTAAAAGTGTCTCTACATGTTCCCTGAGAATTCAATATCATAAAATCCAATAGACATTATTCAGTTGACTTATTAGCATTGACTAGATGACTATTCCTACTTCTTGATACATTCTCTCTCTTTGCTTGCTGTGACACGTGTTCTCAGAAGTTGCCTTCTACTTCTGAGGGTACACCTTTCCAGTGTCCTTTGTTGACTGAGTCTCCTCTTTAAAGTAGGTATGCCCAGGGGTCTCTGCATAGCATGTTTCTCTTCCAAGGCTACTTACTGTCTGCATGATGATGCATCTGTTTCCATGGCTCCACTAAGTGTCTATTCTTTTACGATTCTTAAATGTACTTCTCCAGCTCAGACTGAGTCTGAGACCCATTGACCCATATATTCCATAACCTGTTTGACATGTCTTACATATTTCTTATAGGCATTTTAAACTAAATATATAAGTAATAAAAAAATATATACTGGGACCATGATATGACAAACAGAAAAACAGGAGTATGTAAAGGAAATGTCATAGTAACAGCCAGAATTGTAGGAAAAACTGAGTGCTTGTTGTCCAGAAAAACAATTGACTACAACACTACAAGGATGGATTTAAAAAGCAAGGCATTGTTAAGATGTGGTAAGGATCAACACTGGAGAAAATAGGCATTAGGTGAGATAAATTTTGAAAGAAGAGTGAGGGGTTTGGCAAACAGTGGCTGTACTGTATGGAGGCATTTAGTGAGGTCTCTGGGCAGCAAGGAGGTCAAATGATGGCATATGGGATGAAGGTGCAAGGTACTTGTATCTTCCTATCTTCACAATTTGGTTCTGATTATAGATTTAATTATTATTATACCACTTATGTATAAAGTGTTTATATGTTTCAAGTCATTCATTTAATAATACCAATCCTCTCTACAGATATATGGGGACACAGACAGGGTTAAATTTTACCATACATCCTGTATTTCACAGTTTCACCCCACCAGCTAGGTCCCAACAAACTGTGAATGAAACCCTACCTCTGTGGGACTCCAGTCAGATTCTGTGAAGATAGAAAACACAGTCAGTAGAGGGTATGAACTTTGTGATGTCTGGGGAACTGTTTCTTGCTCCTCTTATGGATTCTTATTTTTCCTCATCAATGAGGCAGTGCAGACCTTCCAGAAAAAAATATTAGTGTCTGGTGTCAACATTACTTTTCTTCCTATGTTATTGCTGTGGAATGAACTATGCTGGTTTGTTGCAACAACCAATTTGCCAATTTTTCTGTGAGAAGTGTCATAACAAGGGTATATAGTAAGCTTTTTTTCTTTCATCTATAGCTCTGATCCTAAAAGGCTATAAAATGCTTCTCTGGGTCCACCAGTCAGTTATGTTGCTCTGCAGTTCTGTCACACTGAGGCTGCTTTAGTTTTTGTTCTCTCCGTCTAATCTCATCTTCAGTTTGTGAGATTGTTTCTCTTTATTTGACCTGGACATAATTTCACAGGACCCCACAGGCTCTCACAAAACTTTCCCTTTCAGCCACACCTTTTACCAAGTAACTGCTCTTTTCCAGTGCTTTCTATTCTGCTACATCCCCCATAGTTTAGTCAGAAGATTCAACTTGATGATGTTTCTTTTTGGAACTATAACTGTTCATCCTTAAGATAATATTAAGAAATAGAACCCATTCTATGTTCTCATCTGAAAGATGAGAAAATGACCCTCAGACTTGTTAAATTATTTCAGCAAGTTCATAATGAATCTATTAAATGCTTAGCAGAGCACTATACTTCTCACTCCTTGCATACCAAGACCTGGCCAAGTCATGATTCTCTCTCATCTAGATTATTCCAATAGGCTCTTAATTGGTTCCCCCTAGAGTTTATCATTTATTTTCACATAACAGCTCATGATATTTTTATTTATTTACTTTATTTTTAAATTTTATTTTTTATTTATTGGAATGACATGGTTTGCCAAGCCATACAAATTATATATGTTTTTAAAAAGATTTAATTATATCATTCAGCAACTCAAATTCTCCAATGGAATCCCATCTTACTCAGAGTCAAAACCAGGTCCTGACAGTATCCTATAAAAGCTCTATCTGATCTGGTCCTTTATTTCATCTTTTACTGTATCTGAAATTATTTTTCCTTCACTTATCTGCCCTTGCTACATTGGCCTCATTGCTGTAAGAGAGGGCACCAACCAGTCAGCCACACAGACTTTTGCATAGTCCTTCTCTGACTAGACAGCACCTCCCACCATAGGTATTTGTCTGGTTAGCATTTTTACCTTCTTGAGTTCTCTGCTCAAGCACCATCTTGGCAACTTACCTAGCCACCCAATTTTAGACTATAAACCTCCCATGTCTCCCTGTACTCCCCAGCCTCTACCTATTGTTTGTCTGCAAATACTTTTCACCATCTGATTTACTCTATGTTTTAATTATTTTGTATATTGTCTGCTTCCTCACCCCTCACACACGTATACACACATGTACATATGCACACACACAGACCACATTGTAGGCCACGGCAACAGAAATTTGTATCTGTTTTGGTTTTGCTATATACCCAATGAATAGGAAACTGCCTGGATACCTGTTACATTTTGGGTACACAATAAATATTTTGTGGAATTAATAATGAAAATTCTTTCACATAGTAGAGCTTTTGTATTTTTATGATTGAGATTGGTGTACTACTACTATTTGTATCAGCCAGGAGGACAACCTAGTTCTGGTGTCACATTTCAGTGATCTTCCTACTCATCCAAAAATACTACAGGTGAGAAGATAGAAATGGTATAAATTATTACAGTAAAAAATATGTAAATAAATGAGTAAATAGAAATAAAAAGCACTCCAATATAAGAGCTAATAAATTTGCATCAAATGTGCACTAAAATTATGAAGGATGCAGCACAACCCTTAAAATATGTACCATACCCCCCCCAATATCTTCTAAAGTAGTATAGAGGTCTATAGAGGTCAGTGATGCAAATAACGTTTTGGGTGTTGTCAGTAGAGAATAAGCATTACATGCTTCAAAGTGCATGAATATGTATGTGCTGAGAGTATTTGGGGAAGGTATTTCTTAAATCAACAGACGCTCTCTGGGAGGAAATGTTTATTACATTTTTTTTCTTAAAAGGAAATATTGAATCTTTTTCTGACACAGGACTGGAGGGCACTAAACACGCATTCTCATAGTAGCCAAAAAATGGAAATAACTCCCAAAGTCTCTCTCTTTCATTTTGAAGGTCATTAGTTCATTCTCCATAAGATGATAACATTAGAGTTCCCTTAAAGGCACCTGCTGCCTACTAAAATAAATATTATTAGCTACATGCATACTGTATTTATGGCTCACAGGCTGTTGAGTCTAACAGTTGCTCACCTCCTGTCCATGTTACAGCATGCCTGTGCATGGGGATCACAGGTTTGGAATCAGTGTCCTTACACTGATTGAAGGAGCTTTACGACGTTGCTCAGCCACCATGAGCTTCTTTTTCTCATCTGCAAATGGCTATTATTGATCTCCTCCTGTGATTATTGTAAGGATGAAAGAGTATATATGCAAAATTCCTGGTGCAGAGCCTAGAAAACAGCATTTGCTTGATAAATGTTCATTTTCTTTTATTTCCTCAAGATATCCCAAACTATGGGGCCCTTGCTCGGATTAGTTTATCTGATTATCTAATCCATGTTAAGAATGTTGTACGTCACCCTTCACTGATAATAGAAACATTCTTACTAAAAACTATCCTATGCCAAAATAAGTGACATGATTGATAGTAATATGGCATCTAAAATGTATAATAGAAATTTTGAAGCAGATAAGACAAGTAGTGGACTGACAACTTTACTTAGGTAAACTCAAAGAAGAGTAAATAAATAAAACCTACAGATGATGTCAAGAGATCGTTAAACAAGGTTGTAGTGGACAGTTGTTTTTGCTACTAAGCTCCCAAGACCTCTTTTCTTAGAAATTTTGCTTTATGGGATCCAAAGCTGTCCTGCTTTTATGCTGTGCCTTTAGGATGAGGTACCATAAATACCTTCTCAAGTCTGAGGAATGGAATATATGAGCTAGGCTAAATCATGCAATACATTCCACCCATTTGGTCATACTGGATCTCTCAGAGACAATACTTGTCCTGAATCTGACCATTCAGAGACAATGAAACCTGTTTTAAGTTCTCTGAAAAGCTCTCTTATTACACCAAGTATACTAAAAATGTAAACCTGAAGCTGTGGGTGGCCCCCATAGAAAGCATAGGAATGAAACTATCCCAGACAGAGATAATAGAACCAAATATGTTTTCTTGTTTATAATTTAAGCCCTAAATTTAAAAATATGTGTGATAGATATTATTGTTGCCTTGCCCTTATTTATTTTTATTTTTATTATTGTTATTTTTTTGTCAACTCTGGTTGTCATGTACACCTGTGACTTCCTACTGCCAGCACCTGCAATTCTCTACCTGAAGTCTGTCTCTGGGTGCAGGAGCGTACTCCACTTGAGAGCAGAGGAGGTCAGAGGTGCTTGGAAGGTATAGCCCCCAAGCAGAGGTGGATTTAACAGTGGGCACACCTGGCTTGCGCCTTGGGTCCCGATTTTTGAGGGCCCTGCAAAACCCCATCTTTACGCTTTTTTTTAAATGACAGAGGCCCAATATTTTCTTCTGATCTCAGGACCTCAACCAACTTTAATCCACCTCTGCCGCCAGGAACAGCCATAATTGAATTGGAGAAAAATAGCCCAACTACCTCAATTCTTGGAGTTGTGATAACTCTGCATCTGTCTTGCAACATTTTCAAGTGGATTAAGCCTTAGATTTCCACAGAGATAAACGGTTAGCACATCTTTGTCTTCCTTTCTTTCCTCTCTCACTTTTCCATTCTGCTACCAATTCTTAATGAGATGACTTCCAACAGGAAGTACAAAGTACAGAAACCCTTCTCTTGGACTCTGTTTCTGGGAGAATCCAACTTCTGACAATTGATGTCTGAGTAGTCCCGGGAAGCAAGCTCTCAGGGTGGAATTTTTGAATTGGTTTACTCAGTGGCTAACTGACAACAAGGCCTCCACAGTTGGATTGTGCAGTAGAATCCCTGACATAAAATAGGATTGAGATTATTAAAAATCTTATCTATGGTAAATTGGGATGATGGGGTACAAAAGGAAAGCAGTGCACAGGCTTATGCAATATTCTAGCCTTTGAAAGACATGAGAGTGTTAAATTACAATCAGTATAGAGTTGCTAGGCTGCTGTGATTAGTCAAAAGAAAATAAGCCAACTATAAGCAGGAGTTAGTTTCTCCAAGGCTGTTAAGGTGAAGGCCTCACTTCCCCACTGGTGGTTGGCTGGAGGCTGCCCTCAATTCCTTGCCATGTGGATCTCTCCATAGGGAAGCTTATTTCAGCAACTTGCTATTACCACGTCACCAAGAAGAGACAAAATAAGAGTTAGGCAGAAGTCAGTCCTTTTGATACCTAGTCTCAGAGTTTGTATACCTACACTTTTGTTCTATTCTGTTTCTAGAAGCAAGTCACTTAATGGAAGGGAATTACCTCTGGGTACTCATACTAGGTAGTAAAGATCATTAGGGACCATATTAAAAGTCTGCCTATCACATCAAAAGAGAAATTGCTAGGTAGTAGGGATGAGAAGCATGTTAAGTTTCACTAGACAATTCCAGCTTTTATCTAGCAGTATATGAAAGTTATTATTATTATTATTACAAATTTTCATCAGCATTTAGTATCTTGCCTTGAGATATGTTTACTGTAATCATTTGATAATATAAATGATTTACCTCCAAGAACAGCTCTAGCTTCATCCCAAAATTTTATTTCTATTCATTATTATTCAGAGTACCTTAAACTCCCAGAAAGTTGAAGGAAGAAAATAATAAGTAATTCAGATAAACTGTACAAATTCTTGATACACAAACAATCTCAAATGACCAAAACTGACATGAGTTGGAAGGGATTCCTTCCTCTGTTCAAAAAAAAATTGTGTATTTTTTTTAAAAAAAGATTAGTAGTATTTCTTCCTTAAATGATTCACAGAATTCATCCGTGTAGCTATTTGTGGATACATTTTCTTTGTGGAAAATTTTTGAATATATGAATTCAGTTTTTAGAAAATAGATACTGTATTATTAAGATTTTTTATTTTTTCACTGCATCTCCAATTCTTTTTATTTTTTCCAAAATTTTGATATACTGGGTTTTTTTAAAAACTTTCACTTAGTTCAAAATAGTCTTTCTGTGATTTTTCTTTTGATCCATAATTATTTATAAGTATGTGGTTTAATTTCTAAGTATTTCTAAATATTTGTATTTAATATATAATACAAATATATAATATATAATATAATTAAATATATATATAATATTTAATTTCCAGATATGTTTCTGTTACTATTTTTTTCTTTTTCTTTTTTTTAGTGAGAGGAGGAAAAATAATGAAACAGACTCCTGCATGTGCTCCAACTGAGATCTACCCAGCAATCCCATCTGAGGCCAGATGTTTGAGAACTGAGCTATTTTTAGCACATGAGGCTCATGCGCTCCAGTGGAACTATCCTTGGTACCCAGGGCCACACTCAAACCAATCAAGTTACTGACTATGTGAAGGAGAGGGAGAGAAGGGGCAGAGGAAGGGAGAGAGAAGCAGATTGTCCCTTCTCTTGTGTGTTGTGACTGGGAATTGAAACTGGGACATCCATATACCAGGCCAATGCTCTATGCACTGAGCCACCAGCCAGGGCCCTGTTTTTCTTCCTTAAATATTACTTTTATCAGAAAAGATACTTGTGCAAGTGCAGTGGATAAAGTGTTGACCTGGGACAGTGAGGTTGCCTTGTCAAGGCAAATACAGAAAGCAACTACTATGAGTGGATACTTAGTGCTTCTCCTTCTTTCTCTCTCTCTCTCCTCTCTTTAAAAATCAATCAATAAACTAAAAAAAGAAAACATATAATGTATCATTCAGTGCTTTTACATTTCATGAAATTTAATGTCAAGCATATGATCTGTCTTTAAGAATGTCCTAAGTACACTGAAAAGAATGCATTGTTTACTTTGGGAGGTCTAGTGCTTTATAAATGTCAATAAAATAAACTGATTTAAGCCTGACCAGGCTGTGGCACAGTGGACAGATCATCAGACTGGGATGTGGAGGACCCAGGTTCAGAACCCTGAATTCACCAGCTTGAGTGCAGGCTCATCTGGCTTGAGCAAAAAGCTCACCAGCTTGGACCCAAGCTCACTAGCTCGAGCAAGGGGTCACTCGGTCTGCTGTAGCCCCTTGGTCAAGGCACATATGAGAAAGCAATCAATGAACAACTAAGGTGCCCCAACAAAGAATTGATGCTTCTCATCACTTTCCCTTCTGGTCTGTCTGTCCCTATCTGTCCCTCTCTCTGTCTCTGTCACAAAAATATAAAAATAAAAAATAAACTGATTTAAAAATTAAGCCTTCTATATCCTTAATAATTTTTTTCTATTTGTTAATTACTGAAAGAAGAAATGAATATTAGAATTTTCATCTATAATTGTGGGCTTATCATTTCTTGTTATACTTCTGTTGGCTTTTTTTTGTTTTATATATTTTGAAACTCAGTTATAAGATATATTTTCTTTTAGGAATGTTATATTTTCTTGATGAATTGACCTTTTTTTCACTTGAAATAGATATCATCAGCTCTATTAGTAGTTTTTATTTGAAAGCCCACTTTTTCTCATTATAATGTAGTAATTCCAGTTTTCTTATTTTATGTGATATTCATATTTATGTGGTATATCTTTTAACTGTTCATTTCTTTTTTTTCTTAATATCTTTTTGTATTGAACATAGGAGGTAAAAATTCATAGACACAGACAATAGTATGGTGATTACACAAGGAAAAGAGAGGTAGGGGAAGTAAAGAGTTTAAATTGAAATTATCCTGGATCATCCAAGAGAGCCCAGTGTGATTACAAGGGTCCTTATGAAAAAGAGGTACTACCCTGGCCAGATATTCAGTTAGTTAGAGCGTCCTTCCAAAGTGCAGAGGTTGCTAATTCAATCCCCTGTCAGGGCACATAGAGAAAAGTTGAGATGTTCCCCTCTATCTCTGTCTCTCTTTCTCTCTCTTTCTAAAAATCAATAAATAAAAATTAAAAGTGAGGCATAATGTTCAGTCACAGAGAGAGGATGGAAGTAAAGAAGGGGACAGAACCTGACCAGGTGGTGGCACAGTGGATAGAGCATCGGACTGGGATACAGATGACCCAGGTTTGAGACCCTGAGGCCACTAGCTTGAGTATGGGCTTACCAGCTTGAGCATGGGGTTACTGGCTTGAGCTTGGGATCATAGACATAACTCTATGGTTGCTGGCTTGTGCCCAAAGGTCCCTGGCTTGAAGCCTAAGGTCACTGGCTTGAGCAAGGGGTCACTCACTCAGCTGCAGACCCCTGGTCAAGGAACATATGAAAAAGCAATCAATGAACAACTAAGGAGACTAAGGAGCTGCAATGAAGAATTGATGCTTCTCATCTCTCTCCCTTCCTGTCTATCTGTTCCTATCTGTCTCTCTTTGTATCTCTGGCACAAAAAAAAAAAAGAAAAGAAAAAAAGAAGATGAAGAAGAAGAAGAAGAAGGAGAAGGAGGAGGAGGAGGAGGAGGGAAAGGGGAAGGGGAAGGGAAGGAGGAGGAGGAGGAGGAGGAGGAGGAAGAGGAGGAGGAGAAGGAGGAGGAGGAGGAGGAGGAGGAGGAGGAGGAGGAAAATTAGGGAGAGGAGAGAAGATACTCCCCTGTTATTTTTGAGACTGGAGGATGCATACACAAACTGAGGGATGTAGGTGTCCTTAATAACCTGGATAAAGGTAAGGAAATGAGTTCCCCCTAGGGCCTCCAAAAGGAATGCAGCCCTGTGGACATAATTTAGACTCCTGGCATTCAGGACTGTAATATAAATTTGCATTGGTTTAATTTGTGGTATTTTTCTATTTCAGCAAAAGGAAATAAAATCTAGGGAGATTATAATATAAAGCCAGATGAAGAAGAGTTTATTTAGGTGAAAGCATATGCCCATAACTGAAGACTTAACTTCAGGAAAGAATGGCTATAACTGATTCTAATTTTCTGCAAAAATGGTTCTCTAAAACTTGGAAACAACAATGATCTTCAATAGAGAAGTGGAGAGCATAAGACGAGAACTGCCTTGGTGGAAGATTGAGGAAAGGGGTCAAAATGTGCAAGGAATGCTGCAGTGAACCTGGAATGTAGGTACATCTTTAAGATCCGGATCTTAATTCTTTTGAACATATACCCAGAAGTGGAGTTGCTGTATTACATGGTAGTTCTATTTTTAATTTTCTGGGAAACCTCCATACTGTTTTACACAGTAGTTGTACCATTAACATTCCCACCAACAGAGTACAGGAATTCCAATTTTTCCACATCCTATATGGTTATATTTTTATAGTGGTGTGAGGTGATGACACATTGTAGTTTTAGTTTGCATTTCTCTGATAATCAGTGTTGTTGAGCACATTTTCATTTATCTGTTGGCCATTTGTATGCCTTCTTTGAAGAAATGTCTTTTAAAAAAATGTCTATTTGATTCTTTTGCATACTTTTTAACTTGGGTTTTTTTCTTTTGCCATTTTTATAGGAGTTCCTTATGTATACTGGATAGTAACTCATCAGACATAGAATTTGCAAATGTTATCTTCCATTTTGAATGTTGTTTTTTCATTCGATTGCTTCCTTTTCTGTGCAGAAACTTCTCATTTTGCACAATACCTAATATATGGAAACAACCTAAATGTCCATTGACTGCTTAATGGGTTAAGAAAATGTGGTGTAACATACAGTGCAATTTTATTCAGCCTTAAGAAAAGAAAATCCTGGAGTGACAACATGGATGAATCTTGAGCATATGATGCTATGTGAAATAAGCCAGTTACAGAAGGACGACTACTGCATGATTCCATTTATATGGGGTATCTATAATAGCAAAATTCACAGAAGCAGAATAGAATGGTAGTTACAAGGGGCTGGTAAGAGAAAGGGGGAGTTGCTCAATAAATATGAAATTTTAGTTATGCATGATAAAGTTCTGCTACACAACATAACACCTATAGTGAATAATATAATATTGTATACTTCAAAATTTGTTAAGATGGTAGACCTTATGTTAAGTCTCTTACCACAATTTTTAAAAATGCAGGGAAGTGGTCATTTCAAAATGGTTTTTAAAATTTTATTTAATGTATTTATTCCACAATTGATTCTTACCCCAGGAAGATCTAAAGGATGTTTCTTTACTAGTTTAATAATGCACTAGTGAGGGGTCACGAGAATCACTGATGGTCTCAGAGAATTGTGCCTTCCATAGACAAGGGATGATAGTAGGAGGTGGTGCTCTGGAACTGGGCTCCCTAATGTTGGTGGTGATGGTAGGATTCTGAAATATCAAAGGCCAGGGGATTACACATAACCCTCTGAGTCATGCTGAATGTAACTGTTATAAAGAGCCAGTACATTCTAAATGACAACAAAATGCCTTCACTCACAGGAACCTGTTGTTATGTTAACTGAACTTTGGTGTCCTTAGGGGCAAAATAGATGCTCAGCCAGTGGGAGTATTACTTGACTAATCAAAAAAGATCAAGATCAGGCAAGCAGAACTTTGATGTAAGCTATAACAAAGAAAAAAATCTCATTCTTTATCCAGTTTCCAGACCTGAGTCAGTTTTTAAACACAGAGCATTCAATATAAGAGCAGGCAGTTCCTTTTGAAGAAGGACCCTGATATATTAAAGGAAATCTATATAAAATGGTTTCTCTAATTCTTTCCCAACATGATCTAAAAATATTTATTAGTGAATGACTATGAGAATAGATGAATATCTAAGCCATTTGAGAGTTATTGGATGATGAGTAGTAGCTATTATGGATACCAAAATGATATAATGGCCTTCACTTAGGGTGGGGATATATAAAGGCCAGACAATTAATGGAGTCCTTGTCCAAGTTTATGTCACAGTAGGTTGGGTCTACTGTGTTCACACATCCACTTTGTTCATTTTCTTAGATATTGAAACAAGATAGATATACTCAGAATTTTGTAAAACCCTCACCAGGTTTTGGACTAATAGATTCAGATTAGTTGTGGTAGTAAAGGCCAAGTAGAAGCCTCTAAAACTATTCCCCACTCAAACAAGATAGAAATTCAAATGCAGTGCAGAATCTTAGACTGATACAAAGACTAAAAGGATGATATGGCTTTTCCAATTATCACATACTATGCCACTATGGTTCCTACAAAAACCAGTCTGGCAGTTGAAATCTTTTCAAACCCAATGGGAACTCATTCACATGAAATGCATAGATTCATAGTCTTGCTCCAGGACTATGTTAACTCTCCTGCTCTTCTTCCCTGCATAGTATAAAGGTATTTTGATCATTTTAGACATATTTATTTTGATATTCCAAAAATAAGCATGCTGGTATAGTTGAGTACTCATATTAAGTTAATCAGACTGCTAAACAGGAAACTTACAAGCACTCTGTATGCCCTGGTAATTCCTTCACACATGTGAAAGGAAGGGTAGGTGATGAACCTTACAAAGATTAAGGAACCTATTGCATCAATACATATTTAGGGATAATGAGTTCTAGAACATATTAAGACACACTCTCATGTTAAAGGATGCTAATGCACCCTGTACCTTCTATTTCCTCTCATTAAGAAAAAGGTTTCAAGGCCCTGGTTGTTTGGCTCAGTGGTAGAGTGCTGGCCTGGTGTGTGGAAGTCCTGTGTTCAATTCCCGGCCAGGGCACACAGGAGAAGCACTCATCTGCTTCTCTATCCTTCCCTCTCTCCTTTCTCTCTATCTCTCTCTTCCCCTCCCACAGCCAAGGCTCCATTGGAGCAAAGTTGGCCCCGGCACTGAGGATGGTTCCATGGTCTCCTTCTCAGCTAGAATGTCTCTGGTTGAAACGGAGCAATGCCCCACATGGGCAGAGAATCACCTCCTAGTGGGCATGCCAGGTGGATCCCAGTCTGTCTGTCTGCCTCCCTACTTCTCATTTCAGAAAAATACCAAAAAAAAAAAAATAGACAGAGGTTTCATATGTCCATGTTTGGTAGACCCTTTGAATTTGGAGATAGTCTAGACACACTTGGGAATATCACTTTACCTAGATTAGTGTTTTTAAGCTACTGATCCATGTACAACTCCACCAAAAATTTTGTGCCAATCCATGAAGGAGTTAATTTCCTTGATGTAGGAAGATTATAGATGCAATGATCTTACTCAAATTCACTTATGCTCAAGGTGATTACTACCTTAGAAGTCCCCCAAATAATAATTCTCTTATTTTCACCAATCTTCAAGTATAGAAAGTTGAAACTCACTAAGCAGGGTGACTGCTACTAATCTCACTAACTTCTTTATGTCTCTCTCTTTCTTTTTTTTTCACAAATTATAGCCAGCTGCTTGTTATCATGGGGAAAGGGTAGGTCTAAGTAGTGCAAGAGTGAGCTTCAGGTGAAGTTCAGTGCTCCCCCATTTTATATGCCCTTTGCTATCAACATTTCAGTGCATGCTTAGGACTTCCAACTGCAGGAACCTGGGACTGTCTGTGAGTTCCCTCTGGTCATAAAAGCATTTTCAGCCTGTACTTGTGCCAGACAGAAGTGTCTGAAGGTCAATATGCCTGTGAACCCTCAACCAATGACAGAATACGTTGGACAGGAATATCCTACCATCTTTACTTCATAGGTAGAACATCCTCAGGCATAGTCTAGCTGTGTCCCAGAGGTTGTTGGTGTTGTCCACAATGATAACATGCTTGTTTTTGCATCTTTTTGCCTACGTTATTCTCCACTATTCTAATGGTCCTCCAGAGATCATGCCACAAACAGTGTGCACTCAAATCTGTGTCTACTGCTAGATCTGCTTCTATGTTTTTCCAAGGTAAACTAACCTAAACCAGCACCTGTGGTTTGGACTAACGGAATATATATACATACATATACATATGTGTGTGTGTGTGTATTATTTTTTTCTTATTTGAGCTAATAAATTTTCCTGTTTCCATCAACCTATTTGAGCCAGGTTTTTCTTCCCCTGGTGATAAAGAGTTCTACCTTTTACAAAGACTATAATAAAGAAGTTATATGCCTAAATATTTTTTAACAGAGACAGAGAGAGAGAGAGTCAGAGAGAGGAACAAATAGGGACAGACAGGAAGGGAGAGAGATGAGAAGCATCAATTCTTTGTTGAGGCACCTCAGTCACCTCAGTTGTTCATTAATTGCTTTCTCATATGTGCCTTGATGGGGGTTATAGCAGAGAGAGTGACCC
Organism: Saccopteryx leptura; assembly: GCF_036850995.1. NCBI lineage: Eukaryota > Metazoa > Chordata > Mammalia > Chiroptera > Emballonuridae > Saccopteryx > Saccopteryx leptura. Next base: position 173,647,914 of record NC_089504.1, on the reverse strand, counting down.
CTTGCTCAAGCCAGAGACCTTTTGCTCAAGCCTTGTGCTTCAAGCCAGAGACCTTTGGGCTTAACATAGCTACCAGGGGATCATGTCTATAATCCCACACTCAAGCCAGCGACCCCGCACTCAAGCTAGTGAGCCCATGCTCAAGCTGGATGAGCCCGTGTTCAAGCGGGCGACCTCGAGGTTTTGAACCCGAGTTCACTGAATCCCAATCCGACATTCTATCCACTGCGCCACTGCCTGGTCAGGTTTGTATGCTTATTTTTAAAGAACAAGTTCTATTTGCACAATGCTAGAGACCAGTATTACTTTTCTTAAGTGTTACCAATTATAATAAAGATTTTTCAAAAATACAGTATTCCACAAAGTCTGAAATTATGTTTCTAACTTATTTATATCTTTCACAATTTTCTAAATAGGGTTTATATCCCCTTTTGACTTAAATTTTCTAACCACAATTTTCTATTTCTCTACTCGATCTTTGAAGCATTATCATTCTTCAGGTTTTTGCCCTTTTTTGCTCATATTTCTCATTGTAAAAACTAAACAAAAAGGCCACCTCATTTCTCTTTTACACCCTATGTTTTCAACTTTTACCTTCTTACTTCTTATACCAGTTTATCTTCTGAGCTTCAAATAAATAACCCACAAGATGACCTGTGGGCTGGTCTTTAGAACTTAAATTAACCTCACTCCAAAAGTAATCATTCACCATTGCCTTCTTTCCCATACTGAAATTTGTTAACTTTTTACTTCTGAGTGGTTTTCAACCATGGAAGCCCAAGCACTATAAAATCCTTCCCTCTCCTCTTTCTCCCTCTCTCCCCTTCCCCTCTTTGTTCACTTCCCCTTCTATTCCTCAGTTTCTTCCTCTTTCCCAACTCTTCCTCTTTCTCCATCTCTTTCTCCATCAACAACTGAGCATTGCTGTTTCACTGCTTGTGAAAACTAGATCCATAAAGGCAGAAAAGGAAATGCAGAGAAGCCACACAAAACATGTTGTCCTAATTTACCCATTAGGAATAAGTACATGAATTAAATCTGACTCTTCAGGGCTAATGAGAATCAATTCAGAAATTAGTACCGAGAAGTATTATATAAGTTGTTCTAATATTTCCCAGTCTGTTGTCCTTCATGCCACTCTTTATCCCTAGCCACTCTGTAGCTAGGATGATCTTCCTAAAATCCAATTTGATTTCTTCCCTAATAAATTAAACTTTTCTATGTTATGATTCTCTTATATATAAATAATTTAATCCCTTGACCACATAAAGCCCTCTACTATCTGATACCTGTATTCCTTCCAGTCTCAATCCTAGCAGCTTCCCATGCACCAGTTTCCCAAACTCATCTGGCTTCTCTGTCTCAACTTAAGTATCATCTCCTCTTAGAAGTCTTCTCTGACTCCCCAAGGTTGACTTGTTCAAGTATTCCTACTTCCATCCCCATGAACATTTTGTGCAAATCCATTATGCTAAATATCTTACTATACTATATATATTTTCATTTTACCCTAAGACCCTTAGTGCAGACATTGGGACTTATCCAACTTTGATTTCCTAACACTAAGCAAAGTGCCTGGTTATTTCATGCAGTGAGCATTAAATAATTTCTTTTTAAAAAATATATGTGTGAATTAGCAGGTCAGCATCACATGTGGCATAGTTTCTCCACATAGCATTGAGGGTCTATAGTAGAAATTCTGCATATTTATTTGCTTTCTCAAAGATACCAGAAGGATGCTCCCTAGGGTCTCAGAACTGTTACCCCTCTGGGTATGGGGAAAGAGTAGGGCAGCTCAAATCTCCCAGTGTAGTCTGATCAGTGCAAGGTCATCTATAGTGTAATATAATGTACTTCTTTGGAGCAGAGCCTTGTGGCATATTTTCAATGACTTAGCAATGCATTATGCATTGTCAATAATATTCAGATTGCAGCCAAGTAGGTTTGCATGCAACTAGAGCACAAGGTCACAGGAGAGTTTACAATGCTTGTAACTGAACAGCATAAAGTCAATCTCAAGTTCAATGAAGGAAATAACACCACTGACAGCATTTCTTTCCAACATGAGACAAATAAATTGCTTTTATGATTAGAAGCATGTAGCAGAAGTGTCCAATCTCTAATTCACTTCCAGCTCTCATCTAACTCAAGCCTTCAGGGCCAAGCAGGTTATCATAAGAAAGCACAACACCATTGCAAGCCTTTCTCTACAACCCTCCTCAGAACTTAGTCCAACACAAATGCCTGTGAGCACGCACGTGCACACACACACACACACACACACTATTATTTTGTATCTCTGCCTGGCCCATGCTCAGTAGTTTGCTCCTAGGGCAAAGGGTCTTCCTGCCTTTGATTTCATATTCTTATGCACTCTCTTCTCTCTCTCTCTCTCTCTCTCTCTCTCTCTCTCTATCTCTCTCAGCAACACCCTTTGTCAAATTCAAATATCAATTCCTTTTTAAAGACACCCAGTCCATCTTGTTTAAAATGAGTCACTCCTCTCTCCATACCCCTATGTCTCTTTGATCAAAACACATATTAACACATATATCAAAGTATGCTAATAATTTTTTTACCTGTTCTATTATTTCACTTAATGGGCAACTCCTTAAAGATAAAGAATATGGTTTGCTCTATTTCATGTCTCAGTACATAGAAAAATATCTGGCACATCTAAGATGCTCAATACATTTTGAATGAATCAATTATTAGGTTGCAACTCTGGTTCTCTCATTATTCTTTTAAGACTACAACTTTAAGAAAAGATAAATAATCTTGCTCAGATGGTCTATGTGCTTATAATTCCAGAATCATTCATATCTTGGAAAAGAAAACAGAGCCTCCCTTGGCTATCCAGAGGTTAGGGCCGTATGTTCCTAATCAGAGTCCTCCTTTTCAGTCAGACTAGCTCACCACTGCCTTGCACACATTAAATGCTGATCCCTACCATGGTATATTGATTTACACAATCTAGAGGACATTTCCTCCTCTTTTCTATGTATCCAGCACCTATCCATCTTGCAATTCCCATTGAAAACTCCAAAAAGCCTTCACAACAATTTGGTCCTGACTTATCTCTTCATTTAAAACTGGGGCAATGGCTAAACCTGACACCTGAACTGAAGTTATTCCTCTTTTATTTACATAATTTATTTATTATATCCTCCACAATACTCAGTACTTTCCTGTATTGCTTTTCAATTATTTTTTTATAAATTTTTATTAATGTTAATGGGGTGACATCAATAAATCAGGGTACATATATTCAAAGAAAACATGTCCAGGTTATCTTGTCATTCAATTATGTTGCATACCAACACCCAAAGTCAGATTGTCCTCTGTCACCTTTTATCTAGTTTTCTTTGTGCCCCTCACCCTCACCCTCACCCTCTCCTCCTTCCCTCTCCATGCCCCCCCTCCCTCCCACCCCCGGTTACCACCACACTCTTGTCGATGTCTCTTAGTCTCATTTTTATGTCCCACCAATGTATGGAATCATGTAGTTCTTGTGTTTTTCTGATTTACTCATTTCACTCTGTATAATGTTATCAAGATCCCATCATTTTGTTGTAAATGATCCGATGTCATCATTTCTTATGGCTGAGTAGTATTCCATAGTGTATATGTGCCACATCTTCTTTATCCAGTCTTCTATTGAAGGGCTTTTTCGTTGTTTCCATGTCTTGGCCACTGTGAACAATACTGCAATGAACATGGGGCTACATGTTTCTTTACGTATCAAAGTTTCTGAGTTTTGGGGGTATATACCCAGTAGAGGGATTGCTGGGTCATAAGGTAGTTCTATTTTCAGTATTTTGAGGAACCACCATACTTTCTTCCATAATGGTTGCACTACTGTACATTCCCACCAACAGTGAATGAGGATTCCTTTTTCTCCGCAGCCTCTCCAGCATTTGTTATTACCTGTCTTGTTGATAATAGCTAATTTAACAGGTGTGAGGTGGTATCGCATTGTAGTTTTGATTTGCATTTCTCTAATAACTAATGAAGATGAGCATCTTTTCATATATCTGTTGGCCGTTTGTATTTCTTCCTGAAAGAAGTGTCTGTTCATGTCTTCTTCCCATTTTTTTATTGGATTGTTTGTTTGTTTGTTGTTGAATTTTATAAGTTCTTTGTAAATTTTGGATATTAGACCCTTATCTGAGCTGTTGTTTGAAAATATCATTTCCCATTTAGTTGGCTGTCTGTTTATTTTGTTGTCAGTTTCCCTTGCTGAGCAAAAACTTTTTAGTCTGATGTAGTCCCATTCATTTATCTTTGCCTTCACTTCTCTTGCCTTTGGAGTCAAATTCATAAAATGTTCTTTAAAACCCAGGTCCATGAGTTTAGTACCTATGTCTTCTTCTATGTACTTTATTGTTTCAAGTCTTATATTAAGGTCTTTGATCCATTTTGAATTAATTTTCTTACAAGGGGACAAGCTGTAGTCGAGTTTCATTCTTTTGCATGTGGCTTTCCAGTTTTCCCAGCACCATTTGTTAAAGAGGCTTTCTTTTCTCCATTGTATGTTGTTGGCCCCTTTATCAAAAATTATTTGACCATATATATGTGGTTTTATTTCTGGACTTTCTATTCTGTTCCATTCGTCTGAGTGTCTATTTTTCTGCCAATACCATGCTGTTTTGATTGTCATGGCCCTATAATATAGTTTGAAGTCAGGTATTGTAATGCCCCCAGCTTCATTCTTTTTCCTTAGGATTGCTAATTGGGGTTTTTTATAGGTTGATATAAATCTGATGATTTTTTGTTCCATTTCTTTAAAGAATGTCATAGGAATTTTGATGGGAATTGCATTAAATTTATATATTGCTTTAGGTAATATGGCCATTTTGATTATATTTATTCTTCCTATCCACGAACAAGGAATATTTTTCCATCTCATTGTATCTTTTTCAATTTCCCTTAACAATGCTTTGTAGTTTTTGTTATATAGGTCCTTTACATTCTTTGTTATGTTTATTCCTAGGTATTTTGTTGTTGTTGTTGCAATAGTGAAGGAGATTGTTTTTTTGAGTTCGTTTTCTAATATTTTATTGTTGGCATATAGAAAGGCTATGGACTTTTGTATGTTAATTTTGTATCCTGCGACCTTACTGTATTGGTTTATTGTTTCTAGTAATCTTTTTGTGGAGTCTTTGGGGTTTTCAATGTATAGGATCATATCATCTGCAAAAAGTGATACCTTTATTTCTTCTTTTCCGATATGGTTGTCTTTTATTTTTTTCTCTTCTCTGATTGCTCTTTCCAGAACTTCTCGCACCACGTTAAATAAGAGTGGAGAGAGTGGACAACCCTGTCTTGTTCCTGATTTAAGGTGGAAAGTCCTCAGTTTTATGCTATTTAATATGATGTTGGATGATTGTTTATCATAAATGGCCTTTATCATGTTGAGATATTTTCCTTCTATACCCATTTTGTTGAGAGTCTTAAACATAAAGTTGTGTTGTATTTTATCAAAAGCCTTTTCTGCATCTATTGATAAGATCATGTGGTTTTTGTTCTTTGTTTTGTTGATATGGTGTATTACGTTAACCGTTTTACGTATGTTGAACCATCCTTGAGATTCTGGGATGAATCCCACTTGATCATGATGTATTATTTTTTTAATATGTTGTTGTATTTGATTTGCCAGTATTTTGTTTAGTATTTTAGCATCTGTATTCATTAGAGATATTGGTCTATAGTTTTCTTTTTTTGTGCCGTCCTTGCCAGGTTTTGGTATGAGGGTTATGTTGGCCTCATAAAATATGTTTGGAAGTATTGCTTCTTTAATTTTTTGGAAGACTATCAGTAGAATAGGAACCAAGTCTTCTTTGAATGTTTGATAGAATTCACTAGTATAGCCCTCTGGGCCTGGACTTTTATTTTTGGGGAGGTTTTTTCTATTTCTTCTATACTAATAGGTCTGTTAAGGCTTTCTGCTTCTTCTTGACTCAGTCTAGGAAGGTTGTATTGTTCTAGGAATTTATTTCTTCTAGGTTGTTGAATTTAGTGGCATAAAGTTTTTCATAGTACTCTTCAATAATTCTTTGTATATCTACGGTGTCCGTGGTGATTTCTCCTCTTTCATTTTGGATTTTGTTTATATGAGTTCTTTCTCTTTTTTCCTTGGTAAGTCTTGCCAGGGGTTTGTCAATTTTGTTGATCTTTTCAAAGAACCAGCTCCTTGTTCTATTAATTTTTTCTATAGTTTTTCTGTTCTCTATTTCATTTATTTCTGCTCTGATTTTTATTATCTCCTTTCTTTGGCTGGTTTTGGGTTATTTTGTTTTTCTTTTTCCAGTTCCTTAAGGTGTGAAGTTAAGTGGTTCACTTGGGCTCTCTCTTGTTTGTTCATATATGCCTGAAGTGATATGAACTTCCCTCTTATCACTGCTTTTGCTGCATCCCAGAGATTCTGTTATGTTGTATTGTCATTTTCATTTGTCTGTATATATCTTTTGATCTCTGCGCTTATTTCTTCTTTGACCCATGCATCTTTTTTTTTTTTTCATTTTTCTGAAGCTGGAAACAGGGAGAGACAGTCAGACAGACTCCCGCATGCGCCCGACCGGGATCCACCCGGCACGCCCACCAGGGGCGATGCTCTGCCCACCAGGGGGCGATGCTCTGCCCATCCTGGGCGTCGCCATGTTGCGACCAGAGCCACTCTAGCGCCTGAGGCAGAGGCCACAGAGCCATCCCCAGCGCCCGGGCCATCTTTGCACCAATGGAGCCTTGGCTGCGGGAGGGGAAGAGAGAGACAGAGAGGAAAGCGTGGCGGAGGGATGGAGAAGCAAATGGGCGCTTCTGTGTGCCCTGGCCGGGAATCGAACCCGGGTCCTCCACACGCTAGGCCGACGCTCTACCACTGAGCCAACCGGCCAGGGCTGACCCATGAATTTTTTAAAAGTATGTTGTTTAGTTTCCAAAATTTTTTTGTGGGTTTTTTTTCCTCTTTTTTGCAGTTGAATTCTAGTTTCAAGGCTTTATGATCAGAAAATATGCTTAGTACAATTTCAATTTTTCTGAATTTTCTGATGTTATTTTTATGGCCCAACATATGGTCAATTCTTGAGAATGTTCCATGGACACTAGAGAAAAATGTATACTCTGTCATTTTGGGATGAAGTGTCCTGTAGATGTCTATCATATCCAGGTTCTCTAGTGTTTTGTTTAAGGCCACTATATCTTTATTGATTTTCTGTTTGGATGACCGATCTAGAGCCGTCAGCAGTGTATTGATGTCTCCAAGTATGATTGTATTTTTGTCAGTTTTTGTTTTTAGGTCAATAAGTAGCTGTCTTATATATTTTGGTGCTCCTTGGTTTGGTGCATAGATATTAAGGATTGTTATGTCTTGTTTATTCAGCATCCCCTTAATCATTATGAAATGACCATTTTTGTCTCTGAGTACTTTTGTTGTCTTGTAGTCAGCATTATTAGATATGAGTATTGCTACGCCTGCTTTTTTTTTTTTTTTTTTGGATGTTATTTGCTTGGAGTATTGTTTTCCAGCCTTTCACTTTGAATTTGTTTTTATCCTTGTTGCTTAGATGTGTTTCTTGTAGGCAGCATAAAGTTGGATTTTCTTTTTTAATCCATTCTGCTACTCTGTTTCTTTTCATTGGTGAGTTTAATCCATTTACATTTAGTGTAATTATTGACACTTGTGGATTCCCTATTGCCATTTTATAAATTGCTTTCTGTTAGTTTTGTATCTTGTTTGATTCTTCTCTTTTGTTTTTCTATCATTTGTTTTTGTTTGTTTGTATTCCATACTTCTTTCCTCTGTTGCTACCTTTTTAAGTCATGTACTTTTGTGGCGGTTTTTTCAAAGGTGGTTATCATTAAGTAATGAAAAGGGTACCTACCATATTCGTTGTAGTACCCTATCTTGCGAGTGTTTCTGCACTTCATCGTCTTTTGCTACTGTTAATCTCTGTCCTCTCCCCCCCCCCCTTTTTTTTTTGCTTTTCTTGTCACAGTTTAAATTTGGTTTTATTGTGTTCTTGGTGGAGCTTTTACTTGTGGTTTTGTTTTGTTCTGTTCTTTGGATCTGGTTGGAAAACCCCCTTTAGTATTTCCTGGAGTGGGGGTTTTCTGATGATAAATTCCCTCATCTTTTCTGTATTTGTGAATATTTTTATTTCTCCTTCATACTTGGAGGATAGCTTTGATGGGTATAGTATTCTTGGCTGAAAGTTCCTCTCTTTCATGACTTTAAATATTGGGGTCCACACTCTTCTAGCTAGTAGAGTTTCTGCTGAAAAATCTGATGATAATCTAATAGCCCTTCCTTTGTATGTTGTATTCTTCTTTTCCCTGGCTGCCTTGAGAATTTTTTCTTTGTCATTGGTTTGTGCCATTTTCATCATGATGTGTCTTGGAGTAGGTTTGTTGTGGTTAAGAAAACTCGATGCTCTGTTTGCTTCTTGAATTTGAGGCTTTAGTTCTTTTCACAGGCTTGGTAAGTTCTCTTCTATTATTTGTTTGAATAAATTCTCCATTCCATTTTCTCTCTCTTCTCCCTCTGATATGCCTATTATTCTTATGTTATTCTTTTTGATGGAGTCAGACAATTCCTGTAGGGCTTTCTCATTTTTTATATTTTTGAGTCTCTCTCTTCTTCTCTATGTTGTGCCTCAAGTTGCTTGTCTTCTATGTCACTAATCCTACCATCTATCTGGCCTGTTCTATTATCTAAGCTTGTTATTTCGTTTTTCAGTTCATGAATTGATTTTTTCATCTCGGTTTGATTTGTTTTTATAGTTTCAATTTTCTTGGTAATATATTCTTTGTCTTCGCTGAGTTGTTTTCTGAGCTCCCTAAATGGCCTTTCTGTGTTTTCTTGTATATCTCTGAATATTTTTAGGATTTCTATTTTAAATTCTCTGTCATTTAGCTTCAAGGTTTCCAATATATTAAATTTTTTCTTCATAACTTTTTCCACATCTATCTGTGTTACTTCTCTTTCTTTTGTATCCATGATATTTGATTTCCTTTTTCTTAATGGCATCTGAGAGTGGTCTTGTTGATAGCACTTCGCCTTCAGGATGTGAAACTCGTGGATGCTCCAAGGATAGATTTTTCTGTCTCTGGTTGTTGAACTTGTTGAAATTTTGGGGAGATTTTTCGGTCCATGTCCTCACGGCACCATTTCTATGACGTCACTCCTTCAATTATTTTTTAATCTTACTTCCAAAGCCTCCTTGAAAGATATAGGGCATTCTCATATTTTCTTTTCATAGCATTCAGTAGATATAGATCATTTACATTGCAACAATGCACTTCACAAATGTCATTCCATTTAATAAAGGGACTGATTATTTCCCTTTATATAGGTTAATCTGTGAGCCCTGATTACAGAAATGACATAATCAAATCAAATTTACTATTTAGTATGGAATAATAATTTTTTAAAAAAAAGAAAATAAGGCCCTGGCCGGTTGGCTCAGTGGTAGAGCGTCAGCCTGGTGTGCGGGGGACCCGGGTTCGATTCTTGGCCAGGGCACACAGGAGAAGCACCCATTTGCTTCTCCACCACCCCCCTTCTTCCTCTCTGTCTCTCTCTTCCCCTCCCACAGCCAAGGCTCCATTGGAGCAAAGATGGCCCGGGCGCTGGGGATGGCTCCTTGGCCTCTGCCCCAGGCGTTGAGTGGCTCTGGTCGCAACAGAGCAATGCCCCGGAGGGGCAGAGCATCGCCCCCAGGTGGGCAGAGCGTTGCCCCCTGGTGGGTGTGCCAGGTGGATCCCGGTCGGGCGCATGCGGGAGTCTGTCTGACTGTCTCTCCCTGTTTCCAGCTTCAGAAAAATACAAAAAAAAAAAAGAAAAAAAAGAAAATAAGGCCTTTGGATAGTTGACAAATTTAGAAAGCAAATATTCTTTTCTTGGCCTCAAATTAATTTTGGTAAGTACAAAATTAATACCATATTTATGGCCATTTTTGTAAATCAGTATAAAAGAAGTTTATGTTCAGAGACACTGAGAAATTAAAACTCTGTCTAAAGCAATGTAACATAAAAGTTTTCCAGAATAATGTCTACAACACACATGCATAAGTAAACAAACTTATCTCTCAGAATCCCTACAACAATTGAGTGTGCTCTCATCTCAGTGGTTAACTAATAACTGCATTAGTAAAGCATAAAAAATATGGGCTTAATAATACTTGATATTGTATGGCTCACCATATAAATTTACGCACAGAGGTAATTTATATAATTTACTTTCTCTTTAAAAGGGAAGGAGGAAATTATAGGAAAATCATTGTAAGGGTTTAGAGATAGATTTCAAATTATAACATTAGAGATCTTATTGCCCTGGCCGGTTGGCTCAGTGGTAGAGCGTCGGCCTGGCATGCAGAGGTCCCAGGCTCAATTCCCGGCCAGGGTACACAGGAGAGGAGCCCATCTGCCTCTCAACCCCTCCCCCTCTCCTTCCTCTCTGTCTCTCTCTTCCCCTCCCGCAGCCAATGCTCCATGGGAGCAAAGATAGCCCGGGCGCTGGGGATGGCTCTTTGGCCTCTGCCCCAGACACTAGAGTGGCTCTGGTCATGGCAGAGTGATGCCCCGGAGGGGCAGAGCATCGCCCACTGGTGGGCAGAGCATTGCCCCCTGGTTGGCGTGCCGGGTAGAGCCTGGTTGGGCATATGCGGGAATCTGTCTGACTGTCTCTCCCTGTTTCCAGCTTCAGAAAAAAAAAAAAGGATGACATCAGAGTAATGGCAGGGTAGGAAGCGATACTGATAAATCTCCCCCAAAACTCAACAAGATCTTCAACCAGAAACAGAAAAACCTATACTTGGAGCCTCCAGATGATTCGCAATACACCCGAAGGTATGGTCAAGTGAAAAATTGGCTAAATATATAACCAAACCCCGAAGGAAATAAAGACTTAGAAATGCTCCGCCTTCCTCACTAACCCAAACAGGGCGGGTTTCTCTGGTAACTGTGAATCTCAAGGCAGCCAGGGAAAAGAGGAATACAACATATAAAGGAAGGCCCATTAGATTATCATCAGATTTCTCAGCAGAAACTCTACAAGCTAGAAGAAAGTGGACCCCAATATTTAAAATCCTGAAGGAGAGGAACTTTCATCCATGAATACTATACCCATCAAAGCTATCCTTCAAATATGAAGGAGAAATAAAACATTCACAGATACAGAAAAGATGAGGGAATTTATCATCAGAAAACCCCCACTCCAGGAATTACTAAAGGGGGTTCTCCAATCAGATACAAAGAACAAAAAAAAAAAACAGAGCCACAAGTAAAAGCTCCAAGAAGAACACAATAAAACCAAATTTAAACTGTGATAACAACAAAAAGAAAGAGGGGGAGAGGATGGAGATTAACAGTAGCAAAGGATGATGGAGTGCAAAAGTACTCACAAAATAGTTCGCTACAATGAACAGGGTAGGGACCCTTTTCATTACTCAAAGGTAACCACCATTGAAAAAACCACCACAGAAGCACATGAGATAAAAAGATAGCAACAGAGGAAAGATGTATGGAATACAACCAAATAAAAACAAAAGATAGAAAAACGAAAGAGAAGGATCAAACAAGACACTAAACTAACAGAAAGCAACATATAAAATGGCAATAGGGAACTCACAAGTATCAATAATTACACTAAATGTAAACGGATTAAACTCACCAATAAAAAGGCACAGAGTAGCAGAATGGATTAAAAAAGAAAATCCAACTGTATGCTGCCTACAGGAAACTCATCTAAGTAACAAAGATAAAAACAAATTCAAAGTGAAAGGCTGGAAAACAATACTCCAAGCAAATAACATCCAAAAAAAAGCAGGTGTAGCAATACTCATATCGGATAATGCTGACTACAAGACAGGAAAAGTACTCAGAGACAAAAATGGCCATTTCATAATGGCTAAGGGGACACTGAATCAAGAAGACATAACAATTCTTAATATATATGCACCAAACCAAGGAGCATCAAAATATATAAGACAGCTACTTATTGATCTTAAAACAAAAACTGACAAAAATACAATCATACTTGGAAACCTCAATACACCACTGACAGCTCTAGATCAGTCATCCAAACAGAGAATCAACAAAGATGTAGTGGCCTTAAACAAAACACTAGAGCACCTGGATATGATAGACATCTACAGGACATTTCGTCCCAAAGTGACTGAGTATACATTTTTCTCCAGTGTACATGGATCATTCTCAAGAATTGACCATATGTTGGGCCACAAAAACAACATCAGCAAATTCAGAAAAATTGAAGTTGTACCAAGCATATTTTCTGATCATAAAGCCTTGAAACTAGAATTCAACTGCAAAAAAGAGGAAAAAAATCCCACAAAAATATGGAAACTAAACAACATACTTTTAAAAAATGAATGGGTCAAAGAAGAAATAAGTGCAGAGATCGAAAGATATATACAGACTAATGAAAATGACAATACGACATATCAGAATCTATGGGATGCAGCTAAAGCAGTGATAAGAGGGAAGTTCATATCACTTCAGGCATATATGAACAAACAAGAGAGAGCCCAAGTGAACCACTTAACTACCCACCTTAAGGAACTAGAAAAAGAAGAACAAAGACAACCCAAAACCAGCCGAAAAAAGGAGATAATAAAAATCAGAGCAGAAATAAATGAATTAGAGAACAGAAAAACTATAGAAAAAATTAATAGAACAAGGAGCTGGTTCTTTGAAAAGATCAACAAAATTGACAAACCCTTGGCAAGACTTACCAAGGAAAAAAGAGAAAGAACTCATATAAACAAAATCCAAAATGAAAGAGGAGAAATCATACAGAAATCGTAGATATACAAATAATTATTGAAGAGTACTATGAAAAACTTTATGCCACTAAATTCAACAACCTAGAAGAAATGGATAAATTCCTAGAACAATACAACCTTCCTAGACTGAGTCAAGAAGAAGCAGAAAGCCTAAACAGACCTATCAGTAGAGAAGAAATAGAAAAAACCATTAAAAACCTCCCCAAAAATAAAAGTCCAGGCCCTGACGGCTATACCAGCGAATTTTATCAAACATTCAAAGACTTGGTTCCTATTCTACTCAAAGTCTTCCAAAAAATTGAAGAAGAAGCAATACTTCCAAACACATTTTATGAGGCCAACATAACCCTCATACCAAAACCAGGCAAGGAGGGCACAAAAAAAGAAAACTACAGACCAATATCTCTAATGAATACAGATGCTAAAATACTAAACAAAATACTAGCAAATCGAATACAACAACATATTAAAAAAATAATATATCATGATCAAGTGGGATTCATCCCAGAATCTCAAGGATGGTTCAACATACGTAAAACGGTTAACGTAATACACCATATCAACAAAACAAAGAACAAAAACCACATGATCTTATCAATAGATGCAGAAAAGGCTTTTGATAAAATACAACACAACTTTATGTTTAAGACTCTCAACAAAATGGGTATAGAAGGAAAATATCTCAACATGATAAAGGCCATATATGATAAACCATCAGCCAACATCATATTAAATGGCACTAAACTGAAGGCTTTTCCCCTTAAATCAGGAACAAGACAGGGTTGTCCACTCTCTTCACTCTTATTTAATGTGGTACTAGAGGTTCTAGCCAGAGCAATCAGACAAGACAAAGAAATAAAAGGCATCCATATCGGAAAAGAAGAAGTAAAGGTATCACTTTTTGCAGATGATATGATCCTATACATCGAAAACCCCAAAGAATCCACAAAAAGACTACTAGAAACAATAAGCCAATACAGTAAGGTCGCAGGATACAAAATTAACATACAGAAGTCAATAGCCTTTCTATATGCCAACAATGAAACAAATGAGAACGAACTCAAAAGAATAATCCCCTTCACGATTGCAACAAAAAAAATAAAATACTTAGGAATAAACATAACAAAGAATGTAAAGGACTTATATAATGAAAACTATAAACCATTGTTAAGGGAAATCAAAAAAGATATAATGAGATGGAAGAATATACCTTGTTCTTGGTTAGGAAGAATAAATATAATCAAGATGGCTATATTACCCAAAGCAATATACAAATTTAATGCAATTCCCATCAAAATTACAATGACATTTTTTAAAGAAATAGAGAAAAAAAATCATCAGATTTATATGGAACTATAAAAAAACCCCGAATAGCCAAACAATCCTAAAGAAAAAGAATGAAGCTGGGGGCATTACAATACCTGACTTCAAACTCTATTATAGGGCCATGACAATCAAAACGGCATGGTATTGGCAGAAAAATAGACACTCAGATGAATGGAACAGAATAGAAAGTCCAGAAATAAAACCACATATATATAGTCAAATAAATTTTGATAAAGGGGCCAACAACACACAATGGAGAAAAGAAAGCCTCTTCAATAAATGATGCTGGGAAAACTGGAAAGCCACATGCAAAAGAATGAAACTGGATTACAGTCTCTCCCCCTGTACAAAAATTAACTCAAAATGGATCAAAGATCTAAACATAAGACCTGAAACAATTAAGTACATAGAAGAAGATGTAGGTACTCAACTCATGGACCTGGGTTTTAAAGAGCATTTTATGAATTTGACTCCACAGGCAAGAGAAGTGAAAGCAAAAATTAATGAATGGGACTACATCAGACTAAGAAGTTTTTGCTCATCAAGTGAAACTGATAACAAAATAAACAGACAGCCAACTAAATGGGAAATGATATTTTCAAACAACAGCTCAGATAAGGGCCTAATATCCAAAATATACAAAGAACTCATAAAACTCAACAACAAACAAACAAACAATCCAATAGAAAATGGGAAGAGGATATGAACAGACACTTCTCCCAGGAACAAATACAAATGGCCAACAGATATATGATAAGATGCTCATCTTCTTTAGCTATTAGAGAAATGCAAATCAAAACGGCAATGAGATACCACCTCACACCTGTTCGATTAGCTATTATTAGCACGACAGGTAATAGCAAATGTTGGAGAGGCTGTGGAGAAAAAGGAACCCTGATACACTGTTGGTGGGAATGTAAAGTAGTACAACCATTATGGAAGAAAGTATGGTGGTTCCTCAAAAAACTGAAAATAGAACTACCTTATGACCCAGCAATCCCTCTATTGGGTATATACCCCAAAAACTCAGAAACATTGATACGTAAAGACACATGCAGCCCAATGTTTATTGCAGCATAGTTCACAGTGGCCAGGACATGGAAACAACCAAAACGCCCGTCAATAGATGACTGGATAAAGATGTGGCATATATACACTATGGAATACTACTCAGCCATAAGAAATGATGACATCAGAACATTTACAGCAAAATGGTGGGATCTTGATAACATGATACGAAGCGAAATAAGTAAATCAGAAAAAAACAGGAACTGCATTATTCCATACGTAGGTGGGACATAAAAGTGAAACTAAGAAACATTGATAAGAGTGTCGTGGTTACGGGGGGGAGGGGGGAATGGGAGAGGGAAAGGGGGAGGGGAAGGGGCACAAAGAAAACAAGATAGAAGGTGACAGAGGACAATCTGACTTTGGGTGATGGGTATGCAACATAATTGAACGACAAGATAACCTGGACTTGTTATCTTTGAATATATGTATCCTGATTTATTGATGTCACCCCATTAAAAAATAAAATTATTATAAAAAGAAAAGAAAAGAAAAGGAGATCTTATTGGGAAAAAAAGGATATTTCCAATTGTTTCCAAATACCTGAATGTTTGCTATTATATAAATTTGAACAACTTGTTTCATTCTTATTTTGCATTAAGATACATTAAGTGTGTGGAGATGTAACTTGGCAATTCTGTTCAGGTAATGATTTTGTAAAATGTTTTTATCTTTCAGAAAGAAAAAGGAATGAAATTTCATTTATATTACCCATGTGATACAGGAACTGTGCTTGGTGCTCAACTATTATTACCTCTTGTACTTGTTGATAAATCTGTGTGCAGGCTGATTTAATCAGAAATATCCCCTCCAAGTTTATCAAATAGTATAAATAAATTTTCAGTGTATTTTTTAGTAAATAATTAAATATTTTTGTAAAGTACAGGCACTGATATACTGGCAACCTGACTCGGGGGGAGGGGTAGAGCTCTGATTTTTAGTGTTTGCCCCTTTCTGTGGTGTAAATTCTCCCACAACTGTGAGAATTTCAGGCTTTGTTTTAACACTAGTTAACACAATTACTGAATGTTTAACATTTGGCTCTTGTGAGTAGGTATGAGCCAACCCCACAAAAACCTCTCTACGTATACTGTCCTTCATGCTGGGCCCAACCAGAATCCCTACAGTGACGGGGCAGAGGTTACTTCTGTCATGTTCTTGCTTTCCCATTTATTACCTGTTTTGGGTCCATTTGACTAGAGTCTTTTGATTGCCTATGTATTTAGACAATCTCCACTGGTCATTATGTCACAAAAGATTTTATTGTGCTAACTGCCAAGTGAGCCCCAAACAGTAGGGTGTAACAGAAAGGTCACCGACCCACAGTCATCAGGTTGGATTCAGCCTTCAGAATTTTGTTTTACTAGCCAAAAGTTTTCTGAAATATTGAATACATAAGTGGAACCTACAAATTAAGATATTTCACATAAAAAATATAACTTCTCAGTTTGTCTTACAAAGTTTGAAGATCTGACAACACTATGAACATATCCACATGTGGCAGCATCATCCTGGGGCCAAATGGATGCTACCTCCTTTAAATGGAGAATATACTGTCTGCTTTGCCAAAGCGTCCTCCACTCCAGTGTCTCACACCTCACACCCCAGCCAATTTTACTCATTTCTATTACCAGCCTGGCCCTGAAAGATTTTGAATTGGGAACTGTACCATAATGTGTTTATTTTAAAAAATAAAAAGAAGAAGGAAGAAGAAGAAGAAGAAGAAGAAGAAGAAGAAGAAGAAGAAGAAGAAGAAGAAGAAGAAGAAGAAGAAAAAAAGAAAGAGAGAAAGAAAGGAGGAAAGAAAGAAAGAAAGAAAGAAAGAAAGAAAGAAAGAAAGAAAGAAAGAAAGAAAGAAAGAAAGAAAGAAGGAAAGGAAGGAAGGAAGGAAGGAAGGAAGGAAGGAAGGAAGGAAAGAAGAAAGAAAGAAAGAAAAGAAGGAAGGAAGGAAGGAAGGAAGGAAGGAAGGAAGGAAGGAAGGAAGGAAGGAAGGAAGGAAGGAAGGAAGGAAGGAAGGAAGGAAGGAAAGAAGAAGAAAGAAAGAAAGAAAGAAAGAAAGAAAGAAAGAAATAGAAATAAATAAATAAAGAAAGAAAGAAAGAAAGAAAGAAAGAAAGAAAGAGAAGGAAGGAACGAAGGAAGGAAAGAAAGAAAGAAAGAAAGAAAGAAAGAAAGAAAGAAAGAAAGAAAGAAAGAAAGAAAGAAAGAAAGAAAGAAAGAAAGAAAGAAAGAAAGCTTTGAAGTTAGACAAACCTGGGAAGTAATCCAGCCTCTGTCACTGACTAATGCACGAGCATAGGCAAATGACAAAACTGGCTCAATGTGTTCTTTTTCTGAAAAACGGAAATAGAAATGAAATGCATCTTACAGGGTTGTAACAAGGACTAAACATGATAGCTACACAAACACCTGGCGCAGCACCCACCACAGAGGAGAGGCTCTATCGCTGCCAGTCCTCCCCTCATCTTCCCCCATGCTCCACTCAGTTTATGTTCCTCCCAATGCTGTTCATATCACTTTTACTGATCTTAGTTTCTCTTATGCTGTGTTCATTGCATTGAGCTCACTCTCACACATAGCTTCTTTCTTTCTTTTTCTTTACCATTGCCTTTTTGCCAAGTTGTATTTTCTTTTTATAAGTGCTGCCTGTCTTATAAATGTCAATTAACTCCATGATCTCATTGATCTCTGGCTATGCCAGTCATTCAGACTGTGCAGGCCACAAGTACATCTGCTAGACCAAACCTTGTCTCAGGTGTTTATGCGCAGTGAAAGAAATAAGAAGATGGTCTAGTGGTTTAGGTTACAAACAACTATTTAAAAATTTTTTTTTAATTTTATTTAGAAAACTAATTTTAACATGGTGACATTGATCAATGAGAGTACCTAGATTTCAGGTAAACATTCTATAGCATTTGAACTATTGATTATGTTTTCTACCCATCACCTAAAGTCAAATTATTTTCTGTCACATTATATTTATACCTCTTTATAAACTTCTCCCCACACCCCCCTCCACATCCTCCTCTGCATAGTAACCACTGCACTTTTATCTATGTCCATGAGTCTCAGTTTATTATCCCATGTATGTGTAAAATCATATAATTCTTAGCTTTTTCTGATTTACTTATTTTACTCAGTATAATGTTCTCAAGGACCATCCATGTTGTCATAAATGGCTCTATGTCATCATTTCTTATGGCTGAGTAGTATACCATTGTATATGTACCACATCTTCTTTATCCAATCCTCTATCAAGGGACACTTTGATTATTTCCATGTCTTGGCTACTGTGAATAATGCTACAATGAACATGGGTGTCTTAATATACCAATGTTTTGAAGTTTGGGGGGTAGATAACCAGTAGAGAGAATGCTGGGTCATGAAGTAGTTCTATTATTAATTTTTTGAGGTGCCACCATTCTTTCTTTCATAATGATTATTCTAACTGCATTCCCACCAGCAGTGAATGAGGGTTTCTTTTTCTCCACAGCCTCTCCATACTTGACTCATGTCTTGCTGATGATAGCCAATCTAACACATGTGAGGTGGTATATCATTGTATTTTTTATTTGCATTTCTCAAATAGCTAGTGAAAATAAACATCCCTTTCATATATCTGTTGGCCATTTGTATGCCCTCTTGGGAGAAGTGTCTGTTCAGATTCTCCTCCCATTTTTTAATTGGATTGTTTGCTTCTTTGTTGCTGAGCTTTGTGAGTTCTTTATATACATATATTTTGAATATTTACTCCGTATGGGAGATGTTGTTTGAAAATATCATCTCCCATTTAGTTGGCTGCCTATTTGTTTTGTTATCAGTTTCTTTCGCAATGCAGAAACTTTTTAGTTTGATATAGTTTCATTCATTTATTTTAACCTTTACTTCCCTTTTCCTTTGGGGTCAAATTCATAAATTTTTCTCTACAGCCAAGGTCAATGAGCTTAGTACCTATGTTTTCTCCTATGTAATTTATTGTTTCAGATCTTATATCTAGGTCTTTTATCCACTTTGAATTAATTTTTGTGCAGGAAGACAAACTATAGTCAAGTTTCATTCTTTTTCATGTGGCTTTCCAATTTTCCCAGCACCATTTATTGAAGAGGCTTTCTTTTCTCCATTGTGTGTTTTTGGCTTCTTTGCTGAAGATGATTTGTCCATATATATGTGGTTTTATTTCTGGGTTCTTGATTCTGTTCCATTGATCTGTATGTCTGTTTTTCTACCAGTATCATGCTGTTTTGATTATTGTGGTTCTATAGTATAATTTGAAGTCAGGTAGTGTGATACCTCCAGCTTCATTCTTTTTCCTCAGGATTGCTTTGGCTATTTGGGGCTTTTTATAGTTCCATACAAACTTGGTAATTTTTTGTTCTATTTCTTTAAAAAGTGACATTGGGATTTTTATGGGGATTGCATTAAGTTTGTATATTGCTTGGGTAATATGGCCTTTTTACATTGAGTCTTCCAATCCATGAACATGAAATATATTTCCATTTCATTGTGTCTTTTTCAATTTCTTTCAATAATGTTTTGTAGTTTTCAGTATATAGGCCCTTCAAACCTTTTTTAAGTTTATTCTTAATTTTTTTAATTTTCTTTGTTGCAATTGTGAATGGAATTGTTTTCTCAAGTTTATTTTCCAATGTTTTATTGTTGGTATATAGAAAAGCAGTAAAATTTTATATATTGATTTTGTAACCTGTGACTTTACTGTTTTTAATAGTTACTGTTTTAAAACAATAGTCTATTGCTTTACTGTTTTAAAACAATAGTCTATTGCTTTATTCTAATAGTTTTTGGGTGGAATCTTTTGCGTTTCTAAATATAAGAACCTGTCATATGCAAAAAGTAATACCGTTACTTCTTCTTTCCTAATATGGATGCCTTTTATTTCTTTCTCTTGCCTTATTGCTGTGGCTAAGAATTCCAAAACTATGTTGAATAAAAAAGGAAAGAATGGGAAATTTTGTCTTGTTACTGATTTTAGAGGAAAAGCCTCATTTTTTCACCATTTAGTTTGATATTAGCTGATAATTTGTCATATATGGCCTTTAATATGTTGAGGTACTTTTCGTCTATTCCAATTTTATTGAGTGTTTTAAATATAAGGGATAATGTATCTTATCAAATGCCTTTTCTGCATCTATTGATAAGATCATATGATTTTTTTTCTTTGTTTTGTTGATGTGGTGTATTATGTAGATCAATTTCCATAGGTTGAACCATCCTTGTGCTCCTGAAATGAATCCCAATTGGTCGTGATGTATTACTTTATTAGTGTGTTGTTGTATTTGATCTGCTAGTATTTTGTTGAGAATTTCTGTATCTGTATTCATTAAAAATATTGATCTATACTTCTCTTTTTGTGTGTGCTGTCCTTGTCAGGTTTTGGTATGAGGGTTATGTTGGCCTCAGAAAAATGTGTTAGGGAGCACTGCGTCTTCTTCTAGTTTTTGGAAGATTTTGAGAAGGATAGGTACCAAATCTTCTTTGAATGTTTGGTAGAATTCACCAGAGTAGCCATCTGGTCCTGGACTTTAGTTTTTTAGGAGGGTTTTAATAGTTGTTTCTATTTCCTCCCTGTTTTAGGTCTATTTATGTTTTTCACTTCTTTGTGATTCAGACTAGAAAGATTGTATAGTTTTAGAAATTTATCCATTTTCTCTAGATTGATGAATTTGGTGGCATATAATCGTTCATAATATTTTACAATGATCCTTTGTAAATCTATGATTTCTGTGGTAATACTTCCTTTTCATATTGAATTTTGTTTATATGTGTCCTTTTTTCCTTAGTAATTCTAGCGAGTGATTTGTCAATTTTATTGGTCTTTTCAAAGAACCTGCTCTTTGTTGTATTAATTTTGTATAGTTTTTTTCTTCTCTATTTCATTTAGTTATGCTATAATTTTTACTATTTTTTTTCTACTTCTGACTTTGGGTTGCCTTTGTTCTTCTTTTTCTAGTTCTTTAAGGTGTGATGTGAGGTCATTTACTTGGATCTCTCTTATTTCCTGTAATTATATAAACTTCCATCTTATTACTGCTTTTGTTGCTTCCTAAAAATTTTGTTTTGTCATGTTATCATTTTCATTTCTCTGTATATGTCTTTTGATCTCTGTTTTTATTTCTTCTTTGACTCATTCATTTTTTAGAAGTATGTTGTTTAATTTCCATACTTTTGTGTTTTTCTTTACTTCCTTTTTACAGTTCAATTCTAATTTCAAAGCATTATGGTCAGAAAATACACTTGGTATAATTTCAATCTTCCTGAGTTTGTTGATGTTAGTTTTCTGGCCAACATATAGTCTATCCTTGAGAATGTTTCATGCACACTGGAGAAAAATATTGTGATAAAATGTCCTGTAAATGTTTATTATGTCCATTTGATCCAGTGTGTCATATAAGGGCAATATTCTTTATTGATTTTCTGTTTAAATGATCTATCTTAAGCTATCAATGGTGTATCGAAATCTCCAAGTATGATTGTGTTTTTATCTGCTATTTTTGGATAATTTAGTAAATGTCATATATTCTGGTGCTCCCTGGTTTGGTGCATATGTATTAAGAGGTGTTATGTGTTCTTGATACAATGTCCCCTTTATCATTATGAAATGTCCATCTTTGTCTCTGGTTACCTTTCTTGTCTTGAAGTCAGCACTGTCAGCTATACCTGCTTTCCTTTGGATATTTTTTGCTTAGTGAATCATTTTACAACCTTCACTTTGAATCAACTTTTTTCCTTTCAACTCAGATGTGTCTCTTAAAGGCAGCATATGGTTGGGTTTTGCTTTTTGATCCATTCTGCTATTCTGTGCCTCTTTATTGGTGAGTTCAGTTCATTTACATTTAGGGTAATTATTGACACTTGAAGATTTCCTATAGCCATTTTATGTTTTGTTCTCTGGTAGCTCTGTGTCTTATTTGGTTCTTCTCTTTTTTGTTTGTCAGTTGTTTTTGTTTAGTGATATTCCATACTTCTTTCTCCAGTTTCTTCTTATTTTCAGCTGTGTGTTTCATTAGTGGCTATTTCGTGGGTGGTTACCATTAGGTTATTAAAAGAAAAATGCTCCCATGTACAAGAGACCTCTGTCTTATGTGTGCTTTTGCACTCCATTCTCTTTTGCTACTGTAGCTCTTTATCCTCTCCCCTTTTATGTTATTGTTCTCACAGATTATCCTTGTTTTTATTGTGACTTAGTTGGAGCTTTCACTTGTATTTTTGATTTGTTTTGTTCTTTGTATCTGGTCAAATAAGCCCCTTGAATATTTCCTACAGTGAGAGTTTTCAGGTAGTAAATTCCCTCAGTCTTTGTATGTCTGTAAAAGTTTTTATTTCTCCTTCATATTTGAAGGATAACTTGGATGGATATAGTATTCTCAGCTGGTAATTCTTTTTTTTCAGTATTTTGAATGTTGGGATCCACTCTCTTTTGGCTTGTTGAGCTTCTGCTGAGAAGTCTGATAAGCTTTTTTAAAATATGTTACATTCTTCCTTTCCCTAGCTGCCTTGAGTATCTTTTCTTTGTCATTGATTTGTGACAATTTTATCATGATGTGCCTTGAAGTAGGTCTTTTTGGGCTGCAGTAACTTGACTTTTGTTTGGTTCTTAGAAATGAAACTCTAACTCTTTCCATAGGCTTGAGAAGTTCTCATTAATTATTTGTTTGAATAAGCTCATTCTCTTCTCCCTCTCTTCTTCTTCTGATATACTCATTATTCTTTATTCTTATATAGTTCTTTATGATGGAGTCTGACAATTCTTAGAGGGCTCTCTGAGTTATTTTAATTTGTGAGTCTCTCTTTTCTTATCTCTGCAGCATCTCTAGTTGCCTTTCTTCAATGTCACTGATTCTTTCCTCTATCTGGCTTGTTCTACTAGCTAAACTTGCTACTTCAGTCTTCAATTTATGTATTGCATTCTTCATCTCTGTTTTGAAAGTTTCAATCTCCTTGGTGAGGTATTTGTTTAATTCATTAATTTGTTTTCTGAGTTCATTAAGTTGCCTATTGGTATCTTCTCACATCTCATTGAGTATTTTCAGAAAATCAGTTTTGAATTCTCTACCATTTACTTCCAACACTTTTATGTGATTGAGATTTTTTTCTGGAGATTTTTTATTTTCTTTCTGAACTACATCTCGGTCTTGTGCAGCCATGGTATTTAATTTTTTCTTTGTCATGGCATTTAAGAGTGATATTGTTAAGAACTCTAAAAAAGGATAACAACTAAAGAAATAAAAAAATTACAATGAAAAATACAGTAAAAATTTATAAAATTATGACAAGAAGAGAAACCACTGGAAAAATATCAGAAGCAAACAAAAAATAAAAAATAAAACATCACAAAGAAGAAGAATAAAAGAATATAAATTTAAAGAAGATGAAATTCTAAAGAGAAAAAGCAAAAAGGAAGAAAAGAAAATAGGCAGTTTAGTTTCAAGAGGTTTCTTCCAGTAGGCATGCTATATTACAACTTTTAGCTCTGTGAAATTCCTGGGCTGTCCACTGCTGAAATGTTGCTTCTGAGTGCAGGCTGCAGGCAGACCTCGGGGACACTGGTTATGACCTCATGCTCTGGCTGGTTTGGTTTATCTCCCTCTGTGACCCTGTGTTTCACCACTCCTCCTGGCAGAAAGAAACACAATCACTCCATATTCCCCTGTTCATACCTCTTAGACAAAACCCAGAGAGCCTGAGCTTCCCTCCTCCTGGTAGTTCAGCAGAGAAAAAAATACCCAGCCACTCCAGATTTGTCTCCTCTCCTCTCCAAAGCCCACTGGCAATTTGTTTTATCTTCCACCCCCTTTTTCACCTTGTTCCACTTTAGTCCATTCAGTATGTGGATCTTTCAGGCCTGCCTGCAAGCCCAGCTGGGGTTTCTTTGCCGTGTTATAGTTGTTCTATTTGTTGAAATTTTAAGGGGAGAGATCAGGTGTACCTCTCACGTTGCCATTACTCTGATGTCATCTTACAGGTTTCACTTTAAATACCTCACTGAAGTTGGGGGCAATGTGACTTTGCCCTTAATGTTGCCTTTTTTTTTAAATTTGAAGCTTTTCTCCTACCCTGATATTGGATGAGATTTTAAAAAATGCCAAAAATCTAACTTACAAACCAGCTGCTAATTATATTCACTTTTCTGATGTTGTTACAGAGGGTATTTTATCATTTATACTCTGATAACCTCTTCCTTCATAGTACATATGTGCTACTGACCATCTAAACTTAATTTTTATTTTTGTTAATAATAATATATTTCTTTCTCTTCTTTACCACCATTACCTAGTAATTATCCAGATGTGTTGATTCCATCTCCATAATATGATTTGAGTCTATGGCTTTGTATATTCACTAGCACCCACCCAATTCTGAACCACTCAAATGTCTTTCACAAAATCTGTAATAGCTGCATAGCTGCTCTATCCACATATACTTTGACCCACATTAATCTAGTCTCTATCCAGTAGATAGACTAATCACTAAGTTATCAAGTCTGATACAGTTAGTCCCCTCTTTGAAATACTTTAAGAGATTCATTGACCTTAGAATAAATCTTAAATTCTGTGACATAATACTGTAAAATGAACCAGTAGTACAACAAAGAATAAGGCAGACATAGACCCAATTTTCAAGGAGTTTAAAATCTAGTGGCAGACAGAGACAGCTGAATAATATAAACATGTACCTCTAAAAATATGACTTTTGTAAGTTCTGTGAAAGAATTTTCATGAATATATATTGGAATTAACTTATAGTTATTATTTATATATACTATATATTATTTATATATTGAAGATTCTGGGAATAAAGGAGCCAAAGTACAAAGCTTTAATATATGATAGTTTGATACAATAAAAAAAATGTTTTCAGGGTGCTCATTGAATTTTTGTAAAAATCCTTTATTCTTTTGCTAATATTTATTTACCACTATGTACTAGGCATGAGGTGAGAAAATGATTTACAGAAAAAAATACAAAAAGTGAGACATTAAAATCATAATAAGAAAATAGGTTAAATTACAATTAAAGTAATTACTGTAAAGACGGTTGAAGTTGGTGTGATGGATATGACAGAGACCAAGATTATGGGTAAGGAGATAGTTAGGCAAAGCCCTAAATAATGAACAGGACTTAAAGAAGAGATGAAAAATAAGAAGTAAATACACAGTATAAAACTAAGGTATCTAGCCCTGGCCGGTTTGCTCAGTGGTAGAGCGTCGGCCTGGCGTGCAGGAGTCCCAGGTTCGATTCCCGGCCAGGGCACACAGGAGAAGCGCCCATCTACTTCTCCACCCCTCCCCCTCTCCTTCCTCTCTGTCTCTCTCTTCCCTTCCCGCAGCCGAGACTCCATTGGAGCAAAGATGGCCCGGGCGCTGGGGATGGCTCCTTGGCCTCTGCCCCAGGCGCTGGAGTGGCTCTGGTCCAACAGGGCGACGCCCCGGAGGGGCAGAGCATCGCCCCCTGTGGGCAGAGCGTCGCCCCCTGGTGGGCGTGCCAGGTGGATCCTGGTTGGGCGTATGTAGGAGTCTGTCTGTCTCTCCCCGTTTCCAGCTTCAGAAAAATACAAAAAAACAACAACAACAACAAAAAAAACAAAAACAAACAAACAAAAAAACACTAAGGTATCTAGAGAGTTAAAATGAATTGAGATTAGAAAACTAGAATATGGATAGATTTTGTGAGCAAATTATTCCCATTTTACTGAGAAACTGAGGCTGAGGAAAATTAATAACCTACCCATAGTCACTTACCTATAAAACTACTACTCAAAGATTTGAACCAAAGGCTGTCTTACTTTAAAATCTACTCTCTGAACTATAATCTTATGATATGCCCTCATGCTCTCTCCACAAAACAGAAGCATGTATTCAAGCCAAGAATCCTACATTGATTCTGTTATACAGTTAAAAGAGCATGTTCTTATTACTTTTAATAACTAAACAGAATTTTAATTATAAAATAGTTTCACATATTAAAAGCTACAGTGCAACTGAAAAGCAATGATCCACATGATAGAATGTGAGGATTTGTTAGTTGCAAGATTAATTTTATTGATTTAAAAATCCAAAGCACTTAATTACTTGAATCTTATAATCTAGCATCTCAATTGACCCAACTAGTTGGAAGATGGCCTGATTTCCACTCCTTTTTGAAATCTAGATGGAAAGTTTTTCAAATGTTCTTTTTGTTGTTGTTATTTTGTTTTGTACTGATTATGGTACACCTGAAACCAATGTAATTTTAGTAAACCAATGTCACCTCAATAAATTCAGTTAAAAAATAAAATAAAATAAAACTTTATTATGACATTATGTCTCTGAGGGCCATGTCTCTGTATCTTAGCATAGCTCAATAGAAAGAGGGAGAGAGATGCAATTTATAGTTAATTGAATGTCTTCTTCCTGGAAGAATAGGTGTTTCAATGATCTAGGTAGAACAACTTCCAAATCAATCTGGACCACTATTTTATTGAACTTTCATCTAAGGATTTGACAGATTAGGAAAGGGATTCATATCCTGCTTACTTTTATGTGCTTCTATTGCCTATCAACATCATACCTAGTGGTTATCTGATATATAAATGAAGCCTAAGACCACTAGTATAAACCCAAGGTCAATTGGGCTTGGCTAGAGCTCTCCAGTGGGGTCAGTGGCTTGGCTAGAGCTCTCCAGTCAAGGCACACATTAGAAAGCAATCAATGAACACCTAAGGTGCCACAAAAAAGAATTGATGATTCTTATCTCTCTCCCTTCCCGTCTGTCCCAGTCTGTCCATCTATCTCTCACACTTAAAAAAAAAGAGAATCAATTACTCTTCAGAAAACTCGGTTAGAAAATTCTTCCTTTTGCCTGACTTGTGATGTCACACCGGATAAAACATCAATCTGGAACACTGAGCTTGCAGGTTTGAAACCCTGGGCTTGCCTGGTCCAGGCACATATGGGAGTTCATGCTCCCAGTGCCTTTCCCCTTCTTTCTTACTCTCTCTCTCTCTCTTTCTCCCTCTCTCATCTCTCTCCAAAAAATAAATAAAACATTCTAAAAAAAAGAAAGAAAGAAAATTCTTCTTCTTTTCAAACCAGTCTTTTTCTGTGGCTCCCAGTCATTGGTCCCAACTGTCCTATTTAACGCACGCAGAGAAAGGCTGGTTCCTCTTCAATATAGTTGTATTATTGGACATTATTATGTATCTGTTAAAATGTCTCTTTATTAAGAATTTAAAACCAAAACACTCTTATGTTACATTTGAGTTTGCTTCCAAATGGTCAATGTAAATGAGGCTGTGAGTAGCTGTTGGTATAATGTTCTCTAGGTCTTCCACAGCTATTTACTCCAGTTGTTATCATTTAATTCTCTCTCCATATTTCTCTCTAAGCTGACCATTCAGTTCCTACAAGCAATCATCATAGGAAATATAGCTGATATTTGAACATTGCTGGGGTTAGGGTATTGACTTCCATGCAGTCTAAAACCCATGTATAACTTTTGACACCCCCAAAACTTACCTATAGTCACTTCTCAGTATCTGCAGGTACTGATCCCACCAGGACCCCTGAGGATACCAAACCCACAGATGCTCAAGTTTCCCATATAAAATGATATGGATTAATATTTACAGTTGGCCTTCCATATCCATGGATACCCAACCTTAGATTGAAAATACTGTTTTCCATATGCAGTTGGTTGCATCTGTGGACACAGAACTCAGGGATGTGGAGGACTTACTGCATATTTAGTAAGGAAAATCCACATATAAGTGGACCTACGCAGTTCAGACTGTGCTGTTCAAGGGTCAACTGTAGTTATAACTTTTCTGAGCACATTCCCAATTTATTTGCATTTCTTTATAGATAATGGTTCAATGTGAAGTCAGTAGTTATTATGTATATTTTTCTAAGCTCTTTTAATTATAAAATTTGAAAAGAAACTTGCTTAAATTAAAAAGAATGTATCGGTTCAAATAAGTGGCAAGATCAAGGGAAAATCTTTCTTCAGGCCTGATTCAAGGCTGCTAATCATGCCGTCAGGAACCTATACATTACACTTGACCCTGTTTTGGCTTTATTCTCTGGTAGCAGCTCTCCTACATTCTACCAGAAAAGTGAAACAGTGGCAAAAGAGCACTCATTTTCTAGTTCTAGCACAATTCTGGGACTGACATTGACTTCCTGGATTACACATATCTACTTTTAACCTGCACATTATGTCTTTAGATTATTCTATTCTCTTTGTCAAGGATATGGATATGTGTCCATTTCAGAAGCCCACATCAGTCACAATCAAACAATATGAATTATAAAAAATAATAATGAGTTCTCTTATATCATAAAAAGGAAGGCTGGACAGGTGAAAATGCTGATCTCCATTACACCATCAGAAGAGCCTTGGTGACCCCTCTTCTTTGCCCTGTGATCAGACAGAGAAAGTAAATTAGCTTTTGAAGTACCTAAAATATGGCCTTTCAGTGGTGAATGGTCACTTTAATTTAGTAGAATACTAGGGTGAATTTATCCAAAACGTGTATCTTTTTGATTCACCAACATATACCCTGCACTTAGCACAGTGCTTTGGCCATGGGAGATATTTAGGACACATTTGTTAATTTGTTATTGAAATTTTAAGTAAATATAACCATATAACACCACAAAATGTATAATTTGTTTTCAAATATAAACAATAGAATTAAGACCCAAATATAAATTGTGAGTCTAAATATACATCAACAAATAGACTTTGTGGAGGAAAGTGCAATTAAATGTGTAAAAATATTATATAGATTTGGCCCTGGCCGGTTGGCTCAGTGGTAGAGCGTTGGCCTGGCGTGCAGAAGTCCTGGGTTCGATTCCCGGCCAGGGCACACAGGAGAAGCGCCCATCTGCTTCTCCACCCCTCCCCCTCTCCTTCCTCTCTGTCTCTCTCTTCCCCTCCCGCAGCCGAGGCTCCATTGGAGCAAAAGATGGCCCGGGCGCTGGGGATGGCTCCTTGGCCTCTGCCCCAGGCGTTGGAGTGGCTCTGGTCGCAACAGGGCGACACCCTGGAGGGGCTGAGCGTCGCCCCCTGGTGGGCATAGCATCGCCCCCTGGTGAGCGTGCCGGGTGGATCCCGGTCGGGCACATGCGGGAGTCTGTCTGACTGTCTCTCCCTGTTTCCAGCTTCAGAAAAATACAAAAAAATATATATATTATATAGATTTATTTATTTAAAGGTGAGGGAGATATAAGAAGGTGTGGGGGGAAATAAAAAGAAAATTATATGCAGGATCATGGAAAAACAGGGAAGGAAAGTGTGTATTAGTAAAATTTCTTAACTGGGAATACATTTAATTATTAAAACTGAAAGCAGAGTAAATATTCTGTTTACTTTGATTTAACACTTTCCCCCTTTTAACTCAAACTAGAAGATGAAAATAGACAAGTTCATTGAAATTTTCTAAGCAGTCAGTTTTGCTTCTTGATCACAGCATAGATTTTTCATGGGTTCATGACAAGGCAGGGAATTTGTTGATTCAATGAAAACGATCTTCACAGGTTTTAAAAATTAATGATAGCTTTCCCTCCAATATTATTAAAGTTTATGAAATTCATTTGCAAAATGAAAGTTGAAGTAATACTTTCCATTATGTCTAAGAAAATAGAAAAATAAAAAATGAGAAAGTCATCAATAATCATTTTAAAATGTATACTTTGAACCATACACATTACATTCTAGTGACGGATACAAAAAACAAACAGTTGAGCAAACCAATAAGTATTTTAAAATGAAAGTCTCATGTAAAACACAGAAAAAGGAAATGCTACAGAGAATAATCGAGGGTGGTTAGGGTCAGTCTCTATGAGAAGGTAATATATTAAATAAGACAGAAGGTCTGAGGGGAGCCTTCCACACAAAGAACTGAAGGAAATGTACCCCAGGCAGAGAGAACAGCTCATGCAAAGGCTCCAAGGCCAAATGACATCTGCAAATTTAACGAACCATAAAAAGCCCTAATGTGGCACGTGATTAGAGGGTTTAATGTGCAAAATGGAAAGTTCAAATCATGTAGGACATTATAGGCTATAGAGTTTAATCTTAAGTACAAACAATAAGATGCATCAGAGGATTTAAAGTAGGGGACTGATGTGATTCAATTTGCATATATATTCTATAAAGAAATTGAAATAATCAAGTATATGTGCTATGGGAACCCAACTTCCCATAATTAAATAGTGACCCTAGTTCTCTCATACCCGTTGCCCAGCATAATGAAATATTTTAGCCATTGTAAAAAACTCTCTATATGCCACCAAACAGAAAATAAATAAGATCTACTTCTAGAAATGGTGGAGAGAATAATCTTAGACTTGTGAAGCAGGGTATATAGCTATAGATCTAGTAAGGAAAATGCCAAATAGAGTCTAAGTAAAACTCACTAGGAAGAAAACTAGCATTATATATTCAAGAGGAAATACTTTTTGAACACTTACTATAGGCAAGATAATATCGAAAGCACCTATTTCTATAAACATATCTAATTCTTGTGATGATTTACTGTGGACTTGGGTATTTTACACAGTTGAACTCTAATGAGATAGTTACCACTATTTTCCCTATTTACCAACCAAATAACAGAGGCCTAGAAATTGTACATACAAGGTCATAGAGCTGTCAAGGGGTTAGAGCTGAGATGCAAGGGAGTCCAGGAAGCCTGGCTGCAGAGCCGGCACTCTGAGACATACTCTCTTGTCCACAGGAGAGTGGCTTGCTTGGAGCACTTGAACGAATCAGTTTTGTGCACTTCTCTCATAGGCCAAGGAAGTGCACATATCACTTTCCTCTCATAAGCCAGTGCAATGATGTAGAAATTCACTTAAGTATGCAGGAAACTAACAATCTTAGTTAGAAAACTGGATCCCTTCAACATACCATGACGAACCTCTTAGTAATAAAATCTTCGTTTCTGGAGCCGCAGTAATAGGTCGCATCCTGATAAACACATATCAGTTATGAGACCTGACAAAGACTCACACCTCTACCAGACTTTAGTCAGGTTTCTCTGAGCCCCCTACTTACTTGACCAGGCCCCAACTTTTGCCTGCCAGCCCACTTTTATTCAAGAAGCTTACTAAATCAGTTTATCAAGCAATCTACTACCCTTGAAAGCTAATTATTGTGGTCTGCCTTTAGCAAGAATCTTGTTAAGCCATTTTAGCAAAAATCCCCTTACTCTTGATATCTAATCAAGTTCCACTTCATAAATTTCTGTCCACATACTGCTTTACTCTGCTTATTGACTATAAATTTCCAGCTGGTTTGTTTGTTTGTTTGTTTTTGTATGCAGAGCTGAGCTCAATTCTATATTGAAGAATCTTTCTCCTACTGGAGCAGTTTGAATAAAATCTATCTTGTTCTTTTTAACAACTGTCCAAAGAAAAAATTTTTGTTCACAGACTCTAACTTGCAGAAAGCTTCTGCTTACACCTATCCATTAAAAAAAAAAAAAAAAAAAAAAAAAGATTACGTGATAGTATCTAAAATATTTGCTTTGGCAAACATAATGAAACAATACTACATTATGGAACTATATAAAATATATTACAAACCATCCAAATAAGAAGTCTACAATGCAAAACTTTGTATGTTATATATTTAGCTAAAACATAACATATATTTAACCCCTACTATTCCCCCTGTACATGTAGATAAACCATTTAATGTTGGAGGAGACTAAAATATTTACATTAAATAGGACCAACTAAACAATCCTAAATATTTTAAATTGTATAAACATGTGTTCAAAAATAATTATTTTATATAATAGATGGATGGGAGAGCCCATAGTAGATAAACTTAGTTTAGCAACAAAATTTTAATGTTCAGAAATATCTATAAGGAACATTAACATGCCTCTTCCTCCCCACAGGGCCACTAAGAAGAGTAAAGCATCCCTCTGGAACAGTGTGATTGCTTACCATCTCCCAGTTCTTTTGTTAATTTTTAATGTCTAAAAATGCATTCTGATTTCAGAAAGTTATTAAAAGAGTAATTCATTGCAAATATTCAAACTATTATGAAATACATAAAATAGGGAACATCCTCCTTAATTGCATACCATGGAAATAACTACTGTTAACACTATCTGCATTATTTTCCAGGTCTTTTTCTCTCTCTTCATTTGTATTTTAATCTATACTGATATACTGTATGTGTATATCAAATATGAGTTTTTTCTAAGCATGTTGTTTTAATTTCTTTTTCACTTTACAACAGAGCAATATGAATTGTACATTTTCCTGTGGCCTATGGGTCTACCACAATCCATTTAAGAGCAGAGAAATCTGTTTTTAAACTAGCAACCATTTATAAAATCATATGACCATCATGGAAACTGAGTATTGCTCAAGATTTCACTAAATTTTTACTAATCTTTCTATTTAATAAGTTACCAAAGACCACGGGAAAAAAATAACTATAATGCCTACCAATTGGAAGAAGGAAAGCAAAATTCCAGCTGGAGTCACTCACTACTGCACAGGTCTAAAGGTAATATGACAACCCCAATTTAAAGGATTTTGATAAGGAAATACTCCACAGTCATGTAGCTGTGGAGCATAAAATGATTTTATAGCTAACGAAAAATATATTGCTCATAATAGAGTAGTATATTGAAAGCTAGCTTTAGGGAAGACAATTGTTAAAGAAAAATTCTGTCATCCCAGTCATGTGAGGGTTCTGAGGGTTATGGAAATAGAGTCTATCAGGATTGTAGCTCTGGAAATGGAGTGTAACAAGTCAAGTATCATGTCAATTTGGGGCAGGCCACTGGGAAGAAGTGTTCCTGGCATGGGTCAATGCTCCAGCCAAAATGAAAAAGAATATAAATAGATCCAATTAAAAGCAGTCCCCTTGTGAAGGTCACTTTGGCCTTAAAATAAGACAGGCAGGCAGATCTGCCTATCTTATGACTAAGGTTTGGGGGGAAAAAAATTGCTCTAGCCTTCGATAGCTTTTCAGTAGAATGAGTAACTAGAATGAAATGAATCGAATTAAGTTTCATATCACAAATAGATTACTTAAGGAAGCTCATGACAACTACTTGGATGTTGTAATTCAATTTCTGTTGCTAAAGTGTGACCTTAGGAAGTTAACTATTATTATAATTTATCATGGCTACACTTCCATAAGCATTGAGAACCAGAGAGCTCAAAGAATTGTAACTTGGGGAAAAGATCATTTGAGGGAAACAATTTTCATCTAAATTATAGTGGTAGAATACATTTAATGAATTTACAAAATGGGCATAAATTTTACAAATATTTATTTATTGAGCACTGTGTATTTAAAACCTTGTGCTAGGTACATTCATATAACTTTTCCCAATCTAACTGATGCAACAGTTATGTAAGAATAATATTATGAAGATTGTTGCTCAGAGTTAAGAAGTGACTTACCAGAAATCATTGTTAGCAAACAGAAGACCCATTTTGAACTTAAGCCTCTATACACCACTGCTATAAAATTGCTAAATGTTCTTCTTCTTTTAAGAAAAATGCATTCTGTACAACACACAATGTTTGGTCATACCCAGTGACAAATGTCACTTTTCTCACAACAGGATCCACCAATAAAAAGCCCACAGGGCTCCTCACAGGAAACCAGGACTTCAATCCTAAAACTGACCATATCTGTGTCATCAAAGCAGGTCAATTCAACTGGCTTTGATTTTCTACAAAATAAGTGAATTGGTAAAAACTACATGAGATTTTTATCTAACTCCACAATGCAATGAACATGAATTGTAATTAGTATCAATAATGTGAATTTTGATCCAGATTTGGTAAAATATTTTGAGAACCCACTGAATAGAAGATATCATGCTAATTGTTTTTCCCAAATTAGACATTTTATCATCTCAACAGTTTTACGAAGTAGATATTATTGTTTCTATTTTACATATTTAAGGTAAAAACAGAATGTCAGAGACTGTAGAAAAATAATCTTGTGGTGATTAGAAATGACATAAACCATGATTTATATTTAGATATTCTGACAACAAGTTCATTGTATATATCATGACCATCCAGCTGTCTCTTAGTCATGGTGGACGAATTTAATTTCTTTCTTCTCCATTACACCAATACTTCATCTCAGATCCACTTGAGTGGTTAAAATTCCAGGAAAACAATGTAGAAAAACCCAACAAGATCAGTTGTTTTGGAACGTTGCAGTAAAACTGAAATATATGACAATGACTGTAAGTAGCTGACAAGTATAATCAGCCTGAACCATTCAGAGTAAGAAAGTCTATTACTACATTTATATTCCTAAAACAAAAATCCAGAAATAGATTCTGGCTAAAGGAGAGAAAATGAGATGGCAGCATTTGCGGCCCTAGTGCTTGAGAGAGTTCTAAAGACAATTTTAATTTTATTTTTTATTCAGTTTCCAAGGTCTGTTCTTGCACAAGCTGTGGAAGAGACCACAGATACAGCCCCCTTTATTAGTGATGTTTTTCTTTGAAAATGCATCTGGAGGTCTACATTGTAGAGTTCTTTCTTTTTGCTGTTGTGCAAAAGACTTAAATCCTGTTGCTTTCCAGTTTTATTGAGATATAATTGACATAGAACATCAAATTAGTCCAAGATGTACACTATAATATGATATATGTATATATTGTAACATCATTACCACAATAAGTTTAGTTAACATCAATCACCTCACATAGTCACATTTTTTTTTCTTCTGATAAGAGAACTTTTAAGAGCTACTCTCTTAGCAACTTTCATATACGCAATATAGTATTGTCAGTTATAGTCATTTTCTCCAGAAGTTATTTATTTTATTACAGGAAGTTTGTATCTTTTGACCACATTCACCCATTTTCCCCACCACCCACCTCTATCTTCTGGCAACCACAAGTCTTTATATCTATGAGTTCAGGCTTTTTTAGATTTCACAAAAAAAAATCTGAGATCATATAGTACTTGTCTTTCTCTGTCTGATTTATTTCACTTAGCATAATGCCCTCAAGCTCCATCCATGTTATTACAAATGGCAGATTTTCTTCTTTCATGTAGCTGAATAATATTCCATTATTGATATATATCACATTTTCTTTATTCATTCATCAGTCAATGGCACTTAGGTTGTTTTGATGTCTTGGCTATTATATACTATATTATAAATAATTCTGCAACGAACATAGGGATGGAGATGTATCTTTGAGATAGCTGTTTGGTGTTTTTTGGGATATATAATGAGAAGTGGAATTGCTGAATCATATGTAACTGCTGACCTTTGTACAACATGAGAGCTAGAGTCACCAAACCCCCATGCAGTTGAAAATTCACATAGGTCTTTGAATCCCCAAAATCTTAAGTTGCACCTCTGTATCTGGGGGCTTTGGTTCCAGGACTCTCCCAAATATCAAAATTTGCAGATGCTCAAATACCCTATATAAAATGATATAGATCAATATATGCAATTAGCCTTTTGCATCCGCACACTCCCAACCATGTATCAAAAGCAGTGCAGGTATTTATTGAAAAAAAAATGACATATAAGTGGACACCATGCAGTTTAAACCTATATTATTCAAAGGTTTACTGTAGTTCTGTATTTAATTTTTTGAGAAACCTCCATAATCTTTTCTATAGTGGCTGCACCAATTTGCATTCTCACAAATAGTGCCCAAGGGCTTCTCTTTACACCCATGCCAGCACTTGTTCTCTCTTATCTTTTTGTTAATAGCCATTCTAGAAATATGAGGTGATATATCACTCTAGTTTTTAAATAGACTTAAATTTCTAAAACTATTGAAAAGAATATCTCTTAACAAATAAGAAAAATTCAGAGTCACAAATGTCTTTTCAGTAAAAGGGATAGTGTACTTTTATAAGAATATTCTCACTAGTCTAGCATACCACACACACCACACACACATCCTCTTTGAAAACTACTCTGTGCAAAAATGACTATTTGGTACTACAGCAGTCTTTAAAAAGAGCAACAAAACTGATAAAAACATGTATCTGTGAGAATGTTCACTTTCCTGGGGAATATATTCAAAGAATTGTGACCCTCAGAAAGTTCAGAATTATTACTTAGGTATAATGCTAAAATGTTATAGTCTACCAAAACTAATTGGACCATAATCTATAAAATGAATTAAATTCTATTTTTGTTAGGTTCAGTACTAATGGGCATTATTAAATTACCCAAATGGCAATTGGCATTCAATACTATTAGATAACTCATGTTGAATAACTTGTGTTACTCAATATCTGGAATATACAAAGCTAAGTATACCTCACTGTCAAATCAAAAGATCCCATTTTTATTGCTATAATTTGTGATATTTAGATGGAAATTTGTTAACTGAGCAAGATACAATATAATTTATTTTACTTGTATACAAAAGTAATAGTCTAGGAGAAATAATAAATTTTTATCTTTATACTAATACTGTGACATATTGGTGGTGCTTTAAATAAAATCTTAATGTGCATTTTCTGACCATCCTAGTCATATAATCTCTTCACATTACCTTTATTGTTATTGGTTTATTTAAAATAATCTTCTTATAGTAGTTATTTGTATTTACATATTCTCCTCAAATAGATGAAATTGTCCTAAACAGAAATTTAAAAAAATTAAAAGTCTAACTATAGAATGAAAAATTAATTAGTACATAGAACTTGGAGGAATACATTATAAAATCAGAACTTTGACCTTAAATTTACTTGAATTTAACAGACAAGGAACCATGAATAAACTGAAAGTGTGTGGTAATAGTTGTCAAGAATGACTGCTATTCTTGACTGGAGAAATTTTATCAATGTGGTGGAACTTTCTTGTGTGGAAAGATAAGACAAAGAGTTTGGGATATAGGGATAAATAAAGAGTTTGTTTGTGTATACTAAGTTTGAAAAGTGCTAGTGAAAATGGCAAATATGCCTGACCAGGCAGTTGTGCAGTAGATAGAGCGTTGGACTGGGATGCGGAGGACCCAGGTTCGAGACCCCGAGGTAGCCAGCTTGAGCACAGGCTCATCTAGTTTGAGCAAAGCTCACCAGCTTGGACCCAAGGTCACTGGCTCAAGCAAGGGGTCACTCGGTCTGCTAAAGGCCCATGGTCAAGGACATATGGGAAAGCAATCAATGAACAACTAAGGTGTCGCAACAAAAATCTGATGATCGATGCTTCTCATCTCTCTCCATTCCTGTCTGTCTGTCCCTATCTCTCTGTCTCTGTAAAAAAAAAAAAAGAAAAAAAAGAAAATGGCAGATATTTTACTGTTATCAGTGAGGAGTGGAGAACTCAGAGCAAATGTCTGAGTTAGAGCAATTTGGGAGTTACCACTACATAAATTGCATTGTAAGCCATGTCTTAAACAACCTAGGAAAAGAGTACAGAAATGGAATTTAAGAGGATCTAAGACCAATTATTTAGGAACTCTGCTATTAAGAATATGGGAAAGGGGTCAAAGTCACCAAAGGAGATGGAAAAAAAAGAAGCCAAAAGAGTAGAAAGACCAATAGAAGACGACAGAAAAGTCAGCTTTAAAGAGAAGTGATCAACAATATTATACTCTGCTCAATCTAGTAAGACAAATACAAAAACTATTTATCCTCTTCTGTATTGTGGGAGTCATCAGTAACCCTAGCAAGAGAATAGTGAATTTGAAGGGCCATGCATGTGAAGAAAAAAGTTTTTTCAAAAGTATTTACAGAACTTAGAAAGAGGTGAAGGAATAGTGTAGTAGCTCTGTTAATCCGGGTATTTATGCTAATTGCTCATAATAGACAAACCAAATGGCTTTACACAATAAATATTTATATCTCACTCAATTTTCACTGATGACCTCCCTACACTCCCCCCATTCAGTAGTTATACCATCTGGATCACGTGGCCTCAAAGTTCACAGTGAGAGAAAGGATCTATGGAGAAGGTACAGCAACTCCCAGAGTTGCATATTACTTTTACTCATGATCCATGGGCAAGAACTAATCTGATGGCCTAGAAAAGTTTGGAATTTTAAGGGAGCACTTGAAATAATTGGTGCACACATACTACTTTACCACAAACATTGAAGCAGCATGTGTGGTCAAGGTCAATATTTTTTTTTTCATCTGTTTATAAGATAGGAGATATTAGAACACATTTTTTTATCTGATGAGAATAGTCTAGGAAGGAGAAAGAGGAAGAGAGAAGTAGAAGCAGCAGAGAAGGGAAATCTTGGAAGACAAAATTCCATGAGAAGGCAAAGGGGATAAAATCCAAAACACATGGGAAAAAACTGACCTCTGACATTTTGCCTGTTGCAGCAGTGTTATAAAAGGAGATGATGAAGACTGGCTGAGGTATATTTATTGATTTGCTGATGGAAAGATGAAGTGCCTATCAGACTACTTCTACTTTCTCATTGTAATGTGAAGCAAGGTTATGAGCTGAGCCTCAAGAAGGTGGGATGGAAGCTTGGTAAAGACATTAAATAGTTCCTATGTGGAAGAAAAGTCTTTCACTAGCCATCCTATTTTATTTATTTTCTTCCAGTTTCCTCCAAGTATTCTGTTCTCCAACCACCCTAAAATGTTTAAATTTAAATATGTCATATACTCACTCAGGTTTAATGATTTTATTGTTGCTTTTTCTGTCTAGACTATTCTCTCCAAACCCATTTTGTCTGCCTTGTAAATCCGTGATCCTTCAGCTCTTCACTCTTTTATAAAGCTCTCTGTTCCTACAGAAAGTTAGTCCCTCCCCCTTTCTCTTCTAGTAGTTCATGTCTTCCCCATGAGACTAAGTTTCCTGAGATCATGAAACTTTTATTCTCATAATCTAACACAGATCATTATACAGAATGCAAAGATGCTCAGAATTGCTTGTGGGCCCAGTACAGGTATTTAGTAAGTATATATAAAGTATATTAAAAATTTGAATAAAATTTGTTACTCTAAAAATCCAATAGAATTTTAAACTGTAATTAAATATTTGAATAAATTGTGCAGATGATTTATTGAGTTGTACACTTGAAACCACTGGTTTTGTGAATCAGTCACCCCAATAGATTCAATTTAAAAATTTTAAAAATAAAATAAAATAGCATTCAAAATAGGAAAACATGATAGAAATCAGCCCATATTTACTGAGGGAGGTTGAGTGTTTTCTGCCACCTAAAGCCATTTCTAAGTCAGAAACACTGTAAATAACTAATTAAAGTATTTTCTGTTGTAATAAAAATAAAATGCTTTCAGCAGTCTAATCTGCTTTTCCCAACTCATTTAGCAACTTCCTTACTGTGCAAACGCCCTTTACTAAACAGACACCAGCTTTACAGAAGGTATTTTTGAATAATTGAAATATGAAAGCAAAAATTTTAAGGCATGCCATCTGTGTTGTTTTTCTTGAAGCCCAACGGTTTTATCTTTCTTGAGATTCAAACCACTTCCCCCTTCATAACAATTCATTAAAACCTCACTGCAGGGGGAAGGTGAATAGGAAAATTACAGCCACAGGATGTGAAAAATAGCTGTTTCTGCTCTGATTTCTGTATTCAAACCTCCCAATTAATCCAGGGTGTTTCTACCACTTTGAATGATTCCTTTCAGCTCTACAGGCAGGAAAATTAGAAGCTATGTACTTTCCAGTTTGGCAACTCAATTTTTAACCAACCTACATTGACATTGTTAAGATTTCCATGCACCATTGCACAAATCCAATTAAAATCACTGCTATTAGGGTGATAGAGTATCGCCATATTTCTTGAAATGTAGGGCTCCAAAACGGCCGTCACCCACACACCTGCACACGATTGGGAAGCAATGTATAATTACAGAGGGCAGAGTTTATGTGGAGCTCTCAACTAGACTTGGCTGAAGGCAAAATTTAGAGCATTGTTCTTTATACTTAATTAAATATGATTAAATGTCACCTCAAAAGTAGAGAAAGTCCCCTTTCCATGAAAACCCTTGAAATAAAATTGTGGTCCAGTGGCAAGAATGCTGGTCACAAACGTGAGAGCCTCAGGGTTCAGCAAGTCTCCCACCACTGGCTGTGCAACATAGAGTATCTCTGAGTCACAGTTTCCTCAGCAGTGAAACGAGGGCATTCTACCTCTTGGTTTCTAACATCAGTTGCAGCCCTATAATTTGAAGAAATGTGAAGGCTACCTAGATAACATGTATGCCTTATTGTGAAACTTGTCTGTGTACCTTTCATATTATCCAAATGCTATGAAACTCGATAGTTGTTCAACAAATGGTATATAAACAAATGACTCCCTATGTATGAGCAGGAACACAAAGAGACTTGTAAGAGTCTGTGGGATGCAAGAAAATAGTGGAGAGAAGCAGGGATAATGGATGGCTAAAACAAAGAAGGAAAACAGGACAAATGAAATACTAGTAGTCCCCAGGTTACAAATGAAATAGATACTGTAGGTTTGTACCTAAGTCAAATTTGTATGTAAGTTGGAACAGGTAGGTACATGTACATATTAAATGCAAGTTAGACAGATATTTGTCTTAATATGGTATTTATTTTTATCTTTCTGTGCATATAAATGCTTAAACATTTTCAAACCTACAGAACCTATCTCGTTTATAACCTGAGGGCTGCCTCTAGTTACCTTCATTTCATTTAGCATGCTCACCCACTGCTTCTGACTCACCTGACACTATTTTTTTTTCAGGTAGTGTTTGATCCTAAACTAATACTAAAAAGAATTATGAGTTATTAAGGTATCTGTTTAATGAATATTTAGCTCAGCTACCAGTGTCAGAAAATGCAAATTAATAGTGGTTTAATAGAGAAAAAAAAATTAGTTCTCACTCATGTAAATCAGGCAGTTCAGAGTTGTGGATAATTCAGGCTCCTTCTGTTCTTTGCTCTCTCATTCTTGAAAGGAAGATTCTACCCTCAGCCAAGCCTCCTGGGCCAGCCCAGCATATCTGCATGTTGGAGCTAAGAGAATGAAAAGGAAGGACACAGGTTTGTCTTTCTCTGAGGACACATCACTTCCTCTTAGATTCAAAGAACATAGTCACATGGCCACATGAGGATACAAAGGAAGCTAAAAACTTTAGTCTTTTCCTGGGAAACTTAATACCACAACATTTGGAAGGCATGTGCCTTACTTTTCAGAAAGTGGAAAATGGATACTGAGGGATGATATCTCCCATTGAACTTTTGGCCTGTGTACAGAATCTTGTTCTGGGATCACAGGCAAAAATGTGAAGTAGCTTTTAGGAATGCCCAGCTTCCATTTTCTGTGTTCCTCTCATTCTTATAACAATTCCTTGTTTCCTCCTAGGCTCTCTTAACCTGGAGGAATAGACAAATACTCAAAAGTGGGCAAAAGTAGGTCCAATTACCAGCCATCATTACCTAAAAGATAAATAAGTAAGGATACAAAGTAAGAATAATAGTAATAAGAAGAAGAAAAATAATGAAAATAAGTGATACAATAATTAATAAATATGCAACCATACAAGAATAAACTGTGTTCTGGGTATTCACAACTATAAACCTACTTTTGCCCACCCCATAGTTTTCTACTGTATAGATGTTCAGTGTAGTATCTCTCCAAAGAATGTTGCATTTTCCCAGCCCTGGCTGGTGGGCTCAGCGGTAGAGCATCGGCCCAGCATGTGGAAGTCCTGGTTTGGTTCCTGGCCAGGGCACACAGGAGAAGCGCCCATCTGCTTCTCCATCCTTCCCCCTCTCCTTTCTCTCTCTCTCTTTCTCTCTCTCCATTTCTCTCTCTTCCCCTCCTGTAGCCATAGCTTGAATGGTTTGAGCAATTTGTATGGTTCCAACAATTTGGTCCCAGGCACTGAGGATGGCTCATGGCCCCCTAGTGGGTTTGCCAGGTGGATCCCGGTCAGGGCACATGTGGGTGTCTGTCTTCCTGTCTCTCTGCCTCTCACTTAATAAATTTTTTTTAAAAAAAGAGACAAAAAGAATGTTTTCATTTTCAAAGACAACTCCAAGAGGTCAAACTGAAACCTAGAAATAAAATAAATGTCTCATTAAATAAAGTATCAGTGAATAAATGCCTCAGTGAAGGAAAAAAAGGGTTCTTTTGTTTGTTTTTTATTTATTATTAATTTTAATGGCTTGACATTGATAAATCAGGGTTCATATGTTCAGAGAAAACATCTCCAGGTTATTTTGACATTTGATTATGTTGCATACCCATCACCCAAAACAAATTGTCTTCCATCACCTTCTATCTGGTTTTCTTTGTGCCCCTCCCCTCCCCCCACCCCCAATCTCCTTCCTCGCCCCATCCACCCCACACACACACCCACCCCCCACCCCCGTTACCATCACCTTCTTGCCCATGTCTCTGAGTCTCATTTTTATGTCCCATTTATATATGGATTCATATAGTTCTTAGTTTTTTCTGATTTACTTATTTCACTCAAGTGTAATGTTATCTAGGTCCATCCATGTTGTTGTAAATGATCGATGTCATCATTTCTTATGGCTGAGTAGTATTCCATAGTATATATGTACCAAAGCTTTTTAATCCACTCGTCCTCTGACAGACACTTGGGCTGTTTCCAGATCTTCGCTATTGTGAACAATGCTCCCATAAACATGGGGTGCATTTCTCCTTTTAAAATAGTACTATGGTGTTCTTGGGATATATTCCTAAAAGTGGGATAGCTGGGTCAAAAGGCAGTTCAATTTTTATTTTTTTGAGGAATTTCCATACTGTTTTGCATAGTGGCTGCACCAGTCTGCATTCCCACCAGCAGTGCAGGAGGGTTCCCTTTTCTCCACATCCTTGACAGCACTTATTCTGTGTTGTTTTGTTGATGAGTGCCATTCTGACTGGTGTGAAGTGTTATCTCATTGTGGTTTTAATTTGCATTTCTCTAATGATTAGTGATGTAGATCATTTTTTCATAAACCTATTGGCCATCTGTATGTCCTCTTTGGAGAAGTGTCTATTCATTTCTTTCGCCTAATTTTTGATTGAACTGTTTGTCTTCCTGGTATTGAGTTTTACAAGTTCTTTATAAATTTTGGTTATTAACCCCTTATTCGATGTATTGTCGAATATGTTCTCCCATTGTGTAGTTTGTCTTTTTATTCTGTTCTTAATGTCCTTAGTTTTGCAAACTTTTTAGTTTGAAATAATCCCATTTGTTTATCCTGTTTTTTATTTCACTTGCCCTTGGAGATAAATCGGCAAATATATTGTTGCGAGAGATGTCAGAGAGCTTACTGCCTATGTTTTCTTCTAAGATGCTTGTGGTTTTATGGCTTACATTTAAGTCTTTTATCCATTTTGAGTTTATTTTTGTGAATGGTTTAAGTTGGTGTTCTAGTTTTATTTTTTTTGCAGATAGATGTCCAATTTTTCCAACACCATTTGTTAAAGAGGCTGTCTTTACTTCATTGTATGCTCTTAACTTCTTTGTCAAATATCAGTTGTCCATAAAGGTGTGGGTTTATTTCTGGGTACTCTGTTCTGTTCCATTGATCTATATGACTGTTCTTATGCCAGTACCAGGCTGTTTTGAGTACAATGGCCTTGTAGTATAATTTGATATCAGGAAGTTTGATACCTCCCACTTTATTCTTTCTTTTCAAGATTGCTGAAGCTATTTGTGTTCTTTTTTGGTTCTATACAAATTTGTGGAATATATTTCTATATATTTGAAGTATGTCATTAGTATTTTAATTGGTATTGCATTGAATTTATAAATTGCTTTGGGTAATATAAACATTTTAATGATGTTTATTCTTCCTAACCATGAGCACGCTATATGCTTCCACTTGTTTGTATCTTCCTTGA
Source organism: Saccopteryx leptura (assembly GCF_036850995.1). Lineage (NCBI taxonomy): Eukaryota > Metazoa > Chordata > Mammalia > Chiroptera > Emballonuridae > Saccopteryx > Saccopteryx leptura. The sequence goes on along the minus strand of NC_089504.1, from coordinate 173,603,926 downwards.
TTTCTTTTATCAATGTTTTATAATTTTCCAAGTACAAGTCTTTAATCTCCTGGTTTTAATTTACTCCTAGGTACTTTATTTTTTTGGTTCCAATAGTGAGGGGGATTGTTTCCTTAATTTCTCTTTTTGACAGTTCATTGTTGGTGTATAAAAATGCCTCTGATTTCTGAGTTTGATTTTATATCTTGCCACCTTGCTGAATTCATTTATTAGGTTCAGTAGTTTTTTTATTGAGATTTTAGAGTTTTCTATATACAGTATTATATCATCTGCAAATAATGATAGTTTTACTTATTCTTTTCCAATTTGAATGCCTTTTATTTCTTCTTCTTGTCTGATTGCTGTGGCTAGGACTTCTAGAATTATGTTGAATAAGAGTAGTTAAAGGGGGCACCCCTGCCTTGTTCCTGATCTTAAGGGGATTACTTTTAATTTTTGCCCATTGATGTATAAAGTACTCAGTTTATGTTACTTAGTTAAGCCATTAAGTTTGTGATGGTTCTCTATTGTTGCGGTAATAAATTAACAACACATTGAGTGGTCTGAGCACCACTCATAAAAAACAGTCAGATTTGGATTTTAAAACAAAATCGAATCATGGTACAAAAAAAAACATGTTGCCTGTAGTGTTTGACAGATGTTTAATTTCAGGTACAGAGGTATTGTTCGTTATCATAATATGTTTCTAAGGCATATGTAAAAGTCTATTTTTCAGTTTTATCAAAAACTAAAACAATGAAAGTAAGGTGATATGGGGAGGAGAAATAAAAGAAAAATACAGAAGGGTAGAAGGAAATAAGAAAACATAAAAATGAGGAGAAAAAAATGAGACTTTGGTATATACTTTTATTGAGGTCAGCAGCCTGGTCAAGAATTTTAATGCTTTTCATATTACAAAGGGACACAAAGAGGCCTGTCAAGCTAAGAAAAGAATATCATGAAGTGGCCTGATAAAAAGCCACAGCTGTTCTACAGTGTAGTAGCAGTTTTTTCCCTGACTATGCCAATGCTATTATGTCTTTCGAAACACACGTGCACCAGTAATTTTTCTTTTGTTCTAAATTTGGCTCACACTTACTATTCCATTTTTAATAAAAAATGCTTGCTCTATAGTCTCCATTTTGGGGTTTTTTTTTCTGTAATAAAATCTCTGAGTCTGCTAAAAACTACATATTTTCCATATCCTGAATTCCAAATCAATATATTCTAAAACCCACTAACCAAATTTCCTTACCTCTTCTCTAGGGCCAACCATTAGCAAAGCTGTGAGTGAGGTAAGGCATGTCTCATCTTGCCAGAAGCTATAGTCAGTCCCACGGGTTGGAAACTCCAACGGTATACGGAAAGCCCCTGCATTTATTGTAAACCCTCGGTGGGATTATTAGGGGTGGGGAGGCTTGTGAGCATGTGGAAAGTTGGGGTTTACACATTTTAAAGCCAAAGGTTAAATTTTAAAAATGTGGCATTTGAACATGTACTAGTTAACATGTAGATGATATAACTCTCCAGCTTGGTAAGAGCAAGGAGTCATGGTAATTGACCTGGTTGGATCTCAGCCCTGATCTAACTAAATATGCCACCAACCCCACGTGCACTGTCTTAAGAAAGCCTTCTTTCTTTTCCAGAACCTTTTCCAGTTGAATACTCTCATTTACCAGAAATATGTCAATGCTCACTACCATGTTTATAAAAGTCCTTTATTTCTGCTGACACACTAATCCACAGGGATCTTGGTCTCCCATAAATCTTCCTTCTCTATTAATATCTATGTCCTCCTTTCATATTTTATTTCTCCTCCATACCACTCATTCGACGCTCCAACTGCCGCCGTGCTCGTTCTGTCAGAGCATCATGGGTAAATCACATACCTTCCTGTCACCCAGAGTTTCCCCTCCTGTGCTCTAAATTCCCAGCAAGATCTAATTAAGGAAATAAAGAGCAAGCCAGGATCCAAGGAGGCCTAATGCCCAATTGCCTTTACAATATATCCTAAGAATTCAGTTTACAAAAAAACAGGCAGGTTTGGATTTAAAAAAAATAATAATTTAAGGCAATCAATGCAGGTACAGGGAAGAAATATTAAAGTGTTCATCTTTTTTGAACTGAACTAAGCACCAGCAGAAGGGATTTCTTCATAAGATGGGCAATGTCTTTTTCTGCTTTAATTGAAGCTGAAACCCCAGTGTAAGAACCTGCAAGAAAATAAAGTGTTATGCTGAAGAGTGGCCAGAGCAACATGACAGCCTCCCGCTAAGAGAAACGGGTAATGTGACGCTGCTGAGAGCATGTGTCACCCCTCTCCCTGAAGCCCATGCAAGAGGAAGAGGAATGCGTGAGAAATGGATCAAACACTTTTCATGTTAAAAAAAAAATGTAAAAGTTCTGACAGTAACAACATAGAATGTTATCATGGTGGGAATGGTTATTCTGTAGTGAAGAAGCATTTGTATGTTTCCACCTTTTCATTACAAACATTTTCATATATATTGTGTGGTGGGCAGAATAGTCCCCAAAGATGTCTACACATTAATCCCGGGATCCTGTGATTATATTGTTTTACAGAGCAAAAGGGACTTGGCAGATAGAATCAAGGGAATGCATTTAAAGATAAGGAGAGTACCCTGGATTACACAAGGAACCAGTCTAATCACACAAGCCTTAAAAGCAGAGAACTTTCTCTGGCTGGAGTTAACGTGGCAGAACAAGATGGGGAGATTAAAAGTGTGAGAAAGATTCAGTCCACTTTTGCTGAAGGAGGCCACGGGGAAGCAGAAGGGCTGTGGCAGCAGGAAAGACGGGGCCCAATTAACAGCCAGCTAGGAAACCGGGAGCTCAGTTTTGTAGCAGCAAGTAATGAATCTGGCGACAAACCAGAATGCCCTTGGAAGAAAATTTACTCTCCCAAACCTCGTGAAAGGAACTCAGCCCTGCTGACTAATTGGGTTTGGTTTTGTGATACTCTAAGGAGAGGTCATAGTTGAACTACTTCGTACATGGTCTTCTGACTCACTTACTATGGGATAATAAGTTACAGAGCAATAGAAAACTAATTCGTATTTTTTTAAAAAAAGTAGAAAGTTTTTTTTCATGAACATCAATATACCCACTGCTTAGATATAACAATTCTAGATGTCATATTGTTTATGTTGTGTTTTGCTCAATCATCTCAAAGTGAATTGTAGAGCTGACTTCACCACTAAATACTTGCTCGTGCCTCTCCAAAAACAAGTATACTCTCCTACACAACCACAATTTTTCTTATTGTGATTATCACAATAAAGAAAATTGAAAATAAAATGAGTTATGTTCAAAAGTTTATTCTGAAAACATGAATTTGTTTTAATACAATTAATATATATATTAGGAAACAATCTGAGCATTACAGAATTCTAAATTTATATATGCTTTTTTTCAGCAAGCCATAAATACAGCTTTTCTTTATTTTGGAATAGGATCAAATCAAATATGACAGATTGCATTTGGTTGTTATGTCTCAAACCTTTTATTAGGAAGAGCACATATATTTTAATTACACTGATTTTTTAAAAAAATCAAGTTGTCTGACTGTCTTGGGTTATTTCTGGGCTTATCTGATTATTTCCCCATGACTTAATTTATTTTTCCTTTATATTTTATGTGAAATGTTAGGTCTAAAGTCTTAGGTTAAATATTTTGGAAAGAACAGTTCACAGTTGACAACTATAAACCAACCTTCTTTCCCTCCTTCCTTTCTTTCATTAGCTGGGTCTCTTTGTTATTCTTCCTAGATTTTTAACAAGTCCAGAAAAATGTTTAATTCTTCCTTTTTAATAACAAATTCTTAGTATCAGGAGTACGTATAATAGGAATATGGCATTTCTAAGAATGATTTAAAACTCAGAAACCATACAGGGAAGATTGGTATAAGTGAGCTATAATTTTAAATGTATGCATCATAAAACTGGTAAAGTCAAAAGAAAATACAAGAAAAAACATATTATTCATATCATAGATAATAGCTAATTCCCCTAAAGTAAAAATCTCCCATGTATCAACAAGAAAGATTCCAAAACTTCAATAGAAAAAATGAGAAAAATAAACAGCTTTCACTATAGAGAAATGCAAATAACTCATAAACTTAATATGCTGAGTAATAACTTGTCTCACCTGTCCAATTGCCAAAGATAAAATATTTATCAGTGTATTAGTTATATCAATGTGTGATAACACATATAGAATGATGAAAAATATGCTGAAATTGAAATGAGGTGGTGAAACAGGTTTTCTCAGGTGTTGCTATTGGGAGTCAACATTGGTACAACCTTCAATAAATTAAGGCCACTTGGTAATGATTATCAAAATCATCCATATACCTTTTGAAACAATAATTCTTCTTAAGAATTTAGCCTATGGACATTCTCACATAAGTTTAAAACTAACTTATTAAATAATATTATTTCAATTTTTAATAAATTTAAAACAAGGAAATGATCTAAATGCCCATTAGTTGGAATTGATGCAATAAATGTGAATTTTTACAGATTTATAAAATGGGATACTGAGCAATAAGGAAAAATAATGAGGCAAAATACCATGAAATAATTTGATTAATATATTTTTAATTGAAAAACCAGCATGCAGGACAGTCCATATAGGTCTGAACTGATATTTATTTAAAAAATTAGGTGCACATATACAAATGTGCATAACCCATCACACACATATATAGGCATGCATTTGCTTATAAATACACAGACTATCTGCAGAAGTAACATATCAATCACCTCCTGGGATGAAATTTCTGTGGCTGGGAATAATGGCTGGAGAGAAACTTTTAGTGTATATTCTTTTGTGTGTTGTAAATGTTACTTTTTGTGGCTATATTATATATCCAAACATAAAAATGAAGTACATACATATTCCTGGAAGAGATCATCTAATGAGTGAATCTAGAAGAGAGTAAAAATTTAGAACTTTATTCTCTTACAAGTCTGGAGGCCAGAATTCAGAAATCAAATGAACAGCAGGGCCATGCTTTCACTGAAGGCTCTGAGAAGGAAGCCTTTCCTCTCCCCTCTCCCCCACCAGGAAAGCCATGGATTCTCCTAGCTTGTGATGGCTCTCGGCATTTTTGATTTGTGAGAATAATTCCAATCTCCTTCTTCATTTTTACACTGCCCTCTTTTCTGTTGCACATTTCTGTTCCTGCAATTCTCTTATAAGGACACCAGTTGTTGGATTTAGGCCACACACACCCTACACTCACCCCGACCTTCATGTTGAGATACTTATTACATCTGCAATGACCCTATTTCCAGCAGTGAGATTGAAAACAACTGGTTCTCTATCTTAATGGCCATTTTAAGTATATAAAACCAATATACCAAAACGTAGTTTATTATTTCATGCACCTAATTCTTAAGAACAATAAGAGAGGTACACAAAACTAGATTATAAGAGTTTTAAAATATCATGAAAAATATTAAATAATGCCTGACAAAAAAAACAGTAAAACTGTTATTTAAGATATTTCCATATTGCTTTTTGATTGGTGTCCCCACTTGCATTTTTTTTTTTACCTGTGGGCGGATTGAACATTACTACTGGTGCTTAGAATATGCTGCTGTGCAGATGAACATTAAAAAAGAGTAAGAAATGTAAATTTGTGATTTCCACATTGGGCGGCTGCCCATGCGCCCACCTTAGAGAGAACCCTGACTACAAGTGCCATTTTTACAACTGGTTTGCCAAACTCAACAAAAATTAGGTATTGGTTTTGCCAAACTAGTGTTAACTGGTTGATTCCCATCACTGCCTATTCCAATTAAGGTCACAGATGTAAATTTTGGAGATGATATTATTCAACTGACAACACACTCCTACTAGGAGAGCTGAGAAATACAGCATGTTTTGATTTGCTTAGATTTTTCCCAGGAAAACCATGGATTGGGTGAAAATTGAGGGCTCTTTTGCTGTGAGAAGGAAGGCTAAACAGATTTGGAGGAAATAAGCTGTCTCTGCCTCTCCAGACTTGCTTGGTTTTCTTTTTATCTCTCTGGCTGTTTCATTTCCATCTCTTCTGGGTTTCCTGTTTTATTTTCAAACTCTCAATGATGAAGAACCTCAGATCTCAGCTCTTGAATTTCTCATCTTCAGCTCTGATTTCCCTGTGTAATGAGTTCATATTCAGAAACTCTAGGATACTAGCTCTGCATCACGTCTTCATCATTGTGCCCAGACCAGGTCCCACTGGCGTCTAGGAAATGGTGCCTCCTGAAGCCATGCAGCATAGTTGGCAGCCGTAGGACTGGTCACTGCACATGTCTTTTCATTCCCAGCATTTTCATTCTCATGCCTTTCACTGGAGTTTTCCCCTCTATCAGGAATTCTTCCACTTCTCTGTCTGCTCTGTTCCACCCTATCCTTCAGCTGTCAGCTAAGCATAGCTTTCTGAGAAACGCTTTCCCTCCACCACCTCAACTTAGTCTATGCTCCCCATTATATACTCTCATGGCTCTCTATACTTTTCCATCATAGAACTTATTTATTTCCATTCGTCATATATGCAACTATATATTTAATGAAAGGAAGCATAGCAGTGTGATTAAAAACATGGGCTCCAAAGCCAGACCAACTAGGTTTAAATCCTGACTTGCAACTTCCTAGTTTTGTGACCTTGAACAAATTGTTTGACTACCCTCATTTTCTTAATCTTTTAAATAGGATAACTGTAATACATACCTGATAAAGTTGTTGTGGGAATAAAAATATGAATGTGTTGCCATGGCCGGTTGGCTCAGCGGTAGAGCGTCGGCCCAGAGTGTAGAAGTCCTGGGTTCAATTCCCAGCCAGGGCACACAGGAGAACTTCCCATCTGCTTCTTCACCCTTTTCCCTCTCCTTTCTCGCTGTATCTCTCTTCCCCTCCCGTAGCTAAGGCTACAATGGAGCAAAGTTGGCCTGGGCACTGAGGATGTCTCCATGGCCTCTGCCTCAGGTGCTAGAATGGCTTCTGCCACAGTAGAGCAATGCCTAGATGAGCAGACCATCGCCCCCTGGGGGGCATGCCAGGTAAGTCCCAGTTGGGCACATGCGGGACTCTCTCTGACTGCCTCCCTGCTTCTCACTTCAGAAAAATACAAATATATATATATATGAATGTGTCAAAATGTAGAGGCATGTAAATGAATATAGCTGATACATGTTATGACACATGATTCAGAAAGAAATTTGTGGGCAGAATTTTGTCAACTCTGAGTGAAAACTAAAACTTCGGTGTTATGAAATCTGGGGTTTATTTTATTTTAAATTGCAGATTGCCCTGGCCGGTTGGCTCAGTGGTAGAGCGTCGGCCTGGCGTGCAAGGGGTCCCGGGTTCGATTCCCGGCCAGGGCACACAGGAGAAGCGCCCATCTGCTTCTCCACCCCTCCCCCTCTCCTTCCTCTCTGTCTCTCTCTTCCCCTCCTGCAGCCGAGGCTCCATTGGAGCAAAGATGGCCCGGGCGCTGGGGATGGCTCCTTGGCCTCTGCCCCAGGCGCTAGAGTGACTCTGGTCACAACAGAGCAACGCCCCGGAGGGGCAGAGCATCGCCCCCTGGTGGGCAGAGCATCGCCCCTGGTGGGCGTGCCGGGTAGATCCCCGTCGGGCGCATGCGGGAGTCTGTCTGACTGTCTCTCCCCATTTCCAGCTTCGGAAAAATACAAAAAAAAAAAAAAAAAATTGCAGATTATTTGCAGTACCTTTGCATTTTTGGTTAAATTATGTTTCTTTAGAGAGGATTTTGTTTTGTTTTGTTTTTGTGTGTGTGTGTGTTTTGGTTTTTTTAGCAAGAAAGACAGAGACAGAGAAAGGAACAGACAGGCAGGAAGGAGAGAGATGAGAAGCATCAATTCTTTCTTATGGTACCTTAGTTGTTCATTGATTGCTTTTTCATATGTGCCTTGACTGGGAGGCTACAGCTGAGCAAGTGATACCTTGTTCAAGCCAGTGATCTCTGGCTTCAAGTTAGTGACCATAGTGTCATGTCTATGATCCCATGCTCAAGCCAGTAACTCTGTACTCAAGCTGGTGAGCCCCTGCTCAAGCCAGATGAGCCTGCACTCAAGCCTGTGACCTCAGGGTTTCAAACCTGGGTCCTCTGCATCCCAGGCCAATCCTCTAGCCACTGTGCCACTGCCTGGTCAGGCTAGAGAGGTTTTTATATATCTGTGTGGAAGATACCAATTATTATTTTTCTTCCCCAAATATGTGTCTTGCCCCAAATATGAGTTTGAGTGATGAATACAAGGGTTCTAAGCTTTTTAGCAACCAGAAATGATGAGGAGACTAATTTCTGGCCTATGACAATGGTGCAGAAATTTCTGAGAGGGCTTCCCTTACCAAATCAAAAGACGAATCCTTACAAGAGGGAAAGCTTAGGATGTGTGTTATTTAACCCTTTGCTGAATTTCCATGCCCAGAATTCAGATGTAATGCCTGTGAGTGTAGAAGCAATTGTATCCAATAAGATCCAGAACCACATACTTAATTAAGAATGGTAGAGCAAGACAACGAAAAGACCCAGGTTCCACGAAGACTTTCATTGTATGGCTATAGAAGACATTGATGCCCACTCTAGACTTCTTGTTATGTGAGAAACACTAACCCTGTGAGGCTGACTATACAGACAAGACCAGACTATATGTGACAGTAGAACTCTGACGCACATGCAAAGCCCAGGAAGGCAAACCACAATCTGCAGCAATAAGCCCAGAATGCTAGGACTTTGTCAAAGGTCCCTGACAACTGTTTTTGCTTCCTCTTCTCTTTGCAACTCAGGACCAACCAGAGAAAGCCTGTATTTTCACATAAGATGCTCTACTTCTAGTTACTCACCTCCAGCTTCCTCACACCAACAACCTCCAATCTGAAAACCTGTAATTTTTCTATGATAGAGCTTTCCCACTTCTCTAATTGCACTGGAGTCCTTGCCAAGTGCAAACGATGGTGTTCAACTCCCTTGCAATAAAATTCTAAATTAATACTAGCTGTTTGTTCTCCTTTGGGTAGTCTTCATTTGTTTTCACAACCAATATTTGATTAAACATCTGTTTTGCCAGCTTTTCTGTTGCTCAAACCTAAGTGAAATCTTGATGCAACATGGTTGTTGTTGCTATTTTTAATGATCTGTTTATTGTATTTTACTAATAAGGCAAAGAAGTCTATTCCACAGTGCAGTGTTTCTCAAACTGGAATGTGCATCAAAATGTCTAAGGTTTCTGATTTAGTAGGTCCGGGGTGGGGCCAAGACTATTTCTAATGAGCTCCCAGGTGATGCCAATGCTTGCTGGTCTGAAGACCACACTGAGTAGCAAGGCTAGTGGATACCTCCTAGCAAGCATTTAGCTTTTCACCTTCAACAACAATACTATCATTAAAAATAACAATTTTCCTTTTTCTTTAATAAGGGAGAGGGATGCCAGAAAGGCAAATGAGTCCAGCCAAACAAGTGAACGTAGTTTTCCATGTTCTCTTGCCCCCCTCTCTTTTGTTGATGTCTGGGGCTTCTCTGGGTTTCCTTTAGACCCGCTGGGTAGGTGAGTTTAAAATACTCTAGGACCAAAGATCCAATCTGAATCCTTCATTTAAGCACTCTTCCTTGTGAAATGAGATGAGAAACCATGCCTTCCAGTCTAGCTACTGCAGTCCTTGACCACCCATCGGTCATACAATCTGGCCCTCCAGTATCAAAATGATGACACAGCAGTGCTGTGGTAATGAGAAGAAATGTTTTCAGAATGAGCCTGCAAAGTGCTGAGTCTCCAACAAGTAAATATGGGAATGAGAGATAGGGGGATTCAACAAATATTCTTTCAACTCTGTCACATTTTTTACATTCAAAGCAAATATACAGCATTTCCCAAACCACTCTCTTTACAAACACTGCAACAAAAAATGGAGAGGCACACCATCGTGATAAATAACAAGTCTATTTATTAACATCACAGGAAGGTGTGCTCTGAATTTTGAGAGCTTTCCTTTTTGCAGATTTAGTAAGACTGATCCTGAAACCACCTTAAACAAAATTTTCACCAAAGGCCTTGTCAATAGAATAGACTCTTTGAATCCAGTGGTTATTGTCTTTTCTGGACATTTTGAAATGCATGAAATTTAAATCAAGGTTGCTACAACTCTCAGCAGTCATAAAGGCAGTCTTTACTTTCAGTTTTATGGCATCTTGGTTTTAGAAACATCAGGAACAAATCTACCAAGTATGCATCATTTTGAGAACTGTAAATCAGATGGTCTGCTCAATTCACAGACAATAAAACCATCATCACATTTCTCTGCAGCACCCAGAAGTCTGTAATGCCCACTTGAACAGTAAATGGCTATTATATGTCCTGATCTCCGATAATGGATATAAAGTATGTGCACTAACAATTGCATCTTAACAAAATAATAATCTAACAATCTTTGTGTTCTGATAACATAACAATAGCAGAATTTTAAAAATGGTATTAATTAAGGCAGCCTAAGGTTTCTCTGGATTAAAGTTGCTTGATTAAAAGTTGAAAGTGGACTTGTTCTTGACTCTAGACCCTGAATTCTCTTTTACTATAGAATTTACCTTAGAAAACTTGCATTGTGAGTTATTCCTTTCATCTACTGAAGGTGAAAGCTTCTTAAAACTTCTTAGTGTTGCAACTTAGAAATGTTGTTCTAAAGGACCTCAGACCCATCCCTTTAAAATGAAGTTATTAAGGAAGATAGAGCCCCTATTTCCTGGTCTCTGTATGAAGACAGGAGCCTAACTTCTGTAGTTACCTGTTTCTAAGTGGTAAAACTACTTCCTTCATGAAGATAGGTGAAAGTTTACTTTTTGGTAAGGCTAATTAGCAAACAGCAGTGGCCTAAGATTCCTCTAATCTCAGTTTGTAAACACCCTGTAGCCCTGTTTCAGCTGAGTTGAGCTCAGATTGTGTTCTGTTGTCTTTCCTGCAATGATCTTGAATAAAGCTTCCTAGCCTGTTTAACTTTATCCAATGCAATATTTGTTTTGATAATAGACAAACATCCAGTTATGTAATTTATTACTAAAAGGATATTGTTCTCTAACATGTCCACAGTTAAAAAATTTAAAAAGTACTAAGAAGGGAGCAATTTTTCGAGTAATAATAACAGCCACCACCACAACAAAGTTATGAGCCTTGTGGATTTGAAGACAGTACCCATAAATTAATTTGTCTATTAAATTGCATAACCAATATGTTGTTTCTAGCATAGTAGAGGTAAAATGTAAGAGAACAGAAGTATAGGGGAGAAAGGCACACTGCTTGTTCCCTATCACACACTCCCACACTGGGCTGTTTAGGGGAGTCTGGAATGTAAACCAACATTGTAATTCAGTATGGTAATCGCTTTCAGAGAAGTACATGCATGGAGTCTTTCAAAGGTCAAAGAGGAGTATCTCATTTAGATTGGAGAGGTTTCAGAGAGCAAGTGACATTTTAATCACAACTTGTAGGATCAGTGGGTTTTAACCAGGCAGAAAGTTAGAGAAGGCTTGATCCGGGCTGCCAGAATAACACGCACAAGCCTTGGAAACAGGAGAAAGCATAGCAGAATCTGAAATGATAGAGATGTCAGTGTGGTGGCCAGTTCACAAGGGGTGTGTGGAGCCCTGAATGCTTTTTCTCTCACCCCACAACATGGGCATTAGTGCTTTCAATTTAGCTTCTAGAACAAAACCTTTCTGCTTCTCTCCATCTCTACCCTACTTGAGTTAACTTGGAATCTCTAATATGTATTCTCTGTTTCTGTTTCAAAGGTTTAGACTGGAGCCCCTAGGGCTTCAATGAGGTCATGACACTGATAAAATGGCTAGCATAGACTTCAACCACCTCTTAGCACATCCATTGTCACCACCCTGACTTTGCCACCTCATCTTCCACTTGGTTTATTCCAATAGTTTCTAACCAGTCTCCCTGCTACTACTCTTTGCCCTGCTCTAATCTAATGCTCATACTACAGCCAGAATGAGCCTTTAAAAATGCAAATCATGTTATTCTCTTGACTCAATTTTTATAGTGGCTTGCTTCTCTTTGCCCTTGGAATAAAATTCACACTTTTTTCTATTGTTTGTATCTTTAAGAGGAGGAAGAACATATCTGTTCAACTTCTCTGGTTTCATGAAAGGTTATACCAAAAATTTCTTAGGGTTTTCTTTCATTTTAAAATCCTTTCCACAGAAGTAGGTTCAATTACTAGATCTGAAAATTGGGAGACGAAATGGGTGCAGACGGCGCAGGCTCTCCCTGCTCTTTGGGGTCTCTGGGTTTGGAAAGAACTTGCCCACAGTCCAGCTCTCCGCCAAGCAGAGCAAGGGCTCTGGCTTAGGTGGAGATTTCTGCTAAATCAGCTCCTTTTTAGTTAGAGACACATCTCAAATGTCACCTGATCTAGGAAGTAAACCGTCCTCCTCTACCACTTATAGGAGGCACTGTTATTTTCTTTATAATGTCACTCAGTGTCTGACATTTTCTTTATTTTATTTTTTCTATCTCTCTGCACTGGAATATTAATTCACAGGAGCAGAAATCTTTCTTATGAATGCCTATATCTCCAAAGCCTAGAACCACACCTGGCAAAGGTAGACAAATAATTGTTAAACAGCTTGGATCTATAGAAATATAGAAAGGCTAGGTAATGAAGACACATGCCTTACCAAGTACCTCTGTTTTCATATCATGAAACCTTTGCCACCATCAAGTAGAGGGATTTTGAAAATTAAAACTTTAAAGAACTATTCAACATTTTCAAAATTAAATAAAATATAAAAGAAGTTTATGTACTTAAACTATCAAATAATAATTTTTATAAAGCAGATTAAGAAGCAATTAAATAACTATAGCTACACAGGGTATAGTGTTTTCTATTGGCTAGTGGAAAGAAATGCATCAATAGACAAGTTAGGACTTGTTTACATCAAATATTAATTGCCTAATACTTTAATAATATAAACTTACAGCCTGAGAAATGTAATTTGGTTTTCAAATCTATTTGGGTAATTTCTAATTTTCATATTTTATCACTTATAATCTCAAATACAACAAATGCTGCTGCCCTCAGCTGTCTAAGTAGAAACCTTCATTTTGTAAATGAATATAGCTGTAAAATGACTCATTAATCTCTATAACATTACAGGTGATTTAAAGGACATGATTTTAAAATAATTGTCTTCCTTGTATTATAAAAAGATGGTTTTTAACTTGCTATCAATATCTTCTGATCATTTGCTGGTGGTTTGAAGGTAAATCTCAACTAATGTATCTAGTAGCAGATTTAGAAAAATCCAAGGAATCATGTATCTGAAGCAAAGGTAGTGATCTTCTTCAATGACAGTGTTTAAATCCCCATAGTTCATATTCTCCAACAGAAATATATTAACAGAAGTGAAGATGCTCAATAATTACAGAGACAAGAGATAATTTCTCCTTTAAACACTTTATTGCATTGATCCTAACTCCTCCTTTTATAGACAGAGCTTGATAAGGCATCTGGGCCTCATGATTATCGTGGCTACTGTTGTAGTAGTGACATGTGATTAAACCAAGCTTCTGGGGCTTATATTTCAAAGTACTGGATTCTCGGGCTAAGAAGTTAATCCTTGTGTTTCCGATTCAGTTACTTTTGCAGGTTCAACCAGGGGTTTTAATACTGTCTCTTCAGTGGGTTATTACTTTAAAGGACTTCTGATAGCCTAAATGATGTTGGCTGTTTCCTTTGAAGATCTTTATGTAAAGTAATTAAGGTAGCATTAGATAATTTTACTTTGCTTAAAACATCTTTCTTTTCCCATTTTTATAAAGGAAGGTGATTATTGCATTCTTTTAGCTATTGATTATTGTTGATTTTTCCAGTGTTTCTAAAACTTAAAGGAATGTACAAAGCACTTTCTTTTTTTTTTTATTTTTCTGAAGCTGGAAACGGGGAGAGACAGTCAGACAGACTCACGCATGCGCCCGACTGGGATCCACCCGGCACGCCCACCAGGGGCGATGCTCTGCCCACCAGGGGGCGATGCTTGCCCCTCCGGGGGGTCGCTCTGCTGCGACCAGAGCCACTCTAGCGCCTGGGGCAGAGGCCAAGGAGCCATCCCCAGCGCCCGGGCCATCTTAGCTCCAATGGAGCCTTGGCTGTGGGAGGGGAAGAGAGAGACAGAGCGGAAGGAGGGGGGGTGGAGAAGCAAATGGGTGCTTCTCCTGTGTGCCCTGGCCGGGCATCGAACCCGGGTCCCCCGCACGCCAGGCCGATGCTCTACCGCTGAGCCAACTGGCCAGGGCCAGCACTTTCAATAAACAAAATGTCTTGGCCCTTGCTGGGTGACAAACTCAGTTGCTAAGGTGTCCCCTGGCACACCAGAGGTCGTGTTTGACCCCTGGACAGTGCACATAGGAGAAGCAATGAATGAGTACACAACTAAATGGAACAGTAAGTGGAGCAATTAGTTGATGCTCCTCTCTCTCTCAAATCAATGGAAAAAACAATTTTATTTTTTTAGAAATTAAATTTAATGAGGTAACACTGGTTCATAGGAAAACATAGATGCAGGTGTACATTTCCATAGCATGTGAACTATTCATTGCGTTGTGTCCCCATCACCTAAAGTCAGACCACTTTCTGTCACCTTATATTTGGCCCTCTTTATTCCCCTCCAACCACCTCCCTATGACTGGTAACCAGTTCACTTTTTCTATGTATATGAGTCTCAGTTTCATATCACACCGAATATGAAATCATATAGTTCTTAGCTTTTTCTGATTTATTTATTTTTCTTAGCATAATATTCTCAAGGTCTATCCATGTTGTCACAAATGACAATATTTCATCATTTCTCATGACTGAGTAGTATTTTGAATATATGTACCACATCTTCTTTATCCAGTCCTATATCAAGGGACACTTTGGTTGTTTCCATGTCTTGACCAATGTGAATAATGCTGCATTGAACATGGGGGTGCATGTCTTTGCATACAAATGATTTTGAGTTTTGGGGGTAGATAACCCAGTAGAGGGATTGCTGGGTCATATGATAACTCTATTCTTAATTTTCGAGAAACTGCCATACTGTTTTCCATAATGGCTGTACCAGTTTACATTCCCACCAGCAGTGAATAAAGATTCCTTTTCTCCACAACCTCCCCAACACTTATTACCTATTGTCTTGACCCTGGAAAGGTGGCTCAGTAGATAAAGCATTGACCTGGAATACCAGAGGTCCTGGGTTCACCATGGTCAGGGAATGTATGAGAAGCAATCAATGAGTACACAACAAAGTAGAGCAAGAAGTTGATGCTTCTCTCTCTCTTTCTCAAATCAATGAAAAAACTTAAAATTTTTTTTAAAAACCTTAAAGACTATTAGTATTAAATTTTAATTTTTGGTAAACTGATTTAAAACTTATACACACATAAAAGTAGGCATAATTCATCTTATATTTATATCTTAATAACTATAAAACTGAAGTTGAACTATTAAACACTAAAACACCTACAAAACCAGTAAACTTTATTTACTGTGATTGATGATGTCACTGGAATTAAATTTCAAAAATTGAAATTTAATAGTTAAAAGATGGAGCTTCAGTTCTACTTCTATATATAATATATTTATCAGTTTTGACTTCATAATATTCAGAAAATGGATTTTTGCAACACTATTTGGTAAGAGTACTTTAATAATTCCCATTTTTGTTTGCTGTATCAAAAAATTGATATAATTACCCCTTACAAATGATGGCCATCAAGCCTATTTTCAAAGCCAATATGAATAGTCAGTTTATAGGCCTGAAAACTTTCTCATTTAAATTAGCATTAAGCTGAATTATAATTCAATAGTTGATAAAATTGGGAAATAAGCATCATTCGTTTAATATTTACTACCATAGTTACTGCTAATAAAACATTATAATTGGTCTATTCAAATTAATTTACTATAATATCTCTGATCACATTTATATATAGTATGATTTCCGCACAGGTTCTTTGCATTTGGAGGGCCTATACTACTTTATTATGATAACTCAATTTCCAGCTGGTGATCTCTGAGTTACATCAAAACTTTCATATAGTACATTCATAGTGCATTTGGCCTTCATCTGAAGCAAATATGTTTACAAATGTAAACATAGAGATTGTAACTTTATGTCAAACAGTACTTTCCAAACAGTACTGTCCTCAACAGTAAACTCATTTTATCTTCTTCTTTGTGTGTGTGTGTATGTAAGAGAGAGAGAGAGAGAGAAAGACAGGAAGGGAGAGAGATAAAAAGTATCATCTCCTAGTTGTGGCACCTTAGTTGTTCGTTGATTGCTTTCTCATACATGCCTTGACTGGGGGACTCCAGCTGAGTTAGTGAGCCTTTGCTCAAGTTAGCGACCCAGTGCTCAAGCTGATGAGCCCACACTCAAGCCAGATGAGCTCATGCTCAAGCCAGTGACCTCAGGGTTTTGAACCGGGATCCTCGGCATCCCAGGTAGATGCTCTATCCATTGCACCACTGCCTGGTCAGGCCTCAACAGTAAATCTTGAACATCCAAGAACTTGTCCCCAGATCCATGGAATTTTTACTTTAAGTGATTATTCATTTAACCACAAAAAAAGGTAGGTTAAATTAGTGAATATACTATATATTTCAAAGGAAAGCCACATCCTTTTTACTTCCTTCCCTTACGTTTTTTAACACTCTTCTTCCCATGCCAACCCACACACACACACACACACACACCTCAACTTAGAGAGGGACAGATAAGGAGGGATCAGCAAAGGCTAAAATTAACCATCTTCTTTGTGCCTGATGATTTACATAATGTCATACTTCTCACAACATTCTTAAAAATGTCAGTCAGGACACAGGAATTCAAAAAGATTATATAATTTGCTCCGTTACACAGACTAACAATTGTTAGAATTAGTTTCCAAAATTTGTTTTTTCTCTCTCCAAAGCCAAAGCTCTTTAACCTGGAGGCTTAATCCAAAAAATCCATACCTACAATTTTAAGTGATCTTTATTAGTTTATGAGTGTTTTTCTCAAGAAACAACAAATTCTTTAAGAAGAGGTACAGTAGCCTGACCAGGCAGTGGCACAGTGGATAGAGCATTGGACTGGGATGCCAAGGACCTAGGTTCGAGACTCCGAGGTCGCCAGCTTGAGCGCGAGCTCATCTGGTGTGAGCAAAAACTCACCAGCTTGGACCCAAGGTCGCTGGCTCGAGCAAGGGGTTACTTGGTCTGCTGAAGGCCCGTGGTCAAGGCACATATGGGAAAGCAATCAATGATCAACTAAGGTGTCACAATGCGCAACAAAAAACTAATGATTGATGCTTCTCATCTCTCCATTCCTGTCTGTCTGTCCCTGTTTATTCCTCTCTCTGACTCTCTCTCCATCTCTGTAAAAAAAAAAAAAAAAGAGGTACAGTATTACATTCACTGTGGTGGTGACAGGGGTCTAACTTAGTGTGATGTCACTTGATTGCCCATTACCACTTTTCTGTGAATGAATGAACATATTCCTGGACATAAAATTTATATCTTCCAATCAATCCAAGTCGAGATCATTCTCTCTCTGCACAACTAGAATGAGACAATTTTATTGAGTGTTCATTGGCAAACCCAGAGAACAGGGAACAGAGACCTAGCCAACTTGCTTCATGGAGCTAACCCTAAAAAATAAATGCTGAGGTACAGATAATATTATTTTACTAGGTTCTAAAATCTTAAGCATCATGATTCACAAGTACAAGTTCAGGCCCTGACAGTACCCTATCCAAAAATAATAATAATAATGTTTTGAAGTTCAAGACCATGATCTTTCTCTTTCTTATAGGCTAAAAATGACACCTTCTCTTACGCCTTTTAGTCATTCATTCATTCATTTATTCATTTGGCTAATTCATCATCATCACCATTATTGTTAGAGCTACTACTTTACTACTTCTATTATCTGTTTTCAACATTGTGCTGGATCCTAAAGAACATTCCAAAAACAATTTGTAAAAAATGTTTCTTGTCCTAGGAAAGAACATAACAAGATTAGAGGTAAGAAAATGATAAATCATATGACAAAGAGGAAAGGTGTTAGAAAGCCAAATGCTAAATTAGCCCTCACTTTAAATATAATAAGAAGTAATGGCTATCGCACTCATTATAATATACAGTAAGCGAGCAACTACCCTAATTCTATTTTCTCCAATTATTCATTTATGTCCTAAACAAAAGAAACAATTCTTATCATAAAGTGTTACTAAAGGAAGTATTAGAGCTTTAAGCAACTGATCTCAGTTTAAGACTGAAAGAAGAGTCAGCACCCTGAAGCTTTAAGAAACAGTAACTGTAAAAATCTCTGTAAAGATGAGCTCCAGATGAGTTTTTATTTGTTCTGAATCAAGACTATTAAAATAAAGTAGTTCTCTCCAAATCCCCCTATACCTTAGGAAATAGAAGAGTTAAGCTCAAATTAATCACCTCACTATAATTCCTCACTCCTGCCAGAAAAAGGCATAGCACATTTTAAAGATGGCTGCTCTATCTTTTCCAAAATAGTTAAAAAAAATTTTCTACGGTGTTCTTAAAAAAAATGCACAAAAATAGGCAGTGAAGAAAATTAAATTTTGTAAACATTTATTCTCTTTACCCTGATTATTTCTGAAAAAAAAAAGCATCATAAAACAGACAAATCTGAGACCTGAAGAGGGCAACGGAGTAGGCACGTTCACAGACTCCCAGCTCACACCACAAAACTGGATTACAAATTAATTTAAGAATAATCAGCATTAAAAACCAACTCTGGATAACAATAACAGTTCTCAAAAACCAAGGAGCAAAGAAGAAGCCACACCAAGCCTGGTAGGGAGAGCCGAGGAACGGTGGGTCACCCCTGCTTACAGGAACAAAGTGAGGGTGAGGCTGAGAGCCCAGAAAGGCTCTCATTCCAAGGCAAAGAGCAGAAAATATTGCTCACAGCCACTTGCCTGGGGACCTAGGAACAAGGTGTGTTGAAAAGGCTATCTTGTCGGCAGCCATGGGAAAAGAAGAATACAACATATAAAGGAAGGCCCATTAGATTATCATCAGATATCTCAGCAGAAACTCTACAAGCTAGAAGAGAGTGGACCCCAATATTTAAATTCCTGACAGAGAGGAACTTTCAGCCACGAATACTATACCCATCAAAGCTATCCTTCAAATATGCAGGAGAAATAAAAACATTCACAGATACAGAAAAGATGAGGGAATTTATCATCAGAAAACCCCCACTCCAGGAATTACTAAAGGGGGTTCTCCAATCAGATACAAAGAACAAAAAAAAACAGAGCCACAAGTAAAAGCTCCAAGAAGAACACACTAAAACCAAATTTAAACTGTGACAACAACAAAAAGAAAGGGGGGGGGGAGAAGATGGAGATTAACAGTAGCAAAGGACGATGGAGTGCAAAAGTACTCACAAAATAGTTCGCTACAATGAACAGGGTAGGGACCCTTTTCATTACTCAAAGGTAACCACCATTGAAAAAACCACCACAGACACATATGAGATAAAAAAGATAGCAACAGAGGAAAGATGTATGAAATACAACCAAATAAAAACAAAAGATAGAAAAACAAAAGAGAAAGATCAAACAAAACACAAAACTAACAGAAAGCAAGATATAACATGGCAATACGGAACTCACAAGTGTCAATAATTACACTAAATGTAAACGGATTAAATTCACCAATAAAAAGAAACAGAGTAGCAGAATGGATTAAAAAAAAATCCAACTGTATGCTGCCTACAGGAAACTCACCTAAGTAACAAGGATAAAAACAAATTCAAAGTGAAAGGCTGGAAAACAATACTCCAAGCAAATAACATCCAAAAAAAAGCAGGTGTAGCAATACTCATATCGGATAATGCTGACTACAAGACAGGAAAAGTACTCAGAGACAAAAATGGCCATTTCATAATGGCTAAGGGGACACTGAATCAAGAAGACATAACAATTCTTAATATATATGCACCAAACCAAGGAGCATCAAAATATATAAGACAGCTACTTATTGATCTTAAAACAAAAACTGACAAAAATACAATCATACTTGGAGACCTCAAAACACCGCCGACAGCTCTAGATCAGTCATCCAAACAGAGAATCAACAAAGACATAGTGGCCTTAAAGAAAACACTAGAGCACCTGGATATGATAGACATCTACAGGACATTTCATCCCAAAGTGACTGAGTATACATTTTTCTCCAGTGTACATGCATCATTCTCAAGAACTGACCATATGTTGGGCCACAAAAACAACATCAGCAAATTATTTCTGATCATAAAGCCTTGAAACTAGAATTCAACTGCAAAAAAGAGGAAAAAAAATCCCACAAAAATATGGAAACTAAACAACATACTTTTAAAAAATGAATGGGTCAAAGAAGAAATAAGTGCAGAGATCAAAAGATATATACAGACTAATGAAAATGACAATACGACATATCAGAATCTATGGGATGCAGCAAAAGCAGTAATAAGAGGGAAGTTCATATCAATTAAGGCATATATGAACAAACAAGAGAGAGCCCAAGTGAACCACTTAACTTCACACCTTAAGGAACTAGAAAAAGAAGAACAAAGAAAACCCAAAACCAGCCGAAGAAAGGAGATAATAAAAATCAGAGCAGAAATAAATGAATTAGAGAACAGAAAAACTATAGAAAAAATTAATAGAACAAGGAGCTGGTTCTTTGAAAAGATCAACAAAATTGACAAACCCTTGGCAAGACTTACCAAGGAAAAAAGAGAAAGAACTCATATAAACAAAATCCAAAATGAAAGAGGAGAAATCACCACGGACACCATAGATATACAAAGAATTATTGTAGAATACTATGAAAAACTTTATGCCACTAAATTCAACAACCTAGAAGAAATGGATAAATTCCTAGAACAATACAACCTTCCTAGACTGAGTCAAGAAGAAGCAGAAAGCCTAAACAGACCTATTAGTAGAGAAGAAATAGAAAAAACCATTAAAAACCTCCCCAAAAATAAAAGTCCAGGCCCTGATGGCTATACCAGCAAATTTTATCAAACATTCAAAGAAGACTTGGTTCCTATTCTACTCAAAGTCTTCCAAAAAATTGAAGAAGAAGCAATACTTTCAATCACATTTTATGAGGCCAACATAACCCTCATACCAAAACCAGGCAAGGAGGGCACAAAAAAAGAAAACTACAGACCAATATATCTAATGAATACAGATGCTAAAATACTAAACAAAATACTAGCAAATCGAATACAACAATATATTAAAAAAATAATACATCATGATCAAGTGGGATTCATCCCAGAATCTCAAGGATGGTTCAACATACGTAAAACGGTTAATGTAATACACCATATCAACAAAACAAAGAACAAAAACCACATGATCTTATCAATAGATGCAGAAAAGGCTTTTGATAAAATACAACACAATTTTATGTTTAAGACTCTCAACAAAATGGGTATAGAAGGAAAATATCTCAACATGATAAAGGCCATATATGATAAACCATCAGCTAACATCATATTAAAAGGCACTAAACTGAAGGCTTTCCCCCTTAAATCAGGAATAAGACAGGGTTGTCCACTCTCTCCACTCTTATTTAATGTGGTACTAGAGGTTCTAGCCAGAGCAATCAGACAAGACAAAGAAATAAAAGGCATCCATATCGGAAAAGAAGAAGTAAAGGTATCACTTTTTGCAGATCATATGATCCTATACATCAGAAACCCCAAAGAATCCACAAAAAGACTACTAGAAACAATAAACCAATACAGTAAGGTCGCAGGATACAAAATTAACATACAGAAGTCAATAGCCTTTCTATATGCCAATAATGAAACAATTGAGAATGAACTCAAAAGAATAATCCCCTTTACGATTGCAACAAAAAAAATAAAATACTTAGGAATATACATAACAAAGAATGTAAAGGACTTATATAATGAAAACTATAAACCATTGTTAAGGGAAATCAAAAAAGATATAATGAGATGGAAGAATATACCTTGTTCTTGGCTAGGAAGAATAAATATAATCAAGATGGCTATATTACCCAAAGCAATATACAAATTTAATGCAATTCCCATCAAACTTCCAATGACATTTTTTAAAGAAATAGAGCAAGAAATCATCAGATTTATATGGAACTATAAAAAACCCCGAATAGCCAAAGCAATCCTAAAGAAAAAGAATGAAGCTGGGGGCATTACAATACCTGACTTCAAACTATATTATAGGGCCACGACAATCAAAACAGCATGGTATTGGCAGAAAAATAGACACTCAGACCAATGGAACAGAATAGAAAGTCCAGAAATAAAACCACATATATATAGTCAAATAATTTTTGATAAAGGGGCCAACAACACACAATGGAGAAAAGAAAGCCTCTTCAACAAATGGTGCTGGGAAAACTGGAAAGCCACATGCAAAAGAATGAAACTGGACTACAGTCTCTCCCCTTGTACAAAAATTAACTCAAAATGGATCAAAGATCTAAACATAAGACCTGAAACAATTAAGTACATAGAAGAAGACATAGGTACTCAACTCATGGACATGGGTTTTAAAGAGCATTTTATGAATTTGACTCCAATGGCAAGAGAAGTGAAGGCAAAAATTAATGAATGGGACTACATCAGACTAAGAAGTATTTTCTCAGCAAGAGAAACTGATAACAAAATAAACAGAAAGCCAACTAAATGGGAAATGATATTTTCAAACAACAGCTCAGATAAGGGCCTAATATCCAAAATATACAAAGAACTCATAAAACTCAACAACAAAGAAACAAACAATCCAATAAAAAATGGGAAGACGATATGAACAGACACTTCTCCCAGGAAGAAATACAAATGGCCAACAGATATATAAAACGATGCTCATCTTCTTTAGCTATTAGAGAAATGCAAATCAAAATGGCAATGAGATACCACCTCACACCTGTTCGATTAGCTATTATTAGCATGACAGGTAATAGCAAATGTTGGAGAGGCTGTGGAGAAAAAGGAACCCTCATACACTGTTGGTGGGAATGTAAAGTAGTACAACCATTATGGAAGAAAGTATGGTGGTTCCTCAAAAAACTGAAAATAGACCTACCTTATGACCCAGCAATCCCTCTACTGGGTATATACCCCCAAAACTCAGAAACATTGATACGTAAAGACACATGCAGCCCCATGTTTATTGCAGCATTGTTCACAGTGGCCAGGACATGGAAACAACAAAAAGCCCGTCAATAGATGACTGGATAAAGATGTGGCACATATACACTATGGAATACTACTCAGCCATAAGAAATGATGACATCGGAACATTTACAGCAAAATGGTGGGATCTTGATAACATGATACGAAGCGAAATAAGTAAATCAGAAAAACCAGGAACTGCATTATTCCATACGTAGGTGGGACATAAAAGTGAAACTAAGAGACATTGATAAGAGTGTCGTGGTTAAGGGGGGGAGGGGGGAATGGGAGAGGGAAAGGGGGAGGGGAAGGGGCACAAAGAAAACAAGATAGAAGGTGACAGAGGACAATCTGACTTTGGGTGATGGGTATGCAACATAATTGAACGACAAGATAACCTGGACTTGTTATCTTTGAATATATGTATCCTGATTTATTGATGTCACCCCATTAAAAAGTAAAATTATTATTATAAAAAAAAAAAGAAAGAAAAGGCTATCTTGTCTTTCAAAAGGAAAGGGGAAGAGAGACACAGATGGTAACAAGGAGAGGAATGCATGGGATGACCTGAGAACCTAACTCATGCAATGCTAGAGGCGGCCATTGCTGGGGTAGGGGTTGATCCTTCCACACAATACAAGACTAAAGCGGTTCCAGGTGACCCATCTCCAGACATCTCTCCAGCTCCAATCAGCACAACAAGACACTTGAGGCCAGAAGGGAATGGCAAGAAATATTCAAAGTAATGCAGAACAAGAGCCTAAAACCAAGACTACTTTATCCAGCAAGGCTATCATTTACAATTGAAGGAGAAATAAAAAGTTTCTCAGACAAAAAAAAACCTCAAGGAATTTATTACAACCAAACCAATGCTGCAGGAAAGCTAAGGGGCCTACTGTAAACAGATCAAAGTGGGAAAAGAATATAGTTAAAAAGGAATACAGCTTTCAAGAATAAAATGGCAATAAACAACTACATATCAATAATAACCTTAAATGTAAATAGATTAAATGATCCAATCAAAGGCATAGGGTAGTTTTCAGCTATGATTTGATTGAAAGAAGTTTCTATCCCCTGTTCTTTCTCTTCTTCTTCAGGAACCTCTATGATGCGAATGTTATTTCTCTTCATGTAGTCACAGAGCTCTCTTAGATTTTCCTCAGACATTTTGAGTCTCTTTTTCTTTTCTGCTCTGCTTCCATGCCTTTATTTATCTTGTGCTCTAACTCGCTGATTTGATCCTCAGCTTTATCCATTCTGCTTTTAATCCCTTCCATTGTGGTCTTCATTTCTGATATTGTATTTGTCATCTTCAACTGATTCTTTTTTAGTATTTCAATAGCAAGTATATTTTTTATACTTGCTATCTCTTTATTTAGGTGTTTGTAATGATCATCTATTGTTGTTCTAAGATCCCTAAGCATCCTAACAATCATTATTTTAAACTCTGCATCTGGAAGTTTAGTTATTTCTATATCACTCAGTTCATTTCCTTGAGGTTTCTCTTGTGGTTTCATTTAGATTGTACTTCTCTGTCTTCTCATTATTATCTGTGTGTTTTGGTGTGTTGTTTGTAGAGCTGGCTGAGTCTAGGCTTGGTGTTGTCTGCCTCCACTTTTCAGTTGTGTTATTTCTAATTTTTCTTGCGTTGGCATCAGCTGTTATATGTAATTTTTTGTTGGATTTTGCTTTTCTAGTGGAGCCACATTGAAGTTTTTAACTTATTTGTTTTCTTTTCAGTTTTCTTAACATGGTGATAGTCTTGTTTACTGATCTCAGCCCCTCCTCTCCACTTCTTGTTTCAGCAGTAAGAGATAAAGAAGGTCACTACATAATAATAAAGGGAGCAATCCAACAGAAAGATATAACTATTATAAATATCTACACACCTAATATAGGAGCACCTAAATATATAAAGCAGACTTAAATGAATTTAAAGGGAGAGATCAACAGCAATACTATAATAGTAGGGAATTTTAATACCCCACTAACATCACTAGATTGATCTTCAAGAAAGAAAATTAACAAAGAAACAGCAGAGTTAACAGACACACTAGATCAACTGGATTAAATAGATACCTTCAGAACCTTTCACACTAAATCAGGGGTCCCCAAACTTTTTACACAGGGGGCCAGTTCATTGTCCCTCAGACCGTTGGAGGGCTGCCACATAGAGTGCTCCTCTCACTGACCACCAAGGAAAGAAGTGCCCCTTCCGGAAGTGTGATGAGGGCCAGATAAATGGCCTCAGGGGGCCACATGTGGCCCACAGGCCATAATCTGGGGACACCTGCCCTAAAGCAACAAAATATACATTCTTTTCAAGTGCTCATGGTACAGTCTGTAGTATAGACCACATATTAGGGCATAAAAGCAGTCTCAACATATTTAAGAAGATGGCAATCACATCAAACATTTTCTCTGATCACAATGGCATGAAACTAAAAATCAACCATGACAGAAAACCTCAAAAATTCTCAAACACATGGAAACTAAATAGCAGATTGTTAAATAACAAATGGATTAACAATGAGACCAAAGAAGACATAAAAAAATTCCTAGAAACAAATTATACTGAACATACAACAACTCAAAATTTATGGGACACAGCAAAAGCAGTACTGAGAGGGTAGTTCATAGCACTACAAGCATACTTGAAGAAGCTAGAAAAAGCTCAAATAAACAACTTACCCCTGTATCTAAAAGAACTAAAAAAAGAACAGCAAGTAAAGCCGGGAGGAAGTAGAAGGAAGAAAATAATAAAGATGACAGTGAAAATAAATGACATAGAGGCTAAAGAAACAATACAGAGGATCAATGAAACCAAGAGCTCGTTCTTTGAAAGGGTAAACAAGATCGATGAACCCTTAACCAGACTCACCAAGAAAAAAAGAGAGAGGACTCAAATAAATAAAATTAGAAATGAGAGTGGAGAAATAACAACCGACAAAACAGAAATACAAAATATTGTAAGAAAATACTATGAAGAACTGTATGCCAAAAACTTAGAGAATCTAGGTTAAATGGAGAAATTCCTTGAAACATATAATCTTTCAAAAATCAATCTGGAAGAATCAGAAAAACTAAATAGACCAATTACAACAAATGAGATCGAAACAGTTATCAAAAAACTCCACAAAAAACAAAAGCCCTGGGCTCAATGGCTTCACAGAAGAATTCTACCAAATATTTAAAGAAGAACTAACTCCTATTCTTCTCAAACTATTTCAAAAAATTCAAGAGGAAGGAAGACTTCCTAGCTCCTTTTATGAGGTGAGCATTATTCTGATTCCAAAACCAGGCAAAGACAACACAAAGAAAGAAAATTACTGTCAATAATCCTGATGAACTTAGATGCTAAAATCCTCTACAACATATTAGCAAACCGAATCCAGCAATACATGAAAAAAAGTATACATCATGATCAACTGGGATTCATTCTGGGGAGGCAAGAATGGTACAATATTTGTAAATCAATTAATGTGATTCATCACATAAACAATAGGGAGGAGAAAAACCACAAGATAATTTCAGTAGATGCAGAAAAAGCATTTGATAAAATCTAGCACCCATTTATGACAAAACCCTCAGCAAAGCGGGAATACAGAAAGTGTACCTCAACATGATAAAGGCCATCTATGACAAACCCACTGCCAACATTTTAATCAATGAGCAAAAATTAAAAGCAATCCCCATAAAATCAGGAACAAGACAGGGGTGCCCCTTTCACCATTCTTATTCAACATAGTCCGGGGAGTTCTAGTTACAGCAATCAGACAAGAAGAAGAAATAAAAGACATCCAAATTTAAAAAGAAGAAGTAAAACTATCATTATTTGCAGATGATATGATACTGTATCTGAAAAACCCTAAATCTCAGTCAAAAAACTACTGGACCTGATAAATGAGTTCAGCAAAGTGGCAGGATATAAAATTAATACACAGAAATCAGAGGCATTTTTATACACTAACAATGAACTGTCAGAAAGAAAAATTAAGGAAACAATACCCTTCACTATTGCAAAAAATATATAAAAATAAAGTACCTATGAGAAAATTAAACCAAGGAGGTTAAAGACTTGTACTTGGAAAATTATAAAACATTAATAAATCAAATCAAGGAAGATACAAACAAGTGGAAGCATAGATCAGGTTCGTGGTTAGGAAGAATAAATATCATTAAAATGCTTATATTACCCAAAGCAATTTATAAAATCAATGCAATACCAATTAAAGTACCAATGACATACTTCAAAGATATAGAACACATACTCCAAAAATTTATATGGAACCAAAAAAGAACACGAATAGCCTCAGCAACCTTGAAAAAGTAGAATAAAGTTGAAGGTATCACACTTCCTGATATCAAGTTACATGGCCATTATACTCAACACAGCCTGGTACTGGCATAAGAACAGGCATATAGATCAATGGAACAGAACAGAGAACCCAGAAATAAACCCTCACCTTTACGGAGAACTGATATTTGACAAAGGAGGTAAGAGCATACATTGGAGTAAAGACAGTCTCTTTAACAAATGGTGTTGGAAAAATTGGACAGCTACCTGAAAAAAAATGAAACTAGACCACCAACTTACACCATTCACAAAAATAAACTCAAAATGGATAAAAGACTTAAATGTAAGCCATAAAACCATAAGCATCTTAGAAGAAAACATAGGCAGTAAGCTCTCCGACATCTCTTGCAGCAATATATTTACTGATTTGTCCTCACAGGCAAGTGATATAAAAGACAGGATAAACAAATGGGACTATATCAAACTAAAAAGATTTTTTACAGCTAAAGACAATATGAACAAATAAAAAGACAAACTACACAATGGGAGAACATATTCGACAATATGTCTGACAAGGGGTTAATAACCAAAATTTATAAAGAACTAGTAAAACTCAAGACCAGGAAGACAAACAATCCAATCAAAAAATGGTAAAAGAAATGAATAGACACTTCTCCAAAGAGGACATACAGATGGCCAATAGGCTTATAAAAAAAATGTTTATCACTAATCATTAGAGAAATGCAAATTAAAACCACAATGAGATTCCACCTCACACCAGTCAGAATGGCGCTCATCAACAAAACAACACATGATAGGTGGTGGTGAGGATGTGGAGAAAAGGGAACTTTCCTGCACTGCTGGTGGGAATGCAGACTGGTGCAGCCACTGTGGAAAACAGTATGGAGATTCCTCAAAAAATTAAAAATGAATCTGCCTTTTGACCCAGCCATTCCACTTTTAACCTAATCAAGTTGTGTTCCATTCTGTGATTATTTGTTTTGATTTTTGGACATTTAGAATGCAGTATTTTAAAAATAACAAATGTCACACCTTGTTTGTAAATTTGTTTTTTGTAGGAAGATTTTGAAAGATGTAATTTATCAGCAATCAGGGGAAATAAATTTCAAAAACATAAAAGCATTGTAGAAAAGTAACATTTCTTCAAGATTCTCTCTTTGACTGTTATACTATGTACCAGACACTGCTTCTAGTAGCTTAGGTATAAAATAGGGAATCAAAAAGAAAATTTGTCCACTTTCAAGGAGTCTGCCTTAAAGTGAAAGAGACATATAAGAGGATAATACATGCTATGGTATTACTATACCATAGCATGACAGGCAGAGACGTGTATCAGGAAGAAAGCAGAACAGATGTAAAGGACTGAGAGGGTGGTGGGCAGCAGCGATAGTATAGGTACAATGAGCATATAGAAATGTCAGAGGAGGTGACTTTGATCAAGACCCAAAGGAAATGCGAAATGACCTATGCAAGTGTCTGGGTAAGGGAGGGCCTGCAGGAAAAGGCAGCTGTCAGCATAACTACCCTAGTCGGAGGGAGGGGGTAACATGTTGGAGAACCAGCAAGGAAGGACAGTGGGGCCCTGAGCCAAGAGAGAAGTTGAAGGAGATCAGGACAAAGAAGTTATTGTGTAGGCCACAGTAAACCTTTGAATTTTATTCTAAATATCATAGAAACCATCTGGTTTTGAGCACTAGAGTAGCATGGTCTGATTTGTGTTTTAAAAGACTCTCACCACTGTTTTGAGAAGAGACTCTAGGAAATTATATCAGAAACAAGGATAACAGTTAAAAAGCAATTAGCAATAATTGAAGTAAGAAATATGGTGACTTGGATACATGGAAACAGGTATGGTGGTCAAGGTGGCTGGATTCAAAATATAATTTGCAAAAGAACTGACAGAATTGGCTAATGGACGTGATTCTTGAAGTAATAATGTAAGCAGAGTTCATGATGACACCAAAGTTTGGGGTGTGAACAGCTGGTTAAGGGGTTATGTCATTGACCAAACTGGGCTTTATTGAGAGAGGGATAGATTTGGTGGGCAATGGTTCATATGAGATAGATAATTGAGGAAAATGTGGGAGAGCTCTTACTTAGTACAGAAATAAAAAGTAAAAGCAAGAAAGTAAAAGAATAAGTTAAAAGTAAAGGCAAGAGTTTCTAGTGAAACTTCAAATGAAAAATTATGTTTGATAGAAATTGAAACTTTGTAAAAGTTCAATTACTTGACTTTGTAATTGAGTAGTTCTGTTTCCACTGACCAGGAAATATTCACATATCGTTGGCAGAGTTTATAGTGAATACTCACTGTATTATCATTTTATTACACTCTCCTACAGAACTGGTTTAATAGTATGTTAACATATCAGTTTCTTGGAGCCCTCAGCCAAGTAAAACACAGTAGGTCTGTGAATTCATGTCTGTTGTTGAACCTAAAAGAAAACACATCAGCCCGTCTTACTCTCATGAAAGTGATGAAAGCCCTAGTGATAATGATCCTCCATGCAGTGGACAAACAGCCTATGCGCTTTTATATGTTACTGATGTTCCTCCCAGAGCAACCTATTACTCAGAAGTTTTGAATTTCCCTAAGGAATCATCTTTTTATGGACACAGGTTCCTTAGGGAGTGTTTATGACAGAGCATTTTCTCTTCATTCTGTGTCACAAAGCTGCCTATCTATCATGAAGGGGAAAAGTCAGCTTTGATAAGTTGGAAGCCTATTTAAAATTCTCTAGCTCAGATCCATTATCTCAATGCCTTTTAGTATTTCTCATTCCATATTTTCAAGCTAAAGGAAAAATGAGGAGAAAGGATATCCTTTCTAATCAAATACATGGCTTTGATGGTGGAAATTTGTTTGCAAAACAATTTGTAAGTCACATATATTAATTATGTTAACTTCCAAATGCAGTACTTATAGCTAT
Source organism: Saccopteryx leptura (assembly GCF_036850995.1). Classification (NCBI taxonomy): domain Eukaryota; kingdom Metazoa; phylum Chordata; class Mammalia; order Chiroptera; family Emballonuridae; genus Saccopteryx; species Saccopteryx leptura. Next base: position 173,573,442 of record NC_089504.1, on the reverse strand, counting down.
AAAATTTATCATATCAAAGTTGGTCTTAAAAGAAAAACACAGAGACATATTAACCATATATTTAAATAAATAAAAAATATTATGGGAGAGAGACAAGATAGCGATGGAGTAGGCAGACGTACCAACTTCCACCTCCCAGAACCAAAGTGGATTACAAACTAATTTTAAGAACCATCATCTGGAAAAACCAACTTTGGAATAAACTAACAGGACTCTTCAACCAAGGAACACCGAAGAAACCACACTGAGACTGGTAGGAAAAGTGGAAATGTGGAGAGGGCTGCCCAGCTACCTAGAGCAAATGGCAGCTGGGAGTGACTCACATGGCAGGAAGTGAGTTTAGCAGAGATGGGTGGGTCCTGAGCCCCAGGAACAAAGCCCCAGCCTGCAGCCCCAGAACCCAGAAGAGGCGTATGGACAGTATTTAGCTGGAAACAAGACAGGATACTGTTTGTGAAAAGAGACTGATTTCTCAGACCCAGGATTCTTCTTAAAGGGACCTCACAGAAAACCTCTCTTACAACCACTCACCTGGGGCTTCAGGGGATGGGGAGAGAGGAAAGGACCAGAGTATCAGGAAGAGAGTGTAATCTAGGAGGCACAGGGAGAAACATTTTGAGAGACAGCCACCCTAACCCCTGAAACGAGTCACTCCCCAAATCTGAAGTGAATGTTTCCACTGGAAACAGGAATACCAACAAAGGGAAGCAGGACACCAGCCAAAAAAGCTCTCCCATGGCACTCAGAGCAGTCACTTAGAAGGAGGGAGCTTTTGGGACTACAATAGTGAATGCTAGGGTCTGAGCTGCAGTGGCCCCTCCCACATGGCTGAAGGCTCGCCTGAGGGCAGGTGGCAGCAGCATGCAGAAGCGCAGTTCTGTCGGCAAGGACAGAAGCCAGTTGGCCACCACTGAGGCCCAGGTGTGAGCTCAGTCTTGCCCAGCTGGCGAGGAGGGGACGTGCAAAAGTGGTCAAGCCCAGCTGCAGGCAGCCTGCAATCCAGCCTGCGGGGGGAAGGGTGGGAACCCCAGAAGGGGTGGAGAACTGCCCTTGAGCAAGGGCTCAGAAGCAAAGCCTTGCCCTGTCCGGAACCAAAACTTGTGGCTTGACTTGGGAGCTGGCTCCTCCTGCAAGGGTGGAGCCAAAAGCCTAGAACAGGCGGAGTCCCGCTACTGAATGTGGGCACACAGTCCTGCCCAGCCTGTGGAGCCAAGACTTGCAGCTGTCCACGAGCGGGCTCCTACTGCAGGGGTGGGGCAAAAGCCCAGAATCAGGTGGAGACCCCAGTTGAACAAAAGTGCTCATCCCTGCCCTCAGGGCTGAGCATAATGCCACCCACAGGGGCCGGGCAAAGGCCAAGGCCACTGAGGCTTGTACACCTGAGCACATGATCACAGCCACTCCCATAAAGGAGAGGCAGAAACCACAGCAACAGCCCCAGTGGGCTAGCACCAGTAACACCCATACCCAAACACCCTAGGCAGCAACAGCAGAGGGGGTGGAGGGCCTGCAGACAGACCACACCTAGGAAACACAGAGGCCACACCCAGTGGACTCCAGTGGCCAAAACCTTCTTTTACACAGACAAAATGAAAAGGAAAAAAATGCAACACAAATGAATCAAGAGAAATCCCCAGAAAAGGACCTAAATGAGTCAGATATAACCAAATGACCAGATTCAGAGTTTAAAATAACAATTGTTAGGATGCTCAAAGATATTAGAACTACAATAGATGGTCATAACGAACACCTAAATAAATGATAGCAAATATAAAAAAGGACATTGAAATAATAGAAAAGAATCAGTGAGAAATGACAAATATCAATACAATATCAGAAATAAAGAACACAATGGAAGGAATTTAAAGCAGGATGGATGAAGCTGAGAATTGAATCAGTGAGTTAGAGGACAAGATAAATGAAGGCATGAAAGCAGAGCAGAAAAAAGAAAAGAAGACTCAAAAAGTCTGAGGAAACTCTAAGAGAGCTCTGTGCAACATGAAGAGAAATAACATCCGCATCATAGAGGTTCCTAAAGAAGAAAAGAAAGAACAAAGGATAGAGACTGTTCAAACATATCATAGCTGAAAACTTCCCTCAATTAAGGCAAGAAAACATCTCACAAGTACAAGAAGCACAGAGAACTCCATTAAAGAGAAACCCAAAGAAATCTACACCAAGACACATCATAATTAAAATACCAAAGCTAAGCGATAAAGAGAAAATATTAAGAGCTGCTAGAGAAAAAAAAACTATCACCTACAAAGGAGCCCCCATAAGGATGATTTCCAACTTCTCAACAGAAACACTTGAGGCCAGAAGGGAATGGCAAGAAATATTCAAAGTAATGCGGAACAAGAGCCTACAACCAAGACTACTTTATCCAGCAAGGCTACCATTTAAAATTGAAGGAGAAATAAAGAGCTTTACAGACAAAAAAAAACTCAAGAAATTTACTACAACCAAACAAATGCAGCAATAAATGCTAAGGGGCCTGTTGTAAACAGATCAAAGGAGAAAATAATATAGCAAAAGAGGAATACAGTTTTAAAGAATAAAATGGCAATAAACAACTACATATCAATAATAACCTTAAATGTAAATGGATTAAATGATCCGATCAAAAGACATAGAGTAGCTGCATGGATAAGAAAACAGGACCCATACTTATGCTGTCTACAAGAGACACACCTTAAAACAAAAGATGCACATAGACTGAAGATAAAAGGATAAAAAAAAATATTTCACGCAAATGGAAATGAAAAAGAAGCTGGGGTAGCAATACTTATATCAGACAAAATGGACTTTAAAATGAAGGCTATAGTAAGAGATAAAGAAGGTCACTACATAATGATAAAGGGAGCAATCCAACAGGAAGGTATAACCGTTATAAATGTCTACGGACCTAAATGAGAAGCACCTAAATATATAAAGCAGACTTTGATGGATTTAAAGGGTGAGATCAACAGCAATACTATAATAGTAGGGGATTTCAATACCCCACTAACATCACTAGATAGATTCTCAAGAAAGAAAATTAACAAAAGAACAGCAGACTTAAAGGACATACTAGATTAACTCGGTTTAATAGAAATCTTCAGGAACTTTCACCCTAAAGGAGCAGAATATACATTCTTTACAAGTGCTCATGGTACATTCTCTAGGATAGACCACATGTTAGGGCACAAAAGTGGTCTCAACAAATTTAAGAAGATTGAAATCATATTGAGCACTTTCTCTGATCACAATGGCATGAAACTAGAAATCAACCACAACAAAAAAACTCAAAAATTCTCAAACACATGGAAACTAAATAGCATGTTGTTTAATAACAAATGGATTAACAATGAGATCAATGAAGAAATAAAAAATTTTCCAGAAACGAATGATAATGAGCATACATCACCTCAAAATTTATGGGACACAGCAAAAGCAGTCTTGAGAGGGAAGTTCATAACACTACAGGCATACCTTAAAAGCTAGAAAAAGCTCAAATAAACAATTTAAACCTACATCTAAAAGAACTAGAAAAGGTACAGCAAGTAAAGCTCAGATGTAGTAGAATGAAGGGAATAATAAAGATCAGAAAGGAAATAAATGACATAGAGGCTAAAAAAAATTACAGTGGATCAATGAAACCAGGAGCTGGTTCTTTGAAAAAGTAAACAAGATGTATGAACCTTTAACTAGACTCAAGAAGAAAAAAGAGAGAGGACTCAAATAAATAAAATTAGAAATGAGAGTGGGGAAATAACAACTGACACAACAGAAATACAAAAAATTGTAAGAAATTATTATGAAGAACTGTATACCAAAAAACTAAACAACTTAGATGAAATGGACAAATTCCTTGAAACATACAATCTTCCAAAAATCAATCTGCAAGAATCAGAAAACCTAAACAGACCAATTACAACAAATGAGATCAAAACAGTTATCCAAAAATTCCCAACAAAAAAATTCCTTGGCCTGATGGCTTCACAAGTAAATTCTACCACATATTCAAACAAGAACTAACTCCTATCCTTCTCAAGCTATTTCAAAAAATTCAAGAGGAAGGAAGTCTTTCAAGCTCCTTTTATAAGGCGAATATAATTCTGATTCCAAAACCAGGCAAAGACAACACAAAGAAAGAAAATTATAGGCCAGTATCCCTGATGAATTTAGATGTTAAAATCCTCAACAAAATATTAGCAAACCAGATCCAGCAATATATGAAAAAAAACATACACCATGATCAAGTGGGATTTATTCTTGAGAGGCAAGGCTGGTACAATATTCACAAATCAATTAATATGATTCATCATATAACAAAAGGAAGGAGAAAAACCACATGATAATTTCAATAGATGCAGAAAAAGCATTTGATAAAATCCAGCACCTATTCATGATCAAAACTCTCAGCAAAGTGGGAATACAGGAAACATACCTCAACATGATAAAGGCCATATATGACAAACCTAAGCCAACATCATACTCAATGGGCAAAAATTAAAAGCAATCCCCTTAAGATCAGGAACAAGGCAGGGGTGCCCCTTTCACCACTCTTATTCAACATAGTTCTGGAAGTCCTAGCCACAGCAATCAGACAAGAAAAAGAAATAAAAGGCATCCAAATTGGAAAAGAAGAAGTAAAACTATCATTATTTGCAGATGATATGATATTGTATATAGAAAACCCTAAAGTCTCAGTCAAAAAACTACTGGACCTGATAAATGAATTCAGCAAGGTGGCAGGATATAAAATTAATACTAGGAATCAGAGGCATTTTTATATACTAACAATGAACTGTCAAAAAGAGAAGTTAAGAAATCAATCCCTTTCACCATTGCAACCAAAAAAATAAAGTACCTAGGAATAAATTTAACTAGGGAGATTAAAGACTTGTACTGAGCATATTATAAAACATTAATAAAAGAAATCAGGGAAGATACAAACAAGTGGAAGCATATACCATGCTCATGGTTAGGAAGACTAAACATCATTAAAATGTCTATATTACCCAAAGCAATTTATAAATTCAATGCAATACCAATTAAAGTACCAATGACATACTTCAAAGATATAGAACACATACTCCAAAAATTTATATGGAACCAAAAAAGAACACGAATATCCTCAGCAATCTTGAAAAAAAAGAATAAAGTGGGAGGTATCACACTTCCGGATATCAAGTTATACTACAAGGCCATTATACTCAATACAGCCTGGTACTGGCATAAGAACAGGCTTATAGATCAATGGAACAGAACAGAGAACCCAGAAATAAACCACACTTTTATGGACAACTGATGTTTGACAAAGGAGGTAAGAACATACATTGGAGTAAAGACAGCCTCTTCAACAAATGGTGTTGGGAAAATTAGACAGCTACCTGCAAAAACATGAAAGTAGACCACCAACTTACACCATTCACAAAAATAAACTCAAAATGGAGAAAAGAACCATTCGTGAAACCATAAGCATCTTAGAAGAAAACATAAGCAGTAAGCTCTCTAACATCTCTCGCAGCAATATATTTGCCGATTTATCTCCACAAGCAAGTGAAATAAAAGACAGGATAAACAAATGGGACTATATCAAACTAAAAAGCTTTTGCACAGCTAAAGACAATTAGAACAGAATAAAAAGTCAAACTACCCAATGGGAGAACATATTTGACTATTAATACGTCTGATAAGGAGTTAATAACCAAAATTTATAAAGAACTTGTAAAACTCAATACCAGGAAGACAGACAATCCAATCAAAAAATGGATGAAAGAAATGAATAAACACTTCTCCAAAGAGGATATACAGATGGCCAATAGGCATATGAGAAAATGCTCAACATCACTAATCATTAGAGAAATGCAAATTAAAACCACAATGAGATATCATCTCACACCAGTCAGAATGGCACTCATCAACAGAACAACACAAAATAAGTGCTGGCGAGCATGTAGAGAAAAGGGAACCCTCCTGCACTGCTGGCGGGAATGCAGACTGGTGCAGCCACTATGGAGAACAGTATGGAGATTCCTCAAAAAATTAAAAATCGAACTGCCTTTTGACCCAGCTATCCCACTATTAGGAATATACCCCAAGAACACCATAGCACTATTTCAAAAGAAGAAATGCATCCCCATGTTTATGGCAGCATTGTTCACAATAGCGAAGATCTGGAAACAGCCCAAGTGTCCATCAGTGGATGAGTGGATTATAAAGCTTTGGTATATATATACTATGGAATACTACTCAGCCATAAGAAATGATGACACCGGTCATTTACAACAACATGGATGGACCTTGATAACATTATACTGAGCGAAATAAGTAAATCAGAAAAAACTAAGAACTGTATGATTCCATACATAGGTGAGACATAAAAATGAGACTCAGGGACATGGACAAGAGTGTGGGTGTTACGGGGTGTGGGGGAGGAAACGAAGGTTGTTGGGGGAGGGGAGGGGCACAACAAAACCAGTTAGAAGGTGACGGAAGACAATTGGACTTTGGGTGATGGGAATGCAGCATAATCAAATGTCAAAATAACCTAGAGATATATGTTCTGAACATATGTACCCTGATTTATCTTTGTCACCCCATTAAAATTAATTTTTTAAAAAGAAAGGAAAACACAGGAAGACCATCATTTGCACTCAGCCCTTGACCCCAATTTCCAATATGTATTAGATTTTCAGATTTTTGCCTTCCAGTAGTGCCACCTCCTATTTGAATAAAAATAAATTCATTAGATGAGGGGTTTGATCTCTTATCAATGCCAGCTGTATGATAATGACTAATGACAGCTGCATGATAATGAATCTTAATCTTATATCTGAAAAGGAAAAAAATGTATCGAGTTTTGTGAAACAGTAGGGCTACTACCAAATCCACCGGTTTTCCAACATTATCCAAGGTTGGCTCAGAATATCCTAAGAGGCGTGGTAGCACAACTGGGCAATCTCCACAGAGCCTGCAAATCATTATGCTACTTGAGAGCACAAAACCAAATTTAAAGAATTGCAAATTTGGGCAAACTCCTATGATTTGCAAGGTACACCCATCCAACAAAGCTGTTGCTAAGCCCTTTCTGTTGGTATTGAACTGAAATCAGCCTCCACACATTAGCATGCTGAATTTGAGTATATTTAAAACTTGCTGGCCTTATTGGGATATTTCATACTTCTGTGAAATAAAGAGTTTTGAAATGTAGTTTATCTCAAAGACAATTAAGTAACTCCACCCTGCAGAGCAGACTCAATTCATTCTTGTTTAATCATCCTGGTTGGCCCCTCTCATATATCTAATCTCTTTCCATGAGATTAGGTTTATGCTTCTGTTAGTACTAATCATATTTTACTCTCTTAATCTTCTTCATATTGAATGATAACATTAATAGCTGCTACCCAGCACTACTTAGAACAAAGTAGGAGTGGAATAAATGTTGGCAAGATTTGCAAGTTAATGCTAATAATACCATCACCCCCTGGCTCCTGGATATCCTCTGACTTAAAAGAGCCATTTTTCTGAATCTACATGTAACCTTGTATTTAGAAAGACCTCCTCTATTAGCTCCAAATTTATTTTATTTTAAAATAGAGAAATCAGCTCTAACTGGATAGCTCAATTGGTTAGAGCAGAGGTAGTCAACCTTTTTATACCTACCGCTCACTTTTTGTATCTCTGTTAGTATTAAAATTTTCTAACCTCCCACCAGTAATGGTGATTTATAAAGTAGGGAAGTAACTTTACTTTATAAAATTTATAAAGCAGAGTAACAGCAAGTTAAAGCATATAATAATAATTACTTACCAAGTACTTTATGTCAGATTTATGCTAAGTTTGGCAGAATAAATTTTTATAAAACAACTTACTATAGTTAAATCTATCTATTTATACTTTGGTTGCTCTGCTACCACCCACCATGAAAGCTGGAACACCCACTAGTGGGCGGTAGGGGCCAGGTTGACTAACACTGGGTTAGAGCATCATCCCAAAGTGCAGAGGTTGCTGGATCGATCCTCAGCTGGATCACACACAGGAACAGATTGATGTTACTGTCCTCTCTCTCTTTCTCTCTCTCGTCCTCTTTCTCTCCCCTCCCTTTCTTGCTAGAAATCAATAAACAAAATTTATTTTAAAAAAATAGAGAAATCACCTTTTCCTTAAAGTACAGAGCTATTATTACTATTGTTAATAATTGCTGATAGAATCAAATTCTGCTGACTAAAACTATTCAAAAGATCTAAATCATAATATAAATGAACTATATGTACTTCCATATGTGGTGTAAATGAAACTAGAGTATATTAATAGTTTGAAATCTTCAGGTAAAAAAAAAACACTCTTAAATAAAGGAATTTAAGCATAGTGCTTATTTAGTTTTCTCCTTTCTGACGCTACTCCCTATGTTCAAAGCAGTCTTTTCTCTGTGTTCACAATGTTGCTCTATCCATTTGGTAATAACACTTGTCTTCAACATTATAGACTGCCTAGAGGAGAATAAAGAGACTCACTTAAGAAAAAGCAGTCAAAATAATTATTATCATTTAAATAAGATGATGAGAAACCTGGACAAAGAGGTTAAGTAATGGAAACAAAATGGATTCTGGAAGGAAGTGGTATGATCCTATTAGAATGAGGTTAATTTCATTTATGTAATAGAATTTTAAAAAACAACAACAAAGAAACACATATTAAAGATGGGCACTGAGAGGATCTTTAGACAAGATTAAACTGTCACTCTCTTCTTCAGGAAGCTCACTAACATATCTGACAACCTGTGCTGGTCCACCTGTTCTACAGCAGTTTGACATGTATTTCCTTGACTTCTTAAAAAAATATTCTTGGCATACAGATTTGTCTCCCTGAAGACTTCAACAAATGCCTCATAGAATCTTTCCAACAGCCTAGGACAATGTCACTAAAACATTTGGTCAGTGGATTGGACGTACTGAATTAGGACATATGAAAGAGATATTTGGAGATTCTTATAACATATAAATTAGGTCTTGAGAGAGAAAAGAGCTGGTAGAGTGTTAGGTTATTCCAGACAGGAAATAAAGGGACCGCAACAAGTCCAGCAACCTTTGACCCAGACAGTCTTAATATTTTCTTGGCTTGACTTAACCCTACACAGGTTTTGTCCTCACTATAGGCTCCTGATTCCCCCTCCCCCTTTTATAGAGCGTTCACCTTGGAATACTTGTAATTGTAAATTTTTTCTCTTCCTTTTTAAGATGTAAATCTCATCAGTTTTATAACCCAGGAATATTTTCCTCAAGGACATGGGAGCCATCCCTGTGAAATGCAACATCAAGGAAAATAGAGTCCTTGTCTCCCAGTCTCAGTGGGAGGGTAGAAGCCTTGTTCCAAGTGGTAAAACCACCCCTGTTAAAGTTTGTTTCTTTTGGGTAAGGCCAACTAGAACTTGCTCTTAAAAACTACTCCCCACCTCCAGCTTCATTTCCTCCTAGCTGCACAGTCAGATTTGGTGTGCTCTCTCCCCTGTTGTTGGCAATAGTATCAGGATAAAATTAGTTTACATTTGCCTATAATTTTCAATAAATTTTTTTCAATACCTTTCTGCTGCTATACAGAGTTTATGCTTAGTCCTGTCTCTGATCCTTCCTCAACAGGTTTATAGATCTTTGTAGGTCTGCTACATGTTTCAGTTCTATAGAAAAAAAAAAGTGGGCACAAGACTTCTTTACTTGGGCATTCACCAAGCTCTACACTCTCCTACACAGGACATCTTTCTTTTCCTCCTCCTTCCCTTTCTCATTTCTCCTTTCCTCTTTCTCCTTTCTTCTCTTTCCTTTTTCTTTTCATTTCTTCTCTTCCCTTTCTCCTTTCCTCCTCCTCCTCCTCCTTTTCCTCTTTTCTTCTTCTCCTCTCTCCTTCCTCTCCTCCCTCCTTCCTCTTCCCCTCCTTCCTCTTCTCTCACTCCTCTTTCTCCCTCTCTCCCCCTCTCACTCTCTCATTCTCTACCTCTCTGCCTCTCTCCCTCTCCTCCCTTTCCTCCCTCTCTCCCTCTCCTCCTCTCTTTCCCTTTTCTTCCCTCTCTCCCTCTCCACTCTCTCTCTCTCCTCTTTCCTGCTTCTCATCTCTCCTCCTCCTTCTCTTTAATGACAATTATTCACTGCTCTTCCTGGAAGACAATCTTTTTAATGAGTGTCCAGTATAGTCAAGCAATCAATTTTATCAGACTTTCAGAGGAAATGGAATGCTATTGATATCATTCTAATAAGAAGGAAATCACCAATACTATTTTGCCTCCTACCCTGAAAAGGCCATCAAAACAAGGAGAATTAAAGGGTCAGGCTACTTTCTTGAAGGGAATAAGGGTGGAGACAATATAGGTGCAGATACAAAAAGCAAAACTGAGATCTCACCATCTCAACAAGTATCCTACCAAAATGGCATAACTAAATCATTCTTCCAAAGGAGAAATGGGACTTTGGCCTCCACATTTCCTTGTGAACAATTCAAGTGTAACTCTCCTTGACAAAGTGGTGGGTGACCTGTAGACTGGCTTTCAGAGATGATCTCAGGTTCTTCCTAGATGTACGTACTAGATCTCACATGCAGTGTCATAAGGATTCCAGGTGATTTCAACACTCATTAAAGTTGGACAAGCCCTGAAATGGAGAACAAACTATAGAGGCAGACTAATTATAATGCCAATTCAGCACATGTGACCAGTACAGGCAAGCAATTTATTTTCTCATCAACACTTTTTTTTAACATATGAGCAGTCAAGAGAATGAGAAGTAAGGAATGTGTCCAAAGGCACAGAGGTAATACACTGAATCAAGAAGCCAAATAAAACTCAAGTTGAAGGCCTGATTCTGCTGCTTACTGGCTTGGTGACCTTGAACAAGTTATCTGAACTTTCTGAGGCTTTCTCATCTAAAAAATGGAAGTTGTATACATTTCTCACAGTTGTTAATTAGATTAAAGGAGATTGTTTCTATAGTCACATATTCATAGATAGTATTTATATTTTAAACACTGATAATCTTTAGAAAATTCTAGTTGGCTTGTTCAGGAATACATATATATATTTAATCATTATGCTCGATGTGAGATGTGAGTAAACGTAACTCCAACAGGGGCATATGGACAGTTCTGAGGAGAATTCTATCTTCAGATCTCTGGCTGTGGAACTCCAAGACACATTCCAGGAGCAGAGACTAGGAGGAAGTTGAAAGATCAGAAACCTCAAAGAGGAAATGAAAGAAGTCATGACAGAACATGTTTGAAGGGGAATCTTTTATTGCCAATTAGCAAGCACTTGTTTTAAATTTAATATCTGTATTAAACCTTCAAGTGTTTAAAGTTAGCAAAATCAGTCATTTTGTAGTGCTTTTTTTGCTTTACATTTTTCCATTTTCTTTTTTTCTTTTCTTTTTTTCTTTTTTTCGCCTAAGGTAAATTCCACAGGGTAGAGGAAGATGAGAGACATGAAAAGGTGAAACCCATTGAGAAGTTGTGAGCTTAAAATCATATTCCTAGAATGCTGGTACTCTACAAGGCCTGCCAAGCCATGAGGCAAACTGGGAAGTCCTGCCATGTTTTCAAAGAAACCAGATACAAAAAAGATCTAAAAGCAAGTGGTGTGAGGTGAGACAGGAATCATGCTGCTGCAAAGCCCCTCCCTCCACACACCCAGGTGTGTGTGTGTGTGTGCACTCATATTCCCTGGATGTAGACACACACTGACACACACACACACTAACACAAATATCCTATACACTCTACTCATTTCTCTCTCCCCAGTATTTTCCTTTGCTGGCTTCTGGAGGGGTTTCTGAAATTATACTGTCTGTGGTACATATGAAAAGGAAAAAAAAATAAAACCCTTGATTTAAATTTTCTTTAAAAAATATTTTTAACTTGCAATTTATCTCTGAGCATACGTAATATGAGGTGTCCTACAGGGCAGGCAGGGATCATTGGTAGGGTTCCTAATTGCATTTAAACTTTTCCATTTCCAAATTTCACCTACTTACTACTCCCTGGAATGAACCTATTGGTTTATTTTACAGCATTAATAGATCTTCTATTAGGAATTATGTTTCAGAATTGCTTTTCATATAAAAGCTTCACACTAACAGTATCATCCCATTGATCTTACCTCAACATACTCCTTGCAGTCATTTCAAATAGCTAATAACTTGCTAATATAACTTAACAGGTACATTTTGAACCTTTCTCTCCACCGACTGTCAACATACCAGCTCATTAACACTGAGAAAGAACACAGGCTACAGCCCTTTCTTTTAACAAGCCAGCGGTGTGAAACCAAAGTCTATGTAAGCTTTTTTTCTCATAGCAATCTTGCTTCCACCTCCATAATACCAGAAGGAAGGGGGTGGGGAGCGGATATCTCACCGAGCTACTTCGACAAGAAATACTAAGTACTGGGGCGGTATTCCTAAAGTGTTTTCACATGTTGTAACCTCATTCCTATCTTGGGTCATTTCAAAGTCTCAGGGGAGCAGTCAGTTGGCTGAATAAAGGACATACTGAGGTCATGGTGAACAAGGGCACTTGTGCCGAGGCTTTCACACTCACATCACTAGTTCCAGTCCAGACCCACCTCTAACTACACATAAAGGAACAAGTTGCTGTCACTGGCAAAAGAGCAGTAAGAAAGGTGTAAGTCTGCAGGGATCCTCTTGGGAGAGTGGTTGCTAACACAGGTGCTGACTCTGTAACAGGACTTCTTTTCCCCCAGTACATCTTTGACTATATTTGATTATGTGGGGGTTAAATTGGAATGCAAGATGTTTTCACTAGTCCAGTCTATTTAATAAACTGCTTACAGGTAAGGAAGAAACAGGGCTGAGATTGTTTACATATCGAATAAGGACACAGGAGCCAGTTAATAATAGAACCAATAAGAATTTTGCAGTGTCTTGCTGAGTTTACCATATATTTATATAAAACAGATATTACATACCTGCCAGAAAAATAAAATCAGTAGAGCTTCATTTGAATTCCATTACCGCAGTTAAATTAACAGAAAATGACAAAATTGTTCAATAATTATATTCTTTTATTAAACTCACGGCTTGTACTTCCAAATAAAATCAGTCAGCACTACAGCGTTTTTCACTGGAGACCCTTTTAGTGAATGCCTGTTTCCAAAGTCGTCTTTTCTCAGTGAAAACCCCCACTGATTTAATTCACTTACAGATATTTTCATAACCTCTCTCACACGAACATAACTGTTCATGGGCTACATCCAAGAAGTTAACAAGCCTAAGATAACAGCTCTGCTGAGCTATGAACTCAATTCCTGCTCCACTTTAAGGGAGAATATGCGACGCTAGCAAAATAAAGGAGTGCAATATGTCAACCTGTCTGCCTGGTGAACTCCACTTGTTCAGAACACTTAAACCAGCAATCTGAGAGTTGAAATACAAATAAACCAACATGGCTGCACTACCAGTTCTATCTAGTTTTCACCATAACTTTAGTGTTAAGTGATTGAAACATAGAGATAATGGCTTTCACCATAGTACTCCTACAATACTTTGTACACACTGCAATTCTAGTCTTTTCTTCCACGTATTATACTTATTTCTTTGGATGAAGTGTCCACTCTCATGATCTTTGCTTCTCTGAAGGTTGGGAACATATTTTTGGTTTTACAAATTCTTGTTGAACGAATAATTACTAAACATTTTCAATTTTGTTTCAATGACTTGAGCTCTTCATTTCCAACTTATACTATGTGTTTAATACAATTTTATGTTAACAGTTGTTTTAAACTTCAAATCTACTATTCACTTTATTTTGCTCCCTTTTACTTAGAGCTATTTTTTTTGTAATTCTTGTATTTCCCCAAACCCCAAAGGCAAAATTTCCTCAAGGGCAGGTATCACCTATTCATTAGCTGCTTTGTTCAGCATGTAGCCATGTACATGGTAGGTCTTTGGTTCACTGCAACTTAACCAAAATTATTGATCACAAATTATGGCTCAATACTGTAAAAGATATTTTAATGATTTCAAAACCCTAAATAAGACATAATTGTTGCTTGTAAAATGTGATGGCTTCAAAAATAAAATACATAAAAATTACCTAATTCAACTAATTCGCCAAAGGGATGAATGTGGGTTAAGATGGTTTATGGAGATCCACATAAAGAAAGAAGCAGTGGTTGGAAGGGTAGAGTAGAAACATAGCATAGGAAAGACAGATATCGGGAGCTCTATGATATGATAGTGCAGCGAAAGGGGTTCTGCCATTTGCTGTTTCCTGTGACCCTGGCAACATTGCATTGCCTTTTGGGTTCTCTATGAAGTGGACACAATCGTGCCCACTTTATTTTGAAAAGTATATATTTCTGAAGCTTTCTCTAAACTTTAAGATGCTACACAGATATAAAATGTTTTTACACACACTGAGGATTGAGTTCAGGGGTAGATGAAAATGAAGATAGATGGAAAGAATTAAGGTATTGAAAACTCTCAAAGTCAAATAAAGCAGCTTGGATTTGATGAAGTCACGAGTAGGGCACATGTGTATCCTGTAATGTGGAGAATGGCAGCATAAAAGTAGTTTTAAGGCGTATAGTCAAGAAGTACTCAGCAGAAGTGAGATAAGTCTAGCAAAGACAAATACTTTTATGTTCTCAATTCTACATGGAATCTAAAAAACAGCTAAACTCCTAGAAATAGAGAGTAGAATCATGATTGCCATGGGCTGGAGGGTGGGGCAAATGGAGAGATTTGGGTCAAAATCTACAAATTAGTTAACAATACTGTATTCTATACTCAAAAATAGTTAAGAGAGTAAATCTTAAAAGTTCTCACCACTAAAAAAGATAATTATGTGAGGTGAGGGAGGTGTTAACTAACCTTATGTCAATCATTTCATAATATATATGTCTCAAATCACCATATTGTAAACTTTAACTGCATAATGTTTTATGTCAATTATGTATCAATAAACCTGGAGAAAAGAGATACAGTAAATTTGTTAGAGACAGAACGCAGGCATCACTATTTATTAAGACACACCAACTACTTCCGATGTGAGTCAAACTAAGACTCAGACCACATGCGGTGCTTATCATTCTGCAATATGCACAAGTGCCACTTGGGGATCTTGTCAAGACGCATATTTTGAGGCAGTGGGTTGGGCTCTGCCTGAAATTCTCTTTCTCCAGTAAACCATAGGTCCTATTAAACTCCTTCTTACTCTCAGAAAAATTAACTTTGATGGATAGAAATGATTTTTAAATGATCTGCAATGCTTCTTAGTAAAAATTCCCGTATAATATATTTGAGAAAAATTTTTGAAGCTGTTTTCTAGTTTTATTGAGATGTAGTTAACATATAACATGGTATAACTTTAAGGTATAAAATATAATGATTTCATATATATATATATATATATATATATATATATATATATATATATATATGATATATATATTTGTGTTGTGAAAAGATTACCACAATAAGTGTAGTTGACATCCATCATGTTTTTTCACCTGTGATAAGAATATTGAAGATCTGCTTTTTTAGCAGCACGCAAACATGCAAAACAGAATTGTAGCTATCGTCACCATGCTGACAGGCTCAGGACCTATAACTGGTAGTGAATACCTATTAACCACCTCCATCCACTCACCTTCCATCACCCATCTTCAGTCATTACCCCATCCCCACCCATGCCTCTGCTGACTACAAATTTGATCTGTTTCCATGAGTTGTGTTTGTTTTTTTTTTAAGAATCCACATAAAAGTGAGGTGATACAGTATTTATTTTGTATCACCTCTGTGTGATTTATTTTACTTCATATAATGTCCTTAAGGTCCATCCAGATTGTCATTAATGGCAGGATATTCTTCTTTTTATATTTGAATAGTATTCAATTATATATATGTGTGTGTGTATGTATGTCTAGAGTGTATATATATATAATATATATTATATATATATATATAGTCTAGTGGAAAGTTCTGTCCATTTTTGGAATAAAACAAAATACAAATTTTTTTTACCGTCAATAAACTTTATTAAATAATATAATTGCCATTATTAATAATTATTTCTTGCCAGCCTGAGGACAATTTGTATATCCCATTTTTGAAAAATATTTTATCTTTTTTTTTTTTTTTTTTGTATTTTTCTGATGCTGGAAACGGGGAGAGACAGTCAGACAGACTCCCACATGCTCCCGACCGGGATCCACCCGGCACGCCACCAGGGGGCGATGCTCTGCCCCTCTGGGGCGTTGCTCCTTTGAGACCAGAGCCACTCTAGCACCTGGGGCAGAGGCCAAGGAACCATCCCCAGCGCCCGGGCCATCTTTGCTCCAATGGAGCCTCGGCTGCAGGAGGGGAAGAGAGAGACAGAGAGGAAGAAGAGGGGGAGGGGTGGAGAAGCAGATGGGCGCTTCTCCTGTGTGCCCTGGCCGGAAATCGAACCTGGGACCTCTGCACACCAGGCCGACACTCTACCACTGAGCCAACCGGCCAGGGCCAATATTTTATCTTTTGATGTGAAAAATTGAACCAGTGCTTGTTTGTTATCTTCTTCATTTTTCAATTTTTTGCCCTTTAAAAAATTTTGTAAGGACAAAAACAAGTGATAGTCGGTATTATTCCTTCACCAAACACTTTCAATAAATTTCTACATGCTTCTGTAGCATTTCTTCCTTGTTGAAATTCATAAAAATTACAGTGGCATAAATGAACTTTATCAGTAGCCATGGGTACACTATCACTTCACACATAAGACTAACGTGAATCAACTTTGTTTTAGTTAATTTGCTACATCAGTATGTATACATTAAGTGATAAAAATAGAGAGGCACACATGCGCCAAATAAACATGTGCTTACATGTCGAAACTTGTGATAGAAACGAACAGAACTTTTCACTAGACCTTATATATATATATAATATATATATGTTATATATATATATTATATATCATATTCTTCATCTTTTGATGGACAGTCTGTTCCCATGATTTAGCTATTGTAAATAATGCTTCAATTAATGAATTAATGTGGGGGAACAGATACCTCTTTGTGATGTTGAGGTCATTTTCTTTGGATAGATACCCAGAAGTGGAATTGTTGGGTTGTATTGTAATTCTATTTTTAATATTTTTTGAGGAACATTCATATTATTTTACATATTGGTTGCAGCAATTTACATTCCCACCAGCAGTGCACAAGGGTTACCTTTGCTCCACATCCTTGCTATCATTTGTTATCTTCTTTGTTTTTGTTAACAGCCATCCTAGCAGGAGTGTATTAGTATCTAATTATGGTTTTGATTTGCATTTTCCAAATGATTAATGATGCTGAGTGCCTTTTCATGTATCTAATAGTCATTTGAATATCTTCTGTGGAAAATTATTTATTTAGGTCCTTTGCCTATTTTTAAATTGGTTATTTGTAGTTTTTCCTATTGAGCTATAACAGTTCCTTATACAGGGACCCTCGGGTTACAACACAGCTCTCTTCTTAAGACAGTTACATAACCCGAATAGTGGTGTTAGTCGAAATACACCCTAGCCTAAGTCACCTACCTATCTTAACACACTTGTAAAATCATAATCTAGAATATAAAAACACAACTAAGCCACAGAAAAATAATAATTCATACTCTTCTGGCACACACAACCAAACTGATATGCCCATGTTGTCCATAAGTACAACACTAATGGCATAACTCATGTCTCATTTTCTTTAAGTTTTTATGGGAGTGAGTGTTGTAAGCTCAAAACGTCATATGTTGAGACTGTCATAACCTATGGACCCCTGGTATATTTTTTATATTAACCCTTTATTGAATATGTGGTTTACAAATACTTTTTCTCATTGCATAGATTGTCTTTTCATTTTGTTGATTGTTTCCTTTGCTGTACAAAAGACTTTTAGTTTGATGTAGTCTCATTTGTTTTCTATTTTGTTGTCTTTGTTTTTTGGTGTCATATCTAAAAAAATCATTGCTAAGACCCATATCAAGGAGCTTTTCCTGATATTCTCTTCCAGGATATTTATGGTTTCAGGTCTTACACTTATATTTCTAATTCATTTTACATTAGTTTTTGCTAGTGGTAAAAGATAGACGTCTGGTTTCATTCTTTTGCATGTGAATATTCAATTTTCCCAGCACTACTTGTTAAATATACTGTCTTTTATCCAGAGTATTCTTGCATCCCTTGTCAAATATTAGTTTGCCAAATAGTCATGGTTTATTTTGGGACCCTTGATTCTATTCCATTGGTCTAGGGTCTGTTTTTTTATTCCAGTATCATATTGTTTTGATTACTATAGCTTTGAAGTAGGTTTTGAAATTAGTACATATGATGCCTCCAGCTTTGTCTTTCTTAGAATTACTTTGATTATTTGGGGTCTTTTGTGGTTCCATATGAACTTTAGGATTGATTTTTCTACTTCTGTAAAAAATTTAAAAATGCCATGGAAACCTTGGTAGGAATTGTGTTAAATCTATAAGTAGCAAAAAAAAAAAAATCTATAGGTAGCTTTGGGTAGTATAGATATTTTAACAGTATTAATTTTTCTGATCCATAAATACAGGATATGTTTTCATTTATTTTTCATTTATCTTCTTCAGTTTCTTTCATCAATGTCTAGTAGTTTTCAATTTGGAAATCTTTCACCTCCTTGGTTAAGTTTATTCATAAGTTTTTGCTGTTTTTAATACTATTTTAAATGGGATGCTTTCCTTTATTTGTTTTTTATATAAGTTGTTAGTGTATAAAAATATTACTGACTTTTAATGTTAATTTTTTCTCTTGCAACTTTAATTAGTTGATCAGATCTAACCGTTTTGGTAGAGTTTTCTCTATTTTTTTTTATATAATAATCATGTCATCTGCAATTAAAGATCATTTTACTTTCTTTCTAATTTTTAGGCCTTTTATTTCTTTTTCTTGCCTGGTTTCTCTGGCTATGACTTCCAGTTTCTATTAAGTAGAGTGGTGAGAGTGGGCAGCTTTAATTGATTTCTGATCTCAGAAGAATAGCTTTCAACCTTTCACTCATGATATTAGCTCTGGAATTGGAAATATATATTTTTTAACTTTGAGCTAAAATTTAAACACACACATACAAAGCATTCAGCAGATTCTGGTGGTGGAGAGACCAAAATCAGGAGATTAAGCTAGGAGTTGGCTGTAAGAGTTTAGGCAAGTGGTTTATGAACGCACATAACATGCAGACTTGAGAGAGAGCTTAAGGGAATGACTACAACTTGAACAGATAAGGATATAAAGATGGGAAAAGGCCAAAAATGAATAAAACTAACAAAGAAAATGAATAGTGGCCCATTAACAGATGAAACTTGAGAAGAGAAACCAGTATAATTGCGTATTATTTTATGTTGGATGTGAATTTGTAAACAATGGTTGGCATATGCAATTCAGGGTATAACCAGGTTCCAGTAGTAGCACCACATATATTTTGGATGATCTGGGTAGATTATTATCCAAAAGAGTTAACTCAGTTCTCAACTATCTGGATGGGAGGAAAGAACCTTTGTTGTCTAAAGTGATAATGCTCTCAGGAAGTACTCCTCTCATTTATAGACAATATTAGATCTGGCGTTTTTTTTATTCTTATAACTGTATCTTCCAGATATTCTAGCTTGTTTTTACATGTAGATGGAATCAACTTCTATTTTCAAAATCTAAAGAAATTAACATTAATGGATGTTTAACACTAGGTATTGTTATAAATGTTATGGTATATAAAACATTTGTCATATATTCGCATGGTGTTTACAGCTTAGAAACTAAAGGAGAATTTAACAAGTCCTTCACAGATACTATAAATGAGACTTTAATTTCAGAATTGGTTGTATCTGATTCTTGAGTAATTCCTGACCAAAGTAGGCTTGACATTAATAAGGAAAAAAAATCATGTCTCTTTTAAGATCCCATGTCTGACATGAACTTCAGTAACTTGAAAACCCAACATTAGTTTTTTCATCTTTCATTTTTTTAATTTTGGATATAGATTGTTGCTTTGGATATATTTTTATTTTTCAATAATAGTTTACATTCAATATTATTCTGTATTAATTTCAGTCATACAGAAAAGTGGTTTAAAAAATTATGTACTTTACAGAGTGGTCCCCAGTTACTTAAATTACCCACTTGTCCCCATAGATAGTTATTTTAATATTATTGACTATATTCTTGACTCTGTAATCCACATCTCTGTGGCTATTTTATAACTACCATATTGAATTGCTTAATTCCTTTTACCTTTTCCACCCAAACTTTCAACCCCACTACCCTCCGACAACTCTCAGTCTGTTCTCTGTATCTATGAGTCTGTTTCTATTTATTTCCCTTGTTTATTTTGTTCACTAGATTCCACATATAAGTGGAGACATATGCTATTTGTCTGTCTCTGTTTGTTTTATTTCACTTAGTATAATACCCTCTAAGTCCATCCAGGCTTCACAAAAGGTAAGATCTTATTGTTTTTTAAGGCTGGCTTGTATTCCCTAGTGTATGTACCACAGTTATTTTTTTATTTATTCATCTGTTGATGGACACTTGAGTTACTTCCATATCTCAACTGTTCTAAATAATACTGCAATGAACATAGGGGTGCAAATATTCTTTCATATTAGTGTTTTGGGTTTCTTCGGATATATTCCCAGAAGAAGAATTGCTGGGTCATATGGCAATTTATTTTTAATTTTTTGAAGAGCTTCTACAATGTTTTCCATAGTGGAATATAACCGTATCTTTGCTCTGTGTATAATGGCTGGACTTCTGCCTCGGATGTCTGCATAATCCTCCTGCTCTGAACTTTACTATTTTGATTGTTAATCTAGATCTTGTTGGAAATTGTCCCTTGAGGATAAATCTTATACATAACTTGACCTGGCTATAAATATACTTCAGTATTCAATATATATGTCAATATATTTTGTCACCTGGACTCATCTTACTATGACTTGTTTATCAGATTCACTCATTCTTTGATTCAACAAGTACTTGCTGAGCATCTAATATATTCCAGATTGGTTCTTATATCCCAAAACTATGTAACTGCATTTACCTGCCTGAATCAAGCCTACATCTTCTAACAACTCTAACTTAACTTCTTGCAATATACTATTAGAGTTAAGAAACTATAGTCAGGTCTGTTACTTGCCTTCAAATTCAGGCTAGTTCTTGCTTCTTTTATTAGATTATGTGATTTTTTAATTTTTCAATTACAGTTGTCATACGGCATCATATTAGTTTCAGGTGTACAACATAGTGATTGGACATTTATATAACTTGAGAAGTGGTCACCCAGATAAATCTAGTACACATTTGACACCATACATAGTTGTTATAATATTATTAACTATGTTCCCTAAAATATACTTTATATTCCTGTGACTCTTTTTATAACTGACATTTTGTACATATGAATCTCTCCCCCTTTTTACCCATCACTCCAACCCTCTCCCATCTGACAATGATCAAAATATTCTCTGTATTTATTAATTTGTTTTTATTTTGTTTGTCCATTAATGCTTGCATCTCATACCTCTTCTTCCCATGGGTCCATGTTGTTAAGTTCAAGTATGCACTGTGGCTGGGTCCATCAAGATCATTTAAAAAATAAGTAATATTTACATAATGTAAGAAAAAACCCTTTAAACTGGGAATTAGTCCCCAAACCTCTTTCCCTCAGAAATTCTACTCAACAAATTTGTGTTAAGCATCTGCTTGTATGCAAGTCACTGTGCTTGGCTCTAGCTGTGAACAGAGCAGGATTATCTCCTGCCCTTGTTGGAGCTCTAAGTGTATCAAATATGTTGGAAGAGAGAAATAGGAAAAGTATGTTCTGATTTCCTGCCAGAAATCACACTCTTCTAATGGTTATCAAACTGAAAAAATACTTCCTGTTTAACATCATTAGCAGTTTGAAGAAACTAAGAAACATGATATTTAAAATATTCACATTCCATGTCCTGTAAGTCACAAAAAATGTGGATTGTGATGTGTTTACCTGCATTTTTTCTAGCAAGTGTGGGGGGAAAAAATAATGTTCCTTCTATAACAGGGGTCGGGAACCTATGGCTCACAAGCCAGATGTGGCTCTTTTGATGGCTGCATCTGGCTTGCAGACAAATCTTTAATAAAAAAAATAATAACGTTAGAAATATAAAACATTCTTCTGTATTACAATCCATTCATTTCCTACTGCTCATGTTCATGGTTGCAGGTGGCTGGAGCCAATCACAGCTGTCCTCCGGGACAACACCAAATTTTTATTGGATAATGCTTAACGTACACGGGTTGTTGTATGGCTCTCACAGAATTACATTTTAAAATATGTGGCATTCATGGCTCTCTCAACCAAAAAGTGTCCCGATCCCTGTTCTATAGCTGTCTAAATTCTTCTGGATGGACTAAATTAAATTAACATGAGTCAAAATAACAGTCATATCCATTACATGTGTATTCATATGTGGTCTGTAAGGGGGACCAGAGGACAAATTGGGCAGTTAAGGTTTATAAACCTTGGACTAAGAAAAGGTAGTGGTTAGGGACTTCAAAGGGCAACAGGACAATTCACATGAGGATGGAAATGCAAATGTTCAGTAAATAAACATTTGCTGGGCCATCTAACAGTGAGACAAAGAAGATCTGGATTAAGTGGCTTTTACCAGTTTCCTCCCAATCACACCTAGTGCATATTAAACCATAGTTACCTATGATAATAGCTTCCTTCCCAGAGCAGGTCTCCTCTAAATTCTTTCAGGCAATTAGAAAAGGTCAAAAGTTTTGTCTATGTGTTAGTTTTTGTTTGTTTTTTCCTTTTCTCAGAGCATACTCAGATCTCCTTCTCAAACCATTGCTAATATCCGCCTCACATTCTAAGTCACAGAAATTAGTTCAGGGTATACTCTCCTACTCACACTGGAATAAGTCAGCAGGGCCAATTGACACATTTGCTCTTATTTTCAGAGATGAGATTGAGGGTACATTCATCAAATCACACTCAAAAAAGTAATGAGAGGAGTAAAAATTTGGGAAATCAATAATGTGAGTGAGCTGCAGGAGACTGCAGGCAGAATCTTGAAAATCAGAGTAATTTCAGTGACAGATATTTCTTATTCCTGATACTATGTGAAAACATTACTTGGAATGTTTAAAATATCAAATTCTAAAAAGAATACTGAATGCAGTTATCCGAAAATCTTTGCAACTGACCTGACTTTCTGTTACTATATTGACAACAATTCTTTCTGAGTAGTTAATTAAAACTTAGTCATTAGGGATCATAAACTATTTATGCAAAAGTTTCTCCAAAACCATGCATTTTATAAAGGAAGAGTTTGATTTGATTTAGATGTTTTGTGACTCCATGTGCAAAGGTTATTTTTACATTACTATCAAATACTATAAAGGTATTTGAATATACACAGAGAGAGAGAGAGAGGGGGAGAGAGAGAGAGAGAGAGAAAAGGTTACAAGGTCACAAAAACTTGTATTATTGTATTATATTTGTAATATATACTATACATTTGTATATATTTGTTTTGTGTCAAAGCAGGTTATATATATATAAATATATTTGTGTGTATATACATATATACATGCATATCCATATATATCCCTAAAGATAGATAGATGTGGATTATATATATTACCATCTGGTATAATTGGAGGTATCTATAAAGTTTTTGTTAGCCAACCAAATTATAATAAGTGGTTTAGGTTTAAGTGAATATAAGTATAAAATTCTAAGTATTTTAAGTGATAGCCATGTCAGAAAGAAGGGGGCTTTCATTTCTTATACCCCTTAAAGTTTTCTCTTATCAGCTGATAACAAAGTAAATACAATAAGACCTGCACAATGCTAAAATTTCATTGGTGATTGAAAAGCAACCAACTTCAATGTCAGTGAGGTTAAAAAATAAATGATTATTTTGTGTATCTTTTTACAGCTTTGGAAACTTTTTAGAGTAGGAATAGATAAAAAACCATGAAGTTAATTGATATTGTCATAATTAAAAATAAATTAATACTAAAAGCTGAATACTTTGACTTTCAAATCAAGATCACTTTACTGCTCTATTTCTCATAAATATTGATATTCAAGGCAATGCTTATATTGACCATTCTATTGTGACATTGATAGGATTATTCAAGGAATGAAATGATTTTTTTGATTTCAAAAGAGTATATATTCCAAACCAAAATGCACTGAGAAATACTAGAGTAGTGAATAACAACAATAATAATACCTTAATATGTCAGATATTTTGTTTTTATGTCAAGAAAAACAAGACTAATAGAAAACTATAACTAAAATTTGCCACAGAAAATAAGGAGATGATAAAGAGAAGAAAGACAGTATTCCTCATCTATATATGTGTATATGCATATATGTGTCAACCAGAAAAAATGCTATAAAATGAGAGATAAAATTGACTTATGAATCAACCTTTTGAGGAAAATGGGATTGATTCTCAAGACATTTCTGCTATAAGAACAACCTCATGGACTTGGTCAATAATAGTGAGAACAAGTCTCCAAGCTATTCACAATTCTAACTCCTGCTCCTGTAGTTCATATGCCTTAAAATGTAGGTCTGAATTTATGCCCCTAAAAAAAAAAATAGAACCTTCAGTTGATCCTGAGAAGAAATTCAATTTGATTTTTCCTGAAGCAGCATTGTGCTATGCATCCTGTATCTATCCCTTGAGTTTGAATAACTCTTAACATTCAAATATACAGAAAGTTCAAAAATGCAAAAAATACAGCTTTGGAACTATTGAACTGCCATCCAACTCTAACTACAAGAGTTAGAGAGTGTAGTATAAACCCAAAGCACACAATATGGTGAACATATGGACTCACACACTCATTGTAAACAACCCTATGGAAAAAGTTAGGAGAATACATGTGGATATAGTCCCCAATGCTCTAGTGCAGTTCAGTGCTCAGCCATGCTTTACTACCACCTCAATCATTGTTAGTGCTTAGACAAGGTGACAGGCAGTAATAGAGAAGTGGTCATCATAAGCACCCCCTCCCACATTATGGGTGAAGTTCAGTCCATGGTGTGAAAAGGGTGTTGTTATTATTCTCTCTTGGTACAGTTTTTCTCTTCACAATCCTCTGTTTAAGTCCAGATGTAGCAGTTTAGTGTTTAGATTTCTCATTTTGGTGTTAAAACATAAACACATTCAAAGCAAATATCACCACACCATGCCAAGAACTTCTCTCAGCTGCTCTGAATGAACTTCCACTTTTGTTGCTTCCCTGACATTATTTTATATCAAAGAAGTGAAAATGTGACCATGACTTTTTACATATCACAAGTCATACACTAAACGAAGGGCAAAATCCATTTGAATTATACAAGAAAAAGAGGCATTCATTTCCTATAAAAATATCTGGTTTTAAATATCATATATGTACATTTTTTAAACATAGAAAAATAACAAGAGATCAAACAAAAATAAATGTGGTCATTATGTCACCACTTAGATAGAACCATCACTAATATTTTGGAATATATTTACATATGTTGTGAATTCATTAGTGCTTGTGTGTATACATGACTAACATTATATTTTTTATGCAGCCAACATTTTTATTTAACATATTTGCTAACATATTAAAAACTTTTCATAGAAATTATTTTAATGGCTATATAATATTTTTAAATGACTGTCATATAGCATTTAATTTTTCCAGCTTTATTGAAATAATTGATATATAATATTATATAGTTAAGTTGTACAACATAATGCTTTGATGGATGTATATATTGTAAAATTGCCACAATAAGTTTAGTTGACATACGTTTTCTCACATAGTTAAATTTTTTTTCTGTGATGAGAACTTTTTTTTTTTTTGATGAGAACTTTTAAGACCTATTCTCTCAGCAAGTCCTAAATATAGGATTCCATATTGTTAACTATAGTGATCATGCTGTACCTTACAGCCTCAGAAGTTAATTATCTTACAACTGGTTATTAGTACCTTTTGACAACCTTCACCTATTTCTCACACCCCCAGGCGCAGCCTCTGGTAGACATCAATCTACTCAATCTACTCTCGGTTTCTGTGAGTTCAGTTTTTTCAATTCCACATAGAAGTTAGATCATACAGTATTTGTCTTTCTCTACTTAATTCACTTAATATAAAGTTCCCCATGACCCATCTATGTTGTTACAAATGGCACTTGTCTTCTTTATGGTTGAATAATAGTCCACTGTAAATATATATCATATTATTAATGAGTTAATATCTACTTTCATCCATTAATCCACTGACAGACACAGATTGTTTCCATGTCTTGGCTGTTGTGAATAATGCTGCAAAGAACAGGGGAGTGCACTTGTATCTGTGATATCCTGTTTTCATTCCCATGGGTATATGCCCAGAGTGGGATTACTAGGTTATATGGTACTTCTATTTTTAACTTTTTGAGAAATCTCCGTACTGTTTTTTATAGTGGCTTCACCAATTTACATATTTATCAACAGCACACTAGGGTTCTCTTTTCTCTACATTGACGCCTACACTTGTTCAAGCTTGTCTTTTTAATAACAACCATTCCAATATGTGTGAGGTGAAAAATCATTGTGGTCTTAATTTGCATTTTCCTGATGATTAGTTATGTTCAGCACATTTTCATGTATTTGCTGGCCATTTGCATGTCATCCATGTCATTCAGTTCCTCTGACCATTTTATAACCATATTGTTTGTTTTGGTTGAGGTATATGAGTTTTCTTTTATATTTTACATAGTAATCCTCTATCTGATATGTGATTAGCAAATATTTTTTCTGATTCCTCAAGTTATTGTTTGGGTTTTTTATTGTTTCCCTTGCTGTGCAGAGCTTTTTACTTTGATGTTGTTCCTTTTGTCTTTTGCTATTCTTGTGTTTTCGGTGTCCTATCCAAAAATACATTGCCAAGACCAATGTCAGGGAGTTCATTCTATATTTTTTTCTAGGAATTTTATGATTTCAGGTCTTATGTTTAAGTGCTTAATTCATTTCAACAAGTGGCATAAAATAAGGGTATAATTTCATTTTTCTGCATGTGGTTACTTAATTTTTTTTTAGTACTATTTATTGAAGAGCCAATCTTTTCCCCGTTAAGTGTTCTTGACTGCCTTGTCAAATATTAGCTGACCATAAAAGCAAGACTTTATTTCTGGGCTCTTATTTCTGTTTTATTGGTAAATGTGTCTATTTCTATGCCAGTCCCATACTATTTCATCATGATAGCTTTGTAGTATAATTCCAAAATAGAAAATGTTATAGCCCCAACTTTGTTCTTTCTCAGGACTGCTTTGGCTATTCAAGGATTTTGTAACTTTATACAAATTTTAGAACTGTTTTTTTCTATTTCTGTGAAAAATATCATTGGAATTTTTATAGTGCTTGCAATGCATATATAGATAGCTTTGAGTAATATAAACATTTAACAATATTCTTTCAGTCCATGAACTTGGGATACCTTTCCATTTGTTTGTGACTTTTTTATTTCTTTCATCAAAGTCTTATAGTTTTTAGTGTACAGATCTTTTAACTTCTTGGTTGAATTTATTCCTAAGTATTTTATTATTTCTGATGGTATTGTGAATAGGATAGTATTCTTTAGTTGTTTTTCAGATATTTTATTGTTATTGTATAGGTGAGTCCAACTACTTTCTGTAGATAAATATGCTGGGAGGGACCTCTAACCCAGGGCACTATAAGAAGGTAGGTACAGAGTATTACAGGGTAGGGGCCAGTTAGGGCCTTGATTTCTAAAAAACCCAACAGAATGCCAAAAATTGGCACTCGAGGGGAGTCTCTTGGACTGCCACTGGGGATAGGTACTTTAGTTCAAAACACCATAAAAAAGCTAGGTTGACTCATGTTTCATCAAGAGACTCCAAGAGGCATAGTCATGTGTGGCCAAGGACTCCACTTGAAATGTGGAGCCAGGTGAGATTAATAGTGCATACTGAACTGCCTATTGGGCAGCTTCTGAAGCTCATTGTTGGGTCTCATCCCAGGAGAAGGTGTAGACTTATGTGTGAGTGCATGTATAGAGTGAAGAGTTAGTGAGAATGAGGGATGTACTGCCTCCAGAACATGAAAAGAACTAATATGTGTGGTGTGCAATCATGGGCAGAGGGACATAAGCCTGGAGTATCTGGGTATTTTGATGGGAATCACCTCTAGTCTAACAACCACAACAGTCTAACAACCTGTGCCCTCCAGTACTTTTTGAATGGTTAAAGTAATCCCAATAAAATGTACTAGTGACACCCTGTAATTAGAGAGAGCAACTTGTAAAAAAATTCCATGGACTCAGGGTCACATGGGACCTCTACAGGATTAGAAATGAAGTGAGGATCATTTGAGTCACTATGGTCATAGAAACAATAAACCCATTGAATCATGCCAATATTGCAAAGCAGGGGATGGGCTTTATCTACCATTTTTCATTCACTGTAAGCCTTAGCAGTAATCACCATCATGTAAGGATGTGCACTACATCAGACAATAAATATCTAGATGAGTACAGGGAGGGCCCTTGTACAAATATTAGTATTTCTTGAGAACTTGGCCTTTTCTTCTCTTTCATTCTCATTAGAGACATTGACTACCCTGTCAACTTTTCCCCTGGTGGCCAGGGAGCCTTGTGTAGTGAGTTTCTCTGTTCTGCCCCATTGAGGTAAAACCTGAAGTGGCTCAAGATCTGTGGCAGCTCAGAAGAAAGAGAGAGGTAATCCAGATGGATATCTTCTTTTTAATATTGTTTAATTATTTTATTAAATTATTTAATTTATTGTGTTAGCATGGATTCAAGTGTCCCATTCAATATAACACCCTTAACACCCAACAACATTCCCCTATATAACACCTTTACCCTCCACCTGCTACCTCCCACCTTCCCTCTAAATTGCTGTCCTATGATCTGTATCTAAGTGTTATGTATATATAAATTAGCTAATCCCCTCACCTTCTCTGATCTTGTCCCCTCATCCCTCTTCCCTCTGACAGCTGTCCCTCTGCTTCCCATGACCCAGCGTCTGTCTCTACTCCATTCATCAGTTTACCATGTTCATTAGATTCCACATATAAGTGCGATCATATGATATTTTTCATTCTCTGCCTGGTTTATTTCACTTAGTATGATAATCTCCAATCTATCCATGCAATCCTTCTTTTTCATGGCCATGTAATATTCCATTGTGTAAATGTACCACCACTTTTTTATCCACTCATCCTCTGATGAACACTTGAGCTGTTTCCAGATCTTGGTTATTATAAAAAATGCTTCAAAAATATGGGGTGCATATCTTTTGAATAAGTGTTTGGCATTCTTAGTTATATTGATAAAAGTGGAATAGCTGAGTCAAAAGGCAATTTCATTTTTAATAATTTGCATAAATGCCATATGGTTTTCCATAGTGGCTGCACAAGTCTGCATTCCCACCAGCAGTGCAGAAAAGTTTGCTTTTCTTTACACCCTCACCAGCACTTGTTATGTGTTTATTTCTTTTTGTGTGTATGTGTGACAGAGACAGAGAGAGGAACAGTCAGAAAGGGAGAGAGATGAGAAACATCAATTCTTTGTGGCAGCATCTTAGTTGTTCATTGATTGCTTTCTCATGTGTGCCTTGACCAGGGGGCTACAGTAGACCCTGTGACCCCTTGCTCAATCCAGCAACCTTGGGTTTAAGCTGGTGAGCTGTGCTCAAACAAGATGAACCCGCACTCAAGCTGGTGACCTCAGGATTTCAAACCTGGGTCCTCCACATCCCTGTCTGATGCTTTATTTACTGCACCACTGCCTGTTCAGGCATGTTAATTTCTTAATGAGAGCCATTTTGACAGGTGAGAGGTGATATCTTATTGTGATTTTAATTTGCACTTCTCTGATATTAGTGATGTTTACCATTTTTTCATGTTAAACATAAAAAATGCCTATTGGCCACCTGTATGTCCTCTTTGGATAAGTGTCTATTCAGGTCCTTTGCCCATTTTTTTTTTTGTTGTTGTTGTTGTTGTTGTTGTATTTTTCTGAAGCTGGAAACGGGGAGAGACAGACAGACTCCCCCGCATGCGCCCAACCGGGATCCACCCGGCATGCGGGGGCGACGCTCTGCCCAACAGGGGGCGATGCTCTGCCCCTCCGGGGCGTCCCTCTGTTGCAACCAGAGCCACTCTAGCGCCTGGGGCAGAGGCCAACGAGCCATCCCCAGCGCCTGGGCCATCTTTGCTCCAATGGAGCCTCGCTGCGGGAGGGGAAGAGAGAGACAGAGAGGAAGGAGAGGGGGAGGGGTGGAGAAGCAGATGGGCACTTCTCCTGTGTGCTCTGGCCAGGAATCGAACCCAGGACTTCTGCACACCAGGCTGACGCTCTACCACTGAGCCAACCGGCCAGGGCCCTTTGCCCATTTTTTAATTGGATCGTTACCTTTTGGTGTAGAGTTTTAGAAGTTCTTTATAAATTTTGATTATTAACACCTTATCAGAGGTATTGGCAAATATGTTCTCCCAATGAGTGGGTTGTCCTTTATTTTGTTAATGTTGTCTATTGCTGTGCAAAAGCTTTTTAGTTTTCTATAGTCCTATCTGTTTATTTTGTCCCTTATTTCACCTGGCCGTGGAGATATAACAGCAAAAATATTGCTATAAGAAATATCGAAGTCTTTATTGCCTGCGTTTTCCAAGATTTTTATTGTTTCGTGACTTAAATTTAAGTCTTATCCATTTTGAGTTTGTTTTTGTAAATGGTGTAAGTTGGAAATCTAGTTTCATTTTTTTGCATGAACTTGTCCAATTATCCCAACACCATTTATTGAAAAGACTGTCTTTACTCCACTGTATATTCTTGCCTTGCCTCCTTTGTCAAATATCAATTGACCATAAAGGCATGGGTTTATTTCTGGTCTCTCTGTTCTGTTTCATTGATCCATATGCCTATTCTTAGGCCAATACCAAACTGTTTTGATTACAAGGGCCTTGTAGTATAACTTGATATCAGGAAGTGTGATACCTCCCACTTTGTTCTTCATTTTCAAGATCGCCAAGGCTCTTCAGGTTCCTTTTTAGTTCCATATAAATTTTTGAAATATATATTTATTCTAGATCTGTGAAGTATGCCATTGGTATTTTGATAGGAATTGCATTAAATGTATAGATTGCTTTGGGTAGTATGCACATTTTAAAGATGTTAATTCTTTTTATTCATGAAAACATTATATGCTTCCACTTCTCTTTGTATCTTCCTTAATTTCTTTTTTCAATGTCTGATAATTTTCCAAGTACAACTCTTTTACCTCTTTGGTTAAATTTATTTCTAGGTACTTTATTTTTTTTGTTGTTGCAATGGTGAAGGGTATTGCTTCCTTAATTTCTCTTTCTGATAGATTATTGTTGGTATATAAAAATGCAACTGATTTCTGAATATTGATTTTATATCCGGCCACCTTGCCAAATTCATTTATCAGGTCTAGTAGTTTTTTGTTTTATTTTATTTTGTTTTTGTTTTTTGGGTTTTTTTTTTTTTTTTTGTATTTTTCCGAAGCTGGAAATGGGGAGGCAGTCAGACAGACTCCCACATGCGCCCAACCGGGATCCACCCGGCATGCCCACCAGGGGGTGATGCTCTGCCCATCTTGGGGCGACGCTCTGCTGCAATCAGAGCCATTCTAGCGCCTGAGGCAGAGGCCACAGAGCCATCCTCAGCTCCAGGCAAACTTTGCTCCAATGGAGCCTTGGCTGTGGGAGGGGAAGAGAGAGACAGAGAGGAAGGAGGGGAGAAGGGTGGAGAAGTAGATGGGCGCTTCTCCTGTGTGCCCTGGCCGGGAATCGAACCCAGGACTCCTGCATGCCAAGCCAATGTTCTACCACTGAGCCAACCAGCCAGGGCTTGTTTTGTTTTTGATTAAGACTTTAGGGTTTTCTATGTATAGTATCATGTCACCAGCAAATAATGATAGTTTTACTTCTTCTTTTCCTATTTGGATAGTTTTATTTCCTCTTAAAGAGATTGCTTTTAATTTTTGCCCATTGAGTATGATGTTGGCTGTCAGTTTGTCATATACAGCCTTTACTATGTTGAGATATGTTTCCTATATCCCCACTTTGCTCAGAGTTTTAACCATAAATGGGTGCTGAATTTTATCAAATGCTTTTTCTGCATCTATTGATGTAATTATGTATTTTTATCCCTCATTTTTTTAATGTGATAAACCATGTTTATTGTTCCAGCCCTGCCTTCACGGAATAAACCCCACTTGATTATGATGTATTAGTTTTTTAATGTATTACTGGATCCGGTTTGCTAATTTCTTTGTAGTGTCTTTATCTGGTTTTAGAATGAGGATAATACTTTCCTCATAAAGTGAGTTTGAAAGTTTTTCCTCCTCTTGAATTGTTTGAAATAGCTTGAGAAGAATAGGTGTTAGTTCTTCTTTGAATGTCTTGTGCAATTAACTTGTGAAACGACCTGGTTTAGGATTTTTGTTTACTGGGAGTTTTTTTATAACTGTTTTAATTTCATTTGTTGTAATAGGTCTGTTTAGGTTTTCTGATTCTTCCAGATTAAGTTTTAAAAACTGTATGTTTCTAGAAATTTATCCATTTTGCCTAGGTTGTCCAATTTTTTGGCATATAGATCTTCATAGTATATTCTTACAATTCTTTGTATTTCAGTTTTGTCAGTTGTTACTTCTCCACTTTCATTTCTAATTTTATTTATTTGGACCTCTCCCTTTTGTTCTTGATGAGACTCGTTAAACATTCGTCAACATTGTTTACCTTCCTAAATAAAGAACCTGGTCTGGGTCTCATTGATCTTTTCTATTGTTTGGTGTTTTGGGGGATTTTTTGGTTTTTTTTTTGTTTTGTTTTTTTTTTTAGACCATATGACATTTACTTACACTCTGATCTTTATTATTTTCTTTCTTCCACCTTCACTGGACTTTGTTGTTCTTTTTCTAGTTATTTTAGGTGCAGGGTTTGATTGTTTATTTGAGCTTTTCCTGGCTTCTTAAGATATGGCTGTAATGCTATGAACTTCCCTTTTGCTTTTGCTGTGTCCACAGATTTTGGGTTATTGTATATTCATTTTCCTTTCCTTCAAAAATTTTTTTTATTTCTTCCTTGATCTCATTGTTAACCCATTTATTATTTTATAACATGCTATTTAGCCTCCAAGTGTTTGAATGTTTTTCAGTTTTTCTATTATAGTTAATTTCTAGTTTTCTGCCATTGTAATCAGAGAAAATGCTTAATATAATTTCAATCTTCTTAAATTTACTGAGACTTGCTTTGTGTCCTAACATGTTCTATCTTAGAAAACATACTATGAGCACTGGAAAAGAATGTATAATCTGCTGCTTAGGGGTGAAATGTGCTGAAGATATCAGTTAAATCCAGTTGATTTAGTGTTCATTTAAGGCTGCTGTTTTTTTGGTAATTTTCTGTCTGGAGGATCTATCTATTGATGTTAGTGGGGTATTAAAATCCCCTACTATTATAGTACTGCTGTCAGTTTCACGCTTTATGTTCATTAAAATCTACTTTATATATTTAGGTGCTCTTATATTGGGTGCATAAATATTAACAATGCTTTTATCCTCCTGTTGAATTGCTCCCTTTATCATTATGTAGGGACCTTCTTTGTCCCTTACTATATAGCCTTGGTTTTAAAGGCTATTTGGTCAGATATAAGTATTGCTACCTGATCTTTTTATTCATTTCCATTTGCATATAATATTTTTTTCCATCCCTTTACTTTCAGTCTATGTGTATCTTGGTGGGTTTCTTGTAGACAGCATATGTATGGGTCCTGTTTTCTTATTCATGCACCTACACGATGTCTTTTGATTGGAGCATTTAATCCATTTACATTTAAGGTTATTATTGAGATATACTTATATATTGCCATTTTATTCTTTAAATTTACAATTCTCTTTCTCTCAATTTCTTTTCTTCTTTTCTCTTTTTACAATCTGCCCTTTAACATTTCTTCCAGTACCGGTTTGGTTGAATGAATTTCTTGAGTTGTTGTTGTTTTTTTGTCTGGAAAGCTTTTTATTTATTTTTTCTATTTTAAACGATAGCCTTGCTGGATAAAGAAGTCTTGGTTGTGAGTTCTTGTTTTGCATCACTTTGAATAGTTCTTGCCAATCCCTTCTGGCCTCAAGCATTTCTGTTGAGAAGTCGAACACCATCCTTATGGGGGCTCCTCTGTAGGTAATTAACTGCTTTTCTCTTGCAGCTTTTAGTATTCTTTCTTTGTCTCTTAACTTTGGCACTTTAGTTATAATGTATCTTGGTGTAGACCTCCTTGGGTTTCTCTTAATAAGACTCTGTGCTTCTTGAACTTGTGTGACTTTTTTCTTCA
The DNA here is from genome assembly GCF_036850995.1 of Saccopteryx leptura. NCBI lineage: Eukaryota > Metazoa > Chordata > Mammalia > Chiroptera > Emballonuridae > Saccopteryx > Saccopteryx leptura. Next base: position 173,539,056 of record NC_089504.1, on the reverse strand, counting down.
TCAGTTTAGGGAAGTTTTCAGCTAGGATTTCTTCAAACTGGTTCTCTGTTCCTTGTTCATTCTCTTCTCCTTCAGGAACCCCTATGATGCAAATGGTGTTTCTCTTCATATTGTCACAGAGGTCTCTTAGAGTTTCTTCAGTCTTTTTGATCCTCTTTTCATTTTGCTGCTCTGCTTTTGTGCCTATGTTTATCTTTTCCTTGAAATTGTTGATTCAATCCTCCACTTCATCCACCCTGATGTTGATTCCTTCTAGTGCAGACTTCATTTCTGATATTGTATTTGTCATTTCTGACTTGTTTTTCCTAATGATTTCAATGTCCCTCTTGAAGCTTTTTATCTCTTTAAGTTCTTTTTTTTTATTTTAGAGAGTAGAGAGAGAAAGAAGGAGTGGATGAGGAATAGGAAGCATCAACTCCCATATGTGCCTTGACCAGGCAAGCCCCGGGTTTCGAACTGGTCACCTCAGAGTTCCAGGTCAACACTTTAAATCATTGTGCCACCACAGGTCAGGTCTCTTTAAGTTCTTATTGTGGTCATTTATTGTTGTTCTAGGATCCTTGAGCATCTTAATAATCATTATTTAAAACTCTGTCTGGTAGTTTGGTTACTTTCATTTCATTTGGTTCTTTTTCTGGGAATTTTTCTTGTTGACTCATTTGGGTCATATTTCTTTGTCTTCTCATTTTGTCTCCATTTTAGGTGCTCTGTCTGACTTTGAAATTTGTTGGGGCATCTTTATGAGAAAGATGGGTTCAGTGATAGTGACCTCCAAGCCACCTGAGTTCCTTGCTCTAGGAATGCTTCTTGAGGGTAATATTTCCCCATGTTGTATGTGAGTATTAAAATTCATTTGGTCCTTTCATGGGTCGGGTTATCCTTCCAGGCCAGCTGGCTCTAAGGATCAACCTTGATCATGTGTATTAGACATTGTTCATTGTCTGTCCTGTTGGGTGTATTTATTCTCAACAGTTCTGCTGCCTGCTGGTCTCCTCCTTTGGGCATGCTGGTTGTGTAGCTAGCTAAGTCTAGTGTTGGTGCTGTCTGCCACCCACTACTGGTTGTGTTGGTTCTAGGTCTTCTGGGGTTGACCAGAGCCATTGTTAATAACCCACGTGGGCTACCTGTGTGAAGCTATAGTTCTGTTTACTGTTTATGTGCCTGGGTACTGTAGAAGATGTCAACCTATATAAGAGGATCAGCTTCCTCCTGCTTAGAAATGATAGCAGCTCTATGAAAGCCCCAAGCTCCATAAGATTTGCCTCCAATTTTTAGCTGTTCCACCTTCTCTTTCAGCTGTGTGGTCTTTCCTATCTTCTATAGAAAGACTTGTGTGAGCTCAGACTAGCCTCACCCCACCAACCCCTCTACAGGTTGCAAGCTTGGTGGCTTTGGGCAGCTGAGGTTGGAAATACAATGCTAGTGGTGCCCCCGACTTCAGGGTCTCTTGGTTAGGAGCTCAGTACTAGGAAAGTGGCCCCTACTCCAGAACCTAATTCCTCAGACACTGCTGGATATTCCAATTCTATTTCTCCCAAGGTAGGTAAGTAACAGGTTCAAATTGCATGATGCCAGTAGTTCCCTCTGCAGAAGCTCTTTCAGCTGGTGAGCCCCCGGTCTTAGGAAGTAAGACTGAGAGATTCCTGTCCTGAGGCTGACTGTGTCCCACCTAGAAAGTGGCTAAGCCCCTTGACCAGACCAAAACCAGTGGCTTGAGGGGACCCACACCATGAATATTTGTGCTCCAAGCCTCTTTTCCTTACCCCTGTGGAACCTAGCCCAGCATGGCAGGATATCCAGCTGGGGCCAGCCAACTACCCAGTGCATGCAACCTGTTCTGCCACTGCTGCCCACAGAAATTGAAACTTACCTCAGTTGTGCCCAGTGTTCGATGATCTCTCCCGTACCACATGTCACCAGCAAAGGTTGTTAGTTCCTGAACTGATGCTCTCTGCAGCTGGCCTCTAAGTGTGCCAGCCCTTGGCCTCCCTGGCAGGAACCTGGTGCAGACCAGTGGGAGACACTGCCATGACTGGCCCTCAGCAACCTTCTTGGAGCTAAAAGCAATCCAGAGTTTGTGACTTTCTCTGCTGGGCCCAGGTGCACATGGAAATACCAAGCCACACACCTAGCCTGGCTTTTACCCACACTGGGCCTGGGGGAAGGTCAGAAAAGGCCAAGATTCCTAACACTGCCTCTTGCAGCCTCTGTCTACTGGCTGTTTGTTGGGCTCAGCCACTGAAATAAAACCTCTGGTAGAGTCTAGAGCTGGGACAATTCAGGGATTAGGAAGAGTGTAGGTATGGCTCCCACCCCTTGGCCCCAGCTGTCAATCTGTCCAGACTTTTTGCACAGACTTCAGGAGGGTGTTACCACCAGGAGTCTGATGGGTGTGGCCACCAGTTGTCCAGTTCGGGTGGCCTCTCTGACCCGGAGATTTGGTCTTCCCACAGTCCAGACAGTTTCTACTGAATCTCCCATGAGGTGAAAGCACCAGTCATAGTCTGGGGAGAGTGCAGGGGTTGGGAGGGAAGCTCTAGCCTCAACACCAAAAAACTGAGTCACTAATGCACCCTTGCTTCCTGGCTTCTCAGAATGGCTCAGCAGTAGTGGGATTCAAATAATTTAACAACCAGTTCTCTGTCGTAATGACCGTTTTAAAGTATAAAAAAAATGACATACTGAAGGGTAGTTTATTATTTCATGCAATTAATACTTAAATAAGAACAATAAAAAGGCACACAAAACTAGATTATAAGAAAGAGTTTTAAAATATTAATATTAATAAAAATATTAAATAATACCTGACAAAAACAATAAAACTGTTTGTTAAGATATATCCAGTGACAGCCTGTCACACCCTGATAGTTTGGCAATTTTTCTCTTTACATTAATGTTTGCATTATATGTTTGTTTACTAAAATAACAAATACAAAGGAATTAAAATGTAGTATTTTATCAAAGTATAATGAGTTCTATGAAATAAATAAATATTACAAGCATAGATCTGTCAAACTTTTTTCACCTATAGAGAGAATGAACATTTATATGGCCACTTAGAATATGCTGTTGCAAAAACAACACAGAATAAGTGCTGGCGAGGATGTGAAGAAAAGGGAACCCTCCTGCACTGCTGGTGGGAATGCAGACTGGTGCAGCCACTGTGGAAAACAGTATGGAGATTCCTCAAAAAACTGAAAATCGAACTGCCTTTTGACCCAGCTATCCCACTTTTAGGAATATACCCCAAGGACACCATAGAATGGCTCGAAAAGGAGAAATGCACCCGCATGTTTGTGGCAGCATTGTTCACAATAGCGAAGATCTGGAAACAGCCCAAGTGTCCGTCAGAGGACGAGTGGATTAAAAAGCTTTGGTACATATATACTATGGAATACTACTCAGCCATAAGAAATGATGACATCGGATCATTTACAATAACATGGATGGACCTTGACAACATTATACGGAGTGAAATAAGTAAATCAGAAAAAAAACTAAGATGAATCCATACATAGAAGGGACATAAAAATGAGACTCAGAGACATGAACAAGAATGTGATGGCAACAGGGGCGGGGGGTTGGGGGAGGGGGGAGGGGGTGAAGAAGGAGAGAGGGGTTAGGGGAGGGGAGGGGCACAAAGAAAACCAGATAGAAGGTGACAGAAGACAATTTAACTTTGGGGGAGGGGTATACAGCACAATCAAATGTCAAAATAATCTAGAGATATTTTCTCTCAACATATGTACCCTGATTTATCAATGTCACTGCATTAAATTTAATAATAAAAAAAAGAATATGCTGTTGCACAGATGAATGTTAGAAAAGTTAGGAATGTAAATTTGTAATTTCCACATTGGTGGCTGCCCAGGTGCCCAACTTAGAAAGAACCATGATTACAAGTGCCATTTTAACAACCTGGTTCACAAACTCAACATAAAATTAGGTATTGGTTCTGCCAAACAGATGCAATCCATCTGAATCCCACCACTGCAGCCCAGTCTTTATAGGGACAGACAGAAGAGATGCCCAAGGGTGGGCCAGTTACTTCCCCCAGGCTGATGCCTCACAAAGGGGACACTCCACCCAAGAAAGATGGTGACTGCAGTACTGGAGAATGACTCAGCACAGGGGCTCCAGTGCCTGTCCTCCATGGTGTCTCTCCCTGGGCCACCAACTTTACACTATCCCCACACAACTCTACTCCTCTCAGCCCCCCAACTCTGGATCCCTGGTACATGGCTGTGAACAAAATTTTCTTTTAAGCCCTTTAAGACAAGCTTGTGTCTCCAAGAGCTCCGTCCCTTTCGCACAGACAGAAACCCAGTTTTTTTCACTGCCAAATGCTGTGTGGGCACCTCTTCTAGGCTCTAGGGTGGGGTGCCCAGGCTTGGGCTTATGACCCTCACCTCGCAAGATGAACCTCCGCACAGTGAAAGTCCCTTCGGAACCTCAGTCACTGCTCACTTCTGGGAGCAGGGCAGCCCTATGTGCATCTCCACCCTTCTTACGAGCCTCATTGTGGCTTTTTCTGTGATCCTTGGTTATGGACTCCTCTTCATTTAGTCCAAAATTGGTTTTTCAAGATGAATGTTCTTAAATTATGTTGTAATCCAACTTGGTCCTGGGAGATGGCAGTTGGAACATCCATCTACTCTGTTGCCATTTTGGAATCCTCCAGTCCAGATGGATCTTTAAGCACGTTATGGATTTCAGGGTCTTCACAGATACCTGTCAGTCGGTGTGTGCCATGAGTAATAATCTAGAACCAAGTCTAAAAACATGCAATAGCCCATTCACTCCCTTATCTCCTTCCTGTTGCACAAAATCTCTAAAGACAGTTTGAACTTCACTTAAGGTATAATTTCTGATAACAGTTTGTATTTTCTGATTTTCTTCTGTTACCTTGATCTTACATATTGTTACTGGGAAAATTTGTTGGCAATGTATCATGAGCTCTCTGCATATGCAGCCACCTCCCTTTCCAATGGATCTCTCCAAGATCAGAATAATGTGATACACGCTTTTGGCAAAATCCCCTAGTGCTTCAGACTGTCATACCAGAGCCTTGGCATGTTGGTATGCTAAAGTACTAAGCCACACTCAAAAAGATTCCACAGGGGTTTTGCATTTATCAAGATGCTAGTGAAGCTCCTTGGGGCTTTTAGAAGGCACTGGCCCAGGATATTCAGGATATTTATATTTTTCCATTAGTTTTTTGGAAACATAACACTAAGATTGGACCCATAATATCCAACTGGGTAGGGGGATAAAGAGTGACAGCAGCCAGTGAGATGGCCACATAGGGTTAGAATAGAGGGACCTAGCAAAACCCACCAACTCAGTGAATTGCAGGTAAATATCTGCCTCCTCCTGATTTAATTTTAGAAGATTGTATGTTTCTAGAAATTTCTTCAAAAAAGTTCAATTTATTGGCATACAATTATTCTTAGTATTTTCTTATAATCATTTGTATTTCTGTAGTATTGATTCTCACTTCTCTTTTATTTCTAATTTTTTGGGGCCCTCTCTTTTTATTCTGAATGAGTCTTAAGTATTTACTTATTTTGCTTATCTTTTCTAAGAACAACTCTTAGTTTTATTGATCTCTACTTTTTAAACTCTCTTTTGTTAATTTTTCCTCTTTATTATTTCCTTCATTCTACTCAGTTTGGCCTTTGTTTATTCTCCTTTTTTTAGTTCCTTTAGGCATAAAATTAGATTATTTGAGATATTTTTCTCTTGAGTTAGCCTAAATTTCTATGAATTCTTTTAGGACTGCTTGGCTGGCTGTGTCCTAAGATTTTAGGTGTTGAATTATTGTTTTACATTTTTATTTGTCTCAACGTAGCTTTTCATTTCTTCCTTGATCTCATTGTAATCCATGCATTGCTTAGTAACATGTTATTTAGCCTCATGTGTTTATGGGTTTCTCAGTTGTTTTCTTATAGTTGATTTTTAGTTTTATATCCTATGAAAAGAATTTATATTCAGTTGCTTTGGGTTAAAGTGTCTTAAAAATATTAATTAAATGCATCTGTCTAATGTGTCACTTAGGGCCATTGTTTCCTTGTTGATTCTTCTGTCAGGGCAAAGCACACTTTGTTAGCAGATTAAAGGAGAGCTCAGATTTGGCACCCAGGTGGTTGGAGAGCTGGGTGGTGGGAGGACTCTAGAAATGAACAATGGCACTTCCCAGCACATTCATCCCAGGGTGGGCTCTCTTGACCCCTCTGTACTAATTCCAGCCCACTGGGAACTACCAGTGTCACGTGGAAGAAACCTACTCAAGACACAAACTTATGTCAAGAGGAAAAGGGGGGGTCCTGCCAAGGGAGGCAAAGAAGATTTCCTGAATTTCTTTCTCCTTTAGCTTTTAATGATCAGAAAAACAGAACAGAGGTAACAGTATTACAAGGGAGAGAGGCCAGGTGATAAGAAGAAAGAATAACTAATGGCCACTTGCTGACATGGAGAAAGGGCTAATTTGGTTCAGGACATTCCTTTTCTTTTGCTAATTAACAAGAACAAAGGGGCAATCTAGAACCTCTAGGCTACCTGGCCTGTGGTGGCACAGTGGATAAATTGTTGATCTGAAACACTGAGGTTGCTGGTTCAAAGCCCTGGGCTTGCCTGGTCAAGGCACATATGGGAGTTAATGCTTCCTGCTCCTCCCCCCTTCTCTCACTCTCTCTCTCCTTTTTCTCCAAAAATGAATAAATAAAATCTAAAATAAAATGGAAAAGAGTGAATTTTTTAAAAAATTAAAAAGGAAAAATAAATAGAGCCTCTAGGCTAATTTTCTAAAGCCCATTCACATGCATTCCTTTGTGTCTGCACAAAGGCCACTCATTCACGCAGCTTCTTGGTGTTTGCATCCAAGGGCTTTTAACTAAAGTTCCCCAATCCAAGTCTTAGAGGGTTCAATATAAGATGAGTGATTCCCTACACCTCTCCAGCCCTCACATGAAAGCTAGTCATATTAGTTCCTGTAACTATGTGCCTGGCACTTTTCAAGCTGTTGCATCTGCTCTGGAAGCCAAAGTGTGTGGACAAGGCCCACTGGGGGTGAGGACAATGAAGACGCAGAGACCCGACTCTGGAGACCAGGTTCAGTAATGTAGATTTGCTTTATTCAGGAAGTAAGCTAGCTTATATACACAGGTTCAGCCTATAGGGTGTTACAGCATGTTCTTCAAAGCCAGTGAATAAAAAGATGAGGGAGCTGCCTGCTTGGTGCTGAGTCAGTTCCTTATAGCAGGTGAGCTCCCTCCTGTGTGTGCCTAGGAGGGTGTCAGGTGCTGGAGTATTCTCACAGCATTGCATCAGCCACAGCTGTTAGGAATGTGCTCTGTGCTCTACCATTAATAGAGAAGGGAAATCCCCCTTCTCTATTAATTAGGGCCAGTTGGACTTGATGAATGACACCTTGCTGTAGTTGTCTCTATGGGCAGGATAATGCCAGGGTGGGGAAAAGCAGCAGTTATATATAGCACACATAAACAGGAACAGAGCACCAGGGCCTGGTACTCTGGGCCCACCCCGCCAAAGCCTTCATATCCCCCCAGGTGATGGGGCGTGCACACAGGCTGCAAGGTCTTCTGGAGCGCTAAGGACCTCCTCCCCTCAGGTGTAGTCGGTATGCAGGAGGCCAGGGCTGTGGCTTTGGATGGGTGAAGACTGAGCCACTTAGTTGGTGCCCAAGAAACCCTGTCAAGCACGTTAGGGGGTTCCTGGGATCCAAATTGGCTGAAAAACAGAAGCATAACCTTTCCCTTGAGTTAGAAGAGGGTGTGGTCCCCGCCACTCTGCCATGGCTGGGTCCTTCCAGCATCATTTCAGAGAGAGGGGAGAGGGAGAGAAAGAGAGCAAGAGATACAAAAAAATAGACAAGACAGACAAATGAGTGGGGAAAAGAAAAAAGACACATGGGTGCGTATAGGCTGGCCCATGGGTCTACAGCAGGAACACAGGTTAGGTTTATAGTCTGAGGAATGGGAGTGGGGGCCTTGAGCCCCAATAGGTACTGTGGAAGCGGCAGCTTCCACTTTTTCAGGTGGTGGAGCTGATGGCGCAGTTAGCAATTCAGTTGGTTTCATTTCTACACGCTCAGCCACGATTTTTGTTAAACTCAAAGGCTAAACTACTTTCCTCCTCAGTGGAGAGGGGCAAATAGGAAGGTAGAGGCCCAGAGAGAGGGGTAGTAATATTTTTGGCACCGGTGGAGGGTCCCCAGCAGGAGCACTGGTCAGACAGGCATGTATCACTAGCAGGGCAGGAATGAGGCCGAGAGGGAAGGTTTGTCCTTCATGCACATCGGCTGAAAGGACGCGCCAGAAAGCGCAGGCCCAAGTATCAGGGTCCCAAAGAGACAGCAACCCAGAGCCAAGGGGATTTGTACCTACTGAGAGGATTTCCCAGTAGGTACAAAGATCCTTTTCACTAACTTAACTTGCCTACTCTGCAATAGGACATAGAGGGCTCGAGCTTGCAGGGCTTGGGAGTAAGGGAGAAGGTTTCCCATTGCAGAGGGTCACTCACCCGTCCCTTGGATGCCAGTTAGGTCCCTGCCCAGGTGCCAGAATGTGGACAAGGCCCACTGGGGGTGAGGATGATGGAGACACAGAGACCCGACTCCGGAGACCAGGTTCAGTGGTCTGGACGCAGATTTGCTTTATTCAGGAAGTAAGCTAGCTTATATACACAGGTTCAGCCTATAGGGTGTTACAGCATGTTCTTCAAAGCCAATGGCTGAAAAGGTCAGGGAGCTGCCTGGTTGGCTGGCGCTGAGTTACTTCCTTACAGCGGGTGAGCTCCCCCTGGGTGTGCCTAGGAGGATTCGGGTGCTGGAGTGTTCTCACAGCATTGCATCAGCCACAGCTGTTAGGAATGTGTTCTGCACTCTACCTACAAAATTGAGTGAGTTTTTTATTTTGTGCTTTGGATTTTGTGTGTAGGTAAGTCTGTATGCAGGCCCTTTAAGATATACAGTGTCTGGGGTTCCAGCAGCCCTCCAGCCCTTCTACCAGTTTGACATGGCTTCTTCTCTCTATTCTTAGTTATAGGACTTCTGTTCAGCTAGTCTTCAGGTGGCTCTTAATGATGATTGTCCTATCATTTATTTGTAATTTTGATGTGGCTTGGAAGGAGATGAACACAATGTTTACCTACTCCACCATTTTTTACCAGAAGTCATCTTGTTGGGAGGTTTTTGATTACTGATTCAGTCCCCTTACTAGTTATTAGTCTATTCAGGTTTTTTTAGTTCATGATTCAGTTTTGGTAGATTGTATACTTGTAGGAATTTACTCATTCTAGATCTTCCAGTTTGTTGGCATATAGTTTTGCAAAAAAGTCTCTCATTATCCTTTATATTTCTGTGGATCAGTTGTAATGTCTACTCTTTCATTTCTAATTTTATTTATTTGAGCCTTCTTTCTTGGTGAATTTACCTAAAAAGGTTTTTTCTATTTTGTTTATTGTGTTTTCTGTCAGAAAACAAGGTTTTAGTTTTCCAATTTTTAGTCTATATTTCATTTATCTACTCTGATATTTTTATTTCTATTAACTTTTGGCTTAGTTCTTAGTTTTTTCTAGTTCATTCAGGTGTGATGTTAAGTTGTTTATTAGAGGAGTTTTATTTTTTTGTTTGTTTGTTTTTTTAGTGAGAGAGACAAACAGAAAGACAGAGAGGGACAGACAGAAACAAACAGACAGGAAGGGAGAAAAATGAGAAGCATCAATTCTTCATTACGGAACATTAGTTGTTTATTGATTCCTTTCTCATATGTGCTTTGACCGGGGAGCTCCAGTTGAGCCAGCGACCTTTGGGCTTAAGCCAGTAACCATGGGGTCATGTCTATGATCCCACACTCAAGCCAGTAACCCTGAGCTGAAGCCAAATGAGACTATGCTCAAGCTAGTGACCACAGCATTTCGAACCTTGGTCCTCTGCATTCCAGGCCAACACTCTATCCACTGCACCACCACCTAGTCAGACTTGTTTTTTCTTAATGTACTCTTTATAGCTGTGAACTTCCCTCTTTTTCCTATAAGCTTTGGTATGTTTTACTTTGGTATGTTGTACTATGTTTTATTTCTTTTTTGAATTTTTTCTTTGAAGCATTGGTTTTTCAGGAGTGTGTTGTTTAATTTCCACATATCTGTAAATTTTCCATTTTCTTTCTGTTATTGATTTCTATTCTATATCATGTGTTCACAATAATAGATACTTACTATAATTTCTATCTTTTCAAATTTGTTACAATTATGGCCAAACATATTATTTATCCTGAAGAATATTCTATCTTTACTTGAAAATACTATCTATTTAAATACTATAGGATGAAATGTTCTGTATATGTCTGTTAGGCACATTTGTTTTATGGTGTTGTTCATCTATTTCCAGATTGATTTTTCTGTCTATACATTGTTCAGTGTGGTGTATTAAAGTTTTCTGCTATTATTATGTTGCTTTTATTTCTCCTTTTAGTTATGTTAGCATTTGCTTTGCATGTTTAGGTGACCCAATATTGGTAGAATGAATATTTACAATTCTTATATTTTCTTGATGAATTAACTTCTTTATCATTATCTAATGACATTTTGTCTCTTGTGACCGCTTTTAGCTTAAATTCTATTTTTCTGATATAAGTGTAGTTACTGCTAGTCTCTTTTGGTTAGCATTTGCTTGGAATATCTTTTTTTATATTCTTAATTTCAGTCTGTGTATGTTTTTAAGGCTAAATTGAGTCTCTTGTAAGCAGCACATCATTGTATTTTTTTTACCCATTTAGCTACCTTGTCTTTTTTTTTGTATTTTTCTGACGTTGGAAACGGGGAGGCAGTCAGACAGACTCCCGCATGCGCCCGACCGGGATCTACCTGGAATGCCTAACAGGGGGCGATGCTCTGTCCATCTGGGGCATTGCTCTGTTGCTACCAGAGCCATTCTAGTGCCTGAAGCAGAGGCACAGAGCCATCCTCAGCGCCTGGGCCAACTTTGCTCCAATGGAGCCTTGGCTGTGGGAGGGGAAGAGAGAGACAGAGAGGAAGGACAGGAGGAGAGGTGGAGAAGCAGATGGGCGCTTCTCCTGTGTGCCCTGGCCAGGAATCGAACCTGGGACTCCTGCACGCCAGGCCGATGCTCTACCATTGAGCCAACCAGCCAGGGCCCAGCTACCTTGTCTTTTGATTGGAAATTTTAAGCTATTTGCATTTAAAGTTATTATTGATAGATATGAACCTACAATTAACATTAACAATTTTTATTTTTTTTAGTTTCATTTTTTCTTTCCCTGCTATCTTCCTTTGTGATATAACTTTGTTGTAGCTTCTTTTGATTCCTTTAGTTTAGTCTTTTATTTAGTCTACAGGGTTTTCCTTTGTGCTTGTCATGAGGCTACATAAAATATCTTATAACAACCTAAATTAAATTGGTCAAGTAGGTGTGTTTGACAGTCATCTCTAGATGGATGATGTCACAGGCTGTATTCTCTGACAGGATGATACCACTGATTGGAATCTGCAGTTAGTCAGTGCTGTAAGCTGAGGTCCTGAATTACTCCTGGTCACCTGAGGCCACAGGATATGCTCCCCATGTCTAGACTCTGCAGTCAGGTGGGGATGAAGATAGATCAACATGATCCATCAGATTGTGCCCTGAAATTGGGTGGGGCTAGAGGCTGTGGCTGTGTGGGGTTGTTATCAAAACTCCATGGTGGAGAGGATACACAGGCTGTGAATAATGATTGGACGAGGCCATGTTTGGGCTGTACTCTAAGGCCAGGCAGTACGTTAGGTTGGGCTTCAAAGTTTTCTTAGATTACTATTTGGGCTTCCTGTCAGATAGGGCAGGAAGTTATGTTCAGCAGTTGGGTGGGCACATTGACTTGCTTCTCTGCCTAGGCATGCCATGGAATGTGTTCTACAGTTACATGGCATCTATGCCCAAACTTCCTGGTTGGGCATGACTGGAGGCTATATTCAGCAGATGGACAGGGCTGCTGACATGCTTTCTTGGTCATGTGGGGCTGAATAATGGGTTTCACAGCTGATATGACCATTGGCTGTGGACTCAGCCAAGGCAGAACTGCCAAATAAGTTCCTGGGCTACATGAAGCCCTCAGTTGGGATCTGAGCTTGAGCACCACCTCAAGCAGGAACATGATCTTCCATTGTCTACCCACTGGTTGCCGTAAGGCAAATCCCCCTTTAGCATCCCTATCTGATCCTTGATGGTAGGGGTACACCCAATAATCCCCATGAGGCAAGAACCAGTGGTCCTCCAAGAGCATTCCACACTGTTGGGAAGCAGGATGTTCACCTTGGACTCCTTACCCACTAGAGAAACAGTCAGCTGAAGTGTGGCCTCTCGGTGTGTTGCTGTGCTGCCTTGAGGGAGGAACAGTGAGGTCAAAGTGGAACCACTCTTTTTACCCTTCTAATATGGTTCTTCCCAGTCTATGTTGTCCAAGAAGGAGCCACTGCCTAACCTCTGGGTTCTGGGATTTTCACAAAGGTGTCTGATATATGGATAGTTGCTAGTTGGTTTTTCTGTGAGTGGAACTGATGTCAAGATCCAGCTATTCTGCCATCTTGAGGACATCACCATATTGTTTCTTTTTAATAAGAAAAAAAATAGCCTGGCTCAGGATTGTCAGTAGAAAGAGAATACAGATTACCCATTATTCTGCTCCTCAGTTATTAGGTTATTGTAAAATGACCACTGTCAATCTTAAAGTAAACAGATATAGTAAGAAATACATAGCCCACCTGTGCTGATCCATTGGGATTTATCTGGTATGACCTTGCTAAACAAAGGTATATCTCTCCCTAACTCTTTTATTCTCTATCAGAAACAAAAATAAATTATTTCACCAACACAGTCTGTATTTCTTTCTTACATAGATTTAGTACACAAAAGACATCCTCAAGCATATGCTAAACATATACATCTTTTGTTCGCCCCTATCATCTACAGTGCTTAATATAAGAAAATCATATATATCAGAATTCTGTATCCCACTATGCACCATCTTCTACTTCCTGTTCTGTTGTTTCCTAGTAGATATAGGCTCCAAACAATGTAAGAATGTATTAATGGGAACAAGGGAGGGGACAGTCCTGATTCTGTTTTAGAAGCCAATACTGCACAGTAGGGGATTGATTGCCAATGTTCTTATTGCTGCAGAATCAGCATCACAGTGCTAGACATAGATAGCAAGGAGAACTCGACCCAGTTCATGATAGCTAGGACTATTCTATTCCAAAATAGCAAAATATGCCACAGTATTACATCTTCAGCTCTGTATGATCAAAGGCTATTGTAATTTATTTTTAGTCTTACACACATGGTCGTCTTTAATGGAGTTAATTTCAGAGATCAATTAATCAGATAATCAAAACATTAATTCAATTTACCCAATGTAATAATTAAAATGATAATGATGATAATAATATGATAATGAAAGTGTTAGAGTCCAGTTATCAGTCTTACGCTAATAAAAGAGTTTAATTATCATCTATTGTTTTCTACCTGAAGAATAGCAGTGATGGGAATAGGTGAAATACAAGGACATTATTTGGTAATGATGCCAAGTCAGATTTTTGACTCATAGGAAAACAATTAAAATCACTGCTTCTCGCCTGATCAGATGGTGGTGTAGGGGATAGAGCGTCAGCCTGGGATGCTGAGGACCCAGGTTTGAAACCCCAAGGTTGCTGGCCTGAGTGCAGGCTCACCCAACTTGAGCATGGGGTCGCCGGCTTGAGTGCAGGATCACAATAATCTTGTCATGTAATTATTAGTACTTACATTAACACATGAAAAAAGCATTGTGTGTGAATGCACAGATAGATATATGGTAGATGGTAAAGAGACCTTTTATTCATTTTCTTTCTTTTTTAATTTTAATTTTAATTTATTGTGTTAACATGAATTCAAGTGTCCCTCTCAATATAAATGAGACCATTCTAAACATTATAAATAATGCTACAAATTTTATATATATATATATATATATATATATATTTTTTTTTTTTTTTGGTATTTTTCTGAAGCTGGAAACGGGGAGAGACAGTCAGACAGACTCGCGCATGCGCCCGACCGGGATCCACCCAGCTCGCCCACCAGGGGCGACGCTCTGCCCACCAGGGGGCGATGCTCTGCCCCTCAGGGGCGTTGCTCTGCTGAGAGCGGAGCCACGCTAGCGCCTGGGGCAGAGGCCAAGGAGCCATCCCCAGTGCCCGGGCCATCTTTGCTCCAATGGAGCCTTGGCTGCGGGAGGGGAAGAGAGAGACAGAGAGGAAGGGGGGGGGGTGGAGAAGCAAATGGGCGCTTCTCCTATATGCCCTGTCCGGGAATCGGACCCGGGTCCCCCCGCACGCCAGGCCGACGCTCTACCACTGAGCCAAACGTCCAGGGCTCAAATTATATATATATATATATATATTTTTATTTATTCATTTTAGAGAGGAGGGGGGGCAAGAGAGAGAGAGAGAAAGAGAGAGAGAGAGAGAGAGAATGAGAGAGAGAGAAGGGGGTGGAGCAGGAAGCATCACCTCCCATATGTGCCTTGACCAGGCAAGCCAGGGTTTTGAACCGGCAACCTCAGTGTTTCCAGGTTGACGCTTTATCCACTGCGCCACCACAGGTCAGGCCTCAAATTATATTTTAATTGTCTGCTTTTTCTCAGCTGTTCAGAACCAACATCTAAAATTAAGTTTATTCCACTGCAAATACACCTTTCCATGCAACCACTTGAATTTTAATAACAGGCATGCATACCTGTTCACCTGTGAACCATTGGTGAACACTCCTGCAACTGCTGTTTTGCTCTGATCAGGTATTGGACCTGAAAAGAGTTTCAAGCTGCCTGTATTTACACTTAGAAAGGAGTTTTCAGACATTCTTCTCATTTTCAAAATGAACTCTGGGGTAAATAAAAAAGTTGTGCACCATCTCGCAGGTGAAAAAACTGAGGTTTCACAAATGAAAGTGAATCAAGACCCAAGCTGAGCTCTTTTCTATTCATTGATAGTCTTTGCTAGAACAGGCAGTCTCACCTCAGCTTTTCTTATGTTCACCATAAGTATATTTCCAGGGCATCCCAAACCTTTAAACATAGTGAAATTTGTTCAGCTGTAGACAAAGATAGGTGTTATTTGCTCAGTATTCTGGGGCTTTATCTGTCTGAAATACCCCCAGGCCACAAGAGCCAAGGGATAATTACTTCAGCACACCAGCAACACACACTAGTGTATTACAGACTCTGACGGAGAATATCTACTTAGCCTTACACGTGGGCTTCAGGGGCCTCCTGAGTTTATTCCATTTGCACCAAGATGGGGTAGGCAGCACCTCTAATAATATGTCAATAAAAGCAGGAATTTACAATCAAATTCACCCATCCATATAAGCATAATTTAGCTTCATGTTTCTAATATTTTTGACATTATAAAAAGATTAATCCAAACATTACCCAAATTATTACTGAAGATAATTAAATAAACAATTACTTCTTAAGAGGACACAAATGGCTAGGATCTTTCCCTTAATATTTTTCTCCTCATCAACAGAAACCAGTAAGTAAAAGTGAATTATGATATAATCATGTTCTTTTCTAGTGCACCATTAGTCCTTACCTTTCCATACTGTTATAATTCACTTTACCTAACAAAACCAACATTCTTAATGATATGTTAGCTCATATTTTGCATTACATGTCAGGAAGTAAAAATATGATTTTTAGACATACTATTACTGTGTCAGTATGAGTGTTTCCTTCTGTGTCTGTGTCACTTTTGAGCCTATCTTTTCCCCAGTTGGATTTTGGTCTCTGCAAATAACACGTTCCAACCCCGATGACACCATTATAAATAAGTTTTAAACCCTTTTGAATGAAATAATTTTACTTTCCTCTTGGCTAGCTCATTTCTCTAGCTAATCTAGGATTTCTATAAAATATGAATAGATCAAATAACCAGATGCAACCTATTTCTTGCTTGAATGTGATAATTGCTAACATCTTGCAGTATTTTCTGTTACCATGAATAACACGGCTTCGATTAACTTTATTCAAGATGCTGAAAAGAATCATTTTTAAGAACAGAATCTTTAAATACTTTCAGTTTTTAGTAAAACTGGATTGTTTGGAAGAGATTGTAGAATTTTCAAATATGTTACTTAGAAAATGCTAATAATCTTTTTTATGGCTATAAGCTTTCAGCCTGCTATGTTAACAATATTTAGTAATTTAGCAGCTTTGTCTCATAGTAAAGAAAAGAGATATTCTTATAGAAGCCCAGAAAATAAAAATACAATCATTTTTGAATGAATTGTCAAAAACCTAGCACCAACAACTTAAATGTTTTAAACTCATGTTACCTAGGCTTTCAAAATAAGTACCTGACATTTTTACCCTGTACTTTTTGGTTTTGATATCAGAATTAAACTAAAAATAATTTTTGTGGTCCATGTTTTGTTGATAACCAAGAAAGCTTAACTCTAACTAAAAGTGAATGTTGTCTGTTTAAATTAAATTATAACTACAATTCTTGCTTAGAGTTACACACATATACACAAATGAACACACATATTTCTTTACTTTTTCTGTATAGAGAATTGTGCTTATGAATTAAGAAAAGAAATTCAAAAATAATTTATAGACAAGGACTCATATTTTGTAAATTATTAGAAAGAAAATTTTTCAAGTATAGATCTGTTTACGTCTCTCCCCTGCTTAAAAAGTCTTCAGTAATCCCCCCACTGACTTCAAGATAAATACTAAGCACCTTACTATGCACCCATGGCCCTTCATGATCAGGCCTGTTTGTTTGCTGACCTTATTGCTCACTCCCCACTCAATCAACCACCACTACGCCTTCCAAAGTGTGTCTGGTCTATCTGATGCTCCTTGAACCTATGCAGCAGGACTATGGGCAAGACTTCGCCTGGAAGTGCTATCTCAGGCTCTGCACCTGATAAGCTCAAATATTGTTTGCCCAATGAGAGGAACCAGCATTTCTGCCTTACCTGTGCTGATTGACCCCCCTAGTTTGTCACTTGCTCTTCTGCTACATGTGCACACCTCTTTCTTGGCTACAGCATGAAAAGTGTCTGCAGAACAAAACAATTTGATCCTCATCCAAGAAACCAACAGGACCACAGACTATGCATTTTGTACAGTAACCTTATACTTTAATTGTTTCCAGCTTAGGATAACTCACGTGCCCTCATAGCCTCATTCCTTTGCTTAATTTGTTTTACTTTGTCGTGTTATGGGAATACATTTTTCAAATAAAGAAATATAGCAGTATTAACTTTGAAAGCTAGTATCGAAATACTTGTAGAGAAAATAATTAGGAAGCACATTTTTAAGCCATGAAGAAAAGGTAGGCTCCTATGGGCATGTGTTGGCAGCCTTCAAGACAACAAAAGCGATCCTCAAATTGTTCTTCATTAACAATGAAGAGAAATTTTTTGGTAGGAAGTAAAGAGAAAAGAAGAGAGGAGGGGGAGAAAAAATACAATATATAGAAGATTTCAACTAAAATTTTGAATATTGCTGAGGGACTTAGAAACAGAATTATTTTAAGATTAATATTAAGCTGATTTCATTGATATAATGCTGGTTTGTCCATCATTCCAAATATCAAATATATGTTCTGCACCTGGGGACAGAATCCATATTTGGGATGCCTGGGTACATAGCAGGAACATTGAGGATGGATCTCTAAGAGAATCCCTAAACTCCACTAACTATGGAGGTAAAATCAAGTACAGTATACTCATGAGAATGTAGAAACAGCTGAAATACATTTCTAGGCATTGACCATCATCTATGGAAAGCATGTTAAGTCAAATGCGAGCTATACTTTAAGAACCGTGACTCCACATGATAGCTAGAAAGAGGAAAATCAATCATGGTACAATTAAAATAAGACTTCAAAAAATGCTTAACAGGAGAAGGCTTCAAAGAATCCTAATAAGGGCAGTAATTTTATAGAATATTAGCAGGAAGGTTTACATAATTTTCAACTTATTTTAAGACTAGCGTAAGGGCAAGTATAAATTAAATGTAAAAGGTTTAATTCTCCTTGAAAATAAAGAGATTCTCTGCTTTCCCTTTCTTTAGAACATTGATTTTAGAAAACTTGTAAATTATCTCTCTCTCTCTTTGAAGTGCATCTCAATTTTTTTAGAGGTTATTAAGCATCTTGCTAGCTTTATGACCCAGGAATATCTTTTTCAAGGACCTGAAATCATCTCTGTGAAATGTAAATATCAAGAGAGCTAGCACCCCTGCTGCCCGGTTTCTGTGGGACTATAGGGGGCCGAACATTTTAGCAAGTGCCTGACTCCAAGTTCCAAAAGTAGCCCTGTTATGAAATTATGAAATGTTTATTTTCACTTTGTATAAAAGCAATTAACAAATACAGATGGTCACCCCAATACCTGGTTAATTTGAATGAACTAACTATATGTGACAGATGGTGTTGCCAAGTACTCTTACATGAGGCCTAGTTATCATCTTTAGGACAGGCATGCAATGGTTGTATCTGCTTGCCTATATATAAGGATAAGATTTCTTTCTCTATTTGCAATCTCTTAGCACATTGTCTTTGGTACATCACATTCAGGCTTAATGCTTATAATAAAACTTTAAAGAAATTATCCTTGTGAAGAGGTTTTGGGAGTTAGCAGGTTTTCTTTTTTATTATTTCTCTAACAACAATTGGTCAAAAGAAGTTCTCCCAAAATCAAGAAATGTGTGTGTGTGTGTGTGTGTGTGTTAGCAATGGTCGGGCAATTTTGACTTTACTGACAGAGAACAAGGATGAGGGGTTTATCACAAAGTCAGAGACAAATTTCTTATGCAAAAGAGGGTGGCACAGAACAGCTATGAAAGAGAGGAGGCACAAGGATACATAAGAATCACAGTGGATAATAGTTTCCAGGTCCATCCATGTTGTCACAAAAGGTAAGATTTCCTTCTTTTTCACGGCCGCATAGTATTCCATTGTATATATGTACCACTGCTTTTTAATCTACTTATCCACTGACGGACACTTGGGCTGATGGACACAAGATTTCCAGATCTTGGCTATTGTAAACAATGCTGCCATAAACATAGGGGGTGCATTTCTTATTTTGAATCAGTGATTTGGTGTTCTTAGGATATATTCCTAAAAGTTGGATGGCTGGGTCAAAAGGCAATTCCATTTTTAATTTTTTGAGGAATATCCATACTGTTTTCCACGGTGGCTGCACCAGTCTGCATTCCCACCAGCTAAGTGAAATAAGCCAGGCAGGGAAAGAAAAATATCATATGACCTCACTCATTTGAGGAATTCAATGAACTGAGGAATGGAATAGAGGCAGAGGAAGGATCAAAGAGACCAGAAGGAAAGTGGACAGAGGGAAGGGGGATGAGAGGATAGGATCAGAGAAGGGAAAGAGATTGGTGAAATTATATATACACAACAGAGTGTTATAGAGAGCAGGAAAGCAAATCCTGGAGGGAAGAAGGGAGGGCTCTGTGGGAGGGGTGCAAGGGGGATGTTGAGGGAAACACAGGGGTGGGGAGGATGTATTTGGTGGGAC
The DNA here is from genome assembly GCF_036850995.1 of Saccopteryx leptura. Classification (NCBI taxonomy): domain Eukaryota; kingdom Metazoa; phylum Chordata; class Mammalia; order Chiroptera; family Emballonuridae; genus Saccopteryx; species Saccopteryx leptura. Next base: position 173,519,450 of record NC_089504.1, on the reverse strand, counting down.
ACTTGAATCTATGTAAACACAATAAATTAAAATTAATTTAAAAAAAGAAAAGAATCACAGTGAAAAATTCTCACTCAATATCTACTACAATGAATTTTGGAAATTAACAAAAGTTTATTGTTTTAAACATCTCTCTTCAGTAAATGCACTGACATCAAAGGGATTGTTTAACTCATATTTATATCCTAAATGTTTAGAATATACTACTATCTGATAGATATTGTTTTTATTGGTATATAATTAACATGCATTGGCCTGACCAGGTGGTGGTGCAGTGGATAGAGTGTCAGACTGGGATGCAGAGGACCCAGGTTCAAAACTTCGAGGTCACCGGCTTGAGTGCAGGCTCATCCCATTTGAGTATGGGCTTACCAGCTTGAATGCAAGGTTGCTGGCTTGAGTGTTTTATTATAGACATGACCACATGGTCACTGGCTTGAGCCCAAAGGTTGCTGGCTTGAAGCCCAAGGTCACTGTCTTGAGCCCAAGGTCACTGGCTTGAATAAAGGGTCACTCTCTCTGCTGTAGCCTGCCCACCCCCACCCCTGTTAAGGCACATATGAGAAAACAATCAATGAACAACTAAGGAGCTGCAATGAAGAATTGATGCTTATCTCTCTCCCTTCCTGTCTGTCTGTCCCTCTCTCTGTTTCTCTCTCTGTCTCTGTTACAAAAATTAAAAAAAAAGAAAAATTAACATACATTGTATAAGTTTAAAGGTATATGACATTTTGATTTGATATATTTACATATTGCTCCATGATTACCACAGTAGCTTTATAACTAACACTTCTCTGATGGCATATAATTATTTCTTTTGTGTGATGAGAACATTTAAGGTCTAGGGTCTTAGCAATTTTGAACTAAATAATAATGTCATTGACTAAAATAACTATCTTGTGCATTAGATCTTCAGAACTTATTTATCTACTAGTTGCAGGTTTGTAGCATTTAATAACATCTTTCTAAATTCACCATCCCCTAGACTTGGGCAATCACCATTCTACTTTTTTTAAGTTTAGCTTTTATTGTTCCACATATGTGATATCATACAATATTTGATTTTCTCTGTCTGGCTTATCTCACTAAGCATAATGCCCTCAAGGTTCATCCATGTTGTTGCAAATGGCAGGAGATATATACATATATAACTCAACAACCCAATATATGAGATTATATCATCTAGAAACTGCAACAATTTTACTTTCTTTTGTCATCTGTATATTGTATTGTATAGTCACTACCTCAAATCAAGTCTCCTTTTTTATTTTAATGCCTTTTATTTCTTTTTCTTAACTGTTTTAGTTAGGACTTTCAGTATATGTTGAATAAGAGTCATGAGAGTAGGAACCCTTGTCTTGTTCCCAAGCTCTAAGGAACAGCTTCAACCATTCACCATTGAATATAATTTTATTTTTGGGTTTATAATAGCAACCTTTTTTATGTTGAGCTATCTTTCCTCTATAGCCAATTTATTGAGAGCTTTTTAATAAAAGGATGTTGCATTTTATTGAAGTTTTTCTGCATCTATTAAGATGGCAATATGATTCTTATCTTTTGCTCTATTAATGCAGTGTACCACATTTATTGATTTATATATTTTGGATGTCTTTTCATCCCAGGGATAAATCCAACTAGGTTATGGTTTCTGGGCCATTTCATATGTTGTTGAATTTGGTTTACTAATATTTTGTTGATAATTTTTGCCTCTATATTTATAAAGAATATTGGTCTATAATTTTTTCTTATAGTATTCTTATCTGAATTTGTTATCAAAGTAATGCAGACCTAATACAATGAGTTTGGATTTGTTTCTTGTTCTTCAATTTTTTGGATGATTTTGAAAAGGATCAGAGTTAATTTTTTTAAATGTTTGGTACAATACTCCAGTGAAGCCATCTGGTCCTGGACTTGGGAGATTTTTGATTACTGATTCAATCTCCTTACTAATTATTGGTCTGTTCAGATTTTCTATTTCCTCATGATCCAGTTTTGGTAGGTTATTTCTAACAAATCATCCATTTATTTTATATTATCCAATTTCTTGCCATATAATTTTTTATAGTGGTCTCTTATGGTCCTCTGTATTTTTGTGGTATCATTTATAACTTCCTCTCTTCATTTCTATTTTTATTTATTTGAGTCATTTTAGTTTTTGTGGGTTTTTTTACTCTAGCTAAAAGTTTGTTAATCTTCTTTACTTCCTTAAAAAACAGCTCTCATTTTTTTATCTTTTTATTGTTTTTCTGGTTTCTATTATATTTATTTCCACACTTATGTTTAATATTTTCTTCCTTCTGCTAACTTTGGGCTTAATTTGTTCTTTTTGGTGTTAACAACTGAAGAACTTTTGTCAAGTTCTATATTCTCATTGCATTTTATTTTTATTTTTATTAATTTTAATGGAGTGACATCAATAAATCAGGGTACATATATTCAAAGAAAACATGTCCAGGTTATCTTGTCATTCAATTATGTTGCATACCCATAACCCAAAGTCAGATTGTCCTCCATCACTTTCTATCTAGTTTTCTTTGTGCCACTCCCCCTCCCCTTCCCCTCTCCCTCCTTCCCTCCCCACCCCATAACCACCACACTCTTGTCCGTGTCTCTTAGTCTCATTTTTATGTCCCACCAATGTATGGAATCATGCAGTTCTTGGTTTTTTCTGATTTACTTATTTTACTCTGTATAATGTTATCAAGATCCCACCATTTTGTTGTAAATGATCCGATGTCATCATTTCTTATGGCTGAGTAGTATACCCTAGTGTATATGTGCCACATCTTCTTTATCCAGTCATATATATATATATATTTTACAGTGATTAAAGCCTTTAAGCAAACTCTTGGCCAATACAACAAAAATCCATAAAAGAGTAGTGTCCTTAACATGTTCACCAAGTCCAAGTTGGCACCAACACCATTCCAAATCCCTGCGAATGCAACCTAACCCCAGTTCAGTTCATTAGGAGCTATCACAAGGAGCAGGAGTCCAGAAAAAAATCCACATCCAGGAAAAGTCCGCATGGCACTGGAATTGTTGTTACAATTCTATACTTTGCAGCTCATGTCCAAGTCCCAATGACCGCCGCTTCTAGCTGTTAATGATTCAGGTAGACTGGAAAAGCCATCTGCAGCATGTGTGGAAATGGAGCCTCTGTTCTCTGCCTGGAGAGATGAGACCAGGGTGCTTTTCTCTGGAGTTCTGCAACTGTGGTTTGGTAAAGAGAACCTTGGGATACACTAAGCTGGGTGGCAAAGTTAAATTCACAATAGAAGTTGGCAAAAGGGGGAGAGAGAGCTCTAAATTAGGAGTAGGTTCCAGCCTGAAGTATGAGTGGAGCATTGAGGTAGGAGGAATAAAGGAAACACTATATATTAAACAAAGCAGCAGAAAATAGGACTATCAACACCCACAACAGAGATCTTCGAGGGAAGAATAAAAAACCTGACTATTCAGGCAAGACATAGTTAAGTGGCCCTTGTGTACATGAGATCAGTTTACCTGCTTCTTGGAATAAATAACCTAGGCTCGTCCACAGTATCATAGATGGGGCCAACGGCCCTGGGCACCTTCAGCCTTCAGTGGCAAACCCCAGCATTCTGGACAAGGTTAGGTCATAGGTGGTTGGAGCAGGGCTGGAAGAGACTGAACCCTCCCTTAGAGGAGCGAGGGGGAAGCCTACCTTCCAGTGTTCCTTTTTCCTCACAGCAAAGGCATGTAAGCCTGGCAGGCTTTAGCTCAATGACCTTCCTTTTCACTATTGAAGCAGGGCCCAGATGAATTCCTATGAGACTTCTTTGGGGCATTGGAGCCTTTAAGGGCGTATCCTAAAAGCTATTAGTTCACGTGATCTCTATTGGGCTTTTTCTGCCTCTTGATACCTTAAAAGCCATTCTCAGAAGATCTCGCTGAGGGGTTTGAGGATCCCCATATGCCTATATAAACCTTTTCTGTATATCTGGAGCTATTTGGAAAAAGACAAAACAGTGTTATTAGCTGGATCAAATAAAAGAAGGTAGAAGTTTGCAGGAGAAGAAGATTTGGTGTCTCCTGTTCATCAGCATTTAAAAGAAATTTAAAAAATTTTAAGTAAAAAGCATGATATGGTAGACCCATAGGAGTTCCAGGATATAACTCCCCCCTTTTAAATTTTTTTAAATTGACCTTAAAATATTTGCTGGGTACACTTTAATAATACATTGACTTTAAAGATTGTAAGAAATACCCATAATTTGAAAGGTTTGACAAAATACAGTAAATGCTTTTGCTACATATGCAGGAGCATTGTCAGTTTTAACCAGTTTAGGAAATCCAATAATAGAAAAATTCATACAGACAATGAGCTATAACCTGCTTAGCAGTCTATCCTGTTCTGGCAGAGGTCACTATGTATTGATATATAAATTCAGAATAAGTATCCACTGTAACATGGACATAAGGCTGTTTGCCAACTGAAGGTATATGAGTAACCTCCATTTGCCAAAGTTGTCCTGGTAGGAGTCCTTGAGGGTTAACTCCAAATGGAGGGACAGATTGTAGTATAGGACACCTTGGACAGGATTTACCAATCTGCCATGCTGCTTCCCGAGAAAGTTGAAGCTGTTTACACAGGGCTGCAGCGTTCTGGTGATGAATAGTATGAGACTGAATTGTTCCATCTGTCATGGTTGCTCCAAATAATTTCTTTTGGGTAGCTTGATCAACAAGGGCATTCCCTTGTGCTAAAGCTCCAGGGAGCATGGAGTGAGCTCGAGTATGTCCTATAAAACATGGAGCTCTATGTCGACATACAAGTCTTTGAAGAAGGAGGAACTGCTGAAATAGTTCATCCGAAGTTGTCCCTAAGACAGCAGTCTTTATAGTGGAAACAACCATAAGTAAATATTTGCTGTCTGTATATAGATTAAAGGAGGAATATGGCAAATGCTGAAAAGCCATGATAATGGCATATAATTCTAGTCTTTGAGCTGATTATAAGTTGATTGTTTCAGTATAAAGTTGTCCATTGATTTGCAAAAGCGATTTGCCATTTAGTGGAAGTTTCTCAGAGCCATTGTTGTTGATCCTTTGAAAAAAGGACCAAGAATAATTTTGAGGCTCAAAACCTATAAGCTGTAAGGGTCGCCTATGCCCCTTGATAATCAAGGAGGCGACAAGATCAAAATATGGAAGTGGATTCCATGGGCTATTAGATGGTTCAATGTGCCCAAGCTGTAGCTGCTCTTGTACCAATCAAGCAGCTGCCCTAAGTTTCTCCTGAGAAAGGGGCCATTGGTCTACCCATACAGGATTATCTGATTTCCAAGTAATTGGGTATGCACAATGCATTATTGAGGTAACAGGAGCTACCAAGGCCCCTATGCTAAATTTTGATATCCTAATCCACACCTTCTGGTATTGGGTGCCATTTCTATGAGGGTGAGAATTCCTCGCTGTTCTTTCCCTAGTCCCTTAGTGGGCAAAAATCCCCGATCTTGCATCTGAGTACTGACTAAACCATTAGGACTGACAAGCAATGCTCTGTATTTTTCAAAACATCTCTACCCCACAAATTAACTGGCCATCCAGGGAGCGCATAAGGCTTAAAAAATCCAGAATGACCTTCTTAATCTTCCCAATGTAAAAAATTAGAACTTTGTTGAGGGGATTTACTCTGCCCTATACCTTGTAATTCTGTGGCTGCTTCATGAGTGGGCCAGGAAGGAGGCCAATGTAGCTTAGCAATAACAGATACATCAGCTCCAGTATCTAAAAGTCCTTTAAATTTATGCCCTTGTATTATTAGTTCCATTTCAGGGCATTCCTAACCTATTTTTTTAAATCCAATTGACAAAATCAGAGGAGCCAAATCACCAATTCTCTTAGGGCCCCTTTTGCAGGATGTGGTCTGAGAAGCAGAATTAGCATTCTTATACTATTCTTCTAACTGCCTGAATTAGCCCTGAGACAAATTCTTTTTTTTTTTTATTAATTTTAATGGGGTGACATTGATAAATCAGGGTACATATGTTCAGAGAAAACAGCTCTAGGTTATTTTGACATTTGCTTATGCTGCATTCCCATCACCCAAAGTCCAATTGTCTTTCATCATCTTCTAACTGGTTTTCTTTGTGCACCTCCTCTCCCCCACACCCTCCCTCTCCTCCCCCCCACCCTGTAACCCCAACACTCTTGTCCATGTCTCTGAGTCTCATTTTTATGTCCCTTCTATGTATGGAATCATATAGTTCTTAGTTTTTTCTGATTTACTTATTTTGCTCAGTATAATGTTATCAAGGTTCATCCATGTTGTTGTAAATGATCCGATGTCATCATTTCTTATGGCTGAGTAGTATTCCATAGTATATATGTACCAAAGCTTTTTAATCCACTCATCCTCTGCCGGACACTTGGGCTGTTTCCATATCTCCGCTATTGTGAACAATGCTTCCATAAACACGGGGGTGCATTTCTTCTTTTCATACAGTGCTATGGTGTTCTTGAGGTATATTCCTAATAGTGGGATAGCTGGGTCAAAAGGCAGTTCAATTTTTAATTTTTTGAGGAATCTCCATACTGTTTTCCACAGTGGCTGCACCAGTCTGCATTTCCAGCAGTGCAGGAGGGTTCCCTTTTCTCCACATCCTCGCCAGCACTTATTCTGTGTTGTTTTGTTGATGAGCACCATTCTGACTGGTGTGAGGTGATATCTCATTGTGGTTTTAATTTTCATTTCTCTAATGATTAGTGATGTTGAGCATTTTTTAATATGCCTATTGGCCATCTGTATGTCCTCTTTGGAGAAGTGTCTATTCATTTCTTTTGCCCATTTTTGGATTGAATTATTTGTCTTCCTGGTATTAAGTTTTACAAGTTCTTTGTAAATTTTGGTTATTAACCCCTTATGAGACGCATTGTCAAAAATATTCTCCCATTGTGTAGTTTGTCTTCTTATTCTGTTCTTATTGTCTTTAGCTGTACAGAAGCTTTTTAGTTTGATATAGTCCCATTTGTTTATCCTGTCTTTTATTTCACTTGCCTGTGGAGACAAATCAGCAAATATATTGCTGTGAGAGATGTCAGAGAGCTTACTGCCTATGTTTTCTTCTAAGACGCTTATGGTTTCACGGCTTACATTAAAGTTTTTTATCCATTTTGAGTTTACTTTTGTGAATGGTGTAAGTTGGTGGTCTAGTTTCATTTTTTTGCAGGTAGCTGTCCAATTTTCCCAACACCATTTGTTGAAAAGTCTGTCTTTACTCCATTGTATGCTCTTACCTCCTTTGTCAAATATCAGTTGTCCATAAAGGTGTGGGTTTATTTCTGGGTTCTCTGTTCTGTTCTATTGATCTATAAGCCTGTTCTTATGCCAGTACCAGGCTCTTTTGAGTACAATGACCTTATAGTATAACTTGATATTCGGAAGTGTGATACCTCCCACTTTATTCTTCCTTTTCAAGATTGCTGAGGGTATTTGTGTTCTCTTTTGGTTCCATATAAATTTTTGGAATATGTGTTCTATATCTTTGAAGTAAGTCATTGGTATTTTAATTGGTATTGCATTGAATTTATAAATTGCTTTGGGTAATATAGACATTTTAATGATGTTTATTCTTCCTAACCATGAGCATGGTATATGCTTCCACTTGTTTGTATCTTCCCTGATTTTTTTTTATCAATGTTTTATAATTTTCTGAGTACAAGTCTTTAATCTCCCTGTTTAAACTTATTCCTAGGTACTTTATTTTTTTGGTTGCAATGGTAAAGGGGATTGATTCCTTAATTTCTCTTTCTGACAGTTCATTGTTAGTATATAAAAATGCCTCTGATTTCTGAGTATTAATTTTATATCCTGCCACCTTGCTGAATTCATTTATCAGGTCTAGTAGTTTTTTACTGTGACTTCAGCGTTTTCTATGTACAATATCATATCATCTGCAAATATTGATAGTTTTACTTCTTCTTTTCCAATTTGGATGCCTTTTATTTCTTTTTCTTGTCTTATTGCTGTGACTAGGACTTCCAGAACTATGTTGAATAAGAGTGGTGAAAGGGGGCACCCCTCCCATTGCAAATTAATGTTAGAACAGGCACAGCTATTGTGTAATATGCTATTTAAAAGAAGTGGTCTTTTTTTAAAAAAAATTATTTTCCCTTAATTGAGAGAGAGAAAGAGGGTAAGGAAAGGGGAGAGGAGAAGGTGAAGAGGGAGGAAGATAGGCAAGAGAGGGGAGAAAGGGGAAAGAGAAAGAGAAGCATCAACTTGTTCTTCCACTTAGTTGTTCCATTTAATTGTGTACTTATTGATTGCTTCTTGTACATGCCATGACCAGGGATCAACCCTATGACCTCAGTGCATTAGGATGGCACTTTATGCACTAAGCCACCTGGTCAGGGCCAAAAAGACATCTTCTTACAGATGTAGATGAACCCTATGTCTTTAATAACCTTATTTTTTATTAATTTGTTGGAAAAAATAATTATGCTGACCAGAATCTACAGTCATTTGAGTGTCATTTTACAATTTGTCATTTTTATGGTAGTTTTTTGTTGTTGTTGTTGTTTTTTTGTTTTTCTTCTTTTTCAAGTTGAGAGGAAAGGAGATAGAAAGACAGACTCCTGCACATGCCCTGACTGGGATTCATCTATAATCCCCATCTAGAGCCGATGCTCTGCCCATCTGGGGCCTGCTGGTTTGATTTTTAATCTCTTTCTTCTCACTGTCACTAGCCTATTACCTTTCACTATCAAATATTTCTTCAACCTGTACCCTACTATAATAGTGACTAACTTTTCCACCAGGTCTTCAATCAGACTAAGAGATTCCAGAATATTCTATTCATATTTCTGTTATCAGCATCCAGTACCTTTCCAATTACTTGATAAATGTTTTCTGACTCATTGAATTACTTATCATTTCTCTGAATACAAATAAAATTTTATCAATTAGACCAAATAAAGAATAAAGTTTACTTAGTGTGCACCTCCAGATAATTGGTAGTGACCAAATGGGGAGGGGAAATATTGAGAAGGTCTCTAAAGATTGACAGATAGATATGCACCTAAATACATACATAGTCCTTGAAAAGACTACCATAGTCAATTAGTAATGTTTGCTAGAACTAGTAGAATAGTGTGGACATGAGTAACACATATTTATCCTGTCAAGATCAAACAATGAAAAAATATCCTTGGATTATATTTTGTTGTATTCAAGAACTGTAATGTAATTTAAAGCATTTGATTTTATAGCTACTTTGGTTCCTGCTTTACAAATGTGTAAAAGGAAGTTAGAGCATTAAGTTATTATCCAAAACTTGTAACTTATAAGGTTCATAAATGGCTAAACAGGGACTCAAATTTGACTTTTAATGATAATAACAACAAAATGCTAGAGATATTCTTACTATTCTACTATTGTTCTCTTCTCTATAACCTGTAATTACACTCAACTTATATGCAGGTATTCCCAAGCTATATATGAATGGCTACAGTTTGAGCATAATTACACACACACACACAACACACACACACACACACACACACACACACACACACAAGGCTGCCAAGTACAAACTGAATAATTTTACCAAAATGGATCCAGATGTGTTTCTTGCAAATGCCAGTTGCATTCACAGTTACTAATTATATGTTTTTACACCATTCAGTTCAAAGTTCTGTATAATACAAGAAATTAGAAGCTTTTCAAGAGTGAGTTTAACAATAGAAAATTCCCTACAGTGATTGAAATTGGATGATGAAGTGAAGTCAAAGCCCTTCCTTATTTGCTTTGCATTGCCTGGGAAAGTCCAGTTGGCATAAACAAGTAAATATCTCAAACAACTATGGATCAAGTATCCTGTAACTCAACAAAAATATGTCAAAAGAAAGAATAAGAGGGGAGAGAATCTCAGAAAGGGTGACCCAAGGCATTAGCTTTCCATGTACAGTGGTACCTTGAGATATGAGCAGACCAACATAAGAATTTTTTTAAGATACGAGCTGCGACTTGGTCCATATTTTTGTTCAAGATCTAAGCAAAATTCTGAGATATGAGTCATGATTCGGGAAGCTGCTGCTAGTTGGTGCATTTGCACACAGGTCCAGTATCGGCAGTTTGGTATACGAGTTGACTGACTTATGAGCTCGGTTACAGAACGAATTAAATTCACATCTCAAGATACCACTGTACTTATATTACTTTATTCTCTTTATTCTATGTATTCAATCTACCCTCCCCCAATCTACCTCTTCCAAGATTTGGAAATTTATCCTCAGCAGATGAACAATTCCAAAGATTTCTGCAGTTCCCTAAACATTCTGCTAAGACTTTGACCAGTAGTAATGTATCTGAATTAGGGATCAGGGAACAAAGGAGTTAGGAGAAAAAAATGGGAGCCATGGATGTTGAACATACTTATTATGGATTACATCTCCTTGTCAGCATAGACAAATTCATTACCCATAGGTCTCTGGCCTCTGTTCTCTCTTCAAACAATTGGAATGAGGGCATGGAGTTGTAAGTAACAAATGTGCAAGACACTTAGGAAAATGCCAAGCATATGACATCCACTCAGTAATTAAAAGTCATTAGTAATAAAAATAGGTTTGATTGTCAAAATTTTTGTTTTTTTAATACAAATAGCAGTGGGAATAGTATTAAGACAGTGAGTGCTATAATAGAAAAAATATAACCTTGGAATCTGTATAACTGGCTTTGCATCCAATCCCTCCTGTGTATAAACAAACCTCTAAACCTCATTATTTTTTAGTGTCATCATCAGTAACATAAGTGTTTCATAATATTTAAGTTAAAGGTCTATTGTGAAGGTTAAGGCCTTGCACATTAAGAAGTTCTTATAAACTAAAAGAAAAAGTACTATAGACATTGATCATCCTATTCGTACATACAATCAACAGAGCCAGTCTAAGTTGAAAAGAAATAAACCTTCTTGACTAAAATCTCTAACAGGCCTACTGTAGATGTCTTTTTCCACCATTAGAAATTATTCCTTTGGCTTATACAAATGCTTTCAAAGAAAGAACATGCAAATTTCTTGTATCAGTTACACCATAGGGTAGGCCCACTTTTGTAGCAGATTATTCCATTCACTTCCACTCTGACAAGATAAGAATAGATTTGCATGGGTCTTGGAAGGAAAGAGCAGTCAAAAGAGAAAACTAGAGCATGAAAGACCATTTGGAAGGGCAGAGGTGAGGAACTGATTGCATAAGCAAAGGACACTAGTCCTCAGAGAAGGGAGACATTGCTGGGATCAACACCAAGGAGATATTTCACTCACAAACAATACAGTACAACTCTGTCAGACCTAGCTTGAACTCACAGTGACTTTCTGTTATTTCCTTTTTTAAGAAAACCTGTGAAGAATATACAATTGGACAAAATATTTTGCTTAAAGTATGATGTAAAAGTCATTTTTTAAAGAGTTCATTTTATGTTATTTGCCAGCTCACTAATTCATTCAAGTTCATTATACACACCATATATAAATTGACATTTTCTTTAACCACTAAGAGGAAAACACTTCTTTATCCTAAAATAGTTGGTGTTTTTCCCTCAAAGATTCTGTGATTACAGCACAATTTTGGGCTGTCCTTGAAACTCACTTTATAAAAATAGAAAACATTGTGACTACCAAAAATCTTTCTGTAATGACATAGCCACCATGAAGCAGCAGAGAAAAAACAGTAGGAGAGGCCACATTTCAACCAGTCTTGGTAAGATGGACATGTCTCTCCTCTTTAATATGGAAATGTACTGTCTCAGGATAGTTTCAAAGCTTCTGAAATGTCACCAGATACATTTCACCGTACCTGCATAGCCACAGAAATTACAGCACTATTCCCAATCACATTTCAATCGACAGTTGCCTTAACTTACCTTTGTTGCTATAAAATCATAAATTCTGTCTTTTCTATTTTCTATCCTATGTTCACATATATAGATTTTACTGAGAAAAATAACTTTGCTTTTGCAAAGTGAGATATACTATGGTAATGGTAATTTACACACATGATGGTAAATTGCCCATGATTATAAATTGTGTCCTATACCATTCTTAATTAATGCAATAATTTAATGTGTTCCTATTCAGTCATTCTTCTCAACCAAGTCACAGAAAAGATATAGAGAAGTCTTTGAAGAGAAAAATAATTAATACTTTTTGTAGTAACCAGACTGGCGAATGAATATAAAGATTAGTGAATATAAAAATTATGGATTTAACAAAAAAAAAGTTATGGATTTAAGTGAATTTTATCCCATAAAAAAATTTCCTCCAAGGTTATAAGTACTTCGAGTATATTTCTCATTCAGTTCAAACTGCACTCACAACACTGTCATGCTCAAATAAACATTTCATAAATACCTATTGATGATGACATACACACATAACTTTTAATAATACTAGAGAAAGAAACTCAAAGTGCCAAGTTTTATTAAACCTTTTTTCAATGAATTTTCTCCCAAATTTACTAGTTATTTAGAATGGTAAAACTTTTTAGTTTCTCATTTATGTTCTGACTCTAAAGGATTGTTTCTGATAAAAGTTCTATCACTTTTATCACCTATCGCTGGATAATTTTTATTAAAATATTGGATGCTTATAAGTAGAGCAGAATGTTCTTCTTGTTTGAAAGTTTGTATTTGCAAGTATTCCTTCTTGGGAGGCTAAAAAGTATCCCAGAAAAAAAGGGAATCAAGATTCTCTCTGAGGTTTATGAATACAAAAAATATTTCTGATGAGCCAAAATAAACCCATTGAGACTAAACTTCAAAATGAATACCATTACCTAAGAAGAAAATCCACATAACAGAAGCCTAGAATAATGACCTGGCTGCAGCACCTAGACCCACGCATGTTTGAAGGAGACACTGGGGTCTGGCAATGGAATCCATGCTGCCCTGAGTCTCTAGAATGTTCCAGATATCTTAGGGTAACATCAAAGGACAAAACCACCAAAGAGAGAGAACGCCATTGTTGACTGGAAAGATTACTACAGGAAATACTTTGATTGAATTCAGGATCATTCTTTCATTTTGCTAAACCTGGGCATAGAAGACTATTTAGCACTTCGTAGTCTTCTGACTTCCCCAGCAGCATCATAGCATTAGATGTTCCCATAGGCATGGTGAATTCTGAGATAAGTAAGGGTCACATGATTGCAGCAGTGGTGCCTCTGGCCAGCTCTCGTTGGTGAGTTCCATATCAAGTGAATCACTGGCTTCCAGGGCCAACTATAGGTGATAAATCTTTCCTAGGTTAATGAGTCTCTTTGGGGTTTAGATAAAACGTCTGAGGAAATAAAACAAGGAAAAGACTGGAATATTTTGCTAATTAATAGTAGAGTATTAGAGCATTAAGGCCTGAAATCAAAATGCAAATATGACCTTATCTGATACTGAGTTGTCCAGCTGGTATACTTAAACTTTTCCTTTCCATAATCTAACCAACAAAAACTTTAGGGCCCAGCTTGGATAAAACAAACAAAAATAATAATAATATGGAATCATTAAAAATTATAGTAAATAAAAATGTCAATTTAGTGATATATAGCTATAAAAGTTTGAAGAGCCATTATTTTCATCTGTACCAGTTTTCCTTCAAAGAATCTGTGAGCTAGTTTAATGTGGCTTATTACATCAGTTTTCTCAACCAGAATAAAGGTTTCTCAAAAAATTAGAAATAGAACTATCATATGATCTAGCAATCCCACTTCCAGGTATATATCCTAAAAAAATGAAATTAGTATATTAAGATATGTACACTACCATGTTTATTGCAGCCTTATTCATGATAGCCAAGATATGGAAATAACCCAAGTGTCCATCAACTGATAAATGATAAAAATAATGCAGGGTGTGTTTGTGTTTATGTGTGTGTATGAATAGTATTCAGCCATGGGAAAGAAACAATCCTACCACCTGTAACAACATGATGAACCTGGAGTACATTATGCTAACTAAAATAGCCAGTAAAATACAATACTATATGTAGTATCAATATGTGGATCCTTTAAAAAAATCAATCATAGAAGCAGAGAGTAAAATAGCATTTACCAGAGACTAGAAGCTGGGGGAAATGGGTAGACATGCTCCAAGGGTATAAAGTTGCAGTTGTGCAGAATGAATAAATCTAGAGAGCTAACGTACAGCATGATGGCTCTTGTTTATAACACTGAATATTGGCAATATGCTGAGAGTAGATTTCAGGTACTCTCATAACAAAATAAAATAGTAACTGTGTGAGAAAATATGTTAATTAGCTTACTTATAGTAATCATTTCACTATATATGTATATTTACCAACCACCATGTGTGAACCTTAAATTTATATAATTTTTATTTAAAATATATTTAAAGGCCTTTGTTCCTGCCATCAGCATTGCAGAGTCCTCCCAATCCCATCTTCTTTTCTCAGGGGTATAGCCCGGTAGCCCGCAATGTGTCGGAAAGGGGAGGAACATAGAGAGGCATCCTGCTCACCTGCAGGGCAGAGCCCGGAGAGGCAGCCCATGCACCAGCAGGGGTCAGAGCCCAGCGAGGCGAGGAGTCCCCATGGCCACAAGGCAGCCCCGCAGGACAGCCAGAGCCATGGCCTGGCAGTGTAGGTGCCCAACTGCCTGAGGAGGCTACTGCAGTGGGGGGGGCCTGTGGAAAGAATACATCTCAGGAATAGAGAGGCTACACACCGGCCGAGAGTAGATAAAAGCCAGCCTACGAGTGCAGCTGATATTTACAAAGGCATTAGGGCTCAGCAGAGACAGCCACAAATTCTAGATTGCCTGTAGCTCCAAGAAGGTTGCTAAGGGCCAGTCATAAGCAGTGACCCCTACTGGTCTGTGCCAGGTTTGGCCAGGGAGGTCCAGGGCAGGCACATCCAGTGGCCAGATACAGAGAGTATCAGCTCAGGACCTAACAACCCTAGTCAAAGTAGTATCTTAAGGAAAGGTTCCTTACACTTGACTCAGCTAAGACATAGAAAACGCTGACACAAATAGCAAAAAAAAGCAGTAGCAGCAGACAAGTAGCCCACAGCAGATTACAAATAATAGGTGAGGCCAACCCAAAAGATCTAGAAACAACACAAGTGAAAGATGGAGGCAGACAAAACCAACCCTCTACTCAGCTAGCTACACAAACAACACATCCAAAGGAGCAGTCTGTACAGAGACAAAATGGGAAGAGAGAGAAATGCAATTCAAATGAATCAACAAGAGAAATCCCTAGAAAAAGAACTGAATGAGAAGGAAATAGCCAAGATACCAGATACAGAGCTTAGAATAATGATTGTTAGGATGCTCAAGGATTTCAGAAAAACAATGGATCAGCATAATGAGCACCTAAACCAGTGGTCCCTAAACTACGGCCCACAGGCTGCATGCAGCCCCCTGAGGCCATTTATCCGGCCCTCACCACACTTCCAGAAGGGGTACCTCTTTCATTGGTGGTCAGTGAGAGGAGCATAGTTCCCATTGAAATACTGGTCAGTTTGTTGATGTAAATTTACTTGTTCTTTATTTTAAATATTGTATTTGTTCCCGTTTTTTTTTTTACTTTAAAATAAGATATGTGCAGTGTGCATTGGGATTTGTTCATAGTTTTTTTATAATCCAGTCCTCCAACGGTCTGAGGGACAGTGAACTGGCCCCCTGTGTAAAAAGTTTGGGGACCCCTGACCTAAATGAAGAGATAGTAAGCATCAAAAAGGACATGGAAATCATAAAAAAGAATCAGAAAGGATAAAAATATATTTAAAAATAGACTTTATGTTTACCTGTAAATAAACTTAAGACTAGTATTTTAGTAGAGCAAGGTTTGAAAATGAGCTCTAAGCATTTTGTCCACAAAAATTGCTCTTCTTGCTGAAAGCAAAGCAGTAAGAGGTTATAAGGATTGATGTTTACTTATATACATGTACTTTAAAGCCAGAATCCTAACTGCTTTTGTGTCGCTGATCCATTCACTTTTACCATTCATTTACTAATAAGATATTAGAAATGACAATTTTAGGATTTTCTGATCTGATACTAGAGTGATTATGCCATTAATCTTAAGACAATCTTTCAGGAAGGAGAGGTTAAAGAGCGTATTTAATGTGAGTTTTTTGTACTAAACCATTTGAGAATCATAGAGTCCAAGTACCACCCTTTTGTTTTCCTATCATGTTGACCTCAGCAACATCCAAATAAAGGGAATAAAATATTCTCAAAAATAGTTTTCTAGAACTCTGCTGACCTACAAGGAGTGACAGCATCTGCAGAAAGTTGCACAGAAACAAGATCACACCCTTTTATTTATTAATTTATTTTTAAAGTCTTTATTTTTTTTATTCATTTTTTATAGAAGAGAAACAGAGAGATAGATAGAGAGAGAGAAAGGGGAAGGAGCAGGAAGCATCAACTCCCATATGTGTCTTGACCAGGCAAACACAGGGTTTCGAACCGGCGACCTCAGCATTCCAGGTCAACATTTGATCCACTGCGCCACCACAGGTCAGGCCAAGATCACACCCTTTTAAAAGAAGCTTCTCTTATAGTATGTCTTAGGGCTTTAATCTCATTTTACTAGTACAAAACTGTTCCTTCAATCCTATAAAAATAAATTTCTTGCAGTAAAGTTTTTATTTGTATATCAGTATGACTTGCATGAAGCAACACACAGTAAGGAAAATAAAGGAGATAGTCTTACATCCTAGTTAAACATAGCAGCTTTGCAGGTGGACCAGTAGATATGCGTGTACTGGTTGGGAGCTTTGAATTTGATCCAGTTGTTTAAAGAATCTAGGGTTTAGTTTCCTCGTCTGTAAAAGGACTATCATGTTTATTTCATAGCATAGTCTGAGAATTAAATAAAGAATACATGAGAAGCACTTTGAGCAGAGTCTGACATGTGATGAACAATCACTAAGCATTCTGCAGTTACTGTTATTTACCCTTTGATTGATTTGGGGTTTAAGAATAATGACCATTGGCCCTGGCCAGTTGGCTCAGTGGTAGAGCGTCGGCCTGGCGTGTGGAAGTCCTGGGTTCAATTCCCAGCCAGGGCACACAGGAGAGGCGCCCATTTGCTTCTCCTCCCCTCCCCCTCTCCTTCCTCTCTGTCTCTCTCTTCCCCTCCTGCAGCGAGGCTCCATTGGAGGGAGGATGGCCCGGGTGCTGGGGATGGCTCCTTGGCCTCTGCCCCAGGCGCTAGAGTGACTCTGGTCACAACAGAGCGACGCCCCGGAGGGGCAGAGCATCACCCCCGGTGGGCAGAGCGTCGCCCCCTGGTGGGCGTGCCAGGTGGATCCCGGTCGGGCGCATGCAGGAGTCTGTCTGACTGTCTCTCCCCGTTTCCAGCTTCAGAAAAAGAAAAAAAAAAAAAAAGAAGAATGACCACTTTTTCAAACTATGGCAAAATACTGCTGTGGTCTCTTCCCAGGCCTGCAATCCACAACGTCTTTCATTAGTATTTAAAATGGTTGTAAAAATGTATATTTCCATAGCATTTCAAGATAATAATGTTTTCCTATATGTTTCAGTGGTGACTGATGGTCCAAATATCCGAGACTCAGTATGCTTCAAAAACTGGTAATGAAGCTTATAGAGCTTATTGAAAGTGCCATTTAACAAAATGTATTAGCCCATTCCAAATGTCATCTCCAACTCTATTGTATTTTAAGTTAAACGCCATGTAAAACAGATCTAAGAGGCTCCATTACTTACTTATTCTCAAGGGCATGAGGAAAATGTCACCAGTTTACAGAGTAAAAGCATATGTCCCTAACAAAATGGTGGAAAGTGAGCTAAGAAAAAGAGTCTCTACTAACGATTCATTACGTAAAAAGAATAATTGATGTTTTTGTGATTTCCAAATCTTTCAAAATAGAATCTACTCAGTCCACTATTTTATACCATTCATTTTGCATCCATTAATGTAACATTTTCTTCCACACTCACTGAGGGAGATTTCTCTCTCCTGAAATGTCACCCTCTATAAATAAGTGTAGTGCAAGCCTTCCATCACTGTAACAGTTAAATGATGGCAAAGCTGAGTAATTGAAACAGAAAGAGAAGTCACCTTGACAATCCTATAACTGGGGAAGCAGCTAAGGCACCAGAGCTTTTATTGTGAATGACATGAATGACTTTATATCTATTCACCAAACAAAATATATTGAAGTATATTCCAGCTTTGAGACAAATCAATGAAATTCTTTTCGGAGTTTTTAGTTCTCTGTCGATTATGATCAAATATACATACTTAGGAATAAAAGAAAATTAAACCCTAGTTTCTCTAGGTATTATGCAAATTGTTTATGTTATTTTGGGGTCTCTTGCAATGTCGCTAAAATATGAAGTAGTGAAATGCTTATTATTGATCCTTTGTAAGAATTCTGGGACTACTTAGAGGGTTTTGTTATTGTGTAATAGTACACAATAGGTATTAGAAAACTAGGTGTATTAAGTATTCTGGTGTTTAGAGTTGCACTAGCCAAATTAGATAATAGCAAAAAAAATTTTTTAAAAAATAAAACTACAAGGAATACAGAAAATTAAGCATGCCACTTTAATGTACAGTTCATTGGCAAAGCATCTTTTTTCCCCTGAATTAAACACATAATTATATCAACTTACCATTTGGCATCTCTAATGTAGTCCCATATTTGAACATTGTCATTACTATTTTTTCATATACTCCAGGAAATGGCAGCACTTTACATTATAAAAGTTATTTTTTAGAAAACTGCTTTGAGTCATAAATATATAGAATGCTTTATAAATTTAGTGTAAGTAACAATTCCATTTTAATGATCTGAACAGAAATTAAGCTGCTGGCTCAATATTATTGACATTTATATTCCATGTAGGAAATGCTATATGACCCAACAATGCAAATGAAGGAGCTTTTCATAAAAATTATAACTCTTACCCTTAATGTTTATCGCCTATCCAACAGATTTTCCTAAATTTAATAAAATATAATGTGTTCCTGCTTTGATGCATTAACATTTCCATGGCATGGTGATTATTGCTTAAAATTAAATTAAACTTGCACAAGCCTCAAAGTCTAAGTTCAAGTGCTGTTTACTTGCCACATGACGTTTTTCTGGAAGTGACAGAAATACAGGGAAAGATGCTGAAGTCAACTCATTGTGGTCATCCCTCTGAGCTTCCTATGAGGCAAGCTGAGTTGCTTTATTAAATAGTTCCGGAATAACTTGTTTTGGTGGAAGCAACTACAGGACCTCTTAGTAAATTCGGGCCCATGGAACTGGCAATATGTAAAATCCTGCACACTGGCTCTAAGCACACCGGTCAGGCTTGTCCCAGGTGTCTCAGAAGTGACTGCACATGTCCCATTGCACTTTCCAGAACCTACTGACTTTAGGAATCCCTTTTCAACATAGTTCTCTACAGAGCAGTATTGCCTATAGACAGATGCTGTCCGTTTCTTTCCAGTTATTCTCTCTCCCTCTCTCTTCTTCTCTCTCTTTCTATCTCACACATACACATGCTCACATGATAGATTATAGGGATTTTTTTCTTTTTTTACACATCCTTTTACTTAGACTTACTGCTTTCTTTCATATAAAGCACAGCGAAAACAAAAATTAATACCTTAAGGCTCTTGCTATAGCACTGAAAGTCTAGATGAGATTTTAGAATTTGTGTTCTATATATTTTCGTGTGTGTGTGTGTGTGTTTTCCTATATAGAGGGGTAAAAAAAAGTGGGATTGCAGTTATGAGTATGCAAAGTACAGCTTATTCTTGTATTATTAATCATAACCTGCATGTCTTTTTTTCCATATGAATAATTGTAAATGTACTTTGGTCAACCCCTGTATTTTGAATGTTTTTTATTAGTATATATTAGTGGTGATTTTATTTACCAAAACTGAAAATAATGTTGTATAGTGTGACACATACCAGTATGCTTATGAAGAAAATAGAGGGGGATATTTTTTTAATCTGAATTTTCTTTAAAAACTGAGGTATATTGTTTCCTGGGCATTATTTCTTCCATAGAGGCATGGAGGCAGGATATCAGCAGGGCCATTAGCAGACTGAACTGGAGTCGTCACTCCAAACCAGGAGATCAGAGCAAAAGGGTGAAAATATTGAATGGATCCGGATCCAAGTATAGGCCTAGTTTTGGTCTGGAAGTTCCATTAACATAAGTCTTAATGTATTTTGCTGAAAGCAAATTCTTAAAGGGCCAAACCTGACAATTGTCTTCATATTTAAATGACCTTTTAAACCCATTATGATAAATCCATAAAACAGCTTTATGCTGCTATTATATGATAAAGCCAATGGTTATCTTGACATTTTTTCTCCTCTGCATTATCATTTTTGTTTCCATAAGCAGTGCCATAAATTTTAAGTATAACCACCCTTTCATATGAAAAAAAAAAGGTATTTAACATGAGAATCAGCCTTTAGCATTATTGACCTGAATATTACCAAATTCTAAACCCCTTTATTCTCAGGCAAGTAGTGCTCGGTGGTTTTGATATTCTCTTTAATTATGAAATTTCCTTTGCCAAACTGATTTATACTTGAAAAGCAAAAGTTACAATAAACTACTTCTTAGCTAAAACTACTTGCATAATTAATTCAATTCTATATTTCACTTGGCATGTGTTAGTTAGTAAGCCATTGGTGGCTGTTTAACCATATTTCTGATTCTTTTTTTTTTCCTTCTTTTCCAAGTGAGAGAAGGGGAAATAGAGAGACAGACTCCTGCATGCACCCAGACCAGGATCCATCCAGAAAGCTCCCTCTGGGGCCAATGCTCTGCCCATCTGGGGCCATGCTAGCAACTGACCTATTTTTAGCACATGAGGCAGAGGCTCCACAGAGCCATCTCAGAACCTGGGGCACTGTGCTTGAATCAATCGAGTCAAGGCTGCGACAGGGAGAGAGAGAAAGTAGCAGAGGAGGGGTGGAGAAGCAGACGGTCACTTCTCTTGTGTGTCCTGACCAGGAATCGAACCCGGGACATCCACACGCCAGGCCAAAGCTCTACCACTGAGCCAACTGGCCAGGGACTTAACTGTCTTTCTTTACATGATTTTTTTTTTGGACTCATGATCCCTGAGAAGTAGCCCCAATCTTTCTTCCAATTGCATTTTCTTCACATAACAAACATAGTGATTATTAGTTTACTCTGGATTTATTTAAAATTTCAGGTTAATATTTAAGCCTATGGTGGTATGTATCTTTTCCAGACTAGACAGAGAAATTGAAAAATCTGTGTACCTTAATTGTTCAAGACTCATCTATATAGTGAGTCACTAGAAACAATTCTCCTTTAATGTACTCAACAGGGAGGAAAAGTGTGTGAGATTTGTCTCCTGGTATATCTGCTTATAGCCCATCCTTACAAAGGTTTGAAAAAGTGGGAATTTGGTAGATGCTTAGCTGATCTGATCAAAGTATAGTCATAGAAAATAACCCACTTTTCACATTCCTTATCTAAACTTATATTTGTGATATTAAATATGTGGGTCTCAGATTTCTACTTTCCTCAGCTTCCCAAAACCAGATTCTAAAAAAAAAAAAAAAAAAAGGAAACAAAACTTATCATCCAATTTACTGGGACTCTAGGGAAAGCCCAATGTCAGTCAAGGAAGACAGTGATCTTGGAACTTGGCATTTGCAAATGTTATAAACATTTACATGAATATTTGGTTTTCAAATCTGAATTGTTTTCCTGTTCTCATTTCTAACTGAGATTATTGTTCTTATGAAAACTTTCCATTAACATCAGTGACAGAGGGAGAGCTAAGGGTTTTAATTAATAGAATTAATAAACAGCAAAAATCAGATTGGCTCTTCTGTCACATTTGCAGTAAGGCTTCTTTACCAATTGTGCCACTGCAAAGACTTTGACTACTAAAATAGCCAGTTTCCAAAGAGATAGGTCTCTTGTAGACTAATTGATAGAAATTATGACTCATACTATATAAATAGATGACAGTAATATCCAACAAATCTTACTTACAAATATTAAAGAGTCAACCCTCAGTAACAACCAATGAATTCTATTATAAAACTTTTAGCTTGAGGCCCTGCCTGTTGGCTCAGCGGTAGAGCATCAGACAGGCATATAGAAGTCCTAGGTATGATTCTCACTCAAGGCACACAGGGGAAGCAACCATCTGCTTCTCTACCCCTTTTTCTTCTTTCTTTCTCTCTCTCCTTTCTCTCTCTTCTCCTCCTGCAGCCATGGTTCAAATGGTTTGAACAAGTTGTCCCTGGGCACTGAAGATGGCTCCATGGCCTCACCTTAGGTGCTAAAAAAGCTCGGTTATTGAGTAATGGAGCAGCAGCCCCAGATAGGCAGAGCATCACCAGGTAGTGGGCTTGCTGGGTGAATCCTGGTCAAAGGCACATGCAGGAGTCTGTCTCTCTGCCTCCCTGACTCTCACTTAATAAAAAAGAAAAAACAGAAAATTTGAACCTGAATATATATTTGTTCATGCTGATTATTGTCACTGGTGAAAAAATGGAAGTTTTCATTATTTGAATGTCCTTCTATTTTACCTTTTAATTAACAGTATAAAAGTACTTTTTAAATAAAAAAGAATTAGTTAGGAAACAGCTCAATGATGATAATAGCAATGACAATTTATCTGCCAGAACCTGCTTGACATAATTGTTTTACTAAATTCTCACAACTTCAGAGTTGGGTACTATTGCCCTTACTTTATAGATGAGTAAATTAGGACTTAGAGACCATAAATAACTATGTCAACTACTGAAACCCATGTATTTCTGATTTCAGACTCTAAGCTCTGAACCACAAGCTAAATCACCTCTGTCTTTTCATACTTTTTCCAGGATCACAGCTAAAGAAAATTCAGTAGAATCCTTTCTTTTACAGAAGAATTAAGATTTCTAAAATTCACCAACTAGACTTTCAGTACTAAAAGAGAAAATTAGAATGACAACTCCTCTGGCCAGGAAGCTAGTAAATATTTTACTTAGACTGAGAATATGTTTGTGCTTTGTGTTTAAGATGTCATTACCTACTACACAAAAGAGCAGCCATTACTACTTCTAGAAAGCTGTTTGCAGGCCTTTTAGATTATAAATACAGTATTATACAGCATTTTCTACCAATAGTATCATTGTTTCTCTCCATATGTTCATCCTGTGGGTGTCTAATGAGTTCCTACATGTGAAAAATGACAGGGGAATCTATCTGAGGAATAATTTCAGCCACAGTAGCATATGGAGACATTGTTTTCAAGTCACTTTGCCATGATTTCTAGGCAAAGCAGCAAGGTTGCCTGGTGGTAGAGGCTACAACAGTTATCAACCCCCGCTTGTAAATTCTACTGCATCCTCATTTGCAAACTGCAAGCTATTGTTTCCAGCTTTGTCTGACAACGATAGTGGAAAAAGGGAAAAATTTCTGTCAGAATTTGAGGACATACTTTTTTTTGCCTATTAAACATGTCTCTGCCACTAAGCTCAATCCATGACTCGATGAAAGGAATCACTAGAACTTGTGATTTGGTGCATTTAGTTCTACACCATTTAAACTCCTGTATTTCTGAGTATTTTATGTGTGCTCCTCAAAATACTTATGAGAATTTGGCAGAATAACAAGTTTTGGTTTAATAAAGACATTTCCCAGCTTATAACTGCTTTTCCTTCATTCAAATGAAGAGGACCCTCATACCTTTGAGACGGGTGGTAGAGAGATGTAATGTAGTAAGAAGTGACTCTCCACACCCTCTACCCTTCCAGAGCCTTAACGGTAGTGATTGTGCCACTTGCCATTGATCCCACACTCCAGCTACACAGACACATATTCACTCATCAATTTACTCATTTACAAGTATTATTGAGCACATTCCTAGGATGAGCAACTCAATACTGCCTTCCATCATACTTCTGTGTGTTCAGTGCTGCTTACCAATACATATACATTTAATTTACTGATTATATGCCAATCCTCAGTTTGTTCTTTGGTGTTTAACCCTTGACACCATTGATACAGTCTTCATTCGGGCCTGTATCTTGATTTAACTATTCCCGCAAATGGCTATTCCAGCTTTTCGTTCCTTCTCTCTCTCCCTATCTTTCTCTCCCCATCCCTCCCATTTCATCATTTAAACAAGTGGGAATATGGATCTGCTACTTGCCAGACACTGTTTTAGGGTTTGAGGAAACTAAGCTGAAGAAAATAAAATCTTACTTTTATTAGTTTACATTTACATCAAAAGGAAGAGAAAGGTATAAGCCCTGGTCAGTTGGCTCAGTGGTGGAGCATCGGCCTGGCGTGCAGAAGTCCCGGGTTCGATTCCTGGCCAGGGCTCACAGGAGAAGTGCCCATCTGCTTCTCCACCCCTTCCCCTCTCCTTCCTCTCTGTCTCTCTCTTCCCCTCCCGCAGCAAGGCTCCATTGGAGCAAAGATGGCCCAGGCGCTGAGGATGGCTCCTTGGCCTCTGCCCCAGGCGCTAGAGTGGCTCTGGTTGCAACAGAGCGACGCCCCGGAGGGGCAGAGCATCGCCCCCTGGTGGGCAGAGCGTCGCCCCCTGGTGGGCGTGCCGGGTGGATCCTGGTCGGGCGCACTCAGGAGTCTGTCTGACTGTCTCTCCCAGTTTCCAGCTTCAGAAAAATACAAAAAAAAAAAAAAAAAAAAAAAAAAAAAAAAAAAGGAAGAGAAAGGTAGAAAGGCAATGCAATAAAACTAGATAATATATTTTGATAAAACTTTAAGGAAAATGACATAAAGCCAAGTGGTGGAGTGAATGGACAGAGTAGGGTGTTGCCCACTTCAGATTCAGTAGTTAGGAAAGGTGTCTCTTCAGAGGAAGGCTTTGAGAGGAAAAATAGATCACATGTAGGAAGATGATGACCAGGCGAGTATCAGGAGGACCTTTTCAGACAGTGGGAACAGCTAGAGGAAGAAATATGGCATATATTCTATTATATTAAGTTTGGTAGACCATTAAAAAGACTTTCTCAGAGGAGTTATTTATATATTTTTAATACTTTTTGATGGAATTTTTTATTGAAGCAATAGTAGATTCGCATGCAGTTATAAGAAATGAGAGATCCCTGTACCTTTTAACAAGTTTTCACAGTGGTAATGTATTACAAACTATAGTCAATATTACAACCAGAATACTGACATTGGTGCAATTCACCCACTTTTCCCAGCTAGTATTTTCTTTCTGTGTTTATAGTGATATTCATTGTGATTTTAATTTCCTTAGTTACTAAATGATTTTGGCATGTTTTCATATACTTATTTGCCATGGTCATATTCTCTTTAGAGAAATTATTCACGTCTTTGCTCAATTTTCTACTTGGAATTATTGGAGTTTTACTGTGATTTTTTGTTATTGTTGTTTATTTAGATGTAATTGACATATAACTGTGTTAGTTTTAGGTGCACAATATGATTTAATATATATGTGTATATTGTGAAATTATTATCATAATAAGTTTAATTAACATGTATCACACATAGTTATAAATTTGTTTCTTGTGATGAGAACTTTTAAGATCACTCTCTTAGCAGTGTTCAAATATACAACACCATATTGTCAAATATAGGCACCATGCTCTATATTATAGACCTAGTACTTATTTATATCATAACAGGATAACAGGAAGTTTATACCTATTGAGCACCTTAACTCATTATACCCACTGATAGTAACAGTAACCACCAAAATGTTCTCTGTAGCTATAAGTTCATGTATTTTTTTAGATTTCACACATAAGCTATTATACACTGTTTCTTTCTCCATCTGATATTTTGCACTTAGCAGAATGCCTCATGTAAGTTGTCACAAATGGCAAGAGTTCCTTTTTTTTTAGTGGGTTTGGGGGGACAGACAGGGATAGACCAATAGAAAGGGAGAGAGATGAGAAGTATCAACTCATAGTTATGGCACTTTAACTGTTCATTGATTGCTTTCTCATGTATCTTGATCAGGTGCTTCCAGCTGATCCAGTGAAGTTTTGCTCAAGCCAGTAACCTTGTGATCAAGCCAGAGACTTTTTGGGCGCAAGCCAGTGACCTTTGGGCTCAAACCAGTGACCATGTATATGAGCCTGCACTCAAGCCAATGACCCTGGGGTTTTGAACCTGGGTCCTCAGCATTCCAAGTCAACACTCTATCCACTATGCCACTACCTGATCAGCAAAAGTTTTTTCTTATTTTACATCATACTTTCCTTATCAATTTATCCACTCATGGACATTGGTTGTTTCCAAGTTTTGGCTATTGCAAATAATGCATCAGTGACCATAAGAATTCAGCAATCCTGAGTAATTCCAAGTTGGTAATGGAGTAGGTGGACATTCCAACTGCCACCTCCCAGGACCAAATTGGATTACAACTTAATTTAAGAACAATCATCTTGAAAAACCAACTTTGGACTAAAGCAGGGGTCAGGAACCTATGGCTCATGAGCCAGATGTGGCTCTTTTGATGGCTGCATCTGGCTTGCAGACAAATCTTTAATAAAAAAATAATAACGTTAAAAACATAAAACATTCTCCTGTATTACAATCCATTCATTTCCTACCACTCATGTTCATGGTTGCGGGTAGCTGGAGCCAATCACAGCTGTCCTCTGGGACAACACCAAATTTTTATTGGATAATTGGTGCCTGACCAGGCAGTGGCGCAGTAGATAGAGCATCAGACTGGAATGCAGAAGGACCCAGGTTTGAAACCCCGAGGTCGCCAGCTTGAACGCGGGCTCATCTGGTTTGAGCAAAAAGCTCACCAGCTTGGACCCAAGGTCTCTGGCCCCAAGAAGGGGTTCCTCAGTCTGCTGAAGGCCCACAGGCAAGGCACATATGAGAAAGCAATCAATCAACAACTAAGGTGTCGCCACGAAAAACTGATGATTGATGCTTCTCATCTCTCTCCGTTCCTATCTGTCTGTCCCTATCTATCCCTCTCTCTGACTCTCTCTCTGTCTCTGTTAAATAAATAAATAAATAAATAAATAAATAAATGAAACTATCTAAAAAAAAAGATAATTTGTAATGTACATGGGTCGTTGGGAGGTCAGGAAGTAAACTTTCCTCCTTTTAATCAAGTAATCAGCTAGCTAATTGCAGAAACCCTTTTTTTTTTGACGAAGAAGATGTCTAAAAGAAAAAAAGATGAGGAGTATCATACTTTTCAGCAGGAATGGACAGAGGAGTTTGCCTTTGTGGAGAGAGCAGGTTCTGCAGTGTGTCTAATATGCAATGATAAAATTGCATCGATGAAACAGTCAAATATAAAACGGCACTTCAACACACACCATACTACATTTGCATTGAAATATCTAGCAGGGGACAGCAGGAAGAAAGCTTGTCAAAAGCTACTGTGCAGAGTGCAAGCTAATCAGCAACAACTCATGTTTGGACCCAACAAGGTGACTGGAATTCAGCTAGCTTTGCTGGTGCTTTAGCAGTTGTGAGAAATGGAAAGCCATTCACAGATGGGGAGTATGCCAAAACATTCATGCTTGTGTTGCCAATGAACTTTTTGATGACTTTTTGAATAAAGACAAGATAATCAAACAAATAAAAGACATGCCTCTGTCAGCAAGAACTGTTCACGATCATACCATCATGATGGCAAAGCAAATTGAGGCAACATAAGTGAAGGACATAAATGCATCACCATTCTTTTCTCTCACTTTGGATGAGTAAACAGACATAAGCCATTTATCCCAGTTCAGCGTGATTGCAAGGTATGCTGTCAGTCGGTGACACACTACGTGAGGAAAGTCTTGCTGTTTTGCCTATGAAAGAGACAACAAGAGGGGAGGATTTATTCAAGTCTTTCACCGAGTTTGCTAAAGAAAAAAATCTACCGATGGATAAACTTATTTCAGTGTGTACTGATGGTGCTCCGTGCATGGTGGGGAAAAACAAAGGATTCGTAGCACTTCTTCATGAACATGAAAAGAGACCCATTCTAAGTTTTCACTGCATCCTACATCAGGAGGTGCTTTGTGCTCAGATGTGTGGTAAGCAGCTTGGTGAGGTAATGTCGCTGGTCATTCAGGTGGTAACCTTTATTGTTGCCCGAGCTTTAAATGATCACCAGTTTAAAACACTGCTGGATGAAGTTGGAAATAATTATCCTGGTCTGCTTCTGCACAGCAATGTGCATTGGTTGTCAAGAGGGAAGGTGTTCAGCCATTTTGCAGCTTGTCTGAGCGAAATCTGGACTTTTCTTGAAATAAAAAACATCGAGCATTCTGAGTTAGCTAACACTGAGTGGCTCCTGAAATTCTTCTATCTCGTGGACATGACTGAACATCTGAACCAGCTCAATGTTCAAAATGAAAGGCATTGGAAATACAGTCTTATCCCTTCAATAAGCAGTGTTTGCATTTGAAAACAAGCTGGAACTCTTCATCGCCAACATTGAAACAGGTCATTTACTACACTTTGAAAAACTGGGAGAGTTTCAAGATGCATGCACAGCAAGTGACCCTGCTCAACATCTTGATCTCCAGCAGCTAGCAGGGTTCACATCTAATCTTCTGCAGTCATTCAAAGCGCGTTTTGGAGAATTTCGTGGGTACACTCATCTTTTTAAGTTCATCACCCATCCACACAAGTGTGCAGTGGACAGCGCCGACCTGAGTTACATTCTCAGTATCTCCGTCAGAGATTTTGAGCTACAAGCTGCTGACCTGAAGGCCTCAGACATGTGGGTGAATAAGTTCAAGTCACTTAATGAAGATTTGGAAAGACTTTCACAACAGCAAGCAGAGTTGGCGAGCAAACACAAGTGGAGAGAAATGAAAAAACTTCAACCTGCGGACCAGCTGATTGTCAAAATTTAGGACGCGCTTCTCATCACATACCATGCACTGCAGCATGTGAGTATGCTGTGATGACAATGTTTGGCTCTATGTATGCATGTGAGCTGTCTTTCTCACATCTAAAGAACATTAAGACCAACCTATGATCACATTTAATGGATGGGAGTCTCAACGCCTGCATGAAGCTTAAGCTCACCATGTATCAACCAGACTACAAAGCCATCAGCAAAACCATGCAGCACCAGAATTCGCATTAATGGTAAGAAGTACTTTATTCATTATTGGTTAGCAACAGCATAACAATGTTATTAAAAAGAATTCAGAGACTTATTGTACTTTAAAAGTGTTGGTCTTACATAAAATGCACACATTTACTTGTATTTAGTGTTAAACATATTGTATGGCTCTCACAGAATTACATTTTAAAATATGTGGTGTTCATAGCTCTCTCATCCAAAAAGTTTCCCAACCCCTGCACTAAAGGAAGAGGAGTCTATAACCAAGGACCACAGAAAAAGCCACACCGAGACTGGTAGAAAGGGCAGAGATGCGGAAAGGGCTGCCCTGCTCCCAGGAGCAATTCTTGGCAGAGGGTCTGGAAGGATTCTCACTGTGGGGAGGTTCATCCTGAGAGGTGGGGGATGCCCCAGCCGAGAGCCCCAGAGCCTACAAGAGGCACTCACACAGCATTTGGCATGAAAACAGTCGATATTTCTGCCTATGAGAAGATGATGGAGCTCTCAGAGACACAGGCTCCATTTGAAAGGCCCCACACAGAAAATCTCATTCATAGCCACTTACCTTGGACTTCAGCAGAGGAAGAGCTGAGAGAAATAGAGAGTGTGAAGCTGCTGGCCCAAGTAGAGACACCATGGGGCAAAGCCACCAGAACCCCTGTGCTGAGTTATTCTCCAATATGGCAATCACCATCTTTCAAGGATGCAACAGTCCCCACTGTATAGTATCAGTCTGGAGCAAAGGAGTTACCCCACCTTTGGGAATCTCTCTTGCCCCATGTTATAGAGACTGGGTCAGAGAAACCAGGAAGCTGGGGGTCATCAGTGATTCAGGTTTCTGGTGTTGAGGCTGAAGCTTTTCCCCACACATTCCTGAGTCTATGACTGGTTCTTTTGTCTCAAGGGAGAGTCAGTAGAAACTGTCCAGACTGTGAGCAGGCCACATCTCTGGGTTTTGAAGGCCACACCCACTGGACTTCTGAGGGCTATACCTTACTGAGGTCTGTGAAAAAAGTTTGGGCAGACTGACACCTGCGGATGAGGGCCAGAAACCACACCCACCATGCTTCCTAATCCCTGAATTACTCCAGGCTCTAGACTCTATCAAAGGTTTTTTCAGTGGTGGAGCCCAATAAGCAGCCAGCAGACACAAGCTGTAGGAAGTGGAGCTCAGGGAACCTTGGCCTTTTAAGCGGACCTTTCCACAGGCCCACTGTGGGTAAAACAGCCTAGGTGTGTGGCTTAGTATTTCCATGTGCACCTGGGCCCAGCAGAGGCAGCCACAAACTCTGGATTGCTCGTAGCTCCAAAAAGGTTGTTGAGGGCCAGTCACAGGCCCTCTTCACTGGTTTGCACCAGGTTACTTCCAGGGAGGCCTAGGACTGGCATATCCCAGTGGCCAGCTGTGGAGAGCATCAGTTTAGAACCTAACGACCATTGCTAATGGAGTATTCTAAAAGAGGGCTTATCACACAGGGCCCTTCTGAGGTGAGTTCCACTTTCTGTGGTCAGCACAAACACAGTGGCTCATGCACATTGGAAAGGGTGGAGCTTCACAGTCAGCAGGCCTGAATGCTGGATATCCTGCTCCACTGGGCTAGATTCTATAGGGGGAAGGGAGAGAGGCTTGCAACATAGGCATTTAAAGTGTGGGTCCAGTCAAGGGGCTCAGCAAGTTTCTAAGGGAGCAGAGTCAGCCCCAGGGGAGGACTCTTTCAGTCTTCCTCCCTGAGACCAGGGTCTCAACAGCTGGAAAACTCCTGCAGAAGGGACTGCTGACCCCAATGTGAACCTTCTACTTATTTAGCTGGGGAGAAATAGAAGTGAAGTATCTAGCAGTGTCTGAGGGATTAGGCTCTGGTGTAGGGGCACTTTCCCTGTACTGAGCTGCTGACCAAGAGACCCCTGAAGTAAGGGGTCCCACTAACATTGTATTTACAACCTCAGCTGCTCTAACTCATCAAGCTTGAAACCTGTAGATGAGTTGGTTAGGTGAAGCCAGTCTGAGGGCAACTCCACAGTCTTTCTACAGAAGACTCTGGAAAGACAAGACAGCTACAAAAAGAGTTGGAGAAGATAAAAAGTGGAGGCAAATCTTATGAAACTTGAGGCTATTATGGAGCTGCTGTCAGCTCTAAGCAGGAGAAAGGTGGTCCATGCACACAGGTTGGCCCCTCCCACACTACCCAGGCACAGAAAATACAGACACAAAGAGCAAACAGAGCAGTACCTCCAGACAGCTAGCTCATGGCAGGTTACAAACAATGGCTGATGATAACCCCAAAAGATCCAGAAACAATACAAACAGTAGTGGGTGTCAGACAGTACCAATGCTAGACTCAGTTAGCTACATAAGCAGCATACCCAAAGTAGGAGTCCAGCAGGCACCAGACACTGTGAAGAATAAGTACACCCAAAAGGATAGACCCTGCCTAGGGTCTAATACACATGATCAAGGTTGAACCTTAGAGGCAGCCTGAAGGGATAACTGCACCCATAAAAGCACCAACTGCATTCAATACTCACATACATCAGGAGGGTAAATATTACCCTCAAAAAGCAGTGCAGTTCTACAGCAAGAAACTCAGGTGGCCTGGAGGTTATTACCACTGAGCCCATCTTCCTCATAAAGACACCACAACAAATTTCAAATCAGAGCAGAGCTACCAAATACACAGACAAAATGAGCAGACAAAGAAATATGACCCAAATGAATCAACAAGAGAAATCCCCAGAGAAAGAACAAAATAAAATAGAATTAATCAAATTACCAGATGCAGTTTAAAATAATAATTTTTAGGATGTTCAAGGATTTCAGAGCAACAGGCATGGTTAAAATGAGATCTTAAAAAAAGATATAGCAAGCATTAAAAAGGACATTAAAATCATAAAATAATTTAGTCAGAAATGACAGATACAATATCAGAAATGAAGACTACACTAGAAGGAATCAGCAGCAGGCTGGATGAAGCAGAGAATGGAATCAGTGACTTAGAGGACAAGATAAACTTAAGCACTGAAGCAGAGCAGCAAAAACAAAAGAGGCTCAAGAAGACTGAGGAAAACCTAAGAGACCTCTGCGACAACATGAAGAGAAACACCATCCACATCATTGGGGTTTCTGAAGAGGAAGAGAACAAACAAGGGATAGAAAACCCATTTAAAGAAATCATAGCTGCAAAATTTTCTAAATTGATAAAGGAAAAAATCACACAAGTCCAAGAAGCACAGAGAGTCCCACTAAAGCTGAACCCTACACCAAGGGTTCAAGCCCTTCACTAAGATGAAGACCTACACCAAGATATATTATGATTAAAATACCAAAATTAAAAAACAAAAACTACTAAAAGCTGCAAAAGAAAAGCAGTTAATTACCTACAGAGAAACCCCCATAAGGATGACATCTAATTTCTCTACAGAAACACTTGATGCCAGAAAGGATTGCCAGGAACTATTCAAGTGATGTGATACAAGAACCTACAACCAAGACTACTTTATCCAGCAAGACTATCATTTTTTTTTCTTTTTTTTTTTTCTTTTTTTTTTAATAATTTTATTTTTTTAATGGGGTGACATCAATAAATCAGGATACATATATTCAAAGATAACAAGTCCAGGTTATCTTGTCGTTCAATTATGTTGCATACCCACCACCCAAAGTCAGATTGTCCTCTGTCACCTTCTATCTTGTTTTCTTTGTGCCCCTCCCCACCCCCTTTCCCTCTCCCATTTCCCCCTCCCCCCCATAACCACCACACTCTTATCAATGTCTCTTAGTTTTACTATTATGTCCCACCTACGTATGGAATAATACAGTTCCTGTTTTTTTCTGATTTACTTATTTCACTTCGTATCATGTTATCAAGATCCCATCATTTTGCTGTAAATGTTCCGATGTCATCATTTCTTATGGCTGAGTAGTATTCCATAGTGTATATGTGCCACATCTTCTTTATCCAGTCATCTATTGATGGGCTTTTTGGTTGTTTCCATGTCCTGGCCACTGTGAACAATGCTGCAATAAACATGGGGCTGCATGTGTCTTTACGTATCAATGTTTCTGAGTTTTGGGGATATATACCCAGTAGAGGGATTGCTGGGTCATAAGGTAGTTCTATTTTCAGTTTTTTGAGGAACCACCATACTTTCTTCCATAATGGTTGTACTACTTTACATTCCCACCAACAGTGGATGAGGGTTCCTTTTTCTCCACAGCCTCTCCAAAATTTGCTATTACCTGTCTTGCTAATAACAGCTAATCGAACAGGTGTGAGGTGGTATCTCATTGCCGTTTTGATTTGCATTTCTCTAATAGCTAAAGAAGATGAGCATCTTTTCATATATCTGTTGGCCATTTGTATTTCTTCCTGGGAGAAGTGTGCAAGACTATCATTTAAAATTGATGGAGAAATAAAAATCTTCCCAGACAAAAATCTCAAAGACTTCATTACAACTAAACCAGTACTGCAAGAAATGTTCAGGAGCCTGCTGTAAACAGAGCAAAGGAAAAAAATATCAAGAAAAAGAGGATTGTAGATTTAAAAAATAAAATGGCAATAAATAAGTAAATATAGAGGATAAACTTAAATGTAAATGGACTGAATTCTCCAATCAAAAGACATAGGGTAGCTGCATGGATAAGAAAACAGGACCCAGATGCTATTTATAAAAGACCTATCTCAGAACAAAAGATACACATAGACTGAAAGTGAAAGGATGAAAAAGAAATTTCATGCAAATGGAAATTTAAAAAAAGCTGGGTTAGCAATACTTATATCTGACAAAATAGACTTTAAAACAAAGGCTATATAGTAAATGACAAAGTGGGTTAATACATAATGATAAAGGGAGCAATCCAACAGGTGGATGAAAGCATTGTAAATATTTATGCACCTAATATAGGAGCATATAAATATATAAAGCAGGTTTTGATGAACATAAAAGATGAGATCAAAGGCAATACTATAATAGGAGGAAATTTTATTACCCCACTAATATCAATGAGTAGATCCTCCAGACAGAAAATTAACAAAGAAACAGCAATCTTAAACAAAACAATAGATCAACTGGATTTAATTGATACCTTCAGAACATTTAACCCCAAAGCAGCTGAATACATTCTTTTTACATGCTCATGATACATTTTCTAGGATAAACCACATGTTAGGACAAAAACAAGTCTCAGTAAACTTAAGGAGATTAAAATCAAATCAAGCATCTTCTCTGATTATAATAGCATGAAACTAGACATCAACTACATAGAAAAACAGAAAAGCACTTATACATTTGGAGGCTAAATAGCATGTTATTAAATAACAAATGGGTTAACAACAAGATCAAGAAAGAAATAAAAAATTTTCTTGAAACAAATGAAAATGAACATACGACAAACCAAAATCAATGGGACACAGCAAAAGCAGTCCTGAGAGGAAAGTTCATAGCATCACAGGCATACCTAAAGAAGCAAGAAAAAGTTTAAATAAACAACATAACCCTGCACCTAAAAGAACTAGCAAAAGAACAACAAAGTCCAGAATAGGTGGAAGGAAGGGAATAATAAGTAGAGCAGAAATTAATAACATAGAAGCTAAAAAAAAAGTTCAAACGTCAATGAAACCAAGAGCTGGTTTTTTGAAAAGGTACTTGATCGATGAAACTTTAATCAGATTCATCAAGAAAAGAGAGAGAGGACCCAAATAAATAAAATTAGAAATGAAAGTGGAGAAATAACAACTGACACTGCAGAAATACAAAGGATTGTAAGAAATTGCTATAAAGATCTATATGCCAAAAAATTGGATATCCTAGGCAAAATGGATAAATTCATAGAAACATACAATCTTCCAAAACTCAATCTTGAAGAATCAGAAACCTTGAAAAATCAGGCTGATAACAACAAATGAAATTTAAACAGTTATCAAAAAAACTCCCAGCAAACAAAAGTCTTGGATAAGATGGCTTCACAGGCAAATTTTAACAAACACCTATACTTCTCAAGCTATTCCAAAAAATTCAAAGGGAGAGCTGACTTCCAAACTGATTTTATGAAGCAAGCATTATCCTCATTCCAAAACTGAGTAAAGACACTACAAATAAAAAAGAAAACCATAAGCCAATATCCCTGATTGACATACATGCTAAAATTCTCAACAAAATATTAGCAAATAGGATATTGCAATACATTAAAAAGATTATACATCATTATCAAGTGTGATTTATTCTGGGGAGGTAAGGCTGGTATAATATTTACAAATCAATAAATATGATTCATTAAACAAAAGGAAGGATATATATCACATGATTATATCAATACATGCATAAGAAGTATTTGATAAAATTCAGCACCCATTTATGATCAAAACTCTCAGCAAAGTGGGAATACAGGGAACATACCTCAACATGATAAAGGCCATCTATGACAAACCAATAGCCAACATCATACTTAATGGGCAAAAATTAAATGCAATCCCCTTAAGATCAGGAAGAAGACAGTGGTGTCCCCTTTCACCACTCTTACTCAACACATTTTTAGAAGTCTTAGTCACAGCAATCAGACAAGAAGAAGAAATAAAACATCCAAATTGGAAAATAACATAGAACTGTCATTATTTGCTGATGACATGATACATAGAAAACCCTAAAATCTTAGTTAAAAAACTAGTAGATCTGATAAATAAATTCAGCAAGATGGCAGAATATAAAATCAATATTCAGAAATCAGTTCCATTTTTATACACCAACAATAAACTGTCAGAAGAGAAATTAAAGAAACAATATCATTTACTATTGCATCAAAAAAATAAAGTACCTAGGAGTAAATCTAACAAGGAAGATAAAAGCTTTGTATACAGAAAAGTATAAGACATATAAGACATTGAAAAAAGAAATCAAGGAAGATAAAAACAAGTGAAAGCATATACTTTGTTCATGGATAGAAAGAATAAACATCATAAAATGTC
Source organism: Saccopteryx leptura (assembly GCF_036850995.1). Taxonomy (NCBI): domain Eukaryota; kingdom Metazoa; phylum Chordata; class Mammalia; order Chiroptera; family Emballonuridae; genus Saccopteryx; species Saccopteryx leptura. The sequence goes on along the minus strand of NC_089504.1, from coordinate 173,483,451 downwards.
TATACTACCCAAAGCAATCTATATATTCAATGCAATTTTTATTAAAATTCCAATGGCATACATCAAAGGTCTAGAACAAATATTCCAAAAATTTACATGAAACCAAAAAAGAATCAGCAATCTTTAAAATGAAAAACAAAGTGGGAGGTATCATACTTCCTGATATCAAGTTACACTACAAGGCCATTATAATCAAAAAAGCTTGGTATTGGCATAAGAACAAGCATACAGATTAATGAAACAAAACAGAGAACCCAGAAATAAACTCATGCCTTTATGGTCAATTGATATTTGACAAAGGAGGCAAGAATATACAATGGAGTGAAGACAGTCTTATAAATGGTGTTGGGAAAATTTGACTGGAACATGCAAAAAAATGAAACTATATCACCAACTTACACCATTCATAAAACTAAACTCAAAATGGATAAAAGACTTAAATCTAAGTCACAAAATCACAAAAATCTTAAAAGAAAACATAGGCAATAAACTGTCCATCTCTTATAGTAATATTTTTGCCAATATCTCTCCATGGGCAAATGAAAACAAGGACAAAATAAACAAATGAGACTATATCAAACTAAAATGCTTTTGTACAGCAAAAGACACCATTAACAAAATAAAAAGACAACCCACACAATGGGAGAACATATTCACTGATATGTCTGATAAGAGGTTAATAACCAAAATTTATAAAGAACCTCTAAAACTCACCCAGGAAGGTAAACAAATCTAGTTTAAAAATAGGCAAAGAACCTGAAAAGACACTTCTCCAAAGAGGACATACAGATGGCCAATAGGCATATGAAAAAATGTTCAATGTCACTAATTGTCAGAGAAATATAAATTAAAACCACAATGAGATAACACTTCACACCTGTCTGAATGGCTCTAATTAACAAATAAACACACAGCAAGGGCTGATGAGGGTGTGGAGAACTGTTGGTGGGAATGGAGATTTGTGCAGCCACTGTGGAAAACAGTATGGCATTACTTCAAAAAATAAACAATGGAACTGCTTTTGACCCAGCTATCCCACTTTTAAGAATATATGCTAAGAATCCCAAATTACTGGTTCAAAAGAAGAAATGCACCCCCATGTTTACTGCAGTATTGTTTACAATAGCCAAGATCTGGAAATAGCCAAGGTCTTCATCAGTGGATGAATGAATAAAAAAGCAGTGGTATATTTACAGAATGGAATACTATACAGCCACGAAAATGAAGGAAGCCTTACCTTTTGTGATGGAATGTATGGACCTGGCGATTATTGTGCTATGTGAAAAAAGCCAGGCAGAGAAAGAAAAATATCATATGATCTCACTGATATGTGAAATCTAATAAATACAGAGAACTGAGGAATGGAATAGAGGCAGAGATAGGGTCACAGGGAGCAGAGGGACAGCTGTCAGAGGGAAGGAAGATGAGTGGATGGGATCAGAGAAAGTGAAGGGATTAGTGAAATTATATATATATATATATATATATATATATATATATATATATATATATATATATATATATATATATAAAAACACATAAAAACAGATAACAGGAAAGCAAATCCCAGAAAAAAGTGGGAGGCATTCAGGGAAAGGGGAGCAAAAGGGGTGTAATGGAGGCACATTGTTGGGTGGTTGAGGGTGTTATATTGATTGAGACACTTGAAACCATGTTAACATAATAAATTTTAAAAATTATTTTTTAAAAAAGCTATCTTTTTAAGATAGATGATTTTATAAATACCCATATGTGGAATTGCTGTATTATATGGTAATTCTATTTTTAATTAACTACTGTTTTCCATAGTGGCTTCGCCAAATTACATTCTCATCAACAGGGGACAAGTGTTTCCCTTTTTCCAAATCTTCACAAACACTTGTTATCTCTTGTCATTTTTATGACAGCCATTTTAACAAGCATGGGGTGAGATTTTATTGTGACATTAATTTGCATTTTCCTGTTGATTATTTATGTTGTGAACCTTTTTATGTAATAGTTGGCCATTTGAAAGTCTTCTTTGGAAAAGTGTCTGTTCAGTTCCTCTTCCAATTTTTAAATTGAATTGCTTTATTTTTGCTATTAATTTTATGAACTATTTATATATTTTGAATAAAACTCCTTATTGTATACAGTTTACCCTTGAATAATATGGATTTGAACTGTGTGGGTCCACTTATATGTGAACTTTTTTCCAAACAGGATTTTTGATCTGTGTTTAGAAATCACACATGCAGAGGCCAAATGTATGCATTGATTTATATACCATTTTACGTAGGAGATGAGCATTCACAGATTTTTGTATCTGTTGAGGTGCCTGGAACAAATCTCTCATAGTTATCGAGGGACTGATGAGTCAAAAGTTATACAGGGGGTCCTCAGGTTATGACAGTTTCGAGTTTACAATACTTACTCCTATTAAAACAAACAAAAAAAATGAGGGGTGAGTGTTTCAGCTGTTATGAATGTCTTGCAATGCTATAACCAGATTTTGGAAGAGAAGAAGTCATCAACCTTCCCGCTACCTTGGAATAATTCTTTAAGATGTTAGGGAGGCTGCCTGACCAGGCAGTGGCTCAGTGGATAGAGCATTGGACTGGAATACAGAGGAACCAGGTTCAAAACACTGAGGTTGCCAGCTGGAGTGCAGGTTCATCTAGCTTGAGCACAGGCTCACTAGCTTGAACACGGGGTCACTGGCTTGAGTGTGGGATCATAGACATGACCCATAGTCACTCACTTGAAGCCCAAGGTTGCTGGCTTGAGCAAGGGGTCACTAGCTCTGCTGTAGCCCCCCAGTCAAAGCACATGAGAAAGCAATCAATGAAAAACTAAGACGACTAAGGAGCTACAACAAGAATTCATGCTTCTCATCTCTCTCCCTTCCTGTCTGTCTGTTCTTATATGTCCCTCTCTCTGTCTCTGATACACACACACAAAAGAGCTAGAGAGGCCAGCACAGATCCTGTACCCTCTACATCAACTGCTTCTCAAGATGAACCACCTGTAGTGCAGGTAAAATCATCTCCAGTGTCTCCTGCTTGTTCCTTAGACAATCCTGATTCACCTGACCCAGTATCTCCAGCACCTTCTGCAGGTTCTCCTGCCTCTCCAGCCCCTCCTCCCAATAGGTCACTCTCTCTCACTTTGCAATGTCCCTTCCAGTGTGCAAGCCAACCACAGGAATAAAGGTAAGGAAGTTTTTTACACTCATTTTTTGTCATTTTTTCTGTTACTACTGTACAGTGTACAGTACAGTATGTTTATGTCCTTTTGCTTTTTCTGGGGTTGTGTTTTATGTTTTAGATGATGATTTTACTGCTGTGTTAGAATAGGTAAGTGACGTAGGCTAGAATATGTTTCGACTTAGACCAAAATTTGGGTTATGTCACTGTCATAAAAATGGAACTGTGTAGGAACCTAAGGGCACCTGTACACAGATTTTTTCACTGCATGAGGGACTGGTTCCCCTAACACTTGCATTGTTCAAAAGTCAACTGTGTGATAGTTGCAATTACTTTCTTCTATTCCATAGTTGCCTTTCTATTTTGTTGACTTTTCCTTTTCTGGCAGAAGTTGTTAAGTTTGATGTAGTCCCATTTTTTTAAATTTTTGGTTCTAGGGCCTTTGCTTGTGGTGTCAAACTAAAAAAACAATACCAAGACATGTCAAAGAGTTTATCTGTTTTTTCTGCTTGAATTTCATTATTTCAGATTTTATCTCAAATCTTTTTTTTTCTGAAATAAAATGTTTATTTCCTAAAATTATAAAAATTCTACATAATTTATTCATTGTAAAAAACAGTTTCATCAGTCATTTGTATTATCTGTTAACTATGTGTTGTTGTTGTTTTTTAATTTTATTTATTTATTTATTTTAATTTTATTTTTTTAATGGGGTGACATCAATAAATCAGGGTACATATATTCAAAGAAAACATGTTCAGGTTATCTTGTCATTCAATTATGTTGCATACCCATAACCCAAAGTCAGATTGTCCTCTGTCACCTTCTATCTAGTTTTCTTTGTGCCCCTCCCCCTCCCCCTTTCCCTCTCCCTCTCCCCCTGCCCCCCTTAACCACCACATTCTTATCAATGTCTCTTAGTCTCGCTTTTATATCCCACCTATGTATGGAATAATGCAGTTCCTGTTTTTTTCTGATTTACTTATTTCACTTCGTATAATGTTATCAAGATCCCATCATATGATCCTATGTCATCATTTCTTATGGCTGAGTAGTATTCCATAGTGTATATGTGCCACATCTTCTTTATCCAGTCGTCTATTGACGGGCTTTTTGGTTGTTTCCATGTCCTGGCCACTGTGAACAATGCTGCAATGAACATGGGGCTGCATGTGTCTTTACGTATCAATGTTTCTGAGTTTTGGGGGTATATACCCAGTAGAGGGATTGCTGGGTCATAAGATAGTTCTATTTTCAGTTTTTTGAGGAACCACCATACTTTCTTCCATAATGGTTGTACTACTTTACATTCCCACCAACAGTGGATGAGGGTTCCTTTGTCTCCACAGCCTCTCCAACATTTACTATTACCTGTCTTGTTAATAATAGCTAATCTAACAGGTGTGAGGTGGTATCTCATTGCAGTTTTGATTTGCATTTCTCTAATAGCTAAAGAAGATGAGCATCTTTTCATATATCTGTTGGCCATTTGTATTTCTTCCTGGGAGAAGTGTCTGTTCATGTCCTCTTCCCATTTTTTTATTGGATTGTTTGTTTGTTGTTGAGTTTTATGAGTTCTTTGTATATTTGGATATTAGGCCCTTATCTGAGCAGTTGTTTGAAAATATCATTTCCCATTTAGTTGGCTGTCTGTTTATTTTGTTATCAGTTTCTCTTGCTGACAAAAACTTCTTAGTCTGATGTAGTCCCATTCATTAATATTTGCCTTTACTTCTCTTGCCTTTGGAGTCAAATTCATAAAATGCTCTTTTATCTCAAATCTTTAAACCACTTTGAGTTGATTTTTTTGTGTAGAGTATAAGACAGAAAACTAATTTCACTATTTTGCCTATGGCTGTCCAGTTTTTCAACACAATTTATTGAAAAGACAATGTTTTGCCAATGAAAAACTAAGACGACTAAGGAGCTACAACAAGAATTCATGCTTCTCATCTCTCTCCCTTCCTGTCTGTCTGTCCCTATATGTCCCTCTCTCTGTCTCTGTCACACACACACAAAAGAGCTAGAGAGGCCAGCACAGATCCTATACCCTCTACGTCAGCTGCTTCTCAAGATGAAGCACCTATAGTGCAGGTAGAATCATGTCCAGAGTCTCCTGCATGTTCCTTAGGCAATCCTGACTCACCTATCCCTATATGTCCTTATGGTTCACCTTAGCTCCTTTGTCATAAATTAATTATCTAAATGTTCATTAGTTTGTTGCTAGACTCTATTGTGGTTGCATTGATTTTTGTGTCTGTTTTTATGCCAATATCATACTACTTTGAGTATTATAGCTTTGTAATATAGTTTGAAATCAGAAAGTGTGATGCCTTCAGCTTTGTTCTTTATCTAGATTGCTTTGGCTCTTTGGGGTCTTGTGATTTCATGCAAATTTTAGGATTGTTTATTCTGTTTCTATGAGAAATGCCTATGTAATTTAGATGGGGATTATACTGAATCAGGTAGTATGGATATTTTAAGAATAATAATTCTTCTAGTACATGAGCAATAAATATCTTTACATTAATGCCTTTAATTTCTTTCAACACTGACTTTTAGTTTTCATACACAGGTGTTTCATCTTCCAGGTTAAATTCCTAAATAGTTTATTTGTTCTAATGTACTGTAATTGTAAATGAGATATTTTCTTAATTTCTCTTTCTGATAGTTTGTTTTTAGGATATAGACATGCAACTAATTTTTGTATATTTTGTCTCCTGCAAATTTGCTGAACTTGTTCATTAATTATAGTGGAATCTTTAGGATTTTAAATATATAATGTCATGTTATCTGCAGATAGAGGTAGTTTTCCTTCTTTCTTTCTGATTCCGAAGACTTCTATTTCTTTGTCTTGACATACTGTTCTGTCTGTGACTTTTAATATTAAATTAAATAAAAGTACTGAAAGTGAGAATCCGTATTCCTTGTCTTACAGAAAAAGCTTATAGCTTTTCACTAGTGATTATGATATTAGCTATGGGCTTGTCATATATGATCTTTATTATGTTGAAGTACACCTGTTTTCTCTATATCCATTTTGCTGAGAATCTTTATCATGAATAAATGTTGGATATTATCAGTTGCTTTTTCTATATCTCTTGAGATGATCACATAACTTTTATCATTCATTTTATTAATGTGGTGTGTTGCATTGATTGATTTAGGAATGTTGAACCATCCTTATATCCCTGGAATAAATACCACTTGATCATGGTGTATGATCCTTTTAATGTGTTTTTAAATTTGGTTTGCTATAATATATGTTAAGGTTTTTTGCATCTATGTTCATCAGAGATTTTGGCTAATAACTTTTTTTTCCTAATAGTGTCTTTTTCTGGTTTTGTGATGGTAATGTTGGCTTTGTAAAATGAGTTTGGAAGTATTTCTTCCTCTTCTTTTCTTTAGAAGAACTTGAAGATTGATATTAGTTCTTTTAATGTTTGTTATAACTCAATAGTAAGCCAGCTTGTCCTAAAAATTTGGTTTTTGGCCAGGTTTTCGATTACTGATTCAGTCTTATAGTTATTGGCCTACTCAGGTTTTCCTGTAAATTATGATAAGATGTATATTTCTAGAAATTGATCCATTTCTTCTAGGTGTCCAATTGTTGGTATATAATTATTCATAGTAGTCTCTTATGATCCTATGTATTTTGTAGTATCTGTTGTAATGTGTTCTCTTTCATTTATAATTTTATTTTAGTCCTCAAATAAAAAGCCTATAATTCTATTTAATTATTATATTGAACATGAATCTTTGATTAAATATTTTAATATATTTTATTTTATACATTTATTATTTAAGAAATTACTTATGATCCAAATGAAATGATAGCAGATCTTAGGTTAGAATCTTGTATGTGTCTTATTGAACCTACAAAACTAGAACCCAGTTTTTTTGTTTCTTTTTTTAAAGTAGCTTCAGGAGACTCTAAATCTTTCAAAGATAGTCTCCAGAAAATAAACAAAATATACTATTGGTCAAACATAAATTTTCAAATCAATAACTATGATTCTACCTAAAGGCACCACTCAATACCTCAATGAATTCTCACATTTTATGTGTTTCAAAGAAATCAAGAGTTAGTGGATTAGTTCTGAATGTAGTAAAAAGATTCAAGTCTGTTTTGGAGTGGATCAAAACTTGTTTTTAAGAATTCTTGGTCAAAGATATTGCTGGATCCCTACAGACCACTGATTATCAACCTTTGTCATGTCACGGCACACATAAACTTGCTACTAAAATTCTGTGGCACACCAAAAATATAAATTTTGCTGATGTGACAAGAAAAAAAAGTATAATTTTGATTCATTCATACCAGCAGCTATTATTGTGTTAACTTTTGTCAATTTTCTATTTGACAGTCTAAGGGAAAAGAGGTCGGTGCCTCTGACTAAACAGTCAGGTATTGCATGTTTTAAAAATTCTTGCAGCACACCAGTGTGACATGGCACACTGGGAGAAAATCAATGCTACAGACTAAAAGAAAAATTGTTTCAAAAATAAGCAATTCAAAATGGGAAGAAAAATTTAACTTGAAATATTTATGTAGCTATACAGAGAGCTCAATAATGAGCTTCAATTACTTTAAAAAGAGAGAGATGTGCAAAACATGAGGACACTTGAAGTATAGATTTGTGTAGTATCAATTTGTATAAATATGAAGTGGACATCAAGAACTGAGACATGCAAGAAATTTTTTGTAAAACAAAATAATCTTTTTAATCTCTCTTATAAGAAAACTAAAATGTCTCTGTCTTGGTGAGATGCTGATATGTTAAATGGTGCTTGTTAAGAATATTATAAAATATAATGCAAAGTATACATATTTTGGAGTTTGTGAATGATTAGATTTGTCATTCAACTCTTTCACATACCGAGTTTATAGTCCTGGAATAGTTGAATTCAGAACCCTATACCCCCTAAATATTCACAGTGATTATGCACACTCTTGCATGACTGTAGTATCAAATAAAAATTAAAAAAGATCAAGGGTCCAATATTGTAGTAGGTTTATTTTAAAATACAATATCCTTCTTTAATTCCTGTTTTGATTTTTTCTACTCTCCCCAAAAGAATCACTCTTATGCTGCAGAGGAACAATTAACATAAAGAATAAGGTATCAGAAGCATATTTAAGATTTTTTAAGTGAATTCATGACTATTTCACATGGACCATTTCTGAGAATTATTAAAACAATTCAGAGATTACAGCACCAAATCCTTGAATACTAATCATTAAGTAATCATGAATAATGTAGAGTACTGGAAGACCAAGGAGGATAAATATAGTTCTGATCTTGAAAGGTTGAAAGAATAATAATGTCTGGTGTTGGGCAAACAAGTGTGTTATGAGTGTGTTAGGATTGCTCATTTGTATTTTGCCTGATTGGTACATGAGCACAAGGCAGCACCACATGTGTATAATCTATGTAAGGCTGCAAATGCTTGCCCTCAGAGCACCAAATTGTAAATTACAGATTGCATGCTGCCATTGGAAGGGGCCATTGTTTGCTATTATTTGCCAGTGAAGGAATTCCACCCCTCCAGCCTGTTTTGCTTCTGATTCCTGACAGAGAAGGAAGCAGTTTGCCCTGCCTGCTTACTTGTCTGCGGTTGAGAGACTCTAATAAATGGAATGGCCCACTATCCTCCAGCTCCTTTACTGTCTGCTCAAATCCAGAGTGAACCTGTGTGGCCACAACCACTGGCATACAGTTAGACTTTGGCACAAAAAGGTGGTTTATCCTAACTGAAGAACTCAGCATGTTACAATTTATGCTGTTTTCTTATACATGGCTAAAGGAAATGCCATGACTAACAAGTCAGTGCTTAGAAGCACAAACTCTGTAACCAGATACCCAGGATATGAATTCTGCTCTACCACTTAACAAGTTAAGTGACCTGTGCTAATTACTTAAGTGCTGCTGCTTGAGTTTCCCATCAGCAAAATGCAGACATAACAGTACCTGCTACTTGAAGTGTCTATGAGGATTAAATAAGTTAAAATTTATAAAGGGCAAAACTATACATAACACATAGTCACCTCCAAATAAATGTTTGTGAAGGAAATACTTAAATAAAACAAGTGACTGTTTTAATTGTGTCTTTAAAATGAGGCTAACTGACTTAAAGATTTGATTTTGAAAAAAAAAAAATCTTGTTTATAATTAGGAGAAGATCAAATATAATATGATTCAATGCTTAAAATACTATAAGGATGCCATACAGCCCTGACTGGTTGACTCAGCGGTAGAGCGTCAGTGAAGAGTGTGGAAGTCCTGAGTTCGATTCCCGGCCAGGGCATACAGGAGAAGCACCCATCTGCTTCTCCACCCTCCCCCCTCTCCTTCCTCTTTATCTCTCTCTTCTCTTCCTGCAGCCAAGGCTCCATTGGAGCAAAGTTGGCCTGGGCACTGAGGATGGCTCCATGGCCTCTGCCTCAGGTGCCAGAATGGCTCCAGCCACAACAGAGCGATGCCCCAGATGGGCAGAGCATTACCCCCTGGTGGGCATGCCTGGTGGATCCCAGTCAGACTCATGCGGGAGTCTGTCTGACTGCTTCCCAGCTTCTAACTTTGGAAAAATTCAAAAAAATGAAAGAAAAAAAAGAATGCCATACAAATGTAGTATTTGCTCAAATCTATAAATGTTTAAAAGATAATATGTTTCTATTTGTAATAGTATTAAAACACTTGGGAGAACCACAGTGTAATATGACCTTGTTTTAATGAACAATGTAATGTTAGCGCTCTCACTGATAGAACATGTGATGTACATTTCACCAAAAACATCAAGCACCACGTGTCTGTGTCTTCTCCAGCACATTCTAATAAGGGTAACAATAGTAGAACATATCTGTCTAGCAGTTTCAACTTTGCAGAGAACCAGTCTTTCACTTAATCTTTCCCATAGTCTTGGGCAACAGAGAAAAAGAAAAAGATATTATTATTTATCTTTTTTTTTTAATTCAGTGAGAGAAAGGGAGGCAGAGACAGACTTCCACATGTGCCCCAACTGGGAACCACCCAGCAAATTCACTAGGGGGTGATGTTCTACACATATGGGGCATTGTTTTGTTGCTCAGCAACCAAGCTCTTCTTAGTGCTTGAAGCAGAGGCCATTGCACCATCCTCAGCACCCGGGGCCACCTCGCTCCAATCAAGCCATAGCTGCAGAAGGTAGAGAGAGAGAGAGAGAGAAGTGAGAAGGGAAGGGGTAGAGAAGCAGATGGGTGCTTCTCCTGTGTGCCCTAACTGGAAATCGAACCCAGGACATCCACACACCAGGTTGATGCTCTATCACTGAGCCAACTCGCCAGGGCCTATTTATCTTTCACAGATGAGAAAATTGAGGCTCAAAGAGATTAGCAATTTGTTTGCCCAGGGTCACAACTTATCAGTTCATGGTTCAGTTCCCTGGAGTGCCTTCATATAGTGCCTGAATCATAAATCAAAAACTTCTGTCGCTCTTATTCCCTATATTCCTTTGAAGCAAAGCAGGAGGCAAATACCTTTTTCACAAGGCAGAAACTCAACAGTGTCTGTTTACAGGTGTGCTGGAGGGAGACTGCACAACTCTAGGGACTGGCATTCACAGAATGATGTATGTAAATGGTGCTCCCTGAAGTTGTGCAGTGTACAGCCTATAGGACCCCACAAGGCACTTCTGAAGCAACTAGTTTCACTGATCCAAAAGCCTAAGTCAGAAGCAACAAGCAGCAGTAGAGCTGACATTCCGATTTCCATTTCATTGTGTAGTTTCACATCAAAGAAGAACAAAAATGAAATAAAGAAAAAAGTAACTTTAAGAGGAAATCTGTCACTCAGGTTGAATTTTCTCTCACTTGAAATTCATCCTGTCCATATTCAGTGGAATAGAATGGCATTTGATTGAACTGACCGGTAAAGAAAGTGACAAGTTATATCTGGATTTAGGCTCTTAAATTTGGTTTATTGTTTAGTGCAGCAACCCCTGAAATTAAATGAACACATACAGGAGATTCATCATAATGCCATCTATGGAATTGTGTTATAGGGAGACAGTGCTATTACAAAGTCCTCCCACAGTCAAACTTCCAAGATGGACTTGATATTCTGCAAAATACCACATTACATTTAAGTGAGCCTGGAACTTATTTTTTTTTTTGCATTTTTTACTTAAATTATAAATCTTGCAATTGGATTTTTAGAAACTCCTTGTGAAGTAATTGTCTATAATCCATTCTCAAGTATTCTTTTTCAATAAACCTGTAAGAGACACAAAGAAATATCTCATACCTCCCTTTACAACAACTACACATGGTTTTCTTTGAAACTGGATACAGTAATGAGTCTTTCAAAAGAGTAAATGGACTATTTTATCTTTTGAAAACTAGGAGTTACAAGACAAGAAACAAAGCTTAATGATTCATGTGAGGTGAAATGAAGAGGGTCAAATAAGTGACATAATATCATTAGAAATGCTGCAAGAAATAACTAAGCCAACAAAAAATGTTTAAGTGTCTATTAGTGTTCAGAGAAGTTGACAACATACATCATTAGCTATAATGAGGGAAGACCATAGAATTAAAATATTTATAAAATCAACTTTGTAAAAGTTAGCATAGAAGAAATTCACAAATAAAGCATTGCAGATGAAAATAAAAGGTGACTAATGTTGGCAACAATTTTAGTAAAATAATTGAAATGTCTGACAATGAAATAGCAGTAGTTTGTATATTCCAGAATAAACAACATTTAAATTGTAATTTGAGTGTGTTCCTAAGGTTTCAAAGTTAAAAAAAAGAAAAAAAAAAGAAAAAATGTTTCCCATGACTACTCAGCAGCAAAGACTGACAACAGTGATTAGGTCATACCTTTATGCTATTTAGCACCACAGAAATTAGGAAAAGCCTTTTAATCCCTCAAGTTGTTTAGCTGTGACATTTTTGATGCATAGGACATGAGATTTAAACTATCAGCCAGAAAACAAAAAAGATTAACATGACATCTGTACTACAAATCACAATCATGCTTCCTTTGTCAGAATCTTCTTTAACAGCTGACTACTCAGATTTTGGGTGTTAGGAAGAAGTTAGTCTACAAGCAACAAACTCAGTTACTAGTAAATGTGTCTTTATGGTGTATATTAAATCATGCAATGATTCATTTAATAAACAATGTCTCATTGCCTGCTGCATTCTAGGCACTGTTACACAATAAGATTACCAAGAGAAAAAGACAAGAACTGCAGAGGTTAGCTAGATATAAGGTGACCAATCATCCTCCTTTAGGGAGGACAGTCCTTCTTTTTTAAGTTCCGTCCTCCCTCAAAAGTGTCCTCCTGGCCCTGGCCGGTTGGCTCAGTGGTAGAGCGTCGGCCTGGCGTGTAGAAGTCCCGGGTTCGATTCCTGGCCAGGGCACACAGGAGAAGCGCCCATTTGCTTCTCCACCCCTCCCCCTCTCCTTCCTCTCTGTCTCTCTCTTCCCCTCCCGTAGCCGAGGCTCCATTGGAGCAAAGATGGCCCAGGCGCTGGGGATGGCTTCTTGGCCTCTGCCTCAGGCGCTAGAGTGACTCTGGTCGCGGTAGAGCGACGCCCCTGAGGGGCAGAGCATCGCCCCCTGGTGGGCAGAGTGTCGCCCCCTGGTGGGCGTGCCGGGTGAATCCCGGTCGGGTGCATGCGGGAGTCTGTCTGACTGTCTCTCCCAGTTTCTAGCTTCAGAATAATTAAAAAAAAAAAAGTGTCATCCTACATGTCCTCCTTTTTGATTTTGGAAGACTAATCTGTAAATGTCCGTATTCGATAGATGCAGTCGATCCATTGCGTGTGATGTGAAGTGTTTGTATCTAAATGAGTACTTTTTTCTTACAATTATTATTAAAAATTAATAGGCATGTAAGCACAATTACAATATAAAATATTACAAATGTTTTATTATGCATTTATCATATTATAGTGTATTATTGTTGCAATGTATAAAATGTTTCTTATTTACAATATTGTTTTCTTCAATTTATTTTTGTCCTTCTTTTCATTGTAAAAAAGTTGGCCACCTTACTAGATAGCAAAAAAGCATTATAAAGGAAAGCAATGGGAACAAAGAGAAAAGCCACCTAAGGCTGTAGGGGTCAGAGGAGACTTGGCCAAGATATGCATTATGATGAAAAGCTTTAAGCTATTTTTTCTTACTAATATTATTTTACAAAAATAATCAAAAACAAAAAACAGACTTGAGAATGAAATACAAATAATTTCCTTTTAAGCCACTTAGAAAAAATATCTATGTAAAACTTTTTCTATTCAGCTATAAAATATCAACAGAAAAAAATATATAACTAAGATGAAATAGAAGCATGAATTAAGTCCTTCTTGACAGTTTGATTTTTTGAAAGACTGTTTCCAAACTATCTTACCAATAGTAATGTTCACATAAAACAGCTTCCAGCCTGACCAGGCGGTGGCGCAGTGGATAAAGCATAAAACTGGGATGCAGAGGACCCAGGTTCGAGACCCCAAGGTTATCAGCTTGAGCACAAGCTCATCTGGTTTGAACAAGGCTCATCAGCTTGAGCCCAAGGTCACTGGTTCGAGCAAGAGGTCACTCGGTCTGCTGTAGTCCCTCCGCCCCCAGTCAAAGCACATATGAGAAAGCAATCAATGAACAACTAAGGAGCCACAATGAAGAATTGATGTTTCTCATTTCTCTCCCTTCCTGTCTGTCCCTATCTGTCCCTCTCTCTGACTCTCTCTGTCTCTCCCACAAAAAAACAAAAACAAAACAAAACAAAAAAACAACTTCCAAACCTGTAAGAATTTGAGTTTATTTGAGCCAAATTGTCAACAATTGCCAGGAAGCAAAGTCTCAACTGATTGATAAAATGCTCCAGAAAATGGCAGTTTCACCACTTATTTTATACATCAGAATCAAAGGGGAGGATATAAGGGGTTACAGGAAATTGATTGGCGATAGATTAGGGAGGTGGGGAAAGTAAAGCGGGGGAATCTCTGGGATTGGATAAAAAGTAAAACTGTACATGCTGAAACTTCTTTTACAAAGACAGGAACAAGACAGTTAACAGTAAGTGAGTCACATGATAACTATAACAATGAGGGTGTTTGTTGGTTCCTGCTCTGGTGGGATGCCTGCCCTGAGGGGGCAGGAAAAGAATGTGACCCTTACATTCCAAAGGTGTGTTACCAGGTACATTTATTGTAAATGCAAAAGACAACAGACAGGCTGGAGTAAAAGTAAATACTGACTTTTGTTTAGAAAGAGAATGACAGAATACCTCACTAGGACATGACTACCTACCATAAACTGCTTTTAGTTAGAAAGGTTTAATTTAGACCACCCTGTGTGTTTACTATGGGTCTCTTGAGTTTGTAAGATCACTATAAAGGGCTCATCTGAACTTGTCAGGTTTAGTTTGTGGCCCCATCTTTATTTATTTAATTTTTGTTGTTGTTGTTCACAGTAATCTTATAACTACATCCAAATATTTAATATTTATCCACTTAATTGTATGGTGGAAATACTAATCAATAGAATTTAATAATTTAAACTTATGTATATGAGAAGGAGATTGCTGGGAAAGCTGGGGTAATGTCCCAGTAGAGCCCAAGCTTTACATTGATCAGGCGTCCCTAATTTGACTTCCCTGCACAGTGGGATACTCCTGCTTATCAGCAGGGCTGGCAGCCTCTTCTAGACTACTCTTGAGGCAGCTGTGAGGATGCTACTTATCAGTGCCAAGACCAATTGCCACCAGAGGCAAGACATTACTGACAAACAAGTTAGTTGCAAGAATCACACAGGCAGTTTATTACTCACAAATCCTTTTGGCGTGCCTGGGTACAGCTTAAGGAGGTCCTGTTGGTGTGCTCCCCTCAGCTGTCCTTGGTCACAGCAGCATGGAGACAGTTCAAGGTCAACATTGGAGTCTGGGTGACTAACTGCAGCTGGGGGCCCCTTGGCCTTAGTACCTTTTCTGGCCAACGCCTTCTAACAGGTGTCAATCTACAGGGTTATCATCTCAAACCACCTTTTGGAGAATTCCCAGCACAGAGCCCTTTTATGTTAATCTACTGAAATGTCACATCAAGCCATGTTTAAGGTGTTCCTAGGGAAGCTTCTTGTTTATGTTAACCTTCAGAGTTATGATATCAAGCCACTTCTTATCTGTATATAACTTCACACACACACACTGACTGGTCCCTGCAGGAAGGGCAGAGTCTGCCTATCGTATCTATATGCACTAGATTAACTCCTGTCCAAACGGCATAGTCTCCTTTACTTTCCTTAATTGCTTTTAATATTATATTCTAATTTATTTCTATATATCTTCCATATTTTTCTATATTTCTATATATTTAATTACTATAACATTATATTACTGTAACACAGCAGTTCACAACCTGTGAGTCACGACCCCGGTGGGGGTCGAACGACCAAAACACAGGGGTCGCCTAAAGCCATCGGAAAATACATATTTATTATACAATACATTTTTAAAATATGTATTTTCGATGGCTTTAGGTGACCCCTGTGTTTTGGTCATTCGACCCCCGCCGGGGTTGTGACCCACAGGTTGAGAACCGCTGCTGTAACAGGTAAAATGGAGGACTAGTTCAGCTTCAGAGACAAAACATGCATTTGTAGAAGCAGAGTATGTTCTAAGAACAACAAACAAGGACTTGAGTGGGACAGGATTAGTAGCACTGTATCGACACTGGGGGTATGAAGAAGTAGGTGGGGGCCAGAGAGTAGAATGTCATTTAGATTTGACACAGAATACAGGTTTCCTATGAGGATGACAGAGAGCCATTGAAGAATTTAGAGTTAACGTGTATCAAAATCACATTAGGACTGAATATATTAGTCAGATAAACAAGTAAAGTTTGTATTAAAGTTTATATTGTATTGAGTAAAACTATGATGAAGTCACCAATAGTGACTGAAAAAATGACCCCAATTATTTATTCTATCTTGTATCTAACCTTGCAAAGTGACTTTGCAGTAACTTTCACCAAGAGGTGGAGTCATTCACCACTCCTGCACATGAGCTAGCTTTGTGACTTGCTTTGACAACAGAATGTAGCCAAAGTGTGTCAGTTCTGACTCTGGCCTGTCCATCTTCATTCTCTTAAAGCCCTGCCTCTCTGCCATGAGAACAAGCCAAGTTTGTGGGGGACGAGACACCATTTGGTAGTAGCCCAATTGTTCCAATTTAGATCATCTTAGGTCAGCTTTCAGCCAGATACCCCAGACATATGTGAGAAAGTCCAGACAAATCCAGCACTGCCTGTCCAACCACAGCTACTGGCTGACTCAGATGTGAACCAGCCAAGCCCATTTAACCCTCCAGATAACCCATAGACTTAGGAGCAATAATTGAGAATTATTGTTTTATGTTGCTGTTTCTGGAATTGTGTATTACACAGCAGTGGGCAACTGAGACATCACACTATCAAACCCTCTCTTGGTGAAAGAACACAATAACAGAAAACCTCATTTTAAATTACAAATTGGTCTGTGGCCTCTGGCTCAGTGGATAGAGCATTGGCCCAGGATATGGATGCCCTGTGTTTGATTCTCAGTCAGGGCACATAGAAATGACCATCTGCTTCTCTCCCTTCTCCCTCCCCATTCTTTCCCTGTTCCCCTCCCACAGCCAGTGGCTTGATTGGTTCAAGCATTGGCCCTGGGCACTGAAGATAGCTCCATTGGAGCACATCACTGCTAAAAATAGCTTGGTACTCGAGCATCAGCTCCAGATGGGATTGCCAGGTGGATCCCGGTTGAAGCCTATGCCGGAGTCTGACTCACCATCTACCCTCCTCTCACTTAAGAAAAAGAAAAAAATACTAACTAAACATAAACTTTCATATGTTGAACATCAACTATGTGTTAAAGTTCTTCCTAGGTAACATACTCAGGTGTTACTGAGGTTCTTAATTATCAATATGGCCTACCCTCAACAAAACTGTGGGCTTGTTTTTGGACCACTGGCTCCCCATTTTACTTTCAACTGCCTCCCTCTCTCTCTCTGCTATGCAACCTCAGTGCTTTGTGGAATTTATTTGAAGAGTCTTAAGCTAATCATCAGGAGGGCTATCATTTGAAAAATAGGTAAAGCTTACTATTTAACTTTTTTTCACTGCATTTAACATAGTTCTTGGCACATAAAAGAAAAACAAAAATATTTGTTAATGAATTGATGGATCTCCCCTTAGCATTCTTTCCCTTGGCCTCACTTTTAAACTTCTACCTTCACCCTCTTTGTTTATTTCTCTCACAGAAGAGATGTTATTCTACTCACACTAACCTTTCTACTTAATATTCCCAACCCTACCTATTTCTTCTTCCTTCAGGATGTTAATTCATCTCTTCCTTTATAATTTTCTCATTCTGTGCTGACTCCATGAACTCATACTATTACCCTTTCTGTCCTCTCCTGTCAGAAAAAATATTTTTACTTAGCCTATCACTGTTACTCTTTTACTTACCTTATAGCTATTTGATTTTAGAAAATAATGATTTAAATATAATGCCTCTATATCTTTCTCTTCTATTTAACACATATACCAGCAGGCCCCAAACCCTTTTAGATCATATATATTATTTTCTATCAGCATGATTGTGCATAATTTCAGAACAAACAGAACTATGACATCTTTCATAACTGAGGAAACACCATTTAGTAAATATTTACTATGCAGTAGATACTATGCTAAGCACTTTACATACTCATTGATTATTCAAAACTCTCTTGTGCAGTATTTTCATTTTAAAAATAAGTATAACTGAGACTTAGTGAATTCTTCTCTTGTTTATCTATTTATGATCTTGGAATCATTAACTTTAGGAGTCCCAGTAGCCCCGGTACAAGTCAACACTGGGATTTAGTCCTGCTCACTCCTTATACATTACGAGGATACCCTTGCCTTCATCAATTTCTTTCTTTTTTTTCTCCTGCATTCTTTTTGTTTGTTTGTTTGTTTGTTTGTTTGTTTTTTTGTGTGTGTGTATTTTTCCGAAGCTGGAAACGGGGATAGACAGTCAGACAGACTCACGCATGCGCTCGACCAGGATCCACCCGGCACGCCCACCAGGGGACGACGCTCTGCCCACCAGGGGGCGATGCTCTGCCCCTCCGGGGCGTCGCTCTGTCGCAACCAGAGCCACTCCAGCGCCTGGGGCAGAGGCCAAGGAGCCATCCCCAGCGCCCGGGCCATCTTTGCTCCAATGGAGCCTCGGCTGCGGGAGGGGAAGAGAGAGACAGAGAGGAAGGAGAGGGGGAGGGGTGGAGAAGCAGATGGGCGCTTCTCCTGTGTGCCCTGGCCGGGAATCGAACCCGGGACTTCTGCACGCCAGGCCGACGCTCTACCACTGAGCCAACCGGCCAGGGCCTCTCCTGCATTCTTAACTGATTCTTTCTCTCTTCCTTGCAGCATATATAAGCATACTCTTATTTCCTTTCTATTAAGAAAAATGCACTTTTTTAATTCTGCATAACCGCTACTCCACTTTTCTTTTTAATTCCCCAATGAATGAAAAGTCTACCTGTACTTTTTCCATTTTCAAATCTCTCATGCAATCTTCAACCCACTGAAATCTCAGTTTTACAATAAGAACTTCACTGAAACTGCTCTTTTCAAGACCAACAATAATATCTCATTACAAATCAAATAAAAACTGTTCACTTCTTTCTGACATGATTTGAGAGTACTACTGGCACTTTAAACTCAATGTGCTTAAAAAATAATCTCATTGTCTCCACTTGCCAGTCAGTTTGCTTTTCATTCATGTTTTTATCTTACATTTAACTGAAGCTCTATTATCCCATCTTAGTAGATTAATACATTTCTGGAGCTCTCTTCCTCATCTCCCTTTCACTTATCCCATCTTTTTACCCAACTCCGGATTTTCACCTTGGGGAAACCCTTAATTGGTGGTTTTTTGAAACAAAATTTATTGATTGATTTGACAAAAAAGAGAGGGGGGGAGAGAGAGAGAAGGATTTGTTGTTCTATTTATTTATGCATTAATCAGTTGATTCTTATATGTTTCTTGACTGGTGATCAAACTTGAAACCTTGATATATGGAAGGACACTCTAACCAACTAAGCTACCCACCAGGGCTTACATAATTAGTGGTTTTTAACCCCAGATGCATTTTGAAATCACCTGGAGAACTTTTTTAAAAAACACTCATACCTAGACTCTAAGCCTAGATAATTAAGGGAATCTCAGAGGGTAGAATAGGGCCTGGATAATTTTTAGTATGTTCAAGTAATTTAAATTGCAACCAGGATTGATACCCATTGTTTCACATTCTCTTCAGTGTAATAGCCCAAACTAAGGTCCACATTAGCTTTCAATTGAATTATTTTAGTTCCCTCTAATTTTTCTTCAAGCTATCAGTCTTAGGACTTGCAGTCACATTCTTGCTAAAAACTGTAAAACACAACTTTGGACATGTATTGCCCTGTTCATATAACTTCTAGAATAAAGTTTAACCAATAGTTAAGACAATACATACTATTTAATAATTTTCAATATAATGAAGAAAATCACATATGAAAAAGGTCAAAACAAAAATAAAATGCTTGTAAGTCCTCTGTGTGCCCACTTTCTATTTGTCAGCATACTGCACATGTAGATATAGGGCACTCGAAACATCTACTGAACTAATTTGAAGGTCATTTTTTTTTAAAATAATTTTATTTTTTTAATGGGGTGACATCAATAAATCAGGATACATATATTCAAAGATAACAAGTCCAGGTTATCTTGTTGTTCAATTATGTTGCATACCCATCACCCAAAGTCAGATTGTCCTCTGTCACCTTCTATCTTGTTTTCTTTGTGCCCCTCCCCCTCCCCCTTTCCCTCTCCCTTTCCCCCCTCCCCCAAGTAACCACGACACTCTTATCAATGTCTCTTAGTTTCACTTTTATGTCCCACCTACGTATGAAATAATGCAGTTCCTGGTTTTTTTCTGATTTACTTATTTCGCTTCGTATCATGTTATCAAGATCCCACCATTTTGCTGTAAATGTTCCGATGTCATCATTTCTTACGGCTGAGTAGTATTCCATAGTGTGTATGTGCCACATCTTCTTTATCCAGTCATCTATTGATGGGCTTTTTGGTTGTTTCCATGTCCTGGCCACTGTGAACAATGCTGCAATAAACATGGGGCTGCATGTGTCTTTACGTATCAATGTTTCTGAGTTTTGGGGGTATATACCCAGTAGAGGGATTGCTGGGTCATAAGGTAGTTCTATTTGCAGTTTTTTGAGGAACCACCATACTTTCTTCCATAATGGTTGTACTACTTTACATTCCCACCAACAGTGGATGAGGGTTCCTTTGTCTCCACAGCCTCTCCAACATTTGCTATTACCTGTCTTACTAATAATAGCTAGTCGAACAGGTGTGAGGTGGTATCTCATTGCCGTTTTGATTTGCATTTCTCTAATAGCTAAAGAAGATGAGCATCTTTTCATATATCTGTTGGCCATTTGTATTTCTTCCTGGGAGAAGTGTCTGTTCATATCCTCTTCCCATTTTTTTATTGGATGGATTGTTTGTTTGTTGTTGAGTTTTATGAGTTCTTTGTATATTTTGGATATTAGGCCCTTATCTGAGCTGTTGTTTGAAAATATCATTTCCCATTTAGTTGGCTTTCTTTTTATTTTGTTATCAGTTTCTCTTGCTGAGCAAAACTTCTTAGTCTGATGTAGTCCCATTCATTAATTTTTGCCTTCACTTCTCTTGCCTGTGGAGTCAAATTCATAAAATGCTCTTTAAAACCCAGGTCCATGAGTTGAGTACCTATGTCTTCTTCTATGTACTTAATTGTTTCAGGTCTTATGTTTAGATCTTTGATCCATTTTGAGTTAATTTTAGTACAGGGGGACAAACTGTAGTCCAGTTTCATTCTTTTGCATGTGGCTTTCCACTTTTCCCAGCACCATTTATTGAAGAGGCTTTCTTTTCTCCATTGTGTGTTGTTGGCCCCTTTATCAAAAATTATTTGACTATATATATGTGGTTTTATTTCTGGACTTTCTATTCTGTTCCATTGGACTGAATGTCTATTTTTCTGCCAATACCATGCTGTTTTGATTTTCGTGGCCCTATAATAGAGTTTGAAGTCAGGTATTGTAATGCCCCCAGCTTCATTCTTTTTCTTTAGGATTGCTTTGGCTATTCGGGGTTTTTTATAGTTCCATATAAATCTGATGATTTTTTGCTCTATTTCTTTAAAAAATGTCATTGGAATTTTGATGGGAAATGCATTAAATTTGTATATTGCTTTGGGTAATATAGCCATCTTGATTATATTTATTCTTCCTAGCCAAGAACAAGGTATATTCTTCCATCTCATTATATCTTTTTCGATTTTCTGAAGGTCATTTTTAAGGCTAAACTTCCTCTAACTCCAAAATTCAATCTAGCCAGATATGCATGTAACTAGTAAAAATTTAATAATGGTCAATTAAGTGACAGAAAATTGTAATATCTACACTACTTTTTATAGTCTCACACAGTACAAGTCAGTGCAATAAAAAAGATACCTGCTACTTCTATCTTTTTTCAAAGCATTTTGTATACAAAACAAAAGAGAAGGAAAGGAAGGGAGAAAGGAAGACCAGGAGGAAAGGAAGGCTGACAGACAAACTCTCATCTTGATAAAAATAGTCATGTTCTATGAGTTCTCTGGGTAAAGGAGCAGGAGATAGCCAATATTTGCCTCCCAGCTTTTCAGTTGCTCTAGGCAAAGTATCTGCCATCGTTTTAATTCTCTCAATTTAACAGTGTCAAAATGAGGAAGGACTGGATGATGAAAAATGCTCTTTGATATCTTTGCAAAGATTATTCTTTCAGATTCATGTATTATCTATAAATTGAGAAAATTAAAACTTTTAAAAAGTCCCATTTAATCACTGCGCTATTAGCTAATGTGTATCGTCCAGTGCCACAATCCACCTATGTAGCATTGTATAGTGGCACAGGATTTGCCAATGCAAACAAAGAACAGGATCGAACTCAATCATAGCCACAGATTCTCTGTCTCCTCCTACCCACCCATTAAAGCTAATACCAAATTTAAAATCATATACGGCACTGTCTCGGTTACATATTGATCCAGGCTCTCATACTCATCCACATTATGGCATACTACAGTGGATGGGTACCAAGTGTCTAAAAAAGGATAAGATCTCACACACACACTGCATGTGAAAACTAGTGAAATCTGAATAAGGTTTTATTTCAGTTAATAGTATTACTGTACCAATACCAGACTCTTAGTGGACAATCCCATGGTGTTTAAGGTGTCATCACTGGAGGAGGATGGGAGAGGATGGGTACATGGGGTCCTCTGTGCTATTTCCGTAACTTCTTCCAAATCTTAAAACTATCAAATATTGGAACCTGTGTAAATGGCAAAATTTGCCAAGGATTTTTATTTTAAAAGATTGAAGAGGCCTGACTTGTGGTGGGGCAGTGGATAAAGCATTGACCTGGAATGCTGAGGTCGCCGGTTCAATACCCTGGGCTTGCCTGGTCAAGGCACATATGGGAGTTGAAGCTTCCTGCTCCTCCACCCTTTCTCTCTCTCTCTCTCTCTCTCTCTCTCTCTCTCTCTCTCTCTCACACACACACACACACACACACACATTCTCTCTCTCCTCTCTAAAATGAATAAATAAATTTAAAAAAAAGATTGAAGAATTTGTCAGTTTCCACAAGAATTCAGAAGTTTTCCTGGATTGTAAAAGAAATACTTTTAAAATAAAACACTAGATTACAGATTCTCCAAATGTAACTCATGAAAAAGAGTCCATTTTATATCGCAATTTTATTCATCTTTTATGAATAGTCACAACATTAATCTACTGGGGATAATCTATTTAGTATATTTAAAATTCCATTTATTTTTTCTATTGATATGCATGTATTACACATATATATATAATACAGATTTTTCAGTGTTGTTTTAAAGGACATAGTTTAATAAATGAGATGCATGGTCTATAATTTTAAACAAACCTAGGACAAATTTATAATTTCCAAAATAATACGGTTTTCTTCTTTATTCCAAAGAAATTAACAATATAATCAATGCAGAAACTCTAGTGCAACTGTTATTTCTGTCTTAGAGTTCATGCAGTACTGAACCTTTGCAATATCTACCTGGAGTCATCCAATTAGTTTTATGCATAATTCAAATGAAAGGAGGAAGTCATTTTACTGACTTGTAGGGCAATATACTCTAATTCAATGTCAAAAGCATATTTTACAAATTTAACAAATTTTAACACATTTAGTTGTTCTGCCAAGAAAAGATTATGGATAATGTATCAGTCTTTGAAAGTTGTTACCAACTAATAGACTGGAGGTCTCCAGGATGTCTCAGCCTCCATCACAGAAACCAACAATTACCTAATTGGCCATGTCAGTGAGTTTTAGATATACAAAAGATGCCCACACCTTCTCTAATATAATGGAACTTCTAATATGACAATTTCTGAAGTATCTTTCTATTAGTCTAACATGAGTAAAACACAAAAGTCCCTCCATTTCCATTCCTTCAAACTGTAGGTTTACACAATATTATTACAGAATGTCTTTGAGATTCCCATTCTTCTTTTCCCTCACATCATAAACAAAAAAGAAATATAGTAAAAATGATACATTCTATAATAACTTAGGAAAAAAGTTATACACATGTTTAAGGCCTTTAAATATTTATAAGACTTTCCTGTAGAACTGAAAACCACAAATGTTAAAATGACTAAAAAAATGTGGGCAAAAACTGATCTAAGAAATTGTTCCAATGGAACAACTATAAGCAAATCTTTAGAAATTTGAGACCAAGGAAAATGAACAATTTATTTTATCAACAGACTGAACAAATAGCATTCAAACAGTCATTTGAATCAAGCAAGAGACAGTCTACAAAAATGAGATAGAAAAGACAGTTAAAAAATATTAAAAGAAATGTAAGTGAATAACTTTCAGGCTAAGAAATCAAAAACCCACATGCATCCCTGGCAATTTTTTAAAATTGAAGGCGACCTAAATACTTGACTGCTCACTGCTGATTTCTGTGACAGAAAAAGGAAACATAAAAAGGAAAGAAAAAGCCCTCTTAAAGGAAAAACAGAAAGGAGAGTTCTCTAAAGGTACAAATAGTATATAATGAAAATGGTAATTCAGTCCTAACTACGACCTATTTAACCAACAGAGAGCTGCAGTAGCACGTTAGCCTTGGGAAAACATGTCAGCTAGTCTATACATTTGTATATGATTGATGTATTTGGGTAACTATTACTTGCCAACAATAATTATTATCAATGGATATATTTTTCCATTCCTTTAACAAAAGCAACTTTAAGATGTTAAAACATGTAGGCTTTCAAGTTCCAAGATTAGGATACAGATAAAATGATCTCAGTTCACTCCATGCCAGAGAAGTTTTCAAAGGAAATGTCACTAAAGCCATATACAGTCCCACTAGCCACTGAACACAGGACCTGACCCAGAAACACATCCATGACAGAAGGCCAGTGCACTTGGGAGACTTTCAGAAACAAATGCAGTCACATTTGGAGCCAAGAGCCCCAAAGGCAAGCGTCTCTGATAAACACAAGCTCTTCAAATGGTGCCTTCAAATTCTTTTAGCAAGTGCAATTTTACAAGTTGAACACAGTTCAAATCTGATGAACTCTTTATGACATAGAAGTTCATGTTCAACTTTTTAAAAGTCTTGCTTTTGAGAAGATGCTGATTACGAGCCAAGAAATCCCTTGGAAATAAGAGTCTGGAGTGCCTCTTCTGAACAGTATAAAAATCTTCCTTCAAGATCACCTTAGAAGTTAAGGTTCTATGCATGTGTTCACTGTAATCAACCTTGAGGACCACTTGATTTATTCTTAGTTAATGGGTTACCTACAAAGGAAGAAGAAAATATAATTATTTCATAAAACAGCTATAATCTTAAAGCTCAAAACACAATTAGTATTAGAAATTAATATTTAATTCAAAATGTTTGCTATATAAAATTGTTAATTTTTAAAAAAGCACCATATTCAGGTGCTTCCAGATTATAAGAAAAATACACCCATATTTTTCTCTATCATTTTCATAAAATTTTTAGATCCACTTGCACAATGATCTAAATGACTACAACTGTGACCAGGAAGACCTTAACTGATGATGCTACCTCTCCTATCCCTCTCAGACTTGAATGAGTCTGAAACCCCTATTCTTTGCACAGGCTTAGTGGACATAACTCAGAGACCATAAACACTTGTGTCAGGCCTCAGTGAAGAAAGACCTTTGTTCACAGGAATACAGTAAGACCACGTCTTCAAGAAAGCACATGGCAATGAGTTCCATAACATCCACTCTTGAAATATAATAGTTTAAAAATTGAGTATTTATTTGACTCAATTATATTTCAGAAAAAATAATTATTCATGAGGGTGTTTAGAGTTGCCTCACTGTTCTTTTCTAGCAATATTTATAACAAAAACAGAATTCTTAAAAATTATATTGAATTCTTTGGTTTTATTGCCTTAAATTCCCTTTCATAAAACACAAAAGGCTTTCCTTTGCTTTGTTTTGTTTTTAAATCAACTATGAAAGAGAAACATCAAACAAACAAACAAAAAATAAAGCTAGTTCTAGATTTTGTTCTGCCAGAGCTAGTCTCAAATTATATCACAAAATAAAGATGTAAAATTCAAAAACGTATTTTCTGCATGAAGGAGCCATCTTATCTGTGTTCCTTTGGGCAGCTCTCATTCCCAAGAAAGGGGCTTCTGCCTGTATATTCAAAACTTCTTACTTCTTACTCACACATCCACAGAGGAAGTCTGGGAGGAACTGAACTAAGGATGGACGGTTACACACACATACATAAAGGGCCCTGGCCTCTAGAAATTTTAGGAGCAGCGAAATCTTGGTAGAGCAGCAACTCATCAATTTGCCATTCAGTGGTCATTTTGCACAGGTTCCGTGAATGGCTTCCAGCTGAGTGTCAGGGTAAGAACTTGGGAAGGGACTAGGACTATTTCTATAAACATTATGTCACAAATTGCTAATGGAGGTAACTGATTATTGTGAAAAATATAAAAACTTTATTATGATAAAGTTCCTAGATAAACATTAATTTAACACATCTTTGACTTCCATTGGCTGAGAAAGATCTATGAGCCTCTGCTGAAAGTCTTTAGTAGAAAATATTATGAAGCATAATATAAGACCATATTTCTAAAACTCATGCTTGAAGTGATAGAAAAAGCATGGAAGTGACAGAGAGAGAGAGGGGAAGATTGCAAGAGAACCGATGGTTTAGATTCAGCAGCATAGGCAACTGGAGGGACATGGTACCATGACTCTGAAAGTCCACTTGAGTCATTTAAAGCTCAGTTTCTCAGTAACTTGTTGGTGAGTATGATAGATGCACTCTTACATTTTTATTCCAATCTAAGCATTTCCTTCTGCTGCTTTATATAAATCTGAGGAGTGATCATCTCAACTAATTATATATTAAACATTTGTTTTCAAACAACTTTAAAAACAGACATCCAAATTGACAGGACAATATCAAAGGCATTCTACAATAAACAGTTTTTTTTTTCTTCATCTTGGTAGAGAACACATATAAGTATATACATGAACATATAAACACATATAATTATACAACCCAGGAATATCATAAGCATATATTCTTATTATACTAAGTTTATATCAGCTAAATTAATTGCTAGAAAACCAAAACTTAAATCTGACTAAAAGAAATAATTGTTTAAATAAGCATGGATTGAAACCTTAAAATAAACAATTTTTCACACTCCAATTTTACAAAATATTCCTAGTTTAATTATTCTAAAAATATCCTTGCACATATTATGAGAAGAATAGTGCATAAGTTGTTTCTGATATTAGTTGAAAGCAGAGATTTGTTTTAGATTTGATTTCTGTAAATTATGTATTTGATTTTATCAGAAGACCATTTGGTTCAGCATTCTGGATTTAGGCCAGTGGCAGTAATACTATTCACACTGGATGTGTCATGTAACCTCTGGGACCCTCAAGTTTTCCACATGTACATAGGAGATAATCCTGTTAAATGCACAGGGGTGGTAAAGATAAAATATTATAATATTTATAAAAAAAACCTAGCCTTGAGGACTGAAGGACTATAAAAACAAAAGTTTTAGGGGTTTTGTTTTTTGTTTGTTTGGTTGGGGTTTTTTTATGTGAGAGGTGGGGAGTTAGTTAGGCAGACTCCTGCATACGCCCAGACTGGGATCCATCTGGCAACTTGTCTGAGGCCAGTGCTCAACTCAAGTACCAAGCTATTTTTAACACCTAAAGTGGATGTAGTCCAATGGAGCTATCCTCAGTGATGAGGGCCACACTTGAACCAATTGATTCACTGGCTGTGGTAGGGGAAGAGAGAGAGAAAGGGGAGAGGGAGGGGAGAAGAAACAGATGGTCGCCTCTCCTTGTGCCCTGACTGAGAATTGAACCTGGAATGTCCCTGCACTGGGCCAATGCTCTATCCACTGAGCCACCCAACAGGGACTAGGGTTTTTATTTTTTTAATTGCATAAATCTATAACAAGAAAGCTGGTAAGAGTAGAATGAAAGTGTAAACAAAAAACAAAGCTGAACTCTGTGTTACCCATCACCTACTTTGCCAATTTAGAGAGAAATGAGGACAGAGTGGATACAAGGTGTGTCTTTATTAGGAAAAATGGTAGCCCTGAGAAAGCAAGGGGATTCTGCCCACAAAGCTGACTTCACATTCTCTTGGTGCTGGAGGTTTTCATAGGGTTCAGGGGTAAAAGGAAAAAAAGACAAACGTCCATGCCGTTAGTCACATAACACTGCACAAGAGCTGGGGGTTCAGTTGTAGGAATGTCTCCTCTGCAAATCCTACTGATGTAGCACAGATCTAATCAGCATGGTCCTATCTGGTGTCCTTGGTAAATCTTCAAGATAGTGTGTGTGTGGTGGGGGGGTGTCTCCCAGGAACAGTTGGCACCTGGTGCCTCTGAATTTACTGTGAAAAGGCTCCCTGTTTTCTTAGGATACAAAGTAAAGGTAAAGATTGGTGAACTAAGTTTCTAATTAAGGTATAGGCCTTGACTTTTCACAGAAAACCCTGTGGCTAGGCTTTTATAAACAACAATTGTGATTTAAACTCTCCTAATTGTCAAGTCCCCTTCCCCAATGTAAACTTTTCTTGACTTTCCTGCAAAGGTAAACTTTTTGCTACATTTCAAAGTAAAGGACAGGGAGCCATTAGAAAGGAAAAGCAAGCAGATTAACTATTTCCTAACCCTTTCATATCTCCTATTCATTACAACTAAAAGTTACTATTACAAAATCCAAATTTCTAACTTTTGGTCTCCCCTATCACATTTGTATATTTCTCTATTCATTATTGACGTTTCCTCTGATACTGCTTTTCTTTGAGTTTTCTTGAACCTCATTCAGTTTTCCAGTCATCATAAAATTGTGAAATCACCATCAAATTTACATGGCATCAATGTAAATTTATATCATATTAGCTTAATTAACAATATATTTTCTTCTTCAGTATGGTCATTAAAATCTTATTAAGAGGAACAATTGAATAATATTTACATGCCTGTGAATGTAAAATGAATCACATACACAAAACAGAAGGCAATGCATTATGAACATAACAAATCAATTTTATGTTTCAAAGAGTTAAATTTTCACTGAGATAACCATATTGTTAGGGGAACATTTACTTTTGGACTAGCATACATTCTTTTTTAAACAATTGGAAGACAAGATATGTATAGCACTATTTCTGAAAGGGGGTGGCAGGTTTAAATGCAGGGCATGTCCAATCTTTTGAATACAGCTCCTTAATAATGTTGCAACTAGGCACCATTTCCAACTAACAGTCCAATAAATAAGTTTGACATATTTGAGAAAGATAAAGGGAAGAATAGAATACCTTTATAATTCTAACTGCTGATTTGAATGCACTTCTTCTTGCTTGCAATATAATTGCTGCTTCACTGCAAATGTATTTTTTTAATGTAGCTTTTACAAGTACATGAATTAAGCTCTTCACTTTTTGTGTACTAAATTTGCAATTAAGACATAATTACTCTGCAGTAACAGGTTTTCTCATTTAAGCTGGGGAAATTTCTGCCATTGAGTTGGCCATAAATGTACATGAATGCACTTGTCCTATCTTAAAGCACCCTATACAGTGAGGTATTACAAAATGAGAGACACCTGTCCATCTGGGATAATCATTAAAGAGCAAGCTGACCAGACAGGTTTTTTTCTCCCATTGACTTGAGAGGGAGAGAGGGGAAGAGAGAGACAGACAGAGATGGGAGGGGGGTAGGGAATGGGAGGCGGGAGAGAGAGAAAGAGAAAGCATCAATTTCTTGTTCCACTTAGTTTTCCATTTAGCTGTGCACTCACTGATGGCTTTTCAAATGTGCCCTGACTAGGGATCGAACTTGCAAATTTGGTGTGCCAGGACAACATTTTATCTACTGAGCCACTGGCCAGGGCCTGACCAGATAGTTTTTTAGGTATAAATGAGGCTCTGTAAGTCAATGACATATGAATCACCTTCATAAATATACCACCTATACAAAAAATTAGCCTATAATTTACTTTCATGGTGATGGGGTGATTCTAACAGCTCTGAAAACAGTTGCATTTTCATACAACAATTTAATTTTCTTTAAGAATAGTAAGTACTGAATTGGCATGATCATTGATTTTAACATTTGGGGCATTAAAGTTAATATGTTTAATACTTCAGCTATAGTCAGTATTTCCACTAAATGACCTTGTTATCTGTTCTATAAATTCTTTAAAATTCTTCACAAGCTTGGGTAATTGGGACAACAATCATTTCAACCAACAGAGAATATTTCAGTAGCTAACTGATTATATTTAGGTGTGTTGGGCAAACAAGTGTGTTAGGCTTGCTCGCTTGCACTTTGCCTGATTGGTGCAAGAGCGTGGGGCAGCACCACATGTCTATGTAAGGCTGCAGGTGCTTGCCTCAAGGCAGCAGACTGTAGATTGCAGATTGCCTGCTGCTACTGGGAGGGGCCATTTTTTCTATTGTTTGCCAGAGAAGGGTTTTTTCCCTCAGCCGTTTGCTTGTCAGCCCTGAGAGAGAGAAGCAGTTTTCTCTGCCTGCTTACTCATCGGCTATTGCAAGACTCTAGTAAAGGAAATGGCCCACCATTTTGGTAAAGGAATGGCTCCACAGTTCCTTTACTGTCTACCCGAACTCAGTGCAAATCAGCATGGTGATGGCCACCGGCCTTACAAAGTGTAACTCAGTGTGGAAGCAGCAAATGGCATATAAATTTCCTAGATTTTTGGAGAGAACCAGAACACCAAACATAACTGTAGAGGGAGACAGAGGAAGACTTATGCTGATAAGAGTTCTGTACCAGTGTTACTACCTGCTAGTGGTTTTAAAATTTTGGACAAGTCGCCTGACCTGTGGTGGCACAGTGGATAAAGCGTCAACCTGGAAATGCTGAGGTCGCCAGTTCGAAACCCTGGACTTTCCTGGTCAAGGCACATATGGGAGTTGATGCTTCCAGCTCCTCCCCCCCTTCTCTCTCTCTGTCTCTCCTCTCTCTTTCTCCCCCTCCTCTCTAAAATGAATAAATTTAAAAAAAATTAAAAAAAAAATTTGGACAAGTCAACTAAAAAATCTCTGCATCTCCGGGGTTCCTATCTGCCAAGCAAGTCAGTTGGACTCAGTACTCTTCTAACTTCCTAATTACCTTCTATCCCTAAACTACTGACTTTTCCTAAGAAGGAATAATTCCAAATGGGATAAAACTCTGTCCTGAATAGCTAAGTTCATCAGTGCTAAAACCCCTACATAGACTTTATTTTTACTAAAAGCCTACTCATTAGAATGTATAACTTGTAAGCTTTTATCATAAATACAATATCTGTCAAAGGCTTTCAGCTTCCTATGCTGTTCACATGAAGACCTTGACTGGAAATGAATCTTTTGAACAGATGGATCTTCACTGTTTCTTGGAACATTGAAAGCTTTACAGTGTGCTGTCTATGAACTCTTCTATGTGAGTCACGGAAACAGATGACTGTTTGCATCGCCATTTATGCACATTCATCCACTCAGAAAAGGATCAGCTGTTTCTCTCTGGATGATGGCATCCACAGTTAGCAAAACAGTCCTTGCTTTCAATTCAAGTTAATGAACTTCTTTGGGACAGAAGGAAACTTAAAATATTCCTTCTCCTTCCCTGGACCCCCATCGCACAGTTCCGTTTATTCAGATCAAAAATGAGCCCCTACCAAAATTAAGATAACTTTGAAAGACAACTGAATCATGGGGTTGAATTATGTTTCCTTCAGAATATAAAAATCTTTAAAATGTGAAAATAATTATTTTGAATGGTTGAGGGAATCAGAATATATTTTTAAGATATTATTCCATATACCAGAAGAGTTCACACATCTTTAGGGACTGTGAGATACGAAATTCAATTAAAAGGTACTTTGAGTTGATAGTACTAAATTTGAGAGTGGGTTCATTTTTTTAGAATTACCTCTCATTTGTGAATGCATATTTTTTTTGTCCACTTTCTGTCATTAAGTCTTAATTTTAAAGTTAAAATCTGCTCAAGTATCACACTTCTCAAGAATTTCAGCCTCACTACATGTAAAGGCTAGCAGAAATAAGCAGTAAAAATTATGCTTAAAAGCTGAGTTTAAGTTAAGTGGAGTTTTGGGGGAATAAGGGCTGAAACTTGGAAGAAGTTCTTCTTAGTAGCCTAGAGCAGGGGTCGGGAATCTTTTTGGCTGAGAGAGCCATGAACACCACATTTTTTAAAATGTAATTCCACGAGAGCCATACAACGACCCGTGTACATTAAGCATTATCCAATAAAAATTCGGTGTTGTCCTGGAGGACAGCTATGATTGGCTCCAGCCACCGCAACTATGAACATGAGCGGTAGGAAATGAATGGATTGTAATACACGAGAATGTTTTATATTTTTAACATTATTTTTTGTTATTAAATATTTGTCTGTGAGCCAGATGCAGCCATCAAAAGAGCCACAT
Organism: Saccopteryx leptura; assembly: GCF_036850995.1. Taxonomy (NCBI): domain Eukaryota; kingdom Metazoa; phylum Chordata; class Mammalia; order Chiroptera; family Emballonuridae; genus Saccopteryx; species Saccopteryx leptura. The sequence goes on along the minus strand of NC_089504.1, from coordinate 173,451,125 downwards.
CCGGCTTGCGAGACATAGGTTCCCGACCCCTGGCCTAGAGATTACTAAGAGAGCAACATTTCCTCCAAATCACCTGACTGGTTTGAGTTAGAAATATAAGTGGTTCCTAGTAATGTTTTTTTGAGGTACCTGACTGAATAAAGAATGTTTTGTTGCCACTTTGAAAAGAACTTGAGGAAGTCAAAAGCACCTCCTCTCTCCTCTCCATTTCTGTTTTTTCCCATAAAATGAAGTTTAGAGATGATTATTCCATATGAGAAATATACCTTTGTAAAAAATTCCCTTTCTGCCAAGTAGCTAAACTACAGCCATTTCTAAAAGACAGGAAACTATATAGTCAGTGATGTTTAATACGTTGGTGCTTTTGCTGTTTGTTTTTTTTTATTTTCCCCTCTATTTCCCAGATATATTTTTCTCTGGGTATTTTTTTAAATAATCAAAATTCAGTAGCCTCAAATTTCCAAAGTTGATCAAAATAAGAATCTTTAACTTCAGCTATTTCTAATTGCTTAGATAGCTGATTCAGTATTTTTATGCTAATTTTCAAATTAATAGGCAGACTGAATACTGACAGAGGTCCACTAATATACCTAGAGTTTTGTACTATCCATTATCTATTCTTGGGAAAATAATATGTTAACTGCAGGACTTTGTAGGTTCACCAAAAAATGGCATATTGGCTATTTGTGGCCAATTTGTTCAATTTGTGAGAATCTTACCTGTTCAAAGAATGATGCCCCCTTCTTTTAATAAAGATAATTCAATGCCTTTCTCTACTGACTGCACAGATAGTTCATTGCCCTTTGATCCCTAAAGTTGTACAGAGTTTATCATTCCTCTGAGATCAGGAATACTAGGAATGCTAATGGTTAACTCTAAGAAAGAGTGGGTTACAGTTCATTCTATTAATCCTGTAACACAATGTACACACCTGCTGCTCTGTGGATGGATTTCATTTCTGGAGTTGTTTTGATTCTTTACTCCTCAGCAAAACTTAAGTCCCTTCCTTAGAATCCAACCACCACTAGGATTCACCACACTAGAGCTCCAACGTGGAGCCCGAAATTTTTTGAGTGTGGATATACAAAAATTGTCATCAGGCCCAGCAAAAACTCTTTCTAGTTTTCCACTCAGACTTGAAGAGTTTTACATGTTTGCCTAAGAAACAAACACATGTCAGAAACTCCACTGTTCAACAGATTATTATTATTACAGGGAGATAGGGAATATTTCAACAGCAAGACAATAATTCCTTTACCTTTATAAAAGCTCACAATGAGGATAATTTTGTATCTTTCCTAGAGGATTACAAACTCTTAGAACATATTTTTATTTCAGAGAAACACATATCTATAAATGGGACCTAAAATAACAGGTGTTACAAGACATTGATACAAGGATAGTAATCACTTCTAATTACTATATTTGGAGACATTCTGCACAAACTTAAGAAAAAACTTCATTTTTAAAGGGAGAAAGTACATAGAAAACAACAATCACTTTAACATAAAAGAGTAAAATAATGTAGAAATAAGGTTATGTTGTGATATTCAATTAGAAGTGAAAGATTTAATACTTGCAATCTTAAACATTTATAGGCTTGCCTGAATATTCACATCTATAAAAATTTATAATTTGGTAAAGTATGAACCTAACTCATACACACCTTAATCTGATAAGTGGGGCCACGTCATTTAACTGCTGTATGGGTCTCGCACCCCCAGGCACTCTCATCTCAAGCCAGCTTTGTTCTCTGCACATCAATTATGTAATTCTCATTAACAGCCAGAATGGGATCCATAACATTTTTCAGTTGTAATTTATCATATTTTATACATACAGATTTTCAAAAGTTTTCTAATTTCTCTTGCCCAAAGCATTTTAGATATTACATACAGCATTTACTATTTCAAGTTAAAATATTTAAATAATTTAAAATAACAATAATCATATGGAGGAGTGGCTTGTCATTTAGAATCAGTTAACAGAGGGTTTTGGTAATATGAATCAAAAGTAAAGGAAAACACTGTTTACATAAATTTGAGAGCTCATGGTAGTTATAACTAATAGCAGAAAAAAAATCTGTCATAATATGAAAAGCTATTTCCCAATTTTGAAAAAAAATAGTCTTTTAGCAATAAGAACAGGCCCCTTTTTCCCTATCACTCTGGCCTCTTCCTACCTAACCAGAATATATAAGACTAAAATGATGGTCTGAAAAAGAGCAAAACTTTTGAGTTCTGGTCATTGTATTTACTTGACTTTATCCAGATATATAAGAGCCAACACAGTCATGAAATGGGTCAGTGTCATGAGTCGCTGTGGACACATGTGACTAAAGATAAAGAATGAAGGTGGAGAAAACATAGAGGAGCTTCCTGTCCTTGAGGAAAAGCATGGAGCAGATGGAGAAATATAATGCTTAACATGTCTAGTTATCCATCTTCTTCACAGTGTTCAAATACATGGAAAGTCTTGATGTTTTTTATTTCATATATCCTCACTGATTATCTTTAAAATGATAACATAAATTTTCTCCATATGTTTGACCTTTGATCAGTTTCTAGACCCTAGATATCTTTTTAAATGCTTCCCAACTCTCTGTCCATTGTTACTATCTTAACTGAAGCCTTTATTTTATCTGTTTGTATAGTCACAATAACCTCCTAAGTTGTCTCTCTGATTTGTCTTGTCCCTCACAGTCATCTTCCTCTTTGTCACCACCATTATCCTGAACACAAAAATCTCTAACAGTGTCCTATTACAGAAAAAAATGTAAATTCTTGCTAGTGATACAGAAAGTTCTTCACGATTGGACCTCAACCCACCCAGCTTATCTCTCCATCTTCCCAAAGCCCCTCAGAGACATGCAGCCAGAACTCCAGCCATACCTAACTATATAATATCCATAGGACTTGTCTGACCATTCCTATCTCCTTATCCTTATGTACATTTTACCTTTGCCTGAAATATTCTTCTTCCAAACATCAGAATATATGTTACTACTTCATATTTTATACACAAGTCTTTGTGATTCAACTAGGAAACACTTTGTCCTTACTTCTATTATAAGATAGATCATATTATCGTTGTTTATTAATCTGTTTATTTCTCCCACTAAACTATGATGTACTAGAAAAAAAGAATATTAGCTTATATTTTGTTTCCTTGGCACTAAACAGCATCCCAGGCATATAAATGATACTTAATATCTAGTAAATAAAGAATTGAGATGTATAGATTGATGAATGAATGAATGAATGAATGAATGAATGAATATATGAGGAAAGTGATAACTCCAGAAGGAGGAAGACAAGAGTTACTATCTGGATTCTTTGTGAATAGCAAGATGAATGATTAAGTGACCCAAAAGGCCAGTTCCTCCATTTTTAATTTTTTAAGGATTATTCTCCTGATTCTGTGGTTTGAGAATTGGAAATTAGAGATATGCATGAGTCCTGACATAAGTTTCACAGTTGCACCTTGGATATTTAAATTTATTCTCTTTTGGAAAAGGTTTAATTATTTTAAACAAAATTAATTCATGAAAATAATAATGCAAGAAGATAACAGCAATCTGTGAAGCATTAATTGGTATTAGACTAACCACTGGGGATGTGGAAAATGTCCAAATAGATACATCAAGGTTGATTACAGCATATTCATTACAGTTAATATTTCAAATAGAAGTTATCCCAATTAAAAAAATGCAGTTTTCTCTAGCAATTTACATACTGCTGTTTAACACTGTCAAGAGAATTTTCTCATGAACTATTCTGTTGTAACAATTATCTTACACCCAGGTATTACATGATCACTTGACATCATGTCTGGTGGTACAAATGAAGTATCAAATTTCTTATAATGAAACAAAGTAAGCAAATACTGCCATGACTGATTCACCTCAAAACAATACTGTGCTTGCAATCTATCTCTCTTTCATGCACTCTATATTAAATTATATACAGTGGGGGTCCTCAGGTTACAACAATCTCGACATATGACATTTTGAGTTTATGACGCTCAATCCCATAAAAATTTTTAAAAATTGAGTCGTGTTTTGGCTTACACCATTAGCATCATACTTACGGACTATGTGGGTGAACTAGTTTGGTTGTGCACAGTGGAAGAATACGCAGTAGTGTACAGTACAGTATATTTATGTCCTTTTACTTTTTCTGTGGCTTAGTTGCGTTTTTATGTTCTAGATTATGATTTTACAACTGTGTTAGCATAGGTAAGTGACTCAGGCTAGGGTGTGTTTCAACTTACACAAAAATGGGTTACATCACTGTCATAGGAACGGGAACTATGTCATAACCCGAAAATCCTCTGCACTCTATATTTAAGTTCAGGATGCCTGACTAACTCCCCTCCCCTTGATTTGATTTTTCAAATATAAAGGACTGGTATTTCAAAAGGCAAAGAAAAGTTCGTTTTTGCTCAAGAAAACACAGCAGACTATATTTTCTAGTTAAGGCTAGAATGTCAGAGATGGCTGATACTTCTGTTGCTGAGGTAAACCTGGAACCCTCCTCACCGTTCCTTTGCCTCTGCCTCTCAGATATTAACTGCTCACATCCATAGACCACTCACTGCACATCTGTATTCTCTTGTAACCCTCAGAATTATTCTGTGAGATTGTCCCTGTTTACTATTTATTATTAGTCTTTGTTTCTAATTACTATTATCCCCTTACAGTTAAAGAAACTGAAGCTCCAATAAATTAAGTGAAACTTCTCAAAGATGCATATAAGCAGTAGTGATAGTTTGCAGACTGAGGTCCCCATTTTGGGGCTTCAAACCTAGTGATACAGGTCCTGCATATCTGTTATTTTCATTCATTCATTGGACCGATATTTACTGGGCACATATGAAATGTCAGGCACTTCCCTAAGTATGGAGGAAAACAAAAACAAAAATCACTGCCCTGTGGAACTGACCATCTAGAGGGGCAAAGACACAAAAGTAAAACTTTAAAGTATGTTAGGCCATGTGAAGAGAAAAATACAGTCAAGGGGAAGAGAGGGATTTTTGAGGCAGGGGTGTACAATTTTAGTTGACATAGACAGGGAAGACTTGCTGAGAAAGTGAGACTTCAGTAAAAACTTATAAAGAGATAAGAGAGAGAATCAAGCTAAGAGCTGGGCATTTCATGCAGAAGAAATAAATAGCAGGTGAAAATGACCTGGGACAAGAAGAGTAATGAGGGCAGTGTGGCAGCAGAGAAGCAAGCAGCAGGGACAGTAGTAAAAGATGAGGTCACACAGGTTCATTCATTTATTTATTCATTTCTTTGTTTATTGCACAGATGTTATTTTTGTCACTATTTTCCTTATGGAGAATAAACAGTGAGACAAGAGCAGATATGATCATTGTAGTCATGATTGCACACAAACAGGAACTACACTATGGTTACCAGAAACACACATGGCTTCATGACTTCCTCCTTTCAGAAGCCTTCCTCCTGGAAGGTGGAACTGGATAGAACCTGAATGGACACCAGAGAACACAGTGACTTCTTTTTATGGGCCCTGAAAGCCACTATTCTCTCCCTTCCTACAGCAAAGGATTGCAAAGTTTAGGGAAGGAGGTTTGTGTGAAGCAATGGAAAGTTTTCCTGGCAAATGTTTTCAGCTGACTAGTGGCCAATAATTTCCACATGCGTGAATTATATTCACTTACAGCAGGGGTCCCCAAACTACGGCCCGCGGGCCACATGCGGCCCCCTGAGGCCATTTATCCGGCCCCCACCGCACTTCCGGAAGGGGCACCTCTTTCATTGGTGGTCAGTGAGAGGAGCACATTGACCATCTCATTAGCCAAAAGCAGGCCCGTAGTTCCCATTGAAATACTGGTCAGTTTGTTGATTTAAATCTACTTGTTCTTTATTTTAAATATTGTATTTGTTCCCGTTTTGTTTTTTTACTTTAAAATAAGATGTGCAGTGTGCATAGGGATTTGTTCATAGTTTTTTTTATAGTCCGGCCCTCCAATGGTCTGAGGGACAGTGAACTGGCCCCCTGTGTAAAAAGTTTGGGGACCCCTGACTTACAGTCTAGCTAGATGGGGACATCCCCTAGTGTAGAAAACCACTCCAGAATAAAAAGGCCACTGATCGTTCCTCTGTAGCTTTTAGCTATTGTTGGCTATGGGAAGCACATTAAAGGGATGTCCTCTCCCAAACTAGTCAACTATCCTTGACATAATGAAGTTTAAGAGAAATGTGAGTTCAGTCATGAGAAAAAAGTATCATTATCTCTGGTTATAGGGGGTCCAGAAGGAAGAGATGGGGAAAAATTGGAACTAATATCTGAAGAAGAGAATATCTTAGGCAGTACACCTTCCACAGAAAACTTGTTTTCAATGTGTAGCAGAGGGGAAAACAAAACTTATTTGGTCTATTTAGGCTTTTCCTACTCAAATATTTATTCTCATAATTTGGAGGCTAAACTACCTAAATTTAATCCTAGATCCAGTGCTTATTAGCTATGTCACTTTGGGCAATCTCTTCATTTCTCAATCTCATCATTTTTCAAATGAAAATATTCAAACCTATCTCATGGAGTGAGTCACTATGAGCATTAAGTAAACTAGTGCATGTTAAGTGCTTATAACGCTTGACCATAGAGAGAACTTCAGAAAGTCACTTACCCTGTGGTTTCTTCCTGAGGAACTAAACCTTCTAGCATTAGAAAATGTTCCTTCTTAGCAATGGTTTTTGCCATAATTATTCTTTAATATTGATATCATTATATCAGCTTTCTTTAGGTTAGTGTGCATAGTGAATCTTTTCCATTACTTTTTTAATTTTAATTTTTATTGTGTTGACATGGTTTCAAGTGTCCTACTCAATATAACACCCTCTACACATTGTATCATGCACCCCATGCCTCATGCAAAGTCTCTTTCCACCTCCATTTGCCCCTTATCATCCCCCTTCTTCCAACCCCTCTTTCCCTCTGGCCTGTGCTACCCTGTTGTCTGTATATATATGTTATGTGTATATGATTTTGGCTAATCCCTTTGTCTTCTATTATTTTTTACATTCAGTTTTTATTATACTTTAGAGCAGTGGTAGTCAACCTGGTCCCTACCGCCCACTAGTGGGCGCTCCAGCTTTCATGATGGGCGATAGCAGAGCAACCAAAGTATAAATAAAAAGATAGATTTAACTATAGTAAGTTGTTTTATAAAGATTTATTCTGCCAAACTTAGTGAAAATCTGACTTAAAGTACTTGGTAAATAATTATTATTATATGCTTTAACTTGCTATAACTCTGCTTTACAAATTTTATAAAGTAAAGTTACTTCCCTACTTTATAAATCATCATGACTGTGGAACCAGTGGGCGGTTAGAAAATTTTACTACTAACAGAGATACAAAAGTGGGCGGTAGGTATATAAAGGTTGACTAGCCCTGCTTTAGATGAACCTCTGTTAAATAGTACATACTTGTGTTTTGATCTTCTGATCCAGATCAACAGTCTTTGTATTTGCCTCTTAATTGGATATTTGCCCTTAATATAATGTTATAAATTTGGGTTAAAGTCTACCAAGGAGATTTTATTCTACTTGTTCTAGATTCCTTTTTCTTTCCTTTTCTGCCTCCTTTTGTGCTCTCTCTAACATTGACAAGTGCCTCCATGGATTGAGAAACTCCCCAAACTGGACTATCTCTGAGTCTTCATTCACCCTGAGATTCTGGAGCAGTAACTCTTCATTTTCTTGTTGGCTTTGCAATGCCTCCAAATGTGCCATCTTATATCTTGTTAAACTCTTCAGTCTCACTTAGGGAGGGAGGATAAAGAGGGGGCACTTTGATGATATGATTAAATGTCCATTACCAAAAGTGAAAGTCAAGTTAGTGAGTTCAATTTTACTGTTGAACTTGATGATGATTAGTCATTCACCAAATTTATGTAATATTTGAAATTCATCTTTGATATTCTAATCTATATCGTACATCTGTATTACAACCATGTTGAGATGGAGTCTTCTCTCCATACTTGCTTTCACTTAATGATTAAAACAGGAGTAAGTTAGCAGTTACTTATACTTGGGGCGACTATACCATCCAGTGTCCTTAGGAAAATGCTGATTTACATGATTTTTTCTAACTTGGGTTTATCATGGAAATATGTCCTACTATGGACAATAAATTACATCATCATTCACAGAAAGTAGCTATTATTACTGTGGAAATTTAAATTTTAGTAAATAATTCATGAATGTTGTAATCTTCAAGCTATGAATGAATGGCTCTCTAAAACAAGAATCTCAACTATTGCAATAGGCAAAATGAGCATTCCTTAAGCATAAAACATTTCAGAAAGTCAAGTTGGATCAAATTGCTAGTAAATTTTTAAGGCTGGATATAAGGAAAGGTTCATAGGTAGAGCACTGTAGTGATTTCTTTAACTTCTCCATCATACACATGAGACATGGACAGTACAATGTGAAAAACTCTAATATTTTTAGTTAGTATAGTAATCCAAAGTCATAAACTCTGATAATCTAATTAAAGCCATGGCATACACTATGATCTTTGAGATAAAAGATTTGTTATAACAAAAAATTTAACAAAATCTAAATCTACTTTTAAACACTAATAATCTCAAGTATAGGATTCATTTTTCTGGATTTTTGTTATTTATATTATATTATAATGAAAAATTCAATTATGATGAAAAATTTCTAATTTTTACTCAAATTTAAAAATAAAAATTACCTGTAAATTTCAGTTTTCCCTAATTATTTTTACCATGAATAATTGGATAAATAGTTGGATAAGAAGTAATATATCTTATAGATATTCAATGTTTATCTACTGATGATGATGATGAAGAAAATGATGAATTTAAGAATCAGGCAGGTAGTAGTTACAAAAAATGCTTAAGAATAAGGGGTTAAGAACATCATCCAGCCAAGGGCTCATCCTGTTTGGCTATGTATTAACTGTGTAGTCCTGTTATTTCACTGCAAAAACAAAACGCCTTATCACACTACTGTAAAGGTTAAATGCGGTAATGCCTGTAGTAAAAATACAATAAATAGTAAATCTTAAACACTTTCAGACAGTACTTTGAAATACTTTCAAAAATGTAAGTTTATCCTTAAGGTTATTCTCATTATTCCATTGTTATTATAAAATATTAACTCTAATTATATAAGGCATTAATTATGCATATATTTCTGGCTCTCTGATTACTATGATTGCCCTTTCGAAAGCTATGTATTTCCTGTGCAAAGTATGCTTTATTTTCAAAGGTTAGACTAGAGTCACAATAAATTATAAAAATGGTATTTTATGCACATAAGGTCTAACACAATTTTTTTAATTTCCTATAAGCAAAAATTTACATATAACACATTGTATTTGAAATGTAATGAGATTTAAGAAATCACTTAGGTTTTATTTGTTATTACATAAATAGGAATTATTGGCCTCTGCTAATTGCATAATATCTATAAATGCTTTCAGCATGGTGTTTTGTGATTTAGTAAGAACATTAATGGTGTATTAGTAATAGCAAAACGAGCAAGGGTAGCTTAGTGTTCAATAAAATAGTCCTTTAATGATGCACCAACTACTCCAAGCTAATCTCATCTTAAATTGCTACAGGCAAACAAACACAAAAAACTTAAAGTGAAAAAATGTCCCACAAATCCAGTACATAGACCCCAGCTTAACATCCCTCCCCCTAAAGTTACCAAAACATTTAACCATAAACAGATACCTTTTTGTGAGAATTGTACCAGAGAATACAGAAATACTAGTTGAGTGAGTAGCAACAATTGCAATGGCCAGAAAAAGATATGCCTCGTTCATTTTGTAGCTCTGATAAGTTCTCAGGAAATGTTGCTAAAAATCCAATGTCTGGTGGCTATAAATGGAACTAGTTCTGCTCTTGCAGGATAAATCCGGGGAAAATGCCTTTGCGTTGGATTAATATCACAGCTTCTATCTGGCCCATCTGTGATAGGTAACGAATGAATCAGATCCTGTAACCATTACAGCCACAGGATCCATTTATTCCATCTCTATGCTTTCTGTCTAGAATGTATTTTTGTAGCTAAACCAAAAGGAAATTCTTGCAGACAGACCAACATTCAAAGGACTTGTACTTTCTCTTTATAGCCTTCATTTAAATATGAATGGAGGTAGTAAAGGAAGCCTTGTGATATCTCTACATTAGTGTTTATTGAATCAGACTGACTACTGTGGAAAAATAATGTTCATGCTTAAATTCGGAGAAAGCTGGCCCATTCATGAGCCTATTCAAAAATTTGCTTGATTGATGTATTTTACTTAACAAGTACATATAACGCATTTGTCCAGAAACTTTTAAGTACTTTACAAATATTAACTTGTTTAATTCATATAAGGAAATTGTGTAGTAGGTATATTATATCAATCTCACAAACGTGCAAACTGAGAAGCATAGATGTAAAGTAACTGATGAAGGCTATCAGCTAATAAGTGGCACAGTCAGGACATGAACGCAAGCAAGTATTCTGACTCTGGAGATGGGCTTCTTAATTATTACATCATCTTGAATATATTCTCAACAAACACAGCAGCCATTATTTACTGAGGCAAATGGGACTCATTATGATGATGGATGGATGAATGGATGGATGGATGGATGGATGGATGGATGGATGGATGGATGGATGGATGAAGGAACTGAGGGATAGAGGAATGGATGGATGCTCTGGCAGTGTGTAGCTATTGAGAGTGATTCAAGTAAAGCTAACAGAACTTTCAGAGTCATTTTGGAGTCTTCAGCAATTTAGGATTTTTTTCCTTGAAAAAGTCTTGTTAAATTAAACATAGATTATTACTCTCCTCCCATAAAACAAGAATTTCTTACTTACACATTAGGCTAAATAGCTAGGCACAGTTTCAAAAAAAAATTTTATGACTGCAGTTCTTAGCTTTGATTTATGTGGTATGACTAAAGACTGAGATTTTCTTTGATGTAATAACAGGTTTTTCTTATAAAAATGTATCCTGTAGGCATAGATGGTTTAGAATGACAAATTTCTTAACTACTTGAATGTTGTATTGATACATATTGTAAAAGAGATATGTAATGTGAAGAGGTAGATCATAAAACTGATGTCAAAACTTCCACGGTAGATGAGGTAAGAAAGTATATTTGTTATCTGAAGTAGTATCGCCATTTAGCGGAACAATTTGTGACTCCATTTGTCTATGGTTATCTAGTTTCTCACACAGTGGCTGGCATCAAATTCATGTTTAATAAATGCTTATCAAGTTGATAATTCAGATATGATTTTGTTCTAATATGTCCTTTCACAGGTACAACATAGAGAGTAAAAAAATTCTCCAAATTTTTCACATATAATTCCAAAATTACATCCCCCAAAAACATCCCCTAGACTGGTGGAAACACTTTACTTTGGGAATCAGCTGAACTTGAATGGCTGTATCCAGATAGTTTTGGTCAAGAATGATGGTGAGATGTTTTGCTTCAGGGCTGATAATATAATCGCTACTGCTAAACCCTCCAGTTATCTTTCGTTTTATCCTGGCCACCAACAATATAGAGGGGGGGTGTCAAAAGTAGGTTTACAGGTGTGAGTACATAAAACACAGAGTTTATTCTTGTATTATTATTTTCATAACCTGCATGTCTTTTTCCATACAAATAACTATAAAGCAACTTTTGCCCACCCTGTATACCAGATCATGTCTGCATTGCAGCCTTGGTTCTAGAATGAGAAAGACCTAGAATTGACAGCCACCTATGGTGTCAATATAGTCTGAGTAGGACAGAAACCTTTGTTTAAACTACTGAGATTAGAAGATTGTTTTTCTTGTTTGTTTGTTTGTTTTAAATATTTGTTTAACCCAGTCTAATGTAAAGTCCATCCCATTAGATCGTGAATGAGAACTTCTCCAGGGCAGACATTATTACTCATTTATGTGTCCTCAGGGTTTAGCACACAGCCCACATATAGTAGTAGTTGTTGAATATGATTTTAATAACTAAAAAGAATACAGTTTTATTTGTTTCAGAACATCATCAAAATGATGTACAATACCTAAAATCTTAGGAAACAGTCTAGAAACAGCATTGGAAATTCCCATAATTCACAAAAAATGCAAATCAAAATGTTTCATTTAGAAACCTGATCAAAAGGGGTTATTATGTTGGAGCCTACAATGGAGGCACTGAATTGCAATTATAGATAAATATTGTACAGACCTTCCAGGAAGCACAAACAACAGTGCAGCTGAAAGTCCTAGAGAAAAAATTATTCAAAGCACTTACAGTATAAGTCTAGTCTTTATAAATTACTGTTTTACTTTTTAATTTTGGTACAATGGGTATAACTCTGCATTCCTATGCCTAATTCAAGAGTACCTTGTTTTATCAGATACATACGACTTTTTCCCTTGTTTTCATCTCAGTACAAGAAGTACTTCCCTATGGATGCACATAATGGATGGGTGATGATAGATAAAATGGCTACTCAGCTGCCATCTTAAGAACAATGCAGGTCTGGAGGAGGAAGACAGACTGGCTTACTTAGAACCCCACCCAAATCCCCCCTTGCAGCTGTTTGAGTCAGGGTACAACCAGATTTTGAGGAGCTGTGGAGCCACTCCAGTCCACAAACAGAGGAAACTGTCTTACACTAGCAGATGCAGCAATGTCAGCCGCTTTAGCCCCAGGCCCTTGATTATTTTATGTAACCCCTGCCCTACCCCTCCCTCCAGACTGACAACCTTTGTTGGCCTCAGCCTGCTTGCACCCAGGCACTTTTAAAATAAATTTTCCTTTTGGAACACACTAGCCTTCTGTTTTTTAGTTAGGCCTTTTAGATGGATCCTGATGGATGGCATTCTTCCTACAATGGAAGCTACCAATTCCTCATAGAATACCCTGTAAAGCTGCTACTAGTCCTTTTTTTGAAAAGTATAATTTATGTACAATATCATATTAGTTTTGGTATACAATATAGTGGTACTACTTTTATATACCTTACAATGTGATCACTACAATAAGTCTAGTAACCATCTGTCACCATTTGTATCCCTGTGGCTTATACAGAAATATAATACCTCTTACTCTACTTCACCTTTTCAGTCATCCCTCCATCCCTGTCCCTCTGGCAACCATCAGTTCTCTGAATTTGAGTTTGTTTCTGTTTTATTTTGTTTTAGATTATATATAAGTAAAATCATGTGGTATTTCAGTCTTATTTCACTTAGAACAATATACTTTATGTCCATTCATTTTGTCACAAATGAAAAAAATTCATTCTTTGTTATGGCTGAATAATATTCCATTGTGTATATGTGTATGTGTGTATATATCTTCTTTATTCATTCAACAATTGATGAACACCTAGGTTATTTCTATATCACTGCTATTGTAAATAATGTTGCAGTGAACATTAGAGTGCATTTATCTTTTCAAATTAATGTTTTTGTTTTCTTCGGATAAATACCCAATATTGGAATTGCTGGATTATATCATAATTATTTGATTAATTTTTCAAGAAATCTCCATACTGTTTTCTATAGTGGCTGCACCAATTTATAATTCCATTTTCCACATCTTTGCCAATGCTTGTTATTTGTTGACTTCTTGATATTAGCCATTTTGACAATTGTGATGCGATATCTCATTGTGGTTTTGATTTGCATTCCACTGCTGAATAATGTAGTTGATCATCTATTTAAATGTTTTGTATGTCATCTTTGGAGAAATGTCTGTTCTTCTGTTCCATTTTTAATATTTGGTTTTAGATGTTGACTTATATGGGTTCCTTATATATTTTGGATATTAACCCTTTATCAGATATGCCATTTGTAAATATATTCTCCTATTCCATTGGCAGTCATTTTGTGTTCTTGATGGTTTCCTTTGCTGTGCAAAAATGATTTTGTACAGCAAATCAAAAATGAGTTTGGTGTAGAACCATTTGATAATTTTTTTAACCCTTACTCAGGAAGACATATCTAAAAATATATTGCTAAGATTGATGTCAAAAAGTTTGCTGCTGCCCTGGCCGGTTGGCTCAGCAGTAGAGTGTCAGCCTAGCGTGCGGAGGACCCGGGTTCGATTCCCGGCCAGGGCACACAGGAGAAGCGCCCATTTGCTTCTCCACCCCTCCGCGGCACTTTCCTCTCTGTCTCTCTCTTCCCCTCCCGCAGCCAAGGCTCCATTGGAGCAAAGATGGTCCGGGTGCTGGGGATGGCTCTGTGGCCTCTGCCTCAGGCGCTAGAGTGGCTCTGGTCGCAACATGGCGACTCCCAGGATGGGCAGAGCATCGCCCCCTGGTGGGCAGAGCTTCGCCCCTGGTGGGCATGCCGGGTGGATCCCGGTCGGGCGCATGCAGGAGTCTGTCTGACTGTCTCTCCCTGTTTCCAGCTTCAGAAAAATGGGAAAAAAAAAAAAGTTTGCTGCCTATGTTTTCTTCTAGTTTTATGATTTCAGGCCTTACATTTAAGTCTTTACTCTACTATGAGTTTATTTTTTATATGGTATAAGAAAGTAGTCCAGATTTATTTTTTGCATGTATCGATACAGTTTTCCCAGCACCATTATCAAAGAGACTGTCATTTCTTCATTGTATATTCTTGTCTCCTTTGTCAGAGATTAATTGACTGTGTAAGCATGGGTTTATTTTTGCATCCTCAATTCTGTTTCATTGATCGATTTGTCTGTTTCTGTGCCAATACCACACTGTTTTGATTATTATAACTTTGGAATCCATTTGAAATTGGGAGCATAATGCCTCCAATTTGTTCCTCTTTCTTAAGATTGTTTTGGCAATTTGGGTCATTTGTGTTTCCATATACACTTTAGAATTATTTGTTGTGGTTCTGTAAAAAATGTCATTGCTATTTTTATAAGGATTCTGAAATCTGTAGATTGCTTTTGGGTAGTATGGTCATTTTAATGATATTAACCTTTCCAGTACATGAGCATGAGCTAGCCTTCCATTTATTTATGTTCCCTTCATTTGATTACATCATTACCTTATAGTTTTCAGAGGGCTCAAAGTAATAAACTCTTTTAGGTTTTACTTTTCCTGAAAACTCTTTAGCTCCCCTTAAATTCCGAATGATAACCCAGCTGGATACAGTATTCTAGGTTGTAAGTTCTTTTCTTTCATCACTTTGCATATATCCTGCTACTCCCTTCTGGCCTGCAAAGTTTCTGTTGTGAAATCAGTTGAAAGCCTTATGTGGTTTTCCTTCATATGACTTGTTGTTTCCTGTTTCTGCCTTCAAGAATCTGTCTTTAATTTTTGCTGTTTTAATTACAGTACAGTATGCCTTGGTGTGGGCCTCCTTATGATCATCTTGTCAGAATTCCCTGTGCTTCCTGGACCTGGATGTCTGTTTCCTTCCCCAGGCAATAAAAGTTTTAAGCCATTAATTTTTCAAATACTTTTTCTGCCCCTTTATCTCTCTCTTCATCTATTGGGATTCTTAAAGCAAATGTTATGCTCTTGATATTGTACCAGAAGTCCCTTGTTTGTTTCTTTGTTTGTTTAATTATTTTTTCTTTTTACTGTTCTGATTGGATGAGTTCCACTATTCTGTATTTCAGGTCACTATTTCATTTTTCTGTATTTTCTAAGCTGATGTTAATTCCCTCTAGTGTATTTTTTTCCTGTTTCAGTTATTGTATTCTTCAACTCTGGTTGGTTTTTAATTATATTTTCTAACTCTTTGTTGAAGTTCTTACTGAGTTTCTTTTTTATTCTACAAAGTTCAGTGAGCATCGTTATGATTTGCTACTTTGGATTATTTTTCAAGCAAATTACTTATCTCTGTTTCACTAGAGTGCTTTCCTGTTTATTTTCTTTTTCTTTTATTTGGAACATAGTCCTCTACTGTATCCTTTTGTTTAATTTTCTGTATGTGTTTCTATGAATTATGAACCAGTGGCATCTCCAATCTTGAAGGAGTTTTCTTGTGTAGGAGTGACCTCTGCATAGACTGGCTGTACTGGGTGGTTCTGGCAGGCCACTGGGAGCTGAAGTAGGTATGTGTGGTACCGGGAGTGCCTGGTAAGCTATGACCAGGCATTCAGTAGATAATGACTGGGGCAATCCATGTCTTCAGGGCATCCTGGGGAGTGTGTGAGTTAGCCAGGATTGAAGTGGCTCCTTGCTGAAGAGGCCGGTGGCACTGGGCTCCAGAAGTGACCTAAGAGGTCACTGGCTGGGGATGCAGTGGACATTGGTTAAGATGGCTTGGGGCACACTGTGGAGGTCTTGCAGTGTGGCTAGAGAACCTGGACTGAGCTCCTAGATACTGTAATATCTTGGTGGAGGGAGCATTTAAAAAATGGTACTCACTAGCACGTACAATCCCAAAGAGTTCCCATAGATACCAGAGGGTGTTCACATTATTTGGTGGATGTGTTAGGGTTAATTAAATAGATTTTTATCACAGAGAGTATAGGTGCTTTTTAAATCATTGTTTCATCACTGTGCCCTGGAGAAGGCAAGTCTGTCCATCACAGCCCTTCTGTGGTCCTGTTGGGGTGGAGTACCTAGAGTTATTGGATCTTCATCTCTTCTACCTTCTCTATGTGGTCCTTCTCTTACTTGTTGTACAGAAGCTGTTCAATAAGCTCTCAGTTGTAATTCAAGTAAAATTACTTTATCCTTAGATGTATATTCAGTGTGTTCATGGGAGGACATGAGATCAGGGCTTTGCTATTTATCATCTTGGACTCTTCTTCTACTACCAGTCTTTCATCTGGCTTCTAATTGTAGGAATACCTTGGCTTATTTTGATGGATTGAGTTTTATGATCTTTGTCATTGTAAATGGAAGATTAATAAACATGCACATATCCAATTTTGAGCATTCAGCACTTCTAAGTAGTCATAACATTTAAAGAACATTTGATGGTCATGTCCATATTATTCAAAACTTTCTAAGAAAATGTTGGGGAACATATAATTATATTGTAAAGTTTACATGGCACTTAGAGTTTTTATACTTCTTAAGAAACAATATATTTAATTGGAAAGAGTATAAACTTTGTCATCAGACAGATTTGTATTAGACATCTGCCACTTACTAACTAGCTTTGTGAAAATTACTTATACTTTTTGAGCCTCTTTTTCTCATCTGTACTAAAGAATAATAAAACCTAAAATACCAGTTATAGTAACTCTTAGTCCATATAGCACCGCACCTGGCAAAAGTTGTCATTAAACAAAACTAAGTTATTAGTATTATCAAAATTATTACTATTACTATCTTTACCTTCTATCTAGTTTTGGATATTGTTGAAAATATTAAAATATCCAAGTGAATTAGTCAGGGTTCTCCAGAGAAATAGAACCAATAGAACAGGGCCTTCAACTAACAGGATGAGGTCCACCCACATTATGGAGGGCAATCTGCTTTATGCAGAGTCCACTGGTTTAAGTGTAAATCTCATCCAAAAAATACCCTCACAAAAACATCCAGCATGATGTTTGACCAAATATTTAGATGTGGCCCAGCCAGGTTGACACATCACATCAGGTAATACTTTGCTCTTGACTTTCTAAACATTTAATTTCTATACTTTATTGCCTGTGAATAAACAAGGTTATTTGACAATTGAGCAATACGTACAATATTTCTTGATCATCTTACTAGTAGAGCTTGAAAGCAACACATTCTCATTGTGACCCTTCCTCTTATAAGACCTATAAAGAGGTAACTGGCATCTGCATTTTGAACAGGAATTAATTTTCATGTGTTGTTTATGGAACTTTCATTTTATAGTAGATAAGAAGGGAAATGAAGGCAACTGTCCTTGAGAATCAAGTATTCTTATTCCAAACTAAAATATATATAAAATCATAAAAGGGAAAAAGAAAAAAAATTGTTCATAAGTCATCAGTAAGATTCAATTTGAGTGGCACACTTTATTACACATAAGCACAGGATGGTAGCATCACTAATATTCTATCCTATCAGCAAAATTCACCCAGTAGTACTGTGAAAGAGCTGAGCATACTATGTAAGCATTTGGTGTACATG
The DNA here is from genome assembly GCF_036850995.1 of Saccopteryx leptura. Lineage (NCBI taxonomy): Eukaryota > Metazoa > Chordata > Mammalia > Chiroptera > Emballonuridae > Saccopteryx > Saccopteryx leptura. The sequence goes on along the minus strand of NC_089504.1, from coordinate 173,433,079 downwards.
TGTGGGGATGAAGCTGAGAGAACTGCAGTACAGAAAAAATGAGAGTATGATATTAGGTTGAAAAGGTCTTGTGGGATCTTGACAAGTTGGGTAGCAATCACTAGTGGCCGGCCATGTTGGGTGAAATGGAGAATTAAATATTACTTGCTCTATCCTGACAATATTTCTGTGTCTCTGTAATTTCAGTAACCTCAGAAAGGCTAAGTCCTTAGTGAGAGGTTACTGGTGCTACCAGAAATACTTCTACCCTTAGGTACCACTAAAAATACTTCCGCCCTAGATTTTTTTAGTCCACTGGTATGAACACTTCTCTTTCATGTTATGAGTGTGTATCTTTATCTTTGGTAACATATAGTGTGTGATCCAATTTCACTGAATAGTGCCTCCTTAGACCATTACATAGGTAAAATATAAATATGTCAAAAGTTACTTTCAATAGCTTTTATCAGAAACTTTACTCACATGGCCTGACCAAGCGGTAGCGAGTGGATAGAGTATTGAACTGGGACACAGAGGATCCAGGTTTGAAACCTCAAGGTCACCAGCTTGAGCGTGGGCTCATCTGGTTTGAGCATGGCTTGAGCAAGGAGTCACTTAGTCTGCTGTAGCCCCCCGGTCAAGGCACATGTGAGAGAGCAATCAATGAACAACTAAGGTGATGCAACAAAGATTTGATGCTTCTCATCTCTGTCCCTTCCTTTCTGTCTGTCCATATCTGTCCCTCTCTCTGTCTCTGTCACACACACACAAAAAGGAAACTTTACTCACATGAAATTTCTTTACAACTGATATAAGAAATCCCCAAAGTTATAATGTGGAAGCAGCTATTGCACATCTTTATTATATATGTAGGGTTGCTCTCAACAAGTTGATCTCATTTGTGAAATTTAATCTCAAACAATGGTTGAATGGCCAGAGACCTGACTTTAGTAATCTCAGCAATTGATCACATGTTAAAATTGAAGTTGGAGGTTGTGATTTCCAATCATGATACCTGTTTGAATTTTTCTGACTGTCAGCCAAAGTTTCTCTTAAGAATATTTGATTTTATTTCTTACAAGATAGGATAAAAGCTTCTCAGTATATAAATCCTAGAAACATGCTGACCATATCAACTCTCCCCACAATTCCTCAAATATCCCTTTCAAGAATAGGGTATTTTAAAGTTACAAAGCAGAGATTGCATGCAATTATTTGCAAACATCCTTTGAAAATGAATTTGCACTGCTCTCCCTGGTATAACGTAGTCTGTGTCTCTATCTCTCACCCTAGTTTTCTTTTAACAATACTGGAAAGAGAATAGGAGATGCAAGGTAAAGGTAAAATATGTTTGCTACCAGAAGGGAATAAGCAATAAAAGATAAAGGTAAATAGTCAGAAGTAAGCAGCACCTCAACAAAACAGTTCTTTATTGACTTTGGGCTAATCCCACCATAAGTCATGGGATGCCAACACTGCTACTTAATAGGAGCAAAACACAATAATACGGAGCCACAAGAGGTAAAGGTACATTCAACAGCTAAATAACTCTCATTTTTAATAAATTCAATATTAACTATTTTAATGTTTAATGGAGTTCCCTGGCTTAGTATAAACTATAAAAATTTTTATTTCTTTTTTTAATTTGGCAATTAAACTTTTATATCTTAGATCACATTTCAATTCAATGGCTGGTTTTGCTGTAAGTAATATATGGTAAAGATTTTGGGGGTTCTATAAACGTCACACATTAATAAATATATGCAATGTTATAAGGTTCCAGTATTCTCATTTGCTGCTGGTAATCTTAAATTATTTTTACTTTACAGTTATTACTATGGCCCTGTACACAAAATTTCTTCCCTCTTCTCTCCTCTCTTCTCTCACAAATTTAATCTTCGGGAGAGAAATGTTAAATGGTTAAAAAGTTTAACCTAAAGTATTTATCGAGAGTTGCATTTTTCTCTATGAATAGTTAGTTCATCATTAGGAAACTAGTCTAGTTGAGAAATTATTTTATTGGATATTTGTTTTCTTATGGTAGTACAATATCAGATAAAAAGTGAAAAACAATTCAGTTGAATCTTGACATCACAGAACATCATACTTTGTCACTATATACTGGAGAAAAATTATTGAATTTCCTTTGAAAAGCATCAAATCTTCTATTCATGAGTTTTAGGAGGATGAAGGGTTATGTAATATTAAACTGTTAATGTTGTCCTCATGGTATCTGAGCAAACCTCTGTGCTACCACACATGCGCATGGTAATGATTTACTGACTTTCTATCCATTAACTGTGAGCTCTTGAACAATAAAGTGTCATGAATTTTCAAAATCTGAATCCCTGAAGTCTACTTCATTATCAGGCATTTAAATGAATAGCAGATCTTCAATTTCTCTGTATAGAGAGAATGAACAAATAAATGGACAAGATTCCCTTGAACAGAATTGTTAATTCTGTTAAATAGATTTATATTTATTCTTATTTTTAAAATGTTTTCAACACTGCATTCTATGTTAAATAGATGCTTAGTCTACAGTGTTATAAGAATCTGATAATAGTGAATATCATGCTAACTAATCATGAACATCCACTGTCTTGAAAATATCCTGTTCAGAAAGAGGCTAAGAAGCCACATAATCTGTTTATAGTTTCCATATTTTCGTATCAATTGACAGACCCGGCTCCCTAGAACTTGTTCTGTTTTCTTAGATGCTGGTCTCTCTTGGTTTTCCCATCTCTCTGTCCACACTGCATGTTCCTTAGTCGATATTGGCTGTTAAAATGTCTTTGATTCTCCCTTTTAATACATTCCTTCTGAGAAAGCCTTCTCAATTATTTCAACACCATCTAGGGGAAAACTATTCTCAGGCTTCTATCTTGATCTCTAGGGCAACATATCAAACTATTTATTTCATATCCACATCAGTTAATAAATACCACCAAACAGGTCAAGCCAGAAATATTAATCTTTCTGGAATTTTTTCTTTCATTCAGTTTTCATATTTAATTACCAAGCCCTATTTGATTCTACCTCCTAGCCTTCCACACCTCCATTAAATCACTTTCCTGAGTTCAGGCCCCTCATCTTATACTTCCCTAAATTCTCAGCAATTGACACATTGTATCCAAATATACTTTCTAAAGTACAAATCAGACCCTTCTCTTCTATTTAGGATTCTTCAATTTTCTACCATTGCTTAGCAAATAACATCCAAATATTTTAGCTTGGCATTTAAAGGGTTATCATGATATAAGCTCAGCCCACCATGAATGCCCTTCCAGGAATTCCCCATCAACCCAGCTCCCTCATACAGATGAAGCTGCCCCATGAATAAGCCATGATCTAGTACACTTCCATGCCTTTACATAGGCTGTTCTGTTGGGGGAGGGGTTGTTATGTGTGTGGTAAAGTGCACTAGTCAACTCTGAATGTCTGCACATCCTTTAAGACATAGATTAATGATGTCCAGAGGTGAAAAACTTACTATTTTCCAAGGCATCCCATTCAACACCATCTAGAGCTGAGAAGAAGAGATATAAAATTCAGCTTTAACTGTATTCCTATAGCCACTCAGAATAAGTCAAATTTTTTCTTTTCCATGATATGTCTTCAAATAATCTAAAACATGATCTAAAACATGTTATCCTAGGGCTTCTATTATCTGAGGTAAATATCCACAAAGTCCTTTACATAAGCCTCCTTTCATCCAGCCCCCTCAGAGCTAATGTCCAGAAATGTGTTGGGTACTCCAGCTAAGGTCGACTGTTCTGGAGTGCACTCATCTCTGTGTTTGTATTAGTTATACCTCACCACTAGCTCTCCAGTATTCAGTGGTGGATTACCCAGCACGGAGCTGGGATTCCCTCTCATCCTAGACAGAGTTGGGAATTAGACCACAGGTCTGTTTCCTCCATGATCTCAACACAAATCATAAAGCATTTAGAATTCTGAGCTTGTGGGGAAATTTTATTTTGTTTCTCAACTCTGCACTCAAAAGAAAATAAAATTGGATTGCAACTCACTCATTAAGGGATTTAAATTGCACAGGAACTGTGTGTGGAGTAGAGGAGGGAAAGAGCCATGATGGAAGGCACACAAAGAGATCACTGTGTTTCAAACAGCAGGGCTGCCACCCAACATAGAAAGAGGAGTAGGCATGGAAGCCCCACTAGCGAGGTTCTTTGAACTTCCTGTTCCATTCTTTAAGTCCAATGAGGTGCTATTCCTCTTTTATTAAGGCTCCAAAAACAGATGGAAGTGCTGCCTCTCCCAGGAACACTTACTCTAAATAAATATGGAGTGCTTCAACATTAAAAATAAATCCCTGACAAAATTTTAACCCTCAGACCTTAAGGAAGAGGGATATTGTTCTCAGATGTTCATCCACAGGAGATAAACAGTAGCCTAAAGATGTACCTTATTGTTGCCAATGAAATCCTATGATGCCCAAACTAAACTGTTACAATATGTGAACATTCACCATTAATATATATATTAGAAGCATAATATTCAGAGTAACACCAATAAATAAACACCTGGATCAAATACTACACAAGCATTTAAATGTTACTGGAACTTCCAAACACTTCTATATTGCTTATCAATATAGGCCAAGTCTTAGAAATACAGCCCTGATGATACATTTTTTAAAAAGTCTTTGCATGAATATCCAATAATTTTAAGCAAATACCAACGAAAACAGTTTGGGTTCTATTGTATAATACATAGTTAATAAGGTAAGCAGCTGTTAAATTTAAAATACCCAGTTTAAAGAGTTACTTTTGCTAGTGCTACTTCCTGGACACCTAACATAATGTCCTACGTACCTTTGGACTCAATATCTACTTGAGGGTAAAAATATCTTCAACTTACTAATTCATTTCTGTTCACATCTCTTTATAACCTACTTATTATTATAGTAATTATACAGTTATTTCATTGCTTTCTCTTCAAATGTCCACATCATTTCAGATTTTGAGTCTTTTCTAATATGAATTTCATTCAAGGGCTGCATTTCTTGTTACCATAGTAAAAAAGAAAAAATTACCTACTTTTCATCATTAACATCAAATTCAAGATGTTATACCATATTTAAGCTTCCATTAAGCCCAATGACCTAGAATTAGTGGACATTAACATAAAACATACAACATGCTATTCCCACAGTTAGCCCCAGCTCATCTAATGGCAACTTCCTCCTTCTATTTCCTCAGGGCAGACATTTAAGTCAGTTGTCAAATGCCCCATATTACCTTTCTGACCTAAGCTCAGCCACTTGCTTTGTTCACTCCAGCCACACTAGCATCACTGCTATCCCTTGAATATCATATTCCCGGGCATCTCCCATCTCAGGCACTTTTACTATTCCTCCCTTCACCTGTCCTCCAGAGAGCCCTGTGGCTCCTCCCCTCATCTCTGTCAAGCCCTAAATTAATTTGCAAGCTTCCTTGCTCAGAACTCCCCCCTTTCCCTTCCCAGCTTTACTTTTTCCCATAGCATCTACCGCCACTGGTCATACAATTATTTTTTGTCTCTCCCTGTTTGGTAGGTAGAATTCTAAAGATATACTCCCAGATATATGTCCCCTGTTCAAACAAACACTAATCTAAGCACTGCTGTGAAGGTACTGTGTAATGTAATTACAGTTGTTAATCAGCTGACCTTAAAATAGGGAGATCATCCTATATGATCTGGGTGGAACCAATGTAATCACCTGAGCCCTTAAAAGTAGAAGAGTAAGGCAGAGGAGAGATGGGGAATGGGCCATCAGAGAGATTCAAAGTGTGAGAAAGACTCAACATGCCATGGCTGGTTCGGAGATGGAGGGGGCAACGTGACAAAGCAGGCAGGCGTTCTGAAGAAGGGAGAGTCTGCCCCAGAGGACAGCCACTGGGGGAGTAGGAACCTCATTCCCACATTCAACAGGGAACCTAATCCTGCCAATCACCTGAGGGAAACTGAAAGCAGATTCACCCCCTGCCACCTCCCCACACACACACAGACCCTTGAGTTCAGACACGTGAAATACAGAGCAGAGAAATAGCTGGCTGTGCCTGTATGTCTGACCTACAGATCAGAAATAATTTTAAGTCACTAAATTTGTGCTAAGTCACTAAAGTCACAGCAACAGAAAACTGATACACCCTCTCAGAATACAGCCTTATCAGGACAGGGGCTCTTATCTGTTTCTATGCGCTGAGCTCAAGAACCTGAGCTAGCAGCTGGCGATCATAAACACTCAGACACGTGCGGAATTAACATATGTATTTATATATAGGACATACATTCTTTTACATGAAATCTATGCTTTACAAGATCTTATGACATTTTTGCTCCAAAATATTTAATTAACATTAAAATGTAAAAGGTAAGTTGATTTAAAAACTGTCTATTCTGTACTTTGTAATTCTGCAAATTAGTGGTGTGCCATAGCGTGCATAGAACAGACACAGGAAGCGATCACATACCACTTCCTAAAGTAGTGATTTTCAAAGTGCATCTTGTAACATACTGGCAGGTCATAAAATCAATTTATAGGTTGAGATAGGAAAGATGGAAGGAAATAGAAACCAAACATCAGAACTTTAATTTTACTGTGGTGTGTATAACTGTCTGGAGATATATTTGTTGTCTGTATGCTAGATTACAACTTAAGATGTGCTTCTTACAATAGGTACCATACAAATAATTTGAAAATCAGAGTTCTAAAGGTCCAACATGCTCTGTGCTGTGGATTAGGGTGCAATTTAGGGCCTGACCTGAGGTGAGATAAAGACAAATGAATGGTGGAATGTCTCTGTTAAGAATGGCTTGTGAAGAAAAAAGTACACTATTCTAAGTTTATAATTAAATTTGTAAGGTTAGGAAGAACACTATGATTAAAGAAGTCACACCAATTGCACCACCTTAAAGTGAGGAAATGGACCTTCTGCCTCCTCCTATGTTCTTCCTTGGCCCTGAGCCTGAAATAGCAACTGTAAGCACCATCAACAGAGTACAGTCACTGAGTCTTGGTATACAATCAGGCAATATCTGGAAGAAGATGGCTTAGGCTTGAATCAGCAAATCATCATAGGACAGGGAAAGGACTAGAAACTCAGTGCTTATCTATCGTCTGAGATTAGCCAGTTTTTAGTGTCACATAGACTTAGCTGAGAAGGAAGTTAGAAATACTCTTAGCACATGGAACCAAAAAATGAATGTTGGTTAGAAGAACATAAAATTAAATCTAGCTGAACATCCTCATTTTTTCGGGCACAGATGAAGAAGATAAACTAAATGATTATGCTATCCCCACTGATCAAATATTGCTCTTGACATATTTACCAGTGATTCCAATGTGTATTGTAAGTGCACTGTATAAAGATGAAGATGAAGAGAATAACACAACTGTACACTTACTTATTCTTCCACTCATGGGCATACTGCTGAGGGGCAGAGATCATGCCATATATCTTTGTACTCTTGTTAGTGCTTATGGTGGCTAGGGAAATTAAATAAGATAATATCTGAAATATCAGAGTTCACAGCACCCTGTAAGAGCTATGTAAATGCTCTCATATTTGTTTTTGTAGCTTTGGTTTTAAAAAACGTTCATGCACAGGAACTTTTAATATCTTATTATTTTCATTGCATTATAGAACAAAATAAAAACATTTCATGTCCTTAAAATCCATTTATATTTGAACAGACATTCAAAAATTACAGAATTTGCTTAAGGCATTTTAAATAAATGAGACAAGATGAAAGAATTCTAACTAGTTAAAAATTACCCAGAAAAAAAAGAAAGAAAAAAAAAATTACCCAGAAAATTTTTCTTCAACATAGGAAAAGCAAAGAGACATAGGATTTATGATTCATAAAAACTATTGTTTTAATTTTAATTTTTGTTTATTTATTTTTTAGGTGAGAGGAGGGGAGATAGTGAGGAAGACTCCCGTATATGCCCTGAACTGGGATCCACCCAGCAACCCCTGCCTGGGGCCGATGCTCAAACCAACCGAGCTATCCTCAGTGCCTGGCACCACTCTGGAACAAATAGAGCCACTGGCTACTGGAGGGGAAGAGAGAGAAAAGGGGGAGTGGGAAGGAAAGGGAAGCAGATCATTGTTTCTCCCATGGACCCTGAACAGAATTGAACCCAAGACATCTGCACACTGAGCCAACACTCTATCCACTGAGCCACTAGCCAGGGCCCAAAAATAATATTTCTAATGAAGATATAAAATCTTATATAATATGAAGTTAAGTTCACTTTATTTTAAGTAAGAATCAGACATAAGAGTTGCACCACTGAAATTTAAAGTCCACGCCAATGGCCAAAGAGCTATAAATGCTAAAAGCAGAAGGTAACTTCCTTTAGGAGATGTTTCCCAAAAAATATCACATTAAAAGAAATGAATTACAGTCTGTTTTTCCTGAGGATTATAACAATGTTATCAAAGATTTCTTTTCTTTAAGTCTTCCAAGCTCCATAGCACCTTTCTCCCCTGCTTCTTCAATATTATATAATTAGCATGTAGATATGTGCTCTTTCCCACTTGAAAGACTCTTGCTTTATTAATGACTCTTTGAAAAGTTCTTTATTATTTATCTTTAAAGTAAGTTTGAAATCAAAAGGAATTTATGACTTTAATTTTATTTTCAACTTAGGAGTTTTTAAAAGTAATTCAATAGATGGCTAAGAATATCATAGAAGTTTCCACCTTTAAAGTGAGAAGAAATAGGGTTTGGGAAACAAACATTCATCCTCCTTTCTCTACAGATTACATGTTTGAGATTTTGAAAAACATGTTGCAAAATATTAATGTCTGTTGCCTTTTTTAGAAAATGGGTCAGAACAATAAGCTTCCTGAGTCCAGTGCAAAGACAGAAGGAGGATCTAACGCACATTTATAGTAGTAAGTACACTGTAAGTTCCAAATTAGTCTTAAATGAGGAGTTCACCCAGCCTCGGAACTGCAGTCAGCTCTCGAAGGTACCACATGTCTCTTCGGAAGCCAAGCAAACCTCATTGCTGTTTTTGGCTGAATGCTTTTTCTAACATTAGGTTTACCAGAGCACTCCAGACTGGATATGGGCAATTATAAGGTAGGGTATACGTTATTGCAAATTTTAATAATTTCTTGGGCCACTTTGCATGCAGTGATAAACCCATAAACCCAACATATCATGCATAAGAAACACAAATGCCTTTTAGCTGGGTCTGGTATACGTTATTGCAAATTTTAATAATTTCTTGGGCCACTTTGCATGCAGTGATAAACCCATAAACCCAACATATCATGCATAAGAAACACAAATGCCTTTTAGCTGGGTCTGGTCCCTGCTGAGTCTGTCCGCTGGCTATGTTATTTGTGGAGCTGGTTAAGTGGTTCTGTGGTGTGGCCTGAAGCCAGCCACCTGATGTGTTGACTTTCCAAATTCTGAGGAGGGGATCCAACTCAGGCCAAGTTAAGTTGCCATTTGTGCACAGCTTGGGGCCACCTGGTAGGAGCTACCAAGTGACCTACTGTTGGTTGCTGCTTGGAAGAGGCTGTGCTGTGAGCTGAGGATGGCTGCCACTTGTGCTGGGCCTGGGATACTTAGGTAGTCACCCTGTAGCTAGCCACCACTTGTGTTGGACTTGTGGCCACTTAGTTAAAGGTAAGTTCCAAGCCAACACTGGCTACAGCTTGTATCAGACTTGGGCTGCTTAGCAAGGGGTAGAGGATGCGCTGAGGTTGGTGGCTGCTTGTCTGGGGCTTGTGGACCTTTGAGAAGAGTCGGTAACATGCACCAAGTCAGGTTGTTCCCCTGCAAAAGCCACTGGAAGTAGCTTGAGCCAGCCATGTTAGTTGGGTGGAGCAGAGTCTCAAGGAGTTATTCTAGCAGGAGAACATAGTAGTCATGTTATGGAGAGTGCATATTTGGCACTTGAAGGGTTATTTGGGGGAGGGCTCAACCAAACAGCAATGGTGCCTTCTGGCGCTTTAGTCCCTCGAGAGAGCTGCCCCAATCCCTGCTCCCTCCAGTTCTTATCCTGAAGCTAGTCATTTCAGTTCCTCCCCACCTGTCACTGGCACGTTTTAAGCGAGTTCATGTGGTGACCCCTCAAGAGTAATGCCTGGGACTCTAGCAGCCCTCCGTCTTACTCAGATACAATCCCTGCTTATTTTCATAGCCAGTTGTTATGGGGATCCCAGTGTGAGGCTGGGACCCTGCGCTCACCATGGTGACCTCCACAGCTGAGATATCTCTCCCAGTTCTTAATTTCACACCATGGGCATAGTACCTGCTCATTCCATGTCTAATTGGGGCTTCTTCTTTATATCCTCAGTTTTGGGACTTCTGTTCACCTAGTCTCCAAGTGGTTCTCAATGATGACTGCTCTATAATTTAGTTGTAATTTTGATGTAGAGGAGGAAGCAAGCACAGCCTTTATTTACTCCACCATCTTGACTGGAAGTTCCTCAAAACTTTGCTTCTCTATCACCTCACGGGGTTTTTCCAGGTTGTTTTGTGAGCTAAACTAACATTCACAATTGTACATTTTTTTTGCCTGGGCATTTGGAATGCCACACTGTTCCTTTAGTCAAAAATGTCTAAGTGGCTTCATTTTCACTAGCAGTCCTTTTCTTGTAAACTAGAGAAAAGGACAATAATTTACTTTGACTGTACTTAAGAATCTCCTTCTTTCAAGCCCTCTTGTCTTCTCTTATATGTGATGGTTTTTCCTTTGTAAATGAGACTCTCAGAATTGGTAGAAATCTTAAAAGTAATTTAATCCAAACATCTATTGTTGCATGAAGCCTCTCTATAATATCTTCAGTGAGGTCCTCCATTATCAGCTGCACTTCAGGATAAAAGGAGTGAACAAAAAATTAGGAAGTGTAACCTACTACATGTGGCATAATACCTTATAACTAAAATAAACTAGAGGACCTAGATGTGGTCTTTGAGAACTCATGAGTTCTCAGTCTCTTCTCCATCTAGTTTCACATTATGAAATATCTGACCATTCAGAATATGACCCAAGAGGGAGGGAAGCAACACTTGTAAAACAATTTACTATGAGAATTTAGATCACATCATCTTAATCTAAACTTTTCATTTCAATGATCAAAAATGGTAATTGTTAAAGGTCTACCTCATAGGAAAATAACTATGGGCATCTTTTATGACCGACTTAATAAGGTAAATTATCTGATACAAAGTCCAGGTTAAAAGGTTAGGTCTGGAATGAGACTGAGTGGTTTGAACCTCGCTTCTGCATTAACTACCTAGACCAGTGGTCCCCAACCTTTGTTGGGCCATGGACCAGTTTAATGTCAGAAAATATTTTCATGGATCGGCCTTTAGGGTGGGATGGATAAATGCACAAAATAAAATTATGCAACCGGCGTAAAAACTGTGGTATTTTTAAATATAATTGTAGAACTTAGGAGACAAGCATCAAGAGTGAGTCTTAGATGGATGTAACAGAGGGAATCTGGTCATTTTTTAAAAATAAAACATCGTTCAGACTTAAATATAAATAGAACAGAAATAATGTAAGTTATTTATTCTTTCTCTGAGGACTGGTACCAAATGGCCCACGGACCGGTACTGGATCGCAGCCCGGGGGTTGGGGACCACTGACCTAGATGATGTTGGAAAGTCACTTAACATTTTGAAGTTTTGGTTTACTTATCTGCAAAAAGAAGACTATCTTTTTCACTGAGCTATTAAGAGGATTAAATGAGCTAATTCATGAAGCACTCTCTTCAGTATGTGACATATGTTTTAAGTATACAATAAACGTTAGCTTCTTCATGTTCACTAAAGTAATAAAAGCATGATATTATATATAGACAACTCACTATTATTTAAAATATTGTTTTAGAATCTCAAACCTTCAGTGAATTTCCACGAGTGTTATTTTGGACTAAGATTCATAGTATTAGGAAAAATATTTTCATGTTATAAATAGCTTATAAAGAAGTTTTATATAGCCAGAATGTTTTTAATAAATCAATATGAATTATACCATATGCTAAATAACTAAATAATATAGTAGTTTTAATAACTGATCATGTACTCTGTGGATTTTGGAAGAGTGTGCCAGAATCTAGTCAAGTTAGAGTCATGAATAAACTGACAAAAAGGTATTATTTATGATTTGGAAAATTGGTTACTTTTGTGTCTGAACACTCATTACTTGGTAGACTGACTGAATTATGTATATATCTGATGGGATTATAAAATAATCCTCTGGAATAAGTCCAAGAAAGGTTTTTAAAAATTGCTATTGTCAAACAATATAAATTAACTGGTATCTGGTTTTATGTTACTTTTTTTTTTTTTATAAAACATCCCCTTATACCATTATTCTGTTTTAGTACTCAAGTATTCAATTCTAATCAATTGCCAGAGCAAAAAAGCAAAACAAGACAGAACTTTCACTAGCTGATTCTACAAAGAAAAGAAAAGTCTGTCAAATGAAAATATCCATTCAGCTAATTAGGAAATTAAAGAATAATGTTTTCACTTTTCTCCCATTTTTCAGAAGTCAGTCATTGCAAGCTGAAATACCTCATTGCCTAAATATAATCTTTTAATATTGACTCCTAAAATATACCATGCCAACTTGAGCACTTAACAAATTATTTATGGTAAGATCAATTAAATAGGCCCATTTCAAGATTGACATTTTTATTAGAAAACTATCGATCCAGAAATCAGGGAGATCAAAATAATTACTTTCATAAAAATGAAAGAATCTTGATTGGCAAATTTTATTGAGTCATATATATAACAAAATCTTTTTTTTCTTTTTGAGAATCTATTCAGATTATTATCCATGAGAAGAAGAAGGGATTGAGGTCACCCCCAGCATTTTTAATATGCAGCCTTGTGGTGTTTCACATATCAGTATCTCATGAAGGAACAGCGTTTACTTGATAACATGAAAGTTGATGGCAATCTATAGATGTTATTCTCAATGAAGTTACCATGTGCTATGAAAAAGATGAATTAGGGAGAAAATGGGGAAAATATACTATGGAAAATTATATTCTCATTCAATAACCACAATTTAAAGATGTCACTGCACACTCTCCATGCTTTCTTAGTTCAGAGACATTTTGCTTTTCCAAGCTGGCTGTCCACTTACCCTAGTTGTTTTCACTTTATTCCCAGAGGAACAGCTCCATCCTTTCCGATCCGGAAGAACTTTACATTCCTCTCCCTCAAGACATGGCTGCATGTGACACCACCACTTCTGTTCCACTATTGAAGCTACAGGGTATACAAAAATTGATTCAATGTTTTCTATTCAGGTGCATTCATTCCCTGAGTGCATATTTAAAGAAAAACAAAGCCACTAATTTTTCCCACCACTGGACAGACTGGGTTGTGAGGCCTGCTTCCTTTTTTCTCTAAGATGGATAAATCTGCATTTTCTGAGAACAATTATTTTAATTTTAAATTTTACTTTATTGTTATAAAAACACTTTACATAAGATCTACCCTCTTAAGTTTTAAATGTACAATACTGTAGTGTGAACTATAAGCATGTTGTTGAAGGATTTTTCATGAAAACTAATATATTTGAAAGAAACTATGAGTATGTAGGCATGCACTGACTTACATAAACATAAAAAATAATATTTAACCAATTTAGAGTAGATATTATAAAATAAATGTTATATTTCCCACAGTAGGCTGAAAATCAAGAAGGCATTAGATTAAAGCAATTTTTTTTTTACTGTGGGCAGTAACCATCGTCACAAGAAATGATAACATGAACAATTAAATGATTTTTTATGGTAAAATCAATTAAATAATTCATATAAAGATTTATATCTTATTTTCATTAGGTGAACAGTCAAGTAATATTTTGATGCATCTTTATAATAAATGGATTTTATGGAAATCCACAACTAAACATATATATTATATATACTGTTTATTTTTTTATTCTTAAGAACTATCCATGGGTTTGGAAGTTTATATTATTTAATCATATGTTTTCATTTTTTCTTTCCCAATTAATTGATACACATACATCCTCAGCTGGCAAATCAGTATTTCATGTATTAAAGCAAGAAGCACATGGACTTGTTGGAACCTCATTATAATGCCTTTTGTTACTAAACTGCACAAGATCTTAGACATTCTTCCAAATAACCTCACGCCAACCACATGATTTATAGTGTAGTGCCTCAGAATTGACACCAATTAACAGCATTATAGTGGGTTCCGGTTCTAAGCAGTCCCCAGCTACACTACCACGATGAGCAATATAAAGGTCGCACCGTCCACGCAAGATGGAGCAGCTCGCGTGGTGCCTGCCACCTGCCCGGGGAAGCAGGAGCACTTGACAGTTTGTGACCGTTCTTCTATCTTGTTCTTATTACAGCATCTGTGGAGTGCCACCACCTCACAAGTGCCCGTTTTAACATGGTGAGCTGTACAAACAAAAACAAAAGATGAGACAACTTTGAGAAAGCTTTGGACACTTCCTCCCTCTTTTTAGTTAGAAATGCATTATATATAGCTCTATGAGGGACCTATCATGCATGAAACTAGAAATACAATGATGCTGACTCCATACGGCAGATTTCATTTTTTCCTCCCCAAATGTGGCAAGACCATTTCTGTCAGTAAATGCTTGGTAAAGCAGGAAAATTAATGACTATATTGAAATAATCTGTTAGGACAATCTAAAATATAGAGGCAATGTATGATGCCATCAAAAACATATTTATTTGCATGTGACTTCTTTTCACACCTTTTTGATCAACATGTTAAATTAAGATAAACCCCTGGAAAAGGTACACTACAATGTGGCTGAGGGGTGATATGAGGTTCTTCTGGGGTTGAGTGTAAAGTCAGGATGAATACCAGTTTTTAAGAAGTTATGATGAATGGGGAATCCCCCCTTATTTAGTGTTCATCTGCACAATTTCCCTGGAAATGAACTAAGTGTTTAATTCTTGAAAAGGCTTTTATTGTCCCAAAGTTTCCAGTCAGTTTCAGGACCCAAACATCAATTCTTCTCATTTTGCCTGAGGGAACAACTGCCACAAATGGCACCAAGTGCAGTCAGAACTTGGGTGGATTGACATCCAGCTCGAAACCCAATCCAGAACACTGTGAGGCTTCCTGCTCGTTTCATTCACCTTTCAGTAAGGCTACACAGGTGAAATGTGGGGGTGATTGAAATTTTTGGACCTGACTGATCACATTATGATAAGGTTCTAGTGTGCTGTCATCATTATTTTTTTTTAGTATTTCTTCCTCAAAGTATTAACCCTACTGTGAAATGATAAAGCAAAAGTTTTTGCTAAAAATAAAAATAGCTTAGAGTCAAACGTGTTGAAATCCTACACTTTCAGAAGTTTTAAGATCGTGATTGCCGTAAAAACAGAAATGAATGTCATAAACATATTGATGCCCATTGTAAATGAGATCAGCACATTATGCATTTATATTGTAATAATCTTCCTGTGAGAGATGAGGAACCAATGTGCAAGAAGTTAGGTTGAATAGTCTGTTTAGGTTTTTCTTGTGAAAGAGAGCAAATCACTCATATGGTCCACCTCATTCCTCAATGTGAGACCAAGAAACTCTGATATGACATATAGCTTTGACATGTAATAAAAGAACTTTCAAGAAGCAAAAACCATTTCCAAGGTCATGAAGATTTTTCTGCCACTGTGGACACAAATGAGGATTTTTCTGTGTTTGATTCAAACATAAAGCTATCTCTACAACAGCTAAAAACATAAGAGCCAGACTTCTGTTCCTATCCTCTCATGCTCTGGAAAGTACTTTTTAAGCTAAGGATGCTTCCATTTGTTTTAATTTATTGACTGTTTTGTATTATATAAGCCATTGTACTGCTTTCTACACTGTACTTGGTCACATTTTAATTGAGTCAGTACCACATGCCAGGCACGGTTCTGAGTCCTGGGGAAGCAGAAGTGAAGAAGAGAAACAAAGACGCTGCCTTCAAAGAGCTCGTATTCTTTTGTAGAAAACAGTTAGTACCTAAGTTAATGGATCCATAGGACCATATTAGATTTGTAAATGCCTTGAAGGAGACGCAGTATGTAATTTGAGGGTAATTGAGCAGGGAGAGAATGTATATTTTAGTAAGAGTCTCAAGGAAGACCTCTCTCAGAAGGTCCCAGAATGATGACTTGAGTAAGGAGAAAGGCATCCATTATGGAGCTCTAAGACAGAGAGAGCCCTCTAAAGAGAAGGAGCAGCAAGGACAAGGTGCTGACATGAGGCAGAGCATGGTATGCTCTCAGGGCAGCAAGAAGACCTGTATGGTTGAACAATTGAGAGGCAAAGGGAAATGTGTCAGAAATGTAGGAAGATCATGTAGGGGGTGCTATGCCACAGTAAGAGCAAGAAAGTCTTTGTGTAGAAATTGTATAATCTCATTCACACTTTAGAAGTTTGCTCAGGCTGCTTCTTAGAGAATAAATTGAAGGAAGCCAGAGTGGAAGCAGAAAAATTAATTATGAAGAGATTGCAGTAAGTGTAAATGATGAAACTTAGACTTGACTAAGAGCAGAATTGTGGAGAAGTAGCAGGTTAGGGATATTTCAGTAGAGTTGGTTTGACTTGCTAATGGATAGAATGTGAGCTGTGAGGGAGAAAGAAATTAGGGATTACTCCTAAATTTGTCCTGAGCAATTAGAGGTTGGTGGTGCTAGTAGATACAGAAGTCTTGGGGAAAGGAGAATTTTGCAAAAGGTGGGTTGAGCTATAATATCTGTAGTTTTCTATTGTTTGTGTTAAATGTGAGATCCTTATAAGACACTCAGAGATATAAATCAGGCAGCATCATTTAAGAAATAGGGCTTAAGGAAGAAGCAAACTCAAGAAATCTAAAACAATAGGTGTTATTTCAAGCCACAGACTGTACCAAATTACCATGGAAAGGTTTACAGACAAATGGATAAAGAAGTTGTGTTACATATTACAATGGAATAATCATAAAAAGAGTGAAATCTTACCTTTTGCAACAACATGGATGGACTTAGAGGGTATTACGTTAAGTGAAGTAAATCAGAAAGAAAAAAACAAATGGTGTATGAATAGACATATATGGAATTTAAAAACAAAATAAAGGAGTAAGCAAAACAGAAACTCATAGCTACAGAGGACAAATTAGTGGTGAAAAGATGAAGGGATTAAGAAGAACAAATTTGTTACAAAATAGTCACGGGATGTAAAGTGCAACATAGAGAATATAGTCAGTAATATTGTAATAACTATGTGTGCTGTCAGATGGGCACTAGACTTATTGGGGGATAATTTCATGAGGTACATAAATGTCTAATCACTAGGTGGCACAACTGAAATTAATAATATGTGTCAACTGTAACTGAAAAATAAACTAAAAATATAAAGAAGCTGGTGTGTAATTTACCGCATTTCCCCCTACCATCAGAAAGACCGATTATGTTCCTGATAGTGGAAACTATATCAAGCTGAGTCCCCAACTGAATGGGCATGGAACAGAGTCCCCACCAACCACAATGGACCTACGCATGAGAGATAACCCTTAAATCTTGACAGGTCTCTAAAATGTGGAGGTTGGTTGTTATTACTCCAAAACTTAGCTAACCTTGGCTGCACAGTACTGCTTTCAACTGCTTCCTAGATGGCGCAGTATATTCTGCCAGATATATTAGTTAGAGGATAATTCAGTTAAGTATGATATCTCAAAATCTGGATCATTCTACCTTATTTGAGTCAATGAAGAATAAATATTTTTTAAAAAGTTTAGATATCTATAAAATTCAATGGATTATAATGAATAATTCCACAATTGAATAATTACATTACCTAAGTTTCATATCTCAGAGCTCTAGTGAAGAAAGTGTGCTTCTTTCTTCTTTGAGAAGAAAGGAAGTAAAATGATGTCCATGTGTTATAACAAAGAGAAGGATAAGATAGGAACTGTACTGGGAGGACAGAGGCATGGCCCCCTGCAGAGAACACGGTACTAAGTATTAAGGGATTAATAATAAAGGTGCCCAGGGAGAGCAAGTCTGACAGACACAAGGCTTGCCTGCCCTGAACTTGCCCTTCCTTGCCTATGAATACAACTCAGACACACAGGTTTAGTCTTCTGGTGAGAAGTAGGATTTCGTGAAAACTCTCCCTCAGCCTTTGTTGTTCTTATTAAAACTGAAGTTGTAAAGCTTATTATGGGGGAATGAGAGAGTCAAAAGTAGGGAGAGTCCTGACAGTTCAGTATTACTTTATCTGTGCTGGCAGATATGCCAAATGAGATGATACCTCAAAAAGGAAAATGAATCTTCTAGCGGAATTTAGTTCTCCTAAGCATAGCATGTGTATATGTGTGTGTGTGTGTGTGTGTGTGTGTGTGTGTGTGTGTGTGTGTATGGCTTAATCTCTTATGATAACCACATTCTTGTGAACAAAGTCTAATTTTCCATGTAAACTGCTCAGTATGAGGTATGTGTTTAATAGAGTGTAAACAAACACTTTTTTATTTTTTATTTTTCTGAAGTTGGAATCGGGGAGGCAGTCAGACAGACACCCGCATGTGCCCGACCGGGATCCACCCGGCATGCCCACCAGGGGGTGATGCTCTGCCCATCTGGGGTGTTGCTCTGTTGCAACCAGGGCCATTCTAGTGCCTGAGGCAGAGGCCATGGAGCCATCCTCAACACCCAGGCAAACTTTGCTCCAATGGAGCCTTGGCTGCGGGAGGGGAAGAGAAAGACAGAGAGGAAGGAGAAGGGGAGGGGTGGAGAAGCAGATGGGTGCTTCTCCTGTGTGCCCTGGCCGGGAATCAAACCCAGGACTCCTGCATGCCAGGCTGACGCTCTACCACTGAGCCAACCAGCCAGGGCCTAAACAAATACTTTTATGAAGGTAAAACTAATTCCTGTGGTTTTCTCTTAAAAGGTTAATGAGACTGTAAGAAATTCAAGCAGTTACTAGAATTCTCTATAGACAGATTCAGACAGAGCTCATGATATACTAACCTAATCAAACATCAGGGCCTTCCAAATTAACAAAATAGACTTCACAGATAATCAGGTAGTATCATAATAAAATGATGCAAGATAACCCGGAGAAGAGTTAAATGAGAAAAGAACAAACACATTTTTATTTTTTATGTCAGAATTTCCAAGTTGAAAAAAAACAAAACCTTTTTGTTATTCTGCTATTTTTCCTTCTCTGGATGTGATGCAAAAACACAAATTTGCCACCTCCAATTTTGTGAAATGACACAAGACAAACCAGTTTAATTCTTATAAAAATAGGGATAAAAAGTCTTACCCATCTCTAATGGTGCCTTCCGAGCTTATTACCTTTATATTTTATTTCAGCAATAGGATCATTGGCCCTAGAATGCCCCAGAAACATGGCCTTAAGTAACTGCCACCTAAATCATATCTTAAGATTCCTAAATGGTTTGCAAACCTGTTATGACTCATATTCTGGCATGAAGTCCTATAAGCCATTTTTTCCAACTGCTTTTTTGTTTCTAAATGCTTTTTTACCTATTAATAGGAACTCCTAAGGGGGCAAAATCTAAATTAAATACCATGTAATTTGTAAGCATGCATAGATTTTTTAACATCACACATACACATAATTTTATGTATACATATGTTTATATATATTAATATGGTCATATTTTACTCATCACCTGTGAACCAACTATAAATACATAGTTATGAAAAATGGGTTGATGATAGAAAATGTGTGCAAATCCATTAACCTTGAGTAGAAGTTCCAGATCATAGGTTAATAAGAGCATAAGTTATACATATCACATTCTGTATGTAAGAACAATTCATTCACTCTGGAAACAATTTATGGAATATCTATCAGTGATTGTTAACATTTACTAAATTTTCACTGTATGCCAAGCATTACTCCATTTTATTATCACAGCAACCATTACAAGGGAAACTATAATTATCCCCAACTTACAGATGCAGAAAGTGAACCACAGAAATGTTAAGTAGCTTGCCCAAGGTACTATAGCTAGTAAAAGACAAAACCAGAGATGAAAGTCCAAGCATAGTTTGCTTTCAGAAACTATGACCTTAAACACTATGGTCTAGTTCCTGTTCTACAGAGCTCCACATGTGCAACACACTACAGTTCCAGATGATGTGGAAAAATGCAGGAAGTATATCACTGTCCCCACATGCACTGCTTGGTAGCCTGGAAAAGACATGGGCTCTGGAAATGACTACCTCAGTCTTGGCATATTTTCACCTTTACTAGACTGAGTAAACATTTAAACAAGTCTATTCATCTTCAAAGAACTGGTTTCTTCATGTCTAAAAGGCTCTATAGAGTCCTTTCAAAGATTAATGAGACAGTATACGTGAAATTATTTTTCAATTGTTTAGCAACTTCCTTGTTAATTATCTTAATTTTTACTTTTAATCAGTGAAAATCAAAATAATGCATTATATATAAACTACAAAGGCAGCTGTTAGGAAAAGTTATCTCGATTTTATAAAAGTTCTAATTTTCAAAAAATCTATATATACTTGTATTGACACGATAGGTGTAAAGAAAAATTAAATCTGATACTTAAGCTAGAGAGAGTAAATTTATCATTAAGTTATAAACTTGTACCTACCTGGTTTCCTCTCCATTGAATTTTAGTTTTTATTTCTACTGATTTGTTTATTGCTTCTGATATTTTGTCTTCATACACTTCTATTTAATAGTTTTACCCAAATTAACTAGCTCCCCATAGAGTCTGCATTTTACCTTCTAAGCAGAAATAAAGTGTCACCTACATGCACCAAAATAAGCATCTAAAATGCAAGTTAGTTAATGGATTTAGGTTGCTGTAAATCACTTTAAATGAAAAAAAATGTGCTGAAACAAAAACTTTCTGAGACAGCTAATTTCTCACTTTAATTCATTAGAATGAGAAACTAGGGCACAGTTTTAGACTTTCTGGTGAAGCAGTCTAATGAAAAGAAATGGTCATTTAAATAGCTCAATGAAATTTCAAAAATTTGCATAATTTATGGAGTCAGGATGATCAGGAAGGAAACAGCCAAGTACCAGTGACATTTTTACAAAACCTGTTTTTTGAAACTTCTCCAATTTTATACAGAAAAAATAAAATTATTGGGGAAAGACAGATAGATCACCACTAAAGAATAACTCTAATAACAGTACAGTCTCTATTAACAAAAGTAAACTCTCAACCAGAGGATATGCTCAGTCTATGTTAAGAGAAAAGGGCTGAACAGAAGATTTGATCTTGCAAGAATTTTGGATTTATTTCCCCTCAGTTAAACATGAACATCTTGTATATCCTCATTTTAAACAAGAATTGTATCAAATCCTTCCCTTTGGAAATTCGAACTAAAAGTCAGAATTGTCACATGGAAATGGGCATCTGCTCCCAAAGGTAACCTGACATTTGGAATCAGGTGACCTATGGAGCGTTCTGTGCACCTCATGGTGCTGAGAAATGGAGGTTTCAAAGGAAGCAGACAGGAGAGGGGCAAAGACAGATAACAGATAATTGGGTAGTCCCACCCGCTGCCTCGGTGTCTGCCCTTTGTGATGTCTTCCTGAAATATTTTAAACAATAAGTTTCAATGAACTCCCTTTTTTCCCTTGAGGAAACCCAATGATGTCTTTGTTCTTTAACACCCAAAACTGTGCTGATTATGTTATTTATCTTTTTTTTTTATAGAGACAGAGAGAGAAAGTCAGAGAGAGGGATAGATAGGGACAGACAGAGAGCAATGGAGAGAGATGAGAAGCATCAATCATCAGTTTTTCGTTGTGACACCTTAGTTATTCATTGATTGCTTTCTCATATGTGCCTTGACTGTGGGGCGACAGCAGACCGAGTAACCCCTTGCTTGAGCCAGCGACCTTGGGTCCAAGCTAGTGAGCTTTGCTCAAATCAGATGAGCCCACACTCAAGCTGGTGAACTCGGGGTCTCAAACCTGGGTCCTCCGCATCACAGTCTGATGCTCTATGCACTGTGCCACCGCCTGGTCAGGCTGTTATTTATCTTTTTTTAATTAAAGTTATAATGAACAAAAATTATTAGCAGGATTCTTTACCTGTACTTTTAAAAGAAAAAGGTGATGGACAAAGACTTAACTTGGGAAAGGGGGTGAACACACAATATAGTCTACAGATGATGTGCTGTAGGATAGGACACCTGTGTAATTATATTAACCAGTGTCACCCCAATAAAATTAATTTAAAACAAAGAGCAAGAGAAATTTCTACCGTCAAAGTACCCAGGAAATTCATAATCTAGCAGCCACACTTTCTACTTGAAACTCATAGTGAAAATTGACATTTCAAATGATGATATTAAGACTATTTCAAATTACTATGAAGGGAATATGGTTTTTAAAATGTTTCTAATGGCAAAAGGTAAAAGCAGAGTTCTTGAATAATCCCAATTATACACACAAAAAATGTGAACAGTCAGAATATCTCTAATTCCTACACTATATGAGTCACACTCTTCTTTAATGATTAATAATATTCCCATAAGTGTTTCTAGGAAAGGCAGCACAGCCAAGTGCTCCTAAAGAAAATAACAATGAGTAGAAAGATCAGTGAAAAGAAATTAGATATTTGGGCCCAAATGCATAGTTCTTTGTCCCTAAAGAGTATAATCTTGAGTAAGTCATTTACGTCTCTGGGTCTTTTTCCTTCTCTGCAAAATAAGAAATCAGACTAGTTTTGGAGTTAGTTGATTTAAAGATTACTTTCAATTCTAAAATTCTATGAGCATATAAAATGATTAAGTGTCATTATAAAGGGCACAATATATACTTCTCACAAAAATTAGGGGATATTTCAAAAATGAATATGAAGCAATAAAATATCCCCTAATTTTTGTGAACAGTATATTAGACCTATTAGAAAATAACAAAGTAAAACAGATTTCTAAATCACTTTAGACTAACAAATTAACTTCATTAAGTTTCTACACCAAATAAAAAACAGAAGGGAGTTTATGAAATTTATCTATATTCTGGTTATATTTCTTACCTGTATAAAGCCATGAATCTTAACTGCACAGTATAATATTAACTATAAAGTCAACCTACATCCTCATATTGTTTTATACATAAAACAGTTTAATTGCTGTTGATTCCATGAGAGAAATCAAGTACAAAAGATGGTTTTGCACAGTGGTTTGGGTGAGGATACTAAAGTTAGATAGTTTAGGTTCAAATCCCAGCTTTTAGAAGAGGGGTGCCTAACTTTCTCTCTCCTCCTAGACACACAACTAATATTTATTTTCTATTTTCCCTTGCATGGGACACATGGAATGTGGGCAGAAGTAAGTTATACTCTCTGAAGACTGAGCCTTTAAAAACCTCCTCCATCATCTACTCTCTCTTTCTTTGTAAGTTAGACGTCATCACCAAAGGTGACTGTTGGACAAATAAGTTTGTAAAATGTGATTTTTATGTTTGCTCACTTTGTTAAAAATGACGCTGCCCACATGAATAGTGCTGCCCAGGTGAAACTGCTAATTACCTTCCTGTTTGGGAAGGGGCTTTGTTATGCTAATGTGTGCTGGAGGAGGGGTCTTTGTGGGCCCAGGTAGTTTTTTAGAAAGAGGAAGAAGGGGAAGAGAAAGAAGAAGCCAAGATGAAAGGGAAGAAAAGAGAAGCCAGTTTTGCAGAGTAAGAAGTTATGTTGGCAGATGGGGAACAAGATGTGGCTAAGACTGGTGGGGGCCTTTGATTCTAGGAAAAACTGGATGATTCAGTGGCTTTGGGAGCCTTGAATGAAAAGAGAAGTGTTTTCCCTCTCTGTGTTTCTCACAGGCCAGGTGCGAGGCTAGAACAAAGGAATGGCCTACCATCTTCTGGCTCCGCTGTTTCTTTACCGTCTGCCTAAATCTAATGAGAACCTGCACGTGAATGGCCATGATGATGGTGGTGGCCCCTGGCCTTACAGTGACCTTGAAGAGCCACAATCAACGTGGGTCCCTGAATGACTGCATAGAGGAGAGATCTATTCCCCGACATTAATTGGTTTCATATGCACCAGAAATAAACTTAGGCTATGTTAAGCCAATGAGATTTCAAGGTGTTGTCTGTTAAAATAGCAAGTATTAAGTAATATGCAATAATATTCCTATTAATAGGCCTAGGAAGGAGTCAGGTACAGTTCAAATGCTCCTTATGGGAAATTGCACAGTGGGTAGATAAAGCAGTATATGGTCTGAATGTTTGTCTCCCCATTATTCACATGATAAAAACCTAGATCCCAAGGTGATGGTATTAAGAGAGAGGGTCATTAGGTTTAGTATCCTCATAAAAGAGGCCCCCAAGAGTATAAAATAGGCCCTCTTCTGCAATATGAGGACATAGCGTGAAGCCTGCACCCCAGAAGAGGACTCTCACTCAACTATGCTGGTACTCTGATCTTTAACTTCTAGCCACCAGAACTATGAGAAATAAATGTCTTTGTTTATAGCCACCCAATTATTAGTATTTTGTTATAGCAGCTCAAACGGACTAAGACATGCAAAAAACAACAAAGAATGTAATTTGAAAAAATTATTTTGCCACTGTTTGCTTCAGGTTCTCATCAGTAAAATAGAAATTATAATATCTATCATAAAGGGATGAAATGAGGATCAACTGAGTCAGCATTCGTAATGATGCTTATATTTGATAAAAAGTAAATATTAGCCATAATTATTATAGAGACTAAGAAAACTTTACTTAGACTCTTGAATTTATTTATATAACACAGACATTTAAGAGAGAATCATTGACTTTTAGAGACTTTAAATATAATAAAGTCCATACTGTAGTTGACTAATGTCATCCTATTAAACTTAGTTGTCAAAATAAAAATTTAAAATAATAATAATAAAGTCCCATTTCGCTATATTACAAAAAAAACCCTGATGGTTTGAAAGTATCTAGAATACTCACTAGTTCAAAATCACAGTTAAGAGTGTAGAAGATCCATAATTAGGTTCAGCTTCCTTAATTCTCAGTTCAAGGTCACTTTCATTACCTACTGCCACATCTCTCTGCTCACAAATTTCCCTCATTCTTCTTCCTGTTCATCTTGATTTCCCTCCCTTCTCTGAAACTTTACTTCTAACTTAGGCATTCTTACCATCTTTTCATGGCATAACCATGAGGGACCCCTGACTGGTCTTCCCACTTGCTAGCTTGTTCCCTTACACACATATAAATACACATTTTCTACCATGGTGGATTTTTCTACGATTAAGCCCAGGGTATAAAACCATTCTTAGCTCTTCATTATTCATAGAATAAATTTAAATCCTAGGCAGAGCCCAAGCATCCTTCCATCAGCGCATCTCTGACTTTTACAGCCTCACTTTCCTGTGTGTTCTGTTGCACCTACACTAGAGTCATATAAACTATTTTTAGAATCTTATTTCTTTGCTCAGACCACCTCTCTCTTTTTCTTGAATCTTTGCTTCAAATTTTACTCCCTAGGAAATATCTAGCCCATCTTTCAATTTCAAAACATTGCAATACCTACACTGTGAAGCTGTTAATCAGACCCTTGGGGAGACTGGACCCGTCTTCTCTCCTCTAATATTTTCTTTCTTTTTCTGCAATTCCTGTGATAGTTTTTTACATTTACTCCTTATTTCCCTCTGTTAAATTGTGAGGCCCAAATTCATGATTATTCATCTCTAACTCTACAGCTTGAGGTTACAATTTGAGATCTATAATAAAAAAATCAATATGCTTGATGAATAAATGAAAAAATAAACAGTTTACTATAAGAGTTGTCAAAAAAAATTTTCAAGTTCAGATTTAGATAAACTTACTGAAAATTAAAAATATATATATTTGACCTTATTAATTTTTGGATATGTGTGTACATGTATTGAATTTGCTCATTTGGAGAGGTAAGTATGGGTTTAGGAGGGGAGATACACTCAGTGAGCCCTGTATTGGTACATCAGAAGTCTTGGGTTCTGTTTCCAGTACTACCACAAATAGACTATTTAATCTTTGGTAAATTGGTTAATCTTCCTAAATCACAATTCATCATCTCTAAAATAAAAAAGTTGGACATATATGATAGGAGAACATTTAATATCATGTAACAAATAAAAAACATAATGTTAGCTAAAAGTATTTCAACCCATAGCATTTGTCCCATGAAATGAAAGTCTGATAGAATCAATGAAAGCCTATCTATCACAGAAGCAGTGTGACATTGTATTCTGACCCAGGGGATCTTGGTGTTGGTCAAGTATTGGTCAGGACAATTTTTGAAAAATCATTTTATCTGGACTTTAGTTTTCATCAACTACAAAATTAGAAGGATCTCAAAGTTTCTTTTCTGCTCTGAAAATGTATTATATGGTGTGTTATGTACAATCTAAATGGATCTAGAGTTACTAAAGTCATTTACTTTTAGGAAATAATTATCCCCTGAGAGAAGGATGAACTTCTATTTCCCATATCTAATTATGCAGTTATAATTCTATACATTTTTGTTTTCTAATCTGGGGTATTCTTTGAAGCTAGCATGACACCTATAAACAGAATAAATCACTATTATTCAAGAGTGAATGAAATCACTCCCTTTCAACGAAATTATTTCTCACACATGGAAGTCGTGCTTCATAGCCCATGATTGACATCAAAAGCAAATTTAGTTATCTTTTCCCTCTACACTTCAGCCATTTCAACATGGAATTTCTAGGTTCTGAGTGTCACTCTAGATCAAAAGCATATAAATTCTAAGTCAAATTATTACGGAAAGTAGAGTTTTTTTTTTTTTTTTTTTTTAAATTTTAGACGAAAGACTCACCCTGGCCGGTAGGCTCAGTAGTCGAGTGTTGACCTGGCATGTGAATGTCCTGGGGCTGATTCCCAGTCAGGGCACATAGGAAAAGCTACTATATGTTTCTCCAGCCTTCCCCCATTCTCTCTCTCTCTCTCTCTCTCTTTTCTCTTTCCCTCCCATAGACATGGCTCGATTGGTTCAAGTGCATCACCTGGGTGCTCAGGATGGCTTTGTGGAGTCTCTGCCTCAGTTGCTAAAAAATATCTGGGTTGGGAGCATGGCCCCAGATGGGATTGCCAGGTGGATCCCGGTTGGGGCACATGCAGGAGTCTGTCTCTCTATTTCTCCTCCTCTCACTTGGGGAAAAAAAAAAATTCTAGTAGCTCATTGAAAAATTATATTCTGTAGTACCCATTCATTGGGTAAGGATTTTATACTGTTATATCAATTAAGATTTTTGTTGTTGTTTATAACTTCTGAAAATGTCCTTTTTAAAAATAACTTTATAATGCATTCATGATGTGAAAATCAAATGAGAATAAAGAAGTAGGGAAGTATATATAATAGAAAGCTCATTGGTTCCTGGCAAGTTGGGAAACTTGTGTCCTCTTTTGCACTCCACTGCTATCTCATTGTGAGATCTCTGCCAACTCATTCACAGATTGAAGATCTATTATTGATTAAGTACCAGGTGAAGGGATCAAAATTCTGACACCCTGAAGCTGCTTTTTGGGACATTGATTCTAAGTTGTTTATTAAGAAATAAAAGACTCAGGCCCTGGCTGGTTGGCTCAGCAGTAGAGCGTCGGCCTAGCATGTGGAAGTCCTGGGATTGATTCCTGGTCAGGGCACACAGGAGAAGCACCCATCTGCTTCTCCACCCTTCCCCCTCTCCTTCCTCTCTGTCTCTCTCTTCCCCTCCTGCAGCCAAGGCTTCATTGGAGCAAAGTTGGCCCAGGCACTGAGGATGGCTCCATGGCCTCTGCCTCAGGTGCTAGAATGGCTCTGGCCACAACAGAGCATCGCCCCCTGGTGGGCATGCTGGGTGGATCCCGGTCAGGCGAATGCTGGAGTCTGACTTCCTCCCCACTTCTAACTTCAGCAAAATACAAAAAAAAAAAAAAAAAAAAGAAGAAGAAGAAAGAAATAAAAGACTCAGAAAGAACTTTTGACACTTCCTCTTTCCCTGACCAAGATATTCAGACAAAAAAACAAAACAAACAAACAAAAAAAAACCTGCTTCAGGAAGCAGATTTTAGGATGTTGCCTTAACCTAATTTGAATTAAGTAGGATAGACAAAAGGGCTTGAGGCAGAAAGATGCCTGTTGGCTAAACACCATAGTTTCTGAGTACCCTAGCAAGGATTTACCTGCCAGATGTGTTCACTCTTCCTCAACTACCTGTAAATTGCCCATTCTCACTTCGGAAATCTAATGCCCACCCTTCTCTTTTTTCCAAAAATGTCTTATATAGCAAATGTGGCCTTCCTGGCTTTGAAATTTTCATGGAACAATCATGTCTATGTGGAGTCCCCATGTGCATGTATTAAACTTGAAATTTTCTCCTGTTAATCTCCTCTCTGTTAATTTGGTTATTAGCCCAGCTAGAAGAATTTAGAAGGTGGAAAGAAAAGTACTAATATATTTTACCCCGCACAGGCATTGGGCTATTTGCCAAGAATATAAAGCCAAAGGAATAAACATCCCTGCTTTCAAGAAATTAAATGTCAGTAGAGGAAGAGAGCTTTGTTTTGTGTACTTTGAGGACTTTGTGTATGCAAAAAGTAAACATGATATAGTAGCCATGATGGAATAGACATCAAATATGCTAAGATGTAAAAACAAAACAAAAAGTCATTTTCACCCAGTGAGGGGCAAGTACAAGTAGAGAGATCAAGATAGAATTCATAAAAACATGATGCATAATCTAAAATTTTGCAAGATGTCTGAAAGCTCACCACATGACATTAGCAACGTTGGCCTCACTTAGTTTCATAATCTGGACCACATGATCTCTAAACTCCTCTCTGGTTCTAAATTTTTATAATTTTATGTATATTTTTAAAAACAATATAGAAAGGCATATTGATAGGGTATTGATATAGTATACAAATAATATATATATATATATAATTGCTAATGCACCATATACAACCTACTTCCTAGATTGTCTTTAGCACAGGAATGCAGGAGAACGTTCTACTCAGGAATGCAGTAGAACAGCTGAAGCTGGACACTCCCATCCCCCTTAGGAGGTGACTGGAGTCCAAGAAGCAGTAAAGACTCTGATTGTATCAGAACACCATGGAGAATAAATTATGATTCTAGGATTCCAGGAACCAGCCATCCTGCTTCATGACTCTTACAATGCTGGGAACTAGCTGCTTTATGACTAACTGCATGCCTCCCATCATACTAACCTCACCTGAAAAAGTATACTGCTCACAAAAAATTAGGGGATATTTCAAAATGAATATGAAGCGATAAAATATCCTCTAATTTTTGTGAACAGTGTATATAATCAGCCTTCGTAACTGAGATTGGAAGGCAGGCTTTGGGCTGGGATATGCTGCCTGGCTTCTCAAGTTGCTGGAATCTCGATTTGAAATGCCTGTTTTCCTCTCAGACCTAGTATCTGCTTATTGGCTATTGTAGTGGCAGGTGACCTGAACCCCAGACCGGTTGTAGTCTGGTAACAATATGTTTATGTTTTGTTTACACATGTATATGTTTAATCATAGTATGTATATTATTCAACACCCTCTATTAAAATGTTCCTGATATAAAGCTTTCTAAAATACTTACCTTGCTTCTTTAAACAGTATTTCCTAAATATCATTAAACTTTTAGATATTAATCTGGGATGTCATTATAAGCATCAAGTCCTGGAGTATATTGGAAATGTAGCTTTATGCAGATGCAAAATTAAAAAAAAAACTTTAGCAGTAGGTGGATCCTGACCAAATTACATCCCAGGAATTAATTTCCTTGCAAAGGTCCCTGGTGTTACTTTGTTCTTTTGATAATTTGCCTTTTTTTTACTGAAAGTGAAGTGAGTACATACAGTAACATGCCCTCCAGGGCAGTGTAAAATAGACACCATCCAGCAAATCTAATTAATGAATCAAACCCTAAAGCAGCCTCTGGGGGAAGGCTGCAGAGGGTTTGGTGGTTACACTAGGAAATGAGACAGAAGCCGGTCTTACACAGCTGTTACTAGCTGCCTGACTTTGAGTAAATTACTTACACCCATGCTTTAGTTTCTTCATCTATGAAACAAGAATGATACACCTATGTTATTTTATTTTATTTTATTATTTGGAAGATTAAGAGAAAGCAGGGTATTGAGAAAACAGCTGTGTTAGGCTTGCTTGCTTGTACTTTGCATGATTAGTGTGTGAGCATGAGGCAGAGCCGTGTGTGCATAGCCTATGTAAGGCTAAGGGTGGTTTGACTCAGGACAGTGCATTGTGACTCAGGGCAGTGTCTACCCAGCATTGTGAGGGCTGTTTTTGCTGTTTATTTGCCTATTGCCATGAGAAGAGGTTTTCCCCTGCCTGTTTGGTCACCTGCTGTTGCAAGCAGAGGTGGATTTAATGGCGGGCGCACCGGGCGTGCGCTCTGGGTCCTGACTTCTGAACACCCCGCAAAACCCCAACTTTATAGTTTTTTCTAATGACACCAAGTTTGGTTTTATATGTGCAATTTTAACATTAATAGTACATAATATTTTTAATTTTTTAAAAAACTATGGTTAACATGTAAAGTATTTTTATTTTCCTTGTCTCTCTTTTGTATTATGGTGCCCAATATTTTCTTCTACGCCCGGGACCTTAACCAAATTTAATTTGCCTCTGGTTGCAAGACTCTAATAAATGAGAATGGCTCAGTGCTTTCCGGCTCCGCAGTTCCTCTACGACCTGCTCGAATCCAGTGTGGACCTGCCTGGCCTTGGTCAGCAGCATTACACAGGGAAAACTCTCAGAACTGTGTCCAGCATGCAAAGAGTGCTCAGTGATTCTTGGCTATTTTTATAATCATCTTTCTTACAAATCCAGGGACTCTTATCCTTGTGGAAACGTCATTCAGGATGAGCAGCCTGACAGGTGGCAATGATTTTCAGTGAAATTAACTTATGGGTCTAATCCTCAGCAAGTTAGCTACCTTCTTATCTAAGAGTCAGCAGAGAACATAAATGGTTGCACAGTAGGTGAGAACACAAATTCTAGAGCCAGACTACTCGACTCAAATTCCAGCTCCACTACTTATTTGCTGCACAATGTTTGACAAGTTCCTTAACCCAGAGTATGTCCTAGATTTCCTTATCTGTAGAAATAGGGAAAAATCCTGGTATCTGCCTCACAGCATTGTTTTAAGGATTTACTTAATATATATTTGCCATATATATAATATATAAATAATATATACAGATGTAAAGCAATCACAATGGTTATCTGGTCACAAAAAGTATTCTGTTAATGTTTACAATTGATAAAAATCACACTTTATGTAACACCTTTGGAGATGTAGGAGGTAATGTCATCAAGGTGGGGCTGGTGGTAAAAGCATTTTCATAAAGCCCTCCTGAGTAAAAGGAGAGCTGAGAGCTCAATCTCCAGGGTCAGGAGAGACCCTGATTAGAAAGCTGACCTGCTGTGCATAAATTTATTCAGATAATTTCACTCCAAAGTGTCAGGTTGCTTAGTCATAAAATGGAAATAGTAGTATCCCCCTTCAACTGTCTCGAAGACAAAATGGGATCCTGAAAGTGGCTGATTACCTCTAAGGATTTTTTTAAAGGCTCAACCCTAGAGATAACTGAATCTGAGCCCACACCCTGACCACTGCCCTGCACTGTTTCTCTAGCTGAAGGGACAAGGTTGGTGCTCGGAAATACCTATCAAGCTATTCTGTCACCAAACCGTGACTCCTGAACTTTTTGCCTCATTATATCACCCCCAGTACTGAACCAGCTCCTGACCGAGGATTCTTAGCAACAGTCCTAGAGATTCCTTGCAAACAGGTGCTGACAGACACTTGCCACCACCTTTGTCTTTGCCTTTCATATCCAACACAGTACTTCCTTGTTACTCTAATTCTCATTTAAATTCCTTCTCCCTCACATGCACCACTTCAGTCACTCATCCATTTAACATATATTAAATGCCTAAGATATGCTAAACACAGAAAAGCCAACGTCCCTGCTTTCCTCAGGAAGATAAACATTGAACAAACTATGTTATAGCTTGGAGGTGGTAGAGGGGATTCATTCAGGATTCAGGATATGGAATTAGATCAGCCGCTGCCCCCTTGCTTATTGGCTGTGTCTTGAATGAATTATGTAATTGTCCTAAGATTCAATTTCTGCTGTTGCGAAATATGAATACCGATGCCCACTTGTAAGTAAAACAATACCCTCCCCCATCACCCCCCCACACACACTACCTGCCTCTGGGAATGTGCCCTAGACCGAAAAGAAATTATTTTTCCAGTTACCCTTTGCTTACAGAGACTGATGGAAGAAGATAACTTGCTTTAAACTGTGATCTATTAAAAAGGAAGAAAATTTTATGTTTTCAAAGCTCTGGTAGATCTTTCTATAAATAAAAGGTCACCACCACATCTCTGCTTTCTGAAAACACAAAGCAATGCTCCCCACTGGAAAATGAACCATGCTTAGCATCATAATGTGAAGCTCTGTGCCCTGGGTTCACTCTGGGCAGGTACCCTGGTATATTAAGGCAACATTTTTCTTCTTAAATTATGCTTAAAAGGTAGTCAGTCTGAGAACTACATTTTTCTTTGGAGTTAGTGGTGTGTGTGTGTGCATATGTGTGTGAGTATGTGTTCATTTGTGAGAAAAAAAGAGTACAAGAATGAGAGAGTTTAACCCAATAATTAAATATCTGCAGGCTAAATACAATGAGGAGGTATAGCTTCACTACACACTGATAGAAGACCCTCAGAAGAGATAAAAAAACTCAGTGGCAAAGCTCAACTCTCTATATAATTTGTTATGCAACCCAGGGCCCAGTTGAGAGTAAAAGGATTTGCTATTAATGATTATGCTAAAATAATGGGTGTTAACTGGTCTGGATACAAAGTGGAACATATAATTACCCCAATGCTCACCCTGAACTGTTCTGCTAAAGCCTGTTCTTACTAGCTATGGTCTTACTAACTACCTAGGCTTTTGAAAATGTGCTGCTATGAATAATTGTGTCCTGTGAACTATCCTGGTGGGGATAAGGAGAAACTAAAACCCTAGAGGTAGGGAATCAGTTGGTAGGGAATAGGTTTTCCTAGTGGTGATCGGGAATTGGCACTCTGAAAAATCAGTTGCCTTCTCTTTCTCTGAAAGGACTATTTAGTATGTGGTGGGCCTGAGGCTTGCCCAGGTACAATGCAGGTGGTTTCCCCTCACCCTCAGAAGGCAAGGTGCTGCAGCGACCGAGTCTCTGAACTGGATCTGTTCTTTCCCTTGGTTATGTGACTACAAATACTAATCCTCACTATGATAACATCTCTATTAATGAAGGGAATGCAGCCCAACTATGTTGACTTTAGACAAAACTCCATGACCAGGGATACAAATAATATTGTGCTTGGAGGTGTGTTTGAGGACATCAGATATGGAGCATTATGATATGAAAATCATTAAGTGAAATAAAAGCAATGTCAAATATCCCAAAACAAATGTATATTGAGGAGCCACTGAGCCACTTCACCCGCAGCTGTTGTAAAGTACCAAAAGCTACAGAATTAATATTAATATTTTGGGAGGCTTGAAGAACATTTTATTAATTTGGGTTAAGGTGTGCAGAGAAATTGTGAGAATAGTCTCTGTACTGTGTGATTGGCATAGTCAGGATGGCCCTTGGCATTGTATTGTAAATGCAAAGGGGAGGAAAACATGGATCTCCAGACATTCCACAACGTCTATGGGGAAAAGGGTAAATGGCTAGCCAGGTGCAGGGAGAGAAAAGCCAAAATAAACCTTTTCTCATAGCAATGAGCCATTCCTGGGCATTTGTCCCCACCGAAACTACCTCTCCTATGTAAATGCGTGTAGTTAACACGAGTGACTCTGGACAGAGAGACAGCAGATGAACACTAGATAATATGGGAATGCCTTTTAATATGTAAAAAGATATCTTTCTGCCATTGTGTTGACTTGTAAATTTTGTTTTCTCCAAAATAATGTATGGCTTGCAAATTGAATGTGGTCCTATCATGTTAAAGGACATATGACTATAACCAATAGTGGTAAGGGGCTCCTAAATGCAATTTTTGCTTCTGTACTTCCCACTTACAAAACTATAAAAAACTAAGTAGAACAAAAGGCCAGCGCATGCTCTCCCTCAGACAACTGGCCAAGCTAGACAATAAAGTTTTGATGTGCAAACGATGGACCTTGTTCCTGTCTTCAATGTTTCGGGTCCCTCCGAATTAGGCTTAACATATATGATTCCAAGCCACAGGGCATATGGAAGAGACTGCGGAAATGAGATTAAAATCTAGAGAGAGGGCATTCAAGGTACTGAGAGAGGACAAATGCCACCAGGCATGCCTGTGCTAGGGCAGGAGACATGTCACACATAGAAGTAACTAATAATTCACAGACATTAGGTCAACTTCAGTCAAATTCAGTAAGAACCAGAAACTGGCACACACACACACACACACACACACACACACACACACACACACACCACTAACTCCAAAGAAAAATGTAGTTCTCAGACTGACTACCTTTTAAGCATAATTTAAGAAGAACCAGTTTTGACAAACTGGAGAGCTTGCAGGTGGGGTTAAGATTGTGGAAAGTGAATAACGAAGAGGGCCTTCACGTTCCCAGCTTGACTAAACTTAAGACAGGCTTTTCCCAGATCAGAGGCCCCTGACCTATCTTTTCTTATAGAATTTATATACTTTAGCAATTTTGCACTTCTTTCTCTTCACCTCTGAGATGTAAATCTTTTCCCAATCTCTTGCCAGTTTTACAACCCAGGAAGGTCTTAGTCAAGCACCCTAGAGCCATCCCTGTGAGAGGGATAGAGCCTATCTTTGATATGCACCAATTATCAAATGCAGACGGTCTATTACAGTGACCAGTCTCCAGGTGTCCTTCAGGACCTGTGTGCTAACTCAGCCCATGTTTAAAGATCATCCAGCTTTTCATTTCAATGGAGTTGAGTTCAATTTCTCTCCCCTTTCACAAAATAGTCTTGAATAAAGTTTCCTTGCTATTTTTAACAAGTGTGTAATACAATTGTTCTTGTACAGGGGTTTACTATAGAGCATCTGCTTAAAACATCATAAGTTCTGAACTGAATTTGCCTGAGAATTCAGAGCTCCCAAGGACCTCCTCCTACCACATTCTTCAGAAACAATCTCCTCACCAGCTTGCAGAAGAAACAGCTTTTCTAACAAGGAATCACTCTCCAGTACAATCAGACATAAAAAAGCTGGGTGAGGTAATGCTTCAACGGGAAAGTATCTCAGCCATGGTGTTATCAGTCAATCAACAAGTATAAATTAGATTTTCCTGTTTGGATTGAGGAGCAGGAAGCATGAGAAGAATAGAAGGACAATGAGGACATGTGGAAAAGAAAAAAAACAGAAAAATTAGAGTGAAGAAAAAAATTCCCAAGAGCTGCAGCTTTGCTTAGAGTCTGCCTCATCTCTCTCCAACAGGACTGGGATAAAAGAAGTTGGGGGCTGAGGTATCACTGTCATGCAGCTGCACACATATGCCACACTTGGCTTGATGAATGATGTATAGGGTTTGTTTCATTATTCACTTCTGACTTCTTGTAAAGTAGCTTAGATTTTAGAATATCACCATACTTGAAATCTGACATTGTTTTTCCATGTTTCTTTCTATGGCATGCATCAAATGAGTATGTGCATGTGTGACAGAGAGAAGAGAGAGAACCAAAGACTAAGGCAAAGCAAAAATTGCCAATTCTCCTTCATTATAGATAATGCTGTTTGGGGGAAAAAAAAGGAAAACCCAGCCATCAGCAATAAGAATGTTAAAAATGAACTATATATATATATATATATATATATATATATATATATATATATATATATATATCTTAAAGTAATTAATGAGTCTCATAAGAAATAAATATTGTAACAATTATATATTGCTACAAAAATAGATATTATTAAATAACTTACAACCAACATAGTAATTGAGCCAAAATAACAACAATTACAATTAAAAATCATGATGAGCAGTAATGTTTCATTTTGCTTAGGGATAGTTACTAATTAAAGATGTAAAAATAAAATTTACAAGATTTCATGTCATTTGCCAACCAATAAAGCTCTCACAACTGTTCTACATGTTTGGATTTTTCTTTCACCCACAAAACTGGGGTCTCCTTTAGGAACAGTAGAGTTAGAGATAGGGGTTGTATGTTACACACTGTGGTGTAAGTGACTATAAAAGTCTATATTTCCATGTAGATATTTGAGCCCACAAAGATAAGGTTAAATTCTAGGCCTAAAAACCTTATTTAATAAGGTTTCAAGCTCCTATGTAAATCAGGGACTGTTTAGAAGAGGTTTTAACTAAAGTTGACATCTTGTGTAATGTAGTATTTATGAGCTTAGGTGAAGCAAATGTAT
This sequence comes from Saccopteryx leptura, assembly GCF_036850995.1. NCBI lineage: Eukaryota > Metazoa > Chordata > Mammalia > Chiroptera > Emballonuridae > Saccopteryx > Saccopteryx leptura. Next base: position 173,396,655 of record NC_089504.1, on the reverse strand, counting down.
TTATATCCTATTTATTTAAAATATCTAGCAAAGACTTCAAATCTGTTTCCCCTAAGAGCATTCCAAAGAGCTGTTTTAGTTCTTGTAATAAAAAACAGAGCTCACATTTATAATTTTTTTCCAGGATTTAATCTTAAAGGTTGAGGAAAATATTTATTGTTAGAGAATGTATGTTAAAATAATTTACATATTTAGTTTTCAACATACTTTTACATCAGAGTCAATAAGTTGTTTGAAAACTACTTACATAAAACACTGCTGACATATCATTAACTATCCAATGGACAGCTCTAGGCAAGGAAGTTTGAAATGGTTGGAGGCCACAGAAGATCAATCAGAAATATAAAAACAACGCTATTAAAGGGATATTGTAAGCAACACAGAAATTAGTATTCATTTTACATAAAAATGTTGTTTAACGCCTCCCTTTTTTGGTTAGACAAATTCATGCAAATAGGCTTTGATTTCACATATTTAACCACATATGACAGAATCAAGTTTACTTCTGACAACAAAATTAATAGAAGTTTGTGACAACTTCTCTTTTGTCTCACCAGTATCCTTAGACAGTTGTCAAACTCCATTGTAAGAATTGGCTTCTTCTTGAATTGAAATCCTCTAAGACAAGGTTTTCTTAAATTTGGCACAGAGTATATATTCAGTAAACTTTTATTGAATTGAAATTAATAAAATACTAAGGATATGCCATACAGTAAGCTAACAAACTAGTCTTCACTTCCTATCCTGGACATAGTATGGATTTCATTAATAGAAAATTAGTTCAGAAAAGGGAAGTGGGCAAGAGGATCTGCTCTTTAAGGTCGTAAAGCAATGATTTTAAATTATTTTAAATTTAATTCATTGGGATTCTTAAGTTCCAAGATAAAATCAACAAGAGCCCACTAAAAACTGCATAATTCAGCACTCTATATTTACATTTTTAAAAAGAAAATTCAGTGTCATTAAGGAGGAAATAAGCATGTCCTTTATTATTTTGTAGCTTAATATTCCATTTCAAGGCTTTTACTAATAGCTCATTTAGTCAGGAGATTAATATACTGGTATTTTTATTTAAGTAACCCAGACAATTAACTTTAGATTATCTATAAGTGAAAAATTAAATGAAAGTCAAAGGTATAAAAACAGCACAACTAACCTTATAAAAAGAATATACTGTTGTCATCAAGCTTTGTTTGGTGGTCATGCTGTCTCCTGTGAGATGGGGGCCTTCAGCGGAAAGGCGGGAGGAAGTAGGGGAGAAGGAAAGGTCATACTCTAATTCTTTTGGGTGGTTTGGTTTGGAGATAAATTCATCCTACACAAAAAAAGTATAGGCAAGGAAGAGGGGAAAGGACGAAAGGAGTAAGAACCTGTTTTAGTTCATGCTGCTATAACAAAATATATGATAGAATGGGCTTAAGCAACAAGCATTTATTTCTCAGTTGTGAAGGCTGGGAAGTTCACAATCAAGGCACTGTCAGATCTGGTGTCTGGCTCACAAACAGCTAGCTACCTTCTAACTCTATCCTCAGATGGCTGAGAGAGAAGTTATCTCTCTCTTGTCTCTCTTAATAAGATCACTAATTTCCTTCATTAAGACCCCACCCTCATGGCCTAATTACCTCTCAAAGGCCCACCCCCTAATACAGTGGTCCCCAACCTTTTTTGGGCCATGGACGGGTTTAATGTCAGAAAATATTTTCACAGACCGGCCTTTAGTGTGGTACGGATAAATGTATCACGTGACCAAGACAAGCGTCAAGAGTGAGTCTTAGACAGAAGTAACAGAGGGAATCTGGTCATTTTTAAAAAATAAAACATTGTTCAGACTTAAATATAAATAAAATGAAAATAATGTAAGTTATTTATTCTTTCTCTGCGGACAGGTACCAAATGGCCCATGGACCGGTACTGGTCTGCGGCCCGGGGGTTGGGGACCACTGCCCTGATACCATCATACCAGGAACTAAGAGCTTCAATATGTGAATTTGGGGGATGGAAAATAGACAAGAAGTCTGTTTATAGCAGAGACTATCTCCTATTTTAAATCATTTGAAGGTTGGGTAACTGGAGAGGGTGTGAGAAATTACTTTCTTTCTGAAAGAGGGAACAGAGGGATTAGCATAGCAAACACTGCCAAGCACATCAGGAGAAGCAACGTAGAAGAAGCCCCTCAGAAAGGAATGGGGTGTGATGTACCTCTGGTGCTCATAGTGTCTAAGATCAGAGGTTAGGAAAACCCTCTCTGGCTTTAGGCTTTATAGGTTGAGTATCTTCATTCCCCTTTCATTGGCACAGTGTTACCTCCATGGAAGTGGTTCTAATACACAGTTTGGGGAGAGAATTTCTCACAGTCCAGTACAGGGGTCAGAATATTTTAGAGATAAATTTGGAGTGTTCAAGAATTTTTTTTATCATCAAAAGACAATAAAGTTCAATGATTCCTAGAATCAGTTCCTCACTAATTCTAATTAATCTAAATGGAAGTTTCTATGTGTCATACCTCCCTTTCATTTTAAAAAAAATTATTTTAAATTTATTTCACATAGAAGAGCTTTTAATAATATATTTAGTCTTTCTTAAATTTCCTCAGTTGAAAATATTTACTTTTATCTTTCCTTTTTAAATTTCATTTTCTGACTTGTAAGGAAAGAATTATAAGAAATAAAAACTTCATCTTATTTTGCTATAATGTAGTTTCTCCATGGAACCAACACACAAGTTATTTGTACTTGCTGGCAAAAAAATAACAATAAATATGAAAGTGTACCTCTTGTACCTTTTTGCAGTGCATGAAGTGCCAATAATGCCTGAAATTTTCTGTAAAGATTTGAAGTACAATGTCTCTGCACTTTTAGTATAAGAGTAAATTGGTATTATATTGTTTGTTGACTCCAAAATATTGACTTAGATACAAGCAAAAGTAAATAAATAAAAGCCTTGTATATACACATGGCTCCTCTCAAAATTCTATCCAAGAAATATTGGAAATAGGATATCAATAAAAATAATATATTATGCCTGACCACATGGTGGTACAGTGGATAGAGCATCGGCCTGAAATGCTGAGGACCCAGGTTCAAAACCCTGAGGTCTCCAGCTTTAGCCTTCCGGCTTGAGTGCAGGCTCATCCGACTTAAGCATGGACTATCTGGCTTGAGCTCAAGGTCACTGGCTTGAGCCCAAGGTCATTGGCTTGAGCAAGGGGTCACCGGCTCTGCTGGAGCCCCCTGATAAAGGCACATATAAGAAAGCAATCAATGAACAATTAAGATGCAGCAACTTTGAGGTGATGCTTTTCATCTCTCTCCCTTCCTATTTGTCTATCCCTGTCTGTCTTTTTTTCTCTCTCTCACTTAAAACAAATAAAAAGATATTATAAAATATGAGAAAATTAAAAATTAAGCACAAAATGGGGAAAGTGCTTTACCAAAATATTTTGTTGACAAAAGGACTGAAGTCTTAAAAATAATTTCTAACACTTACAAGAATAACCCAATGAATGCATGAATAAGTAGACCAACAAATCTCCCCCTTCTTCTTGCTCTTTCTAAAATCAATAAATAAAAATTAAAAGTAAAAACTTGCTGTTATAGAACTAAAATAAAAAACATGCATAAAGATAAATTTCTTCTCTAAGCCTCTGCATTAGTCACTTATACTTAATTTATCTGTAATGATTGAGTACTTCTGTATATTACCATCTAAACAGATACTTTTCCTTAACTGATACTCCAAAAACCCAAATATTAACCTTAAGAAGGGTCCAAAATAGCATAATAAATTTGTTCTCATATCTATTATATCATATTAACTTCATAACTATATACAGATGTAGATAGAAAAAATTGTCACATTTTATACTTTTAGAAACTGAGGCTCAGAGAGGTTTAGCAACTTGTTCAAGGTTACAGCATTAGTATGTGATACAGCCAGGACAGAAACTCAGGCCTTCAGTTTTCAAATACAGTACTAGTTTTACACAGTTGAAAATGGTTTAATCACTCAATGGCTAGATATTTGTTTTAAGACCTAAACTAATTTTATATTGGAAGTTACTTTAAAAATTGTAGGTGACTAAAGAAATTGAAATTTTATGTTTTCTTCAAAGGAAACTAATTTTCAATAAGAACAGTTTACTCCCTATGAGAATCATATTACAAAACAAAGAATTAAACTTAAAAAAAATAGAGAGGAAGAACCCAGACACCTGACTGACTCCCAACATTGAAGAGACAAAGTTGTGAGTCTGGGGAGTAAAAGCAGCTTGGGTTCAGAACAATTTACCAGGGAAGAGAATTGATACAGAGAAAGAACTTGAGTCTTCAGTCAGAGTTCCAACTAGCACTCGCTTATAAGGAAACTGCTGGAGCCATGGGAAAGAAACAACTCAGAGAGTTAAAAGAAACACTAGCAGAGATCACACAAGACCAGGAATAGTGCAGACTGGGAAAGCTTACAATTTATGAGGCATTGCACGGAATACTCAGAAGTGTCTTGCCTCAATAGTAGGAGATAATTAGTTATAGTTTAAATGCTGCTCTGGTCCTGCTTACTAATCTTAAAAGCACAACCCAGAGAGGATAAAACTATTTCCAAGTCAATAATGGAGAGATATCTAGAAATTGCCCAAATGATTGCAAACAAGATAACACATTTCTAAATAACTCATGGGTCAAAGAAGATATCAAAAGAGAAAATAAAACTTATTTTTAATTGAAATTTTAAACAAAAATGGAAATATAATCTAAAAAATGTGTGCAATGCTGAGAAACTTATAGCACTAAGCACCTATATTAAATAAGAATAAGGATCTCAAATCAATGACTTCAGCTTCCATTTTAAGAAACTACAAAAGGAAGAGGGAATTAAACACAAAGTAACAAAAGAGAGAAAATAAACGTTAGAGATAAAATTAATTAACTATAGAATTGTAAAAACCATAGAGAATACAGTGGTCCCTCATCTATTGCAGAGGTTAAGTTCCAGACCCGACCCCCCACCCCCGCATAGGCAAAAATCCTTGAAGTAGCGACCTTTTATTTATTTTATCATTTATATATATATTTTAAGGCTTTATAAACATTCCCCACACTCTTATAAACCTTTTCAATTTTTTAGGCTAGAAAATGTTTATTTTACTTCAAAAATAATTAAACCAATAAATATATAAAAATACCTATATACCACAAAATTCCGTGATATAGCAAAAAATCCGCAATACAAAATTAGATATATACAATTTAAAAATCCACCATACAGCAAGACTGCAAAAGCGAACCATGATATGATGAGGGATGACTGTACCAAAAAAACAAGAGCTATTTTTTGAGAAATTCAATAAAATTCATAAACCTCTAGTCTGGGTTATCAGGAACAAATGTGAGGAAAAAAAAAATTACCTGTACAAGTATGAAAGATGTGACTTTGCTACAGATTTTATAGATATTAAAAGAGAAAAAGTAAAAATAATAAATATGCACCAATTATTTTAATAATTTAAATGAAATGGATAAATTGAAGAAATTCCTTGAAAAAAAAACTACTAAACTTCAATTAAGAACTGGATAACTTAAATAATTCATGTCTAGCCCTGTCTGGTTGCTCAAAAGGTTAGTGTCAGCCTGGCCTGTGGATATCCTAGGTTCAATTCCCAGTCAGGGCACACATGAGACGCAACCATCTGCTTCTCTTCCCCTTCCTCTCCCCCTTCTCTTTCTCAGTTAGTGGCTCAGTTGGTCTGAACGCTGACCCAAGTTGCTATGGATAGCTTGGTTGATTTTAGCATAAGCCCCAGATAAGGGTTGCCAGGTGGATTCCAGTCATGGACTATGGGAGTCTGTCTCTCTATCTCTCCTCCTCTCACTTAAAAAAAAATAGTGCATATCTATTAAATAAATTAAAATTTTAGTTAATAACCTTCTACAATAAGAACGGTAGGCCTAGGTGGTTTTAACTGTTAATTCTATAATATATTTAAGGAAGAAAAATAGCAGTTGTACTAAAACTCCTTCAGAAATATGAAGAGGAGAGACTGTTTCTCAATTCATTCTCTGAGGTCTACATTGCCCTGTTAAAACCAGCAAACATACAACAAGAAAGAAAATTATTTAAAAATATCCCTCATGAAATAGAAGTATGAGTTCTAAACAAAATTTTAGCAAAACAAATTTAACAATATATAAAAATGATGATACAAAGTTACTAAGTGGGGTTTATCTGAGAAATGCATTGATCTGAAAAATAAATGCAATGTACCATATTAATAAACTGAAAAATGATTTCAGTAAGTACAGAACAAGCATTTGAAAAATAACCCAACATTTATTCCTGATTTTTAAAAATTTCAGCAAATTAGGAATAAAGAAATTTTCTAAACTTTAAAAAGGACATTCATAGAAAACCTACAACAATGACATAGAATTATAAGAAACTGAAGGTTGTCAGAGGAATGGCAGCATGAGAAATACTTCTGATTGCTCCACTTCAAATTTCAACAAATAGAGCAACTATAATGCAGTGAAGGAACCCCAGCTGGGCTTGCAGGCACACCTGAAAGATCCATGCACCGAATGGACTAAAGGTAGGATGGGCTGAAAAGGGGGGCAGAAGATAAAACCCAATTGCAGTGAGCTCTGGAGAGGAAAGGTGACAAGCCTGATTTGACTGGGGTTTTTGTTTTTGTTTTTTTTCTCTGCTGGACTATGGGGAAGAGGGAAGTTCAGGCTCTCCAGATTTTGTCTGTGGTGTATGAGAGAGAAATTCAGTGACTGGGTCTCCTTCTGTTGGGAGTAGCGGTGACACAGAGGGGCAGAAAGGGAGATAAACCAAAGCAGCCAGAGTACAGGGTCACAGCCAGTGTTCCTGCAGTCTGCCTCCAGCCCCCGCTTAGCAGAGACAGAGAAAGCTAAAAAGTGGCCCCCCAGACTCCCAGATTCTACCTCCCTCACTTTGCCATAGGGAGAGTGGCAGAGAAAAAACCCACAGCTACCTCTCCAGAGCCACTCTCTCTCTAAAGAACAAAAGTGCTCTACCTCTAGTCACCAGGTCTATTGAGATGTGGGAAGAAGCACGTGGAAGCTTGAAATTGCCATTGTTAGAATCATAAAGCCCAAGAGTCGAAACTGTATAGTCAAAACCTTAAATCTGAAGACATAAGACCCTCACAATATGCTCCACCCACCAATGCAATTGCAGCCCCACCTACATCATTGCAACAGTGACAGCAACATCTTGGCAGACAGCCAAGGAACTTAACAGAGCTAAAACTTGTAGTACTGCAACACCTTCTGGAAGAAACCTCTCAAAACCAAAATTTCTTTTTCTTTTATTCTCCCTTTTTACTTTTGCAATTTTTTCTTATTATTCTTTTTTCTCCTTTTTATTTTTGAATTTTATTCTTTTTAGCAGATTGAAACTTTAAAAACAGAGATGAAGAACTCAATATGTGAATTGAAGACTAAGGTAGCAAGTTTAACTAATAGAAGAAGCCAGATAGAGAAAAGAATCAATGATATTGAAGACAGGCAACAAGAGATGCTATAGAGAGAAGAGAAGAGAGACTCATGAATTTAAAAAATGGAGACAGCTCTACAAAAATTGTCTGACTCCATGAGAAAGAGCAATATAAGAATAATAGGTTTATCAGAAGAAGAAGAGAGGTAGAAGGGAATGGAGAGCCTATTTAGACAAATAATTGATGAGAATTTCACAAACCCATGGAAAGAGTTAGAGTCTCAAATCCAGAAAGCAAACAGAACATTGAGTTACCTCAACTGCAAAAGACCTACTCAAGGCACATCATGATAAAATTTCCAAAAATAAATAACAAAGAAAGAATCCTCAAGGCAGTAAGAAAGAAAGAAGACAATACATATAAAGAAAACTCCATTAGATAATCATCAGACTTCTCAGCAGAAACTGTACAAGCCAATAAACAGTGGACCCAAACACTCAAAATATTGAAAGAAAGGAATTACCAGCCAAGAATACTATATTCATCAAAGTTATCCTTCAAATATGAAGGAGTAATAAAAACTTTTACAGACATACAGAAACTGAGGGAATTTATCACCAGAAAACCACCACTGCAGAAAATACTGCAGGGCATTATTTGACCAGACACAAAGAATAAAACAAATCAAAACTACAAGTAAAAGCTCCAACAAGGTCACAATAAAAACAAGGATAATCTGTGACAACAATAACATAAAAGCGGAGATAATAAAGATCTGCAGTAGCAAAGGAGAATGGAGTGCAGAAGCACTCATTTGATAAAGGACTGTTGTACATATAAACATTTTTTACTTAATCTAATGGTAACTCTCCATGAAAAAGCCACTACTGACATACACAGCTTAAAAAATGAAGAAACAGGAGAAAGAAGTATGGAATACCACTAAACAAACAAAACTGACAGAATCAAAAGAGAAGAACCAAACAAGACACAAAGCTACCAGAAAACAAAACATAAAATGGCTATAGGAAATCTTCAAGTGTCAATAACTACCCTAAATGTAAATGGACTGAACTCACCAATTAAGAGGCACAAAGTAGCCGATTGTATCAAAAAGCAAAACCCAATGATATGCTGCTTTCTGAAACACATCTAAGCTGCAAGGAGAAAACTAGATGCAAAGCAAAAAGTTGAAAAATGATACTCCAAGCAAATAATATTCAAAGAAAAGCAGGTGTAGCCATACTCATACCTAACAATGCTGACTTCAAGAAATCAAAGGTCACCAGAGAAAAAGACAGACATTTCCAAATTATAAAGAAGACATTGTATCAAGAAAACATAACACTTCTTAATATATATGCACTGAACCAGGGAGCACCATAATGTATAAGACATCTACTATCGGGGTCCCGAAACTTTTTACACAGGGGGCCAGTTCACTGTCCCTCAGATTGCTGGAGGGCTGGACTATAAAAAACAAACAAACTATGAACAAATCCCTATGTACACTGCACATATATTATTTTAAAGTAAAAAAACAAAACGGAAGTAGTACTGTACGTGAGTGATGCAGCGCTTTGTGCATCCTGTGCTCCTTTCACTGACCACCAGTGAAAGAGGTGCCCCTTCTGGAAGTGCGGCGGGGGCCAGATAAATGGCCTCAGAGGACCGCATGCAGCCTGCGGGCTGTAGTCTGGGGACCCCTGTACAACTGATCTAAAAATAGAAGCAACAAAAACACAATCATATTTGGAGATTTCAACAGACTATTGACAGCTTTAGATATATCATTCAAACAGATAATAAATAAAAAAATATTGGCCTTAAGTTATACTCTGGACCAAGTGTACATAATAGACATTTATAGGACATTTTATCCCAAAATATCATATTATAAATTCTTCAGTGTGTATGGAACATTTTCAAGGATAGACCATATGTTGGGCCACAAAAGTAACATCAACAAATTCAGGAAGATTAAAATTATACCATGGATATTTTCTGATCATAAGGCTTTGCAATAAGAATTCAACTGTAAAAAGAAAGTAAAGAAAACCACAAAATAGTGGAAATTAAACAGCATACTTCTAAACAATGACTGGGTCAAAGAAGAAATAAATGCAGAGATCAAAAGATATATACAGACAAAGGAAAATGACAAGATGAGATATCAAAATATGGGATGCAGCAAAAGCAGTAGTAAGAGGGAAGTTTATATCATTACAAGCTTATATCAAGAAACAAGAGAGATTCCAAGTAAACAACCTAACATCGCACCTTAAAGAACTAAAAAAAGAAGAAAATGGTAACCCAGAGTTAGCAGAAGGAAATAGTAAAAATAAGAGCAGAACTAAATGAAATAGAGAACAACAACAACAAAAACTATATAAAAAATTAATATAACAAAAAGCTGATTCTTTGAAAAGATCAATAAAAACAAAAGAACCACTGGCTAGACTCACTAAGGAAAAAAGAGGAATGACTCATATAAACAATATCTGAAATGAGAGAAATTATCACAGACATCATAAATATGCAAAGAATCATAGTAGAATATTACCAAAGATTATATGCCACCAAATTCAACAATGTAGAAGAAATGGATAAATTCCTAGAACTATACAATCTTTCTACACTAACTCACAAAGATGTGGAAAACTTAAATAGACCCATAGCAGGGAGGAAATAGAAACAAACTTTCCCAAATATCCAAAAAAACAAAAGTCCAGGACCAGATGGTTACACTAGTGAATTCTACCAAACATTCAAAGAGGATTTGGTATCAATCCTTCTCAAAGCTTTCCAAAAAGTAGAAAAAGAAGCTATACTCCCCAACACATTTTATGAGGTCAACATAAATAACCCTCATACCAAAACCTGGCAAGAACAACACACCAAAAAAGAAAACTACAGACCAATATCTCTAATGAATGCATATGCAAAAACCCTCAACAAAATACTAGCAAATCAAATACAGCAACACATTAAAAAAATAACACAACACAATCAAGCGGGATTCATTCCAAAAGCACAAGGATGGTTTAACATATGGAAATCAATCAATGTAATACACCATATCAACAAAACAAAGCACAAAAACATATGATCCCATCAAAGATGGTGAAAAGGCATTCAGTAAGATATAACATCCCTTTCTGTTAAAAACATTCAATAAAATTGGAATAGAAGGAAAGTACTTCAACATAAAAAAGGCCATATATCACCTGACCAGGTGGTGGTACAGTGGATAGAGTGTCAGAAAGGGATACGAAAGACCCAGGTTCGAGACTTCGAAGTCGCCAGCTTGAGTGCAGGCTCATCTCATTTGAGCGAAAGCTCACCAACTTGGACCCAAGGTCACTGGCTTGAGCAAGGGGTTACTTGGTCTGCTGAAGGCCTGTGGTCAAGGCACATATGAGAAAGCAATCAATGAACAACTAAGGTGTTGCAAAAAAAAAAACCCTGATGATTGATGCTTCTCATCTCTCTCTGTTCCTGTCTGTCTGTCCCTGTCTATCCCTCTCTCTGACTCTCTATCTCTTAAAAAAAAAAAAAGGCCATATATGACAAACCATCAGCTTATATCATACTAAATGGTGAAAAAATAAAGGTTTTTATTCTAAAAATAGGAACAAGCCTGCACACTCTCTCTATTCTTATTCAACACAGTTCTGGAAGTTTTAGCCAGTGTGATTAGGCAAGAGAAAGAAATAAAAGGCATTCATTTCAGGAAAGAAGTAAAGGTAACATTTTTTATGGATGACATGATCCTGTATATATAAAACCCCAAAGGCTCCACCCAAAAACTATTAGAAACAATAAACCAATAGAGTAAAGTAACAGATTACAAAATCAATATATAAAGTCAACTGTTTTTCTATATGCCAACAATAAAACTTTGAAAAATGAACTAAAAAACCCAATTCTTTTTAAAATTGGAAAAAAAATATAAAGTACCTAGGAATAAACTTAACAAAGGATGTGAAGAACCTGTATACTGAAAACTACAAACATTGAAAGAAATTGAAAAAGACAATGAAATGGAAAAATATTTTCTATTCATGGATTGGAAGAATCAACATAGTTAAAATGGCCATATTACCCAAATCAATATACAAATTAAATGCAATTCCCATCAAATTCCCAATGTAATTTGCTAAAGAAATAAAACAAAAAATTACCAGGTCTGCCTGAAACAACACAAAACCCCAAATAGCCAAAACAATCTTGAGGAAAAAGAATAAAACTGGAAGTATCACACTACCTGACTTTAAATTATATAATAGAGCCACTATAATCAAAACATCATGGTAATGACAGAAAAACAGACATATAGACCAATGGAACAGAATCAAGAGCCCAGAAATAAAACCACATATATATGGACAAATCATCTTTGACAAAGGAGCTAAAAATATACAATGGAGAAAGGAAAGCTGCTTCAGTAATGGTGCTGGGAAAATTGGAAAACCACATGCAAAAGAATAAAACTTGACTACAGTTTGTCCCCCCACACAAATATTAATTCAAAATAAATCAATCACCTAAATATAAAACCTGAAACTATAAATTACATAGAAGAAAATATAGGTACTAAACTCATGGACCTTGGTCATAAAGAAAAATTTATGAATTTGACCCCAAAGGGAAAGTGAAGTAAAGGTAAAAATAAACGATTGGGACTATATCAAACTAAAAAGCTTTTGAACAGCAAAAGAAACTGACAACAAAATAGATAGGCAGTCAACTAAATGGGAGATAATATTTGCAAACAACAGCTCCAATAAGGGGTTAAGATCCAAAATATATAAAGAACTCACAAAGCTCAGCAACAATCAAGCAAACAGTTCAATTAAAAAATGAGGAGCTAAACAGACACTTCTCCCAAGAGGACAAACAAATGGCCAACAGGTATAAGAAAAGATGCTCATCCTCACTAGCTATTCGAGAAATGCAAATCAAAACTACAATGAGATACCACCTCATATCTGGCTATTATCAACAAGACAGGTAATAACAAGTGTTGGAAAGGCTGTGGAGAAAAAGGAACCCTCATTCACTGCTGGGAGAATGCAAATTAGTACAACTATTATGGAATAAAGTATGGTGGTTCCTCAAAAAATTAAGACTACAATTACCATATGACACAGCAATCCCTCTACTGGGTATTTACCCCCAAAACTTGAAAACATTGGTATGTAAAGACACATGCACCACCATGTTCATTGCAGCATTGTTCGCAGTGGCCAAGACATGGAAACAACCAAAGTGGCCCTCGATAGATGACTGGATAAAGAAGATGTGGTACTTATACACAATGAAATACTACTCAGCTATAAGAAACAATGATGTAGTGACATTTATGGCAACTTGGACCTTGAGAACATTATACTAAGTGAAATAAGTAAATCAGAAAATGCTATGAACAGTATGATTTCACACATAGGTGGGGTATAAAACTGAGACTTATGAATACAGATAAAGTGAAGTGTTTACCAGGTGGAAGGAAACATGGGGGAGGAGGAAAGGGACTTGAGTGAATGTGGATGATGGGGGAAAGGTTGTAAACAGGGACAAATATAAGGTGACTTGACCTTGGGTGATGGGTATACAACATAATCCACAGTTCAAATGCTATAGAAATGTTCACCTGAAACCTATGTACTCTTATTGATCAATGTCACCCTGTTAAAGTGAATTTTCTAAATAAATTTAAAATTAAAAAAAAAAAAAAAAACTGAATCTTTTCTCCCTAAAATAAGTGTAAAGTCAATATCCACGGCTACCATCACAGCCGCCTGGCCCATGCAGGTTCTCATTGGATTCAGACAGATGGTAATGAAACAACAGAGCCAAAAACTGGTGGCCCATCATCTTTAATCCTAGCTTGCACCCGGCGGGCAAGTAAAAACACACACTGGGCTCCAAAACCCACTCATTCAGTGCTCACAAAGCTACTGACTTATCTGAGTTTCCTAGAATCAAAGGTTTCTAGCTCACCAGCCTTATTCACCTCTGTTCCCCATCTCCTTCCGTCTCTCTGCACAAACTCGGCACAAACTGGCACCTCTTTCAACACTCCACCATCTTGGCTGCCTCTCTCCTCTCCTCCACATGGCCTTTCTCTGCTCTCCTCTCTAATGCTAATCTCAGGAACCGAGAGAGCAAGCTCTCAGTTTGCCCCATTTTATAGTGCAGAAATCAAAACCTTTAATCTAATATACAAAATAGGAAAGTCTCTGATACAAAGTCCACCCCACATCAAAAAGGGTGGGAAAGGCTTAGTCCTAAAACCAAGCCGCAAACTACAAGGATCCTGCTTGTCCACAGCCCGCCCCCAACACACATTAATATAATTATGCCCATTCCAAGGATAAGGGCAACTAATATCATCACCTGGGCGATGGGCTTCCACATGGGCAGCGCCATCTTTAACAAAGTGAGCATAATATATTTTATCTTCCCAACAATCCACCCCTATGCTCACTTTACTACCCATAATCAACACCACTGGCATCCCTGTGCAAGGAAATTAGGCACATTACATAAATTACAACATGACAAATCATACAATTTCAACAATTACAAAGGTACATTTCACCAGTCTCTGATCACTTTGCCAAAAGCGCAAAATGTCCTGGCCTTCTTTCTAGCCATGGGAAAAGCTTCCCGGGGCAGGGGAGTACTTCCAGCAAAGCTGCCCCCCACCCCCATCAGGGCATTTCACATTGTCCAAAATCCATAAGTCCATCCAACAAAGGAGCCAGTGCCCACTCTGGTTGAAGTCCAAGAAATCAGTCCATGCACATGGGGCATCAACCCCCCTCCCATTCCTGCCATCCTGGCAGGTCTTACACTATCCCAAGGAGGAGCACGTGGCAATGGCAGTCAGCATTTCCATCTCTGCTCTGGAGAGCATGATGGCATTCACCCCTATGTCCCAAAATGTCAGCGAACCCACCAGTGGCTTAGCAGGCACTCCCTGTTGTTCCAGTGGCCACTCAGCGATGCAAGTCTGGCTTCCGGGATATTCATTCATCCTCCTGCTGCAGCAGCAACCATTTACCTTCTGGAGTCTGCGAATCGCAACTCTGGCCCAATTCTCCTTATTCTCCAAAGATGAACTGAAAACACCAGCTCCCACTGCTGGTCTCGAGCCTCAGGCTGCCACAACCTTCTGCTCCACAGATCTTGCAGCTCTGGACCCAGCCTCAGCCTCATCCCCGGCCTCCTGCTGTTGCTGGCTCTCCAAAATGTCCAGGGCAAACTGCAACTCACGAACCTGTGATTCCTTCTCCAGCATCTGCTCCATTTCCAAACAAATCTCACAAACCTGGTTGGCCTTCTCCAGTGCTTGCTTTAGCTTCAGGGTTGGCATCTCTTTCTCCTACATTTGCTCCAGCTTCTTCCACTGCTCAGTTTGCATGTCCCAGGCAGCCTCTTCCACAGAGATCTCGGTTTCCTCACACATGGCTGTAAAAGTCAGCCAGCCTACATTCCCCAAAAGGACAGCCATAGGAAACCATAACAGCAGCCAGTCCTCTACTCCACTGCTCAAAGGTGATGGTGGCTCCATACTCATCTGTATCGAATCCTGCTGACTACGCCAAATGTAATGCCAGGAGCTGCCATCGTGGCCATTCACATGCAGGTTCACATTGGATTCGGACAGTCAGTAAAGAAACAATGGAGCCAAAAACTGGTGGCCCATCATCTTTAATCCTAGCTTGCACCTGGCGAGCAAGTAAAAACACACACTGGGCTCCAAAACCCACTCATTCAGTGCTCACAAAGCTACTAACTTATCCAAGTTTCCTAGAATCAAAGGTCTAGCTCACCAGATTTATTCACCTCCGTTCCTCATCTCCTTCCTTCTCTCTGCACAAACTTGGCACAAACTGGCATCTCTTTCAACACTCCACCATCTTGGCTGCCTCTCTCCTCTCCTCCACATGGCCTTTCTCTGCTCTCCTCTCTAATGCTAATCTCAGGAACCAAGAGAGCAAACTCCTGGTCTGCCCCACGTTATAGTGCAGAAATCAAAACATTTAATCCAATATACAAAATAGAGAATTCTCTGATACAAAGTCCACCCCACATCAAAAAGGGTGGGAAAGGCTAAGTCCTAAAACCAAGCCCCAGGCTACAAGGATCCTGCCTGCCCACAGCCCGCCCCCAACACATATTAATACAATCACGCCCATTTTAAGGATAAGGGCAACTAATATCATCACCTGGGCGATGGGCTTCCACGTGGGCAGCACCATCTTTAACAAAGTGAGCATAATATATTTTATTTGCCCAACAATAAGGAACAAGAGAAAGAGATGTCCACTTTCACCACTTCTATTAGCATTCTACTGAAAATTCTGGATAGTACAATCAGACAAGATAAAAAATAAGCGAATCAGAAAAAAACAGGAACTGCAGGATTCCATACATTGGTGGGACATAAATGTGAGACTAAGAGGCATGGACAGGAGTGTGGTGGTTACGGGGGGTGGGGAGGAAAGGAGGGAGAGCGGGAGGGGGAGGGGTACAGAGAGAACTGGATGGAGGGTGGCGGAGGACGATCTCTCTTCGGGTGATGGGTATGCAACAGAACTAAATGACAAGATAACCTGGAAATGTTTTCTTTGAATGTATGTACCCTGATTTATTGATGTCACCCCATTAAAATAAAAATTTATTTATAAAAAAAATAAAAAAATAAAATTCATCCAGATCGAAAAGGAAAAAGTAAAACTACATTTACTAACATAACCACACATGTAGAAAACCCTATAGAATCTATAAAAAAGATGAGTTTAGTGAATTTAGCAATGTTGCAGGACATAATGTTAATATACAAAAATAAGTTATGTTTGCATATATAAGAAAAATTAGATATTGAAAAAAATTGTAATAGCATCAAGAATTTTGAAATACTTTATGGAGAAATCTGAATAAAGATCTGTGAGATCTATACACTGAAAATTACAAAACATTGCTGAAAGAAACTAAGAAAGATAAATAAATGAAAAGATATTATCTTGTTCAAGAGACAAAACACATAATTTTGTTAAGTGCTCACTTTGGCAACACATATACTTAAAAATATATTGTTAAGATATCAATACCCTTCATATTTATCTTTACATTCACTGTAATACTATTTGGAATATAAAGCCTAGCAAAAGATTTTGTAGAATTTTACAAGCAGCTTCTTAAATTACTGCTGAAATAAAAAGAACCTAGTATATAATTTTGAATAAGAAAAACAATTTTGGATAACTAATACTTTCTAATATTAAGATTTATTATAGAACTAGAATAATTAATACTATGTAGCTCTGACATCAAAATGGACAAATAGATTAGTAGAACAAAAGAGTGCAAAAATAGACCCACACCTATATAGACAATCATTTTTAAACAAGAATGCAAAGGCAATTCAGTGGAGAAAAGATAATCCTATCAACAAATAGTGCTGGTTATCCATATGCAAATCAGACAATTCAACAACAACAAAAATGTGTGTCAAATATGCATATAAAAAGATGTTCAGTATCAGCAGTCATTAGGAATAGTCAAACAAAACCACAATGAAATATCATTACATATTTATTAGAATTGCTAAAACTAAAAAGATTAACTAAATTAAGTGTTGGTGATAATGTGAAGGAAATGGAAAAAATGCTGGGAATGTAATATGGACAACCACTTTGAAAAGTACTTAGACAATTTCTTAAAATTCTTAATATACCATGTGACTCAGTAATTTTTCTAGGAGTTTTCCAAAAGAAATGAAAGTGTATGTCTATATAAAACTTGTAAATAAATGTTTTTAACAGATTCACATGTTAGTGTAGGCAGCTAGGAGTTATCAAAAGAAAAAGGAGCTGAACTAATTGAGCCTAATTGAATCTAGAAGTTATACTTAATCAGGATTAAATCTGGAAGTTACAAGTCATATACCCTAGGGGAGAGCCAATCACTGCCAAGAGGATTCACACGCCTTTTTTCCTCTGTAGGGAGGAAGGACAGCTTTTCAATCTGGAAGGGGTAGAGCAACCAACCTGGTAGCTGGGATAATCAGGAGGAAGAATAAACTATAAAGGGGAAAGTCATCTGTCAGGCACAGAAGAAGCCAAGATGGTGACTATAAAGGAGAGGTCTCTATCCTGGGAATAGGTTCAGGCTGAATGAGGGTGTCAACCACCACCTCCCAAAATCTAGGAAAGAGACTGGAGGGGAAGGATCCAGCACAAGCCTGGGAAGGATTAGTAAAGAGATTGGTTAGTTTGAAAGAGCCTCTCTCTCCAAAGCCCAAGGTAATATAATCCAAACTTAACAAAGGACCCTTTCAGTAGCACATTCACCCTTTTGTTCTCCCATTAATAAACATTCTCTGTCCTGGCAGCCACACACCTCCAAGCCCAGGTCTACTGCAGCCCTGGGTGCCAGCAGTTGCCTGGGCCCAGTCAGTACCAAGTGCAGGCCTCAGTATACAAACACAGAACTGGGTGAGCACAGCTGGAACATAGATTAAGCTAGCCAGATGTGGACAGAGACTGAGCTGAACTAAGTTTGGGCATGGTTAAACTGAACTATGGCAGCTTCATATGCCCTGATGATGCCAGGTAATGACACATCTCTGAACTCTGGCCCTTCTTTTTGGCTTAGTGAAGATAAGGCTGAACTTTCTCCACTGAGAGATGGAGCTAAGCCACCTGGTCATGAATAAGACACTGGGTACCTGGAGACAGTCATTCATGTTTGCTCCAGTTCCAATAAATCTTACTGTAAGGTATTTTTCCCCACTGAGAAGGCAGTAAGGGGCTGGAGCCATGAAGTGTGGAATAATAAAAGGCTTTATTGAGTACAGAGCACATCCTGCCTGACAAGGTTCCCTAGCCCCAGGGACAGAGGCTAGGCAAGTCACAAGTGGTGACCTGTGAGGGAGATATTTAAAGGGTCCCCAGGGTGGTTGAGCAAATAAGATGTGGTGAAATCTCACTGGCTGGCAGACGGTCACTTTTTTCCAAAGGACTCCTGGGAAGTTTCTTTTGGCATGCTTGGTTTTGGGCAGTCCTAGCCAAAGTTCACGGGTCTGGGTTACCCACGTGACCATCCCCCATTATCCACTGACCTTACATTCTGACCTTTTGTGTTAAATAGAATAGGGTACCATTTATTCGTCTGGCTACATCCCTTAGGGGCATCGTGGGGAGGGGGAGATTGGAAGGTGGTGGCTTTGAGGGGTGTCAGGAGGAACATCTGTTTGGCCGAGAGTTGAGAAACTTCATCGCTGTGGTCCTGTAAGGATTTAAAAAAAAAAAAAGAGGAGTAATAGGAGGATTTTCAGGGTCCAGCCTTTTGGTGATCTGGAGATGGATGGAGTCCAGTGGTTCCGACTGCCAGTGGTCCTATAAGGAGGCAAGCTTGAGGCAAAAATGCATGTCAGGAGTGGGGTAAAAAGGGGAAAGGAAGGGGTCTTATCCATTCCCATAACTGAGACCTGTGAGGGAACTAGAAGTCCAGAGTGTGATGGCAAAACAGAGAAGGCAGCTCCCATGTCCACAAGAAATGAGATGGACTTACTCACTAGTTGCAGCATACCCTGGTTCTCTGAGTTCAGGCTGTGTCCTAGGAGTTTGAGCGATGCACTCACCTGGCTGGATTGGCCTCCCCATTTGGGCGGCTTGTCCTCCACATAGAGGCGCTAAGGAAAACCCTGTTGCCCAAAGGGGCAATCGCTCCACTAGCGAGTGGGCTGCTTGCAGTCAGGGCAGGGCTCAGTGGGCAGCCATGGGCAGGGGCCCTGCCAGGACCAATGACCCTGCTTGCCACACTTAAAGCAAGCTGCTGGTGGGATTTCTCTTTGCAGCTTGGACTTTCTGTCCCTTGCATCTGTTACTGTGCCAGCCTCAGGGCTGCCACAAGAGCCTGGATTTGGAGTATTACCTTCTGCTGCATGCAGGCCTGGTGTACAGCCTTGGCCTGTTTCTACTAGTTGGGACCATTAAAAACTTTAAATGCTGTGTTCACAGGTTCTGGATAGGGGTTTGGGGGTTTAGAATAAGAGGAGGGGGCTTGTGGGGAGCCCGGCACCCAGATCTAGCTTGAACCACTGGAGCCAAAGGCAGGACAGGGCCAGAACTTCCTGCAAGAAAATTGGGGTTGGGCCTTGGGGTCCTGAAAACCAGTGTAAGAGCCAATAGTAGGTGGAGAATGGCCTGATGGAGGAGAGGCTTAAGAACACAGTGAAAAAGGGAAGAGGCCCCTGGCCAGCAGTGGAGGAGAAAGAGACTGGTAGTGGTGAATAAGAAACAGGATTTTGTAAAGGGAGGGGAGGGGGCTCTCAGAGGGAAGAGACCTGACCTAAAGAGGTCCACAGAGGGACCAGAGAGAAGTCTCGAGAGAGGGGCGCCTCCGGGGGCCAGGCAGGAGGGGGAGAGAGTTGGGAGTCCGTGGAGAAGAAAAGATCAGGAGTGGAGGTTTTAGGTGAGGTTTCTCTGGCTGGAAAAAGGGCCTGCGTGGTGGAACAGGAGGCACAGAGATTAAGGACGAGTGCACAAATAATTAGAAGCCATGTATGTAAGAGATCTCCAATCAGTTCCCAGCTTTTCTTGGCGATAGTTATATTGGTGAGGGTGTTAAAACTGAAAGTCCTTCAGGAGGCTAATTCAGTGGGTTCTGTGGCCAGGCCACAGCAGAGAAGAAGAACAGTTTCTTCTTCTTTAGGGAGGGAGATTCCTGTGCCCCCACAGCTGCTCTCAGTCCTTGGAGTGGTCAGATTTGAGTATCAGCATCCCAAAACTCAAACTCTGGCCACAGATGGATAAGGTAAAGTGGATGTGCTCAGGACGTCTTTACAGGCACACGCACCCAGAATGGAATGACTTCCCTGACGTAGCTATGGTTTCCAGATAGGGAGTTTTAGTGGAAAGAACTAAAGGGTGGCTGGAGGCAGGGGACTTACCGCACCATGTGCCGAAGTGGGTGGAAGGTTGGAGATCCTGGTTCTTTCTCAGAGGGGACAGGAAGAGGAGTGGTCCTTGTGGACTTCAACTCCTCCTGGGTTTTCGGCACCAAAATGTAAGGTATTTTTCCCCGCTGAGAAGGAAGGAAGGGGCCGGAGCCACGAAGTGTGGAATAATAAAAGGCTTTATTGAGTACAGAGCATGCATCCTGCCCAACGAAGTTCCCTTAGCCTCAAGGACAGAGGATAGGCAAGTCACAAGTGGTAACCCGTGCGGGAGATATTTAAAGGGTCCCTAGGGTGGTTGAGCTAATATGACATGGTCAAATCTCACTGGCTGACAGACGATTGCTTTTTTCCAAAGGACTCCTGGGAAGTTTCTTTTGGTATGCTTGGTTGTGGGTGGTCCTAGCCAAAGTTCACGGGTCTGGGTTCCCCACGTGACAATCCCCCATTATCCACCGACCTTACAGTTATCACTATCCATCATCCTCCTATATGTGGGTTCCCAAAATGTTTTTCTTGTGACTTCATGGAAGAAGCCCATTTCCATTGGCAACATATATACCCTAAGACAGTGTCCCCAACCTTTTTTGGGCCACAGACCAGTTTAATGTCAGAAAATATTTTCACAGACCAGCCTTTAAGGTGAGATGGATAAATGTATCACGTGACTGGGACAAGCATCAAGAGTGAGTCTTAGACGGATGTAACAGAGGGAATCTGGTCATTTTTAAAAAATAAAACATCGTTCAGACTTAAATATAAATAAAACAGAAATAAAGTAAGTTATTTATTCTTTCTCTGCAGACCGGTACCAAGTGGCCCATGGACCAGTACTAGTCCGCGGCCTGGGGGTTGGGGACCACTGCCCTAAGACATATATATATACTCAAATCAAAAACTTAACCCAAATGGCCATCAGTAGGTGATTGAATACACAATTGTTGTATAATCATATTATATAAGATGCAGTAATAAAAAGTAATACACTATTGATACAAGCAATGACATGATGCATCCCATATAATTATGCTGAATGAAAAAATTCAGATTTAAAAAGTGTATATACAATGGAGAAAAGAAAGCCTCTTCAATAAATGGTGCTGGGAAAACTGGAAAGCCACATGCAAAAGAATGAAACTGGACTACAGTTTGTCCCCCTGTACTAAAATTAACTCAAAATGGATCAAAGATCTAAACATAAGACCTGAAACAATAAAGTACATAGAAGAAGACATAGGTACTCAACTCATGGACCTTGGTTTTAAAGAGCATTTTATGAATTTGACTCCAATGGCAAGAGAAGTGAAGGCAAAAATTAATGAATGGGACTACATCAGACTAAGAAGTTTTTGCTCAGCAAGAGAAACTGATAACAAAATAAACAGAAAGCCAACTAAATGGGAAATGATATTTTCAAACAACAGCTCAGATAAGGGCCTAATATCCAAAATATACAAAGAACTCATAAAACTCAACAACAAACAAACAAACAATCCAATAAAAAAATGGGAAGAGGACATGAACAGACACTTCTCCCAGGAGGAAGTACAAATGGCCAACAGATATATGAAAAGATGCTCATCTTCTCTAGTTATTAGAGAAATGCAAATCAAAACTGCAATGAGATACCACCTCACACCTGTTAGATTAGCTATTATTAAGAAGACAGGTAATAGCAAATGTTGGAGAGGCTGTGGAGAAAAAGGAACCCTCATCCACTGTTGGTGGGAATGTAAAGTAGTACAACCATTATGGAAGAAAGTATGGTGGTTCCTCAAAAAACTGAAAATAGAACTATCTTATGACCCAGCAATCCCTCTACTGGGTATATACCCCCAAAACTCAGAAACATTGATACGTAAAGACACATGCAGCCCCATGTTCATTGCAGCATTGTTCACAGTGGCCAGGACATGGAAACAACCAAAAAGCCCGTCAATAGACGACTGGATAAAGAAGATGTGGCACATATACACTATGGAATACTACTCAGCCATAAGAAATGATGACATCGGAACATTTACAGCAAAATGGTGGGATCTTGATAACATTATACGAAGTGAAATAAGTAAATCAGAAAAAAACAGGAACTGCATTATTCCATACGTAGGTGGGACATAAAAGTGAAACTAAGAGACATTGATAAGAGTGTGGTGGTTACGGGGGGAGGGGGGAAAGGGAGAGGGAAAGGGGGAGGGGGAGGGGCACAAAGAAAACTAGATAGAAGGTGACAGAGGACAATCTGACTTTGGGTGATGGGTATGCAACATAATTGAAAGACAAGATAACCTGCACTTGTTGATCTTTGAATATATGTAACCTGATTTATTGATGTCGCCCCATTAAACAAATAAAATTATAATTAAAAAAATAAAATAAAAGAAATAAAAAGTGTATATAAAATTCTAGAAAAATTAAAACTAATTTATAATGACAGAAATCAGTTTTGAGCCTGGGAATTGGGAATGAGCATGAGGTAGGAAGGGGCAGGAAGGAGAGATTTTAAAAAAGAATGCAAGTAAAAAATTGTTACATTATTCTCATAATCCAAGAAAGGAATTTTTTACTCAAATGAAAATAATAAAAAATAAATCAAGAAATGAGATTTGAAAGTCATCATTATTAAAACTGTGATGTCATTCAAAAAGTGTTTACGAGTTTCAAGTCCAGCCATTTGTCTTTGTGATCCATAAATGATAACACTAACTTATCATTAAACTTGTCTTAAATGTACTGCTGAACAACTTTGTTCAGCATCCTCTTGTTTCCATATTATGAGAAAAGACAGGGATCTCTATGGATCTGAAATTTACTGACTGCATAATTTAACATAAATACAAATGCAGAAACACATCCTACCACTAATAAGGGGTATAGGTAAAAGGACATGCTTCATCATACCTCTTTCAAGCAGCTGTTACAAAACTCTCTCAATCACAGAGAGCAGACATGACTTCACAAGATTAACTCTCGGTGTTTACTACAGAGACGTTGGCCAGCTAACTTGGAAGAGCTGATTCCACTGAGCTATGAACCTATTTAGTGCAGTTGGATGCAGAATGGTGAGCAGAGTTCACACAGCATCACTCACCAACGGCATCTTTAGCAGCCATTAAAACTGAGGCTAATGAATGGTTTGCCACAGCCACACTGCAGAACGTGCGCCATTGCACAGTGCCAAGGGAAAAAAATTCTCATCCATCAGTTTGCCTGTCAGCCACCAGGAACAGCCATCTGTCAAGGAAGACTTTTCCTCTTTGGAAAAAAAAATCAAAGAAAACTAAAATGAAAGCATTCTCTAGGGTTTTATACACTAAAGATCCAGCAAAGTAAAGCCTCAAATAGTGCCAGGGCAGTGTCCATAAACAGCAATGGACAGCTGGATGAATTTAGAGCTGCAGAGTCAGGAAGAAGTTTATACAGATTACATGGCAAATTCACCTAGTCTCAGCCGGGCACAAAAATCTGTAAACACACAGACACACAGACACACACACACACACACACACACACACACACACACTACACATAGAAGCAGAGATCCTGGCCAGTTTTCAGCCTCCTCGGTTTACAGGGACTCATTTTATTCAGTCAGTACTTTAGCACTGATAAAAGCATGTTTCTCTGAATAGATGATGTCATCTTCCACAAAGTCTACAGAACCTCCCCTTAATTGCAATTAAACCTGCAGGCATGTACTGAACACCAGTCCCCTGGACTCATAGTTGATATGAGTTTGATGTTAATCAATTAATTAGACTTCCTCCCATCTGAAATTTTTGTCTTTCAATTATTTGACTTACAACCCCAATAAGAAATATATCTTATATCATGATCTAGTACATTACACATACACAGGTAATTTTTTAAATATTTAGCAATCAATGTGTCACAGGCCTCAATCTACCAGAATAGGGCATTAATTATAGAGATTAAGACATCAGCTATATATAACCCATGACCACCACACTGATATCTACTGGTTATGAAACAGAAGTTTGAACAATACTTAAGGTAAGCAGTACAGTCATGCTTTGTTCAATTCAATTCTCTTTTGTTTCTTTAAATGCTTATCAGATCCTACTAAATTGCTTTCAGAATCAACTAATGCATCATGGCTTTCAGTTTGAAAAATACTGCCTTCAATACTGTTATTAATTTTTTTATTCTGATAAAATATACATAAATAAAATTTACTACTTTAATCATTTTAAATGTACAGCTGAGTAGCATTGAGTGCATTCACATTGTCATATGACCATCACCATCATTTAGTTCTAGGGCTTTTTTCATCTTCTGAAACTGAATCCATTAAACATAGCTGTTGTTCTCCTCTCCTTCCTCCCAAACCTTTGGCTATTATCTTTCTGTCTTATGAATTTAGCTACTCTAGGTATCGTTTTTTCATTTTTAGAACATGATGTTTACATGAAATAGGAATGAGTATATAATAGATCCAACATCAAAATGCAAATGTCTCTCAAATTTACCCATTATATTGTTAAATGTCTTATAAAAAGACAGTAAAGGTCCATGATACAGAGATCTAGATACATGAGATATTTAAACTATTCTATAGAATATTACCTAAAATAACTGCTTATAAATAAATGGCATTAGCCATTTCTATTCCCAATTTTCCTTCATAGGGCCAACTGCCAACAGTTTGAACTAAACAAAAAGCAGCATATAATATCCTAGAACAATTTTCAACCAAAAAACAAAAGCAGATAGCAAATATAGCCTCCTTCATTCTCAACTCCACTGGATTCCATAAAAATTGTATCAAATTTGCACATATGCTTCATTACCAAACATTTGAGTAAGGCAATTTTTTCACTTCAAAATTTAGAAAAGTATTACAGAGTCTGTGATTCTGACAGCATAAGTTTGTTCTCCACTTTTATCTTTGTGTGTGTGTGTGTGTGTATTATATTTCACTGCTTAGAAGTATATTATCATCAACATCATTTCAATACATCCAATAAGTAGTTTCAAGAATTTAGACCTTATCATTAAGGATGTTGGTCTTGTCTTAAGAGTATTAGGCTTTGAGAAGTATGATGACAGGGCCTTGTGTGAAAACTGAGGCAGAGAATACAACATTTCCAAGAGGGCAAAGGAACCAAAACCCTTTTGGGGTAGGACCATTAATCCAAGGTCTCCACACCCTATAGTGTAGATATTCATATCTACCTTCTAAAGTAAATAAAATATTTGAAGCTATAATTTAGAACTAAAAAACAAAGGATCCAGAAAGAAAAGTGATTTAACCAACTGATGGATCTAGACAAAGACACTATTTTGTATTTTTAGCACAGTTTTCTTTTCCTCTGGATAGGTATTAATCTTCCTATTTCTTATAGATTAATATTGCTTAAAATCAAGTAAATTATTCTGTTCACAAATAAATATTATTATTTGGAATGGTAACTAATGTACATTTTTATATGAATAATAAGAGAAGATATCATGAAATTAATTTAAATATTTAAAAAGCAAAATGTATTTGAAGTAATTAAAATTAGTGATCAGAAGATAACATAATTAGCTATAGTAGGAAATAATAATACCTTGAATCTTTTTCTATTGTCAGAAACAATGTTAGTTACCTTTACCTATGAGGTCTCTTTTAATCCTCACCATAACTCTAAGAATTTGACTGAGAACTCTATATTCTAGCTTAAAATTTGCTAAAGAAAGAAACTGCCTGATAGGAAACTTGCTTTGAGAAGATAAGCTTGACAGCTTTATTCAATTTATATTTATTAGGAGGAAGCTGCAGGTGAAAAAACTTGATACAATAACTGAAGTCAGGAAAACATAAAATGATATCATTTGGACACACTGAATAGGTGAGTAACAGCCCAGTACTGGAGAAATTCATCTAGAACTTGGAAATGTGGGAAAATATTCAGGAATCTTACCTGAAAAATGAGTTGGGAAGTCATTTACTACAATGGTGACATCAATACAGTTATAGGAGTAGAGAGGGCATGAGCAATGATAAGGGCTCAGAAGGCAAAGTTTTAGAAAGGGAGGAGAATAAGTAGCAAAAGAGAAGGAATGTTCAGAGATACAGGAAAAACTTGGTGATGTCAGGTATTTGAGAAGGAGGTTGTGAACAACTCTGGCCAAATAACCTTGGCTGACCTTAAAAAGAACACTTACAAGTCACAGGGTCATAAAGAGACTCCACATATTGCAAAAAAGATAAAAGTTAATGAGACTCCATTTATAATTCTCTTAGTGCAAAAACACTGTAAGTGCAGCAAGGATCACTGTAGTACATATCAGTTATAAAGAATTCCCCAAAGGAGCCCACTGTGTTGGACATTTTCAGTCTCAGAGAGCTCCATGTGTGCATTGTTCTGTACTGCAAGTATTACAACTTAAAATTTCAAATATTCTTTAATCACAGTTTGTGAACTTTAAATATTCTATTTTTTTACAATAGATAGCATTGGCAAAATAACTATTTAACATTTTTCTGAATGTGGAGTATAGATCTGATCAATACCTTTATCCATGGAGTACAAATGGTAAAACAAATTGTATATTAAATGACTGGCAAGATTTACTAGTTTTTTTTAGTTTGAAGTTTCTGACAAGGGAGAAGTTAACTTAAAGTTGTAAGTTTATCATGCAATTAAATAGAAAGTGTAAAAGAAGATTCACTAATGGCAAAGATGTAAAATTAACGCTCAAGTAACACAAAACAATGTCTGACCTACATAAGGTTGATTTCATTCAATTTCTGCAGCCAACTTTGTGTTAAACTTTAAGTATTGATGTTCTCTTCCATATACATACACTAAATAAGAATTTTCTATAATCAGGAACAACAAACTATGTTCATAATTGTACATCTCGTGGATGACAGAATCAGCCTAAATCCGCTTATGCATGTTATGTCACCCTTATTCTGGCATATATAGTTGAATTGAACAAAAACACGAGTGACATCAGAGAAATGGCACTGTAAGGAGTGCGACTGACAAATCTCCCCAAAATTTCAACAAGTTCATCAACCAGAGACAGAAAAATCTATCCTTGGAGTGTCCGGGAGTTCCACAAACTGAAAGCGAAGGTAGGATTGAGCAAAAAATTTGACGAAATATATCATCAACCCTGAAGGAAATAAGTAGGACAAAGGAACACTCTGCCTTCCTCACTAACCTGAGCAAAGGCTGCTTTCACTTGGCTCAAGGCAGCCAGGGAAAAGAAGAATACAACATATAAAGGAAGGCCTATTAAATTATCATCAGATTTCTCAGCAGAAACTCTACAAGCTAGAAGAGAGTGGACCCCAATATTTAAAGCCCTGAAAGAGATAAACTTTCAGCCAAGAATACTATACCCATCAAAGCTTTCCTTCAAATATGAAGGATAAATAAAAACATTCACAAATACAGAAAATATGAGGAAATTTATCATCAGAAAACCCCCACTCCAGGAAATACTAAAGGGGGTTTTCCAACCAGATTCAAACAACAAAACAAAAGAAAACCACAAGTAAAAGCTCCACCAAGAACAGAGTAAAACCAAATTTAAATTGTGACAACAAAAGCAAAGATAGGGTACTACAATGAATATGGTAAGTACCCTTTTCATTACTTAATGGTAAACACCCTTGAAAAAACCATCACAGAAGCACATGAGATAAAAAAGGTAGCAACAGAGGAAAGAAGTATGGAATACAAACAAATAAAAACAAATGATAAAAAAACAAAAGAGAAGAATCAAACAAGATACAAAACTAACAGAAAGCAATTTATAAAATGGCAATAGGGAACTCACAAGTGTCAATAATTAAACTAAATGTAAATGGATTAAAGACACAGAGTAGCAGAATGAATTAAAAAAGACACAGAGTAGCAGAATGAATTTAAAAAGAAAATCCAACACTATGCCGCCTACAATAAACACATCTAAGCAACAAGGATAAAAACAAATTCAAAGTGAAAGGCTGGAAAATAATACTCCAAGCAAATAACATCCAAAAAAAAGCAAGTGTAGCAATACTCATATCTAATAATGCTGACTACAAAACAGAAAAAGTACTCAGAGACAAAAATGGTCATTTCACAATGATTAAGGGGACACTGAATCAAGAAGACATAACAATCCTTAATATATATGCACCAAACCAAGGAGCACCAAAATATATAAGACAGCTACTTATTGACCTAAAAATAAAAACTAATAAAAATACAATCATACTTGGAGACCTCAATTCACTGCTGACATCTCTAGATTGGTCATCCAAACAGAGAATCAATAAAGATATATATATATATATATATATATATATATATATATATATATATATTTTTTTTTTTTTTTTCTTTTTCTGAAGCTGGAAATGGGGAGAGACAGTCAGACAGACTCCCGCATGTGCCCGACCGGGATCCACCCGGCATGCCCACCAGGGGCGACGCTCTGCCCACCAGGGGGCGATGCTCTGCCCCTCCGGGGCGTCGCTCTGCCGCGACCAGACCCACTCTAGCGCCTGGAGCCGAGGCCAAGGAGCCATCCCCAGCGCCTGGGGCCATCTTTGCTCCAATGGAGCCTTGGCTGCAGGAGGGGAAGAGAGAGACAGAGAGGAAGGAGGGGGTGGGGGTGGAGAAGCAAATGGGCGCTTCTCCTATGTGCCCTGGCCGGGAATCGAACCCGGGTCCCCCGCACGCCAGGCAGACGCTCTACCGCTGAGCCAACCAGCCAGGGCAATAAAGATATTTTGGTCTTAAACAAAACACTAGAGCACCTGGATATGATAGACATCTACAGGACACTTCATCCCAAGCGACAGAGTATATATTTTTCTCTAGTGTACACGGAACATTCTCAAGAATTGACCATATGTTGGGCCGCAAAAATAACATCAGCAAATTCAGAAAAATTGAAATTGTACCAAGCATATTTTCTGATCATAAAGCCTTAAAACTAGAATTCAACTGCAAAAAAAGAGGAAAAAAATCCACAAAAATGTGGAAACTAAACAACATACTTTTAAAAAATGCATGGGTCAAAGAAGAAATAAGCGCAGAGATCAAAAGATATATACAGACAAATGAAAATGAAAATACGACATATCAGAATCCCTGGGATGCAGCAAAAGCAGTAATAAGAGGAAAGTTCATATCACTTCAGGCCTATATGAACAAACAAGAGAGAGTCCAAGTGAACCACTTAACTGCACATCTTAAGGAACTAGAAAAAAAAAAAACAAAGACAACCCAAAACCAGCCAAAGAAAGGAAATAATAAAAATCAGAGCAGAAATAAATAAAATAGAGAACAAAAAAACTATAGAAAAAATTAATAAAGCAAGGAGTTGGTTCTCTAAAAAGATCAACAAAATTGACAAACCCTTGGCAAGACTCACCAAGGAAAAAAGAGAAAGGACTCATGTAAACAAAATCCAAAATGAAAGAGGAGAAATCACCACAGACATCATATATATACAAAGAATTATTATAGAATACTATGAAAAACTATATGCCACCAAATTCAACAATCTAGAAGAAATGGATAAATTTCTAGAAAAATTTAACCTTCCTAGACTGAGTCATGAAGAAGCAGAAAGCCTAAACAGGCCAATTAGCAGGGAGGAAATAGAAAAAACTATCAAAAACCTCCTCAAAAATAAAAGTCCAGGCCCAGACGGTTATACCAATGAATTCTATCAAACATTCAAAGAAGACTTGTTTCCTATTCTACACAAAGTCTTCCAAAAACTTGAAGAAGAAGCAATACTTCCAAACACATTTTATGAGGCCAACATAACCATCATACCGAAACCTGGCAAGGACGGCACAAAAAAAGAAAACTACAGACCAATATCTCTAATGAATACAGATGCTAAAATACTAAACAAAATACTGGCAAATCAAATACAACAACATATTAAAAAAATAATACATCATGATCAAGTGGGATTCATCCCAGAATCTCAAGGATGGTTCAACATACATAAAACGGTTAATATAATACACCATATCAACAAAATAAAGAACAAAAACCACATGATCTTATCAATAGATGCAGAAAAGGCATTCAATATAATACAACACAACTTTATGTTTAAGACACTCAACAAAATGGGTATAGAAGGAAAATATCTCAACATGATAAAAGCCATATATGATAAACCATCAGCCAATATCATATTAAATGGCATAAAACTGAGGACTTTCCACCTTAAATCAGGAAAAAGACAGGGTTGTCCACTCTCTCCACACTTATTTAATGTGGTGCTAGAAGTTCTGGCCAGAGCAATCAGACAAGAGAAAAAAATAAAAGGCATTCATATCAGAACAGAAGAAGTAAAGGTATCACTTTTTACAGATGATCCTATACATCAAAAACCCCAAAGACTCCATAAAAAAAATTACTAGAAACAATAAACAGTAAGGTCGCAGGATACAAAATTAACATACAAAAGTCCATTGCCTTTCTATATGCCAACAATAAAATATTAGAAAACAAACTCAAAAAAATAATCCCATTCTCAATTGCAACAAAAATAATAAAATACCTAGGAGTAAACATAACAAAGAATGTAAAGGACCTATATAACAAAAACTACAAAGCATTGTTAAAGGAAATCGAAAAAGATACAATGAGATGGAAAAATATTCCTTGTTCTTGGATAGGAAGAATAAATATAATCAAAATGGCCATATTACCCAAAGCAATTTATAAATTTAATGCAATTCCCATCAAAATTTCAATGACATTTTTTAAAGAAATGGAACAAAAAATTATCAGATTTATATGGAACTATAAAAAACCCCAAATAGCCAAAGCAATCCTAAGGAAAAAGAATGAATCTGGGGGCATTACAATACCTGACTTCAAACTATATTATAGGGCCACGACAATCAAAACAACATGATATTGGCAGAAAAATAGACACTCAGACCAATGGAACAGAATAGAAAACCCAGAAATAAAACCACATATATATGGTCACATAATCTTTGACAAAGGGGCCAACAACACACAATGGAGAAAAGAAAGCCTCTTCAATAAATGGTGCTGGGAAAACTGGAAAGCCACATGCAAAAGAATGAAACTGGACTACAGTTTGTCTCCTTGTACTAAAATTAATTCAAAATGGATCAAAGATCTAAATATAAGACCTGAAACAATAAAGTACATAGAAGAAGACATAAGTTCTAAACTCATGGACCTTGGTTTTAAAGAGCATTTTATGAATTTGACTCCAAAGGCAAGAGAAGTGAAGGCAAAAATTAATGAATGGGACTACATCAGACTAAGAAGTTTTTGCTCAGCAAGAGAAACTGATAACAAAATAAACAGAAAGCCAACTAAATGGGAAATGATATTTTCAAACAATTGCTCAGATAAGGGCCTAATATCCAAAATATACAAAGAACTCATAAAACTCAACAACAAACAAACAAACAATCCAATAAAAAAATGGGAAGAGGACATGAACAGACACTTCTCCAAGGAATACAAGTGGCCAACAGACATGAAAAGATGCTCATCTTCATTAGTTATTAGAAAAATGCAAATCAAAACTACAATGAGATACCACCTCACACCTGTTAGATTAGCTATTATCAACAACACAGGTAATAGCAAGTGTTGGAGAGGCTGTGGAGAAAAAGGAACCCTCATTCACTGTTGGTGGGAATGTAAAGTAGTACAACTATTATGGAAGAAAGTATGGTGGTTCCTGAAAAAACTGAAAATAGAACTATCTTATGACCCAGCAATCCCTCTACTGGGTATATACCCCCAAAACTCAGAAACATTGATACATAAAGACACATGTAGCCCCATGTTAACTGCAGCATTGTTCACAGTGGCCAAGACATGGAAACAACCAAAAAGCCCTTCAATAGATGACTAGATAAAGAAGATGTGGCACATATACACTATGGAATACTACTCAGCCATAAGAAATGATGACATCGGATCATTTACAACAAAATGGTGGGATCTTGATAACATTATACGAAGTGAAATTAGTAAATCAGAAAAAAACAAGAACTACATGATTCCATACATTGGTGGGACATAAAAACGAGACTAAGAGACATGGACAATAATGTGGTGGTTACCGGGGGTGGGGAGAGGGAGGGCACGGGAGGGAAGGAGGGAGAGGGGGAGGGGGAGGGTCACAAAAAAAACTAGATAGAGGGTGACGGAGGACAATCTGACTTTGGTGATGGGTATGCAACATAATTGAATGACAAGATAACCTGGACATGTTTTCTTTGAATATATGTACCCTGATTTATTGGTGTCACCCCATTACCATTAATAAAAATTTATTTATAAAAAAAGAAAATAAAAAAGAACAAAAACAGAATTATTTTTTTCTAAGATTTAACTCAATTTTTAATATATAACTATAGTTCATTAATGTATTTAAATTAATATTTTATTAATTTTAAAAATCAAAAGCATAATAACTTACTTGTTTATGGCTAGCCAAATGAGTGCTCAAGGGATTTGCTATTGTAAACCACTGAAATAAGAAAAATAGAGTACATACTCCACAATAATAAGAACACTAACAATAGCTAAGATCTATATATCCCTATGAACCAGTGCAATCTCATGCATCTTACATATATTAACTCTTTTGGTACTCATAATAAGCCTACAAGAAAAATATTATAACTAAATCCATTATTATTCACTCAGCAAACTGAAGAAGAAAGATAATACTGACAACGTGAATTCCTCTGAAACCTGGAGTACCAGTCCACAGTTTTCCATCAATGTCAAGACTAGATTACAATGGCTTTGCATACTTTAAATTAAAAACCTTATAACTCATATTTCTCTTTTGTAACCCTTCAATATTTAACAAGCAATTGATGCATGGCCAATTTACTAAAAATGTTGCTAACACATAAGATATTATGTCCACCTTCAAATACATGTCACTAATTATAAACCTTCACAAGCATATCTGTCAAGAACTTGCTATTAAAGCCATATGGTTTATGCTGCCTCCTTCCCACCATTTAAAATTCAGGGAGACTTGAATTAGCTCAGCAGGCAAACTCTCCTTGAACTTCTCCAGCAGAGAAAGACAGGAGAAAGGTACTTCAACTAGTTTCTACTTACAGTCTTATGCTAATGCTACCCAGAAAATAGATTACGTTGAAGTTGGAGTAGAAAAATCAGTCAGGAATTGCATTTTGTTTTACAATGATTCTGGGATATTTTGGGGCCAAGGTTGTTGAACCAAGTTAAATTTATAGAAAATAAGATTCTACAAAAAGTACCTAGTGGAATCATTATTCCTGGTAGTCCTTTAAAAATTAATAAAAATCTAACACCTTTGAAGCCAATTTCTAGGTCCCATTCTTCTAACTGCTTTATACCCATTATTTCATTTGGATTTTACATTGACCCTTCACACCTATACCTACTACTAGTCTGACTTTTCACACAAGAAAACTGAGGCACATACAAATTAATCCTTTGAGTAGTTTTTTTTTAGTTCTAGTTACAGTTTTATTAGCTTAAAGTCATGTTTGTTTGATAACCAATTTATGAAAACAAGAAGAATATACATTTACTGCTCCAGCTCAAAGTTGAAAGATGTACATGTACGATAGTATTCTGGATAGTCAGGAGGCATGAGGATGTACATGAACGTTCATACTACTCAAAGGGTTAAGTAACTTACCTAAAAATAATACAGCTCATAATTGGAAGAACTAAGACCCAAATTAACAAAATTTCAAAATTCCAGTGATATTTGAAAAGTCACCTATACTATGACTTTCTACCTTATTACAATGTACAAACATTTCTATTTCTACATAAAATGATCTGACATGGGAAACCAGAGAGCAGAACAAGCCTTACTATGTACATTCACATGCAACCAATTAAATCTAAAAGCATAATTTAATATATAGCATAAATGCTAAGATTATTCCTTGGACAATTAACAATTCTATTTTTATCTATCCATAAAAGATATATCTTATGTTTATAGGTAATAAAGATAACATACAGTGGTACCTTGTGATACAAACAGACCAACATACAAATTTTTTAAGCTACGAGCTGCGACTCGGTCCGTATTTTTGTTCAAGATCCGAGCAAAATTCTGAGATACGAGTCGTGATTTGGGAAGCTGCAGTTAGTTGGCGTGTTGGTGCACGGGTCCAGTATTAGCAGTTTGATATACGAGTTGACTGACTTACTAGCTCAGTTACAGAATGAATTAAATTTGCATCTCAAGGTACCACTGTATTATGATCAAAATTTTATGTTAAAGATTATTTAGTAATTTAAAATAAATGATGTCTGAAAAAACAAAATGGATAAAATAAGAGCAAAATTCTTTCTAATATATAACATTTGGCCACAATATTTAGCCACTGAATAAAACTAAATATTCATTTGTCAAAACATATTAGCTGTTGTCATTTCTAAGAACTGGTGTCTTACAGCAACCGAGACCTGTAGCACAAACTAGTGAAATTTCATATCTTATCTCATTCATGATTGTACGTGGAAACATCCAATTTGAATCAATAGCTCAAACATCAATAAATGTTAAGATTACATATTAGATTAAATACTAGGTTTAAAATAGTATATTTATTATTTTTTAAACAAAATAGTACACTTAAAAGTTCATTTTTAATTTTTGCCAAACACTTAAAAGATCTTCTGTTTATAACCCAAAAGTTAAACACTTTACTATTTAATCAAATATTGCAGTGGAGATGATCATGTCAACTTCATGACCATATTAAGTAATCCTTCGTGCAGGGTGTGTACATTGAGATATCTGGCCTAGACAATGCTTTTTTTATTTCCAGAATTAATACAGACCTGCAGAAAAAAGGAATTATAGTCACCAAATGTGCAACTAGCAACTTATTTAATTGTACTTTTTAAAAGTACAGAGATACCAATAAGCAAAACTTATTAATATGTTTTTAATATGACAATAATCTGTTCATAGACCCCCCAGAGCTGAGATGGGACTTTACCCTAAATTTCTGATGGTTTTATTTTGATGCAGCTAACAAATTAATAGATTAAATTATTTATTATTATGAACTCAAATATACAGTTCTAGCTGCAAATATATTACAATATAGCTGTGTGATCACTACAGATAAAAGGAAGGAAGATTGCTTACTTGGGTGTGAGAGATGGAGAAACTGAAAGAGGGAGCTGACTTCCCCACATTGTATTCTATTTTTGCAAGGAATATATGATTTTTATCTTTGCATTTTATACTTTTTGTATAGATATATACCAATAAGAAAAATGGTATATAATGATGTATGTGTGCAAATTCCTTATCCCATGGGAAAATTAACCTTAAAAGATGACTAGGATTTAGTTAAGATAAGAGCAAAGCAGTATGTGAAGACAGGGAGCTAGAAATGGAGGAAAGGACATGTAGTTTAGCAGGAAATTAAGATAAGATCGATGTTTTTAAAAGCCTTTAAGATCAAGCATAAGAGCTTAGGTTTTCCGGATGAAAACAACAATGAAGGACTGTTAGTCTGGAAGGAGTAATGCAAGATGGGTTAGGGGTAAGACTGGAGTAAACAAATCAATGTTCACTGTAGCCTCACATTTTTACACAGGGCCTGAAGCATAATATGCAATCAGTAAATGTTTATTGAATAAAGGCATATATGAATGAACTATAATAGAGACATCTAAAAATGGTGGTTATAGAAAATAGGCAAATCACAGATAACACCCAAGTTTGGAGCTATGTGCAAATATATAGTTCGAAAATGTGTGTGTACCAGACCACACCTATGGTGAGACACAGAGCACAGGGCTCAGTTAACAGCCTCTAAGGTCTGGCTGCTTGAATCATATAGCAGCCCTAATACAGTAGTGCCCCATTCATGGAGGATATGTTCCCAGACCCCAATGGATGCCTGAAACTGCAGATAGTACTAAATCCTATATATATACTATTTTTTTCCTATAAATACATACATACCAATGATAAAGTTTAACATATAAATTAGGGATAGTAAGATTCACAACAACAACATAATAAAATAGAACTGAAACACTATACTGCAATAAAAGTTCTCTGTGTGTGTTCACTCACATCTTGGGATCACTTGCTAAACTCTTTTGTGTAGGAATAATGTTTTCTGGTGTAACATGCTGCCATCAATCAGAACACGTTTTCTGTTCATGTCTACATCCACAGATTTTAATCCCTTTTGTATCTTAACTAAGCATTTAATCCTGCTGTTGTGGCCATAACTTCTGTAGTTTGAAGTGTCACAGCAAAACTAGCCTGAATATCTTTTTCTGTTTTCACAATTTCATAGACAGACAATTCATTCTTACTGTAGATCTCAGCAACCTCAGTATACAATTATTTTTCTTATGTCAAAACCTGTTACCTTTTCACTTCAAGGAAGCACTTTACAGTTTTTCTTGGGCATATCCCAATTTCCAGCCTCACTACTCTTGCACATTGGGCCATTACTAAGTAATATAACAGTTGCTTGAATCAAGCCATGGCTACAGAGTGAGAGAGAGACAAAAGGGGGAGGGGGAGGAGAAGCAGACGATTGCTTCTCTTGTGTGCCCTGTGCCCTGACAGGGAACTGAACCTGGGACATCCACACATCGGGTTGATGCTCTACCACTCAACAACCGACCAGGGCCAGTGGTGGAATTCAGCCTGTTCGCACTGGTTCGGCAGAACAGATTCCTAATTTTTTTGTTGAATTCAGCAAACCAGTTGTTAAAATGGCACTTGTAATCAGGGTTCTCTAAGGTGAATGCCTGGGCAGCTACCAATGTGGAAATCACAAATCTACATTTTAAAGGAATGGGATCCTACACCTACATTGAAAAGAAGGTTAAGGATAAATCCCAGTCGATGATGCTCAGATGAAAGCAAAGAAAATTGCAAGTGAGCACTCCAATCAAGAAACAATATGGAAATAATTAACACTTTTATTGTTTTTTGTCAGGTATTATTTAATATTTTTCATTAATATTTTAAAACTGTTTCTTATAATCTAGTTTTGTGTACCTTTTTTATTCTTTTTTTATTCCCAGAGAGAAAGAGAGGGATAGACAGGGACAGACAGACAGGAACGGAGAGAGATGAGAAGCATCAATCACTAGTTTTTCATTGCGTGTTGCAACACCTTAGTTGTTCATTGATTGCTTTCTCATATGTGCCTTGACCACAGGCCTTCAGCAGACCGAGTAACCCCTTGTTAGAGCCAGCAACCTTGGGTTCAAGCTGGTGGGCTTTTTGCTCAAATCAGATGAGCCCACGCTCAATCTGGCGACCTCGGGGTCTTGAACCTGGGTCCTCTGCATCCCAGTCCATCGCTCTATCCACTGTGCCACTGCGCCACTGCCTGGTCAGGCTATTGTTCTTATTTAAGTATTAAATGCATGAAATAAACAACTACTTTTTAATATATAGTTTTTTTATACTTAAAATGGTTATTAGGGCAGAGAACCAGTTGATAAATTATTTGAACCCCACCACTGGCCAGGGCCCTAATCATCTAATCTTTATCTAAAGATACATTTAATCTCCTTAAATGTATTTAAGTATAAGTGGAAATATTGACATTTAAAACACAGGATTCTAGCCCTGGAGCATCAGAATCTCCTGTACAATTCTCAACGATCTTTTTCCCTACTCTAATCAGACAGGTGGAAGTATTTGCCTTAGGTAGTATTGTAAGCCAGTGTAGTGTTGAAGAAGGAAGGTTTAGCCAGTTTCCAAAAGGTTGGGTGAAAACTAAGACCAATCCACCACCATTCTTGCCTCTATCAAGTGGGTGGAAATAAAGCTTTATTGTATTAATCTACTGAAATTTGATGGTTTATTTTCTACAGCAACTAGAGTAATCTTAACTAGTCCATATAGTCAGATTACTACACAGTAAATGAAAATTACATTAATGCTATGTAACTTACATATAAGTGAAAACATTTCTCTCAAAGGGAGATTTTCTAAATTGTTAATAATGCCAACATATTAACACAATTATTATTAATAAAACATATACAAATTATTATTTTATAATTTGTCTAAAATTTATTGATTGTTTACAATATGCCATTCCACATGAATTATCATATTTAATTCTGAAAAACCCTACAATTGAAAAATATAAAACATATACAAGTTAAGCAACTTGCCCAAGATTATATAGGTATAAAAAGGTAGAGTGGGGATTTAAAATATTCATCAATTGGGAGAAAATTGTGTGGCTAGTAAATAAATAGAATACTGAATTAAGAAATAAAAACCATCTGACCAGGTGGTGGCGCAATGGATGGAGCATTGGACTGGGATGCGGAAGACCCAGATTCGAGACCCCAAGGTTGCCAGTTTGAGTGCGGGCTCATCTGGTTTGAACAAAGCTCACAAGGTTGGACTCAAGGTCGCTGGCTTGAGCAGGGTGTTACTTGGTCTGCTGTAGCCCCATGGTCAAGGCACATATGAGAAAGCAATCAATGAACAACTAAGGTGTCACAACGAAAAACTGATGATTGATGCTTCTCATCTCTCTGCATTCCTGTCTGTCTGTCCCTGTCGATCCCTCTCTCTGACTCTCTCTCTGTCTCTGTAAAAGAAAAAAAAAATACAAACCAATAATAATAAATAAAATTTGTAAGTTTATTGTTCATTCAATTAGGAAGTGTTTATGTATAGGGTATAATAATATTTAGTGACATGAAGTATATTAAAAACTAGAGTATATAATCCATGTATAAAAATAACTATAATAAAGTACAGTATATGGTAGATGTCATAATAATATTGTAGAACATTATAAGAGTTTAAATGAGAAAGATATGATTAAGGATCTTCAGATGGGAAGATTATTCTGGATTATCTAGGTTGGTCCAATGTAATCACAAGGGTGCATATAAGAAGGAACTAGAAGGTCAGAATCAGAAAAGGTATTATTACAATGGAAACACAAAAAAAGAGATTAGAAGATGCTATATTGTTAACTTTGAAGATGAAGGATGAGATCACCAGCCAAGGTATGCAGATGACTTCTAGAAGGAAAAAAAGGCAAGAAAATGGGATCTCCCCAGAGCCTCCTGGAGAAACAAAGCCTTGCCACAACTTGATTTTAGACCAGTGAGATCCATATTGAACTTCTAATTTCCAAAACTATAGGATAATTAATTTGGGTTGTTCTAAGTTATTAAGTGTGTGGCCATTTGTTATAGCAGCAATAGACAACTAATACATAAGACCTTTACACTAAGTAATTAATGTGGGAGATGAGAGTGTAATGCAGTAGAATGGTGCTGGCAGAAATAGCAGAGAAATGGGTAAGTCTGATATATATTTTCTTGGCAGATCTGATAGGATTGGCATTGGATTAGAAATTTGAGTTTTGACTTGAACAAGTAGATAATGAAGATATGCATTAAATTGGGAAAATTATAAAAGAAACACTTTAACAAAGAATAAAAGGGGAGAAATAAAAAGTTTATTTTGAAAGTGTTAAGTTTCATATGCCTATCAGACATTCAAGAGGGGGATAAGAAGTAAACAATTGACTATATTCACCTGAGGCTCAGTAGAGAAGTAAGGGATATAAATTTTACTTAGAATTTTGGAGTCATCAGCATTTAGATGGTATTTACAATTATGAGGCTAGATGAAATTATTCCTTCATACACTAAATATTGAATAATCGCCTGCTTTTCTAAGATTGGAAAGTACAACAGTGAAGAAAACCATACCTGCTCTCATTTTATTCCAGTAAAAAGAGATATAGTATAAAACAAATGAATTTATAAATATATAAGTAAGAATAAATGTTATAATAAAAATAAAACAAGATGGTTTGGGTCTCAGGGTGATTTTAAAAAGCAGTTGGAAAAAGTCTTTCTCAGGGATTGACAAAACATATTAGAATTTAGGAAAGGAAGCATCCTTAGATTGGGGATCAGAGAAGCCTTTATGGAGAAAGCATTTCAGCTGAAACCTGAATGACAAGTAAGCAGCCATATATATTGTTGAATATATTGCATGTTTTTCCCTTCTGACTAAGTACTTGGGGGATGAACATATTGTCTAAATTTTTTGTATTCACAGAAGCTGGCATTGAGATACTTATTATTATTACATGTATTATAATATATATGTCTTTTAAAATTACAAACAAATAATGAGTATTTGCTGTTTACTAGGTTTGGGAGACCAAAACAAATAAGATTTGTTGCTCATTCCAATAGCTCACAATCTATTTGAAGAGACCACATAAACACAGTAATTGGAAAGGCAATCCCTCACACAGCACTATGTGAACTACTACTACATTATATGCTCCATGAAAATATCCTGACAAAGTAAATGAAAAGTGAACTTATATAAGCAGGCAAAATTCTTAAACCTGACCTTGTATGTAATTAGAGACCATGACAAGTAACTCAGTTTTTGAGGATTAATTTCCTAATCTGTAAGTGGGATTAAACATAGCTCCCTGTCCTACTTACATGTCATGGGGCCAAGTCAGGCACAAAGTGAAAGTAATAAAACAATAATTATTCTAATAATAAAATAATACATATGAGGATAACATATTTTAATTATTATTAGGAAAACATCTTTGATAAACTAAGTGCTGGCGCTGGCCCGTGGCTCAGTGGATAGAACATCAGCCTAGTATATGGATGTCCCAGGTTCAATTCCCAGCCAGAGCACAAAGAAAAGTAACCATCTTCTTCTCTTCCCTTCCTCTTCCCCTCCCACAGCCAGTGTCTCAAATGGTTCAAGCATGGACCCAGGCACTGAGGATAGCTCTTTTGGATAGCATCAGCCTCAGGTGCTAAAAATAGCTCGGTACTCAAGCATTGGCCCTAGATGGGGTTGCTAGGTTGATCCAAGTTGGGTTTTATGCAGGAGTCTGCCTCACTATCTCTCCTTTTCTCACCTAAAAAAACACAACTAAGTGCTAAAATATACTATAAAAATAAATATTAAGAATTTATATTATATGATTTTGACTTACTGGAAATTCTAAGCATACACAATCAATCCTAGACAAGAATCCCCCCACCCCAGAGAGATTTTTATTGTTTTCTACTCCAAAGGTTATTTTAAATTTAGTGCTTTAAAGTTGTTTTCTGTGTTAAGTGGCAACTAGGTATGCCCTGGGTCTTTAAAGACTGATGCCATAACTCTTTCTGGTTCGGATGCAGATAAATGCAGCTCAGAGCAGCCATAAAAAGACAACAGTGAGCACATTTTAGCAAAAAAGCAATAGCAGTGATGTATAAAAATGGCCAATATAAACATAAATCATCCACCTCAGAATGACATATTGACATAATTATGTGGTCTACTCAACCAACTTCTACCTTTCTCCAGGCAATTTTTCCTCAAATGCTCCAAACATTATTCTCAGAAACTTTACATTACAATGAAAGCTCCAGGAAACTTCTAGTACCCTTACCATCACTTATTGTTTCCATCATCCCTCAGCAGAGCCCAAGAGAGCCAACTAGCCAACTCAAACTCTCCCAGGTGTCCACCATCACTGTGTCATTCTTCTTCATAATTCATCAGAACACCTCACCATGAAAATGGAAATAACATCTTCTTCCATTGGGACTTTCAGCCACTTGATTCTAATCATTTTTGTGAAGTCCTAACCTCTCTAACCTTTGTACCTGTTATTGAATCAACTCATTCTCTCTGTTCTATACTGTCACATCTCTATTTTTCTTTACCAAATAAAATCTCCCAAGTGCTATTCCATAAAAATTGCACATTTCAGTGCTCATATTCTTTTGCCTATGCTTAATAAGTATTGTGCTAAAGACAATTATTCACTTTGGGTAAGGAACATCACCTCCCCAGGCCTCAATCTTCTCATCAGTAGAGTCGAGGTGTAGTGGACTAAAATAAGTGGATTCCAATTTTTATTAAATAGTGAGATTCTTCCTTCAAATTCTATTGTGTATCAATGTATAGAACAAATCTCTGCTAATGGAGCTCCAGCCGATCTAGGTCAGAATGGGATTCCAGAACCCTGCCCCTCTGATGCAGTGCTACCCTTTTAATGGTGGGCCCTGAGATATTTCCAACTTACAAGTCTCCAAAAAATACATAACAACCTTTGAACGAAATGATCAATAAGTCCCTTGCTGACTCTTAATAGTCAAAGATTCTAGTCAATGCAATAATATAGCAAGAAGAATTGAACAACAAGGAAACTGTAATAATATTGTTGTGTGCCAACTTTAGTTTTATTTTGTTGAAATGTTGCATAAGCAGTATCTTGTTCAATTCCCTCCCCCAAGTCATATTTTATTAATGAAAAGCTAAGACTCAGAGGTTATAACTTGTTTAAGCTTATATATTTGTAAAAGGTTAGGATGGGAGTCAAACCCTTGCTTTTTCCATTATTGTCCATTACTGATAAATCACATCGTCTCTTGCCAACCTATCCTAATCCAGTCATTGTCACTGATTAACCATATTCTCTTACATATTTTATTGTCAAAGTTTTTAGTATATAACCCATGGTGGATGTTTGTATTTACTTATCTTAGTGAAAAATAGAGTAAGAAGGAGATTTGTGTAATGCACTTAAGAAATAATGGCTATTACTTAAGGAGAGAAATAGAGAATATGGTATTAATAATTATAAAGTTAACATTTTTCAAAACAGCCCTAGCTGGTTGGCTCAGTGGTAGAGTGTTGGAGTGTGTGGACCACTAAGATTTGAGTCCCAGTCAGGGAAAACAGGAGAAGCTCCCACCTGCTTCTCCATCCCTCCCTCACTCACTTCTTTCTTTCTCTCTCTGTCTCTCCTCCCTCCTGCAGCCATGGCTCAGTTGGAGCAAGTTGGCCCCAGGGACTAAGGATGGCAGCATGGCTTCTGCCTCAGAGGCTAAGAAGATCTCAGTTGCTAAGCAACAGAGCAACGCCTCAGATGGGCAGAACATTGCCCCTGGTGGGCATGCCAGGTAGATCCTAGTTGGAGTGCGTGTCTATCCACCTCCCCTCCACTCATTAAATTTAAAAAAAAAATCAAACCTAAGACTCTTAAATGTACTACAGAAGTTGTAGTTACCTGAAAATATTATTTCAAAAGATATATTTTTAATTCCCCCTAACCCATTCAATACCATCAAGTTCATAGAATACATAGGATTTCTAGCACTTATAAAATCTTTCCAATGGTAGGATTCCAAGATGGCAACAGAGTAGATAAATGTTCCAACTGCCACCTCCCAGAACCAAATTGGATTACAACTTAATTTAAGAACAATCATCTTGAAAAACTAAACTTGGACTAAACAAAGAAGAGTATAACCAAAGATCACAGAAGAAGCCACACCAAGACTGGTACAAAAAGTGGAAATGTGGAAAGGGCTGCCTTGTTTCCAGGAGTGAGTGAGACAGAGGGCCCAGAGCTGCTCTCACTGCAGGGAGGCTTGCCCTGAGAGGTGAGGGTCCTCAGCCCCAGGCCTAGCACCCCAGCCTAGAGCCACAGAGCCTAGAAGAGGTGCCATCACAACATTTGGTGGTGAAAAGCTCTGAGGTTTCTGTCTGCTAGAAATGGACGGGAGCTCTTGGAGATGCAAGCTCTGTCTTGAAGAGCCAGTGAAGAAAATCTTATTTACAGCCACTTACCCAGGGCTCCAGCAGGGGAGATCTGAGAAGACTAGAGTTGTATGAGGAGAGTGTGAAGTTGGAGGCCCAGGGTCAGACTCTGTGGGGGACAGCCACGGGAAACCCTGTGCTGAGCCATTCTCTAATGCCGTGATCACCATATTCCTTGAGTGGAACATTCCTCTCCATGCGGCATCAGCCTGGGGTAAAGCAACTGCCCCAAGCTTGGGAGTCTCTCCTGCCACAACCTATTGGGACTGGGCAGTTCTGAGAAGTTAGCCAGGAAGCAATGGGTGTGTCAGTGATTCAGTTATTTGGTGTTGAGGACAGAGCTTTCTGTCACACTCTCTACTGTCTATGACTAGTGTCTGTGCTTCATGGGAAACAGTAGAAACTGTCCAGCCTGTGGGAAGACCACATCTCTGGGTCTCAGAGGCCATAGACACCTGACTCCTGGGGTCACACCCTACTGAGGTCTGTGCAAAAAGTTTGGATAGACTGACACCTGGGGATGAGGGGAAGAAGCCACATCCACCACCTGTCCTAATTCCTGAA
Organism: Saccopteryx leptura; assembly: GCF_036850995.1. Classification (NCBI taxonomy): domain Eukaryota; kingdom Metazoa; phylum Chordata; class Mammalia; order Chiroptera; family Emballonuridae; genus Saccopteryx; species Saccopteryx leptura. Next base: position 173,352,040 of record NC_089504.1, on the reverse strand, counting down.
TTGCTGCAGGCTCTAGACCAGAGGTCCCCAAACTATGGCCTGTGGGCCACATGCAGCCCCCTGAGGCCATTTATCTGCTCCCTGACACACTTCTAGAAGAGGCACCACTTTCACTGGTGGTCAGTGAGAGTGATGCAAAGCGCAGCATCGCTCACGTACAGTACTACTTCAGGTGACGTGGGATGCAAGCATCATGGCTCTGGAAGCGTGTCATATCATTTGTTATGGCTAGCAGTGACAAATATGGAACCAGACATTGACCAACTCATTAGCCAAAAGCAGGCCCATAGTTACCATTGAAATACTGATCAGTTTGTTGATTTAAATTTACTTGTTCTTTATGTTAAATGTTGTAGTGTTCCTATTTTGTTTTGTGTTTTTACTTTAAAATAAGATATGTGCAGTGTGCATAGGGATTTGTTCATAGTGTTTTTTTTATAGTCCGGTCTTCCAATGGTCTGAGGGACAGTGAACTGGCCCTCTGTGTAAAACGTTTGGGGACCCCTGCTCTAGACTCTACCCGATGTTTTTCCAGTGGTTGAGCCCAACAAGCATACAGTAGGAGGGGGGTATCAAAGAACCTTGGCATTTTATGGACCTTCCCTCAGGAACAGTGTGGGACAAAGCCAGCCTAGGGGTGCATCTTGGTATTTCCATGTGCAATGGGTCTAGCAGAGGCAGCCACAATCTCTGGATTGCTTGTAGCTCCAAGAAGGTTGCTGAGGGCCAGTCATAGGCAGTGTCCCCCACTGGTCTGTGCCAGGTTTCCTACAGGGAGGCCCATGGCCAGCACATCCAGTGGCCAGCTGTGAAGAGCATCAGTTCAGGACTCAAGAACCATTGCTGGTGGCATATCCTAAGGAAGGGTTCCTCACACATGGCCCAGCAGAAGTGAGTTCTGCTCCTTGTGATCAGCACCAGCACAGCGGCTCATGTACATTGGACAGGGTGGAACTTCACAGTACCCCAGAAGCTGGATATCCTGCTCCACTTGGCTAGGTTTCACAGACAGAAGGTAGAGAGAGGACTGGAGCATAAACATTTAAAGTGTGGGTCCCTGAGAGCCTATTGTTGGGTCTGGTCAAGGAGCTTAGCCACTCTCAGGGTGGGGGGCACAGTCAGCCCCAGGGGAGGAATCTCTTAGTCTTCCTCCCTGAGACCAGGGTCTTACCAGCTGAAAGAACTTCTGCAGAGGGAACTGTCGGCCCCACTCAATCTAAACCTGCTGCTCACTTGAGGCACAACAGAGAGAAGAAGAAAGAGACTCAAAAATAATAAAAAACGAGAAAACCCTACAGGAATTGTCTGACTGCATCAGAAAGAATAACATAAGAATAATAGGTATATCAGAGGGAGAAGAGAAAGAAAATGGAATGGAGAATATAGTCAAACAAATAGTAGACGAGAACTTCCCAAGCCTGTGGAAAGAACTAAAGCCTCAAATTCAAGAAGCAAAGAGAACAACGAGTTTTCTTAACCCCAACAAACCCACTCCAAGGCACATCATAATGAAGATGACACAAACCAATGACAAAGAAAAAATTCTCAAGGCAGCCAGGGAAAAGAAGAGTACAACATATAAAGGAAGGCCTATTAGATTATCATCAGATTTCTCAGCAGAAACTGTACAAGCTAGAAGAGAGAGGACCCCAATATTTAAAGCCCTGAAAGAGAGGAACTTTCAGCCAAGAATACTATACCCATCAAAGCTATCCTTCAAGTACGAAGGAGATATAAAAACATTCATAAATACAGAAAATTTATCAGCAGAATGAGAGAATTTATCAGCAGAAAGCCCCCACTCCAGGAAATAATAAAGGGGGTTTTCCAACCAGATTCAAAGAACAAAAGAAAACAAAACCACAAGTAACAGCTCCACCAAGAAAACAATAAAACCAAACTTAAACTGTGACAACAAAAGAAAAAAAAGGGGGGAGAGGATGGAGATTAACAGTAGCAAAGGACGATGAAGTGCAGAAATACTCATAAGATAGGGTACTACAATGAATATGGTAGGTACCCTTTTTATTACTTAATGGTAACCACCCTTGAAAAAACGACCACAAAAACACTTGACTTAAAAAAGGTAGCAACAGAGGAAAGAAGAATGGAATACAAATAAACAAAAACAAATGATAGAAAAACAAAAGAGAAGAATCAAACAAGATACAAAACTAACAGAAAGCAATTTATAAAATGACAATAGGGAACCCACAAGTGTCAATAATTACACTAACTGTAAATGGATTAAACTTACCAATAAAAAGACACAGAGTAGCAGAATGGATTAAAAAAGAAAATCCAACTATATGCTGCCTACAAGAAACACATCTAAGCAACAAGGATAAAAACAAATTCAAAGTGAAAGGCTGGAAAACAATACTCCAAGCAAACAACACCCAAAAAAAAGCAGGTGTAGCAATACTCATATCTAATAATGCTGACTACAAGACAGAAAAAGTACTCAGAGACAAAAATAGTCATTTCATAATGATTAAGGGGAAGTTGAATCAAGAAGACATAACAATCTTTAATATATATGCACCAAACCAAGGAGCACCAAAATATATAAGACAGCTACTTATTGACCTTAAAACAAAAACTAACAAAAATACAATCATACTTGGAGACCTCAATACACCGCTGACGGCTCTAGATCGGTCATCCAAACAGAGAATCAATAAAGATATAGTGGCCTTAAACGAAATACTAGAACACCTGAATATGATAGACATCTACAGGACACTTCATCCCAAAGCGACAGAGTATACATTTTTCTCTAGTGTACATGGAACATTCTCAAGAATTGACCATATGTTGGGCCACAAAGACAATATCAGCAAATTTAGAAAAATTGAAATTGTACCAAGCATATTCTCTGATCATAAAGCCTTGAAACTAAAATTCAACTGCAAAAAAGAGGGGGAAAAACCCAAAAAAATGTGGAAACTAAACAACATACTTCTAAAAAATGAATGGGTCAAAGAAGAAATAATCGAAGAGATCAAAAGATATATACAGACAAATGAAAATGAAAATACGACATATCAGAATCTCTGGGATGCAGCAAAAGGAGTAATAAGAGGAAAGTTCATATCACTTCAGGCCTATATGAACAAACAAGAGAGAGCCCAAGTAAACCACTTAACTTCACACCTTAAGGAACTAGAAAAAGAAGAACAAAGACAACCCAAAACCAGTCGAAGAAAGGAGATAATAAAAATCAGAGCAGAAATAAATGAAATAGAGAACAGAAAAACTATAGAAAAAAATCAATAAAACAAGGAGCTGGTTCTTTGAAAAGATCAACAAAATTGACAAACCCTTGGCAAGACTCACCAAGGAAAAAAGGCACAGGACTCAAATAAATAAAATCGAAAATGAAAGAGGAGAGATCACCACAGACATCATAGATATACAAAGAATTATTGTAGAATACTATAAAAAACTATATGCCACCAAATAAAACAATCTAGAAGAAATGGATAAATTCCTAGAACAATACAACCTTCCTAGACTGAGTCATGAAGAAAGAGAAAGCCTAAACAGACCAATCAGCAGGGAGAAAATAGAAAAAACTATTAAAAACCTCCCCAAAAATAAAAGTCCAGGCCCAGACGGTTATACTAATGAATTCTATCAAACATTCAAAGAAGACTTGGTTCCTATTCTACACAAAGTCTTCCAAAAAATTGAAGAAGAAGCAATACTTCCAAACACATTTTATGAGGCAAACATAACCCTCATACCAAAACCTGGCAAGGATGGCACAACGAAAGAAAACTACAGACCAATATATCTAATGAATACAGATGCTAAAATACTAAACAAAATACTGGCAAACCGAATACAGCAACATATGAAAAAAATAATACATCATGATCAAGTGGGATTCATCCCAGAATCTCAAGGATGGTTCAACATATGTAAAACGGTTAACGTAATACACCATATCAACAAAACAAAGAACAAAAACCACATGATCTTATCAATAGATGCAGAAAAGGCTTTTGATAAAATACAACACAATTTTATGTTTAAGACTCTCAACAAAATGGGTATAGAAGGAAAATATCTCAACATGATAAAGGCCATATATGATAAACCATCAGCCAACATCATATTAAATGACATAAAACTGAGGACTTTCCACCTTAAATCAGGAACAAGACAGGGTTGTCCACTCACTCCACTCTTATTTAATGTGATTCTATAAGTTCTGGCCAGAGCAATCAGACAAGACAAAGAAATAAAAGGCATCCATATCGGAAAAGAAGAAGTAAAGGTATCACTTTTTGCTGATGATATGATCCTATACATCGAAAACCCGAAGGACTCCACAAAAAGATTATTAGAAACAATAAACCAATACAGTAAGGTCGCAGGATACAAAATTAACATACAAAAGTCCATAGCCTTTCTATATGCCAACAATGAAATATTAGAAAACGAACTCAAAAAAATAATCCCCTTCACGATTGCAACAAAAAAAATAAAATACCTAGGAATAAACATAACAAAGAATGTAAAGGACCTATATAACGAAAACTACAAGGCATTATTAAGAGAAATAGAAAAAGACACAACGAGATGGAAAAATATTCCTGTTCTCAGATAGGAAGAATAAATATAATTAAAATGGCCATATTACCCAAAGCAATATATAAATTTAATGCAATTCCCATCAAAATTCCTATGACATTTTTTAAAGAAATGGAACAAAAAATCATCAGATTTATATGGAACTATAAAAAACCGCGAATAGCCAAAGTAATCCTAAGGAAAAAGAATGAAGCTGGGGGCATTACAATACCTGACTTTAAACTCTATTATAGGGCCACGATAATCAAAACAGCATGGTATTGGCAGAAAAATAGACACTCAGACCAATGGAACAGAATAGAAAACCCAGAAATAAAATCACATATATATGGTCACATATCTTTGACAAAGGGGCCAACAACACACAATGGAGAAAAGAAAGCCTCTTCAACAAATAGTGTTGGGAAAACTGGAAAGCCACATGCAAAAGAATGAAACTCGACTACAGCCTGTCCCCGTGTACTAAAATTAATTCAAAATGGATCAAAGATCTAAATATAAGACCTGAAACAATAAAGTACATAGAAGAAGACATAGGTACTAAACTCATGGACCTGGGTTTTAAAGAACATTTTATGAACTTGACTCCAATGGCAAGAGAAGTGAAGGCAAAGATAAATGAATGGGACTACATCAGAATAAAAAGTTTTTGCTCAGCAAGAGAAGCTGATATCAAAATAAACAGACAGCCAACTAAATGGGAAATGATATTTTCAAACAACAGCTCAGATAAGGGCCTAATATCCAAAATTTACAAAGAACTCATAAAACTCAACAACAAACAAACAATCCAATAAAAAAATGGGAAGAGGACATGAACAGACACTTCTCCCAGGAAGAAATACAAATGGCCAACAGATATATGAAAAGATGCTCAGCTTCATTAGTTATTAGAGAAATGCAAATCAAAACTACAATGAGATACCACCTCACCCCTGTTAGATTAGCTATTATCAACAAGACAGGTAATAGCAAATGTTGGAGAGGCTGCGGAGAAAAGGGAACTCTCATCCACTGTTGGTGGGACTGTAAAGTAGTACAACCATTATGGAGGAAAGTATGGTGGTTCCTCAAAAAACTGCAAATAGAACTACCTTATGACCCAGCAATCCCTCTACTGGGTATATACCCCAAAACCTCAGAAACATTGATACATAAAGACACATGTAGCCGCATGTTCATTGCAGCACTGTTCACAGTGGCCAAGACATGGAAACAACCAAAAAGCCCTTCAATAGAAGACTGGATAAAGAAGATGTGGCACATATACACTATGGAATACTACTCAGCCATAAGAAATGATGACATCAGATCATTTACAGCAAAATAGTGGGATCTTGATAACATTATACGGAGTGAAATAAGTAAATCAGAAAAAAACAAGAACTACATGATTCCATACATTGGTGGAACATAAAAACGAGACTAAGAGACATAGACAAGAGTGTGGTGGTTACCAGGGGTAGGGGAGAGGGAGGACATAGGAGGGAGGGAGGGAGAGAGTTAGGGGGAGGGGGAGGGGCACAGAGAACTAGATAGAGGGTGACGGAGGACAATCTGACTATGGGTGAGGGGTATGCAACATAATTTAATGACAAGATAACCTAGACATGTTTTCTTTGAATATATGTACCCTGATTTATTAATGTCATCCCATTAACATTAATAAAAATTTATTAAAATAAATAAATAAATAAACCTGCTGCTCACTTTGCTGGGGAGAAATAAGATTTGAGTATCCAGCAGTGACTGAGGGATTAGGCTCTGGAGTAAGAGTCACTTTCCTTGTACTGAGCTCCTGACAAGAAACCCAGGAAATGGAGTTCCACTAACATTGTATTTCCAACCTCAGCTGCTCTAACCCATCATGTTTTCAACCTATAGAGGGGTTGGTGGGGTCAGGCCAGTCTGAGTCCACACTACACTCTTTCAAAAGACATAGAGTAGCTTCATGGATAAGAAAACAGGAACCATGCATATACTGTCTACAAGAGATCCACCTCAGAACAAAAGATATACATGAACAGAAAATGAAAGGATGAAAAAAAGTATTTCATGCAAATGGAAATGACAAAAAAGCTGGGGTAGCAATACTTATATCTGACAAATTAGCCTTTAAAACAAAAGCTATAGTAAGAGATAAAGAAGGTTATTACATAATAATAAAGGGAGCAATCCAACAGGAGGATATAACCATTGTAAATATTTACATGCCTAATATAGAAGCACCTAAATATATAAAGCAGACTTTGATGGACATAAAGGGTGAGATCAACAGCAATACTACAATAGTAGGGAATTTTAATACCCCACTAATATTAATAGGTATTTCCCCCAGACAGAAAATTAACAAAGAAACAGCAGCCTTAAACAACACACTAGATCAATTGGATTTAATTGATATTTTCAGAACATTTCACCCCAAAGCAGTAGAATATACATTCTTTTCAAGGGCTCATGGTACATTTTCTAAGACAGAACACATGCTAGGATATAAAACAAGTCTTAGTAAATTTAAGAAGATTGAAATCATATCAAGCATCTTCTCTGATCACAATGGCCTGAAACAAGAAATCAACTACAATAGAAAAACTGAAAAATATTCAAGCACTTGGAAGCTAAATAGCATGTTATTAAATAATGAATGGGTTAACAATAAGACTAAGAAAGAAATATAAAGTTTCCTGAAACAAAAGAAAATGAACATACTGCAACCCAAAATCAGTGAGACACAGCAAAAGAAGTCTTGAGAGGGAAGTTCAAAGCACTACAGGCATACCTTAAAGGAGCAAGAAAAAGTTCAAATAAACAACTTAACCATGCACCTAAAAGCACAAATAAAAGAACAACAAATAAAGCCCAGATAAGTAGAAGAAGGAAATAATAAAGATTAGAGTGGAAATAAATGACATATCCACTAAAATAATAATAATAATAATTATAATAATACAAAAGATCAATTAAACCAAGAGCTGGTTCTTTGAAAAGGTAAACAAGATTGATGAACCTTTCACCACACTCACCAAGATAAAAAGAGAGATGATTCAAATAAATAAAATTATAAATGGAAGTGGTGAAGTTACAACTGACACTGCAGAAATACAAAGGATGGTAGGAAAATACTATGAAGGAAAAGAAAGAAAGAAAGAAAATACTACGAAGATCTATATGCCAAAAAGCTGGACAATCTAGGCAAAATAAATAAATTCCTAGAAACATACAGTCTTCCAAAACTCAATCTGGAAGAATCAGAAAACCTAAACAGATGGATTACAACAAATTAAATTGAAACAGTTATCAAAAAACTCCCATCAAACAAAAGTTGTGAACTGGATTACTTCACAGGCAAATTTTAACAAACATTCAAAGAAGAAGTAACATCTATCCTTCTCAAGCTATTTCAAAAAATTCAAGAGGACAGTAGACTTCAAAGCTCAATTTATTTTGCCTGACCAGGCAGTGGCACATTGGATAGAGCATCGGACTGGGATGTGGAGGACCCAGGTTCAAGACCTCGAGGTCACCAGCTTGAGTGCGGGCTCACCTGGTTTGAGCAAGGCTCACCAGCTTAAGCCCAAGGTCACTGGCTCAAGCAAGGGGTTACTCGTTCTGCTGTAGCCTCCAGTCAAGGCATATATGATAAAGCAATCAATGAACAACTAAGGAGCCACAATGAAGAATTGAGGTTTCTCAGCTCTCTCTCTTTCTGTCTGTCCCTATCTGTCCCTCTCTCTGACTCTCTGTCTCTGACACACACACACACACACACACACACACACACACAGCTCATTTTATGAAGCAAGCATTATTCTAATTCCAAAACCAGGTAAAGACACTGCAAAGAAAAAAAACTATAAGCCAATATCCCTGATGGACATAGGTGCTAAAATTTTCAACAAAATATTAGCAAATCAGACCCAGCAGTACATTAAAAAGATCATACATCATGATCAAGTGGGATTTATTCCAGGGAGGCAAGGCTGGTACAATATTCACAAATCAATAAATGTGATTCAACACATAAACAAAATGAAAAAGAAAAATTAGACAGGTACAGCATCCATTTATGATCAAAAGTCTCAGCAATGTGGGAATACAGACAACATACCTCAACATAATAAACTCCACAGATGACAAACCAACAGCCAATATCATACTCAATGGGTAAAAATTAAAAGCAATCTCCTTAAGATCGGGAACAAGACAGGGGTGCCCCCTTTCACCAATCTTAATCAACATAGTTCAGGAAGTCCTAGCCATAGCAACCAGACAAGAAGAAGAAATAAAAGGCATCCAAATTGGAAAAGAAAAAGAAAAACTATTACTATTTGCTGATGACATGATTTTGTACATAGAAAACCCTAAAGTCTCAGTCAAAAAACTACTAGACCTGATAAATGAATATGGCAAGGTGGCAGGATATAAAATTGATATTCAGAAATTAGGGGCATTTTTATACACCAACAATCATGTAAGAAAGAGAAATTAAGGAAGCAATCCCCTTCACTATTGCAACAACAAAAATAAAGTATCTAAGAATAAATTTAACCAAAGAGGTAAAAGACTTGTACTCAGAAAATTATAAGACAATGAAAAAAGAAATCAAGGAAGATACAAACAGGTGGAAGCATATACCATGTCCATGGATAGGAAGAATAAACATCATTAAAATGTCTATATTACCCAAAGCAATCCATAGATTCAATGCAATTCCTACTAAATTATCAATGGCATACTTCAAAGATCTAGAACAAATATTCCAAAAATTTATATGGAACTAAAAAAGAACCCAAATAACTTCAACAATCTTAAAAATGAAGATAAAGTGGGTGGTATCACACTTCCTGATATCAAGTTGTACTTTAAGGCTATTATAATCAAAACAGGTTGGTATTGGCATAAGGACAGGCATATAGATCAATGGAATAGAACAGAGAACCCAGAAATAAACCCATGCCTTTATGATCAATTAATATTTGACAAAGGAGGTAAGAGTATACAATGGAGTAAAGACAGTCTTTTTAATAAATGCTGTTGGGAAAATTAGACAGATACATGCAAAAAAATGAAACTAGAATACCAACTTATACCATTCACAAAAATAAATCAAAATAGATAAAAGATAAATCTAAGTCTCAAAACCATAAACATCTTGAAAGAAAACTGGCAGTTGACTCTCTGATATCTCTCATAGCAATATTTTTGCCAATATATCTTTGCAGGCAAGTGAATTAAAGGACAAAATAAACAAATTGGACTATATGAAACTAAAAAGCTTTTGCACAGCAAAAGACACCTTTAACAATATAAAAAGACAACCCACAAAATGGAAGAACATATTTGCCAACACATCTGATAAAGTGTTAATTATCAAAATTTATAAGAACTTCTAAAACTCATCAACAGGAAGGTAAACTATACAGTTAAAAAATGTGCAAAGGAACTGAATAGTCACTTTTGCAAAGAGGACATACAGATGGCCAATAGGCGTATGAAAAAAATGTTCAATGTTGCTAATTATCAAAGAAATGAAAATTAAAACCACAATGTAATACCACCTCACACCTGTCAGAATGGTGCTCATTAACAAATCAACACTGGTGCTGTTGAGAGTGTGAAGAAAAGGAAACCCTCCTGCACTGCTGGTGGGAATGCAGACTGGTGCAGCCACTGTGGAAAACAGTATGGCATTTTCAAAAAATTAGTAATGAAACTGCCTTTTGACCCAGCTATCCTATGTTTAGGAATATATCTTAAGAATCCACAACACTGATTCAAAAGGTTATATGCACCACCATTTTTATTGCAGCACTGTTTACAATAGCCCAAGTGTCAGTCAGTGGAATCAGTAATTAGATGAGTGGATAAAAAAGCAATGGTACATATATACAATGGAATACTACATGGCTGTGAAAAAGAAGGAAATCTTACCCTTTGTGATGGTATGCAGAGTATTATTCTAAGTGAAATAAACCAGGCCAAAAAAGAAAAATGTCATATGATCTCACTTATATGTGGAATCTAATGAACAAGGTGAACTGAGGAATGGAATAGAGACAGAGGTGGGGACACAGGGAGCAGAGGGACAGCTGTCAGAGGGAAGGGGGATGAGGGGATGGGATCAGAGAAGGTGAAAGGATTAGTGAAATTATATATACATAGCACAGAGATACAGATAACAGGCCAGTAAATCTCAGAGGGATGGGGGAAGGAGTTAGGGGGAGGGGGAAAAAAGGGTGTAATGGTGGGGACATGGTTGGGGGTGAGGGTGTTATATTGAGTGGGACACTTGAATCCATGTTAACACAATAAATTAAAATTTTAATTTAAAAAGCTTTCCAATGATAAAATGTAAAGACAAGCAGATTTCTTCTTATATGAACAGTTGAATCCCAAGTCCTTAGAATACCTCTTATGCAAATTTAAATATCTCTTTATAAGTACAGAAATAGTACAGTTGTGGAAGATATACTAGAGATCTGAACTCAAAAACATAAGATACTGCATTATCATTCCTCATTTATCAGCTTATATCATTCCTTAGATTCTATGTTATCTTTGCTGTTTTCCTCTGGCAGATATTCAGGGGTGAATTATACAATTTAGAACGCAAACTTTCACTTCATGCAGATGCCTAATTTGCTAACTATTCACTTGCAAAAACACATGTATACCTTCTATTACATAATGATTACAGCTCAGAACAACTTCTGGTTTCTGTTTCATGAATCAATACTAAGAATCTGACAAATGTTCCAGAAGCAATTTTTCAGTGCACATTTCCATGACATTTTATTAGATTTCATAAATACATCAAACATCTGGGAGGAAAAAATCCCCCCCCAAAAAAGTTTTAAGTTTCAAAATCATTGTATATTTTTTTTTTCAAAATCCATGGGAAAATTTGTGGGATAATAATAAAATTTTACTTAGTCTCCAAATTTTGTTGTAAGTTTAGCCCTCCTTGAAAAAAGCCACACTATCATATCCAAAAAACATTAAGAAGTAAAAAAGTTTACATAAGCCTTAGTAGTTATTGTTGAATTTGAAATGTAAAGTGCATTTGCATCACTTTCTCCTGCTATAACAGTTGCCAATACAACCTTTACTGTGGAAAGGATTCCATTATGCTATGGGTCAATTGTGATATACAGTGATAGTTAATACATAGGAAACTTATGAAATGGTGATATGAGCATGGACAGCTCTAAACTTGGATACCAATAATGAATATTATATAGTGTTCCAACCCTAAATCTTCTCAACATATCCTCCCAAAATGTGGGAAATGTAAGCTTAAGTTAACTATAACATCTACATTCATTCCCTCATTGATTCTTACGTAATGCTAGTAAGCAATAATAGTATTCTTTTTTCCTTCTTTCCTCTCTTCTTCCCTCTCCCCCATCTCTCTCCCTTTCTTTTTTCCTTCCTTCCTTCCTCCCTTCCTTCCTTCCTTCCTTCCTTCCTTCCTTCCTTCCTTCCTTCCTTCCTTCCTTCCTTCCCCCCTCCCTTCCTTCCCTCCTTCTTTTTCTTTCTTTCTTTCTTCCTTCCTTCTTTCCTTCCTTCCTTTCTCTCTCTCTCTTCCAAATTGTGTTTTAGGAACTCCCAATATCCAGAATCATATTTGTTACAGTAAGTAATACAAAAGGGAAGGAAGGAAGGAAGGAAGGAAGGAAGGAAGGAAGGAAGGAAGGAAGGAAGGAAGGAAGGAAGGAAGGAAGGAAGGAAAGGGAACAAGGGAGGGAGGCAGGGAGGGAAGGAGGGAGGGAGGGAGGGAGGGAACCTTACAGTGGTTGACACTTCATTTGATTGAGATTTCACAACACACAGTTAAATGAGGGCACTGAAGCATCACATTCTAATTTGAACCTATTGCTGTAAAATAAACATCTCCTAATTTACGTTCTCCAGTTAGAGAGTAATGTTGGTATATTCATAGTGATGATTAAGTATTTATAATATAGGTGAATGGCTTAAAAAGTCTCACATTTTATTATATGGAATATGTTTTTATTAGTTCTTTTTAATAGCTAATCTGGGAAAAGGTTAGAAAATAAAACCAAAAGACTCCTATAGTTGAATAAAAGACATCTTCCAGAATGTAAACTGGAGATTTCACCTTTAGATAGCCTATTGAGTGTTATTTTTAATAAAGGAGATAGCAAGGAAGAAAAAGAAGAAAAAACACAAGGAAGGAAAGAACAGAGGGACAGGGATGAAAGGAGAGAAAAAGACCCTAAGAAATAAGTGCTACTCCAGAGCTGTTCTAGGATATTTTGTGTTTCATTTGGACTGGGACTCATATTAACATAAATTTATAAGAACTCTAATAAGACAATCTTTGTCCTCCATCTTTAAGATTTTGTGAGTACCTCTGCAAGAGAACATTAATTATAAGAATGTAAAACTTACTTTATGAGATTAAAATTCAGAGAAAGTTTTTAATTAACTCATTTTTTTGCCATGCCTCAAAACTTGTTCCCAAACTTAAATAAAAATTCCAAATTCAGTTTTCCAAATTTTAAATGGTTTTCATTTCTGTAGAGGTTTTAAATTATATAAAATTTTTATGTATTATCTCCTTGAGTTTCATGATCCACCTACAGATTAAATTTGAATTGTTAACCCTGTTTCACAGATAATCAGTTACATATGTTTAAATGAGTTAATTAAAAATGAGATAGAACTGAAATAAATTATAATATAAAGCAAGAAATTCATGATAGAGTTCATAAATTTCTATTAAATATATTGTACAGATATTTTTCATTCATTCTGAAGGAGACACTAAAAGATAGAAGTAATTTGTGTACTAATTCCATCTGTGGCTAGTATAGGTAAAAATGTTCATCTTGTTCTTCACTGATGACAAGAAAACATGAATTCAAATAATAAAAAATGGTTCCCTCACCATGTAAATCTTTATACTTGAGCACCACAGATCTAAAATAAATCAACTACCTATTAGACACATGCCCATTTTCCACAAGGTTGTAACATCATTAAATCAGGAGAAGAATCAAGTAGTAAAGTAAATGAATGATGTTGCTTGCATCCCTCCCCCAACTCCAATCTAGGAGAACTTCAAGCCACCTAAATCAGAATAAAAATATAATTCTGAAGACTCAAAATGCAGATAAGGTAAAATTTCTAAAAAACTAAGAAACTAGTAGGAAGGGCAACATATTTGTTGTGCATCTTGCTGGTGTTAGATGTTACTTATCTAATGGTCCTTCTAACTCTCCAGACACAGGAACTGTTTCTTCCAGAGGATCTGTTCCACAGTTAGTTCTTGTCACCACACTCTTAGTACACTGTATGATCATTTTTTTTATGCTTCCTTCTATGAGATACTTAAAAGTAAGTACTAAGTCTTGACCTTTGTATTACTAGGGCCAGTATAACATCTAGTATGTGGTTTATACTAAGCTGCATCAATATGTAATTAAGTAAATGAATGAATGAATGAGTCACATTAAGGGAAACACAAATATAGTTTTTGAATAGAGCCTAACCAGGATAAGGAAAAGAACTGGGAATATAGTCAAAGTTCAGATCAAGGTGTTTCATGTATTTATGATTGATAATTTTGAATATTTATTTTTCCATATGTGTTTTTTATAGAGTTATATCTCTCTTAGGAAATATCATGGTAGTTGTTTTTCACTCTATAAATAATCTAAGAACTAGCATATGCACAAAAGATCTCATTTAAAAATTGTATCAAGGAATCTTTTAATTTTATTCATTGCTTACCAAATAAGCCTAATAACTATAGAATTTTCACTCTGTTATACCAATTTAAAATATTTATAAAAATGTTCCAAAACCTACTTCTTTGGCTCAAAGCCAATCTCCATAAACTATATTTAACTCAATTAATTTCAGAGCAGGCACTTAATAACTTTGCTACCTAAGAGCTCAGAGTCTCCACGTAGATAACATAGATTTAATTCTAGACAAACTATTCCACTTCTGAGCACTTGTGTTTGCACATCAGTAAAATGAGTAGTTGTTCCAGATGACCTTGCAAGTTCTGTCCAGCTTATAGCATTCTGTATTGGTATAACTCCACTTCAGGAATCTTCTTATAAATAAACTTTGTAGTGGTTTCAGTCCTTGAAACAACCAGCAAATAAAGATCTTCCTTTCCCCTCTGAATGCATCAGGTCCTTCAATGTTTATATCCAATCAGTGGGAATTCAGGCATGAAAGTGTCAAATCAGAGGTAGGAGGGATGCTTTCTAAAATAATATGTACAGCAGAACCGGAAGCAGGAATTCTGCATGGACAAATAGGAACTTGCCAAAAGCCATCATCATGGTGAGACTTTAAGTTGGCCCTTAAAATACTCAGCTACTTTTGATTACCCTCCCTTTGAGTATAGGTGAGGCCTATTGGCTTCTAACCAGTAGAAAATGGCAGAATGTGACTTCATGTTTATGTTATGTGAGATGCTCTTGCTAGCAGAATGGCTCTAGAGTCTGTCTTCCTCACCATCTGTGAAGAAGCAAACTTCCGTGAAACAGAAACTCACACTGGAGGTACTTGCGAGTCATCTCTAGGAACAGAGAGCAGCTCAGTCCCAGGTTGCCCAGAGAGGAGTTTGCCATTAATTTGAGTTAGGTTGCAAACAAATTTTACCCAGTTGAGCCTCTGATGAGACTGTAGACCCAGCCAACACCTGGATTGCAGCCTGGTGGGATCTTGAAGCACTAAACCTAGTTATAATGTGTCTTGACTCCTGATTCACAGAAACTATAAAATAATGCGTGCTGTTCTAATATGCTAAGTTTATGGCAATGTATTATGCATCAATAGATCACTAATACAACCGTGAAGGTAATTTTGGTCTTTTCATGCCTGCATTTTATGTAGGGTTTCCATTAGTGCCTTACATGTAGGTAATAAAATCATACTGACTCATTTATCTTCTCTAGCAAAACAATAGATATAGCTACCTTATTTCCAAAAACACCCATACCCTTTTATTATAAAAGACTGAAATAAACTACATGTTAGAAAATGAATGAGGAATTTCCTATTCTCAAAGCAACATACAAGGTCTTTGCTCATTCTCTACATTTAGGGAGCACTAACACTGATAGTCACAAGTCTTAAATTCATTCACTCATTAATTTATCAAAAACTTAATGTATTTCTATTTTTGTGGAAACTGTGAAAAGTGCTCTAGGGAGCACATATATGAATAAGACATGGCTAGTGCCTAAGAGAAATTAGAACTTTGTTTTGAGAATGTGTTGTCAATGTAAAAGAGTTTAAATTATTTAGTATAGGACATATGTTTTAAATGATCATAGTTTTAGAATAGAGAAAAATTAATTCATTATTGCCGAGTAAAATTGCTTGTATGAACCTATCTATAACATCTTTATTTAAAAAACTGGTGTCTGATATGTGACCATGAGTCTTGCAGATGGGTAACATTTCAAAAACTGGGGAAAAACAAGAGCACAGCATACAGTGTCAATTAAAAAATAATGAGAGACTGACCAAACTGAAAGAGAACAGGATCCATACAGAAAAGAAAGACATTGTGGATGTGGACCCCAGAATAAGCAGGACAACTGAGTGCATGAGACAGATAACAGACACAACTTGAAAATGAAGGTTCAAACTTTTATGAAAGGAAAAAGAAGCATCGTTAACAAAATTAGGAGAGAAAATGGTTGGATTTGGTACATGTTACATTTAATGGGCTAGTGAGAAGGGAGGCTTGAGAAGAAAGGTGAGGAGAATGAGGTCAAGGAATGAGGAAACTGCTACACTATAGTTTCAGTTGAATGTAAAGAAGTTGGTAAAGAGAAAGTGGACATAGTTACCACATATAGCACCTGTTCAAGGTGGCAGAGCAACAAGGATCTTGACTAAGAACATGGAAAAATTTGAAGCAGAATGGAGTTACTTAAATGCTTTTCAGGATATTTCTCTTACTACAACTCAAAAGGAGTGCTCTGGTTTAAGTATTTTCAAAACAAGAAGTGTTTTATTTAAAAAAAATACCTCCATAGAAATAAATAAATCACAAATTTAAAAAATAATTGTTATTTGGGGCACACATACACTCTTTTGAACATAGCAACTCCCTTTTCTGATGGGAAATTAAAAGGAAAAAAAAAGAGACCTTCCATCTCTATTCTGAATATAATAGTATAAATCACTGGATTTATAAAAATAAAATATATGTATAGTTGTGGTAAGTGTGAAAGGACTGATGAAAGTCCAAACAAATGTTAAATTATTTTATATATATTCTTTGGGCAATTTCCTGACATGCTTTCCATTTCTTAATATAGCACCTTGAGTTGAAGCAATTACAGATAGATGCAGAATTATAACACCTATGTTTTCAGCTATGAAAAGCAAGTTATTTCTGATGATGAGTGTTAGATCCAGACAAGAAGATACAACCATGCCCACTAGTCCTATAATTTGCATTTGTTGTAGAAAATTTTCTTTTCTATCATTTCTATTTTTAAAATATGTATAGCACAAAACCTGACAGGAACTAAGGGTTACCCTTTTTTACGCACTCTAAGAAATACTGAATTACAAAAAAATTTTTGAGATTAAAAAGAGAAAATTGGAAATAGCTCTAAATTTAGAATCTATGTTATGCAAAAGTATGAAAAGTTATCATCATAAAGCAAATAGTTTAAGAACAGCTGAATGGCTATGAATCAGGCAGCTTATGGGCCTTTTCAAAATAGTACTTACTAATTTCCCATTGGCCAGGAAACCTGACCTTAAATGCAAAATATTACCCTCAACTTTGATTCACAGCAAGATTCATTATGAACGGTCTAGCTTGTTCTCACCTCCTCATTCAATTACAATTTTTTTCTGCCTTGTTTTCTACTTCTGTATTTGTTTCCATCCCTTCCCTTCCCTTTCCCTTTCCTTCCTTTCCCCTTCCCTTCCCTTTCCCTTCTCTTCCCTTCCCTTTCCCTTTCCTTCCTTTCCCCTTCCCTTCCCTTCCTTTCCCTTCCCCTTCCTTTCCCTTTCCCTTCCCTTCCTTTCCCTTCCCCTTCCCTTTCCCTTCCCTTCCCTTCCTTTCCCTTCCCCTTCCCTTCCCTTCCCTTTCCCTTTCCTTCCTTTCCCCTTCCCTTCCCTTTCCCTTCCCTTCCTTTCCCCTTCCCTTCTCTTTCCCTTCCCTTCCTTTCCCCTTCCCTTCCCTTTCCCTTCCCTTCCTTTCCCCTTCTCTTCCCTTTCCCTTCCCTTTCCCTTCTCTTTCCCTTCTCTTTCCTCCCATCCTCCCCTCCCTTATTATTAACATCTAATCATTTTATACCTTATTAGATTTTCTTGGGTATTAGAATACATACTTAAAGAAATAACAGAAGATAATCAAGAAATGTAGTCTTAATTTCTAGAAGCAACATTTCCTTGCAAATATGTCATCAGAAGTTAACTGTACTGATGATGTGGCCATACAGAGAGACGGCAGGTTCTTCTGTAATACCTATGCTCTCCAAGCCCAGTCAGTTGCAGATACAGTTAGCTTTATATGATTGAGTTTGGGGGAAAGGCATGTCAGTAGAACTGTTGTTTGCAATTTACAAATTGTGTCCATAAAAGAAAGTAGCTTGTCCTCTCTTTCCCCTCTTTTGCCATCTTGAATCACAGAGATGAAGGAATTACACTAGGAGCCTAGGACAACAGGGAGAACAATCCTCAGTCTTGATAAGCTCTTTCCACAGAGCTCCAAGACCATTTCCTAATTTTATCAGAGAGAAATAGCCTTCAATCTTGTTTAAAGCAGTATTATATGCCCTGGCTGGTTGACTCAGTGGATAGAGCATCAGCCTAGCATGTGGACATCCTAGGTTCAATTCCAGGTCAGGGCACACAGGAGAAGCAATCATTTTCTTCTCTCCCCTTCCTTTCATCCTCCTCTCTTTCTTCCTCTCTCATAGCCAGTGACTCAACTGGTTCAAGTGTGGCCCCAGCGGCTGAGGATAGCTTGATTGGCCTAAGCATCAGCCTCAGGCACTGCGCATAGCTAGGTTGATTTGAGCATTGGCCCCAGATGGGGTTGCCAGGTGGATCCTGGTCAGGGCTCATGCAGGAGTCTGTCTCTCTATCTCCCCTCCTCTCACTTAAAAAAAAAAAAAGCATTATTTTATATATTGTCATTTTGCTAAACTTTATGTCCTTATAATTTCAAAAGGATCATGTATATTATTGAGGAGATGGGATTCTCTCCACCATTGATTATTCTTAGATATCATGCTCATTTTATTATAGTTTCTGTTCAAATTTCTAGTCTCACTTTGAAAAAATGATTATATTCAAATAATCTCAGAGCTGTAAAAAATATTCTGATGTGTATTTAACTGGATAGACTGTAGTCTCATGAGATATGAATATAGGACATCAAAGTCAAAAATGTTTGGAAAACACCTAAAATTTATTCTTTTAAGATTCATAAGGCAAATTAGCATACCAAAAACATGATTATTCCTGAAATAAAGGTATGAGTTTAACATTTCTTTTCTGGCAATAAAATATAGAAGGATTTTAAGCACAATATGTATTAACATACTTTCTAACTACTATTCTGTGGAACATTCTTTGGAGAATTTTAAATCACTATTATAATGCACAAAAACTTAATACAAATGGTTCTTCAATTCAGGACTAGATAGATACCTTTCAAAAACAGAAAGCTTGCTACTTCAAAAGATGACTCATTTCACCCACTTTGCACTTTTGAAAACAAGGACATTAATTAAGATGGATATTAATTAGTTATATTAAATGTGTTCATGTCCACTTTTGGACCTCAGCCTCATTTGTCACACTGTATTAAGGATTATTTACCAGCTTAGTGATGGCATATGAGAGTTCAGTGAACTTACTGAAAACAACTGATACTTCAGCTACCTAGTTTTTCAATTCTCCTGCAGCAGTATTTGATAAATTCAAGTCAGAAAGGAAGGAATAAACAGAGTAAATCTTGCTCTCACTCAATCACCTGATAACATAGAAAATATAACCAAAAGTCAATTATTTTCTGATAACCAACATGACCAATTTTATCACTTGCCATTTGACTAAGAATTCAAGAATTGCAAAGTCAAAGAAATATATAACTAAATTCACATTTAGTCTTCCCCATTCATTGTCCTAATCAATTGTTGCCTTACCATGTGGTAATAGATCCATATGTGAATGGGCCACATTAATTTTTCATTAGTCATGCTAATAAAATAGTTTATTATAAATGTAAAAATAACATAAATCTATAAAAATGGTAGAATTACAGTATAACTAACTTTGTGTATATAAATATACACTGTAATATATGTGGCAGTAGTAACTGATTAACTTTATAGTCTAATTAAAAATTATTTTATGAATATAACCATATTTGAAAAAAAGCATCTAAATTATTTGTTTTGATCAATTTTTTAATAAAATTGTTGTCCTGGCCAATTTGTTACCATTGCTTTCAATTACCTAATTTGCTACCCTTTCATGAATTAACCAAATAAACAATTCTTAAGATTTTTTTGTGTGTGTGACAGAGTAGAGAAAGAGACAGATAGGGACAGATAGGAAGGGAGAGAGATGAAAAGCATCAAGTCTTCATTGCAGCACCTTGGCTGTTTATTGATTGCTTTCTCATATGTGCCTTGACTAAGGAGCTACAGCAGAGTGAATGACCCCTTGTTCAAGCCAGTGACCTTTGGGCTCAAGCCAGAGACCATGGGGTCATGGATATGATTTCACACTCAAGCCATCAACCCCACGCTCAAGCTGGATGAGCCAGTGATCAAGCCAGTAACCTTGGTGTTCCTGGGTCCTCTGCATCCCAGTTTGATGCTCTATCCACTGCGCCACCACCTGGTCAGGCTCTTAATATTTTTTTAAGCTGCATTCAATAAATTTAACTAATCAAATTGATTTCATTCAAATCTCTGGGGCCTCACAATGGTAGCTCTCAACATTCAGTGTCAGAAATTTAATTAAAGAGAATAGTGATTCCACTGAACCCTGAGTAACATATAAACTGTTGAATAACCATCTAACAACTCCACATGGATTGCTTGATTCTGAATATGAATATATTCTTGAATAAATTAGTAACATTCTTGTTTCTTTTCCCAATAACAATTTCAAATTAAACTTATTCAAATGTCTTATCACATTGGTAAGATATTTGTGAATATTAATTAATTTCATCTAAAACTATTAATAAAAAGGTCTTAGGATACATTTGGTTCCTGAGCTGCTTAAGACACTTAGGTTTTTACAAGGAGTGGGCGCTTAATAGGAATGTGCTAAAGTTTGGCTTCATCCTTGGTATTAAGCCCAAACCTGCTATTATTTAATAGGTAAAGCTACTAACTATATGTCAACAATTACTTAAAATATTAAACAAAAACATGTATTTAATAGATTTTAGGAAAAAAATATTAACTAGATAACTTTAAGAAAAATAAATTTTTTATCTGAAAGTTTTTATAAAATGCAAATAATAAAGTAGAATAATAGGGATTATATAATTTTAAATTATCTGGAATTATTTAGGCTATAAGCATTGATAACATCAAAAATCTTCAATTATTTCAAATCAGTTTTAGTCCAAATACAAAGGACACAAAGTACAAAAAAGAAGGTCTAAGAGAAAAATGTAGCGCACCAAAACATCGTGCTCCATCCACCTACTGTGGTAGGCAGTGAGGATCTCTGTTACATCATAAATAATTCAGTAGAGTGTCTGCAGAAGCATTCTAAAAGATGAGAATACAAAGAAGTTACTGTTCTTGTACTGTAATGTGAAACATTTAAGTGCTTTAAGTTCTTGATATTTTAATAATAAAATTTAACTTCAAAATTTATAAACATTTAGATTTATGATAATACCACAAAATTTTATTCTATGATTGTGAAATTTAACTTTGGCCTGGGCTGCAGTGGGCCAAATATATATCCAGGGCATACCAATCAAATATATAAGAATTTTCACATATAAACAAGTATTTTATTTATATCAATTAGTTCCCAAAAAATATATGTTTTTTTTCCAAATTTGGCTCTTAAAAGTTTTTTAACTCCATTTTTATTAGAATACTGTCTTTGTAGACTAACCAGTTTAGCTTTGAGTCACCAAGTGACCTAGACAAGTAATTTAAATGACTTGAGTTTTGGTTTCTTATAAGCGCTGGATAATAGCACCTACTTTGCAGCAGTGAAAGGATTTAATGGGATCACATATGTTAAGCATCCTACCTCAGTGCTTGGTATGTAAAGATTTTCAACAAATGGTACTTTCCATGCTCTTCTTCCTTTTGTCTATCTCTTTAATGTTTGGAATTTCTGCCATTGTCAGTCTATGGACCAAACAGAAATTAGAAAAATAGAAACATAGAAGATAGGAACATAAGGGGACTTTGAATCTATCAAATTGTTTTTAAAAATTTTTAGCAGTAAAATCCTTTTTTAAAATAAAAATTCACATGGAACCCCAATATAAATCTGATCAACTCAGAGGTGCTCTGGTTGAAGCAGACGCGCAGGGCCCTGAATCTATCTGTTCCTTTCCTCTTTACTCTGAGCACAGGGGATTCTGGATCAACCCACTCTTGTGGAATTCCAGGATATCATTATGGAGTGGAAAGTAGAAAGCATGAAGACTTATCAGTACTGCTTTCTGGAAAGTAGCTTTCCCCCAAATTGTGTGCCTTTGTGCAGGTCACTTAACTTGTTTGATTAAACTCTTCAGTTTTTGCTTTATTTGAAAATGAGAAGTTTGAAATAGTTCATTTAAATATGTTCCAGTGTTTTTAAATCGCTGGTCCATGTTAACCACCCTGGTCTAATCTATTCCATCTCTTTTATTTTATTTTACCACCAAACTTCTTGAAGAAATTTATACATACATAAATTGTTTTATCAAATATTACCAGTTGTGCCAAATTATATTTTCAGTGATGATAGCAATGAAATCTCCCCTCCCACATGCTCGTTTGCAGTGTGGTCTTGCCACTCACCAATCCAGGGATGGAGTCTAGTTCCCCTCACCTTGACTCTATCCTCCTTTACCTGTTGTGGCCTTAGTTACTTGCTTGTATTTGATGCCATAGAGCAACAAAATGACACTTTGTGTTTCCTAAGCTAGATCCTCAAAGGCCATGCAACTTACATCTGCTTCCCTTAGACAGCTCTCTTACCAGATGTTCCCTCTCTGGACACTCCCTCTCGGGACAACCCTGACACCAACTGGTGGTAGGCCCAAGCCAGAGGAGCGGTCACTTGCAGATCCTCTGGTCAACAGTCCCAGCTGACCCTCATCTTCCAATTATGCCAGACCAGGCACCAGACATGTGAACAAAGCCTCCAGGTGATTCCAGCCCCAATCTTCAAGTCACTCCAAGCCAATCCAGTGTTTCCAGCCAAGAGCCCAAATAAGTCATCTCCACTATGCCTTGTCCAAATTCCTGATCCAAAAAAATTCATAAGCAAACAAAATGGGTTGTTGTTTTTTTTTTGCCACTAAGCTTGAAATGACTGATTATGCAGCAGATCATGGGAATATTCATAGTTTCTTACTTACTAAATCGAATATCCTCTGCACATTTTTCATCATTTTCAACCTGGCAAGCACCCCACCTTTACATTCATGACATAATAAACTCTGATTCTTCTCTTCCAACCTCCATCTTATTCAGCAGCTTCATTTCCTCTAGCAAACTCTCCAGAGAAGGCAATGCCAAAGGTCATTTCTTCAGCTATCTCTTCTCGAGTAGCTCATCCACAGTTAGGATTTAAATTATCACATCTTTATTCATAATTCATTCAATAAATATTTGTTGAGTGCCTATAATTACTGTAGACATTGTTCTAGGGACTGGATTATATATAGCTGTACACCAAACACACAACATCCTTCCTCTGATGGTATATTACAGTAAGAATAGACAGAAAATAAACAACTTAGCGTATAAATAATAGCCCAAGTAGAAGCATGTTCCATGAAGATATGTAAAGCAGGATGAAAAGGTCAGAGGGGTACTATTTTTTATAGAGTGGTAATGGAAGACATTTTTAATAAGACATATCTGGTCAGATACCTCTATAAAATGAGGGATCTAGTCCTGCTTTTAGAGAGATCGTTCCAGTAAGAGGTATGTGATCATGGCTTTCAAAAACAGCAAGGGAGAGGAATAACTAAAACAGAGGGAGAAAGTGAAATAGTAGTAAAAGTTGTAGCACTAGAGTTATCTAGGAAGCAAACTATATATGATCTTTTGGCTATCACAAGGGCTTTGGATTTTATTTGGGGTCAGATGATGTGGGAAACATGATATACGTTGAAATTTTTCCAGTTCTCCTCTTCCTTTGGGCCATAGAAAATCACACTCCTTATTTGGGCAAGACTTTTGACTAGATGTAACTAATGAAATATGAGTGGGAGTATCATGTTACCTTTGAGCTAAAGCAGTAAAAATATCATGATGCATTCTTCAACCTGTATCTCCCTCACCTGCCTTGGCAACCGAGAGGGGTGTATGTTCCAGTTGGTTGAGCTACAACAAGGACGAGTCTCGATAAGCTTAGGTCCACAGACACACAATGCACATGCTGTATGAGTGAAAGCTTTTGTGGGGTTCACTACGGGGATGTATTTCAGTAGTATAATCCAGCCTACCCTGACAGGATGGAAGTCTCTGGAAGTTTTGGGCACAAAATGACAACGTATTTTGAAAAGCAGATATTGTCTATTTGGTGGATATAGACTGTAGGGGAAAGAATGCAAAGTAGGGAGAGCAGTGAGAACCAACTGCAATAGTCCAGGAGAGAAATGATAGTGAAATGCTTTAAGGTGGCAACTAATATGACCATTGTCCAAATTAGGACACCTTTGAAAGTAAAACAAAATGCTATTAGCAGTCATGAACTAGGACTGCCTTGGAAAATCAAACAGTAGCTTTATAGAAGGTTAATAATTAATATATTTTGAAGATATCAACAGGATATACTCATACATTAAATGTTGAGTGTAAGAGAATATATGAGTGATATAGTTCTACATTAAATGTTGAGAGGTGTCAAGGATAATTCTAATGTTTCATCTCAGGAACTAGAGAGTGGAGATGGGGAAGGCTGAGGCAAGAATAGATTTTCATCAGGAGGTAGGAAGTCAAAACATATTATTTAAAAAATTTGGTTTGAAATGTGTATCAGATGTCACTTAAGGGGAGAGTCACTTAAGGGGTTAGATATGTAAATGAACAGAAAAGTTGGGGCTAGAGAATTTTTAAAAATTAGAAGTCACGAGTTTATAAATAGTATTCAAAGCCATGGGACTGACTGACTATACCATGGGAGTTGAGAAAGAGAAAAACAAGGTGCAAGGACTGAGCCAGAATAACGAGAAGGATCCTTTGAGAGAACTGAGGAAGGATGGCAGGGAAGTTTGTAAAGAACAAAGAGAGTCTCCAAAAAACAATAACTGGGGTGATGTTCTACTCCAAATATCACACAAACCATTTCATTATGCTGTTATACTTTACTTACAGCTCCGACTTCAATTATCTCACACTCGACTGTGCATCAGAATACTTTGTGTGGGTTTCAAATACATATTATGTAGCTCTGTTGCAGGATCTAGGGTAGAGCCTAGAGATTCTCTATTCTTAGTCAGTTTCCCATGTGATTCTTATACAGCCAAAGTTGGTCCCTAAAACAAGAATGGAAATCACTGTATCTATTGAACCCATTAAAATCCCACTCGTCCTTCAAGATCCAGGGAATGTCTCTTTACTATTATCCCTTCTTGCTGAGATTCACCATTCCCTTTTCTCACTAACACTGTGTTTATTCTATATGCTAGGCACAGATCTCAATGATTTCATACACATTAGCTCACTTAATCCTCACCAGAAATCAACATAGCTTAGATATGGCATTTCTCCTACTCCCATTGCTTTGCTCTCGTGCCCAGCTGTGGACATGTGTCCAGCTTATAAAGATTCTGCTTTTTCCACTGAAGAGGAATGAGAATTTGGCAGCATGAACAGGAAGTCAGTAAAATTAATAGCATCAGGCTTTCTGGTGTTGCAGCTTGTTTCCAGACTTCTTACCTGCACATCAGCTCTTATTTCTGCTATGAATAACTCCTCTGATTCACAATGTTGACCTTAGCCTGATCCAGTGACTTTGGCTTCTGTAGAGGAAAAACTGGCAGGCTGACAGGGCCTTCGAACAAGTCTGCAGCTTCATTTCCAATAGAGCAGATCTACAGGTTATGTCTCTATACAGTTGTGTATTGACCTGGTGTATGGAGCTTTGTGCAATATTTTGCAAAGGGGTCAATACATGTTTTCCCAAGTCTCTTCTCAGGGAAGACATCCACTTATGAGAGACCATCCTAATTAGGTAACTTCAAACAGTGAACAAATGCTACAGATAAAAAATAAGGTGGAAAACTGCAAGAAATATCCAGCTTGAAAATCCTACCAATAGCTGATCTTATCATTTGACTGGATTCTTATTTTTTCTGGATTAAATGACAACTATTTCTCTTTATTATCATCTCCATTCAATAAAATCAATAATGCTGTATAACTTATTGAAGCCACAGAAATTACTCTTTACATCACATCACATAATTTATTTCTTTCATGGTTCTAGTCACTCCAAACTTAATTTTTGGAACATGACCTCTTTTATTTGTCATTTTCTTAATTTTTCTCTCTCTGTGACTGTAATCTTCCCTAATTGTTTTCGTTGTCTCAGCTGCTCTGTCTTGACTGTTTTCTGCATTTCTAACTACATGCTAATCCATTTTCTCTCATGCCCTGAGGGAAAAAAATCAGTTCCACCTCAAATTGCACTTTCTTCCTCTGATTGTAAAATAATACATCAAATCTGTGAACAGGTATCCAGAAAGAAATAAAATAAAAAATTACACAGAATACAGACGGAGCCACTGTTAACAGTAATGTGTTTTTCCTTGCAGGCTTTGACATATGCAGATATAGATAACTATATTAGACAATTAGAATAATGCTGTACAGTTTTTACTGAAATTTTTAAAAAAACATATCAAATTTTAGTACTTACCATATTCCTTGAAAAAGGAGATTTTTAACATTTGAAAAAAATTATTTTTAATAATGATAATATTTTACCAGGCACATCATGATTAATTTAATTAATTTCATACTATTTAGGCTATTTTTCATCTTTTACTACTATAAACAATACTTTAATAAGTAACCCTATAACTATTTTTAAACTGTCATAAAGAACTCTGAATATTCATTCTTAACGTAGATCTTTGATATTGGTCTGAATTTTTCCTAAGACAGATTTATAGAAGTAAAGTATTACTGAAAGAGCACATTTTATTTCTTCTTTTGTTCTACCTAAAAAATGTGGTTTTTAATTCTTCTTTTGTGCCAGATCTTATGATAGGCTATAGAAATGTACTATGGAAAAGATGTATGGCCATCCTTAAGGGACCTACAGTTCAGCAGGAAATATAACAATTGTATAGTTACATTTAATGTCTTCAGTATTGAAACAATGGTAAGTACTAATAGACATTCCCTTAACTAAATTCCATGTGAACCACTCTAGATCCTCAAGTCCAAGCTTTTGAAGAATGGATTCCCCAACACCAAGAGTAGCATACTATCGAATAACTAACGACTACTTGATCCTACTGGTTAAATTGTGTATTTATCAAAAATTCGTTGTATGTATCCCCAAACATGTTTATATCAGTTGTACTTGTGACTGCACTTACATAATTTAATTAAATATTTTAAAAACTGATGCTATTTGAAAGCTTTGGTAAGATTCAAAAAGAAAAGTAACTAAAATATATATTTCTGAGGAGGTAGATTTGAGTGAAAAAATACATAAAAGATTAGGGAAAATGATACCTGGAAAGATTCTAAACAGATTATTTTGCATGTGTCTTAGATTCTTCACCCCCCCCCCCCCGGAAATTTCGGTGGTTCATTATACGTGCTGTTTATACAGGGATGATAAGGCCAAACTCTGTTCAGAGGACCCACCTCAAAGAAAACCCTTTATTCCTTCATAACAGCTGGGTGAATGAATGTATATATTTTTTGCCAGTTTTTAATTATACAGTTTTCTCCTTAAACCAGCTTTTGGACTAAGCGGTTTGCCACATAACTGCTGGTCTCAGTGACACTGAATAAGCAAACTATTCCCTAACAAAAGCAAAGCTCTTTCAAAATAGCACCAAACTGTTTCTTTGAAAGTTTTTCTAATGATATCCCTCAAAACTAGTTCATAAGTGTCTTTTTACCATAAATTAGCTGGTTCTTAGTATTCAGACTCTTTGCTAATTATACATATATGTCTCTGTTGCTCAGTTTTGCTTTTACATAATATATAAAATGCTTTTATGCAAATTATAAAATAGTGAAATTGAACCAGTTTTAAATATTTATATACTAATTGGGAATTTGTACTCCTTCCATTATAAATTTCTGGCTAACTTAGAAAAGTGCAGTTTTTTCCTTACTGATGCATAAAAGATCTTCAGTGTATTTAAACTATTACACCTTGATCTGTCATAAATATTTTTGAGGTCTGTTTTTTGCATTTTATTTTTATGTGTGGTGTTTTATTAACTGACCAAAGTTTTTCATTTTCACATACTCAAATTGATCATTTCTTTATCTTTCATCTCTAAACTTGTATATCTTGTAAATGGCATAACAACCAACAGACTTGATAGAAACTGCAATCATTATTCTATTCACAGATCCATTTAAATTTATTTTTATTTTCTTTAAATTTTATTACTATTTCTTTAAGTTTGTACCAACCAAAGATTCTGTGGCACACCTTGTTACTTCCATATGTAATTCCTGCTCATGAGAACATTCTTTTCATGAGAATAAAACTGAACATTATTCTTTATTCACATTATAACCCTAAACCACTGATGCCACCTTACGGTTACATAAACTGCAAAGCATTTTCTGACATATAATCATCTTAGCAATAGTAATTAAATATGAGTCATAATCTGGGTATAGACAGTATGTATACATTTGAAATTACTAATATTATTTTAATGAAACTAATTTGCAATCATTTAGCACTTTCTCTCTAACACACCATTTCTTTTTCCTTTTTTTTATTAATTTTAATGGGGGTGACATTAATCAATCAGGGTACATAGGTTCAGAGAAAACATCTCCAGATTATTTTGACATTTGATTATGTTGCATACCCATCACCCAAAGTCATATAGTCTTCCGTCACCTTCTATCTGGTTTTCTTTGTGCCCCTCCTCTCTCCTTATCTCCTCCCTTCTCCTCCCTCCCCCCGAACCACTACACTCTTCTCCATGTCCCTGAGTCTCACTTTTATGTTCCATCTATGTATGGAATCAAATAGTTCTTAGTTTTTTCTGATTTACTTATTTCACTCAGTATAATGTTATCAAGGTCCATCAATGTTGTTGTAAATGATACAATGTCATCATTTCTTATGGCTGAGTAGTATTCCATAGTATATATCAGGGATCCCAAACTTTTTACACAGGGGGCCAGTTCACTGTCCCTCAGACCGTTGGAGGGCTGGACTAAAAAAAAAAAACTATGAAAAAATCCCTATGCACACTGCACATATCTTATTTTAAACTAAAAAACCAAAACGGGAACAATACAATATTTAAAATAAAGAACAAGTAAATTTAAATCAACAAACTGACCAGTATTTCAATGGGAACTATGGACCTGCTTTTGGTTAATGAGATGGTCAATGTCCAGTTTCATATTTGTCACTGCTAGCCATAACAAGTGATATGACATGCTTCCGGAGCCATGACGCGTGCATCCCGCATCACCGGAAGTAGTACTGTGTAGCATCTGCATCCTGTGCTCCATTCATTGACTACCAATGAAAGAGGTGCCCCTTCTGGAAGTGTGGCAAGGGCTGGATAAATGGCCTTAGGGGGCCGCATGTGGCCCGCGGGCCCTAGTTTGGGAACCCCTGGTATATATGGGCCACATCTTCTTTATCCAGTCATCTATTGAAGGGTTTTTGGTTGTTTCCATGTCTTGGCCACTGTGAACAATGCTGCCATGAACATGGGGCTGCATGTGTCTTTACGTACCAGTGTTTTTAAGTTTGGGGGGTACATTCCCAGTAAAGGGATTGCTGGGTCATATGGTAGTTCTATTTTTACTTTTTTGAGGAACCAGCATACTTTCTTCCATAATGGTTGTACTACTTTACATTCCCACCAACAGTGGATGAGGGTTGCTTTTTCTCCACAGCCTCTCCAACATTTGCTATTACCTGCCTTGTCGATAATAGTTAATCTAACAGATGTGAGGTGGTATCTCATTGTAGTTTTGATTTGCATTTCTCTAATAGCTAATGAAGATGAGCTACTTTTCATATATCTGTTGGCCATTTGTATTTCTTCCTGGGAGAAGTGTCTGTTCATGTCTTCTTCCCATTTTTTAATTGGATTGTTTGCTTGTTTGTTGTTGAGTTTTATGCGTTCTTTGTATATTTTGATATTAGGCCTTATCTGAGCTGTTCTTTGAAAATATCATCTCCCATTTAGTTAGCTGTCTGTTTGTTTTGTTGTCAGTTTCTCTTTCTGTGCAAAAGCTTCTTAGTCTGATGCAGTCCCATTCATTTATCTTTGCCTTCACTTCCCTTACCTTTTGAGTCAAATTCATAAAGTGCTTTTTGTAACCAAGGCCTATGAGTTTAGTACCTATGTTTTCTTCTATGTACTTTTATTGTTTCAGATCTTATATTTAGGTCTTTGATCCATTTTGAATTAATTTTAGTACAAAGGGACAAACTGCAGTCGAGTATCATTTTTTTGCGTGTGGCTTTCCAGTTTTCCCAGCACCATTTGTTGAAGAAGCTTTCTTTTCTTCATTGTGTGTTGTTGGCCCCTTTATCAAAAATTATTTGACCATTTTCATGTGGTTTTATTTCTGGGCTTTCTATTCTGTTCCATTGGTCTGAGTGTCTATTTTTCTGCCAATATCATGCTGTTTTGATAGTCGTGGCTCTATAATATAATTGGAAGTCAGATATTGTAATGCCCCCAGCTTTGTTCTTTTTCCTTAGGATTGCTCTGGCTATTTGGGGTTTTTTATAGTTCCATATGAAGCTGATGATGTTTTGTTCCATTTCTTTAAAAAATTACTTTGGAATTTTGATGGAAATTACAATAAATTTGTATATTGCTTTGGGTATTATAGTCATTTTGACTATATTTATTCTTCCTATCCAAGAACAAAGAATATTTTTCCAGTTCATTATATCTTTTTCGATTTCCCTTAACAATGCTTTGTAGTTTTCATTATATAGGTCCTTTACATTCTTTGTTATGTTTATTCCTAGGTTTTTTTTGTTGTTGTTGTTGTTGTTGCAACCATGAAGGGGATTGTTTTTTTCAGCTCGTTTTCTGAAGTTTCATTGTTGGCATATAGAAAGGCAATGGACTTTTGTATATTAATTTTGTATCCTGCAACCTTACTGTATTGGTTTATTGTTTCTAGTAGTCTTTTTGTGGAGTCTTTGGCATTTTATATGTACAGGATCATATCATCTGCAAAATGTGAAACCTTTACTTCTTCTTTCCCAATATGAATGCCTTTTATTTCTTTCTCTGATTTCTCTGGCTAGAACTTCCAGCACTATGTTGAATAAGAGTGGAGAGAGTGGACAACCTTGTCTTGTTCCTGATTTTAGTGGAAAAGTCTTCAGTTTTATGCCATTTAATATGATGTTAGCTGATGGTTTATCATAGATGGCCTTTATTATGTTGAGATATTTTCCTTCTATACCCCTTTTGTTAAGTGTTTTAAACATAAAATGATGTATTTTATCGAAAGCCTTTTCTGCATCTATTGATAAGATCATATGGTTTTTGTTCTTTGTTTTGTTGATATGGAGTATTACGTTAACCGTTTTACATAAGTTGAACCATCCTTGTGATTCTGGGATGAATCCCACTTGATCATGATAAATTATTTTTTTAATGTGTTGTATTCGATTTGCTAGTATTTTGTTTAGTATTTTAGCATCTGTATTCATTGGAGATGTTGGTCTGTAGTTTTCTTTATTTGTGTTGTCCTTGCCAGGTTTTGGTATGAGGGTTACGTTGGCTTCATAAAATGTGTTTGGCAGTATTACTTCTTCAATTTTTTGGAAGTCTTTGAGTAGAATAGGAACCAAGTTTCTTTGAATGTTTGATAGAATTCACTATTATAGGCATCTGGCCCTGGACTTTTATTTTTGGGGAGGTTTTTAATAGTTGTTTCTATATCCTCCCTGCTTATGTGTCTGTTTAGGCTTTCTGCTTCTTCATGACTAGACTAAGTCATGGAAGCAATCCTCAGGAAGATTGTATTGTTCTAGGAATTTATCCATTTCTTCTATATTGTTAAATTTGGTGGCATATAGTTTTTCATAGTATTCTACAATAATTCTTTGTATATCTACTGTGTCTGTGGTGATTTCTCCTCTTTCATTTTGGATTTTGTTTATATGAGTTCTTTCTCTTTTTTCCTTGGTGAGTCTTGCCAAGGGTTTGTCATTTTGTTGATCTTTTCAAAGAACCAGCTTCTTGTTTTATTAATTTTTTTCTATAGTTTTACTGTTCTCTATTTTGTTTATTTCTGCTCTGACTTTTATTATTTTTTTTCTTCTGCTGTTTTTGGGTTGTCTTTGTTCTTCTTTTTCTAGTTCCTTAAGATGTGAAGTTAAGTGGTTTACTTGGGGTCTCTCTTGTTTGTTCTTATTGGTTCATAGTAATATGAACTTCCCTCTTAATTACTTCTTTTGCTGCATCCCAGAGATTCTGATATGTTGTATTGTTATTTTCGTTTGCCTGTATCTTTTGATCTCTGCGCATATTTCTTCTTTGACCCACTCATTTTTTAAAAGTATGTTGTTTAGTTTCCAAATTTTTGTGGGTTTGTTTACCTCTTTTTTTCAGTTGAATTCTAGTTTCAAGGCTTTATGATCAGAATATATGCTTGGTATAATTTCAATTTTTTCAGAATTTGTTGATGTTATTTTTTTGGCCCAACATATGGTCAATTCTTGAGAATGTACACTAGAGAAAAAGGTATACTTCAGCCTGACCAGGCGGTGGCAAAGTGGATAGAGCATCAAACTTGGATACGAAAGACCCAGGTTCGAGACCCCGAGGTTGCCAGCATGAGTTCGGGCTCATCTGAGCAAAAGCTCACCAGCTTGGACCCAAGGTCACTGGCTTGAACAAGGGGTTACTTGGTCTGCTAAAGGCCCGTGGTCAAGGCACATATGAGAAAGCAATCAATGAACAACTAAGGAGTCACTACGAAAAACTGATGATTGATGCTTCTCATCTCTCTCTGTTTCTGTCTGTCCGTCCTTGTCTATTCCTCTCTCTGACTCTCTCTCTGTCTCTGTAAAAAAAAAAAAAAAAGTATACTCTGGCACTTTGGGATGAAATGACCTATAGAAATCTATCATATACAATTGTTCTAGTGTTTAATTTAAGGCCAATATCTCTTTATTGATTTTCTGTTTGGATGAATGATCTAGAGCTGTCAACAGTGTATTGAGGTCTCCAAGTATAATTGTATTTTTGTCAGTTTTTGTTTTTAGGTCAGTCAGTAGCTATCTTATATATTTTGGTGCTCCTTGGTTTGGTGCATATATATTAAGAAGTGTTATGTTTTCTTGATTCAATGTCCCCTTTATCATTATGAAATGACCGTTTTTGTCTCTGATTACCTTTGCTGTCTTGTAGCCAGCATTGTTAGATATGAGTATTGCTATACCTGCTTTTTTTTTAGTTGATATTATTTGCTTGGAGTATTGTTTTCCAACCTTTCATTTTGAATTTGTTTTTATCCTTGTTGCTTAGATGTGTTTCTTGTAGTCAGCATACAGTTGGATTTTCTTTTTTTAATCCATTCTGCTACTCTGTGTCTTTTTATTGGTGAGTTCAATCCATTTATGTTTAGTGTAATTATTGACCTTTGAGGGTTTCCTATTGCCATTTTATATATTGCTTTCTGATAGTTTTGTTTCTTGTTTGGTTTTTCTCTTTTATTTTTCTATCATTTGTTTTTGTTTGGTTGTAATTCATACTTCTTTTTGCTGTTACTTCTTTTTTCAAGCCATGTACTTATGTGTTGGTTTTTTCAGGGGTGGTTACCTTTAAGTAATGGAAAGCATACATATCATGTTCATTGTAGTACATTATCTCATGAATGCTTCTGCACTCTGTCCTCCTTTGCTACTGTTAATCTTTGTCCTCTCCCCTTTTTAGTTTCTTTGTTACAGATTAATCTTGTTTTTATTGCGATCTTGGTGGAGCTTTTACTTTAGTTTTGTTTTTTGTGTCTGGTCAGAAAACCTCCTTTAGTATTCCCTAAAGTGAGGGTTTTCTGGTGATAAATTCCCTCATCTTTTCTGTATCTGTGAATGTTTTTATTTCTCCTTCATATTTGAAGGATAGCTTTGATGGGTATAGTATTCTTGGCTGGAAGTTCCTCTCTTTCAGAACTTTAAATATTGGGGTTCACTCTCTTCTAGCTTGTAGAGTTTCTGCTGAGAAATCTGTTGATAATCTAAAGGGCCTTCCTTTATAAGTTGTATTCTTCATTTCCCTGGCTGCCTTGAGAATATTTTCTTTGTCATTGGTTTGTGCCAATTTCATTATGATGTGCCTTGGAGTAGGTTTGTTAGAGCTAATATAACTCGGTGTTCTGGTTGCCTCTTAAATTTGAGGCTTTAATTCTTTCCACAGGCTTGGGAAGTTCTCATCTATTATTTGTTTGAATATGTTCTCCATTCCATTTTCTCTCTCTTCTCCTTCTGATATACTCATTATTCTTATGTTGCTCTTTCTGATGAAGTCAGAAAATTCCTATAGGGATATCTCATTTTTTTAAATTCATGAGTCTCTCTCCTCTTTTCTCTGTAGTACCTCTAATTGCCTGTCTTCTATGTCACTAATTCTCTCCTCTATCTGGCCTGTTCTGTTGACTAAGCTTGTCACCTCATTTTTCAGTTCATGAATTGAGTTTTTCATCTATTTGATTCATTTTCATAGTTTCAATTTCCTTGGTGAAGTATTCTTTCTGTTCATTGAATTGTTTTTTGAGCTTCTTAAATTGCTTTTCTGTGCTTTGTTGTATATCCCTGAGTATTTTTAGGACTTCAATTTTAAATTCTCTGTCATTTAACTTCAAAGTTTCTAAGCTATTAAAATTTTTTTCTATAGATTTTTCCTCATCTATCTGAGGTACATCACTGTCTTTTATATCCATGATATTCTATTTATTTTTCTTAAATGGCATTTGAGAGTGGTATTAATAAGAGTTGATAATTTTTTTTTGAGAACATGCAGTGAAAAACTGAAAATTCTATTGTGTTAAGTGGAACAAAAATATGTAGAACAGAGGGCCTGGG
Organism: Saccopteryx leptura; assembly: GCF_036850995.1. NCBI lineage: Eukaryota > Metazoa > Chordata > Mammalia > Chiroptera > Emballonuridae > Saccopteryx > Saccopteryx leptura. Next base: position 173,316,967 of record NC_089504.1, on the reverse strand, counting down.
TTGGGGGGAGTGACAAAGAGGCAAAAAACAAGGCAAGAACCCACAAAATGCCATAAGGAAAAAATTTGAATCAAGAATAAAATAATTTGTTTGTAAATTATGGTTGAATGAGAGAAATAGTGTAAGAGAAAAGAAAAAAAGAGAAAAAAGAAAAAATACAGTGAAAAATAAAAATTCTATTTTATTAAGTAGCACAAAAACTATAGAGTGGAGAGCTGGAGTTCGGTGAAATGCTAAAGAGATAAAAAGTGAAATAAAAAGCACACAAAATGCCACAAAGAAAAAATTTGAATCCAGAATAAAATAATTTGTTTGTGGGTGAGAGTCAAATGAGAGAAAAGTGAAAGAGAAAAGTAGAGACAAAAAGAGAGAGAAAAAAATTGAGTTTTTTTGGAATGTAACACTCAGAAAAAAAAAAGAATGGAAAATGTAACACCTATGGGTAATAACGCTCAAAATGAAAAGAGAAGAATAAAATGGAAAGAGGATAAAATGACCAAGGTTGAAGGAAAAAAAAAGATTAAAAATACTAGAAAAAAAAGGAAAAAGTTATAAAGACTGTGGATATTTCATGGTTTTGAGAAGTTATCTTCTTTTTTCTTTCTTCTCTCTCTTTTTGGCCGGTGGTGCTGTACCCCAGGTTCTGCCCCTGTGGCACTCTTAGGCAGAGATTTGCTGTTGTGTCGCTATGGTGATAACATAAACTAGGCCTCAGTCCGATTGGTAGGCGGGGCTTGTTAGTGTTTGTAGGCTCTGACAATGGAAGAGTCCATTTTCCAGGAGCCTCTCCTCAAATCTCTCCTTCCTGAACCAGCAGCCGGGGGAACCAGCTGTGAAGTTGGCCCTGCCACTGCCTGGAGAGCAAGAGGCTCTAAAAGCTGCCAAATTCCCCCTCTATCCCCACTCAATGCAGGGTTATGGGTAAGGCTTTACCAGCCAGAGCCACCAGCATAATCAGGCAGGGCTGGGAGCCGATTGCCTTTCAAATGTCTTTCTATGAGCCTCCGGGCATGTCTAGTATGCCTCAGCAATCCACATGTCTGCTCTCCAGAGGCTCTCTGCAACCTGCCTGTGCACCCTTCCCCCCACCACTTCCACAGTTCTCTTCCCCAGGAGTGTGCTTTGTTAGCCTGTATAGCTGGCGGAGGTGCCGCACCCAGACAGGTCCGGGTGTAGGGAAGCCGGCTTTCCCGTGCGCTGTTGTTTGGAAAGCCAGGATTATTCTGAAACTCTGGTCACAGCCCACACAGAGGGTCACTATTGACAATCTCCAACCCAGCCTCTCTGTCCGGAAATGTGGGCACACACGCCCAAAGCGCCAGGTGGATTCACTCATACACTGCCCGCGTTTACCGACAGGGATACCAGGAGTAAACAAGGCAACTGCTCACCTACCTCTGCCTGGGTATGCCGCTGGCATTAGCTCTGCATGGGCTGAGCCGCAGGCACACTCTCTCCTGGGCTTGAACGTCTCTGCCATAGCCCAGCTTTTTCCGTGCCCCCAGCCCTCTCTTCCTCTCAGTTCCGTGTGAAAGCAGCCTTTGCTCAGTTCAGTGAGGAAAGCAGAATACTCCATTCTCCATCTTATTTTCTTCAGAGTGGATTATGTATTCAGCCACCTTTTCGCCCAATTGTACCTTTGTTTGATGTATGTGTATTTCAGATGCTCATGAGATTTTTTTTCTGTCTCTGATTGTTGAATTTGTTGAAGTTGCAGGGAGAGGTATCAGGAGCACTCCTCACAGTGCCATTTTTCTGACGTCACTCTAGTACACCATTTCTATGTCCGATTTGATAGGTTTAGAAATCTGTGAGTCCAGGAATTCATTTCTATTCAACAACTACTAATCAAATATGTTCTTTTAGCAAGACTGTGCTAATTGCTGAAAATAACATGGAACAAATAGACACAGTTGCTGCATTCCTAAAGCTTACATTCTAGTGGGAGAGAGAGATGGCAAACAAATTATACCAATCAAAAAGTAATCATAATTTTAGTACGTGTTATGAAGAAGTGAAAAGTTCTACAAGAGCTTGTAATTAGGGTCCTTTGAAGCAATGATATTGGAGATGAGCACTGAAGGATTGGAAATAATTAGCCAGTACAACATGGAAATAATTAGTAGACAACATTTGAGTTGGCAGGGTGGCTCACAAAATTTAGAAATAACTCTGTACTGCTGTGTCTGTTTTATGTGAGCTTAGCCCACAGCCAGAGCTCATTAAAACAGACATGGACATTTGATCCAAGGTGAGCCAATTCTGGAGCATAATTTAAGAGAAGAGAATCTGTTCCACTCTGGGGGTAGAATAGTCAATACCAGAGGGAGACTTAGCATGTTGCTGTGCTTCTGTTCTCCATATGTGGAGGAAGGATGTTGTAGGAGAAGAAAATGAAATTTTATCAGAGAGGTAGGAACATGAGAAGGAGAGACAGAAAGGGGATTCAGGCAGCATTTAAGTTTCTTGTGCCAGTTGTTCCCAAGGCCTGGATATCTCCTGCCCTTCTTATAGTTCTGTCCAATTCTGTAGCATGCTTCCAATAAATCCCTCTATTTTTCCAAAGTTTGTTGAGCATGAATTTTTATAACTTTCTACACAGGCATGCTCATTCACATTATCAGATAAGTAAGAGGAAGGGAGTATATTCCAGATGGAAAAGGAATCATATACCAAGGCTCACAGCAGACAAAAGGAATCCTTCAAGGTGGAACAAAAAACCATCTGAGATGAGACTAGTCAGGAAGGGAGAGGCAGAATCATGTGGGGCCTTATAGGCCAATGGGATTAGGGGCGTGACCTATAAACAATTTTCACATTTGCTCTGAAGCAGAAAAAGGAGCAAACAAATAAAAAGACAATTCAGTGATTGAGAAATGTGTTCTTCCCAGGCATTTTTAATACTTTCAGCCAACATTTTTAGTACCTATTATAAGCCAAATATTACAGAAGTATAGCAGAGAGTTGATGCAGCAAAAAAATAAATAAATAAAATAAGGCATTTGATTACCCTGAAAACATTGTTTAAATGGCACATTTTAAAACCATTTTAAAGCAATAGAACATTTTTAAAGATTATGGTGAATAACCTTAGAGCACTGATTCTTAGCTGGGAAAAACCCCAGCCTGCACTCTTAGAGAGATCTGGCAATGCGTGAATGCATTTTAGTTGTCACACTTGAGATGGGGAGATGCTTGTGTATAATGGGTTGAGATCAGGAAAACTGCTAAAACCCTACAATGCACAAGACAGGTCCCACCACAAAGAATTATCCATCTCCAAATATCAACAATGCCTAGGTTGAGAAACCCTGCATTAGAGGAAACAGGGTGATATCACGATTATTAGACACGTAGAGAAAGGGCTTGTTCTGCTAGATGGGAAAACTTGCCTATGCCTCTGGGGCTGAAGCAGGCAATCTTGTCCCTTCTAGGAACTTCAAGTCTATGGGGTGAATCAGGTCAGAAGATGTGACTAGAACAATGCTGTCAATACTAAGATACAAATGAGCAATGCTGTTCTATGGAACAATGCAGTGAGTATCTAAACCAGTCTAGGGGGATCAAGGAACACTTTCTGGGGAAGAGATGTCACAGTTGCTGACTAAGAAGATAACAGACAGATTAGAATCAGTATGCAAATGAGAAGGAATTAGGCAGGCAAAGTTGGCACAGGCAGGGGGAAAGATTTCAAGTAGAAGGAGCCTCATACGCAAAGTTCTGGAGTTGTGAGAACATATGGAATGTCTATGGGTCAAAGTCTCCCAGTGTCTGAAGCAGAGTGCTAAGAAAGAGGTAGGGCCCCGAGAGGAAGCGGTGGAGGTGTAAGTCCTTGCTGCTCTCAAATGTGAATAAAAGGCTGCAGCAGTCAAGTTAGCAAAGCAGCGAGTTGTGATTTGGCATATTTTAAAATGGGAAGCAGTGGCATTTTTAGGTTAATTCTGACTTAATATGCTTCAAGTCTATTTTTACATATGTGCCTAAAGTGCATCAGTGCTGTATTTCACTGTGCCTGCATATTTATATTGAGAGCATGATGAATTAGTGATGTTATTTGACATGTTTCACAACTAGTCAGTTTGACTGATACAAGGAAGCAACCTCGCATATTTTAGAACTTCTTAAATTTACTTTGGTGATAAGGCTGTATGTATATATTAAACATCTCTCTCCATTGTTCCTTGACAAAACTTCCTTTAATTTTATATTCACATTAATTTTCTATATGCACTCTTCAACCAGAGAGTAGACAAATAAGCTGTCCAGATTCTAAGAACAGAAGCCTAACTAAAAGGGACTGGTCAAGAGATGACAAAACAAATGAGCTACCCAAGAAATATCAAGTACAGAGCAAACTAATTTGATACCAGTTGCCAGGGATTATCTGTGTTGCTAAGGTAACCCCTAAAACAGCTTGTTGTCTTCACTATCAATTATACTTTGAAATTTTTTAAGGCCTTTTTCTTTTCTTAAAGGTCTTTTACTCTCTTTAAATATTCAAGATTTCCAGTTAAAGAAAAAAATTACTATTTTCATGACCAGCCTTCTAGTAAAGGAACAAAGAAAAATAATGACTTGTTTCTTTTCTACAAAGTTTTAATTAGTTTCTCTTCCGAGATTGTCAGTCATACCAAGACAGTGGGAAAGTGAGGATGGCGGTAGACAGCTAGACTCCTGAGAAACCAAGAGCAGAAATCATGAGAGAGAATTTGAACCTAGGTAAGGTCAAAGCCAGCAGTCAGAAGCCAAAATTTATAGAGGTGTCTTCAGAAATCAAGGCTAAGAAGGTCAACCATCAGCATGAAAGAATCCAAATCCCAGTTGTAATAAAAGATCTTATACTAACACAAAGCCTCTTCAATTTAATTCAACAAAGATTGATTGATGAAGTCCCCAGTATTCCTACACAGCACACTATCCATATCCACATTTCCAGCTGGATCAAGGGTCAAGACTAGTGAGAAGTCAGGCCACAGTTTGCTTGTAACAGTAGGAGAGTCCCAGTGTAAGTGAGGTCCATGAGCACCATATCTGCCATGCATAACCATAGTGAGATAACCATAGTGAGAGCAGCCCCAGGCAGAACCGGTGCATTAGATTATGTCAAAGGCTCTCTCCCTTTATTCAAAATTTGAAGAGTCAATATAGGTTTCTCTGAAAAGGAACATGCTTTAGAAGAATCTGTCTCAAACCAGTATTCTTCATAACAATGAGACTGATTCAAGAGTAGAAAGAAAGTTTAAAAGCCAAATGACTCATAAATAGGGCATCCAAATTGGTCAGGAAAGATAATACAGGGAGATGGAAGGCCAAATGGAGCCCAATCCACCAAGTCATGATTTGAGTTTCTGACCCTCCACTTACTTAAAGATTGGTCAATGCCAAATAAAGCTTAAGCTTTAATAAAAGTAGCATGGGTTTTCAATTTTTTTTCTCATGGTTCAAAGGTGTATAGAAAATAATTATACTTAATATTATATCACCACCTATATAGGTTTACTAAGCACAAAGAAACCAAAAAAAGAAAAAAACGTAATATAGCCAGGTTTTCTCAATCTAACAGCTTCTCACACATGAGGAAACTTGCTCTTTATTTTCAGGGGAGGTCACATGGCTAATACCAAGTGCAACTAAGTTCCTCCATTCTAATGGCAGATGCTACTTTGGCACAGTGTGTTCTTGACATTTTCTTTTAAGTTGAACTATTTTTTTAATATCAGATACAAATTCTCTTAAATGTATGACATTTTGAATTTACAAAAAACAGCTTGCATAAATCTGTATGAAGACTAAAAGGCCATGTTAGAAAGATTTGTGAAATTTTTATAATGAACCTTTTTAGAGGAGTCTCATGTCAAGGTGCAGTGGATTCACTTAAATATAATACTTTCTAGAAATCAAATTAAAGCATACATTTCAGGTCCAGAAAATTCATCTTTTCCAATTCGTCAAAGCATGAGCAATTCTAAATATTTGATGGCGTTTTAATTTCATCAAAAAGGGAAACTACAAAGTAGTAGCCATGGACTGAAAGAGTGAGAGAAACCAAAGAGCTATTCAACACTGGACAAGGCAGTCTTTCTCTTTGAAATGTCCTACACAAGTCATATTTAAACTTATGCCACAGTTACTTAGGGCATCTCTCAGAAATTTTCACTTGATACTGAAATTCACTAATCTCAGGTTCAGTGTGCAGCTGCAGCTGACGAATGCACTTCAGAGCGGAAGTGTGGCCACATGCGTAGAGAAGCAGAGCGGTCCACAGAAGGAAGAAGGACCAGAAATGCAGGAAAGAGCTATTAGTCGCCACGTAGAAGAGGGCCTAAGGGAATGGCTAGCTCCCTTTTTATCTGAGTACATAATTTAGGCCTTGCAGGAGAATTGAGACAAACTTCAGAACAAATTTACCTCACTAAAAGTATTTGAGGAAGAAGACAGCAATTGTGAATCGTTATTTCAGAAAAGCTTTTTTCTTTCTATTACTACAAATCTGAGACCCCTGAGTCTTTCCTGAACTGCTCTACTTCATTGTTATTAAAACAAAGTTGGTATACTGTGAAGGAAGCAATAGGACTCTAGATATTGGGAAAATTATATCTGGAGAAGGTGGAAAAGTGAATTTGACCAAACAATTGCAGAAACAGCAATAGAAAAAACATTAAGAACAATGTGCCTCCTGTTTCAGGTAGCTCATAGTTAATATGTAATACATAGAGGTAAGTCCTCAAAGGATCATAAAGGTAAAAGCCTGATTTTGAAGATTAATTGAAAAAATTGGGGGATATTAATTCTTAAGAAAAAAAGTCTAAAATAAGACAGGAGTTCTGAAAATGTTTAAAAGATCATTACATAAAAAGAATAGACTATGGCCAGTTGGCTCAGCTGTAGAGTGCCAGCCTGGGGTGTGGAAGTCCTGGGTTTGATTCCCAGTCAGGGCACACAAGAGAAGTGACCATCTGCTTTTCCATCCCTCCTCCTCATCATCATCTCTCTCTCTCTCTCTCTCTCTCTCTCTCTTTTCTCCTCCTGAAGCCATGGCTCAAATGAGCAAGTTTGCCCCGGATACTGAAGATGGCTCCATGGCCTTGCCTCAGGCACTAAAATAGCTCAGTTGTCAAGCAACAGAGCAGCAGCCCCAGATGGGCAAAGCCTTAGCTCCAGATGGGGGGTTGCCAGGTGGATCCTGGTTGGGGCACATGCAGGAGTCTGTCTCTCTATCTCCCCTCCTCTCACTTGATAAAAAATAAAAGAACAGTCATGTCATGCCTTGTTATATATTTTCAGTTGGTTGAAGTTATACAGCAGATGTTATTACTTCTAATTCTAGAAGTGGGTGTATTATACAAACATAAACGGGTAAACAAATGTACAGTTTTCAAACAAGTTCAGACAATTTGGTGTTTAAAAAAAATGAAGTAATGTGGAATTGTGGAGCAGCAAGTAGTGATAATATATTTTTAAAAAGCTGAGGACTTATTACAAGTATTATAAAAAGGAGTCATGTATTGATTACTGGTAAGAAGTATATGGCCTCCAAGTACTTTTTTAACTGTGAAATTTAGGGTTAATTGGTTTCCTGGGAAGAGAAAATGTTCTGTTTTAATAGTACTGAAAAAATAATATATGCCTTGCTTATAAGAAGTAGTTCTAAGCCCTGGCCAGTTGGCTCAACAGTAGAGTTTCAGCCCAGTGTGTGGATATCCCAGGTGTGATTCTTGGTCAGAGCACCCAGAAGAAGCAACCATCTATTTCCCCACCCCTCCGCTTCCTCTTATCTCTCTCTCTCTCTTTCCCTCCTGCAGCCATGGCTCAATTGATTCAAGCGCATCATCCCAGGCACTAAGGATGGCTCTGTGAAACTTCCACCTCAGGTGCTAAAAATAGTTCTGTTACAAGCATGGCTCCAAATGGGTTCTGGGTAGATCCTAGTCAGGGCGCATGCAGGAGTCTGTCTCTTCACCTCCCTGCCTCTCACTTGGAAAAGAAGAAAAAAAAAAAAAGAGGTAGTTCTAAAAGTGTTTAACAATTTAGGCATAAATATAGATTATTGGGGCAGGCGGTGCTTTAAAAGATGAGTTTTATAAACTTGTACTGTCTCATTATTTATTTATTAAATTTTTTGTGGCCAGCCAAATTCGAATTCCACTTTAAACTGTTTTTACATTTCAGCCAATAAAGAAATTCTGCAGCCTTGAGCTTAAGACTGACACTGAGTATGGCAGCCATCCCCAGTTTGAAAAAGATTCTTATCTAAGTGGTTTTCTAAAAAATATTTCAAGGCATTTTTAGCAAGATTGAACTCTGGTCAAGTATAGTTTCAATGTTTCAACATTCAGAACTGAATCCTACAAGTGAAGTCACTTGTCAAAATATTATAGATGGAAAAGCTTACTTTATTGATATAATAGCACAAGAGAAGGCAGCATTTTCTACATATTTTCAAATGGTTACTTTTTTGCAATACAAAAATTTATATTACCGAGATTAAGATAAGTTAAAATGGATCATTTTTACAGGAATTAGTTTTTAAAGCTCATTACATTCAAAGATCTCCATTATGATCAAATTCGAAATGAAAGTAAACAGAAATAATAATTTTGTTCTGCTAAAATAAGAAGTCACTGTGCTTCAATAAAATATCCAAAACAGAGTTACAGAGAGATAACAAATTGGCTAGAAAGCATGACTCATGAACAATTATCAGCCATGTGAGAATCCATTATTAGCTCATAGAAAATCATCTTTATCTTCAAGGAGTAATGATGTTTCCTCATCCAGAGATGGTGTACGTTGTTGCCTGCCTTGAAAACACTCCAGAAAGCAACCGCATCAGTCAGCATTACAAAACCTAGAAGCATCCACTCAGTGTGTATTTATATGCTAATATAATACAAACTATCTAAAATCTAAAGCAAGTTGCTATTACATTGCACTCATTACAGGTTCAGTGACAGAAATGAATACAAGTCATAGGAAGTAAGTATGATGGGATGGTCTGCTTGACATGATAGTTATGGGTTCCTGGGAAAACAGGTAGTAGAGAACTAAGACATTTCACAAAGAAAGGCAAATGGTGCACTAAAAAGTCTCCAAATAGTTCAGTAGGTATTTTATATTTCTGGTGTTGGAGAGAGATCCAACCTGACTATCCACAGCAGTGAACAAAAATATAGGTGTTTCTTTATTGTGACACAGTTCATTCAGTGAGACTACAATAATTCAAATATATTTAAATTTTAATTCACATTATTCTTAACAGTTTTTACCTAGGTTACCTTGTTTACCTTGTTTACTCAGTCATAGATATTGTCTCTAGGAAAAAGAAAAAGAAAACAAAAAAAGAACATGGAGAATCCAAATTCTCCCCTGGGCTTGGTGAACCCCAGGTTCTGGATTCCAATATTCTAAACCCAAAACTTCTCAATGTCTTGTGGGCATAAGACAGGTGACAAAGAGATCTTGAAACATTGCTTCATGAAACATTGTGACTCCACAATGAACCTCTGATTTATTAACAAGAACTGGATCTTTAGCACAGAAAATTTTCCTGTGAGATTTTGGAATTAAGACTTTACAAGATGCCAGTTTTGAGACATTAAAGAAAATCCCTTAGAGGAAGGAGACAGGTCCGTACCCCTCTGGTAAGATTACCAATTTAAAATTTCCCCAGTGTTTCCAGAGGCACGTGCAATCATTTGAAAACTCTAAAATCTAAAGCCCTTTGCCGACAGTATTCATAAAAAGGATCCACAAAACAAAATTTTATAAAAAATGCAAAATGTACAACATACCACATGGAGAGTCCAAGATGTTCCTATTCACAGAATAGATAAACGTTTGCCTAATCCCATTTTACAAGAGTATGATTCCTTTACTAATACCAGGATGGAATGGTTGTGTTAAACTTACCACAGAATTTATTACATAAAATAAGATTTGTTCCACTTCACAAGATAATACAGGGGTGAGCAAAAGTAGGTTTATAGTTCTGAGTACATGAAACAGAGTTTATTCTTGTATTATTATTTATTCTTGTATTATATTTTTCCATATGTATAACTGTAAACCTACATTCGCCCACCCCTGTAAAAATTTATCTGGGGAAGAAGACATGTTCATCATGAGTAAGTAGCTAAATAGTCATTTTGTTTGGTAATTTTATATCCAGTCTTGTGTCCTACTTATTTAATTCACATCCAAATATCATCACAAAATTTGAATTACTAAGTAAATAACTTCTTAGTACAGAGACATACAATTTAGTGATACAGAAATGGAACTCACAATATGAAAAAGTAGAAAGTATAGACCAGGGGTAGTCAGCCTTTTTATACCTACTGCCCACTTTTGTATCTGTTAGTAGTAAAATTTTCTAAACACCCACTGGTTCCACAGTAATGGTGATTTATAAAGTAGGGAAGTAATTTTACTTTATAAAATTTATAAAGCAGAGTTACAGCAAGTTAAAGCATATAATAATAATTACTTACCAAGTACTTTATGTCAGATTTTCACTAAGTTTGGCAGAATAAATCTTTATAAAACAACTTACTATAGTTAAATCTATCTTTTTATTTATACTTTGGTTGCTCCACTACCACCCACCATGAAAGCTGGATGAAAAATTGTATTATTATTTTTACTTTTTTATTAATTTTAATGGTGTGACATTGATAAATCAGGGGACATATGTTCAGAGAAAAAAATCTCCAGATTATTTTGACATTTGATTATGTTGCATACCCCTCACCCAAAGTCAAATTGTCTTCTGTTACCTTCTATCTGGTTTTCTTTGTGCCCCTTCCCCTCACCCCCTCCCTCTCCCCCCCCCCCCAACAATCGCAGCAATGTATTTGTTGATTTATCTCTACGGGCAAGTAAAATAAAAGACAGAATAAACAAATGGGACTATATCAAACTAAAAAGCTTTTGCACAGCTAAAGACAATAAGAACAGAATAAAATGACAAACCACACAATGGGAGAACATATTCGACAATATGTCTGATAAGAGGTTAATAACCAAAATTTATAAAGAATTTATAAAACTCCACACCAGGAAGACAAACAATCCAATCAAAAAATGGGCAAAAGAAGTGAATAGACACTTCTCCAAAGAGGACATACAGATGGCCAATAGGCATATGAAAAAATGCTCAACATCACTAATCATTAGAGAAATGCAAATTAAAACCACAATGAGATATCATCTCACACCAGTCAGAATGGCGCTCATCAACAAAACAACACAGAGTAAGTGCTGGCCAGGATGTGGAGAAAAGGGAACCCTCCTGCACTGCTGGTGGGAATGCAGACTGGTGCAGCCTCTGTGGAAAACAGTATGGAGATTCCTCAAAAAATTTAAAAAATTAAAAATTATATTTTTATAAGAATTTTAGGGCCCTGGCCGGTTGGCTCAGCGGTAGAGCGTCGGCCTGGCATGCGGGGGACCCGGGTTTGATTCCCGGCCAGTGCACATAGGAGAAGCGCCCATTTGCTTCTCCACCCCCCCCCCTCCTTCCTCTCTGTCTCTCTCTTCCTCTCCCGCAGCCGAGGCTACATTGGAGCAAAGATGGCCCGGGCGCTGGGGATGGCTCCTTGGCCTCTGCCCCAGGCACTAGAGTGGCTCTGGTCGCAGCAGAGCGACCCCCCAGAGGGGCAGAGCATCGCCCCCTGGTGGGCAGAGCATCGCCCCTGATGGGCGTGCCGGGTGGATCCCGGTCGGGCGCATGCGGGAGTCTGTCTGACTGTCTCTCCCCGTTTCCAGCTTCAGAAAAATACAAAAAAAAAAAAAAAAAAAAGAATTTTAGAACACTATGGTTTGGTGACTTGATAAAAGTATTCACAGGACCAAGGCAAAAGGCTAGGTATGACTGAACAAAAATTTAAGAACTTCAGTAGGCCATCATCTTTTTTTAATGACACATTTTTAAAAAATGAATAAAATAAATTGCAAGATATATGAGAAACCTTTTTCCCTTAAATACAGAGCTAAGCAAAAGTAGGTTTACATTGTGAGTACACAATACAATTGTTCTTGTATTATTATTTATTAATTATTGTGTTATTTTCTGTATGAACTATGTATAATCCTATTTTTGCCCACTTCTGCGAAAGTTCACAATGAGCATGGGAGACTGCATTTGTAGGATAAACAAATGAAAAAGATTAATTTTAATTGGTATTTAAGATACTTATCTGATCAGAGTGGTGAAAAGAGAACACAATTTGGAGTCAGACAAATTTACGGTTTGAGCTGAATGCCCTTTGATAAAACTATTACCTCTGAAATTTTAGTTTCTTTTTAAAAAAATATTTACTTTTAGTTTATTGGAATATCATGGTTCACTAAACCATACAGGTTTCAAGTGTACACTCAATATAATACCACCCACACACTGCATTGTGTGCCCCCTGCCCCAAGTAAAGTCTCCTTCTGCCCCCACGCACCCCCTGCCCTTTGCTCCCTATCTCCCCCATCCCTGTGGCTCTGCCATACTGTTGTCTTTATCTATGTGTTATGTGAAATAATAGGTGCTAATTTTTCTCCACTGGCTTGATGTATAGATAAAAAATAAAGCTGGAGTCATTTAAAAAACAACTTCTTGCTTTTTTGAAAGACAATATAATACACATTATAATCAGCCCCTCAATTATTTTCCCATATATGAAATTAATATTATTTTGTAAAAGTGTATGTGTGGAAGTATTTTGAGGAAACTGAACATTACCTGTTAGTAGGGAAAAGGAGCTGCTTTATAATGCATTCTTATGTTATAACTATTAGTTCACTTGAAGGTTAATGTTGAGAAAATCAATCAATTGAAGAAATACTTTCCAGATTTAAAACAAATTGCATTGGAGTTATAAAGGGAAATGGAACTCAACTATAGATAAAAGTGGCAGCCTCAATAATAGTGGTTTTTTAAAGTTATTAGGTTATTTGTGTAGTAGCTACAGCCAGTGTGTTATTTTCTAACTCTGCAAATGTTTTATCTCACAATGTACGTTACTTAAGTACAATCATCTTTACTATTGTTCTTGTTTAACAAAGATATGCTACTCTAACACTGTTATAAAATACTGTAACAAATATTTCTCTTAAATGCTAGTACTGGAAGACATTGAGGTTAAAGATAGGCAAGACATTTTTTTTCTTAAATACACATACACACCCTCTCCTAAATTAATGTTAACTGAGCTCTGTGAGTTCATTTTTAAAAATTAAAGAGATTTCACTCTTCTTAGGTTAGGCATGTTGCACATAAATAATTATATCCTAACATACTTCTCTTATAGACTGTCAGAAATAATGTCAAATTCTCATTGGTTTCTTTCCTTCCAAATATTTTTTCCTGGTAATTTATTTATCATTCATTTACTCAACAAATAGGGGTTGAGCATTTATTATAAGCCAGATACTACTGCTTAGGCACCAAGAGAACATCGAAATAAATTAGATCATTTTGCTATCAAGGAACTCATCATCAATAACAACAAAACCACAGTTGTACAACAAAAATGAATGCAAGGAGTATTTAATAGCATGTATTCACAAAAAGACAAGAACAAAGCATGTGTACCTATATATAATACCAAAAACAGAAGAAATAATAGACAAGTCCACTTAATGTTGAATAAAAATAAAATTACTCGAAAGTGCATAAATATGTGTCAGCCTGAGAGGGTCAGTAAAATAGAAGATGATATGTTGTAATGATGAGTAAAGGACCTATCTGGGAGGGAAAGTGTAGGTGGTTGAAAGGAAGTTAAGAGAATTATGAGAAATCTGTGTAGGAAGTAAGGAGGAAAGGGTAACTGCAAGCCAAGATCACAAAATACTTGTTTGATGAAATACCTCTGGGAAATGAACTAGTCTTTAGTTGGAGAAACAGCTTGAATTTTGAAATTGCAGAACATTAGCTGCTTTAACTTAGTTGTTAAAATCTCTTTATATTTTTAAGGAAAAAAATTAAATACCTTCATCAAACATGTGACTGTCATTCTCAAAGCTGTCTTTGATCAGGCAGTTGTTTTAGGTTGTAATTAGTGTTCTTATTTAGTCACAAATCAAGTTTCACTTTTAACTGAAACAATATTCAGTTACTTAATCTAAGACAATAGCTTTACTCTAGTCATCTTTATACCATGGACACATTTAAAAACAGTTCTACTTCACGGTTTTCTTACTTGAACTGTTTTGGGGCTGTGATCTTATTTATCAAATAAACTTTTAAGAAATTTACTCATTAACAAAAATGCTGTATCACCTTGGTAGAAGTATTATAAGGGCTCCCACTCATCTTTCAAAGGTATTTTTGAATATGAATCTAATCATTGAGAAAAACACTGCTAGAAGTAAAGATGTATATTTGTTTGATCAAAAGAAAAATTCAGCCCCAAATCTTAATAATTTGAAGAAGGTATGCTAAGGTATATAGGCTGTCAAGCCACAATAATTTTTATAATGCATTAATAAGTACAGAAAAGATGTCTATCTGTCTTGCATGCCAGATAAGCAATCAGAGCACCTATAAACATATTCTAGCATCAGCCCTAGAATTGCCATTTTTCAAGGGTTCCAGACTGGACTGGCCAAGACTTTTCCCAAACTACACTGAAGTGTGAGGCACTTCCTGCTCAATCCTTCTTCCTTCCTACCTTCTCTTCCTTCACAGGTGTCAGAGCTTCTGTGTGGCCTGAAGTCTCAACCTCCTCCTTCTCTCCCATCCCTCTTTGTACTTCAAAAGTGTTGTTCTTCAAAATTCCTTGCTCATTGAATTCCATCTTGGAGTCTGCTTCTTGGAGGAAAACACTCATAAGAAAGAAAGATTGAAGAAGGAAACAAAGCCATCTATTTTTTTCTGGCTTCTGAAGTGCAAAGAGAGAATAATGTGGATGCCTGTGGGCATTAGCAGCATTAGCAGAAAGTGTACAGCCTTCCCAGCTCTTGAATTAATAATTTCAAGAGGAACTTGGTTCCAGGCTTCATGCTCCATGCCAGTGGAAGTGATTACCAACACAGCCGCAGCAGTTCAGCGAACTCAGCACAAACACACCCAGGAACACTGGTTTGCCTTCTACTCTTCCAGATCTAGTGGCAGGGGTAGCTTTCTGCAATCACCAGTGTCTGGGTAACAGTATTGCTATTCCCTGTTTCTTCCACCAATCATTGTAACATTTTTATAACCAAGTCCCTATTTTAAACTACCCTAGTGTGATTTCCTTTTTCCTAAATGAATGTTGCATGATATGAATTTCACCATTTCAATATTTTTTTACCTCAAAAATTCTCATTTGGGTTGACTATATAAAGAAATTGAATATGAACAAAATATATTAATAAATTTAATTAATAAGTAATATTAAGTGTAAACAATTATTGCCCAAAGGTTTTTATTTTAGTATTAAAAAACAAAATAATCTCAAAAAGAAACTAACAACTAAGAATTTCCTAAGTAACTTAGGGTACATTATTATAATGTTTTTTCATGTTCCAATTTAAATATGTGTTTATGGATAGTTTGTAGATATAGTATAAGTACACATCATTTACTGCTAATTGTACTGCTATGTGGGGGGAAGAGTTGAATATGTGCTTATCATGTAACACATAAAGTTCCATTCTTGGAAATATACCCTGGGGAAATTTTGTATATGTGAATAAAAATACATGTATAATAATGTTCACAGCAGTATTGTCAATAACAAAGAAAAACGAGAATGACTCAAATATTGTCAATAATCACGGGAAAGACCCAAACCCATCAAAAACAAAAGATAAATATATCACAGTGTATTCATACAATGCAATCCTATGTCACAACGGGGGTCAATCTCAAAATAAATTGTTGATGATAAGAAGCAAATCACACTAAAAAAATGCCCACAGTAGGATTCCATTTTTACAAAATTAAAAAACAATACAAGCCCTGGCTAGGTGGCAAAGTGGGTAGAGCGACGTTCTGGTATGTGGAGATCACAGGTTCTATCCAGGTAAGGGCACATATAAGCAGCGACCAATTAGTGCACAACTAAATGGAACAACTAAGTGAGACAACAAGTTGATTCTTCTTTCTCTCTCTCTCTCCCCTTCTGCACCCTCTCAAGTCATTGGAAAATTTTTAAAAACAACAACAGTTTAATGCCTGGGCCAGGTAACTCAATTGGTTAGAGCAACTTCCTGATATGCCATGGTTACAGATTCAGTTCTGGTCAGGGAACATACAGGAATCCAACCAATGAATGCATAAATATGTGGGACAAATCGATGTCTCTCTCCCCCCACCCCTCTCTCCAAAATCAGTTTTAAAAGAAACTCAAGACAGAACAATATCTATTGTTTAGGCACAGTGAGTCAGAAAAGGGATACTCTATGGGAGAAGGGGTTGTAATCAGGGAGAGGCATAGATTTGAAAGGCTGAAAATATTCTATTTCTCATCCTGGTTGGTGGATGCACAGTTATTTGCCTTATAATTATTCTTTTGAGTATATATATGCGTTTCATGCACTATCCTGTAAGCATGAGATATCTTAAAATAAAAAAGAGAAGAAAAATCAGGATATTGAAGGATAAACAGGAAAACAGGAATGTGATCTGCATAATTTAAAGCAGACTCTCCAGCTTAGACAGAGCAGTACTATCTCTCCCATACCTCATTTATCTCACTAAACATATAAATAAATAAGCAAATGAAGACCAAGATTTCTAATATTTTAATATGCTCATAAATTAAACCAGAAAAAAATATGCATAAATGCTATCTAATAATTTTATATAGAAAGTGGGTGTCTTTCTCTTCTTTATATTTTCCTGTCTAATCAAAATTCTCAATTAAACACGTAACACTTGAAAATTCAATAAAATGTATCATATCCTGGTTTGTTGGCTCAGTAGATAGAGTGTCAGCCCAGCATGTAAATGTTCCAGGTTTGATTCCTAGTGGGTACGTGGGAGAAATGACCATCTGCTTCTCCCCCTCCCCTGTTCTCCCCCTTCTCTCACTCTTGCCCTCCTGCAGCCAGTGGCTTGAGTGGTTTGAGCACTGCCCTGGGAACTGAGAATAGCTTGGTTGATCTGAACAGCAGCTCCAGGCACTAAGAATAGCTCGGTTAGATCAAGTGGTTGCCTCAGGTGCTTAAAATAGCTCTGTTGATTCAAGCATCAGCCCAGATGGGGATTGCTCAGAGGATCCCAGTCAGAGTACATGCAGGAGTCTGTCTCACTGTCTTCCCTCCTCTCACTTAAAATAAATAAATAAATAAATAAATAAATAAATAAATAAATAAATAAATAAAATGTATCATGAAGTGTGTTGTTAAAAGTCTAAACTTGAGTCAGTTTATGTTGTGGCCGTTTTTCTTTCCCTTACTCAATCTGATTGTATTCATAAACATGATGCTTAAAACAGTATAATTTATAAATCAGATTCTTAAACTTTGCTGTACATCATAGCTACAAATAAGTCCAAGAGAACCTAGTAATATCCTAGCTAAATTGGATCAAACAATTTTAATTGTAAAAACACTAGCATTCTGGGCCCTGGCCAGCTGGTTCAGTGGTAGAGCGTCAGCCTGGCGTGCAGGAATCCTGGGTTCAATTCCTGGCTAGGGCACACAGGAGAAGCGCCCATCTGCTTCTCTACCCCTCCCCCTCTCCTTCCTTCTGTCTCTCTCCTCCCCTCCCACAGCCGCAGCCGAGGCTCCATTGGAGCAAAGTTGGCCCAAGCACTGAGGATGGTTCCATGGCCTCTGCCTCAGGCACTAGAATGGCTCTGGTCGCAACAGAGCAATGCCCCAGATGGGCAGAGCATCGCCCCCTGGTGGGCATGCCTGGTGGATCCCGGTCGGGCACATGCGAGAGTCTGTCTGACTGCCTCTCTGTTTCCAACTTCAGAAAAATACATAAAAACAAAACAAAAAAACCCCACTACCATTCTGAATATGGCCCCAGAGGATGTGCCCCAGCTCCTCACTCAGCTAACTGTGTGCCACAACCCTCCTTGCTTTCTACCTACCAGACAGTGACTGTAGTTAGCTCCAGAGTAGTCTGTCTACTAACGTCCACTCCCCATTCAGATCTTTGCTCAAATGTCTCTTCCCGAGAAGAGATTTCCTTAAGCCTTCTGCATCCATTTGATGGTATATTTTATCTAGAATATTAAATTTAACAGCATCTTAATACCATTTATAAGTAAATATTTATTTGGTTGTCAAATGAATGTTTTTTCTTCCCAACTACAGGGGGTCCTCAGGTTACAACAGTCTCAACACATGGCATTTGTGCATGGCGGAAGAATGTGCATAACACGAGATATAAGTGAGGGAGTTGGTGCCCACCAGACAAGCCTGGAACAATTCTTTAAAAAGACAGAGAGACCTGTAACAGATCCTGTACCCTCTACATCAGCTGCTTCTCCACATGAAGCACCTGTAGTACAGGCAGAATCATCTCCAGCATCTCCTGTGTGTTCCTTAGGCAATCCTGATTCACCTGACCCAGTATCTCCAAAACCTTCTGCAGGTTCTTCTGCCTCTCCAGCACCTCCTCCCAATAGGACTCTCTCTCCCACCTTGCAATGCCACTTCCAGTGTGCAAGCCAACCACAGGCATAAAGGTAAGAATTTTTTTTTTTTCCTGAAGTTGGAAGTGGGGAGGCAGTCAGACAGACTCCCGCATGCACCCGACCGGGATCCACCTGGCATGTCCACCAGGGGGCGATGCTCTGCCCATCTGGGGTGCTGCTCTGTTGCGACCAGAGCCATTCTAGTGCCTGAGGCAGAGGCCATGGAGCCATCCTCAGCACCCGGCCCAACTCTTTGCTCCAATGGAGCCTTGGCTGCAGGAGGGGAAGAGAGAGACAGAGAGGAAGGAGATGGGGAGGGGTGGAGAAGCAGATGGGTGCTTCTCCTGTGTGTCCTGGACAGGAATCGAACCCGGGACTCCTGCACGCCAGGCCGACGCTCTACCACTGAGCCAACCGGCCAGGGCCGGTAAGGAATTTTTTAATACTCATTTTTTGACATTTTTTCTGTTACTACAGTATAGTATATTCATGTCCTTTTCCTCTTTCTGTGGCTTAGTTGTGTTTTTATGTTCTAGATTATGAATTAACAACTGTGTTAGGATAAGTCAGTGACAAAGGCTAGGGTGTGTTTTGACTTATATACCAAAATTCAGGTTACATCACTGTCTTAGAAACAGAACTGTGTTGTAACCCGTGGACAGCTTGTATACTGTAAGCTTCACAGGGCATAGATTGTGTTGGTTTTGGTCACCTAAATATCTCCAGAACTAAACCTAATGGCCAACACTTAACAGACAATATACATACATATTTTGTTTACTAGGTAGTTGGTTGGATAAATGAGACAATTATCGAATGAATCAACAAACAAAGAGCTACCAAAAACCTTAAACGGCTACTCTCTCATATAGGTTTTAAACTAAAAATCAACTTTAGTTTAAACCTTGTTTTTCTTTGAAAAAATTTTCATTTAATCAAAAGTTTCAACTCAGATTATTAATTACCTTGTATGATAATGAGGTTAACATATATTCAATATCAGCTAATCAAATGAAATTTCTCGCCTGTTTATACATCTTTCATGCTACATACAGGTCCTTTTTCAACCCAAATATCCAATAATGGCTCATGATTTTTAAATTTAATTTGGATACAATGGGTAGAAGAAGAAAAGGCAAGAATAATGATTATTTTTCTGTTTAGAATTTGGAGCCCTAAATGGAAATGTTTCCTCCCTGAATCAGAAGCTGTACCTAATGTAATTGCTTCCAAGGGGAAAATACTGCTTATACTTTCTGACTCTCTGTCATGCTGCTCTGAGTTAATCACCATCCCCTCCAAAATGCCCAGCTGAAAACAACTGTGAGAATTCAGGACCAAATCTCTATGGGAGTTTGGCCAGTAGATTAATTCGTCTGTGTGAGGAATCTTTAGTTTCCAAAGCTCAGAAAATTTTGTTAAACAGGTGACATTTTCTGATTTTTAAATATATCCTTTTCAAATCCAAATGCTCCGTATTTCGACAAGTTTTTCTGTGTGATGTTTAAAAATCAAAATAACACAATTCTGCATCAAGTTGCTCTTGAGAGCACAATGTTATCGCACTGGTATTTTGAAGAACTATTTATTCCATTTCCTCATCTCCTACATTCACTTGCTCTGCAATGATCTAATCTCTTACCTCTCTTTTTAAAATGCTCTGTTTTATTCACACCAGCCTTCTTGTCATTTCTCGTTGTCTGCAAGCATGCTCCTACTTGAAAGCGTTCATACTATTGCTGCTCTGCCTGGAACACTCTTCTCCTAAATGTATTTATGGCTGGTTCTATTGGACACTTTAGGTCTTACCCAAAGTCTTTATTTAAAACCACAGTCCCTCTTGAAATCTTCTTATGCCTCTATATTCCTTTGTTTTTTCCACACCATTTTACTGCAACACTTTTATTTTTCTTTTTATTATCTATCTTCCCACCTCTAGGACAAAAACTCCATAAAGACAAAGATTTTGCCTCTTTTATTTATGTTCTTCTATATTCTCAGTTCTCATTGCAGGTACTCAAAAGTTACTGAGAAAAACAAACTTTCCATCAGAATAATCCAGTCTAAACTAGTCTTGTGAAAACTGCCAATAAACTCTGCTTCCCAGAAGGGGGATACTTTTATTAGGGGAAAGAGTAAGAGTCTCACAAGTCATAAGGCTACAGCTGCTGTTCATCATCCCCATGGACAGCAAGAAAAGAAAGGATTTAGATAGCAATGAGGTGAAGGACCCTGATGGTCAGGAGCAAAGGGTAGCAGCTGTGTACTGGGACAGGGAAGAACGTTAGGCTCTTGGACCATCCAGTGGGCATTTCTTGGCATCACCATAGCTAATTATAATCATAAACATCTAAGTACAATAACCACAGTATTAAACGCATGATAATCCGGGTCTCGGAATGCTTAGGTATAGGATCCAGATAATACATCAGGCAAGCCTCCCCTATGAGCTGAGTGCTAGCTGAAATATAGGGGAACCTGAAATGGCTCAGGGCATGGGCAGATGAGCATCAGTAATGGCCCTCATACCAAATGCATTAACAGGGGCCTCACCTTCCCTCAAGAACATTTTCTTGGAAATTGCAATCAACCAGAATCTTTGATAAGCTTTGGAGGGATGGAATAAACTTAAGTGAGAGAGGCAAGCAGCTCTGAGGGGCTCAAGGAACACACTTCGGTGGAGTACAGGCTAGTTCCTTAGATCCTGTCCATCAGCTGTGCATCTTTGTGTGCATGTGTGTGTGTGACAGAGAGAGGAAAGAAAGATATGAGAATCATCTACTCGTAGTTGCTACAACTTAGTTGTTCATTGATTGCTTCTCATATATGCTCTGATGGGGGGGTCAAGCCGAGCAAGTGACCCCTTGCTCAAACCAGAGACTTTGGGCTCAAGCCAGCAGCCTTGCGCTTCAAGCCAAGTAATCTTTGGGCTCAAGCCAGTGACCATGGCTGGCATGTCTATGATCCTAAGCTCAATTCAGTGACCCTGCATTCAAGCTGGCAACCTTGAGGTTTCAAACCTGGGACCTCAGTGTCCCATGTTGATGCTCCATCCACTGTGCCACCACCAGTTAGGCCATCAGCTAGCTGCTCACCCACTTTTTCCCACTTGCTGTGAAGGTTAGTGGATTACAGTTCATGGTCCCTTTATTGTTTGGAGACTCACCTTCTGCCAAAAGAGTAGCCATTTTCCCAATGAGGTTTCTCTGTACCGTGGACAACAGAACCACAGCTGACCCTGGCTGGTTGGCTCAGCAGTAGAACGTCAACCTGGCATGTGGATGTCCTGGTTTTGATTCCTGGTCAGGGCACACAAGTGAAGCGACCATATGCTTCTCCACCCCCCCCCATTTTTTTTTTGCTCTCTCTCTTCCCTTCCCTCAGCCATGGCTCAAATGGTTCAAGCAAAGTTGGCCCTGGGTGCTGAGGATGGTTCCATGGCCTCACCTCAGGTGCTAAAATAGATTGGTTGCCAAGCAACTGGAGCTGCAGCCCAGCCAGGCAACGCATTGTCTAGAGCTTGCTGGGTGGATCCTAGTCCAACTTGCCGGAGTTTTTCTCTGCCTCCCTGCCTTTCACTTAATAAAAAAAAGAAAAAAGGAAAAAGAACCACAGCCAATGACAAATGGACACAAGGGTAGAAGAGGCTGTCCATCTCACCTCAAGCAGGGATGAATTCTGTGGAGCAGTTCATGTTTCAGAGCCTCCCCAGGACCTGACAGGCTGTTCTTCAGCTGAGACTCCGTTTGTGTTTAGCCTTTATCTCCCGCTCTGCCTGGCCCACCATCTCCTGCTCCTGAGAGCACACTTTCAATAAAGAACATAAACAAGAGTTTCTGACCTGGTTCTGCTTCTAAAGAACCTTACCTAAGGCACATGGCATATGCAGTTCACCTCTGAAAGAGTGCTTCCTGAGCATATAGGCCTTTAAAGTTCTCGCCGATATTATTACAATGACCATTAGTTCACAAAATTTTTAAAAATCACAAACCCTAAAATAAGTAAAATATCATAAATGATATTCACCAGGAAGAAAATACAAAAATTTCCTATTATTAAATCAAATAATATATATTTTTTATAATATCTATTATATTGATAGGGTATGGATATAGTGTGTGTGTATATAATATATATATACATACACATATATGTGTATGTATATATGTGTATGTGTGTATATATACATGTGTGTGTGTGTGTGTGTGTGTGTGTGTATGATTTCTAGTGCACCACATGTAGCCTATTTCCTAGATTTTCTTCAGAATCCCCACCTACGAATGCAGGAGAACTCCTGAAACCTGACATTCCCATGCCCCTAAAGAGAACTACTGAAGCCAGATGCTCCCATGCCCTTGAGGAGATGACTGACCCCAAGAAGCAATAAAGACTATGATTATATCAGAATGCCATGGAAATTAAATTATGGTCCTGGGAACCGGCCATCCTGCTTGATGACTTACAATGCCAGAAACCAGATATCCTGCTTGATGACTAACAGCATGCCCCTCATTGTACTAACTTCACCTGAAAAAGTATGTAATCAGCCCTCGCAACTGAGATTGTAAGGCAGGCTTTACGCTAGGATATGCTGCTGCCTGTCTTCTCAAGTTGCTAGAATCTTGATTAAAGATGCCTGTTTGCCTCTCAGACTCAGTCTCTGCTTATTGGCTATTGTGGCAACTGGTGACCCGAATCTCCAACCTGTTGAAGTCCAATAACAATATTATATGTATGTAATGTATTTAATTTGATACTGATTTAATGTATAAAAAGAGGAAATAAAAACAAATATATATAAAAAGCCAACCCAATTTAAAACAATTTTGGTAGCATATAATGGATAAAATTCAAATTCATATAGATTTAAAAACAGATCGTTCCAAAAGAACACAGAATTTGTGTGGTAGAAAGATTATCTGAATAACTATCCCAGAAAAAAGTGCAGAGATACTTGAAGGTAGAAAACATAAAGGCTGAAATAAATGGTGAACAGAGAAAGAAAGCTGACACACACCTTACCAAAGTCCTAGTTTAGTAAAAACATGGTATAGAAGCAATATTTCAAGAGATGATGCCTGAAATTTTTTCAAAGTTTATGAAAGACACCAACATGGATTTATGAATTCAACTAAGTCTCAAGTAGTATAAATAAAAAGAAAGTCACAACTGTATATATCTTGTTTTATGGAGTAAGACAGCCTAGATTTGAATCCCGTCTCTACATTGGGTAGCCTGGGGCAAGTTATTTAACCTTTCTTTGCCATAGTTCTGATCTGTGACATAGGGTTACTAGTAAATAGTACCTACCTCACAGAATGTTGTGCAGATTAAATGAGTTAATATCTGTAGAACTATTAGAATAAAGTTGTTGGGTTTTATTATTTATCTTTTTGATTTACTGATTTTTTGAGAGAGTGGAAGGTGGAGAGAGAGAGAGAAACACTGACTTGTTGTTCCACTCATTCACACACTCACTGGCTGATTCTTGTATGTGCTCTGACCAAGGATCAAACCCACAACCTCAGCAATATGGTTTAACCAACTGAACTACCTGACCAGGGCTATTGCTTATCTTTAGTACTTTTATCTCTAATAATTGCATAATGTGCTCTGGATCAGAGACAGATTTCTTATTTATTATTTTACAATAAAAAATAAGTGACTGTCCCCCCCCTTACCCTAAGCCTTACCCATGATAAAAACTAGGACGAATGTCCTACACAAGAAGCTGAATACTTGATTGGAGAGTGACAGATAACAATGGATTTTTTCTACTTCTATGCAAGCCAAAGATAGCGACTCTCCTCCAAAAGGAGAAAAAAATATCTTTGGCTCCTTTGAAAGAGGACATGAGGTTCTCACTTTAACCTGCGGAATATGAATACATCTTTCCAAGGGCCAGATAAACCCCAAGTGTCTCCCAGACAGGGGTTTCATATGTAGGCAGCGAGTGTCCCTACCTTTCTGGCACACTGAGAGCGTAACCTCTGGACCTAACCCAAGCTGTAAACAGTTAGCCTTCATGGGGAGATGAGAGTTTTATTCTCCTTTTGAATCCAAAAAATTAATGACACAAATGACTGTAGATCTAGTCCACATGTTATGTGTCTCAGTAGTCTGGGTTTCCTACAGAAGCACGGAGAAATCCAGAGGCATTTCACCTCCACACAGTGCCTAGCCAGTATTATTAAGTGTAACCTAAGGGTTTGTTATATAAATAAGAATAAAATTAATAACATAAAGATAAAAGCAGAAAGTAATGAAACACAAAAAGATTCAAGTGCAAGTATCAATAAATACAAAAGTTTGTCCTTTGAAACTAGTAAGATGAACCAACTCTGAGGAGACCAATCAGAAAAAGAGATATGACATAAATGAGCACCATTAAGATAGAAGGAGACAGGTACAGCAGATGACAAAGATAGTAAGAGAATACCTTGAACAACTAACTATCTAAGTACTACCATTTGGAAAACTATACTGCTCACAAAAATTAGGGGATATTTCAAAATAAATATTAAGTGATAAAAAAGCATTTGATTTTTTTAATTAAACAAGAACATCAGAAAAGCAAATGACAAGTCAAAGAAAGTTGTTCAATTATGCAAATGCGATGCAAAACCAACTTTTATTTCATTGGTGAAAATGCACTATACAAAAGGCTGAAAGTACTGGAGTATCTGCACGTTCCCTGATCCCCTAGTTTTTGTGAGCAGTGTATTTGGCCTAATCTAGTGAGACTGAAGATCAGCACAACCAGTGATCCAGCAAGTTTGTTCCTCAGAATGTGCTCTCGAGAGACCCTTGCATATATGCACCAGGAGAGACTGTTCATAATGACAAGAAAATAGAACACCAAATGTTTATGTACTAGAGAATAATATATAAATTGTAGTGACTTCATACAATAAAATATGGAGCAACTGCAAAAAAGAAAAAATATATATATAATATGTATAACTACAGCTACATGCCATCAACTATAATAAATGTCACAAATTTATTATTAAACAAAGTTAAAAATTAGAGAAAAATACAGTATAATACTATTATGTAAATCCAATAACAACCAAAATTAAGCAATATGCCATTTGGAGAGACATATATTTGTGATGTAATTATAAACAAAAGCAAAGAAATTATAATCACAAGATTTAGAATTGTGATTATTTTGGGTAAGGAGGCAAAGGACTGAAATCAGAGTGTCAGACACAGGCAGTTTTAAGGGTATTAGAAATGTTATACTTCTCAGTTGGGTGCTGAGCACACTGGTGCCCATTTTGTGAACATTCCCTGAAATGGACATACATATGCATTACACTTCATATTTTCAGTGTAAATTAGTTTAAACAAAAGGGGCATTTTCTATGAAAAATATAAAGAAAAGAAAGAAAGGAAGGAAGAGGAGGAGGAGGAAAGGGGGTTATGGAGAAATCTTTTCTAAAATCTTCATCCAAAATATCAGTGGCAGAATGGAAAGAAAACCAAAGCAGTACAGATTTCTATCTTCTGCAATGAACTGGGCTCAGCACTCCAAGTGGGTTTTCCGAGACAACGAGAATCTACTATGCTCAAGAACTATTTTATTGGCAAAAAGTAAAAAATTTCAGTTTCAGAGCTAGCATAGACTGTAATACAACTTAAAAATTCTCAAAAGTAGCTTTAAAAATTATATGTCATATTCACGGTGGGCAGTCTTTATGTGTCATTCTCTTAGGGATCTCATCAGTTGCCTTTGGAGACAAAAAGCATCTTTTTCGCAAACTCTCGCTTCACCAGGATGATACCCACAGTTACTGTAAATCTCCCAATTTTCTCTCAACTAGATATTTGTTTTATTAGCTGGGAAGGGACACTAGGGTGACCATCCTCTGGAGAGTACAGATGACGTCTTCTCTTTTTAACCCCAAGGCAGGAGGTCTGGCCCCAGTGGTTTTCAACTCTTTTTAAGAGGTGAGCATTTAACATTGTTTGGTTCACTGGTTTAAACAAAGGAGAATATTTTGTTTGACAGAAATCACTCCTTCACATCTTTCCTCTTCCTGGTGTTAGTGTTCATGTAATGCTAATTAAATACACTTGTGTAACTAATTTAAGTGTTACAAAATTCAAGGCTATCTTAACTCTCCTTTCACCCCGAGATAAATAAGTTGCCAGCTTCTAGAGTTTACAGAGGACTGAAAATTAAACTGTAAAGTCATATTTCCCAGAAAAATCTAAATTGACTTCTCAGATTATAAATACATGATTATGGTAGGAACAGTTCAGGAAAAAGCCCCATTTTAATTAATTTGGAAAAAAGCAGTTACTCATTACACTGGGTATTATGCTCAGGAAAGAGAACATACAGGACATAATTTTGAGCTGTCAAACTGAAAACATGTATAAAACAAACATTCTTTATCCTTGTCAGAATTAAGCCTGCTAAATTTTATACTAGATGCAGAGCCCAAATGTAGTTACAAAGGTATATGGTATGAAGAAATATGATTTACAAAAAACACTGAAAGAAAATTTCCATATTTACATATATTAAGATACATATAATTTAAAATTCTTTCATTATGAGGATGCCTGCAATCTGAAACTCATCTTCATTACATGTCAACTCGACATTATAACATCACTATCTTTAAAATATAAATGACAAGGGGAAGTCAGAGTCACAATTCTATACCCTTTGACGCTATTTGTGGGAATGGCTGTTATCCTGGAAATATTTAAATAATCATGATTCCCCTATCAAAGCCATATTAAGAATAAGTAGGTCTGCATTTTTACTTAAATAGGCTTGCCAGGAGGGAGCCATATCTAGTAAAATTAATACCCCTGTGAAGAAAGAACACAACAGTCTGGGCTGAAGGGAGTCACCTTCTACAGAGAGCTGAGAAAGAAAACAGAAGAGCTTACCTTTGTGATGGTTTGTACTGGATACCACTTTCCCCCACAAGGTTACAACAAATATTATTATTAGCAGTTTTCCTTTTGTTGCTTTCTGTAAATATCTCTTACTCATCCTACAAAAAAAATAATAAAATAATAATTCTAAGTATGTGAAACCAAAGCTTTTCCATTATAATTATGCTACATTTAAAGCTTTTCATGAGACGTTACATATTTAACTACTACAAATTGCATTGCTTATATTTAAAATGCTATTCATTGTTTATAAACTATGAAGAGAAAAAAAAGTTTTCCAAACAAAGTATCTTCATAGGATACAGGGGATAAGAGAGGTTCGTTCCCACCTGAATCAGACTTCATTCATGTAACAGTAGGCTAAATCAATTGAGGTATACTACACTTTTTCTCTCCATACATAAGATAAATATAAATAAATATAGTCACAAAATCCAAGACTGAGTTGTTTGAATAATCTTTATTTTTTTATTCATTTTAGAAAGGAGAGAGAGAGAGAGACAGAGAGACAGAGAGACAGAGAGAGAGAAGGGGGGAGGAGCAGGAAGTATCAACTCCCATATGTGCCTTGACCAGGCAAGTGCAGATTTTGAACCGGTGACCTCAGCGTTCCAGGTCGACGCTCTACCCACTGCACCACCACAAGTCAGGCTGAATAATCTTTAAATAGACATCTTATTGTATTTTCTAAAGATTCC
The DNA here is from genome assembly GCF_036850995.1 of Saccopteryx leptura. Classification (NCBI taxonomy): domain Eukaryota; kingdom Metazoa; phylum Chordata; class Mammalia; order Chiroptera; family Emballonuridae; genus Saccopteryx; species Saccopteryx leptura. The sequence goes on along the minus strand of NC_089504.1, from coordinate 173,288,781 downwards.
TTCTTCAGTGCCAGGTCAAGTGGTCAGGGTAAGCAGGTTAAATAAGATGAATTAGAGGGATTCCTGTACAGAATAAAATCACTTCAAATCTATTTTTCTTAATGTGCTTTAAAAAATAACCAGGTACAACAGCCAGTACATTTTATTGTGTACATCACTACTGCTGGAGAGATGCAGATGTTTTAATATTGTTGGACTCCACTGTGCTGTACTTATTAAAAGTAGGAGAAAAATGGAAAAGCAGGTAGAAAAATACCAACATTTTTAAATTGAGCCCACAAAACTCAGGAATGCAAAGAAATCATGTAATAAAATAATAGCTACATATAATAAAAGTTTAGCACCTACTTTCTCCAGAACATTAATTGCTTGTTTTATAGAACATTAATTGCTTTCCAGAACAAATTTGGGATGTTGGTATATCTATCCCCATTTTAAAAATGATGAAATTTGGAAATTTGCAAGAGGTACATTTAACAATAGAATAGATTAACAATTCAAACCCAGACTTGTCTGATACTAAAATCCTTACATTACGACATTGCTAAGAGGTAAGCAAAATCCATGAAACGTGTTTAACACTATGCATAGAAGAGAGTAAATTCTCAATAAATGCTGAGTTATGGTTAAATGAGCATTTTCCTATGTGTGCCTTGTGAAACCAGTTCCAAGAATGCTAATACAGTATTAGTGAAATTCAAGGAGCAAATATATTTGTAAAATTCTGGCTTCAACAAATTTAGCCAGGTTTTTATTTTTTTAACAAGAAGCATATCTAACTGTGTAGCATTTTCCAGAAACCTTTCTCCACAGAGTAACACAGGATACTCGTGTCCTCAGGAAGCCTCTTAGAGAAATATGCTTTAGGACTCTTCTCTCAGTAGACAAATGACCACTTAAAGTCTCCCGTTCTATTGCCTTAGTTTCCCCTCAGCTTTTGGACTACTAGCTTTGTTATAGACTCTTTTCCAACCATCTTGCCTCCCCTCTACATCCAATCCTGTAACTCATGGTACTGCATATCATCTACAAGAATGAGCAGTTTAGCAAAACTCATCTGACAAGAAGAACTGCTTAGCATAATTCTTGATAATAGCTTTCCCACAGCAAACAGCCTTTGCTGCAAGGTCAGTGACCCACTGTATTATCCATCCCACTGTGCACCCACCACGCAAGATGACAAAGCTGACAGCTGGTCAAACTTATAACTAGACATATGGAAATAGAAACACCCACCATGTCACCTGGTTGTCAAACTAAAAAAGGATGCAACTTTTGGAAGGTCAACATTTGGAAGTCTCAAAAAGCCCATGCCTTCCCCTTCTCATCTAAACCCCACCCTTAACCAGTCAATTACCATCTTCTCTTAATACTAATTCCTCAGTATCTCCTAAATGTATACACTTACTTCTATCTCTACACCAATACTGCAGTGCAGACTACCACCAAAACTTCTCACAGACCACAGCCCCCTAACTGGACTTCCTGCCATCAATTATGCCATCTTCAGGAACTAAAGGCAGGGTCAGCGTCTGCCTTTTTCACCACTATATCTGCAGTATTTAGTACTTCCTAAGTGCCTGATGAACACTGTTGACTGAATGTAATGCAGTCTCTATGGTGTAGCCAGATATGTAACTACAATTATGAGACACCTTTCAAAAGATTAAAACTTTCCCATGATTTCCCTTTACGTGCAGAGGGAAAAAGATTATGACCTTGAGCAAGGTACAAAAACTTGTATCAGTGTTAGTAAAAAGAAATTAGTTTTGCCTCATTATAACTCTAATTTGATTTTATGCTGTTCCTCCTCCTTTAACTCTACTAAGTTGCCTCAAAGTCTTCCAGTAGAGCTCACCTCTGTTACTTGAGACATATCAGCCACACACTGCATCCTCCATCCACTCTTTGAAATACTAACTTCTATTCATTGATCAGGGAGTACATTAGAATTCCTCCCACAGGATGTGTCCAACACCTTTGTATGAACAACAACCACTGGCCACACTGTATTATAACTTTCCACTCAAATTTAACGTTCCTAAAGATAGGGACTGTGTCCAACACATTTGTGAATACCTAGGGCTTGGCCCACAGTTGTTCTTAACAACTGGTGCTGAATGTTGAATGTTGGTGGTACCCTGGCACCAAAGCTATTGTGTAGGTGTCAATGTGAGTAGAAGAAGTATGTGTCATTACCTTAGGATGGAATTGCAAAAGGAGAAACAGGAAGAAGAATATATGAAAGAGGTGGGTGAGGAGAGACAGAATAAGCAAACTGGACAAAAAGAAAATAAGCAGAGAGAAATCCAATTTGTAATAAGTCTTATTCTGATTTTTTTTTAATGAGAGAGAAAAAAACAGAGAGAGAGACAGGGACAGGCAGGAAAGAGAGAGCCGAGAAGCATTAATTCTTTGTTGCGGCACCTTAGTTGTTTATTGATTGCTTTCTCATATGTGCCTTGACCCAGGGGCTCTAGCTGAGCCAGTGACCACATGCTCAAGCCAGTGGCCTTGGGCTTCAAGCCAGCGAACTTTGGGCTCAAGCCAGTGCCATGGGGTCATGTCTATGAGTGAGCCTGCGCTCAAGCTGGCGACCTCAGAGTTTCAAACCTGGGTCCCCAGTGTCCCAGGCCAATGCTCTATGCATTGCACCACCACCTGGTCAGGCAGTCTTATTCTGATTTTTAAATAACAATCAAACTTGAGCAAATTGAAGTGTAATGTAGCAGTAGGGGATTTTTGACAAAGGGGGCAATGTCAAAGAGAAACCAAAGAAAAAGAAAGTTGCATGGCACATTTCTTTTTGACCTTGTACTGGAGCACTGAGGAGGGTGCGCTCACTTCCCATCCAATGTGCTAAACACCAAGTCTCAGTACAATTTTCCACCACAGTCAACAGCCCAATGCACTTTCAGAATTTTCACATTCACCTATAAAAACAGTAAACTTTAAATCAGTTTTGAATCAGCAAAAGCTGAGGGGAAAAGAAACAGGAAACTGAAGGATAAATACACAGAGAGAAAGAAAACCTGAAATCGCTCCCCAAGCAGCAGCAAGGAGCCAAGAGAAGCAGGACAACTGAGAAATATCAATAGTAACCTTGGCAGTCAAGGGTGCCGAAGTGAAAAGTTGTCAAAGTGGAGGACTGACAATTAAATCTCCAGACTGCTTTGTACTCTTCTCCACTGTATTACACAGTTATATTCACTGAGGTTTAGACTTCTGGATGATTTTGAACCCATCCCCTCCCACCAATGCCAGGAGTACACGTAATCACGAATAAGCAAGAACTGAAAAACTGTTATGCTATTAAAAAAATAATTTCTCCATAGAAATAGCAAGTAAATTCAACTGATCTGAAGAAGACAAAATGGAAAAAAAAAGAGGGAGGAGTAACATATAGAAAGGCAATGAATTCTGGGGATAGAATCCAACCATTTGTTTTCCCTTTGAGCTTAAGTCATTTCTGTGGAAATAAAAGTCATTTAAGGCAGTATATATATCAAGTATATTATATATATATATATAAATAAAATTAGGGGATATTTAAAAATGAATATAAAGCAATTTATATATACTGCATGTGTATATATATAAGACTTTTTAGGACATTTCTCTACATTGATTCAGACCATCCTGGTGTTAATCAATTACAATGCCATGAATTTCAAAAGCCAAAACTAGTACAGGGTGTTCTCAGGTTACAACAGTATTGACATACAAAGTTTTGAGTTTATGACGCTCACTCCCATAAAAACTTTAAAACACTGAGACATGAGTGTTTCAGCTTATAACATTAGCATCGTACTTAACAGACTATGTCATACTTACAGACAAGCCTGGAATAATTCTTTAAGAAGGCAGAGAGGTCTGCAACAGATCCTGTACCCTCTACATCAGCTGCTTCTCAAGATAAAACACTTGTAGTGCAGGTAGAATCATCCCCAGCGTCTCCTGCACGTTCCTTAGGCAATCCTGATTCACCTGACCCAGTATCTCCAGGTTCTCCTGCCTCTCCAGCTCCCTTCTCCCAATAGGTCACTCTCTCCCGCCTTGCAATGCCCCTTCCAGTGTGCAGCCAACCACAGGAGTAAAGGTAAGGATTTTTTTTTTACAGTTTTTGTCATTTTATTTTGTGTACAGTATGGTATATTTATGTCCTTTTCTTTTTTTCTGTGGCTTAGTTGTGTTTTTATGTTCTAGATTATGATTTTACAACTGTGTTAGGATAGGCAAGTGACTAACGCTAGGGTGTGTTTCTACTTACACCAAAATTCAGGTTATATCACTGCCGTAAGAACAGAATTGTGTAGTAACCCAAGGATCCCCTGTCCAGGAATCAACCCTTGAGGTAAAATATTCCAATTGATAAGGTTTGTTCCTTTTGGCCTCATGGGAATCAGAATGATCTATATAAAATCACATTACTCCACTTTATATTTTCCTTAAAATCCCAAATTCACCTACTCATTGAAAAGAGAGTAAAATGTAAATTTCTTACTGGAAAAAAGGCTCAACCTTCCCCCTCTCTGAGCTGACTTAACAATCCTGTTTCCTTTGTTCCTGATACTTCAACCACATTGGCCAGCCCTCTGTCCCTAGTGCCAAACACTGAACTTTTTAGCTCTGCCTTGAAGGCTTTTCCTCCAGTCTTCACACAGTGAGCTTCTGTTTCTGATCACCTCCCCAGAGAGCCTTCCTGACCATCCTGCCCTCCAGAGTCCAAAGACACCGACCCCACAGCCTCTTTCTTCCAATACTATGGAGCATTTTATTTATTATAATATGAAATTATCTTATTTACATATTACACATTTATGCATTTACTTTCTTTTTCTTGCAATAAAATGTAATTTCCACAAAGGCAGAATCTGTCTATTAACCATCACTCCAGCAATAAAACAATATCTAAAATGTAGAATACACTGCATGTTCAATGAAGAAATGTGTGTATTGAATATATAATTATAACAGAATAGATGAATCCCTTTTAATAGAAAAGTTTCTTTACTTCTTTTAATTTAAACAAATTTCTATTTTATTCATCAGCTAGGAATGCCAATGGCAAGAACAGCATACATGTTTGTGAAGTTATACACAGTGGTGGGATTGAAATAATTTAACAACCTGTTCTCTGCCCTAATGACCATTTTAAGTATAACAAAATGATATACCGAAAGGTAGTTCATTATTTCATGCATTTAATACTTAAATAAGAACAATAAAAGAGGAACATAAAACTAGATTATGTTATAAGAGTTTTAAAATATTAATGTAAAAATATTAAGTAATACCTGACAAAAAACAATAAAACTGTTATTTAAGATATTTCCATTATTGCTTCTTGATTGGCATCCTCACTTGCAATTTTTTTCAGCTATAGATGGAATGAACATTACTACAGGCACTTAGAATACAGTGTTGCACAGATAAACTTTAAAAAACAGTAAAGAATGTAAATTTGTGATTTCCACAATGGGCGGCTACCCAGGTGCCCACCTTAGAGAGAACCCTGATTACAAGTGCCATTTTAACAAATTCACTGAACTCAATAAAAAATTAGGTATTGGTTCTGCCAAACTCATGTGAACTGGCTGAATCCCACCACTAGTGATAGAATATGAAGTGAGAAGAAGAGCAAGGGGGGAGATAAAGGTGATGGGTGAAAACCTGACTTGTGGAGGTGAACACAATATGGTTGGTGTACAGAGATGTGCTGTAGACTTGGGCTCTTGAAACCTCTATGATTTTGTTGACCAGTGTCACTCCAACAAAGTCACTTAAATAAAAAAATTTAAAAAAAAAAGCAGAGTCTAGGTTAATAATTCAAGAAACACACAAAGAAAGGAAATAAAGGTACAGTGGTAGCTAGAGAGATTTTAATAAATTGATGGGAAAGAGAAGAAAGAAGTTAAAGATACCAAAGTGAAGGTGAACTAAAAAGTTTTTGTAAACTAATTTTACCTTCTACAAGTATGTTATTACAATATTATTACAATTATAATAAGTTATTATTGTTATTACTTTTAATTTCCAATTTTATATAGAAACAAATATATCTTCCAAAATTAAGTCATTCTTTGTTTGTTGTTAGGTTATCAGAATAATCCTACTAAATAGGAGATCTAAAGCCACAAGTTTCACCACATTGTTGGTTTTATCCAATAATAATGTCCCACTTGGCTACAATTTTATTATAAAGATTATAACTGCCTGGTACATCCAAATTATTTACTAAAAAAGCAATTATCTTTGCAATAGATAATATCAGTACTGACATAGATAGATAAATAGATATAGATAGACGATAGATTATAGATAGATAGATGATTGAGAGATAAAGACTAAGTAGATATAGACATGTATTAACGTATAAAGGACTTATATGTGTATGTGCTTTGTATGTATAAGAATATATAGTAACAAATTTAAAAGATAATCATGTAACCCTACCAGTAATACTACATTGTGTGTTATATTATCCAGAAGCTGAGGTGGTCAATTCCAGTTATTTTTATTATTTCAATTCATTTTGTTTTTATTTTACATCATCACATTATAGTCTTTCACACCACATTTACCATGTGCATTATTTGAGTTAGAATTTCCCTGTTGAACAATTAGAACTGGATTTCCCATCTTGTAAATTATCATCTAAAGTTTACAGATTTGGAATTTCATATGCCAGTCATACAATTAGCCCAATTAAGCTCATATTTTTTTTCAGGTAACTATTGAATAAGAACTGAAATCCAAATCAGTTTCTCAACTTTTTCTAAATTGAAAGAACTATTTTAAAATTCTCATTTTTTTTTTTTTGCCTGACCTGTGGTGGCACAGTGGATAAAGCATCAACCTGGAACACTGACTTCGCTGGTTTGAAACCCTGGGCTTGCCTGGTCAAGGCACATATGGGAGTTGATGCTTCCAGCCCCCCCCTCCTTCTTTCTCTCTCTCTCTCTCTTTCTCTCTCTCCCCTCTCTAAAAATGAATAAAAATAAAATCTTTAAAATTAAATAAAATAAAATTCTCATCTTTTTTTGAAAAATCAGTGTTTCATGATAAATCTACTTTTTAGATTGCATTCTATTAAAAAGTCAACCCTGGAGATTTAGCCAAGAAATATACATTGGTTTCTAAAGATTACCTGGCAGCAAAAACAATCCTCATTTAAGGACCACAATTACCACCTATCTTCACCCAAATTGTATACTTCCATTTATTTCCCACAATACTGCAATGTGGGTGGGCACAAAAACCCAGGAGTGCTTTTGCATTATACTTAACAATGTACAGCCCAAGTGCTGATTTTGTACAAATGCCTCGGCTACCTGCAGGCTACAGTAACAGAAAATAGAAATGTATTGTCATTTAAATGATTTCTCCAGAAGCATACAACATTCTAAAACTCCAATACCCCAAACAGATTAAAATGTTAAAAGCAAAATAAAGCCATATTTGAGATTATGATAGCAATAGAAAGACACCTGAAATGATCAAGGCTACCCAAAACCACAATGTTATGTATTTGTTATTACAACTGAATCTCTATCTATAAAATGGGAATGTCATCTATTTCTCAAAGAGAAGTCTCATTATAATTAACAAGAAATCATGTGACCATTTGGACTTAAGTAAATCAGAGGTGTTACTATTTCTTTGGAAGTCCTACTCTCAGACCATGGGCTTGCAAGTCAGAAATAGGTGCCTGAGTGTGACTCTGGTTTCAGAACACAACAGTTAGGTGAATCTGTCCCAGTTTACTTAACGTCAGCCTTCACACCCATATATGGAATGCACAAATACTATTACACATTGGTAGTAAGAAATAAATTTTGTAAGAAATAATTATAATGTATATAAAGCATTTAACTCAAAGCCAGAATAAACACTCAAACTATAGACATTAATATATATTATTAATAATATCTGAAAAATAGCCTCCTGGCTAGAAATATGTAGGGAACAAAAAAGTCTGTGAGCGAGATGACGTCAGAGTAATGGCGGGGTAGGAAGCGATACCGATAAATCTCCCCCAAAACTCAACAAGATCTTCAACCAGAAACAGAAAAACCTATACTTGGAGCCTCCAGATGCTTCGCAATACACCCAAAGGTATGGTCGAGTGATAAATTGGCTAAATATATAACCAAACCCCGAAGGAAATAGGGAGCAAGAAATGCTCCGCCTTCCTCACTAACCTAAACAGGGCGGCTTTCTCTGGTAACTGTGAATATAGAAACTGAGGCGGGCAAAGGGGGTGAATAGATCCAGGCCGTGGCACAAATGGCCGAACCAGGCTGTGGCACGGAGATCCAAGCCGAGGAAAAACTGATCCTGTGGCAACCCGGGCAATACAAGCTAACACTCGCGCCAATACCAAACAAAGAAAGACAAGCGGGGCGGCCATTTTACCCAGTCTCCTGGTTGGCGTGTGCGCAGTTAGGGGGCGAGAGATTTCTTCCTAGGACCGGGAGTGGGTGCCCATGTTACCCCACGGAGAGGCAGGGTCAGAGGCCTTTCTGTGGGCCGAGGGCAGAGTCTCTGGGCAGCCCCAGCGCCCTGGGAAAGCCACGCACGGGAGGGAGTGAGAACTAATTCCAACGGTGAAGATTTTCCGTGCTGGAGGGGGTTTCACTCAGAGGGAAACGCGGCCGGCCTCATATCCTGGTTTGCGCGCACAGATAGTGAATGAGATATTCCTCCGAGTGCCTCGGCAGTGCGCACCCGTGTTATCGCACAGAGGGGCAGAGTCAGGGGCCTTTGTGTGGGCCAAAGCGGAATCTCGGGCCGCCCCAGCGCCTTGCAAAAGCTGCGCACAGGGAAGGAACAAGACTCAATTCCAACGCTGCAACTTTTCACTGCGGTTGGGGGTTTCACTCAGAGCGTGAGACTGCTGGACGGATATCCTGGTCTGCGTGCGCAGCCAGTGAGTGAGAGTTTCCTCCAAGCGCCCCAGAAGTGGGCGCCCGCCTGTGTTACCGGACAGAGTGGCAGACAGAGCCAGAGGTCTTTGAGTGGGCGGAAAGCCCGCCTGATTATGCTAGCAGCTCTGACTGACTGAGCCTTACCCAGAGCCCTGTACTGAGTGGAAATAGAGTGGGGAGTTGCCAGCTCTTTGAGCCTCTTACTATCCAGGCAGAGGCAGCAGCAACCCCATAGCTGGATTATCAGGCTACTAATTGAGGAAGGAAAGACTAGGAGAAAGGCTCCAGGAACACGGACTCTCTCACTGTCGGAGCGTATAAATGCTAATGAGCCTCGACTGCCAACGAGACTAAAGCACAATACATGACATTGCCATAGAGACTTATCAACTGCAAACCTCTACCTGAGCATGCCAAAGGGGCAGAACCCGGGGTACAGAGTCACTGACCAGGAAGAGGGAGAGAAAAGAAAAAGCAAGAAGATAACCTCTCAAAATCAAGAATAATCTGCAGACTTTATAACCTATCCCATTTTATTATATTTGTTCGTTTGTTTCTCTTATCTTCATTCTTGATACTTTTTTTCCTCCTCCAATTTGGCCGATTAACTCTCTGCCAGTCTTACTCTCTCCTCTCCTTGAACTACACTACCCATAAGTGTTACATCTCCCATTATCTTTTCTCTTCTCTTCCTTTCTCTCTATGAGGGTTGCACTCCAAAACCCTTAACTCTCTCTCTCTCTCTCTCTCCTTTCTTTTTTCTTCTTTTAATGGTTCCCTCTTTTTTTTTTCTCTTTCTCTCTTTCTTTTCTCCCTCTATATTAGTTTCTTCCTTTCTCCTTTACATCTCCTCTCATTCAAACCTCAATAACAAACAAATTATCTTATCTGGGACTCAAACTTATGTTTGTGGCATTTTGGGGGTTTTTTACTTCACCTTTGTAACTCACTAGCAGTGCTCCCATCCCTGGCTCTCCATTTTATCTAGTTCTTGTTCCACTAAATACAATAGTAATTTTTTAATTTGTTCCCCCATTTTTCTGTTTTCCTCTTATTCGTCTCATCATAACTCTTAGACAACCAACACCTAAAAGCAAGTCATTTTATTCTTGACCCAAATTTTTTCCTTATTTGCTTTTTGTGGGTCCATACGTTCTTTTTTTCTTTTTTTTTTTTTTCTCGTTTTTCTTTCTTTTTCTTTTTTTTTTTTTCTTTGCCCCTTTATTACTTTTCCCCAATTCAGGCCCTCCATTACAGGCATTGTTTGTTATAATTCACAGTTCACCACAAGATTTTCTCAAGAAAGAGGAGAGAGGAGAGGAGAGGAAAAAAGGAGGGGGGGGAATAATTTCCTTTTTTAAAAATTTTTATTTTATTTTATTTTTCTTTATTTCATTATTAATTTTTTTTAAAAAAAACAACTCTTTGATTTTTTATTTTTTTTATTATTTTTTTTAACTTTTTATTCTTTATTAAATCTCATTAATACTATCAACAAAACCACCCTCAGATGCCATTAAGAAAGAGAAAATCGAATATCATGGATACAAAAGAAAGAGAGGTAACACAGCTAGATGAGGAAAAAAATCTATGGAGAAAAAATTTAATATATTGGAAACCTTGGAGCTAAATGACAGAGAATTCAATATAGAAATCCTAAAAATCCTCTGAGATATACAAGAAAACACAGAAAGGCAGTTTAGGGAGCTCAGAAAACAACTCAATGAACACAAAGAATATATGTCCAAGGAAATTGAAACTATAAAAGCAAATCAAACAGAGATGAAAAACTCAATTCACGAGCTGAAAAACAAAGTAACAAGCTTAGCTAATAGAACAGGTCAGATAGAAGAGAGGATTAGTGAAATAGAAGACAAGCAACTTGAGGCACAACAGAGAGAAGAAGAAAGAGACTCAAAAATTAAAAAAAAATGAGATAGCCCTACAAGAATTATCTGACTCCATCAAAAAGAATAACATAAGAATAATAGGTATATCAGAGGGAGAAGAGAGAGAAAATGGAATGGAGAACATACTCAAACAAATAATAGATGAGAACTTCCCAAGCCTGTGGAAAGAACTAAAGCCTCAAGTTCAAGAAGCAAACGGAACTCCAAGTTTTCTTAACCCCAACAAACCTACTCCAAGGCATATCATAATGAAATTGACACAAACCAACAGCAAAGAAAAAATTCTCAAGGCAGCCAGGGAAAAGAAGAATACAACATATAAAGGAAGGCCCATTAGATTATCATCAGATTTCTCAGCAGAAACTCTACAAGCTAGAAGAGAGTGTACCCCAATATTTAAAGTCCTGAAAGAGAGGAACTTTTAGCCACGAATACTATACCCATCAAAGCTATCCTTCAAATATGAAGGAGAAATAAAAACATTCACAGATACAAAAAAGATGAGGGAATTTATCATCAGAAAACCCCCACTCCAGGAATTACTAAAGGGGGTTCTCCAATCAGATACAAAGAAAAAAAAAAAAACAGAGCCACAAGTAAAAGCTCCAAGAAGAACACAATAAAACCAAATTTAAACTGTGACAAAAACAAAAAGGAAGGGGGGGAGAGGATGAAGATTAACAGTAGCAAAGGACAATGGAGTGCAAAAGTACTCACAAAATAGTTCACTACAATAAACAGGGTAGGGAACCTTTTCATTACTCAAAGGTAACCACCATTGAAAAAACCACCACAGAAGCACATGAGATAAAAAAGATAGCAACAGAGGAAAGATGTATGGAATACAACCAAATAAAAACAAAAGATAGAAAACGAAAGAGAAGGATCAAACATGACACAAAACTAACAGAAAGCAAGATATAAAATGGCAATAGGGAACTCACAAGTATCAATAATTACACTAAATGTAAACGGATTAAACTCACTAATAAAAAGGCACAGAGTAGCAGAATGGATTAAAAAAGAAAATCCAACTGTATGCTGCCTACAGGAAACTCATCTAAGTAACAAGGATAAAAACAAATTCAAAGTGAAAGGCTGGAAAACAATACTCCAAGCAAATAACATCCAAAAAAAAGCAGGTGTAGCAATACTCATATCGGATAATGCTGACTACAAGACAGGAAAAGTACTCAGAGACAAAAATGGCCATTTCATAATGGCTAAGGGGACACTGAATCAAGAAGACATAACAATTCTTAATATATATGCACCAAACCAAGGAGCACCAAAATATATAAGGCAGCTACTTACTGATCTTAAAACAAAAACTGACAAAAACAGAATCATACTTGGAGACCTCAATACACCGCTGACGGCTCTAGATCGGTCATCCAAACAGAGAATCAACAAAGACATAGTGGCCTTAAACAAAACACTAGAGCACCTGGATATGATAGACATCTACAGGACATTTCATCCCAAAGTGACTGAGTATACATTTTTCTCCAGTGTACATGGATCATTCTCAAGAATTGACCATATGTTGGGCCACAAAAACAACATCAGCAAATTCAGAAAAATTGAAGTTGTACCAAGCATATTTTCTGATCATAAAGCCTTGAAACCCAACTGCAAAAAAGAGGGGAAAAATCCCACAAAAATGTGGAAACTAAACAACATACTTTTAAAAAATGAATGGGTCAAAGAAGAAATAAGTGCAGAGATCAAAAGATATATACAGACTAATGAAAATGACAATACGACATATCAGAATCTATGGGATGCAGCTAAAGCAGTGATAAGAGGGAAGTTCATATCACTTCAGGCATATATGAACAAACAAGAGAGAGCCCAAGTGAACCACTTATATTCCCACCTTAAGGAACTAGAAAAAGAAGAACAAAGACAACCCAAAACCAGTGGAAGAAAGGAGATAATAAAAATCAGAGCAGAAATAAATGAATTAGAGAACAGAAAAACTATAGAAAAAATTAATAGAACAAGGAGCTGGTTCTTTGAAAAGATCAACAAAATTGACAAACCCTTGGCAAGACTTACCAAGGAAAAAAGAGAAAGAACTCATATAAACAAAATCCAAAATGAAAGAGGAGAAATCACCACGGACACCGTAGATATACAAAGAATTATTGTAGAATACTATGAAAAACTTTATGCCACTAAATTCAAAAACCTAGAAGAAATGGATAAATTCCTAGAACAACACAACCTTCCTAGACTGAGTCAAGAAGAAGCAGAAAGCCTAAACAGACCTATCAGTAGAGAAGAAATAGAAAAAACCATTAAAAACCTCCCCAAAAATAAAAGTCCAGGTCTTGACGGCTATACAAGCAAATTTTATCAAACATTCAAAGAAGACTTGGTTCCTATTCTACTCAAAGTCTTCCAAAAAATTGAAGAAGAAGCAATACTTCCAAACACATTTTATGAGGCCAACATAACCCTCATACCAAAACCAGGCAAGGATGGCCCAAAAAAGAAAACTACAGACCAATATCTCTAATGAATACAGATGCTAAAATGCTAAACAAAATACTAGCAAATCGAATACAACAACATATTAAAAAAATAATACATCATGATCAAGTGGGATTCATCCCAGAATCTCAAGGATGGTTCAACATACGTAAAACGGTTAACATAATACACCATATCAACAAAACAAAGAACAAAAACCACATGATCTTATCAATAGACGCAGAAAAGGCTTTCGATAAAATACAACACAATTTTATGTTTAAGACTCTCAACAAAATGGGTATAGAAGGAAAATATCTCAACATGATAAAGGCCATATATGATAAACCATCAGCCAACATCATATTAAATGGCACAAAACTGAAGGTTTTCCCCCTTAAATCAGGAACAAGACAGGGTTGTCCACTCTCTCCACTCTTATTTAATGTGGTACTAGAGGTTCTAGCCAGAGCAATCAGACAAGACAAAGAAATAAAAGGCATCCATATCGGAAAAGAAGAAGTAAAGGTATCACTTTTTGCAGATGATATGATCCTATACATCGAAAACCCCAAAGAATCCACAAAAAGACTACTAGAAACAATAAGCCAATACAGTAAGGTCGCAGGATACAAAATTAACATACAGAAGTCAATAGCCTTTCTATATGCCAACAATGAAACAAATGAGAACGAACTCAAAAGAATAATCCCCTTCACGATTGCAACAAAAAAAATAAAATACTTAGGAATAAACATAACAAAGAATGTAAAGGACTTATATAATGAAAACTATAAACCATTGTTAAGGGAAATCGAAAAAGATATAATGAGATGGAAGAATATACCTTGTTCTTGGTTAGGAAGAATAAATATAATCAAGATGGCTATATTACCCAAAGCAATATACAAATTTAATGCAATTCCCATCAAACTTCCAATGATGTTTTTTAAAGAAATAGAGCAAAAAATCATCAGATTTATATGGAACTATAAAAAACCCCGAATAGCCAAAGCAATCCTAAAGAAAAAGAATGAAGCTGGGGGCATTACAATACCTGACTTCAAACTATATTATAGGGCCACGACAATCAAAACAGCATGGTATTGGCAGAAAAATAGACAATCAGACCAATGGAACAGAATAGAAAGTCCAGAAATATAACCACATATATATAGTCAAATAATTTTTGATAAAGGGGCCAACAACACACAATGGAGAAAAGAAAGCCTCTTCAATAAATGGTGTTGGGAAAACTGGAAAGCCACATGCAAAAGAATGAAACTGGACTACAGTCTCTCCCCCTGTACAAAAATTAACTCAAAATGGATCAAAGATCTAAACATAAGACCTGAAACAATTAAGTACATAGAAGAAGACATAGGTACTCAATTCATGGACCTGGGTTTTAAAGAGCATTTTATGAATTTGACTCCACAGGAAGAGAAGTGAAGGCAAAAATTAATGAATGGGACTACATCAGACTAAGAAGTTTTTGCTCAACAAGAGAAACTGATAACAAAATAAACAGAAAGCCAACTAAATGGGCAATGATATTTTCAAACAACAGCTCAGATAAGGGCCTAATATCCAAAATATACAAAGAACTCATAAAACTCAACAACAAACAAACAAACAATCCAATAAAAAAATGGGAAGAGGATATGAATAGACACTTCTCCCAGGAAGAAATACAAATGGCCAACAGATATATGAAAAGATGCTCATCTTCTTTAGCTATTAGAGAAATTCAAATCAAAATGGCAATGAGATACCACCTCACACCTGTTCGATTAGCTGTTATTAGCAAGACAGGTAATAGCAAATGTTGGAGAGGCTGTGGAGAAAAAGGAACCCTCATACACTGTTGGTGGGAATGTAAAGTAGTACAACCATTATGGAAGAAAGTATGGTGGTTCCTCAAAAAACTGAAAATAGAACTACCTTATGACCCAGCAATCCCTCTACTGGATATATATCCCAAAAACTCAGAAACGTTGATACGTAAAGTCACATGCAGCCCCATGTTTATTGCAGCATTGTTCTCAGTGGCCAGGACATGGAAACAACCAAAAAGCCCATCAATAGATGACTGGATAAAGAAGATGTGGCACATATACACTATGGAATACTACTCAGCCATAAGAAATGATGACATCGGAACATTTACAGCAAAATGGTGGGATCTTGATAACATGATACGAAGCGAAATAAGTAAATCAGAAAAAAACAGGAACTATTATTTTATACGTAGGTGGGACATAAAAGTGAAACTAAGAGACATTGATAAGAGTGTGGTGGTTACAGGGGGGAGGGGGGAATGGGAGAGGGAAAGGGGGTGGGGAGGGGCACAAAGAAAACAAGATAGAAGGTGACAGAGGACAATCTGACTTTGGGTGGTGGGTATGCAACATAATTGAATGACAAGATAACCTGGACTTGTTATCTTTGAATATATGTATCCTGATTTATTGATGTCACCCCATTAAAAAAATAAAATTATTAAAAAAAAAAAAGTCTTTGAGCAAAAACTAAAAGAGTTCATGTGTTTTAATCACAGGTGAAAAATGAATCTATTTTTAGGAATTAATACTGAGTCTATAGAATTGGAAGAAAAGAATACTAAGCAAAAAGCTAAAACTGGAACAGGGCTGATTAATAGTCTTTTGATGGCTCTACTAAATAAATATTGACACTTGGGTATCAGAGAACAGACATCAAATTTATAAATTTACAGCATTACAGAATCATTAAGTAGAAGAACAAATATTCCTCAGATGCCTCGTAGGGGTCATCAAACTTTTTATAAAAACCGCCCACTTTTGCAGTGCTGGTCAACCCGGTCCCTACCGTGCAACCAAACAGCGCTGCGATTGGCCCATCATGAAAGCTGGAACGCCCACTAATAGGCGGTAGGGACCAGGTCTACCAGCACTGCAAAAGTGGGCAGTTTTTATAAAAAGTTTGACGACCCCTTACTATGCATGTTTTTATAGTATTAAAAGTACTAGCTCATTCAATATATTATTGAATCATCATAATAATTCTTAATAATACTCATAAAAACTAAGCTCTGCATATACTAATGTTCCCAGATTACATATAGAATCTGAAAGAGTAATTTGAAGACAACTAATAAGTTGCAGAGGAGGGTCTTAAATCCAAATCTTTTGCCCTTTGGCTCAGTTTTCATCACAACAGTGGTTAAGCAATGCTTCTGTAAAGGGTCCTTCAAAAGTATGTGATGCATCCTGACAAGTGTGCACTTAAAAAGACTAAAATAAAGTTCTAGCTTTCAATTATTGAGGAAATTATCAAAAGAAAATCACCTCATTGCCAAGTTACTGGATAAAGGGTATACTATTGTATCTCATTGTTGTGCTCTGTGGACTATAAAATGATCATCCTTTAAATGGTGCACCTTTTACCATTTGTATTCACTGAGTGGTCTGGTGGAAGTGAGTTGAAATTTTCAGTTAAGTGTCCATTGTCTACTAGACAATTGTCTACTGAGATCAGATCTAATGGAATCGCTATAGCAGAAGTGGCAACCTCAGATAAGGTTGTTAGATAAAATACAGAATTCCAACTTAAATTGGAATCTATCCTTTTTTTATAAGTTCATTAAGATATAATTGATATATAAAAATAGTGTGTATATTTAATGTACACAATATGCCTTAGGATGCAAACTTCCACAATACATCACCATTATCAAGGTATACACACACATCAGTGCCCTCCAAAAGTTTCCTTGTATAATTTTGCTCTGTGTGTGTGTTAAGAACATTTAACATGACATCTACACTCTTAACATATTTTGAAGTACACATCATATTGTCAATTATATGTACTATATTGTACAGCAGACCTCTAGAAGTTACTCCTGTTATAACCGTAATTTTATACTCAATGAACAACTGTCCATATCCTCCTCCCCTACACCCTGACACCAACATTCTCCTTTCTGCTTCTATAACTTTGACTATTTTAGAGACATCATATAAGTGGAATCATGTAGTATTTACCCTTTATGAGTAATTTACTTTACTTTGCATAATGTCTTCTAGGTCTATCCATGTTATCACAAATGGAAGGATTTCCTTCTTTCTTAAGGCTAAATAATATTTCATTGTATGTATATGCTACATTTTCCTTATCCATTCATCTGTCAGTGGACTATCGGGTTGTCTTTATATCTTGGTTATTGCAAGTAATGCTGTAACAAATGTGAGAGCATAAATATTTCTTTAAGATCTTGATTTCAGCCTGACCAGGCAGTGGTGCAGTGGATAGAGCGTCAGACTAAGATGCAGAGGACCCAGGTTCGAGACCCCAAGGTCGTCAGCTTGAGTGTAGGCTCATCTGGTTTGAGCAAAGCTCACCAGCTTGGACCCAAGGTCGCTGGCTTGAGCAAGGGGTTACTCGGTCTGCTGAAGGCCTATGGTCAAGGCACATATGAGAAAGCAATCAATGAACACCTAAGGTGTCACAACAAAAAACTGATGATTGATGCTTCTCATCTCTCTGTGTTCCTGTCTGTCTGTCCCTGTCTATCCCTCTCTCTGACTCTCTCTCTCTGTCTCTGTAAAAAAAAATTTTTAAAAAGATCATGATTTTAATTCTTCTAGATATATACCCACATTGGGATGGGGGGGGGTGGTCATAAGGCAATTTTACTTTTAATTTTGAGGAACCTACATATTGTTTTCCATAGTGGCTGCACAATTTTACATTTTTAGCACAATATATAAGGGATCCATACTCTCCACATCTCACTAACACTTTACTTATCTTTTGGAGTTTTTTTAATAATAATCATCCTAACAGGTGTGAGGTGATAGCTCATTGTAGTTTGAATTTGTATTCTGATGACTAGTGACCTTGAGCAACTTTTCATGTACCTTTTGACCACTTTTATGTCTTGTTTGGAAAGATGTCTATTTAGGTCTTCTGCCCATTTTCAAATCTTTTCTCTTTGTTGTTAGGTTCTAGAAGACCCTTATATATTCTATACATTAACCACTTATCCAATTTATTTGAAATTCACATTTAACTGAGAGTACTATAATTTTAGTTGCCATCTGCCAACTCTAGTTTTCAACTATATTATTTTAAGCAACAAACTAACATTGGCCTGACCCGTGGTGGCTCAGTGGATAGAGTGATGACCTGGGATGATGAGTTCCCAGGTGTGAAACCTCAAATTTACTGGCTTAAGCTCAGGATCATCTGGCTTGAGCACAGGCTCACCAGCTTGAGCATGGGGTCACCAGCTTGAGTGTGGAATCATCAACACAATCCCATGGTTGCTGGCTTGAGCCCAAAGGTCACTGGCTTGAACCTCAAGGTTGCTGGCTTGATCAAGGGGTCACTGGCTCAGCTGAAGCTCCCCTATCAAGTCACACATGAAAAGAAATCAATGATCAACTAAAGTGATGCAACTATGTATTGATGCTTCTCATCTCTCCCTCTTTTTCTGTCTCTCTCTCTCTAAAAAAAAGGAAAAAAAGAAAAAAGAAACTACCATTGACTTTTTGATTGAAACATGCTTGTCTAAAGAAAAATAAAACTAAGTTTTCATAGTAAATAATGGAGATTAAAATAATATAATCTTTAATTGCTTTTTGGTTGACTATCTTCTACTACAGACCCAGGAAGAGATGTCTGAAAACTACTTCAAACTGTCTGTAGTTCTAATGGCTGATTTTGAAGATCTTGCTCTATATCTTCTGATTTAAAATGTAGCAAATTTAGTTTTATAAGGGAATTGAGAGTATGTGGTTTAAATTCAGACATTGGATGTCAAGATTCACTACATACTAGCTGTTAGAGCCATTTAATTTCATAAAGCCTTGGTTTCTTCTTTCATAATATGGAAATATAACAAAACCTGCCTCAAAGAGCTGTTGGGATATTAAATGAGTTAATCTATGTGGAGTTCCAAGAATAGATCCTGGCACATAGTAAGCAATATATAAAAGCTAGCTATGACACAGTAGTCATTCAAAATTATTCTGTGATTAACTTGTTTATTCAATAAGGAATAATCAGTTGACTGATTTCTATTTCTATGTTATAAGTACAGTACCACAAGGCATCAAGAAAACACTAATCACATGTCCTTTATTTTACATTCCCTGTTAAGTCATTTTACTCTCTCGCAATAACTATAGTTACAATAGTTTGAGGGTAGTTTAATCTCTCAGATTTAAATTTTATATCTCTTCACATTTCACAATATTAACCTTACATTCTTTCTCTGTATTTCTGTTTTGTATTCAGTGCCCTATCCTTACCATTTGTTTTGTTTTGTTTTTTAAACTATGAACTATTGTTTCCAGGACCCAAAACTGTTCTTCCCAAAGGTAAAAAGGAGTATAATTATGTAGTATAATGTAAGCAAAATTTCATACTAAACCCCCTGTAACAAGCAATATATGATGTCAAACAAGCCATGAGCAAATTTGAGTGTAACGAAGCTAAAATTTAAAATGTAATAAAGCTATTTAATTTAAAAAAAATAGCTGACACTATTCTGTCTCCTCTTCTAGAAAAACTTCAAGCAAAATGTCAACAACTGGGAAGTTTTTCATTTACCTTCTCCTAGCCTCTTACAGCCACGTCATGCTATGTCCCTCACTGTGCTGGTGTAGGTGGTAGGAGACTGGCAGTGTGTAGACAACCCTCAAAGCAGCCACTTATAAATAATATTAAGATAGCTACATTTCACAATTCTTGGGTAGAGTATCACTAAATAAAATAAGAAAGAAAACATTTAATCATATGTACCCTTTTATAGGTAGCAAAATCACAATCCTAGCATTTAATTTTGTTATTATGGCAAAAACAGAGGTAGCTCAGCCCACAGCATCTAAGTCCCACAAACAGGAATAAAATATTTTCTTTCCTTTTTTAAATAAAACCTTTATAGTTATTAATGCAAACAATTTATGGTCATGAAATCATTTTTAAATATTTGTCTACTCTACAGTGTGTCCGTAAAGTCATGGTACACTTTTGACCGGTCACAGGAAAGCAACAAAAGATGATAGAAATGTGAGATCTGCACCAAATAAAAGGAAAACTCTCCCAGTTTCATACCTATTCGGTGCAGTTTGATGTGGGCTCACACACAGATTTTTTAGGGCTCCTTAGGTACTTATCCCGTGTAGCCTCTACAGACTCGTCCCTGACTGATGGCCTACCAGAATGGGGTTTCTCCACCAAACTGCCGGTTTCCTTCAACTGCTTATCCCACCAAGTAATGCTATTCCTATGTGGTGGCACTTCATTATAAATGCGCCGATATTCGATATTCATGTTGCACTTTGGTCACGGATTCGAATATAGCCAGCCACAGAACACATTGAACTTTCCTCTGTACCGTCCACATCTCGACTGGCATGGCCATGGGCTGCTCCGCTGTATACACGGTGTTACATCATCATCTGCGCATGTGCACATGTTGCCACATCATCCTACAGAACCTGGGAGGGTTATCCTTTTATTTGGTGCAGATTTCACATTTCTATCATCTTTTGTTGCTTTCCTGTGACCAGTCAAAAGTGCACCATGACTTTACAGACACACTGTATTACCACTGGCACTAGTTAAGAACTTTTATTCTAGTGTATGTGTTCTCTTAGGTAATAAGGCCACAGAAGAAATACATATTCTCACTGTGGCTATAGTTACAGGTATGAGGAATTCTTCCCTCTGTAAAGTCAAACACTAAATAACAGCATGCAATAAGGAGAAAAACACACCTTTACCAATAAACCATTGCAACATGGATGACCTCCCATCAGGCGTCCCCAAACTACAGCCCACGGCCGCATGTGGCCCCCTGAGGCCATTTATCCACACACACCCCTGCCGCATTTCCAGAAGGGGCACCTCTTTCACTGGTGGTCAGTGAGAGGAGCACTGTATGTGGCAGCCCTCTAATGGTCTGAGGGACAGTAAACTGGCTCCCTGTATAAAAAGTTTGGGGACCCCTGAAGTGAACTGAAAGGCTAAAATATGAAGGCCTCCTCTCATATAACCTTGCCCCAAAAGGCACAAACATTAACACATTTCACCTTACCATCAAACCTTATAAAAGTAAATGTATTTTGAAAAAACAATGGCAACTACGTGTTGAAAGATATGCCATTGTATGTCCTCAAAAGAAACCAATAAAAAAAGGTTCAAGCAGAGGCTGTTTAATATAGTTCATTAAAGTCTGCCTGCACTTTGCTCTAAGAATAATAGTTTAAGCAAGTTTTTTGGACCATGTGTACCAGCATTAAACTCCAAACACTACAACTTCACAATGCATGATGAAGAACAGTGATCCTGAGACATTTGCATTTTTATAACTACATTTTACCCACACATCTTGTATGTATTCGATATGTGTACATACTTAACTATAATGAGCTCATTTTGATCAGAGTGGAACATTATCAGATTTTAATGAAGTGAAGTACTATAGCCAGCTTTCAGTTATAGCCAGCAACCGAGAACTCAACTGATTAAGAATCAAAGCAAGCCCTAGCCAGTTGCTTCAGTGGACAGAGCATTGGCCTGGCATATAGACATCCCTGGTTCAATCCCCAGTCAGGGCATACATGAGAAGTGATCTGCTTCTCTCCTTCTCTTCCCCCTCTTCTCTCTCTCTTCCTCTCCTGCAGCCAGTGGCTAGATTGGTTCAAGAGCATCTGTCCTGGGTGCTGAGGATAGCTCGGTTGATTCTACCATTGGTCCAGACTGGGTTGCCGGGTGAATCCCGGTACTGTGCATGTAGGAGTCTTGTCTCACTATCTCCTTTCCTCTAGTTAAAAAAAAAAAAAAATCAAACCAGCAACAACTGTGTGCTATAAAACTCAGTTTACAGTAAGCTCCGTCATATATTCTTTCAGCTTGTCCCTTTGCAACACTTCAGCTCCTTATTCAATCTCACTTTTTTAACCCTTTCTAATACCTGGTACTTCCAATCCTGAATAAAATCAATCACATAATACAGTCAAGTCCTCACTTAATGTAGTCGACAAGTTCCGTGACATCAAGCTAAATGACATAAAACAAAATCAGTTTTACCAAAGGCTAATTGATATAAACAAACAATTAGCTATGGCATCCCATCAATGTTATAAGGTGATGACCTTGAATGAGAAAATGTTATTTGAGAATCTGCTGTGTACAATAACTCTACTTTCTCTATGCCATCAACTGTTTCTTTCCACTGCTAACATTTTTGTTATGAATGAACTTGGCTTCCTTCATCACAGAGTAGGTATTTCCCAGAAGTAAACAATCATACTGCAAAGCAGCACTCAAGTGGTTAAATGTGCAATCTTAAAAAAAAAAATTCCAATGATGAAATTTATTAGATTGTAAAATTATGCCCCAAGGTGGTGATAGAAGCCTATTTTCTTTTTTTTTTTTTTTTTTTGCATTTTTCTGAAGCTGGAAACAGGGAGAGACAGTCAGACAGACTCCCGCATGCGCCCAACCGGGATCCACCCGGCACGCCCACCAGGGGCGACGCTCTGCCCACCAGGGGGTGATGCTCTGCCCATCCTTGGTGTCGCCATGTTGCGACCAGAGCCACTCTAGCGCCTGGGGCAGAGGCAAAGGAGCCATCCCCAGCGCCCGGGCCATCTTTGCTCCATTGGAGCCTTGGCTGCAGGAGGGGAAGAGAGAGACAGAGAGGAAGGCGCGGTGGAGGGGTGGAGAAGCAAATGGGCGCTTCTCCTGTGTGCCCTGGCCGGGAATCGAACCGGGGTCCTCCTCACGCTAGGCCGACGCTCTACCGCTGAGCCAACCGGCCAGGGCTGAAGCCTATTTTCTAAATCTATTTTAAAAAAAAATGCTCCAAAAACCTGAGTAGAGGAAAGCCCTACATTAAAGGAATAGGTAGGACTGGTTCACACTATAGCCATTGTCATTTCACATTTGCTGAAAAGCCATTAACCTTATTTCCTCCCAATTTATATACTCTTACTTCATTTTTCGTAACAAGATTTCAAGATGCATCAGATAGAATGTTACATAAAAACTGTGTTAGGTAACACCACAGTTTTGTGACAATTTAATAATCCCTGAGTTAACACTATTTCTTGCTTTGTATGATGGATATTATGGTGCTTTGCAAAGTTTTCTACAAATTAGACTTATTACCAAGTCATGTTAAAATAGGTAATAGTGTGAATGGATAAACACTATAATGTATAGATACAGTATGATATTATTCGGCCTTTAAAAGGAATGAAATTCTTATACATGTTACAACATGCTAAGTGGAATAGCTGGACACAAAAGTAAAAATATATATTATTCCACTTATATGAGATATTTAGAATAGGCAAATTCATAAAGACAGAAAAACAGAATGGAGGTTTCTAGGAACTGAGGAAAAAAAGAAATGAAGAGTTATTGTTTAATGAATATAGAACTTCTGTTTGGGGTGATGAAAAGTTCTAAGAGTGGATAGTGCTCACGACTGTACAATATTGTCAATGTACTTAATTCCACTGTAACAGTTAAAATGATAAATTTTATGTTATGTGTATTTTATCACAATAAAGTAAAGGAAAAAAGAAACATGGCAAGAGTCATAATGGTGAGTGCTCTGCTCATCAGCTGTCATATAACCTACATTTGTTTTCTTCTTGGAACTAAACAGTTTTTGAAATTACAATGATCTGCTTTTTTATTGTACCTCTCTCTCCCTATTAGACTACAAATTTTATAAGAACAAGAGCCTAGAACTTCTACTCCAATACTTTATCTCCAGCAGTTAGTATTTTTTTTGTTGCAGAATAAATATTAGTGGAATCAATGAATTAATAAATGGAAGAAATACTATATATGTCTTTAATTTTGAGTGCATAGTCGTCTACTTTTTCTGAGGTCTGATAACATTTAATGCTTCCATCCTTCATAGGCAGAAGAATACTTTCAACTATTATTTACCTTATATGTTAGTTCTGTCTCTGTAGCCAGAGTCCTTGCTCATTGAGAAACCAGATGCTATAGTTCTGCTTCTCCATAATATATCTTACCCTTGCATAGTGCCATATGGCATACTAAGAACTTTCACACTCATGATTACATTTGATACACATGTCTATGAATCTCTCAGACATAATCATGACCTTGCAAGGAGGGGAGACAAGCTCAGAGAAGTTAAATGACTAGTTCAAGGTCAAAGTTAGCAAATGGCAAATCCAGAACTAAGTATTCTAGCTACAGGTCCAAAATTCTTTCTATTAAAAGTTTGATAATGGCCCTGGCTGGTTGGCTCAGAGGTAGAGCGTCGGCCTGGCGTGCGGGGGACCCAGGTTTGATTCCCGACCAGGGCACATAGGAGAAACTCCCATTTGCTTCTCCACCCCCCCCCCCTCCTTCCTCGCTGTCTCTCTCTTCCCCTCCTGCAGCCAAGGCTCCAATGGAGCAAAGATGGCCCGGGTGCTGGGGATGGCTCCTTGGCCTCGGCCCCAGGCGCTAGAGTGGCTCTGGTCGCGGCAGAGCGACGCCCCGGAGGGGCAGAGCATCGCCCCCTGGTGGGCAGAGCGTCGCCCCTGGTGGGCGTGCCGGGTGGATCCCGGTTGGGCGCATGCGGGAGTCTGTCTGACTGTCTCTCCCCGTTTCCAGCTTCAGAAAAATACAAAAAAAAAAAAAAAAAAAAAAAAAAGTTTGATAATGAAAAAAGCAGTGTGAATGTCATATTTTCCATACTTTAAAATAGAACACTTAAAAACATTTCCTACTATATTTTCTTCTTGTCTTGTAATAAAAGATATCCTGACCATGGATTTTTCAGAAATGCTCAAAAAGAGGCAAATTATACATGTTTGAAAATAAATTTAGCTAACTATTGGCCCATACACTGCTAAAGGGAGGGAGAAAGAGAGAGAGAAAGAAGTTGTAGGAAGAGGAAGAGGAAGGAGAGAGGAAGAAGGAGAGAAAGACAGAGAGGAAGAGGAAGAGGGAGAGAAAGAGGGAGAGGAAGAGGAAGCGGGAGAAGAAACAGGGAGGAATGGAGGAAGCTACTATTAATAGTTGTTGAGAGGTCTCTGATGGAGCCAGTAGGATCAGACAGGTAAGTGAAAAGATGGTCAAATTTTATCCTCCAATTCATCACCAGAAAACATTCAGCTCAAGCCCACTGATGACACATATGTAGCATCCCATTTCTCTAAAAAGCCAGGAATTCAGAATCATATCTGAACTCTCTCGATTTTTCAATGTTCTCAATTAATCCCATTTTAAAGAACATTATGCATGCCAAATACAGCCTGTGCGCAGCCAGTGTGTGGCCTCTAATCTAAACCATCATTTTTCTGGGTAGGTTTTAGAAGAGATAGTACTTTCTAGTCATAAGCTGTATAAACTCTGACTTAGATCAGAAAAAGCAAAGCAGGAAGGGAGCATATAAAGACAAAAATGACCTTGAATGAATAAGTTATTTCCCTTGTATTTTTTATTTACTCTCATTGAAAATTATGCCTAGATTTACAGGGCTTTAAATGAGTGCTTTTATATCAAATATCTATGCTTTTATGACTATTTATGGTCCTTCCTTAGATTTGAAGATGATTAGTATACTAATGTAAATGAAAACTAACATTGCCTTCCATGGGAGAATCCAGAGGCTGAAAACAGAGTATTCATTCTTGCAGGGGCAAGATCTGATGCTAAACATTAGCAATGGTATTAATACATATAGATTGTAATGAGGAATGAAAGAAAGAAAAGAACCTACTAAAAAGCAAATGTCTTGAGCTAGAAGTAGCAATCACAGCATCTGCACTTGGGCAGCGGGTGGAAAACACTGGAGGGAAACAACAAAGCACAAGGTATAAAAATACCAAAGAAGTCAGTTGGTAAGAACAAAAATGACAGAGTACAAAAGGATATTGAGAAGACTGGTAAAAGTCTGAGGCTTTAAATAGCCTATGGTTCAGACAAGCTGGAAAATAAGTGGCCAAAAAAGAATATGAAGAATTAAATGATTGTACTGTTTCTCTCCTAATATAAGGCTCAAAGACCATTCAGAACTGCCTCAAATTCACTCTCTCACAGAACTCAGTAACGCTACTTCCTTGTGGTGCCATCAATCAGATGCAAAAGTGACTTCAATTTATCACATATACTTTGCAGTCTTAAAGAGGTAACTAACATGATTACTGAGTCAACATTCTATCCAATGTTTATATTCTTTACTGTCTATATGAAAACACAAAAAGAGTGCTGAATTTGCAGTTAAGAATATTTCAATTCAAGTCTTGTTCACCTGCTACTGCTTAGGTGGATGATTTTTAGCCATTTAATCACTGAGCTTCAGCGTTTTATTTATTTATTTTTTTTTTTTGTAGAATGAAAGTAATAAAATTCTTCTTAAATATCTCACAGGATTGTTGTGAAGATCAAGAGAGATAACCTCTATAATAATGACTCACAAGTTTTAACCCCAATAATATATTATTGAAAGAGTCAAAGGTTCATCATCCAATGAAACCTACAGTCTCACAGAGCATTCAACAAATAAAAATAAACATCTACTATTATTGTAAATACTAGTGATATAGCTATGAAAATGACAGGCAAGATCCTACATACATGGAGCCTACATTCTGATTAACATTGTAAATTCTTAAATTAAGTTTTGACAATAACATCGTAAACAAAATAATTCATCTTTCAGCCAAAAATTGATTTTAAGTAAGTTTATGATAATGTATTGCTTGTTCTTCATTAATTTCCATAAAGAAAAGAATATAATGGCATATCTTAATTAAATTCAGAAAGACACTTAGCCTGAAATCTCATAGTCAGTGTATTGCTTATTATACAATACATGTGTCACTGGTACATAGTAATTATTAAACATCACAAACACACTTGCTATCAGACTCTCTTAAGAAAAATGGTGCTGCTTACTCAAAGTTTGCCTAAGGGAGATACCATGGATTCATCCAAAATAGCTATTACTAGGTGCTTATTTTATGCAAGACCCTATGGTGAGCATTGTCTTACCAAGATCAGCAAGCCCCAGTTTCTTCCTTACTTCAAAGGCCTCATAAGAGAGAAACAGAAGTAACATTCATAAGATCATGTAAATCAGAGACTAATGCATGAGTATTAAAAGATTATAACAGTTTAGAGAAACAGATCAAACTTAGGGAGTTGAAGTACCTTCATAAAATTTTGACAGACTGGACAAAATGCCAAACCAGTAACCAAAAATTTGAGTTAGAAGCTAATCATATCTTTACCTAAGTCTGATTCTACGAACTAAAGAAAATTGTTTCAAGACGATTATCTATGAATGAAATAAAAAAATAAAACATTACCAACCCTCTGGCCTTCTCAAATCCTTTTGAAAAAAAAATTTCAGGATAGAATAAACTGATTTATCTAAATAGTATTTACTGCACAATTTTGGTAGTTGCATTAGATATAATATATAAAGCATACTCACCATTTTTAATTGATTTTAGAGAAGAAAGCAAGGGAAAGAGAAAGAGAAACATTGATTTGCTGTTCTGCTTATTTATGCGTTCATTGGTTGATTCCTTTGTGTGCCTTGACTGGGGATCAAATCTTGGTATATCAGGATGATGTTCTAACCAACTGAGCTGCCTGGCCAGGGACTTCACTACTTCTGACACTTAAGAACATCCTCAAAAAGTGTTAAGCCTGGGTCTGAAGTAGGAAATAATCAAACTAAACCTTGAACCATGGGTAAGATTTTAATAAGCAGAGATGATTTTTAAAAGGCATGCCAAATCAAAGGAACAGTTTAGGAGAGACATAAAAACTGGAACATGCAAGGAATGAAAAGCAAGCAGTCTCATCTGGCTTCATTCTAAACTATGGAATAAAGTAATAAGAGTTACATCTGAAACAATGTATTTCAAGAATGAGAAAACTGAGGCGCAGAGAGGTGAAGTGACTCATCCAATAGGTACACACCCTGAAGTCATAGCTTTAGGACCCATATCCAGGTCCTCTGATCACAACCTTCTTGTTCCTTCTACCATATCACCCTACAGCAATATCTGTGGACATGTTATGCACCAGATGAACAGCAGAGAAAGAGATCCTGGCTTTCACATTAGTTGCCATTTTGCACAAAGGAGAAGAGTGACAGAGCCAAGGCACAGGGAGGCATTGTGCCTTTATTCCTTGTACAAAAATCGTCAAGTTCACAGAACCCCTGACACCATCTGCTGACAACACATTGTACAAACATTGAATGCAAGTAAATAATAAAGTCAATTTTTAGTCTGCTTGGGAACATTATCCAATTTGAGAACTGTCAGGGAGCATGTGTCCTCCACTTAAGGTCACTTCTGCTGTTCACCTGATTCTTCATCATTCTTTTTTTTTTTTGTAAGGTATAAGGAATGAAAACTGACCACTATATTAAAATGTATTTAAGAAGGTAATTGTATGCTGGAAAACTACCTAAGGGTCCCCAATGGTAAATAGAAATAATTTTGGACTCTCTGCTATTTGGTCTTACAGGCATCACTCTTGTCTTCCATTCATGCCCGCAGTTTAATAACTGGTGTTCTGCCATGTCTAAACAGGCTAAATTCCCACCTTTCTCTGACAGTAGATAATAATATTGATATGAATGATTTTCCTCTCGTTTTAGAATTTATATTCCAGTGTAAGGTAGACAGTATGTCCAAGAATACTGTCTTCACTCTATCTCAAGAACCAATCAGCCTGACCAGGCGGTGGCGCAGTTGATAGAGCGTTGGACTGGGATGAGGAGGACCCAGGTTCGAGACCCCGAGGTCGCCAGCTTGAGCACAGGCTCATCTGGTTTGAGCAAAGCTCACCACCTTGGACCCAAGGTCGCTGGCTCAAGCAAAGGGTTACTCGGTCTGCTGTAGCCCCATGGTCAAGGCACATATGAGAAAGCAATCAATGAACAACTAAGGTGTCACAACGAAAAACTAATGATTGATGCTTCTCATCTCTCTCCGTTCTGTTCCTTCTGTCTGTCCCTATGTATCCCTCTCTCTGATTCTCTCTCTGTCTCTGTAAAGAGAAAAAATAAAAAAAGAACCAATCAGGAACTTTGTAAGTATAACTAATGGAATGTACATAAATCTGGAAATACCACAGTGATGACAAATAATTGGTTAACATGTGAAAGAGGATATCGTAAGGCCTCCCTCTGATAATGAGAAAGGCTCAGACCTCCTTCCAGTAATTAGGATCAGTCCTAGCAGCTGGAACATGAATTTTAAAGAGATCTGGCCAAGTACCTTGGGACTCATCACGTTTGTCAATCTGTCTCTCTCATGGCATCCCAGTTCTGGAAACTGAGCTTCTACCATTTTTCCCAGACCCGACTCCATTTGAGTCGCTGGGAAAGACTCTATTTGGCTCTTGCCTCCCACCTTCACCTCCTCCCCCCAACATACACACCTGGAATGCTGTCCCTGAAATTCAGCCCTAGACTTTACTACTTCCTGACAGTTGTCCCAGGCACTAATTGCTTATTTATATTTCTCTTGCTCTCGACAAAAATTATCTGGGCTATAGTGTTCTTGCCTTATTGCCTAGACACCATGACTCCCCTATCAGAATGGAAGCTCCCCTCAGGACCCAAGCCAGCCCTGATCACATCACCAGGCCCTCAGAATGGCAAGGTCAAGTTCTGGGTCCCAACTGTCCCTATCTGTGTCAACTTGCTGGTATTGATCATTTGACGCTTATAGTCTAATTTTTAAAATTTTTCATGAAAAAAAGATTAGTTCTTAACTTTTATTATTTTATCTTGTTAGCTCTTAAAGGCATCTAAAATATCAAATAATAAAAGAGTGTGGTTCACAAATTGGTATACATTATTCAGCTCTACTTATGGCCAATTTACTTGAGATTGACAGCATAGTTGCAATATTAAATAGCGGACACATATCTCAGGAGCCAGATTTCCCACATTCAAACTCTAGTTTTTGACTTTTACCAACTTTGGGCCATTGGACAAAATTAACAAGTGCCTCAACTTCTTCAAATATAAAGTGGGGGAAATGATTCCTTTTTCAACAGTTGTAATAATTACTAAATGTGTTGATACATATAACTTTTTAGAGGAGGACCTTACTCATAATGAATGCTCAACAATTAGATACAGGCTACCATATCTAACAAATACTTACAAGAGTCATAGAGAAGATAAAATAGAAAAATCAGTGCTGTGTTGAAATCAACTGCTGTTTAACACTTTCAAAAAGACTTCTTTGACTGTCCCCAGGACAAATTGAATTTATCTTCAATATACCAGTAACTGTTTAGCAGGGAGGTTTGGAGCTCTGGGTCTATCTGAACAGCTTACTACATGTGTGAAAGTACTTTATCTGTTAAATGCAGAAAATAGTGTGTCTTCTCTGAAAGTGTTTGCCTCATTATTAAATTAGTTAAGACATATAAAGCACTATAAAATGGTGCTTGACATATAGAAACCACTGAAGTGTTAGCTAATTTCTATTATTAGTGTAGCCCGTACACTAGAAAGATGAAATGATGAAACCAGATGTCCCTAAGGTATAGAACCAGGAGGAATTCGTGTTCCTGAAAAATGGCCAGTTTGTCATTAGTTCCGGTTCTAATCAGGACTTTTCCCACTGAAAGTAAATTTAAATCTTAATTGCAGCCTAAAAAACACACCGCATGAGAAAGATCACTCAGATCCGGAGGAAGCAATCATAACCACATCCTCTTAAAACAAAAGCAGGAAAAGCAAGGATAATAAATACATATAAGAACTCACATTGCCTGACCTGTGGTGGCGCAGTGGATAAAGCATCAACCTGGAAACGCTGAGGTTGCCGGTTCAAAACCCTGGGCTTGCCTGGTCAAGGCACATATGGGAGTTGATGCTTCCTGCTTCTCCCCCCTTCTCTCTCTCTCTCTTTCTCTCTCTCTCCCCTCTCTGTAATAAATAAATAAATAAATAAATAAATAAATAAATAAATAAATAACTCGCATTGTGCAAAGTTTTTGAGGGCTACAACTGTTCTTAGAAATTCAATGAGAGACTGCACTTTAAAATATCAAGTGGATAAAAAGACTCTTAGAATAAAAATTAGGGGCACCAAGCAAGAATGCAGCAATCTGAAATACATTGGTATGAGACAAAAATAGTAAAGACACAAAAAAGGATCAAAAGTGGACCAAAGTGTAGATATTACCAGATTTTTAGTGACTAGGTCCAAGTTCTACTCTATACTATTTGTAATTGTATATGAAGATGTCTTAGTCATATAATAAAATTTAGAGTATTTTTTTAAAAGACATTTATTCAGTGTCATGATCAAAGTACTACATTTAGCAATCTACTACATGAATGCAAAAAAGTCCACATTAAAACCCTTTGTTGGGATGCTGAATGGAAACTAAAATAACCTGTTATACAATTAGTCACAAATACAATCCTCAAGTGTTTTGCCAGTTCACAGGAGTATTGTCTAAAACATGCCTTCTCTGTAGCAGCTAGGCCGTATCACCGCTGTGCTCAGAGGAGTCACAAATCTGTTGTAACCTGTAGCATCCCTGTCACTTCTCTGGCTCTCCTCTCCAGCTAAGCCTTGTTTTCTGGCAGTAATTAAAACCTCCTGCCACTGCTTCCTGCCTGATGCTGCCAAGTAAACCTCGTTCAAGTCTTTCCTTCTGCAGTTGTTGTGTCTAAGTCGGTCTCCCAAAGAGCCCAAACAGCTGAAGAAGCATTTTACTAGAGGCTTGAGTTTTAAAACAACTGATGAGAAACTGAGGGGCCATTCTGAGCAATAAGGAACACTCACAGACTGTGTGGTAATGAGAGATCCAAACACCAAGCCCTCCAGAGGCTTTGGATTTGTCACGTGTGCCACTGTGGAGGAGGTGGATGCAGCAATGAGTGCAAGGCCACACACAGTGGATGCAAGAGGTGTGGAACCAAAGAGGGCTGTCTCCAGAGAGACCTGGTGCCCCTTAACTGTGAAAAAGGTTTTTGTCGGTGGTATTAAAGAAGACATTGAAGGACATCACCGAAGAGATTATTTTGAACAGTATGGGAAAATGAAAGAGCTTGAAATCATGATTGACTGAGGCAATGGCAAAAAGAGATGCTTTGCTTTTGTAACCTTTGATGCCCATGACTTTATAGAAGAGACTGTCATTCAGAAATCTCATCCTGTGAATGGGTGCAACTGTGAAGTAAGAAAAGCCCTACCTAAGCAAGAGATGGCTAGTGCCTCAACCAGCCAAAGAGGTCAAAGTGGTTCTGGAAACTTCTGAGGTGGTCATGGAGGTAGTTTTGGTGGGAATGACAACTTTGGTCATATAGGAAACTTCAGTGATCAAGGTGACTTTGGGGAAACTGCAGTGATGATGGATATGATTTCAGTGGGCATGACTATAATGGATTTGGTAATAATGATGGAAGCAATTTGAGAGATAGAGGAAGCTACAATGATTATAACAATTACAACACTTGATCTTCAAACTTTGTACTCATGAAAGGAGACTCTCTGGGGACAGAAGCTCTGGCCCCGACAATAGAGTATACCATATTTCCCCACATATAACACTTACCTTTTTTTGAAAACTTTGGGTTCTAAAAACTAGGTGCATCTTAAACAGTGGTTATAGATCTTTTTACTTGCATTTTCTGCTTTTTCACACTTGTTTTTGCACTCATTATTGAAGACAGTGATTTGTCATCAGACACAGATGACGACTAGCTAATGAACGGGAGTTTTGACAGTGATGAGGAGTTGTATGAATTTTATGATGAATAAAACTTGAGTTCAATAAATGTATGTAATACATTTTGTTTTCAAATTTCGGGTTCCAAAATTAAGATGCGTCTTATACATGGGAGCATACACAGTGTTTCTTATTTCAAATAGAGGTTCAGTTATTTTCAACCACAGCTCTCTGATCCGCCTCCTCACCAGTAGAGGTTAAACTCCCCTGCGGTCAGAGAAGGCTGTACAGCAGATCAGGTTTGACTACTAACTACCTGTGTTACCTTGGCAAAGTTATCTCATCTCACTCTCCAGTTGTCTCCTTGTCTGCAAAGTGGAGCTAATGCTGGAGTCCACCTAACAGGACTAGCATGATTATTAAGTTAGCTACCACAAAGGAAACACTTAGGATGGGGCACAACTTATAAAAAACACATGCATTCTGTCTTCCCATAAGGTATCAAGTTAAAGGATGTCACCATTTATTGTTTATGACTATCTTGACTAACTGGACCTCACTGACTATTCTGATCAATATCCTGGGGACCAATGCGGGCAAAAGCAAGTAAAAAACACTTTAACATGTTGTGTTCTGCCTTGTTCACCAGACTCAGCCTCTGCAACTAGGCTTAACAAGATTCATTTTCTCTGGATTTATTTCACATTCCAATCTGGGTTACTAGGAATGAGCTACTTGAGAGCATGAACAGTTCCTGTGATCTCTGCTGTACTTTACACTTAACATTGTGCCAGGCACAGACCAACATCTCAAAAAATAAATGATGAAAAATTAACAAATTAGTATCAAACAAGAAAAAGATTATTTCACATCCAGACCTATTTGCTAAAGTCAGCAAGCTTTTAAACTTGTTAACAAAACAAAATTATCATTTTATCATTAAATTTATCATTTAATGTTCTTTTTTAATGGTTTACAACTAAAAGCAGTAGCACTGCTTCTTAAAGTGAATTGTGTGAGCTGTTGGAAATAATAGAAATTTTTAACAGAATATTACCACCACTTCATTCCATCTCTTAAAGACTTTTAAAAATTTTTTGTCTGCCCTATATATTCTGAGAAGCTTATGTGCTTGCTCTCTATGCATTGCACTGCCTAAACATAGAAAAATTATCTGCTTCCCCATCAACCACTGATTTTTTCCATTACCAGATGAGAGGTTCTAAAGGCATCCCTAACTAGGATAAATCGCTCCATTTCTTTTACTCTATTAAAGTAGATGTTTTATGTTCCACTGTCCCAAAATCCAAGATGAATGCCAGAAATAGCCGGTGAGTTGAAGACTCTCACTTTAAAATGGCACCACAATTTATCCTATTTCTTACTGTACCATGAGCATTATATTATTCATTAGAAGGACTTGTTTTTTAAGCAGCTATTACACAGCTTTTGCTGAGCATCGCCTTCCCAGTAGTACAAGGTGGTGATTTTGAGGGATGTCTTCTAGAGATAGGTCACTTTGTGGAATTCCCACCTACGTGACCTCAGTATGTTTGCATAAATATAAATTTGCTCTGAGATATTCCTGTCATGTTTGCTCAGTGACCAAGTAATGTGCCACTCTCGTTACTCCAGGTACAAGGGAGCTTGTGGAAAATCAATCTTCTTCCTGCTTCATACATCACAGTTTCCCCCAGACATCAGCACCTTCTGACTCCAAAATACAGCTGTGAGATAAAGACACAAGTCTGGTTCAGCAACTGTGTTGCCCAAAGGGACTAATGAACATTACACCTCACTGGGAAACCCCATCTCAGGGCAGAAGAAATGTCGACATACACAGCAAAGATGCTGTTTCCAGCTAAGCATTTCCTATACCAGAGGGAGGGAGGTCTTAATAGTGGAACAAACAAGTAGCTACAGAGGGTTTAGCACAGTGTTTCAGAAATATTAATCTACCATCTTTTCAGGTCACAAGTATTTTCTCCACCTCTTGACAGGCTGAAATTTGACTTTGAAGGACAGTCCCCTGCAGGATTCTGACTGGCAATAATACATCAGGCTTCTCCTCGGGGACAGAGCCGGCTCATACCAGCAGATGAAACCATTTCAGTGTTTTCGATCGTGCTGATTGCTTTTATACCACCAATACTTCCAACTCAACATCACAACATATGTGCCAGTAGGAAAAAAAAAGCAGTGGAAATATTTTCATCCTATGACTGTTTTCAAAATAGAGGAAATATAATATGCTGGGATGTTCATGACACATTATAGTTCAAATCTATTTTAGAAAACCACAAATTCAAATGTCAACATCAACAAATATTTCTTGAGTACCTACTATGTGTTCTATTCCTGGAGCTATAGCTAAAATAATCAACAAAAGAAACAAGGTGCTACTCCTCATTGAATTTATGTTCCAGAAGAGAAAGAAATAAATGAATACCTAAAACCACAACATGACATTTTTAAGTATGGATCAGTGAAGTTAAAAATACAAAACAGAGTTAAGTGATAGTGACAGAGGTTATAAAGCAACATGAGATAGAATAGTGAGGAAGATATTAGCCAAAGGAACAAACCATAAAAAATAAAAAGAGTGGAAAGCATGGTCTGAGAAAAAAATGAGGAAGAGGGAATAAAAATAGAGAGAGAAGGCAGAGAGGAAGTAGTATGGCTGGAGGAGGGAAGCAGGAGTCTGAAGAGTGGAATTAGCAAGACTCAGAAGAGAGAGGCCTTGTGGGCTGTAATCAGGAATTCGGGTTTATCCAAAGTACAGTGAGAACCATTGAAAGTGGTAGTCGAGGGAGCTGGGAAACACCAGGGCAAATGACGTGATCTGATTGACATTATTTAAAGGCCTCTTTTACAAGTGTCTTCATGTGGATAAAAGTTGTCTTTGTATAGATAAATAAACCATGGGCAGTAGAGGTAGTAGAAGCAGGGGCAACAGCAAGGCAGCTGGGTTATAGTCCAGGCGAGTTATAATGACTTCACCTAGGTGGTATCAGGAGAGATTTTAAAAAAAAATACACATACTTGTGATACTTGTGAATATATAAACCTTGGGATATGTCCAAAGATTTAATGAAAGAATGATAAAAAAGAACATTGATATCATTAGTAAGATGAAGAGGGGATAAAAATAAACAATTCTCATTTGGAAATATTAAGAGTGAGAAGGTGGATATCCAAGATATTACTTTAGAAGTTGAGAGCACAAAACTAGAGCTTAGTGACTGGTAAAAGCTTGGGCACACAGATAGTATTTAATATCAAAGTAACTAAATAAGCTTACCTTGCATAGGGTTACATATTAAATACAGGACACTAATTAAATTTGAATTTCAGATGCAATGAATAATTTTTAATATAAGTATGTCCTGAACATGCATGGAATATGGTTGTACTAAAATATATCCCAATGTATATGAGATGGATAGAAAGATAGATACATAGATAGATGTGTTTGTGTGTGTGTGCTATATGAAACATACCACTAAAAAGAAAAGATTATCTGAAATTCAAGTTTACTGGGTATCCTATATTTTTATTTGCTAAATATGGAAATCCTAAGTCAGGATGATATTGTAAACAGGAAAGACCAAGACCTGGTATAGTCCAAACTGTAGACATGAATCAGAGGCAGAAGGGTTTCGGAAGCATTTATAAGGAGCCTTAGAAGGGACCAATAAGGGGAGTGTAGTGTCAAAGGCACCAAAAAAAAAAAAAGTGTCCCAAAATTTACTAATAACTGGAAGAAATACTCAGCTGAATTCAACGTTTGTACTGCTGTTTAGGGCTGAATAGCAAGAGCTCAACAAGTAACCATGACATTTGGCATCCTGGAAGCAAGCCTTGCTGACCTTGAAAACAGCAGCTATAGTGAAAAACAAAAGGAACAGAGGACCCACTAGAGTGTAATAAAGAGATGAAAAGCTGGAGACAGTAAATAAAGACAATAGGGTGGTAGCTTAGGGAGTAGGCCACATACATACATACATACATACATGCAGGAAGATGTATGTATGCTGATGGGAATGATCGGGTAGAGAGAGAGAACAGCATGAGTCAGAAGTGAGGGGGAAAATGGGAGGACCAAATCCCCTAAGAGGAAATGAGATCCAAACCATGATGGATGGGTGGAATTTTGACAGTAGTGAAAACAATTCTTCCAGAAAGTTGATTGCAGATATGGGTGTGGTTTCTGTTTGTTTCAACTTTTATAAATGACTCCATTTATAAAGATTTAGACAAGAATATTTTATTCATAATAAAGTACTTTTCTACATTTTAGTTTGTTCAAAATTACCTCACTATTAAATACTCATATAAACATAATCAAAATAAGTTGCTTGTTTTAAGATGTTTTGATAGCTACATCAATTATTGTTAGATAGTCATTTAGGAAAAGAAAAGATGCATTCACTTCTACTTTCCCATTGTTGCCTTTATTTTTCAAGAATATGGAAAGTACAGAATAGCCTCTAAACTTTTATGACATCAAAATTGAAGTTTTTCTAATGGAAACCAGACATTCCTAAATAGCATTTCCCACAACGATGGCTCCATGCCATGCATCATGAAGTAGAGAAGTTCTTCTAATACAAAGTAATAGCAAATGCTGCCAGAGAAACAAAGTCCGTGGCTGAGGCAATCATTCTTTGGACCTTTGGACCTTTCTATGTGTTGCATTAATGTGGATATATGCACTGGATTGACTCCAAAACAAAAATCAAGTGTTCAGTGACACAGCTACCATGCAGCTCAGCAGCGAAGAAACAGTGTTGCATTTGGGGGAGCACAGAAAGAAACAGTAAAGAAATTTTTAAATAAATATGATAACTTTAGAACATTTCTCTAAGTATCAAATATTCTCAAGAACTTCCTGCTATCCCTAAAGCCACAAGTTAGTGACAAATATTTTAATTCCATTTAAAAACCCTAGTCCTTCTATAGTCTTTCACCCTACAAAGGATACACTCTCCCTTCTCCAGTCTACCCAATCACATACTCAAAAACTATAGCAGGTCTCACAAAAACCCAATGACACTCTAGGTTCTGCTGATATATTTTCCTTCCAGCTTTGAGATATAATTAATATATAATATTATGTAAATTTATGGTGTATAATGGGATGATTTATATATATATATATAAATGATTACCATAATAAAGTTAAAACATTCATCTCCTCATGTAATTAATTACCTTTGTATGTGTACATGCATGTATGCATGTGATGAGAATATTTAGGATTTACTCTCTTAGTCTCTTTCAAGCGTACAGTACAATGTTATTACCTATAGTCACTATTCTATATATTAGACATCCAACACTTACTCATAACTGGAAGTTTCTACCCTTTGACCCACATCTCCTGATTTTCCCCCACCCACCAATCCCTGGCAAACACCAATTCTTTGCTTCTATGAGTTTTGTTTATTGTGATTCCACATATAAGCGAGATCTTATAGTACTTGTCTTTCTGTACTTTATTTCACTTTAACATAATGCATTAAATGTTCAACCATGTTCTCAAAAAAGAAAGAATTACCTTTTTTATGGTTGAATAATATTTCCTTGTGTATATTTTATTGCATTCAATGGATCTTTATCCACTAGGTTGTTTCCATGTCTTGGCTATAGTAAATAACACTGCAATAAACTTAAAATCTGATACCTGGGATTTACCCAAAGGTTTTAAAGTGATTACAAACAGTGTAATAAAGAGAGAATTACAAAGGCCAATATCCCTAAAAATAACAGACGCTTTTTTTTTTAAATAACCTCAACAGTTCAGATCTTTGACAATTCACACCTATCAAAAATATTAGGGCAATTTCTTCATACAGAGAAATCCTTGGAGGCTGGAACCATGTTATTCTCAGCTTTGTGTCCCAGAAGTCCGCCACAGCACTGGCATATAGTAGGTACTTAATTTATATGTTTATTAGACGAAGGAACGTATGAAATAATGAAAGCATACATGTCCAAGTACTACAGTAGGAAGAGGAAGACAACCTGGTAATCTACTATATAATATATTACAAAACAGATTATTCAAATTCCTCACATTTGATTTTTTTATAGAAGTTATCTCTTCTCCACAAAGGATTTCTTCAGATAGCAGACGACAAATCTATGCAACAGTTAGAGAGAGGGAAGACAGAGGAAAGAGAGAATAATAGGAGGGAGGGGGAAAAGAGAAAGATCAAAAGGAGGGGAAAGAAAGAATACTATTATCAAATACTGATGAGTCAGCAGGGTCGTACCTAACAAGATGCTGGCACAGGAAGAACTTGAATACACTTCCTCCCACAGACACACCAAATGTACAACCATATATGAAATATTTTTACTGGGGAAAAAAAAAACCTGAAAACTAGCTGAACCGCTTCCTCCACAACAAGGAGTAAAAGAGTCACATCAAGATGGGTAGGAGAGGCAGAGATGTAATATTGCCTAAAACCCCACCCCCAGGGTGGTAACATACAATAGAGAGGGATCTCAGGTGTCTTCTACTTCTCCCTGAGTAGGGAAGGATTTGTTACCCCCTGTAGAAAAAGATATTCCTTGAGAATAGAATAGAAAAGAAAGCTAGTGTAGCTATATTTATGCCAGACAAAATAGAACTTAAGACTATAACAAAAGACAAAGAGCAAGACATAACAATAAAGGATACAGGCAAGAGGATATAACATTTGTAGCCAACATAGGTATATCAAAATATTAGCATACCTGAATAGAAAACGTGTCAGTATTACAATAATAATATAGGACTTTAATACCCCACACTTACATCAATGGATAGATCATCCAGTCAGAAAATTAATAAGGAAACGTTGACCTCAAATAAGACATTACATCAGTTAAACTTAATAGTTATATACATTTCATCCCAAAGTAGCAGAATACATTATTCTCAAGAACACAAAATTCAACATCCATTTATAAAAATTCTCAACAAAGTTAGTTTAGAGGGAACATACCTCACATAATAATAGCCATATATGACAAGCACAAAGCTAATATACTTAAAGTTGAAAAGTTGAACTCTTTTCCTCTAAAATCAGGAACAAGACAAGGATGTCACTCTTGCCACTTTTATTCAACATAGTTCTGGAAGTCCTAGCCAGAACTATTAGGCAGAAGTCCTAGCCAGAACTATTAGGCAGAAAGAAAATAAAAGACATCTAAGTCATAAAGGAAGAAGTAAAACTATTTCTGTTTGCAAAAGACATGATAATATATATAGAAAACCCTAAAGACTCCACCAAAAAAAATTAGAATAAAAGAATTATACCAAAGTTTCAGGATACAAAATCAAGAAATAAAAATCAATTGTGATGCCATAAACTAATAATAAACTATCAGAAACAGAAATAAGACGACAATTCTATTTTTAGTTTCATCAAAAAGAATAAAATATCTAGGAATAAATCTAACCAAGGAAATGAATGACCTGTACACTAAAAACTATAAGACACTAATGAAGAACTTGAAGACACAAATAAATGGAAAGATAATTCCATACTCATGGACTCAAAAAATTAATATTATTAAAATGTCCATACTACCCAAAGTGATGTACAGATTCAACACAATCTTTATCAAAATTTCATGGTATTTTTCACAGAAATAGAAAACACAATCCTAAAATTTTTATGGAACCACAAAATATACTGAACAGCCGTAGAATTCTAAGAAAGACAAACAAAACTGGAAGTATTATGCGCCCTAATTTCCAACTATATTACAAAGTTATAGTAATCAAAACAGTATGGTATTAGCAGAAAAACAGATATATAGGTCAATGAAACAGAAGGAATAAACCCACACATATATGGTAAGTTAATATATGGAAAAGGAGCCAAGAATATGCAATGGAGACAGAACAGTCTCTTCAATTGATTGTGTTGGAAAACTGGACAGCCACATACAAAAGAATGAAACTAAACTACTAACTTACATCATACAATTAACTGAAAAATGGATTAAATGCTTGAATAGAATACCTGAAACCATAAGGAGGTAAGAAGAAACCATAGGTGGTAAGCTTCTTGATATCAGCACTGGTACTGAATTTTTGGATCTGACTCCAAAAGCAAAGACAACAAAAGCAAAAATAAATAAGGGGGACTACAGAAAATTAAAATACTTATGTACAGCAAAGGAAACCTCAACAAAATAAAAAAGCAACCCACTAAATGGGAGAAAGTATTAGCAAACCCAATATCCAATAAGGAGATACTATTATACACACACATACACACTCAAACAACTCAATAGCAAAGAAACAAAAACAAAATACAAATAAACAATCTGATTTTAAAATGGGCAAAGGATCTAACTATACGTATTTTTTCCAAAAACTACAGGCAAATGGCCAACAGGCACATGAAAAAATGTTCAACCTTCCTTATTATCGGGAAAATGCAAATCAAAACCACAAGAAGGTATTATCTCACACCTGTCAAAACAGCTATTATCAAAAGGACAAGAAATAATGTATTAGCAAGAATATGGAGAAAAGGGAACCCTTGTACACCATTGGTGGGAATGTAAATTGGTACAGCCGCTCTGAAAAACAGTATGAGGTTCCTCAAAGAATTAAAAACCATATTATTCAACTATTCCATTCCTGGGTATTTATCTGAAGAAAACACAAATACTAATTAGAAGATATCTACACAACCCTATGTTCAGTGCAGCATTATTTGCAATAGCCAAGATATGGAAAAAGCCTAAAGTGTCCATTGATGGATGAATGAATAAGGAAAAATGGTACATATGTACAATTAAATACTACTCAGTCATAAAAAAGGAAATCTTACCATATACGACAAT
The DNA here is from genome assembly GCF_036850995.1 of Saccopteryx leptura. Taxonomy (NCBI): domain Eukaryota; kingdom Metazoa; phylum Chordata; class Mammalia; order Chiroptera; family Emballonuridae; genus Saccopteryx; species Saccopteryx leptura. The sequence continues at coordinate 173,246,909 of NC_089504.1, read as the reverse complement.
ATGGATGGATCTTGAGGGCATCATTCTAAGTGAAATAAGTCTGAATTCACTACGTGTGGAATCTTTTAGATAAATATTCAAAACAAAACATAGAAATAGAGAACATCTTGGTGGCTATAGAGGGGAAAGGAGTTGAGCAAAATCAGTGATGAGGGTCATTTGCATAGTGAGGGATTGTAACTAGACTCATGTGGTGAGCACTTTGTACCATACACAAATTTCTAATTATTATGTTGTACACCTAAAACTAATCTAGTGTGATATACCAATTTTACCTCAATAAGAAAAATTTTAAAGAAAGAATGCTACTGCCTGACCAGGCAGTGGTGCAATAAATAGAGCGTCAAACTGGGATGCAGAAAACCCAGGTTCAAAACCCCAAGGTCGCTGGCTTTTGAGCATGGGCTCATCTGGCTTGAGCACAGGCTCACCGGTTGAGCATGGGGTTGCTGGCTTGAGTGTGGGATCATAAACATGACCCCATGGTCGCTGGCTTGAGCCCAAAGGTTGCTGGCTTGAGCCCAAAGTCACTAGCTTGAGCAAGGGGTCACTCACTCTGCTGTGGCCCCTGGTCAAGGCACATATGAGAAAACAATCAATGAACAACTAAGGAGCTGCAACAAAGGAATGATGATTGTCATCTCTCTCCCTTCCTGTGCCAGTCCCTGTTTGTCCTTCTCTCTGTCTCTCTCTCTGTCACAGAGGGAGGGAGGGAGGGAGGGAGGGAGGAAGGAAGGAAGGAAGGAAGGAAGGAAGGAAGGAAGGAAGGAAGGAAGGAAGGAAGGAAGGAAGGAAGGAAGGAAAGAAACCTAGAATCTATGTTCATAAATAAGGCAAAAGGAACCAATTCTTTATTTTACTTTTCACTTCTTTCTTTTTATAGCAATTAAAGCCTTAAACTTTACCAAAGTTAAGTATAAAGTACACAGGAAAGTAATGACTCTGGGGTGGAGAGTTAATAAAATTCTGAAATGTAAAATATTAACAGTGGCAGTCAAAAGCACAAACTAAGCTAAGATCTAATTATATTATATTTCTATGAAAGTAAAAAACTTTATGAAATATTTAATATTCTACCAAACTCCATGTTTTTCATTTTCCCAGGGATTCCACAGACTTGCATACAATTATCTCTTCAGTTAAATACACAGCCCTTGACAAGTGCTTAGGGTCACACTCACATCATTGTTCCTGATCAGATGGGACTCCTTCAAATGCTGGAAGCTCTTCTCATGCTAATCTCTGTACTTTAGAGAGATTTAGGTTATCAGGTTTCAATCTGCTTGCTTTAATCAGTACTCCTGCACTATTTGCCTACACCTTACAGGTGAGCCGTTTGACAGATGATTTATTTATTTTTATCTTGCCAGCACTGCTAGAACTGAATGAAAGAATAAAGAAATAGGGCTCAGCATGCACCAAACCACGTCTCATCGCCAACCAAAATGGTAAATACGTGTTCTGATTTCTGTAAAACTCCAGTGACCAAGGTAAGCTTTCAAAGAGAGATGAACTTTTGGATTGCCTGACCTCTTTTTTTTTTTGCTTACCTTCAAGCTATTGTTAAAGTGAAGGATATTGCAAATGAAGGATAGAGTTACCTGAGAACACAGTAACATACATAGCATCTTATTCCTTTTGTCAGTAAAGATGATTGCAATAATAACTGATTCAATATTACCTTTCTATATTATTCAATACATATAAAGACAGGTAATGTATGTAAGGAAGCATAATAATAAAAGAGTTGTGAACCACTACCTATTAAACCCAGCACCAATTTAGGAAGCAAAACATTACCCCTCTCTTAAAGCTATCTATTTGTGCTCCTTCCCAGCTCTCTTCCTGTTTCTCTTCATCCACAAGTAATTGCTGACTTCCCTATTTAAAAAATAGTTTTACAAGATATCTTTAACCAATGTATCATTTCAATTGGCATGGTTGAGCTTTATAAATGTGTTGTTATATTATGTGTTATCTCCTACAACTTTGTCTTTCACTCAACATTATATTCCTTAGATATCATTGCATCCAACTGTAGTTCATTCATTTTCAAAGTTGTATAACCTGTTGTGTAATTTTAGCAAATAATGCTCATCCATTTTTTATCACTTGTCCTTTGGGTTATTTCTAGGTATTTTGCCACTGTAGGTAATACAACTAGAAATATTCTTATACATTTCTCTCAGTTTGTATAACACATACAAACAGAGTTTCTGAAGGATTTATATATAAGAAAGGAACTGTTGGTCATTTGGAAAACCAAACTATTTTCTAAAGTGGTGGTTCTAATTTATATTCCCATTAATAGCAGTGGGTGATTTTCCATTAGTCCCCATACTTGCCAACATCTAATATATATAGAAAGGCTTCTATATTTATGCCATTCTAACAGGCATCCATTCTTGGTCTTAATTTGCATTTGTCTTTTTTTTAATTGAGATATAATTGATATATAACATTATATTAGCCAATGCCTTTAACTTCATGACTTTCATTGATATCCATTCATTTCTGAACAATTAATAGATTTCCACCTAAACACCACTGTCATTCCTTTGTTTCCACAACTGAAGCACCAAGATCATCACATCAAGGTTTCCGATAACTTAGTGCTGGTAGTATTGAATTTTGAGTTGTGAATGTGATTATCAGTTTCTGGCCTACTTTATAACATATACATTAGGTTCTTTTAAGGAGCTGCTGGTCACTTTTTCATTATATTTGCAAAATATGTGCCTACATATGTCTCTTTGATATTTTTTTCCCAATAGAGCTTTGTAAATTTTCTAAATAGAATTATTCTAATGCTTCCAAACTTGTTTCCCAAGTTTTAACTCTTCAATTTTACTTTTTAAAATAATTTTGAATTCTATTTTCCTCCTTTGTAATTTAAAAATATTCTCTAAATTTTATTATCACTTGCTAACTGTGGCAAAACAAATATTATATATAGTACTCCTACAGTAGAAAAAGACACATAAAATGTGATTACAGTACAAAAACCTTGATTTTTTCTTTTCAGAAAGCCATTTGGAGAATGCGTATGTACTTGGTCTATGGAAAAAAATTTTCAGATAAGATAGAAATAAATAGAATGGGATTTAAAGTTGAATTGAAGAAATATGATTACAGTGCAAACACCTTGATTTTCTCAAAAGGCCACTTGAAAAAAGTACATGTATTTTGGCCTATAAAAATTGATTATTTTTCTTAGATAAGATCCAAATAAACAGAATGAGGTTTAAAGTTGAATTGAAGGCACCATGCTGAGGAACCCTTTCGGAGCTGTACACATTAGTCACCTTATGTCTCCCACAGCAAGGAGAGACGATTTTAAATTGTTAAACCATGTCAGTTAATGATGATGATTATATAGTCATACATCCTGCTACATATCTTCCATGTTATCATTTCTCAGAATGGCGTCAGTTTTTTAAAAGATTTTCACTAATAGGCAGCAATTTTTCCTTATTTACTGCACATGATTAAGAGAGCAACACACCTTCTATCAAATAAAGTTTAATGACTTTTACTGCACTTGTCTATGGCTGAGGATAGGGCTTCTAGCCTGCAGCCCTACCAGTGAAACCCTTCCTTTCATTGCAACCTATTGATTTAGCCATCGGGCATTAACATTAAAGAACCTGTGTTTTTCTGGTATGGTACTATAGGAATCCAATATCTTAGTAACCTATTAAATCTATACTGTCCACAGAATAATGCAATCTAAGAATTCTAGTCCAAACTATGGAACGTAGGAAATACACAGTAGTAGGAAAAAGCAGGTTTTAATTTCACCACCTCAGGAGTCAGTGGGGCTAACCCAAGCAAGTCACTGAAATTCAGGTTGTTTACTGATGTTCAAAGTTATAAGAATGTGTAAATAATGAAGGCTGGCAATTTGAGCATTTACAAGACTCTACCTAAGTGCACTATTCTATTGTGACATTCTTGTGAGTTAATAAGACTGTTGTAATAACCATAACTTGCATGTCTTTTCCCATAAAAACAACTGTAAACCTACTTTTGCCAACCCTGTATATTACTTCAGTATACACCTTTACTTTTAAAAAAATGACCAACTCTTACTACCTTTAAAATACTACATCAGCCTGGCCAGGTGGTGGCGCAGTGGATAGAGCGTCGGACTGGGATGCGGAAGGACCCAGGTTCGAGACCCCAAGGTCGCCAGCTTGAGCTCAGGCTCATCTGGCTTGAGCAAAGAGCTCACCAGCTTAGACCCAAGGTCGCTGGCACCAGCAGGGGGTTACTCGGTCTGCTGAAGGCCCGCGGTCAAGGCATGTGTGAGAAAGCAATCAATGAACAACTAAGAAGTCGCAACGCACAACGAGAAACTGATGATTGATGCTTCTCATCTCTCTCCGTTCCTGTCTGTCTGTCCCTGTCTATCTCTGCCTCTGTAAAAAAAAAAAAATACTACATTAATGCCATGACTACTTTCTAAATACTCATCCACTTCAAAGCTGGAAAACGCATCCCATCAATGCTCAGTTCAAATACAGCACAGAAACCACCTCTTGTGCTACAATAACTTCACTGTCCTCTTTCTTCTCAGCCTCCCTTCTCTCAGTAACACAAATATGACTGAGCACACCCTTCTTTTTGATACACTTTCTCTTCTGGGATGAGGAACTGAATGCTCTCACACTCTTGGTTCTCCTTCTACCTTTCTGGCCTGCCACTCTCAGGGGGCATTGCTGATTTTTGCCCATCTGGTTGACCCCTGATCAGTCGCTTCAGTGCCTCGGGGCTGTGTTGGAGCCTTCTGTTCACCATTTCTCCCAGATGTCTCTCCACTGTTAATTCACAAAATTTTCCTCCAACCCTGACATCTTACCTGAGCCAGACTTCTGTATTCAATTGAGAATTTAGCATCTTTAATTAGATGGATAACTGATATTGTTATAAAGTACCACACCCCAGATTCTGAAAGGCACTGTACCTCATTTTGAGTTCATGTAGAGATACCCAGTCCAGATGAATTCTGAAGAGTTTTATTAGAGGAGGAGATTTATTAAATATGCCAGCTGCATATGGCTGACAGCGGGCATCAGGCCCAAATCCTGCAGCCCCAAAAATAGTTCAGGGGCTGCTTATATACCCTTGTTCACACATGGGCTGGGGAGAGCATGACATCATGGTACTAGCTGGCAACTTTTGTTTAGGGGATACATAGAAACATTAAACCTTCAAGGTAACACAATCAAAGATGTTTACAAATCTTTCAAGGTTCATCTTCCCTCACCAGCCTAGAGGTATTTTACTCTCAAGATTTCAGGAAGGAGGAGGAACCACAATCAATGTAAGGTGGTATATAAATTCTGTCTCCCATTGAAAGAGAAGTTTCTAGGTTAACCTTTATTTTAGATTTAAAACTGAATGACCCATTGTTCTTGCAAGCCAGAAACTTTCTCCCCAACCATCTGATCCTGTCCCAAATTCACTGCACCACCATCAAGCCAAGCAAAGAATTCAGAAGTCACTTCTGATTTCTTCCTTTCACTGACCCCCATTTCTAAACTTTCAGCACATCCTGAGCTCAACATTTTAAATATATATTAAATGTATCCATTTTTTTCCATCTCCATTCTTGTCCAAGTCTGACCTTTACTATAATGACCTCCTGTTTGGTTCCTCTGCTTCCACTCTTCCACCATAGTATTTTTTTCCTATAAACATAGATAGCCATCATTTTCTTTTTTACATGCAAATCTTACCACTGCAACACTTAAAAGTTTTTAAAGTACAACCAATATACTATTATCAGAATTTTTAGTCTTGGAGAAATTCCTTGATTTGTGCCCTACTTTCTGGTTTTAAGAAACACTTAAAATCTCTAGTTTCTCTGTATGTCAACTCTTACAGGAGTCAAAAGTGCAATTGCACTCATGAAGTAAAAAATTTTACTTTTATTTTTACTTCTGTGGAACTTCAACAGCAAAAGCTTTTCTCTACAAAGTCGATTTTCATTTACTCTGTAAAGCCAGTATCCACAGCCACCATCACAGCCGCCTGGCCCATGCAGGTTTGCATTGGATTCGAATAGTTGGTAAAGAAACAACGGAGTCAAAAGCTGATGGGCCATCATCTTTAATCCTAGCTTGCACATGGTAGGCAAGTAAAAACACACACTGGGCTCCAAAACCCACTCATTCAGTGCTCACAAAGCTACTGACTTATCCAAGTTTTCTAGAATCAAAGGTTTCTAGCTCACCAGCCTTATTCACCTCTGTTCCCCATCTCCTTCCTTCTCCCTGCACAAACTCTGTACAAACTGGCTTTTCCTTTAGCACTCCGCCACCTTGGCTGCTTCTCTTGGCCTCCTCCACGTGTCCTTTCTCTGCTCTCTTCTCTCTAATGCTAATCACAGGAACCGAGAGAGCAAGCTCCCATTCTGCCCCCATTTTATAGCGTAGGAATCAAAACCTTTAATCCAATATACAAAACAGGAAAGTCTCTAATACAAAGTCACTTATCTGGGGATGATGGGATTGCACCACCCCACATCAAAAAGGATGGAAAGGGCTTAGTCCTAAAACCAAGCCCCAGGCTACAAGGATCCTGCCTGCCCACAGCCTGCCCCCAACACTCAATAATATCACCTGAGCAATGGGCCTCCATGTGGGCAACGCCACCTTTAACAAAGTGAGCATAATATATTTTATCTGCCCAACAACTCTCATTAAAATTATCTTCCTTTCAAACAATGCAATAATAATGATTTGGAAAAAAAATGCCTTGCTTTTTTCAAGTCCTATTTTTTTAGGATTCATCATCAGAAATAACTGAAGACTTCTGTACCTTCAAAGCCATGCTTTGGGTACCTTAAAAAACTGCCATCCATCTGTATCAACTATATTAATAATAAGGTAAGGAAAAATATAAATGTGGTCAGCATTAATACACTTGGGCAGTTATTGGTGATGATTTAAAGATATAACGCTCACAAAGAACCTCTTGCCTTTGCAGTAATTCATACCCAGTTGAAGGTAAACAATCTCCAAATAAAAGTGTAGACATTTAAATAAAAAATACTACAGAATTGTTTTTCCTGGTGGGACATACACACTCTACCACCCCCTCCAAAAAACTCAGGTATTTATGAGGCAGAGTAGAAAAGTGAGAGTATAGAGAAATTCAAGATATAAATTCAGACTTTGGCACTGACTCTTACTGGTTTGTACTTGAGTATATTACATCTTTCCTTTATCAAATATTCACTAAGCATTTACTCTGCCAGTGGCTGAACTCGGTGCTAGATCTAAACATAAGCCCTTGCAGTAGTTTAGAAGCTCTGTTTAGAGCCTTCATTTTCTCCTAGATAAAATGCAAATAATACTAATTCCATTGATGATCAACCAAGATAAAACAGACAACATATTTAGCATGAAACACTTTAATAAATAACATAGTGTTTATAATTTTCTTTTCTAAAATATTTTATTGGGGTAAAACTGCTTGACATAATTACAGTGGTACCTTGACACACAAGTTTTAATTAGTTTCATGGCCAAGTTTGTGACTCAGTTTGCTTGTGTGTCAAATTGAATTTCCCCAATTAAATTAATGAGAATGCAAAAAAATTAAAAATAAAATAAATTTAATTAATTAATTAATTAATTAATGTGAATGCCGTTAATTTATTCCAGCCCAAAAAAAACACACAAATTTTTTGTTTTATATGCTTTTAAATAAGAAAATGTACTTTATAAATAACAAATACATACATATATATGTATATATGTATATATATAATAAGAGAGAATGTAAAGAAATAAACTGGTTTATGAAGTATATTTACCTTCAAGGTCAAGCAAAGATGCTAGCAGATGGGGAGGAGACATTAGCATAACATGGCCCTCCCCAAGCAGGAAGGTAATTAGCAATTTCACAGACAGCTGCCCAGTGCCATTTTTAACAATGAAAGTGAGCAAACTCAGAACATATAAATTTTACAATCTCATTTGCCCAACAATCATCATTTTCTTCACTGACTTTTTGCTTTTTCACCACACTTTCCTCACTTTCACTTAGAGGCCATTTCAATAAAAACCTTTCCATGGAAGTTTGTTTCTTCCTCCCTTTCAGAATGTTCAGCAGACTATCTAGTGGAGGGTGGTAGATGCTCATGAGTCAAATATCCGCTCATGACTTAAAGCAGAAAATCCCGCAAGTGACTGCTCATCTCTCAAATTGGTCTTGATTTAAAGTGCTCGTGTGTCAAGGTACCACTGTATATAGTTTTCAGCTGCCCAGTTCTACAATACATCTCTCTACACCTTCTTATGTGTTTAATAATTTTCAAATAGACTACCCTAACCCAGGGACTACATGATTTCTTCTAGTGATTTATAGTTAACATTTGAAATGAAAATTTAGACTCATTCAATTCCATTGGCAAGAATCACATCATTGGCTTGAGCATAAAATGAAAGATAGAAGAAAAAAAAAACAGATTTACTTATAAATTTTCACGGTGCCTAAAGGTTTTATTATATGTTTCATTTGGTCTCAAAAAGTACAAAAATCTACAATGTTGATTATATTTAACAACCAAGAATTTTTTACTGTAATATCTTCAGCAGTTTGCCATTCAAATCAGATGCTAAAAAGTGATCAGAAGAAAGGGTGCATTCAGTACTCACTGAAGATTTAAGATTCTTTTTTTTTTTCTGGTTCTTCATTTCATAACAATTAATTGGTTTAATCCAGGAATATAGCCAAGAAGTATTATTGTTTCACTAAGAATTAATGTATCTAATTCATCAGCACATGATACTCCTTACATTATAACAGAACTACTTTATCTTAAAAAGGTAATCTCTTATCTTCTCATGGAGTAAGAAATTATTGTTCAAAAGCCTTTCATTATCAGGCCTTTTAATAAGATTGCTAATTAATTGCAATGACACAAGAAGTACCACAAACAAAAGAACAACAAATTGCCAGTTATTTTGAAACTACAGTTCAATAACCCAACATTACTAGTATCAAGATACTAATTTACTTATTAATTAGAATAACAATAATGATCCAAATGAAAGAAAATAAATATTTAACAAACCTCTCACAAGGTAGATGGTCTTGATATATTATCTCATCAACATTGAGGATAAAGCTTGATATTGTATGTAAGTGAATATGTAAAGTACAAAGTGCTAAATAAATGTGTACATTAGTATTATTAATAGTCTCAGTATCCTCAAACAAACCATTGCTATGTATACTAAAGATTACTGAGGTCTCCAGGAAAAAATGTCCTCATATCAAATTAGTACAAAATGAGATTTTAATTAGAAAATAAAAAAGGCTTCTTGCCCTCCTCAGTTATGAAAGGAAAGCATAATGCAAAATTCCTCTCTTCTATACAGGGGATAATAGTTATTTGAAAATTACCAAAAGGCACATGCTCATTTTGTTAAGACTGAACAAAATGCCTCTGAGATCTACCTATTGCAGCCAGGCACGCAGACACTATCTCACACACAGGCCCTGAAACTCTGTCTTTTCCAGTGCTTCATCTGAGTACACATGGAGAAAGCCTGAATTCAGGAATCATGTTGTTAACATGCATCTTGACTACTTCCACTCTCCCTTTTAACAAAGAAAGTATACTACCTGATTCAGAGTAACAACAGACATAAGTTGGTCCTTGATAGATTGTCAGGAAAAAGTATAACTACTCTGAAAATTGAATATTAACTTCAAAATGCAGCAAAGTCACCTATATTTGACCACATTGCAGAATATCTGTCTGCAGGCTATAAGGATGTCATAAACCCTACTACAAGAGTGTGGGTTGCAGGGACTCTGGAAAATACAAAGGATACAGATTTTGAAAGTGTCAACCCAGCAATATGTGGATACAAAATGTCCCAGAACTTCAAGGTTGTCAAGAAGCATAGGCGTAGACTGACCAGGTGGTGGCTCAGTGGATAGAACATCAGCCTGGGATGCTGAGGATCCAAGTTCAAAACCCAGAGTCACCAGCTTGAGCACAGGCTCATCCAGCTTGAGTGTGGTCTCACCAGCTTCAGTGTGCAATCATAGACATGACACCCTAGTCATGGCTTGAGCCCAAAGGTCGCTGGTGTGAAGCCCAAAGTCTCTAGCTTAAGCCCAAGGTTTCTGGCTTGATCAAGGGGTCACAAGCTAGGTTGTAGTCCCCCCCGCCTCACCTTGGTCAAGGTACATTTGAGAAAGCAATCAATGAAAAACTAAGGTGCCAGAACTATGAGTTGATACTTATCTCTCTCCTTTTCTGTCTGTCTGTCCCTGTCTGTTTCTCTCTCTCTCTATCTATCTATCTATCTATATATATTTTTCTCTCTCTCAAAATAATAGATAGATGATAGATACATAGATATAGATATAGATATATAGATAAAAGTAGCATAGGCACAGACACCAAAAATATTACACCAACTGATGAGCCATTTAATATCATTAAAGAACATGGACCTATTCAATGAAAATGTAGGAAAATCTCTTTATAGAGCAACATAAACACATTTTTGCCAATATCTGGGAATAAAGAAATAAACTAGATAATACCTCATGGTCTTTCTCAACCCCTATATTTCACTGTGTGGTCAGAATACTGCATTCCTTGCAAACATAAGCCAAACTGATATTAACTTTCCCCAAAGCCAGTTTATTCCCTAGCCTAGAGTATAATTTTTAATCCCAGAATGATCCAATGGTACAATTTTAGGAAGCTAGTTCTGCGTGAACAAGCCTACATGTCACTGTCAGTAAGGTACCAGAGATGACAGTTAGTAATCCCATGGACACAGTGAAGGATGTTCACAGATCAGCAAACCTGCAGAGAATGGCATCCAAGGCTTTGCACAGGGTAAGGAGTCAGTCACAAATTCATAAACTATAACAAGCACTTTGACCTTGAAGTCACAAATTTTCAAAGCTGTTTTCTTGTTCATAAAAATGGAAGTGAATTACCAAAGTATGAGAAAAATCACGCAATTTTAGAGCATCCTACTAATTCCTCAGGTTGCAAGGTGAAGTAAGGCACAGACACCCCACCCCCCATGGGTATCACAGACCATCAGGAAGATACTTTTCTGAGCATCAGAGGGGACATCTAGGTTAGAAATTCACATTTGAGAGTCACAGCAGTGGGTAGGGGGATGGTTAGGACTAAGAGACATGAAAAGATCAACCAGGAAAGAGTTTCTTGTCACCAGATGTAAAAAAGACAAATGCCTAGAAAAATGTCATATATAGGGGGAGCAAAGGAAAAGAGAAGTGCAAGGAGCGTGCAAGGGTTAAGAGAGTCATGTGAGAAGAAGTTAAGTAACACTGGCAAATGCAGCGAAGAGATTAGAAACTAATCACTAAATGTTTATACAATGGGGAAAGGGGAGAATTGAGAGTGGTCACACCGAATGGTTTCTAGTTTTCCATAAATTCAAAGGCACAGTAAACTGTGGAAAATCAAAATGGAAAATTTGAGTATGGTCTTGAAGAGAATGGTGAAAGTCGGGAATATTCACTGAGTGACTACTAATCTGCATAAAGAAATCTTAAGTAATTTACTTAAGAAAAAATTTTCTAGGCCACTGAAAGAAAAAAATGATATACTTACTGCCTACTAAATGTGTAAAGATGATATATTTATTCCACAAATAATTATGAAAGAACATCATGGGAAAGCACAAGGATACATAAGATAAATCTCTGATCTGGCATCAAAAATGTAACTGTGTAAATAATTTCCAATACAATGCAATACTGGGCCCCAAAAGTGTCACAAGAATTGTGTGTGTGTGTGTGTGTGTGTGCGTGTGTGTGTGTGTGCAGGTGCTCACATCTGTGTCCACGTTGGCGGGGGTGGGGGGTTGCTGGTTATGCTGCTCCATTAACACCCTTTTCTCTTTTGGTCCCTCAGGAGACAGGCATACACTAATAAAACGATTCATGGAATTGAGGGTACCAATCCACAGCTGGAAAAGAAACGTCCCACTATTTTATTCACTTGTATTATAACTTTAGAGTTAGGAACATAACTTACATGATGAACTAGACATGCTAGAAAGGGTTGCTCCCCCCGGACTTCCACCAAGTGAGCTGAAGACAATGGACAACTGAAGAAGCCGGGGCAGCTGAAAGGCTGCGACTCTGCCTGTCTCTCAACTCAATGGACCTTTCCCCCAGAGGCTTACTCCAACAGAAACATAATCAACAAACATCCTCACTGTAGGGATTGGGGGTACAGTGGCATAAATAATAGTCTCTTTACTCAAGGGGCTCTCAATGTCCTTGAAAAATAAAACATAACCATAAGAAACCTTAAATAAAAGACAGATTTTATAAGCTAGTCAAGACAGCTAGAGAGAAGCTGGCTCAGGGTTGTGCATAATTCTTGCCAAATTTAGGCTATAGACTGAAATATAAAAGAGGGAAATGAAAATGTATAGAGGAAATCAGACGAAAGAATGCATTTAAGGGAAATTTGTGGAAGAGACAGGAATTATGCTGGGTCTTAAAACTAGGCAAAGGTCAAGATTCCAGGCAGCATGGCAAAAAAAAGCCAGTCCCATCCTAACTAGTCCCCTTTGTGCCAATACTGCTGATAGACTCACCCTGCGCAGCTCTGCCCAGCTGTGTTTCAATAAAGCAGGTAACTCTCAGCCCTACCTCTGAGGATGGTTAGGACAGCTCTATTTCAGGGGGCATTTGTTTCAAAGATCCAATGTTTGATTATTTCTTTGTTTTCAGGACTTGCAAAAGTAATTTGCCTACAAGTTTCCTGCCTGGCTGAGAAGTTACATCACATATAGATGTTCACAAAGGTTGTTGTAAGGTCAGTGAATAGTGGGAAAGGTCAGACCCGCAAACTTTGGCTAGGACTGCCCACAACCAAGCATGCCAAAAGAAATTTCCCGGGAGCCCTTTGGAAAACAGCAACTGTCTGCCAGCCAGTGAGATTTCACCACGTCATATTAGCTCAACCACCTTAGGGACCCTTTAAATATCTCCCACACAGGTCACCACTAGCGACTTCCCTGGCCTCCATCTTTCCTCGGGGCCAGGGAACCTCGCTGGGCGGGTGAGATGCATGCTCTGTACTCAATAAAGCCTTTTGTTGCCTGACCAGGCGGTGGCACAGTGGATAGAGCGGTCGGACTGGGATGCGGAAGTACCCAGGTTCGAGACCCCGAGGTCACCAGCTTGAGCGCGGGCTCATCTAGTTTGAGCAAAAGCTCACCAGCTTGGACCCAAGGTCGCTGGCTCAAGCAAGGGGTTACTCAGTCTGCTGAAGGCCCACAGTCAAGGCACATGTGAGAAAGCAATCAATGAACAACTAAGGTGTCGCAACGCGCAACGAGAAACTGATGATTGATGCTTCTCATTTCTCTCCGTTCCTGTCTGTCTGTCCCTGTCTATCCCTCTCTCTGACTCTCTCTCTCTGTCTCTGTAAAAAACAAAAAACAAAACAACAAAAATAAAATAAAAAAATAAAGCCTTTTGCTATTCCACACTTTGTGGCTCCGGCCCCTTCCTTCCTTCTCGGCAGGGAAAAATACCTTACAGTTGCATTTATTGGTATCTTGTCCTCAGAATTTTCAGAAGAAAATAGGCATGTTTACTTTCTGTGATACTTTCTAAGCCATTCATTTAAGATTGGATTGGAAAGCTTCTTTGGATCTACACTTTTTACCTTAAAAAAAGAAAAAACAGAATACCATAGCAATCTACCATAATAAACACTGTTATAATCAGCAGCAGGAAGTTTTCTTCCCTCGATTCTCTACTCTGTATTCCTGCTTTCACCCCAGCTTTGGGCAGCATTTCAAAGAAAGAGGCATCAGAATTGGCACAATCCTCCAAAAACTCTAAACAATCAACAGCCCTATTGTGGATGAAAAAAAATAAATGATGTGGCCATAAACTAAACCTGACAAGCTCAAGTGAGCCTTGCAGACTCAGAGACCTAAAGCAACCACACAGGGTGGTCTGAAATTAAAACTTTCTAACTAAAAGCAGTTCATGGTGAGTAGTCCTGTACTAGGAAAGTATTTGTCTCTAAACAAGGGTCAATGCTTACTTTACTCAAGGCTTTCTTTTTGCATATACTATAACTTACCTGACAACCTCTTTGGAATGTAAGGGTCATCCTCTTTTCCTGCCCCCTCAGGGCAGACATCCCACCAGAGCAGGAACCAACAAACACCCTCATTGTTATAGTTATCAAATGACTCACTTACTGTTAACTGTCTTGATCCTGTTTTTGTAAAAGAAGTTTCAGCATGTACAGTTTTACTTTTTACCCAATCCCAGAGATTTCCCTCCCTTCGCCTTCTCCTGCCTCCCTAATCTATCACCAATCAATTTCCTGTAACCCCCTTACATCTTCTCCTATTTGACTCTGATGTATAAATACCTGGTGAAATCACCATTTTCTGGAGCACTTTCTCCATCCCTTGAGACTGCTTCCCAGCAATTGTGGACAGTTTGGCTCAAATAAACTCATAAAATTTTTACAGGTTGGAAAGTTGTTTTTGATAGATTTGTAAATTCCAAACTGCCCTCTTGATGTTCTGCTTATCTGTCAGATCTCACCCTTACTGGACTATCGCCCCTGAGACAAAGGTGTAAAGCCAGAGGCCAGGGCCAACAACACAGCAGCCCGGCCCATGCAGGTTCACATTGGATTCAGACAGTCGGTAAAGAAACAATGGAGCCAAAAACTGGTGGACCATAGTCTTTAATCCTAGCTTGCACCCGGCGGGCAAGTAAAAACATACACTGGGCTCCAAAACCCACTCACATTCAGTGCTCACAAAGCCACTGACTTATCCGAGTTTCCTACAATCAAAGGTTTCTAGCTCACCAGCCTTATTCTCCTCTGTTCCCCATCTCCTTCCTTATCCCAGATACAAACTCTACACAGACTGGCATCTCACTCAGCACTCCGCCATCTTGGCTGCTTCTCCTGGCCTACTCCACGTGGCCTCCTTCTGCTCTCTGCTCTGCTCTCTCCTGCTATCATCCCAGGAACCAAGAGCGCAAGCTCCCGCACCGTCGCCATTTTATAGTGCAGAAATCCAAACTCTTAATCCAATATACAAAACAGGGAAGTCTCAATACAAAGTCACTTCTCTGAGGCATGATTGGATTGTACCACCCCACATCAAAAAGGGTGGGAAAGGCTTAATCCCAAAACCAAGCCCCAGGCTACAAGGATTCTGCCTGCCTTTAGCCCACCCCCAACACACATCTCCTCGTGTCATCTTTAACAAAGTGAGCATAATACATTTTATCTGCCCAACACAAAGGAATTCCAAAAAGCTGAGAAGCTGCCCCAAGGAGGGGCTCCGGACACACCAGAACTTTTGATTCAAAACCCACATGCTCCAAGCCCCCAAGGAGGAGCATTCCGGACATACCAGGACTTTTGCCTCAGTATCCCCTCAGGCTCTCCCAAACACTATATAACTCGCCCCTAGTCTGTAACTGGGGCTCTTCTCCCCCAGGAGAAGTGCCCAGCAGGATTCCTTTCTTCCTTTCAATAAAGCCTGTTACTCTGGTCTTTCGGACTCCCATGGATTCCAACATTTGGTGCCGAAACCCGGGACAGGGTACTAACTGCCTGGACGATCCCTCTTTGCCGTCCAAACTTACAACCAGGGAAGCAATGGGCAGCAGCAGCTCTTCCCGGGCTTACTCCCTGATTCTGTTTGAACGTGTAATTGTGGGTTGATTGGCCGGCAGTCTAACCCTGTCTTGAACCCATGCTGAACCAGAAAGGTAAGGAGTTTCTCCCTTCCCCTTCCCTGGTTGGCCTCTAAATTTCTCTCTAAAAACACCCCTTTCTGGTCGGACAGTTTTCTCTGACACGCCTCACGTTTTGAGGGGTTTGACTTTCAGTCTCAGTGGACTGCATGGAAGACTAGGCGCCTAGCCAAACCTCTCCACTCTCTCGGACTTCTTGTCCTCGGACCTCTAACAGGGACGACTCCCCTACACGGAGACTCTCCTCTTGGGACAGTGAAAAAAGGTGGGGACGCCTCCTCTTGCTCACCTGTCTCCACTATGGGCTCTTCAGAGTCTAAACCTTCCGACCAGACACCTCTAGGATGTCTCATAAAAATCCTCACCAAACTCGGTCTCTCAGACCTCAAACTGAAGAAATTAATCTTCTTCTCTAACATGGCATGGCCTCAGTACAGACTACCAGGGGTCTCAAACTCGGGCCCACAGGCCGCATGCGGCCCGCCCACCAATTTTGTGCGGCCCGCAGACTGGCCCGCAGACTAATCCACGAAGTTTGATTAGTCTGCGGGCCGCACAAAATTGGTGGGCGGGCCGCAAGTTTGAGACCCCTGGACTAGACAATGACTCCCATTGGCCTGAAAACGGAACGTTCAATTACAATATCATAAGAGATCTTGACAATTTTGCCACCAGATGGGGAAGGCATCAGAAGTTCCTTACATGCAGGCTTTTCTTCTCCCTTCTCTCCTGTCCTTAATTTCTGTGCCTTCTGTTCTACACACAGGCCGTTTTTGGCCAAAGAAACCTCACCTAAAACCTCTGCTCCTAATCTTTCCTTCTCTGCGGACTCCCAAACTCTCTCCTTCTCCTGCCTGACCCCTGGGGCACCCCTCTCTCAGGGCACCCCTCTCTCGGGACCCCTCTCTAGTCTCTCAGCAAATCTTTTTTGCTGGAGTCTCTTCCCTCCAGAAAGCCCTTCCCTTCACTAAATTCTGTTTTCTCATTTCACCAGTCTCTCTTTCTCCTCCCCTGTTGGCCGGGGGCCTCTCCCTTCTCCACTGTGTTCTTCGTCCTCTCCCCCTTCCTTAGAAGCTGTGGCTCAGGCTGCATTGCCTGTCTCATCTCTGACCTCTCTTCCCTCCTTACAAACTGCAGTTCTGTCTGTCTCCTCTCTGACCCCTCCTCCTTCCTTACAAACTGTGACTGTGCCTCTTTCCTCCTCGTCCTCTCCCCTCTCCTCAGAGCTCTAAATCCTTTTGACTCCTCTGACCATGTGGCACCATACCAATACTTTAACCTCCTCCTCCTGCAGATTCTGACCCTCCTTCTTTCCATCCAGCTGCTCACACTGTCCATCCATCTGCCTTCTCTCTTCCTCCCCTCTATGCTGGCAACTCCCTGCCATCTCGAAAACCTTAAAAAAGCAGAATTGTATATTAAGCTATGTGAGTAAGTAATCTGTCTTGTCTCTTTGTCAGAAAATATCTCTAGTATAATTTGAATTGAAACAAGTAAAGTGCTCTCATTTAAATTTCTTAATTCATAATATGTGAAGTCTTTGTTTAATGTGTAACTGTGTCTGTTTCTAAGGCCTTAAACCAGTAATTGCCCACCTCTTAAACCAGGTTTACTCATTCCCACAGACTCTCCCTGCAATACCCCCATCCTTCCTGTTCGAAAACCTTCCTGTTTGAAAACCTTCAGGAGCTTATCACCTCGTACAAGCCTTATACCTAATCAATGAGACAGTAATTCCCCTCCATTCAGTAGTCCCTAATCTCTATAAGTTACTGTCACACATTTTCTCAAACACCACTCACTTCATGGTCCTAGACCTCAAGAATGCCTTCTTTTTACCATTCCTCTACACCCTGACTCTTGCTTTCTGTTTGCCTTTACCCAGACACTAATGCAGCCCAGCAATTTACATGGACTATTTTACCCCAGGGGATCAGAAACAGCCCACACCTGTTTTGGCAGGCACTAGCTCAGGATTTAGCAGCATGCAATCTCAAAACTAGTACTCTCTTACAATATGTAGATGATCTACTCCTCTGCAGCCCCTCCCTACCTGCCTCAAGGAGACATACCACCACCTTTCTTAACTTCCTCACTATGAAGTGATATCGTGTCTTCTCTGCTAAGGCTCAACTTTATTCTCAGCCCCTAGTCTATCTAGGCATCGCCTTAACCCCCACCACCTGAAGTCTCACTCTAGACTAGATCAAACTCAGACCCTCTACAGTCTCCAACCACCTACCACCACAGATCAAATCTTTTCTTTCCTCAGTCTAATAGGCTTCTTTAAACACTGAATTCCCAATTTTGCTCTTAGTCAAGCCCCTCAGTGAGATCTTCAGAGCATGGCTTTTAAGGTCTATAATGACCAAGGAAATAACAGAAAAGGCACATAAGGCCCAAAAGAAGTCAGGAAATACCAGCTTTTGGCTCCAGCGCCCTAAGGGGCTTCATAGAATTCCATCAGGGCCCTGCTCCAGAGTGGAAAGAAAGGTCATTGAACTGAAGCCTGCCAGGCTTCCCAGCCCCACCAGTGACACACCTCTGCTGTGGAAAGAGGGACACAAGAAAGTAAGCTGCCCCCTTGCTCCATGGAGGGAGGGTTCAGTCTCTTCTAGCCCTGCTCCAGCTACCTGTGACCTGACCTTGCCCAGCGTGCTGGGAATTGCCACTGAAGGCCCAAGGACATCATTCACTCATGAGCCTAAGGTATTTCTTCCAAGTAGCAGATAAGCTAATCTCATTTCTTGTAAACACAAGGGCCATCTACTATGCCTCACTTGAATACTTAAATTTTATTTATCCCTTGAAGATCTCTACTGTGGGTATTGACAGTCTGATTTTATTGCTTTATTTAATGTTTAGTATCTCCTTTGTTCCTCTTATCCAATGCCCCATGCCTATTATAGGCTGGGACCTGTTGCTAATTCCAGCTAGAAGCAGTGGTCACTAGGACTTAAACTCTAACTGCAAAGTGTAGAAATGTAACCACCCTTTCCCTAAGTACTTGCAGGATTTACAGGTCACTCAGCAAACTGTTCAAAGACTGTCCAAGAGGCACTTCCAGCATTACATCACCCAAGGACTGACTTTCACATGGACAGGTCCACACATCGTAATTCTGACAACTCACTCCCTCTGCACCTTTCAACCTACCTCACCAAATCAGGAACTTTCTACTCGTGTGGGACCAACAACTATCTGTGTCTCCATACTAATTAGACAAAAATCTGTACCCTAATCTATCTCACCCTAAACATCAACCTAATCCCACCCCATGAGCCTCTTCCAGTTCCTAATACACTATCCATCAATGTAAGGACCAAATGAGCTATACAGGTAATTTCTCTTCTTATTGCTTTAGAAATCTCTACAAAAGTAGATCTAGGGACAGGGGAACTAGCCACACTGCCCTGTCTTATTCTTATTTGCTCTCTCTCTCTCTCTCTCTCTCTCTCTCTGAAGGCCAGCGAATTCGTAAACATGGAATCAGTGGTTTCACACAAACTAGGTGTCTTGACTATAGCCTTTCATTAGTCCAATCACTCTCCTATTTACTTTTATAACTTTTAAACCCTGCCTCTTACATTTGTTCACTAGTTTCTTACAAAACTGCATGCAAACCTTCGTGAATCAGAAAATTGGAAAAATCTACCTAACCCTACACACCAACCCTGAAACCTGCCCTCGTGAAATAGAAAAATCTGAAACCCTATACCAGCAAACCTCCTAAATCCTATCTTTCAACCCCTACAGGTCCCCTAACCCTAACGCTCTCCCATATCCTTGAAGAACTAGGAGAGTGAATAACATTCACCTCTTAATTCTTTTGAGTCTTTTTACCCTTCACATAGTAAGAGCACAAGACCGCTGGGTCTTCTTGACTAAAGAAGAGCCTACAAATGGACATGAAACATTTCTTTTAGCTCAAGCTAACTGCTCTCTCCAGGGCTGCCAGGAAAAAAAAATATCTCTAACTTTACCATGGAAGAACTTTCACACACACACCCCTATACAACCCTCTTTATCTCTGCATTGATAATCTCCAAATATCTGCCTCTTTCTTTATTAAGTTCCTACAGGCCAGGATGAGAGAAATCTCTAGGATTACCTACAATCAAATGCTCCTACACTCCTTTTCCCCAATACCCCAAGGAGAACTTCATGAGGGAAATATCAAATAGGTAGAGATGACAGCAGGAAGAAGCCACCCCTCAACCCGAGAAGTTCCCTCCTGAATGTTCTCCAAACCCCCTTCCTTTTTAACCACACATATTCAATCCTTCTAAAAAACTTACACCAACAGGTTTCCTGTATCTTAAAATCTCCATATGTCCTCCCACTCGAGGGGAACCAGACCAGCACATCTCATGAGGCTCAACCAGGAGACCATGTATCACCATGTCACTCTGTTCATTTGGCGCTAGCAGCAAGCAACTAACAATTATTATCTCGCAAAATTTTTTTACTTCCTCACTCAGATTTTCAGAGACATCGCCTGGTTCAGACCCTACAGCATGGAAACTGGCGACCTCCTTAACTGGATGAGGGACTTGGCTTGGCAAGATTCCCTTCTTGAGTTCTCTCCAGAAGGAGAAATAATTTTCCAATTTTTCTCCTCTTTCTCCTCATCACCCCTCACCATATATTATAAAATTAATAACTGCCTTTCTTTTATATGTAACCACAGAGTTGAGAAATGATAGATTTGTAAATTCCAAACTGCCCTCTTGATGTTCTGCTTATCTGTCAGACCTCACCCTTACTGGACTATCACCCCTGAGACAAAGGAATTCCAAAAAGCTGAGAAGCCGCCCCAAGGAGGGGCTCCGGACACACCAGGACTTTTGATTCAACACCCACATGCTCCAAGCCCCCAAGGAGGAGCATTCCGGACATACCAGGACTTTTGCCTCAGTATCCCCTCAGGCTCTCCCAAACACTATATAACTCACCCCTAGTCTGTAACCGGTGCTCTTCTCCCCAGAAGAAGTGCCTGGCAGGGTTCCTTTCTTCCTTTCAATAAAGCCTGTTACTCTGGTCTTTCGGACCCCCATGGATTCCAACGTTTTGTGTTGACACTACCATTTCTCTTACATTCATTATTCCTAATCAAGCAAGGTGCATGTACAATCAAGCTAAACTGTGTTTAACTCTTTGCATATCTCAATTAATTCATGACATTTTGCACTCACATAGCACTTCAATTAGTTTGCTTTGGCTATTGTAAAGCCAGTATCCACAGCCACCATCACAGCTGCCTGGCCCATGCTGGTTCACATTGTATTCGGACAGATGGTAAAGAAACAACGGAACCAAGAACTGGTGGGCCATCATCTTTAATCCTAGCTTGCACATGGTGGGCAAGTAAAAACACACACTGGGCTCCAAAACCCACTCATTCAGTGCTCACAAAGCTACTGACTTATCCGAATTTCCTAGAATCAAAGGTTTCTAGCTCACCAGCCTTATTCACCTCTGTTCTCCATCTCCTTCCTTCTCCCTGCACAAACTCTGCACAAACTGGCTTTTCCTTCAGCACTCCGCCATTTTGACTGCTTCTCCTGGTCTCCTCCACATGGCCTTTCTCTCTCAGGAACCAAGACAGCAAGCTCCAGGTCTGCCCCACTTTATAGTGCAGAAATCAAAACCTTTAATCCAATATAAAAAATAGGGAAGTCTCTAATACAAAGTCACTTATCTGAAGCATAATGGAATTCCTCATGAGATTGCACCACCCCACATCAAAAAGGATGGGAAAGGCTTAGTCCTAAAACCAAGCCCCAGGCTATAAGGATCCTGCCTGCCCACAGCCTGGCCCCAACACACATTAATATCACCTGGGTGACGGCTTCCACGTGGGCAGTGCCATCTTTAACAAAGCGAGCATAATATATTTTATCTGCCCAACAGCTACCAAATTAAATCCCATTAGGAATTCACTGTCAGTTGTAGTGCAGGTACTGAAAAGCACCCCAATCTTCAGAAAGCCCACCCTTCTTACTCATGCAGTGATCAGGGTTGTCTGTCCGTCTTTGTTTCCTGGGGCAAAGCAAGAACAAAATCAGGGGTGGTGCCAGATGTGGAAAGCTCACACCAGGCCCAGAGAGTGAGCCACAAATAAAGGTAGGGGTAAAATCAGGATTGATTACAAAGTGTCTAAGTGAGAGATATAGAGAACTTGAGAAGTCAAACATCAAAATAACAGCCAGGAAACTACAAGCAAAGCTCTCAGAAGGAAGTGAGCAATCAAATTGCAAACAAATAGGACACTGAAAAGGACACAGTAAACCTCAAAGAAGCAGCAAACCAAATTCACCAGAAGCAAGGCCTCCTCATGTATTACAATCCATTCATTTCCAACTGCTCATGTTCATGGTTGCGGGTGGCTGGAGCCAATCACAGCTGTATTCCGGGACAACACCAAATTTTTATTGGATAATGCATAATGTACACGTGTCGCTGTATGGCTCTCATGGAATTACATTTTAAAATATGTGGCGTTCATGGCTCTCTCAGCCAAAAAGGGTCCTGACCCCTGTCATAAAGGGTAGTCAGAGAGCAGCAAAGCTGATATTAGAATTGTGTGTGGGTTACAGTCACTGGTAATGCAAAGGCCAGAAAAGGACCATAGGATTAAGTGACTGAGATAGGAAGCAGGACAACACTACTGGAGAAGGCAAGTTCAAGAAACTGAACTGCCGAGGCATTGGAAGCATTATGTACATACATACATACATATATATATATGTGTGTGTGTGTGTGTGTGTGTGTGTGTGTGTGTGTATGTGTGTGTGTGTGTATGTGTGTGTGTGTATATATATATATATGTATATATATACATATATATATATTAAAATTGCCATGAATTAAAACAGGAATAGAAATGTACAGTGGCAGCAGATAAAATCATCAAGAAATGTGGGAGAAGAATTTAAGGATCAGTTGATAAAAAACATTGAGAGGTAGAGGATCATAGTCAGTCTACCGATATGAGACTTGACACTGGGGTGTTTTCAGGGAGGGCAAAGGGAGAATAATCCAAAGTGGTAAAACTAGGAAGCCTTCCTTACTTCCAGCTGTGATGGTAGAAGGGCTATGGGATGAAAAAAGGGCACAACTTGAGATATCCATAAGGGAATGTCCCTGTGAATTCTTGTTTGAAGAATCCTGCTTCCCCTGTGAAGCAAGAGCCAGGATATTATTAGTACAAGATGTTCAGAGAAAAGGTTGAGAATATGGGGGTAGCGGTGCTTTTGATGAACCTTGAGGGGCCCAGTGGAAAAGTTTTGGAAGATGGGGATGGGTGAGAGGAGACAAAATAGGAGATACACAAACCTAATGGAAATGAGAATGTGGGAGGGGTCTGGACTCTGTCATGGAAAATAACTATAAAGCAATAAAGAGCAATGAATCCTGACCTAATGAGCTCAAAGCAGAATGTGATAGTGAGGCTGATGGTGTTTGGAAATAGCGGAAAAACAATCTAGGGTTCTCTCTTGAGCCTTCGGTGGATTCAAGGAGGTCTGGACCAACAGTGATTTTAACTCTCCTGTTGGTGGAATGCAGGCTCTCCCTTTAAAATTTAAAGTAAAAGTTAGTATATACAAAAATGTATCCTTTTTAAAAATTGAGGTGGTGATGGCAACAGTGAAAGGAATATGGGATTTGGAAATAGAAACTTGAAGTAAAATTGTAGATATAGTAATTTTTAATCAAACTTGCTTTTACAGATTTCATCACCAACTGCCCATTGACCATCATAGTCCTAAAGAGATTTACAGTTACACAAGCTGTCCTTTACACCCTTATTCAGTGTGTGTTATGCTTATCTCTAGAACAGTCTTTTGGAAGAGTAGCATCACGAATAATCATAATGATAAAGATAATCTCATTAAGTACATTTTGCAAGGGTTATGGTGTCAACAGGCCAGTGGAATTGGATGAGCAATTCAGTATCAAGAGCCAAGGCCTCTTACTGTGTGTAATTTATAAGTTAAACCTTATCATAGGTATGTATGTGTAGGAAAAAACATATCATGTATAAGGTTGAGTACAGCTTGCATTTTCAGGCATACACTGTGGAGGGGACACTGGGACCTATCACCTGTGGATGAGAGGATTGCTATATTTCCTTACACGTCAAAGTAGCTATAAAGAAATGTTCAGTGTGTTTTGCTCCTCGTGCCACCATCAGCGTAATCATTATCATAAATAGCTGTACTTTGCATAAGGAATTCTAGTTAAAGAGTATTATCACTTTATTCAATTTTAGGATAACTAGAAACTCTGATCCATTCCAAGTGTTGTCTTTTAGCTTTCAAGATTAATTCCTGCTATAAACACACCAAAAATTAATCCTTGTGCTGTATGCCTATTAGATTGAGAATTTTAGAATCCTTGGTTCATTTGATATGTAAAAGTACTTACTTAAATTTTAGATACAAATACTATAGTACTCCAATTTAAATCAATGTAATTAAGAGCACAATGCATGACCTTACATCATGGGAGCATGTCTGACTTCTGTGAAACTGGATACATTTTTTTTTTTACACAAAAACAATTTTTTTAATTAATTAATTTATTTATTTTTAACAGAGACAGAGAGAGAGTCAGAGAGAGGGATAGACAGGGACAGACAGACAGGAATGGAGAGATGAGAAGCATCAATCATTAGTTTTTCGTTGCGCATTGCAACACCTTAGTTGTTCAATGATTGCTTTCTCATATGTGCCTTGACCATGGGCCTTCAGCAGACCGAGTAACCCCTTGCTCGAGCCAGCAACCTTGGGTCCAAGTTGGTGAGCTTTTGCTCAAACCAGATGAGCCCACGTTCAAGCTGGCAACCTCAGGGTCTCGAACCTGGGTCCTCAGCATCCCAGTCTGATGCTCTATCCACTGCGCCACCGCCTGGACAGGCAAAAAACAATTTTTTAAGACCTTTATTAACAGGTGCTTGCAGTTTGTTGACTTTTTTGAAAAAAAATCAAGTTGTAAACTTTTATTACAAATTAAAAATGAGGTTCTTAAAAACTTCAACTTGACCAGGTATGAAACATTTTAAAAACCTTTAAAGGTGTATAGAGAAAAACCAAGCTTTTTCTTTTTTTAAGAAACATGTTTGTCTTTACCAAAAAGAGACATCTTTAGATAAAAATAATTAAAACCTCATGCTGCATAGATAATGCAGATAGTTCTAGTTATCTGGTCAACAGGCAAAAAGCAAGCACTTAAGGTCTTCAGCTCCAATCATTTGTTTATTTTTTATTGCTGGAATTTCATATTCATTTCATATTCTTGTTGGATGACTAAACTGGACAATGGTAGAGATGGTAAACCAACATTTACTCAGCCGCACCCTACTCAGCCTGGGGAGTGGATGAATTCTCAGCTGGTGGATTGGCTGCTTTGTCTCTTTGCCGTCCTGTGGCTTAGGGTTTTCTGGGTGTCCGCCCTAGGGTAATTGAAGTTATGGGTCACTGACCTTCTGGTGGCTGCTGACTGTGGGTCTCATCTTGATTGTCTGTATCTTCTTCATTGCCGTCCTCTCTAGACTGTCTTTGGCATGGAGGGCCACTGTGAAATAGTGGTCTATAGACCCAATATATATTTTGTCTCACTGGTCTACCTTGTTCTCCTGCACCCTGGTTTTCAGCACCCTCCATCACATCTCCCCGGCACAGGAGGGTTGACGCCCCTAGAGTCCCACATGTAGTAAGATGGGAACCATCACCTGCGGTAGGGCTGGTGCTACTGAACCCGGTTTGGGAACACTTTCTGATCCCTCATCCCCCCCCCCCCCACTATTCTGGTAGTTCTGCTGGTAATTGCATGGAGGATCCCTACAAGGTGGATAGTGTCTGTAATGGTTAAGATCTGCTGCATATTTTACTACCTTGCCCTGGAACTCCACCAAAGCCTGTAACATTTGCAGCCTCCGTACCCTTTGCTCCCTCAACAACATCAAACTCCACAGTCTCTCCATCTCCTACACTGCCAAGGCACTCCCTGGGGTTATTCTTCTTTATGGCAGTCTGGTGTACATATACATCTTTCTTGGTGTCATTCCTATCAATGAAACCATATCCGTTCCTTACACTGAACCATTTAACTGTTCCCCAAACTTTCCTTGCCATGACCTTCTTGTACTTGCCTGCAGGAGGCCCTGACGTGAGGCCGCTGGGCGCCACTCCCTGCGGCTCCGGGTGGTGTGGGGCTTGGTGTCTGCAGCACTGAGGGTGGGGGTGGGGTGGCACGCAGCTGCTGGGTCTCATCCTCGAATTTGAAAGTGGGTACCTTTTAATGCCTTTCTGTAACACATATATTATATGAATCTCATGAATGAGGAATATATGCTCCTACCATGTAATTTTCATCACAGCTTGCCAGTGGTCTTTTAAAATCACATGACATACAAAATCTTGGATCTGCTCTCTTTCTTCTAGTAGTCTCAAAAACTAAAGAGAAATAAGCTATTTTAAACTCCAAAATGGAAGGTCTTGTTTAACTCTAGCTGCATACGTCCTTGTGGTCACGATCATTTCATAATATTACAAGCTCTTTCATTTTAAAATGTGCAGTGGGCTTATATAGCAACTTTATCAGATTAATTACCTTTTTTGGGAAATCAGGAACACAAAAAAGTAATATACAGCAAGCCAATTTTTGTATCAAGTTTGCACCAGGAAAATTTCTATTGATAATCAAAATTCTGTATATAGGACTCTTGCCTGCCTCCAAAAATATTTGATGACAATTTGGCTTCACCAATGTTTTCATTCCTTGCAAATATTGTATCTAAGCATAAATTCCCTTCTTCACATCATATCTTTTTTTTTATGTCGGCTACATCAAATAACATTGTAAATTATTGACTCATTTCAAATTAAATTTTGTACCAGAAAATGAATACTCTTAGCAAAGTAGTAAAATAATTTGTATTATTGGTATACATACTGTAATTCCCCATGTATAAGACTCTCCCATATATATGATGCATCTTAATTTTAGGGCCCAAAATTTGGGGAAAAAAATGTATTACATAAAGTTATTGAACTCAGATTTTACTCATCATAAAATTCATACAACTCCTCATCACTATCAAAACTCCCATCCTCATCTGTGTCTGATGATGAATCAGTCTTCATATACTGCCTCGTCCTCAGTTCCATCTACGGCATTTGAAATGCCACAACCACTGTATAAGATGCACCCAGTTTTTAGAACCCAAATTTTTTGAAAAATGGTGCATTTTATACATGGGGGAATATGGTAAACAAAAAGCACCTAAATGGTATTGGAAAGGGCAGATGACAGTTTGTGGGCTTTCCTACTTGGAGAATGGTCTGAAGGTCCACCACACATGAAGTCCTCGGATCCCTTCACAGCAAAAGGCAAGGGGCTGTGACACACGTGATGCAGTTTATTTTCCTTTTCCAATTGGGTTCCAATTTTGAAAGGAAACTTTACGGTGGTGACCCATGAGTGGGAGTGGTAATTTCCCTTTCCGAGGCTGGGAAATGAAGTAGCTAGCAAGGTGAAAAGTGAAAAGCAGTTGGGGTCCTGGCTGGAGGCTCAATGGATAGAGTGTCGGCCTGGCACCACTTATTGAAGAGGCTTTCTTTTCTCCATTGTGTGTTTTGGGCTCTTCTGTCACAAGATGATTTGTCCATATATATGTGGTTTTATTTCTGGGCTCTCAATTCTGTTCCATTGGTCTGTTCTTCTGCCAATACCATGCTGTTTTGATTATTGGGGCTCTATAGTATATTTGAAATCAGGTAGTGTGACACCTCTGGCTTCATTTTTTCCCCTTCAGGGTTGCTTTGGCTATTCGGGGATTTTTATGGTTCCATACAAACCTGGTGATTTTTTTGTTCTATTTTTCTTTTAATGACATTGGGATTTTGATGGGAATTTCATTAACTTTTTATATTGCTTTGGGTAATATGGCCATTTTAACAATGTTGATTCTTCCAAACCATGAACATGGAATATTTTTCTATTTCATTGTCTCTGCCAAGTGTGGGCTGCAGGCAGACCATGGGAACATTGGCTGTGACCCCATGCTCTGCTTCCTCTTTAGTTTCTCTTCCCCTCTTCCCTTTTATCTCATCACTCCTCCCAGTAGAAGGAGGCCCAGTCAATCCAGGTTTCCCTCCCACACCCGTCAGACAAAACCCAGACAGCCCAAGCTTACCTTCTCCCCATAGTCCAGCAGAGGAATAAAAATCCCAGTCTGGGTTTGTCTCCTCCTCAGAGCTGACTATGAATGCATTTATCTTCTGCCCCCCTTTTGAACCCATCCCACCTTTAGTTCATTCAGGTGCGTGGATCTTTCAGGCACGCCTGTGAGCCCAGCTGGAGTTTCTTTGCTGCACTATAGTTGTTTAATTTGTTGAAATTTCAAGGGGAGAGATCAGGAGTATCTCTAACACCACCATTACTATAACCAAGAATCATTTTTTTAAAGATCATCTTTTAATCAAAACAAAGAAACAGAGACAAAAACTTAAGGTTTGGCAGCCCCATTCTTCACTAAGTTGCGTGATCTTAGCCAATTTTGTTTTCAAATTCCACATCCATAAAGTAGGAAAAGAACCATTTTTGTCTATTTCACAGACATTTTGTGGAGCAAATAGGATTATTTATGAGATACAAAAGAGGCCCTGGCCGGTTGACTCAGTGGTAGAGCGTCGGCCTGGCATGTGCGAGTCCTGGGTTCGATTCCCAGCCAGGGCACACACGGGAGAGGCGCCCATCTGCTTCTCCACCCCTCCCCCTCTCCTTCCTCTCTGTCTCTCTCTTCCCCTCCCGCAGCCAAGGCTCCATTGGAGCAAACTTTGCCCGGGTGCTGAGGATGGCTCTGTGGTCTCTGCCTCAGGCACTAGAATGGCTCTGATTGCAGCAGAGTGACACCCCAGATGGGCAGAGCATCGCTCCCTAGTGGGAATGCCAGGTGGATCCCGGTCGGGCGCATGTGGGAGTCTGTCTGATTGTCTCCCTGTTTCCAACTTAAGCAAAATACAAAAAATTTAAAAAAAAGAAAAAAGAAAAAATATATAATGTCATTATCAAGGGCATGTTCAAATAAAAGGACAGAAAGAGAAAATGCATTCAGTGGCCACTTCTCCTCAAGTGACTGTTCCCTTCACCCACTGTAAGCAAAAAGCCAAGATAGATTGTTGCCTAAAGTAGGATCCAAAGAAAAAGAGTGATACTTTGGCTTTGAACTGTGTACTTTTGGGCCAATTACAAAATTTCCCTGAGCCTTAGTATCTTATTCTTTCTAAATGGCAGAGATATGATAACTTATGCAGATGTATGACAACAGATTTAACAGTGCTGTCTTACTCAACTTTCTTATCTGTAAAATTGGCTTTAGAAGTAGTATATTTAAAGCCTATAACCTAGTGCTAAACTCATTTATTTATTCAACAAATAATCTGTCCTAGCTGCCACAATTGTAACAGAATGGAGCAGAAAAATCACAGGCCCCATTGAGTTCATATTAAAGTTAGAAGACAGACAATTAACAGAAAAAGTGAGTAAAATATATAGTCTTTCAAGTGCTGTCAGTTGCACCGGGCTCTGAGCTCAGAAGAACCTGAACTTTTTTTAATGCTCTGGTGCTGCAGTATTGAAATTCTTAATACTTCTGAGCCAGGGCCTGGCCCACATCTTCATTTCCAGGACAGTGGAGAAAAGTAAAGTGAGGAGAGAGATAGCGTGATATGAGAGGTAGGAGAAGGAGTTCTGAGGGCTTCAACATGGCATTGTGCATTTTGAACACCACACATAGGTATCTAGCTTAGGGGTATAGTGGAGGCTGAAAACCACCTAGAGAAAGGAGGCCCTTTTCTTCACACAAAACTGACTCCAGGAAGATTGCTCTTGAAAAGATAATCACATAGATAACACTGTGCCCAAGTATCTTTAGATGGGTAGTCCCTCAGATCACCTGCTTATTCATCTGTAAAACACGAGCCATGCCCCCAGGTGGATGCCATTTTCTTATTTACACAGAGGTGCCAGTTAAGCTAGCAATGGACTTGCTGTTCAGAGAAGGCCTCCCTGAAGGGGTGACACTTTAAAAAGGTCTAAAAAGATAAGCATTGTGCAGAATAGAAAAAGAGGGAGCTAGACCAAGGGAAATGTGAATGCAAAGCCCTTGGCACAGCTGCTTTGCTCCTGTTTCTGGAATAGCTCAGAGGCCAATGAGCCCAGAAAGGAGGACAGAAAGCAGAAAATAAAATCAGAGAAGCACATAAAACTGTAAGGCTATTATCAGAACTGTGGCTTTCATTCAAACAAGGGAAGCCATTGGTGATTTTCACAAAGTATTGTGTTATGGATTCTGGATTGAGAATAGACTAAACTGGGCAAGAATGGGAGTGCAGAGAGTACAATTAGAGGCTACTCTGATTACCTAGATAAGGATAATGGTGGCTTAGATTAGGATAGTAAAAATAAAGCAAAACAAAAAAGTGATGAGAAGTGGTAAGATTTTGGATGTATTTTTGAAAGGAAAGCCAATACGCCTGGCTGATCATTTTATTAGAGGATGTAAGAGGAAGAGAGACAATAAGAAGGATTCCAAAGTTCTTGCCCATACAACAGGAATGAAAGAGTTACCATTAACCAAGATGGAGAAGACTGGCAGAATTTGTTGGGAAATCAGGAAACATATATAAACATTATACTAGAGCTATGTATTAGATATCACACTAGGTGGTAGAGTAGGCTGGAGTTTAGAGATCTCTGTGTTAGAGATTCAAATTTGGGAGTTATCAACATGTTGATGATATTTAAAGTTATGAGAATGGATAGGATCACCAAAGAATAAGTGATGATATGGTCCAGAGGCTGGGATCTGAAGCCTCTCAAAGTTAGTGAACTAAAGAGAAAAAGGAAACTGAGAAGAACAGACCCATGAGTTTAAAGGAAAACTGGGAGGGTGTGATGGCATCAATCCCAGGAAAATGTGTCCAGGAGAAAGAGGAGAGATCATGGCATCACAGGCTGTGCAGTGGTCACATATGAGGATGCCTGATAACTGATCTTTGAATATACACATATGGAAGCAGGAATAGAGCCTTATAATCTGTGGCTAATGTGGTACCTTCTGAAGAAAAGCATGAAAAACAAATCATATCTATAAGTTACTTAATAAATCCAGTAGGATAATATAGTTGTAAATTATCATCTGGCTACATCAGGGGAAACTGTATTTACTAATTTAATGAGAATATAGTTTAATACCAAGTTGCCCAATATGGGAACCACTAGTCACATGTGGGTATCAAATACTGGAAATATGACTCATGAGAGTTAGAAACTAAATTTTTTATTTTATTTAAATGTAATTAATTCTGATATTAAATTATTCAGTTATTTAGAATATTTTATGTATGTTTTGAACAACTAGTATGCATGAGTCTATATTTGAACTGTGACTTTATCAAATTTACATTAACACAAATACTTTCTATGGAAATTTAGTATCTGAATTGAATATAACTATAAACTGCACACTAAATTTTGAAGACTCAGTACCAAAAAAAGAACTTGAAATATAACAATAGTAACTTTATATTGATTACATGTTTAAACGATAATATTTTAGATATATTGGGTAAATAAAATCTAGCACTAAAAAATTTTCAACTATTTCTTTTTACTTTTGTAATATGGCTATTAAAAAATTTTTAATTACCTATTGGCTTGCATTATATTATTGGACAATACTGATCTAATAAAAAAATGTTATAGACAAAATAAGGTTTTACTAAAATTAAGAACTTTGTCACCTGTTTCATCACAAGCCTCTCTACAGCAAATGAAAAACAATTTTAAGTACCAGGAACCACAAAATGTTGCTTCTCTGAAAATTTACTTGTACTCTTTCCACTGGTTGGAAAACTCTACTTTTGTTCACTGAGACAATATTCATCTATTCCTCAAAATTCTGCTCCAACAATATAGGATCTAAGAAGTGAATTATCTGACCCGTGAAAGTCAAAGTCCTCCCTGTTACCTTGATATATAGATAATATAGCACTAGGATATGAAGTGTTCATATCTGTGTGCCCTACAAGGCTTCTCCATTTCAAAGCAAGAATAAGTCATTCATTTTTGGGTCTCAAGAGTTTAACATAAGTCCTGACACATGGTAAGCCAAAAGAATACCTGTTGAATTAAGAGGTGTGAATAAGGCATGATAATAGTACAGATATGTAAGACTATATACAAGCATATTTGTAAGAAAGCTCTCATTTATCCAACTGTTTACACTTATAGAAACCTCAATTATCTAAAAAGAAGCCGCATGATCTAAAAGGAAATAGAGCAACTATATATACTAAGAATGACTGAGTATCTATGATGTGACAGATAGGCTCTCTGACCAGTTTTTTTCATTTAATCTGCACAAGAAGCCTTCATTGTTATAATTACCTTTAACAGTTATTGAATGTTATTATTTGCTAGACACTGTGGTATACACTTTACATTTTCTATCTTCACAAATCCATAAGGTTGGTTCTATTATTATCTCCATCCCACAGAGCAAAACAGTTAAGTAACTTGAACAAAATTACATAGCTAATCAGTGTCAAAGCCAAGATTGAAATCCAAGCAGTCCCTAAATTTTGAAATCTGAAGTAAGTATAACCTTAATGCAAAGGACTTCTAATACAAACATTTACAAATATAAAAGCCAAGAGAAATTAAATAGATGCAAAAATTGTCCGTAGATGCATATAGAAGACACCCCAAGAGATCTTAGAAATAAGGCTAATAAAGATGATCAGAGACTTGAGAGCTTAAAGATTATTATATATTTTTAATGGGTCCATTCATATAAAACCCAGCAAAACAAAGCTATATGGTTTCATCGTGCATACTTAAATTGTAAAAGTGAGAGGAGAAGAGATAGGGAGACAGACTTCTCCTGCATGCACTCTGACGAATCCACCCAATAACCCCCATCTGGGGCTGATGCTCCAATCAACCGAGTTATCCTCAGTGTCTGAAGCTGGAGCTTGAACCAATTGAGCCACCAGCTTTGAGAGGGGAAGAGAGAGAGGGGAAGATGGAAGAGAAGACAAGTAGGTGGTTGCTTCTCCTGTGTGCCCTGATGAAGGATTGAACCCAGGACATCCACACACCAGGCCGATGACATTCTATCCACTGAGCCAGCCAGCCAAGGCCTAAATTGTAAAAATATAAAACCAAGCAAATAATTGTCACAAATTACAGGATACTGGTTTCCCCTTAAGAAAAGAGATTTTACTATAATCCTGGGGAGCTTCAGGGGTGTTATAAACTATTTATTGTCCTGGGAGGTACATATATGGTTGTTTGCACTGCAATTCTTAAAATCTTTTGAAGTTTTATGCAAATACAACAATAGTGACACATTAACATCTTAGCTATAATATCGGTACTCTAATATACCAATAGGAAGAAGTGGGCAGAAGTTAGGTTAACTGGTCTTTCTCCATAGCTGAGTCTTGTTCATCACTCCTGTCTCACCTTAAATATCATCTCCTCACTTAAAGCTTTCTAACTCTCCTATTTAAGTTGGTCCTCTCTGTCTTTTTACCATCATTTTCTGTTTAGCACTTGTGATGGGTAATTTTATGTCAACTTGACTGGGCCATAGGATGCCCAAATATTTGGTCAAATATTATTCTGAGTGTGCCTGTGAGAGCACTTTAGGATGAAATTAACATGTGAATCAGACTAAGTGAAGCAAATCCTAATTTGGGTGGGCTTCATTCAATCAATTGAAGGCCTAGATAAAGCAGAAAGACTGACCCTCCCATGGGAAAGAGGGAACTTCTTCCTGCCTCACTGAGCTACATATTAGTCTTTCCTGTATGCAGACTCAAACTTAAAGATCAGCTCTTCTTGGGTCTCCAGACAACCAGCAATCAATGGAACTTACACCATCAGCTCTCCTGAATTCCAGATCTTTAGACTCACACTGGAACTACACCATCAGCTATTTCAGATTTTCATGATTAAGTACAGTTCAGCGGTATCAATCTACATTGTTGTGAAGAAGATCTTCAGAACTCTTTCATCTTGCAAGACTGAAAGTCTGCATTACTAAATAACAGTGCTCTTGTTCCGCTCCCCTTTCCCCCCAGCCCTTGGTAATCGTCCATTCTACTTTCTGTTCTTATGAATTTGACTACTTCAGATACCTCTCATGTAAGTGCTATAATATACTATTTATCTTTTAGTAACTACCTTATTTCACTTAGCATAATGTCCTTGAGCCTCATTCATGCTGCGACAGGTGACAGATCTCCCTCCTTTCTAAGACTGAAGAGCATTTCATTATATGCGTATACTACAGTTTGTTTATCTACTCATCTGTTGATGAACACTTGAATTACTTTCCCCTCCTGACTATGCTGAGAGGTGCTGCTTTGAGCATGGGTATCCAACTATCTTTGAGACCCTGCTTTCAGTTGTTTGGGGTATGCACCTGGAAGTCGACTTGCTAGGTTATAAGGTAGTTCTGTACTTAATTTTTTGATGAACCTCCACACTGTTTCCCATGCAGCTGCAGCTGCATCATTTTACAGCCCTACAAGCAGTGCACAAGATTTCCAATTTCTCCAAATTTATAACTTATTTTCTTTGTTGTTTCAGGGACAGATACAGAGAGAGACAGAGAGAGGGACAGACAGGAAGGGAGAGAGATGAGAAGCATCAATCCTTCATTGTGGCACCTTAGTTGTTCATTGATTGTGTTTTTATACGTGCCTTGACTGGGCGGTACTGCAGCCAAGCCTGTCAACTTGGGGTCATGTCTATGATCGCATGCTCAAGTTGGTGAGCCTGCATTCAAGCTGGCAACCTCAGGGTTTCAAACCTCAGTCCTCTGCATCCCAAGCCAATGCTCTCTATCCACTGTGCCACCGCCTGGTCAGGTTACTATTTTTTTAAAGTAGCCTAATGATTATTGTAAGTGTGAGATAGTATTTCACTGTGGGTTTTTGATTTGCATTTCTTTGATAATTAGTGATGTTGAGCACCTTTTCATATGTTTCTTGGCCATTTGCACATTTTCAAAGAACCAGCTATTCATATCCTTTGCCCATTTTTTAATTTGCATTATTGGAATTTTTTTCTTTTAGAGTTGTAGAAGTTCTTTGTATATTTTGCATATTAATTCTTTATAGGATATGTGATTTGTTTTGTTCTGAGAATACAGAGGATACTCAGGTTACGACACAGTCCCGTTCCTACAACAGTGACGTAACCCATTTTGGTGTAAGTCAAAGCACACCTTAGCCTAAGTCACTTACCGACGCTAACACAGCTGTAAAATCATAATCTAGAACAGGGGTCCCCAAACTACAGCCCACGGGCCACATGCGGCCCCCTGAGGCCATTTATCTGCCCCCCGCTGCACTTCTGGAAGTGGTACCTCTTTCACTGGTGGTCAGTGAGAGGAGCACAAGGCATCCTGTGCTCCTGGAGTAAGTACTGTATGTGGTGGTGCCGCAAAGTGCGGTGTTGCTCACATACAGTACTACTTCTGGTGACGTGGGAAGCACATGTCACGGCTCTGGAAGCACGTCATATCACTTGTTATGGCTAGCAGTGACAAATATGGAACCAGACGCTGACCATCTCATTAGCCAAAAGAAGGTCCATAGTTCCCATTGAAATACTGGTCAGTTTGTTGATTTAAATTTACGTGTTCTTTATTTTAAATATTGTATTTGTTCCCGTTTTGGTTTTTTACTTTAAAATAAGATATGTGCAGTGTGCATAGGGATTTGTGCATAGCTTTTTTATAGTCCGGCCCTCCAACGGTCTGAGGGACAGTGAACCAGCCCCCTGTGTAAAAAGTTTGGGGTCCCCTGATCTAGAACATAAAAACACAACTAAGCAACAGAAAAAGAATACTGTTCATTATTCCACTGCACACAACCAAACTAGTTCATCCACATAGTCCATAAGTACGATGCTAATGGCATAAGCCAAAACACTCACAACCCAATTTTTTAAAGTTTTTATGGGAGTGAACATCATAAACTTGAAGTGTCATATGTCTAGACTGTCGTACCCCAAGGACCCCCTGTAATGACTTTATTGTTTCTAGGTATTTTTCTACTACTAGGTTGGAAGCTCCATGAAGTACCATGTCTATTTCTTCTCTGCTTCACAACCAGAACCTATAACAATAACCAGTAGATGGTAGGCAGACAGCCAATGGAAATTGAAGAGCAAATAATAAACACATTCTACAGAGCTAGGACAGCAGAAATGAGCTTTGAGCCAGCATTCCAGCACCAACCTCTTATTTATAGGAAAGGTGAGATTACCTTTGGACTAGAGCCTACTGACTTCTAATTGGCTATACAATGTAGAAAGCATGTTAACTGGCTTTTCCTAGATGACAGTTTTGCCCCAGATGATCAGGACTAAAAATTAGATACTAAAAGTTAAGGGTTGAGAAAAGGAAGCTGCTGGAGAAGACTTGCTGAAGTAAGAATAAACAAAAAGGAAGTCAGAAGAATCCACTCAACAGCAAACAGGAGGTTTGGTGAAGGAGAAGGCAGCCTTATATGATACATGTAGATCTTCACTGAGGGCTCCACGGAGCACAGAGGTAGAGGAATTTTTGCAAACATTTGTAATT
Organism: Saccopteryx leptura; assembly: GCF_036850995.1. NCBI lineage: Eukaryota > Metazoa > Chordata > Mammalia > Chiroptera > Emballonuridae > Saccopteryx > Saccopteryx leptura. Next base: position 173,210,458 of record NC_089504.1, on the reverse strand, counting down.
TAACCTTTTTTTTAACCAAGAAAATGTGTTTTAATATGCAACTATATTTTTTAAAAGTTTTTGTAACAAAATGAATAAATGTCTGATGTTTTAAAAAGAGTATCAGCAACACAGACTCCTCTCCACCCAAAAAAATGATAGACTAAAAATAATTAACAAAGAATGAGTTTATTTATGCAATAAGGAATTAATTTATGCAATAAATGTACACAAGCATGTATTAGTATGGTAGGTGACCACTGGATGTAACATAAAAATTAAACAAACCATGAGAGAGGTTGGGGGGACATCACAACCACATGGGAAAGCCATGGCAACTTTATGTCTAGAAAACAAAAGCTCTAGAGCAGGGGTCTCAAACTCACGGCCCGCAGGCCGCATGCGGCCCGCGGAACAATTTTGTGTGGCCTGCAGACTAATCCACGAAATTCAAAATATTTTGGATAAAATTAAGTAAGCCTAGGGGCCTACTTGTATTTTTCATTTCTCTAGCATCCTAGCTAGATATTAGCTTAGTTAACAGCAGTTGTGATGCGAACTACAGTTTCTGGTTGTTTTGTGACACTGAGTAAACTGCACGTACGATTGTGCTTGTTGTACTGATTTTTTTTTGTTTTCAACTGCAGTGAGAAAAGTGTTGCGTAACAGTTGCCTTTTGTAAACCTAGTACGGCCCACCGAACGGCTGTGATCTTGCTCTGCGGCCCACAGGCTGAGTTGAGTTTGAGACCCCTGCTCTAGAGGAAATGGAGTTGTAGGGCATCGAAGGAAAAAGAAGGGTAAAGATGGTGTCACAAAGGAAATAAAGTTTATTCTTTTTTCCTACGTCCCTAATTCATAGAATGTTAGAAATAAAAGAGGTCCTAGATGTCATTAAGACTTCCCTTATACTACAAAGAAACAGAGACCGAAGAACTTAAGCTACTTGCTAAAGGTCACTCAACAGTATTAGCCGGTCACACCCAGACCACTTTCTGCCATACTATACTGCTGTGGCCAGTTTGCTAATCTTTAGGATTGCCACCTTGCTTTCCCAATTTGGTCATTCATCATCACCTCTAAACAGTCTTAGAGCAATTCTCCTACTTTGCATATGCCACAACCCTAGGTAGAAGTAAGATTTGCAAAATCATCCATTTCAAAATGCAGAAATTATTAAGGCACACCTTTGCCACACTAATCACTATATGTACCTACTAAGGAAGATGGATTATCTTAATGTTTAAGGCTTCAGTCAGAAATTTCCATAACCTGAAATATTTACTTTCTAAGGAAAAAAATTAAATATAGCTTAATTAATACACAATTAAGAAAAAATGGAAAGCATTTTAAGCAATGTACTAACCAAAATGGCCAAATCCAAAGTAGCAATTTGACTTCTTCCTGGTGTTATTGATGGCTAAGGGGTAAAGAATAGGAATTGTCAAAAAAAAATATTTCTCGGCCTCACCAGGTGATGGTGCAGTGGATAGAGCATCGGACTGGGATGTGAAAGGACCCAGGTTTGAGACCCTGAGGTCGCCGCCAGCTTGAGCACGGGCTCATCTGGCTTGAGCAAAAAGCTCACCAGCTTGGACCCAAAGTCGCTGGCTCAAGCAAGGGGTTACTCGATCTGCTGAAGGCCAGTGGTCAAGGCACATATGAGAAAGCAATCAATGAACAACTAAGGTGTCGCAACGAAAAACTGATGATTGATGCTTCTCATCTCTCTCTGTTTCTGTCTGTCTGTCCCTGTCTATCCCTCTCTCTGACTCTCTCTCTCTGTCCCTGTAAAAAAAAAAAATTCTCATTTCCACTCCTACATATTTCTCTGCTTGTGTGCACATTCTTAGTTCCAAGTCTCTGCAAATGCTACCATCTACTGAGATGATGATTGACAGGAAGGCAGATAGAGCCAAGACAAATATCTGTGCTACCCATATTCCACCACAGACTCTCTCAAGTAAAAATGTCCAGGCTGTCAGTCAATATTTCAATGTATTATTAGGTAATTCTTTTTCTCTGACAATGAAGAAGCTATGAGACTATCAGTGGGGAAAAAAGGATTATAAAAAGTAAAATTTAAATACTAAAGATTTATATCAATTTTTTCCATTCCCAATTTCCTTCACAGGCCACTTTCTGAGGTTTTGTATTTTTATTCCTTTCTTGTGATTCTTTTAATTAATGCAAATTAACTTTTATTTCTTAGATTTCTAGTGATTTAATACTCATCTTCCTGGTATCAAGACAAAAAATTCAAAAACTGACAGACTCGTCTATTGGAAAGAGAAAGGCTTTCAGAAACATAACACTTGCACTTGACTATTTATAGAAAAGGGAAAAGCAAGTCACATGTGCACATATATACCTCATATATCTACACCATGGTTTTACATGTCTCAGAATCAAGTGAGCTCCCTAACTATGTGATTTTATAGTTACTTGATTATACATGTGATCATATTAGAACCAAGTGCCTGTTTTTGCATCCAAGATGAACTTTATTAGATTATATCTCCTCTTTTATATTTGGTAAAAATAGAAAGATATGATCTGTTAAAACAGCCCTAAAAACCACAAGCAATTTTTAAGTACAGGGCAGTCCTCAGGTTACTACAGTCTTGACATATGATGTTTTGAGTTTATGATGCTCACTCCCATAAAAACAAAACAAAAAATGAGACATGAGTGATCCAGCTTATGCCATTAACGCCGTACTTATGAACAACGTGGACAAACTAGCTTGGCTAGAAGAAGTCATCAACCTTCAAAGCTAGCCTGGAACAATTCTTTAAGAAGTTAGAGAGGCCTGCAGCAGATCCTGTACCCTCTACATCAGCTGCTTCTCAAGATAAAACACCTGTAGTGCAGGTAGAATCATCTCCAGTGTCTCCTACATGTTCCTTAGACAATCCTGATTCACCTGACCCAGTATCTCCAGCACCTTCTGCAGGTTCTCCTGCCTCTCCAGCCCCTCCTCCCAATAGGTCACTCTCTCCCACCTTGCAATGTCCCTTCCAGTGTGCAAGCCAACCACAGGAATGAAGGTAAGGAATATTTTTTACACTAATTTTTTGTCATTTTTTTGTTACCACAGTATAGTCTATAGTACAGTATATTTATGTCTTTTTCCTTTTTCTGTGGCTTAGCTGTGTTTTTATGTTCTAGATTATAATTTTACAACTGTGTTAGGATAGGTAAATGACTTAGGCTAGGTTGTGTTTCAACTTACACCAAAATTCGGGTTACATCACTGTCGTAGGAACGGAACTGTGTGTAAACTGAGGACCCCCTGTATATTATTTTATTCTGAAAAGCACAAAGCTATGTCTTTTACAAGTAACTGCACTTAAGCGAATGTGTATTTGGGGGGGAAATGGTTAATGTGTAGGGACCTTCTGGAGCTATTAGATATAGGGATATACACAGTTTTCACTTAAGGACCATGCCTTCAGTTCCTGTTGGTTGGGTACTTAAATATGAATACTACATGGTCTCTGTTTTAGAAACTTTATGATATGTCATGGGGAGGAATGAGACAACAGTATAAATAAATTAATAGTAGATAAGGAGGAATATACATGCTCATGATAGGCACAAATACATCATCATAGTAGTTCAACTGAGAGGGAAAGAACATATCTGGTGAAGGAGATAAGAGATTCATGCAGGAAGTGATACTTAAATGAGCCTTGAAGGGTAAGAGGAACTGTGACAAATGGAAACAGTACGGAAAATGGTGTATGCTAAAGACAGCATAAACCAAAGCAAAGAAGATGTGTTGGAAGTCCTGAGCATATTGAGGGGCTCAGGGTAGTAGTTTTACTGGAACACACAGTTATCAGAGTACTATTGCAGGACAAGACCAATGTCTACCTAGACTTTAATAGTCAATAGGACCCACAAAAATTTACTCGGAGCAAAACCAGAAAGTGTATCTTCACCTCATCTCTTCCTGTTTATCATTTTGTCCATGAAGCAATAAGGATCTTCTGGAGGTCAAGAGAAGCAATAAATGATTTCGCTGGGCCAGGGTGCTAACAACCCATTGCCTTCTCCTGAGAGCACCATGCAATGGCAGTTTGCATTTTCCAAAGAAAAAAATGGCATTCTCCTTTAAAAAGCCCCCAAACTTTGTATTGCTACCATCCACCCAGTCTGTATTTTTTCAGAAGCTTCTTCCAGTTGAATTGCAGACCTTTGTAACAAGAAATTAAATAGGAAAGATTCTAATCCATTACAAAAGAGGTATAAGTCCGCACTAGCTTTCAAATCAGGAAAATAGTTGAGTAACAGTAACTCGAAAAAAGGTATAATTTCAGTGAAGTTACATTGTAGGTAAGAACAAATGAAATGCAGCTCTGATTCCCCTTTTTCCTGAGACTATTAACTATAGCCAATCATTCACTGGGTAATTCACATTTCTTATGGCTTCCATTAACATTTATTTGCTGCGTTTCTGTGAGATTTTAGCCTTCACACACACACACAAAAAGTGTATGATTAATAAGCAGTGGCTTCACCTAAGAAGATATTTGTTAGTGACACACAGGTCATCATTTTCATGATTACTGTACAATTGGGGATCCTATCTTTGTGCCCCCCCAACCTGGAAGTACTTCATCCAGAAAAATACCAGGGCATGTTCGAACAAATTTAGTGCCACAAACAGTCATCCTTTCATCTGTCCCAAGGACACAGAGAGGACAGAGCAAACTGTGACAAAATTCGGCACAGAGACAGGGCATTTCACTGATGACAAGTCACTAATGGCATTTTTTGAAAAGCAAATTAAAAGGGTACATATTTTCTTAAGTTGACCATTACCCGAATTTATTTAGAAATGAAAGTTTAGAAATCAGTTTAACTGAAATGCTGCAGTTAAGGTATGGATGTCAAGCACTACAGAGCTACTAATGAGAACTAATAGTGTTCAAATTAAATTCCACTCAATATTCTCGGAAGAACGTTTATCTTTGGGAGGTGGGGACAGGGTCAAAGGGCTCCACTTTACTGAATTATGTCTCAGCAAGTCCTTTTGTGAAGAATTCTTTAGCACTGTATTCCTTTATTGGCCTTACATGTTAATTTTCATACACTAATACTTCTTAAATTGAGACAAATACATAATCCGTACTATTTAGCATTTGGAGTTTATAATATAGAAATTTAAATTTAATTTCTTTTTTGAAAAAAACGAGGGGACTTCTCATACATAGCATAAATTTGACCACTGTCTATCAACATTTTTTTTCTATATACGTCAGGTTTCTAGTTTAACTTTACAATAAACTTCATTTTCTTTTCTGTGTCCCGGTGGAGGGTCATGGGGAGAGTGGGCTGGGATGCCCAGATCATCAGGGGCAAGTCAGAAAATGGCGGACTGGGTAGAGGCCCTGAAACCCTGGCCACTTTTCCCAGAACAAGCCCCACCCGGAAAGGTCTCTAGAGATTTAAGGACTGGGAAGGAAGTCCTGAGAAGATGAACACCTGGGTGTTCAGGGGCTGCAGTTCCCTCCTCCCAGACTCATTCCATCAGGCTGGCTCACACCACCTACCATACAAACCGCAGAGTTCAAGGACGTCTGACTCCCACCCTTGCCCCACAGGCCCTTCCAGGTGTAGGGGAAGGGTCTGTGGCCCCAGGGCAGCACAGGAGAGGCAGCTCAAAAACCACACAACAGGGAAGGGAGTGAACTGCTCGTGTGTCAGAGAAAATCTATAGCATCTATAATCTTCCAGGGGCCGAAAGACTCGGGGATTGTGAGTTCAAATTTTCACAAGCCAGAGGTCTCAATCCCATGTCTGCTAAGGTCTAAGGACATAGCAACCGTAAAGCACCTGTTCCATTGCACATCCTTGGGGCCAGCTGTTCCTCCCAGCTGCTTCAAGGTGTCTAAATTTCATCCAGGAGACCACTGCTGCCTGCTCTTTGAATCTTTCCCCTAAGGAGCAACTCAGGACATTACTCTCTTTCTGGCCCAGCCCGCCTAACAGCATCCTAGAGTAAGAAAATTTTACACACACAGGAAAAATAGCTGTGGTATTACTGCTTAGGGATATACAGGTGAGGTGGACTGAGCTGACAAGAAAATATGACTTAGGTGAACAAAGTGGACAAGAAGATAATCAGCATCCTTTATGGTACCTTGTCCAAATGATGCTCAATTCTATTGAGGTGAACTACTAATTACAATGTTAAATGTAATTTCAATTTTGTGCAAAAAGGGAAACATGTACTTGAATGATACCAGTAACTTTATCTGAAACAGAACGAGAACAACAACAAAAAAAGAAACTATTACACTATTACATAACCACAGATATTTTAACTTTAGAAACTTTTTCTCATAGTAAGCTCTGTTTCCATGTTCTTTGATTTACACTAAATTATTAAACCACAGAAGATATTTATTAACCTGAAGTCTTCATTTACATTATAACTCTACAGGTACTAAGATAATATAACTGTTCGTGAATATGTACATTTCATTATCCTTGTAAAGAATATATCGAGGGTCTGGATAGTGTAGTCTACTCTATCCAGAAATAAGATTATTTTTAATAAAAATAGTATCTTAAATTTTCCATATTATTAGAATAATAAAATAATATCTTGATTATAAACTTGCTAGCTGATATTTATTGTTTAATTTAAAGAAAGCGTTAGCATAGATTGGTTAAGCACATTAATGTTTACTATACCATTTAGATGAAAAAGCAGAACACAATGTTTTCCCTTGTTTACCTTTATACAATAGATATTTCTAGAAAATAAGTTTAACAAAAATGTGTACCAAATTAATTTTAAATTTAATACATGGTCTTAAAAAGAGGGCTGAGTTTTTTTGGAAAGGACTACAATATTGAAAATCTATGAATCTCACAAATTGCTTAAGTTTTACATTGGTACATGGACAATGAGGTGTGGATATGATTAAACCTGAATCAAGCACATATGGTGATTTTATTTATATCAGTTTTCCTGGTGCCAAAAAACTCTCATAGTGTCCCCAATTTCATGATGTAATTGTAGTGACTTTAAAGTTTAATAGCTCAATAATATATACAAATTTTAAAATTTAGTTTCAATTAGGATTTCTCTGATAAGATGAGAACATGAGGTTTTGTGGTCGGTGATAACACACTAATAACATTTATCAGAAAGTCAGGTTCTAGTAACCCACTAATTTGTGAATTCTAGCTAGTTAGATTTTTTTAAATATATTTGTCCTACGTTTGCTAAAGATTCTCAGTAACCTGTGTCAGGGTCAAAGGAGTCCACTTTATTGCATTTTGTCTCAGAGGATTCTTTAATAAAGTAAATTCTTTAGTAAAGTATCCTTTTATTGGCTTTCCATGTTAATTTTCATACACTAATACTTCTTAAATTGAAACACATACAGAATCCTTGTCTTTTGTACGTGGATTAAGGATTTCACTGACAAAGTAAAATGAAACAGCTCTTTCACAGTCATGTTTCTTCCCCTCCACCATCTCCCCAAAACTCAAAAGGAAGGAAAAAACACAAAAATATTGGTTGATGATTTGCCTTGAGACCCCAATTTTTGTAAGAATTAAAAGGGGTAAAAGGAGTAAAATAATTACATGTTCATTATACATAACAATACCTGAAAATGTAGTTGGATTGATTTTTTTTTAATCTGAAATTTTGTTTTCACAGAAAACCACCTGGTGTTTTTGGTTTGGGGGTGGTAGTGGAATTTCATTTTGTTTGTTGTTTTAAAAGACAGGTGTGATAATCATTTTCTCCTGCTATGGTATTAGCACATGTAATTGCTGAGTACAGAGGCAGCCAGCTCAATTCTTTTACTAGCAGATGGTGGAAGTGATTTTAAGAGAGGAATAAGGATTTTTCAAGAACCATTTCAGAACAGTTAGAGATCTGCTTTTTTCCTCAATGGGTGTGTCAACTTCTGATTAACACTAATGGAACTCACATAACAGCATCTACAGTGCATTTGCCTTTAATTACTTGACAGTTATCCAGAGTTTGTGAAATTACTTGCATATTATCTAACAAAGCAGTATATACTTGCAGAGACATTCTTCAAATCATTTTATAACCATTAGCTAATTAAAGTGCACAAATACTTCTACAAAATATGGAGATGGAAAGTTTTACAAGCTTCATTTTACTGAATTCCTGGCAGAGATGGAAGTTAAACGTAAGTTTCAAATTTAGAGGATTTATGCCCCATGTCACATTGTATCCTCAAATGTAAATGACTCAGTTTTAGCATCAATAGGTCTTTGATGTCACAGGCATTGTTAGTTCTCCATTATCTTTTTTTTTTCTCCTTTCAACAGAATCCTCCTGTTCAGATTGCCATTGTTAAAGAAAAATGATTCTGATATTGTTAAAATAGTAAGGAAGACTTTCTCCAAGACTATCATAATAGAAGACAGAGATCAGACTCAACTCCAAATCAGCAAAGCTAGCTGGGATTTACAGCATGAGAGGGCCAACGGATAGAAAATTACAGAGAGGAGACATCAAGGGTAAGAGAATTTTTGCTAAACTGACCTATAAAAGTCTTGCTAAAGACAAGTTAAGGACTTACCATCAAAGGTGGGGAAGGAGGAACTTAAGTAGATATGAAGGGTGGGGAGTATCTCCCTGAAGGGATTGACAGGGTTCTTCGCCAACACTGGGCTGGATAGGCCAAAGCCAGGAGGGGAGCCAAAGCAGGGGCCTAATCTAGAAGAGGGCTCAGGGCAGTCTAACTGACGTTTGACCAACAAGGCTTTGTCACCATGCATCTAGCTAAAAGTTTAAATCTCCCTTGCCACTAGGTGGGACATATTACATGGTTCTGAACAATGGTTCTTACAAAAGGAAAGTCTGTTGGAAAGTTTTGAAAATGTTCTCATTTTTCTGACATGGGTAACTTTTTCTTTCCATCATTTTCTTCCTAAATGCAATGAATCCAAGTTTTGACCACTGGAATTAAAGCCACATGCTAAAGATGGTGGAAGAGAAAGAAGGAGGCTAGGGTATCGATGGAAATGTGGCACTGTTGATGCAGCTCTGGCCTGCTTCCTCCAGGTTTTTCTTCTCATTATGTGAGAAAAACTAAACCACTATAGTCAGGTTTTCTGTAATTCACAATGAAAGCAACCTTGCTTGAGATATTTAGCAAATATGATTCCCTTCTTATAATAGAGTGTTCATGGCAAAATTCCATGTTTAACTGGAAAGATAATATTCAAAAGGTAATTCTAAAAAAATTAAATATTAGGAATGAATGAGGTAAAGGGGGCCAAATATATGGTGACAGGAAATGATTTGACTCTGGGTGGTGGACACATAATACAATATGCAGATCATATATCATGGAAACATATACTTCAAACCTATATAATCTTATTAATCATTATCACCGCCAATAAATTTAATTTAAAAATAAAAAAAAAATAAGAAGAAGGAATGAATGAATCATAGATATCTCTCTTGTCAGCATTCATGCAATGCTTGTTTTAAGAACATTCTACCCAGAGGAGAAATGGGGCTATGGGATATAAGGATTTGTTACTCTTTATTTTTTAATTTAGCATGAGCTAATATAATTCATATGTAACAATAACATTCCTGGTTTAATAAAATAGAAAGTAATCTATCATTAAAATAGAAATTACAGCATTCTTAATAACCACACAAACATTTTAATTCTCCAGTTCTCTGGAGCAGAACCTTTCTACCTAGGCAGCAGAGCACATGGCTTTTAGGAGTGCAGAGACCGTCGGCATGTCTAGGGGTGAGTTGCAAACAGCCTCTCCCACTACCTTAGTGTTGTGAGCAAAATCATTTCCTACATGTGCCATGAGGTGAAAAAACATGGAGAAGCCCTGTTCTAAATAATGATTCATTTGAGCTGGGTCACAAATATTTTGTTACAGAAATAAAATATTAAATTTACAAATGACTTCTTTTGCGAATGTAGATAAATTTACAGTTACCTATTAGTACCATTCTCTCACTCACATTTTGATAATTTCTTCTTTAGTGTGTTAATGCTTTTAAAGTACACATACACACACACACACATACACACGTACACATAATGGAATAATGGATAAACACAGTTCACATTTTGGGAAGGCACTATTCCTTTCCTCATTTTCCTTTTCACTTACCTTCCCACACCCCTGTCCCTGACCCATCTTCTCCAGCCTCCGTCTACAGTGGGGCACGACCACTGCTCCTCAGCTAACCTGGCTTGGTAACCTCCTAGTCTGTATCTTGGCTTATTGTCTCATACAATCCTATATAGAGGTACATGGGCACAGAAATATATGTACAAATATCTATGATTTGCTTTTTGTTGTTTTATTAAAAGTGAGTCACATTGTTAAACTTCTTTTTCTCACACATTAATACCTCATGGAAATCCCTCTAAATTATCCAGTATAAATCTACTATGTTCTTCTTAATAATTTCATAGTATTCCAAACTACAGAGATATATAATATATATATCTTGGGCAAATGAGTTTGTAAAATTTGTTATTTGAATTTGCTCACTTTTATTGTTACAAATGACACTGGTCTGAAACTGCTAATTGCATTCCTACTTAGGAAGGGCCATTGTTATGCTAATGTGTGCTGGAGGAGGGGTCCGTGTGGGTCCAGCTAGTTCTTTAGAAGGAGGAAGAAGGAAAAGGAGAAGCAGCTAAGATGGAGGGTGCTGAAGGAGAAACCAGTTTGTGCAGAGAGGAGAAGGGAGAAGGTGTGCAGATGGGGAACCAGAGGTGACTGAGACTGGTGGAGGGCCTTTGATTCTAGGAAAACCTGGATGTGTCAGTGGCTTTTGCAGCCCTGAATAGAAAGGGAAGTGTTTTCCCTCTGTGTGTGTTTTACTCGCTGGCCAGGAGTGAGGCTAGAATAAAGGGATGGCCCACCATTTTTTGACTCCGCTGTTTCTTTACCATCTCCCAAATCTAATGGGAACCTGCACCTGCATGGCCACGACAACGGCCATGACTATTGGGCCTACAATATACCTTACTAATGGGTGCTTTCTTTTCTGATTTTCAACAGAACAAACTGCCATAAGAAATATTTACTTATATGTAGATGATTTTATTCCTGTGATATGAGTTCCCAACACTAAAATTGTACAATTTTCCAGAGGCAATTCCTATCAGAAAACATATGTATTATAAGATCATTTTATACAGTTTTTAAAATCTAGTGGGAATCTCATTAAAATTCCATTAAATACATATATTCATTTGGAGAAATATGACATTTTCATGACATTGCCTCCCCCATGCAAGAACATATGTCTATTCTTTTATTCAAATTTTGCTTTATGGTTTTAATTAGGTATTATTATATGGCATGTGTAGGTCTATTACTTCCCTACTATGAAGTAGGTCTATTTCAGATTCTTCTTGTACTTGGTTTCATTTGTTTTGAGGATAATGTCCTGCTGGCCTTCCACGTTTGTTTCCATCTCTTTTATAACAACGAAAGCTTTGCTTAGAAAGATTCCACAAGTTTATTTGTTTTTATTTTGCCATCTATTTGAGATAGTAGATCTAGTGCTCTCTTCACAAATGAATGGGAGAGAGCACTCAACTCCATTTTGATTCCAGAATACTTAATTCCTCTACTCAGCAAAAAGTTTAGCTACTTATTGGCTTTTTCTTTCACCAGAATAATTTGAATTTTGTTGGTTACAATTATAATACCTTCACTACTTATATTGATTTAGATTAAAACCAACCCAATGCCATATTCATTCTTTATTCATTCATTGGTTATTGTTAAAGATTATGTGCTTTAGAGTTCATATATAACATCCAGGAATTCCTATTTAACTCCATTTTTTTTTATGAAGTTGGAAATGGGGAGGCAGTCAGACAGACTCCCGCATGCGCCTGACCAGGATCCACCCGGCATGCCCACCAAGGGGGCGATGCTCTGCCCATCTGGGGCGTTGCTCTGTTGCAACCAGAGCCATTCTAGCACCTGAGGCAGAGGCCACAGAGCCATCCTCAGTGCCCGGGCCAACTTTTTGCTCCAATGGAGCCTTTGCTGCAGGAGGGGAAGAGAGAGACAGAGAAGAAGGAGAGCGGGAGGGGTGAAGAAGCAGATGGGCACTTCTCCTGTGTGCCCTGGCCAGGAATCAAACCTGGGACTCCTGTACCCCAGGCCAATGCTCTACCACTGAGCCAACCGGCCAGGGTTTAACCTCATATTTTAACCAAAACCCCTGAAAAGTAATTTAAATATCTGCTTCAGAGGTTAATTCAAAGCAGAACTCAAAGAGAATAAGTTATCTCCCTGAAATAGTCTTTATTTTTACATATAAGGCTTAATCTAGTCATCTTTTCCTTACACTAGTGACTATTCACACCTAATAGAGCTCAAATAGCTAGGTTCATAATTCTGAAAAATGCTCTCATGAGTGGATTAGTATCTGAGTCATAAGATATTTCTTGTTGTTTATTTGTCTGTTTAGTTTTTTTATAATCAATATGTAGTTTATATCCAGATTTCATTATTTTCTGATTATATTCTTATACAAATTCTTTATCAGAAAATCATGTCTCTCCTTTGTTACTATGTACTTTAATACCTAATTTAGACTGTCATTTACCTGACTTTTTTAAAGTCTCCAAAATTATTTTTCTCCACTCTCTTTCCTGTGAGAAGTATCATTCCTTTGAGCCACTAAAGCTGAGCTATCAGAATGCTCTAACCACTAAGAGATGTATGTAGTGACCTTAATTTGGCCATATGCTAAATAGTCCTCTGTTCCCCTACTGTGCATAGTCATGTGCCTTAAAAGGATATTCCCCTCATATCATGGTCCCATAAAATTATAATGAAGCTGGAAACTTCATATCACTTAGTACAGTGGTCCCCAACCCCCGGGCCATGGACGAGTACCGGTCTGTAAGCCATTTGGTACCGGTCCTCAGAGAAAGAATAAATAACTTACATTATTTCCGTTTTATTTATATTTAAGTCTGAACAATGTTTTATTTTTAAAAAATGACCAGATTCCCTCTGTTATATCCATCTAATACTCACTCTTGAAGCTTGTTCGACAATTATATTTAAAAATACCACAGTTTTTACACTGGTCGCATAATTTTATTTTGTGTATTTATCCGTCCCACCCTAAAGGTTGGTCTGTGAAAATATTTTCTGAAATTAAACAGGTCCATGGCCCAAAAAATGTTGGGGACCACTGACCTAGTATATCAGTTGTCGTTGTAATGTCATAGTACAACACATCACTCACGTTTGAGGTGATGCTGATGTAAACGAACCTACTTTCCTGCCAATCATATAAAAGAATAGCACATATGAACAGTACATAATAATTGATAGTAAACAACTGTTACTGGTTTATGTATTTACTATACTTTGAATCATTAATTTAGAAATTACTCTTTTAATATACTTTAAAAAGATTGCTATAAAACAGTATGTCAGAAGATTTATTTTATTAGCTAAGCTTGTTACTTCGTTTTTCAGCTCATGAATTGAGTTTTTCATCTCTGATTTGTTTTTATAGTTTCAATTTCCTTGGACATATATTCTTTGTATTCATTGAGTTGTTTTCTGAGCTCCCTAAATTGCCTTTCTGTGTTTTCTTGTATATCTCGGAGGATTTTAAGGATTTTTAGGATTTCTATCTGGCATTATCTGTCATTTAGCTCCAAGGTTTCCAATATATTAAATTTTTTCTCCATAGATTTTTCCTCATCTAGCTGTGTTACCTCTCTTTCTTTTGTATCTATGATATTTGATTTTCTCTTCCTTAATGGCATTTGAGGGTGGTTTTGTTGATAGTATTAATGAGATTTAATAAAGAATAAAAAGTTTAAAAAAATAAAAAAAATAAAAAATCGAAAAGAGTTGTTTTTTTAAAAAAAAAATTAATAATGAAATAAAGAAAAATAAAATAAAAATTTTTAAAAAAGGAAATTATTCCCCTCCTCCTTTTTTCCTCTCCTCTCCTCTCCCCTCTTTCTTGAGAAAATCTTGTGGTGAACTGTGAGTTATAACAAACAATGCCTGTGATGGAGGGCCTGAATTGGGGAAAAGTAATAAAGGGGCAAAAAAAAGAAAAAAAAGAAGAAGAAAAAAAAAAGAAAAAAAAGGGGGTATGGACCCACAAAAAGCAAATAAGGAAAAAATTTGGGTCAAGAATAAAATGATTTGCTTTTAGGTGTTGGTTGTCTAAGAGTTATGATGAGAGGAATAAGAGGAAAACAGAAAAATGGGGCGACAAATTAAAATATTACTATTGTATTTAGTGGAACAAGGACTAGATAAAATGGAGAGCCAGGAATGGGAGCACTGCTAGTGAGTTAAAAAGGTGAAGTAAAAAAACCCCAAAATGCCACAAATATAAGTTTGAGTCCCAGATAAGATAATTTGTTTGTTATTGAGGTTTGAATGAGAGGAGATGTAAAGGAGAAAGGAAGAAACTAATATAGAGGGAGAAAAGAAAGAGAGAGAGAGAAAAAAAGAGGGAACCACTAAAAGAAGAAAAAAGAAAGGAGAGAGAGAGAGAGAGAGAGAGAGAGAGTTAAGGGTTTTGGAGTGCAACCCTCATAGAGAGAAAGGAAGAGGAGAGAAAAGATAATGGGAGATGTAACACTTATGGATAGTGTAGTTCAAGGAGAGGAGAGAGTAAGGCTGGCAGAGAGTTAATCGGCCAAATTGGAGGAGGAAAAAAAGTATCAAGAATGAAGATAAGAGAAACAAACGAACAAATATAATAAAATGGGATAGGTTATAAAGTCTGCAGATTATTCTTGATTTTGAGAGGTTATCTTCTTGCTTTTTCTTTTCTCTTCCTCTTCCTGGTCAGTGACTCTGGACCCTGGGTTCTGCCCCTTTGGCACGCTCAGGTAGAGGTTTGCAGTTGATAAGTCTCTATGGCAATGTCATGTATTGTGCTTTAGTCTCGTTGGCAGTCAAGGCTCATTAGCATTTATAGGCTCCGACAGTGAGAGAGTCTGTGTTCCTGTAGCCTTTCTCCTAGTCTTTCCTTCCTCAATTAGTAGCCTGATAATCCAGCTATGGGGTTGCTGCTGCCTCTGCCTGGATAGTAAGAGGCTCAAAGAGCTGGCAACTCCCCACTCTATTTCCACTCAGCACAGGGCTCTGGGTAAGGCTCAGTCAGTCAGAGCTGCTAGCATAATCAGGCAGGCTTTCCGCCCACTCAAAGACCTCTGGCTCTGTCTGCCACTCTGTCCGGTAACACAGGCGGGCGCCCACTTCCGGGGAGCGTGGAGGAAACTCTCGCTCACTATGTGCGCGTGCAGACCAGGATATCCGTCCAGCAGTCTCACGCTCTGAGTGAAACCCCCAACCGCATGGAAAAGTTGCAGCGTTGGAATTGGCTCTCGCTCCGTCCCCGTGCACGGCCTTTGCAAGGCGCTGGGGCAGCCTGAGATTCCGCTTTGGCCCACACAAAGGCCCCTGACTCTGCCCCTTTGTGCGATAACACGGGCGCGCACTGCCGAGGCACTCGGAGGAATCTCTCACTCCCTATCTGCGCACGCAGACCAGGATATGAGGCCGGCCGCGTTTCCCTCTGAGTGAAACTTCCACCAGCACGGAAAATCTCCACCGTTGGAATTAGTTCTCACTCCCTCCCGTGCTAGGCTTTCCCAGAGTGCTGGGGCTGCCCAGAGATTCTGCTTTTGGCCCACAGAAAGGCCTCTGACTCTGCCTCTCTGTGGGGTAACATGGGCAACCACTCCCGGGGCTTAGGAAGAAATCTCTCACCCACTAACTGCGCACCAACCAGGAGATCGGGTAAAATGGCTGCCCTGCTTGTCTTTCTTTGTTTGGGTTTGGCGCGAGTGTTAGCTTGTATTGCCCAGGTTGCCACAGGATCAGTTTTTCCTCGGCTTGGATCTCCGTGCCACAGCCTGGTTTGGCCGTTTGTGCCATGGCCTGGATCTATTCACCCCCTTTGCCCGCCTCAGTTTCTATATTCACAGTTACCAGAGAAAGCCGCCCTGTTTAGGTTAGTGAGGAAGGCAGAGCATTTCTTACTCCCTATTTCCTTCGGGGTTTGGTTATATATTTAGCCAATTTTTCACTCGACCATACCTTCGGGTGTATTGCGAAGCATCTGGAGGCTCCAAGTATAGGTTTTTCTGTTTCTGGTTGAAGATCTTGTTGAGTTTTGGGGGAGATTTATCGGTATTGCTTCCTACCCCGCCATTACTCTGACGTCATCCAGCAGATTTATTTTAAATGCTAGAGTTCAAGAAGAAATAAACCAGTAGAACTATATCAAGCAAACAAGCTTCTGGACAGCATAGGAAACCATCAACAAAATGAAAAGGCAACTATAGAAAGGGAGAAAATATTTGTAAACCAAATATCCAATAAGATATTAATACCCAAACTATACCAGAAACTCAGACAACTCAACAACAAAAACCACAAATAACCCAATTTAATAACACTGGGGAACAATTTTTTTTTTCTTTTCTGTTGCATGAAGTTTTAAAACTTTTTCTATATATTTCTGCATCGCTGATTCCAAATCTAAAATCTGGTTTTTGGTGCATGCTCTAGTTTTTATGGAATTTTAATTTCTTTTTGTTATAGTTTATGGCATGCATTGGTTTTTAAATTGGAGTTAAAGGGCAACGACTCTTGGATTGAACATAACCACAAGGCAATTAATGTTTTACAAACATTACTTTTACATAATTGTAGTTTTTAAATGTAAAAAATTGTTATCTGATAAAAACACCCTCTTATTTTGTTTTAAAATTGAATCATGGCTTCTTCAAGTAGGCGTAAATGTAAGAATAGTCCTGACACCTTCTGTTATATATGTGGCTGTTACACATTTTAACGTCAAAGGCGCAATATTTCATCATTTGTGACATGTGCATATATTGCCTATTTTCAAGTTCCTTTTGGCGATCAAGACAAGAATTGGGCTCCTCATATTGTGTGTCATAATTGTGAGGAAATGCTTTGTGACTGGACAAGAGGAAAATGCAAAGGAATGCCTTTTGGTATTCCCATGGTTTGGCGTGAACCTAAGGACCACAGCAGTGACTGTTATTTCTGTCTGATCCATACAAAGGACATCGGCAAGAAAAAATGGCATATGATTGCATATCCTAATAGTCAATCAGCAGTACAACCTATCCCACACTCTGAGACACTCCTGGTTCCAGTTTTCAATGGTTTTATTTCTTCTAAGGATGAAGAAAGTGAACATAGTGATCAATTGTATTTTGATAAGATGCATGAGGAAATGGCTGTAGAATCTGAAGGGTCTTCTGATGCTAAGCAGTCATTAACCCCTCAGCAGTTTAGCCAACCTGAATTGAATAACTTAGTAAGAGATTTAGGTCTATCAAAGAAAGCAGCTAAGTTATTAGCCTCCAGGCTTCAAGAAAAGAATATACTTCACCAGTCAGCTAAAGTATCCCATTTCAGGAAGCGTGAACAAATTTTTGTGGACTTTGTTTCCCAAAACAAACACTTTGTTTACTGTCATGATATCAGTAGTCTTCTCAGCCAGCTAGGTGTTGTTACCTCTTACAGTCCAACAGAATGGCGGCTATTTCTTGACAGCTCTAAACGGAGTCTGAAATGTGTTCTCCTACACAACGGTAATGTTTATGCAGCGGATCCAATTGGTTATTCAACTCATCTGTGAGAAGATTATAATGACATAAAAATTGTCCTCGACTTTCTGAAGTATGAGGAGCATAACTGGATCATTTGTGTGGATCTTAAAATGGTAACTTTCCTGCTTAGGACAACAGAGAGGTTTCACGAAGTATCTTTGCTTTCTGTGTTTGGGGGACAGCTGAGCTCAGAAAAAAACACTGGACACAGAAGGAGTGGCCAAAATGTGAAGCTCTGGAAGTAGGGATGCAAAATACTGTGAATGAATCGGTAGTTAATCGAGACAGGATCATTTTTCACCCACTTCACATCAAACTTGGCTTAATGAAGCAGTTTGTTCAGGTTTTGAATAGAGAAAGTGAATGCTTTCAACATATTATTTCTGTTTTTCTTGCCTTGTCTTTCAAGAAGATAAAAGCAGGTGCATTCGACGGACCTCAAATTAGAACCCTCATACGTGACAAAGCATTTGACAGGAAGATGAATAAGGAGGAGAAATCAGCATGGCAGTCTTTTGTGGCAGTTACAAAGAACTTTCTTGGTAACAAAAAGCAGAAAACTAAACTTCTGGTTTAAAGACGCTGTTGGCTTTCCACGACATTGGATGTAACATGAGCATTAAGATTCACTTCCTGAACAGTCACCTTGATAAGTTTCCCAAAAATCTTGGAGCTGTTAGTGATGAGCAGACTACTGCCGGAGCATCAGACGAGATTGTCCTCAACAAATACACAAATGCAAGAGCTATAAATGCAAATTTTTGCCTGAGTAGAATTTAAATAAGTTTTGTGCAAATTTTATAATTAAAGTAAGTGTTTTAATATGTTCTATTTTGAAATTGTAGACAAATTATGGTGCAATTATATCTTTTAGTTTATTAGTGTATTTACTGCATTATATAAATTATTATATTATTACAAAGATGATGCCCAAGAAGACATTCCACTTCATTATGTTAAACTAAATGTTGAAAAATTTACAAAAAGATGAAAACCTAAAATCCTGAATCGCAAAAAAATTGTAGCTTACAGAGAAAAACTAATGTCTGGTTTGAGATCAGCACACTCGAATTAGGTAAGAACAAGTGTTTTTGTGGATGAAAGAAAAAATTTTGTTCCCCATTATAATGGACAAGGACCTGAATAGACATTTCTCCAGAGAAGACATACATATGGCCAACAAGTACATGAAAGGTGCCAATCACCACTAATCATCAGGGAAGCAAATCAAAACCATAAAGAAATATCACTTCACACCTGTTAGGATGACTACTGTTTAAAGAGAGACAGAAAGAAAACAAGTGCAGCGAAGGAAACCATTTTACACTCTTGGTGGGAATGTAAACTGGTGTAGTCACTCTAGAAAACAGTAAGCAATTTCCTCAAGAAATTAAAAATAGAACTACCTATATGATCCAGTATCCCCAATTCTAAGTTCATATCCAGAACAGCTGAAACCAAGATCTTGAAGAGATGGCTATACTGCCATGTTCACAGCAGCATTAGTTAAAACAGTAAGACACGGAAACAGCCTAAGTGTCCATCCATGGATGAATGGATAAAGAAAATGTGGGATATAAGTGTGTATACACAGTGTACACACACTCACAGTGAAATATTATTAGGCCTTAAAAAAGAAGAAAATCCTCTCATTTGTGACAACACAGATGAACCTTCAGAGAAATAAGAGAAAGATAAATCCTACATGGTATCACTTATATATGTACAAATGTTCAGTTACAAGATAAGTTCTGAGGAGCTAATATATAACATGGTGACTATAGCTGATAACACCATAGTATATAATTAAACTTTTCTAAGAAATTAGAACTTAAATGTTCTCACAAAAGAATGTAAATATGTGACTTGGTGAATGAGTTAACTGAATGGGGAAATCTTTTCATACTATATATCAAATATCACATTGTACATTTTATGTATCTTATTGTCCACTTTATGTTAGTAAAACTGGAGAAAAAATATACTAGAATCCAAGATGGCACTGAAATTCAGAAGCAACAAATAAGAAGTCCAATCACTAGGGATGGACCAGTTCCAAGAGCACTCTGACAACATCGTGGAATGAACGCCCCTTGGCCAGTCAGAAGTGGCGCTCTAAAGTGCTACAAACAGAGGTTGTAAACAGAAGACCAGTGGCTCCAACTCTGGGAAGCCGAGAATAACATGAAATTGTGCAATGCCTGAAACACCTAATCAGAGATACGTTCAATTGCACTCAATAACCATCAATCTTGTGGTTAAAAGGTAAAATTTATAACATGAACTGGCAGTTCCTGAAAAATATGGACCCTGCCTTTCTCCCCGGGCATATCTGATAGCAGCGTCTCCCTGGCATGTTCTCTGCACCTCAGCCACCCTAGCATCTAGTTTTTCCATGTACAAATGGTCAGCAGTGTCTTTTTCCTTCTCCTCTTTATATTCAGCTTGCTCCTACTCATCCTTTAGTTTTCTACTCAAATAAGTAAAGCCTTATTCAGTTCATCACCACTAAAAGAATTGTAAAACATGAGCAGGTACTATTTCTTGATCATCTTTGGGGTAGGAGAGATAGTGAAATATACAAAACATAAAGTTTACTCTTTTGGGGTTGGTTTTTTTTTGTATTTGTCTGAAGTGAGAAGCAGGGAGGCAGAGAGACAGACTCCCGCACGTGCCCAACAGGGATCCACCCAGCATGCCCACTGGGGGGTGACACATGACCCATCTGGGGCATTGCTCTGTTGCAACCAGAGCCATTCTAGTGCCTGAGGTAGAGGCCCTAGAGCCGTCCTCAGCGCCCAGGCCAACTGTGAACCCATGGAGCCTTGGCTGCAGGAGGGAAAGAGAGAGAGAGAGAGAGAAAAGAGAGGGGGAGGAGTGAAGAAGCAGATGGGTGCTTCTCCTGTGTGCCCTGACTGGGAATTGACCCAGGACTTCCACATGCTGGGCCAACGCTCTACCATTGAGCCAACTGGCCAAGGCCTACCATCTTAGTTATTTTAAGTGTACAGTTCATCAATGTTAAGTACATTTACATTGTTGCATAACCAATCTCCAAAACTCCTCATCTTACATATCTGAAACTTGAGATCCATTAAATAACAAATCCCTATTCCCTTCATCCCCTCACCCCCTCAGCCTCTTAATGCCCTCCTAAGTCACCCATGTTAGAGTATATATCAGAATTTCCTTCCTTTTAAAGATTTAATCATATTCCATTGCATGTATATACCACATTTTGTTTATTCATTGATGGATGGACATGGGTTATTTTTACCTTTTGGCTATTATAAATGTTGCTATGAACATGGTGTATAAAATCTCAGGACCCTGCTTTCAATTTTTTTATATATTCCATGATATATAATTGCTAGATCATGTGATAACTTTATATTCAATTTTTTGGAAAACCACCATTCTGTTTTTCATTACAGCTGCACCATTTTTTGTTCCCATCAGCACTGCACAAGAGTTTTGGTTTCTCCTCATGCTCACTAACACTTCTTATTTTGTTTTTGGTTATTTTTTTTAATCTAATGGGTATAAATTAATAATCCACATCAGAAAGTACCATGGGTAAGCATATAGTAAATGTTTAATAAATACTTACAAAACTTAATTGGAAAAGAGCTCAGCTCAGTAGCATCCAAGGAAAACAGATGCATATTATACGGTATAATTCCATCTCAAGGGGGCTGGAGTACAGCCCATTTTGTTCTCACTTGCAGTTATTCTAACACATCTTCTATCCTATTACTTTCTCACTTGAGGTGTTTTAAACTGTCTGGACACATTTAAAACATTAGAGTGGGAGATTTAAAAAAATAAATAGAAATTCCTTATGTTTTGGCACATCTATGAAACAGTCGTTTTTTCCTATGTATCTTTTTCTACCTGTGTATTCTATTGCATTAAGTAAGTATGAGAAGTAGACATGAGATAAAGAATATCTAATTAGTATATTACAAATAAATTTTAAATTGCTTCAAATTTAAGAATTGCTGAGGGGGTCCTGATCATTTCAGTGTGTCAGGTTTCAGTGAGGAGGTGATATTTTGAGCGTAACTACTTTCTGTATGTGTTTTCTATTGCATTAAGTAGTTAGAGCAGCATCTGTATTTTACTGTAACTAGGCAACAGTTCAATCAAGAGGCACTAATTAATCACCTGCTAAATTTAAAAACTGTGCTAGGCCCAATGAATTATAAAGAAGAACCCAAGAAACTTGACCTGCTCCCAAGAAGTGACATAGACACTGAAAATAACCATCCATGGTCTACAGAGGTCCAGTGCCAGAGGAAGTTCAACATTCTCAAATGCCATAAATTAAATGTAAACAACACATTGAAGAGAATCCAGTGGCCATCCATTATGTATCTAGTGCAATAATTTGCTTCTAAAGAACACACTAAACCCCCATTGTTCCTTCTTTAGGTCAATGGAACACGTGCAGCATAACACATACATTATATTGAAAAGTACTGACAGGCTGGCACGGTTCTTTCAATCTATAATAATACACGGTGTTGGCAACTGAAGTAAAAGATGAACCAACACCTTGAATCACTCAAAACAAAGTTCACAGGAGTCTGGTCCTTTAAAATACCAAACACTTCAATTCAAAAACTGAAAAGCAATCAAGAAGTGGCAGGAGGTGTAAAAATATATCAGAAGAAAGTAAACTGATAAGCCAGAACTTCCAGAGTTCCTGCTTCGGAGTAGTAGCATATCAATGGGGAGAGAAGATAAAGATGATCTCTTCACCACAGTCATCCACTCTACAGTAAAGAATATAAGAGTCCATAGATGATACATACGCAAGCAATGAAGCCTATACACAGATCTGCAGTCCCACATGTCTGCAATCTAGGTCCTGGCCTGGTAATGTCATGATGGGCAACCACTAATTAATAAGGTCTCCTGGTTAGTTCATTGCATATTCCTCACTTAATGGACATCATCACACCATATCATTTCCATTTTAAATGGTAATATTAAATATTAGCTGTTCTTCTAAGTGGCAGAACAGATGGCTAAAACTTAGAAAATACAATACTCAAAACTTCATTTCTGCTGTGCTGATCTCATTGACTTCTTCCATATACAACTTGTTTATTCCAGTGCCTGCTCAATATGCGATTTTACTTACAAAGCCTATCTTCTGTAAGCACTTACATGATAACCTTGTCAGTAATGCTAATTCTCTCTAACTCGCTCTATTCTCCAAGCCCAGCACCACTTTCTTTGAGCTCCGTTAGAACTCTCAGTATAGATTGTGGTATAGTAAGCTTGTGCTTCAGACGCATCATGGCCTGCCTTAGTAATGCTCATGAAAGCTGCTTGCTCATTTAAAACCATTCTACAAAAATATGAGACACTCAGCATGGGCCTCAACCTCAGCATCACTATTTCAAGCCCCACATTTGGCATTTCAAGCTCCTTGTGTTTGTCTGGCTATTACAGGTCTGCTTGGCTTGTTTCTTTTTTCAGAGGCAGTTTGGTTAAATAAATCATGATCATAATCACAATAGCTTCTAGTTTTTGAGTTTATGCTGTCCCCATCAATGTGCTAATCATTTTTCACATATTATCTTAGTCAATCATTGAAACAATGCTATGCATTGAGTTGGCATGAGGATAAGTATTTCAATTAACAATATTAGGAAACTAATAGAGAAAAAAGTTAAGAAATTTGCCCTAGCATACATTTACAATAAACTCACACATTTAATAGAGATGGTATCTGGAAACAGAGCACTGGCTTTAGAGATAGTGGTTTCAAATTCTTTCTCTGCCCCTCACAAGCTAGGTTGCCCTGATTGAGTTCATTAACCACATTGAACCACATTTTTTTTCTTTTTTTAATAATTTTATTTTTAATGGGGCGACATCAATAAATCAGGATACATATATTCAAAGATAACAACTCCAGATTATCTTGTAGTTCGCTTATGTTGCATACCCATCACCCAAAGTCAGATTGTCCTCTGTCACCTTCTATCTAGTTTTCTTTGTGCCACTCTCCCTCCCCCTTTCCCTATCCCTCTCCCCCCTCCCCCCTTAACCACCACACTCTTATCAATGTCTCTTAGTTTCACTTTTATGTCCCACCTACGTATGGAATAATGCAGTTCCTGTTTTTTTCTGATTTACTTATTTCACTTCGTATAATGTTATCAAGATCCCACCATTTTGCTGTAAATGAGCTGATGTCATCATTTCTTATGGCTGAGTAGTATTCCATAGTGTATATGTGGCACATCTTCTTTATCCAGTCATCTATTGACGGGCTTTTTGGTTGTTTCCATGTCCTGGCCACTGTGAACAATGCTGCAAAGAACATGGGGCTGCATGTGTCTTTACGTATCAATGTTTCTGAGTTTTGGGGGTATATACCCAGTAGAGGGATTGCTGGGTCATAAGGTAATTCTATTTTCAGTTTTTTGAGAAACCATCATACTTTCTTCCATAATGGTTGTACTACTTTACATTCCCACCAACAGTGTATGAGGGTTCCTTTTTCTCCACAGCCTCTCCAACATTTGCTATTACCTGTCTTCTTAATAATAGCTAATCTAACAGGTGTGAGGTGGTATCTCATTGCAGTTTTGATTTGAATTTCTCTAATAACTAAAGAAGATGAACATCTTTTCATATATCTGTTGGCCATTTATATTTCTTCCTGGGAGAAGTGTCTGTTCATGTCCTCTTCCCATTTTTTTATTGGATTGTTTGTTTGTTTGTTGTTGAGTTTCATGAGTTCTTTGTATATTTTGGATATTAGGCCCTTATCTGAGCTGTTGTTTGAAAATATCATTTCCCATGTAGTTGGCTGTCTGTTTATTTTGTTATCAGTTTCTCTTGCTGAGCAAAAACTTCTTAGTCTGATGTAGTCTCATTCATTAATTTTTGCCTTCACTTCTCTTGCCATTGGAGTCAAATTCATAAAATGCTCTTTAAAACCCAGGTCCATGAGTTTAGAACCTATGTCTTCTTCTATGTACTTAATTGTTTCAGGTCTTATGTTTAGAATTTTGATCCATTTTGAGTTAATTTTACTACAGGGGACAGACTGTAGTCCAGTTTCATTCTTTTGCATGTGGCGTTCCAGTTTTCCCAGGACCATTTATTGAAGAGGCTTTCTTTTCTCCATTGTGTGTTGTTGGCCCCTTTATCAAAAATTATTTGACTATAAGCCCTGGCCGGTTGGCTCAGCGGTAGAGCGTCGGCCTAGTGTGCGGAGGAACCGGGTTCGATTTCCGGCCAGGGAACACAGGAGAAGCGCCCATTTGCTTCTCCACCCCTCCGCAGCGCCTTCCTCTCTGTCTCTCTCTTCACCTCCCGCAGCCAAGGCTCCATTGGAGCAAAGATGGCCCGGGCGCTGGGGATGGCTCTGTGGCCTCTGCCTCAGGCGCTAGAGTGGCTCTGGTCGCAACATGGCAATGCCCAGGATGGGCAGAGCATTGCCCCTGGTGGGCAGAGCGTGGCCTCATGGTGGGCGGGCCGGGTGGATCCCGGTCGGGCGCATGCGGGAGTCTGTCTGACTGTCTCTCCCTGTTTTCAGCTTCAAAAAAATGTAAAAAAAAAAAAAAATTATTTGACTATATATATGTGGTTTTATTTCTGGGTTTTCTATTCTGTTTTATTGGACTGAGTGTCTATTTTTCTGCCAATACCATGCTGTTTTGATTGTCGTGGCCCTATAATAGAGTTTGAAGTCAGGTATTGTAATGCCCCCAGCTTCATTCTTTTTCTTTAGGATTACTTTGGCTATTCGGGGTTTTTTATAGTTCCATATAAATCTGATGATTTTTTGCTCCATTTCTTTAAAAAATGTCATTGGAATTTTGATGGGAATTGCATTAAATTTGTATATTGCTTTGGGTAATATAGCCATCTTGATTATATTTATTCTTCCTAACCAAGAACAAGGTATATTCTTCCATCTCATTATATCTTTTTCGATTTCCCTTAACAATGGTTTATAGTTTTCATTATATAAGTCCTTTACATTCTTTGTTATGTTTATTCCTAAGTATTTTATTTTTTTTGTTGCAATCGTGAAGGGGATTATTCTTTTGAGTTCATTCTGAATTGTTTCATTGTTGGCATATAGAAAGGCTATTGACTTCTGTATGTTAATTTTGTATCCTGCGACCTTACTGTATTGGCTTATTGTTTCTAGTAGTCTTTTTGTGGATTCTTTGGGGTTTTCGATGTATAGGATCATATCATCTGCAAAAAGTGATACCTTTACTTCTTCTTTTCCAGTATGGATGCCTTTTATTTCTTTGTCTTGTCTGATTGCTCTGGCTAGAACCCCTAGTACCACATTAAATAACAGTGGAGAGAGTGGACAACCCTGTCTTGTTCCTGATTTAAAGGGGAAACCTTTCAGTTTAGTGCCATTTAATATGATGTTAGCTGATGGTTTATCATATATGGCCTTTATCATGTTGAGATAATTTCCTTCTATACCCATTTTGTTGAGAGTCTTAAACATAAAATTGTGTTGTATTTTATCGAAAGCCTTTTCTGCATCTATTGATAAGATCATGTGGTTTTTGTTCTTTGTTTTGTTGATATGGTGTATTACGTTAACCGTTTTATGTATGTTGAACCATCCTTGAGATTCTAGGATGAATCCCACTTGATCATGATGTATTATCTTTTTACTATGTTGTTGTATTCAATATACTAGTATTTTGTTTAGTATTTTAGCATCTGTATTCATTAGAGATATTGGTCTGTAGTTTTCTTTTTTTGTGTCATCCTTGCTTGGTTTTGGTATGAGGGTTATGTTGGCCTCATAAAATGTGTTTGGAAGTATTGCTTCTTCTTCAATTTTTGGAAGACTTTCAGTAGAATAGGAACCAAGTCTTCTTTGAATGTTTGATAAAATTCACTGGTATAGCCGTCTGGACCTGGACTTTTATTTTGGGGGAGGTTTTTAATGGTTTTTTCTATTTCTTCTCTACTAATAGGCCTGTTTAGGCTTTCTGCTTCTTCTTGACTCAGTCTAGGAAGGTTGTATTGTTCTAGGAATTTATCCATTTCTTCTAGGTTGTTGAATTTAGTGGCATAAAGTTTTTCATAGTACTCTACAATAATTCTTTGTATATCTACAGTCCGTGGTGATTTCTCCTATTTCATTTTGGATTTTGTTTATATGAGTTCTTTCTCTTTCTTCCTTGGTAAGTCTTGCCAAGGGTTTGTCAATTTTCTTGATCTTTTCAAAGAACCAGCTCCTTGTTCTATTAATTTTTTCTATAGTTTTTCTGTTCTCTATTTCATTTATTTCTGCTCTGATTTTTATTATCTTCTTTCTTCGGCTGGTTTTGGGTTGTCTTTGTTCTTCTTTTTCTAGTTCCTTAAGGTGTGAAGTTAAGTGGTTCACTTTGGCTCTCTCTTGTTTGTTCATATATGCCAGAAGTGATATGAACTTCCCTCTTATCACTGCTTTTGCTGCATTCCATAGATTCTGATATGTCGTATTGTCATTTTCATTAGTCTGTATATATCTTTTGATCTCTGCACTTATTTCTTCTTTGACCCATTCATTTTTTAAAAGTATGTTGTTTAGTTTCCACATTTTTGTGGGATTTTTTTCCTCTTTTTTGCAATTCAATTCTAGTTTCAAGGCTTTATGATCAGAAAATATGCTTGGTACAACTTCGATTTTTCTGAATTTGCTGATGTTGTTTTTGTGGCCCAACATATGGTCAATTCTTGAGAATGATCCATGTACACTGGAGAAAAATGTATACTCAGTCACTTTGGGATGAAATGTCCTGTAGATGTCTATCATATCCAGGTGCTCTAGTGTTTTGTTTAAGGCCACTATGTCTTTGTTGATTCTCTGTTTGGATGACCGATCTAGAGCCGTCAGCGGTGTATTGAGGTCTCCAAGTATGATTGTATTTTTGTCAGTTTTTGTTTTAAGGTCAATAAGTAGCTGTCATATATTTTGGTGCTCCTTGGTTTGGTGCATATATATTAACAATTGTTATGTCTTCTTGATTCAGTGTCCCCTTAGCCATTATGAAATGGCCAATTTTGTCTCTGAGTACTTTTGCTGTCTTATAGTCAGCATTATCAGATATGAGTATTGCTACACCTGCTTTTTTTTGGATGTTATTTGCTTGGAGTATTGTTTTCCAGCCTTTCACTTTGAATTTGTTTTTATCCTTGTTACTTAGATGAGTTTCCTGTAGGCAGCATACAGTTGGATTTTTTTTTAATCCATTTTGCTACTCTGTGTCTTTTTATTGGTGAGTTTAATTACATTTAGTGTAATTATTGACACTTGTGAGTTCCCTATTGCCATTTTATAGATTGCTTTCTGTTAGTTTTGTGTCTTGTTTGATCCTTCTCTTTCGTTTTTCTATCTTTTGTTTTTATTTGGTTGTATTCCATACATCTTTCCTCTGTTGCTATCTTTGTTATCTCATGTGCTTCTGTGGTGGTTTTTTCAATGGTGGTTACCTTTAAGTAATGAAAAGGGTTCCTACCCTGTTCATTGTAGCGCACTATTTTGTGAGTACTTTTGCACTCCATCGTCCTTTGCTATTATTAATCTCCATCCTCTCCCCCCCCTTTCTTTTTGTTGTTGTCACAGTTTAATTTGGTTTTATTGTGTTCTTCTTGGAGCTTTTACTTGTGGCTTTGTTAGGGGGTTTTTTTTGTTCTTTGTATCTGATTGAAGAACCCCCTTTAGTAATTCCTGGAGTGGGGGTTTTCTGATGATAAATTCCCTCATCTTTTCTATATCTGTGAATGTTTTTGTTTCTCCTTCATATTTGAAGGATAGCTTTGATGGGTATAGTATTCGTGGCTGAAAGTTCCTCTCTTTCAGGACTTTAAATATTGGGGTACACTCTCTTCTAGGTTGTAGAGTTTCTGCTGAGAAATTTGATGATAATCTAATGGGCCTTCCTTTATATGTTGTATTCTTCTTTTCCCTGGCTGCCTTGAGAATTTTTTCTTTGCCATTGGGTTGTGCCAATTTCATTATGATGTGCCTTGGAGTAGGTTTGTTGTGGTTAAGAAAACTCGGAGTTCTGTTTGCTTCATGAATTTGAGGCTTTAGTTCTTTCCACAGGCTTGGGAAGTTCTCATCTATTATTTGTTTGAGTATGTTCTCCATTCCATTTTCTCTCTCTTCTCCCTCTGATATACCTATTATTCTTATGTTATTCTTTTTGATGGAGTCAGATAATTCTTGTAGGGCTATCTCATTTTTTTTTAATTTTTGAGTCTCTTTCTTCTTCTCTCTGTTGTGCCTCAAGTTGCTTGTCTTCTATTTCACTAATCATCATCTCTACCTGGCCTGTTCTATTAGCTAAGCTTCTTACCTCGTTTTTCAGCTCATGAATTGAGTTTTTCATTTCTGTTTGATTTGTTTTTATAATTTCAATTTCCTTGGAAATATATTCTTTGTGTTTGTCGAGTTGTTTTCTGAGCTCCCTAAACTGCCTTTCTGTGTTTTCTTGTATATCTCAGAGGATTTTTAGGATTTCTATCTTAAATTCTCTGTCATTTAGCTCCAAGGTTTCCAATATATTAAATTTTTCTCCATAGATTTTTCCTCATCTAGCTGTGTTACCTATCTTTCTTTTGTATCCATGATATTCGATTTTCTCTTCCTTAATGGCATCGGAGGGTGGTTTTGTTGATAGTATAAATGAGATTTAATAAAGAATAAAAAGTTAAAATAAATAAAAAATCAAAAAGAGTTGTTTTTTTAAAAAAAATTAATAATGAAATGAAAAATAAAATAAAATAAAATAAAAATAAAAAAAAATTATTCCCCCCCTCCTTTTTTCCTCTCCTCTCCTCTCCCCTCTTACTTGAGAAAAACTTGTGGTAAACTATGAATTATATTATACTAAATAGAACAAACAGTGCCTGTAATGGAGGGCCTGAATTGGGGAGAAGTAATAAAGGGGCAAAAAAAAAGAAAGAAAGAAAAATAAAAGGGTGTATGAAGGGTGTATGGACCCACAAAGAGAAAATAAGGAAAAAATTTGGGTCAAGAATAAAATGATTTGCTTTTAGGTGTTGGTTGACTAAGAGTTATGATGAGAGGAATAAGAGGGAAACAGGAAAATGGGGGGGAAATTAAAAAATTACTATTGTATTTAGTGAAACAAGAACTAAATAAAATGGAGAGCCAGGGATGGGAGCACTGCTAGTGTGTTAAAAAGGTGATGTAAAAACCCCACAAAATGCCACAAATATAAGTTTGATTCCTAGATAAGATATTGTTCGTTACTGAGATTTGAATGAGAGGAGACGTAAAGGAGAAAGGAAGAAACTAATATAGAAGGAGAAAAGAAAGAGAGAGAGAGAAAAAAAGAGGGAACCACTAAAAGAAGAAAAAAGAAAAAAGAGGAGAGAGAGAGAGAGAGTTAAGGGTTTTGGAGTGCAACCCTCATAGAGAGAAAGGAAGAGGAAAGAAAAGATAATGGGAGATGTAACACTTATGGGTAGTGTAGTTCAAGGAGAGGAGAGAGTAAGACTGGCAGAGAGTTAAACAACCAAAGTGGAGGAGGAAAAAAAAAATCAAGAATGAAGATAAGAGAAACAAATTAACAAATATAATAAAATGGGATAGGTTATAAAGTCTGCAGATTATTGTTGTTTTTGAGAGGTTATCTTCTTGCTTTTTCTTTTCTCTCCCTCTTCCTGGTCGGTGACTCTGTACCCCGTGTACTGCCCCTTTGGAACACTCAGGTAGAGGTTTGCAGTTGATAAGTCTCTATGGCGATGTCATGTATTGTGCTTCAGTCTTGTTGGCAGTCGAGGCTCATTAGCATTTATAGGCTCCACCAGTGAGAGAGTCCGTGTTCCTGGAGCCTTTCTCCTAGTCTTTCCTTCCTCAATTAGTAGCCTGATAATCCAGCTATGGGGTTGCTGCTGCCTCTGCCTGGATAGTAAGAGGCTCAAAGAGCTGGCAACTCCCCACTCTATTCCCACTCAGCACAGGGCTCTGTGTGAGGCTCAGTCAGTCAGAGTTGCTAGCATAATCAGGCGGGGCTTCTGCCCACTCAAAGACCTCTGGCTCTGCCACTCTGTGGGATAACACGGGCACGCACTGCCGAGGCACTCGGAGGAATCTCTCGCTCACTATCTGTGCGCGCAGACCAGGATATCAGGCCAGCCGCCTCACCTTCTGAGTGAAACCCCTCCCGCACAGAAAAGTTCCAGCGTTGGAATTGGCTCTTGCTCCCTCCCCATGCGCGGCTTTCCTAGGGCGCTGGGGCAGTCTGGAGATTCTGCCTTCGGCCCACACAAAGGCCTCTGACTCTGCCCCTCTGTGGGGTAACACGGGCGCCCACTCCTGAGGCACTCGGTGGAATCTCTTGCTCACTCTCCGTGTGTGCAGATCAGGATATCAGGCCAGCCACCTCACCCTCTGAGTGAAACCCCTCCTGCACGGATAAGTTCCAGTGTTAGCATTGGCTCTCGCTCCCTCCCCATGCGCGGCTCCCTCAGGGCGCTGGGGCAGCCCGGAGATTCCGCTTTCGGCCCACACAAAGGCCTCTGACTCTGTCTCTCTGTGGGATAACATGGGCGCCCACTCCCGGGGCTTTGGAAGGAATCTCTCGCCCACTATCTGCGAGCGCCGACCCAGAGATCGGGGAAAATGGCTGCCCTGCTTATCTTTCTTTGTCTGGGTTTGGCGCGAGTCTTAGCTTGTATTTCCCGGGTTGCCACAGGAACAGTTTTTCCTCGGCTTGGATCTCTGTACCACAGCCTGGTTCGGCCGTTTTGCCATGGCCTGGATCTATTCACCCCCTTTGCCTGCCTTAGTTTCTATATTCTCAGTTCCCAGTGAAAGCCGCCCTGTTTAGGTTAGTGAGGAAGGCAGAGCATTTCTTACTCCCTATTTCCTTCAGGGTTTGATTATATATTTAGTCAATTTTTCGCTCGACCATACCGTCGGGTGTATTGCGAAACATCTGGAGGCTCCAAGGATAGGTTTTTCTGTTTCTGGTTGAAGATCTTGTTGAGTTTTGGGGGAGATTTATTGGTATCGCTTCCTACCATGCCATTACTCTGACATCATCCTCCTGAGAAACATTTTTTTAGCAATGAAATAATATGATTATGAATACTAACAAGAACTATGTATATGAAATACAAAGGAAAGTGACTCTCATACAGTAAACACTTAGAAATTATTCTTTTCCCCTTTCTTTTCAAGTAAATTGGAAGCATTTCAAGTCAAGAAATATCTTTATGACAATGGTGTACTGTAGTATTTCCAGTATAATGGTGCTATCACAAATAATAAATTCTTTATACATTTATTATTAAGAAAAAAATATATATTCATATACTAACCATTTTTGAGATTTTAAAAAGATTCTTTTTCAAAACTACTTTAAACTCTTTATTCCCCTAAATTTGGAGTCCACTACTATCTGTTAGCAAGACTATGCAAATGATATGAAAAATGACTATTTAACACACTGTCTGGAGACATAACCAATGACTGAAGAGGAGAATCCCAGCCCAGTTTATGGCTATTAGACTACTTTTAAAAATATATAGGACCTGGTCTGCTGTGAAATTCTAATTTTATGCATTGTGTAAGATATATAAAGCATGCATCCATAAGCACCTCTGCTAAAAAAATCTGCTAGCTATTGCATGAAAAATAAATCAAGATGTATCCTGATTAACTCAGTCTAGTAGAGAAAACATGTATCAACATAATGTGGTAAATACTTCGATACAAAAATAATGATATAAAAGCACAAAGGAAGGAGATAGTCACTAAGCTTGAGAAATCTAGAACTCCACACAGATTTGAACTTGGCCTTATAGAATAGTACAATTCACAAGGCAAAGGAGACATAGAGATGTTTCACACAGAGGACACTGTGGGGACAGAGGCATAAACGCATGAAAAAATTATGTTGCAATATGTTCAGAGGATGTCAAAAAATCCATGGGTAAATTAAAAGGCAAATAAAGATGTATGGTCTGAGATAGGATAGAAAAGGAACAAAGAGTCAGAGACCCTTAAAGACCTTCACAGCCAGGCTAGAAGCATAAAGTCAAAGCAGAAGTTGCACTCTGCCGTTCATCCTGTGAATATTTATATTCTGCTATTTTAACCCAGTCGTACACTCAATTGCTGTGCCTTTGTTTTTTCATTCATATATATGATACAATGTCTTTTATTTTTATCTTGAGACTAAGAATAAAAAAGAATAATTTAAAATCATTTAACTGATAATGGAAATCACCGGTAGTTAACAAATAAGAATAAAACTGACAATGGCTAAAATGGCACATGATAAAATTTACAAACACTGAAAATTGATAGAAGAACCCAATTTTCTTAATAAATTTATATCTGAATATTATATGATCCCCAAATACTGGACCTGTTAGAAAAAATGGCCACCTAGAAAAAACACAATGTCAGAAGCTGTAATTTGTTATACAGTGTGTCTGTAAAGTCATGGTGCACTTTTGACCGGTCACAGGAAAGCAACAAAAGACTACAGAAATGTGAAATCTGCACCAAGTAAAAGGAAAACCCTCCCAGTCTCTGTAGGATGATGTGGCAGTATGTGTGCATGTGCAGATGATGATGTAACACCGTGTATATAATGAAGCAGCCCACGGCCATGCCAGTCGAGATGTGAACGGTACAGAGGAAAGTTCAGTGTGTTCTGTGGCTTGCTAAATTCGAATCCGTGACCGAAGTGCAACATGAATATATGCGCATTAATAACGAAGCACCACCACATAGGAATAACACTACTCAGTGGGTTAAGCAGTTGAAGAAAACCGGCAGTTTGGTGGAGAAACCCCGTTCTGGTAGGCCATCAGTCAGTGACGAGTCTGTAGAGGCTATACGGGATAGCTACCTAAGGAGCCGTAAAAAATCTGTGTGTGAGCCCACATAGAACTGCACTGAATAGGTATGAAACTAGGAGAGTTTTCCTTTTATTTGATGCAGATTTAACATTTCTATCATGTTTTGTTGCTTTCCTGTGACCGGTCAAAAGTGCACCATGACTTTACGGACACACTGTATATGATAAGAAAACTGGCTTAAAAAGATAGGCAAAATTTAAATAAAAAAAGGAGGGTTAACATATCTTGGATATAAGAAATAAATCAGTTTTGCCAAAATAAAATTTTTCTTCAGAAGTTATAGTGTTAAGAATTAAATGGCAAATCAATTGAGGGATGACGTCAGAATAATGGCGGGGTAGGAAGCGATACCGATAAATCTCCCCCAAAACTCAACAAGATCTTCAACCAGAAACAGAAAAACCTATACTTGGAGCTTCCAGATGCTTCGCAATACACCCAAAGGTATGATTGAGTGAAAAATTGGCTAAATATATAACCAAACCCCGAAGGAAATAGGGAGTAAGAAATGCTCCGCCTTCCTCACTAACCTAAACAGGGCGGCTTTCTCTGGTAACTGTGAATATAGAAACTGAGGCGGGCAAAGGGGGTGAATACATCCAGGCCGCGAAACAAACGGCCGAACCAGGCTGTGGCACGGAGATCCAAGCCGAGGAAAATCTGATCCTGTGGCAACCCGGGCAATACAAGCTAACACTCGCGCCAAACCCAAACAAAGAAAGACAAGCGGCGCGGCCATTTTACCCGGTCTCCTGGCTGGTGCGCAGTTAGTGGGCGAGAGATTTCTTCCTAGGCCCCAGGAGTCAGTGCCCGTGTTGCCTCACGGAGAGGCAGAGTCAGAGGCCTTTCTGTGGGCCGAGGGCAGAGTCTCTGGGCAGCCCCAGCGCCCTGGGAAAGCCACGCATGGGAGGGAGTGAGAACTAATTCCAACGGTGGAGATTTTCCTTGCCGGAGGGTGTTTCACTCAGAGGGAAAGCGGCTGGCCTCATATCCTGGTTTGCGCGCGCAGATAAGGAGTGAGCGATTCCTCCGAGTGCCTCGGCAGTGCGCGCCCGTGTTATCGCACAGAGGAGCAGAGTCAGGGGCCTTTGTGTGGGCCAAAGCGGAATCTCGGGCCGCCCCAGCGCCTTGCAAAATTCTCGCACGGGGACGGAGCGAGACTCAATTCCAACGCTGCAATTTTTCCCTGCGGTTGGGGGTTTCACTCAGAGCGTGAGACTGCTGGCCGGATATCCTGGTCTGCGCGCGCAGCCAGTGAGTGAGAGTTTCCTCCAAGCGCCCCGGAAGTGGGCACCTGCTTGTGTTACCGGACAGAGTGGCAGAGCCAGAGGTCTTTGAATGGCCGGAAAGCCCGCCTGATTATGCTAGCAGCTCTGACTGACTGAGCCTTACCCAGAGCCCTGTGCTGAGTGGAAATAGAGTGGGGAGTTGCCAGCTCTTTGAGCCTCTTACTATCCAGGCAGAGGCAGCAGCAACCCCATAGCTGGATTATCAGGCTACTAATTGAGGAAGGAAAGACTAGGAGAAAGGCTCTAGGAACACGGACTCTCTCACTGTCGGAGCCTATAAATGCTAATAGCCTAGACTGCCAACGAGACTAAAGCACAATACATGACATTGCCATAGAGACTTATCAACTGCAAACCTCCACCTGAGCGTGGCAAAGGGGCAAAACCCGGGGTACAGAGTCACCGACCAGGAAGAGGGAGAGAAAAGAAAAAGCAAGAAGATAACCTCTCAAAATCAAGAATAATCTGCAGACTTTATAACCTATCCCATTTTATTATATTTGTTCGTTTGTTTCTCTTATCTTCATTCTTGATACTTTTTTTTTCCTCCTCCAATTTGGCCGATTAACTCTCTACCGGTCTTACTCTCTCCTCTCCTTGAACTACACTACCCATAAGTGTTACATCTCCCATTATCTTTTCTCTTCTCTTCCTTTCTCTCTATGAGGGTTGCACTCCAAAACCCTTAACTCTCTCTCTCTCTCTCCTTTCTTTTTTCTTCTTTTAGTGGTTCCCTCTTTTTTTCTCTCTCTCTCTCTTTCTTTTCTCCCTCTATATTAGTTTCTTCCTTTCTCCTTTACATCTCCTCTCACTCAAACCTCAATAACAAACAAATTATCTTATCTGGGACTCAAACTTATGTTTGTGGCATTCTGGGGGGTTTTTACTTCACCTTTTTAACTCACTAGCAGTGCTCCCATCCCTGGCTCTCCATATTATCTAGTTCTTGTTCCACTAAATACAATAGTAATTTTTTAATTTGTCCCCCCATTTTTCCGTTTTCCTCTTAATCCTCTCATCATAACTCTTAGACACCCAACACCTAAAAGCAAATCATTTTATTCTTGACCCAAATTTTGTCCTTATTTGCTTTTTGTGGGTCCATACGCTCTTTTTTTTTTCTTCTTTTTTCTTTTTTTTTTCTTTTTTTTTTTTTTGTTTGCCCCTTTATTACTTTTCCCCAATTCAGGCCCTCCATCACAGGCATTGTTTGTTATAATTCACAGTCCACCACAAGATTTTATCAAGAAAGAGGGGAGAGGAGAGGAGAGGAAAAAAGGAGGGGGGGAATAATTTCCTTTTTTTTTTTTTTTTTTAATTTTTATTTTATTTTATTTTTCTTTATTTCATTATTAATTTTTTTAAAAAAAAACAACTTTTTTCGATTTTTTTTATTATTTTTTTAAACTTTTTATTCTTTATTAAATCTCATTAATACTATCAACAAAACCACCCTCAGATGCCATTAAGGAAGAGAAAATCGAATATCATGGATACAAAAGAAAGAGAGGTAACACAGCTAGATGAGGAAAAATCTATGGAGAAAAAATTTAATATATTGGAAACCTTGGAGCTAATGACAGAGATATACAAGAAAACACAGAACGGCAATTTAGGGAGCTCAGAAAACAACTCAATGAACACAAAGAATATATGTCCAAGGAAATTGAAACTATAAAAACAAATCAAACAGAGATGAAAAACTCAATTCACGAGCTGAAAAACGAAGTAACAAGCTTAGCTAATAGAACAGGTCAGATAGAAGAGAGGATTAGTGAAATAGAAGACAAGCAACTTGAGGCACAACAGAGAGAAGAAGAAAGAGACTCAAAAATTAAAAAAAATGAGATAGCCCTACAAGAATTATCTGACTCCATCAAAAAGAATAACATAAGAATAATAGGTATATCAGAGGGAGAAGAGAGAGAAAATGGAATGGAGAACATACTCAAACAAATAATAGATGAGAACTTCCCAAGCCTGTGGAAAGAACTAAAGCCTCAAGTTCAAGAAGCAAACAGAACTCCAAGTTTTCTTAACCCCAACAAACCTACTCCAAGGCACATCATAATGAAATTGACACAAACCAACAGCAAAGAAAAAATTCTCAAGGCAGCCAGGGAAAAGAAGAATACAACATATAAAGGAAGGCCCATTAGATTATCATCAGATTTCTCAGCAGAAACTCTACAAGCTAGAAGAGAATGGACCCCAATATTTAAAGTCCTGAAAGAGAGGAACTTTCAGCCACGAATACTATACCCATCAAAGCTATCCTTCAAATATGAAGGAGAAATAAAAACATTCACAGATACAGAAAAGATGAGGGAATTTATCATCAGAAAACCCCCACTCCAGGAATTACTAAAGGGGGTTCTCCAATCAGATACAAAGAACAAAAAAAAAACAGAGCCACAAGTAAAAGCTCCAAGAAGAACACAATAAAACCAAATTTAAACTGTGACAACAACAAAAAGAAAGAGGGGGAGAAGATGGAGATTAACAGTAGCAAAGGACGATGGAGTGCAAAAGTACTCACAAAATAGTTCGCTACAATGAACAGGGTAGGGACCCTTTTCATTACTCAAAGGTAACCACCATTGAAAAAACCACCACAGAAACACATGAGATAAAAAAGATAGCAACAGTGGAAAGATGTATGGAATACAACCAAATAAAAACAAAAGATAGAAAAACAAAAGAGAAGGATCAAACAAGACACAAAACTAACAGAAAGCAAGATATAAAATGGCAATAGGGAACCCACAAGTATCAATAATTACACTAAATGTAAACGGATTAAACTCACCAATAAAAAGGCACAGAGTAGCAGAATGGATTAAAAAAGAAAATCCAACTGTATGCTGCCTACAGGAAACTCATCTAAGTAACAAGGATAAAAACAAATTCAAAGTGAAAGGCTGGAAAACAATACTCCAAGCAAATAACATCCAAAAAAAAGCAGGTGTAGCAATACTCATATCGGATAATGCTGACTACAAGACAGGAAAAGTACTCAGAGACAAAAATGGCCATTTCATAATGGCTAAGGGGACACTGAATCAAGAAGACATAACAATTCTTAATATATATGCACCAAACCAAGGAGCACCAAAATATATAAGACAGCTACTTATTGACCTTAAAACAAAAACTGACAAAAACACAATCATACTTGGAGACCTCAATACACCGCTGACGGCTCTAGATCGGTCATCCAAACAGAGAATCAACAAAGACATAGTGGCCTTAAACAAAACACTAGAGCACCTGGATATGATAGACATCTACAGGACATTTCATCCCAAAGTGACTGAGTATACATTTTTCTCCAGTGTACATGGATCATTCTCAAGAATTGACCATATGTTGGGCCACAAAAACAACATCAGCAAATTCAGAAAAATTGAAGTTGTACCAAGCATATTTTCTGATCATAAAGCCTTGAAACTAGAATTGAATTGCAAAAAAGAGGAAAAAAATCCCACAAAAATGTGGAAACTAAACAACATACTTTTAAAAAATGAATGGGTCAAAGAAGAAATAAGTGCAGAGATCAAAAGATATATACAGACTAATGAAAATGACAATACGACATATCAGAATCTATGGGATGCAGCAAAAGCAGTGATAAGAGGGAAGTTCATATCACTTCAGGCATATATGAACAAACAAGAGAGAGCCCAAGTGAACCACTTAACTTCCCACCTTAAGGAACTAGAAAAAGAAGAACAAAGACAACCCAAAACCAGCCGAAGAAAGGAGATAATAAAAATCAGAGCAGAAATAAATGAAATAGAGAACAGAAAAACTATAGAAAAAATTAATAGAACAAGGAGCTGGTTCTTTGAAAAGATCAACAAAATTGACAAACCCTTGGCAAGACTTACCAAGGAAAAAAGAGAAAGAACTCATATAAACAAAATCCAAAATGAAAGAGGAGAAATCACCACGGACACCGTAGATATACAAAGAATTATTGTAGAATACTATGAAAAACTTTATGCCACTAAATTCAACAACCTAGAAGAAATGGATAAATTCCTAGAAAAATACAACCTTCCTAGACTGAGTCAAGAAGAAGCAGAAAGCCTAAACAGACCTATCAGTAGAGAAGAAATAGAAAAAACCATTAAAAACCTCCCCAAAAATAAAAGTCCAGGGCCTGACGGCTATACCAGCGAATTTTATCAAACATTCAAAGAAGACTTGGTTCCTATTCTACTCAAAGTCTTCCAAAAAATTGAAGAAGAAGCAATACTTCCAAACACATTTTACGAAGCCAACATAACCCTCATACCAAAACCAGGCAAGGATGGCACAAAAAAAGAAAACTACAGACCAATATCTCTAATGAATACAGATGCTAAAATACTAAACAAAATACTAGCAAATCGAATACAACAACATATTAAAAAAATAATACATCATGATCAAGTGGGATTCATCCCAGAATCTCAAGGATGGTTCAACATACGTAAAACGGTTAATGTAATACACCATATCAACAAAACAAAGAACAAAAACCACATGATCTTATCAATAGACGCAGAAAAGGCTTTCGATAAAATACAACACAATTTTATGTTTAAGACTCTCAACAAAATGGGTATAGAAGGAAAATATCTCAACATGATAAAGGCCATATATGATAAACCATCAGCTAACATCATATTAAATGGCACTAAACTGAAGGCTTTCCCCCTTAAATCAGGAACAAGACAGGGTTTTCCACTCTCTCCACTCTTATTTAATGTGGTACTAGAGGTTCTAGCCAGAGCAATCAGACAAGACAAAGAAATAAAAGGCATCCATATCGGAAAAGAAGAAGTAAAGGTATCACTTTTTGCAGATGATATGATCCTATACATCGAAAACCCCAAAGAATCCACAAAAAGACTACTAGAAACAATAAGCCAATACAGTAAGGTCGCAGGATACAAAATTAACATACAGAAGTCAATAGCCTTTCTATATGCCAACAATGAAACAACTGAGAAGGAACTCAAAAGAATAATCCCCTTCACGATTGCAACAAAAAAAATAAAATACTTAGGAATAAACATAACAAAGAATGTAAAGGACTTATATAATGAAAACTATAAACCATTGTTAAGGGAAATCGAAAAAGATATAATGAGATGGAAGAATATACCTTGTTCTTGGCTAGGAAGAATAAATATAATCAAGATGGCTATATTACCCAAAGCAATATACAAATTTAATGCAATTCCCATCAAACTTCCAATGACATTTTTTAAAGAAATAGAGCAAAAAATCATCAGATTTATATGGAACTATAAAAAACCCCGAATAGCCAAAGCAATCCTAAAGAAAAAGAATGAAGCTGGGGGCATTTCAATACCTGACTTCAAACTCTATTATAGGGCCACGACAATCAAAACAGCATGGTATTGGCAGAAAAATAGACACTCAGACCAATGGAACAGAATAGAAAGTCCAGAAATAAAACCACATATATATAGTCAAATAATTTTTGATAAAGGGGCCAACAACACACAATGGAGAAAAGAAAGCCTCTTCAATAAATGGTGCTGGGAAAACTGGAAAGCCACATGCAAAAGAATGAAACTGGACTACAGTCTCTCCCCCTGTACAAAAATTAACTCAAAATGGATCAAAGATCTAAACATAAGACCTGAAACAATTAAGTACATAGAAGAAGACATAGGTACTCAACTCAGGGACCTGGGTTTTAAAGAGCATTTTATGAATTTGACTCCAATGGCAAGAGAAGTGAAGGCAAAAATTAATGAATGGGACTACATCCGACTAAGAAGTTTTTGCTCAGCAAGAGAAACTGATAACAAAATAAACAGAAAGCCAACTAAATGGGAAATGATTTTTTCAAACGACAGCTCAGATAAGGGCCTAATATCCAAAATATACAAAGAACTCATAAAACTCAACAACAAACAAACAAACAATCCAATAAAAAAATGGGAAGAGGATATGAATAGACACTTCTCCCAGGAAGAAATACAAATGGCCAACAGATATATGAAAAGATGCTCATCTTCTTTAGCTATTAGAGAAATGCAAATCAAATCGGCAATGAGATACCACCTCACACCTGTTCGATTAGCAGTTATTAGCAAGTCAGGTAACAGCAAATGTTGGAGAGGCTGTGGAGAAAAAGGAACCCTCATCCACTGTTGGTGGGAATGTAAAGTAGTACAACCATTATGGAAGAAAGTATGGTGGTTCCTCAAAAAACTGAAAATAGAACTACCTTATGACCCAGCAATCCCTCTACTGGGTATATATCCCAAAAACTCAGAAACATTGATACATAAAGACACATGCAGCCCCATGTTTATTGCAGCATTGTTCACAGTGGCCAGGACATGGAAACAACCAAAAAGCCCATCAATAGATGACTGGATAAAGAAGATGTGGCACATATACACTATGGAATACTACTCAGCCATAAGAAATGATGACATCGGAACATTTACAGCAAAATGGTGGGATCTTGATAACATGATACGAAGCGAAATAAGTAAATCAGAAAAAAACAGGAACTGTATTATTCCATACATAGGTGGGACATAATAGTGAAACTAAGAGACATTTACAAGAGTGTGGTGGTTACGGGGGGGGAGGGGGGAATGGGAGAGGGATAGGGGGTGGGGAGGGGCACAAAGAAAACAAGATAGAAGGTGACAGAGGACAATCTGACTTTGGGTGGTGGGTATGCAACATAATTGAACGACAAGATAACCTGGACTTGTTATCTTTGAATATATGTATCCTGATTTATTGATGTCACCCCATTAAAAAAATAAAATTATAAAAAAAAAAAAAAATCAATTGAGAGTCTGAAGAACTTCGGAACAATGAAAGTTTGGCAATAACAAAAACTATGTTCTTCTGAAAGAAAATGATACAACAGAAGCACTATTCATTACTTACTATAATTTATTAGTTAACAAACATGCAGTGAGTGCCTACCATGGATCAGTAGAGAGGGGTCATTGAGAAGTGACCTCAGAAGTTAAGAGGCATCATTTGGCAAACTCCTACAAAAGTCATCATGAACACCCACAATATAATGGTTGCATTGGGAATGGAAGGTAGAAAAATTCAAAGAGCATTTTAAGAGATGAAAAAGGGTCCTCACTGATTCATTCTACATAGGTTAAAAAAATAGCATGCTGAAGGATACTTTTCTGGTGTACCTGTATTTCAAAAATGAGATAGTAACCCACAATATCCAGTGACTCATTAGTTCTAGGTAAACGAAGACTGAAAAAAAGTCCCTGGATATAACAAAACATGCCATTATGAACCTAAAAGAAGAAAAGACAATAGGATGATATAAAAAGCAAGGTGAAATAAGGAGTGAAAATCAAAGACAAAGATAATAGATACAGAACACACATTCAAAACTACATGGAAAAGGGTGATCAGAAACTTCCTAAAAAAAAAAAAAAAAAAAAAAAGAAGTGGAAGGGAAAGTTATCTGGGACTTGAATAATGGGAAAGAGTCAAATATACAAAAAGAAAGTGGTGAATTATGCAATACTCTTGAATCTATTCAAAGTCTGTTATGCTCTCACAATAAGAGAAATTAATAGAGGAATAGAAGTTATATCCAGTAAAAGGTCAAGCAGCTGAACTAAGGCATCAACATTGCCCATAGAGAAGGAAAATTAAACTGATCAAATTATTTTAATTAGGAGGTATATCAAAGTGGTGGTAATTTCCCTTTCCCAGGCCCTCCAAAGTCTTATGAGTTCTCGGTCCTTGTATTAAAGTCTCCACACATAGAAAGTAAGAGTGAATTCTGTTTTCTTGGCGACACCCTGCCTGAGGGGCAGTGTATAAGAGTGTGGGTCTGAAAAGCTTTGGGAAGCTAGATATGGGAAAGGGAAAGGAGAAAGCATCTGTAACAGAGGAAGAACAACAAGTGGAATAACTTTTCTAAAATATCAAATGACTTGTACCTAAGAAAAAAGAAAAAACTACTTAGTGAAGACAGTTTAAACAGACTAAGATTACTGCAGCAGTAAATCATCTGGAGCAGGAGCCAGGCAGCAGCAGACGAGAAGCCAAAAGAAAGAAGCATTCAAGAACTATCTTAGGGAAAGTAGGAGGTATTAAAAGGAAAAAAAAAGAAACAACAAAATAAGGCCTAACTGGAATCACCGATACTAAGCCTAAATCACCAAACTAAGACTTAATACCTAACCTAACTGCAGCTTCAGCCTCTGTGCAGAATGAATCTTAACCAGTCAGCACTAGAGAGGTAATGTGCCACATAGACTCCTGTCCATCTGCCAGAGAACAATGAGGTAATCCACTCTTTTCTTGTTCTGCCCCCTTCTGCCTATAAAAGCCCTTCATTTTGTACAGCACCTCAGAGCTTTCTGCTTGGTAGACTGGATACTGCCCAATTCACGAATCGTTCAATAAATCCGATTTAATCTTTAAATTTACTCAGTTGAATTTTGTTTTGTTTCGTTTTTGAACAGAGGTAAGCATAAAACTGGGGCAACTAGATTAGAAAGTTTAAAACATAATTGGGAAGTAGAATCTACCTTACACAAAAGTCTACTGACCCAATCAAATAATTCTTTTCTTTAATTTTTCCACATACCTCAATATCCCATTCAAATACTAGTACCAGAAAATAGAACATTTACCATACTACCACACCGATAAAAAATATTCATGTGAACTGTATAAAAGAACAATTTGTTCTTTCCTTTTCAGACATATAGCAAACCATTGAAAATGCATGTTTTCATATTTTTGTTAAAGACAGATAGATTATAGATCCTGTCCATTGGAGTCCATTTCTTCTGCCAAGAAGCATACACATGAATGCAAATTAAAAGTGCACTACAAAAATATTATAAGTGCCTCTAATCCTATTACTTATATACCATTAACAGTCTAGAGGAAAGAATATTGCATATCTTATTTAATCAAGTACACATCCTCCATAGATGACTACATGCTGCAAACACATGAGTTCTGATTTTCTTAGAAAATATCATTCAGATTATTTTTTATATTATAGGTTAACACAGTAGTTTCCAAACTTGTCTTCATATTAGAACCACTGTGGATTGTTTAAAATTCCAAATCCAGAGCTATTCAACCTCTGTGGGTGAGTAATAAGCATCATTATTTTTTGAAGCTTTCAGGTGATATCAATGTGCAGACTAGTGAGCAACTACTGTGTTAACAGAGAACTCTTTAAAGGAAACCTGCCCTGCCCTGGAGAACAGCATTTCCAGACTGCGATACACATCAGAATCAGCTGGGCAGTTCTAAAATCCCTAGACCCCAGCTGTACCCCAGACTAATTAAATTACAATCTCTGAGGGGTAAGAGCCAGCTGTACCCCAGACTAATTAAATTACAATCTCCGAGGGGTGAGAGCCAGCCATAAACTGTTTTTTAAGCCTCCAGGTTTGAGAACCAATGCTTTAAATGAGAAGATGGTTTGTAATAGTAATCAAAATCACTATGTGTCTGGAAGAATTTCATTGTTACAATAAAAGTTCGTATTAAAGCTGAAATAAAAATAAGGGAGAAAAGAAAAAAATGTGAACTGTGTTATGTAAAGATAAGGATGCTTTAGTAAGTAGATCAGTTACTATGTTAACAATATTAAAAATTAGGGCAGAAACAGAAAAAGACTAAATAAGACAAAGGGAGAAAAAGAATTGGAACCTATTGCCATTAAGAGATGTGCGATTGAATCCATCTCTGTATCATTAACAGAATATGCTCCTATCCTATTCACTATTATTGTCAAATGTGTAATTGAGAAAATTCAGAAAGAATTTTAGTGGTAGAAAAAGGTTTCCAAATACTCAAATATGTAAATTAAGTGACTGAATAACTTCA
This sequence comes from Saccopteryx leptura, assembly GCF_036850995.1. NCBI lineage: Eukaryota > Metazoa > Chordata > Mammalia > Chiroptera > Emballonuridae > Saccopteryx > Saccopteryx leptura. The sequence continues at coordinate 173,165,740 of NC_089504.1, read as the reverse complement.
AAGCAAGGAAAGGTTATGTCATCTCTCATCTCTCACTACCTTTCTAATCAGTAGTTCTTAGCCATTCTGCTTTGGTTGAAGATTAGTTCAGTAAGAACAAAATGATTATTACATTTCAAATGCAACCCAAAGGGTAGCTGAATTAAGATGATTTGATATATATTTTTTTAGCAAGAGAGATAGAGGGAGAGATAGGGACGGATAGGGACAGATAGGAAGGGAGAGAGATGAGAAGCATCTTTGTTGTGGCACCTTAGTTGTTCATTGATGCTTTCTCAAGAGTGCCTTGATCGGGGATGGGGGGGTGTCTCCAGCTGAGTGAGTGACCCTTGCTCAAGGCAGCAACCTTGAGCTTCAAGCCAGCAACCATGGGGTTATGTCTATTATCCCATGCTAAAGCTGGAGACCCTGTGCTCAAGCTGGATGGTGACCTCAAGGTTTCAAACCTGGGTCCTCTGCATCCCAGGCCAATGCTCTATCCACTGCACCACCACCTGGTCAGCCGATATCATTTTAAATATTTATTTAATCTTTGTTATTCTGTAAATATTTTTCAATGGTTTAAGTATCATTTAAAACATATTTTATAAAGTATAATTAGATGTGCTGTCAGATGGGAAGACAAATTAAAAGTGCAATTCACACTGTTACAGTAGCAAATCTCGCAGCAGAATGTATCCAGTCACAGCAGAATGTAATCACAGTACATGTGATTAAAGACTTGCAGAGAGACTAGTATTTAAATTATTTATCAATGCAGTTTCCTGTTGTGGGACAGCTGTGTTAGGTTTGCTCACTGGTTTATCGGCTGCAAGCCTTTTGCCTGATTGGTGCGTGAGCATGTGGCAGCACCACGTGTGTGTGGCCTATGTAAGGCTGTGAGTGCTTGCGCTCAGGGGGATGGCTGATTCGCAGATTGCCTGCCCACCACTGTGAGGGGCCAGTTTCCTGTTCATTTGCCTGAGAGGAGGTTTCCCCTGCCTGTGTGCTTGTCCCCACTCTGAGACTTTATTAAACAGAATGGCCCAACCCTTTCCAGCTCCGCAGATTTTCTACCGTCTGCCCGAATCCAATGTGGACCTGCCTGGCCTCAGCCACCAGCATTACACCTGTGGTGAAAAAAAAAAAACAACAACTGTGGCCCTGGCCGGTTAGCTCAGCGGTGGAGCGTTGGCCTGGCATGTGGGGGACCCGGGTTCGATTCCCGGCCAGGGCACATAGGAGAAGTGCCCATTTGCTTCTCCACCCCCCCCCCCCTCCTTCCTCTCTGTCTCTCTCTCCCCCTCCCGCAGCCGGGGCTCCATTGGAGCAAAGATGGCCTGGGTGCTGGGGATGGCTCCTTGGCCTCTGCCCCAGGCACTGGAGTGGCTCTGGTCGCGGCAGAGCGATGCCCCGGAGGGGCAGAGCATCGCCCCCTGGTGGGCAGAGCATCGCCCCTGGTGGGCGTGCCGTGTGGATCCCGGTCGGGCGCATGCGGGAGTCTGTCTGACTGTCTCTCCCCGTTTCCAGCTTCAGAAAAATACAAAAAAAAAAACAACTGTGTGCTACATAAATAAAGAAAAAGTCATTTCCCTTTTTTTTTTTTTACTTTTGCAAATTGACTGCCTAGTTTAAAAAAAAAAAATGTCTTAGTTATCACCAGTTCATCTAAGCAACAGCTAAGCATGCACTACCAATTGACAGGATATGCTTAAGACAAAGTTACGTGCAAACATCTAGACAGCCAATCATTTGGGGAGGATATAGTATACTGCTCACAAAGATTAGAGGATATTTCAAAATAAACATGAAGCAATAAAATATCCCCTAATTTTTGTGAGCAGTATAGTTATTACAAATGCCAAAGCCAGATGTATCAACAGATTTCAAAATTATCCACAGATTTTCTAATGCAGACTTAGGGGAATTCTAGACTGGTAGTCTTACCCTAACCATCAAGAGGGAATCAAGAGGCAAACCTTTAAAAATCACTTTCCCTCTTTGTTGGCTTGGAATACTCTCTTATAGATGAAAAAATTAAAGATGATGTCTCTTTTTAACTTTTTCATTGAGCCACTATTGGACTCACCAGTTACCCAATCAAAAGGCAAGATGCTTCTTCCAACAATTGGAGTTGTTACTGTTAAATTAATTAAGCAAGGAGGCCACTAGACTTTGGCAGCTCTGCAGGGGTCCCCAAACTTTTTACACAGGGGGCCAGTTCACTGTCCCTCAGACCGTTGGAGGGCCGCCACATACAGTGCTCCTCTCACTGACCACCAATGAAAAAGTTGCCCCTTCCGGAAGTGTGGTGGGGGCCGGATAAATGGCCTCAGGGGGCTGCATGCAGCCCGCAGGCTATAGTTTGGAGACCCCTGCTCCAAGGCTATGGTGGAATAAGTAAGCAGACTCAAATCTAAGCCTGTAAATACCTTCAAGTTACAAAACAAAACCTCAGGACAGCCAATCACAAATAGCCAACTAGGCTTTAAGCTATAGCCAATCAAATAATTTCCTTTCTTTGCTTCCATACCTTCAGCCTTTCTTTTTAATTGGGGTGATATTGGTTTATAAAATTATATAGGTTTCAGTGTATAATTCTATAATACATCATCTGAATATTGTATTATGTGTTCACCACCCCAGTCTCCCTCCACCCAATTGATCCTCCCTCTGTCCTCTCCTCCCTCCCTCCACCCCCTTCCCTTTGGTAGTCATCATACTGTTGTCTGTGTCCATGAGGTTGTCTTTTTCTTTGGCTTAATCCCTTTACCTTTTTCACCCAGCCCCCTTCCCCTCTGACAACTGTCAGCCTGTTCTCTGTATCTTTCAGTCTGTTTTTGCTTTGTTAGTTTATTTTGTTCATTAAAGTCCACATATAAGTGAAATCATAAATAAATGACTCCTAATCATTTCTAGTTCAATAAACAGATTAGAACTGATTATTGCTCAATTAAATTCAAAATGTTTAATATGTTTTAACTTTTAACACACATAACTTTGAAAATTAAAAAATCATAAAAACAGTGTTTTTAAGGAATGAGGCAAATTATTAACCCAGTATCATTTGTTCTAAAGCTTCTTGTTGGCAACTGCCACCTGTCCAGACATTCTGTCCAGATCTGACGTGTCAGTTTGTGGACCCCAACCTGGTCCTATACCACCATTTTCAGCCACTCTAGGGCCTGGAGGACCTGGCAGACCACACTCTTGGAGTCTCTGCTAAAGTAGCTAGAAGTGACACCATTTCTCTGCCCTCCTTCCTTTAGCTTAGCCATGAAGCCAGCCTGAGCACAGTACCCTGGAGGTACTGCAGAAGCAGCTCATGTGTAGAACCAGTTTTCATTGTAGGGAACAAGTTCTTTAAGAATTTAAGAAGAGTGCTCATGGTCACTCAGTTGATGAATGGAGAGCCAGGGCCTCCTCCAGGCTCTAGAGAATATTTACTCTATTTTTCTAATTGTGATAAAATATAATGAAAGATAAAATTTACCATTTTAACCATGTTTCAGTTAAGTGGCAATAAGTACACCTACATTGTTGTGCAACCATCACCACTATCCATTCCCAGAACTCTTTTCATTTTTTAAAATGGAAAATAAACAGCCTGACCATAAAGTAGCACAGTGGATAGAGCATTGCCTGGGATGCTGAGGAACCAGGTTCAAAACCCAGAGGTCACCAGCCTGAGCGTGGGCTCACAAGCTGGAGTGCAGTGGCTTGAGCATGGGAACATAGACATGGCTCCATGGCCACTGACTTGTGACTTGAAACCCAAAGGTTGCTAGCTTGAAATCCAAAATTGCTGGCTTGAGCAAGGAGTCACTGGCTCTGCTATAGCCCCCGGGTCAAGGCACATATGAGAAAGCAATGAGTGAACAATTAAGGTGCCACAAATATGAGTTGATGCATCTCTCTCCCTTTCAGTCTGTCTGTCCCTGTTTATCTCTCTCGCTAAAAACAAACAAACAAAACAAGAAACAGACTCTTAGATACAGAGAAGAGGTTAAGGGTTGCCAGATGAGAGGGAGGGTGGGGGGCTGGGTGAAAAAGGTAAAGAAGTGAGAAGTACTAATTGGTAGTTACAGAATTATCACAGGGATACAACGCACAGCCTAGAAAATTTGTCAATAATATTATAAATAACTATGTATAATGCTAGCTGGGTACTAGACTTGTTGGGGGAAGGTGAGAGTCACTTTGAAAATTATACAAATATCTAACCACTCTGCTGTGCACCTAAAACTAATATAAAATGATGTTAAATATCAACTGTAATTGAAAAGTTCTAAAAAATAATTAAATAAATTTAAAAATCTGTACTCCTAGCAAGTATTAGGAATCACACAGTAATCACCTATATCAGCTTTTACTCTAAATCTGGTGAGGAAGAGCTTTTCCAGGGATATTGATTATTTTAAGCTGGTTAGTCCCCCCAGAATGTGCCACAATGGCTGCGGATTATTTCAAGCTAGAGACAAGCAAGGCCCAACAAATTCTTTTCTTTTTTTAATTAAGTGAGAGTCAGAAAGGAAGACAGATAGACTTCCACATGCGACCTGACCAGCATCCACCAGGCAAGCCTCCTATATGCGATGCTCGCCCATTTGGGGCCGCTGCTCCATTGCTTGGGTTTTAGCACCTGAGGTGAGGCCATGGAGCTATCCTCAGTGCCTGGGACCAACTTGCTTGAACCATTGAGCCATGGCTGCAGGAGAGGAAGAGAGAGGAGGAGGAGGGAGAGGGGGGAGGGCGGGGCGAAGAAGCAGGTGGGCACTTCTCCTGTGTGCCCTGATTGGGAATCGACCCAGGACTTCCACATGCCAAGCTGATGCTCTGCCGCTGAGCCAACCTGCCAGGGCCACAACAAATTCAAGAAGAGCTTTTTTTTCCCTCCTTACCAGCCTAAAGGTATTTAGATAGAAAAACCTGTTCATAGAAGGAAGCTGTCCTCTGTGACATGACCCAAGTGTGGCAGACAGGGAGAAATATAGAGTCTGTTAGATTCCTTTCTATGTCAGTTGTTTCTGGATGGTCCAGGAAGAATTTGTTTACCAAATGTTTGCTCTTTCTTATTTACCTGTTAATTACTGCTTTCCCTTTGAAGTCCCAGACCCCTGCCTCCTTCTTAATCCAGAATGGCATAAAAACCTCAACTGTCCTTGGGTCCCAAATTCTTATGTATATACACATGTACATATGTAGTTAAATTTGGTTATTTTCTCCTGTTAATAAGTCTCATGTTAATTTGCTTATTAGACCAGCCAGAAGAACTAAGAGAGACAAGAAGGAAATTTTTCTTCTCGTTCACAGTGGTCAGCAATAGGTATTATAATCCAATTATAAAGTAAATAAGATAAGTTAAAAATCATTGTAAGCACAAAACATTTTGCAACTTTTCACATTAATTTGCATTATCAACTACATATACTTAAATCCCAAATGAAAGAGTCAAGTAAACTCTTCTGCATAAACCTTATTAAATGGTTGATGTGATCAGCATTTCAATTCTCCTCTTAGTAAGAATTTTGGATAAATAACATATTTTGTCTTCACATTTTAAAATATTTCCCTGAAAGATGGTCTATGCTTTTTGTATTCATGCTAGAAATATTATAGAGTTTTCTCACAAATTATGAAACAAAGATACCTTATTGTTTGACTTTCCTATTTGGTGCTGTTCATAAAGTGTATGCTGAATTTGGTGGTTTCCATTGCTAAGATCAGATAATAGATGTGCTGCTGTCAGCTAGGCCTCTCATACTGAAACCTCCTCTTTTGTAAAACTCATTTAGTAACCCATGTACCTGCCTCTAAAAGAATAAAATTACATTTGTATGTCTTACAGTGGTAAACCAATGAAGTAAAATTGTCTTCCTGTTTAAAAGCCTAGCTTTCTCTTTGTTGTATTCACTTCATTCTACAGGTCCTTGTCCTTTCCCAAGATATGCAGCCATTCTTCCTCTTTGTGTCTCTCACCATAAGATAAATCAAAGCAAAATAGCCACTTTTGCAAACAGCTGTCTTTCTTTCAGCCAGGCTCTTATAATGCAAACACAGTGGTGTCCTCATTCTTCAATCAGTTCTCAGATATCCTTTAGCTGGGGGAGGGGGGGGGGGGTGAAGGGGGAGGGGTGAACAGAAAGAGGATAGGAAGGAAATCATGACACAGATTGCAACAGATTAAAGATTTGCCTTCTTTTAGATGAATAATTCTGTTTATAAGAATCATGAAAATATTCCTACAACTTGGACATTGATCAAAGTCCTCAGAAGCAGTGAAGGAGAGAAAATTTGCCCCCAAAATATGTCACCTTGGCATAAGGATTATTTTAGGCTGATGAATTATAATAAACAGTAGACATAAGGAAAGCTCTGAAAACTGAGAAGTTATGTTTATAGGAAAATCTCCATTTATAAGAGTGCCTCCTTCTCTGTGCTTGGAAGAGGACTCTAAATTGCTAGAAATTCTTATCAATGGAGAAAGCATGGACTTAAGTCTGCATAACAACTATATCCTTGATTGGTGTGCTTTGCCTGGTAACCCCTCATAACTGGAGCCCCCCACCCTCTCCCCAACATCTTCTTTGCCCTTAGCTAGAGATAATATTTAGAGTGGTGGCTTGGGCCATTTGGGGGAGTTACTCCATTTTCCTGGGTATCTTGCATGTATATGTATGCAAGAGGTATATATGTTAGTGAACTTCTGTTAGTCTTTCATCTGTCAATCCATTTTTTTATTATAGTGGGTGTCTCAGCCAACAACCTAGAAAGGTAGAGGAAAAATTATTCTTCCTCTCCCACAGCAGAATTATTGAGATTTTGCTTAGCAATGATATATATGAAGTATGTGTGACTTTGGGAAAGTTACATAGCTTCTCTGAGACCCATTTTCCTATGTAAAAATAAGTAACAATATTTTTTCACTAAAGGAGGCTGTTGTCAGGTTCAGGCCCAGGGCCCCTTATCAAAGCCTCAATTTGCCAGGAGAAACTTGATGTGACGTAGCTCCAAGGCGGTTCCTGTCGTCTCCTCCCCTCACTTATCTAAATACCCTGTTGCTAGTGAGCACCTATCACCCTGTCCCAGGACTCCCCGTCAAGGTTAACCACCCAGCCAGTCTTGTTCACTAACCCTATAAAGGCTTGAATCCCCGGATACTTGGGGCTGACGCCACTAGGGTCTCAGCCTAGCTATTTGCAGATGCCCCAATAAATTGTTTTATCCCCATGCTTGGCCTGGCTTCCTCCTCAGAATGACCTAACAGATGTTGGAGTAAAAGAGATAATGAATATAAAATACTTGACCTACCTGAGTAACTGCCCGATTAAATTAACACTTATTTTGAAAGCAGAATTGAATGAAGATCTCCGAAAGACCTAGCATCTTCTCCAAATGTCTTCCAAATGAATTTGGTGAGTCCAAGATCCTTATCTATATGTATCATATTCATCACGTTCCACATTTCAACATACACACCTATTGATGTCTCAATATTTTGTGACAAGTACTTGAATTGGGGGCTTAATAAGTCCCAAAATGAAAATGTGTTTTGAAATTGAAAAGGAGGAAGATAACTATATGAGAAGGGGGATGGCACACACCTATATTAGACAGAAGTACTTGGAGGTGAGGGGAATGAAGAAACAGCCCCCGGGTGTCCAAATACACCACACACATCAAGCCTGAGGGTTCTCTAGGTGTTTGGCATCTCTCAAATTTAAATATGCATTGGATTCACTTGGCAGACATTCAAGTCTACATGGATAAAAGGCAGATTTGGGGGCCTCACTCTAGACTGAGTTAGAACCTCTTGAGGGGGAAAGAGGTAGAGCCCAAAAATTGACATTTGACAAGAACCCCCTCCTATGCTCCAAGTCCCCCCAGAGACTGGGGCCAGTAGTCCATGTACCAAACTTCAAGAAACTATAACAACTGATGTCCCAAGTGAGCATGAGCTGTGTGCTTGCTAAATCTTGCCCATTCCTGCCTACATCTGCCTTGCTTTTCAAACTGGGCATACATGGAGGTGATCAATATTTCCTCACTGAACACTTGCAACTGCCTCCTTCCAGGTCAGAAAAACCAAGGGCCTGGTTTCTCCAGTGATCAGGCAAGTGTGTGAAATTCATTTTCACGGGAGAATACACTTTGCTTCTTCAGTGCTAAACTATGATAGGTTATAATGTGAAACTAAATGGCATTTGCCATTTTCCTACAAATAACTTGATGCTATTCTCTTTTAGTATCAAATGAATTATCATTAAAATGAATTCTGGTCACACAAACTCCCCCAAAATACCACAGTTACTATGCAATTGTACATTGTTTAATTATGCTGACACTGTGTAGCACTTACCACATAATTAAATAAATAGTAATTATCGTTTGAGGAACCAATAACTAAGCACAATTTGCATATGGTAAAAGTAAGAGCTGCCTTACTGGATAAACGAGGAAAGGAGACCTTCAGTGAAGGCCTTATAATTAAGCCACTGAAGAACATCTCAAAAGTCATGGGTTTTATATTTTATCACCTGAATAAAGAAGGAACAAAGTCAAAGAGAGAACATTTAGTGTAATGTTGATTCAGCTACCATATCATCATTTCAGGATTTAAAGCTGGCAGCATAAGTTCACCTTTCTATTTTAAAAGTGCTAAAATCCAAGTGACTCTATATAGCTAAGGCAGGGGTCCCCAAACTGCGGCCCCTGAGGCCATTTATCCGGCCTCCACCGCACTTCTGGAAGGGGCACCTCTTTCATTGGTGGTCAGTGAGAGGAGCACATTGACCATCTCATTAGCCAAAAGCAGGCCCATAGTTCCCATTGAAATACTGGTCAGTTTGTTGATTTAAATTTACTTGTTCTTTATTTTAAATATTGTATTTGTTCCCATTTTGTTTTTTTTTACTTTAAAATAAGATATGTGCCATGTGCATAGGGATTTGTCCATAGTTTTTTTTATAGTCCAGCCCTCCAACAGTCTGAGGGACAGTGAACTGGCCCCCTGTGTAAAAAGTTTAGGGACCTCTGAGCTAAGGCATAGGAAGAATGCGGGAGGGAGATCATATATGTTCCAGCAACTCACTGATGTACTGCCCAGATAATGTCCTGAACTGGATAAAGTGTCAGCAAAATTGGAAAAAGAAGCACTATTCTTGTGGAGAAAGTTAGGGAAATAACAGAGAAAATGAAAGAAAAGAAAGAAAAGAAAAACCAATCGCAAAGACAAAAGCACTATTTTGACAAAATAAGAGCACAACAGTGCCCCCACCAGGGCAGTTTCATCACTCTAGTAACAGCAGCTAGACAGAGGCCAGCTGTTTGATTTGGGGAGGCATGCTGTGGCTGTCAGAGTGTAACATTTTGGAGCAGGAACAGGGAGTGCTGATACGGCCCCTGTGAGGCTGAGAACAAAGAAGTTTATGTTTGAAATTTGCCACTAAGCTAAACCCAGCCCCTGTTGCTATGCTTCGGCCCCTGTTGCTATGCTGCGTGCGACCTCCCTAGCGAATAGCTAACTGCCACATCTGCTTCTGTATACTGCTTGCTCACTTAGGATATATAAGGACCTAGCTCTAAGCACCAGGCGTGACTCTCGTTTGCAGCTCCTTGTGAGTACAGTGTCTCCGGACATCTTGGGAGTTCGCCCCTGCGCAGGTTAAACTGGCCAACAAAGTAACATCTAAACTCCTGAAAGTCTCCGATGTTTGTTCTCGTACCCGGTGGATGCAACATTTTTGGGGGCTCGCCCGGGATTCTCCCTTGGCGGAGTTTTGGGTCAGAGACCAGAAGGACAGCTCGAGCTGAGTAAGTATTCACGGAGGATCCTCATTTGGTTTGGCTTTTGGGCTCCGGAGCACACAATCCTGAGGTAGTAGGTGGGACGCTGCCGGTAACCTACCCAGGGCTTTAAGAAGCGGGACGCCGCTCTCTGAAATTTGGATATTTGGATTTGTTAACTTTAGGAGTGACCGGTCACATTAAGAATCCTTTTTGCGCCAAGCTGCGCTGCGTTTTTTCTGAGCTCGAATGACTGAGTTGAATGTGAGAGAGACAAGTGTGTTCCTTGTGTTAATAGTGTGTGTTGCCTGTATCCTACCCTTTCTCATTATTCCTGAGTCATCTAGGATAGGACAACAGGAGTCTGTGCCGGGATCCCCGCTTGAGTGCCTGTTGAAGAATTTTTCTGATTTCCAGAAGAGAGCTCAGGGGTACGGAGGTCCGCAGCCGAGTCCAGGTTTCCTCCAGACCTTGAGCCAGCTGGAATGGCCTACATTTAATGTGGGATGGCCCACAGAGGGCACTTTTGACCTTCCAACTTTGTTTGCTGTCAGAGCCACAGTCTATAGGGCTCCCCACCCAGGGCTCCCCACCCAGCCCAATACCTGTATTTGGATGTGTGGGTAGATACAGCCATTTTGCCTCCTTCTCCGGGAGGCGCAGCCATTTTTCCTCCTTCTCTGGGAGGAGCAGCCATTTTGCCTCTCCGGGAGGTGCCACCGGCACCAGATGCTGGCCCACGGGCACCTCCTCGCCTCATCTATGTGCCTTTTTCCACTAGTGATGTATACAATTGAAAACATCAGAATCCCCCATTTTCCGAGAAACCTCAGGGACTAATATCTCTCCTTAAGACCATTTTTAGGACTCATGAGCCCACATGGGACGATTGTCAGCAGATTTTACAAACCCTCTTCACTTCAGAAGAAAGGGACAGAATAATAAAGAGAAGCTGCTAAGGCGGTATTGGGAGAAGAAAGGGAAACTCGGGAGGGAAGAAGGGAAATAGAAGATGTTCTCCCATCTCAACTTCCTACCTGGGACCTTAATACCGCTGGGGGAAGGGACACGCTCCTCCAGTATCGCCGGGCTCTGTTGAGGGGGCTCAAGGCAGCAGCTAGAAAGCCAATCAACTTTAACAAGGTAAGTGAAGTCATCCAGGGAAGAGAGGAATCCCTGGCAGCCTTTCTAGAAAGATTCATAGAGGCTTATAGAGTATATACCCCTCTAGATCCTGAGGCAGAAGAGAACAGGAGACTAGTAAATATAGCCTTTGTGACTCAGGCCACTTCAGATATTAGGAATAAGCTTCAGAAGATAGAGGGATTTGAAGGAGAGAATAGGAGTAAGCTATTAGAAATAGCCCAGAAAGTATATATTAACAGGGATGATTCGGAGGTTAGCAGAGCAAAGGAGGTAGCCAAGATCCTGATTGCTGCTCAGAAACCTCCCCCCAAAGGAAAAGGGGGGCAGAGGAAGGGCCAAGGACAGCGAATAGACAAGGATCAATGTGCCTATTGTAAGGAGAAAGGGCACTGGAAGAGAGAGTGCCCAAAGTTGAGGGCCGACAGCCAGAGGCCAAAACAAGCCCCAGAGGTCTTGCTTTAAACCTTAGACTGACGGGGCCAGGGCCCCATTCCCGTCGGCTCCCAGGAGCCCATGGTCACCTTAACAGTCGAAGGAAAACCATTAGACTTCCTAGTCGACACGGGAGCGACCTATTCAGTCCTAAAGAAACCACAGCGCCAGATGCAGAAGGCAACTACTAAGATAATGGGGCAACAGGCAAAGCAGAAGCCTACCCATGGGCTACCGCAAGAATTACTGACTTAGGTTGAGGCACCATCACCCACTCTTTCCTAATCATTCCAGACTGCCCTTACCCACTGCTTGGAAGGGACTTATTGCAGAAACTTCAGGCCACCATAACCTTCCAATGGGATGAAAGCCCTATGGGGAACAAAGAGGCAGAGGTCAGCATGGAAGTAACTGTCCCACTGTCTGAAGAACACTTACCTGCCACCATCCTAGAAGGTAAGGAGGCTGAGGAAGGGGTTCCAGACACCCTGCGTGCCCAGGTACCTGAGGTTTTGGCGGAAACCAACCCCCCAGGTTTGGCCGCTCACCAACCGCCAGTCCTAGTGCAACTGCTTAGCACTGCTAGACCGGTTAGGATCAGGCAGTACCCGGTCCCAGCCTGAGCTAGACAGGGAATCGCCCGGCACTTGCAATGCCTGATGGAGGCAGGCATCCTTCGAAGGTGCCAATCAGCCTGGAACACCCCATTGCTTCCTGTCCAGAAACCAGGAAGACAAGACTATCATCTGATCCAGGACTTGTGGGAGGTGAATGCGCAGGTAGAGACTATTCATCCCACGGTGCCCAACCCGTATACCTTACTAAGCTCATTGCCCCCAACCCATACCTATTATTCTGTCCTGAATTTGAAGGATGCCTTCTTTTGTATTCCCCTGGCGCCTCAGAGCCAAGAGATCTTTGCCTTTGAATAGAATGACCCAGGTAATAGACTGGTGGGACAGTTCACTTGGACCAGACTACCACAAGGGTTTAAGAATTCCCCCACCATTTTTAATGAAGCCCTCAGCAAAGATCTGCAGGTTTTCCGCTCCAATCCATCGATCGTACTGCTCCAGTATGTGGATGACATCCTTATAGCTGCCAAGGATGAAGGAGAGTGTGAGGAAGCTACCTCAGACCTGCTACAAGATCTCGGGTGAATGGGATATTGAGTCTCTGCCATGAAGGCCCCAATTGTGACGAAAACTGTAAGTTATATGGGGTATAACTTACAGGGAGGGCAAAGGACATTGTCCAGCCAGCGAATTCAGACAGTCTTGCAGATCCCTGAGCCTACGAATTCCTAGGTGCAGTAGGATACTGCCGACTGTGAATATTGGGCTTTGCAGAACTAGCTAAACCCCTACACGAACTAACCAGGGGTAATGAAGAGCAGTTCACATGGACAGATAAGGAGAAGCAAGCATTCCAAGCGCTTAAAGAGGCCCTAGTGACTGCCCCAGCTTTGGCTCTGCCAGATCTGGCCAAACCCTTTCAGCTATTTATAGCAGAAAAGGGAGGGGTAGCTTTAGGGGTACTGAGCCAGGAACTTGGGCCATAGAAGAGGCCTGTCATCTATCTGTCCAAGAAACTTGATCCTGTAGCCTCGGGATGGCCAACATGTCTGAGGGCACTTACTGCCAACTCCATACTAGTCAAGGAGGCTAGTAAATTAACTTCAGGGCAGGACATCAAAGTCATTAGGGAACACTATGTAGAGCAAGTGCTGCGAGCACCTCCTGACAGGTGGCTATCTAATGCGCAGCTAATGCAGTATCAGGCTCAGCTGCTGAACCCTCCATCTGTTCAGTTCCTCAAAACTGCTGCCCTGAACCCAGCGACCCTGTTGCCAATACCGGACTCCACTTCGGTCCACAGTTGCAAACAAATCCTTGATACAGTGACTGGCTCCCGCCTGGACTTAAGGGATCAAGCATACAGAAGGCAGACCTGACCCTCTTTACTGACAGGAGCAGTTTTATTAAGGATGGACAGCGACATGCAGGGGCAGCAGTGACCATGGAAAATAAGGTCCTGTGGCAAAAAGCACTACCCTCAGGAACATCTGCACAAAGGGCGGAGCTAATAGGACTAACCCGAGCCTTACAGACAGCAGAGGGAAAAGTTGCCAACATCTACACTAACAGCCGGTATGCATTCACCACTGCCCTTGTCCACGGAGCCATATACAAGGAGAGAGGCTTACTGACAGCAGGGGGAAAAGACATCAAAAATCGCAATGAAATTCTTGCCCTCCTAAACGCCATTTGTCTACCTACCAAAGTTGCCATCATTCACTGCAAAGGACACCAGAGAGGGGACTCTCCTATTGTAAAAGGTAACAACCTAGCAGACTCAGCTGCAAGAGAGGCAGCCACTGGGCCACAAGAAAGCCTTCTGCCATTGCTGCCTAAGCCAACACTACCTCCGGATCCTAGATATTCCCCAGAAGAAGAGCAGGAAGGGATGCAGTTGAAAGGGAAGAAAAATCAGCAGAGATAGATAGAGTTTCCTGACTCCCAGCTGTATTTATCCCAGGGAATAGTAAGAGAAATAGTAGGAGATATTCATACTAGTACTCATCTAGGACAAAACAAGCTAGAACAACTTATCAAGAAGTATTATGTAGGGCCCAACATCAGGGATATTGTCCACTCCATTGTCTCGAGGTGCAGCATCTGTGCCAGAGTAAATGCGCAGAATAAGAAGCTACCCCCCCTTTGTGAGGTATCGGGGGAAAGCTCCGGGAGAACTGTAGGAAATAGATTTTACAGAGATGACTCCTGGCAAGTCAGGTTATAAGTATCTATTAGTATTAGTAGACACCTTCTCAGGATAGGTGGAAGCATTCCCCATGCGAGGAGAGGCTGCTTCCACAGTCTGCAAAGTCTTATTAAGGGAAATCATACCTAGATATAGCATTCCCCCATAGGATCAGACAATAGATCTGCATTCATATCCAGGATATCTCAAGAATTAGCCACTAAGTTAGGTATTAATTAGAAATTGCATTGCATTTATAGGCCCCAAAGTTCAGCACAGGTAGAAAGAATAAACAGGACTCTGAAGGAAACTATAATTAAGCTGAGAGGGGAGACCAGTGAAAACTGGGTTGAGCTCCTCCCTTTCGCCCTTTTTAGAACCAGATGTACCCCCTATCTCAATAAATGGACCCCTTATGAAATCTTATTTGGGCAACCTGTGCCCCTTTTACCTCGATTGACCAGAGGGGAACTAGAGATTTCTAATCATAATTTCCTCAAGTCCTTGCAGGCCCTGCAACACATCAGAAGTGAGGTGCAGGCCCTCCAGAGATCAGCTCAATGGAATGCGAAACACAGCTCCCGACTACCGGAGCCACCGGAGCCTGGACAGTAGGTGTGGATTCTCAACCACAGATGGGGCAACCTTAACCCGCGGTAGAATAGACCGTTCCAGGTGACCCTGAGTACACCCACAGCTATTAAGATAGCTGAAAAGCCCTACTGGGTCCACCTCTCCCACGTGAAGCCGGCCCAACCACCCAAAGAAGGATCTTGGAGATGGCAAGTCAAGCAGACCCCTGGAGAGCCTCTAAAGCTCACCTTCTCCTCCACTTAGGACTAATGACCTTTTATTGTTTACTTAGAAAGGGACTAGAGTTGCAGGAATAGGTTTTCATCAGGACAGCAGATAGCACAGTTATAGCACAGAATAACATCTAGGAAAGGAACCTGCTACCTCCTGGCAAATTTCACCTTAGGTAATTCCAATTACAGTGACTATTGCCTTAACCAAGAAACCCTACCTGCCACCCTAGAAGGCCCAAAAGTAACAAAGGCTCCTGAAGGACTATAGTTTGTGTGCACTCAAGGTATCTTCAAGTGTATAGCCCCCACTCATCCTGAACTTTGTGTAAGTGCTTATATTATTCCACAGGTATATCTGTATAGGGGAAAGCCCGAATTCCTTGTTGCTCCCCCTAGGTGGGCAAAATGAGCTCCACTCCTTATCCCTATCATAGCTACCATAGGAATTGTAGGGTCAGCAGCAGTAGGGACAGAATCCCTCATTCAAGGGGAACTTACCCTCAGACAGCTATCCAAGACATTCTCCAAAGATATTGTGCTTCTCCCAAACCAGGTAGTATACCTCGAGAAGCAAATAGACTCCCTAGCCAAGGTAGCCCTTCAGAATAGGAGAAGGCTAGACCTCCTCCTCCTTGAGCAAGGAGGACTGTGTGCTGCTTTAAGAGAAGAATGTTGTTTTTACGCTAACTACTCTAGAGTAATTAGAGAGAATATCAAGATACTTGCAAACAGATTAAAGAATAGGAACCTAGAAGAAGACAGCCCTAGCTGGTATGCCTCTATGTTCAAGACTTCTCCTTGGTTAACTACCCTCATATCTGCAATTGCTGGACCCCTCCTATTATTCTTATTGGCTCTTACCTTTGGACCAATAATCCTTAATAAGCTCCTTGCGTTCATAAAGAAGAGGGTAGATGTAGTAAAGTTAATGGTTCTGTCCCAACCTTACACCATTCTCCCCACTGATGAAGAATCAGGGGTTTGATTTATGCTCAAAAGAGATGGGGGAATGTTAGATTCAGGGAGGCGTGCTGTGGCTGCCAGAGTGTAACTATTGAAGGAGCAGGAACAGGGAGTGCTGATAGGGCCCCTTTGAGGCTGAGAACAAAGAAGTTTATGTTTGAAATTCGCCACTAAGCTAAACCCGGCCCCTGTTACTATGCTTCGGCCCCTGTTATTATGCTGCGTGCGACCTCCCTAGCGAATAGCTAACTGCCACATCTGCTTCTGTATACTGCTTGCTCACTTAGGATATATAAGGACCTAGCTGTAAACACCAGGTGTGACTCTCGTTTGCAGCTCCTTGTGAGTACAGTGTCTCCAGACATCTTAGGAGTTTGCCCCTGCGCAGGTTAAACTGGCCAATAAAGTAACATCTAAACTCCTGAAAGTCTCCGACGTTTGTTCTCGTACCCGGTGGATGCAACACCAGCTAAAGATGTAGACCTGGGGAACTAGACTAGAAGAGAAGTCTCCCAAAGGAAGCATCATGAAAATAAATAAATAAATAAATAAATAAATAAATAAATAGGAGAAATTAATAGCCCTGTATGTCCATCCCTACCCCATATCCCACAGACAAGTCTTAACCAACCCTATAAAGGAACATCTTAAATGCCACACTGATTGGCAGCATGATTTATAATGCTAATTTAGAAAACAGTTTGTCATTTTCTTTCATAGGTGTTTTTTTTACAGGATATTTCATGCTAATGAATTGTGAATTACTCCCAGCTACTCTTTCTTCCATAGAAATATGTCCTTAGAATCACAATAGAGTATTGTAGCATCAGAAAAGACTCTAATTTCCAAATAATACAGCATGACTTTCCCTTGTCTTTGAACCTTAGGTGCAAGAAAGTGAGTTAATTATATTCCTCAGTTCATAGCATTGTAAAGCCTCTCTCTTGTTTTAGTTTAAATTCCAATTTATTTCTAATCCTCCCTTGTCACATTGTCCCCCACTCCTAAACTGCTTGCTATACGTCCTTAAATATGCCCATATCTATATAAAAATAATAAACTTGTATGAATGTGTTCATTTTATAAAAACGTGTTATACTATGCATCTCATATTTTCTTTTTTAAATTTCCTAACATCTATCAAGGTTCTTTTTTTAATTTATTGATTTTTATTGATTTTAGAGAGAAAGAGGAAGGGAAGGAGGAAAGGAGGAAGAGGGGGAAAGGAGGGAAGGGAAAAGAGAAGAAGGGAGAGGGAAAGAGAGACATCAATTTGTTGTTCTACTTATTTATGCATTCACTGATTGATTCTTATATGTGCCCTGACTGGGACCTGAACTACTAATGTCCTGAACTGGATACAACCTTGGTGTATGGGGATGACATTCTAACCAACTGAGTTATTAATATCTACTCATGTTGCTCTACTTATATTTACTTTGTTGCTTTGAAGTACTCTTGTTAAGTATACATCGTGCACACTTACTCAGTTTAGTAGTCAGACATCTTTGTTGCCTCTCTCAAGTACACTCCCAACATCACCAAAATAGAAAGATGACAGAGAAAGATAATTACCAAATCTATTCCTTTACCTTCATTAGAGTTTTTCTATGGGGTATACCTAGGCTGAGATGAGTAGTCATTGAGCATATGCTAACATAATTTCACTAAACACTACCAGATTGCTTTACAAAATGACTATATTCCCACCAGTAAATGAGTGAGGGAAAAAAAGTGCTTGGGTGTTTTGTTGTTGTTTTGTTGTTGTTTTTCTGTCCCAGGTACTTTTCATATATTTAGAAGTTCTTACCTCTCTTCCCCACCCTGTAGATCAACACTCTTCAAATTAAGTTTTAAAAAGGAGAAAAGAAGGAGGAGAAGGAAGAAGGAAAGGAGGCTTATTTTAGAAAGCACAAGGTCAACAGCCAGAATGTAGTAATTTGGGTAGAATAGGAGATAAAATATGCTATAGTTTACAAAGGCTCAGCCAAGGAATAGACTGTTGGAAAGCTAAAAGATACAATGTTGGAATATGATATGTTTTCTATGGAACACACTATTTTCCTTCACAATCAGTTACATTTGATACAAATCGGTTCTGCTATTGGTACCCTGTGTGATCCAAAATGACACCCTTGAGACAGAAAACAAACAAAATCTCCCATTCAGAGATCTGTTGACTCAGCCTGGGAAACTTTCCGCTATTATCAAGTAATAAAAACTGGGGAGGGTAAAATTTGAGTTCTTAGGTCCTTAGGATTTTCATCAGCCCTATAGAAATCTGTCTGAAGCCCCTTTAAAAACCAGCATAGTCAGTGCAATATCCTGTATCAGAGGCTGAAAACAAGCTTAAAACCAACTATTAAATAGACAAAGTTAACAGCTCCAAATCCTGATACAAACACTTCTATGATCTCAGGCGTATTCATTTTGTTTGTATTTATTATTACTATTATTCTGTGAGCACATCAAGCATCCTAGGGTCTCTTGCTTCTTACTGTGCCCTGAACTTTTTATCCCCACATATTCATATGGCTGACCCCTGGCTTTGCGCCCATGCCAGTTTAGCAGAAAGGGCTTCCCCACCACTCTTTGTAGCACTGTACCTCACACTCTGCTCTTTTATCTTTCAAAGCACTTAATCTCAATCTTCCCACTGGAGTATCAACACCATCAAGGCAAGGATTTTGTTAGTTTCTTTCACTATACTATTACCAGCATCTAGAATGATGTCTGGCCCAAAAAGGTACCTAAATATTTGTAGATCAAATCAATTTAGATTATGAGAGATGCTGAAGGTCAAATAATGAAAAAAAGAGTTCATTCTCTGCCTGCTTGGAGTTCACACTCTTGTAGGGGGAACAGACCAATAGGCTGTAAAAATTGCAAAGCTCAGGTCTTCTGTCTCAGCTCTTTCCAGTGCCATGCAGAACAAGGTACAAAAGATGGCATTCAATTATTTAGAAGCAGCTAAGAGAAGGCATTAGTAAGCATGAGGAAAGAAAGCTGAAACTTCGAGTGAGTCACCTTTTTCCATCATGTATTTTCAAAGCCTTTCTCTGGTTTTGTTGGAGACCCATCCAGATCAGAGGCCACAGAAGTAGCCATGAGGGTTCTCCAGATATTTTAGTCTTCTGAAAGCATTTTCAGTGGCATTATTTTCTGCTTCCATACAATTTAATTTTCTCCCTTCAATACTAATAGCAGAATAAACACAGGCTGTTCAGCCCACTTAACAGGCAAGGCAAATGCTGCTCCTTCAGATGGTCTCATCACAGACCCTCTGGTCATCCACCCCAAACTGCCCACTTGCCTGGCTTTATCTTCATGATACTGTGCAATCACTTCATTGACTCTCACTCCAGATTTTAACTTCTCCAAAGCTTCCATGATTTTTCCATGTTTTTCGCACAGAATGTGTCTGACCCATGTTTCAGTGCCACCATCTTTGGGACCCTGAGACTTCTTGTCAGAACTATTACTCCAAGAGGCTGCTCCCCCACTTTTTCCTTTGAGCAGCATCTTCAGAACTTGACACTGAACTCTGAACTATAGTGGTTTCTGTACGTTAAGTTGTACTTTTTATATATGAAATAGTTTTTAGATTTTTTAATAAATTATAACAGTAGTGATTTAATCGATGCCATAAATTTACACATAACATAACTTTACGTATAGTTTAACAATGGGTACAGAACTGATAATTTGGAAATATTCTAATGGTTATATAACTTGTCCTCATTAAGTCATGATGCTGCTTTTCTAACAGAATGAAAGCAGTTATCTACCAACTCTTGCTAGAACTGTGATAGTGTTTAGCAAGCAAGTTAAAACATAAAGGTTCAGTCTGTATACATTGGAGTAGAAATATTCTATTTTGTATTTTAAGCCAGACTCTCCTTAACTAAACTTGAAGGAAGTGAAAGGAACTGAAGTTTTAAACATCGTCCTAGAACTTAATTGAGAGAAAGATACAGGGTGAAAGTTGCTTTGAATGTGAAGTTGGGCTGATCATGCAATTTACTCTCTAGAAGCCTCTGTTCATTCCCATTGACTGACAATGTGGTCTGACACGAGAGAAATCCAATTAAACAGGCTGGTTCCTGTGCTGAGAGATTAGGGATCCATACCCTAGGACTGCAGGAATATTGAGCTTATTTTGACTTGTATAATATTGACCTAAATATGAATGAATAAAGAAACATAGAAATATTTTGAAAATAATCCTTACTAGATATTTATTTTCCCCTGTATACTTCAGCTCCTGGGAACCATAAAAGACACTATTAAGCAGCAGTCTTTTAATCCTAAACTCTTGAAGTGAGGAAAATAATATCAGTTAGTTTTGCACAATTACTATAAAATATACTGAATTGTTATTAGTATTCTGTATAATTATGGAATTATTTTTATTTATGTTTTGATTATAATCATATCTTTAACACAATATATCCAAACCTTTATCAATTTAATGTTGTCAATATGAAAATTAATGAAATACTTTACAACCTTTCATTTTTCCCTAACTGTATTAAAATATAATTGACCAATAAAATTATTGTAAGATATTTAAAGTGTATAATATGATGATTTGTATATGTATATATACCTTGTAAGGATTTCCCCCATCCAGTTAATTAACACATCTATCATCTCACATATTTATCTGGATTTGTGGGGTGAGAGAGAGTGTAAAAATATTTTAAGTTTTACTTCTTTAGCAAATTTAATTTATACAATACAGTGCTATCAGCTATAGTCACCACATCATACATTAGATCTTTAGACCTTATTCATCTTAGAAAGTTTTTGCCCTTTACCAACCTCTCTCTATTTTCCCCACCAGCCAGCCATGAGTTGTTTTGAAAGTCTCAATTGAAATGTTTCCTGGTAAAAAGTCAGATCCTCAGATTTCTCTATTTACTTGTGAGTCACAAACCTCTCCTGTTTTTACGCAAAATAGAATAAGTTACTACATACTTAAAACACCATTAAGCTCCTTCCTCTTCAGAAGTTTTCCTGATATTTTTAACTTTCTAACAATATGTTTCTCTCTCCTTTACTGCTCCTATTTTGCATTGTGGATAAAGGAATCAATTGCACTTATTTCCACCATATATAATTTTCAGAACTAACAAAGGAGTTTTTTTTCTCTTTTTTAGATTAAATACATGTGTTATGATTATAAAATTATTTTCTGATTGCCATATTTATACTCAGATGTGAAAGACAAATCTGCATACCCCTTGGTTATGTTTGGTTTTGAATGGAGCACGCACTAGAATCACAGACAACAGGGACCACTGAGCATGTTCATCACCTCCCGCCTAACTCAGCCCAACAGCTCCCCCTAACTCAGCCCACCAGCTCCCCCCAATTCAGCCCACCAGCTCCCCCCTAACTCAGCCTACCAGCTTCTCCCTAATTCAGCCTACCAGCTCCCCCCTAACTCAGCCTACCAGCTTCTCCCTAACTCAGCCCACCAGCTCCCCCCTAACTCAGCCTACCAGCTTCTCCCTAATTCAGCCTACCAGCTCCCCCCTAACTCAGCCTACCAGCTCCCCCCTAACTCAGCCTACCAGCTTCCCCCTAACTCAGCCTACCAGCTTGCCTCCCCAACTCAGCCTAAATCCATAAACTTTTGATACCATTTTGCTCATGGTAGCTAGTGATGTAAATATGAGTGAATGAAAGAACATAGAAATAGTTTGCAAATAATCTTCACTAGAAGTTTATTTTTCCCTGTATACTTCATCTCCTGAGAGCCATAAAGGACCAAGTATTAGGCCACAGTCTTCTAATCCTGAGCTCTTAAGGAAAATAAATGTCAGCATTGATAATAATCATCTAATGGCTTTCCGTGGTTACTACTATTTAAAGAGAACACACAGTAGCTGCATGACGCACCATCTATTGGATTATGTTTAGTGTATTTCCTAAGTGAAGGAGTAACAGGATCCAAGTCAAATGATCTAAGGTCTACAAAATGGTCTATCACTTACTGGTCTTGAGACCTGGAAAAAAATTACTTTACCTCTTCAACGGGAAGCTTTTTAACAGGGCTCACTGGATCAAATAAAAGGTATTATTATATCATATGAAAGAATGTGTGTACATGCTTGTATGTTTGTATGTATGTAGTTAGTTGGTCAATAGTGATGAAACCACAAATTTAATTAGATCTTCGGTACATGGTATTCATTCAAGTAGAAATCAAATAAAGTCCTTACAGAAATAGAGTTCTGGTGAAACACTTAACACAAATGTATTGGTAATTTTTACCTTTCTCTTCATCACAGTTGTTTCTCTCAGACTTCTAGAAGCAAGGGTATATACAAGAGATAATTTTAAATTTTTTAAAATTCCAACAAGTATATTTATAAATGTATAAGAGTCAAAAGAATATCAACTTTCTTTTATGGTTGAAAACTAAAATCATTCAAATTTTGAATTAATTACATAGTGATATGACATATAAACTGGTCTCGACAGAAGTAAAACCAGGGAGAAGACAAGGTCTTCAGGTCACGGGCAATACTCTTCACCACTAAAGCCATAATCTGCTACAAAGTGAATGTCTTGGTCATGAAAATAAACTCCAGAAGATCCACATCATGGGGAATTGTTTCAAACAAAACATACAAATTATTTCCTTTCAGCAATTCATCTTATATAGCTGAATTTGCTCCTTGAAATACAAACTGAGTCATTAAAACCATAACTTTGCTATAATTTTTAAGCATACAATTTTAAAAATTAGGAGAGAAAAATATCTTTCTTTTTCTTTTTAAAATTCAAAGGAAACAAGTTTGCAGTATGGTTTTAAGAATCTTAATACAGCAGGCTCCACAAGACATAAACCAAATGTGCCTCCTTGCAGCATCCTCTTTACATGTAGCTGAATTAAAAAAAGCAGTAAAGGTGAGCAATAGTAACAGTGGTTTCTGTTAGCATGAGTGCTGTATCTACAGATCTCTGCCTGCATTTCAAGCCAGTAATTCATCAAGGTCCAGGACAAAGGAATAAATAGTTCTGGTCATGTCATCACTGAGCCAATGCTCTAATGTACTCCTCTCTGGGTATGGTACCATTATTGCACCACCTGAATATCATGCATAATTTGTGTTTTGCTTATCCAAAATTTAGATTGTCTTGGTTAAAAACTTACAAGAAATATCTCCTGCAAGCCTTTAACCTGAAGAGTTCAAGAAAATCTGTACCTTCCTAAATTACAGGTGACATGTTGAAAGCTGTACTTCTGAGAATACAATAACATCTAAACCCAGCATATGCTAATCTAAAAGCACTTAAATTATTCTGGCTGCTTCTCTACCTAAAGTAAATGATGAAAATATATAAATAAAATAATGTAGCATCTTATGAAGGGTCTCTCTGGTGGAAGAAAGTGAATAAACCCAGAAATGCTGCCCCACAATCGTGTACTCAGAAAGCTCAGGGGGGAGATCTGCTCGTGTAAATTGCCCAACTTAAATTAAGATTCTCAACCAATATTTGCTGAAGCAAACTAAAATCAATAAATTTCCCCTAAGGCTTAAATCACATAAAATAAGTCAAAGATTATAAATTATCATCATAATAAACCCTTCTTTCAATTAGTCTTCTCCATAGTAGATGAACTGGTGCTTCTGATATATACACTGGGTTATGGCCAGTTTGTAGGATTGCCCTCAAAGTGCCTGAAATTTTGGGGGGAGTTTATATGTTGGTGCCAACATGGCCCAATCCTGTGCCCCAGACTGAATGAAGAACCTTCATTCACAGATTTCAATGGAACGCTCTCTTTCTCTTGAAGGAGATGTTTGTGGGAAACTATTTTGTTGTTAGTTTCTTTTTTATTATCATATATGCCCTCTTCATTCCTCAATGGGATTTGAAGCATTTCAAGCAGCAGATATAGTGAAAGGCTAAATGATTTTTTTTTTTTTTTTTTGTATTTTTCTGAAGCTGGAAACGGGGAGAGACAGTCAGACAGACTCACGCATGCGCCCGACCGGGATCCACCCGGCACGACCAGCAGGGGCGATGCTCTGCCCACCAGGGGGCGATGCTCTGCCCCTCCAGGGGGTCGCTCTGCCGCGACCAGAGCCACTCTAGCGCCTGGGGCAGAGGCCAAGGAGCCATCCCCAGCGCCCGGGCCATCTTTGCTCCAATGGAGCCTTGGGTGCAGGAGGGGAAGAGAGAGACAGAGAGGAAGGAGGGGGGGGTGGAGAAGCAAATGGGCACTTCTCCTATGTGCCCTGGCCGGGAATCGAACCTGGGTCCCACACACACCAGGCCGACGCTCTACCGCTGAGCCAACTGGCCAGGGCCGGCTAAATGAATTTTAAAATGCTCCAAGACTTAGAATCTAGAGAATTTTTTATAATATTAAAAGATATTAAACTGAGTTAAAAATTGAAATGAATCAGAAACCATTTAGGGAGTAATGGAAGTGAACCCATTTAGGGAGAAGTATGTGAACCCATATGAAAAGACAAATTCTCCCGGTAATAAACCTTGGAGTTTTTCACATGATGCTTCTTGTGGGGAACCCTAAGAAGCAGAGTACATATATCTTCATCATTTATTAAGTCAACAATTGTTTATTGAAAGCTTCTGCTATGTACTCTGCAATTTTGTTTAAGAAATATTCTTCAAATCAGTTACTCAACTTGGCCTCTGACCAAAGCCAAGGACATAACATTTAATTATATTCTTCAAAATACATTCTATCTGAAAACTAGTTTTAATGAAGACATATTGTATTCTGGTGATGTACTTTAACCCCAGCAACACTGTTTAGAGACTATTCAGTATTTACTGAATGGTTAGTGTGTCCCTTGAACTGAAATGTTTCTCAAAATACTGTTGCAAGAAAGGGCTTCATCAGGAGGCAGTCTATGCAAGCAAGGGCTTTTAGCTAAGTGCTGCACTATGTGGAAGGACAAGTTTTCAATTGATGTAGACATTCTACTTTGATACTTAGGAATACAGCTTTCATCCTTATTTTAAAGGAAACCATCTAATGTGGAATGACTTCAGAGTAATGGCAGTGTGAGAGATACTCCTGAGCTCTCCCCTTGAAATTTTAACAATCGAACAACTATAATGCAGGGAAGGAATCTCAAACTGGGCTCACAGGTGTGCCTGAAAGATCCATGCACCGAATGGACTAAAGGTGGCATGGGTTGAAAAGGGGGGCAGAAGATAAAACTTATTTGCGGTGGGCTCTGGAGAAAAGACAACACCCGAGTAAGTTTTTGTTTTGTTTTATTTGTTGTCTGCTAAACTACAGGGAGGAAGGAAGCTCAGGCTGCCTGTATTTTGTCTAAGGGGTACAGAGAAGGAAATCTGAAGTGACTGGGTCTCATTCTGGCAGGAGTAGCATTGAGATAGAGGAGCAGAAGAGGAAATAAATCAAAGCAAACATAGCACAGGATCATGGCCAGTGTTCCCACAGACTGCCTGATGCCCACAGTTGGCAGAGATGAAAAAAATTAAACTGCAGACCCCTAGCCTCCCAAATCTAGCCTCCCTCACTTTGCTATACAAAGAGTGGCAGAGACAAACCCCACAGCTAGCTCTCCAGAGCCACTCTCTCCCCTAAAGAACAGAGGTGTTCCATGTCTGGTTACCAGGTCTGTTAAAACATGTAAAGGAGCACCCAGAAGCCTGAGATTGACATTGCTAGAGCCAGAAAGCCAGAAAGCTGAAGCCTTAAAGTCAAAGTCATAAAACCCTCACAACATAATTCACCCACCAAGACAATTGTGGCTCAGCCTACATCATTGTGATAGCAACATCTCAGTGGAGGACAGCCCAGAAATTTCACAAAGCTAAAAGCTGTAATACATCAACACCTATTTTTAATAACCTCTCAAAACTTAAATTTATTTTTCCTTTTTTCTTTTTATTCTTTTTTTCTTTTTCTCTTTTGAATTTCATTTTCTTTAATTTTTATATTTTTTATTCTTATTTTTTGTGGGTGCTCTAATTTTGTTTTTTTGATTTTTGATCACTGTGTTTTGAACTTTCCCCTACAGAGCAAAAGTTTAACAATCATACATGGCATTGGCTTTGAAAATTCCCATAACATTCCAACAGTTACTTGGCTATGTGGAATCATTCCTGGCTAATCAAGAGTATAAAAATATGAGCTTCCCACTCTCTCTTTACCAAGCTCTTCAGCACCACCACAGAAATGCCTTTCTCATCCAAAAATAGCATTACAGCCCACCTTATCAGAGACAAGAAGCCAGAGCCAATTCGTAGCTTGTGGTAGAAGACAGATGTGAGAAGCTACGCTTTTTTACCCACCCTCAGAACAGACATAGTTCAAGAGTGGCATCTGGCAGATCTAATAATTTGAAGCAAATGTAAAGAACTGCTCCAAAATAGATTGCCAGAAAGCATATTGCCCTTATAACCAATTAAAATGAATGAAGAGAAGGATACATAAAGGAGAAATACCACTTATCCAGGCTGGAGTATGCCCAAGTTCAAATAACTAACACACCCTAAATGTATAAATGATCACCCCCAATATTTTAATAATTTCCATAATTGAGAATTGTCTTTTTATTTGTTTTTTTTTCACCTCTAAATCAGCACTCCCTACAACTCAGTCTCCATTAGCAATCTGCTGAGAGATTAATTGAATATTGACCCAAAAAAAATATCTGCTACCTGTCGCATCACTACAACTCTCCAATCAAAAACCAGTTCAAAATTGAGATACAGCAAGTTAAGAATTCCATCTCAACACTTTGATTATATTTTATCTTCTAGTACTTGGAAGCCAAAGTATTTTATTTTAAAATGAGGATTAAAAAAATTCAAGACAACCACAGTGTAATGAAAAAAGCCCTGGCCAGGCGGTCAGGAGTCTCAGCTTTCTATTATTGCTCTGTTCTTCCAAATCCTATGACTATGGACCATTTGTTCATTTATTCTTTTATTCAACTATTTGTTAAGTGTCTACTCAGAGCTAAACCCCGTGCCAATTCCCATCAATCTGATTCTTCATTTGTTTATAGGACAATATTTTTATC
Organism: Saccopteryx leptura; assembly: GCF_036850995.1. Lineage (NCBI taxonomy): Eukaryota > Metazoa > Chordata > Mammalia > Chiroptera > Emballonuridae > Saccopteryx > Saccopteryx leptura. The sequence goes on along the minus strand of NC_089504.1, from coordinate 173,138,814 downwards.
TATTCTAACATACAGGGTTGTTGTAAGAAATGAAATTGTTTATGTGGTAGTTCTTAATAAACAATAAAGTACTGTACAGTTATGAAGTAACTATTATTTAAAAAGCATTCTAATATGCTTCAATCTGCATCTAACCAGCACATCAAGGGGTCTAAAGGAATATAAGCAGAATTTGTACATAAAATACGTAAATCATGTACAATGATATACATAGCATGAGTTATAATAAATAAAATATAATTTGTAGAATAAAAATGGAGAGACACACTAGTTAGGTGAGCACAACAACACTGTATCTCCCCTTCATTAAAAAACTGTTAAAACTTGCTTAATTCATTTCTTTGCTCTCTTTTATAGCAAAATTTCTTGAAATAATTATTTGTATTGCTGTCTAAATTTCCTGTTGCATTATCTGTTGGATCTATTCTAATTGAATTTTTTTTAATTATTTAAGTGCAGGTTTTTCTCCAGAAAACTAGGCACACATCCAGCTTCTGTTTGTTGGTTTCATTTGAAAGCCTCAAAGGTCTGAAAGTTAATATGTCCTGCAGAACTCGATTATTCCTCTCATACCTGCCATGACCTGTATCTCCTTAGTTTCAGTAAATGGAAACTATTCAGAAGTCTTCCTTGATTATCGTTTCTCTCACACTTCATATCCTCTCTGTCTGCAAATTATGTTGACTCCTTGTTGGCAACATTTCTATCCAACCGGATCTTAGAGCTTTATTGCTACCTACCCAAGAGCCCTTTTGACGTCTCAATTGGACTTTTTGCAAGATCCTCCCTGCTTCTGCCTTTGTCTCCCTCTGGTTGCTCCAATAGAGCAGCCAGAGTGAGCCTTTAACATATATCAAATTATGACACCACTCCCCTAAAAATATCTAAATGCTTTCCTTTTCCACTCAGTCAAATCCACTATCTTCACCACAGCCCTCCACAGTGCCTTCACTACAGCCCTGTATGATCTGGCCACTGCTGCCTCTCTGACCTCATCCATAACTCCTTACCAACTCCTTCAACCTTCTTTAGCCACTTCAGCTGCACTTCCCTTTCTTTTCTCCCACCATACATCCATCCTGAGGAATACAAGCTCCATGAGTGGAAAAACTATATGTTTTATAAATTGCTGTATACTCTGAACCAAGAAGAGTGTCTAGCACATTCATATATGCATTTAAAGAACTGACTGAACTAATAATGAATTGCTCTTTCTATTGTTCCATAAACAATATTTCCTACATATTGAGTGCCAAGCTCAATGCCTACACTATGTTAAACCTTCAACGAAAACTCTGAGGACAAGCGTTACTGTTCCTATAATGCAGATGAGGATGCCAAATCCCAAAAGGCTATATTTCATGTTCCAGGTCGCACAGCTAGAAAATGGCATCATTGAGATTTTAACTAGAGTCTGTGCTCTTTTAATGTGGCCCCTCTACTCGCTAAGTAATCCACAATCACTTCTATACCATATCTGGAAAGTCGCCTTCCAACCTTAAATTTCAGATTTTTATTATAAATCAGTCTTCTCTTAGTAATTTCCTTTTCATTTCAACATTCCATTTATCCATATCAACCATCTCAATTTGTATCATTGTTTCCATTCCTAGGGTTAAAATGCTTAAAGTTTATGAAGTACCACAATGTTCTCAAATATACAAGCTTTTCCATAATTTTCTAAATTTTTTTTTGTTTGTGTTATTTTTATCCACCCAAACAAATACAATTCAGGACTTTATTTTAAAACCTACCTCATTACCATGTAGTTCTGCCTCATATATTGGCCAGTGAGAATTTTCCTACGTGATGTATTAACCTAAAGACACACAAATACATATGTAAAAGAGTACAAGGTACCTAGATGTGAGAAGCTACAGACGTCATTGATGCCTTCAAAAATCCTTATCAGGGGACAGACCATCACAGACAGTAGATCCCCATTTGCTCAGACAGATGAAAATTTCATCAATCAGGATTTTCTCTCTAGTACTGCTAAACCTGTTTCCCCATTTGTAAACGGAGGGCACTCCACAAATGGTCACTGTTAGGTCCAGTTACTGAAACAGAGCTTAAATAATTCTCCAACACAGAGACTACAGTGTATGTGTTACCAGAATGTTTATTTGCCTCTTGAGTGTTTCTATTCCATTCACTTCAAATCTACACTGAAGGCAGGTGGAAAACTCATGTTCCTTAAACACCACTTCCCTAATATCACTCGCCTTCCTATGAAACTCTGCACAGTTCTCTACTACCTATAGAATGGAGTCTGGGCTTCTCAATTCAACACAGAAAACTCCTCACAACTGAATCTTACTTCCTACAAACTGATGGCCCATAACTGTGTAACTAAGACTCTAGGCCAATAAATTTGCTCATTTTTAGGTAACTCCATTAGTTGTATATGCACATAATACATATATTTTGTGCTTTGTTAGTCACAATAGTCTACCTTAAGTTCCTCAAATAAACTAAATTCTTTGGCATAGCAGAGCCTTTACAAATGCTGTTCCACTTCATAGACTGCCCTTCTCCCATCTCCATGTGGCCAGTTCCATCATATTCAGCAGAAATGTCACCTGCTTAGAGACTTTTTCTCATGACTTCACAATTCAATCAAAGTACTTTCCCCACCATTAGTTTTCTCTGTTTGTATACTACGTTTTCATTACAGCATTTATCCCAGTAATTCTTTTATCTGTTTGTTTAGGTGTTTGTCTTTTATTTGTGTCTATCTGTCTTCTCCAGTAGAATGTAGGCTCGGACCAGATTTGCCTTTTTCAACATTGTGCCCCCTTCATGCCTAGAATAGTGCCTGGTTCAGAGTGCATACTTGGGAAATATGTGTTTAATGAATCAATGAATATGTATGTGCAAGACTTGCAAATTCATTTGATTATAAATTATATGATTCCATTTATTGGATATATCCAGAATAGGCACATCAATAGAAACAGAAAGTCGGTGGTCACTTAGGGCTTGAGGTCAATGAGAGGAAAGAATGATGACTGCTAAAGAGTACAGGACTTTTTGGGAGAGGTTTTTTGTGATGGTTGCACAATTCTTCAAATGTACAAAAATTATTAAATTGTACATTTTAATAGGTGAATTGTACAGTATATGAATCATGTACTAATAATGCTGTTCCCTCACTCCCCCCCCCCCCAAAGAAAGAATACATTTGATTAATCCATTGGTTGACTGATTTAGGGCTTTTTTACATTTTGATAAATGATGTATACTAACCTATATTTTACTCATTTTTATAACATTTAAGAGTACTATCAAAATTAAATAAATATCAGGTAGTGCTAATAAGGCAGTCAAATAACAAAGAAGTATTTATTCAACATCTACTATAAACTGTGCAAGGTATTAGAGGTAACCAAGAAGAAAAATGCCTCCACCCTGTCCTTCAAGAGTTTGAAGAGCCAACTTAATCTCAATTAAGACGATTAAGATGATAATAGTGAGGATCACTGTATCAGAAACCTCTTGTAGCCCATCTCCCATTCTCCTCTACCCGTTTTCCTCCAGCTGCTGCTTTAGCAACTAGCAGTATACAGATGTAACCTAAGGACTTCTCCCCACAGCTTCCAGCAGGGAAGCCACAGGGGGCACTGCAGAACTGCTCAGCCATTCCAACATGCATGCAAAGCTGAAGTAGGTGGGCGTTAACAACTAGAATAAGCCTGGACCACAGGGGAGCTGATGCATACATATCCATTCTCCTGTGTCTTATGTGCACAATTCTCAAGGGTTATTATATATCACTTCTCAAAGTTTGCCCAGTGGGAATGAGTCATAATTGTCCACAGCAGTAAAGAGCTAAGAAATGTATGTTGGATAGGCCATTACTTCTTCCATCTTCTCTTTTCCAAGTGCTCCACTTCTGTCCCAGAATTATTTCCCAAAATATACTACCTGGAAAAGCCCTTGTTTCAGGTTCTGCTTTGGGAAAGTAAAGGGGCCTCAGTTTCAAGCAATTTACAAAGTCTGCTTCTCTGTTCCCATCACCTAAACAAGAGGAACCAAATCTTCTGCATCCAAAGAATGGATAATGTCAATCAAATAAAATAGCCATAAATTCTGCTTAGGTCTACACACTTGCCAAGCTAATTCATTCAAAATCATTTATTCCTTCATTAAATACCGATTGTCCACTATAAACCGGGCTCTCTTCTAAGTTCTGGAAATACAGCAGTAGACATAACAAAATTTGCACTCTCTCAATGTTATATTCTAGTGGGAAAAAAATAATAAACAAGTAAATATATGATATGCCAGGTGGTGATAAGAGGTATAATAAAAAATAAAACAGAGTGAAGTGGTAACAAATGATGAGAAGAGATTGCAACCACAGAAAGAATCTCTGAAAAAAAGTGATATTTGAGCAGAGATCTGAATGAAGTGAGAAAATCAGTCCCAAAACTACCTGGAGAAAATTGTCCCAGGCTTATGGAACAGCAGGGCAAAGACCTGCAGTTAGAAACGAAGCTGATATATTCAAAGGAGAGCAACGAGGCAGCAGACCTGGGGTTGGAAGAGCAAGCAACAGGCAGAGTGGCTCTCGAAGGCCAGGGACAGAAGCTCGATTTTATTCTGAAGGCAAAAGGAAGACATTGGAGAGTTTTAAAAAGGGACAGGGATATGATTGACTTTACATTTCTATAAGATCATCCTAGCAGTCGTGAGGTGAATTGGCTGCGGGAGGGCAGAGGGGGAAGCAGGGAGGGAGGCGCCCATGAGCTGTAACAGTCACCGGAGAGAGGTATGACAGGAGGAGCAGAGACAGGGAGGGAGGAAGTACTCAAATGAAGCAAGCACCTGGAAGAAAAGTAAACATGTTAGCTCTGCTGAAGCACTGTTTTTCTTGCAAATTAACATTTTGACAAAAGCTATTCATATTTAACCAAAGTAAATTTTAAATGAATTTTTTACAGAAAATATAAAACTGTTCGGCAATATTACATGGTGTTTGTAGTGTTTACAAAGAAAAGCAGAGTCTTATTTGTTAAGCATTTATTTTAAGGAGTGAACTTAGAACAGACTCCCCTCCACCCAGCCAGTCACAATCAGGAGGAAGTACAAGGTCAGATGTAAAGTACATACTTCAGGAGGGAAAAGAAATCCTAGGCTCTCCCGTAACCAAGGAATTTGAGGGATAAATCAGCACAATTAAAAGCAGAGTAGAAATTTTTCTTAAAAGTATTATTGCCAATTTTTGTTATTAAGGACATCAGCATGGGGGGGGGTGGGAATCAGAGGTTTCAACAGAAATGGTAAGATTTCAGATCTACAGATTTTTTTAATAAATGTAAAGAGCGTACTTTAAAACTATTTCCACAAAATGTATTTTAGAGACATTCTTTCCTTGTTCATTTATCTTATCTCCTCCTTTTACATCTTAAAAAAGACAGCACTTGCACAAAGATTAAACCCAGATGTCAAAATGCAAACAGTACTTTTCTTCTTATGACATAGGTGTCTTTTTCTTTCTTTAACAAAAACTTCATATTTTAATGGCCAACACATAAATAGCACTTACTATATGCTAAACACTGTTCTAAGTGCTTTACATACATAAATGCATTTCATTCTTACCGCTATATTAGGCATGTACTGTACTATTATTTGTCCCATTTTATAGATGAAGAAATGGAGGCCCCAGAGAAGTTAAATGTGTTGGCCTAGGCCTCACAGCTGGGAGCAAAAATTCAAACCCAGGAAGTCTGGATCTGTGCTCCTGACCACTGCTCACATCACCTCTTTCTGGGCTGTATGGATGGCAGCTTGGTTTAGGAGGTGGAGAAAGCAGCACCTAGAGGATGCTATTGAAAAAAAATGACTGAGGGGCTGAAGATACATATCTCTCCTCAAAAGCTAATTCTACCATGTCGGGAAGACGCCAGTGACATTTTCTAATCCTGTCAAACATCTCTCCTAGAAGTGTGATTCACCTCCTGTATCAGAGGCAGCTTCTCATATTCTGAGGGTTTCCTCCAGCTGTAGCCGTCAAGTGCTAGCCTGCCTCATAATAACAGCAGGGCTTTGTGCCCAAGAAGCTGGATTTTTACTCAGCAGCGTGTGAATAAGATCTGGTTTCAAATACAAGGCTTCCTTACTTCTTCCAGGGGATTTCACTTAAGACTGAGAAAATTCCCTTGCCATCAGAGGATCTTAATATAAGAGGAAACAATTCTATTTAATTATAGGCATTTTTTTTCCCCTCCAACTTAACTGAATGACAAATTCAAAATACCATTCACCAAAGCATGCCCTCTTCTTCAAAAGGGCCTTTTAGCTCTCATCTCAAGAAATCGACCTGGACATTCCCAAGATTCATGCAATTGCCTTAACACACTAAAATAATGCAGTGACTTTTTAAATAAACAATGACTGTTATCTTACAGTACCCATATTTAACTGCATAAAAATCCAACATAGAAGACTCATCAGATATTAGTATCTGCATTTGCTAAAGAAAGAAGCAAAAGGACAGAGTTCATAAGTGGCCTGTGGTGGCACAGTGAATAAAACATCAACCTGGACCACAGAGGTTGCTGGTTTGAAACCCATATGGCAAGTAACCAATGAACAATTGAAAGTGAAGCAACAATAAGTTGATACTTATCATTCTCCCATCCCCTATAAAATCAATAAATAAAATCTTTTTTTTTTTTAATTTCTTACACGGGATCACATAAGTAGGTGAAACATGGAGAAGATATGTAGATATGGCTCCATAAAAGTGAAGAGCAAACCATTCATTTGTCCACAGAAAGTGAATCAATCATTGAGCTGGATTACGGAAACCTGACATGGGCCCAGTTCCATAATAATCAATAGAGGTCCATAGAGAACCGTTTGAAATTCCCAAGCAAGTTAGTTAACCACCTGCATCAATTTCCTTATCTATATAGTTCCTATATCCCAGAATTATCATGAAGATTAAATGAGGCATTATATGCCAGGATTGAGCATAGTGCCTTGCACAAAGGGTTTTAATAAATATTATAAAACTTTGCCCCTAACCAGGTGGTAGCGCGATGAATAGAGCATCAATCTGATATGCTGAGGTCCCAGGTTCAAAACCGCGAGCTTCCCAGCTTGAGCACAGGATCACTGGCTCAGCTGAAGCCCCCCAGGTCAAAGCACCTATGAGAGAGCAACCAATGAACAACTAAAATACCACAACTATGAGTTGATGCTTTTCATCTCTCTCCCTGTCTATCTCTGTCACTCTCTCAAAAAAATGAAAAAAAAAACTACAATTAGACCAATCTAATAATGATTGAGCTCCTCTCACCACAAGGGTGGAGAGCTGGTTTAGATCAGTGGCCCCAACCTCCGGGCCGTGGACCAGTACCTGTCTGTGGGCCATTTGGTACTGGTTCGCAGAGAAAGAATAAATAACTTACATTATTTCCGTTTTATTTATATTTAAGTCTGAACGATGTTTTATTTTTAAAAAATGACCAGATTCCCTCTGTTACATCCATCTAAGACTCACTCTTGACGCTTGTCTCGGTCACGTGATACATTTATCCACCCCACCCTAAAGGCCAGTCAGTGAAAATATTTTCTGACATTAAACCGGTCTGTGGCCCAAAAAAGGTTGGGGACCACAGTTTAGATGACATATATCAGAAATGATGGATAAAACTCTTGCCAAAACTGTGAGATTATATAAAGAGATAGCATCTTGATTAATGTAAGTCCATCTAACACCTATATGCTGATATAAAAAAAGCCTGTTCTCAGAAATTTTCATATACTGTATTTCCCCATGTATAAGACGCCCCATGTATAAGATGCACCTTAATTTGGGGGCCCAAAATTTGAAAAAAAATGTACTACATAAAGTTATTGAACTCAAGTTTTATTCAATCATAAAATTTATACAACTCCTCATCACTGTCAGAACTCCCATCCATTAGCTTGTCCTCATCTGTGTCTGATGACGAATCACTGTCTTCAACAATGAGTGCAAAAACAAGCGCAAAGAAGCGGGAAATGCAAGTAAAAGAAAATCTACAGCCACTGTATGAGACGCATCCAGTTTTTAGACACCAAGTTTTTAGAAAATGGAGTGTTTTATACATGGTAAAATATGGTATTTACTAGAAAAAAATCTGACAAACAAGAAAGAGCTTTACAAAAATACATTTGATCAAATGTTTGGATTAACAAACTAGTTCATTTTTCCATTAATAACATCATCATTTCTTGTTTCTTATACTTAAACAAAAAAGAAAACCAAATATAAGAACCAAAACTAAATCACAAAAAAATCAATTAATGCAGCCATTATTATCCTAACCCTATTAGCATTCTATTATATACTGGCTATGTAGTCCTTCAGTTTCTTCACAGGTTTTTAGCTATCCCAACTAGATTAGAAGCTCAAAGACAGAAGCTACATGATCTACTTTCTTTTTTATTCCCTACAATGCTTGCTAAAATTTCCAGTACATAGTAGATAGTACTTTGATAAGACCATGGTAGCTGTGAGCTAGACTCTATATCAAGCCTTGGCTAAGATGAGCACATGGAACTCACATGCATTATAGGAAAGAGTTAAAATTGGAACAACCACTTTTGTAAAAGTGTTTGGCAGTAGTTACAAAAACTGAACATACACAAATCCTAATGCCACAGCACTCCCACTACTAGAGCATATTCAACAAATATGCATAAATATGTGCACACACACAAAAATGCACAAAATGTTCAAAGCAGAATTGTATGGAATAATCCAAAACTGAAACAATCTAAATGTCTTCCAAGATACAATAAATATATGAATTATGGAATATTTATATTATGGAATACTGTGAAGCCATGAAAATAAACTATGGATTCTAATTAAACTATATCAAAAATGGTGACTCACAGAAGCATAATGTTAAACAAAAGAAACCAGACCCAAAGAGGATCATATTTATGATTCAATTTATATAAAGGTAAAAACAGGTATAATGAATGTATAAAGATAAAAGCCTTGGGGAAAAGAACATAGGAGAGACTTTTAGATACTAGTAATAAAAAATAATAATTTCTGTAAATAAAAAGCCTCAGGACCAACATCACTGTACTCCACTGCTCTCTTCTCTCTGCCTGTTGCAATCACGATAATTTATGAGTGTTCTATAGGAATTATAAAAGACAGAGAATAGAATATCACAGCAAAAACACTGGCCTATAGAACCTTCTTTGGGGACCTGCTGTGTTCTTGAACTAACTCTGTGGGTTAGTCAAGTTGCTAAACTTTTCTGTGCTCACTCACCTGGAAAAAATAAAATGATCTCTTTTATCCCTTGGGCAGCACAATGCATAATGAGGCTTTGTATGTGAAAAGTAACACAAAAATATATTATGATGACAACTAGTTAAAAAATATATAAACATCAGAAAAAAACTATGGAGAGCTACAATTAGCTGCTAAGTGAAGATACTGTGAAGAGGTTGTAATACAAAAAAAACATTTGATGAGGTAGGTGTGCTCCTCACCTCTCACTGCAGCTTCCCTCTCACATTAGTCTCATTATATTAAATCACATCCTTCCTCTCTCCTCCATAAACTGTCCTAGCTAGAGTCTCATCAGATATTACCACCAAGCCCTCACTGTTGCTGTCATTTACTGATACCAGGGTCATTCCGACTCATTGTCTGACAATTTAAGCTCTATGATTTTATAAAATTCACTATGATTTTGTAAAATTCAACTACTATCTTAATTTTTGTCTTCTTTAATTCATATATACATAGGCCTTCTAACACCTGGCCTCTTCTTGAATTTCTCTCCACTAATAATCACGTCTTACACCTTATCCTAGTTACTGGCTCTCAAGTCATGTTACTCACCTTGTTACTTATCTACCAGCCCTCCACAATCTAAACTCCACACATCTCCCTTCCTGACCAGTCCTCCTTCAAGCTCCTTCCTTCCAGTACCTCAGTTCCCTCCAACAAAGCTTAAACCCTGCAGGGACTGGCAGAACATTAATCCTGCTAATTTTTCACTGTCCTTCACCCTTTCCATGGCAAACATTATAATCACTTCTTTGCATATATCCTTGACTCTTCTTCTCTCCCACCACCATCAATCATCTCTCACATGCATTATTGCCTTAGTCTTCTAACAGTTCCCCTAGCTTTTATTTTTATTCACTGATAATCTATTCTCAACCCAGGAGGGTCCTTTAAAAATGTAAATGAGGTCATGTCATTTCTCTATTCAATACTCTCTGTGGCTTCCATTTCACTCTGAGTAAAATTCAAAGTCAAGTGATGGCTTACAAGTCTACTTAGGATCCATGTCCCTTATCTTATTTCTGGCTTCCCCTCCCACTACTCTTCTTTCACCCAGTCCAGGCCAAAAGCACTAGTCCGCCCACTCTACCTCAAACCCACCAGGTATACTCTTGTCTCAGGGCTTCTGCACTATCTGCCCTGCCTAGAATACTCTTGTCCTCAATATATCAATCTGATTTCTTCTTTGCCTTCAAGTTTTGCTCAGATCTCAGCTTCTAAATATGGCTTATCTTGAAATCTTATTTAAAATTGCAAACCCCACCTGACCAGGCAGTGGCACAGTGGATAGAGCATCAGACTGGGACATGGAGGACCCAGGTTCGAAACCCTGAGGTCTCTGGCTTGAGCGCAGGGGCTTATCTGGATTGAGCAAGGCTCATCAGCTTGAGCCCCAGGTCGCTGGCTTGAGCAAGGGGTGGGGTCACTCGCTCTGCTGTAGCCCCCTCCCCCCGTCAAGGCACATGGGAGAAAGCAATCAATGAGCAACTAGGGTGCTGCAACGAGAAATTGATGCTTCTCATCTCTCTCCTTTCCTGTCTGTCTGTCCCTCTCTCTGTCTCTGTCACACACAAAAAAAAATTGCAAATCATGTGGTGGCACAGTGGATAAAGCATCGACCTGGAACACTGAGGTCCCTGGGCTTGCCTGGTCAAGACACATATGACAGTTGATTAAAATTGCAAATCCCCACCCCAGCCTAGAACTCACAATCCTCTATACCCTGCTCTATTTTTCTATTTACCATTGTATTTTTAACTGTCTACTGTATGATATAACTTAATTATTGTTGGCTACCTTTTTCTTGTCCTGTCTACCACTAGAATTCAGACTCCATCAGGGACAAATGTTTTGATCTGTTGTTGGGCAGATAGAATATATTATGCTCACTTTGTTAAAGATGGCGCTGCCCACATGGAAGCTGCTGCCCAGGTGATATTAATGTGTGTTGGGGCAGGCTGTGGGCAGGCAGGATCCTTGTAGCCTGGGGCTTGGACTAAGGCTTTTAGGACTAAGCATTTTCCACCCTTTTTGATGTGGGGTGGTGCAATCCCATCATGCATGGATAAGTGACTTTGTATTAGAGACTTACCTATTTTGTATATTGGATTAAAGGTTTTGATTTCTACACTATAAAATGGGGACAGAACAGGAGCTTGCTCTCTCGGTTCCTGAAATTAGCATTAGAGAGCAGAGAGCAGAGAAAGGCCACGTGGAGGAGGCCAGGAGAAACAGCCAAGATGGTGGAATGTTGAGTGAGAGGCCAGTTTGTGCAGAGTTTGTGCAGGGAGAAGGAAGAAGATGGGGAACAGAGGTGAATAAGTCTGGTGAGCTAGAAACCTTTGATTCTAGGAAACTCGGATAAGTCAGTAGCTTTGTGAGCACTGAATGTGAGTGGGTTTTGGAGCCCAGTGTGTGTTTTTACTTGCCCACCGGGTGCAAGCTAGGATTAAAGATGATGGCCCACCAGTTTCTGGCTCCATTGTTTCTTTACCAACTATCTGAATCCAATGAGAACCTGCATGGGCCAGGCTGCTGTGATGGTAGCCCTGGCTACTGGCTTCACATCTGTCTTGTTTGCTTGTTTATGCCAACTACCTAGAGCAATGCCTAGTATAGGGTAGAATTAAACATAATATTTCTCTATGTGTGACTTGCTGGACTTCAATAGAACCAGAACTAGATTGTAGTAAAAACTCCCAGATTCCTCATTTGCAATCTTTCTATAAGAAGTGGGCTCAAAAAGAATAGAAAGTTCCTAATTGACCCATATGTTATTGTCCAGAAGTTCATTTCTACATTTTCCCCCATAGGTATCAAATATTTTAATTGTCAACCCCAAAGTCAGTCTATAAAATTATATTTAACTTAATTATCTAAAATATTACCTATTGAAAAAGAATAACAATGAATTAAACCTCAAAATCAATTAATTAAGCAGAAATACAAAACACAGGAAAATGTGGGAGGTGCTGACTATACCTATTACCTTGATCGTGGCAACGTGTCATGGTACAGGCCTATGTCCACACTTATCAGATTGCACACAGGAAATACAGGAAATATGTGCAGTTTTTGTACATCAATTATATATTAATAAAGTTGATTTTTAAAAAGCAAAACAAATAATGAAAAGTATGATTCTATCTCGAATACCAAAACTTAAGAGCAGCTATATTTAATTAAATAAAGAGAGGAAAAAGACCAAATCTTTTACACCAACACTGAAGGGGACCTCACGGCTCTTTCAAGGTTACTAGAAATGTATTCTTTGTTGTGTCTATTTTTCCTGCATGGTTTCCCTTCTCCCTCTTAAAAGTGGATCACCAGCACTGCTCTTAAAGGGTCTTTTCAACTCATCAAAATGAAATAAAAAGAGTGGAGAGCAGGTGTTTCTGATGTTACTGGACAACAGCTGGAAAGAGGAAAACAAAATGGTGTAAAAAGAATGAAAATTACTTGAGCTGAAAATAAGTGTATTTTAAATGAGAAAGGAGAATCTCCTCTCAGCTTAGACATGAGTAGAAGGGGGTAGAGGGGTATTTCCAAATCTGGTGGAAAATGTAACAGTGTGTAAATTGCCTTTGGGTAAGCAGAATGAGCAAGATAACTGTTCAATTAGTGAATCAGTGAATAGTGAATGAGTTCATAAGTTCATATAACTCTAGGATTGCTTTCACTCTGGGAACAAAAGTGCCAGAAGTGGTGTTATATTTCTGTTGGTCAGTCATACTGGCTACCTTTTAAGAGTTCTAATGTTATTTGCATTGTCTCCACATTAGACTTGCTTCTTTCTCTCCTTCCAATAGAATCTTAAATACAGATCATTGTGAATACAGACATTTCTGAAAATTTACATACAATATAAGTTCATTTCAAATACATATAGGCGAATACATGATTTTACAGTCAGTTACATTTATATAGCACTTTCCAGTTTATTAGCCATTTTTTAATGTGAAATTTCAGTATCAAAACTATTTTCAGGCATCACATACCATCTATATTGTAGATAGTCTGGTTCAAACTGTTTGTTTTAAGAACAAGAAAATGAAGTCCAGAAATAGCCAATCATTTGTCTCAGGTCACAAAGTGAGCCTAAAATGCAGGCTCCCTCTCTGCCCATGCTGCTTTCTTTCCAGTAATCCACACAAGTAAATCAGTCAGGCATTTCTACGTGCATTTTACAAATATGGAAAGTGAAGTGTGGACAAGTAATGTGTCCTAAGCTAAACAAAGAGTAAGCAGCCCAACTCAAGTTCAATGTTCCTTCTATGCACACCTGCCCAAGGCAAATCATGTCTGAAAGAGGAACAACCATGAGCCATTTAATCTTGGATCATTTTATTAAAAATTGCATGTTAGCCCTGGCCAGTTGGCTCAGTGGTAGAGCATCAACCTAGTTTGTGGATGTCCCAGGTTCAATTCCCGGCCAGGGCACACAGGAGAAATGTCCATCTGCTTTTCCAACCCTCCCCCTTTTCTTTCTCTCTATCTCTGTCTTCCCCTCCCGCAGCCCAGGCTGCATTGGAGCAAAGTTGGCCTGGGCACTGAGAATGGCTCCATGGCCTCTGCCTCAGGCACTAGAATGGCTCGGGTTGTAATGGAGCAACGCCCCAGATGGGCAGAGCATCGTCCCCTGGTGGGCGTGCCAGGTGGATCCCGGTCAGACACATGCAGGAGTCTGTCTCTTTGCTTTCCGGTTTCTCACTTCAGAAAAAAAAAAAAATTAAAAAAAAAAAAATGCATTTTATAATTTTCATATCAAGCTCTCTCAAAATAAACCTGTTGCTTTTTAAGACTCATATCAAGAATTTATTATTGTACTTTTCGTCTTTTGATTTATAAAAACAGTTTGAACCAGTATAAAATCTAGCCTGATAATAGGAGTATTGACTAGATCCTAAATTCCCTTCCATTTTTTTATAGCACATGATGGACTTTCCATTTGTTTTGTAAACAAGGTACAGAGGATTTGTAAGGTTATTGTTTCTGAAAGGTTTTGTTTTTTTGTTTAACCTTCCTTTCTAATTCATCTCTGCTTTTTGTTGACCAAGGCAAACAGGGTTGTGTAGTGTGCCCTCTGCTGGTGAAAAGAGGAAAATGTCATACTTTACCCAAAGAGATCCTGTGAATTATGTGAATATCTGGTATTACCTAAAGATCTAAAATATAGGAGTCTACAAATAATTAATTTTTAAAATAATAGTTATGTTATAATATGAACACTTAATTTTATACTGAAAACAAATTGAATCACAGAATTTAAATTTATTTTGACATTACTTTTACTTTACTACTAAGTCTAACAGAGTCTACAGCTAGAAAGAGAAAGTAAAATTACTGTCACGTAGATGAGCCATTCCAGTTTTCCACCATACTTTGCCAAGCAAACTCAATTGCTTACCAATTACAAAATAATGATTGCAAGCACTGATACTGTCCTTTAGTGGAAGTCACCAAAGTTGGTGACTGATATATTATCTCTCCAACCATTTTCTTTTTCTTTTTTTTTTTTGTATTTTTCTGAAGCTGGAAACGGAGAGAGACAGTCAGACTCCCGCATGCGCCCGACCGGGATCCACCCGGCACGCCCACCAGGGGGCGATGCTTTGCCCCTCCGGGGCGTCGCTCTGTTGCGACCAGAGCCACTCTAGCGCCTGGGGCAGAGGCCACAGAGCCATCCCCAGCGCCTGAGCCATCTTTGCTCCAATGGAGCCTCGACTGCAGGAGGGGAAAAGAGAGACAGAGAGGAAGGAGAGGGGGAGGGGTGGAGAAGCAGATGGGCGCTTCTCCTGTGTGCCCTGGCCAGGAATCGAACCCGGGACTTCTGCACGCTAGGCCGACGCTCTACCACTGAGCCAACTGGCCAGGGCCTCTCCAACCATTTTCAATCAGTGTTCTATAACTCCCCACAAACCTATTTAATATCTGCTTGCAAAGCAAAAAGAGAGAGAGAGAGAGCAAAAAGAGAGAGAGAGAGAGATCCTCAACTGACCACCCACTGTTCATTATTAGTGTATGCTTTGGACTTGGGAAAATTACTTACACTGACAGCTATAAACTTAGGATAATTTTTCTAACCTCCTAAGGTAGTTTTGTGAACTAAATGAAAATATGTATACATTCCTTATTATAGGTGTTGAGAAAGAGGTCTTGCCCCTGAAGCATAAGAGACATGCTATGATGATGACTGTCCCATGTGATCTGTCACCTGGCAATATCTCCTGCCCTTCTCCTCTGCTACGGCCACCCTGAGCCTCTGCTAAGCTCACCATGTCCCTGAGGTTTCTACACTTGCTAACCGCCTGACTGTAGCATTCTTTACAGATACAGCCACATTAAAAGGATCTTCCCTGATCACCTTATATACCCAATTCCTTTACCCTGCTTTTCTTCCCAGCACTCACTGCTGCCTGTTATTACGGGGATTCTGTTCTGTTTCTAGCCCACAGCTTCCCATGAGGAGGCAAGCTCTGTGAGGCAGGGACTTTGCTGACTCGGTTATGCTCCATTCACAGTGACTGACTGGCAGAGTACATGGTACATAGAAGGCAATCAATTCGTATGTGCTGAATGAATAAATAAATGTACTATGAGGGATATTAGAGAGGTCATTTCTGCTTTGAATGAAAGAATGTGGTCCAGTGACGTCTAGAGCCCCATCCTGAGATTTTATAATTAAAATCATTGCACATCAACAGACCCTAGGATTTTCTAGTTAGTTACTAAGACAGTACTTTCAGAAGTCCTTAAAAATTTAAATGCACTACGATGTAAAATATTTTCCTTCTGGATTGCCATCTTTTTTGTTTGATCAAGCATTTGAGGACAGAGTAGAACAACCCAAAAGAGCTATAAAAATACCACATTCCTTAAAATGATGAAGTGGTTAAATGTTAAATATTTCACACAGGTTTTACTCTTTAAAATTAAGCATATAATAATGCTTCTCAGGAACAAAAAAGAAAAAGCAGTAACAGAAAAAAAGACATAAAACTCCAATGTGGGAGCATATGCTAGTACCTACCTTTTTTTATTATGACACTACCAAGCCTTATTAAAATAGAAGTATTTTAACACACTACCATGACACTCTATATCATCTTCTAAATCTTTTCAAAAATAATATGCCTAGAATTCATCTTAAAGAAATATTATACTTTTAAATATATATATAAAAATATTATACTCTATAAAAACCCAACTTTAGGAATAAATACATTTCAAATATGCTTGGAACCACTAAGGAGTTGGCAAATTGAGGAAATCGTCAACATGTCCAAATATTCTGAGCTGGTTTCCTGTCAGGGCTGTCAGTCTAGATGCATCAGGATTACACACAAGAAAAATGATTGCAGTCATTTGGTGTTTTGAAAAATGCCTGACACTATCCATCTTATTGCCAACATTTTAGGCCCCACATTGCACCTGATGAGAGAACTGACCTTTGAAAGAAAATTGTGCAGTCGAATAGAGAAACATAAAATGACAGAGACAGATAGAAAGGACTCTGTGGTTGCAGCTATATCTGGATCATCTTCTCAAATAACCAACTTTTCTAATCAATAAGTTCATGTTTTCTAATTGGGCTCCTCAGTAAAAATCTCCCACCAAAGTCTATATTACAGAAGGGGGAATTCTGTAGCATGTATAATCAGCTTAAACGAACAAAAGGTAAAGCCATAGGAACTTCAGTATCTTGTCATATGTAGAAAAATCATATTGAATGAAGAGTTTCAGATATCTGTAATATTTTGCGAAGTACTACATTATTTAAAAATCAATTAAATGAATTTTAGAACCATCAAAGACCAAAAGGTAATGCAGGTCCCTTTAATCATAAGATCTTCATGTTCGCTGGTACCCATTCTTCTTATAGAGATATAAAAAAGCAAAGGAAACCCTCAAATTCCTTAGATATAGTTCTTCATTTATTCACAAATAAGCATTCCACAAGTGCCTACTATGTGTCAGGAACTAAAGGCTGCTGGGAATATAAAAATGATACACAGTCTCAATGTTTGGGGGCTGACAGAAGCAATAACAGGGCAGAGAACATCAGATTTCAGGGATAATGGGACCATTATGAAGAGCTCCCAAAGAAAAGCCAAAAAAGACTAAACATTAGAATGGAGCAATTCATTTGGCCATTCCAGACATTTAAAAAATACAATCATGTGAAAGTCTGATATAATTTCAAATGATTGAGTCATCAGAAATGATACATTATGTTATTCTATCCATTTATCACCTCTGGAAATAAGAGAATTATATGCCTTGTTTTGAAGATTAGGAAACCAATACTCTGAAAATTGTGACCCTCTACAACATCAAAAAAAGAGCCGATCTTAGATCTGAACTCCTGTCTGTTACTTCCTAGCCCATGCTTTTTCCTAGTATAACAATTTATCTGACCATACAAAACAAACTAATCTTCCTTCCATTTCCCTCTCCAAACACCGATAGGAATTCCTTAGTAACAAAGTAGTGTAATTAAAGTAAGTCTCAAAGCACTTTGAAAACTGCCCCCAAGAAACTTTGTGCCCCTTTTCCCTGAAAGAATTCAGATCCAAGATCCCTGAGGGGGGGAATGTCTAGGCAGTTAGATAGCATGAGCGAAGCAAGGATGATGGGCCAGGTACAGAAGGTCACCAAAGCAAGGACAAAGGACAACAGGCCAGACCTCAGTTGTGTTGCAGCTCCAGGCCCTAAAAAAGCAGCAAAACCAGACAAACCACTGTATGCTGACTTCAGGACCACCTGCATTGATTAAGGATCCCCTGCCCTGATGCTCTGATACCCTGATACATGGTATGTAGAGACCATGACTCTGAAAGGACACACCTGGAACACTGAGGATATTCCACTGTATCCTCCCTTGGAGCCTCCCTAAACTACCTGCCCTTAAAGCCCTGAGGACTGAGGACCCAGAGCGCTCTCCCTCCAGGTTCTCACTCCAGGAACACAACAGCCCCTTCTCCTTCCCCCTCCCCACACAGGCGGTTTCTTTGTCTCTCCTAAACTCCCCTTGGTTGGCCTCAGTATCTTATCTCCTGAGACCATTTCTTCTAGCTCTGTGACTTTCTAAATAAACTTTCTCTCATAGTTTCCAGGAAAGGAGGGAGGGAGGGAAAAGAAAAAGAAGAAGGGAAGGGAAGGGAAGGGAAGGGAAGGGAAGGGAAGGGAAGGGAAGGGAAGGGAAGGGAAGGGAAGGGAAGGGAAGGGAAGGGAAGGGAAGGGAAGGGAAGGGAAGGGAAGGGAAGGAAGGGAAGGGAAGGGAAAGGAAGGGAGAAGAGAAGAAGGGAGGGGAAGGGAGAGGAGGGGAGGGGAGGGGAGGGCAGGGGAGGGGAGGGGAGGGGAGGGGAGGGGAGGGGAGGGGAGGGCAGGGGAGGGGAGGGGAGGGCAGGGGAGGGGAGGGGAGGGGAGGGGAGGGGAGGGGAGGAGGGAGGGGGAAGGGGGAGGAAAAAGGAAAGGAAACTGTCCCCCAAATACTTTTCCCAGTGCCACAAAAGCATAAAGGACTCGCCAATCAAGGTAGCTTCATTGTAAGTCTTAGAAACATAATTCTCCATTAATTTTTAGATATTCCTAGTATAATTTCCAGCATTCAAAACTTCTATATGAAAACATTAATTGGAGACTATAGTATAAGACAGCCAGTGAGCTCTTGGGCCTGCATTATATAGACCAGAGTTAAAACCCCAGCAACTGTACTGAGCTCTTCACTAAACTTCAGCTTCCCTCATCTGTAAAATGGAGACAGTACCCACTACCACATTGTAAAATGCTTGGTGAAGCTCACAGTACATGAATGCTAAATAAACCATACATTTTTATGTGATTTCCAAGTGTTCTTAAGTTATTCACAGTGCATGCTCAACATTACAGTTAGAATCTGTAGAAACCTAGACTCTCTAAGGCCTAAATTTTGTAGTCATATCCAGTAGACATTAAATAAAAGTGAATTAGCAGTGAGAGTAAGAATCCACAGATATACATCAGGACACAGAGAATCATCAATAAATGTTAATTATCTGACTGTCACATCATTAAAAGTTGATAAGTCTATACTTCTCTTAAGGCAAGTATAAAAAAAACTTTTTGTGTGTAAAAAAGTAAAAAATAAACTCTATTTCAATACTTTTATTTTCCTTGAGATGAATGTACCATATTGAAACCAGTAGGAGCACACACATCATCTTTCCCATACCTCAGCATTTTCAACATAACAAACTGGCTTTCTAATAGAGTATTGTTGTCATTGTCCTTTTAATGTCTATAGACTCTTTGTGAAGGCACAAAGGTGCCTGTGGTCAAAAAGAAGATATTTTCCATTTTTATTAGTACCTTCCAATTTCCGTAATTTCTACTCTTACTGAATTTTCTCATAGCACAAAAGTAGAGAAATTTCTACAGGAGTGAAACAATCTGAATTATATTATCTCAGCCTTTCTTTTTCTTATTCTTAAGATTATTCTCAAGAAACAAATATTTGGAAGTTTAATGAGAAATAAGAATCCAATCAAAAACACAGTACTCGGGCCTGACCAGGCAGTGGCGCAATGGATAGAGAATCAGACTGGGATGCAGAGGACCCAGGTTTGAGACCCTGAGGTCGCCAGCTTGAGCGCGGGCTCATCTGGCTTGAGCAGAAAGCTCGCCAGCTTGGACCCAAGGTCGCTGGCTCAAGCAAGGGGTTACTTGGTCTGCTGAAGGGCCGCAGTAAAGGCACATATGAGAAAGCAATCAATGAACAACTAAGGTGTCGTTAACGAAAAACTGATGATTGATGCTTCTCATCTTTCTCCATTCCTGTCTGTCTGTCCCTATCTATCCCTCTCTCTGACTCTCTCTGTTCCTGAAAAAAAAAAAAAAAAAAAAGGAAATCTTACCTTTAAAAAAAAAAAACACAGTACTTGGAATTTAACCTTACAAAAAAGTAATCAGTATGTTTTGATACTGTAATATTGCACAATGAAAAGCACTCAGAAGAGAAAACAATAAAATCCTCTTTTTCTGATTATTGCAAGGTTAGAAAAAAAATATCTTAAATCTAAATACTGAAGGAAATGCAGTTTGCAGAAAATAATGTAAGTGCACTCATGCTGTAGACTAACATCTCCCTGAAATTTGCCCCATTCACAAGAGTTCAGAGCCTCAACGCACTTACACATCCTCCTTATTAAAATGCTTGAAATTAATTCCTTGCCCAAGAAGCATTCATAGTCCCATATTTAAAATCCTGCAGGTTCACAAAAAGAACACTTAGATTATCTGCAGATGCTGTCATGCAAATTTAGCCTATTATTGAGCATTTGCAGTTTAAGGACAAAAAAAAATCAGTAAATTCAGTGGAAGGATTTCTTTTTGAGAAGGATTAGGTTATCAGACTATAAATGAGATAGAATTTTTCTACATGGAAATCAGTGAGATAAATTCAACCTTTGTAGCTTATAAACATGGTATTTATGGGTAAAGGTATCACAATAGAAACCAATTCCTACCACTACCTACTCACAGATCTCTAAGCATAGTAACAGGTTTGCACTAATGCAGGGTCAAGTATTATAGAACACAATTGTCCTGGTTAACGTATTTTTAAAGTACATGTATTAATAAACACACAACAAGGAAAAAAGACCTTTCTGTTGCTAAAAGGTGCAACTTGGGGCCTAAGTTCATAGTAAGTCTATAATTTCAATATCTAATTTTTCAGGCAAACACTACACCTAGATATTTAACACAACTCACATCATCATCACACAGCATGGTAGCTCTGTTGGACTTACTCTATTATAAAAATCACCCTATGACTAGCCTAGTCCCACAGTGTGAGTAATGAACTGCATTGTAAGTTGTATAGGATCACTTAACAAACTGCAATGATATGAAATTGCTTTTCAGTAAAATATATTGAAGCCAGGTTGTTTCATTTAATAGCCTATCTTATTCACTCAACTCTTCAATCTTCAAATCTTGACTATCTACAGCTAGGCATGGTGTGAAATTCAATATATAATTATGACAAATCAGTTATAAGTTAAACAATAATGTAAAATCACCCTCAAATATAGCATAATAAACTGCTAAAACACCATTGCACTTTCACATTAATTGATACAATGCCAACAGGTTCTCTTACAAAGCCTACCCGACTGGTCTCAATACATGCAGAGTGAAAATTACCAGTCTCTCTAATTTTCATAAATAGTGCCTGGGACACAATGAATGCTTCTTAAATACTTTATATCTGATTGTTGACTAATACCTGAGAGAGCCACTGTGAAATAAATTAACCAAATCTTTCACATACATATTATTCCACTAGGTTCTATAAACATATATTAAGTTGAAAGGCCCTAATAACATCACATATCTTGATTCTATGTTACACATCAAGAAGCAACTAATTAGAAAGCATCCTCAAGGTACCATGTGACCGTACACATTAAAGGACTAAAGTGACATCAAGATACCAACATTAAACCCAATCAGGTAGTGTATTACCCAATGTTGCTGAGTCATTATGTTTCTGTTCAGGGGCTAAAAATAATTTTCAGTTTTCCAATACTTTTAATCTTGGATGCCATTCTTAAATGCACCAAAAATCAACACAAAGTTAGATTCCACTAGTATTTATTAAGCAGAACTATTAAACACCAAGCACTGGGCTGGACCTTTCCACATAAATTGGGATTCTGATGACCTGCCAGTGCTAGAGTACAGTACCTTCACAATGCTCTGTCCAACCAGCTCCAGTGGTAGTGCAAAAAACCTGGAAAAGGCATATATTTCATCTTTGAAGAGCTCTACCAGCAAATTCTTCAGTAATTAGCCAGAATCTATGTTCTAAGATGTCTGTCGCACTACCTCTTTGAGTCAAGCAAGCCCTTTTGCTCTCTGATGTGAGAGCACAGTTCTTTACAGACATGAAAATGGTTATCATGTCTCAACCAACCACAATTTAAAGTTGTTCACCCACGATCAGTCTTTCTGGTAGCATCCCAGCTTTTTCTTCAAAAAATTTATACTGACTATGTCATTGGTGTGTCCACTTTTTTTATAGCCTGTGTTCTCCACTAGGTCTCTCTCCAAGAGTGAAAGGACCATGGCCATTTAGTGCACCTGAAACACAGCAGGTACTCAATAAACATTTGATGGGTTAGTACATTTAAAACAACAGAAATTATTGGCATGGGGTGGAGGTGAAAATCCTACAGTCATTTGGTTTAGAACACCATAACTAACAGATAGTTACAGAAGAAGAGTAAGTTCCTGTTTGAGCTGGTCTCCTACATAATAGAAAATCTCAGTAAAATATGTTTAAATGATTTTTTTACATAAATAATTTTTTCAGTGATGAAGATAAGGATCAGCAGCATTTGTTTAGTATATATGTATATATATTATATATATTCTTCTACAAAGTGCAAACAAGTACCAGACCCTGGTGACATAGTGGTGAGAAAGAACAGATACAGTTCTTGCCCTCGTGGTATAGTAATGAAATTTAAGGGGTTACTCTATAGAGAAGCAAAGGAGAATATTAACTGCAAGAGAACTGCGTTAAGTTCTTCACATCCTCGCATAGATCTAGCAGTGGAACATGAATCTCAGTAATTGGATAATAACCCAACAAGGGAAAACAGAAGATAGTAGACCTCAATTTAAACCAATAAATCATGGAGTTATAAAACTGAAACACAAGCAGTCAAATTCAGAGACAGAAAGCGGAATAGTGGTCACCAGGGGCTGAGGCAGGCAGAGAATGAGTAGTTACTGGTTAATGGGCATGGAATTTCAGCTTGGAAGCATGCAATGTTCTGAAGATGGATAGCGGTGATGGTTGCATAATAATGTTAACATCACTGAACAGTACACTTAAAAATAGTCAAAACAGTAACTTTTATGTTAGCTATACTTTACACAATAAAAACCTACGAAAAAAAGAAACTTGAGTCACAAAAGGCAACTATACCTTCTAACAGGATAGTGGTCATTCAGCACCTTGTACAAAACTACTAGTCCTAAGTATTTTATAGAGTTACACATGCACAAGTCTGGAGACACACTATCAACAGCAGGGGCTTCAATAAAAAAAGACAACCAATTTGATAAATGAGGCATCATTATGCAACTAGCAAGGAACCTCAAGGACAGATCATTTTCTCCTCTAACTCCCTTTCCGGGAAGCTCTCCAGAGCTAAGAGACTCAGTGGTTCTTGTTTTGTTTTGTTTTGTTTTTTAAAATCTCTCATCTCCAAAATACAAAGTTTTACTCCTCAAGTGAAAAAGCCTTACTTTGAAAATTCTCAGGAGTGACCACGAGAAATGACTTCGGGATGAAATGAGAAACACTGGCAAAGCTCATTGGAAATGGTAACTCTGCCAGCATACTCCCACTGTTTTCTGTCCCTTGTTCACACAGGCACAAGAGAAACAAAATTTAGAACCAAGATGCAGGTGGTATATTAGTGAGGAAAAGAAAAAAAAGCAATTATCAAAATGAAATGTAATACATACTGTAACATTCCTTTGAGTCCATCTCAGAATCAACAGTCCTACCAATCAGTCATACCGAAATATAAACCAGTAAGCTTCACTACCAAGCCAGCCAGGCTGTCACCTTTCATTATTGTGTGTCCAGGATACTAGTAGATGGCCCAAAGGTCCTACCCTGTGCTCTTCAGGAGGTCATAATGGGAAGTGTAATGATTTGTACAATATATATTTGCCAATGCTGTTTTGGGATTATATATTTGGCATTGTACAATATATATTTTGGCCAGGGAGTTGAATGCAATGATGAGAAGAACACGGGCCCTGGGGTGAGACAGATGGGTGGTGTAATCCCAACTCTACAACATTTTAGCTGCATGACCTTAATAATAACAGAGAAATTAATGAGGGCTTACCACACACCAGGAAGTTCAGTCTATAATACCAGTTAATCTTTACAAACTCTAAAAATACTACTGTTATTTGACACATAAACTCAAGTTAATTTCCCCGAGCCTCAGTTTCCTGGGGTGGGGGTGGGGTGCAGAGAAGAGGGATTAATACAAACCTCATACCATTGTTTGGAAAATTAAATGATTTTATGTGTAAAAAATAACTAAGATACCATCCAGGGGTCCCCAAACTTTTTACACAGGGGGCCAGTTCACTGACCCTCAGTCCGTTGGAGGGCCGCCACATACAGTACTCCTCTCACTGACCACCAATGAAAGAGGTGCCCCTTCTGGAAGTGCGGCGGGGACCAGATAAATGGCCTCAGCGGGCCGCATGCGCCCCACACCTGGGACTCTCAAGGAATAAATGCTGATACCATCATATAATTGTTATATGCTCATAGAAATAGCACATATTTATAAAAGATATTCTAGAGAAGCATTTTAGAGACCACTCTTTTTTAAAAACATACTGTCTAAACTGTTTATAAATACAATTTAATTCCACAAATACATGTGTTCCTATTACACACAAGACACTGTACCAAGCACTGCAATGTACACAAAAATATACGACATGATTTGTATGATTAGGGTGTTTGCAATCCAGTGAATTTATGAGAAAATATATTCTATTTTAAAATTAAGGCAACTAACCTACGGCCTAAAGATTAGGGCTTCGTGTGAAGTGTCCCTATTCGGGAGTGTATTCTGTTACAATCTCCATCACTATTTTGTCCCATAACTGCCGGATAACCTTTCCCCTGTGAAATAGGGCTTTCTACAAGTTACAGACCAGATAAGTTCACCCAAGCATGGCTGCTCTTGTTTTCCATATTAACATGCCATATATTTTATAAACACCTGTACCAGCTGAACATATGCTGATTTCCAATCGTTGATAGGTAATTCCCTCAATGAAAGACAAGCAGCCAGCATTCTGACATTCTGCTTATAACAGCAACCTAAACCATCATCCAAACTCAGTATTAGCTGTTGTAATTATCAGAATGAATGAAAAAAAATGATCGATAATGAAAAAGTTTCTTATTCATCTCACATGGCAATGTGCTTTCAATTCCTAGTGAGATTTCCCAAGATACTTATGGTGAAATCTACCCAGAACACTGATCTCAATAGAAAATTTTATAGTTTAGGAGAAAGCTGGAAATTTCCCCAGGGAAATAAGGTGATATATGATATAAGATCCTGGGTATTCCTGCAGTAAATAAGTACTGAGCACATATAAAATGTCTGAAAGAATTTATACTAACAGAATATCTGACACAGTAAATAATACACATTACAAATGCCTCCTACCTCTTCCAGGTAAATGCCATCAGAGTGCAGATTTGAAAGCACTTAACTTTAAAATATCATAATCATTACTCCAAATCCATTACATTTCACCATGAAATCTCTAGTACTATCACTGTTCTTCATTCTTAAAAGAAAGAATATCAATACATATATATGAGTAAAGGATATGACCATTTATCCACAAGAAACCAGGCAAAGGCTTAAAGACAGTATTTTTAAATACATCTAGAGATTTCAATTTAAACCTGAAATTAAGTTATAAAGCTGATGTTTTATACTACATGCTTATAGTTCTTGTGTTTCCAATTTATTTACAATTTCTTAATACTTACATTTTTATTCCATTTTAATTGCATTTGTTTCCATCTTCAATACTGAGGGTACCTCGTCATAAATATGGAAAGACAGTCTCATCGTTTTGCATTAGACTGATATAAAGCAGTCTAACAGGATATTGAGAATTTACTTTTACATGAATATATTTTATTTTGTTAAGTTGTTACTAAACAACCAAAGCCAAATTCTATACTGGAATTAAGCATATGATAAGACTTCAGAAAGA
Source organism: Saccopteryx leptura (assembly GCF_036850995.1). Classification (NCBI taxonomy): domain Eukaryota; kingdom Metazoa; phylum Chordata; class Mammalia; order Chiroptera; family Emballonuridae; genus Saccopteryx; species Saccopteryx leptura. The sequence goes on along the minus strand of NC_089504.1, from coordinate 173,112,659 downwards.
AAGGTGAGAAAGAGCAGCACACAAAGATAAGAATTAAAATACAATATGAAAATGTGACACTAGTGGTATATACAAGCACCATAAAAACACAGAGAAATGTGCGCTCATGACAGTCCCCACATCTGAAGAACTGAATCTTGAAGAGCAAACAATAGCTCACTAAGCAGAAAATTCAATCAAACAAACAATAAACAAGAAAGGACATTCCAGCCCTGGCCGGTTGGCTCAGTGGTAGAGAGTCGGCCTGGCGTGCAGAAGTCCCGGGTTCGATTCTCGGCCAGGGCACACAGGAGAGGCGCCCATCTGTTTCTTCACCCCTCCCCCTCTCCTACCTCTCTGTCTCTCTCTTCCCCTCCCGCAGCGAGGCTCTATTGGAGCAAAGATGGCCCGGGCGCTGGGGATGGCTCCTTGGCCTCTGCCCCAGGCGCTAGAGTGGCTCTGGTCGCAATAGAGCGATGCCCCGGAGGGGCAGAGCATCACCCCCTGGTGGGCAGAGCGTCACCCCCTGGTGGGCGTGCCGGGTGGATCCCGGTCGGGCGCATGCGGGAGTCTGTCTGACTGTCTCTCCCCGTTTCCAGCTTCAGAAAAATACAAAAAAAAAGAAAAGACATTCCCAGTAAAGAAAGATGCAAGACACATGGCTTAGAGGTAGAAAGAGGCATAATGTCTCAGAGTGTCAACTGGTCATCTCAGTGAGTTGCAGCATAGGTGACACTGGGAAGGGGGCCTAAGGGACAGTCAGATACTAAGATCAAAGTGGAGATCAGCTGCCTACCAACCAGAGTACAGAGATTCTGAAATGTCACACTAAGGAGTTCAGACTCTAATACAGGCCACAGTTGGTCACGTTAATTTTCCCCATCTGTTCCCTTTGAAACTGATTCCAGGGAAAACATACCTCTTCACTCCCTCATTCATTTCCATGCCAGGCATTTTACTAGACCAGGGGTCTGCAAACATCACAGGGGCCGAATGCTTCCTACTGCCTGTTTTTGTATGGCTGCAAACAAGACTAACTTTCACATTGTTACATAAATGAAAAATAAAAATACTATTTCATAATAAATGAAAACTATATAAAATTCAAATTTTGATGTCCATAAATAAAGCTTTATTGCAACACAGTCACATTTATTTCTTTGCATATTGTCTATGACTGCTTTTGACTTACAACAAGCCTTAAGAATTCACTAAGCTATCAGAAGTTTGCTGATCCCTGTTCTAGATGATGGCAAAAAAAAATGAGGTCTCATTGCGGAGAAGAAGGAAGCAGATCTGTACAACTCAGTGTGATAAGTACTGGGGAACAAAGAATCTCTGAATATTGTAGGAGCACATAGGCCACATAGCCCAAACTGTAGCAAGGGACTGTGAAATGTTCATGAAATTGGATTAAATTAGGAGATCAAATCTTAAAGAGCTTTACATGTCGTGCAGAAAACTTAAGATTTAGTTATGAAGGCAATGGTAATAAGCCTTTGCCTAGCTTTCAGAACGCCTATGACATAATCAGTCTTGTCTTTTAAGACAACCATCCTGATGGCAACATATCTACTTGTATTCTATGCCTTTTTCTGGCACAGCAAACAGCACTGGGGCATAAGGAGTATTTGCTCTGGGAAGAACTTGTGAGGATTCTTTTTTTTTTTTTTTTTTTTTTTTTATTTTTCTGAAGCTGGAAACAGGGAGAGACAGTCAGACAGACTCCCGCATGCGCCCGACCGGGATCCACCCAGCACGCCCACCAGGGGCAACACTCTGCCCATCCGGGGCATCGCTCTGCCGCGACCAGAGCCACTCTAGCACCTGGGGCAGAGGCCAAGGAGCCATCCCCAGCGCCCGGGCCATCTTTGCTCCAATGGAGCCTTGGCTGTGGGAGGGGAAGAGAGAGACAGAGAGGAAGGGGGGGGGGGTGGAGAAGCAAATGGGCACTTCTCCTATGTGCCCTGGCCGGGAATCGAACCCTGGTCCCCCACACGCCAGGCCGACGCTCTACTGCTGAGCCAACCAGCTAGAGCCTTGTGAGGATTCTTATCAGGCAATCATTTCTCCTATTTATTTTCTCTCTCTTAGTAAAGTGCGAACAACAACAGCTGGAGCTTTTTTGAGGGTTCCAGTGTGTCCAGCACTTGCTAAGTGTTTTCAATGTATTAACTCACCAGTCCTCACTCATATGGCCTGTGCAAGTTATTTGTGGTGAACCTGATACAAAAAGCAATGTGATCAATGTGATTTAACCTTTTTTCTGGATGAAAACACTCCTAGTGGTTAAATGAGTGCTCTGCTTCTAGGTGAATATATTGAATAATTGTAGCATAACTTTAACTCCCTTTGTCAAACAAGACAGCTTTTTAAGTAATCATTCATTCAGCTACAACTATGCACTAAGGGTCTGTCATGCCTCAGGAACTCTGCTGGAGGCAGTGTGTACACCAGCAAGGAGTTTCCAGTCCGAGGGTTACAACAGCTGAATGGGGAAAGCAAGCATACAGTCAATCTCACAGCTGAAACACAGTCATCCATCAACCCAGGATTACACCGTTGAACACACCTAAGCCTTAAAATCCTTATTAAAGCATCCACCTTCTAAATAGTTTTGTGGGTAGATGTTCTGGTAAGGGAGAAGGGAGAAAGACAGAAGGAGAGAGATACAGAAACAGAGATAAAGAATTAATGATCTACCTGAATCATTACCAGCTAGAAGCAGCGGTCATTGGGACTTGGATGTGAGCTGCAAAGTATAGAATTGTGAAAACAATTCCAGTGCCATGCGGACTTTTCCTGGATGTGGACTTTTCCTGGACTCCTGCTCCTTGTGACAGCTCCTAACAGACTGAACTGGGGTTGGGTTGCATTTTTCAGGGATTTGGCATGGTGTTGGGGCCAACTTGGACTTGGTGAACATGTTAAGGACACTACTCTTTTATGGATTCTTGCTGTATTGGCCAAGAGTTTGCTTAAAGGCTTTAATCACTGTAAAAAAAATAGAAGACTGGATAAAGAAGATGTGGTACATATACACCATGGTATACTATTCAGCCATAAGAAATGATGACATCGGATCACTTACAGCAAAATGATGGGATCTTGATAAACATTATACGGAGTGAAATAAGTAAATCAGAAAAAAACAAGAACTGCAGGATTCCATACATTGGTGGGACATAAAAATGAGACTAAGAGACATGGACAAGAGTGTGGTGGTTACGGGGGGCAGGGGGAGGGGGAGGGGGAGGGGCACAAAGAAAACTAGATAGAAGGTGACGGAGGACAATCTGACTTTGGGTGATGGGTATGCAACAGAATTGAATGACAAGATAACCTGGACATGTTTTCTTTGAATATATGTACCCTGATTTATTGATGTCACCCCATTAAAATAAAAATTTATTTATTAAAAAAAAAAGAATTAATGAGCATTGGTGATGAGAACAAAGCCAAAAAGAACAGGAATCAATGCTTCATACATGATATATTGGGCCTGTTTCCCAACAGCAAAAGTGATCAAATAACAAGGAATATTATCTGGGGTGACTACTTTAGGAATAGAGAGGAATGGGCATGGTGGGGCTGGTGAACACTGTACTGCAAGGAAGAGGTGGGCCTCACTCTGGTGATATGCAGCGTTTACCTCATTATACCATAAAAGGGGAAGAAACTCTAAATATTTGCTAATGTAAATCCATTTGCTTTTGAGTTCAGATCTAAATTTATAATACATCTAGGTTATAGGATAGAGTGTTTTATTGGGTTTTTTTTTTTTAAGTGAGAGGTGGGGAGGCAGGACAGACACCTACATGTGACCTGACCAGGATCCACCCAGCAAGCCCCCCAGGGGGTGATGCTCTGCCCATTTGGGGCCATTGCTCTGTTTCTTGGCAACCCAGCTCTTTTAGTGCCTGAGGTGAGGCCATGAAGCCATCCTCAGCCCCTGGAGCCTATGTACTGAATCAGTCAATCCTTAACTGTGGGAGGGGAAGAGAGAGAGAGAGAAAAAGAAGGGGGATGGGGGAGGGTGAAGAAGCAGATGGTCACTTCTCCTGTGTGCCCTGACCAGGAATCAAACCTGGGACTTCCACATGCTGGGCCAATGCTCTACTACTGAGCCAACCAGCCAGGGCAATGTTTTTTAGGCTTAATCACTTTACAATAAATAAGATAAAAATCAGATAACAAACAAGGAAGTTACCACTTTATTGGAGCACTACGCACACAACACAAGATTTACAAACCAAGACTATGGTTAGAAACCATGGTTTGGTAACAAAAATGGTCAAGTGTACCTGGAATTTCCTCTCAACTTCCTACAGCAGCAACACTCCGTTTGGATTCACTAGAACAGCACCAACAGGGAATGACAGCATTTCATACTCTGTGCTTTTTCAATTCCCCTGAGATGGACAGCTTTACTACTACATCCACTCCTTACAGTCTGAACTTGACCTATGGTCAAACAGAAGAAGAAAAAGGAAAGAGGAAAAACTTGGGTAGGGTCTTTCCCACAGGTCTCTCCCCAAAGCTTCCCACAAATAGTTACCTCTCTCTCAACTTTTTTTCCTCACTGCACATTATCATCTCGGGTGGCTAACCTGTTACCTCATTAGAAGGGTTCTAGCAGAGCTAAGTAGACATTTGTTAAGGTTGTGAAAAGTCAGAAGTGTTGATTAATGCTCAAGTATCTTTCTGTGTCTGATGTGAAGAAAAGTTTTCCAGTATCAAGGTCAGCTGCCTGACTGCTAAGAGATTCTTTGTTCCTATTTCTCTTGTTTCTATTTCTCTTGCCCACTACTGATATGGAGATATTTTCTGCATCAGGCAGGTCCCCCCACCCCCTTCACCCTCCCACCACACCAGAATTTGATATAATCATCCTTGGGTCCACTGGGAAAGTCAACAAACAGGTCCATGGTGTCAGCATTCACTCTCCTTCACTTTCTGCAAAGCCCGGTATATACTACTGGAAATACAAACTTCCAAAACACATAGCCAAAGTAACCAGACTGTGTTATGCTAATGAAAAATAAATAGTTCTGGAGAGTCAGATGAATAGTTGTCGAGGAAAAACTATGGGTCTCATCATGCATAACTCCTTCTAAAATGACTCAGTGATGGAGTCCAAGGGGCCCACCGCTTGATGAGAGCACAGGCTCTGCAGGCTGTTTTCACTTTGCAGCTAAAGTTAACGTCCCAGATGAGAAACCATTCTGATATCTACGTAATGACAACTAATATTCGACAGCTTTCTCTCAGTGTGACATGAAGCTGGAAAATGTTACCGTGGACTGTTTACTCTTACAGGAAAGTGTTTCTACATATTTCTCATCCACAGACAAGCAATCAGGTACAATTTGGCCAGAACACTTTATCGTTGCTGTTTATTGTAAAAAAAATAATCTGTTTTTTAACTTGTTTTGCATCATACTTAGTGGAGCATACGAAGCATTGCATTTTAAAGGCATCTAATAGCAAAGAATATGTTTTTATGAGACAAATTATAGCCTAATTCAAATTTCATTTTCTGGTTTTGATTTTTTTAAACTTTATTTCATCCTAATTACAATGCAAACTAGCTCTTTCACTTAAAGAAAAAATTCTAATAAATAATATTGACCACCTCAAGAACCCAAGATAAATAAGTCGTCCAGCCAAGACTCTAAATTAACTGGTAAGACACATCAACATGACAAATAGTCAACTGCTTCATTTTTTTTATATAATGCATATTTCACTGAATGCAGGAACCCATTCAATGAGAACCACTACTAATTTATATTCCAAGGGGAAAAATATCTACTAACAATGTCATAATGGAGAAGCTCCTATCATCCTTTTTTGATAAACATAAGCTCTAACCATGAAGAAGATTAATTAAATTTAGTCTATTGCCTTTCTCTAACCCTCTTGACCTCTGATAAATCACTAGTAGAATGGGAAGGTGGCTTAGGTAGTCCATCTGTGTGCGTTGTCACTGTTCACTTGTTTCAAGAAGGTTTACCTGAGTAGATGGATGTAACCATTCAAAGAAGGCACACAGAGAGGAGAGAAAGGAACCTGAAAGCCCCTGACCGGGCTTCCCCACCATTTGCACCAAGGTAAACCCATGTTATGTTTTCTCCTTTCTTACTAACTTAAATTCCAGTCTCTTGGCAAAGCTGGAAACATCCCTTGTCACTACAGCAGGTTGGTCAGCTTACTGGTCTGATTTGTTCTTTCTTCTAGCCCACGCTGGACTTGACCTTTCATATTGCACATGTCCTCCTTTGTCTCACAAACACATCCAGCTCCTCTCTCCTCTGGCAGACAGTACTCACGTTTTCAACTTGATTTTTGTTGCAGAGCCTGGGAGATAGCTCATGTTTTGAATTTGGAGAATAATGCTATTATTCAGTTCATTCTCTGCATCTCCTATTTTTAATCACTTTCTATTTCAGAAAGTATTTAAAATCATGATAGATCTTTTGGGGATTTCAAGCTTATATAAAATGCCTCCAACATAGGAAAGCATTTAGAATTATAAATTTTCATTTGAACACTTGACCATGCTGGCAATACTTATGTGGCAATATCAAACAGCATGAGATAAATCAGAACACAGCTTGAAATTATAGTCCTAATTTATCTAATTTCATAATAATTTTAGGGTCTTTCCTCTAAAAACCAGTTGCTCAAAACTTACGTTTTTTTCCCAAGGAATTCTCTCTTTGAATAATAACTCCCGTGGTTCACAGAATGACATTTATAAAGGCACGATTTCTATAATAATTACTTTTAATTCTTAAATTTAGCTAAGCAACATAAGTCATTATTTAATTTTTTATTTTTATTGAATTTATTGAGTTGACATTGGTTAATAAAATTAGATAGATTTCAAGTGTATAAGCCAAACCATTGAAATGAAAGCAGACTAATTTGAAATAGTAAATGAGGCCCTGGCCAGCAGACTCAATGGGAGTGCACTGGCCCCCACATCTGGATGTCAAGGGTTCAACTCCTGGTCAGGGCACACAGGAGAAGCAACCATCTGCTTCTTCACCCCTCCCCCTCCCCCTTCTTACTCTCTCTCTCTCTTCCCCTCCTACAGCTGGAGCTCGATTGATTCCAGCACATAGGCTCTGGACACTAAGGATGGCAACTGAAAATAGCTCGGTGGCAAGCATGGCCCTACATGGGCAGAGCATCGGCCCCAGACAGAGGTTGCTGGGTGGATCCCAGTCGGGTCCTATGCAAGAGTCTATCTATCTCCCCTCTTCTCGCTTAAAAAAAAAAAAAAAGGAAGTGAAAATTTTCTAGGTTGGGCCAGGACTTACGTATAAGTTACTATTTTGAGTTGAATTTTGTGTAATTTCAAGATAAAGAATGAGCATGTAGCACACGGCTTTTGGCATGGCCCTAGACACAGAATAGGAGCTAAGAGGAGAGCATTTACATTCTATCATATTAATAAAGTTGTTCACGGGGAAATGAGCAAGGAAGAAAAAATCTACTAGAGAAAAGTATCTTTAAGAGAAGTTATATAAATGTAAAGTTTCTAAGGAAGTGAAATGTATTGCTATAAGCAAAGTAAGAAAGTATTCATAGTTTTTTGTCATTGTTAATGATAAATAATATTTATAATTCTGTAGCATTTTTATATAAGAATCGCAGAGCAATCTAATGATTTCTTTTCTTGCACAGAACATCAATGTTATCCTACTTTACAGAACTTACACCCCCCCAAAAAATAACCTCATGTGTGCTATTTTGCCATATGCCAGCCCTGGGTTGAAGTTTATTCTAACTCTTCTATGTTGCAGATACTATTCCCATTTTAGAGATAAATAAATTTAAGTACACAAGGGTTAATTAATTTTCCCACTTGTGAAAGGTAAAAAATGGTAAAGCAGAGATTCTAATCCAGGTATACACCTGTAGAATTAGCAGGCTTAACTGCCATGTTTTAATGCTTTTCCATCAACAGTTTCTTTGAAGAACAGTAACACTAGCTCAGGAGTTCTGCTGTCTTTAGTTCCTAACTCTTCTGCTGTAGAGGCAGACTCTGTTGTCAGACTAGTTGGGTTCAAATCCCATGATGCCATGTTATGGATTGAGGAAAACAATGCCCCTTATGTTTTCATTTTTTAAAGAGAGAAAATTTCCAAAATATTTCTCTGCTAATCTAGCACTATATCAAGTTCTCAAGAAATGTGTACAAAGGCAAAAATTAGGGGACATTTCAAAATGAATATGAAGCGATAAAATATCCCCTAATTTTTGTGAGCAGTATATTTGTTTTCTATTGATTTAGTCTAGTCTTCTACTATGGCAAGCTGGGCAGGGCTCAAGGACCTAGTCAATCTACCAAGAGCTAGACCAGGAAGGAGCAGGAAGACAGTTATTCCCCTCCTTCACAGTGATTCACCCCTCTCCTTCCCTGTCTTTAACCTCTGAAAGATAGGTTAAATCTCAGTGTCTGCAAAAAGAGAAATTTAGTAGGCCTTGAAAAAGACTTCTTCTGCCAAAAGCTCAAAGCACAGGCATTTACGATATAGTTTTCAGATGCCAACTACTGAATGCTTACTACATGGCTAATTCTAGATCCATCTATGGCCAAACATGCCAACACAGAATTTTAAAAAGTATCACATGAGTCACTAGAAGCCACCTCAGCTTACAAATTAGTTTATACAATTTGTGTCAGCTCAGTTAATTTTCCTAAGTTTCCTCTAAACTATTGCTTTAATCATAATAGAAGGTTTTCAAAGTTCGTGACAGCTAGCAGTTGCAGAGTCAACTGAAGACTTACTGGCCACCTGTTGTGAGGTAAGAGCCAAGAATAAATGTGAGTAAAATCAACTCAGTTTATTAAGTAGGAAAAAGGACATCTGCCACATCAGCCAGTACAACCACCCCAAAGGACAAACTATGGACCAAACTACTTCCCAGTTCCTGGTTGCTTTCATTCAATGCTCCTCTACATCTAATACAGGAGTCTCTGCCATCTATTATTCACACTGTAATAACAATAATGTGCTCCCATAGCATAAATATTTTCTTTTAAAACGTGTATTTAGCCTGACCAGGTGGTGATGCAGTTGATAGAGCATCGACCTGGGATGCTGAGGACCCGGTTTGAAAACCCAAAGTTGTTGGCTTGAGTGCAGACTCATCTGCTTGAGCAAAGGTTTACTAGCTTGAGCACAGGGTCATAGACATAACCCCATGGTCACTGGGCTTGAGTCCAAAGGTCATTGGCTTGAAGCCCAAGGTTGCTGGCTTGAGCTCAAGGTCTCTGGCTTGAGCAAGGGGTCACTGACTCAACGGGAATCCCCTGGTCAAGGCACATATGAAAAAGCAATTAATGAACAACTAAAGTGCCACAACTACGAGTTGATGCTTCTCATCTCTCTCCCTGCCTGTTTGTCCCTGTTTGTACCTCTCTCTAGCACTCACTCTCTCTCTCTCTCTCTTTCCCTCTCGCTAAAAAAATAAAAATTAAAACTAAGTATTTAATGTGTAATAAATAAATATACATTAGAAATTTTATAGAAATGAATATTTAAAGACCAAATAATATGTTATATATTGAAAATGAAAAATGTTGTCAATGTACTTAATTTTTAAACTAAAATTTTGGCCGAACATTTACCCTCCACTAATTGGTTTCAAACAATCCTTTTATATTTTTATGCTAAATGAAATCAGACTAATTATATCAAACCATTCAGTTAGGCTTTCTAATCTACAGAGGAAACACCTGGTGGCAGCACTGTGTGGTCAGTGAGATGACAGGAAGAAAGAAAAATATCAACTCTGGCAGGGTGACTCAGTGGATTAAGCTCTGACTCACAAACAAGAGGTTATGGGATCAACCCTGGTCAGGACACATATGAGAAGCAATCAATGAGTATGCAACTAAGTGGTACAACAAAATGAAACAGTGAGTTGATATTTCTTTCTTTCTCTCTCTATGTCTCTCTTTCTCTCTCTCTCTCTCCTCTGAAATTAATGGAAAAAATCTTTTAAAGCATTTAAAACTATCAAATTATGGAAAACAAAGCAAGTTTCTGATGTGCTAGACAAGTTCACCTGTATGACATGTTTGTAACACTAATATTATACTTGTTAAAGAGGTATTATCAGAGCCATTTTAAAGATAAAAATTGTATGTTTGAGAAGTTAGCAACTCATTTAAGGTCATACAACTAATAATTAGCTAGTCTTCTGCTTGCAAAGTTTCCAATTCCAGTAAACTATGTTTTATATAGTTTCAATGTCCCATATCTACAAACTTAAATTTATGAGAAAGTGCCTAAGTTATCAGACAATACAGCAAAGCAACCTGGATTAACAGGACAAATTATTCTTCCCCCTCACCCACCCCGTCAAAAAAAAGAAGAAAGCCAAAACATCAAAATGTGGACTATAAAGGCAAGAGAAAGTGCAATCAATGCATACTTCTAAATCACCTCATTAGTTAAGCATAGGTCAAGATTTCTCTTGAATAACAATGAATCCAGGTGAGGAAAGTTGACTCCAGCCCCCTCATGATAATGGCCACATAGATGAACCTACATAAGAGTCTCCCCTCCCTGCCTCTCTCTCTCACTAAACACACACACACACACACACACACACACACACACACACACACCATGTAGTAATCTAGAAAAGTTTCTAGAGAATCAGCATAAACATAGCAGTAGCATCAGCATAGCATTTTCTGGAGAAAAAAGTGACAAAATAAACATCCTCAGAATTACCACAGGGCACTATTTCAGCACTTCGTTCACCTCCCATTGAGGTTTCATCTGACCCCTCATGTAAATAGAGAGTAATCACAACAATTCTTTCTTTTAGCAACATAAAGGTTCACAATTTAACATACAGGAAAATTCCCAATGTTTATTTCCACCCTTTTCTCATTTTCATTAGTTCACTGTTGAAAAGAGGAAGCTCAGAGAGGTTCAAATTCTTAGGGACCCAAAGACTAAGGAGGAGTTGCAATTAAAGGAAAAAACGAGGTCTTGGCTATGAGTGTGTAAGTGGGTGACTGAGACTGGAAGATGAGATCATGGAGAAGTAGACTCTCAGGAAATGAGCAGCCAGGGTATTGGAAGAGTCATCAGTGGGTTTATCTCAATGGAAAGTATGTAATTAAGATGGGGTTGTGCTGAAGAAAGTGAAAGAGCCATAAAAGGAAACGGTTAAGAAATGAGGAGAGAAGACCCAGGATTGGTAGGAAAAAGAAACAAGTAAGGATATTTTAAAGGAGCTTAAGAGAAGGGCAGGAGCACGGTCTGAAAGTGGCAGTCAGGAACCGCCAATTATTCAGAGGAAAATCTGAAACTATCGCAGATTTTACTAACAGTCCATAGGCTCTAGAAAGCATAAAGAAAGGGGTTTTAGGAGGCAGGGAAGGGTGATAGGAAACAGGATAGAGGATGTACAGACACCAAAATAACTAGAGTATGGGACATGATGGGATGTGACCTGGGAGACAAAGTTCTTATTATGACTGTTTTAAGATTAAGAACAAAAGATTTGTCCCAATAGATTCAAAGCAGATGGTGAAGGTGAAGCTATGTGTGTTGCAGGTAGAAGGAATAGGGAGGTCTGGGCTTAGTCTCAGTGCACATCCAGTCCTCACTATGGACCTAGATATGAGGTACTACTGTCAATCTCATTTTAATACTTTTCAATAATAGAGTTGACTCTACTCTGTTCTTAAAGCTCCAGAACAAATGAACCATGGACTATCATTTCTCTGCTTTAGGAAGGAGAGATCTTCACCTACATAGAGAAAGATGCAGAGTGGAGATCAAGGGGTGGCACCTGTGTAACAGAGCCAAGACCTCTTAGCTGCCGAGGTCCTGGAGGCCAGATAAATCTATAAAAAATTATAAAGAATGTATATATACCTTGAGAGCTTGGGAAATAAAAGATTACTAGTTGTCTACACTATAAATTTCTTTCTTTCTTTCCTTCTTTTTTTTTTTAGTTCAATGAGAAAAGGGGAGGTGGAGAGACAGACTCCCACATGCACCCTGACCAGGATCACCAAGCAAGCCCACGAGGGGGTGATGCTCTGCCCATCTGGGGTATTGTTCTGTTGTTCAGCAACTGAGCTCTTCTTAGTGCCTGAGGCAGAGGAACCATCCTCAGTACCCGGAGCCAACTCACTCTAATTGAGCCATGACTGCAGGAGGAGAAGAGAAAGAATAGAGAGGGGGGCAGAGGGGTGGAGAAGCAGTTGGGTGTTTCTCCTGTGTACCCTGACCAGGAATCAAACCCAGGACATCCACACACTGGGCTGACACTGTACCACTGAGCCAACTGGCCAGGACAAATTTCTCTCTTTTACAGAGATCTTCATGGTCCAGCATAAATAATGTCACTTCTGATGATATAGATTTTTCAGCATTTGGAACATAATTCAAATATTTATAGTGGCTGACTTTATTATTAATCTTATTTAGTTTTGAGTGCATTCTAATATTATCAGGATGAATTTTCCAGGCCAATTTAATTTTTTATTTGATTAAAAAAAAATAGCCAATATAGTATGAAGAATATTTTAAGGAAACAAAAAGTGAATTCTTCTTATCATTAGCAAAGATTTTAATTAGACCGTGTTTGCCTTCTATTGTCAGATTAAGAAATATGGTCCATAATCTAAGTAACATTAAACTTAAAAAAAAAGTGAACTTAAGAAGCAGTTATTATGGCATAATACTAACCTGGAAATGCAAAGCAAGTGTTAATTCAAGAGATCAGTGGTGAATGACCAATTACAAAAACCTCTGCTGGTAATTTTAACAAATAAAATGATGTTGAACACATGAAGCAGGAAGGAAAAAAACCATGCCCAAGAGAAGGTTCAGGCCAGAACTTCAGTGGTATAACACATCCCAATTTCATTCAACCCAAAATTTCACTGCTGAATCCAATAACACAAATTGACATGAATAGAACATTAAGATTTAATCAAACTGTGCTAATATCTATGACAACAGTACTGAAACTATTTTGCAAATTCAATGTGTGTGAAAGAGTTATAAGGAATAAAAAGAATTATGTTTATATTATCATTATATTTATAAATATAATAATAATTTCAGTATTATTTCTAATCTGACCAATATGGTATTTACAGTCTCAAGACTCCCTGACACTGGCCATCATATTTTTCATTAACTAGTTTTTTTAATTATTTAGGTTCCATAGTATTAATGGTTGTTTAAAAAAAATCTCTCATATAAGACTTTTAGATGTATTAATAAATAAAATCTCACGGTCTCTTTTTAACAAGGCAAAAACAACAAGCCTGCTTGGAGTTTCTTATATTTATGAACATCAAGAGAGTTGTTAGATTCTCTTGCTTTATATTAATCAGACAAACAGAAACAGAGTATAGTGTGTGGATGTTTCTATATTCCTCTATTTATCTAAAAATAAAATCCAAAAAGGAAGCAACATTCTCACCTGAGAATATCCTCTCCCTCACAATAATTCTGACTTCTTCATGTTTTTAAAATTATTTTTGATGTTATTATTTTATCTTCAAGGGATTTAAAGAGTAAATAAAAATTTATGACCCAAACTTCTATCTTGACCTCTCCCCCAACTAAAAACCTTCCCTAAAGGAAATCATGTACACGGACCACCAGCCCCCAAAGCCATGTCAGACCGGCACCTGGAAAGTTTATCTATCTAGACTTTCCGTGGAGCAGGACTGAGCTCAGCTGTTACCCTTCCTTTTCAAAGGCTGACATTATGGTAGATTACATCACCCTTTGGCAGAAATATCACCCTTCCTGTGTGTCCTTATGAAACACTACCAGATGCCCACTCACATCGTGAGGTTTTTCACGAAAACTCATATATTCTTGCATGTCTGGAAAATTAAAAGTCCATGAGCTAAGGAATTCCCAAAAGCCTAAGATCAGAAAATAGATAATGATGAAAAATCACCCTCATTCACTGCAGATCACTGATAGAAAATATAGCAGACCCTAGGGAAAAGGTTTGCTTTGTATGATTCTGCACATTTTCCCTACATTTTGTCAGATACCAAAGATCTCGTTCCCTAGTGTCAAAGGTTTCCATTAATGAATGAATGCCTCAAGAGAAGGACACAGACTCTAACAACACTGACGATTATCACCTAATTCTCTACCCATCCCTAACTGCTAGCCCTAAACCAAACATCTAGGAAAGAAGTTTCGATCAAATATTCTGTCAGAATACGAAGGTAATTCCTACAGGTGTTATGATTTATGTCACCAATCTATGAATATAATGTGTACCAAATGTTCATATTTAAGTTGAGTTTTGTGGTTGACATGCATTTTTCTACAGAATCAATGGTTTAAATTATGGTTAGCTTTTCCGGCTTGCCTGTCAAAATCTATTTGAACCACTATGTACCTAAACAAAGTACAAATAGTGCTATTTCAAATTTGTTTCACTCTTTTTTTAATCTTTTTGGATGTAAGTGATACGGTGGGTTTAGGGAGAGACAGAAAATTTTTTTTAATTTTTATTTCTTGATTTTAGTGAGAGTTGAAAGGAGAAAGAGAGAGAGAGAGAGAAACAGGAACATCATTCTGTTCCTGTGTGTGCCCTGACAAGGGATCGAATCAGCAACCTCTTCACTTCGGTATGACACTCTAATCAACTGAGCTATGCAGCCAGGCCTCAAATTTGTTTTACTCTTAATTAGAACATTTTTTCTATGGAAAAATAAACTCAAAATTTATCTATTCATTCATTTATATGAAACAGAACAAAATAAAAAATGTCATATTTGTAAGTCAAAAACAGTTGAATATTGACAATTTATATGGTTGAAACTGATACATTTATTCAAAAAAATTAACTTAATAGCATAAGATAGAAGAAATTTGGGAACAAATATGTGTGTATTTACAGATCATCACATCCAGTTAACACACAAATGTGTATTATAGGCACATGACATTATGAGCAACAATTTTATGCTAAGGGCAGCTAAAACCAGAGCACACATTTTTAAATTATCAAGCAATGTAAGCAGCAGACGTCTTCACCTTTCTTTGAGCACAACCCCCTATACCAACCCCTCAGCCTGAACAGGTGCAGGATGAAGGCAAGGCGTCAGTTGGCAGAAAAACACATAAATGTGAGTCAAATGTTTACTAGACTGGCCTACATCATGAAGGGCCAGAGTCAGCTCATTCACTATGAATTTATTCATATAAATGATCTATAATTCAAATTTTCTTATTATTCTCTTTAGCTGTAATGTTCATTCAAATTAGTTTCAGGTAATAAATGGGTTAATCAATTTAATAAGGATATTCAGTCTGTTTCCCGTTTGAAGAATCTAGAGGATGAACACCTCTGCTTTGTGTAGACTGCTTACTTACACTAGCCATATTTGACTGAGTATATATTAGTGAGCCAAGCAGGATGCTGGATCACAACAGGATCCCTTATTCTCAACTCCAAATTGCACTGTTAATCTTTAATTAAATTTTCCACAGGTTTTCCCATAGCCAATAGTATCTATATGTTATATTAACATTATTATACTCTTATTTATTATAGTGTCGGAAAATGGATTATAGAATCTCAGAATCCAATCCAGTTCCAATAGAATTTTTAATTTTTAATCATTATTCTGTATATAAAAGTAATATTTATTCATTTTTTAAAAGTTTAACAATGCAAAAATAAAGTAGAAGTTGAAAGTTATCTATAATTGGCATGAAAGAGGTAGAATAAGGAGAGCAAGGGATGGTGACGTGGCACTTGTATCAAAATGACATCTAAAAAGCCACAACCAAAATATCCTAGTTTGTCTATAACTAGTATACAAAACCACATATGGTTAATACCAGATACTGGTTTAAATAAAAATTCCTTAGAGACTCAGAGTAAGAAGTCACCTCCCGATGATATGTCAAAAAGTCATAGGTCTAATTCTTGGTAAATCATTGTCATTATTTTATCTGATGACTCATTCATTCAGGTGATATTCATTGAGACTACCAAGTGCAAAGCACCATTCTAGTCACAGGGGATAAAATGATGCAAATGAGTGATTTTTCAAACAATCTTTGTTGGTCAAGTGAACAGGACCTGCCCTTTTGAGATTATACTCTAATGGGGGGGGGGGGTAAGATATGAACAACCAATTAAAAAATAAACTATTAATTATAGTGTCACTGAGGCTGAAGGCACAGGACTGCATGTTGTTCCTGAAGCATAAGGCAATCTAACCTAGTGGGAGAGGGATGAAAGACTTCTTTGAGTGTTATTAGCTGAGCTCGGAAGGATTTGGAGTAAGCAAATGAAAGAAGTGGAAGAGTGTCCATGTACAGCAAATCACAAATACAAAATCCCCGGAAATAAAACAGCAGCAGAAGCTATTCAAAGAACTGAAAGGAAGCCAGTGTGCTTGGAGTGGAAAGAGCAAAGGGAGGGTAGCCCAAGATGAGGCTGGTGAAGCAAGCAGCAGCCAGATGCCATAGAACAATGATTCTGAACCTCAATGCTACTGGCATTTGGGATCAATAATTATTTCTTGTAAGGACCTGTCCTGAATTTTAAAGGATGTAGAACAGCGGCCCTGGCCAGTTGGCTTAGTGGTAGAGCATCAGCTTGGCGTGTGGAAGTCCCAGGTTCGATTCCCACCCAGGGCACACAGGAGAAGCACCCATCTGCTTCTCCACCCTTCCCCCTTGCCTCTCTTTCTCTGTCTCTCTCTTCCCCTCTCACAGCCAAGGCTCTATTGGAGCAAAACTAGCCCAGGCACTGAGGATGGCTCTATGGCCGCCATCGCAGGCACTAGAATGACTCCAGTTGCAGCAGAGCAGTGGCCCAGATGGGCAGAGCATCGCCCCCTGGTGGGCATGCCGGGTGGATCCCAGTCGGACGCATGCGGGAGTCTGTCTCTCTGCCTCCCCGCTTCTCACTTCAGAAAAATACAAAAACTAAAATAAATAAAAAGGATGTATAACAGCCTCTCTGGCCTCTGAACACTAGATGCCAATTGTATCTTTACCCACCCCCAGATGCCTTATGAGAATTAAAAATGTCTCCAGACTTTACCACATGTCCTCTTGGAGACAAAATCATCCCCAGTTCAGAACCACTGCCATCGAGCCTTGGAGGTGATGTTAATAACTGGCCTTTGTCCTAAAAGCAACAAGACACTGAATAGTTCATGCAAATAAGTGATTTTTCAAACAATCTGTGTAGGGCAAGAGAAAAATAATTAAAAGACTGAAATTCTATAGCTGCCAGAGAAATGCAAGCTGTCTAAGCCTATGGAAGAGTCGCCGACCGCTCCCACGATGTTCTGAATTAGGAAAGCTGCCGCACTGGAAGTGAGAACGGGCCACTGGTTCTACTCTCCCCAGTGTTCACTTATTTATCTGGAAGACTTAGACCTACAGGCCTTTTGTGCATCTGTGTTCACCACACAGCCTGGCACTAATGCTCTACATGCTGTTTGCTAAACAAACCTTTGTCAATTAACTGTTGGAATTCTGATATGCAAACTGGGAGTGAGAGTGGGTAGTGGTTAGATAAAGAAATAATATAAAGAATAAACTGTAGATGAAGAGTTTAAAGATATAGACTATGTAGCAGTGGTTATATTTCATGCTCCTTTAAGTATATCCTCATATCTGTATTGTTAGAACAAAACTAGAAAAATATTCAAGTCTCAAAACCAAAGAAAGTATCAAATACTGAAAATGAAGAAGTCGTACCACCAGAATAACTCATTCTCTTTTCAGAAGTTCCATGTTACACTCCACTACTTGAGACCTATATTGGTGAGAACAGAAAGTCAGTCAACTGTTTCCATCCTTAATTCAGTTCCTTCTGCTCTTTAGGAAAAAAACATGTAATTTGTCACTGTGGTTTCTTTTTGCTTCAGTTCTGCTCCATTGTTATTTTTATTTAAATAAAAGCTTGGAAGGTATTTATTATATAATTTTAAAGATCATAAATAAGGGAAATCTGGATGAGCTTCTAACTTGCTATATGCACACCCTTATTAAGATACATTACGAGAAGGGAGCATTTTTTACAATGACCAGGTGGATGTGGATTTTGTTCCGTGCTCTACATCCAGCCTTTGTCTTTTTCTCTCCTCCTCTTTCCATGTGTTGGTTCTGTCAGTGAACCTGTGGTTCCTTCTCTGTCCGGCCTCATAATCCATGGTCCATCTGTGCAGGATGAGTTCCATTCCAACCAATAACCAAGAAGCTATAGCCAATGTCCTTAAGCATCCTGAAGTGGAAAAACACTGCCAGTGGAAGTCCTCAGACCCATGAACCAGGAAAAGTCTCCAACAGCCAAAGCTGTTATTAAATTGCTCTCACTTGAGTTCTGACTCAAATTCCAGGCAATTTCCTGATTTTTACAAAACCACATGATTCTTAATCCACTTGTGCCACAAGTAAACAATGTCTAACGGGCCTGCTTCTAAGCACCTGCAGCAGTGGTTCCTGAGTTGTAGTAGGCATCAGAATTACCTGCACTGCCTTTTACAAATCCACTACCTGGGCCCTACTACAGACTTGTAGAACACGGCTAATGAGAGATAGGGGCCCACCATCCGTAATTTCAACAAAATTCCAAAAACAGCCTGCACATTAAATTGTGATGTACACTAAAATTCAAGAACAATTACTTTATAGACTAAAGCAATAATTACTGGTGGCCATATAATTAATTAATTGTTCAGAGATAGCTAAATATAATTCAGAACATAAATTTATTTTACTCCAGATGATTTCACCCTCTCTTCCACTGGACTGAAATCTCTCTTGAGGAAACAAAATGACTTAATCACCTCTGTATCCCAGATCCAGTTATACAGCAAGTGCTCAGTGTGTTTTATATAAAAGAATACATACATATCTACATACAAAAATACCCACTTTCATCAGTTTTCTCACTTTATTTTTACATAAGAAATTCTAGACATGCACAAAGGAAAAGAAAAAAAATGAATGCCAGGACCTTTTGATTCATTTTATCACTTGGAAATGCTCTGTAAGAAAATGCAATGTACCAGGTTCCCAGGAAAAAATCTATGTCCCTCTTACCCATCTTTTCTAACCTGAGTGCATTTTAAGTCTTGATTATTAAAAGATATGAAAATAAGCCATGTTATACATAAAATTCATAAAACTCCCAGGAAAAGATTAGATTACAGCCATCCCTCCATATCTGAGGGAGATTGGTTCCAGAGTCCCTGTGGTTACTGAAATCCACAGATGCTCCAGTCCCTTCTATAAAATAGCACAGTATTTGCATATAACTTACAAAAGCCTCCCATATACTCTAAGTCATCTCTAGGTTACTTATAACATCAAAAACAACGTATATGCTGTCTAAATAGTTGTTCTCCAATATTCCTTAGGGAATACTGATGAAAGAAAAAAAAAGTCTGTCCATGTTCAATACAGAAACAAGCACCCCAGGCCTACCTATGCAAGTACATGCTGGCAACAACATTATTTCAAACATTTTGAAGGTAAAACTCTATGCACCTTACACTAGTTCTCTATTTTATTTATTCGCAATCTGTCCAAAAAATGACAAATGTTTTTCTACTTACAGAATACTCCATAAAAACTGCTGAGTAAGGCCACGAGAATAGGTTCTTCCTTCCTAATAAATCACTATAATTTATGTGGCACACTTTCCCTTGAACAGGATAATAAGAGGCTGATGTGCATAACATATTTCCTCAAAAAAAGAAAAAAAAAGGAAATGCCTTTTACTGATTCTCATTCCCTGGACAAGCAAGTGTAAAACAGAAACTTGATGGTTGAGAGCAGAGCATTAAGCAATGTTAAGACAGATCAGTTGCCAAATGGAGCTTCGAAGAGGACATTTACAAGTGACTCAGATGAAATTTACGTTACAGTTGCCCTGATAGCAATGCCATCTTTTCCATTAGTATGCCAGGGAGTGCTGCTAAGAACTCAAGGGAAGAGAATTAAAGGGGAAGAGTGGCCTCACCACCTGTTGCTTAAAGTCCTGAGATGCATATACACTAGTACAATCAATTCAGAAAGCCCACCACCATCACCAGGGCTCCTGTCCAGTCCTCTAACTCAATCAAATTCAGTACTTCTCAACCTGCAAAGTGCATAAGAATCACCTACAAAACTTCTTAAAACAGATACCAGAACCCGACCTCCAGAGGATTTGATTCATTAGGTTGAGGCGGGCCCAGGCTTTCACATTGTCAGCTCTCCCAGGTGACGCAGATACATCTGGTCTCTGGACCACACCTTAGGTGACATTCCTCCAAGTGATTTTTTTCTGATTGCTTTTATTCTTCAGGGTTGTTTCTAGGTGTACATATTAGCTTGGTAAGCTAAGAATGCTGAAAGCAACCTCACTGGGGAATTGGCCTTTATTATAGCACTTTGGATCCTGCATTTCCCCAGTAAAAACCCAGAATAGGAAAATGTCACTCAACAGACCTCCATAAATATAATGTTTAGATTGCTAGTGTCACTAGAAAGTAAAATAGCTAGGATCCAAAGGCCATATTTATTTCACTACACCACAGTTGTCATTAAAGTCATGAGAAGATGAAATTACTTACAAAGAAAGGACCCCAAAAGGGGCTGAGATTAGAACCCTTGAGAATGCCATTTGTTACGGGTCGAGTTGTGCCCCCTCCAAATAAGTTATGTTAAACTCCTAACCCCCAGTCACTCAGAATGTGACTTTATTGGCAAATAGTCTTTAGAAAGGTGATAAGGTAAAATCAGATTAGGATGGACTCTCATTCAATATAAACGATGTCCTTATAAAAAAGGGAAATTTAAATGCAGAGACAACACGCACACGGGGAAATGATGTCAAGACACAGGGAGAAGATGGCTGAGTGACTGAAACGCCAAGGAACACCAGTGCTGCTAGATGCTGGAAAAGGCACAGAAGGGTTCTCCTCCAGAGCCGCAGAAAGAGCGCAAGTGCAGATATCTTTATTTTGAAGTTTTAGCAACTTGTGAGACAATAAATATCTGTTTAAGCCACTCAGTTTAGGGTACTTTTTTACAGCATTTCTAGGAAACCAACACACCAATATTCAGTGGAACAAAAAGAAGTGCCAGCTTCAGAGGCTAAATGGCCACTGTAAATGAGGAGGAGAGCTTCATTCTTGGACCAAGGGGGAAAGAAGTCAAACTGAATTTAAATAAAGAGAAACAAGTACGAATTTAATAGAAATTACTTAAACAATTCTTTTCTCTATAAAATGACTTTTCCACTCAGGTGAACAAGTTTAGCTAGCCATGTGATTAAGAAATCTCAAAACATTTTTGAGATTTCAGTTGTTAGTAGCAAAGAATAATGAAGAACCCCTTGCATGTCTATAGTACCTTACTGTTCAAAATGTTTTTATCATTAATTCTCAGAACAATCTGATGAGGGGGGACACTGTCTCCATTGTTTAAACAGGGGGCTGAGGCTGAGAAGGAATTAAACTTTAAATGAAATTGTCAAATGTGCAGCCATTATCTTAAATGTTTTCTTACTTAATATCTACAATAGCTTTTGAGGGAGGTGACTTATCCAACTTTCACAGGTCAGAAAACATAGAAATATTAGGTAAACTGTCCACAATCACAGTTGGTAAGAGGTTAAAAAAAGATTCAAATTTGTATCTGTTGCCTCCAAAACTCAAGCTCTTTCTACTACACTGCTCACAAAAATTAGGGGATCAGAGAACATGCAGATACTCCAGTACTTTCAGCCTTTTGTATGGTGCATTTTCACCAATAAAATAAAAGTTAGTTTTGCATCTTGTTTGCATAATCAAAAAACTTTCTTTGACCTGTCATTTGCTTTTCTGATGTTTTTGTTAAATAAAAAATCAAATGCTTCTTTTTTTTATTGTTCAATATTCATTTTGAAATATCCCCTAATTTTTGTGAGCAGTATACATGATAACTAGCCTCCATGTGGACTGCTAAGCAAATAGTTATTAAAATAAGACAGGTATTGAAAGTGGACTTATTAAACTATAGCTTCCTAACTTCACCGAAATAGTTAAAAGATATTTCTCTCGTCTGAAAGACCTTTATGCATAAAGTAGCTGAAGAAACCATTCACACAGAAGTAATCAGAGTTTATTGCTGCCAAAATAAAATCTATTTCCCCACCCATGTGCATTAGTTAAGGCCTTTCTGGTCAGGTGAACGACTTTAACTGGCTATGTAGTTAGGAAATCTCAAAGTAGAAGTTAGAGGTTACTTCCAGAATCATGTGTACACTTACTTATTCTTCTTTATAAAGAGTGAAAAATCAGCCCAAGACAAAAACCATATGGTACATTATGATATGAAATCTAAGCATGTTTAACAACAGCATACTTTCTTACTTCACTGAAGATCAAATAAAGCTTTTATGCTTTAATAAAGATTTCTCATAAGCCCTAGAACGTTATTTTCTAATACTATCATACTCATGTTAAGGCATTTTTTTCTATACGTTCTGAAAGAAGATTTCAACATTGTTTAAAATCCAAGAATGTAGAAGAGAAAATGATAGAGCATTCTTTTTAGTATTAAATGTTTTCAAAATCACAGAGTTATAAAGGACATACAAGAGGCATTTAATTATCTATGTAATCTTAATACCCTATATATATTTGTGTGTGTGTGTGTGTGTGTGTGTGTGTGTTAGATAATGATCATGATGAAAAGTCTCTCAGACAGCTGCCTCCACCATGAAGTCCATTCTACATTTAAAAGAAATTCCCAGGACAGAGGCAGTCCTTCCTTCATGGGATGTTCTACCTGTCCCCGAGTTCTCTCTTTCCTACAACCAAGAGTACTTCAAGTCTCAACTCTTCCCCAGTATTCAGGCCAATCCTGATCTTAAAGAGGAACATTATGAACAATTCCAGCTTAAAACTTAGGTTCAAACAGAATCAGCTTAAGTCTCCCTGGCTGCTATCTCAGTTCAGGTGCTCATGGCTCAATTTTGATCAGCTGGATTTAGTTCTAGTTTCTGCTGCACTCAAGTCTTTCTTTCTATAACATACATAGTGCACGTACTCCCCCAGAATCGTGATTTTGTCTTCATCTAGCTCATCTCCCTCCAGAAGAGAGTCTTGCCCTGAATTCAAGATTAGTGGATGAAAACCTACAATCAGCTGAATGTATTCTCAGATCTTACCAGCCTACAGGTCTGCCTGGACTCCTAAGTATTTGTATTATATTATATTATCTTACCTATGAAAATACTTAAAACTCCATGTTGAGCCTATACTTTGCTAATATATTTTTTTATAAAGGGCTTTGCATCTTATTAACTATATTGAACCACACATTATCGTAGAGTTGCCTTAAGTATACTCTGCCCTGCCAAGGTTAATTGTGCTAACCCAGCTCAATCCTGAGCACAATCTATTGGGGTGACCACTTCTTGGCTCCACTCGAATACAGAACTATCAGAACCTTGTCTTACCTCCCCTTTAGGGTCCTCATCATTGAAACTTCAGAATTTCTGATCTCAATGTTTTAGTAAAAATGAGAACCTCAAAAAAAAAAAAGAGGGAGGTGGAAGATGGAGCCATCAGCCATAAATGATAAAGGCAGAAGTAACATATATTTATAAGTAGTATATTTTTATTCTAAAAATAGAAATTTAAAATATGCCATTTTTAATAATATTTCAACATATGTTTTAGATCCTGCCTTATTTCAGTGAGATAAATGTTATTTGTAATTAATTAAAGTTATGGTAATTGAATCTCAATAATTAAATTTCATATATTTTAAATCTTTACTTGCTGGTGTTTTGTTTTGCCTCAAATAATGTTAGAAATGTGTCATATATTAAGTACCTTGAAGGGAGTCTAAGTTCTTCAAAGGAAAGGTCTATATTGTCTTACATATAACATGTGATAGATCCATCCCATATTAAATCCATAAATCCCTACACATTGATTTAAGCCACACAGTGGAACATTAAGATTGGTAAAAGCTTTGCTGCCATCACATTAAATGCAGTATTAACAATTATGTTAATCACTTTGGAAAAATAGAACAAAGAATAAACACTAAAAAGTAACAACTGGAGCTTGTTTTAACATTCTAAATCAAATACAATCCTCCTCAATTCAAAAATCTTCTATAAATGACTCATGAGACCTGTAATGTTCTAAACAATTTGCAAAACTTTTTCATCTTTGAAATGCACACTTTCAGAGACAGACACCAAGGTATTGAAGACCCAGGGACAGTGTGATCCCACAGGGAGGTCTCTCTCTTCTGAGGAGAGCGGGTGTGAAGAGCTGTAGTTTGGCTCCCCCCTCCCTTTTTTGAAGTGCCAGGAAATCTCAGATTCCAAATTCAGTTCCCCTCATATATTTCCTATTGTTTGAATTACCCAAAGCTTTTTAGTTGAAGTTCTTAATACTACTGTAACTGACAATAATTGGGGAATTTTAACACTTTAAAGCTGCCATTGTGTCCACATAACTTGGAATAACAATCATTCTGCAGATACAGAAGGTGATGAGAGGAAATAAATCAGGAGGATACCAGAAATCTGAGTTGGGGAAAGGTGCCACCAAAAAAAGAAGAAAGGACACCAGATTCTGGGGATAAAGCAAGGCCAATCAGGTGCACTTACCAGGAATGCGGAACTCCTGAATAACTGGACTCCAGTTCACAGCAGGTAGGCATCACCAGGACCAGCACACCACACATTAATAAACATAGAAGTGGCGAGTGGTCTTTAGCTCAGACCTGACCTTCCTTTATTCTGGCTCCAGTGTCTGCTTCCTACCTGCTAGTGAATCATCGGTCCTTAGCAGACATTGTTCTATGTGTCAAGCATCTTGAAGGCCAATTGGTTTTGGAAAAGTCTGAGAGAAATAGAGTCTTTTATCTTTATTTTTCATCCTTTTGAGGTATTGCTATTCAAATGCTGGTTGATCAGCTGAGCCTAAAAATCTCCACCAGGTATAATGGAAAGAGAAGGCAAGCAGTCCATCTCCTTCAAGCTTCCAAACCATGTGCAAACAGGACAAAACTTACGATGGTCAGGCTGATGTTTGCTTCCCACATTTGGCAGACAAAGGTCTCCACCTGTGTTCCTGAGCCTCTGAGAACCACTGTGCCTGACATTTTAAGGTCCTGCATACCAGAGATGACACTCGTTTTAAAGGGAAGAACAGACTAACCATTCATCCAAGATAGCAATGGGTTTCTTTCTTTCTTTTTTTTTGTATTTTTCTTAAGTGAGAAGCAGGGAGGCAGAGAGACAGACTCCCACATGCGCCCAACTGGGATCCACCCTGCAAGTCCACTAGGGGGCAATGCTCTGTCCACCTGGGTGGTCACTCTGTTGCAACTGGAGCCATTTTAGTGCCTGAGGTGAGGCTATGGTGCCATCCTCAGCACCTGGGCCAACTCACTCCAATGGAGCCATGGCTGTGGGAGGGTAAGAGAGAGATAGAGAGAAGGGAGAGGGGGAAGAGTAGAGAAGCAGATGGTCACTTGTCCTATGTGCCCTGACCAGAAATTGAACCCAGGACTTCCACACATTAGGCCAATGCTCTAACACTGAGCCAACTGGCCAGGACCTGGGTTTCTTCTTTTTGAGTGTCTTAAACTAGCCCATTGGGCAGACATCTGAGACATGGATGCTCTTTAGTTAATGTAGACACAGCCTAGGTCATACAGAGGAAGAAATAAGAATATAATTCTAAGGAAGTATGAGTTCCCACAAATTAAATTGATTTTATGCATGCTCCAGTTGTACTGTTCATTTCATTTTCACCTTTTTTTTTTTTTATGCTGATAACCACCTTCCCAACTTCTCTGTTCATGCTTGGGCTCACACATTCTCTTAATCTGTTAATTATCTGTATTAGTTATTCATCAAATACTATATACTTCTAGTTGGAATATAACCAAATGATAAAAATATTTTCATGCTCTCCTAGGAATAACTTATAAAAGACAAATCTAGATTTCATCATACAATGCACACATTATACTCCCCAAAGAGATGCTACCATTCAAACTAAGCTGCTTATCCCTTTCTTTCAAAGCAATGCAGATTGTGAAAATTACAGCCAAAAATAAAATATATAGTAAGAAAAATATTTATTTGTAAAGATATTATTCTTTCAGAATTACACTCTACAAACTTTTGTCATGTCTTCTTTAGAAAACTTCAACCTATGCTGAGGTGCCAGCTATTAACCTGGCACCATTTTAAATGTTTCTGCTTTTAGAGATTGAGAAATATTATATATAATAGGTTCTAACATGACAATTTTTTTTACCTTACCCCTTTCCAAAAGCAATCAAATTATAATGGCTACCAGGAAAACATAAGAAACCTCATCCTTCACAACACATGGGGGGGGGGGGCAGAAGTAGGTTTAAAGTTGTGGCTATGCAAACTACAGAATTTATTCTTGTATTATTTATTAATTACTATATTATTTTCCATATGAACTACTGTAAGCCTACTTTTGCCAACCCTATATAGCAAACAACAGGAAGACTTCCCAAACCACCACTGCATGCAGAGAGTCAACCAAAGACAGGAAAGAATGCAAAATGCTTACAGTAAGAAAGACCAGCCTAACCAAGAAGTGGCACATTGGATAGAGGGTCAGCCTGGGATGCTGAGGACCCAGGTTCAAAATTCTGAGGTCACTGGCTTGAGCGCAGGCTCATCCAGCTTGAGCACATGGTTGCCAGCTTGAGCGTGGGATCATAGACATGACCTCATGGTTGCTGGCTTGAATGTAAAGGTCACTGGCTTGAAGCCCAAGGTCCCTGGCTTGAGCAAGGGGTCACTGGGTTGGCTGAAACCACCCCCCCACACACACTCAAAACATGTATGGGAAGCAATCAGTGAACAACTAAGGTGCTGCAACTATGAGTTGATGCTTTTCATCTCTCTCCCTTCCTGTCTCTCTATATATATATCTCTCTCTTTCTATTGCTTAAAAAAAAAAGACCAGAGCAAGAGATCTGACAACTGACTAAGGATTTAAGAACAAGAACTGTGATACAAAGGAAATCAGAAGGAAAACAAGATGAATGGTGAAATCTGAAATGAAGAAAACAAGCTAGAGAAATAAGAGACACAAGATAGCCAGGGTCAAAGTAACCCATGGCCACAATGATGAGTTCAGGAAGCAACAATTCTGCAATTTGCTCTTTAAAAACTAAGACTGCACTAAAAGATATAGTGTGTTTCTTATACTATTTGACCCCAAATGCAACCTGCTCCCATGTTTGTTATATATCAGAGCTAGAAAAATGAGTCAAGATAAGTCAGCTTCTGCAGTGATTTATTGCCATCCAATTAGGAAGCTTTCAGCTCACTGATCAGAAACAAAGATTAAAGGAAAAAAGGATACTATAAAGGCTAAAACTTCTACAATCTTCTATCAAAACCAACTACACATAAAGATATGTATGCAGAACCTAATTTAGTATGGGTTATAAATCACTGCAAGTGGTAAGAGGAAAAAAGCAAATGTTAAGATTTAAACATGTTTCCTCTGAATTTTGGTGTATTGTTATCCAACTGATAAAAATACTTTTTAAATAAATGTAAAAATGCCTTACTTTGGCTATCTACATAAAGCAAACATTCCAATATTGAGATATTCTTATGTAAATAAAAAACATTTATGTAAGTATAAAATACTGTACAAAATTGAGTAAATATTGTTACTAAAATTGTTATTTGGCCACTTTGTTCTAATTGCCTACACCTTACTAAAATCATCAAGAGCACTGGTCAGAATAACACTTGAATAACTAATACCATGTGGATTGAGGGATTTGTCTTGCTCCAATAATTAACAGATTCATGACAGGATGTTAATACTTCAACATAATATCTGCAAAATCCCAGGAATTTTAAATTATACTTTTATTTTTATTCCTTAGGCTAACACAAATAGAAAAATACATGTAAGAACACTAAGATTATCTAAAAGATAGTAAAGTAAAATAGCAATAATAATAATTAGGTCAGAAACTGAAGCATCAACAAATATGCTGACTTATTAATAGGTGATAAACCTTTTCTCAGCAAGAGTCTTTGATCATTTCAGTGATAGTAATCTTCTTAAGACAGAAATAAGGCAGGGGTGGAGGGAGGGAGGGAGGGAAAGAGGAAAGAGAGTACAAAGGAAGGCCAAGTGTCAGAACACCTGGATTTATATCCTCCACTTATAAATGGTATAATATTTGGCATGTCATAATCTCTCTAAAACTTAATTTTCCCTTAACATATAAGTTCAACTAATGTTCCAGGAGTATAATGATGATTAAATTAGATGGTGTAAGTGACATTATTTTACAAATAATAAAGCCCTATATAATATAAATTTATTACTACTACCAATATTCAGCTCAACAGAGGAAACAATAAGAAATAATAAAGAATAAATTCGATTAGGTGCTGGGTTTATTTGATCACAGAGTACTGTTAAGTTTCATTAATTTAATTTCCAGTGTAGATTTTTCAAACTTTTATCCAAAGTGTTAGTTGGCATTTTTTAAATAAAATCCCTATTAAATAGAAAAACTTTATTTACCCAAATAATCAATAAATTGGGTTTTTTCCTTGAGGTACATACACATAGCCACAAATGTAAAGAAACTGTCATTCTACTACTTATGATTTGTTAAAATAAATAAATAATGACCCATTAGTCTCACCTTAGCCTCCTGGCCTTCAAGAATGATCTAGTTCTTGATTTCCTGAAATGCTACGAGGTTAAAATAGAAACTATACAACTGTTTTTTCAGTCAGAAAGTTCCTGAACAAGACCTCTTCGCAAGTCTTTGGTGTGTAGATCTTCAAAATATCACAAGAAAATATAAAAACCAAACCTGCTTTAGAGAAAACAATGTATGCTGATAAAGTGATGTCTGAAGCAAATTTTTTCAAATAATTTTGGTGATCACTTTAAATTAGAGTTTGCTTTCAATCAGGAAAATTATCTCTCAAATATCTGCATTGAACAGTTTTAGTAAAAAAAAATATAAGATAATAGCAGTACCCTCAGGATACTGAAAAGTAGAATCTCCTTAGCAGTTCACTTTTCCCAGTTATATTTCCCTAATTCTGCACCTTCACTTGTCATCAGTTCCCCTCTTTATTTACTGCTCAGCCTCTGACCATAATACTGTTATATAAAATTTATTATTACTTTTGCCCCTGAAAATTTCATTATATTATTATAAATAAGCTGTATTATAAGTAAACTCAATATGCAAATTGTCCAAATAATAGAATTAACAAAACAAAGAACTAAATTATTTTGCATAACTCAAAGCCTAAAATTTGTTCTCAGAAATGAGTTATTTCATAGTGAAGAACAATGCCCATTAGCAAGTGTGAATATTTCAGCTGGGCATGACATACACATTGGACATACAAAAGCCAATGGGGAGGAATATATCACCCAAAGATTTAATAATACAAATAAATGCCTGCATACAGAACCACATTAACAAGCTGAGTAGTCATGCAGTTGCTCATGTTATTAAGAAACTATCATTAGAAATGTAACAAGATGAAGGAAATTATATTTACACAAAGTTTTCTCAGTGAGTTTATAGAAAAGAATACTTCAATGAGTCCCATGAGGTGGGGTATATCCCACAGTGGAACTATTTAAATACTGTAGCTCTGGAATTACAGCTTTTAGAGATGTAGGTAACAACTCACTGAGTACGCTAGGGTTCCCTCCTCCCACCCTCACTCCCCTCCTCCCACCATCACATCCCCCATGGCACCCAACCAAACAACTGTTGACTAAAGAAATAGAATTTTCTTTTCTTTTTTTTTTTTTTAGAAAGAGACAAAGAAATCAAGAGAGCGACAGACAGGGGCAGACAGACAGGAAGGAAGAAAGAGATGAGAACCATCAACTCATAGTTGTGTCACATTAGTTGTTCATTGATTGCTTCTCATATGTGCCTTGACTAGGGGGCTCCAGCCAAGCCAGTGACTCCTTGATCAGCCAGCAACCTTGGGCTTCAAGCCAGCAACCATGGGGTATGTCTATGATCCCATGCTAAAGCTAACAACCTTGCACTTAAACTGGTGACCTTGGGGTTTTGAACCTGGGTCCTCAGAGTCCCAGGCCAACACTGTATCTGCTGCGCCACCACCTGGTTAGGCAAGAAATAGAAATATCTAGAAAGGGCACCAAATTATTGCCCTCCCAGGGCAGCCAGATACCACCTAACATGATCAGAATTTCATTTTAGATTGGGGCACTTTGGCAGAACTGTGGATTGGAGAGGAGACACTTAAAATCACAGAGAGATATTAGCAGATACCTGCAGTTACCCAGGCAAGAAATACCTTGCACCCAACTCCATAGATAATAGTGAGAATAGAAAGGAAGCGGCCATATCCATGCATGAGTTTGGGAACCAGCAGACAAAGAGAAGATGACAGAATTTCCTTAAATGAAACATTTTTAGTTTAATAATAGGCAAAGAAGCCAACTCACACTGAGTTCAGGTGGAAATGGAGACTATGAAGACAAGGTAAATGTAAACTCCTTTTCCACAAAAACTGACTATGAAGAAATGTTTTAATTCATCTTCAATGTCATAAATAACCTTAGAAGAAAGTTAACATATATGGGAAACATGAGGCTATGAATGCAGGTTTGCAACATGAAGTCAACTTATATATATTATACACATATGCTATGAAGTTTCTTGAGTAACCTATTGACAACAAAAAGGAGTAAGTCAGAATCTTACCAAGAAACTGCAGGACTAAGGCAAACCGTCCATGCCTAATATACAAACAGGTGCTGAGGGGAAGCTTTGTTATCAGTTGCCTGTCAAAGAAAGCAGTTTTGAAAAATGGTCAAGCTGCCACCTGAATGTCAAAAATGAACAATTTAGTTAAGTGTGAATTATCTTCAGAAAATGTGTAGATCTACAAGTGTAAACCCAAACTAATGTTGGCTAGAGCAAATGCACGATCCTGGCTCATTGCGGAGTAGAGAAAATATTCCCAAAGCTGTCTACTCTTGTACCTTGGAGGTAGTCCATTCTTTCGGAAAGACAAGTCTAAAATGCCTTTACCATTATCAATACTTAAAAGGGAAAAATGCCTGAGACCATGCCCTCTGCCCTCCCTGAAATGCAAATTTTGGAAATTATAATTGCATCTCTTGCCAATATGTCACAAAAATAAAAAGAACAAAAGTTTATTACAAACTTTTCACAATTCCACACTCACCCATGTATGTAAAACAAATGGTCACATCTAAACTTATTAGTTAATAACATGAAACATCTCCATATAGTTCCTGGTAAACTGGCAATGAACCCCTACAACAAAGGCTAAATTTACTTTAATAAGCTTTGTACTAGAGTTGGCCAGCGCTGACTCCACAGAGTCAACGTATGTATCTCTCTCCTGTTCCATGTTCAGTATGTCAAATCAGTAGCTTAACTCAGTCATGGTGGGAGTATTTATACCACATAACTAGAAGACACCACAAAGGAAAGTTTTTGTCCCCTTCTAGAGAACAGCTGTTAAAGCTTTATCAGACTATGATTGATAAGCACCCTTGTGTCAATGCTATAAAAAGCAGACTTTCCCTCTCTGTCTAGAAGAGTTTTCCAGAATTTCCAAAATGCCAACATTTTCAAGTCCAAAAGTTCACTTCCTCCAAGGGAATATACCTGAACAGCATCCTTAGTGTTACTAAATTACACCACAGGAAAGAAAATACTTTTTTGCTAAATCAGCTTTTGGAACTGCTCTAATATTTCAGTTCTGTGCTTCCTGACAGCCAGGAGTCTAACTACCATTCTTGCATTCATCCTTCAGCAATCCTTGACTATTTAGACCTTCAACCCAGTGAGGCAACCAGATTACTCCTTACTCCTCCTACTCCTGCCTGCTTCGTGCAAAAGGACTTGATCCACATCCAGAAACAGATGCTCACTGTTTTATGATATGGAATGCCACTCATATGATGAATAACCTCGCCACACAAATATACACTCCACGCCCTGTGCCAGGTGCTTACAGTACAAAGATAGATCAAGCACAGTCCCTCTTTTTGGCGATTGCAAGATCAAGTGTGGCAAACAGACACACAAGTGGCTGCTTCACATTGCATTTTAAATAAGAGTTAAAATGGCAAAGAACATTTGGAGTTTCAAAAGTGTACAACTTCTCATTACATGGATAATTCCATTCCATGCAATTCATTTATTTAGTGACCACAGTGAGCCAAGCACTGTGTATACCTATCATTTGTTCATAAGAATAGAGATACAGTGAGAGAGGCAAACATGTAGTCAGTGAAGTTATACTGCAGTATAACTTCAGCAGTATAACACTCAGCAGTTCTTAGAACTGCATCATATATGGCCAGGAAAAAAAAAATAATCAAATGAATTAAATAAAACCAAAACATATGCAAGCTGGCATTCTTTCAAAAATATTTATCTGTCCCCTTCAAAAATAAATGAACCAGTTATTCTAACACAGCACTTCTCTTTCAACTACTAGACGTATGTTGCAATGTTAATGACTTTCATATAACAGGAAACTTCTGTAAGTCACACATTAAAACCACAGATTGCTACCAAGTCAAAGCAACATTCAATTGATATCTTGTAATTTATGACCAGCTAAAATCTTCTGTAAATGAGAAAATTAATATATCCTAACTCCCACTAACAAATGCCATAAGCAAAATAAAAAGAAACTTAATATTTCAATTTTCATTAAAACATAATTGAACTAGGCCCTAGCCGGTTGGCTCAGCGGTAGAGCATCGGTCTGGCGTGCGGGGGACCCGGGTTCGATTCCCGGCCAGGGCACATAGGAGAAGCGCCCATTTGCTTCTCCACGCCCCCCCTCCTTCCTCTCTGTCTCTCTCTTCCCCTCCCGCAGCCGAGGCTCCATTGGAGCAAAGATGGCCCGGGCGCTGGGGATGGCTCCTTGGCCTCTGCCCCAGGCGCTAGAGTGGCTCTGGTCATGGCAGAGCGACGCCCCGGAGGGGCAGAGCATTGCCCCCTGGTAGGCAGAGCTTCGCCCCTGGTGGGCGTGCCGGGTGGATCCCGGTCCGGCGCATGCAGAAGTCCGTCTGACTGTCTCTCCCCGTTTCCAGCTTCAGAAAAAAAAAAAAAAAAAACATAATTGAACTATCCAATTGGTAAGAATTAAATCTCCATACAAAACAAAAGCTCATTTCATCCAAAGGAATACACAACAATCTGTTCTTAAAACAGCTGAATTACAGTAACACAAAATACATTTTCAAAAAAAAAATACATTTTCCAAAGATAGCTCCTGAACATATCTTCTCACATTATAAATAATTTAACAATTATTCAGTGTGACATTTTTTAAAGATTTAATTCCAAACCACAATACTCACACTGCAGGATAATTATATCCATTTATATGCATACATACAATATCTAGAAGGGAACTTGCAAATAATTTTCATATAAAATTTAGACCAGGAGTCAGCAAATATTTTTGAAAAAGGGCCAGATAGTAAATATTTTAGGCTTTCCCATCCATATGGTCTCTGTTGCAACAACTAACTTTGCCTTTGTAGTAAGAAAGCAGCCACAGATGATATGTAAACTCTCAAGCATGCCAAGCTCCAATAAAACGCCATTTACAAAGACAGGCAGTGGGCTAGAAGTGGCCTGTAGGCCATACTTTGCCTAACCCAATTTCAATTTTGAAAATTGAGCTGACTCAAATATCTTCATAGATGCCTATGACATTTACCAATATTTCCTTGTTTCATCTTTTCTTTATTCAGGGAAGAGTGTCTTTTTATTATATTATTATTATTATTATCATCATCATCATCATCAAGTGTGACGCAAGAAGGCAGAGAGACAGACTCCTGCATGCACCAGATGGAGATCTACCCCATAAGCCCTCTATTGGGAAATCTGCCTTGCTCAGCAACTGAGCTATTTTGGCCCTGAGACAAGGCCATAGAGCCATCCTCAGTGCCCTAGGCCAACATGCTTGAATCAATCCAGCCAAGGCTGGGGGGGGGGGGGGGGGATGGAGAGGGGGAGGGGTGGAGAAGCAAATGGTGCCTTCTCATGTCTGCCCTGATTGAGAATCAAACCCAGGACATCCACATGTGGTGCTGACACTCAGCCACTAAACCAACCAGCCAGGGTCAGGGAAGACTGTCTTAATGTGCATTCTCAGCAACTGGTGATTACACACATTCATAAATTAATCTCACCTCTCTCAGTCTTCCTAGCACCTGGCAGTGAGTAAACACATAGCAGGACCTTAGTACAGGCAATTGGTTCTATAGGTTCTACTAAAATGATGAAAGCTGCTCTACCTAACTTGTAATTAATTTAGAAGTTCAGGATCTGAATCAAGACATAAATGCAAAGTAGGTTTTAAGGGAAAAAAATGCAGCTTTTCATCGCCCCCTGGTGGGCGTGCCGGGTGGATCCCGGTCGGGAGCATGCAGGAGTCTGTCTGACTGTCTCTCCCCATTTCCAGCTTCAGAAAAATACAAAAAAAAAAAAAAAAAAAAAAAGCAGCTTTTGTGGGGACTATTAATTACAAATGAAAACTGTATTCAAGCACTAGTGGTTACTACTTCCTAAATAGAGAGTACAGGCTTAAAACAAGATTGTCTTTAAAGTAAGTTATTTAGGCCCTGGCTGGTTGGCTCAGTGGTAGAGTGTCGGCCTGGCGTGCAGGAGTCCTGGGTTCAATTCCCGGCCAGGGCACCCAGAAGAAGTGTCCATCTGCTTCTCTACCCCTCCCTCTCTCCTTCCTCTCTGTCTCTCTCTTCCCCTCCCGCAGCCAAGGCTCCATTGGAGCAAAGTTGGCCTGGGCGCTGAGGGTGGCTCTGTGGCCTCTGCCTCAGGCACTAGAGTGGCTCTGGTTACAACAGAGCGACGCCCCGGATGAGCAGAGCATCGCCCCCTGGTGGGCATGCCAGGTGGATCCCGGTTGGGCGCATGCGGGAGTCTGTCTGACTGCCTCCCCGTTTCTGGCTTCAGAAAAATACAAAAAATAAATAAAATAAAATAAAGTAAGTTATTTGGGTATTTATTTTTTTTTTTTTTTATTTTTAGAAAGGAGAGAGAGAGGGAGAGAGAGACAGAGAGAGAGAAGGGGGGAGGAGCTGGAAGCATCAACTCCCATATGTGCCTTGACCAGGCAAGCCCAGGGTTTTGAACCGGCGACCTCAGCATTTCCAGGTCGACGCTTTATCCACTGTACTGCCACAGGTCAGGCTGGGTATTATTTGAAAGTTTATTCAGAAAGTTTACTGAGTTTATTCTGACTTTTTCATAAATTAAGTAAACAAGCATTGGCTCTTATGAGAAGCAAAAGATGATGGAGAGAAAAGGTCGAAGTTTAGTGTCTGTCTTTTATTGCACAAAAATGTCTAATTGAGCAATAAACCAAGACATTGCAAAGATTCAAAATTTAATCACCTCGGAGTAGTAAACACATCATTGATGGCATCATAAAGATTTCCAAAAATCAGAGTTAATTTAATTCATTGTCATTTAAATCAAAATGATGAAAAAATATAAAAAACAAACAGTACATTTACCCCAAGCAATATTTTTGTTGTTGTTGTTTCTTTAATTTTTAAATTTTACTTTGGAAATTAACTTTAACATGGTGACATTGATCAATAAGGGTACATAGGTTTCAGGTAAACATTCTATAGCATTTCAACTGTTGATTATGTTGTCTACCCATCACCCAAGGTCAAATCATTTTCTGTCACCTTATATTTGTCCCTCTTTATACCCTTTCTCCAAACCTCACTCACATCCCCTTTTGCCTGGTAACCACTTCACTTTTATCTATGTCCATGAGTCTGTTTTATATCCCACCTATATGTGAAATCCTACAGTTCTTAGAGCTTTCTGATTTACTTATATCACTCAGTATGATGTTCTCAAGGTCCATCCATGTTGTCGTAAATATCAATATGTCACCATTACTTAAGGCTGAGTAGTATTCCATTATATATAAGTACCACATATTATTTTTTTATTTAATTTTTATTTATTTATTCACTTTAGAAAGGAGAGAGAGAGAGAGAGAGAGAAAGGGGGGAGGAGCAGGAAGCATCAGCTCCCATATGTGCCTTGACCAGACAAGTGCAGGGTTTTGAACCAGTGACCTCAGCATTCCAGGTTGATGCTTTATCCACTGCGCCACCACAGGTCAGCCAAGTACTACATATTCTTTATCCAATTCTCTATCAAGGGACATTTTGATTGTTTCCATGTCTTGGCCACTGTGAATAATGCTGCAATGAACATGGAGGTGCATGTGTCTTTGTGTACCAATGTTTTTGAGTTTTGGGGGTAGATACCCAGTAGAGGGATTGCTGGGTCATATGGTAGTTCTATTCTTAATTTTTTGAGGAAGCACCATAATTTCTTCCTGTACCACTTTACATTCCCACCAGCAGGGAATGAGGGTTCCTTTTTTTCCACAGCCTCTCCATCACTTGTTATTACCTGTATTGTTTTTTAAAATTTTTTTTTTTTACAGGGACAGAGAGGGAGTCAGAAAGAGGGATAGATAGGGATAGACAGACAGGAACAGAGAGAGATGAGAAGCATCAATCATCAGTTTTTCATTGCGACACCTTAGTTGTTCATTGCTTGCTTTCTCATATGTGCCTTGACCATGGGACTTCAGCAGACTGAGCAACTGCTTGTTCAAGCCAGCAACCTTGGGTCCAAGATGGTGAGCTTTTTTTTTGCTCAAGCCAGATGAGCCTGAGCTCAAGCTGGCGACCCTGGGGTCTTAAACCTGGGTCCTCTGCATCCCAGTCCAATGCTCTATCCACTGCGCCACCGCCTGGTTAGGCTACCTGTATTGTTGATATTACCAATCTAACAGATATGAAGTGGTACCTCATTGTAGTTTTGACTTGCACTTCCTTAATAGCTAATGAAGATGAGTATCTTTACATACATCTGTTGGCCATTTGTATGTCCTTTGGAAGAAGTGTCTGTTCAGGCCCTCTAACCATTTTTAATTGACTATTTGTTCGTTGCTGAGTTTTGTGAGTTCTTTATGTATTTTGGATATTAACCCTTTATCTGAGCTGGTTTTTGCAAATATTATCTCCCATTTAGTTGGCTGCCTATTTGTTTTGTTGTCAGTTTCTTTTGCTGTGCAGGAACTTTTTAGTTTGATGTAGTCCCATTCATTTATATTTGCCTTTACTTCCTTGCCTTTGGGATCAAATTCATAAATTGTTCTCTATGGCCAAGGTCCATGAGTTTAGTACCTATGTTTCTCCTGTGTAATTTATTGTTTCAGTTCTCATATTTAGGTCTATGATCCACTCTGAATTAATTTTAGTACAAGGGGACAAACTGTAGTCAAGTTTCATTCTTTTGCATGTGGCTTTCCAATTTTCTCAGCACCATTTATTAAAGAGGTTTCTTTTCTCCATCGTTGTTTTTGGCTCCTTTGGACTTATATATGATTTTTCCATATATAAGTGGTTTTAGTTCTGGGCTCTCATTTCTGTTCTATCGGTCACTATGTCTGTTTTTCTGCCAATACCATGCTGTTATGATTATCAGGGTTCTAGAGTATAATTTGAGGTCAGTTAGTGTAATACTTCCAGCTTCGTTCTTTATCCTCAGGATTGCTTTGGCTATTGAAGGCTTTTTATGGTTTCATGCAAACCCGGTAATATTTTGTTCTATTTCTTTAAAAAACTGACATAAGATTTTTATGGGAATTACATTAAATTTGTATATTGCTTTGGGTGATATGGCATTTTAACTATGTTGATTCTTCCAATCCATGAACATGAAATATTTTTCATTTCATTGTGTCTTTTTTAACTTCTTTCAATAATGTTCTGTAACTTTCAGTATGTAGGTCCTTCACATTTTTTCTTAAGTTTCTTCCTAGGTATTTTGTTGTTGTTGCAATTGAAAGAGGAATTGTTTTGTTTTTTGTTTTTTTAGTTCATTTTCTGATATTTCATCGTCATCATATAGAAAAACAATAGACTTTTGTATATTGATTTTGTATCCTGCCACTTGACTATATTGGTTTATTGTTTCTAATAGTTTTTTGGTGGAGTCTCTGCGATTTTCTATATACAGGATTATGTCATCTGCAGAAAGTGATACTTTTACTTCTTCTTTCCCGATATGGATGTCTTATAATTCTTTTTCTTGCCTGATTGCTCTAAAACTTCCAGAACTATGTTGAATAAGAGTAGAGAGAATGTGTTATAGTTGTTAAATTTGTTGAAAATTCAAAGGGAGAGATCAGGAGTACCTCTCATGCCGCCATTACTCTGACATCATCCATAATTTTTTCTCTCTCCAACTCTCACATATATTATTACAACCCAGATTACTATTTCCTCAGTAGTAGATTTTTACTTGTTTGGTCAGTAAAAGATACTGTTTTTCAGAATATTTTTAGTTATCCTTCCATTGTGAGTTTGAAAGAGTACCTTTACACACATGGAAAATTTTTAAAAAACCTGTATAGAAAAACTAACATGCAGTGTATACATAAGATTGTTTTATGGATATGAATATAATAAATGCATAATTTACTAAATTTGAAATAAAATCAATTAAGTTATAAAACTTGTAATTTCTGCTACATGATATGATCCTATCTAAAATACTATTTACTAAGAAATGTATTTTAACAGAAAATAAACCAAAACATTAACAATATAGGTATAATAACTTAATTTATTAGAAAAATGTTGATGGGACTCTTTATCCTTTTTCACTTAGTTGCAAATTGAAAAACAGCACTACACAGTCAACTGAGATTCCCCAAGGCAAATTCTGGGTCCTATCACTTAGTAACTTAATGAGTTTGAGCATATTACTTAAGCATTTCTGGGTCTCAATTTGCTCTGCTATCAGATGGGAATAATATTAGAACCTACTTCATAAAACTGATATGAGACTTAACTGAGATAATATTTATAATCACTATAAATAGAGCTTAATACTTAGAAAATGTAGACTAAATATTAGCCATTGGTAATGGGCTCATTTTTTTGGTTCTATATCATTTTATTTACTAAAACTTGACCTCACAAATGACAAACAAGAAACTATAGCTTCATATAAAGACAAAAAATGAAATTAGCTTCAAGCAGTTTGGACCAGAGAAACACACCAGATCACAGCTGTGCACCTCTGGTGAGCAACAGTGGCTTCCAGGTGGCACTAGCGTAGGGCAGGCAGCATTCCAAAGCCAGTTGGGGCCAGTGACATCAAGCAGACCAGAAATCCTAAAAGCAAAATTGCATACAGTAACAGAGTCTATGGTTAACAACGACAATTCAAATAAGAAAACGTGTCTGCATGCACACAAACTCAAATATGACAGTGATAGTAAAAGATTTGTACAGTGCCTTTTCAGCCACTTTTATCATTAGTGCCTTAGATTTAATAGAAAGACCACCTCATTGTGTTGGCATCAAAGTAACATTTCAAAAATAAAGTTTCAGAACACATAAATCTAAGTTTTAGACCTTGCAAAATCTGAGTATCTTCAGTGTCTTCAGTGGAAAGGAAGTGTGTTCAAGGTACAAGTCACTTACAGCTTTAACTCACTGAGCCTTACTTTAAAAGAAAGGGAATGTGTATTTTAGAGTGAACTGCATTTTAAAGAAAAGGCAATATAATGGTACTTCTGGAATCTCATAACTTTGAATAAAAATGAGCAGTTCACACTAAATGCTTTGTTTTATAAAGCTCTTCCAGACACTTGAAGTGGAAAAGCTCCTACATTACATAAAACAATATTCTATTGTAGAAAGCTGGGTTCTTAACATTTAACATTCAGGTACGATTCATGGCACTTTAAAATGCATTGTTTTCTGGACCTGTGTTTATTGGTGATGTTGTAACTAAATTATAAAACAGTGTCACAATTCAAAGTATGAAAGCATGGTTTTAAAATAGCAGTTTTATCTTCTAAATATATTTAAGGTACAAAAGTTACTTTCATGTATATAATAGGTTTTCCTGGATCATTGTTGCAATTAATATTTAATCTATATATTCCAAAATGATAAAAAAAATTACTTACAATAGAAAAGAGCCCCTCGGCCCTGGCCAGTGGCTCAGTGGATAAAGTGTCAGCCCAGTGTATGGACTTCCTGGGTTTGATTCCCAGTCAGGGCACACAGCAGAAGCAATCATCTCCCTCTCCCCCTTCTTTCCTTCTTCCCCTTCCACAGACAGCAGCTCAGTTTGTTCAAGCATGGCCCTTGCTAGGCACTGAGGATAGTTTGGATGGTCTGAGCACATCATCCTCAGGTGCTAAAAATAGCTCGATATTCAATCATCGTCCACATGTGGCGTTGCAGGGTGGATCCTGGTTAGGGCACATATGGTGTCTGCCTCACTATCTCCCCTGATCTCACCTAAAAAAATTAAAGGAAGAAAGAAAAGAACTCCTCTATCTGAACATACCCCATACCACTTACTACAATGATAAGTATAGATATTCTGCATGCAGTTGCCACTGGGATTAATTACAAATTTCAGCAGCAAAATTAAACTTATCAAAGACAATTATGTGTTATGTGGGTCACAATCACTGTTCTGCCACCATTTCTATGACAAACTAGAAAGATAGCAAAAAACAATACTTCAATTGACTTTAAATAATTTTCAATAATATAGATTAATAGTTAGCTGAAGAGATGGATATTAGCAATCTAATTAGAGTTTAGATAGTATGTTTAAAACTGTAAGTCATGACCTAGTAGTGTGTCCCCAAATCAATTTAGTAGTTCACAACCTGCATTTTTAACTTCAATGATAGAATAAAAAAGAAAAGAATGGAAATATTAAAGTCTATCACATTTACAATAAGAGCATCTTTTCATAAAATGTATTTTTCATCAACAAGAGTATTTGTGTGTGTATTCAATTGTAATTAAAATCTGTTTATTATAAGTAACTGCCAGAAAACTTAGTAAATCAATAGAGAGCTATTATGTATTGAATATAAATGTAAGTATAAAAGTAAAATGTAAAACTCTTTACTCTGGCTTACAATTTATCTATATGGTCTACTTCCCACACAAACCCAAGAATTTAATATACTTCTATGACATCTAAAGTTCTAACAAGGATGACGTCAGAGTAATGGCGGGGTAGGAAGCGATACCGATAAATCTCCCCCAAAACTCAACAAGATCTTCAACCAGAAACAGAAAAACCTATCCTTGGAGCCTCCAGATGTTTCACAATACACCCAAAGGTATGATCGAACGAAAAATTGGCTAAATATATAACCAAACCCTGAAGGAAATAGGGAGTAAGAAATGCTCCGCCTTTCTCACTAACCTAAATAGGGCGGCTTTCACTGGAAACTGAGAATATAGAAACTAAGGTGGACAAAGGGGGTGAATAGATCCAGGCCGTGGCACAAACGGCCGAACCAGGCTGTGGCACGGAGATCCAAGCCGAGGAAAAACTGTTCCTGTGATAACCCGGGCAATACAGCTAACACTCGCGCCAAACCCAGACAAAGAAAGACAAGTGGGGCAGCCATTTTACCTGATCTCCTGGTCGGCACGCACAGATAGTGGGCAAGAGATTCGTTCCAAAGCCCTGGGAGTGTGCACCCGTTTTGTACCACAGAGGGGCAGAGTCAGGGGCCTTTGTGTGGGCCTAAAGCGGAATCTCAGGCCGCCCCAGCGCCTTGAAAAAGCTGCACACGGGGACGGAGCGAGAGCCAATTCCAATGCTGGAACTTTTCAGTGTGGGCGGGGCTTTCACTCAGAGGGCGAGACTTCCAGTCTGACATCCTGGTCTGCGCACAGATAGTGAGCGAGAGATTCCTCCGAGTGCCTCGGCAGTGCCTGCCCGTGTTATCCCACAGAGGGGCAGAGGCAGGGGCCTTTGTGTGGGCCTAAAGCGGAATCTCAGGCCACCACAGCGCCTTGAAAAAGCCGCACACGGGGACGGAGCGAGAGCCAATTCCAATGCTGAAACTTTTCAGTGCGGGCGGGGGGTTTCACTCAGAGGGCGAGACTTCCGGTCTGACATCCTGGTCTGCGCGCAGATAGTGAGCGAGAGATTCCTCTGAGTGCCTCGGCAGTGCCTGCCCGTGTTATCCCACAGACAGGCAGAGTCAGGGGCCTTTGTGTGGGCCTAAAGTGGAATATCAGGCTACCCCAGCGCCTTGAAAAAGCCGTACACGGGGACGGAGCGAAAGCCAATTCCAAAGCTGGAACTTTTCAGTGCGGGCGGGGGGGTTTCACTCAGAGGGCGAGACTTCCGGTCTGACATCCTGGTCTGCGTGCGCAGATAGTGAACGAGAGTTTCCTCCAAGCGCCCCGGGAGTGGGTACCCGCCCGTGTTACCGGACAGAGTGGCAGAGCCAGAGGTCTTTGAGTGGGCGGAAGCCCCGGCTGATTATGTGAGCAGCACTGATTGAGCCTTACCCAGAGCCCTGTGCTGAGTGGGAATAGAGTGGGGAGTGGCCAGCTCTTTGAGCCTCTTACTATCCAGGCAGAGGCAGCAGCAACCCCATAGCTGGATTATCAGGCTACTAATTGAGGAAGGAAAGACTAGGAGAAAGGCTCTAGGAACACGGACTCTCTCACTGGCGGAGCCTATAAATGCTAATGAGCCTCAACTGCCAACGTGATTAAAGCACAATACATGACATCGCCATAGAGACTTATCAACTGCAAACCTCTACCTGAGCGTGCCAAAGGGGCAGAACCCGGGGTACAGAGCACTGACCAGGAAGAGGGAGAGAAAAGAAAAAGCAAGAAGATAACCTCTCAAAATCAAGAATAATCCGCAGACTTTATAACCTATCCCATTTTATTATATTTGTTCGTTTGTTTCTCTTATCTTCATCCTTGATTTTTTTTTTTCCCCCTCCAATTTCGTCGTTTAATTCTCTACTGGTCTTACTCTCTCCTCTCCTTAAACTACACTTCCCATAAGTGTTACATCTCCCATTATCTTTTCTTTCCTCTTCCTTTCTCTCTATGAGGGTTGCACTCCAAAACCCTTAACTCTCTCTCTCTCTCTCTCTCTCTCTCTCCTCTTTTTTCTTCTTTTAGTGGTTCCCCCTTTTTTTTCTCTCTCTCTCTCTCTTTCTTTTCTCCCTCTATATTAGTTTCTTCCTTTCTCCTTTACGTCTCCTCTCATTCAAACCACAATAACGAACAAATAATATTATCTGGGACTCAAACTTATGTTTGTGGCATTTTGGGGGGTTTTTACTTCACCTTTTTAACTCACTAGCAGTGCTCCCATGCCTGGCTCTCCATTTTATCAAGCTCTTGTTCCACTAAACACAATAGTAATTTTTTAATTTGTCCCCCCATTTTTTCTGTTTTCCTCTTATTCCTCTCATCATAACTCTTAGTCAATTTTTTCATTATTTGCTTTTTGTGGATCCATACCCCCCTTTTTTTTACTTTTATTTTATTTTATTATTTTGCCCCTTTATTACTTTTCCCCAATTCAGGCCCTCCATTACAGGCATTGTTTGTTATATTAAATACAATATAATTCACAGTTCACCACAAGATTTTCTCAAGAAGAAGGGGAGAGAAGGGGAGAGGAAAAAAGGAGAAGGGGAATAATTTCCTTTTTTTTTAATTTTAAAAAAAAAATTTTTTTTTCTTTATTTCATTATTAATTTTAAAAAAACAACTTTTTTCGATTTTT
The DNA here is from genome assembly GCF_036850995.1 of Saccopteryx leptura. Classification (NCBI taxonomy): domain Eukaryota; kingdom Metazoa; phylum Chordata; class Mammalia; order Chiroptera; family Emballonuridae; genus Saccopteryx; species Saccopteryx leptura. Next base: position 173,068,917 of record NC_089504.1, on the reverse strand, counting down.
TATTTTTTTAACTTTTTATTTTTTATTAAATCTCATTAATACTATCAACAAAACCACCCTCAGATGCCATTAAGGAAGAGAAAATCAAATATCATGGATACAAAAGAAAGAGAGGTAACACAGATAGATGAGGAAAAAATCTATGGAGAAAAAATTTAATATATTGGAAACCTTGAAGCTAAATGACAGAGAATTCAAGATAGAAATCCTAAAAATACTCAGAGCTATACAAGAAAACACAGAAAGGCAATTTAGGGAGCTCAGAAAACAACTCAATGAACACAAAGAATATATGTCCAAGGAAATTGAAACTATAAAAACAAATCAAACAGAGATGAAAAACTCAATTCACGAGCTGAAAAACGAGGTAACAAGCTTACCTAGTAGAACAGGCCACATAGAAGAGAGGATTAGTGAAATAGAAGACAAGCAACTTGAGGCACAACAGAGAGAAGAAGAAAGAGACTCAAAAATTTAAAAAAATGAGATAGCCCTACAAGAATTATCTGACTCCATCAGAAAGAATAACATAAGAATAATAGGTATATCAGAGGGAGAAGAGAAAGAAAATGGAATGGAGAACATACTCAAACAAATAATAGATGAGAACTTCCCAAGCCTGTGGAAAGAACTAAAGCCTCAAATTCATGAAGCAAACAGAACTCTGAGTTTTCTTAACCCCAAGAAACCTACTCCAAGGCACATCATAATGAAATTGGCACAAACCAATGGCAAAGAAAAAATTCTCAAGGCAGCCAGGGAAAAGAAGAATACAACATATAAAGGAAGGCCCATTAGATTATCATCAGATTTCTCAGCAGAAACTCTACAAGCTAGAAGAGAGTGGATCCCAATATTTAAAGTCCTGAAAGAGAGGAACTTTCAGCCACGAATACTATACCCATCAAAGCTATCCTTCAAATATGAAGGAGAAATAAAAACATTCACAGATACAGAAAAGATGAGGGAATTTATCATCAGAAAACCCCCACTCCAGGAATTACTAAAGGGGGTTCTCCAATCAGATACAAAGAACAAAAAAAAACAAAGCCACAAGTAAAAGCACCAAGAAGAACACAATAAAACCAAATTTAAACTGTAACAACAACAAAAAAAAAGGGGGAAGAGGATGGAGATTAACAGTAGCAAAGGACGATGGAGTGCAAAAGTACTCACAAAATAGTGAGCTACAATGAACAGGGTAGGAACCATTTTTATTACTTAAAGGTAACCACCATTGAAAAAACGACCACAGAAGCACATGAGATAAAAAAGATAGCAACAGAGGAAAGATGTATGGAATACAACCAAATAAAAACAAAAGATAGGAAAACGAAAGAGAAGGATCAAACAAGACACAAAACTAACAGAAAGCAATCTATAAAATCGCAATAGGGAACTCACAAGTGTCAATAATTACACTAAATGTAAACGGATTAAACTCACCAATAAAAAGACACAGAGTAGCAGAATGGATTAAAAAAGAAAATCCAACTGTATGCTGCCTACAGGAAACTCATCTAAGTAACAAGGATAAAAACAAATTCAAAGTGAAAGGCTGGAAAACAATACTCCAAGCAAATAACATCCAAAAAAAGGCAGGCGTAGCAATACTCATATCTGATAATGCAGACTACAAGACAACAAAAGTACTCAGAGACAAAAATGGCCATTTCATAATGGCTAAGGGGACACTGAATCAAGAAGACATAACAATTCTTAATATATATGCACCAAACCAAGGAGCACCAAAATATATAAGACAGCTACTTATTGACCTTAAAACAAAAACTGACAAAAATACAATCATACTTGGAGACCTCAATGCACCGCTGACGGCTCTAGATCGGTCATCCAAACAGATAATTAACAAAGACATATTGGCCTTAAACAAAACACTGGAGCACCTGGATATGATAGACATCTACAGGACATTTCATTTCAAAGTGACTGAGTATACATTTTTCTCCAGTGTATATGGATCATTCTCAAGAATTGACCGTATGTTGGGCCACAAAAACATCATCAGCAAATTCAGAAAAATCGAAGTTGTACCAAGCATATTTTCTGATCATAAAGCCTTGAAACTAGAATTCAACTGCAAAAAAGAGGAAAAAAATCCCACAAAAATGTGGAAACTAAACAACATACTTTTAAAAAATGAATGGGTCAAAGAAGAAATAAGTGCAGAGATCAAAAGATATATACAGACTAATGAAAATGACAATACGACATATCAGAATCTATGGGATGCAGCAAAAGCAGTGATAAGAGGGAAGTTCATATCACTTCAGGCATATATGAACAAACAAGAGAGAGCCCAAGTGAACCATTTAACTTCACACCTTAAGGAACTAGAAAAAGAAGAACAAAGACAACCCAAAACCAGCGAAAGAAAGGAGATAATAAAAATCAGAGCAGAAATAAATGAAATAGAGAACAGTAAAACTATAGAAAAAATTAATAGAACAAAGAGCTGGTTCTTTGAAAAGATCAACAAATTTGACAAACCCTTGGCAAGACTTAACAAGGAAAAAAGAGAAAGAACTCATATAAACAAAATCCAAAATGAAAGAGGAGAAATCACCTCGGACACCGTAGATATACAAAGAATTATTGTAGAATACTATGAAAAACTATATGCTACTAAATTCAACAATCTAGAAGAAATGGATAAATTCCTAGAACAATACAACCTTCCTAGACTGAGTCAAGAAGAAGCAGAAAGCCTAAACAGACCTATTAGTAGAGAAGAAATAGAAAAAACCATTAAACACCTCCCCAAAAATAAAAGTCCAGGCCCAGATGGCTATACCAGCAAATTTTATCAAACGTTCAAAGAAGACTTGGTTCCTATTCTCCTCAAAGTCTTCCAAAAAATTGAAGAAGAAGCAATACTCCCAAACACATTTTATGAGGCCAACATAACCCTCATACCAAAACCTGGCAAGGACGGCACAAAAAAAGAAAACTACAGACCAATATCTCTAATGAATACAGATGCTAAAATACTAAACAAAATACTAGCAAATCGAATACAACAACATATTAAAAAAATAATACATCATGATCAAGTGGGATTCATCCCAGAATCTCAAGGATGGTTCAACATATGTAAAACGGTTAACATAATACACCATATCAACAAAACAAAGAACAAAAACCACATGATCTTATCAATAGACGCAGAAAAGGCTTTCGATAAAATACAACACAATTTTATGTTTAAGACTCTCAACAAAATGGGTATAGAAGAAAAAATCTCAACATGATAAAGGCCATATATGATAAACCATCAGCTAACATCATATTAAATGGCACTAAACTGAAGGCTTTCCCCCTTAAATCAGGAACAAGACAGGGTTGTCCACTCTCTCCACTCTTATTTAATGTGGTACTAGAGGTTCTAGCCAGAGCAATCAGACAAGACAAAGAAATAAAAGGCATCCATATCAGAAAAGGAGAAGTAAAGGTATCACTTTTTGCAGATGATATGATCCTATACATCGAAAACCCCAAAGAATCCACAAAAAGACTACTAGAAACAATAAGCCAATACAGTAAGGTCGCAGGATACAAAATTAACATACAGAAGTCAATAGCCTTTCTATATGCCAACAATGAAACAATTCAGAACGAACTCAAAAGAATAATCCCCTTCACAATTGCAACAAAAAAAATAAAATACTTAGGAATAAACATAACAAAGAATGTAAAGGACTTATATAATGAAAACTATAAACCATTGTTAAGGGAAATCGAAAAAGATATAATGAGATGGAAGAATATACCTTGTTCTTGGTTAGGAAGAATAAATATAATCAAGATGGCTATATTACCCAAAGCAATATACAAATTTAATGCAATTCCCATCAAACTTCCAATGATGTTTTTTAAAGAAATAGAGCAAAAAATCATCAGATTTATATGGAACTATAAAAAACCCCGAATAGCCAAAGCAATCCTAAAGAAAAAGAATGAAGCTGGGGGAATTACAATACCTGACTTCAAACTATATTATAGGGCCACGACAATCAAAACAGCATGGTATTGGCAGAAAAGTAGACACTCAGACCAATGGAACAGAATAGAAAGTCCAGAAATAAAACCACATATATATAGTCAAATAATTTTTGATAAAGGGGCCAACAACACACAATGGAGAAAAGAAAGCCTCTTCAATAAATGGTGCTGGGAAAACTGGAAAGCCACATGCAAAAGAATGAAACTGGACTACAGTCTCTCCCCCTGTACAAAAATTAACTCAAAATGGATCAAAGATCTAAACATAAGACCTGAAACAATAAAGTACATAGAAGAAGACATAGGTACTAAACTCATGGACCTGGGTTTTAAAGAGCATTTTATGAATTTGACTCCAATGGCAAGAGAATTGAAGGCAAAAATTAATGAATGGGACTACATCAGACTAAGAAGTTTTTGCTCAGCAAGAGAAACTGATAACAAAATAAACAGACAGCCAACTAAATGGGAAATGATATTTTCAAACAACAGCTCAGATAAGGGCCTAATATCCAAAATATACAAAGAACTCATAAAACTCAACAACAAAAAAACAAACAATCCAATAAAAAAATGGGAAGAGGACATGAACAGACACTTCTCCCAGGAGGAAATACAAATGGCCAACAGATATATGAAAAGATGCTCATCTTCGTTAGTTATTAGAGAAATGCAAATCGAAACTGCAATGAGATACCACCTCACACCTGTTAGATTAGCTATTATTAACAAGACAGGTAATAGCAAATGTTGGAGAGGCTGTGGAGAAAAAGGAACCCTCATACACTGTTGGTGGGAATGTAAAGTAGTGCAACCATTATGGAAGAAAGTATGGTGGTTCCTCAAAAAACTGAAAATAGAACTACCTTATGACCCAGCAATCCCTCTACTGGGTATATACCCCAAAAACTCAGAAACATTGATACGTAAAAACACATGCAGCCCCATGTTCATTGTAGCATTGTTCACAGTGGCCAGGACATGGAAACAACCAAAAAGCCCGTCAATAGATGACTGGATAAAGAAGATGTGCCACATATACACTGTGGAATACTACTCAGCCATAAGAAATGATGACATCGGATCATTTACAGCAAAATGGTGGGATCTTGATAACATTATACGAAGTGAAATAAGTAAATCAGAAAAAAACAGGAACTGCATTATTCCATACGTAGGTGGGACATAAAAGTGAAACTAGAGACATTGATAAGAGTGTGGTGGTTATGGGGGGAGGGGGAAAAGGGAGAAGGAAAGGGGGAGGGGGAGGGGCACAAAGAAAACTAGATAGAAGGTGACAGAGGACAATCTGACTTTGGGTGATGGGTATGCAACAAATTGAAAGACAAGATAACCTGGACTTGTTATCTTTGAATATATGTATCCTGATTTATTGATGTCGCCCCATTAAAAAAATAAAATTAAAAAATAAATAAATAAATAAAAAATAAAATAAAGTTCTAACAGGCCTGACCAGTGGTGGCGTAATGGATAAAGCATTGTCCTGGAACGCTGAAGTCATTGGTTCAAAACCCTGGGCTTGCCTGGTCAAGGCACATATGGGAGTTGATGCTTCCTGCTTTTTCCCCCTTCTCTCTCTCTCTCCTCTCTATAATTAATAAATAAAAAATTTTTTAAAGTTCTAACAAACATAGAAAAATAATTCCATGCATTAAAGTTCAAATTTTTAATCCTGATATTATGATTTACATTTTTTAAAAACTGGAAAGAAAGATTTTCTCTTTCATTGCTCTGCCCCCTTCCTCTTCTAACTTCTAACTCCTTTTTTATCTTGCTGTTGGTGGGGAGAGAGGATACAGGAAGAGCAAAAGGCAACCCACATGTGATTTTGCTTGCTTGCTTCCTGAAAGTTTAAAACTGTCTCTTCTTCAGTCTGGCAATATGCTATTGTAATTATCAGTACTCCCTCTGCTTTTCAAAAATGTGTTTCGAATATCATTCTATAAAAGTAAACAGAATCCCTGAACATAACTTAGAAAAATAAACCTGGTGTGTGGCATATAATAATTAATGAATAATAATAATCAGTAGTAGTTGTAGTGCCTGGTCTAAGCAGTCACTGATAGTGATCGTGTATTAGCAGAAAAAAACTATTCTAAAACTTCAGAGACCTGGGAGTTTGTGGTCCACAGGCTCCCCTACCCACCTCACTTCTCTCACAACATATTCATTCTCCTGGAGTTCATCGCAGCAATCCACGTCTCTTTCTAGGGCTGAGCTAAGGCACCACTGGACACTTTCGTTGGCCCTGATAGATCTCATTACCTGGGGATGAACTAACTCTTTAACCACAATCTCCCAAAAACATTCAGGTCACAAATGTTTGACGATCCAGGGAAAATGAAAATCAAGAACCACCTCAGAGACAACTCATGTGTTCGCCCCTAGGGGGCTAAACCTCAAATATAATCCTCCCAAATCAAAACAAAACAAAAGAAGCAAAGTTTATGTCTTAAACGAAAGACTGGGGGGAGGGAATGAGATGGTTTCTAATTCTTTCTCAAAATAAAATTAGTATTTTGTTCAGGGCTTTTCTATGTAGTTCCTGAAAGAGAAAGAACTGCAATTTTCTTTTCTTTTATCAGTTTTGAAAAATTCCTATTCTTCAAAATTTGCCTCTTCCTCATTCTCTCTCCTCCCTCCTCCCACAACTCTGACTAGACAGATGTTAGAGCTTTCATTTGTTATTTCATTAAGCAGTGTCTAAGTGCTCACTAGGTGCCAGCCACTGTCTTAGGCACTGGGAATACAGTGGTGTACAACATACTCAAAGCCCTTCGAAGTCTCAGAGGTCAAGGCAAACAGTAAATAAATAACTACATTATAGTATGCCTGATAAGGTATTTTTCATCTCGTAGCCTACTTTTCATGTGTTGTTCTCACTTTTTCCCTCTGTGCCCCTTTCATTTTGTCATTTATTCAAGAAGAATTTTAAGTATCTACTGGGGAACAAGCATTATTTTAGGTCCCAGGGTTGCTATACTAAACATAAAGATCAGTGTATTGGGTAGAATATGGGGAGACACACAATAAATAAATAAATAAATAAGTAAGTAAGTTAATAAATAATATGTCACTGAATAGTAGATACTATGAAGGAAAACAAAGCATGGCAAGAGAGAGCAGATATATAGGGGCAAGCAGGAGCTGCTCTTCTATCATGGGTCATCAGGGAAGGCCTCCCAGATAAGGTACCATTTGAGCAAGAACCTGAAAGATGTCAAGGAGCAGCTATGTAACCATCTGAAGTATTGTATTCCAGGCAGAAGAAACAGCAAGAGCCAACGTAGCTTCATCTTGAATAATTTCTTCAGCTCTCCCTTATAGGCCACTAATTCCAGTTTCAGTTCTATCCATTGTTTTAGGCTGTCCATTAAGGCTTTCATATCAATTTTTATATTTTTCATTTAGAAGCTCTATTTACTTTTTAAATCTGTTCAATCATTTTATAGTCCCTTATTCCTTGCTCATACTTTAATCCCATACTTATTGTTCCAAACTATATTAAACATATTTATTATATATTTTGTGTCTGATAATTCTAATGCCTGACATTTTGAGGATTAGTTATATATTGTTGCATAGCAGGATGCAGTAACTTAAAATAAAACAGATTTGTTACCTCACAGTTTCTGAGTGTTGGGACTCTGGGCACGGCCTTGCCGAGTACTTTGCTTAGGGTCTTACAAAGCTGCAACCAAGTGGGAACCAGGGCTGTGATCTCATCTGAGACTCAATTTAGGGAAGGACCGACTTCCAAGCTCACATGGGTATTGGCAGCACTCAGTTCCTTGCAGTCTTCCAGGCTGAGGGTCTCCCTTTCCTGCTGGCTTTTTGCTAGGTACTGCCCTCAGATTCTTGCCCTGTGGCCTTCCCCAGAGGATACCTCGCTACATAGAGGCTTGCTTATTCAAAGGCCCTAAGGGAAAGCGTCTCCTCAAAAGATGTACAATATAATATTATGCACACAATCACAGAAATGACAATCCATCCCCTTTGCCATATTTTACTGATTAAGAGTCACAGGCCCCACTCATGTCAAGGAAAGGAGACTACGCGAGGATGTGGATACTGAGAAGCAGGGGTCACGGGGTCACATCCAGTCTGCCTGCCACTGGTTCTGATTCTGTTTCCTGTTACAGCTAGTGCTCAACTTAACGACCACGATTGGTTCCGACAGACTGGTCAAACACAATTTGGTATATGTTCAGTACTGTGAAATGATGTTATAAAAACCTTTGTCATATTTTATCATAATTTTCTTTCCTTATTGTTATATATCATAATTTTCTTTGTTAATTTTATGCCATTTGTATCATCTCTACACCATTTTGTTTCTTATTTTTACATTCGTCTGGTTTAAGTAAAACACTGTATTACCAGTACAACTGGTTTAATATTTTCAAAACATACAAAATTACAAAATATAGGTGCATACAAAAATACAAAACACAAGTGTAAAAAATACCATAGGAAACATTTTCCCAATTGCAAAACATATCAAAATATATAAACATGTACGAAACATTTTATTGGCCAGCACTGTCATACGCCCAGCTGGGCAACGCTTGCGCTGCCAGACACGGGGCAGTCGTGGCTAGCAATTGTGGTCGTAAAGTCGAATGGTCCTAAGTTGCATAGGTCATAAGTCGATCAATACCTGTATTTTGGCTGGTTCTCTCAAATGAGGCCTTGTTCCAACTTTGAGGTTATTTTTATGTTACCTTGCTTAAGGAAATTCTTGGAGGCATAAATAGAAGAAAGCTCCTCTAGAGAAGATATAGCTTTACTTTTACCTGTTCTCAGGAAAAAAAGAAATTGAGAACACATTGAATTAGCTTCTGGCTAAGGGTTTTTATGAACCACATGAGTGGCAAGAATTCAAATTTCAAACTAACATGAGAGCCACATTGTTTTACAAATTCTCAGGAAGGATTTCTTTTCTCTCTACTACCCAGCAACCATGTCAAAACAAGCATCTTTTCTTGCTTTGTCTTTCTGCACAGTGGCTGTTGACTGGTTTACTCTTTCACTGAGGATGCACTGCTTTGGTTTCTAAAACTGCCCACTCTGAGTGGGCCTTGGGTTTCGTCTCCTGTCCTTTCCCTTAAGAAGCCATCAAAAAGAAGTTCCTATAAGCAGGGCCTCTAGTGATGTTGTAAGTATTAAATGTATCCTATTTTGGGGTGGTGAAAGGGCAGTCATAAATTGTGAGGGGGAAAAATGCTACATTTTGGTATAACCTTTTCACATAATTTAATCAGATTTTCACTAGGAAGTTACTCACATTATGAAGTATAGGATTTATTTTGGAAACTGGAGGCACCGCAGGAAATGAAAAGCTATTCGATCTCAAAAAAAAAGTAACATGACATAATTCATTCATTCATTTTACTCAACAAGTATTTATTGAGCACCTACAAGATATCCAATCAGACAATTCTCTAGCTTTTGGTGATACATCAATGAATCTAAATGACAAAGCTCCTTGCCCATAGGGAACTTACAATCTAGTAAAGAGTTTAGTAAGCATAAAGACATTAAGCCATTTCTTGTAAAGGTGGGAAAGATGTGGTACCAAGAAGCCCAAAGGAGGCTCAGAAAAAAAGAAATATAAAACATAAAATTCTCCTACTTGGCACTTTACTTAGAATAAGATCAGACCCTTCATTTTCAAGATCAAATCTACCATCTTAAAATGCTTGCTAAGTCTGTTAATAACAGACTATGTCCTGTAAGGGGAACTCACGCTTCTAGCATCTGGATGGGGAGCACTGAAGGATGATAAGATTAAATTCTTATCTCTTCTGACAAATGGAACAAATAGAAAGCTCAGAAATAAACTCACACACATGTTGTCAATTAATTTAGGACAAAGGAGTCTAGAATATACAATGGGAAAAGAACAATCTCTTCAACATTGTTGGAAAAATTGGATAGTCACATGTAAAACAATGAAACTGAATGCTATCTTACACCATACATGAAAATTAACTTAAAATAAAGACTTAAACATGGCATGAAACCATAAAATTACTATAAGCCATAAAACCACCTAGCTATTAAGCTCTTTGACATAGATTTTGGCAATGACTTTCTGAATCTAACACCAAAAAGGAAAGCAACACAAGGGAAAATAAAAGAGTGAGACTAAATCAAACTAAAAAGTTTCTGCACAGCTAAGAAAACCATCAATAAAGTGAAAAGACAACCTACTGAATATAGGACAATATTTGCATATGACATATCTGATAATGGGCTAATATCAATATATAAAGAAATCATACACCTCAATAGCAAAAAAAAAATTTTGATTAAAAATGGTCTTTTACCAAAGACAACATTCCGATTAAGCAACAGGTACATGAAATGGTGCTCTACATTACCCATCACCAGGGGAGTGCAAATCAGACCCCAGGAGATCACCTCACACCTATCTGAATGACTGTGATCAAAGACAAGAAATAATAAGCATTGGCAAGGATGTGGGGAAAAGGGAACCCTTATACACCATTGATGAGAATAAAAATTAATGCAATCACTATGGAAAACTATTGAAAACACCCCAAGTTTTTTTCAAAGAATTAAAAATAGAACCACCAAATGATCCATCTACCCCCCTTCTGAGTACAGAAGAAAACACAAACACTAACTCAAAAAGACATATGTACCCCCCATGTACACTGCAGTATTATCTACAATATCCAAGATATGGAAACAACCTAACTGTCCATAAGTGAATGAATGGATAAGGAAACTATGGTGTGATGGTATGTCACACACACACACACACACACACACACACACACACATATCCTGGAATATTATCCAGACATAAAAAAGAATGGCATCTTATCACTTGCAACTACATGGATGAAACACCAGGGCATTATGCTAGGTGAAATAAATCAGACAGAAAAGAGAAATATATGTTTTATCTTCAATGTAAAACTCTAATAATAATTTAAAACAGAACAAAACCAAGCTTAAAGATTCAGAAAACAGATTCGTGGTTGCCATAGGCAGGAGGTTGGAGGGTGAGAGAAATAGGTAAATTGTTATTTGGGGGGCTATTTTAGTTTAAATACATTAAATAAAACAACAATAGGAGATAGAGATAGACTTACAGTGTGAATTGAAAAGTTAGAGGCCTTTTCTCTTGTGCATAGAGTTACTCTTAACACTTTGAATTTCTTGTTTAAAACTATTTCTATCTTGACTCTAAGTCTTATTCTAAATGTGTGCTACCATGCAGTTGGGAGTGGAGAGACAGTCTTCAGACCGCTTAGTCAGGAGGACCACTCGCCCAGTCCCTCGGCCAGTAGACCACTGTAGCTCTAAACCTCTGGAAGGAATGTGATGCCTTTTTCCTTGGGTTCACCTTTCCTTACTTACCTCATACCATGTTAGGGGTAAGACCTCAAAGGTTAAGTGCAAGGTGTGGAGCTGGAGGAGACAGACAAGAAGAACAGTGGCATTGTTTTAGGCCTTTTTTCAGAAAGACATGGGGTGCTGGAAGTTCATGCACAATCCAGTCCAATTTAAGGACCAGTGGATTGGAGCCAAAATTTATACGTACTAACAAAAGGAGTTACTACATCAAAGTAGCTCATCTGCAAGTTTCCCCATGATCTTGCCCCTGCGGTGGGGGACTTCTCAAGAATTCAGCAGGACAGATTCCAGGCCAACTCAGCCTTCTCCATGCTGAAGTTAAATTTAATGAGGTCCAATCCGCGGCCCTCTGCTCAAAATGGTGTGGAGAGGTATATCCACCTGCGCTCATTTTCTTTTGTTGCTATAACAAATGACCACAAACATGGTGTCTTACAACAAACAAAAACATATTCCCTTACAGTTCTGCATCTCAGCATCAAAAAGCCAAGGCCCTGGCAGGCTGCATTCTTTCCTAGAGACAGGAAAGGAAACGCCATTTCTTGCTTGTTGACAAAATTCAGTTCCTTGCAGTTGTAAAACTTGGTCTTCATTTCCTGCTGGTTTTAAACAAATGGCCTTTCCCAATTTCTAAAGGCCACCATGTTCCTTAGCTCATGGCCACTTTCCTCTACCTGCAAAGCCAGCAAGAGCAGGTTGAGTGCCTCTCACACTAGATAACTGTCCTCCTCTTCTTTCCATCTCATCTCTCAGACCCAGCAAGGAAAGGTGTTACACTCTTAAGGATTTCATGTAATTAGACCGGGTCCACCTAGATACCCCAGTAAAATCTCCTATCTCAAAGTCTTTATTCCTGACCACATCTTCAAAGTCTCTTTTGTCGTTGTTATTGAATAAATGTCTGTGTACCCCTAAAATTCATATGTTGAAATTCTAACCTCCCAATGTGATGATATTAACAAGTGAGGCCTGTTGAGAGGTAATGAGATCATGCAAGCACTACCCTCATCAATGGAATTAATGCCCTTAAAATAGATGCCCCAGAAAGCTCTGTCTCACCCTCTGCACTATGTAAGGATATAAGAAAGTGGTAATCTGCAACCTGGAATAGGGTCCTTTCCAGACCTGACCATGCTGGCACCCTGATCTCAGAGTTACAGCCCCCAGACCTGTTAGAAATAAATTTCTGTTATTTATAAGCCCCACCCAGTCTATGCTATTCTACTAAAGCAGCCCAAACTGACTAAGATAGCCATATAAGGCAACATATTCACAGGTTCTGAGTATGAGGATATAGACATCTTTGGGGAGCCATTATTCTGCATACCACACAGGCCCAGGACTTGGTTCCATGATAGTCCTTAAGCAAAAAGGTTATATTGGCTACAAACAGAGGCTGGGTTGGGAAGAAGTTTTACTAATGGTTTCTTTTTGTCATGCATAGTACAATATGGGAAGCTTCAAATAATTGCTATAAAGTACTATTATAAAAAAGCAATTCTAGAAAGTTTCAAAGAAGGAAATAAACTGCCTAAAGTAACTAAAATAGAACTTTTTATTGGAATACTCTTATTTTGGGCAGAACTAACAATAACTTTGTAAGCTATGTACTACTTAGTTCCCACTGCATATCATTAAAATGCTTTTATGAAACAAAAATAATCCAAATCTATAATATCACACCATGTTACAATATGGAAATATTATTTGTTTCCATAAAAATTTTAATAATGATAATATATTTGTTTTGTTTCTTTCTCTAGGTGTATGCTTGCGATACTTTATCATGTCAGGATAATTGTCTTTTCTTGTGATACAGATGTTTCCTATTCGTTTAACTTGAAATGAAAAATCTAAAACTGTTCTTCTTTATTTCAGAGGACATTATTTATACACATTAGAAGATTAATTTCTTTTTCAGAATTAGTCATTTTAGTCTTTTTATGAGAGTTGTTTTATAGAAAATAAAATTGATTATAATCTCTGACTATTAAAGTTTTCCCCAAATGTTAACACAAAATATTTCTGCAAATTTTGGTGCTAAGCTAAGTCAATATAGTAATTGGGCTATTTATGTGTGCATTTTGTGTTATGAATAAATCCATGAGTCCTAACTTACCATAAAATCCTTATTCAGTTATCTGCTAAAGTTTATCTGAGGGGAAAAAAATGTATTCCACATATAGTTTGGGCTAACCTTTAGTCAATGCCCTTGGGATCTTTTTATAGCCATGAAATCCATTCAGAATGCGTCCTAGAAACAACACCTTTGATAGAAAGGCAGAATAGTTAATTAGATTATATTTTTCTGTCTATTTGGCCAATGAGTGCAACTCACATAGTAAATTATTCATTATCCAAATGAGTATAAGGTATTTTAATATACCGAAATATGGCTAATACAACATGTAGATTTACTGTAATCAAAAACCTTTAGGGCTCTGGCTGGTTGGCTCAGTGGTAGAGCATCAGCATAGCATGTAGAAGTCCTGGGACCTCTGCTTCTCCACCCTTCCCTCTCTCCTTTCTCTCTGTCTCTCTCTTCCCTTCTTGCAGCCAAGGCTCCATTGGAGCAAAGTTGGCCCGAGCACTGAGGATGGCTCCATGGCCTCCACCTCAGGTGCTAGAATGGCCCCGGTTGCAACAGAGCCACATCCCAGATGGGCAGAGCATTGCCCCTGAGGGAGTCTGTCTCTCTGCCTCTCCGCTTCTCACTTAAGAAAAACATACAAAAAAAAAAAGAAAAACCTTTAGGAACCAAATTTAATCATCATTAATGACATTGATAATCCCAGAAATTAATACAAATACAAAGGAAACCAATAGTTTTTTGTTGTCACACCTAGGAAAGGTGACCAGACACACACACAAAGTCGACTGGGTATTTGTAATGTTTAAGAGAAAGCGAAGCAACTTTGTAGAAAAGCGAGAATGAGAGCTACTGTTGTTCACTTGCTCTGTTCGTGAGAGTGCTAAGTGCTTTGTATACATTATTAATACATTCCCTACAACTCCTGTTATTTACGTCATGAAACCATTTTGGAGATAAGGAAACAGGCTCAGGGGCAACATTTTTTATTTCTTTTGTGTGTGAGAGCAGGGGAAGAGGCAGACAGGAAGCAAAAGAGATGAGAAGCATCAACTCATAGTTTTGGCACTTTCAGTTGTTCACTGATTGCTTCTCATACATGCCTTGAGCTGGAGCTCCAGCAGAGCCAGCAACCTTGGGCTCAAGCCAGTGAGCTTGGGGTCATATCTATGATCTCACGCTCAAGCCAGATGAGCCCACACTAAGGCCGGAGACCTTGGGGTTTTGAACCTGGGTTCTCAGCATTCCCAGAATCAATTATCAATGCTCTATCCACTACGTCATCACCTGGTCATTAGGTCAAATAACAAATAAGTGTAAAAGTTAAGATTTTTGAAACTGAGTCTGAGTTCAAAGTTCATGCTTTTTCTAAGGTTCACTAAAAATTTTAGCTGACAGTTGAAAACACTGTTTTTCTTTAATGTCTGGGGGAAAGATACTTTTATTTTCTGTACTTTTAGAACACATAATTTTTCCATGTCATGTCACTGAACACATAGACAAAAACATTTACATGTCAGATAATAAACAGCTTACCTATGCTTTCTTATTAACAGATCGCCAGTACAACAGTAAGAGGAAGCCCAGAGCCAGCTTGGGAGCCAAAAGCAATAGAAGGAGAATAAAAGGAAAAATATACAGCACCCAAATCCATTGGACTCTGGCTTCCACATACGCCTTCAGCAGACTCAACAGAGAGAATGCCAATACTAAAATTATCCAGATAAAATAAAAATATGTTTCTGTTCAATATAATCATTAAGTTTTCCATGTGTTTCATATACAATACAATTTTAGAGAAAAAACTGACTCATGTCACCAAATTGTATCCCCTTATAAATGATATTAAAATACATACTGGTTCACTATATACTGATCCATCTGTAAACTTGAAACAAAATGATGGTAAATCACAACTATAAGTGCACATGATTTCCATATAATTCACAGAACTTCCGGTAACTATCATACAATGATGTCTTCTATTGAATTTATACAATTTTATAAGCTAGAAGTCTCATTTATGTTGTCTATATTTTCCCATCATCGATATCAGTTTTACTATTTTAACTAACAATATTCAGCACCATAGTTGAATGCTACATATAATATTATTTTAAATAGCTGTTTTTGCTATATTTTAATACTATGCCTAAAAGCACTCCCTCAAGATTAGCAAATCATGCAGCCTTGTTTTTCCTCCAAGGATTTGAGTTCCCAAATCCAATCATGGTACAAACATTTTCTGCAAGTTATTTTCATAATGAGTACAAGCTTTGCATGAAATCATAATGGAATACAAAACATACATATTTTACTAAGAAAGCCTCATTAAAGTGATACACCTCACTTCCAACCACACAGCAGTCAAAATATCAACAATATTTATATTGTGAGTAAACAGAAATAGGAATTTCTGAATTAAAAAATCAAATACCCAGAAATCTTTTCCAAACTAAAGTTCTATGAGCAACCACTGATCATAATGTAAAAGGCTCTTCTTTTCTACCTAGTCTTACCAATGAAAATACCATGACGACATTGAAAAATGGTGAAGTTGAAAATTCTGAACCACCTGGCCAGTTAGCTCAGTGGTAGAGCATCGGCCCATATGTGGATGTCCCTAGTGGATTCCCGGCCAGGGAACACAGGAAAAGCACCCATCTGCTATTCCATTCCTCCCCTTCTCACCTCTCTCTCTCTCTCTCTCTCTCTCCTCCTGCAGCCAGAGCTCGATTGGAGCGAGTTGGCTTTGGGCGCTGAAGATGACTCCATGGCCTCCGCCTCAGGTGCTAAAAAAACTGGCTCAGGTTGCAACAAAGCAAGGGCCCCAGATGGGCAAAGCATTCCCTCCTAATAGGCTTGCTGGGCGGATCCCAGTCAAGGCACAGCAGGAGTCTGTCTCTGCCTCCCCTCTTCTCACTAAATTTAAAAAAAAAGAAAGAAAACTCCAATCCTATCCAGACTTGCAAAAATAGTATTCAGACTGAAAACTGTACCATACTATCTGGATAAAGGCCTAGAGGTTCATATATTACAAAACTTTTTTTGTTTGTTTTATTCTTAGTTGGCCTCTATCATCCAAAAGAGTTTAGTGCCCTTATTTAAAATATATATATAAAGGCCCCAGAAAGCTCTGTCCTATCAGGTGTGGTCAACTGTTAAAATCATACAGCATGACTAAGCAAGAAGCATTATTTATGCTGATTAAAAAAAATCTCTTTCAATCTCTCTCTCTCTCTTTCTTTCTCCTCCCCACCTCCATGTATGTATGTGTGTGTGTGTGTGTGTGTGTGTGTGTGTGTGTGTGTGTGCGCGTGTGCATGAGTTATGACTGATAGGGATGAAACTAGAACTCTGAGTTCTGCATGTATGAGATTTCATCTCAAATATAATTTGTACCAGTGCTCAGCCTTTCATCCACAAAATGATTTATTTTAAAAAGTCGTTATATGTCATTAACAAACACACCAAAATCCTCCAGAACCACACCCCTTTATAAAACAGCTGGTTGCAATTATTAATGTCAGTGTAATCTAAGGAACGCCAATGTATGTAAAAAGTCTTGAGGAAAATCCTGTCATTTCTTTTTTTTTTTTTTGTATTTTCTGAAGTTGGAAACCGGGAGGCAGTCAGACAGACTCCCGCATGTGCCCAACCTGGATCCACCCGGCATGCCCACCAGGGGGTGATGCTCCACCCATCTGGGGCGTTGCTCTGTTGCAACCAGAGCCATTCTAGCGCCTGAGGCAAAGGCCATGGAGCCATCCTCAGCGACCAGGCCAACTTTGCTCCAGTGGAGCCTTGGCTGCGGGACGGGAAGAGAGAGACAAAGAGGAAGGAGAGGGGGAGGGTTGGAGAAGTACATGGGTGCTTCTCCTATGTGCCCTGGCCAGGAATCGAACCCAGGACTCCTGCACACCAGGCCGACGCTCTACCACTGAGCCAACCGGCCAGGGCCAAATCCTATCATTTCTATCTGACTAGGAACAGTAATTTTGTAGAGAAAGGATACTGCAAATTATAACTGCAAAGTAAAAACAGGAGAATTCCCCATACAAATAAAAGCTGATAACCCTTTCTTTTCCTAAAATATCCAAAAATTTTAAAATGATAGAGCATCAGACAAAACATTACTCTCCTTAGAATATCACAAGGTACTTCCAAGAAATATTCAGGTTTCTTCTAAGTATCTAGGTATCATTGAAAAGTCAAATAAAACATCACACTTCTCAATTAGATTTGCATTTTAATGGTAAAAATTGACTCATTTCAACTGGACTAGGTGTCTCTTTTCTACTATCCTTATCATAAATTTTGGTTTTACTTTTTGATTTGTTTAGGTTCTTCTGAATAGAAAGGAAGATAAGTATCAGATCTTCAATTCTACAAGCTCTATTCCACAGTGGCTCAATTCTATACCCACTGGACAATAATTCCTTTTTTCTTGGCTTCCAGAAAAATAGAAATAATATGGCTTATTTATCCCCCTCACTTTGAAACTACAAACAACTCAAGCAGATCTCTGTGCAAATTTTTATTCAATTTTTTTAAGTGAGAGGTAGGAAGATAGAGAGACAGACTCCCATATGTACCCCAACAGGATCCACTCAGCAACCCTCATACTCAATCAACTGAGCTATCCTCAGCACCTGAGGCTGATGCTCGGACCAATCAAGATATTCTGAGCACCAGAGCTGGCACTCAGACCAATTGAGCCACTCATTGCAGGAGGGGAAGAGGGAGAGAAGCAAGAGAGAGAGGGGGAGAGAAGCAGATGGTTACTTCTCTTGTGCGCCCTGACTGGGAATCAAACCTAGAAAGTCCATATGCCGGGCTGACACTATATCCACTGAGCCAACTGGTCAGAGCCTTAATTTCAATTTTAATACAGGAAACATTGTGATAAACAATTGTGATGTCCTTGTAAATAGCAATTGAAAGGAAGAAACTATAAGCCGTAAAAGTGAAGCTTCATAAAATTTTAAATTACAAATACCCCAACAAGAGCTGACTTGTTCTTTCAGTGGCCTCTATTTAATCCCAGTGGCACGTCAGCAGTCACTTGTGTGAATCCACACATAGGCATTTTGGCACTAACAAAGTTGCAGGAGGAAGCAGTAGGAGAAAGAGATGAGATGGAATTCTCTTTTCAAAGCCTACCTCTGCTCGCTTTTGAAAAGCTGAATAATATCAAAGCTAAGCTATTTCCTCTGCTGGTACCCTAAGAGCAATTATCCCATCTTCCACCTGCCTCCTTGGAATAAGTCTTACAATAGGTAAGCAAGGGGCTCATATATCATGTCAGTCAAATCATCAGATGGGCTCATTTTCTGTAAGAATACAGAAATGGAAAAATTCAGACTTCAAATATTATTCAAAAAATTCAATTTAGAGGATTTCTCCTTCAGCAAGCCAAATATTATCTTTTACTTTACAAAGAGGATTTCAGATGTTTTGTACCACTCATTGTTAAGAGCCACCAGGAAATGTGAACCTGCAGGCTGCATATTGCATCCATCAGAAATATTGATACTCATAGGTAATCATTTGAAAATAGAAATGATGAATTCCTACCAAGTAAAGTCATAAGTGTTCCCAACATCAGTGCCCACACTAATACACAGATACTACTCAGAAACTGTGAGAGCCTGAATGTCACCAATTATCTCCATCTTTGAAAGTTTTCTTGTGTAGAGAAATCACAAAGTATGTACTCCCTAGAAATGAACAAACCAGTTTGAAAACTTCAATCACAAAATAAGTAGAGTGATTTTATATCACAGTTTTCACAGAAAGGATTAGCTTACATTATTGGAAGCCCATCATTAAATGGACTCTGGGCTCCACACTGGCCACCTGCTCTCCAGTCTGACTGCTTTTCATATTGCTCTATGACAGCCTGTTACTCTTTGTAGTATAACTATGACCTAAAAAAATCGCTAGTTGCACAGGGGCAGAAAATAACACAAGTTTCTTTAAAGGTTTGTTTTATTTTCTAGAAATCACTCATCTGGAGTTCTTATTATGAGTCCAAGGGGACAGGGATAGTAACAAATTCTTTACACTATACACACATAACACCAAAATTAAGAGCATGCTGAACTACACCTTCCTGGGTTTTATAGTAGCCACTTCCAGTAACTACATGCCTTAAGAGTTCACCCAAAATGTGTTTTAATAGCATGAACAACTTCCAAAGGAAAACAAACAATAGACAAGAAATGCCTTAAACAATTTAACGACACCAGCTAACATGCTGAGCTGTTTCTAAGTGAAAGGAGAACGTGTAAACATACACACGCTGTGTTCAACTGTTTGTTTCTTATACTTGAAAAAAACCAAATAACATATCACTTCTCAGGACCCGATTGCCAACCTTGGATGTTTGGGGGTTTTTTAATTGAATTTATTGGTGTGACATTGGTTCACAAAACCAGGCAGATCTCAAGTGTACAATTCAACAAAATACCGTCTGCACACTGTATCATGTGCCCATCACCCAAAGCAAAGTCTCTTTCTGTCCCTATTTATCCTACTTTGCCCACCTCCACCAACACCCTATCCCCCTTTCACATATATACCCGTGTGTGTGTGTGTGTGTGTGTGTGTGTGTGTGTGTGTGTGTGTGTGTGTAGGAATTTCTGCCTGACCCCTTCACCCTTCTTTCATCTAGCCCCTCAGTATTCCCCTGCCCTATGACAGCTGACAGTCTGTGTCCATGTATCCATGCTATGTTTTGTTCATAAGTTTATTTTGTTCATTAGATTCCACATATAAATGGGATATGATATTTGTCTTCTCTGACTGTCTTATTTCATTTAGTATCATAATCTCCAGATCAACCCATGCTCTCGCAAAAGGTAAGATTTCCTTCTTTTTTACAGCTGAACAGTATAGTATTCCACTGTGTAAATGTATCACAGCTTTTTTATCCACTCATCTGCTGACAGGCACTTAGGGTGTTTCCAGATCTTGGCTATAGTAAACAATGCTGCAGGGAACATAGAGGTGCATTTATACTTTTGAATTAGTGTTTTGGTTTTCTTCAGAAATATTCCCAGAAGTTCCATTTTAATTTTTTTAGAGAATTCCAAACTGTTTTCCATATTAAGCAAATTTCTGGGGAAAACTCCTTACTGTTTTTCGTATTGGCTGCACTAATTTACATTCCTGCCAACAGTGTACAAGGGTTCCCTTTTCTCCACATCCTCACCAACACTGTTGTTTATTGATGTATTGATGACAGCCATTCTGACAGGCATGAGATGATATCTCATGTTGTTTTAATTTGCATCTCTCTGATAATTAGTGATGTGAGTATCTTTTCATGTTTATTGGCCATCTGTATGTCCTCTTTGGAGAAGTATCTATTCAGGCCCTTTGCTCATTTTTTAATTGGATTATTTGTCTTGGTGTTGAGTTGTATAAATTCTTTTTTTATTTTGGAAATTAACCCCTTATCCAAAA
Source organism: Saccopteryx leptura (assembly GCF_036850995.1). Taxonomy (NCBI): domain Eukaryota; kingdom Metazoa; phylum Chordata; class Mammalia; order Chiroptera; family Emballonuridae; genus Saccopteryx; species Saccopteryx leptura. The sequence continues at coordinate 173,047,922 of NC_089504.1, read as the reverse complement.
TAATGTTGGAAAATATGTTCTCCCATTCAGTGGGTTCCCTTTTCATTTTGTTGATGGTTTCTTTTGCTGTGCAAAAGCTTTTTAGTTTGATGTAGTCCCATTTGTTTATCTTTTCCTTTGTTTCCCTTGCCTGAGGAGATAGATCAGCAAAAATATTGCAAAAAAAAAAATGTCTGAAATTTTGCCACCTATGCTTTCTTCTAGGATTTTTATGGTATCATGACTTATATTTAAGTCTTTAATCCATATTGATTTTATTGTTGTATGTGGTATAAATTGGTGATCTAGATTATTTTGTTGTTTTGAGGGCGGAGGAGGGGTTTGTGTGTAGCTGTTCAATTTTCCCAACATCACTTACTGAAGAGACTGTCTTGACTCCATTGCATGTTCCTGCCTCCTTTGTCAAATATTAATTGACCATAAAAGCATGGGTTTGTTTCTTTGCTTTCTATTCCATTCCATTGATCTATATATCTGTTCTGGTGCCAATATCATGCTGTTTTGATTACTGTAGTCTTATAGTATAACTTGTTAGCAGGTAGTGTGATATCACCAACTTTGTCCTTCTCAAGATTGCTGAGGCTATTTGGGGTCTTTTATGGTTCCATATAAATGTTTGGAATATTTGTTCTAGATCTGTGAGATACACGTTGATATTTTAATAGGAATAGCATTGAATATGTAGATTGCTTTGGGTAGTATAGACATTTTAATGATGTTAACTTTTCCTATCCATGAACATGACATGTTCTTTCACTTATTTGTATCTTTCTCAGTTTCTTTCTTCAGTATCTTATAATTTTCTGAGTACACATCTTTTACCATCTTGATTAAATTTATTTCTAGGTATCTTAATTTTTTGTTGTTGTTGTAGTAATAAATGGGATTGTTTTCTTAGTTTTCCTTTTTGATAGTTCAAAATTGGTATATAAAAATACCACCAATTTCTGAATATTAATCTTGCATCCTATTACTTTGACAAATTCATTTATTAGATCCAGTAGTTCTTTGGTGGAGTCTTTAGTTATCTATGTACCACATTATGTCATATGATGATAATAACAATTTTACTTTCTCCTTTCCAATCTGGATGCCTTTATTTCTTCTTCTTGTCTGATTATTGTGGTATAAATTGGTGGAAGTCCTAGACTTCCAGTACTATCTTAAATAAGAGTGGTGAAAGCAAACATCTCTGTCTAGTTCCTGATCTTAAGAAAAACGGTTTCAGTTTTTGCCCATTGAGTATGATGTTGGCTGTGGGTTTGTCATATATGGCCTTATTATGGTGAGGTATTATATTGAGGTATGTTTCTTTTGTGATATCAGCTGACAGCCTTATGGGAGCTTCCTTGTAGGTAACTGTGTATCCCCTGCTGCTTTTGAGATTCTATCTTTGTGTTTAATCTTTGCAATTTTAATTATAACATGTCCTGGTGTTGGCCTCTTTGGGTTCATCTTGATTGGGAATCTCTGTGCTTCCTGAACTTGTGTGACTATTTCCTTCACCAAGTTACAGAAGTTTTCAGCCATTATTTCTTCAAACAGATTCTCTATCCATTGCTCACTCTCTTCTGTTGATGTGATGTGGATGTTGTCATGTATTGATGTTGTCCGGAAGGTCCCTTAGACTTTCTTCATTTTTAAAAATTCTCTTTTATTTCTGATGCTGTGCTTGGGTACTTAGAGTTATCCTCTAAATCACTGATTCTATCCTCTGCTATATCTAACCTGCAGTTGATTCCTTCCAGTGTATTCATTTCAGATATTATATTCTTCATTTCTGACTGGTTCTTTTTATGGTTTCTATGTTCTTTTTAGTGCTTACTATCTTTTTGTTTAAGTTCTCACTGAAATTGTCCATTCTTCCCCTAAGGTCCTTGAGCATCCTTGTAACTGTTGTTTTAAACTCCACATCTAGTATTTTGGTTGTTTCCACTTAATTTAATTCTTTTTCTAAGGATTTCTGTTATTCTGTCATTTGAGGAATATTTCTTTTCTCCTCATTTTGTTCTGTACATTAGGTACATCTGATATTACTCTTAAAATTATTTGGATGGCTTTATAGTGTGGGTGATTTGTTGGACAAAGTGGTACAATCTTCCAGATCAGCTGACTCAGTGCTCTGGGAATGTTTCTTATGTGTATATGCACACACTTGTTGTAGTTAAGTCCTGATGCTGTTTGCCCTTTCATAAGTGGAGTTAACCCTCCAGTCAGTCTGACTATAAGGATAAACCTCAATAACCATGTAGACTATAAGGATAAACCTCAATAACCATGTAGGAGTTACTATTTTAGGGGCTGCCTCCAAGGCTGAGTTGTTCCCAGCAAGATCTGGTGCCTATTGGCATCCCCCTTTGGATGTGCCACTTCTGTGGTTAGTTGGGTCCAGCTCTTGTATGGACATAAGTTCATCGCTGGTTGTGTTGATTCTGGGTACACTTGGGTGAGGTTCAAGTACAGGTAAATATCACACATTGTGTGTAACCAGCCTTGGGCTACCTGACTGGAGCTACCTTGCTTTTCACTGTTTGTGGGTGCATCTAACAGGGCTGGGTATGTGTGAGAGGGGCCAATCTGTATAAAATGGTCAGATTCCTCTAGCTTATAGCTGGCGAAGATTCATAAAAGGTCCAAGACTCCCTGAGGTCCTCCTACACCAGTCAGCTACTCTGCCTCCCCCTGAGTTTGCCTGGTCATCCTCCAGAGCTTTCCAAAAAAAGGACTCTAGGGTGCGCCCAGGCTGGACCTAACCCACAGACCCTTCTACAAGTCACAAGTTTATTAGAGCAGGCTGTAATGAATCTGGAGGAAAGGGCTCTTGGGTCTCCTACTTGGAGGCTATGTGGTCAGGCATTCAACAAGGGGAAAGTGACCTCAACCCTAGAATCATACCACTGAGTCTCTGCCACAGTCTCCAATCTACCTCTCCCAGGAGAAACATGACACAGGTTCAGGTTGGGTGGAGCCAGCTGTCCCTTCTGTAGGGGCAAGGTCAGCAGGATAGAAGAAGACAGATCAAAAGAGTCTCCCATGTGGGTTGTGCTGACCAAAGCTGCAGGAGGAGTCCAAGCACTTTATTCTGGTCCCAGACAATAGCCTCTGAGGGAGACACACCATGAATGTTAGCTCCAAGCAGCTCTCCCTCCCCCTCTTAGAGCTGAGCTCAGCAGGGCAGGGCCACCAGGACTTGGGAGGGCAGATCCAAACTGTCTCTCACTGGGAGTGGTGCCAGCAAGCCTGTAGGAAGGGGCCAGGCGCTTCTTCCCTTTTCCTGGCAAAAGCCTGCAACATGCACAAAAGGTGAAGGTCGCAACTATGAGCAGCTCTCAGATCACCCTGCAGGACTGAGCTCAGCAGGAATGGGTCCCCAACTGCTGAAAGGCAGGCCAAATATGTCTCCCACTGGGGGAACAGTACAGGTGGAGCTCACAGGGAAGATAAGAGTGACCCTCCAACCCCATGATGTAGCCACACAATCCAGGTCTCACTCATCTGATTCCTGGACAAAAGCATCCTGGGGAGAAACATCACAAAGTCCCAGCTCTGCACGGCACTCTGCTCCCCTCAGGGACTGAACTCATCAGGGTAGGGCCACAGGGAGTGGAAGAGCAGCCAAGTGATTTGACAGGTGAGGGGGAAGTGCGCTGGTTATGCACTCAAGGTGGAAAAGAATGGTCCCCTTTCCAAATCTACACAGTTCAATCACTGTCTGAGTTTGCTCCAAGAGCTTCTTCATAAAAAGAGCACCTCAAAGGTCCCTCCTAGGTGCAGCCAGCAGACTCTTTTGCAGGACCCAGGCATGGCAGAGTGGTGTCACAAGGCTGGTGCTGTAACAATAGGAGTGCTCAACCCTGGGAAGGTGATGCTGGGTCTCTAGCAGACTCTCTTCTCTCCCAAGCAGACTAGATCCCCACTGAATTTCACCCTTCAGATGCTATGTGGGCTCATCTTCCCATCTCTGTTGCTCTTGATTGGGGACCACTGTATGGGGTTGAGACCCCACCACACTCCTGCACAGGGAGAGAGTTTTGCAGCCAAGATATCCCTTTGACTTCTCAGCCACCATAGATGGGTGTGGGGGCCAGCACTTTCTGTATCACCTCCCTTCTTACCAGTCTCTATGTGGGCTCTTCTGTAAATCCTTGGTTATACTATTTCAGTTCAGCTAAACTGCAGTTGGTTATTCAGGTCGATTGCTTTATAATTTAGCTGTAAGTCTGGCTTGACACCAGGAGCATGAAAGTGTATCTTCTACCCATTCTGCAGGCATCTGGGAATCCCCTGGATGTTTGAGCTCTAGTTCCTCCACACGTCCAGAACAACACAACAGTGAACACGGACATGGCTTCAGCTTCCATGTGCATGTCCATTGCATTCCTCATTAACTTTGAAAACATTCACTATCACATTTAAAAAACATTCATCTGTATTAAGAATCATGCTTATTATAGCACATATGTAGAGTTCTTTCTAATATTTATAGTGTTGCAAGGTGGCCTTACTTCTTAAAAACATTTACACGCTTGCTGGTATTAGGAGTGATATTAATTTTTCCATCCATGCATTCTTTCACGTGCCATCAGAGAGAAGCTCCAAGCAAGAAACTAGAGGGAATTCCAAAGGCAAAAAAGTCAGTTTCATTTTAAGATATTATTGTTCTTGTGCTGCTTTATTTTTAGAATATTATGGGAAAATTTGAGTTTAAAAGGTGTATTAAATAATATATAAGAATTAGTAATGGACAGCAGAGAGTTTCTTAATCTCTTTCAAACACTGACAGAACTGGTTCCTTTTTTGAGCAAACCTCAAAGGATATAATTCTTTCCATAAAGGTGTGTGTGTGTGTGTGTGTGTGTGTGTGTGTGTGTGTGTGTGTGTGTGTATGTGTGTATGTGTGTGTGTGTGTGAGAGAGAGAGAGAGAGAGAGAGAGAGAGAGAGAGAGGAGGAGGAGAAAAATGAGGCAGGGGGAGACAGAACAAAACAGAAAGAATATGCTACAAAACTCACCAAATACCTATTTTAAAGTAGGCTTTAAAATATGCCAACCAAGAGCATTAACCATAAAAGCAAATATACTCAACAATCTGATATTTCACCTAATTTAACTAAAATTCAGACTGTTGGTGGCACCCCTCTGGCTAGGGAATTTATATGGCCTTCTAACTGATGGAGAAGGCACAGCTCCATTCTCTTGCCTCTGTGAGTAGTTAGGGCTCTACCTACCTGTAGTGGTTAGGGCTACACTAGTAGTAACCAATGAGTTAAGGGTGACCTGAACTCATATTCAGAAATTATTTGTAGTTCAAAAGAAATACCAAAAAAAAATCCCCTTATTATCATGGACTCTGACTACCTGACCCAGAGCTTAAATAACCATGAATATCATTTTAGTGCATCATGAGGCGTCAGTATACCCTTTAGTGGGTTTTTTGCAGGGATCAGTGTATAATTTATTAGTCTCATCAACCTTCTCTTGGTTATAAAACATGAATGTTTCAGCTATACCAAATTTCAAATAGAGTGAACAAATATGAACATATGAAACAAACAGACAAAACCTACCATTAGTTAGTGTCTTTATACAATTAATTGAAGTTAAGTCTGATTGAAGATACACACTGCAAAAAATTATACTCAAGTAAAAAGCAAAAGACAATAGTCTTTCAATAAATGTGCATTAAATCTGTTGTAGACAGGCACTATTCTAAGTCCTGTGATGAAGAAAACTTGTCAAGCCCCTCTCATGAAGCGTAAAGCCTAACAGGTCAGGGGGTGAGAAATGCTATCGAAGGACTAAAAGTAGCAATGTGAAGGAAAGCAACAGGAAAGTCCTTTCTTTCTTTTTTTTTTAAAGACTTTATTTATTCAATTCTTTTTTCAGAGAGGAGAAAAAGAGAGGGGGGGGGAGAGAGAGAGAGAGAGAGAGAGAGAGAGAGAGAGAGAGAGAGGAGCAGGAAGCATCAACTCCCATATGTGCCTTGACTGGGCGAGCCCAGGGTTTCAAACCAGCGATCTCAGTGTTCCAGGTTGACGCTTTAACCCACTGCGCCACCACAGGTCAGGCAGGAAAGTCCTTTCTAAGAAGGTGGCATTTAGGCTGCCAAGAGAATGTCAGGAAGGAAACAATCTTATGAAGATAAAGATGAAGAGCTCTCTAGCCAGAGGGAACACTAGATGCACAGGCTTTAAGTTCATATAAGCTGGGCGTGTGGCTAGAGCAAAGTGAGTTACGGTGAGAACAGGAACACAAAATAAGCTCAGAGATGTCTGCAAGTCAAGTAGCACTTTGTAAGCCCCAATAAGGACAGTGGATTTTGTCCCATGCTACATGAGGAACTTTGAGAGGGAGTGACATGATTTCATTATATTTTCAAAATATTACTCTAGATATTACATAGAGGATAAGTCATTGAGTAGCAGCAATCCAAGGAGATATTCAAGCAAGAATTCCAAAGAGATATCATGGTGACTTAGACTAGGATATTAGGAGAAAGAGAAAAGACAGATATGGAATAGGTTTTGAATGTGGGGTTAATCATAACTGGCTGATAGAAATAACGTGGAGATCAAGGATAATAGCGCTAGTACTAAAATGGGGAAGATTAGAAGAAGTAACTGTGGGTGTGGGTTAACAGAGTTTTATTTTGGCCATGTTGTATGGCCAGTATTCACTCCTTTGCCCCAAAATCTCAGCAAACTCACCAGCGGCTTAGCAGGCACTCCCCACAGTTCCAGCAGTCACTCGGCGGTGCAAGCCCAGCTCCCGGGCTATCCATCCATCCTTCCACTGCAGCCGCCACCATTTACCTTATGAAGCCTGTGGACTGCAGCTCCAGCTCCAGCTCCAGCTCCAGCTCCAGCTCCAGCTCCAGCTCCAGCTCCAGCCTCAGCCCGGGCCTCCTGCTGCTGCTGGCTCTCCACAATCTCCACGGAAATCTGCACCTCACACACCTGTGGTTCCTTCTCCAGCAGCTGCTCCTTTTCCAGGTGAAAACTCTCCAACCTGCTGGTCTTCTTTCTCCAGCACTTCCTACAGCTCCAGGGTCAGTATCTCTTTCTCCCACGCTTGCTCCAGCTCCTTCCGCAGCTCGGTTTGCGGGTTCTGGGCAGCCTCTTCCACAGAGCTCTGTTTCCTCACACATGGCTGTAAACACCAGCCAGCCTACAGTCCCCAAAAGGACAGTCAGGGGGAACCACAACAGCAGCCAGTCCTCTATTTCACCACTCAAGGGTGGTGGAGGCTCCACACCGATCTGATCCGAATCATGCCACAGACTATGCCAAATGTAAAGCCAGTGGTCACAGCCACTATCACAGATGCCTGGCTCTTGTAGGTTTGCATTTGATCCGGAAAAATGGTAATGAAATTTTAGAGCCAAAAACTGGTGGTCCATTTTCCTTTAATCCTAGGTCATACCCAGTGGGTGAGAAAATACACACAATGGGAAACACTTCCCTTTCCATTCAGGGCTCCCAAAGCCACCGACTCATCCAAGTTTTTCTAGAATCAAAGGCTCCCACCTCTTTGCCTCCATTTTGGCTGCCTCCTCTCCCCCACATGGCCTCTCTCTCTCCCCTGGAACAACGTGATCTCCCTGCCCTGCTACCCCACAGGCTCTTCCTCTCTATAAGAACGTGGTCACTCTCTCTCCTCTGGAACAACGTGATCTCTCTCTCCAAAATGGTCTCCTAGCTCCTCCTTTTAAAACTTTTTGGTGGGACAACCGCCTCTTCCAGTACACATTAGCATAACTAATTCCCTTCCCAAGCAAGAAAGGCAATCAGCTGCCCAACGTTGGCAGTGGCCATCTTTAATGAGGTGAGCATAAATTAACTTATCTGCCCAACACTATGTTTTGTTTAAGATGCCTAGGCACACCAGTTCTTGATGTTTTATTAAGCAGTATAATTCACTACCCTCTTGTTTATGAAAATTAAAGGAAAGTGAGACTAAACTTCTTTAATTACATTTTAGCCAACATTTTATCACACTTGTTCTCTAAGCATCCTGGCTGAGACAAAGTTGCATCTCTGGAGAGGGATGGGTAAACTGAAAGGTAACATTATACACTTAATGTTAAAAATGATCTACTCTCCAGATGAAAATACTGACTGAGCAAAACAGATCTACCAATGTAAAAAGAACAAATTCCCCAAATCAGCCAACCAAGCTGACTTTCATCCTAGCACAGGTCATTTATGTGTGATGAAACTGTTTAGTTTCAAAGAGAAATCAGTGTGGAGAATATAGTTCTTGGGTGTTCTTGTTCCCATCTGAAGCCACTGAGTCCTTTACAATCTCTCCCACCAGAACAGCACAGAGCACAAGGCAAGTGCTAAAATAACTAAGCCAAGAAATTGCTTTTGATACCAGGAAGTGCCACATCCCAACTGTGGTATTATGGGAAACAAAGACAAGCAATGTAGATTGGTGGACAGAATAAAAAAAAATAGAGACTGAAATCTGAGCAACAACAACCACAAAATACTACCAAGACCTTAGCCTAAACACTCCTGACTGCCGATTTCACCATTACTCTAGTCTTGTCCCTTATATGTACCAGACGTTTTTCAAAGTTACTCTTCTTCCATTTACTCTTCACCTCAGCTCAGTGAGAAAGGCATATCTCATAAATGAGAAAACTCAAATCCAGAGAAGGTAGCTTGTGTAGCATTGCACAGTTAAGTGATAGAGCCAGGATTTGACTGTAAGTCTGTTAACTTCAATTCATGTCAGCACCCTTATTTTTTTTTTAATTTATTAAATACGTTTCTGTTTACATAGCAGGTATACATGTTCAGTTATCCACATTTATAAAGTGATAGGTGGACTCCAGTGGCACTGAGATCTTTCTGTACCATGACTATACAGACAAGAATAAATTCTCCTATAAACTGGTGATAAAGCAAGGACTGTTTAAATTGATATAAACCAGCCCTCATATTTGCATATTGCTAAAACAAATTGGGTCCCTTTATGTCTTAACTATATTATGTGTTTATGATAGACACTTTTTTATGTCTATGTTTTATGTTTCTGCTGAATGTGAGGTTGGGTTGGTGAGTGCAAACTTGTTATCATTTGATTGACTTGGCTAGCAGAGCATTTTGTAGTAACACCTACTTTTCATTAAATGTACAATTAGTAGATGCAACAGTGGTTAGAGATTATGTTATTACCCATTTATTTCCTAGAGTTAACAGAGTGTAAAGGGGGTTGGGGGAGGCAGAGAGAGAGAGAGAGAGAGAGAGAGAGAGAGAAATATGTTATATGGTAAAGCCAAGATTAACTTTGGATTTCTGTACCCAGGTAGTATATATATACCACTAGGCACCACAACATTCCAACCAGCACAGGTGTAGAATTTTTCTGGCATATGTTATTAAGTAAATATTTTTGCACTGCAAAAATTATCATACTTAATATTGCTTAATTTTGAAATAGAAGAGCTCATTTAAAAGAAAGAATTTTTTAATCCCCTCAAATTCTAGTCTCTAATGCAATTTAATTGTTTGGGAAATATATCTTCTGAATGCATACATAATTCATGAAAATTTATAGATGGTGATAAGTTTGTTAATTTGGGAGCATTTTCAGTAAGACATTATATATTGACAAAGTTGTTTCATCACTATCAATAGATACAGAACACTTTGAAAATAAGAAATTCTACTTCCCTCTTGCTTTTGAAACCACATCTTTTGATCATCAATTTATTTTCACAAATAGCATTAAACAAGCTTATATATGCAATATTCACATTTAGTACATCCAGAATCCTTTTATCTACATAATTTTTAAATATTTAATGACTACAGGAAACTTGCCACACATGAAAGATGGACATGTGCTATTATATTTTTAGCTATCAAGGACTGTACCAAGACTACAACATTCTTGTTCATCATTATAAAATGAAATGTTTGTATAATGATAGTATCTCTCACTTGAGTATTTACTATATGCCAGGCACAAATGTGTTATCTGTATGTATCTTCCTTAATATGTACATCAGTCAATGTGCTAACTATTCCATTAAAAGAGAAATGAGAAAAAAGCAGCGGCCATCATTGTGGACATGCTAGCTGTCCACCAAAATCAGTTGTTCTTCCAGTAGTAGTATAGTTTGAGACGGGGCATGTATGCCAAGGTAGACACTGTATATCCCCAGGCTCCCTTGCAGTTGAAAACGTGGCCATGTACCCAAGCTCTTGCCAGTGGAGTGTGGGTGGAAGCAATATGTGAAAATTCCACCTCACTTGTTGAGTGAAAATTAGTGGATCCAGATTCTATATTATATTAGACTCTCCCCCTTCTTATAGCTACAATGGCCATTTCAGCTCTGTTCCTAATTGACTTTAAGGAGCAGAACTGCCAACCAGATAGAAACATTTAATTTAGGACTGTTATTTAACCACTATTTTTATGTCTATCTGTTGTAGCAGCTTATCCTACTTTAACTAAAAGGTCGTGTACACACATATATTCGTGGGTATGTATGTATATTCATTCATACACATATATATATGTGTGCATTTTATAGTCAACAACCGCCAGGATCTTTTCTAATTTTTGCAGGCTTATTAATCTATTAAGTTCTGTAAGAGTAAGTACAGACCAAAATACCAAGAACACCCACATGAGCTGCAAATAAAACTATCGTTTTCTGATTATATGGTCAATGACGATAATATTGCAATTATATATTTTTGAGCTAAAATTTTATAGTTTATGAAACATTTTCAAAAATATTCTCACTTAATCTTCATTACACTCCTTTAACTTTTTAGATCACAAAATAAAATTCAGAGCAGTGAAGTGACTTGCCAACTAGTACAGATCCCTCATTTGACACAGAAGGCACTACACAGAAATCTGTGCTCTTTGGGGCACGTTTTGGCTGCTATTTCTAATGTCTGACTCAATAAATTCACCTAATTTGTATTGTTAATTTCAAAAGAAAGTGAATTTGCCTGGTGTTCTTTTATTAAAATTAGCTAAGATCAAACTTTCCTACATTCATATAGTTGAGTATACCTGGTGTATTTGTATTGTTTTTAATTAAATTTATCAGGGTGACATTGGTTAATAAAATGAATAGATTTCAGATGTACATTTCTATGCTACATTATCTGTACATTGCATTGTGTGTCCATCATACAAAGTCAAATCTTTTTCCATCACCTTTACCTTTACTACTCTCCCACCCCTATGCCGCACTCTGGTAACCACCATACTGTTGTCTGTGTCTATAATTTATATTATTCTGAAAACCCCACCAGACTTACTGTATTCCCCATGTATAAGACACACCCTTTTTCAAAAAATTTGAAGTCTAAAAATTGGGTGCATCTTATACAGTGGTTTGCATTTCAAATGCCATAGATGGAACTGAGAACAAGGCAGTATATGAAGACAGTGATTTGGCCTCAGACACAGATGAGGACAGGCTAATGGATGGGAGTTTTGACAGTGATGAAGAGTTGTATGTATTTTATGATGAATGAAACTTGAGTTCAATAACTTTATGTAATACATTTTTTTTCAAATTTTGGGCCCCAAAATTAAGGTGTGTCTTATACATGGGGCATCTTATACATGGGGAAATATGGTATGTAAAGAAATATGCAAAGAAAAGTAAAGAACTTTCAAGTTTAAAGTCTCTTAGGAAAAATTCTTAGATTTTGTAAGCAAGGTAATACAGTGAGATTTAAGGAACTAGAAATAGAAATTGATGTTTTAAATAAATAAATATTTCCAATGCAAAATCTGTACAACTTTTTTTTTTAGTGAGAGAGACAAGAAGGGAGAGAGATGAGAAGCATCAGCTCTTTGTTGCAGCCCCTTAGTTGTTCATTGATTGCTTCCACGTATGTGCCTTGACCAGGAGGCTCCTGCCATGCCAGGACCCCTTGCTCAAGCCAGTGACCTTGGGTTTCAACCCAACAACCATTAGGCTCAAGTCAGCAACCTTTGGGCTTGAGCCAGCAACTGTGGGGTCATGTCTATGATCCCATGCTCAAGTCAGTGACCCTGCACTCAATCTGGTGACCTGAGCTCAAGCTGGATGCACCTGAGCTTAAGATGGGTGACTTTGGGGTTTAGAACCTGGGTCCTCAGCATCCCAGGCCTATCTACTATGCCACCACCTGGTCAGGCAATGTATAACTTTTTTGAAAATCACTTTTCTTTCCTGGATTTCAGAAAAACTGTATTACTATATTATTAACAATTGGGACAGTTATATTTTTTCTACTTCCTAAGGTTTTTTAGGATTTTCCAGGTATCTTCCTCAACAAAATCCAAGATTCTCCTTATAACTCTTCCAAATTCTTCTTCTGCTAAGGTTAGAGGCCACTTATAATTCTCTGTGTATTGGCCAGGAACCTGCCAGAAGCATTCCTCACCAATCTCATCTCATATTTAAACAATATTTTTCCTACCTCCCAAAAGATGAAAGTAAAACAAGAACTTTTCCCAATTCTTTATTCCACAGAATTAATCAGCTATTCTATGCTATACAATACAAAAGGCTGAAGAAATAAAGATATAACTTATTTCTTATACCCATAAGTATCTTTATGGGCTAGAATTCAGATGAGATAGTTTTTCTGGAGGCTCTAAAGATGTAAATAGTTGCTCAGGGCAGCATCAAAGTCTCTGGGAAAAAATAATATGAAACTGGAACCTCCAAGGAGGAAAAAAGAGCTCAAAAGTGCAATTCTGCTAGAAATAAAACTTCAATGAATTTTAGATTCTTCCAATATATCAGTCTAGATTTAGATAATTAACTTTCTGAGATATTTAATATAAATAAAAATATTGCATATTTTTCAAGTCCTAGATAATTATTTATGAATCCATCCACCATAAAAGGAATTATTCAACACTAGCTAAATCATTAAATTTATTAATCAGCAACCTAGAAAATTATTGTTGGCTGACTTGATTAGGTCTCTCCTTAAAACCAACAGTTTGAAGACAGTTCTTTGAATTAATTTGACATTAGTGATTTCAGAGGCTACAAAACACAGGAACATGGTGTGAGGAGATGCTTTTATTCTGTGCTCTGTTTTCATTAACTGAAAAAAAAAATATTTACTGATATTTTGGCTCAAAGTCATTGTATAAGCTATCTTACATAAGAGTAAATTAAAAATTAAAGTTTCCTTTTAAATTAGCAAGTAATAATTGTTTAATTACAAAAGAGGAAATGCTTGATAACTTCTTTCTGTGATGTTAAAGGAAAATAATTGTGTTGTTGAAGAAATGAGGATCAGTATCGAGTGTGGCTCATTTTTGAGAAGAAATTTATTTTAATGACTGGAGCACTAAATCTCTCTGAAGCTATGAAATAAGTATTTACAAATCATGAAGAAATTTTATCAAAATATACATCTCATTTCTCCCTTAGCTGCCAGGACCCCATTTCGCTCCAATTCTCTTCCAAACTTAGACTATTTATCATTACTTTGCAGTATTGCCTGTCCCCAGAGCTTTTATCCCATATACCCCTGCAAGATGATCTATCCACGCCCATGAATTCAACTGCCACCAATATGCTAATTACCAAAGTCACATCTTCAACATAAACCTCATTCTAATATCTCAGTACATATTTTTTAAACCTTTTTTCTATGTAACAGGGATCTCAAAATCAACATGCTCCAAATTTATTATCTCTAATTCCTACCCCACACTGAAATAATCACTTGGCCCTCCTGCATTCTCTCTCAATCAATGGTTTCTTCTCCTTCAGTGCTGTAGGTACATCCATGTGTACCCATGGCCTTACAATTACCAAAGCAATGCCATGCTTCCCGAGGAAGGAGGCAAGAACCCTAACATCCCCCACTGTAATTCACTTTGGCCTCTGGAGATCTATGAAGCCCAATTTATATGCATATTTCACAAGTATTTAAAAATGGTAGCCTTGCTCTCTGTGGGGTCATAGGTAGTCTGAGTCAGGCTGTATTCCCCACGCCAAGTCCTCATTTGCAACTGCCGGTCTCCAGAAACCAGACACTGACATCTTCTCTGTAAACACCTTCTCCAAATAGTCTGTTCGTGCAAACAGAAGCCTAGGCGAACTTCTGGCCTCAGACCCCCAAATAAATCTGAATCTATTTCATCTCAACCATCACAGCCACACAGCCACACAGCCACATAGTCCTCTGCAAACTCGGAGTTCGCATTTCCCATCATCTCTCACTCACCTGCGTCACTGTCACAGAGGCAGGCAGGAAACCGACATGAGAAAAATAATATGAAATTAAAATGTCCAAATTTATAAACAGACACTTTATCAACTAATTTTTCAATTACTTAATATTTCTGAAAGGTCTACGGGGTTAGGGTCAAAATTGTGGCTTGATAAATATTTAACAGTATGTTGCTAAATCTATGATCTAAAATTAGTATTCCAAACTCAAAATGCTTCCAGGATATTCAAGTTAATCTGGTCCAATTTAATCACTTTCTTCAGAAGAAGCTGCTCACAAAAAGTAAATCAAGTAGCACACTAATGACAAAACCAATTAATCTCCCTGCATTACTTTTCTACTGCTGCATCACAAATTACCACAAAGTTGGCCGCTTAAAACAATACCAGTTAATTAGCTCAGAGTTCTAGAGGTCAGAAGACCAAGCACAAAGACACTGGTTTCAAGGTTCAGGCTGCACAGAGACTAAAATCAAGGTGTTAGCCAGCTCACCTTCTCATTTGGAGCTCAGCTCCTCTTCCAAGACCACGTGGCAGAATTCAACGCCTCGCTGCCGTTGTAGGACTGTGCTTCCTAATTCTCTGTTGGCTGTCAGCTGGAGGTTGCTCTCAGCTCCTAGAGGCCACTCCCATTCTTATCCATATGGCCCTCTTCCTATTTAAAACAAGGAACAGATCTTCTTGCTTGTGTCAAAAAAGAAAAAGAAAAAAAATTTCCACTCACTCTGAATCTTTCTCTAGAAAGAGTGCCGTCCCTGATGAGAGCAGGCTCACCAAGGATAACAGCCTTTTCTTAAAGCCCCATTATATTCATAGTTCAGGCCTACATTTGAAGAGATGGAATTAACAATGTACACCAGAGGGGAGAAATCCTGTGGGACCTCTTAAAATTCTGTCTACCACATTACCGTTCCTACTTATAACAATTCTTTCCTATCACAAAAGCATGCACTAGATTGAATTATGCCCTGGTCAGGGACAGGAGGAAAAACTAGAAAAAGGAACAACAGACATGGGGAGAAAGAAAAATGTGTGCAACTGTAATGGCTTCTTTCATTTGCCACGTATGTGAACTTGACAAAATTCTAAAATCTACACAGCATTCAATGTGCAACTATTGAATTTCTCAACTTCTCTGGCCTTCAGGTTCATAACTTATAAAACAATGATTCTCACTTTGTATGACCACACATTCACACATATTTATATTATAAAGTTTACTAGGTGACAGAAAAGGGGGGGAAATGGTCTCAATCATGTTAATATCCACAAATAGTAGCCTCTACAACCAGTTAATGAAAAAGCAGACTCCTACGTCTTTGACAAATGGTCTGTTTGCTCTTTGCATCAAAACCTTCTCTGAAGTATTACTTCTATTTGTAGAATTACTATCACATCTTTGCAAATATTTTATCATTTTAACTTTTTAAGTTACAGTCACATTAATTTTATAATTTTAAAAATCCTTGTAAAATAGATAGAGCATAGATCACGTTTCTCATTACACAAGTGGGAAAAAAACCTGAGTTTGGGAAAAGTTAAATGATTTTTTCCTCAACAACTTAGGAACAGAAGCAAGACCAGATTTCAGTGTATTTTTCTTCTGGCCTGAGGTACTTCCTATTCCACGATTGATACATAATCTTTATTAGGAAACACCGTTTTGTTTTAAGTGTACAAACATCCTATCTTGGTTCCCTTGCTTTGCACAGGGCATAGCATGGCCAATGCTTGCTGTTGAGATAGACACTGAACACTGCCAAATGACAAACACAGTTCCAGGAGGGGGCGCTGGGGCCGCCCCAACACAAGACACAGCCCTGCTCGCATGAAGCTTATCAAGTCCTGATATTAATTCTGAGAACAGTGACTTCTGACTCGGTCTCCAGGGAACAGCTGTACCCCCAAGAACAAACAGTCCTGACGTGGGCTATGGAGTCAAGCAATGACAGTAATTACATCATATATTGAAATAATAACCAGTCATAAATTCATCACAGTGGAACATTTCATTTGAATTCTGAAGAATAGCCAATATAATTTTAAAATATGGCCTCTGAGAATAATTTGGGTCACTTACTCACTAAAAAGTTAACACATAATAGTGATTATGGGTCCACCATGTTCTACAGTTATGGTTTTTTTCCACTTAACCCTGCAGCAAATCTTTAGGTGCTATTATTATTATCAATTTTAAACTGAGGAAACTAAAGAAGAAAATTGGCCAAAATCAATTGTTTGGAGCATTGTCTCAATATCTCAAGGTTGCATGTTACTACCCAGTCAGGGCACATACAAGAATCAACTAAGGAATGTATAGATAAGTAAACAAAGCAATATCGCTTGCTCTCCCTCTCTCTCTCCCTCCCTCTCTCTTTCCCTTCTTCCCTCTTTCTCTCTCTCAAAAATCAGTAAATAAAATTTAAAAAAACAAAAAGTAAATTCAAGGCACTGGGAACTTATTTTTTATGTTTATTAATGAATGTTATAAACTGAAGCAGTAATCTGATCTGATATAAACCTAGTATGATCTAATATGACTATGATACAATCTGATCTGAATCGTATCTTTGAATAGAAAATGCACTGTTACTGTTTCTACAGTTTTCACAGTGATAGTACCTGCTTCTTTCTCCTAACATTCCTGCTATTTATAAGAGAGTTTTCATTTATAAAGGAGTTACATAAAATAGAAAAAATGTTTACTGGACACCCCCCTCCAATCAAAATCAAATTAAATTTTTCTCTGGGATACATGCCAAATATAGCAGGTTTTATCTTTCCAAACCTCTGTCTTTAAATAATACCTCCTCTCCCCACCTTCAAAGCCAAGCAAACCTAAGTAGGGGTGAGTATTTGTTTATCTGAGTTTGAACAATATTTTTATAACTGCAAACCAAAATCATCCTTTACAAATAAAAATGTATTCTTCCTTTAAGAACTTTAGTTTGTGTCCCACAGTTTTAGCATACAGCAGAAAAATATGTGGTATATATTTTAAAGATTCTTTTTATGTAGCAAAGGCCAGATAGTGGAGAAACTAGCGTAGAAGTATCTTTAGTGTACTAGAGTCTCAACAGACTATCTTGGTCATCCAAATATCTAGAACATTTCAACTTTAATAGTCTTAGAGTTTATGTTGACCTTTTTTATTTTTTATCATCTAATTTCAGTTCTTCCCACCTGCTGCCTGATACTTGGAGAATGTTTTATTCTCATTGTGTGTGTGTGCTTCAAAACAAATATATTTATATATAAGAAGAGATGCATCAGTATTCCCATGGTATCTTTAAACTAAACTAAATTCAAGAGATTTATGGCTTAAGTATGAGTACAGAGTATATTTTCAAAAAGCCAACCTTTCATCAAATTCTGTACTTGGGTATGCAAAGAGAGACAAAACTATCTGGCAACTGCGCTACATTCTTCTCATTTTCTCTCAGCTTTCTTTGTTCCATTCCCTCCAACAATTTTCAAGTCAAATTTACAGGAAAGCTTTGGAGAGCATAAAGCCACTTTACAATTATATGCTTAACACTTAAATACCTAACAGCTTATCTAATACTTGTTTAAATAATGAACCCAATTATGACAATCATTAACATTTTTCCATTTGCTCTTCTCTAATTATAATAGCACAGTACAAAGGTAGAGACATAACATAAATGAGGCTGAATAGAAAAGAGCAAAGCCATAGTCACAAGAAGTGGGAGAGGTCTCTTGACATATTTACTAATGCACAGTTAAAAATGTTTGCCAAGGCCCTGGCCAGTTGGCTCAGCGGTAGAGCGTCGGCCTGGCCGGGTTCGATTCCCGGCCAGGGCACACAGGAGAAGCGCCCATTTGCTTCCCCACCCCACCCTCCTTCCTCTCTGTCTCTCTCTTCCCCTCCCACAGCCAAGGCTCCATTGGAGCAAAGATGGCCCGGTCGCTGGGGATGGCTCCTTGGCCTCTGCCCCAGGCACTAGAGTGGCTCTGGTCGCGGCAGAGCATCGCCCCTGGTGGGTGTGCCGGATGGATCCTGGGCGGGCGCATGCGGGAGTCTGTCTGACTGTCTCTCCCCGTTTTCAGCTTCAGAAAAATATAAAAAGAAAAAAGAAAAAAAAATGTTTTCCAAAATCTGAGAGTCTTGGGCATGAGTCTTCAATAATTTTTATGAGAAGGGAAATTCTGTTCCCCAAACAGGGAAAAGGAAGAGTCAAAGGCAAGTTCTTCCTCCAGTGGTTCATTTACTTCTGGTGAATTTTTCCTTCATAATTAGCTAATCTCATGCTTAGACTATCATAAACACTCATGCCTAGAGGTAATAACTGGACAAAGAAGTAGTAGAGATATCAGACACATATCTGAATGGAAAGCTTTGAGAAACACTCTAAAAACCACTCAGAGAATTTATTTTTTCTTTTACTCATAATTTGTAAAGTTAAAAATAAATCTCATATTTCAAAAAACATAGGTAAGGCAGAATAGTTATATTAAAGACATGTCGACATCAATTAAAACCACAACCTTTAAAAATAGAGTAGGATAATTTCAGATATTGAGAAGGGCTATAAAGAAAAATAGTACAGTATGACAAAATGATAAGAGAAAGGATGAAGACAGCATTAAAATAAGTTGGAATACGCAGAAGATGTGACATATTTCTGATCTCTGATGATAAAACTCAGAAAGGTAAGACCTGGGGCTGGGGGAGCATTTCAGACAGAGAGAACAAATACATGAGGTCACATCTGAATAACTAGAAAGAAGGCCCAGTAGAGGGCGTCCTAGGAATATATTGATATGCCAACAGGTAAGGTATGGTAGGCCAGAAAAGCAGTAAATGTTCTTCTAAGGACATTGATACCTTTGAGAGAAAGGGAATTACGTGATGTAATTGTTTGTAAAAGATTATTTTGGCAGCTGTGTAGAAAACAAATCACAGGAGGGCAAGAATCAAGTGAATCCATTAGGGGTTAGTATAGAGCAGACATGATGATGGCTTAGAATAGATGCTAGCAGTGGAAATGAAGACAAATGAATATAAATGAATAAATGAATTTATTTAATATATATTCATATGTTTGGATGGCAAAGCCAACAAAATTTTCTGATTTATTTATGGATAGGGTAGTCATACGTTGCCTGTTCACCTGGGACAAAACCGATTTCTGTCTATTGTCCCAGTGCCTTTTAGAGTTAGTGGCTCTTTTATTCTCAACATAACCCCAGTTTGAACAATAAATCACAGAGTTGCCCTGGCTATTGGGGAATAAATAAAAAAGAAGATTCAAAAATGACTCTTCAGCTTGAGTAACAAGAAGTTTATGGTATTTGTTTCAAAGATGGTCTATTAACAGTATCAAAAAGGATAAAATATAGTCAGAACTTTGTATCCCGTGTTATACTCATGACTCTTTTGTGTTCACAGTCATCAGTACCATATTCCTCCTTCCATTTCAATTCAGTAGATATGTAAGCATCTCAAAACTTCAATAGGAAAAAAAATAAATAAGGCAAATTAAATAGCCAAGTAAAAAATGATAGCTCAAGTAACTGGCCAGAAAATTAAGAAAAAGAGAACCATTTTCAGGAGGAAGCAGCATGTACAGGAGTAGATATCATGATGCCCCCTAGTACTTCTGTTCATGTGGTGATCAAGTTCATGGACAGTAATCTTCGGTCGGGCAAGGCTGTAAGAATGAGCTCTAGCCTGGAGTCTGCAATGAGTGTGTACTACTAAATGAGTAGAAGGTAAGACTCTCGGGGAAAATCTTAGGGGAAAGAATCCTAAATAGAAACTGCTTTGCTTCCACAAAACATGGCACTGGTCATGGGTTTTTAAAACACACACACACACACATTAAAAGTGAGGAACAAAGGCTACATAAGAATTCTTCTTTAGAAGAAGGATAATGGCACAGGAACATCTTATGTCTAGATACATCGAAGTGATGGAGATAGCCCTGTGTAAATTAGAAGTCAAGAAATGTGTTTGGATATTTGTAAGCTGTCATTTCCTGAGACACGAAATGAAAGATTTAATATGATTTTGCATTCTGAGAAAAAAATCCAAGGTGATGTGGCCTGAATAAATAACTACTATCTATTCTCTACACACACACACACACACACACACACACACACACACACACACAGCTACTGCTTTTTCCCCCTTTATCCAAAGGAGAGCAGCAGTAATGGAAAAAAAAAATCCTCCACAGCTTCTTCTTAATTCTAAAGTTCAACAGATTTCCTCAAGGCCAAAAGAGAATTTCAAACCAACTGTGAGGTAATTCTTAAACCAAATTAACACCAAAGTTTACTACTAGAACCATTTCCCTTTATTAATATTTAAAAGCCAGTTAAGATTAAAACCTCTTACTATAAAATGAACCTATATATATATATATATACAGGCTCATTGACTATGATGGATAATTGACCGGAGACTGTCAGTTTACATGCCAGGTAAAGAAGCAAATGGAAAGATTAGTTGTGTTTCAAAAGGAATTGTTGCACTTCAACTGTTACCCATAACTCTTAGACTATTTTAAGCCTCAGTTTTGTGAACCATCCACCTACTATGATTTCCAGTATTACCCTAAATGGAAGAACCCTAGCAATGCCCAAGGGCTTGATGCTGATTTCTTTAATTTTGGTAATTGGTTTTGTCAGTTGATAGCCTTGGGATGAGCCAAACAGGATTGAAGAGCAGCAGGACTTAACTCAAGTCTAAATTCAGCTGTAACATCATGAGGAGGAAGGAAGAAGAGAGAGTATGAATCCCTTTAGGCTAATTGAATCTACTCTACATTCCTGTGGACTTGGTTCAATCTTTTAAATATATATGGTTCACAGAAGTATCCCAATTATCTTTTAAAAACCACTGAACTGAAAAAGTAATTGCTAAAAAAACATGAGAATTGAAAGTTAGGTGAAGTCCACTATTTGTTCAGGTTTTCAAATCAACAGCTGTGGGTACATTGAATTAGGCTTCTGCCTATGTGCAAATCTCTCTCAACTTGCCACTGTCTTGCTTTTATTCTCTTAACAGAGTTCTTTAATCACAGATATTTCCAGAAACCTCACACATCATTGTACCCTGTACTCTAAATTAAGCTAAATATCATTTAGATGTTATCCTTTAGGAGTTAGGTGCTACCTAAATAATATCAATTTTCACAAGGCTGCCTAAATATTGTGTTCCACACATAGCTACCTTCAAGCCCTTGCAGTGACTGCTCATTTTACTTAACATTAGAGTCCTCCTTTGTTTCAGTTCCAATTTGGATCTTGGCTTCATCAGTGGATTCAATTTCAACATGACTTCAAAATAGTCTCTAATGTCTAGTCTGGAAGAGTTAAACTCTTGGGGAATTTATTTAAAAATGATACTTAATGGACTGATTCGAAAGCTTTCTCTACAAATAAGGGATGAGCTATAGAAAATCGGACTGTGCACAAAACCTCCTGGCAGTCATTTATACATGCATAATCTAATAGAATATTTTCACATTCTCCCACAAAGTTATCAAAATTTTACTGCAAAATCCAAGAAAATAGAAAATAAAATATGTTTCTGGTTTGGAAAATAGAAGCATACTTTTACAGCTTAAAGAATAGTAGGGTTTTTGAACAGACCAGTAGGCATCACTTAGAGCAAACTGCTGATTTAGAAAGAGAAAGAGCTTGCTTGCTTCAATGCTGTGACTAAGACATTTTCCTTTGGCAACAAAGAAAAATTGGAAAGAGTCACCACTAATCCAAGTGCTAGAGCCTCAAGGTCAACTGTAAAACTAGTCTATTCTCTACCCCTTTTGCAAAATCATTTAAGCATTCCCTTTTCTTGTTGAACAAATATTTTTCTAAATAAAAAAATGAATAATTCCAATTGCAACTTTCATTTTCCAGAGAAAATATTCCCAGTTAGATCAAGATAAATGAGCAAAGGAATCTCTTCTTTGGTTGTTTAGGCCTTTCCAGAAAACTGCCACTTTTGTTAAAAACATTTCACAAATCCAGAAGATAGCCAGTTTGGACCTAAATTAGATTTCTAATTAAGACTGAATAATGCTGGCAAAGTTGGACTCTTGACTACATACATACAGACATTTGTGCCTATTCTCCATTGTTTTGACATTTTGAAGCAATCTGAACAAAATACTTAAATATTCACATACATAATATAACAAAATTAATCATACAGGCATGTTAAGTGCTCAATACATGTCAAACATTTAGCTAGGTACAGATACATTTTTTTCTTATCTCAGGTGCCAAGACAAAAACTTGGCTTAAAGTCCCAGAGTAAGATGACATTTCTCATCCAACTTTTCTGCAAATATTCCAGTCTATCATGATTTTTTTTCTTTCTCTAAGCAACTATAGTTTTTATGTTGATATTTCTCCTTTTAATTCAAGGCAGTGAATGTTCATTTGACACTAAATAACATTACAGAGGTTGTTACATGCTTAGCATACAGTACACAAATATTAATTTGCCTCCTTCTTTAACATGATGTACTATATACTTACATAAATACACGAAACACATTACATAATGATTCTCCAGACACAGGCCTCACATTTTTATACCGTGTACTTTATAATCTTTCTACCACTAGAGGGTGTAGAAGAGGAGGATCACCAAACTACCCATGAAGAGCTGATCTAGAATTACTGGAAGTCTGATCCAGTAATTCAGATCTTTCTTCATTACCCATATCTCCAGTGCAATTATTTGTAGATCTCAAATTAATAGCCCCACCTATTCATATTCAATGACTTGTCAAATTGAAGGAAAAGGACAAGTTCAAGCACAGTACCTTTCCATAACTGTCTCAGACCTGCTTGCTCTAGGAAGCAGATTTTGAAACACCATTTGAAGAGTTGCAATTAAGTGCTGTTAATGAGCTTCCAATGAAGTGTAAAGCATTGTAATGACTGTCAACTGAGTATCAAGTTGCATGACGTATGGATTTTAGCTGATCATTAACTGGTGGGATACTGGGCAACAATACAAATCTTTCAAACATTTAAAATTATTTTTAAAGGGATAAATAATACTCACTGCTACAACTATCCAACCATCTATGTCCACATACTCTACCTTCTTTCTTGATAATATGGAGTCATCTGTGCTCCAAGCCAAGCCCTACCCTGCATTGTGCACTAGTCCCATCCCCTCATACCTACTTAGGAACACTGATCCAGCTCTTCTTCCCTCACTCTTACATAAGCAGATTGCCCTCTCCTAGATCACTACCACAGATATACAAACAGGCTGTGATTTCTCCCATTTTATTTTTTTAAAAAAAGAAAGAAAACTTCCTAAACCCCATTCCCTGGTACCTTCATCTCCTAATCACCTCATTTCTCTCCAACCCTTTAAAGCAAACCTTAAAGGAGTTGTTTAAACTCCTATCTCCAATGTCTAGCTTCCCATTCTCTCCAATCAGGCTTTCATTCCCTTTGAACCCACCCCTATCAAGGTCATAAATGACTCTTTACCTTGATAAATTCCATGGTCAGTTTTCATTCTTCATATAACCTGACAAAAATAGTCATCTCAGTTACCCTAAAATGCTTTTCTGACTTCGCCAATACAATGTTCATTTGGTTTTCCTTTCACTCACTCTTAGCCTCCTTAACTGATTCCTATTCAACTCCTCAATGACTAGAACAAAGCCTTGAACATGGTAGATGTTCAATATATATCTCTTGAATCAATAAATTAATGAATAAATAAAGCAGTCAATCTCATTGACAAAGTATTGAAAATATACAAAAGTAGGTGAAGAGATGGCTCCAAGGTTAATGGTATGATTTTGTTTTGTCTTTTTTTTTACATATCTGCTTCTTTGTAGGAATACTCTTTCAGGGGAAAAAAAGGTATAATGTTTAAATTTCCTTAGACAGTTTCAGAGACATGGGCCCTCCAAATCATCTCCCTCCAAGTTTCATATAATTTTAAAAACCATTATAATTAAATGAATAATTACCATTTATTATTGCTCAGACATTAGTTTCCAGTCAACTTCACACATTAATAGCTTTCTTTGCAATATAATAACTTGATAGTCCATTTATATCCTCTTTATAATCAATATAGCCAGTACATTTTTAGACATTTGATATGACTTAGTACACAACTTTACTATTTTAAACTATTAGCAAGGCTTGGCTGTTATAATTTTGCATTTATAATGCATTAATGCCACATTGGATTTATCAGATTTTCTGTCATTAGCCAGGAGCAAAACCTCCAACAATATTGCTCCTTTGGGAAAATATTATCTGCTTTATAGAATCATTTTCAGGAATGTGTTATGATACCAATCAATGACTGAATGCATTTATATGTTTTCAACATAAGCCACTCTTCTGTGCCTGCTGTGGGTTTATTAAGGTAGTATTGATGATGAAAATGAAGATTTCAAAAATGTGTAATTAAAATGATAAATGTTTAATGGTAAGATCCAACAATGACAAAAAAAATAGATTGCATATTGGCATTGCTAGCTAGTAGAGTTCACACACCCAAATGAATTTTGGCTTCAAAGTTGTTATATATCTTAAAAGCAAAAATTGACAAAATTCTCCAGGGAGTCTAACTTTTAACTATAAAGATAATGACTGCTAGAACTTATACATCCAAATATGTGTTTTTTCTCCTCAAAATGATAACCTTACAAGGCTGCACCATATTCCAATGATAGTGCCATATGTTTCTTGGAACTTCGCCTTCAAACACATTACTAAATCCCACATCACACTCTTTTGCTAATCCTCAGAGGATCACATGTTCATACTTTGAGAGAGGATTTATTTTAACAACCGAAATTATTTGGTGTCAAGTCCAATCAGGTGAATGATAAAACTGAGTAATACTATGTGGAATCTAAAACAAGATTTAACTACAAACTAAAAGTGCAGATGTTCTTGTAGGGATTGTAAATTTGTTCCCAAGGCAGGTCCAAAAGAGGAGATTTTAACATAAACTAAGCAATTGCAGCAGGGTTGAATGGTGTGCTGCCTCCAGGGATGAATAGTTTGAGAAATATCAATCACTTTGATTATATATTCAGGAACTTTTGTGTTTTAAAATTCCTTCCTTGGATATTTGTAAATTTGGTACCTAGGAGCACCCCATCCTTCTCAGGATTATTCTCCTAACTTAAAAAGTATCTGTATCATTGATACACTACAGTGGCTCTTGGCTTTACTAAGAATAAATTTTAGCCTGACCAGGGGTGGTGCAGTGGATAAACGGGGAACTGGAACCTTGAGGTTGCCAGTTCTAAGCCTCAAGGTCACTGGCTCTGAGCACAGGCTCGTTAGTGTGGGGTCACTGTTTTGAGCCAAGGAGTCATCCATACAATGCCAAAACTTGCCAGCTTCAGCCCAAAGGTCACTGGCATGAAAAGCCCAAGACTTCTGTTTTAAGTAAAGGGACACAGGCTTGGCCCCACCCAAGGCACATAAAAGTAATCAATGCACAACTAAAGTGCAAGCAACTACCAGTTGATGCTTCTCACCCTCTGTCTCCCTTCATGTCTCTCTCTCAAAAAGCAATAATAATTTTAGGAAGAAATAGTTTACCTTTTAAATTTTCAAATGGATACATTTCATAGGGAAAACAATAGAATAAATGTAAATCTAAATTACATCCCTGAATTATTTGTCTATTTTTTTATTTCTTTTGGCTAACATTGCATGCTGTCTTCCAGATACTGTTCTAAACACATGGAACATATTAATTCATTTCATCTTTACAAGAACCTTGTAAAATATATACTATAATTACCTTCACATTTTAAATAAAGAAACTAAGATCAAAGATATGTATGAAGAAACCACCAAGTATCACATAGCTCAAAAGAGGAAGAGCAGTGAAGGGAACACAGGTGATCTGATCAGAGTCTGTTCTCTGAAATACTATACTGCTTAGAATATTGGCCAAACTATCATGACAAATTAGAAAAATGTATGTTTCAGAGGTACTAAACTTTGCAAAAATAGGGAAAGATAATAGTAAAACATTCATCCTCAGCAAATTCTCCTTAATTGCCTAGTTTCTAATAGTATCATCATACCTACTTACCTACCCCCAAATCCCAGGGCCCGGACCTTATCGATAAGACCCAGCTAAGGTTTCTGAGTGATGCAGTGAAACTGTCTAGCTTGCATACTCTTAGCAAACTTCCCTACTTCATGATGCGACAAGAACATCATAAGCCTCACACTATGGGGGTATGAAATGTAAGGTCCTTAAGTGTCAGTTTCTGTGCTCAGCACTTAGGCTGCACCTCAGAGAAGGGATCTCATTGCCACCCTGCTGGAGTTAACAGATTGAGAGGTACACACAAGAAACAAGTAAACAAATCACATAAATGACTGTTATTCATATTTATGAGGGAAGTAAGCATGCCTCTGTGGTAGAAGTCAAGGAACAATTAGGAGAGGTCTGGGAAACCATAGTCAGGACTAACACACTGAAGCCCTATAAGCCAGACAGTACAGCAGTGGGTACAATGCAGAAGTGCCACAGCAAGAAAAATGATGAATCCAGCACTCACGTCTGAGTGGCATGGTGCAAATGAAATTATTTTAATAAGGCAGATCCCCATCAGTTGAGATGCCCAACACTCAAACTAGTCTAAAAAGGGTTAAAAGGCAAAAAGCTCTTTTACTGGAAGGGCCTTTTATACCTGACTTAATTTTGGGTGAAGCTCTAAGAAACACAGGAGGTTGCAGGAATCTACAAACACCTTCACCCATGTGTTGTTGGAACCATGTGCACACTTGCATTGGTTATTTTCTGATTCATAGTAATGCAAAAGAAAACTAACATTGCTCAAAGATGAAGAATCCTTTTCTGCCAATCCACAAGTATGAACCAAGTCTTTGAGAACTGGCCTACCTCAGAAAGCCTCTCTGAGGATGTGATGTCTAGCCTGAAATCTAAAAGCTGAAAAGGAGCTAGTTATGCAAAGGTTCCAGAAAAGGAACATGACAGATCTGGTTCAAAGAGTAAACTTTTATAAAGACTGCTCTTTGGCAAATGTCTCTCACATTACCAAATCTTTCTTAATACCTTTTTACATTACCATTTCCCGCTACCATGAAGCCAGCATCCCACAGTAAGGTGGGAAAGCTGTTATCAAAAGAAGCAGAGGGGTGCTTTTGGTTCTCTTCTTTGGGCTCTTATCTGCTGGTGGGCTCTTAATATCTTTAAGCACAGCCCAACTCACCAGCTGGACCCAAAGACTCCTATCTTTGATGTTAAAGTTGTTGCTTAGATTGAGATGTACTCTTTCAAAAGTCAAGCAATCACACATCACTAATATTTAATACAAACACTAAAATCACAGAATTACTACTCAGAAAATGGGAAAGGTGAGGGATCTCTGCTCTAACTATATCTGAATAAAATAAAAAACCATTTAGAACAAACAAAACAGAAAAACTCATAGATACAGAGAACAAATTGGTGTTGGATGATGTACGGGAAGCTGGGGTACAGGGGGGAGTAATTCTACAAATTACTGTTATAAAACCAGTCCTGCAAATGGCAATGTACAGCATAGGCAATGTAATGCCAGTGGCCAAGGTCAGGCAGGTTCACACAGGATTCGGGCAGGTGGTAGAGGAACTGCAGAGCCGGAAAGCAATAGCCCATTCTCATTTATTAGAGTCTCCCGATGGTGGGAGGAAACCTCTTCTCATGGCAGCAGGTAAACAAATAGCAAAAAGGCCCCTCTCAGTGGCAGTCAAGTGATCCATGATGTCCCCCAAGTTCTTGAACCCATAGCCTCACATAGGCTATGCACACATAGCTCTGCCACATGGTCATGCACTAATTATGCAAAGTGCAAGTGAGCAAGCCTAACATAGCTGTTTTCCCTACAGGTAATATAGTCAATAATATTGTAATACGTGCCAGGTGAGTCCTAGATCTTTTGGGTTATCATTTCATAAGTTAGATAGATGTCTAATCACTATGTTGTACACCTGAAACTAATATAATATTCTATGCCAACAACAATTAAAAAACATTTTAAAAAAACTTTTAAAGGAAAGGGGTTTTTAAAAACTGAGATAAAACGACATAGCCCATCACATTGTGATCCTATTAATAAATAGAAAAATGCAAAATATTAACATAAAAGCAGAAATTCATTTTATTAAAAAGGGTTTACTAAATTGGGTGACGGTTATTATTGTAACCATATATTATTATTATAATTTATAACCTTGATTACAATTGAGTCTTCCCTTCTGTAAAAATCTCCAGAAAAAGGTAAATTATTTTTAATGAAAATACCTCTAACATGTACAGGTAATTTCCAATATTTCAATAATGATAACTCAATGTTACCAATGAAGTCAAATCAGCAGAAAAGCACGTGTTGAACAATAGGCACAAATGGCTGAGCTCGTCACTTAGAGGCAGTGTGCAAACCATTCCCCAGGCTGCTAAGCTGTACTGATTACCAGGCCTCCCAAATGTCACACTGACTCACTCAGGGGCTGTTGAGTATGAGGTGCATGTGCCTGGGCAGGTTTTCATGGGACACGTGCCTGAAATCACACAGCCTTGTGCCCAGACCCCAAAGCTGTTCTGTGGGTTTTTGCATGTATTGCTCTCTTTTGACATCACAATGTCTACTGTTGCTTACCACCCCACTGCTATTTCTAAGCTTTGTGTTTAGCTGTTGCAACTGTTTCTAATCTCTATTCCCTTTCTGTTTCTTCACTGATTATTCAAAGGCACTTACTTATTAAGAATTAAGTCCCTACGTACCAATGTTTTTGAGTTTTGTGTGTTTTACCCAGTAGAGGGATTGCTGGGTCATATGGTAGTTCTATTTTTAGTTTTTTGAGGAACAACCATACTTTCTTCCATAGTGGTTGTACTACTTTACATTCCCACCAACGGTGGATGAAGGTTCCTTTTTCTCCACAGCCTTTCCAACACTTGCTATTACTTGTCTTGATAATAGCTAATCTAATAGGTGTGAGGTGGTATCTCAATGTAGTTTTGATTTGCATTTCTCTAATAACTAATGAAGATGAGCATCTTTTCATGTATCTGTTGGCCATTTGTATTTCTTCCTGGGAGAAGTGTCTGTTCATGTCCTCTTCCCATTTTTTTATTGGATTGTTTGTTTGTTGTTGATTTTTATGAGTTCTTTGTATATTTTGGATATTAGGCCCTTATCTGTGCTATTGTTTGAAAATATCATCTCCCATTTAGTTGGCTGTTTATTTTGTTGTCAGTTTCTCTTGCTGTGCAAAAACTTCTTAGTCTGATGTAGTCCCATTCATTTATCTTTGCTATCACTTCCCTTGCCTTTGCAGTCAAATTCATAAAATGCTCTTTAAAACTAAGGTCCATGAGTTTAGTACCTATGTTTTCTTCTATGTACTTTATTGTTTCAGGTCTTATATTAAGGTAAAGACACATGCAGCCCCATGTTCACTGAAGCATTGTTCACAGTGGCCAAGACATGGAAACAACCAAAAAGCCCTTCAATAGATGACTGGATAAAGAAGATGTGGTACATATACACTATGGAATACTACTCAGCCATAAGAAATGATGATATCGGATCATTTACAACAACATGGATGGACCTTGATAACATTATACAGAGTGAAATAAGTAAATCAGAAAAAAACTAAGAACTGCATGATTCCATACATAGGTAGGACATAAAAATGAGACTAAGAGACATGGACAAGAGTGTGGTGGCAATGGGGGGAGGGGGGAGGGGGAGGGGGAGGGAGGAGAGGGAGGGGGAGGGAGGAGAGGCAGGGAGAGGGAGGGGGAGGGAGGAGAGGCAGGGAGAGGGAGGGAGAGGGGGGAGGGGAGGGGCACAAAGAAAACCAGATAGAAGGTGATAGAGGACAATTTGACTTTGGGTGATGGGTATGCAACATAATTGAATGACAAGATAACCTGGAGATGTTTTCTTTGAACATATGTACCCTGATTTATTAATGTCACCCCATTAACATTAATAAAATTATATATAAAAAGGAATATTGTCCCAAGCACTGTGTTAGGCACCAAGTGAACAAAACAGACATACATAATTGCATAGCGCTTATGTGGGAAAAGCAGCTATGTCAGACTTCCTCACTGGTTTCCCAGCTGCAAGCACTTTATACAATTAGTGCATGAGCATGCAGCAAAAAGCCATATGTGTGTCTCTCTGAAAAGCTGTGGGTGCTCTACCTTGGGGGCTATTTTCCCAGATTGTTCTCCTACCACTGAGAGGTACAGTTCATTGAGTCCTTCAGCCACCACCGTGAGGAGCAGTTTTCCTGATCCTTTGACCTCCACTGTGAAAAAAAATTTTCCTGTTTATTCTCTTGCCTGTCTCAGCAAGCCTCCAATAAACAGGAATGGCCTAATGCTTTCCAGCCCTGCAGTTCCTCTACCATCTGCCTTAATTCAGTGCAAACCTGCCTGGCCTTGGTGACCAGCATTATATCTGGCATAGTGGGTAGGATTTGGATCAGACTGGTATGGAGCTGCCATCAGCCTTGAAATGTGGGGTAGAGGAGTGGTCATCGTTCTCCAGCATATGGTTTCCCATGGCTGTCCTTTTAGGGCCATGGGCTGGGTACTTTTTACAACACTGTGAGAAAAAACTGAGTTACGTGCAAGAGGTTACGCAAGGTCAAAAGCTCAAGGATGAGCTGCAGACTGAGTGCCAACAACAGCATGAGCTGGAACAATTACTGGAGAAATAGTTGCAGATTAGAGAACTGCTGATCAGGCCATAGGCTGAGAACCAGCAACAGCTTGAACTGGAATGAGTGCTAGAGAAGGAGGCTGCAGTGTTAGATGCAGGCTGAGCACCAACAGTGCCTGAAACTAGAATGATCTCTGGAGAAGGAGTTATGGATTTGAGCTGCAATTTGCCCTGGAAGATGAACATTGGCAGTGACAGCTGTTAGAGAAACAACTGCAGGTTCAATAAAACAATAGGTGTGCAAGTGGCACAGTTACAAGATTATATGATGGAGACAGCTGAGGGAAAGGAGGATCCCCAAGACCCTTTGTTCCAGTATGAATAAAGGGAAGGCTGAGGGATCCATCTAAATAAGATGGGCAGGGACCAGAGGCCACATGTGGAACTGACAACCCACTGGTCCCCTTCTAATGTACAATAGGTATTAGCCTTGGTGGATACAGGTGCAGAATGTTCCCTCCTCTATGGGAACCCAAAGGGGTTTTCTGGGACCCCAGTGGCCATTGACAGTTATGGGGGCCAACTGTTCAAGTGAAGCCAATAATTATTCTATTGGGGAATAAGGAAGACTGCCTCCTTAACCCATACAAGGTATATGTATCTCCTATTCCTGAGTATATTTTGATGGTAGATATCTTATAAAGACTGTGGTTGGAAACCACAGCCAGGGAGTTCTCCCTGCAGGTCTGGGTCATGAAGGCAGTGTTATGGGGGAATGGAGCACATTCCCCCCTTGCAATTATCCATTCCCCCAGTGTGTGACTAGCACAAAGCAGTACCACCTGCCAGGCAGCTATGAGGAAATCACTGGGACAGTCCTCAAACTAGAAAAGGTGGGGATCACCTGGTTGGTGTACAGCCTTTACAACTCCCCAGTATGGCCTGTGCGCAAACCGGATGGAACCTGGCAAATGACAGTAGATTACAGAAAACTTAAAAAGTTGTTCCCTTTGCATGCATCTGTTCCCTTGATAGCTAACCTGATGAATCCATCAGGTTGAAGCCATGAGTTGAGGACATACCACTTTGCGGCAGATTTGGCTAAATGCCTTTTTCTCTACTGATATAGCTGCAAAGAGTCAAGACCAATTTGCCTTCACTTGGTAAGGGCAGCAATGGATCTTTTCAGAATTACCACAAGGCTATTTGCTAGCCCCACCATCTGTCACAGCTGGTGGCTCCTGGCCTGGCAACACAGAAAGAGCCAGAGGTGATTCATATGTACCATTATATCAATGATATTATGCTAACTAGTGACTCTCTTCCAGAAAAGCAGTCCCTACCCTGACATCCCATTTGAAAACGTGTAGCTGGGTGGTCAACAAGGGCAAATTACAAGGACCAAAATTATCTGTTAAGTTCTTGGGGGTTGTCAGTTCGGGTTAGACAGAAGTTATCCCTGACACAGTTATAGATAAGATCCAAGCATACCCTGTGCCCACTATGGTAAAA
Organism: Saccopteryx leptura; assembly: GCF_036850995.1. NCBI lineage: Eukaryota > Metazoa > Chordata > Mammalia > Chiroptera > Emballonuridae > Saccopteryx > Saccopteryx leptura. The sequence continues at coordinate 173,015,493 of NC_089504.1, read as the reverse complement.
CAGTTACAGGAACTCCTAGCTCTGTCGGGGTATTGGTAAGCATTCATAACCCATTTGGCTCAGTTACTGTGCCCCCTATAGAACCTTATTTGGAAGGGGGGTTGCTGGGATTTGACTGAGAAGGCACATGGTGCCTTTGCAGGAGCTAAGAGAGCTATGAAGGCGGCACAGGCCTTGAATGTGTTTGATCCTGCAGGCCCTGTGAGCTTGATGGCCATGTAATCTCTGAGGGGTTTGGATGGGGCTTGTGGCAATGGACAGAGCACTTACAACAACCTATTGGGTTTTGGTCCCAATTGCTGAAAGGTGCTGAAATCCATTAGTGGAGAAACAGTTGGCAGCTGTATATGCTGCCCTCCTAGCCACTGAGAGTATTACAACCACAACTCCAGTTATGGTTAAGACAACATACCCTATTGCAGGATAGGTGTGAAATTGGGCAAGTAGGGTGCATACTTGCAACAATGCTGTGCTCTTATCATCAGCCCGTTGCAAACTGAACTTCAGGAACTCTTGGGTTCAGGAACCTATGCAACCTTAGCGTCAGGTGCAGCTGGGGTTCAGGAGGCAGAATCTGAAGTCAGTCCCCACCAGGAGGGGCGGGTGCCCATCCCCGAGGATGCCTGGTATACTGATGGTTCTAGCAGGGGCCAACCTGCCAAGTGGATGGACAGAGCCTTCCATCCGGCCACTGAGACTACTTGGATGGACACAGGTACAGGCCAGAGCAGCCAACGGGTGAAATTAAGAGCCAAATGGCTAGTTGCCCATAATCAACCTTCACCTCTGGTGATCTGCACTGACAGCTGGGCAGTCTATGGTGGACTGACCCTTTGGATTGCTACTTGGCACACTAACCAGTGAATAGTAATCCACCAACCATTATGGGGTCAGGCCATGTGGCAGGACTTATGGGAAACAGGACACCAGAAGCAGGTGACAGTATATCATGTCACAGGGCTTGCCCCTCTAGCCCATCCTGGGAATGATGAGGCAGATACGTTGGCAAGGGTATGATGGTTGGAGACTGCACCTGCAGGTGATATGGTGCAGTGGCTCCACCAGCGTCTGTTCCATGTGGGACAGAAAACTGTGTGGGCTATGGTTAAGGCGTGGAACTTGCCTGTGTCCTATGCAGAGGTACTTGCAGCTTGTGATTAATGTGTAGTATGTTCCAAGGAGCACCTCAGAGACCACTGGCATCACCTGGAGAGACCCAGAAAGATCATGTTCCACTGACAAGGTGGCAGGCAGACAGACATTGGACTCTACCAAAGTCAGACAAGTACCAGTATGCAGTCGCCTGTGAAGATACTGTCACTGGTCTGCTTGTTGCTTACTCCACCTGTAACTGAGCAGAAGGCAGTTATATAGGCTGTGGACCACCTGAGTGCTTCATATGGGTGATTTCTTGTCCTTGCAAGTGACTACAGTACCCATTTAATTGGTTCTATGGTGAAGCATTGGGCTTAAGACCTGGGGGTTGACTGGGAGTACCATGCTCCCTACCACCTTCTGGTATCATTGAGCAATACAATGGACTCTTAAAGCAGGGACTGCAACAGGAGGGGGCACCAGCTCCCTTACAGGATGGGAATACTGCTTGTGGGTGGTACTTTGGATTTTGAATGAGAAACCTCAATGGGGGAGGGGAAGCTCTAGTAAAGACCCTCCTGCACCAGGCAGCTGCTCCCATCCAGTTGCAGATAGGCACCAAGGATGCATTACTCAAGCCAGGCTTTGGACAGCAGGGCAATGTGCTCCTGCCTGCCCCAACAGCCCTCCTTAAAGGCCAATGGCTTACATGGACATGGCCCTGGACTGTACAGGCCTCCCACCTATGATAGGTGACCGTGTTGGCAACCGTGGGGTAGGGGGTTAGAGGTGGACCTCCAGTTAACTCCCTGAGCAACCAGCACCTGGTCCCCTAAGATAAAAGTGTCTTATCTATTGAGTGCTCAGGGAGACAGCATTATGAAGGGCAGCTTTGTAATTTCTTTATGGCCTATGAGTTCTCCCATTTTGCTGCTCAGAGAACCAACACATCCTGGTGTGCAGGCCGATAGGGTTTGGTATATGTGCCCGGGGCAGCCTCTGGTACCAGCTACGGTGCTGTCTGAGAACAGAACTCTGGCCTGTATTCTGTCAGAAGGGAAAGATTTGCCCCTCTTGGTGCTGCTGACAATTTTCTCATTTCGCCCATAGCTTATGCTTTTGCAATTCTGTTGCTGTAGTCTGTACCACTGGTGGGATTCAGCCGGTTTGCACAAGTTCGACAGAACTGATACCTAATTTTTTGTTGAGTTTGGCAAACCTGTTTTTAAAGTGACATTTGTAATCATAGTTCTCTCTAAGGTGGGCACCTGGGCAGTCACCCAATGTGGAAATCACAAATTTACATTCCTTACTCTTTTTTAATGTTCATCTGCGCAACAGCGCATTATTTTTTGGTTTTGGTTTTGGGGTCTTTTTTGTATTTTTCTGAAGTGAGAAGCAGGGAGGCAGAAAGACAGACTCCCACATACAACCCAACCAAGATCCACCCAGCAAGCCCACTAGGGGGCAATGCTCTGCTCACCTGGGTGGTTGCTCTGTTGCAACCAAAACCATTCCAGCACCTGAGGCAGAGGCCATGGAGCCGTCCTCAGTGCCCGGGCCAACTTTGCTCCAATGGAACCTTGGCTGCGGGAGGGGAAGAGAGAGACAGAGAGGAAGGAGAGGGGGAGGGGTGGAGAAGTGATGGGCACCTCTCCTGTGTGCCCTGGCCGCAAATCAAACCCAGGAAATCCACACGCCAGGCCGACGCTCTACTACTGAGTCAACCAGACAGGGCTGCAACAGTGCATTCTAAGTACCTGTAGTAATGTTCATTTCATCCATAGGTGAAAAAAGTAACAAGTGAGTAGGACAATCAAGAAGCAGTATGGAAATATCCTAAATAACAGTTTATTGGTTTTTGTCAGGAATTACTTAATATTTTTTCATTAATATTTTAAAACTCTTTCTTATAATCTAGTTTTGTGTACCTCTTCTATTGTTCTTATTTAATTATTAAATGCATGAAATAATAAACTACCTTTCAGTATATCATTTTTTTATACTTAAAACAGTCATTAGGCAGAAAACCAGTTGTTTAAATTATTTGAATCCCACCACTGATCTATACTGTTTCTGTTTATGTAATGTACCTCAGTCCTCACACAGGAAGCATTTGCTAAAAATACGTCACATAGATTGTGAGGCGAGCAACCCTATAGGGCTGGAATTTGGGCAAAACAGCTGTGTTAGGCTTGCTCACTGGCTTCCTAGCTGCAAGCACTTTGCACAGTTAGTGAGTGAGCACATGGCAGAAAGCCATGTGTGTGTCTCTATGAAAAGCTATGGGTGCTCCATCTTGGGGACAATTCTCCCAGATGGCTGTCCCACCACTGCGAGGTACAGTTCCCTGATTCCCTCAGCCACTACCATGAGGGGTGTTTTTCCTGATCCCTTGCCCTCTACTGCAAAAAATTAGGTTTTCATTTGTTATTTCCTTGCCTGTCTCTGCAAGCCTCCAATAAACAGGAATGGCTGGATGCTTTCTGGTTCCTCCATTTGCCTACCATCTGCCTGAATTCAATGCAAACCTGCCTGGCCTCGACCACCAGTATTACAGCTTATAATACAAAGGGGAGAGAGACATTACATAAACAATTATATATATCCTTACATTTTGCAGTAATGCAATAATATTGGGGGAAGAACAGAAAAGACTTTATGTACACATAGGTTACAGTTAAATCAAGGCCTAAAGGGTAATAGGACAGAGCCTAGAAAAAAAGTGGAGAAAATAATGCCCAAGGAATAAAGTGCAGCATGGGTGAAGAACAATAAGAGGTCAGCACATGTAAGGAATAGAAAGACGGCCAGTCAATGGAGAAGGTGAAACTGGCATACCATCAGCAGGGAGAAGAGTAGGAGCCAGATCCATGGCCTATAGGTCACATTAAGTATTTTTAGCACAAGGATTGGCAGTGAACAGTATTGACATGATTGACAATAAGGCAAGAGTGGAAGGTAGAAGACCATTCTAGGGGTGCTCAGTAGTCCAGGTGGACCCTACTTCTTTTCAGTTTCTTCTATTTCCACCAGTCACTTACACTCCACTCTGACTTTTCAAGATAAAGCTTTACTTATTAGAGACACTGAGATCCCTTTTTTCTTCTATGTGGCAAATCAAATAATCAGTTTTGGGTATTCTCAGCTGTGTTCACTGTTCTTAGAAGCAGCTTTGTCATTAAAACTTGATGATTTAAGCTTGTGCAGTTGATCCCCAGATAAAGTCTATACATTCCCTTATATTATAAGGAGTTACATCCTTGAATGCTATTGGAGATACACACACACACATTTTTTAACAAAGAATTTGCTAAATTGGAAATGAAAATACATTTGCCAAATTTTATTTCAATGATGAATAATGTTTAACATTTTATCACAGGTGTCCTTAACTTGAACTCCATAAATCCCTAAGGAGAAACTATAAACTACCTTCCTGAGAGAATATGCAAATACATCGATCCATTTGTACTTAGAGATTTTTCTCTCCAGATTTTCAGTAGGTTTCAAGATTGAATGACTAGGGTTAACCCACCTGTTCCTAGCAAGCTTTGCCCTCACCCCCATAGACACATGACCCCAGCCTGGCCAATCAGAGTCCCCCTGGCCCTGACAAATGAACATGAGAGGAAAGAAGCTGTGTTTACACTGGAGTTGCTAAGTGTGGGCTGCAATGACCATGTCCCCTAACCTCGTGGAAAAGTCCTCCCAAATAGAACAAATGTAGAAAGAAATAAAAATAAAGGTAAATAAAATAGGTAGAAAGAGACTTCTGCCATCATTAAATCCACTCATTAAGGCACTAGCTCTTCTCTTTCTCCAGTTCTTCCAAGTATTCTTACAAGTCAGTTGAGCTGATCAATTCTTTTTTGTTAAGCTAGCTGGAGTTGGAATTCTCAGTCACTTGAAACAGAATCAGTCCTAGCTTTGAAAATAACCCCCAAAAGCAGAATTATCTCCTTAATGTAATAATATGATATCAGAATCCATCAGAGATTTAAAGATATTAAAATTAAAATTAAACCAAAATACAAATTTGTATTTGACCAGTTAACATTGAGAGATATTATTATGACTTAGAGACCTACATACATTTTGTTGGATTTAATTCTAGTGGCAGAAATTAAAGTTTAATTGGACACCTGTGGGAAGCTTATTAAATTATATTTACACATTAAATATTTGTGTAATAAATTTAATAAACCATAAGAAGACTTGAGGTTACAAATCAGATGGCATACTTTAGATAAATTTAAAGGAATTAGGCAGCTTTCATAAAATTTTTTAATCCTGTATATGTCATAAAAGATTAAAAATTCTAGGACAGAGAAGGATCTGTAGGTCTTTTCAATTTGATTCTAGTGATAATAAAAGACTAAAAACTGCCAAATCACAAAATATAAAAAACATTCTGCTTAATCAATAGTATAAGTTTCTAGAATATTCTCCAAATTAATAAGATATATAGTAATGACAAGAAGTACCTAAGAGTAAATTAAAAATATGGTGAATTATAACTCAGCCCAATACCATTATCCGAACTATATCAAAAGTGCATTTAACATAAGAATGTGATAAGTTTTCTTAACTCCAGTAGCACTGGCAATAAATAAAATTTATCTTTCCTTCTTCATACATAACAGAGAGTTATAACATTCCAGAAACCTCACAAAACTACAAAACAAATGCTTTTAAGACCCTTAACACTTTACCACAGACTCATACCTGCAGGCTTATAGCCATATCTAGATTACTCAAAGTTCCTAATTATTGAGTTCAATGACCAGTTATTGCCTGAGATGTGCATTATAAATTTAGTTTCCAGTCAGAGAAATAGTAATGTAGTAAAATTCATTGAGAATGAGATGTTTCAGATAAATAAATTTTATCAAGCAGATAAAGAGGCAAATAATATATTGAGAGGGAGCAATATGTCAGGCCCTAGCTGGCTTCACTTGACATATATCACCCCAGCCTCGCAGCACCCCCACATGGTGGGAAGTATCACTTCCACTTTGTAGATAAAAAGATAAGAAAACCAAGTTCACAGCATTAACTAACCTGCCCACATCCCTTAGGCATTAGAAGTAGGTGAATCTCGATGAAATGTTAATCCAATCTAACTCCAACTCCTGTTTTCACCATATCATGCTGCCTTCTTTTAGCTACCAAATTTTTTTCATGTAGATCATGTTTTAGTTAATATTTGGTCATAAAGTGGGAGTGAATTTTAGATGTGACTGTCTTTTTAAAATAGAAAATATTGAACATATTTTTGTAATATCTAAGGGATAATTATCAATACAGAGTTTTTCTTTAATTTTTCTTTTTTACCCTTTCAGGTCAAGCTTTTAATAATTCCATTTGCTGTCATTGTGTATTGTATGCACCACAAACACTGCCTCTTCATAATAGTAGCTCTCCACACACATATATGTGAGTGATACATACATACACACACACACACACACACACACACACACACACAGCATACCTGTAGACTTGGTCTTTCGGTCTTCTTGGGATGGGAAAACAAAATGACCATGTTGTTTAATAATTATAAATTTATTAAGAGTCATTAAAATTCTAGAAGAACTCAAAGTCAAGTCCATGTCTTCATAATATGGTCTTTGAAATCACTGTTTCAGAGGCCTCCTCAGTTTATTCTCGTTTATTTTTTTAGAGAGACAGACAGACAGACAGAAAGGAAGATAAGAAGCATCAACTCATAGTTGTGGCACTTTAGTTGTTCATTGATTGCTTTCTTCTATGTGCCTAGATCAAGGGGTGGGGACTTCAGCTGAGCCAGCGATCCCTTGCTCAAGCCAGTGAACTTGGGCTTCAAGCCAGTGACCATAGGGTCATGTCTATGATTCCACACTAAAGCCGGTGACCCTGCACTCAAGCTGGTGAGCCCATGATCAAGCAGGATGAGCCTGTACTCAAGCCAGCGACTTTGGGGGTTCAAACCTGCGCCCTCAGTGCCCCAGGTCAATACTCTACACTATACCACCACCTGGTAAGGCCTCAGTTTATTTTTTTTACTTCTAATAAAAGTTATATTTTAAGAATTGATGTCTCAGAAAGCAGGATTAGAGATAATCACCTCCAAATACATAAAATGTGGATATAATATAATAATTATATATTTATATAGTTTGGTTTGGGATTTCTAACAAACACGCTGATTTCTAAATATAGACTCTAGCAATGATTATGAAATGGATTATATATTCCATCCTTTACTCACCTGTTTGCATTGCTATAAAATATCACTTGTGATAGCCCATGTCATCCCTTATTTTATCCAGCTTTCTTAAAAGAACAGTGAAAGCCTTCCTATAACAATGAAAGTCAGCATTTGTTGTGCACATCCTGGACACCAAGCACTAAGCTAAGCAGTCTGTGTGCTGTAACTTATTAATTCTCATAACCAAGCAGGTCTTCCAGTAGTGGCTGCACTCGCTGGGCTCTTCACACTTTAGGATGCTAGTCACATAGACTACAATATGAATGATGCTCTTTGGGAATGGACAATGCCTAACTCATGCAGGGGCTTAAAGGTAGGTACTACTTTGATTGCCATTATTACAGAAACCAAAGGAAATGAGGCTTTGAAAATTATGTGATAGAACTAGATTAGAAAAAGAGGTCTTAGTCACTATCATAGACTACATCCTATAGTTTCCTATGGAATACTTAAATTGTGATACTTCAAGATATATCTGTTATAGGCTAAAAAATTCTTATGTTGAAATTATAACCTTCAAGGTGATGGTACTAGAAGGTGAGATATATAGGAAATAATTAGGTCATGAAGGCAGAGCCCTTATGAATGGGATTAGTGCCCTTATAGGAAGAAACACAATAGTTGGCAATCTGTCATTTTCCCTCTCTGCCATGTGAAGATATTACCAGAAAACTAAACCAAAAGTAGAGCCCTTACCAAAAACTAGACCATGCTGGCTGCCAGATATCAGATGTCCTGGCTCCAGAACTGTGAGAAATAAATGGCTGTTGTTGAAGCCACCCAGTCTATGGTACTCTGTTATGAATGCCTAAACTGACATAAAACAATACCCATACATGCAGACACTCAAAGACACCCACACATGTCCAAACACTCAATGCAGAAATGGCCCAAGTTAGCAGCAGATTATCCAATAACAAATGTGAATCAGTGTCAGTTTTTCAAGCGTGCTAAAAATTAACAAAGGCCAGGAAAGTCCTGAGGACTCTAAGGAATCCCTTAAATATATATAAGGGCAACTTAAAGAGCCAGCTTTCTTGACCAATACTCCATGTCTACCTGAGGTCTCCAAGAGCCAATACATACTTGACCCATACAGTGTCATGGCTGACATACTTGACCCATACAGTGACATGGCTGACATACTAGGTTTAGCATTAGACAATGGTATAGTGCAATAAATAAAGAATAGTCCCTGGTCCTCAAGGACATCAAGGGACAGAAAAAAATAAAAATTCTCAAACCTGTATAACAGTGCTAACAAAATGTGAACAAAGCACTGATTGAGTAACCATCTTTGCCTGTGCATAGAACAGGAGGTTGGGAAAAAAGTCAAAGAAAAAAAGAAAGCCAACATTTCTAATGGGTTTTGAGGGACAAGCAGGAGTTTGCCTGGTTAAGAAGCTGAGGTAAAGCTGGTGGGAACAAGCTTCTCCTTGCTTCATAATTAACTGTAAAAGAAAATTTTCCTTCCTGCTCTCACTATAACTACTGCTTTGTCCTTCTTTGATTATGTATCTTTTTGAATATAAAGTAGGTAATCAGAGCAGATTTATGAGGTTTTAATTTGGATAAAATGGAACGAGCTGCATTCAGAAACTGCTACTGTATTTAAAATATTTTTCTAAGTCCACTTTTAAAAATAGCCACTGTATCTTGACTTTTCAATAGTTTATGTTGTAAAAACATGAGCCATTTTTTTTTTCAGAAAGTATAGCTTAAAGGTCACAATTAAATTAAACATCAACATTTATTAAAATCGTTAATACTCCCTGAAAATTAGGTTACTCTTGCCAGTGTGTATTTAAATTGGAAACTGGTGACTAGTATGATGTGTTTCACATTGTTACACCACAGCAACATGGAAGCCATTACAAAAATGTAAAAAAATTGCTGAGATGGTGATGCCTGAGTTCTTTTCCAGTAAACTCCTAAGAGCTGAGCTATTGAACAACAGTGTCATAAATGTTCCAAATTACTATGGTTTTAGAGAATTCTAGAGCTATGAGCTACCACCAAAATCTAAAGAATTCCTTTATTATAGGACAGTTATATACCCACAGGACCCAACTGCCTCATCAACCTAAAGTAAGATAATCAAATATATTCTGGGAGAGGAAAACTAAGCTAGCAACTCCTGATATTTAAGTGAACCTACAGCTACCATGCTCAGTGCTCATAGCTTTCATTAAAGAAGGCACGGGGGCTATCCTGAGCATAGTTTCTCCATCACCTTTCTGTCGTATCAACAGTCCATCCAACAAGAAGAGAAGCTACCCCATTCCTATGTCACCTGTATATATTCTGGATGGTACTAACCTTGATTTCTTTTTGTACAGCACACCCTTATGCTCATGCAACCTATAGCCCTGTTGACAAACGTGTAAACCAGGGGTCCCCAAACTTTTTACACTGGGGGCCAGTTAACTGTCCCTCAGACCATTGGAGGGCCGGACTATAAAAAAAAACTATGAACAAATCCCTATGCACTGCACATATCTTATTTTAAAGTAAAAAAACAAAACGAGGACAAATACAGTATTTAAAATAAAGAACAAGTAAATTTAAATCAACAAACTGACCAGTATTTCAATGGGAACTATGCTCCTCTCGCTGACCACCAATGGAAGAGGTGCCCGTTCCAGAAGTGCAGTTGGTGGCCGGATAAATGGCCTCAGGGGGGCTGCATGCAGTCCGTGGGTCATAGTTTGGGGACCCCCTGGTATAAACTCAATTACATGACTTCCTCTCATCTGATTAGAGTGCATACTCAGAAAGGTTGAACACAACCATCTGTCAGCACCAGCATCTCACACTCTTTACATCTGAAATTAGAAGTATCCAACTAGAGGAAACATTGACCAAAATGTTTGCCTTTCACTCAGAAATGCCACTGGTCCAGAGCTGCTGGCTTTCACCTTGCTAACAGAAACACCTTCTTGGAATCTATAATTTGCTGTAAATCTAGCTGGCCACTTTCATTTCCGATCTCATCCTAAGGTCCAAGTCACATACTTACCCCATCAGAACCCAGCAGAAACGGCCTGTTATTGTCCAGTCCAATCTACAAAGGGTATCGCTAAATTAAGCAGCAACTAGAGTTGTGCAGAATGGCTATTTACAGATTACATGCTTCCTTGTAAACACCTGGGAGCTGGCAGGGCAGGATGGCATGCACTGATGGGAAATTATACAAATAACAAATGAGCAATGTCAAATTATTCCGGAGCTGCTCAGACTCGGAGACAAAAGCAAGCAAGCCGTGCGAGCCAGGAATGAAACTCCATCCTCCTCTGACCCTATTGTGCCCGTGCACCACAGTACCTATTAATGTAACATCAAGCCCTATTTTTAGACCTCTGCAATTCCACAGCATAAATCATTCCTGTGCCACAAGTCACCTTTGAGTTAGCAATGCCAAGTGTAACATTTTGCAGGGTTCTACAAACTATATAATTGAAAGCAAGTGATATTAAAAATCAATATTGGTAACTTTAAAAGAATAAAATTAGCCTAAAAATAGACTTTTAAAGAGAATTTATTAAGTAATAATTAAAAGAAAAAGTGACAAATGTGTCACTTAGCTAATGTTTATCTGCACAATAGCTTTCACAGTGGAATTTGAAAGGCTGTTCTTTTGCTTTAAAAAATATGCTAATGAATATCTTGTTTACTTTTTACATAATACTGTTTAATCCTCATAGCTTTTTAGCCAAGAGGGTTCTCTCTGAATTGAACATGTGATTAAAGAAGAAAAGACACAGCACAACCAAAGGCACAAATTGGCCAGAGTGTTAACTTTCTGTAATAGTCGATGACCACTGTTGGGGAAATATAACTAAAAACAAAATCTTCTTGTGAGAAGCTCAGAAGTTCTCTCCCCAAAGGTAACAGGGGGGAAAAAAAGTTCAATATTTGAGAAAGAATTAAACCAGAATGTAATGCGCATCACAGCAATCTGCTAAGAGATTGCAAAGATATAAGGAAATCTCATTCTTTTTTATTGCCAAGCAGAAACAAAGCATTGAGTACATACCTTCAGGACAAACAATAACCAGTCCTCAAGTAAGAGGACTTGACAGCATCATTTGTCACACACAGTTCATCTTAAATGCACCTGGTAATTGGCTTTATCCAGAGAAAAAACAAACTTCTCACATCTTTAGGACAAGAGGTAGTTTTGCAATTTGTTGCAAGGCTCCCACCACATTAGGCCCCACCCTTTCCCACGCACAAGGGAGGCAGGACAGGAACACTTTCTTCCTTGAGGATGACATTTCAAAGAAATGGCTCCCCGGTCCTTGAGGAAAACATCTCTGGGTCACGAAGCTAAGGAAAGACCTAGCCAGTATTTAGGATTCCTATACATTTGAAAACAAGGAGAAAGTACTTTAAGTCACAAGCTTGCTAAAATAAATGCTCTAGGAAAATATCAGGAGGAGACATCTCTTCCCTTATTTTCAGTAGGGAGAACTGAACTTCCTAATCTGTATTTATCCTAACACCATCCAGGTTCACTGTGGTTACCATAACACAAACTTGTTCACACAAGATATGAGATGACTGCAAGGCCCCAGAAAATCAGAGTAAAATGAAAAAGGTTTCCAAACCATTAAATCAGCACAAATTAATACATCATGCCAAACCACATGCATTATGGACTGCAATGATTATTGGTAATATATTTCACCAAGGGGAAAACAAATTCCTAATAAGCCTTTGTTTTTCTGCCGATTTCTAACTGGAATGATGATTGTATTTTTCATTTGTTCAAGGGTAAATTTATAATGATAACCAAAAGGAAGCGCTTTTGCTCCCCTGTATGAGATTACCTATACAATCATTAGCCATTAAAAATGTATTATATTGAGCACAAAGGGGAGTTTTGCATTCATCTAAATAATGCATGTTACCTTACAAAAGACAAAAAGTATAACAGAGATAAATTAAATGAATCAACTTACCAAAATTCCCAATCAGTCCTATAGTTAGAACATATATTTGGCTGATGATGTATCCCAGACACGTAGTTCAAACTATCTCATGAAATTTCTCCCTATCTATGGTAATTTTCCACTAAGTGCTCTTATAAAGCATCATCTAATGTTAGCATTAAGAGGGATGTGTAATACCAATCAATAGCCAAATAAAACAAAACCACCAGAAAGTCAGAAGGGGATAATGCAGAGTAATGCTTTCTGATGAGACCTTTAGAGGGCAACATCAAAAGGAATCATCCAGACGCTGTTGCCATTAGTAGATCACATGCAACACTGACAAAGATGCTAACATAGCTCCTAGTTAATGAAAAAATAGGTGCAATCTTAGTTCTTGCTACATGGGCTTCAATTCTTCTAGGAAAATGCTTTGATAAAAAGGAATGTCACAAAGAGAAGAATAAATGCTTAATGAAAACAATAAGTAGAATCCTAAATTCAGACATCATCCAAAAAGTTTTCTGGTTTTCAGTGTTTGGAAAAGTAGAGGAAGAGGCAAAAAAAAAAAAAAAAAGGATGCTTCAATGCTGTCATTCTAAAACCTGTCCTCAGATCTGATGTGTTTGGCAAATTAAAAGAATCACTAAAGATGACACGCTGACCTGCTTTCTGAGAGTCTGGAGAGTAACAGCAAACTTTTCTCTAGTATATTCTCATTTAATTTACGTGAAAGAAGAAGCTGTTTCTCCTACACTTGCCCCTAACTTCCTACTGTGAAGACATCTGCTTTTATTTGCATTTCAGCAAATTAGAAGTTAAAATAGCTTCACTGTCAGGAGGAGCAGCAGCAATGAAGGGACTTGTGAGAGCTTCCTTTACTGCATAGATGTTCTATTTTCAAAGAACCAGCACTACCTTTTGACGTCTGTAAAGACTCTCTAAAACCATGATACCCTTTCTTTACTTATTCACTATCTCCTTCGCTGCTGCTCCCCTCATTGACAAAAGTCAAGACAAAATCCTTAACAAGAGACATTCTGCTTTCTTAATACTCCTCAGGCACTGATTGTTGCTTTCATATTCTTATACTGTTAAAAATCACCAGTAATAAAACTAATTCATAAAAAGTTTAAAGTAAAACAAAAATTAAGGTCATGCTATAGTTCAGGCAAAAGTGTAAAATATCGCCGGTATTTTTTTTCTTTTCTTTATTTTTTTAAATTACAGTTAACATACAATATATTAGCTTCAGGCATACAACATAGTTATTAAACATTTATATACCTTAGGTGCTGTTTGGTTGCTCTGCTACCGCTCACCATGAAAGCTGGACGGGAGGGACCAGGTTGACCAGCACTGCAAAAGTGGGCGGTTTTTATAAAAAGGTTCGCCATCACGGCCTTAGGGACTGATCATCCCAATAAGTTTGGTACTGTTGGGCAGATAAAATATGTATTATGCTCACTTTGTTAAAGATGGTGCTGCCCACAAGGAGGCCGTCGCCCAGGTGGTATTAATGTGTGTTGAGAAACCTTGTAGCCTGGGGCTTGGTTTTGGGATTAAGCCTTTCCCACCCTTTTTGATGTGGGGTGGTACAATCCAATCATGCCTCAGAGAAGTGACTTTGTATTAGAGACTTCCCTATTTTGTATATTGGATTAGAGGTTGTGAAGCTACAATATAAAATGGGGGCAGAACGAGAGCTTGCGCTCTTGGTTCCTGAGATGATTAGCATGAGAGAGCAGAGAGAGTAGAGCCAGCAGCGGAAGGAGGCCACATGGAGGAGGCCAGGAAAAGCAGCCAAGATGGCAGAGTGCTGAGTGAGATGCCAGTTTGTGCAGAGTTTGTATCTGGGATAAGGAAGGAGATGGGGAACTGAGGAGAATAAGGCTGGTGAGCTAGAAACCTTTGATTCTAGGAAACTCGGATAAGTCAGTGGCTTTGTGAGCACTGAATGTGACTGGGTTTTGGAGCCCAGTGTGTGTTTTTACTTGCCCGCTGGGTGCAAGCTAGAATTAAAGACTATGGCTCACCAGTTTTTGGCTCCATTGTTTCTTTGCCGACTGTCCGAATCCAATGCAAACCTGCATGGGCCGGGTGGCTGTGATAGTGGCCCTGGCTGTGGCTCCTGGCTTTACATTTGGCATAGTCGGCAGGATTCAATACAGGTCGGTATGGAGCCACTACCACCTTTGAGTGGTGGAGTAGAGGACTGGCTGCTGTTATGGTTCCCCATGGCTGTCCTTTTGGGGACCGTAGGCTGGCTGACTTTTATAGCCATGCGTGAGGAAACTGAGAGCTCTGTGGAAGAGGCTGCCTGGGACCTGCAAACCGAGCAGTGGAAGGAGCTGGAGCAAACGCAGGAGAAACCGATGCTGACCCTGGAGCTGGAGGAAGCACTGGAGGAGGAGGCCGACCAGGTTTGCGAGATTCGCCTGGAAATGGAGCAAACACTGGAGAAGGATTCACAGGTTCATGAGTTGCAGATTGCACTGGACATTGTGGAGAGCCAGCAGCGGCGGGAGGCCGGGGCTGAGGCTGAAGCTGAGGCCGGGTCTGGAGCTGCAAGGTCTGCGGAGCAGAAGGCTGCAGCAGCCCGGGGCTTGAGACTGGCAACAGGAGCTGGTGTTTTCAGTTCCTCTCTGGAAGATGAGGATAATCGGGCTGGAGTTGCAATCCACAGTCTCCAGAAGGTGAAAGCCCAGCTGGAAGCAGCATCTACTATGGCCCTGGTAAGTCTGCGATTTTGGGGACATAGGATGGATGTTATCATGCTCTTCAGAGCCAAGATGGAAATGCTGACTGCCATTGCCATGTGCTCCTCTTTGGGACAGTGTAAGACCTGCCAGGATGGCAGGAATGAGGGGGGTGGCTAACACCCTATGTGTGTGGACTGATTTCCTGGACTACGACCGGAGTGGGCATTGGCTTCTTTGTTGGATGGACTTACAGATTATGGATTTTGGACAATGTGAAATACCCTGATGGGGGTGGGGGGTGGCTTTGCTGGAAGCACTCCCCTGCCCCGGGAAGCTTTTCCCATAGGCCGAGGACATTTTGCACTTTGGGCAAAGTGCTCAGAGACTGGTGAAGTGTACCTTTGTAATTGTTGAAATTATAATTTGTGTAATGTACCTAATTTCCTTGCACAGGGATGCCAGTGGTATAGATTGTGGGTAGTAAAGTGAGCATAGGGGTGGATTGTTGGGCAGATAAAATATGTATTATGCTCACTTTGTTAAAGATGGTGCTGCCGGCCCTGGCCAGTTGGCTCAGCGGTAGAGCGTCGGCCTGGCGTGCGGGGGACCCAGGTTCGATTCCCGGCCAGGGCACATAGGAGAAGCGCCCATTTGCTTCTCCACCCCTCCCCCTCTCCTTCCTCTCTGTCTCTCTCTTCCCCTCCCGCATCCAAGGCTCCATTGGAGCAAAGATGGCCCGGGCGCTGGGGATGGCTCCTTGGCCTCTGCCCCAGGCGCTAGAGTGGCTCTGGTCATGGCAGAGCGACGCCCCGGAGGGGCAGAGCATCGCCCCCTGGTGGGCAGAGCATCACCCCTGGTGGGCGTGCCGGGTGGATCCCGGTCGGGCGCATGCGGGAGTCTGTCTGACTGTCTCTCCCCGTTTCCAGCTTCAGAAAAAACAACAACAACAAAAAAAAAAAAACAACAACAACAACAAAAAAAAGATGGTGCTGCCCACGAGGAGGCCGTCGCCCGGTGATATTAATGTGTGTTGAGAATCCTTGTAGCCTGGGGCTTGGTTTTGGGATTAAGCCTTTCCCACCCTTTTTGATGTGGGGTGGTACAATCCAATCATGCCTCAGAGAAGAGACTTTGTATTAGAGACTTCCCTATTTTGTATATTGGATTAGAGGTTGTGAAGCTACAATATAAAATGGGGGCAGAACAAGAGCTTGCGCTCTTGGTTCCTGAGATGATTAGCATAAGAGACCAGAGGGAGCAGAGCAGAGAGCAGAAAGAGGTCATGTGGCCAGGAGAAGCAGCCAAGATGGCGGAGTGCTGAGTGAAAGGCCAGTTTGTGCAGTTTGACGCTGGAGAAGGAAGGAGATGGGGAACAGAGGTGAATAAGTCTGGTGAGCTAGAAACCTTTGATTCTAGGAAACTCGGATAAGTCAGTGGCTTTGTGAGCACTGAATGTGACTGGGTTTTGGAGCCCAGTGTGTGTTTTTACTTGCCCGCCAGGTGCAAGCTAGGATTAAAGACTATGGCCCATCAGCTTTTGGCTCCGTTGTTTCTTTACCGACTGTCTGAATCCAATGCGAACCTGCATGGGCCAGGAGGCTGCTGTGATGGTGGCCCTGGCCGTGGCTCCTGGCTTTACAGGTACCCATCTGATATAGTAGACAGTTAGACAAACATGAACAGAGTAGAAATGATAGGCCGGAGGTCACCAGGGCAGATGGAAAGTCCCAGTTGCCTAGCAATGGGCAAAACTGGGCTGGGACCTTGTCTCGAGGGTGACCTTTCCTCCCCTGGCATGTTGTTAGTCCTGTGGTAGACCCCCTTAGAGGGGGAACAAAGGGGCTGGAGAATAGCCTCATACAATTCTCCTACAAGCCCTTCCACAACCACTCCCTTAAGCATTAAGTCCTAGAGATAACATCTAAGACTCTCAATTTTCCAGCTCCAGGCCCAGAAGAGCATCCAGTCCAAGCAGGATGACACCACCACCAATCAGTAGAGACCATGACCCTGGGAAGACACTCCTGCAAAGCTGATGAATAGTCTATTAAGATCCTCCACTGAGACCTCTAGATCAGTGATCCCCAACCCCGGGCCGCGGACCGGTACCAGTCCACAGAGAAAGAATAAATAACTTACATTATTTCTGTTTTATCATATTTATATTTAAGTCTGAACAATGTTTTATTTTTAAAAAATGACCAGATTCCCTCTGTTATATCCATCTAGGATTCACTGTTGACACTTGTCTCAGTCACGTGATACATTTATCCGTCCCACACTAAAGGCCGGCCCGTGAAAATATTTTGACATTAAACCGGTCCGTGACCCAAAAAAGGCTGGGGACCACTGCTCTAGATAAAAGCCCTTAAAACAAGGACCCAGACAGCTTCTGCTCTCTCTCTCTCTTGAGCCTGCCCTTTTCTTCTCTTAAGGTGAGCACCTTTGCACTCTCTCTCTTAAGCTCCAAGGACCCTTCATTTGCCTCTGTAACTCGTCTCCTGAATCTACGCAGCCTAGTTGGCTCACTTCTCCCATGGCCCACTTCTACCTCTGTGACTTTCTAAAAATATACTTTTGCTTCTATTTGAGCCTTGGCTCTAAAGTCTTTCTTAGCCAAAACTCAAGGACCGAGGTCTAACCTCTGTTTGCCATTATAATTCTGATACCATACTTAGTTATTACAATATTATTGACTCTATTCCCTATGCTGTGCTTTTACATCCCCATGACTATTTTGTGACTGCTAATTTGTAATTCTTTTTTTTTATAGAGACAGAGCAAGAGTCAGAGAGAGGGACAAACAGGAACGCAGAGAGATGAGAAGCATAAATCACCAGTTTTTCCGCTGCGACACCTTAGTTGTTCATTGATTGATTTCTCATATGTGCCTTGACCAAGGGGCTACAGCAGACAAGTAACCCCTTGCTCGAGCCAGCGACCTTGGGTCCAAGCTGGTGAGCTTTGCTCAAACCAGATGAGCTCGCACTCAAGCAGGCGACTTGGGGTCTCGAACATGGGTCCTTCGCATCCCAGTCCAACGCTCTATCCACTGCGCCACCGCTTGGTCAGGCTAATTTGTAATTCTTAATCCCACTTTTCACCCAGTCTCTAAACCTCCTCCCATCTGCAGAGTCAGTTATTGCCTTGACTCTCCTATATTTGGGAGGCGAGGCCATGGAAGGATGCAGAGAGCAATTGAGTCAAGTGATTTTGCTGAAGTTGAGTCCTGGAGAAGTGATGGGGCTACTGTGGATGAGTTTGTTCTCTTTATCTATGTGTTTTTAAAAAAAAGGTGTTGAGAATGGGGACCAATCAGCATTAATAAAGCTACTAGGGAAAAAAAAAAGATTGAAGGGGGAAGGCATTGGGGAGAGGGAGCATGGGGGGACCGAAGGGAATAAGGGGGTGGTGGGAGATATATTCAGTGAGACACTTGAATCTATGGAAGCACAAATTAAAATCATAAATAATAAATAAATAAATAAATAAAAGATAGACATTGTTTTCTCAAAATGGCAAAAGACAATGAAGGAAGAATAAGTACAGAGAATGTCAAATAAGTGCTACCAGAATCCTAAATTTGGCTTGCTTGTTATTTTTTCATATAAGCCATATTCTGTCTCAAAAGTGAAAATTAAGTAGTGAACTCTTAGGAATTTTTAAGCCATGTTTTCTTCATTTTAGTCATGGGATCCCAATATTTTCAGAATTCTTATTTAATGAAACTTAAATTACTTCCATAAAGCTTTTATTCAAAGAAGAAACTGAAATAGGAGGCCTGAAAAAGGAGTTATTTCATTAGGATAATATTAATGGACTTCTTCATTTTTCTGCATTTATATTTCCCTCAGACAAATTCATAGCAACCTCCTCTTTCCTCACTTAGACACAAAAGCTCACCAGTTTATTTTGTTATAATCTCCTGAAATACTAAAATTAGAATGCTACCAAATAGAATATGTTACTGTAGCATTTATTACATAATAATTATTAATATCTGCCAGAGGCCCTCAAAATTTTCTTCTCTTTTGCCTATTTTGTTTAAGAAGCCTTAAAGAGTATTGCCCTAAAGAATTAATTCTTTTATTCACTGTTTTGTCATAGATTTTTTGTGAGGAGCCATCAGAAAAATTTTATCATGTATCAGTAATTTATACTGTGTAACAAAAATAAATTATTTAGGAAATGCAGAATCATAATGTCTCAATAACTAAATATATATGGTTAAACCAACAAAGAACAACATTTTATATCTAGAGTCAGGTTGCTAAAAACCTCCAATTAGTAAAATTTTTAATAATAACATAAATTAGAACTGCCAGGTACATTAAATATATGATCATATTTAATGTCTACAATACTATGGAATTTTGAAATGTACCGCCATTTTACAGAAAGACAAAGTACATTGTCCATGCTCACATAGACACTCAATGGTAGAGCCAGCTTTTGAATCAGAGTTGACCTGAATACAAAGCCCAAAATTTTAACCACTACTTAACATTACCAGATATATTTATATCTATTGTCAGTATTGCAATTGTACAGGTTATTTTTCTTGGTATGATTCATAACTCTAAAAGTCCTTGAAGAGTCAGTCCTCCAAGAACTTTATTTATTAACAATTTTGTCATAGTTCTGATACAAGATATAGTCTAATTCAAGGGTATCATTTAATCAAACATGAGCTAATCTAATTATGGATTGGTTGAAATGCAGTGTGATTTGGGTCTTTTAGGCCAAGGCTAATTTCTAAAACTAATACAACACCTTTATCTTTAAATATTTTTCAAATTATTGATCTCCTTTGAGTAATTCCATCCATGTAATTTGGCTATCTTCCATTTTTATTTTAATTTCAAGTCTAGAAGAAAAACTTATAAATTCAATCTAACCAGAACATCATCAAACTGAAGACTAACAAGTTAACTTCTCACTTGCACCAAGATTGTGTACGCTTTTCTCCCCAGATCTCCATTTTCCAAGTTTATATATAACTTCATGCTGCTGCAGAAGGCCAGTATTTTACATTGTACTGATGTGGGGTTTTTCTTTTTCAATTTATGACCACATATTACAAGAGCTATAGTAAGATTTTCACAGTTTGTGATCTCTAGCCTTGGATCAAGCCATGCTACAGCTCAATCTTTTTCAGTCCTTGTCAGCAGAGGTTGTTGTAACTAACCTGAAAATAAGGAAAGGACAGTGTCAGGTCCACATCACAAACCATCAACTCAGGTGATCAAGCCATTTATCTGCAATGGTATACACTTAGGCATCCAGCTTCCTTTCTTGTCCTTGGTCATTGGCCCATGGACGTTATTGCCTGGTATTCCTTCACACTCATCCACAGTAGCCCCATCACTTCTCCAGGACTCAACTTCAGCAAAGTCACTTGACTCAATTGCTCTCTGCATCCTTCCATGGCCTCGTCTCCCAAATATAGGAGAGTCAAGGCAATAACTGAAAATAGTATAGAGAGAGGAAGGGTGTATTAACTAATCTAGAAAAATCACATCCAACCACATTTTAAAATATAATTAAAGATTATTCTTTTTGTCTGTGTTTGAAAAATAATTGAGCCAATTTTCACAAAATTTGGAAGGTATTGCAAGGCATTTTTCACAGAAAAATAACAATCCTAAAATTTGTATAAAACCATAAAAGACCTCAAATAGCCAAGGCAATCTTGAAAAAGAACAAAGCTGGAAGCATCACAATTCATGATCTCAAACAATATTACAAAGATATAGTAATTAAAATAGTATGATAGTAACATAACAAACACATAGATTAACAGAACAGAATAGAGAGCTCAGAAATAAATCCCACATATATGGTCAATTAATTTATGACAAAGGAGCCAAGTATATACAGGGAAAGGACAGTCTTTTCAATAAGTGTTGTTAAAAAAAATTGGACAGCCACTTGCAAAAGAGAGGAACTGGATCACTATCTTACACCATACATAAAAATTAACACCAAATGGATTAAAGACTTGAACATAAGACCTGAAACCATAAAACCCGTAGAAGAAAACATAGATGGTAAACTCCTTGGCATAAGTTTTGGTGATAATTTTTTTAACCAGACATCAAAAGTAAAAGCAGCAAAAGTGAAAACAAATAGGTAGAATTCACCAAACTAAAAAGCTTCTGCATAGCAAAGGAAACCATGAACACAATAAAAAGGCAGCTTAGCCTGACCTAGGGTGGTGCAGTGGATAAAGCATCGACCTGGAACGCTGAGGTCGCCGGTTTGAAACCCTGCACTTGCCTGGTCAAGGCACATATGGGAGTTGATGATTCCTGTTCCTCCCCTCTTCTCTCTGTCTCTCTCTGTCTCTCTCTCTCTCACTCTCTCTCCTATGTAAAATGAATAATTTTTTTAAAAAAAGCAGCTTATTTGTAAATCATATATCTGATAGGGAGCTAATATCAAAAATACATAAATATCTCATGCAACACAACATCTAAAAAATCCAATTAAAAAATGAGCAGAATATCTAAATAGACATCTTTCCAAAGAAGACATACAGATGGCCAACAGGTAGATGAATACTCAACATCACTAATTAGCAGGAAAATACAAATCAAAACCACAATGAGACATCACATCACACCTGTTAGAATAGCTATATCCAAAAGACTAGAAATAACTAGTGTTGGTGAGGACGTATAGAAAAGGGAATCCTTGTGCACTGTTAGTGGGAACATAAATTTGTTCAGCCACTATGGAGAACATTATGGAAGTTCTTCAAAAAATGAAAAATAGAACTACCATATGATCCAGCAATTCTACTTCTGGGTATTTATCTGAAGAAAACAAAAATACTAACTCAATAAAATATCTGCACTCCTGTGTTCACTGCAGCACTATTTACAGTGCCAAGATATGGAAACAACCTACGTGTCCATGGATGGATGGATGGATGGATGGATGGATGGATGGATGGATGGATGGAGAAACTGTGATACACATACACAGAAAGAGAGAGAGAGATGCAGTGGAATATCATTCAGCCATAAAAAAAGAGATCTTGTCATTTGCAAAATCTCTAACCAACCACAGCCAGGGCCTGCCTGTGACCTTTTGACTTCATATCTCTGCCATGTAGCTTAATCAAAATTCCATTTGAGGGACTAAGGATTACCTCAAAAGAGAGAGATAGCTGACTCCTAGAGCAGCTAACACCATGGTGGAAAGGTCCCCAAGACCACAATTAGAGGAGACACACCTCAGGTATAGAGCAAGATCTGTCAGCAGAGAAAACACATTGGTTCCAAATATTAGTCTATAATCAGTTGTCACAAGGACAGGTGCACCTAATCATGGTGGGTGTACTTACACAGTTAAGCTATTCTCATGTGCTTAACTCCATACAGGATGCTCCAGTGGTTAATTCTTCCAAACAATTAAGGTAGAGGAGCCCTTAAAAAAATGACAGGGATATGGGGATAATGCCATTTGCAAGTTTAATATCCTAAAATTTTCCCTTCATTTTTGGGTTCTGCTGCTTTGTTATACCCATTGTGAAAAGACTATAAGCTTTACTGCTGCTATACCCCCAACACCTAGAAGAGGGTGAAAAATGGGCACTCACTACAAGAATATCTGTCACAGAAAATGATGTTGTGGGCTGCCTGCATTCTCCCAAAATTCAGATGTTGCAATTCCCATTCCAATACCTCAGAAAGTAATTGTATTAGAGATAAAGTCTTTGAAGTGGCTATTAAGATAAAACTGGACAATTGGGTGGGGCCCTGATCAAATAAGACTGGTGTCCTTATAAGGAGGGAAAAAATAATGCTAGAAATGGAGCCACAGAGAGGAAGACTATGTGAGGACACAGAGAAAGTGGTCATCTGCAAGCCAAGAAGAGAGGTCTCCAAAGAAAGCAACCCTGCCAACACTTTCATCCTGGGCTTTTAGATTCCAGAACTTTCAAAAATAAATTTCTGCTGTTTAAGCCATCCAGTCTGTAATGTTTTCTTATGAAAGCCCTAGCAAACTAATAAAAATATGAATATTTTGAATTTCATTAAAAATAGGATTTCCTATTTTTAAAACTGCCAGTTATTTTTGTGATATGAAATTTCTAGCCCTTTTATTGATTGGTTTTTGTTTGTTTTGTTTTGTTTTTTTAGTGAAAAAGACAGGAAGGGAGAGAGATAAGAAGCATCAACTCATAGTTGCAGCACCTTAGTTGTTCATTGGTTGCTTCCTATACGTGCTTTGACCAGAGAGAGGCTCAAGCCAAGCCAGTGACCTTGGTTGGCTCAAGCCAGTGACCATGGGGTCCTGTCTATGATCCCACGCTCAAGCCAGTGAGCCTGTGCTCAAGCCAGATGAACCCACACTCAAGTCAGTGACTTCAGGGTTTCGAACCTGGGCCCCCAGTGTCCCGATGCTCTATCCACTGCATCACCATCTAGTTAGGCTGCTCATCAGTTCTTATGTTTATTTGAATCTGCATATATCATGTGTATTGTATTATATTTATAATGATTCACAACAGATTTAATTTTGCAATTCTATGCTGCTTCCAATTTTGTTCTCTAAATATTAAAAAAACTGTATATTTAGGAAATAAAATATTTATCTCTGATATTTCTCATCTTCATGAGGTCTAAATACTTTTGCAGTAAAAATTTGTTTCAAATACTGCCTTAATTTTTCTATGAAAAATAAATATAATTAAAATGAGCACAAAAAATGTGGAGAACATTCTTATGTTATTTTTTTATGTGATAGATATGGATAATGTAAAAATGAGCTTAAAAATGTCTTTCATAACATATAAAATTACATTTATAAATAATATCAAAAGAATAGCACAGTATAGCCTACTGTGTCAACTCTTAAAATATGGTTAAATACTGAATTTCTTTAATATTCATAGATTTTGGGATTTTCCCTTTGTACTCCAAGAGCAAAATTGAATTAATCAAAGTCCTTGGATCAAAACATACTCTCAGCGTTGGTAATTATTCATTTATTTAACCATTTTTAATAATGTAATAAGGAATCAAATTTCACAACTCAAAAGAAATAAGAGAACTCTGATCACACACGACCCATGTTCAGCTACATGGTCAACCTCATATGACATTCCTTTTGATTCCCAGATCTGAGGCAATAGATACTGCATTTCATCATTTTCTTAACTTCCTTGTTATACAGAATTATTATATCAATCTATATTTTAAGAGATATCTTAGTTGTGTTAACTTTATAAAAATGATAAATTGCACATCATTTTTTAGCTTGCTTTTCTTTAATTATGTTAAATGTACTATGTTAACATGGATTCAAGAATCTCATTTAAGGCCCTGGCCGGTTGGCTCAGCGGTAGAGCGTCGGCCTGGCATGCCCGGGGGACCCGGGTTCGATTCGCAGCCAGGGCACATAGGAGAAGCGCCCATTTGCTTCTCCACACCCCCTCCTTCCTCTCTGTCTCTCTCTTCCCCTCCCGCAGCCAAAGCTCCATTGGAGCGGAGATGGCCCGGGCGCTGGGGATGGCTCCCTGGCCTCTGCCCCAGGCGCTAGAGTGGCTCTGGTCGCGGCAGAGCGACGCCCGGGAGGTGCAGAGCATCGCCCCCTGGTGGGCAAAGTGTAGCCCCTGGTGGGCGTGCTGGGTGGATCCCTGTCGGGTGCATGCGGGAGTCTGTCTGACTGTCTCTCCCCGTTTCCAGCTTCAGAAAAATACACACACACAAAAAAAAAAAGAATCCCACTTAATACAACACCATCACCCCCCAAGCAATGTGCCTCCATTATCCCTTTTGCATCCCTCCCCCTACCTCCTACCCCCCCCCTTCCCTCTGGAATTTGCTGTCCTGTTATCTGTATCAACATGTTATGTATATATAATTCCACTAATTCTTTTACCTTCTCTAATCTCATCCCTTCCTCCCCTTCCTACTGACAGCTGTCCCTCTGCTTTCTGTGACCCCACTTCTAACACTATTCCATTCTCAGTGCACTGTGTTCATGAGATTCCACATATAAGATCATCTGATATTTGTCTTTCTCTGCCTGACTTATTTCACTTAGCATAATAACCTCTGAGTCCATCCATGCCATTGCAAAAGGTAAGATTTCCTTCTTTTTCATGACTGTATAGTATTCCACTGTGTATATGTACCACTCTTTTTTATCCATTCATCCACTGATGGACACTTGGTCTGTTTCCAGATCTTGGCTATTGTAAACAATGCTGCAATAAACATGGGAGTGCATATCTTCTTTTGAATCAGTGTTTTGGGATTCTTAGAATGTATTCCTAAAAGTGGGATAGCTGGGTCAAAAGGCAGTTCCATTTTTAATTTTTGGAGGAAGCACCATACTGTTTTCCATGGTGGCTGCACCAGTCTGCATTCCCACCAGCAGTGCAGGAGGGTTCCCTTTTCTCCACACTGTCACCAGCACTTGTGTGTTGATCTGTTAATGAGATCCATTCTGACAGGTGTAAGTTAGTATCTCATTGTGGTTTTAATTTATATTTCTCTGGTGATTAGTGACACTGAACACTTTTTCATATGCCTGTTGGCCATCTGTGTGTCCTCTTTGGTAAAGTGTTGTTGGGCGGATAAAATGTATTATGCTCACTTTGTTAAAGATGGTGCCCGCTGCCCACGTGGAGGCCGTTGCCCAGGTGATATTAATGTGTTGGGGGCGGGCTAAAGGCAGGTAGAATCCTTGTAGCTTGGGGCTTGGTTTTGGGATTAAGCCTTTCCTACCCTTTTTGATGTGGGGTGGTACAATCCAATCATGCCTCAGAAAGTGACTTTATATTAGAGACTTCCCTATTTTGTATATTGGATTAAGGGTTTTGAATCTACACTATAAAATAGGGGTAGAACGGGAGCTGGGGCTCTTGGTTCCTGAGGTTAGCATGAGAGAGCGGAGAGAGTAGAGCCAGCAGCTAAAGGAGGCCACATGGAGGAGGCCAGGAGAAGCAGCCAAGATGGCGGAGTGCTGAGTGAGATGCCAGTTTGTACAGAGTTTGTATCTGGGATAAGGCAGGAGATGGGGAACTGAGGAGAAGAAGGCTGGTGAGCTAGAAACCTTTGATTCTAGGAAACTCGGATAAGTCAGTGGCTTTGTGAGCACTGAGTGTGACTGGGTTTGGAGCCCAGTGTATGTTTTTACTTGCCCGCCGGGTGCAAGGTAGGATTAAAGGCTATGGCCCACCAGTTTTTGGCTCCATGGTTTCTTTACCGACTGTCCGAATCAAATGCGAACCTGCATGGGCCGGGCTGCTGTGTTAGTGGCCCCGGCCCTGCCTGCTGGCTTTACAAGTGTCTATTCAGTTCCTTTTTCTATTTTTTAATTGGATTGTTTACCTTCCTGGTGTTGAGTTTTAGAAGTTCTTTATAAATTTTGGTTATTGACCCCTAATCAGACACATCAGCAAATATGTTCTCCAATAGTGCGGTTGTCTTTTTATTTTGTTAATGGTATCTTTTGCTGTGCTAAAGCTTTTTAGTTTCATAAAGTCCCATTAGTTGATTTTGACCTTTATTACACTTACAGCTGGAAATATATCAGCAAAAATATTTCTATGAGAGATATCAGAGAGTTTACTGCCTATGTTTTCTTCCAAGATTTTTATGGTTTTGCAAATTACATTTAAGTTTTTTATCCACTTTCAGTTTATTTTTGTGAATGGTGTAAGTTGGTGGTCTAGTTTCATTTTCTTGCATGTACCAGTCCAATTTTCCTAACACCATTTATTAAAGAGACTTTCTTTACTCCATTGTATACTCTTGCCTCCTTTCTCAAATATCACTTGACCATAAAGGCATAGTTTTATTTCTGAGTTCTCTGTTCTGTTCCACTGATCTGTATGCCTGTTCTTATGCCAGTACCAAGGTGTTTTGATTACAATAGCCTTGTAGTATAACTTGATACCAGGAAGTATGATACCTCCCACTTTGCTCTTCATTTTCAAGATTGCTAAGTCCATTTGGGTTCTTTTTGTTCCATATAAATTTTTGGAATATTTGTTCTAGATCTGTGAGGTATGCCATTGGTATTTTAATAGGAATTGCATTGAACTTATAGGTTGCTTTGGGTAGTATAGATGTTTTAATGATGTTTATTCTTTCTATCCATGAACACAGTATATGCTTACACTTGTTTGTATCATTCTTGATTTTTTTTTTTTTTTTTACAGAGAGAGAGAGGGACAGATAGGAACAGACAGGAAGAGAGAGAGATGAGAAGCATCAATTCTTCATTGTGGCACCTTAGTTGTTCATTGATTGCTTTCTCATATGTGCCTTGACCAGGGGGCTACAGCAGACCAAGTGACCCCTTGCTCAAGCCAGTGACCTTCATCCTTGATTTTTTTTTTCAATGTCTTATAATTTTCCGAGTACAAATCCTTACTTCCTTCATTAAATTTACTCCCAGGTACTTTATTTATTTATTTATTTATTTATTTATTTATTTATTTATTTTGCTGTTGTAATAGTGAAGGGGATTTTTCTTTAATCTCTCTTTCTGACAGTTTATTATTGGTGTATAAAAATGCAACTGATTTCTGAATATTGATTTTATTTCCTGCCACCTTGCTGAATCCATTTATCAGGTATAGTTGTTTTTCTGACTGTGAATTTAGGGTTTTCTATGTATATCATATCATATCATCAGTAAATAACAATAGTTTTTTTTATTTTGGGGTTTTTTTTAATTTTATTTATTCATTTTAGAGAGGAGAGAGAAAGGGAGGGAGAGAGACAGAGAGGGAGAGAGAGAGAGGAGAGAGAGACAGAGAGAGAGGTGGGGAGGAGCTGGAAGCATCAACTCCCATATGTGCCTTGACCAGGCAAGCCCAGGGTTTCGAACCAGCGACCTCAGCATTTCCAGGTCGACGCTTTATCCACTGCGCCATCACAGGTCAGGCCAATAACAATAGTTTTACTTCTTGTTTTCCAATTTGAGTGCCTTTTATTTCTTCTTCTTGTCTGATTACTGTGGCTAGAACTTCCAGGACTATGTTGAATAAGAGTGGTGAAAGGGGGCACCCCTGCCTTGTTCTTGATCTTAAGGGGAATGTTTTTAATTGTTGCCCATTGAGTATGATGTTGGCTGTCAGATTGTCATATATGACCTTTTATTATGCTTAGGTAAATTCCCTGTATTCCCACTTTGCTCAGAGTTTTGATCATAAATGGTTGCTGGATTTTATCAAATGTTTTTCTGCATCTATTGATATAATTATGTGATTTTTATCCTTCATTGTTTATGTGATGAATCATATTTATTGATTTATGAATATTGTACCAGCTTTGCCTCCTAGAATAAATCTCACTTGATCATGATGTATGATCTTTTTAATGTATTGCTGGATTCAGTTTGCTAATATTTTGTTGAGAATTTTAGCATCTATATTCATCAGAAATATTGGCCGATAGTTTTCTTTCTTTGTAGTGTCTTTACCTGGTTTTGGTATGAGGATAATGCTTGCCTCATAAAAGGAGCTTGGAAGTCTTCTCTCCTCTTGTTGATTCATTTGGGTTGTATTTCTTTGTCTTCCCATTTTGTGTGTATATTAGTTAGTGCTGTCTGACTTTAAATTTGTTGTGATATCTTTATGAGAAAGATGGAGTCAGTGGTACTTTCTTCCAGGCCACCTGATTTCCTTGCTCTAGGAATGCTTCTTGTGGGTACTAATTCCCTCCTGTTGTATGTGAGTATTGAATGCAGTTGGTCCTTTCATGGATACGGTTATCTTTTCAGGCTGGTGGGCTCTAAGGGTCAACCTTGATCATGTGTATTAGGTCTGTGGGGTGTCTGTCCTAGTGGGTGTATTTATTTTTCTCTGTGTCTAGTGCCTGTTGGACTCCTCCTTTGGGCGTACTGCTTGTGTAGCTAGCTGAGTCTAGCATTAGTTCTGTCTGCCACCCACTACCGGTTGTGTTGGTTCTGGGTCTTCTTGGGTTAGCATCAGCCATTGTTTGTAACCTGCCATAGGCTACCTATCTGGAGCTACTGCTCTGTTTGCTGTTTGTGTCTGCATTTTCTGTTCCTGAGTAGTGTGGAAGGGGCCAACTATATATAAGGATCAGCTTCCTCCTGCTTAGAGATGATAGCAGCTCTGTAAAAGCCCCAAGCTTTATAAGATTTGCCTCCACTTTTCAACTGCTCCACCTCCTCTTTCAGCTATGTGGTCTTCCTACAGAGTCTTCCATAGAAAGGCTGTAGTGTGGGCTCAGATTGGCCTCACCTCACCAACCCCTCTACAGGTTGCAAGTTTAGTGGGTTAGAGCAGCTGAGGCTGTGAATACAATGTTAGTGGGACCCCCTACTTCAGAGATCTTCTAGTCAAGAGCTCAGTATGGGGAAAGTGGCCCCTACTCCAGAGTCTAATCCCTCAGACATTGCTGGATACTCCAATTCTATTTCTCCCCAGAGAGATGAGCAGCAGGTTCAGACTGCATGGAGCCAACAGTCCCCTCTACAGAATTTCTTACAGCTTGTGAGACCCTGGTCTCAGGGAGGAAGACTGAGAGAGTCCTCCCCTGGAGCTGACTGCACCCCCCCCCCCAGAAAGTGGCTAAGCCTCTCGACTGAACCCAACAATAGGCTTGCAGGGACCCACACTTTAAATATCCATTCCCCAAGCCTCTCTCTACCTTCCCCCCTCTGGAACCTAGCCCATCAGGGCAGGATATTCAGCATCTGGGCCAGCTGACTGGCCTGGTTCCACCCTGTCCAATACACATGAGCCGCTGTGCCAGTGCTGATCACAGAAAGCAGAATTCACCTCAGCTGGGCCAGGTGTGAGGAACCCTTCCTCAGAACACACAACTAGCAAGGGTTGTTGGGTCCTAAACTGATGCTCTTTGCAGCTGGCCATTGGATGTGCCAGCCCTGCACCTCCCTGGAGGGAACCTGGCGCAGACCAGTGGGAGACACTGCCCATGACTGGCCTTCAGGAACCTTCTTGGAGCTACAAGCAATCCTGAGTTTTTGCCTGTCTCTGCTGGGCTTATGTGCACATGAAAATACCAAGCCACACACCTAGGCTGGCTTTTACTCACTCTGGGCCTGGGGGAAGGTCCACAAAAGGCCAAAGTTTCCTGAGCCCCACCTTCTGCAGTCTCTGCTGACTGCTTGTTGGGCTTGTCCACCGAAAAAAAACTCTAGTAAAGTCTAGAGCCAGGGACAATTTAGGGATTAGGAAGGGTGGTGGGTGTGGCTCTGCTCCTCAGCCCCAGGTGTGAGTGTCCAGACTTTTTTCACAGATCTCCATAGGGTGTGGCCCCAGGAGTCTGGTGGATGTGGCCTCTGAGACCCAGAGATGTGGTCTGCCTGCAGTTCAGAGAGTTTCTACTAGGTCTCCCATGAGGCAGAAGCACCAGCCTTGGGTGGGGCGGGGAATCCAGCCTCAGTGCCAGAAAACTGAGTCACTGACATGCCCCCTGCTTCCTGGTTTCTCAGAACAACCCAGTCTCCATAGGGTGGGGCAGGAGGGATTCCTGAGATGGGGCAGTTCCTTTCCCCAGGCTGATGCTGCTCAGAGGGGACTGCTCCACTCAAGAAAGATGGCAACTGCAGAGTAGGAGAATGACTCAGCACAGGGGCTATCCCCTAGTGTCTCTCCCTGGGCCACCAACTTCACACTCTCCTCAGGTCATCTAGTCCTCTTAGCCATCCTTCTGCTGGAGCCCCAGGTAAGTGGTTGTGATTGAGATTTTCTATGCTGGTCCTTTAAG
Source organism: Saccopteryx leptura (assembly GCF_036850995.1). Taxonomy (NCBI): domain Eukaryota; kingdom Metazoa; phylum Chordata; class Mammalia; order Chiroptera; family Emballonuridae; genus Saccopteryx; species Saccopteryx leptura. The sequence continues at coordinate 172,984,778 of NC_089504.1, read as the reverse complement.
ATGAAGCCCACATCTCTTAGAGCTCCTGTTTTTTACTCACAAACAGAAACCTTGGCTCTTTTCATTGCTAAATGCTGTATGAGCATGTCTTCTAGGCTCTGAGGCTCTAAGCTGGGTCACTAGTCCTAGGGCTTAGGACCCTCCCCTCTCAGCGCAACCCTCCCTGCAGTGAGAGTCCCTCCGGACCCTCAGCTGCCACTCACTCCTAGAACAGGGCAGTCCCCTCCATGTCTCCGCCCTTCCTACCAGTCTTGGTGTGGCTTCTTCTGTGACCCTTGATTATGGACTCCTCTTCATTTAGTCCAAAGTTGGTTTTTCAAGATGATTGTACTTAAATTAAGTTGCGATCCAATTTTGTCTTGGGAGGTGGCAGTTGGAATATCCGCCTACTTTGTTGCCATCTTTGAATCATCAAGACCTCAACATGTATTTTGTCCTTGCTGTTTTTTTTACTTAGTATAACATTGCCAAGATTCATTCATATTTGTAAATGCTGTACACTTCATCCAATACTGTCATATTTTATTGTGACTCTATCACAGTTTATTCATCCACTCTCCCACTGACATGCATTTGGATTGTTTCCAGGTAGTTGTTTAAGTAGCACGGAAAGGAAGTGTTTTCTGTTGTACCTATAAATGAATTTTATGGGATACCTTGCAGTGAAATTCCTGAGTCACAAAATATATGAATATGCAATTTTTTCCAAAAATGTTCAATGTTTTCTAAAATGATTGTACCAATTTGCACTCTGACCAGCAGTAAATATCTAGTGGATCTATTTCCTCTCCAACAATTAATATTATCAGGTTTTTAATTTTTTTCTAAAAGAAGCATGTAAAGTGATAATAGTCTATCATTGTCATTATTTGCACTTCCATGATCACTAATGGATATGATGTGATATGATGAACATATCTTCATATGTTTGTTGGTCATGAGTTACTCTTCTGTGAAATGTCTATTAAGTACTTTTGCCCATTTTTTTACTAAATTGTAGGAGATGTTTCTGTGCTTTTAACACCAAACCTTTCACAGTTATATATATTGTGAATATCTTTTCCCAGTTTATGATGGACTTTTCATTTTTTTAAGTGGACTCTTGGTGAATTAAAGTTTTTAATTTTCATATAGTGAAATTTATGTCTTGCCTTTTATAGTCAATGTTTTATGTCTTCTTTAAGGATACTTTCCTACTTCTAGCCCTATATTCATCTATACTTATTCATCTATAAATAAATTTATCTATAATTATTACTGTTTTTTTCAAAGTTTTGCTTTTGAAACTCAAATCCATAATCCATCTGTGGTTGATTTTTTTATATACTGTGAGGTAAGGATCTAACCATGATTTTTTGACACTTAGTGAACTATTTACTCTTCAGGTATTGATCTCTAGTTACAGAAAATTGCTATTACATGATTCTAAAATAAACTATCCCAAAATTCTGATATATGCATTACTTATACAGTACTTTTGCAAATGAAAGAAAATCTTGCACAGTAGAAATTGAGGTTGCTAATTCCATCACATACAATAAGAATACTTATAAAAAGGAGAGAAACAGGAAGATAATTTTTCTGACAACTAAGCTTCCCAACCCCTTCACCATAGCACTTTAGAAATCTATTTTGACTAACTGAAACACACAGAAATTCACACACACAGAAAACAATGGCAGTGAAGAAAAGGCAAGTGTAACCATTGCTCCACATATCAATTTCCATTTTCATTTTGCATTCCTACTATGATTTAATTTGTCTTACAATCATTTTTTATATTAGTGTTTTGAATTCTGCTCTAAAATGAAATTGACTTAACTTCTACGTTATATGTAACTGGTTCACAAAGAAAGAAATGGCATGTTGAAAAAGTTAGTTAATTGCCAAATCTCCGCTATCTCAGAGGAGCTCCTATTTCTCTATTTCTCCATTATACTCTATAGAAGTAAAAGAGTTTAACTTCCAATCCACTTAACAAACATCTATTAAACACCTAATATAGCAAAGCACTGCACTAGACTATATAAAGAATACAAGTCTGCTCACTAATTGGGAGCCACAAATAAATTTAAAATGGGACTAACTATGATAACATATGTAATAGAAGTACCCACAAATGTTGATTGAATCTGATTACGTTTATACGTGAATCTGATTACGTTTATACGTAATTACTAAGCACATACGAGAATATGCCATTTCAATGGTCTCATTAAATAGGCTTTTTTTTTCTTTTTAGAGTTTATTTAGTAATTTCACAATGTTGGAAATTTAGGATTGAAACAGTCAACAGTAGAAAAATTTGTTAAGCAAAATCTATTTATAGGGACGCCTCAGACCATAACATAAACACTGACATAGAAGATGATGCTATGCCAGAAATACAAAATAATATTAAATGTAAAGTATAACAAAAAATTTTAATAAATAAAAAAGATGGTGAATGTGGCCAACATATTTGAGGAAGGCTTTTATCCAAACTCAAGAGACAAGAGGAAGCACTGAAGAGGCGGGTCTTCTGTGCGGAGCCGAGAGTTCCGGCCTCCTCAGTTACTTGGCTTTAGGTTTCCACCTGCACCAACAGTAAAATCAGTTCTGCATAAAATTATGAAGATTTGTAATACCTGCTCTAGGTTCTCGACATGCTAGTCTTCACTGTCTTGTATGTTTCCCACACTCCCACTACCTTTATTCAGAAACTTTAGGGGAGCATCACATCCAGGTCTCTGCTTATTACCAGTATGAGCTACTCAAGGTAAATTCTAACTCCACCCACTCTTTCTCTCACCTCATGGTTCTGCCCAGTATTACCTCCTCTTTGAACTTCAGGGTATCTTCCAAAGCAGTTCTAACCCAACCTCACACATACTGTACACCAATATGAAAAATTTAGAGAGGCCCCATCCTTCCTGAGGGAGTACATATAATCAAAAGGTTTTTAATTCATGTAGGAAAAAAGTACGTTATCACTGAAACCTAAAGAAAATCCTCAGTCAAGGGACCTCGGATCAAATCTAAAGTCTACAATAATTTGTGTATGAGACTTAAGCCAGTCACTGAGATTAGTAAATTACTCAGTCTATTCAATGGAAGAAATAATAACAAATTCACATGAATGCTGTAGAAAATTACATGAAGTGTAAGAAAGTACTTGTAAACTATAAAGTGATCTAAAATAGAAGTGACTTTCATTTTCTGTCAATGATAAACCAGCAGGGAAGATATTTAATTAGACAGCCCTCAAGACATTCTGCAGACATGCCTACTCCACCTGCACTAGGAAAGGACTGCAACAAATGTGTAGGAGAGGACAGGGATTATTTTCAAAATTTTGTCTCCATTTGATCATTGACCCATTCATCAAAAAAAAAAAAAAAAAAAGAAAAAAGTCAATGCCAGGCACAGAAGATACAACAGTGAACTTTGATTCTGTCCATGGTTCAAAACAGCTGGGAAATGTGGAAACATTGCAAGCTCAAGCAGGGCCACCGAACTGCCAGGTAAGCATGACTCTTACTGAAATGAGTGTCATTGTTTTTTATAAAAACGAGGCCATACTGATTTACTTCCATAAATCAGCCTGTGGAACCAGTGTAATCTCTTTTTTTATTAATTTAATGGGGTGATGTTATTAAATCAGGGTACATATGTTCAGAGAAAACATCTCCAGGTTATTTTGACATTTAATTATGTTGCATACTCATCACCCAAAGTCAAATTGTCTTCCATCACCTTCTATCTGGTTTTCTTTGTGCCCCTCCTCTCCCCCTCTCTTCTCCCCCCCCCCCCACCAAGGAAACCACCACCCTCTTGTCCATGTCCCTGAGTCTCATTTTTATGTCCCACCTATGTATGGAATCATACAGTTCTTAGTTTTTTCTGATTTACTTATTTCACTCATTATAATGTTATCAAGGTCCATCCATGTTGTTGTAAATGATCGATGTCATTATTTCTTATGGCTGAGTAGTAGTGCATAGTATATATGTACCACATCTTTCAGAGTAATCTTACACCATAAAATCTGCTTCATTTTCAACCAGCAAAAAACAAAATAGTCTAGACAAAACCTAGAAATTTTATATTTCTACACTTAAAAAAATAGATATAAAAAAGTAGAATATTTGTTTTCTTTTGTTTGAGTGACACATTAGTTCTTTGATAGTAACAAGTGACACTCAGAGCTCACTAGGCTTTAGACACCGCTTTAAGCAGATGATATTTCTGCCTCATTTAACCATTTCAACTCCTTGAAGTAGGTACTATTATTATCTTGTCATCTTATAGATGAAGGAAATAAGACATAAAGAGATTAAGAAACGTATCCTGGGTCACACATCTATTTTCTGATGTGCCCAGGATTCAAATCCAGGCTTCCTGATTATACAGTCCAATCTATATCTGCTGTGCTCTTCTGTCTCTTTACAGATTCCTCTCAGTAGAGTGACTGATAGTTATAATATACAAAGGGTAAGGAACCACTATGCACCGTAACCACAGTAACTCCAGAACTTGCTCTCAGGCTCTGGGTGCCTCCAGGAGCACCACAGACCTAGACTGGGTGCAAATGGCAGCCCTCAGGGGTCTACAGTACACAAAAAGCATCATTCCACACACTGACCCTGTATCTTCATCATAATCACACTTTTCTGGCTCACAGTCTTTTCATGCAGCTTCTCCACCAAGGAAAGCCCTTCTGCCTTCTCCCCTCACCATTCACAAAACCACTCATCATTCAGACCTAGCCATATCCTCCTTGAAATCTTTCTGGACTTCTTCAGCTACCTCACAGACCAGCATGTCTCTTCTATGAACACCTACTTTATGTTCGGTTTACTTTGGGGGACTTTGAACTGCAGCTTAGCATTTGGCTACATGATGTTTCGTTTTAACCAAATGTATTTATTCACTCAGCTACCTGTAAGTTCTTTGAGAACAGAATACAGTTTAGATCCCCCCTCCTGGCTGCCCTCCATACACAGACACACACATTCTGCACCTCATATGGTACTAGAAGTTCAATAAATACTGTTTGGCTAGTTAGTGGAGTAATTGATTAATCTATTGAATAAATATTCACCTAAATTTAAACACTCTCCAAGACTTTCAACACTCAGACATACATGCAGACACGATGTGCAGGCCAGTGAGCTGATGGACTGAAGGAGGAAATTTTCAAAAAACTTTCACTGGGAAATTACCCTAAATATAAAAATCACAAGAAACAGAAATATATAGCAATTCAATCTAAAAACAGTTTTAAAGGGAAAACTGGCTAACTGGAAAAGGGAAAAAGTCATGTTATACATTTAGCCTTAAAGTACTTTCTCAGGATCTGAAAAATCAAATACTTCTGTCAGTTCTGTCATTTTCCTTCAAAGATGTAATATACATTCCACATTTTCAGTGCATCTTAAAATTTCCATGTCTTGCCCCTTCTATTTTACTTCCTCCGTCTACTCTCTCTAACACACCTACTTACACACAGAAACATCCTGACTCCCCTCACCCTAATCCACACCCCCAAAAATCACCTTTTGACTATGAATTACTGGTTCTGAATCATCAAAGCAGCTCGTTTCCTTGATTAACTTCGGCTCCCTCTGCTGGATCTGCAGCAGTAAAACATATAATTCTGCAGAAATGGAGGTTATGGAACTCATTCCCCACAGAATTTGTTTTAACTAAAATTAAACTCAATATCCAACAAAATATAGTAACAATAAGTCAAGACAAGTGGTTTTTCAGAAACTATTATACAAATCTCTGTTTTCTCCCCCACTTATTTTCATTTGTGGTAGAATGGCGGAACTCAGCAGGAGCTCTCAAAGATTACAGAAATGATGTGAACTATGCAAAAGAAAATCACATCAACAAAATCTGTATTCTATGTATGTTTGTCAAAAGCAAATGCAGATGAATATGACTGAAGGCCATATGAAGTCTCTAAAAGAGGTTTCTGGAGAAATAAGCAACAGTAGCAGCTAGGTAATATTACTGAAGTATTAAATATCAAGGTTTTTGGTATCACTGTTATCAACATTATATACTGGCAAACCTGATGCAATAGAGTATTTGAGCGCGCGCGCGCACACACACACACACACACACACACACACACACACAACCAAAAAAAAAAACCTTAAAATCACGAAGTACATTTACTTAGGATAATAGAAATGTAACTTACACAACAAAACAAAAACAAAAAAATGGTAGATATTGATTCCTGTTAAAAGGAAATATTACTCCTTATTTAATTGATTTGGTGCTTATTATAAAAGAGAATGGTTAGATTGACATAAAACAAACTCTCAGACTAGGATAAAGAATGAAAATCAATCTAAGACCTTTAAGAATCTGGAAAACAACACTGTCTGTAACATATTTTTTCCTTTAAGATAGACTAATATTTTGCCAATAAATATCTTAAATCAGTTCCTTAATATATCTTAAAAGTGATTTTATATAATCAACCAAATAATCAGGGAATTGGATATTTTACAGCCTAGAAAGTCAAGACCTGAGTATCTCTCCAGATTCCAGTATGGATATTGGCAGAACTTCAGGTTACTGAAAACCTTTGCCAGCAGCATTTCTGGTATTGCCTGTCTACTTCCCTTCTCCAAATAATGAGCTGCCATAAAGGGTTAACCAAGACTTCAGCCCATGACAAATTTTTAAAAATTCCTTATTCAAACAGAATAAAATTTTCAAGACAGCGACAACAGAGCAGGAAACCAACCAATTAAACCCTTTTAAGCACAGCCCTTCTAAGTGTAAGGTCCTATGAGCCTGCATAGGTCACACACCCATGAAGCTGGCATGCTCTAGCCCTGGGTGAGCTGGAGATTAGCAATAATGATGTCTTCATGGGTCCTTCATTCCCAGCACTCACTGGCAAAAATGTTAACCTTGTCTTCCCATCCTCACAGAATTTTCTTGGCAAGACAAAGACATCTTTACTAAAACAATATGGCTCAGTTTAGTGCCCCAAATGCAATCTGGAACCTTTTAATAGGGTATATTTTTGTTCTGTCTATCCAAATTTGGTTTTGGAGACAGAGTATCTTCTGAAAGAATCTAAGATAACAAACGCATCTTTTTTTCTTTTCCTGTGAGTGGCTATATAACTTAAGTGGTTAAAAACACAACCACCAGAGTCAAACGACCTGGGTTCAACCCCATTTCTACCATTGACCACCTGTGTGACTTTTTTTAAGAGAAAGAGGAAGGGGGGAGAGGGGGGGACAGATAGAAACATCGATCTGTTCCTGAACGTGCCCTGACCTAGGACCAAACTGGCAACCTTTGCACATCGGGATAGTGCTATAACAAACCAAGCCATACTGCCAAGGCAACTGACTACCTGTGTGACTTTGAACAAGTTACTTTACCTTTCTGAGTCTCTGTTGCCAATATCAGATAATACTAATACTTCATAGGGCTGCTTATGGAAATGCAGGGGGTCCTCAGATTACGACACAGGTCCGTTCCTACATCCCTGATGTCACCTGAATTTTGGTCTAAGTCGAAACACACCCTAGCCTAAGTCACCTACCTAACATAACACAGTTGTAAAATCATAATCTAGAACATAAAAACACAACTAAGCCAGAGAAAAAGAAAAAGGACATAAATATACTGTACTATACACTGTACTGTAGTAACAGAAAAAAAATGACTCATGTCTCAATTTTTTAAGTTTTTATGAAAGTGAGCATTGTAAACTCAAAACATTGTATGTCAAGACTGTAGTAACCCAAGGGCCCCCTGTATATCGAAGCATTAATTTTTTTTTTAATTGAGAAGCAGGGAGGCAGATAGACAGGCTCCTTTATGCACTCTGACAGGAATTCACCCGGCAAGCCCCCTACTGGGTGATGCTCTGCCCATCTGGGGCTGCTGCTACGTTGCTCAGCAACTGAGCTATCTTAGCACCTGAGGTGAGGCCATAGAGCCATTATCAGCACCTGGGGCCAACTTGCTCAAACCATTTGAGCCATGGCTGCAGGAGGAGAAAAAAGAGAGAGAAGAAGGAGGGGGGAGAAGCAGATGGTCACTTCTCCTGTGTGCCCTGACCAGTAATTGAACCCAGGACTTCCACAGGCCAGGCCAACATTCTACTGTGGAGCCTACCAGCCAGGGCCAAACCGTTACTTTTAAAGAGTTTAACTCAGTGCATCAGGGGTCTCAAACTCGCGGCCCGCGGACTGCATGCGGCCCGCCCACCAATTTTGTGCGGCCTGCAGACTAATCAAACTTCGTGGAAGGCCCAAGTTTGAGACCCCTGATGGTACATACTATATTTTTCGCTCCATAAGACGCACCTGACCATAAGATATACCTAGGGTATTAAGGAGGAAAATAAGAAAAAAAATATTCTGAACCAAATGGTGTGTTAAAATATTTAATAAAATACCATTTTCTTCACTCCATAAGATGCACTTTTTTCCCCAAAAAGTGGAGGGGAAAATGCCTGTGCATCTTATGGAGTAAAAATACAGTAATAAATGTTGGATTTGGTTTTATCATTATATAAGAAATTTTTTATTTGTATTAGAGTCTGAGTCATGAAAAAAAAGTTAGTGGTCTATGAACTACCCAGCATTTAAACTTCAGTAGTGCTTAGTGTGGTTGATTGGATTATCTTATATAAAATAACTTTTGGTATTGCCCCACGTGCTCTAGAATTTTTAAGTTACTTACTTATTCATTTAATTTCTGCTGTAAGTGAGCTCACCAGACACTTAAAAGAATAATTTTAATACAATGTGCTAAGTAAACGACTTTCCATAGACCTCTCTAGTTTCTGCGCTTTCTGAGAAAAGACATTCACAGATCTTTTGTTTCAGACTAAATGTTCAGGAATGTTTGTATACCAAACAGCTTTGGAAGATAAAAGTATCTCTCTGTATAGGGCAGAGGGCAAATTAATTTTCTGACCAGAATAATAGAGATAATTTGTCTTTCCAGGGAAAAGTCTGGGCAAGTTTGTTAGCAGCCCTTTTAAAAGACTGAGGTTTCCAATTTTTACAGTTTTTTAGTTGTGCCACAAACCTACCATGTGTGTACAGAGGGGAAAGTAGACATTTCATGCAAGGGAACTGAGGTCTGCAACAGCAGCGTACGAACACACAACTAGAAATATTGCAGTAATGCAACAAGTAAGGCGTGAAACAGGAAGTGGGGAAAGATAAGGGACTGGGTGCCACGTATAACCTTATTTCATGATGACTGTTTACCTAATGCTTTTTCACCACTGTGGCTCTTGAAAGTTACGCCATTTTTTAACAAATCTTTTCAATAGAACAACATTTGTTTTCCAGTACCCACTAAATAAATACACTGTAGGCCATGATATACAGATATTCCTGTCTTAGGGAGATATACTGACCAACTTACTTGACTAATTTGATTTTTAGTCGGAAAGTATCTTATGGAATACATTTGAATGAAGTACCACATTTGGGTGAATCAAAAAAAATTTTAAAGAGAGGTGAAGAAATGGCATTAGTTATTGTGTGCATGTGTGCTCTAGTTTCATCATGGGTTCATGAGTTAGATGTGGCCTTGGGTTTAGACATTCTTTTGCCCTAAACTTGTTTTTTTGTGCTATCACTTATAAAGTGAACCTTGAATACAACCTTGAAAGTAGGACATAAAGAAGATTGTACCTTCCAGAGTCCAATTCCATGGCACTCCACGCCCGCCATTCCCCACCCACTCCCAACACTTCTCTTCCTTCTTGGTCAAGTACAATACATGTTTATTTTACATAAAAATTGGATTTCTTTACTTTCCAATCATTGTTTATTTTTATTATTTACATAAACCTGTTTTCTTTGCTGAATTGCTCTATTTCTACCTGTGAAAACTGTTTAGGTTTCTTAAACTGGGATGAAACTCATTATAATTGTTCTCATTAAACTTAATAAATTATTTTTTACTTTTAGTTTTTCATTTAGCTATAGGTTATCTTAAAGAAAATAAGTTATTCATTAAATAAAAGATAAGTTACTTTATATTTTGTGGTAGGCTCTGAGAAAACAACAAATGTCTCAGCCAAGAGAGCAGAGCATGGCAGTTATGACCTAGCATTCCCAAGACGGAATACCGTGGTTATATCCTGGCTCTACCACATAGTGTATGTCCCCAGAGAAAGTTTCTTCTTGGGCCATGATTTTCTTGTCGGTACAACAAAGGTAATACAGTGGTACCTTGAGATATGAACAGACCAACATACAAATTTTTTAAGATATGAGCTGTGACTCGGTCTGTACTTTTGTTCAAGATCTGAGCAAAATTCCGAGTACGAGTTGTGATACGAGAAGCTGCTGCTAGTTGGCGCGTTGGCACACGGGTCCAGTATCGGCAGTTTGATATACAAGTTGACTGACTTATGAGCTCGGTTACAGAATGAATTAAATTCATATCTCAAGGTACCACTGTAATAGTTCTGACATCATACTATTGTGAAAATGGAGTTACTGAATATTGATCACTGAGAAGACCAAGTACACAGTAAGTGCTCAGTTGAATATCTGCTAATATTATTTTTATAATATTAATTTTATTGATTTTAGAGAGAAAGGATAGGAGAAAGACAGAGAGACAGGAACATTGATCTGCTCCTGTATGTGCCCTGACCAGGGATCAAACCAGCAACTTCTGTGCTTTGGGATAGTGCTCTAACCAACCAAGCTATCTGGCCAGGGCTATATCTGGTAATATTATTCCCTTCATATTTGTAGTTTTCGTAGACCACTCTGACAGCAATGAGGTATCAAGACTGACAAGAAAGAAATGTACTGGAGGCATAAACAAGGTACGAAACAAAGGCTAGGGAGTAAGAAGCAAGAATATGGTGGAAAATAATGCATTCTATTTTGGACATGTTGAGATTAAGGTGCCCGAATTACATTCCTTTTTCTTCTATCTTAGCGGTTTGTTCAGGCCACTGAACAAATTTTATTGCTGTCTTCTAGGACAAAAAAAAAATATTTAAAAGTTGAATTAGGATTATACTTTGAAATAGAAACTGCAGAAAATGCAGGCTCAAGAATTTTTATTCTTTATTCAATGTGAAATCTATTCAGAGAAAGGGCCTTGGAAGCCACATCCTTGTGATTGTTAAGTGTGGCTCATCAATGCACTGAGTTTGCCCTCAGATAATTCATTTCCTTGGAAACTCAGAGGTTGTGAAACAATCATAAATTAAGCTTGTGTTTACTCTGCCTGTCCCAAGGCCAATTATTCAACACAGATGGGAAATAACAGTCTCTAAAAGAAAGGGTTAAAAACAAATCCAGGTAAAGAACAGGAGGTCAGCACAGGTGTAAGTGACCAATTTTATGCCTTCCATGCTTTGTTCATCCTCTTTTACCATTTATAACATTACTATTCCCATGACTCATCTCACTGCTCTCGTTCCACTCAGTCCTCTCAATAGTCCCCCTCCCTACCTCTGTTCCCTGTCCCCACCACCTACCTCTTCCTGCAGTTGCATAGAAGGGATGGGACTATTTCTGATTCATTCTCATGTCCCTTCTTCCTAGAACAGCATCACACATATAGATGTTTAACATGTGCTTAGTAAAAAAGGAATCCTTGACTGCATAAACCCAGTTACTGAGATAAGCTACTTAATCACATCATAACTCAACGAGTGGTTCTAAGGATGAGATTAGGGTCACACAATAGGAGGTTTCTATTAAGTCTCTATAGTTGTAAATATCATACATTGCAACTGAATTCATGTGTGTAAGAAGTTATTACAAACATAAAATTAAATTCAGTACCAAGCTTTCAACCTTTATTATTTTCCAAATAATTCAGTAAACGACATCATAAAAACTTTTACCTTATTTACTGCATTAGCCCCAGCATGTGAATGAGACAGTCCCCAATAAATATTTAATTCAATGACTAATAAATAAACAGATTCCTTTGGTTTTCTACTCAGAAGGGGGTATTTTTCTTGGACTGTGCACACAAATAAACTTTATCTAAATAGTAAAAGGAAAATCTATTTTCTTATGTTTCCTCCATGGGCTTAAAATAAAGGCATAGGGTGTTCTTACAACAGCTGTGTTGACAGAAGTATTCTTTCAAGACAATGCCACTTATTATTTTTAACATATATTTAAAACTCATTAATGAAGATCAAGTTATATTTCAATTCTATTGTAATGTAAAAGGTAAATAATCCTCTCTATAAGAAAAAAGTAGCAATTTAACTCAAATGACTGTTAAAACATAAGAATTAATTAATCCTCTTCAGATAATTGTACCACAGAAAAACATCTCTCTTAACCAGGAGTCTACACTTCTACATTCAACCGATATGGTGGTAATTAATGTTGATAAAGACACTGAAATCTCTGGAAGATGCTAAATTATCAACTAAAATTCTAAATCACCAAAAATGCTGGCTGTCATCTTAAAGTTTAACTGAACATCATTGAATTCTAACTTGATAAAAAGGGCTAACCTGCAGAGCAGAGTTTCTAAAACTCAGAATTACACACATTTTGGACCAGATCATTCTTTGTGAGAACTGTCTTATGCGCTGTGGGATGCTTAGTATGATTCCTGGACTTTGCCTACTAAATACTAGTAGCACCTCTTCTTTCCACCACTCTGACAATCAAGAATGTTTCCAGGTATTTCCAAACATCCCCTAGAGCAGTGTTTTTCAACCAGTGTGCTGCGGCACACTAGTGTGCCGTGAGACATGGTCAGGTGTGAGTATAAATACATTTAGAAACTATATTATTAACTATATGTATAATATGTACTGTGTTAGCGTATCATTTTGTGTCATTTTGGTAGGTGGTATGCCCCAGGATTTTGTAAATGTGAAAATTTGCCGCAGCTCAAAAAAGGTTGAAAATCACTGCCCTAGAGGGCAAAATTGCCCCAATTGAGAACCACTGCTATAGAATGTATAATGCATGGCAACTCTTGAAGATCCAGAAAACTATAATATTCCACTCCCCAACCATTCTGGGTAAACTAGGAGCTTCTGTGTTAGGCTTTTGTAATATTCCAATAACCATCATATTAGATAAACCCATAAACCCATTTCCTTTTTATAAAAAATGATAAATGTAAGTCCAAAGTATTTATTCTATTTATGAACTTAACTTTCTTATATGTTAATAGCTATTTTTTTTAAGATTTTATTTATTCATTATAGAGAGGGGAGAGAGAGAGAGAGAGAGAGTGAGAGAGAGAGAGAGAAGGGGGAGGAGCAAGAAGCATCAACTCCCATATGTGCCTTGACCAGGCAAGCCCAGGGTTTTGAACCGGCAACCTCAGCGTTTCCAGGTTGACACTTTATCCACTGCGCCACCACAGGTCAGGCATAACAGCTATTTTTAACGGTAAATTGGAAGGCAGGGGAGACTGCTTCTGATAAATTGCCTCCACTGTCCCAGGTGCCTAGGAAACCTGAGGCACTATACAACCATGGTTGTAGTGTGGCACATAAAACCCCCATTAACTTTTCTTTTACCCTCAGTAAACGCAGTAATCCATAACTTTTCAACTACTATCAACAAGCCTTCAGAGTTACTCCTACAATTGCTCAAATTCACACAAAGGAGAAAACGCTACATTCAGCTCAAAATTAAAGTGATAAAAATGAAGTACACAGTTTAAGGGGATAAGAAATAAACGAATAGGTAACTAATATTGCAAATAAAGTAAAACCAGTTCATGACATTTTACTGATTAACCCATGCTCTAAGATATACTGTAGTAGGAAAATGAGTGGAAAATGAAGTTTCTTTTACTTAAACTTAGAAAGTGACTATTTGAATGTGTTCCTCGTTTTATCTCACCTGACATTTCCTGAGCACCCACCAAGTGGCAGTCACTATGCTAGGGATGTTGACAGAGGTTAGAAGCATTTCTGCACAGAGATGTATGACACCCTCCACATAATGTTCTTCTCTCTAAGTAGAACTAGAAATCCACTGACCCATATTTGATATGCTTTAATTGTTCATATTTTCAAACATAATATGTTTTCTTTCAGGGAGATGTACCAATTGAAAGGATAGGGTTAAGAAAGGGAAAAGAGAAGGAAGAGAAAAATGTATGCCGAGCAATATTTTATTAAACTGTAAAAATCCTTTTCTTAACAGAAAAGGGAAAATCATGTCAGCAGTTAGCAAACTGAAAACCTGACAAGTGACAAGCATCAACAAATTGCTTAACAAAACATTAGCTGATTACAATGTTGATGTGAAACCAAAAAAATCCAGCTGACATAAAGTAACATGTTAAAATGGAAAACCTCACTAATGAAAAGGGACAATGCTGTATAGCTCATTGGCCTTTGTGGAAAGAATGTCACACAGGAAGCAATGCAAAAACATGTACTGCAGTTCACTAGAGGAGCTGGAAATTTAGGGGACAAAAGAGTCAGTACTCTGGTAAGTAATTGCAACATAAAAAGATCACCTACCACCCCTTAAATTGTAAGGACTCTGGTGGCATCCACACAGGGAGAAAGCAAAAACAGGGAATGTTTGCACTTTCTCTATGCACAGAAGCTGATTCAACAGCAATAGATAGTTAGTTCCTACCTATGTAAAGGTTTGGGGTGTAAGTCAGTTATTTTATAGAAACTGAGTAATAAGTCCTGGAAAAGAAGAGCTTTGGGAGTGTTAACTAGTATCCCTCCACAAATCCCTCTGCAAAATTCAAATGACTCTCCACAGTGCTCCTGGAGCACCCATTGGCTAGAGGTGCTCTGCACCAGATACATTACAGCTAAAGCAATAGAAATGCCTTTTAGGTTTTCAGTTTACTTCAAGGAAATAGATAAAGAGTTCACGGTGTGTGAATTTTGAAGCAATAGAAAAAGAATGTATACCCAACATCTAAAATGGCCATTTTCCCAATGTTCTTTTTAACACCTTGCTTTGAAGGAATTATATGTGTTTATATAACTCCAATATGAGTTATAATTCCAACAATTCAGCCTATTAAATAAACCAAACCACTATTCTCCATTTCTGCATTTGCTACCTTTTATTCTAACTTTTATTGTTTATATGATGGTTTTTTTACCAGGAATTAGTATTTCAGCCATTCCCATTCACAACTTTATGGACAAGTCATGTTTTAGATTTAAGAACCCTTCTTGATGCTGGAGGTGTGCATTTAGTTCACAATATTAAAATTAGACAGAGTGAGTTAAAGCAGTGAACAAATGAGAGATGACTACACAAAACTGAATTATGTGAAAAAAGGGTACCTGAAGTCTACATTGATAAACTTTGCAATGTAAATGAAATTTGTATTGCATTTCATCCCAGGTTAACTTGCTTTTAAAAATAAACAATGTGAGCCCATATTGACAGAAAATTGCCTTAATCTGGATTTTCCCTCAGTGCATATGTAACATTAAAAACATTAAATTTTAGCCTGACCAGGCAGTGGCACAGTGGATAGAGCATCAGACTGGGATGCAGAAGACCCAGGTTTGGAACCCTGAGGTCACCAGCTTGAGCATGGACTCATCCAGCTTGAGTGTGGGCTCACAAACTTGAGCATGGAGTAGCTGGCGTGAGCATGGAATCATAGACATGACCCCATGGTCGCTGGCTTGAGCCCAAAGGTCGCTGGCTTGAAGCCCAAGGTCATTGGCTTGAGCAAGGTGTCACTCGCTCTGCTGTAGCCCCTCTGCCCCATCAAGGCACATATGAGAAAGCAATCAATGAACAACTATGGTGCCGCAGCTAAGGGGCCGGAACAAAGAATTGATGCTTCTCATCTCTCTCTTTCTATCCCTATCTGTCCCTCTCTCTGTCTCTCTCTGTCTCTGTCACAAAAAAAAGAAAAAAATATTAACTTTTAGTCATTTCTGTCTTGAGAAAAGCTGATATTTAAGAATAAATGAGTGTCTAGTATGTTGTGATAACTCCCCAATATCCATTCCACCATGTCCTTAATGTATTTTAACCACATTGTGCAGGTACTGACCCCATCCCCAACTCCAGGGGTGGGCTCTGATGAAACCAGTAATTTCAATAGCCTCTACATATAATAAATATTTTGTAATATCCCTTCTACTACTATACTGAAATTCATAAGTAAATATAATTATTGCCATACATAATTTCAAAAATCAATATAATGCTCCAAATAAAACATAAAGAAGAAATAAAAGTAATTTATAAAACAAATGTATTTCAATACATAAATATGCAGGCATGAAAATGTAGTCAAATGCCTACAGCTTGACATGGACTCACCATGAAATGAGACACCTACAGATGCAGGTAATAAAGTGTATTACATACACAATTCAAATATCCAAGCATCATCCCAACTGTTACATAATATTTTTTCAAATGGGTGAACAAATCCTGAAAAAAATTCTGAACAATGTACAATATTCTCACAATATAAATAATAACTGCATTTACTGAAAATTCAGTATATATTAAGATAGTGCTGCCTGACCAGGCAGTGGCGCAGTGGACAGAGCATCAGACTGGGATGCGGAGGACCCAGGTTCGAGACCCGGAGGTCGCCAGCTTGAGCTCTGGCTCATCTGGTTTGAGCAAAAAGCTCACCAGCTTGGACCCAAGGCCACTGGCTCGAGCAAGGGGTTACTCGGTCTGCTGAAGGCCCATGGTCAAGGCACATATGAGAAAGCAATCAATGAACAACTAAGGAGTCGCAACGAAAAACTGATGATTGATGCTTCTCATCTCTCTCCATTCCTGTCTGTCTGTCCCCATCTATCCCTCTCTCTCTCTCTCTCTCTGTCCCTGAAAAAAAAAAAAAAACTCACTTAGTGTTTAAATGTGAAAGAGCTAAGTTCTAGTTTCAGATGATTATATGAAATTTTGCAGCTATATATTGTACAGAAGAACATCCAAAAGGTGTACAGAATGTGGGACACTTCTTTGTGGTACAGGCCTGTCCTACACATCAAAGGCCTCTAACATCACTGGCCCACATCTATAACTCTGTTTTGCCCCCTCTTTCACTGTGATAACACAATGTCTACTTGAGTTTCTCTGCACACCTTTCCCTAAGTTTCCACGTACACACCCCCAACATTCAGTATCACTCCCCATTAAGAAGATCCTTAACACACTGTTCAAGAATAAATACGGAAGCCAGTCAGTGAGAATGTTCTCCTGGTTCTATCAAGGTCAATAAAATCAACACAAAATTCAAACCTTATGATGAAAATTCTGGAATCCTTTCTTTTTTTAGACAGTATGATAGGTGGGTACAAAATCTGGAATTGGGCAAAACCGAATCAAGAAAAGGGTAGGAAAAAAAATAGAAATGAAGATTTACTCAATCATCCTGGAAGCCTTATTTTAATTACACAAGCAAACCATTCTCCTTTAATATGTAAGTTATATTGACCTTTGTTTTTCCACTACTTAGGGATGGAAACTCTCTTGTCTTCCCCTTGCCCTTCAAGAATGTAACACATCTCAGGGAAAAGAGCAAAACATAGCCCCCTGAAGGCAAGGATCTTGAGTATCTAATACAATATTGTGTCCCAAGAGCATAGCATGCTGACTTCCAATAAACGTTTAGCTGAATGAATAAACAAACACAGGTTTGGAAAAACAAATGTGAAGTCTATAAGCTTGCATTGCCTTCAAAACTTTGACATTCATTACATAGGATAACCCTAGGCAAATAGCCTCTCAGATTCCTTACTTGTAAAACTGTGGACAGGTCTACCTACCTACCTCTCATCTTCCTCTTACAATTTATATCTCCTTGATTATTATGCTTTAACCACACTAGCCTTCTTGCAAAACCTCAAATGTCCCACCCTCTTTTCCAGATAATCTTTACAAAAATTATTCCCTTTGTTGGAATGCTCTTTCTCTTCCCCTTCTTAAGAGTTGGCTTTGCCTGGTGGTTCATGGTGCAATGTAAGTGTCACTTCCTCCACCGAGTCATCCCTGACAACCTTGTAGCCGTGTTCACACCACTATTACATACCCTTAATTTCTTTCATTGCACTTAACACAATCTATACTAATTTGGGTTTTCATTTGTTTCCTTATTTATCAGGTGTCCTTTTCACTAGAAAGTAAACTTGATGAGGGCAAAAAGCATGTCTATGTAATTCATCTATTACTAGCACCTACCACTTAATTTTCAAATGAATGGTCCCTACTTCTCCAGCTCACAGCTCACCTAGTGCCACTCAAACTCTATGTTCTGTAGCTATCTGAACTTATTTTAATTCTTTCCAACATGTTTTGTACATGCTATTTCTCTTGCCAGAAATCTTCTTCCATCCCAGCATTGCAGTTCTTCCAGATCCCATCTTCATTCATCTGTCTTAATTTCTACTGTTCTATCAGGTCTTATCTTAATATCATTCTCACCCAGAAGGCCTTTCCTGATCCCAAATATTAGGTTAAACCCTCCTACGACCCACTGCAATAATGCTATGTCATAATATTAATGATAATGATAATGATAGCTATAACAATAATTTAATTATCTCTTTTTCTGGCAAACTGTAAGCTCTATGGAGGGAAGGACTATATTTTGGCCACAGTTACAGGCACATAGTAGTTGTTTAGCAAGGCCTATTCCCTTTCCTACTGCATCCAATAAGACTGCTAGCAAGAAGAGGAGCCAGTTGTTTGTTTCTCAAATGACCCAAGCTAAGCCACATTCTTAGCAAAATCTGACTCATCTAACTTGATAGCAAGCAAAATTCCAGTTCTGAAGAACTGAGTAGTTCAATAGCTTAGCACTCTATAGTGACAGGCATCACAAGACTGTCATCCAGTTTATGATTTGGAAACTCAACTACTCATCAGAAGGAAAACCTATTTATCACAGGGTTATAGAGCCAGCAGTTTTACTACTACAGGTAAGATTTGGAAAATTTACTACAGATATAAACAAAGGATTATCTGAAAATAAAAATAAACATTAGAAAAAAATGTATTGAAAATAAATTTTATATATCATAGTAAAACAGCCAAATTTAAAAAGAAAATAAGCTTTTTTTTTAAGTAAGCAAGTTTAGAGGATGATTTACCACCTCTGAATTATTCCACTTATGGATACCATCAGCTCATTTAGGTTGGTAACAAAGTTTGCATTGTACAATAAACTGAAAAACCAAATAAAGTGCCATTAGAAGAGCTTATCTCTTGACTGGTCAATAGCCAGTTAAAAAATGAGCATTTTACTTGGTCTGTAATGTGAATTTATAAACAATGTAAATCTCAGGAGAAATCATGCACGTATAAAAAGGAATGCATACCTGATGGGTGTTTCTCTGTTCTCCATGGGTCTCAGGAAAAGAATGCTTTTTCTCCCGCCAAGGGATTATGATGAATGTGGATGAAACAATGTTTGATTCATCACTGCTTAGACACTTATGACTATTATTCTGCCTGCACTTGTTCAACTTTGTATTCACTGGCTTGCACACATGGCAGTATTTGGGGTATGAGTCTTAGTTAACAAGGTTTTTGTCTTAATTATAGAGATTTTTATTAGGAGAAAATATACATTCTTTTTATCAGTTTAGAAGATCCAAGAATCTCAAATTTATTTTATTGAATACAGTAATCCACAATTGTTACAAATCATTTAATATAAGCATGGATACAGGTGGGTTAGAAATAAATCATGAGTCAGACAGAATGTGGCAGTTTTCATCTCCTTTGTGATTCTTCTGTCAACCCTAATAATTTTCAAAAAAGTTATCTGCTTTTTCCCTCTATAACACTCTATTCTATTCCAATATTCAACAAATTCAAGTAGCAGAGGACAAACATTTTCAGAATATGATTCCCCCTCTCAGGGGTTGGGGAAACAGTCCACACACACACACACACAAAATGAGCTATCCTTGTAATTCACAACAATAAGTGTAAAATATAAAGACATCCTAAGCTTTTTCTGTAAACAGTATATATGCAGAGGTTTATAATTAGCAGTGGCCGGAGAGCTGAAGACAGAAGATATTGACAGACTGAGAAATATAAGAAGCCAGGTTTACATCCTCTAACCACAAAGTGTTTTGTGGTGAAATATTTGTTAAGAGAATTAGCAAGAGTAGGCAACAATTTCTCTTATGTGGGGTTAGAGTGGGAGGGAGTGGTGTTAGAATACCATTAAACTTTCTAGAAAAGCAGTTGATAATGTTTTAAGGTTCATGAACCTCTAAGAATCTTATCATCTTCAATTTCTTATTTCCAGAAAAAATATATGCTAATGCACAACATTTTTATAAAATTTGAGGGAATTCCCCGAGTCTCTAAATCTATCCTTGTAAATTCCTCTCATCCCTCAGTAGAAGTCTCTGTTTTGGAGAGGGCCCTCACCATAAATGTAGGACTGAAACTTAAAGAAAAAAAGCATTGAATTAGGAATCTGTCTTCAACACAGTTGCAGCTGTTTGAAAAAAAGTTCCTCTTTCTCATCCTGCTTCCTCAAGGACAGATGTACTAGGAAATGCCTTGCACAGACTCTGCCCAAAGAGTCAGAGGAACAAATGTATGGTTTATGGACAAAGGAGCTGTGATCTAATGAATGTACATTGTAAATGATCATCTCTAACCTAATGAGAAATAAAAGATAACTAATACTTATGAAGCACTTAGATATGCTAAACCTTCTACAACTTGTTTTCACCATCTTACCATATTACATCTTCATAAAAACCCTAGAAGTTAGTTATTATTCCATCTTAGTCCATTCTTGCTGCTATTACAAAATGCCACAGTCTGGGTAGTTTATAAACAACAGAAATTTATTTCTCATAGCTCTGGAGGCTGGGAAGTCCAAGATTAAAGCACCAGCAGTGTAAGACAGTCAAGTGAAGGCATGTCAAGTGAAGAAATCAGACATGGACATGTTCTGGTGAGCACTTTTCCGGGTTCATAGCTGGCACCTTCTGAGTATGTCCTCACAAGTGAAAGAGAGCAAGGAATCTCTCTGGAGGACATTATTTCATAAAGGCACTAATCTCATTTGTGAGGGCTCCGTCCTCATGACCTAATTACATTCCAAAGTCCTACCTCCTGATACCATCACTTTGGAGGTTAGATTTCAACATTTGAATTTGGGGAAACACAAATAGTCAGACTGTAACATTCCTATTCAAAAACAGTGGCTATAAAGGGTCAACCCATTGGTAGATGATAGAAACTGGATTCTAACTCAGATTTCTCTAATTCCAAAGCCCATTCTCTCTATTATATCCTACTTCCCCAGAGCTAATAGCATGATCACTCATAGTGCTAGGAATACAGTCAGAGCCAGGGCCTCTTTCTTGGACTACATACCTAATCTATACAAAAGAATCCCAACCCTTTCTCACCATCTCTACTGCAATCGCCCTGCTATAAGAATTATTATAATAGACTCCTCATCAGTCTCCAGGCTCTCATTCTTGCCCCCATATTCTCTATTCTCAACACAGCAACCAAAGTGATCTTTTTAGAGTATAGACCCTTAGAACATCATTCTTACACTAAATCCAGCAGTGGCTCCCAACATATTCAGAATAAAAACTGCATGTCTTAGAAAAGCCAACAAAGTCCAACTCCATCAAGCCCTGTACCTGTCTCTCTAATTTTATCACGAATCTTTGCAATTCCTTCCTATGGATCACTCCAATCTAGCTACACTTGTTTCCTTGAAGGACCTTTTGACTTCTGTACTGCTTATTCCCTCTGCCTGGAATGTTCTTCCCCCAGATTCCCCATCATAAACCTCTGAATATCTGTTAAGCCTATTCCTCAAATGCCACCCTTCTGTGAGGTCTTTCTTGACCATGCTATTTAAAATTGCACACCACCCCCTACTTCAACATTCCTTATTCACCTACCCTTTATTTTCCCCCATAGCACTCACTATCATTTGAAATACTGTTAATATTACTTTTTGCTTGTGTTCTGTTTTCTGCCCCCTGCAGAATATGTTTCACAGAGACAGGACTTTTTGTCTGACAGTTTACTACTGGAGTTCTGGTTCCTAAGACAATGCCAAGTAGTACATAGTAGGTGTACAGTCAGCATTTGAAGAATAGATGAATGAATGAATGAATGAGGAAATGGTCACTGTTACTTCAAGTCTCAGGTGGAAGACCAACAGAAGACAATGACCTATTCAGTCTTCTAGAGCCTACTTGGATGATGGCTGCTGCAATGCTCCACTGCACTGCATGCCAATTAAATGCAGCCTTTGCGTGTGTTTGCAGTGCTCAGCAAAGTTTGGTTTCCCCTGGTATAACCAAATGTCTGCTTCACATCCTCTTTTCAGTTCAGTGCACCACTTAAGACACCTAAAACAATGGAAACAGAAACACTCATTTTAATTTAAAATGACCTTTTTCAGAAGAGGTGTGAGCTTTACATTTTAAACAGGCTTGCCAACTGAATCCTTAATTCAATAATGAATGCCAAAAGAATTCATACATATCATGCCACCCAAAGACCAGCAAGAGGGTGAAAAAATAATTTGTCCTTGCTCATGGAGTAATGAGACATATAAACAAAGAAATCATATGATTTTATGAAATTATTAGATGTGCTTAAATGGCAAAGGGTGAAAGGGGGCACTCTCCAAAAGCTATTTAGCCTTTAATACAAACTTAAGCAGCGGTCTGTCAATAACTTGTTAAAAGGTGAGTTTGGGGAAAATAAAATAAATACAAATAAGTAAGCAAATATGTGGTTTTTTAATTTTATTTATTGATTTCAGAGAAAGAGGAAGGAGAGAAGAGAAAAAGAGAAAGAGAGAGAGAGATCGATTTGTTGTTCCACTTATTTATGCATTCATTGGTTGATTTTTCTATGTGCCTGACCAGGGATCCAACCTGCAACTTTGGTGTACCAGGACAGCACTCTAACCAACTGAGCTCCCTGGCCAGGGTACAAGTGTGCTTAATGCTCTTGAAGAAACTAACAGTAAACAAGACAGCCATTATTTTAATTACTTGGTGCTACCACAACCAATGCAGCCAACACTATAAAAGGACTCCTCTTCATTGAGTTACTGAGTGTCATAAAATTCTTAAGTATTTTATAGGATTCATTTCCCCTATTTAGGGATAGTAATTACAAAGAAGTGATATAAACTGAAACATTATACCCCAAAGTATCAGCACTACAAGTTGTTCTTACTGGAAAAACAAAATGCAAAATGTTATGATAGAATATGAAGATTATGCTTACTATTCTATAGTACTTTACACATTAATTTGATATAAAATTAAACATAGCAGTTCAAAGAATGAATTAATATATTTTCTCTTGATTGGGGAGGGGAAGATGGATGTTAGTCAATGTCTATACCAAAGACATACATCTCAGTAACAAGCATTGCTTGGCACATAGCATGTAATAAAATGCTTTATCACATAGCATGTCATAAAAAGACTAAGGATCCAACACTTTGGGAAGAGGCTTTCTCATTATTTAAAAGTCAAAACAGCCCTGGCCGGTTGGCTCAGCAGTAGAGCGTCGGCCTAGCGTGCGGAGGACCCGGGTTCGATTCCCGGCCAGGGCACACAGGAGAAGCGCCCATTTGCTTCTCCACCCCTCCGCCGCGCCTTCCTCTCTGTCTCTCTCTTCCCCTCCCGCAGCCAAGGCTCCATTGGAGCAAAGATGGCCCGGGTGCTGGGGATGGCTCTGTGGCCTCTGCCCCAGGCGCTAGAGTGGCTCTGGTCGCAACATGCGACGCCCAGGATGGGCAGAACATCGCCCCCTGGTGAGCAGAGTGTCGCCCCATGGTGGGCGTGCCGGGTGGATCCCGGTCGGGTGCATGCGGGAGTCTGTCTGACTGTCTCTCCCTGTTTCCAGCTTCAGAAAAATGAAAAAAAAAAAAAGTCAAAACAGTCTTACCAGAACTGGAAGGGATCTAGCCAATTTTGTCATTACACAGACAAGATAATTGAGGTTTGGATTTGAGTGACTTGCCCAAGGTCACACAGTGACTGCGCCAGGACTAAAATAAAGTCTCCTAAACCCCAACCCAATCATCTTTGTACTACATTGTGGGTACTCAATAAATATTGGTTTTCCTTTCTTTTCAGCAGCAGGAAGAAAGACAGAAAGGACACTGTCACTTATTATTGTTTATTTGTATTTCTTTACAATAAAGACTTTAGAAAGACAATACCAGAGCAGCATGTGGATTTTATTTCCCCAGAGCATGATGTGCTCTTGGGTAATGTGTTTTATGAAGAGATTTGTCCTAGGAACTTGGCAGATTTTACTGTAAATATTTTAGCAGTTTCCTATTATTTAGTTGTGGGATCAAATTTTTATCCCAGACTCTACAAGCTGATGTCTGTAGATTATAAGAGATTTTGTGAGGGAGAGCCTGTAACAGAAATGATGGCTTTCTTTATTAAAGAATATAATGGTCGACATTCCAAGAAGGGCTTCCTCCTGCCCAACAGGAAAGAACAGCTTCAGCTGTCAGCTCCTTTGGCTTCCCTTCACCTGCAGAAAAGTGCCTTGCCGGAGCTCAAGCCCTCTGCTGCCACCCACATCTGGGGTCCAAGCGAGGTGCATATAAACTGGGACAGTTTGGCCAATGCAAGACAACTATGACAAACAATACTTGATTCAGAGGCATCGCTAAGGGAGCAAGGCTTTGTTACTTCTCCATCACAATTTAACTTCTCCTTCCACCCAATCCTCCTTCCTCCTCTTTCCCTTCACAGGTGTTGATCATGAATAAATATCTGCCCCCCACCCCACCCCGTGACTGCTTCCACTCAATCCAAACTACAACATATGTCCTCCACTAACAACCAGCTTTCAGCCAACCTTGAATGGTGCCCAGTTCATACTATGACCAGTTTCCCAGTGCTGACTGTAAACAAGTCAAGTCAGAAATAGGTTATTTCCTGTAGGGACAGGGAAATGGAAAGACTAGCTGATCAAAGACTATAGGCATTGCTCATGTTGAATAAAAAGTTAGCACACGGGGTTAAATGAAAACAGCCTTGACTGTAGAGACCAGACGGCCCAAGAGGTGGACAGCAGGGGAGAACCCTCTGTTCGTGTTTTATTATGATCAACTTCTCATGGTAAGTTTTAGTCATCCCAGTTTTACAGTTTTGAGAACAGCCTCAGAGAAGCTAAATAAATTGTTCACAGTCACCAACTTCATCATAGATGCTTGAATTTTTTTTACAATGAACAAAGGCCCTCATTTCACCCACAGAAGGTCGATTAAAGCCCCTGAGCATCTCGGGAGGAAAAAGTCAAAGCATTTTGACACCTGTGTGTTCCATTTAGCCTGACCAGGAACACTGTGGGCATTGGGGTTTACTTAGCTCAGATAATGAGTATGCCTTTTTCTGAAGTGGTTCAGTTGAAGCCTGCCTACAAGGATCCAATTTCTAGTGCTGTTCAATGGTATCTCATCTAGCTTCAATTTTCAGAAGTTTCACCTGAAATCTTACATGCCTCTACTCCCCACTTTGAGGATAAACCTAAAACTTGATATTCATGGCATCGAACAAGAAAATCCTGCCCCTTTGACTGCTGGTTCATTATTTAAATTTTTCTCAATGTTGCAATTTAATGGTGTAATGCTGGTGGTTGAGGCCAGGCAGGTTCGTATTAAATTCAGGCAGACAATAGAGGAACGGCAGAGCTGAAAGCATCGGCCATTCCCATTCATTGGAGGCTCACAGAGACAGGTGAGCAAATAAACAAAGGAAAACCTGCTTTTTACAGTGGAGGGCAAGGGATCAGGAAAACTTCCCCTCATGGTGGTGGCCGAGGGAATCAGGGAACCACACCTAGCAGTGGTGGGAGAGTGATCTGGGAGAATCGCCCCGAGGGAGAACACCCATAGCTTTTCATAAAGACACACATGTAGCTTTCTGCCACATGCTCACTCATTAACTGTGCAAAGTGCTTGCAGCCGAGAAACCAGCGAATAAGCTTAACACAGCTGTTTTCCCCACAAATGGTTTTGTCTTTTTCCATAAATAATTCTTTTATTTGGCTCTAACTTACCTGGTTTTTAAATTTTTTTAACTGTACACAATAAGAGAATGCAAGCAAAGCAATTTTGAGAAGAGGCATGCTCCAAACAAAAGAAACTAATCACTTATTTTCTATAATTAATTCTGCATAGACCTTTGCTATACCCTTAAAAAGCTCCTAGGTAAACACTAAACTCAGCTAAGAAAAATTGACAGAACTATGTTCATCACTGATTCTGCCAATTTAGGAGAAAATTTTCTTGTGGAAATGCTTTGAAACTGGCCTTCATACTAGATTCCCATTGTTATAACCAACAAGTTATTGAGTGCCCATGAAAACCAGGCTTTAACACTATCCTCACCATCCAACAAAAGAAGCATTTTTATCTCCACATGTGCTAACTACTGGTACAGTCATCCCTCACCATATCGCGGTTCACTTTTTGTGGTCTCACTATATTGCGGATTTTTAGATTATATACTGTATATCTAATTTTGTATCGCGATTTTTTGCTGTATCATGGGATTTTGTGGTATATAGGCATTTTTATATATTTATTATCTTAATTATTTTGCGGTAAAATAGCATTTTCTAGCCTAAAATTTTGAAAACAATATAAAATATATTAAAAATTTAATTAAAACATTAAAAGAATATTAAATCGAAAAAAAGCCTTAAAGTACATATAAATAATAAAATAAATATAAGGTCGCTACTTCTCAGATTTTCTTTCGCCTATCACAGGGGGTTCTGGAATCTACCCCCTGAAATAGATGAGGGACCACTGTAGTTCTTATTTTTCATTTTTATAAAAGAAGAAATGAGGGTGCATAAAGGTTAAGTAACTTGCCACTTTATACACTTGTGATCTTAGGGAAGGTATTTCACCCATCCAAGCCATTTCTAGAGTATATAAAATGAAAAACAATAGTAACTACCAGAGTCTGGTATACTGCCCACTCCCCTAGTGCTCTCTGCCAGGCCCACACTAGGCTTTCAATTAGCATTTGTTGTCTAAGTGAAAGGCACTAGGGTTAAGTGTCATGAGAATTGTAAATACCATATGAAAACCAACTAGGACAAACCATGGCTAATGGCTGCCCTATTACTGTTATCTAGAGTAACACATTGGTAAGTAGCAGGCCAGGAATTCCAAGTTTGTCTCTCAGTCTCCAAATGCCTAAATTCCTTTCACTGCACTGTATCATTTTTCAGATAAATGCACTGTTATGCTTCCAGAACAATCTGGAGTCTAACTAAAGACATACCACAATGGAAATTCAGAGTGTCTTCCATGCTCCACTACCCAATAGTACAGAGCAGCTGAGAAAAAAGTAGAAGTCCTACTCATGTCAGGCCACTCCATAAAATCCACAGTCCAAACCTATGACATTTGCGGAAAGAAGCTAGAACAGTCTATAATTAAATCATTAGAATCCCCTTTACATTTTAGGTGGATTCCCAAAGAAATCCAATTACACAGATCCACTTTTTGTAAAGGCAGAGTTCCTGAGATAATTTTTAAATAGTTAATATTTACTGAATTGTAACTTTTCTTGGCAGTGTTTTAACCATGTGCATTAACATCTTTAACTCCTTGAGTAGTGAGGTTTTTTTCATGCTCGTTGACCCCAGGAGTGAGTTGTTTTGTTGGGAGTTTTTTTTTCAAAAAATGAAATTAGTTCCAGTTACAGTTTTATTAACTTAAAATCATATTTGTTTGATAACCAATTTATGGAAACAAGAAGAACATACACTTGCCTTTTTTTAATGTTGCCTTACACATTTTTAAAATAAATTAATCATACTCTGGATGGTCAGGAGGCACGAGGATGTACATGAACGTTCGTACTACTCAATCCCTATGACAACCCTAGTATATAACTACTACTAGTATCTCCATTTTCCAGTGGGAAAAAGTGAAACACATAGGCAGTCAAAGAACATGCTCAGAGTTACACTGTGACTAAGGGTTCAGCCAAGATTTAAATCCAGGCATTCAGTGCTAGAGACCACTTGCCATACAGATCTGTCTTTCCAGATTCCTTTGCTTTAAAGAAACCTAAAAAGTGTTCTCTTTAAAACTGTACCTAACAATGTTTTCAGCAAGAGATGGATACACCGTGTTATATTACCTCCCACTTCCCTCTAGTATAATCCCACAGTCTTCCGAGAGGAGCAGCCTTTGTTATCCCCTCAAAATACTCAGGCCCTCCTGTAGAAGAGCCTCCCATAATGTCTCATCATCTGAAGAAAGTCTCCTGATTGTATTTACATTCAATAAACTCCCCCTTAGAAAAACATAGAAAAATCTTCTAAATTTTCTTTTTCTTAAGATGCCATGGAACTTGTGATTTAGGTTTGCTGTTGGCTGCCAGTAAACTGAAAGTTAAATTTGATGTTTGAAATCACAAGGTTAGAGGGAAGGATCTATATACAGGATGCTATGTTTTCTTGCCCAGTTATCAGTTATCATCCACTCTCCATTAAATCCAGCCAACATTAACTGAGTACTTCCATGCCAAGCACTGCGGTAAGTACCAAGATTACAAAACATCACGCCATCCCTAAAAGAGAACTCAATTAATGGTTCCTATTCTTTCATTTTATTTTCCTGACCTCTCTGTATATCTACATTTATTTGTAACTTGTCTCATACTTGGTTTTGAAAACAGATATGGTATTATAGGTAAATAAATGAATTGAATTAGTATGTTCTAGAAAGAGCATTGATTTAAATTTGCCCAGAGGAGCCAATAACAAATTACATTCTTCTCTCTTAGCCTCTAAAATCATCTCAAAGACTGACCCTCTCTTTGAACCCATCCTATAATCATCAGATTAATTTTCCTAATAGGCCTTTTCTAATCCTGTCATTCATCTATATAAAAGTATTAATTGCCACACCACACAGATTATCCTCAAAATTTAAAAAAAAGTTGCAAGTCAGAGGTAGTTTGTCACAGAAAATAGGAAACCTTTGTTCCCTGTATGTACTTATGAAGGACTAGAACTGGGCAATCCATCCTAGACTGAAATAGGCACATTCAAGTACTAAAGGCCTGTCATAGATAGACAGATGATAGATAGATAAGAGATATTCAATAGATAGATGATAGATGATAGATAGATAAATAGATAGATAGATAGATAGATAGATAATAGATAGATGATAGATAGATATGATAGATAGATGGAACAGTGACTACAGACATGATGCAAGCTTTCACCTAAAGTCCAACTTACCTTTACCCATTTGGGACCTTGTATAACCACCATGCAGGTTATTTATTTCAGAAGTTTGTGCACACTCATGTCACCATCACTACCGAAAGGGGAGGGGAGGGCTGATTGCAGTTTCTATTTTTATTTTCAGATATGCCTCAACTCTGACTCCTAGAGCCAGAGGGGCTCCAAGAGGTACCTAGAGACGCAGATGAGTTTCCTTCTTTTAGGCAGGCCACGTAGTCTTTTTATCCTTTACAAATTCAACGACATTAGCAAACCAGGGTCCAAGGTCTGGCAGCCAGTCAGCATCATCTTGCTGGTTTCAGCTTCCTTCCGTGGTGCCCCTGTGAAGCATGTCACAGGCCCATGAGCCAGCGTTGAAGGCCGTCCACAGTGGCTGTCCACCACCCATAAGTGCATTCCTCTTGCTGCCCCCTGCAGTTTAGTCTTTAGTTGAAAGCCTCCACACAGAAAGATAGTGTTCCTAGATTTTGTGACTTGCAGAGAAGCCTATAGTGTGTACTCTATAGTCTTGGCTGGGTGCTCAGTTGGTTAGAGCATCATCCCCACATGCAAAGGTTGCAGTTCTATCCCAGGTGGGAGGCATATGCAAGAATCAACCAAAGAATGCATGGGTGGGTGGAACAAATCGATGTATCTCTCCCTCTGTTTCCCTTCTTCTCTTTCTAAAATCAATAAATAAAAATATTCTAATGTATTGTTTTCTCTATTTTAAAAAAAAGGTCTTCTTTACTTTAAATGCAGAAAATTGCCCAGAATGACAATATACATGTCCCATTTGCAGTATCTGATGTGTGTATGGATATTTAGTGTCATGTAGAAAAGACCTGATACTTTACGGTAAGACATTAGTAGCAATTTCGTAGCGCAATTATATATTGTCTTGCAGAGGAAAACCCTTTAGACAGTTTACTCTGATTTCAACTGTAATTTTTTCACTTTTCTAACCATAAAAGTGTTAGTAAGCTAATTTCTTACTCCTCCAGATTTGTGTATCTTGTACATAGAAGAGAAATCTCTATTATATTTCTATATACGCTTGAGCCCAATGGGGCTTCAATGCCATACATTAGAATAGACTATTATTTAGAAAAGTATATTTATGGAGTTAGGAATAATAACAAGACTCAAGAAATAAATTCTTCAGTTATGTTTTATTTAGTTATCAGATAGAGTTACCCAGTGAACAAGTGAAACAAAGTGATGTTAGCCTTTAAGATGTTTATGGTTCTAGGGAGAAATAGGAAACACTATGCAAAACTGTAGTGCAAAATATTTTCAATAAAGCAGACATTTCTGATTTAGTACATTCCTCAGCACCAGCAGGCCAATCCGTAAAATACACAGCTGAATGATATTGCTTTGGAAAATGTACAAGCAACTTATACTGCAGTCAAGTATATCTACAGGGGGAAAAATGATATCTGGAAGGTATTTCCTCCTGCCATGCTCATTAGAGAGAATTTTTTAATTACATTCACATCCTCAGATTACTAATTTGTATGCACAGAGAACAATGTGGAGGAAAAACTTAAAGTGAATATGATTTCCTGTGAACTACTGGGAAAATATGAACTGATGTCAGTGCCTTAAACAGATAAAGCTGCTTAGGAGTAAGAAAATCCCCAGGAAGATGAGGCACATTGACACGCTTCAAACTTAGGAATTCACTCTTGACCCAAATGATTGCACTAAAATGTAATTATTCACTGTTTAGAGAGTTTACTTATTTTTTGATTGCCTGTGGCATAAAGAGGTCCCAAGTACTCTGAAAACCTGGAACCCAAAATTGCCTTATCTGGATATGAAGGATAGACATGAACATTCTGACAATGTTCTCCTTTGCGTGATAATTCATCTTCTGTTTAAGGATCTGTGTTATGCTATTCTTAAATTCAGGGTCACTATCCCATAAAAGGGAGGCATAAAGCTCTGATAGGAGCAATGAATAATTTTAGGTTATTTGTACACAGCTGCAGCTACTTGCATGGGTAATCGTTTTTGCCCAAATCGACAGCATAACTGTGGCTCTAGAGATATAGATTTAAAAGCCACTGAAGTGTCAAATTATAGTACAAAAATAGAGCCAGAAAATATTCATGTTTTAATTTTAATCAAGCTTCAAGAATGTGTTGAACCCTTGCTATAGGGCAAAATGTGCCCAAGTGTTATGATATATTGATGTTCAGCATGACAGACAAGAGGGGTGCTAACCACATACACTGCAGTAAAAATCTATTAATGTTTATTATTCAATCATTTTATTTATAATGCATGCATTCAACTACATGGGGTCCTCAGGTTATGACAGTCTCAACAGATGTTTCAAGTTTATGATGGTCACTCCCATAAAAGCTTTAAAAAATTGAGGAATGAGAGATTCAGCTTATGTCATTAGCGTCGTACCTACGGACTACATGGGCAAATTAGTTTGGTTGCATGCAGTGGAAGAGTAAGTATTCTTTTTCTCTGGCTTAGTTGTGTTTTTATGTTCTAGATTATGATTTTACAAGTGTGTTAGGAGAGGTAAGTGGCTTAGGCTAGGGTGTGTTTCGACTTACACCAAAATTCAGGCTTATGTCACTGTCATAGGATTGGAACTATGTCATAACCCGAAGACCTCCTGTACTTACTTTTAGAATTAAAATTAAAAAGCTTGGATTTAAAGGTAGAAGGGCCAGCTATAGTTCTTCTGACAGGTGGATGGTGGTGCTGTCCAAAGTAGAGTGGTGACTACAACAAAAATTGATTTATCTGCTACTGCTGCATTTGTTTGACACATTGAGCCCTACCCTATCACATCCCATTACTGTATCAGGTAAAGAGGAATGTTAATCTCTGCTCTAGAAAATACTCTAATTAGACAAGGTTTCTAATTAGAAAACATAGTACAGTGCAAAAGAGTGTATGTTAGAGCAGTGGTCCCCAACCTTTTTTGGGCCACAGACCAGTTTAATGTCAGAAAATATTTTCACCGACTGGCCTTTAGGGTACGACGGATAAATGTATCACGTGACCAAGACAAGCGTCAAGAGTGAGTCTTAGACGGATGTAACAGAGGGAATCTGGTCATTTTTTAAAAATAAAACATCGTTCAGACTTAAATATAAATAAAACGGAAATAATGTAAGTTATTCTTTCTCTGTGGACCGGTACCAAATGGCCCACGGACTGGTACCGGTCCACAGCCCGGGGGTTGGGGACCACTGTGTTAGAGTATAAAGACCTATGTTTAATCCCAAAAACTGCCAATTATGTGCTGTGTGCTCTTAGTCACTGAATCTCTAACATGAGAATACTAGTAATATATTTTTATTAGTAACATATTGCATGCAGGTACAGTGTAGGGGTCATTTGCTTTCACAAAACAAGAAGTCCAGATGTATGGAGTTGCTGAAGTTAGTTTGGTGATTTAAGGATGTCAGGATCATGGTCACCAGAGTTCTCTAGGCTTTTCCTTTGGTCCCAAGAAATTTGAGACAGCTCTAACAATTATTTCTGTGATAAAAGTAGGAAGAAAAACAGGTAAGGATCAAGAGAATGGGACAGAAACTTTATTGGAAGAGACAAAGTTCTCTAGACCCAATTAAGACTTCTGTTTATAGTTCATTAGCTAGAATTGTGTCACATGCCACTGGTAGAAAGGGAGGTTTGAAAATGTATGTTTATTGAAGTTGGACACATTGCCAGTCCAGTTAAAATCAGGAATATGTTAGTAAAGAAGGGGAGAATGGAATAAATAGGTAACTAGAAATGTCTGCCTCAATCTTCTTTTCAGAGTTAATGTTAAAAATTATATGAGGCCCTGGCTGGTTGGCTCAGCGGTAGAGCGTCGGCCTGGCGTACGGGGGACCCGGGTTCGATTCCCGGCCAGGGCACATAGGAGAAGCGCCCATTTGCTTCTCCACCCCCACCCCCTCCTTCCTCTCTGTCTCTCTCTTCCCCTCCCGCAGCCAAGGCTCCATTGGAGTAAAGATGGCCCGGGCGCTGGGGATGGCTCCTTGGCCTCTGCCCCAGGCGCTAGAGTGGCTCTGGTCGCGGCAGAGCGACGCCCCGGAGGGGCAGAGCATCACCCCCTGGTGGGCAGAGCGTCGCCCCTGGTGGGCGTGCCGGGTGGATCCCGGTCGGGCGCATACGGGAGTCTGTCTGACTGTCTCTCCCCGTTTCCAGCTTCAGAAAAAAAAAAAAAAAAAAAAGAAAAAAAAAAAATTATATGAGCCCTGGGCCAGTTTAGCTCAGTCAGTTAGAGCTTTGTCCCAAAACACCAAGGTTGCGGGTTTGATCCCATCAAGGCACATACAGGAAGCGATCAATGAATGCACAACTAAGTGGAACAACAAATGAATGCTTTCCTCTGTCTAAAATCAATCAATAAAAAAAATTTTTAAGGCATTGTATGAGATAAGATATTTGAAAGTGTTTTATTAACCCCAGTTGATTTTTAAGTACAATTAATGTTATACTATTTTCATATACATCCAACATTATGGAAAAGGACTCTTAGATAAAATATATATTTTAACTAATATATAAATACTGTATATTTCCTAATATATAGCACATCAGATCTCTCACACACACACATGTGCACATAACCCCCCTGAAACAAACTGGAGGGATGAAATTCTTTTCCTTTTGTATTTGAGACAATATAAATTTAAAACATATGTGATCCAATTATGATCTATGACATTAAGGCAAACTATAAAACTTTTAACTCTGCTTAATTTTTTTTAATATTTACCTTTGAAGACTCAATTTTTTGCTCTAAGAATGGGTTACATATGCCTTTACCTCTTCTATATATGATAAAATTAAGTAGTAAATATGTAGTTTCCAAATTAAAATGTCTTGAAGCACTAGGCTCTCCTTCAAAAAAAATTAAAAAACTATAAAAAAATTTTAAACACAAATTTTAAAATTATTTATCTTTGGTTTCCTAAACCATAATAGATTGTATTTTTCCTTTCAAGAGTCTATGAATCTTTCATGTTTTATGAAATAGTTTGGAAAAAATGATTTTTATAATTAAAATCTCAATTCAGGAAAGAACCAGGAAAATATTCTGCCTCAGTAAGAAAATAACAACAGTGTTCTGTGAAGAAGTAGTTGGCAAAGTAACTTGATTTTTATTAAACATAAGAGTACAAATAGACATTAAAATTCAATTTGAACATATATAATGTTAAAATCATTAATGATACTAAGGAGCAGATTGTTTGAAAGGCCTCAGAAAACACCTTCCATACATCTACACTTACGCCTACCCACAGCTTAGCACGGCCAACAGGACCTCTGTGCTCAGGCCTGCCCATCATTACACCTCTGCCTCCCTGAATCACCCCAGTTCTCTCCCACCTTATGGCTCTGCATGTGCTATCACCTCCCCCGTTCTCCACACAGCTGTGTCCGCATCATTCTGGTGCTGATTCAAATGTTGCCTCCAGAGAGGTGCCATCTCTGAACATCCTGACCTTGAGATTCACTTCCTGTCACCTTGCTTTTTCTTCATAGCATTTATAATCATCTGACATATTTCATTTGTTTTGTTTATCCTATGCCTTCCTACTAAACCAAAATATGCTCTGCAAAAGCAGGAGCGCTGTGTCTTGTTCATAGCTCTATCTCCAGTACCTCAAACAGGGTTCATCACAAAGCAAGTGCCCCATAAATATTTGTTGAGTGAAAAACAGATATAGTAGCTCTGATAAGTTAAACTGTATTCCTATAAACTTTTCTAAAAAAAAATGTAATACTTTTAAGGTTTATCTCAAATAAGTTATTTAAACTACGAGCAACATTTTATACTTAGTAAAACCTAAACAGAATTTTGACACATATTAGATCTTAGTAATTAATGGCTGAATTGCATTAATTCAAATTTGATTTATATTTCATCTGTAACTATGAAAGAGTAACAAAAGATCATTGGAAAGGACTAAGCTGCTGCATACAGGTGTATATACTAGGTAGTATCTCAAATTGTAAATACTAATTTTTTTTCATATACTATTTCATTAAAGCATTCTATTGGTACTAGTCTACTGAGAGAAGGATTCTAATACCTCAAGGAAACAACTGAAGAGCTCACCTAGACATTTTCCTGGGGAGTTCCTCACAATTTATTAACACTTAAGGACATATTTTTCCAGAGACTGTCAATTCTACACGGAAATAAAGTAAAGTCTTCTCAGAACTATAAGCTAAATTGCTTAGACTAAGGACTCTTGAATTGCTATATCCCCTAAAATTTGCATCTTGCGTCTTAGACCAAGGTCTCAGTCCCTAAAATTCTGTTTCTTCCTACCTAGCCCAGT
This sequence comes from Saccopteryx leptura, assembly GCF_036850995.1. NCBI lineage: Eukaryota > Metazoa > Chordata > Mammalia > Chiroptera > Emballonuridae > Saccopteryx > Saccopteryx leptura. Next base: position 172,949,221 of record NC_089504.1, on the reverse strand, counting down.
TATTTAGATGCTGTTGTGATAATATAACATCTTATTTTGAATGTTCCTTTTTTTTTTTTACAATAAATGACTATTGTCTCCCCTTTAGTTTTCAAAACAGGATGTTGAAGGTAAGATATCTAGTTAAAAGAAAAACCGAATGTTCATCTCCTTCATTGTCTCCATCACGTCAACAAGGTTCACGTATTTCCAATCACAGTCTAAAGACCCAGACAAAGGAAAAGGAAAAGGCAGTGGAAGATAAGCATGTGATTCCTTATTCAATTTATTTAATACAAGAAAAAGGAAATGTTCATATTTAATTGAAATACTTCAGGTTAAAAATAAAGGGTAATAACTTTACATATTATACAGATATGCCAACTGAATTATTAATTCAATATGGAGTTGTAAAAGAAATTATTAGAGCTCAGGCTATCAAAAGACTCATTATAGAAAAAAAGATAATTTCCTACTGTCCCATGGTGTAACTTGACATAGCACTAAAGAACTCCTCTGTTTCTTTAAATGTGTTATATGTGGATAAAAGACATTTTTAATGCTTACGTTGTTTCCTTAAAGTATTGGCCCATATGGTGTTAGAGTGAATCTAATGGTATTAGTCTACTAAGAGAAGGATTGCCAAAAAGCAGGATCAGGGAAAAATAAAACAAAAACAAAATAACTAAACAAAGATTTTAATAATTCTGAAGAAACTAACATTCAATGTAATGGCCATTAATAAAAATATTCAATCTATCATTACAGAAGAACTGCCACTATAAACTGAGTATACTTTGGTGATTCAATGAAAAGCATAAAACTCTTAAGTATCTTGTAAGATGCATTTCCCCCATCCAGAAATTATAACTCAGAAAGAAATATTTTAAAATGAACAGTCTGGTCCTCTGAGTGTCAAACTCCAAGTTGTTTTAATAGAAAACAACAGTTAATATTTTTTATGGTAGAAGTTGAATATAATGCTTGCATTTTCAATCAAGTCCCAGTTTTCAAGCTAAGCTCAATGCGATAAAGCAAAGTAGTAGAGAGAGACAGTGCTTGATGCTTTTAGCTTTCCTGCACTTCTGGGATGCTCTGCCCTGGGAGCTCTGTTTCTTCAAGTTTCTCCTTTCACCTCTCCCACCTTACACAAGTCATTCAGCTCAAGAAATAAGTATTGAACATACTCTGTGTGCCAGGTCTGAGACAGGTCCTGTATTTTTAGACCTCAGAAAGGCAAAATTGTTGGTGTTGAGCCTGTATCTAAAATCCTTTTTGAAAATCTCATGGGGAAAAAAAAAAAAGAAAAAGAAAATCTCAAGGGACTCTGACCATGCCATTGTCTTTTCCCCCTTCAGGGATGTCTCTCTTGGTCTTCTTCTCTCCCTAATAGCACTATGATCCCAGAAGATGATTAGGTACAAGAAAAACTCATTAAGTCTATGAGTGTGATTGTAGGCAGTTGACAGATATTTCTACCAAGGTTCAGTGTAACCTCTGGATTAGTCAAAGTGCTCCAGAGAAGGAGAACCAATAGGATATAAAAGGGGAATTATTATGAGGAATTGGCTTATTCAGTTATGAAGGCTGACAAGTCCCACGATCCACTGCAAGCTGCAAATTGGAGACCCAGGAAAGCCCGTGGTATAATTCAAGCTGGTCCAAAAGCCTGAGAACCAGCAGAGTCAATGAGGTAAATCCCAGTCTGAGGACAGAAGAAAATGAGATGTTATGTTCTATATCAAACAGTGGGGTTGCAGGGAAGACAATTCCTCCTTACTTTATCTTTTGTTCTGTTCAGGCCCCACATTGGATGGTGCCTACCTACACTGAGGGGGGAAGGCAACATATTTTACTGAGTCCACTGATTCAAACACTAATCTCACCTACAAACACCCTCCTAGACATGCCCAGAAATAATGTTTAACTTGGGTATCCCATAGCCCAAGTTAAACTGACATATACAATTAATCATCATAACTCCTAAGGAAATCTTTCCAGAATCCTTCACTCCACTCCTTTCTTTAAAGTCCCAGAGCATTTTGTTCATACTTTTCTTAAAGGCCTTGGCCAGTTACATTGCAATTCCTTGGTATCTTCTAATAAACTCTGATCTCTCCATATTTATCTCTGTACCCCTGGCCTTAACACAGAACCTGTCATGGTAAATACAGGCAGTCCTCGACTTATAAAAGAGATAGGTTCTACTGCATTATTCCATACGTAGGTGGGACATAAAAGTGAAACTAAGAGACATTGATAAGACTGTGGTGGTTACGGGGGGAGGGGGGAAAGGGAGAGGGAAAAAAAAAGAGATAGGATCTATAGGTTTGAAAATGTTTGAATATTTATATGCTCAGAAAGGTAAAAATGAATACTATGTTAAGACAAACATCTGTCTCAGTTGCACTTAATAGGTAAATGTACCTGTTCCAACTTACATACATATTCAATTGAAGAGCAAGCCTACAGCACCTATCTTGTTTGTAACCTGGGGATTGCCTGTACTGAATAAATGTTGCTAAACATGAATGAGTTAGAAAATAAGATGAAATTGTTTTCTCTCTGCCATCTGAGACTTCAAGTCATACAATGGAGATGATAAATAACTTAACACATAACAGAAAGCAATGTGTCTTAAGAGAAAGGTATAAATTCTTCCTGCCAATTTCTGACATCTTTAATAGGACCAGCTGCAAGTACTAACGAATGACTGGGGAAGCAGGTCTGTCTCTTGTGGGTATGGTTTTAACCAATTCTGCGGCCCTTAGTCACCTGGGATGGGTGTGTGAAATTAATCTTTTTGCTCTTGGGGTGGTAGTGAAAGGAAAAATAAAAATTTGAAATAATGAACAGATAGACAGTAGGTATACAACTACACATACACTATGCAATATTATTCAGCCTCAAAGAAGGAGGAAATTCTGCCATTTGTGACAACATGGACAAATCTGAAGGACATTATATACTAAGTGAAGTAAATCAGAGAAAGAAATATATTACATGACCTTACTTATATGATACATACATATATATATATATATATATATACACACACACACACAGGCATATAAATATATATATACACATACAGGCATATATGTATGCCTGCATATATATTCCAAACTCATAGAACAGATTGTAGAATAGTGGTTACCAGAGGCTGGGCCATGGGAGAAAATGGGAGATTAAAAAAAATAGCAAGCAAGAAAGAAGGGAGGGAGGGAGGGAGGGAGGGAGGGAGGAGGGAGGGAGGGAGGGAGGGAGGGGAAGGGGAAAAGAAAAAAGAAAAGAAAGGAAAAGAAAAAGAAAAGAAAAGTGGTGTCCAGGAAGGGGCTGGGAGGAGGACATCATGGGAATCATTATTTAATGGATACAGAGATTGTTTTGCCAGATGAAAATAATTCTGGAGACGGATGGTGGTGATAGCTAAGCAGCAGTATGAAAGCACTTGAATCCACTGAATCGTACCCTTTAAAATGGTTAAGATAGTAAGTTTTATGTTATGTGTATTCTACCACAATAAAAAAAGTCAACATTCTGATGTATAAAATACAACTGGAAAAGAAAATTAGTGATGATGGTCTGAATGTATATGTACAGCAACAGCACGATCAGTGAAAGGATCAACTCTTCTGTATACTAAAGAATGTTTAACATCTTAGAATTATAAAAAGAAAATAGAAGAAATAAAGGAAGAGACATCTTTTCCCCACACCATCCTTATTCTTATTTACTTAAGAAAACTTGTAACTGTAAGTTTTTCTGTTTTTTGAAATATATGTAAATCTTTTTAAAAGCTAAATAAGCCTTTTGCTGGCTTTAAGACCCAGGAATGCCTTTATCAAGGACCTGGGAGCTGTGTCTCTGAAATATTCAACATCAAGAAAGATAGTGCCCTCATCTCCCAGTGTCTGTGGGAGGGCAGGAACCTAATTTGGTGGGTTCTTTTTGCCAAGTTGCAAAACTACCTCCTCTCAGGAAGACGAGAAGTTTGCTTCTCCTCCCAATAAAACCAATTAGCTAACACAGATGCGCATTGCAATCATCAGGTGAACATAGGATGGACTGTACTTGACAAGTGGTGCTGTCAAGTCCTCCTACTTGAGGACTAGTTCTTGTTCTTCTGGAGCATGTGTACATAATGATTCGTGTCTGCTTGGCCATAAAGACTGAGATCTCTGTCTTCGCAATCTCATAGCAGATTGCCTGTGATGAGCTTTGCATTCTAATTTAATGCTTATTAAATAACAAAACTGTTTTTCTTTCTCCTCTTTGTGGAAAGGTTTTCTAAATTAAGAGGAGATGTTATTTTTAATTATTCCCCAGTAGGGTGCTAAGTGACTTCTGGGCACTGAGATGCCTAGTGCACTGCTGCAGCCTTTCTCTGGCCCCAGCAAATAAATATGCCTCGTCCATTTGGCTGGGATTCTGCCTTGGTTTCTAAAGTTATAAATAATAAAATCTTCTAATTTGAAAAGAATTTAGATGTCACCTAAAAGAATTCTCCATCAATTATATGAATGTCTTTAAGTGGCATTCCACAAAAAAAAAAAAAAAAAAAAAAAAAAAAGCCCAGCTTTTTTTTTTACAAAGGTCTAGGAAAGGGAGAGATTTCTCCAAAGTTGGAAATAAAAACGTGGCATTGCAATTGAAGATGCGGGTTAAACAAAGCACGGGAGGAAAAGCAAAATGATGACAACTGAGACGTCTAATCACATTAAAATGTTGAGTGTGTGTCGGGGCTTAGAAGACAGAATCAGCAGTGGAAATTAGGACAATAGTACAGATATCTGAATGCTAGAAAAAAAGAGTTAAAATATTTTCTAAACAGACAAAATAGACCCAGCTTGTCTCTAAAAGAAGCAACATATATGAATTAGCAACGATCTTTCATGAAAAATATGAAAGGGTGTATTCAGTCCTACACTCCCTTAACAAAAGAATTCTGCGCAAAAGAGCCTCATTTCCACTCAAAAATCTCCAACACCAATAAATGAATGAATGAATGAATGAATGAATGAATGAATGAATGAATGAAAAAAAATGCACAACTTTTCCTAGCTTTTAGAAGCTCGTCTTTTATCTGATCACAATTACCTATTTTATCTCTGTAACAGTTAACAGCAGTTCAGGGGGTTGTTATTAAGATGGCATGGCTATTTAAAAGAACCACTTTTTTGCTCTCAATTCCTTATCTTCTGGGACAGAAATAATCTCTTCTTTCGCTTTTCGTATGCTGTTTCTCACAGTGGCTAATAGCAGTGGTTCTAGTTTTTCTTTGACCTTCCCTCTCATCTTCAGGGAGGCTCTTACCTATTTAAAGATGATTTGTTGAAACCAAGTGAGCAATCACAGAAATGTAAGAACCCACAGAATGTCCTCCTTCATTTGTAAAATCTGCTTTCAAAGACAGATGCTTTTAGAGAGAGGCTGTTATTTAAGTATGGCAAATATATTTGTTTTCCAAGTAATGTAAATCTCTCACTGGCCTACCATAATTGCAATGGATCTTCAAAAAGCCTAGCAAAGTGAGAAATGGACAGCAGCAATAACCATTTGGATTAACATGTCACATTTTTTGATGGGTATATTAAAAACCCAAGGATTGGGAACAAGAAGTCAGGAAAGGTTTGCATTTTAAATCTTTCTCATAACTTCATTAAAGGAATTTTCACTTCAACAGATGCTTTTATAAGCAGTACTGAGATCTAATTTATTTTTGAAAAACAGAGAGAATGAAAATGTTACAAATAGTCTTATTTCAGGCAATCAAAGAGAGTGGAACAAGAAATATGGTATTTAATTGGTTTTTCACAAGAATATCTGTGCTTATGACAATCATAGATCCTTCTGTATAATGCTCTCCCTTAGAAGTTTTAGTAAAAGCTGTATCCATTGATCTGCAATTTAGTAAACCTAAGGTTTTTGAAGGGCGGCCAAAGTTTCACTTAGTTTTTCAACAATTCTCTCTCGAACCTGAGAGCATCTATCTTGCTCCTAAAGAATTTAAGATACATTTTATACCCAAAACATCAATGTGCTGAAACTTAAAGACATAAGCCAGGTAGACTTACTGAGACATTGAGTTCTTCTTAAAAAAATATTTCATTTAGCTTCCTAATGAGCATGTCTGACTTTAGTGAAAGAAATATGCCAAAAAATACAGTTCCTATTTCCCAAGGGAGGGTAGAAATTTTAAATTTAGCCATGGTTCAGGTCTTAGACATTAATATACACATGAGTCACTAAAGATTTAAAATAATTACTTTTTAACTCTTCCCAGTAATTAATCCACTGGAAATTTAAAATTTTAATTGAAAAATATTTTAGATATAATCTTGGTTAATTCAGCTCAGAGTAGTGCTTCTGAGTATTTCTGACTAAATCATGAAATTCTAGATAAAAGGAACATTAAGTATCACATAAATGAAAGAATAGGTATAAAGTGATTAAAACATGGCCAGGCACAAAGGGCTCAATGAACAATAGCTGGCAATTTAATAGTGTATTAGTAATTGTAACAATGGTAATCATGTACCCTTGTCCTCACCTAACATTTTATTTTACAGATGAAGCCAGAGAAATTAAATGATTCATCCAAGGTTATAAACAAAGATAGTTAGTGGCAGAGCTAAAATTGGAATGCAGGCCACCTAACAAGTCTAATACTGTTTCCCAATACTTTGAGGGAAATATGTTTTTCAATTATAATGAGCTATTTTGTCATATAAAATACCCTTATATAGAAGGGCTAGGCTTCACTTAACTTCAGGTAGAAAGCATTCTCAATTTCCATTCTGATGAACTTTAATTTCAGAATGAGTTTGGTTTTTTCTCACATTCTTTTCTCATCTCCTTTTAGCCTCTTGGCTACATTCAATATCATCACCTTTACCCTGAGGGACCACACATTGCTAACTCCTATCTTTCCAGTATTCCTTCTGGGTTTACTTTCTCCTTCCTTCCTCATTTACCCAATTCATAAGAATTTCAAAGCTTTAGGTTTTATGAAAGCTAGGTGATTTGGCCAATATCATTCAGCTAGTAAGCAACAGAGCTACAACTCTAATTACTTAGTTGTCTAGTTCCAAAGTCTATGATCAACTGATACACTGAGATATTTCTCAAATGTACTATACAGACACCTGCACACAACCTTTTATAAATTAATGACTACCTGTACTACAGGTATTAGTGGATTAGCTTTGCAGGGTTTTCTGTGCCTTAAATAAGCATTTAGCAAAAGTTTTGTAAGTGCATGTGGATTATAATAAAGAATAAAGCCAACTAGATAAGTGGTAAATGAGAAAACAATACAAGAAATAGATATTTTTAAATAAGTAGATCTCTTTTAAGTGTTTTATTAGTATATTATATTTATAATCAATAACACCTATATAATATAAATGGCTCTGAGGTGTATAATAGAAATAAGCTTACAATATAAGCACATATCTAAAAATAAATTGATTCTAAGACAATGCATATCTTGTTTGGTTTTCCAAGTTCTTCACAAGAACCATAACTGTCAACTTGTTTATCTTGTTGTGCCAGAGATTTATGAAGCCAGAAGAGAAAATTGCAGTACCAAGAACTCTAGGGCAAGACTTAAACAGTACCCTTGAGGCCTAAAATAATTGATATCCCTTTTTAAAATGCCGAACAAAAGAAACTTTATGTCAGAGTCCAGTGTTATCATCATCATAATTCTAAGTAAAGGTATTTTTTAAGTCAGGTGAATCTTATGTTAAGACATTAGTGTCACACTGGGTGAGTACTTTAGACAATCTCTTTAAGGAAAGAAATTTCCTAGTGAGGCAGCTAGTGTCAAAATGTCCCTCCCTCTGAAATGTTGCCAAGACATGAAAGAGAAATACTGGTTTTGAAATTTGTCCAACTTGTATATCAAGTCAACCAGGTTCCTGAGATAGATCATTCTGCTTTTATGCCCTTCTATTTCCAAGTTTGCTCTACCAGAGTTATGTATTTGTTTATTACTTCTGTATAGGATTTACTAAATTGGGACCATTGAGAGCTATAAACCCCAACTGCAATATGGGTTTTATCAGTAGCAGACTATCTTAGCTACTATTGGGTGTCATTGTGTCTCTGGTTGAGAACATTTTATATCCACAATTTTTTAAACTGTTGATTCTTAGTTTAATACTTAGGCAACTGTAGCATTTATTGATCGATCAATACTTTGGAACCAGTAAGTGGTTTGCAACCTCACAACATTCGATTATTCACTTTGCTATGACCCACCACATTTAAGGTGTCATATAATCTCTTTAATTATATGTAATATTAGTGCTATTATTTTAGTATTAATCACTGTTATATTTTATTAGTCATTACTTCTCTGATATCTAATTCATGCAGACAATATATATTTGAAGGGAAAAAAGAGGACATAAGCAAGAGAAATTTTCCATGTGCTATATTGGAGCTCCACTCTCCTAAAATTTTACATTACAGAACAATTCCAAATTCTGAAACATAGGCCCTGTACTCTGCCCATACCAAAAGAAAATTATACCTGTGACTAGAGCAAAGCTGCAGCAATAACAAAAAACCTGTGCTGCATGACATTCCCTAGATAATGAATCATCAAGAAAAGGAACACCCAAAAAATTTTACAAGATATTTTACAGGATGTCTTTTCTTCCCTTTTAATGCATTGCATACTGGTAATACTAATATCAAGTAAAAACAAATATATAAATCTATTATATTACTAAGAAATTGGCCACAGACCCACATCTATCATTTTAAAAAAATTATAAAGGATTAGGAAGATGATCAAAATGTAATTGTATTGTCACTCATATATTCTTTAATGTAACTGGAAACCTACTGAAGCAAATCACAAAATCTCTGTCAAAAAGAAAAACAGTATAGATCATATAGTAATAACCATTCCTTAAAATTAGAAAACATTTCAAACAAGCTTAATATTCTTATTTGACAAAACCATAGGGTCAGGAACTAGAAGACAATGATGCTTTTTTCCCCCTCCCTTTCTTTCTTCATCCCCCAACAAACATTTACTAAGGGACAACAAAGTGCCAGGAAATAGGAAAAGAACAGTCCCTGTTCCCAAGAATCATATAATCTAGTGACTAAGGCAAACAAGTAATTCCATTTCAACAAGGTGGATGGATTAATAGCTATAAATCAAAGTTGTGTAAGTGACCAAAAGAAGGACCCAACAGCTACATCTAGAATGAAGATTCTCTTGACATTGCTTGCTTGAATGATATATTCATCAGTGAACCAAAAAAAGAGTTTCCAAGATCATGTAACTACAATTCAGCAGGAAAAAATGAAGTGCTCCGGGCATTAATCTTGAATACTGACTAGTTTAAAATGTTTTCTACAACCTTCATGATAAACCAGACAGCATGCTCAGGGAGACTGTAGGCAATATGTCAAAAGTTCTTTCAAGTCAAGGGCTGACTTCTGCATCCTCCTACTGCATGTAATACTCACTATAAACACAAAGTAGGTGTTTAATACATACTAATTATACACTCAAAGCTAGATAAACATACAAAATATTTCCACATATAAAGATAAAATTAAAATGCCAATGACCTTAGAAGTTGAAAATATAAACAAAATATACATAAAAACTGGAGGAATGCTTTGCCTTTAAATTCATATATCCTAAGTTCAAATTCGAGTTTAATTACTTAATAAGCTTAGTGGCCTTTAGGCGGGTTCCTAACCTCTTAGACATTTCACTGGTGAGTCATAAAATGAGGATGAGGATATTGATACTAATCCCATGAACCCTTGGATCATTGTGAGGAATAAATAAATTTAATACAGTATATATGAAGGTTCCTAACTCAAAGCTTGGCTCAATATATGATACTCAATAAATGTTAGTCCTCATTAAATATATGGAATAAATAAGATTTCCTATCTGGAAAAAAATCTTGGAGTTTCTTCTCATCAATTTCCTTTTAAGATATTCTCAACTGAAAATATGTGGAAACGGTTATTTCACAACTTTCCTTAGTCAAAGAATTTAATCTCCCTTGAAAGCAGGAAAGAAAGGGGCATCAGTGTCAAGCATAAACTTTATCCATTCATTCATTTGACAATTATTAAGTATCTACCACATGCCATGAATTATGTCCCATATCAGTGTCTTTGAAACCTGTGTCAAGTTTCTTTCTTTTTTTTTTTTAACTTATTGATTTTAGCAAGACAGGAAGAGAGGGGCGAGAGAGACAGAAAATCAAGCTGTTCCTGTATGTGCCCTGGCTGGGGATCGAACTGGCAACCTCTGTGCTTCGGGGCGATGCTGAATTATCTGGCCAGGGCAACCTGTGCTCAACTTTCTGATCTAAATGACTTGGTGGATGATAAGCACCCATAACAACCTCCAGTGTTGGAAATATACCACTTTTTGAAACAATTTTTACTCTTTTGACAGATTTAAATACTACTTGATGACCAGAGGAAAAAGAATTTTGAAAGAGTAGGGAATGAGTTCAACGTGTGATGTGTTGAGATTGATTCCTCTAAGACCTACAGATGGAGGCACCTTCAGATTGAAAAGGTCTTGCCAAAAATCTCAGGTTTGAAACCATCAACACATAGGCACTAGTAATGTGATGAAAGTAAATGAGATCAACATGAAATATGAGTATGTTTACAAGAACAAAGTATTGAAAACATCAGTAACTCAAGGAAAGGCTAAAGAGGAAAGGCCAGCAAAAGAGGTTCTAAAGAAATGATCATAAAAGTAGGAAGAGAATCATAAATACTATTTAATAAGCCCATAGGAGAGGGGAGTTGAGTTGGAGAAATAAAAATAGAGTGCTTATCTCTAGATAAAATGTCAGAGAAATTAAATAAAATGAGACCTAAAAAATTCACTGGATAAATAATTTAATGTACTCATAAAGAAATTCAAAGAAAGACAACAAAAGAGTCCATCTAATGTTTAATGCCCCCCAAATTATGCTCTCCTGGGAGCTGGCAAGCTGCACTTTCTTGAACACTCCCAGTGTTAGATATTTACCATTTTCTAAAATTCTCAATCTTTGGACAGCTCCAACAATTACAAATTTTCTCTCATTTTGAATCAAAATCTTTTTTCTTGTATGTCTGTCAACTGATAAACACTGTTTTCTAAATATTCTAAGATAAATTTTGATATACCACTTATCCTGATCCACAAACATATCTGGGTGCATACATACAGCAATGTGTATTTGTTCATTGGCTGTCTCCCCCACTAAATTATAAACTCCAAGGAAACGCTCTGCTTTACTATCTGCATCACAGCGCCTGACACATAGTAGGTGCTCCATAAATAAAAATTAAATGAATAAGTATATTGATAAACAGGGTTTTAAACTCTAAAATAAATTATTGAATGAAATTGTAGCTTTCCTTTCCCTTTGGGGTTTTTTCCTTAATTGGATCAATACTCGTGTAACTTTCTAAATCAGTGTAAGAAAGCAGGATAGATTAGGTGCCTCTCAAACTCCCTTCCAGAACTTTGACTACATGAAAAACTTTGACTACAAAGATGATTTGTAGTGGAAACATCCCACTGGGAACTAGGGAACCTGGGTTCCAGATCTGGGTCTGCCCAACATCTCTGCTCTTTAGCAAATCTGGCTACTTTGGGGAATCAGGACCTCATTTACGGAGTGAGACTTTTGGATTCCATACACTCCAAAAATATTTTCCTAGTGTAAAACTGTAAGATTATTGGGCCCTGGCCGGTTGGCTCAGTGGTAGAGCGTCGGCCTGGCGTGCGGGGGACCTGGGTTCAATTCCCGGCCAGGGCACATAGGAGAAGCGCCCATTTGCTTCTCCAACCCCCAACCCCCCCTCCTTCCTCTCTGTCTCTCTCTTCCCCTCCTGCAGCCAAGGCTCCATTGGAGCAAAGATGGCCCAGGGCTGGGAATGGCTCCTTGGCCTCTGCCCCAGGCGCTAGAGTGGCTCTGGTAGCGGCAGAGTGATCCCCCGGAGGGGCAGAGCATCGCCCCCTGGTGGGCAGAGCATCGCCCCTGGTGGGCATGCCAGGTGGATCCCAGTCGGGCGCATGGGGGGGGGGGGTCTATCTGACTGTCTCTCCCCGTTTCCAGCTTCAGAAAAATACAAAAAAAAAACAAAACTGTAAGATTATTGGGTTGGGGAAATCATGTGTAGATGTTATAATAAAATGTATAAAGAAAAATATTTGAAATGTCTACTCACTGCTCTAATTATATCATTGCTTCAAACTTCACATTTTTCTTTTCCAGTTATTCTATATTTACCATAAACGCCTTTTATACATTTTCATCGGCATTTCCTCAGTCATTTAAAAAAAACTGTCCTGTCATCTTCAACAAATTTCAGATGAAATTATATAGTTGTTATGATTTTAAATCTTATTCTTCACAAAGGCCTTTCTCTTAGCCCTATCTAGAAAGTTTTGTTTCCATTTATAATTTTAAAGTACAATCTATAGTAATACTTAACTTATTGCTAATTTAGACAAATTATCACCAATTACTATTACATTCTATAAGCAACAACTAAAATTCAGACCAAGAAAGTGAAATCAAGTACACAAAGAGCATATAATATATATTTTTACTTATATATATATTTATATATATATATATATATATATATATATATATATATTCAGAGGCATTATATTATACCTCTCATTTAAAAAAAAAAAAGTCTGTTCCCATTCTTTTCCAACATTGAGTTCTAAAGACAGAATCAAAAGAAAAATACAAGGTAGCTATAATATAGCACTCCTCCTCGGATGTTGTCATCATATTAAAAACATCTGTAATATTCAAGAACAGGAACCTACTATTCACATTACCATAGAATGTCTGCTGCCTGTATTATACTGTAATATTATTAGGGGAAACGTTCATTTACAGATATATTTACTGTTTACTCAAAAAAGATTGTCTGAATTCTGTCAATATAATGAATGATTTTGTAAGGCTGTGTCATTAATTAGAATATTAGACAATTGCAATGTTCGATACTCAGCAAGCATTGAGTATCTTACATCAATGTTCTACAAATGCAACTGAGTTCTGCAACAGGGCTGCTGCACAGGCTGTTCCCACCCTGCTCCCGAGATTCCCATTTCTGATACAGTGAAGAGACCAAGAGATTTTTGTAAGATAAGTGAAAATAATTATTTCAGCCTGAATTTAAATTCCTGATACTTTAGCTCACATTTGTTTAGGAGTTGGAGTTGTTTTGTTTTTCAAGTCAAAGGAGTAAATACTTGAGTATATAATTTTTTTAATTTTCTTGAATGCTAGTTCTATAGCTTATTAAATAAAATTTTTTATCAAATGAAATAGGAGAGTCATAGAAAGACACTATGAGAAATCTGTGACATATTCAAAGAAGGCTATGGATATTATAGTATAACTTGAATGGTATTATTCTAAGCTTGAAGAAACAAGACATACTTAGGATATCTACATGTAAATAATTTAAACCAAGACAAGTAATTCTCTTACCAGCCTCGGTTCAGCAGAATGAGTCTCATTGTCCAACAAGCATGACTGAGATGCAGTACTTTAAGGCAAGGGATGTGATTCAAAATTTGTCACTTCTTATAAGCCGTGTGACCTTGCTCAGGCCACTTTTTTATAAAAACATGGTTAACAGTAATACCTTTCTCTGGAATTACTGAGTGAATTAAATGAGATAATTCATGTAAAGTACTTAGCACAGTGGCTGGCACATTATAAATGCTTGAGTTTTGAACTCTTTAAATGTCTATAGAGCTCTGTGGAGAATAAAAACCAAAGGGAAAAAGTCTCTGTCCCCTGACAGTGGTCTTGTCTGTGACAGCTAACAGGGGTACAGTCTTAGCACATAATAATATTCAGGGCATAGCAAAGAGAAAAGGAAATAGGGAACTCTGAGCATGCTACCCACTCTTGTCCATTGCTCTTCCTTCCTGCTGCCACCAGCTTCTCTAGGCAGCAGGTCATTGCAGAAAAGGTGGACTCCATGGCTTACGAGGTCAAGTTGCTGCAAACTGGGCAAAAACCCAGAGAGAGAACAACAGAGAGAAAGGTGACTCTTCCTTTCGGCAGTAAGTAGATCCGTGATTTATATATATATATATATTAATGTTCCCCAGGATTCTCTTCTTGGTGTTTTCTACACACTCTTTCTGGATATCTCACCCAGTTAGAAGGTTTCAATTGTCATATGTACACTGATGACTCCCAAACCTCTATCTCTAACCCATAATTCCATCCTGAATGCCAAACTCAAATTTACCACTGTTTACTTAGATTTCCTTTTGGATATCCCAAAGGCCTCTCAAACTCAAAACGCTTAAAATTAAACCTATTGTCTTCATCTAGAATTCAGGGGTCTCAAACTCGGGCCCGCGGGCCGCATGCGGCCCGCCCACCAATTTTGTGCGGCCCGCAGACTAATCCACAAATGCGGACCGCACAAAATTGGTGGGCGGGCCGCGAGTTTGAGACCCCTGATCTAGATAGACTACAATAGGTTTCAGGATCTTCCTGTATGAACACCACCAATCACCTCAGCCAGGACCTACTCTTGACTTCTTTTCTCTCTCCCTCCCACACATTTGGTCTCGAAGACCAGTTGGCTCCGTTTTCCACATCTGAATTGAATTGTGTCTTTTTTCCTTCCTTCTTCAACTCTTTTCTTCAACTCTTTTCTTCAAATTGTTTCCAGTTCTCCCCAGAATCACTAAAATGCCTTTCTCGCTGGTCTTCCTGGCTATCTATTCCACCCACTATGGAACCTGTCCTCTCTACTGCCACTTAAGGAACCTTCTAAATATCAGAGGAGGATGGGTTTCAAGAGGAATCCCAGTGGGGAGTACTAAAAGCCCAGCAGCAGTAAAATAGGTCACTCATTTTTGTTACAACTCAGGATAGCTATGAAAGTGGACATAAACTAAGCAAAGAAAAAGAGACACCATTTGATGTGACAGAAATATATACTTCCTAGAACTGTTTGAGAATTTTACCCTGCTTGCAATATTACAAGTTAGCCTACCATATTTTATGGTTGCTGGCAAAAGACCTGAGACTCCTGGTCAGAAACAAAAGGCTTTATTCCTCATTGCACAGCAAATAGCATGAACATCATATTTTGGTCAGTTTCCTTGACCCCACAACCCACAGGTGTAATGCAAAGCAGCTCATGTAGATGTTGTACACACATTGGTTTGTGGAACCTTTAGCTAAGTGAACCCAGATATACTATAATGGGTTACAAGCTGACCTCCCTTTGTCCTGCAGGGAGAATTTGTTTTGGCTATGCTGGACATTAGGGAGACATTATCTTCCAAGGTGGTGAGTTCACTCTTTAAACATCCCTAAACGGATATTATGGAACAAAAGGGCAGTTAATGTCTTGAGTGACCCATGGAGAATTGTCTTCCAGCAGACGGGCTTTATATTCAAACCTGCCTCTTGGCACTCACTACCTGTATGGTTTTTACCACTCTTGACCAGAGTTTCCTCACCCAAAATTGAAGATATCATTCATCCCCAACAAACAACTACTTCACAGTATATGAAATTAAACGCATGAAAGTGTTTTTGTAAACAATACAGCACTCTGAAAATATAGTTATTATGTATGCTTCTGGGACACACTTTGTTGTTTATTGTGGAAATGAAAGATGAAAATAATTTAGAATTTTAGAATAAAAAATTAAGGATAAATTAATAAAATACATATTAAATGTCTAGATTAGGCTTGGGTGGTCCATGGTGAAGAGTACAACAGATTCTCTGACCTAAAAAATTTCAGTGTAGGGAAGAAACAGAGAGAAAGGACAGAGTTTAAGATACGTTGATATGACAGAACAGAAGCATAGAAGGATGATCTTGGGTCATCGTTGACTCACAGAGCTTGGAGGGATGTAAATAATCATTAAACCCAACTTACCAATGAGAAACTGATAACAAAAATGTTTAGTAACATTCTCTCAGACTTTTAGTTTGGTAAAATGCCTTGACAAAAATTCCTTATTCCCCGATAAAGTTTTTATAAGACCAGGGGGAAATGTTGGTTTGGCACCAGGCATTTTTCTCTCTATAATCTTACTTCCATTCAGTGCTACTTCACCTCTTCATTCCCCAAGAATTGCAATAGACTTATTCTTTGTCTAACTTCTAACCTCTCTCAAAGGCCAAGAATTTTCTCTTTCTCTCTCTCTCTCATTTTATTTTATTTTTTATTATGTATTTTTTTTATGTAAAAAATGCTAGCCAAAACAAACAGCCCTTCCAACCTCTATTTTCTCCCTGTCACTCCATCTGGCCCCCAACCTAAATCTTCTTCTCATTCATATCCTACAAAATACAAACCTTCTCAACCCCTGACTGCCAATTACTCCTTTTTTTTTCTCTCATTTCACTCAAGTCTGCCATAACCTCTTACCAGTGAATTTGAACAGACTGCACAAAATACAAAGTGAAGTATTGGCCACAAACCCTGAAGTCCACCTTAAAGACTAGAGATAATCAGCTGCTAGGAAAAACCATAGGGCACCCAGTCTCCTAGAAATTTTACTCCAAGGTAAAAATCACCAATATATAATAACTTGATTTTAATTCCACTGAGTGATTCTGAAAATCTTCCAATACTATAAAGTCCCTAAATTTTTTATTAATCTTATATTTGGGATTGAGTTGTGGAAGAAAAATAAATCTTTTTCATTAAGTTCCACAGTAGCCCTAGCCCAATAACCTTAAATCTTAATTATATATGCCTCAGTGTTCTGAGACAATACAGGGGAAAAAACAGGTCCATTCAATTCAAAGTCTGTCTTTTGACTCATGAGGAGTTCCAAAAATACCTGTTATACTTCAAAGAAGACATCATATTCAAGGGTCTTAAGAATTTTTTTAAGCATATAAGGATGCTTATACAATTTAGCTCAACCTTTTAAAATAAAGGAGACAAAAAATTCAACTAAGTTTTTAATGTTCTAATGAGTTGAATTTTTTCATTTTATTATGCACATGGGTTTCCTTAATAATCAAATATAGTCAAAGAGTTTTAATTTTGTAAGATCTTCTATGGCCGAAAGCATTTAAAAGCTTTACTTGACCCAGAGGAACTAAAATATTTGAATGCATACTATCCATACTAAATAGCATTTAAAATTTAGAACACCAATAATTTTAAATATCATTAAAGCCAAGAACAATGCTATCACAGTCAAAAGTGTTCCTGAAGGTAAAAAAAAAGTAAATTTGGTTCATGTTAAATTATGAAAATGGTAATTATGTAGATAAGAATAAATGGCTTTAAATTCCCTTATGAATGATGAGTCAAGTCACTGACAAGAGTAAAGTATATTCCATATGTGATTAGCAACACATAATTTGACATAGACAAATATTATTTCACTTATACAAAAGTAGAATCACAAGCGAATGTAGGCTCTAAACCTTCAGGTTACAATAAGTTGTGGATTATTGGTCAGCATCCTTGTTTTTGTCCTTGATATTTTGCCCAGAATACGTGCACTTTTTTAATGCTAAAATATCTTTCAAGTGTAGCTCAAAATAGCCTCTCCATCGCTCACACACTTGTTCTCACTCTCTCATCTCTCTCTTGTCCAATAAGTTCTCTTTCATAGACACAACACAAACACAGTTAGACAGAATAAATGACAATGATTCACAAAATATTTTCTTACCTATTGAAGAAATATGCAAAAAGACATTTTATCAATATCAACTCTTGATCATCTTCCCATTAAATTTATCAAATACCTATTATGTGACAGATACTATGCTCAGCACTGGAATCAATAGAAACATGGTTCCACCTCACAGAGCTTACAATCAAACAGACTCAGTACAATGAATTCATATCATTACTCAGATTTAAGCCAAGTTATTTTATATAACAGAAACTTCTAAGCACTTAAACAAAAGAAATTGAGTAAGATTTAAAAGCATTACTATTGCAAACTATATTAATCATACAACTTGCAACCAAACTGCTTCACTCCCTCAGACTGACCTGTCTAAATCCAATCTCAGTTTATAATTAATATGCCAGCATAAGAAACATAAGAACTTCCAGGGCATTGGTAAAACTGACAATAAAATATTCAATAGTTTACCTGGTGAATTGAGCTTGTGACCTGAAACCCAGTCATACTGCGGTACAATAGAGTCACAGACCTAGCTGTGACACTTGGCATAAGTAAAGCTGGTATAGGGGACAAAATGCCAGTGATATATAAGTAAAACTCCCCAAAATATGTCATTATGTCTTCAATCTTACCCCTTTGAGTAGTAGTACAAATGTTCATGTACGTCCTCGTGCCTCCTGACCATCCAGAGTATGATCGTACATGTACTTCTTTAAACTTTGAGCTGGAGCAGTAAAGTTGGAGTCTCAGGTTCTATGGTGAATACATTACTTACTCCTTACACAGGAAAAAACCATAATGTCTACCTTGACAATTGGTATACAAGTCCTAATTTGTTTGAATATTTACATGAAAACAGAACTGGTGCTTGTGGAACCACTGGAAAAAATCAAAAGGGAATGCGTGAGTTTCCTAAGAATATAAAAAAGGGTGAATGCATCTCAAGACATACTAAAATCATGTTAGCTCAAAAATGGCGTGACAAAAGAGAGGTCAACATGCTAACTACAGTTCATGAGGACTTGATGATTGAAACTGGCAAAAGTGATTGCACTACTGGGCAAAGCATTACCAAGCCACTAAGTGTGGTCAGGTAGAATGAGAATATGGGTTTGACTGACAAGGCTGACATGCAAATAAGTTTCACAGGAAATGTAAGAAAAACCATGAAATGGTATATAACACCCTTTTTTCATGAAATTACATTGCTGTTTTTAACTCATACACTGTGTATCAGATGAAGACAGGAAGACCACGGCTATTTGACTTCAGATTGAAGCTCACTGATCAGCTTTTGGAGGAGTTTGTGAAAGAGAGGAAATCACCCAGAGGAGGCCAACCATCGTCAGTAGGAGACAGCCTTCGTCTTTCAGGGCGTCATTTCCCAAAGCCAGTCCCTACAACAGCCTCAAAGGATGACACAACCAAAATGCTTCGTATGTCAGTGTGCTACAAGAAAGGACGTTAACGGAGGCACACAGGGTGATTGATGAGCATTGAACATAACTAACCACTTTGCTGCATCTGTGTTTTGAGGAATACCACAGTTCGAAAAATTTTTAAATGTAAGGAATAAATTTTTACCTATAAATTGTCCTAAAAATATCATCATATGCAAGTACATATTTGAGATTCTGCTAATAACAATACTTTTTGATTTACAGATGGGAGGTGAGAATTGCATGAGATAAAAAAAAATTATTTTAAACGTGTAAGGCAACATTAAAAAAAGTCAAATGTATGTTCTTCTTGTTTCTATAAATTAATTATCTAACAAACATGATTTTAAGTTAAGACAATTGTAACTGGAACTAATTTCATTTTTTGAAGAAAAAAAAAACTCACTCCCAGGGGTCAGCAAGCATGAAAATAACTCACTATGCAGAGTCAAAGAGGCCAGTTGTGGAAAGGTAGTTAGAATTAGCAGAGCAAAAAGAAAAAGAAAGAAAAGATACTCACTTTAAAATTGTAAGCCCACTAAACACATAGGAAAACCATCTTTTTTCCCCAATCTATCCTCTCACCCACTCATAATTACTTAAGTAGAATAAAAATCTAGACATTGTGGCCAAAATTTTGACATTTAAGTCTTAAAAGGAAGGAAATAACTGTTGAAATTACAAAAAAATGATTTAGGGAACTAAAATTGACTTTGGATGTGAAAATATATCCATGTACAATATAATGCCTTAGTTAAGAAATAAACTTATTTCATCAAGCTGTGGGAAGTAAATCAGCCTTGCCTTAATATATGAGGAACAGACAATTTCTGACTAATACTTCAGGGGGAAAGGATGTTCTCTAAATAAAAGGCTAGAAAAAATAAGCAACAGCCCTTATAAATTCTGTGCTCAGCTTAAAGAGCCTTTCAGAAAAGTGTTTAGAGCCAGTGGCCGGGTTTAGGCTGTTACTACAGGGAGAAACCTGTCAGAAAGGTAAGAGTTGGAGGCCTCCTACATTTCTGCATGCATGGATGGAAATTAAAGGCAAAAAAACTCTCTAAGACCTTGCAACTCAAACTAATCCATGGGCAAAACGCATTCGCTTTACCTGGAAGCATGACAGAAATGCAGACTCTCAGGGCCCAATCTAGAACCTGCATTTTAGCAAAATTTCCGCAGGTGATTTGTGACCATTTTGAAGTTTAAGAAGCACTAATTTAAAGAAATAAGGTATTACAGAACTATAAAGCACATTCCAAATATTTGGCATAAATTTAAACTTCTGCATTCCCACTGTATCTCTTAAACCCTTTAAGATACCACCAACTTCAAGGTGGGTTCAGCAGCAATTGCACAATGAATCCATATGAAAAAAACTAAAAACAGAGATGAGATTGAACTGCTCCTTTTGGCAACCAGTCTGACTCCACATGCCAGTGGGGTTGGAGGATTATGGCTAGAGATGGCAGCGGCAGGCATATACAAATCTCCATAACTAGCTGTTTTCAGATCTCCCTCTGTCAATAGCTCATATCCCTCAGTCTGCATATGGCCTGCAGATATGTCTGTTGGCCCACATAAAATTTTAAACTTTGAATTCAATACCATCATTTATAAATCTGGAACTTTCACATCAAAAAAATTGGCATATCTAAATTCTCTTCTACAAATCAGAAAATCTGGCGGCACCAGACCTACACCTGGCATGGCCATAAGTGGAGCCAAGGTTTAGCTGTCCCACATAGATGTTGGCCGGCATCTCCACCACTCCCTATGGTCTCCCTCACACTGTAGCTGAGGCTGAGTGTCAGCTGCCATTTGTCATCTTCAATTTAATGTGCTTCACCCATTCACATTCCCAGCTTGACTCCATTAGCGCTTGAATTTGCCACCCTTTTAAGAGGTTCTATGATCATCATGTCACTGATCTTGAATCATTCAGCCTATCTGAATTTATTCTTTCATGTGTCTAATTGAGGAAAAGGAGCTACTGTTTGATCATAGACCTTGTGAGGGGAATCAATCCACTGAATTACACACTACCTCATTTTAAATATATACTATGCTATTTTCCTACACAACTCATTCCAACTCAGTCATTTTAACTATTTAAACTATTTCTTTTCAGAACTGTACTTCAGAGTTATAAACAAGAAGACAGGTGTCTTTGTCTTTTTTATTTACTGAGAGATCTCAAATACCCTGAAATTGTTCAATAAATACTTAACAAACAAACTTTTCCCAAGAATTATAAATTCTCAAAAATTCATACACAGATTTTGAATGCATGTGTTAACTGTCAATGGGTATATGAAGATAGCCTAATTCTATTTTGATTGTTTATTTTATTCCAGTGACTATGAAACCATCAATAAAGAAAAGACATGTAACCCTAAAAAGCTTAAGGCTCATGGTCTGTTACTGTAGTAAGGTACCAAAAAGCTGAAAAAATAATATTAATATTCTAGAAGGAAAGGTCAGGCTTTTCTGTCTGTCCTAACTTTGCGAAGGGGAGGGAGAAGAATACAGAAGTTTCTGGCTTGCAAGAACAATGGGTCATTTAGTTTTAAATCTAAAATAAAGGTTAACCTAGAAACTTCTTCTCTTTCAATAAAAGACAGAATTAACATACCACCTTACATTGATTGTAATTCCTCCCCCTCCCTGGAATTTTGAGAGTAACATACCCCTAGGCAAAGGAGGGAAGAGGAACCCTAAAAGATTTGTAAACATCTTTGATTGTGTTACCTTAAAAATCTTAATGTTTCTGTGTATCCCCTAAACAAATGTTGTAAGCTTGTGCCATGATGTCATGCTCTCCCCCGCCCGTGTGTGATCAAGGGTATATAAGCAGCCCCTGAAATGTATTTGGCGCACATGATCTGGGTTTGCAATTGCCCCATGTAAGCCATATGTGGCCAGCATATTTAATAAATCTCCTCCTTTAATAAAACTCTCCAAAATTCATCTGGACTTGGTGTCTCTACGTAAACCCGCAAAATTGAGGTACAGGTACTTAACAACATCACAACTTCTTTTGCAACAAAACAACATGATACAAATTAGACAAGATAGTTAAACTGAATTATAAGATTTAGTCTGATTCAATTTTACATTCCCACATCAATAGTCTTTAGTCATCACCATAATCATCATTATCATCATCATCCCAATCTTATAAAGCTGGACAACTTTTATGAGTCACTTATTAAAAAGCATTTATGAAACATTTACTGATGTGCCAGGAACCAGGTGCTAGATGTCCCTTGACTTCCTCACTAAAAGATATGCCTTAAATACTATGACTGTACCTTCCATGCCATGATCCTTAGCAGGGCTAAAGAAAGGAGAAAATATTTTTAATTGTCTTGAAAACTTAACCAAAAAAATAAATTGCCAAGAAACTGAGGCACAGAGAAATGAGGTGATTTTTTGTGGTTACATGGTTCTTTATTAGAACTACAAAATCATCAGAGCTCTTGCCACTGGACCACACTGGTTTCATGATAGTCATTTTCAAAATGTATCTACTAACCAAAATGCAAGCCAATTAATTTTAACCACTCAACAAATGATGGGATGAGCAAATATATCCTCAAATCGCAAAATCTAAATTGTGACCCAATTCTAGCATACTTACAAACGCACCATCAATCAATCTAAAAGGTGTTTTCAAGAATGCTAAATATGTATTTTAGCAGCAAACTATAATGATATAACATTTCAAGAACTAGAGCTGAAAAAAAATTATTAGGTTGGAAATTTTTCTTGAACTTAAAACCATCCAAAATGGTTTGCCTTTCCCTTTCACTCTGCCCTTGGCCTCCGGACCGCCTGACTGAAAGATAGCTCACCGACCTCCTTTCTCCTTGTATGCCATAAAAGAGAAGAGCTGAAGTTAGAACTCTTTCGCTCAATTCCACTCAACTCTCTGAAGAAAACACTAACAAAACAGAACCAGGTCACTGATATTAACACATCTGCTAGTCATTCTAAGAAGAAACTTACTGAACTCTCCAGAACCAACAAATGTGAGCGTGCCATTCACTATACACCTATAACAAGGTAAAACTAAACTAAAAAGAAGTGGTAACAATAACCAGGTTTGTCCACCTTAAATGAATTTGGAACTGTACATAAGCTAATATGAATTTTTAAAAAATGTGTTTATGCTGTTTTCCTCAATCTTTATGGGCTATTTCTGAATTCTTGACTAATCTGAGCAGTCACAAATTCACTGTATCAATGCATAGAGCTCTATTGTTTTAGAACAAGTTTTAGAGCTGAAGAAAACCTGCCCTCTCAAAAAGTATATTCTAACAGAGTTTCTGTGTCCTATTACTACTAGCTTGAGGTTTTGTTAGGATTCCTACAACCATATTAACCCTTTTTTTACTTCCCTGCTTTTGCTTACTTTACAACCCACGAAGACAAAGAATATGAAGCCAGAAAAAGCAGACTGGAACAAACAACACACCTTGCTTTGATCATGCATATGGTATTTTTCATAATAGAGCAGGAGAGAAAAAGCAATATTTCCTTCCTCTGATATTTAAGTACAATTTTTCTGCAATCTTCAAGAAGGACATTAAAAATGAAAAATTCAGCCAGGATTAAATAAAACTATGCACAGTTTTTACATATAGATAATAATGTTGAATAATAAATTTTTTCTGTTCCAGAAATCTGTCCATCTCATCACAGCCCAGGCCCTTCTTAAATTCCAAAGCATAAATAATCTTTTCCAAAAATCTTCTATCATAATGCCTACTAACACATACCTTTATAAATATGTTTATAGAGAGCTGCATAATCCACCACACAAAGCCAAAGCATTAGACTTTACTATTAAACTCAACAGAAAGTTCCATATGCAGCAACAGGAGGCCATAGGCAATTAACACTGTAAATTGAAGGGTAGAGAATCTTTGCATGACCTTTAAAGGACAACAGAGTTGCCCATTCACATGCATGCAATTATACAGTCACTAGGTCATAAAAGAAAAAAAAAACATAAAAATATTTAGTAAAACAAAGCTTACATTCATCAAAAGCTACTTCGCACTCTCCAGGCTTTATATGAAGAGTTAGCTTTACAGAGCACAGGAGATTAAAGGAGGAAAAGAGATTTGTTTGGCTTCTTGTCCCCATCTTGTCAAAGTACTAAATTCAGCCTACCACCATAATTGCTAAAAATGCAACATTATCACAATATCCAATCTTAGTGTAGACTTTCTAAAATAAAGATAAATTTAATTGAATGATATGTTTGTACTTTTGCTAGGGGGAAGGGAGACAGACAAATCTTCACTAACTGGTCAGTCAGAGGAAATCTTAAAACAATTACAGCTACAATGGAGTATTCAGGAGACTGAAGGAACTGATGAAAGGGGCTTTATCTAATAAAAGGGTACTACAAGCTCTGATTTTTTAGTTAGTGCTCATACCCCATGTGGATCACTGGGAACAAAATGGAATGTTATTCTTATAGCTAATATATTCGTTTTTTATCTGAATCCCAAGTCTTAACAATCAATTGCCTAAAGAGGCCAGATTTTCACTGATTTCAGGGACTAGATTGCCTATCATTACAGCACAGGATGAAATCCAACATATACATGTGGTATACACATTGGAAGTGGGTGGGTTTTGGAAATCTAACATAAATTTGGAGTATAATATCAATATGTTTCTGGAAAATATGTCAATATCATTTGCAAACCAGAATGGTATGCTCTAATGTAATGCATGGCTTATGTTTTCACTGTGGAGGTGCGTATTTAATAAAGACAGCATACACATATACCCAGTGTTTAAAATGTGTTGAAATTCCTAGTCACAGTGTCAATAAACACATCCCAAAGCATCCTTACACAGAAGACAAAATTGATTTTTGCATTTCTAGCCTAACAAATAGAAATGTAGTAGGCAGGTATGATCAGAGCAAGGACAGTGGGCGGGGCTTATTAGATAACAGGGCAGGAAGCCCTGGGTACCTAGAAAGGGACAATTGTAGGCTGGAACCTCACCCCCAGAGTGACCTTTCCTCCTCCCCAGCATATCGTTGGTCATGTGGTTCAGACCCTCCCCTGAACTTGCCTCCTCCGATATGTCACCAGTCATGTGGTAGAGCCCGTTAGAGGAGGAACACGGGAGCCAGGGAATAGCCTCATATGACTTCCATACAAGCCCTTGCATGACCGCTCCCTTAAGCATTAAGCCCTCAGGACAATGAGGTTCTGACCTGGATCAAATAATCTTAGGAACAAAGCCTCAGGTCAGTTGACCACAGAGAGTTTCGGTCAAACTAGGGATAACATCTAGGCCTCAGCTGTGTGTCATCTCCAGGCCCAGAAAAGCAACAGAGATAGACAGGGTGACGCCATGGCTACATCAGGACCAGCTGCAATGACTAAGGACCACCCCCTCCCCAACGCCCTGGCACCAACCAATTAGCAAAGGCTGTGACCCTGACCCTTTCCCGACTTCCCCCTATCCCAAGCTTCAGCTCTTTCTGATCACACAGGGAACCTTCCCCCCTTTCTATCCCTCAGGCACATATATCCTTGTTTTCTTTTTCTTAAGCTCCGAGGGCCCTTCTTTTGCTTCTATAACTTGTTTCCGGAGCCCACCCAGCCCAGCTGCCCCAGTTCTTCATGGCTCACTTCTTCTACCTCTGTGACTAACTTTTGCTTGTATTTTGAGTTTTGAGTTTTGGCTTTGAATTCTTTCTTAGCCAGAACTTAAGTACAGAGGTTGTCAAATGGAAGTCCAATAACATGCTGATGATGTTTCACCATTAATAAAAATACCTCCGCCCAACCTGTGGTGGCACAGTAGACTGAGCATCAGCCTGGAATGCTGAGGTTGCTGGTTCAAAACCGTGGGCTTGTCTGGTCAAGGCACATACCTCAAGCAAGGAACAACGAAACTGAAGCAACTATGAGTTGATCCTTGTTCCCCCACCTCTGTAAAATCAATAAATAAAAAAAATCTTAAAAAGAAAAATACCTCCAAAAGAAACACCAAAGAGGAAAAATACACTGCATTTAACAGTGGCTCATACAATAAAACTCAATTATAAACAACATTGTTAAGCCATGGATACAGCTGCAGTGTAGGTCAAATCATGTAAAATAGTGAAAAACTACATACCTAAAAATGGAAACATTTTTTAAAGTTGTTTTTACCTACTTCAATACAAAACTAGCATTTTGTATGAGTGCCTTAAAAGCATTTGTAAGTATACATTTGCATATATATATGTATAGATATAGATATTAGATAGATATTGCAGAGATATGTATTTAAATAGTAATTTTTTTATGTTCCAAAAAATCTAACCATTTCTCTTAAAATTTCTGTTAAGAATAAGAAGACAACAGATTTTTTTTTTGTATTTTTCTGAAGCTGGAAATGGGGAGAGACAGTCAGACAGACTCCCGCATGCGCCTGACCAGGATCCACCTGGCACGCCCACCAGGGGGCGATGCTCTGCTCCTGGGGGGGGGGGGGTTCGTTCTATTGCGACCAAAGCCACTCTAGCGCCTGGGGCAGAGGCCAAGGAGCCATCCCCAGCGCCCGGCCATCTTTGCTCCAATGGAGCCTCGCTGCGGGAGAGAGGAAGGAGAGGGGGAGGGGTGGAGAAGCAGATGGGCGCTTCTCCTGTGTGCCCTGGCCGGGAATCGAACCCCGGACTTCCGCACGCCAGGCCAACACTCTATCACTGAGCCAATCGGCCAGGGCAGAAGACAACAATTTTTATTTATAGTTCATTGACAAGGATACTGAATCCTTGTGCCAAATGAATAGAATCAGACTCTCTAAAAATGACCCAATAAATCAGTGGTCAATGACAACTAAAAAAACAAAAACTAACTTCCAGGTCTCTGTTTGCCAAGCCAATCTTTCCTCCTTCCGTGTTTCAGTCTGTTCTCCAAACCTAAAGTAAAACTGTCTCTAAAAAGACTTATGGTACCTCATTATAAAATTATTCCTCTTCTTCCAGTGTGGTATGGTTCAATATGCTCCAAATACTATAGCTCAAAATAAAGTTAACCAAAGAATTTTTGAATAAAATGGCAAATTCATTGTATTACATGGCATTTTAAAAAATCAATGCTTTATATGCAAATTTATCATGGGAAATACTGTGCAAATATGTGGACCAGATATGAGGTTGGTTCAGCTTTTTGGCCTTCATGTCTACCAGCATCCATGTTAACATGTTTCTTTGTAGTTTTATGAACCCTACTAATAACAAGTTGATGAATTACATTTGTAAATGTCAGGCATGGATCAAAGGGGGACTGTTACATGCTTATTTTACTTCAACTTATGGTTTTTTACCAAAGAAACAAAACTGCATTGCACAGTAAAATTCCTTATTTTTACTTGAATCTTTAATGAACATAACAGCTGCAGAATAATATGACTTAATGAGGCATCCCTAATAAAATACTGCAGAAGTAAAAGCATGGGCACTAACTGTTTGCACTCTGGTTGTTTCATCTTCTCAAATACATTAAAAATAACTGTGACACTTTGGAACATTCTTAGTTTAAGATATGCATTAGAGAGACAAATGTTCATCAGTTTGCAGCCACAGCTGAACTTGGGCAGTACCTTCTATTAAGGCCCATGATAAGAAATGCCTGGAAAATGCTGGAGAGGCACATCTTACCCTACTCGTACAGGGCAATCCATAACCTGCAATCAGTGATAAATCAACCCTAAAATACACTTTCAACATTTCAATGTTCAAAAACACATTGTAAAAGAACCATTTATTGAAATGCTCCACTGCAGATACTGGATCCAGGACCACTAAAATTTTCTGATAATACACAAAACAATTTTAATAAAATCTTGTATTAACCCCCTAAGTTTCATCTCTTTATAAACTCTTAAAAAGGAAAAGTAACCATTGTCTAAAAACAGACATTTTACAGCTGTGTCATCACATTTTATAATTTGGTGGTTAGTAAATACTATAATTCAGTCTCTAAGCAACATGTATCATTTTTGACATAGATCCATGGGCATCTCAATAAATCCTCATTCTCCAATTTGTCATTGTGAAAATAGCTAATATTTTTCAGATTAAAAATCACATAAACTCAGAAGGCTTCAATTCTCTTTAGCACAACTTGTAGCATTAATGTGGGCTCTTCTTTAAGAGACATGTATCATGGCACTATATTAATAAATAAGTTTAAGCATCCTAAACTACAAAATTTTATTAAAGGTGCAAAAAGAATCAAAATTTTAATCTAAAAAATGCATAATAAAAAGCAACATGCTAAAATTGTGCTCTGCCTCTTAAAAGAGTCACCATGCCTAAGCATTACGTTAACATGACACTGCTGTCATAGTATTATATCTATAAATAATACAATGCATTTTTTATGAAAATTAAGAAAACAAAAATAAAATAAGCCCAGTGTAGTTACCAATGGCCTTTCAATGGCTACTGATGACTTTAAAGATTAGGATTCTAAACAGAGACCAACATGCAAACAATTGACCCAGGATGAGAACCAGAACATAATGAAGTAAAAAAAAGAGAAAATTAAATTACATGTGTTTGATCATTTTTAAGGCTTTTAGGTGCCGAATTTGAAATTGTAAAAGATTCAACAGTCTGGGAATACATGTAGAAACATAGAACGGCTGGAAGTAAATACAATCTTAATGCTCTGGCTTTTTAAAGGCTTGAGAAATGTTTTCAATCTTCTTTGCAAGTTATTGTCATTTAGCACAGAAATCTTAAATTAATTACTCAATTGTCTTAACTTGCATTGCCTAATAAATCAGTTTTAATGTGTTACTTGATAACACTTTGAACGTTAATGTCTCAAACAATCTATGTAGCTGGGAAGACAGGGAGGGGCCAGATAACTATCTTTCAGTCAATAGTTATTGAAATTCACCCTGTCCTGCATGAAGGACTCATATACTGACTGTTTTAGCGGTACTTTTTAGAGTAAGGGTTGCATAGTTTTGTTTCTGTTTTCAAAAAACGATTTCGGCAAAATGCAAGAGAGGATTAACACTCACAAAACGAAGATATTTTCTTTTCTGTTTCATTGTCACGCTAAACTCCCTCAGCACCGTTTGAAGAGAGGCTAGCGAGCCACTGAGTAACTACACATTTGATTCCAAACGCTTCAGGCAATTGTTTAACACTTGGTCAGAAGGGGAATACTGAACAGGAAAGCGTCGCTTTTATCCAGGGCCTCTGCAAGAACCCACAATTCTTCCTTTTCAAGTGGAGTCTAGATAGCGCAGCCTGCAGTTCGAAGAGAAATCGGGCGGAAGATCTCAAACTTTCCTTTGCAAAGACGGTTTCTGGAAACAACACGTTTCCCACTGGCAAGGGAAGATCAATAGCTTAGGAAACACCTCTAGAGAGGAAACCGGCCTTTTAGAACAGAAGGGGAGAAGGGACAGCAAAGCAACGAGGCAGAAAAACCGTTTGGGAGGCTTATATTCATAAAAAAATAAAAAACAATTAGTTTCTCGAAGCAGTTCTGTTTTTGTCTTTTTTGAACGCTGTTCGTAAACTGATACTTTTCCTAAAGCACTCTTGTAGTACCCTTTTATCAAAGCTTTATTTCATTCAGTAATAAAGCGTCTGTTCCCAAATCGAAATCAGTCTTTAAATAGAAGGGGCTCTGGAACTTAGCACGATGATTCTTTATGAGAATAGTTAGCGGCGGAGAAATGAAGAACCTTATTGAAACGCCCACTGTATGCCGACAGGCCCGATAATTAACTAATCAGAAGTGGACAGAAAGTAGGGATTTCAGAAAGGCGACCTAACACATCTCATTGATCCTGCCTCGCAGGCGACCCCCAACTCCTAGTTAAGAGTCCAAAATGGTTACCAGCCCGGACGGATATGATCGAGGGATCGAGTTAAAACCCACTTTAATCCTCGACCGGGTCGCTCGCAATGTTAGGAGAAATGGGGCAGAAAAGGAGGGAGGACATCGTTCTCAGAACCTCGATTGTGTGCTCTGATCCCTTTTCCGCGCCCTTCAGCCCCCGCCCCTACCCCGATGCCCGTGAGGGAGATACAGGCTGCCCAACCAGCATCTGCTCGCACCTCTCGCCTCCACAGGGAGCCCCCTATAGCCCCGTACCCCCCGGGGGGGGGGGGGGCTTCCGGGCATGGGTCTTAGAGCTGCTGCCGGAGTCCCCAGCTCCCGCGGGAGGCACAGCTCGCACCTACCTGCAGCCCGGCTTCCTGGTGGCGGCAACACCTAGCGATGCTCCTGCAGCTTCCGCGGGCCCGCGCCAGCCTTATCGCTCTTGCATCGCTTCCAAGATACCAATCCGCCGTCCCGATTCAGGGGCATAGGGAACCCGAGTCTGGTGGTGTGTGCTTGTGGAGGGCTTGTGAGTGAGGTCCGGAGCGTGCCTGTATGCGCGCGCGCGCGCGCGCGCGACTGTGTATTTCCTTCTCTGATGGGCAAAGTGGGCTCAGGAATCTCTTGACATTTACACTGGAATTCCCTTAAATCGGATGGAAAGTGGTGCTAAACCTCGTCTCTTTTCCCTCTCTTTATTCCACAGTGTCAAAGTAATCAAAAGATG
Organism: Saccopteryx leptura; assembly: GCF_036850995.1. Classification (NCBI taxonomy): domain Eukaryota; kingdom Metazoa; phylum Chordata; class Mammalia; order Chiroptera; family Emballonuridae; genus Saccopteryx; species Saccopteryx leptura. The sequence goes on along the minus strand of NC_089504.1, from coordinate 172,918,519 downwards.
TGTTTACCGCGGACAAGCCTAAGTCCCGGAGCCCTTGCCAGCTCCCGCGGTCGCCCGCTGTCCTCGCCCGATGCGCGCGGTGCGCTCAGCTCCCCCTGCTGCGAGAATCGAGGCGGTCTTGCAGCAGTTACCGCCCTTATTCCATCAATGATTTGTTTGCTTTTAACGCCGAGTACAGACTTTTCCTCTCGCCTCACGTCGTCTCTCCCTCTCACACACACTCACTAATTCTCTGTTCCTTCTCTCCCGCCCTCCCTTTTGTTCTCTGGGGAAAGGCAATTGGACGGAACGATTCGCCTTCAGGAAATCAGCCTCTGCCACGTACCGTTCCTGTTCCCTGGCTCTCGCTGGTCCCGGGTCTCCAACGTGGAGGAGTTGCTGGACAGGTTCGGGGCAGAAAGAAGGAGAGTCTCTGAGCTCTGGAGCTCCCCGCCTGCAAGCTGCCCAGATTCCTGGATTCAGGCGCCCGTGTTCCCGCTGTTAGCAGACAGGTCCCAGCTGATGCCCTCTCCGAGACTTGCGCCGAGTACAATTAGCAGCAACTCCTAGGCAGGTGCAGCGCCTCAATCCCGCCTAGAAGTGCTGCGGGCTGAGCCGCGTGCAGCCCAACCGCTGCCCCTATAGGCATCGTGGCTGGAAGGAGGGGAAATCGCTGCTGTCCCACTCTACCCAGTACCTGGCACGGTCACTGACGAGGTGTGAGTTCCAACACCAACACGAGCGAGCAAGTGTTGCCTGTGTCACTTCGCTAAAGGAGGGAGGGGAGAGAGGGGAGAGAGAGGGGCGGGACCAAGGAAACAAACCCAAATTACCAAAGGGAAAAAAAGTAAGCGGTTTAGTGATCAAAGCCTCTTCTCCTAAGCGCTATACTGTCAAAAGACACCGATGGCAGCTTTTAAAAAGTCACCATAAAGGGCAGAATACCCTGTTCCACCCACACCCCCGCTCCACCCAGCCTGGCTGTCCAAGGGAGTACAGAATGACTGGCCTCCCAGGAAAGTGCAAGGAGAACTCCGGGAGAGAATAGGTCTCAACACTCCAGGTTGAGTTAAGCAATAAAATGGGATGGCAGGACCAGGCAGCGTTGACTCCCTCGGTCTCCCTTCCATCAGCCAGTTCTGTTAGCAGCCGCAGCTGCTGCTGAGAGCAAACTGAGGTCCTGCAGAAAAAGACACAGTAAAAAAGGAGAGAGAGCTGCAATTGGTTAAAAGCTGGACGATGTCTCCCTCTAGTGGAAGAACTGGGTTAGAAAACTTCGCTGACTATAACAAGGATCGCGATTTTTCCACAAAGAGAAAGAAAACAGTATCTAGTTTCAGGGAATTTTGTATTTTTATCAGTTCCAACCTCTGAAGGATTTAGAGAGACAATTTGCTCTGCAGACCTATGTAACGATAGTCCTCGATAAAAGAACCTTGTGCTATTTAACAGAAATTTAATAGTAAGACTCTGGAAGGTCATGTCCTTACAGGTTTGGATTTTGGTTTAAGCTATGTGCATATAAGCTCAAAAAAAGGGTCTTCTTAGGCTCACTATGATCGCTTTGACAATGAGTAAAACCTTAATATAGTGATTAGAAGATTATGCAAAATGAATAAGTACTGATAATGGATTTAGAAAAAGAAAAAATGTCTGAAGCAAAGAAATACGATGCTGATCCAGGAAATCTTACAAGTCCCTTACAGCTAAGAATGTCGCAAAGATCTTGCTTTGGAGCCAATATTCATACGTCTTAATCAACTAGACTAGTAATTGTCAAGGTAACTAGATTCCTGCAACTCTAAAGTTTTATGTTTTTATAGCTCTGATTCACTGAAATCATTGACAAAATAGGTATCACATGTTCTCTCCACCAGTTATAAATAAAAGTAATACTAGGTATCATATTTACAAAGAAATATGAATTATGTTTCCCTTCTTAGTGATTTTATCTTAACATGCTTTGTAATTCAACCATATTTTGTATCTAAAAGGCATAAATTATTTTAACTAGATTGGGTGGTTATTGTAATAAAAGATAGTACCACAAATTCTATAATATTTTGTTACTTTAGTCAAATTCAAGCTAGGTCCCATCTGTAATTTTAATATTTAGATTTTATGAAATTACTATTTAAAAGTTTGCTTTCAAAATGTCTCTGTATGTTTACAAATTGTAAAATATGTATTAAAGTTATGATTAAAGTCCTTCACATTCACCATTCACTCAGAATTTTTGGAGCCATTCTATTTTATATTAATCTAATTTCATATAGGCTCAAAGAAAAAAATTTATAAGAAAGTAACTGATACTGATTAAAATAATTTAAAACAAGGAGCCAAAGGTAAATCATGTAAGTTTTGCTAATTTAGCTATTTGTACTATATAGTTAAATCTACTACAGTACTGATTTTAAATCTACTAATTTAGAGAGTAATGGCAGGGTAGGAAGCGATACCGATAAATCGCCCCCAAAACTCAACAAGATCTTCAACCAGAAACAGAAAAACCTATCCTCGGACCCTCCAGATGTTTCGCAATACACCCGACAGTATGGTCGAGCGAAAAATTGGCTAAATATATAATCAAACCCCGAAGGAAATAGGGAGTAAGAAATGCTCTGCCTTCCTCACTAACCTAAACAGTGCGGCTTTCACTGGGAACTGAGAATATAGAAACTAAGGCGGGCAAAGGGGGTGAATAGATCCAGGCCGCAGCACGGAGATCCAAGCCGAGGAAAAACTGTTCCTTGTGGCAACCCGGGCAATACAAGCTAACACTCGCGCCAAACCCAAAGAAAGACAAGTGGGGCAGCCATTTTCCCCGATCCCCTGGTCGGCACGTGCAGATAGTGGGCGAGAGATTCCTTCTAAAGCCCCGGGAGTGGGCGCCCGTGTTATCCCACAGAGAGGCAGAGTCAGAGGCCTTTGTGTGGGCTGAAAGCGGAATCTCTGGACCGCCCCAGCACCTTAAAAAGCTGCGCATGGGGAGGGAGCGAGAACTAATTCCAACGCTGGAACTTTTCCGTGCGGGTGGGGGTTTCACTCAGAGGGTGAGGTGGCCGGCCTGATATCCTGGTCTGCGCGCACAGATAGTGAGCGAGAGTTTCCTCCAAGCGCCCTGGGAGTGGGCGCCCACCCGTGTTACCAGACAGAGTGGCAGAGCCAGAGGTCTTTGAGTGGGCGGGAACCCCGCCTGATTATGCTAGCAGCTCTGACTGACTGAGCCTCACACAGAGTCCTGTGCTGAGTGGGAATAGAGTGGGGAGGTGCCAGCTCTTTGAGCCTCTTACTATCCAGGCAGAGGCAGCAGCAACCCCATAGCTGGATTATCAGGCTACTAATTGAGGAAGGAAAGACTAGGAGAAAGGCTCCAGGAACACGGACTCTCTCACTGTCGGAGCCTATAAATGCTAATGAGCCTTGACTGCCAATGAGACTAAAGCACAATAAATTACATCACCATAGAGACTTATCAACTGCAAACCTTTACCTGAGCGTGCCAAAGGGGCAGAACCCGGGGTACAGAGTCACTGACCAGGAAGAGGGAGAGAAAAGAAAAAGCAAGAAGATAACCTCTCAAAATCAAGAATAATCCACAGACTTTATAACCTATCCCATTTTATTATATTTGTTCGTTTGTTTCTCTTATCTTCATTCTTGATATTTTCTTTTTCCTCGTCCAATTTGGTCGATTAACTCTCTGCCAGTCTTACTCTCTCCTCTCCTTGAACTACATTACCCATAAGTGTTACATCTCCCATTATCTTTTCTTTCCTCTTCCTTTCACTCTATGAGGGTTGCACTCCAAAACCCTTAACTCTCTCTCTTTCTCTCTCTCCTCTTTTTTCTTTTTTCTTCTTTTAGTGGTTCCCTCTTTTTTCTCTCTCTCTCTCTCTTTCTTTTCTCCCTCTATATTAGTTTCTTCCTTTCTCCTGTATGGCTCCTACAATTCAAACCTCAATAATGAACAAATTATCTTATCTGGGACTCAAACTTATGTTTGTGGCATTTTGGGGTTTTTTTATTTATTTATTTTTTTTTTTTTTTTTTTTTGTATTTTTCCAAAGCTGGAAACGGGGATAGACAGTCAGACAGACTCCCGCATGTGACCGACTGGGATCCACCCGGCACGCCCACCAGGGGGCGACGCTATGCCCACCAGGGGGCAATGCTCTGTCCCTCCGGGGCATTGCTCTGTCACGACCAGAGCCACTCAAGCGCCTGGGGAAGAGGCCAAGGAGCCATCCCCAGCGCCTGGGCCATCATTGCTCCAATGGAGCCTCGCTGTGGGAGGGGAAGAGAGAAACAGAGAGGAAGGAGGGGGGAGGGCTGGAGAAGCAGATGGGCACTTCTCCTGTGTGCCCTGGCCAGGAATCGAACCCGGGACTTCTGCACACCAGGCCGACGCTCTACCACTGAGCCAACCAGCCAGGGCCATTTTGGGGGGGTTTTAATTCACCTTTTTAACTCAGTAGCAGTGCTCCCATCCCTGGCTCTCCATTTTATCTAGTTCTTGTTCCACTAAATACAATAGTAACTTTTTAATTTGTCCCCCCATTATCCTGTTTCCCTCTTATTCCTCTCAACATAACTCTTAATCAACCAACAACTAAAAGCAAATCATTTTAATCTTGACCCAAATTTTTTTCTTATTTGCTTTTTGTGGGTCCATACCCCCTTCTTTTTTCTATTTTTTTTTTTTTTGCCCCTTTATTACTTTTCCCCAATTCAGGCCCTCCATTACAGGCATTGTTTGTTATATTTAATACAATATAATTCACAGTTCACCACAAGATTTTCTCAAGAAAGAGGGGAGAGGAGAGGAGAGGAAAAAAGGAGGGGGGAATAATTTCCTTTTTTTAATTTTAATTTTGTTTAATTTTTCTTTATTTCATTATTAATTTTTTTAAAAGAACAACTCTTTTCAATTTTTTATTTTTTTAACTTTTTATTCTTTATTAAATCTCATTAATACTGTCAACAAAACCACCCTCAGATGCCATTAAGGAAGAGAAAATCGAATATCATGGATACAAAAGAAAGAGAGGTAACACAGCTAGATGAGGAAAAATCTATGGAGAAAAATTTAATATATTTGAAACCTTGGAGCTAAATGACAGAGAATTTAAGATAGAAATCCTAAAAATCCTCCGAGATATACAAGAAAACACAGAAAGGCAATTTAGGGAGCTCAGAAAACAACTCAATGAACACAAAGAATATATTTCCAAGGAGTTTGAAACTATAAAAACAAATCAAACAGAGATAAAAAACTCAATTCACGAGCTGAAAAACGAGGTAATAAGCTTAGCTAATAGAACAGGCCAGATAGAAGAGAGGATTAGTGCAATAGAAGACAAGCAACTTGAGGCACAACAGAGAGAAGAAGAAAGAGACTCAAAAATTTTAAAAAATGAGATAGCCCTACAAGAATTATCTGACTCCATCAAAAAGAATAACATAAGAATAATAGGTATATCAGAGGGAGAAGAGAGAGAAAATGGAATGGAGAACATACTCAAACAAATAATAGATGAGAACTTCCCAAGCCTGTGGAAAGAACTAAAGCCTCAAATTCAAGAAGCAAACAGAACTCCGAGTTTTCTTAACCCCAACAAACCTACTCCAAGGCACATCATAATGAAATTGGCACAAACCAATGACAAAGAAAAAATTCTCAAGGCAGCCAGGGAAAATAAGAATACAACATATGAAGGACAGCCCATTAGATTATCATCAGACTTCTCAGCAGAAACTCTACAAGCTAGAAGAGAGTGGACCCCAATATTTAAAGTCCTGAAAGAGAGGAACTTTCAGCCACGAATACTATACCCATCAAAGCTATCCTTCAAATATGAAGGAGAAATAAAAACATTCACAGATACAGAAAAGATGAGGGAATTTGTCATCAGAAAACCCCCACTCCAAGAATTACTAAAGGGGGTTCTCCAATCAGATACAAAGAACAAAAAAAAACAAAGCCACAAGTAAATGCTCCAAGAACACAATAAAACCAAATTTAAACTGTGACAACAACAAAATGAAAGGGGGGGAGAAGATGGAGATTAACAGTAGCAAAGGACGATGGAGTGCAAAAGTACTCACAAAATAGTGCGCTACAATGAAGAGAGTAGGAACCGTTTTCATTACTTAAAGGTAACCACCATTGAGAAAACCACCACAGAAGCACATGAGATAAAAAAGATAGCAACAGAGGAAAGATGTATGGAATACAACCAAATAAAAACAAAAGATAGAAAAACAAAAGAGAAGGATAAAACAAGACACAAAACTAACAGAAAGCAATATATAAAATGGCAATAGGGAACTCACAAGTGTCAATAATTACACTAAATGTAAACGGATTAAACTCACCAATAAAAAGGCACAGAGTAGCAGAATGGATTAAAAAAGAAAATCCAACTGTATGCTGCCTACAGGAAACTCATCTAAGTAACAAGGATAAAAACAAATTCAAAGTGAAAGGCTGGAAAACAATACTCCAAGCAAATAACCTCCAAAAAAAAGCAGGTGTAGCAATACTCATATCGGATAATGCTGACTACAAGACAGGAAAAGTACTCAGAGACAAAAATGGCCATTTCATAATGTCTAAGGGGACACTGAATCAAGAAGACATAACAATTCTTAATATATATGCACCAAACCAAGGAGCACCAAAATATATGACAGCTACTTATTGATCTTAAAACAAAAACTGACAAAAATACAATCATACTTGGGAGACCTCAATACACCGCCGACAGCTCTAGATCAGTCATCCAAACAGAGAATCAACAAAGACATAATGGCCTTAAACAAAACACTAGAGCACCTGGATATGATAGACATCTACAGGACATTTCATCCCAAAGTGACTGAGTATACTTTTTTCTCCAGTGTACATGGATCATTCTCAAGAATTGACCATATGTTGGACCACAAAAACAACATCAGCAAATTCAGAAAAATCGAAGTTGTACCAAGCATATTTTCTGATAATAAAGCCTTGAAACTAGAATTCAACTGCAAAAAAGAGGGGAAAAATCCCACAAAAAAGTGGAAACTAAACAACATACTTTTAAAAAATGAATGGGTCAAAGAAGAAATAAGTGCAGAGATCAAAAGATATATACAGACTAATGAAAATGATAATACAACATATCAGAATCTATGGGATGCAGCAGAAACAGTGATAAGAGGGTAGTTCATATCACTTCAGACATATATGAACAAACAAGAGAGAGCCGAAGTGAACCACTTACCTTCACACCTTAAGGAACTAGAAAAAGAACAAAGACAACCCAAAACCAACTGAAGAAAAGAAATAATAAAAATCAGAGCAGAAATAAATGAAATAGAGAACAGAAAAACTATAGAAAAAATTAATAGAACAAGGAGCTGGTTCTTTGAAAAGATCAACAAAATTGACAAACCTTTGGCAAGACTTACCAAGGAAAAAAGAGAAAGAACTCAAATAAACAAAATCCAAAATGAAAGAGGAGAAATCACCACGGACACCGTAGACATACAAAGAATTATTGTAGAATATTATGAAAAACTTTATGCCACTAAATTCAACAACCTAGAAGAAATGGATAAACTCCTAGAACAATGCAACTTTCCTAGACTGAGTCAAGAAGAAGCAGAAAGCCTAAACAGACCTAATAGTAGAGAAGAAATAGAAAAAACCATTAAAAACCTCCCCAAAAATAAAAGTCCAGGCCCTGACAGCTATACCAGCGAATTTTATCCAACATTCAAAGAAGACTTGGTTCCTATTCTACTCAAAGTCTTCCAAAAAATTGAAGAAGAAGCAATACTTCCAAACACATTTTATGAGGCCAACATAACCCTCATACCAAAACCAGGCAAGGATGGCACAAAAAAAGAAAACTACAGACCAATATCTCTAATGAATACAGATGCTAAAATATATAACAAAATACTAGCAAATCGAATACAACCAACATATTAAAAAAAAATACATCATGATCAAGTGGGATTCATCCCAGAATCTCAAGGATGGTTCAACATACGTAAAACGGTTAACGTAATACAACATATCAACAAAACAAAGAACAAAAACCACATGATCTTATCAATAGACGCAGAAAAGGCTTTCGATAAAATACAACACAATTTTATGTTTAAGACTCTCAACAAAATGGGTATAGAAGGAAAATATCTCAACATGATAAAGGCCATATATGATAAACCATCAGCTAACATATTAAATGGCACTAAACTGAAGGCTTTCCCCCTTAAATCAGGAACAAGACAGGGTTGTCCACTCTCTCCACTCTTATTTAATGTGGTACTAGAGGTTCTAGCCAGAGCAATCAGACAAGACAAAGAAATAAAAGGTATCCATATCGGAAAAGAAGAAGTAAAGGTGTCACTTTTTGCAGATGATATGATCCTATACATCGAAAACCCCAAAGAATCCACAAAAAGACTACTAGAAACAGTAAGCCAATACAGTAAGGTCACAGGATACAAAATTAACATACAGAAGTCAATAGCCTTTCTATATGCCAACAATGAAACAATTGAGAACGAACTCAAAAGAATAATCCCCTTCACGATTGCAACAAAAAAAATAAAATACTTAGGAATAAACATAACAAAGAATGTAAAGGACTTATATAATGAAAACTATAAACCATTGTTAAGGGAAATCGAAAAAGATATAATGAGATGGAAGAATATCCCTTGTTCTTGGTTAGGAAGAATAAAGATAATCAAGATGGCCATATTACCCAAAGCAATATACAAATTTAATGCAATTCCCATCAAAATTCCAATGACATTTTTTAAAGAAATAGAGCAAAAAAATCATCAGTTTTATATGGAACTATAAAAAACCCTGAATAGCCAAAGCAATCCTAAAGAAAAAGAATGAAGCTGGGGGCATTACAATACCTGACTTCAAACTATATTATAGGGCCACGACAATCAAAACAGCATGGTATTGGCAGAAAATTAGACACTCAGACCAATGGAACAGAATAGAAAGTCCAGAAATAAAACCACATATATATAGTCAAATAATTTTTGATAAAGGGGCCAAGAACACACAATGAAGAAAAGAAAGCCTCTTCAATAAATGGTGCTGGGAAAACTGGAAAGCCACATGCAAAAGAATGAAACTGGACTACAGTTTGTCCCCCTGTACTAAAATTAACTCAAAATGGATCAAAGATCTAAACATAAGACCTAAAACAATTAAGTACATAGAAGAAGACATAGGTACTCAACTCATGGACCTGGATTTTTTTTTTTTTTTTTTTTTTTTTTCTGAAGCTGGAAATGGGGAGAGACAGTCAGACAGACTCCCGCATGTGCCCGACCAGGATCCACCCGGCACGCCCACCAGGGGGCGATGCTCTGCCCCTCCGGGGCGTCGCTCTGCCGCGACCAGAGCCACTCTAGCGCCTGGGGCAGAGGCCAAGGAGCCATCCCCAGCGCCCGGGCCATCCTTGCTCCAATGGAGCCTTGGCTGCGGGAGGGGAAGAGAGAGACAGAGAGGAAGGAGGGAGTGGGGGTGGAGAAGCAAATGGGCGCTTCTCCTACGTGCCCTGGCCGGGAATCGAACCCGGGTCCCCCGCACGCCAGGCCGACGCTCTACCGCTGAGCCAACCAGCCAGGGCTGGACCTGGATTTTAAAGAGCATTTTAAAATTTGACTCCAAAGGCAAGAGAAGTGAAGACAAAAATTAATGAATGGGACTACATCAGACTAAGAAGATTTTGCTCAGCAAGAGAAACTGATAACAAATAAACAGACAGCCAACTAAATGGGAAATGATATTTTCAAACAACAGCTCAGATAAGGGCCTAATATCCAAAATATACGAAGAACTCATGAAACTCAACAATAAACAAACAAACAATCCAATAAAAAATGGGAAGAGGACATGAACAGACACTTCTCCCAGGAAGAAATACAAATGGCCAACAGATATATGAAAAGATGCTCATCTTCTTTAGTTATTAGAGAAATGCAAATCAAAACTGCAATGAGATACCACCTCACACCTGTTAGATTAGCTATTATTAACAAGACAGGTAATAGCAAATGTTGGAGAGGCTGTGGAGAAAAAGGAACCCTCATACGCTGTTGGTGGGAATGTAAAGTAGTACAACCATTATGGAAGAAAGTATGGTGGTTCCTCAAAAAACTGAAAATAGAACTACCTTATGACCCAGCAATCCCTCTACTGGGTATATACCCCCAAAACTCAGAAACATTGATACGTAAAGACACATGCAGCCCCATGTTCATTGCAGCATTGTTCACAGTGGCCAGAACATGGAAACAACCAAAAAGCCCGTCAATAGATGACTAGATAAAGAAGATGTGGCACATATACACTATGGAATACTACTCAGCCATAAGAAATGATGACATTGGATCATTTACAGCAAAATGGTGGGATCCTGATAACATGATACGAAGTGAAATAAGTAAATCAGAAAAAACCAGGAACTGCATTATTCCATACGTAGGTGGGACATAAAAGTGAAACTAGAGACATTGATAAGAGTGTGGTGGTTATGGGGAGAGGGGGGAAAGGGAGAGGGAAAGGGGGAGGGGGAGGGGCACAAAGAAAATTAGATAGAAGGTGACAGAGGGCAATCTGACTTTGGGTGATGTGTATGCAACATAATTGAACGACAAGATAACCTGGACTTGTTATCTTTGAATATATGTATCCTGATTTATTGATGTCGCCCCATTAAAAAAATAAAATTACTTTTTAAAAAAATAAAAGAAAATAAAAATAATAAATCTACTGATTTAAATCTAATCAGTTTAGCATACAGTCCAAAAATCTCAAGTCATGTGATCAAAAATTTTTATTTTCTTCCTCTTAACTAGCAACTTATCTCCTCAGGAAGTAAAATTTACATTTTAAACTACCAAGCACTATTATTTCTTTGCAAATGTAACAATAATTCTCTGTCTGCTATGTTAAGTAGTGGGACGGAATCCAAACAGGAATGACATTGGAAGCCCAGGCTCTGTGCTGGGAAGAATAGCCATTTACAAATCCACTTTAGAACATTGGCCGTCCTTTCCCATAAGAAATATAAAACATGAATTATAATCTTTTTAGCTTCTAATTCATTAGTTCTCTGTGGTTGTGGGGAAAACTATAATTTTATCCTATTGTTAAAAGTTCATTTTCGCCTGACCAAGGTAGCGCAGTAAATAGAGCATTGGCTTGTGTTCAAAACCCAAGGTTGCCAACTTGAGCGTGGGCTCACCAGCTATAGTGCAAAGTCTCTGGCTTGGGCCCAAGATCACTGGCTTGAGCAAGGGGTCACTGATTCTACTGGAGACCCCTGGTCAAGGCACATATGAGAAAACAATCAATAACAACTAAGGTGCCACAACGAAGAATTGATGCTTCTCATCTCTCTCCCTTCCTGTCTGTCTGTCCCTATTTGTCCCTCTCTCTGTCTTTCTCACTCTCTCTCAAGCTAAAAAGAAAAACAAAAAACATTCATTTCTGTTGGTTAAATGTAACATTTTCCTAATGAAACCCAGTTTTTACAAAATATGTTTAAAAGTTAGTAAAGATAACATATGTATAAATTAATTGCAAAATTTAGAATTTCTTATCCAAAGTCATATAATATTCAAATTCTGTAATAACCTTTGTTGTTGTTTTTATAAATATTCAGATAAATAATTCCCAGTGATTTTTAGATCAAGATATTCCTATTACTGGCACTTCCTAGACTTTAAAAAACAAAATCTGTTTTTCCCTCCAAAAAAAAAAAAATGGCAAATACCTTCCTCATCTGTAAGAAAGCTTGAGATGATATTTCTTTGCTTCTGTTTATCTTCACTGCCCCCTCCCATCTAAGCAGTAAAAAATAATCTCTTTGAAGGCTGAACCTTCCTGGATCGTAACTCCATGTGTAGCTCTCCATATTCTGAGGGCTTAATAAAATGTCACTTTGGAGCACTTCAAGCTTTCTTCTAGAGGTTTTATGTGTGACCTCAAATCCTTACCCCAATTTCTTACATCTCATAAAGTAGATGGCGTAACCACATTTTACATATGAAAAACACAGACAATTTCACCGTCATTAAATAGCACTACTGGGATTCAAACCAGATGTACTGAAATCTAAAACCAGTTTTTGTTTTTTGTTTGGCTTGATTTTGGCTTTGATTTTTTTTCCCTATCTTACCCAGCATCATCACTAAAACATGCAATCTTTTATATTACAAAAAATTGAAATTGATGTACACCTGGATATGGAAAAGCCTTAGCCAGAGGACTTGGGTCCATTCATAATAGAATAAAGCTTTAGTTGTGTTTTTTTTTCTGTGGGGTTTTTGTTTGTTTGTTTGTTTTCTATTAAGTGAGAGGAGGGGAGGCAGAGAAATAGACTCCCACATGCGCCCTGACTGGGATCTCCCCAGCAAGCCCCCCATGGGGTTATGCTCTGCCCATCTGGGGCCATTGCTCCCTCTGCAATGGAGCTATTTTTAGCACCTGAATGGAGGCCACGAAGCACTGCGGCCAATTCACTCAAACCAATTGAGCCATGGCTGCAGGAGCAGAAGAAAGGTGGGAGGAGAGGAGTGAAAAAGCAGATAATTGCTTCTCCTTTTGTGCCCTGACCAGGAATCAAACCTGGGCATCCACACATCAGGCCGACACTCTACCATTGGACCAACCAGCCAGGGCATAGAATGGAGGTTGTTAGTGACAAAGACAGGGAGAAAAATATTAACAGCAACTTCCCTTATTCCAGGGTGTAGGGTGGTATTAAAACAAATGAATGAAATTCTGATTCCTAAGACTACACATGAGCTACTCAGCCCACTTGTACCCTCTTGCTTTGTTTCTTTGGTGCTAACAACCTTATTTCTATCTTTGTCCAATTCATCTTTTAAGTGTTTTTCATGTAATTATGTGAAGAGAAGGAAGTAAAGAATTCATTCCATATAACCCAAGGTGGCATGCTATTAACTTTTAGTATCCCTATCACGTAGCACAGTACCTAACATACCATAAATAGTCTATAAATACTTTATGGTCAGTAATCAGGAAACCAAACAGGTCAAGTGACAGTCACATGAAATGGAAATAAATCAAGAGAACTACTCCACAGAACAGTAAGAGGCAAAAAAAAAAAGTCCTGCAAGTAGCAGGTAGACAAGTAGAAAAAACTACCCCCAAATTTAGTGACTTAAAGAACAAACATTTATTTAGTTCACATTTCTATGGATTGGCAATTTGGGTTGAGCTCAGTTAGGCTGAGCTGGACAGTTCCTCTGGACTCAGCTGAGTTTTCTTATGTATCTGAGACCAAGTGGCAGTATGGTGCCTGTGGGGAACTTGGTCTCCCCAGCATTGGTAAACAGCCTGCCCAACATGGAGTCAATGTGGACAGGTCAGCTACATCAGATCCGGCCATGCATGACTAAGGGAAACAGGCCGGGGACGGAATGCATGCATGCCCACGTTATAGAACTGGTGTTATCCCCCCCCCCTTTTTGTAATCATGGCTTGGTGCCACTTTTGTGTAATGTTACTAAGAAATGCGTACACACTGCGTCAGGCTGTTGATATTGCCGCAGCCTCACTGCACACGGTTGCCATTGCCAATAAGCTAATGTCCTATCTGCCTAAAGCTCAGTGCATCTTTTTCCAGCTCTTGGCCCACTCCCCCTGCAGCCTTTGACCCTTGTCTTCGAACTCGAACCCAACAGTGCCTCACTTATAGTCTGACAACTGGCTGACTGGACACTGGAGTCTTGGGGGCTAACTAGACCACATACCTCTTATCATCTAATACAGTGGTCCCCAACCTTTTTTGGGTCACGGACCAGTTTAATGTCAGAAAATATTTTCACGGACCGACCTTTCGTGTGGGACGGATAAATGTATCACATGACCAAGACAAGCATTAAGAGTGAGTCTTAGACAGATGTAACAGGGAGTCTGGTCATTTTAAAAAAATAAAACATCGTTCAGATTTAAATATAAATAAAACGGAAATAATGTAAGTTATTTATTCTTTCTCTGTGGACTGGTACCAAATGGTCCACAGACCAGTACCAGTCTGCGGCCTGGGGGTTGGGGGCCACTGATCTAACAGGCTAGTCCAGCTTTTAAACATAGTGGCAGTCACTGGGTTTTCAAGGGTTGTAACATGAGAAGACTCAATACCCAAGCACTTTTCAAGTCTCTGCCTACACTGTGTTTGCTACAGCCCCCTTGGCTATGCAGTTTATTAGGCCAGCCCACACTCAAGGAGTGAAGAAAGGCTCTTAGTGAGTAGAGCTACAAAAATACATTCAATAACCTGGTACAGGGAAAGAGTTTGTTTTCATTTTTGCAATCTAGTATAATAGTTATCCGAGAAGTCTAGCTTTTTGCTAGACTTAACCCACCAATGGCTGAACCCAGCAGGTGTCCTGTAGGCTGACCTGTGTAAAGCAGAACATTCTCATCACAAATTAGAGGACACCTATCTTGGATAAGAGCAAGATGTTTGTCCAGATTATCAAGTCTCCAGACTCACTCCTTGTATCAGGTTAAAAGATGTAGTCCATCCAACAACTTTCACCAGTACAATGGAACATGTCTTTGTAATTCTTTGTCTCATAGACAGCATAAATTTTATCTACTTCCCACATTAGCCTTTGAATTAATCCCATGGCTTTATTTTACAATTCATATTTATCAGTATTATAAAATATGACTTGTTAAGCTAGAAATCACTAGCAATGTGTACGTGGCAATGGTTATGTCATCTCTGGTGCACGGACCTGACATCATCTATTTTGGGTATTCATAGACTTTATTGGCTTACTTCCTGATTTTTTTTTTACCATGTTCCAAAGAGTTGAGATAAATAACACCTGTTAGAAATGGCTTCCCAAATGGACTTGATTGAAACCCTTGGTACCACCACACCATAGCTGTAACAATCTCTACCTAGTTAATTCCATCTCATTCATTAAGGCTCAAGACAACAATTATCTCCTCTAAGAAATCATTACAATTTCCTTGATCCACTGTACTGTTTTTCCTATGCTCCCAAATATTTGTTGGTTTCCTCCTCTTAATATTTATTACATTATTATAGTTGACTCATTTTTTATAGATTATCCCACATTAGATTGTATCATATAATTCTTGAAGGCATGTGGTTGTGTATGTCTTTGTTCTCACCTAGTGAAGCTGCAGACACGGGTGGATGGATAGATGTGGGAAAAACAGCTATGTTAGGTTTGCTCTCTGGTTTCCTGGCTGCAAACACTTTGGACAATTAATGCGTGAGCACGTGGCAGAAAGCCATGTGTGAGTCTCTATGATAAGCTATAGGTGCTTTCCCTTGCTGGCAACTCTCCCACATCACTCTCCCACCACTGTGAGCTGTGGTTCCCTGATTCCCTCAGCCACCACCATGAGGGGAAGTTTTCTTGATCCCTTGCACTCCACTGAAAAAAGCAGGTTTTCCTTTGTTATTCACTCAACTATCTCTGTGAGCCTCCAATAAACACATATGGTCTGATGCTTTCTGGCTCCACAGTTACTCTATTATCTTCTCAAATTCAGTGCAAACCTGCCTGACCTCAGCCACCAGCATTATGGACAGGATTTAGATCAGATCAGTATGAAGGTACGAATACCCTTGAAGGGTGATGCAGAGAAGTAGTCATTTTTCTCCAGCATATAGTTCCCCATAGCTGTCCTTGGGAACTATGGCTGGGTATTTTCTACAGCCCTCTGAGAAGAAACCACAGCTCTGTGTGAGAGGCTGCCCAAGGTCAAAAGCTCCAGATGAGCTGCAGACTTAGCACTAATAACAGAAGGAGCTAGAACGGTCACTGGAGAAAGAGTTGCAATTTGAGAACTGCAGAACAGGCTACAGGTTGATAACCAGTGACGGCTTGAACTGGAACAAGTGCTGGAGATGGAGGCTGACTGCTCTTGAGAGCTGCAGTGTGAGATGCAAGCTGGGCACCAATGGTGCCAGGAAATGTAACAGTCACTGGAGAAAGAATTATGGCTTCACAAGCTGCAATCGTCCTTGAAATTAGACATTAGCAGTGACAGTTGTTAAGAGCTCGAGCTTTAGCTTCAGGCCAAAGGCTGGCAGCCTCAGGAGCCAAAGCAGGCACTGAAGAAGGAGCTGTATCCCTGCCAGTGGAGTGGCTCTGAGTCAGTGGGAGCAGGTGTTTCCAACTCCTCCTCTTCTGAGGAGGACGTTTAGGCTTTAACTGCCATCCATAGACTCAGAGCTTGGCCAGTGGTCATCTGAAAGTAAAAACCCAGCAGCCAGAAATCCCTCAGAGGCAGGCACAACCTCCTTCACAGGTAGTAGAGTGCTCTGTGGTCTGGCCCTACACCCAGGCAGAGCTGATGGAGTTAGGAGCAAAATACAGGCTGAAACCCAATGAGCCCCTGGCAACCTGGTTGCTGTGGTTGTGGGACATAGGGGGTGGTTGGTATCATGCTCTCCAGAACAGAGATGGAGTAATTGACTGCCATTACCACACACTGCTGCCTGTGCACCTTCTTCAGAACTGCCAGGACAACTCAGAAAACCATACCCTATTACAAGGGTCCCCAAACTTTTTACACAGGGAACCAGTTCACTGTCTCTCAGACCATTGGAGGGCCACCACATACAGTGCTCCTCTCACTGACCACCAATGAAAGAGGTGCCCCTTCCAGAAGTGCAGCGGGGGGCTGGATAAATGGCCTCAGGGGGCCGCATGTGGCCCATGGGCCATAGTTTAGGGGTGCCTGCATTAGAATGGGTGATGGCTGCCATTTGTATGGTGGAATGCTGGAGACTTGCCAGGGGCAATGAGTCAGTGGCAGACATATAAAGAGGTTCCCTGAGTCCTCCAGGAACTAGGTATGAAGAATGCTACTTCTAACCTGTGGTCCTGTGGCCCAGATGAGGTAGAGTTTGCAACAGGGATGAGAGACCTTATTCTCTGTAGCACCTCATCAGCCCATTTTAGGTCACTAGTGGCTATCTTGAGCCCCTATGTGATGAAGCCCATCAAAATGGTTACACAGATGGTAGAAGATTTGGGTGAGGGGGAGGCAGAATGGAATCATAAAGCTGTGAGGGCTGCTGCCCTGCTGCCCCCACCCATCAACTAACAAGAGAAACGGGCCTGTAAAGGTTACCTGGACACTGATGTGTGTAGAATTGATTACAGCCAGGGAAGATAAGGAGAAATTATATGACAAGTCTAATAAAGTTCTTTTGGAGCTTTGGCAGCATCTTAAACCAGAACAGAAGTTCCAGCCACTGAAGGGAAGATCCCTAGCAGCTACCAATAAAATGGTTGGTGCACAGGTAGCATGGATACAGATTATATGATGGAGACAGCTGAGGGAAAGGAGGATTCCCAAGACTCATTGTTCCAGTTGGAATAGAGGGAAGGCTGAGGGACCTGCCTAACAGGGATAGGCAGGTACCAGAGGCTCCACATGGAACTGACAATCCACTGGTGCCCTTCTAATGTACAATGGATGTTGGCCTTGGTGGATACAGGTGCAGAATGTCCCGTCCTCTATGGGAATCCAGAGCAGATGACCCCACTGGCCATTGATGGTTATGGGGATCAAACAATGCAAGGGAAGCCAATAACTATCCCATTGGGGATAGAAAGACTGCCTTCTAAGCCATACAAGGTATATATATATTTCCTATTCCTAAATAACTTAGAGGTATATATCTTACAAGAACTGTGGTTGGAAACCACAGCTGGGGAGTTTCACCTGAGAGTCCTGGTCATGAAGGCAGTGTTGCAGGGGCATGCAGCACATTCCCCCTTGCATTTACCCATTCCTCAGTGTGTGACTAGCAAGAAATCACGGGGATAATCCTCAAACTAGAAAAGGCGGGATCATCCAGCCAGTGCACAGCCCTTACAACTCCCCGATATGGCCTGTGTGCAAACCAGACAGAACCTGGTGAATGACAGTGGATTACAGAGAACTTAATAAAGTTGTTCCCCCTTTGCACGGTGCTGTTTCCTCAATAGCTAACCTGGTGGATTGGCAAAGCCATGATTTGGGGACATATCACTTATCACTTTGTTGCAGATTTGGCTAATGCCTTTTTCTCTACTGATTTGGCTGCAGAGTTAAGACCAATTTGCTTTCATCTGGGGAAGAGCGGCAATGGACCTTTACAGTGTTACTGCAGTACTATTTGCATAGCCCCACTTTGTGTCATGTGCTAGTAGCTACTGACCTGACTACATAAAATAACCAGAAGTGGTTTGTATGTACCATTATATCAATGATATTATGCTAACCATGACTCTCTTGCATAATTTGAGCAAGCAGTCCCTACCCTGACATCCCATTTAAAAACGTGTAGCTGGGTGGTCAACAAGGGCAAATTACAAGGACCGAAATTATCTGTTAAGTTCTTGGAGGCTGTCTGGTCGGGTTAGACAGAGTTATCCCTGATGCAGTTATAGATAAGATCCAAGCATACCCTGTGCCCACTATGGTAAAACAGTTACAGGAATTCCTAGCTCTGTCGGGGTATTGGTGAGCATTCATACCCCATTTGGCTCAGTTACTGTGCCCCCTATAGAACCTTATTTGGAAGGGGGATTGCTCGGATTGGACTGAGAAGGCACATGGTGCCTTTGCAGCAGCTAAGAGAGCTGTCAAGGTGGCACAGGCCTTGAATGTGTTTGATCCTGCCAGGCCCTGTGAGCTTGTTGGCCATGTAACCTCTGAGGGGTTTGAATGGGGCTTATGGCAACAGACAAAGCCCTTATAACAACCTATTGGGTTTTGGTCTCAATTGCTGAAAGGCGCTAAAGTTCACTACTCTTTTAGTGGAGAAACAGTTGGCAGCTGTGTATGCTGCCCTCCAAGCCACTGAGAGTATTACAACCACAACTCTAGTTATGGTTAAGACAACATACCCTTTTGCAGGATGGGTGAGAGATTGGGCAACCAAACCACATCGTGGTAAAGTTCAAACCTCCATCCTGGCCAAGTAAGGTGCATACTTGCAACAATGCTGTGCTCTTATCACTAGCCCATTGCAAGCTGAACTGCAGGAACTCTTGGGTTCAGTCAGTTAGGTGACCTTAGCGTCAGGTGCAGCTGGGGCTCAGGAGACAGAACCTGAAGTTGGTCCCTACCAGGAAGGTCAGACACCCATCCCCAAGGATGCCTGGTATACTGATGGTTCAAGCAGGGGCCAACCTGCCAAGTGGATGGACAGAGCCTTCCATCCAGCCACTGAGACTATTTGGATGGATACAGGTACAGGCCAAAGCAGCCAACAGGTGAAATTAAGAGCCATATGGCTAGTTGCCCATAATCAACCTTCACCTCTGGTGATTTGCATTGACGGCTGGGGTATCTATCATGGACTGACCCTTTGAATTGCTACTTGGCACACTAACCAGTGTATGGAAATTGACCATCTACTATGGGATCAGGCCATGTGGAAGGACTTATGAGAAACAGGACACCAGAAGCAGGTGACAGTATATCATGTCACAGGGCTTGCCCCTCTAGCCTATCCTGGGAATGATGAGGCAGATACCTTGGCAAGGGTGCGATGGTTGGAGACTGTGCCCACAGGTGACATGGTAAAGTGGCTCCACCAGCGTCTGTTCCATGTGGGACAGAAAACTATGTGCGCTACGGTTAAGGCGTGGAACTTGCCTGTGTCCTATGCAGAGGTACTTGCAGCTTGTGAGCAATGTGCTGTGTGTTCCAAGGAGACAACTGGCATCACCTGGACAAACCCAGAGAGGTGGTGTTCCACTGACATAGTGGCAGATAGATGTTTTTGGATCCTTACCAAAGTCAGACAGGTACCACTATGCAGTCACCTTTGAAGATACTGCCACCAATCTGCTTGCTTCTTACCCCACCTGTAACCCAGAAGGCAGCCATACAGGCTGGGGACCACCTGAGTGCTCATATGGGCAGCCACTGGTCCTTGAAAGTGACAACAGTACCCATTTCATGGGTTGAGGCAATGGGCTCAAGACCTGGGGGTGGACTGGAAGTACCATGTTCCCTACCACCCAAAGGCTGCTGGTATCACTGAGTGGTATAATGAACTCTTTTTTTTGTATTTTTTCTGAAGCTGGAAACAGGGAGAGACAGTCAGACAGACTCCCGCATGTGCCCGACCGGGATCCACCCGGCACACCCACCAGGGGGCGACACTCTGCCCACCAGGGGCATCGCTCCGTTGTGACAAGAGCCACTCCAGCGCCTGGGGTAGAGGCCAAGGAGCTATCCCCAGCGCCTGGGCCATCTTTTGCTCCAATGGAGCCTTGCTGCGGGAGGGGAAGAGAGAGACAGAGAGGAAGGAGAAGGGGAGGGGTGGAAAAGCAGATGGGCGCTTCTCCTGTGTGCAGTTGGCCGGGAATGAAACCCGGGACTTCTGCATGCCAGGCTGGCACTCTACCACTGAGCCAACCGGCCAGGGCCGGTATAATGAACTCTTAAAGCAGGGACTGTGACAGAAGGGGGACACCAGCTCCCTTATTAGATTGACACATCATCTGTGGATGGTACTTCAGATTTTAAATGAGAGACCTTGACGGGAGGGGGGGGGGCAGCTCTAGTGAAGACCCTCCTGCACCGGGCAGCTGCTCCCATCTGGTTGCAGATATGCACCAAGGATGAGTTACTCAAGCTGGGCTTTGGACAGCAGGGCAATGTACTCCTGCCTGCCCTAACAGCCCTCCTTAAAGGCCAACAGCTTCAATGGACATTGTCCTGGACTGTACAGGCCCTCACCTTTTTGGGGCCGTGAGGTAGGGGGCTAGAGGTGGACCTCCAGTTAACTCCCTGGGCAACCAGCACCTGGCTACCTTAGATAGAAGTGTATTATCCCTTGAGTGCTCAGGGAGACAGCATTATGAAGGGCAGCTTTGTAATTTCTTTATGACCAATAATGAGTTCTTGGTGGGGACAGCAAGCCAACAGGGTCTTTGCAGTTTATATTTTTGGGGGACAGAGGTGCAGGAAACTGGCAGTAAGCTGACAGTCTGCCCAACCCCCCACCTCACTTGTTCTATGAAGTTGCTAACGGCTATTTTTTTCTACACCTTCATGTTAGCTATGGTACTGGATTGTTTATACTAGTCCTATCCCCCATGTCCCTCGGAAAGACTTGAGGCAATTTCCTTTTTATCCTTTGTTTTGTGAAATTAAGATGTTATGTATGATGGGGGTTTCTGCACTTGGTAGAATTCTTGGGATGCCTTGGAAATGTGACTTTGTTTTAATGATCTCTTTGATTTGCTAATAGCCTCACTTTGCCCTATAAATAAAGCAGGATTATGAGTGGAGAATGTGCTCTGTTCTTGCCATCAGCGTTGCAGAGGCATCCCAATCCCATCCTTTTTCTCTTTAAGCCTATTTTCTTAATTCCGCACTGTTCCCACTCAGGACCTGGAATTATTAGCTGCATTGGTTCGGAGCAAGTTCTCCCATTTTGTTGCACATAGAACCAGCAGATCCTGGTATACAGGACAATAAGGTTTGATACACCTGCAGAGGGTGGCCTCTGGTACCAGCTACTGTGCTATCTGTAGACAGAACTCTGGCCTGTATTCTGCCAGAAGGGAAAGATTTGCCTCTCCTGGTGCTGCTGACAACTTTCTTGTTTTGCCCATAGCTTGTGTTTTTGTAATTCTGTTGCTGTAGTCTGTACTGTTTATATTTATGTAATGTAATGTACCTCACTCCTCAGCCTGGAACCATCGCAGAAGAGACCTGTTATGTAGATTGTGAGGCAAGCAACCTTAAATGGGTGGAATGTGGGGAAAACAGCTGTGTTAGGTTTGCTCACTGGTTTCCTGGCTACAAGGAATTTGCACAATTAGTGCATGAGCACGTGGCAGAAAGCCACATGTGTGTCTCTATGAAAAGCTGTGGGTGTTCTCCCTCAGGAGCAATTGTCCCAATTCACTCTCCCACCACTGTGAGGTGCATTCCTGATTCCCTCAGCTGCCACCGTTAGGGGTGGTTTTTCTGATTCTTTGCCCTCCACTGCAAAAAGCAGGTTTTCCTTTGTTTGTTCATTTGCCTGCCTCTGCAAGCCTCCAATAAACAGATATGGCTGACACTTTTCAGCTCTGCAGTTCCTCTACCACCTTCCCGAATTCAATGCGAACTTGCCTGGCCTCAACCACCAGCATTACAATGGGTGGATGGATGAATGGATGAATGAATGATGGATAAATAGTCAATATTTCAATTCACAAGAATATGGGATAACATATGGTCACATTTATTTAAATATCAAACAATAATGACTTCAAGCCTCCATCCTGCTGATCACAAGAATTACATTTATCTAAATGTTAGATCTCAAGTGACTTTCCACAATCTTGAAGAATGCTGACAGTCTGTGAAATTAGTCGTCTTTGCATGCATACACAAACACACACAGACACCAGAGAAGAAGCCCATATGTACTCCTTAAGGTCTCTTTTAACCTGCTGACCACCACAGCTTCACCTGCTTGTTTTTATTTCCTACATTCAACTGCTTCCACATTTTAGCATTAAGCCCCGTTTTAGAATAGTAACTGAAATACTGTTTGCTCCAATAGCTGAACCAAAGTGATTCCTAGGATACAAGGGAAGTTCCACTTCTCCACAATGTTTTACTCAATTCAAGATCAAATAAATATAGCCCTAGAGTCCAGAAGCCCCCGCTTTTTTGATCAACTCATTTAAATTGCAAGCAGATAGACCTTTTCCCAAAGTGTGACCATATTACCAGAGTAGCCAGGTAAAGAACAGACCCAATATCAGCTTTATGTTAAACCCAGTACAAGTCCTTTCCTGTGACAACTTAGATATGGGGTTGAGCTCAGGTCACTAGTGTCTAGACATATTCATCCCTTATGAACACAAAGGTCAGCCACAGGCAGTGATGATGTAAGATGGGAAATCTTGATCTCACCATCTAGCTAGATGCTGTGGAGACCAGAAAGGAAAGGAGCCCTTCAAAGAATCAATCATGTTTTTCTCAGTAGTTTGGGGACAAATGTGAAATAAGAGAGAAGTGCCTCTTCTTGTCTGAAAAATTCTCAAAGTGGGAGGCAGGCTTAAGTGACCAAGAACAGTAGTTAAAAATATGGATCATATGATAGTCAAGAGGCAAATCTGTCATTTCATGGTCCAAAGACTTATTGGTTCCATGGACCAAGTGGCCATTGCACAAGGTAGTAGCCTAAGATTTCAAGGCAATGAGAGAAAAATGAAACTATTTCTTGATTGCAGTCAATGGATTTTACCCATTTATTAATGTACTGAACAGTAGGTTCTATGAATATTGGCCTTTGGAACATTTCACTTCTGTACTATAAAGCAGTAAAAAAAAACAAAAAACTATTTACAGGCCCTGGCCAGTTGGCTCAGTGGTAGAGCATCGGGCTGGCGTGCAGAAGTCCCGGGTTCGATTCCCAGCCAGGGCACACAGGAGAGGTGCCCATCTGCTTCTCCACCCCTCCCCCTCTCCTTCCTCTCTGTCTCTCTCTTCCCATCCCGCAGCCGAGGCTCCACTGGAGCAAAGATGGCCCAGGAGCTGGGGATGGCTCCTTGGCCTCTGCCCCAGGCGCTAGAGTGGCTCTGGTCGCAACAGAGCAATGCCCCGGAGGGGCAGAGCATTGCCCCCTGGTGGGCATAGCGTCGCCCCCTGGTGGGCATGCCGGGTGGATCCCAGTCGGGCGCATGCGGGAGTCTGTCTGACTGTCTCTCCCCGTTTCCAGCTCCAGAAAAATACAAAAAAAACCAAAACTATTTACAGACACCACTATAAAATCATTATGACAGGTTTGATTCCCAGTCAGGGCACACAGGAGAAACACTCATCTGCTTCTCCACCCTTCCCCCCTCTCCTTCCTCTCTATTTCTCTCTTCCCTTCACACAGCTAAAGCATCAATGGAGCAAAGTTGGCCTGAGTGCTGAGGATGGCTCCATGGCCTCCGCCTCAGGTGCTAGAATGGCTCTGGCTGCAACGAGGCAATGCCCCAAATGGACAGAGTATTGATTACCTCCTGGTGGGCATGCCAGGTGTATCCTGGTCAGGCGCATGCAGCAGTCTGTCTGACTGCCTCCCTGTTTCTAACTTCAGAAAAATAAAAATAAAAAATTATTATGGAGTGACGTCACGGAAATGGCGCCGTGAGCAGCACGTCCGACAGATCTCCCCAAAATCACAACAAATTTATCAACTAGAAACAGGAAAATTTATCTTCGGAGCAAACTGAAAGCAAAAGGACTGTTATCACTCGAATCTGAGAGACGAGGGTGTGGAGGAAGCTACCGCAGGGACGTTCATTCAAGCCGCGAGGAAGTGCGCCTTTGGTAAGTCATCCCGCACTCGGAAGCCGCAAGCAGCAGCCGCCGCCAGCCGCCACCGCCAACCGCCGCCGCCAGCCGCCGCCGCGAGCAGCGCCCGGGTCAGTTGCAGAGCGAGCGGCAAGCAGCTGCTGGCGCGCGCCCGGTCTGGTTGCAGACCGAGCATCGCAGACCGAGCACCGCTAACTTTCCCAGCAGCCTGCGCACGGGGAGCGGGAGAGGCCCCAGGGCGGTATTCCCTACTTGGGAGATTCTCTCCGCGGGTGGGGCACCTCACCCAGCCATTCAAGCTAACAATCAAGCGTTGGGGGAGGGGCGTGCGCAGGCAGCCTGAAATACCTTCGGGAGCACAGCGGCGACCCAATTACTAAAATTAACTTAACCCGTGAAATCTGCGCACCCTCGGTTCTAATTGATAAGATCTCTCTCAGTTCACCGACCCAAGACAAGAGGCGTGATATTTTTTGGTGCCTCTCGCTAAAGGGGCGGGGGCAACTTCTGATTGATAGAGCCTCCATATTCAGGGATAAACGCTAACAAGAAGGACTTGGCAGATAATGGGATCTATACCACACTAGTCGCAAGCAGAGACTAGTGCCTCTTCTTACCAGCCAAAACAGGCTACAAAGTGTGGAAAGCCTGGGTTGAGAAGTCCAACTGAATGCTAGGCACTGAACAGTCACCTTGACAACACTTGACTCCCACCCCCGCCTGATTACACTGGAGGCCCTGACTGTCAGAGCCCTTCCCAGAGCCTTGCACTGAGTGGGGATAGAGTGGGGATTTCCCAGTTCTTTGAAACTCTTACTCCCCAGGCAGAAGCAGTGGCAGCCTTGTGGCTGGATCGCCAGGCTGCTGGTTCGGGAGGGGGGGACTGGGAGAGAGAATCCACGAAGGCGAACTCTCTCGTCGTTGGACCCTGCAGACGCCGGCAGGCCTTGACTACCAGCAAGACTAAAGCCAATTGTGTGACATTGCTGTAGAACCCCATCAACTGCAAGTCCCTGCCTGGGTGTGGCGCAGGGGCAGGGCTTGGGGTGCAGAGTCGCCGACCGGGAAGAGGGAGAGAGGAGAAGGAGGAAGAGGTTGACATCTCAAAATCAGGAAAAATCCACAGACTTTGCAGCTTCTTCCACTGGTTTTTTGTTGTTGTTGTTGTTGTTATTGTTGTTGTTTGTTTCTTCTATCTTATTGCCTTTATTTCCTCCACCTCAGTCCTTCTATTCTCTGCCCATCTTATGCTTCCCTTTTCTTGAACTACACTACCCATAAGTGTTACATTTTATTTCTCTTCTTCATCCTCACCCTCCTTTGGGGTTATACTCCAGGACACTTAACTCTCACTCTCTCCTCTTTTGTTTTTTTTTTTGCTTTATTTTGTTTTTTTCTCTTCCTTTTTTATTTCTTCCTTCGTTTTTCTCTTTTTCTTATTTTTTCCTTTCTATTCGTTTTTTCTTTTCTCGTTTTACTTTCCTCCCATTTAATCCTCAATCACGAACAAATTAGTTAATTTGGGACTCAAGGTTTTTTTTGGCTTTGTTTTTCTTTTTCGGTTTTGTTTTTGTTTTTTTCTTGTTGGTTTGTTTTTGTGGCATTTTGGGTCCTCCCAACCCAAGGTCTCCATTGTATTTGGTCTTTGCTCCACTTAATACAACGTATTTTTACTTATTATTTTTATTTTTTCTTCTTTATTATTCCTTTTTTTGTCCTTTTTTCTGGTTCCCTCTTGTCCCTCTCATTATATCTCTTGGTTGACCGTCACCCGCAGGCAGATCAACTTATGCTTGTCTAAGATTTTCTTCCTTATTTTTTTTTTTTTTTTTTGCATTAAGTAGGTCCCTACTCCCCTTTTTTTTTTTTTTTTTTTTTTTTTTTTTTGTGCCCCCTTGAACTCTTCACCGCAAACCAGGCCCTCCATTATAGGCACGATATTTCCCTGAGGAGGGGAGAGGAGGGAAGGAGAACAAAGAAAAAAAAAGGGGGAAATAATAAATTATTACTGCTTTTTTTGGTGGGGTGTTTTACCCTTTGTTTTTTTTTTTGTTTTGTTTTTTTTTTGTTTTTTACTTTTTACTCTTTATTAATTCTAATTAGTGCTATCAACAAGACCACCTTCAGATGCCAATAAGAAAGAGGAAATCGAATATTATGGATACAAAAGAAAGAGAGGTAACACAAATAGATGTGGAAAAATCTATGGAGAAAAGACTTAACTTATTGGAAGCCTTGGAGCTAAATGACAGAGAATTTAAAATAGAAATCTTAAAAATACTCAGAGATATACAAGAAAACACGGAAAGGCAATATAGGGAGATCAAAAAACAACTCAATGAACACAAAGAATATATTACCAAGGAAATTGAAACTATAAAAACAAATCAAACAGAAATGAAAAACTCAATTCACGAGCTGAAAAACGAGGTAACAAGCTTAGCTAGCAGAACAACCCAGATTGAAGATAGGATTAGTGAAATAGAAGACAAACAACTTGAGGCACAACAGAGAGAAGAAGAAAGAGACTCAAAAATAATAAAAAACGAGAAAGCCCTACAGGAATTATCTGACTCCATCAGAAAGAATAACATAAGAATAATAGGTATATCAGAGGGAGAAGAGAAAGAAAATGGAATGGAGAATATACTCAAACAAATAATAGACGAGAACTTCCCAAGCCTGTGGAAAGAACTAAAGCCTCAAATTCAAGAAGCAAACAGAACACCGAGTTTTCTTAACCCCAACAAACCCACTCCAAGGCACATCATAATAAAGATGACACAAACCAATGACAAAGAAAAAATTCTCAAGGCAGCCAGGGAAAAGAAGAGTACAACATATAAAGGAAGGCCTATTAGATTATCATCAGATTTCTCAGCAGAAACTCTACAAGCTAGAAGAGAATGGACCCCAATATTTATAGCCCTGAAAGAGAGGAACTTTCAGCCAAGAATACTATACCATCAAAGCTATCCTTCAAGTATGAAGGAGATATAAAAACATTCACAAATACAGAAAAGATGAGAGAATTTATCACGAGAAAGCCCCCACTCCAGGAAATACTAAAGGGGGTTTTCCAACCAGATTCAAAGAACAAAAGAAAACAACACCACAAGTAACAGCTCCACCAAGAACACAATAAAACCAAACTTAAACAGTGACAACAAAGGAAAAAAAAGGGGGGGGAGAGAATGGAGATTAACAGTAGCAAAGGACGATGAAGTGCAGAAATACTTATAAGATAGGGTACTACAATGAATATGGTAGGTACCCTTTTCATTACTTAATGGTAACCACCCTAGAAAAAACCACCACAAAAACACATGACTTAAAAAAGGTAGCAACAGAGGAAAGAAGTATGGAACACAAACAAACAGAAACAAATGATAGAAAAACAAAAGAGAAGAATCAAACTAGATACAAAACTAACAGAAAGCAATTTATAAAATGGCAGTAGGGAACCCACAAGTGTCAGTAATTACACTAAATGTAAATGGATTAAACTTACCAATAAAAAGACACAGAGTAGCAGAATGGATTAAAAAAGAAAATCCAACTATATGCTGCCTACAAGAAACTCATCTAAGCAACAAGGATAAAAACAAATTCAAAGTGAAAGGCTGGAAAACAATACTCCAAGCAAACAACACCCAAAAAAAAGCAGGTGTAGCAATACTCATATCTGATAATGCTGACTACAAGACAGAAAAAGTACTCAGAGACAAAAACGGTCATTTCATAATAATTAAGGGGACACTGAATCAAGAAGACATAACAATCCTTAATATATATGCACCAAACCAAGGAGCACCAAAATATATAAGACAGCTACTTATTGACCTTAAAACAAAAACTAACAAAAATACAATCATACTTGGAGACCTCAATACTCCGCTGACGGCTCTAGATCGGTCATCCAAACAGAGAATCAATAAAGATATAGTGGCCTTGAACGAAATACTAGAACACCTGGATATGATAGACATCTACAGGACACTTCATCCCAAAGCGACAGAGTATACATTTTTCTCTAGTGTACATGGAACATTCTCAAGAATTGACCATATGTTGGGCCACAAAGACAATATCAGCAAATTTAGAAAAATTGAAATTGTACCAAGCATATTTTCTGATCATAAAGCCTTGAAACTAGAATTCAACTGCAAAAAAGAGGGGAAAAAACCCACTAAAATGTGGAAATTAAACAACATACTTCTAAAAAATGAATGGGTCAAAGAAGAAATAAGTGCAGAGATCAAAAGATACATACAGACAAATGAAAATGAAAATACGACATATCAGAATCTCTGGGATGCAGCAAAAGCAGTAATAAGAGGAAAGTTCATATCACTTCAGGCCTATATGAACAAACAAGAGAGAGCCGAAGTAAACCACTTAACTTCACACCTTAAGGAACTAGAAAAAGAAGAACAAAGACAACCCAAAACCAGCCGAAGAAAGGAGATAATAAAAATCAGAGCAGAAATAAACGAAATAGAGAACAGAAAAACTATAGAAAAAATCAATAAAACAAGGAGCTGGTTCTTTGAAAAGATCAACAAAATCGACAAACCCTTGGCAAGACTCACCAAGGAAAAAAGGCACAGGACTCAAATAAATAAAATCCAAAATGAAAGAGGAGAGATCACCACAGACATCATAGATATACAAAGAATTATTGTAGAATACTATGAAAAATTATATGCCACCAAATACAACAATCTAGAAGAAATGGATAAATTCCTAGAACAATACAACCTTCCTAGACTGAGTCATGAAGAAGCAGAAAGCCTAAACAGACCAATCAGCAGGGAGGAAATAGAAAAAACTATTAAAAACCTCCCCAAAAATAAAAGTCCAGGCCCAGACGGTTATACTAGTGAATTCTATCAAACATTCAAAGAAGACTTGGTTCCTATTCTACTCAAAGTCTTCCAAAAAATTGAAGAAGAAGCAATACTTCCAAACACATTTTATGAGGCCAACATAACCCTCATACCAAAACCTGGCAAGGATGGCACAAAGAAAGAAAACTACAGACCAATATCTCTAATGAATACAGATGCTAAAATTCTAAACAAAATACTGGCAAATCGAATACAACAACATATTAAAAAAATAATACATCATGATCAAGTGGGATTCATCCCAGAATCTCAAGGATGGTTCAACATACGCAAAACGGTTAACGTAATACACCATATCAACAAAACAAAGAACAAAAACCACATGATCTTATCAATAGATGCAGAAAAGGCTTTTGATAAAATACAACACAATTTTATGTTTAAGACTCTCAACAAAATGGATATAGAAGGAAAATATCTCAACATGATAAAGGCCATATATGATAAACCATCAGCCAACATCATTTTAAATGGCATAAAACTGAGGACTTTCTACCTTAAATCAGGAACAAGACAGGGTTGTCCACTCTCTCCACTCTTATTTAACGTGGTGCTAGAAGTTCTGGCCAGAGCAATCAGACAAGACAAAGAAATAAAAGGCATCCATATAGGAAAAGAAGAAGTAAAGGTATCACTTTTTGCTGATGATATGATCCTATACATCGAAAACCCGAAGGACTCCACAAAAAGATTATTAGAAACAATAAACCAATACAGTAAGGTCGCAGGATACAAAATTAACATACAGAAGTCCATAGCCTTTCTCTATGCCAACAATGAAATATTAGAAAACGAACTCAAAAAAATAATCCCCTTCACGATTGCAACAAAAAAAATAAAATACCTAGGAATAAACATAACAAAGAATGTAAAGGACCTATATAATGAAAATTACAAAGCATTGTTAAGGGAAATCAAAAAAGATACAATGAGATGGAAAAATATTCCTTGTTCTTGGATAGGAAGAATAAATATAATCAAAATGGCCATATTACCCAAAGCAATATACAAATTTAATGCAATTCCCATCAAAATCCCTATGAGATTTTTTAAAGAAATGGAGCAAAAATCATCAGATTTATATGGAACTATAAAAAACCCCGAATAGCCAAAACAATCCTAAGGACAAAGAATGAAGCTGGGGGCATTACAATGCCTGACTTTAAACTATATTATAGGGCCACAATAATCAAAACAGCATGGTATTGGCAGAAAAATAGACACTCAGACCAATGGAACAGAATAGAAAGCCCAGAAATAAAACCACATATATATGGTCAAATAATCTTTGATAAAGGGGCCAACAACACACAATGGAGAAAAGAAAGCCTCTTCAACAAATGGTGTTGGGAAAACTGGAAAGCCACATGCAAAAGAATGAAACTCGACTACAGCCTGTCCCCGTGTACTAAAATTAATTCAAAATGGATCAAAGACCTAAATATAAGACCTGAAACAATAAAGTACATAGAAGAAGACATAGGTACTAAACTCATGGACCTGGGTTTTAAAGAACATTTTATGAACTTGACTCCAATGGCAAGAGAAGTGAAGGCAAAGATAAATGAATGGGACTACATCAGAATAAAAAGTTTTTGCTCAGCAAGAGAAACTGATATAAAAATAAACAGACAGCCAACTAAATGGGAAATGATATTTTCAAACAACAGCTCAGATAAGGGCCTAATTTCCAAAATTTACAAAGAACTCATAAAACTCAACAACAAACAAACAAACAATCCAATAAAAAAATGGGAAGAAGACATGAATAGACAATTCTCCCAGGAAGAGATACAAATGGCCAACAGATATATGAAAAAATGCTCAGCTTCATTAGTTATTAGGGAAATGCAAATCAAAACTACAATGAGATACCACCTCACCCCTGTTAGATTAGCTATGATCAACAAGACGGGTAATAGCAAATGTTGGAGAGACTGTGGAGAAAAAGGAACCCTCATTCACTGTTGGTGGGACTGTAAAGTAGTACAACCATTATGGAGGAAAGTATGGTGGTTCCTCAAAAAACTGCAAATAGAACTACCTTATGACCCAGCAATCCCTCTACTGGGTATATACCCCAAAACCTCAGAAACATTGATACGTGAAGACACATGTAGCCCCATGTTCATTGCAGCACTGTTCACAGTGGCCAAGACATGGAAACAACCAAAAAGCCCTTCAATAGAAGACTGGATAAAGAAGATGTGGCACATATACACTATGGAATACTACTTAGCCATAAGAAACGATGACATCAGATCATTTACAGCAAAATGGTGGGATCTTGATAACATTATAAGGAGTGAAATAAGTAAATCAGAAAAAAACAAGAACTACATGATTCCATACATTGGTGGAACATAAAAATGAGACTAAGAGACATGGACAAGAGTGTGGTGGTTACCAGGGGTGGGGGGAGGGAGGACAGGGGGAGAGTTAGGGGGAGGGGGAGGGGCACAGAGAACTAGATAGAGGATGGCGAAGGACAATCTGACTTTGGGCGAGGGGTATGCAACATAATTTAATGACAAAATAACCTAGACATGTTTTCTTTGAATATATGTACCCTGATTTATTAATGTCATCCCATTACCATTAATAAAAATTTATTTAAAAAAAATTATTATGAACAGCTAGCAGAGGGCTAGGACTGCGCAGAAACAGAATCCAGATCTACAAGAAGTTAATGATCTAAATGTATAATGATATACAATGAATATACCAGTCTCAGCATTATAGATTAGAGGGCATGAACATCAGAGTTGAAGATGTCTTAATTTCCATATCCTTCCTCCATCAGAAATAAAAATGTCCATTGGTTTGAGGTAGGAAGTCCAGGGTCTTTAACAGGTTTACCTCATTTAATTCATCAGCTGTCTTCATTCATAAGATTTTCATAAGTCACCCAGAGTTGGTCCCCCTTCGGTCTCCACTGGAGGTATGATATACAGCTCCTGCCAGCACTACCAGCTCCAGATGACCTATCTCTTTACTGTCATGCTTGGAATAATCATATAAAATTAATATATCTCCTAATCCTCATTCTTCCTGCCTGATCTATCAGAGTAGTTAGATTATTTTTGGCCCCTCAGTCCTTTTTTGCCCTCTTTCCTTCCTCACTTCCCCAAAGCAGAGTTGTATAAGCAGACAGATTGTAATTTTTGCAGGGAACTAATGCTTTCACATAACAGGGTGCATTCCAAAGGTAAAGATCAAGGTGAAAGTGAATTTTCAGTACCATACGTAAGAGGCTAGGTCCTCCTAGCCTTTTGCTCAAAATCAAATTTTTCTGTGTCATTTACTAACTAAATAGATAATTAACAATCCCTGGTTTTGTTTACCCACAGAATGTGGATAAAATAGAGAGGAGTGAGATCTGATTGGCCACACATTAAAAATTATTTTTAACTGAAGCTAAGTAGAGGATAATGTTTATAAATTTTTTAATAAAAATGTAATATAAAAATAAGAAATAAACTAATACATATCTCTTTCTTCTCAAAATAACTTTATAAGATATTAGCTAAGATAATAGATGTTATCTGTAAGGTAGAAATTATCTCATTTTATGACTTATAAACTAAAACCTGGAGATTAAGTAAGTTGTCCAAGTAATTCAGTTAAAAAGTGAGGGTAGCCAGAATTATAATTGGATTTATTTTTTTACTCAAGAACATAAACAAGAACTCATGTCTCCTAGTTCCCAGACAAGTGCTCAAATTCAAACCCTAAAATTTCTTCATTAAAAATCTCTGACTCCAGGGAAGACAAGATGGTGCTGGAGTAGGTGGACGTACCAACATTTACCTCCCAGAACCAAAGTGGATTACAGAATAATTTTAAGAACTATCATCTGGAAAAACCAACTTTGGACTAAACTAAAAGGACTCTTCAACCAAGGAACACTGAAGAAGCCACACCAAGACTGGTAGGAAAAGCAGAAACGCAGAGAGGGCTGCCCAGCTCCCCGGAGCAAAAGGCAGCCGGAAGAGACTCGTGTGGCTGAAGTAAGTTTAGCAGAAAGGGGAGGGTCTTGAGCCCCAGGAACAAAGCCCCAGCCTGCAGCCCCAGAGCCCAGAAGAGGCGTAAGGACAGTATTTAGCTGGAAACAAGTCAGGATACTGTTTATGAGAAAGAGTCTGATTTCTCAGACCCAGGATTCTTCTTAAAGGGACCGCGCAGAACACCTCTCTCACAACCACTCACCCAGGGCTCTGGGGGTCAGGGAGAGAGGAGAGTACCAGAGTAGCAGGAAGAGAGTGTAATCTAGGAGGCACAGGGAGAAACATTTTGGGAGATAGCCACCCTAACCCCTGGGATGAGTCACTCCCCAAATCTGAAGTGAATATTTCCCCCAGAAACAGCAATACCAGCAAAGGGAAGCAGGAGAGCAGCCAAACAAGCTCCCCTGTGGCACTCAGAGCACAGTTGCTTAGAAGGACGGAGCTTTTGGGTCTACAGTAGTGAGTGTTAGGGTCTGAGCTGCAGTGCCTGCACCCACACGGATGAGGTCTTGCCGGAGGGTGGGTGGCAGCGGGAGAAGGAAGCGCGGTTCTGTTGGCAGGGGCGGAAACTGGCTAGTCACCACTGGGCTCAGGTGTGAGCTCAGTCCTGCCCAGCTAAAGAGGAGGGGGCATGCCAAAGCGGTGAAGCCCAGCTGCCGGCAGCCTGTAATCCAGCCTGCAGGAGAAGGGCGGGAACCCCAGAAAAGGTGGAGACCAGCAACTGAGCAAGGGCGTAGGAGCACAGCCTTGCCCTGCCCGTGAAACCCAGGCTTGTGGCCTACTTGGGAGCCGGCTCCTCCCGCAGGGGTGGAGCCAAAAGCCCAGAAAAGAGGGAGTTCCACTACTGAGCTGAGTGTGGGCACGCAGTCCTGCCCAGCCAGTAGAGCCAAGGCTAGCAGCTGTTCCATGAGCGGGAGCCTCCTGAAAGGGCAGGGCAGAAGCCTGGAAACAGGCGGACACCCACAGCTGAGCAAAGGTGCTCGCCAGTGCCCTCAGGACCGAGCATAATGTCACCCACAGGGGCGAGGCAAAGGCCAAGGCCACCAAGGCTTGTGCACCCGAGCATGTGATCACAGCCACTCCCATAAAGAGAAAATGCGGAGGCAGAGAAATGCAACACAAATGAATCAAGAGAAATCCCCAGAAAAGGACCTAAATGAATCAGATATAACCAAATTACCAGATGCAGAGTTTAAAATAACGATTGTTAGGATGCTCAAAGATATTAGAACAACAATAGATGGTCATTATGAACAACTAAATACAGAGATAGCAAATATAAAAAAGGACATTGAAATAATAAAAAAGAATCAGTCAGAAATGAGAAATACAATATCAGAAATGAAGAACACAATGGAAAGAATTAAAACCAGGATGGATGAGGCTGAGAATCGAATCAGTGAGGTAGAGGACAAGATAAATAAAGGCATGGAAGCAGAGCAGAAAAAAGAAAAGAGACTCAAAAAGTCTGAGGAAACTCTAAGAGAGCTCTGTGACAACATGAAGAGAAATAACATCCACATCATAAGGGTTCCTGAAGAAGAAGAGAAAGAACAAGAGATAGAGACTTTGTTCAAACATATCATAGCTGAAAACTTCCCTCAATTAAGACAGGAAAACATCTCACATGATCAGGAAGCACAGAGAACTCCATTAAGGAGAAACCCAAAGAAATCAACACCAAGACACATCATAATTAAAATACCAAAGCTAAGTGATAAAGAGAAAATATTAAAAGCTGTTAGAGAAAAAAGGACTATCACCTACAAAGGAGCCACCATAAAAATGACTTCTGACTTCTCAACAGAAACACTTGAGGCCAGAAGGGAATGGCAAGAAATACTCAAAGTAATGCAGAACAAGAGCCTACAACAAGACTACTTTATCCAGCAAGGTTATCATTTAAAATTGGGCCCTAGTCAGTTGACTCTATGGTAGAGTGTAAGCCTGGCATGCGGAAGTCCCGGGTTTGATTCCTGGCCAGGGTACAAAGGAGAGGCACCATTCTAATTCTCCACCCTTCCCTCTCTCCTTCCTCTCTGTCTCTCTCTTCCCCTCCCACAGCCAAGGCTCCATTGGAGCAAAAGATGGCCCGGGCGATGGGGATGGCTCCTTGGACTCTGCCCCAGGCGCTAGAGTGGCTCTGGTCGCGACAGAGCAATGCCCCAAATGGGCAGAGCATCACCCCCTGGTGGGCGTGCCGGATGGATCCCGGTCGGGCACATGCGGGATTCTGTCTGACTGCCTCCCCGTATCCAGCTTCAGAAAAATACCAAAAATAAATAAATAAATAAATAAAATAAAATTGAAGGAGAAATAAAAAGCTTTACAGACAAAACAAACTGAAGTAATTCACTGCGACCAAACCAAGGCTGCAAGAAATGCTAAGGGACCTGTTGTAAACAGATCAAAGGAGAAAAAGAATATAGCAAAAGAGGAAAACAGTTTTAAAGAATAAAATGGCAATAAACAATTGCATATCAATAATAACCTTAAATGTAAATAGATTAAATGATCCGATCAAAAGACATAGGGTAGCTGTGTGGATAAGAAAACAGGACCCATACATATGCTGTCTACAAGAGACATACCTTAAATCAAAAGATGCATATAACCTGAAGATAAAAGGATGGAAAAAAATATTTCACACAAATGGAAATTAAAAAAAAGCAATACTTATATCAGACAAAATGGACTTTAAAACAAAGACTATAGTTAGAGATAAAGAAAATCACTACATAATGATAAAGGGAGGAATCCAAAAGGAAGATATAACCGTTATAAATATCTACGCACCTAATATAGGAACACCTAAATATATAAGGCAGACTTTGATGGATTTAAAGGGCAAGATCAACAGCAATACTATAATAGTAGGGGATTTCAATACCCCATTAACATCATTAGATAGATCCTCAAGAAAGAAAATTAAAAAAGAAACAGCAGACTTAAAGGACATATTAGATCAACTCGATTTAATAGATATCTTCAGAACCTTTCACCCTAAAACAGCAGAATATACATTCTTTTCAAGCGGTCATGGTACAATCTCTAGAATAGACCACATGTTAGGGCACAAGAGTGGTCTCAACAAATTTAAGAAGATTGAAATCATATCAAGCACATTCTCTGATCACAATGACATTAAACAAGAAATCAACCACAACAGAAAAACTGAAAAACATTCAAACACTTGGAAACTAAATAGCATGTTATTAAATAACGAATGGGTTAACAATGAGATCAAAGAAGAAATTTTAAAATTCCTAGAAACAAACGATAATGACCATACATCAACTCAAAATTTATGGGACACAGCAAAAGCAGTCCTGAGAGGGAAGTTTATAGCATTACAGGCATACCTCAAGAAGCTAGAAAAAGCTCAAATAAAAAACTTGACCCTGCATCTAAAAGAACTAGAAAAAGAACAGCAAGTAAAGCCCAGAGCTAGTAGAAGAAAGGAAATAATAAAGATCAGAGCAAAGATAAATGACATGGAGGCTAAAGAAACAATACAGAGGATCAATGAAACCAGGAGCTGGTTCTTTGGAAAGGTAAACAAGATCGATGAACCTTTAAGCAGACTCACCAAGAAAAAAAGAGAGAGGACTTAAAGAAAGAAAATTAAAAACGAGAGTGGAGCAATAACAATTGACACAACAGAAATACAAAATATTGTAAGAAAATACTATGAAGAACTGTACGCCAAAAAACTAGAAAACCTAGATGAAATGGACAAATTCCTTGAAACATATACTCTTCCAAAAATCAATCTGGAAGAATCAGAAAACCTAAACAGACAAATTACAACAAATGAGATTGAAACAGCTATCAAAAAACTCCCAAAAAAGAAAAGTCCTGGGCCTGATGGCTTCACAAGTGAATTCTACCAAATATTCAAAGAAGAACTAACTCCTATCCTTCTCAAGATATATCAAAAAATTCAAGAGGAAGGAAGACTTCCAAACTCCTTTTATGAGGCGAGCATAATTATGATTCCAAAACCAGGCAAAGACAACACAAAAAAAGAAAATTATAGGCCAATATCCCTGATGAATTTAGATACAAAAATTCTCAACAAAATATTAGCAAACCAGATCCAAAAATACATGAAAAAAATCATACACCATGATCAAGTGAGATTTATTCTTGGGAGGCAAGGATGGTACAATATTCAGAAATCAATCAATGTGATTCATCACATAAACAAAAGGAAGGAGAAAAACTACATGATAATTTCAATAGATGCAGAAAAAGCATTTGATAAAATCCAGCACCCATTCATGATCAAAACTCTTAGCAAAGTGGGAATACAGAGAACATACCTCAACATGATAAAGGCCATCTATGACAAACCCACAGCCAATATAATACTCAATGGGCAAAAATTAAAAGCAATCCCCTTAAGATCAGGAACAAGGCAGGGGTGCCCCCTTTCACCACTCTTATTCAACATAGTTCTGGAAGTCCTAGCCACAGCAATCAGACAAGAAAAAGAAATAAAATGCATCCAAATTGGAAAAGAAGAAGTAAAACTATCATTATTTGCAGATGAGATGATATTGTATATAGAAAACCCTAAGGTCTCAGTCAAAAAACTACTAGACCTGATAAATGAATTCAGCAAGGTGGCAGGATATAAAATCAATACTCAGAAATCAGAGGCATTTCTATACACTAACAATGAACTGTCAGAAAGAGAAATCAAGGAATCAATCCCCTTTACCATTGCAACCAAAAAAATAAAGTACCTAGAAATAAATTTAACCAGGGAGATTAAAGACTTGTACTCAGAAAATGATAAAACATTGATAAAAGAAATCTGGGAAGATACGAACAAGTGGAGGCATATACCGTGCTCATGGTTAGGAAGACTAAACATCATTAAAATGTCTATATTACCCAAAGCAATTTATAAATTTAATGCAATACCAATTAAAATACCAATGACTTACTTCAAAGATATAAAACACATATTCCAAAAATTTATATGGAACCAAAAGAGAACACAAATAGCCTCAGCAATCTTGAAAAGGAAGAATAAAGCAGGAGGTATCACACTTCCGGATATCAAGTTATATTTTAAGGCCATTGTACTCAAAACAGCATGGTACTGGCATAAGAACAGGCATATAGATCAATAGAACACAACTGAGAACCCAGAAATAAACCCACACTTTTATCAACCACTGATATTTGACAAAAGAGATAAGAGCATACATTGGAGTAAAGACAGCCTCTTCAACAAATGGTGTTGGGAAAATTGGACAGCTACCTGCAAAAAAATGAAACTAGACCACCAACTTACACCACTCACAAAAATAAACTCAAAATGGATAAAAGACTTAAATGTAAGCCGTGAAACCCTAAGCATCTTAGAAGAAAACATAGGCAGTAAGCTCTCTGACATCTCTCGCAGCAATATATTTGCTGATTTGTCTCCACAGGCAAGTGAAATAAAAGACAGGTTAAACAAATGGGACTTTATCAAACTAAAAAGCTTCTGCACAGCTAAAGACAATAAGAACAGAATAAAAAGACAAACTACACAATGGGAGACTATATTTGATAATGCGTCTGATAAGGGGTTAATAACCAAAATTTATAAAGAACTTGTAAAACTTAATAACAGGAAGACAAACAATCCAATCCAAAACTGGGCAAAAGAAATAAATAGACACTTGTCCAAAGAGGACACACAGATGACCAATAGGCATATGAAAAAATGCACAACATCACTAATCATTAGAGAAATTCAAATTAAAACCACAATGAAATATCACCTCACACCAGTCAGAATGGCACTTATCAATAAAACAACACAGAATAAGTGCTGGCGAAGATGTGGACAAAAGGGAACCCTCCTGCACTGCTGGTGGGAATGCAGACTGGTGCAGCCACTGTGGAAAACAGTATGGATATTCCTGAAGAAATTAAAAATCAAACTGCCTTTTGACCCAGCTATCCCACTGTTAGGAATATACCCCAAGAACACCATAGCACTGTTTGAAAAGAAGAAATGCACCCCCATGTTTCTGGGAGCATTGTTCACAATAGCAAAGATTTGTAAACAGCCCAGGTGTCCATCAGAGAACGAGTGGATTAAAAAGCTTTGGTATATATATACTATGGAATACTACTCAGCCATAAGAAATGATGACATCGGATCTTTTACAACAACACGGATGGGCCTTGATAACATTATACTGAGCGAAATAAGTAAATCAGAAAGAACTAAGAACTATATGATTCCATACATAGGTGGGACATAAAAATGAAACTCAGAGGCACGGACAACAGTGTTGCAGTTACAGGGTGGGGAGGAGGAGAGGGAGGGGGTTGGGGGAGGGGAGAGGCACAAAGAAAACCAGTTAGAAGATGACAGAAGACAATTTTATCTATGTCACCCCATCAAAATTAATCAAAAAAAAAAAAAAAAAGAATGTGTCTCACGGCTAATTCAGACAGTTAGAAGAATAGTATAAGGATGCTAATTCTGCTTCTCAGGCCACATCCTGCAAAAGGGGCCCCAAGAAAATTGGTGATTTGGCTCCTCTGATTTTGCCAATTGGATTAAAAAAAAAAAAATAGGTCAGGAACGCCCTGAAATGGAACTAATGATACATGAGCATAAATTTAAAGGACTTTTAGATACTGGAGCTGATGTATCTGTTATTGCTAAGCTACATTGGCCTCCTTCCTGGCCCACTCATGCAGCAGCCACAGAATTACAAGGTATAGGGCAGAGTAAATCCCTTCAACAAAGTTCAAGTTTTTTACATTGGGAAGACTAAGAAGGTCATTCTGGATTTTTTAAGCCTTAGGTGCTCCCTGGATGGCCAATTAATTTGTGAGGTAGAGATGTTTTGAAAAATATGGGAATTATTGCTTGTCAGTCCTAATGGTTTTGTCAGTACTCAGATGCTTGATTGGGGATTTTTCTTTACCAAGGGTCTAGGGAAAGAACAGCAAGGAATTCTCACCCCCATAGAAGTGGCACCCAGTACGAGAAGGTGTGGATTAGGATATTAAAATTTAGCATAGTGGCCTTGGTAGCTCCTGCTACCTCAATTATGCACTGTGCAGACCCAATTACTTGTAAATCAGATAATCCTGTATGGGTAGACCAATGGCCCCTTTCTCAGGAGAAACTTAGGGCAGCTGCTCAATTGGTACAAGAGCAGCTACAGCTTGGGCATATTGATCCATCTAATAGCCCATGGAATACACTTCCATATTTTGATCTTGTTGCCTCCTGGATTATCAAGGGGCATAGGTGACCCTCACAGCTTATAGGTTTTGAGCCTCAAAATTATTGTTGTTCCGTTTTTCAGAGGATCAACAACAATGGCTCTGGGAAACTTCCACTAAATGGCAAATCACTTGCAAATCAATGAACAACTTTATACTGAAATTGTCAACTTAAAATCAGCTCAAAGTCTAGAATTATATGCCATTATCATGGCTTTTCAGCATTTGCCATATTCCCCCTTTAGTCTATATACAGACAGCAAATATTTATTTATGGTGTTTCCACTATAAAGACTGCTGTCTTAGGGACAAATGCTGATGAACTATTTCAGCAGTTCCTCCTTCTTCAAAGACTTGTATGTCAACATAGAGCTCCATGATTCATAGGACATACTTGAGCTGCCTCCATGCTCCCTGGAGCTTTAGCACAAGGGAATGCCCTTTTTTTTTCTTCTTTCCTCTTTTTTTTTTATTTATTTTTTATTTATTTATTTATTTTTTGTATTTTTCTGAAGTTGGAAATGGGGAGGCAGTCAGACAGACTCCCGCATGCGCCTGACCAGGACCCACACTGCACGCCTACCAGGGAGAATGCTCTGCCCATCTGGGGTGTTGCTCTGTTGCAACCAGTGCCATTCTTACACCTGAGGCAGAGGCCACGAGGCCATCTTTAGCGCCCGGGGTTGCTTTGCTCCTGTGGAGCCTTGGCTGCGGGAGGGGAAGAGAGAGACAGAGAGGAAGGAGAGGGGGAGGTGTGGAGAGGCAGATGGGCGCTTCTTCTGTGTGCTCTGGCTGGGAATCGAACCCGGGAATCCTGCACACCAGGCCAATGCTTTACCACTGAGCAAACCAGCCAGGGCCTAGGAATGCCTTTGTTGATCAAGCTACCCAAAAGAAAATTATTTGGAGCAACCATGACAAATCAAACAATTCAGTCTCATACTATTCATCACCAGAACGCTGCAGCTCTGTGTAAATAGTTTCAACTTTCTCGGGAAGCAGCTCGGCAGATTGGGAAATCCTGTCCAAGGGGTCCTATACTACAATCTGCCCCTTCATTTGGAGTTAACCCTCAAGGACCCCTACTAGGACAACTTTGGCAAATAGATGTTAATCATATACCTTCATTTGGCAAACAGTCCTATGTCCACGTTACAGTGGATACATATTCTGGATTTATAGTAACCTCTGTCAGAACAGGAGAGGCTACTAAGCATGTTATAGTTCATTGTCTATATGCATTGTTCTATTATTGGATTTCCTAAACTGGTTAAACTGAAAATGCTCCTGCATATGGAGCAAAAGCATTTACTGTATTTTGTCATTCTTACAATCAAAGTACACTCAGCAAATATTTTTAAGGTCAATTTAAAAAAAAATGTAAAAGGGGATAGTCATATCCTGGAACTCCTACGGGTCTACCATATCATGCTTTTTACTTAAAAAAAAAAATTAAAATTCTTTTGAATGCTGATGAACAGGAGACGCCAAATCTTTTTCTCCTGCAAACTACTACCTTCTTTATTTGATCCAGCTAATAACACTGTTTTGTCTTTTTTCAAATAGCTCCAGATAAATGGAAAAAATTTATATAGGCAGATGGGGATCCTCAAACCCCTCAGCAAGATCTTCTGAGCATGGCTTTTAAGATAACTAGAGGCAGAAAAAGCCCAATAGAGATCAGGGGAACTACCAGCTTTTAGGATACACCCTTAAAGGCTCCAACACCCCAAAGGGGTCTCATAGGATGCCATCTGGGCCTTGCTTCAATAGTGGAAAGGAAGGTCATTGAGCTAAAGCCTGCCAGACTTACACACCTCTGCGGTGAGGAAACAGGGACACTGGAAGGTAGGCTTCCCCTCGCTCCTCTAAGGGAGGGTTCAGTCTCTTCCAGCGCTGCTCCAGCCACCTATGACCTAACCTTGCCCAGAATGCTGGGGTTTGCCACTGAAGGCTGAAGGTGCCCAGGGCCGTCGGCCCCATCTACGACACTGTGGATGAGCCTAGGGTATTTCTTCCAAGAAGCAGGTAAACTGATCTCATTTGCACAAGGGCCACTTAACTATGTCTTGCCTGAATAGTCAGGTTTTTTATTCTTCCCTCGAAGATCTCTGTTGTGGGTGTTGATAGTCCTATTTTCTGCTGCTTTGTTTAATATATAGTGTTTCCTTTATTCCTCCTACCTCAATGCCCCACTGATATTTCAGGCTGGGACCTACTCCTAATTTAGAGCTCTCTTTACCCCTTTTGCCAACTTCTTTTATGAATCTACCTTTGCCACCCAGCTTAGTGTATCCCAAGGTTCTCTTTACCAAGCTACAGTTGCAAAGCTCCAGGGAAAAGCACCCTGGCCTCATCTCTCCAGGCAGAGGAGAACAGAAGCTCCATATCCACGCATGCTGCAGATGGCTTTTCCAGTCTACCTGAATCATTACCAGCTAGAAGCATCAGTCATTGGGACTTGGACGTGAGCTGCAAAGTATAGAATTGTGACAACAATTCCAGTGCCATCCGGACTTTTCCTGGATGTGGACATTTCCTGCACTCCTGCTCCTTGTGACAGTTCCTAACAGACTGAACTGGTGTTGGGTTGCATTTTTCAGGGATTTGGCATGGTGTTGGGGCCAACTTGGACTTGGTGAACATGTTAAGGACACCACTCTTTTATGGATTCTTGCTGTATTGGCCAAGAGTTTTCTTAAAGGCTTTAATAACTGTAAAAAAATAAATAAATAAAAGACTAGATAAAGAAGATGTGGCACATATACACCATGGTATACTATTCAGCCATAAGAAATGATGACATCGGATCACTTACAACAAAATGGTGGGATCCTGATAACATTATATGAAGTGAAATAAGTAAATCAGAAAAAAACAAGAACTGCAGGATTCCATACATTGGTGGGACATAAAAACAAGACTAAGAGATATGGACAAGAGTGTGGTGGTTACAGAGGGCGGGGGAAGGAGGAAAGGGGAAGGGGGAGGGGGAGGGGTACAAAGAAAACTAGATAGAAGGTGACTGAGGACAATCTCTCTTTGGGTGATGGGTATGCAACATAACTGAATGACAAGATAACCTAGACATGTTTTCTTTGAATATATGTACCCTGATTTATTGATGTCACCCCATTAAAATAAAAATTTATTTATAAAAAAAAAATCTCTGACTCCTGTACAAAATTTTCTCTCATTTTTAGTATGATATAGGATGATTTCTGTCATCCAATATAATCAAGTTAGTGCCTGTGGAAGTTTAACAGTTTCAAATTCTCTATGGATTTCAGTCACCCAGTCAAAATGGAT
Source organism: Saccopteryx leptura (assembly GCF_036850995.1). Classification (NCBI taxonomy): domain Eukaryota; kingdom Metazoa; phylum Chordata; class Mammalia; order Chiroptera; family Emballonuridae; genus Saccopteryx; species Saccopteryx leptura. The sequence continues at coordinate 172,874,693 of NC_089504.1, read as the reverse complement.
CAACTGCAGACAGATGCTAAACGTTTCTACAGATACGCATAATACTACACTCTCTTTTACAGCAACAAAAATAAATCATGAAAGAGGTTCTGGAGTTATTCAGTGGTAAACTTGTACATACAGAACATACTCCCACAACAGAAAGAAGCTCATGAAAATGAGGAGCCAACTTTTTAAAAATGATAAATATAAATAGCATAAGTGAAGATGTGCCTGTTCCAAAATGCTAGAAAAAAATAAAGAAGTAAAAGGAAATGAAATTATAACATTTAATCATATGTAAGAAAGTCAAAAGTAAGAAGAGTTATATGCAGAGTTTTTTCGCACATTTTTTAATATAGAAGTTAATTAGACAGTGTAATGAGCCACAGAAAGAATTAGTGAAACTGCCAATATTGAAATTATTCAGCAAAATCTCTAGCTAAACAAGTGATGGAAACCTATAGAAATCAAGTTCCACCAAGTTGTAATGACAAACATAGGTGAACAGCATGCAAGAAGAGATCCAGTAGGGCATCATTTAAGCAGATTTATACATAGATAGTACCTGCCCTTTGGAAAGCATAATCTAATAAAGCAAAAATGATGATGTTACCATAAAACAAAACTATTTGCTCATTAATCCAATTACATAAATGGCAAAGAGGAGTGACTTTTAGAGATGTGCTATAGAGCAGTGGTCCCCAACCCCTGGGCCGCGGACCAGTACCAGTCCGTGGGCCATTTGGTACTAGTCCACAGAGAAAGAAAAAATAGCTTACATCATTTCCATTTTATTTATATTTAAGTCTGAACGATGTTTTATTTTTTTTAAATGACCAGATTCCCTCTGTTACATCCGTCTAAGACTCACTCTTGATGCTTGTCTCGGTCAAGTGATACATTTATCCGTCCCACCCTAAAGGCCAGTTTGTGAAAATATTTTCTGACATTAAGCCGGTCCGTGGCCCAAAAAAGGTTGGGGACCACTGCTATAGAGTATATATTTATTTTAAATTTAAAAAGTAGAAAAATAATCCTAGAATTCTGAGTATAAGGAAAGACTTTCTAATGGTACTAGGTCTTCTTTTTTAATTATTCAGGGTTGATGCTTGGGCTCTCTGGGTCAGCCTCTATTTGAAATCCTATTTCTATTATGGTATTGGCCCCAACACAGTGCCCAAGTGTACAAGGCTGTAAATTAGATAAGTAGCTCTCCACATTTTGATCAGTTACCAGATGTGTAATGAAAAGCATTCTCATAAATATACCAGTATTATTCAAAATCTCTGGCTTCTTCCCTATAAGCCTTTTCTCTCCCACTAACAAAAGCATAGCTCATACTAGTGAGTAAAAAGGCAATTATAGCCTGACCAGGCGGTGGTGTAGTGGATAGAGCGTCAGACTGGGATGCAGAGGACCCAGGTTCGAGACCCCGAGGTCGCCAGCTTGAGCGTGGGCTCATCTGGTTTGAGCAAAAGCCTACCAGCTTAAACCCAAGGTCGCTGGCTCCAGCAAGGGGTTACTCAGTCTGCTGAAGACCCGCGATCAAGGCACATATGAGAAAGCAATCATTGGTGACGTCACGGAAATGGCGCCGTGAGCAGCGCGTCCGACAGATCTCCCCAAAATCTCAACAATTTTATCAACTAGAAACAGAAAAATTTATCCTCGGAGCATTCCGGACTTCCACACACACACTGAAAGCAGAGGGACTGTTGCCCAGGAGGGAGTTCACCTGTGGTGAGTCAACCCACACGTGCAGCTGCCCGCCCACACTCGGGGACGGCAGCCTGGGCACTGGCGGCCATCCCAGCATACCCTGAGAAGCCGCGCGCGCGCGGCCCCCTGTGCCGCGGTCCGACCACTGGTGTGACGAGAAACCGCATGCCTGGTGCCGCGATCCAGAGAGGCCCCGTCCACTGGCGTGCTGAGAAACCGCGCGCACCCCCGCGCCGCGGTCCCGTCCACTGGCGTGCTGAGAAACCGCGCGTGCCCGGTCCCCGTCCACTGGCGTGCTGAGAAACTGCGCGCGCCCCGTGCAGCGGTCCCCGTCCACTGGCGTACTGAGAAACCGCGCGCACGCCCCGTGCTGCGCGGGCGCCAAGGCTGTCCTTCCTAGTCAGGAGATTCTCTCCGGGGGTGGGGCACCTCACCCAGCCATTCAAGCTAACAATCAAGCGTTGGGGGAGGGGCGGCGCAGGCAGCCTGAAATTCTTTTTGGAGCACAGCTGCGGATCCAATCACTGAAATTAGCTTAACCCACAAAATCTATGCACCCACGGGGCTCTAATTAATAAGATCTCTCCCAGTTCAGCGATCCAAGACAAGAGGTGTGATATTTTTCAGTGCCTTTCGCTAAAGGGGCGGGGGCAACTTCTGATTGACAGAGCCTCCATATTCAGGGATATTCCTAACAAGAGGGACTTGGCAGATATTAAGATCCATAAAGCAAACAGCGACTAGTGCTTCTTCATCCCAGCCAAAACAGGCTACCAAGTGTGAAAAGCCTGGGTTGAGTGGTCCAACTGATTGATAGGCGCTGAACAGTCACCTTGACAACAATTGACTCCCAGCCCCACCTGATTACGCTGGAGGCTCTGACTGCCAAAGCTTTACCCAGAGCCTTGCGCTGAGTGAGGATAGAGTGGGGATTTCCCAGCTCTTTGAGCCTCTTACTCCCCAGACAGAAGCAGTGGCAGCCTCATAGCTGGATCATCAGGCTGCTAATTCAGAAAGGGGAGACTAGGAAAGAGACTCCAGGAAAGCAAACTCTCTCATTGTTGGACTCTGCAAACGCCAACAAGCCTTGACTACCAGCGAGACTAAAGCCAATTATATAACATTGCCATAAAATCCCATCAACTGCAAATTCCTACCTAAGAGTGACATAGGGGCAGAACCTGGGGTATAGAGTCACCGACCAGAAAGAGGGAGAGAAAAGAAAAAAGGAAGAAGTTAACCTCTCAAAATCAAGAAAAATCCACAGACTTTATAACTTGTTCCACTAATTCTTTGTTGTTGTTGTTTCTTTCTTCTATTTTGTTGCCTTTGTTGTTGTTTCTATTTCTTCCACCACGATCCTTTTGCTCTCTGCCCATCTTATGCTACCCTTTTCTTGAACTACACTGCCCATGAGTGTGACATTTTGTTTCTTTTCTTCATCCTAGCTCTCCTTTGGGGTTGCACTCCGGGGCCCTTGACTCTCACTCTCTCCCCTTTTGTTTTTTTTTCCTTTCCTTTTTTTCTTCCTTCGTTTCTCTCTTACTCTTATTTTTTCCTTTCTATTCATTTCTTCTTTTCTCCTTTTGCTTTTCCTCCCATTTAGGCCTCAATCGCGAACAGATTGTTTGATTTGGGACTGAAGTTTTTGTGGGGGGTTTTTTGGTGTTGTTGTTCTTTTTTTTCTTCTTCTGCTTTTGTTCTTGGTTTTTCTTTATTTGTTTGTTTTAGTGGCATTTTGGGCACTTTTTGCATTGCTTTTTGGCTCACTGGCATTCCTCCCAACCCAAAGTCTCCATTGTATTTAGTCTTCGCTCCACTTAATACAACAGATTTTTGCTTATTGTTTTTATTTTTGTTTTTTTCTTCTTTAATTATAGATTTTCTCTCCTTTTTTCTGTTTCCCTCTCATCCCTATCATTATATCTCTTGGTCAACCATCACTTACAGGCAAATCATTTTATGCTTGTCTAAGATTTTCTCCCTTTTTTTTTTTTTTTTTGTATTTAGTGGGTCCCTAATCCCTTTTTTACCACTTGAACTCTTCACCCCAAATCAGGCCCTCCATTATAGGCAGTTTTTGTTCCATTTGGCATAGTATAATTCACAGGTCATCACGATATTTCCCTAAGGAGGTGAGAGGAGGGGAAGAGAAGAGAGAAAAAAGGGGGAAATAATAAATTATTACTTTTTTTTTGTGGAGTGTTTTCCTTTTTTTTTTCTTTTTTTCTTCTTTTTTTTTTTTTTACTTTTTATTTTTTATTAATTCTAATTAACACTATCATCAAGACCACCTTCAGATGCCAATAAGAAAAAGGAAATCGAACATTATGGATACAAAAGACAGAGAGGTAACGCAAATTGATGTGGAAAAATCTATGGAGAAAAGATTTAACATATTGGAAGCCTTGGAGCCAAATGACAGAGAATTTAAAATAGAAATCTTAAAAATACTCAGAGATATACAAGAAAACACAGAAAGGCAATTTAGGGAAATCAGAAAACAACTCAACGATCACAAAGAATATATTACCAAGGAAATTGAAACTATAAAAACAAATCAAACAGAAATGAAAAACTCAATTCAAGAGATGAAAAACGAGGTAGCAAGCTTAGCTAATAGAACAGCCCAGATAGAAGACAGGATCAGTGAAATAGAAGACAAGCAACTTGAGGCACAACAGAGAGAAGAAGAAAGAGACTCAAAAATAATAAAAAACGAGAAAGCCTTACAGGAATTGTCTGACTCCATCAGAAAGAATAACATAAGAATAATAGGTATATCAGAGGGAGAAGAGAAAGAAAATGGAATGGAGAATATACTCAAACAAATAATAGATGAGAACTTCCCAAGCCTGTGGAAAGAATTAAAGCCTCAAATTCAAGAAGCAAACAGAACACCGAGTTTTCTTAACCACAACAAACCCACTCCAAGGCACATCATAATGAAGATGACACAAACCAATGACAAAGAAAAAATTCTCAAGGCAGCCAGGGAAAAGAAGAATACAACATATAAAGGAAGGCCTATTAGATTATCATCAGATTTCTCAGCAGAAACTCTACAAGCTAGAAGAGAGTGGACCCCAATATTTAAAGCCCTGAAAGAGAGGAACTTTCAGCCAAGAATACTATACCCATCAAAGCTATCCTTCAAGTACGAAGGAGATATAAAAATATTCACAAATACAGAAAAGATGAGAGAATTTATCATGAGAAAGCCCCCACTCCAGGAAATACTAAAGGGGGTTTTCCAACCAGATTCAAAGAACAAAAGAAAACATAACCACAAGTAACAGCTCCACGAAGAAAACAATAAAACCAAACTTAAACTGTGACAACAAAAGAAAAAAAAAGGGGGAGAAAGGATGAAGATTAACAATAGCAAAGGACGATGAAGCGCAGAAATACTCATAAGAAAGGGTATTACAATGAATATGGTAGGTACCCTTTTCATTACTTAATGGTAACCACCCTTGAAAAAACCACCACAAAAACACTTGACTTAAAAAAGGTAGCAACAGAGGAAAGAAGTATGGAATACAAACAAACAAAAACAAATGATAGAAAAACAAAAGAGAAAATCAAACAAGATACAAAACTAACAGAAAGCAATTTATAAAATGGCAATAGGGAACCCACAAGTGTCAATAATTACACTAAATGTAAATGGATTAAACTTACCAATAAAAAGACACAAAGTAGCAGAATGGATTAAAAAAGAAAATCCAACTATATGCTGCCTACAAGAAACTCATCTAAGCAACAAGGATAAAAACAAATTCAAAGTGAAAGGCTGGAAAACAATACTCCAAGCAAACAACACCCAAAAAAAAGCAGGTGTAGCAATACTCATATCTAATAATGCTGACTACAAGACAGAAAAAGTACTCAGAGACAAAAACGGTCATTTCATAATAATTAAGGGGACACTGAATCAAGAAGACATAACAATCCTTAATATATATGCACCAAACCAAGGAGCACCAAAATATATAAGACAGCTACTTATTGACCTTAAAACAAAAACTAACAAAAATACAATCATACTTGGAGACCTCAATACACCGCTGACAGCTCTAGATCGGTCATCCAAACAGAGAATCAATAAAGATATAGTGGCCTTAAATGAAATACTAGAACAACTGGATATGATAGACATCTACAGGACACTTCATCCCAAAGCGACAGAGTATACAGTTTTCTCTAGTGTACATGGAACATTCTCAAGAATTGACCATATGTTAGGCCACAAAGACAATATCAGCAAATTTAAAAAAATTGAAATTGTGCCAAGCATATTCTCTGATCATAAAGCCTTGAAACTAGAATTCAACTGTAAAAAAGAGGGGGAAAAACCCAAAAAATTGTGGAAATTAAACAACATACTTTTAAAAAATGAATGGGTCAAAGAAGAAATAAGCGCAGAGATCAAAAGATATATACAAACAAATGAAAATGAAAATACGACATATCAGAATCTCTGGGATGCAGCAAAAGCAGTAATAAGAGGAAAGTTCATATCACTTCAGGCCTATATGAACAAACAAGAGAGAGCCGAAGTAAACCACTTAACTTCACACCTTAAGGAACTAGAAAAAGAAGAACAAAGACAACCCAAAACCAGCCGAAGAAAGGAGATAATAAAAATCAGAGCAGAAATAAACGAAATAGAGAACAGAAAAACTATAGAAAAAATCAATAAAACAAGGAGCTGGTTCTTTGAAAAGATCAACAAAATCGACAAACCCTTGGCAAGACTCACCAAGGAAAAAAGACACAGGACTCAAATAAATAAAATCCAAAATGAAAGAGGAGAGATCACCACAGACATCATAGATATACAAAGAATTATTGTAGAATACTATGAAAAACTATATGCCTCCAAATACAACAATCTAGAAGAAATGGATAAATTCCTAGAACAATACAACCTTCCGAAACTGAGTCATGAAGAAGCAGAAAGCCTAAACAGACCAATCAGCAGGGAGGAAATAGAAAAAACTATTAAAAACCTCCCCCAAAATAAAAGTCCAGGTCCAGATGGTTATACTAGTGAATTCTATCAAACATTCAAAGAAGACTTGGTTCCTATTCTACTCAAAGTCTTCCAAAAAATTGAAGAAGAAGCAATACTTCCAAACACATTTTATGAGGCCAACATAACCCTCATACCAAAACCAGGCAAGGATGGCACAAAAAAAGAAAACTACAGACCAATATCTCTAATGAATACAGATGCTAAAATACTAAACAAAATACTGGCAAATCGAATACAACAACATATTAAAAAAATAATACATCATGATCAAGTGGGATTCATCCCAGAATCTCAAGGATGGTTCAACATACGTAAAACAGTTAACGTAATACATCATATCAACAAAACAAAGAACAAAAACCACATGATCTTATCAATAGACGCAGAAAAGGCTTTCGATAAAATACAACACAATTTTATGTTTAAGACTCTCAACAAAATGGGTATAGAAGGAAAATATCTCAACATGATAAAGGCCATATATGATAAACCATCAGCCAACATCATATTAAATGGCATAAAACTGAGGACTTTCCACCTTAAATCAGGAACACGACAGGGGTGTCCACTCTCTCCACTCTTATTTAACGTGGTGCTAGAAGTGCTGGCCAGAGCAATCAGACAAGACAAAGAAATAAAAGGCATCCATATCGGAAAAGAAGAAGTAAAGGTATCACTTTTTGCTGATGATATGATCCTATACATCGAAAACCCAAAGGACTCTACAAAAAGATTACTACAAACAATAAACCAATACAGTAAGGTCGCAGGATACAAAATTAACATACAGAAGTCCATAGCCTTTCTATATGCCAACAATGAAATATTAGAAAACGAACTCAAAAAAATAATCCCCTTCACGTTTGCAACAAAAAAAATAAAATACCTAGGAATAAACATAACAAAGAATGTAAAGGACCTATATAAAGAAAACTACAAGGCATTGCTAAGAGAAATAGAAAAAGACACAATGAGATGGAAAAATATTCCTTGTTCTTGGATAGGAAGAATAAATATAATTAAAATGGCCATATTACCCAAAGTAATATATAAATTTAATGCAATTCCCATCAAAATTCCTATGACATTTTTTAAAGAAATGGAACAAAAAATTATCAGATTTATATGGAACTATAAAAAACCCCGAATAGCCAAAGCAATCCTAAGGAAAAAGAATGAAGCTGGGGGCATTACAATACCTGACTTTAAACTATATTATAGGGCCATAATAATCAAAACTGCATGGTATTGGCAGAAAAATAGACACTCAGACCAATGGAACAGAATAGAAAGCCCAGAAATAAAACCACATATATATGGTCAAATAATCTTTGATAAAGGGGCCAACAACACAAAATGGAGAAAAGAAAGCTCTTCAACAAATGGTGTTGGGAAAACTGGAAAGCCACATGCAAAAGAATGAAACTCGACTACAGCCTGTCCCCGTGTACTAAAATTAATTCAAAATGGATCAAAGACCTAAATATAAGATCTGAAACAATAAAGTACATAGAAGAAGACATAGGTACTAAACTCATGGATCTGGGTTTTAAAGAACATTTTATGAACTTGACTCCAATGGCAAGAGAAGTGAAGGCAAAGATAAATGAATGGGACTACATCAGAATTAAAAGTTTTTGCTCAGCAAGAAAAACTGATATCAAAATAAACAGACAGCCAACTAAATGGGAACTGATATTTTCAAACGACAGCTCAGATAAGGGCCTAATATCCAAAATTTAAAAAGAACTCATAAAACTCAACAACAAACAAACAAACAATCCAATAAAAAAATGGGAAGAGGACATGAACAGACACTTCTCCCAGGAAGAAATACAAATGGCCAACAGATATATGAAAAGATGCTCAGCTTCATTAGTTATTAGAGAAATGCAAATCAAAACTACAATGAGATACCACCTCACCCCTGTTAGATTAGCTATTATCAACAAGTCGGGTAATAACAAATGTTGGAGAGGATGTGGAGAAAAAGGAACCCTCATACACTGTTGGTGGGAATGTAAAGTAGTACAACCACTATGGAGGAAAGTATGGTGGTTCCTCAAAAAACTGAAAATAGAACTACCTTATGACCCAGCAATCCCTCTACTGGGTATATACCCCAAAACTTCAGAATCATTGATATGTAAAGACACATGTAGCCCCATGTTCATAGCAGCATTGTTCACAGTGGCCAAGACATGGAAACAACCAAAAAGCCCTTCAATAGAGGATTGGATAAAGAAGATGTGGCACATATACACTATGGAATACCACTCAGCCATAAGAAATGATGACATTAGATCATTTATAGCAAAATGGTGGGATCTTGATAACATTATACCGAGTGAAATAAGTAAATCAGAAAAAAACAAGAACTACATGATTCCATACATTGGTGGAACATAAAAACGAGACTAAGAGACATGGACAAGAGTGTGGTGGTTACCAGGGGTGGGGGGAGGGAGGACGCAGGAGGGAGGGAGGGAGAGATTTAGGGGGAGGGGGAGGGGCACAGAGAAATCTAGATAGAGGGTGACGGAGGACAATCTGACTCTGGGCGAGGGGTATGCAACATAATTTAATGACAAGATAACCTAGACATGGTTTTTTTTGAATATATGTACCCTGAATTATTAATGTCATCCCATTAACATTAATAAAAATTTATTAAAAAAAAAAAAAAAGAAACTATAAAAAAAAAAAAAAAAAAAGAAAGCAATCAATGAACAACTAAGGTGTTGCAACACGCAATGAAAAACTAATGATTGATGCTTCTCATCTCTCTCCGTTCCTGTCTGTCTGTCCCTGTCTATCCTTCTCTCTGACTCACTCTCTGTCTCTGTAATAAATAAATAAATAAATAAATAAATAAATAAATAAATAAAGGCAATTATAAAATATAATTATAGGGATAACCTTTCCAGTTTCCATTTCAAAATAAATACTTCACCAAAGTTCAGTGCTTTATGAATAGTAACTTTATTATGAATGGCCTATTTCACAGCCAATCACCAATTATATAAGGTCAGTAATCAAGCAATAAATATTATTAAAGATATAATTTAAGTATCCCTTGTGATTCAAGGCATAGAGCAAATCAGAAAAAAAAGTGGATGGAAAGAGATCTGATGTATTCAAAAAGGAATTTAGAAAAGAATTTTAAAAACTACTCAGTTTTCCCTTATTCTAAAAGTTTTCCTCAAACTATCTCAGACCCAAAACCTCTCCCTCTTTTAATAATATACTGCTGACAGAAATTAGGTGATAATTTATTGCTTCATATTTATTTTAAAATATCCCCTAATTTTTGTGAGCAGTATATTTACTGATGAAAATATAACAGTTTCTCCAAGAAGCCACTTGAAGGTGCTTGGTTGAGCCCTCTATTTCACAATAAACCTGTTTCTTTCAGTTTTGTCTTCTTTAGGTTTTGAATAAAATAGTCTCTATCTCTTATGATCAAGTTTTATATTGTCCAAGGATATTCTCTAGGAAAACTCTCTGCCTCTCTGCCACCATTAGATGCTTGTAAGTTGGCAAGTTATTCAAGCTGAGCCTACCCAAGTCTTCTGACATCTGTGGAGGAAAAGTCACTTTACTACTGTCTGATTAAGAACCATTCTCTAAACATCAGTTCTTTCCTTTGCAGATATAACTGCTTTCCTTTAAAAGCTTGTCAAGATAGTTGAGATATCCTCTATCCTCAAAAAATAGGTACTAATAAAGGTAAGATATTTGAAAATGTTTTCTCTTTTATTCATTTGACACTCTAAATTATCAAAAGTGTAATCCAACTCTCAATAGAAAAATAAATTGCAACTGTGATGATACAGTAGGTTTCCTAACTATTGTACTATGCTAAGGAGAATTTAAAAACACATCTAACCACTTGAGTTCAAGACATGTAAAGTCCAAGGTAAAAAATGATTTACAGAAGATTAAAACATTTAATATTACAGTGCCTAAAAATAGAAAAAACTTTTAAAAATGCAGCTATAAAATTATATAAAACAAATGCCACAAATAATATATTTTGTTCTCTTTGATGGAAATAATTATATTAAAAGTTGTGAAATAATTTTATTAGTAGAACTTATACCAGTAACCCAGGAAGCTTTGAGGCCACAAATTTGGCCCCTTACTCAGAATCAATTCATATCTCCAGGAGCCACTTTAAATATCTGACTTCTCTTCTTGTTGAGACGAAACATCCTTTAGATCTGGATTTATCACCATACATCCTTCAATCCCTCCTTACTCAGTAAGGAACGTAGTCACACAAATGGTAAAAAGGAGGAACAGAATAGTTCTAAAGCAATGTTTTAGAATTCAGAGGAGAAATCCTTAGCTATGCTCTGTTTATGGACAATCTGTCTGGTTTTTTGGATGATTACTTAATTTAAGTTCGTTTGTTTAATAATTATTAAAAGTACAGGTTGCCATTAAGGTGCTCTTGTGTGTGGTACTATGCTTTGTAAATACACACATGGTTTGGTCTTTTAGAATTTATAGTTCAAGCTAAAAAATAAAAATGTTTATCACCCACTGAAATTCTTTATCCCAACTGTAGGTAACTTTAATTTACTAATGGGATGTCTTTCAAACTTTTATATGTTATTATAAACTCAGAATGACCTCATCCCATGGAAACAATGATTAAAATGGAAATTAGGTACCCAGACCTGTGCACCAAAATTAAATAGAAAAAAACATTAAACACAGAGATACTGAATCAAGTTCCTGGTTGACATCACTACCAGCATATAAGCACCATTTGTACTCTTGAGCTTTGGGGAAAACATTGAAAACCTGATGAAAGGTCATACTTCTAAAATTCTAAAAACTGTTTCAAAGATTCCAGTGATCCCTGAACCATTCAGGCACATCAGGTTAAGAAGGTCTAATCTAGACATTCGAGTGACATCAGAAAGATGGTGGAATAGGAAGTCTCAGTCCTTGTTCCCCTTATAGAGATGTTGATGAAACAACACTTGGGCCAAATTACCTTTATAAAATGTTCAGAATCCAGGTAAGAATTTACAACACTGCAGTGGAGCACAAAATCGAAAAAATCCACTTTGAAATGAATGAGATTTATTGGATCCAGATTACCCCTTCCCTCAAGTCACCCATTTCAGGGCTGAAAGAAATTCACTCAGCCTGCTGTTTCTCCCTCAGGGGGAATACTGATCTAAGTGTCTATCCAGCATCCTCAGCCTTTCAGGGCACTTCCCAAAAATCCTACTTCTGTCTCACCTCCCTCAGAGCACTGAGGAAACCAGTCTAGTTATAGCACTTGAGGAGAGGTAAGAACAAAGAAAAGACAGCTTAGACTAGTGAATTCTACCCAAACATTAAAGAATTAGTACCAATCTTTCCAAAATTCTTTCAAAGAAATGAAGAGAAAGTAACCCTTAAAACTCATTTTATGAGACCAGCATTACCTGGATTATAAAGCCAGACAAGGACACTACAAAAAAAGAAACTCACAGGCCAGTATCCCTTATAAATACAGATGTGAAAATCCTCAACAAAATACAAGCAAACTGAATTCGTCAGTACATTAAAAGTATTATACACCATAATCAAGGTGGATTTATCCCAAGGATGCAACATAAGCAAATCAGTAAGTGTGATACACCACATTCACAGAATAAAGAGTATATATCATATGATCATCTCAATAAAAGCAGAAAGAGCATTTGATAAAAATTCAACACCCTTTTATGATAAAAAAATAAATTAAAAAAGAACTCTCAAGAAATTAGGCATAGAAAGAATATACCTCCCTCTACATAACAAAGGCCATATACAACAAGCCACAGCTGATGCCACACTCAATGGTGAAAAGTTAACACACTTTCTCACCACCACACCAGTGCTAAGACCTACTTCTCTGATTCAAGACAAAAATGGGGCATATATAGAAAAGGAAGGAAATTGTAGAACTCTCACTTGAGACACATAACTAAAAAATTAAATCATCTTTTTTGCATCAGATGTGTTTTTATATTACATAGGAGAGTGAAATTTTCCAAAACAATCATACCCTTGGATTATTGAATTGGGGAACAAAATGCAGTTTCTACTTGCTTATACTTGAATTTATTGATGTCAGTTTTTCATAAAGTATTTATTAATTACATGCAGATGTGCTATCACCAAAAGAATCTTTATGTGTCCTATACCTAAGTTATTCAAACCTTCCTACCTCAGTAGTTGCCCTAACAGCAGGAATACCCTGTGATGGAAAAAGGCCAGGTTGTTATAGGATACAAAATAACAAAATTTCTAGCACATCTCATAGCCTAGGGATATACTGACATTTTCACCTATTTTTTGACCTTTCAGTTTTGCATTCAGACACAAGGAATTATCTGAACACAGTCTTACTTGGGAAAAATTTACACAGACACAGTCTTTCCAAGATGGCGTTTTGCTTAAGAGAAGGAACATTGTTTCACAATACCAATACAGGTTCTGTAACTTATTTGTGTGACCTAAACTCCTTGAACTTTGATTCTTAGAGAGAGGGCACCCTATATAACAACAGCTATTCTAATTACAAGATTGTGATGAGCATTAAGTAAAATTATATAAGAACTGTTATTTCTAAAGACTAGTGGGCTTTAACCATTGAGAGAGGGAGTCCCAAGGACCTGTATCACCAGGCAAAGTGAAGATGTTAACAGTGCCCTCAATCCTTCCCCAAAGGGACCTGATTTAATGCCTGAACTCAGCTAAGAATATATCCACACATTTCAAAGGCTTTTGGACACAGGGTTTGAATTGACACTGAAGCATCATCATGTTCCCCTGTTAGAGCACCAGCATCTGAGGGTAAAGTAATAAATGGAGGCCAGGCCAAATTTCTACTAACAGCGGGTCCACACAGCCATCCAGTGGTCAGTTATCCTGCTCATAAATGCATAATTATAATGGACCTACTTGGTAGTTCACAGAACCCTATATTGGTTCACTGGACTATGGGATAAGAGCTAGGTAGTAGAGAAAGCCAATTAAAAGCTTCTAAAACTTCTCTCCTGCTATTTTAATTGTGTGTGTGAGTTTTTTAAATATTTTAATCCCTGGGTTGAAGCAAGTGGTAAAAGGAGTGACAGAGATTAGTGCCACTCTTAAAGATCTTAAAGATTCATGGTGATATTTCTCATCATATCTCCAATTAATTAACCAGCCTGGACCTGAAACAAACAAAAAAAAGGAGTATTTTGGAGGATGACAATAAAGTAACGTTATTAGAAAGTAATCCAGTTGCAGCTTCTGTACCAAATGTGGCCTCTTTGCTAGAGCAGATTATCATGGCCTCAGGTTCGTGGTATACAATCATTGATCTAATGAACTTGTCATTTTCATACCTATTAAAAAGGTCAGAAATGGTTTGTATTCACTTGAAGCAGACATGTTTACAGGAAGCAAAAATAGGTATATAGTTGTTTGTGTGGAAAATAATACAATAATTAATTATTTTTAATTTTTAAATTTTATTTAGAAAATTAACTTTAACAGGATGACATTGAGCAATAACAGCATATAGGTTTCAAGAAACCATTTGAACTATTGATTATTTTGTATACCCATAACCCAAAGTCAAATCATTTTCTGTCCCCTTATATTTGTCCCTCTTTTCACCCTTCTCATACCCTCTCCCCTACTTCCTTCCCCACATCCCCTTCCCTCTGGTAACCTCTTAGCGTTTACTTATGTCTATGAGTCTAAGTTTTATATCCCACTTATGTGTGAAATCATATAGTTCTTAGCTTTTTCTGATTACTTATTTTACTCAATATAATGCTCTCAAGGTCCATCCATGTTGTTGTAAGTGTCACTAAGTCATAATTTCTTACGGCAGAGTAGTATTCCATTGTATATATGTATTACATCTTCTTTATCCAATCCTCTATCAAGGGACACTTTGGTTGTTTCCATGTCTTGGCCACTATGAATAATGCTGCCAGGAACATGGGACTGCATGTGTCTTTACATACCAATGTTTTCGAGTTTTGGGGGTAGATACCCAGTAGAAGGATTGCTAGATCATACGATAATTCTATTCTTAATTTTCTGAAGAACCATCATACTTTCTTCCACAATGGTTGTACTAATTTGCATTCCTACCAGCAGTGAATGAGGGTTCCTTTTTCTCCATAGCCTCTCCAACACTTGTTATTACCTGTCTTGTTGATAATAGCCAATCTAACAGGTGTGAGGTGGTATCTCATTGTAGTTTTGATTTGCATTTCCCTAATAGCTAATGAAGATGAGTATTTTTTCATATATCTGTTGGCCATTTGTATGTCCTCTTGGGAGAAGTGTTTGTTCATATCCTCTCCCCATTTTTTAATTAGATTGTTTGCTTGTTTGTTGCTGAGCTTTGTGAGTTCTTTATATAATTTGGATATTAACCCCTTATCAGAGCTATTATTTGCAAATATCATCTTTTATTTAGTTGGCTGCCTATTTGTTTTGTTGTCAATTTCTTTTGCTATGCAGAAGCTTTTTAGTTTGATATAGTCTCATTCATTTATTTTTGCCTTTACTTCCCTTGCTTTTGGGGTCAAATTAATAAATTGATCTCTACAGCCAAGGTCCATCAGTTTAGTATCTATGTTTTCTTCTATATAATTTATTGTTTCAGATCTTATATTTAGGTCTTTCATCCATTTTTTGCAGGGGGACAAACTGCAGTTAAATTTTATTCTTTTGCATGTGACTTTTGAATTTTCCCAGCACTATTTATTTAAGAGGCGTTCTTTTCTCCATTGTGTGTTTTCAGCTCCTCTGTCGAAGATTAATTATCCATATATATGTGGTTTTATTTCTGGGCT
This sequence comes from Saccopteryx leptura, assembly GCF_036850995.1. Lineage (NCBI taxonomy): Eukaryota > Metazoa > Chordata > Mammalia > Chiroptera > Emballonuridae > Saccopteryx > Saccopteryx leptura. The sequence continues at coordinate 172,859,102 of NC_089504.1, read as the reverse complement.
CTCCATTCTGTTCCATTCCATTGGTCTGTATGTCTGTTTTTCTGCCAATACCATGCTGTTTTGATTATGGTGGCTCTATAGTACAATTTGAAGTCAGGTAGTGTGATACCTCCAGCTTCATCCCTTTTTTTTTTTTTTCAGGATTGCTTAGGCTATTTAGAGTTTTTTATGGTAATTTTTTGTTATATTTCTTTTTAAAATGACATTGGGATTTTGATGGGGATTGCATTAAATTAGTATATTGCTCTGGATAATGTGGCCATTTTAACTGTTGATTCTTCCAATCCATGACCATGGAATATTTTTCCATTTCATTGTGTCTTTTTCAATTTCTTTCAATAATGTTTTGTAGTTTTCTCTATATAGGTCCTTCACATCCTTTGTTAATATTATTTCTAGGTATTTTATCTTTGTTACAATTGTAAAAGAAATTGTTTTTTGAGATCATTTTCTGAAGTTTTATCATTGGCATATAGAAAAGTAATAGACTTTTGTATATTGATTTTGTATCCTGCAACTTTACTGTATTAGTTTATTGTTTCTAATAGTTTTTTAGTGGAATCTTTGGGGTTTTTATATACATGATCATTTCATCTGCAAAAAGTGATATCTTTATTTCTTCTTTCCCAATATAAATGCCTTTTATTTCTTTCTTTTGCCTGATCGCTGTGGCTAACACTTCCAAAACTATGTTGAATAAGAGTGGAGAGAGGACACAAGCTTGTCTTGTTCCTGATTTTAGAGGAAAAGCCTTCATTTTTTCACCATTTGGGATGATATTACCTGATGGTTTGTCATGTGTAGCCTTTATTATGTTGAGGTACTTTCCTTCTATTCTTATTTTATTGAGCATTTTAAACATAAAGGGATGTATCTTATTGAATGCCTTTTCTGAATCTATTGATAAAATCATATGATTTTGTTCTGTTTTGTTGATGTATTACATTGATCAATTTCCATATTCTGAACCATTCTTGTGCTCCTGGAATGAATCCCACTTGATCATGATGTATTATTTTTTTTACTGTTATTGTATTTGATTTGCTAGTATTTTGTTTAGGATTTTTGCATCTGTATTCATTAGAGATATTAGTCTATAGTTTTCTATTTTTGTGTTGTCCTTGCCAGGTTTTGGTATAAGAGTTATGTTGGCCTCATAAAATGTTTTAGGGAGCACTGCTTCTTCTATTTTTTAGAAGACTTTGAGAAGGATAGGTACCAAATCTCCTTTGAATGTTTGGTAGAATTTATTTGTGTAGCCATCTGGTCTTGGACTTCTGTTCTGGGGGAGATTTTTGACAGTTGTTTCTATTTTCTCTCTTCTTATAAGTTTATTTAGGTTTTACTCTGCTTCACGACTCAGTCAAGGAAGAGTGTATAGTTCTAGAAATTTATCTATTTCCTCTAGGTTGTTGAATTTGGTGGCATATAATCTTTCTTAATATTCTACTATGATCCTTTGTATATCTGTGATATCTGTGGTAATTTCTACTCTTTTATTTTGGATTTTGTTTATATGAGTCCTTTCTCTTTTTTCTGTAGTAAGTCTAGCCAGTGGTTTATCAATTTTACTGATCTTTTCAAAGAACCAGCTTTTTGTTGTATTAATTATTTCTATAGGGTTTTCTTTGTTGGTGGTGGTGGTGGTGATGGTGTTCTCTATTTCATTTAGTTCTGCTCTGATTTTTACTATTTTTTTTCTTCTGCTGACTTTGGGTTGCCTTTCTTCTTCTTTTTCTATATCCTTAAGGGTGATGTTAGGTTGTTTACTTGGAATATTTCTTATTTCTTGGTATAAGCCTTTAATGATATAAACTTCGCTCTTATTACTGCTATAAGCCTATATTGATATAAACTTCCCTCTTATTACTGCTTTCACTGCATCCCCAAAATTTTGATATGTCATGTTGTCACGTTCATTTGTCTGTATGTATCTTTTGGTCTCTTATTTCTTCTTTGACCCAGTCATTTTCTAAAATTATGTTGTTTAATTTTCAAATTTTTGTGGGGTTTTTTGCTTCCTTTTTATAGTTGAATTCTAATTTCAAAGCCTTATATGATTATCAGAAAATATGCTTGGTATAATTTCAATCTTTCTGAATTTTTTGATGTTAGTTTTATGGCCCAATATATGGTCTATCCTTGAGAATGTTCATGTGCACTGGAGAAGAATGTGTAATCTGACATTTGGAGATAAAATGTCCTATAATGTTCATTATGTCCATTCCATCTAGTGTGTCATTTAAGGTTGATATTTCTGTATTGATTTTCTGTTTGGGTGATCTATATAAAGCCACTAGTGGTGTATTGAAATCTCCAATTATGATTGTGTTTTTGTCTGCTTCTATTTTTTGATCAGTTAGTAGATGTCTTATATATTTGGTGCTCCCTGGTTTAGTATATATATTAAGAAGTGCTATGTCTTCTTGATGCAATGTCTCCTTTACTATTATGAAATGTCCATCTTTGTCTCTGGTTACCCTTGTTGTCTTGAAGTCAGCATTGACAGTGAGTATGGCTATACCTGTTTTTCTTTGGATATTATTTGCTTGGAGAATCATTTTTCCGCTGTTCACTTTGAGTCTACTTTTGTCCTTGCAGCTTAGATGTGTCTCTTGAAGGCAGCATATGGTTGGGTTTTGCTTTTTGATCCAATCTGCTACTCTGTGCCTCTTAATTGGTGAGTTCAGTCCATTTACATTTAAGGTAATTATTGACACTTGAGGATTTCCTATAGACATTTTATGTTTTGTTTTCTGGTAGTTCTGTGTCATGTTTGATTCTTCTCTTTTTTGTTTCTTTCAGTTGTTTTTGTGTGGTAGTATTCCATATTTATTTCCCATTTCTTCTCTTTTTAAGTTGATTGTTTCTGTAGTGGCTTTCTCATGAATCATTATCATTATGTTATGAAGAGAAAAATGTTTATATGTAAAAGAGTCTTTTCTCTTATGAGTGCTTCTACACTCCATCCTCCTTTGCTACTGCAGATCTTTATCCTCTCCCTTTTTATGTTAATGTTGTCACAGATTACCCTTGTTTTCATTGTGACCTTATTGGAGTTTTTACTTGGAGTTTTGATTTGTTTTCTTCTTTGTATCTGGTCAAATAACCCCCTTGAATATTCCCTGAAATGGGGGTTTTCTGGTGATAAATTCCCTCAGCATCTATATGTCTGTAAAAGTTTTTATTTCTCCTTCATATTTGAAGGATAACTTTGATGAGTATAATATTCTTGGTTGGTAATTGCTCTCTTTCAGTACTTTGAATGTTTGGGTCCACTCTCCTGGCTTGTCGAGTTTCTGCTTGAGAAGTCTGAATATAACCTAATGGACTTTCCTTTACATGTTATGTTCTTCTTTTCCCTAGCTGCCTTGAAGTTTCTTTCTTTGTCATTGATTTTTGACAATTTTATTACGATGTGCTTTGGAGTAGGTCATTTTGGGTTGCAATAATTCGGTGTTCTGTTTGCTTCTTGGATTCAAGGCTTAACTCTTTCCATAGGTTTGGTAAATTCTTATCAATTATTTGTTTGGATGGATTCTCCATTTCCTTCTCCCTCTCTTCTTCTTCTGATATACCCATTGTTCTTATATTGCTCTTTCTAATGGAGTCTGACAATTCTTGTAGAGCTCTCTGAGTTTTTTTAATTTGTGAATTTCTCTCCTCTTATCTCTGTAGCATCTCTAGTTGCCTTTCTTCGATGTCACTGATTCTTTCCTCTATCTGGCTTGTTCTACTAGCTAAACTTGCTATCTCAGTCTTCAATTCATGTATTGAGTTCTTCATCTCTTTTTCGATCTCCTTGGTGAGATATTCATTTTGTTCATTGTTTTCTGAGCTCATTAAGTTGTCTATTGGTGTTTTCTCGCATCTCACTGAACTTCATTGAAGTTCATTTTCAGAACTTCAATTTTTAATTCTTTATCATTTAACTCCAAAGTTTCCAGGTAATTGAGGGTCTTTTTCTGGAGATTTTTTTTTTGTGAACTACATCTTCATCTTGTGTAGCCATAGTATCCAATTTATTCTTCCTTAAGGGCATTTGAGAATGGTAGTGTTAAGAACCTTAGCAAAAAAAAAGAAAAACTTAAAAATTCAAGAAATTAAAAAAGAATACAATAAAAAATATTAAAATTTAAAAAATTATGACAGGAGGAAACACCATAGAAAGAAAGATCAAAAGCAAACAAAAAAATCAAAACACCCACAAAAAAAGAATAAAAAAATATAAAAATTAAAGAAAATGAAATTAAAAAGAGAAATAAGAAAAAAAGAATAAGAACGAAGAAAGGGGGAAAAAGAAAAAATAAATTTTCATTTTGACAGGTTTCTTCCAATAAGTGTTGCTATATTACAACTTTTAGCTCTGTGAAGTTCCTGGGTTGTCCTCTGCTGAGATGTTACTGTTGCAATGATGTATGCGTGGCCGCAGTCATGTTGGTGGGTAGAGTGTGTTGTGAGAGCTGTATGGCTTCAGCTTTACAGCTTTGGCTTTCTGGCTTTACAGCAATGGCAATCTCATGCTTCTGGGTGCTCCTTTCCATGTCTTCCCATGTCTCTACTGACCTGGAAACCAGATGTGGAGCACCTCTGTTCTTCAGGAGAGAGAGTGGCTCTGGAAAGCTAGCAGTGGGGTTTGTCTTTGCCCCTCTTTGTACTGTGAAGTGAGGGAGGCAGGATCTGGGAGTCTGGTAGCTGCACTTTAGTTTTTTATGTCTCTGCCAAGTGCCAGCTGCAGGCAGACCACAGGAACTCTGGCCGTGATCCTGCACTCTGGCTGTTTTGGTTTATCTCTCTCTCTGCCCCTCTGTCTCACTGCTGTTCCTGGCAGGAGACCCAATCACTTTGAGATTCCCTCTCAGTACCTATCAGACAAAATCCAAAGAGGCTGACCTTCCCTCCTCCCCATAGTTCAGTGGAGAAAAAAATCATTATTCCAGGTTTGTCTCCTCTCCTCTCCAAAGCCCACCATGAATGTGTTTTATCTTCTGCCCCCCTTTTCTCTCCATCCCACCTTTAGTCCAGACCTCCTCTAAATCAGCTCAAGAGAGTCATCTAGCCAAGATCAAACCACTTTCCCTGTGACCTACCTATCAGCAGTGGTGCAAGGGTATAAAGGCCCAGCACTTCTTTCAAAATAGAACAACTATGAAGGGTCATACTAGTTCCAGAGTTCACCTTGAGATGGTTGAGGCCATTATCACAACTGTATCACAGCTCAGGTCCTCCCTCTGGCCATTCTTACACCTTTTGCTCCTCCATAGAGAGTGATCCCAAATACATGGTCTATTATACTTCTTGCAAACAAATCTACATTTGGGGATCTTTTTCCAAAGCCAACCTACCTAAAAGATACATACCAAAATTCTACTGAATTAGGCAAAAGTATAGGAGGAAGGAAAAAAAGAAGCTTTACTTCTGGATTTTTCATAATCTGAATTGAATTGATTTCTACTTTATAAAGAGAAATAGTAGAAGAAAGGAAGAGAGAAAAGTACAGGAGAGGTAAAAGAGACTCCCCTTTGTTTGACACATTCAACATTTCCCCATTACTTGAAATGTTATATAGTCAACTGGGTAGGCTTCACTTTCAGGTTACTAAAGTGGAGGATAATGTTTGCCATTTGCTATTCAGAAAAGCTAAATATGTTAACTCAGACTGTACTTGTCTTTAGCGTTCTATGAAAAGTCTGAACTTTATTCATTCACTTAATAAATATTTATTTAGCACCTATAATATGTCAAGCACTATTCTTTTTTTTAACTTTTTTATTTATTTATTCATTTTAGAGAGGATAGAAAGAGAGAGAGAAAAGGGAGAAGCAAGAAGTGTCAACTCCCATCTATGCCTTGACCAGGCAAGTGCAGGGTTTTTTGAACTGGTGACTACAGCGTTCCAGGTTGATGCTTTATCCACTGCGCCACCCTAGGTCAGGCCTGTCAAGCACTATTCTATATTCTATAGTATAGTACTATTTGCTATATGTACATTTATAAATCTATGAATCAAATAGATGTATCAAATATTCTTGGATATAATGTTATTCCTACACACTTATTCTCCTCTTTTCTTTTACATTTTGTTGATTCCTCTTTGCAATTCACAAAGTCAGTAAAGCAAAGATAATCAGAGTAGATATCAAAAGGGCATTTAAATTAGAATAATTTTCTATTTATCAAATAAAAAATGCTGAAAGACATTTTTTCAAGAAGTTTCACATTTACATAGGATATTCAACAGTATCATACTTGCAAAGCAGCTAGATAGATATTTTGGCATTTTGAACTTCAGATAATGGGATTAAATGGCAATATATGAAAACTGTGATTTGGACTAAATGAGTAAAGATGAGGACAAAATAACATTTTAATTCCTGACACTCAATAAGTGAGGTATAGTATAAGATATGTGAGTATAGCCTGACCAGGAGGTGGTGCAGTGGATAGAGCGTCAGACTGGGATGCCCAAGGACCCAGGTTTGAGACCCCAAAGTCACCAGCATGAGCACGGGCTCATCTGGTTTGAGCAAAGCTCACCAGCTTGGACACAAGGTCACTGGCACTGGCTCAAGCAAGGGGTCACTCAGTCTGCTGAAGGCCCGCGATCAAGGCACATATGAGAAAGCAATCAATGAACAACTAAGGTGTCGCAACAAAAAACTGATGATTGATGCTTCTCATCTCTCTCTGTTCCTGTCTGTCTGTCCCTATCTATCCCTCTCTCTGACTCTCTGTATCCCTGGAAAAAAAAAAAGATATGTGAGTATAGTAAAAGAATAATTTTCAATGAAAAAACATTTTTGAAAAATACAATCCAAAAGTTTCTCTTATTGATGTTTCTCTGTAAATGGATCAATAAAAGTATGCTACTGCTCTGAAAATAAAAATGTAAATTTATATATAAGAATTCAAAATCAGAACTGGAAGAAATTATTTTAGTTATTTAAAGTATGAAAATAGAAAATTACATTTAGGAAAAATTATTACTGACATGGTAGGTCACAATTTTATTTGTATTTTATAAAAACGCTTCATATGAAGAGGTTGTTAACCCAAGAGCTTTTGAAAATGCAAAGCATTAGATACAAGAGAAGGTTAGAGAATATTTACATACAATAACTACAAAATAAATTAAATCTGTGTTTTATCTAAACCAATATTAACAGGAATTTCTGTATACCAAGGACAAAGAGTTGTTCTAAAATATTCTAAGTTAATTTAATAGTAAAATTCTCAAGACTGTTGACTTGAAACATTTAATATTTGCTAACAAAAACTTTTGTTCACTTCTAGATGTAAGCAATTTTTGTCACAGGGATTGAATTTTCTCACCAAAGTAATGATAATTAAATAACTAACTATAACCTCATTGCTTTTATTATAAATGACCCACCCAGTACATAAATACTGTGAGTCCTTGCATTAAGTTAGAACTATCTCTGTGAGTCTTCCTCCTTGAATAGGTTATTAAAATAGACATGATTCTAACATATTAGCTTTATTTTTGTTATTATTTTTTATTTTTCAATTACAGTTGACATTCAATACTGTTTTATATTAGTGTCAGCTGTATACCATAGTGGTTAGACAATTATATAATTTACAAAATGATTACCCCAATAATTTAAGAACACATCTGACATCATATATAGTTATTACAATTTTATTCACTATATTCCTATGCTGGACATTAAATTTCCATGAATATTTTGTAACTATCAATTTGTATTTCTTAATCCCTTCAAATTTTTCCACCTATCTGCCCAAGCCCCCTTCCCTCTGGCAACCAGCAGTTTGTTCTCTGCAACTATAAGCTTAGCTAACTTAAAAATATTATTCATATTCTTATTGGGATCACATAACATTTATATCTTAATGATGTTGAGTCTTTCTAACCAAGAATATGCTGTGCTTCTTCATTTAAGTTGTTCTTTTGGGGGGGATCCTTTTTATTTGAGAATCCTGAAGATCCAAAGAGTCTGCATGAGTGTTTTCAGTCGGTACTCTGAGCTTTGAGGTCTCATGAGACTGGGAAGGGGGCTCTTCTGGTGTTATCTGGAACCTCCATTTTCATTTCCACTCAGCATATCTGTTTTGACCAGTGTCAGTTTCAGTTGAATTTCAAGTTCTCTTGCTACAAAGGAAAGACATGAAAATCTCCAACTTGGATCAATTCAGGGTCAGACATTTAATGTCACTGATTCCTGAAGTGAACCAGTGACCTAAAGTTCCAGAGAATATGAGAGGCCCACAATAAGGTCAGTCCTTGTCTTCAGTCTGCTGCCTCCCAGGAGATCCCAGTTGACTGAGGGGACACTGCCAACCACATGCTGGGGGTTGTCTGTGGTCACAATGGTGCTCTGATGGAGAGCAGGGACGTTGTCCCCATGTCTTTAACAATGAGTTCTTCAGGATACAGAGGAAGGAGTTGCGTGAGGAGAAGTTTCGGAGGCCTCAACACTCTTTGGCAACTTTGATCCAGAACACCACCATATTGGCCCTGTCATAAGCAATTGAGCTTGGGTCCCCAAGGTAGGTGGTGATGATTCTGTTGACCACATTGTTAGATTGTGTAAAGATGGTAAGACAGTGGGTGCCAGGTGCTCCTTGCTCCTCTTGTCCTACCAGGAAAAGGTAGAGCCCAACCAGAAAAAGAGAACCACCTTCTTGAACAGCTCCTAGTAAATAGCTAGTCCAGAACATTTTGGGTAGTATTGAGTACCGGATAGGTGAACATGTAGGTAGTCATGTAGGTTACACTATCAGATGCTTCTGAATTATGCCTGCATAAAGGGCCTTCAAGTCATATAAGAACAGGATGGCATCCTCTTCACACCTGGGCTCCAGCAGATGAAAGACAGAATGGAGTAGAGTCATGTGAAGATAGATTGGGGTTTGTAGCTCCAGGTGAGAGAGCTAAAGGGACAGTCACCAGAATCCCTGTGCTGAGTCCTTCTCCCATACTATGGATGCCATCTTTCTTGGGTGGTACAAAGTCTTTCTTTGTGTCCTTAAATAGTATTTAAAAATAGTCTTTATATATAGTCTTTATATAGTCTTTATATAAACTTTAATAGTCTTTATACATCTATAAAAAGTATTAAATTAATACTTTTTATTTAATATATTCTTAAATGTTCTTTATCTTTTTACTGTTATTATAAGTGAGATATTTTCTAAATATTGTTTAACTGGTCTTGACCTAAACACAAGAGCTAAAACTAAAATCTTTTAGAAAAAAAACATAGGGGAAAAGTTACATAACACTGAACTTCACAATGATTTCTTGGATTTGACACCAAAAGAACAGAAAACCAAATACAGAATAGATAAATTAGACTTGACCAAAATTTAAAACTTCTTAATATATGGTGATGGAGGAAGACTTGACTTTGGGTGGTGAACACACAATGCAATATACAGATGATGTATTATAGAATTGTATACTTGAAATTCATACACATCACCCCAATAAATTTAATAACATTTAAATTCTTTTAACTTTCTGCATCAAAAGACACTATCAACAGAGTGAAAAGGGAATGTAAAAATTACAACTTTGTAAAACATTATAATGATTCCTCAAAACATGAAATAGTTACCATATGATCCAGCAATTCCACTCCTGGATATGTATTCAAAAGAGATGAAAGCAGGGACTAGTACAGATATTTGTACACTCATGTTCACAGTAGCATTGTTTACAATAGCCAAAATGTGAAAGCATATACAATAAAATATTATTCAGCCTTATAAAGGAAATTCTGATACATGCTAAAAATATTTTAATCTCCAGGGCATAATACTAAGTGTAATAAGCCAATAACAAAAATATAAATACTGTATTACATATAGAAACAGAAAGTAGAATCATAGTTTCCAGATGCAGTGGGGAGGGAGGAATTGGGGAGTTCTTCTTTAATAGGTACAGAGTTTCAATTGGGCAAGATGAGAAAGTTCTATTGCACAACAATAGAAAAGTACTTAATGTCACTGAACTGTACACTTTAAAATGATTAAAATAATAAATTTTATATTATGTATACTTTATCACAATTTTTAAATTTAAATTTAAAAAATAAACCAATGCTAGCCAATAAATTTCTGAAAAACAAGATCATTAAAAGGGAATGAGAGGACAAGAAAGATGGTGAAGAAGAGGGCAGACATTCCGACAGCCACTTCTCAGGACCAAATTGGATTACAAATTAATTTAAGAACAATCATATTGAAAAACCAACTTTGGACTAAACTATGAGGAATCTATAACCAAGGATCACCGAAGAAGCTACATCAAGACTGGCAGGAAGAGAAGAGATGCAGAAAGGGCTACCCTGCTCCCAAAAGCTAGCAGCAGCCCGGAGGGACCCTCAGGGTGGGGTGGGTTGCCCTAAGAGGTGTGGATCCTCAGCCCCAGGCCCAGAGCCCCAGCCTAGAGCCCCAGACCCAAGAAGAGGTGCCCAAACAGCCTTCAGCTGTGAAAAGAGCTGTGTTACTATCCGAGAGAAAGAGACACACCTCTCAGATACAGACTCTGTTTTAAAGGGCACACACAGAAAACCTCATTCACAGCCACTTACCCAGTGAAGGAGAGATGAGAGGTTTGGAGTTATAAGAGGAGAGTGTAAATTTGGAGGCCCAGAGGGAGACATGGTGGGGGACAGCCACTGGAACCCCTGTGCTGAATTATCCTCCAGTACTTCAGTTGCCATCTTTTTTGGGTGGAACAATCCCCTCTGAGTGGCATCAGCCTGGGGAAAAGCGGCTGCTCCACTTTTTGGAGTCTCTCCTACCCTAGGGATGGCGACAGGTCATCCTGAGAGGCCAGGAAGCAGGGGTGCATCAGTGACTCAGTTTTCTGGTGTTGAGACTAGAGCTCCCTCCTATACCCTCCCAAGTCTATGACTGGTGCTTCCACCTCACAAGAGACTTAGCTGAAACTATCCAGAGAGGGCAGACCACACCCCTGGGTCTCAGAGGCCACATCCACCAGACTCCTGGGGCCACACCCTACTGAGGTCTGTGAAAAAGGTCTGGAGAGATGACAACTGGGGCCAAGGGGCAGAGCCACATTCACCACCCTTCGTAATCACTGAATTGCCACAGGCTCTAGACCAGAGGTCTCAAACTTGCGGCCCGCCGAACAATTTTGTGCGGCCCACAGACTAATTTGAACTTCGTGGATTAGTCTGCGGGCCACACAAAATTGTTCGGCGGGCCGCATGCGGCCCGTGGGCCATGAGTTTGAGACCCCCTGCTCTAGACTATAGCAGAGGTCTTTTTAGTAGCGAAGCCCAACAAGCAGCCAGCAGACAGACTTCAGGAGGTGAGACTCAGGGAAACTTGGCCATTTGAGCAGACTTTCCCCCAGGACCAGAGTGGGTAAAAGCCAGCCTAGGTATGCAACTGGTATTTCAATATACATCTAGGCCCAGCAAAGGCAGCCACAAACTCTGAATTGCTTGTAGCTCCAAGAAGTTTGCTGAGCACCTGTCACAGGCAGTGTCTCTCACTGGTCTGCACTGGGTTCCTGCTTCAGAGCCCCAGGGCTGGCACATCCAGGGGCCAGCTGAGGAAAGCATTGGTTCAGGACCTAACAACCCTTGCTAGAGTGGTATCCTAAAAAAAAGCTTCTCACACTGGGCCAGATGAGGCGCTCTCTCTGATCAGCTCTGGCACAGCAGCTCATGTGCATTAGATAGGGTGGAGCTTCAGAGTCAGCCAGCCTGGGTGCTGAATATTCTGTCCTGCTAGGCTAGATTCCACAAAGGGAAGGGAGAGAGGCTTGGAGTATGGACATTTAAAGTGTGGGTCCCTGTGAGTCTATTGTTGGATCTGGTCAAGGGGCTTAGAGACCTTTGGGAGGGGCACAGTCAGCCCCAGGAAAGGATTCTCTCAGTCTTTCTCCTTGAGACCAGGGTCTCAACAGCTAAAAGAACTTCTGAAGAGAGGACTGTCAACGACACTTGGTCTGAACCTACTGCTCACCTTGATGAGGAAAAATAAAATTTGAGTATCCAGCAACAGCTGAGGGATCAAGCTTTAGAGTAGGGGCCACATTCCCTGTACTGAGCTCCTGACCAAGAGATTCTTAAAGTAAGGGGTCCCACAAACATTGTATTCACAACCTAAGCTGCCCTAACCCACCAAGTGTGCAAACTGTAGAGAGGTTGGTTGAGTGAGGCCAACCTGAGCCCACACTACAGTCTTACTACAGAAGGTTCTCTGGAAAGACCGGGCAGCTGCAAGAGGAGGAAGAGAAGCTGAAAAGTAGAGATAAATCTTACAAAGCTTGGGGCTTTTATGGAGCTATTGTCATCTCTAAGCAGGAGGAAGTTTATCTTTATACAAAGGCTGGGCCCTCTCACAGTACCCAGACACAGAAAATGCAGACACTAACAGTGAAAAGTACAGTAGCTTCAGACTGGTAGCCCACAGCAGGTTACAAACAACAGCTGAAGTCAACCCAAGAAGAACTAGAGCCAACACTACTGGTAGTGGGTGGCAGCACCACTCTAGACTCTAATACCTACATAAGCAGCACACCCAACGGTGGAGTCTAGCAGGCACCAGACACTGTGGAGAATAAGTACACCCAAAAGGACAGACACTGCACAGTGTATAATACACATGATCAAGGTTAACCCTTAGAACCAGCCAGCCTGAAGGAATAACCAGGCCCAAGAAAGGACCAACTGCATTCAATACTCATATACAACAGGAGGGTAACTACTACTCTCAAGAAGCATTCCTAGAACAAGAAAGACAAGTAGCCTGAAGGACAGTACCATTGAGCCCATCTTCTTCATAAAGACCACACAAATATTTTTTGTTGTTGTTGTTTTTTCAGAGACAGAGAGAGTCAGAGAGAGGGATAGATAGGGGCAGACAGACAGGAACAAAGAGAGATGAGAAGCATCAATCATTAGTTTTTCATTGCAACACCTTAGTTGTTTACTGATTGCTTTCTCATGTGTGCCTTGACTGTGGGGCTACAGTAGACCAAATAACCCCTTGCTCGAGCCAGTGACCTTGGGTCCAAGCTGGTAAGCTCTGCTCAAACCAGATGGGCCCATGCTTAAGCTGGAGACCTTGGGGTCTTGAAAGTGGATCCTCTGCATCCCAGTCTGATGCTCTATCTACTGCGCCACCACCTGGTCAGGCAAGACCACACAAATATTTTAAAGTCAGTGCTACCTAATACACAGACAAAATGGGCAGACAGAGAAATGTGACCCAGATGAATAAACAAAAGAAATCCCCAGGAAAAGAACTGAAGGAGATGGAAGTAACCAAAATACCAGAGGCAAAGTTTGAAATATTGATTCTGAGGATGCTCAAGGATCTTAAAGTAACAATAAATGGACATAAAGAGATAGCAAGCACCAAAAAGGACATTGAAATCATAAAAAAGAACCTGTCAGAAATGACAAATACAATATCAGGAATGAAGACTACACTAGAAGAAATTAACAGCATGCTGGATGAAGCAGAGGATTAAATCAGCAATTTAAAAAACAAGATAAATGAAAGCACAGAAGCAGAGCAGCAAAATAAAAAAAGAGGCTCAAAAAGTCTGAGGAAACTCTAAGAGAGCTCTGTGACAACATGAAGAGAAACAATATCCACATATCCACATAATAGGGGTTCCTGAAGAGGAAATCGAACAAGGAATAGAGAACCTGTTTTAGAAGAAATTATAGCTGAAAATTTCCCTAAATTGATGAAGAAAAAAATCATACAAGTTCAAGAACCACAGAGAGTTCCATTAAAGAGAAACCCAAGGAGACCTACAGCAAGAAACATTATATTTTAAGTGTCAGATTTAAGAGACAAAGAAAGACTGCTAAAAGCTACAAGAGAAAAGCAATTAATTACCTACAGAGGAGCCCCCATAAGGATGACATCTGACTTCTCAACAGAAACATTTGAAGCCAGAGGGATTGGCAAAAAATATTCAAAGTGATGCAAAGCCAGAACCTACAACCTAGACTTCCTTATCCAACAAGACTATCGTTTAAAATTGAAGGAGAAATAAAAAGCTTCCCAGACAAAAATAAACTCAAGGAATTCACTACAACCAAACCAATGCTACAAGAAATGCTAAGGGGCCTGTTGTAAAAAGAGAAAAGAAATAAAAATCGAGAAAAAGATGATTGTCAATTTAAAGAATAAGATGGCAAAAAACAACTACATATCAATAATAATCTTAATGTAAACAGATTAAATGCTCCAATCAAAAGACATAGAGTAGCTGTGTGGATAAAAAACAGAACCCATACAAGAGACCCACCTCAGGACAAAAGACACATAGACTAAAAGTGAAGAGATGGAAAAAATTCATTTCATGCAAATGGAAATGGAAAAAAAACTACAGTAGCTATACTTATATCTGACAAAATCAACTTTAAAACAAAGGCTATAGTATGGGATAAAGAAGGTCACTACATAATGATAAAAAGAGCATTCCAGCAGGAGGTTATAACCATTGTAAATATATAATATAGGAGCACCTAAATATATAAAGCACATTTTAATGGACATAAAGGGTGAGATCAACAGCAATACTATAATAGCAGGGGATTTTAATACGCCACTAACATCAATGGATAGATCCTCCATACAAAAAATTAACAAAGAAACAGTGACCTCAAATGACACATTAGATTAACTGTATTTAACGAATATCTTCAGAACTTTTCACCCCAAAGCAGCAGAATATACATTCTTTTTAAGAGCTCATGGTACATTTTCTAGGATAGACCACATGTTAGGACACAAAACGAGTCTTAATATATTTAAGAAGATTGAAATCATATTAAGCACCTTCTCTGATCACAATGGCATGAAACTAGAAATCAACTTAAAGAAAAATCAACTTATAGAAAAACTGAAAAATATTCAAAAAGTTGGAGGCTAAATAATATGTTATTAAATAATGAATAGGTTAACAATGAGATCAAGGAAGAAATAAAAAATTTTCTTGAAACAAAAGAAAATGAACATACAACAATTCAAAATTTATGAGACACAGCAAAAACAGTCCTGAGAGTGAAGTTCATAGCATTTACAGGCATACCTAAAGAGGCAAGAAAAAGCTCTAAAAAACAACTTAACCCTATATCTAAAAGAACTAAAAAAAACAAAAACAAATAAAGCCCAGAGGAAGTAGAATAAAAAATATAAAATATCAGAGCAGAAATAAATTACATAGAGGCTAAAAAAAATACAGGAGATCAATAAAACCAAGTGCTGGTTTATTGAAAAGGTAAACAAAATTAATGAACCTTTCAACAGACTCATCAAAAAAAAAAAAAAAAAAAGACCACAGCCAACGTCATAATTAATGGGCAAAAATTAAAAGCAATCCCCTTAAGATCAGGAACAAGGCAGGGGTGCCCCCTTTCACCACTATTATTCAACATAGTTCTGGAAGTCCTAGCAATAGCAATCAGACACAAAAAAGAAATAAAAGGCATCCAAATTGGAAAAGAAGAAGTAAAACTATCATTATTTGCAGATGATATAATACTGTATATAGAAAACCTTAAAGTCTTAGTCATAAAACTACTGGACCTAATAAATGAATTCAGCAAGGTGGTAGGGTATAAAATTAATACACAGAAATCAGAGGCATTTTTATACACCAACAATGAACTGTCAGAAAGAGAAATTAAGGAAACAATCCCCTTCACTACTGCAACAAAAAAATAAAGTACCTAGGGGTAAATTTACCCAGGGAAGTCAAAGACTTGTACTCGGAAAATAATAAAACATTGATAAAAAGAAATCAAGGAAGATACAAACAAATGGAAGCATATACCATGCTCATGGCTAGGAAGAATACACATCATTAAAATGTTTATATTACCCAAAGCAATTTATAAATTCAATGCACTACCAATTAAAACATCAATGAGGCCCTGGCCGGTTGGCTCAGTGGTGGAGCATCGGCCTGGCGTGCGGAGGTCTCGGGTTCGATTGCTGGCCGGGGCACACAGGAGAAGTGCCCATCTGCTTCTCCACCCCTCCCCCTCTCCTTCCTCTCTGTCTTTCTCTTCCCTTCCCACAGCCAAGGCTCCATAGGAGCAAAGGATGGACCGGGTGCTGGGGATGGCTCCTTGGCCTCTGCCCCAGGCACTAGAGTGGCTCTGGTCGCGACAGAGCTACGCCCCGGATGGGCAGAGCATCCCCCCTTGTGGGCGTGCCAGGTGGATCCCGGTAGGGCGCATGCGGGAGTCTGACTGCCTCCCCATTTCCAGCTTCAGAAAAAAAAACAAAAAAAAAAACATCAATGACATACTTCAAAGATATAGAAAACATATTCCAAAAATTTATATGGAATCAAAAAAGAACATGAATAGCCTCAGCAATCCTGAAAAAGAAGAATAAAGTGGGAAGTATCACACTTCCTGATATCAAGTTACACTACAAGGCGATTGTACTCAAAACAGCTTGGTACTGGCATACGAACAGACATATAGATCAATGGAACAGAACAGAGAACCCAGAAATAAACCCACACCTTTACAGACAACTGATATTTGACAAAGGAGGTAAAAGCGTACAATGGAGTAAAGATAGTCTCTTCAACAAATGATGTTGGGAAAATTGGACAACTACCTGCAAAAAAAAAAAAAAAAAATGAACTAGACCATCAACTTACACCATTCACAAAAATAAACTCAAAATGGATAAAAGACTTAAATGTAACTTGTGAAACTATAAGCATCTTAGAACAAAACATAGGTAGTAAGCTCACCAACATTTCTCGCAGCAATATATTTGCTAATTTATCTCCACAGGCAAGTGAAATAACAGACAGGATAAACAAATGGGACTATATCAAACTAAAAATCTTTTGTACAGCTAAAAACAATATGAACAGAATAAAAAGACAAACCACACAATGTGAGAACATATTCAACAATATGTCTGATAAGGGGTTAATAACAAAAATTTATAAAGAACTTGTAAAACTCAATATCAGGAAGACAAAAAACACAAAAAAAAATGGGCAAAAGAAATGAATAGACACTTCTCTAAAGAGGACATACAGATGGCCAATAGCCAGATGAAAAAAATGTTCAACATCACTAATCATTAGAGAAATTCAAATTAAAACCACAATGAAATACCACCTCACACCAGTCAGAATGGCACTCATTAACAAAACAACACATGATAGGTGCTGGCAAGGGTGTGGAGAAAAAGGAAACCCTCCTGCACTGCTAGTGGGGATGCAGACTAGGGCAGCCACTGTAGAAAATAATATGGAGATTCCTCAAAAAATTAAAAATGGAACTGCTTTTGACCCAGCCATCCCTTTTTTAGGAATATATCCTAAGAACACCATATCACTGATTCACAAAAAGAAATGCACCCCCATGTTTATGGCAGTATTGTTCACAATGGCGAAGATCTGGAAACAACCCAAGTGTCTATCAGTGGCCAAGTAGATTAAAAAGCAGTGGTACATATATACAATGGAATACTATGGGGCCATGAAAAAGAAGAAAATATTACCTTTTGCAACATCATGAATGGACCTGGAAATTTTTATGTTAAGTGAAATAAGCCAGGCAGGGAAAGAAAAATATCATATGACCTCACTCATTTGAGAAATCCAAAGAACAATGTGAACTGAGAAACGAAATGAAACCTGAAGGGAAGTGGGGAGGGAGCAGTTGGAACAGGGGCAAGGGAGATGTTGAGGGAAATATGGGGAAGGGAGGGATAAAAACGAGGAGACACTAGAATCTATGTAAACACAATAAATTAAAAAGAAAAGAAGAGAGAGAACTCAAATAAATAAAATTAGAAATGAAAGTGGAGAAGTAACAACTGACAACACATAAATACAAAGGAGTGTAAGAAAATACTATGATGATCAGTACGCCAAAAAATTGGACAACCTTGGCAAAATGTGCAAATTCCTAGAAACATATAATCTTCTAAACCTCAATCTAGAAGAATCAGAAAACCTAAACAGACCGATTACAACAAATGAAATTGAAACAGTTATCAAAAAACTCCCAGAAAACAAAAGTCCTAGAACAGATGGCTTCACAGATGAATTTTACCAAAAATTCAAAGAACACCTATACTTCTCAAGCTATTTTAGAAAATTTAAGAGGACAAAAGATTTCCAACCAACCTTTTATGAGGTAAGCATAATCCTTATTCCAAAACCAGGTAAAGACACTACAAAGAAAAAAAACTATAGGCCAATATCCCTGATGATCTTAGATGCTAAAATTCTAAACAAAATATTAGCAAACCAGATCCAGCAATACATGAAAAAAGTTATACATCATGATCAAGTGGGATTTATTTTGGGGAGGCAAGGCTGGTACAATATTTGCAAATCAACAAATGTGATTAATCATATAAACAAAAGAAAGGATAAAAACCACAAGATAATTTCACAGATGCAGAAAAAGCATTTCATAAAATCCAGCACCCATATATGATCAAAACTCTCAGCAAAGTGGGAATACAAGGAATATACCTTAACATGATAAAGGCCATCTATGACAAACTCACAACCAACATCATATTCAATGGGCAAAAATTAAAAGCAATCCCATTAAGATCAGGAACAAAGCAGGGGTGCCCCCATTCACTCTTATTCAACATAATACTGGAAGTCCTAGCTACAGCAATCAGACAAGAAGAAGAAATAAAACATCTAAATTGAAAAAAGAAGAAGTAAAATTATCATTTGCTGATGACATGATACTATACATAGAAAATCCTAAAGTCTCAGACAAAAAACTACTAGACTTGATAAATGAATTCAGCAAAGTGGTAGAATATAAAATTAATATTCAGAAATCAGTGGCATTTTTATACACCAACAATAAACTGTCTGAAAGAGAAATTAAGGAAACAGTCCCCTTCACTATTGCAACCAAAAAAATAAAGTACCTAGGAGTAAATTTAACCAAGGAGGTAAAGGAATTGTACTCGGAAAATTATAAAACATTGATAAAAGAAGTCAAGAAAGGGAGACAAAATGGTGATGGAGTAGGCAGATGTACCAACTCCCACCTGTCAGAACCAAAGTGGATTACAAACTAATTTGAAGAACCATCATCTGAAAAAACCAACTTTGGACTAAACTAAGAGGACTCTTCAACCAAGGAACACTGAAGAAGCCACACTGAGACTGGTAGGAAAAACGGAAACGCAGAGAGGGCTGCCCAGCTCCCCGGAGCTAACAGCAGCCAGGAGAGACTCGCATGGTGGGAAGAGAGTTTAGCAGAGGGGAAGGGTGCTGAGTCTCAGGAACAAAGCCCTACCTAGCCTGCAGCCCCAGAGCCTAGAAGAGGCGCATGGACAGTATTTAGCTGGAAACAAGACAGGATACTATTTGTGAGAAAGAGACTGATTTCTCAGACCCAGAATTCACCTTAAAGGGACCGCATAGAAAACCTCTCACACAACCACTCACCCGAGGCTTCGGGGGACAAAGAGAGAGGAGAGAACCGGAGTAGCAGGAAGAGTGTGTAATCTAGGAGGCACAGGGAGAAACATTTTGAGAGACAGCACCCTAACCCCTGGGATGAGTCACTCCCCAAATCTGAAGTGAATATTTCCCCCGGAAACAGCAATACCAGCAAAGGGAAGCAGGAGAGCAGCCAAACAAGCTCTCCCGTGGCACTCAGAGCAGAGTCGCTTAGAAGGTGGGAGCTTTTGGGACTACAGTAGTGAATGTTAGGGTCTGAGCTGCAGCGCCACCACCCACACAGCTGAGGGCTCGCCCGAGGGCGGGTGGTGGTGGCCAGACACGGAAGCGTGGTTCTGTCGGCAAGGACAGAAGCCGCCTGGCCACCACTGAGGCCCAGGTGTGAGCTCAGTCTTGCCCTGCTGAGGAGGAGGGGGGTGTGCAAAACTGGTCAAGCCCAGCTGCAGGCCACCTGCAATCCAGCCAGTGGGGGAAGGGCAGGAGCCCCGGAAGGGGCAGAGACTCGCCATTCAGCAAGGGCGCAGGAGTACAGCCTTGCCCCGCCCACAGAACCCAGGCTTGTGGCCTGACTTGGGAGCCAGCTCCTTCCACGAGGCTGGAGCCAAAAGCCCAGAATAGGCTGAGTCCCCCTACTGAGCCTGGCCACACAGTCCTGCCTGGCATGTGGAGCCAAGGCTTGCAGCCATCCCACGAGCGGGTTTCTCCTGCAAGGGCGCGGCGAAAGCCCAGAATCAGGTGGAGACCCAAAGCTGAGCAAAGATGCTCACTTTTGCCCTGAGGGCTGAGCATAACGCCACCCGTGGAGGCAGAGCAAAGGCCAAGTTCACCAAGGCTTGTATACCCAAGCACGTGATCACAGCCACTCCCATGTAAGAGAGGCAAAAATCACAGCAACAGCCCTATTGGGCAGGCACTGAAAATGCCCATACCTGAATGCCCTAGGCAGCAACAGCAGAGGGGGTTGTGGGACTGCAGACAGACCACACCTAGGGAACACAGAGGACACACCCAATGGACTCCAGTGGCCAAAACCTTCTTTTACACAGACAAAATGAGAAAGCATAGAAATGCAACACAAATGAATCAAGATAAATCCCCAGAAAAGGACCTAAATGAAACATATATAACCAAATTACCAGATGCAGAGTTTAAAATAATGATTGTTAGGATGCTCGAAGATATTAGAACAACAATAGATAGTCATTACAAACACTTAAATAAAGATATAGCAAATATAAAAAAGGACATTGAAATAATAAAAAAGTATCAGTCAGAAATGACAAATACAATATCAGAAATGAAGAACACAATGGAAAGAATTAAAACCAGGATGGATGAGGCTGAGAATCGAGTCAGCGAGGTAGAGGACAAGATAAATAAAGGCACAGAAACAGCCGAAAAAAGAAAAGAGACTCAAAAAGTCTGAGGAAATTCTAAGAGTGCTCTGTGACAACATGAAGAGAAATAACATCCAGATCATAGGGATTCCTGAAGAAGAAGAGAAAGAACAAGGGATAGAGACATTGTTCAAATATATCATATCTGAAAACTTCCTGCCCTTAAGGCAGGAAAACATCTCACAAGTTCAAGAAGCACAGAGAACTCCATTAAAGAGAAACCCAAAGAAATCTATACCAAGACACATCATAATTAAAATACCAAAGCTAAGTGATAAAGAGAAAATATTAAAAGCTGCTAGAGAAAAAAAGACTATTACCTACAAAGGAGCCCCCATAAGGATGACTTCCAACTTCTCAACAGAAACACTTGAGGCCAGAAGGGAATGTCAAGAAATATTCAAAGTAATGCAAAACAAGAGCCTATAACCAAGACTACTTTATCCAGCAAGGCTATCATTTGAAATTGAAGGAGAAATAAAAAGCTTTCCAGATTAAAAAAAAAAACTCAAGGTATTCACTACAACCAAACCAAGGCTGCAAGAAATACTAAGGGGCCTATTGTAAACATATCAAAGGAGAAAAAGAATATAGCAAAAGAGGAATACAGTTTTAAAGAATAAAATGGCAATAAACAATTACACATCAATAATAACCTTAAATGTAAATGGTTTAAATGATCCGATCAAAAGACACAGGGTAGCTGCATGGATAAGAAAACAGGACCCATACATATGCTGTCTACAAGAGACACACCTTAAAAATAAAGATGCACATAGACTGAAGATAAAAGGATGCAAAAATTTTTTCATGCAAATAGAAATAAAAAAAAAAACTGGGGTAGCAATACTTATATCAGACAAAATGGACTTTAAAACAAAGACTATAGTTACAGATAAAGAAGGTCACTACATAATGATAAAGGAAGCCATCCAACATGAAGATATAACCGTTATAAATATCTACGCACCTAGTATAGGAGTACCTAAATATATAAAGGAGACTTTGATGGATTAAAAAGGGCGAGATCAATAGCAATATTATAATAGTAGGGGACTTCAATACCCACTAATATCACTAGATAGATCCTCAAAAAAGAAAATTAACAAAGAAACAGCAGACTTATTGGACATACTACATCAACTTGATTTAATAGATATATTCAGAACCTTTCACCCTAAAGCAGCAGAATATACATTCTTTTCAAGTGCTCATGGTATATTCTCTAGTATAGACCACATGTTAGGGCACAAAAGTGGTTTTAACAAATTTAAAAAGATTGAAGTCATATCGAGCACTTTCTCTGATCACAATGGCATGAAACTAGAAATCAATCACAACAGAAAAATTGAAAAATACTCAAACATTTGGAAACTAAATAGCATGTTATTAAATAACAAATGGGTTAACAATGAGATCAAAGAAGAAATTTAAAAATTTCTAGAAATGACCGATAATGAACATACATCAACTCAAAATTTATGGGAGACAGCAAAAGCAGTCCTGAGAGGGAAGTTTATAGCATTACATACCTTAAGGCATACCTTAAGAAGCTAGAAAAAGCTCAAATAAACAACTTGACCCTGCATCTAAAAGAACTAGAAAGAAAACAGCAAGTAAAGCCCAGAGGAAGTAGAAGGAAGAAAATAATAACTATCAGAGCAGAAATAAATGACAAAGAGGCTAAAGAAAGAATATAGAGTATCAATTAAACCAGGAGCTGGTTCTTTGAAAAGGTAAACAAGATCGATGAACCTTTAAGCAGACTCACCAAGAAACAAAGAGAGAGGACTCAAATAAATAAAATTAGAAATGAGAGTAGAGAAATAACAACTGACACAACAAAAATACAAAATATTGTAAGAAAATACTATGAAGAACTGTACGCCAAAAAACTAGACAACCTAGATGAAATGGACAAATTCTTTGAAAAATATAATCTTCCAAAAATTAATCTGGAAGAATCAGAAAACCGAAACAGACCAATTACAACAGAGGAGATTGAAACAGTTATCAAAAAACTCCCAAAAAAGAGAAGTCCTGGGCCTAATGGCTTCACAAGCAAATTCTAACAAATATTCAAAGAAGAACTAACTTCTATCCTACTTAAGCTATTTCAAAAATTTCAAGAGGAAGACTTCCGAGCTCCTTTTATGAGGTGAGTATAATTTCGATTCCAAAACCAGGCAAAGACAACACAAAGAAAGAAAACTATAGGCCAATATCCCTGATGAATTTAGATGCAAAAATCCTCAACAAAATATTAGCAAACCGGATCCAGAAATATATGAAAAATGTCATACACCATGATCAAGTGAGATTTATTCTTGGGAGGTAAGGCTGGTACAATATTCACAAATCAATCAATGTGATTCATCACATAAACAAAGGGAAGGAGAAAAACCACATAATAATTTCAATAGATGCAGAAAAAACATTTGATAAAATCCAGCACCCATTCATGATCAAAACTCTTAGCAAAGTGGGAATACAGGGAACATACCTCAACATGATAAAGGCCATTTATGACAAACTCACAGCCGACATCATACTCAATAGGTAAAAATTAAAAGCAATCCCCTTAAGATCAGGAACAAGGCAGGGGTGATCCCTTCCACCACTCTTTTTCTGACCTGGGCCGGTTCACACCTCCTTAGGCAACCTGGTGGTCCCCCGCTCCCGGGAGGTCACCATATTGATGCCGAACTTAGTGCGGACACCCGATCAGCATAGCGCACTACAGCCCAGAACTCCTGGGCTCAAGCGATCCTCCTGCCTCAGCCACCCGAGTAGCTGGGACTACAGGCACGCGCCACCACGCCCGGCAACCACCACTCTTTTTCAACATAGTTCTGGAAGTCCTAGTCACAGCAGTCAGACAAGAAAAAGAAATAAAAGGCATCCAAATTTGAAAAGAAGAAGTAAAACTATCATTATTTGCAGATGATATAACATTGTATATACAAAACCCTAAAGTCTCAGTCAAAAAACTACTGGACCTGATAAATGAATTCAGCAAGGTGGCAGGATACAAAATTAATACTCAGAAATCAGAGGCATTTTTATACACTAATAATGAACTGTCAGAAAGAGAAATTAAGGAAGCAATCCCCTTCACCATTGCAACCAAAAAAAATAAAGTACCTAGGAATAAATTTAACCAGAGAGATTAAAGACTTGTACTTGGAAAATGATAAAACATTGATAAAAGAAATCAGGGAAGATACAAACAAGTGGAAGCATATACCGTGCTCATGGTTAGGAAGAATAAATATCATTAAAATGTCTATATTACCCAAAGTAATTTATAAAATCAATGCAATAGTGATTAAAATACCAATGACTTACTTCAAAGATATAGAACACATATTCCAAAAATTTATATGAAACCAAAAGAGAACACGAATATCCTCAGCATTCTTGAAAAGGAAGAATAAAGTGGGAGGTATCACACTTCCAGATATCAAGTTATACTACCAGGCCATTGTACTCAAAACAGCCTGGTACTGGCATAAGAACAGGCATATAGATCAATAGAACAGAACAGAGAACCCAGAAATAAATCCATAGCTCTATAGACAATTGATATTTGACAAAGGAAGTAAGAGCATACAATGGAGTAAAGACTCTTTAATAAATGATGTTGGGAAAATTGCACAGCTACCTGCAAAAAAATGAAACTAGAAGACCAACTTACACCATTCACAAAAATAAACTCAAAATGGATAAAAGACTTAAATGTAAGCCATGAAACCATAAGTATCTTAGAAGAAAACATAGGCAGTAAGCTCTCTGACATCTCTCACAGCAATATATTTGCCGATTTATCTCCACGGGCAAGTGAAATAAAAGACAGGATTAACAAATGGGACTATATCAAACTAAAAAGCTTCTGCACAGCTAAAGACAATAAGAACAATAAGAAGACAAACTACACAATGGGAGAATATATTTGACAATACGTCTGATAAGGGGTTAATAACAAAAATTTATAAAGAACTTGTAAATCTCAATACCAGGAAGACAAACAATCCAATAAAAAAATATGCAAATGAAATGAATAGACACTTCTCCAAAGAGGACATACAGATGGCCAATAGCCAGATGAAAAAATGCTCAACATCACTAATCATTAGAGAAATGCAAATTAAAACCACAATGAGATATCACCTCACACCAGTCAGAATGGCGCTCATCAACAAAACAACACAGAATAAGTGCTGGCGACTATGTGGAGAAAAGGGAACCCTCCTGCACTGCTGGTGGGAATGCAGACTGCTGCAGCCACTGTGGGAAACAGTATGGAGATTTCTCAAGAAATTAAAAATCGACTGCCTTTTGACCCAGCTATACCACTTTTAGGAATATATCCCAAGAAAACCATAGCGCTGTTTGAAAAGAAGAAAGGCACCCCCATGTTTATGGCAGCATTGTTCACAATAGCAAAGAACTGAAAACAGCCCAAGTGTCCATCAGTGGACGAGTGGATTAAAAAGCTTTGGTACATATATACTATGGAATACTACTCAGCCATAAGAAATGATGACACTGGATCATTTACAACATGGATGGACCTTGATAACATTATACTGAACAAAATAAGTAAATCAGAAAAAACTAAGAACTGTATGATTCCATACAGAGGTGGGACATAAAAATGAGACTCAGAGACATGGACAAGAGTGTGGGGGTTACAGGGTGGGGAGGAGAGGGAGGGGGTTGGGGAGGGGAGGGGCACAAAGAAAATCAGTTAGAAGGAGACGGAAGACAATTGGACTTTGGGTGATGGGAATGCAGCTTAATCAAATGTCAAAATAATGTAGAGATGTTTTCTCTGTACATATGTACCCTGATTTATCAATGTCACCCCATTAAAATTAATTTTAAAAAAAGAAAAGAAATCAAGGAAGATACAAACAAATGGAAGCATATACCGTGTTCATGGTTAGAATAAACATTAAAATGTCCATACTGTATACAGTATTACCAAAAGCAATCTATAAATTCAATGCAATTCCTATTAAAATACCAATGACATACTTCAAAGATATAGAACAAATATTTCAAAAATTTAAATGGAACCAAAAAAGAACATGAATAGCCTCAGCAATCTTGAAAATAAAGAATAAACTTGGAAGTATCACACTTCCTGATATCAAGTTGTACTACAAGGCCATGGAACTCAAAACAGCATGGTACTGGCATAAGAACAGGCATATAGATCAATGGAACAGAACTGAGAACCCAGAAATAAACCCACACCTTTATGGTCAGTTGATATTTGACAAAGGAAGTAAGAGCATACAATGGAGTAAAGACAAGCACTTTAATAAATGATGTTGGGAAAATTGGATGAGTATATGCAAAAAAACATGAAAGTAGACCAGCTGTCAGCAAACTCATTAGTCAATAGAGCCAAATATCAACAGTACAACGATTGAAATTTCTTTTGAGAGACAAATTTTTTAAACTATATGGGTAGTTACATTGTTATTAACATAATTGGGGTACTCCCAAGCTGGTCTTTGCTAATCATTAGGTATTTTGTGGGAGAGCCACACTCAAGGGGCCAAAGAGCCGCATGTGGCTCGCGAGCTGCGATTTGCCAACTACTGATCTAGACTACCAACTTACATCATTCACAAAAATAAACTCAAAATGGATAAAAGACTTAAATGTAAGTTGTGAAACCATAAACATCCTGGAAGAAAACATAGGCAGTAACCTGTTCGATATCTCTCAGAGAAGTATTTTTTCTGTTTTTTCTCCACGGGCAATTGAAATAAAGGACAGGGTGAACAAGTGGGACTATGTCAAACTAAAAAGCTTTTGCACAGCAAAAGCTACTGTGAACAAAATAAAAAGACAACCCACACAATGGATGAACATATTCGCCAATACTTCTGATTAGGGGTTAATAACAAAAATTTATAAAGAACTTCTAAAACTCAAAACCAGGAAGGTAAACAATCCAATTAAAAAATGGGCAAAAGAACTAAATAGACACTTCTCCAAAGAGGACATACAGATGGCCAATAGCCAGATGAAAAAATGTTCAACGTCACTAAACATCAGAGAAATGCAAGTTAGACCACAATGAGATAACACCTCACACCTGTCAGAATGGTGTTCATTAACAAAACAACACAGAATAAGTGCTGGCGAGGAAGTGGAGAAAAGGGAACCCTCCTGCACTGCTGGTGGGAATGCAGACTGGTGCAGCCACTGTGGAAAACAGTATGGAGATTTCTCAAGAAATTAAAAATCGAACTGCCTTTTGACCCAGCTATACCACTTTTAGGAATATATCCCAAGAACACCATAGCACTGTTTGAAAAGAAGAAATGCACCCCCATGTTTATGGCAGCATTATACACAATAGCCAAGATCTGGAAATATCCCAAGTGTTCATCAGTGGACGAGTGGATTATATAGCAGTGGTACGTATACAGAATGGAATGCTACGTGGCTATGAAAAAGAAGGAAATCTTACCTTTTGTGACAGCATGGATGGACCTGGAAATTATTATGCTAAGTGAAGTAAGGCAGATAGAGAAAGACAAATATCATATAATCTCATTTATATGTGAAATCTAATGAACAAAGTGAACTGAGGAATAGTATAGACAGGCGAGGTCACAGGACCAGAGGGATAGCAGTCAGAGAGAAGGGGGATGAGGGGATGGAATCAGAGAAGGCAAAGGGATTAGTGAAACTATATACAGTATATAACACAGAGATATAGATAACAGGACAGCAAATCCTAGAGGCAAGGGGGGAGAGGAGTTAGGGGGAGAGGGACAAAGAGGGCATAAACAGGGACACAGGGGTGGGGGTGAGGAGTTGTATTCAGTGGAACACTTGAATCCATGTAAACACAATAAATTAAAAATTAATAAAAAATAAAAATAAAAAAGGGAATGAGTTCAACCAATTAATTAAATGGAAACAACAACAAACAAAGAAACAATCCAATAAAGAAATGAAAAGAGGACATGAACTGACACTTCTCCCAGGAAGAAATACAAATGGCCAACAGGTATATGAAAAGATGCTCATCTTCACTAGCTCTTAGAGAAATGCAAATCAAAACTGCAATGAGATACCACCTCACACCTGTTAGATTAGCTATTATCAATAAGACAGGTAATAACAAGTGTTGGAGAGGCTGTAGAGACAAAGGAACCCTCATCCACTGTTGGTGGGAATGCAAAGTAGTACAACCATTATGGAAGAAAGTATGGTGGTTTCTCAAAAAATTGAAAATAGAGCTACCATATGATCCAGCAATCCCTCTACTGGGTATATACCCACATAACTCAAAAACACTGGTATGTAAAGATACATGTAGCCCCATGTTCATTGCAGCATTGTTCACAGTGGCCAAGACATGGAAACAACCAAAAAGCCCTTCAATAGAAGACTGGATAAAGAAGATGTGGCACATATACACTATGGAATACTACTCAGCCATAAGAAATGATGACCTCGGATCATTTACAACAAAATGGGTGGATCTTGATAACATTATACGAAGTGAAATAAGTAAATCAGAAAAAACTAAGAACTGCATGATTCCATACTTAGATGGAACATAAAAACGAGACTAAGAGACATGGACAAGAGTGTGGTGGTTATGAGGGGGGGAGGGAAGGAGGGAGAGGGGAAGGGGCACAAAGAAAACTAGATAGAGGGTGATGGAGGACAATCTGACTTTGGGTGATGGGTATGGAGCATAATTGAATGACAAGATAACCTGTAGATGTTTTCTTTGAACGTATGTACCCTGATTTATTCATGTCACCCCATTAAAATTAATTTTAAAAAAAGGAAAGAAAAGGAATGAGTTCAACCAATTAATTAAATGGTTTGGTCCTAGGAAAATAATAGACCAACAAATGGAAGCAATGAACTAGAATGTTCAGAAACTGATAAAATATAATGAGAATTTATATATTTTAGGTCAGTAGGTAAAGATGGATTATTTAATAAATGATTTTGGAACAATAAGTAGCCTTTTGGAAAATAATAAAATTCTCATCTTATACCAAGAAAATTTTCAGATTTATCAAAGACTCAAATACAAATTATAAAGAAAATAGAAAAAACCATCTGAAAAAAAATTTATGATCTTATCCTGGTCAGATGGCTCGGTTAGAGCAATATCCAAAAAAAAGGTCGTGGGCCCTGGCCAGTTGGCTCAGTGGTAGAGCGTCGGCCTGGCATGCGGGGGACCCGGGTTCGATTCCCGGCCAGGGCACATAGGAGAAGCGCCCATTTGCTTCTCCACCCCACCCCCTCCTTCCTCTCTGTCTCTCTCTTCCCCTCCCGCAGCCAAGGCTCCATTGGAGCAAAGATGACCCGGGCGCTGGGGATGGCTCATTGGCCTCTGCCCCAGGCACTAGAGTGGCTCTGGTTGTGGCAGAGCGACGCCCCGGAGGGGCAGAGTGTCGCCCCCTGGTGGGCAGAGCTTTGCCCCTGGTGGGCGTGCCGGGTGGATCCCGGTCGGGCGCATGCGGGAGTCTGTCTGACTGTCTATCCCCGTTTCCAGCTTCAGAGAAATACAAAAAAAAAAAAAAAAGGTCGTGGGTTTTATCCCTTTCCTCTCTCTCTCTCTCTCTCTCTCTCTCTCTCTCTCCCTCTCTCTCTTTCTCTGTGTCCCTTCCTCTCTCTCTAAAATCAATAAATTAAAAAAATTTATGATCATGAAATGAGGAAATTTTTTCTAAGTGTGACTCCAAATTAAAAGGCCTTAAAAGAAAAGACTGATTTTGACTACAATTATTTTTTTAAATACATGGAAAAATCCACCAAAGTTTTTTGAAAAAGAACAAAACAAGAAAACAATTGCAACTTATTTATGGAAAAACTATTACTTCTCTTACAGGGTAAAATTTTCTCCAAATCAGAATTATAGAAATAATATGAAAAATGGATTCTTGGAAAATAATATGAAAAGATGCACAGACTTTCTCCCAAGAAGAGAAACATATACACAGATACACCGAAATATCAGTTTTCACCTCTAAGTTTGGCAAAGGTCAGAAAGTTTAACAATACATTCTTGGCAAGAACATAGAGAAGCAGATGTTTTTATATATTAGTTGTTGGTGTGTAATTGAGCTTAAAATCTGTGGAGAATAATTTAACAGGATTTATCAACAATTTCCAAGTTCGTGCATTTTCTTTTTTTTTTTTTTAAATATTTTATTCAATTTTCAGAGAGGAGAGAGAGAGAGAGAAAGGGAAAGAGGGGGAGAGAGAGAGAGAGAAGGAGGGAGGAGCAGGAAGCATTAACTCCCATATGTGCCTTGACCAGGCAAGCCCAGGGTTTCAAACCGGTGACCTCAGCATTTCCAGGTCGACGCTTTATCCACTGCGCCACCACAAGTCAGGCCGTGCATTTTCATTCAGCAGTTCCACTTATAGCAACTTGTCTTACAGGTGATTTCACACTACCAACATGCAATCCATTCCCAAACAAGTTATTCTCTGATTTCTCCTACAAATAGCTTTGCTTAATTTCTAAAAGTTTTGCCATCATTTCCATCTACTTTGTAGATTGGAGTTTTAGCTGTTTTCTGGTTTGTGCTCTTTTATTTTCTCATTCCCCTCGGTGCTTTCAGATGGTTTTTAGAAATAGAAAAGGAAGACTCCAACTATTTATGCCACCATCTTCAATCCAGAAGTCCTCCTGATGCCTTGAATTCTCTAATGCCTTAGCTTCTGAACTTTGAATCCCTAATGCACCTCCTTTTCCTATCTAACCTATCATTCTTATTTGCCTTCATTAGTTCTTCTGACACGCATCCCTTAAATGCTATTGCATTTTAGAATTCCACATCTTTCTTTCGATATACACTTCTGAAGCAAAATCATCCCCTCTTTCTACCTTAACTATTATCAATATGTTAATGCTCCCTAAATCTTCAGCATTGACCCCCATCTTTAGATTTTTACATCAAGTCACCTATGTGTTACCTAAACCCTTCAAACAATCAATATCTAAAACTAAATATTTCTCCCCCAAAATAATTCTTTTATATTTCCAAAATTCTCAAATTACCAAGGCAAAAACTATAGAAATCATCTTCAGTAATTCCCTCTTTTTCAATTTTCACTCACAGCCAATCATCAAATTGTACCGTTCTTACCTCCTAAACATTTCCCTAAATTGACTTTTTCACTGTAGCCTTGATACTGATGCTTAGTTCAAGCTTTTATCTTTTTTAACCTGGAATATTGCAACAGCTAAACAACTTCCCTTCCTGTGTCCAGCCTTGCCCCCAATCAGGCTATCAAAACTTTGGCAATCTATTGAAAATTCGGAACTGAGCCTGTCAACCTTCTGCTTAAAATCCATCAGTGGATCCCCATTGCCTTGAGGTTAAAGCAGTGGTAGTCAACCTGGTCCCTACCGCCCACTAGTGGGCACTCCAGCTTTCATGGTGAGTGGTAGCAGAGCAACCAAAGTATAAATAAAAAGATAGATTTAACTATAGTAAGTTGTTTTATAAAGATTTATTCTGCCAAACTTAGTTAAAATCTGACATAAAGTACTTGGTAAGTAATTATTATTATATGCTTTAACTTGCTGTAACTCTGCTTTATAAATTTTATAAAGTAAAGTTACTTCCCTACTTTATAAATCACCAATACTATGGAACTGGTGGGCGGTTAGAAAATTTTACTACTAACAGAGATACAAAAGTGGGCAGTAGGTATAAAAAGGTTGACTACCGCTGGGTTAAAGCCTAGAGACTATTTGGCATGACATAAGGCTTTCATAACCCATTGCCCCCACCTCATTTTTTATTATTCCATACCTGGTACATTGTGTTCTGGTAGTGCAGAATTGTGCTAAGTGTTTTTCCCAAATTATCTTATTTAATCACCCCAACCACTCTTTGAGGTAGGAACTATTACTTTCCCATTTAATAGATGATGAACTTGAGGCTTAAGAGATAAGTAACTTTCCCAGAATTAGGCATTTTGGTTCTAAAATTCAATCCAATCTTTAATTCTCAAGGATATTAATTGAAACTCCCAATTTATAAATCTAGTCATCCCACTAGATTTAGAACAGGGATTGTGTTTTATTCATCTTTATAACACTAGCACTAGCATTGGCTGAATGTTCTAAGAACCTGTTTAATGTTTGCTGATCTAAATCCAATCTACAGTGAGCTATATTTGGAATTTTAGAGCAGAACTATAGTACATAGAATTTATGTATATAGGTATATTTTTGGTATATTTATATATATCCTGAATGTGACCTGAGTGTCTTTGGATCATTTTTGCCCTGTCCCTGAATCTTTCTTTAAGCCAATTACAATACATCTTTGCTATTCCAAAAAATAAAAGTCCAATTCTGGTAACATTTTATGTAGAGAGATTTTTAAGAAATGGAAAGCAAAACTTCTTCCATATTCTCTTTGAAAACCTTGGAAATTTTCTCAGACTTCTTTCCATAGCAGCTGCTTTCTGTCTTTTTCTCCCTTTGTATCAGTTTCAGTCATCTCTCCCTCAGAGTCTTGTCCTAACTATTAAATCTACAGTGGAAAGAAAATTAGCTCTTTAGGCTTCTTCAGTTTCCATCCTCATTGTGGAAGATTGCATTTTCCAATGATTGCCACACAGGTTGATGCTCTACCACTGAGCCAACCAGCCAGGGCCAATGTTGTGTAATTTCTTAGTTGACAAATACTACTTAATTGGTTCTCTAATTATTGAATATGAAGATCTATAATAATTCTAGGTGGCTCTCATTTGAGAGTTGTTTTCTGACACAGGACTTCAAATCTCAGTTTTCTTAGTTGAAAACAAGAACCTCATCAAAAGGTTTTGAATCATTCAATGTAACAAATGTTTGAGTATCCACTTATGTGTAAGTCCCTGGTCTAGGTGCTTTGAGAGATGCAAAAATAAATAAATTGAGGCTCACTTTTTTCAGGGATTTATAGTCTAGGGATGACAGAAATGAATAATAAGTATAAGTACTCCATGTGGAATAATATACTATGTGCCATAGAAAGTATACAAATGAAGAACTTCAGAGGATTAGTGGAGACAGAAATGATACCTGATTAGGGCAATGGAGGATGAAGAGGAGCAAGAGTTTAATGCTGTCTTTAAGATGATCAGAAACAATGAGTAGAATTTGGCTACAGAGAAGTCTAAGAGCAGAAGAGAAAAGGAGTGGTGAGGATATTTCAGACAGTGTTTCTTTTTCATCCTCAGTGCATACAAGATTACTAGAAGAATATTTAATTCTCAACACTACCATCCGACACACAAAAGCCAAGGATGAGAATCATTTTTCTATGCAGAGAGAATAGCATGTGCTTTTGCATAGCAAGAAGGTATGAGATAAAAATATATTTTGGGAAACTGAAGGATTCATTTTGGATTAAATGGGTTGAACATGTAAGAAAGTACTGAAATATAAATTTAAAGAGTTGAATTGGGGTCATATCATCCAGCAAACTTGCCTTACCTTGGTATTTGCACTTTAAACATTTATATTTGATCTACTTCTTGTCTTCATTTACTGTGGTTTGGAAATACAAATGTCTCTTAGTTGCATCAAAGGTAAATATTTGGTTTTATTATTTTTCTTCTCTTTATTGTTTTGAGGTGATTTTTCAGAAGGAGAAGCCAGAAAAAATCTTTTCCATGTTGGAAAGGGACTACTCTTTTATCAATTTTTACCACTTATTTAATTTTCCAACATTAAGTCCTTACCTTGCCTGATGGAGAAATTTTATTTAGTTTTTTTTTTTTCAGGTAATTTCAAGTCAAATTTAGAGACGTAACAGTCAATTTCCTAATTAGTTCCATCAACTGCTGCCACAGCAGTTATTGGGAATCTGAAAGTATAATTTCTGGGTCACTGGAAGAACCATCCATGGTAGAAGGAAGGTAAGATGTTTCTGTTTCCCCATTTGAAAATTACCTCAAAGAAACAAAGAGAACAAGAAACAGCAACACAAAGTACATTTTCGCCTATACCTGGAGAAACAAAGAGAAGCAAGGTGTCTTAGCTCTCAGACCCTAGAAACACTCAAGAATTGGAGGCAGTGATATAGAAATGGGCTGGGAACATGGGGATTGCGTGTTAGACTGTACAGTTAGTAATTAGATCCCCAAGTCCTCTTCTTCAAAAAAACCGAGTTTCTCCAGGCCCTACAGGGAAATGTGTTTGTTTTGGCCAAACTAAAATATCCATCAAAAGGAGAATAAATAAATAAAACATGGCATCTTTAAGTGATAGAACACCATATAGCAAATAAAAACATTTCATTAGTTATATATCTATATCTATCTATCTATATATTTTCAACTTTAGTATATCACAAAAACAATACTGATTAATACAAGCAAATTCAAAATGACTTATGCAGGGTGAATTCATTTAAGTAAAGTTTCATACATAAAACAATACTAAATATTTTTTCTGAATATATTTTCATATGTGTAAAACCATAAAATTTGAATGGTAGAACCTACATTAAATTTGTGGGGAATGGGGAAGGAAATGGTACTAGGACTGGGGGGCAAAGGCTTAACCTTATCCTCAATGTTTAAGTCACTATATTATAAAAGATTAAGCACAATGTTTACTATTGATGATTCTTTGTGGTCATTTCACAGGTGTATGTTTTATTACCTTGTGTAATTTTTTATATTTTAAAATATTTAAAATTTTTAAATTTAATTTTTCCACAGACACTTCATCTGTTACTACAAATTCACAAATAGTCTTCTTAGTCTAAGAAAATAAGCTACTTTTTTTTTTTTAATAATTTTATTTTTTTAATGGGGTGACATCAATAAATCAGGATACATATATTCAAAGATAACAAGTCCAGGTTATCTTGTCGTTCAATTATGTTGCATACCCACCACCCAAAGTCAGATTGTCCTCTGTCACCTTCTATCTTGTTTTCTTTGTGCCCCTCCCCACCCCCTATCCCTCTCCCATTCCCCCCTCCCCCCCGTAACCACCACACTCTTCTCAATGTCTCTTAGTTTCACTATTATGTCCCACCTACGTATGGAATAATACAGTTCCTGGTTTTTTCTGATTTACTTATTTCGCTTCGTATCATGTTATCAAGATCCCACCATTTTGCTGTAAATGTTCCGATGTCATCATTTCTTATGGCTGAGTAGTATTCCATAATGTATATGTGCCACATCTTCTTTATCCAGTCATCTATTGATGGGCTTTTTGGTTGTTTCCATGTCCTGGCCACTGTGAACAATGCTGCAATAAACATGGGGCTGCATGTGTCTTTACGTATCAATGTTTCTGAGTTTTTGGGATATATACCCAGTAGAGGGATTGCTGGGTCATAAGGTAGTTCTATTTTCAGTTTTTTGAGGAACCACCATACTTTCTTCCATAATGGTTGTACTACTTTACATTCCCACCAACAGTGTATGAGGGTTCCTTTTTCACCACAGCCTCACCAACATTTGCTATTACCTGACTTGCTAATAACAGCTAATCGAACAGGTGTGAGGTGGTATCTCATTGCCGTTTTGATTTGCATTTCTCTAATAGCTAAAGAAGATGAGCATCTTTTCATATATCTGTTAGCCATTTGTATTTCTTCATGGGAGAAGTGTCTATTCATATCCTCTTCCCATTTTTTTATTGGATTGTTTGTTTGTTGTTGAGTTTTATGAGTTCTTTGTATAGAAAATAAGCTACTTTTTTTGGAGTAACATTCACATAAATTGAACATACCCTATGTAAACATAATCTATAAGTAATAGGAACTAACCAATTTGTAAAACTCTCATCAAAACTTTTTGTTTAAAAATAAGCAACTTTCTTCTCAAAAGCCATTTTCATTTAAAACTCCTTTTAAATGAGTCACTGACCTGAAAAGTAGATAACAAATGTGTGTTTTATATAAAATTGTTTTGCAAAACTATAGACTACATTAAGGTTTTAAGTAGGTTAATATGATTTTAAATACTAAGATATTAAGAAAATAACCCCTCCAAAGTTATGAAAAATTTTCATAACAAGAAAGATTATCAGAATATTAGTTTTCTTTATATATTTTCATGTAGAGACTACATTTGAATGTCAAGCTGCTCCACTTAGTGAGATCACTGATAAAGGACGCATGGCAAGAATATGCTTTTGTACTCGTGATGCTGCACCTGCAATGTAGCACTAGCAAACCTGGCTTTAGAACTGCATGCCTTCGCCAGATAGCTCAGTTGGTTAGAACATTGTCTGGAAGAGCAGAGGTTACTGGTTGGACCCCCTGTCAGGGCATATACAGGAACAGAGTGATGTTTCTGTCTCTCTCTCTCTCTCTCTCTCCCTGTTCCTCTCTCTCTAAAATCAATAAAATAAACATTAAAAAATGTTTTAAAAATAGCTGCATTATTCCATAATTATAAATGCATATCATATACCTTTAGGATGGAATGAAGCCCTTAGCCATTTTAGCTTATCAAGTAAGTGAAGTAATTTCAAAAAACATTATTCAGTTGATTAAGCTAAGCAACAATATAGACCCATGATTATTTGTAAAGTCTACCATTTATGAACTGATTATCTGTTTTATTGTGTGGTTAAATGCCAGGGACTTGAACCAGCAGAAATTATACTGTGTAAATCCAAAAATCTGAGATGATGGCTCAGCAACAATCTTATCTTAATCATTACAGCTATTATTTAGTATTCATTGCACATTGGCAGCTTTCTGCTCATTTTATAAAATATCCCTGTATTTTCAAAGGAACAGATATTGGTTATTTTTAAATCCTTCTTTCTGTTTCTATTTTCTCATTTACTGATTTCTGTGGTTTATCCTATTGTATTATTTTAATATCTGACATGAAATTTTAGCTCATTTATTTTCATTTTTTATGATATGAATTTGAGAAATTGTGTGTTGCCCTTGGTTCTATTTTTGCACCAAACTATTTTGTTTTGTTTTGTTTTGTTTTGTTTTTTGAAGTGAGAAGCAGGGAAGCAGAGAGACAGACTCCCACATGCTCTGGACTGGGATTCACCCAGCAATCTCACTAGGGGGTGATGCTCTGCCCATCTGTGCCATTGCTCCGTTGCAACTGGAGTCATTCTAGCACCTGAGGTGGAGGCCATGGAGCTATCCTCAGCGCCCAGGCCAACTTTGCTCCAGTGGAGCCCTGGTTGTGGGAGGGGAAGAGAGAGAGAGAGAAAGGAGAGGGGGAGAAGTGGAGAAGCAGATGGGTGCTTCTCCTGTGTGCCCTGGCCAGGAATCAAACCCAGGACTTCCACACTCCGGGCCAACAAGGCAGGGCCTATTTTTGTTTTTACTCCTTTATAACTATTATATCATTTGCAACTATGATTTATTTCAACCATGGACTATTTAATTTAATTTTCAAACACAGAGTATTTGGGGGCTTTCTTTTCTTACACATTTCTGATTTTGTTCAGAAAAGGAGATTTTTATGACATGTCACTTTTGGTATTTAAAAATTATTTTATGGCTTTGTACTATTTGATTTTTGGAAATGTTTTATTCTTGTTTGAAATAATCTGTATGCTTTAATTGGGCAGAAGTGTCTACTGTATTTCCCCATGTATAAGACATTCCTATGTATAAGACACATCATAAAATTCATACAACTCCTCATCACTGTCAAAACTTTCATCCATTAGCTTGTCCTCATTTGTGTCTGATGACGAATCACTGTCTTCAACAATGAGCACAAAAACAAGTGTAAAAAAGCAGGAAATGCAAGTAAAAAAAAAAAATCTAGGCCCTGGCCAATTGGCATAGCGGTAGAGCATCGGCCTGGCGTGTGGGGGACCTGGGTTCGATTCCCGGCCAGGGCACATAGGAGAAGCGCCCATTTGCTTCTCCACCCCTCCTCCTTCCTCTCTGTCTCTCTTTTCCCCTCCTGCAGCCAAGGCTCCATTGGAGCAAAGATGGCCCGGGCGCTGGGGATGGCTCCTTGGCCTCTGCCCCAGGCGCTAGAGTGGCTCTGGTCACGGCAGAGCGACACCCAAGAGGGGCAGAGCATCGCCCCCTGGTGGGCAGAGCTTTGCCCCTGGTGGGCGTGCCGGGTGGATCCCGGTCGGGCGCATGGCGGAGTCTGTCTGACTGTTTCTCCCCATTTCCAGCTTCAGAAAAAAAAAATACAAAAAAAAAATATATATATATATATATACAACCACTGTATAAAGCACACCTAGTTTTTAGACCCCAAATTTTTTTAACAAAAGTTCATCTTATACATGGGGAAATACCGTATATATAATCATTGGATCAAGCTTGTTGATTATGCTGTCCTAATATTCTGTATCTTTATTGATTTTTGCTTGATCTATCAGCTTTTACAAGAGTTATGCAATTTCTATTTATGATTCTTTAGCTTTTTTGCTTTACTGTATATATTTTGAGTTCATGCATTTAGATACAAAGAAGTTACTATTTAATATTAAAAAACAGTTTATAAGGAAACCGTAACATCTGGAATAAGGTTTTTGTTTTAGGTTTGTTTGTTTGTTTGTTTGTTTTATCTCAACATCCACCTTGGTTGGCATTTTATTGACACTAGATGCTAAGAAAACTCAAAATAGATTTATATTAACCAGCAAACAACTTTCTTTGGTATTTTCATGGCATGTTATTTTAATCCTTTTATGTTCAACAATTTTTTATGTGTTTATGTTTTTGTACCTCTTAAAAAGAGCTTAAGGCTTTTTTTGGTTTTTTACTTATGTATAAGAACCTCTGGTTTTTAAGGCATCAAATTCATCTACTTATTTATTATGAATATATTTTGCTTTATTTCTAATACCATATATCATATATGCTATGCTGCCTATATGCATTTCTTCTTATTTTCCCCCCTGTTCACTACTGTTGTTATCTTTGTTCTCCTTGGCTGCCTTCTATTAAATTGTCTTAATTTACAATATTATTTTTTTCTTTTCTAATCTTTTTAAAGTTTTTTATTTTCTTTTTCTTTGCTTAATAGTTGCCCTTAAATTTTTAACATACCTATCTTAATAATTTCTAAAGCTCATTGAAACTTCTATGCTTCTGCCATTTATTGTACTTGTTAAAATTATTCCCTTCCACTTCTTTTTAAAATTTTTTAATTTAGGTAAAATAAACAAAACAAAGTTTACTATATTAATCATTTTAATTGTACAGCTCAGTAGTCTTAATTGCATTGACACTGTTATATACTTAATATCCAGAATTCTTTTCATCTTATAAAAATGAAATCTATACCCATTAAACAACTCCCTGCCTCCCCCTTTGCCCAGCCCCTTATGTCAGTGCACATCCTGTTCCTGAGGCCAATTGTCTAATAAGCCCACCTGCCCTGTGAGGGATGGTTCAGGCCTGGAGATCCCCAAGGTAAAGAAGGCACGAGGAGCCAGAGGGAGATGAGAAATGCTGCAATGCTTTATTCCTTCATTCCTTAGTCCTCACTCCTGCAGTCTTGCAGTCTTTTAGGCCTAACCTAGCAATGCCAGAGGAGTAGATATAGTACTTAAGGACAATAGTGTTA
Organism: Saccopteryx leptura; assembly: GCF_036850995.1. Taxonomy (NCBI): domain Eukaryota; kingdom Metazoa; phylum Chordata; class Mammalia; order Chiroptera; family Emballonuridae; genus Saccopteryx; species Saccopteryx leptura. The sequence continues at coordinate 172,819,685 of NC_089504.1, read as the reverse complement.
GGAATAATAGTGGTACGAGGTCAATATTACATCAGTGAGGTAATATTGTTAGTTGCTGAGTCAGGCAGCCCTAAAAGGCGTAGGAGCTAGGACTGCTGCCCAGAAAAGCATGGGAGCTGGACAGCCTCTGCAGTCTATGTTGTTAACCAGAGTCCACGTCCTGGGTCTTTCTGTCAGGCCCGCACACCTTGCAACCACCATTATAATCTCTCTGTCAATGAATTTGACCATTTTCTGTACCTCATCAAACTGGAATCCTATAGTACTTGTCTTTTTTGTGACTGGCTTATTTCATATAGCAAAATGCCCTCAAAGGTTAGTCATACAAGTTTTTTAAAATGTATTTTTCAACTATAGTTGACATATAATATTATATTAATTTCAGATGTATGATATAATGATGGGACATTTATATACCTTATGAAGTGATCACTCCAATAAGTCTAGTACCCATCTGACACCAAACATAGATATTACAATATTATTGATTATATTCCCTATACTGTACTTTACATCCCATGACTACTTTAATAACTGGCAAACACCAGCTGCACCCGTATGTTTATTGCAGCATTATTTATAACAACCAAAATATGGAAGCAACCTAAAATGTTCATTGATAAACAAATGGATAAAAGTATAGTACATATGTACAATAAAATATTACTCCATAAAAAAGAATGAAAACTTACCATTTGTGACAACATGGATAGACCTAGAGAGCATTATGTTAAGTGAAATATGTAAAAAACAAAAAGACAATTACCATATGATTTTACTTATATGTAGAATCTGAAAAACAAAATAAATGTACAAACAAAACAAAAATGAACTCATGCCTGACCTGTGGTGGCGCAGTGGATAAAGCATCGACCTGGAAATGCTGAGGTAGCCGGTTCGAAACCCTGGGCTTGCCTGGTCAAGGCCCATATGGGAGTTGATGCTTCCAGCTCCTCCCCCCGTCTCTCTCTCCTCTCTCTCTGTCTCTCTCTCCCCCTCTCTCTCTCTTCTCTAAAAATGAATAAATGAAATTTTAAAAAAATGAACTCATAATACAGAGAAAAAATTGATGGTCACCAGATGGCTGGGGATTTTGGGGAATGACTGAAAAAGGTAGAAGAGATTAAGACATACAACCTCTCTTAACAACATCACTCCTTCAAAATCAGTCTATTTGCCTGACCAGGTGGTGGAGCAGTGGATAGAGCATCAGACTGGATGTGGAGGACCCAGGTTCGAGACCCCGAGGTTGCCATCTTGAGCATGGGCTCATCTGGTTTGAGCAAGGCTCACCAGCTTTAGCCAAAGGTCACTGGCTCAAGCAAGAGGTCACTCGGTCAGCTGTAGTCCCCCCCCCCCATCAAGGCACATATGAGAAATCAATCAATGAACAAGTAAGGAGCCGCAACAAAGAATTGATGTTTCTCATCTCTCTCCCTTCCTGTCTGTCTGTCCCTATCTGTCCCTCTTTCTGACTCTCTCTGTCTCTGCCAGAAAAAAAAAATTGGTCTAACTCAATGGTCATATTTATTTATTTCCTTGTTTACAATTGCCTGTTATGATTCACTAACTTCTAAGTCCAATTTTCATCTTCCTAGAGTACATTGTGTGAGAGCCTGTGAGAAGGTCAGTGTGTTATAAACTCAATCTCTTCCTTAAAACCTCTTTGTGTCCCTTCATCCCGAACAATTTAACTGAATACAGAATTTTAAGTTAATGGTAATTTTCTGCTTGGCACTTTAAAGATGTTCTTCCAATATCTTCTTGCATATACTATAACTGATGATGTTATTTTTAAAGAAGAAACTGTCTTTTTTATTTAAGACTTTTCTGATATCCATAACTCTTAAACAATTTTTTATTTTTCAATTAGTTGACACACAATAATATATTATTTTTTGCTTCCTTATATTCAAAATCACTTATTTGATTCTCAACTTCCTCTTCTCTACTGTTCACTTCCTATAAATTTTTTTTCACTTCAATTAGTGTATACTTCATTTATGACTGGTTCTGTTTTATGGTTCCCATGTCCTTTTTATACTGTTGGAGTTCTCACTAAGTTCATTGAACTCACACCTTTTTTTTTTTTTTTTTAGCAAGAGAGAGACAGACAGGCAGGCAGGTAGAGAGAGAGAGAGATGAGAAACATCAACTCATAGTTGCAGCACTTTTTAGTTATTCATTGATTGCTTCCAATACATGCCTTGACTGAGGGGCTCAAGCCAAACCAGTGACACCTTGCTCAAGCCAGCTACATAGGGCTTCAAACCATCAACCATGGTGTCATGTCTACGATCCCACGCTCAAACCGGTGACCCTACGCTCAAGCTGGACGAGCTAGTGCTCAAGCCAGCAACCTAAAGGTTTTGAATCTGGGACCTCAGCATCCCAGGTCAATGCTCTATCCACTCTGCCACCACCAATCAGGCCATTGAGCATTCTTATATCCAGTGTTTAGAACTCTGCATCTAGTGCATTACTTGTCTCCATTTTAATTCTTTTTCTGGAGTTTTGTTTTGTTTTTTCATTTGGGACATGTTTCTTTGTCTCCTCATTAGCTGCCTTGCTGTATTTCTTTCTATGTATTCAGTAGAACTACTACATCTCCCCAGCTTGGTAAAGTGCTTTAATGTAGTAGGTGTCCTGTAGGGTCCAGCGGCACGGCTCCCCATTGAACCAAATGGGACTCCAGGTATGCATCCCCTCCTCATGTGGGCTATGTACACCCTCCTATTGTAGTTGAGCCTTGATTGCTGTTGTCACATCAATGGGAGGAACTTACTCCCACATCAATCGGTTTCAAAGACTGGCTGCGACCACCATGGAGGGTCAGCTGTTCAGGGGTCCACTCCATGGAGCAGGACTTCAGTCAAGCTCTGGTGCCCACTGAATCCAACCCTTGAGTGTGTTACTAGTGGAGGTAATCGGGTGATTCTTCAACATGGTCTGAAGCTAACCACTGTGTCCACTGGCTCTGGAGTCTTCTGGGAGGTGCAGGTCAAGATCAGCCATAGGTTGTTTTCTGCCCAGGACCTCTGGCATGAGCTACAGAGCAATCTTTCAGACGGCTGCTACTTGAGCTGGGTTTGAAGGCGCCCAGGAGAGTCTAAGCTGGGAGCAAGGCCAGCTGCCACTAGCATCAGGCCTGGGGTCACATGGCAAAAGGTACAGGACATTCCAAGGCCAGACACTTGTTTGAGAGATTTGCTAGTTTTTACAGCCAGAAGTTATGGGACTTTTCTTCCTAGCACCAGAACCCTGGGCTGTGGAGCCTGGCATGGGATTGGGACCCCTTGTTCTTCAGGGGGGCCCTCTGCAGCTGAGATAGCTCTCTCAATTTTTATCTGCCACACATGGATGTGGGACCAAGTCTCTGCCCCTACTACCAGTCTCAATGTGGCTTCTACTTTAGATCTTTAGTTGTAAGATTTCTGTTTAGCTAGATTTTAGTGGTTCTGAATGATGTTTTTTCTATAGTTTAGTTGTAATTTTGATGTAGTTGTGGGAAGATGCAAGTACCACATTTACCTATATAGCCATCTTGATTGGAAGCTGAGATTAATATTTTTATGTTCACAAAAATGGGTCTAGGTATTTATAGGTATGCATGTATATATATGGATTTGTTTATTTTTATTGTTCTTATAAAACTCATAATTTCAGTGCATATAGATGTGTATGTATATAGAAAGTATGTATGTATATATGTAGATGAAGAATTGTTTTTGTTTTCTTATCATCAAATTTATTTTAATTTTTAAATCTGAAGAAGTTTTTATTCTGGGAAAATAGTATAGGCATTATCTCTGAATATTTTTTATTTTTTATTCTAGAACTTCTACTAGACCTATGTTGGGTCTTGTCCATTTTTCGTGTGTCTTAATTGTTTTTCTTTTAATTAAAAAAATTTTTTAAGTGAGAGGAGGGGAGATAGACAGACTTCTGCATGCCTCCTGACCAGGATCCACCAGCAACTCCCATCTGAGTCTAATGTTCGAATCAACTGAGCCATCCTCAGTACCTGGGGCCGATGCTCAAACCAGTTGAGACACTGGCTGAAAGAGGGAAGAGAGAGAGAACGGGAGAGGGAGAGGAAGAGAAGTAGATGATCGCTTCTCATCTGGGCCCTGACCAGGGGACATCTGCCCGATGAGCCAACATTCTATCCACTGAGCAACTGGCTGGGGTCTTAATTGTGCTTTCATATTTTCAATACTTTATCCTCTCTTATGCATTCTGGTAATATAGTAGATTAGAGGTTTTTCAACACTCACTTCCCTTTTCTCCACAGGATAGATATATTTCTCTGCTTATGATTTGGGGCTTGTCTTTTTTTTTTTTTTGTATTTTTGTATTTTTCCGAAGCTGGAAACGGGGAGGCAGTCAGACAGACTCCCGCATGAGCCCGACTGGGATCCACCCGGCATGCCCACCAGGGGGCGATGCTCTGCCCATCTTGGGCGTTGCTCTGCCGCAATCAGAGCCATTCTAGCACCTGAGGCAGAGGCCACAGAGCCATCCTCAGCGCCCGGGCAAACTTTGCTCCAGTGGAGCCCTGGCTGCGGGAGGGGAAGAGAGAGACAGAGAGGAAGGAGAGGGGGAGGGGTGGAGAAGCAGATGGGCGCTTCTCCTGTGTGCCCTGGCCGGGAATCGAACCCGGGACTCCTACACGCCAGGCTGATGCTCTACCACTGAGCCAACCAGCCAGGGCAGGGGCTTGTCTTTTGATGTCATGTTTTTTGCATGAGAAACATGACTCAACTAGCTTCTGGCTTGAAAGGAATAACATATATGTTAAGCAGATTTGGATACAACCTGCAGCTTGAAAATAAGTTGTGTCCCAGAAATGCATGAATAAGAAATATATGTATTTGATTGTTTCCCACTAGGCTTTTGGGTGTTTTGAAACATAGAAAAAGTTGACTGAAAAAAGTATTTAAAATGAAGTGTTGTTATAACAAAATCCTAAAATATGTTGCATTGTCCTTGGGAATGGGTAGCAAGCAATAATACCTTAGGAGAGTAGAAAAATGGCAGCAGTATTATGTAGTGGCAAAACATTTGAGAAAATTGTCACCTGCAATAATACGGAAAACAGAGCATGTACTTAAAAATTTCGTGAAGTTCAATGAGGTGACTTTAAAGCAGAATGTTAAAAAGCTGGCTTCTGCTAGCTGCATTTGAAAAGGCATAAGAAAGAGATAAACTCAAATAGAATTGCCTAGATTACAAATAGAGTCAAGAAGGAATATAGGGTCCAGAGATTCTGAAACTTGCAAGGTTAAAAATGAAATGTTGAATAAAACAAATGAAAGTACACTGCTCACAAAACTTAAGGGATATTTCAAAACGAATATAAAGTGATAAAATATTCCCTAGTTTTTGTGAGCAGTATATTTGTTTATCACCAAATCCCAATTTCAGAGAAAAGCAAATTTAGGCTACTAGCAGTAACACATGACCACAGGGTAAAGATCAAATCAGGGTTATAACTGCAACACCCTTTGATAAAGGTGGTATTGCAGGTCAGAGTGCTATAAAAGTGACCCTGACATGGAGATTAACTTGCAAAGAAGTATTCTCAGGATCAACACCTGTAGAAGAAAGAAAGTAAGCAAGAATGAGCAGAGAAGGAAGATAGGCTATGATGCGTTTACAAGAAGACTTCAACCGACCCACTAAAACTAGATGGTTTCTATCACCTAGGCATGGTTGCCCTCTGTTTGTTATATTATAAAAGACCCTATGATATAAAACTCTTTGTAAGCCCTGTAATGGTGGAGAAGGTTGTGGCACTGTTGATAAGAAAGGAAAATCCATAGTTGTAATGTCAATTCCAATCAAGATAAATTATTGCTTCTTTCAGAATGGGGCCCAATGTATTTAACTTGCCATCATTTGTTTCTCTTTTAGGGATGCTTTCATATCAAAGGCTCAGCATTAGTTTCTGTTCCTGGCAGGTTGGACTTCTGGCTGGAGCCCATGCTGTGGGGCCCCTGTATAGCTACCATCTGTGCCACTGTGGCTGTGCCATTCATGCACTCATTGTTCCAGCTCTGGGAATAGAGGCTACTTGATGCCAACTGTTGGAGAGTCATTCAGTTTATTTGTTCAATACCTCTTCTGCAGTGTACATTTTATAGGTGGAGTTCACATGCCATATGCAAAAGTCTTGATACTTCTGTCTATACCCCTAAGACAATCTATGTAACTTTCCCAGTCCTCACTCTAACAGTGTTTCTTCTTTCAGGTCGCTAACCAAATTTGTCTTTCCATGCAGATTAGATGACAAGGTGTGCCAATCAAAGTCCATCTATGAATGGATCTATAGTATAGACACCATCCTTTTTTGGGTTTATACCCACATACTGGGATGAACCATTTATAAATAAACCTCAACTATTTTTCCTTATTATAAACTAGTCATAAGGTATCCATTATGTAGCCATAGGTATGAGCTTAAGTAGAGAGCATCTACTATTGACATTATCTACTAGATCTTTTCACCTGAATAAAAGGCACCTAAGAAAGATTAAGGATATAATCCAACAGAATCTTTATGCACCCAAATTATCTGTAATTAAGTCTATAAAGTGATATAACCATATCTCAAAGAGAATTGTGTGTGAGGCTTTTGGTATGTAACATTGAGTGTAATAAAACACATAGAAAATCCATGATGTTGTTTGAAAACTATACTAGCAAAAGCACTACAGGCCTCAGATAAAAACAAGTAAACAAAAAAACTGAGACTCCTTAAAATATAATAAGAATCTCGGGCCCCAAACTTCTACAGACAGGAGCCAAACCAAAAAATGTCTTAACCACTTAGAAAAGCTCTTTTCAGAAAAGATTAAGGAGGATGATTAAAAAAAAAAAAAAAAAAAAGGAAAGATGCTTCCTCCCCATAATAGGGCAGAGCAAAGAGCCATGAATAAGCATAGAAGAAAAATGTTTTCCAAGAAACAGAACTAGGACTTGATCAAGGAATATCTCATACTGCAAGGTGGAGGGGCTTGGAGATATTTGCCTAGCAAAATTTCAGAATTGCTGTGGACCTATATGTATCCATTCTTCTTTTTTTTCTCTTTTTAAAAAATTTCTATTGAGACTGAGGAGTGACGTCACGGAAATGGCGCGGTGAGCAGCGCATCCGACAGATCTCCTTAAAATCTCAACAAATTTATCAACTAGAAACAGAAAAATTTATCCTCGGAGCATTCCGGAGTTCCACACACACACTGAAAGCGAAAGGACTGTTATCACTTGAATCTGAGAGACGGGTCAGAGCTGACGGTGTGAAGGAAGCTAACTACCGCACGGACGTTCATTCAAGCCGAGGAGGGAGTACGCCTGTGGTGAGTCAACCCATGCGTGCAACTGCCCGCCCACACTCGGGAGCGGCAGCCTGGGCGCTGCGAGCAGCCGCTGGCATGCCGTGAGAAACCGTGCGCGCACCCCGTGCTGCGGTCCGGTCGCAGAGCCCCTTGCACCGCCAGCATCCCCAGCGGCCCGCACACTGCAAGTGAGAGTCCCCAGCCACCGGTGTGCCCTGAGAGACCGCGCGCGCGCCCCGTGCCACGGTCCGGGAGGGGCGCCAAGGTTGTCTTCCCTAATCGGGAGATTCTCTCCGTGGGCGGGGCACCTCACCCAGCCATTCAAGCTAACAATCAAGCGTTGGGGGAGGGGCGCGCAGGCAGCCTGAAATACTTTCTGGAGCACAGCTGCGGATCCAATCACTGAAATTAGCTTAACCCACGAAATCTGAGCACCCATGGAGCTCTAATTGATAAGATCTCTCCCAGTTCAGTGATCCAAGACAAGAGGTGTGATATTTTTCAGTGCCTCTCGCTAAAGGGGCGGGGGCAACTTCTGATTGACAGAGCCTCCATATTCAGGGATATATGCTAACAAGAGGGACTTGGCAGATATTAAGATCTATACAGCAAGCAACGACTAGTGCCTCTTCTTCCCAGCCAAAACAGGCTACAAAGTGTGGAAAGCCTGGGTTGAGTGGTCCAACTGATTGATAGGCGCTGAACAGTCACCTTGACAACAATTGACTCCCAGCCCCACCTGATTACGCTGGAGGCTCTGACTGCCAGAGCCTTACCCAGAGCCTTGCGCTGAGTGAGGATAGAGTGGGGATTTCCCAGCTCTTTGAGCCTCTTACTCCCCAGACAGAAGCAGTGGCAGCCTCATAGCTGGATCACCAGGCTGCTAATTCAGGAAGGGGAAACTAGGAGAGAGACTCCAGGAAAGCAAACTCTCTCATTGTTGGACTCTGCAAACGCCAACAAGCCTTGACTACCAGCGAGACTAAAGCCAATTATATGACATTGCCATAGAATCCCATCAAATCCCTACCTAAGCATGACACAGGGGCAGAGCCTGGGGTACAGAGTCACTGACCAGGAAGAGGGAGAGAAAAGAAAAAGGAAGAAGTTAACCTCTCAAAATCAAGAAAAATCCACAGACTTTATAACTTGTTCCACTAATTCTTTGTTGTTGTTGTTTCTTTCTTCTATCTTATTGCCCTTATTATTATTACTATTTCCTCCACCTTGGTCCTTTTATTCTCTTCCCATCTTATGCTTCCCTTTTCTTGAACTACACTACCCATGAGTGTTACATTTTCTTTCTTTACTTCATCCTTACTCTCCTTTAGGGTTACACTCCAAAACCCTTAACTCTCACTCTCTCCCCTTTTGTTTTTTTTTTTCCTTTCTTTTTTTTTCTTCCTTCATTTCTATCTTTTTCTTATTTTTTCCTTTCTATTAATTTCTTCTTTTCTCCTTTTACTTTTCCTCCCATTCAATCCTCAATCACGAACAAATTATTTAATTTGGGACTCAAGTTTTTTGTTTTTTTTGGTTCTTTTTTTTTTTTTTTTTTTTTTTGCTTTTGTTCTTAGTTTTCCTCTATTTGTTTGTTTCTGTGGCATTTTGGGTACTTTTTACATTGCTTTTTAACTCACTAGCATTCCTCCCAACCCAAGGTCTCCATTGTATTTAGTCTTCGCTCCACTTAATACAACAGATTTTTACTTATTATTTTTATTTTTTTCTTCTTTAATTATTATTTTTTTTTCTCCTTTTTTCTGTTTCCCTCTTATCCCTCTCATTATATCTCTTAGTCAACCATCACTTACAAGCAAATCATTTTATGCTTGTCTAAGATTTTCTCCTTTTTTTTTTTTGCATTTAGTAGGTCCCTACTCCCTTTTTTTCCCCTTGAACTCTTCACCCCAAATCAGGCCCTCTGTTATAGGCAGTTTTTGTTCCATTTAGCATAATATAATTCACAGGTCATCACGATATTTCCCTAAGGAGGGGAGAGGAGGGGAAGAGAAGAAAGAAAAAAGGGGGAAATAATAAATTATTACTTTTTTTTTTGTGGAGTGTTTTCCTTTTTTTTTTTTCCTTTTTATTCTTTATTAATTCTAATTAACACTATCAACAAGACCACCCTCAGATGCCAATAAGAAAAAGGAAATCGAATATTATGGATACAAAAGATAGAGAGGTAACACAAATAGATGTGGAAAAAATCTATGGAGAAAAGATTTAACATATTGGAAGCCTTGGAGCCAAATGACAGAGAATTTAAAATAGAAATCTTAAAAATACTCAGAGATAAAAAAAAAATACTCAGAGATATACAAGAAAACACAGAAAGGCAATTTAGGGAAATCAGAAAACAACTCAACGATCACAAAGAATATATTACCAAGGAAATTGAAACTATAAAAACAAATCAAACAGAGATGAAAAACTCAATTCACGAGCTGAAAAATGAGGTAACAAGCTTAGCTAATAGAACAGCCCAGATAGAAGATAGGATTAGTGAAATAGAAGACAAGCAACTTGAGGCACAACAGAGAGAAGAAGAAAGAGACTCAAAAATACTAAAAAATGAGAAAGCCCTACAGGAATTGTCTGACTCCATCAGAAAGAATAACATAAGAATAATAGGTATATCAGAGGGAGAAGAGAAAGAAAATGGAATGGAGAATATACTCAAACAAATAATAGATGAGAACTTCCCAAGCCTGTGGAAAGAACTAAAGCCTCAAGTTCAAGAAGCAAACAGAACACCGAGTTTTCTTAACCCCAACAAATCCACTCCAAGGCACATCATAATGAAGATGACACAAACCAATGACAAAGAAAAAATTCTCAAGGCAGCCAGGGAAAAGAAGAGTACAACATATAAAGGAAGGCCTATTAGATTATCATCAGATTTCTCAGCAGAAACTCTACAAGCTAGAAGAGAGTGGACCCCAATATTTAAAGCCCTGAAAGAGAGGAACTTTCAGCCAAGAATACTATACCCATCAAAGCTATCCTTCAAGTATGAAGGAGATATAAAAACATTCACAAATACAGAAAAGATGAGAGAATTTATCATCAGAAAGCCCCCACTCCAGGAAATACTAAAGGGGGTTTTCCAACCAGATTCATAGAACAAAACAAAACAAAACCACAAGTAACAGCTCCACCAAGAACACAATAAAACCAAATTTATACTGTGACAACAAAAGAAAAAAAGGGGGGAGAGGATGGAGATTAACAGTAGCAAAGGACGATGAAGCGCAGAAATACTCATAAGATAGGGTACTACAATGAATATGGTAGGTACCCTTTTCATTACTTAATGGTAACCACCCTTGAAAAAACCACCACAAAAACACTTGACTTAAAAAAGGTAGCAACAGAGGAAAGAAGTATGGAATACAAACAAAAACAAATGATAGAAAAACAAAAGAGAAGAATCAAACAAGATACAAAACTAACAGAAAGCAATTTATAAAATGGCGATAGGGAACCCACAAGTGTCAATAATTACACTAAATGTAAATGGATTAAACTTACCAATAAAAAGACACAGAGTAGCAGAATGGATTAAAAAAGAAAATCCAACTGTATGCTGCCTACAAGAAACTCATCTAAGCAACAAGGATAAAAACAAATTCAAAGTGAAAGGCTGGAAAACAATACTCCAAGCAAACAACACCCAAAAAAAAAGCAGGTGTAGCAATACTCATATCTAATAATGCTGACTACAAGACAAAAAAAGTACTCAGAGACAAAAATGGTCATTTCATAATGATTAAGGGGACACTGAATCAAGAAGACATAACAATCCTTAATATATATGCACCAAACCAAGGAGCACCAAAATATATAAGACAGCTACTTATTGACCTTAAAACAAAAACTGACAAAAATACAATCATACTTGGAGACCTCAATACACCGCTGATGGCTCTAGATCGGTCATCCAAACAGAGAATCAATAAAGGTATAGTGGCCTTAAACGAAATACTAGAACACCTGGATATGATAAACATCTACAGGACACTTCATCCCAAAGTGACAGAGTATACATTTTTCTCTAGTGTACATGGAACATTCTCAAGAATTGATCATATGTTGGGCCACAAAGACAATATCAGCAAATTTAGAAAAATTGAAATTGTACCAAGCATATTCTCTGATCATAAAGCCTTGAAACTAGAATTCAACTGTAAAAAAGAGGGGGAAAAACCGACAAAATTGTGGAAACTAAACAACGTACTTCTAAAAAATGAATGGGTCAAAGAAGAAATAAGCGCAGAGATCAAAAGATATATACAGACAAATGAAAATGAAAATACAACATATCAGAATCTCTGGGATGCAGCAAAAGCAGTAATAAGAGGAAAATTCATATCACTTCAGGCCTATATGAACAAACAAGAGAGAGCCGAAGTAAACCACTTAACTTCACACCTTAAGGAACTAGAAAAAGAAGAACAAAGACAACCCAAAACCAGCCGAAGAAAGGAGATAATAAAAATCAGAGTAGAAATAAATGAAATAGAGAACAGAAAAACTATAGAAAAAATCAATAAAACAAGGAGCTGGTTCTTTGAAAAGATCAACAAAATTGACAAACCCTTGGCAAGACTCACCAAGGAAAAAAGGCACAGGACTCAAATAAATAAAATCCAAAATGAAAGAGGAGAGATCACCACAGACATCATAGATATACAAAGAATTATTGTAGAATACTATGAAAAATTATATGCCACCAAATACAACAATCTAGAAGAAATGGATAAATTCCTAGAACAATACAACCTTCCTAGACTGAGTCATGAAGAAGCAGAAAACCTAAACAGACCAATCAGCAGGGAGGAAATAGAAAAAACTATTAAAAACCTCCCCAAAAATAAAAGTCCAGGCCCAGACGGTTATACTAGTGAATTCTATCAAACATTCAAAGAAGACTTGGTTCCTATTCTACTCAAAGTCTTCCAAAAAATTGAAGAAGAAGCAATACTTCCAAACACATTTTATGAGGCCAACATAACCCTCATACCAAAACCTGGCAAGGATGGCACAAAAAAAGAAAACTACAGACCAATATCTCTAAAGAATACAGATGCTAAAATACTAAACAAAATACTGGCAAATCAAATACAACAACATATTAAAAAAATAATACATCATGATCAAGTGGAATTCATCCCAGAATCTCAAGGATGGTTCAACATACGTAAAACGGTTAACGTAATACACCATATCAACAAAACAAAGAACAAAAACCACATGATCTTATCAATAGACGCAGAAAAGGCTTTCGATAAAATACAACACAATTTTATGTTTAAGACTCTCAACAAAATGGGTATAGAAGGAAAATATCTCAACATGATAAAGGCCATATATGATAAACCATCAGCCAATATCATATTAAATGGCGTAAAACTGAGGACTTTCCACCTTAAATCAGGAACAAGACAGGGTTGTCCACTCTCTCCACTCTTATTTAACCTGGTGCTAGAAGTTCTGTCCAGAGCAATCAGACAAGACAAGGAAATAAAAGGCATCCATATCGGAAAAGAAGAAGTAAAGGTATCACTTTTTGCTGATGATATGATCCTATACATCGAAAACCCGAAGGACTCCACAAAAAGATTACTAGAAATAATAAACCAATACAGTTTATTGTTGCAGGATACAAAATTAACATACAAAAGTCCATAGCCTTTCTATATGCCAACAATGAAATATTAGAAAACGAACTCAAAAAAATAATCCCCTTCACAATTGCAACAAAAAAATAAAATACCTAGGAATAAACATAACAAAGAATGTAAAGGACCTATATAATGAAAACTACAAGGCATTGCTAAGAGAAATAGAAAAATACACAATGAGATGGAAAAATATTCCTTGTTCTTGGATAGGAAGAATAAATATAATTAAAATGGCCATATTACCCAAAGTAATATATAAATTTAATGCAATTCCCATCAAAATTCCTATGACATTTTTTAAAGAAATGAAACAAAAAATCATCAGATTTATATGGAACTATAAAAAAACCCTGAATAGCCAAAGCAATCCTAAGGAAAAAGAATGAAGGCGGGGGCATTACAATACCTGACTTTAAACTATATTATAGGGCCACAATAATCAAAACAGCATGGTATTGGCAGAAAAATAGACACTCAGACCAATGGAACAGAATAGAAAGCCCAGAAATAAAACCACATATATATGGTAAATAATCTTTGATAAAGGGGCCAACAACACACAATGGAGAAAAGAAAGCCTCTTCAACAAATGGTGCTGGGAAAACTGGAAAGCCACATGCAAAAGAATGAAACTCGACTACAGCCTGTCCCCGTGTACTAAAATTAATTCGAAATGGATCAAAGACCTAAATATAAGACCTGAAACAATAAAGTACATAGAAGAAGACATAGGTACTAAACTCATGGACCTGGGTTTTAAAGAGCATTTTATGAACTTGACTCCAATGGCAAGAGAAGTAAAGGTAAAGATAAATAAATGGGACTACATCAGAATAAAAAGTTTTTGCTCAGCAAGAGAAACTGATATCAAAATAAACAGACAGCCAACTAAATGGGAAATGATATTTTCAAACAACAGCTCAGATAAGGGCCTAATATCCAAAATTTACAAACAACTCATAAAACTCAACAACAAACAAACAAACAACCCAATAAAAAAATGGGAAGAGGACATGAACCGACACTTCTCCCAGGAAGAAATACAAATGGCCAACAGATATATGAAAAGATGCTCAGCTTCATTAGTTATTAGAGAAATGCAAATCAAAACTACAATGAGATACCACCTCACCCCTGTTAGATTAGCTATTATCAACAAGACGGGTAATAGCAAATGTTGGAGAGGCTGCGGAGAAAAGGGAACTCTCATCCACTCTTGGTGGGACTGTAAAGTAGTACAACCATTATGGAGGAAAGTATGGTGGTTCCTCAAAAAACTGAAAATAGAACTACCTTATGACCCAGCAATCCCTCTACTGGGTATATACCCCCAAACCTCAGAAACATTGATACATAAAGACACATGTAGCCCCATGTTCATTGTAGCACTGTTCACAGTGGCCAAGACATGGAAACAACCAAAAAGCCCTTCAATAGAAGACTGGATAAAGAAGATGTGGCACATATACACTATGGAATACTACTCAGCCATAAGAAATGATGACATCAGATCATTTACAGCAAAATGGTGGGATCTTGATAACATTATACAGAGTGAAATAAGTAAATCAGAAAAAAACAAGAACTACATGATTCCATATATTGGTGGAACATAAAAACGAGACTAAGAGGCATGGACAAGAGTGTGTTGGTTACCAGGGGTGGGGGGAGGGAGGATGCAGGAGGGAGGGAGGGAGAGAGTTAGGGGGAGGGGGAGGGGCACAGAGAAAACTAGATAGAGGGTAACGGAGGACAATCTGACTCTGGGCGACGGGAATGCAACATAATTTAATGACAAGATAACCTAGACATGTTTTCTTTGAATATATGTACCCTGATTTATTAATGTCATCCCATTAACATTAATAAAAATTTATAAAAAAAAATTCTATTGAATTTATTGTGGTGACATTGATTAAATAAAATTATATAGGTTTCAGTTGTACAAGTCTATAATATATCATCTGTATATAGGTTGATTGATTTTAGCGAGAAAGGGGGAGAGAGAGAAAAAACAAAACATTGATTTGTTCCTGTGTGTGCCCTGACTGGGGATCGAACTGGCAAACTCTGAGCTTCAGGACAATGCTCTAACAAAGTGAGCTATCTGGCCAGGGCATATCATCTGTATATTTTATTATTTGTCCACCACCAAAGTCAAGTCTCTTTCCATCACCATTTATTCTCCCCTTCACCCTCTTCTACCTACCCTACCCTCTTTATCTCTAATTATCACCATACTATTGTCTGTGTCTATGAGTTTGTTTTTTTGTTTGTTTAATTCCTTTACCTTTTTACCTAGCCCCCAAATCCCCTCCCCTAAGTTGTCATTCTGTTCTCTGTATCTATGACTCTGTTCCTATTTTGTTTGTTAGTTAATTTTGTTCATTAGATTACACATACAGGCCCTGGCCAGTTGGCTCAGTGGTAGAGCATCAGCCTGGCATGTGGATGTCCTGGGGTTCAATTCCTGGTCAGGGCACACAGGAGAAGCATCCATCTGTTTCTCCATCCCTCCTCCTTCTCACTTCTCTCTCTTTCTCTCTCCTGCAGCCATGGCTTAATTGGAGCCAGTTGGTCCTGGGCACTGAGGATGGCTCCATGCCCTCTGCCTCAGATGCTAAGAAGAGCTTGGTTGCTGAGCAACAGAGCAACACTTCAGATGGGCAGAGTATCACCCCCTAATGGGCTTGCCAGGTGGATCCCGGTCGGGGCACATGCAGGACTCTGTCTTTGCCTCCACTCCTCTGAATTAAAAAAAATATTTACACATATATATAAGTGAAATCATATAGTATTTGTCTTTCTCAGACTGGCTTACTTCACTTAGCACAATAGCCTCTAGGTCCACCTATGCTGTCGTAAATGGTGAGATTTCATTCTTTTTTATGGATGAGTAATATTTCATTGCATATATCTATATATACAGCTTATTTTTATCCACTCACCTATTGATGGATACTTGAGCTGCTTCCAAATCTTAGCTATTGAAAATAACACTGCAATGAACAGAGGGGTGCATATATTTTTTGAATCAGTGTTTTTGGTCTGTTTGAATATATTCCCTGAAGAGAAACTGCTGGGTCATAAGGCAGTTTTATTTTTAATTTTTGAGGAAATGCCATACTGTTTTCTATAGTAGCTGCACCAGTCTGCATTCCCACCAGCAGTGCAGGAGGGTTCCGTTTTCTCCACATCCTCATGAACACTTGTTGTTTGTTGATTTATTGATGTTAGCCATTCTGACAGGTGGAAAGTGATATCTCATTGTGGTTTTAATTTGCATTTAAATCATTGTTCTCCTTTTCAAATGGGAGTGTTTATTATATCCTTGTTCTACCATCATATACTAAATGTGTGAGAACTGATACCTTATTTTTATAAATTTTTGAATCACAAAGAAATACTGTATATAAATCATGTGATTCTAAAGGTTAAATCTGATGTCATGATTGAGGTAAAGAAAACTTTGAGGTTTTGTTGAAATGGGAGTAAATGTATTTTACATATGATTGATGAACAAATATTTGCAACTGAAAGGACAGACTATACTAAAGTAGATTTAAAACATAGTTGTCGGGAGCCGATCCACTAATGCTGGCTAACTAGGTCACAGCAGGAGAAGATCCACAACTGCTGGTTGACAAAGTCACAGCAAAAGAAGATAGAGTCACCGCAGTAAAGACCAACAGCTGCGGGTTGACAAAGTCACCGCAAAGGAAAGGCACAACGATACTTCCCCCTTTAATCTTTTGAATTAATCTGGCCTTATATCCCCCCTTTTCTGGGTGTGTGCTATTATTTATGGCACAGGGATAATAGTACTGTACTTTCCCTGTAGATTTGTAATAATTTCTTTGGAAATGAGACAGAAGGTGTAAGTTCCACAGAAAAGCCTGTAAGCCCCTTGAACTGGGCTCATAAACATAAGAGGCTGGCCATGATATCCCTCATAAAGGGTTAAGTTTGTAGGAGAATTTCTTCTTATTAATCATGTTAGAAAGAATAAAGTTAGAACTTAGCTAGTATATGAATATAGTAAATAAATAAAGTTTAACTAGACATTAGAATCTTAGGTAAAGTGGAGTGGAGTGGCCTGTTGCGTGGCCTTGGATAGGAGTGCAGCTGGCTAGTAAAGAATGTTTTGTTAAAAGACTTGTTTTGTCACTGAAGGCAGTTGCTGGGCTTTTCTCAGTAAAACATTCTCATGAGATTTTTGTATTTTCCAAGAATAAGGAGAGGAAGGTGGTGGGATTCATAGCAGCAATAGCAACTAATGCCTTCTGATATTATGTTGCTACTAGCTATCTTGCAGGTGCACTCTATGTATCTTTAAGTAAAAATTACTCTTAATACTATGTCAGTTTCTTAAATAGCAAGCCTTTTGTAGTCTTGTGAGAAAAGAATTAGGACACTACATGAACTCAAGGCTATTTGTCTGAGCAAGCGGTGGTCCTTTGCTAGTCCTTGATAATTTTGTCTGCTATCTCTCTCTGTGCCCTTGACTCACAACAACAGTAAAATAGAGTTATTAATTAGTACTAATCTTTTAGAAGTTTGTACCGATATTGTTATTACTATTCAAGTTATTGTATAACTGTACTTTGAATAACTTACCACCTGACTTGTAGCTTATAGATATGAATTAACTGTTATCTGGAAATATGTAACCATAGTGAAACTAAAACAATAATGTATTCAAAATACCATGTGATTGTAACTTAGTGTGTGTGCATAAAAAGTAATGTTAGACCAGCATTTGAGGGAGATGCCTGGAGTAAATGCTAACCAGAGAATAAAGAGAAAGAAAAGAATTCAGCTCTCTCACTCGATTTTTGCCGACGCCGTCTCCTCCTGTGGGACCCTTGGATTCCCCCCCGGGGCTGGACCCTGGCACATAGTTCAATAAATAGTCCTTCCCACCACTTTCTTTTCCAGAGAGAAATATACTTTCCCACTATTTGATTTTGAGCTTGGCCATATTGCATCCTTTGTCCAATAGGAAGTTAATAGATATGATAGGACTAAAGGCTTGCAGTGTGTTTGCGTGGCTAGGCCTTCTCTCTTGTACTCCAGCTTTTCCTATCAGAATAACATGCCTCAGGTAGCCACTGGTCCTTACAGTGACAGAAATGTAGAGCATACCTGCACTCAACTTGCACCTTAAAGTCAAAGCTAGCTGAGTCTAAACTAGGTCTGCCAATTTCCAGTAGCAATAGATGCTCAAGAAAGTAATGAAAGTTTAATTGCTGAAAGACACCAAGTATATGGATGGTTGATTACAGGGCAAAAGTCAATTAATAAAGGGAGATTTTCTCAGATCAGGAATTCAATATATTAATTGTTTCTTCATTGCAACTTATTTGTAACTTAACCTATTGCTATGGACTAAATCAGGGGTCGGGAACCTTTTTGGCTGAGAGAGCCATGAATGCCACATATTTTAAAATGTAATTTCATGAGAGCCATACAACGATTCGTGTATGTTATGCATTATCCAATAAAAATTTGGTGTTGTCCTGGAGGACAGCTATGATTGACTCCAGCCACCCACAAACATGAACATGATCAGTAGGAAATGAATGGATTGTAATACATGAGAATGTTTTATATTTTTAACATTATTTTTTTTTATTAAAGATTTCTCTGTGAGCCAGAAGAGCCATCAAAAAAGCCACATCTGGAAAACTAAGAGGACTTTTCAACCAAAGAACACTGAAGAAGCCACACCGAGACTGGTAGGAAAAGCAGAAACATGGAGAGGGCTGCCCAGCTCCCCAGAGCGAAAGGCAGCTGGGAGAGACTCGCGTGGCAGGAAGTGAGTTTAGCAGAGAGGGGAGTGTCCTCAGCCCCAGGAACAAAGCCTCAGCCCAAAAGAGGCATAAGGACAGTATTTAGCTGGAAACAAGTCAGGATACTGTTTGTGAGAAAGAGCCTGATTTCTCAGACCCAGAATTCTTCTTAAAGGGACCGCGCAGAAAACCTCTCTCAAAACCACTCACCCAGGGCTTCAGGGGACGGGAAGAGAGGAGAATACCAGAGTAGCAGGAAGAGAGTGTAATCTAGGAGGCACAGGGAGAAACATTTTGGGAGACAGCCACCCTAACCCCTGGGTCGAGTCACTCCCCAAATCTGAAGTGAATATTTCCCCTGGAAAGAGCAATACCAGCAAAGGGAAGCAGGAGAGCAGTCAAACAATCTCCCCTTCGGAACTGAGAGCAGAGTTCCTTAGAAGAAGGGAGCTTTCGAGGCTACAGTAGTGAGTGTTAGGATCTGAGTTGCAGTACCCCCACCAATATGGCTGAGGGCTTGCCCCAGGGCAGACAACAGCGGGATGCAGACGCGCAGTTCTGTCGGCAGGGGCAGAAGCCTGCTGGCTGCCACTGGGCTCACGTGTGAGCTCAGCCTTGCCTGGCTGGGGAGGAGTAGGCGTGCAAAAGCGGTCAAGCCCAGCTAAGGGCTGCCTGTAATCCAGCCTGCAGGAGAAGGGCGGGAACCCAGGAAAGGGTGTAGACCAGCCGTTGAGCAAGGGCGCAGGAGCACAACCTTGCCCCGCCCCTGGAACCGAGGCTTGTGGCCTGACTTAGGAGCCGGCTCCTCCCGCGAGGGTGGAGCCAAAAGCCCAGAACAGGCGGAGTTCTGCTACTGAGCTGACCATGGGCACGCAGTCCCACCCGGCCAGTGGAGCCAAGTCTAGCAGCCATTCCACGAGACACTCCACCTGCAAGGGTGGGGCAAAAGCCCGGAAACAGGCGGAGACCCGAAGCTGAGCAAAGGTGCTTGCCAGTGCCCTCAGGACAGAGCATAACACCACCCATGGGGGGGCGGGGCAAAAGCCAAGGCCACCAAGGTTTGTGCACCCAAACATGTGAGCACAGCCACTCCCATGAAGGAGAGGTAGAAACCAGAGCAACAGCCCCTGTGGGCAGGCACCAGCAACGCCCAAACCCAAAATCCCTAGGCAGCAACAGAAAGGGGGTGGCGGGCCTGCAGACAGACAATACCTAGGGAACAGAGGCCATACCCACTGGACTCCAGTCACCAAAACCTTCCTTTACACAGAGAAAATGCAGAGGCAGAGAAATGCAACACAAATGAACCAAGAGAAATCCCCAGAAAAGGACCTAAATGAAACAGATATAACCAAATTACCAGATGCAGAGTTTAAAATAATGATTGTTAGGATGCTTGAAGATATTAGAACAACAATAGATGGTCATTACGAACACCTAAATAAAGAAATAGGAAATATAAAAAAGGGCATTGATATAATAAAAAAGAATCAGTCAGAAATGACAAATACAATATCTGAAATAAAGAACACAATGGAAGGAATTAAAAGCAGGATGGATGAAGCGGAGAATCAAATCAGTGAGTTAGAGGACATGATAAATAAAGGCACGGAAGCAGAGCAGAAAAAAGAAACGAGACTCAAAAAGTCTGAGGAAACTCTTAGAGAGCTCTGTGACAAAATGAAGAGAAATAACATCCGCATCATAGGGGTTCCTGAAGAAGAAGAGAAAGAACAAGGGATAGAGACTTTGTTCAAGCATATCATAGCTGAAAACTTCCCTCCATTAAGGCAGGAAAACATCTCTCATGTTCAGGAAGCACAGAGAACTCCATTAAGGAGAAACCCAAAGAAATCAACACCAAGACACATCATAATTAAAATACTAAAGCTAAGTGATAAAGAGAAAATATTAAAAGCTGCTAGAGAAAAAAAGACTATCACCTACAAAGGAGCCCCCATAAGAATGACTTCTGACTTCTCAACAAAAATACTTGAGGCCAGAAGGGAATGGCAAGAAATATTCAAAATAATGCAGAACAAGAGCCTACAACCAAGACTACTTTATCCAGCAAGGCTATCATTTAAAATTCAAGGAGAAATAAAAAGCTTTACAGACAAAAAAAAAAAACTCAAGGAATTCACTACAACCAAACCAAAGCCGCAAGAAATGCTAAGGGACTTGTTGTAAACAGATCAAAGAAGAAAAAGAATATAGCAAAAGAGGAATACAGTTTTAAAGAATAAAATGGCAATAAACAATTACATGTCAATAATAACCTTATATGTAAATGGATTAAATGATCGGATCAAAAGACACAGGGTAGCTGTGTAGATAAGAAAACAGGAACCATACATATGCTGTCTACAAGAGACACACCTTAAATCAAAAGATGCATATAACCTGAAGATAAAAGGATGGAAAAAAAATTTCACGCAAATGGAAATGAAAAAAAAGCTGGGGTAGCAATACTTATATCAGACAAAATGGACTTTAAAACAAAGACTATAGTTAGAGATAAAGAAGATCACTACATAATGATAAAGGGAGGAATCCAAAAGGAAGATATAACCGTTATAAATATCAACGCACCTAATATAGGAACACCTAAATATATAAGGCAGACTTCAATAGATTTAAAGGGTGAGATCAACAGCAATACTATAATAGTAGGGGATTTCAATACCCCATTAACATCATTAGATAGATCCTCAAGAAAGAAAATTAACTAAGAAACAGCAGACTTAAAGGACATATTAGATCAACTCGATTTAATAGATATCTTCAGAAGCATTCACCCTAAAACAGCAGAATATACATTCTTTTCAAGTGCTCATCGTACCTTTTCTAGAATAGACCACATGTTAGGGCACAAAAGCGGTCTCAACAAATTTAAAAAGATTGAAATTGTATCGAGCACTTTCTCTGATCAAAATGGCATGAAACTAGAAATCAACCACAACAGAAAAATTGAAAAATACTCAAACATTTGGAAACTAAATAGCATGTTATTAAATAATGAATGGGTAAACAATGAGATCAAAGAAGAAATTAAAAAATTCCTAGAAACAAATGATAATGAGCATACATCAACTCAAAATTTATGGGACACAGCAAAAGCAGCACTGAGAAGGAAATTTAAAGCATTACAGGCATACCTCAAGAAGCTAGAAAGAGCTCAAATAAACAACTTGACCCTTCATCTAAAAGAACTAGAAAAAGAACAGCAAGTAAAGCCCGGAGGAAGTAGAAGGAAAGAAATAATAAAGATCAGAGCAGAAATAAATGACATAGAGGCTAAAGAAACAATATAGAGTATCAATTAAACCAGGAGCTGGTTCTTTGAAAAGGTAAATAAGATCGATGAACTTTTAAGCAGACTTACCAAGAAACAAAGAGAGAGGTCTCAAATAAATAAAATTAGAAACGAGAGTGGAGAAATAACAACTGAAACAACAGAAATACAAAATATTGTAAGAAAATACTATGAAGAACTGTACACCAAAAAACTAGACAAACTAAATGAAATGGACAAATTCCTTGAAACATATAATCTTCCAAAAAATAATCTAGAAGAATCAGAAAACCTAAACAGACGAATTACAACAAATGAGAATGAAACAGCTATCAAAAAACTCCCAAAAAAGAAAAGTCCTGGGCCTGATGGCTTCACAAGTGAATTCTACCCAATATTCAAAGAAGAACTAACTCCTATCCTTCTCAAGCTATTTCAAAAAATTTCAAGAGGAAGGAAGACTTCTTAGCTCCTTTTATGAGGCGAGCATAATTCTGATTCCAAAACCAGGCAAGGACAACACAAAGACAGAAAATTATAGGCCAATATGCTTGATGAATTTAGATGAGAAAATCCTCAACAAAATATTAGCAAACCGGATCCAGCAATATATGAAAAAAATCATACACCATGATCAAGTGGGATTTATTCTTGGGAGGCAAGGCTGGTACAATATTTGCAAATCAATCAATGTGATTCATCATATAAAGGAGAAAAACCACATGGTAATTTCAATAGATACAGAAAAAGCATTTGATAAAATCCAGCACCCATTCATGGTCAAAACTCTTAGCAAAGTGGGAATACAGGGAACATACCTCAACATGATAAAGGCCATCTATGACAAACCCACAGCCAATATCATACTCAATGGACAAAAATTAAAAGCAATCCCCTTGAGAGCAGAAACAAGGCAGGGGTGCCCCCTTTCACCACTCTTATTCAACATACTTCTGGAAGTCCTAGCCACAGCAATCAGACAAGAAAAAGAAATAAAAGGCATCCAAATTGGAAAAGAAGAAGTAAAACTATCATTATTTGCAGATGAGATGATATTGTATATAGAAAACCCTAAAGTCGCAGTCAAAAAACTACTAGACCTGATAAATGAATTCAGCAAAGTGGCAGGATATAAAATCAATACTCAGAAATTAGAGGCATTTTTATACACTAATAATGAACTGTCAAAAGAGAAATTAAGGAAGCAATCCCCTTTATAATTGCAACCAAAAAAATAAAGTACCTAGGAATAAATTTAACGAGGGAAATTAAAGACTTGTACTCGGAAAATTATAAAACATTGATAAAAGAAATCAGGGAAGATACAAACAAGTGGAGGCATATTCCATGCACATGATTAGGAAGACTAAACATCATTAAAATGTCTATATTACCCAAAGCAATTTATAAATTCAAAGCAATACCAATTAAAATACCAATGACTTACTTCAAAGATATAGAACACATATTCCAAAAATTTATATGGAATCAAAAGAGAACATAAATAGCCTCAGCAATCTTGAAAAGGAAGAATAAAGCGGGAGGTATCACACTTCCAGATATCAAGTTATATGATAAGGCCATTGTACTCAAAACAGCCTGGTACTGGCATAAGAACAGGTATATAGATCAATGGAATAGAACTGAGAACCCAGAAATAAACCCACACTTTTATGGACAAGTGATATTTGATAAAGAAGGTAACAGCATACATTGGAGTAAATATAGCCCTTTCAACAAATGGTGTTGGGAAAATTGGACAGCTACGTGCAAAAAAATGAAACTAGACCACCATTCACAAAAATAAACTCAAAATGGATAAAAGACTTAAATGTAAGCCGTGAAGCCATAAGCGTCTTAGAAGAAAACATAGGCAGTAAGCTCTCTGACGTCTCTCGCAGCAATATATTTGCTGATTTGTCTCCACAGGCAAGTGAAATAAAAGACAGGATAAACAAATGAGACTTTATCAAACTAAAAAGCTTCTGCACAGCTAAAAACAATAAGAACAGAATAAAAAGACAAACTACACAATGGGAAAATATATTTGACAATGTGTCTGATAAGGGGTTAATAACCAAAATTTATAAAGAACTTGTAAAACTTAATACCAAGAAGACAAACAATCCAATCCAAAAATGGGCAAAAGAAATGAATAGACACTTCTCCAAAGAGGACACACAGATGGCCAATAGGCATATGAAAAATAATCAACATCACTAATTATTAGAGAAATGCAAATTAAAACCACAATGAGATATCACCTCACACCAGTCAGATTGGCGCTCATCAATAAAACAACACAGAATAAGTGCTGGCGAGGATGTGGAGAAAAGGGAACCCTCCTGCACTGCTGGTGGGAATGCAGACTGGTGCAGCCACTGTGGAAAACAGTATGGAGATTCCTCAAGAAATTAAAAATCAAACTGCCTTTTGACTCAGCTATACCACTGTTAGGATTATACTCCAAGAACACCATAGCACTGTTTGAAAAGAAGAAAGGCACCCCCATGTTTATGGCAGCCTTGTTCACAATAGCAAAGATCTGTAAACAGCCCAAGTGTCCATCAGAGGACGAGTGGATTAAAAAGCTTTGGTATTTATATACTCTGGAATACTACTCAGCCATAAGAAATGATGACATCGGATCATTTCCAACAACATGGATGGACCTTGATAACATTATACTAAGCGAAATAATTAAATCAGAAAAAACTAAGAACTATATGATTCCATACATAGGTGGGACATAAAAATGAGACTCAGAGACATGGACAACAGTGTTGGGGTTACAGGGTGGGGGAGGAGAGGAAGGGGTTGGGGGAGGGGAGGGGCACAAAGAAAACCAGTTAGAAGGTGACGGAAGACAATTTTATCGATATCACCCCATCTAAATTAGTCAAAAAAAAAAAAAAAAAAGAATGTGCCTCACGGCTAATTCAGGCAGTTGGAAGAATAGTATAAGGATGCTAATTCTGCTTCTCAGGCCACATCCTGCAAAAGGGGCCCTAAGAGAATTGGTGATTTGGCTCCTCTGATTTTGCCAATTGGATTTAAAAAAAATAGGTCAGGAACGCCCTAAAATGGAACTAACAATACATGAGCATAAATTTAAAGGACTTTTAGATACTGGAGCTGATGTATCTGTTATTGCTAAGCTACATTGGCCTCCTTCCTGGCCCACTCATGCAGCAGCCACAGAATTACAAGGTATAGGGCAGAGTAAATCCCCTCAACAAAGTTCTAGTTTTCTACATTGGGAAGATTAAGAAGGCCATTCTGGATTTTTTAAGCCTTAGGTGTTCCCTGGATGGCCAATTAATTTGTGGGGTAGAGATGTTTTGAAAAATATGGGAGCATTGCTTATCAGTCCTAATGGTTTAGTCAGTACTCAGATGCTTGATCAGGGATTTTTGCCCACCAAGGGACTAGGGAAAGAACAGCAAAGAATTCTAACCCCCATAGAAATGGCACCCAATACCAGAAGGTGTGGATTAGGATATCAAAATTTAGCATAGTAGCCTTGGTAGCTCCTGCTACCTCAATAATGCATTGTGCAGACCCAATTACTTGGAAATCAGATAATCCTGTATGGGTAGACTAATGGCCTGTTTCTCAGGAGAAACTTAGGGCAGCTGCTCAATTGGTACAAGAGCAGCTACAGCTTGGGCACATAGAACCATCTAATAGCCCATGGAATACACTTCCATATTTTGATCTTGTGGCATCCTTGATTATCAAGGGGCATAGGCAACCCTTACAGTTTATAGGTTTTGAGCCTCAAAATTATTGTTGTTCCTTTTTTCAGAGGATCAACAACAATGGCTCTGGGAAACTTCCACTAAAGGGCAAATCGCTCTTTCAAATCAATGGACAACTTTATACTGAAACTGTCAACTTAAAATCAGCTCAAAGTCTAGAATTATATGCCATGATCATGTCTTTTCAGCATTTGCCATATTCCCCCTTTAATCTATATACAGACAGCAAATATTTACTTATGGTGTTTCCACTATAAAGACTGTTGTCTTAGGGACAAATGCTGATGAACTATTTCAGATGAACTATTTCAGATGAACTATTTCAGCAGTTCCTCCTTCTTCAAAGACTTGTATGTCAACATAGAGCTCCATGTTTTATAGGACATACTCGAGCTCACTCCATGCTCCCTGGAGCTTTAGCATAAGAAAATGCCTTTTTTTTTTTGTATTTTTCTGAAGTTGGAATCAGGGAAGCAGTCAGACAGACTCCCCACATGCGCCTGACCGGGATCCACCGGGCATGCCCACCAGGGGGTGCCCATCTGGGGCGTCGCTCTGTCGAGACCAGAGCCACTCTAGTGCCCAGGGCAGAGGCCAAGGAGCCATCCCCAGCGCCCGGGCCATCTTTAGCTCCAATGGAGCCTCAGCTACGGGAGGGGAAGAGAGAGGCAGAGAGGAAGGAGAGGGGGAGGGGTGGAGAAGCAGATGGGCACCTCTCCTGTGTGCCCTGGCCGGGAATCGAACCTGGGACTTCCGCACGCCAGGCCGACGCTCTACCACTGAACCAACCGACCATGGCCAATTTTATTTTTGTTTTGATTATGATATCAGGGTTTCATTTCATACTTTGTTAATTTTGCTATAATCTTATCTACCATTTCTATAGGTTCAACATAGATTAAATAAACCATGTTGTCAAAAGTTTCCAGATTTCAAATTCTGGTAAGAGAATTGTTTATTTAATCAGATATCTTATGCATTATAGTGCTGCACCAGCACTATGATTTAGAACATTACTTCAATTCTATGTACCTATAATAAATGAATGTTTAAAAGAAAACAACACTTCTCTAGAATGACTGAATAAGAAAGGAAAGTTGCAAACAGATAACTGATCATTTAAGCATAAATGATAAGTATAAAGATATATTATAGGCCCTGGCCAGTTGTCTCAGTGGATAGAGCATCAGCCCAATATATGGACATCCAGGGTGCAATTCCTGGTCAGTGCACACAGAAGAAGCAACCATCTGCTTCTCTCCCTCTCCCTCTCCTCCTTCTCTTCCTCTTCCCCTCCCATAGCCAGAGGCTTGATTGGTTCGAGTGTTGGCCCTGGGAGCTGAGGATGGCTTGGCTGGTCCAAGCACATCAGCCTCAGGCACTTAAAATAGCTCAGTTGATTCTAGCATTGGCTCCAGACAGGGTTGCTGGGTAGGTCCTGGTCAGGGTGCATGTGGGAGTCTGCCTCACTATCTCTCCTCCTCTCACTTAAAAAAAAACTATTATGGTCTAATTGATAAATTAGTATTACAGACATAACAAATAATAAGAACATTGCAGAACAGATCAGTAATTGCAGATTACTTTAATATTACTTTGAAATTCTGTATCTGAGGAATTTAATCTAAGTGTATATGTAGCAAGCCTATGCAGTTGACTTACATATTCAAAAATATTTGTTAGTTGAATTAATGAATAAATGATTCTGCATTTTTATATATAATAAATTATTATAAAAAAGTAAATCAGTATGATGGAGTGAAAGGGGCATTTAAATAGTAGAAAACCTAGATTATAGTTCTCTGTACTTAATAGCTATATGACTTAGAGCAGGCCACTTAACCTCTTTGAGCTTCATTTTCCTTATGTATAAAATGTAAAAATATACTTCCTTGACAATTTTCAAGGTTACATTTAGAATAAAGTAAGATGAATATATGTATATATAAACATTTTGAAAGTCATAAACTACTATGTTGTTAAAAATACTATTTGTACTTAAATAAATATACACGAAAGTGAGACCCTCTGGTAGCAGAGAGTTATTCTTTAAGGGAATATATTAGATAGGCTACAGATTAGTAAAATGACCAACTTTCTTACAATGAAAAGGAGGACAAAAATAAATTAAAGAAAACAATATTGTAAATAAAAGAAATATTTTATTCATTGCAACAATAATATACTATATGATAAATTCATAATAAAACATTTTTAATATTTTATATTGTAATTATGCTTACATGCTTATTAATTTTTAATAATAATTGTAAGAAAAAAGTACTCATTTAGTAAAACTAAATATCAAACAAAACCACTAATTTGGAGTGATATTCGGGTGTATTTATCATTTTCTAATTAAAAACATCTGTTTTATGCAACTATTTAATCAAAATGCATTATTAATCGATATGGTTTGAGGTTAGATTTCCACTTTAAAACTCGAATTTCAGGAAAATACTTGTAAATAAAATTATATGTATTTGGGAATTATTAAATAGATAATGAATTAATAAAACGTGAATTGTGCTTACCTATCTATAATTGAATATTCACTGAGAAAGAAATAATCATGAGTCTACAATGTCATATGTGCTGTGTAGTGTTTCAGTAAAAAGTACACAAAGCCATTTGCGTGCTCAATATATCATGTGCTCTCTCAAGGTCTCCCATGAGGAGCACATGCGTCTCATAATCGCGTCTCGCCTCACTGTACTGGTCCTTGACGAATCGTCATGTCAAATACAAATACATCACATCACACACAATGGACCAACTCTGCATCAATCAAATACAGACATTTACAGATTAGTCTTCCAATATCAAAAAGGAGGACATGCAGGAGGACGCTTTTTGAGGGAGGATGAAACTTACAGAAGAAGGACTGTCCTCCCTAAAGGAGGATGATTGGTCACCTTACAGACTAGGCTACAGTAACAAAGTGACTCAGAATACAGTGCCTGACCAAGATAGAAAATTCTCTCTCACCAAGAAGTCCATGTATTGTAGAAAGCCTGTGGTCATAGAATGATTTAATAGTGAAGTTCTAGACTCCATGTATCTTGTTGCTCTGCCATCCTCAACAGATGGATTTTGATTTAATTCTAGCTTCCAATATCATCTCCAATATTCAGCCAGCAGAAAGGGGGAAAGGGAAGGGGACATGATAAACAGGATCCTCCCTTTTAAGAGCATGAATGACAAATTTCATGTGTCACTTTTGCTTACATTCTATTAAACACAACCTAGGACATGGCCACATATATTTGTAAGGGCAATTAAGAAACCATGGTGGCACAAGTAGGATACAAAGTTGACATTCATAGAAATTGATGAGTGTAGTGGTTATTAGGAGGAGAGAGATGTGAGGGAGGAGGAGGGGTTGTGGAAAGGGTGTAAAGAGGGACAAATATTAGGTGACAGAAAATGATTTGGCTTTGAGTGTTGGATATAAAACATAACTGACTATTCAAATGATGTAGTGATGTTTGCCTGAAATCTATGTACACTTATTGGCCAATGTCTCCCTGTTAAATTTAATTCTCTAAATAAAAAAATTAAAAGAAAGAAACTATGGTGGGATCCCATGTTCATTAATTTGAATACAATATCATTAAGATGACAATACCTCTCAAACTGATCTAGAAATTCCAGGTTATCTTTATCAAAATCCAAGCTGACTCTTTTACAAAAATTGAGACTCTAATTCTAATATTCATACCTAGTTTTAAGGGGCTCCAGAATAGCCAAAACAATCTTGATAAAGGAAAACAAGTTGAAGGGCTAACACTTCCCAATTTCATGATTATTACAAAGCTAGGATAATCACGGCAATGTGATACTGCTATAAGGATAGACACAGAGATAAATGAAATAGAATTGAAAAATCTTCACAGTTATGGTTAACTGATTTTCAAAAAAAGTGCTAGGACAATTAAGTGGAGAAAACAATAATGTCTTTAACAAATAGTGCTGAAACAACTGATTTTCACATACAAAAATAATAATAAATTGGCTTTTCCTTCACACCACATACAAAAATTAACTCAAAATATATAAAAGACTAAATGTAAGTTTCAAGTCTATGAAGCTCTAGAAGAAAACATAGGTATAAAGTTTTAGGACCTCAAATTAAACAATGGTGTCTTAGACATTACACCAGAACAAGCAACAAATGAATAAATATAGATAAAACTGGATATTAAAATTAAAATTTTTTCCTTTTAGGACACCAACAAAGAAGTGAGCAGATAATTCATGAAATTGAAGGAAGTTTTTAGAAATCATCTATCTGATAAGGGTCTAGTATCTAAAACATATAAACAACACAATTCAATTAAAATAAGATAAATAACCCAATTGTAAAATGGGCAAAGGATTTGGATAGACATTTCTCTAAAGAAGATGGTCAGTAAGCAATATCACTAGCTATCAGGGAAATGCAAATCAAAACCACAAGGAGAAAACAATTCCACACAAAGCAGGATAACTGTAATAAAAAAGACAGATAATAAGAAGAGTTGCTGAGGATGTGGAGAATTCGGAACCCTTATAGATTACAAAGTGGCAATGTAAAATGGTGCAGACACTTGGGAAAACAGTCTCTGACATTTCTTCAAACAATTAAACATAGAGGGATGATTTGACACAGCAATCCCACTCCAATGTACATACCCAATAGAAATGAAAACATACATCCACATAAACACTTGTGCACAAATGTTCATAGCAGTATTATTCATAGTAGATTGAAATTGGAAGCAACTCAAATGTCCATCAATTTTGGATAAATTAAATGTGATATATCCATACAATGGGGTTATTTTTCATTATTATTATTCGTCAATTAAAAGAATGAAGTACTGATACATACTACAACATGAATCAACATTGAAAACATTATGCTACATCAAGGAGACCAGTCACAAAGTAACACATAATAAATTATTCTATTTACATGAAGTGTCCAGAATAGGCAAATTTATAGAGACAGTAAAATGGATTCATGGTTGTTTGGAACTGGGGGATGAGGGAGTTGGGGTGACAGCTAAGGAATGTAGCGTTTGGGGGAGGGCAATGACAATATTCTAAAATTGTTGTGATGGATGTGCAAGTCTGTGAAAATTCTAAAAGACATTAGTTTGTATATGAGTCAAATGTATGGTATGTAAATTATATCTCAAAGTGGTTTAAATCCATAGTGTTTTGTTGTGCGGCCATGTGGTTAGCTGAAACTACAATTGCTATGAAAGAAAGGGGAGATATACATTTGGGGACAGTAAAACATCTCTGCCATAGGAAGTGCTATGACAGATGGCATTGTTAGCACAGTTTCCAATTTAGTAGTTAATCATGTTACATTAAGAATGCTCAATATCATTAGAATAGTGACTTACTGCGTCAGTGTGATATTACAGCAACAGCTATGAAATAAGAATCAGGTTATTTGAATGATATTTCTCACTCTACTTTTTACTAGATTAATAACCTCGGTAAGTCACAACCCCTCTAAGTATTAAATTGCTCATCCAAAATAGGGCCATTGAGTTCTAAGATCATTTGATTCTGACTCTACAAATTTATCTTTCCACAGATTCTTTTTCTTCCCCATGCATTCTTTCAATGATCAGGCACTCGTTTAGCTTGTTCCCTTGAGCCTCTTCCACATATACCAGCCATTTTAAATACTGTTTAAAAATATTTACGTCTCATACTCAAATAGTTCATCTTTAATTTTCTTTGTCCTTTCAAAGATTGTCTTTCACTATTTGAATGAGAACTCTTCTCCTTGATATGCATTATAGACTCATTAGGGCTTATCTAGATATCAGGATAAGAAATCCAAAGCCCGGACTCTAAACAGAAACACATTTATTACAATTTAAAATATAAAGGAGATTCTCCAATTTTTCTAGATGTTTTCTCTTAAATTTAGTTATATTTAATCATTCTTAGTTTAAAATCTATCTTCATATTGTCACAGTCTATTTATTCAAGACTCCTTTGGTTCTCATGTTATATTCTTACTTGTCAAAATATGGAGTTAGTTTTATAAACACTTTATAAGAACCGTCAATATTTTTAAGGAAGTCATGTTTTCAATCCCTTGGGTCCTCAGGATGATCCCTAGGCATGCTGTGCTCACAGAAAAGACATGGGTCCAGGAAGAAAAGACCAGTCAAGCTCATTTGTGGTAGAATATGGGTGGGTATTCACCACTACAAAAAGAATAATCACCTGTTTTCATTTAAACATATGTTGTGGTCTGGTTCCCTAAAAATCAAGATTTCTCAGGGACCAATTAACTGAATAAAGTCATCTATGGTGCTTTCCAACACTGTAGATTCACACTTCTGACCTCCTGATTTCCCGATTTGGAAGGTACTCAAGAATGTATACCATTTTTACATATTCCCTTATGTGCCTTTTTATTTTTAAATTTTATTTAGAAAATTAACTTTGACAGGGTGGTTTTGATCAATAAGAGTACACAGGTTTCATGTAAACGTTTCTATCGCATTTGAACTATTGATTACATTGTATACCTATCACCCAAAATCAAATCATTTTCTGTCACCTTATATTTGTCCCTCTTTACACCCTTCCCCACGATTATTATATCAATATAACTAAAGTTTGAGGATGGCAGCAATCTACCAAAAAGAAAAAAAAGCTTTTCATCTTTTTCAAGGTGTTTTCAAAATGAAAAAAAACTTTAATATTTTCTAGTGTGGTGATCCTTAAATACGGTAATAAAAACTGTGATTCTTAAAAATATAAAGTAAACAGGTCTGGATAGAGTATGCAAATTATTTACACATTTAATTGTCATAAATATGTGTAGACACTTTATACAAGTATTTAATTCCTTCTGCTTAAACATTGCCTCTAATAATAAAAATCTATATGCTATAGTATATGTCTTATACTTCTATTTAAACATTTGTAGCTTAATAAATCTTAAATTAGGTGTTTTTATATAGCCAGTATATCTCTTTTAACAGAAATATTGAGTACTTTTACTAAAAATATGTATCACCAATTGGATACACAGTTCTGAGTTTTTGTGTGTTTTAACTAAAATACAATTTATCGACTAAAAAAGGGAGCCCAAAAGACATCAAATAGAAATTATTAAATATGTAATCAATACACTAATACAAGCCAGCATTTTTATTGAAGAAATTATAATTTTTAGGGAAAAAATCCTGGATGAAGTGATGCCAGTTACAGTATGTGAGAGCTACATGAGAGTTTATTCATTTAATTTACTGAGATTAAGAAATCCTAGAGAGCTGGGTTTAGAAATTGCTCTATTAAGAACTGACACTAGCTATTGTATGTTGAGCCCTAGTATGACATTCAGTGTTTCATTCTCTTTTGACTGAATCCTATAAAATAAGTCTATTATTTCCATTTTAAAGATGAAGAAACTAAAGTTTCCAGTATCACAGAAATAGCAAGCAGCAGAATGAGGCTTTCAAATATAGGTCACTAAAAATTTCACAAATCCATAATTGTTATAGTTCCAAAGGGCCTAAAAAGAAGTATACTGGCTAGCAACAAAAAGCAATGGTAAGTATTTTTATAAAATCACTAGACTCGTTTTATCTTCATTGCTGATATCTTCTAACAGTACTTTAATAGAGTTTGGAGTGCCCTATTGCTTAGTCAGTGGTAGTTAACCTGGTCCCTACCGCCCACTAGTGGGCGTTTCAGCTTTCATGGAGGGTGGTAGTGGAGCAACCAAAGTATAAATAAAAAGATAGATTTAGGCCCTGGCCGGTTGGCTCAGTGGTAGAGCATCGGCCTGGCGTGCGGAAGTCCCGGGTTCGATTCCCGGCCAGTGCACACAGGAGAGGCGCCCATCTGCTTCTCCCCCCCTCCCTCTCTCCTTCCTCTCTCTCTCTCTTCCTCTCCTGCAGCCGAGGCTCCATTGGAGCAAAAGATGGCCCAGGCGCTGGGGATGGCTCCTTGGCCTCTGCCCCAGGCGCTAGGGTGGCTCTGGTCACGACAGAGTGAGGCCCCGGATGGGCAGAGCATCACCCCCTGGTGGGTGTGCCCGGTGGATCCCGGTGGGGCACATGCGGGAGTCTGTCTGACTGCCTCCTCGTTTCCAGCTTTGGAAAAATACAAAAAAAAAAAAAAAAAGATAGATTTAACTATAGTAAGTTGTTTTATAAAGATTTATTCTGCCAAACAGTGTAAATCTGACATAAAGTACTTGGTAAGTAATTATTATTATATGCTTTAACTTGCTGTAACTCAGCTTTATAAATTTTATAAAGTGAAGTTACTTCCCTACTTTATAAATCACCATTACTGTGGAACTGGTGGGTGGTTAGAAAATTTTACTACTAACAGAGATACAAAAGTGGGCGGTAGGTATAAAAAGGTTGACTACCCCTGGCTTAGATATACCCAGAAGAAAACATCATGAGAAATGTCTCATTTAATGTTTACATCACTCCCAGAAAAGAGAAGTAGCCTTTAAGACTTGCTATTATATTGTTCTAAAACTCTTTGTAAGCACTTGAAATCCTTTTGCTGTTTAAGCCAAAATGAAGAGAAGGATTGTCCAAAAAGAAAATCTGAATAATTCAGTCCTCTCTTGGGAGAAAACAACATTAATCTCTTTGGAATCTATATAATTGTAGAATTACTGGATCTTTACACAACTTCCTACTTAACTGTGATGTGTAGATTTCCAAGATCCATGAACATAAAAAAAAACCATATTTAAACTCTTGCACAAAACTATATAAGTAAAAATGACCAAATATATAAAGTTAAGATCAATATTTTTAACTTGCCCTTTAAAACCAAAGATCAGCATGTTTAAAATGACTTAGCTTCCTAACGTCCCTCCATTACTATGAAGCTTGGGAAAGGACCCAGAGGCCGCTTAATATTTTTACTTTTGTCATGAAGTGGTTCTTTACCAATCTTTAAATCTGTCAAAAAATATTTAAATAAATACAGTATGCATATTTTCCCTACTATCAACATTGATTTGATCTATACCATCTCTTGGTTGGACAGGATATCCAAACTCTTACTTAGAAACATTTCCCACCATACAAATATATTTTATTTTCAAATATCTAGGACCCACAAATACATTTTATTTTCAAATATCTAGGACCCACAAATATACTGTCTATTATGGAATTTTTTTGCTACAATTCCAAACATATAAGACTATTACTGACTGATTTAATTCAGTTTAGCATTACAATCATTTAGTGAGTATCTATTATACATCTTCAGAGTAG
The DNA here is from genome assembly GCF_036850995.1 of Saccopteryx leptura. Taxonomy (NCBI): domain Eukaryota; kingdom Metazoa; phylum Chordata; class Mammalia; order Chiroptera; family Emballonuridae; genus Saccopteryx; species Saccopteryx leptura. Next base: position 172,784,532 of record NC_089504.1, on the reverse strand, counting down.
AGTCAGTTTTCATAGCGTTTTGCATGTGCCTCTGAAATGGAGAATATAAAGTAGTATATCAGATTAATCAATTTGCAGAATTCATGCGCATGTTAAAATGAAACTTTCCAGGGCCTTTAGGGTAAAGATATATTTCATTTCTTATAATTTTATGATTTAAATAAATTTAGTAGAAACAGTTCATTGGAGTCCCCATAACTCCTTACCGTCTTGTATAAAATTTGGTTCACTCATTTACGTTAGCTATATCTGACCCTTGCAGGCATTTAAGTTTCAGCCTTGGAAGAGTCTAATCACCTTATTTATAATGAGAAAACTAATGCTCACAGAGATTAAATAACTTGGCCAACGTTACCCAGCTAGTTAGTGGCACTGTGCCAGAGTCAAAATTCAAGTATACAGGCCCTTTATACAAGACACTGTATTCATTTCACAATTTTTCTCTTTATCAGGATCAAACATTTGTCTGAAATAGGAGCCTCTGTTTTTTTGTTTTGTTTTGAAGTTTTAAAAACTGCATGGTGGCACTTACTAGTTTTATTCACACCTCAAGTCTCAAAATATCATTAACATAGTACTTTATTTTATACATGCTGTTTTGGTGTTTGCACTACTCCACCACCTTTCCACAGCCTTTTGTTATTCAGACAGCTTCTAAAGGGAGAAGGGAGTTATAGAATGACAAAAGAGAAAAGAATGAAGGATTTATAGTGGTAAATAAAATTTGGGGGTGAGGGAGGTATTATAGGAAATAACTGTAGAGGAAATTTAAGGTAGAAAGAAAAGGTGAAATTGGTTTCTGAAGAACAAAGTTAGGAAGACTTGAGAAACAGCCACCAATCATTGCTCTTTCAGGGAATGTGCTGATTCGGGCAGATTCTTCCTTAGGGTCATATAACCAGCACCAAACAAAATTGTGAAGTAGGTAAAGCTTTTCTTGGAAATCTTTGCACTTTCTTCCATTCAGCTTTATGAAAAAATTCAGTGCTATTTCTTTTTTTTTCTCATCCATTCCAGGCTGTTAAGTGGCTCTCATCTGACACCTTAGTTTTAAGCTTTACTCTTTCCTGGAGTGTTCATACTGAAGCACTATCTCTTATTTGTTGAGTACAAGAACCTCTATGAGAGGAATCACTTAAACACCAGTGAGCAGAGAGGGGAATTATCAAGGAATCCTTCCTAGAACACCTCTAATTTCAAAATCTACACTGCCTTATGTAAGGTGCACTTGTGTTTATATCAAGCTGATTTCTAAGGTACTCAGCATACTCCTTTTCTCTTCTCAAAGCTGTAGGTTAAGTTTTTAACAGTCAAGAAAGGTATGGGGGGGCATCTATGACTGTGAAGGTAATGACAATCACCAAGCAAACAGTACATTCTTATAAACTAAGGCAAGCATCAATGAAGACACTCATTCCAAATAAGCAGATGTAACGCCAGCTTATATTCAATTATCTGTGTGATTCAAAGGAAAGTAACATTTCTCATCAATTATATACTTATTCAGTTAAAGATGTGGACCTTAACCAATTTAGTATTTATGAACAATGTTATTTCTCTTCATAACTGACAGTAGAAACATAAGTGAACTAAGCAGAATTTCCAAAAATTTGTAAACTGAAATCACTTTCTATAATCAAGATCATAAAGGTCAGTAGAAAAATAAAAAGGTCTAGACCAGCGGTTCTCAACCTGTGGGTCGTGACCCTTAGGCGACCCCTGTGTTTTGGTCGTTCGACCACCCGCCAGGGCCGCGACCCACAGGTTGAGAACCGCTGGTCTAGACTGTGGAGCTAGACTGCTGGGTTTGCCACTTGCCTCAATTCTTAATCTACCGAATGGGAATAACAATAATACCTTATATGATTGATCTGAGGATTAAATTTATTCTTTAAAGTGATTAGAATTAGACTTGGTACTTTGTATATGCTTGTTAAATAAAATACTCTAACTATTGGCCCTGGCCAGTTACTCAGTGGTAGAGCGTCGGCCTGGCATGCAGAAGTCCCGGGTTCGATTCCCGACCAGGGCACACAGGAGAAGCGCCCATCTGCTTCTCCACCCCTCACCCTCTCCTTCCTCTCTGTCTCTCTCTTCCCCTCCTGCAGCCAAGGCTCCATTGGAGCAAAGTTTGCCCGGGCGCTGAGGATGGCTCTGTGACCTCTGCCTCAGGCACTAGAATGGCTCTGGTTGCGGCTGAGTGATGCCCCAGATGGGCAGAGCATCCCTCCTGGTGGGCATGCCAGTGGATCCCGGTTGGGCGCATGCGGGAGTCTGTCTGATTGCCTCCCCGTTTCCAACTTCAGAAAAATACAAAAAAGTAAATAAAAAAATACTGTAACTATTTTTTTCCTAACTCTGAAAGCAACTTGATTATGTCTACAAAATGACCTCATGAATTTGATGTATAAGTCAAATTGACATCAAACTTGCATATCTATATCCAGTTAACTCAGTGCCTTGCATGTGATACAAATGAATTTACTTTTTGCATGGATACAGTCCTCAACATTTCAAACATGCATTTTCTTTTAAAGGAAACTGGACAGCAGAATGTATATAAGACACCCCATCTCAATTTATTATGTTTATAAAATGATAGCATGGTTTTACCTTCAAATTCCACAATTATTTTTTCAACTTATTTCAATTTATATATTATATAGTTCTCCCTGTCCCAGGAAACAATATTAGTTGGCTATTATGTCCCAGGCAATAAACACATATTGTTTCATTTAATCTTCATAAAAACCCTTGAAGGTATTACTATCCCCACTTTTACGAGAAAATAAAAGTTAAGTACTTTGCAGCCAGAGGCTGAGTTGAGGTTTGAACTCATGTTCATGACTCCCAATATTCTTTTCATCTCATGTTGCCTCTCTTTGGGAATTTACTTGCCTTTTAGAAGTTGGCTAGAAAAGAGGCAAGGGGAATGTGACCTTTTGATGGTAGTCATAGTTAAAGAAAGTCTAACCTGTCAAAAGCAGAGTCAAATAAGAAACAGCACTAACTGGAAGCTGTTTTCAGACTCTCAATCAAGGATGACTGTCATGTGCAAAATGGTGTTATGAAGAAAATAGTCATAATGCTGATATAAAAAAAAACCCATGTCAATATATACTGTGTTAATTTGAAACATTTCAGTACTTCTTACCAGCATAATTACACCCAACTTTACTGCATTCCAACCGAATGAGTTAGTATAGACATTAAAAATAGGAAAACAAGAGAAATCATAACGGAATTCTTATCCATCTTTTAGACTTTTCACAACATATATATATATATATATATATATATATATATATATATATATATATATATATAAAATCTTAAAGTAAAATCTCTGTATATCTTCATGTTTGAAAATACAGTTTTGCTACAATTTATTTATTAAGCAAGTATTTAGGTGATTTTGATGCACTGTGGTAACCACCAGGTGTAGTGATTTTTTTTTAAAGGGGGGAGAGGAGTTGGACACGGTGCAGCCCAGTTTATATTTTAGTTCACGCTTTCACAAGAAATAGTGAGTGCACTAAAGTTGAGAAACAGCAAGTGGGCGTGTAACTTGGGTTCAAAAGCCTCTCTACTTTGTGCCTCGCCCTTGGGTCTTTAAGAGGCTCGATTTACCCATTTAAAACACAAGTGATTTCAAAGTAGTTATTCTCTTTTCAGGTGTACACACCATAGCAAGATGTAGCAAATAAAATGTTACTAAGGACATCCAGGTAAGAGGTTTTGTTGCAGGTTTTAGCGCCCGGCATTAGTCGGTGCATATTTCAGACCGTATTCGCCAAGGAACTGGAACCTGTTTTTCATTGCAGCTTAGCTGGGTGTGCCTGGGAGGGCGGCACAGAGAACCTAGAAAAGCTCTCCACCTACAGCAGGAGTAGGAGCGCAGGAAGGAGCCCAGGAAGGGCCTTGCGGCCAAGCGTTCGGTTTCGGATTGTTCTTTCTTTGGGACAAACTGAGCTTGGGTTCTGTGACTGGCAACAAAAAGACTCATCATGGAGCTGTTAAAATTCCTCCCATATCTCAGCAGTCCCCACGCGCCCCACCCCAACGTACCCTTCCTTATTTGCGCATTCACTAATGCGCAAATAAGGGTTTTCAGGCGTCTGTTGGGCAGATGGAGGAGAATGCAAAAGTCGAGGATGGACGGGGCAGCAGCATGGCTCAAGCGAGAGAATAACAAATCCCTACCCAGGAGACTTAAAACCAAGTTGGTCCCCGGAGGGAAGAGGCCAAGGAGAGATGCTAGGCAAGCAGGAGACGCGGCAGCGATGAAGGGCAGCAGACCACCGCAGTACACGCACTCAGCCCCCCCGGTCCAACCCTTGTACCATGGCGCCCCCCACCCTCACGTCTCTTTTGGTTTCGACCTGCCGACTGGGCGGGGCCACGAGACGCCATTCCCACAATGCTCTGGGGCGTGCCGCCGCCGTCGCTACCGCTAGTGAGAGAAGATGGCGGAAGGCGGAGCGGCGGATCTGGACATCCAGCGGTCTGACATCGCGACGCTGCTCAAAACCTCGCTCCGGAAAGGGGACACTTGGTGAGGGAAAGGGGCTGAGGTGGTCGCGGCCGCCCGAGGGTGGTGGAGAACTGGGTGGGAATGGCGGGCTTGTAGCTTTGGCTAGTGACAGGTGCGGGCAGGTCCAGCGGCGACTGCCCTGGGCAGGAGGATTTTGGCAGCTCCTGAAATGTTGGGGCAGACATTGGACCCGAGATGGGGGTCAGGGTTCGTGGCTAGTTCGGACAGGCTGCGAGGCTGGAGGTGCGCGGCGGCGGCGTCTCGTGCAGTTCTCTCCGTCCTCCTTCCTCCCGCGGTGCCGCTCCCACCTCAGGCCTTCCCGAACCAGGGGTTCCAGTCGTTGGGGCGTGAGTCGCGGTGTTTGACAGGTCCTGGTCCCGCGGCTTCTCCCACCTCACCCGCTCTACTTCACCAGTCCTTTCCTTCCCCGGCATGGTCGGCACCCTGACTTCCCTGTTGTTCGTGATTCTTGTATTCTTCCGGGAGGTAGGCTTCGGGATGTTCGCGGTTCTCACTGCACAGGTGGCATGTGTCAGGGCGCCGCTCGAAGAAGGAAACCTTAGGTTCCAGTCCCTCGTCGGGAGGGAGAGGAAGCTGTAGGCAACCGTAGGCTCCGGAGAGATACCACGTGGTCTTATGCTTTAGGAAACCGGCAGCGTTTCTTAAAAGTGTAGCCTTTCCCTCCCTTTTGAAGCCGTAACAAGGCCTGCCCAAAGTAGATAAATCCACTTGAGGCTGAAGTCACTTGCTAATATACACACTTGTAAAATACCGAAGGATATTCTTAAAATGCTGGAGGAAGTACAGTGTATGGAGAGTTTAATACTTGATAGCCATATCAAGTAGTATCCAAAATAACTTAAATATGTGAATTTGTAACATAAGCAGAAAGTGGTATGTTTGTTAGGAAGGACAGTATGCCTCTTTATTATAATAAAAAATGTTTTCATTTTCCATTGTCACCATAACAGTGGTATGTAATTTCCAGGGTATTTTTCCTCTCGTGTCCCCCAATATTGCTTTAGTGAAAGGAGCATAAGATTTAGACCAGAATTAAATCATCGTTACACCACCTAACTTGCGGTATCACTTTGAGCGAAGTTCATTTAAATCACTGTACTTCAGTATTTTCATCTATGAATGTGGACAATAATTTCATTATATGGTTTTACCTTGGTTCAATGAAATATTCTAAAAGATAATTTTCCTATTTATGAAATAACATTACATTTTAGCTACTTTCTTATTACTGCCACTTCTGCTAAAATGCTTTGCTGTTAGGATCATTTTCAAGTAAACTATTAGATGGCAGACTTGGGACTTGAATTTAAGTACTTTGATCTAAGGCTTTGGTAACTTGTTTCTACTTTGTTAGGCTCCATAGTATATTTTTAAAATAAAAATCTCTTAAAGGTGTAAAATACAGTTATTGCATTGCAGCAAAAGTATAATTTAAAAATTGTTATTTATATTGGAGTGTTCCTGTTATTTATATTGAGGTGTGGGGAAATTGGGCATTTCCTAGGACACTAATGCAACACCTTGACCTATGGATTATTAAAGATCAAATCAGGCCTTGCTTCCTATTGTTTGTTAAACATTCTTAATTCACATAGCCTATCACTGCCTCATGAAAAGGTAAATGTGGATTTCCATAAAATATAAATCTGTAAGTTAAAATATGGATATTGTTTATGTGGATATTCTCTTTAATGTTGTATGTTCTTGTTATACTAAATAATATTTGGTATTGTTGACACTACAGGATGATAGGAGCAATATGTGTATTGTGGGCATTAAAACTTTTTAACAAAATTTTTATTCTTGCTTTGATTTCCACACATATTTTAAAGGAAAAAAAATTGCAGGAGCAAGATGGTAGTGGGGACTTGCTGAGACCAGTTTGGTTTATATGTGAGCCAGTTTACTTGCAATTAGCAAGTAAAACATCAAAAAAGGAACTAATGTAGAACAGAAGTTTGATTCAGAGCTGTAAGGTGGATAATTTGGTAAGTACAAAGTAGATAATTATTCACAAATACAGAACTGGTAAAGATATTTAATAATTTAGTTGTTAACTTGGGCTCATGTTTTTGGAACTCATTAAAATCATTAAAATTAGTTTTTAACTTATTAAAAAGTTACTCCTTTTTCTAACCTTTTTTTTTTTAGTCTTTGGATTAGTCATTTATGGGTTTTTAGGCAAATCCTATGATATTTTTTGCTGAAATGGGCTATATGTAAATGGAACATTGTCTTGATGTAGATATATAACCATCTTGCAAAGACTCTCTGGACTATTAAGAAAAAGTAGGTTTACCATAAGTTTATTCTTGAAACTTTAATACTAATGTTTGATGTAGTCACATGTATTAAAGTGAATAAATTTCACTAATTAGGCTGTGAGCATTTTACAGATAAGGCCTGTCTGGTAATTAATGCTTGGGGGAAGGGTAAAGATTTGATTCTGCATGGATATTAGAGTTTCTGTTTATTTGTAAATAGTCAATGATTTTTATCTTCCAACTGACTTTCTAGAGATGAAAATATGTTACCTAGGTCTGAGGTGAGGAGGAACAAATATTATAATAATGCTTGGTACTAGACTTTATAGAGACAAAAAAGTAAAAATTTATATTTCTTTAAAAGATGAGGTATGAAAGTAACATTGATTTGCACTAAGAGGAGTAGTTTTATAATGCAGTTTCTTGATCTGTGTTTCAGCTTGAAGGAGAGATTCAGAAAACCATGAACAAGATTGTTAGAATTTAGGAGCTATAGAAAAAGGATAAAGGAACTAGAATTTTTTAGCATAGGATGAATGAAAGATAACTTAATCTTCAGGTACATGATAGTTTTTCCTGATGAGACAAAAGGAAAATTTGTTTAAAGTGCATTACATGTAAGTATATTAGGAATGGAGGAATCTTGCTAAAAGGATGATAAATAAATGAATTATCAAGACAAATCATGGTTTATGGAATACTTTTTTTGGAGATAGTTTTTAAAACACCTATTATGAGTAAATAAACATCATCAAAGTCTGTGCTTTATTTTCCCATTATTATTAATAAATATCACTAATTTACCAATTATTTCTACTAATTATTATGTGCAACTAAATTCAATAGTAACAGTTAACTTTACAAATTAAATTTTGCATGTCATTTTTCTATAAATCATAGTAGCTCAGTAAGTTTGAGGTAACATCAGAGAATAATTTGTATTTAGTCATTTAAGATGTGTATATTTTTGTTTCAATAAATTGCCAAGGAATAGTCCATTCAAATCAATGTGGATTTTACATAGGAGACCGATTTCAGTGTTGTTAGAGCTTTCCTTCTACTCCTACTCTTTTACTTAGAAATCTTTGAGGCTTTCTTTTATATGGTCCCTTATGTCTGTACAACTTTGATTTATACTACCAGAAAACAACCTTACAATCACATCAGTTAATAATGTAAATGGACAAAATTAATCAATATGAACTTCACATTGTTTAGTATATATTTCCTAAAGAAATATTTACATTACTGTTACTGCTAAAATTTTTTTAGTGGTGGAAAAGTGTTTACCACTCAAATAAGGTATGATTACGGTACATCATTTTCAGGAAATGAAACTAGAAAGCAAAACGTTTTCGTGTTGGTAAATTGATGAAAATAAAGACAGAAATAGTGAAATTAAAGCATATTTTTCACATTGTAGTTGTTAAGATCTAGAAAAGCATTTTTTTCTACTTTAAGCCTTTTCATGTTTTTAAAATCACTTCTAAGTTGTTAGTGAATTTAAGATTAATGTACCCTGCTTGACCAAGATGATCCAGAGCTTTAGTCAGTTACTGTACTTATCTATTTAGTGACTATTTTTCCTAAATCATACCGTTTCCCATTAGGGCATACAAGATATTAAATAAGTGGTCTTTTTACAAAATAGTTTTGTAACAAATATTAATCTTGCTTGCATATGAGTATAATAATAAAAGTAATTTGTCCCACCATGACCTATAATACTAAATTTAAAAACATTGTGCTACATACTGTTTTAAGTACTTACACATGTTAACTTATTTACTTAGAGCCACAATTCTAGGGCATTAGAATATGAATGTGCCATAATTCGCTTTTGACAGAATAGGAATCCTAGGCTCAGAGAGTTGTTCACACAGTGATATATCTGATATTTGAACCCAAGTAATTTGGGACTTTGAGGCCCTAAAATTACTGTACTGCACGGCTTCTTATTTTAAAGATGCATTTTGAAATGTAGTTTCACTTGAAAAAGAAAATAAATGGACATTTTTTCCTCTTTAAATGGAGTCTATTTTATTTTAGTGGCACAATTCTGCTTTATTTTCTACTCATCTCTTGTGACTCTTTAGTTTAGATATGACAGTGTATAGACAATATCTTGCTTCTGGAAATTAAAATATGTTTAAAGATTAATAGGTGACTACCTGAATATGTAAGATAAATGTTATTTTGATCCAAAAGTGCATTTAAATTAAAGAATCTGAGATCATTTATAGTTGAGATTTTGGATTTTAATTGTTTATCGGTAATCATAAGCTTTTATTAGGGGCCATGTGGCCCCTTCTCATAATTGTTTTACAGAAATAACAAGCAGATAGTAAGGGTTTATAGGATATTTTGTTTTAATACTTTGCCTATATTTTAAAAGTGCTAATTTAGCACTGGCCAAGTAGCTCAGCCGTGTGGAACATCGTCCCAATATGCCAAGGTTGTGGGTTCGAGTCCCACTCAAGTTACATATGGGAATCAACCAATGAATGCATAAATAAATGAAACAACGAAATCCATGTGGATCTCTCCCTCCCTTCCCCTCTCTCTTTCAAGTCAGTCAATAAAAATTTAAATAAATAAATCTAAGTGCTAGTTTACAGTAAACTACAAATATGTTAAGCTCTCTTTTTGCACTGTGAATCCAGAGGAATAGCCCAGCCAGAAAATGCAAATATAAATGATTGGTATTTTATGCTCCATGTTTGCTAACTTTTTTTTTTTCAGGAATAACTCCTTCAGTGAATTTTCAAAGTAAAAGGCATTTAAATTAAGATAGTAGAAGGTACATGACTGTCTTGATACCTCTTTTAATTCTTCCTGAGGACTAATGGTCTGAGTAGCGTTACTGCTAATGGAACGTTTTTTCATCTTAGTCATTAGATATATCCATTTTATTACATGAATTTACTGATTTTCCTTTTATTCATTTTATTAATAAGCCATGATTTTTATAAAAGTTAACTGAAACCATCAGGTATATTGGTTGGGAGGTAAGGGAAAGGCCGAGCAGTGTGTTTACATGCATTATCTGGTTTGATCCTCAAATAAGGATCAAGTATACATTAATATTTCTTCCTTTTAGATAAGGAATCTGAAAGCAGAGAAATCAGTTGGTTTGCATGTGGTTATACCACCACTAGTGAATATTGAATGCCTACTCTGCCAGCCTCTATTCTAAATGCTTTATACTATGTAGCCTTTAAAGTAAGTGCCCTTATTTGCCTTATTTTATAGATGTTTGATCATTTCAGAGCTGGTTTAGGTTTAAGTACAGGTTTATAATGATTTAAAATACTGGATATATTAATATCTCCTTAGTATTAAAACATTCATGCTTGTCACTAGTCAAATGTAACTCAGTATTTCATTAAGTCATTAAACTGTTAAACTGTTCCTTGGTAGTCCCCATGTAGAATTTTTCAACAATTGCTAGATTTTCTTTTCTTTCTTGAGTAATGTCAGTTCAGTTTGTGCCTTGTTTTTATTTCCTCAGTTACCACTGTAATTCATACTTTATCTTATATATTCCCTTTAAGTCATTTCTCCAGATTCTTTCTCCATCTTGTTCTTTAAACAAGAGTATGTAGTTCCTTTCAGTTTATCTTCCAGTTTACACAGAAGTCACTACTAAGGAACCCTGGAATAAGACTCATGGTAATTAACCTCAGTTTGGGGTACAAATTAAAATGACATATCTGAGAGACTATCAAAACTGGCTCCTCAAAAAAAAAAGTAAAGATGTCAATTTGTAATATAAGGCAGAAAACCTCTGTGGGATTAACCTGTATTTCATTATGCTTAGAACACTTCCACCAGTGAGAATTCTGCATGGTTTCCTTATAGTTCTGTAGAAAGAAAAGGAGAATGATGACTACTTTTTCTTGTCCATGACGGGAACTAAGAATGCTTGCTCCCACTCTCTTCCACTCTCCTTTTAGCTTTAAGAAGATCCAGATATTAGTACATAATTCCTTATTGTTAGGGAAAATTGTTTAGCAAGAAGTAGGCATAAAGAGGACTTCCTTTGTGAAAGAAGTCAAAGGTTCTTAAAGCAAATCCAAGAGTGGCTCTGAAGTGAGGGAAGTGAAGTAAGTTTTAGGGAGTCGGTTATGTAGAAACCTGGGAGGATTAGAGACAAAATTAATTACTTGAATGAAAAGAGCATCAAGTTCCTTTAGTTAAAAAAGATTTGGAATGATAAAGGTGAAGTGATCCTGGTAAAAAGACCTGATAATCTGGATTGCTTTATATTATTTAACAATATGTTTTAATAACAAAGTTTAACAGTTGAATCAAGATATTTATCTTTAATATCAGTGGAAAATCTATACTTATAAATTGAATGAATTTCAAGCTAAAGAACCTTTTGATTCTCAGGAGAGCTATAGTTGAGATGTTATGTGTACCATATAGTTTTGGCTATGGTTACCATTTGTTTACCATATTAACAGCTTTTTATGTGTATGAAGTAACTGATTATTCTCATTTTACAGTTATAGAAACAGGTACAGAGTTCAGGACAAATGGTCATATACTCAGTCAGTGGTAGAGCAGAGATTCTAACCTAGTCACCTCTAAAAGCCTGCATTTTCAAGTGTACTTACTGCTTGCCTATGAGTGATATAGTTATGCCCCTATTATGGAATTAACTTTTTGAGGGATGAATACTTGGAAGTATTAAAATCAAGAAGTGATAGCTTTGTCACATTAGTAAAACACCGTGTTCATCTATTATTCATATGAGAAACCTGTAGAATTTTCTGGGTCTCCTTGATTTAGCATTCTAGTCTTAGTAGTTTTATTTCTAACTAGTATAGATAGCTCTGCTCTCCCATTTCCTGCAAATTAAGTACTTGTTCCTGCCTTACAGGGCTTTACACATCATTCATATTATTTCAAATATATTTTACTGATTCCCGACTTGCAATTACTTCAGAACCTAACTCAAAACCAATCTCTGTAAAATCATCCCCAATAACCCCACCCTTAATATATATGTATGTATATAAGTATACACATATATATGTATGTATAAAAGAGCGTTACTGTGATATATTCACTTATTGTACACTTCCACCCACTTAACATGTATAATTCACTGGGGTTGGGTATATTCTCAGAGTTGTGCAACCATTACCACAGTTAATTTTGGAATCCTTTTATCATCCCTGAAACATACCCCTACCTATTTGCAATCCCCCAATTTCTCCCCAACTCTTCCTGCTCTAGTCACAGCAGCTATTATTCTACATTCTAGTCTATAGCTTTGCCTATTCTGAGTATTTCGTATAAATGGAATCATAATACATGTGATTTTTATGTCTGGATTCATTCAGTTAACATAATGTCTTTTAGGTTCATCCACGTTGTAGTATGTATCAGTGCTTCATTTCTTTTTATTGCCAAATATTACACTGTACAGAGAGACCACATTGAATTTATCCCTTCATCAGTTGATGGACCTTTGGGTTGTTTACATTTTTTTTTTTTTTTGGCTGTGAGCATTTGTGTACAAGTTTTTGTGTAGCCGTAGTTTTTATTTCTCTAGGTTTTATACTTAGGAGTGGAATTGTTGGGTCCCTATGCTTACGTTTTTGAGAAGCTAACAGACTCTTTTCCAAAGTGGCTGCACCATTTTATTTTACATCACTACCAGCAGTGTCTGAGGGTTCTGATTTCTCCATAACCTTGTCAAGGTTTTGTCTTTTTCATTATAGCCATCTTAGTGGGTATGTTGTTGTATCTCATTGCTGTTTTGATTTGCATTTCTTTAATGACTGATGATATTGCACATCTTTGCATATATGCTTATTGGCTATTTGTATATCTTCTTTGGCAAAAGGTCTGTCTTGATCCTTTGCCTATTTTTAAATTTGGTCATTTGTCTTTGTATTATTGAATTTTAAGAGTTCTTTTCAGATTCTAGATACAAATTCATTATCTGATAGGTGATTTACAGAATTTCTTCCCTTGCTGTGTGTTTTTTTTCACTTTCACAATCTTGGTTTCCTTCTTGAGTTTCTTATTTGTATCTTAATTCAGATGTAAAAAGAGGTCATAAAAATGAGTTCTTGCTAACTAATGAATTTATTGTGCAGAACAAAAAATACGTTGGAAATGCTTGAAATCTAAATCTAAAAGTTAAGATATAAAGGGATGACTGACCTAGCCATTTATTTAAAAGAACTTCATAGATTTCTTTGGTTACGTTTTACTGAAAAAATGAAGTTCTGAGTTTAGTCTCTGGTACTTAAAAAAATTTCAGTGAAATATTTAGTAAAATACTAAATAGATACTGTCAATGTCTCCTTTATTTAAAATGGTTTTATGCTATTGCTACTCAAATGTAATTTACACACAGGCATTAAATGAGAGGATTAGTCATAGAGTGAATTAACAGATTAACATACAGGATTGTTTATGCCATTAATTTTGCACAAAATAGTTATATATATTGTCCTAAGATTAAGTTTGGCAAACTGAATTAGGCTGATATTTTTGTGTATTTTTTGTTGTTGTAAAAAAAAAAAACAAAAAACCACTGTCTTATTCCTACTTTGTAGATGAAAAGGTAGGATTTTTAAAAAAATAAACTGTTGTATTTAGGTCATATATTAGATAAGCATTCGGAATCTCTTATCTGAAAGTTGTCTACATAAGCATATACTAAACAAACAAAATAAGAACTGCTGCTCATGCACATTCACTAGTTTTGTGGTCTCCTAAATCCTGCTATTGGGATTTACTCTACTACTTTTAAACTTTATATCTGGGACTAATTCTGAATCACTTATTACTTCCTATATATCTTTCTTAAATTTGCTTCTAGTATATATAAAAACACTAAACTTTTGAAACTCTTCTATCTTTTCTCTCCATCACTATCCTCTACCCCCTCCCCCCCAAATTCTGTGTTTTTTAGTTCTTTGTGTAGCTTTTCTGTATTTGAAGACTGTCTTAAAATGAACTCAGATTTATTTGGAGGACTAAAATTGACCTAGCCTCTCTGGAGCCATTGAAAAATCATTCTGTACAGACTACAATACAAATTGTCTTTCTTGATGCCTTCAGAATATTTAGCACCATACAATTTAGACCTTTTAAATTACTCATGACATAACTATGTAAGTTTTTGATTTAGTAATCATTTCATATGTATTTGATCCTCCCAACAATCCTGTGAAATATTCCCCGTGGTCTTCATGAAAAATATGTCAGATCATTCCTTCTAAAAATCTCCCAGTGGCTTTTTATTACATTAGAATACGTTCCTTATCATTATTTCATAGACTGTATAGACTGTGCCCAGATACCTTTCTAGCCATATCTAGCATTTCTAGTCCCTGTCATAAACTCAAACCTCATTTAGTAAGTTCTCAACCAAACACCCAAAGTTGTTTTGGCCCTAGCACATGCTGTTCCTTCAATCTAGATAGCTTTTTTTTTTTCTTACTCTTCTTGAAATATCTCCTTTTATTACTTTCTCAAATCCTTTATTCTAAACAGGACCCTTTTTTTATGTTTTCATGGCTCCTTGTACTTTTCATTCACTGCACTTACCAAGATATTTTACTGCATATCTTAATTATATACCCTCTGCACTGAATTCTCAATTCCATGAACATAGGGACCTTGGCTTTTTTTTTTTTTTTTTTTTTTTTTTTTTTTTACAGAGAGAGAGAAAGAAGGATAGAAAGGGACAGACAGGAACGGAGAGAGATAAGCATCAATCATCAGTTTTTCATTGCAACACCTTAGTTCATTGATTGCTTTCTCATATGTGCCTTGACCGTGGCCCTTCAGCAGACCAAGTAACCCCTTGCTCGAGCCAGCGACCATGGGTCCAAGCTGGTGAGCTTTGCCCAAACCAGATGAGCCCATGCTCAAGCTGGCAACCTCGGGGTCTCGAACCTGGGTCCTCTGTATTCCAGTTGGGTGCTCTGTCCACTGTGCCACCGCCTGGTCAGGCCTTGGCTATTTTGATAACCATCTATTAATACGGTATAGCATATTAGACCTCCAATATGTATTTTTGAATGAATGAATTTCCATTTCTAAGATACAAAATATAGAGGCTATAGTGCCTAGTAACTTTTCAAATACCTTATAAGAAGTAATCCCAAGAAAAGAATTTTGGTCTAGTACTTTTCTACAATATAAGAGTTCATACCTATTCAAGTAAGAAAATTTATAAGCAAAATAATCATGAAAACAATTTGAAATTGGATGTGAAAAAATTCATCCACAGCTTAGTGTTTACCACAACTTGAGAAAACCTCTTAAAAATGAAAGTTGTTTTTTTTTTTCATGTAGTCTTAACACGTTGCAGATGGATTATGAGAATTTTTGTGTTTTCTGTTCTAAAGTTTGTGGCCAATCACAAGAATTCTCAGCTTTGCATTGTTGTCATTTAAAGAGAAACAGTGTAACAGAAAACTCATTTGCTGAGGTTAAAAATTACAAAAGGAGGCCCTGGCTGGTTGGCTCAGTGGTAGAGCGTCGGCCTGGCGTGCGGGAGTCCTGGGTTCGATTCCCGGCCAGGGCACACAGGAAAAGTGCCCATCTGCTTCTCCACCCCCCCCCCCCTCCTTCCTCTCTGTCTCTCTCTTCCCCTCCCACAGCCAAGGCTCCATTGGAGCAAGGTTGGCCCGGGTACTGAGGATGGCTCTGTGGCCTCTGCCTCAGGCGCTAGAATGGCTCTGGTTGCGGCAGAGTGACGCCCCGGATGGCGGAGCATCGCCCCCTGGTGGGCATGCCAGGTGGATCCCGGTCGGGCGCATGCGGGAGTCTGACTGCCTCCCCATTTCCAGCTTCAGAAAAACACAAAAAGGAAAAGAAAATTACAAAAGAAATTAAAAGTGATTAGTCACTTGTCGTTAGTAATAAAAATAACTTTTTTATATCAATTTGGTATTTTTAAAATGCTCGGTAACCATGGATAGTGACGAAGAACATGATAAAGAACATGATAAAATTCTGTATATATTTGCTGACAATTTATCAGCTATTTCAAGTGAAACTGATGAAAGCTTTGACAGTGGCAGTGATAACAGTTATTCCTTCAAAAAGGCAAAATAGTAATTTCAAGTGATTCTGAACCTGAAAATTTGAACATTTCCATACATGATTTTGAGTGTAATTTGCATCTTGGTTGCCAAGATAATGATTGGTCAAAAGAGTACTTTCAACCTCATTTGGAAAAATTTGAAGGTAATTCTGGGGTTACAGTTATACCATCTGACTCTAAGAACATCATTGAAGTCACCAACTTGATTTTTGACAACCATCTGTTTAAACTATGTTGTTATCAATTGAACTTATAACCAAAATTTGGGAAAGCACAAAATTTTAAAAGCAATAAAGCGGTTTGTTACTCCAACAGATATGAAAATTTTTTTAGGATGTATACTGCCAATAGGGCATATTTGAAAGGATACTTGGAAAGAATATTGGTTGACAAACCCAGTTCTAGCTGTTCCAGTATTTCCTCAGACGATGAGTCAAAATCATTTTGAACAAATTTAGACTTATTGGCATTTCAATTAACAATGCAAACATGACTAAATCTTCATCCAGGCTATTTGAAATTCAATCTGTACTGACCACTTTATTAATAAATTTTAAACAATATATAAATCTATATGAGAATTATCATTAGATGAATGCATAATTCCCTGGAGGGGTCGTCTTCTATTTCGAACTTACAACCCAGCTAAACTTATTAAATATGGTTTATTCTAAGAATGGTATGTGAGAGCAAGACTGGGTATATTTGCAATATGGAAATGTACACAGGTGAAGGAAATAAACTGACTATTCTGTCACTACTTCGGCTGTATCTGGAATTGGGGCATCACATATACCAAGATAACTACTACAATAGCGTTTCAATTGCAGAAACTTGATTACTACATAAAACAAGAGTTTGCAGAACAATTCAGTTTCTGCAAGGACAGGCAGTGGTGTGTTGCCATGTGGTTTAACCAGCCTGTGTGAAAGATCTGCAGACACAAGGCCTAGCAAGCCAAAGCACTCCACAGTGTCCTACATTCTGTGTCAGGACCCATTCAGCCCATAGTGAGATGCCCCACAGTGAGGCACCAGGCCAAAGTGCAAGCAACAGGGCCTTCAGTTTGGAGAACTCAAGGGTGACTGACATCCACAAAAAGGTGGCCGGGACCATAGGGATCTTTTTATTTCCAAAGAGGTGGAACAAGTCCACCGACTAACTGCTGGTTAATGTGCAGTGGCTGAAGGAGTACCGCTTCAAGTTCACAACTCTTCCCCAGAAAGCCTTTGGCCCCCAAGAAGGGAGACAGTTTCGTGAAGAACTCAAGTTGGCTGCCCAGCTAACAGGACCAGTTATGCCCATACAGAATGTCTACAAGAAGGGGAAAGCCATGGTCATCACAGAGGAGGAGAAGAACTTAAAGGCGTTTGCCAGCCTTCACATGGCCTGCTTCGATGCTGAGCTCTTCGGCATCTGCGCAGAAAGAGCCAAGGAAGCTGCAGAAAGGATGTTGAAAAGAAAAAATGAAGACTGTTGGTAACATCATTTTAAAATAATAATAATAAAAAAAATAATAATAAAATGTGGCAGCAGAATGGAGGATTAATTAAAAGCAAGCAAACTTAAAGCAGAAAGACAAGTTGGGCTGCTATTACAATAAGCTGTACCACTAAAAATGATGGGGAAAGGGGGATACAGAACTAAGGTACTTTTCTGAGAATGAAGAGGTTATTAGATATTATGCGGCAAGGGAGGAATATAGGATAATATTTCTGGTTTCTGGCTTGGGGAGTTAAATTATGACAATTTATTAAGGGTATGCTTGAGAAGTACATGTGAAGGTATGAAGATGATTGATGACACAAGGTTGAAAGGTCTGAAAAATCCAAGTTGACATGGACTAGTAGAAATTAGAAATATAGCTCAAGAACTTGGGGACTGGCCCGAGGGTACAGGTTTTGTAATTATTGATATGAATTACAATATTGGAGATTATAAACAATAAGAAAAGAAATTAGAGAACAGCTCTGTGGAATACTAACATTTAAAAAGAGGAAAAGAAGGTTAAAAAAACCCATATCCCTCCCCTCAGAAAAATTGGAATCGCTTTTTAAAAAAGATTAATAAGGTACATAAAATTATGAATCCTTGGTATTTGATAGGGTGGTCATTGGTGACTGTGAGAACTTTTGAGGGCCCGTCGGGTTAGAAAGGCGAGCCAAATTGAAGAGTAGGTGAGGGTTGAGGAAGGATAAGTTTGGCTGCAAGTACAAGTCAGAAAAATGGGAGTAGATGGAAGAGGAAATAATATGTGAGATGGGAAGTGGTTTGGGAAGAAAGGAGGAAATAAATGGCCCTTGTTATGTGCTGGCTGAAAAAAAAGATACCGAGAGAAACAGAAGGTAGGGGCTGTCAATGGTGGTAAGTCTCCAAGATGGTAGAAGGAAATTAGATCAGAGCATTGAAACAAAAATTAATAGTCTTAGATTTAAGGAGAATTATATCCTCCACTGATATATAAGAAAATTAGGTAAGATTGAAAGATTAAGGTGTGGAGCAAGAAAGTAAGTTGAAGGCTTCTTCCTTAAACAGTAAGAAGTATGGTCTAGTAAATCTAATGGGTTAGAGACTTAGTGAGACGGGCAAAGATTTGAAGTAACTGTTGAAAATAGAGGCATGCTGAAGGATTGTGTCATCTCTGAAGGACTTAAGCGATTGAACTATTTTTTATGTTGATGTACTATTATGTGAGAATCATGGGTAATGGTTAAATGTGAGGCACTCATAAAATCTTATAATCCACTGAAACAGAGGGAAGTGGTACTGATTCAGCTACAGCCAGAAGCATCAGTCATAAAGTGATCTTGAGCATATTTTGGTACATTAACTTTGTAGCTTTTTATATGAGAACACAGAAGGTTCAATATTCAGAAATATTTCATTTCACCTTTAGTCTCATCCATAAGCTATAGATGCTTTTGTGTAAAAAACTTCAAAGTAGTCTGTCACAAATCAATTACTTAATTACTACTCTGTACTTTGAGCTATCTAAATGCACATTAGTATGTAGGTGAATTTTAGATGTTTGCAAGTCTATAGTTATGTAATAGTTGGTACTGAAGCTTGATCAGTTTAAAATCAGTATATATGTCAATTTTAGGACTTTTTTTTTTTTCCTGTATTTTTCTGAAGCCGGAAACAGGGAGAGACAGTCAGACAGACTCCCGCATGCGCCCGACCAGGATCCACCCGGCACGCCCACTAGGGGGCGACGCTCTGCCCACCAGGGGGCGATGCTCTGCCCCTCCAGGGGGTCGCTCTGTTGCTACGACACTCTAGCGCCTGGGGCAGAGGCCGAGGAGCCATCCCCAGCGCCCAGGCCATCTTTGCTCCAGTGGAGCCTCGGCTGCGGGAGGGGAAGAGAGAGACAGAGAGGAAGGAGAGGGGGAAGGGTGGAGAAGCAGATGGGCGCTTCTCCTGTGTGCCCTGGCCGGGAATCGAACCCAGGACTTCTGCATGCCAGGCCGACGCTCTACCACTGAGCCAACCGGCCAGGGCCAATTTTAGGACTTTTTTAGTGGTAGTTTTCTTTGTATTACCTTCCCAGATATCAAGGATGATCTACTTTCTGTACTTTATTTGCTTTTCTTGTGATATGTCACTCAATTATTTTACTTTTCTAGCTTACTGTTTGTTCTAATTATCAAAAGGAAATAATTACCTGAAAATGATTACAGTATATAACAATCATAATTTTATAAATTTAAAAAGTCAGATCATACCTTTTCAAAGATAATTCTTCAAAGTTTATGTAAATTTTTATTAACAAATCCATCTGTTTGGAAGAGATAATTATAAAAATAAATATGAGATAAAGTGAAATTTTTTCATAAAGAGGAATAAAACTAAAACTATGAACTTTATACATTTTGCTGTACATATTATTATCCCAATTAAAAAAAAACAAAACAACCTAAGCTGTATTTGTAGTTATTTTAGTATTTTTATGCTTGAAATTTCTCTTCATTTGTTGATTGTCACTAAGTTATCTTGTCTTGTTGGCCTCAACACTATGCAGTCTGTACATTTGACTATTTAATTTCTGTACATGTCTATGAAGATGTATACATATATAAGCCGTTATTCCATATTAAATAGAAAAGATTAATCATATTCAATGTAATATTTCACAGACAGATGAATACAAAAAAAAGTATAACAAAATATCTGTGTACACCTCTGTTAGTTAAAAATAATAATAAAACAATGCAGATAAGGTCGAATCTTTCTATACATATTTCCCTAATCCCATCCCCTTCCCTCCCTTGCCAGAGGGAGCCACTCTCCTAAAATTGATTTTTATTATTTTTATTTATATACATGGATATGTAAATATGTATCATTTGTGGCATGAGATTTATCCGTGTTAATAATACATGTAGACTTGTCTTTTTCATTTCAGTTTTTGTGTAATATATATTTCTTGGTATGAATAGTGGATATTAGGTTTTCCCCTAATTTTATTACAAATTATGCTGCAGTATATATTGTTATAGTTATATTCATGTAAATAAGTGCAAGAATTTCTATAGGATAAAACTTAGCAATGACAGTAATATAATTGTATAGAATGAACATCTTCATGTTTAACAGATACTGCCAAATTCCTAAAGTGAGGGCTCTAATTTACATTTCCATTGGCAGTATATAAATTTGTCACATTTTTTTCACACTTAATTTTGATACATTTGGTGTATGTGCTGTGTGTTCACCGATTTCATAAGAATGATACAGCATTGGGTTACTCTGTATTCTTCCCATTGCTAATGAGGCTGGGCATCATCTTGTATGTATAGAGGCCCTTCTGATTCCTGTTCTATAAATTGCCCTTTTTTCTTCCCTTTATTTTTTTAAATTAGTTCATGTATTCTAATCCTTTGTTGGTTACATGCAATGCAAGTATCTTCCCCAGTCTTATTTCTGCTTGGTGGTGTCTTTGCTGAACAGAATCTTTTCATTTTAACCTTGGCAAGGTTATCCAACTAAGATACTTTGCTTTTTGTCTTGACTCTTCATATATTATAAGGTAACAAGGGTTTTCAATATCTTCTTTAAAAATTATATATTTGCTTTCACATTTGTTTTTAATTCAACTATAGTTTATTTTTGTATAGTTAGTTTTTCTATAACACACGTGTTCCTAAAAATCATGACGCTATTTGCAAAATCGTGCTACAAAAACCAGAAGTTATATGGGAAAAAATGGGGTTGGGGGCACAGTACTCAAAAAATTTTTTCAATGACACATTAAAAAATATACACTTAAAAATGTTAACAGTTTTACGTGTGTTATGTTCAATGGTTAAGAAATGCATAGAGCCTGACCAGGCGGTGGTAAGTGGATAGAGCATCCAACTGGGATGCAGAGGACCCAGGTTCAAGACCCCGAGGTCGCCAGCTTGAGCGCGGGCTCATCTGGTTTGAGCAAAGCTCACCAGCTTGGACCCAAGGTCGCTGGCTCAAGCAAAGGGTTACTCGGTCTGCTGAAGGGCCACGGTCAAGGCACATATGAGAAAGCAATCAGTGAACAACTAAGGTGTTGCAACGAAAAACTAATGATTGATGCTTCTCATCTCTCTCCGTTCTTGTCTGTCCCTCTCTATCCCTCTCTCTGACTCTCTCTCTCTGTCTCTGTAAAAAAAAAAAAAAAAGGAAGGAAGGAAGGAAGGGAAGAAGGAAAGAGAGAGAGAGAGAAATAAAAGAAAAAAGAAAAGAAAGAAAGAAATGCATTGCTTGACCTTTGGTGGCACAGTGGATAAAGCATTGACCTGGAACGCTAAGGTCACCGATTCAAAACCCTGGGCTTGCCTGGTCAAGGCACATACGGGAGATGATACTTCTTGTCCCTCCCCCTGTCTCTCTCTCTCTCTCTCTCTCTCTCTCTTTCTCTTTCTTTTTCTCTTTCTCTCTCTCTCCTCCCCACCGCTCTAAAATACATAAATAAAATTTAAAATATAAGAAAATAGATTTTAAAAAAAATAGAGTCAAGAAATGCTTAGTATACCACAAAAAGTAATTTTTATTTTGAAAAAGATGAAGTTTGATTATGGAAGTAAGATTCAGAAGGGTTGCAGCAGCCTGTTATTGTGTAGGGGCGGAAGGAGATAAGATTATCTGAAATCTTGCCTGACCTTTGGTGGCGCAGTGGATCAAGTGTTAACCTGGAATGCTGAGGTTGCCAGTTCAAAACCCTGGGCTTGCCTGGTCAAGGCACATACAGGAAGCAACTACTATGAATTGATGCTTCCAGCTTCTCCCCCCCCCCCCCCGTCTCCTCTCTCTAAAAATCAATCAATCAATAACTTTTTTTTAAAAGGTTATCTGAAATCTGTCAGAAGTTGTGACTGCAGTTGTGGAATGTGTAGCACATACGCATGTGATTTAGGCAGGTGATTGAAATGTGTGTCTTGTGCATTCCTGTGTGGTTCAGTACACCTGGGTAGTGTCCTGTATTCATGAACGGTTTGTTTCAGAGTTAGGACCAGGGATGACAAGGAAAGCACCTAGGGTGCACAATTTTAGGAGGGGTCCCTGTTAGGACCCCTAGAAATAACACTTGCCACACCTTAGTCCTGGCCCTGCTTGTGGATGAAGTAGTGTTTGCATACACTGAAATTGTGTCATTTTTCCCTAGTATATCAATCACGTTTAACACATTCAAGGTTTTGAAACAAGCATTAGAGTAGAACTGACTGTATATGTGAGGTGGAGCTCTAATTTTTTCCCCATATACATAGCCAGGACTTTCTCCACTAGTTTGTAATGATGCTTTTGGCAGTTTTACACTTGGGGACCAGTGTAAAAAGAAGACTATTTCGGGGACTGCTAAGGTAGGAATCACCATGAGCATAAACGAATTCGACTAAAATTATTGGGCCTATAATCTTTGTACAACATCAGAGTAGTTAACTTACATATCGGCACAAAATTTCTGGTAGACCAGCAGTTGAAAAATATTGGCATACATTATAGCTAGACAAAGTATGTGAGTCTGGTTCTTGTTTCTTTGTGCTGTTTCCATTGGATTTGTTTGCTTTTTTCTATACCAGTATTACACACACACACACACTGATTTGAGAGAGGGAGGGTTGGGGGCAGAGGCATCAACTCCTTGTTCCACTTAGTTTGTGTGCCTTGGCAGGCCAGGTTCCATCTAGCTGTGCGCTCATTGGTCGCTTAGCTTGTGTGCCTTGGCAGGCTGGGATGACGCTGTATCCACGGAACCACCTTGCCAGGGCCCAATATCACGTTTTCTTAATCACAGGCCTGGCACTAACTTTGTAACCTTGGCAAGTTAATTTATATGTGCGTATGAAATTTTAATATCATTGAATAGAGTAAATGAGGCAGTATATTAAAGTACTTAGAAGTATGCACTTGGCCCAAGAATAAAGCTCAAATGTTAATTATTTTGTTAAGTAATTTCTATAATTTAATAAAGAGTCTTGATATCTAGTAAACTGAGGTTGCTATGTTGTTTTTCTCCTTCCAAATTGAGAGGAAACAGATACTTTATGGAAGGATTCCTCAAGAAAGTGACATTTAGGCTTTGTAGAAGATGATAGGAGTTAGCTAGGTGCTCAGAGCAATAGAAGAGTATTCTAGGCAGAAGGAGCCATGAGGCAGAACATTGTGTGTCCAGAAACTGAAAGAAGGCCCTTGTAGCTCAGCACAAGGATAAATGGTACTAGCAGATCGTGTAACACCTATTAGGCAATGTTAAGAATTTAGCTTTCATCCTAGAATCATAGTTATGACTATTAGTGAAAAATAAAAGTCATGAAATACCAATCTTCACAAATAGTTATAATTATTCAAAAAAGAAACTCAGAAGCTAAAATTGGGCTCATCTGGATTAAGAGTGCTGTTGAGAATGTATAAATTCAGGTCTTTGTTCACTCATTTGTAGTCTTGTTGAGCTATTGTTTCTGTTCCAGATTTTTATCAGTTCAAATTGAAGAATTGCGATTTTTGCAGATTTTAGATTGGGAGTAGAGTTTGTACAGTACAACAAATCTATATAAATGTTTTCAAATGAAATTTTTTCATTTATTTGTCTATTTATCGAATATTATCTTTCGTGGGTAAACCTAAGAAAACTATATATTATTTCTGTAACACATGCTATTTATTGGGTTGGGGAATAAGTTCGTAGCGTTTTTATATTTTCTTTTATTTTACAACGATTTGTTTGCTGTTTGGCAAAGGGTAAGTATTCATTCGATAAAACTCTTCCTGCTCTACAAAACTATGTTAATTGTATTTTTGAGTTATTTAATTTTTTATTAGTTTTGAGGCTTAGAAATGGAATACCCAGGAGGCAAAAATCAACATTTTCGACACCTGCTCTTCTTTGCTTTTCATCGAGGTCAAAAAGCTGCCGAAGCAGCCCGGGACATTTGCGACGTGTATGGAGAAGGTGTCATAGGTGAGTCTACAGCACGGAAATGGTTTGCAAAGTTCAAAAATGGCAACTTTGACATCGATGACACGTGCCGCAGTGGAAGGCCTTCTGAATTCGATGAAGAACTGGGAAATGCTCGAAAAGAATGCCACGGTCAACAAGGAGCTCTACATTGCCCAGCTACACCACGTGAATGAGGCTATTCGACTGAAAAGACCTGATCGACATGGTCAAACCATACTCCTTCACGACAACGCCAGGCCCCATGTTGCACAAGTCGTCAAAGCCACACTTCAAGAGCTCGAATGGGAGGTCCTTCAGCATCTGCCATATTCTCCGGACCTTGCACCGACCGATTACCATCTTTTCCGCTCCCTGTCAAACCATATGAAGGGCGTTACCTTCGATAACAAAGAGGTCCTTAAAAACTGGCTCAACAACTTCTTTGACACCAGACCAGGCGATTTTTGGCGGAACTGCATCAACAAATTGGTCGAGAGGTGGGAAGAGGTTGTAAACAGCAACGGCGAATATATAATTGATTAACTTATTGATATAATTATTGGTTTTTTGTTTAAATAAAAGTCTTCGGTAAAAACGCTACGAACTTATTCCCCAACCCAATATTTTACTTCCCTCATATTTCCTTACCACAAAATTCTACAAGTAAGATATACGTGGCCTGTATAATAAGTATGATGCTCCTTTGCAATTGAAGGTGTGTTGAAAGGAGCCAAATATTCATCAAATGGGAGAGTCTCCTTTGATAATACCTTGTTTATGGCAGCAGATGAATATTACCCACTGCAGAACTCCACTATAGTTGTGAAGAATTTATTAAATATTTTGGGAGATAAAGTCCCATCATTTAAAAATATCTTTTAAATAAATATAAATAGAATTTTACGTAGTATTTCACAAATAGTTTTGAAAGGAGGTTTTTAAATGATATTTTTAATTATATTATTACTGTTAATCTTTAAAACCAACACAATTCTAATCAAAATCTTAAACCGATTTTTGGGGAACTTGACAGATTGTTTGTGAAATTCATGTGGGAAAAGCAAATGACCCAAGACAGTTAAGACAGTTTACTACGACACAAACAATCTGGGGAGCTTGCCCTAAAAATATCAGGAATTAAGTAATTAAGACACCATGAAATTGGGAAAACGATAGGAAGATAAATGGAAAGGCTGCTTAGTATGATGTTTATTTGCAAAGAGAAAAGATGGAATCTCTTAATAGCTTGTTTAAATTGCAAAGGAGAAAGTATAAACTTTAATTTTTGATGGATGAAACACAATTTAGTATAATTTTTAAATTACCAATTTAACATACAAGCTCATTGCTATATAAACTATTTTATTTTAGTAGCAGGGTTTTCTTATGACTTAGTTTCTTAACTTTTTTCCCCTCATAAATCTCAAATTTTACAATTTGGAGGCTTTGAGTTGGACAACCCTAATTGTGTGTTTGCAGTACTCATGTATAGAAATTCTGCCATATCTTCTTGTAGGTAATTAAACTGTTGATGAATATTCTTTAACAGTTGAGGGTTTTTTAAAAATTAATTTTAATGGGGGGACATTGATAAATCAGGGTACATATGTTCAGAGAAAACATCTCTAGGTTATTTTGACATTTGATAATGCTGTGTTCCCATCACCCAAAGTCCAATTGTCTTCCTCACCTTCTAACTGGTTTTCTTTGTGCCCCTCCCCTCCCCAAACCCCTTCTCTCTCCCCCCCACCCTGTAACCCCCACACTGTTGTCCATGTCTCTGAGTCTCATTTTTATGTCCCACCTATGTATGGAATCATATAGTTCTTAGTTTTTTCTGATTTACTTATTTCGCTTAGTATACTGTCATCAAGGTCCATACATGTTGTTGTACATGATCCGATGTCATCATTTCTTATGGCTGAGTAGTATTCCATAGTATATATGTACAAAGCTTTTTAATCCACTCATCCACTGACAGACACTTGGGCTGTTTCCAAATCTTCACTATTGTGAACAATGCTGCCATAAACATGGGGGTGCATTTCTCCTTTTCAAATAGTGCTGTGGTGTTCTTGGGGTATATTCCTAAAAGTGGGATAGCTGGGTCAAAAGGCAGTTCGATTTTTAATTTCTTGAGGAATCTCCATACTGTTTTCCACAGTGGCTGCACCAGTCTGCATTCCCACCAGCAGTGCAGGAGGGTTTCCTTTTCTCCACATCCTCACCAGCACTTATTCTGTGTTGTTTTGTTGATGAGCGCCATTCTGACTGGTGTGAGATGATATCTCATTGTAGTTTTTTGTTTTTTTGTTTGTTTTTTTTTAATTTAATGCAGTGACATTGATAAATCAGGGTATATATGTTGAGAGAAAACATCTCCAGGTTATTTTGACATTTGATTGTGCTGTATACCCCTCCCCCAAAGTCTAATTCTCTTCTGTCACCTTCTGGTTTTCTTTGTGCCCCTCCCCTCCCCCACCCCCTCTCTTGTTCCTCACCCCCTCCCCCCTCCCCCGACACCCGTTGCCATCACACTCTTGTTCATGTCCCTGAGTCTCATTTTTATGTCCCATCTATGTATGGATTCATATAGTTCTTAGTTTTTTCTGATTTATTTATTTGACTCTGTATAATGTTATCAAGGTCCATCCATGTTATTGTAATTGATCTGATGTCATCATTTCTTATGACTGAGTAGTATTCCATAGTATATATGTACCAAAGCCTTTCAATCCACTCGTTCTCTGACGGACACTTGGGCTGTTTCCAGATCTTCGCTATTGTGAACAATGCTGCCACAAACATGGGGGTGCATTTCTCCTTTTGAAACCGTTCTATGGTGTTCTTGGGGTATATTCCTAAGAGAGGGATAGCTGGGTCAAAGGCAGTTCAATTTTCAGTTTTTTGAGGAATCTCTATACTGTTTTCCACAGTGACTGCACCAGTCTGCATTCCCACCAGCAGTGCAGGAGGGTTCCCTTTTCTCCACATCCTCGCCAGCACTTACTCTGTGTTGTTTTGTTGATGAGCGCCATTCTGACTGGTGTAAGATGATATCTCATTGTGGTTTTAATTTGCATTTCTCTAATGATTAGTGATGTTGAGCATTTTTTCATATGCCTATTGGCCATCTGTGTGTCCTCTCTGGAGAAGTGTCTATTCATTTCTTTTGCCCATTTTTTGATTGGATTGTTTTGTCTTCCTGGTGTTGAGTTTTACAAGTTCTTTATAAATTTTGGTTATTAACCCCTTATCAGACGTATTGTCGAATATGTTCTCCCATTGTGTAGTTTTTTTATTCTGTTCTTATTGTCTTTAGCTGTGCAAAAGCTTTTTAGTTTGATATAGTCCCATTTGTTTATCCTATCTTTTATTTCACTTCCCCATGGAGATAAATCAGCAAATATATTGCTCTGAGAGATGTCGGAGAGCTTACTGCCTATGTTTTCTTCTAAGATGCTTATGGTTTCACGGCCTACATTTAAGTCTTTTATCCATTTTGAGTTTATTTTTCTGAGTGGTGTAAGCTGGTGATCTAGTTTCATTTTTTTGCAAATAGCTGTCCAATTTTCCCAACGCCATTTGTTGAAGATGCTGTCTTTACTCCAATGTATGCTCTTACCTCCTTTGTCAAACATCAGTTGTCTATACAACTGTGGGTTTATTTCTGGGTTCTCAGTTCTGTTCCATTGATCTATATGCCTATTGTTATGCCAGTACCAGGCTGTTTTGAGTACAATGACCTTGTAATATAACTTGATATCCGGAAGTGTGATATCTCCCACTTTATTCTTTCTTTTCAAGAATGCTGAGGCTATTAGTGTTCTCTTTTGCTTCCATATAAATCAGGGTCTCAAACTCACGGCCCGCGGGCCGCATGCTGCCCGCTGAACAATTTTGTGCTGCCCGCAGACTAATCCAAGAAGTTCAAAATATTTTGGATAAAATTAAGTAAGCCCGTGGATTAGTCTGCGGGCCGCACAAAATTGTTCAGCGGGCCGTGAGTTTGAGACCCCTGATATAAATGTTTGGAATATTTGTTCTATATCTTTGAAGTAAGTCATTGGTATTTTAATCGCTATTGCATTGAATTTATGAATTGCTTTGGGTAATATAGACATTTTAATGATGTTTATTCTTCCTAACCATGAGCACGGTATATGCTTCCACTTGTTTGTATCTTCCCTGATTTCTTTTATCAATGTTTTATCATTTTCCGAGTACAAGTCTTTAATCTCCCTGGTTAAATTTATTTCTAGGTACTTTATTTTTTTGGTTGCAGTGATGAAGGGGATTGCTTCCTTAATTTCTCTTTCTGACAGTTCATTATTAGTGTATAAAAATGCCTCTGATTTCTGAGTATTAATTTTGTATCCTGCCACCTTGCTTAATTCATTTATCAGGTCCAGTAGTTTTTTGACTGAGACATTAGGGTTTTGTATATACAATATCATATCATCTGCAAATAATGATAGTTTTACTTTGACTTTTCCAGTTTGGATGCCTTTTATTTCTTTTTTCTTGTCTGATTGCTTGGCTAGGACTTCCAGAATATGTTGAATAACAGTGGTGAAAGGGGGCACCCCTGCCTTGTTCCTGATCTTAAGGGGATTTTTCATTTTTACCCATTGAGTATGATGTTGGCTATGGGTTTTTCATAGATGACCTTTATCATGTTGAGTTATTCTCCCTGTATTCCCACTTTGCTAATAGTTTTGATCATGAATGGGTGCTAGATTTTATCAAATGTTTTTTCTGCATCTATTGAAATTATCATGTGGTTTTTCTCCTTCCTTTTGTTTATGTGATGAATCACATTGATTGATTTGCGAATATTGTACCAGCCTTGCCTCCTAAGAATAAATCCCATTTGTTCATGGTGTATGACTTATTTCATATATTTTTGGATCCGGTTTTCTAATATTTTGTTGAGGATTTTAGCATCTAAATTCATCAGGGATATTGGCCTATAGTTTTCTTTCTTTGTGTTGTCTTTGCCTGGTTTTGGAATCAATTATACTCACCTCATAAAAGAATCTTGTAAGTCTTCCTTCCTCTTGAATTTTTTAAAATAGCTTGAGAAGGATAGGAGTTAGTTCTTCTTTGAATATTTGGTAGAATTCACTTGTGAAGCCATCAGGCCCAGGACTTCTCTTTTTTGGGAGTTTTTTCATAACTGTTTCAATCTCATTTGTTGTAATCGGTCTGTTTAGGTTTCTGATTCTTCCAGATTAATTTTTGGAAGATTATATGTTTCAAGGAATTTGTCCATTTCATCTAGGTTGTCTAGTTTTTTGGCATACAGTTCTTCATAGTGTTTTCTTACAATATTTTGTATTTCTGTTGTGTTAGTTGTTATTTCTCCACTCTTATTTCTAATTTTATTTATTTGAGTCCTCTCTCTTTGTTTCTTGGTGAGTCTGCTTAAAGGTACATCGATCTTGTTCACCTTTTCAAAGAACCAGCTCCTGGTTTCATTGATCCTCTGTATTGTTTCTTTAGCCTCTATGTCATTTATTTCTGCTCTGATCATTATTATTTCCTTCTACTTCCTCTGGGCTTTATTTGCTATTCTTTTTCTAGTTCTATTAGATGCAGGGTCAAGTTGTTTATTTGAGCTTTTTCTAGCTTCTTGAGGTATTCCTGTAATGCTATGAACTTCCCTCTCAGGACTGCTTCTGCTGTGTCCCATCAATTTTTTTTTTGTTTTGTTTTGTTTTGTTTTTTTTTTCATTTTTCTGAAGCTGGAAATGGGAGAGACAGTCAGACAGACTCCCGCATGCGCCCGACCGGGATCCACCCAGCACGCCCACCATGGGGCGACGCTCTGCCCACCAGGGGGCGATGCTCTGCCCATCCTGGGCGTCGCCATATTGCGACCAGAGCCACTCTAGTGCCTGGGGCAGAGGCCACAGAGCCATCCCCAGTGCCCGGGCCATCTTTGCTCCAATGGAGCCTTGGCTGCGGGAGGGGAAGAGAGAGACAGAGAGGAAAGTGCGGCGGAGGGGTGGAGAAGCAAATGGGCGCTTCTCCTGTGTGCCCTGGCCGGAAATCGAACCCGGGTCCTCCGCACGCTAGGCCGACGCTCTACCGCTGATGTGTCCCATCAATTTTGAGTTTATGTATGCTCGTTATTGTTCGTTTCTAGAAATTTTTTAATTTCTTCTTTGATCTCATTGTTTACCCATTCGTTATTTAATAACATGCTATTTAGTTTCCAAGTGTTTGAGTATTTTTCAGTTTTTCTGTTGTGGTTGATTTCTAGTTTCATGCCATTATGATCAGAGAAAGTGCTTGATATGATTTCAGTCTTCTTAAATTTGTTGAGACCACTTTGGTGCCCTAACATGTGGTGTATCCTAGAGAATATACCATGAGCACTTGAAACGAATGTATATTCTGCTGCTTTAGGGTGAAAGGTTCTGAAGATATCTATTAAATCGAGTTGATCTAGTATGTCCTTTAAGTCTGCTGTTTCTTTGTTAATTTTCTTTTTTGAGGATCTGTCTAGTGATGTTAGTGGGGTATTGAAATCCCCTCCTATTATAGTATTGCTGTTTATCTCGCCCTTTAAATCTATCAAAGTCTGCTTTATATATTTAGGTGCTCCTATATTAGATGTGTAGATATTTGTAATGGTTATATCTTCCTGTTGGATTGCTCCCTTTGTAGTGACCTTCTTTATCTCTTATTATAGCCTTTGTTTTAAAGTCCAGTTTGTCTTATATAAGTATTGCTACCCTTGCTTTTTTTTCATTTCCATTTGTGTGAAATATTTTTTTCCATACTTTTATCTTAGTCTATGTGCATCTTTTGTTTTAAGGTGTGTCTCTTGTAGACAGCATATGTATGGGTCCTGTTTTCTTATCCACACAGCTACCCTATGTCTTTTTACCGGATCATTTAATCCATTTACATTTAAGGTTATTATTGATATGTAGTTGTTTATTGCCATTTTATTCTTTAAAACTGTATTCCTCTTTTGCTATATTCTTTTTCTTTTTTGATCTGTTTACAACAGGCCCCTTAGCATTTCTTGCAGCCTTGGTTTGATTGTAGTGAATTCCTTGAGGTTTTTTTTGTCTCGAAAGCTTTTTATTTCTCCTTCAATTTTAAACGACAGCCTTGCTGGATAAAGTTGTCTTGGTTGTAGGCTCTTGTTCTGCATTACTTTGAATATTTCTTGCCATTCACTTGTGGCCTCAAGAGTTTGTGTTAAGAAGTCAGAAGTCATCCTTATGGGGGCTCCTTTGTAGGTGATAGTCTTTTTTTTCTCTAGCAGCTTTTAATATTTTCTCTTTATCACTTAGCTCTAGTATTTTTATCATGATGTGTCTTGATGTAGATTTCTTTGGGTGTCTCTTTAATGGAGTTCTCTGTGCTTCTTTAATTTGTGAGACGTTTTACTGCCTTAATTGAGGGAAGTTTTCAGCTATGATATATTTGAACAATGTCTCTATCCCTTGTTCTTTCTCTTCTTCAGGAACTCCTATGATGCGGATGTTATTTCTCTTCATGTTGTCACAGAGCTCTCTTAGAGTTTCCTCAGACTTTTTGAGTCTTCTTTTTTCTGCTCTGCTTTCGTGCCTTCATTTATCTTGTTCTCTAACTCACTGATTCTATCTTCAGCTTCATCCATCTTGCTTTAATTCCTTCCATTGTGTTCTTTATTTCAGATACTGTATTTGTCATTTCTGACTGTTTCTTTATTATTTCAATGTCCTTTTTTATATTTGCTATGTCTTTATTTAGGTGTTCGTTATGTCCATCTATTGTTCTAATATCTTTGAGCATCCAAACAATCGTTATTTTAAACTCTGCATCTGGTAATTTGGTTATATCTGACTCATTCAGGTCCTTTTCTGGGGATTTCTTTTGATTCATTTGTGTTGCGTTTCTCTGCCTTCTCATTTTGTCTGTGTAAAAGAAGTTTTTTTCCACTGGAGTCCACTGGGTGTGGCTTCTGTGTTCCCTAGGTATGGTCTGTCTACCCGCCCGCCACCCTCTCTGCTGTTGTTGCCTAGGGTGTTCAGGTATGGCCGTTGCAGGTGCCTGCCCACTGGGGCTGTTGCTGTGGTTTCCGCTTCTACTTCATAGCAGTGGCTGTGATCATGTACTCTGGTGTACAAGCCTTGGTGGCCTTGGCCTTCACCCTCCCCCACATGTGGTGTTATGCTCGGCCCTCAGGGCAGGGGTGAGCACCTTTGCTCAGCTGTCGGTCTTTGCCTGATTCCAGGCTTTCACCCCACCCCTGCAGGAGGAGCCTGATCGTGTGACGGCTGCAAGCCTTGGCTCCACAGGCTGGGCAGGACTGCGTGCCCACGCTCAGTAGCGGGACTCCACTGTTCTGGGCTTTTGGCTCCACCCTCGCACGAGGAGCTGGGTCCCAAGCCAGGCCACAAGCCTCGTTTCATGGGAAAGGCAAGGCTGTGCTCCTGTGCCCTTGCTCAAGGGTGGGTCTCTGCCCCTCCAGGGCTCCTGCCCTTCCCCCACAGGCTGGCTTGTAGGTGGCCCGCAGCTGGCTTGACCAATTTGCATGTCCCCTCCTCCCCAGCAGGGCAAGACTGAGCTCACACCTGGGCCTCAGTGGTGGCCAGGCGGCTTCTGCCCTTGCCAACAGAACCGCACTTCTGTGTCCAGCCGCCGCCCACCCTCGGGCGAGCCCTCAGCCATGTGGGAGGTGGCGCTGCAGCTCAGACCCTAACACTCACTACTGTAGTCCCAAAAGCTCCTTCCTTCGAAGCGGCTCTGCTCTGAGTGCCGCGGGAGAGCTTGTTTGGCTGGTGTCCTGCTTCCCTTTGCTGGTATTGCTGTTTCCGGGGGAAATAATCACTTCAGATTTGGGGAGTGACTCGTCCCAGGGTTTAGGGTGGCTGTCTCTCAAAATGTTTCTCCCTGTGCCTCCTAGATTACACTCTCTTCCTGCTACTCCGGTCCTCTCCTTTCTCCCCGTCCCCTGGAGCCCCGGGTGAGTGGTTATGAGAGAGGTTTTCTGCACAGTCCCTTGAAGAAGAATCCTGGGTCTGAGAAATTAGTCTTTTTCTCACAAACAGTATCCTGTCTTGTTTCCAGTTAAATACTGTCCATGCGCCTCTTCTAGGCTCTGGGGCTGCAGGCTGTGGCTTTGTTCCTGGGACTCAGGACCCTCCCCTCTCTGCTAAACTCTCTTCCCACCATGTGAGTCCCTCCCGGCTGCCGTTCGCTCTGGGGAGCTAGGCAGCCCTCTCTGCGTTTCTGCTTTTCCTACCAGTCTCAGTGTGGCTACTTCAGTGTTCCTTGGTTGAAGAGTCCTCTTAGTTTAGTTCAAAGTTGGTTTTTTCAGGTTATAGTTCTTAAAATTAGTTTGTAATCCACTTTGGTTCTGGGAGGTGGAAGTTGGTACATCCGCCTACTCCATCGCCATCTTGTCTCTCCCAGTTGAGAGTTTTGATTGATGCATTTGTTTCAGATATTTTCAGACATAACTAGCATTTTATTCCTATAGTGAATCTTGTAGGTAGTAGCTTTAGAAACATTAGAATGATAATTTTAAAATGTGGTCGTCTGTTATAATTATACACATGGGCTTTACACATCTTGTTAACCTTTACTTTTCATCTTGTTTGTGATTGAACCTGGTTAAATGTGGAACAAATATTTCTGGGAAAGAATTAAATCAATTATGAACCAATGACAAAGCAGTATTTATTTTATAGTAGATATAATATAGTCAGAATAAATTTATAAAGTTCTTTAGGTTTATTTTTTTTTAAGTTTTTGCTAGAGAACTATTATTTTACTCTTTCACCACTGGTCATCTGATGAGAAACTGAGTCTAGGTATTTGAAAATAAGATGAATACAGTTTCAGTAATGCTTAAAATGCTTGGTTTATTGCATTTTTTTTTTTTGTATTTTTCTGAAGTTGGAAACGGGGAGGCAGTCAGACAGACTCCCACATGCGCCCAACTGGGACCCACCCGGCACGCCCACCAGGGGCGATGCTCTGCCCATCTGGGGCATTGCTCTGCCGCAACCAGAGCCATTCTAGCGCCTGAGGCAGAGGCTATAGAGCCATCCTCAGCGCCCAGGCCAACTTTGCTCCAATGGAGCCTTGGCTGTGGGAGGGGAAGAGAGAGACAGAGATGAAGGAGATGGGGAGGGGTGGATAAGCAGATGGGCGCTTTTCCTGTGTGCCCTGGCCGGGAATCAAACCCAGGACTCCTGTACGCCAGGCCGACGCTCTACCACTGAGCCAACCAGCCAGGGCTATTGCATTTTTTTAAACCAATCATGCTTCAGTTAGAAACAGTATTGTTATTAACATTTTTTGGTAAAGAAACTATTTTTAAAGGTTTTTTTAAAAACTTTGATGACTATATAATCAATCTTACAAACCTTTCATGATTGCTTGTCTTACTCCCGAAAAGATAACAGTAAAATATAAAAAATAAACAAATTTTTTTGCAAAAAAATTTTTCTTTTTGATATTTTATAGTGCATTTTAAAATTTGTTTTGATTTTTATGATTAGCATTTGAATTTTTGTTCAATTGGCAAATATTTTAATAAAGAAATATTACTTGCGTTTTTCAAAAAGCGCTATTAAGGAGTTTTTGAAAATGGATTATGCCAATATTTGTCCTCTGGTAGTAGATATTTATAGAACAATGGAAATAATACTTTATACAAGTGAAATTTTTTTTTCAAATACAGTGACATTAAAGTTATTGTCAATTTTTGAAGCAGACATATACTTTAATATAAAATGAAATATCAAAAATAATCTCGGTGCTGTTTCTTCAGTTCCAGGTTTTCCTTTACCAGTTTTTCTTTTTTAGGTACCTAGTTGATAGTCGGTGGTTCAAACAATGGAAAAAATATGTTGGCTTTGACAGTTGGGACAAATACCAGATGGGTGATCAAAATGTATATCCTGGACCCATTGATAACTCTGGACTTCTCAAAGGTATCATTTCTTTCTTTCTTTTAGTCAAGTTATAAATGTGTTCATTTCAATATTATAGTCAATGTGTGTAATATAGGAAATGTTAATGTAAATAAATTGATAAATTAAAAATATTTTTGTATTGTAGACTGACCTGAACTCATATTATTCTCTCAAACTTTGTATTGTGACAAATTCTTTTATTTATGATGTCATAGAGGTTTATTATTTAAAACTTTAAGTGGGGAATGTAGATTAGAAAGCACTATCTTATTTTGGGGAATGTTAAGTTGTATATTGTTTTTCATAGTGGATACAAGACATTTTTATGTTGGGGAGCACTTAGTATATGTTTCCATTCTTGGTTCTTTGCATTAATAAAGCCCAGTAGAAAATGTGGGCAAAAGATTTCAACAGATGCTTCACCAGAGAAGTTTTCAAAAAACACATGCAAAGATGCTCAACATCATTAGTCATTAAAGAGATGAAGATGAAAAGCACAATGAGGTGCCACTATATATGTATTAAAATGATTAAGTTTTTAAAGGCTGATTTATACCAAGTGTTGACAGGGATATAAAGCAAGTGGAACTTTAATATACTGTTTCTGGGAGTGAAATAGTCTGGCAATTTCCTAAAACACTGAACATATTTATCATAAGAACCAACCATTCCACTCCTAGGCATTCACACAAGAAAAATAAAAGTATATATCCCTTGAAAACTTGCACAGATGTTTATAGCAGTGTTATTTATAATAGAAAAACTTGGAAACAACCCAAAATGCTCATCAACTGCTGAATGGATAACAAAATAGTACATACTATTTTTATCTAATAGTCTAAATAATGCAGATTTGCCTATAGAAACAGAAAACAGACACAATTTTCACATAAAATTCTAGAACATGCATAGTGTATAGTTGCAAAACACAGATAAATGGTTTTCTGGCAATAGGACAGTGGACCTAGATGGACAGAAAGGAGAGATTACAAAAGGCCACAAGGAAACCTTTGCAAGTGGATATATTTATCATTTTGGTAGAGTTGATGATTTCACACTGGTCTTGATATGACAAAACTTATCAAACTACATTTTAAATATGTGCAGTTTATTGTATATCAATTATATATCATTAAACACAAAAGTAACAGGTATCAACTACTCTGTGTTTAAATTAGGAATGTTTTGTCCTCTTAAACATAATCATTTTATTTTGTCCACTAGAGACAAATATACTGCTCACAAAATTTAGGGGATATTTCAAAATGAATATGAAGCAATTAAAAAAACATTTGATTTATTTTTTACTGAACAAGAACATCAGAAAAGCAAATGACAAGTCAAAGAAAGTTGCTCAATTATGCAAATGAGATGCAAGACCAACTTTTATTTTATTGGTGAAAATGCTCTATACAAAAGGCTGAAAGTACTGGAGTATCCACACATTCCCTGATCTCCTAATTTTTGTGAACACTAGCTATTTATATTCTGGTATATAGCAAAATCTTTTACTCGAACTCTTTTTTTTTTAAGTAAGAGGGGGAGGTAGAAAGACAGACTCCACATGCGCCCCTAATGGGATCCACCTGGTAACCCCTGTCTGAGGCAGATGCTCGAATCAACAGAGTTATCTCAGTGTCCTGGCCCATACTCGAACAACTTGAGCCACTGGCGGCTGCAAGAGGAAAAGAGAGAGGGAAGTGGGAGAGGGAGCAGAAGAGAAGCAGATTTTGGCTTCGCTTGTGTTCCCTGACTAGAGATCGAACCTGGGACATCCACACAACCAGGCTGAACTTCTGTCCACTGAGCCAACTGGCCAGGGCCTCAAACTCTTGAATCATTGTGGAAAACAATGTAGCAGTCTTACTTTTAAACTTTTTTTCTAAGTTTTCTATGAAGCATTTTGTTATAGTGACAGAAAAAGGATGTTAGAGTAATAGGATTTGTGTTTGACCCCAGTCTCAATAATTATCTGTCTGTATGACCTTAGGCAAGTTAATCAGTACCTGCATCTATTTAGTAATAACAAGCAAAGATACATACTTCATAACAGTGTTTTGAAAATCAATTAAGATAACAGAGTTTTGGCCCTGGCCGGTTTGCTCAGTGGTAGAGCGTCGACCTGGCGTGCGGAGGTCCTGGGTTCGATTCCCGGCCAGGGCACACAGGAGAAGCACCCATCTGCTTCTCCACCCCTCCCCCTCTCCTTCCTCTCTGTCTCTCTCTTCCCCTCCTGCAGCCAAGGCTCCATTGGAGCAAAGATGGCCCGGGCGCTGGGGATGGCTCCTTGGCCTCTGCCCCAGGCACTAGAGTGGCTCTGGTCGCAAGGAGCGACGCCCTGGAGGGGCGGAGCATCGCCCCCTGGTGGGCAGAGCGTCACCCCCTGGCGGGCGTGCCAGGTGGATCCCGGTCGGGCGCATGCGGGAGTCTGACTGTCTCTCCCCGTTTCCAGCTTCAGAAAAATACAAAAAAAAATAAAAGATAACAGAGTTTTCTTACTAATATCTTTACTATACCTGCCTTTTTCTGTGCACATGATCTTGGGCAAGTTACCCAACTTCCCTTAATATATTTTCTTCTCTAAAATGGATATACCTATTTTATAGGTTTGCTTTGAGAATTGACTGAGATAACATGGATTTCTGTCTCGTACTACATTGTCCATGCAGGCCTTTTGAATATTTAAGTTTCTTTCACCTTCAGAACGTTCTGAAAATATTTTGCAAATTATCAGTTTTCATCAAGAATCTGAAAATTACAACTAAGGTTTTAAAAAACTGAGCTTAGCCTGATCAGGCAGTGGTGCAGTGGATAGAGCATTGGACTGGGACTCAGAGGACCCAGGTTTGAAACCCTGAGGTTGCCAGCTTGAATGTGGCTCACCAGGCTTGACCATGGGTACTGGCTTGAGCGTGGGATCATAGAAATGACCCCATGGTTGCAGGCTTGAGCTCAAAGGTCTCTGGCTTAAGCAAGGGGTCACTCACTCTGCTGGAGTGCGCCCCCCGTTCCTGTCAAGGCACATATGAGAGAGCAGTCAGTAGGCAACTAAAGAGCTGCAATGAAGAATTGATGCTTCTCATCTCTCTCCCTTTCTATCTGTCCCTATCTGTCCCTCTCTCTGTCTCTGTCACACACACAAAAACTGAACTTAAGAATTGATACTTTATTTGCATGTGCTATTGAAGTCTGTACCATGAAATTCAGAGATTTTCCATTTCTGCTCTGTGTGAAACATATTTGTCTCAAAGTTTAGTATGATTCTTTGACCATATTTAATCCTGTGACCATAGATTAAGCCTAGACAGAATAATTTTCTCTTAATCCTTTCAGCATTTTTTTCTGCATCTTGCTTAATTTATATTTTTATATCTAATAAGAATAATATATTCTTATTATTGAAATGTTACCAAGAACAATTTGATTTCCCATTTTGATAATTTAAGACTGGCTCAGAATGAGAAAATACCCTTTATGTTTTCTATAACTTAATAAACTATTTCTGTGTCTGTACTTTAAAAATTGAAGTAAAAGATTCAATAAACAAATCTCAGATTAGGACTGTGATGTAGGTATAATTCAAGATCTCTAGCCTGCCCTGTATTAAATTTTTTAGTTTAAACAGCATTTTAAAAGTGGCTTATAGAATCAGAACCACATCTGAAAATCTAATTCCACTTTAACTCTAGGGAGAAGTCCACATTATGGGCCTTCTGGAATAATGAATTGTTACACAAGATTCCCTTTTGTGATTTCTACTGCGGTTTCTAGCCCCATGTGCTTGTTATTATGAAAGCTTATTGACTTGTTTTTCAGCTTTCTTCATCAGCTAATGTGAGATGGACCACTATTCCCATATGACGGATCTCTGATACTTAAAATATTTGGGAAATGCTCTATTGTGATAACCCTTGGCTAACAATTACATTTTATTATATTTTTAAGATCCTAATTAAGAAAAATTTATGATTTTAAACACTGTTGCTTGACTAATACCAAACATTAAAACATTTTTTTTATTATTCAGTGAGAGGAGGGGAAGCAGAGAAGGACTCCCGCATGCGTTCCAACTGGGGTCCATCCAGCAAGCCCCCTAGGGGGCGATGCCCTATTCATCTGGGCATCCTTATAGCTGGAGCCATTTTTTAGCGCCTGAGGTAGATGCCATGGAGCCATCCCCAGCACCAGGGGCTAACCTGCTCTAATCAAGCCATGGCTGCAGGAGGGGAGGAGAAGAGAGAGAGAGAAGCAAGAGTGAGAGGGGTGGAAAAGCAGATGGGCACTTTTTGTGTGTGTCCTGATGGAGAATCAAACCCGGGACATCTACACACTGGGCCAATGCTATATCACTGAGCCAACCAGCCAGGGCCTAAACATTAAAACTTTTTAAAGCAACAGTTTATTTTGAAATACAGAGATTTGGGTGTGAAACTCTTCAGAGCTTTCTTCAGAATTTATTTAAATACTTAAATTAGTCTTCATGAGTTTAAGTAATTTGTGATGTATATATAACCAGAGTATTTAGAGGTATGCACTATTATTTCTTTTTATGTATTGAATTTGTCTTTCCTTTTGCAGATGGTAATGCCCAGTCACTTAAAGAGCATCTTATTGATGAATTGGATTACATACTATTACCAACTGAGGGCTGGAATAAACTTGTCAGCTGGTACACACTGATGGAAGGTCAGGAACCAATAGCACGAAAGGTATATATTAAAATAACTAATTAGAAATGTTTTTCTTGAACAATTCACTTTTTATTGTTAATTTTATAACTCATGAAGCCTTGTCAATTATCTTTGCAATAAAAACCATCAAAATGTTACTGTAGCATGACCAGGCAGTTGTGTCAGACTGGGACACAGAGGACCCAGGTTCGAAACCCTGAGGTCGTCAGCTTGAGTGCAGGTTCATCTGTCTTGAGCACGGGCTCACCAGCTTGAGCACAGGATCATAGATGTGACCCCATGGTCACTGGCTTGAGTCCAAGGTCACTGGATTGATCAAGGGGTCATCACTTGCTCTGCTTTAACTCCTGGTTAAGGCACATATGAGAAAGCAATCAATGAACAACTAAGGTGCTGCAATGAAGAATTGATGCTTCTCATCGCTCTTCCTTCCTTCCTGCCTGTCTGTCCCTCTCTCTGTCTCTCTCATTAAAATAAAACAAAAAAATACTGTATACTATATAATAGCAGGTAACACATATGGAGGGTTTACTGTATACCAGCCACTATTATGAGCACATAAAAGTAGTCCCTCCTTATTCATGGTTTTGCTATACATGGTTTTAGTTACCTGCAGTCAACTCTGATCCAAAAATATTAAATGGAAAAAGTTCAGAAGTAAATAATTCATAAGTTTTGTTTTGTTTTGTTTTATTAGGTGAGAGGAGAGGAGCTAGTGAGAAAGATTCCCACATGCCCGCCCAACCAGCATACATCCAACAACCATGTCTTGGGCCAGTGCACAAATACCGAGCTATTTTTAGCACCTGAGGCTGATGTGCTTGGACTAACCGAGCTATCTTCAGCACCCAAGACCATGCTCGAACCAATTGAGCCGCTGGCTGTGGGAGGGGAAGAGGGAGAGAGGGGGAAAGGGAGAAATCAGATGGTTGCTTCTCCTGTGCTCCCTGACTGGTAATTGAACCAGGACATCCATATGCCAGATCAACACTCTATCCACTGAATCACCACCAGCAAGGGCCATAATTCTTAAGTTGAAATTGCATGCCATTAATAAGATGGTGGGGGATTTCAACATGCGATGAAGTGGGGAGGCAGTAAGACTCTGGCATGCACCTGACCAGGATATCCACCTGGCATGCCCACCAGGGGGCGTTGCTCTGCCCATTTGGGGTATTACTCCGTTGCAGAGCAACAGATCCCCCACCATCTTATTCCGTTCTTCATAGGATGTAATTCATTCTCTTGTCTAGCATATCTGTGCTGCTGCATCCACTATGTGCTCGTTACTCACTTAGTAGCTGTCTCAGCTATCAGATTGGTTGGAGAGAGACTACATTCACATAGTGTTTATTCCAGTATATTGTTATTTGTTCTAGAGACAGACTCCAGCATGCACCCCAACCAGATTCACCGGCAACCCCTGTCTGGAGCTGATGCTGTATTCATCTGGGGCCATGCTCACATCTTGAGTTATTTTTAGCATCTGAAGTGGAGATTCCACGGAGCCATCCTCAGTGCCTGGGGCTGATACACTCAAACTGATGGAGTCATGGCTGTGGTAGAGGAAGAGAGAAAAAGAAAAGGGGAGAGAGAGGGGTGAAGAAGCAGATAGTCACTTTTCCTGTGTGCTCTGAGCAAAAATCGAGCCCAGAACATCCACATGCCTGGCTGATGCTCTACTGCTGAGCCAACCAGCCAAGGCTCATATTTGTTTTTGTTAATCTCTTAGAGCACTTCATTTATAAATAAACTTTGTCATCGGTATGTGGGTATGTATAGGAAGAAACAGTATTTATAGATTCAGTACTATTTGTGGTTTCAGGCATCCAGGGGTCCTGAAACATATCCCC
Organism: Saccopteryx leptura; assembly: GCF_036850995.1. Lineage (NCBI taxonomy): Eukaryota > Metazoa > Chordata > Mammalia > Chiroptera > Emballonuridae > Saccopteryx > Saccopteryx leptura. Next base: position 172,742,743 of record NC_089504.1, on the reverse strand, counting down.
TGTGGATAATAGGGGATGACTATATACATTATTAACTAAATTAAACCTCACAGCAAACCCTATGAGATAAGAATTATCTCCAATTTATAGGTAAGGAAATGAGGACAGAAGTAGAGAGGTTTAGGGCCTTTCAAAAAGTCACATCAGTTTTCAAACTATGGCAGTCTGTTTCTTAACCACTATGCAGCACTGCATTTTTAATAAAATAATTAGAAATAAGAAAGAAACTAGGCCCTGGCCTGTTGGCTCAGCGGTAGAGCGTTGGCCCCAGCATGTGGAAGTCTCTGGTTTGTTTTCCAGTCAGGGCCACAGGAGAAGCACCCATCTGCTTCTTCACCTTTCCCCCTCTCCTTTCTCTCTATCTCTCTCTCTCCCCCTGCCCCTCCCCCAGCAGCCAAGGATCCATCGGAACAAAGTTGGCCCAGATGCTAAGGATGGTTCTATGGCCTCTGCCTCAGGTGCTAGAATGGCTCAGGCTGCAACAGAGCAACACCCTAGAAGGGCAGAGCATCGCCCCCTGGTGGGCATTCCAGGTGGATCCTAGTCGGGCTCATGCAGGAGTCTGACTGCCTCCCCGCTTCTAACTTCGGAAAAATACAAGAAAAGAAAGAAAGAAAGAAACTAAAATTTGAAAAAATATATTGCAACATAATTTTTAAAAATATTTGAAAATGGAGATGTCTTTATTTTAAAAGTTTACAATTTAGTCTAGAGAAATTAAACATGATTGATTTTCTTTACTATTTGAAACTAAAAAGTCATTTATGACAGGGTTTGGTATAGTAGAATACCAAATGCATAAAGTAGATCTGCCAACATTAGGCAAGTGTTTGATAGTATATTTGGTTGAGGAGTGGACTGGGGGGAATCTCTGAGTATAATAATTTAGATGTTTTTTTTCCTACATGGAAACAATTGAAAAGATGAGTTATTTAACTCAAGTGTAAACTTCTAGTTGACCAAACTATATTTGAATTTATTAAATTTTTCTGAAGTGAGAAGCTGGGAGGCAGAGAGATAGATTCCCGCATGTGCCCAACCGGGATCCACCCAGCATGCCCACCAGGGGGTGATGTTCTGCCCATCTGAGGCGTTGCTCTGTTACAGCCAGAGCCATTCTAGCACCTGAGGCGGAGGCCATGGTGCCATCCTCAGTGCCCCAGCCAAATTTGTTCCAGTGGAGCCTTGGCTGCAGGAGGGCAAGAGAGAGAGAGAGAAAGGAAGGGGGGGGAGGGAGAAGCAGATGGGCGCTTCTTCTGTGTGTCTCGGCTGGGAATCGAACCTGGGAGTTCTACACACTGGGCCAACGCTCTACCACTGAGCCAACCAGTCAGGGCCCAAAATTGCTATATTATCTTTATTTGCATTTCTGTATTTGTGGTTTAGATTAGAATTGAATATTGTTTACTAAATAGAATATGAGTGAGCCTTTGATTTAGTTTAGTTTAGTATAGTTCCCTAATTTCACTCAGCTTTTTCTTTTAGTCATTTCAAAATTAGGATTTCTTTCTTTTAGGAATACTAGCTTTATATGTATAAGAAGGTCTGTCATATTATCTGTGTTGCTGGAGAATTGAGGGTTTTGACCATTTGAAAGATGACTACTTACTGTAAAATTGTTTAGAGCAGCGGTTCTCAACCTGTGGGTCGCGACCCCGGCGGGAGTCAAATGACCAAAATACAGGGGTTGCCTAAAGCCATCGGAAAATACATATTTTGGTCGTTCGACCCCCACCAGGGTTGCGACCCACAGGTTGAGAACCGCTGGTTTAGAGAAGAACTTCATTCCTGGGGTAAGGGAAAATCTGAGTCTGATATACCTTTAGATGTGTTAAACTGTATTACTTTAACCCAGGGGTCTCAAACTCAACTTAACATGTGGGCCGCAGAGCAGGATGCTAGAGAAATAAAAAATATAAGTAGGCCCCTAGGTTTACTTAATTTTATCCAAAATATTTTGAACGTCGTGGATTAGTCTGCGGGCTGCACAAAATTGTTTGGCGTGCTGCATGCGGCCCGTGGGCTGCGAGTTTGAGACCCCTGCTTTAACCTAATGATTAACTTCTTTAATAAAGTAGCATATTATACAGTACAAGTCATTATTGTTATGGTAAACAAATCAACCAACTTCATTTGCATTACTTTTTCAAAGAGGTTTTATTGGCATTTTTAAATATCTATGTCTGAGAAGCAAAAAAGAATTTTGAAAACTTCACACACGTAGAATAAAAAGGAGTTTGACAAGTCTGCTAAGAGATCATGTTTATTTGTTTTAAGTACTTGGAATTTACTCAACCTGTAAAGTCATTTTCAAAGTTTAGTGTGCATAAAATTACCTGGAATTTTTATTAAGATATGTCTTCCTCTGGCCTGACCAAACGGTGGTGCAGTGGATAGAGCGTCAGACTGGGATGCAGAGGACCCAGGTTCGAGACCCTGAGGTCGCCAGCTTGAGCACAGGCTCATCTGGTTTGAGCAAAGCTCGCCAGCTTGGACCCAAGGTCGCTGGCTTGAGCAAGGGGTTACTCGGTCTGCTGTAGCCCCACGGTCAAGGCACATATGAAAAAGCAATCAATGAACAACTAAGGTGTCACAACGAAAAACTAATGATTGATGCTTCTCATCTCTTCGTTCCTGTCTGTCTATCCCTGTCTATCCCTCTCTCTGACTGTCTCTGTAAAAAAAAAAAAAAAAAAGAATAGACTTGTCTTGGCCCTGGCTAGTTGGCTGAGCAGTAGATCATTGGCCTGGCATGTGAAAATCCCGGTTCAATTCCTGGTCAGGGCACACAGGAGAAACAACTATCTGCTTCTCCCCCACCCCATCTCTTCTTCTACCGCAGCCATGGGTCAAATAAAGTTGGCCCCAGGAACTGAGGCTCCATGGCCTCATTTCATGTGCTAAAAATAGCTCAGTTGCCAAGCAATGGAGCAATGGCCCCAGATGGACAGAGCATTGCTCTGTAGGGGCTTGCCGGGTGAATGCTGGTCAGGGCACATACGGGAATCTGTCTCTGCCTCCCTACCTCTCAGTTGCCGTATTTTTTTGCTCCATAAGATGCACTTTTGTCCCCCAAAAGTGAAGAGGAAAATGCCCATGTGTCTTGTGGAGTGAAATATATGGTATTTTATTAAATATTTTAACACACCATTTGGTTCAGATTTTTTTTTTCTTATTTTCTTCCTTAAAACCCTAGGTGTGTCTTATGATCAGGTGTGTCTTATGGAGCGAAAAATACGGTAATTAAAAAAAAAGTGAATAAACTTGTCTTTTAGGGTCTGAAGCCCAGTTTTGACTTTTCTTATCTCTCACTGGAATCCAGGGTTGGTAATACCCCTAGCTGTTAAGTAGAAACAAGTTAATTATTGTCCTGTGCCTCAGTAAAGTGACGTACATTTTCATTTCTAGTGTCAGTCATTCAGTTAAAAAAAGAAAAAGAAAAGACAAGCAGGAAATACAGTGAAAAACCAAAATCCAAAAGAAAATTTAGACAATAGAAACAGACCCATGAGGAATCCAGATAATGAGGTTATCACACAGGCTTTAGAATGCTGTGAAAAATATAAAAGACAGAGTTGAAAAAGGGACAGAATTATTAAGAACCAAATGAAATTCTAAAATAGAATAATATGAAAAAATTAAGAATTAAGGACTTAATGTTTATGGAAAATACTAGATAAAGCAGAACCAAAGAAGAGGTTGTAAAGTAAATAATATCAGTTCAAAATATACAGACTACCCCTGGCCGGTTGGCTCAGCGGTAGAGCGTCGGCCTAGCGTACGGAGGACCTGGGTTCGATTCCCGGCCAGGGCACACAGGAGAAGCGCCCATTTGCTTCTCCACCCCTCCGCTGCACTTTCTTCTCTGTCCCTCTCTTACTCTCCCGCAGCCAAGGCTCCATTGGAGCAAAGATGGCCCGGGCACTGGGGATGGCTCTGTGGCCTCTGCCTCAGGCGCTAGAGTGGCTCTGGTCACAACATGGCGACGCCCAGGATGGGCAGAGCATCGCCCCATGGTGGGCGTGCCGGGTGGATCTCGGTCGGGCGCATGCGGGAGTCTGTCTGACTGTCTCTCCCTGTTTCCAGCTTCAGAAAAATGAAAAAAAAAAAAAAAAAAAAAATATATATATATATATATATATATATACAGACTAAAGTTTAGGCTGAATAATGGAAAATATAGAAAAAAGCAAAGGGACACATGGAATGCAATGAATAACTGTAAAACAACATATAAGTGAACTCTTAGAAGGAGAGTAAAGACTAGGGTAGAAGTAATCCTGGTGGTAATAGTAGCTGAGAATTTCCAAAACCAATGAAAGGTATTATGCTGCAACTCAAATTCTGTGAATCCCAACCTGAAAAAAAGAAAAGTAAAATAGTAACCAGAAAAAAATATTTATTACCTTCAAATTAAAGCTATGACAAAGGAATTATTATTATTCAAGAGAGATGAAAGCAAAGAATTTTCAATGTGCTAAGGAAAAATAACTAACTTGATTTCTTTTTTTTTTTTTTTTTTTTTTTTTTTGTATTTTTTTGAAGCTGGAAATGGGGAGAGACAGTCAGACAGACTCCCGCATGTGCCCGACCGGGATCCACCCGGCACGCCCACCAGGGGCGACGCTCTGCCCACCAGAGGGCAATGCTCTGCCCGTCCGGGGCGTCGCTCTGCCGTGACCAGAGCCACTCTAGCGCCTGGGGCAGAGGCCAAGGAGCCATCCCCAGCCCCCGGGCCATCTTTGCTCCAATGGAGCCTTGGCTGCGGGAGGGGAACAGAGAGACAGAGAGGAAGGAGGGGGGGTGGAGAAGCAAATGGGCGCTTCTCCTATGTGCCCTGGCCGGGAATCGAACCCGGGTCCCCCGCACGCCAGGCCGACGCTCTACCGCTGAGCCAACCGGCCAGGGCCTAACTTGATATCTTTGACCAAAGGATCCTTCAGAAAAAGACATTTTTAGAAAACAAATTGATAGAATTTGTTACTAGAAGACATGAATTAAAGGGAATACAAAACAGTCTGTATAGTGGAAGGTAAATTAACGATATGGAACTTTAACGACAGGAATAAATGTGGACTGATAAAAGTCAATACTGTCAATAAATCTTAAGGCAGACTTTAAAATAGTAATAATTTCTTACAGGGTTGAAAATATGTATAAAATTTAAGTACATAACAATATTAGCATGTAAGTTAACATAGTAACCTCCAAGATGGCCAGCTCCTATCCACATCTTTGGGTAGTCCCCTTCCATGTTGTATCAAAGTCTTGGTATTGTATTGATCTTTGTAGCCAGTAACATACATATAATAGATGTCATGACATACCACTTTCAAGATTAGATTTCAGTGTGAAGAGTTATCCTTTTGGTAAAAAGAAACAAAGGTTCATTTATAAAACAAGTCATTGGGGATGTAATGTACATATGGTGCTATAGTTACCATAATACTATATTGCATATTTGAAAGTTGCTGGAGAAAGTAGGTCTTAAAAGTTCATATCACAAGAGAAAAAATCTTGTTAACTATGCATGATGGATAATGTTAACTAGACTTATTTGCATTTTGCAATATATACAACTATCAATTCATTATGTTACACACTGAAATTAATAATCTATGTCAGTTTTATCTTGTTTAAAAAAGAAAAGATTAGCCTGACAAGGCGGTGGTGCAGTGGATAGAGTGTAAACCTGGGACACTGAGGACCCAGGTTCAAAACCCTGAGGTTACCAGCTTGAGCATGGGCTCATCTGGCTTGACTGCAGGCTCACTAGCTGGAACATAAGATCACCAGCTTGAGCGTAGGATTATAGACATGACCCCATGGTCGTGGGCTTGAACCCAAGGTCACTACCTCGAGCAAGGAGTCACTTGCTCTCATCTTTATCCCTTCCTATCTGTTTGTCTGTCTCTCTCTCTCTCTCTCTCTCACTTAAGAAAAGATTAGATTATAAATACATCTCTGCTTATATCCTGAGTGCTCACACCCTTATGCTCTCTCATTTCTCCATCTGAGAAGTTAGACTGCATACTCAGATAGCCTATGGTGGGCCTCACATGGTAAGGAACTGAGATCACTAGACAAGAGAGGAACAGAGGCCTGCAGCAATCATGAATGAGCTTGGAAGTAAATCCTTCAGTCTTGTTTGAGCTTCCAAATAATTGAAGCCCCAGCCCACACACAGCTTGACAACAATCAATCACACAAGAAACCCAATTCAGAAGAACCCAGCTAGGCTGCTCCAGAATCTTGACTTGAGAAACTATGTGAGATATATGCTTTGTGAAAACGCTAAGTTTGGGGGTAATTTATAATACAGCAGCAGTAGATAACTAATACTGATTTTAGTACCTGGCAGTAGTGTGCTACCTAAATAATTTGGAATGTGAGGGTGGTTTTGAATCTGGACGGTGAATAAAAGATGAAACAACTTTTAAGAGTTAATGAGGGATGATTCGCAGATGGCAGTGGAGTAGGCAGACGCACAGACTGCCACCTCCCACGACCAAACTAGATTACAAATTAATTTAAGAACAATCATCGTGAAAAACCAACTTTGTACTAAAAGAACAGGACTCAAAAACCAAGAAGCACAGAAGAAACCACACCTAGCCTGGAAGGGAGTGCAGGGGCACGGTGGGGGCTCCCCTGCTCCCAGGAGTGAGGGGTGGCTGAGGCTGAGGGTCCAGAAAGTATCTCATTGTGAGGAGAGAGACCCTGAAAGGTGGAGGTCCTCAGTCCCAGGACCAGAGCCCCAGCCTAGAAACCCAGGGACTGGAGGAGACAGCCTAACACCATTGAATGGGGAGAAGAGCGGGAGTTCTGTCTGTGGGAAGTGAATGGTGAAAGAAGTTGCAGCCTTAAAGGGCCAGCACAGAAAATATTGCACATAGCCACTTGCCTGGGACTCTGGGGGCGAGGAGAGCTGATAGGACTGGTCTTGCATGAGGAGAGTGGGGGAATCGAGACACAGGGACACAAATGGTGACAGGGAGAAGAAAACCTGACCTGAGTCATTCTCCAGTGCCAAGGCGGCCATAGCTGGGGGAGGGGTCGCTCCCTCCACCAAAACAAGCCTAGCGTGGAACCAGTTGACCCATCTCCAAAAAGCTCCCCAGCTCCAATCATTGTGAAAGGTTGTTTGAAAAAGAGGAAGTAAAGGGGAGGGGCAGTGACTCAGGTTTCCGAGGAAACCTGAGCTACACCTCCCCCTTCTGATACAGAGGACGGAGGATGCGCCCTGCCCCTGAGAGTCATTGGGCAGACAACACCTTCTGTTTCTCAGAGGGTCATACCCACCGCATTCCTAGATAGAGTTTCAACTGGGGCCAAAGATCAAGATACGTGCCCCCCCCAAACACAGAAGCCCCCTGCTGGGCTCAGCAAATACAGAAGCTCCCTGCAAGGCTCAGTAAACACAGGAGGTCCTTGCTGGGCTCAGCAAACAAACAACAGGGAAATTAAGACTTTAAGCATCTCTACTATAGTTAAGGAGAATTAAAATCTGAGCAACCAGCAGAAGCTGAAGAATAAAGTCTTGGAAGAGAAGCTGCATTCCATAAACCAATCTAAGACCCTCAACTCTAACAGGCTTGCAAACTGCACACAGAAAGAATGGGAAGACAGAGGAATGTAAACCATATGAATCAACAAGAGAAATCCCCAGAAGAAGAACTGAATGAGATGGAAGTAACCAAATTACGGATGTAGAGTTTGAAATAATGATTGTTAGGATGCTTAAGAATCTCAGAACTACACTGGATGGACTTAATGAACGCCTAAATATAGAAATATCAAGCATCAAAAAGGACACTGAAATCATAAAAGTCAGAAATGGCAATTACAATATCAGAAATTAAGACTACACTAGAAAGAATCAACAGCAGGCTGGATGAAGCAGACGATCAAATCAGCGAATTACAGTACAAGATCAATAACACAGAAACAGAGCAGCAAAAAGAGGCTTAAAAAGTCTGAGGAAACTATAAGAGAACTCTGTGACAATATGAAGAGAAATAACATCTGCATCATACGGGTTCTTGAAGGAGGAGAGAAAGAACAAGGGATAGAGAACCTGTTTTAGAAGAAATAGCTGAAAATTTCCCTAAATTGATGAAGGAAAAAATCACAGAAGTTCAAGAAGCACAGAGAGTCCGGCTAAAGAGAAACCAAATGAGGCCTACATCACGACACATCATAATTAAAATACCAAAGTGAAGAGATAAAGAAAAAACACTAAAAGCATCAAGAGAAAAAAAAGTTAGTTGCCTTTAGAGGAGCCCCCATAAGGATGACATCCGACTTTTCAACAGAAACACTTGATGCCAGAAGGGAAATACAAGAAATATTCAAAGTAATGCAAAACAAGAGCCTACAACCAAGGAATTCTTTATACAGCAAGATTATCGTTTAAAATTGAAGGAGAAATAAAAAGCTTCCCAGACAAAAAATAACTCAAGGAATTCATTATAATCAAACCAGTACTGCAGGAAATGATAAGGAGCGTGCTGTAAAAAGAGCAAAGGAGAAAAGAAATCAAGAAAAAGAGGGTTAAAGATTTAAAGAATAAAATGGGAATGAACAACTGTATATCAATAACCTTAAATGCAAACGGATTAAATGCTCCAATCAAAAGACATAGGATTGCCTGACCAGGCGGTGGCACAGTGGATAGAGCATTGGACTGGGGTGCGGAGGACCCAGGTTTGAGATCCCGAGGTTGCCAGCTTGAGCGCAGGCTCATCTGGTTTGGGCAAAGTTCACCAGCTTGGACCCAAGGTCACTGGCTCGAGCAAGGGGTTACTCCATCTGCTGAAGGCCGTGATCAAGGCACGTATGAGAAAGCAATCGTTGAACAACTAAGGTGTTGCAATGAAAAACTGATGATTGATGCTTCTCATCTCTCTCCGTTCCTGTCTGTCTGTCTCTGTCTATCCCTCTCTCTGACTCACTCTCTATCCCTGTTAAAAAAAAAAAAAAAGACATAGGGTAGCTGCATGCATGGATAAGAAAACAGGACCCGTACCTATGCTGTCTATAAGAGACCAATCTCAAAACAAAAAATACACATAGAATGACAGTAAAGGGATGGAAAAAAATATTTCACGCCAATGGATAGGAAGAAGAAGCTGGAGTAGCAATACTTATATCTGAAAAAAATAAACTTTTTTAAAAAAGGCTATAGTAAGACATAAAGAATGTCACTACATAATGATAAAAGGAGCATTACAACAGGAAAATGTAACTATTATAAATATACATGCACCTAAATACATAAAACAGGTTTTAATGGAAAAAAAAGGGCAAGATCAACAGCAATACTATAATACTAGGGGATTTTAATGCCCCACTGACATCAATGGATAGAACCTCCAAACAGAAAATTAACAAAGAAACAGCGGCCTTAAATGACATACTAGATCAACTGGATTTAATAGGTATCTTCAGAACCTTTTCTCCCCAATGCAGCAGAATATCCATTCTTTTCAAGCGCTCATGGTACATTCTCTAGGATAGACCACATGTTAGGACACAAAATAAGTCTTAATAAATTCAAGAAGATTGAAATCATATCAAGCACCTTCTCTGATCACAATGGCATGAAACTAGAATTCAACTACAATAGAAAAACTGAAAAACATTCAAACACTCGGAGACTAAATAGCATGCTATTAAATAATGAGTGAATTAACAATGAGATCAAAGAAGAAATCATAAACTTCCTTGAAACAAATTAAAATGAACATAGAACAACTCAAAATTTATGGGACACAGCAAAAGCAGTCCTGAGAGGGAAGTTTATAGCATTATAGGCATACCTTCAGAAGCAAGAAAAACCTCAAATTAAGAACTTATCCCTGCACCTAAAAACTAGAAAAAGAACAGCAAGTAAATAAAAGAGTTAATGAAAGCCTAAAGAGCCTTGAATAAATTCGTGGTAGTAGTTCAGAAATTGAGGAGGCGAGGCTACCAGTAAGGACTCAAAAGATAGTGAGGAAAGTTTTATTGCAGCCTAATAGAAAGTGGTCTGTTATAATATGGTGGCAGAAAACTTAGCAACACATCAATTGCAATAAATTGAAAGGTAAAATAATATATCTAATGAACTGGACGACTTGCCAACGTGTTGAAAGTGCCACTTAGTTTCCTCTTGTGCTGCTCTAGTCAGATGTGAAAAGAGAGAAGCTCAAGAAAGGACTATAAAATAAAAAAGAGCCAAGACTTCTTAGTTTTGAAGATTTCTAGTCTCTGCAGAAGATAGACCATACTAAAATTAAGAAGTGTCTCTGATCAAATATCAGAGACACAAATATCTCAAGAAAATATGGTCTAAAACTGAAGCCTAAGGTGCGATTTTAAAATTCATTGTTAAGACCTCAAGAAAGTTAATGGTGGTGCTTCAAAACACTGTTCAAACAAAGGGAACAGTGTTGAAATAATATATGAAAATACACTCATCTTCACTATCTAAAAGGTCAAAACAAATCAGAAACAGTGCGATACTACCTCACCTCTGTTAAAATGGCTATTATCAATAAAACAGGAATGACAAGACTTGGAGACTGAAGAGAAAGGAACTGTCACACACTGTTGCTGGGAATGTAAACTGGTAAAGCCACGATAAAAAAACAGTAGGGAGAGTCCTCAAAAAACTAAAACTAAGGCTATCATAAAACCCAGCAATTCCTCTTGTGGGTATCTACCTGAAATATTTGAAAACATATTCATAAAGATATATGTGCCCCTGTATTCACTGCAGCATTATTTACAATAGCCAAGACATGAAAACAGCCTAAAGAAGTTGTGGTACAGATACACAAAAAAATACTCAGCTATAAGAAAGGATGAAATACTGCCTCTGTGACACTTGGATATATATTGAGAATTTCATGCTAAGCGAAAAAGGACAAGAACCGTATGATTTCACTCATATGTGGGATATAAAGCTGAAAGCATCAGTGACAGTAGCTTACCTAAGTTATCCAAGTTAAGGCCTGGTCTGGTCACTTTTGAGCATGTCATTGGATGAGAAGACTAAGGCATAGGGAGATTGAGGGATTTGTCCTAGTACACTCAGCTGTCCTACATCAATGCTTGTATATACATCTGGACATATACCAAACCTCCAGATAACCCTCTGATTACCCCTTGAAGGACTAAGGTATCAGGCCACCTGACACCTATTGTGACATCTATTATCCAGACCGTGGGCCATGACCAGACTACCTGGCATACATCATTCAGACCACTTAACATTTGACTCATAAGTATCCTGGATCAACACTAGGGCTAAGAATATAGAACTGATATTTCTTTAGAATGTATTTTTTACTATAAGAACTCTAACTCTAACTCTTTTCCTTCAGGACATTTCTGGATTTTTGCCTAGCTATTTTCCCAGTTTGCAAACTCTAAGATCCTTGATTAAATCTTTATCACTTAAAAACAAAACAAAAAAAAAACCCCACGCCCTAATGGTACAATGAATAGGGCATCCTCCTGGATCACTGAGGTTGCTGGTTCAGTCTCAGGATTGCCAGCTCGATCCTAGGACACCAGCTCAACCCCGAGGTCTCCAATTCAAGCCCCTGTCAGGGCATGTATGAGAAGCAATTGATGGCACAACTAAGTAGAGCAGTGAGTTGATACTTCTCTCTTCCCTTCAACCCTGCTTCCCCACTTCCCCTCTCTCCCCTTCCTCCCTTTCTCCTTCTTCTCTCTCTCTCTCTCTCCTTTAAATTATTTATTTATTTATTTATTTTTGTTAAGTGAGAGGCAGGGAGGCAGAGACAGACTCCTACATGTGCCCCACAAGGATCCACCTGGCAAGCCCCCTTCAGGGCGATGCTCTGCCCATCTGGGGCTGCTGCTCTGTTGCTTGGCAACTGAGCAGTTTTATCACCTGAGGTGAGGCCATGAAGCCATCCTCAGTACCTGGGGCCAAATTGCTCGAACCATTCAAGCAATGGCTATGGCAGGGGAGGAGAGAGAGAGAGAAGAGAGAGGGTGGAGAATCAGATAGTCACTTCTTCTGTGTGCCCTGACTGGGAACTGAACTCGGGACTTGCACACTTCGGGCCAACTCCCTACCGCTGAGCCAACTGGCCAGGGCCATCCCCTTTCTCTATTAAAACAGTTAAGGCCCTGGCCGGTTGGCTCAGTGGTAGAGCGTCGGCCTGGCATACAGAAGTCCCGGGTTCGATTCCCAACCAGGGCACACAGGAGAGGCACCCATCTGCTTCTCCACCCCTCCCCCTCTCCTTCCTCTCTGTCTCTCTCTTCCCCTCCCGCAGCCGAGGCTCCATTGGAGCAAAGATGGCCCGGGCGTTGGGGATGGCTCCTTGGCCTCTGCCCCAGGCGCTGGAGTGGCTCTGGTTGCAACAGAGCGACCCCCCCCCCCCCGGAGGGGCAGAGCACCGCCCCCTGGTGGGCAGAGTGTCGCCCCCTGGTGGGCGTGCTGGGTGGATCCCAGTCGGGCGCATGCGGGAGTCTGTCTGACTGTCTCTCCCCGTTTCTAGCTTCAGAAAAATACAAAAAAAAATAAAAATAAAACAGTTAAAAAGAACCCAGTATATAAACTAAACAAACAAACTAATAGACACATACAATAACATGAAGGCTACCATAGGGGAAGGGGGGTGGGAGGAGGATGAAAAGGGTAGAAGGGGTGAAATATATATATGGTGGTAGAGTGAGACTAGACTGTGGGTGGTAAGCACATAATTCAGTTTACAGATTATATATTATAGAAGTGTACACTTGAAACACTTTTTTTGTGTATAAGCCAATGTCACCTAATACATTTAATTTTTAAAAATTGCTAATAATAAAGATACTAAATATTGCATTTAAAAATTATCTTTTAAGTCTTTTTATCTACACCTCTCCTCCCACCTTGCATTTTATTTATTGAATAAACTGGGTTGCTGATTGACAGGGGGAATAAAAAGAATTTTAGAGTGTACTTCATTCCTCCTCTCAACATCTGGGCTTCTAAGAACAATAGGCTTCTTAGAATCTTAAGGGCATTGCTCCTTTGCATAAACCCAGAATAGAGAGGACCTAGAGGACATTTGTGTGTGTGACTTTTGTCTAATGAAATGAACTCAAATGAGATCCCCTGGACACCTACAGTGTTTTCAAGAACCACTGCCCTCTGTACTGCAGAGACAATATAAAATGAAAGAGGCCTTTGACCTTCCAAACTTCTACAGGATTCAGACAATGAATTTACTCAACTGCGAACATGTACTACTTTCATGAAAAAGCATGACTTAGAAAGCAGAAGCAGGTGTTACAAGGAGGCATTTTCAGGTAAAGGCAAAAGTGAGTCCTAATAAAAGATCTTCCACTATTTGCCTAAGTGGACTTCATAATTTCTATGGGCCATTGACTTCTTTGTACCTTCTCTTTTCCCCCATTTTTATAAGACTATCTAAAAGATTGTCTTCTGCATGTCCCATCATTTTATTCTGGGTTTATGTGGGGCAGAACACTTAAAACTTAGTTAACAGACCTATAGATCGAGGGGAACCATATTTAAAATGCTTAAGTAACTACATCCAAGGATGCTTATCTACACCTAGATTAGAGATAGATGACAAGTTTCTGAACTTTGAGTTAATGTTATAATGGGATGAGACTAATGGGTGTCTTTGCAAGGGTTGAGTATTCTACATCTTGTAGGGAGGCAATGTGACTTTTGGGGGGCCAGGTGGTGTACTGTGGTAATCAGCCCCAGTGATCACCACTACATGGTATTCACACTATAGTGTTACCCACCATATTGGACCATGGTTGGTCTGTGTGACTAATAAAATATGGCAGAAGTGATGCTATGTCAATTCTGAGATTAGTTTATAAATACAGGTAGTTCTCACTTGGGAGTGCTCTCTTTCTCTCAGATCAGTCATTCTGAGTGAAACAATAAGCCGTGTAGGCAGCCTATGGAGAGACTCACATGATAAAGAACTGAAGTCTCTGCCAACAGCTGGAGAGGAACTGAGACATGCGAACAACCACATGAGTGAGCTTGGAAGCAGATTTGAGCAACGTGATTAACCACCATAACCTAATAACATGCATAGCATTTAGTGAAGAAGAAAAAATTTTTTCATATTCTAAAATTGTCTAATATTTTCAACTGAATTATAATAGCAATACAACATAAAAGGGTGACTAAAGCCATTCTTAGAACTTTGTAGCTTAAATGTACATATTGGAAAAGAAGAAAGTCTGAAAATCTGTTGTCTCGAGAAGTTAAGAAAAGGAAATTAAGCCTAATCCAGAAAGAATAATGTATGCTAGACATCAATAAAATAGAAAAAAATACTAAATGAACAAAGTTTACTCAATAAAAAATAAAGTAAAATAAAAATGATTCCTGGCAAGACTGATCAAGAATAAAAAGAATAGGCACAAATAACCTATATTCAGAATGCAGAGGGGACATCATAGCAGATCCTAAAGACTTTATTAAAATATATTTTTGAACAGTTTTATGCAATAATTTGAAATTTAGCTGAAATGGAAAAATTTTTACAAAAGTACAACAATGTTGAAACAATGAGAAATAGAAAATCTGAATTATACTTTGTGATTAAAGAAATACAGTCATTAAATGAAAACCATCCCACAAAGTAAAATGCAGATCCAGAAGGTTTCATCAGTATATTCTACCATATAGTTAAGGAAGTATACCAATCCAATTCAAACTTTTGCAGAAAATAGAAGGCATATTTTCCACTGTATTTTATGACTAGCACAAATACGACACAAAACCCTGAAGAACATAATAAAAAATAAAAATTACAGGCTAGTCTTACTAATAAACATAGATGTTTAATTTCTAATATTAGCAAGTCAAATCCAGCAATAAATATAAAAGACAATAAAAAATGACTAAGCTAGATTTTTTTCAGTTGCAATTCTGAATTATCTAACTTTGAAAATCATAAAAATTTTGGTATCAGCTGAATAAAGAAGAAAAATAATCCAATAGATGCAGGAAAGACATTTGATAAAACTCAATATTTATATAGACTTTTTAAAACTCTTAGAAATAGAAAACTAGGAATAGAAACTATACAAATATCCTTACTGGTAAAATATTCCCCTTCTCAGATCATGGACAAGACAAGGATATCTGTTAGAAGTTGTAGCTAGAATGGTAATGCAAGGAAAAGAACTAACAGAATAAGAGTTGAAGAGGATGAATTAAAATTGTAATGGTCAGCCCTGGCCAGTTGGCTCAGTGGTAGAGCATCAACCTGGCATGTGGATGTCCTGGGTTCTATTCCTGACCAGGGCACACAGTAGAAGCAACCATCTGCTTCTCCACATCTCCCCCTCCCACTTCTCTCTCTCTTTCTCTCTCTCTCTCTCTCTCTCTCTCTCTCTCTCTCTCTCTTCCTCTTCCCCTCCCGCAGCCATGGCTCCCATAATGCATGGCATGGTGCAAGTGCATTGGCCATAGGTGCTGAGAATGGCTCTGTGGAGCCTCCACCTCAGGTGCTAAAAATAGCTTGGCTGTGAACATGACCCCAGATGGGCAGAGCATTGGCTCCAGAGGGGGGGTTTGCTGGTGGATCCTGGTTGGAGCGTGTGTGGAAGTCTGTCTATCTCCCCTTCTCTCATTTGGAAAAGAAGAAAAAATAATTAAAATAAAATTGTAATGGTCTAGGAGACATAATTTTATATGTTGAAAATTTCAACCCTGGCAATCAATGGGGTAACAGATGTCACAGCCAGCCTGCTTTCACACCCATGTTGAAAATGTCAAAAATATTGTACTGGTAAACAATTAGAATTAAGTTGAGCAAAGTAGCTGCATATTAGGTCAATATATAAAAACTAGTTAGTTATATGTCAGTGGCAAATAAAGTTAAATTTTACAGATCACAGTACTTAGGAATAAATGAGCAAAAACTGCTTTTCTACACTGAAAATTACAAAACATTACTGAGCAAACTTTAAAAACACTTAATGAATTAATGGCCGTAGGAGTCACCAAAGTTTCTGTAAAGGGCCGGATAGTAAATATTTTCAACTTTGTGAGCCAAAATGGTCTCTGGAAACTACTCATCTCTGCTTAATGGGTACAAAACTAGCCATAGACAATAGATAAATGAATGGGTAGGCTGTGTTCCATAAAATGTTATTTACAAAAATAGATGGGGAGTCAGATTTAGCCTGTGGGTCAGTTTGCTCACCCCTGTCTAGGCACTGGTTAATTTATGCCTGCCAACATCACAAAATAAAGGGAGTATTATGAGCATCTTCTGTAGAATATATCTCACCACCTAGGAACTAATGTTAATAAAACTTATAACAATAAAATGATGAATGCTCAACTTTTCAGTTAAAATACATTTAAGAGACTTTATCAGTCAGTTGTAATGTGTAGGTTTTATTCGGATCCTTATATATTAACAACGAGACTGCAGAAACAATTTGAACATTGACTAGATATTTGATATTAAGAGATTCATTTGAATTACTTTAGTTGTGATAATGGTGTTACGATTATACTTGAGTCCTCAGTTTTGAAAGAACATATCCAAAATATTTGTGGATTGAAAATAGCATGTAGGATTTGCTCTGTATTAACAACTTTTCATCTTTGTGTTATATTTCTTTACTTGTCTTTCTTTACCTGTAGTTGTTTTCACCCTGACTCCCGAGCCTAGGTCTAATTCACCACACCTAGCACTAAGTATAGGTGCTTAGTAAGTGCTGCAAAAATTAAAGTAGCTAACTCCCCCAAAATAGTAAGTGTGTTATTTAGGCCTAGTGTTAGCAAATTGTTGTAGAGTAACAGATTTCTTTAGAAATTACTTTGTTTCCAAAAGGGAGAAGTAGGCACTTGGAATGAAGTCAAGTTTCTGTGAAACTTTTATATACATTAAGTTATCAAATGTATTTCATGACCTTGTACAGAATGTTCTCTAATATTCACAGCAAAATGAACAAATAGAAATTATATTTAATTCATCATAAACTTGTATTTTCTTCAGTAACTTAGTGAAAAGACTTTGCCTTCCATGTGGCCTTGAATTAATGGAATTATTTTTATATAGGCTTATAATTTTATTTAGTCTTATAATTTGGACAAGGAGCCAGATTTCATCTTGTGCTTGCTGCTTATTTATAACAATATAACATTATAATTGTCACCTCTAATTCTGAAACATAAGTATTTTTTAATATTCACCTTCCAGTCTTGAATTTCAAATGTATATTTTAATGGTTATAATATTTTTATAAGCCTGTGTTTTTCTGTTAGTTTTTATAGCTATCATTTTAAATTATTATTTTCAGTGCAAACATTTTTAATGAACATTGACTTTATATAAAATATAAGGAGATGTTATATAGTTTTCACATGACTATAACACTAATACATAAATATGATAATTATTTTTCTATACTTGTGTTATTGTATTCAAGTTTTAATTACTTATGTAGTATGGTCCTTTCAAATAAAAATAATTGGAGGATAAAGATACTGTCTTTAAAAATACAGCTTTTTAATGCACCACTTTTAGAAGTAGTAAAATACCTTATAAATATATTAGTAGTATGCTAAGTAGTTATATTGAGTGTTTTAGTAATGTAAGATATTGTTGGAGGGAAGAAAAAATAAGAAAAATTATAAATCCCAATAAAGTAGATTTTAAAAGGCTCTTGATGGTTGTTTTGTTTTCAGTGTTTACTATGACTTTCTGACAGTTGAATCACCAGTTTTTGTTTTTCAGGAAACTATTAGTGTTATGAAAATTAATTGTCTTTAAGAAAAACCTGCTTATTTAGAAAATATATACTTCAATATAAATCATAATGAGGAATTTTCATATTTTTTGTTATTCTGTTCTTTTTTCCATTACCTGGTCTGATATTGGTCATTTCATTTTTTCCCATAAAAATGAGTCGCATGGTTTTTAGCAACTCACCAATGATCAGTAGCTATCGTAATATAATATTATTTTAGGATTTTTTTTTTTTTAGCAAATTAAATCTTCCTGACCTGTGGTGGCACAGTCGATAAAGCGTTGACCTGGAATGCTGAGGTTACCAGTTTGAAACCCTGGGCTTGCCTGGTCAAGGCACATATGAGAGTTGATGCTTCCTGCTCTTCCCTCTTCTAACTCTCTCTCTTCCCTCTCTAAAATGAATGTAAAAAAAAAAAAAAGAAAATTTAATGCAGTGATATTGATCAATAAGAGTACACAGGTTTAAGGTAAACATTTCTACATATTTTAGGATTCCTCTCAGATACTGAGTGCCAGAGCAGAAATTTTTGATTGATAGTAATATTTGATTCCTAGTTTTTCTACTTAAATATAGCTGCAAGAAGTCTTATAAAATTAAATGATGTGATATCTTTTGCTACATTCTTAACCTCAACATAAATAAGCATTAGAGATAACATTTTATTAGTTAAAAGTTAGCCAATTTACATATTGGTTTGTAAAATGAACTAATTAATAGAAGGAGAGGTGCAAGCTGTTAACCTATTTTCGAAATCAGTAGAATGTATATATGACAGTGTATCATGAAAATCTTGTTGGGTTGGACATTAAATGTTAGGTAGACTGTATTTAAATTTTTGAGCCAAACAGTTTACCTACAAGTAAAAGAAGTTTTTAAGTCCCTTACTAAATTGATGTTAAGGGTGTCAGTGCAGGAGTCACTTGGAACCACCCTTTTGCCATATTCGTCTAATGTATCACATATCAGGCTGATTACTATTTTCAGCAACAGTATTCATGACTGAAATTCTACAGTTAACCTTTAGGAGATCAAAAGGAAATATACTTATTAAAAAGGTGACCTTAATAAGTACTTCTTTTCTGTTTTTCTGCTTTATTGTTTGCATGTTTAGCAGCTTTTTTTTTCATTTGTTGCATAGAGTTACTTAGTGTGCATTTAAAGGTCAAACAAAGTCATTTTAGAATGGAAAACTAACATTAATTACAGGGTATAGCTGAGTATTTTGGCAGCAGGTATTTGGAGTTATTTTAAAATATTTGTTTTAATATACTGAGTGATATAGCCATTGCTAACTTAAATTGCATAAAACTTAGAATTTTGAAAAGTTTTCTCCTTGAGGTCAAGTACTAAAAGCTTATAAGTATGTCTGTATCTTTAATCAAAGCTGTATTTAAATTTTGGGAAAGCTTTCTCATCATAAATATTGAATGTAATCATTATGTACCTAAGTATCTTCACAGATCAGTAGAATACCTTTCCAAACTGTCTGTTAGTGTTCGATAGGATTATTCATACTCTGTTAAATATTAAAGTATTCAGTATCTTATTTTATATTGATAGATTTTTACTAGTTACAGTTTTTCATTGGAGATCTGTGGGGGTTTTTTCTAAAGCCTTTTTAGAGAAATGTATTCTATTAGAAACAGTGAAATATATTAAGCTATAGTTGACACTTTTGTTTTTATTTTTAGGTGGTTGAACAGGGTATGTTTGTAAAGCACTGCAAAGTAGAAGTTTATCTCACAGAACTGAAGCTCTGTGAAAATGGAAACATGAACAATGTTGTAACTCGAAGATTTAGCAAAGCTGACACAATAGGTAACGCAATATCAAATCTTAAATCATTGCTATTAGAAATTTAATTATAATTTTGTTTGTTATATACTAATAGGATAATAATGTCAACTTTAAGTTATTTAAATTTAAGTATTTAAATTTATACTTAACATTATATATTTCTAAGCTTGATGCAGTATATCTTAGCTAGAGTTTACTTTTTTGTTTCTAAATCTACTTTCTATTATTAAATGAATTTAATATTTTTGCCATTCTAATTTCTTTTAAACCATCAAATAATAGTTTAGCATTTGAAAATGTGTATTTTGTTTGTAACAGGATTATAAATTAATTTAAAAATTTTTTTTAAACCATCAAATAATATTTTAGTTTAGCATTTGAAAATGTATATTTTGTTTGTAAAGGATTATAAATGCGTAGATTAGGGAATTATCAAGAATATAAGTATGCCTACTCCCCTTATATATTTATATGTCTACATATCTATATATATTCATGTATCTACACATATAAATGTACATTAAAAGATAAATTTTTATTTTATTTAAAAGCCAGTTTTTAATTTACAATCAAGACTATATTGAATAAAATGTTTTAAAATAAATGATTAATAATTTAATAACAAAATCATAGTACTTTTTGATAAAAACACCCCAAAATAATAATCATAAAAGGTAGTTATTTTCAAATAAAGTTACTGGAAAACAACATAATGGTAATATTTTGATCTTGTTGGAAAATGTAAATGGACAGTGGAGATAACACAATGCAGAACTCAGTGAGGAAGAGAGGTTAGGACATTTATAAATCAATTATAGCACTGTATAGTTTTCCTTGTTGGAACTAATTATTAAGTACACTTTGATTAAAAGTAAATAAAAGTAGTTCTGAATTTCGTAAGTCATTTGACTTTTACTGCTTACCATTTCACATCAGGAAAATACTTTTAACCTATCTTTTGTAAAATAGTACCATCCTTCAATATCCAGTGCTTGGTTAATCCTAATGTTTTCACAAATAATATATTATGTATGAATTTTATTTTCACCCTTTTTATTTAGCCAGGACATTTATAAGTATAAGATAAACTCAGGGTTATCCTTTTAAAATGAATATTTAAAATATTAGGGATTCCATATGTAACTATCATTATTATGAAAAATTATTTAACTTTTATACTTCTAGATTTGTGGAGCACATTTGGGAAGAAAAAACATTTTTACATGCTAAATACTGAAACTTTTCAATACAATACCATATGCCCCCTTTTCAGCAGAGCATATGTTTTTTAAGATCCCAGTGGATGCCTGAAACCAGGGATAGTACCAAACCTTATGTATCCTTATACATACATAATAAGTATTATAAAGTTTAATTTATAAATTAGGCTTAGTAACAATATTAACTAATAGAACAGTTATAACAATATACTGTATGTAATAAAAGTTATGTGAATGTGCCGTCTCTCAAAATATTGTACTGTATTCACTTTTTCACTTGAAACATTTGATGGCTTCTCTTTGGCATGTCCAACTTGCCAGCATCACTACTCTTGCACTTTGGGGCTGTTATTAAGTTAAATAATGGTCACTTGAGCACAAGTACTGCCATACCACACCACAACAGTTGAACTGATAACTGAGACATTTACTGAGTGACTGGAAAATTGGTAGCATACACAACATGGATGTTCCAGACAAGCATGGTTCCCATTCTGGGCTGACAGAGCAGTCACTACGAGATTTCATCTTGCCACTCACATGTGCAATTTAAAATTTATAAATCGCATATTTCCAGAATTTTTCATTTAATATTTTCAGACCACAGTTGACTGTAGGTAACTGAAACCGTAGAAAGCAAAATCACAGATAAGGGGGTGACTACTGTATATAAAATTAGATTAATCATTGTATTGAAATGTGCACAAGAAGAATCTGTAAGTCCATTCAAAGAGGATAGTCTATTAAAATTAATTCAGGGACTAGTCTCTGAAATGATCAGCCAGTTGGAATAGAAATGAGACGCTACCTCTTAAAATACTTCATATAGTGTTTTCAAGTTATTTTTAAAAGTTTGATATTTTCTCTTCTTACCTCATAGGAAAATTATATATAAAATGAGACAATCAAATCTTATTTTAGAACATTAGTTTACTGAGTAATATTTAAAAACTCATGAAAATTAGCAACTGGTTTAATTTCTGAATTCAGAATAAGCATGGAATTCTCACATTAAGTACTCTACAAATTTATCAAGGAGATATGTAATTTATAAGAATCTCTGCTTCCAAAAGTTTATAATTTGCATAGATTTAATGTAGTTTGCATTTATTAATTCTTTTAAATGCTAGATAAATTGCATATATGCCTTAAAATTGTATATGAATTTTTATTGGTAAAATATGTTATTAAAGCACTGTTTTCAGCCTGACCTGTGGTGGTGCAGTGGGATAAAGCCTCGACCTGGAACGTTGAGGTCGCCTGTTCGATACCCTGGGCTTGCCTGGTCAAGGCACATATGGGAGTTGATACTTCCTGCTCCTCCCCTTTCTCTCTCTCTCTCTCTCTCTCCTCTCTGAAAATTGAATAAATAAAATCTTTTAAAAAAAATAAAAAGCACTGTTTTCAAATTGGTGTTATCGATACTTAGTCATTAAACAATTTGGGGAAGAAAGAAAATGGGATAGAAAATATTATATTAGAAATATCTATATATATATGTACATACTAGGTCACAATTTCTTCCTGTAAGTCTTAGTTTTAAGTTTAAAAGTCTTTATTAGAGAAACTTTGCTTTCTAAGCACAAAAGTTTTACAAAAATTAAAATTAATCAAATCAGGAAATTTAGAGACTTTATGGTTGTAGTTATCGTAGTAGTTAGCAGTTATTGAATACTTACTATGTTTTGGGCACTTTGCAGGAATTTATAATTTAAATTTTGCAGCAAACACTGGATCCTCATCTTATAAGTGGTAAAGCTGAGGTTTCCAGAGGTTACGTAACATAATCTAGGTTCGCCCTTGGTACCAAATGATAGAGCCAGATTTCTAACTCTGTAACTGGGGTCTTATACCAGAGAACCTCATGTCTTAGTGCTGCCTTACACCTTTTGTGCAAGTGGTATTTAAGCTGATTTTGTTTTTCTAAAGTAAGTGAATTTTGAAAAAAAAAAAAAAGAACTTGAATGAGAAAGAAAATATGGAATGTATAGTTTTCCCTTTTGGTCTTTTTAAAAATCATGATTAAAAATGATCAAAATAGCTATGTACATGAAATAATAACTATATAAATTATATAAATAGAATTAGGAAATAGAAGTACTGTTTATACCAAATTAATAAAGTGTTCCTTTTCCAGCTAGTACTACCTACATTAATTTATAATAAAATGATTATAGCCGTAAGCAGAATCTACATATACATAGTTGACCACATTCAGAATATTTTTCTTCCTGAATGATATGTTTATGTATTGAACATGTTCCAATAAGAAAGCTAAAATTTGGTTTTATCTTTTCTTTGAGGATAACACAAAAAAATAATTTTTGTTATAAAACCTTGAAAAATGCTTTATGTTTATAAAATGTATTAATAGACTTGCTTAACTTTCATATCAAATGATACTACTAGAAATGTCACAATTTTCTATTATCTGTACTAATGTTTTTCTACCTCTGTATGCTTTTCATTAACTGCCTAATGGAGTTGGATTAATGTATGGGAAAATGGACACGTGCTCTCAGTGCCTTGATATTCTTTTCTTACTGAATTTATTGGGTTGAAATTGGTTAATATAGGATCATCTGTTTTCAAGAGTATATTTCTATGACACATGATCTGTATATTGCATTGTGTGCTCACCACCCAAAGTCAGGTCATTTTCTGTCACAATATATATGACCCTCTTTCCCTTTACTACTACCCCTCCTTCCTCTTCCCTCTGGTAACCACCATTCTGTTGTGTCTATGAGTTTTAGTTTTATATCCTACATATGAATACAATCATACTTCAGTGATCTTAATCTGCACCCAACCTCAGCCACCAATTCTTATGGACTGTCATTACCTATAACTGCATTTGCGAAATCTCAATTTGAACATTCTGCTTTCTGGCTCCTACTACTTCTGCTGCCATTCTCTCTTGAGCCCCCTACATCAGACATTTAAGCCTACCATCCTTTGGCACTGCTTCTTTGTTGGTGTCGAATACTCCTACATTGATAAATTTAATGGTAATTTTAAAGTCTTCCATTTTCTTTATCTTCCCAGAAAAATACTTACTCACTTTTCCATCTCTAAACATTTTCTCTTTGCATGGCTTCCAGGGCATATGTTCTCACTAGCTGTATCTTCTCAGAATCTTTTAAAAGACCCTTTTATTTATTCCTGATCTCAAAACATCGGTGTCTTCATGCTTAGTCCTTGGATCCTCTTTTCCTTGGTGATTTCCTCTAGTACCCTGGCTTTGAATATTTTTCTGCATATTAGTGTTATTTAAATGTTTATCTTCAATTTAGAACTTTTCTTTAATTTTGTATCTTCACTTGTGTCTGATAAGAATCCCAAGATATAACATAAATGAAATTAAACTCTCTCACTTCCCCCATCCCCAAACCTGCTATGGTCATTATTCTCTGAGTAATCACTGCTTGCATTCTTCCAATTAATTGCTCAGGCCACAAACGTTGGTATCATTCTGATTCTCTTTTATTTTTCACCCTTCATATAAATTAGCAGCATTTCTTCCTAGCAATTCCTTCTGAATCTATTCTCAGTCTGACCACTTAATATTGCTTCTATTGCTACCACCACTACCACCTTCATTTGGATTGCTGCAGTAACCTAATTCCCACGCTTGATAACTATACTCCAGTTTGTTCTTCATTAGTAGCAAAAGTGAACATTTAAAATGTCAATTATATCATTACACTTCTCTAATCAAAGCTCCTCAGTGGCTTTTCTTCTTACTTAGATGAAATAGGGTACTTTCATAGCTCACAAGATTGTATGTGACCCTACACGAGTACCTTTATGGTCTCATTTTTACCTTGCTTTCCCCAGCTAAGCCACATTGGTGTACCACGGTGTTCTAAAACATTCCCAGTTCAATCCCACCTCAGGGCCTTGGCATTACTCTTTCTTCTACCTTTAATGTTCTTGTCTTATAGGTGAGTAGATTGCAAAATTTCATGAAGAGGACATTCCAATATGTGTTTATATTATGTATATAAATCTCTGTGTTAATAGAAAAAATGTCTGAAGAAATATTAAAATATTAACAGTGATTAGTTTTATGTAGACATTTTATTTGAACTTGTATTTTCTGAATTTTTACAATGATCAAGAATTCTTGCCCTGGCCAGTGACTCAGTAGATAGAGCATTGGCCAAGCATATGGATGTCCCATGTTCACTTCCTGGTCAGAACACACAAGAGAAGCGACCATCTGCTTCTCCCCCCTTCCTCTCCCCCTTTACTCCCTCTTGTCCTCCCACAGCTAGTGGCTTGATTGGTTCAAGTCTGACTCTGGGCGCTGAGGATAGCTCCATTGGAGCACATCAGCCACAGGTGCTAAAAAATAGTTCAGTACTTGGGACATTGGCCCCAGATGGGGTTATTGGGTTGGCTCTGTTGGAGCGCATGCGGGAGTCTGCCTCACTATCTCCCCTCCCCTCACCTAAAAAAAAAATAATAATAATAATTATGTCTATAGACAGTAAAATGTATTCAGTTCTATAGAAAGACTAAAATGACTTCCCTTCCTCAGCTTCTTACTCTATCCTCCTTCCTATGTAATGTTCTCTTCCTTAATCCTGGGTGCTGGTTAATTCATGTGTCCATTTTGTTAATTTATCATGATATACTAATGACTTGTGCATTTTTCTGTTTATATTTACACTTCAATAAAAAGAAAGTAAAAAGAAAAAATTAACCCCTCCCCCAAAATAAAAAGCAGTACTGTCATTATATTTATTTTATATAATTATTTAAATATTCTAGTTTGTTTTGTTTTAAGATACACTGTTAGATATCTATTAATAGCTGCTAAGTAGAACATAAACAATATTATTGAACTAAATTTAACTATAAAGTAGGCACGGGTTTTTAGGTTTAGTATTTTGTAAATAATGTTTTTTTCTAAAACCAAATATTCTAAAATTTAGAAATATTTTCTTCATATGTTATAAATTGTTTTAATTACAATTTTCCTGAGTCTAAGTTGATCAAGTTATTGACCAGAATGCAATAGAATGAGTTGTATTTTCTAATAGTGTTCTAATTTTTAAAATTTTCAGATTCATTTAGCTATATGGTACTAAAGCTTAATTATATTTTTACTCTCAAATATGTAGATATTTTTTTGTCTTATTTTATAGCAGGTTAAGCTGCTCTGGTTAAAAAAAAGACTTCTTCCACTCAGATAATTGATTTATAAATAAGGAAAGTAAGCCCTGGCCAGTTAGTTTTGTTGGTTAGAGCATTATTCTGAAACGACAAGGCGCCCAGTCAGGACACACACAGGAAGCGACCATTGAATGAATGACTGAGTAGAACAACAAATGAATGCTTCCTTCCACCCTCCCTTCTCTCTTCCTCATCTCTCTCTCTCTAAAAATCAATCAATCAATTTAAAAAAATTAAGCCCTGTCTGATACTTGGTTGGTTGGAGCATCATCCTGAAGTACAAAGGTTGCTGATTCGATGACTAGTCAAGGCACATACAGAAACAGTTCAATGTTCCTGTCTGTGTCTCTCTCCCTACCTCTCTCTAAAAAAAAAAAAAAAAAAAAGAAAGAAAGAAAGAAAGAAAGAAAGAAAGAAAGAAGGAAAATATATGATTTAACCTTGAAAACAAGAAATTTTGACCAATACAGTAATTCCTTCAAAGAAGGTACTTTCTTTTGTGTCCATATAGTCTGTTTTTAGTTAGCTATTTAAACTGTAAATTTTATTCAGTTTAATGTTACTTGTTCTGAAATTGGTTATGTTATAATTAAAAATACTTACAATATGTAACATCTCTGAATCACACTCTATTTTCTAACTCCTAAATATTATTAGAAAAATTATATTGATTTTATAATGTGTAAATAGTTAAAGTTTATCCTATATGACATAAATTATACTTTAGTGTTACATAATTGAACTCTTTTACCCTTTGAGATCTCAATTTCTCCAAGTAATCATATGTCAGTTATGATTATAATTTTATTCTTTAGAAAGGACACATGGCCTTAAAACCCTTTTTATGTTTTTTATATGTTTTTTTACATATTTGTTCATCTATTCTTACTATCATCAATATTTTAAATTTCAGATTTTTATGCTGGTGAGCATTTAGCTCTAGTATATATTTAAATTTATGATATTTATGTATCTTTTCTCCTTGAATCTAGATACAATTGAAAAGGAAATAAGAAAAATCTTCAATATTCCAGATGAAAAGGAGACCAGATTGTGGAACAAATACATGAGTAATACATTTGAACCACTGAATAAACCAGACAGCACCATTCAGGATGCTGGTTTATACCAAGGACAGGTATTGTTTAGCAATGTTCTTTGTTTTAAGCATACAATACATGAGGCTTTCTGGAGTCACAATTTATTTTTATATTCTGACACTCTATAATGGGTTCTGCTGGCACTGGCTTCTTTCTGACTGAGCTTTCTCTATCCCTGCTGGGCACTACCTGTAACTTCTGTTTCCCTCCTTGAGCTTGACTATAAAACAAGAACTCATTATCTAAAACACACACACACACACACACACACACACACACATACACACAAAACAGCTGATAAGATGGGTCAGCAAACTTTCTATCAAGTATCAAATTAAATATTTTGGCTCAGCCATCCACATGGTTTCTGTTACAACTAAAACTCTGCCATTGTAGTAGCATGAAAGTAGCCATAGGATATGTAAACAAATGGAAATGGATCTATTCCAACAAACTATATTTATGAAAACAGTCAATGAGCTAAGTGAACTTTAGTTTGCCAGCTCCTGCTAGAAGGTATCAACCCCCTGATTTGTTCTTTCTTTATGGCATAATCCAAAGACATGAATTCACTGAGAAATGAAGACATTTAGACTCAGCTAGCAAGGCCTACTTATTCTACTTTCTTGTATTTCCTTAATTAATCTTTATGTCACTCCCATCCCTATCTTTTCTCAGCAGATACCTCTACCTCCAGGGTTTTGCATGTTCACTTCCATATTTGTCACAGTACTCTTTATAAATTGTAAACCTTACTATTTCCTTTTCATCAAACCTTTTCTGGTTCCATAACAATATAGAATAAAGTCCAGGCACCTTAACACATCTTGCAAGTTACATTTTGATGTTTGCCAATCTTCTGTCATCTGTAGGTTATCCTTGCTTTGCTACTTACATTCTCAGAAAACCAAACTGAACTGTGTGTGGTGCCCTAAGCATACTGTGCCATCCGTACTCCTGTGCTTTTCTACATATTATTTCATAGACGCAGCAGTGTGCCATTCTTCTTAATCCCTGCATCCGTCCAGCAAAAGGTTTTTTTCAACTTCAAAATATTGAAATTAACTATTTCATTCTATCATGTAGTCTAACCCCCTCAGATGATTCATCCTTCAGATTCCAACTCAGATATCACACTATCTCTTCAGCCTTTCTATTTTTCTCAATATCTTCTTGAGGTATAGGATTTTTCTACTTTGGATAAAACATGGCTTCCTTAACTTCCATAATGATTGGTGTATGTCTTTTATATCATTATGTACTTCATTTATTGATATATGGAGCTCCCCAGCTAGATGATGAGGTCTTTGTTTTGTTTGGACTTTCCTTCTTATTTATTTTTGTTTTTATTTTTAACTTAACCACCGAGCCTCATACTCCAGTATATGGAAGTTTTTGTCTTAATTTGCCCTATTTTTTTTTTTTTTTTGGATTTTTCTGAAGTTGGAAATGGGGAGGCAGTCAGACAGACTCCCGCATGCTCCTGACCGGGGTCCACCCAGCATGCCCACCAGAGGGCGATGTTCCGCCGACCTGGGGCATTGCTCTGTTGCGACCACAGCCATTCTACCGCCTGAGGCAGAGGCCATAGAGCCATCCTCAGCACCCAGGCCATTCTTGCTCCAATGGAGCCTTGGTTGCGGGAGAGGAAGAGAGAGACAAAGAGGAAGGAGAGGGGGAGGAGTGGAGAAGCAGATGGGCGCTTCCCTGGCCGGGAATCGAACCCAGGACTCCCGCACGCCAGGCTGACGCTCTAACACTGAGCCAACCAGCCAGGGCCTGCTCTGTTTTATTTAAAATTACTTTTGACATCAATAGTATGAAACAAGTTGTTAAAAATACAAAGGAACAGAGGGAAATTAATTTTTAGTAAATGCCTACCATATGACAAATCTTTTTTTATTTCAAAATATTTATTGCTAAAATATATACTGTTTTTATTTTTTATTATTATTATTATTAATTTTAATGGGGTGACATTGATAAATCAGGGTACATATGTTCAGAGAAAACATCTCCAGGTTATTCTGACATTTGATTATGTTGCACACCCCTAACCCAAAGTCAAATTGTCTTCTGTCACCTTCTATCTGGTTTTCTTAGTGCCCCTCCACTACCCCAACTCATAACCACCACTCTCTTGTCCATGTCTCTGAGTCTCATTTTTATTTACCACCTATGTATGGAATCATATAGTTCTTAGTTTATTCTGATTTACTTATTTCACTCAGTATAATGTTATCAAGGTCTATCCATGTTGTTGTAAATGATCCGATGTCATCATTTCTTATGACTGAGTAGTATTCCATAGTATATATGTACGAAAGCTTTTTAGTCCACTCGTCCACTGATGGACAAATCTTCGGCTGTTTCCAAATCTTCGCTATTGTGAACAATGCTGCCATAAACATAGGGGTGCATTTCTTCTTTTCAAACACTGCTATAGTGTTCTTGGGATATATTCCTAACAGTGGTATAGCTGGGTCAAAAGGCAGTCGATTTTTAATTTCTTGAGGAGTCTCCATACTGTTTTCCACAGTGGCTGCACCAGTCTGCATTCCCACCAGCAGTGCAGGAGGGTTCCCTTTTCTCCACATCCTCGCCAGCACTTATTCTGTGTTGTTTTGTTGATGAGCGCCATTCTGACTGGTGTGAGGTGATATCTCATTGTGGTTTTAATTTGCATTTCTCTAATGATTAGTGATGTTGAGCATTTTTCATATGCCTATTGGCCATCTGTATGTTCTCTTTGGAGAAGTGTCTATTCATTTCTTTTGCATATTTTTTGATTGGATTGTTTGTCTTCCTGGTGTGGAGTTTTACAAGTTCTTTATAAATTTTGGTTATTAACCCCTTATCAGACGTATTGTCGAATATGTTCTCCCATTGTGTAGTTTTTTTATTCTGTTCTTATTGTCTTTAGCTGTGCAAAAGCTTTTTAGTTTGATATAGTCCCATTTGTTTATCCTATCTTTTATTTCACCTCCCCATGGAGATAAATCGGCAAATACATTGTTGTGAGAGATATCAGAGAGCTTACTGCCTATGATTTCTTCTAAGATGCTAATGGTTTGATGACTTACATGTAAGTCTTTTATTTATTTTGAGTTTATTTTTGTGAATGGTATAAGTTGGTGATCTAGTTTCATTTTTTTGCAGGTAGCTGTCCAGTTTTTCCAACACCATGTGTTAAAGAGACTGTCTTTACCCCACTGTATGCTCTTACCTCCTTTATCAAATATCAATCGTCCATAAAGGTGTGGGTTTATTTCTGGGTTCTCAGTTCTGTCCCATTGATCTATATGCCTGTTCTTATGCCAGTACCAAGCTGTTTTGAGTACAATGGCCTTGTAGTATAACTTGATATCAGGAAGTGTGATACCTCCCACTTTATTCTTCCTTTTCAAGATTGCTGAGGCTATTCGTGTTCTTTTTTGGTTTCATGTAAATTTTTGCAATATTTTTTCTATATCTTTGAAGTATGCCATTGGTATTTTAATTGTATTGCATTGAATTTATAAATTGCTTTGGGTAATATAGACATTTTAATGATGTTTATTCTTCCTAACTATGAGCATGGTATATGTATCCACTTGTTTGTATCTTCTTTGATTTCTTTTATCAATGTTTTATAATTTTCCGAATACAAGTCTTTAATCTCCTTGCTTAAATTTACTCCTAGGTACTATATTTTTTTGGTTGCAATTTTGACAGGGATTGTTTTCTTAATTTCTCTTTTTACAACTCATTGTTGGTTTATAAAAATGCCTCTGATTTCTGAGTATTAATTTTATACCCTGCACCTTGCTGAATTCATTCATCAGGTCCAGTAGTTCTTCTTTTAATATTTGGTAGAATTCACTTGTGAAGCCATCAGGCCCAGGACTTTTCTTTGTTGGGAGTTTTTTGATAACTGTTTCAATCTCATTTGTTGTAATAAGTCTGTTTAGGTTTTCTGATTCTTCTAGATTAATTTTTGAAAAATTATATGTTTTAAGGAATTTGTCTATTTCGTGTAGTTTGTCTAATTTTCTGATTCTTCTAGATTAATTTTTGAAAAATTATATGTTTTAAGGACTTTGTCTATTTCGTGTAGGTTGTCTAATTTTTTTGGCATACAGTTCTTCCTAGTATTTTTTTACAATATTTTGTATTTCTGTTGTGTCAGTTATTATTTCTCCACTCTCTTTTCTAATTTTATTTATTTAAGTCTCTCTTTTTTTCTTGGTGAGTCTGGTTAAAGGTTTATCTATCTTATTTATTGTTTCAAAGAACCAGCTCCTGATTTCATTGATCCTCTGTATTGTTTCTTGAGCCTCTGTGTCATTTATTTCTGCTCTGATCTTTATTATTTCCTTCCTTCTACTTCCTCTGGGCTTTACTTGCTGTTCTTTTTCTAGTTCTTTTAGATGCAGGGTCAAGTTGTTTATTGAGCTTTTTCTAGCTTCTTAAGGTATGCCTGTAATGCTATGAACTTCCTTCTCAGGACTGCTTTTCCTGTGTCCCATAAATTTTGAGTTGCTCTATGCTCATTATCATTCATTTCTAGGAATTTTTTTATTTCTTCTTTGATCTCATTGTTAACCCATTTGTTATTTAATAACATGCTATTTAGTTTCCAAGTGTTTGAGTATTTTTTAGTTTTTCTGTTGTGATTGATTTCTAGTTTCATCCCATTGTGATCAGAGAAAGTGCTCGATATGATTTAAATCTTGTTGAATTTGTTGAGACCGCTTTTGTGCCCTAACATGTGGTCTATCCTAGAGAATGTACCATAAGCACTTGAAAAGAATGTATACTCTGCTGCTTTAGGGTGAAAGGTTCTGAAGATATCTATTAAATAAAGTTGATCTAGGATGTCCTTTAAATCTGCTGTTTCTTCGTTAATTTTCTTTCTTGAGGATCTATCTAGTGATGTTAGTGGGGTATTGAAATCCCCTACTATTATAGTATTGCTGCTGATCTCACCCTTTATATCCATCAAAGTCTGCTTTATATATTTAGGTGCTCCTATATTAGGTGTGTAGATATTTATAATGGTTTATCTTCCTGTTGGATTGCTCCTTTTATCATTATGTAGTGACCTTCTTTCTCTCTTACTATAGCCTTTGTTTTAAAGTCCATTTTATCTGATATAAGTATTGCTACCCCAGCTTTTCTTTCATTTCCATTTACATGAAATATTTTTTTTTCCATCCTTTTACCTTCAGTCTATGTGTATCTTTTGTTTTAAGGTGTGTCTTGTAGATCGCATATGTATGGGTCCTGTTTTCTTATCCATGCAGCTACCCTATGTCTTTTTTTTTTTTTTTTTTTTTTGTATTTTTCTGAAGCTGGAAATGGGGAGAGACAGTCAGACAGACTCCCGCATGCGCCTGACCGGGATCCACCCGGCACGCCCACCAGGGGCGACGCTTTGCCCACCAGGGGGCGATGCTCTGCCCCTCCAGGGGGTCGCTCTGTCGCGACCAGAGCCACTCTAGCACCTGGGGCAGAGGCCAAGGAGCCATCCCCAGCGCCCGGGCCATCTTTGCTCCAATGGAGCCTCGGCTGCGGGAGGGGAAGAGAGAGACAGAGAGGAAGGAGAGGGGGAGGGGAGAAGCAGATGGGCGCTTCTCCTGTGTGCCCTGGCCGGGAATCGAACCCGGGACTTCTGCACGCCAGGCTGACGCTCTACCACTGAGCCAACCGGCCAGGGCTACCCTGTGTCTTTTAATCGGATCATTTAATCCATTTACATTTAAGGTTACTGATATGTAGTTGTTTATTTCCATTTTATTCTTTAAAGCTGTATCCCTCTTTTTCTATATTTTTTTTCCCCTTTGATCTGTTTACAACAGGTCCCTTAGCATTTCTTGCAGCATTGGTTTGGTTGTAGTGAATTCCTTGAGTTATATTTTTTTGGGGAAGCTTTTTATTTCTCCTTCAATTTTAAAAGATAGCCTTGCTGGCTAAAGTACTCTTGGTTGTAGGCTCTTGTTCTGCATTACTTTGAATATTTCTTGCCATTCCCTTCTGGCATCAAGTGTTTCTGTTGAGTAGTCTGTCTTGGTGTAGATTTTGGGTTTCTCTTTCATAGAGTTCTCTGTGCTTCTTGAACTTGTGAGAGTTTTCCCTGTACTAATTTAAGGAAGTTTTCAGCTATGATATGATTGAACAAAGTCTCTATCCCTTATTCTTTCTTTTTTTCTTCTGGAACCCTTCTAATATGGATGTTATTTCTCTTCATGTTTTCACAGAGCTCTCTTAGAGTTTCCTCAGACTTTTTGAGTCTCTTCTTTTTTCTGCTCTGCTTCGTGCCTTCGTTTGTCTTGTCCTCTAACTTGCTGTTTCAGTCCTCAGCTTCATCCATCCTGCTTTTAATTCCTTCCACTGTGGTCTTCATTTCTGATACTGTGTTTGCCATTTCTGACTGATTCGTTTTTATTATTTCAATGTCCTTTTTTGTATTTGCTATGTCTTTATTTAAGTGTTTGTAATGACCATCATTTGTTGTTTTAAGATCTTTGAGTATCCTAACAATCGGTATTTTACACTCTGCATCCAGTAATTTGATTATATCTGACTCATTCAGTTCCTTTTCTGAGGATTTCTCTTGATTCATTTGTGGAGCATTTTTCTGCCTTCCTTTCTTGTCTGTGTATAAGAAGGGTTTGACCACTGGAGTCCAGTTGGTGTGGCGTCTGTGTTCCCTATGTGTTGTCTGTCTGCAGGCCCGCCACCCCCTCTGCTGCTGCTGCCTAGAGTGTTCAGGTATGGGCGTTGCTGATGCCAGCCCACTGGGGCTGTCGCTGCGGTTTTCGCCTTTCCTCCACGGGAGGGGCTGTGATCATGTGCCTGGGTTTACAAGCCTCGTTGGCCTTGGCCTTCGCCCCGCCCCCGTGGGTGTGATTATGCGTTGTGCCTAGGCTCAAGCCTGGGCACTGCAGGCAGTGGTGAGCACCTTTTTTCAGCTGTTGGTCTCCACCTGCTCTGGGCTTTCACCCCACCCCCGTGGGAGGAGCCCGCTCGGGTGAGCTGCATGCCTGGGTTCTGCGGCTCAGCAGCGGGTCTCCGCCCTTCCAGGGCTCCCACCCTTCCCCCACAGTTGGGCCTGACCATTTTCATGCGTCCCCTTCACCCCGCAAGGGAAGACTGAGCTCACACCCGGGCCTCAGTGGTGGCCAGCCAGCTTCTGCCCTTGCCACGGATCCGCGCTTCCATATCCCGCTGCTGCCTGCCCTCCAGTGAGTCCTCAACCGTGTGGGTGGGGGCAGCGAAGCTCAGACCCTGACACTCAATACTATAGTACTGAAAGCTCCCTCCTTCTAAGCGACTGCTCTGAGTGCCATGGGAGAGCTTGTTTGGCTGGTGTCCTCCTTCCCTTTGCTGATATTGCTGTTTCCAGGGGAAATATTCTCTTCAGATTTGGGGAGTGACTCAGCCCGGGGTTAGGGTGGCTGTCCCTCAAAGTGTTTCTCCCTGTGCCTCCTAGATTACACTCTCTTCCAGGTGCTTCAATCCTCTCCTCTCTCCTATCCTCCAGAGCCCCGGGTGAGTGGTTGTGAGAGAGGTTTTCTGCATGGTCCCTTTAAGGAGTATCCCGGGTCTGAGAAATCAGTCTCTTTCTCACAAACAGTATCCTGACTTGTTTCACAGCTAAATACTGTCCACACGCCTCTTCTAGGCTCTTGGGCTACAGGCTGGGGCTTTGTTCCGGGGCTCAGGACCCACTCCTCTCCACTAAAGTCTCTTCCCACCACGTGAGTCTCTCCAGGCTGCCATTCGCTCCCGGGAGCTGGGCAGCCCTCTCCGCATTTCTGCTTTTCATACCGGTCTCAGTGTGGCTTCTTCAGTGTTCCTTTGTTCCTTGGTTGAGGATTCCTCTTAGTTTAGTCCAAAGTTGGTTTTTCCATATGATGGTTCTTAAAATTAAGTTGTAATCCACTTTGATTCTGGGAGGTGGAAGTTGGTAAGTCCACCTACTCCATCACCATCTTGCCACTCTCTATATGACAAATCTTGCAATAGGATTTAAAAGGTGATTTTCATACTTAGTATTTCTTGGCCCTGGTTAGCTGGCTCAGTAGATGGAATGTCAGCCAGGTATGCAGACAATCTGGGTTTGATCCCCAGTCAGGGCACACATGAGAAGCAACCATCTGCCTCTCTCTCCCTTCCTTTTCCTCCTTCTCTCTCTCTTCCTCTCGCAGCCAGTCACTTGATTGGTTCAAGTGTTGGCCCTAGGCACTGAGGGATAGCTAAGTTGGTCCAATCATTGGCCCTGTGTGTTGAGGATAGCTCAGTTGATTGAGCATCAACCCCAGACAGTGATTGCCGGGTGCATCCTGATCAGGGTGCATATGAGTCTGTCTATCTCTATCTCCCCTCTCTCGCTTAAAAAAAAATTATTTTTTAAGTGAAATCTTACCATTTTAATGTGTCTTAAAATTAAAAGAAGAGTTATCTGATCAAAGCTGGAGTGAGAAACTTGCAGCTCTACTGCTTAGTCAGCACTTTCCTCCCCAACTAGCCAACCCTTTTGTCTGACAGTAGATGTACACCTTGCTCCTTGGTTACCATTCATCAGGCCCTGAGGTAGCTCCAGGAGTACAACTTGAAATATATAGTATTATTTCTGTAACCCTTTTTAGTGATTGATCTTATATCAGGTCTACCGGAAAGTTCTGTCCGTTTCTATCACAAGTTTCGACACGTAAGCACGTTTATTTGGCACATGTGTGCCTCTCTATTTTTATCACTTAATGTATACATACTGACGTAGCAAATTAACTAAAACAAAGTTGATTCATATTAGTCTTATGTGTGAAGCGATAGTGTACCCATGGCTACTGATAAAGTTCATTTACGCCACTGTAATTTTTACGAATTTCAACAAGGAAGAAATGCTACAGAAGCATGTAGAAATTTATTGAAAGTGTCTGGAGAAGGTACGGTTTCTGATAGGACATACAGAAGATGGTTCGAAAAATTCGAAACAGGTGATTTCGACCTTTCTGATAAGCCACGTTCTGGGAGACCATTTTTGATCGATGATGATGTTGTTAAGACCATGTTGGAGCAAGATCCTTTTCTGACAACATCGGAGATCGCAGAAAAGGCTTAATTCAGCTCAGCAAACCTTTTCAGACCATATTCGGAAGGTAGGATTGGTGTGGAAATATTCAAGATGGGTGCCACATGAATTAAGTCAGAAGAATTTGGATGATCGAGTCGTCATATGCACATCTCTGCTTGCTCGAAACAAAATCGAGCCCTTCTTGAACTGGATGATTACTGGTGATGAAAAGTGGATTACCTACGAAAACATTGTAAGGAAAAGGGCATATTGTGAACCTGGAAAACCTAGCCCTTCCACCTCTAAACCAAATTTGACTCTGAATAAGAGAATGTTGTGTATATGGTGGGACATTCGAGAACCAATACATTATGAGCTTTCAAAACCGAACGAAAAGCTCAATTCGGAGAAGTATTGTCAGATAGTTTTCAACTGGATAATTTAAAGACAGCAGTCCAAGAAAAGAGGCCGGCAATGTTCAATAGGAAGAACATCATACTGCATCATGATAATGCCAGGCCACATGCTGCTTTGGGGACTCGTCAAAAAATTGCAGAACTAGGCTGGGAAATTCTGTCTCATCCACCATATTCCCCGGACTTAGCACCCTCCCACTATCACTTGTTTTTGTCCTTACAAAATTTTTTGAAGGGAAAAAATTTCAAAAATGAAGAAGATATCAAACAAGCACTGGTTCAATTTTTTGCATCAAAAGATAAAACATTTTTCAAAAATGGGATATACAAATTGCCCTCACGCTGGCAAGAAATCAATAATAATGGCAATTATATTATTTAATAAAGTTTATTGATGGTAAGAAAAATTTGTATTTTGTTTTATTCCAAAAACGGACAGAACTTTCCAGTAGACCGTATATAATGGTTCTTATTCTTTCTAATCATGTACATTAAAACAATTAAGGCCTCAGGAAGTTAAATAATTTGATCTTGCTAGGAATGCATTTACCAGATTTTGAAATAGGAATGTTTCCAAAAATGTACATTAAGTTTTCCAAATTTTATGTGATTTTCTGATTAATGATGAATAAGCTAAATACTATCCTGGGCTTTTAAATTATTTTACTGAAATTGAAAGTATTCTTTTTAGGAAGTGAAACAAAAATATATTATTAGAGTTTACCTCTCAGAATAAGTGGCCCTTATCTTTTGCATATGTTCATGCACGTGTGTGTTGTTCAATTGCTTACTCTTTATATTTGACTCCTTAAATTTTTGTCTCCCTTGCCCAGCTTTGGAATCAAAATGCAAATTCCTGTTTACCGTGTCTACTGTGTTTTATAATTAATCACAGGTTACTTTAGTTTCTTAGTGAATTCAGCTATTCTTCTAAAACAATTTTAACATCAGGGTTAAGAAAACAACACTCTTTTATTGTGTCATATTTGCAGGTGTTAGTGATAGAACAGAAAAATGAAGACGGAACATGGCCAAGGGGTCCTGCTACTCCTAAGTAAGTGTTCCCACTTTTTATGATGGCATACTATATGATTTAGAAGCCTTTGGTTTGAGATAATGAAATCCATAATGATAGAAGAATCTAAATTGTGTGTTGTATATACCTTCTTTATATTTTATTCTGAAATAAGAATATATTCTCAATATAGAAAATACCTAAATTTACACTTAAATTAATATGCTATTGCGATAAGGCTTTCAATTCAAATCTCTTCTAGAATGAGGTACAGTATAAATGTTATAACTGTTATGCTACATTATCTAATACAAGGCTGGCTTTAGCTCAGTGGTTCCTTCGAGTCAAGTTCATTTGCTACATTATCTAATATTTAAATCACTTTAAACATTTAATATTTTGTTTCAAGCTTGTGATAGTTTTCAAGTGTCTTTTAAAAAGATGTTCTTTATCATAATGATTCTGTTGTGAAAGTAATATTTTTATTCATTAAAATAAGTATTTTAGAAGATAAAAGCACAAGTAGAGATACAGGAGTATAAAAATTGCTTGTGATAGTAAGTGAGGGTTAAAAAATTAGGAATCTTTTTAACTTTTCTTTCAACTATGGTAAGAATGCTTGAGACCTACACTCTTAACGAACTTTTAAGTTCATAATACAGTATTGTTAAATATAGGCACATTGTTGTATAGCTATTAGACTTTATTCATCTTGTATAACTAAAACTCTATTCCTGCTGAACACTAACTTTCCATTTCTTTCCCTAGCAACTGCTATTTTACTTTGTTTCTGTGAATTTGACTCGTTTAGATACTTCATATTAAGTAGAACCATGCAGTATTTGTCCTTCTATGGCTAGCTAATTTTATCTTGCATAATATCCCCCAGGTTTATCCATGTTATCACACACAGCAGGATTTTTTTTCCCTTTTTTAAGACTGAATAATATTTCGTTCTTTGTATATACCACACTTTTTTTATCCATTCGTTCTTTGATGTACATTTAGGTTGTTTCCATCTTAGCTATTGTGAATTGTACTGCAGTGAGCATGGGATACAGATATCTTTTTTTTTTTGTATTTTTCTGAAGCTAGAAACGGGGAGAGACAGTCAGACAGACTCCCCGCATGCGCCCGACTGGGATCCACCCAGCACGCCCACCAGGGGGCGACGCTCTGCCCATCTGGGGCGTCACTATATTGCGACCAGAGCCACTCTAGCGCCTGAGGCAGAGGCCACAGAGCCATCCCCAGCGCTCGGGCCATCTTTGCTCCAATGGAGCCTCGGCTGCGGCAGGGGAAGAGAGAGACAGAGAGGAAGGAGAGGGGGAGGGGTGGAGAAGCAGATGGGCGCCTCTCCTGTGTGCCCTGGCTGGGAATCGAACCCGGGACTTCTGCACGCCAGGCTGACGCTCTACCACTGAGCCAACCGGCCAGGGCCGGGATACAGATATCTTTTAAAGATACTGATTTTTATTCCTCTGACTATATACTCAGAAGTGAGATTTCTAGATTATATTTTTGAGGAACTTTCATACTGCTTTCCATATAAACTGCATTATTTTACATTTTTTCGTCACATTCTTGCTAGCACTTAATGATTTGTCCTTTTGATAATACCCACCCTAATAGGTATGAGGGGATATCTCGTGGTTTTGATTTGCATTTCTGCAATGATTACTGATGTTGAGCATCTTTTCATATACCCGTTAACCATTTGTACACCTTCTCTGGAGAAATGTTTGTTCAAGTCATAAATTCTGGGTATTTGGAGTTTTTTGCTGTCATATTGTTGGAGTTTTTTTTTATATATTTTGGGCATTAACTATTTATCAGATATGTGGTTTAAAGATTTAAAAATAAAACCTGAAAATATAAAACTTCTATAAGAAATTTTAGGAGGAAAACTTTATGACATTGCTCTAGGTCAGTGGTTCTCAAACGTTTTAAAGTCGGGGCGCATTTAAAATTCTATAGTAGGCGCACTATATACAAGTTTCTGAGAAATATGTTATAATAATTAAGTCAAATATTAAAGAAAATATACATAAAGTCCAAGCGTGCTTTTATGGTAATTAAACGAAATCAACAAAATTAAATTTTGACATTAAAAAACACATTTATGTTACATTTTTTGTTATGCCTTTTAGAATTCATAAAAAAGGGTTTAAAAAAAAACAACAAAAAAGTTATCTTTTTATATATATAAGATACATTTTTAGTAAGATTTAGTAAATTCAGTAGGTCCCAGCACGAATGTGTTAAGTTTTTTCATTCTTGTGTTTACGAGAAACATGAGCCTGATGTGTCCTAGCGATTTCTTCAATGTTTGGGCATTGCATGTATTTGAAAAGCAAACTCTCATTTCCTCATCAGTACATTGAAGAATTCCTCTCTTTCTACTCTTGTGTTGAGGGTAGAAAATCCTAATTTGGCCCTGGCCGGTTGGCTCAGTGGTAGAGCGTCGGCCTAGCGTGCGGAGGACCCGGGTTAGATTCCCGGCCAGGGCACACAGGAGAAGCGCCCATTTGCTTCTCCACCCCTCCGCTGCGCTTTCCTCTCTGTCTCTCTCTTCCCCTCCCGCAGCCAAGGCTCCATTGGAGCAAAGATGGCCCGGGCGCTGGGGATGGCTCTGTGGCCTCTGCCTCAGGCGCTAGAGTAGCTCTGGTCGCAACATGGCGACCCCCAGGATGGGCAGAGCATCGCCCCCTGGTGGGCAGAGCGTCGCCCCATAGTGGGCATGCCGGGTGGATCCCGGTCAGACGCATGTGGGAGTCTGACTGTCTCTCCCTGTTTCCAGCTTCCGAAAAATGAAAAAAAAAAGAAAATCCTAATTCACATAAATAGGATGTTGAAAGCTTTTTTAGATTTTGCCACATATTCTTCTTTTATACAAATCCAAAAGGCTTCAAGAGACAGTTTCTTATGTTTAATCATCAATCCATGATCAGTAGATATAGCTGCCAGTTCTTCTTCTGTTAATGTTAAACCAAAATCACTTGAAGCTTCCACGAATGGGTTTCTAATCCAATCGTATTGTTCAGTGTTAAGTGATGGAAAATGCTATAAATTAAATTCTGCCTGTCAGCCTTCAAGTCTTGTTTTATTTACACTTAACTTTAGCTCACTTCCAGAATCGGATTCTTCAATGTCACGCTTCTTTTTTAGAAATCTATCCATTTTATTTGGGTGTATTTATCTAAAATAATATAATGGTGTGTTAATAATAAATATAATAATGTGTTAACAAAAAGGGCGGTATTTCCGTAATGAAATGGTATAATAGAGTAACTATATTTATTTTTATATCT
Organism: Saccopteryx leptura; assembly: GCF_036850995.1. Classification (NCBI taxonomy): domain Eukaryota; kingdom Metazoa; phylum Chordata; class Mammalia; order Chiroptera; family Emballonuridae; genus Saccopteryx; species Saccopteryx leptura. The sequence goes on along the minus strand of NC_089504.1, from coordinate 172,701,867 downwards.
GGGCACATGCTGCAAACTGGCACACCTAGTAATTCCAGGTCCTGAGTGGGAATGGTGCAGAATTAAGAAAATACGGGGTCAGGAGAGCCCTGTAATTGCTGCTGGCATGAACAAAGCGTGCCCAAAACTGCATTTTGCTTTATTTTATAAGGCAAAGTGGGCCATTAGCAAATCAATGAGATCTTTATGTTTCCAAGGCAACCCAAGAATTTTACCAAGTGCAGAAAACCCCCACCATACATATCATCTTAACTTTACACCAAACAAAGGATAGAAGAAACTTGCCTCCAGTCTTTCTGGGGAACATGGCGGGTAGTGTAAACAATCCAGTACCACAGCTTAACAGCCTTTTGCAGTCTAATCAGGCAAGTGAGGTTGGGGGGTTGAGCAGACTGTCAGCTTACAGGCAATTCCCCACACCTGTCCCCCCAAAATTTAAACTCCAAAAACCCTATTGGTTTTTGGTCCCCCAACAGGCACATATTTCTCTGGAATACCATAGGGCGCAGCTGGAAATCTAGGGCGCACCAGTGCACTCTGGAGCACACTTTGAGAACCACTGCTCTAGGTGGTAATTTCTTTATGATGACTACAAAAGCACAAACTTGATAGGACTACATCAAACATGGGATGAGAGAAAATAATTTTTAACTGTTTTAACATCTGATCCACATTGCATTATCAAAAACACTTAAGACTAGCTGTATCTCAATATTAAGACTTTTTAAACTTTTGAGAAGTAAATATAATACATATGCCACCTCGTATTTTATATTTTGGTAGAGTCCAGGGGACCTGTCATAATCAAACATATTAATATCCAGCAAATATTTACACTAAATAGGGTATAAAAGGACTGTAAATAGCTTCATAATTAGGTCACCTTAGATTATCCTTAATTGAATCATGAAAAAAAAGTTAAGTTTCAGAGCTTTGAAATTCCAGGTTTCCTAATAAGGAATTATAGACCTACCTGTATTTTGAATATTTAAAATAATGATTTTTTTTAATAAATTGATTATAATTTGTATTTACTAATCTAGTAAATAAAAGAGAAGAATGGCCTGGTACTTAATTTTTTCAAAACTAAAATGCTCTGGAACAATTTATATGACACATCTACTAGTTGATTTTTCTCACTCTCCCTGCCTCTCTCTCTCTCTCTCTCTCTCTCTCTGCCTCTCACTAAAACAAAACAGTATTCCTTTAATGAATGGTCTGTATCCTTTTTATCTTGTGTGAAGTTTTTTAATTTAAATTTCATGAGGCTGTGTCTAGGTATATTAATTACATTTTTTTCTTACTCTACTTGGATATAACCCAAGGATAGACCTTAAGAAGATTATAAGAACACAACGTAGAATTGTATAGATTTCTTGGTAATGAAGTTTTAGAAGTTAGGAATAATTTCTTTGTGAATATTTACATTTATTCTTTAGATCAGAAGTGTTCTGTTCTAGCTTATCTTTAGTTTATTATATACTTGTTATACCTTTAAATAACTTTTGATATTATAAAATTACTTATAGGCCCTGGCCGGTTGGCTCAGTGGTAGAGCGTCGGCCTGGCATGCAGCAGTCCCAGGTTTGATCCCCAGCCAGGGCACACAGGAGAAGCGCCCATCTGCTTCTCCACCTCTCCCCCTCTCCTTCCTCTCTGTCTTTCTCTTCCCCTCCTGCAGCCAGGGCTCCACTGGAGCAAAGTTTGCCGGGCGCTGAGGATGGCCCTGTGGCCTCTGCCTCAGACACTAGAATGGCTCTGATTGCGGCAGAGCGACGCCCCAAGATGGGCAGAGCATCGCCTACTGGTGGGCGTGCCAGGTGGATCCCGGTCAGGTGCATGCGGGAGTCTGTCTGACTGCCTCCCGTTTCCAGCTTTGGAAAAATACAAAAAAAAAAAAATTATTTTTATAGGTTACTATGAAAGACCCTTGAGTTCCAAAGATTTGAGAGATTTTTTCTACTTAAAATTATTGAATTTTATCTGAAAGATTGAACTAATTATGTATTTTATTTTACCTTCTCTGTCTGCTAGTAAAATACTATTTTTATGTACTTAGCTTGATTCTGTAAAATAAACCACAATTTCTTACATATAATACATGCAAGAAATATTAGTGAAATATTAGTGAAATATTGTACCACACTAGAGATGAGTGGGAGTACAATTAAGTTCCATTCTTCTCTGAATCTGCCAGTTTAATAGGAAACCCAAATATTAAAGCATGAAAAGTTAAGTATCTATTCACTATAAAATGTGAGAAATATAACAATGTCATAAATTGTTAAATGATAGTTCATTAGAATACAAAAATTTTTTTTTGAAATTATTATCTGTGTATGAAAAGACTCCTAGAAAACTAAAAAATAAAAGGGAATTTTGCTTATTTCATAAAACATGTCTAAGTAATCAACCAGAATATATAAGTAAACATTATATTTAAGAAATTTTGAACACAAACCAAATAAGATTGGAAGTTGAGGGAATAAAAATCACTTATTTGCATATTATATAATCATCTACATAAAAATCCAGAAACAATCAGCAGACTAGAGCTAAGAAAATTCAGCATGATTCTCTAATATAACATTAAACTGTAAAAATTAATAGGTATTTTATATACACAGAGGTGGGCAATCTTTTTTTATAAAGAACAAGGTAATATTTTCAGCTTTGTGGGCCATATGGTCTCTGATCCAGCTATAACTGTTGCTACAGCTTGAAAGCAGCCAGAGCCATGTCAACAAATGGGTATGACTGTGTTCCAGTAAAACTTTTTTACAGAAACATATGGCAAACTAGATTTGGCTTGTGAGCCTAGGTTTCTGATTCCTGCTGAATACCATTAGTAACCCACTTTGAAAATAACATAACAAAAATTAATCTAATTAGGAATGCATAAAACCTTCATGGAAAAATGTCTTTATTAGAGACAAAAAGTTATCATGAACTTAGTCTAGTAATGCCTGTATTTCTGAATCTGTCACGTCAGTGCCTATTCAAAATTCTATTCTTTTTTTTTTTTCTTTCTTTCTTTCTTAGAAACTTCACAAATGCATTTTTTTTTTTATTTAGACCAGGGTAGTCAACCTTTTTATACCTACCGCCCACTTTTGTATCTCTGTTAGTAGTAAAATTTTCTAACAGCCCACCGGTTCCACAGTAATGGTGATTTATAAAGTAGGGAAGTAACTTTATAAAATTTATAAAGCAGAGTTACAGCAAGTTAAAGCATATAATAATAATTACTTACCAAGTACTTTATTTCATATTTTCACTAAGTTTGGCAGAATAAATCTTTATAAAACAACTTATTATAGTTGAATCTATCTTTTTATTTATACTTTGGCTGCTCCTCTACCGCCCACCATGAAAGCTGGAACTCCCACTAGTGGGCGGTAGGGACCAGGTTGACTACCACTGGTTTAGACAATTAATTTTAATGTGGTGACATTGATTAATTAGGATACATAGATTCAGAGAAAACATCTCCAGGTCATTTTGACATTTGATCATTTGCATACCCATCACCCAAAGTCAAATTGTCTTCCATCACCTTCTATTTGGTTTTCTTTGTGCCCCTCCCCTCCACACACCCCCTCCTGCTCCTCCCTTTCCCCTCCCCCTTGTAACCACCACACTTTTGTCCATGTTCCTGAGTCTCATTTTTGTGTCCCACGTATGTATGGAATCATACAGTTCTTAGCTTTTTCTGATTTACTTATTTCACTCCATATAATGTTGTCAAGGTTCATCCATGTTGTCGTAAATCAGGGGTCCCCAAACTTTTTACACAGGGGGCCAGTTCACTGTCCCTCAGACCGTTGGAGGACCGGACTATAAAAAAAAACTATGAAAAAATCCCTATGCACACTGCACATATCTTATTTTAAAGTTAAAAAAAAAAAAAAAAACAGGAACAAATACAATATTTAAAATAAAGAACAAGTAAATTTAAATCAACAAGCTGACCAGTATTTCAATGGGAACTATGAGCCTGCTTTCGGCTAATGAGATGGTCAATATCCAGTTCCATATTTGTCACTGCTAGCCATAACAAGTGATACGTGCTCCTCTCACTGACCACCAATGAAAGAGGTGCCCCTTCCAGAAGTGCAGCGGGGGCGGATAAATGGCCTCAGGGGGCCGCATGTGGCCCGCGGGCTGTAGTTTGGGGACCCCTGTCGTAAATGATCCGATGTCATTATTTCTTATGGCTGAGTAGTATTCTATTGTATATATGTACCAGTTCTTCTTTATTCAGTCATCTATTGAAGGGGTTTTTGGTTGTTTCCATGTCTTGGCCCCTGTGAACAATACTTCAGTTAACATGGGGCTGCATGTGTCTTTACGGACTAGTGTGTTTGAGTTTTGGGGGTATATTCCCAGTAGAGGGATTGCTGGGTCATATGGTAGCTCTATTCTTAATTTTTTGAGGAACCACCATACTTTCTTCCATAATGGTTGTACTATTTTACATTCCCACCAACAGTGGATGAGGTTCCTTTTTCTCCACAGCCTCTCCAACACTTGTTATTACCTGTCTTGTTGATAATAGCTAATTAACAGGTGTGATTAGATACAATGGTATCTCATTGTAGTTTTGATTTGCATTTCTCTAATAGCTAATGAAGATAAGCATCTTTTCATATATCTGTTGGCCATTTGTATTTCTTCCTGGGAGAAGTGTCTGTTCCTGTCCTTTTCCTATTGTTTGCTTGTTTGTTGTTGAGTTTTATGAATTCTTTGTATATTTTGGATATTAGGCCCTTATCTGTGCTGTTGTTTGAAAATATCTTTCATTTAGTTGGCTGTCTGTTTTGTTGTTAGTTTCTCTTGCTGTGCAAAAGCTTCTTTGTCTGATGTAGTCCCATTTATTTATCTTTGCCTTCCCTTCCCTTACCTTTGGAGTCAAATATATAAAGTACTCTTTATTAACCAAGGTCCATGAGTTTAGTACCTATGTTTTCTTCTATGTAATTTATTGTTTCAGGTCTTATACTTAGGTCTTTGATCCATTTTGAATTAATTTTAGTACAAGGGGACAAACTGTAGTCAAGTTTCATTCTTTTGCATGTGGCTTTCCAGTTTTCCCAGCACCATTTGTTTTCTCCATTGTGTGTTGTTGGCCCCTTTATCAAAGATTATTTGACCATATATATATGTGGTTTTATTTCTGGACTTTCTATTCTGTTCTGTTGGTATGAGTGTTTATTTTTCTGCCAATACCATGCTGTTTTGATTATCGTGACAAATGCATTTTAAAGTTAAGATGTATCAAAAAAACAGTCCAGGGATAGCAACTGTATTTCCCCATGTATAATACGCACCCTTTTTTGAAAATTTTGGGGTCTAAAAACTGGATGCGTCTTATAGTGGTTGTAGAGTATTTTACTTGCATTTCCCACTTGAGGAGTTGTATGAATTTTATGATTAATAAAACTTGAATTTAATAACTTTATGTAATACTTTTTTTCCAAATTTCAGGCCCCAAAATTAAGATGCACTTATACATGGGAGCATCTTATACATGGGGAAATACGGTAGTCAGTGTTGACAGAGGAGGAGGAGGAAGCACTGGACCCATTAGATGATAAGTACTGAAAGCTACAATTATAAAAAAAAAAGTATGATGCTAGCAAAATAAAGGCAAGTAGACTGTAATAAACTAGTGAGATCAGAGGAACTTATGTATATATGAGAACTTGATAAGTTTATCACTAGGCAATGAGAAACAGGTTGGTTAAAGCAGACAGATACTTAGATTTTATTAGCAGAGGTGGAAAAAAAGAAAGCAGGATCAGTACCTTAGACATTGTATTCAAAAACAGATTCCAGAAGGAGTAAAGACCCAAATAAGAAATGTAAAGCTTTAAAACCAGTAAGAGATTTTGGAGAACATTTATGTCTTAGGAATCATAGAACATAATGTGAAAATTAATGGGTTGGATTATATCAAAATTAAATGTTTCTGTTAAAGGTACCATACACAGAATTAAATGTCAAATGTCAGTTTTGGAAAATTTTAAACTTACATGGGACTAATACAGTGCATAAAGAACTGTGATAAATTAAAGCCAAAAAAAATAAAAAGCTTTAAAAAAAATAAAAGACATGAATAGACATTTTAAATAAGGGGAAGCCCCAGTGCTAACAAGTAGATGAGGATATATCCAAACTCACTAGTAATTAGAAAATTAAAATAAAGCTTAAGATACAACCTAACAGCACCAAAGTTACACATACTTAAAAGATTGCCAAAGTATTTAGAGGGTTATTGAAGTCATGTATAATGGTGGGAATATAAACTTGGGTGGATACCATCATTCTATAAATCACTCATTATTTAATTAAATCAGGAATGTTTAGTCTCTCTGACCCAGCACCCAGTGAAATTGTTACACAGGCCCCTGAGAGTACAGTCTTAGTAGCTGCATTGGTAGTGGTAGTGGTTGGGAGGATTTGAAGGCAGCCTACCTAAGTATCTGTCACAGGTAGAGTGAGTAAGAATGGTGTTGTGCTGTGGGTACCAGTGCAGCAGGTAAAACTAATAATAGTGAAATCTTTAAAACTGAGAGCTTTAAGACATACAGTTGAGAGAAAAAAATAAAAACAAAATGTGATTTTTTTTTTAATATTTTTTATTTTGTATTTATTCATTTTAGAGAGGAGAGGGAGAGACAGAGAGAGAGAGAGAGAGAAGAGACAGAGAGAAGGGGGGAGGAGCTGGAAGCATCAACTCCCATATGTGCCTTGACCAGGCAAGCCCAGGGTTTTGAACCGGTGACCTCAGCATTTCCAGGTCAATGCTTTATCCACTGCGCCACCACAGGTCAGGCAAAACAAAATGTGATTTTAATTCAGTATCATATATGTAAATTTAAAGAGGACATATAAAAATATTTAAGAACAGAAACAGCACTTATAGAGGAGAAAAATGGAGTAAAGATTAGAAAAGAAAAACAGACCCTGGCCAGTGACTCAGTGGATAGAGCGTCAGCCTGGCATTTGGATGTCCCAGGTTGAATTCCCATCAGGGCACACAAGAGAAGCTACCATCTGCTTCTCTCCTTCCTTTCTCCCTCCTCTTTGTCTTCCCATCCTGCATCCAGTAACTCGATTGGTTCAAGCGTTGGCCCCAGGCATTGAGGATAGCTTGGTTGGTCCAAGTGCCTCAGCCTCAGGTGCTAGAAATAGCTCTGTTGATCCGAGCATCAGCCCCAGATGAAGTTGCCAGGTAGATCACAGTTGGGGCACATATGAGACTCTGTCTACCTGCCTCTCAATTGAAAAGAAGGGGGAAAATAGGCTGAGGACTTGTCACTTGTTTTTATTTATATATATATAATTTAAATAAGGATACAGTTTTGTTTTGGATGAGTGCTTATTTCAAAGGAAAAAAGTAGAATTCTGTTTCTTCATTGAAGTCACATTATAATCACGTGTAATTTAAACAAATTCAGCTCCAGCAAACGGCATGTAATTTTAGGCCCTTAAGAAAGAAATTTCAAAATATTAAGATAGAGAACAGCCTGTTTTTATACACTCAAAATTTCCATCATGCCTGTTAGGAGACAACCTCTTGTCCTTAAGATGGTATGGGGATTCTAGTTCTAATAAAAATCCCTAACCTGAGATCTGTTGGTGCTCATACAGCTTAGCACATAACCAGTTCCTACACAAAGTATCAAAAATCAAGGAAAAGGTATTAAGAGCTATAATATAATATGGTAATAGAAGGATCACCTGTTGAGTTTGTTAAAACACAATTTTTTAGACCCATCCCAAGAATTCTGATTTGATCTCTTTGGGTAGAGTTCATGAAATGTATTTCTGATAAACTTGCAGATGCTGTTGGTCCAGTCTAAGGATCAAACTTGGAGAAATTCTGTAGGCGGTGTTTTTTAATATGTGCTGTGTGAACCACTGTAGGCAACGACTACCAGGGTCCTCACCTCAGACTAGCAGAGTATAAATCTTTATGGTGATCCCAGGAATCTGCCTTTTAGGTGCTGCTATGAACAATAAAAAGTAAGAATACCACTACAGTAGGTATAAGAGAAAGCATGTTAATATCTTAATTGTTTGACTTTTTTATACCACTGAAAACAGAGGAGCTTAAGTGCTCTAAAGATTCTAAAGTTGTACTAGGCCCATTTTGGTCACAATTAAGATCATATATCCTCAGCTGAAGTATAAGTTTTGAACTACCTGACTGAGAAGAATACTAAATATTAAAAAATATTAAGGGTAAAATATAATTTAGTTTAAAACATATCCTGTAGTTTTATATACGCATATATTTATATAAGTATATATATATATACTAATATATATATATTATACACACACACACCTTAAAATAACCTAAAATCTATATTAGAAATTTTAATACCTAAAAGAACTTAGAAGTTTTTTTGTGTTTTTTTTTTTTTTGTATTTTTTCTGAAGCTGGAAACAGGGAGAGACAGTCAGACAGACTCCTGCATGCGCCCGACCAGGATCCACCCGGCACGCCCACCAGGGGGCGACGCTCTGCCCACCAGGGGGCGATTCTCTGCCCCTCTGGGGCGTCACTCTGCTGCGACCAGAGCCACTCTAGTGCCTGGGGCAGAGGCCAAGGAGCCATCCCCAGCGCCCGGGCCATCTTTGCTCCAATGGAGCCTCGCTGCGGGAGGGGAAGAGAGAGACAGAGAGGAAAGAGAGGGGGAGGGGTGGAGAAGCAGATGGGCGCCTCTCCTGTGTGCCCTGGCCGGGAATCGAACCCGGGACTTCTGCACGCCAGGCCGACGCTCTACCACTGAGCCAACCGGCCAGGGCCTAGAAGTTTTCTATCTGCATTTTTCTGCTAAATATAAACATATAATTTGAAATTTTCATCTTTATATTTATGCTATATTTTGAAAGTACTCAAGTGCTTAGATTTTTTTCAGAACTTTTATTTCTAGTATACTTTTAAGTATCTAATTTCTTGCAAGTTCTCAAATACTATCTTTTTCTAAATATACCTGAGAAAATGTATAAACCCTCTTAAATTTTTTTTTTATTCTGTTAAATTTGACCGTTTAGTTTCCATAGATGTTGGCATCAAGTGGATAATCTGTTCAGTTGGAGATTTGCAGCTAGTTCAGTCTTCCATTTCTAAAAAATTATTTTAGATTAAGCATAGAAGTGTGGAGGGTACTAAACAAAGGAGAAACTAACAGATTACCTCATACTGGAATTCTAGAAAATTTGTTTAATGGTAACACCTTCTTCCTTAGCTATAGCTTAGGTACAACTTTGTTAACAAATTGTGACTTAACTGTACTATTAATTTTTTATGGTTTCATTTTGGTATAGTTATTTGAAAGAATGTCTTTGAGATTATTAACGTTATAGAAATAAAAAGTTTTCAATATTATGGATTTTTTTGAAATTCTTGTGAGGTTAGCATGAGAAGTTGATTTAATTCAGATATTTTCATTAATTGCTCAAAAATATTGACAAAAGACATGTGATTAAATCTGGTGAAAAAAAGGCAAGGGTCATTGATTATTATGAAGAGGCAGTTTTCATGGACTAGAAAACAACCAGAAAAGAAACCAAAATCAACCAGAGAAGGATTCAGAGGCTATAAAAAGTCAAATGGAAAACTAAGCCAGTTTTTCTTACTCATATATTATTCCTCTGCCATCTGTGTTGTTCTGATTAACGGAATTCCAATTTGGTGACTGAAACACTAACTATAAACTTAATCTAGTGCCATATTAGTATTTTTGCAGCACTCTGTCCCTGAGTGCTCAGCCTGGAAAGAGAGAACACTTTATAAATAAAACCATTGCATAAGACTATTGGTTGGGATAAATAATATGCACCTAGGTGACTATGCAATATTCTGTTTCTGTTTTTTACAGTTTCAATATTGTACCTGTTTAAATGCAAGTAAAAAAAGCTTAACTACATACTACTTTAGAATTTTTTAGAGAGTAACTAAGTCCAATTTGCATATGTAATTGTTGTATTAACTATAAATGGATTTAGAAATGCTAGACATATTTAATTGAAAATTATTAAAATATATATGGAAACTTTTATCATGTATGGTTTTCATTTTAGCAAAAATTGACCTGAAACTTTTAAAGAATATATTTATAAGCATGATATTCTCTATTTATTTGAAACAGTAGATTTAGTTATGACAGTTTTGGTTTGGTACTAATGAGGTACAGGGTTTACAGAAAATGCATTCTTAAGTCTATTAAAGTGTACAAATTTATTACCAATTTTAACCTTGTTCAAATACTGGAGATAGGAAATTAAATGATTTCACTTTGTGGAAGTTGAGTAATGATGCAAGAGCCAGCTTTTCACTCCTTGTCATTCATTTATTTTCTTTTTTTTTTTTTTTTTTTTTTTTTTTCATTTTTCTGAAGCTGGAAACGGGGAGAGACAGTCAGACAGACTCCCGCATGCGCCCGACCGGGATCCACCCGGCACGCCCACCATGGGGCGACGCTCTGCCCACCAGGGGGCGATGCTCTGCCCATCCTGGGCGTCGCCATATTGCGACCAGAGCCACTCTAGCGCCTGGGGCAGAGGCCACAGAGCCATCCCCAGCGCCCGGGCCATCTTTGCTCCAATGGAGCCTTGGCTGCAGGAGGGGAAGAGAGAGACAGAGAGGAAAGTGCGGCAGAGGGGTGGAGAAGCAAATGGGCGCTTCTCCTGTGTGCCCTGGCCGGGAATCAAACCCGGGTCCTCCGCACGCTAGGCCGACGCTCTACCGCTGAGCCAACCGGCCAGGGCCATTTTCATATATTTTAAATTAATATATGACATTTGAAATGCAACCTATGACCATCAATCTAGGATAATATTTCGAATCTGCAATTTATTATCATTTTTAAAAACATTATAAATTTTTTATACTTTTTTCAAACATCTCATTTAATCTTGTTCTCATTATTGTTCTCATTAAGAAAAAGACATTTATGACTTTTTTGAGAATGTAAAGTTTGAAGTAATGGTACATTCCGGTGGTGGGATTCAGCTAGTTCATACCAGTTCAGCAGAATCGATACCTAATTTTTTGTTGAGTTTGGCAAACCGGTAGTTAAAATGGCACTTAAAATCAGGATTCTCTCTAAGGTGGGCACCTGGGTAGCTGCCAATATCGAAATCACAAATTTGCTCTCCTTACTCTTTTTTAACGTTCATCTGCGCAACAGTGTATTCTAAGAGCCCATAGTAATTGTTCATTCCATCCACAGGTGGAAAACATTTTGACATAACTATGCTTGTAATATTTATTTATTCATTTCATAAAACTCATTATACCTTTGATGAAATACTACATTTTAATTCCCTTGCATTTGTTACTTCAGTAAACAAACATGTAAAAAGTGCCAAACCAGCCTGACCAGGCGGTGGTGCAGTAGATAGAGCGTCGGACTGGGATGCGGAAGGACCCAGGTTCAAGACCCCGAGGTTGCCAGCTTGAGCGCGGGCTCATCTGGCTTGAGCAAAAAAAAAAAAAAAAAAGAAGCTCACCAGCTTGGACACAAGGTCACTGGCTTGACCAAGGGGTTACTCCGTCTGCCGTGGTCTTGGCACATATGAGAAAGCAATCAATGAACAACTAAGGTGTTGCAACGAAAAACTGATGATTGATGCTTCTCATCTCTCTCCGTTACTGTCTGTCTGTCCCTATCTATCCCTCTATCTGACTCTCTCTCTCTGTCCCTGTAAAAAATAAAAAATAAAAATAAATAAAAAAATATTTTTAAAAAGTGCCAAACCAGAGGGTGACAAGCTTTCATTGGAGATATCTTCAATAACCGTTTTGTTTTTTGTCAGGTATTATTTAATATTTTTATTAGTATTTTAAAGCTCTTTTTTATAATCTAGTTTTGTGTACCTTTTTTATTGTTCTTATTTAAGTATTAAATGCATGAAATAGTAAACTGCCTTTTGGTATATCACTTTTTTATCCTTAAAATGGTCACTATAGCAGAGAACCAGTTAAATTATTTGAATCCCACCACTGGCGACAGCACAATACAACTGCCTTGGATACAATTAAAGATAGGGAACCAAAATTTGGACAGTAATGAGAACTTCAGGCTTAGAGTTATATTCCTTGAGGTAAACATAGTATGTATAAATTCTCTAATAAAAACTTTTAACGAACTGCCCTGGCTGGATGGCTCGGTTTGTTGCTGCATCATCCTGAAGCCCAGAGATTGCTAGTTGGATCAAAGTCAGGGCACATACAGGAGCAGAGCGATGTTCCTGTTTCTCTCTCTCCCCCTTCCTCTCTAAGATTAATAAACTAAAAAAAAATACTTTTTTTTTTTGGTATTTTTCTGAAGCTGGAAACGGGGATAGACAGTCAGACAGACTCCCGCATGCGCCCGACCAGGATCCACCCGGCACGCCCACCAGAGGGTGACGCTCTGCCCACCGGGGGCAATGCTCTGCCCCTCCGGGGCGTCGCTCTGTCGCGACCAGAGCCACTCTAGCGCCTGGGGCAGAGGCCAAGGAGCCATCCCCAGCGCCCAGCCATCTTTGCTCCAATGGAGCCTCGGCTGCGGGAGGGGAAGAGAGAGACAGAGAGGAGGGGGAGGGGTGGAGAAGCAGATGGGCGCTTCTCCTGTGTGCCCTGGCCGGGAATCGAACCCAGGACTTCTGTATGCCAGGCCGATGCTCTACCACTGAGCCAACCGGCCAGGGCCAAAAAATAATTTTTTAATATAACAAACTAAATGGTGTCCCTAAATAATGATGTAAAGCAAGACGATCAAACAGAATAATTCTAAAGGTCCAGGAAAACTCAGATCCCATTTTGTCATAAAGGCCAAGGGGAAAAGAGCTAAATGGGAACGGTCAGCATTGCTAAATGTTGCAGGGATTGGGGGAGAAAAGAAGAGATGCCATGTATTTGATAAGTGGATACAGCATGATGGAAATGAGACATAGATTATAGAGAGGAGGAGGGGATGACACTAGTCAGAAAATGGAACAACTGATATAGATTATTCATCATGAAAGGTACTGAAACAAGAAAGATAATTAAGGTGGCACTTGGTAGGAAAGGCAGGCATCCTGGAGAAGGAAAGTACTTTACATATAAATCTTTTCATTCTTTAAATATACACATTCTTTCCTAGGTATTTGATAAGTAAAGAGAAAGGCATCATAATAATGTTAGAATGCAATTCCTGTGTAGTGCTATTTACCAATAAATGACTTTTTTTCCCAGGGTTATTTTTTACCCAAACTCTAAATCCTTTTTGTTAATGCTTGTGTTTGCACATAAACACACTCCCGTAACTCTTTACTTTGAGGTTCTTCAATTTAGCATTTATCAAGATCTTGTGTGGATATGCAGTTTCCTTTGAAGTGCTGAAAATACAAATTGATTAATCTTTCCTTCATCTAAACACTGTTACCTACTTTGTGTTGTAGAACGATAATGTATAATCTAGTACCATGTCTCCCAAATTTTACCAAAGAAAGCATGATAACTGTCAAGTTCATAAAGTAGTATTTGATTCAATATTTAAAGGCCATTTCCAAATTTAATTGAAGTTATAAAATTTAGACAGTGTATTTTATGCATAAGTGAAAGTGTACAGTTCTCATATAGATGCTTGATATTCACATGTATAAGTCAGAGTTAACTATAGGAATCAGTACAGAAATCAGGGCAAATGGAAAATAAACATAGTCACAGTAAGATAGAAGCAGAGAAGAATTTAGGTGAAAGGTGTAGTAAGGGCTTTTGAAGATACTAAACTTAAATTGCAAATGTATGAACTTTTTTTTAGATCCTAATTCAAACTAATCAGTTGGAGGAGATAATAATTGGGATAAAATTGAACATGAACTGAGTATTAGACTGGAACCAGTAGTGGTATCAAAACTAAGTGTCTTGGCCCTGGCCAGTTGGCTCCGTGATAGAACATTGGCCAAGCATGTGGATGTCCTGGGTTCAGTTCCCAGTCAAGGCACACAGACGTGAACATCTGCTTCTCCACCCCTCCCCCTCCCCTTTCTTTATCTCTTTCTCTCTCTTCTTCTTCCACAGCCATGGCTCAGTTGATTCAAGGGCATTGGCCCAGGGCACTGTGGTAGGCTCCTTGGAGCCTCCGCCTCAGGTGCTAAGAGTACTTTCATGCTTGGGTGGCCCCAGCTGGGCAGAGGATTGGCCCCAGACAGGGTTGCCTGGTAGATCCCGGTCAGAGCACATGTGGGAGCCAGTCTCTACTTCCCTTCTCTCACTTAAATAAATAAGTAAGTAAATAAACATTTCTTGGCCCTAGCCGGTTGGCTCAGTGGTAGAGCGTCGGCCTGGTGTGCGGGGGACCTGGGTTCGATTCCCGGCCAGGGCACATAGGAGAAGCGCCCATTTGCTTCTCCACCCCCCCCCCTTCCTCTTTGTCTCTCTCTTCCTCTCCTGCAGCCAAGGCTCCATTGGAGCAAAGATGGCCCGGGCGCTGGGGATGGCTCCTTGGCCTCTGCCCCAGGCGCTAGAGTGGCTCTGGTCGCGGCAGAGCAACGCCCCGGAGGGGCAGAGCATCGCCCCCTGGTGGGCAGAGCTTCGCCCCTGGTGGGCGTGCCGGGTGGATCCCAGTCGGGCGCATGTGGGAGTCTGTCTGACTGTCTCTCCCCATTTCCAGCTTCAGAAAAATACAAAAATAAAAAATAAAAAAAAATTCTTACCTATTAGGGATGCATACTGTAGTATTTTCAAGTGAAATTATGAATGTCTGATTCTTTAAAATAGTTCAGAAAAAAGTATGGGGGAGGCTGAGGAGATTATAGATAAAACAAAAGTGCCAGAATGTTAGTTTTTGAAGCTGAATGACTTATACTGGGTACATGAGAGCTTGTATATGTTTGGAAACTTCAGTAATAAGTTGAAAATAGCTTGACCAGGTGGTGGCACAGTGCATAGGGCATTGGCCTGGGATGCTGAGGATCCAGGTTTAAAACCCTGAAGTCACTGGCTTGAGAGCTGGTTCATCTGGTTTAAACCCAAAGATTACTGGCTTGAGCATGGGTCACTGGCTTGGCTGGCGGTCCTCCCCTGCTCCCCCCATCAAGGCACATATGAGAAAGCAATCAATGAACAACTAAGGTGCCTCAATGAAGAGTTGATGCTTTTCATCTCTCCCTTGTCTCTTTCCCTGTCTGTCTCTCTCTTTCTCTCACACACAAAAAAATTATAATAATATTTTTAAAATGGATGGTAAGCCCTGACCAGTTGCCTCAGTGGTAGAGTGTTGGCTGGAGTGTGGAAGTCCTGGGTTCAATTCCCAACCAGGGCACACAGGAGAAGCGCCCATCTGCTTCTCCACCCTTCCCCCTTCTCTGTCTCTCTCTTCCCCTCCTGCAGCCAAGGCTCCATTGGAGCAAAGTTGGCCCAGGCACTAAGGATGACTCCATGGCCTCCACCTCAGGCGCTAGAATGACTCCGGTTGCAACAGAGCAATGCCCCAGATGGGCAGAGCATCGCCCCCTAGTGGGCATGCTGGGAGGATCTCGTTTGGGCACATGCAGGAGTCTGTCTCTCTGCCTCCCGGCTTCTCACTTCAGAAAAGTACAAAAAAAAAAAAAGGATGATAGTTTTGATGCTGAGATTCATAATGGCTAAAGTACGGTAATATCATTTTTCATAATGGAATGTTTTATGTTATAAATACCATAATTCACAGTAAAAATAAGGAACAAAACAGGTTATGAGAAGCAATTTACATATCACTTTCCTTCAACTCACTTTTGTTTATCTTTAAGTACCTAACACCCTGCCTGACAGAAGCACATATATAAACAACTTGTTGAACTGAACTAACCTGTACCTCACAACAGTAAAAGTGTTTAATTTTTCAAGAGATTTAGGCCCTGGTCAATTGGCTCAGTGGTGGAGTGTTGGCCTGGCATGTGGATATCCTGGGTTCAATTCCTGGTCAGGGCATGCAGGAGAAGTGCCCATCTGCTTCTCGCCCTCCCCATCTTGCTTCTCTCTCTCCCCCTCTCTATCTCTCTCCCCACCCCTCCTTTCCCCGCTTCCTGCAGCCACAGCTAGATTCAAGCAAGTTGTCCCCGGGTGCTGAGGATGGCTCCATGGCCTCTGCTTCAGGAGCTAAGAAGATTTGCATTGCTGAGCAACAGAGCAACGCTCCAGATGGGCAGAGTATAACCCCCTAATGGGCTTGTGGGGTGGATCCCAGTCAGGGCACATGCAGGAGTCTGTCTCTGCCTTTGCTTCTCACTGAATTAAAGAAAATAAAGAGAGATTTAATTTTTTCTTTAAGGATATATTTTAGGATGATTGTTAAAAATGGGGAAAGTTACTTTTGTGGGGGGTTTTTAAGATAATTTTTGTTTTATAATATTAGATTTTAAATAATTGTTTGCTGTGTCAGCTTTCAGACTTCTATTTTGGTTGCTCAGTATGGTATTAAATTTCATAGTATGTTAAATATTCAGTTAATTCACCAAGAATAAGCCATTTCCTATTGAATTAAGAAGTTTAACCAAATCTTGAATTTCATGCTTTCTGTTAAAACAATGGAAATAGGGAAATTCAAATAATACATTCAGTTGTTAGTGATAAAGTTTAATATTTATCTCTTTATGAAATTATTTCACCTGCATTTATGAAATTTTACCTTTACTGTCTAGTTTAAGAGATAAATCTCTGCCTTACATTACATCTACCTCAAACTAGTAAAATTTAGTTTAACATTAGGTTAGTTAAATTTTGTATCTAATCTATGGCTTAATATCTATGCGTAATATTCTCTCTCTTTTAGTTTTGTGACTGAGACAGAGAGAGGGACAGACAGACAGGAAGGGAGAGAGATGAGAAGTATCAGTTCTTTGTTGTAGCACCTTAGTTGTTCATTGATTGCTTTCTCATATGTACCTTGACTGGGGGCGGGGGCTCCAGAAGAGCAAGCAACCCTTTGCTAAAAAGCCAACGACCCTGCGCTCAAGCCAGCGACCATGGGGTCATCTCTGTGATTCCATGCTCAAGCCAGGAACCCCATGCTCAAGCTAGTGAGCCTGCAATCAAGCCGGATTAGCCTGTGCTCAAGCCGGCAACCTCAGGGTTTCAAACTGGATCCTCTGAGTCCCATTCCAATGCTCTATCCGCTACACCCCCAACTGGTCAGATTCTATGTGTAATATTCTAAGCGTTTTTCTTTCTTTTCTCTTGAGAAAACCACTAGAGCAGAGTTGCTAATGCACAGTGTAATATCCAAATTACATCAAAGGAAAAGAGCTCAAGGGCTCAGGTTATAATCCACAGTTTGACTAGTCAACCCTTTAAAAAAAACTCAACATAGGTTAGCTAGATTGATCTATGTATAATCTAGGTCAGAAGATGGAAACAGAATAGATAAGTGATCAATAATGTCTAACAGCATTCAAAGTGTTACTATATTTTAAAATTACCCATGCACTATATTCATCCTTC
Source organism: Saccopteryx leptura (assembly GCF_036850995.1). NCBI lineage: Eukaryota > Metazoa > Chordata > Mammalia > Chiroptera > Emballonuridae > Saccopteryx > Saccopteryx leptura. The sequence continues at coordinate 172,684,400 of NC_089504.1, read as the reverse complement.
TCTCTCTAATCATCATGCTATTTAAGGACAATCTCCACCAAAGTTAGATATCCCAATGCTTTCTATACCTTGCTTTCTCTTCTGTTTTCTCTCTCCTACCTTTACAAATGCCTACCATACTGCCACAATTTAGTAGACACTCAAGTAACACTCCATTCTTTTCTTTTTTTCAGAATCATCTTCCCCCAGCCTGTAAATATAAACAAATCTCTCCTGTATTTAAAAAAAGAAAAAAATCCATAAGCATCATCCCCCAAATATCATAATTTTTCTTTTGACAACCAACTAATTTGTTTTAAAAAGCAACAATATTCACAGGCCCTGGCCAGCTACTTCAATGGTAGAGCGTCGGCCTGGTGTGTGGAAGTCCCAGATTCGATTCCCAGCCAGGGCACACAGAAGTGCCCATCTGCTTCTCCACCCTTCCCTCTCTACTTTTTCTCTGTCTCTCTCTTCCCCTTCCACAGCCAAGGCTCACAGGAGCAAAGTTGGCCCAGGCACTGAGGATGGCTCCATGGCTTCCGCCTCAGGCGCTAGAATGGCTCTGGTTGCAGTGGAGCAATGCCTCAGATGGGCAGAGCATCGACCCCTAGTGGGCATGCCAGGTGGATTTCAGTCAGGCACATGCAGGAGTCTGTCTCTCTGCCTCCCCGCTTCTCACTTCAGAAAAATACAAAAAAAAAAAAAAATGCAATATTCACTAGTCTTTATTACCCAGTCAGAATTTAAGAAAATTCTTCTTTGACTTTTTTTTTAATCTACTGTAGTTTATTTGACCTTTCTTTAAAACTTCTTTTTTTGCAAACTTCTAAAGAATTTCTCTTAATTTGAATCCCTTATAACATTTTTTCAAGTATTACTTTCACCTCTCTGACCAATCCTCTGGCTGATTGGCTCTCTCCCTCTCCTTGTTTGCTGTGTTAGGTTAAGCAGGTTGTGTACTTCACAGCTCTGAGGGGATTGTTCATATTTTAATTTATGTAAAAGGCTCTTCTTGGCACTGTGCATTATACAACTTCACAGACAGTATGCAACAGTTCTCACACTTGAAATGCGTTAATACTCCACTAATTTTCATCTGATGATCTCTCCTTTCTGGGCATAAAAGGCTCTCAAAATCAGTGATGGACTTCTATGCCATCTGTTAGCCAAACTGACACAGATAGGCCTTTCTATATTTCTAGCCTGGAGCTCTGAGTTTCAGATTTTTCCTAAATGTCTTGTAGGACTCACCATGTCAGATTGAACTCAAAATCTTTTTAACCCACATTCTCACATCCCTGCAACGTAAACTGTATCCCTATCCTGTATTCTTTATTTCAGTACTATCTGAGAACCATCTTGAGATCTTCCTTTAACCATATTTCTTTTATTTAATTAGTCAACAAGTTTTATGGATTCTACCTCCTAAACCCAAAATTTTGAAATGTTTTGATTTCATACCCCCTTAAATTCTTAAAAATTATTAAGGACTCAAAGAACTTTGGTCATGTGGGTTATATCTTTTGATACATATATTTTTAAAATTCAAAATAAAAATTTTAATATTCATTTATAAATAATACAAATTATATTTTGGCATAAGTAATATTTTTTGAAAAATAACTATTTTCAGCCCTGGCTGGTTTGGCTTAGTGGATAGAATATTGGCCCAGCATATGAACTTTCCAGTTTCAATTCCCAGTCCAGTCCAGGCACTGAAGAGAAGTCACCATCTGCTTCTCTTCTCCTCCCTCCCCCCACTTTCTCCCTCTTCCCTACCCACAGCCAGTGACTCAATTGGTTTGAGCATTGGCCCCTGGTGCTGAAGATACCTCAGTTGGTATGAGCATCAACCCCAGACAGGGGTTGCCAGGTGGATCAAATTTGGGGCACATGTGGAAGTCTTATCTCCCCTCCTCTCACTTAAGAAAAAATAACTTATTTTCCAAAACAAAAATTTACTGAGAACCATAGAATGATTCTACAGTTCTGCAAATTTCTTTAATACCTGACTAAATGAAAAATAGCTAAATTCTCTTAGATGCTTCTGCAATTTATTGTGATATATTATTTGGAGCATATGTCCAGCCTCACACAAATATGTAGTTGGTACAGGGAGAAGTTTTTTGAAATAGTTGATACCACATTAGAATTCAGCCAGTGGTAGTTTAATGATGAAAGGTTAATTGCAGCCCTGGCCAGTTGGCTCAGCGGTAGAGTGTCAACCTGGCATGTGAAGTCTTGGGTTCCATTTCCGGTCAGGGCACACAGGAAACGTGACCATCTCCTTCTCCTCCCACCCCTCCCCCTTCTTTCTCTTTGTTTCCCTTCTCCTCCAGCCATGGCTTGATTGATTCGAGCATGTGGGCCCTAGATGCTGAGGATGGCTCTCTCCAGCCTCTGCTTCAAATACTAAAAATAGCCAAGCATCGGCCCAAGATGGGGGTCACCGGGTGGATCCCAGTCAGGGTGCATGCTGGAGTCTGTCTCTATCTCCCCTACACTCACATAAAAAAAAAAAAAAAGATTAATTGCAATTTGAAATCTGAAATCATGTCAATGAATTTGTTAATCTTTTACATTAAAATCTATTGTGTAACTTTCATGCAGTGAAAGATGTTGATTCACTGAGTTATGCAGGTATTCTAAATGTTGACATATTTCATTATTCAATATATTATTAAAATCATACTTGTTAAAACATCACCAATTTTATGACAAAAGTTTAAGTACTGGGGAGCTCTCAAGCTCACTGTGGCCAGGTTTTCTGAAGTTCTATTTTTTTGGTTGAACATTTGAATTTTATCATTGGCAACAAATACTTGAAGTTATTTTCCTTGAAGTAACAGGCTCTCTTCTTGTATTTTTGAGAAACTGTCTGCCAAATAGCCTTTTATGTAACAGAGTGAAAAGAGTGGTGTCATGAGAAGAGTGTTCAGGTAATTGACAAGTCTTTCCTCCGGTGACAACCATGTTACTTCAGTATGTAACAGATGTGCTTTATGAAAACTTCCAGATTTATTACAGTGTTAAAAGAAGTTTAAGGGTCATGAATTAACAAAATCAGTAATTTTTCTTTTTCACTGTGGATATTCTAAAGTGCAACTATATTTTCTACTGTGGGGGTGGAGGTGTAGTAAAAAATACAGGAGTATATGATTCCAGTATATACTTTCGTGCTACTGCTTTAATTCTTGCTAATATGTCAGTACTTTTACCGACCATTGTTTTTACACTGTCCGTGCAAATATCCACCCAGTGAAAGAAGTCAAATAACATTTAAAGAATACTTTGGTGTTTATAAAAATAATTTTGACCTCATAGATGGGCACCCTGAAAGGATCTTCAAGTCCCATAACAGTCCCTGGACTGTACTTTGAGAAGTATTTTCTAAACATTCAAGACATCTTGCTCTTGCCAACCCCACTTTCTTTCCCCAGCCTTTATTAATTCTCACCTTTGTTATTTTTATAGTTTCCTAAATGGTCTTCCAGTCTTCAGTCTCTTTCTCTTCCCCAGGAGTTACCTTTCTAGAGTATAAATCCGATTATGTTGATGCCCTATTAAAATCTTTCAACTTGCCCTATCACTACGTACTTCCTGCACTTGCAGCCAAACCAAAGTTATTATTAATTCCCTAAACACCACATAATATCTGTAGTTACATACATTTGCATGTGCTGTTCTTTCTACCTGGAAAATTCTCACTTTCAGTTCCCACCTACTCCACCATCTATGCAAATTATTTTAAAATCACTGCATGTTACTACCCACAAAATTTTATATTTTGTTATAATTTTAAACTTTGTTATAGGATTTACACTGTTTTATAGTTATTTTGCTTATGTATGTTTTTCTTCCAATAATTTCTGAGCTCTTTCAGGTCAGGTGCCGTGTCTGTCTATATATTCCTAGTACTTACCAAGTGTAAGTACTTTAATAATCATTTAATTAATGATATAAATAATGTTTGAATGTTTTAATGAATTCCATGGAAACTTCTCATACTATGCTTAGGTAGAGTTGCTAATGAACAATAAAAAGGCCACAGATGGGCAGAAAAAGAAAAAAAATAATATACAGGATGGGGCAAAAGTAGGTTCATAGTTGAGTACACGAGGAACAGTTTATTCTTGTATTATTCATTCATTACTATATTATTTTTTTTTTTTTTTTTTTCCAAGTGAGAGGAGGAAAGATAGACTATCTAATGCGCTCTGACTGGGATCCACCTGGCAACCCGTGTCTGGGGTTGGTGTTTTTCCCATCTGGGACCATGCTTGCAAGTGAGCTATTTTTATTTTTAGCACCTAAAGCAGAGACTCCACAGAGCCATCCTCAGCACCTGGGCCAGTGCACTCTAATCAGTAGAGTCATGGTTATAGGAGGGGAAGAGAAAGAGAGAGAGAAGGGGGAGAGGGAGAGTTGGAAAAGCAGATGGGCGCTTCTGTTTGCCCTGACTGGGAATCAAACCCGGAACTTCTACTTGCCCAGCAGACGCTCTACTGCTGAGTCATCCACTAGGGCTTATATTATTTTCTATGCAATCAACTGTAAACCTACTTTTGCCCCACCATGTATATCTGTCTCAGCCACTTTATTAAATGAAGTAATTTATTTTTTATTCCTGTAATTTTTGCTATAAGTGAAATTCAGGGCAATATTTTGGTTTATATCTATTCTTGAAAAGTTGTAATGAATTGAATTAAATTATAGTCAAACAAGTCACATTTTGAAAAACTAATTATTTAATTTATTATACCTCAGTGTCTAATAAATTGAGTGTTTTTCTAATATAGCATTCTTAAAAGAAAGAGAAAATGTGAGGATATACCTATATTTTTATTAATATTTTAAAACTAGTATACCATAAATATGAGGATTATAAAATTACCTTATAAATAGTTCTCTACCTAGTTTTATATTAAAATTTGGTTGGTTGTATTTTGTGCTTAATATAGTAAAATAAAATCTTGTAAGGTTCTGTCAGAAAGACACCTAAATAGAAGTTTCACTTAATGTAATCTACCTATATACAGCCTGTACCAACAAAAAGAACCTTTATTTATTCCTGTCTCTAAAATTAATAAATGCTTAAAGAGAACTTTCTTTAAAATGAAGAAAAATTTTACAAAGATTTTGTAATAGATAAATCTTTAAAACTTAAATAAAAGTTTTCATATGTAAAAAATACTCTTACCTACCTTTTATTTTGCATAATGCATTGCAAGTACGAAGATTTAGTTAAATCCATATTACTAAAAGCTGGTTTTATAAATTACACTTTCCTACCCATTGACCATTTTATTGTTCATTAGCACCTAAGTGGAGGAAATAAAATAATTTAAAAACAAATCACTTTTGACCTCACTAATTTAGAATGTATGATGACTGAGATGTCAGACTGAAAGTTATCTTTAAACAGACCATGAGCTAGATGTTGCCTAGTAAATTAAAATTGTTTAAGAAATTAAAGCGGAAATTAAATCTTTTATAGACCTTTAAGTACTTTACAGTGTATTTGTTGATTATAAATCATACCTTTAAATCATATTAGTTGATTAAAAACTAATGCTGTAATTGATTCAAAGTTAATAATTGCCATTTCTCCCAAAGATTCTGAATTAGTGAGGTATATAAAATATAGTCAGATTTTCCCTGACCACCCTCCCACCCCCAAGATAACTTTAGTCAAAAATTACTTTTGGATATTATGTTTGGAATTCTTATGTTATTCTATCCCTATTGCTTTACATTTTAAAAAATTGGTAAATCAGAGAGATCTCTGTGTTGATATTGGATATAATTAGAATGCCACGGTACCTATTAAGACACAAAGTAGATTTTATTTACATGCTTCCTTAAAAATTAGTATTTTAATTCCATTGATTTAAGGGATATTGATTGTAAAATATTCATAATGGTTACCTGAACTTGGAAATTAGTGTTGTTGTGTTAGTAGATCTATAGAAATAATATCAGGTTGTATGTTTAATTTCATAAATTTTTTTGAAAAATAGTTCCGTTTGTACCATTATTTTTTATATAAAAGAATACATTGGTAATTGAAAAACAAAAGATATATATATAGTGATTTTGCTCATAAATCTGCTTTCCAGCATTCATTTACTACATACATTGTCATCTGTTGGTTTTTTCTTTATTTCATAATTTTGAAATTCAGCATTTTTATCTAATTTAACATTTTCATATTTTTAAAGGTCCCCAGGTGCATCCAATTTTTCAACTTTACCAAAGATCTCTCCTTCATCTCTATCAAATAATTATAACAACATCAACAACAGAAAGTAAGCACTGAATCTGAAAAACTCTTTGTTTACTTGATTGCCCTATTGTGGTTGCAAAAAAATCTCTTGTACATAAAATTAGGATTAAAATCTTAATGTATTAAAACTGATTTTTTAAAAATTACTCCTCAGATCTTATAGGAGTAACTTCATAGGAAAGAACAGTTATAAACTTTTCCTTGATTCAATACATATACTATACTAATTTACTAAAAGAAATAAAGCACTTTTAGAATTTTACATTCTAAATACTATTTATAAATATAGATAGCTGTTAGAATTCAGTTTTTTAGAAAGAGTATAAATTTCAGATATTTTAGAACTGGATATGTAATCACCTACAATATGAAGTATTTTTAAAATTGTGTATAGTGATTCTCAGCTCCAAAGCATACACAAGTTTTTACATTTACTAAAAAGGCAATCACTTTTTCTTTAAAAAGTTCAGTGAAACAATTTCCTTCCCCCATCTTGAATAATGTTTTAGAATCTTGAAATTTATAATAGTTAATGAAAGTGTGTGCTTTATTGCTGAAAGAATAAAAAGTTGAAAATCACTTGGACTTCACCAGATCATCTGACATGCTTGGTTTTAATTTTATAGAAAAGTATAAAAGGAGAGCTTTTATTTTAATTAGTACAGTTAAATTATGGAAAAAACCTTTAAGCCAGACAAGACTATCCCTTTGGTTATGTACTTCGTGGTTAAGTTAACCATTTATGTAGTTAAATATTATATTTGTACTACTCTTCCAGTTTGTAAATGACATCTGGTTATCCTAAAGAATAAATTTAAAAAGACTGAAGCTATTTGTAAAATAATCTTTAAAATAACACCATTAATTAAATATATAGATTTAATTAGTTTTTTGTTAGAACTCATATTTGGAGGTGCAGGGATAATTGACAGAATTATCTTAATATGCAACTGGATTATAAATATGTAAGAATAGACAAAATAATTTGGAAAGGAAAAATAATGAGAAAGGATTAATTTTTTAAAATATCATGATTCTAAAGATACTAGAATTCTGTCAGCATGGTGCTGACCCAGGAATCTACCTACAGATCAGTGGGCTGGAAAAGACAGCTAAAAACAGACCTTTATATATAAGAGTTCAGTGTAATCAGAAAGTGTTAGACTGATGGAGAATGAAGGAAGTTATCCAGGAAATGTAGAGAAAATTGAATGGCTCTTGAAAATTTTTATTTAAAATTTTAAATTACTTCTTTTCAGGTACATAAAAATTAAAAGGCAAATAAATGGAAAAAAATACTTGTTACAAATAGCAAATTAAGAGTTAATATTCTTAATATACCAAGCACATAAAAATCAGTGAAAAATTTTCTCAGAGAAATGGGCAAATGCTCTGACAATAAAAATGATTGAAATGCATAAACACATTAAATGTTCAAATTCACAACTAACTAGAGGTATGTAAATTAAAACCATAAAAATTTCTATTCACTTTCTTTCATCTTCATCTCAGGTTAAATTAAGTGAGAATATTTATTCTCACAAGGATTCTGTTTGAGTAGTTGAAGTATTAGTTCAACTTTTCTAGAGAAAAGTTTGCCATATGTATTAAGAAGACTTAAAACATTCATTTCCTTTCTGACTTGTGGAGGCGCAGTGGATGAAGCATCAACTGGAATGCCGAGGTCGCTGGTTTGAATCCCTGAGCTTGCCTGGTCAAGGCACATACAGGAAGCAGCTACTACGAGTTGATGCTTCCCTCTTCTCACCCCCTTTCTCTTCTCCTCTCAAAATCAATAAATCTAAAAAAAATAAAAATAAAACATTCATTTCCTTATTTTAGTAATTCATTAAAGGATATGTGCACCAACAGTGTAAATAACATTACATTGTAGTATAATAGTGAAATATTGAAGACACTGAATATCCAAAATTGCAATGTTCTTTTCTACTTAAAAATATTTATCCTCAGGTAAGAGAGTAAAAGGAAATATTTCCCTTTAATCTGGTTTATGTTTTATATGATTAGATTCATCAAAAGTAATTTTTTCATAGGAGATAGAAGATTACTTATGTTTCTACAATTGCAGGTGGCTCCCATACTTACTATAAAAGAATTTAGTTCCAGGTATAACATTTATACCAGGTATTTATAGTCATTCTTTGAAATGATTTTTAACTGTATATAGACTGTATTGAACATGGACTATATTTTAACTGGAATTGCTATGTTAGTATTATGTGGTCTGCTGTGTTTGTTTTTGTCTATTTCCCTCTCATAGTGAAAATATGACAGTAAAATCTGATCTCAAAACCTCTAACTGCAGAAAATATTAAAAGAGGAATTGGAGTGTTTTCTTATTTTTAAAACATGATAAACTAATGACTTTACTTCTATGCCTAGATTATATTTTTAACTATATTTGTCTATTTTAGGAACTAAAATAGTCCTTTCATATTAGGAAACTAAGCAACATAACTACTGAGGTATCATCATGCTTATTAAAAGTAAAGCTCTCCACCTGACCTGTGGTGGCACAGTGGATAAAGCGTCGACCCGGAAATGCTGAGGTCGCCGGTTCAAAACCCTGGGCTTGCCTGGTCAAGGCACATATGGGAGTTGATGCTTCCAGCTCCTCCCCTCTGTCTCTCTCTCTCACTCTCTCCTCTCTAAAATGAATAAATAAAAAAATTTAGCCCTGGCCGGTTGGCTCAGCGGTAGAGCGTCGGCCTAGCGTGCGGAGGACCCGGGTTCAATTCCCGGCCAGGGCACACAGGAGAAGCGCCCATTTGCTTCTCCACCCCTCCGCAGCGCTTTCCTCTCTGTCTCTCTCTTCCCCTCCTGCAGCCAAGGCTCCATTGGAGCAAAGATGGCCCGGGCGCTGGGGATGGCTCTGTGGCCTCTGCCTCAGGCGCTAGAGTGGCTCTGGTCGCAACATGGCGACCCCCAGGATGGGCAGAGCATCACCCCCTGGTGGGCAGAGCATCGCCCCTGGTGGGCGTGCCAGGTGGATCCCGGTCGGGCGCATGCGGGAGTCTGTCTGACTGTCTCTCCCTGTTTCCAGCTTCAGAAAAATGAAAAGAAAAAGAAAAAAATTTAAAAAAATTTAAAAATTTTAAAAATAAAGCTCTCCTTTCTTAGTAAGAAACAAAATTTAAACATTTATAATATGGAAAATTCTTTTTCATTTTCAAAAAACGTTAATTAATGTATTATCTGAACAATTATTTCACATAAAATTTATTTCTTAATTTTCCATTCAACTTGTGGAAGTAAGTAGCAACTTAAGGCATCAGATAGAAATAGCATAGCTTCTTTAATTAAAAATATGTAAAATGGGCCTGACCTGTGGTGGTGCGGTGGTATAAAGCATCAACTTGGAATGCTGAGGTCACTGGTTTGAAACCCTGGGCTTACCCAGTCAAGGCACATAGGAGAAGCTACTACTACGAGTTGATGCTTCCTGCTCCTCCCGTGCCTTGTTCTCTCTCCCTCTCTCTCTTTCTTTCTTTCTTTCTCTCTCTCCTCTCTCTAAAATCAGGAAATAAAATCTTTAGAAAATATAAGTAAAATGGGTAGTGACCTTTTTAGATTATGGGCAGTTTTGAAACTTCATATATGAGATATTCTACAAGTAGAAAGTATATATTAAAATCAGTAGTTATAACACAATGTTATATGAAATTTATTGACAAATTCAAGACTTGAATTTAGCTGATACATTACCAAGATAGACCATTTCATTTCCAGAAATAAGAATATTAGTTATAAAGGTAATAACAAAGTATACTTTGAATCATTTAAGTTTAATAAAGTTTTTATTGAAGACTAATTATTATAAAAAAACAGTTGCTGTAATATTATTTATTTACCCTATGTAGTTATTTTACCTGTAAGTCCAAACAGCCTTTGTTCTTGCACTTGTACTTAATTATACTATAAGTACATTTTAATATGTGCCAAATTTATTCTGTTTCCTGCATTTTTCTCAGTAGCTATATTTGCCTTGATATAATGCTGCCTTTAAAGACTTTTTAATTTGTTTATTGTCTCAACTCTTGGCATTTCACATCAGAACACAATTCTATTTTACTGTTAATTCATTTAAAGCTCTTTTTGAAATGGAAATGACTCCCTGTAAGATTAATCCGGGACCTGGATTTAGGAGGCTACCAGAACATGCTATCATCTGGTCCTTAACAAGTTACTTACTAAAAATATCATTTCATTAACTGCAAATTGAGCATGACTATAGTTATGAGGATTAAATTATAGATGTGAATGTTTATAATGTCCAGTGTAAGTGCTAATTCAAAAGTCAGTCTGAAATTTTTATAGAAAGATAAGGGCTTAATTTTACTCCTCCAAAAATGTTACATTTTTAATGTATGTTTGCGATAGAATTATAATACAGAATTAAACTAGTATAGTATTTAAATTCCCGTGAAGATTACTGGCAAATGTATTTATTTTTGTGAAATCATATAGCTTTATAGGATGGAGGACTAGCTTACTCTCTTTAGAACATTAAAAGCAGAAAATAGTCATGAAAAAATAGAAGCCGTTCTTCAGACTTCGGTTTCTATATACTTTGTCAAAGTATTTAAAGAACTGCTGGTATTTCTTATTACAGAGTTTAATACTTGATTTAGAAATCACATAAAATATGAAATAAAAGTGACCAGTAAATATAGTATTAAAATATTTTAACTTCATCAGTTTTCATTATCATTGTACATCTAGATTTTCTCAATCTTTGGGAAAGGCTTAAACTTACCCTGTTACTTAAACTAAATGTAGAAATTTTTGAAGAATCCAGATTTTAAAAGACAGAATCAAATCAAAAGCTGTATTTGCAAAGATTTTGTTCATTTTTTCAGTAAATAGGTAAAATTCTTCCAGCAAATCTCATCCTGTTACCACAAAGAATAGAGCTTCCAGTATCCATTTGTGTTATGTGTACAAGAAATAGATATTTGAATGTATACTTATGGAATAAGCATGTAAATATGCTTTTAGTCTTTTCACTTGTGTATGTTTGTAGGTGTATACATTAGTATGCATTTGGGCATTGTCTTACCTATATACTTGTAGACTACTTAAATTTTATATTTTTATATCCAGAACATGTGTTTTTTTGTGGGGGTTTTTTTCAGAATGTGTGTTTTTAAAACGTACAAAAATATAGGCCTTGCCTTTTTTTTTTTTTTTTTTACTATGTAGCAGACCTTGATTTTTTAGCACTTGTTAGAGAAATTAAAAGAATAAAAAACAGGATTCAGTTTTTTGTTGAATATCTTTGATGTTAGTTAGATTCAAGAATCCAATCGTTAGTCATTGAGTGAATATATATTAAATTGCTAATAGATGTACTATGACAGTGATGTCACAGATGTACTTTATTAATTACTGGGAATATAAAATAAAACATGAATTATAAGGCTAGTGATCTGCAAAAACCAAGATACTTGAGTTCTATTTATTTTATACCCTTTTTTTTTTAGTTTAAAACAAGCATATAGCTACAAGATTAACCATTCTGAATTTGAATTGATCACTGTTATATTGTTTTGGGTCCTGCTAATTTTGTTCAATCTCAGAGGAATTGTTGTTTTTTTTAGTTTGGGATTTAATCTTTTTGTTTGTGATGAGGAGATATTTTCTTTAAAATAAAATATTAGGGAACTCCCAGGCCGATTGGCTCAGTGGTAGAGCGTCGGCCTGGCATGCAGAAGTCCCGGGTTCGATTCCCGGCCAGGGCACACAGGAGAGGCGCCCATCTGCTTCTCCACCCTCCCCCCTCCTTCCTCTCTGTCTCTCTCTTCCCCTCCCGCAGCCGAGGCTCCATTGGAGCAAAGATGGCCCGGGCACTGAGGATGGCTCCTTGGCCTCTGCCCCAGGCGCTAGAGTGGCTCTGGTCGCAGCAGAGCGACGCCCCGAATGGGCAGAGCATCGCCCCCTGGTGGGCGTGCCGGGTGGATCCCGGTCGGGCGCATGCAGGAGTGTGTCTGACTGTCTCTCCCCGTTTCTAGCTTCAGAAAAATACAAAAATAAAAATAAAAAATAAAAAATAAAAAAATATTAGGGAACTAGCATTGTGTATGTAATTTTGGTTGATGTGGTTTTGTGTTTTACCTGTTTAGCTTGTTGGCGTGTGTTTGTGCATGTGTTTACTAAAGGCTTTGATAGGACAGGCTGTTGCACAGTCCAATTAAACTTAAAATAATTGACTAGGAGTATAGAATCTATAGTACAATGTATTTGAAATTATAAGTAAAAACTACTTTTAAAATATATCAAGAACAAATTATAGCCAATTAAGATTGTCATGTTTATTTATAACAGTTATTGCTTTTAGCAAATGACCTTGATTCTTGTTCAGATTTGTACTAATGAATAAAAAGAAAGTGATTGAAAATATTTTTTTGAATTATATTAAAGTATCCATTATAAATATTTTGTAACATAACCTTTTAAAAGTTAAAGTAAAATCTATACTTTTCTGCAGTTTATTTTTATTACATATAAAAAGATTAAATTTTTTACTTTTCTTAGTTCTTTCTAAAACTACCTTGATTCTCTAAGATTGAATATTATATATTTTTTAAGATTTATATTTATTATACTTATAGTACAAATTATCCTAAAGTTATTATTTATGTAGTTAAATAAACTGCATTATTCTAACAAGCTAGAAAAAAGAAAAGCCAAATAATACTGTAATTTATTTGCTTAGAATCATTTCATTTTTGCATTCCTGATCATCCCCGGCTCTTTTCAACATTTGAAGACTAAATTTTGCTGGACTAGCATAGAAACTATAAATTGAATTTTCAGTGCATCAAAACGGTGATGTCACAGAGGCCTTGTAAATTCTACTCTCACCTGTTACTAAAGTAACATGTTTCTGCTACTCTCTTACAGTAGCAGGATGTGAAGGGGACATAAAATTAGATGATTTATTGCCATGAGTGGTGTTTAAAATCTGAATGTTTTAAATTTGATGGAGCAATGAAGAATGGCGCAAGCTATTAAGCTGCTCCAGTTAATCAAGGGTAGAAAGAGGTAATAGTGATTGGTTTGGTTTGGAATATGATGCAATAATTTTGTTGATTTGATGAAGAGTATCTTAATTAAGGGAGTATTTTGATTTAAGTTCACGTCTTAAAAAGAACGAGTTAAATGATTTATAAAAATGTTTAACAGCTAACCACCTACCTCAAATAGATTTTAAAGTACTCTATTATAACTATATTGTAATAATTGGCTGCATTGTAAAAAATATTTTTTGTTTTCTTCCAGTGTGAAAAACTCAAATTATTGTCTCCCATCATATGCTGCTTATAAGAGCTATGATTATTCAGAACCTGGAAGAAACAATGAACAGCCAGGCCTCTGTGGCCTAAGTAACTTGGGAAATACATGTTTCATGAATTCAGCTATTCAGGTAGGTTTTTCCAAACAATATAAAACTCATGTGTTTCATGGAAGTCCATAATACAAGAAGAGTAGAGTTTGGTTTTATGTCAGCACATGAGTATTATATATGCTTTGAGAGTTTCTATTTTCACGGTATATTTAAGTATACACATTTGACTCATTTATTCTGGTGCTGATAGTAGAATATCATTATCATGTTTCTCTATTTGTCGGCATGAGATTGATTACCACATAGAAGATTAAATATCACTTCATGCAAAAATGTAATTCCAAATCGAAAACCTAGGCTCTCCGAGCTTTAAAAAAAATTTGATAATAAGCTTTTGAATTATGTATATAATATTTATCATAAATATTTATAAGATAACCTATTAAAATTAAGGGAGAACATACTTTTCCAGAAGATTATTTTTATTAAATGTAAGAAGGAGGGATTATTTAATTTACTGATTGACTTTTCTTAGTTCTTAAATTATCTTGATTCTCTAAAATTGAAGATTAAATTATTTTTCCCCTAAGATTAGCATTTATTATACTGATACTACAAATTATCCTGAGGTTATCTTCCAAACAGGCTCTCTGAGAAGAAAAGGAGGTTAGTGAGATCTCTACATAGTCAGTAGAAGTCTCTTGGTTTTTGTTTTTTGTGGGGGGTTTATTTTGGACATTGGTGGGAGTGTTAGAGAAAAATATTTTATGGTCACCAAACCACTAACTCTAAATAAAATTCTTTTTAAATCTTTTTTTTGCATTAATGTGAAATTAAGATTTTAAAAAGCTAGAAAACTATGAAACTTTTTATATACATACTTTAACACATCACTTTTCCTTATAGATTTTTAATTTGGGGATATAAGAGATCACTGCCCTTTTTTCCCGTTGCCTCTCCCTGGAGCATCTCTTTTCTTCCTGCTCTGTCTATACCCCCTTCCAACTTGTTAACTATTTATGTCTTTGATTGATTTTGAAGTAACAAGATCTATATGTATTTTAATATCACTGTCACTACGTATAAAATTAGAAGTGGTTATTTACTACCCTTTTCACAAATGTAATTCTTTTTCAAAAGCCCAAGATAATGGCATATTGCTTTTGATATTTGAATTTTAACTTTTTTGGTAAGTCCTTTTATTTATTTTTTGCATACACAGAATTTTTATTTTTAAATCAGCAGTTTTCTGGTGTCTATTTATATTTACTACTGAATCTCCTGTGCCTAAGAGGCAACCTCCAAAGAGAAAGATTAAATGCAGAATATGGATTGATGAGGACATTATTGCGTATCTTTTTGTTTAACTGAGAAAAGTACAGGACTGTACACCATCCGAAATTCTAAATAAACCCTTTTGTATGTTGTCATTAATCTAGTTCTACCCCTAAATTAACCATTGTCTTTATTGCATTCTTGGGAAATTAGAATTAAACTGTCATAACTCTGTAGACCAAGAATACGCAATCTTTTAGAAATACACAAGGGGTCATAATTGGTTCATTTCTGATTTCTTTGTTTAGAATTGAGCCACTCAGGAAATAGCCTTACCCAAGCAGATACTATGTAGATTAATAAACTCTTCCTTTAAACCTTTGATGAGTAGTATTGTTTATACTCTAATGTGAAGTAAATTTTTATCTTTATTTTTCTGGAAGAGGAGAAAGGGCAAAAAGTCTTTATTCATCTGAGAAGAGCAAGCCAAAGCATACCATTCTTAAAGTAGAATCTATATAACAAAGTAAAGTGCATTGCTGTCGAATCCTCAGAGATAGAAATGGCGCAGGCAGGTTGTAATTTTGTTTGGTTATCTGTTCGACTTCCCAACCTGCTCACTGAAAATCATCTTTAGTACCATCTGTGGAAAATGTTTTATAAAAACAAAGTTACTTTGGTTCCAGAGACTTGATATAGCTTCAGTTTTGGGGTGTTTTTTTTTTTCTAGTATAAAAAAACCGGTGTTGGTGCTTTTTCATAAGGATTAAGAAAATATTTTAACAATGCAGGCAGTAAATATAGTCTCTTCTGTGTTTGTCTCCAGTTAAGTGCAATTTCTCAAAAATAAGTATTAAAATTAAATCTTCAAATTAGCTATAGTAAGCTAGGTTTGGCATTTGATTAACTTTCTTGTATACATTTTTAAGGTATCAGAAACTTCATATTAGTTTTTGGTACTGTTCAAAGCAATTTTATTACAATAAATTGGTAGATGTAGTGCTGACCCTCTCTCTGAATATACTTCATCTTCACATGTTGTATTTCAACTGAAGTACAACCATGAGGATGAGATTTGTTAGGATGATAGTTTGTTATTTTCTGGCAATAATTATAAAGTAAGAAACAGTTCTATGAAAATTTTAATGAAGTGTTTTAAGCAGTAAATATATTTTATGTCTTCTTGGTTAGAAACTGTATTTTCTCCAAAATAAAACTCTCCAAGTAAATTAGAGGAAAAAAAATAAGAGTTTTTATTTTTACTACCTTGTCTTTTCATCCAAATCCAGAATTAGGAAGACTAGTACTTTAGTTTTATTTTCTTAAATCTTATGATTTTTAATCAACTTAAATGTAAGATTTCAACACGAAATGGTGGCAGTAGCCTTTTTCCTAAGTTATTAGGCCCATAGATGAAAATGATTAAAGATAATAGTTTTTTTTTCAAGTTTCCTTATAACTTCGGTGAAATAGAAGACAAATCAAGAACTTCAGAAAATATTATAAAATAAGTTATACTGATAATTTAAATTTTAATGTAATTTCTTGTATTAGTTTAGTAATCCTAAATATATGAATGGGTATTTTAGTACATCGGACAGTATTGGTTTATCTAAAAATAAAAGAGTATGAAAAGCAAACCTGTTCCATCAGTAGCTTTGAAGTAATGAAATCTTTTGCTCACTCCTAATTAAAAAGTAAACAACCCCAATCTAAATGTGATTTTATGTTTTTATTCATTTTTATTATATTGGAGTTTGAGGTTTTCTCTGATATAATGGTATTTGTATTAAATTTATCAGATGAGTTATAGTACTGTCAAGTGGTTTGAATGTATTAATATTTATTTAATGTCAAAAATGTGAGATAATTTTGGACATAGATCCTCACCTTATGAAGATTATAGTCTAGATACTGTGATTTTCAAACTTTTTGCTTTTTGGCATGAAAAAATCAAAGAATTACTGTGAAAATTTAATTATATCATCAATGTTTAAACAGATGTAGTGAAATTGCTTTGTTTGGGTGAAGTGCCCAGAGTCCCATCTGCTTTCTTTTACTTTACTTAATGGCCCCAGAAGAATTCTAATGGGGTCACAAGACTCTGAAGAATAGCTTACAAACCATTTTCTGGCTAGAAAAAAAAGAAAAAAACACATCAAAACTTAGTACTATAGGTTAGCACAGACTGTGCAGTTAGCACTGCCTGGATTAACACATGCCTTTCCTATTTAGGAGCTGTGTTGTCCTATACAAGTTATTTCCATAGCTCATTTTTCTTATCAGATGAGGAAAATAAGTACCTTATACTTTAGGAGTTTGCAGGGATTAAGTGAAGTGATGAAGAAAAAGGTCTTAGGATAGTGACTGGCATGTTATAAGAATTGGGTATGTATTAGGTTAATAGTATTTTGACTTTTTAAATTCACTAAGTTAAGCATAGTGACTCTAGAAAAATTCTAAAAATCATAGCCATATATTTGTTTTTTCCTACAAGTCTTATTCCACTTTAGCTAGGTGAAGACAGAATTGTGAAAAAAGAAAGAATTGAATGTAGTTTTAATTCTTTTTCATTTAGTAGTACTCAACAGTGATATTTATCTTTTGTTCCATTTTCTGAACTGTGTTAGTTTAGTTCTCCCTAGGCAAACTGATAGACAAGGGATATAGTAACATGGAACTGAGTGTGCATATTCAGTCTACAGGGAACTCAAAAATTTTAAGTTCAGGTTATCTCTGAACTCAGCTTCCTGAGTATTTATGATTAAAGGCATATACCACCATGTTCTGGTGGTACAAATAAGTTAAAATAATTTTCTAGTGTGCTAAATGTATTACTCGACTGAGAGAATGTCTAGTGTTTTTAATTGGAGATAATTTTAATTAGCGTTAGCTGAGTAGATTCAGGAGCACTCCAACCTTGTCTTTTTCATTGTCAAGGCCTAGGAGGCTCATGATTGGCTTCCTGGAAGAAGCAGCTCTTCAGATGGATTTGAAGCAGGGGAGTGATATGGTCTTTTCCACTGGAAAGCAGCATGGCGTAAGATGGTTGTTTTCAAACTTTTTACTTGCAAGTAATAGGGCTCCTGAATAGACTGTAGGACGTCATTGAAAAAAAATGATAGTAACAAGGACCTGTCCATTTTTCCTGGTATTCAATGTAAAATCAGTTGTGATTCCAAGCATTTTTAAAGTCACTTTTTTTCTGTGATTTCTTGGGTTAGGAAAAAGTTTATGCAGTAAAGAATGTTAAATAGAAAGTTTAAAGGTTTTTTTTTAAAAAGACTTAAAGAGAATGAACAATACTACACAGAAATAACATTCTTTTTAGATTCTCATTATGTTATAAAAACAGTGAGAAAATCACTACTGAAGCTATTATTTCTATATTTCTGTACTTCATAGCTTTGAATATGATTAAATATAATGCTTACCTGCTCTCCCCTTGTGACATTCTTTTTGCATTTATTGGAACACAAATTCTTGGAAGCCCATTTTAACATGAAGTTCTTTAATTTTATTCAAATTAGCCAAATTTATAGTTAAATAAATGAGTATAGTTTCATCAAAAAAGACACCTTAAATCCTCAAAAAGTTTTAAAAATACTTTAGATCTTGAAGAAAATTATTTCCTCTGTTATATTGAGAATGTAGCTGACTAAAAATTCAGATATTTCCTAGGGCAAATTTTTATCTAATCCAGGTAATTAACTCAATTATTTGAGTTCCTTTCATATTATGTACCCAATATTACATGGCATACTATCATCAAAACTATGTTATCATCTATCAAATGACAACTCAATCAGGTCTTCTTTCCATTTTGATAAAAGTAAAGAAATGGAAACTACCTTACTTGTATTAGAACCATTCACTTTCTCAACACAAATACCAATATTTTTACTTTTCTCATTGCTTAAACTAGGGTAAGGGAGAAATACCCCTTTTAAAAGAGCAAGAGGAAAGCCCTGGCTGGTTTGCTCAGTGGTAGAGTATCAGCCCAGCATGTGGATGGCCTGGGTTCAATTCCTAGTCAGTACACACAGGAGAAGTGCCCATCTAATTCTCCACCCCTCCCTCTCTCACTTCTCTCTCTCTCCCTCTCTCCCTCTCTCACCCCCCCTTTCTGCCACCATGGCTCAATTGGAGGGAGTTGGGCCCGGGCACTAAGGATAGCCCCATGGCCTCCCCTTCCGGTGCTAAGAAGAGCTCAGTTGCCGAGCAATGGAGCAACACCCCAAATGGGCAGAGCATCATCCCCTAGTGGGCTTGGTGGGTGGATCCCGGTCGGATGGCATATGGGAGTCTGTCTCTCTGCTTCCCCTCCTGTCACTAAATAAATAAATAAATAGCAAGAGGAGTAGAAAAAGAATCTGAATTCTCAGGCATACTTTTTAGAGGGAGAGTGTATATAGCATAGTTCTGTAAGAATTTAGTTTTTGTATCTGGTGGAGAAATGGTGGCCCAGGCCCATTGACACAGCAGTAGAGCATCGGCCCAGTGTGGAAGTCCCAGGTTCAATTCCTGGTCAGAGCACACAGGAAAAGCGACCATCTGCTTCTCCACTCCTTTCTCTTCCCTCTCTCTTTTCCTCTTCTTCAGCCATGGCTTGAATGGTTTGAGCACATCAGCTCCAAGCACTGAGGATGGCTCCATGGAACCTCCACCTTAGGAGCTAAAAGTAGCTCAGTTGTGAGCATGGCTCCAGATGGGCAGTGTCAGCCCCAGATGGGGGCTGCCAAGTGAATCACCGTTGGGGCACATGCAGGAGTCTGTCTCTCCATCTCCCCTCCTCTCACTTGGAAAAAAAGGAAAAAAAAAAAAAGAAATTGTATCTCTAAAAGAACACCCTGTACCTGTGTAACTTGGTTAATAATGATTTTTTTGTCCTGAACACATGCCTTTCTGAACCTCAGATACAGAGGGAACAGTCTTATTTATCTGCTCTTCACATTCTTTGAATTAATATACAAATTTCTCTAGGATTAATATTTTTCTTTCTGATAATAATTTTTAAATATTTTGTCTATTTCTCATTCTATAATAGGAAATGATACAAGAAAATGGAGGGGTTATTTCAAGAATTTGTAAATAAGTACCTCTGGTTCTAATACAGAATTGTTTTACATTACTCTAGCTATGAAAGATCAATACCAATTTAATATAAATTGACTCATTCATTATGATTGCTTACAGTGATCAAGTCTTATAACAGTAGATATTAATATATCAGACTGAAGTATCTTGTGTTGATTTTAATAATTGTTCAAAGGATTCTTATTTGTGATTGAATGGAAAACATGAGAGTATCAATCTGTAATTGATAATGGTAACTACAAATATACTTCCCTCCAAAGGCCCAAAGGGAAAGAGAAAGTGGTTCTGGATTTACTTATATTACCTAAAAATCAAATAGTTTGTTTTCTTGATGTCAAGATCTTTTCTCAAATTTATTTTCCAACTTTATTAAAATGTATACTAATATCATTAATACTTTATGCTTTTTAAAGTCTGTCAGGCTTGAGGGGTATACAGCATAATCAAATGTCAAAATAATCTGGAGATGTTTTCTCTCAACATATGTACCCTGATTTATCAATGTCACTGCATTAAATTTAATTTAAAAAAATCTTTTCTTATAAAAAGAAGTCTGTCAGGCTTATATTCTAAATTATAAGCTGGTATTATTGAATAGTGTCATTAGAAAATATAGGATATTGAACTAATAGAGCCTTAAAATGAAAAAAGCCATGCTAAATCCCTATTAAGGAGTTATTTTTATTATCTTTTACCTATTTGTTTTAATGTATACATTTACTTTTTTACTGGGTTGACACTGGTTAACATAATTACACAGGTTTCATTTGCCCAATTCTACAACACATCTCTCTACACCATATTACATGTTCACCCCTATCCCCAAGTCAAGTCTTCAAATTCCAGTCAATTAAAGCTGTGCTGTATTTATTACTAATGTACCCTCATCTGTTGGATTTTTTTTCAGTGTCACTTAAGATCATCTTTCTAATTTAGTTGGTAAGCAGAAATAGTTTGTGGTGATAGTCATTGCCCATGATTAACTTCATTAGTGTTGTCACTTTGCCAATAATCGACGCTTAGTTCAATATTTTTTTAGTACCATGTATACAGAAATCAATTGCTCAGTGTTATCAATCATCTCTTTACAATGATTTGTAGACTATACTTGGCAGAGTGAAGGGTCAGTGAGTTGGTTACTGAAAACCATTGCTTCAATTAATACCATTTAAAATAAATCACTAATTCTCATGAACTTAAAATATTAACTCAATAACAAACACCTTCTGATAAATAACTGTACCCTTCTTCACATAGTACAGGTTGTTTTTTATATCATTATCTCTTAATTTCTCTTCCTCAGAGGTGAGTGAGGGCATAATGTATTCTTATTTCACTGATGATGAAATAGAGGCAAGGGAAGTTTAAATGACTTGTTGCTCACTGAGACAAGTTAATAAATGAGTTTAAACTGGGTTATTACGCAGAACATTTTGAGATAGTCAGTCTTCAAAATTTTAATAATCAACTTATAAGAAATACTTAAAAATGTTTTCTTTTAGTCAAATGTATGTAACAAATTTATTTTAACTATTTTAAGTGTACAGTATGGTGGGATCAAGTTTACATTACTTTGGCTATGAAAGATTAACACCAATTTAATACAAATAGACTCATTAGTTATGATTGCTTATAGTAATCAAGTTTTTTAACAGCAGATATTAATATATCAGGCTGAAGTATCGTGTTGATTTTAATAATTGTTCAAAAGATTTTTATTTGTGATTGAATGGAAAACATGAGAGTTTCAATCTATAATTGATAATGGTAACTACAAATATACCTCCCTCCAAAGATCCAGAGTCTTGCACATTGTTGTGCAAACATTAAAAATGCTAAGTTTATACAAAATACATAGCCCCCATACTTTAAGATGCTTCCATAAAGAAGTATTACTGTTGTATAGTTCAAAACAATTTATTTAGGTAAGATTCAAAACAATTCAAGAACTCCTTTGGAAGGTATTCAGAGCATTATCTTCAGAATATTGTAGGTGGTCAACCTGGGTAATTTCTTTTTTCAGATACTGTATTCTTGTTCTTATAGAAGAATCCATTCACTTACTTAGCAAATACTTATTGAGGGCTTATTAAATGCCTTTCACTCTGATAGGCACTAATTATACTATAACAAACAAAACAGTATCTGCTTCCATGGAGTCTAGTAGGGGAGATAAACATTAAATAAGTCATAAATTATGATAAGTATCATGAAAAGAGAAAATTGATTGCTGTGAGTAAATGACAAGAGTGTGTAGAGTACCTAATTTATTATGCTGGGTGTCATATCCTCCAGAAGTAACATTTAAGTTCTAACCAAATAATAGGTCGAGTTAGGCAGGGGAGAGTTGACATTAGATACAGCAGCAATATGCGCAAAGTCCCTAACATGAGCAAGTTTGAGGAACCAAAGAGTGAGTAACCTATGGAATACTATTTGAAGGGGAGTGGTATAAAATAAGTTAGAATAAGTGGGCAAAAACGAGAATCATGTAGAGGCAATTTGGATTTTAATGTATTACAAAAACATTGATGGTTTCAGGCTATCATCATCTCATCTGGTTGATTGCAGTTATCTCCTAGCTGATTTCTCTGCTTTTAGCCATAATAACCCCATGGTCTATTTTCAAAAATAGTAGCCAGAGCGATTCTTTTCAAAGTAAATGTATTTTCTGTTACTTTTTGTGTATTACACTAAATACCTTTTCATTTCATTCAACAAAAGCTAAACTCCTTAAAAGATAATATGAGGCCCTATATGCTCTGGCTCCCTGCTATTTTATTTCCTACCACTTTTCTCTCTGTTCATTTTCCTCCATTCTTACTAGTTCTTTTGTCAAAAAGGTTCCTGACTCATGGTCTCTCAACTTTAAATTTCCTATACCTGGAATGTGTTTCCTTCAAATATTTATATCCTTTCTCACTTCATCTAGGTCTATGTTATTAGTCAGATCTTTCCCTACTCTATACAATGGTAACTGCCCTCCCTACATTACATACATTAGTCATGATCTTTATAGATTGGGTTTTTTGTCTGTCTGTCTGCCTCTCCCTACTTCCAATTCACGTATGCATCCTCCATAAGTTCAGAGGCTTTGTTTTAGTCATTGCTATAGCTCCATTACCAAAATAGTGTCTTGAATGTAGAAGGCACTCAAATTAATGAAAAGTGAAGGAAATCACAAGTGTGTCTCTAGTTTCTGACTTGTACATCATAATGATAACCATTTAATGAAATCAGAGTGCTAGGAGGAGGGATGCAATTGGAGGAGTCAATTTTGTGGTGGGGAGAACATTATGAGTTAATTTTAGGTCTATACAGTTTGTGATGCCCATGAAACATCCATATGGATATTCATAGGCAGTTGTGTATTCTAATATAATACAGAATAGGGCCTAGGTTAGAAATAGAAATATGGCTGTTGTAGATGGAATTTAAAATAAGGAAAATGATTGCATCTAAATGAAGACATCTATAAAAATGAAGTCCCAGGACTAAGCCTTACAAATACATTTAAATAGAGGAAAGATACTACTGTTGCAACAGGAAAAAAAAAATTACAGATGCACATAGTTTCTAAATTTTGTGATGACTTTCTTTATCCTAAAAATATGAGACCATAGCTAAGAATGAATGAGTAAATTTATTGACAATATAGCAATCTCCTCTTAAGTAGGAGATCAACTTAGAATGGTATAAATTTGTTCACTTGAGATTTTTCAGCTTAGCTATATGGTACATAAAATGGCTGAGTTTGTACAAAAAATAATTGGATTTATCTAAGATTAGAGACAGAAAGGTACAAGGGAATTAATAGAATTAAGAGCAACTAAACTAGTTTTCTTGTTTTCCTTAGGCCAATTTATTTAGCTAATCTTAACAAACGTTGATTGAGTCTCTATGTATCAAGTATTGTTCTAGACCAGGTTCTCAACCTGTGGTCGCGACCCCGGCGGGGTTGGAACGACCAAAACACAGGGGTCGCCTAATTTTGATGGCTTTAGGCAACCCCTGTGTTTTGGTCGTTCAACTCCCACCGGGGTCGCGACCCACAGGTTGAGAACCGCTGTTCTAGACATTGTTGATACAGAGTTGAAAAAGTGCGTATCCTCTAGAAGTTCATGGTGTAGTGAATGAAATAGACATATAAATAAATAAGAGATGATAAAATGCTTGCTTAGCCAAATGTTGTGGAAACAAAGGGAAGAAAGCCATTGGAAATAAGTAAGGTTTCACCAAGGAGGTTACATTTACATTGAGTCTTGATTTCATATAGTAGAGTATGTTATCCATTATGACTTATGTTTTGCTCATGTACTCATAAAAATAGCAATGAGTTACCAGAGATTAACTATAATATAACTTAGGCCTTTTCCACCACTGAAGTCCCGACATCAGAAGTGTTTTACTATATAGCAAAATACACTCAGTGAACACATATTGGCATCTTCTGTATGCTAGTTATTGATGCTTTCTCATATTTATCCCAGCTCTAAAAAGAGAAGTACGTACCTAAATTATTTTAAGCCATGATAATATCAGTGGAACAAACATAGCCTTTTAAAGTAATTGCATCAAAGATTGTATTTATTTTTTTTAAAGAAAGAAAGAAGCCCTGGCTGGTTGGCTCAGTGGTAGAGCGTCGGCCTGGCGTGCAGGGGTCCCGGGTTCGATTTCTGGCCAGGGCACACAGGAGAGGCACCCATCTGCTTCTCCACCCTTCCCCTTCTCCTTCCTCTCTGTCTCTCTCTTCCCCTCCCGCAGCCGAAGCTCCATTGGAGCAAAAGATGGCCCGGGCGCTGGGGATGGCTCCTTGGCCTCTGCCCCAGTCGCTGGGGTGGCTCTGGTCGCGATGGATAGGCAGAGCATCGCCCCCTGGTGGGCATGCTGGGTGGATCCCAGTCTGGCGCATGCGGGAGTCTGTCTGACTGCCTCCCCATTTCCAGCTTCAGAAAAATACAAAAAAAAAAAAAAATCCCCAGGAAGAAAGAAAGAAGGAAGGAAGGAAGTTTTATAATTATGTCTTACATATAATTAAAAATAAGTCTCTGGCCTTCATTTAGAGAGATTTTGCTTTGAATAGAAATTGAATCGTCACACATATATTCATTATGTATATATGAATTTCTGTGTGTGTGTGTGTGTGTATATATATATATAGGTTTTTTAGGTTTACAGATTTGGTATATAATGAGGTATTATAAATAATTGTTTGGTAATTGCCCAGGGCTTTCCTGAACATTATACCTTGCCAGGAGAAGGCTTTCAATAACTGTTTTTAAAATAAAAACAAAATTTTGACAAAAATGTTACTAGTTATCTATAAGGAAGTTCTTTATGGTAAGATAAATAACTTTAAGATTCTTCTTACATTCATTAAATACCATACCAAAAGTGTTGCTGTCGTCTTTTTAGGACCTGTATTATGTTCTCTGAGACTGTTCCATTAAGCGTCTCTCTCTTTGGTCTATACCTTTAACCTCACCTGGTCACTGTCTCTCTCTCTATACATGCTTAAGTCTTTTTAAATTATTTTTATTTTTTTAAGTGAGAATAGGAGAGATACAGAAACAGACTCCTGCATGCGCCCCTGCCGGGATCCACCCAGTAACACTCGTCTGGGCTGATGCTCTGCCCATCTGGGGCCCATGCTCCTAACTGAGCTATTTTTAGCGCCCAAGGTGGAGGCTCCACGGAACCATCCTCAGCACCCAGGGCTGACATGCTCAAATCAATCGAGGCTTGGCTGTGGGAGGGGAAGAGAAAGAAAGAGAAGAGGGGAAGGGATGAGGGTGAGGAGCAGAAGGTTGCCTCTCCTGTGTGTCCTGACCAGGAATCGAACCGGGACTTCCACAT
This sequence comes from Saccopteryx leptura, assembly GCF_036850995.1. Classification (NCBI taxonomy): domain Eukaryota; kingdom Metazoa; phylum Chordata; class Mammalia; order Chiroptera; family Emballonuridae; genus Saccopteryx; species Saccopteryx leptura. The sequence goes on along the minus strand of NC_089504.1, from coordinate 172,658,535 downwards.
GCCAGGTCAGTGCTCTACCTCTAAGCCAACCAGCCAGGGCATAAAGTTTTTTTTTTTAAACTGGAGGCAGGAGGGGGGAGGGGGGCGGAGTGAAGAGAAGCATTGACCTTGAATAGGATGGTCTACTTTCTCCTTACTTTCTCATCCCTTGTTCAGTAGTCCACATTGCTGAAGTTAAAGCATGCATTTGTAGAAACTGACCACTTGGATTCAAATCCTAGTTCTGCAATTTATAAGTTGTATGACCTTGAACAAGAAGCTTCTTAGTTTCTTCATCTGTTAAATGAAGATAATGTTCTTACAATGGGTTTAGCACAGAGTACATATGTATCAACTGCTACTATATTATCACTATGACTGTCATACCACCCCATAAAAATTGTTTTTTATAAGGTTACTCTTGACCTTCTTATTGCTGTGTTCTTTACCTTTGAGAAGTTGACATCTACATATAACTGACAAATCACAGTTCGTCTCAACCATAATTCTCTCTCCTGAGTTTCCCTCCGATATATAACTATTAGGTAGATATCCTGCCTCGCTAATGTCACAGGTAACTCCAACTCAACAAGACAACATATTTCCCCAGAACCTTCTTTTTTTGTTTAATATTCCTTTGTAGGTACAGCCATCTACCTAGTAACTTAAGTAAAAAACCTGAGACTTACTAATTCAAATCCTGTTCATTCTACTGCCTCTTTCTTTTTAATTGATTTTAGAGAGATAGGAAGGAAAAGAGAGTGAGGGAGAGAGAGACATTGATTTGTTGTTCCACTTATTTACACAATCATTGGTTGGTTCTTGTATGTGCCCTGACCAGGGATCAAATCCGCAACTTTGGCATAGTAGGATAGTGCTCTAACCTACTGAGCTACCCAGCCAGGGCTCTACTGCCTTATAAACATCACTTCCATTTATTTTATTTTCTTCTGTCAGTACACAGTTTCAGTACTTGAGCATCTTTTAAGTAAACTATTGAAATACATATATCTAGAATTCACCTCTGTTTATTCCGTCCCAGTCCATTTACTAGACTGCTTTGAGTCATTGTTTTAAAATATAAATATAATTATGTTACTTTCTTGCTTAAAACCCATTTCCCATCACCTTAAAGATAAAACCCAAGCTGAACCCTATCTACCTCTTCAGTGAAAACGGAAGGTTCTTGAAATTCCTTAAGTTTCAAGCCTCTTTGTGTAAACTGTCACCACTTCACTAGTTGCCCTTCTTACACCTTCCTCCCCACCTTTCTCTCCTTTTATTTTGGCAAATGCTTATTACATAGTGAGAATCATGAAAGTAAAAACTGTCCTTGGTTTCCTTTTATATCCCCAGTGTTTGGTATACTGTCAAATATTGTAATAGTAAGTACTTTAGAAACAGTGTTTCTCACAATGTGTTTATGAATGAGACAGTGCTTGTCAGCAATTAAATAATTATAGAAAGTAAGGGTAAGTGGATCCAAAACTTTAATAGCAGTTTGACAGGATAATTTTACATCTGTTAAATCTAATAAAAACGGATTTTTTTAATGTTTTTTTTTTATTTTATTTTCCTACTAGTTCATTGTTATTGTATTTTACTGAAGTACCTCAGTCTATAATGATTTGGAAATTTTAAAAAATCTAGGTCTTCCACATAGCTGGCTTGAGAAATACTGCATTAGAAAAATTTCTCAGAAATGTTTGGAACTTGACCTATCACAGATTAATGATATTTCTGGAGCTTTCTAAACTCCAAAGGAGCAGCACAGTTGTTATAAAAAGAATTTTAGCACATAATATACATATTTATGTCTTGCAACTTAGGATCAGAAACCTACCTCTATGTACACAGTCCTAGAAATACTACAGTTTATGTTCCACCAATGAGACTGATTTGTAGCACTTGGGTTTGGGCTGCCATGTTAATCATAAATCAGCAAAGTATACCTCCACTACTATGCAAACAGTTCCTTGAATGAAGTCAGTGAATGATATGAGAAAAAAAAATTAACAAAAGAATTTCTATACTTCTATTCTTGAAAGAATCTGTTCTTAATAAACATTTATTGAGTAATTAGTAAAATTTAAAGTTATTTTTGATTATGAAAATAATCAGAAACCTTCATGTTTCATGCTATCCCATGCATGGTCTCTAATTTATTGTTTCAGTTCACCTTAAGTATTTAGTGGATATGGGCCTAGAGTAATGAAGTGATACAGGGAAGTATGTTACTTGGTGGTTTCTCTTAAAGAATGTTATAAATCAGTTAAGCTTTAAAAAAAATGCTTCTATTTCTTTCGATATGCCTTTGCAAGAGAACTAAAATATCAACAAATCACACAGTTCTTAATAAGCATTTATTTAAAAAATGTTACATTACTGAATATTAAGTGCAAGGGCCTGAACGTACACAAAATTATAAAGAACTATTGTTTTTTCTTAACATCTTTTACTATATTGCTTGCCTAAAATACTGGCTTTTATTTTATCATTAGCCAGTTTTGAATTATTGGGGTAATAGATAAGATACTAAATATTAATATCAAATTCATAAGCTTTAGGTTTTTTAAAATAAATATAATATTCACTAATGTTTATTAATTCTATTAGAACCATTTGATTTTAATTTGCTTCCCATAAAGAATATCTAAAAGTAAAATTCCTCGTTAAATACCACTCCTAAAAAAAATAAAAATAGGACAATTGCTGTTACAGTCTAGTAATATTAAATTTTATTTTTTGATTTTATAGAGGAAAGGAGGAAGAGAGAGAAAACCATCCATTTGTTGTTTCACTTATTTATGCATTCAATTGGTTGATTCTTTTATGTGCCCTCACTGGGGATCAAACCCACAATGTTGGTATATTGGAACAATGCTCTAACCAACTGAACTACCAGGCCAGGGCTTTAGTGTTTTTAAAACCTCATTAAATACAAATACCAGAACTTTATAGCATTGTTGTTGGTGTAATCATTATCATAGAAGCTTTCATATTTATCTTTATTGCAAGTGGTTCTTCTACCTAGTTTCAATGTTTAGCTTTTCAGATGAAAATCAATGGTTGTTACATAATCATGGCTTTTTTTTTTAACACCAATATATCTAGTTACTGGATTTGCTCATGACAAATAACAGGGTAGTCTTTTTGACAAATTTAGAATTCTCCTTCCTCGAGTCTATAGGTGAGAGGAGCGCATTGACATGTCTTTTTTTTTTTTTTTATTCATTATAGAAAGGAGAGAGAGAGAGAGAGAGAAGGGGGGAGGAGCAGGAAGCATCAACTCCCATATGTGCCTTGACTAGGCAAGCCCAGGGTTTTGAACCGGCAACCTCAGCATTTCCAGGTTGACGCTTTATCCACTGCACCACCACAGGTCAGGCATGACATGTCTTTGCTAGCCATTAATTTTTGTACTTCCCAGAGCTCTCATCATATTCTTTATTGAATTCAAGTTGTATATAAAGAAGACATTTCGGCCCTGGCCGGTTGGCTCAGTGGTAGAGCGTCGGCCTGGCATGCAGAAGTCCCGGGTTCGATTCCTGGCCAGGGCACACAAGAGAAGCGCCCATCTGCTTCTCCACCCCTCCCCCTCTCCTTCCTCTCTGTCTCTCTCTTCCCCTCCCACAGCCAAGGCTCCATTGGAGCAAAGTTGGCCCAGGCGCTGAGGGTGGCTCTGTGGCCTCTGCCTCAGACGCTAGAATGGCTCTGGTTGCAACAGAGCGATGCCCCAGATGGGCAAAGCATCGCCCCCTGGTGGGCGTGCCAGGTGGATCCTGGTCGGGCGCATGCGGGAGTCTGTCTGACTGCCTCCCCATTTCCAACTTCAGAAAAATACAAACAAAAACAAAAGACATTTTATACACTTTGAAGGAAAGGGTGACAGAAAGGACTTTAAATGAAGTTTAATTTTACTCATGCCTTAGCCATATTGACTACATTCATGATATATGTTAAAATGTTAGAATATTCCTGTCCAGTTCAAAACTGCTGCCTTTAAAGCTACTTTATATAAAATTCTATTATTTTAAGTAGAGTGTATGCCAATTCTCTCATCACTGACTATTTGGGAGGGGGAAACATATAGTTAAAATGTGTTGTTGTTTTTTAACTAAATAAATAAAAGGGAAAGTTATATCCACTCATTTTATTTATTTAAATATGTTCTTTAAAGAAAGCCTGAAGAGAAAATGGCAATGGAGAATAGGCAAATAGAGCTGGTTGTATTTGCTTTCCCAAAATAGGTGGCAAAGCTTCAGAATTGATCTCTCAAATGTAATGAGATTTGCCATCCTAGGGGGAAAAGTAACAAAAGATAAAACATCAAGTGTCTTTAAAATACCTCATTTTAAAAATTTACTTGATAAAGGGCAGGCTTATATGTGTAGTTCTTCATTGTAAAAGTCTTTACCACAGTCTCCTGTTTTATCTATTTAATTACAGAACTATAGCTGGTAATCCAGTATTAACAGAATGCTTCAGGATTATACAGTGCCTTTTTAGAATGTCATGACAAATTGAAAAACAATAACATGGCAAATATGAAAATTCTTTAGATATCTAATCTTAAAATCCAGAAAAAATAATTGGGGGGTATTTTAACTATGGATTACTTTAGGTTTTATTTTTTAAATTACAATAAAATGGTTGACTCATTTTAGATTGGGTTTTTATTTTTAGTATTGATTAGTTTGAAGGTCAAGCTACTTTTTATTAAAGGGTTGTGAGGGGACATTACATTTTGATCAGGTACGGAATGAGTTATGCAACTCAAAGGCTTTAGGTAATCAAAAATTAAGTTTGTTTTCTTTCCTATTCTAGTTACCGGTTTACTAAAATAGTGAGCATACATGATCACTTGAAAATTGGGCTTCTGGAGCACCTGAACAGAAAGGGAGTGGTTCATATTCAGCATTACAAAAGACAACTTTCTCTTTTTGAAGGGGATTACTTTGGCTATTTTCCAGGTACTGGGGAAATTCCAGATTCATTACAAATTATTGGGATGGCTACTAATTATTCATTTCCTAAAACCTGTTGATGACCGACTTGAGATTTGGTAATATAATAGAACTTTATTTCACTTCATCAATTTTTTTAAAAACTGTGTAGAACTTTATAGTGAAATACAAAATTAAGACTTTATAAGTCACATATCTTTTTCAGAGAGCTCTAGAAACATCAATCTTATTGGTGAGAACATATTTAATAGGAAAACTTTCTGAAAGTAATGTAAGAACAACATGATTTGTGCATATGTATATAAGGAAAAGTTATGTGCAAAGCATTGTAGTCTTTCCAAATCATTTAAAAAATAAAATTGTGTTTTATACAATATTCCAATTTTAGGTTGGGTTAAAAATGAAAACTTATAATTAAAGAGTTTCTCATAATTAAAACTTTATAAAATAGTGGAATGGTACATGCATTCTTTTTTAAAATAGCTCTTCGTGGTGGTTATTAAAGTTCTATATATATTGAACAATATAGCAGAATGTCTACTCGAGATATTTGATTATTTAGAAGAATTGTCTTTAGAATTTTTATATCTTGTTTCAGGTTGAAGATTCAGGGAAAATAATCATAAATATCTATTTCTAATGCCTGGCCAGTTGGTTCAGTGGTAGAGTGTCAGCCTAGCGTGTGGATGTTCTGGGTTTGATTCCTGGCCAGGGCACACAGGAGAAGCGCCCATCTGCTTCTCTACCCCTCGCCCTCTCGCTTCTCTCTCTCTCTCTTCCTCTCCTGCAGCCATAGCTCCATTGGAGCAAGTTGGCCCTGGGCACTGAGGATGTCTCCATCGCCTCTGCCTCGGGCACTAAGAAGAGCTCAGTTGTAGAGCATTGTCCCCTAGTGGGCTTGCTGGGTGAATCCCGGTCAGGGCGCATGCCAGAGTCTGTGTCTCTGCCTCCCCTCTACTCAATGAATATGAAATAAAATCTATTTCTAACTATCTTCCTTCATGTATCTTTTACTTATAGTATATGGATTTATCTTGATAGTTGTTGGGACATTCACAACTATTATACTCCTTATTAGGCAAGTCTCTTTAGGCATTATTTGGACTTTTACTTTTGACTTGTAGAACTTTTAGATAGGTATAAGTATATAATTCAGGTATATAATAGGTATAGGGGTACAATTCAGATTTTTTTAGTCATGTTTTCCTTCTGCTCTAAGTCTCTGAATGGACTGCTTCTAATCTTCCTACCATACAAGTTTTCATTCATTCAACACACCTTATTGATGTACATGCCAGGCATTTAGCTAGATCCTGAGGTACAAAGGACAATGAGACGTGGCACTCTGCTCTCAAAATAAGTTAGTATAATTACTGAGTTCAAGATATAGATTTAGTCTAGAGGAAGGAATATTAGTTCTTCCTTGAGGTGCTAAGGAAGATGTAACATGTAAGGCTTGCTGTGATGAGTGTTAAAGAATAAGTAGTAATCTTACAGAGGAAGAATATTCTAGGAAGGGGAGGAGTACTTGCAAAGGCTTGATCTTAATACGTTAAACCAAAGAATATGTCTTAAGATCCTAATTCAAATTTACATTCAAGATTACTCTTATTACTTACAGTTTCCATTTTAAATGCATATGTAAATACAAGTAGAGAACCACAAAGCCACTTTAAGGAACAGGTACTTAACAGTCATATCTGCTCACAAAATAATTGGCTTGCACACACAACCATCCATTTCATCATTTCTTATGAATCAGAAACTTTTCATAACAACTTATGGTCCGAACTTTTCAGTTCAGCAACTAGTTATTATATCACAAAGGCTAAATTATTGAATACCCAAAAGTCTACCATACAGGATTGGGCAAAAGTAGGTTTATAGTTATTTGTATGGAATATAATCTAATAATAAATTATAATACAAGAATAAACTTGTGTTTTGCATACTCACAGCTGAATACCTATTTGTTTTACCCTGTAAACTAAATATGAAATTTAGTTTTTTAATTCTTAGATCTTCAAATACTCTTCAGTTTTGCACACTATTAACTTGCCTACAAATCATAAAAATACATAAATATAGAAATATTTAGCTTACTTAATGAGTGAATTTGACTGTATTAATGTAAATTTTTTACTTTTTCTCTTTTCCATTAAGAATTGTAACTGTTGATACAGAATTTTTTTCCTTAGTCTGATTATAGCTTTATTTTTAACATAATATTTGATAAAATTCTATTCAATATTGGGATCAACTCTAAACACAATTATGATATAAACAAAATGTGACTTAAGACAATATGTTGAATGATCAGGCACATTACTTCGTGTGTGTGTGTGTGTGTGTGTGTGTGTGTGTGTGTGTGTGTGTGTGTGTGTTGAATTGTAAAAGCTAGTTTTCTCTGAAATACTGAAATGTTACTTAGCATTGGTCAGTGCCAGGCAGTTGAAATCAAATGAAGTAACAGAGGTGAAGTTCAAAATGGCAAGTGACTGATAGAGTGTCACAAAACTCATAAGTAGCCACAAAAATAGCATACTAATACTGCTTATATGATTTCTTTTGGTTTAAATTCTCAGTTTTTGCTAAGAAAAACCATGTATATTAAGGAAGGAGGAGTTTTGTTCTATTTTATAAGTTTAAGAAGCATTGAGAGTAAGAGATATATCTACATAGGCACAACATTTTGTATGTGATTTCTAGTCCACATTATGTTACTCAGTAAAGTATCTTACTGGTTAAAAAGAAAATTTCAACAGATGTATGGCCTTTAATTTATATGTGTCTTAAAGAAAAGAATTGTTTTGGGAATGGTCCCAATCAGATTAAAAAAAAAAGCGGTATTTTTTTATTTGAATAAGAATCTTTGAGAGAGATGCTTCAGAACTCTGGTTATGATTTTTATTATTGAACTAAACTAATAAAAATTGTTTTTTAAATATATTTAATGGCTTAGTCCACATATCCAATTTTCTTGTTACTGTTTTTATTGTTGGTGTGTTTTTTTTGTTTTGTTTTGTTTTTGGGGTTTTTTTTGTATTTTTCTGAAGCTGGAAACGGGGAGGCAGTCAGACAGACTCCCGCTTGCGCCCAACCGGGATCCACCCGGCACACCCACCAGGGGGCAATGCTCTGCCCATCCGGGGCATCGCTCTGTTGCAACCAGAGCCACTCTAGCGCCTGGGGCAGAGGCCAAGGAGCCATCCCCAGCGCCCGGGCCATCTTTTGCTCCATTGGGGCCTTGGCTGCGGGCGGGGAAGAGAGAGACAGAGAGGAAGGAGAGGGGGAGGGGTGGAGAAGCAGATGGGCGCCTCTCCTGTGTGCCCTGGCCGGGAATCGAACCCGGGACTCCTGCACACCAGGCCGACGCTCTACCACTGAGCCAACCAGCCAGAGCTATTGGTGGTTTTTTTAATTAGGTGAGAGGCAGGGCAGCAGAGTGACAGACTCCCCACATATGCCCCAACCTGGGATCCACCCAGCAAGCCCCCTACAGGGTGATGCTCTGCCCATCTGGGTCAGCTGCTCCATTGCTCAGCAACTGAGCTATTTCAATGCCTGAGGCAAGGCCATGGAGCCATCCTCAGCGACCAGGGCCAACTTGCTCAAATTGAGCTGTGGCTGCAGGAGGGGAAGAGAGTGTGAGAAAGAGGAAGGGGAGGGATGGAGAAGCAGATGGTTGCCTCTCCTGTGTGCCCTGATCGGGAATCAAACCCAGGACTTCCACACGTCAGGCCAATGCTCTACTACTGAGCCAACCGGCCAGGGCCAATTTTCTTATATTTGTCAAAGATGTTTATCTTTCTAAGATAGTATCATGTTAAAATATTGAGTAATGAGTTGCATAAATTAAGAATAACCTGCATAACCAATTTTAAGAAAACTGCCTTCTTTCTTCTATCAGAATTATGGTTTTTAATATTGATATCACATATCACTTGGGGCATGGAGATATTTTAGTTGTTTTACCTCTATTCCAATTATGCCTTGAAATTTATATTACAAGTTATAATAGAACTTTGAATATTTAACTGCTCTTTATACTATTTTAAGAATATAGTGACTCCTAGAATAATACTATTTTCAAGGAGGAAAAAAAAATTGGTATTTTCAAGATGAGGAAGAAAAGTCTGATATCAGTTTAGTTTCTAAACTATCATAATCTCCGCATTAATAGAACAATTAAACTGGCTATTGAATTTCTGTATTTATTTATGTTTGTACAAATTTTTAGAAAATGTAGTTTGTAAGTTTCTTAAAACATGTTCAACAAATAATATGGTTTTGGAGCCGTTTAAGACTTAATAGTTTAAATACAAGACTTATCTCAAAATATATTGGTTATGATATCTTGATGGGCAGTTACTTATCATTAAAACTTTGTGTTTTGTTGTTTAGTTAGTTAACATTGAGCTCTGTTCAGTTACAAACTGGTATGTGTCACTTGTCACTATGAAAATCAACATTGGTCTCTGTGTCAGAGACTTTTTAAAAATGCCAAGTAGAAACACACTACAAAGCAGAATGTGGACTGAATGAAAGCCTAACAGAGGCAGATGATTGGTACTGTTCTTTTGGTTTAGTATTCAGGTAGAAGTGCTTGAAGAAACCTAGAATTATTTACTATATGCAAATATATTTTTGCCTCACTTAAGTAATATTTCTTTCAACAAAAATTTCAGTGCTCAATGCCAAACATTGAAAGAAAAGAGTTAAAAAAAATACCAAGAGGATAAATATATTAGTAAACATAGGCAAAACAATTTTTATTAAGCATATATTTATTATACATGTGCTATGTATACCAAGTGACATGGGTGCTCAGTGGTGAAGATTTAAAGTATGTCATGATTCCTGTTTTCATGGAGGTCTCAATCCATTTAGCAAGACAGACAAACTAAAAATTAAAGTAACAGTATATTATAAAATAAGTAATATAATAAAAGTGAGCTCTAAGAAGTATAGAAATATGCAGGAAGAAACACTGTAAGGGAGTCAAGGAAGGCTTCCCAGACAGGATAGCTGAATCTTGATGGTTTAGTAGAAATAAGTTGAAAGAAGGTACATTTCATATAGATGGAGTAATGTTGCAAACTTACAGAGAGAATGCCTAGAGGTCAAGGAACTACAAGTAATCAAGTAAGATGGGATGGAGTTTTGGTTGTTTTTTTTTATATAAAAAAAGGTACTGGCAAAGGATGAGGACATGAAAGTGGGAAAAAGATAAGAGTCTTCTAAAGAACTGAGATTTTAATCTGAAATTACTATTAAAGGATTTATAGCAAGGACATGATTATTAGATGTAAATTTGAGGAAGATTACCCTGGATGCATTAGAAAGCTAAGAATTTTTCAATTATATTTGGAATCTCTCTGCAAAATAAGGATACATGTCAATAGTTAAAATAATGTTCAAGAATTATGTTTGCACCACTTGGTTCTTTGAGCTGTTTCATAAAACAATAAATTAGGTCTTTGTATAACTGTGTTACAGGCAGTAGGATATTCTTAGTAAAACCATGAGCTGTAATCAAATATGAGGATTTGAAAACTAGTTGATAATTGCTGGAAGTGCTATCTGACCACTCATTGACTAATTTGTGTTGATTCTGTTTATACTAAATCAGATGATACTACTGACTGATGACATTTATGCCCTATGTAGCCATGGTATATTTTTGGTTACCTGGCCTTATCTCCAGTGCTGGATTTATAATTAAAAGAACAATTAAAGGAAAAGAGAAAAACTAAGAAGACGTGTAACATTATGAAAGGTTGATAGTTAAAAGGAGTTAAGAAATGTAGACAAGAATTATTTCCCCAATTGCTTCCTGTATTATAACCTACCTCTAACTTCTTGCTCACATAAATTTTTTTTCTGCTGAAAATGATATGTCAATGACTATAAAGCTTATATAACCCACTCCAAATATTTAAACTGTTTATATTGTATAACAAATTCCGTATTATAAATAATCCTCCCTTTTGCTTTGACATAAGGGTTAGACTACAATTTGGACAGTATTTTTATCACATAAAAAATTCCAAAACAGCCTGACTGGTGGTGGTGGCGCAATGGATAGAGCTTTGACCTGATGCTGAGGTTTCAGGTTTAAAACCCCAAGTTCTACAACCAAATAAAAACAAAAGATAGAAAAACGAAAGAGAAGAATCAATCAAGGCACAAAACTAACAGAAAGCAATCTATAAAATGGCAATAAGGAACTCACAAGTGTCAATAATTACACTAAATGTAAACGGATTAAACTCACCAATAAAAAGGCACAGAGTAGCCGAATGGATCAAAAAAGAAAATCCAACTGTATGCTGCCTACAAGAAACTCATCTAAGTAACAAGGATAAAAACAAATTCAAAGTGAAAGGCTGGAAAACAATACTCCAAGCAAATAACATCCACAAAAAAGCAGGCGTAGCAATACTCATATCTGATGATGCTGACTACAAGACAGCAAAAGTACTCAGAGACAAAAATGGCCATTTCATAATGGCTAAGGGGACACTGAATCAAGAAGACATAACAATTCTTAATATATATGCACCAAACCAAGGAGCACCAAAATATATAAGACAGCTACTTTTTGACCTTAAAACAAAAACTGACAAAAATACAATCATACTTGGAGACCTCAATACACCGCTGTCGGCTCTAGATCAGTCATCCAAACAGAGAATCAACAAGGTTATAGTGGCCTTAAACAAAACACTAGAGCACCTGGATATGATAGACATCTACAGGACATTTCATCCCAAAGTGACTGAGTATACATTTTTCTCCAATGTACATGGATCATTCTCAAGAATTGACCATATGTTGGGCCACAAAAACAACATCAGCAAATTCAGAAAAATCGAAGTTGTTCCAAGCATATTTTCTGATCATAAAGCCTTGAAACTAGAATTCAACACCAAAAAAGAGGGAAAAAATCCCACAAAAATGTGGAAACTAAACAACATACTTTTAAAGAATGAATGGGTCAAGGAAGAAATAAGTGCAGAGATCAAAAGATATATACAGACTAATGAAAATGACAATACGACATATCAGAATCTATGGGATGCAGCAAAAGCAGTGATAAGAGGGAAGTTCATATCACTTCAGGCCTATATGAACAAACAAGAGAGAGCCCAAGTGAACCACTTAACTTCACATCTTAACGAACTAGAAAATGAAGAACAAAGACAACCCAAAACCAGCCAAAGAAAGGAGATAATAAAAGAGCAGAAATAAATGAAATAGAGAACAGAAAAACTATAGAAAAAATTAATAGAACCAGGAGCTGGTTCTTTGAAAAAATCAACAAAATTGACAAACCCTTGGCAAGACTTACCAAGGAAAAAAGAGAAAGAACTCATATAAACAAAATCCAAAATGAAAGAGGAGAAATCACCACGGACATCGTAGATATACAAAGAATTATTGTAGAATATTATGAAAAACTTTATGCCACTAAATTCAACAACCTAGAAGAAATGGATAAATTCCTAGAACAATACAACCTTCCTAGACTGAGTCAAGAAGAAGCAGAAAGCCTAAACAGACCTATTAGTAGAGAAGAAATAGAAAAAACCATTAAAAACCTCCCCAAAAATAAAAGTCCAGGCCCAGACGGCTATACCAGCGAATTTTATCAAACATTCAAAGAAGACTTGGTTCCTATTCTACAGAAAGTCTTCCAAAAAATTGAAGAAGAAGCAATACTTCCAAACACATTTTATGAGGCAAACATAACCCTAATACCAAAACCAGGCAAGGATGGCACAAAAAAAACTACAGACCAATATCTCTAATGAATACAGATGCTAAAATACTAAACAAAATACTAGCAAGTCGAATACAACAACATATTAAAAAAATAATACATCATGATCAAGTGGGATTCATCCCAGAATCTCAAGGATGATTCAACATACGTAAAACGGTTAACGTAATACACCATATCAACAAAACAAAGAACAATAACCACATAATATTATCAATAGATGCAGAAAAGGCTTTTGATAAAATACAACACAATTTTATGTTTAAGACTCAACAAAATGGGTATAGAAGGAAAATATTTCAACATGATAAAGGCCATATATGATAAACCATCAGCTAACATCATACTAAATGGCACAAAACTGAAGGCTTTCCTCCTTAAATCAGGAACAAGACAGGGTTGTCCACTCTCTCCACTCTTATTTAATGTGGTACTAGAGGTTCTTGCCACAGCAATCAGACAAGACAAAGAAATAAAAGGCATCCATATCGGAAAAGAAGAAGTAAAGGTATCACTTTTTGCAGATGATATGATCCTATACATCGAAAACCCCAAAGAATCCACAAAAAGACTTCTAGAAAAAATAAGCCAATACAGTAAGGTCGCAGGATACAAAATTAACATACAGAAGTCAATAGCCTTTCTATATGCCAACAATGAAACATTTGAGAATGAACACAAAAGAATAATCCCCTTCACGATTACAACAAAAAAAATAAAATACTTAGGAATAAACATAACAAAGAATGTAAAGGACTTATACAATGAAAACTATAAACCATTGTTAAGGGAAATCGAAAAAGACATTATGAGATGGAAGAATATTCCTTGTTCTTGGTTAGGTAGAATAAATATAATCAAGATGGCCATATTACCCAAAGCTATATACAAATTTAATGCAATTCCCATCAAAATTTCAATGACATTTTTTAAAGAAATGGAGCAAAAAAAATCAGATTTATATGGAACTATAAAAAGCCCCGAATAGCCAAAGCAATCCTAAAGAAAAGGAATAAAGCTGGGGGCATTACAATACCTGACTTCAAACTCTATTATAGGGCCACGACAATCAAAACAGCATGGTATTGGCAGAAAAATAGACACTCAGACCAGTGGAACAGAAGAGAAAGCCCAGAAATAAAACCACATATATATAGTCAAATAATTTTTGATAAAGGGGCCAACAACACACAATGGAGAAAAGAAAGCCTCTTCAACAAATGGTGCTGGGAAAACTGGAAAGCCACATGCAAAAGAATGAAGCTGGACTACAGTTTGTCCCCCTGTACTAAAATTAACTCCAAATGGATCAAAGATCTAAACATAAGACCTGAAACAATAAAGTACATAGAAGAAGACATAGGTACCAAACTCATGGACCTGGGCTTTAAAGAGCATTTTATGAATTTGACTCCACAGGCAAGAGAAGTGAAATCAAAATTAATGAATGGGACTACATCAGACTAAGAAGTTTTTGCTCAGCAAGAGAAATTGATAACAAGATAAACAGACAGCCAACTAATTGGGAAATGATATTTTTAAACCTGCTCAGATAAGGGCCTAATATCCAAAATATACAAAGAACTCATAAAACTCAATGACAAACAAACAAACAATCCAATAAAAAAATGGGAAGAGGATATGAACAGACACTTCTCCCAGGAAGAAATACAAATGGCCAACAGATATATGAAAAGATGCTCATCTTCTTTAGTTATTAGAGAAATGCAAATCAAAACTGCAATGAGATACCACCTCACACCTGTTAGACTAGCTATTATTAAGAAGACAGGTAATAGCAAATGTTGGAGAGGTTGTGGAGAAAAAGAACCCTAATCCACTGTTGGTGGGAATGTAAAGTAGTACAACCATTATGGAAGAAAGTATGGTGGTTCCTCAAAAAACTGAAAATAGAACTACCTTATGACCCAGCAATCCCTCTACTGGGTATATACCCCAAAAACTCAGAAACATTGACTCGTAAAGACACATGCAGCCCCATGTTCATTACAGCATTGTTCACAGTGGCCAGGACATGGAAACAACCAAAAAGCCCGTCAATAGATGACTGGATAAAGAAGATGTGGCACATATACACTATGGAATACTACTCAGCCATAAGAAATTATGACATCGGATCATTTATAGCCAAATGGTGGGATCTTGACAACATTATACGGAGTGAAATAAGTAAATCAGAAAAAACCAGGAACTGCATTATTCCATACGTAGATGGGACATAAAAGTGAGACCAAGAGACATTGATAAGAGTGTGGTGGTTACGGGGGGAGGGGGGAGAGGGAGAGGGAAGGGGGAGGGGGAGGGGCACAAAGAGAACTAGATAGAGGGTGACAGGACAATCTGACTTTGGGTGATGGGTATGCAACATAATTGAACGATAAGATAACCTGGACATGTTATCTTTGAATATATGTATCTTGATTTACTGATGTCACCCCATTAAAAATAAATAAAATAAAATAATAAATAAATAAATAAATAAATAAATAAATAAATAAATAAAAACCCCAAGTTCTCCGTCTTGAGCTTGGGATCATCAAAATGATCCCAAGGCTGCTAACCCAAAAGGTTGCTGGCTTGATCCCAAAGTCACTGGCTTAATCAAGGGATCACTGGCTCAGCTAGAGCCCTCACCCTACCCATCAAGGCACATACGAGAAGCAGTCAATGAACAACTAAAAAGTGATGCAACTACAAGTTGATGCTTCTCATCTCTCCCCCTTCCTGTGTCTATCTCTGTCTCTCTCCCTTATTCCTTCTTTCCTTCTCTCCCCTTCTCATGTGCATGAAAAAAAAATCCAAAATAGATATTATGGTTACTTAAGTAAACATAAATTTATAATTGAAACCACAAAATACAATTCCATAATTTATTTCAAAAAATTGAATGTGCTTAATTTTGGAGTTGAAGCAAATAGCACATTGTATATAGTCATAGCTTATAGCATCCAAGTTACTATCAGCATGAACCCAGCAGGCTGAATTTTCATAGCTATCAAGACTATACAACTTAATCCAAATGAGTAGTAAGCAAGCTTTGAAAAACTTTAATTTCCATTCATATAAATTCAAGCTCTCATAAGAGTGGGATTCTACAACTTTACATACAATGAGCTTCACTTAAAGCACTTTGCCACTTGACTCCAAGACAAATATCTTCCCTGCAACCAAAAACTAAAGTTACCTCTATATATGTCTGACTCATTTATTATAACTTTATTCTATTTAATAACTCTAGCCATCTAATCAATAAAGTAATAGTAGGTTCATATTATATGGCATTGTCAACTTAAAATTATTCTAGCTTGGGATAAAATATTGTGAGAAAACAGTACTTCTGCTATTTCATTTTAAATCCTAGATTATTTAATTCAAAATGGAAACAAGTTAGAGAATTAACCTTGTTCATAGTTTTAATCTTGCAATAAAGTAAAATTAGATTGTTATGTGTTGAAGAAGAATTTGAAGAAGTAAAAACACACTTAGCCAGATTTCACATAACAATAGTTTGTTTCCTCGGGCTCATCTAATCTGATCTACAGTAGTCCCTCCTCTATTACTGTGGTTAGGTTCCAGAACCTCCCATGATAGGCGAAAATCTGAGAAGTAGCAACTTTACATTTATTTTATTATTTATATATTTTTTAAGGCTTTATAAACACCCCCCACAGTCTTATAAACCTTTCCCACACTGTTATTAACATTTCCCACACTCTTATAAACACTTCCTATGCTCTTAAACAGTTTCTACACTCTTAAACCTACATAATTTTAACAACATATAAAATTCTATATGGATACTCACCAGTGAATATACTACAACTTGAATGATAGAGATGATAATGAATTAGCTTATTTTAAAATAATGCTTATTTTACCACAAAAATAATTAAAGTAATAAATATATAAAAATACCTATATACTGCAAAATCCCATGATACAGTAAAAAATCCGTGATACAAAATTAGATATATACAATTTAAAAATCCATGATACAGTGAGACCGCAAAAAGTGAAACGTGGTATGGCGAGGGACAACTGTATTTCGTATAAAAATGGTTGACCAAATAGAAAATTTAAAGGCTGCTTTTTCATGATAAGGAACTGACGATGAAAGCAGTACATAACCTTTTTTTTTTTTGGTGACAGAGGTAGAGAAAGGGACAGATAGGGACAGACAAGAAGGGAGATGAAAAGCATCAGTACTTTGTTGCAGCACCATAGTTGTTCGTTGGTTGCTTTCTCATATGTGCCTTGACCAGGGGGCTGCAGCAGAGTGAATGACCCCTTGCTCAAGCCAGTGACCATTGGGTCATGGCTATGATCCCACACTGAAGCTAGCCACCCTGCTTTCAAGCTTTTGAGCCCGTGCTCAAGCTGATGACCTCAGGGTTTTGAACCTGAGTCCTCCACAACCCAGTCCGATGCTCTATTCACTGCACCACTGCCTGGTCAGGCACAGTACATATTCTTTTAAGTTAATTTTGTGTTTGCACTCTATCTCAGTTTTTAACCTACTCAGGCTAATGCAGGTGCCTGGGATGAGTAGACAATCCATAATTTCTACCAATCAAGTAAAAGAAGGAAAGAAAACTGAGCTTCCCTCCCAGTAACAGGTAGTTTGCTGTGGTTAAGATTAGAGCAGATTTACAACAACAGATATTAGCACTATCATTTATTATAAGTAATTGATTTGGGAAATGAATAGTTGAGTGTATTATTTGAGTGTTTATTTGGCCAGTTGTTTATTAGTGCAAGAAGCCATCATTTGGATTTTTGTCTGTATGTTATGGCAAATCAATTTGTTTCTCTCTTCATTTTTAACATGTTTAACATGTGTGGTTACTTTGACTTGAAAATATATTTTATTCTTTGCAGTGTTTGAGCAATACACCTCCACTTACTGAATATTTCCTCAATGATAAGTATCAAGAAGAACTGAATTTTGACAATCCCTTAGGAATGAGAGGTGAAATAGCTAAATCCTATGCTGAATTGATCAAGCAAATGTGGTCTGGAAAATTTAGCTACGTCACACCAAGAGCTTTTAAGGTTAGTATAGTAAATACATTTTCTTTCTTTTTTTTTTTTTCCTCTCTTTTTTTGAGAGGAGGAGAGATAGTGAGACAGACTCCGGCATGCACCCCTACAGGGATCCACCTGGCAACTCCTGTCTAGGGCCGATGCTGGAATTTGAGCTATTTTTAGTGCCAGAGGCTGACACTGAGACCAACTGATCTATCCTCAGCACTGGGCTGACGCTCGAACTTTTCAAGCCACTGACTGTGGGAAGGGAAAGGGAGAGAAGGGGGAGAAAGTGATGGTTGCTTCTCTGTGTGCCCTGACCGGGGTTCAAATCTGGAACATCCATACACCCAGCCAACGCTCTATCCACTGAGCCAATTTGCCAGGGCCATAAGTACCTTTCCAGTGAGGGCTGTATCACCCCCAAGAGAACAAAAATGGATTCTTTGGTGAAAGAGTAAAAAATCAGAGTTATTACTTGGTTTGTAACCCTGCACAGGGACACAGCACATAAATAAACAGCACTATTTGTGGTATTAAATTTTCCAGCTGGGGAAGGGACAGATGATTAGTTTTAAAATGTCCTGAGGCCCTGGCTGGTTGGCTCAGCGGTAGAGCATCAGCCTGGCGTGTGGGGGACCCGGGTTCGATTCCCGGCCAGGGCACATAGGAGAAGCGCCCATTTGCTTCTTCACACCCCTCCCCTCCTTCCTTTCTGTCTCTCTCTTCCCCTCCCGCAGCCAAGGCTCCATTGGAGCAAAGATGGCCTGGGCGCTGGGGATGGCTCCTTGGCCTCTGCCCCAGGCGCTAGAGTGGCTCTGGTCATGGCAGAGTGACCCCCCGGAGGGGCAGAGCATCGCCCCCTGGTGGGCAGAGCGTCCCCCCTGGTGGGCATGCCGGGTGGATCCCAGTCGGGCGCATGCGGGAGTCTGTCTGACTGTCTCTCCCCGTTTCCAGCTTCAGAAAAATACAAAAAAAAAAATAAAAAATAAAATAATAAAATAAAATAAAATGTCCTGAAAAGGCTCTGGGATATGGGGAGAAAAGTAGTGAAATAATAAAAAATAAAGAAATGTCATATGTAATTCTTAAACCTTTAAGTGTATTCTAATTTGTAAAGTGGTTATTTATTAGAATCAAGAATATCTCAAGTAGTTTAGTTTGCAATTAAAATTTTAAAGAAAATAAGCAGTTTTCAGCCATTTTTATATAAACATCCTAAATGACATTCATATAAATAGGACAGATAGGCAACATTTTATTAATTGTATACTATTTCTTTAAAAATAAAAAATAATTAAAAACCTCCAGCGTATAACATTCTAAACTTTGGACAAAATAGTTCAGACAAACCATTTCTCAACTGTTACTCATGATTAGTTTCATGAGTTTTTTGTTAGATACTGTCTTTTAAAACTGTGTAAATAGGTTTTTGATATCTGACCTTTTACTCACATTTCTTTTCAGTCGCATCAAAAAAATACTTATTACTGCAAAGACTAGGAACATTCTATGCAATCATGAATATTCCTCTTATTTTTATGAGATTCATCCTGTTTTTACACAAAGAACCTAAATGAAATCTTTGTAAATTTTTTCTAGTGACCAGAAATAATATTGGATTTTAATAATCTTTACTGGTTTTCGATCCTTTTCACAAAACTCTATCATATTTACTCCTTGTTTTTTCCTTCAGCATTTCTATTTGCTGATCAGTTATTTTAAAATATTTTTTAGATATGTAATTACATGTATTTGTATGTGTAATTACCATATCTGCAAATGACTATAAAAGTGCCAAGAGTTTATCTGGGGTTTAAATAAATTTTAGCAAGGGAGGTGACTTCACAAATCCATGACTAATGAGAATCAACTATGTATTTTTTTCTTTATCAATCCTGTCCTTAGAACTGATTTTATAGTTTTGTTTTTCTTACAGACACAGGTAGGACGTTTTGCACCTCAGTTCTCTGGATACCAGCAACAGGACTGTCAAGAACTATTAGCTTTCCTATTAGATGGACTACATGAGGATTTGAATAGAATTAGGAAAAAACCATATATACAATTAAAAGATGCTGATGGAAGACCAGATAAGGTAAATTTAATGATATTATTGGCCACCATTGTTTTAATAATGTAGTATCTCTGTAATATGTGTCTGTTTTTCCTTGTAGGTAGTTGCTGAGGAAGCCTGGGAAAACCATTTAAAAAGAAATGATTCTATCATAGTAGATATATTTCATGGCCTTTTCAAGTCAACTCTAGTTTGTCCTGAATGTGCTAAGATTTCAGTAACATTTGATCCCTTTTGTTACTTGACACTTCCATTGCCCATGAAAAAAGAACGTACCTTGGAAGTTTATTTAGTTAGAATGGATCCACTTACCAAACCTATGCAGGTAAGTAATGATTTTTTTTATGCATTTGCTTTTTTTATTAAAAATTAGTATTGAGCTCTTATACCTCAAGCACAATCTAATAATAATTTTATTTGTGTAAGATTTAATAAACTAAATACTTTGGAACTTATTGCAGCATTTTAGAAACTTGAAAGTGTGAGGGATGTGCAGAGTCTCATTACTTGTCATGTAAAAACAAAATTCTCGAAGACTTTTTCTTACAAAGAAAAAGGAGAGGTGGTTTGATTTTACAATTTTGTAGTGAATGTTAGCTTACAAAGATTAGTGATACAGTATTATTTTTCCTGTTTTTCAACTTGGACTCTCTATCATGTTAATTATAATTTTTTCCTAGTGGCTGTGGGACCTAATACTTATAATACATTTTGATTCTTGATATAAGATAATGGTAAATTTAAATACATGTACTTTTTAGGTATCTTAAGAATTTGGAAGAAAAATGGACATATAGTTAGACTAAAAATACTTCAATAATTTTTTAATATTTTAGTAGTTTGGAGTATTATATACTGCTTATTCTATTTAAGAGCCCTGTGCTATGTCTTCATATCAGATGTCTGTCCAATTTTGTTGCCTAGTGTTATAATTGAATTATTTTACATTTTTTGGAGCAAAGCACTGTATTTTCTTCCTTCATTAATTAATTGCTTGATTTCTGGCACTTGACCCACCCTAATGAAAGTAGTTCCTTCCTCTTCTTTTTTCTGTTCCCCTAAATTCTGTTATAGCACTTTTCACATATCATTCTGAACTTTGGTTTACTGCGATCTTTTCTCCTCTAGACCATGACCCCATGAGTTCTTTGAAGATATTATAAATATCTTTGTATGAGCTTGAAATCTTTGTATTTACAATCCTCATGATTGTAGGTACTACTGCAACAGTAGTGTTCAAAATTTTTATTAGTTCAAATAGGTATTTGGGCACCTACTTGGTATACAGCTCTGTTTGGTAAACAATGCAGACATTGTTCCTAATACAGAAGATTGTGTACTTAAGGTCCTTAGCTTAGGATTCCTGCCAGTGTGTTAGAGCGTAATAGTGACCGCCATAACAAAATACCATAGGCTAAGGGGTTTAAACAATAGAAATTCATATTCTCACAGTTTTGAAGGCTAGAATACTAAGGTAAGAGTGCCAGCATAGTCAGTTTCCAGTGCAGATTCTCTTTCTGGTCTACAGACTGCCTCCTCCTCACTGTGTCTTCATATGGCAGGGGAGAGAGCACATTCACAAGCTCTGCAGTGTCTCTTCTGATAAGGGCACCGATCCCACCTGTATAATCTCATCTAAACCTCCCAAAGGCCTTATACCCAAATACCATCACATTGGTGGTTAGGGCTTCAACATGTGAATTTTGAGGGGGTACATGCAGCCCATAATAATATTCATAAAACTATATGAATGGTATATTTTGAACAAAATTTTGATATTGTCTAGTGTAAGTGTTTGGATTTATTATCAACCGGGGTACAGTATAGAAAGTCTTCATAAAAAATATGGTCCTTACATTAAAAATAAGGTTTAGTAGAGACTAGTTATATACTCAGTTTTGCAAATTTCACCCATTACTTTTGCTGCTGCTTTTTGTTTCCTTTATGAACTCAGTGCCCTCATGTAAATATTTCATTCAGTAATGCTGAGAGTATTATAGAGCAAGAGAAGCATGTTATTTGCTCTTATTCATGAGCGGGGCCATAGATACCTGCTTTTATTTTTGGCCAGAGGAATATATGGTCACATTTCTAAAATCACATCCTCACTATTTACTTGTTTATAAGATTGTTAACATCTTTTCAATGGAGAAAAACTATAGCAATGTAGTAATATGCTATGAAAACATGCAGAGTTAGGATTACAATTAGAGACAGTGAGGCTCCCTAGGGCGAAAGCCCTGAGCAGACAAGAGTTCAGAGGTCTCTCTAACCCCGTCCTGGAAACTGCGTGCTGGAAACAGCAAAACAACTGGTTAAGAGTAAAGAACAAGAAAATGTTTAGGCTCTCAGAACAGAGATTAAGAGTCGGCATGTTCCTTGTCCTTCACCCCTGAAAACTTCTGTCTGCTTTCTTGAGTTATTTGTACTTGCTAATAAATATCTGAGTAAGGCTGGAGACAGGACTTCAGTCTGCTGACCGAGACTGTTGCGTCCCCTTGGCCCCTTGGAGCATTTCATCTGGTCTGTGAGTTGTTCATTGTCACTGCAACATAGCAACACTAAACTACACCCTTACCTCTCTAGTGTGTCACTTCACAAATATATGCCAGTGAGTGTAATGGAATAAGAGAGGAGTATAAAAGGATGAGTAAAAATTTTATTGTGCTTGACCAGGCAGGGCGCGGTGGATAGAGCATCAGACTGGGATACAGGACCCAGGTTCAAAATCCCAAGGTCGCCAGCTTGAGCGCAGGCCCACCAGCTTGAGTGCAGGGTCGCTGGCTTGAGCGTGGGATCGTAGCCATGACCCCATGGTCACTGGCTTGAGCCCTAAGGTCACTGGCTTGAGCAAGGGGTCACTGCTGTAGCCCCCCCGTCAAGGCACATATGAGAACGCAATCAATGAACAACTAAGGTGCCACAATGAAGAATTGAAGCTTCTCATCTCTTTCCTTTTCTGTCACTCTGTTCCTATCTGACCCGCTTTCTGTCTCTCTGTCTCAGTCAAAAAAATTTATTGCAACTAGAAAATAGATATTCTTTCTCTACAGTATCTTTGTTAAAGGCAGTAGTCTCCCATACCATATGTATAATCTGTATGATATATATGGCATATATCATACAGATTACACATATTGCATTCAGATTAAACATTAGCCTAGAAGGTATGTTTTGAATGTTTTTCCATAATATGTGTTTTTAATTATATTTCCAGTACTGTGGATTTTATTAAGGTTACCCCTTTTCTCCCTTGGTGACCAACAATATGTTTGTGGAGGTTAAAGCCATGGTTACTACAGAGGAATTGGAATTTTTTTTTCCTACTTGGGGGCAGTAACAACACAAATGCAAAATGATGACCTCATAATTCTATGCTTTACAAGCTGGAGAGGAAAGGGAAATTAGCTAAGTTAGCCTCTTGAACTTTTTCATCACTGAAGTTGATATAGGTCATAGAAGTTTACTAGTACAGTAATTATATTGAACATGTGTTATATATTATTAGACTCTCATACTGTGCAAAGTGCTACAAGTGCAAAGATATTTCCAGTTCTTGTTCTCAGAAAGTTTATCAGTTTAAAAGTGCTATGACCAGGAGCTGTATGAGTCTACAAAAAGAGTAACCTACCCAAACTGGTTATGATTCCTGTGTTGAATCCTAAAGGAGGATCAGGTTTTAAGCATATGAAAGCTAGAAATACAATCATTATAGATCAAGAGAGGGGCATATACAAAGGGCTGAAGGAAAATGAGGACTTGCAGACTGCAAGTAGATATTATAATGAGCAGAAACCAGATCACAAAGAACCTTGATGCCATGATAGGAAGTTTGGGCTTTACCCTAAAAATTTAGGAAGCCATTAAGTAGTATTAGGTAGAGATGAAGTGACCAGATTTGTATTTGAAAAGACTCGAGCTAATGCAAAGATTAGATTGGAAAGCCTTAGATCAGATGGACTAAGATCAAGGAAGAAGTTTTTGCAATGAACAGATGACAAGGGTTTGATCTCTTTTATTGTTGATGATAATGATGATGATGATTATGATGATTTCCTTTGCTGTGAAAATACTCTTTAAAAAATTTTTATTTATTGATTTTAGAGGGAGAAGAGACAGAGAAGGGGGGGAGGCGCAGGAAGCATCAACTCTTAGCTGCTTCTTATATGTGCCTTGACCGGGCAACCCCGGATTTCTGAACTGATGACGTCAGCACTCCAGATCAAAACCCCATCCACTGCACCACCACAAGTCAGGCAAGGGCTTCAACTCTTAAGAGTAAGGTTAATGTCAGGATGGCAGTTAGATACAAGAACCAGTTGAATATAAGAGGCAAAAATGTGGAAGAGTATTTAAAGATGATGCAAAGTTTATTGGATTAAAAAACTGAGGAGACATTGGGACTATTTGTTTTAAGGAGATAGAGAAGAAGAAAGGATTAAGAAGAAACTTGTTTAGTATTGTACATGTTGACCTTACATGGCCTAAATCTGAATTTAGTATTGAACATGTTGAGATGCATGAGGAAAATGTAAGTAGAGATATCAATAGGCATTGAGTTTATGAATCTAAACTAGAGGAAAGAGGTCTGTCTGTGCTTGAGATATAAATTGGGTTGTGACTTCTATAAAGATGGTAGTGAATGTCTTAGAAGGATGAGGTTACCTAAGACTAGGGTGAACCTGTAATTTATCATCTAAACCTGAACTCTTTTCAAAATAAAAGGGCCTGGATGGCAGGCTAAACCAAAGCAAACCAGAATATATTGGCACTTTGTCTAAAGACAGCATATAGAATCAAGAAGATTACTAAGGATAAAACTCTAAAGGGCATGAGAAAAGAGCCTCAAGAAGGTGTGACCAGGACATTTGAGAAGAATAAGTAGTAGTAGTGTTGTAGGGAAAGGAAGATTTTAAAGGAGGGCATGGTCTGCAGTAATGCTAGAGAGGTCAGTAAAATATGGCCTGATAAAAACTCAGTTGTATGATAGTATTGATAACAGGTTAAAAAAGGTGAAAATGGATTGATCAGTGAACGGGAGGTGAGGATGTTACAATAGTAAATGTAGACACTACTTTTAATAAAGTTACTTATCAGATGACAAATGACAAGGGAGATAAATTAGAAGGAAAACAATTAGACTATTTTGTTCTGTTTTGAGTTTATTTTTTTTAAGTGAGAGGAGGGGAGATAATGAAACAGACTCCCACATGCGCCCTGACTGGGATCTACCCACAACCCACCCCATCGGGGGCCAATGCTCTGATCAACTGAGCTTTCCTCAGCCCCTGAGGCTGATGCTCAAACCAACAGAGCTATCCTCAGCACGTGGGGTTGACACTGAAACCAGTCGAGCCACTGGTTGCTTGAGGGGAAGACAGAGAGAAGGGGAAGAGAAGCAAATGGTTGCTTCTCATGTGTATCCTGACCCGGGATCAAACCTGGGACATCTGCACGCCAGGCCAATGCTCTAGCAACTGGACCAACCAGCCAGGTCTCTGTTTTGTTTTGTTTTTTTGTTGGAAGACTCATATATTCTAGTGTTTGTGTGTGATTCAAGATAAAATTAAATTAAAGATAATTGCTGCATTTAGGTTCCAGAGGAAGCATAAGAGCACGGGATTCAGAGCATAGATGCTAGCATTAGCATCAAATGGGAAAAATAACAGCGATTCTCTTTTCCATGTTGAATGAGCCAGAAAGGGGCCTTTTACCCTTCATGTTTGTAGGGCAGGAAGTTGGAGGTTTTCCTCTTTAGTAGCCTCTAATTTTCTTGGTGAAATAGGTATTCTCCTGATAATGCAGAAGTGCTGGAAATAAGAATCCTAAGGAATGGTGAAGACTCTAAATAGTTATTGAGAGAATAAGCAAATAAGGGATACACAGGAGAATTTTTGGCAAGTATTGAGGGATCAGTTGAGATAGAACACTGTGAATTATGTAGTGCACCAGTCTTTAAAATTGGGCAATTTTCTCCAGCATAGCTGAAAGCTCTAAAAATGCATATCAAGAATAAAAAAGAATAACAAATAAATAAAGGTTTTGCAGTGGAGTGGTTGAAATGATGAATTGTGGGGTGGAAGAAGGGCATGAAAACAGGGAGGTAGCAAACTTGGAAAAAACTAAGATTTAAAAGGACTAGAAATCTCAGTGCAAGCCAGGGATAGAAAATAATGAGTTTCCAGGAAAAGTAAGTATGGTTAGAGAGTATCCTGTTAAAAGATTTTAAGAGGCCCCGGCCAGTTGGCTCAGTGGTAGAGCGTCGGCCTGGCGTGCAGAAGTCCCGGGTTCGATTCCCGGCCAGGGCACACAGGAGAAGCGCCCATCTGCTTCTCCACCCCTCCCCCTCTCCTTCCTCTCTGTCTCTCTCTTCCCCTCCCGCAGTGAGGCTCCATTGGAGCAAAGATGGCCCGGGCGCTGGGGATGGCTCCTTGGCCTCTGCCCCAGGCACTAGAGTGGCTCTGGTCGCAACAGAGCGACGCCCCAGAGGGGCAGAGCATCGCCCCCTGGTGGGCAGAGCGTCACCCCCTGGTGGGCGTGCCGGGTGGATCCCGGTCGGGCGCATGCGGGAGTCTGTCTGACTGTCTCTCCCCGTTTCAAGCTTCAGAAAAATAAAAAAATAAAAAAAGAGAGAGAGTTTAAGAGCCTGACCAGGCGGTGGTGCAGTAGATAGAGCATCAGACTGGGATGCGGACAACCTAGGTTTGAGACCCCGAGGTTACTGGCTTGAGAGTGGGGTTGCTGGCTTGAGTGTGGGATCCATAGACATGACCCCATGGTCGCCGACTTGAGCCCAGAGGTTGCTGGCTTGAAGCTCAAGGTCTCCAGCTTGAGTCCAGGGTTGCTGGATTGAGCAAGGGGTCACTTACTCTGCTGTAGCCCTCCAGTCAAGGCATCTATGAGAAAGCAATTGTTGAACAACTAAGGTGCCACAATGGGGAATTGATGCTTCCCATCTCTCTCCCTTCCTGTCTCTCTGTCCCTATCTGTCTCTCTCTCAGACTCTCTCTGCCTCTGCCAAAAAAAAAAGAGTTTAAGATGTCAGAGGTGGAACAGATTATGACAAGGTCTAAGAAATTAACTACAGTTGAATGGAAGTCTAGGTCTTTATATTAACAGTTATTATACAATACATTTTTAAATAAAATATGTATTTCCGATGGCTTTAGGCGACCCCTGTGTTTTGGTCGTTCGACCCCCGCCAGGGTCACGACCCACAGGTTGAGAACCGCTGCTTTATATTGAGGAGCCAAAAAACAACAAGGCACAGATAAATTATTCGTATGGACATTGTCACCCTAGTTGGTGATAAGATGGGAGACAGTGTGAGCCAAATGCCAAATGAATGTAAGGAAGCAAACGAGGTTGGTCTCATCTACTGAATATTCTTAGCAATATAATAAATTTATTACAATTTTTTTTTTTTTTTTTTTTTTTTTTTGCTTTTTAGTAAAAAGTGGTTGTCCCCAAAATTGGAAACATACTTGATCTTTGTACAGCATTATCTGCTTTATCAGGAGTGCCTGCAGATAAGGTAAGTTATTTCTGGTTTTGAAGTATTATGAGTTGGAGTTTAGTTTTGCAGTATTGTAAAACCAGCTCAATAGAAATTAATTTTTTTTTTAGATGATAGTTACTGATATATACAATCATAGATTTCACAGAATATTCGCAGTGGACGAAAACCTTAGTAGTATTATGGAGCGGGATGATATATATGTGTAAGTATAACATTCATTATACAAAATATTACACGAGAAAAAATTCAAAGGAATAATGTAAAAGTTTTCAGAATTTATGGTCAGTTTTGTCTTTATAGGTTTGAAATTAATATCAATAGGACAGAAGATACAGAACATGTGATAATTCCTGTTTGCCTAAGAGAAAAATTTAGACACTCAAGTTATACCCACCATACTGGTTCTTCACTTTTTGGTCAGCCTTTTCTTATGGCTGTACCACGGAACACTACCGAAGATAAACTCTATAATCTCCTGCTTTTGAGAATGTGGTAAGCATTAGGTAATTCTATATTAGCAAAATAAAATATGAAATAGCTAATGAAAGTAAACATGCAAGGTACTATCAGAATATTATTAGGTAAGTCTATTATCTCTATTTATACAGGACAGATAACAATTTTAAAAATCAATGTATAGTCTAATCTAGCTTTTTGGTCATGTAAAACATTACTGAGGTAAATTCACAATTTTAAAAATCAATGTATAGTCTAATCTAGCTTTTTGGTCATGTAAAACATTACTGAGGTAAATTCAAACCCAGGAATCATGAATTCTTTTAGCTGTTTTACACTAAAAGTTAACAGTTGAAAGACAATAAAGATTTATAACAAAAAAAAAATTTATAACAGATATTAGATGTTTCACTTCTTTAACATAACTGCTCATTCAAGAACTCATACTAATAAGTAGTTTTATTTAAAATAATAAACTTTCATGGTTGATAGTATTGTAAGGCAACTGCTTTTTGTTTTCCTAAAATCTCAATTTGAATTTTAAGGTAATCAAGAATGTCACTTGAGTCTCTGGCGGGTTGGCTCAGTGGTAGAGCATCAGCCCAGAGTGTGGATGTCCCAGGTTCGATTCCCAGTCAGAGCACACAGGAGAAGTGCCCATCTACTTCTCCATCCACTCCCCTCGCTTCTCTCTCTCTCTCTCTCTCTCTCTCTCTCTCTCTCTCAATTGGAGCAAGTTGGCCCCCGGCACTGAGGAGGGCTCCATGGCTCGGCCTCGGCTTCAGCCTCAAGCACTAGGAAGAGCTCAGTTGTTGAGCAACAGAGCAACGCCCCAGATGGGCAGAGCATCACCCCCTAGTGAGCTTGCTGGGTGGATCCTGGTCAGGGCACATGCGATGTCTGTCTCTGCCTCCCATCCTCTCACTGACTTAATTGGTTAATAAGTATTCTTGCATACCTATTTTAATCATGTAGTCCCATAACCCATGCATAAAGATCACATCACACAACTATGAATGATATTAAGTTGAAAAATATTTACCACAAAATTTTACCATTTAAAAACAATGTTAAAACCCAGGAACAAATTAATTTTTTATAAAGACAACCAAAATAATTTATTCCATTGCACTTACAGAACTTGATCTTTCCTTGAATCTACTAAATGACCACTGTTATTTTATTTAAAAGTTTTGTTTAATTGAAAGAACAGAAAACTTTTTTAAGCTCTTAGCTTTATAGAACTGAATTTGTTTGATTTCTGATTTTATTTAAGCCGATATGTCAAAATATCTACTGAATCCGAAGACACTGAAGGATCCCTACACTGTTGTAAGGACCAAAATGTTAATGGAAATGGCCCAAATGGCATACATGAAGAAGGCTCACCAAGTAAGACTTTACTATTAAATTGTAAAAACTTTTCACTTGGATTATTGCCTCAAAAAAGTGAGAGGGTGAGAATTAAGTAACTAAAAAATATCTGCTAGCCTGGGGAAAATAAGTTTATTTAAAGATTTCTAATATCTCAAATTAGGTGAAATGGAGACAGATGAGCCAGATGATGAATCCAGCCAAGATCAAGAACTTCCCTCTGAGAATGAGAACAGTCAGTCTGAAGATTCAGTTGGAGGAGATAATGATTCTGAAAATGGATTATGTACTGAAGAAACATGCAAAGGTCAACTCACGGGACACAAAAAACGATTGTTTACATTCCAGTTTAACAACTTAGGCAATACTGATATCAACTACATCAAAGATGATACCAGGCATATAAGATTTGATGATAGGCAGCTTAGGCTAGATGGTAAGTATTTGTGAAAAATGACTTAAAAACTAAGCTTGAGCAACGCATGTTATTCTTTTAATAAAAACCACAAAATTCAACACAAATTTTAATGTTTACTTATCTATCTAAAATGCTAAATGAAAAGCCTTAATTTCTAAGTACGTATTCTAAAACATACATTAGTGTTTATTAATAGAAGTTGAACTTATGCTTGTTTTGTTTTGTTTTAACTCCTAAAATATTTTAATGGCTTAGAAACAGCAACTTAACATGAAATACACTGATTTTAACATTAAAGCATATTGGATTTTAAAGAAAATATGTTTCCTACCTTAGAAAGATCTTTTCTTGCTTTGGATTGGGATCCTGATTTGAAAAAAAGATATTTTGATGAAAATGCCGCTGAGGTAAGTCATCACTCGTTAACCCTTTTATCTTTTCCATGTCAATCGCTCAATTTTGTTATATTCTTGTTTCTAGCAAATATGTGTATTTTGCTAGTATAAAAAAATGGTTGGCTATGTTCTAGTAAAGACTTCTTGGTTTTGTACATTCTTTCTGTTTATACTTTTAGTTGTTCTTAGGTGTGTATTCTGGAGTTACTTAGAAGTGTGATATGAATCTCAGCCGAAATAAGCTTTATGTTGCTTTTGAGGAAGTTTAGTAGGAGTTTTTCATTACTATTCATAGTAAGATGATATCACTAAAATGAGTTTTGTTTCATTTGTTCTCTTAACTCAAGAAATACTTCTCTTTAGGATTTTGAAAAACATGAAAGTGTGGAATATAAACCGCCTAAAAAACCCTTTGTGAAATTAAAAGATTGCATTGAGCTTTTTACAACAAAAGAAAAGCTAGGTGCTGAAGATCCCTGGTAAGAAACAAAGTTAAATAAATTGTTTCTAAATTTTTAAGAGGGTTTATACTGAGGTATGTGCTACATAGAGTTAGAAAGGTGATAATCAAATTCTCTTTGATATTTTAAATACAACATTTCTTTATATGGTAATCTATTAAGAGGGATAAGAATGTCTTTAAAAGTATTATTATCATTTAAGCTTTAATCCCACTCCTATGTTTTTCAGAACAGCCATTTTACTTTGAATAATTCATTTTAGTTACTTATTCTTGAGAATTTTTATCTGTGCTGCTGTTTTGAGAGAAATTTTTAGGAAATTTCTAATCTTTTGTGATGATATTAATTCCATTACAGCACAGAAATTGAGATTTTTTTAAAAGATATATCAGCACAGTTTTGTGATATATCCACATCTTTTTAGCATACTGAAATGTTAGTAATCCGGCCCTTATCATTTATTTGAATACTTATTTGCATATTAGTTTATAATAGCTTAATGTATTTGGAAAATGTATGGACAATAAAATAGGAATTCCTGTCATTCTGGTGTATATTAGACAAACAATAACTCCCCACTGAAAAAAATGTTGTTTTCAAACATGTTCTATATCAGAGGTAGTCAACCTTTTTATACCTACCGCCCACTTTTGTATCTCTGTTTGTAGTAAAATTTTCTAACTGCACTCCGGTTCCACAGTAATGGTGATTTATAAAGTAAAGAAGTAGGCCTGACCTGTGGTGGCGCAGTGGATAAAGTGTCGACCTGGAAATGCTGAGGTCGCCGGTTCAAAACCCTGGGCTTGCCTGGTCAAGGCACATATGGGAGTTGATGCTTCCAGCTCCTGCCCCCTTCTCTCTCTCTGTCTCTCCCTCTCCTCTCTAAAATGAATAAATAAAAAATAAATAAAATAAAATAAAATAAAGTAAGGAAGTAACTTTATAAAATTTATAAAGCAGAGTTACAGCAAATTAAAGCATATAATAATAATTACCAAGTACTTTATGTCAGATTTTCACTAAGTTTGGCAGAATAAATCTTTATAAAACAACTTACTATAGTTAAATCTCTTTTTATTTATACTTTGGTTGTTCCACTACCACCCACCATGAAAGCTGGAACTCCCACTAGTGGGTAGTAGGGACTAGGTTGACTACCACTGTTCTATATATTGTTTTAATTGTCTCTATCGAGCTTTAAATGTTTATTTTTAGGTATTGTCCAAATTGTAAAGAGCATCAGCAAGCCACAAAGAAATTGGACTTATGGTCCCTTCCTCCAGTACTTGTGGTACATCTCAAGCGATTTTCTTACAGTCGTTACATGAGAGACAAGTTGGATACTTTAGTTGATTTTCCTATCAAGTAAGTTTTGATTATGCTTCATAAACACTGGGCAACTCTAACCTTTTTTAGACATCAGGTAACCTTGGGTCCAATTTCAGTTTTTGAGTACTTCTAACAATTCATAGGATCAGTAACAATTTTTATTCCTACTTAAAATTTTATTTCAAAGAACAAAAAGAAAATTACTTTAAAAAACTTATTTTGTATTACATTATTATAGGTTCTTTGGCTATGTTTATAAATCTAAGATATTTATGGGAGCTTAGTAATTTTGTTTTTCCTAGAATTTAATCATCAATTATTCCTAAATATGCTTTTAAAAAAAGAATAAAGTAATATATAAAAACAATATTGGAATTGCTTAGAAGGATGACACAGTAGTGTTACTGTGTCACCCACCCTTCAGTTTTCTTACTGCATTGTCCAGAATATGACATCATATTTGGAGAAAGGTATAATGTTGTCTGGAGATAGCATCTTTGTAGTCTTTCTTATTTTTAAGCTTTCATGAAACAATTGAGAATTTAGAAGGACAGAAAAAGAATATTATATTCTCATTCCCATAGTCCAGGAAGGACTTTCTTGAACAAAATTTTGCAAGAAGAACTTGATACTCTCCCATTTTCATAAAAGAACATTGACAGTATTGTTACATATTTCATGATATTTCTATACCAAATTTACTTTATAAAGTTAGTAGGTAGACAAATGCTAAAGGGACATATATATACAAAGGTAAGTAGAAGGAAATAAATGATACAATATTAAAAATATTCTGTGGATTGCTTATTCTAAATGGTGATTATAAATTTAAAATTGAAAAAATTTGCTATTACCTTTACTCCATGATGACACTGATTTTTTTTTATTATTATTATTATTTTTTTACAGAGACAGAGAGTCAGAGAGAGGGATAGACAGGGACAGACAGACAGGAATGGAGAGAGATGAGAAGGATCAATCATTAGTTTTTTGTTGCAACACCTTAGTTGTTCATTGATTGCTTTCTCATATGTGCCTTGACCGTGGGGCTACAGCAGACCAAGTAACCCCTTGCTCGAGCCAGCAACCTTGGTTGGGTCCAAGCTGGTGAGCTTTGCTCAAACCAGATGAGCCCGCGCTCAAGCTGGTGACCTCAGGGTCTCGAACCTGGGCCCTCTGCATCCCAGTCCGACGCTCTATTCATTGTGCCACCACCTGGTTAGGCAACACTGATTAATTTTTTAACACTCATTATTCATCCACCTTGAAGGGTTTTCCCTCTGCTCTCAGAGCTGAGATATTAACAGTAGTTATCTCAGTTGTTTGTACATAAAAACAATAGGAACAATAACCTGGAATCTTAGATGCACAAAATTAATTTAGAAGAATAGTCCATTGATCTAAATGAAAAAGTAATCCAGAGAAATATGTAAACAGATTAACTAGAACTATAAATATTATTTTTTTGGAAAAGTTATCTTTAAAAAAAAACAATTAACATTTTTTTAAAGATATCCATGCTTCTTTAGTGTATTTATATCATTTGGTTTACACAAGTGACATTATTACAGCCTTTATGGTGGATAGTAACTGTCAGCTATCCACCATACAACAATTTTACCTATGTTACATGTTTTATCATGAATTTTCTTCAGAAATAAGAACTCTATACTTGTTTATTTAATATGTACTATTCTTTTGCTGATCTCACTGTTGTTGAAAAGGTTTGTTAAAAAATAAAGTATTATAAACAAAATAGTTTTTTTAAAAAACTGTTTTGAAATTATAGAATCAAAAGATAATTTTCTCTTTAACAAAATCACAGTTTTCAAGAGTATAGCATTTTCACAAAGTAAGTACAAGAAGAACCAAAAGTAACGATGAGCTTGAACCTACTAGGGCAGCATTGAAAGTTTAGAATCGTGTTGCTGTTTAGTGAGGCAAGTACAAAACAGGGTAATCAGAAGTAATGTAAACTATAAGATGATCATGTTCCAGTTTCACGAATGACAGATTAGAGACAGCTGGGTGCATTTCAAAGAATGTCATTGCCCATTTGGGATATGTGTATTATCAAAACCAGGAAAATGTAGCCTGACCAGGCGGTGGCACAGTGGATAGAGCGTCGGACTGGGATGCAGAGGACCCAGGTTCGAGACCCTGAGGTTGCCAACTTGAGCGTGGGCTCATCTGGTTTGAGCAAAAGCCCACCAGCTTGAACCCAAGGTCGCTGGCTTGAGCAAGGGGTTACTCGGTCTGCTGAAGGCCCACGGTCAAGGCACATATGAGAAAGTAATCAATGAACAACTAAGGTGTTGCAACGCGCAATGAAAAACTAATGATTGATGCTTCTCATCTCTCTCCGCTCCTGTCTGTCAGTCCCTGTCTATCCCTCTCTCTGATTCACTCTCTGTCTCTGTAAAAAAAAAAAAAAAAAAGACAAATAAAACCAGGAAAATGTAGGAGAATTATTGGGGGTTAGATATATTTAAGTTATTACAAAATTTCTAAGAAAGTTTTTCTGTCCCTTTATTTTTCTTCATATAAGCTATTCCTAAAAATGACTTTAAAAATACAAAAAAATAATAAGGACACAGATGGTAAATAGTGCCAACTACTTCGTACTGAAAATTAAATGTATTCGCATAAAAATATTAATCTGAGTAACAACAATGGAGAATTTTTCAATTTCCAATTCGTAAGAAAATTTCTGTTGGCTCAGTGATAGAGCATCAGCCCAGCATGTGGATGTCCTGGGTTTGATTCCCAGTCAGGGCACATAGGAGAAGCAACCATCTGCTTCTCCACCCTTCCCCTCATTTTCTTTCTCTCCCCACCCACCCCCTTGCAGCCATGGCTCTATCAAACGACCCAGGTGCTGAGGATGGCTCAGTGGAGCCTCCACCTCAGCACTAAAAATAGCTCAGTTGCAAGCATGGCCCCAGATGGGCAGAGCATTGGCCCCAGATGGGGGTTGCCAGGTGGATCCCAGTCGGGGTGCATGTGGGAATCTATCTCCCCTCCTCTCACTTGGAAAAGAAGAAAAAAAATTTTTTGCCAAAACATTCAAATCTTAGGGTATATACATGATTTGTTTTATAAAGTTATTTGGCTTTAAGAAAATTTTTTATGTATATGTATATATGTATGTCAAACAGTGACATTTAGAGAAAACATAAAACTAACTTGATTTGTTTTTAAAACAGTGACTTGGATATGTCGGAATTCCTAATTAATCCAAATGCAGGTCCTTGCCGCTATAATTTGATTGCTGTTTCCAACCACTATGGAGGAATGGGAGGAGGGCACTGTAAGTTGACAGTTTACTTTTTTACTAAAATCATAATGTTTGATAACTTCAGACTTTTTTCTTAAGATATTTATTACTTCTTACAGGGAAAATGTAGTATTTTAATAAATATTAATTAATGCATGAATCTGCTTTTGAATATTTTTTGACATCAGGAGTAGAGAACTGAGTTATTCAGACTCCTCAGTTTAAAGAATAGGAAGATTACTTGTCTATTCAGGGCTCCTGTTTTTCTCCATTCCCCTTCCCCCTTTATTTCTAGTTTGTTTAGCATATGTGCTCTTACAAATCTTGCATCATTGTTAAATTACATGATTGATACTATGCTATAAATCTCTTTTCTCTTAACACTTAAGATGTTTCCACATAGTCTGTTGTTTCTAAACACTCAGTACTTAAATATATCATTTAACTCTGTACTTCATGCTGAACATCCAAATTGCCTTTAACTTTCTACCACCATAAGAGTGACAAACTTTGTTTATGGTCCCCTTTGTGAGTTTCTTTGAGCTACACACTCAGAAGTGAGATTGCTGGGTCATGAATATATATGTACTGCCAGATGGCTCTCTGAGATGATTATACCAGTCTATACTATTCAGCTGGTAGATTTTTCTGTTGAACCATCTTTGCATTTCTGGGAAATCCTACTTATTTTTTGTATTTTTTATATGCCCAGTTGTATCGGTTAACTAATTTTATTTAGGATTGTTAAAATTAATTCATAAGTGAAATGTCTACCCTAATAAAACAGACGGGGATACTTTATCTGTTTCCTGAAACAGCTAGCATTGTAGAGGAATTAACTATTCTTGAAAGTCTTGTAGAATTAACGTGTAAAAATTCACCTACCTAGGCTTTACAACCTTAAACTTTTCTGTTTATGTTATGCATTTTGAAGTCTATTAGGTTTTTATTTTTCATAATGTACACATTGTAACATTTTATTTTTCTAAAAATATATCTGTATTTTCAATTTATTTGAGAATAATTGTTGATACATTCTTTGCTATATTTTTTCCTTTGCCTATTTGTTTTTACATTTATGTTGTCTGTCTCTTCCCTTGATTTCTTCTCTTCCCTTTTGATGTATTTTTCTTCTTGTTAATTTCTTCTTAATTGTTCTGTTGTTCCCTTCCCAACCTTTCCGTTTGAATGCTTCTTGCTTTCCATTTTTTCCCCCTCCTATTAAAGGCTGTAATAAAAGTTCTAAATTTCCCTCTTAATACTGCTTTATCATCACTGTCCCATAAAATTTGGAGTGTAGTATTTTCAGTTATGTGCTTTTCTAAATGCATGGTTTTTATAAAGCTCTTTTTTGTTGTTCTTTATTTTGTAATGGGCATTGTCTGTATTATAACGATCTATAGGAGTTTATTAAGGCCTCCATGTGGCTTAATAAATGGTCTGTTTCTTAATGTGTGTGTGCTTGAAAAACATTTTCTATTGAAACACAGAAGTCTGTATTTCTCTAATAGTTTAAGCTTGACAAATGTATTCAAATTATTACTGTCTCTGGTCATTTTTCATGTTTGTTCTGTTTTTTTGAGAGAGAGTTGTCAGGACTTCTACTGAAGTGCTGATTTACCTGTTTCTTCTAACAGTTTTATTAGTTGTATTGCATTGTTAGTTACATTTATGTTTATAATTGGTAGCTCTTTCTTCTCTATTGTTCCTTTTACCAGGGTTTGATACTCTTCATTTCCTTTTGTTGTTCTCAGAAGTACAAGTGTTAGTCTAGCTTTCTTTTGCTATCTTGTAGTTCACAAACTATGTCTGCCTTTTTTTTAGGATTTGTCTCCTATAAACCATATTATTAGATTTTGTCTTTTTATTCAGTCTAACAATGATTCTTTTAATTTGTGAGTGTAGCAATCATGAGTTCAGCTTGACAAACTTATAGCCCAAATAGGCTCTACCCAGAAGAACCATAAATTTGTTTTGTGAGAGCTAGGATTATTTAAGCAGGTAACTGGGGAATTTTGGCAACTTTGTTTTCTCAGTTACTAGGTAGTTTATACAAAGAATGAGATTGGAAAGGGGTCTTTTTTTTTTTTTAACTTAGGTGAAGCAAATCTTTAAAATTAATCACTTTTTACCTTTTTCTTGCTCTGTACCTTTATTAAAGACTGAATGAAGGCCCTGGCTGGTTGGCTCAGCGGTAGAGCGTTGGCCCAGCATGTGGAAGTCCCGGGTTCAGTTCCAGGCCAGGCCACACAGGAGAAGCGCCCATCTGCTTCTCCACCCTTCCCCCCCTCTTCTTTCTCTTTCTCTGTCTTCTTCTCCCGCAGTCAAGGCTCCATTGGAGCAAAGTTGGCCCAGGCCCTGAGGATGGCTCCATGGCCTCTGCCTCAGGCGCTAAAAAAAATGGCTCTGGTCTCAACTGGCAATGGCCCAGATGGGCAGAGCATCATCCCCTAATGGGCATGCCAGGTGGATCCCCGTCAGGCGCATGCAGGAGTCTGTCTCTCTGCCTCCTCGCTTCTCACTTCAGAAAAATACAAAAAAAGACTGAAAAGTATTCTGGTGTAAAAACCACTACATATTAGTGGAATAGTATTATTGGAAAAGCATTTGTCATAGAAAATTTAAATTACTGTTGAAGTTTCAGACAGATCTGTATTTGAATCTAACTCTGCTGCCTAACAGCTACGCTGTTGGACAAACTAAACTTTTCTTGATGCCTCACTTGCCCCATCTTTAAACTTCAAAGAATAACGATTATAATAGTTGCTTTATGAATAATGTATGCAAATTGCATGGCACTGTGCTTGGTACATGATAAATGTTAATTACCATTTATTGTCATTAATATTGTTCTCTGAATTTAAAAATCTGTTTGTCCCTAGAATGAAAGAATAATTACAAATTCATCTTATATGAAAAGTATTTTAGGCTTATAGATTGTGGGACATTATTCTAAAAACCTTTAATCAATAGAATCAGTTGAATGTGTAATAGATAGGCCTTATATAGATGATTATCATATGATTTTAATAGGTATTCAACACATAGACAATTTTAAGGTTTTAAAGGTTCCCCCTAGGAAACCATAAATCATTTTAGTTACAGAAGCAATTATATTTTTTCATTAGATACTGCTTTTGCAAAAAATAAAGATGATGGAAAATGGTACTACTTTGATGACAGTAGTGTCTCAACTGCATCTGAAGACCAGATTGTGGTAAGTGTGTCTTTTATTTTCTGAAAATTAAGGAATCTACTGTTTTTAAAAGGGCCCAATGGACCCTGTAGTCCCATTCTAGCAGCTCTAATAGCTAAGAGAGACTCACTATAATTTAAAGATGTAAAACTGTCCCCAAAGTAAAAATTTGTTTCTAAATTTACCTACTAACAGAAGTATAAATTGCAATGTGAAAATTTTCCTGGTAGTTTTCAACATGAAAACTGGAGTTTTGTAAGGAAAATAATAAATCATTTTATAATAAAATTTCCTATAGAAAATAAGGTCATACATTTCAGGACATTGACTATATACTTAAACTGAGAATGCTAAAATAGAAAAAAAAATCCTTTAAGGGCCTTGCCACATATACGATTTTTAAAGAAAAGTCTTATCCTTTATGTAATTTGTTAAACACTTAAATTCAAAATGTCAAAATTAGATAAAATGTAGATTTTTTAAAAAAAAATTTACTCTGTATTTGTTACTTTAATATTTTCTAAACAATAGAAAAATGTGGAAGTTCTATCTGTTCATACTTGCATCAGCCACAACCAGAGCCAAAATATGCTCCTTTGTTCTGCTTCCCATTAGAGCAGATTTTTATTGATGAAAAGATCACTAGTATATTGTAAGAAGAAAGTTAAGACTTGCCTGATAAGGGTTTATTTTTTTATGAATTTCACCTTCTTATAAACATACTTATTGATTACAATCTTACAGAGAGTGAGAAATACAGTATTTATTTATGTGATATTTCCTATACAGAAGTTTTCTGTGGATATGGAAAGTACTGACTGCTTTACTTTTTTTCTAAGTTTAAATTATATATTCCTTGAGGGAATAGACTAGCATTTCTTTAAGTTTATAATACTTTAAAATATCTCAACTTAAATTGTTCAACTTTATAAATAACCTCTGAGCTCATTTATTGGCATGGGTTTAATCTGGCATTGGATGAACAGATATAACATAATTCTGAATTATTTCTCTACAAATCTTTTAGTTTTTATCTGTATGTATGTATGTATGTATGTATATATACCTGTGTACATATAAATTATGTACTATTGCTTAACTTCTTATAGCTCGAGCAAAACAGACTTGAATTAATATTTTTTAAAATGTGTATATGCTGAAATTAACTACACTTCCAGTTTATATTTAGACTTTTAACTTCAAATCATATCTCTCACTTTTCAATTCTGTTCTCCTGTTTAATCTCCCAACCAAAACATCCTGAAATTGCCTACATCATCCTTTTTTTTTTTTTTTTTTAAGCAGGAGAGGGGGAGAGTGAATGGACAGATAGGAAGGGAAAGAGATGAGAAGCATCAACTCATAGTTGTGGCACTTTAGTAGTTCATTGATTGCTTTCTCATATGTGCCTTGACCATGGAGGGCTCCAGCTGAGCCAGTGACCCCTTGCCCAAGCCAGCAACCTTGGGCTTCAAACCAGCAACCATGGAGTCATGTCTGATCCTACGCTCAAGATGGTGAGCCCATGCTCAAGCCAACAACCTTGGGGTTTCAAACCTGAGTCCTCAGCGTCCCAGGCCTACACTCTATTCACTGCACTACCACCTGGTCAGCCGACATCATCCTTCAAAGTCTCTTTGACAACACTGCCTTAATCTTGCCTTCAGATAAACAAAAAATCTTGTTTATGTACAATATATGGATTAGATGTTACCTTGCTTCTTTATGTTTCTTCATTTAGTCAATAAGTATTTGAATACCTTCTACATTTAGGACTCTATTCTAAGCAAAGTTAAAAGACCCATAATCTGATTTCAAGAGGTTTACAATATAAAACTGACAGACAAGCAAATTAACAATTATATATAAGTACTATTAAATATCTTGGCTACATAGAAAGGAGACAGCTGTCTTATCAGATATGGAGTTAAAGGAGACCAGATCATGAAGGGAAGTTTGCATAGAGAAAGTAGTGTTTAACTAGAGTCTGCAAATGCAAGAGTAAATTAGACAAAAAAAAAACAAAATATACAAAGAGAACTACTGTACCTACAAAAGTAAGGAGGCATGGCAGAACATGACATTTTAGGGGAATGTCAAATAATTTGGTATCACTGAAAGGAAAGATTCTTGTTATGGATATGGGACAGAAATTAGCTAAATTTGGAACTCAGATCAAAAAAAGATGAAATTCTTCATTATTTAGACCTTTTTTTAAAGGCTATGAGAAGCACTGTGTGATTGTTGATCAATAGAAGAACATTAAATTTGCTTCTTAACAGCCTGACCTGTGGTGGCGCAGTGGATAAAGCGTTGACCTGGAAATGCTGAGGTCGCCGGTTCAAAACCCTGGGCTTGCCTGGTTAAGGCACATATGGGAGTTGATGCTTCCAGCTCCTCCCCCCGTCTCTCTCCTCTCTCTCTCCCTCTCTCTCTCTCTCCTCTCTAAAAATGAATAAATAAAATTAAAAAAAAAAAAAATTGGCTTCTTAACATTTGTCTGAGAAC
Organism: Saccopteryx leptura; assembly: GCF_036850995.1. Taxonomy (NCBI): domain Eukaryota; kingdom Metazoa; phylum Chordata; class Mammalia; order Chiroptera; family Emballonuridae; genus Saccopteryx; species Saccopteryx leptura. The sequence continues at coordinate 172,617,747 of NC_089504.1, read as the reverse complement.
ACTATAGAAGATAGATGGGAAGGCACTGAGGAAGGCAGAAAGGCCAGCTTCTGCCTCCAGCAGTAAGAAGGCTGTTGTGTAATTTAAGCAGAGCTTCTAAATTTACTATGTTGTACACCTGAAACTAATATAATATTGTATGTCAACTGTGATTGAAAAGCAAAAAGTATATATTAAAAGTAATAATAATAAAATTAAAGTAGTGGCATTAAGGGTACAGACAAGGGGCAAATAGATTTATATACTGGACAGAATTAAAAGGACCTGATTAAGATCAGATATAAGTGAAGATACAGATGTAGAGATAGAAAGAGGAAAAAGTTAAAGATGAGTCTTCACAATTCACCAAAATAGGAACTATAGGAAGAAAATTTGCTGTTGAAGTTTGAAGTACCTGTGTGATAGCTGGGTGGAAATTTTCCTTAGGTAATTGGACTAATAGGATTAGAGGTCAGGGTTGAGAACTGGCTTAAGTTATAAATTTGAGTTGTGGGTCTTAGGTAGCAGTTGAGCTATAGGTTGAATGAGTCACCTACTGAGAAGATACAGATTGAAAAAGAGCAATGGGCTAAGGACAAAACATGATTTTTTAAAAAGGCAGGACTTAATGAGCCCACAGAAAAGTCTGAAGAAGCCCTAGAGATAGAATATCTAAGGAAAAGTGATATCACAGAAGCTAAACATGGTTAGATTCAGGAAAGAGGAGTAGTAAAACATTAAATGCTACAGAGAGATCTACTAAGAGAACTTTTAAAAAGGCATTTATTTAATTTGTTTGTAGGAGGTTTTTGATCCTAGTGAAAACTAAAATGGTTAGGGCAACAGATGGTGATACTGAATTGAGTATGCAGGAGAGTGAATGATAAATATTAGACTGCCAGCCTGGCTGAGAGGAAGACTTTCGATGCCACAATGTCCGGTAGCTAAGGACTCATGAAAGATATACACAATGATGACTGATAAAGCAGTCGCCGTAAGACAATAGGAAAAGTTAGACTCTACAGGAAACATAGAATGATGTGATTTTTATTAGAGGGAAGCTCGTCTTTTCCTAGAGACAAGAGGGGAAAAGACATAGAATTCTATTTCATGTTAGAGTAACTAGGTTAATCTGTAATATAGTTGCATTTATTTATCTGTCCAACTAAAAAGAAAATAAAAATGTTAAACTTCTAGTGACCATTCTTCCTTTATAAGTAAAAGTTAGGTTTAATCAATTTCTGTAATGTCCATGATGTATGAGTTCTTTTCATTTGATTTATGCCATCACCAAAATTGGTTACCATCTAAAAATTCATACTATATTTAATGTTAGCTCTGAGAATTATAACCTTTTGAACATCCTTTGTTTGTTTTAACAGTCCAAAGCAGCATATGTACTCTTCTACCAGAGGCAGGACACTTTCAGTGGAACTGGCTTTTTCCCTCTGGACCGAGAAACTAAAGGTGCTTCCGCTGCCACAGGCATCCCGTTAGAAAGTGACGAAGATAGCAATGATAATGACAATGACATAGAAAACGAAAACTGTATGCACACTAACTGATGAAAGTCATAGAAGCCATAAAAGAAAAACTTTCCTGCTGGTGGTATCTATTGAAGTGAAGCTATCCACCACATTAAACAAAAGTCTGAGATGGGGAGTTTCAGATAACTGAATGTAAATCCTTGATCAGATTTTAACTTGTGCAGTACTTGAAGTGAAACACAATGAAAACTTTAACAGAAATTGTCTCTTAATACATTTACAGTCTTGTATTTACAAGCTAAATATATATAGGAAATCACAAATAAATCCCTTTTAAGTTTGCTGCTGTTTTGATGAATTATGTTTTCTTTAATTTTTTGGATGTGAGTTGATGACAAATGTTAAATTTGTGGATGTTGGTCATTTATTTTGCTCTAAGAATTATTGCAAGAAAACTGGCTGAACTTAGTTTTTGGATAATCTAGTTCATGTGTATTAGGCTACCACATATACTACTATGATATTTAGCTGCAGTATCAATGTGGCATAAATACTGCAGTAGTATTCTTGGAAAACCAAATTTTTCAACTATCCCTGGTAATCACTGTTGGCCTATTAAACCAAATTATGATACAAGAAACAATCTTTAAAAAGTTATTTCCTTTTGTAGTATCATTAAAAATCATCTTGCTGCTACTGTGGAAACAGGTTCTAGATTTCATACTCCATCTAAAGTCATTTCTCAGTTAAATGTAATTTTTACAGCTATTCGGATTTATTCCTTAGGCATTCAAATTCTTTTGGACTTGCTTTAAAATACATATCTTTAATCCAGTGTTGGTCCAAAATTTAAATTTTTACTGTCTGTTTTTCTCTACCCGTTTTTTAGTAATTTGGCAACTTTTAGCTCTCCTAATTATTGTAATATAAAAACAGACTTAATAGTACTCTGTATCCATAGTAATTACATCAAGCTTTGGAGGAGAAATTTTTTCATAAACTGGCCTTTACATCATTAATGGGCAGCTGGCTTTAAAGGTAGGTCTGTTAACTTTCTTTGTGTGTTCCTGATGGAATTCACCATAGCCTTACAGCTTTTCTCAGAAGGTAACTTGCTATAAGAGAATTGGCATTTGCATGTTTCAGAGTCAGAACCTGTACAGCATATGAAGCATACAAACCTTGAATTTGATTTTAGTTCACCACATTTAAGGATCCAGGATGGCAAAAATATGTGTGAACATTTGAAACATTTTTCATTTGCTGCTTTTTCCCTTTGATCTAGTTGAAAGAATGTATTGTCAATTGGCATACAATACTGCCTTTAATAGAAAATGTAAATGCGGGGGCACATTTCACATATCGACTACCTGAGAAATTGCTTTTGTGTCCCACTGTTATTAAAGCAAAAAGTATAATGTTCTTCACTTGAACTAATCAAATACAATAGATTATAAATTGTGTATTGTAAATAAAAGTTCACTCTGTGAGTGCACATTTTGGTAAATTATTTATTTATGTTAGCATTTAAAAGTTTTAAAGAAATGCATTTGACCAGGATAAATAAATGAGGTATGTTGATCATGGCTTGCTTTATACCTTGATATTAAAGCTGGTTTTTCATCCTGGTATTTTAAAAGCTGCTTTGGGTTTTCTTTTCTTTTTTTTCCCCTTTTTTTATTTTTTAATGTAAAACTAACCTCCTGCATGACAGAGGTTAAAATTTTGTCTGCACTTGAGTTCACCTGAGTTTACATTTGAAATGTGCATGTTTATTTATACAGATTTCAATAAAGCTATTCAAGGCCTTATTTAGTCTTCTATTTCTTACTCTGAATCTTTTGATAAATATCCCCTATTTTATGGGTAGATGAATATATGACAGATTATTGAGATACCATAAAGTTAAAAATGGAAAGGAAAGCATGTCAGGACAAAATGAAACCTACTGTTTAAGGACATGTTTTAAAGTTGATTTTTTTATTTAAGCATTGATTAAAACTATTTGCCTGCTAACCGAATCTTGAAAATAAACAAATATTACTGCAGTTACAGACCTTGCAGTCTCTGCCATCTGCCAACTAATAGACTATACTTCCGTTTTTCTGAGGCTTAAAGAAAAGCCAAAATTATCTTTTTCTAGCCCTAGATTCCAGAAACCATTCCTTCTTCATTCCTGTAATTTTCTATTCCTTTGGGAACAGCTGTGAAAACATGCAGTTAGGCTAACAATCAGAGACAGCAAGGTGCCCTAGGGCGAAAGCCCTGAGCAGATGCGAGTCCAGAGGTCTCTCTGACCCTGTACTGGAAACAGTGCATGCTGGGAACAGCAAAACAGCAGGGAAAGATTCAGCAACAGAAAATGTTTAGGCTCTCAGAAACAGATTAGGAGTCAGCATGTTCCTTGTCCTTTACTTCACCCCCTGAAAACTTCTGCTGCCTGCTTCCTTGAGTTATTTGTACTGGCTAATATCTGAGTAAGGCTGGGGACAGGGCTTCAGTCTTTTGATCTGCTGACCGGGACTGTTGCCTCCCCTCAGCCCTCGGTGCATTTTGTCTGGTCTTGGGGTAGTTTTTGTCGTTGCGACATAATTCCACTTAGAGAAGTGTGTTTTTCATTGGAAATGATGTTGTTAATGCTATTGAATTTGTCAAATTCAAATGACATTATCAGCTGTGATAAATAAGCTGTAAAAATCATGCAAAGGCTAATCTATTGTCTAAAGAAGATATTCATCAGTAATACAGGGTGGTAGAAATATATTCAGTCTAGAATTCTACTTCTAGCTTGCTACTAAGTAAGCATATGACTTTGAACTTGATCTCTCTGAGTCTGTTGTTACCTGTAAAATAATGATAACAGCAGTATTTATTGAGCACACACCGCAGATCAGGTAGTAAAGTGTTGTATGTATTATTTCATTTACTGCAATAGCTATGAGGTAGGACAGACAGAGATCTTCATTTTCCACAGGGAGAAACCAAGGTACAAAGCAGTTAAATGATACTCTCAAGTTTAAATGGTTACCATATAGTAGAGCCAATAATTCATCTCAGATGTAGGTACTACCCCCCACTGTTAATAGCCTCACAGGATTGTTGAGGGCTCAAATGAGCATGTATTTTATGGGAAGGTGCTTTGTGAACTACACTGCTCACAAAAATTAGGGGATCAGGGAACATGTAGTCATTCCAGTACTTTCAGCCTTTTTTTATAGTGCATTTTCATCAATGAAATAAAAGTTGGTTTTATATCTCATTTGCATAATAGAACAACTTTCTTTGACTTGTTTACTTTTCTGATGCTCTTGTTTAATTTTAAAAAATCACATGCGTTTTTTATTGCTTCATATTCATTTTGAAATATTTTCTAATTTTTGTGAGCAGTATATATGGCATACTCTTACTGATTTCAGTCTAAGTAGAAAGTCATCTGGAAGTCTAATAACTTACCTTCCAAAAGTATCTTCAGTTCAGTTTTGAGTATTGAATAAGAAAGAAACCAGCTGGAATATTGATTAACCTTTCCCTTTTAAAATTCAATTTATGTACATTTGTTACAGTTTAAATATTATATGATACCTTTCCCCTTACCTGTTCATCTAAATTAAGTGTACCCTTCTTTACATTTCCCCAGGTGCAACCCTCATTTTCAGGACTTTTCTTCACCAATACATTAGTTTTAATTAAATTCTATGAAAAAGCTGTAGCCTGATGTTTTATTTAAATGTCTTGCTTTCTCTAAATCTGTTGTTTTACTAGTCCTATTTTTATCCTTGCTTTCTTGGCTACTGGATATGAAAACCATGTAAAATGTTGACTTGGGCATGAAGATCAGTAAGTACTAAAGCCACTGATATAGTATAAAGACAGTGCTTTTTCATCAACTAATTTCACTGAGGTGAAAACTTAAGAAGGAAGCCAGGAGACTGAAATAAGATGAAGAGTGTTTCATTCAGTCATTTACCAAAGGGAGTGAGGGAAGCATACCAGTAGGAGCTTTCCACCTAGAGAGGAGGAATGGACTAGTACTGATGCATCATGACCATTTAGTCTGTTTTTTACGGACTACATTTCATTACTGCCTACTTCCCACCCTCCCTACTGGTATGCTTCTGGTCTTTGTAGAGTACGTGAGCACATTCTCTCCAGTTTCGTTTTTAAGGTAGAAATGTGACAAACTCTTGTACATAGAGGAAGGAATAAGTTCTTTAAAATTACAGAAGAGTGAGAAGGAAAGGAAATTTTTATTTTTGGAGCCAAAGAAGAGTATTTTTTTCTCGGCAATAAAATAAACTTAAAAAATAAACCTCTTGGGCCCTGGCTGGTTGGCTCAGCGGTAGAGCGTCGGCCTGGCGTGCTGGGGACCCGGGTTCGATTCCCGGCCAGGGCACATAGGAGAAGCGCCCATTTGCTTCTCCACCCCCCCCCCTTCCTCTCTGTCTCTCTCTTCTCCCACAGCCAAGGCTCCATTGGAGCAAGGATGGCCCGGGCGCTGGGGATGGCTCCTTGGCCTCTGCCCCAGGCGCTAGAGTGGCTCTGGTTGCGGCAGAGCGACGCCCCGGAGGGGCAGAGCGTCACCCCTGGTGGGCGTGCCAGGTGGATCCTGGTCGGGTGCATGCGGGAGTCTGTCTGACTTGTCTCTCCCCGTTTCCAGCTTCAGAAAAATACAAAAAAAATAAATAAGGCTCTTGAAGAGATAATTTTGTTGGTAACTCCAAAATAATTCTTTAAAGTGCCAGAGTATAGAGAAAAAAGAATAGTTTCTTTATTCCTGCTGTCTTACTAAGCTAAAGAACTCTACTACATTATTTTGTTATATTTTTCTAATGAGAAATACATAATTTTTGTGAGCATTATTCCAGTTTGGGGGCATTTCAAATTAATCTGTGTTCTTCATGTGTTTAACTGATATTTATTATCAATTTTTTACAGCTACTGGGATGTATTCCTTAAACATCAAATTCTTTTATACTTATTTTGAAATGCATATCTTTAATCTGGTGTTGGTCCAAAATTAAAATTTTTGTTGCTTTTCTCTACCTGTTTTTTGGTAATTTGGCCATTTTTAGCTCTCCCAATTATTGTACTCTAAGGACAGACTTAATATTCTGTATCCATCATAATTACATCACGTTAGAAACTTCCAAAAACCTCAGATAACAAAACTGATTTAAAACTGGATTAGACCAATGACATCAGAGTACAGTAGGTCCTTGGGTTATGACACAGTTCCGTTACTATGACAGTGACATAATTCGGATTTTGGTGTAATTCAAAACACCCTAGCCTAGGTAATTTACCTATCCTAATACAGTGGTGAAATCATAATCAGAACATAAAAAACAACTAAGCCACAGAAAAAAGAAAAGGACATAAATATTCTGTACTGTATACTGTATTAACAAAAAATGACCAAAGATGAATGTGAAATTTTCTTACCTTTATTCCTGTGGTTGGCTTGCACACTGGAAGGGGCATTGGAAGGTGGGAGAGAGTGACCTATTGGGAGGAGGGAGCTGGAGAGGCAGGAGAACCTGCAGAAAGTGCTGGAGATACTGGGTCAGGTGAATCAGGATTGCCTAAGGAATAAGCAGGAGACACTGGAGATGATTCTACCTGCACTACAGGTGTTTCATCTCAAGAAGCAGCTGATGTAGAGGGTACAGTATCTGTTGCAGGTCTCTCTACCTTCTTAAAGAATTGTTCCAGGGTAGTCTTTTTTTTTTTTTTTTTTTTTTTTTTTTTTAATCTCTGAAGTGATAAGCGGGGAGGCAGACAGACTCCAGCATGCGCCCAACCGGGATCCACCCGGCATGCCCACTAGGGGGTGATGCTCTGCCCATCTGGGGCATTGCTCTGTTGCAACCGGAGCCATTCTAGCACCTGAGGCAGAGGCCATGGAGCCATCCTCAGTGCCCTGGGCCAACTTTGCTCCAATGGAGCCTTGGCTGCAGGAGGGGAAGAGAGAGAGAGTGCTTCTCCTATGTGCCCTGGCCAGGAATTGAACCCGGGATTTCCACACACCAGGCCAATGTTGTACCACTGAGCCAACCGACCAGGGCCCAGGATAGTTTTGAAGGTTGATGACTTCTCTTCCAAAATGTCTATAGCATTGCAAGGCATCCATAACAGCTCTATAGATCTTACTGAATCTGTCATCACTGGGGTCCTCCGCCTGAAGTTTTGCCAACCCATCCTCTACCATAGAAAAACCTCCTCCCCAACCCTTGGTAGTAAATCTCTCGGGTTCTGGGGTTTCTGTCTCTTCAATCAGCTGCTTCTACAGCTGAATGAGGTCCTCAGAAGACAGCTCCTCTGTACGTGAGGCCAGTAGTTCTGTGACAGCCATCGTGGTGGCTCTCCTCTTCTTGAAAGCACTACCATCTGAAGATTCTGACTTTTGTTTAGGAGCCATGAAAAGGGCCAAAAAGTCACCAAACAAAGCAACACAAATGGAACACATGCACTTTTTAACAGTCCAAATGGCATAGGTAACCATTCTGGGGGAAGCCAACTCCCTCACTTTTACACCACTTTACTCTGTATTCTGCCATGCACAGCCAAACTGGTTCATCCATGTAGTCTGCAAGACGATGCTAATAGCATAAGCCAAAACACACAAATCTCAATTTATTTTAAGTTTTTATGAAAGTGAGCATTATAAATGCAAAACGTATGTTGGGACTATAATAACCGAAGGACTCCCTGTAATGGCGGCGTTAGATACTCCTGATCTCTCCTTTTGAAATTTCAACAAATTGAACACCTTTTATGCAGCAAAGGAACTCCAGCTGGGCTCTCAGGCACACCTAAAAGATCCCCACACCGAATGCACTAAAGGTAGGATCAGTTGAAAAGGGGGATGGAAGATAAAACACATTTGCAGTAAGATCTGGAGAGGAGACAAACCCAGAGGCACTGGGCTTTCCTTTTTTTCTCTGCTGGACTGCAGAGACAAAGGAAACTCAGGCTGACTGGATGTTTGTCTGAGGTCTATGTGACTGGGTTTCCTGCCAAGAGGAGCAGTGAGATGGGGTAGAGGGAGAGATACTAAAAGTGGCCAGAGCGTGGGGATACAGCCAGTGTTCCTGTGATCTGCCTGCAGCCTGCACTCGGCAGGCAGAGAAAACTAAAGTGTACCCAGCCTCTAAGATTCCACCTCAATCACCTCATGGTATGGAGAATGACAGAGACAAACCCCACAGCTCGCTCTTCAGAGCCACTCCCTTCCCTGAAGGAAGAATCTGTGTCTGGTCCCAGGACCTGTTGAGACATGGGGAGGAGTACCCGGAAGCCTGAGATCACCATTGTTAGAGCCAGAAAGCTGAAACTGTAAAGCCAAAGTTATAAAGCCCTCAAAACACACCCCATCCACCAACAGGACTGTGACTCCACCTAATTATTGCAACAGCAACATCTCAGCAGAGGATAGCGCAGGAATTTCACAGAGCTAAAGCTTGTGATATGGCAACATGTACTGGAAGAAACTTATCAAAACTCACATTTTTACATTTTTTTATTTCATTTTTTTCTTTTTATATTTCTCTTTTGAAGTTTATTTCTTTGATTCTTATATTTTTGTTTGGGTGTTTTGGTTTTTTGCTTTTTTGTTTTTTACAGAGACAGAGAGTCAGAGAGGGATATACAGGGACAGACAGGAACGGAGAGATGAGAAGCATCAATCATTAGTTTCTTGTTGTGCATTGCAACACCTTAGTTGTTCATTGATTGCTTTCTCATGTGTGCCTTGACCGCGGTCCTTCAGCATACTGAGTAACCCCTTGCTTGAGCCAGCGACCTTGGGTCCAAGCTGGTGAGCTTTTGCTCAAGCCAGATGAGCCCGCGTTCAAGCTGGTGACCTCAGGGTCTCAAACCTGGGTCCTCGGCATCCTAGTCTGGCGCTCTATCCACTGCACCACCACCTTGTCAGGCGGTGCTTTGTTTTTTATTTTTTGTTTTAGATGTTTTCTGTGGTTTTCATTTTTAATTGTTATACTTTTTAAATGTTTATATTGTATTTTTATATTAATTTTTCATGTTTAATTGTTTTTTTGTTAAGATTCTTAACAATATCGCTCTCAAATGCCATCAAGGAAGAAGAAATAAAATACCATAGCTACACGAGACAGCAATGTAGTACTGAAAGAAAATGAAAAATCTCCAGGAAAAAAAATGTCAATGACATGGAAACCTTGGAGTGAGTTAATAGAGAATTCAAAATTGAAGTTCTGAAAATACTCAATGAGATGTGAGAACACACCAATAGGCAACTTAATGAGCTCAGAAAACAAATACCTCACCAAGGAGACTGAAACTTTAAAAACAGAGATGAAGAATTCAATATACGAATTGAAAACTGAGGTAGCAAGTATAGCTAATAGAACAAGCCAGAGAAAAAAAAGAATCCATGACATCAAAGACAAGCAAATATAGATGCTACAGAGAGGAGAGATTCATGAATTTAAAAAAAAAAAAGCACTACAAGAACTGTCTGACTCCCTCATTAAGAGCATATAAGAATAATTGGTATATCAGAAATATAAGAGAGGGAGAAGAGAATGGAGAGCCTATTCTACAATTTATAATTGATGAGAATTTCCCAAGCCCGTGGAAAGAATTAGAGCCTCGTATCCAAGAAGCAAACAGAACGCCAAGTTACCTCAACCCAAACAGACCTTACTCCAAGGCATATCGTAATAAAATGGTCAAAAATCAAAGACAAAGAAAGAATCCTCAAGATATCCAGGAAAAAGAAGAACATAACATAAAGGAAAGCCCATTAGGTTATTTTCAGACTTCTCAGCAGAAACTCTACAAGCCAGAACAGGGTAGACCCAAACATTCAAAGTACTAAAAGAGGAATTACCAGCCAAGAATATGGTACCCATCAAAATTATCCTTCAAATAAGAAGGATAAATTAAAACCTTTGCAAACATATAGAAGCTGAGACAATTTATCACCAGAAAACCCCCACTGAGAAATACTCAAGGGTGTTTTTGACCAGACACATAGAACAAAACAAACCAAAACTACAAGTAAAAGGTCCAATAAGGTCACTGTAGAAACAAGGATAATCTGTGAAAACAATAACATAAAAGGGGAGAGGATAAAGATCTCTAATAGCAAAGAAGGATGGTGTGCAGAAGCAATGATACGACAAAGGACTCTTGCACATATAAACATTTCTCTCTTAATAACCTAATGGTAACCACCCACGAAAAAGCCACTACTGAATTACACAGCTTAAAAAGAGAAGAAACAGCCCTGGCCAGTTGGCTCAGCAGTAGAGCATCAGCCCTGCATATGGAAGTCCCGGGTTCAATTCCCGGTCAGGGCACATAGGAGAAGTGCCCATCTCCTTCTCCACGCCCCCCTCTCCTTCCTCTCTGTCTCTCTCTTCCCCTCCCACAGCCAAGGCTCCATTGGAGCAAAGTTGGCCCGGGTGCTGAGGATGGCTCTATGGCCTCCACCTCAGTGCTAGAATGGCTCTGGCCACAACAGAGCAACACTCCAGATGGGCAGAGCATCATCCCGTGGTGGGCATGCCAGGTGGATCCCTGTTGGGTGCATGTAGGAGTCTGTCTGACTGCCTCCCTGCTTCTAACCTTGGAAAAATACCCCCAAAAAAGAAGAAGAAATAGGGGAAAGAAGTATGGAATACCACCAAACAAAAACAAATGACAGAAACACAAAGAAGAACCAAACAAGACACAGAGCTACTAGAAAACAAAACATAAAATGGCTATAGGGAATCCTTAAGTGTCAATAATTACCTTAAATGTAAATGTACTGAACTCACCATTAAAGAGGTTCAGAGTAACAGATTGGATCAAAAAGCAAAACCCAACCATATGCTGCCTTCAAAAGACACATCTAAGCTGCTAGGACAAAAGTAGACTCAAAGCGAACAGTTGGAAAACAATTCTCCAAGCAAATAATATCCAAAGAAAAGCAGGTGTAGTCATACTCATATCTGACAGTTCTGACTTTAAGACAACAAAGGTAACCAGAGACAAAGATGGGTATTTCATAATGATAAAGGGGACGTTGTATCAAGACAGCATAACATTTCTTAATATATATGTACTGAACCAGGGAGCACAAAAATATATAGGACATCTACTAATTGATCTAAAAATAGAAGCAGACAAAAACACAATCATAATTGGAGATTTCAGTACACCACTAATGGCTTTATATAAATCATCTGAACAGATTATCAATACAGAAATATAAGCCTTAAATGACACATTAGATGGAATGGACATAATAGACATTCACAGGACATTTCATCCCAGAATATCAGATTACACATTCTTCTTCAATGTGCATGGAATCTTCTCAAGGATGGACCATATGTTGGGCCACAAAACTAACACCAAAAAATTCAGGAAGATTGAAATTATACCACGCATGTTTTCTGACCATAAGTCTTTGAAATTAGGATTCAACTGCAAAAAGGAAAAAAAGAAACCCAAAAAGATGTGGAAATTAAACAATATACTTCTAAAAAATGCCAGTGTCTAAGATAAAAAACATCAAAAAATATATACAGACAAATGAAAATGTTGACAACACAATATATCAAAATTTCTGGAATTTAACAAAAGCAGTAATAAGAGCCAAATTTATATCATTGCAGGCTTATATCAAGAAACGAGAGATCCCAAGTAAACAACCTACCATTATATCTTAAGGAATTAAAAAAAGAACATAGGCAACCCAAAAGTCAGAAGAACATCAGAAATGGTAAAAATTAGAGCAGAACTAAATGAAATAGAGAACAAAAAGAAAAAAACTATAGAAAAATTAAGACAACAAAGAGCTGGTTCTTTGAAAATATCAATAAAATCAATAAACCACTGGCTAAACCCTATAAGAAAAAAAGAGAAAGGACTCATAAACAAAATCCAAAATGAAAGAGGAGAAATTACCAAAGACGTCATAGATGTACAAAGGATGATAGTAAAATATTATGAAAGATTATATGCCATAAAAGTCAGCAACCTAGAGGAAATGGATAAATTCCTAGTAGTATACATACAATCTTCCCAGACTGAATCACAAAGTGGAAAACCTGAACAGACCTAGAAGCAGGGAGGGAATAGAGACAACTATCAAAAACCTCCCAAAAAACAAAAGCCTGTAGCTGGTGGCTACACTAGTGAATTCTACCAAACATTCAAAAAAGAATTGGTACCTAGCCTCCTCCAGATCTTCCAAAAAATAGAAGAAGAAGCAATACTCCCTAACACATTTTATGAGGCCAACATAACCATGATATCAAAACCTGGCAAGGACAACACAAAAAAAGAACACTACAGACCAATATCTATAATGAATACAGATGCAAAAATTTTAAACAAAATACTAAGAAATTGAATACAACATCACATTTAAAAAAATAATACGATCAACTGGGATTCATTCCAGGAGCACAAGCATGGTTAAACATATGTATGGTAAATCAATCAATGTAATACACCACATCAACAAAACAAAAAACAAATCATATGATCCAATCAATAGATGCAAAAAAGGCATTCAATAAGATACAACATCCCTTTATGTTTAAAAAACTCAATAAAATTGGAATATAAGGAAAGTACTTCAACATAATGAAAGCCATGTATGACAAACCATCAGCTAATGTCATCTTAAATGGTGATAATATGAAGGTTTTTTCTCTAAAATCAGGAATAAGACAAGGTTGCCTACTTTCTCCACTCTTATTCAACATAGTTCTGGAAGTTTTAGCCAGAGCAATTAGGGAAGAGAAAGAAATAAAAGGCATTCATATCAGAAAGAAAGAAGTAAGGATGTCATTTTTTTTTCCTGAAGTTGGAAATGGGGAGGCTGTCAGACTCCCGCATGCGCCCGACCAGGATCCACCTGGCATGCCCACCATGGGGTGATGCTCTGCCAATCTGGGGCAACGCTCTGTTGCAACTAGGGCCATTCTAGCACTGAGGCAGAGGCCATAGAGCCATCCTCAGCGCCCAGGCCAACTTTGCTCCAATGGAGCCTTGGCTGCGGGAGGGGAAGAGAGAGACAGAGAGGAAGGAGAGGGGGAGGGGTGGAGAAGAAGATGGGCACTTCTCCTGTGTGCCCTGGCCAGGAATCGAACCTGGGACTCCTGCATGCCAGGCCGATGCTCTACCACTGAGCCAACCAGCCAGGGTGGATGTCACTTTTGACAGGTGACATGATCCTGTATATAGAAAACCCCCAAAACCCCACCAAAAAACTATTAGAAACTAATACAGTAAAGTCGGAGGATACAAAATCAATATACAACAGTCTATTGGTCTCCTATATACTAGTGATGAAACTTAAAAAAATGAACTAATAAAATACCTAAGAATAAACTTAACAAGGGATGTGAAGGACCTATATACTGAAAACTACTAAACATTATTGAAAGAAATTGAAAAAGGCACAATAAAATTGAAAAATATTTCATTACATGAATTGGAAGAATCAACATAGTTAAAATGGCCATATACCCAAAGCAATACACAAATTTAATGTAATCCCCATCAAAATCCTGTCATTTTTTAAGAAATAGAACAAAAAATCACCAGGTTTGTATAGGACCACAGGAAACCCTGAATAGTGAAAGCAATCCTGAGGAAAAAGAATGAAGCTAGAGGTATCACACTACCTGACTTTAAATTTTACTATTGAGCCACAGTGTAGTATTGGCAGAAAAACAGACATACAGACCAATGGAATGGAACAGAATTGAGAGCCCAGAAATAAAAACCCACATTTATATGGACAATTAATCTTTGACAGAGGATCCAAAACACAATGGAGAAAAGAAAGCCTCTTAAATAAATAGTACTGGGAAAATTCAAAAGTCACATGCAAAAGAATGAAATTTATCTGCAGTTTGTCCCCCTGAAAAAAATGATCAAAGACCTAAATATAAGATCTGAAACAAAATTACATAGAAGAAAACATAGGTACTAAACTCGTGGACCTTTGCTGTATAGAACAATTTGTGAATTTTACCCCAAAGGCAAGGGCAGTAAAGGCAAAAATAAATGACTAGGACTATATCAAACTCAAAAGCTTCCACACAGCAAAAGATAATGACAATAAAACAAATAGCCTACCAAATGGGACATGATATTTGAAAACAAGAGCTCTGCTAAGGGGTTAATATTCAAAATGTATTAAAAAAAAAACTCACAAAGCTCAGCAACAAACAAGCAAACAGTCCAATTAAAAAATTGGGAGAGGGGCCCTGGCCGGTTGGCTCAGTGGTAGAGCGTCGGCCTGGCGTGCAGAAGTCCAGGGTTCGATTCCCGGCTAGGGCACACAGGAGAAGCGCCCAGCTGTTTCTCCACCCCTCCCCCTCCCCTTCCTCTCTGTCTCTCTCTTCCCCTCCTGCAGCCGAGGCTCCATTGGAGCAAAGATGGCCAGGGCGCTGGGGATGGCTCCTTGGCCTCTGCCCCAGGGGCTAGAGTGGCTCTGGTCGCAACGGAGCGACGCCTCGGAGGGGCAGAGCATCGCCCCCTGGTGGGCAGAGCATCGCCCTGGTGGGCGTGCCAGGTGGATTCCGGTCGGGCGCATGCGGGATTCTGTCTGACTGTCTCTCCCCGTTTCCAGCTTCAGAAAAATACAAAAAAAAAAAAAAAAAATTGGGAGAGGACCTGAACAGACTCTTCTCGCAAGAGGACATACAAATGGCCAACGGATATATGAAAAGATGCTCATCTTCATTAGCTATTCAAGAAGTGCAAATCAAATCTACAATGAGATACCTACCACCTTACACCTGTGAGATTGGCTATCATCAACAAGACAGGTAATAACAAGTGTTGAAGAGGCTGTGGAGACAAAGAAACCCTCATTCACTGCTGGTGGGAATGCAAAATTAGCACAACCATTATGGAAGAAAGTATGGTGGTTCCTCAAAAAAAATTAAGAATATGGCCCTGGCTGGTTGGCTCAGCCTGGCGTGCAGGAGTCCCGGGTTTGATTCCCGGCCAGGGCACACAGGAGAAGCACCCATCTGCTTCTCCACCCCTTTCCCTCTCCTTCCTCTCTGTCTCTCTCTTCCCCTCCTGCAGCCGAGGCTCCATTGGAGCAAAGATGGCTCAGGAGCTGGGGATGGCTCCATGGCCTCTGCCTCAGGTGCTAGAATGGTTCTGGTTGCAACAGAGCAATACCCCAGATGGGCAGAGCATCACCTCCTGGTGGGCGTGCCGGGTGGATCCCAGTCAGGCGCATGCGAGAGTCTGTCTGACTGCCTCCCCATTTCCAGCTTCAGGAAAAAAAAAATACAAAAAAAAAAATTAAGAATAGAACTATTATATGACCCAGCAATCCCTCTACTGAATATCTACCCACAAAACCAGAAAACATTAGTACATAAAGACACATGCCCAGCCCTGGCCAGTTGGCTCAGTGGTGGCACATCTGCCCAACGTGTGGATGTCTTGGGTTCTATTCCCGGCCAGGGCACACAGGAGAAGCGTGCATCTGCTTCTCCACCCTTCCCCCTCTCCTTTCTTTCTATCTCTCTCTTCCCCTCCCACAGCCAAGGCTCTATTGGAGCAGAGTTGGCCTGGGCGCTGAGGATGGCTCCATGGCCTCCACTTCTGGCGCTTGAATGGCTCTGGTTGCAACAGAGCAACACCCCAGATGGGCAGAGCATCACCCCTTAGTGAGCATGCCATGTGGATCCTAGTCGGCGCATGCAGGAGTCTGTCTCTCTGCCTCCCTGCTTCTCAATTCAGAAAAAAAAAAAAAAGACACATGCGCCCCCATGTTCATCACAGTATTATTCACAGTGGGCAAGACATGAAAACAACCCAAGTGTCCCTCGATAGAGGATTGGATAAAGAAGATGTGGTATATACACACAATGGAATGATGACATAATGCCATTTATGATGATATGTATAGACCTTGATAACATTATATTATACTGAGTGAAATAAGTAAATCAGAAAAAATTAAGAAATATATGATTTCACACATAGTTGGGACATAAAACTGAGACCCATGATTATAGACAAAAGTGAAGTGGTTACCAGGAGATGGGGGATTTAGGGGAAGGGGTGGGGGAAGGGTATAAAATGGGACTAATATAAGGTGACAGAAAATAATTTGACTTTGGTGATTGGGTATTCAACATAATCAATAGTTCAAATCCTATAGAAGGCCCTGGCCAGTTGTCTCAGTGTTCAAGCATTGGCCCAGCATGTGGATGTCCCAGGTTCAATTCCTCATCGGGGCCCACAGAGGAAGTGACCATCTGCTTCTCTACCCCTCCCCCCTCTTGCTTCTCTCTCTCTCTCTCTCTCTCTCTCTCTCTCTCTCTCTCTCTCTCTTCCCCTCCCACAGCCGTGGCTCAATTTGTTCAAGTGTTTCAGCCACAGGTGCTAAGGATGCCTCCATGGCCTCACTTCAGGTGCTAAAATAGTTCGGTTCCTAAGCAATGACCCTTGATGGACAGGGCATCATCTCCAGATGGGGTGTGCCTGGTGGATCCCCATTGGGGCACATGCAGGAGCCTGTCTCTCTGCCTCCCTGAATCTCACTGAATTTAAAAAAAGAAGCTATAGAAATGTTTACCTGAAACCTATGTACTCTTATTGGTCGATGTCATCCTGTCATTTTCTAAATTAAAAAAAAATTTTTAAGTTTTACCAATTCAGTACACACCAAAACAATAAAGTACCAATTTAACCATAGATGTTTCTCTGAGATTGTATATCACTGATACAAAATAACCTTTCCAAACATGTGGGCCTGGGCAGTGGTAGAAAAGGGTAAAGGGGATGAATGGTGCTGGAAGAAGACTTAATCTGGGATGGTGAACACACAGTACAAAATACAATGTATTGAAGAATTGTATCCCTGAAACCTATATAATTTTATTAGCCAATGTCATCTATATTAATCCATTAAAAATAAAATCTATATTAAGAAAAAGTTTAAAAATAAAACTGGATTAGTATATTCAATTTTTTTTACTGTTTTATTTATTTATTTATTTATTTATTTATTTATTTATTTATTTATTTATTTTGCAGAGACAGAGAGAGAGTCAGAGAGAGGGACAGACAGGGACAGACAGACAGGAACAAAGAGATGAGAAGCATCAATCATTAGTTTTTCACCGTGTGTTGCAACACCTTAGTTGTTCATTGATTGCACTCCCATATGTGCCTTGACCGCGGGCCTTCAGCAGATCAAGCCAGTGACCTTGGGACCAAGCTGGTGGAATTTTGTTCAAACCAGATGAGCCCGCGCTCAAGCTGGCGACCTCGAGGTCTCGAACCCGAGTCCTCCGCATCCCAGTCCGACGTTCCATCCACTGAGCCACCGCCTGGTCAGGCAGTGTATTCAATTTTTTAAAAGCTAAATAAGTTTTCAAATATCAGAATTGGGAAGATAAAATGTACATGGTAAAAATTCAAGTATTGATCAAGACTTATTTGCACTGATGATGAGGTAAAAGAAATTTTAAATGGATAATATAAAACAGTATAAAAATTATTTTTGATATATATAGTCTCACTCCACATCATAACATGGTCTAATTATATCTCAGTTCTGCCTTTGGGAGCTTGTATTGCCAGGGTTGTGAAAGGAAAACATTCTAGTTTATTAGGGGAATCCAGAAAGTGAATGAACTGTTAAATTAAAATTAAAATTTGACAAAATATTTTGGACTAGATGCTCAAAGGACAGGGAGAAAATCAGTCAAATGGGTTTTTATGTCATTCTTTTTTCTAGAAATGTCTATTAAATGTGATTATACAAAGCAGCTAAAAATTCAACTATCTCTGAAAGTTGTTCTTTTAAATGGTAAGGTAAAAAAAAAGACTACACATTTTTATTAAGCACAAAATTAAATATTTTAAATTTAAACAGTATTGCTAAATAACAAGGTTTACTCTAGAAGATCATGTTTGAAGTTGGTGCTCATTTTGCTCAAAGTGTTCCCTCACATCAGGAAGTTTTGGCTTGTTCTGTATTGGTTAGGGAAACAATGGAATGAAAGCTACACACACGTAAAACAATAAATATGGAAGCATCCCAACAGACTTTTCCCACAAGTATTCTTACATTTTTCTCAGTAATGACAAATTACATTTCCCAAACTGTTGTTTTAAACCTTGAATATTACCTTACTTTTTAATTCTTAGTTTAAAATCTTTCAGGATTCTTAAACATTGTAAATAGAAGTCTCATTAAAAAACATCTTAAATAGAAGTCTCTCATTAAAACATTTTGTAGTCATTTTCTTTTAAATCATAAAGGAACACTGTACATGAACAGACATTATGTCTACTTATTCCTCCTCTGTGCATTGCTTCTTAGGTACGCTAGGTTTTTTCTTTTTTAATTTTTTCTTTATTAATTTTTAGAGAGGAGAGAGAGTGAGAGAGAGAGAGAGAAAGAGAGAGAGAGAAGGGGGAGGGAGGAGCAGGAAGCATCAACTCCCATATGTGTCTTGACCAGGCAAGCCCAGGGTTTTGAACCAGTGACCTCAGCGTTCCAGGTCGACACTTTATCCACTGCGCCACCACAGATGAGGCCGGTACGCTAGGTTTTAAATAATTTAGACTTCTGTATTGAGGTGTTGTGCTTTGGTCTGGCCTTACATGTGTGACATCACTCTTCCCCCTGGGCTGGCTTTCTTCTGACCTTGAGTTCTCCTTGTAAGTAGTGAAAGTATTTCATTTTCTTTATAGTGAAAATCATCTTTCTATTAAAGTGGGAAATTTTTAGATTTTCTTAGTTCATCAGAATTAATCACATCATGTCCTTTTAACTCACTTCTCACCAGAAGCTCAAGATGCTTAGGTGATCGATCATACCCTGAACGCCCTAATTCCGGTGGTACATTATAGGGGTTCTGAAAATTAAGAGAAAGCAACCTACAGATATGGATTATTTTAGAACTGCTCTCATTTAGGACAACCAAAATATTGTAAATATGGAGAAAATGACAGTTTTTTTTAATTGGGGAAGGAATTCCTATAGGACTTTAAATATGGAGTGGCTTTTATAAGACAAAAATCTTCAATTTCTAAAACTCAGTTACACTCAATTTTGAGCCTTTGCCTATTATATGAATTGAACTAATACTGCAGATTCAGTGAACATCAATAATCAGATACTTGGGTAGTATTTTTGTTGGAAAACAGTGAGATAGGGTAGGAAACTTTTATATTTAGAATCATGTCACCACAGCTAGTGGCTCTAAACAAGACATTTGCTTCTGAATTTCAGTTATCTCAACCACAATAGAATACCAGGTTTTTGCAAGGATTGAGTTAATGGATATGGATGTATAAACTTTCAGGTTTTCCAAGATAAGGCCGTATTTTCTAGTATGACAACTAGAGTGCTGTGTCATCATCCATAAAAGACTTTTCCCATGGAAGGCTCAAATTCAGTTTGTGAAATTATTAAAATATGCAAATATTGATCAACTTACGCCTATGCAACTTACGACCATTCAACTTTACGACCATAATCGCTAGCCACACTGCTCTGTGTCTAGCTATGCAAGCGTTGCCCTGCTGGGCGAACGACAGTGCGGACCAGCTTCCGGCAGCACTACCATCTCCGCGTGCACCATTTCAACTCTTATCCCAGACTCGGTACAGCAATTTGTGTTTTGTGTCTTGGATATTTTTCATCAAACCCCTCCCAAGATGTCTACCAAGAGGAAATTGTCTTTGTAAATATTAAACCAGTTGTACTGGTAATGCAGTGTTTTATTTAAACCTGACAAATGTAAAAATAAGAAACAAAATGGTGTAGAGATGATACAAGTGGCATAAAATGAACAAAGAAAATTATGATAAAATATGACTTAAAGATTTTTGTAACATCATTTCACAGTACTGTACATATAGCCTACTCAACTTATGACCAAATCATGTTACGACCAGTCTGTCGGACCCAATCGTGGTCGTAAGTCGAGCACTAGCTATATATGTATATATTTTTGGCAAAAGAATAATCATTAGTATGAATCAAATTAATGTTTGTTCATCTGTGCACGTTGTTTTCATAGCTCCTATGAAAGACTTGGAGCAAAAGTCTTGGTGTGATGGTAAGCTTTTTATTTATTTATTTATTTTTTTTTAAATTTTTTCCGAAGCTGGAAACGGGGAGGCAGTCAGACAGACTCCCGCATGCGCCCGACCAGGATCCACCCGGCATGCCCACCAGGGGACGATGCTCTGCCCATCTGGGGCATTGCTCTGTCGCGACCAGAGCCACTCTAGCGCCTGGGGCAGAGGCCAAGGAGCCATCCCCAGCGCCCGAGCCAACTTTGCTCCAATGGAGCCTTGGCTGCGGGAGGGGAAGAGAGAGACAGAGAGGAAGGAGAGGGGGAGGGGTGGAGAAGCAGATGGGCGCCTCTCCTGTGTGCCCTGGCCGGGAATTGAACCCAGGATTTCTGCACGCCAGGCCGACGCTCTACCCCTGAGCCAACCAGCCAGGGCCTAGTAAGCTTAAAAATTAAAGTTTCATCATCTAGAATTCAGTGATATACTAACAAATTCGATTTTTAAAGGTATTTATGAGCATAACGTCACAGTTTTTATATTTAGAGCCTTTTCTCTGCCTTCAGCAGACATGGATTATATTGTCTTTTCCCCTAATTTCATAAATCATTATCTAAAATCATTTGAGTTAAATAATCTAAATTCTAGAGGTGTGGCTTTTATTGTGTGTTTGGATATATTTAGGGAGAATTATAGGTATTTTAATTTAACCAGTATCAAATACTTCTGTATGTCATGGCAGACTAAGATATGGCATCTCTTTTTTGAAAAATATGCAATCAGCCTGACCAGGCAGTGGTGCAGTGGATAAAGCATTGGACTGGATATCCAGGACCCAAGTTCAAACCCCCCGAGGTCACCTGTTTGAATGCGGGCTCACCAGCTTGAGTACAGGGTCTCTGGCTTGAGTGTGGAATCATAGATATGATCCCATGGTCACTGGATTGAGCCCAAGGTCCCTGATTTGAAGCCCAAGGTTGCTGGCTTGAGCAAGGGGTCACTCGCTCTGCTGTAGCCCCCTGTCAAGGTTCATGTGAGAAAGCAATCAATGAACAACTAAGGTGCTACAACTACGAGTTGCTTCTCATCTTCATTCCTGTCTTTCCCTCTCTTTCTGTCTCTCTCTTACTAAAAAAGAACCCTAACAACAACAAAAAATTGTATTTGCTTAGCAAGCACCTGGTTTTCCTCTGAATGTACAGTTACTAGTGGAGTACTGTTAACAAGCACCCCATGCCCTGAACCATCCACTCCCAGCACTGAGAATTACCTACATTTTAGACTGTGAGGTTTAAAATATTCCTGAATCATCATAAAAAATTCAGCAGAAATTATTACTAATAAAGAAATACCCAGAGGGGAAGAGAGAGACAGAGAGGAAGGAGAGGGGGAGGGGTGGAGAAGTAGATGGGCACTTCTTCTGTATGCTCTGACTGGGGATCGAACCCAAGAATCCTGCACACCAGGCCAATGCTCTACCACTGAGCCAACCGGCCAGGGCCTAGGAATGCCCTTGTTGATCAAGCTACCCAAAAGAAAATTATTTGGAGCAACCATGACAGACCGAGCAAGTCAGTCTCATACTATTTATCACCAGAACGCTGCAGCCCGGTGTAAACAGTTTCAACTTTCTCGGGAAGCAGCACGGCAGATTGGGAAATCCTGTCCAAGGGGTCCTATACTGCCCCTTCATTTGGAGTTAACCCTCAAGGACTCCTACCAGGACAACTTTGGCAGATGGATGTTACTCATATACCTTCATTTGGCAAACAGTCGTATGTCCACATTACAGTGGATACATATTCCAGATCTATAGTAACCTCTGTCAGAACAGGAGAGGCTGCTAAGCATGTTATAGCTCATTGTCTGTATGCATTGTTCTATTATTGGATTTCCTAAACTGGCTAAACTGAAAATGCTCCTGCATATGGAGCAAAAGCATTTACTGTATTTTGTCATGCTTACAATCTTTAAAGTTAAGGTATTATTAAAGTGTACTCAGCAAACATTTTAAGGTCAATTAAAAAAAAATTTTAAAGGGGGTAGTCATATCCTGGAACTCCTACGGGTCTACCATATCATGCTTTTTACTTAAAAAAAAAAAAAATTTACATTTCTTTTGAATGCTGATGAACAGGAGACACCAAATCTTTTTCGCCTGCAAACTACTACCTTCTTTATTAGATCCAGCTAATAACACTGTTTTGTCTTTTTCCAAATAGCTCCAGATATATGGAAAAGATTTATATAGGCGGATGGGGATCCTCAAACCCCTCAGCGAGATCTTCTGAGCATGGCTTTTAAGATACCTAGAGGCAGAAAAAGCCCAATAGAGATCAGGGGAACTACCAGCTTTTAGGATACACCCTTAAAGGCTCCAACGCCCCAAAGGGGTCTCATAGGATGCCATCTGGGTCCTGCTTCAATAGTGGAAAGGAAGGTCATTGAGCTAAAGCCTGCCAGGCTTACATGCCTCTGCTGTGAGGAAACAGGGACACTGGAAGGTAGGCTTCCCCCTCGCTCCTCTAAGGGAGGGTTCAGTCTCTTCCAGCGCTGCTCCAGCCACCTATGACCTAACCTTGCCCAGAAAGCTGGGGTTTGCCACTGAAGGCTGAAGGTGCCCAGGGCCGTCGGCCCCATCTACGACACTGTGGACGAGCCTAGGGTATTTCTTCCAAGAAGCAGGTAAACTGATCTCATTTGCACAAGGGCCACTTAACTATGTCTTGCCTGAATAGTCAGGTTTTTTATTCTTCCCTCAAAGATCTCTGTTGTGGATGTTGATAGTCCTATTTTCTGCTGCTTTGCTTAATATATAGTGTTTCCTTTATCCCTCCTACTGCAATGCCCCACTCATATTTCAGGCTGGGACCTACTCCTAATTTAGAGCTCTCTTTCCCCCTTTTGCCAACTTCTATTATGAATCTACCTTTGCCACCCAGCTTAGTGTATCCCAAGGTTCTCTTTACCATGCCACAGTCACAGAGCTCCAGGGAAAAGCAACCTGGTCTCATCTCTCCAGGCAGAGGAGAACAGAAGCTCCATATCCACACATGCTGCAGATGGCTTTTCCAGTCTACCTGAATCATTAACAGCTAGAAGCAGCGGTCATTGGGACTTGGACATGAGCTGCAAAGTATAGAATGGTGACAACAATTCCAGTGCCATAAGGACTTTTCCTGGATGTGGACTTTTCCTGGACTCCTGCTCCCTGTGACAGCTTCTAACAGACTGAATTGTGGTTGGGTTGCATTTTTCAGGGATTTGGCATGGTGTTGGGGCCAACTTGGACTTGGTGAACATGTTAAGGACACTACTCTTTTATGGATTCTTGCTGTATTGGCCAAGAGTTTACTTAAAGTCTTTTAATCACTGTAAAAAAATAGAAGACTGGATAAAGAAGATGGGGCACATATACACCATGGTATACTATTCAGCTAGAAGAAATGATGACATCGGATCACTTACAGCAGAATAGTGGAATCTTGATAACAGTATGAGGAGTGAAATAAGTGAATCAGAAAAAAACAAGAACTGCAGGATTCCATACATTGGTGGGACATAAAAACGAGACTAAGAGACATGGACAGGAGTGGGGTGGTTATGGGGGGTGAGGGGAGGGAAGGAGGGAGAGAGGGAGGGGGAGAGGGAGGGGTACAAAGAAAACTGGATAGAGGGTGATGGAGGACGATCTCTCTTTGGGTGATGGGTATGCAACAGAACTAAGTGACAAGATAACCTGGAAATGTTTTCTTTGAATATATGTACCCTAATTTATTGATGTCACCCCATTAAAATAAAAATTTATTTATAAAAAAATTAAAAAATTAAAAAAAAGAAGTACACAAGTGTGGGAATGATTGTTTTCTCTATACAAATGACAGCAATTATCACTATTCAATATCATTCACACTCAAGTTCTAATAAGCTTGCTTGAGCAAGAGAGCCAAGAGCACACTGATAGTCCACCTAGATTGCCTGTTCAACTGGTGCTCAAGGGAAAAGACTGAGAATTGGATCTTATCTGACTCCTCACCCTTCCTCACACTTATCATACAATTGGACAACTCTGGGCTTTCCCAGAAACTATTCTGTCTTAGGTCTTACCTGGCAAACTCTTATACACATTCTTCAAGACCTACCCCACTATAGTGTATACACTTGCTTGATCTTACTGACATATCATTTTCCACCTTGGGATATAATCTGCACATCTACCTTCTCCCATTAAACTGAATTATCTGATGGGAGAGTCTTGTTTATAGATATTAAGGTGGTACAGTATGTATGTGCTCCTAAATGTAGGAATTATTAAATGAGCAAATTGCTCAGGTCAGAAACATCACTGTACCTAGTGAGGCAAAAGTCGGTTTATAGTTGTGAGTGCATAAAACAGTTTATTCTTATATTATTTAATTATTCTATGAACAACTGTAAACATTTTTTTGTGATAGAGACAGAGACAGGGACAGATAGAAACAGACATACAGGAAGGGAGAGAGACGAGAAGCATCAATTCTTCATTGAAGCACCTTAGTTCATTGATTGCTTTCTCATATGTGCCTTGAATGGGGGGCTACAGTAGAGCAAGTGACCCCTTGCTCAAGCCAGCAACCTTGGGTTTCAAGCCAGCAACCTTTGGGCTCAAGCCAGTGACCATGGGGTCATGTCTATGATCCCATGCTCAAGCCAGTGACCCCTCGCTCAAGCTGGTGAGCCTGCACTCAAGCTGGATGAGTCTGCGCTCAAGCTGGATGAGTCCATGCTCAAGCCAGCAACCTCAGGGTTTTAATCTGGGTCCTTTGCGTCCCAGTTTGATGCTCTACCCACCGCATCTGGTTAGGCTGTAAACTTACTTTTGCCTCAACCTTTTTTCATTATGATTTTGCTTTATCCCAGATATATTACTGAGTACATACTTAAAAGCTTTAAAAGTCAATTTGACTTATGAATGGGCATTAAACAAATACAAACAAATAGTAATATTATAAATTCACTATCATTTATAAAATTTAGAATATTCAAAATTAAATGTATAAAGTAACATTTTGTTTATATTTTCTAAAATCATTTTTATTATAAAGAATTCTCTTCCAACCCAGATTTTATCTGGTTTCCATGGCAAAGTAACCGTTCTGTGACTAGTCCAGTAGCCTCCAATATTACATACAGCTTTCTGAAATCTACTTTCCCTTAAGATTGTCTATTTTACTTGAAAACAGCCCATGGTTTTCCAGGAGAATTAAGAACTACCCAAAGTAACATCTAGATTCTTTTTGCCTCTACAGTGCCTGAAAATGTAGTACCACATCTGTCTTTCTTTGTCTTATTTAATGCTAATGAGAGATGACTTAGTAATTGCTTCCAGGTAATCTGTGAAGTGGTATGCTTTTTGGGGTTTTTTTTTTCCTTTTTTTTTTCTTCGCATTTTAATGAAGTTGGAAACGGGGAGGCAGTCAGACAGACTCCCGCATGCGCCCGACCGGGATCCACCCGCCATGCCCACCAGGGAGCGATGCTTTGTCCATCTGGGGGGTGGCTCTGTTGCAACCAGAACCATTCTAGCACCTGAGGCAGAGGCCACAGAGCCATCTTCAGCACCCGGGCCAACTTTGCTCCAATGGAGCCTTGGATGCGGGAGGGGAAGAGAGAGACAGAGAGGAAGGAGAGGGGGAGGAGTGGAGAAGCAGATGGGCACCTCTCCTGTGTGCCCTGGCCGGGAATTGAACCCGGGACTCCTGCACGCCAGGCCGATGCTCTACCACTGAGCCAACTGGCCAGGGCCAAGTGGTATGTTTTTAAACACAATTCCCATCCTACAATTTGCATAGTATGAAATCAACCTGAATGAGTTGTTACTGCTGTTGCTAAATAGAAGTCCATATATATGTCCCCAAGCACACCGAAATAATATAAATATTTACTATTTGGTTGGAATATACAAAAATAGTTGTGCAAATTTCTAATTTGGGGAGTGAAATGACCCATAGTTTTCAAACTGGAATTCTCATTTTTAAAAACTATCTTACTTTTGAAGCCAAAAGAATCTTGTTGATGGCCAAAGGCAAGACTGGTAAATTAATGTTAAAAACAAAAGGGGCCAAAGGTTGAAAATGAGGAGATAGTTAAGTTTGATTGGAAAAGAGAGATTTTTTTTTTTATTTCTTTCTTTCATGAATGGGTTAAGCTATAAAGAAATTACTTTTATAGATAGATCCTCCAAAATTCTCTTTACACAACTAAGTAGACTTGAAACATTCTGGATCTTCCCACTTTCATAAAAAGGCACTTGAAAGAAGCTATTAATGACACAAATTGTAGTTGTGCAAAAATAAAGCAGCCTAACCAGAATTACTTGCACTGTCATCCATTAACTCAGAAAGAATTCTCCATTGCCTAACTTGTCCAAAATGTGCTTTTAAAGCATATGCAAACCATCTACTGTATTTTCTAGAAATAAGTAATATAGAAGAGTTGGTGTTATTTTAATGTGTAGGAGGCTCACAGTGAGATGAGAGGAGCTAAGACCAGTTGTTTTCTTTGGTGCTAATGAAATTGTTGGAATTCTATAAACTGCTTTCATACTATAATTATTAGCAAATTCAAAATTTAGCTTCAGCATTTAGCACAATCCTACCAGCATTTTTTGCCTTCAAATGAGGCAGCCTAAAACAAAAGCAAAAGACACTACTTGCCTTAGATTATAGCCTGTTCTCCCTCTGCTGTCAATGAATCCACATACTCTTCCCAAATTCGGAGGCATTTCTATTCAAATAGTTTTTATGCTATTTGTCTCTACCCTTACACTTGGCTGGTATCTCTGTAAACTTGAATTTGACTTACTCATCCTTTTGTCACTCCTGTCTGTTTCCACAACTATATTGGATCTCCAAGGACATGGTTTATTTGTCCAGACTACTGCTTCCTCATATTCTGCAGTTTTGGCTTGGATTCTCAAAATATGATGTTGGAATTTACCCTTAAAATTTAAGGTTACTGTTTCATCATCTTTGTTTTTGTAGGGCAGCTTTTCTTGGATTCTCTTGATCCACCCTTTTCTAATGCTGCCCATAACCCATTAAGAAACAATAATAAACTACACTATCTGTAATTAGACTGTTAACTTCGTAGATCAGGGATGTTCTTCTATAGTAAATCGTATCTGACTGTATTTCCATAACTGTCCTATCGTTGTTTTGTTGCTGTTGTTGTTTATGATGATGATGTTTTATTAATGTAATTTCAAATACAGAAAAACCAAATTCTTGGAAACGGTCAGGATCAAAATTATTCCATGAAATTTTGTTTCCATAAAAAGAAAAATGGGAGACACATTCTAAGGATATACATTAAAATGCTCATTCAGTTGCCTCCATGAGGCATTGACATTGCTATATTGCCTCCATATGTTGCAAAATATAATACAACATGTATTATTCACAATTTCTAAAAATATAAAGAAACAGAAAAATGTGATCCAAAGCCAAAGGAAACAGATCCAAAGATAACACAGGTATTAAAACTGGTAAATAAGGACTTTAAAATAACTATAATGATAAAACTCTCAACAAAATATTAACAAACCAGATCCAGCAATACATGAAAAAAATCAGACATCATGATATAGTGGGATTTATTCTGGGGCGGCAAGGCTGGTATAATATTCACAAATCAATCAATGTGATTCATTATATAAACAAAAAGAAGGACCAAAAATCACATGATAATATCAATAGATGCAGAAAAAGCATTTGATAAATCCTGTACCCATTTATGATCAAAACTCTCAGCAAAGTGGGAATACAGGGAACATACCTCAACATGATAAAGGCCATCTATGACAAAACCACAGCCAACACCATATTCAATGGGCAAAAATTAAAAGCAATCTTCTTAACATCAAGAACAAGGCAGGAGTGCCCCCTTTTACCACTCTTATTCAACATAGTTCTGGAAGTCCTAACCACAGCAATCAGACAAGAAGAAGAAATAAAAGGCATCAAAATTGGAAAACAAGAAGTAAAACTATCATTATTTCCTGATGATATGATACTATACATAGAAAACCCTAAAGTCTCAGTCAAAAAACTACTGGACCTGATAAATGAATTCAGCAGGCTGGCATGATATAAAATTAATATTCAGAAATGAGAGGCATTTTTATACACCAACAATGAACAGTCTGAAAGAGAAATTAAGAAAACAATCCCCTCCGCTATTGCAACAAAAAAAAAATAAAGTACCTAGGAGTAAATTTAACCAAGAAGGTTAAAGACTTGTACTTGGAAAATTATAAAACATTGATAAAAGATATCAAGGAAGATACAAACAAGTGGAAGCATATACAGTGTTCATGGATAGGAAGAATAAACACCATTTAAATGTCTACTCAAAGCAATTTATAAATTCAATGCAATTCCTATTAAAATACCAATGACATACTTCAAAGATATAGAACAAATATTCCAAAAATTTTTATGGAACCATAAAAGAACACAAATAGCCTCAGCAATCTTGAAAAAGAAGAATAAAGTGACTGGTATCACACTTCCTGATATCAAGTTATACTACAAGGCCATTGTACTCAAAACAGCTTGGTACTGGCATAAGAAGAGGCATATAGATCAATGGAACAGAACAGAAAACCCAGAAATAAACCTACACCTTTATGGACGATTGATATTTGATAAAGGAGGTAAGAGCATACAGTGGAGTAAAGACAGTCTCTTTAACAAATGGTGTTGGGAAAATTGGAAAGCTACCCGCAAAAAAATGAAACTAGACCACCAACTTATACCATTCACAAAAATAAACTCAAAATAAATAAAAGACTTACATGTAAGTCATGAAATCATAAGCATCTTAGAAGAAAACATAGGCAGTAAGCTCTCTGACATCTCTCGCAGCAATATATTTGCTGATTTATCTCCATGGGCAAGCAAAATAAAGGACAGGATGAACAAATGGGACTATATCAAATTAAAAAGGTTTGCACAGCAAAAGACAATATGAACAAAATAATAAGACAAACCACACAATGGGAGAACATATTTGACAATACATCTGATAAGGGGTTAATAACCAAAATTTATACAGAACTTATAAAACTCAACACCAGGAAGATAAACAATCCAATCAAAATATGGGCAGAAGAAATGAATAGACACTTCTCCAAAGAGACATATGGATGGCCAATAGGCAGATGAAAAAATTTTCAACATCACAAATCATTAGAAAAAGGCAAATTAAAACCACAATGATATACCACCTCACACCAGTCAGAATGGCACTCATTAACAAAAACAACACATAATAAGTGCTAGCGAGGATGTGGAGAAAAGGGAACTCTCCTGCACTGCTGGTGGAAATGCAGACTGGTGCAGCCACTGTGGAAAACAGTATGGAGATTCCTCAAAAAATTAAAAATCAAACTGCCTTTTGACCCAGCTATACCACTTTTAGGAATATACCCTAAGAACACCATAGCACTGTTTCAAAAGAAGAAATGCACCCCCATGTTTATGGCAGCATTGTTTACAATAGCGAAGATCTGGAAACAGCCCAAGTGTCCATCAATGAATGAGTGGATAAAAAAGCTGTGGTACATATACACAATGGAGTACTATGCAGCTGTGAAAAAGAAGGAAATTTTACCTTTTGCGACAACATAAATAGACCTGGAAACTATTATGCTAAGTGAAATAAGCCAGGCAGAAAAAGAAAAATATCATATGACCTCACTTATTTGAGAAATGCAAAGAATAATGTGAACTGAGGAACAGAATGGAGACAGAGGCAGGATCAAAGGGACCAGAGGGAAAGGGGATGAGAGGATGGGATGAGAGAAGGGAAAGAGATTGGTTAAATTATATATACATAACACAGCATTATAGAGAGCAGGAAAGCAAATCCTGGGGAAAGGCATGGGGGGAGGGGAGAATGGGGGGTGGTTGAGGGGAACACAGGGTTGGGGGGATGTTCTTGGTGGGACACTTGAATCTATATAAACACAATATATTTAAAAAATATAAAGATAACTATAATGAATACATTAAAAATTGACAGGAAAAGATTGAATAAGTGAGATATTGGGAATTTCAAGAAATATGTGAAAACAATAGAAAAATATTAATGTTACCTCATTATATATTAATAATTGAAATAAAAATGTATTAGGATGAATGCAAATAAATAAAAATAAGTTAAGATTATCCAGAATAAAGCACAGAGACCTGTGAGACAAAACCTAACAAGAGAAGAATAAATGGAATAGAAAAAAATAATTGAAGAAAGGTAGCTGTTGTTTTTCAAAATTTGATCAAAAACATCAATTCATGCAGAAAGCTAGAATACCCAAGCAGGATAAATAAAATCATATACATATCCTTAATAATAAAACTGATAAAACCTCACAAATTAAAAAAAAAAGATTCTTAAAAGTAGCCATGGGGCAGGAAAAGGTCAGGGGAGCCATATTACTAGGAAATGATGTGACAGCTGATATTTCATTAGAAACAATGAAGGCCAGGAGAAAAAGGAATGACATCTTTGAGGTGCTAAACAGGATGGTAAGAAGGAAGAGACTATTCAATTTAGGATCAATACAAAGGAAAATATTCAAAATTGGAGGCAAATTAAACATTTTCAGATGAACAGAATTTGTCCACCAGTAACCCATGCTGCAGGAATGAATGCTAGGGTAATGCTGGAAGAATTTCCAGATGGAAATTCATATCTGCAGGAAAATATGAGAGCTCTGGAAATGGTAGAGTATGTAGATAAATATAACAATTATGTTTCCTATAAAAAAAGTAAAATGGTTGATCAAAGCAAAATGAATGATGTCCTGGGGAGTTTGTAACATGGGAATAAACTATATGACAACAGAATGAGGGATGTAAGTAAATTACACTTATAAAATTTTTACATTATATGTGAATTAGTATATTAATGCAAAAGATCATGATACATTCTAATGTATATATATATATGTACTTTTTAACAGAGACAGAGAGAGAGAGAGAGTCAGAGAGAGGGATAGATAGGGACAGACAGACAGGAACGGAGAGAGATGAGAAGCATCATTCATCAGTTTATCGTTGCGACACCTTAGTTCATTGATTGCTCTCTCATATGTGCCTTGACCGTGGGCCTTCAGCAAACCGAGTAACCCCTTGCTCAGGTTAGTGACCTTGGGTTCAAGCTGGTGAGCTTTGCTCAAACCAGATGAGCCCGTGCTCAAGCTGGCGACCTCGGGGTCTGGAACCTGGGTATTTTGCATCCCAATCCGATGCTCTATCCACTGTGCCACCGCCTTGTTAAGGCTAATGTATATTTATATTCTAAGGCAACCACACACAAAAAAAGCCATAAAAAAATAAAGATAAAGTGGAATAATAATGCCATTATCACCCCTCTATTCATCCAAAATGTAAAGATTGGAAAGGAGAAGAAAGAAAGAAAGAACAGAAGGAACAAATAGAAAACAAAGAAGATGATAGATTTAAACCCAACAATGTCAATAATTAATTTAAATATATCAAATTCAGTTAAATGTACCAAAGTTAAATGTACCAAGTTAAATGTACCAAATTGAGTGAAATGAACCAAACTCTCTAAATAAGGCAGTGATTGTAAGATAGGACAAAAAAGGGAAGATCCAATTGTATGCTTATTCCAAAAAACAAACTTTAATTGTAAAGACCAGACATGGTATAAGTAAAAAGTGGAAAATTATACATTATGTAAACACCTAACACAATATATTTAGTGTGGATATATTAATATAATTTACACTTAAAGAACACAACACACAACAAATGCTGGTCCATACTGAGTTTCAGAATATTGCAAAGGATTAATGTTATACAGAGTATGCTCTCTCACCACCAGAAAATTAGAAATAAATAACAAAACATCTAGAAAATTAACATGAGTTAAAGAAGAAAACTACATGAAAATGTGTGAGGTGAGGCTAGAACATCTTCAACTTCAAGGGAGATTAATGACTTCAAATGCTTATTATAGAAAAGAAGGTTTAAAATAAATTATTCACAGCCTGACCGGGCGGTGGCGCAGTGGATAGAGCGTCGGACTGGGATGCGGAAGACCCAGGTTCGAGACCCCGAGGTCGCCAGCTTGAGCACGGGCTCATCTGGATTGAGCAAAAGTTCACCTGCTTGAACACAAAGTCACTGGCTCAAGTAAGTGGTTACTCAGTCTGCTGAAGGCCCGCAGTCAAGGCACATATGAGAAAGCAATCAATGAACAACTAAGGTGTTGCAATGAAAAACTGATGATTGATGCTTCTCATCTCTCTCCGTTCCTGTCTGTCTGTTCCTGTCTATCCCTCTCTCTGACTCTCTCTCTCTGTAAAAAAAAATAAAAAAAAAATAAAATAAAGTAAATTATTTGTCTTATCATCTTTAAGAAGCTAGTGAAAAAATAAGAACAAATACAAAGGAAGCAAAACAAAATAATAGAAATTAGTGAAATAAAAAAAGAGAAAATCAACAAAGTAAAATTGGGTTTTTGAAAACCTAATAGCTCTGGCTGGTTGACTCAGTGGTAGAGTGTCGACCTGGTATGTGGAAGTCCTGGTTCCATTCCCAGTCAGAGCACACAGGAGAAGCACCCATCTGCTTCTCCTCCTCTTCCCCACCCTTCTCTTTTCTCTTTCCCTCCTGCAGCAGTGGCTTGAGTGATTCCAGCACATTGACCTCAGGAGCTGAGAATGACTCAGTGGAGCCTCTCTCTCTGGCACTAAAAATAGCTCGTTTGTGAGCATTAGCCCCAGGTGAGCAGAGCATCAGCCCAGATGGGGGTCACTGGGTGGATCCTGATTGGGGTGCATGTGGGAGTCTCTCTGTCTTCCCGAAAGAAAGAAAGAAAGAAAGAAAGAAAGAAAGAAAGAAAGAAAGAAAGAAAGAAAGAAAGAAAGAAAGTGAATGAGAGAAAGAAAGAAAGAAAATCTAATAAAAGTAGTAATTTAGCAAGACTGATTGTATTAATCTTTTGTAACAAAATACCACATATGACTTAAACAACAGAAATGTATTTTCTCTGTTGCCTCTTCCTGTGGTTGTCACTCTGTATACTCCTAGTGTCTCTGCATGTTCTAATCTTATACCAGTCATCTTGGATTAGGGTCCACTCTAATGATCTCATTTTAACTTAATTACCTCTTTATTATTTTTTCTAATTTTTCCAATGATTCAAGAAAGAGAGAAAAGAAGAGAGACTGAGAAAGAAGCATCAACTCGTTTCACTTAGTTGTGTACTCATTGATTGCTTCTCATACATGCCCTGACTGGGAGTCAAACCCACAATCTGGTGTGCTAGGTCAATAATTTACCCACTGAGCCACCTAGCCAGGGGCACTTAAATATCTCTATTAAAGCCCTTTGTACAAATACAGTTAATTTTGAGGTATTGAGGGTTAGGACTTCGATATATGAATTTTAGGGGAACACAATTCACTGACAGAATAAATTATCAATATCAGGAATGAAAATAAGAACATCACTATAAATGTTATGAGGAATAAAAGGATAATAAAAGATTATGAAGAACTTTGACAATAAATTCAATTACTTAAATGAAATGAACAACTTCCTTAAAGAGCAAAACTTAAAAATATAATTTATCACAATTGACACAGAAGAGAAATTCTAAAATAAATTGTAACTAAAAACCTTCCCAGAAAGATAAACGGTTTTATTCCATCAAGGCACTAAAGCCCACTACAGCTTCTCTTTTGTGAATTACAAATAAAATCTCTTGAGAACATTAATAATCAACTATCTAAGCATTCTGAAAAGTAAAAACAGGTGGATTGTGGAAGGAAGTCAAAGTTGGAAAAGCAATCCACAAAGGGGTGAATTTCTTGAGTGTCTTTTGTCTTACAGCTATGTACCCAAATACAGGCCTAATTGTAGAAATGTGTGATGACCTAGGTTAACCTCCAACAAAACCTTGAATCTTGTCTAAAGGAACCATGAAAAGGGAACCTTGAAAACCAGAAAGTGTAACAACAATGCTGGGAAGGAAAGATTTTGGTGAGAGGATTCAATGTAACAGGCTCAGCACTGAGTTGTTTTGGTCAGGATAAAGCTAAAATATCAAACCTTAACATTTTAGACTGTTGTGCAAGTCTCATATTAACCCCTGGCAAACACATGTACAGAACAAACCCAAAACAACATAGCAAGGACTCTATAACCAGACTAATCCTAAGCGATGAATGTGTAGGAGTGTCCAAAAAGAAAATAGCAAAGGCTTTGAAAACAGAACTGATACTGAAAGCACTGCTCATAGAAGCAAGACAGAACTTTTGGTTTGAGCCTAAACTATGTTGATCGGTTTAATAAAATTCTAACATTCTCTATAGAATTATAAGGGATCCTACAGTCTACCGTTTAGGATTTTATCCAAGCCTTGGCTGGATGGCTTGGTTGGTTGGAGCTTTGTCCTGAAGCGCAGATCAATTTGATCCCTGATCAGGGCACATACAAGAACAAATCTATATTCCTGTCTCTCTCTCTCTCTCTCTACCCCCACTATACTCTCTCTCTAAAATCAATAAATTTAATTTTTTTTTAATTTTTTAAAAGAAAAAGTAAAAATAAAAGGATTCTATCCAAAACTACTAGGTCTACAAAGAATGAGGAAGTGTGACCAATTCACACAGGAAAAGACAACCAACATGTTTCAAGACATAGAACTATGGTAACTAAGACTGTGATATTAGCAGAGGGATAAACACACAAATCAACAGAAAAGAGAGCCCTAAAACAGCATCATACAAGTATGGTTAACTGATATTTGACAGAGTTGCAAAAACAATTCAATAGAAAGAGGAGAGTTGTCTTCTTTATTTTTTTATTTATTGACTTTAGCAAGAGAGGAAAGGAGAGAGAGAGAGAGAGGGAGAGACAAGAACATTGATCTGTTCCTGTATGTGCCCTGACTGGGGATTGAACATGCAACCTCTGTGCTTTGGATAATGCTCTAACCAACCGAACTATATGGCCAGGGAGGAAAGAGAATAGTTTTAAACAATGGGGCTGCAGCAATTAGATATTCATAAGCAAAAGAATAAGGCTAGGCCTAAACTCACACCTTATACAAAAATTAACTGAAGCCTGACCAGGTGGTGGCACAGTGGATAGAGCGTTGGACTGGGATGTGGAAGGACCCAGGTTCGAGACCCCGAGGTCACCAGCTTGAGTGCGGGCTCATCTGGCTTGAGCAAAAAGTTCACCAGCTTAGACCCAGGGTCGCTGGCTCCAGCAAGGGGTTACTCAGTCTGCTGAAGGCCCGCGGTCAAGGCACATATGAGAAAGCAATCAATGAACAACTAAGAAGTCGCAATGCGCAATGAAAAACTAATGATTGATGCTTCTCATCTCTCCGTTCCTGTCTGTCTATCCCTCTCTCTGACTCTCTCTGTCTCTGTGTAAAAAAAAAAAAAAAAAAAAAAATTTAACTGAAAAGTGAGTCATTGATGTAACTGCAAAGCATTAAACTAAAACAAAAAAAAGATATAAAACATTGTGACAATACAAAATCCTGGCAAGGAAACAGAAAACTGAATCTCATACATTGCTGGTGGGAATATGGAATAGTAAAGCCACCTCGTAAGTAATTTGGCATTTTAAAAATATTTACTTTATTGATTTTTAGAAAGAGGAAGAAAGAGAGCAGGAGAGAAACAGAAACATCTGTTCCTGTACATGCCCTGACCGGGAGTCAAACCAGCAACCTCTGTGCTTCCAGATGATGCTCTAACGGCAACCAAGCTATCAGGCCAGGGCTTATTTAGCATTTTCTTTTGAAACTATACCTTTATTATACAACAAATCAGTCACTTGACATTTATTCTAGAGAATGAGAGCTTATGTCTTCATAAAAACATGAATATAATTGTTCATGGCTGTAACCCAAGATTCTATGTCAAGCAAAAATATCCATCAGAATAAATGTGAAAAAAAGACATTCTTAAATGAAAGAAAAGTATGAGAATTTATCATCAGTAAATAGGTTCTAAAAGAATACTTGCAATCTTTATACACTCAGCAAGATATAGGAGTGGAAAAGTCTATAATAGACTGCCTCTCAATCATATTTTTGCTTTCATCATTCATTCATATTTTAAAGAACAGAAAAAACACAGACTATTATATTTACTTAGCTCTGTACCATTTCTGTTGCTTTTCCTTTATTTTTCAAGTTTTAGATTTCCCTCTGGTACTTACCTTTAGCCTGAATAATTTATTTTAATTATACTTAAGTCAGGTTAAATAAATCCTCTCTCAAAATTATAACAATGCCTGATAGAAATAATAATATATAGATGTAATACATATGACAACTATAACATACAAGGAGGAAGGTAAGCAACTTACGTGTGGTAAAGCTTCTACAATTCACTTGAAGTGGTAAAATATTAACCTGGATATAATGGGGAAAGTTAGGTATGTATAATTTAGTTTATAAAGAAACCATTAAGACAAAAACAAAAGTTCAAAAGACATTGCCAAAAAGCCAGTAAGTTAAAATGTAATATAAAAGCATTCAAATAGCAAAGGAAATAAAAAAGATGGGAGAAGAGATAAAGAAAAAAAAAAGCAGAGAAGGTGCCCAGCTAGACAGTTTAGTTGGTTAGAGTTTTGTCCCGAAGCACAGAGGTTGCTGGTTTGATTCCCAGTGAGCGCACATATAGAAAGTGTTTCTTTCAATCTCTCTTCCTGTCTCTAAAATCAATAAAATAATTTTTAAAAAAAGGAGAGAAGATAAGCAATGAACAAATAAAGTGGGAGAATTCAAACCAACTATATCAACCCTGGCCAGTTGGCTCAGCAGTAGAGCATCGGCCCAACATGTGGAAGTCCTGGGTTCGATTCCCAGCCAGGGCACACAGGAGAAGCACCCATCTGCTTCTCCACCCCTCCCCCTCTCCTTCCTCTTTGTCTCTCTCTTCTCCTTCCACAGCCAAGGCTCCATTGGAGCAAAGTTGGCCCAGGTGCTGAGGACGGCTCCACGGCCTTTGCCTTAGGTGCTAGAATGGCTCCAGTTGCAAGAGAAATGCCCCAAATGGGCCGAGCGTTGCCCCCTAGTGGGCATGCTGGGTGGATCCTGGTTGTGCGCATGGGGGCGTTTGCCTCCCAGCTTCTCACTTCAGAAAAATACAAACAAATAAATAAATAAATTAACCTAACTATATCAACAATTACGTGTAAATGATCTATATATACCAATTATAAGATACAAATTGGTAGATTAGATGGTATATGAGTTTTCTAGGGCTTCTGTAAAAGAAAAAGTATCACAGGCTGAGTGACTTAACAAACGTAAATGTAGTTTCTCACAGTTCTGGAGGCTAGAGAGCTGTGGTCACTGTGTAAGCAGGGTTGCTCCTTCTGAGGGCTGTGAGGAAGAACCTGATCCATTCCTCTCTTCTGGATTCTGGTGGTTTGCTGGCAATCTTGGGTGTTTCTCATCTGCAATACCCTGATCTCTGCATTCATGCTCACATTATTCTCCCTGTGTGTATGCCTCCACTAACCCTCTTCATAAGGACACCAGCCATATTGGAGTAGGTGCTGACCCTACTCCAGCTGACCTTATCTTAACTAATTAGTACATCTGCAATGATCCTATTTCCAAATCCTATTTCCAAATAAGGTCACATTCTGAGGCACCAGTTAGGATGCCAACATGTGAATTTTGCGGAGACACAATCCAACCCAATAATGATGAACCCATAGATGATAAATTAAGTCCTAACATAAGCTTTCTATGAGAAACTTGCTTTAAATATAGAGACATAGGTAGGTAAAATGTAATGAAAAGGAAAAGATATGTGGTGTAAACAGTATTTGAAAGAAAACTGGAGTAACTATTAATATCAAAGCAGATAAATCTATAGTTATAATTAGATATCATATGCCTCTCTTGTAACTGATAGAAGTAGACAGAAAGTCAATAAGAATATGGAAGATGTGAAGAACACTATCAGTCAACTTAACTGATATTTTTAGATACTCCATCTAACAGCAGTCAAATATACATTTTTTTCAAGTGTACAGGGAGTATTCACCAAGATAATCTATATTTTGGGCCCTAAAACAACCATAAGAGGTTTTTGAAATTTAAATAATATAAACTATGTTTTCTAAACATAATATAGTTAAACTAGATATCAATAACAAAAAATATTTAAAACACTTACAAATTTTAGAAATCTTATAACATACTTCTAAGTAACCAAAGGATCCGAGAGGCAGTAGTAACAAAGGAAATTAGAAAATATTCTGAATGGAAATGAAAAAGCACAATATACCAAAATATGTGTGATTTGGCTAAAGCAGTGCTTAGGGGAGGCTTATAACATTAAATGCTTATAAAAGAAAAGCAGTATCAAGTCATCTAAGATTCTACTTCAAAACACTGTTTTCTTAAATAAAAGAGCAAAGTAAACCCAAAGGAAGCAGAAGGAAACAAATAAGAGCAGAGATTAGTAACTGAAAAACAGAAAAACAATTGAGAAAATAAAACTGAAATCTGATTCCTTGAAAAGATCAATAAAATTGATAAACCTCTAACCAAATGGAGAAAAATAAAGAGAAAATAAAAATGACCAATATCAGATTTGAAAGGAGACATCTCTACAGAATATACAGATATTATAAGAGTCAGGGAATACCACAGACAACTTTATAAATTTGACAACTTCAATGAAAAGAACAAATCCCTCAAAAAGAAAAACTGAAGGCCCTGGCCGGTTGGCTCAGTGGTAGAGCGTTGGCCTGGCGTGCAGGAGTCCCAGGTTCGATTCCCAGCCAGGGCACACAGGAGAGGCACCCATCTGCTTCTCCACCCCTCCCCCTCTCCTTCCTCTCTGTCTCTCTCTTCCCCTCCCGCAGCTAAGGCTCCATTGGAGCAAAGTTGGCCCGGGCGCTGAGGATGGCTCTGTGGCCTCTGCCTCAGGTGCTAGAATGGCTCTGGTTGCAACAGAGCAACGCCCCAGATGGGCAGAACATCACCCCCTGGTGGGCATGCCAGTTGGATCCCAGTCAGGCACATGCGGGAGTCTGTCTGCCTCCCCATTTCCAACTTCAGAAAAAATACAAAAAAAAAGAAAAAAAAAGAAAAGAAAAAGAAAAACTGGAAAGCCTCACTCAAGACAAAATAGATAACCTGAACAATGCCACAGTTACCAGAAGAATTAAATTACTAGCAAGTCTTCCAACAAAGAAAATCTCAGGTCCAAAGAGCTCCACTGGTGTGTTTTTTCAAATACTATGGAAGAAATAATACTGATTATACACTATAAATTTCTAGGAAACAACAGGAGAAAAAATTGTGACTATAGGTTAGGCAGATATCATAGTTATGACACCAAAATCATGATATAAAATTTATCAATTTAGACTTTATAAAGTTGCAAGACTTCTGTCCTGCAAAAGACACTGTTAAAGAATTATAAGACAGGCCATAAACCGGGAGAAAAATCCTTGCAACTGATACTTCTGGTAAAGGACTTGTACTCAAAATAGAAAAAGAACTCTCAATACTCAACAATAAAAAATAAATCACAATCTTTTAAAAATAAGAAAGAGATTTGAACAGGCATTTCACCAAAGAAGATATATGTATGGAATATAAACAGATGAAAAGATGCTCAACAATATAAGTCACTAGAGAGATGCAAATTAAAACCACAAAGTACCTGACCAGGCGGTGGCGCAGTGGATGGAGCATCAGACTGGGATGCGGAAGACCCAGGTTTGAGACCCCAAGGTCGACAGCTTGAGCGCAGACTCATCTGGCTTGAGCAAAAAGCTCACCAGCTTGAGCCCAAGGTTGCTGGCTCAAGCAAGGGGTTACTCAGTCTGCTGAAGGCCGAGGGTCAAGGCACATATGAGAAAGCAATCAATGAACAACTAAGGTGTCGCAATGAAAAAAACTGATGATTGATGTTTCTCATCTCTCTCCATTCCTGTCTGTCTGTACCTATCTATCCCTCTCTCTGACTCTCTGTCCCTGTAAAAAATAAAAAAAATAAAAACACAAAGTAATACTACTGTAGACCTACTGGAATGGCTAAGATAAAAAACATAATACCGCCTGACCAGGCAGTGGCGCAGTGGATAGAGCATCAGACTGGGATGCAGAGGACCCAGGTTCGAGACAACAAGTTTGCCATCTTGAGTGTGGGCTCATCAGGTTTGAGCAAGGCTCACCAGCTTGGACCCAAGGTCGCTGGCTAGAGCAATGGGTCACTATGTCTGCTGTAGCCCCCTAGTCAAGGCATATATGAGAAATCAATCAATGAACAACTAAGGAACCGCGACGAAGAATGGATGTTTCTCATCTCTTCCTTCCTGTCTGTCTGTCCCTCTCTCTGACTCTCTCTGTCTCTGCCACACAAAAAAAGAAAGGAAAAAAAAAACAAAAAAGGAGAAAAAAACAACATAATACTGACAATACCAAATTTCAGTGAGGATATAGAGAAGCTGGACTTCTCATACATTACTAATGGGAATGCAAAATGGTATAGCAATTTCAGCAGTCTGGTAGTTTTTATAAAGTTAAATATGCATTAAGCATATACCATACAATAACCCACTTCTAGGTATGTACCTGAGAGGAATAAAAACTTAATTCATAGGTTCATAGAAAGCATAGTACTGTATACCAAAAAAAATGTTAATTCTACTGTATATAAATTATACCTAAATTAAAAAAACAACTCTCCTCTCTCCCAAAACCCTAAAACTTTACTGTTTTTCTTTTTCTTCAGCTAAGACGTAACAGATAATATATTGTATACTTTACATTCAGCCACAACTGAGAAGAGAACCAGTCCAGAATGTTAAACGTTCAGGGCAAAGGACCAAGAGGGACTGTTTTGGGAAGAGCAGGTGGATCTCTCAAAGAGTGGTTGCTACAATCAACTGGCGATGTATGTTCTAGATCAGTGGTTTTTAATCTTTTAATACTTAGGAACCAGTGACCTAGCCAACCGGAAAGAGAAACATGCAACAAATAAAGTTTTATCTTACCGTGCATAACAGTGCAACATGGTACAGGTTGGTACCTGATTTCTGAACTCTATGTGTACAGTGCACTGAAAATACTATGTAAGTTCGTCCGAATGCTCTTTATTTATTGTGCATGATTTGTAAATGCTCTGCATGGTGCAAAAGTTTGCTTGAATAAGTCTACAAGTTCCAAAGGTATTTAAGACAGCCTCAATAGAATTTTCCTCAATGATACAGGTTGCTAAGTGGAAATCATCCTAAGCATAAGCAAATTCAACTAAGACCATTGGGCAGTGGTGGGATTCAGCTAGTTCATACCAGTTTGGCAGAACTGATACCTAATTTTTTGTTGAGTTTGGCGAACCAGTTGTTAAAATGGTACTTGTAATCAGGGTTCTCTCTCAGGTGGGAGCCTGGGCAGCGCCCAATGTGAAAATCACAAATTTGCACTCCTTACTTTTTTTTAATGTTCATTTGCACAACAGCATATTCTAAGTACCTGTAGTAATGTTTATTCCATCCACAGGTGGAAAAAATTGATGGGACTATACTTGAAATATTTATTCATTTCATAAAATTTATTATACCTTTGGTGAAATATTACATTTTAATCCCCTTGCATTTGTTACTTCAGTAAACAAACATATAATGTAAAGACAAAGAGTGCCAAACAACCAGGGGGTGACAACTTAATACTTCGGATTCTTTTTTGTCAGGTATATTTTTTATTAATATTTTTAAATTTTCTTATAACATAATCTAGTTTTGTATATATCTTTATCTTTTATTGTTCTTATTTAAGTATTAAATGCATGAAATAATAAACTACCTTTCAGTATATCACTCTTTATACTTAAAACGGTCTTTAGGGCAGAGAATAGGTTGTTAAATTATTTGAATCCCATCACTGCTGTTGGGTCTATCCTCTTTGTACAATACCAGGGTGGTTAACTCTTTCGCAGACCAGCACATTTCTGGCAGACCGGCACCAGTCAATGGATGAACAGTTGAAAAACACTACTCTTAACTACTCCACTTCTCCACATATGCTTTCCCCACCTATGCAATTCCCTTTGTGATCAGGTGTTAGAAGCACTGGATTTATGAATTTGCTTCTCTCCACACTGATGTTATCTTGATATAAATGTGTTTCCGCAGACAGGTGACTTACATGGCAAGATTGGTACAATACTATTGGAGCTGTTTTTCTTCTCTATCTCTGTTGTCCCCTCTTTGTGACATCCTTTAGAGAGGCACCATGCTGCTGGTTGAAAGTGTGAGCTGTGGAGCCAAACTTCCTGGGTTCAAATCTCAGCCACATCACTTAATAGCTATTTACCTTGGGAAATTTAACTTAACCTCCTCTCCTTTGAGTCTCCTCAACTGTAAAATGAATATAATAGTGTTTATTTTATAGGATTTTTATAAGGAATATAAGAATATTTGTCAAATGCTTATGTGTGCCAACTTAATTGGAGTTTTATTTCCTATGCCCAGAACAGGCTAAGTATGATATTAGTATTTATAAAATACACCTTTCTCTTAAAGAGAAGAGGGATGAGTCCTTAAAACAGTAGATCTGGAAAAACAAACAAAAAAAAAACCCCAGTAGATCTGGTTTCTCTTCCTCCTCTCTCTCAGTCTTTATCCAATATTCTCTCTGGCCACTATTCATTTACTCAACAAATACTTACTGAGCACCTTCTATGTGCCAGATACTATTTTAGGCTGGGTGATTATATTTTGAATTATAAAAGCATTGTTTCTGTCTTCTTATAATATAATTAAACAATTCAGTACTTGAGCAGGCTATTACACTATAATAAGATAGAGAGAGGGAAGGGAAGGCAGAAATGCAAGTTATTCTCTCTATGTTTTTCTTTCTGTCTCTGTCTGTCCCTCTCTTTTTGTCTCTATCTTTCTCTCTGTATGCCTTTTGGAGGAAATAAACTAAGGAACTTCCACCTGACCAGGTGGTGGTGCAGTGGATAGAGCACTGGACTGGCACACAGAGGACCCTGATTCAAAACCCCAAGGTTGCTGGCTTGAGCACGGGGTTGCTGGCTTGAGTGTGGGATCATAGACATGACCTCATCATCACTGGCTTGAGCCCAAAGGTCACTGGCTTGAAGCTCAAGGTTGCTGGCTTGAGCCCAAGGTTCCAGAAAAAATGCAAGGGGCAGGAAGACCCACTGTAAAAAGCCAGATTGAGCAAGGGCTCATTCATTCTGCTGTAGCTTTCTGGTCAAGGCACATATAAGAGAAAGCAATTAATGTACAACTAAGGTGCTGCAAAAAAGAATGGATGCTTCTCATCTCTCTCCTTTCATGTCTGTCTGTCCCTATCTGTCTCGCTTTCTCTCTCTCTCTCTCTGTCTCTATCACAAAAAAATAAAAAATAAATAAAACAGAAATAACTAAGGACCTTCCTAGTCAAAATAGGAAGAACTGGCTGCCTTTTATTGGGAAAGTTGACAGGTATCAAGAATTACTTTGTTAGTACAATTAATCTGAGATAATATGGTTGCAGTTAATTCTAGCCAGCAGAGG
Source organism: Saccopteryx leptura (assembly GCF_036850995.1). Taxonomy (NCBI): domain Eukaryota; kingdom Metazoa; phylum Chordata; class Mammalia; order Chiroptera; family Emballonuridae; genus Saccopteryx; species Saccopteryx leptura. The sequence continues at coordinate 172,573,631 of NC_089504.1, read as the reverse complement.
GAAGGATTGTCCAGCTGTGTAAATTACTACATTTCTTCTGATTTTTCCAAGACCTCCCTTAAAGAATTATTTCTGATTTGTTGTGTTAAATCTTTTAATTTTTTTTTTTTTTTGTATTTTTCTGAAGCTGGAAACGGGGAGGCAGTCAGACAGACTCCTGCATGTGCCCGACCGGCATCCACCTGGCATGCCCACCAGGGGGCGATGCTCTGTCCATCCGGGCGTTGCTCTGTTGCGACCAGAGCCACTCTAGTGCCTGAGGCAGAGGCCGTAGAGCCATCCCCAGCGCCCGGGCCATCCTTGCTCCAATGGAGCCTTGGCTGCGGGAGGGGAAGAGAGAGACAGAGAGGAAGGAGAGGGGGAGGGGTGGAGAAGCAGATGGGCGCTTCTCCTCTGTGCCCTGGCCGGGAATTGAACCCGGGACTCCTGCACACCAGGCCAAAGCTCTACCACTGAGCCAACCGGCCAGGGCCAAATCTTTTCATTTTTAAGCTGTATAATTGATGCATTGTAAAAATCAATATTTGTATTGGCATGTTAAAACAGGTAAATTAGAATGAGTTCTACTAATATAACTGTCAATTTTGTTTTCCCACAAAGATTTGGCTTCTCCTTGGAACCTCAAATAACAAAATTTCCTCCCTTGACATTCAGCATATAATCTCAACAGGGGTTTGGGATGAAAGAAAAACAATATACTCTCAGGACAGCAGACCTTGTCAGTGCCCAACTGACAAGGTCTTTTTATTTAACTTCCCTGAGTTTTTGCTTTAAAAGTCTGAAAAGACTAGAGTCAAGACCATATTCGTCTACCACAACCTTCAGGAGCTGTGGACATTATGGGGGCATGTCCAGTTGACATTGAAATTCTAAGCAAAGGGTAGGAATCAACTTGTTCTCTGGTCTCTTGGCTTTCTGCACTCACAACTGTTATAACAAAGGTCTGTGCATTCTCAGAAGTCAGACCCAACTCAATTGTTACAAAAAAATTAGGTTTCTTGTATGTTTCCAGGGTACCTTTTATTCCTTTGCTTGATCATTGAAACTTGATATTTTGCAAGGGTGAATCTCAGGGTTTCCTTTACCCCTGTCCCTACTAGGACTATCGCAGCCTCACAGCCTGCTGGAAGGTTGCATGATACAGCACTCATTCCTCTCCTTTGAGCCGGGTAGATAAGGACCTTGAAGACACAGAATTTCCCATGTGAAAACGATGCCTGGACTTGGAATTCCTTCTCATTCTGACTTTCCTCAAATGCTGGAAAGCTCTTCCTAAGACTGTGTCTTTCCATGATTTAATCCTGATACTCACATGTGCCGCTTGAGCTTCAGGAACATAAAAGCTGATAGTGTCAGCTCTGAACTTGGGCTCTGCACAGAAGCTGGAACCAACCTGGCTTTTTACAGTGGGTCTTCCTGCCCCTTGCATTTTTTCTGGAACCAAAGTCACTGAAAATAGCTTGTTGTGTTTTTCCTCATTTTCCTCTGGAAGGACCCTGACTTTTCTGTGGCAGAACTGGCAGGGTCTTACAAGTCTCAGGTTATTTACTGGCTTGGGCAGGTTGGTTCTTCTTTCTGAGTTGGGTAACCCTTCAATATTTTTGCCCCCACAACGTGCCTTCCTACTTTGGGACACCTAGTGTGCCTCTGTCATTGGGATTGCATTTTTTTCTGGTCCTTTCTTGCAACCCAAAGTTGAGAAGGCTCCCACAGGCACAGGCTGCTCTCTGCCTCCCGCCTCTCCCCGTCAATGGCAAGCCGCTGACAAGCTGCTGGGTCTCAGTTGGTGCCACTCTGGGATGACACTCAGACACCCAGAAGTCAAACTGTTTGAAACTAGGGGCAATGAAATCAAACAGGCCTTGGCTGGTTCAGCCTGGGCTGGTTCTCAGGCTGTGTCCAATGTTACCAGGAAGCTGCTCTTTAGAGCATGTCTATCCTGAATCTAAATTTTAGGCAATCAACATGCTTAGTGTTGTAGGGAATTCCTTACTTACTGAAGCCTCCTAGCCCACATAGGTAACTATCTGCCATATGATAATTTCCCAGGTCACTAGTTTCTTATAAAATCTCTTCATAGTTATTGACAAGCAAGGGGCTGTTTGGACTTGGTTATTTTCTGGGTCTGACACTGAAATTCCTAAATTTTTTGCTAACTTTATTTTTTTCCTAAAGAAAAAACTCAGATGTTTGTGGAGACATGCTGTCCTGGATGTAGGGTGGCCACAATTTTTGAGGTGAGGAGCAGTTCTTAGTTACCTGAACCTTAAATATATTCAAAACTACTTCTTTCTCCTCTTTTTTTCCTTATTTCTCTTCTGTTTCTCTTCTCCTTCTCCTCTCTCTCCTTCTTTGAGTTTTCCAACTCATCAACTCTTGGGATCCCTTATGACTGTGGCTGAGAAACATAGGGGTCTTTCCCCCAACTTTTTCGGGGTGCTGTGACCATGTTAGTAATATCTGAAGCCATCTCCATCAACTACTTCTAGACATGCAAACCAAGCTTCAGAGAGAATGCATCTCTTCTTCATGGGGCTGAAGAGAGCAGGCTTGAACCCTCAATGCCTGAGATGGTTGGGAGAGAAGAGGCCAGTCAGCAGGGTTGCATGGCACTGACCTCCATGTAACATGGAGGATGAATTCAGGTTGAGTCACAGTAAAAGTAGAGGCTGCTGATGCTGGTGTAGAGAGAATCAGCGTCAGGGAAGAAAAAGACCAGTGAATCAAAGGGATTCACGGGGTGGACCCTGACTGGTAGATGTTTATATTCTGAGAAAGGATACCGTTAGGTGAGAAGATGTAGTTTATGAAGTGAGGTCTATTAAGGGAAGGAGCCAAGACCTGAGTATGCTTTCATGGGAGAGGAGAAATGGCAGGCTGTGGAGGTAGATGAAAGTCCATTACAAATGTAGAATCTAGAACAAAAAGCACTGCTACAAGAGAGGTTGCCAGAGGTAAGGCTAAAAGCAAGGAAAATGAGGGCATGGTCAGGTCCAAAAGCAGCAAATGCTCTGGTGACAGAGAGGAGCCCAGATTTGAGAAAGAGAAAATGGAGAGATGGGGAGAGGCAGGGTCTAATGACAGAGAGGACTCTGGTGACAAAGATAAGACAACTGATGGAGGAGGTAATAATAAGTATAAAATGAACAGAGCTACATGGCAAGGGACACCTTTGAAGCAGAAGGAGATAAGGTCACCAGGAAAGTAGGAAAAATGAGGGTTTGAATGTGGGGCCAGAGGGTCTGCTAGTAGCGGTCTTAGGCTGGTCACGGACATGAAAGCTATGTAAGGTCAGAGGCTGCTGTGCAGTACAGGTAGAAAGAGAAAGGAAGAGCACAGAGCAGTGTGTGATGATGGGGCTCTGCAGGCACCTCTTGTTAGGAGGTGTCAAATAGAGCAGTGTCGGGGGCACCCACAGAGGGGTTGTTAATTGGGGCTTTAGGTAATTTCACCTTCAACATCCTTGTGTAAACATTTTTGCTGTACAAAACAGGCTGCAAGGTAATTTAGTCATAGAAGAGAAAAGAACGGGTTGACAGTTTGGCTTACATTTGACCATGCATTTTGTCAGTTCAGCTTTATTTCTCCATTGACCAAGTTCTTGCAGTACTCCTATTTTTTTTTTTTTTTTTTTTTTTTTTTTTTTTTTTTTTTCTGAAGCTAGAAACGGGGAGAGACAGTCAGACTCCCGCATGTGCCCCACCGGGATCCACCCGGCACGCCCACCAGAGGGCGATGCTCTGCCCCTCCGGGGCGTCGCTCTGTTGAGACCAGAGCCACTCTAGCGCCTGGGGCAGAGGCCAAGGAGCCATCCCCAGCGCCCGGGCCATCTTTGCTCCAATGGAGCCTCGCTGCTGGAGGGGAAGAGAGAGACAGAGAGGAAGGAGAGGGGGAGGGGTGGAGAAGCAGATGGGCGCTTCTCCTGTGTGCCCTGGCCGGGAATCGAACCCGGGACTTCTGCACGCCAGGCCGACGCTCTACCACTGAGCCAACCGGCCAGGGCTGCAGTACTCCTATATTTATGTCATATAAATCTTAACTCTGGTCGGTTTGTGCAGTGACAAGTAGACATGGCAGTCTTAAAGTAATAAATGATAACAACTACATATAAATACAGATTGCAAAGCCAGATCGCATACTATTCTAGAAAATGATCACATATAGTTTGCAAATCCTTTCAGGAGCACAGTCATCCCTTTCACCCCTCAAAACCAGAAAGTTACAAAGCTCTGGCAAGTATAAAAGAGGCAGGTACTAATTCTCAACCTTTTCCCTGAGCATTATTTATAGATTATTTAGTTGGAAACTGATACCTTTCTTAATGAGGAAAGAAAGTATAGCAAGAAAGAACAAAAGTGCAATGCCAAATGAGAAGATGGATCAACTAAAAAAAAAAAAAAAAGTATAATACTATGAATGAAAGACTGAAGAATTGTTCTTGCCAGGTATTCATGCTGGCTTTTCAAATCCTTTGTGTTCTTCCCGGCTGGGGAACTTAACATCCACAGTGTATTATTATTCAGAATAGTGAGATCCACAGTCAGCTAGGGCTGACATAAACAAAATAACACAAACTAGGTGCTTAAAGAACAGAAATTGATTTTCTTACAGTTCTGGAGGCTGGGAAGTTCAAGATCAAGATATCCACAGGTTTGGTTTCTTCTGAGGCCTCTATCCTAGGCTGTTTCCTCACTATGCCCTGAAATGGTTGTCCCTCTGTTGTATTAGTATCTTAATCTCCTCTTTTTATAAGGATGTCAGCCTTAATGGAATTAGGACACATTTGTGTGACTTTATTTTACCTTAATTACCTCTTTTTTTTTTTTTTTTTTTTACAGAGACAGAGAATCAGAGAGAGGGATAGATAGGGACAGACAGGAACAGAGAGAGATGAGAAGCATCAATCATCAGTTTTTTCATTGTGACACCTTAGTTGTTCATTGATTGCTCTCTCATATGTGCCTTGACCGTGGGCCTTCAGCAGACTGAGTAACCCCTTGCTCAAGTCAGTGACCTTGGGTCCAAGCTGGTGAGCTTTGCTCAAACCAGATGAACCCACGCTCAAGTTGGCGACCTCAGGGTCTCGAACCTGGGTCTCTGCATCCCAGTCCGATGCTCTATCCACTGCACCACTGCCTGGTCAGGCTACCTTAATTACCTCTTTAAAGGTCCTATCTCCATATCATCACATTCTGAGATACTGAGGGCTAGAACTTCAACATATCAATTTTGAGGGGACATAGTTCAGCCCAATAAAACACAGCAGCAAGTCACAACTCCTAATTTGGTTATTCAGACATTTGTCTCTTATAGCACAGTGATGGACTACTTTGATTCTATTGAATGGGGCTATTCCTGATTCTTTTCTGTTTGATCAAAGTCATCTTGGTTCTTTTTAAAAACTTAAAAATAAATTGAATTGTGGTAAAACACATAAAACATGAAATTTACCATTTAATCATTGTAAATGTATATAGGTCAGTGGTATTAAATATATTCCCATTGTTGTACAACCAATCTTCAGAACTTTTTCATCTTGAAAAACTGAAACACAATACCAATTAACAACTCTCCATACCCTCTTCCCTACCTACCTCTGGCAGCTACCACTCTACCTTATGTTTCTATGAGTTTGACTGCTCTAGATACCTCAAGTAAATGGAGTCATATGGTACTGGCTTTTTTATGATTGGCATATTTTACTTAAATATAATGTTTTCAAGGTTCATCCATTTTGTAGCATGTGTCAGAATTTCCTTCTTTTTAAGGCTAAAAATATTCCATTGTATGTATATGCCAGATTTTGTTTATCCATTTACCTGCCAGTAAACATTTGGGTTTCTTCCACCTTTTGGCTATTGTAAGTAATGTTGCTATGAATATGGATGTACAAATATCTCTTTGAAACTCTGCTTTCAGTTCTTTTGAATATATGCCCAGAAGTAAAATTGCTGAGTTATATGGTAATTCTATTTTTGGTTTTTTGAGGAACTGCTACATTTTTCCTTAGAAACATCTCAGCATTTTTTTATTATGGATTTAATCCTTGACTGTTTCTATTGAGAGAAACTCTTCCTGGCTCTTCTCTGTTTGAGTGAGAATTTTCTTGAGTGGAAGTCACCTTGGGTGTGTGTATATGTGTTTTATTTTGTGAGGATTCAGTGACTCTTTCTGTTGAGTAAAATTCTTCCTGGCTCTTTCCTGTTGAGTGGCAATCCTCCTAGATCTTTTGAGAGGTCTCTTGTTTATTTGAATACAATCTAATTCCATGAGTAATTCTCACTCCATCAGGCTCTCCTTTCCTGACTGTATGCTCCATCACTATGGCACTATTATCTTCAAAAATGTTGAAATTTTACAAAGGATAGTTTGGAGCTACAGTGTCCTTTCTCTGGAGTTCTTGGGGTCTCCACAGGTGGGTTCATCTATGGGAAGCTCCTTGTATCCTAAGTATCAAAACTCCCTTTAAATGATAATCTATTTATTTCTCTTGATATGAAGAAACTGAAAAGTGTGTTTCTCAGTCTTAGTTTTACCAGGCCATTCAGGAATCTCAACCTACTTTACCTGAAGCTACTTAACCTCTCAAGGATCTAATTGTCCTCCTCAACCATTACTCCCTCATCCATTCCAACCTCAAAGACATTCATACCTCCCTCTTTTTTCCTCTCATCCATCTGCAACTCCAAACTCCTTCCTCTCTCCCTGTCTCCCAGGGCCTGACTCTCCTTGTATCTCCCCACCCTTCCCCAAACCTGTTCCTACTTTGCTGGCTCTCCAGTTTTCTACAGTTACTCAAGACCCTGGCCCTCCTTCTCTGGTACGTGGACCTCACAGAAGGAAAATTAAAGGGCCTCAATTATCCCTCTGCAAGTCATTTTTAAATATTGGTCTCAACCTATCTTATATGATAAAGAACTTCCATGAACCATGAAAAAACAAAACAAAAATTTTACACAATTCAGATTAGTTTTAGAGGCATATTCTCCAGGAATTTTTTACCTTTATCAATTAGTCAATTTTTTTTTGTGGGTCCTGGAGATGCCTCCTTATGGTTTGAAAAGGCCAATGAAGACTCATAATTAAATAAAAATAACCTAGGTCAATCATACAGCTAAGGAGAATGAAGAATAATTCTTAGATTCCATTCCTACAGCCTAACAATTTAAAATGGACTGGCCAAAGATTCAAGTGTACAGATAATAAAGAGACAAATCAGTCTCTTATGATAGGCATATCTACCACGTTATTAGAAAACATCTAGAAGAATTATCTAGGCCTAACTCTAATGATTGCATAGTGCCCCGTTTAGTTACCAGCTTTGTTAATGAGCTCTGCAGAACTTTGAAACGCTATTCAAAAACATCAATGTTAATTGGTAGAATGCTCCTTTTTCTGACATCCATGGACAGGCTGATAAATTTATTTATTTTTTTATTTATTCATTTTTAGAGAGGAGAGAGAGAGAGGGAGAGAGAGGAGAGACAGAGAGAGAGAAGGGGGGAGGAGCAGGAAGCATCAACTCCCATATGTGCCTTGACCAGGCAAGCCCAGGGTTTCGAACTGGCGACCTCAGCATTTCTAGGTCGACGCTTTATCTACTGCACCACCACAGGTCAGGCCCAGGCTGAAAAATTTAAATTCACATAATGCAAGCTCACGGCTCTTCAACTTAAACCGGTTGAATAAAATTGAAGGTTGGAAAGGACCACCATACATATATGAATATAAAAATATATTCTAAAAATATGTGTAAATTACATTGATATATTTTGTATATGTATATAGTCTAAATATATATATAGCTTATATACATATATTTACATGTATAGATATATAAATATTTAGGCTATATTAAATATTCAAGAGAGGAATTTCTAAATTTATTCATTTGCCTTTCAATGTTTTCAAAGAATGCCTTCACTTAGCTGTCTTTCCACCCTGAAAAAGTTCTGAGTTAGGTGAAACAAAGGCAATTATGTTGTGTTGGTCCTTCAGGGAACTCCCCAGCCAATCGGAGCAGACAAACACAATTCCCTGGGGAAAAGGTTCCCTCTCCTCTTTCTGGCACCAGGTACACTGGGCACACTCTTGTCTAGGAGATCTGCAGCTGTGCTGGGGAAGTGGGCACGGCAAGGCTAAGCTAAGCTAAAATATTATAAACTCTCTTACTGGTCTAAGTCATTTTTTTCGTGATTCAGGTTTCTCTTGGTTGCTATAAATTTTTGGGAAGGTATGGATCCGGGTGCTCCCTACTTCACTGTTTTGACTAACATCCAAACTCACCAGTAATTTTTTTAAGTAAAACCAACTGCCCACAAATGTCTTACAATAAAAAACGTGTGCTCTTCAGTGCATAGATGTAATGAGCGAAGCAGTCCCTGACTAATCTCAGCTATGTATTAACATGGCACGGAGCTCAGGCTTTTTGAGCATCAGTCATATTGCAAGCAGTGTGCTAGGAATTTTACATTATTATATCATCACTGATTAGTCTGAGTCATCTGTGGCCTTTGGGCATTTCTGTAAAACAAGCAGGTTAGATGATCTCTGGCATCCTTTCTACCCATCCTTTCTACCTCTAACCCCTTATAACTCTGAAAAGAGCTTGAGTTGTATTTTGCAAAGAACTAGAGTACACTGACCATTAAAAAAGAAAGAAAGAGCCTGATGGCACAGAGGACCCAGGTTTGAAACCCCGAGGTCACCAGCTTGAGTGCGGGGTCACTGGCTTTGAGTGTGGGATCATAGGTATGCCCCCATAGTTGCTGGCTTTAGCCCATAGGTCACTGGCTTAATAAGCTCAAGATCACTGACTTAAGCAAGGTGTCACTCACTCTGCTGAAGCCTCCGGTCAAGGCACATATGAGAAAGCAATCAATGAACAACTAAGGTGTCGCAGCGAGGAATTGATGCTTCTCATCTCTCTCCCTCCTGTCTGTCTGTCTCTTTCTGTCTCGGTCACAAAAAAAGAAAATAAGAAAGGAAGGAAGGAAAGGGAAGGGAAGGGAAGGAAAGAGGGAGGAAGGGAGGAAGGGAGGAAAGAAGGAAGGAAGGAAGGAAGGAAGGAAGGAAGGAAGGAAGGAAGGAAGGAAGGAAGGAAGGAAGGAAGGAAGGAAGGAAAATCAATTGCAAGACATAAATGCAGTGCTGTACCTGTTGCAATACTGATGACTCTGAAGATTAGGTCTGGCTAATGGTAGAAGCAGGTAACTGGGAAATGAGACAATTGGAAGGAAGGAATCCAAAAAGAAAAATTAAATTCCTGTTTTTAAAACATTTTCTTTCCGTTTGCTTTGCAGAGCAGATAACATGTCCTGGGTACTGAGGATTGGAGTTTAGAGAATGGGGAGAAGGTGGGAGAGGGAAGTTATATAATGAGTCATGTATTCCTGCATGCAAAGTAACCAAGTCTTTTTTTTTTTTTTTTGTATTTTTCTGAAGTTGGAAACGGGGAGGCAGTCAGACAGACTCCCGCATGCGCCCGACCGGGATCCACCTGGCACGTCCACCAGGGGGCGATGCTATGCCAAGGAGCCATGCCCAGCGCCCAGGCAAACTTTGCTCCAATGGAGCCTTGGCTGTGGGAGGGGAAGAGAGAGACAGAGAGGAAGGAGAGGGGGAGGGGTGGAGAAGCAGCTGGGCGCCTCTCCTGTGTGCCCTGGCCAGGAATCGAACCTGGGACTCCTGCACGCCAGGCTGATGATCTACCACTGAGCCAACCGGCCAGGGCCCAAAGTAACCAAGTCTTGGACAAGAATCAACTTTGTTTTCCTTGATCTCAAGAAGAATTCTGGGTTGTTACTCAAGTTTTATTTCAAAGATTTGAGGCACTTACTACACCATATGCTACATACAGTTGTTTACAATTCTAGGTATTTTTATTGTTGAGGTCTGAAAATTTGAATAAAGAAATCTCATCGTAGTAGCAGCATTCATCTATGCAATCGCTCATTCACACACTCACTCAACAAATATTTTTTGAGGTAAAGAAGCAGCTGTTTTAGAAAATGTGGTTGCAGGTACAGGGAGCCCTCACTTCTACGGGGCTTTTCCCAGTCCTCTTTGTGGGAGCAGGTTGCCCAATGTGCATACACTAGCCTCTTATTGTTTTCTTATACTTGAATTCTTATCTTGGTAACTTTCTTAGTACCTTTGTTCCTCTGTGATTGATGACAAGAGTCTATATAACTAAAAAAAATGCTTACTGGAGCCTAGGATATACAGGGTGGGGCAAAAGTAGGTTTACAGTTGTTCATATGGAAAATAATACAATAATTAGTAAATAATAATATAAGAATAAACTGTGGGCAAAGGAACTGAATAGACTCTTCTCCAAAGAGGACATACAGATGGCCAATAGGCATATGAAAAAATGTTCAATGTCACTAATCATCAGAGAAATGCAAATTAAAACCATAATGAGATACCACCTCACACCTGTTAGAATGGCGCTCATCAACAAATCAACACACAACGAGTGCTGGCGAGGATGTGGAGAAAAGGGAACCCTCCTGCACTGCTGGTAGGAATGCAGACTGGTGCAGCCACTGTGGAAAACAGTATGGGGTTTCCTCAAAATATTAAAACAGGAATTGCCTTTTGACTCAGTTATCTCACTTTTAGAAATATATCCTAAGAATCCCAAATCACTGACTCAGAAGAAGATATGAATCTCTATGTTTATTGTAGCATTGTTTACAATATCCAAGATCTAGAAACAGCCCAAGTGTCTGACAGTAGCTGAGTGGTTAAAAAAAGCAGTGGTACATATACACACTGGAATACTGCATGCCATGAAAAAGAAGGAAAACTTACCTTTTGCAATGGCATGGATGGACCTGGAGATGATTATGCTAAGTAAAATAATCCAGGCAGAGAAAGACAAATATCATTTGATTGATCTCACTTATATGTAGAATCTAATGAACAAAGTGAACTGAGGAATAGAATAGAGGCAGAGGCGGGGTCACTGGGACAGCTGTCAGAGGGACGGGGGATGAGAGGATGGGATCAGAGAAGGTAAAGGGAAATTATATATACATAACACAGAGATACAGATAACAGGACAGCAAACCCTAGAGGGAAGGGGAGGAGGGAGGTAGGGCTAAGGGGGCAGAGGGGGTGTAGTATAATGGGGATATGTGGTTGGGGGGTGAGGGAGTTATATTGAGTGAGACACTTGAATCCATGTTAACACAATAAATTAAAAAACTTAATAAAAAATTTTAAAAAAAGAATAAACTGTGCTTCATGTACTCACAACTGTAAACCTACATTTGCCCCATCTGTATCTGCCAGTTGCCAGGAATATAGCTATAAATAACAAAGGCTTTTCTACTGAAGAATGCATAGTATAGCACAGGGACAGAAACGTAAGCTTACAGTTAAATGGGATATATGTTATTCCACATAGGGAAATGTATTTTTTTTCCACATAGAGAAATGTATTGAATGTTATAACAAACTAAAATTCTTTCTTCCTAAAGAAATAATCAATCTGAAAGAAAGGTTCCAATCAATGAGATGTTCAGGAAATAGATTAAGGGAGGAAACAGGCCTCATGTTTCACTAGGTTTTTGATGGGACAATTTGTCACTTCTGAAGTACAGAAGAAGTAGGAGCACAAGTTTTAGAGTCAAAAACCCTGAAATGGAATTCTGACTCACTCTTCGTAGCTACAGGATCTTTAGTAAGTGAATTAATCTCTTTAAGCCTGTGCTTCCTTATCTGTGAAGTAGAAACAGTGATTCTTAATTTGCAGGACTTTTTGCAAAGGTTAAATGAAATGAGATAGTTAATGCATTTAGTAGAGAGCTTCCCACCCAGTTGTTTCATAAATGGCGACTGTTATTTCTCTTCAGACTTAGAAGAGGACTTTGCATGGACTGCTTTGCATGGACCACCTCTCGCCTGTTTTTCCCAGTTAGGAAATATTGAGCTAAAACAACATGACTCTTACCTGTATAACTGGCTGTATGGACATGTCTTTTAACTCTAAACCACATTTTGAGGTGTCTAATCAAGCAGGTGGACATAGACCTGTTAACTACATTAAGATAGGGCTAACCAGAAAGTATGGGAGTATGAAACTGGATGTGTCCATTTGGTGAAAGAGTAATAGGTTGAGAAGTGAGAAAAATTGGCCAGAGAACAGATTAAATGGAAGCCATAAGAAGAAGTCTAGACAGGGAGGCGGCCTTTGATATCCAAGAACAGATTAACAAACAACAGGTGATATTAATAGTTAGGGTGTATATTTGACTTCAAAGAGATCCATCCAGGGGAACTGGTTGTTCAGCCATGTGGGCAGATAGAAAGCTCTTAGATACAGGGACTTAGGAGCAGGCAATATTCTGAGATCCAGGCAGGGGGACCATGATATGAGTCTGGGGTGCAGGGACTAATTCAGTCTGAGTAGGGATCTGGGGATTCAGAAGAATGATCTAGATAATTGGGTTACCACACAGATTATGAACCAGGATTTCAAACATAAAAGAACCAAAGCAGTAAAAATACTGAAATTGAAGCTTGATGCAGGATTTCTCAACTTCAGCACTTTTGACATTTTGGATTGGACAGTTCATTTTTAGGAGGGCTTCCCTGTGAATTGTAAAATGTATAGCATTAGCCCTGGCCTCTACCCACTAGATGCCATCAGTATTCTCTCCCCAAGTTGTGACAATCTAAAATATCTTCAGACATTGCCAAATGTCCCAGTGTGGGGAGGGTAGAGAAGATGGGGGGGGGTGTATTGCCACAGTTGAGAACTGCTGGACTAAAGTATGTCCAGAGACAGAATACTACTTCAACAGTGGAGGCTGGGATAAGAGGTTCTCAGGGATGAGTGGATCTAAAGGGGGTTATGAATGATTGTGGCCCAGTAAGACAGTGTATTGAGCATTCTGTCCATATTCTTGTCCCTTTTTTCTTTTCTTTGTAGCCTGTCCTGCCTTCTCTGCAGAGTGCTTTTTGCCTCCTGAAGACTGCCTTTGGGGTTCTAGAATTTCTTTGCCTTCATATTCAGAGAGCCAAAGGACCTTGGCCAATGGCTGATGTGTGTGAGTTAGCTCCCTTGCCTAGAAGGTTCTCTAATGTTCCCCTGATCTCCCTAAGGTTTTGCCTAATTGGCTTCTTCCCTGCTTCCTCCAATCTCTACTGATTTCTCCTGGAAATCCATTCTTAATAAATTACTTGCATATAAATCTTTCTTTAGGGCCTGCTCCCAGGGAAGCCAATTTATACAGCCACTAAGGCTGGATTAAAGGACAGAGAAATAGTCCAGGAGAGCAATTCAGAAAGAAGACTATGAATAATAAGTTCGGCTCAAAGTGCCCATCAGGTGGTTTCTGGTGTGGACATGGAAGTAAGAGAAGTGATTTAAAAGAGCTGCAATGAGTAGACACAGGGTCACGGTCTCCACTGATTGTTCATCACTAGGATGGGGTCACTAGGCATCATGGTTAGGCCTGATGTCAGCTGTGGCATCGCCCCGTGCAGTCTTGGTTTCAGGAACAAGGTTGTAAACAAGAATAAGGTACAATGTCTTAAGGTAGTTTAAAAATTAAAGAACTGTTAGAAGAAACACCTCTAAAATAATTTGTTATTAATACTAAATATGTCCAAAGAACTCATCACAACCACAGGATGAAGGAGTCTGTAATTCTCTGGGCTCTGAACATGCTGCAGAATTTCAATCTCTACCTCTGTAATGTAGAAAGAACCTGGCAAACCTGGTACCGCTCCTCCTCCCTTTGCTGGGTAAAGCATTCTGGGAGCTGCTAGGAGTAGAGGACCTCTGTCAGGGGTGACTGTTGCTTCTGCTTCTTCATAGCAGAACTATTTCTGTAGTGTATGAACTCCAATAGCTGATTGATACCATGAATTAGGAAAGGACCAGCCAAGAGAAACTTTGTAGTAAAGATGGCTATCTTGCTATCTGTTTCTTCTTTGTTACTTCACTGTAACTACCATTCCACACAACACAAAACAAATTGTTGTACCACATACAGCAATCATTTTTACATTCTGGCAGTTATAATAAAGACAGAAAATTTAATGTTTACAAAATAATTTAGGAGAATAGCTATAAAAACATATAAGCAACTTATTCTTACATCTAGGAACACAGTGTTTGAAATAGTAAATTATATAGGCTCTATTCCTAATTTGTCTTATGTAATTATTTCTTTCTTTTTTTGTGTGACAGAAACAGAGAGAGGGACAGACAGACAGGAAGGGAGAGAGATGAGAAGCATCAATTCTTTGTTGCAGCTCCTTAGTCTCCTTAGTTGTTCATTGATTGCTTTCTCATATGTGCCTTGAGTGGGGGGCTACAGCAGAGCGAGTGACACCTTGCTCAAGCCAGTGACCATGGGGTCATGTCTATGATCATATCCATGCTCAAGCCAGCAATCCTGTGTTCAAGCTGGTGAGCCTTTCTCAAACCAGATGAGTCCGCGCTCAAGCTGGCGACCTCGGGGTTTTGTACCTGAGTCCTCCACATCCCAGTCCGTCCCTCTATCCACTGTGCCACCGCCTGGTCAGGCATTATGTAATCATTTCTTTATTCCATGAAGAAATCTTTAGTCATTATGTAATTTAGACCAGTCAATAAGTTATAATTTTAAATTCTGAATATTGATGCTTTAGGGAAGGCGTCCCCAAACTACAGCCCGCGGGCTGCATGCAGCCCCCTGAGGCCATTTATCTGGACCTTACCGCACTTCCCGAAGGAGCACCTCTTTCATTGGTGGTCAGTGAGAGGAGCACTGTATGTGGCAGCCCTCCAACGGCCTGAGGGACAGTGAACTGGCCCCCTGTGTAAAATGTTTGGGGACCCCTGCTTTAGGGATTCTTTGAAAACATGTTTTAAGAAATATACTTAGAGAGCATGTACCAAGGGGCATTGGGTTTCTGTTTTTGTTTTCTTTCTTATTGCTGTCTTATTTATTTTTCTTTTTTATTGAATTTATTGCAGTGACAATGGTTAATAAAGTTATACAGGTCTCAGGTGCACAATTCTACAATACATCATCTATATATTACATTGTGTGCTCACCACCCCAAGTCAAGTACCCTCTATCATAATCTATCCCCAACCCTCCTTGATTTCTCCTCACCCACATTTCCTCCTGCAATCCTCACACTGTTGTCTGTGTGTATAGGTTTTTTTCTTTGCTTAATCCCTTCACCTTTTTCAACCAACTGCCAACTCCCATCTTTTCTGAGAGTTGTCAATCTGTCCTCCATATCTATGAGTTTGTGTCTATTTTGCTTGTTAGTTCACTTTGTTCATTAGGTTCCATATAAAAGTGAAATCATATTGTACTCGTCTTTCTCTGACTTATTTCACTTAGCATAATAATCTCCAGGTCCATCCATGCTGTAAGATTTCCTTCTTTTTAATG
The DNA here is from genome assembly GCF_036850995.1 of Saccopteryx leptura. Taxonomy (NCBI): domain Eukaryota; kingdom Metazoa; phylum Chordata; class Mammalia; order Chiroptera; family Emballonuridae; genus Saccopteryx; species Saccopteryx leptura. Next base: position 172,558,221 of record NC_089504.1, on the reverse strand, counting down.
GCTGAGTAGTATTCCATTGTGTAAATGTACCACAGCTTTTTAAGCCACTTGATAAGCGTGTGGGCTGCTTCATCTCCTACCTTTTCCTTGGTTCAGATTTTTGCACTGCTTGTCTCTGCTTCCTACTCAGTAGCTGTGATATGTCTTGGGCAAAAGCATACTGACTTGAATTTTTGGAGAAGCATAGATGACTTTTATGTTTATCTTTGCCTCATATGTGCACTGCTCACAAAAATTAGGGGATATTTCTTATCCAGTTTGACATACTTCTGTTCACCCCCACCAATATGTCACTTGCTACTCAATCACAATGAGTTTGCACCTCGTTTGCATAATTGAACTTTTCTTGAATCCTCGTTTGCTTTTCTGATGTTCTTATTTAATAAAAAAAATCAAATGCTTCTTTTTTTATTGCTTCATATTCATTTTGAAATATCCCCTAATATTTGTGAGCAGTATATTTGGCACTTCAGACTTAATGAAGGCTTTTATATTGATTCCTTATTTGAGTACCAAAACTCTGCGTTTAGTAGGGTAGACATTCATTCAACCAATATTTATTGATCGTCTACTATGTGCCAAGCGCTATTTAAGGCACTCAAAATACAGCAGGAAACAAAACAAAACAAGAAATCCCACCTGACCAGGCAGTGGCGCAGTGGATAGAGCATCAGCGCCGGGACACTCAAGACCCAGGTTTGAAACCGGAAGTCACAGGCTTGAACACAGTCTCACCAGCTTGAACGCTAAACCCGCCTGCCGCTGCTTGACTAAGGCAATGAACAACTAAGGGGCCACAACTATGATTTGATGCTTCTCATCTCTCTCCCTTCCTGTTTATCTCTCTCAAAAAGAAAAATACCAACGCTTCTGAACGTTCACCTGAGCGGCAGGCAGAAGACAGGCGGTGAAGAGGGAGGGTCTTGTGGTGAACCAAGAAGTTTGACTTTTACTTTGGGTGAAAAGGAAAGCCAGCGGAGGGTCTATAAAGTTTTATCATTCATTTTACAAATTAGGGAAATAAATGGCTCCTCCGCAGTAAGTGCGCCTCTATGGAGGAATTGCAGTTTTGCTGCTCATGGGGGTAAAAATTTCGAGGAGGTAGGTGTGGATTTGGGGCCAATAGCCCAGAGATCCGACAGGGCAGAAATGTAAAGGGACACGATAAATGAAGATTAATCCGAAAAGAAGCAAACTGTTTACACTGAAATACAATTTGACACAAATATACTCAAACAGATACGCCATGGAATACCGGTGGTCTATTTAGACATTTGTCACCAACCTTGGCGAGGCAAACGGAACGCTACGCCTTCGCCCAGAATGGAGCCTGCCCCGCGTGTGACCACGCCCCTGACCACGCCCCTCCTGGAGCTCGCCAGCCCGGGTTGGCCACGGCGGGGGCGGGGGCCTTGGTGCCCGGAAGTGCGGCTGACGTGTCGCGGCCGCGCTCGGAATTGTGGGCGACTGGGCTAATGGCGTCTGAGTGTCCGTGGGGTTTGATGAGCCAGCGCTGAAGTTTCTGGCCAGATTGGTTTGTGACAACCGGTGTAGTAGGGCCCCGCAGCAGCAGGAGAGACCTGCCCGCAGAGTGGGCTCCTCCGCCGGAGCTGGCGGGCCCTAGCGAGGCGAGGTCACTGTGGGGGCGCCGCGGAGAGGAGCCGTGGGAGTCGCGAGGAGCCTGCGGGGGGCCATCGGGCTCGCTCCGAGTTGGCAGCTCAGGCCCAGTGGAGTCCCCGCGGAGCCCAAGAGGCGGGCAGCGGAAGGGCCGGAGGTGCCTGGAGGGAGCTGCCTGCCGCCCCAAGGTACTGACAGTGCCGGAGTTCGTTTGCGCCGCTCAGAAATTGGCTCGGAGCCTGGTGGATCATGTCCGGCACCCACAGCCCCGAGGCGGTGAAGAAGCTGCTGGAGAATATGCAGAGCGACTTGAGGGCCTTGTCCCTGGAATGCAAGAAGAAATTCCCACCTGTCAAGGAGGTGAGCTTCGGGCGGCATCGGGAGAAGGCACAGCGAGCTTTCCTGTTCTGTTAGACCCAGTCCCTCACAGACCGTGCTCCAGCCCGGTCTAAATTGCACTGGGCCTTCGCCTGTCCAGATTTGCGGGTCGGCGGGTTCCGCAAACACTCTTGGTAGTTTTCATTGGAGAAGTTTGAGGCGCTTTGATTTTGTCCACTGTCCTGTTCTCCGGCTTTACGAGTGAAGTTCGCTGTGTGAACCGATTCAGCCCTTTTCTGGCCTCGCCTTTTCTGGACTTTTTCAAACTCGGAAAAGCCAAGCCAGAATGGAAAAATTTATGTTTTTTGCTTCTAAAAGCTGATATTCATCGTGTGATGAATGAAATCTGTGCTCCTTACCTTTATAGTATGTATCACTCAATTGGAAGTACCTTTCCTTGTCAGGTTGTCACGCAGTTTAACTCGATGTCAGTTCGTGAAGTATTATTAAATTATCCAGAGACACCTACATAACTTGAGGTTTTTACCATGTTAAACCTTGTTATGAGCTAATCTTTAGTGAGACGTGCTAGGAATACATCTTAACCTCTTTCAGCTTCAGTTTTATTTCAGATGTAAAATAGAGTGAAAAGATGGGTTTATTAGATTATGATGGGAAAGTTGTCAGCAATAAGGGTATTATTACTAAAGAGGCTCAAGTTAATAATATGTACAAATTAAACTCCAAATATTTCCTGAATTGAAATTTTAACGTTTGGCCATTATTGGCTTTCTCTCTTAAGGTGCCATTTACTTTCTCTTAAACTTTTAAAAATAAACGCTGCTCAATTTTTCCCCCTCATTTCTGAAATAAGATATTTCAGTGATATTTTTGTCAAAACAATTATTTTATTTTTAATTCTACTTAATGTGGTATGGGATACCTGTAATTTCATTTACTAACTGCCCTAAGTACTCACTAAGGAATTTTTAAATATTTTCATAATTATTTAAATGTTTTGCCTTTATTATTGTAAAGATTCTGTAGTTAGAATTTTCCACAAGGAATTTTTAAATATTTTCATAATTATTCAAATGGTTTTGCTTTTATTATTGTAAAGATTCTGTAGTTAGAATTTTCCAAAAATGTTTGGATTTTAGGCTTCCAAGGAACCTTAACTTTTCTGTGTTTTGGTCACATCAGTCTTTAACAAACACCATCTAGTGTTTCTTTAATAAAGTAAGCAAACATTACTTAGATGGAAAGCAAATGTACCACTTTTGGGAAGATGTGTGCATTATTTCAGATATTTTAATTTATTTCAATATTGCTTTTCATTTTCTCAATATCATGTTCTGTTGAAAGTAATAAAAAGTAAATTTAAAAAATAAGCTTTCCAATTGTAAGAGAAATGCTGTTATTTAGAAAATGTCAAATCCTATTATAATTTTTGCAATCACTTATAGAACTGACTATAATTAATATAAAAACTGATTATATTGTAGCCCTCTACTTTGGGAATTTAGTTGCCATTTATTACATTATTTCTGTTGGAAAATGCATCCAGAGTTCCAAACAGGTAACTTACAAAGTTTTAGAACTCAATTCATTTCTCATCTAGGAACTTTCAACAAACACATTTTTTTTAACTTAAACATTGGCTAAAGATATTTAGTAATTGTACCTAGTGTTAGAGATTATGGCAATGATTATATTTCTGCTACTTAATTTTCTTATGTAGTACAAGCTCTGTTGAATTTAATAGCTTTGTCTTACAATGGCACTTCTAAAATGCTTAGGCCCTACTTTAGGAATTGAAAAATGACTTTGACTAAATCATGAGTTTAAAAGAAGAATAAAATAGCCTAATAGTGATATTTTTAGGAGGGATCTTTGATTTTAAAGATATGTTTTGATTGAATTAATTTTTTCCTCGAATTTAATAGCAATGCCAAATTCTGACTTTTGCTATTTAAGGAACTGATAAGTTTTTAGTTATATTTGTTTTTTGGGGGAGAGGAGAAGGGTGTGCTTGATAGGCCTGAAGGCAAAAAGTCTTTCTACGTATAAGAAACATTTCCATCTGTAGACTAATTTGTTAGTTTACATTCTCCCAATATCTTCACACATATTACCTGAAAATGTGTACTTGTTCTGACTACTTATTAGGCTGCTCAAGAACTTAATACAATACAGTGCTAATTGCATATGTTCTTTGGAAGAGACATCTCCTTTCCCGATACTGTTTAAGCAAGGTAGAATGAAGTGAGGCATTCTATATTTAGTCTCTCTCTCTCGCTCTCTCTTTTTTTTTTAGTGAGAGGAGGGGAGATAATGCGACAGACTCTCGCATGCACCCTGACCCAGGAACCCCTATCTAGGGCCAGTGGGTCAGTCCAGCTATTTGTAGTGCCTAAGGGTGGCGTGTGTGGACCAAACAAGCTATCCTTAGCACCTGGGCCTAATGCTCTAACCCAGTGGTAGTCAACCTGGTCCCTACCGCCCACTAGTAGGAGTTCCAGCTTTCATGGTGGGTGGTAGTGGAGCAACCAAAGTATAAATAAAAAGATCGATTTAACTATAGTAAGTTGTTTTATAAAGATTTATTCCGCCAAACTTAGCGAAAATCTGAAAATAAAGTACTTGGTAAGTAATTATTATTATATGCTTTAATTTGCTGTAACTTTGCTTTATAAATTTTATAAAGTAAAGTTACTTCCCTACTTTATAAATCACCATTACTGTGGAACCGGTGGGCGGTCAGAAAATTTTACTACTAACAGATACAAAAGTGGGCGGTAGGTATAAAAAGGTTGACTACCAATAGAACCACTGGCTATGGGAGGGGAAGAGGTAGAGAGAGGGGAGAGAAGCAGACGGTCACTTCTCTTGTGTGCCCTGACCAAGAATCGAACCCAGGACATCCATATGCCAGGCCAATGCTCTATCTACTGAGCCACCAGCCAAGGCCTGTATTTAGTCTTTAAGTTTTTAGAAATATCCACTTTTGGGCCACAGTGCTTGGCTTTTTATATATATGTATGTATGTGTTCACATACTTTTTAAAAAAAAATCCAGTTTATCATTAAATATATATATAAACTGGATTTTTTAAAAAGATTTTAAATTTGGGAGTGGGGGGGAGATGTATTCAGTGGGATACTTGAATCTAGGTAAGCACAATAAATTAAAATCAATAAAAAATTTTAAAAATGATTTTAAATTTGATAAAACGGAAGAAAAGAGTATTTATAAAGGAAAGTTCCCTTATTTACTGGTATTACTTATCTTTAGATTTTCAACATAGTTTTCACCATCTTAATTGTTTTTCTCTATAAATCTATCGTTTGCATATTAAATAGTTTTTATAGTGGCTATAATTGTATTCTGTTTTATAATAAGGAGAGTAGAAAACAGCAATACATTCCTTTTTTATTTCTGATTATTTTTATTAATACTTAAATATAAATCTTCATACTTCAGCAGTGTAACTTTTTTGGCACAAGTATACTAGCTAATTTGTTTTGGGCTATTTACGAAAAAAATATTTTTCTTAATTACTTTAAAGCTTTATAAAATTACTTCTACGTAATGGATAGTCAGTGACCTTCAGAGGCAGTAATCTCTGAAACTTTATGTATTTAATGAATAACAACTTCTTGGTCATTTCCTGTTTGTAGGCACCACCCTGTGGAAACAGATGAAGGAGATCTAATGAGCGTGGAAACTGGTCAATTTGTAATTCTTGAGCTGAGTTTTTATCAGATGAGTAGAAGGTAGCCAATAGAAGAAAGTGGTGGTGATGGAGGGGATCATTCTAGGCAGAGGAAACAGCACGTTTCTATTTTGTGTAAAATAAAATTTATGCTGAAAGTGATTGGGAGCCATTAAAGTTTTTTAAGAGATGGAGTATATGATCAAATTCATATACTGCTCATAAAAATTAGGGGACATTTTATTACTTCATATTCATTTTGAAATATCCCGTAATTTTTGTGAGCAGTATATTTAGTAACATTACCGTAACACTATTGGTAGGTAGAATTATAGCAGATTGAGAATGAGGCAGAGAGCTGATTTTAAAAAGTGATGATTGCTTGCATTGAGGTAGCAGTAGAGGTAGACAGGAAGTTGCTTACATTGTGGTGGACATGGGTGAAAGAGGAATATGGATTAAAAAGAGATTTACCAGGTATAGTTACCAGGGCATATATATAGAGAGAAATCTATGATGCTTCTTAAGTTTCTTTCTTGGGAAATTGAGTGGACCAATAAGAGAAGAGATATAGGAGGAATTGTTTTGGAGGAAAATGAGTAGTCACGAATATATATATTAAGATTTATGTGGTGACATCCAAGTGGAACTGACCAGTAGATATTTGAAAATGATGGTTTGTTACTTAAGAGGAAGAAGTATAAGTTACTTCAGATTTATAAGTATCAGTTTATACATGATAGTTGAAGCCCTAGGGGTAGATAAGATGGGTCAGGAAGAGTAGGGAAGTTAGGCATCAAGGCTAAAGAAGGAACTTTGGGAAACAAAAGCATTAATGTGAAAGAAGCAGCTAGGCAGACTAAGGTTAAGGAAATGGGAGAGAAAGGGAATACTTGCTAGAGCAAAGTCCTTGAGAAAGCTGTAGTTGTAGGGGCATAAGTATATGAACTGGCTTTCAGTCTGAGATGGGACACTTTCTCTTCTGACAGAGGAAGAGAAAAGGAAAAAATGGGGTATAGTGGAGACAGGAAGTTGTGGACAGTTTGACCTATGAGTTCTGTTTTCTTGGTAAGATAGGGAAACAAACCTGTTCCTGTGATTAATTAGTGATTACAAAAGTGATGGGTAGGAAGTTTAAGAGAAGCAGTGGATCACTTTGGAGAAGTGAAGGAGAAATTGGTTGGAACACTTAACAGTCTTGGCAGGGAAGGTGGTTGAATGATGATGGATTGTAAGATTTAGGGTGGATTCCCCAAAAAGGAAATCCAACAGAATTTTGTTTGATTGAAAGAAGATGGAAGGAAGGGTTAAGGGACTAGTTGTACCAATTTAATCAAAGATTAGTATAGTTGGGCAATGAGAAAGCTAAAAGGATAAAGGTTGGGACAGTTAGTGTGAGGATATTGGATTATAGAGTACCAAGTAGTACTGCACTAGAGGATGGTGAGGTCCAGGCAGTGGGTGGTAGAAGAGCAAAGGGAATGAAGGGCATTTGAGTTGAGATGGCTAGGATTAGGGTTTTGGATTGATTTTTTTAATGAAGTGGACTTGGTAAGGATATAAGTATAAGTAGTCTTCCTAAGCCAGGTACTTCAACTTTCCCCTTATCCATTCAGGTCTGATAAAAGTTGGATGGCAGGGATTTCTGCCTTAAAAAAGATCCTGTGAATAGAGTTCCTCAGTGTCCAGTGTTAGCTAGTTCAGGGGAATGTTTGGTGAAAAAGATGCCTTCTACTTACCATGACAGGATCCTCCCTTGTGCCAGCTATTTGGGGACTGAGGCCCAAGTCATTTGGCTCTTCTGGTAGGGAGATCTCATTTTCAGGACCTTATGACAGTGGAGAATGAGGGCTGGGTAAATTTTTTTTCATGGCTATTTTGATTTTATTCATGTTCTTATTTGGAGGAGGAGAAACACGTCCATTATTAACCTGTTTAAATCCCAAAATAAGCCCATTTTACCTATGACAAAATTGAATTCACTCAGTTTATAAATGAGAGAGCAGGGATTAAACCAGAGTTTAAAGCCAGAGATTCAACCCAGACTCTTTGTCCTATTTCTGTTCCTCCATGCTTCCTCTTCAGGCTGAAATTACATTGAACAAAGAGAAAACAAAATTCTCATAGTCAAATTATGTGATTCCCGTTACAACAAGTTACTGGTTCACTTAAGCCAACTTTTGATGACCTGCTTGCTCCTAGGCTATCAGTTCAGAAAGACTGTTTGGTCTTTTCCCACGAGGTATATTCAAAAGATGGTCTCATGGGCCCTGCTTCAATCCAACTGATTCTGCACAACTGTTATTTTCATTTTTGCCTCCTCTTCCAGTTGGTATGCATCCATTCAGTTATACTGATAGACCTGCAATCCATATGTCCTTACCTTCGGTAATTTCTCTCACTTGGTACTTTAGCTTAAACATTTTCCATGTATACAAGCCATTATAATTATTACTTCAATGAAAGCATTATTTTTCATCACAGTCCATCATCATAATTTATTTAACAACTTTCAGACTGCTTCTATTTTTTTCTTGCTGTTATTGATAATGTTGCTAGTTAACATCTTGACACACAGCTTTTCTTTTCCTTATGAGTTCTGACTAATTGACTCAAAGGGAAAACCGCCCTTGTGTATTTTGAAAGTAACTGCTGGAATCTGTGATGCCGTCTTTACATTCTCGAAATATGGTTGTGTATAAGCTGCAGAATTCCCCCTTGTTGCCAGCAAGAGAGGAAGGTTTGGGGCACAAATATTATCAGGCTGTTGCTTTTGAAGAGACCTATGAAAACTGTCCAGTGGCGTTTGGGAAAGTCATTTATTTTGTCCTTTTTTCTTTTCTTTTAAAGGTTATATTACAGGGCCTTGAGGGCACAGTGGCTCACTTTTATGTGGATAATTAGGTCCTTATAATGCAAAATCGTGAGGTAAGACAGAGAGACCCTCCTCCAATCCCACATCAGTCCCTTAGAAGCTAGTGTTATCATATATAAAAGTACCTTGTAAATAAGTACCCATTCAGCCGGACCAGGTGGTGGTGGCACAGTGGATAGAGCCTCAGACTGGGACGCAGAGGACCCAGGTTCAAAACCCCGAGGTCTGTCTGTCCCTATCTGTCCCTTTCTCTGACTCTGTCACCAAAACAAACAAATAAATAAATACCCATTCAGTTTAAAACTCAATCCCAACACATTGTCTTTCCACTAGGTTAAAGAGAGAACCATTTCTATTTAAATGCAGTACATCAGACATAGCAAATATGACACTCCAAGTCAGGAAGGGTTATGAACAATTTCAACTACACTTAGAAATATCATTTTTTAAGGTATCTTAATATGGTTTTATTTTTCAATTCTCAGTATAAATGATGTTAAACATCACATATATGTGATAGCCAGAAATATCATCTTTATTAAGTTTATTGGAGTGACATTGGTTAACAAAACCATACAGATTTCAAATGAGGATTGGATAATGTTTACATGCTTAATTGGGAGCTGTTTTGGTTTAATATTTTATAGTGTACTATGGCTTTTTTTCTGTTGATGTTGGTCAGAGAAATTTGTTACAACAAATTGTGTTCTTTCTCTCATAAAGCATAATAAAATACATTCATGTTTTATATACTGAAATAAAATAGTTTTCATATTTATTTAAAAAATATTTGCTAACACTAGACAGAACAGTATGACAAATGTGAAAGGAGTCATTTTGATACTTTCTACATAATGCAATTTTAGACAATTGTATAAGCAGGCAAGTGGCCTTTGTTTTTGACTCTGTTTTTACTTTTTATGCTGCTGTTGGCTTTAATCCAGAAAAAGTACGTTAGATTCCTAAGGTCTTATTAAATTGATTTCCTTCTGATAAATATTTTAGATGTTAACCACAAGAATAATATAATAACTTTTTCTCTAGGACTTCTAGGAAAATTTCGCTCTTTTTTTTTTAATGATTTTATTTATTGATTTTAGAGAGAGGAGAGAATAAGAAAGGCAGGAGGAGGAGCAGGAAACATCAACGCATAGTTACTTCTTGTTTGTGCCTTGACCATGCAGGCCTGGGGCTTTGAACTGGTGACCTTAGGATTCCAGGTCAATGCTCTATCCACTGCTCCACCACGAGTCAGGGTTTTTTATTTTGTTTTGGTTTTTTAAGATTTTATTTATTGATTTTTAGAGAGAGAGAGAAAGGAGGGGGTGGAAGAGCAGGAAGCAATTGCTTCTCCTATGTGCCTTGACCAGGCAAGCCCAGGGTTTCTAATAGGCAACTTCAGCGTTCCAGGTCTGTGCTTTATCCACTGTGCCCCCACAGGTCAGGCTAATTTTACTATCTTATTACAGTATTCTAAGAGCATTTTACAATGACAGTTTTTTAAAAAGCTTTTGATTAGTCTATACAGTGATTTTCAACCTTTGTTTCTCACGTACTCATAAACTAATTACTAAAGAAAAAGGGGCCCTGACCTCTTCTTCCTTAGTAACTAATTTATTTGTGCCATGAGATGAAAATGGTTGTATTTAGTCAGGGGCACTGACCTTAGTAATTAGTGTGTGTTTGTGCCATGAAAAAAAAAGGTTGAAACTCTATAACATGATTTATGTATTCTTGGAAGTTAGTACTATAACCATGAAATTTATTTTTAAAGTATAAAACATAATTTATTTTTTACTAAGTTGTTTTTTTTTTTGTTTTTTTTTCATTTTTCTGAAGCTGGAAACAGGGAGAGACAGTCAGACAGACTCCCGCATGCGCCCGACCGGGATCCACCCGGCACGCCCACCAGGGGCGATGCTCTGCCCACCAGGGGGCGATGCTCTGCCCATCCTGGGCGTTGCCATGTTGCGACCAGAGCCACTCTAGCGCCTGAGGCAGCGGCCACAGAGCCATCCCCAGCGCCCAGGCCATTTTTGCTCCAGTGGAGCCTTGGCTGCGGGAGGCGAAGAGAGAGACAGAGAGGAAAGCGCGGCAGAGGGGTGGAGAAGCAAATGGGCGCTTCTGTGTGCCCTGGCCGGGAATCGAACCCGGGTCCTCCGCACGCTAGGCCGATGCTCTACCGCTGAGCCAACCGGCCAGAGCTTTACTAAGTTTTTGGCATTTCCAAAACACTGGGTTTTGTTATTACCATTATAATTTAATAAAAGTTGATTAGTTTACAAAGTGTAAGGGATAGAAGGAAATACAGAAGTGAATGTGAAACTGCCTTTATCTTCATGAAGTTAACTTAAGGTTGAGTAAAACATTGTTTTTCCACTATGCTAGGGACTTTGCATTCCCCTAGACTGTACTGCAACATGCCATTCGGTTTTCCATATGAGGAAATTATGGTTCAGCAACTTGCATAAGGTAGTCAGTAAAGTTAGAAAGAACTGGGATGGAATCCATGTACATCCATCTCTAACTCCTTTCCTTTTTTCCATTATATCATGTTGCACATGCCTTTAAAACATACTTGTTTTTCTCATTGTTCCCATTTTATGTCTTGCTTCATAATTTGAATACAAATAGTCATCTTCCCATCTTGGAATGCTGCCATTTTGACTTTTGTAACACTCTACTTTCCTATTTCCTCCCTTTCTTTATGTGTAAGTGTATCCCAGATTCTCAGACCTCTAGTGTCTCCAGGCTGTCCCGGTTGCACTGTCATCTACTTCCATTGCTTCTGGCCTTACCACATGCTGAGGGACTCCTAAATCTACTTCACTAACTTTGCTGCCTTTACTGAGCTTAGACCTTTGTTTCCAGTATTTCTCACATACTTCAAGTAGAACTTCTTGTAATTATTTTCCTTAAAACTTGTCCATTCCTCCCATTTCACTTGTTCTGTTAAAGGTATTTATTGCTGTTGCTCACCTTAGTCATATTTGGCTGTCCTCTCTCCCTCATTCTTCTTTCTTCATTGTCAGCTGACCCTTTCAGCTCTGTAATTTCTAACATCCTTCTCTTTTTTTTGTCAGTTATAGTTCCAGGTTTCATTTTTTTTTTTTTTCCTCATTTTTCTGAAGCTGGAAACGGGGAGAGACAGTCAGACAGACTCCTGCATGCGCCCGACCGGGATCCACCCGGCACGCCCACCATGGGGCGACGCTCTGCCCACCAGGGGGCGATGCTCTGCCCATCCTGGGCATCGCCATGTTGCGACCAGAGCCACTCTAGCGCCTGAGGCAGAGGCCACAGAGCCATCCCCAGCGCCTGGGCCATCTTTGCTCCATTGGAGCCCTGGCTGCGGGAGGGGAAGAGAGAGACAGAGAGGAAAGCGCGGCGGAGGGGTGGAGAAGCAAATGGGCGCTTCTCCTGTGTGCCCTGGCCGGGAATCGAACCCGGGTCCTCCGCACGCTAGGCCGACGCTCTACCGCTGAGCCAACCGGCCAGGGCCAGGTTTCATTTTTATGCCTGGCCTTTGATACGAATTAATGACACAAAAGACAAACCATTCTAAATGTACCACCAGATTAATATACTTAAACAGCTAAAAACCCTTCCGTGGCTACTCTATTAGCATAGCATTTAAGATCCTCTTGATTTTCCCCAACCTTCCTTTCTAAATTCATCACTGTCTGCTTTTCCTCATGTGCCTTTGTGCTTCATCAAACTGTATTGCCTGCTATTCTCCAAATATGCCCTATTGCTTCCCTCTCCTGTGCTATGGCTTCTGAGATTCCTCTTGCAGGCCTGCAGTCACCTGCTCTCATCTTTTCAAAATAAACATCCTACCTTTCATTTAACCTCACTTTGAATAGTGGACTCATTCATTTGTAGCATAAACTTAGAACCAAATTAGATAGTTTTAAAATTTCTTCCTCATTTCCTTATTCCTTAGTTAATGAAATAATTTTTTAATACATGGTATGTGCCCTGTACCACTAGCTAGTTCCTGGAGCAAAAACAGTTGCAGCTCCTGCCCAGTATTTTCAAACTAATGTTTTCCTCTGCTTTCTTAACTTTCATTTAAGTTTATTTTATAAGATTTTTGTTAGCCCTGGCCAGATAGCTCGGTTAATTAGAGCATAGCTCCGTAGCTCAGAGGTTGCCAGTTCCATCCTCAATCAGGGCACATTAAGGAACAGACCAATATTCCTGTCTCTCTCTCTATCCCCCTTACTCTCTTTCTAAAGTCAATAAAATAAACATTTAAAAAAGAAAAGATTTTATTATAAGTCTTATATTTTACCTTCCCTTTTAGCTATTTTAGTATCATTTATCTTTTCTAAAAAGCTCCCTAACGATCAGTTTTGCATCTTGTTTATCCTGCTAGCCACATATTGCAAGACCTTTGTGTATCTAACAGGTGCTAAGTAGATACTTGTCAGCGATTAAATTAAAAAGGGGGAAGGGAAGACAAGGGATACTATGTATAAATAGGCAAATGTATTCAATATACACACACACACACACACACACACACACACACATTGTATATATTTAGCTTTCCACATGTAATCTGGATCTCAGTCTTTCACTTGATATAGGAAATTTTTTTTTTGCTTCCCAGAAGCTAGAGGTGTTTTGTTTGTTTGTTCAGAGGTTTTGTGTTTAGAATAGGATACCAGTAGGTAAATATTTTTCAAGGCTTTGGCATTATAGACTAATTGCATTTTGCAGTAGAGACCATACCGGTTTCAATGTAGTAATTGTTTTGTGAGCATATTGTTCTCTAGGGACTGTTCTATCTTTATTAATTATTCCCAAGTGTGGGCTTGACTTTTGATTTGCTTCCCATCTAAAATCAGAAGTCTTCAGGCAACATCATACCTCCCTGGTGTTCATGAGTACAATTTTTTATCTACATTGTCATTAAATTGAAGTTTACATTTCTTCTTTAGCTCATTTTACATGGTATGTACTCTGAATAGTTATTTTGGTTTTTTTGATAATTTGTTCTAATTTTGAGGCTTTAGTCTCATAGGTATTGTGAAAAAATGCATTTTTAAAAACAATATTGAAGCTTTGGTGAAAGGAAGTAGCATTAAATTTTTATATATACATAAATTTGTGTATATTCTAGTAGTAGACATTGTTGGTTTTTTCCTATATTTTTCTGAAGTGAGAAGCAGAGAGGCAGAGAGACAGACTCTCTCATGCGCCCAACCAGGATCCACCCAGCATGCCCACCAGGGGGCGATGCTCTGCCCATCTGGGCCGTGGCTCTTGCAACCAGAGCCATTCTAGCGCCTGAGACGGAGGCCGTGGAGCCATACTCAGCGCCCAGGCCAACTTTGCTCCAGTGGAGCCTTGGCTGCAGGAGGGAAAGAGAGAGACAGAGAGGAAGGGGAGGGGGAAGGGTGGAGAAGCAGATGAGCAGTAGAACCCAGAACTTCCACACCCTGGGCTGATGCTCTGCCACTGAACCAACCGGCCAGAGCCTAGTAGTAGACATTTTTCAATTCCCTTTCTAACCTTCATTTCCTGTTGCTTCCTTTGATGGTAGGCTGCACTCTTCTTTAATTTTGAACCCTTTGGGTTTAAATGCATTAACCCCTGCCTGACCAGGCAGTGGGACGGTGGATAGAGCATTAGCCTCAGACCCTGAGGACTGAGGTTCGAAACCCCAAGGTTGCTGGCTTGAGCATGGGCTTATCTGCTTTAAGTATGGCGTCACTAGCTTGAGTTTGGTATCATAGTCATGACCTTGTAGTCGCTGGCTTGAGCCTAAGGTTGCGAGCTTGAGCAAGGGGTCACTCACTGGTTTGGCTGGAGCTCCACCCTAGTCAAGGCACATATGAGAAAGCAATCAATAAATAACTACAGTGCCTCAACTATGAGTTGATGCTTTTCATCTCTCTCCCTTTCTGTCTGTCTATCTCCTCCTCTCCCCCTCAAGTAAGTAAGTAAAGAAATAAATGCTCTAGCCCCGTTTCTTGATCCAGGCTACCTCAGTTACTTCAGTGTAGTTTAAACCCTTCATTTGTCACCTTCATTCTGCCCAAGTCACATAATGTCAGTGACTACTCCTGGAAAAGGAAAGTTTCTTTTTTCTTCTCAAGAACTACTGCAAAAGACCCTTTCTCTCCTTTTAGTTAGTGTCATATAAAATGGTGAGATGTAGAATGGCTACAACTATTTTTATTGCCAAAATTGGAGGCAGCTTGAAGATGAACCTACCCACAGAACAGCAGAGAACCAAGAGAATGGCAGAGAAGTGAAACTGCAGGTTTGATGGCATTGGGAATATCTGGATCAATTTCCTCTGGAGTTTTCAATTAGTGGGCAGTAAAGTCTCTCCCTCTCTTTAGAAATTTTTGCTTAGAAACATTTATTATGTAGCTACTGTATGCTATGCACTGTGATAAGCATTAGTAACATGATAGATTTTTATCCTGATGGGGCTTGCAGCTAGAATGGAGAAGGAGGTATGAAATGAGACGGATGGGATAAAATGTTACAGGTACAAACCATAGAGAGGCCACAAGATGGAATGTCTTTTCTTTAGTTGCCACAGGAAAAAGGTTTCTGTCACTGCTTATGGTTCTATAAGAGTGCCAAAATAAGAAGAACACGCACCATAAGTCTACAGCATCTTTGTGTTTTCAGCAAAACATTATTTTCCACATTAAGTTGTTAATTTGGGTTTGTGTTTAATTTTTGGATTGTTGGCTTTGTGATTTAAGAGTTATAAAAATAGTTTATTTTAAATTTTATTTATACATACTTAAATTTGTCCATGACTTGGTAGGTCCATGAGCCTTTTTAAATTTTTTTAAGATGTCTTTCACTACTCAATTTTGAGAAACAGTAGTAGAGATGGGTACTGAGAACCACTGAGTTGAGACAGTGGATGGATAGAGGATGAGATTGTAAATAGAGAAATATCTTAGTAAATAGAGAAATATCTTAGTTTAGATTGATAATGGGAAGTTTGTAAGTTTAAAAGTAGGGTTTGCAAAGGAAGGGAATACAAAATATGCTCACTACATGGCTTTTGTGGTTGATTAGATTTGTGGGATAAGGGAGAAACCCAGGTGTCTGGTCAGTGGCATCCTGCTGCTCAGGAAAAGAGAGAAGAAAGAGTCTTTTTTTCTGGGGTTTAGGAGGAAGTTGGGGTGGTTTTTTGAGAGAGAGAAGGAGAGAGGGTGGGTAGAGGGAGAGATAGGGAGAGGATGACATCTGTTTTGAATATCTTGAATTCAAGGTGGTTTTTTTGTTTGTTTTGGTTGAAGTCTTTGTAATTTATAAAGTTGAAACCATGGAATTGTGAGATTGCCCAGGAAGATTTTATTGAATGAGAAGTGAGGCCAGGAGGAATCAGCATGCTTTCTAGTCTCTGCTTTTCTGTGCTACTAGCCTCCATATTCAAAATCCCTGGTGGGTGTGACTATTTTGGTAAGCAAAAAATATTGAGAAAGAGAGATAATATTTAAGAGATTAATTTTTAAGAGCAACATGTATTAAGTGCTGAAGTGTATTTAAGACTTTGACTCACCCAATTCACAGATTGCCCTCAGGAATTAAAGATATTAAATTATCTAAACTATCTACCTTAACTTAGATCATCTCTATCCAAGTCCATAGGACTGACACTCCCCCACCCCCAAAGATGGCCAAAAAGTAACTATGTTTACAATTGTGTAGTTCTCCTTTGGGCACTGATCAGAGTAGAGGATATTTTTAAAGCAAGAAATTAAAGGCTTTTCTTCATACAGATAATCCTTGACAAATAGAAGGTTACTCTTGAAGATGTGGGCTAGACGAAGTATGACGTAAGGCTGCTGTGGTTAGGGGGACCCTGGTATATAGGTGTTTTCATTAAACATTGATAGTGAAATTTTCCAGCAACACAGGGTGCCTATGAGAATATCTTACAGTTTCAAATTTGACAATCAGAGGTAGGTTTAATTATATCTAAGGCTACAAACAGTTCTTTGGTGATTTCTTGTCTTTTTTTTTTTTTTAGTGAGAGATAGGACAGACAGAAAGGCTGAGAGATGAGAAGCATCAATTCTTTGTTGTGGCACCTTAGTTGTTCATTGATTGCTTTCTCATATCTGCCTTGACTGGGGGGCTCCAGCAGAGCAAGTGGCCCCTTGCTCAAGCCAGTGACCTTTGGGCTCAAGCCAGTGATCATGGGGTCATGTCTACGATCTTTTTTTTTTTTTTTTTTTTTTTTTTCTTTTCACTTTTCTGAAGCTGGAAACGGGGAGAGACAGTCAGACAGACTCCCGCATGCGCCCGACCGGGATCCACCCGGCACGCCCACCATGGGGCGACGCTCTGCCCATCAGGGGGCGATGCTCTGCCCATCCTGGGCGTCGCAATATTGCGACCAGAGCCACTCTAGCGCCTGGGGCAGAGGCCACAGAGCCATCCCCAGCGCCCGGGCCATCTTTGCTCCAATGGAGCCTTGGCTGCGGGAGGGGAAGAGAGAGACAGAGAGGAAAGTGTGGCGGAGGGGTGGAGAAGCAAATGGGCGCCTCTCCTGTGTGCCTTGGCCGGGAATCGAACCCGGGTCCTCCGCACGCTAGGCCGACGCTCTACCGCTGAGCCAACCGGCCAGGGCCATGTCTACGATCTTATACTCAAGCCAGTGACCCCATGCTCAAGCCAGATGAACCTGTGCTTGAGCCAGTGACTTCAGAGTTTCAAACCTGGGTGCACTGCATCCCAGGCCGATGGTCTATTCACTGTGCCACTGCCTGGTCAGATGGTGATTTCTTGAGTTTAGGAATGAATATACCACTTACACATCTTTTAAAGTACTTACTATTTTGGAACTACTTTAAAAAAACCAGCAACTACACTTCATTATCCTTTTCTTTTTGTGTTTGTGTAAAAACACATACCTGAGTTCACTCTTATTTATCAGAGGAAATCAGAATAATGTCTGGCAAGTTTATCATTCTTTACTGACATCTAGTATGCTGTAGGACTGGTATTTGGAAATTGTTAGGATTTGGAAAGGTCATACTGACTAGAAATCAGAGAATCAGGACAGTTTACATTGGTATTATGATGGTTCAATTTGATCAAGCTCTTTTGACTGAAGCAGAATGAAATATTGAATTTGAATTATGAGTGGTATATCGGGCCACAGGGTGGAGGGGAGAAGCATTTGAAAACGATGGCGGAAGAACCTTCCGTGACCACAGATTATTTTCAACTGGCCCCATAAGAAATTTACCTGGGAGTTTGAGATAGGGTGTGTGAATATAATAAAATATACATAATAATTTTATTGTTCTTTAAGTTTTACAGTAGCAGATTTATAGTTTTGTACATCTTTAAAGTATATCCAGAATATGACCACTGTTTACTATTTCAGTCACAGTCACCTCTGGCCTGTCCACCATAATCTCTTGCTTGTATTATTGCAATAGCTTCCTAAATATTGCTGCCTGTTAAAATCACCTGAATAGTTAAAAAATTCTTATGCCTGATTCCTATTGGTAGTCGTTCTAATTTAATTGGAATGGGCATCAGAATTTTTTTTGTTTCTGGTGTTTCTAGTATGCACTGTCCCAAATAATCAGAAAATCAATACCCTTCCCCTGAAGTAGTCCCTTTATTTTTTTTAATCTATTTTAAATAGTTTCTTTATTTTTACTATATTTTTCTAGTAGTAGCCATGGTATTTTAACTTGGGACATTTCTACTTCTTTAAAATTATTAAGTTCTAAGTGTATTTACTAGGCTTCTTAGTTGTAAGCAATGAAAGCTGACTCTAGCTGATTTAAGCAGATACGAATTTGCATGGCTCTCAGCATTTGTAGAAGGCTGGATGGAGCCAGCCTTAGAAAAGTACAGGAACAGAGAGATGCTAAACAGCTAGAACCATAACATAACATGTCAGCAAGACCATTACTACTGTCTACTGAATAGTGCCTAGATGCCTCAGATTGCACTACTGGTTGTGCTGGCCACTTCATGACACTACTGGTTGTGCTGCCATCATTGCTCTTGCAACGTACATGTTGCCTCCACTGTGGCTGTCATTAAAAAGAATTCTCTCTTGCCTCTCTGCTTTTCTATGCTACTAGTCTCCATATGGTAGATGTCTTGTATTAGGTAATGTAGCTTGCCAGGGAATATGGGAAAGCAAGTACTTATCTTGCATTTTCAGTTTTTAGTTGTGGAAGACAGGCTCTATATTGCTTCAGAACTCATGAAGTTGGAAATTCTCCAAACATAAGCAAGGGTGTTACGTGGTTGGAAGCCAACACAGTGACAAAGGTTTACTACACATAATATAGCCAACAATGTGTTATTTATTTTATACATTAATTCACTGGTCCTCAGACTAAGAACCTGTAGGATGCTGGTATTCTTCCACAATTATTCTTAAATATTTAGACCATGCTACCATTTGTCCCTTAGCAAGTAGTAAGAGGTAACAAAATAAATGGACAAGTAGCAAGCAACTTATAAGTAGTAATTATTTTTGTAGGTGTGGAGACCAGTATAAGTAGAAAATAGGCATGTTTCTTTATGGTTAAAATGTTCTGAGTTTCTATGATGGAAGTTATAAATCATTAATATATGTTAGCATTGTCCAACAGAAATCTAATGTTTATTATATTTCAAAATATAATATACAAACTTTAATGCTTTTATGATATATAATTATATAATTTTATAATATTTATAATACATAATATATATAAATTTTAATTGCATTAAAAAGTAAAAAGAAACATTTAATTTTTTTTTTTTTTAAATAAATTTTTATTAATGGTAATGGGATGACATTAATAAATCAGGGTACATATATTCAAAGAAAACATGTCTAGGTTATTTTGTCATTAAATTATGTTGCATACCCCTCGCCCAAAGTCAGATTGTCCTTCGCCACCCTCTATCTAGTTCTCTGTGCCCCTCCCCCTCCCCCTAACTCTCCCCCTGTCCTCCCTCCCCCCACCCCTGGTAACCACCACACTCTTGTCCATGTCTCTTAGTCTCATTTTTATGTTCCACCAATGTATGGAATCATGTAGTTCTTGTTTTTTTCTGATTTACTTATTTCACTCCTTATAATGTTATCAAGATCCCACCATTTTGCTGTAAATGATCTGATGTCATCGTTTCTTATGGCTGAGTAGTATTCCATAGTGTATATGTGCCACATCTTCTTTATCCAGTCTTCTATTGAAGGGCTTTTTGGTTGTTTCCATGTCTTGGCCACTGTGAACAGTGCTGCAATGAACATGGGGCTACATGTGTCTTCACGTATCAAGAAACATTTAATTTTAATAGTATATGTTATTTAACCCAGTATGTTCAAAATATTATCACTTCAACATTCAATATAAATATTTAAGGGATAGTTTACATTGTTTATTATATTAAGTCCTCAGAAATCTAGTTTGTGTTTTAAATTTAGAGTACAGCCCATTTCAGACTAACCATATATAAAATGCTTAATAGCCACATGTAGTCAATGGCTACCATATTGGACATCATAGTTCTGTGGCATTGTATAAAATACTATATGATTTATAATAAGTATTGCTAAATAAACATACTTACGGTTTGTTTTAGACACCTTGTGAAAACTGAGTGGGTGCTTTAAAAAAGTATAACCTGCCCTGGCTGGATAGATAGCTCGGTTGGTTAGAGCATCGTCCTGAAGCACAGAGGTTATTGGTTCGATCCCTGGTCAGGGCACATACAGGAACAGACCAATGTTCCTTTCTCTCTCTCTCTAAAATCATTAAATAAAATAAAATAAAAAATATAGCCTAAAAGTAATATTAAGTGCCTGCTTATTCACTCTCTTCTAATCCAAAACAGTTTTACTTGATATTGTGGTGTTTTGCCATTTTTATTAGAAACCCTAATTTTTTTCATTAGGCTTTGTTATTAGTTTATTATTTTTTATTTTTCTGAACATTGAAATTTGTGAATAATTAGGGTATGCCAGATGTGACTTAAGATAACATACTGTAGTGCAAAGCTTGCATGTGCATAATTAAATTTATCATATTATATTACATTTAATATATATCACTGCTAGGCTTTACTAGCTGAAGTTTTGAAAATAAGAAACACAATAGTGACTGACTCTGCTCAAGATTTTATATATCATATGATTTCTTTTCCCTCAATAATTTATATTGATAGTAAGTTTTGTATTCTAATTATTTTTATTCTTGCAGGCTGCTGAATCAGGAATAATAAAAGTTAAAACAATAGCTGCACGAAACACCGAAATTTTGGCAGGTAATTTTTTGTATTAAACATTCAACAATTAATGAAAATTTGACTAATAGAAGTAGAATTTAAAAAAAAAAGTTTTCTGTAGCATAAAGTTTCTAACTTAATAACTGGGTTTCCCAGAGATGGACGCTATAAAATTCTCTGAAATCAAAAAGCGTAAAACTGCTAACTCCTTAAAGGCGTGATTATTCTTACTTATCTTTTTATTCTCTTTCACCTTTTGTCTATCACCTAAGACACACCCTACCCATACAGGACATTATTTTGAATTGAATGGTAGATTGATTCTCAGTTCACCTCTAACATCTGTTCTATCTTTAATATAAACAAGTCATAATGTAGTACTCTAATAAATTTAGTGGTACTCTATGAGTTTTGAATCCTTAGAGTAAGACAATATAGTCACAAAGAAAGAATGGTAGTGGAGTGGAGAAAAGAAAACAAGTATTTTGTACATTCTGTTGTTTTAACCTGATGTTCAAGAAGGAATTTTAAGAGTTTCTCTTTGGTACTGTTTTGATAGTCTGCTTCTTCCTTTTCTTTGGTGCCTTTCTGTTCTTACCTCAATAATGACTATGGGGGAAAAAAAAGGAACTGGCCTTTTTGAGAATTTGTTACATGTCAGGCATTTGTGCCACTCTGTCTTATATAAGACAACCTTGTGGGGAAATATTTCATAGTAGAGCAAGTTTAGATACAAAGAGATTAGGTTACTTGCCTATTGTCCCTTGATAAGTGGTCGAGTCACATTCAAATCCAGGGCTGTTGAGAGCCAGGTTCTTCCTGCTGCAGTGTGCTGCCTTGGTATGGTGAGGTTTCCATGCTCGCTGCTTCCTCACCAGGGTTTCTACCTAACCATTGTTTTCTTCACTGATCCTTCAATCTGCTTTTCCAGTTCCAATAGTGCTTTTGGTTTTAGCTAGTTGTTGGAGAAGAGCAGTCCTACTAAATTAATTTACAGAAAGTCTAAATACTAGTAAAGAATCTCTTTAACTCTCATAAATCTCTTCCCATTTTTAAAAAAGGATATCAATAAATCCCTAATTGGTGGAATTTCAAAGAGTATTACAAAATGAAACGAAGACTTTTGGGGGCATTTTCAAGATGGGAGGTGAGAGTGGATTTCACTTAGGCTTGCTACCTGTGCTGGAAATTTGCCGTTAAGGGTTAGCTCTCCTAAGTTACATGTTTCTCACAGCCTCTTCTCTGATTTTGAACATTCTGTCAAAAGACCAGATAGTTTTATAACATTATCAACAGCATTGAATAATGCTCTGTATGCATGTTGAGAAGGAGTATATTGAAAGTGATGGGTAAAGGCAAAGGTTTGTATTGTTGGATTGGGAGGTTGGGCAAGTGGATTTGGGGAGGTGCATAGTGAGTGGATTAGTTATTGTGAGAAAATAAATGGTTAAAGATAAATTATGACCTGGAATTTTTAAGTTGGAGATCTCATAGGCCAATCATGTTAAAATATCATTACAAATACTTTTGCTACTATTATTGCTGATATTATGGTAAGTCCTTAATTATTCTCCAATAATAAAAGTGTTCATTGGGTCAGTAGTTGATGGAAGGGTTCTTATAAAATTGGTATATTCAGAGGATCATTATCTGTTACAGAGTTGTATACCAAGTAAAATATCTATTTAGTTAATCTTAAGTATGAGTAAGAAAAATTTTGTCTTAGTATAAGTTTGATAGGTAGACTATTAATTTCATTTTAATGCAGTTAGCTTTATTCAAATAAAGGTAGAACAAATATTTATAAACATATAATTAATTGTTCATGTTTTAATAACCATGGTATCTAGAGCCATATACCTGAGAAGCTATTTTGGCATGTAAGCGTTTTCCTGGTGTTTCTTACCAAGTATTTATAATAATTGATACCTCAGATTTTTAGACCACTGTTATCTTGAAAAATCAAAGGTTCTTAAGAACAAGAAGAGTTTAAACTCATCAATATATCATTTCTAAACTAGTACATAGTACAGTTAATACTGAAAAAAAATTTTTATTTTATTTTTTTAAATTTCCTGTGAAATGTTTACTTCTCTGTAGTACTGAGGTCTATAGATTACATTTTTTTGTGTTGTAATGGGTGTTAAAGATATCATACAATTGAGGAATATTATTTGAGATACTGAATTCTCAGCTCTTTCTGCATGTTCAGAAAACATAAAGGGTTGCTATAAAAATAAGAACCCTTAATTAGGATCAGTCTGATTAATGATACTCAGAATAAATTTCTAGCCAACTTTAGTTTTCTTAGATTTATTTTTCAAGGGAAGGTTATTTACATTGCAGAATAAATTTTTGCTTGACATCTCCCCTTCTTTTAAGCATTCTCCTTTAATGTTTATTTTTCTTTGTTTTCACTGCTGTCATGAATGCTGACATAAGTGGGAATGCTATGCCAGGTAATGTCAGCATTGATTCAAATATACAGAGCACTTTCTCAAAATTTTCTTTTTCTTTAAAGATAAAACTCTGGAAATAAGAGATAGCAACATAAACTTTTTCATTTACAAGGCCAAATGCCTTAATCTTATGTTGCAAATTGTTTTTATTATCCCAACTTACAATATACTTGAAATGAACTGAGAAGGCTTGTTTTATACAGAAATTACATACACAAAGAATCTGCTTTCTGAATAAATATTTGAAACAAGGAAATCAATGAAGTTATGATTGATACCTTTTAAAATTGTATGTTTAACCCCTACACAAAACCATAACGATTACTTCTACCTATGACTGCTTGTATACTCTCAGTATACGAAAGAATTTTTATGTAGATAATCATTATGTGTGATTTGTGTTCTTTTCTCACAGTTTCCTTCACCTTTTTCATTTCTACATGGTCTTATTAATAAAAGGTCTCTAATTTAAGTAATTTGAATAAATATACTTTGGAATGTTTTCCCAACATTCAAAGGTAAATTATCTGCTGATATTATTTATATTCTATATTATCAGTATATATACTTGTGATATTTCATAAACATTTATATATCATACAACATATTCTTAGTAGGAAATAATTATGTAAGAATCACCAGAGGAGATACAAACATGGTTAATATAATTTTCTACAATCTATATGGAAATGCAAGAGATATACTTGATCAGTATGTTTGAGCCATTCATTCAGTTTGGCTTACCTGCTTTTTGAAGTCTATTGCCAGAAATTTCCCTCCCAGAAAACGTACTCCTTGAGGTCAGGATCAATATCTTATTCTTCTTTATATTGCTTATTACTTAGGAAGTAATAAGCTATCATTAAATAAAGGCTAATGCTTGAGTCACTCCAAAATGCAAATAAGTCTGTTAGTGCTGCCTCTAGTGTGTTTTTCTACCTCTCTTTAATTTTACAATTTTAATTTTCTACCTCTCAAATAATTTTATGATTATTTGAGAAATTTGTCTTATATAGTTCAAGCAAGATAACAGAGTAATGAAAAAGACAGATCCTAAACAGAGAATTTTAATATAATGGGTAAATAAATACCAAGATGGAAGAATAGTCAGGCTTGTTATGGGAACAGGGAAGGCACCTTATGCATTCTGGAAATGTGAAAATGAGTCTTGAAGTTTGAAAAGGAGATAGTCAAGCAAATAAAGTATAGAAGAGGCCTGACCAGGTGGTGGCGCAGTGGATTGAGCGTCGGACTGGGATGCGGAAGGACCCAGGTTCGAGACTCCGAGGTTGCCAGCTTGAGCGCGGGCTCATCTGGCTTGAGCAAAGAGCTCACCAGCTTGGACCCAAGGTCGCTGGCTCCAGCAAGGGGTTACTCGGTCTGCTGAAGGCCCACGGTCAAGGCATATGTGAGAAAGCAATCAATGAACAACTAAGAAGTCGCAACACGCAACGAGAAACTGATGATTGATGCTTCTCATCTCTCTCCATTCCTGTCTGTCTGTCCCTGTCTATCTCTGCCTCTGTTTAAAAAAAAAAATATATATATATATATATAAAGTATAGAAGAGGAAATTAAAGGAGATTACTTAAATACAGTAATGAGGTATGAAACAGCTTGCTCTATTTGTATACACTATTCAAGTGTTGTCGTTGTGGGATGTCCTTGATAGAAAGAGTTTGAATCGGAGGTGACACATTCACAATAATAAATTTATATAAATAACTCTGAAAGCAATTAAAAAGTTATGTTTCAGTGTACCATCATCATTAAGGCAGAGGTCTGTTAGTAGGCTTTTTCTGTAATCCAGGCTAGCAGACATAGGGGACTGTAACTAATGCCATGCTCACAATTTCATTTAATGGGCCAGAGGTTCTCTGTAGTCTAGTTTGTTCTTATTTATTATGTTTTCCTTGTGCTTTTTTTCATTTTTTCTTTACTTTTTACAGTTTTAGTTTGTATCCTGCCTTTTATTATATCACAAATACTTTACTTTGAAGCTACCTTTTCTAATTTTTTTAAGTTGCTTTATAATATTTCAGTAATTATAGTGTTTAACCATTTCTTTATATTAGACATGCTTCAGTATTTAGAGTATTTTTAAAGATTAATCATAGAAATAAAATTACGATATTAAAAAGTATGAACATGTTTTTGGAATTTGTTACCACACTGCTCTCTGAAGAGATAAAACTTTATGCTTTTACCAACAATATGTGAATGTATCTTTGTAATGTCCTTGCCAAATTACTATTTAAAAAAATGTTTTTGGTAATTGAACAAGCAAATGACTTCTCATTTTAATTACATTTCTTTATAATGTTGAACATTTTTCTCTGGATATATTAAATTATTTTTTATTTTACATTTATTTCTTTGGGTTTTTGTGTCTTCCTTATCAAATTATTTAAGTAGTTTCTATAGCAAAAATACTCATTCCCATCTTGTGTGTATCATATTTTCTGCACGTTATTTACCTTTTAACTTTTTATCCTGATCATTTTTATTTTTAAATGCAGGGGTTCCTCAGGTTATGACATAGTTCCGTTCCTACAACAGTGACATAACCCTAATTTTGGTGTAAGTGGAAACACACCTTCACACCTTAGCCTAAGTCACTTACCTGTCCCAACACAGCTATAAAATCAGCATCTAGAACATAAAACACAACTAAGCCACAGAAAAAGGAAAAGGACATAAATATACTGTACTGTACACTGTACTGTAGTAAGAGAAAAAATGACAAAAGATGAGTATAAAAAAAATTCCTTACCTTTATTCCTGTGGTTGGCTTGCACACTGGAAGGGGCATTGGAAGGTGGGAGAGAGTGACCTATTGGGAGGAGGGAGCTGGAGAGGCAGGAGAACCTGCAGAAAGTGCTGGAGATACTGGGTCAGGTGAATCAGGATTGCCTAAGGAACATGCAGGAGACACTGGAGATGATTCTACCTGCACTACAGGTGCTTCATCTTGAGAAGCAGCTGATGTAGAGGGTACAGGATCTGTGCTGGCCTCTTTACCTTCTTAAAGAATTGTTCCAGGATAGTCTGGAAGATTGATGACTTTTTCTCTTCCAAAGTCTGCCTATATATAGCATTGCAAAGGCATCCATAACAGCTGTGTGGATTTTACTGGATCTGTCATCACTGGGGTCCTCAGCCTGAAGTTTTGCCAACCCATCCTCTACCATAGAAAAACCTTCTCCCAGATCCTTGGTAGTAAATCTCATGGGTTCTGGGATTTCTGTCTCTTACTCTTCAATCAGCTGCTTCTCCAGCTGATTGAGGTCCTCAGCAGACAACTTCACTCCATGTGAGGCCAGTAGCCCTGTGACATCCATTGTGATGGCTTTCCTCTTATTGGAAGCACTGGCATCTGAAAACTCTGACTTTTGTTTAGGAGCCATGATAAGGGCCAAAAGGTTGTCCAACAAAGCAACACAAATGGAACACTTGCGCTTTTAACAGTCCAAAATGGCGTAGGGTAGCGTACTGGGGACGCCAGCTCCCTCACTCATAACGCTTTACTGTGAATTCTTCCACCATGCGCAATCAAACTGGTTCACCTATGTAGTCCGTAAGTACAATGCTAATGGTGTGGGCTGTGAAACACTCATGTCTCAATTTATTTAAGTTTTTATAAGAGTGACCACTGTAACTCAAAATGTCGTATATCAAGACTGTCATAACCCAAGGACCCCCTATAATCTAATTTTCTGTATTTTTGCTCTCTACTTGGGAAGCCCTTCCAACCACATTGTTGATAGCCATTTTTAAGTTTTTTTTTTAAAGTTTTTATATACAGTGGTACCTTAACACACAAGGTTAATTCATTTTATGGCCGAGCTTGTGACTCAATTTGCTCATGTGTCATATAAAATTTCCCCAATTAAATTAATGAGAATGCAATTAATCTGTTCCAGCCCTTGAAAACCACATGAATTTTTTGTTTTATATGCTTTTAAATAAGAAAATATACTTTATAAATAACATATACATTATATATATATACATAACAAGAGAGAATGTAAAGAAATAAACTGGTTTATAAAGTATATTCACCTTCAAGGTCAGGTGGAGATGCTGGCAGAGGGGGGAGGATCATTAGCATAACAATGGCCCCTCCCAAGCAGAAGGTCAGAAGGTAATTTGCAATCAACTGCCCTGCTCTGAGGGCAAGCACACATGTGGCTGCCCAGTGCCATTTTTAACAATAAAAGTGAGCATACTCAAAAAACACAAATTTTTTTTTCTTTTTTTATTAAATTTAATGCAGTTACATTGATAAATCAGGGTACATATGTTGAGAGAAAACATCTCCATCTTACTTTGACATTTGATTATGCTGTATACCCCTCACCCAAAGTCAAATTGTCTCCATCACCTTCTATCTGGTTTTCTTTGTGCCCCTCCCCTCCCCCAACCCCTCTCTCCTTCCTCGCCCCTTCCCCCCCTCCCCCATCCCTCCACCCAGGTTACCATCACATTCTTGTTCATGTCTCTGAGTCTCATTTTTATGTCCCATTTATGTATGGATTCATGTAGTTCTTAGTTTTTTCTGATTTACTTATTTCACTCCGTATAATGTTATCAAGGTCCATCCATGTTATTGTAAATGATCTGATGTCATCATTTCTTATGGATGAGTAGTATTCCATAGTATATATATACCAAAGCTTTTTAATCCAATCGTCCTCTGACGGACACTTGGGCTGTTTCCAGATCTTCGCTATTGTGAACAATGCTGCCACAAACATGGGGGTGCATTTCTCCTTTTGGAGCCGTTCCATAGTGTTCTTGGGGTATATTCCTAAAAGTGGGATAGCTGGATGAAAAGGCAGTTCCATTTTTAATTTCTTGAGGAATCTCCATACTGTTTTCCACAGAGGCTGCACCAGTCTGCATTCCCACCAGCAGTGCAGGAGGGTTCCCCTTTCTCCACATCCTCGCCAGCACTTATTCTGTGTTGTTTTGTTGATGAGCGCCATTCTGGCTGGTGTGGGGTGATATCTCATTGTGGTTTTAATTTGCATTTCTCTAATGATTAGTGATGTTGAGCATTTTTTCATATACCTATTGGCCATCTGTATGTTCTCTTTGGAGAAGTGTCTATTCATTTCTTTTGCATATTTTTTGATGGGATTGTTTGTCTTCCTGGTGTTGAGATTTACAAGTTCTTTATAAATTTTGGTTATTAACCCCTTATCAGACGTATTTTCAAATATGTTCTCCCATTGTGTAGTTTGTCTTTTTATTCTGTTCTTATTGTCTTTAGCTGTGCAAAAGCTTTTCAGTTTGATATAGTCCCATTTGTTTATCCTATCTTTTATTTCACTTTCCCGTGGAGATAAATCAGCAAATATATTGCTCCGAGAGATGTCAGAGAGCTTACTGCCTATGTTTTCTTCTAAGATGCTTATGGTTTCACAGCTTACATTTAAGTCTTTTATCCATTTTGAGTTTATTTTTGTGAATGTTGTAAGCTAGTGATCTAGTTTCCTTTTTTTGCAGGTAGCTGTCCAGTTTTCCCAACACCATTTGTTAAAGAGGCTGTCTTTACTCCATTGTATTTCCTTACTTCCTTTGTCAAATATCAGTTGTCCATACAACTGTGGGTTTATTTCTGGGTTCTCTGTTCTGTTCCATTGATCTATATACCTGTTCTTATGCCAGTACTAGGCTGTTTTGAGTACAATGGCCTTGTAGTATAACTTGATATCAGGAAGTGTGATACCTCCCACTTTTTTCTTCTTTTTTAAGATTGTTGAGGCTATTCGTGTTCTTTTTTGGTTCCATATAAATTTTTGGAATATGTGATCTATATCTTTGAAGTATGTCATTGGTATTTTAATTGGTATTGCATTGAATTTATAGATTGCTTTGGGTAATATAGACATTTTAATGATGTTTATTTTTCCTAACCATGAGCATGGTATATGCTTCCACTTGTTTGTATCTTCCTTGATTTCTTTTTCTCAGTGCTTTATAATTTTCCGAGTACAAGTCTTTAGTCTCTTTGGTTAAGTTTACTCCTAGGTACTTTAATAGTGAAGGGGATTGTTTCCTTAATTTCTCTTTCTGACTGATCATTGTTGGCGTATAAAAATACCTCTGATTTCTGAGTATTGATTTTATATCCTGCCACTTTGCTGAATTCATTTATCAGGCCCAGTAGTTTTTTGACTGAGGCTTTAGGGTTTTCTATATACAATATCATATCATCTGCAAATAATGATAGTTTTACTTCTTTTCCAACTTGGATGCCTTTTATTTCTTCTTCTTGTCTCATTGCTGTGGCTAGGACTTCCAGGACTATGTTAAATAAGAGTGGTGCAAGGAGGCACCCCTGCCTTGTTCCTGATCTTAAGGGGATTGCTTTTAATTTTTGCCCATTGAGTATGATGTTGGCTGTGGGTTTCTCATAGATGGCTTTTATCATGTTGAGGTATGTTACCTGTATTCACACTTTGCTGAGAGTTTTGATCATGAATGGGTGCTGGATTTTATCAAATGCTTTTTCTACATCTATTGAAATTATCATGTGGTTTTTCTCCTTTTTGTTTATGTGATGAATCACATTGATTGATTTCCAAATATTGTACCAGCCTTGCCTTCCCAGAATAAATCCCACTTGATCATGGTGTATGAATTTTTCCATATATTGTTGGATCTGGTTTGCTAATATTTTGTTGAGGATTTTAGCATCTATATTCATCAGAGATATTGGCTTATAATTTTCTTTCTTTGTGTTATCTTTGCCTGGTTTTGGAATCAGAATTATGCTCGCCTCATAAAAGGAGCTTGGAAGTCTTCCTTCCTCTTGAATTTTTTGAAATAGTTTGAGAAGGATAGGAGTTAGTTCTTCTTTGAATATTTCGTAGAATTCACTTGTGAAGCCATCAGGCCCCGGACTTTTCTTTTTTGGGGGTTTTTTGATAACTGTTTCCATCTCATTTGGTGTAATTGGTCTGTTTAGGTTTTCTGATTCTTCCAGATTGATTTTTGGAAGATTTTATGTTTCAAGGAATTTGTCCATTTCATCTAGGTTGTCTAGTTTTTTGGCATACAGTTCTTCATAGTATTTTCTTACAATATTTTGTATTTCTGTTGTGTCAGTTGTTATTTATCCACTCTAGTTTCTAATTTTATTTATTTGCGTCCTCTCTTTTTCTTGGTGAATCTAGTTAAAGGTTCATCGATCTTGTTTACCTTTTACAAGAACCAGCTCCTAGATTCATTGATCCTCTGTATTGTTTCTTTAGCCTCTATGTCATTTATTTCTGCTCTGATCTTTATTATTTCATTCATTTTACTACATTTGGGCTTTACTTGCTGTTCTTTTTCTAGTTCTTTTAGATGCAGGGTTAAGTTGTTTATTTGAGCTTGTTCTAGCTTCTTCTTCCTTTTTTTTTTTTTTTTTTTGTATTTTTACGAAGCTGGAAACGGGGAGGCAGTCAGACAGAGTCCCGCATGCACCCGACCGGGATCCACCCTGCAAGCCCACCAGGGGACTATGCCCTGCCCATCTTGGGGCGTCGCTCTGCCGCAATCAGAGCCATTCTAGCGCCTGAGGCAGAGGCCACAGAGCCATCCTCAGCGCCCGGGCAAACTTTGCTCCAGTGGAGCCTTGGCTGTGGGCTGGAAAGAGAGGAAGGAGAGGGGGAGGGGTGGAGAAGCAGATGGGCGCTTCTCCTGTGTGCCCTGGCTGGGAATTGAACCCAGGACTTCTGCATGTCAGGCCGACGCTCTACCACTGAGCCAACATGCCAGGGCCTTTTTCTGGCTTCTTAAAGTGTGCCTTTAGTGCTATGAACTTCCCTCTCAGTACTACTTTTGCTGTGTCTCCCGTAACTTTTGAGTTGTTGTGTGCTCATTGTCATTCGTTTCTAGGAATTTTTTTTGTTTCTTCTTTGATCTCATTCTTAATCCATTCGTTATTTAACAACCTGCTATTTAGTTTTCATGTGTTTGAGAATTTTTGAGCTTTTCTGTTGTGGTTCATTTCTACAATAGTTTCATGCCATTGTGATCGGAGAAAGTGCTTGATATGATTTCAGTCTTCTTAAATTTGTTGAGAGCACTTTTGTGCCCTAACATGTGGTCTATCCTAGAGAATGTACCACGAGCACTTGAAAAGAATGTATATTCTGCTACTTTAGGGTGAAAGGTTCTGAAGATATCTATTAAATCGAGTTGATCTAGTGTGTCCAATAAGTCTGCTGTTTCTTTCTTAATTTTCTTTCTTGGGGATCTATCTAGTGATGTTAGTGGGGTATTGAAATCCTCTCTATTGTAGTATTGCTGTTGATCTCGCCCTTTAAATCCATCAAAGTCTGCTTTATATATTTAGGTGCTCCTATATTAGGTGCATAGATATTTATAATAGTTATATCTTCCTGTTGGATTACTCCCTTTATCATTACTAGAAAGCCCGGCGGTCATACGAAATGACCGCTGTTCTAGATATTATAAATTTTAATTAAAATGATTTGTGCAAAGGTGTCTGCTAATTCAAACTGAATTACCCAGGGCAGGCAACGAGGACGCCCCTTTGCTTACTGCCCCATGGGGTTTCCCCCTTCTACTTGCTTAATTGCTTAAAGTAGAGTGCAATGAAGGAAATGACTGGTGGTACATTTCTTAACATCCACCGCTAGCTCAATAAATAAAGGTGATTTAAATAATAAAATGTTAATTCACATGTCAAAGATCTCTTTGTACACAACATTTCTTGTGTAGATCTTTCCATCATTTTTAAGCTCGCCTTGCAGAGGACCATCAATTATTTTTAATTTTACGTCCGTTCTTTCACAAACTCTTGAACAGGCAACATAAAGTTGACCGTGTCCAAATGCACGCTCAGGTAAAAAAATGCCAACACGCTTAAGTGTTTGGCCCTGAGACTTATTGATGGTCATAGCAAAGGCAAGTTTACAGGAAATTGTCTACGTCTCAATTGAAACGGCAACCCTGTTTGAGATGGAGCCAAATCAATTCTTGGAATGACATGTATTTCACCATTAGAGGAGCCAGTCAAAGACTTAGCTATTATGACATTATTTTTCAATTGGAGAACCTCTAGTCTTGTACCATTGCAAAGACCCCTTCTGGTGTTAAGATTTCTTAACAGCATAATAATTGCTCCAATCTTTAACCTCAGTTTGTGAGGAGGCATGCCAGAAGGCGGGACTATTTGAATGCCGTGGCAACTTCACCCCATTGGCTAGTACAGTTACGCAAGCAACCAATAAGCTATCGGTGACAGACACTTAAGCCGCATATAATAAAGATGTAGTGGCCTTCTTTATCTTTTACTATATCCTTTGTTTTAAAGTCTATTTTGTCTGATATAAGTATTGCTACCTCAGCTTTTTTTTTTATTTCCATTTGCATGAAATGTTTTTTTCCATCCTTTTACCTTCAATCTATGTGCATCTTTTGTTCTAAGGTGTGTCTCTTGTAGACAGCATATGTACGGGTATTGTTTTCTTATCCATGCAGCTACCCTATGTCTTTTGATTGGATCATTTAATCCATTTACATTTAAGGTTATTATTGATATGTCGTTTTTTGCCATTTTATTCTTTAAAGCTATATTCCTGTTTTGCAATATTCTTTTCCCACTTTGATCTGTTTACAACAAGCCCCTTAACATTTCCTGCAGCATTGATTTGGTTGTAATGAATTCCTTGAGTTGTTTTTTTGTCTGGGAAGCTTTTTATTTCTCCTTCGATTTTAAACGATAGCCTTGATGGATAAAATAGTCTTGGTTGTAGGTTCTTGTTCTGCATTACTTTGAATATTTCTTGCCATTCCCTTCTGGCCTCAAGTGTTTCTGTTGAGAAGTCGGATGTCATCCTTATAGGGGCTCCTTTGTAGTTGATAGCTTTTTTTTCTCTAGCAGCTTTTGATATTTTCTCTTTATCGCTTAGCTTTGGTATTTTAATTATGATGTGTCTTTTTATTTATTTTTTTAAAGACTTTATTTATTCATTTTAGACAGGAGAGAGAGAGAGAGAGAGAGAGAGAGAGAGAAGGGAGGAGCAAGAAGCATCAACTCCCATATGTGCCTTGACCAGGCAAGCCCAGGGTTTTGAACCAGCGACCTCAGAATTCCAGGTCGACGCTTTATCCACTGCGCCATCACAGGTCAGGCTTAGATATATTTTTATTTATTTTTTTAAAGACTTTATTCATTTTAGACAGGAGAGAGAGAGAGAGAGAGAGTGAGAGAGAGAATGATGTGTCTTTGTGTAGGTTTCTTTGGGTTTCTCTTTAATGGAGTTCTCTGTGCTTCTTGAACTTGTGAGAGTTTCTCCTACATTAATTTAGGGAAGTTTTCAGGTATGATATGATTGAACAAAGGCTCTATCCCTTGTTCTTTCTCCTCTTCTTCAGGAACCCCTATGATGCGGATGTTATTTCTCTTCATGTCACAGAGCTCTCTAAGAATTTTATCAGACTTTTTGAGTCTCTTTTTTTTTTCTTTTTCTTCTCTGCTTTCTTGCCTTCATTCAAGTTGTCCTCCAACTGTCTGATTCGATCCTCAGCTGTATCCATCCTGTTTTTAATTCCTTCCATTGTGGTCTTTATTTCTGATATTGTATTTGTCATCTCCGACTGATTCTTTTTTAATATTTAAATATCCTTTTTTACACTTGCTATTTCTTTATTTAGGTGTTCATAATGACCATCCATTGTTGTTCTAAGATCCCTAAGCATCCTTACAATCATTATTTTGAGCTCCGTATCTGGAAGTTTGATTATGTCTATATCTCTCAGATCATCTCCTGAAGATTTCTCTTGTGGTTTCATTTGGATTGCACTTCTTTGTCTTCTCATTATCTGTGTTTTGGTGTTTTGTTTGTAGAGTTGGTTGAGTCTAGGCTTGGTGTTGTCTGCCTCTAGTTTTCAATTGTGTTATTTCTAGGTCTTCTTGGGTTGGAATCAGCTATTATTTGTAATCCACTTTCCGATTTGGGCAGTTTTGGAGTCTTGATTTGTTTGTTTTCTTAACAGGTGATAGTCTTGTTTATTGATCTCAGTAGGGGTCTTCCTTGAAACTGTATTCAGGAATGAGATGGGTGTAAACTGAGACTCTGAAGGCCTCTTCCACCAACTAATCTCTCTGGTGGCAGGGTGTTTTCTCAGCCTCAGTCGGGGGAGGTGTATCTCAGATCTCCATGGAGACCTGAGTTACTGCCCCTCCTCCCTACTTCTTGTTTTCAGCTATGTCTTGTTGCGCTGATTGGAGCTGGAGAGATGTCTGGAGATCTCTGATCTGGAAGCAATTCAGTACTGTTTTGTGGAAGGATCCATCCCTCCCCCAGTTATGGCTGCCTCCAGCATGGATGAGTCAGCTTTTTTAGGTCGTCTCCTGCATGCCTTTGCCCCTCACAGTCTGTCCCTCTCTCTCTGCTTTCCACTTGGGAGATAAGGTGGTCTTTTCAACACACCTTGCTCCCTGGTCGCCAGGTAAGTGACTGTGAGCAGTATTTTCTGCTCTTTTCCCTGGAGTGAGATCCCCTCTGGACTCTCAGCCTCACCCCCCCCCCTCCGTTCCTGTAAGCAGGGGAGATTCAGGCTCTCCCTACCAGGTTTGTTGTGGCTTCTTCTTTGCTCCTTGGTTTATGAGAGCTGTTTTTATAGTCCGGAGTTGGTTTTTCACGCTGATTTTTTCCTAAATTGATTTGTATTCCAGTTTGGTGGTGAGAGCTGGGTGTCTGTGCGTCTGCCTACTCCGCTGCCATCTTCAGGTCCCACAAATTTTATAAACTCATTTGCTCAACACTTTTCATTCAAATATCCACTTGTGACTTAAAGCAAAAAATCCCGCAAGTGACTTCTTGTCTCTCAAATTGCTCGTGATTTCAAGTGCTTGTGTGTCAAGGTACCACAGTAGTTTGATTTTTTTCTTAATAAATGGGATGACATGAGGACCTAGATTTTCTTTTGTAAATGTACAAACATTATGTTAAGTAATCCTTCCTTTTCCAATAATGTACTTTTAGTATGAGGCTGCCCATACTTTTATTTGTCCTTCAGTTCTGGAATCATTTAAAACATTTTCAGACCTTTTGAACAATTAAAAACTTTTTTTAATGTTAGGAATGTCTTTTCCCTAAGTAGACTTGAATGGTTTTGTGGATAGCAATTGTTTCCACATAATATTTTTTTTGTTTCACAGGAATTATGATTTTTTATTTAATGACCATTAAAATTTATCATAATGAAACTTTTATTAGTCCCTATTAATGTGAGTCATAGTGAGATATCCTAGTTTAAGTTTTTCTCTGCAAGATAAAAACTGCAATTATGTAGTGAAACTCCTCAGAGCAGAGAAACCCCTAGGATATGGGGACCTGCTGGACCTCTTTCAGGTGTGTGAAAGTACATCATTTAATCTCACAATTACGAAATTTGGAAATAAAATATAGTTATTAAACACATTGTTATTCTAATAAAGTAGTTATGTTTATTAGGCGACTTAAGAAGAAAATATTGTGTTTTTTTTTTTAAATTCCCAAAAGCTATTTTTTTCTTTTTACCTTTTCCAAGTGAGAAGAGGGTAGATAGAGAGACTGACTTCCACATGCGCCTGAACCGGGATCCATGGGCAACCCCTGTCTCGGGTCTTTTTCGCAACCAAATTATTTTTAGTGCCTGAGAGAGATGCTCCACAGAGCCATCCTCAGTTCCTGTTGGCCTAAGCGCTCAATCAGACATAGCTGAGGTAGAAGAGAGAGAGAAAGAGAGAGAGAGAAGAGGTAGAGTGGAGAAGCATATAGTCACTTCTCCTGTGTGCCCTGACTGGGAATTGAATCTGAGACATCCACTTACTAGGCTGACGCTCTACCACTGAGCCAGCCGGCTAGGGCCCTCTCAATCTTTATATTCAAATGGAAATTGAAATAGAAAATTTTGATGGAAAAGTGGACTTTCTCTTCTTTTACTGGAATGATAAAAGATGGTTAAAGCAAAATAGATGTCTTTACATTGCTACACAGCCTTTTCTTCCATGTGACTTCTACAGTCTAAGCCCATAAGGTTTTTATATAAGACTAGGCTTAAATAGTATGTCATTAAAATTATTGTATACAAAAGGGAGCAGCTGTCTCATAGAAGGGTAAGATTAATTTTTGCTTTTTAGGACAACTCACACTTTTAAAAGAAGGAAAAATGTGGGTTTTTTATTTTTCCTGATTATCTTTCTTTTATTGCGTTGTGATCTGGATATGGAGGATATGTTTTTGTTTTTCATGCTGTGCTTGAACAGAGAGAATAGATCAACAGGTTTATTTTTTCTTGATCATCTACAGTCGTCCCTAGCCATATTGTGGTTCACTTTTCACTAATTGTATTGCGGATTTTTAAATTGTATATATCTAATTTTGTATCGTGGATCTTTTGCTTTATCATGGGAATTTGCAGTATATAGGTATTTTATGTATTATTTTAATTATTTTGCCATAAAAGAAGCCTTTTTCTAGCCTAAAAAATTGAAAACAATATAAAATATATAAAAATATTAATTAAAACATTAAAAGAGGATTAAGTCAAAATATGTAGCGTACAGCAGATGAGTAGACAAAAGTTTGCATGTATGGAAAATGTAGTAGCTATAGTCGCTTCTGCTTGAGCTAGTTTGCGCACGTGAGATCGTACACTGTGCACTATTGGCTAGTGGTTGGGAGGCTACTAACCAGAGCACTGTGTTCTGTAACTTGGGCACTGATTGGCTCAGCAACTGTAGCATTAGGCTCCTCCTCTCCTGCAAATAGCATTTTATATGTTGTTAAAATTACGTAGATTTAAGAGTGTAGAAAGTGTACAAGAGCATAGAAATTGTTTATAAGAATGTGGGGAAGGTTAATAATTGTGGGAAAGGTTTATAAGAGTGTGAGGATGGTTTATAAAATCTTAAAAAATATGTAAATAATAAAATAAATATAAGGTCACTACTTTGCGGATTTTTGCCTATCGCAGGGGATTCTGGAACCTAATCCCGGCTATAGATGAGGGACCACTGTATTCCATGTAACATGGAAACTTCCCTTTGACTATTATATAAACAGGGAGGGAAACCAGTAGGAAGGAAATCAGAGGTAAATGTTTGGTTCCTTTGAATTACATTAAAATGAAGTTCTTAAAAGTTATTTTTATCACTATCTTAAGTTTATCTCAGCTTGATATACCTGGATAACTGTGACCATGTATACAAGATTTCTTTATAACTCACCTTTTTTTATTCATTTGAATATGCACAGTTCTTTCACATTTTATATTCCCCAAATTGGTATGCATCATACAATTGAGTGCATCTAAGAATCACTGTGGGCCAGGTAGTTTTTTAGTTTTTTTTTTTTTCAATGCATGTGTGAACTTGTTTATAGTTGTTCATATTAGCACATCTTTATATACATTGTTGATATTACATAAGTTTAATTGCTATTTAAAATGTCATCTTAGTTGTACAAAAACTGTTAATATTTTATGTTGAGTAAAAAAAACATATAGCATCAATATGTGGGTATCATTGGTTTAGATCTCAGAGACTATAGTGAAGTATTCTTTCAAGAAATGAGCCATCTCCAGTGCTCTTGATGGCAGGGGTAGTCAACCTTTTTATACCTACCACCCACTTTTGTATCTCTGTTAGTAGTAAAATTTTCTAACTGCCCACCGGTTCCACAGTAATGGTGATTTATAAAGTAGGGAAGTAACTTTATAAAATATATAAAGCAGAGTTACAGCAAGTTAAAGCATATAATAATAATTACTTACCAAGTACTTTATGTCGGATTTTCGCTAATTTTGGCAGAATAAATCTTTATAAAACAACTTACTATAGTTAAGTTTTTCTTTTTATTTATACTTTGGTTGCTCCGCTACCGCCCACCATGAAAGCTGGAACACTCACTAGTGGGCGGTAGGGACCAGGTTGACTACCACTGGCTTAGAGGATGAAATTGTAAGGAAAAATTTAAGTTATTAGTATACATTGTATCATAATTTAATTGGCAATGATTTTTTTTGTGTGATATTATGAATGTGTCTCAAAATCATTGTCATTAGTGACTCTATAAAAATACATGGTTTTTCCTTCTGTGAAGACAGGATCTCTTTCCTTCGTTTATCTGAAGACTACAGGTGGTAGATAACTTTAATAAAAATGCAGATTATTGGTTCTTCTTAAATACATACTTTTAATTCTTTTTACTTCCATTTGTATCAAGTGCTATTTACTTTATAGAGTGGTGATATAATGTTATGGGAAAAAATAGTGAACCTGGAGTTAGAAGACATTTTCAAATTCTGGCTGTACCACATACTCACTTGTTGCTTGGTCAAGTCATGCCCTGTATACTCTATTTGATTATATGATACTGAAATGAAAAGCACATGTTAACATAAAAATTAATAAATGCAGTGTGTTACTTTTGAAATGTTTATGTGCCTGAACAACATTTAATAATTAGTAATGTTCAGCAGAGTTAGGGGTAGCCTCATAGTTCAGTGGTTCTGGCAGGATTGAATATGGCAGAATATCTACTGCTTCAGAGCTTTATCACAGTCTTTTAATAATCTATATAAATGTTTTGAAAGATTGTTATGGAAAATTTATGTCTCTGGGTTTGACTCAAATCCTTTATGCAGAGGAAAGCAAGGAAATAAGGCAAGGGAGTCCTTTTGAAAACTGTTCTTTGCAAGTCATATTTGCCACCTCTTTGCTGTTCTAACTCACTAATTAATGCTGGCGTACTGAGGGACTTTACAGAGCATGGTGTAAGAAAGTGTAGTCTTTATTTACTATACCATAAAGGCAGCTTTGGTAACAGAAAGATAGGGATATAAATGGTAAAATTAATGTTAACATTAGTTTTATACTTTTAATGGTTATTCTGGATGACTTTCTCATAATTTCTTTTGAATAACTTGATAAAACTGAAAATTGTATGTCTTTATTTCAAGTCTTAACCTCAAAAAATAATTGATAGGTATAGTACCTTTGAAAGCATATACCAAACACATCAGTTTAATGTGCTCTTGATTCAGAATTCCATGTTATTTATTCAAATTCCCTGAGGGTGACAAACATGTCTTAATCATCTTTGTGTAGCCATTCAGTGTGTATTGATTTAATTTCATTTTATAAATTTAATTATATGTAATTCAGTTTATGAATTTTCTAACCCTTTACATTTTTGTTGCCACTTTTAAACTTCTGTAGGAATTGGTTTTGTAGAAGGAGTTAAATTAAGATTTGGAATTATAGTTTATTTATCCAGATGATTAATGTTTCATTAATAAAAGGAGTAAATTATTGTTTTCAGTGAACTTAAATCTTGAAGAAGAAATTAAGCCTCTGTAAATTCAAGGCATATAATGAAATTATGGGGAGTTTCTGAACATTCAAAAGTATGGTGGGATGATGTGTATACTATTTTAAGTTACCTTTTCTGTTCTATAATATGAATTTTTATTCCTGTTTTCCCTTATGCACTGTTGAGAAATAGCCTGCTTATCTGAGTCAGGCTAGAACTTCTGAGTAGTTGACCTTAAAGAGTCTAGCAGAAGAAGAACCAATGGATGGATTGTCAGGAGAAAGGCATGGCAGAGCTGTAGTTCAGGGGTGGGGTTTAGCTTCAGAGTTTGGAGCATTTATTTGAAGTGTTTTAACTCTTATAGTTTATTTTTGTTTTCATGTTTATTTTATATAAAGTGGTTTTTAATTGTCGTTACTGATTGTAATTATATAAAAGTGTATTGTTATTTATGGATTAGATTTAATAATTTACTTTATGTGTGTTCTAAATAAAGCATTGAAAGAGAACAGCTCAGAGGTTGTTCAGCCTTTTCTAATGGGTTGTGGAACCAAGGAACCGAAGATCACACAGCTATGTTTGGCTGCCATTCAGAGACTCATGTCACATGAGGTAGTATCTGAGGTAATGTGAAGATTTTATCTGAACTATGCACCTAAGAATCAAATCAGTTTTCATAGGGGAAAATGAAAAATACCTGATATTTAATGTAGACCTGTTTTATGACTAACAATGTGCTTGAAGGACATGGTTTAATTTTAAAAGATTAGCAAATTATTTCATTATTAAGCACTCATAAATAATGAATGAAAGTGAAGTGCATTTTTTGTTTTTTGTTTTTGTTTTTTTTTTCATTTTTCTGAAGCTGGAAACGGGGATAGACAGTCAGACAGACTCCCGCATGCGCCCGACCGGGATCCACCCGGCACGCCCACCAGGGGCGATGCTCTGCCCCCCAGGGGGCGATGCTCTGCCCATCCTGGGCGTCGCCATATTGCGACCAGAGCCACTCTAGCGCCTGAGGCAGAGGCCACAGAGCCATGCCCAGCGCCCGGGCCATCTTTGCTCCAATGGAGCCTTGGCTGCGGGAGGGGAAGAGAGAGACAGAGAGGAAAGCGCGGCGGAGGGGTGGAGAAGCAAATGGGCGCTTCTCCTATGTGCCCTGGCCGGGAATCGAACCCGGGTCCTCCGCACGCTAGGCCGACGCTCTACCGCTGAGCCAACCGGCCAGGGCCGTGAAGTGCATTTTTAAAGTCAGTTATAGTAGTCACAGTTCAGTAATATAGATGATAATTTTTAGAACCACGCAAAATTTTAATATTATTAAAGATATATAAGTCAGAAATTTTTTGACCTGACCTGTGGTGGTGCATTGGATAAAGCATCAACCTGGAATGCTGAGGTCACTGGCTCGAAACTCTGGGCTTTTCTGGCCAAGGCACATATGGGAGTTGATGCTTCCTGTCCCCCCCCCCCCTTCTCTCTCTCTATTTCTCTCTTTCCTCTCTAAAATGAATAAAGTCTTTAAAAAAATTTAAAAAAAATTTAAAGTAGGAGGGAAAGTCATGACTGTTTCCTAGATTATCTGAAGTGATAATTTATTGTTCATTCAGTGTATTGTTTGTAGCTAATCTTATGATGATAAAACAAGGAAAAGGCTTCATCACTATGAATCTGCATCCTGCTTTTAAATGTAATACTGTTAACCTTAACTTTGTACTTCATAAGTTACTTTAATAGAAGTGGTAAATTCTTTTGTCTTTAGTATAGCATTTTAAACAATGTGAAATTTAATTAAGGTTATAGATATGTTGTTAATTTAAATTGCATTTTGTTTTTTCTATAACATATTATAGATGAAATAAAAAGATACAATAGCAAACACTTAGGTAATTTGTGTCCATATTCATCAGTGTGCAAATGAAATGTAGACCTGAGCTTTGATTTTGACTATGTATTTCAGAACCCCATGTTATTTGCAAATATTCAAATGGTATATTATATCTTAAGGAAAT
Organism: Saccopteryx leptura; assembly: GCF_036850995.1. NCBI lineage: Eukaryota > Metazoa > Chordata > Mammalia > Chiroptera > Emballonuridae > Saccopteryx > Saccopteryx leptura. The sequence goes on along the minus strand of NC_089504.1, from coordinate 172,516,660 downwards.
TTATTTTTTGAGAAGAAATGCGATTGATTGTAAGTCTCAAAATAGTTGAGAGACATGTATTTGGATCTATATGTCTAGAAACATGCGTTTTGTTATCATGATCAAGAAAGTCTCTCCAGGTTAGTTAATAATTGTATACTTTTCTTATTTAGGGACTTAAGCATTTATATTTTATTTGTTGACAATAATTAAAATAATTATTTTACAGACTGCAGCTGGAAGTATAATTAACATGCTTTGGCAGCTAATGGAAAATAGTCTTGAAGAACTTAAACTACTTCAAACTGTTCTTGTTCTTTTAACAACCAATACAGTAGTGCATGATGAGGCACTATCTAAGGTAGGAAGCCTATTTGACAAAGTTCATAGTGCTTTGAGACAGTATTTGAATTAGCTGGCTAAAAGAGAAAAGCCTCATTTGAATCAAAGGCAACTTCCCTACAGATAATTTATTGCTATAACAAACTTTGAGTACTTATTATTTGCAAAGCAAGTCATTGTGGAGAAATAAAGCACAGCCATTAAAGGAACCAAATTGTAAAAGGTATATTTTACATGACCTTAGCTAATCTTATATGGCTATATATTTACTAAGAGTTTGAATTATTTCAAAATACAAGGATTTTTGTAGTTTTATTGTATGAGAGGGTAGGACTTGTAGTATTTGTGATTGAGACAGCCAAACATAAATTATTTAACTTTGGGTTACATCAGATAAAATGTAGCAGTCATGGTCTTTAGTCTTAATTTCACACTAAATGAAAATTGTTTTTTTTAGGCAATTGTTCTTTGTCTTCGGCTACACTTCACAAAAGATAATATTACCAATAACACAGCTGCTGCTACAGTAAGACAAGTAGTTACTGTTGTTTTTGAGAGAATGGTTGCTGAAGATGAACGACACAGAGGTAAAGTGACAAAAGTTTTCTTTTACAGTGGGTGATTCTTACATCCATTATTTCTCTTTTATTGATGTTCAGCCTGTTTCCTATGAACTTAGGTTACCTATAAATGAGAATACTTTAAAAATATATATTGATAATGGCAATTCAAAAAATAAATCTTCCACTATTTATCACCTCTTTTTGTTTGTTTGTTTCTAATATATGCATAATTTTATAGTAAAGATAATTTCACATTTTATACCAAATATACTGTCATATCTATTTTTAGCCAAAGATTACATTATATTTATTTTTCATGTTACTTTTCCATTTTTGTAATTTTAATGGTTGCATTATATTTTGTTATTCTTCTAAAATTTTTTTTTTTTTTTTTTTTTTTTTTTTTTTTTTCATTTTTCTGAAGCTGGAAACGGGGATAGACAGTCAGACAGACTCCCGCATGCGCCCGACCGGGATCCACCCGGCACACCCACCAGGGGCGGTGCTCTGCCCCCCAGGGGGCGATGCTCTGCCCATCCTGGGCTTCGCCATATTGCGACCAGAGCCACTCTAGCGCCTGAGGCAGAGGCCACAGAGCCATGCCCAGCGCCCGGGCCATCTTTGCTCCAATGGAGCCTTGGCTGCGGGAGGGGAAGAGAGAGACAGAGAGGAAAGCGCGGCGGAGGGGTGGAGAAGCAAATGGGCGCTTCTCCTATGTGCCCTGGCCAGGAATCGAACCCGGGTCCTCCGCACGCTAGGCCGACGCTCTACCGCTAAGCCAACTGGCCAGGGCTCTTCTAAAATTTAATGAGCTGGTCTCCTGTGTACATTTACATTGTGTTCAATATTTTACTATTGTTTTGAGTATCTTCCTATATATTATATATTGTTTCCATTTGAATTATCTCTTTCGTGTAAATTTCCAAGAATGGGTTTCCCTCATAAGAAGTTTTGTCTGTTTATTAATATGTGTTAATAAGGAATATTTATATTATGTAAAGATTAATCTTCTGTTTTCATCAAATATCTTTATTGTAATTTTTAACATTTCTGTTGTAATTTTAAAAATTTTCTAAAACCTTAGAAACATGTCCTTTCATATAATGTTATAGTTTTTATAGTTTGATAACTTATAACTATAGAAATTATATTTTTATTCTTTATTATCCTTATTGGATAATAAAGCAAATTTGTTTTCATAGTTAGTTGAAAGCAAATATGTTTTCATAGTTAGTTGAAAAGATCATAAGGTGCTACCATTATGAGCAATCTTTCTGCTTTGTACTGTCAGGAAACAAAAGATTAAACTACTTTTCCCTTTATAGTACATAAGTTTTTTTCTTACTTTTTTTGATTGCTTTTGACAGAAAGAAAGAAGCATTCATTTGTTGTTCCACTTAATTGTTCATTCATTAGTTGCTTCCCATTTGTACCCTGACCAGGATCAAACCTACAACCTGTTGTTAGACAACACTCTAATTGACTAAGCCCCTGGTTGGCAAACTGCCGCTCGCGCGAGCCACATGCAGCTTTTGGCCCCTTGAGTGTGGCTCTTCCACAAAATACCACATGCGGGCGCTACCTCGATAAGGAGTGTACCTACCTATATAGTTTAAGTTTAAAAAATTTGGCTCTCAAAAGAAACTTCAGTCATTGTACTGTTGATATATGGCTCTGTTGACTAATGAGTTTGCTGACCAATGGACTAAGCTAACAGGCAAGGGCCTTAAACTCTTGCTATACAGTCTTCCATTTTATTTGGTGTTCTTTTATTAGTACTTGTAAAAACGGCAGAACTGATAATATTGGTAATGCTGCCTACTCTAATAACTACTTCACTTTTCCTAAAATTAACCATTGATCAGATTCTTCACATTTAGAATCAGGCATTCTGAATGTGTTGGTTTATTAGAATATTTCCCCTAATTTTGGCATATTGATTTTTATGTATTTTTCCTATGGGAAATACAGTTGGATTTTTAGCAGTCTAAAATATTAGGAAATTAAACTTATTGGGTAAAACAGGGCAGTTTTCCAATCAGAGTGTCCAATATATTTGTAACCTCAATGATTCCTAGATCAGTAGTTTTAGCTATGTGTCACTAAAAACTAATACCTCATTTCATACTTTCTAACAAGATAGAAACATACTTAGAACCTCTTTTTTTAAGTAGTCATAAAGTTAACATTTATTTAAAATAGGCTGTCATATAATGTGACATGATATTTTAGATATCATAAAATGGATGATATTTTACTAGTGAATGGCATTTATGCTGAGTTAGGAAGCACTATTCTAGCTGTCTTTTAGCTAGTTAATACCTATAACTGACATAGTAATTGTGGCAGATCAAGCAGTTAATTCTCTTGACGATGGTAAGATAATGTAAGATTAATTATGGTGGTAAACTTTTATATGTTTGTTTGGTATTTAAGAGCATATTCAAAAATCATGTGAATTTCAAATTCATGAACTAAAAGGGCTGGACAGTGGGAGACTGAAAATCAAATGTATGACCAAAGACACTAACCTTATTAAAATGAATGTAAGGAAGGGAACAGTGATTTTTTATCGCATTTTGTATAAAAATCAATTACCAGTTTTTTTCATTTATAGGCATAGTTTTTAAATTAAATTTTATAATCCTATAAACAAGTATTTATTTTAAGCATATCTATTAAATAGTATGCAGTATTTGATTTGTTAAGGTCATTATGAACTCTTAAACTCTGTCTTATTTTGATTACAGATATTATAGAACAACCAGCACTGATCCAAGCAAATAGTAACAGAAGATCTGTCAGTACCCTCAGACCTTGTGCTAAAGATGCTTATATGCTTTTCCAGGTATTTCAGTTAGTAAAAATAATTTTTTTAAGTGTCTGCTTTTTAAATTGTCAAATTTTAAATTGTCAGAAGTAGTATTTCAAAAAAGTTAAAAAACATTAGAGCATCTGTAGCTAATTAACATAATAAAATGTTATGTTTTATTATTTAAGGAAATGAGTTAAATATACAACTAGAAATTAGGTAAATTAAGGATGACCAGTCATAAAATAATTTTAATAGGAAAATTTAAGTAATAAATGGTCTAATTTTGTATAATTTGATATACAAATACCTGATTTTTACATTACTTGTTATGAATAAATCTTTTTAAGTAAAATAAAGTTCACCTGTACTGAAAATTTTATTAATTTTGATCAAAAGGTTGAGTGGATTTTGATTCAAAGAATGTTATAAATTAACCATTTGTCTGTGTACTCTATATTGTCTATATTTATGTTCATTTATCTGTGTATTCTTTTTTTTTTTTTTTTTTTTGTATTTTTCTGAAGTGAGAAGTGGGGAGGCAGAGAGACAGACTCCTGCATGCGCCCGACCGGGATCCACCCGGCATACCCACCAGGCGCGATGCTCTGCCCATCTGGGGCGTTGCTCCATTTTAGCCGGAACCATTCTAGCACCTGAGGCAGAGGCCATGGAGCCGTCCTCAGCACCCAGGCCAACTTTGCTCCAGTGGAGCCTTGGCTTTGGGAGGGGAAGACAGAGATAGAGAGGAAGGAGAGGGGGAAGGTTGGAGAAGCAAATGGGCATTTCTCCTGTGTGCTCTGGCCAGGTATCGAACCTGGGACTTCCACATGCAAGGCTGACGCTCTACCGCTGAGCTTGCTGGCCAGGGCTTTATCCGTGTACTCTTGCCAATAGTTGTACGACTCTAAAAGTTATATAATTAGAATACAATTTGTCAAAATCTGAATTACCAATGCTTAATTTTCAAGGAGTAAAAACAACTACTATACAGAAGAGATAATTTTTAAAAATTTTATGAACTATAGCTTGACCTGTGGTGACACTGTGGATAAAAGCACTGACCTGGAATGCTAAGGTCACCAGTTCAAAACCCTGGGCTTGCCTGGTCAAGGCACATGTGGGAGTTGATGCTTCCTACCTACTCCTCCCCCCTTCCCTCTCTCTGTCTCTCACTCCTCTCGCTCTAAAAATGAATAAATAAAATAAAAATTAAAAAGTTTTATGAACTATAAGTTGTTTGTTTTTTTTGAGAGGAGGGAAGATAGTGAGACAGTCACCCACATGCGCTCTGACTGGGACTCACCCAGTCTGAGACCGATATTCGAATCAACTGAGTTATCCTCAGCACCTGAGGCCAACGCTCAGACCAACCAAACTATCCTCAGCGCCTGGGCCAACGCAAGGGGGAGCAAAAGGTGGAGAGAAACATATGGTCGCTTCTTATGTTTGCCCTGACTGGGAATTGAACCCTCAATGTCCATATGCTGGGCCAACAACACTCTATCCACTCAGCTAACTAGCCAGGGCCTGAACTATAAGTTTGTTTTTTTTTGTATTTTTCCGAAGCTGGAAACGGGGACAGTCAGACAGACTCCTGCATGCGCCCGACCGGGATCCACCTGGCACGCCCACCAGGGGGCGATGCTCTGCCCACCAGGGGGCGATGCTTTGCCCTCCGGGGCGTCGCTCTGTTGTGACCAGAGCCACTCTAGCGCCTGGGGCAGAGGCCAAGGAGCCATCCCCAGCGCCCGGGCCGTCTTTGCTCCAATGGAGCCTTGCTGCGGGAGGGGAAGAGAGAGACAGAGAGGAAGGAGAGGGGGAGGGGTGGAGAAGCAGATGGGCGCTTTTATTTATTGTTTGACTTACTTTCCTAGGACCTTTGTCAGTTGGTTAATGCCGATGCGCCTTACTGGTTAATAGGCATGATAGAAATGACTCGAACATTTGGCCTTGAATTACTTGAGTCAGTCCTGAATGATTTTCCACAAGTCTTTTTACAGGTAAGCCATTTGTAGTATCTTGCAACAAAATTTCTTTTAATTTTTTCACAGCTATTTTTCAAGAAAGCAACATGGATATATTCTGTATTAAAAGATACAAAAAATTATACCCTTAGATTTTAGACTTGTAATAATGTAGTGTTATCTTACATTTTTCTAGCGCCCTTACATCTTGAAATTTTAAATTAGAAGGAACCCCTAGAGACTATCTAGTCAGGTATTTCTAAGTTAATGAGTATAAGAGGAAATGTGGTTTGTGAGCTATTTTTATATATTTAAAACTGGAAGAAATTGGTATTGATTTTTACTTGTTTATATATAGCTATGTGCTTTTAGATAATTTAAATGAAAAAAGAAGTAATCAATGCTTAATAAATTTTATGTGCAATAAAAATATTTCAAAACAGATAACAGGAGAAACAGTAAGAAAGAATTCAAACTTTTTATTTTACTTGTTGGAAGCTCAAGTCCAAAATTGATTCAGTGATTTATATAGGGATTTTTAGTTAATAGCGTATCTTAAACTTTTTTTTTTAAGATGAGAGGTGGGGAGATAGTGAGGCAGATTTCCACATGTACCCAATCCAGCAGCTCAGTCTGGGGCAGATGCTTGAGTACTGAGCTATTTTTCGTGGCTGAGGCTGAAGTGCTCAGACCAACCGAGCTATCCTTGGCATGCTGGGCCAGTCTAAAACCAGTCAAGCCACTGGCTGTGGGAGGGGAAGAGGGAGAGAAGAGGGAGACAGAGTGGAAGAGAAGCAGATTGTTGCTTCTCCTGTGTGCCCTGACCAGGAATCAAACCCAGGATGTCCATACGCCAGGCTGATGCTCTATCTACTAAGCCACTGGCCAGGGCCTCTACCTTTCTATCTTCTTTTCCTACCATGCTGTCTTCCTAATTCATCTATTTTATCCTTTGTCCTTTCCTACAAAATGTGTGAATTAGTGCCACAGCAGTAGAAAATACTTTAGGCTAGGAGTTAGGACTAAAATTTTTAGTACATAGTTCACAATTTTTGGTATGTATTAGGCTAATAGTCATTACTTTGGGGGATAATGAAGAATATTAACTGATGGTTTCCTTTTTTCTATTTGAATAAGTAATGTTTAAATGTAACCTAATAGTCTTATATAAAATGCTAGTCATAATAGCTACCTCATTTTGACTGCTTACTATATGCTATGACTGTGCCAAATTCCTTATATATTCCATTCTCTTTAATCTTCACAAATGTCTGAGAAGTACCAATTATTCCGACTTTTCACAAGAGGAAGCTAAGACTTTCAGAGAGTTAATTTGTCTAAGATTTCATAGTTTGTAAGTGACAGAGTTGGGATTTGAACTCATGTTAATTCAGATTCCAAATTAGTTTCTCTCATTTTCTCTTTTCATTCACACCACACATTCCAATGATTACATTCAAAATTTATATAAGATCTAGTCACTTCATATAAGTTTTACCACAATCATCCTAATCCAAGCCACCATCAATCACATCTTACCTAAATTATTGTATTAGCTTCCTAACTGGTCTCTTTGCATCTATACTTGCCCCATTCTGTATGGTCACTTACACACCACATCCAAAATGGTCTTTAAAAGCATCTGTTTCAATCTTTTGTAAAAGTGTTTCTGTAGATGTCCTTTTTCTCCAGAGAAAAAGAGGAAGTCCTAATTATGGTCTGTGGAACTTTTCATGATCTAGTCCCCAATGTTCCTTTATCTTGTCTTTTTTCACTCTTCCTTTTACCATTACTTTTTAGCCACGATGTGATTCTTAACTGTTCCTTAAGTGACTCAGGTCAACTCCTGCTTCAGGCCTTTGTGCTTACTTTTTTCTGGGTCTAGAATGCTTTTCCCTCAAATAGCTTGTTTGTTTACTCCTTTGAGGTCTTTGCTTAGTGGTCAACTTATCAGATAAACGTTCCCCAATCACTTTGTACAAAATAGCAACTTTTTATTCATGCCAATATCCTTATCTTTCTTGCTCCTCTTTATTTTTATTTATTTATTTTTTGTTGTTTTTTTTTGTTGTTGTTTTTTTTTCAGTTTTCTGAAGCTCGAAACAGGGAGAGACAGTCAGACAGACTCCCGCATGTGCCCGACCGGGATCCACCCGGCACACCCACCAGGGGCGACGCTCTGCCCACCAGGGGGCGATGCTCTGCCCATCCTGGGCGTTGCCTTGTTGTGACCAGAGCCACTCTAGCGCCTGAGGCAGAGGCCACAGAGCCATCCCCAGCGCCCGGGCCATCTTTGCTCCAATGGAGCCTTGGCTGCGGGAGGGGAAGAGAGAGACAGAGAGGAAAGCGCGGCAGAGGGGTGGAGAAGCAAATGGGCGCTTCTCCTGTGTGCCCTGGCCGGAATCGAACCCGGGTCCTCCTCACGCTAGGCCGACGCTCTCCCGCTGAGCCAACCGGCCAGGGCGCTCCTCTTTATTTTTCTCTGTAGCACTTATTACCTCCTGACATATATGTGTTTGTACATTAGTTTATTTTCTCTCTTTCCCTATAAGAGAGTAAGCTCTGTGAGGCAGGGACTTAGTTGACTGTTGTATAAGTGCTTAGAATATAATGCCTGGCATGTGGTAGAATAATGCCTGGCATGTGGCTGGTATTTGATAAATATGCAAATGAATGAATTAATAAATCATTTAATTAGAAATGTCTATACTTTGGATTGCATTTTCTGATTTTGTAGGAAAAATTTGAGAAAATGTTTTAAATTTCAGATTTATTGTACCCACAAAGTTAGGAGGAAAAAAAGGAATTTTCTGTGTAAGATGCTAGAATTTACTCCTGTAAAGTTTTCATTGAGAGAGAAATATTTGTTTTCTTTCACTTATCATTTACTCAATTCAACCAAAATTTACCAGTCACTTAGAATGTGCTGGTTTGTGTGTTCTATGACAAGGATATAGAAGTTAAATAAAACATAAAATTCTGGCCTTATGACACTTACAAATCTAATTTAGAATAAATATTAACAGAATAATGAGATGTGATGAGTGCTTTGAAGGAAACGTATAAAAAGTGCTGTGGGGCTGAATAATATAGGTACCAAGCCTGGTGGAGAGTTGGTGATGAAAACAAACATGAAGCTTTTACCTGAAGGATGAAGAGTATGTAGTTGGGAGAAATAGGTCAACTAGGAAAAGAATACTCCAGAACAATGACCCTGATTAAGAATCTGTGTCTAGAAAATAAGCTCTATAAGGGAAGGACAAAATGGAACTTAACCCTGAATCCCTGTCTCTAGCACATTTCCTGGTATATATTAGCAGTTAGCCAGTAATTTCTGAATAAATCAGTGAAATATTATAGTAGGTGAGGGAAAAGGCAGACTTTCACCTTTTCCTGAATAAAATCAGTGAAGTACGTAATTTACTTTATGAGTCAAAGACGACTTCTAGTTTTCTGACTTGAGCAGTGAACTGCTTGCTAAGATGGAATACTCTATAGGTAATGTTTTTATTATGAAGGATAGATTATTCAGTTTTAAATACACTCAGTTATCACAAAATGTTAGTTGAATTTTTGCATCTTGACCTCAGAAGTCAGGTTTTGGGCTGAGGTTATAAATTTATATGTCACTGGCTTATAGTTTCTAACTGAAAATAGTAAGTGAATAAGAACACCGATGGTGATAGCATAGACTAGGAAGCTAGGGCTTGATACTTTGTAGCTCTGAGAAATCTCAGCATTAAATGGTTAAGCTGAAAAGGATAAGAATATAAAAGAGACTAAGAACACAAGACCAGAAAGGCAGGAGTACATCTAAGACCAGGGGTCCCCAAACTACGGCCCACGGGCCACATGCGGCCCCCTGAGGCCATTTATCCGGCCCCCAATGCACTTCTGGAAGGGGCACCTGTTTCATTGGTGGTCAGTGAGAGGAGCATAGTTCCCATTGAAATACTGGTCAGTTTGTTGATTTAAATTTACTTGTTCTTTATTTTAAATATTGTATTTGTTCCCGTTTTGTTTTTTTACTTAAAAATAAGATATGTGCAGTGTGCATAGGGATTTGTTCATAGTTTTTTTTATGCTCCGGCCCTCCAACGGTCTGAGGGACAGAGAACTGGCCCCCTATGTAAAAAGTTTGGGGACCCCTGTCTAAGACAGTTGTAGTACTCTAGCCCACTAGAAACTACCAGTGTCACGTGGAATAAACCTACTCAAGACACAAACTGATGTCAAGAGGAAGAGGGGGAGTCCTGCCAAGGGAGGCAAAGAAGACCTGACTTTTCTTCTCCCTCAGCTTTAATTGATCAGAAGCAGAACAGAGGTAACAGGATTACAGGGGAGGGAGGCCAGGTGATAAGGAAAAAGAAGGACTAATGGCCATATTGCTGACATGGAGAAAGGGCTAATTTGGGTCAGTATATTCTTTTTCTTTTGCTGATTAACAAGCACAAGGAAGAGGCAATCTAGAACCTCTAGGCTAATTTTCTAAAGCCCGTTCACAGGCATTCCTTTGTGTCTGCACCAAGGTCACTTACACAGCTTCTTGGTGTTTGCATCCAAGAGACATTAAGGGCATTTAACTAAAGTTTCCCAATCCAAGACATAGAGGGTTCAAGACTAGATGGGTGATTCCCACCCATCTCCCCCTTTTTCGTTTCAGTCGAGATTAACAGAGATAGATGGTTCGGTGGTTGTAGTGGAAGGTAAAGAGCAAGCATGGAGAGAAACAGGTTTTTAAGGGTTTACTGGTGTTTCTGTATTTTGTAAAAGTTCTTTAGCATGCCTGGTTAGATGTTTCAAAGTGTCCCAGGTGATGTCATGTGCTCCCTGAGTTTTTGGGAGTGAGTTAGGTGTTCTTCTTTTCTGAGTTCATTTCTGGAGATGTATTCATTATTGGCTTCTGGATCTCTGGAACCGGGTTGCTTTCTATGGGCTGATGCCAGTTCATGATGAAGCTTCACATTTCTAGTTCTTTTCTGCTATTCAAAGAGGACCTGTTGATGACAAAATTACAACAGGTCTAAGTTAATAATTTGATTGGATTCTGCCACTCAGGGCCAGCTAATATATCCTGGTACAACATGAGAGACTTAGGCCGTTGCTCGACTGGTATAAAATACCTCTCGGATGCAGTGAGTCCAGAGGAGAAAATGTTCAAAAAATTAACAGCAAAATAAACCTTATACAGTTGTTCTTGTGGGGTGAATCTCTCCTCCTGACTCTCCCTTTTTTGTTTGTTAAGATAGATTTTTAAGGTATGGTGAATACATTCAATACAGGTCTGTCCTGTTGGATTATAAAGGATACCTGTAACCTTTTTAATATTCCAGTTTTGTAAAGCTATTTGGAATGTCTTAGAAGTATAGTAAGGGCTATTATCTGTTTTAATGACTTTAGGGCATCCAGGAATGGAGATGGACTCTAAGAGGTGACAAATAGCATGACATGCTGCTTCCCAGGTAGCAGGAGTAGCCTGGATCGAGCCTGAATAGGAATCTATACAATAAAGGCAAGAGTCCATAACTATTTCCTTTGCTTGTTTATATTACATGGCTATAGTAGAGATCCTTTATCCAGGGAGGCAGCCCTTTTGCTACGGAAATCGAGTTGCTGACTATAACATTTTATAGGTCTATAATGATCTCCATGTTCTTTATATAAACTTGATCTTAGTAATAAAAACTTGGAACCTAATTGAGACAATATCCAGTCAAACTCAGAAATCCTTTAAGCTGCTTTGTTTTTGAAAGATGATATTCCTCTGAATTTTCAGGGTTAATTAGTAACCAATTTTTAAACATGAGGTATTCCAAGTATTTCACTAAAGATAGAGAATCGGAGCTTGTCCTAGAGCGGTGGTCTGCAAACTCATTAGTCAACTGAGCCAAATATCAACAGTACAACGATTGAAATTTCTTTTGAGAGCCAAATTTTTTAAACTTAAACTATTTAGGTAGGCACATTCCTTATCGAGGTAGCGCCTGCATGTGGTATTTTGTGGAAGAGCCACACTCAAGGGGCCAAAGAGCCATATGTGGCTCACAGGCCGTGGTTTGCTGACCACTGAGCATCATGTATCTTATCTATGGACTGGATTAGAGTGAAATCTCTGGAAAATTCAGTACTATTCAAACAGCTTTTAGTATCTAAGACAATAGGTGGAACTCTGTATATCCCTGGGGCATTACTGTGTAACTAAACTTATAACCTTCCTAGGTGAAGGCAAAGAGGTATTCCTGTCCTTTTATTTTACAGACATGCTCAAATAGGCACTACATGACTTTATTACCATTGAAAAATATTGGCAATCCACTGGAATATCTGGTAATAGATTGTATGGATTTGGAACCACAGGTTGTCTGGGAATAACTATCTTATTTATAGCTTTGTGATTTTTGTATAAATCTACAGTGTATCCGTAAAGTCATGGTGCACTTCTGACCGGTCACAGGAAAGCAACAAAAGACGATAGAAATATGAAATCTGCACCAAATAAAAGGAAAACCCTCCCAGTTTCTGTAGGATGATGTGGCAGCATGTACGCATGCGCAGATGGTGATGTAACACTGTGTATATAGCGGAGCAGCCCACGACCATGCCAGTCGAGATGTGGACAGTACAGAGGAAAATTCAGTGTGTTCTGTGGCTCTCTAAATTTGAATCCGTGACCAAAGTGCAACGTGAATATCGGCGCCTTTATAACGAAGCGCGACCACATAGGAATAACATTACTCGATGGGATAAGCAGTTGGAGGAAACCGGCAGTTTGGTGGAGAAACCCTGTTCTGGTAGGCCATCAGTCAGGGACGAGTCTGTAGAGGCTATACGGGATAGCTACCTAAGGAGCTCTAAAAAATCTGTGCGTGAGCCCAATCGAACTTCACTGAATAGGTATGAAACCGGGAGAGTTTTCCTTTTATTTGGTGCAGATTTCACATTTCTATCGTCTTTTGTTGCTTTCCTGTGACCAGTCAAAAGTGCACCATGACTTTACAGACACACTGTATTTTACTGGGTGTTGGAATCCAGGGAGTCCAAAAAGAACGGAGTAATAGGCTTTTATTGAAAGGAAGAAAGGAACCCTGCCAGGCACTTCTCCAGGGAGAAGGGCACCGGTTACAGATTATGAGGCAAATTTTATAGGGTTTGGGAGAGCCTGAGGGGGTACTGAGTCAAAAGTTCTGGTATGTTCTTTTTTACAGTTTTAGGATTTCAGCTTTCTGGAATGCTCCTTCTTGGGGTAGGTTGACCAGCTTTCTGGAACTCTTCTGCATCAGGGGTGATTATCCCGTAAATAAGGGTGAGGTCAGGCAGCCAGGTGGGACGACAAAAGGGCAGTTGGAGTTCTGGTAAATTCATATATCTACCATTTCATAATTCTGTGGTATAAAAAGGAAAATAGGTGAGGGATAGAAAGGGTATGGGGTTCAGGAAGGAGGTTTGTCTCGGACCTGGCCATTCTGGAGCTACTTCCTGCTGCTATTCCTATTGGGGCCTCCTTTGTGAACCCCCCCCTCCCCCAGGGTAGTTGGCAGAGGAGTGTAAAAGCATTTGATTGTAGGTAATCCTGAAGATTTCTCTCATTCGGTCCTGCAGGAACTTGATAAAGAAAGGGGCAAGCATTAATATTAGGCACAAAATTAGGATAGGTTCTATGATTGATGCTAGCATCAAGAACAAGGGATTTTTTCATGATTGTTCAGAGTAAGGGTGTATTTATAGGGTTCCAGATTTTTCTGTTTCACAAGGGCAGGTTTCAGGGTTGGTGTGTAGGGTTAGGTAGATTTTTCCAATTTTCTGATTGGCGAAGGTCTGCATGTGGTTTTGTAAGAAACTAGTGAACAAATGTAAGAGGCAGAGTTCAAAAATTAGAAAAATAAATAGGAGAGTGTGTGGACCAATGAAAGGCAATAGTCAAGACACCCAATTTGTGCGAAACCACTGATTTCATGACTTGGTTTGTTTTTTATGAATTCGCTGAGCTTCAGAGAGAGAGGTAGAGAGAGAATAAGACAGGGCAGTGGCCAGTCCCCCTGCCCCTAGACCTGTTTTTATAGAAATTCTTAAAGCAACAAGAAGAGGGATTACCTGTATAGCTCGTTTAGTCCTTAGATTGAAAGAGGGTCATGGGGTGGGATTAGGTTGATATTTGGGGTGAGATAGATTAGGGTACAGGTTTCTGTCTAATTAGTAGGGAGACTCATATAGGTGTTGGTCCCACACAAGTAGAAAGCCCCTGATTGGGTGAGGCAGGCTGAGAGGTGTATAGAGAATTGATGGACAAGGGGTCTATTTCGTTACTCTGTTTCTGAGCTTCACATGGTCAGGGTGGAGGAAAGAGTCACCCAATAAGTGGGGAGAGTAGAGGATTGTTAGCTACGGTGACTAATCAAACATTCTTCGAAAACCAGTTTTCTGACAGTTCAAATTCTTTTTTCTCAAACTTCCTGCAATCTGCACAAACCTTCTACAACTTACATAAACCTTTAGCTTTCATGCACTTTCTTATCCAGAAATAACTGGCCTTTGTAACAACTTGCTTTTTCCTTTTTCTTTCAAAAGTATTTCCATACCTTATACCTTCTATTATCAAAACCATACAATTCCTTTCTAGTCAGAACTGTTGATTTAAAAATCTTTAACTTTTAGTGACAATTAATTTAACTTTCTTTTTACCCTAGTTTCCCTTTTCCCCAAGTCTGATTAAAAGAGTCCTTAGTTTTTCCATGTATTTGCCATATGTAGACCAACCAGCTTCCGGTTTGTGGTTGTAGTGAGGCATGCCGTTTTTCTACTTTAGCAGCAGTGGGAGTTGTCAGGATTACGGTGTGTGGACCTGTCCACGTGAAAGTCAGTCCTTGGGTGATATAATGCTGGAAGATCCTCTTGGACAGTCTTTGATCAGTTTGCTGAGTAACCTGTTAATCCTGCAAGTACTTAGGGAAAGGGTGGTTACATTTCTATACTTTGTAGCTAGAGTTTAAGTCCTAGTGACCACTGCTACTAGCTGGAATTAGCAGCAGGTCCCAGTCTATAAATAGGCATGGGGCATTGAGACAAGAGGAATGAAGGAGACACTATACATTAAATAAAGCAGCAAAATCAGACTGTCAGTACCCACAGTAGAGATCTTTGAGGAATAAATAAAATTCAAATATTCAGGCAAGGCATAGTTGATGGCCCTTGTGTTTACAAGAAATGAGATCAGTTTATCTGCTAATTGGAAGAAATACCTTAGGCTCGTGAACGATGTCCTTGGGCCTTTAGTGGCAATTCCCAGCATGCTGGGCAAGGTCTGGTCACAGGTAGCTAGAGCAGGGCTAGAAGAGACTGAACCCTCTGTCCATGGAGCAAGGGGGCAGCTTACCTTCTAGTGTCCCTTTTCCACAGCAAAGACGTGTCAATCAGTGGGGCCAGGAAACCTGGCAGGCTTCAATTCAATGACCTTTCTTTCCACTCGAGCCGGGCCCTGATGGATTCCTCTGAAGCCCTTTAGGGCGCTGGAGCCTTTAAGAGCATATGCCAAAAGCTGGTATTTCCTGACCTCTTTTTGGGCCTTATTTGCCTTTTCTGTTACTTCCTTGGCCATTATAGACCTTAAAAGCCATGCTCAAAAGATCTCACTGAGGGGCTTGACTTGAGCAAAATTGGGAATCCAGTGTCTAAAGAAGCCTATAAGACTGAGGAAAGAAAGGATTTGATTTGAGGTGGAAGGTGGTTGGAGACTGCGGAGGGTCTGAGTTTGATCTAGGGTGAGACCTCAGGTGGTGGGGGTTAAGTTGATGCCCAGATAGACTACGGACTAAGAGTGAAGTTGAGCCTTAGCAGAGAAGACATGATATCCATTCACGGCGAGGAAGTTAAGAAGGGTGGAGGTGTGTCTTCTTGAGGCAGGCAGGGAGGGGCTGCAGAGGAATAGGTTACTTACATATTGTAAGAGAGTACTAGTTTTGAGATTGCATGCTGTTAAATCCTGATCTAGTGCCTGCCCAAACAGGTGTGAGCTTTTTTGAACCCCTGGGGTAAGACAGTCCATGTAAGTTGCTGGGCTGCATTAGTGTCCAGGTAAAGCAAACAGAAAGTAAGAGTCAGGGTGTAGAGGAATGGTAAAGAAGGCATTCTTGAGGTCTAGGACTGTGAAGTGAGTGGTGTTTGAGGGAATGTGTGACAGTAACTTGTAGAGATTAGGGACTACTGGATGGAGGGAAATTACTGCCTCATTGATTAGTTGTCTTGTACGAGGTGATAAGCCTCTGAAGGTTTTCGAACAGGAAGGATGGGGGTATTACAGGGAGAGTCCATGGGGATGAGTAAGCCTGATTTAAGAGGTGGGAAATTATTGGTTTAAGGCCTTAGAAACAGACACAGTTACACATTAAACAAAGACTTCTAATACAAATTATAAATTAAGAAATTTAAATAAGTGCACTTTATTTGTTTCAATTAAAATTATACTAGAGACATTTTCTGACAAACAGAGACAAAACAGATTACTCACTCACACAGCTCAATAGACAGTTCTACTTTTAAAAATTTTTTGAGATGGCAGGGAGTTGCCAACATAGAGGGGAGCAAGAGAGAAAGCAGACGGATGGACAGTGTGAGCAGCTGGATGGAAAGAAGGAGGGTCAGAATCTGCAGGAGGAGGAGGAGGTTAAAGTGCTGGTGGTGGTGCCACGTGGTCAGAGGAGTCAAAAAGATTTAGAGCTCTGAGGAGAGGGGAGGGAGCAAGGGGGAGTGGAAGACACAATCTCTGAGGAGGGGGAAGTATGAGTCAAAGAAGAAAAAGAGACATAGCTGCCCATCTGTAAGGAGGGAGGAGGGTTTTTTTTTGTTTATTTGGGTTTTTTTTTGTATTTTTCTGAAGCTGGAAACGGGGAGAGACAGACTCCCACATGCGCCCGACTGGGATCCACCTGGCACGCCCACCAGGGGGCGACGCTCTGTCCACCAGGGGGCGATGCTCTGCCCCTCTGGGGTGTTGCTCTTTTGTGACCAGAGCCACTCTAGCGCCTGGGGCAGAGGCCAAGGAGCCATCCCCAGCGCCCGGGCCATCTTTGCTCCAATGGAGCCTCGCTGGGGGAGGGGAAGAGAGAGACAGAGAGGAAGGAGAGGGGGAGGGGTGGAGAAGCAGATGGGCGCTTCTCCTGTGTGCCCTGGCTGGGAATCGAACCCGGGACTTCTGCACGCCAGGCCGATGCTCTACCACTGAGCCAACCGGCCAGGGACGCGTTTTAAGAACACAGTGGAGAAGGGAGGGGCCCCTGGCCAGCAGGGGAGGAGAAAGCAAAAATGGTATTTGCAAGTGAATGAGAGGATCCTTTGAAGGGAGGGAAGGGGGCTCTTGGAGGGAAGAGACTTGAGTGGAAGGGATCCACAGAGGGACCGTAGAGGGGTCCCGAGAGAGGGGTGCCCCCAGGGGTCAGGGAGGAGGGGGAAGAGAGTTGGGAGTCTGCAGAGAAGGAAGGATTAGGAGCAGAAGTTTTAGGTGAGGTTTCTTTGGCCAAAAATCAGCCTGTATGTAGAACAGGTGGCACAGAAATTAAGGACAGGAGCGAAAGTAAAAGGAAGCCTGCACGTAAGGAATTTCTGAGACCTTCCCAGTCCAGTGGCAAAAATTATCTAGGTCCCTCCGTATGTTGTAATCGAATGTCCTGTTTTCAGGCCAGTGGGAGTCATTGTCTAATCTGTATTGGGGCCACGCCATGTTACAGAAGAAAATGAGTTTTTTTGGCTTAAGGTCAGAGAGGCCCAACTTAGTGAGGTTTTTCATGAGATATCCTAGAGGGGTCTGGTCAGAAGGCTTAGAGTCTGAAGAGCCGTGAAGACAGGTGAGCAAGAGGGGGCGTCCCCGCCTTTTGTCACTGCCCCAAGAGGAGAAAATTTCCATGTGGAGTGTCATCCCTGATAGAGGTCATCACCACCTGTCAGGGAGCTCCGAGAGAGAGAGAGAGTGTGGAGAGGTTTGCCTAGGTGCCTAGTCTTCCGTGCAGTCTACTGAGACTGAAAGTCAAACCCCTCAAAACGTGAGGCGTGTCAGAGAAAACTGCCCGACCAGAAAATTTTGTGGAAAAGAGAAGCTGATTAGGGAAGGGGAAGGGAGAAAACTCCTTACCTTCTGGTCAAGCAGGGGTTCGGGACAGGGTTAGACTGCCGGCCAATCAACCTACAATTACATGTCCAAACAGAATCAGGGAGTAAGCCCAGGACGAGCTGCCGCTGCCCATCGCTTCCCTGGTTGTAAGTTTGGACGGCAAAGAGGGATTGTAAAGGCAGTTAGTACCCTGTCCCGAGTTTCAGCACCAAATGTTGGAATCCATGGGAGTCCGAAAGACCAGAGTAACAGGCTTTATTGAAAGGAAGAAAGGAACCCTGCCGGGCACTTCTCCCGGGGAGAATAGCACCAGTAGAAGCTGGGGGGACGAATTTTATAGGGTAAAGGGAGAGTCTCGAGCAAGTGGGTGTTGAATTAAAAGTCCTGGTATGTCTGGAATGTTCCTCCTTGGGGCAGCTGACCAGCTTCTTGGAATTTCTCTGTCTGAGAGGTGATAGTCCAGTGAGTAAGGGTGAATTCTGACAGATAAGCAGAACATCAAAAGGGCAATTGGAATTCCTGGTAAATTCATATATCTATCAGTTTTACCTCCCAAGTCATATCAAACCCTCTTACGTGTCTCGGTTTCTCTCCCCCATGGACTAATATAGCCCTGAGGACTTGGAGCACGGGTCATCAGCCTTCTTGTGCTCATCCCTGGATGAGTCCATTGTTTAATTACAGTTTGAATTTGGAAGTTCCTATGGGGCGACCTACACATCATGAGGAATGCCCTCTCGACACCTGCACAGAGATTCTTGGTCACCTATGAATACCCAAGATTCGGGCTGGAGGGAGGAAATGCCCCTTATCTTCAGAGCTGAACAAGTTCAGGCTGTCATTTATCCAGCAAAGGTTTTCTTTGTTCAAACTCTCAGTTAAGTAGTTCCAATTGAAAAAGGCCAAAATTCCATCCATTATTTATCTCTGTTTCACAGACCTGAGTACAGTTTTATACACAAAGAAGACAGTTACAGTACTGAGACACAAGCAGGACACATATATAAATCTGATTAAACCTAATAGCAGAGTAACTACTTGGCCCCAACTCTGAAGACAAAGAACACAGAGTACAGCAATCAGCAGGACTAGACCTCACAAAGTACAAACTAAGAAACAAGTTTTGGATCCAAAATTCCATTCTATTTAAATTTAAATGAGTGGTCCTTACATATTCTCATTTTAAAGCAACAATGCAGGAATGTAACTATTTTACTTAGTTCAATATTAAAACCGGCATTTCTAATCTTTGCATGCAAGAACTTAATTCAGGCCTCAGAAGAGTCACATTTTGGCTAAGTTCAGTTGATTTATTTTATGGATTTATAAGCAGAAGTCAACCAACTAGCCAGAACTCACCTTAGGGGGAGTTATCCTTAGGAATGGACAGGGTGTTACCCATTCTGTTACAATATCAGAGATAAACTAAACAGAAACCAGAATCAGACAAACGAGAGAGGAACCCGGGATTTCAGTGAGCAACCTGAATGACGTCAGTGACCAGAATGACGCCTGCCTGATCTCAGGCAGGGTGTTTGTGACAGGGGCACTGGAGGATGGAACTAGCAGAACCGCCCTGAGTAAACACACACTTGACAGCTGCTTGGGAAGTACTGTAGTCAGATCGTCCAGCATCCCCTAGTCTGGGACTAATTTCAAGGCAAAGAATAGAGAAGAAACAAAATGATAGTTCAGAGGATTGTAGCTAAAACATTAAAGAAAATCAAAAAAATTTAGGATTGTACAATAACAGGGAAAACTATAGCTTTAATAGTATCTGGGTCTCCTAACATTAATCTTTCTCAGAGACAGTTTCCCATTAAGGAAGGAATATGACTTCCCAGGTCTGGGGAGGAAGGAGGTAGAGGTAGAAAAGGATGAGGGAGCTGAAGGCTTTTTGGGAGGAAAGGGAGGAGGAAAAGGTGTTTTGTCCTCCTTATAGGCCTTTAATTTCATTGTTGCTGTAACTGGCAGTTCAGACTGACTGCTGAGATTCCTGTTTTACTTTCTGCCATGTTGTCAGAAGAGGAACAGAAACCTTTAATCCTTGTTCAAACTGCCTTTTCAAAACTTTACCTACTTGCTCCTATAATTCAAAATTTAAGGTTCCCTCATCAGGGAACCATGGGCAGTGCTCATGTAGAGCAAGTAAGGGTTGCTGTAATGGTTTAGGATCAACAGTACACTGAGCATTGTGGAGCAAGTGTTAAAAATTTCTAATGTAAATGCACTGCTGTTTAGTGAGCTCCTTACCCATGTGGAAACCTTTTTTTTTTTTTTGTATTTTTCCAAAGCTGGAAACCGGGGAGACAGTCAGACAGACTCCCGCATGCGCCCGACCGGGATCCACCCGGCACGCCCACCAGGGGGCGATGCTCTGCCCCTCTGGGGCGTCGCTCTGTCGCGACCAGAGCCACTCTAGCGCCTGGGGCAGAGGCCAAGGAGCCATCCCCAACGCCCGGGCCATCTTTACTCCAATGGAGCCTCGCTGGGGAAGGGGAAGAGAGAGACAGAGAGGAAGGAGAGGGGGAGGGGTGGAGAAGCAGATGGGCGCTTCTCCTGTGTGCCCTGGCCGGGAATCGAACCCGGGCCCCCTTGCACGCCAGGCCGATGCTCTACCACTGAGCCAACTGGCCAGGGCTGGAAACCTCTTTTTGACCTACGTGCATCGGTATCTTCAAGATGAGTAGGAACTGTTCTTTACTGGAATTCCCCATAAGCCGCTAAACTACGCTTCATGTATGAATTCCACACGATCACGTTGGGGTCACCACTTGTAGTACTCCAGCCCGCTAGGAACTACCAGTGTTGCGTGGAAGAAACCTACTCAAGACACAAACTGATGTCAAGAGGAAGAGGGGTAGGTCTGCCAAGGGAGGCAAAGAAGACCTCCTGCATCTCCTCCCTCAGCTTTAATTATACAAGCAGAACAGAGGTTACAGGATTACAAGGGAAGGAGGCCAGGTGATAAGGGGAAAGGACGACTAATGGCCATTTTGCTGACATGGAGAAAGGGCTAATTTGGGTCAGTACATTCTTTTTCTTTTGCTAATTAACAAGCACAAAGGAAGGGGCAATCCAGAACCTCTAGGTTAATTTTCTAAAGCCTGTTCACATGCATTCCTATGTGTCTACACAAAGGTCACTCACACACACAGCTTCTTGGTGTTTGCATCCAAGAGACATTCACTCAGGGCTTTAACTAAAGTTCCCCAATCCAAGTCATAGAGGGTTCAAGGTTAGATGGGTGATTCACTACAGACAGTGAGATATATAAAAAATGGGCCAAGTAATCAGTTAAGTCAAGTGCTTCTGAGAGATCTTGAAAGATAAAGATTAGAAAAAGCAATGTTTGCTTTGTCCACAGAGATGATAAATGTAATGAGAATAATTTTAGTGGACTTGGGGTGGTTCATGGTGATTGTGGAGGAAACCCAGTAGTAATCATTTGGGTAGTAAGAGGGAAAAGTGAATCTTAAAGCTGTCTGTATTATTTATAAATTAACTATAAAATTATTTAGTAAAGAATGAAAATAAACTAATTATGTGTGAAGCCAGTCGCCGCAGCAGGTTCGCATTGGATTCGGACAGTCGGTAAAGAAACAAAGGAGCCAAAAACTGGTGGGCCATCATCTTTAATTCTAGCTTGAACCCGGCGGGCAAGTAAAAATACACACTGGGCTCCAAAACCCACTCATTCAGTGCTCACAAAGCTACTGACTTATCCGAGTTTTCCTAGAATCAAAGGTTTCTAGCTCACTAGCCTTATTCACCTCTGTTCCCCATCTCCTTCTGTCTACACAAACTCTGCACAAACTGGCTTCTCCTTCAGCACTCCGCCATCGTGGCTGCTTCTCCAGGCCCCCTCCACGTGGCCTCTCTCTGCTAATTTCAGGAACTGAGAGAGAGAGAGAGAGCAAGCTCCTGGTCTGCCCTACTTTATAGTGCATAAACCAAAACCTTTAATCCAATATACAAACAAGGAAGTCTCTGATACAAAGTCACTTATCTGAGGTGTGATGGTATTTCTCATGAGAGTGCACCACCCCACATCAAAAAGGGTGGGAAAGGCTTAGTCCTAAAACCAAGCTCCAGGCTACAAGGATCCTGCTTGTCCACAGCCCACCCCCAACACACATTAATATCACCTGGGCCACGGACTTCCATGTGGGCAGCGCCATCTTTAACAAAGTGAGCATAATATTTTTTTTATCTGCCCAACATATGCTTTTAATTTTGGTAATCAGAGAAACTAGATATTAGAGTAGAATTTTCAGTCATAAGCTCTTAAGATCCCATTTTGTGGGGAAAGAATTAAAAAGAACATTAAAATGAATATAAAAGGTTAGAAAGAATTCAGTTATCTCCAGGTGAGATTATACAGGGCTTTTATTTTTATCTTTTTATCTGTATTTTTTCCTCTAATGAATCTGATTTTTCCCTCTAGTTGTTTTTCTTGAATAAATCTGATTTAAAAAAATATATTTAAAAACTTTTGTGACTAAGCAAAAAACTGCTCTGCATCTTATAGTTTCTTTTTTGTTGTTGGATTAAAGGATTAGATTGATTGATATAATATTTATGATTGTCTTTGTTCTTAGCCTCAATGATATTTGAAAGATTAAGACAATAAAATAATATGTATTTGAGGTTAGACATTAAATGTAGACTGGGCCATATATTGTCAATAAAACGGGATTACTTTCTCAGGGAATTAATAGCTTAAGGTCTTCTGCATAATATACCATGACTGTAGTAAAATTTAAGAATTCTTTGCAAGATTTTCATTTGACCTGTGGTGGTGCAGTGGGTAGAGCATTAACCTGGGATGCTGAGGTCCCAGGTTTGAAATCCTGAGGTGGCTGCCTTGAGCGTGGGCTCATCTGGCTTTGGTGTGCTCATCCAGCTTAAGCACAGGCTGTCCAGCTTGAGCACAGGGTCTCTGGCTTGAGCATGAAATCACTGACACGATCTCATGGTTGCTGGCTTGAGCCCAAGGTCGCTGGCTTCAGCTTGGTTAGTGGCTTGATTGGATCCCTCTCCTTCAAGGCATGTATGAGAAGCAGAACAAATAAGGTGACAGCTATGAGTTGATGCTTCTCATTTCTCTCTCCTCTCTCTCTCTTGCATGCACATGCATGCTAAAAAAACAATTCTTTGCAAGATTTTCTAGATTTAATAATATTCTTTTTGTCATTGTGTTTCTTATCAGCTTACTGTGTTTAATCTAATTAAAACAATAATATGTCTGCATGAATGGTATTATCTTTGCACAAAAGAATCAATAAATTGTATAACTTATTTACATATTAATCAAAGTTTCTCTCAGTTGTATATTTTAAATGTTTTATCTGTTTGAATTTATGTAATCTGTTTTCTTTCTTTTATATTTTCAAAAAATTTTATTTATTTACTTTTTGAGAGAGTGAAAGACATCAATTTGTTGTTATTTATGCATTCATTGGTTGATTCTTATATGAACCTGACTGGGGATTAAACCTACAACCTGGGCGTATCAGGGTGATGCTATAACCAACTAAGCCATCAGGCCAGGGCCTTTTGTTTATGTTTCTAATTGCTAGTGTCCTGCTAAAATTAAAATTCCTAGCAATAGTCATCACTTAATTCCAAAATCATTAAGTGTTTGTTTTTAATTTATGTTCTTTTAAACATAACTTATTGAAATAGTGAAAGTAAACTATTCGTATAGATTATTAATACATTTTTTGTACTGGTGAGACTGTTTTAGCATTAAATACCAACTAAGTTAATTGCTTTTCTTCTTCTTTATTTTTTTGCAAATAGCACCAGGAATTTAGTTTCCTCCTAAAAGAGAGAGTATGTCCTCTTGTGATAAAGCTCTTTTCTCCAAATATAAAGTTCAGACAAGGTTCCAACACTTCATCTTCTCCAGCACCAGTTGAAAAACCATATTTCCCTATCTGCATGCGTTTGCTGAGAGTTGTATCTGTTCTGATTAAGCAGTTTTACAGTCTTTTGGTAAGTGCTAATTTTCTTATGTATTTTTGTGTGTAACTCTAGGCAGTGCTGTTTTTAGAAGACGATCTGTTATTGTGTATTTAGCTTTTTCATTTCAGTTGAGCAGACTTTTTTTTATGAGAACCTATAGGTATTCTCCTAAGTATTATAAAGTTTCAGTCTGTTCTTTCTTGAATCTTTGTATGTTTATATAGTATATACTTTTTTGAAGTGAGAGTAGAGTAGATATAGAGGCAGACTCCCACATGCGCCCTGACTGGGATCCACTGGGAACACCCATCAGGAGCCAATGCTCTGCCCATCTGGGACACTTGCAACCAAGCCATTTTTAGTGCCTGAGGCAGAGGCTCTATGGAGCCATCCTCAGTGTCCAGGGTCAATGTGCTCGAATCAATCAAGCCTTGGCTGTGGGAAGAGAAGAAAGAGAGAAAGAAGGAGGAGGTGGGAGGGAAGCAGATGGTCACCTCGCCTGTGTGTCCTGACCGGGAATCAAACCAGGGACTTCTACATGCTGGGTTGATGCTCTACCACGGCCAGGGCCTGTTTATATAGTATTTTTAATGTATATTCAGGAGAGTCATGGTCTATTATCTGAAGGCAGCATTGGCTTTTGGCTTTGGAATTTAGTTTCTTAGCTAATTAACTAATTTAATGAATATTAAAATTATAGTATCTTTAACTTATTAATGTTTTCATTCATACTATTTTATATATATATAAATAAATTGAGGTTAATTGGTAAATGCTAGGATTAGAAATCAATTTTGACTTCTATTTTCATATTACATTTATTTTGCATAAATCTATAAATGTATATAATGTGTGACATTTCTGATCATAGCAATGTACAGTTTACTCTTAAATGTTCAAATAGTATATATTTTTTAGAGAAAATATTATATTTCTTTTTATTTTATGTTATTAGATTCAGCATTGTATAATTTTTTACCATTTATATTAACAAAAATAATTGGTATATCAGCTTGTGTGAGCAGTCTGTGTACTAAATGTTTGAGATAAGCAACATTACAAAGCTAATGAATAGAATAGATAGTTTTTATACTAAATTACAAAGGGAGCTTTTTTAAAATAATTTTTTTTCCATTGATTTGAGAGAGACAGAGGGAGAGATGAAGGTGGGGGAAGGAAAAGAGAGAAACATCAACTTGTTCTACTGAGTTGTTCCATTCAGTTGTGTACTCATTGATTGTTTCTCATACATGCCCTGACTGGGGGTTGAGCCTGTGACCCTGGTACACCAGGGCAATGCTTTATCCATAGGACTACCCAGCTAGGAATAAGGGCAGTTTATTTTGTGTGTGTGTGTGTGTGTGTGTGTGTGTGTGTGTGTGTGTGTGTGCGTTTGACACTTGAGAGACATATAGACAGAGACAGGAGAGGAGAGAGATGAGAAGAATCAACTCATCGATTATCCCATGCTCAAACCAGCAACCCAGTGCTCAAGTCAGTGACTTCTGGGTTTTGAACCTGGGACCTCAGTGACCCAGGTCGATGTTCTGTCCACTGCATCACCACCATTCAGACTAAAGGCAGCTTTTTAAAATAAAGTTTTTTTCTATACTATATACTTGTTATAGATTTTCTTTTCATATTCCAAAACCATTTGTGCAAAATGAATTCAGAAATAATCTTTATAAGCACTTGTGGAAATTTATTTCTGGCCGCCACACTGTATAATGCACATGGATGTATGTAATGCACTTTTTAGAAGTATCTGTAGAAAACCAAATCATTTCCGAATCAGTTGCTTTTTAGGGGCACTTACCAGTTACCAGGGTTTGGTGCCAAGAGTTTAAGTTCTTTGGTGTATTCATAATTGTCGCCTTGGGTGTTTTTATTCTACCAAAATTAATAATATATAAATACACTTTAGATATATAAATTTATGAACTTAATTAGTTCATAGCCCCATCTTGCTTTGTAAGGATTAACTTTTTAAAAATTGTAATCAGGAGTCCTGGCCAGTGGCACATTGGATAGAGTTGTCCTAGAGTGCCAAGTTTGCTGGTTTGATCCCGAGGTTGCTGGCTTGAGTTTGGAGTCATCAGCTCAAGCCCACAGTCTCAGATCCTGGGGTCGCTGGCTCAATACTAAGGACACCAGCTCAACCCTGAGTCACTGGCTCTATCCTGAGGGTGCCAGCTTTACCCCTGAGGTCAGTGGCTCAAGCCTCAATCAGAGCACACATGAAAGCAATCAATGGCACAACTAAGTGGGAAAATGAATCGATGCTTCTCTCTCTCTTACCCCCTTCCTCTCTTTTCCTCTTTCAAAAATAAAAATAAATATTATAATCAGGCAGCTCTCTCTATGGAGCATGCCTGCACCTTTCCCCAGGCATGTTTTCCTTGTCTCTCTCTTTCTCTTAAGCTCTAGGGCCTTTCTTTTGCCTCTGTAATGTGTTCCCTGAGCCCATGCAGCTCAGCTAGCTCACTTCTTCCATGACTCACATCTACTTCTGTGACTCTCTAAATAAACTTTTGCTTATATCTGAAAAAAGAATTACAATCATTATTCCATGCAACATATAAGAGACTTGATGTAATTTCCAATAATATTAAATTGAAGTCTAATTAAATACAATTAAAATAGAGGGGAAGAAGAAACTTCAAACACTAATTAGAAAGAATATTTGCACCCCTATGTTCATTGCACTGCTATTTACAATAGCCAAAATATGGAATCAACCCAATTGCCCATCAGTAGACAAGTGGATAAAAGAAAGTGGTGGTACATATCTAAAATGGAATATTACTTGACCATAAAAAGGAATGAAAGCTTACCATTTTTGACAGCATGGGTGGACCTAGAGAGTATTATGCTAAATAAAATAAGTCAGACATACAATTTCACTTTATATGTAGAGTCTAAAGAGGAAAATAAATGAACAAACAAAATAGAAACTTAAAAGTACAGAGAACAGACTGATGATTGCTGGGGGCAATTGGAGGTCTGGGTGAAAAGGTTGAAGAGATTAAGAATTACAAATTGATAGTCACAGAATAGTCATGGGGATATAAAGTGCAACATGGGGAGTACAGTCAGAAATATTATAATAACTATGTATGGTGCCAGGTAGGTACTTGAAATATCAGGGGTCTACTCTGTAAAATATATGATTATATAACCACTATGCTGTACATCTGAAGTAATACAAAATATTGAATGTAAACTCAAATTGGAAAATAAAATATTTTTAAATGGAGAGGAAATCTGTGAGTTTTTACATTAACTCTTAGAAATTTTGAAAGTAAAGTTGTAATTTGCTGAAAATAAATGAGAAGTAACTTAGTTTCTCCAAAGATGGAAATCATTACCTGTCAACTATTGTATTTTCTGTATTATATTTGTTTATAGTCTGTTTTAATCCACAAAGAAACTTTGAAACAAATGTTAATCAGAGTGACATCAGCAAGATGGTGAAATTGGAAGCTACAAGTCCTTTTGTTCCCTGTGGAGACACTGACTTAGCAATATATAGGCCTGACCTGTAAAGCATTGACCTGGAACGCTGAGGTTGCCGGTTCGAAATCCAGGGTTTGCCTGATCAAGGCACATAACGGGGGTTGATTCTTCCTGCTCTTCCCCCCCGCCTCTCCCCTCTAAAAGGAATAAATTAAAAATAAATCTTAAAAAAATATATATATAGACCAGATTATGAGAACTTCAGAAAGCAGTTAGAGATCACAGCAGCCCAGGCAAGTGCAGTGCCAAGAAGAGGTTCATTATATAGGGTGGGACAGCCCATTGCACTCCCTGCTCTACCTCATCCCACTCTAGTACAGCATAGCACAGCATCAGGCATGATCAAGGGAAAATTCTTAACTTACTGCTTCCCCTTCTGGGGGGAAAGAAGGATGAAATCTGTAACCAGCATTCTCACTTTTTGAGGTACTGCTCAAGGGACTTGTTTTTGTCTCCTTACTCTTAGAGAATGGACAGTAAAGGTGGCAGCGCCTTTGTACTCCTGGGGACCTATTGAAAACAAAGGCAAGCCCTATGGTTCACTGTAGCACCAGAGGCTGCAATATTACAGATATACACCAAGGGGAGCTCCTGTGTAGGAACAGGCAAACCTCTTTGGCTCTGAAATTATACATATAAACCCAGAGGAGACTTATTGACAGAAAAGGTTTGAGAATAGTACCCCAAAGTCTCTAGCTGGATTGATTAGTGAATATCTTTCCTGTACAAAACTAATCCATAAAGAGTAACAGAGTTGGCTATATTTTCAAATGCCCAAATTTAAACAAAATAATAAGACTTTCAAATAAATGGGAAAACATGGCCTGATCAAAGGAACAAAATAAATCTCCAGAAACTGACCCTAAAAAAGGGAGATTGATTAGTTACCTGACAAAGAATTTAGAATAACAATCATGCAGATGCTCATTGAGCTAAAAGAGAACACAATGAAATGAAATCAGGAAAATGGTTTATGAAGAAAATAAGAATATCAACAAAGTCATAGAAACTGTATAAAAGAACCAGACAAATTCTGAAACTGAAGAATGCAATAATGGTTGTAAAAAATTCACTAGAAAGGGTCAACATTGTGGCTTAACCAGACGAAAGCATACTTAAAGACAGGCCACTTAAAATTGTCAAGTCAGAGGAGCAAAAAGAAAAAACTTAAGAGAACCTAAGGAACTTATGGGACACTGCAAGCCAACCCACGTCTAAGAAAAGACAAAATGTATTTTACTCTCATACTCAATACGAGATGTGGGAATATTTTTTCCCAACTGACCAATTTTTTTGACAATGGGGTGTCTTATATTTCAATTCTGTAAGTAATGGGTCTCCAGGTAACCCATAAATTCTAACTTGGATACAAATTGAAGGTTTCCATGATAACTTTTTTGGTTTAAATAATTTAATAGAGTAACAACCCAACAAAACATTTTGCTCACTGTAGGTATTCCCCACTTTCTGAAAGGTTGTGTTAAGCCATTTCACTATTCTGAGACACCTACATTAGTACCTGTTTTTTGTTTGTTTTTTGTGACAGAGACAGAAAGAGGACAGACAGACAGGAAGAGAGAAGAGAAGCATCAATTCTTCATTGTGGCACCTTAGTTGTTCATTGACTGCTTCCTCATATGTGCCTTGACCAGGGGGCTATAGCAGACCTAGTGACCCCTTGTTCGAGCCAGCGACCTTGGGCTTCAAGCCAGTGACCTTTGGGCTCAAGTCAGCGACCATGGGGTCATGTCTATGATCCCACACTCAAACCAGTGACCCCGTACTCAAGCTGGTGAGCCTGTGCTCAGGCGACCTTGGGATTTCAAACCTCAGTCCTCTGCATCCCAGTTTGTGCACTGCCTGGTCAGGCAGTACCTGTTTGTTTTTTTTAATTGAAGGAAATCTGTGAAGGATTTTTGTTTTTATAAAAAATGTTGTTACATACTAGTGTTGGTCTTTTGTAAAAGCAAAGTGGCGTAATGTGAACTATTGATAAGTAGGGGATACTCTTTGCTTTACATTATTTTGGCTTATGAAAGGTTTTTTTTGGGTTTTTTTTCCCCCACAGGGACAGAGAAATAGAGAGAGGGATAGATACGGACAGACAGACAGGAACGGAAAGAGATGAGAAGCATCAATCATTAGTTTTTCGTTGCGACACCTTATTTGTTCATTGATTGCTTTCTCATATGTGCCTTGACAGCAGGCCTTCAGCAGACCGAATAACTCCTTGCTTTATGAAAGATTTTATAAGAACACTCTACTTTGTATAATGGGGGGGAAACCTGTATTGCTGATTTATTACAAAGGGTATTTTAAAGGCAGATGAAGAGATACATAGGGTATAGTCTGGAAGGATCCTGAGAACAGGAGCTTCAGTTCCTGTGAAGTTGGGTTGTGCCACCCTCCTGAGATGTATATATATTTGCCAACCTGAAAACTCCCCAAACTTTATACCTTTTGGATTTTTATGGTTTCTTCATAGAGGCATCAATTATTAACTTAATTTTAATTTCCACCCCTCTTCCGTTCCTGGCACCCACCAAGAGTTGCCTTATTAGAACAAAATGTACTCCTATCACCAAGGAAATTCCAAGGGTTTTAGGAGATCTGTGTCAGGAACTAAGGAGTCAAAGATCAAATATTAGGGGGAAAAATGCTCCTAGCACTCCTATATACAGTATAAGGATATTAGGAGTTCTGGGTCAGGAACTGGGGGTAGAGATCAATGTATATAAAAAAATATTTTCTATTATTTCACATGCATTGTGGGAGTTTCAGATGAGAGAAAGGGGCAGAGAGCCTATTTCAATAAATAATGGCTGAAAATTTCTCAAATTAGAAGAAGGAAGCAGAAAACAAAATCTTGAAGCTTAAATTCCAACTAGAATTAATCCAAAGAGATCTGTTCTAAGACACATTATAATTAAGCTGTCAAAAGTCATAAAGTGTCTTTTAAGCCGCAGAAGGAAAGCAATTCTTCATGTGCAAAGAAGCTTTCAGAAGATACTTACCAGATTTCTCAGCGGAAATCTTGTCAACCAGAAGGAAATGGGATGATATATTCAAAGTACTGGAGCGGAAAAAAGCTGTCAACTAAAAATGTTACATACAGCAAAACTTTCCTTCAAAAATGAAGGTGAGGCCCTGGCCAGGTGGCTCAACGGATAGTGTGTCCCACCGTGGCCATGGGTTTGGTCCCTGGTCAGGACACATATGAGAAGCAACCACTGAGTGTACAACTAAATGAAACAGCTAAGTAGAAGAACAAGTTGATACTTTCTCTCTCTTTCTTTCTCTTTCTCCTGCCCCAAATCAATGAAAAAACAAAAAAATAAGGCAAAATTAAGACTTTCCCAGATAAAAACTAAGAGTTTATTACTTAGGACTAGGCCAAGTGTTTATCACTTCCCTACTTATTCCCTGAATATTATCAGAGTTGTTTTAGGAGGGCATCTCTCTCTTCCCTCTCCAAAATGCTGTTTTAACTAATGAACATAAGGCTATAGGAAGAGAAGACATTCTTTTTGTTTCTTTTTGGATCCAGCAGTAAGTAATAGCACATCAAGTCTTCTCTTCTCAGCAGTAATGCAATGTGTTTACATCTTCATCATAACAAATGCAGAATTCATATTTTGTCTCTGTTCCCAAACCAAGAATTACCAGTCATCTTTATTTTTATAAAATCTGGGCTGAATTGTGCCCCCTAAGAATTCAGGTTGATACCCCAACTTCCAATATGATAATACTTGGAGATGAGATCTTTGGGAGATAATTAGGTTTATATGAGGTCATGAGGTTAGGACCCTCATGATAGGATTAGTATCAGAAGAAGAGACTAGAGCAGGGGTCCCCAAACTACGGCCCGCGGGCCGCATGCGGCCCCCTGAAGCCATTTATCCGGCCCCCGCTGCACTTCTGGAAGGGGCACCTCTTTCATTGGTGGTCAGTGAGAGGAGCATAGTTCCCATTGAAATACTGGTCAGTTTGTTGATTTAAATTTACTTGTTCTTTGTTTTAAATATTGTATTTGTTCCTGTTTTTTTTACTTTAAAATAAGATATGTGCAGTGTGCATAGGGATTTGTTCATAGTTTTTTTTATAGTACAGCCCTCCAACAGTCTGAGAGACAGTGAACTGGCCCCCTGTGTAAAAGGTTTGGGGACCCCTGGACTAGAGAGCTTGCTCACTCTTTCTCTTCCATGTGAGAACACAGTAACAAGGCAGCACTCTGCAAGCCAGGAAGTGAACTCTCACCAGAACCTGACCATGCTGAAATTCCGATCTTGGACTTTTAGCTTCTAGAACTGTGATCAATAAATTTTTGTTTTCTAAGCCACCCTGCCTGTGGTATTTTGTTATGGCAGCCAAGTAGACTAAGACAGTTGGTTTTGGTCCACCAGTTCTGTTATCTAGTAGTTCATCCAGTAACTTTTTCAGTTACACAGATATATACCTTAGTCCATAGTAATTTCAGTTTGGGATGAAATTGCTGTTCTTTAGTGTGTGTATTTTGGACACTGCAACATGCTTTATATATGTTAATTCTTTTAGACTTTACCTACAGTTCTGTAAAGCAGGCATTCATATTTCTATTTTATAGCTGAAAATTGAGGCTTGGGATATTTCTGCAATTTGCCTGCAATTGTACAGTTTGTAAGCTGCATAGCTGGAATGCTAAGTGATTCTTTTAGGCCCCCAACCCATGCCCTTAAACTTGCTGCATTTTACTTCTTCCCTGTGTTTTTAATTCTCAATTCTTCCCCTCTCTAAGTCTGCCAGTTCCAGGTTTCTTGTACTGCTCCTGTATTCCTTATGTTTTGACCTTAGGCTCCTTGATTTGGGGGGAGGGGTGCAGAAAGAGTAGGGGGATAACAGTACAACGAATTACAGAAAAGATTGAATGTTATTGCCTCAAGGAAGAGAAAGGACCACTTCTGCACTTTACTCATCAATTGGGGGTGATAGCCAACTGGTAAAGCTCCACAACAATAAGGTAACTCTAGGACTGTATTTGTGAAGATGAATCTTCAGAAATATGTAAGATATCATTTCCTCAGTGTTATAATTTGTTACATAAGACTTAATATATGGGAAAGCTTAGACATTCTAGTTTCTTCAAGGGCAAAATTTAGAGGTATGGTAGTTTTGGGATGAGATATGTGATTGACATGGAATGCTTCTCTCTTATTTCTCTGTGTAAGGCCCAGTAGTCACGGCCGTCACCGTTGGGCCATGCAGGTGCAGGTTCCCATTAGATTTGGAAAGTCGGTAGAGAAACTGCGGATCCTAAAACTGGTGGGCCATTCCTTTATTCTAGCCTCGCCACCGGCTGGCGAGTAAAACACACAGGGTACCAAAACCCACTCATTCAGTGCTCACAAAGCTACTGACACATCCAGGTTTTCCTAGAATCAAAGGCCCCCTCCAGCTCAGTCACCTCTGGTTCCCCATCTGCACACCTTCTCCTTTCTCCTCTCTGCACAAACTGTCATCTCCTTTAGCACCCTGCCATCTTGGCTTCCTTCTTCTCTTTGCCTTCTTTCTCACAAACTTTTCTTAAAACTTTTTGGCGCAAAAACCCCTCCTCTAGCAACATTAGCATAACAATGGCCCTTCCCAAGCAGGAAGGTAATTAGCAGTTTCACAGATCACACACCTGGGCAGTGGCCATTTTTAACAATAAAAGTGAGCAAACGTAAAAATCACATTTTACAAACTTATTTGCCCAACACTCCATTTTCATTATTTAAGCCTGGTTTAAAGAAACATGACTAGAGTAGTAATTCTTATACTTTTTAGTTGTAGGATTAATTTATACTAATAAATATCAAGGAGCTGTTGTTTATGTGGATTATTTCTTTACTGTATTAAAAAATATCTGAGGTGATACTAAAACCCATTAAATGTTACCATAAAATTTTATTTTTGAAATAAAATGAAAAATACCTATATTTTCCAAAGAAAGAAAAAATGCATGGTTTTATATTTTTTTGCAAATCTCTTTAATGTCTGGCTTAATAAAGATAGCTGGATTATCTGTCTTCTAAATTTTTTGTTTGGGTCAAAGCATAGAAGAAAATTTGACCTCATAAATGTATGTAGTTGGAAAAGGCAAAATTATTTTTATGGCCTTTTCAGGTAACGATGGATATTTTCTTTGATAACATACCAGACTGGACCTATAACACTCTTAAAGTGTACAGTCTGGAACCGTATTAATGATGTTTTCGTACACTGTTACATTACAATTCATTGATTCATCTTGTGCTTCAATTATACCTTTTACCATGCATGATTTCATAATATCACTTACTTTAGTTGTGCAAGTGTTAACGCTTTATATAGTACCAGAAATTGCAGGTTAATGTCACCAGCCATTTATCAGATTATTAAGAAGTTATCAAGGTCTTGTGGCAGTTATAAGTTTCACAAAATTCTACCTTTTACTTGAGATCTTGAATTATATTACTGGCAATAAATACCATCACTTGTTTCCCTTAAGTGATAGGTTTACTTTGTTAATTTTTGAGAAAATGTTTTGATACACACAAGTTTGAATAGTTTTAGTTTGCTATTGCTCTTTTGGTTAAATTGGTATTCCATAAGGAACAAAAGTGGCTAGGTCAGTTTGCAGCTGTGTTTTTCCTCCAGACAACCATTGTCCTTGGATACACAGTGAAAGTGCTTCTTGTGTACTTCCCATTTTTTCACACAGAAAATTCAAAATATGCACTTATAGGTCAGATTTAATAAAAATCAGTAATTTGTATTTTGTTATTTTAATTTAATTTAATTTTTTTATTATGGTTCTTGAGTAAAACAGACTTTAAAAAATTGTGTGTAATGATGAAGAACACAATGACACTAGTACACTTTGGTGTTACTGCCTTGATTCCTGTAAAAGTATCACTTATTTTGCCCACCATTGTTTTGTGTCATCAGTACAAATGTCAAAACATTGAAAATGACAAGTAATGATCTTAGTATTATTATGCAAATAATGATCCCCTCTCACATCCCCTGAAATGGTCCCAGGGATCTCACTTTGGGAAACACTGTAATGGAGAATAGTGTTCTCCCCCAGTATTCACCAGTGTGTCTTGTCTGTCAAGTAGCTCAGGGTGAAGAGAACTAATTTTTAAAGGTTAGTTCTATTAATATATCTAGACTGAGTAGAGAAAAATTAGAATGCTCTAGTCATTTATGTACAGATAAAACATGTCACATATACTACTTTCTTTTCACTTTCTAAGATCTGAACTAGGTACTTCTCTGTCTTCTGAATCACGTAGCCTCCAGGCCCAGATATCTTTCTAAGGAAGATATCTTTAAGGAGTTTATGAAATTTTAAAAGTAGCTAGTATATCTCTCTTGCCTCTGACTTACTGCCTTTAAAAAGGAATGAATGGGACTAAAGTGTCCAGCCTATTTTCTGTTTCATATAAATTTCTGTAACAGAGGATCTTATCACTAATAATTCCATGACTCCTGCATTTAAATATTCTACCTGACTTCATTGTCTCCTAAGCCGACTGTTATCTTAGGTCCATAATTGCTTATTAGACATCTATTAGTATTTCCACCAGGATGACTTTTATTCATCTTAAACATTGGCTATCTTTTGACTGTTTTCCAGTACCAAAGGACTATAGGAATTCAAAAACTCATCATCTTTTTGCCAGTATAATGAAATTCATGAAGTATCTTTATGCCACAATTGGATGTAAGCCATAGATACTAATTTTGATTCCTGTTTCCCTGTGACTGCAACCTCTTAGGGGAAAGGCTTAGCAGATTCTAAATAAGCACCTTTCATTGATACCCTTGAGAACAATTAACTGTCCTCAACACTAGTTCTCTGATCAGAGATTCACACTTGGCAAGGAGGAAGGAAGGGAGAGCAAAGTTCCAGGAGAGAGGCTCTCTCTTTTACCCAAGTCACAATATTTTAGTGACTAGTATAAACTAAGTAATTGTTTGATTTGTACTGGAGTCACTGTCATAGGAGAGGAAATAATACCCTCTTCA
Organism: Saccopteryx leptura; assembly: GCF_036850995.1. Taxonomy (NCBI): domain Eukaryota; kingdom Metazoa; phylum Chordata; class Mammalia; order Chiroptera; family Emballonuridae; genus Saccopteryx; species Saccopteryx leptura. Next base: position 172,481,383 of record NC_089504.1, on the reverse strand, counting down.
AGGCAAGTTCTGTAATGTTAGGAATTCTTTAGCTGTGATGTACTTGATGTTTCTGAGAGCCTTTGTTTCTGGCCTGAAAACCTGACTGTTGAGCCTTCAATTCTATCACATTTATATTCCACTTCCACTCTAAAGCAGATAGAGCACAATTTGAAGGTCCTACTAGTGTTAAAACTCTTCCATAGATATAACTGTTGCCCAGTGAGTCACTAGCATGATTCTTCCTTTTTCAGTTCTTTGCTAAAAGGGAGCCACCTCACTTTAAAAAAAATAATGCATTCTGTATTTGCATGTTACTTTGTTTTAGAGTATGTTTTTATTCTCACATTTTTCTCATTTCTCAGGAAGGTGTAGGTCCTTTATAGGAAGGCTACCTAGCTTGTTGCCATCCACAAAGTTGGTGTATTAAGAAGCTGAGCCATCAGACTTCTCTGATCTAGTGCTTTTCAACTGCATTATGTTTAGGGCAGTGACAGACCTCTGCTATGACTTCTTTCATCATTGCAGTCTGAGGATAAAGTTGTTTTTAATAATTCCTCCAACTTTGTCCTCATGATTATGTCCTATTTTTGAGCATCCAGTTCAAAATACTGAAAGGCATTAGAAATTACCAACTGCTAAGACTTTGGGCTAAAATTCTGAGGGCTGCTATGTTCCTAAATATCTTACCCTACATTATTTTCACTCAGTTCAGGGCAGCTCCAGCTAAAGCATCCAATAACTTGCTAAACTGGGAGTTGAAGGATGATTTAGTTTGGCTTAATAATGATCACAAATGCTTATCTCCCAGAGGTCCTGCTGTGTCCTAAATTATCGGTAATATGTAATAGAAACAATCCACTAACTTCTGATAAACTGGTAACTTTTTCATTCCTTCAGTCATCAGATATTTAATGAATAATATTGAGAAATGGGCTTTAAAAAATTATTTACAAACAGCTTGCAGAGGAGATAGTTTATATTATTAACAAAGGTAATAATAATTGATGCTTAATAAAGCAAAACTATGCACCAAGCCTTGTTCTAGGTACTCTATATGTCTTAACACCTGTCAACTGCTGAAGATTCCTTTTTGTTTTCCTACTAGAAACTTATGTTAAACATCCTTGACTTATTGCCTCTTTGTTTCTTTTTTGGGTTTTTTTTTTGTATTTTTCTGAAGTTGGAAACGGGGAGGCCATCAGACTCCCGCATGAGCCCAACCGGGATCCACCCAGCACGCCCACCAGGGGGTGATGCTCTGCCCATCTGGGGCATCACTCTGTTGCAACCTGAGCCATTCTAGCGCCTGGGGCAGAGGCCACAGAGCCATCTCCAGCACCTGGGCCAACTTTGCTCCAATGGAGCCTTGGCTGCGGGAGGGGAAGAGAGAGACAGAGAGGAAGGAGAGGAGGGAGGGGTGGAGAAGCAAATAGGCGCTTCTCCTGTGTACCCTGGCTGGGAATCAAACCCGGGACTCCCACATGCCAGGCCAACACTCTGCCACTGAGCCAACTGGCCAGGGCCTCCTCTTTGTTTCTTAAACAGCAAAAAAATACATGGAAAACCATAGTGGTATTACTGAAGGGGTAGAGCATATCCTATCAGCAGTTTTTGCAACCAGCCAGGAATGAAGATGACATGATAGTGTATAGTACTTCTAAAGATTAAAGATAAAAGATTAATCACATTAGCAAATCACTATTGTGAGTTTTCAAAGATGTGTGTAGAGAGACACTGATTTTTTTTCTTTTTTTTTTTTACCATTAGCTTTTCCATATATAGTATGATTACTTTTCCCTTTTCTTCTTCTCTTCTGCCTATTAAGAATTTTAATTAGAAACAAAAAGGTCCTGCCCTGTTGGCTCAGTGGATAGAGCATCGGCCTGGCATGTGGGTGTCCTGGGTTTAATCTCCAGTCAGGACATACAAGAGAAGCAGCCATCTGCTTCTCTCCCCCTCCCTTTCCCTCTTCTCTTTTCCCCTCGCAGCCAGTAGCTCCATTGGTTCAAGCATTGGCCCTGGGCAGTGAGGATAGCTCATCTGGTCTGATCGTCAGCCTCAGGTGCTGAGAATAGCTCAGTTGGTTTGATTGTCTGCCCAAGATGGGGCTTGCTTGTGGATCCCAGTCAGGGCACATGGAAGAGTCTGTCTCTCTTATCTCCTATCCTCTGACTTAAAATTTATTTTAATTTATTTAAAATGAAAAGATTTTATTAGTTTGTCCATAGGACTAAGTTAAAAACAAGAATGCAATTTATAATTCTTAGATTTAATGAAATAATATTAATAAATCATACACTTTTTAGGTAACTGAATGTGAGATATTTCTGTCACTTCTGGTGAAATTTCTGGATGCAGATAAACCACAGTGGCTACGAGCTGTTGCAGTAGAATCAATACACAGACTCTGCGTGCAACCTCAGCTATTAAGGTAAACCTCAGCAATGTTTTGTTAAATGCATGGGTTCATATTTATGCCAGTGGGAACAGTTTAAAGTATTCATTCCCAAATATTAGTGGTTTTTAAACAAACACTATATTGTGTGTATATGGCAGGGTAGGGGTAAGGATGTAGAAAATAACTGGGAGATGGCAAAAGGTATGGTTAGTGATTGCCATCAATTGAATTTACTTAGTTAACATGGTCAAGATAATATTTTTAGAACATTAATCTCAGTCTGAACCTTTGTCCTTAATTAGTAAAATCACTCAAATACAAAGTTTTAAGTGTAGCATTGAGACTGATTTATCAGCATTACTTGCTATAAAAAGTCTAAAAATTTTAATATATCTAAATGTTTTCCCTCAAAACATTTAAAACTATTTTACAGGTCATTTTGTCAGTCGTATGATATGAAACAACATTCTACCAAGGTTTTTCGCGATATTGTGAATGCACTGGGATCTTTTATCCAATCATTGTTTCTTGTCCCTCCTACTGGAAATCCTGCTACAACAAACCAAGCTGGTAAAGGCTTATTCATATTTTTGTTTTTATCTTCTGTCATAATTGACAATTATACTAGGCTAGAGAAATTTGGATTACCTAAATGTATTATATCTATTTTATAACATTTTGTTATATTTATTTATAATATTTTATATATAAGTGTAAAATGCACTTAAAGAATAATTTGATTTCACTGAGGCAACTGTTCATTTCTCTCTAGAATATGTTTTTCTCTGATATATTTTCAGTTTTTCTAATCACATAACAAAAGTTTAGATGCTAATCTTTATTTTAAAAAAAAGCTCATTTGGTGTTTCTTTTTAAAAAAATCTGGTTACTAGAATAGGAAGTCTTTTAGGCTCTCTTTCAAGGAAATAGGTGAACTGTTTTCTTAATTGCAGATTGGAAATCACTCTGCCCTCTTGTTTCCTTTGACCTTCTTTCTCTTCTACTTTTTACTATCTGATTAGTGGCCTTTTATTCTTTATTCCCACCTCTGATAAAAAGTGATCAATGAAAGATGTATTATAAAGTCTGTATTTTTCCTTATTAGTACTTTTTATATAAAATAAGGAAATGGTGTTTTAAGGAAACAGGAAGACTCTGATAGCCAAAGTAGGATTGATAAATTTCATTTATTTGTGTAATATCTGTATCACAAGCACAATATTTAAAAATTGACCAGGTATTTGGCTATTATTGATTTGTAATTAAGTAGTAAATTGCTCTTTGTTATCTTCCCCTTATCTAATAGGAAATAATAATGCAGCTGGCACCGTCTCAGCGCCAGCTAACTCAGGAATGCTGGGAATTGGTGGGGGTGTCACTTTACTACCAGCATTTGAATATAGAGGAACTTGGATACCTATTCTGACTATTACAGTACAAGGCAGTGCTAAAGCAACCTAGTAAGTAGTAGTAGCATTATTTTTTAAGCAATGATATTGTCGGTAATGATCTTTTATCCTAAAATGTTTCTGCATTATATTTTAAATTTTAGACCTAGTGTTTTTTTACACATTAGAGCTATTTTCCTTTTTAGTACTTTGGGAAATGTATCTAGGACTGAATTTTGTTTTTCTTTTGTATTATTTGTAGATAGTTAACAGCATTATAAAACAAAATGTTGTTTTTTTAATCTAAGGACCTATTCAGCTGTCTGTATCATGTTTTGATTTAAATAAATGGCTTGATTTCAGACCCTGTGCACTTAGGTTTTCTAATACTTCAGCGAATTAGTTCACCTTTTAAAAATTTCAGTTTCTCATCTAATAGAAAGAGATTAGTGATATAGCAGCTTTTCAGCTAGAAAATATTGAATGTTCTTTTGCACATGAATTAATTAGTATGTTCACAATGGAGCTTCCCTGTTGAATTGGCATTTTTCTTCAATACATTGTGAGGTTCAGTATAAAATTATTTTTGCATATTTCTTTGAAAGCACACATATAAGTCTTTTTTTTTTTTGCAAGAGAGACAGACACTGAGAGGGACAGATAGGAGCAGACAGACAGGAAGGGAGAGAGATGAGGACTATCAACTCTTTGTTGCTCATGGATTGCATTCTCATGTGTGCCTTGACTGGGGGGCTACAGCAGAGTGAGTGACCCCTTGCTCAAGCCAGTGACCTTGGACTCAAGCCAGCGACCATGGGGTCATGTGTATGATCCCACACTCAAGCCAGTGACCCTGCGCTCATATGAGCCCACGCTCAAGCTGATGACCTCGGTTTTGAACCTGGGTCCTTTGTGTCCCAGGCTGACACTCTTATCTACTGCGCCACTGCCTGGTCAGGCACACATATAAATCTTAATTGTATATTTTGTTCTTTTAGACTTTTAAATGTGTAATAATTTGAAAAGTTAACTGATGTACAGATAAAAGTAGTTTTGATATAAGTATTGGTAACATGTTCTTTTAGATTTATTACAGTATGACTCCTTTCAAAGTTGGGTTTAGAACAGTTTTTAAAACTTGAGCTTAATTTTAAAATACTTAAATTATGTTTTATTTAAAAGTGGAACTTATGTAGTAATTCTAATAAAATGTCACTGAAAAGTCAGGAAAGTGTAAGCTTTATTTTAGGTTTATGGATTAATAAAAAGTATAAATTACCTTTGTCTCTTAACTATTTTAGCACTGAAAGTCTATACTATTGAGTTTGGGAATCAGAATTTCTCATATTTAAGATTATTTAATCTGTTTTAGATGCATTTTCCCAATAGATCATATGTTATTTAAAAATAAACATTTGTCTAACAAGATGCTTAACACTTATTGGTTTAATAATTGGCTTTATAAAACTAATTATTATCCTGGCAAAGATTAGATCCATAAACTTTACCTCTCCATTTGAGCTTAAATTTCTTGATAAGTGATATAAATATATTTTTATTGATTACCTAAATTTTAAAATGCTCAGAGTTGGCACATATTAGGAGTTAAATTGACATGCCTTATAGTCAGACTTGGGTTATAAACTGCTGATTAATAGTTGTGTTGCCTTGGTTCTCAGTTTCATTGTTTGTATCTCTTAGAGTTTTTGTGAGAGGTTAAATGAGGTAATATATATAAAAAGGTTGAAACTTGAGTGCAGGGTCACCAGCTTGAGCATGGGATCATAGTCATAACCCCATGGTTGCTGGCTTGAGCAAGGAGTGACTTGACTGGAGCCCCCTTGTCAAGGCACATATGAGAAAGCAATCATTGAACAACTAAGGTGCTGCTGCTATGAGTTGATGCTTCTCATCTCTCTCTCTTCCTGTCTATTTTTCTCTCTCTCAAAAAAAGAAGAAGAAGAAGAAGAAGAAGAGTCCCAGGTTGAGAATAAATGATAGCTATACATAATTGTTTTTATTCTGAGATTTGCATTTTTATTAGCTTTTCTTAGTGATTTTAATTTTGTTTTTGAGATATAATTTCTATACCATAAAATTTACCATTTTACAGTATACAACTTACAGTGTTATTATACTCAAAAGTTATGCAGTCATAACCACTATCTAATTCTTGGATGTTTTCATCCCAGAAAGAAACCCCATATTCATTAGCAGTCATTCTCCATTCCCTCTTCCCCACCCCCTAGCAATCACTAATCTGCTTTTTGTTTGTATTGATTTACCCGATATGCATATTTCATACAAATGGAATCATGCAATAAATATTCTTTTGTGTCACGCTTCTTTCATTCAGTATAATGTTTTTAAGGTTCGTCCATGTTGAAGGATGTATTAATATTTCATTTCTTTTAATGGCTGAATAATATTCCAATGTATGGATATACCATTTTATTTATCTCTTCGTTAAAAATGGGCATTGGACTGTCTCTTCTTTATGGCAATAAATAATGCTGCTATGACTTTTGCCCATGTTTTTTTCTAGTAGTTTTTAGTTTTAGCTCTTATATTAGGTCATTGTTTCATTTCAAGTTTTTTTTATATGGTTTAAGACAGGGGTCCAGTCTTACTGTTTTACATGTGAATATCCAGTTTTTCTATCACTATTAATTCTTTCCCCACTGAACTATTTTCTGAACATTGAATTATCTCAAAATATTTTAAAATTAAAGAAATTAAAACTATAATTCTCTGTTTGCCATGATTAAAGACAAAATTTGTTGTCTTTTGAAAGCTTTGTCCTAATCATGAGAAGAAATTGCTCTAAAATTTGAACTTGACACACTGATTCTAAGTGATTACTCTTACGATGTTTGCAGATTGTATCTAAGATGATAGGTGAGCTTGATATTTCACAATAACACTTTTCCCTAGTGTGAAAGCAACCTTCATTTTTATAGGAATGATTTGATTTGGAGGCACCTTATTTTAGAAGCACTAAGTCAGAGTTTGAGATATTTTATAATTGGTTTCTTTTCTATTTTGTTTGTCTTTTTTTTTTTAATATCAGCAATTCATGAAAATATTGGCACAATTTGGGGGTGAGGCAAAAGGTAAATTATTAAAATAATTAGTTAATGGCAGTGTTTCGGCTACAATTTTTCTAGTTATTTTCTTAGAATAATATGAAGGAGAAGAAAACAAACTCAGTAATGTTCAGTTACTTTTGCTACTCTGTTAAATTTAATTTTTATGATTAGGGAAATAGTTTAATATATTTTCATATTTTGCTTCTCATTAGTGTTCTGTTTATTTTCATAATTTCAGCCTAGAGATGTTGGACAAAGTTGAGCCCCCAACTATACCAGAAGGTTATGCCATGTCTGTGGCATTCCACTGTTTGCTAGACCTTGTACGTGGAATCACTAGTATGATTGAAGGAGAGTTAGGAGAGACTGAAACAGAATGTCAGACTTCCAGTGAAGCAGCTTCTTCAGCCACACAGTCATCAGGACAGCAAGAACTACAGTCAACATCAGACCAAGTGGATAAGGAAACAGGTATGTTACTATTATCCTATACTTTTTATTTTTAAATAATTTAATATTTACAGGGAAGTTGCAAAAAAGAAATAGAATTCCTATATATTCTTCACCCCATTTTCTCAATTAACAATACCCTATTTGCATTATCACTCTATTTACATACACATCACTGTATTTTTTTTCTGAATCATTTGAGAATAAGTTGCAGACATGAGGTCCCATTACCCTTTAATACTTTAATATATATTTTCTAAAAATAAGGCCAGTTTTTTACGTAAGCACAGTACAATCACCATCAGAAATTTAGCATCAATCCAATAGTATCATCTAATCCCAGACCCCATTTAAATTTTGCCAGTTGCCCCAATAATTAATGTCCTTTACGGTGCAGGATCACATATTGAATTTAATTCTATGACTCTACTGCCCTTTAATCTGGAAAAGGTACTTAATTCTTTCTTGTTTTGTATGACCTTGATGTTATTTAAGAGTACAGGCCAGTCAATTTGGGTTTGTCCGTACATTCCTCATAATTGGATTCAATTTAATCATTTTTGGCAGGGCTACCACAGAAATGCTGCTGTGTTATTCTTAGTGTGTTCAGTGTATCAGGAGGTATACATCATCAGTATGTCTCATTATTGGTGACATTAATATTATTTCATTAATATGTCTACCATGTTTCTTGAGTGTAAAGTTATTTTTTGTGGAGAAATGTTTTGAGACCTCTACTACGCAAGAGAGCTTTCCCTTCTCTCTCATTTGATAATATGATTGATTAATTAAATTAGTATGGATTTTTGGATTCCTATTTTATTCAAAGGGTTATAATCTATGATTATTATTACTTGGTTTGACACCCAGATTGTCCTCAATATGGCCAGTGGGGACCTCTTTCAAACTTTATGCCCTTTTAAGCTATTCTCATGTTCTTTTGTCATTTTCTGAGCATTGTCTTAATATCTGATACAACGAAATGTTCCAAGCTCATCTTGGATTTTTCTTGCCCAGTCCAGCAGTCATTTTTCCAAGGAGCCCTAGTTTCTTTTAGTGGAGAATAGTATTTAGAAACTAATACATGGGCACTAGGTATGCTTCTTGGTACTAGAATAGGAAATACACACATTCATAAGCACATATTTCTCTACATTTAAAAAAATATATCTGTGTCAAATACCAAGAGGTCATACCAGTTTTTGTAATTCCTGTTTAATATGACAAGATTTATTTTAAATTTTTCATATTTGTAATTCCTTTCTCCCATAGTGAGAATCTTGATTCTATTTTACTCAATATGTTAGCTTCTTTGCTCGATTCCCAGTGTCTGTAACCATTCTTCTGGCTGAGCCAGATTATTATATTGATTCACTGCCACCTGGTTACATGGGGCTAAAATTTGGCCCAATAAAGGGGAAAGGAGTAGGAAATGATCTAATATGTATATTTTAAAAATATCATTTACCATAACTTGTATACAGAAAGATCTTACCATTAATTTTTTTAATTAATTAATTTACTTATTTATTTTTGTATTTTTCTGAAGTGAGAAGCAGGGAGTCAGATAGACAGACTTCTGCATGTGCCCGACTGAGATCCACTTGGCAAGCCCACTAGGGGGCGATGCTCTGCCCATCTGGAGCATAGCTCCATTGCAATGGAGCCATTCTAGCACCTGAGGTGGAGGCCATGGAGCTATCCTCAGCACCTGGGACAACTTTACTTCAATGGAGCCTTGGCTGCGGGAGGGGAAGAGAGAGATAGAAAATAGAGAAGGAAGGATGGAGTAGCAGATGGGCACTTCTCCTGTGTGCCTTGGCTGAGAATCGAACCCGAGATTTCCACATGCTGGGCCGATGCTCTACTGCCAGGGCCTCTTATCATTGATATTTTAAAATCACTTAGTTTTAAGATTTATTGAATTCTGAAACTATAGTGTGGTTTTTTAAGTTTTCATTTATTCAGATACATTTTAAATACAAGACCTTTGGTATTGAATAACTGAGTTGTTGGTGGAATATTAGATATATCAAATGACCAGGGAGATTTTAGAATTTGACATATTGTCAAATACTATGACATTTATAGTTATCATCAAGTATTGAATTTTTTTTTTCTCTTCTCTTTAAGTTAATAGAGCTGTTTGGGAAGAAATGGTGAATGCCTGCTGGTGTGGGCTACTTGCTGCTCTCTCACTCCTACTTGATGCCAGGTATTAAATCTTTGTAAGTTTTATATTGCATGTGAGAGTTAAAAAAAAAACCCACTATAATGGTTTACTTAAATTTGTCCTGAGAATCATTTCCTAATACTGGTTTTTTTGTATGTGTATAATATTATCATTTGTTTTGATTCTCATCCCCTATCCTATCCTTCCCCTGCTCCCCATCAGAATTGTTGTGACAATTGTGTTTTAATGGAAAATACAATCCTAACATTACAGAATGCCCTTTTCATTTTAACCCATACTACTTTTATAATTATAATCATATTATTCAATTTCTTTCATTTTTTTTTCAGGATTGCAGATTTTACTGATTTTAAAACATTGGATATTTTAAATTTTTAGATATGTTAGTTAAAATTCCTTAAGTATGTTGATTTTGATAATTTTTAATAGTTTTTTTGTGACAGACAGAGAGAGGGACAGATAGGGACAGACAGACAGGAAGGGAGAGAGATGAGAAGCATCAATTCTTTGTTGCGGCACCTGAGTTGTTCATTGATTAATTTCTCATATGTGCCTTGACTGGTGGGGGAGGGCTACAACAGACTGAGTGACCCCTTGCTCAAGTCATCAACTTTGGGCTCTAGCTGGTGAGCCTTGCTCAAACCAGATGAGCCTGTGCTCAAGCTGGTGACCTCAGGTTTCAAACCTGGGACCTCCACGTCCTAGTCCAACACTCTATCCACTGCACCACTGTCTAGTCAGACAATATTTAATAGATTCTTAAAACTTTACTAAGTACCTAATTCCACAACATGTTTGTACAATAATTAAAAATAAGTTAGGTCTGCTGGGGTAGCTCAGTTGGTTAGATTAGAGCAGGGGTTAGAAACCTTTTTGGCTGAGAGAGCCATGAATGCCACATATTTTAAAATGTAATTCCGTGAGAGCCATACAACGACCCGTGTACGTTAAGCATTATCCAATAAAAATTTGGTGTTGTCCTGGAGGACAGCTGTGATTGGCTCCAGCCACCCGCAACCATGAACATGAGCAGTAGGAAATGAATGGATTGTAATACATGAGAATGTTTTATATTTTTAACATTTTTTTAAATTAAAGATTTGTCTGCGAGCCAGATGCAGCCATCAAAAGAGCCACATCTGGCTCGCGAGCCATAGGTTCTGACCCCTGGATTAGAGCATCATCTTGACATGCTAAGATTGCAGGTTTGATTCCCAGCCAGGGCACACAAGAATTCATGAATAAGTGGAACAACAAATCGATGTTTCTCTCTCTCTCTCTCTTCCTCTCTCTCCCTCCCTTTCTTCCTCTCTCTCTATAAACAAAATCAGTAAATAAAGAAAATTTTAAAATTAATCATATTAAATGAAATACTTTATATATATTTTTTTTAGCACAGATGAAACTGCAACTGAGAATATTTTAAAAGCTGAACTGACTATGGCTGCTCTTTGTGGAAGACTGGGCCTAGTAACTTCAAGAGATGCCTTTATAACTGCAATATGTAAAGGTTCCCTGCCTCCCCATTATGCTCTTACTGTATTGAATACCACCACTGCAGCCACACTTTCCAACAAATGTAAGGCTTCAGTTTACTCAGGGCTGGGTCATCTAGTGCAGTGACATGGCATAGAGGAAAGGTGATAGAAATTCTGAGTTCAAGTCTCTGCTTTTCTACTCACTGAGTCTGTGACTTCTGTGAGAAGTTAATGTCCCTTGATCCTCAATTTCTTCCATCTTTTTAAAATAATGGGAATGGGGGTAGGGGAGAATAATACAAATTTTAAACAATAATGGTGAGGATAAAAGAAGATTAATCTTCAAATCCAACATACTGTTGAAATGGTGGTTTTGTTTTTGTTCTTTTTAATGGAACCTAGTACAACAGTTATGTTTGCAACTACTTAGTTTAAATTGATATTCAAAATTATTTTTATTGAATACTTTCAAAACATTCAAGTTGGTTACATACAATATAAGTATATTTCAATATAATAACTTTTTAAACTAAAAATATGTGAATTTTGGTTTTTAACTTTAACTGAAAAGGTTCCTGGGAATACATATTTAGAATAGTGTCCCAGTTCTATTTTAAGTGCTTATGAAGAAATATACCAAAGATTTATAATTTTTTAAAGTTACATAGAAAATTACTTAATATTTGTTTAATTTGTCTTTTTTTTGTACCTAATGAGTTTTAAAAATGTTTGCATATAGGTAACTGTCATAGTTGAACTTAGTTGAATCAAGTTAATGTCTTAAAATATAGCATTGCTTTGAATGCAGCATTAAAAGTGTATTGAAATTATTTAGGTATTCTTTTCTGTTGTAGCATATTCCATTCAGGGCCAAAGTGTTACAATGATAAGTCCATCAAGTGAGTCTCACCAGCAAGTGGTGGCAGTGGGTCAACCCCTAGCAGTTCAGCCACAAGGAACAGTGATGGTAAAGTACTTGTTCTTTTCTTGGTTCTTTCAGGGAAACTTTTCTATGGTATTTTTTATGTTTGCCCAAATTTATCTTTATACTTATTTACTTTCTTTTACCTGGGTATTATCTTTAGAAGAAATTAGAAGTATGCAGTTGACATTATCATAACCAACTATGATAACACAACTTTTAAGCAAATGAATTTGTTTTATATAAAATCATCCAAACCTATTATCTTAATATTTTTTGGTTTTATTTTTTAAAATTTGAATATGATAATGTTGTTTTACAAGCTTTTAATTTTCATGAATGCATAACAGTTCTTGCAAATATAATTCTTTTTTAATATAGTTAACTTCCAAAAATATCCAGTGTATGAGGACACTACTTAACTTGGCACACTGTCATGGGGCTGTTCTTGGAACATCATGGCAACTTGTCTTGGCAACTCTACAGGTATGTAATGGTCTCTGGGTCAGAGGTTCATGTCATTTTTATACCTGAGTGCTAACAAGTAGACGAAGCAGTGCCCATTAGTACTTTGAACAGGCTGAAGAAATAGGCAGTAAATATGAAAAAGGAGAAGTTGGAAAGAAGACATGGCTTATAGTGTATGGAATGATAGAATACTTATCATAATGACCTAACTTCTGCTGATGCTTGGTGTAATAAGTATTTTATATGAATATTAATTACTGATTTAAATTTAGTTATTAGAAGCCTACTACTGATTTTTATTTTAGTTATTAAAAGTTACTACTGAGTTTAAATTTTATTAGAATTTTTGTTATAAATTTCTTTATTATTATTATTTTTTTATTTTAGCATCTTGTATGGATTCTGGGATTAAAGCCTAGTAGTGGTGGTGCCTTGAAACCTGGGAGAGCTGTAGAAGGTCCCAGTACAGTAAGTTCTAGTCATTCTTACTCAGTGCTTATCAGAGTGTTCATATGTTAAATTTAATTTATTCTTCTCTTAGGTCCTGACAACAGCAGTGATGACAGATTTACCAGTGATTTCCAATATACTTTCAAGATTGTTTGAAAGCTCACAGTAAGAGTCAAGCTTTTTAATTCGTAGAAACATTATTATTAACTGTATTGTAGGTCATAATGTCTTATTTCTTCATTTTTTATTTTAGGTACCTTGATGATGTATCATTGCATCATTTAATAAATGCACTTTGCTCCTTATCCTTAGAAGCAATGGATATGGCCTATGGAAATAATAAGGTATGACATTCTACCTTTTTGTTTCAAATATGGTATGTTATTTAGTTATATAAGGTATATATACGCATTATGTTGTTAGTGTTTAACTAGTGTGACCAATATCTTGCAGGCTAACCCTATTCTTTTGAGTTTTTACTATTTATAGTGGTTATTTGTTGAGGGAGTAGTGAAGACAACATGAATTGGCTTGTAATATGTCCCAGTTTGTACAGGGTAAGGCAAAAGTAGGTTTATAATTGTTAATATGGAAAATAATACAATAATAAATAATAATACAAGAATAAACTGTGTTTCATGTACTCACAGCTGTAAACCTACTATTGCTCCATTTTGTATGCATTTCTTTTGTGTGCCGAAGTTTTCAAAATATTTTTTATAAAGAATAATGCAACACCACATGTATAGATGAGTTCCAAAATAATGTCGCAATAATACTTATAATTAATAATTGGGGCAATACAAGATTTAAATCAAGGAATATATGTTTCAGTTTCTCTTGCCTTTGTTGGGATAGAAAATGAGCTAATCAGTATTTTTCTGAAGGTGATGAATGATTCTGTCTACCTTGCTTTATTTATTGTTTACACGAATAGAAAGTACTTTTGCAATGATTTCTTTCTTTTTTATGTTTTACAGGGACAGAGAGAGAGTCAGAGAGAGGGATAGATAGGGACAGACAGACAGGAACGGAGAGAGATGAGAAGCATCAATCATCAGTTTTTCGTTGTGACATCTTAGTTATTTATTGATTGCTTTCTCATATGTGCCTTGACCGCGGGCCTTCAGCAGACCGAGTAACCCCTTGCTCGAGCCAGCGACCTTGGGTCTAAGCTGGTGAGCTTTTGCTCAAACCAGATGAGCCTGCGCTCAAGGTGGCGACCTCAGGGTCTCAAACCCGGGTCCTCTGCATCTCAGTCCAACACTCTATCCACTGTGCCACCTCCTGGTCAGGCTGCAATGATTTCTTGATATGCTCAAAATATCATTTTTGTTATACTTGGAAAGCACAGTAATATTTTGGTGTATTTCTATCTTAGAAATTATTTAAAATAAAATGCTTTGTACATTTTAAAATGAATAAATATAATTGGACCATTTATAAATAAGTGAAGACTTCCAGAAAATATGTAAAAACCAGAAAGTGCAGGATCCAAAATTATATTGTCTGTCTAGTCCTTAATTATAATTCTGTATATTGTAGTTTGTCATCTTGGCTCATGTGACTCATTTAAAGATTAGCCAGTAAGGCCTTACCAGGCTGTGGTGCAGTGAATAGAGCATCGGACTGGGACGCAGAGGACCCAGGTTCAAAACCCAGAGGTTGCCGGCTTGAGAGCGGCCTCATCCAGCTTGAGTGTGGCCTCATCCAGCTTGAGCATGGGTTCACCAGCTTGAACACAGGGTTGCCGGCTTGAGTGTGGGATTATAGACATGACCCTATGGTCACTGGCTTGAGCCAAGGGGTCACTCACTCTGTTGTAGCCGCCTCCCACACCCCACACCCCTCACACCCCCTACCCCCGTCAAGGCACATATGAGAAAGCAATCAATGAATAACTAAGGTGCCACAATGAAGAATTGATGCTTCTCATCTGTCTCCCTTTCTGTCTGTCTCTCTCTCTGTCACCAAAAGAAAATAATAATAATAATAATAATAATAATAATAATAATAAAAAAGGTTAGCCAGTAAGGTCTTATTAGGGCAGTGTTTTTATGTTATAATGCATAGCTACAGAATTACATAGACATTCAGGTATTTGAAAATTTGTACTACATTTTACTCCAAATCAAGGCAAGGATAAGGTAAAATATAGTAAAGTAGTAAACTTCTTATCTTCAATAATCTTGCATCTTTAAGATTCTTAACACAAAAGTAAAATATTTTAAACTTTTGTATTTTTCTGAAGCTGGAAACAGGGAGAGACAGGCAGACAGACTCCCGCATGCGCCCGACCGGGATCTACCCCGCACGCCCACCAGGGGCGATGCTCTGCCCACCAGGGGGCGATGCTCTGCCCATCCGGGGCGTCGCTCTGCCGCGACCAGAGCCACTCTAGCGCCTGGGGCAGCGCCCGGGCCATCTTTGCTCCAATGGAGCCCTGGCTGCGGGAGGGGAAGAGAGAGACAGAGAGGAAGGAGGGGAGGGGGGAGGGGGTGGAGAAGCAAATGGGCGCTTCTCCTATGTGCCCTGGCCGGGAATCGAACCCGGGTCCCCCGCACGCCTTTAAACTATTTTTAATGAAATTTTAGCAAGTTTATATGGTGGTGTCTTGAGAATTTATGCATTCACTCAGCAAGTACAGTGCTTACTATGTACATGACATTGCTAGGAAATAACATATTTCTTCTACTTTCAAAGAGCATATAAACTACTTGGCTCATGGTTAAATGGGAATTAAGATGGTATTAGAGTCTAAATAAGCAATGTAGTGTTAAATGATATAACACTGATTCTCTGAATCCTTCAGTACTTTGTTACATATGACATTTTTGTACACTTTTCTACTAAAATAGATTAAAATTAATCAAGATGAATTAGTGTAATTGGAGCTGGAAATGAAAGAAATCGTAGGATTTAGACAGGTAGTAAAGGATTGTGTCATGGAAATCAGAGGAAAAAATGTTACAAGAGTCTAAGATAAATGAGAACTGAGAAAAAGAGATTATGAGTTATTATTATTATAAGTTCCTACCAAGAGTGGTAGGAGAAATGCAATATTTCAGAGATGCTTGGAGGGTTCAAAGGTTGAGAAAATGGAAATTGGAATAGAGATGACTTCCATGAAAATGGGTTCACATCTGTACTTGTTAGGATTTAATTTTGTAAAGTGAAGTGATAATTGTGGAATGGAAATAAAAGTTTGTAAAATATTCAAATATGCCTTACTTCTGGCGCAGTGGATAAAGCATCAGCTTCCAACACTGAGGTCATCATTTGAAACCCTGGGTTTACTTGATCAAGGCACATGTGGGAGTTGATGCATCCTGCTCCTCCCCCACTTCTCTCTCTCTCTCTCTTACTCTCTCTCTCTGCTTTCTAAAATGAATGAATAAAAGTCTTTTTTTTTTTTTTTTTTCTTTTTTCTTTTTTGTATTTCTCTGAAGTTGGAAACGGGGAGGCAGTCAGACAGACTTCCGCATGCGCCTGACCTGGATCCACCCGGCACGCCCACCAGGGGGCGATGCTCTGCCCATCTGGGCGCCACTCTGCGGCAATCAGAGCCATTCTAGCGCCTGAGGCAGAGGCCACAAAGCCATCCTCAGCGCCCGGGCAAATGCTGCTCCAATGGAGCCTTGGCTGCAGGAGGGGAAGAGAGAGACAAAGAGGAAGGAGAGGAGGAGGGGTGGAGAAGCAGATGGGCGCTTCTCCAGTGTGCCCTGGCCGGGAATCAAACTCGGGACTCCCACACGCCAGGCCGATGCTCTACCACTGAGCCAACTGGCCAGGGCCAATGAGTAAAAGTTTTAAAAATATATTCAAGTATAAACTTTATAAAAATGTTTTTTGATGAAGGCATGAGAGTTTATCATTTAACAGTGCTTTCTATAAATTTCATTATAAATTTGAAGATGCTAAAGTAAGTAGAACCTTCACTATTTTTCTACATTGTTTTTAAGGTTAGCAGTGTCAGCTATTTGAGTAAGTTAAATATTCTAGGTATTAAGCATATATATATCAGTGTTCTTTACCTTTGGTTTTAAAGTGACCAGTTATCTAATTTTGGTCCTTTTTCAGGAATTTGTACTAATGTGTTGAGAAGGTAGCTGATGGTACAGTCTGCAAATTTATTTTTAGAAAAGGCAGTGTTTATGTTACTTGTGCGGGCATAGTACCATGCTTATAACAATAACAAAAATAACAAAGCAAAATAATAAAGCATATAAATAATAAAGCAAATTAGTTTGTTTATTATATGTCAGACACTGATTTACATTATTATTTAATTATGTAAAAAAACTCTGTAAGGTTCAGTAGTAGTATCCCCATTTTATAGATGAAATATGAAATAGCATAAGTAATCTGCTTGGGGTCACCTATTTTGTAATTAGTGAAGCTTGGATTTGAACCCACATATGTGTCATTCCAGATCTCCTCCATTCTTAACCACTTCAGGAGTGGCTCTAACTGTTGTGTGCATCAAAATCGGCTATGGGATTTTTTAAAAACACAAATGTCAGGGCCACATTCTAGGCCTTCTGAGTAAGACTCTTTGGGTATGAGGCCTGGACATCTATACATTGCTTATAAATGAGAGAGAGGGAGAGGGAGCATGTACTTGCCAACTTTCTGTTATTTCTTTCCTTTTTTTTTTTTAGAGAGAGAGGGACAGGCAGATAAGAAGGGAGAGAAATGAGAAGCATCAATTCT
Source organism: Saccopteryx leptura (assembly GCF_036850995.1). NCBI lineage: Eukaryota > Metazoa > Chordata > Mammalia > Chiroptera > Emballonuridae > Saccopteryx > Saccopteryx leptura. Next base: position 172,463,851 of record NC_089504.1, on the reverse strand, counting down.
TTGTTGAGACACCTTAGCTGTTCATTGATTGCTTTCTCATATGTGCCTTGACCAGGGTGCTCCAGCCAAGCCAGCGACCATAGGTAGGGTCATATCTATGATCCTACGCTCAAGCTGGCGACCCCACTCTCAAGCTGGTGAGCCGCACTCAAGCTGGTGACTTCAGGGTTTTGAACCTGGGTCCTCAGCATCCCAGGCCGATGCTCTATCCGCTGCACCACTGCCTGGTCAGGCTCTATATTTCTTATAACAACACTAATCCTATTGCATCAGAGCTTCATATGTAGATCCTCATTTAATGTTAATTATCTCTTTGTAAACTCTTATCTCCAAATACCGAAATCTCCAAAAACATTGGGGGTAAGGTTTTAACATGGGATTTTTAGGGGGATACAGTTCATCACATAACAGAATTCTTTCCATCTGGTCAGAAGACTAGACATTCTTGTGTCTAGTATAATTTTTGAATTTTACTTTTTTCCCACTAAAGCATTCTCTTTCTAAGCAGATTTTCTAATTAGGAGCTATTCTGGATACTTGAGGGTGATACAAAGGCTTTTCTCATGGTAACTGAGGTTTTGTTATATTTATTGCCAGCCTTGTACCGACTAATCATATGTTAATTATAGCCAAGCTCTTCAGAATATTCTCAATTTTATTTACAGTAGAAATACTTAAATTCTTCTAATATCAAAATGCAATTTTTTTCTCTCTAGGAACCGTCTCTTTTTGCTGTTGCTAAATTGTTAGAAACTGGTCTAGTTAACATGCATCGAATAGAAATTCTATGGAGACCTCTAACTGGCCATCTACTTGAGGTAACCTCTTTTTAAAACTTAGTACGTTTATTTTTTTTCTTAAGAATAAATACATACACTATGAATTAATGACTCTAGATAACCATATGCCAAATCAGGATTAACTTTTTTCCTGTACTTATATATCTGTATATTTTATCAGGGACTAAAGTTCATTTCTTTTTTGAAGATATATGTTTCTTTTGTTTTTGGCTGAAAATGGGTGATGTATTAATGAACCTCTGAAGTCTCCTTTGGTTGTTAGCTTGAGATTCCCTTTTTTTCTGTTATCTTTTTTTTTTCCCCCAAAGATACAGGGGAAAGACAGACAGGAAGGGAGAAAGATGAGAAGCATCAACTCGTGGTTGTGGCACCTTCGTTGTTCACTGATTGCTTTCTCATATGTGCTTTGAATGGGAGGCTCCAGGTGAGCCTTTGTTGAAGCCAGTGACCTTGGAATCAAGCCAGCCAGCGACATTGGGGTCATGTCTATGATTGCACACTCAAGTTGACCTCAGGGTTTTGACCTGGGTCCTCAACATCTCAGGCCAGTGCTCTATCCAGTGTGCCATCATTATCCAATCTTTTAATCACCTCATTTTCAGCTAGTTCTGAAACTTTATGAATTGGGCTGAGTTAATATAATAGTAAGTGGTAAATATTCCTTTACAGTCTTTCCTATGATTATGAGATCTACAGAGGGAAAAACCTGTTTGGTATCAGTAATTATAAATAGCACCAGGGAATTTTTTCTCTATTTATATTCTTTCGTATTCAAGTTGGGGGTGATTCTTAATAATTAGCTACTTCTTAATAACAGCTGCTTTTTTTTTTTTTTTTTTTTTTTTTTTGAGATAGAGAGTCATAGAGAGCCATAGATAGGGACAGACAGACAGGAACAGAGAGAGATGAGAAGCATTAATCATTAGTTTTTCATTGCAACACCTTAGTTCGTTGATTCTCATATGTGCCTTGACTGTGGGGCTACAGCAGACTGAGTAACCCCTTGCTCAACCCTGCGACCTTGGGTCCAAGCTGGTGAGCTTTGCTCAAGCCAGATGAGCCCGCGCTTAAGCTGGCAACCTCGGGGTCTTGAACCTGGGTCCTCCGCATCCCAGTCCGACGCTCTGTCCACTGCGCCACCGCCTGGTCAGGTATAACAGTTGTTTCTATCAGTATACAAAGTATGTACAGTTTAGATTTAGGATGCCACGATCATTTTATATTAGTTTAGTAACTAAGAAAGTTATTCTTAGTAAGAGAAACAAATGTGCTTGTGTATTTTTTTTCCATTTTATTGGGATTACTTTTATGAGCTATTAAAGGACATATGCGTATTTCTTTGTTATGAATATTTCCCTCAAATAGCATGAAATATGTTTTTTAAATTATTGCTCATTATTTATGAGGATAGACCTAATTAGGGACATTAGTGTCTGCTTCTTTTGTTTACTCTGATGACATCATTTACTTTTATGAAATCCTCACGTTTCTGTGACTGTTTAGTTTCATCTTTTACATTTTTCTCTCTATTGCTTCCTCTTTCCCATTATTCAGAAGGTAAGATTACTTAAATTTTGGATATAATATTTTCTCCAACTCTTATTGATGAATATTTTATGTAATTTTTTAAATGTGAAGGAATAAAATATGTAATGTTTTATTTTTATTTTCTCAAATTGATGTAAAAGTGTAAATATATTATATATTTAATTTTTGTTCTACATATTTACCTTTAGGTCTGCCAGCATCCAAATTCTCGAATGCGAGAATGGGGAGCAGAAGCTTTAACGTCTCTTATTAAAGCAGCATTAACATTTAACCATGATCCTCCACTTTCACAAAACCAGGTAGAAAAAAATCTTTTTTAAAAAGAATATTTAATGTAAAATCATCTTCTTCTATATGTAATTTTTTCTTAATTTACCAAATTGCTGATATTCTAAAAGTGGGTTTTGTTGCTTAATAATCTTATTATATGGGCCATGGATCTCTTACAGAAGGTTGATATGCCTAGATTTTTAGGATTATCTTTATCTAAAATTGTAAAAACTTTCTTCTGCATGACATTGTCCCAAGTTAATAGATTCTCTAGAATTGGTCTCCCACTCCAGAAGTCAGTGCTCAGGCTTCATTTTGGGGCCCTATTTTATTAGTCTCTTTCCTTTGGTCCTTACCTATCTTTGAGTTTTTCTCTCATTATCCTTACATGAGGAGAAAACAAGTGGCAGAAGAGGCAAAAACAGTAAAATAGATTTTATTTTTCAGTAATTTAAAATTATTTTATATTTTCTTAGTTTACATTAGTCTTGAGCTCTTTGTCATGACTTGCCTAATCATTCACATATCATATACTTTTTAAAAGTTCAACAAAGTTTATTGTGTGAAGATTTAGTAGGAATGAAGTATTTAATAACTATTTCCAGTGCCTTTGTTATCTTACACTGTTGTAATTTTATTCTACAGCTTTATTCATTAAATACATATTGAATATATGCTGTGTGCCAGGGAGTGTTTTAGCTTTTGGAGTAGAATTATGAACAAAACAGAAAAGATCTGAATTTTTATAGAGCTTTTATTTTAGTGATTTCACATTTTTTCCTACTGTAATTTTTTTTTGAAAAGAAAACCCTTGTTTATGTATAGTCTCAATGTCCAGCATCATACCTGTTATGTAGTGAAAACTTAGCAAATGTGTGTTCAGTCAGTGAACCAAATAAATGAATCTTTGGTGAGAAGAAAGTTAAAAATGAAATACTAAATAATAGAATGGAGGACTTTTTTTTTTACAATCTCCAGCAGATTTTGTGATTACATGTCATCTTTGTTTACCATAATTACTCATTTATTAGAAGTAGTGAGAATTTAAAATTTAAATATGTATGGTGTACATTAATAGCAAATGAAAGGTAATTTTAGAAATTGGAAATTGTTTTTCTTTTTCCAAATAGAGCTAGATATTACACAGATATATTTCCTTTAGTGATATTCATTTCTATATAGCTCTCTAATATCTTTTAACATAAGGTCACTCACTTCCCATTTATCCTTAAATCTAACATCTTAAAGATTGATTTTTATTTTCTCTTATTTAAAATAAAAAAGGTATAGATAGATGACATAATAAACCTCTGGTGATACTGTTAGAAAAATTTTGTTTAATATTTATTTTACTAGAAAAATTTCTCTTTACCATTGCAGTCTGAGTGGAGGTGAATTTAAATTTAAAAGCAACAGCAGAACCTTCCTGTCTTTGGGCTTCTTTTTCTAACTAGTTTCTTGCCCCCTTTTCAGAGGCTGCAGTTGCTTCTACTGAACCCATTAAAGGAGATGTCCAGTATTAACCATCCAGATATCCGACTCAAGCAATTAGAATGTGTGTTGCAGATTCTGCAAAGTCAGGGAGATAGTCTTGGGCCTGGATGGCCATTAGTGCTTGGAGTCATGGGAGCAATCAGAAATGATCAAGGGTAAGTATTTAAAATTAATATCCAAAAAGTAATAGAGAGAAAAAGGAAATCCATCCTAAAATCTTGTAATAGTGGTAATTTTTTATGAATGCCCTTCCTGCTTCAGTTTAAGATCTATAGTTTTTCTTAACTCTACCCTCAAGTGGCTATGGCGAATTATTAGGGCTCACCTCTGTTTTCGAAGGGTGGGGAAATTGCTGTTTATTTGACATTTATGCAAGAATACAAGGTTCTTACTTATAAAATAAATGTATCAATCTAACAGACTCGATAACACATCCAAAGATTGGGCTTTCTTTTATTAAGTATTTGGTAATATGTGAATTTGCATTTAGGGCTTGACCTCTCTTCATATATTAGAAAGTCTAAGAAATGGCTTTTAAGTGACTTTTTTTCATTGATTTGTTCATTTATTATGTGCCTAGTATATTCCAAATACTATGCTTGCTAGTTATTCTGATTATACAGATAAATAGTTCCTGCTCTGAAAATATAATGCTATGGGAAAGGAACAAACCCTGTAAGTAGGCTATCCTAGAGAGAGAGTAGTTTGTTATACTGCAGAAGAAAAGGACTCCAGTGGCAGTGGTCTGTGCCCCTGGAGAGGGGCAGAGCCAAAATTATGAAGGATGTTATATGCTTTTATAAACTATTTGGACTCACCTTCAGTATATTTGGGAGGTATTTTAGGATTTGAATCAGGGGAGTGATCTGACATGCATTTGGGATATATTGTGTCGAGCAGCAGGACAGAGTGGATGGGAAAGCCTGCAGTGCTCTCTAGAAATAGAGCAGAGATGGACTTGAGCTTCTTAACGGATTAACTGTAGGGAAAAGGGAGGAACAGGAAATAAGTCAGGAATGACTCCCAGGTTTCTGACTTAGAGAGCTTAGTGGATGGTAGGTAGTATCCTTAACTAAATAGGGAGTATAGAAGGAAGAGCACTTTTGGAGTACATGTATGAACTTGTTTAATTTAAGGTAGGACATTACAGTGGGGAGAATTAGCAGACATTTGGATGTATAAATGTGTAATTCTGCAGCAGGATTCACAGTATCTTGTTTTAATGACTGCTTTAGGAGTTGAGAGTAGGTTTCTTCTCCCAACTTACCCTGCAATTGTAAAATAAGATGTTGTAAGAATGAAATGAACTAATACACATAAAACTCTTCGAGAGTGCTGACATAGTAAACATGCAATGTGTTAGCTATTATAATTTGTTTTCATCCTTATTTTTCACCACCAGAATTTATTTCCAAAACCAAACACTTCTTATTCTCTATACATGAAATTCAAAACTACTCTTATAGACGTCATGTAGAACTTTAAAATAAGATATAGACATAAAAAGAATAAGGAACTTCCTGGCCGGTTGGCTCAGTGGTAGAGCATTGGCCTGGCGTGCAGGAGTCCCGGGTTCGATTCCCGGACAGGGCACATAGGAGAAGTGCCCATCTGCTTCTCCCCCCCCCCCCCTCCTCTCCTTCCTCTCTGTCTCTCTCTTCCCCTCTGGCAGCCAAGGCTCCACTGGAGCAAAGTTTGCCCGGGCTCTGGGGATGGCTCTGTGGCCTCTGCCTCAGGCACTAGAATGGCTCTGATTGTGGCAGAGCGATGCCCCAAGATGGGCAGAGCATTGCCCCCTGGTGGGCATGCCGGGTGGATCCTGGTCGGGCGCATGCAGGAGTCTGTCTGACTGCCTCCCCATTTCCAGCTTCGGAAAAATACCAAAAAAAAAAAAAAAAAAAAAAAAAAATGAACTAATTTTCATTCAGTGAATATTTCATTGTATGTATTCATATGTGCTAGGCATCACGCTAGACATTGGGGACAGAGTGGTAAGAAAGTAGCTGTAGGCAATTTCCTTTTTCATTCGATGTCTTAGTTTTGTTGGGCTAGTTGATGCAGAATACAAATAGAAATAATATGGCATTAATTAATACATATTAATACATATTTTTCTTTCCTTTTTCTAATCTACTGTTTCTGGTTTTTTTACCTGTGTTTTTTATTAATTATTTTAAGTAAACATATCTTTTTAAAATCTATGTAAATGTTGAAGTACTATTTGATCTGTATTAGAGAATATTTTCTTGTTCACATTTTAAAATAACATTTTGCATGGTCCACATTACTGTAAGGCAGGGGTCCCCAAACTACGGCCTGCGGGCCACATGCGGCCCCCTGAGGCCATTTATCCGGCCCCCACCGCACTTCCAGAAGAGGCACCTCTTTCATTGGTGGTCAGTGAGAGGAGCATAGTTCCCATTGAAATACTGGTCAGTTTGTTGATTTAAATTTACTTGTTCTTTATTTTAAATATTGTATTTGTTCCCGTTTTGTTTTTTTACTTTAAAATAAGATATGTGCAGTGTGCATAGGGATTTGTTCATAGTTTTTTTTATAGTCTGGCCCTCCAACGGTCTGAGGGACAGTGAACTGGCCCCCTGTGTAAAAAGTTTGGGGACCCTTGCTGTGAGGTATGTACTTGCCCTTACATTTTTTAAAAATACATGAGTATAAATTATTTTCTTTTGTATTTTCAGAGAATCCTTAATACGAACTGCATTTCAGTGTCTTCAGTTGGTTGTGACAGATTTTCTACCAACAATGCCTTGCACTTGCCTGCAGATTGTTGTAGATGTTGCAGGTAGCTTTGGACTTCATAACCAAGAACTTAATATTAGTTTAACTTCAATAGGTTTATTGGTAAGTATCACTGCCTTTTTTTTGTGACAGAGACAGAAAGAGGGACAGATACAGACAGACAGGAAGGGAGAGAGATGAGAAGCATCAATTCTTTTTTTGTTTTTTTAATCTCAGAGTGAGGTGGGGAAGCCATGCAGGAAGGCATCTGATTCGTTTGCAGGTCTTTTATTATTATTATGTTTATGTTTATTTTTATTATGTTCATTTTATTGATTTTAGAGAGAGGAAGGGAAAGAGAGAGAGACAGGAACATACATCTGTTCCCATATGTGCCCTAACCAGGGATTGAACCAGCAACCTCTGTGCTTCTGGATGATGCTTTAACCAACTAAGCTATCCCATCAGGGCGAGAAGCATCAATTCTTCATTGCAGCACCTTAGTTGTTCATTGATTGCTTTCTCATATGTGCCTTGACTGGGGACTACAGCTGACTGAGTGACCCCTTGCTCAAGCCAGCAACCCTGGGCTCAAGCTGGTGAGCCTTGCTCAAACCAGATGAGCCCGTGCTCATGCTGGCGACCTCGGGGTTTTGAACTTGGGTCCTCTGCATCCCAGTCCCAGGCTCTATCCACTGCATCTACCACCTGTTCAGGCTCACTGCCTTTCTTATGATAATATAACTTAGAAATCACTATTTGCAGTTGAGAGGGAATGCTAAGCAAGTATGCTTTTGGCTCTGTAGGAATCATTTAAATGACTCTGAAGTACCAAATATATCTTGCATAAAGGATTAAATGACATCATTTAAGGAATAATTCATCGGGAGCAAACTATTTGGCATAATTTTGATATATTGAGCTGATATTTGGCTTTTATAAGGTTTGTCTTTGGAGGATTTAGTAAACAAATTATAGTATGTAGAAGAGAAATGTTGACTAGTGTAAAAAAGTTAATTGATTTTCAATATTATTTTAGAAGCAACATTTTCATATGCTGCTTATTTAGTAAATAAAGCTTCCATAAAAGGCTCTATCTCCCATTACAGAGCAGTTTGTTAACACTGCTATGTTAGCTATAAGGAGATCACATGTGATGGTGGAAGAACTAGATATATATACATTTTAATTCTGTCTGCTTCTTAATTATTGACCTTCTGAGCCGATTTTTTTTTTTTTTTTTTTTTTTGAGAGAGAGACAGGTAGGGAGAGAGAGAAGGAAGAGAGTGAGAACTCATAGTTCATCAACTCATAGTTGTTTCACTTTAGTTGTTCATTTATTCTTATATGTGCCTTGACTGGGGGGGGGGGTGCTCAAGCCAAATCAGTAACCCTTTGCTCAAGCCAGTGACCTTGGGATCATGTTGATGATCCTGCACTCAGGCTGGCAACCCTGCACTCAACTGGCAAGCCTGCGTTTAAGCTGGCGACCTTGGGGTTTTGAACCTGGGACCTCAGCGTTCCATGTTGATGCTCTATCCACTGTGCCACATTTTCTTATTTTGAATGTAAAAGTAATAAAATGTTAGGGTATTGTTTACAGAAAGTAAACATGAAGAGAGTATTACCAATATAAATTTATTTAAAGGCAATTATTTAGATTCTTCTAAATCAGGGGTCTCAAACTCGCGGCCCGCCCACCAATTTTGTGCGGCCCGCAGACTAATCAAACTTCGTGGATTAGTCTGCGGGCCACACAAAATTGGTGGGCGGGCTGCGTGCGGCCCGCGGGCCCGAGTTTGAGACCCCTGTAATCTAAATGTATATTATGACTCAAAAGTTTTATTTATTTTTTATGTTTTATTTTTTAAAATTATTTGTGACTGGTTAATAAAATTATGTTTCAGGTGTACAATTTTATGATACATCATCTGTATATTGTATTACATAACTCAGAAGTTTTAAAAGTCAAATGTAAATACCCCTCAAAGCTAGATAACTGAATTTTTTACTATTAAAAATATAATCATGAGAAAAACATAGGCATGTTGTGTAGGTATACAATTGCTCCCAAAAATTAGTTGGTTAATTTAATGTTGATTTCTGCTAGGTATCACCTCCCTTATTTTGTTTTATTCACAGGGATTGGACGGTATGAGTTTATCATGAGATATAATTCTTTTTCTTTTTTTTTAATTAAGTGAGAGTCAGAGAGGCAGACTTCCACATGCCACCCGACTGGGATCTACCTGCAAGCTTCCTACAGGGCAATGCTCTGCCTAAATGGGGCCACTGCTCCATTGCTTGGCAACCGAGCTATTTTAGTGCCTGAAGCAAGGTCATGGAGCCATCCTGAGCACCCAGGGCCAGCTTGCTCAAACCATTCGAGCCGTGGCTGCAGGAGGAGAAGAGAAAAAGAGAAAGAAAGGGAGGGAGGGAGAGAAGGAAAAGCAGCTGGTTGCTTCCCCTGTGTGCCCTGACCAGGAATCAAACCCAGGACTTCCACATGCTGGGTTGACGCCGTATTGCTGAGCCAACTGGCCAGGGCTGAGATAGAATTTTCATTAATTTGCATACCTTGCTGTGGTTGAGAATGAAGTCGAAAGATATGTTTGGAGATAGTAATTGTTCTTGTATGAAATTACGAAACATTCAGTGATATTAAGGAATTGTTCATCGTTTTGTTAGAGTGATAATGGTATCAGGCTTATATTTGTTAAAGTGTTTTCTACTAGAGATTATAAAAAGGCATAAAACAAATATGACAAAATATTACTAATTGTTATAGGTAGGTGGTAGGTATATCAACATATTGATATATTCTATTTTTCTGTGTGTTCTTGAAATTTTTCTTAATAAATTTTTTAAAATTGATTTTTAAGAGGAAAGGAGAGAGACAAGAACATTGACCTGCTCTTTTATGTGCCTTGACCAGGGATTGAAACAGCAACCTCTATGCTTTACGGCAATACTCTAACCAACTGAGCTATCCAGCCAGGGCTATAATAAAATATTTTTTAGATATTAATGTTAGCAAAAGATTTCTCCCCCATGGTCTCCTGAAATCAGATGGAGACACATGACAGAGGAAGAGCTGTTTTAATTAATTTCCTTGTAATTCTGAAAAGTAAAACAACTATGGATTGCATATTTACTTATGTCTTTAAAATAAAGTCTGTGAATAAAGTGGTATTTTTCTACTTTGCTTTTTTTTCTTATTTTAATTTATTGTGTTAACATGAATTCTCTACTTTGGTTTTTAGTGGAATATTTCAGATTATTTTTTCCAAAGAGGGGAAACTATTGAAAAAGAATTAAATAAAGAAGAGGCAGCACAGCAAAAGCAGGCAAAGGAGAAAGGACTGGTTTTAAATCGACCATTCCACCCTGCACCACCGTTTGATTGCCTTTGGTTGTGTCTTTATGCAAAATTGGGTGAACTTTGTGTGGACCCCCGTCCTGCTGTCAGGAAGAGTGCAGGACAAACTCTTTTTTCAACAATTGGTGCACATGGAACCTTATTACAGCATTCAACATGGCACACTGTTATTTGGAAGGTATTGTAAAATAGCTTGAGTTATCAGCTTTTCTTTTTATTTATTTTTAAATGTTTATTTTATTGATTTTAGAGAAGGGAAGAAAGAGAGCAGGAAACTTGTATGTGCTCTGACCGGGGATCAAACTGGCAACTTCTGTGCTTAGGGACAGTGTTCTAACCGAACGAACTATCTGGCCGGGGCTTGAGTTACCAGCTTTTAATTGGAACACCCTTACATACTTTCTTTTTTCTTTTCTTTTTTTTGTATTTTTCTGAAGCTGGAAACGGGGAGAGACAGTCAGACAGACTCCTGCATGCGCCCGACTGGGATCTACCCGGCACGCCCACCAGGGGCGATGCTCTGCCGCAACCAGAGCCACTCTAGCGCCTGGGGCAGAGGCCAAGGAGCCATCCCCAGCGCCCGGGCCATCTTTGCTCCAATGAAGCCTTGGCTGCGGGAGGGGAAGAGAGAGACAGAGAGGAAGGGGGGGGGGATGGAGAAGCAAATGGGTGTTTCTCCTATGTGCCCTGGCCGGGAATCGAACCTGGGTCCCCCACACGCCAGGCCGACGCTCTACCGCTGAGCCAACCGGCCAGGGCCCTTACATACTTTTTTAAATTGAATATTGAGGTGACACTAGCTAACATAATTATACAGGTTTTAAGTGCCCAATTCTACAACTACACCTCTGGACACTGTCTTTTGTGTTCACCCTCCCAAGTCAGTCTTTGTCCATCACCCTTCGTCCCTCTGTACCTTCCTCTGTCTCCTCAACCCACCACAGCTATTACACTGCTGTCTGTGTCCATGAGCTTTTTTGTCCTTCTCTGCTCCATCTCTCCATGTCCCTCATCCAACCCTCCCATACTTGTTCAATCAAACTTGTTCCAGTTAATTTTTAAAGACAAAAAGTTCTTTGCATTTGTGCATTTGACAAAACAAAAAATACTTTGTCATATTTTTAATTGCACCTTTCTGAGACAGATTAAATATTAAAATCTCATCTCTTTTTTGTCTTCATCTCTTATCTCTGTCTCTGATTTTTGCCTTTGTGTTTTTTTCCCATTTGCTCAAGTGGTATATAAGTAGGAGTTGCTAAATCACTACATGTAATTCAAATATATAATATAATGAGAATTTTATAAATAAAAGAATATCATAAACAGTGAAATTTGCTTGAAGAATCACCAAACAAAAATAATCTTTAATTGGTAAATTCTACATGCCTGCTCATTAAATATACAGTTTTATTGTTTTTGTTTTCCTGTTTTATCTTCTCTTAAAACTTTCTTATGAAGTCAACAGCTGATTAATGAGCATCTCCTGTTTGCTAAAAGACTGTCCTTTTTTGTTCCATCTGTTCCATTTTAATAAAATTTAATTTCTAATCCTTTCACTGCTTTTGTGGATTTTTGAGATCAGTACGTTTGACAACAGGCAGCATAGTAAACCTTAAGTGTATTTAACAATACTTTCAATTTAATAAAGTGACCTCAAAATATCTTCTTAAGAAATTAATAATGTATGTTTCCCAGTAAAAATAATTAAAAGCCCCACTCCCCCCTGTGTGCTCCATTTCATATTTATCCCTGGCTTCTTAGATCACAGACATGTCTGCTTATGTTTCTGTTACTGTTTTAAAGAGCAAACATATTTTCCCTGATTCTTGTTTTCCTTTTAGAGAGCTTCATTGTTAATCTCGCTGCCTAATTCTTAGTACTTTATTTCTTCCTCACCTCCCTGCAATCCCTTATCCCTAACAATTTGATTTCCAGATTATTCTACCTCATAGTCTCTTGAACCTAAGCGAATAAGAGAATCACGACTTGTTAAAGCACAAATTGCTGAGCCACAAACCCCAATCTAGAGTTTCTGACCTTTTTTCCCTTGTGTGGGGCCTGAGAATGTGCATGTGTGTGAAGCTGCTGGGTGATGCCAGTGCTGCTGATTTTGAGGCCATAGTTTGTGAGCCACAGAAGTTGTTCATGGGATACAGGTGCTCTTCTAATTGCCAAGCCTTTTGCCTTATGCTCAATTTTTATCCTACTCATTTAACATGGTTGATAATTTCTCCTCAAAATATCTCTTTCCTTGGTTTGTTTCATAGCATGCTTCTTCTCCTGTGTTGTTTTTATTTATTTATTATTTCTGTTTTTATTCCTTCTGCTGAATCTACCCTTTAAATGTAAACATTCTCCAAGTCCTCACCACTTCCTGTTTCGTTTTTCCAAGTATCTGCATCTAATCCTGACATGTCAGTTATAACCTCTATCTAAATGTCTCCCATAATTATATTTTTTGCCTGGGCCCCTCTTGTTAGTTTTGTTGCTTTTTTATACATTACCCTGTAGATGCTCCATTGACACTCAACAGTCTTAGACAAACAATGTTCTCTTCAATTTATTTTAATATTTCTCATTCCATGAACTAGGAATAAACTTAAGCATATACAGTAATATTTCTGTTCAGTTCCTTCTAAAATATGGGGATGGATCAGATTTTAAGGTATAACTTTTATAAAAATCCTGGTTTCTTAAATTATGCTATCAATACTTTTTGTATATTATTTTTATAAATATTCAGGTTCTCTTTCATCTGTTGGACCGAGTTCGAGAGTCTTCTACTACTGCAGACAAAGAAAAGATTGAATCTGGAGGTGGCAATATACTCATTCATCATTCAAGGGACACAGCAGAGAAGCAATGGGCTGAGACATGGGTTTTAACATTGGCTGGAGTAGCAAGAATCTTCAACACTAGAAGATACTTATTGCAACCTTTAGGTATATATATATATATATATATATATATGAGGGGGGAGTTCTGGTGATAAAATAATTCATGTTAAAGGAAATTTGAAAAATACAGATTATTTATTTTTTGTAGAGAGGGAGAGACATATAGGAAAGGAGAGAGATGAGAAGCATCAACTCGTAGTTACGGCACTTTTAGTTGTTCATTGATTGATTTCTCATAAGTGCCAGTGACCTTGCTCAAGCCGGCAACCTTGGACTTCAAGTCAGCAACCTTAGGGCTCAAGCCAGCGACCATGGGATCATGTCTGTGACCCCATGCTCAAGCTGGTAACCTCAGGGTTTTGAACCTGGGTCCTCAACATCCAGATCAATGATCTATCCACTGTGCCACCACCTGGTCAGCTGGACTTTTTTTTTTTTTTTTTGAAATTCACATACATTACTATTTCCCAAGAATTGTCTTAACTGCCAATCTTTGTGTTTATGTGTTGTTTGTGCATAAGCATGCGTATTTTATTCAATTCAATGAGAAAATGTGTATTGTGTACCTAGCCTCTAGGGCAGTGGTTCTCAAATTTTTTGAAGTCGGGGAGCGTTTAAAATCTTACAAATAATTGTAGGTGTACTATATACAAATTTCTGAGAAATATGTTAAAATAATTAAGTCAAATATTAAAATATATAAAGTCCAAGCATGCTTTTATGGTAATTAAACAATAAATATGACAAAATTAAATTCATTCTGACATTAAAAAACATTTTTATATATTTTTTTCTTTTTTTGCATTTTTTTTTTCTGAAGCTGGAAATGGGGAGGCAGTCAGAGAGACTCCCACATGCACCCAACCAGGATCCACCTGGCATGCCCACCAGGGGGTGATGCTCTGCCCATCGGGGGTTCGCTCTCTTGCGACCAGAGCCAGTCTAGTGCCTGAGGCAGAGGCCACAGAGCCATCCTCAGCGCCCGGTCCATCTTTACTCCAATGGAGCCTGGGCTGCGGGAGGGGAAGAAATAGAGAGGAAGGAGAGGGGGAGGGGTGGAGAAGCAGATGGGCGCTTCTCCTGTGTGCCCTGGCCAGTAATCGAACCTGGGACCTCCGCACGCCAGGCCGACGCTCTACCACTGAGCCAACCGGCCAGGGCCTTTTTTTCCTTTTTAATAAATAAATTTTTATTTTAATGGGGTGACATCAATAAATCAGGGTACATATATTCAAAGAAAACATGTCCAGGTTATCTTGTCATTCAATTCTGTTGCATACTCACCCAAAGACAGATTGTCTTCCGTCACCTTCTATCTAGTTTTCTTTGTACCCCTCCCCCTCCCTCTCTCCCTCCTTTCCTCACCCGCCCCCCGTAACTATGACACTCTTGTCCATGTCTCTTAGTCTCGTTTTTATATCCCACCAATGTATGGAATCCTGCAGTTCTTGTTTTTTTCTGATTTACTTATTTCACTCCATATAATGTTATCAGGATCCCACCATTTTGCTGTAAGTGATCCAATGTCATCATTTCTTATGGCTGAATAGTATACCGTGCTGTATATGTGCCACATCTTCTTTATCCAGTCTTCTATTTTTTTTTTTACAGTGATTAAAGCCTTTAAGAAAACTCTTGGCCAATACAGCAAGAATCCATAAAAGAGCGGTGTCCTTAACATGTTCACCAAATCCAAGTTGGCCCCAACACCATGCCAAATCCCTGAAAAATGCAACCCAACCCCAGTTCAGTCTGTTAGGAGCTGTCACAAGGAGCAGGAGTCCAGGAAAAGTCCACATGGCACTGGAATTGTTGTCACCATTCTGTACTTTGCGGCTCATGTCCAAGTCCCAATGACCGCTGCTTCTAGCTGGGAATGATTCAGGTAGACTGGGAAAGCCATCTGCAGCATGCGTGGATATGGAGCTTCTGTTCTCCTCTGCCTGGAGAGATGAGACCAGGATGCTTTTCCTTGGAGCTCTGTGACTGTGGCTTGGTATAGAGAACCTTGGGATACACTAAGCTGGATGGCAAAGGTAGATTCATAATAGATGTTGGCAAAAGGGGGAATGAGAGCTCTAAATTAGGAGTAGGTCCCAGCCTGAAATATGAGTGGGGCATTGCGGTAGGAGGAATAAAGGAAACACTATATATTAAACAAAGCAGCAGAAAATAGGACTATCAACACCCACAACAGAGATCTTCGAGGGAAGAATAAAAAACCTGACTATTCAGGCAAGACATAGTTAAGTGGCCCTTGTGCAAATGAGATCAGTTTACCTGCTTCTTGGAAGAAATACCCTAGGCTTGTTTAGTGTCGTAGATGGGGCCGACGGCCCTGGGCACCTTCAGCCTTCAGTGGCAAACCCCAACATTCTGGGCAAGGTTAGGTCATAGGTGGCTGGAGCAGGGCTGGAAGAGACTGAACCCTCCCTTAGAGGAGCGAGGGGGAAGCCTACCTTCCAGTGTCCCTGTTTCCTCACAGCAGAGGCATGTAAGCCTGGCAGGCTTTAGCTCAATGACCTTCCTTTCCACTATTGAAGCAGGACCCAGATGGCATCCTATGAGACCCTTTGGGGTGTTGGAGCCTTTAAGGGCATTTCCTAAAAGCTGGTAGTTCCCCTGATCTCTATTGGGCTTTTTCTGCCTCTAGGTATCTTAAAGGCCATGCTCAGAGATCTTGCTGAGGGGTTTGAGGATCCCCATCTGTCTGTATAAATCTTTTCCATATATCTGGAGCTATTTGGAAAAAGACAAAACAGTGTTATTAGCTGGATCTAATAAAGAAGTTAGTAGTTTGCAGGTGAAAAAGATTTGGCGTCTCTTGTTCATCAGCATTCAAAAGAAATTAAAAAAAATTTTTTTAAGTAAAAAGCATGATATGGTAGACCCGTAGGAGTTCCAGGATATGACTACCTCCTTTTAAATTTTTCTTTTTTAAATTGACCTTAAAATATTTGCTGGGTACACTTTAATAATACCTTAACTTTAAAGGTTGTAAGAATGACAAAATACAGTAAATGCTATTGCTCCATATGCAGGAGCATTTTCAGTTTAGCCAGTTTAGGAAATCCAATAATAGAACAATGCATACAGACAATGAGCTATAACATGCTTAGCAACCTCTCCTGTTCTGACGGAGGTTACTATAAATCCAGAATATGTATCCACTGTAACGTGGACATAGGACTGTTTGCCAAAATGAAGGTGTCTGAGTAACATCCATTTGCCAAAGTTGTCCTGGTAGGGGTCCTTGAGGGTTAACTCCAAATGAAGGGGCAGATTGTAGTATAGGACCCCTTGGACAGGATTTCCCAATCTGCCGTGCTGCTTCCTGAGAAAGTTGCAACTTTACACAGGGCTGCAGCGTTCTGGTGATGAATAGTATGAGACTGAATTGCTCAATCTGTCATGGTTGCTCCAAATAATTTTCTTTTGGGTAGCTTGATCAACAAGGGCATTCCTAGGCCCTGGCCGGTTGACTCAGTGGTAGAGCATCGGCCTGGTGTGCAGGATTCCCGGGTTCGATTCCCGGCCAGAGCACACAAAAGAAGCGCCCATCTGCCTCTCCACCCCTCCCCCTCTCCTTCCTCTCTGTCTCTCTCTTTTCCTCCCGCAGCCAAGGCTCCACCGGAGCAAAGCCACCCCGGGCGCTAAGGATGGCCCCGTGGCCTCTGCCTCACAAGCTAGAATGGCTCTGGTTGCAACAGAGCAACACCCCAGATGGGCAGAGCATTCCCCCCTGGTAGGCGTGCCGGGTGGATCCCGGTTGGGCGCATGCGGGAGTCTGTCTGACTGCCTCCCCATTTTCAACTTCAGAAAAATACACACACACACACCAAAAAAAAAAAAAAAAAGAAAAAGAAAAGAAGAAAAAAAGGGCATTCCCTTGTGCTAAAGCTCCAGGGAGCATGGAGTGAGCTCCAGTATGTCCTATGAAACATGGAGCTCTATGTTGACATACAAGTCTTTGAAAAAGTAGGAACTGCTGAAATAGTTCATCAGCATTTTTCCCTAAGACAGCAGTCTTTATAGTGGAAACACCATAAGTAATTATTTGCAGTCTGTATATAGAATATGGCAAGTGCTGAAAAGCTATGACAATGGCATATAATTCTAGACTTTGAGTTGATTTTACGTTGACAGTTTCAGTATAAAGTTGTCCATTGATTTGCAAGAGCGATTTGCCATTTAGTGGAAGTTTCCCAGGGCCATTGTTGTTGATCCTTTGAAAAGAACAACAATAATTTTGAGGCTCAAAACCTATAAGCTGTGAGGGTCACCTATGCCCCTTGATAATCCAGGAGGCAACATGATCAAAATATGGAAGTGTATTCCATGGGCTATTTGATGGTTCAGTGTGCCCAAGGTGTAGCTGCTCTTGTACCAATTGAGCAGCTGCCCTAAGTTTCTCCTGAGAAAGGGGCTGTTGGTCTACCCATAGAGGATTATCTGGTTTCCAAGTAATTGGGTCTGCACAATGCATTATTGAGGTAGCAGGAGCTACCAAGGCCCCTATGCTAAATTTGATATCCTAATCCACACCTCTGGTATTGGGTGCCACTTCTATGGGGGTGAGAATTTCTCGCTGTTCTTTCCCCAGACCCTTGATGGGCAAAAATCCCCGATCAAGCATCTGAATACTGACTAAACCATTTGGACTGACAAGCAACACTCCCTTGTTTTTATTTATTTATTTATTTTTTATTTTTTTGTATTTTTCTGAAGCTGGAAACGGGGAGAGACAGTCAGACAGACTCCCGAATGTGCCCGACCGGGATCCACTCGGCACGCCCACCAGGGGGCAATGCTCTGTTGTGACCAGAGCCACTCTAGCGCCTGGGGCAGTGGCCAAGGAGCCATCCCCAGCACCCGGGCCATCTTTGCTCCAATGGAGCCTCGCTGCAGGAGGGGAAGAGACAGAGAGGAAGGAGAGGGGGAGGGGTGGAGAAGCAGATGGGTGCTTCTCCTGTGTGCCCTGGCCGGGAATTGAAACCGGGACTTCTGCACGCCAGGCCGACGCTGTACCACTGAGCCAACCGGCCAGGACCACTCCCTTATTTTTCAAAACATCTCTACCTCACAAATTAATTGGCCATCCAGGGAGCACATAATGCTTAAAAAATCTAGAATGACCTTCTTAATCTTCCAAATGTAGAAAACTAGAACTTTGATGAGGGGATTTACTCTGCCTTGTAATTCTTGTAATTACCTTGTAATTCTGTGGCTGCTGCATGAGTGGGCCAGGAAGGAGGCCAGTGTAGCTTAGCAATAACAGATACATCAGCTCCAGTATCTAAAAGTCCTTTAAATTTATGCTCATGTATCGTTAATTCAATTTAAGGGCATTCCTGACCTATTTTTTTTTTTTAATCCAATTGGCAAAACCACAGGAGCCAAATCACCAATTTGCTTGGGGCCCCTTTTGCAGGATGTGGCCTGAGAAGCAGAATTAGCATCCTTATACTATTCTTCTAACTGTCTGAATTAGCCGTGAGACACATTCTTTTTTTTTTTTTTTGATTAATTTTGATGGGGTGATATTGATAAAATTGTCTTCTGTCACCTTCTAACTGGTTTTCTTTGTGCCCCTCCCCCACCCCCTCCCACTCCTCCCCCCCACCCTGTAACCCCAACACTGTTGTCCATTTCTCTGAGTCTCATTTTTATGTCCCACCTATGTATGGAATCATATAGTTCTTAGTTCTTTCTGATTTACTTATTTCGCTCAGTATAATGTTATCAAGGCCATCGATGTTGTTGTAAAAGATCCGATGTCATCATTTCTTATGGCTGAGTAGTATTCCATAGTGTATATATACCAAAGCTTTTTAATCCACTCGTCCTCTGATGGACACTTGGGCTGTTTCCAGATCTTTGCTATTGTGAACAATGCTGCCAGAAACATGGGGGTGCATTTCTTCTTTTCAAACAGTGCTATGGGCCCTGGCCGGTTGGCTCAGCGGTAGAGCGTCGGCCTAGCATGCGGAGGACCCGGGTTCGATTCCTGGCCAGGGCACACAGTAGAAGCGCCCATTTGCTTCTCCACCCCTCCGCCGCGCCTTCCTCTCTGTCTCTCTCTTCCCCTCCCGCAGCCAAGGCTCCATTGGAGCAAACATGGCCCGGGCGCTGGGGATGGCTCTGTGGCCTCTGCCCGAGGCGCTAGAGTGGCTCTGGTCGCAACATGGTGACGCCCAGGATGGGCAGAGCATCGCCCCCTGGTGGGCAGAGCCTCGCCCCTGGTGGGCATGCCGGGTGGATCCCGGTCGGGCGCATGCAGGAGTCTGTCTGACTGTCTCTCCCTGCTTCTAGCTTCAGAAAAATGCAAAAAAACAAACAAACAAACAAAAAAAAACAGTGCTATGGTATTCTTGTGGTATATTCCTAACAGTGGTATAGCTAGGTGAAAAGGCAGTTCGATTTTTAATTTCTTGAGGAATCTCCATACTGTTTTCCACAGAGGCTGCACCAGTCTGCATTCCCACCAGCAGTGCAGGAGGGTTCCCTTTTCTCCACATCCTCGCCAGCACTTATTCTGTGTTGTTTTATTGATGAGCGCCATTCTGACTGGTGTGAGGTGATACTCATTGTGGTTTTAATCTGCATTTCTCTAATGATTAGTGATGTTGAGCATTTTTTCATATGCCTATTGGCCATCTGTGTGTCCTCTTTGGAGAAGTGTCTATTCATTTCTTTTGCCCATTTTTGGATTGGATTTTTTGTGTTCCTGGTATTAAGTTTTACAAGTTCTTTATAAATTTTAGTTATTAACCCATTGTCAAATATATTCTCCCATTGTGTAGTTTGTCTTTTTATTCTGTTCTTATTGTCTCTAGCTGTGCAGAAGCTTTTTAGTTTGATATAGTCCCATTTGTTTATCCTGTGTTTTATTTCACTTGCCTGTGGAGACAAATCAGCAAATATATTCCTGTGAGAGATGTCAAGAGTTTACTGCCTATGTTTTCTTCTAAGATGCTTATGGTTTCACGGCTTACATTTAAGTCTTTTATCCATTTTGAGTTTATTTTTGTGAGTGGTGTACGTTGGTGGTCTAGTTTCCTTTTTTTGCAGGTAGCTGTCCAGTTTTCCCAACACCATTTGTTGAAGAGGCTGTCTTTACTCCAATGTATGCTCTTATCTCCTTTGTCAAATATCAGTTGTTGTTAAAAGTGTGGGTTTATTTCTGGATTCTCAGTTCTGTTCCATTGATCTATATGCCTGTTCTTATGCCAGTACCAGGCTGTTTTGAGTACAATGGCCTTATAATATAACTTGATATCTGGAAATGTGATACCTCCCGCTTTATTCTTCCTTTTCAAGATTGCTGAGGCTATCTATTCGTGTTCTCTTTTGGTTCCATATAGATTTTTGGAGTATGTGTTCTATATCTTTGAAGTAAGTCATTGGTATTTTAATCGGCATTGCATTGAATTTATAAATTGCTTTGGGTAATATAGACATTTTAATGATGTTTTTTCTTCCTAACCATGAGCACGGTATAAGCCTCCACTTGTTCGTATCTTTCCTGATTTCTTTTATCAATGTTTTATAATTTTCCAAGTGCAAGTCTTTAATCTCCCTTGTTAAATTTATTTCTAGGTACTTTATTTTTTTGGTTTCAATGGTAAAGGGGATTGATTCCTTGATTTCTCTTTCTGACAGTTCATTTTTAGTGTATAAAAATGCCTCTGATTTCTGAGTATTGCTTTTATATCCTGCCACCTTGCCAAATTCATTTATCAGGTCTAGTAATTTTTTGACTGAGACTTTAGGGTTTTCTATATACAATATCATATCATCTGCAAATAATGATAGTTTTACTTCTTCTTTTCCAATTTGGATGCCTTTTTTTTTTTTTTCTTGTCTGATTGCTGTGGCTAAGACTTCCAGAACTATGTTCAATTAGAGTGGTGAAAGGGGGCACCCCAGCCTTGTTCCTGATCTTAAGGATATTGCTTTTTATTTTTGCCCATTGAGTATTATATTGGCTGTGGGTTTGTCATAGATAGCCTTTATTGTGTTGAGGTATGTTCTCTGTATTCCCACTTTGCTGAGAGTTTTGATCATGAATGGGTGCTGGATTTTATCAAATGCTTTTTCTGCATCTATTGAAATTATCATGTGGTTTTTCTCCTTCCTTTTGTTTATGTGATGAATCACATTGATTGATTTGCAAATATTGTACCAGCCTTGCCTCCCAAGAATCAATCCCACTTGATCATGGTGTATGATTTTTTTCATATATTGCTGGATCCGGTTTGCTAATATTTTGTTGAGGATTTTTGCATCTAAATTCATCAGGGATATTGGCCTATAATTTTCTTTTTTTGTGTTGTCTTTGCCTGGTTTTGGAATCAGAATTATGCTTGCCTCATAAAAGGAGTTTGGAAGTCTTCCTTCGTCTTGAGTTTTTTGAAATAGTTTGAGAAGGAGAGGAGTTAGTTCTTCTTTGAATATTTGATAGAATTCACTTGTGAAGCCATCAGGCCCAGGACTTTTCTGTTTTGGGAGTTTTTTGATAACTGTTTCAATCTCATTTGTTGTAATTGGTCTATTTAGGTTTTCTGATTCTTCCAGATTGATTTTTGGAAGATTATATGTTTCAAGGAATTTGTCCATTTCATCTAGGTTGTCTAGTTTTTTGGCATACAGTTCTTCATAGTATTTTCTTACAATATTTTGTATTTCTGTTGTGTCAGTTTTTATTTCTCCACTCTCGTTTCTAATTTTATTTATTTGAGTCTTCTCTCTCTTTTTCTTGGTGAGTCTGGTTAAGGGTTCATCAATATTGTTTACCTTTTCAAAGAACGAGCTCCTGGTTTCATTGATCCTCTATTGTTTCTTTAGCTTCTATGTCATTTATTTCTCCTCTGATCTTTATTATTTCCTTCCTTCTACTAGCTCTGGGCTTTACTTACTGTTCTTTTTCTAGTTCTTTTATTTGTAGGGTCAAGTTGTTTATTTGAGCTTTTTCTAACTTCTTGAGGAATGCCTGTAATGCTACAAACCTCCCTCCAGACTGCTTTGGCTGTGTCCCATAAATTTTGAGTTGATGTATGCTCCTTATCGTTTGTTTCTAGGAATTGTTTAATTTCTTCTTTGATATCATTGTTAACCCATTCATTATTTAATAACATGCTATTTAGTTTCCAGGTGTTTGAACGTTTTTCAGTTTTTCTGTTGTGGTTGATTTCTAGTTTAGTGCCATTGTGATCAGAGAAAGTGCTCGATATGATTTCAATCTTCTTAAATTTGTTGAGACCGCTTTTGTGCCCAAGATGTGGTCTATTCTAGAGAATGTACCATGAGCGCTTGAAAAGAATGTATATTCTGCTGTTTTAGGGTGAAATATTCTGAAGATATCTATTAAATCGAGTTGATCTAATATGTCCTTTAAGCCTGCTGTTTCTTTGTTAATTTTCTTTCTTGAGAATCTATCTAATGATGTTAATGGGGTATTGAAATCCCCTACTATTATTGTATTGCTGTTGATCTCGCCCTTTAAGTCCACAAAGTCTGCTTTATATATTTAGGTGCTCCTATATTAGGTTCGTAGATATTTATAATGGTTATATCTTCCTGTTGTATTGCTCCCTTTATCATTATGTAGTGACCTTCTTTATCTCTAACTATGGTCTTTGTTTTAAAGTCCATTTTGTCTGATATAAGTATTGCTACCCCGCTTTTTTTTTCATTTCCATTTGCGTGAAATATTTTTTTCATCCTTTTATGTTCAGTCTTTGTGCATCTTTTGATTTAAGGTGTGTCTCTTGTAGACAGCATATGTATGGGTCCTGTTTTCTTATCCACGCAGCTACCCTATGTCTTTTGATTGGATCATTTAATCCATTTACATTTAAGGTTATTATTGATATGTAATTGTTTATTGCCATTTTATTCTTTAAAACTGTATTCCTCTTTTGCTATATTCTTTTTCTCCTTTGACCTGTTTACAACAGGTCCCTTAGCATTTCTTGCAGCCTTGGTTTCGTTGCAGTGAATTCCTTGAGTTTTTTTTTGTCTGTAAAGCTTTTTATTTCTCCTTCAATTTTAAATGATAGCCTTGCTGGATAAAGTAGTCTTGGTTGTAGGCTCTCGTTCTGCATTACTTTGAATATTTCTTGCCATTCTCTTCTGGCTTCAAGTGTTTCTGTTGAGAAGTCAGAAGTCATCCTTATGGGGGCTCCTTTGTAGGTTATAGTCTTTTTTTCTCTAGCAGCTTTTAATATTTTCTCTTTATCACTTAGCTTTGGTATTTTAATTATGATGTGTCTTGGTGTTGATTTCTTTGGGTTTCTCCTTAATGGAGTTCTCTGTGCTTTCTGAACATGTGAAATGTTTTCCAGCCTTAATTGAGGGAAGTTTTCAGCTATGATATGTTTGAACAAAGTCTCTATCCCTTGTTCTTTCTCTTCTTCTTCAGGAACCCCTATGATGCAGATGTTATTTCTCTTCATGTTGTCACAGAGCTCTCTTATAGTTTCCTCAGACTTTTTGATTCTCTTTTCTTTTTTCTGCTCTGCTTCCGGGCCTTTATTTATCATGTCCTCTAACTCGCTGATTCGATTCTCCACTTCATCCATCCTGCTTTTAATTCCTTCCATTGTATTCTTTATTTCAGATATTGTATTTGTAATTTCTGACTGATTCTTTTTTATTATTTCAATGTCCTTTTTAATACTTGCTTTCTCTTTATTTAGTTTTTTTTTAATGACCATCTATTGTTGTTCTGATATCTTTGAGCATCCTAACAATCGTTATTTTAAACTCTGCATCTGGTAATTTGGTTATATCTGATTCATATAGGTCCTTTTCTGGGGATTTCTCTTGGTTCATTTGTGTTGCATTTCTCTGCCTCCGCATTTTCTCTTCACGGGAGTGGCTGTGATCACGTGCTAGGGTGCACAAGCCTTGGTGGCCTTGGCCTTTGCCCCGCCCTTGTGGGTGACTTTATGCTCGGTCCTGAAGGCACTGGCGAGCACCTTTCTGAGCTGCGGGACTCCGCCTGTTTCCGGGGTTTCGCCTCGCCCTTGTAGGAAGAGCCCGCTCATGGAACAGCTGCTAGCCTTGGCTCTACCAGCCTGGCAGGACTGTGTGCCCATGCTCAGCTCAGTAGCGGAACTCCACCTGTTCTGGGCTTTTGGCTCCACCCCCACAGGAGGAGCCGGCTCCCAAGTCAGACCATAAGCCTGGGTTGCACGGGCGGGGCAAGGCTGTGCTCCTGTGCCCTTGCTCAAGGGCAGGTCTCCACCCCTTCCGGGGTTCCCGCCCTTCTCCCTCAGGCTGGATTACAGGTGGCCCGCTGCTGGGCTTGCCCGCTTTTGCACGCCCCCTCCTCCCCAGCCGGGCAAGACTGAGCTCACAACCTGAGCCCAGTGGTGGCCAGCCAGCTTCTGCCTCTGCAGACAGAACCATGCTTCCGTCTCTCGCTGCCGCCCACCCTCCGGCGAGCCCTCAGCTGCGTGGGTTTGGGCACTGCAGCTCAGACCCTAACACTCACTACTGTAGACCCGAAAGCTCCCTCCTTCTAAGCAACTCTGCTCTCAGTGCCACGGGGGAAGCTTGTTTGGCTGCTCTCCTGCTTCCCTTTGCTGGTATTACTGTTTCTGGGGGAAACATTCACTTCAGATTTGGGGAGTGACTTGTCCCAGGGGTTAGGGTGGCTATCTCCCAAAATGTTTTTCCCTGTTCCTGCTAGAATACACTCTCTTCCTGCTACTCTGGTATTCCCCCCTCTCCCCATCCCCCGGTGCCCCAGGTGAGTGGTTGTGAGAGAGGTGTTCTGCGTGGTCCCTTTAAGAAGAATCCTGGGTCTGAGAAATCAGACTCTTTCTCACAAACAGTATCCTGACTTGTTTCCAGCTAAATACTGTCCTTACGCCTCTTCTGGGCTCTGGGGCTTTGTTCTTGGGGCTCAGGACCCCTCCCCTCTCTGCTAAACTCTCTTCCCGCCACGCGAATCTCTCCCTGCTGCCGTTTGCTCCGGGGAGCTGGGCAGCCCTCTTCGCGTTTCCGCTTTTCCTACAAGTCTCAGTGTGGCTTCTTCAGTGTTCCTTGGTTGAAGAGTCCTCTTAGTTTAGTCTAAAGTTGGTTTTTCCAGATGATAGTTCTTAAAATTAGTTTGTAATCCACTTTGGTTCTGGGAGGTAGATGTTGGTACGTCCGCCTACTTCAGTGCCATCTTGTCTTCGTATATTAAATTTTTTGAGTTATGCTTTTTAGAATTCGTCAAAAAGAGGGGTTAAAAATTAAAAAATAACAAAAAGATTATCTTTTTATGTATATAGATACATTTTTAGTAAGTTTTAATAAATTTGGCAGGTCCCGGCACCAATGTGTTAAGTTTTTTTATTCTTGTGTTTATGAGAAACATGAGCCTGATGTGTCCTAGCTATTTCTTCAATGTTTGGGCATATATTTAAAAGGCAAACTCTCATTTCCTAGTCAATACATTGAAGAATTTCTCTTTTTTTTTATTGATTTAAATTTATTGTTTACATAGATTCAAGTGTCCCACCAAATACATTCTCCCACACCCCCGAATTCCTCTCTATATCCTTCTTGCCCCTTTTCCCTAACACCCTCCCCGCTTTCCTCCAGGATTTGCTCTTCTGCTCTCTATAACGCTGTTATGTGTATATAATTTCACCAAGCTCTTTCCCTTCTCTGATCTCATCCTCTCATCCCCTTTCCCTCTTTCTGCTTTCCCGCTGGTCCCTTTTATCCCTCCTCACATTGTTCATTGAATTCCTCATATGAGTGAGGTCATATGATATTTTTATTTCTTGCCTGGCTTATGTCACTTAACATAATAGTTTCCAGGTCCATCCATGTTGTTGCAAAAGGTAGTATTTCCTTCTTTTTCATGGCTCCATAGTATTCCATGTGTATATGTAGTACAGGTTTTTAATCCACTCGTCCACCAAAGGACACTTAGGCTGTATCCAGATCTTCATTATTGTAAACAATGCTGCCATAAACATGGGGGTGCATTTCTTCTTTTGAATCAGTGATTTGGTGTTCTTAGTATATATTCCTAAAAGTGGGATGGCTGGGTCAAAAGGCAGTTCCATTTTTAATTTTTTAGGAATCTCCATACCATTTTCCACAGTGGCTGCACCAGTCTGCAGTCCCACCAGCAGTGCAGGAGGATTGCCTTAACTCCACATCCTCACCAGCACTTACTATGTTTTGTTTTGTAAATGTGTCATTCTGACTTGTGTGAGGTGATATCTCATTGTGGTTTTAATTTGCATTTCTCTAATGATTAGTGATGTTGAACATTTTTTCTTTTGCTTATTGGCCATCTGAATGTACTCTTTGAAGTGTCTATTCATTTCTTTTGCCCATTTTTGATTCGATTATGTTCCTTGATTTCTCTTATCAATGTTTTATAATTTTCTGAGTACAACTCTTTAAACTCCTTGGTTAAATTTACAGCTAGGTACTTTCTTTGTTGTTGTTGCAGTAGTGAAGGGGATTGTTTTCTTAATTTCTCCTTCAGACAGTTCATTGTTGGTATATAAAAATGCCACTGGTTTTTGAATATTAATTTTATATCCTGCCACCTTGTTGAATTCATTTATTAGGTCCAGTAGTTTTTTTACTGAGACTTTAGGGTTTTTTATGTACAGTATCATATCATCTGCCAATAATGATAGTTTTACTTCTTCTTTTTCAATTTGGATGCATTTCTAAAATCTTAAATCTACATAACTCTTTACTAGATTCTCGCCCCAACCCCCTTGTTCTGTTTACAACAGGACTGTTAACATTTCCATCATTGGTTTGGTTGTAATAAATTCCTTGAGGGTTTTTTTTTTTTTGTACGGGAAGCTTTTTATTTCTCCTTCTATTTTAAATGATAGCCTTGCTGGATAAAGAAGTCTTGGTTGTAGGATCTTGTTCTGCATTAATTTGAATATTTCTTGCCATTCCTTCTCACCTCAAGCGTTTTTGTTAAGAAGTCGGATGTCATCCTTTTGGGGTCTCCTTTGTATGTGACTGACTGCTTTTTTCTTGCAGCTTTTAGTATTCTTTCTTTATTTCTTAGCTTATGTTTTTTAATTATGATGTGCCTTCATTTAGGTTTATTTGTGTTCCTTTTTAATGGGATTCTCTGTGGTTCTTGAACTTGTGTGACTTTTTCCTGCATCAGTTTCGGGACATTTTCAGCTATGATTTCTTCAATCAGGTTCTCTATCCCTTGTTCTTTCTCTTCTCCTTCAGGAACCCCTATGATGCAGATGTTGTTTCTCTTCCTATTGTAACAGAGCTCTCTTAGAGTTTTCTCAGACATTTTGATCCTCTTTTTCTTTTGCTGTTCTGCTTCCGTGCTTTTGCTTATCTTGTCCTCTAAATTGCTGATTCGATCCTCTTTTTCATCCTGCCTGCTTTTCATTCTTTGTAGTGTAGTCTTCATTTCTGATATTGTGTTTATCATTTCTGTCTGATTCTCTTTTATGATTTCAATGTCGTGTTTTTTTTTATAAATAAATTTTTATTTAAATGGGGTGACATCAATAAATCAGGGTACATATATTCAAAGAAAACATTTCCAGGTTATTTTGTCATTTAGTTCTGTTGCATACCCATCACCCAAAGAGAGATCGTCCTCCGTCACCCTCTATCCAGTTTTCTTTGTACCCCTCCCCCTCCACCTCCTCCCTCCTTCCCTTCCCCCACCCCCTGTAACCACCTCACTCCTGTCCATATTTCTTAGTCTCACTTTTATGTCTCACCAATGTATGGAATCCTGCAGTACTTGTTTTTTTCTGATTCGCTTATTTCGCTCCGTATAATGTTATCAAGATTCCACCAATCTGCTGTAAGTGATCCGATGTCATCATTTCTTCTAGCTGACTAGTATACCATGGTGTATATGTGCCCCATCTTCTTTATCCTGCCTTCTATTTTTTTTTTTACAGTGATTAAAAGCCTTTAAGCAAACTCTTGGCCAATACAGCAAGAATCCATAAAAGAGTAGTGTCCTTAACATGTTCACCAAGTCCAAGTTGGCCCCATCACCATGTCAAATCCCTGAAAAATGCAACCCAACCACAGTTCAGTCTGTAGGATCTGTCACAGGGAGCAGGAGTCCAGGAAAAGTCCACATCCAGGAAAAGTCCTTATGGCACTGGAATTGTTGTCACCATTCTATACTTTGCAGCTCATGTCCAAGTTCCAGTGACCGTTGCTTCTAGCTGGGAATGATTCAGGTAGACTGGAGAAGCCATTTGCAGCATGCGTGGATATGGAGCTTCTGTTCTCCTCTGCCTGGAGAGATGAGACCAGGTAGCTTTTCCCTGGAGCTCTGCGACTGTGGCATGGTAAAGAGAACCTTGGGATACACTAAGCAGTCTCGGTGTGGCTTCTTCAGTGTTCCTTGGTTGAAGAGTCCTCTTAGTTTAGTCCAATGTTGGTTTTTCCAGATGATAGTTCCAAAAATTAGTTTGTATTCCACTTTGGTTCTGGGAGGTAGATGTTGGTACGTCCGCCTACTCCAGCTCCATCTTGTCTCTCCCTCAATGTCCTTTTTGAGGCCAGATATCTCATTGTTTAGGTGATCATGTTTTCTATCTATGATTGCTCTAAGATCCTTGACCATCCTCACAATCATTATTCTAAACTCTGCATCCGGCATCTTAGTTATTTCCATTTCATTCAATTCTTTTTCTGGGGATTCCTCTAGTTGATTCATTTGAATTGCACTTCCCTGTCTTCCCATTTTGTCTCGATATAGACTGCTCCTTCAAGTATGTTGTTTGTGTAGCTGAGTATACGGTTGGTGTTGTCTGACTCCAGCTTTCAGTTGTGTAATTTCTAAATCTTCCTGGGATGGCTTCAGCTGTTTGTAATCTGCTGTGGGCTACTTGTCTGCTGCTACTGCTCTTTTTGCTGTTTGCAACAACGTTTTCTATGCCTTAGCTGGGTCAGGTGTGAGAAGCCTTTCCTTGAGATACCACTCTAACTATGGTTGTTAGGTCTTGAGCTGATTCTCTGTATCTGGCCGCTGGATATACTGGCCCTGGAACTAACAGGCTGGAATCTGGCGAAGACCAGTGGGAGTCACCGCTTTTGACTAGCCCTCAGCAACCTTCTTGGAGCTACAGGCGATCCATAATCATCTTCTCCTCATCTGACACCTGATCTTCCTAGTTGGCCATCTTGGTCTGCTCTGAGGAATTCCTCTCTTTCTACTCTTAATTGTGTTGAGTGTGGAAAACACCCACCCCCACTATACATATCGTCTTAACTTTACACCAAACAAAGGATAGAAGAAACTTGCCTCCAGTCTTTCCGGGGAACATGAGGGGTAGTGTAAACTATCCAGCACCACAGCTTAACAGCCTTTTGCAACCTAATCAGGCAAGTGAGGTGGGGGGTTGGGCAGACTGTCAGCTTACAGCCAATTCCCCACACCTCTGTCCCCCCAAAATCTAAACTCTAAAAACCCTGTTGGTTTTTTGGTCCCCAACAGGCACATATTTCTCTGGAATACCATAGGGCGCACCTGGAAATCTTCTAGGGCACACCAGTGTGCCCTGGCACACAATTTGAGAACCACTGCTCTAGGGGCACAATGATGAGTAAAAAAAAAAAACACCGTTCTTTCTGTCATGGGCAAGAAGGAAGAGCTATAACTACATTAAAAATGCAAAATTGCTCCAATTATAAATGCTACAAAGAGGTAGTGTTTTGTGAGTTTATAATAAGTATTAAACCAGACCAGTCAGGTTCAGGTATGCTTCCCTAATAAAGCAATATTTTACCTGAGATCTGAAGGATATGTAGTGGCTCATTAGGCGAGGATAAAATGAAAGGTGAAGAACTTTATAGGCAGAGGGAACATGTAAAGAAGATAGGAGAAAATTGAGAAAGAGATGTTGACCCTAACATTTTTGAAGGTCTGGAATGAAGAGAACAAGGAAAAGTGTAATTCCAGATGAGTTAACAGAGAACTGTGGAGGTCATGTTTATAAGTTAAGACTTTATCCTAATGCCTGACCAGGTGGTGGTACAGTGACCTGGGATGCTGAGGACCCAGGTTTGAAACCCTAAGGTCTCCAGCTTGAGCACAAGCTCACCAGCCTGAGCACAGGGTTGCCAGCTTGAGCATGGGATCAGACATGACCTCATGGTTGCTGGCATGAACCAAAAGTTTATTGGCTTGAAGCCCAGGTCACTGGCTAGAGCAAAGGGTCGACTGGAGCTCCCTAGTCAAGGTACATATGAGAAGGTAATCAGTGAACAACTAAGGTGTTGCAACTATGAGTTGATGCTTCTTATCTCTCTCCCTTCCTGTCTCTCTCTGTCTCTCTGTATCTCTCTCTTGCTAAAAAAATAAAAAGAAAAGAGAGAGACCAAAACATTGTTTGATATATCCATTAATCTCTTTTTGGTGCGCTTTGTTTCTGTATCTGAAAGAAATATTTCCTAGACTTTCAGGTTGCAGTGATTTTAATTCACATTGTTAATACCTTAGTACCTAAGCAGTTTTTTTCTAGTTCCACAGGAATTTTAGCAGAAAAAATAAAACAAATACAATTTCAAGTATCTAGATTAGAAAATTTGATCACTTTTATGGTAATATATATATATATATATATATACTTTTTTTTTTCCTTCCTAATATAGGGGACTTTTCAAGAGCTTGGGATGTTCTTCTTGACCACATACAATCGGCAGCTCTCAGCAAAAACAATGAAGTGTCTCTGGCTGCTCTGAAAAGCTTCCAGGAAATTTTACAGATTGTGTCCCCTGTTAGGGACTCAGAGAAACCTGAGACTCTGCCTGCAGTTAATGTACCTGTGCCTGTCCTTATAGGGTCCATATCAGGCCCTGGACTAAGCAGGCCATTTGTAAGAACAGATTCCATTGGAGAAAGACTTGGAAGATATAGTAGCTCTGAGCCACCTGTAGTTACTGATGAGCTTGAAGATTTGAATCTCTGGTGGGCCGCATGGAATACTTGGTATAGAATTGGATCTGAAAGCACTAAGCCTCCTGTTACTTTTGATAAACTGACTTTCATTCCCAGTCAGCCTTTCCTTACAGCTTTAATTCAGATATTTCCAGCTCTCTACCAACATATAAAAACTGGTTTCAACATGGATGACTTGCAGAAATTGGGAGTCATATTGCACAGTGCTGTTTCAGTCCCAATAAGTTCGGATGCATCCCCTTTCATTCTTCCATCTTATACTGAAGCAGTTTTGACAAGTTTACAGGAAGCTGTACTTACAGCTTTAGATGTACTTCAAAAGGTAATAGAATTTTAGTGGCTGTCTTAAGCAATAATGCATATGGTTCGCTGGAATTTTTTTACTTTGCTATATATATTTTTGGGGATAAATTCTGGATCATCAAAATTATTGTGTATGTATACTTTGGGATAAATTTAGGATTGTAAAGCTATGACATTCTAACAATATTAGAATGGAATTAGAACCTGATTACACATGTGTGATCAGTTACCACTTGTGTGCTATAAATCATGTTTTCCAATTAACTGATTGCATACGTCCAACTGGAATGATGAAAACTTTTACAGTAAGAATGGTGGTTTCTACTACATTATAATACCTCCTAATTTCCCCTGGAGCAAGTCTAGTTGAGCCATAATTCTTTAATCCCTTTAATCCTATTAAACAGAAAAACAAATTGTGTAGAAACTTAAAATTTAAGAGAATTTAGCATTAAAAAATTGTTACTGTAGTGATACCAGTTTTCCACAGTTGAAATAAAAATAGCTATTTTTAATTGCAGTGAGGGAAAAGTAGCTTCTCAGTAATTACTTTTTTCCCTTGATTGACCATGCTCATAAATTGCTTATAGACTGCCCTAGAGGGAATGGAAAAGTTATTCTATCAGAATAGAAAAGAAAAGCCACAGGCCTTTTGGAATGCCTATAATATACAACTCTCATTCAGATGTTTAATTCAAATATTTATATATGTGTATAGGATAATAAAGAAGAAACAAGGATGCCAAAAATTTGTTTCAAGGGAGAAAAGTATGTAAAAACAAAACTCGGCTTTAGCTTTAAGCAGTAAATTGAATCATTCATCCCAATTACTGGGAATTTGTTCTGAGCTTTTAATGACTTTGAAAATAACATACCTTCAAACTGAAACTTAAAAAGCTTTATCGTTTTTCATTTATATCAATTGATATTTTGCATTATTAATTTTTACTGTATCCATTGTTTTTTTACTTATGATTATGTAAATGTTTCATAATGCTGGAATGTAATTCAACATGGGGTCTTTAATATTTTTTAACCGAAAAATTAACATTTGATTATCTGTAAGGGTGTTTTTATTTTTTATTCTATGGGTATTGAATTTATTTTGTTTTGGGACTTTGTCCTAAAACTAAAAATCTATTCAGCAAAACATTTTATTGATTAGAAGCTATTTTCCTTCCTAAAGGAAAAAGTCATTTTTG
Source organism: Saccopteryx leptura (assembly GCF_036850995.1). Taxonomy (NCBI): domain Eukaryota; kingdom Metazoa; phylum Chordata; class Mammalia; order Chiroptera; family Emballonuridae; genus Saccopteryx; species Saccopteryx leptura. The sequence continues at coordinate 172,431,275 of NC_089504.1, read as the reverse complement.
ATTTTATGTTTACCCTTATATTCAGGGTCACAGTGTTCTTTTTGGTTCTCAAATCACTAGTTCCCAACCAAGTTAACTTAGTTATATATGCTAATATATATAATATATATATATATATATATATATATATATCACATATATGTGTGTGTGTGTGTGTGTGTGTGTGTGTATTTTGCCAAGATATTTTGGCATGCATGGGGTCACCTGAGAATTTATCTGCTTAAGTTCTGAGACCAGGAGACTGCATCTGTCTTGTTTATTGCTAAACTTCCTAAAGGTATATGGCTAGATACCCTGTCTCCCTTCATCATACTGCTGGAGTTGTACTCCAGGAGACACCCTCACATTGTGTGTGACATGGTGCCATTGGCATTGTGCAGTGAAGCTGTGTCTTCTACTTGTAGGGGCAAGTTTCTGAATCTCTCTATACTTCAGCTTCCTCATCTGTAAAATGAAAAGAATGAATCTACAACTTTTTTCCCTATTACATGGGATAACATTTGCAAGATATTTTGTGCCTGGCACAGTTAAACATTCAGTAAATTTTAGTTTACTGTCTTCATCATCATGTTCTGTATATGGCAGGTACTGAATGAATTATTGCAAATGACTTCATGATATAAACTTTGAACCATGCCAGAGATTAGAGGTCTTGTTTTCACATACACAGTTTTCAAGGACTAAGAGGAAATACTGTTCAGATTGCTTATTGATTCTAAGCTTTTGGGCTAAAATCTGCTATCAAATTTATACTATAGCCCTGGCTGGTTGGCTCAGTGGTAGAGCGTCGGCCTGGTGTGCGGGAGTCCCAGGTTCGATTCCCGGCCAAGGCACACAGGAGAGACGTCCATCTGCTTCTCCACCCCTCCCCCTCTCCTTCCTCTCTGTCTCTCTCTTCCCCTCCCGCAGCCAGGGCTCCATTGGAGCAGGGTTGGCCCGGGCACTGAGGATGGCTCTGTGGCCTCTGCCTCAGGCGCTGGAATGGCTCTGCAGCAGAGCGACACCCCAGATGGGCAGAGCATTGCCCCCTGGTGGGCATGCCGGGTGGATCCCGGTCGGGCGTATGCAGGAGTCTATCTGACTGCCTCCCCATTTCCAGCTTCGGAAAAACACCAAAAAAAAATTATACTATAGAGGTTTTTTTTATATACAAACTTGAGAATACTGAAGGAAAAATACCAATAATAACCTTTTCTTAGGTAGAGTTTGTTGTTAAAAAAGAGCTGACTTCATATTATGCACTTTAAGATCCCAGAATAGCTTTATAATCTATTATAATGCTATTTATATGTTTTATTTTTATAAAGGACCACAGATAATCAAAATGTGTAATCAAAGTTATTATTTGACGCTAAGCTATTTCCAGAGAAATTGTTATAGTTTTCTCAGTTCTCTGCACATGCTTTTAGGTTGGGTTTTTGTTGTTTTTTTATAACAGTAATTGAAAATAAAATAATTTACTTAGGGTAGTTGTCTATTTTCCATTGTAATTACTAATAGTTTACTTCTAAGAGTTAAAATTTAGCAAGAGGTTAATAAAGAAAAAGGTGAAACTATTAGAAGCAGTCAATAGAGATAATTTTTTCATCATTCGGGTTCTTCATTCATTATTTCTGGTAAAAATAGCTAAATAGTAAACAATGGTATTACTTTTTTACATTATAATTATAAGTTGGTCTAACTCTGGACTGTTTTACCTAAATTTCAGTTATAGATAAATGGCTACATCTTCTCTGAGAGAAAATAAAACTTAATATATTATCTGACAGGTTAAAAAAAGCCATGGGTTGCATAAAAATAGAAATCTTGTAAATATCTTTTAAAATTTATTTTTTAGAGCAAGAGGACGGGGCGGGGGAAAAGAAAAAGAAACATTGATTTGTTTTTCACTTATGTATGCATTGGTTGGTTGATTCTTGTGTGTGGCCTAACCAGAGATCAAACCTGCAACCTTGGCATATCAGGATGACATTCTGTGTGTGTGTGTGTGTGTGTGAGAGAGAGAGAGAGAGAGAGATAGAGAGAGAGAGAGATAGACAGACAGACAGACAGGAAGGGAGATAAGAAGCATCAGTTCTGTGTTCACCTTAGTTGTTCATTGATTGCTTTCTCATATGTGCCTTGATCAGGGGGCTGCAGCAGAGTAAGTGACCCCTTGCTCAAGCAGCAACCTTGGGCTCAAGCCAGCAACCTTGGGCTTTAAGCCAGTGACCATGGGGTCATGTCTATGATTTCATGCTCAAGCCAGCAACCCGTGCTCAAGCTGGTGAGCCTGTGCTCAAGCAGGATGAGCCCCCACTCAAGCCGGCAACCTTGGGGTTACGAACCTGGGTCTTTGTGTCCCAGTCCAACATTCTATTCACTGAGCCACAGCCTGGTCAGGCCAGGACGACATTCTAACCAATTGAGCTACCCGTCTAGGGCATAAATATCTTTTTAAAGAAATTCCTTCAGCCTGACCAGGCAGTGGCACAGTGGATAGAGCATTGGCCTGGGATGCTGAGGACCCATATTTGAAACCCCAAGGTCGCTGGCTTGAGCGTGGGCTCATTTAGCTTGAGCACAGGATCATAGACATGACCCCATGGTTGCTGGCTTGAAGGCCAAAGTTGATGGATTGAGCAAGGGATCACAGGCTCAGCTAGAGGCCCCCCCCCCCAGTCAAGGCACATATGAGAAAGCAATCAATAAAAAATTAAAGTGCTATAGGTATGAATTGATGCTTCTCATTTGTCTGTCCCTGTCTGTCTCTCTCTTAAAAAAAATATTTCTTCAAAATTTAAATGCTTTGAATTTTGACTTAGTATTTTGGGTGTCCCTGAAGTGTAGATTGGTCATTTTTTTTGTAGGCAGAAATATATTTTAGACATTTTATAAATAATATCATTAAATATTTTTCTCTCAGAGAAAAATAAACATGTAAATATGTAAACGGAAATATGAAAAGATAAGAGGAAACAACACATTGATAGAAAAAATATAAGATTTTATTTTAAGCACCTTTGACATTGAATTGATAATTAAAATCTACAATATTAAGATGTGAATTTTATTGTTTCATCAAATTATTTGTAGCAATAAATTTATTAAAACATTTAATTTTAATTTTTATTTTTTTGTATTTTTCTGAAGCTGGAAGCGGGGAGAGACAGTCAGACAGACTCCCGCATGCGCCCGACCGGGATTCACCCGGCACGCCCACCAGGGGCAATGCTCTGCCCACCAGGGGGCGATGCTCTGCCCCTCCGGGGCGTCGCTCTGCCGCGACCAGAGCCACTCTAGTGCCTGGGGCAGAGGCCAAAGAGCCATCCCCAGCGCCCAGGCCATCTTTGCTCCAATGGAGCCTTGGCTGCGGGAGGGGAAGAGAGAGACAGAGAGGAAGGAGGGGGGGGTGGAGAAGCAAATGGGCGCTTCTCCTATGTGCCCTGGCCGGGAATCGAACCCGGGTCCCCCGCACGCCAGGCCGATGCTCTACTGCTGAGCCAACCGGCCAGGGCCACATTTTAATTTTTTTAAATCAAGTCTATTCAGATATATTAGACATTATTAAATGTATACTACCCTATTAAAACTAATATATAGATTTCTTATAGAAACAACTTTTCACACATGATTTATTTTCCCAGTTGTAATGCACATGATTGTTGAAGTCAGTGGACCAGAATGGTACAAAATCAGCTGTCATTTTAATGAACTGATCTCATCACTTAAATAGAAGTCAGTATCAATGCTTGGTCACTGAAGCATTCTTAATGGTCTAACCCCAATGGCTGTATTACTGAACAAATGATCAAATTGTAGGGCCTCAGAATTGCCTGATATTTCTCTTAAGTGCTTGCCCCTTTTCTAATCTGTCAAGTAAAAAATCTCACTTTTTATTAAAGAGAAAACATTTTTTTATTGATTAGTACATTTAGCCTATATTTTATTCAATAATAGTTTAGAATAGTTTAAATGTCCTTCAGGACTTATCAAAGATTACATGATTCATAAAATAGGGCAGTCTTTAAGATTATTTGGTTAAATAAGTGCATATAACAGTAAAGAACTTAATGAAGTTCAGATTATGCATTCTACTGTTCATATTTTGCTTTTATAGGCCATCTGTGTAGGACCAGAAAACATGCAGATAATGTATCCAGCTATATTTGACCAGTTACTGGCATTTGTAGAATTTTCCTGTAAACCTCCACAGTATGGACAGCTAGAAACAAAGCACATTGCAAATGCAAAATATAATCAGGTAATTTACTCTATATTGACTCTTAAGACTTCATGGCTTATAACTACAAGTCAGTACCACTTCAAATGTACTTGATTATCTGAGAAGATTTTCATTCACAAATAAACTTTCATATGTCTGGTGACATATGAACATAATCCGTGTTTTGTTTTGTTTTGTTTTTTGCTTATGATTTCCATTTTCCAAGTGGTTCTCCAGGAAGTTTGGCCTTTCATGTTACTTTGTAGTATATCTTCTTGACTGCTTCATCCCACTACAAGATGGCTTCTAAATCCTCAAGACTAATCTTACCTAAAATAGATACTTGCAATGCAAAATGAAGATATCTCTCTGTGTTAAATAAGATGTCTACTACTGGTGTGAAATTTAGTTGGATTTTACATAAAAGACTTTTTTAGCAATAATTGGCGAATTTTACCTTTGTTTTGGCTTAGAAAAAAGTAAATTTCTAAATGCATGCACATGCTGATTTTGTTCACACAATATAAAAATTATAGTCCGAAAAGTAGTTTTAATGTGTATTAACTTTTTTCATTCTATTTGTCTTGCAACACAATGGAATCACAATAGATCCAACTTTTTGCACCGGTGAGTTAAATTTCCTAAAATTGTCCTAACCTATTGGCAACAAAGTACATCTTTTGCAGTTCTGGATAGAATGTTCTATGTACTTTTTCTGATAGTTTTAAATTTTGCCTGGCTGAAAAATATTATTTCATGAAGTATATGTCTCTTTGAAAACTTTGCATGTAATATAATCTGACCTAAAAACCAAAGCTTGAACTTTAAGACAAAGAAGCATTCTCTTTGAAAACAATGTAGTTTCATTTAATCTCATTTTTTTAACTCCATGTGAAAATATTACTTTCTAGGCAGAATGGGTAGCCTTGAATTATGTACCATTTGCTGAAAGGTCTTTAGAAGAAGTTGTGGATTTATACCAAAAAACAGCCTGTCACAAAGCAGTGGTGAATGAGAAAGTACTCCAGAACATCATTAAGGTATTTCTTTTTTAAAAAATTTTTATACTTGCCAGACCAGGTGGTAGCACAGTGGATAGTGTTGGACTGGGTTGCGGAAGACCCAAGTTCAAAACCCTGCAGTCCCTGGCTTGAGTGCAGGCTCATCTGGCTTGAGCATGGGCTCACCAGCTTGAGCACAGGGTGGCTGATTTGAGTGTGGGATCATAGACATGGTCCCATGGTCGCTGGTTTGAGCCTCAAGGTCGCTGGCTTGAGCAAAGGGTCACTCGCTCTGCTGTACCTCACTCTCCTCAGTCAAGGCACATATAAGAAAACAGTCAGTAAACAACTAAGGTGCCGCAACGAAGAATTGATGCTTCTCATCTCTCTCCTTCCTGTCTGTCCCTATCTGTCCCTCTCTCTCTGTCTCAGTCACAAAAAAAAATTTTGTACTTTTATTTGATGATGACAATATTGTTGAAATAACTTTTTAAGATAGTGTTTTATCATATATTAAGATAAATTTTAGAAATATATAATTTATATTATTATTTATACTGATTTTCTCTAACGTTCATGGATAATATATAAGAACCCGCTTTTCTAAAATGTGAGAAGGTATTTTTAGTGAAAAATATTTTAAAGTCAGTATGCACTAGATTTTTAAAATATTTTTATTGATTGATTGACTTTAGAGAGAGAGAAAAACATTAATCTGTTGTACCATTTATTTTGCATTCCTTGGTTGATTTTTGTATGTACCCTGACTGGGGATTGAACACACAACTGTGGCATATTGTGGCATTTTAACCAAATGAGCTATCCGGCCAGGAGTATATTAGATTTTTTACAGTTCTTAAATTTTGCCACATAAGACAGTGAGTTGATGATCCTGTTTCTTAGGATAATACTTCTCATACTTTGAAGTTGATGAACATTTGGGGAGAGATTCACAGTGCAGCCCATTGATTCAACTGATCATGCATACTTTTAACAATCATTTATTTGTCAGTTATAGTAGAATGTAATATTATATTAGTTTAGGTATTGACAGTTATACTGCTCACAAACATTAGGAGGTATTTCAGAATGAATATGAAGCAATAAAAAAGAAGCATTTGATTATTTTTTATTAAACAAGAACATCAGAAAAGCAAACAAGTCAAAGAAAGTTGTTTGATTATGCAAATGAGATGCAGAACCGGCTTCTATTTCATTGGTGAAAATGCAGTATACAAAAGGCTGAAAGCACTGGAGTATCTGCATGTTCCCTGATCCCCTAACTAGTTTAAAAATTCATCTCTTGTTGACTGTGTCACATTTCTCCAAAAACCCTTCTTGTTTTTTCCTCTGCTCGTCCATAGCACATGAATGTACCTTCAGTTTACTGAACAAATACAGGGCAATATAAACAGTTGTCGTTCCAAGGCCTTTCTCTGTTCCAAGGCTCATCCTTCTTTTTGTGCTCACCCTTTTCTCTTAGCACCTTTTTCTGTTGGTGATTCCTTTTTTCATTTTCCATTCAGCCTCTTATACTTTATCCTGGAGAGATGGCTAAACCTTTTTTACATAACCTTCAATTTACTTCCTACTCAAACTGCCATCTTCTTTCAGCATTCCTTATTTCCAAACTCCTTTAAACAGCTTGTGTCTTTACCTAGTCATTTGTAACCTATTACATGCTGACTAAATTCTATATTGTGCTACAAAAGCTTACTCAGAATTACAAAGATCAAATCTTCAACTCCTAAACCTTTTCTATCTCTTTGTCTACCCTATAACTTGGCACTGCCCTTGTCTTCTTAAAATTCTTTCCTTGATTTTTTTGTCCTTTCTATCCCTCACCACTCACCCTATCACAACTGTCCTGTCCTCATTCACTGAGAATATTTTTTAAGCACTTCTGTTACCAGGTACTAATTAAATAGTAGAGATTAAAAAGAATGAGATAGTTCTTACATTTACAAATATAATATAGGGAAAATAGAAAGGTAACAAATAATATAGTGTGTTAAGTGCTGAGTGGAAGTAGCTTACATTCAGTTAGACCTGCCTTAGATTAGTGCCCTTACTACTGAATGATTTTGGGCATATGAACTAGTCTGAGAGTGTTTCTCATTTGTAAAAGAAGTATAATACCAATACCATTTTTATATCTTACCTAAAAAGAGAATGAATCAAGATACATCATTTAAGGGTATTTGCCAAGTAGTCAATGTGAAATAAAAAGTTAGTTCCTCCCATGGAAAAGGAAGGGGAGCCTAGGGGACTTTGGCAAGGAATAATAGAAGTGGCACTTGAAGAAGGACTGACAGTTTAGGAGTAAAAAGGAGCGAGAGATAGTTATAGGTAAATTAAAGATCATGATATATTTTTTTAAAATGTTGAGAATTTTAGTTTAGTAAGGGGACAGGGCCTGAAATAAGTCTGAAAAGGTCGTTTTAAGTCTTATAAGCCATCAGAAAGAATCAGAGTTTATTCTTTAACCATTGAAGTGTTGAACATTGAAGAGTGATGTGAATTAGTTTGCTCTTTTTTTTTTTTTTTTTTTAAGCAAGAGAGAGATAGACAGGGACAAACAGAGAGAAAGGGAGAGAGATGAGAAGCATCAACTCATAGTTGCATCACTTTAGTTGCTCATTGATTGCTTTCTCATATGTGCCTTGACCAGGGGCTCCAGCAGAGCCAGTGACCCCTTGTTCAAGCCAGCGACCTTGGGCTCAAGCCAGTAACCTTGGGTCATGTCTGTGATCCTTCGGTCAAGCTGAGTTCACAACGCTGGTGAGCCTCTGCTCAAGCCAGATGAGCCAGTCAGTGCTCAAGCCAATGACCTTGGGGTTTTGAACCTGAGTCCTCAGCATCCCAGCCCAATGCTCTATTTACTGTGCCACTGCCTGTTAAGGCTTAGTTTACATTTTTAAATAAATTAAACAATTTCTTTCTGTACTCACAAACACTTTATTGACCCACTTGCTATATTACATTGTGGTTTAATTGGTCAAGGCTCTTTCTTTTCCAAAAAATGTGAGCTATATGACAGCAGGTACCTAATTTCCCAGTTCCATGTGCATTTACTGATTGCACACTATATTCTAATTTCCATATTAATTGCTTAAATATTTAAAAAAAATAAAATGTATAAATTGGCCTGTCCAGGTGGTGGTGCAGGCGCAGTGGATAGAACTTTGGACTGGTATGCAGACCACCCAAGTTCAAACCCCCGAGGTCGCTGGCTTGAGCCTAAGGTCTCTGGCTTGAGCAAGGGGTCACTCACTCGCTCTACTGGAGCCCCCTGGTCAAGGCACATATGAGAAAGCAATCAGTGAACAACTAAGGTGCCACAACAATGAATTCATGTTTCTCATTTCTCTCCTTTCCTGCCTGTCTGTCCCTATCTGTCCCTCTCTCTGTCTCTCTCTCTTTCTCTGTCCCTGTCTCTCTCGCTAAAAAAAAAAAAGTATAAATTGACTAGATTTGCTGTGTTTAATGTTTCTTTGATTTCAGTAAAATATTAATTATGGTAATAAATTATACTCTTACCTAACTTGAATTATAAAATGTTAACTCAGAATGGCTCTTGTATAATGTAGTATTCTTTATTTGCAAAGGACATAAATAGGCTCTGACTAGCTTCAAGTATAAAGACTTTTATTGCCCTGCTTAGTTGGAAAATTCAGGGGGTGGGTCTTAGAATTGGTTGATTTGGAAATTCACTATTATCACCAAAAAAATTTTTTTTCTCTGTATTCTGTTTACTAAGGGTTGACTGTATTCTATGTTTTCACTCATAGTTGTATGCTATAAATGGGATTGTATGTACAGAAGGAGGGATGTGTATGTGTTAGTTTCTATTACATTATTATTCGTAAATTCCTTAAATTAACCTTAAGTGGAACTGCTTCAGTCCCATGTCTAGTCTTGAACTAGTGATAATAGCCAGTGAAATGGAGTAGATTGATTTAATAAGCTAATAATCTCTTTACCCTAATTCCAATCTGGAAGTGGGTTTACTCTCCCCAAAGCATATGGAAAGAGGAAAAGGGTGGATCCTGGGTAAGCTGTTATCTGTTAGTGGAAGAGGTCCATTTCATGCCAATATTTAAAGGTTCATATGTGCACTCAGTAATAATTTGTATGCAGGATGATGAAAGAGAGTTTTATATTCATACCATAACATTGAAGTGTGAAAATTTATCTCTTTATCTTTCTCTAACTAGAATTGTTATAGCAGCAGAATTTTCACTCTGATGCAAGTTATCTGATAGTATGCTGATACTACTAATTGATGCTGCTCTGGGATAGCTTGCCATGGTAGTTTGGTCAGTCTAGTCTTCTAGTTCCATGAGAGACCTATGACCAGACAAGTTCATTCTGAACTACCAAATTAGTTCTTTAATGGTTAACAGTAACCTGTCTCAAAAGTTGATCAATTACAAAGTTCCACCATCTTAGTCACTATACATAACTCAGATTCTTTACTCCTGTATCTGCAAGGGTTAAAGATAAAATAAACCATCTTCTTGAGTGAGCAATTTTACTAAAATATTTGGAAAATGAAAACTTACATTAAAATGTTAAAGTACAGTATAAAATTCATTGAACTTCTGAGATAAAGCATAAGATTTCAAATTATTGATGCTTTAGGCCAGTGGTAGTCAACCTGGTCCCTACTCGCCCATTAGTGGGCGTTCTAGCTTTCATGGTGGGCGGTAGCGGAGCAACCAAAGTATAAATAAAAAAATAGATTTAACTATAGTACGTTGTTTTATAAAGATTTATTCTGCCTAACTTAGCGAAAATCCAACATAAAGCACTTGGTAAGTAATTATTATTATATGCTTTAACTTGCTGTAACTCTGCTTTATAAATTTTATAAAGTAAAGTTACTTCCCTACTTTATAAATCACCATTACTGTGGAACCAGTGGGCGGTTAGAAAATTTTACTACTAACAGAGATACAAAAGTGGGCGGTAGGTATAAAAAGGTTGACTACCTGTGCTTTAGGCTATATTTATTCTCCCCTAACCATTAGTGAAAAACATATGGTAAGTTGTCTTGATCTTTCTTGGATGGGAGAACCCCATCAGTCAAATTATTATCGGCTAGGAGAATTATGGCAGATGTTCTAATTCCATAACCTCAAACTGATCGAAGCTGCAGAGTTGTAAGTTTCCTACTCTTACTCTTAACTTTTCAGATAACACCCCTGTTTTTTATGATGAGAAACTGAAGTTCAAAAAGGTTGTTACTTTTTCAGGATTATTGGTTATAAAATAGAGACAGGATTTACTCTTTTTTTTTTTTTTTAAGATTTTATTTATTCATTATAGAGAGGGGAGAAGGGGGAGGAGCAAGAAGCATCAACTCCCACATGTGCCTTGACCAGGCAAGCCCAGGGTTTTGAACCGGCAACCTCAGCGCTTACCAGGTTGATAGAGACAGGATTTAAAAGTACATCTTTCTAGGCTGTAGGATTTGAGGATAACTTATAATTGGTCTTTCTAGAAAATAACATCAGACTTAAAGAAAATGCCTGTGCTATTATTTTTTCTCTCTGCTATCATTCTTTAAAGTTGTACGTATATGTTTTAATAAGTACTTATCTTAAACTGTCTTTATTTTTCACAGACCCTGAGGGTTCCTCTCAGTTTGAAGTATTCCTGCCCTTCTGAAAGCACGTGGAAGCTAGCAGTATCTTCTCTCCTCAAAGTTCTTTCTATTGGGCTACCTGTTGCCCGGCAGCATGCTTCTTCTGGAAAATTTGACAGTATGTGGCCAGAACTAGCCAACACCTTTGAAGACTTTCTCTTTACTAAAAGGTCAGTGCATTTATTTTTGCAATTAGGACAATCTTTCAAAAGTAAACATACTTTTGACAGTATAATTGCTTCTTTTTTTTTTTTTTTTTTTTTTTTAATTTTTTCTGAAGCTGGAAACAGGGAGAGACAGTCAGACAGACTCCAGCATGCGCCCAACCGGGATCTACCCGGCACGCCCACCAGGGGGCGACGCTCTGCCCACCAGGGGGCGATGCTCTGCCCATCCTGGGCGTCGCCATATTGCGACCAGAGCCACTCTAGCGCCTGAGGAAGAGGCCACAGAGCCATCCCCAGCGCCCGGGCCATCTTTGCTCCAAGGGAGCCTTGGCTGCGGGAGGGGAAGAGAGAGACAGAGAGGAAAGCGCGGCGGAGGGGTGGAGAAGCAAATGGGTGCTTCTCCTATGTGCCCTGGCCGGGATTCGAACCCGGGTCCTCCGCACGCTAGGCCGACGCTCTACCGCTGAGCCAACCGGCCAGGGCTATAATTGCTTCTAAAACAGTATTTCTGATTTTTCCTTAACAAAGTAATTGGTTATTGAGAATCCTAGATTGTATACAAAGCACAACTGGATTAGGCATTTATCCATTTGTACATCATTTGTGACCAATGGAAATTTTGTTCTTTACAGTGGTTTTGGTTTTAAGATAAGAATCTATATGTAAGATTATATGAATGTATTCTAATTAAAAACCATGGTTTTAAATTGATGAATCCAAGAAGATCCATTTTTTTTTTTTTTTTAAGTGAGAGGAGGGAAGATAGAGACAGATTCCCACAAGCTCCCTGACCGGGATCTACATGGCAACCTCCATCTGAGGCTGATGCTTGAATCAACTGAGCTATCCTCAGTGCTTGAGGCCAACACTCGGATCAACCGAGTCATCCTCAGCACCCAGGGGCAATGCTCGAACCAGTCGCCACTGTCTACAAGAAGGGGAGAGAGAGAGAAGGGGGTGAAGAAGGGGAAGAGAAGCAGATGGTTGCTTCTCCTGTGTGCCCTGATCGGGGATCGAACCCAGCACATCCGAACACAGGGCTGACGCTCTACCCACGGAGCCAGCTGGCCAGGTCCAGAAATCCATTTTTTTAAAACCATGCCCATGTGGCATTACATGGGGAAAGCAATTTCAGAAAATCAGTGTTTTGCCAAAATAAATAAATCAGTGGTAATAATGATCAGCTTTTTAAGATGTTTAGGTTTGGAGATTCCTCAAACAATTTAAAACAGAAATATAGTAGTCCCCTCTTCTCCACAGGGGATACATTCTAAGACACCCCCCCCCCCGAAACCACACATAGTATCAAACCCTATATATGCTATGTTTTGTCCTGTACATACACACCCATGATAAAGTTTAATTTATAAATTAGGCACAGTAAGAGATTAACAACAATAGCTAATAATAAAATAGAACAGTTACAACAATATAGTGAAATAAAAAATATGTGAATATGATTTATTTATTTATTTATTTTATTAAGTGAGAGGTGAGGAGGCAGAGACAGACTCCTGCATGCACCCCAACCAGGATCCACCTGGCAATACCCCTACAGGGTGATGCTTGGCCCATCTGGGGCCTTTGCTTGGTAACAGAGCTGTTTCATATCCTGAGGTGAGGCCATGGAGCCATCCTCAGTGCCCAGGGCCAAATTGCTCAAGTCATTTGAGCCATGGCTGTGGGAGGAGAAGAGAGAGAGGGATGTGGGGGAAGGAGTGGAGAAGCAAATGGCTGCTTTTCCTGTGTTTTCTGACCGGGAATTGAACCTGGGACTTCCACATGCTGGGCTGATGCTCAACTGCTGAGCCAGCCGGCCAGGGCCAGATATGATTTTTTAAAAAGATGTTTAGGTTTGGCAAAGAAAAATGAAATTTTCATTTTATGATATCTAACTGAGAGCATAGGTTAAGGATGCTCTTTTCACTTCTAACTTCAGTGAAAGTGGCATAATTGGAACACAGACTAAATTTTTTTTAACTTAAACTGATTTTAGAGAGGAAGAGAAAGGAGAAAGAGAGAAACTTATTTGTTGTTGTTCCACTTATTTATTGTATTCAGTGCTAAGCCTACACTCAAGCTGGATTAGCCTGCGCTTAAGCCACTGACCTCAAGGTTTTGAACCTGGGTCCTCAGCATCCCAGGGTGATGCTCTTTTCCATTGCACCACTGCCTAATCAGGCTTTATTTTTTTAAAGAGAGAGGAAGAAGGGGGTAACATCGATTTGTTGTTCCACTCATTGATGTGTTCATTGGTGATTTTTATTTTATTTTTTTAGAGAGAGAGAAAGGAAGGGGGGAAAGAGAGAGAAAGAGAGAAAATCATCAATTTGTTTTTCTACTCATTCATTATTCATTGTTGGATTCTTGTATGTGCCCTGACGAGGGATTGAACCCTCAACCTGGCATATTGGAGTCAACACTAACTAACTGAATTACCCAGCCAGAGCCCAGACTATATTTCTTTTTTTTTAAGTGAGAGGTGGAGTGACTCCTGCATGAGCCCTGACCAGGATCCACCCAGTAAACCCCCTACCAGGCGATGCTCTGCCCATCTGGAGCCGCTGCTCCATTGCTCAGCAACCAAGCTATTTTAGCACCTGAGGCAAGACCATGGTGCCATCCATTTGAGCCATGGCTGTGGGAGGAGAAGAGAGAGAGAGAAAGGGGAGGGGTAGAGAAGCAGATGGTTGCATTTTCTGTGTGCCCTAACCAGGAATCAAACCCAGGACTTTCACATGCCGGGCTGATGCTCTACAGCTGAGCCAACCAGCCAGGGCTCAGACTAAAAATTTTTTTTTTTTTACAAAGAGAGAGTCAGAAAGAGGGACAAATAGGGACAGACAGACAGGAAGGGAGAGAGATGAGAAGCATCAGTTCTTTTTGTGGCACCTTAGTTGTTCATCAGTTGCTTTCTCATATGTGCCTTGACCAGGGGACTACAGCAGAGCAAGTGACCCCTTGCTCAAGTCAGTGACCTTGGGCTCAAGCCAGCGACCTTGGGCTTCAAGCCAGCGATCTTTGGGCTCACACCAGCGACCATGGGGTCCTGTCTATGATCCCACACTCAAGCCAGCAACCTCGCTCTCAAGCCAGATGAGGCCGCACTCAAGCCGGGTGAGCCCACACTCAAGTCTGTGATCTCGGGGTTTTGAACCTGGGTCCTCCACATCCCAGTCCAACACTCTATCCGCTGTGCCACTGCCTGGTCAGGCCAGACTATATTTTTTGAATGAGGAATCTGCTGTCATCTATATAGAGCTGTACTGTACAATACAGTAGTCACTAGCTATCATTAATTATTTTAACTTAGTAAAATTTAAAATTCAGTTTAGTCTCACTAGCTAGTTTTCAAATTCTCCTTGCCATATGTGGCTAGTTGCTGCCATGTTGGACAGCGCATATTATTGAACATTGCCTTCATTGCAGAAATTTCCTTTGGGCCTGCTGATCTAAAATGTGACATTTTACTAACACTGGACTTGCCTGTAATAGCTGTAACAGCCAGGTAGTCTTCACTTCTACAATCTAATGTTCTTTTTGTGCGTGGTAGTGAAATTCTATGATAACAAAATTTTTTCTGTTTTTCTATTCATTAATCATTTTTAAAACTATATAATGATAAATATACTATGCACTGTTTTGTAGCCATTTAAAAATATTAGTTTGAAATTATTTAAATTATGAATTTAAAATACTTTGAGGAAGAAAACCTGTATCAGCACATTGCTAATGATCAGATGAATACACAACAGAATGATTTAACCGAAGAGATTCTGTCTTTCTGTTTAGTAATTCAGTAAAAAAGAAAGTTGTCAACAGAAACAGACTCATAGATACAGTGAGAGCAAACTGATGGTTCCAGATGGGAGGGGGATTAAGATGCTGTGTGAAAAATGTGAAGGGATTAGGAAGAACTAACTAGTAGTTACAAAATAGTCACTGGGATATAAAGTACAACATAGGAAATATAGTCAATAATATTGCAGTAACTACATATGGTGCCAGGTGGGTACTAGACTTATGGGAGATCACTTGGTAAGGTATGTAAATGTCTGAACACTGTGCTATACACCTGAAACTAATATAAAATAATATTGAATGTCAGCTGTAATTGAAAAATAAAAAAAATAAGCCTGGCCTGTGGTGGCGTAGTGCATAGATTCTCCACCTGGAATGCTGAGGTCACTGGGCTTGCCTGGTCAGGGCACATACTACAACGAACCAATGAACAACTGAAGTGAAGCAACTGTGAGTTGATACTTCTCTCTACCCTTTCCTCTCTCTGTAAAATCTATAAATTAACTCTTTAAAAAGTAAAAAGAAAAAGTTGTAGAGTGTAGCCTGACCAGTGATGGCACAGTGGATAGAGCATTGTCCTGTGATGCTGAGGTCCCAGGTTCGAAACTGAGATCACCAGCTTGCGCATGGGCTCACCAACTTGATTGTGAGATCATTGAGATGATCCCATGGTTTCTATCTTGAGCCCAAAGGTCACTGGCTTGAAGCCCAAAGGTCACTAGCTTGAGCAAGGGGTCACTGGCTCTGCTGGAGCTTCCCCCGAACCCTGTATAGGCACATATGAGAAGCAATCAATGAACAACTAAAGCGCCACAATGATGAGTTGTTGCTTCTCATCTCTCTCCCTTCCTGTCTGTCTGTCTGAGATTCTGTCATGTGGGCTCTCTCTCTTTCTCTCTCTCTCTCTTGCTTAAAAAGAAAGTTGTAGAGTACAGAGAGGTAACTTACATTTTTCTCTGTAAAAACTTCTCTGATATTTCAGAATTGAAACTAATGACATCTGATTCTACTTTCTGTATCTGAAAATGGTCACTTTGTTTTGCTTCCTTATGTATTTCTCACCTCTAGAAATTTGATACCAGTATAAACATACTCTTTTTATTTTCAGGAAGCAAATTAAGTTTTTGTCTTTAAAATAACCCTGAAAAGTTGAATTCTCTGTGTACTTCATTACCTAAATCATGATGTTAATTTATATAAGTAAATAGATTTAGAAATTTAAACTTTTGCCTTTTTCCCCTAATTATATATCTTTATATGCATGATGACCTAATAGTAAATTGAGTGAGCTTTTTAAAAAAAAAAAAAGTTGAGATAGTACTGGTTTATAACATTATATAAATTTTAGGTGTACATTATAATTTTATATTTGTATATATTATAAATGTATACAGTATATCTTCTTCACCAAACAGTATCCATGTCAGCATACATTTGACTCTTTTTACCTATTTTGCCTTCCCTTTATCTTTCTTCCCCTCTGATAACCACCAGTCTGTTATCTTTATCTGAGTTTTATTTTTGTTTGTTGTTTTTCTTTTGTCTTTGTATTTGCTACTGTTTTGTTGAGGATTTAGCATATACATATTTTCATCAGGAGTATTAGCCTATAATTTTCTTTTTCGGTAGAGGTTTTATCTGGTTTTAGAATTAGGATAGACCTGTGGTGGCGCAGTGGATAAAGCGTCGACCTGGAAATGCCGAGGTCGCCGGTTCGAAACCCTGGGCTTGCCTGGTCAAGGCACATATGGGAGTTGATGCTTCCAGCTCCTCCCCCCTTCTCTCTCTCTGTCTCTCCTCTCTCTCTCTCTCTCTCTGTCTCTCCCTCTCCTCTCTAAAAAAAAAAAAAAAAGAATAAAAAATTAAAATAAAAAAAAAAAAAGAATTAGGATAATACATGCCTCATAAAATGAGTTTGGAGTCTTCCCTCCTCTTGAATTTTTTGAAATAGTTTATCAAGGATAGGTGTAAGTTCCTCTTTGAATGTTGATAAAATTCGCTGTGAATCCATATGACCCAGGACTTTGGTTTGTTGGGAGTTTATTGATTACTGCTTCAGTTTCACTAGTTGTAATCTGTTTGTCCATATTCTCTGATTCAGTTTGGAAAATAGTATATTTCTAGAAATTTATCCTTTTCTCAAGATTGTATGGCATACATACAGTTGTTTGCGGTATTTTCTTACAATCCTTTGTATTTCGTTGGTGTCACTTGTTACTTCTCTTTCATCTCTGATTTTACTTATTTGGGTTCTCTCTCTTTTTTTCTTGATCAGTCTGGTTAAAGGTTTGTCAGTCTTGTTTATCTTTTCAAAGAATCAGCTCTTTGTTTTATTGATCTTTTGTTGTTTTTTTCTTAGACCATTTCATTTACTTTTGCTCTGATCTTTATTTTTTCCTTCCTTCTCACCTTGGGCTTTTTTTGTTATTTTCAAGTTTCTTTAAGAGTAAAGTTAGATTGTTTATTTGAATTTTTTCTTGTTTCTTGAGGTAGGCCTGTATGAATTTCCCTCTTAAAGTTGCCTTTGATCTGTAGTATAGACTTGGGGTTGTTGTTTTCTCAATTTCATTTGTTTCAAGGCACCATATTTCCCCTTGTATAAGATGCTCCCATGTATAAGACACACCTTAATTTGGGGGCCCAAAATTTGAAAAAAAAAAGTATTACATAGAAGTTATTGAATTCGTTTTATTCATTATAGAAATCATACAACTCCGTATCTGTGAAAAAGCAGGAAATGCAAGTTAAAAAATCTACACCACTGTATAAGACACACTCAGTTTTTAGATCCCAAATTAAAAAAAAAAAAAAAAAAGGTGTGTCTTATACATGGGGAAATACAGATTTTTTTTTCTTCCTTGATTTCATTGTTAACAAACACATTCATTGTTTAGTAGCATTTTTTTTTTTTTTCTGAAGCTGGAAACGGGGAGAGACAGACTCCCACATGCACCCGACCGGGATCCACCTGGCACGCCCACCAGGGGGCGATGCTCTGCCCCTCCGGGGCGTCACTCTGTTGCGACCAGAACCACTCTAGCGCCTGGGGCAGAGGCCAAGGAGCCATCCTCAGCGCCCGGGCCATCTTTGCTCCAGTGGAGCCTCGCTGCAGGAGGGGAAGAGAGAGACAGAGAGGAAGGAGAGGGGGAGGGGTGGAGAAGCAGATGGGCGCTTCTCCTGTGTGCCCTGGCCGGGAATCAAACCCTGGACTTCTACACACCATGCCGACGCTCTACCACTGAGCCAACCGGCCAGGGCTTGTTTAGTAGCATTTTATTTAGCCTCTATGTCTGTATGTGTTTTTCAGTATTTTTCTTTTGTTGATTTCTACTTTAATGCCATTTTATGGTCAGAGAAGATGCTTGATATGATTTCAGTCTTCTTAAATTTATTGAGAATTGTTATGCGTCCTAATGTGTGGTCTAGCCTAGAAAAATATTCTATATGCACTTGAAGAAAATATATTCTGCTGCTTTGGTATGAAGTACTCTGAAGATACCAATTAAATCCATCTGATTTAGTGTGTATGACAGCTAGTTTGAATTTTCTGTCATTTAGATCACAATCTTCTGTGACTTTGAGTTTGGTTTCTGGAGAAATGTTGTTTTCTCTTTATTATACTGTGTTGCCATAATTATTCATGGTGCTTTATGGGTTGTTCCTCTGCTGGTGCATTTGAAGTAGCAATCCTTTCTTATTTAGGTACAGCTTTAATTTTAACAATTCAACAATTTGATAATTAGAGACCTTTCTTTAGTTATTTAGAGGGTGCCATTGTAGCACAGTGTGACCTCTTCATCACTGCTTGTGCTTCTTGAGTTGCTGGTGCCTTGATGCTGTGGTTGTAGGTTTCATTGCTGTTGCAGGCATTTCACAGAGATAGCCATGCTTTGAGCAGCCAGAGAGATGAGTTAACAACCTCTGTTGCTGTCAGCTCTGAGCTCGCTGTGATGGTGCAGGACTTCCACAGCCAGGGTAAGATGTCACTGTCTCCGGACTCCCTTGCTGAGGCCCTGGTTGGGGGTGCTAGAGTTACAGCCTTATCTCTGCAGCTTCTGCAGTGCTGCTAGGGCTGTAGGCTCTGCCACCACTGCTGCAAAAGTGGGTTACAGGCACTGTCCCTACCATTCCTTCAGTTCCACCTATCCTCTGAATTCCAATCCACCCGCCTTCAGATGTACAGATGTGGATCTCTCAGGAATCCTACCTAGTGTGTTAAGCATAGAAAGTTTTACTAAGTTATAGATGTTCCACTGGTTGTATATGAGAGGGTAGAGGAAAAGAGAATATTTTATCTTTTTTTTTTAAATTTTATTTATTTATTTATTTTTTTACAGAGACAGAGAATGAGTCAGAGAGAGGGCTAGACAGGGACAGACAGACAGGAACTGAGAGAGATGAGAAGCATCAATCATTAGTTTTTCATTGCGCTTTGCAACACCTTGGTTGTTCATTGATTGCTTTCTCGCATGTGCCTTGACCGCGGGCCTTCAGCAGACCGAGCAACCCCTTGCTGGAGCCAGCGACCTTGGGTCCAAGCTGGTGAGCCTTGCTCAAACCAGATGAGCCTGCACTCAAGCTGGCGACCTCGGGGTCTCGAACCCGGGTCCTCTGCATCCCAGTCCAATGCTCTATCCACTGCACCACCGCCTGGTCAGGCGAGAATATTTTATCTTGTGATATGCTGATTTCACCTCTAAATAAGCTTTTAGATCAGTTATGGATTTATTTTCATTTTGTTTTGTTATTTTTTTGTTTGTTTGTCTGCAGTAAGTACAACTTAAGAATTTATTTTCTTATGGCCAAGTCTTTCTGCCATCTTCCTTATGCTCAAGTTTCCTGTTGAACATTCTTTTTTTTCCTAAGTATGTTTTCATTTGATTATATTCAGGTTTCTGAAGTACTTTTTGTGTAGAAAACTGGGTGGTGGAATCAAAGACCCAATAATAGAGAATTTACATTTTATATAATATTATATTAATGCAATTGTAGTATAATTTTATTACAGTCTTTGGCCTGAAGACCTATTTATATTAAAGAAAAGTTTGAATATATTGTATATGTTGGAAGATCACATTGTTTAAAAATCAGCTAGCATAATGGATTAGAGCAGTGGTCCCCAATCCCTGGGCTGCGGACCGGTAGCGGTCCGTGGGCCATTTGGTACCGGTCCGCAGAGAAAGAATAAATAATTTACATTATTTCCATTTTATTTGTATTTAAGTTTGAACGATGTTTTATTTTTAAAAAATGACCAGATTGCCTGACCTGTGGTGGCGCAGTGGGATAAAGCGTCGACCTGGAACACTGAGGTTGCCGGTTTGAAACCTTGGGCTTGCCTGGTCAAGGCACATATGGGAGTTGATGCTTCCTGCTCCTCCCCCTTCTCTCTCTTTCTCTCTCTCTCTCTCTCTCTCTCTAAAAATCAATAAATAGGCCCTGGCCGATTGGCTCAGTGGTAGAGCGTCGGCCTAGCGTGCAGAGGACCCGGGTTCGATTCCCGGCCAGGGCACATAGGAGAAGCGCCTATTTGCTTCTCCACCCCTCCGCCGTGCCTTCCTCTCTGTCTCTCTCTTCCCCTCCCGCAGCCAAGGCTCCATTGGAGCAAAGATGGCCCGGGCGCTGGGGATGGCTCTGTGGCCTCTGCCCCAGGCGCTAGAGTGGCTCTGGTCGCAACATGGCGACGCCCAGGATGGGCAGAGCATCGCCCCATGGTGGGCGTGCCGGGTGGATCCCGGTCGGGCGCATGCGGGAGTCTGTCTGACTGTCTCTCCCTGTTTCCAGCTTCAGAAAAATGCAAAAAAAAAAAAAAAAAAATCAATAAATAAAATATTTTTTAAAAATGACCAGATTCCCTCTGTTACATCTGTCTAAGACTCACTCTTGACGCTTGTCTTGGTCACGTGATAGATACATTTATCCGTCTGTCCCACCCTAAAGGCCGGTCCATGAAAACATTTTCTGACATTAAACCGGTCCATGGCCCAAAAAAGGTTGGGGACCACTGGATTAGAGCACTGACTCAGAAACTAGGCTACCTGGATTTAAATCACAGCTGTACTTCATAACTATGATGTTTTGGATAGGTTATTTTACCTTTCTGTGACTCATTTCCCTCATCTGTTAAATAGGAACAATAATGCTACCTATCTTATAGCATTATTGTGAGAATGAAGTCACTTAAAGTAAATGAATGTTTGGAATACTGCCTAGAACATGAGTACTTTTTTTTTTTTTTTTTAAAGAGAGGAAGGGAAAGAGATAAGTGCTTTTAAAATGCTTTCTAGGGCCTGGCCAGCTAGCTCACTCAGTTGGTCATCCCAATACACCAAGGTTATGGGTTTGATCTTGGTCAGGGTACATACAAGAATCACTCAGTAAATGCATAAATAAGTGGAACAGCAAGTCAATCACTCAGTCTCTTTCTCTTTCCTTCCCTTTGCTTTTCTCTGAAATCAATAAATAAAAATAAAATAGAAAGCATTTTAGCTTTCTACCACTGTTGTCCTTATTATAATTTTATTTCCCTTAAGGCAAAATGACATTGTCCATTTCCTTTCTCATGAAACAGCCATGTTTTAAACTAAAAATTTAAGGACCAAAACTTGAAATAACTGGGACCAGGAAATTTACCTCTAAAGGTAGAGATATTTTTAATGACTAGAAGAAAATAAAAATACAAAATTCTGCTACCAAGTAAAAAAATCATGCATTTAGTGTGGTTTTTTAATTACATATCTAGAAACAAACCCTATATTGAGAGAGGTCTATGGGCTACTCTTGACTTTGCCTCATATTTTCTGTTGACCTTGAACTGGACATTTCCCTTAGTAGCCATCATTTTCTTAGTTATAAGAAGAAACTAATCGATTAGACTAATTGTAAAAGTTTTCAATTCTTTAATATATTTTTACTTAATGTTTTTAACTGAACAGCTTACATGATATAGATAAAGCCAGTTTAGTTTTTATTCCATAGTTTAAAAATACTTTTTAAGTTTTAAATTGAAAGCTTTTGTTAATTGATATTAAAAGTGAAGTACTAAGAGAACTTAAAAGCCATATACATTTTCAGTTTTCTCAGAAGATTTTATCTTTGTTTTTATTTTCCGAATAACTTGTTACTTTAGGAATCAAAACCTGTTAAATTTTAAATTTATTCTGTGCTACTTATATACCATGTTCCATAATTGAAGTCCATCAGTAGTATTTCAGGAGTAAGGAAGTGTATTTCGGAATGTTGCTTGAAATAGCAAGACTTTAGGTTTTCAGATAATACTAACACTTGAGGATGTTTTATATCAGAACATTTTAAAGTTTTTTAACCTAATCAACACATACTCTAAGATTCTTTGAGTACCTTTCTCTTTGATGTTGCCCAACTGTTTCTGGTCTGCAGGCTGCTTTGGCAAGGCAATACAATTACAAAGAAAATACAAATAGCCTGACCAGGTGGTGGCGCAGTGGATAGAGTGTCTGACTGGGATACATAGGACACAGGTTCGAAACCCCAAGGTCGGTGGGCTTGAGCGCAGGCTCATCAGCTTGAGCACGGGCTCACCAGCTTGAGCATGGGGTCACTGGCTTGAGCGTGGTATCATAGACATGACCCCATGGTTGCTAGCTTCAGCCCACAGGTGGCTGGCTTGAAGCCCAAGGTCACTGGCTTGAGCCCAAGGTCGCTAGCTTGAGTAAGAGGTCACTCGCTCTGCTGCAACCCCCTAGTCAAGGTACATGTAAAACACAATCATTGAACTAATAAGGTGCTGCAATGAAGAATTAATGCTGCTCATCTCTCTCCCTTCCTGTCTGTCTGTCCCTAGCTGTCCCTCTCTCTGACTCTCTGTCTCTGTAAAAATAAATGAATAAAAAATAAAATCAAAACCAACTAGAAGAAAGGCTTTGGACATTATTGAGGGTTAGCATAAGTAAATAGTTTAAATAAATAAAGAAAAGCACTTAAAAATAAAAAAAAATGGCTGTAATCAAGTAGATACTTGAGCTCTATTAGGAATTCATTTAGCCAACCTCTTGAATATCAAAACATGGTACTTCTCTTGAAGATATGGGTTAGTGTGAATTTATACAATCAATGGTTGGCAGATTTTAAGTTAAAAATCACTAAGTAGCCTGAACAGATGGTGGTGCAGTGTATAGAGCATTGGACTGGGATGCAGAGGACTCAGGTTTGAAATCCCAGAAGTCACTGGCTTGAGCACAGGCTCACCAGCTTAAGTGTAGGGTCAGTGGGTTGAGCATGGGATCTTAGACATGGCCCCATGGTCGCTGGCTTGAGCCCAAAGATTGCTGGCTTGAACCCAGGGTCACTGACTTGAACAAGAGGTCACTTGCTCTGCTGGAGCCCCCCATCGTCAAGGCACATACGAGAAAGCAATCAATGAACAACTGAGGTGCCACAACGAATATTCATGCTCTCATCCCTCTCCCTTTCTGTCCCTATCTTATTCTCTCTCTGACTCTCTTTATCTGTGTCACACAAGAAAAATCACTAAGTACTACCCCAAGTAATTGAAATGAAACATGTGTACACCAAAAACAGATACGCTAATGTTCATGACAGCATTATCATATTAGCGAAAAAATGAAAACTATCCCAAAGTTCATTTATTGTCTGATGAACAAATTAAATGTGGCATATCTACAGTGTGTCTATAAAGTCATGGTGCACTTTTGACCGGTCACAGGAAAGCAACAAAAGATGATAGAAATGTGAAATCACCAAATAAAAGGAAAACCCTCCCAGTTTCTGTAGGATGATGTGGCAGCATGTGCACATGCGCAGTTGATGATGTAACACCATGTATACAGCGGAGCAACCCACGGCCATGCCAGTCGAGATGTGGACAGTACAGAGGAAAGTTCAGTGTGTTCTGTGGCTTGCTAAATTCGAATCCGTGACCAAAGTGCAATGTGAATATTGGCATGTTTATAACAAAGCGCCACCACATAGGAATAACATTACTTGGTGGGATAAGCAGTTGAAGGAAACCGGTAGTTTGGTGGAGAAACCCTGTTCTGGTAGGCCATCAGTCAGTGACGACTCTGTAGAGGCTATAAGGGATAGCTACCTAAGGAGCCCAAAAAAATCTGTGCATGAGCCCACATCAAACTGCACTGAATAGGTGTGAAACTGGGAGAGATTTCCTTTTATTTGGTGCTGATTTCACATTTCTATCGTCTTTTGTTGCTTTCCTGTGACCAGTCAAAAGTGCACCATGACTTTACAGACACACTGTATATAGTGGAGTATTCTGCTATAAAAAGGAATGAACTATTGATGTGTGCTACAGCGTAGGTGAATATTAAAAGCATTTTGTTAAATTAAACCAGAAAAATGCTATATATTATATGATCTCATTTATGTAATAGATCCCAAATAGGCAAATCCATAGAGGTAGAAAATAGATTATAGATTACCAGAAGTGGGAGGAGGGGAGAATGAGGCATCACTATTAATGTAGAATTAGAGGTAGCCATCGCACAACTTTGTGAATATACTAAAAGGCACTGAATTAATATAAACTTTAAAAGGGTGAATTTATGGTGTATGAATTATATCTAAAAAAAATTTAATGTACCGTATAGAGAACTAACAAGAAATACAAATAATGCTTTATCAGCTTGAAGGCTTTTATTTCAAATAAAGATTAATGCAAACAATTTTTTTTATTAGTTTTACTAGGGTGACATCAATAAATCAGGGTACATATGTTCAAAGAAAACATGTCCAGGTTATCTTGTCGATCAATTATGTTGCATACCCATCACCCAAAGTCAGATTGTCCTCCGTCACCTTCTATCTAGTTTTCTTTGTGTCCCTCCCCCTCCCCCATTCCCTCTCCTCTCCCCCCCCCCCCAACCACCACACTCTTGTCAATGTCTCTTAGTCTCATTTTTATGTCCCACCCACGTATGGAATAATGCAGTTCTTGGTTTTTTCTGATTTACTTATTTCACTCCGTATAATGTTATCAAGATCCCACCATTTTGTTGTCAATGATCCGATGTCATCATTTCTTATGGCTGAGTAGTATTCCATAGTGTATATGTGCCACATCTTCTTTATCCATTCTTCTATTGAAGGGCTTTTTGGTTGTTTCCACGTCTTGGCCACTGTGAACAATGCTGCAATGAACATGGGGCTGCATGTGTCTTTACATATCAATGTTTCTGAGTTTTGGGGGTATATACTCAGTAGAGGGATTGCTGGGTCATAAGGTAGTTCTATTTTCAGTTTTTTGAGGAACCACCATACTTTCTTCCATAATGGTTGTACTACTTTACATTCCCACCAACAGTGAATGAGGGTTTCTTTTTCTCCACAGCCTCTCCAACATTTGCTATTACCTGTCTTGTTAATAATAGCTAATCTAACAGGTGTGAGGTGGTATCTCATTGCAGTTTTGATTTACATTTCTCTACTAACTAATGAAGATGACCATCTTTTCATATATCTGTTGGCCGTTTGTATTTCTTTCTGGGAGAAGTGTCTGTTCATGTCCTCTTCCCATTTTTTTATTGGATTGTTTGTTGTTGAGTTTTATGAGTTCTTTGTATATTTTGGATATTAGGCCCTTATCTGAGCTGTTGTTTGAAAATATCCTTTCCCATTTAGTTGGCTGTCTGTTTATTTTGTTGTCAGTTTCTCTTGCTGAGCAAAAACTTCTTAGTCTGATGTAGTCCCATTCATTTATTTTTGCCTTCACTTCCCTTGCCTTTGGAGTCGAATTCATAAAATGATCTTTAAAACCCAGGTCCATGAGTTTAGAACCTATGTCTTCTTCTATGTACTTTACTGTTTCAGGTCATATATTTAGGTCTTTGATCCATTTTGAATTAATTTTAGTACAAGGGGACAAACTGTAATCAAGTTTCATTCTTTTGCATGTAGCTTTCCAGTTTTCCCAGCACCATTTGTTGAAGAGGCTTTCTTTTCTCCATTGTGTGTTGGCCCCTTTATCAAAAATTATTTGACCATATATATATGTGGTTTTATTTCTGGACTTTCTATTCTGTTCCATTGGTCTGGGTGTCTATTTTTCTGCCAATACCATGCTGTTTTGATTGTCGTGGCTCTATAATATAGTTTGAAGACAGGTATTTTAATGCCCCCAGCTTCATTCCTTTTCTTTAGGATTGCTTTGGCTATTTGGGATTTTTTTTTTTTTGTACTTCTTTTTTTTTTTTTGTATTTTTCTGAAGCTGGAAATGGGGAGAGACAGTCAGACAGACTCCTGCATGCGCCCGACCAGGATCCACCCGGCACGCCCACCAGAGGCGACGCTCTGCCCACCAGGGGGCGATGCTCTGCCCCTCCGGGGCGTCGCTCTGCCGCGACCAGAGCCACTCTAGCGCCTGGGGCAGAGGCCAAGGAGCCATCCCCAGCGCCCGGGCCATCCTTGTTCCAATGGAGCCTTGGCTGCGGGAGGAGAAGAGAGAGACAGAGAGGAAGGAGAGGGGGTGGGGATGGAGAAGCAAATGGGCGCTTCTCCTATGTGCCCTGGCTGGGAATCGAACCAGGGTCCCCCACACGCCAGGCCGATGCTCTACCGCTGAGCTAACCAGCCAGGGCCTTTTTTTGTACTTCTGAAGCTGGAAACGGGGAGAGACAGTCAGACAGACACCTGCATGCACCCAACCGGGATCCACCCGGCACGCCCACCAGGGGCAATGCTCTGCCGACCAGGGGGCGATGCTCTGCCCCTCCAGGGCATCGCTCTATTGCAACCAGAGCCACTCTAGCGCCTGGGGCAGAGGCCAAGGAGCCATCCCCAGCGCCCGGGCCATCTTTGCTCCAATGGAGCCTTGGCTGCGGGAGGGGAAGAGAGAGACAGAGAGGAAGGAGAGGGGGGTGGGGATGGAGAAGCAGATGGGCGCTTCTCCTGTGTGCCCTGGCCGGGAATCGAACCCGGGACCCCCGTACGCCAGGCCGACGCTCGACCACTGAGCCAACCCAGGGCTATTCGGGATTTTTTATAGTTCTATATAAATCTGATGATTTTTTTGTTCCATTTCTTTAAAAAATGTTATTGGAATTTTGATGGGAATTGCATTAAATTTGTATATTGCTTTGGGTAATATGGCCATCTTGATTATATTTATTCTTCCTATCCAAGAACAAGGAATATTCTTCCATCTCATTGTATCTTTTTTGATTTTCCTTAACAATGCTTTGTAGTTTTCATTATATAGGTCCTTTACATTGTTTGTTATGTTTATTCCTAGGTATTTTATTTTTTTTTGTTGCAATCGGGAAGGGGATTATTTTTTTAAGTTCAAAAGTTCTCCAATGTTTCATTGTTGGCATACAGAAAGGCTGTGGACTTTTGTATGTTAATTTTGTATCCTGCGACCTTACTGTATTGGCTTATTGTTTCTAGTAGTCTTTTTGTAGATTCTTTGGAGTTTTCGATGTATAGAATCATGTCATCTGCAAAAAGTGATACCTTTACTTCTTCTTTTCCGATATGGATGCGCTTTATTTCTTTGTCTTGTCTGATTGCTCTAGCTAGAACCTCTAGCACCACATTAAATAAGAGTGGAGAGAGTGGACAACCCTGTCTTGTTCCTGATTTAAGGGGGAAAGCCTTCAGTTTAGTGCCATTTAATATGATGTTAGCTGATGGTTTATCATATATGGCCTTTATCATGTTGAGATATTTTCCTTCTATACTCATTTTGTTGAGAGTCTTAAACATAAAATTGTGTTGTATTTTATCCAATGCCTTTTCTGCATCTATTGATAAGATCATGTGGTTTTTGTTCTTTGTTTTGTTGATATGGTGTATTACGTTAACCGTTTTACATATGTTGAACCATCCTTGAGATTCTGGGATGAATCCCACTTGATCATGATGTATTACTTTTTTTTTTTTTTTTTTGTATTTTTCTGAAGCTGGAAACGGGGAGAGACAGTCAGACAGACTCCCGCATGTGCCCGACCAGGATCCACCCGGCACGCCCACCAGGGGCGACGCTCTGCCCACTAGGGGGCGATGCTCTGCCCCTCCGGGGCGTCGCTCTGTTGCGACCAGAGCCACTCTAGCGCCTGGGGCAGAGGCCAAGGAGCCATCCCCAGTGCCCAGGCCATCTTTGCTCCATTGGAGCCTTGGCTGCGGGAGGGGAAGAGAGAGACAGAGAGGAAGGAAGCGGGGGGTGGAGAAGCAAATGGGCGCTTCTCCTATGTGCCCTGGCCGGGAATCAAACCCGGGTCCCCCACACCAGGCCGACGCTCTACCGCTGAGCCAACCGGCCAAGGGCAATGTATTACTTTTTTAATATGTTGTTTTATTCTATTTGCTAGTATTTTGTTTAGTATTTTAGCATCTGTATTCATTAGAGATATTGGTCTGTAGTTTTCTTTTTTTGTGCTGTCCTTGCCCGGTTTCGGTATGAGGGTTATGTTGGCCTCATAAAATGTGTTTGGAAGTATTGCTTCTTCTTCAATTTTTTGGAAGACTTTGAGTCTTCCAAAGACTTTGAGATTAGGAACCAAGTCTTCTTTGAATGTTTGATAGAATTCACTAGTATAACCGACTGAGCCTGGACTTTTATTTTGGGGGAGGTTTTTAATAGTTTTTTTCTATTTCTTCCCTACTAATTGGTCTGTTTAGGCTTTCTGCTTCTTCTTGACTCAGTCTAGGAAGGTTGTATTGTTCTAGGAATTTATCTATTTCTTCTAGATTATTGAATTTAGTGGCATAAAGTTTTTCATAGTATTCTACAATAATTCTTTGTATATCTATGATATTCGTGGTGATTTCTCCTCTTTCATTTTGGATTATGTTTATATGAGTCCTTTCTCTTTTTTCCTTGGTAAGTCTTGCCAAGGATTTCTCAATTTTGTTGATCTTTTCAAAGAACCAGCTCCTTATTCTATTAATTTTTTCTATAGTTTTTCTGTTCTGTATTTCATTTATTTCTGCTCTGATTTTTATTATCTCCTTTCTTCGGCTAGTTTTGGGTTGTCTTTGTTCTTTTTTCAGTTCCTTAAGGTGTGTGAAGTTAAGTGGTTCACTTGGGCTCTCTCTTGTTTGTTCATAAAGGTCTGAAGTGATATGAACTTCCCTCTTATCACTGCTTTTGCTGCATCCCATAGATTCTGATATATTGTATTGTCATTTTCATTTGTCTGTATATATCTTTTGATCTCTGCGCTTATTTCTTTTTTGACCCATTCATTTTTTAAAAGTATGTTGTTTATTTTCCACATTTTTGTGGGGTTTTTTCCTCTTTTTTGCAGTTGAATTCTAGTTTCAAGGCTTTATGATCAGAAAATATGCCTGGTACAACTTCGATTTCTCTGAATTTGCTGATGTTACTTTAGTGGCCCAATATATGGTCAGTTCTTGAGAATGATCCATGTACACTGGAGAAAAATGTATACTCTGTCACTTTGAGATGAAATGTACGGTAGATGTCTATCATATCCAGGTGCTCTAGTGTTTTGTTTAAGGCCAATATATCTTTGTTGATTCTCTGTTTGGATGACTGATCTAGAGCAGTCAGTAGTGTATTGAGGTCTCCAGGTATGATTGTATTTTTGTCAGTATTTGTTTTAAGGTCAATAAGTAGCTGTCTTATATATTTTGGTGCTCCTTGGTTTGGTGCATATATATTAAGAATTGTTATGTCTTCTTGATTCAGCGTCCCCTTAATCATTATGAAATGACCATTTTTGTCTCTGAGTACTTTTGCTGTCTTGTAGTCAGCATTATCAGATATGAGTATTGCTACGCCTGCTTTTTTGTGGATGTTATTTGCTTAGAGTATTGTTTTCCAGCCTTTCACTTTGAATTTGTTTTTATCCTTGTTGCTTAGATGAGTTTCTTGTAGGCAGCATACAGTTGGATTTTTTTTTAATCCATTGTGCTACTCTGTGCCTTTTTATTGGTGAGTTTAATCCGTTTACATTTAGTGTAATTATTGATACTTGTGGGTTCCCTATTGCCATTTTATACATTGCTTTCTGTCAGTTTTGTGTCTTGTTTGATTCTTCTCTTTCGTTTTCCTATCCTTTGTTTTTATTTGGTTGTATTCCATACTTCTTTTCTCTGTTGCTTTTTTAAGTCATGTGTTTCTGTGGTGGTTTTTTTCAAGGGTGGTTACCATTAAGTAATGAAAAGGGTTCCTACTCTGTTCATTGTAATGCAGTATCTTGTGACTACTTCTGTACTCCATCGTCCTTTGCTACTGTTAAGTTCCATCCTCCCCCCCCCCTTTTTTTTGTTGTCACAGTTTAAATTTGGTTTTATTGTTTTCTTGGTGGAGCTTTTACTTGTGGTTTTGTTTTGTTTTGTTCTTTTTATATGGTTGGAAAACCCCCTTTTGTAATTCCTGGAGTGGGGGTTTTCGGATGATAAATTCCCTTATCTTTTCTGTATCTGTGAATGTTTTTATTTCTCCTTCATATTTGAAGGATAGCTTTCATGGGTATAGTATTTGTGGCTGAAAGTTCCTCTCTTTCAAGACTTTAAATATTGGGGTCCACTCTCTTCTAGCTTGTAGAGTTTCTGTTGAGAAATCCGATGATAATCTAATGGGCCTTCCTTTATATGTTGTATTTTCTTTTCCCTGGCTGCCTTGAGAATTTTTTCTTTGTCGTTGGTTTGTGCCAATTTCATTATGATGTGCCTTGGAGTAGGTTTGTTGGGGTTAAGAAAACTCAGAGTTCTGTTTGCTTCTTTTTTTTTTTTTTTTTTCATTTTTTTTTTTTTTTTCATTTTTCTGAAGCTGGAAAAGGGAGAGACAGTCAGACAGACTCCCGCATGCGCCCGACCGGGATCCACCTGACACGCCCACCATGGGGCAACGCTCTGCCCACCAGGGGGCAATGCTCTGCCCATCCTGGGCGTCGCCATGTTGCGACTAGAGCCACTCTAGCGCCTGAGGCAGAGGGCACAGAGCCATCCCCAGCACCCGGGCCATCTTTGCTCCAATGGAGCTTTGGCTGTGGGAGGGGAAGAGAGAGACAGAGAGGAAAGCGCGGCGGAGGGGTGGAGAAGCAAATGGGTGTGCCCTGGCCGAGAATCGAACCTGGGTCCTCCGCACACTAGGCCGACGCTCTACCGCTGAGCCAACTGGCCAGGGCCTGTTTGCTTCTTGAATTTGAGGCTTTAGTTCTTTCCACAGGCTTGGGAAGTTCTCATCTGTTACTTGTTTGAATATGTTCTCCATTCCATTTTCTCTCTCTTCTCCCTCTGATATACCTATTATTCTTATGTTACTCTTTTTGATGGAGTCAGACAGTTCCTGTAGGGCTTTCTCATTTTTTTAAATTTTTGAGTCTCTTTCTTCTCTCTTTTGTGCTTCAAGTTGCTTGTCTTCTATTTCACTAATCCTACCTTCTATCTGGCCTGTTCTATTAGCTAAGCTTGTTACCTCGTTTTTCAGCTCGTGAATTGAGTTTTTCATCTCTGTTTGATTTGTTTTTTTGTTTGTTTGTTTTTTGTATTTTTCTGAAGTTGGAAACAGGGAGGCAGTCAGACAGACTACCGCATGCACCCGACCGGGATCCACCCGGCACGTCCACCAGGGGGCGATGCTCTGCCCATCTGGGGCGTTGCTCTGTTGCAACCAGAGCCATTCTAGTGCCTGAGGCAGAGGCCATGGAGCCATCCTCAGTGCCTGGGCCAACTTTGCTCCAGTGGAGCCTTGGCTGCGGGATTGGAAGAGAGAGACATAGAGGAAGGAGAGGGGGAGAAGTGGAGAAGCAGATAGGCACTTCTTCTGTGTGCCCTGGCCGGGAATCGAACCCAGAACTCCTGCACGCCAGGCCGACGTTCTACCACTGAGCCAACCAGCCAGGGCTTTGCTTTGTTTTTATAGTTTCAATTTCCTTGGTAATATATTCTTTGTGTTCATTGAGCTGTTTTCTGAGCTCCCCAAATTGCCTTTTTGTATTTTCTTGTATATCTCTGAGTATTTTTAGGATTCCTATTTTAAATTCTCTGTCATTTAGCTCCAAGGTTTCCAATATATTAAATTTTTTCTCCATGGATTTTTCCTCATCTATCTGTGCTACCTCTCTGTCTTTTGTATCCATGATATTCGATTTCCTTTTCCTTAATGGCATCTGTGGGTGGTTTTGTTGATAGTACTTTGCGTTTAGTGTGGAACTGCTAGAGGCTCCAAGGATAGATTTTTCTGACTCTGGTTGAAGATCTTGTTGAATTTTTAGGGAGATTTATCGGTATCACTCCTTACGGCACCATTTCTCTGACTCAAGAATTTTTTTTTTAAGTGAGAGGAAGGAAGATAGTGAGACAGACTCCCTCATTTACCCCAACTGGGTTCCACTTGGCAACTCCCCCACCCCCCACCTCGTGTGGGTCTGATATGCAAGTACCAAGCTATTTTTAGTGCCTGAGGCTGATGTGCTCAGAACATCCAAGCTATCCTCAGTGCCCGAGGCCATGCTGTAACCTATCAAGCCACTTATCTGCAGAAGGGGAAGAAAGAGAGAGGAGGGACTAGGAGAAAGAGAGAAGCAGATAGTTGGTCGCTTCTCTTGTGTGCTCTGACTGGATATCAAACCAAGGACATCCATAACTGGGCTGACACTCTATCCACTGAGCCACTAGTAGGGCCAAATATAATTTTTTAACAATCACTACTGTACTTCCCAAACTTAGGGAATATAAGAATCTTATATATAGTCCTTTTGTACCTGCAATATTAAATATCTCCCTTTATAATATTTTAGGTAAATTCTGTTCATCATCAGTGTGTTTTAAAGCTCAACCAGTTTTTAATATGCTTATAATGTGTACTAAGGGTACTAACTAGAAATTAAAATAGATAACCATTAATTTGAGTTCTGAGGTCAAATTATCCAACCTGTGCACAATCAAATAATTTTCTGATTTATTGATTATTAAGATTAGGAGAAATGCAGAGTTATGTTTTTAGCTTTGTATGTTACTCTCTTCCCCCATTATAAGATATTTTTAAGATATAGTTCAATGTTTATGATGTTTGATCCCAATTATACTGTATTAATATTATTAGTGTATTTTCCTAATAAGCTTTTTTTTATTGGCAGTCAGCCAATTGGTATTTGTGTATGTATTTTTTTTTATCAAGTGAGAGGCAGGGAGGTGAGAGACAGACCAACATGTGCCCTGACCAGGATCCACCCGGCACCCTCCCATCTGGGGCTGATGTTCTGCTCATCTAGAGCTGCTGCTTTGTTGCTCAGCAACCGAGCTACTCCAGTTCCTGAAGTGAGGCTGTGGAGCCCTCCTCAGTGCCCCCATCCAACTTGCTCATTTGAGCCATGGCTGTGGGAGGGGAAGAAGGGCGGTAGGGGTGGAGAAGCAGATGGTTGCTTCTCCTGTGTGCCCTGATCAGGAATCAAACCTGGGATATCCACACACTGGGTGGACATTCTACCGCTGAGCCAACCAGCCAGGGCCTGTATATTTTAATACCTATAAATAAATAAGCCAAATTCTACCATATAGAACAAAATATAACCTTAAATATAAAACTCTACACCTAAATGTGATAAAACTGTTTTTACATTTAAAACATAAAAGAGAAGAATTTAAGCTAAAATATCAAATAAGTCTACATACAAAGAGTGGTCTAGCCCTTTATTTACAGTGTGTTCTTGATCATACTACTAGCTAGTCTAAACTTCAGTTTCCTCTTCTGTCAGTTGCATGATAATACTATGATGTGTGGTTACTGTGGGAACATTATTACCATCCTATCCTCAGCTGGTTTTAAGTGGTTAGTATTTTTCTGTTTTGTAAGTTTAATACCATTTTACTGTTCATTCTTAATAAAAACCACATGGTCTAGAATTCACCTTGGTTCGCTCAGAACCATCCTTATGATCTTGCTGGAATAATTTTTTGCTTTAGAAAGTCTGAATCAGTCCTCTTCAGATGTTCTCTATTTTTTATTGTAATGTTCTTTAATATTTTGGGTTTGTTACACATTAATGATTAATGGATCCTTTCTGAGTGAAACATTCAGCAACTTGACCAATGTTTTCTTAAGTCACTGGCAGCACAAGGGAATTCATATATTGTCACAGTGGTCCTTTTTCCTATAGTTGCTGCTGATAGTATCTTTACTTTTTTGTTGTTTTGCATTCCTAGTACTGAAAGAAGTTTAGTTCTACAAATTTTGTTTAGTTTAGGATTGGGTCACGAATTTTTGTTGCTGGAATTTCATGTTCATAATTAGTCATTTATACTAATGACTTTGATTAAAAAAACAACAACCTGTCCTTTTAAATAAATGGTAATAATGTTCCAACCTGGGTAAAGAATGTAATTTTTATTTTTTGTCATTTAAATACTGTTTCTTTTCTGTTTGTATTTTCAAGGAATATTTTACCTTTAAAAATCAAAATTTTTATTACTTCTTTTTAGCATACCTCCAGATAACCTCTCTATTCAAGAATTTCAAAGAAATGAAAGTATTGATGTTGAGGTAAGGAAGCTATTTAAAATATTTTCCTGTGACCATTTGTGGAAACCACATAGTTGAAATGTTGAGACTATAAAATTGCTAACAGAATAAAGTGAAGTAATAGGTTAATCCTGCACTAAATGTATTAAAACTCTTATAAAGATTAAAGGTTAATTTTAAAGCTGAAATTTTTTTTTTTTTTTTTTTGTATTTTCCTGAAGCTGGAAACGGGGAGAGACAGTCAGACAGACTCCCGCATGCGCCCGACCGGGATCCACCCGGCACGCCCACCAGGGGGCGACGCTCTGCCCACCAGGGGGCGACGCTCTGCCCACCAGGGGGCGATGCTCTGCCCCTCGGGGGCGTCGCTCTGTTGCGACCAGAGCCACTCTAGCGCCTGGGGCAGTGGCCAAGGAGCCATTCCCAGCACCCGGGCCATCTTTGCTCCAATGGAGCCTCGCTGCAGGAGGGGAAGAGAGAGACAGAGAGGAAGGAGAGGGGGAGGGGTGGAGAAGCAGATGGGCGCTTCTCCTGTGTGCCCCGGCCAGGAATCAAACCCAGGACTTCTGCACGCCAGGCCGACGCTCTACCACTGAGCCAACCGGCCAGGGCCAAAATTTTTTTTTTTTTAATAATTTTATTTTTTTAATGGGGCGACATCAATAAATCAGGATACATATATTCAAAGATAACATGTCCAGGTTATCTTGTTGTTCAATTATGTTGCATACCCGTCACCCAAAGTCAGATTGTCCTCTGTCACCTTCTATCTAGTTTTCTTTGTGCCCCTCCCCCTCCCCCTTTCCCTCCCTCTCCCCCTCCCCCCCATAACCACCACACTCTTATCAATGTCTCTTAGTTTCACTTTTATGTCCCACCTACATATGGAATAATGCAGTTCCTGGTTTTTTCTGATTTACTTATTTCACTTCATATAATGTTATCAAGATCCCACCATTTTGCTGTAAATGATCCGATGTCATCATTTCTTATGGCTGAGTAGTATGTATATGTGCCACATCTTTATCCAAAGCTGAAAATTTTTAATGACTTCTTTATATTTGTTAGCTTTGTGCTGTGTTTATGTTATTTAAGAGCTTACTCTGCAGTTTGACAAATTAGATGTCTGTAGTTCAAATTAATCAATGAGTTGCTTAAATATTTTTCCATTTTTAACCAGCTATAGATATGGCTGTAGAATTCTTTTTTTTTTTTTTTTTTCCCATTTTTCTGAAGCTGGAAACAGGGAGAGACAGACAGACTCCCGCATGCGCCCGACCGGGATCCACCCGGCACGCCCACCAGGGGCGACGCTCTGCCCACCAGGGGGCGATGCTCTGCCCATCCTGGGCATCGCCATATTGCGACCAGAGCCACTCTAGTGCCTGAGGCGGAGGCCACAGAGCCATCCCCAGCGCCCGGGCTATCTTTGCTCCAATGGAGCCTCGGCTGCGGGAGGGGAAGAGAGAGACTGAGAGGAAAGCGCGGCGGAGGGGTGGAGAAGCAAATGGGCGCTTCTCCTGTGTGCCCTGGCCGGGAATCGAACCCGGGTCCTCCGCACGCTAGGCCGACGCTCTACCGCTGAGCCAACCGGCCAGGGCGGCTGTAGAATTCTTAAAGCAAATGAGTTTTAAAGAGTATAGTTTGTTGAATATAAATGGAGTTTAAAGAGGTAGTTTTTGATTGTGGATATTTTTTGTTGGGGTAATCATTATTTTGTGGTTTTTTCCCCTTTAAGTGGGATAGGGGAACTTTTAAGTAAAATTAAATACTCTAAAGTGTACGTAGAAAACAAGCGTGGTTATATAAACACAAAATACTGTCTTTTATCCAGTCACTATATTAAAACTCTTGTAAATTTTTCAAAATTTTCTTTTCTTCAAAAAGCAAAAATAATACATTATATTAGAAACAAACTATTAAACAGAAATTAGTACAACTTTTGATTCTTATAGTTCTTTTTTTTCCTAAAAGGTGATATAAATCTTATTTTTAATCCTGTTTTGGAAATTTTATTCTAACATGGATAATTTCCATATGCTGACTCTGTCTCTAGAACACTGTTTGCATATAACATGTTAAAGATCAACATTTATTAAAATTGTTGCATTGTAAACAGTGTTATTGACTACTTTCTGATAGTTATTTACTAGTCATCCTCTATATTAACATTAAAATGTTTATATACTTCTATTATTAACTTTTTTTTAATTTAAATTTTATTTTAGAAATTGTTAGTGGAAGTCTTTTTCAAGAAAATTAAAAGAATTTGAATTTTGCCTCTTTTGTTGTAGGTAGTTCAGCTTATCAGTACTGAGATCCTACCTTATGCCAATTTTATTCCTAAGGAATTTGTTGGTCAGATAATGACCATGCTTAATAAGGGCTCAATACATTCTCAGTCATCTTCATTTACAGGTATGTTATTTCAATGATTTTTAAACAATGTTGGTAAATATTGAAGTGCTTTTGAAGAAGCTGAATGTAAAAATGTTTACTCCTATGATTGTGGTAGATGTAAATAGGAGAATGGTAAGGTAAATTTTAAGAATGTAATTTAGAGTATTAAGCCTTACAAGGGGGAAATGTAAATATTCTGTGAATTAAATTGCAGAACACTTAAGGAATCCACTTAAGTCTTGGAAGCTGACACAAGTGACCAGTTTTGTAAAGTCTTGGATTATTGGGAGGTGATAAGTGTGTATTCTGCCACTTAGTAGTTTGTTAACTTCTCTGAGTTTTGTAATCTCTAAAATGAAGATATTAATACCAATGTCTCTGGACTATAAATTGCAGTTAATCCATTAAAAAAAGATATGTTGACATTGAGTTAAAGAAACTAACATGTAGTGAATGCTTACTATGCGTAAGGTTTTATGCCAGAATATTAATCCCATTGCTCACAATATTTCTGTGAGAATAGGTTCCACCATATTACAGAAGACTGTCCCCAGTCTTAAGGCTGGAGGCCAAACTTCATCCTTAAAAAGAACTACATGCTTCTTTTGATATTATGCTAACTTGTTAGATGATATATGTTGCTTTTTGCTATTATTTCTCTTTTTTTAAATCTGTGCTTAAAGTGTTATATATAACTGTGGCATCATAATGTGATTTTTCTGTGAGCTGATTCTAAATTATAAATGTGTCATGAATATTCTTAATTCTCAGAATTTACCAGAGCCATGACTAATTTCTACTAAACTGTGCTGAACACTTGACAGAGCATGTATGTGCACAACTTGTCCACTAGATGTCTCTCATTTACTTACTTAACAAACCAGTTCTTTTTTTTTCTAGCCCAATTTTTAAAACCGATCTGGTCAAGTGCAGATTTAACAAACATGACAAACTCACAGAAAAAAAATCTTAAAGTTTGTTTATCTTAATCAATTTTTTTATTGAGCATATAAAAATTTTAGATGTTTTTATAAAATACACATTAAAAAACAGTATTTATAATTACTAGATGTAAATATCCTAGGATAAATATGGACTACCATGTATACTTTTTTTTTTTTTTGTATTTTTCTGAAGCTGGAAACGGGGAGAGACAGTAAGACAGACTCCCGCATGCGCCCGACCGGGATCCACCTGGCACGCCCACCAGGGGCAACGCTCTGCCCACCAGGGGGCGATGCTCTGCCCCTCCGAGGGGTCGCTCTGCTGCGACCAGAGCCACTCTAGCGCCTGGGGCGGAGGCCAAGGAGCCATCCCCAGCGCCCGGGCCATCTTTGCTCCAATGGAGCCTTGGCTGCAGGAGGGGAAGAGAGAGACAGAGAGGAAGGAAGGGGGGGGTGGAGAAGCAGATGGGTGCTTCTCCTATGTGCCCTGGCCGGGAATCGAACCCGGGTCCCCCGCACACCAGGCCGACGCTCTACTGCTGAGCCAACCGGCCAGGGCCCATGTATACTTTTTTAGTAGTTTTCTGATGATGTCTCTTGCCATTTTTTGTACCCTGATATTATTAAATGTACCGTGATAAGGAACGTACATGGACATTCATCCAATGACTGCCGTAGGAAACAAACTTCTCAGCCTTGAGTGTTCTTTAAACATTCACATACAGAGCCAGCCTTGTTAAACAAGACCAATTGAGAAACACAGTGATTCCAGTGATGATTTTTGGTCCCATGCTCTAAAGTATGACCTGGCATGACAGCCAAAGCTTACAGACATTTAAGGAAATCCTCCAACATGAAAGAGAAAGATCAAAACAAGTGAAGAGTGGAAAAGAAACTGGGAGGAAAGTGACAATGCAGTCATAGAAAACATTTTTAAAGAAAAATACAATTAAAATAATTGGAATGCTTAAAGAGATAAAAATAATTTTACATTTATGAAACAAGAAAAATGTTATTTAAAGGGAACAATTCGAACATTAAAAGAGGTCATAGAAACTAAGAATTAAAAGAAGTCATAGAAACTAAAAATAGCTGAAATAACAAGTTCAATGAAGGATTGGAAGAAAACATCAATGAAATTACCCAGAGAAGTTTAGCAAAGATAAAAAGTGGACAACATGAGAAGAAAGAAATAAAATGAATAAAGAGGTCTAACATGTGACAGTAGGTCTTTTATGAAGAGAATAGAGAAAAGCTAGATGAAATTCTCCAAAGAAACAACATGAAAAAATAAATCTTCAGATTAAAAGTGGTCATTCAGGACTCAGAACAATGAAAAGGAAAAGGACCTGCAATAAGACATGTCATCATGAAATATCAGAACATCAAGGAAAAAGGAAAGATCCTAAAAGATTTCAGAAAGAAAAGAAAAAGTTCCACACAGTTGTATCAAAATGACATTGGAGGCCCTGGCTGGTTGGCTCAGTGGTAGAGCGTCGGCCTGGCGTGCAGTAGTCCTGGGTTTGATTCCCGGCCAGGGCACACAGGAGAAGCGCCCATCTGCTTCTCCACCCTCCCCCTCTTCTTCCTCTCTCTCTCTCTCTTCTTCTCCCGCAGCCATGGCTCCATTGGAGCAAAGTTGGCCCGAGCGCTGGGGATGGTGCTATAGCCTCTACCTCAGGCGCTAGAATGGCTCTGGTTGCAGCAGAGCAACGCCCCAGATGGACAGAGCATCGCCCCCTGGTGGGCATGTCGGGTGGATCCTGGTCGGGTGCATGCGGGAGTCTATCTGACTGCCTCCCCGTTTCCAACTTCAGAAAAATACAAAAAAAAAAAATGACATTGGAATTCTCAGTAGCAACATTGTATGCTAAAATACATTGAGGCGGTGGTTTTAGAGTTATAAATAGAAAGGATTTTTAACATGGCTTTTCATACCTGGACCTACTGTTGGCCAGTATGAGTGTAGAACACTAATTCTCAAGTGTCAGCATGCATTATAATCAACTAATCAACTGGAAGGCAAGCCATTGCTGAGTTATACCTCCAGAGTTTCTGATTTAATAGGTCTGGGGGTGACATGAGAACCTGCATTTCTAACAAGTTCTCTTGTGATGCAGATTCTCGTAGGAACCACACTTTGTTTACCACGGTAAATTATTGGCATTTTCAGAAATGCAAGGTCTCAAAAATTTTACTTCCTATTCATTTTTTCTCAACTACTGCAGAATATGCTCCATGAAAACAAAGGAGTAAACCAAGAAAAGGGAAGGCATGAGGTCTAGGAAGTAGAATATAACACAAGAGAGAATAAAAACAATTCAGAAGGTGATCGCAAAGACTAGTTCCAGGATATGGCTGTTGCACAGCATGTCTAGAGAGCAACTAGTCCAGACTGGAGCAGAATTCAGGCAGAAAATGAGAGAAAGAAACAGGTCATTGCAAGTTTTACCATGTAGAATACTATTGAGAGGTATTCTGTAGTGCTGTTGAAGGGTATAAAAAGACCAAGACAGGAAAAATGTTGAATAGAAGAGATGAGATTGGAGAGTCTTGCCTTGTTTTTGATCTTGCAAGAGGGTATATCAGTTTTCTAAGAGTTATCATTAAGGTGTATTGATTTAACCTTTTATTAACCATCAGAAATTATTTTACAGAAGCAGAGATTGATATTCGTTTGAGAGAAGAATTTTCCAAAATGTGTTTTGAAACACTGCTCCAGTTTTCGTTCAGCAATAAAGTTACAACACCTCAAGAAGGCTACATCTCACGAATGGCACTCTCAGTGCTTTTGAAGAGGTCTCAAGATGTACTACATCGCTATATAGAGGATGAAAGATTAGGTGGTAAATGCCCTCTTCCAAGGTATGTATTTTATTAAAGAAGAATATACACTATATAGTTATCAAAAATAAAAGAATTTGGAAAACCAAGTGTTTCCACTGAAACACTGAACTTTACCTGAGACTATTTATAATGATATTTATTCCATACAGTCTAAATATTCATATGTTTTACTGCCGATATATTAATGTTTTATTATGGGGTGCTTTTTCAGACTCCTCATGGAGGTTAAGTATATAATATATCTGTACCAAATTACCTTTTTGAAGTTGAAAAACAATATTGAATTCTAAAATATATTTTCTCTCACGGATTTCTGGATAAGGGTTTAAGGATCTGTATGAACACGTGATTGTGGATCTCTCTGGAGAGAAAATAATAAATTATACTGTAGGAACTCCCTATCTGTTTTATAGTCATTTCTAGATTTTTCTGTAAATCAGCTAGCCACATCTTAGGTCTTTTTTTTATATAATTTTAAAATGTTAGCTTATTTAAGTCCTTATACCTAAACTGATTTGCTTCTCATGTAGCCAGACAATAAAGGTAGAGGGGTCTGTAGGCCTTTCTGCTACGCCAAGGCTAATCAAAGTTGGGGTAGAGGTCAGAAGCAGCGGTGGGATTCAGCCAGTTCACACCGGTTCGGCAGAACCAATACCTAATGTTTTGTTGAGTTGGGCGAACTGGTTATTAAAATGGTGCTTGTAATCAGGGTTCTCGCTAAGATGAGCACCTGGGCAGCTGCCCAATGTGGAAATCAGAAATTTACATTCCTTACTCTTTTTAACGTGCATCTGCGCAACAGTGTATTCTAAGCACCCATAGTAATGTTCATTCCGTCCACAGGTGAAAAAAATTTAACAGAACTATGCTTGTAATATTTATTTGTTCATTTCATAAAACTCATTATACCTTTGATGAAATACTACATTTTAATTCCCTGCGTTTGTTACTTCAGTAAACGAATAACTGTAAAGAGAAAAAGTGCCAAACCAGGGAGTGACAAACTGTCATTGGAAATATCTTAAATAACAGTTTCATCGTTTTTTTGTAAATTATTATTTAATATTTTTTATTAATATTTTAAAATTCTTATAGTCTAGTTTTGTGTACCTCTTTTATTGTTTTTATTTAAGTATTAAATTCATGAAATAATAAAGTACCTTTCACTATATGGTTTCTTTATACTTAAAATGGTCATTAGGCTAGAGAACCAGTTGTTAAGTTATTTGATATCCCACCACTGGTCAGAAGTCATAAAAAAAAAATGCCTTCATAAATTAGGGTTATATTGCCAACCTCGTTTTTCATGTGGAAGTTACATGAAACAAACAAAATAATATTGGAAGACAAAGTCATTAAAGCCAGGAAAGAGGACAATCACTGTGGACCGCATTTCCTAAAGTAGTATTAGAGAGGGAAATCCCTAGCCCTTTCATCTACTTATAATAAATTTCTGGAGTTAGAATTGACCTGTCAAAAGGTAGAGACATTTTAGAAGCTTTTGATATGTATTACAAATTGCCTGTCAGAGATTTCTACCAATTTGTGTTCTCTGAGGAGTATGTAAATGTTCTTTTCTTCAATTTTTAGCATTTAAAATTATTTGCCAGTTTATCGCTTATTTTCTTTTTCAAATTTAATGAATGAAAAATAGTCACATAGTAGTTTGCTATGCTTTTGTTTTGAATTGCCAATCTTTATTAACTATTTTATTTTTTTTAGGATTCACTGTATTTTGAATATCTAGGATATAAAAATTATATCTCCCCATATACAGATTTATATATAAGTATTAATAATTTAGTTATAGTCATGATTGAATATTGATTTATCAAAATTAATCTGAATTATACTTCGGTAAACAGTAATAAAGTTGCTTTGCTTGGAGTATTTTTATTTATTAGATTATAACATATTTGATTTCAAAAAAAAAACCTTCGTTTACTTTTTTATGTTTTGTATTCTATTGCCCTTTTTTTTTTTTTTTCTGAAGCGAGAAGCGGGGAGGCAAAGAGAGACTCCCTCCCGTATGCCTGACTGGGATCCACCCGGCATGTCCACCAGAGGGCGATGCTCTGCCCATCTGGGGCGTTGTTCCACTGCAACCAGATCCATTCTAGTGCCTAAGGCAGAGGACATGGAGCATCCTCAGCGCCTGGGCCAACTTTGCTCCAATGGAGCCTTGGCTGCAGGAGGGAAAGAGAGAGACAGAGAGGAAGTAGAGGGAAAAGGGTGGAGAAGCAGATGGGCACTTCTCCTGTGTGCCCTGTCCAAGAATCGAACCTGGGACTTCCACATGCCGGGCCAATGCTCTGCCGCAGAGCTAGTTGGCCAGGGCCTGTATTCTATTGCTTTTAAATTGAGACTTTTATTTAGAGTAGTGCCATGAAGTGTTATATCAGACTATGTCTGGTACAGTTCCCATTATATTATTTTCCAAAAAGCTACATTGTAACAGGATTAAATACAGTGTGTCCGTAAAGTCATGGTGCACTTTTGACTGGTCACAGGAAAGCAACAAAAGATGATAGAAATGTGAAATCTGCACCAAATAAAAGGAAAACCCTCCCAGTTTCTGTAGGATGATGTGGCAGCATGTGCGCATGCGCAGATCATGACATAACACCGTGTATACAGTGGAGCAGTCCACAGCCATGCCAGTCGAGATGTGGACGGTACAGAGGAAATTTCAGTGTGTTCTGTGGCTCATAAATTCGAATCCATGACCAAAGTGCAACGTGAATATCGGCGCCTTTATAATGAAGCGCCACCACATAGGAATAACATTACTCGGTGGGATAAGCAGTTGAAGGAAACCGGCAGTTTGGTGGAGAAACCCGTTCTGGTAGGCCATTAGTCAGGGACGAGTCTGTAGAGGCTATACGGGATAGCTTTACCTAAGGAGCCCTAAAAAATCTGTGCATGAGCCCACATCAAACTGCACTGAATAGGTGTGAAACTGGGAGAGTTTTCCTTTTATTTGGTGCAGATTTCACATTTCTTTTTTTTTTCTTCTTTTTTTTTTTATTAATGTTAATGGGATGACAATAATTCAGGGTACATATATTCAAAGAAAACATGTCTAGG
This sequence comes from Saccopteryx leptura, assembly GCF_036850995.1. Taxonomy (NCBI): domain Eukaryota; kingdom Metazoa; phylum Chordata; class Mammalia; order Chiroptera; family Emballonuridae; genus Saccopteryx; species Saccopteryx leptura. The sequence goes on along the minus strand of NC_089504.1, from coordinate 172,387,729 downwards.
TTATCTTGTCATTAAATTATGTTGCATACCCCTCGCCCAGAGTCAGATTGTCCTCCGTCACCTTCTATCTAGTTTTCTCTGTGCCCCTCCCCCTCCCCCTAACTCTCTCCCTCCCTCCTGCGTCCTCCCTCCCCCCACCCCTGGTAACCACCACACTCTTGTCCATGTCTCTTAGTCTCGTTTTTATGTTCCACCAATGTATGGAATCATGTAGTTCTTGTTTTTTTCTGATTTACTTATTTCACTCCGTATAATGTTATCAAGATCCCACCATTTTGCTGTAAATGATCTGATGTCATCATTTCTTATGGCTGAGTAGTATTCCATAGTGTATATGTGCCACATCTTCTTTATCCAGTCTTCTATTGAAGGGCTTTTTGGTTGTTTCCATGTCTTGGCCACTGTGAACAGTGCTGCAATGAACATGGGGCTACATGTGTCTTTACGTATCAATGAATCTGAGGTTTTGGGGTATATACCCAGTAGAGGGATTGCTGGGTCATAAGGTAGTTCTATTTGCAGTTTTTTGAGGAACCACCATACTTTCCTCCATAATGGTTGTACTACTTTACAGTCCCACCAAGAGTGGATGAGAGTTCCCTTTTCTCCGCAGCCTCTCCAACATTTGCTATTACCCGTCTTGTGATAATAGCTAATCTAACAGGGGTGAGGTGGTATTTCATTGTAGTTTTGATTTGCATTTCTCTAATAATTTCTATCGTCTTTTGTTGCTTTCTTGTGACTGGTCAAAAGTACACCATAACTTTACGGACACACTGTACTTAAGTGCTTACAAAAGGTGGCTTGAAATATCATAGTACTGTTTCATAGTATTAGGAAACTTATCTGTAGAGTGATAACACAGATTCATACCAGGAATAGGGTTGGGACACTGTTTGTACTGTAGCAGAAGAGCTTTATATCTGTGAGAAGAAAGAAGGAATTAAAGCTACTCTTGTTGGTTCCTTACTGCAAGTTCATTCTTCATTACTAATGTTTCCAAATACTGTAGGACTGATTTTGAGCATGTTATTTGTTGTATTAAAAAGCACTACTATTAATTTAAATGTACTTTTAACAGCATAATAAAATCTGTGCTCGGAGGTAATAGTAGTCTTTATTTCCATTTGATCTTTGGCAAATTCATTTCAGTACTAAGTAGTTAAAAATAAAAATAAAAAACCTTTTGCAGATAAGTTTTAACAGCATATATATATATATATATATATATATTTTTTTTTTTTTTTTTGTATTTTTCTGAAGCTGGAAACGGGGAGAGACAGTCAGACAGACTCCCGCATGCGCCCGACCGGATCCACCCAGCACGCCCACCAGGGGCGACGCTCTGCCCACCAGGGGTGACGCTCTGCCCACCAGGGGGCAATGCTCTGCCCCTCCAGAGCATCGCTCTGTTGCGACCAGAGCCACTCTAGCGCCTGGGGCAGAGGCCAAGGAGCCACCCCAGTGCCCGGGCCATCTTTGCTCCAACGGAGCCTTGGCTGCGGAAGGGGAAGAGAGAGACAGAGAGGAAGGGGGGGGTGGAGAAGCAAATGGGCGCTTCTCCTATGTGCCCTGGCCGGGAATCGAACCCGGGTCCCCCGCACGCCAGGCCGACACTCTACCGCTGAGCCAACCGGCCAGGGCCTTAACAGCATATATTATAAAATGTTTTAATTTTTAGTTACAAGATATATCTTACAAATGAATTTAGATTTGCATGAGTTGATTGCCCCTCTCCTTTTTACATTGATAACTAATGGTAAGAATAACTATATCTTTTATTAGCACATTGAAGTACATGTTAATAAAATCATTTTTCTTTCATAAGAATTTTAAACTAACATTAAGTTTGCATTATCCTCTATTTTTTTCCAGAGTCCATCTATTTGTATAAATACAGTAAAAGAAACACATAGCATATTTAAAATCTTGATGGAAATAATTTCCCATTTCTCTTTTAGGCAACAAGTAACAGAAATTATATTTGTTTTAAAAGCAGTCAGTACTCTTATTGATTCACTTAAGAAAACTCAGCCTGAGAATGGTAAGTACTTAGAAACTCAGTTATTCTAAACTCACAATATTTATGTTCTGTTTGTGATGTCCTTTTGTATTATTAAGTTAACTGAATTTTAGGAACATAACAGCTATTAGACTCTAGTCTTTATGACAGCTAAGCATCAAGTCCATTAAGATGTCATTTAAGTCTGATGAGGCAGTGGTGCAGTGGATAGAGCATCAGCCTGGAATGCAGAGGACTCAGATTCGAAATCCAAGGTCGCTGGTTTGAACACAGGCTCATCTGGCTTGAGCCTGGTCTCACCAGCTTGAGTACAGGATTGCTGGCTTGAGCAAGGGGTCACTGGCTCAGCTGGAGACAACCCTCCCCCCTCCATTAAGGCACATATGAGAAAGCAATCAATGAACAACTAAGGTGCCACAATGAAGAATTGATGCTCCTTATCTCTCTCCTTTCCGGTCTGCCTGTCCCTATCTGTTCCTCTCTCTCTCTAAAAAAAAAAAAAAAAAGTCAGTTAAGTAAAATTATTATGTAATGTTTTATCTTCTGTATGTTAAAAACAGTTTTGCTGACTTTTTTATTAAATAGGTCTGAATTCAGAGTGTTGCATGGACAATTCATATTTCATATATTTTTAATGTAGAACATCATTGATATTTTTATTTTTTATTTATTTATTTTTTTTCCTGAAGCTGGAAACGGGGAGAGACAGACTCCCGCATGCGCCCGACTGGGATCCACCCGGCACGCCCACCAGGGGCGACGCTCTGCCCACCAGGGGGCGATGCTCTGCCCCTCCAGGGCGTTGCTCTGCCGCGACCAGAGCCACTCTAGTGCCTGGGACAGAGGCCAAGGAGCCATCCCCAGCGCCTGGGCCATCTTTGCTCAGTGGAGCCTTGGCTGCAGGAGGGGAAGAGAGAGACAGAGAGGAAGGGGGGGGGTGGAGAAGCAAATAGGCGCTTCTCCTATGTGCCCTGGCCGGGAATTGAACCTGGGTCCCCCGCACGCCAGGCAGAAACTCTACCGCTGAGCCAAGCAGCCAGGGCCATCATTGATATTTTTAGATGTGGGGCAGCTTCCATTCTGCATTTGTATTGGTTTACTGTATAGCTTACAAACTGTATAAATAACTATGACTCATTTTTATAGCCCTTTCTCATTTATTTCCCTTTTCTGTTATTCATTCCTGTCCAATCTGTTCTTCACATTATTGCTAGAAATGATTTTTCCAAAAATATGTTTGACCATTTATTTTCCTCTCTTTAGAAAGCAAAACAAAAATACCTGTTTTACTTACCATTACCTACTGTGTGAAGAGTACTGTCTGACTCCATTATATTTATGCTTTATTTCCCCCTATGCCTCATGTACCATACTTTCCCACCAAATTAAAACTCTCTCTATCCAGGTATTCCCAACCCTTTGCTTATTTCATACTCCTGCCTACATCCACCTAATTCAAATACCACCCCACTTTTTAGCCTGTTTTTAATCATTAAAGGTAAATGATTTCTCTTTTTGTTGAATTTATATCTTTTTTTTATGTGATCCTTTGTCTTAAAGCACCCTATTTGTATTGCAGTTGTACATGTACATGACTCACTCTTAAATTGTAAAGTTCTTAGAGGCTTTTTGGATCATGTTTTGTTCTGTTTTCAATCCTCCCTCAACAATATTGCTACTTAAAGTCTGGTTTGTTGGACCAGCCATTGATCTTTATAGTTTGCTACAGGTCCAGGACAAGGTACAGAGCTGGCATCAGAATATAAATCAGTTGGCCTGACCAGGTGGTGGCACAGTGGATAGAGTGTCAGATTGGGATGCAGAAGACTCAGGTTTGAGATCCCGAGGTCGCCAGCTTGAGCGTGGGCTCATCTGGTTTGAGCAGAGCTCACCAGCTTGGACCCAAGGTCGCTGGCTTGAGCAAGGGGTTACTCGATCTGCTGTAGCCCCACGGTCAAGGCACATATGAGAAAGCAATTAATGAACAACTAAGGTGCCGCAACAAAAAACTGATGATTGATGCTTCTCATCTCTCTCCGTTCCTGTCTGTCTGTCCCTATTTATCCCTCTCTCTGACTCTCTCTGTCTCTGTTTAAAAAAAAACAAGTAAAATGAAGATAACTTAGAAAAAGCTAGACCATCTCAGCAGAAATATGGTTTTTTTTGTTGTTGTTGTTTTCTTTTTTTATCCTTTTTATTCTTTTTCTTTTTTTTTTTTCTGTATTTTTCTGAAGCCGGAAACGGGGAGAGACAGACAGACCCCCGCATGCGCCCGACCGGGATCCACCCGGCACGCCCACCAAGGGGCGACGCTCTGCCCACCAGGGGGCGATGCTCTGCCCCTCCGGGGCGTCGCTCTGTTGTGACCAGAGCCACTCCAGTGCCTAGGGCAGAGGCCGAGGAGCCATCCCCAGCACCCGGGCCCAGGTCATCCTTGCTCCAATGGAACCTCGGCTGCGGGAGGGGAAGAGAGAGACAGAGAGGAAGGAGGGGGGAGGGGTGGAGAAGCAGATGGGCGCTTCTCCTGTGTACCCTGGCTGGGAATCGAACCCGGGACTTCTGCACGCCAGGCCGACGCTCTACCACTGAGCCAACCAGCCAGGGCCCAGAAATATGTTTGACTGTTCATTGCCAGTTAAAATTAATTGAGTATACCGTGATTGAGTGGGATTTATACTAGGTTGCAAGTTTGGTCAAATATCAGCAAATCAATTAACGTGATATACCACATAAACAAAATGAAGGATAAAAACTACATGATCATATCAGTAGATGTAGAAAAAGCATTTGATAAAATCCAGCACCCATTTATGATAATTCTCAGCAAAGTGGGAATAGAGGGAATATACCTCAACATAATAAAGTCCATACATGACAAACTCACAGTCAACTTTATACTCAGTGGGCAAACCTACAAGCATTTTCCTTAAGATAGGAAACAAGAGTGCCTGACTTGTGGTGGTGCAGTGGGTAGAGTGCCAACCTGGAGTGCTGAGGTCACTGGTTTGAAGCCCAGGGCTTGCCTTGTCAGGGCACATATGACAAGCAACCAATGAACAGCTAGAGTAAAGCAACTACTTCTCGTTCCCCGCCCCCTCCCCTCTCTAAAATCAATAAATAGAGTCTTTAAAAAAAAAAAAGATTGGGAACAAGACAGGATGTCCTCTTTCACCACTCTTACTAAACATAGTACAGGAAGTCCTAGTTATGGCAACCAGACAAAAAGAAGAACTAGCCTGACCAGGCAGTGGTGCAGTGGATAGAGTGTTGGACTGGGATTTGGAGGACCCAAGTTTGAGACCCTGAGGTCGCCAGCTTGAGCATGGGCTCATCTGGTTTGAGCAAGGCTCACCAGCTTGAGCCCAAGGTCGCTGGCTTGAACAAGGGGTCACTCAGTCTGCTGTAGCCCCCCGGTCAAGGCACATATGAGAAATCAGTCAGTGAACAACTAAGGAGCTGCAACAAAGAATTGATGTTTCTCATCTCTCTCCCTTACTGTCTGTCTGTCCCTATCTCTTCCTCTCTCTGACTCTTTCTGTCTATGCCACAAAAAAAAAAACAAAAAAACAAAAAAACTAAAAGGCACCCAATTGGAGAGAAAGAAGTAAAACTCTCGTTTTTAGATGACATGGTACTTTATGTAGAAAACCCTAAAGATTTCACCTAAAAATTACTAGAACTGATAAATGAGTTCAGTAAAATAGTGGATACAAAATAAATATCAAAAAATCAGTTGCATTTTAAACACCAATAATGAACTATCAAAAGGGTAACTAGAAAACAATCTCATTCACAATTGCTTTAAGTATAAAATGCCTAGGAGTAAATTTAACCGAGGATGTAAAAGGCCTGTGGTCATAAAATTATAAGACACTGAAGAAATAAACTGAGCAAGATGTAAGTAAGTGGAAGCATATACCATGTTCATGGATAGCAAGAATTAACATCCTTAAAATGTCCATACTACCCAAAACAATCTATAGATCAAGTGTAATTCCTATCAAGATGCCAATGGCTTATTTCACAACACTAGAACAAATATCTCAAAAATTTAGATGGAACTACAAAGGACCCCAAATAGCAACAACAATCCTGAGAAAGAAAAACAAAATTGAAGGAATCATGCTACCTGATATCAAACTATACTACAAGGCCATAGTAATTAAAACAACATGGTGCTGCCTGACCAGTCGTGGCACAGTGGATATAACATTGACCTGGGATGCTGAGATCCCAAGTTTGAAACTCCGAGGTTGCTGACTTGAGCGTGGGCTCAACTGCCTTGATGCAGGTTTACTTGGCTTGAGTTTGCAGTTACCAGCTTGAGTGTGGGATCATCTACATGATCCCATTATTGCTGGCATGAGTTCAGAGGTCACTGGCTTGAGCAAGGAGTCACTGGCTTGGTTTAAGCCCCCTTGTAAAGGCATGTATGAGACGCAATCAATGAACAACTAAAGTGACGCAACTATGAGTTAATGCTTCTCATCTCTTTCCCTTCATGCCTTTCTGTCTCTCTCACTAAAAATATAAAAATAAAAAAATAAAACGAAACCCCCCCCCAGCATGGTACTGGACTAAAAACAGGCATATAGATCAATGGAACAGAATAGAGAGGTCAGAAATAAATCCACACGTATATAGTCAATTATTTGACAAAGGAGGAAAGAACATACAATACGGTAAAGATAATTTATTCAATAAATGTGTTGGGAATATTGGACAGATACTGGCAAAAAAAAAGTGAAAGTAGACCACCTTCTTACACCATAGAAAAGAATATACATATTTGAAATGGATTAAGGACTTAAATGTTAAACTTGAAACCATAAAAATTCTAGAAGAAAACATAGGTAGTAAAATCTCTGACATTTCTGTAGCAATATTTTTTTCTGAGGTATCTCCTCAGGCAAGGGAAAGGAGGAAAAAAATAAACAAATGGCCCCTGGCCGGTTGGCTCAGTGGTAGAGCATCGGCCTGGCGTGTAGAAGTCCCGGGTTTGATTCCCGGCCAGGGCACACAGGAGAGGCGCCCATCTGCTTCTCCACCCCTCCCCCTCTCCTTCCTCTCTGTCTCTCTCTTCCCCTCCCGCAGCGAGGCTCCATTGGAGCAAAGATGGCCCGGGTGCTGGGGATGGCTCCTTGGCCTCTGCCCCAGGCACTAGAGTGGCTCTGATCGCAACAGAGCAACGCCCCGGAGGGGCAGAGCATTGCCCCCTGGTGGGCAGAGCGTCGCCCCCTGGTGGGCGTGCCGGGTGGATCCCGGTCGGGCGCATGTGGGAGTCTGTCTGACTGTCTCTCCCCATTTCCAGCTTCAGAAAAATACAAAAAATAAAAATAAAAAAATAAACAAATGGGACTACATCAAACTAAAAAGCTTTTGCAAAGCAAAGGAAACACTCAATATAAAGACAATCCACTTAATGGGAGAACATATTTGTCAATGATATTTCTGATAAGTTCAATTAAAATTTTATTAAAATATTGGGCACTTTGGACTTACTAATAAAAATGAAAAAGCTATATGGATTGATATGAAAGATTCTAAATGATATTAAAAGAACTTATAAAACTCAACCCCCCAAAAAATCCAATTAAGAAATAGGCAAAGGACCTAAATAGAAACTTCTCCAAGGAGAACACAGATGGCCAATAGACATGAGAAGATGGTCAACATCACTAATCATCCAAAAAATGCAAATTAAAACCACAATGAAATATCCCTCATACCTGTCAGAATGGCTTTGATCAACTAAACAACAACCAACAAGTTTTGGCAAGGATGTAGAGAAAAGGGAACCCTCATATACTGTTGGTGGGGGTGCAGACTGGTGCAGCCACTGTGGAAAGCCATATGGAGTTCCCTCAAAGAATTAAAACTAGAACTGCCTTATGACCCAGCTATTCCACTTCTGGGAATTTACTCGAAGAGATCCAAAACACTAATTTGAAAGAATATATACACCTCTGTGTTCATTGCAGAGTTATTTACAATATCCAAGATTTGGAAGCAGCCCAAGTGTCCATCAGTAGCTGAGTGGATTGAAGAGCTATAGTACGTTTACACCAGTGGTTCTCAAACTTGTTGAAGTCAGGGCACATTTAAAATCCTACAAATAGCCTGACCAGGCAGTGGCGCAGTGGATAGAGCAGTGTTTCCCAACCTTTTTTGTGCCATGCCCCACCTTAACCTTTCTAAAATTTTTATGTCCCCCCCTATGTAACATACATAATTTCTAACATTAAAAAATTGATTTGTTCACTTAATAAACATAAATGATAGGTTCTAGGAAGAAATCACTATGAAATTGTTAACAAAACACAGTAAGTAAAATTTCAAAACATATAATGAAAAACAGAAATTTAAATTCCAAATAATTTTAATACAGATTTTTCTATATTACTTTATTATTTTAATTTAGTGTGATCCTTGCGCTTGATGCTTGCTGCACAGAGATTTTATATTAGGTTCCAATTTGGTTAGCTTTAGTCTCAAGTCTCCATGTTGTGTTATATCCATCCGATTTCTCTTTTTTTACCAGTAAATCATTTACAGCACTAAATCCACATTCAGCTAAAAATGAAGATGGAAACGGTAACAATAGTTTTCTTGCACATTTGGTTGAATTTGGGTATTTGATTTCTGTTTCCTCACAAAGCCATGCCATCGCGCCTTTGATATTAAATAAAGCTTTAACTGACTCATCATTTTGCAATTCTGTGAGTTCTTGATACTGCATATTTGATATATCAGACAAATCCACTAACATTGGCTGCATCATCCATGTTGGGAAATCAATGTGTTTTAAAATCAGAAAATCTTTCTTTTAAATCAGCCGATAGAATATTCAAATGATTGACAATAACAAGTAAAGCGGTATCAGTTACTTCACATTTTTGGAGCCAATGAAACTGTTTAAAGTTTTTGTTGTTAATATGTTTCTGACATAACTCAATATTGGTAATGAAACCAAATATCTTTGCTTTTGCATCGACAAGAGTTTTATTTGTTCCTTGAAGTTGCTTATTTAATATATTTAGTTTTTCAAAGATATCGGCTAAATAACTCACAAATACTTTACCATCTATTGTTAACAGATACTTCATTTCAGGTTTGTCGCTTAAAAAATCGCTAAGAGTATCAAACAGTTCCATAAATCTTTTCAAACAGTTTCCTTTAGATAGCCATCTAACTTCAGTAGGAAGTAAAAGTCTCACATGGTCTTCATTTTGTTCTTCACAAAATAGCTTGAAAAGACGCTCACATTTGGCACTAGCTTTAATAGCATTAACACACTTTATTACTGTATGTAATACTTCATTCAGAACAAGCGAGATGTTTTTAGCTACCAAGTTTTCCCTATGAATAACACAATGCACAAGAATCATTTCTGGATTCGCATCTTTCATCAATTTTAAGCAGCCATTTTTCTTGCCCATCATATTGGGAGCACCATCTGCAGCACAAGATGTTATATTTTTCATTGGTATATCATTGACATCTAAGTAGTTTTTTAGCTTATTATATATATCTTTGGAGGTAGTGGTGCTTTCTAATCTTTTACAGAACATTTCTTCAGCAAAATGTCCTTTATCAATATATCTTACGTAAGTTGCCTCACTGTCTCTCAAAGTTGATTCATCCATTTGCAAGGAGAATTTTCTTGTTTTCAGCTTTTCAATAAGTTGTTTTTCAATATCCTCACTCATTTTGTCTATTCTTCTGCTAACAGAATTGTTACTGAGTGGCATAGCTTTTATATCTTTGTCATCTTTTTTAAGAACCGTTTTAAGAAATGCTGATATTGACGGTTTTATTAAATTCTCTCCTATAGTGTGATTTTCTCCAGTTTTAGCGATGAATAAAGAAATTTGATAACTAGCCTCAAGAACACGATTATTAGTTGAAGTATGAGCAGTAAATAGAGACTTTAATGTTTTTTTTTTCAAAATTTTTCTTTAAAGTTTTAAAGTAACTCAAATCTGAATTAATATGAGCACTATGTTTCGCCTTCAAATGCGCCTCAAGACGACCTCGTTTCATTGATTCGTTGGTCAAGCATTGCTGGCATAAAAGACAAAAAGGAATCCGCTCATCATGAACAGTGGGTATGAACCCAAATTTTAAATATTCCTCCGAATATTGACAAGTTTTTTTCTTGCTTGCTCATTTTACTATGGGCTATAATAAAAATAAGATCAATTAAAAACTAATATTAAAATATGTGTTAAAATATATTCAATGTGACATAGAGTAAACGTATACTAAAAATTCATATTTATTTAAATGTATATAACACATTTACTACACTACCACCGCAAATGAAAAGGTATCTATATTTTTTCCACTTGACAAAATTTTCTGGAAAGTTATGCTTCTAAAATTAAAATGCACTATTATAGCCCCAATAATATTTATAAAATATTATTGCTTTCTAGCCCCGATGCAAGAAGTACTTAATAGTTTAATATTGATAAAAATAAAATCAAATACTTAACAATTATATCTATACAATATATATATGTATATTTATTAAATCAACGAGCTTTTACAACAGTTTTGACTGACACTTATTTCAAATTAACACCCAACTGAATGATGTGAAACACTACAGAAGTTGCGAAGGGCCAATTAGGTGAAAATAACTGCGTTGTTTAGCGACTTTTTAAAACATCCGGGGTTCCCCGCAGCAGACGGCATGCTCTACAGTGAACCCAGGATGAAGTTTACTTGATGACGCCAATCACCCAGTTGATATTTTGGTCTCGTCAAACGAAATTATACTTAATAATTATTTACCACAATTATTTAAGAATTGCATTTTTTGTTAAATTTGGCACCAATATCTAGCAATGCATTTAAATGGCCCGGGGTGAAAGAGTTAAAGTCGTGTCAAGTCCATTTTCAAATTGCCCCCCTTAACTATCGAATTGCCCCCCTGTGGGGCGTGGGCCCCACGTTGGGAAACACCGGGATAGAGCGTCCGATTGGTATGCAGAAGGACCCAGGTTCGAGACCCCGAGGTTGCCAACTTGAGTGTGGGCTCATCTGGTTTGAGCAAAGCTCACCAGCTTGGGCCCAAGGTCACTGGCTTGAGCAAGGGGTTACTTGGTCTGCTGAAGGCCCATGGTCAAGGCACATAATGAGAAAGCAATCAATGAACAACCAAGGTATTGCAACGAAAAACTGATGATTGATGCTTCTCATCTCTCTCCGTTCCTGTCTGTCTGTCCCTATCTATCCCTCTCTCTGTCTCTGAAAAAAAAAACAAACCACAAAAATCCTACAAATAATTGTAGGCACACTATATACAAATTTCTGAGAAATATGTTATAATAATTAAGTCAAATATTAAAGGAAAAAACATAAAGGCCAAGCATGCTTTTATGGTCATTAAATGAAATAAATATGATAAAATTAAATTTATTCTGATATTAAAAAAACATTTTTATATTACATTTTTTGTTATGCTTTTTAGCATTCATAGAGAGGTTAAAAAATAAAAAAATGACAAAAAGTTTATCTTTTTATATATATAGATACATTCTTAGTAAGATTTAGTAAATTCGGCAGGTCCTGGCGCAAATGTGTTAAGTTTTTTCATTCTTGTGTTTATGAGAAATATGAGCCTGATGTGTCCTAGTGAGTTCTTCAATGTTTGGGCATGTATTTGAAAGGCAAACTCATTTTCTCATCTCGTCAATACATTGAAGAATTCTTCTCTTTTTACTCTTAATTGGGTTGAGTGCAGAAAACCCCCACCATACATATCATCTTAACTTTACACCAAACAAAGGGTAGAAGAAACTTGCCTCCAGTCTTTCTGGGGAACATGGAGGGTAGTGTAAACAATCCAGCACCACAGCTTAGCAGCCTTTTGCAACCTAACCAGGCAAGTGAGGTGGGGGTTTGGGCAGACTGTCAGTTATAGCCAATTCCCCACACCTCTGTCCCCCCAAAATCTAAACTCCAAAAACCCTGTTGGTTTTTTGGTCCCCAACAGGCACATATTTCTCTGGAATATCATAGGGTGCACCTGGGAATCTTCTAGGGTGTACCAATGCACTTTAGAGCAGTGGTCCCCAACTTTTATTGGGCCACGGACCAGTTTAGTGTCAGAAAATATTTTCACGGACCGGCCTTTAGGGTGGGACAGATAAATGTATCACAGGGCCGAGACAAAGCGTCAAGAGTGAGTCTTAGACGGATGTAACAGAGGGAATCTGGTTATTTTTTAAAAATAAAACATCGGCCCTGGCCAGTTGGCTCAGCGGTAGAGCGTCGGCCTGGCGTGCAGGGGACCTGGGTTCGATTCCCGGCCAGGGCACACAGGAGAAGCACCCATTTGCTCTCTGTCTCTCTCTTCCCCTCCCGCAGCCGAGGCTCCATTGGAGCAAAGATGGCCCGGGCGCTGGGGATGGCTCCTTGGCCTCTGCCCCAGGCACTAGAGTGGCTCTGGTCGCGGCAGAGCGACGCCCCGGAGGGGCAGAGCATCGCCCCCTGGTGGGCAGAGCATCGCCCCTGGTGGGCAGAACATCGCCCCTGGTGGGCGTGCTGGGTGGATCCCAGTCGGGCGCATGCGGGAGTCTGTCTGACTGTCTCTCCCTGTTTCTAGCTTCAGAAAAATACAAAAAACAAAAACAAAAAAAAACAACAACATCGTTCAGACTTAAATATAAATAAAACGGAAATAATGTAAGTTAATTATTCTTTCTTTGCAGACTGGTACCAAATGGCCCATGGACCGGTACTGGTCCGTGGCCTGGGGGTTGGGGACCACTACTCTAGAGCACACTTTGAGAACCACTGGTTTACACAATGGAATACTACTTGGCCATAAAAAAGAAGGAAGTCTCACTCTTTGCAACAGCAAAGGTGGACCTGAGTATTATGCTAAGTGAAAAAAGAGAAAGACAAAGACCATATGATTTCACTCATATGTGGAATCTAATGAATAAATGGACTAACAAGCAAAATAGCAACAGACTCAGAGCAGGCTGACAGCTGTTGCAGGGGCTGGCTGGCTGGGAGGACAGGGTTGAGGAATTGAGCAAGAAAAAAAAGTGAAAAAACAGACATGAACAACAGTGTGGTGATTACGGTATTGGGGTAGGTGCAAAAGGTACCTTAGCACATTGGTTGTTTAAGGATTTTCTGGTGGAAGAGGAGGCATTTGTTGGATTTATTTTTAGTTCAGGGGAATTTTGTTTTTATCATTTTGCGTGATCTTTAAATATTTGAATAGGTCGTAAACATACACATAGTTCAAAAATATGAAACAATAATAGAGGGGAAAGTTTTTAAAGTTTTAAGATCTTTCCCCAACTCTGTAATTGCCCAGTTCTTACCTCGCTATAGCCAACCATTTTTATTAGTTTTTGAATCCTTTCATACGTTAATAATGTAAACACAAAATATATACTTCAATATTCCCCCAGTTTTTAACAGTGAATGTGCCCCATATTCTACCTACTGTTCCGAACACTTTTTCCCACTGCATAAAATATTACTTGGTATCTTTCATATCAATATGTATAGCTTTATCATTTTTATTAATGTCTGTAGTGCCCACCAATATTTTAATAACATTTCATAAAATTTTTTAGCTTCCCTGAATTTCAGATATCCCTTTTTTTTTTCTTTTTTAGAGAGAAAAAGGTCGGACAGGGATAGACAGACAGGAAAGGAGAGAGATGAGGAGCGTCGATTATTCATTGCAGCACCTTAGTTGTTCATTGATTGCTTTCTCATGTGCCTTGATGGGGGGCGGGGCTCCAGCTGAGCCAGTGACCCCTTGCTCAAGCCAGCGACCTCTGGGCTTAGGCCAAAAACCATGAGTCATTTCTATGATACTGTGTTCAAGCCGGTGACCCCATACTCAAGTTGGTGAGCCCACACTCAACCCAGCAATGGCGGGATTTTGAATCTGGCAGCATCCCAGGCCAACTCTCCATCCACTGCACCACCACCTAGTCAGGCAAGATATTATCTTAAATAATGTATTTTTTAATATTTTCCTGTAATAAGCCATCAGGCAATCTAGATAGGTTTCAATATAAGCAATTTTTTTCCAGTTTTTTTTTTTTTTTTTTCCATTTTTCTGAAGCTGGAAACAGGGAGAGACAGTCAGACAGACTCCCACATGCGCCCGACCGGGATCCACCCGGCACGCCCACCATGGGGCGATGCTCTGCCCATCCTGGGCGTCGCCATATTGCAACCAGAGCCACTCTAGCGCCTGAGGCAGAGGCCACAGAGCCATCCCCAGTGCCCGGGCCATCTTTGCTCCAATGGAGCCTCGGCTGCGGGAGGGGAAGAGGGAGACAGAGAGGAAAGCGCGGTGGAGGGGTGGAGAAGCAAATGGGCACTTCCCCTGTGTGCCCTGGCCGGGAATCGAACCCGGGGCCTCCGCACGCTAGGCCGACGCTCTACCGCTGTCCAGTTTTTTAATTGTGTAAAATACACACAAAATTTATCATCTTAATCATTATTAAGTATACAGTTCAGTAGTATTAAATATATTAATAGTGTTGTGCAATCATCACCACTGTCCATCTCTGTAATTCCTTTCAGCCTCTGTCAGTGGCAAGTCTTTCTGTTTCTGTGATTTTAAGTACTCTGAGTATCTCGTATAAGTTGAATCATAGAGTATTTGTGATTGGTTTATTTCCCTTAGCAGGATGTCATCAAGGTTCATCCAGATTGCAGCATATTGCCGAATTTCCTTCCTTTTTAAAAAATAATGTATTGATTTTAGACAGAGAAAGGGAGAGAGACAGGAATGTTGATCTGTTCCTATATCTTCCCTCACCGGGGATTGAACTGGCAACCACTACGCTTCAGAACAATGGTTTAACCAACTGAGCTATCCAGCCAGGGTGCACAGTTTCTTCCTTTTAAGGCTGACTAATTTTACAGTGTATGTGTTTGTGTGAATCTCTTCAAGACCTTGCTTTCACTTCTTTTGGGTATACGTATGTAACCATATATATATACCCAGAAGTGGAATTGCTAGATCATATGGTAATTACATGTGTTTTTTTTTTACATGTTTATTTTTTGAGAAACCATTATATTGTTTTTCCATCACAGCTATACCATGTGGTATTTCCACCAACAGTGAACAAAGGTTCCAGTTTCTCCACATTCTTACAAACACTTGTTCCTTTTTGTTTTTTATAGCCATTTTAGTGAGTATGAGGTGGTATCTTATAGTTTTGATTTGCATTTCCCTGATGATTGGTGATGTGGAGCATCTGTTAATGTGTTTTATTGGTCTTGTGTATATCTCCTTTGGAGAAATGTCTGTTCAAGTCCTTGCATCTTTGTCTACACCTCTGTGATCAGAAGCAGTACTCAGAGCACAGATCCCTGATATTTGGAGGGGAGGGTCCTTTTTTGCCCACCTTGCCCTCCTGCATGCTATGTGCAGGGTTCTCCATGTGCACGGGTGCCTCCACATGGCTAGGGGTGAGGCTGGTTAGCCCCTACTATTAAGAGCTGAAACTGACCAAAATTAACTACTGTCCAGGTCTTCCTCTGGTAGTTGCAAGCCTTCAGTACCATCCAGAGTTCCATTCATAATAGTAGCATCACACAGATCCTGCCAGTGCAATTATGTTCTAGGTGGGTAGGCAGATTTTTAGTACTTCGTACTATGCCATTCTGTGGAATCCTCTCTCTGTAATCTTTTGTCAAATGATTACTGGAAAGTTTCACAGAGGACAGCAGGAGCAGACTGTTTAAAACTACTTAGATCAATGGTTTTTAAATGTTCTGTGTTTTTTTCTATTAGCAAAACTGCTTTTACAAACGAAATCTGATATGGATTCCCGACATATAAAACAGATAAAAGCAGACCAGCTTTGGCCTAATAATTCCTCCTTCATCAATACCCATCAGCCCCACTTCCCTTTTCTTCTTCTCATCCTCACTCCAAGAAAGCCCCTGTTGGGGTGGAGAAGGGATTATGAACAGGTCACCATTTCCCAGGATATGTACTATGCAGTGAATATTAATGATTAGTGATGTCAGTAGGTATTGAATGGAAAAAATTTTCATAACCAAATTAACTTTGGAAACCCTGAATTAGATAATGTTAAATCTGTTCTTTTACTACAGGCCTTTAATAAGTTCATGTGACTTATGAATCTCCAAAAGGGAAGATAATATATATACACAACATTTGCCAGACTTACATGACCATGAATATTTTTAAAGAAGTAAGTTTGAGCCTGACCAGGCAGAGGCACAATGGATAGAGAGTCAGCCTGGGATGCTGAGGACCCAGGTTTGAATCCTGAGGTGCTGGCTTGAGTGTGGGCTTACTGGGCTTGAGCAGATCATAGACATGACCCCATAGTCTCTGGCTTGAAGTCCAGGGTCTCTGGCTTGAGCCCAAGGTCACTGGCTTGAGCAAAGGGTCACTGGCTCAGCTGGAGCCCCCTGGTCAAGGCACATATGAGAAAGCAATCAATGAACAACTAAAGTGCCGCAACTATGAGTTGATGCTTCTCTTTTCCTGTCTGTCTGTCCCTGTCTGTCTCTCTCTTCCTCTCTCTCTCTTTCACTAAAAAAGAAAAAAAAGAAAAAAATGTTTGAGAATGCTAGTTTAAGAAATTCATTTCTTTATTCTACAGAAGAAGTTGAGTTAATGAGAAATTGCATGACTTGATTAGGTATACCGAGCACTACCTTATTTCAGAAAGGTTTTTAGGCACTCAGTAAATTGGAGTGAAAAGTAAAATCAAAGCTCCTTAAGCATAGTATAGTATTCTTTCTTTTATACTATACTGCATCCCTAACTTGAGAGTTGTTCCACAAAGTGTCATATACATAACTGTCTAAAAAAAAATCTACCAGCAGGTTTTATTATGTATTATACTCTGAACAATATGCACAGTATTTATAGGAAAATAAAATGCAATATGCAATCTCAGAATATAAGGAAAGTACAAACTCATTGGGATATAACACTTTTGCCTGTTCACTAAATATCATTCAGCTTTATTCATTGTTCATGATAGTCCCTCCCCACTACAGTTTAAATCTAATAATGTACATCAGAGATTATCAAATAGTATAAGCTATGTGTGATCATTTAAAATAAAATTAATTTTAAGGACATTACAGGGAAAATCATTGAATATTTTTATATTTTTTGCACATAGCCGCATAAAAAATTGAACTGTTTTCACCCTGGCCAGATAGCTTAGTTGGTTAAAACATTGTCCTGAGCATAGAAGTTGCCAGTTCGATCCCCTGGTCAGGGAACATACAGGCACAGATCGATGTTCCTGTCTCTCTCTCACAAGTTTAGAAAAATTGAACTCTTTTGTAATTGTTCTTGAAATATATTCTAACTTACTTGAGTTAGCTTCCAAGGCCTTCATAAATTGCAGTACCATTTAAAGTGTATTTTATCAAATTTGTTGGTACTGATGTCTCTGTACACTGACCATATATATTTTTTCTCTCATTCTTTATTAAATATTTCAGGAAATCTTGTAAAGATTTTTAAAAGATTGTGGAATCTCCATATATTTTGGAATATTTTTCTTTGCATTATATTTAAAGGATTGTGTTTATGTTAATTGGATGATCTCTGCTATATAAAGCTACCCTTTTTTGAGGTTTTATACTTTTTGCATTGCAGTTGATGGAAATACCTGGGCACAAGTAATTGCCTTATATCCAACCTTAGTAGAATGCATCACCTGCTCATCTTCAGAAGTCTGCTCTGCACTTAAAGAGGCACTAGTTCCCTTTAAGGATTTCATGCAGCCACCAGCATCCAAAGTTGAAAATGGAGATTCTTGACCAGCTACAATAAATTTAAAGAAGAAATATATCTAAAGAATATTTGCTCCTCAGCAAGTCTTCTGTGAGAAGACATTTCTTACTACAAATAATTCTTGGCAGCTGTTGTTGGCCTCCTTTAAACTGTACAAGCTTACATGTCAACAGGCCACTGAATGAGTTTCGGTGCAAGCCTTTAATAAATTGAACTGGTGAGAGAGATGGTTAATACTACAATGTACCTGTTATTATTTCTTCAATTGATTTAAAAGTGAGCTTATGTACAGTTTGTGGTGTATGTGTGTATGATGTACTTTTTAAAAAAAAAGAAATTTCATTCAGTCACATTTATTAGGCTGGTGTTTTTGCTCCCTTTTTCAAGTACAAAAGTATACTAAAATTTTATGCAAGATGGTACTGTAACATTCCATATTATCTATAACCAGCCTTTGTAAACAAAAGGAACTGATATACTTGTGTGTATAATAAATGGTACAGTTCTGTATAAAATAGTTGCATTTATTATTTTAAAATTTTAAATATTGATAATGTTGAATGCTTGATGCTGTATTTATTATTAATATAAAATCATTTGCTTACATTTTTATTTATTTGCCTTAAGCGGCAGATAGGCTCACCATATGATCATGCAATTAGTTTAATGCTTATTTTAAATGTAGTTGCTACTGACTATTAACCATCTGACCAGAAAGGTAATGTTAACACAACAGCAAATATGATAGTTTGTGATTTGCTGATTTTGCAACTTTGAAGCATAGGTTATTAACTTAATACATTGAGATATATTGTAGCACTAGGACTTCATCATACCTCATTTCTTTAAATCTCTTTCCCAGCTTTCATATAAGTTTATCTGTTTTTATATTTGCTGTCTGGATTTTAAAGATTTCATATTTTATATTTCTACTGATAGCCTCCACTCCACTAACCACATTTATCACTGGTTTTGAATTATGACCCAGGCACAGTCATTTCAGATTTTCTAAAATTTTGCTTGTAAGGTTTTATTTCAGTGCTTCATTCGGTCATGTCTTCTCAAGAAGAAAAATAACTATGCTAACCCACAAATATAAAATGTTTGTGTATTCTAGAACAATGAGACGTGTATTTTTGGAGATAGAGAAGCAATTAGGTGTATAGTAAACTTTCTTTCCTGGAGAAAAATGCTACTTTTATTTTACTTTCCAATCCTAGTGAAGAAGAAAAGTGCTCCTGAGTACATTAACTTAACTATTCCTTTAAGAAACTGACTGACCTAGCTTACTGTATTTTTATTTTGGATTATGCTATTACATTTTTATTCTGAGTTAAATTTTCATAATTATTTATGTAATGGGTCAAGGACATTTAAAACAATCATAATGGTCTCAGTATTATTTTAGTGTGCTACAAAGCTTTTGATTTTAATAGAATTTTTAAGTTGCAGCCTCTCCAGCATATTTATAAAACTATGAGATGATACTAGAATTAAGTAATGAATGAGATAAAATGTTGAGGCTATTGTAATTGTATAATTATTTAATTTGCAGTGTTATCTGTAAACGTGATTGGATCCTTTTTTGAGGGGATAGTATTTTTTTACATGAATTAATGAATTTCTACTTTATAATTTTACATAAAATTAAGGCAAATTATGGCATTGCCTAGATTCAATCTTCAGCATTTTCCTTAAAGAAAGGTATAAAAAATAATTTCCCAAACTCTGTATTTAGTTTACTTTTCTATATTTGGTTATGTTAAATTGGGGATTACCAAAATTGGCCTATCACTGATGAAGTATTTAAATAGGTAGTGCACCAGTTTAATAATGTAAAAAATATTGCCAAGAATTTACATGAAGGAAAAATACATCTATTCTTGAGAAATAACAGATAGTTGCAATTAGTATTATTCTCTAGTAAAAGTTAAATGAGTCAAAGGTATATACATATATCTATATAAACTGAGTGGTTTTATGAATATTGTATTAGCTTTCAATACCAGGACCATACCCTACAGATCAAAACATAAATTTGGTGAATGCGTAAATATCCTATAATAGAGTTGTTTTATAGAAAATTACCACAGATGTGGACAAAAATAGTCTCCCAAAAGCGTTGCCCGCAGCATAATATGTTTAGATTTCTACTTAAAAAAAAAAAAGTTTGGCATTTTGGCAGATATGATGATCTTTTGTAAAGTGCCACCATTTAAGTATGCTTAGTATTGCTGGGTTGTATTTATCTACATTATTAGTGAATGAGTTTTGCCTTTTTTTTACAGGGACAGAGAGAGAGTCAGAGAGAGGGATAGATAGGGACAGACAGACAGGAACGGAGAGAGATGAGAAGCATCAATCATCAGTTTTTCGTTGCAACACCTTAGTTGTTCATTGATTGCTTTCTCATATGTGCCTTGACTGCAGGCCTTCAGCAGACTGAGTAACCCCCTTGCTCGAGCCAGCGACCTTGGGTTCAAGCTGATGAGCTTTGCTCAAACCAGATGAGCCCGCGCTCAAGCTGGCGACCTCAGGGTCTCGAACCTGGGTCCTCCGCATCCCAGTCCGATGCTCTATCCACTGCTCCACTGCCTGGTCAAGCGCCTTTTTTTTTTTAAGTTACCATTCATAGAATGAATGGGAGTTCATAACATAGTGTGTTACCAATTTATATATGATGGGAAAAGTTTTTATAATTCTGAATCACGAATTAAAATTTTTGTTTCCTGGCAAGTAGACTAATGCTTTCAATTTGAATGAAAAGTTTTTATAGATTGGGAAAGAAACTTAATGTCTTTGTATCTTAATTTATATAAAACCTAATTCAGAGGAGTTAAATATCAATTTTTTACATATCTAGTAATTTTGAATCACTGGCAATGCTGGCTCTTTAAAGGAGAATGGAGTCTGTCCTTTTGTGAATATAAATATTCTTATAATCTTGATTAATTGTGAGTAGCGGAGGCACTCTGCCTTTTATTAGACATGTTAACTTTTCAAAGCCTTTGTTTTCTAATCTTTAAGACAGAGATGAAAATAAGTTCTCATGAATTTTTTAGAGTTAAAAGTACATAGTTTGAATTTGGAGTTGACTTCACGATATTCTTAGGGTGTTTGACAAATTTATTACTATATCCTACTTGAGAACTTTGACTATATTTTTCTCCCTTGTTCTCCATCAGTTTCTTCCTTTCTCTTCACTTTTCTTTTTAAAAAATTTATAATTATCTTCTTTTTTATACTTGCCCCCAATTTTTCTATTTCTCTTTACATTCATCTTTCATTCTCTGCCTCTTCTGGCTCTTCCTCCAATTTCACCTGTTCAGTTGTATCTTATTCAAGAGAATCACTGCCAACTGTCTTTCTATTATAAGAGACTCTGTTACTTTTTTATGCAAAGGTGAAGTTTCTGTGTCATTTCAAAAGAGCTGAAGAAGTTAAAGTAATTTGAGTAATTCTTTCTGAATCCACAAGATTCAGCAGCAAGGATGCTTGCTCACAAAAGGGATTTTCTATAACTATGATGAATTCAGCAGCTAAACGTGGAATAATCATGTCTTTTCTGTTATATGGATAGAGAGATCACAGCACTTTTCTCAAAAAAGAGTTTAAAATCAGTTTACATTAGGTTTTTTTCCCCTTTGGTTTGTTTTTTGGTTTTGGAGGCAGATGCTTTGAGTTATTGTATAGATTTATGTTATCTAAGTAGAAGGACTTGATGCCACATATTGCCTATGTATTTCAGCTGTTTCTGGTTTTCTGTTACAAAGTAGTAGTCTTTTTTTTTATAAATAAATTTAATTAATTTTAATGGGGTGACATCAATAAATCAGGGTACATACATTCAAAGAAAACATGTCCAGGTTATCTTGTCATTCAACTATGTTGCATACCCATCACCCAAAGTCAGATTGTCCTCTGTCACTCTCCATCTCGTTTTCTTTGTGCCCCTCCCCCTCCCCCTCTCCCTCCTTCCCTACCCCCTCCCCGCCCCCGACCCCAGTAGTATTCTTTTGACCAAAGACCTAGACTCTTACAGTACTTTTCTCCAGGTCTTTCTAGGGTGTTATTTGGTCGGTGTGATTGGTGCTTACAGTGAAATAGATAGAGGTCAGTTGAAACATTCTTAATTAACCGATGGAATTTATTCTGGCTCCTCAGACAAAAATAAAGTATTGTACCTTTGAACTTTGATACCATTTTCAGTTGCTGCAAATTTACATTGTTTTATTTTAAACTAACATTCAGAAAATAGCGCAAGCAGGAAAGATCTAAACCATGCCATTATTTGGGACACTACTGCAGTATAACAACTGCTCTTGGCTTATGAAGTTTACTAGATATGAGAAAAATTCCAAAGCTATAATAATACAATCTTATTCTTTTTATCTAGAAAAATAAAATAAAATATTAGGTTTCAGACTCAACTGTGCAAATTGCCTTTGCTTTCTAGCTTTTACTACTTCTGTGTCATAATTTTAACATATAACATACAACTCCTGTCTCTTAAGGTAGTTACCCATATGGTGTTTATGTCAGACTGGATATATTTATCTAATTTTGTGAGTTTCTTTTTTAGTTCCAACACAGTTCTTGAAAGTAATGCTGCTGTTGTTACACTTTGTCCTTGCAATTTTTATGCTGTTGAGATGTTATCAATTACAAATTATAATTATGAAATCTCTTGGCTTCAAACCCAGATTTTCTTTGTGGCCTAGGATAGATTTTTCACAAAAACTGCATAGTAATAGCTGTGATAGTACAGATCCTTATTTTGCTTTACAGTTACCACTCGGCATGACTCTAGGGTTTTACTTAATGTTCTAGCAGTGCTAGTTTTCTCAGTGTAACTTAAAAATCATAACCACTTTGAGAATTTACTTTCAGATATGATAAAGGATTCACCTTTTCTTTAATATACTTTGTGTTTGCTTTCTCATCCCCATTAGGTTAAACACATTATTGACACCCTGTGTCATTGATTCTGTTTCACAAAGACTTTATAAGTAATGATTTGAATATGTTTAGGATGGCTTACATATGCTGTCAGTTTGGGAAAACTTATAAAAATAGAATAAGGAAGGTGTGTTTTTGAGGGCTTTGTTGAAACTATTAATATAAAATAAAAGAATACACAGAAGGACATTATGAAATATTCTATCAGCAGTTTGGAAAGAAAGCAGATATAGAACTTTGTGTAAAGATTCTATGTCAAAAAACATTAAACTTAAAAGGAAATTCTAGGTCAGGTAAAAAACATAATCCTCAAGTGGTTTAGATTCTTATAATCGTTTCTTTTGTTTTATAAGTATTTCTATTTATTTTTAATTTAGTGAAGCTAATTTTGAGACTGTCTGTAGCAATACTTGACCATCCCTCCACCTCTCAGAAGAAGTTTGTTTTAAATATCTTTGAAAACCTGAATTATGTAAAAAATGTATCATACTGAAAAATTCCTACAAAATATTTACAGCAATCAGGTGTAGTTATGACAATTTTTCTAATTTCCAATTGATTTTAGCGAAAAAGGAAGGGAGAGAGAGAGAGAGAGAGAGAGAGAGAGACAGGAACATTGACCTGCTCCTGTGTGTGCCTTGAACAGGGATCGAACTGGCAACCTCTGCACTTCGGGCAATGCCCTAACCAACCGAATTATCCCACCAGAGCTCTAATTTTAATCATCACTTCTGGAGTACCTATTATGTGTCAGCTTTACCTACATTATTCCTGAAAGGAATAATAATCCTCACAGGAACCCTGCAAGAAAGTTAATACTATGTTTAGTTTACAGAGGAGGAAGTCAAGGTTTAAAGGTTGAAGTGAAGTTCCTAGAATCACACAGCTAAAGTTTGTGAATTAGCATGTCTTGCTTCAAAAGCAGTTCACTACAACATGCTAATTTCATGTTTTACAAAAAAGATTCTCACTCCATTAAGATCTATCTTACTAAAATAAAGTGAAAATACCTTTTACACAACTGTTATTTCTATGAATAGGTGTTAAGACAAATACACTTGGAACTTCTAATGCTGTGAAGAAAAGATTTGTCTACTGACTCTGACCTCTGGAGCTGTATTGGGTTTTCTCTTATTGGTCCAGGACAGTTTTAAATAGCATACTGATTTGTATGTTATGTTATAGCAATAACATGTAGTTAAGATTCCACTCTGGAGCCAGACTTCCTAAGTTCAAATACCGGCTCTGTTATTTACTAGATGTATGACCTTAAGCAAGTTAATTAACCTGTTTTGGTTTCCTCATGTAAAATGGAGTTAATAGTGTTTAGCTCGTAGAGTTCTTTATTAGGGTTTTGATAAGAAGTGCTATAAAGCACTGTCCCTGGTACATGGTAAGTGCTAGGTGGGTGTTAATATAAATAAAATACACTGTTGGTTCATATCATTCAAAGATGGGCAGAAAACCTAAACTTTCTCATAAAGGGACCCGAGGTTTTTTGCCTTTTACTGGGACAAGCACTGCATGTTAAGACTACTATATGCTTATAAGTGTGTCCTTGCTGTATGTGACAGAAGTCATTAGGAGTGCTCAGGTGCTTGTAGCTAGTTGAGGAAACCACATACATAAAATAATACTAAAATTCAAGATTGTATATCGTTAAGTACTTGTGTCATTAACATTTGAGCTCCTATCATATGTTAGGAATTGGGTTAGTCTCTGCCCTCGTGGAGTTGACAGTTTTACAGGGAATAGAAGACCTTAAAGAAGTGTGCAAAATACTGTGGGAGACAAATACAGATTAGTATGGCATTATAAAGCAGAGAAACTGAGCCTCGCCCTCTGTGATTCAGGTTTATTAATGCTAGTATTAAGGGAAATCAATAATGAAAAAAAGCTAGTGGTGGTCATAGAACTTATAATGGGCACTGATGAGATGGTCGATTTTGGATGGTTCTAAACTTCTAAAGGATATTGAGGTATATTTCAGGTAAAGACAAATTATGTGAGCAAGACATCTGAAATACGAGAATACATTTGGTATGTTGTGTGCAACAAGATTGCCCATGAGGAACTGAGAGGCCCATTCATCAAATTCCTTGCAAGCTAAGGAGAGTACAGTTTGTCCGTAAAGTCATGGTGCACTTTTGACCGGTCACAGGAAAGCAACAAAAGATGATAGAAATGTGAAATCTACACCAAATAAAAGGAAATATCTCCCAGTTTCATACCTATTCAGTGCAGTTCAATGCGGGCTCACGCACAGATTTTTTAGGGCTCCTTAGGTAGCTATCCCGTATAGCAGGGGTCCCCAAACTTTTTACACAGGGGGCCAGTTCACTGTCCCTCAGACCATTGGAGGGCCGGACTATAAAAAAAACTATGAACAAATCCCTATGCACACTGCACATATCTTATTTTAAAGTAAAAAAACAAAACGGGAACAAATATAACATTTAAAATAAAGAACAAGTAAATTTAAATCAACAAACTGACCAGTATTTAAATGGGAACTATGCTCCTCTCACTGACCACCAATGAAAGAGGTGCCCCTTCCGGAAGTGCAGTGGGGGCCGGATAAATGGCCTCAGGGGGCCGCATGTGGCCCACGGGCTGTAGTTTGGGGACCCCTGCCGTATAGCCTCTACAGACTCGTCACTGACTGATGGCCTACCAGAACGGGGTTTCTCCACCAAACTGCCAGTTTCCTTCAACTGCTTATCTCACCGAGTAATGTTATTTCTATGTGGTGGCGCTTCGTTATAAACGCACCGATATTCACGTTGCACTTTGGTCACAGATTCGAATTTAGCAAGCCACAGGACGCACTGAACTTTCCTCTGTACCGTCCACATCTCGACTGGCGTGGCCATGGGCTGCTCTGCTGTATACATGGTGTTACGTCATGATCTGCGCATGCGCACATGCTGCCACATCATCCTACAGAAACTGTGAGGGTTTTCTTTTTATTTGGTGCACATTTCACATTTCTATCGTCTTTTGTTGCTTTCCTGTGACCGGTCAAAAGTGCACCGTGACTTGACAGACACATTGTAGTTTAGATTTGAGATTGCAGGAGCCTAGAGATTATTTTTAGAGTAAATTATGAAACCAAAGAAGATAAACTTGCAGTTAAAAGCAAGATGGAATGGAGGGAGGATAAATAGGGAAGACTAAGATCAGAAGCTGTTGCAATTTTCCTGCCATGAGGTCATGATGAAGAATTGATTAGCTGCAGGTAGTCATATTTGGGAAGGATGCTTAGATTCTGGATATTATGGGTGGAGAAAAATAAAGAGGTAACAGCACATTGTGTCTGGATGTTGACTGCATTGGTATTAGCACTGTCAAAAACAGCTTAAGTGTAGAAAGGAATCTGATTCCATTAGTGTAATAACTAAATTTATTTGGGAACTTTATTGCTGCAATTTATCGATATATTGTAGACCAAACAACTGTTGAAGGACCATTTGAAAATCTGTACCATTATGACAGATGACATTTGTTAATGGTGCAGGATAATGTGGTCCACTGTGTGGTGAGGGAGCAGTGAGGGGTGATGCCCTGGCAGCCCAGTCATTGCTGATCAGGACAGGGTGGTGTGAATCATACTGAAACTACAGGTGAAGTTTCTATAGACTTTGTGGTAAGCATCACTGTGATGTACAGTTGAGTTTATGCTTCAAATAAAGCATTAAATTGCAAGTGTGTTCTGTATACACCAAAAAATACCTAAGTATTGTTCATTGGAAATTGTTCAGATTGGACATCCCAGATAAACTACCTTCAGCAGTTGCTTTAAAATACGAATAAGCATAGCACTGAGATACTTCAGTGAGCAAGTTATTTTCCCCTTAATTTTTCATATTACATATTTATTTTGAAACATGTTAGGCAGGATTCTTTCTAACTTGAAAACTTACTTTTCAAGAAACTGTAACATCACCAATACCATATAGACTAGAAACAGAAACAGTATTAAGTAATCTTTAATTTTCAACGAGTCCCTTGGCTGGGAGAATCTGTTATAAAACATTATATTGTGCTGGTTTAAGGACAAAGAAATCTTTTCCAAAAACAAGTTACACGTGGGTGCCCCTTTATGCCTTGCTGCCAGATTTTGGAGTCTGGACTTCAGCTCTCCGGTTTCCACGAAAGGCTCCAAGTCCGTGCGCAGTCAGCCCAAAGTCTGCACGCACTCTCCGATTTCTCCATTCCTTTTGTTAAGTGTGGTCTGGGTATTCAGGAGCACGGTGACTAGTAGGATTACCAGATTTAGCAGGTAAAAATACAAGACGCCCAGTTAAATCTTAAATCCCGATGACTTTTTTTTTTAAGAACAAGAGACACACATATACTAAAAAATTCGTTTATTCGAAATTCGAACTTAACTGCACGTTCTGTATTTTATCTAACCGCAGCTTAATTTTTATTGAAAATGATTTGTTAATTTAGGACAAAATTCCCCGGGAGGCAAAAAGTAACTTGTCCGGGCAGGGAGCAGAGGTGGCTCACGGCAGTTGGCCTTTAAGAGGAAAAAAAAAGGGACCCACAAGTCCCGGGAGCCTGCGCATTAAAGCAAGCGGGGCAGCGGCTTTCCCGCCCGTTTCCTGCAGAGGGGAACACTGTGGCCACGCCGCGGGGTGGGGCGCAGATGGCCGTGTCCTTGCCAGGCAGGAAAGGAGGTGCCGGCAACTTGACACCCCAGATGCCAGTCCAACGTGTCTGCTTAGACGGCGGTAAGTGCCGCCATTTTCTCTACGGGCAAAGACCGGGAGAAGTCAGGGGCCTCACTTTGCCCCGTTAATCGGACTTGGGGGCAGAGCTCGCGGCCTCAGCATTTTGGTGACGTGGAAGCGGGGGTTCCCCCTTTTTGGGGGGTTGATTCCTAGTGACACGTCGAAGCTAGCTAAGGCGAGGAAAGGGACGACGCCTCTGTCCCGGATGTAAGATGGCGGCGCGGGGGCGGGGCCAGCGCGCGGTCACGTGCCGGGAGCAGTGTATGAGCGGCCTTAAGGGATCTCTATGTGGTTGGTCCCGGCGCACTGGAGCGGCGAGGCGGCTCGAGTGTACGCGCGCAGCCGCCGCCGCCACCGCCGCCACCGCTGCTTGGCTGGGTTTCAGTTTTACGGGGTTTTGTTTTATTCTCGCCTCCTGCAGAGGCGGACGAGATTACCCCCCAAAGGTCCTGGCGACTGTGCGGCTGGGGACTTCGGAGCTGTCCCTCGCTTTCTTACGGCGGCGCCGGTGTCCGCCGCTGCGGGGAGCGCCCCGGGCGTGCAGCCGTGTGGAGAGCGGGCCGGCAGCGGACGTGGAAGCGTGGATCTACTGGTGGCCTAGCCGCCGCCCAGCCCCCACAGGGGGCTCCGCGCGGGGAGGGGGCGCGCGGAGCTCTTGGCGGGCGAAGCGCGGGAACGCCGCTCCGTGCCGCTCGGGAACCGTCTGGTCCAGGTGGCTGCGCTGTGGCCGCCCCTCCTGCTTTTGCTTGGTCCGGAGACGAGCTCCTCGGGTAGTGGCGGGAGCCGCTGCCGCCGCCAGGGTCCCCGCGCACCTTTTCTGTTTCCAGGGCGGCCGGTTAGATACAGGAGCCCGTGGCGGCCAGGCCAGCTCCGCCCCGGGTGCCGGCGCCGCCTGTGATCCCCGGGGCGGCCGGGCGGGGCCTCCGGCGGGCGCGGGCCGGCAGCCGTCGTCGGCAGCGGAGGACGGATGGAGGAGCGCCGGAGCCGCTTCGCTCGCCCTCGGCGTGGGCCGGCGCCTCCCGACACCATGGCCCTGGCTGAGGTAGTAGTTTGTGCTGTTGGTCGGGTTGTGACATTGCCCGCTGTGGAGATAACTGCGCAAGCTACTGCCTTGCTAGTGCTGGTGATGCTCAGCGCCGCGGAGGACAATGGCTGGGAATCCCCTTTGTTTTCCGGGGCGCGGGGACAGCCCGAAGTGTCCCGGCTCCCGGCGCGCTCGGCCAGTGCGGAACCGTTCCTGCTGTACTTTCCCGGAGGGAGGAGGCAATTGCGAGACAGGGGCGGACGGGGACATTATTAAAGCGGAGGAAAGAGCTAAGCCTTTGGCTTCGCTTTTTTACTCTTGAAGGAGTGAAACTGTAAGATAATGACAACTTTCGACTCTAAATTATTTCAACTCTTCTTCCAGTAGATGTTCAATTTAGTTTCTACTCGTTTTAGTTCGTCCTGTAGCTGTAGGTCGGCGTAGTGGAAACTGTCCTCGTGCAGAACTGGCATTGGGAGCAGAATAGGAGACCCATTAATTACAAAGTTTATGCCTTAAAACATTAAATCTGGCTTTTTGATATGTTCCCTTGGTAAATATGAGTTTTTTAAATGTACAACAAGAGCAATTAAAAGTTTGTATTTAAACTTTGTTAGCAGTTCCTTTAGTGAGAAGCTTGAATTTATAGTTAAATTCACTTTTGAGTATTTTTAGTGAGGCAAATAAATTCTTTCTACAGTGTGCTGAGTGGCATTTTTTTCTTTTAGTTTAACTTTGATGATTCAAATTGTGTGGTGGTGGGTTGTTTTGGTCTTTGATTTTCATTTTAAGTGATAAATTTTTATATCATTTTGTTTTTTGCATTGCATTTTAGAGTGGGCAGAAAGGATCTAGTTGGGAGATCAAAGTATGGTTTCTGAATATTTGGTGTTTAAAATCTAACGCCCATTTTGATTCCTGATGTACCACTACTGCAAATATGAAAATACAATTGTTACAAAGAAAACTTAATATGGATAGCTAATGAAATTACTTGATATTTTAAATACCCTGAAGTCTGGGTGGAAAGGAAAATTATTTAAATTTTAATTCACTAAAATACATCAATTGTAAATTTTAGTACTTTTCTTAAATTGACTTGGTTTTGATTTGTACAGACTATTTAGTTTTGAATGTAATGAAATGACAAACAATTTTCCATGGTTTAATTTTTGATGCTTCATTGAAGGCAGCAATTCTGTTAAGGCGGCACATAGAAAAACTTTAAAAGCCAACTGAATCCTTTCTGTCCCCTTCAATAGGAGTCTGATTGATGCTTTGTAATTCAAAAGTGATCTAATAAAGTGTTCCTTGATTTGGTTTGGTTTAGCTTTGAGCCATAATCTTACTCAATCTGATTTCATCTGAATGGAGCTGCCTTGTGGGAAGAGCAACATAAAACCTTACAGTGAATCTTGAAATGCAAGAAATACTTGAATGTTGGGTCTTTGAGCTTACTTTTATTCATATAAAAGTAAATTTAGGACTTTATTGTGCCAGTTCTTTTAAATGATGAAAATCTTGGTACTACTTCAAATCTTGATTTATGAAGAAATAATCAAAATTCTAATTGTACTGTAAGAACTTTAATTTTCCAGAACAATCAAGTTAACTCTCATCCAACAGAGGTCATTGCCTTTCCCACAATACTGATTTTTTTTTTTTACATTTTATAGAGGATCAAAAGTTGTTCATCTGTATCTCAAAATATTACGGATTCCACCAATAACTTACAGAACTTTAATGGATAAGTGGATAGGAAACAATACTATTCAAATAAAGTATTCATAGTTTACCTTCAGCTTTTTTTTTTTTAATTAGTTTATTTTTAGATTTTACTTACTCATTTTAGAGAGAGGGGAGAATTTTAGAGAGAGGGGAGAGACGGGGAGGAGGAACAGAAAGCATCAACTCCCATATGTGCCTTGACCAGGCAAGCCCAGGGCTTTGAACTGGTGACCTCAGCTACCAGGTCGATGCTTTACCAGCGGTAGTCAACCTTTGTATACCTACCAACCACTTTTGTATCTCTGTTAGTAGTAAAATTTTCTAACTGCCCACCGGTTCCACAGTAATGGTGATTTATAAAGTAGGGAAGTAACTTTACTTTATAAAATTTATAAAGCAGAGTTACAGCAAGTTAAAGCATATAATAATTACTTACTAAGTACTTTATATCGGATTTTCACTAAGTTTGGCAGAATAAATCTTTATAAAACAACTTACTGTAGTTAAATCTATCTTTTTATTTATATTTTGGTTGCTCCTTTACCGCCCACCATGAAAGCTGGAACGCCCACTAGTGGGCGGTACAGACCAGGTTGACTACCACTGCTTTACCAACTGTGCCACTGCAGGTTAGGCTTTCCTCATCTTTTAAAGTAAATTTCATCCAAAACTATATTGCCCACATGGTAGGAACATATTTGAATTGTTGGATGTAAAGATTGATATGTTCTTGTTTGCTAAGTTACAAGACAAAATACTGCCACAGCCAGCTTGTTTTTAATACCATAGTTCTATTTCTGCTTTAATCTCCAGTCTTACAAATGTATCAGCCTTTCACATTTATATTACACAGTGGTGAAAGTTACCTACTTGAACATATGTACCAGTGACAGTTTGCTGTAAGATGAATTTGTCTTATCAAAAGTACACCTTTCCAGTCTTGGTATTTTTGACATTTGGCACAATTAGCTTTTTTGTTACAGACCTGTTGTCAAGCATTTAAGTAATTTGTGTTAGCAGAAAGCCACTAATTGGAAATGATATGGTAGTATTTTGAGTGCCCTTCTCAATAAGTACCAGACCAAAGGAAAGCTGGGTTATGGTAACAACATTTTAATAAAGGTCCTTGTCAATTGTTGTTGGGACTATAAGTGTTACTGTTATATGGGACACCTGGAGAATCTTCTTAGGTAACAGTTATGCTTCATGCCCCAAAGTGAGAGTTCCTGATTGTTAATCTTATATATAAAAACTTTATAAGCTTTTTGAAAATAAAATTACCTTTTGGCAGGTAGGTAAAACTGACCAGAAAGGATGCACTCAGACCGTACGTACTGTGTCTTGTGGAGTAGCCCCAAAAGAATTGCTAGATGAATCTGACAGCATAGATGAGCTCTTAAGTGTATAGGAACAAGGAGCCAAGAAAGCTGAGATTTCTAACTACATCCTCTCCACCTATTGTTTATCTGAAGTAAAGAAAGCGACAAAGGAAGTACTATTCTCCCACTGAATACTACACTGCTCACAAAAATTGGGATATTTTATCGCTTCATATTCATTTTGAAGTATCCCCTAATTTTTGTGCGCAGTATATATAATTTCTGCAGTGAGCCCTGGCTGGATAGCTCAGTTGGTTAGAGCATTGTCCCAAAGTGCAGAGGTTGCCAGTTCCATCCCTGGTCAGGGCACATATAGGAACAGATGGATGTTCTGTCTCTTCCACCCTCTCCCTTCTCTCTAAAATCAAACATTTAAAAATAATTACAACGAAAGGTAGTAGGACAGTTGTCTTTCAAAAGTGAATTAGGCCTGACTAGGCAGTGGCACAGTGGAAAGAGCGTCGGACTGGGATGCAGAGGACCCGGTTCGAGACCCCGAGGTCGCCAGCTTGAGTGCAGGCTCATCTGGATTGAGCAAAAGCCCACCAGCTTGGACCCAAGGTCGCTGGCTCCAACAAGGGGCTACTCGCTCTGCTGAAGGCCACGGTCAAGGCACATATGAGAAAGCAATCAATGAACAACTAAGGTGTCACAACGCGCAATGAAAAACCAATGATTGATGCTTCTCATCTCCGTTCCTGTCTGTCCCTGTCTATCCCTCTCTCTGACTCACTCTCTGTCTCTGTAAAAAAAAAAGAGGATAGATAGGTAATACCCAAGAGGAAAATTATGTCCCTTGTAAAATCTAAAAAGCCATAGGTGCCACTGATATGTGAATAAGACAAAATATTAAAGTCACATGAATGATTATTTAAGCAGTGCATTTAAGTGTTAGGTATTACTGTTAGGCACCATGGGAAAAACCTTAATTTTATGGCTAGATCACTGCCCTAAAGGAATATGCAGTTAGAAAAGTTCCAACATGAAGTGCTTAAGGAAAACATCAGTGACCTACTTCACCTTTGAGACCAGGCAGGGAAAAAGTGGGTGAAAGCTGAAGGGAGAGAAGTAGAGAGCGCTTAGATCGTGTATCTTAGGTGTCTTGTTTGTAGCCTCCAGTTGTCATTCTACAAGTGAAATCGAGATCTCGGAAATGAGCAATACAGTTGTAGATGATGATGGTACTCCGGGTGGCTTACATTTTAAAATTTGTTTTATATGCTACTAATATGCTGGGATGTTACCTGAATGAATTTTAACTGCAGTGCTACTAGTTCCATATGGAATAGTGTGCTTTCATACCTCAAGTTGGGAGATTTTTATTGTTATTTTCATTTTAGTTACCTTTCTTTAAAAGAGCTATTTTGTGCCCTGGCCATGTAGCTCAGTTGGTTAGACCACTGTCCTAATAAACCAAGGTTGCGGTTCAATTTCCAGACAATGGCATATACAGGAGTCAACAATGAATGCATAAGTATTCAATAAGTGGAACAACAAATCACTTCTTTCCAATCTCTCTAAAATAAAAAATTTTTAAAAGCTGTTTTGTTCAGATGTAATGTAATTGTGCCTACACAGATTTCTGGCTACTAAAGTTTGACACCCAACAGTACAAATTGTGTCTTTTAATTAAATTATGAACAAACCTAAGATATGTCCTGTGTTGATTTTCAAGGGTAAGTTACTAGTTCTTTCTTATCCAACCTCAGCACTTTCTGAAAATACATCATTTGCTCTGAGTCAGGTTTCAAATTCCATTAGTTCCATTATAATTGAGAGTGTTATCATGGGTGTCAGAGTTTCTCAGGAGGCCATGTAATGTTAAAAGTCAAGTAAATTAGGGACTAAAAAGTGTCTATGGACATTGGCAATTTAGATCACGTATTTGTGTTTTCTGTTAGAAATAAAAAATTTCTTAACTGCTCTTTCTGGTTAAGTAACCAACTACAATGACATGATCTAAATTGTGTGTTGTTTCATAACACTTTGAACATAAACTAACAAAAAAGTTACGATTCAGAAGTTGCTGTTTCACCCTGACCAGATAGCTCAGTTAGGTTAGAGCTTGTTTCAAAGCACAGAGGTTGTAGGTTCTATTCCTGGTCAGGGCACATACAGGAACAACTCAATGTTTCTGTCCCTTCCTCTCTAGCTAAAATCAGAGGTTGCTATTTCAGTATTCTGCACACAGTATATTTAAAAACCCTCTTTAAACAGAAAAGCATATAGTTGTAAGGCATAGGCTAATTGTAGTAGCAGCACTGACTTAATATTATCCGAATAGATGACAGAAAGGTGACTAAACTCTGAAAACAAGTATATAAAAAAATGGAAATATTTTCCTGTTTTTAAGGAACATTTACCTACTATATATTTATACTGCACAAAAATTAGGGGACATATCAAAATGAGTATGAAGCAATAAAATATCCCCTCATTTTTGTGAGCCGTATAATAGGACTTTAGGTGAATTATCAGTGAAGATAATTCTATTTGTCTTTAATTTCTTTTTTAGTGAATGAAACTCATACATAATATGTTCCAGATAAATCCATTTATTTTATTTAACAAGTATGTTGAGTACCTGCTCTATACTAGGGAATACACAGTAGACTAAAATCTTTGCCCTTAATGGAATGTGTATTCTAAAGGCAACACATTTGTCTACTATAATAATAAACATGTATAGAGCACTATCATGTGCCACCCGGGTTCCACTCTGGCACTTAACTAGAGTCCTCGCTCCAGAACTGCTAGTGGTAATGTAGTTTTTAGAAAAAGTTATTTCCATTGATTTTTGTTATTAATTGCATCTGCATTAAAAAAATTATAGTTGTTTTGGCCCAGTGGAGCATCACAAAATGTTATATGCACAATCTAGATTTCTTCAGAGGGTAGTCAGACATGACAGTTTTGTGATGTACATTCTAAACATAAGTTTCAAAAAGGAAGACTGCCTATATGAGTAGGGTGTTGAGCTGTCCTCATAGAATGCATCTCCCTAGAACAGGAGTGTTGGGTTATTGTAATGGTACAAGCCATGGAGAACTGATTATGAGCATTGCTGGGATTGCGTACAGGAAAGAAAATCAAGTATTTAATCCTGCTTTATACACTACAAACTAGACCACAGGACAGGGGTCGGGAACCTTTTTGGCTGAGAGAGCCATGAACGCCACATATTTTAAAATGTAATTCCATGAGAGCCATACAATGACCCCAGTACATTATGCATTATCCAATAAAAATTTGGTGTTGTCCCAGAGGACAGCTATGATTGGCTCCAGCCACCCGCAACCATGAACATGAGCGGTAGGAAATGAATGGATTGTAATACATGAGAATGTTTTATATTTTAAACATTTTTTTATTAAAGATTTGTCTGCGAGCCAGATGCAGCCATCAAAAGAGCCACATCTGGCTCGCAAGCCATAGGTTCCCGACCCCTGCCTCAAGGTAACTATAGTTGTGAGGGAAACTTTTTCATTATAGAATAATTCCAGCTTAAAAATACAGATGATATGATAGAAATAAGACTGACATTTTGCAGCAGCTAATGAGATAATCAAGCGAGGCCTCCTCAATGGCTTTTAAAGCTGTTAGGTGGAATGCTGATGGGGAGCTCTCAGGTATGGGTCAATCTGACGCCTAAACCCACTGATCAATCCTCATGTTACAAAAACAGGGATAACGAGACATTCTGTTCTTCCTCAACACCATCCATGAAGTTCAAAAAATTGAACTACCCAAGTTTCTCGCTCTGACTACCAGTTTATAGGACAAGTGACCTGATCTTTAAAAATAAATTTTGAATAAAGGAGGGAGAAGGGGAACCAATAGACCAAAAATAAACTTTTTTTAAATTCCAGCTGTAGTAGTAATTCTCTGTGGCTCACTAATATATAGAGTTGACATTTGAACAACATGTATTTGAACTATAGGGTCCACTTGTGCACGAATTTTTTTCAATATACAGTCAGCGCTCTATTTCCAGGTTTCCATCCATGGATTCATCAAACTAGATGACTACTTTCTGTCCACCATTGGGAATTTTCAGGTGGGTGGGCTGACTATATGCATTGATCTTTGCCATTTTCATATATGGGATTTGGGCATCTGCAGATTTTGTTATCTGTGGACACCAAGCAACAACTGCCATTAAATTTGGGGGGGAGTCAGGCTCTGGCCGGTTGGCTCAGTGGTAGAGCGTCAGCCTGGTGTGCAGGAGTCCCGGGTTCGATTCCTGGCCAGGACACACAGAAGAAGCGCCCATCTGCTTCTCCACTCCTCCCCCTCTCCTTCCTCTCTGTCTCTCTCTTCCCCTCCTGCAGCCAAGGCTCCATTGGAGCAAAGTTGGCCCGGGCGCTGAGGATGGCTCTGTGGCCTCTGCCTCAGGCGCTAGAATGGCTCTGGTTGCAACAGAGCGACGCCTCCTGGTGGGCGTGCCAGGTGGATCCCGGTCGGGCACATGCGGGAGTCTGTCTGACTGCCTCCCCGTTTCCAACTTCAGAAAACTACAAAAAATAAAATTGGGGGGGAGTCAAAAGTTATATGTGGCTTTTGGACTGCGTGGGAGGCCCTGCCCCTAACCCCCATCTTGTTCAAGGGTCCACTGTACATACAATATAGGAGATAGGTAATTACACTGCTCACAAAAATTAGGGGATATTTTATAGCTTCCTATTCATTTTTAAATATCCCCTAATTTTTGTGAGCCGTATATTAACATGTCACATTAAAACCAAGAAGAGCCTGAATTGGCAAGATGTTATTCTCTAATGGTTCTCTTCTAGTGTCTTCTAGTATCCATACAGACATTTTTCTTAATAGTTTAAGTAAAAACCTTTGTGAAAGCGCATATCAACATGTTTCCTTCATACCCATAACAGATACCTCTCTGGAGATGAAATGCATGCAGTCAAGCTAAGTAGAAGGTCATGTTGGGAGATAGGTGGAGTTTTAAAGTGCTGAGAGAATGATTTAATGAAATGGGCCATAAAATTTCTCTAAAGAATGCAGGCTGATTTCTTCTAAAATTTTAGGAGCTCTGGGAATAAAAAAACCATAGTGAGAAAAAAGAGACCAACTTGAACACCATAGCTGCACCCCTGAATGAACTTGAAGAAAGAGGTGGGTTTTCAGGAAAAATGAAAAAGGATCTGGGATCATTTACTCATGCAATCATTTTTTAAAACAATTGTTAATTTGTGTATTTATTAGATAATAAAGATGAATAGGTGCTTTTCTACTTGAGGAAATGAAAACAATAAAACAAGTGCTTTGTGGACCTGTACACAGCAACATGCAGTAGGGATGTAGAACACTGAGTAATCAATTTCCATCATGATTATGATCGGCAGGGTTCGGGATCAGTATGAAAGAGGAATAAGCATGTTTTCACTGTGACAAGAATAAAGAAACGGTTATTTCTGGTTATAAGAACAGCATGAGAAAAGTTACAAACTTCCAGGGAGTACTATATAGTCCAACATTAATGTTATATAGGAATCTGGTGTTAGGGACATGAATGGTGGTATAGACAAAGAGGCTGGAAATGGGCTTTGGGCTAGATCATGAGTAACCTATAAGAGTAAGGGATTTTGACCTTTTTTATTGAGATATAATTGACATTAGTTTCAGATGTGCAACATAATAATTTGATATATGTATGTACATACTGCAAAATGATAGCCACAATAAGTTCAGTTAACATCCACGACCACATATTTTTACAATTTTCTGTGATGCAACCTTTGATTTGTTCTCTGTATCTGTGAATTGTTTTTTCAATGTTTTTTATTTTTTAGATACCACAGATAAGTGAGAACATATGGCATTTGTCTTTCTCTGACTTACTTCATTCCGCAAAATGTACTGAGGTTCCATCTCTGTTGTTGCAAGTAGGAAGTTTATTCTTTCTTGTAGCTAATATGTGTGTATTATGTATGTATCACATTTTCTTCATTTTTTCATCCATCAGTGGACACTTTGGTTGCTTCCATGTCTTGGTTATTTTAAGTAATGCTGCAGTGAATTGGGGGCGGGGTGTTGCATACATTTTTTTTGGTTAGTATTTTTTTTCCTTTGGATGTATACCCAGAAGTGGAATTGCTAGATCATATGGTAGTTCTGTTTTTAATTTTTTGAGGAATCTCCATACCATTTTGAATATTGGCTGCACCAATTTCCACTTCCACCGACAGTGCATGAGGGTTCCATTTTCTTCACATCCTCACCAACATTTATTGCTTATCTTTCTGATAATAGCCATTGTAAGAGGTGTGAGCTGATAACTCATTGTGGTTTATTGATTTGCATTTCCCTGATGATTAGTGATGTTGACCAGCTTTTGATGTACCTAGTGATGTGTAGGTCTTCTTTGGGAAAAAATCTTTTTGGATTCTTGGCCCATTTGTAAATTGAAATTTTTTTCCTTTTTTTTTTTTTTTGCTGTTGAATTATATGAGATTTTTTTTGTGTGTGTGTTTGTTTTAGTGAGAGATACTGACAAGGACAAACAGGAAGACAGAGAGATGAAAAGCATCAACTCATACTTGTGACACCTTAGTTGTTCATTGATTGCTTTCTTATATGTGCCTTGACTGGGGGGCTCCAGCTGAACCAGTGACCCCTTGCTCAAGCCAGCGACCTTGGCTTTCAAGCCAGCAGCCATGATCACAGACATGATCCCACTCTCAAACTGGTGAGCCCAAGCTTAAGCCTGCAACCTCGGGGTTTCAAACCTGGGTCCTCAGAGTCCCACAGTGATGCTCTATCAACTGTGCTACTGCCTGGTCAGGCTTTATGATGTATTTATATACTGCTCACAAAACTTAGGGGATATCATACGAAGTGATAAAATATCCCCTAATTTTTGTGAGAAGTATATATTTTGGGTATTAACCAGTGGTGGGATTCAAACAGTTTAACTGGTTCTCTGCCCTAATGACCATTTTAAGTATAAAGAAATGATATACCAAAAGGTAGTTTATTATTTCATGCATTTAATACTTAAATAAGAACAATAAAACAGGTACACAAAACTAGATTGTTATAAGAAAGAGTTTTAAAGTATTAATGAAAATATTAATACCTGACAAACAACAATGAAATGTTATTTAAGTTATTTCCAATGACAACTTGTCACTCCCTAGTTTAGTACTTTTTCTCTTTACATTATATATTTGTTTACTGAATTAATAAAGGCGAGGGAATTAAAATGTAGTATTTTAACAAAGGTATATATAATGAGTTTTATGAAATGAACAAATAAATATTACAAGCATAGTTCAATCAAATTTTTTCACCTATGGACGAAATGAACTACAGGCGCTTAGAATATGTTGTTGCACAGATGCATGTTAAAAAAAAGAGTAAAGAATGTAAATTTGTGATTTCCACATTGGGCACTACCCAGGCACCCACCTGAGAGAGAACCCTGATTACAAGTGCCATTTTAACAACCGGTTCGCTGAACTCAACAAAAAATTAGGTATCCATTTTGCCGAACCAGTGCAAACAGGCTGAGTTCCACCATATTTTTTGCTCCATAAGGCGCATTCCCCACCCCACCCCAAAAAGTGGAGGGGAAAATGCCCGTACATCTTATGAAGCGAAAAATATAGTATTTCATTAAATTTTTTTTAATTTGTTTTAGATTTCATTTATTCATTTTAGAGAGAGAGAGACAGAGAAAGGGGGAGGAGCAGAAAGCATCAACTCCCATATGTGCCTTGACCAGGCAAGCCTGGGGTTTTGAACAGGCAACCTCAGCATTCCAGGTCAATGCTTTACCCACTGTGCCATATTAAATATTTTAACACACCATTTGATTCAGAATATTATTTTTCTTATTTTCCTCCTTAAAACCTTAGGTGCGTCTTATGAAGCAAAAAATACAGTAATCCCTTAGATATATGATTTGCAAATATTTTCTTCTATTCTGTTGTTTGCCTTTATGATTATTTTTTGGAAATAATAAACACTTTTATGGCCCTGGCAGGTTAGTTCAGAGCATCCTCCCAACATGCAAAGGTTGTGGGTTCAATTCTTGTTCAGGGCACATACAGGAACTGGTTAGTGTTTCCGTCTGTCTCTCTCCCTTCCCCTCTCCCTAAAAT
The DNA here is from genome assembly GCF_036850995.1 of Saccopteryx leptura. Lineage (NCBI taxonomy): Eukaryota > Metazoa > Chordata > Mammalia > Chiroptera > Emballonuridae > Saccopteryx > Saccopteryx leptura. Next base: position 172,347,964 of record NC_089504.1, on the reverse strand, counting down.
CAATTAATAAATTCTTTTTAAAAGAAACGCTTTGCTTGACCAGGCTGTGGCACAGTGGATAAAGCATCAGACTGGGACTTGGAGAACTCAGATTTGAAACCCCAAGGTTGTGGCTTGAGTGCGGGCTCATCCAGCTTAAAAGCACATGCTCACCAGTTTGAGTGTGGGGTCACTGGCTTGAGCATGGGATCATAGACATGACCCCAAGGTCGCTGGCTTGAGCAAGCAACTCTGCTGTAGCCCCCCGGTCAAGGCACATATGAGAAAGCAATCAATGAACAACTAAGGTGCTGTGACAAAGAATGGATGATTCTCATTTCTCTCCCTGTCTGTCTCTATTTCTTTTTTTTTTTTACAGATTCAGAGAGAGGGATAGACAGGAACAGACAGACAGGAACAAAAAGAGATGAGAAGCATCAATCATTAGTTTTTCAATGCGACACCTTAGTTCAGCGGTTCTCAACCTGTGGGTCGCGACCCCAGCGGGGTCGAACGACCAAAACACAGGGGTCACCTAAAGCCATCGGAAATACATATTTTATTTAAAAATGTATTGTATAATAAATACATATTTTATTTAAAAGTGTATTGTATAATAAATACATATTTTATTTAAAAGTGTATTGTATAATAAATACGTATTTAAAAATGTATTGTATAATAAATATGTATTTTCCGACGGCTTTAGGCGACCCCTGTGTTTTGGTCGTTCGACCCCCGCCGGGGTTGCAACCCACAGGTTGAGAACCGCTGCCTTAGTTGTTCATTGATTGCTTTCTCATATGTGCCTTGACTGGTGGTCTACAGCAGACTGAGCAACCCCTTGCTCAAGCCGTGACTTTGGGTCCAAGCTGGTGAGCTTTGCTCAAACCAGATGAGCCCATGCTCAAGCTGGTGACCTCGGGGTTTCGAACCTGGGTCCTCCGCATCCCAGTCCAATGTTCTATCCACTGTGCCACCACCTGGTCAGGCTGTCCCTATTTCTGACTCACTCACTCTGTCTCTGTCAAAAAAAAAAAAATTATGGCTTTTGAAGCAAGAAGTGCTACACAAGGTAAAAAGAAAATTGCAGCCTGACCAGGCAGTGGTGCAGTGGATAGAGTGTCGGACTGGGATGTGGAGGACCCAGGTTTGAGACCCCGAGGTCGCCAGCTTGAGCGCGGGCTCATCTGGTTTGAGCAAGGCTCACTAGCTTGAGCCCAAGGTCACTGGCTCAAGCAAGGGGTTATTTGCTCTGCTGTAGCCCCTCCATCAGGCACATATGAGAAAGTAATAACAACTAAGGTGCCGCAACAAAGAATTGATGCTTCTCATCTCTCTTTGTTCCTGCCTGTCTGTCCCTACCTGTCCCTCTCTCTGTCACACACACACAAAAAAGAAAATTGCACACACATACCTTGAGGGAGGTGGTAGGGGAGGAAAGGTTGTTTATTATGAGGAGCTGAGAATGTTGGTAAGTAGGTAGAGAAAAAATGAAAAAGAATATGGAGATATGAGATTGAAAATATAATAGAAAATGGATAATTCATAGGACAAGGTCCTGTGTAGTATCTGATCTAGTATTTTACAAGGAAAATCTGTATATTAAAGGTATGCTGTTCTATCTACGGTAACCATCTGAATAAACATTTGAAAGTGCTTTATTTTACTTAAATTTTATTTTGAAAATTTAATCGGGTGACATTGATCAGTAACAGTACATAGGTATCAGGTCAACATTTCTATGGTAAAGTGCTTTAGAATAGAGATCTACAAATGTTTTCAGTGAAGAGCCAGATAGTAACTATTTTTAGGCTTTGCGGGTCACATGTGGTCTCTGTTGGATATACTGCTGCTTCCCTTTCCCTTTCTCCTCCTGCCTCCTTCTTCTTCCTTTTTGAAAACACAGAATCATTCTCAGCTTATGGGCCAGATTTGTCCTGCAGGCAATAGCTTGCTAACTCTGTTTAGAACATAACTTTCCTGATGAAACATTTGTCTCTTTCATTTGACCCTGGGCTTGCCCTGTCAGGGCACATATGGGAGTTGATGCTTCCTGCTCCTCCCCCTTCTCTCTCCTTTCTCTCTCTCCTCTCTAAAAATAAATGAATGAATAAAATCTTAAAAAGAAAAAGAGAAAACAGGTCTTCCTTAGAGAATAAAAAGTGGGATAATTGAATACATTTGAGTGAATGTGGCCCCTGACCAGCTTTTGACCTTCATCACTTAGTCATGCAACTGTAACTGGCAAAGCATGGTTTTAACAGCAGTTCTAACGCTTCCTTTCTGCCCTTTGTTTTTCCTTCTTCCAACTGCAGTAGTTTAACAACATATCTGCAAACTACTTGACACTTTGTTCATTAGAAAGTAGTCTGTGTTTCTTTCTCTTGAACCTAAGTAGCATTTGTGACTGTCTCAATAAATAGAATATGACTAAAATGACAGTTGTGTGACTTTTTAGACAGGGTTATAATAGGTGCTCCTCTCTTTGTCTCCATGTGACACAAAGTTTTGAAGCTGTAAGCTGCCATGTAAGAACAGCTACCCTGAAGCTTCCCAGCTGAAAAGACCAGTGACAGATCACTTAGAGGTAGGGAGAGATATATGAGGAACCCCAATTGTTTCTTCCCCCTGCTACTTAAGTCTTCCCAGACCAGGTACCATACATATGAATGAGCAAGCCTTCAGATGATCCCAGAACCAGCAATAGAGAACCAGAACTGATCTGGGGACCTGGAAATGGAATATTACTGTAACAAAACCTAAAACATATGACACTGGCTTTGGAACAGCTACAGGCAGAGGTTGGAAGAGCCTTGAAGATATTAGTAGAAGTCTGATGGCTCCTGAGGTTGTTGTCAGTAGGGCTTAAAGGGAAGTGTGGGGAAATTTGTTAAAGCTGGAGGAAAAGCCCTTGTTAATAAAACTGTTGCCTGTGATCATGTAGAAATGGAAAATATACCTCATGAATTGGCCTGAAGATTTTTCATGCTACAGGATAAAGTTGCATCTGGTATGTCATAGCTGTATATCATAAAATATAGATAATGATGAGCTTTAGAAGAAATTACTCAAGTTTTAAGCAAAATTTGGAGAAAACATAAAGGAGTCTGGACTTGCTGGGTTAGAAAATGAGATCTTTTTCTGATGATCAGTCTCTCCCAGCAAAATAGTCCCAAAGTAAAAAAAAAGGCCTCAGAAAAAAAGTAAGGTTCATGGCCCAGTCACAGAAACTCAGGGTAAAGATGAAGCTGAGGCTATAACTGCAGAAGTATTAAGATGCCAGAAAGACTTAGGGTGGTGCCCTCTGAATCCTTGTGAATAGACAAAAGCTTAAGGATTCTTTCCATTAAACAAGAGGAATTCTAAGAATAATAAAAGCATTGATCCAAGGCCCTGGCCGGTTGGCTCAGTGGTAGAGAGTCGGCCTGGCATGCAGAAGTCCCGGGTTCAATTCCCAGCCAGGGCACACAGGAGAAGCGCCCATCTGCTTCTCCACCCCTCCCCCTCTCCTTCCTCTCTGTCTCTCTCTTCCCCTCCCGCAGCGAGGCTCCATTGGAGCAAAGATGGCCCGGGCGCTGGGGATGGCTCCTTGGCCTCTGCCCCAGGTGCTAGAGTGGCTCGGGTCGCAACAGAGCGACACACCAGAGGGGCAGAGCATCGCCCCCTGGTGGGCAGAGCATCGCCCCCTGGTGGGCGTTCCAGGTGGATCCCGGTTGGGCGCATGCGGGAGTCTGTCTGACTGTCTCTCCCCGTTTCCAGCTTCAGAAAAAAAAAAAAAAAAAAGCATTGATCCACAACAGCTTCCCAGGGAGCCCCAGGTAAACAAGATTTATTGATGGGACTTTAATGAAAATGAAAAATTCAGTAAGATCAATAAGGTAGGAAACTTACAAAGTGTTGGGCAAACAAGTGTGTTAGGCTTGCTCACTTGTACTTTGCCTGATTGGTGCATGAGCACAGGGCAGCACCTCGTGTGTGTAGTCTATATGAGGCTGTGGGTGCTTGCCGTCAGGGCAGCAGATTGCAAATTGTGGATTGCCTGCTGCCACTAAGAAGGGCCATTTTTTGTTATTGTTTGCCAGAGAAGGGGTTCTTCCCCCTGTCTGTTTGCTTGTGAGCCCTGAGAGAGAGGGAAGTGGTTTTCCCTCCCTGCTTGCTCATCTGCTATTGTGAGACTCTAATAAATGTAATGGCCCACCATCATCTGGCTCCACAGTTCCTTTCTTGGCTGCCTGAATCCAATGCGAACCTGCATGGCCACAGCCATCGGCCTTACAGATTATTATTCAGTACCTTTTCCCCTCTTTTTTAAAGATTTTATTTATTTATTTTAGAGAGGAGAGAGAGAAAAGGGTGGGGGGAGGAAACAGGAGTCATCAACTCCCATATGTGCTTTGACCAGGCAAGCCCAGGGTTTAGAACCGGTGACCTCAGTGCTACCACAGGTCAGGCTGGCTATGGGAAGGGAAGAGAGAGAGAAGGGGTAGAGGAAGGGGGAGAGAAGCAGATGGTTGCTTCTCACATGTCCCCTGACTGGGGATCGAACTTGGATGTCCACATGTTGGGTCTACGTTCTATCCACTGAGCCAACTGGCCAGGGCCGCCTCTTTTCATTTCCTTTATGCTTGCTCTGATTCCCTCCTTCTTCATTTTTCTCTTTTTCCATTTCCCCCATTGTCTTCTCTCCTCTTCTACTCTGACAGGAGTTAGCAATGGCCCAGCTAGTAAGAAGAAAATGGACACCTCTACTAATTCCTTCCCTTACTCTCCACACCTACATCTACCTGGGGAAGGATTGTGAATAAAACCTAGCAAAGAGCTAAGGAATAGACAGGAAAAGAGGTGCCTGAAGACAGGATTGAAAACACAGGAAATTGCTACCTCATCTTGTCTTAACTGTCACCATTTTCTTTTGAAAAGTTATTTTAATGTACTCTACACTAGGGCTTAGAGTAATTATTTGTGTGCTCTTGGTAATAGGGTGGAAGTTCCTTTATTGTTCTAAATAGTTAACTAATTGCATACTTAGAGCCCTCAGCAGAGTTTAGGATTCAGAGTAAAGTACTCACAGTGTACCTAGTCTATTACCATCTGTGATCTATACAAAATTTGATACACACTTTAAACTAGTCATATATTCATTGATTGTCTGCCATGTATTTTGCAATGCACCAGCTATAGTTGAGTGGTGGTGGCAGCAGGCAAGGGGCAGGACCAGTACCGCGTGCTTCCGGCAGGGTGTGCGCTCTCAGGTTAATATGCAGTTGCTGTTTCCTTGGTACGGTACATAAGCAACTTACTGCAGGTATTATCCTAAAGACATGAACTTATCTAATTTGGACAGGAACAAAATTCCTTTCATAAAGGTTAGTCAATGACTCTGTGTGCCTCCAAAGAGTACAGTAAGTTCTTCCTTTAGAGTCAAGGAGGTGCTTTTGGGGCATGTGGAAGGAACGTTCTGTTCCACTGCCTTTGATGTGATCTCCCGGTGTGCCAAATAATGTTCTGGCTTCATTTCAACCACCTCTTATGCTTTACAGGTTTTATCAGATGACTTTATATATTGGGAAGAACCAAATCTTTAAAAGGGATATGACAACTTTAACATCGCATCATCATCTATGTATACCCCCATAATCTTCATTCATTAGAGATGGAGGAGGAGATATAAAATGTCTAATTATAATCACCTTTATGGCTACCACCCTCTAACTGGTTTCATTGGCTTCTTTCCTTCCTTTAATCTTGCCCATAGAGTTTTTTCAGAGGACTTTTAAAAACAATCCTGGCAGCTGCCCCTCCCTCTCTTGCTCCCTCTGAGTTAGATGGTCTCATAACTTCCTACACTTTCTGCTTTGTAAGCAGCCATCACACCTGCATCCCCACTAAACTCTGATCCCTGGTGGTTTGCCCACCACTTCACTCAGATGCCAGGAAGCAAACAATGCATGTGGGTGTGTTGAGTGAGTGAAAGCCACTTTGCTACCTATGACCTTACAGTGATTCCCTATTGTTTACCAGATCAGATGTCTCTTTGTTTCAGTTTCAACTGCAGTTGACCCGTGAACTATGCAGGTTTGAACTGTGTGGGTCAGTTGAAAAATCCATGTATAAATAAGTAAGTGGACCTGTGCAGTTAAAACCCGAGTTGTTCAAGGGACAGCTATCCTCTGATTTACCCTGTAGGAGCCTTGAGATCTCTTCTTGGTTCTTTTCTGGTTCTTGTGGTTGTTTCCTCTGCCCACCTGTGGTCTCTTGTTTCCATAAATAGCTGCCATCAGTGTCTTCTCTTCTGTGTACACACGCTGCTCCCCGAATGAGAGATGGGAGTCTATTCCTCTGTACTCTTGACTCTGGAAAATAATAATCTATACTGTCACTAATTTGATCAATAGAATATCATGGAAGTGACACTGTGCCAGTTCTGGGCTTTTTTTTTTAGAAATTAAATTTAATGGGGTGACATTGAACATAGGTTTCAGGTGAACATTTCTACAGCATTTGAACTGTTGATTGAATTGTGTGCCTGTCACCTGAAGTCAAATCATTTTCTGTCACTGTATGTTTGTCCCACTTTACTCCCCTCGATCTGACACCCTGTAACCACTTTACTTTTATCTATGTCCATGAGTTTCAAGTTTTATATCCCACCTATATGGATATATATTTGGGCCTTTTTAAAAAAGAGGACTGGAATTTTCCACTTCCTATCTCTTGAAGCCTGAATTCCCATTACTATATCCAGGCAACTCTTTTGGAGAGAGAAGCCACATGGAAGAAGCTGAGGTGCCAGGTGTGTGATTGAAAAAACCGTCCTAAACAAGCAGCCCAGTTGAGCCTTGAGGTGACTCCAGTCCCAGCTGTTATCTGACTGTATCGACATGACAGATCCCAACTGGGATTCTGTCAACTGTGACTCCCAGTTTAATCAGCATGAGATAGCAATAGTAGTATTGGGCTACCAAGTTTTGGGTGATTTGATATATAGCAATAATTATCCTAAATGCCATCCTTCAAGGTTCCAAACCTAGATTTTCTGTAAAGCTTTTCCATGCTAGTCTAGTTGACATTGATCTCTACCTTTCTAATTCTCATAGAATTTATTGATACCATACACTGTCATCCTACTATACAGTCATGTGTCTCCTAATGACAAGGATACATTCTGAGAAATTATTTCATCCTTGTGCAAACATCACAGAGTGCACTCACTTACACAGACTTAGGTGGTATATGGTATCACCCACTGCTCCTAGGCTACAAGCTTGTACAGCGTGTTACTGTACTGGATACTGTAGGCAATTAATACACAATGGTAAGTATTAGTGTATCTAAACATATGTAAGCATAGAAAAGGTACACTAAAAACCCAGTATAAAAGATAAAGAATGATACACCTGTATAGGGCACTTACCATGAATGGAGCTTGGAGGACTGAAGTTGCTCTGAGTGAGTCAGTGAGCGAGTGGTCCGTAAATGTGAAGCCTGGGACATTACTGTACACCAATGTGGACTTTATAAACACTGTACACTTGGGCTACACTACATTTATAAAACAACGTGAGGTTAAATTAAGCACAAAAGAAAATGGTGCAGTCAAGAGATGCTATAAACATGAGATGTATGAGGCTGCTGTTGGTGTAACATGGCATACTGGTAAGTAGAAAGAATGTACTCTAAAATAATGATAAAAAGTATGGTGTAGGCCCTGGCAGTTGGCTCAGTGGATAAAGCATCGGCCCGGCATATGGAAGTCCTGGTTCAATTCCTAGTCAGGGCACACAAGAGAAGCACTCATCTGCTTCCCCCACGCTCCCCCACCCTCAGCCAGTGGCCCCTGGCACTGACGCGCATGCACCTCAGGTGCTAGAAATGGCTCAGTACTGGAGCATTGGCCCAAGACAGGGTTGTTGGGTGGGTCCTGGTCCGGGTACATGCGAGAATCTATCTCACTATCTCTGCTCCACTCATTTAAAAAAAGAAAAAGTATAGTGTAATAAATACATAAACCAGTAACATTCATTTATGATCATTATCAAGTATTATGGACTGCATATAACTATATGTGCCACTCATTTATATGAGTGGCAGTACAGTATTTACACCAGCATATGAGTGATGAGTTGTACTATGACAAAACAATGCCACTAGGCAATAAGTTTTCAGCTCCTTTATAAATGTATGAGACAAGCACTGTATTTGTGGTCAATTGTTGACCAAAATGTTAAGCGGTACCTGCCTGTATAAATTATTTTCCATTTCATGTAGGCTAATCTGAACTCTGACTAATCCCTATGATCTGTAAAGATCCCAAATAGTAGCAATATGTTTTTTGTAATCCCTTCAACAAATCCTAGAACTGGGCAGAAATGAACTGAATTGAAAGCATTCTTGGTCATTGTAGCTCTGGAAACAGAATGTTCTAGTGCGGTAGCCTTCAAAGTGTGGTCCAGATCACAGCATCAGCACCACCAGGAAACCGGTTAGAAATAAAGGCAGATTCTTGGGCCGGCCCAGTCCTATTGAATAAGAAGTTCTGGGGGAGGCCCGACGTCCTATTTTTTTGTTTATTTTTTACATTGATTTTAGGGAGGGGGGGAGAGAGAAGGAGAGGCAGGGGCATGGCAAGGGGAGTGGAAGCATCAACTTATAGTTGCTTCTCAGGTGTGCCTCGATTGGGGAAGCCCCGGTTACGGACCCACAACCTCGGCGTTCCAGGTTGACACTGCAGCACCACAGGTCAGGCTAATGTCCTGTGTTTTTAACAAGCCTTTCAGATCATTCTGACACATGCTGAAGTATGAGGATCACTCTTGTAGTGGAGAGTCCTGGTTTTAAGGTCAGAAAGCCTAGGATTCTTTCATTAAATAACACTAAACATGCATATCCTTGTGCCAGGTATTATGCTAGGGGCAAGGAATACTAAGATGACTATAGGTTCTCCGTCCTTTTGGGTTGAAGGAAGATGGTGGTAGCAGCAATATTTACATACATATAAATGGAACATACATATAAATGGAACCCAAAACTATTGCTACAGATTTGCTCACTGGATGAGATAGTCCCAATTTTTTACCCTTACCTCTCCCTATATGGATCAGATGCCATTATCATGAACTTAAACATTAGAAACCCTTTTATTAGATTGTATTTATATTAAAGAGCACTTGATTAGTTGCCCATTAAGTAGTTTATGTGTAAGTATTTACACTCACTGTAAAATAGAAACTCCAGATAAGTAAAAAGAAAATTAAAATCATTCATAATCCTACCACCCATGCCTGGGCCTTTCTTCTTTTAGATCGCTTACGTTCTGAGTGCCATATTGTGAACATTCTGAGTCACTTTGTTTCCTGAAGCATCAACATCTTTTGGTGAGCTAGATGTAGTCATGATGTTTGCCCTGGAGTGAGCCTGGCTGTTCGAGGCATGGTGCAGTTCAGCAGTAGCAGAGAGTTATTAGTTCTCCTTTCACTCTGGTCTACCTCCCTCTTTTGTTTATTCTTTTTCTTTTCTATCAACCCCATGGACTGCTTTCTTCCTCTGTCTCCATCTGTCCTACATTTCTTCCTCTCATCTAAGCATTGTTTTCTACCCGTGGCTAGCATGACCTCTCCTGTTCACCAATTCTTCCTCCTCCTCCTTGACCCATGGCAGTGATCACCACATGTGGGAAACATTCCCTGACCCTTACAGACTCTTAAACACCTTCTCCTCTGATTTTCCACAGTGCTCTCTTCATACCTCTATTATTACAGTATCTTATGAGAGTGTTACACATTTCGGTGTCTGCTGCCCTAGATCAGAGGCTTCTTTTCATCTCCACATCCCCTCAGATGAATGAAATGAATTTAAAATAACCCCAAGGCCCATCAGAGTCACAAGCACAGGGCCCATCAGCAAGCTCCAAGGCTATACAGGCTTCAGGACTAGATCCACAGGCACTGTGATTCCTTCAAGCAAGCCTCTCACCTGAAGTGAGGTATTGAACATTACAGCCAAGGAAGGAAAGATGTACTTTCAGATAATATCAGAAATGAGCACTGTGAGAATCGAGGTGTTGGAAAAGCTGTTTGTGATGGCTCTGAATCCATGACCAAGGAAAGTGTGTTCTCTAAGATGAGGTTCCATACACACTGCATGGCTGTAGAGAAAACCAGAGCTGCGACAAGACACAGCCTGTGAGGCTGACTAAGACAAAAGAGGCAGCAGTCAGTTCTGTGGTCATAGTCCTGGTACTTGACAATGAGCAGTTCAGAGGGAGGAGGAGACTGAGAAGAAGAAAGAGAAGCATCCTCTGAGTGTCCTGGGAGGGAGCTTCCAAGAGAGCAAAAGAATGCAAAGGAAAGGAGCTGATTTGTGTTGTGATGACAGATGAGTTTCCTGCAGTGTCGGAGAACAGCGCAGCAGGGACAGGCAAGGGGCAGACCACACCATTGTGCTGCTGTACGGAAAGCACAGGTTAGCGGCCACAGCGTCTGTCCTTAGAGAGAGCCACACCGAGACAACACCTCGTATTGTGTGTCACATGTCATATTCGTGGAGTAGGATGATTTTAAGCTAAAAATGATTATATTAGAATTAGTTCTCTTCTGTGATTTTTGGCTTGCTCTGCAAGTAATTATGGCTAGATAGGCTTAAAGACACATATAGCCCTGGCCGGTTGGCTCAGTGGTAGAGCGTCGGCCTGGCGTGCAGAAGTCCCGGGTTCGATTCCCGGCCAGGGCACACAGGAGAAGCGCCCATCTGCTTCTCCACCCCTCCCCCTCTCCTTCCTCTCTGTCTCTCTCTTCCCCTCCCGCAGCCGAGGATCCACTGGAGCAAAGATGGCCCGGGCGCTGGGGATGGCTCCTCAGCCTCTGCCCCAGGCACTAGAGTGGCTCTGGTCGCAACAGAGCGACGCCCCGGAGGGACAGAGCATTGCCCCCTGGTGGGCGTGCCGGGTGGATCCCGGTCGGGCGCATGCGGGAGTCTGTCAGACTGTCTCTCCCCGTTTCTGGCTTCAGAAAATACAGAAAAAAAAAAAAAAAAGACACATACATAGTTTTCCATTATGTTTATATGAGACACCTGACTGCTCATCTTTATTAGGGAGTGAAACTTCTGCCACCTTGTTAACAGTTTCAAAGAGGTGAGATGCAGCTTGAACTCAAACATATAGCAGGGGTTCCCAAACTTTTTACACAAGGGGCCAGTTCACTGTCCCTCAGACCGTTGGAGGGTCACCACATACAGTGCTCCTCTCACTGACCACCAGTGAAAGAGGTGCCCCTTCCGGAAGTGCGGTAAGGGCCGGATAAATGGCCTCAGGGGGCCGCATGTGGCCGCTGGCCGTAGTTTGGGGACACCTGATAGGGTCTTTTATTGTGCTGCCTGAACCAATGAATGGCTGCCTAAAATAGTGAGTTGGACGGTTGTGTATTTCATTCACTGCTAGGTTACAGCAAGCTTTGAAACAAGTCTAGAAGGCAGCCAGTAATTGTCCTGTCACTTATCAAGGTGGGAAAGTGCAATCCTGTCGCCATTTATTCCTCTCCTTTATGTTCTGATTCACCATAGCTAGCATGACCTTCATCCCTCCTCATCCTTCATGACCCAGTGCAGTGGTCAACAAGGAAAAATCTTCCTTGACCCTTACAGTCTCTTAAACTCTGATTTTCCACTGCACTCCCTTCATACCTCTATTATTGTACTTGTTTCATGTGAATGTTACACATTTAGGGAGTTAGACACAGGACCTGTGTGTCATGTGCACATGTTGTGGCTTGTGGCTCAAACAAGTCTCCACTCCTGACCTCCAGATCCATTTTTGTTATTCTAGAAAGTAACTCTTACCTTCTGCTTCACTTTGCTCTTGTAATAGGACTAAATGGGCCACCTTTGTTTCTACTCAAGCAACATTTGATAAGACTAGTCAGTAATGACAGGCAGCCCTCCCCCCACTGAGCCAATTCCACCCAGCAGGATTGCACTTGCCCATCTTGTTAGGTGTTAGGACAATTACCGGCTGCCTCTAGACCTGCTTGAAAGCTTCCTGTAACCTGGCAGTGAATGAAATCCACAACTTTCCAACTCAATGACATTTAAGGCAACCACTCATCGGTTCAGGCAGCAAAATAAATTGGTACTCAGTTGCTCCCAGTCTGTTTTCTGGTTAGACCTATAAATAAATGATTGTGCCACTGCATGTGACACTAATCTGCCCCCTCCCCAAGCAGTCACATTTTCTTGTGCTCTCTCTGGCTTTGTTCTGGCCCCCTCAGGAACAGTGTTAAGAATTGTATTTGGAGGTTGCCAAGTGCTGTGTGTCTACATTTGAGTTCTACACACACAAATATAAAAAATGAGTGGGTGTACATTTGAATTACATGTCTACCCCTATTGATTTGTAATTCATTCATATGAAAATATTTTCCAGTTAATATTACAACTCCAATATTCTTATATGGTCCATTTTATTCAATAGACTAAGTTATATCACTCAATGGTGACATTTAAATGACAGTTACTACAGTAACCCAGAGTAATGCCCTTGTGAAGTGTGGTGTACTGGTGTGCTGATCCAGTAATTTATATATCCCCAAAATCTAGCTCTATTGTCTGAAAGATAAAAGGGAAGATTTTTTTCCACACACAAATGATTGTGAAATATAACATTTTTAGAAGCAGATTCTGATACTTATTTTTCCCCATTATTCCCACAATTCCTAACTTTCTAAGCCATACGTGTTGCATTACTTTTCTCCAATACTCAAACATTAAAAATAAAAACAAAAAAATACCTTTTCTGCCATCCTCCCACTTCCAAGGCACTGATGTCTTTGGTATGTACAAATATAAAAATGGGGGCGGGGGGGGGGGAGAATCGGTCAAAACAAATGATCCTCACTCTCTTTCAAACCAAATCTGTTTTGATCAGCATGCTAGCACATTCTGTCAAACTCCCTGACTTTATAAGCAATACATTATTCCTGCAGTTTTGACAAAAGCTAAACCGTTGCCAGCCCCAAACTGGCTCCACACGAGACTGTTGCCAAACCGACTTCCCTGTTTCAGTAGAGATTGCTTTCCCACTCTGCTTAAAAATAATAAGGCCAATTAAAAATGTACAATGCTTGCATGGCCAATCATTCTTCTCCAGGTCTTTGCCATCGCCTCGGCGGTCAGATAAATCACCTTAGAGCTATTACAATAGGACCATAAATTAGAGGGCCTGGCAGTCTGTCCCTTTTAACTCAGAAGACTAAGATTATTTCAGCTCGAAGTCCCCCGCCTAGGGGGTCGCGGCGGGCGGTGGGCGGCGGTCGGGAGGGGGAAGTTCCCCATGGTTGGAGAGGAGGGGAGGGGGGACGGTCAGGTCTGTGGTTATCAGCTGTCACAGAAATCCCCCTGTTGGACACGCTCAGTCTCCCGCCCACCCCAATTCATGTCTGGGCGGCACCCAGGTGTTTGACAGGGCCCAGCTCCTAGATGGCCTTGACCCCAGATACTGGGACTCTCATCTGTGCCGCTCCGAAAGACTATTTGCAGCCGTGGTCAGGATGGGATTGCTGGCCTGGAAAACTCATTTCTCAGCCCGGCTTTTGTTTACACTCTTACTAAGTTGCCTTTCACTCATGTCGGAATGGCAGTGAGTGGCTGTGGGTGAGCGTTTGGCGGTGGGTGAAGGAAAGCCCAGCAACACCGGCTCCGCCTGCGAGCCGGGAATCCGCCGGAGGGTTCGGGCGCTCGCACTGGGCTAGGCAGAGACAAAGATGGCAGGGAAGCCAGCGCGCCAGGCGTTTGGACCGCACTGGAAAACTGCAGTGGTTTCGTGGCTGGCTTTCCCTTGCAGTGTTAGCCAGTCCACCCCAGCCCAGTCACCCTGTTTGTAAACATCCACCATGAGAAAAGGAAGACAGTGCTGTGTTTAAATGCCCAAAACCAAAGATGCCATACTTCCCTAGACTCTCTCCACCCGCCAGAGCCTCCACTGCCCTGCGTAGCCCCCAATCTGCACGGGTAATTTCAGCATAAAAATTCCCGGGGGGGGGGGGGGGGAATTTCCCGGCTGTTTTTTCCATTGACACCGCCTAAAACCAGAACAAGCCTGTGCAGCCTTGACACATTTTGGCTCTTAACCATGCATATTCATGCCCAAGTGCAATAAAACCCAGGTCAGCTGCTTGGAGACAGTGAACTCTGTTCTGGAAGGTTGACCAAGCCCGAGAATTCAATAAAATGAAGACTAGGCAGTCTCCTCTCTGAATCCTTATAATGCTTGAGGAAAAAAAAAAAAAATCCCCTAAAAGGGACAGAGGGAATTGCTAGAAATCTTGTTGTGTTTTTTTGGTAGTGGTTGTATTTTTTGGGGGGGAAAGAGGGTAGTTTTTGTGGTTCTTCCCTTTGTTGTAGAACTCGTGATTATTTTCTTGTATCCTGACTCCTTTCTTTCCTAGTGTCCTCAACCTCTGGAGTAGTGAATATCTTTGTCTTACTTTCTTTTGTATACGGTCCCTTCCCTTCCTCTGTCATCCTCCTGCCTGATATCACTCTCCCCCTTTCCCTCTTTTTTCCCCCCAGAAAAGACTGGACTCCTCTTCTGCCCTCCTGACTCTCATTTCTATCACTTCCCTCAGGAATGCCTTTTTCCCCTTTCCTGGTCAACTCAAGGGGCAGTTTCTCTGGGCTGGGGGGCACTGGGAAGAGAACATAAAATCAATCATGGTCGACCCACTGTGTTCCCGCACAGCCCCCAGGACTGCAGTCCAGTCAGAGGCACTGCTATGGGCTAAATTGTGTGCCCCTCAAATTCTTTTGTTGAAGACAAACCAAAGTACCTCAGAATGGGCCCGTATTTGGAGACAGGACCTATAAAGAGGTAATTAAGGTAAAATGATGACTGGTATCCTCATAAGAGGAAATTTGGACACACAAAGAAACACTAGGGATGCATGCACACAGACCAAAAGAAAAGACAGTGAGAATGCCAAGCCAAGTCATGGAGAGACGCCTCAGGAGAAACCAAACCCGCCAACCTGGACCTTGGACTTTTGGCCTCAAGAATGGTACCCAGTCTGTGGTGTTTTGTTATGGCACCCTACCAAACTAAGGCCCTTAGGAAGCCTCCCTAGAGTATTCCTGAGCTCCTCCCTCCTCCTCCATCACTTGGGAACTCTTTTATTTGGGATGCCTTTGGCCTGGCCTTTCTTTTTTTAAAAGATTTTATTTATTGATTTTAGAGAGGATATACTATAGAGAGAAAGGCAAGGGGAGGAGCGGGAAGCATCAGCTCGTAGTGGTTGCTTCTCATGTGCCTTGACTGAGCAAGCCCGGGGCTTTGAACCCGCGACCTCAGCATTCCAGGTTAAGGCTTTATCCACTGCACCACCACAGGTCAGCAAAGCTTGGCCTTTCTTTTTAATTGTTTCATGTTATCTTTTTTGCATGTGTGTGAATAAGAAGAACCTACCAACTGGTGATATTTCTATGCTGTATAGACCTTTATTTCTACGTAGACCCTTTAGTTTAATATTCAGTTTTGTCTTGTGTAGGGAATTCAGAACACCCATTTAAATTTGAATTTCAGATAAACAGCAAATAATTTTTTTTTTTTTTTTGCATTTTTCTGAAGCTGGAAACAGGGAGAGACAGTCAGACAGACTCCCGCATGCGCCCGACCGGGATCCACCCGGCACGCCCACCATGGGGCGAAGCTCTGCCCACCAGGGGGCGATGCTCTGCCCATCCGGGGCATCCCTATGTTGCGACCAGAGCCACTCTAGCACCTGAGGCAGAGGCCACAGAGCCATCCCCAGCGCCCGGGCCATCTTTGCTCCAATGGAGCCTTGGCTGCAGGAGGGGAAGAGAGAGACAGAGAGGAAGGCGCGGCGGAGGGGTGGAGAAGCAAATGGGCGCTTCTCCTGTGTGCCCTGGCCGGGAATCGAACGCGGGTCCTCCGCACGCTAGGCTGACGCTCTACCGCTGAGCCAACCGGCCAGGGCACAAATAATTTTTTAAGTGTGTTCCAGATATTGTATGGGACATACTTATATTTTTAAAAATTCTTTATCTGAAATTCAGGTGTAACTAGGTGTCTTGTAGTGTTTTGTTATTTTTTAATTGGTTTAGCGAGAGAAAGAGGGAAAATACCAATTTGTTGTTCACTTATTTATGCATTCACTGGCTGATTCTTGTATGTGCTGACTGGTGATTGAACCCTTAACCTTGGCATATTGGTACAATGCTCTAACCATCTGTGCTACCTGGCCAGGGCTGGTGTCCAGTATTTTTTTTTTTTTTTAATATGGAACGCTTCATGAATTTGCTTGTCATCCTTGCGCAAGGGCCATGCTTATCTTCTCTGTATCATTCCAGTTTCAGTACATGTGCTGCCAAAACAAGCACTGGTGTCCAGTAGTTTTTATTTGCCACATCTACCAACTCTAGTTCAGGGGGGTGTGTCCTTAATATCTTTACTTCTCACATTAGAATCGCCTGGAGAACACTTTTAAAATGCTGACGGCTGGGTCCCTCCCAAGGGAATTCTGACTTACGTGGTCTGAAGTAGGGCTTTGTTGACAAGATCTTTTTTAAGTGTCCAGGGATTTTAATGTGCAGCCAGAGCACAGAATCCTTACAGAAAGAGACAGGTATTCAGGCATTGACTAATCAATGTTCATGGCTACTGCATTGTTGAATTTAGGCTCCCTTAAGCTTAAATTTATTGGGTTTTGTTCTGTAAAAAAGGTCATTAATGTTCTTATTGCTGAACCCAGTGACAAAGGTCAAGTAGATCACTGAAAAAAATCCTGTCAGTATATGAAATGGTCTCTTATTTCAGGTCACCATAGAGAGGTGTCCAGAGCTACGATACTGATAGCACTGCAGCAAATGCCCCTCCATCCCAACACGTTCAGCTTTGTGATAGTGCAGCTGGGAACCCTTTCCCTTTACCCGTTCCTTTTATCACAGGGCAGTGCTCAAGCATGTAAGATCTGTTTTATTTAAGAATACTTATAGCGCAAGAGGAATTTTTTTTTTTTTTTTTGTATTTTTCTGAAGCTGGAAAAGGGGAGAGACAGTCAGACAGACTCCCGCATGCGCCCGACCGGGATCCACCCGGCACGCCCACCAGGGGCGATGCTCTGCCCACCAGGGGGCGATGCTCTGCCCACCAGGGGGCGATGCTCTGCTCTTCCGGGGCGTCACTCTGCCACGACCAGAGCCACTCTAGCGCCTGGGGCAGAGGCCGAGGAGCCATCCCCAGTGCCCAGGCCATCTTTGCTCCAATGGAGCCTTGGCTGCGGGAGGGGAAGAGAGAGACAGAGAGGAAGGAGGGGGGGGGTGGAGAAGCAAATGGGCGCTTCTCCTAAGTGCCCTGGCCGGGAATCGAACGCCAGGCTGATGCTCTACCACTGAGCCAACCAGCCAGGGCCAGCGTAAGAGGAATTTCAACGTGTTTATTCAGTTCCTCCAGATCCTCTGTATCTTTTCTCAAACTATTAATTGGCATGTATGGAGAGCTAAAGCTTACCTGCTGCTCACTCATTACTGAAAAATTTATAGAAAGTTCAAATATTGTGGTCGATCCTCCTGAAGTAGCAAGCCATTCATTTGAGTCTGGTGGTCAATTTCATCCTGAAGATAAGCCTTGCCAACATGAACCTTCATAGTAAGTGCTACAGAGATGCTGACATAGAGCTCTAGCTGAGTAACTAGAGAAAACTAGAATGAGAGGGAAATAAAATGGCCGGGACAGAAACACATTTTATAGAAAATAGTGTTGGGGTCAGTAGATGACATTGATCACCACAAAGTTCAGGGATGGAGATTTGATGTGAAAAGGCTTTGTTAAAAATGACACCCAAGTCTGACCAGGCAGTTGCACAAAGGATAGAGCATCAGCCTGAGAGGCTGAGGACTCAGGTTGGTAACCCCAAGGTCACTGGCTTGAGTGCAGGCTCACCAGCTTGAGCACTGGGTTGCCAGTTTGAACGTGTATCTTAGACATGATCCATGGTCACTGGCTTGAGCCCAAGGTCACTGGCTTGAGCAAGGGGTCACTCACTCTGCTGTAGTCCCCTGGTCGAGGCACAGTGAGAAAGCAATCAATGAACAACTAAGGTGCCACAACTAAGAGTTGATGCTTCTTATCTCTCTCCCTTTCTGTGTCTCTCGCTTGCTTAAAAAAAAGACACCCAAATAAGTGTGTATACAATGGAGTTTTTGTACTACAGAAGTCCTCCTTTTTAGGCAGTTTTGCTTTCCATGGTTTCAGTTATCTGTGGTCAATTGTGGCACAAAAATATTAAATGGAAAATTTCAAAAATAAATAATTCATATGTTTTAAATTGTGCTCTAGTCTGAATACTGTGATAAAATCTTGTGCCACCCATCCTGCCCCGCCCCAGCCAGGATGTCAATCATCGCTTTATGCAGTCTATCCACATTCTACACACTACCCTCCCATTAATCACTTAGTAGCTGTATTGGTTATCATATCAACTGTCACTATATCACAGTGCTTGTGTTCAAATAACCCTTATTTTACTTAGTAACGGCCCTACATTGCAAGAGTAGTGATGCTGGCAGTTTGTATATACCAAAGAGAAGCTATCAAGTACTTCCTTTAAGTAGAAAGATGAAAGTTTATGACTTAATAAGGAAAGAAAAAAAGCAAATGTTGACGTTGCTAAGATCTATGTTAAGAATGAATATTCTACCTGTGAAATTATGAAGAAAAAAATTCCTGCTAATTTTGCTCTTGTCCCTCAAAATGCAAATGTTACAGTCACAGCGAGTGGTAACTGCCTAGTTAAGATGGAAAAGCCGCTAAATTTGTGGGTGGAAGATATGAACAGACAATGTGTTCTGACTGATGGCAATGTGTTGCTTCAGAAAGCATTGAGCCTACTGTATCAAGACTTCAGCAAGGGCTCCCCTAAAACAAATGATACCAAACCATTTACTGCAAGCAAAAGATGGTTATATAGATTCAGGAATAGGTTTGGATTGAAGAATATAAAAATTACTTGCGAGAGATCACATTCACATAACTTTTATTATAGTCTTATAATTGTTCTATTTAATTTTGTTAATTTCTTAGCATGCATAATTTATAAATTAAACTTAATCATCTGTATGTATAAGAAAAAATATGTATACATGTACTATCTGGTTTCAGGCATCCACTGGATATCTTGGAACGTACTCCCTCAGATAAGGGGAGACTACTGTACTGCTTATTATTTAATGAGAAATTTCAAAAAACTGTTGTAATGGAAGGCAGGTGCATGTAAATTATAAGCTTTGGATTTGAAATGCTGGCTTTGGTGCTACTTGGCTCTGTTTCCTTGGGCAACTTTTTTTTTTTTTAATAAATAAATTTTTATTTTAATGGGGTGACATCAATAAATCAGGGTACATATATTCAAAGAAAACATTTCCAGGTTATCTTGTCATTTAGTTCTGTTGCATACCCATCACCCAAAGAGAGATCGTCCTTTGTCACCCTCTATCCAGTTTTCTTTGTACCCCTCCCCCTCCCCCCTCCCTTCTTCCCTCCCCCCACCCCTCGTAACCACCACACTCCTGTCCATGTCTCTTAGTCTCGTTTTTATGTCCCACCAATGTATGGAATCCTGCAGTTCTTGTTTTTTTTCTGATTCACTTATTTCACTCTGCATACTGTTATCAAGATTCCACCATTCTGCTGTAAGTGATCCGATGTCATCATTTCTTCTAGCTGAATAGTATACCATGGTGTATATGTGCCCCATCTTCTTTATCCAGTCTTCTATTTTTTTTACAGTGATTAAAAGCCTTTAAGCAAACTCTTGGCCAATACAGCAAGAATCCATAAAAGAGTAGTGTCCTTAACATGTTTCCTTGGGCAACTTCTTAATCAGCCTGAATCTTTCTCTCCTCATTTGGAAAAGGGCTTCTAGAATGTTAGACTAAGGACCTCTTAAAATCTACTTCTCTAGACAAGCAAAGAAAACACTGGCAAAATATTGTCAAAATCAGTTTTTTCAGAACTCTTGAATTTAACCAAAGGACTGCAACAAAACTTTGTGGCGTTTTAACTTGATCCATTTCCTTTCCCCTCTCTGCAGATCAGAGGTAGCCTTGAACACCATCAACAGACTCACAACATAGTAGCTCTGAGACCCAGCAAACTAGCAGTCACTTGCAGGTGGCAGAGTGGGTTTGTAGTTGCTCCCGAAGTCCACATCCCCAGAAAATTGTCACTATTTGACCTGTCTGAAAGGAGACATTTTCAGGGCCTTTTTTTTTTTTACTTGACTTGCTCTGTGTGAACAGCCTTATCCCCAGGGCATTAGTCAAAAACAACCAGCAACAATTGCTTAACATCACAGCTGTTAATCAACAGCATATTAGCAAAAGCAGAGGAACAAATCAGCAATTTAGAAGACAAGGTAACAGAAAACACCCAATCAGAACAGAAAAAATAAAAAAGAATTTTTAAAAATCGGAATAGTTTAAGGGATATCTGGTACAACATCAAGCATATCAACATCACATCATAGGGGTACCAGAACGAAAAGAGAACAAGGGATTGAAACCTATTTTTAAAAATGATGACTAAAGCCTTTCCTAACATGGTGAAGGAAATAGGCATAGAGTCCTAAATAAGATGAACCCAAAGAGGCCCATACCAAGACACATGATATATAACCCAGGTTATTATAAATTAAATATAATTAAATTTTTTACTTTTATTTACATATAAATAAGATTTTATATAATTAAATAAAAAATACCAGATTAAAGACTGAGAAACTCTTCTTTTTTTTTTAAGCAAGAGAGAGACATACAGACAGACAGGTGGGGACTGACACACAGGAAGGGAGAAGATGAGAAGCATCAATTATTTACTGCAGCACCTTAGTTGTTCATCGATTGCTTTCTCATATGTGCCTTGACCGGGGGGCTCCAGCTGAGCTAGTGACCCTGTTGTTCAAGCCAGTGAGTGACCATAGGGTTATGTCTACGATCCCATGCTCAAGCCAGTGACCCCGCACTCAAGCTGGATGAGCCCATGCTTAAGCTGACAACTTCGGGATTTCAAACCTGGGTCCTCAGCATCCAGGTCAATGTTCTATCAACTGCTCCACCACCTGGTCAGGCAAGAGAGACATTTATTTATTTATTTATTGATTGATTGATATTTTTCTGAAGTTGGAAACGGGGAGGCAGTCAGACTCCTGCATGCGCCCGACCGGGATCTACCTAGCATGCCCACCAGGGGGCGATGCTTTGCCCATCTGGGGCGTTGCTCTATTGCAACCAGAGACATTCTAGCTCCTGAAGCAGAGGCCATGGAGCCATCCTCAGCGCCCGGGCCAACTTTGCTCCAATGGAGACTTGGCGTGGGAGGGGAAGAGAGAGACAGAGAGGAAGGAGAGGGGGAGGGGTGGAGAAGCAGATGGGTGCTTCTCCTGTGTGCCTTGGCCGGGAATCGAACCTGGGACTCCTGCATGCCAGGCTGATGCTCTACCACTGAGCCAACTGGCCAGGGCCGCAAGAGAGACTTGTAAAAGTAGCAGGAGTAAGCAGTTAATTACCTACAAGGCAGCTCCCATAAGACTGAGCTGATTTTTCAATATGGCCCTGGCCGGTTGGCTCAGCGGTAGAACGTCGGCCTAGCGTGTGGAGGACCCGGGTTCGATTCCTGGCCAGGGCACACAGGAGAGGCGCCCATTTGCTTCTCCACCCCTCCGCCGTGCCTTCCTCTCTGTCTCTCTCTTCCCCTCCCGCAGCCGAGGCTCCATTGGAGCAAAAGATGGCCCGGGTGCTGGGGATGGCTCTGTGGCCTCTGCCTCAGGCACTAGAGTGGCTCTGGTCGCAACATGGCGACGCCCAGGATGGGCAGAGCATCGCCCCCTGGTGGGCAGAGCATCGCCCCATGGTGGGCGTGCCGGGTGGATCCCGGTCGGGCGCATGCGGGAGTCTGTCTGACTGTCTCTCCCCTTTTCCAGCTTCAGAAAAAAAAAAAAAAAAAAAGAAACTCTGCAGGCCAGAAGCGATTATAGGAAATACTCAAGGGAAAAGCCTTGGCTGGAAGGCTCAGGTGGTTAGAGCATCATCCTAAAGTACAGAGGTTGCCAGTTCGATTCTGATCAGAGCACATACAGGAACAGATTGATGTTCCTGTGTCTCTCTCCCTCTCTCCTTCCCTCTCTCTCTCTCTAAAATCAATACAATAAACATTGAAAAAAAAGAAATAGGTGAGTAAAAATGATAGTGATGCTAGAATGTGTTTAAAATTCAGCCACCATCAACTTAAAACAGACGACTATAAACATAGCTTGGTATATATGAAGCATACGGCGATCACAAACAAAAACATCTACAGGGGATATACAATAAATAAAGAAAAAGGAATCCTGGCCCTGGCCGGTTGGCTCAGTGGTGGAGCGTCAGCCTGGTGTGCGGGAGTCCCTGGTTTGATTCCTGGCCGGGGCACACAGGAGAAGCACCCATCTGCTTCTCCACTCCTCCCCCTCTCCTTCCTCTCTGTCTCTCCCCCTCCTGCAGCTGAGGCTCCATTGGAGCAAGGATGGTCCGGGTGCTGAGGATGGCTCTGTGGCCTCTGCCTCAAGCACTAGAGTGGCTCTGGATGCAACAGAGTGGCACCCCCGGAGGGGCGGAGCATCGCCCCCTGGTGGGCATGCTGGGTGGATCCCGGTCGGGCTCATGCGGGAGTCTGACTGCCTCCCCGTTTCCAGCTTCGAAAAAATGAAAAAAAAATAAAAGAAAATAAAAAAGAAAAGAAAAAGGAATCCAAATACAACAAGACAGAAAGTCATTGACATAGAAGAGTGCAAGAAAATAAGGAAAAAAGAATAACAAAAGCAATCAGAAAACAATAAAATGGCAACATCTACATACCTATGAATAATTACTTTAACTGTAAATGTACTAAATACTCCAATCAAAACAATAGGGTGCCTAAGGGAATAAAACAAAACAAAACAAGACTATTACATATGCTCAGTGGTGGGATTCAAATAATTTACCAACTGGTTCTCTACCCTACTATTTTAAGTATAAAAAAAGATATACCAAAAGATAGTTTATTATTTCATGCATTTAATACTTAAATAAGAACAATAAAAGAGGTATATAAACTAGATTTTATAAGAGTTTAAAAATATTAATGAAAAAATATTACATAATACCTGAAAAAAACAATAAAACTGTTATTTAAGATATTTCCATATTGCTTCTTGATTGGTGTCCTCACTTGCAATTTTTTCCACCTATGGACTGAATGAACATTATTATGGGAGCTTAGAATACACTGTTTGGCAGACGAATGTTTAAAAAGAACAAGGAGACCCTGGCTGGTTGGCTCAGTGGGAGAGCATCGGCCTGGTGTGCAAAAGTCCTGGGTTTGATTCTGGTCAGGGCACACAAGAGAAGCAACCACCTGCTTCTCCACCCCTCTCCTCCCCATCTCTCTCTCTTTCTCTCTCCTCCTCCCACAGAGATGGCTTGAATGATTCTAGCAAGTTGGCCCCAGGCACTGAGGATGGCTCCATGGCCTTGCCTCAGGTCTAAAATACCTCAGTTGCTGAGTATGGAGCAGTGGTCCAGACAGGCAGAACATCACCTGGTAGGGGGCTTGCTGGGTAGATCCCGGTTGGGGTGCATGTGGGAGTCTGTCTCTGCCTCTCTACTTCTCACTTAAAAAAAAAAGACGAATGTAAATTTGTGATTTCCACATTGGGCGCTGCCCAAGTGCCCACCTTAGAGAGGGTTCTGATTATAAGTACCATTTTAACAAATGGTTCGCTGAACTCAGCAAAAAATTAGGCATTGGTTCTACCAAAACAGTGCAAACTGCATGAACCCCACCACTGCATATGCTGCCTACAAGAGACCTACTTTAGATCAAAAGACACATACAGTCTGACCTGTGGTGGCGCAGTGGATAAAGTGTCAACCTAGAATGCTGAGGTCATTGGTTCGAAATCCTGGGCTTGCCTGGTCAAGGCACATACGTGCTCCTCCCCTACCACCTTTCTCTGTCTCTCCTCACTCTAAAATCAATAAATAAAATCTTAAAAAAAAGACACACACAGACTGAAAGTTAAATGATTGAAAAAGACTTTGCATGTAAATGAAATGGAAAAAAAAAAGCCGGGGGAGCAATCAGTCAAAATATACTTTAAAACAATGACATAACAAGAGACAAAGAAGGGCATTTCATAATTATAAAGGAATCATCCCAACAAGAGGACATAACCCTTGTAACCATTTATGCACCCAACATAGGAGTACCTAAAAATAAGCAAATATTAAATGACATATTGAGAGAGACTGACAATAATGTCATAATGGTAGGGGTCTTTAATACTCCATTGATAAAAATAGATATTCCACATAGAAACTCAACAAGGAAACAGTGACCTTAAATGATACCTTAGACAACATGGACTTAATATCTTTTAGGACATTTCACCCCAAATCACCACAATGTACATTCTTTTCAAGTGCACATGGAACATTTTCCAGGATAGAACACACGATAGTCCAGAAAACAGGTCTTGATAAATTTTAAGAAGACTGAAATCATATCAAGCACCTTCTCCAATCACAATGTTATGAAACTAGAAATCAATTACAAGAAGAAAACTGAAAAAACACACAAACATGTGGAGGCTGAATAATAGGCTACTAAATAATGTATGGGTTAACAAGACCAAGGAAGAAACCAAAATATACCTTGAGACAAATGAAGTGAAAACACACAGCCCAAAGCCTATAGGACACAGCCAAAGGGAAATTTATAGCAATACATGCCTTCTTCAAGAAACAAGAAAACACTCCAACTATCTAACCTTACAGCTAAGGGAACTGAAAAAAGAACAACCAACAAAGCCCAAAGTGAGTAGAAGTAAAGAAATAATAAAAATCAGAGCAGAAAGAAACATAATCGAATCTTAAAAAATTACAAAAGATCAGCGAAACCAGGAGTTGACACTTTGCAATGATAAAATTGATAAACCTTCTGCCAGACTCATCAAGAAAAAAAGTGGGCCCAAATAAAATCAGAAATGAAGAGAGGTGACAGCCAACACCACAAAATACAAAGAATTATAAGAAAATACTATGAACAATTAGATGCCAAGAAATCGGACAACCTGGAAGAAATTGATAAATTCCTGGAAATATACATATAACAAGGCTGGATAAGGGGACAAAACTGAAAATCTGGACAAATAACTATCAAAGAAATCAAATCAATAATAAAAAAAACTCCCAATAAATAAAAGTCCTGGTTCATATGGCTTCACAGGTGAATTTTTACCAAACATTCAAAGAAGAATTAATACCTATTCTTCTCAAATTATTTATTCCAAAACATTGAAAAGGAGGGAATGCTACCAAACTCCTTTACCCTTAAACCAAAACCAGACAAAGACACTACAAAAGAAAAATTGCAAAAATCCTCAACAAAATATTGCAAACTCAATTCAATAATACATTAAAAAGATTGTATAGCATGATAAAGTAGGATTTATTCTTGGGATGCAAGGTTGGTTCAATATCTGCAAATCAATTAAAATGATATAGAACATAAAATTAAGGATAAAAATTATATGATCATTTCAAAAGATGCAGTAAAAACATTTGAAAAAATCCAACATCCATTTATGGTAAATATTCTCAGCAAAGTGGGGATAGAGGGAACACAGCTCAACATAATAATGATCTTATATGACAAATTCACAGATAACATCATATTCAACAGTGAAAACCTAAAAGCTTTTTCTTTAAGATCAGGAATAAGGAAAGGATGTCCACTTGAACCACGTTCATTCAACACAGTATTGGAAGTTCTAACCACAGCAGACAACAAGAAGAAATAAAAGGCATAAAACTTGGAAAAGATGAAGTAAAACTGTCATTATTTGCAGATCATGATACTGTATAGAGAGAATCCTAAAGATTTCACCAAAAACTACTGTATTAGAATAACTGAATTCAGTCAAGTAGCAGGATACAAAATTAATATTCAAAATTTGGTTGCATTTTTATACACCAATAACATCAGAATAGAAATTAATAAAATAATCCCGTTTACATCAAAAAGATAAAATAGGTATAAATTTAACTAAGGAGGCAAAAGACCTGTACTTGGACACTGAAGAAAGAAATTGAAGAAGATTCAAATAAATGGAAGGCTATACATGCTTATAGACAGTAAGAATTATCATTAAAATTAGGTCCATATTAGGGCCTGGCCGGTTGGCTCAGTGGTAGAGCGTCGGCCTGGTGTGCACGAGTCCTGGGTTCGATTCCCGGCCAGGGCACACAGGAGAAGCACCCATTTGCTTCTCCACCCCTCCCCCTCTCCTTCCTCTCTGTCTCTCTCTTCCCCTCTGCAGCCAAGACTCCATTGGAACAAAGTTGGCCTGGGCGCTTAGGATGGCTCTGTGGCCTTTGCCTCAGGCACTAGAATGGCTCTGGTTGCAACAGAGCAATGCCCCAGATGGGCAGAGCATCGCCCCCTGGTGGGCATGCCAGGTGGATCCTGGTCAGACGCATGCAGAAGTCTGTCTGACTGCCTCCCCGTTTCCAACTTCAGAAAAATACAAAAAAAAATGTCCATATTATCCAAAGCAATCTACAGATTCAAGGTATGCCCTATCAAAATACCCATGGCATTTTTCACAGAACTAGAACAAATAATTCTAAAATTTATATGGAGCTACAAAAGAATTCAAATAGTCAAAGGAATCATGAAAAAGAAGAACAAAGTTGGAGTTATCATACTACCTGATATGAAATTATTCAATACACTAAATGGTTATAGTAATCAAAACAGCATGGTATTGGAATAGAAACAGACACACAGATGAATGGAACAGAATAGAGCCCAGAAATTAATACATGCCTGTGCAGTCAATTAATCTGCAAAGGAGGCAAGAATATACACCGAGGTAGAGACAATCTATTCAATAAGTGGTGTTGGGAAAAATGAACAGATATATGGAAAAGAATGAAACTGGATCACTTTTTTATACTGTATATAAGAATAAACTAAAAATGGATAATGACTTAAATGAAAGACCTTCTATAAAACTAGAAGAAAACATAGGCAGGTAACTCTTTGATATTGCTCTTATTTTGGGGGGATATGTCTCCCTAGATAAAGGAAACAAAAGAAAAAAAGGACTAAATCAAATAAAAAATTTTGCATAGCAAAGTAAACCCATCAACAAAGACAACTTACTGAATGGGAGAAGATATATGGCAATGATACATTCAATAAAAAGTTAATATCCAAAATAAATAAGGAACTCATATAACTTAACATCAGAAAAACCCAAACATCCTATTAAAAAATGAGCAGAGGACCTGAACAAACATTTCTCCAAAGAGGAGATACATATGAAAAGATGTTCAAACTCACTAGCTATCAGGGAAATATAAATTAAAACCAGGATGAGATATCACCTCGCAATGGTCAGAATGGCGCTCATCAGTAAATCAGCCAACGAACTGTTGGTAAGGATGTGGAGAAATAGAACCCTGTGCACTGTCGGTGGGTGTGCCAATTGGTGCAGCCACTGAAAATAATATGGAGGTTCCTCAAAGCATTAAAAACAGAACTACCATATGACCCCACAATTCCACTCCAGGGTATTTATCTTACAAAACCCAAAACACTAATTTGAAAAGATATATGCACCCCTATGTTCATTATAGCATTAATTACGATAGCCAAGAGATGGAAGCAACCTAAGTATCTTGATAAGACGAATGGATAGAGGTGGTACATATATTCAATGGAATATGAGACATAAAAATTAATGAAATCTGGCCATTTGTGACATTATGCTAAGTAAAATAAATCAGAAAAAGACAAATATGATTTTATTTAAATGTGGAATCTAAACAAAAACAAAATGAACAAAAAAACCCAAACTCGTAAAGAGAACAAATTAATGGTTGCCAGATAGAAGAGGTTTTGGGGAAAAGGGTGAAAAAGGTGAAGGAATTAAGAAGTACAAATTGCAAGTTTAAAAAAAGTCATGGGCCCTGGCCAGCTGGTTCAGTGGTAGAGCGTCGGCCTGGTATGTGGATGTCCTGGGTTCAATTCCTAGTCAGGGCACGCAGAAGTGCCCATCTGCTTCTTCACCCCTCCCCCTCTTGCTTCTCTCTCTCTCTCTCTCTCTCTCTTCTCTCCTCTCCTCTCCTCTCCTCTCCTGCAGTGATGTCTTGATTGGAGTGAGTTGGCCCTGGATGCTGAGGATGGCTCCATGGCTTCTGCCTCTGGTGCTATGAAGAGCTTGGTTGCTGAGCAACAGAGCAATGCTCAGTGGCTGGCAAACTCATTAGTCAATAAAGCCAAATATCAACAGTACAACGATTGAAATTTCTTTTGAGAGCCAAATTCTTTTAACTTAAACTATATAGGTAGGTACACTCCTTATCGAGGTAGTGCCCGCATGTGGTATTTTGTGGAAGAGCCACACTCAAGGGGCCAAAGAGCTGCAGTTTGCTGACCACTGCCCCAGGTGGGCAGATCATTGCCTCCTAGTGTGCTTGACAGGTGGTCCTGGTGGGGGTGTATGCGAGAGTCTATCTCTGTCTCCCCTCCTCTCACTGAATTAAAAAAAAATTCATAGGGGTATAAAGTACAACATAGGGAATATAGTCAATAATATTGTAATAACTATGTATGGGGTGATCACTTCTTAAGTTATACAAATGCTAATCACTATGTTATATACCTGAAACTAATACTGTGTGTCAACTGTAATTAAAATTTTTTTTTTAAATCACACAAAGTATGTTCTGTGATCACAATGAAGTAAAATTACTATTATTTTTTTTATGTGACAGAGACAGAGAGAGGTACAGGTAAGGACAGACAGGAAGGGAGATGAGAAGCATCAATTCTTTGTTGTGGCACCTTAGTTGTTCATTGCTTGCTTTCTCATATGTGCCTTGATCAGGGGGCTACAGCAGAGTGATTGACCCCTTACACAAGCCAGTGATCTTTGGGCTCACAACAGCGACCATGGGGTCATTTCTATGATCCTACGCTCAAGCCAGTGACCCCGCCCTCAAGCCAGATGAGCTTGCACTCTAGCTGGCGAACGTGGGGTTTCAAACCTGGTTCCTCTGCATCCCAGTCTGATGCTCTATCCACTGCACCACCATCTGGTCAGGCTAAAATTATTTCCTTATTTGTAAATTGTGATACTATTTACCAAGAAGGGTATAAAAGAATCCAGATCTCAAGTACCCACATAGGACCTAATAAATACAGGGGTTCCTTGGGTTACATACAACAGTCTTGACAAATGACATTTCAAGTTTACAATGCTCATGCCCATAAAACTTTAAAAAATTGAGACATGAGTGTTTTGGCTTATGCCCTTAGCATTGTACTTATGGACTACATGGGCGAACTAGTTTGGTTTTTCGTGGTGGAAGAATATGCAGCAACGTGGCGTATGAGTAAAGGAGCTGGTGTCCCCCAGAATGCTTACTTACGCCATTTTGGACTGTTAAAAGCGCAGTGTTCCATTTGTGTTAGGTCAGGGCAGTGGTTCTCAAACTTGCTGAAGTCGGGGCACATTTAAAATCCTACAAATAATTGTAGGCGCACTATATACAAATTTCTGAGAAATATATTTTAATAATTAAGTCAAATATTAAAGAAAAAAATATAAAGTCCAAGTGTGCTTTTATGGTAATTAAATGAAATAAATACGACAAAATTACATTTATTCTGACATTAAAAAACATTTTTTTTGTTTGTTTTTTTCTGAAACTGGAAACGGGGAGAGACAGTCAGACAGACTCCCACATGCGCCCGACCGGGATCCACCCGGCACGCCCACCAGGGGCGACACTCTGCCCACCAGGGGGCGATGCTCTGCTCCTCCAGGGCATCGCTCTTTTGCGACCAGAGCCACTCTAGCGCCTGGGGCAGAGGCCAAGGAGCCATCCCCAGCGCCCGGGCCATCCTTGCTCCAATGGAGCCTTGGCTGTGGGAGGGGAAGAGAGAGACAGAGAGGAAAGAGGGGGTGGAGAAGCAAATGGGCGCTTCTCCTATGTGCCCTGGCCAGGAATCGAACCCAGGTCCCCCGCACGCCAGGCCGACGCTCTACCGCTGAGCCAACCGGCCAGGGCCAAAAAACATTTTTATGTTACAATTTTTTGTTATGTTTTTTAGAATTCGTAAAAAAGAGGGGTTAAAAAGTTAAAAAATGACAAAAACGTTCTTTTTATATATTTAGATACATTCTTAGTAAGAGTTAGTAAATTCAGCAGGTCCTGGCGCGAATGTGTTAAGTTTCTTTATGCTTGTGTTTATGAGAAAAATGAGACTGATGTGTCCTAGAGATTTCTTTAACGTTTGGGCATATATTTGAAAGGCAAACTCTCATTTTCTTGTCTCGTCAATACATTGAAGAATTCCTCTATTTACTCTTGTGTTGGGTGCAGACCCCCCCCCCCCCATACATATCATCTTAACTTTACACCAAACAAATAGAAGAAACTTGCCTCCAGTCTTTCTGGGGAACATGAAGGGTACAATCCAGCACCACAGCTTAACAGTCTTTTGCAACCTAATCAGGCAAGTTGAAGGTGGGGGGTTGGGCAGACTGTCAGTTATAGCCAATTCCCCATACCTCTGTCCCCCCAAAATCTAAACTCCAAAAACCCCGTTGGTTTTTTGGTCCCCAACAGGCACATATTTCTCTGGAATACCATAGGGCTCAGCTGGAAATCTTCTAGGGCACACCAGTGTGCCCTGGCACACACTTTGAGAACCACTGGGTTAGGGTGTTTTATACCAAAATTCGTGCGCCTCACTGTCATAGCAGTGGAACTGTGTCATAGCCCGAGGACCTCCTGCAGTAACATAAATGTTCCCCCCAGCTCCTCACTGGAGTGTGGTAAGTGATGGGTTAATAATCTCCTTCTTGAATGTTTAAAATTTTAACTGTTTTGAATTGGTGGCAGATTATATAACTGATGGTTTCTGATTATTAAGGAAATATAGTATCGCTGCCCTGATGCATCCACCAACATTGTGGCTAAAGGCCTTGAGATTGTCTTAGTAACAAAGATCTGTCAAATTTATAAATTACCCTGTTTATAACTCAACACAACAAGATAAATGATTACTGACCCTATTTTTTTCTTATGATATGCCATTTGTCTTCATTAATATGTGACATTCTTATTCATTCCACTCCAGAGAGGCAAGATCATGCCATATTTTCATGAGTTAATTTTTCTGATCAAAATATAAAGCTTGAGGAGATAGATGGTGATGGAGGGAGACTGGACTTGGGGTGGTGAACACATATATACACGTGATGTATTATAGAATTGTGCGCCTGAAACCTGTGTAATTTTATTAGCCAATGTCACTCCAATAAGTTCAATAGTAAATGAATGAATGAATGAATGCAAGCAAGCTTGACTTTTAATGCTTTGTGACAGATCCTAGCTCAGGTTGTCTATGGCTTCTTTTGTGTAACAAAGTAGAGTTGAACAGTTGTGACACAGTCCAAGTGGCCCATTAACATTTGCTGAACCATAACCTAAGAATTAAATAACCTTTGGGTGGGCCTGGTGGATGATATTCCAAGAAACATATATATAATAATGATAGCACTTATCTTTTTCATAAGTATAAGAACAACCACAGTGTTAATTTTCCTTCAAACTCTACTGTGCAATTGGTAAATTGGCCACATATCCCATAACTTATGCTTAAGGCTTCCAGGATTAGAAATTGCAATTTTTGTCCTGACCTGTGGTAGCGCAGTGGATAAAGCATTGACCTGGAAGGCTGAGGTTGCTGGTTCAAAACCCTGGGCTTGCCTGGTCAAGGCACATATGGGAGTTGATGCTTCTTGCTCCTCCTCCTTCTCTCCCTCTCATTCTCTCTCTCCTCTTTGTCTCAAAATGAATAAATAAAGAAATTGCAATTTTCCACCTAGGACAATGAAAATAGATTTCACAGTTCTCCAGAATCTCATCCCAACTTTTTTCACATTGACCAAACTTAATACACAGGAGATACCTAATTTATAGGGGCTAAGACTATTTTCAGGTTCCACAACTTTTAGTCTAAATCAGAGATGTCTTCTTACTATAATACTAGTCAGGCTTAAAGGGTGTGAAATGACTTGGTTGGGACATTCTGCTGCTACAACTTCATTTTTCCATCCCCATGTCAACTGTTCCTCCCCCTCCACCTTACAACAGTGCCTTCTGAACCAGCTCATCTACTTCTACTTTTCACTGATTATATTTGTAAATACAATTTAAAAAGAGAGTAAAAGAGAAAACTTCAATTTCTATGGTTCTTTCAGAGGAGGGCTATCCTCCAGGTCTGCATTCAGACCTTTCGAAGCTCTGTCCAAGTGCCCCTTACACGAGCAATCTGGTCAGACCTGGAAGACAGTCAAGGTGCACCTGGCCCATACCTTGTGTTCATCGCATGATTAATCTTTTGTAGGCAGCCTGAGTGGAATTGATAAAGCAGAGGAAGTTAGCTGGCTGGACCATTTCATCAGAAGTACAAGACAAGAGACTAAAAATGTAGAAAGATGTATAGAGATCAACAGTCTTTACAAGGCTCTAATTACAGCAAAACCAATTAAGAAGACATACTAATTGATAGAGAATTTCAAAATCACTCTTTGGTGTGTCATTTAATTGAAGGAAAAAACTGGGATGGCAACAAGTTTAAAGTATTTTGTGCCCAGAGATTTTTAAATGAGAATTTTTAAACAATATATGATACATGTACATAATCACAATTTAAAAGTTATCTTGTTTTCCCTGAGATATAACCTAACATTTTCAAGCAACACTTTTAGGAGCCAAAGAATGACTTGCCTCTCCCAAGGGTCTTAAGTAGTACAACTTGAGA
The DNA here is from genome assembly GCF_036850995.1 of Saccopteryx leptura. Lineage (NCBI taxonomy): Eukaryota > Metazoa > Chordata > Mammalia > Chiroptera > Emballonuridae > Saccopteryx > Saccopteryx leptura. Next base: position 172,315,053 of record NC_089504.1, on the reverse strand, counting down.
TGGTCCCATCATAAGTGAGGGGTTAAAGGCCTTTTTTACCCCTTTATGGATGGCCCCCATAGCTGTAGTTTTCCTGGCTTATTAATGAGCATTGTAAACTGCATGAAGAAATATAAGCATAGGTGTGGAGAACTCTTACTGAGACACCAATGCAGCCATCAATTAAAGTCTCCGCATTACTATTTTTTCTTCATTTTAGTCCCTCTACCAGGTGCCATATGGAGGATTATTTCCAAAGTTACATATGTACTTTGTCAGTGCCATTTTCTTCTCTTTTTTAAAATTTGATTTTAGAAAGAGAAGAAGGCAAGGGGAGGGAAACATCGTTTTGTTGTTCCACTTATTTCTGCGTTCATTAATTGATTGTTGTGTGTCCTGACCGGGATCCAACCCACAGCCATGGCATGTCAGGATGATGCTTTCACCAATGAGCTACCCAGCCAGGGCTTCTCTTTTTAATTTAAAATTTTAACTACTTTACCCCAATTCCCTTGAGCTAGGTTATCTGTTTTAGTTATCTATTGCTGTATAATAAACTACACAAATATTAAAACAAAAACCTTTTTTTTTTACAGAGACAGAGAGAGAGTCAGAGAGAGGGATAGACAGGGAGAGACAGTCAGGAATGGAGAGAGATGAGAAGCATCAATCATTAGTTTTTCGTTGCGACACCTTAGTTGTTCATTGATTGCTTTCTCATATATGCCTTGACCGTGGGCCTTCAGCCAGACCGAGTAATCCCTTGCTCAAGCCAATGACCTATGGTCCTAGCTGGTGAGCTTTGCTCAAACCAGATGAGCCCACACTCAAGCTGGCGACCTTGGGGTCTCGAACCTGAGTCCTCTACATCCCAGTCCGACGCTCTATCAACTGCGCCACTGCCTGGTCAGGCTAAAACAAAAACTATTTTATGTGCTCACATTTCTGTGTGTCTGCCAGAATTTGGGCAGGGCTCAGTGTGGATGGCTCCCTCTGACCTGCATTGCCTGTGGCCTCAGCTGGAATGGCCTGAACACCTCAAGTGCTGGCTGGGCCTCTCTCTTTTGTTACCACCTGGAATGTCTCAGGTGAGGCTTGAGGATCAAAGATGGCCTTACTTTCAATGTCTGGGTACTCTGGTTATCTCCCTGGTGGCCTCTCATCATTCAGTAATCTAGTATGACATTTGTAGGGTGGCTGGCTTCCAAGAGTGAAAGCAGGTGCTCCGAGGCCTCCAGAGATCTAGGCTTGGAATTCTCAAAGTCACTTCTTTGTATTAATCAGAACAAATCATAGGCCAAACCAGATTCAAGGGATGGAGCAACAAATGCCACTTCTTGATGGGAAAAGGAGCGTTGGTGAACAGACATAGGAGGCACTGTTGGCAGCCACCTTTGGAGACAATCTACCACAGCTTCCATGGGCTAATCTGATAAGATAAGCACTGCTCATGAGAATGCTAGAAGACTCCTCTCATCTTCAGGAATCTAATCCAAGGGTTGACTCTTTCCATGAATTTGTACGGCTAAATGGGGAGGAGGAGGCATCATAAGTATTAGGGTACAAGTGAAGGTGAAAAGAGTTGGGAAAGTTTTATAATAAAATCATTCTTAACATGAGTATTTTCTATCTAGTCAAGTCTTTTGAACCAAGCTTCAGATAAGCTAGAGCAGCTTTTAGCTTTCTTTGTGAATTAATACTTTTGATTATTTTTAACATTGTATTGATATTTTCTAGATTACTTTTAACTTCCTGGACTCTAGAACTAAGTAGAATTAACATTCTTTGATGTCTGATCTCACCTATTAAGGTTACTTTATAAGATGGCACATTTTATTAACACTTTGTAATACTTATAATGTTTAAGTGACTAAGGAGAGTCTTGACTTACTACCTTCAGCAAGGATATACTTAAGAATATCACTTAGTCAATCCAACAAGAGGACAATACATTTGTAAATATTTGTGCATCAAACATAGGGGAACCTAAATATATAAAGCAAATATTAACAGACCTATAGGGAGTAATAGATAACTATTGGGTTGGGGAATAAGTTCGTAGCGTTTTTACCGAAGACTTTTATTTAAACAAAAAACAATAATTATACAATAAGTTAATCAATTATATATTCGCCGTTGCTGTTTACAACCTCTTCCCACCTCTCGACCAATTTGTTGATGCCGTTCCGCCAAAAATCGCCTGGTCTGGTGTCAAAGAAGTTGTTGCGCCAGTTTTTAAGGACCACTTTGTTATCGAAGGTAACGCCCTTCATATGGTTTGACAGGGAGCGGAAAAGATGGTAATTGGTCGGTGCAAGGTCCGGAGAATATGGCGGATGCTGAAGGACCTCCCATTCGAGCTCTTGGAGTGCGGCTTTGATGACTTGTGCAACATGGGGCCTGGCGTCGTGAAGGAGTATGGTTTGACCATGTCGATCAGGTCTTTTCAGTCGAATAGCCTCATTCATGCGATGTAGCTGGGCGATGTAGAGCTCCTTGTTGACCGTGGCATTCTTTTCGAGCATTTCCCAGTTCTTCATCGAATTCAGAAGGCCTTCCACTGCGGCACGTGTCGACGTCAAAGTCGCCATTTTTGAACTTTGCAAACCATTTCCGTGCTGTAGACTCGCCTATGACACCTTCTCCATACACGTCACAAATGTCCCGGGCTGCTTCAGCAGCTTTTTGACCTCGATGAAAAGCAAAGAAGAGCAGGTGTCGAAAATGTTGATTTTTGCCTCCTGGGTATTCCATTTCTAAGCCTCAAAACTAATAAAAAATTAAATAACTCAAAAATACAATTAACATAGTTTTGTAGAGCTCTTAAGAAATGTACCGCCAGTGGTTTCCTTCATTGCACTCTACTTTAAGCAATTAAGCAAGTAGAAGGGGGAAACCCCGTGGGGCAGTAAGCAAAGGGGCGTCCTCGCCGCCTGCCCTGGGTAATTCAGTTTGAATTAGCAGACACCTTTGCACAAATCATTTTAATTACAATTTATAATATCTAGAACAGCGGTCATTTCGTATGACCACCGGACTTTCTAGTATAATATAATACTATATGTAAGTCATACCTCAATAAAATAAGGAAGAATAACTTTTGGGAGTAATATCCATGGTCATTCCTCTGGTGGCCTTGTTAAAATGTGCAACCTTTACTGCTGTTCCTGTGAAGATTATAGTGGTGGCATTCATTCCCTTTGATTTGCTTTTGAGTCTCCTCACAGTTGACAACTCCGTATTAGATCACGGCATTCTCACTATCATTTCATTACCTGATATGAAGAAACTTCACAGTGAATTAAAGAAATGACACAGAAAGGTTTTACTAAAGGTATCCTATATACATATATATTTTATTTTAAAATGTCATTAAGTATATACATTTCTTTAGTTTTTCCGAGGGAACATTGAACCTAAGTTTCAAAACACACAAAATAAATCCCCAATACTAAACAGTTTTCACTTTTGGGTTACAGAAGTCAAGTTTTCACAATCACAAAGCATAAAGTACAGGGTTCTGAAACCACTTTCAGGCAGATCCCTCTCATTTGCTGCACGCAGAGCATTTTGGAAACCTAGACCCTACGATACAGTCCTTACAAATGATCTCCATGATCTCCACTGTGGACCTCCCTTGGCCCCCAGAAGAAACAAAGGAAATGGAAGCAAAACAGGAGTAAAGGAGTAACCTCAGGACTCCCCAGACAAACACAAAATACTATGGAAGGTTGGAAGAGGGGAGGACACGAGATTCTCCTTCAAGTACATCATAGTAGAAAACAGTACATATACAGCCTCATTTGGTCACTGTCTGCCTGGTTTTTACATGAACAAAACATACAAGACGCAGAGGAAAAATGAAAGCTATTTACAGACAACATCATGGACTAGAAGTGCAGTACTCCCCAGACTGGCACTCAAATCTGACAAAGAGCTGCCACGATGCTGACATATAAGTCAAATTGGGCTGCTCATGTAGTGTCCTTTGAAAAACCCCAGTGTACTCACACATCACCCACGCAAAGCCATAGATTGCTCAGCAAGGTGGACTAAGGTGTGCAGGCTGCGAAATTTCTCTGCAATTGTAAACCCTCAAAAATCCAAGTTCCTGCCTGACCTGTGATGGTGCAGTGGATAAAGCATTGACCTGGAATGCTGAGGGTACCAATTCGAAACCCTGGGCTTGCCTGGTCAAGGCACATATGGGAGTTGATGCTTCTTGCTTCCCCCACCCCTTCTCTCTCTTTTTCTCCTGAAATAAATAAAGTCTTTAAAAAAAAAACCTTTATAAAAAATCCAAATTCCTAACATATGCTTTTTCCTTTTTTCTTAGATCTGGTAACTTTTTGGGTCAGTCTGGTTGTTCCTTGCATAGACGGTGACTCTCACTGCTTTATCCAAATGTCCCAGAAGGACTAACTTACTGAAAATAGAATCTCATAAAAACTTAACAGCTTCACTCTGAAGAGAGTGAGGCTGCTGAGTCACTTAAGGAAAGGACAGCTCCTCCAGCTGTGCTGGGAAGAAAACCACTGGCCACTCGTAGCCTTGTAAAGAAGGTTGACTGCAAATGAGAAAGGGGATGAGATCAAGAGGAGAATCAGAATTTTAAGGATGTGGGAGAGATTTTTCTAAGTGTTTCCATACTAGTCCTCTTGATAAACCAAAAACCCCTACGTGAATGGCCAAGATCTGAGGCCAAATCTGGGTCTGGGACTCTCATCCCTACCCATCAATAGCTATCTACAGCAGCAGGTCTTCCAGAAAGTAAGCGAATACAAAGAAGAGTGAAAAGAGTGAGCACAGCTGAGTTCATGCAGCCCCAGGGAGGTTTAGGTTGCTAACAAAATGCTAAACACCCGAAATTTCCCAAGGCTGAATACTGTAGAAAAGAACTGAAAGTCCCACATTTTCTGGCTTTGTCCTATTAGACAGCTGAGTCCTTGGCCTCACCCAATTCTCAGCTCTTCCTCTGAGCCCAAGAACAGCAGTTATGTAAGCACCACCACAGCAGAACACACCCTCTTCCTCAGACTGCTGGCACTGCCGACCTCAGGTGTTCCCACAACACAGGTAGGGTGTTGCCTGGAAAACGCTGCAGTGAGGATGGAGTCTGAGTTTGCTCTCTTTAGGGAAGAGAGTGTCACCAAATATTCTACAGAGCAGGGGCCAGCCCAGCAACGAGATTTAGAACTGAAAGAGCCTTTCATTAAAGGAAGTGGCCATGCACACCCCAGGACAACCATAAACAGCTGACTCGGAAAACGAAAGCTTTTTATTAAACAAGACTTCCTCTGAGGCAGTGAGGGCAAGCAGATTTGACTCTAACTCAGATACATAAGATTTCAGAACCACGACGTATAAATAGGTTCTGCGGAATTTTGAGTGTTACCTTTTGACCTTTCCAGGAATGCTCCAGGAGCCAGCCTGGTAAGTAGACAGTTACTGCCCTGCATGGGACTGTGTGCGGCCCGGTAATGAGGCCGGGACTGAGGAAGCTCAACTCACAGAGCAGTATCAGTGCCGGGGTATTTCCTATGAGCATTAACAAATCATTTTTTCCACATTTGATTTATTTACCTCATTTGTAGTTTCCCTCCCCTCCCCAAACAGAATCATGGCTTCAACTAGCTACTGAGATCTTTCTGCTCGAGGGGGCTTTAAAAATAATTCCTAGGTACCTTTCTGATTAAAATCAGTAGGACTTAATGCTCAAGAATTGGATAAATTGAATAAGGGGGTTCCAGAGATTTTCCTGAAGCATGTCTTGGCAGTAAATGGATCAAAGAATTGAGTAGAAGGTTGTCAAGACATCTACACATCTACACCCAAACTCGGATTCTCCTGGCTCAAATAAAACTGGAGAAATTCAAGACAGGGCTTACATAGAAGCCCAGGAAAGGAAAAAAATGAAAGGCAATGGGAACATGGGAGAGCAGTGACTGCTTCTGAGGACAGCTCCTAAAGCTGCTGTGCAGTCCTCCAGGGAAAACTCAAGTTTCCAATCTGTGTGGCTCTGAGGGTGAAGGCAGGAACCACACTGCTGTAGCATGCGTGCACGTTTTTCCAGAGCATAATATTCTGCTAGAAAGCTAAGATTTATTGGAGGAGGAGGGAAGCTGTCAGATGAACACTCCTAACAAGGCTGTAGTCCAATTCTTCCCAGGCAACATTTTCATGACCTCCCTGGGGATGAATTCCCACAGTATTTCACCTGCCAGACTGGACACTGTTTCCATACTGTGGGATGAACGTAGAATAGGAAGGGTCCAGGCCATTTCTAAGAAAATGTATGTAACTTCAGGACTGCAGACTATGAACTATCCAGTGGGACGGTTCCTGTCTGCTCCTGTGGGAAGGGCTTCAGACAAACAAAAAAACTGGAACTCACTCTCCAGCATTTGGGGGGTGGGGGGGGAAATCACACCAATGACCTCTTTATTGGACGTTTAATTACAAAAAGTTGTCATGATGGTGATGATACCACAGGAGCTCTTCAGGAAGAAGAGTTGGTAATTGGATGTTGCTCTACAAGGACCCCCAATGCAGAGAAGCAGTCTAAAAGACAGAAGGGATTTCTAAAAATATTTTGCAATTCCTCCTGGCAGTGAAGCAGCAGGTAGAACTACTCCACTCTGCTGATGCTCAGTGAGGGACACTCAGAGGAAGAGGGACAGTGGGAATTGGGGTCCGAGTGGTTGGGTGGCGGGGACATTTCTGTGGAGAAGGAGCAGATGCACAGCATGAGAATGACCAGCCAACCCAACTCAAATTCCATTTTATCAGATTCAGTCTGTGTGGGCCTTGCTGAAAGACGATGGCAAGAGTAGGCCCACTGTTTCTTGAGACTCTGACACGTGCACGTTGTTGGGAGTGGTCTTGGAGACAGTCACAGCCCATGGAACCTGGATTCAAAGTGGAGGAATGGTCCTGATGTGAGGTATGATGAGCTGACTGATACAGGGACTTCCTAAACAGCCCTGCTAAACACTGCTTATATCTGTCCTCAGGGCACAGCAGGGGCTGGGCTGGGGGTCAGAAGCAACCATTCCAGAAATGAAAAGCCAGATTCCGAAACCTCAAGCCACACAGGGGGGACCCTTAAGGACAATAGAGGAGCTGTTGGTCCAAAGAAATAGCCCAAATTTCATGAAAACACTGCTTTACTGAGAAAATTCAACTCAAGAACAAATTATTACACAACAAAGACAGCACTCTGTCAGCCAGGGCACTGCTCCAGATGGCTGGGGGTGTGGACTGCAGGATATGGCGACAGCCCGGTTTGGACTTTGACACACAAATTCCTCAGCACGAAATTGGAAAGTCCCCGGCCTGTTCTATGGAAACAATTAAGATTCAAGGAATAAAAAAGGAAAAAAAATCCCTGCCTCACCCCATCATCACCATGAAAGAATAAAGAGAGACACATAGACATCATTCCCTGAAATAAACCTCAAGCTTACGAGAAGGCGGGCACTCACACTTTCTGAGGCATGATACCCAATTTTCCAATGCAGCACTTTTAACCCGTAGAGAAAAGAGCAGCTTGACATCAGGCTGAAGAGTCTTCTGCCAATTAGACCTGAAAATGGCCACCCCAGCACTCCAGACAAAATAAATATGATGTGTATACCCAAAGTGAGAAAGGGCTACCTAGGAGGCCTACTAAAGGAAACATAAACACTCCATAGCAGCCTTCGTGTTTTGCTTCTGTTGAGTATCCAGACCTGTTACAAAAGAGGAAACTGAAACTTAAGGATCCTCTTGACGCACAGCCAGAGGCCTTTGGGCAACAAATTCCCCATCTGGGATGGGAAGAGGTGGCATCACCTGGAACTCTGCAGGGCACTTCCCGGCCCTACCCTGCCCAGAGGCATCCTAGCTTTCTTCCTTCTGATCTAACAATCCTGAGCCGTTTCATGACAGTTTGTTCCCATGTATTAAAGGGATGACATATACAGAAATGTCATCTCCTGAGCCCAGTCGGTCATTAGATATCCGCCATCCTCTGTCCTTCAGGATGCCGCGGGCACGCATCACCAGGTCCTGAGCAGCCAGTGTGTACCTGTGCAGGGAGAAGCAGGGGTTGGTTATCAGTGCAGTACCAGGCAAGATGAGGGCTCAGGTGAGGCCAGAAAGGAGGCATCACTACAGCTATGGAAACAATTTTCAGCTTCCCTTAAACTCTCAAAAAACCTAGGTCACATTTCCCTCACATGTGAGACACCTAATGTAAATTATTTTTCACATGGTAGGTGGACAAAGACAGAATGACCTCCTAAATTATTCTGTTGCTCATTCCTCTTTTGAGGTTTTTGATGATGTCAAGGAGAGAGTCTCAGTTTGGTGCTAGTGTACTGTCAACACGGACCTGCTCAGGCTTAGAGTTTTCCCTGGCAAATGTGTCTAGCTAAAAAAAGTACATGGCAAAAATGAGCTTTTATTTTCGGTCTGTTTATTTTTAGGACAAAGAATAGTCATTTTCCATTTATGGTAGGGGTAAATCTTTTAATTTTTTACAGAGACAGAGAGTGAGTCAGAGAGAGGGATAGACAGGGACAGACAGACAGGAACGGAGAGAGATGAGAAGCATCAATCATTAGTTTTTCATTGCGCGTTGCAACACCTTAGTTGTTCATTGATTGCTTTCTCATATGTGCCTTGACCGCGGGCCTTCAGCAGACCGAGTAACCCCTTGCTGGAGCCAGCGACCTTGGGTTCAAGCTGGTGGGTTTTTGCTCAAACCAGATGAGCTCGCGCTCAAGCTGGCGACCTTGGGGTCTCAAATCTGGGTCCTCCACATCCCAGTCCAACACTCTATCCACTGCGCCACCGCCTGGCCAGGTGGTAGGGGTAAATCTTTTAAATAAAGTTATTTTCAAAACGTGAGTTGATTTAAAGAAAACTATTAAAGATATACAGGTAGCAGAGGAATATAGCAAAAACACGTAAGATTTATTGGTGAATGACTGATAACCCTTAGAGCGGGTGAGCTCCCCCACCTACCCCTTATCTATGCCCCCTCTCCCTCTCCTCCTGACCACTGTGAGCAGAGTGAGGGGGCCACAGAAATTTGAACATAAGATTGTTCATTGAAATTTAAACTGTAAACTTAAGCAAAGGAATAGCTATGATATAAGCTGATGGAAAGTATTAATATCTAGAGAAAGACTAACGTGGGAGGTGACTTGGGTGGATTTGGGCCTACGTTAGCCTTGAGGCATAAAAAAACCGAAACAAGACATTGGCAGGTGTCTATCCAAATACTGATCAGGACAGAGACTGTCTTAGCCTACAGACTTAAAGAAATTTAGTTTCACTGGTGGGACCATATTTACTGTGGCTGGATTACTCTCTTAGCCTATGTTATTAAACATGATTCAACTTTATTCTGATTTTATGTTCACCAACTAACTTGTTTATGACCTGCTTCCCTGTGTGGGCCTGCCTTCAGGGAAAGAATGAGCTGATCAATTATACTTTTAAGAATATCAATCAGTTATATTTTTCCATATAAATGTCAACTGACATTTTGGTTTATAGATCAATCTTGTAAGCTTGGTTAAGGTAAGCCCGGGTCTGATAATGAATCTATTCTTTGTATGTTGATTAAACTAGTTTCTGAACCTGAAAAGCTAAAAGCCAGACTCTGATAAATCACCAAAATAATAAATGTCACCCTATAAGGAGCCAGCCTCTGGGCCTTAATGAGAGACCACCCTGATATTACTAGTGGCCTTTCCCTACTTAGGATATTTTTGCCTCACTTTCAGAATTATGAGTTTATGGAATTCAGAACACCAGAAACTCTCCATTTTTTTCTATTAAAACCCTTTATGAATTTACCAATTCTCATGTCAAAAGAGACCTGCATCTAGCCCCTAGCTGCACTGTTTAAGACCAAGGTCTGTAGCTGATGGTCTCTGGATCATTAAGACTCCAGGTTGTACAGTCTGTGGAACTCAAATCTACTTGTATCACCCAGGCAACAGATACAAGGTGGGAAAGCAGAGGCTATTTTATTTCAGTTAATACACAATAAATGCTATTTTCTTCTGGAGGATGGGTGTTAATTGAGAAGGAGAGACATTCCGTTTTTCTACTGGTATTGAGAGAATTATCAGCTTAGAGGTGGGAATCTGTTACACCTGAAGGAAGATATAGCTAATTAGCCCTCTCTAAGGGTTCTTCTGTTGAGATCAGCAAATACATAAAGGCTTCCAAAGAGGTCTTTGGCTAAAGAGATAAATAAATGTTCCTAAATTCAAATACTGCAGCTTGTATACTATGTTCAAAAGCTCTTCTCAGGTGCTCATACCAAGTTACTCTTGGTTTTATATTAAATTGTATATCTGAGATATAACCACATAGGGAAAGGCTACCACAAATATCAAGAGTAATCTGGTGACTGGCTAGGGTGTGGACCTTAGCCTTTAAGTTCAGAAACTTGGCTGAGTCAATATACCAAGTAGATTCATCTGTCAGGGCTGAATACACTTTAACCCAGCTTATGAGCAGACTAGACAGAAAATTATGGCAAACTATGGGAGAAGATCACTGATAATAAAAGAAAAATACTCAACAATGTATAAAAAAAAAAAAGAAAAAGAATTCAAGATAGCTCCTGTGGCACATGCAGAGGTATATAGTCCTGTAGGCCTCAACAGGTCCTGCAGTCAATAGCAATGACTGAGAAATCGAGGTTAAAAAATGTCAAATGGGGGGTCTGGCCTGCTGGCTCAGTGGTAGTGTCAGCCTGGCGTGTGGAAGTCCCGGGTTCGACTCCCGGCCAGGGCACACATTAGAAGCACCCATCTGTTTCTCCACCCTTCCCCTTCTCCTTTCTCTCTCTCTTTCTCTCTTCCCCTCCCACAGCCAAGGCTCCATTGGAGCAAAGTTGGCCTGGGCGCTGAGGATGGCTATATGGCCTCTGCCTCAGGCACTAAAATGGCTCCGGTTGCAATGGAGCAACATCCCAGATGGGCAGAGCATCGCCCCCTGGTGGGCTTGCTGGGTAGATCCCAGTCGGGCACACGGAGGTGTCTCCCTGCCTCCTCCCTTCTCACTTCAGAAAAATACAAAACAACAACAAAAAGTCTAATGAGTTTTATTTAAGTCATGAAGGAGTATCATTCATGGTTAAAGGCAATTCACCATGCTGATATTGCTATTGCTGGTGACTTAGGTTATTTCCAAATTGGTCAAAATTAGCTTTGGTGTTTTAAAAGGCAGCATTACATTACGAAGAAAAGATGATTACCCAGGACACTCATTTCCCTGAAAGCTCTAGGTAATTAGTTTTATTCTTAAAAATGGTTGTTGTCTATTCCAAGATAACTTCCCTTGAGGCTGCATTTCTTTTCACAATCCATCCTGTCTTCCCTTTTGGTGTTGAACTTCCTGAGAAAATGAAATCCATTCTTGCTTTCTTTATTTCTTGCTTTCCATTTCTTCCTTAATCTCTTACCAGTAGGCCCAGCACCCTATTAGTCTGTTCACTTAAAGCTTGATCTAAGGGCATCTTCTCAGTACTCATTCTGCTCACCCTTACTCCAGCACAGATCCTGCTAATCATCTTGCAGTCTGTCCTTAAAGCCTTGTGTCTTTTCTTCTTGAATTCTCCTTCCCTTTGCAGCTTCCATGCCAACGCACACTTCAAGTTATCTTCCCGTGGCTGGGCTCCCATGACACATGGCACAAATTCTTCTCTCCAAAGCTCCTTCCTAATCTCCTTTGTAGACTCCAGTTAAGACTTAGGAAGCAGCCAGTAAATGTTAATATTTTCACTTCCAAGGTGGGTCTTCCCCATCTATCTTCCTTAGTTAATGGTATTCCCAGTCTCTTAGACAAGAATCCATAGTCATCGCCTGACCAGGTGATGGCACAGTGGGTAGAGCATTGGCCTGGGAAGCTGAAGACCCAGGTTTGAAATCCTGAGATTGCCAACATGAGCGTGGGGTCAGCAGCTTGAGCGTGGGATCATAGACATGACCCCATAGTCACTGTCTTGAGCAAGGGGTCACTGGCTCAGCTGGAGCCCCCTGGTCAAGGCACATACGAGAAATAATCAATGAACAACTAAGGTGCCACAATGATGATTTTCATCACTCTTCCTGCCTGTCCATCTCTCACTTTTGCTAATAAATAAATAAATAAAAATAATCCAGTCATTTTCAATGCTACCTTTCACCTTGATATTTTTCAATGATAAAATCCACAAGGCAGAGTAGGACTTCTAAATGTTTTATTATCTATTTTAAGTGTATTTCATTAATGGTACATAGCTAATTTAAATAAAACTAATCTTATAGATGTAAGTTAGATCTTTCTGCCATCATTCATACATGCAGATAGACAGACTTACACTTATTTTGTACCTTCCACTTACTGTGTTTTATTTTTATTTTATTCCTGCTTTCTATCAGGTCAATAGCTTTCTTTAATACCTTTTTCTTCCCTCTGTTGGTTTAGAAGTGTTCGTTTATTAGGTAATCAATATTTATGTCCTCCTTCTGAAAATGAAAGGATTGTAGAATGCCATCTTTCATTGTCCATGTTGCTACCGACTATTTTCATTTCACCTTGTTTTTTTTTAAAGACTATTAGCTTATATTAACATCATTTAAAACGTATACAAGGAAACCCAATATACTAACTTCTTTGCTTTTTTTTTTTGAGAGAGAGAGAGACAGGAAGGGAGAGATGAGAAGCATCAACTCATAGTTGCGGCACCTTAGTTGTTCACTGATTGCTTTCTCATATGTGCCTTGACCAGAAGGCTCCAGCTGAGCCAGTGACCCCTTGCAAAGCCAGCGACCATGAGATCATGTCAATGTTCTCACGCTCAAGCTGGATGAACCTGTGTTCAAGCTGGTGACCTCAGGGTTTCTAACCAGGAACCTCAACATTCCAGGTCAACACTCTGTCCACTGCACCACCACCAGTCAGGCCTAACTTCTTTGCTTTATTTTTTTTTTTCCCTCCTTTTTTGTATTTTTCTGAAGCTGGAAACGGGGAGAGACAGTCAGACAGACTCCCGCATGCGCCCGACCGGGATCCACCCGGCACGCCCACCAGGGGGCGACGCTCTGCCCGCCAGGGGGCGATGCTCTGCCCCTCCGGGGCGTCGCTCTGTTGCGACCAGAGCCACTCTAGCACCTGGGGCAGAGGCCAAGGAGCCATCCCCAGCTCCTGGGCCATCTTTGCTCCAATGGAGCCTCGCTGCGGGAGGGGAAGAGAGAGACAGAGAGGAAGGAGAGGGGGAGGGGTGGAGAAGCAGATGGGCGCTTCTCCTGTATGCCCTGGCCGGGAATCGAACCCAGGACTTCTGCACGCCAGGCCGACGCTCTACCACTGAGCCAACCGGCCAGGGCCTAACTTCTTTGCTTTTTGAAGTTCATTCCTTCCTTCTGGATTTGATTTTCTTCTGTGGAAGTACATTTTTAGTAATCCTTTTTAATAATTAAGGCCCATGAGGAATAAACTCACCCAGTCTTTGAACCACAAAATTCTTTATTTTTGCCTTTAATTTTGGATGATAGCTTTATTGGGTATATATTACTTTTCTTTTTTAAGACTTTATTCATTTTAGAGAGAGAAAAAAGGGGAGAGGAGCAGAAAGCTTCAACTCACATATGTGCCTTGACCAGGCAAGCCCAGCCTTTCGAACCAATGACCTCAGCGTTTCAGGTTGATGCTTTATGTATGCACTATGCCACCAGAAATCTGTCAACTTTATTGGATAGAGAATGCTAGAGTGAACATTATTTTTCCCTCAGCAGTTTGGAGATAAGATTCTATTTACTTCTGACTTTTTTGTTGAGAAGTGTGTTTTATACAATTTGTAAGGAAATGTCTTTTCTCAGTGGTAGGTTTTTTTCTTTTTTCTTATTTAAGATTTTTATTTATTGATTTTAGAGAGAGGATAGAGAGAAACTCAGTAGTAGGAGGGGAAGCATCAACTCACAGCTATTGCTTCCCATATATGCCTTGACCAGGCGAGCCCAGTGCTGGGCAAACAAGTGTGTGAGGCTTGCTTGCTTGCACTTTGCCTGATTGGTGCATGAGCACGGGACAGCACCATGTGTGTGTAGTCTATGTAAGGCTGCGGGTGCTTGCCCTCAGGGCGGCAGGTTGCCTGCCATCATTGGGAGAGGTCATTGTTTGCTGGAGAAGGGGTTCCCTCCCCCACTTCCCTGGCCTGTTTCACTTATGAGTCCTGAGAGAGACAGGGAAGCAGATTGCCCTGCCTGCTTGCTCAACTGCTATTGTGAGACACTAATAAAACAGCATGGCGCACCATCCTCCGGCTCCACAGTTCCTTTACCATCTGCCCGAATCCCTTGTGAACCTGCGTGGCCATGGCCACTGGCCTTACACCCAGGGTTCTGAACCAGCGACCCTAGCACTCCAGGACGATGCTTTATCCACTGCGCCACCACAGGTCAGGCTCCCTGGTAGCTATTTTTAAATTGTTTTCGTTTTGTTGTTGATGGTATTAAGTTCCACTAAGACATAACAGTGAGGATTCCTTTTCCTTTACCATACTTGGAAATTAGTTTAACTTCTTCAAACTGAGAAGATACTTTATTTTGGAAAATTCTTAGCTGTGAATTTTTAAAATATTTCCTCTCCTCTACTATTTATATTTTTTCCATAAACTCCTATTAGATCTTTTTACCTTATAGATTTCAGCTTATTTTCTTTTTATCTATCATATCTTTCAATTCAACTATTCCTGCTTTAGCAGTTTACTATTCAATCCATTCAGTGAATTACTTTATTTCAATGACATATTTTTTATCATTGTGAATTTCTACATTGTTCTTTTCCAAATCCATCTCTTCTTACCTTCCGATTCTATCACAAGTTTGAAGTTTCTCTCAACCTACTCTATTAAGTTTGGGGAGTGTTGGAAGGAAGGTTCCACTATACCTGATTGTTCTTTCTCATGGTGGGTTTGAAGATAAGACGTAGGCTTCTCTTCAGTAGAGGTTAAACATAGTAATTTTGTGCCCTAAGTTATCTATAGAGATTTGAAGATTTGCCTTTACTTGGAGACACTAGGGTTTTTTCCGGCCCTAGAACATGCTTTGTTATTTCTTGGCTTATGACTTCTGTACCGTGTGGGTGGTACAGAAGTCATAGGTTTTGTGGGTGGTACAGAAGTCACAGGAGGTTTTTCTTTTCCTGTGTGAGAGGCCTACCCAGCCAGTTCCCTCTCCTTTTAGAAACTCAGCTTCAGCAGCTTCTAGCCATAACCCAGGTGCTTCAGGAAGACCAGCCTCAACCTGAGTGGGAAATGTAGGGAGAATCCCTGGGTCCTTGTCTTCCAATGCTGTTGCAGGAGCTCAGGCCTTCTCTAATGAGCCATCTGTGCAGACAACTGAAGGGACAGGTCAAATGCTACCTTCAATAACTTAACAGTGAGGCCCTGGCCGGTTGGCTCAGTGGTAGAGCGTCAGCCTGGTGTGCAGGAGTCCCGAGTTCGATTCCCGGCCAGGGCACACAGGAGAAGCACCCATCTGCTTCTCCACCCCTCCCTCTCTCCTTCCTCTCTGTCTCTCTCTTCCCCTCCCGCAGCCAAGGCTCCATTGGAGCAAAGTTGGCCCGGGCGCTGGGGATGGCTCTGTGGCCTCTGCCTCAGGTGCTAGAATGGCCCTGGTTGCAACAGAGCATTGCCCCCTGGTGGGCATGCCGGGTGGATCCCGGTCGGCGCATGCGGGAGTCTGACTGCCTCCCTGTTTCCAACTTCAGAAAAATACAAAAAACAAAACAAAACAAAACTTAACAGTGAAAGTGAACTCTAGGCCCAGTTTCCTGACATTTCCTTCCTGGTACAGGAGACCCATTGTTGAAATGAAGTCAGAAAGAACGTTCAGGAGCCCCAGGAACCTGACCCTTGGGAGCGTTTTTGCCTTGGCCCCAATATTCAGCCAGGATAGTGGCCGTGTTTTTCCAGAGCCAACTTGCCCAGCCATGAAACCACTAGCAAGGTTGTTTTATATCAAGAGTAGTACAAGGAGAAACAACTTCCTCTGGAGGGAAAGAACTGCTTCTCCTCTCTCCTATTTTGTTCTCCAGTTTCTATATGACAAGGGTTGCCTGGTTTGCTGACAATGAAAGAAACTGCTTAATGTATCAGTAAAATCGGAGGACTCAACTGGTTCGGTACTGAGGCTAAACACGAGGGTGTACACCTGCCAGACGGGAGAGTGTAGGGAGCTGCGGGAGGAATCTGAGTCCAACATACAGGAGAGCAGCAAACAACAGTCCTGCACTGCTGATGGCAGTGGAAGGGAGGCGGCTCTGTGGTGCAGCAGCAGGGACTACTCTCACACAGGCCAAGGAGCCTGGCGGCCTGGAAGCTGGACCTGGAGCAGCAGGGGCTGTTCCTGAACGGCTTCAGAATGCCTGGTCAGACCACAGTAGAGAAATGCTGGAGTAGTCTGAGTATTCCCTCTCTCCTAATGAAGAGCCTCTCTGGGAGACAGATTTTGTATTTTGAGAACATTTTTCTTCTCTGGCTGAAGCTTTCAATATCGATTATCATTAGGAATGCTCTGCATTCC
Organism: Saccopteryx leptura; assembly: GCF_036850995.1. NCBI lineage: Eukaryota > Metazoa > Chordata > Mammalia > Chiroptera > Emballonuridae > Saccopteryx > Saccopteryx leptura. Next base: position 172,298,500 of record NC_089504.1, on the reverse strand, counting down.
AGGGGCCAGGGATGGATCTGACCCTGTGCACTTCACAGGGCCAGGCTCCGGGGCTTCCTCAAGCCCCTGGGGGAGGGAGCAGAGAAAGGCCAGCAGGGAAGGGAAGAAAAACAAGAGGAAGAGGGGTTGAAGACCTCTGGGGAGACCAGCAGCTCCTTCCGCAACCACTGCCTCTCCTGTCAGGGCGGAAGGAGGCTGAGAAATCCTTGATTGTCTCTGCTGTCCTTGCCATTTTCTGTGACCCTTCTTTCTTTTTTCACCTCCTCCGTGGAGCACACTGAGGGCTCAGGGGGTGGGGTGGTGGTGGCCGAGGGGGTCCAACCCCGGCTTTACCAAGGCCCAGATGGGTGGCTCTGGAAAAATTCCTCAGCCTCTTAGCAACCTCTCTTCTTTCATATAAATCTAGACTAATGATAGTGCAGACCTCGAAGGTTCCTGCCAGAAATAAACGACTCTTCTACAAAGCACTCAGCACAGTACCTGGCACTGGGTCAGGGATCAATAAAGGTGAGCTACTGTTTGTTAGACATAAAATGTCTTTCTGCTCCCCCAGTAGTTTTGCCTTGAGTCATCCACCTCTAGTAGAATCTTCTTTCCCATCAGCCGCAACTGAAACAGCCCGGAGTGTCAAAAATAAGTTGATTTCGGGCCTCAGGCTGTAACCATGCCTTCAAGTCTTCAATAGTTCTACCTGGGTGAGAACTTGTGTTTGCCATTTGGATGGCACACGCAGGGTCTTCCAGGAGGGAGGGGAGGTGGCAGGAACGGGACTAACTGGTTCCCAGCATTTGCATATAAAAGGCAGCCTCCATCGAGTATGATGGGAACCAGAGGAGGAATCCTCTTTGCATTCTGAGCAGGTAGAAAAGCTCTCCCAAGCTTTGGAACATTGGCAGGGCTCAGTGGTGACTGGGTGGGTGTGAGGAGCCACTGAGCCACTTCACCCGCAGGTGTTGTAAGGTACCAAAAACTACAGAATTAATATTAATATTTTAAGAGGCTTGGAGAACATTTTATTAATTTGGGTTAAGGTGTGCAGAGAAATTGTGAGAATAGTCTCTGTACTGTGTGATTGGCATAACCAGGATGGCCCTTGGCATTGTATTGTAAATGCAAAGGGGAGGTAACATGGATTCCCAGACATTCCACCACGCCTGTGGGGAAAAGGGTGAATGGCTAGCCAGGTACAGGGAGAGAAAAGCCAAAATAAACCTTTTCTTATGGCAATGAGCCATTCCCGGGCATTTGTCCCCACCGAAACTACCTCTCTTATGTAAATGCATGTGGTTAACATGTGTGACTCTGGACAGAGAGATGGCAGATAAACACTAGATAATACAGGAATGCCTTTTAATATGTAAAGAGACATCTTTCTACCATTGTGTTGGCTTGTAAATTTTGTTTTCTCCAAAATGATGTATGACTTGCAAATTGAACATGGTCCTATCATGTTAAAGGACATATGACTATAACCAATAGTGGTAAAGGGCTCCTAATTACAATTTTTGCTTCTGTACTTCCCACTTACAAAACTATAAAAACTAGGTAGAACAAAGGGCCAGGACGCTCTCCCTCAGATTTCTGTTGGAGCTGCCGCCGCTTGGCCAAGCTAGACAATAAAGCTTTGGTATGTAATCGACGGACCTTGTTCGTGTCTTTCATGTTTTGGGTCCCTCCGAATTTGGCTTAACATTTGGTGCGTTGGCCGGGAAAAGAGAGACCGCTGTCAGTCTGCACACCGAAGCTTTCTTGTTCAACCCCGGGTAAGTAGAACAAGATCGTGACTGTTTGCCATGTGAGCCCTGGCTGATGGGCCAGGAAAAAGGGTCAGTGGCCGTCTCTCCTCAGATGCGAGGTTAGGAGACTTGGGGGGCAGCCTGCCTTTAGGGAATCCCGTTTGAGTTTAGATATTCTGAGCTCAAGGGAAGTGTGGCGCCTTGAGTTTGTCTATCTGTTTTTGCTGTTTGTCTATCTGTTTTTGTCACTGCATTCGTCTTGGTCCTATTCTCCCTACAGCCAGACATGGGTGGCAGAAGCAGCAAAGATCTGCAGTCCCCCCTTGAATGTATGATTTCTCATTTTAAACTGGCTTATGTTCCACAGGAGGATGTGTACAGGGAGAAATTCTCCAAGGGCTGCCTTCACACGTTGTGCGAACATGAATGGCCCACATTTGGGGTAAGCTGGCCCACCGAAGGTCGTTCGACTCAGTCCTGGCCCGGAGGTTATGGTCAGTAATAACAGGCAGGCCTGGGCATCCGGACCAATTCCCCTACATTGACGTTTGGGTCACTCTCTGTGAGCAACCCCCTCCGTGGATGCAGAAATGCTCCCTGAAAAGAAGTAGCAGGCTGTTAGTAACTAGAGTGGCCAGGCCCAGAGAAGAACCCAGGCCAAAGTCCTGCCGAGCGCACCAGAAGATGAGCTCCTTTTGCAGCCCCCTCCATATTGGGAGCCTCGTCCCGAGCCCCCCCTTCCCCCCACGCACCCCAGGCAGGGCACCCCTTACCAAGGGGAGGACAGGGACAGTGAGGCAAGCCCCGCCGGGAGGCAGGAGTCCACCCTCCTGCCCCTCAGAGAGGTCCCCGGGGGTGCTTTCGTGTATGTGCCTTTCACCACTTCTGACCTGTACAACTGGAAGCACCAAAACCCTTCTTTTGACGAGAAACCCCAAGCATTAACTGCTCTTCTTGAGTTTATTTTTCACACACATAGACCAACATGGGACGATTGCCAGAGGTTGTTGCAGGTCCTGTTCACAACGGAGCAGTGGGAACATATTCCTGCCGAAGCAAGACGTGCTTTTCTGGTGGGCCAGGAAGCCCCAGACACCCCCGCGGGGCGGGCAGCCCTAGAAGCAGCACTCCCCACTGAGAGACCTAACTGGGACCCTAACGACGGAGGCGGTAGGGATGCGCTCACAACTTACTGCCAGTATCTCCTGATCGGGATGTGGGTGGCAGCTCGCAAACCCACAAACTTGACCAAAGTAAGTGAAGTAACGCAGAGACCGCAGGAATCCCCTGCCGCATTCTTAGAGCAGCTACTAGAGGCATACCGCACCTGGACTCCCATCGATCCCGATGCGGAACCCAATAGGCACACGGTTAACCTACCATTTGTTACCCAGTCAGCCCCAGACATTAGAAAAAAGTTACAGAAATTAGAGGGATTTGATGGAGGAACTAGGGAAAAATTAGTAAGCATAGCCACTCGGGTGTATAACAATAGGGACACTGAAGCGATAAAAGTGGCGAAAGAGACAAGCCGGTTCCTAGTGATGGCCCTACAAGAACAAGGGATTGTAACACAGCAGGGCAGCGGAAAGCAGCGTAGCCGCGGGAAAACGCATAACCGCCGAGAGCCCCTAGGAAAGGATCAATGTGCCTACTGCTGTGAGCAAGGCCACTTTAAGCGGGATTGCCCCAAGTTGAAAGGAAAAGGGACGAGCAGCCAGGGACAAAAACCCAAAGCCCTTCTGTTTGAGGAAGAGGACTGACGGGGCCGGGGCTCAATTCTGCTAAACCCCCTTGAGCCCATGGTCACAGTCCAAGTAGGGGGAAAACCCATATCCTTCCTTGTGGATACGGGGGCGGAACACTCGGTCCTGAAAGAAGCCCTGGGGCCCCTCTACAAGAACACAGTCTCCGTGCAAGGGGCTACAGGGAAAGCCGAAAGATATCCCTGGACCACAGCCCGGACGGTAGACCTGGGACGAGGGTTAGTCACTCATTCGTTCATAGTAATGCCCAACTGCCCCTACCCCCTGATGGGACGAGACCTACTGCGGAAAGTGAGTGCCTCCATCACGTTCCAAGGGGGTATGGGAGCCATCGCTTTCAACAAACTGGAGACAATTGCATTCACCCTGCCGCTGGTGGAGGAGCACCGCCTGAATGAACGGGTAACGGGCCCCGGGCGGACGGACAGTGGAGGACTCAATTCCCCAAAGCCTGGGCGGAGGATAACCCGCCTGGGCTAGTGAGCCACCACCCGCCCGTCATTGTGGCCCCAGGCGGTACCTGTGTGAGTACGCCAATACCCGATTAGGCCTGAGGCCAGGCGGGGGATAGCCGCCCATATCTGCCGACTTAAAGAGGCGGGGATTTTAACTGAATGCCAATCCCCCTGGAACACTCCGCTGCTGCCGGTACGTAAAGGGGACACAAATGACTACAGGCCGGTCCAGGATCTTAGGGAAGTAAACGCCCGGACAGAAACCATTCACCCGGTGGTGCCAAACCCGTACACCCTCCTGGGACAGTTGTCACCCAATTTAGCGTGTTTCTCGGTCCTAGATTTAAAGCAGAGGTCTCAAACTTGCGGCCCACGGGCCGCATGCGGCCTGCCGAACAATTTTGTGCGGCCCACAGACTAATCCACGAACTACAGTTTCTGGTCGTTTTGTGACACTGAAAAGTGTTGCGTAACAGTTGCCTTTTGTAGACCTAGTGCGGCCTGCCGAATGGCTGTAATCTTGCTCTGCGGCCCACATGCTGAGTTGAGTTTGAGACCCCTGATTTAAAGGATGCTTTCTTCATCATAGCCCTGGCTCCGCAGAGCCAGGCCCTGTTTGCCTTTGAGTGGGCAGATCCTGACACGGGTGACTCCGGTCAATTAACATGGACCCGATTGCCTCAAGGGTTCAAGAACTCTCTGACCTTGTTTGGAGAGGCACTGGCAAAAGACTTGATCCCTGTCAGGGTGGCACACCCTAAAGCAATTGTCCTCCAGTATGTAGATGACCTGCTGGTAGCAGCACCAAGCCTAGAGGAATGCACGGTGGCTACAGAGGGGCTACTGCAGGCTCTACAGGATTGGGGATATAGGGTCTCTTGGAAAAAAGCCCAGATTTGCCAGAAAACTGTCCAATATTTAGGATATGTAATCAGCCAAGGGACGCGGGTGTTAGCTGAGTCTAGGACTCAAGTCATCCAGGCCCTCCAGGATGAGCAAGCGACAGCTTCGGGAATTCCTGGGCACAGTGGGGTACTGCAGAATCTGGATTCTTGGTTTTGCCCACATAGCAAAACCTGTGTACGAAGCCACGAAAGGGGATGGGCCTCTCCGATGGACCCCAGAGTGTGCCCAGGCTTTCAAGGATCTGAAAACGGCTCAGGTTAGGCCCCCCCCCCCCCCCGCTTTGTCGCTGCCTAAGTTAGAAAAGCCTTTCGATCTCTATGTGACTGAAAAAGGAGGGTCCGCTGTTGGCATGTTTACCCAAAAGCTAGGACCCTGGAGGCGTCCCATAGCCTACCTCTCAAAAATGCTCGACCCCGTCGCAAGAGGCTGGCCAACCTGCTGCGGCATCTAGCGGTGGCGGCAGCCCTGGCGCAAGAGGCGGACAAGTTAACCTTAGGGCAGAGCCTCACAATCATCACTTCCCATTCGCTGGTACCAATTCTCACCCAGGCGTCAGGGAAATGGCTCTCGAATTCCCGTCTCATTCATTATCAGGGCTTGCTCCTAGAAATGCCCTGGATCACCTTCGAGATTGTAGGAGGACTGAATCCAGCCACGTTGCTGCCAGAAGGAACAGTGAACTGACCAGGACATGACTGCATAGAGGTACTGAATGGGGCACAGGGAACCAGAGAGGACCTTAAGGATGAGGCTATCCCTGGGGGAAAGGACATTTATACGGATGGCAGCAGTTTTGTCCGAGAGGGCCATTGACTGGCAGGAGCAGCTGTGGTCTCGGGAGATGGGACAATCCTCTGGAGCTCAGCCCTACCCCAGGTACCTCAGCCCAGAAGGCAGAATTAATTGCCCTGACCAAGGCCTTAGAACTATCACGAGGTGAAGTAGCCAATATCTACACGAACAGTCGATATGCCTTCACCACAGCCCACATCCACGGACAAATTTACCAGAACAGAGGGCTTCTCACCTCAGCAGGAAAAGAAATCAAGAATAAAGAGGAAATGCTCAGCCTGTTAGAAGCCCTCTGGTTCCGGAAGCAAGTGGCAATCATCCATTGCCCCGGACATCAAAAAGGGGACTCCCCTCAAGCTCGCGGAAACAGGTATGCAGACGCCGCCACCAGGGAGGTTGCCGCTCAAATTCTCCCCCTCACCGTAAAACCCACCATCCAGGAAAAGCCAGTTTACTCCAAAGAAGAACAAGAGACATACCAACGAGAGGGTTGGACTTTCTCAAGCGGATGGTGGAAGAACTCCCAGGGTAAGGTAGCCCTACCACAGCCCCTAGGTGAAAAGCTTCTTGAGGAAATCCACGGAGCAACGCACCTAAGTGGAAAGAAGCTGCAAACCCTGGTGTCACCCTGGTTCTAGATTCCACATGTACGCAGACAGGCCGAACAAGTTGCTCGCTGATGTCAGGCCTGCCTACAGGTTAATGCTGGCAGAAGCCCTGAGACGTCTGGAATCAGGTATCGGGGAACAACCCCGGGGGAACATTGGGAAGTGGACTTTACTGAAATGAAGCCCGGCAAATATGGGTACCGCTACCTACTAGTGCTTATGGACACTTTTACAGGATGGCCAGAAGCCTACCCAACTAGGAGAGAGAATGCATCCACAGTAGCAAAGGCACTGCTACAGGAAATAATCCCCAGATTTGGCCTCCCCTTTTTCCTGGAGTCCGACAATGGCCCAGCCTTCACGGCTGAAATATCAAAAGTCCTTGCTAAGGTGTTAGGAATAGATTGGAAATTACACTGTGCATATAGGCCTCAGAGTTCAGGACAGGTAGAGAGGTGTAATAGGACCATAAAGGAAATGGTCACAAAAATTCATTTGGAGACTGGCTTAGGTTGGGTGGAAGGGCTTCCCTACGCCCTCCTGAGGGCTCAGTGCACCCTGGGGACACATGGATTTTCTCCCTACCAAATCCTCTTTGGCAGGGACCCCCCCCAATTGTCCCTCATATAGGCCTAGAGCTAACTCCAGCACTCACTAAATCACAACTTATTTCTCACTTGAAGGCCTTTGAAGAAGCCCTACAGGAAATCCATGACAAGGTGAGGCGAGCCCGCCCCCTAGGGGCCGCCTCCCCGAGCCCTTGTAATCCTGGGGATCTTGTCCTCATCCGCAGGTATACAGCTTCGAGCCTTGAACCTCGGTGGAAGGGCCCATTCCCGGTGGTCCTCAGTACCCCCACGGCCGTAAAGGTTGCTGGCCACGCAGTGTGGATTCATCGAGCTCACATCAAGCCAGTTCCTGATCAAACTGACACAGTTAAATAGAGGGCTCAACTGGACCCCAAAGATCCACTCAAGGTCAGATTTACTCGTGTCGCACCTACCACATCTGGGTCGTAGCCCTGCTGGTAGCAACAACAACAGGGAGCCCTCATCTCTCCGTCAGACGAGTATCGGAACTAGTAAATCCAGATACTAACCAGGTTGTGAGCTCTATCACCAGAGTGCCTCCTGCGATGGCCAACTGGCCCACTTTTGTTTTTGACTTTTGTTCTCTAGAAGGGAGCAGAATCAGCAGGAAGTTCCAGTTTGTTGACTGTGGTGTTGGCTGGAGCTGTACACCTAACACTTGTGGGCAGAAGAGGCTACAGCGCCACTCCTTTTACATTTGCCCTGGGTATGGGTCCCCCTTCCGCAAGCTAGCCTGCGGAGGACCCAAGCAGTATTACTGTTATACTCCCAAATGCGCCACAATTGAGACTACCCCCTCCTCTGCCATAATTCATCAACCCGATGACATAATGATCCGTAGGGGAGCCATCAACTCTGACTGTAAGAACGGGTGCAATTCCCTTACTCTTAGCATTTCTACAGAGGGGCAACAACTCTCGTGGGCCACACCAAAAACATGGGGTCTTCGAGTACGGCCTGAGAACACATGGAGAACCATGGGTGGGAAAGGGCATCACTATTGATTCACCTTTAGCATCCGCATGACAGAAACGACTTATGCGCCCCCTATAGCAACTGGACCAAACTCTGGCTTGTACCCAGTGCAGCCAAAGTCCCACCCAAAAATAGAAACTCAACCTACTATAGGGCCATCAGCAGGGCCGAAAACAGCAATCCTTCCTTCCCCAGGACCCCTAACTCCCCTGTCCATTATCCACCTAGCATATGAGGCTCTTAATAACTCCCTGCCGAATCTCACCAGCGATTGTTGGCTATGCCTGTCTAGCAGGCCCCATACTATGAAGGGGTAGGCCTCAATGCCTCCATCAGTACCAGCTCTGTTGCAGACAGCTGCCAAGGGAACCCTGCCCGTCTCACCCTGCCTTTAGTCCAGGGACAGGGTACCTGCATCGGCTCTGAAACTGCCAAATTCTCGGAGACTCTCTGCGCCAGCCGGCACCCCCTCCAGGAAGATAACTCAACCTACTATCTAGCCCCTACAGGGGCGTGGTGGGCCTGCCCATCGGGTTTAACCTCCTGCTTGAACCCTCTCATCCTCAAAACCTTAAAGGAGGCTTGTGTTCTAGTCCATATCTTTCCCCGAGTAACCTACCTATCAGAGGAGGACCTAGAGGCTCTCTATGACCAGTCACACTCTGACTCCCCTCACCGAAGAAAAAGGGCTATAGGCCCCGCGGCAGTAGCTTTGGCCAGCCTGTTAGGGGCCGCCTCACTAGGAACAGGTATCTCGGCCCTAGCTGTCCAGGACTCCGGTTTCAGGGCTCTTCAGGAACTCATTGACCAGGACATCGCCGCCCTTGAGAGCTCAATCCGAGTTCTCGAGAAATCTTTGGGCTCCCTGGGAGAAGTTGCACTGCAGAACCGAAGGGGACTTGACCTGCTGTTCCTGCGCCAAGGAGGACTGTGTGCAGCTCTCCAAGAGCAATGCTGTTTCTTCGCCAACCATTCCGGAGTCATCCGCCAATCTCTGGACCTCCTCAGAGACCGCCTGGAGAAACGCCGTTCGGACAGAGAAGCACATGGACTTTGGGTCCCCGGGTTTGCCTGGCCCTCATGGGCCACTACATCGCTCTCCTCCCTTGCACGTCCCATTCTGGTGCTCCTTGCCGTGCTCCTGATCGGCCCCTGTGTTCTATGCACGGAGGCCACCCTGGTCAGATGCCAGCTAGGGGCCGCCAACCTCCTGGTCCTTCGACCTACACTTCACCCCACCTACCAGCCTCTCCCTTTGGTAGATACCACGTCTTATCCTCCCATTCAGAGAGGGGAATGAGGAGCCACTGAGCCACTTCATCCGCAGGTGTTGTAAGGTACCAAAAACTACAGAATTAATATTAATATTTTAAGAGGCTTGGAGAACATTTTATTAATTTGGGTTAAGGTGTGCAGAGAAATTGTGAGAATAGTCTCTGTACTGTGTGATTGGCATAACCAGGATGGCCCTTGGCATTGTATTGTAAATGCAAAGGGGAGGTAACATGGATTCCCAGACATTCCACCATGCCTGTGGGGAAAAGGGTGAATGGCTAGCCAGGTACAGGGAGAGAAAAGCCAAAATAAACCTTTTCTTATGGCAATGAGCCATTCCCGGGCATTTGTCCCCACCGAAACTACCTCTCTTATGTAAATGCATGTGGTTAACATGTGTGACTCTGGACAGAGAGATGGCAGATAAACACTAGATAATACAGGAATGCCTTTTAATATGTAAAGAGACATCTTTCTACCATTGTGTTGGCTTGTAAATTTTGTTTTCTCCAAAATGATGTATGACTTGCAAATTGAACATGGTCCTATCATGTTAAAGGACATATGACTATAACCAATAGTGGTAAAGGGCTCCTAATTACAATTTTTGCTTCTGTACTTCCCACTTACAAAACTATAAAAACTAGGTAGAACAAAGGGCCAGGACGCTCTCCCTCAGATTTCTGTTGGAGCTGCCGCCGCTTGGCCAAGCTAGACAATAAAGCTTTGGTATGTAATCGACGGACCTTGTTCGTGTCTTTCATGTTTTGGGTCCCTCCGAATTTGGCTTAACAGGTGGGGGTGAGAGGAGACTTGGAAAGGGCGCTTTGTTGTGCTCAACCCTGGCAACTTATCCTGGAGGAGGCACGTCTTAGGCTCACTGTGGGGAGGGGAGCCACACATGGGCCTTGACTTGCTCTGAAGCCGCTCATGCCAGCTTCTGTCCCCTGCCTGAGGTGTGTGGACTCTACTCCAGCAGAATACACTGGGACACTGGAATAATGACAGCTGCACTCTGCAACACGGTTACTCTGACCCTCACGGGTTTGTGTGCCAGCAGGTACCAGGTCACAGACTGGGGAGGACACCGCACCCACACAGGACAGGGTGAAAATGCCCACCAGGCACCAACCCCCTCTGTCCTGGGTACCACTTCTCTGGTTTCTTAGGTTGTGCATGCTTATGTTAGAGTTCCAGACAGCAACAATTCAATATGAGTGTTTACAATAGATTGTGTCCTCTTCAATCCTCCCTGGCAAGCCCTTTAAAACAACCTGATGTTCCAACTATATATATAGTGAGTGGCCACGCAGCTCTGCTCCAACACCACATAAACAGCACTGAGGAGAGAAGGGCCGGCCATGTGTTATCAGAGACTGGCATGTGCAGGATCACAGGCTGACTTCTAAATTCCCAGGGATCTGAATATGCTAAACACTGAAAAAGAAATAAAAATGCAGATTCTGTGTAGTCTTCAAACTCCACATGAGATACAAATGATGTTTGTGTAAGACCTATTAATTGATTGGGGGAGGTGCAGTTGAGGCATACTTTTGAAAACCATATGGTGCCCCTGACTTGTGGTGGCTCAGTGGAAAGTTCCAACCTGGAATGCTGAGGTTGCTGGTTCGAGGCCCTGGGCTTGCCTGGTCAAGGCGCTATGGGAGTTAATGCTTTCCTCTCCTCACCCCTGACCCTTTCCCTCTCTCTTTCTCCTCTCTCTAAAAAATCAATAAATAAAATATTAAAACAAAACAAAACTTAATGTATGGTGCTGGTAGAAATTAGCTCAGCCAACTCAGCAGAAGGTTTCATAAAAAGAACCTTTGTCTTTTGCCAAAATAAATTTCATATTATCAAGGTAAGACAAGCTATCATTTAATGCCTACATTAGCATCCTGCTGTCAGTGTTTTGTGGGTGTTTTACTATTACCTTTTCACTGAGTACTCTCTTCCTTAGTGAGGTACATCGTTTCTGAGCCTTGGGGAGCACAGATGTGAGGAATAGCATTAGAGAGGTGACCATCGAGAAAGCCTCTCCCATTGGGGAAATGCTCTTTAGTGTTTACAGTATATTGGTACTTCCAGACTTAATAACCTATGATTAGCCCTTGAGTGTCATGGCAGGGGACCAAAGGACATTAGGTCCCAGTTACAGAGATGAGATTTCTATAGACAGGCTTTGAGAAGGAAGGACTGGGCGGAGCCTTGCAGACTTCCGCCTGCGCATTTGGAATGTGAGTCCATGCCACGTATTCATTTTGATTAACGGCTCTTCGGCCCTTGTTCCTCTTGGCTTTGCCTATGCCCTTTCCTTTTAGTAATATTAATACTTACTCTTTTCTGACAAAATATCAAGCATCTTCTTTGAGTGTTTACATTACTTGCCTCTGGTTTGAATATTTTTTCCACGGACTCACCCCCACACCTTTAGCCTTACAGAAGGAACAGTCAACCCCGGATATGTTGCCTCAGCAAACCCCTTCCAAACCTTTCTCTGAGCACCCTCTGCAAATTGTGCAGGATCATTAGGCCTTCAAAGAAAATTTTACTGGAATTATAAAGAATACAGATTGTGTAGCCTACCCTCCATGACTTCAACAACCCCACTCTAGAATGTTAGCTTGGTGTATCTCCTACACACAGTTCCTTTTATGACTACTCAGTCAAATGACTGCAGCTCTGCTGCATTTCAGGCCAAACTCCTATCAAAAGGAAGGAAAGAAAGAAAGAAAAAACTCACTGCATTCACATTTTGGCTTGCCCACAAAACCTCCTTTTAATTTTCTAGTTCCTTTGTTAAGACAGTTCTGTTTTGTTAAGACAACAACAACAACAAAACAAAACAAGAACAAAACCTTAATATACTGGAGTCAAGAAGATCATGCAGCTAGGATGTCTTTACACTAATCATCTCTTCCCTCACAACTCATTCTGGAGAGTCAGATGCTAATTTACATTTCTTATTGGAAATTATGTCATGAGAGGAAAACAATGCTAGCAGTTTGTCACTAAAAAGAAAAAGGAAAAGCAAAGAAAAAAAACCCCTGCACAATATAAACAAAAGCCAAATAGTCAAACAACAAAACCCAAAAGTTCTGCCTGTCACAGGGCTAACTAAGGACCTGCCACTTTCTGTCCTACTAAATTTCTAGACAAAACGGGGTGAACTTGGCAAAACTCGAACAGGCCCATTCAAAGCCTCAAATGAAGAATCATTTTGTTGTTCCTCTCACTTGCTTTGCTTTCCTTCCTCTCTCTCAGGCTGCCCACCCTGGGAAGAACATCTTTCCTTTCTCACTTTCTATGACACAACAGACTGACCTTGTTTGGCCACTCTCCTCAGGCTTGGAGCCAGAAGCCCTCCACTCCCCCGACTCCCATGATCAAATAGGCAAACATTTGTGGTCCTGGGCTACATTTGCAGAGAAATGAATCCTTCTGTCTGAGGAAGGGCTCATAGAGTCTCTGGAACTAGAGTAGATCTTTATTCATCACAGAAATTATGACTTAGGCTTAAATATTAGAGAGACTGGCTTCCACTCATATTTATTTTTTAAATTTTATTTTTACTTTTTTTTAAAGTGAAAAGAAAGTGAGAAGTGGAGAGGCAGAGAGATAGCCTCCCGCATGTACCCTGACTGGGATCCACCCAGCAAGCCCACTACTGGGTGATACTCTACCCACCTGAGGATGTTGCTCGGCAACAGAGCTATTTTTAGCACTTAAGGCAAGACCATGGAGCGATCCTCAGCTCCCAGGGCCAACCTGCTCCAATTGAGTCATGGCTGTGGAAGGGGAAGAGAGAGAAGGGAGAGGGGGAAGGATGGAGAAGCACATGGTCACTTCTCCTAGGTGCCCTGATTGGGAATCAAATCTGGGACATCCACACACTGGGCCGACGCTCTATCACTGAGCCAAACAGCCAGGGCCTCCACTCCTATTTATTTCTGTTCTGTGTGACAAGATGAGAATAGCTCCCAGTCAGGAGGGAACCATCAGGTAACCTCCTGCCTCGTCTTTTGGGACTGAGCTCTCTCTCCGTCCATGGGCCTCCCTAGTAGACACATTAAACCAGGGCATGAGTGTCAGGCCCTCCTTTCAAATTACACAACGATATGTACAAATATGTCACACAAGAAAGGGAACATCATTTTATATCATTCCTAAGTCATGCATTTGAAATAAACTAAGTCTCTTTGATTTTCTAGCATGGCTTAAATCACTAAGGGACACATATGGGTAGAGAAATAATCCATATCCCGTGTCTTAGCATCCAATTGTACAAAATGTTTTCTGATTAGGATCAGAGTGAATGAATTGTATAAATTCTACTTCACCACAGACTTCCTTTCCTACAACTAATTTTCATGTTCATTAATCTTGTGAGTTCATAAGGTCCAGCGTGATCTGGACCGCTTCCCCCTCCCCCTCAGAAGTTGGCAGCACCGCACACAAAGCCCAGACACTGTAGTGGCTGTCAGGCTCCTGCAGTGTGCCATGTTCTCCCTGCCCGGGTCCACCTCAGCCCTGCTTTTCCTGCCTTATTCGTATTTATTCCTTGGGTTGAAGTTTGGACATGCCTTGCTCTAGATTAGGCACCTCTCCTTAATCACGCATCCTGTGACTCTCTTACGCTTCTGGAACCCCCTCTAGACTTTACACTCCAAGAGGGCAGAATCAGGTCTGTTTGCTTAAGACTCTTCCCCAGGGTCCAGCAGTCCTTAGCTCATAAAACAGGTCCTTAACATTTCCTAGATGAATGAATCTGATGAGAGTCTTTCCGGAAAGAAGAACAGCTTTGCCCCAAAGCTCTGACTGTCTTAAGATCTCAAAAAGCAGCCACAGTTTTCCTGACCATCAGTCCGATATTCTGATACTCTGTTCCCAGTAAAACTGGGCTCTCCCAACTCTTTCATCTGTTTGACACAGGACTCTCTCTCCGGGGTTGGTTGCCATCTTCCCAGAAAGGCAATCCGAAGACCTGTTTTGGTTTTGCCCTGTTTGTTCCAGGGAGATCACTGTGAGCCCCACTGTAGTACGTAACATTTATGACAAGCCCAGGAGCCTGCTCTGCTCTGACCTGGCACACGCCTGCCAGTGACAGCACTACCCATAGGTTACCTCTCCCTGGGGGGCAGATTTGTTGCCATGGAGAGAGACAGGCTGGTGAGCAAGATCAGGACAGTTTAGAGATTTTAGAAAAAGGTGTTGGGTGCTATATCACTCATACCTGTCAGACAGCTGTGTAAAGCTTTTAATCACAGTAGAGAAAATGAACATAAGAATGTTGCTAACAAGTAAGATATCAAATACAGATTAAAACTAAAAACTCAGGAAGAAAAAAATAAGTAAAAGAATCTTTAATTGCAGTACCATCAACTCCTTTTCACCTGAGCAGAATTATTATGCCAAACAATTCCAGGAAGAGAGACCATCTAGTTTCATTTTTTTCCTAAAGGAATTTCATTGTTTTGAAATATACAAAACATCTAAAAATAGCAACTAACAACAATAACAACAACACTCACTGACACTTGCCATATAGCAGGCACTTCACTTTATATACATGTGTGAGGTTAGTACTATTGGAACCCCGTTTTATAGATGCGGGACCTTAGGCACTGAAGGATTAAGAAACTTCCCTAAGGTCACAAGTACAAAAGGAACAGAACTAAGAGTTGAGCTCAGGCAGCCTGATTACAGATTCCAAGCCATTAACCACTACACTTACACTGCCTCTCATGGTTTACATATAAATGAATGTACATAATATATGAACAATTATGCACCTGTCTTCTAGCTAAAAGAACAGAACACTACCAGCAAGCATCTTAGAAGCTCACTGTGTGCCCCTCCTCAAGCACACACCTCTTCTAACACATCTCCTCCCAGGGCAACCATTATCCTGAATTTGAGGTTAATTTTCTTGCTTTGTGTTATGGTTCTAACATCTCTCTCTCTAAATGATACACTTTTTTTTTGAGAGAGAGAGAAGGAAGAAGGGAGAGAGATGAGATGCATCAACTCAGTTGTGGCACCTTTGTTCATTGATTGCTTTCTCATATGTGCCTTGACTGGGGGGCTGCAGCTGAGCTAGTGACCCCTTGCTCAAGCTAGTGACCTTGGGCTTCAAGCCAGTGACCTATGGGCTAAAGCCAGCAACCATGGGGTCATGTCTATGATCCCACACTCAAGCTGGCGACCACGCTGCACTCAAGCTAGTGAGCCTGCGCTCAAGCAGGATGAGCCTGTGCTCAAGCCGGCGACATCAGGATTTCAAACCAGCAGCCCAGGCTGATGCCCTATTCACTGCGTCACCATCTGGTTAGGATACATTGTTATTTTACTACTTCATGTAAATAGAATCATAATGTGTATTCTTCTATGATGTGCTTATTAAACTCAACATTATGTTTTTGAGATTCTTCCCTGTTAATGAGCACAAATTAGGTCCATTCCATTTTTTGAACTGTATTCTATTCTTTGGTTATCCATCCTATGATTGGACATTTACAATACTTCATTTTTGTAATAACAGTTCTGTAGATATCTTTTTACATGGCTCAATTATTATTATTATTATTATTATTATTTTTCGTTTAGAGGAGGGGAGATAGTGCAGCAGACTCCCACATGCGCCTCGACTGGGATCCACCTGGCAACCCTATCTGGGGCCAGCACTTGAGTACCAAGCTATTTTTAGCACCCGAGGCTGAGGTACTTGGACCAACCGAGTTATCCTCAGTGCCAGGGGCCACACTCAAACCAACTGAGCCGCTGGCTGCAGGAAGGAAGGAAGAAAAGAAGGGGGGGATAGAGAAGCAGATGGTTGCTTCTTCTGTGTGCCCTGATCCAGAATTAAACCCAGGATGTCCATATGCTGGGCCAACACTCTATCAACTGTGCCACCAGCCAGGGCCATATGACTCAAATTTTAGCAGCACCAAAACCACTTGGATGGTTTGGGAACACAAACTCCTGGGTCCTACCATTAATTTTATTTATTAGATTTGGAGTGGGGCCTGAGAGTTTGCATTTCTAACAAGTTCGCAGCTGATGCTGATGCCATGTGGCCCAAAGACCCTGCTTTCAGATCCATTGTTCCTGGGTAGAGTAGCACAGGGTATATGTATAGTATGTGCGTCTTTACCAGCAATGCCAGTGTCTTTCCACAAATCCACAAACCCATCTGCAGTTCTTCCACATATTAATTTGTAGTGTTCAATTTAAGTTCAATATTTCTTTCACATATTTGTTGGCCATTAATTTTCTTCTGTCTGATGACTGGTTCTTGTTCATTTTTCTACTGTTAGTTTATTTTTGTATTTTCTTTTTTGATCTATGAGAGTACATTATTTTATGGACATCAACTCCTTCTTAGTTATACAAGTTACAAAAACCATCTTCCAATTTATGGCTTGTCATTTTCCTCTCTTTATGTTGCCTTTAGAAGAACCAAATTTGGTAACTTTAATGTAGTCAAGATTATCAATCTTTAATTATTTGTGCTTTCTGTGTCTTGTTTAAGAAATCCTTCCCAGCCCTGGCCAGTTGGCTCAGCAGTAGAGCACTGGCCCGGTGTGCGGGAGTCCTGGGTTTGATTCCCGGCCAGGGCACACAGGAGAAGCACCCATCTGTTTCTCCACCCCCCCCCCTCCTTCCTCTCTGTCTCTCTCTTCTCCCGCAGCCAAGGCTCCATTGGAGCAAAGTTGGCCCAGGCGCTGAGGATGGCTCCATGGCCTCTGCCTCAGGCGCTAGAGTGGCTCAAATTGCAGCAGAGCAACGCCCCAGAGGGGTCGAGCATCACCCCCTGGTGGATGTAGCAGGTGGATCCTGGTTGGGCACATGCGGGAGTCTGTCTGTCTGCCTCCCCCCCACCTGCTTATCACTTCAGAAAAATACAAAAAAAAGAAAGAAATCCTTCCCTATTGAGATCATAAAGATTGTCTTCTATATGCTATTTTCTAAAATTTGTATTTATTTTGCCTTTCACATTTAAGCCTTAATTTGCCTGGACTTGGTTTCAGTGTATGATCTGAGAGGAAGAAATTTTATATTTTTTCCATACTGTCTTAATTGTCCTGATTTTGTCTTAATATCTAAAAAGGTAAGAACCATCCAGAAATGTCACAAACATTCTTGGCATTTTGTTCTTCCATCTAGAATCAGCTTATGGCCTGACCAGGCAGTGGTGCAGTGGACAGAGCATCAGACTGGGATGCAGAGGACCCAGGTTTGAAACCCTGAAGTCACTGGCTTGAATGTGGGCTCCGCAGTTTTGAGTGTGTGGTCGCCAGCTTGAGTGCGGGATCACAGATATGACCCCATGGTTGCTGGCTTGAAACCCAAGGTAACTGGCTTGAACCCAAGGTTGCTGGCTTGAGCAAGGGCCACTTGCTCTGCTGTAGCCCCCCGGTCAAGGCACATATGAGAAAGCAATCAATACACAACTAAGGTGCTGCAACAAAAAATTGATGCTTCTCATCTCTCTCCCTTCCTGTCTGTCTGTCCTCATCTGTCTCTCTCTCTGTCTCTGTCACACACACACACACACACACACACACAAAGAAAATAGAATCAGCTTATGAAGTTCCATGAAAACAACACTAAAATTCTGGTTATAACTGTACTGACTCTATAGAACAATTTAGGGAGAATTAATATCTTTACAATGTTTCCATTAATAAATATATTTATGTTCATAATATCCCGGGGTTGGGAACCTATGGCTCATGAGCCAGATGTGGCTCTTTTGATGGCTGCATCTGGCTTGCAGACAAATCTTTAATAAAAAAATGTTAAAAATATAAAACATTCTCATGTATTACAATCCATTCATTTCCTACTGCTCATGTTCATGGTTGCGGGTGGCTGGAGCCAATCACAGCTGTCCTCCAGGACAACACCAAATTTTTATTGGATAATGCGTAATGTACATGGGTCGTTGTATGGCTCTCATGGAATTACATTTTAAAATATGTGGCGTTCATGGCTCTCTCAGCCAAAAAGGTTCCCGACCCCTGTAATATCCTCTTATATTTAATTGCCACTGCATCTGGGTTATTACTGTTCTTTTTATTCCTAATATTGTTTATTTGTCACACACACGTACATACACATCCTTTTGTTTTTGATTAGTCTTATGGGAAATTTTATCTACTTTGTTAATTTTTTTTAAATTTGCTTTTTGGGGGAGTTTTTTTGTGGTAAAATAGACATAACATAAAATTTATCATTTCAACCATTTTTTTAATGAGTTCCTGAAATGACAGATAATCTTTTGTTTACCTTTGTGTCTCTGAATCCTAGCATTTGTTTATGGTGATTGCTATCAATAAATATTTTTAAATGGTGAATTTCCTGAATATAAAAATAAGCATTAGAATTGGAAGAGGATCTTGGCTTTCCTTCAACTAAAGGGGCCAGGATTATAAATAATCATAGTCTATGAAGTTAATACAAATAATATAGAGTTGAATAATATTTATATAAATGCATTTTCTTTTTTAAAAAATGTATTTTCAGTTTATTGGGATGACATGATTCACCAAACCATACAGGTTTCAGTGCACAACTCAATATAACGCCATCTACACACGTCACTGTGTACCACCACCTCAAGCAAAGTCTCTTTTGCCCCTATCCCCCCCACCACGCTCCCCTTTCCCTCTGGCTATTGTCATCCCTTTTTTAAAATTTCACTTATTCATTTTAGAGAGGCAATATATGCTAAATATACCTACATATTTACTAATATCTTAACAATCTATTTTATTTCTCAGACTTTCCATCTGGGATCACTTCTTATCTGAGTACATCCTTTAGAACAGTGGTACCCAACATTTTTTGGGCCACAAACTAGTTTAATGTCAGAAAATATTTTCACAGACTGGCCTTTAGGGTGGGATGGATAAATGCACAAAATAAAATTATGCAGCCGGCGCAAAAACTGTGGTATTTTAAAATATAATTGTCGAACTTACGAGACAAGCATCAAGAGTGAGTCTTAGACGGATGTAACAGAGGGAATCTGGTCATTTTTAAAAAATAAAACATCGTTCAGACTTAAATATAAATAAAATGGAAATAATGTAAGTTATTTATTCTTTCTCTGCGGACCAGTACCAAATGGCCCACGGACCGATACCGGTCCGTGGCCTGGGGGTTGGGGACCACTGCTTTAGAATTTTCTTCAGAGGAGATTGGCTGGCAGTAAAATTTCTGTTGTTTTGCCTCAAAATGTCTTTATTGATATTTTTACTACACATGAAAATTCTAAAAATTGAGTTCTTAGCCAACCAAAGATATAATTCCACTGTCTTTTGGCTCCTTTTTTTTTTTTTAAGTCAGAGCTGCCAGTCTAAATGCTATTCCCATTTATCTGTTTTGTCTTTCTAGCTGCTTTTAGTTACCTTTTTTGTTTGTTTAAAGTTTTTCAGTTTCATTATAAAATATCTATTAGACTTTTCCTTTTCGTTCCTTCTGCTTGAGATTTTTTGGGCTTTCTGGATTTTAATATTAGTATCATTCAACCATTCTAGAACTTTTCTTTTCCTTCCCATCTGATATAGTATTTCCTTTTGGAATTCTATTGACAATACCTTAGGTTAGCCTCCTACTCTCTTAATCTCATTCCTCATTTTTCCTTCTCTTTGTCTCATATTCTGGATTATTCAGCTCTATTTTCCAGTTCACTAGGGTTCTCTTCCACTGTCTCTTCTCTCTTTAGTCCAGCGAATTTTACATTATTTTTATAGTCTTCATCTCCAGAAGTTCCATTTCCTTATTTTTAAAATCTCTGCAAATATTTTATAGTCTTATCCTTGTTTATATTTTCAATGCTTTTAAAAACATTTCTGAAACATGTTAAAATATTTACTTATATTTTTGAATGATAAATCCAATAATGAAGTAGGGCCCGCTCTGCTGTTATGTAGGCTGGTCTTTACTCACAGTGTTATAAGTGAAAACAGGTTCTCCAGAGGGGATTTCTGTTTCTATCTGACAGTCACCTAGGGTTGTTTAGGATAAATTGCCAATATGCTATAAAGGAATATCAACTGTAATTTTTTTCTTTATCAATGTTTCTCTCAAAAGAAACAATTTCCGGTAGATGAAAATATATGCTGGGAGCATCTGCTATCAGTCTTATCAGGAGGATCACAAGTTATTCCCACTTTGGAGGATATTAACTAAGACACTGAAATGCTTACAAATCAAATTTTTTACCACTTGCACCTAGGTTCAACTTAGGGAGGATCTTTATTTGGCTGTGTACATGCCTCTAATGGAAACTACAGTCCCTTCTATAGTTTGGTTACTTTTTTTTTTTTCAGAGACAGAGAGAGAGTCAGAGAGAGGGATAGACAGGGACAGACAGATAGGAACAAAGAGATGAGAAGCATCAATCATTAGCTTTTCGTTGCACGTTGTGACACCTTAGTTGTTCATTGATTGCCCTCTCATATGTGCCTTGACCGCAGGCCTTCAGCAGACCGAGTAACCCCTTGCTCGAGCCAGCAACCTTGGGCTCAAGCTGGTGAGGTTTGCTCAAACCAGATGAGCCCATGCTCAAGCTGGCGACCTCAGGGTCTCAAACCTGGGTCCTCCGCGTCCCAGTCCAAAGCTCTATCCACTGCACCACCACCTGGTCAGGCTAAAGTTTGGTTACTAAACCATGCCTCTTAGCTCTACTATAAATCATGAATGTTGCAAATGCATAATTATGATAATTTCAGTCACATTAGAAATGTGACACTGCTCAAGAAATAACCCTATAATCAAAGACATGCACAAACCTGTGAGGGTCATCTGGATCACAGTTAGGAAGAAACTGAGTGATTGCTTCTGCCACTTCTTCATTTGATAAAACATCCCAGAGTCCATCAGTTGCCAGAATCAGCACATCATCCACCTCATGCTCGTATTTGGAAAGATCGTAGACTCTTACCTGAAACGAATGGGAATACTCCTGCTTAAGAAGTTGTGAGCATATGATTCCCCCTAACAAACTCACTTCTGATTCCCTTCCCTTTCCCCACGCAGCCCAGCACTGTGCAGCTGTGTACGGTGAGGTCCTCAACTGCGCAGCAAGCTCTGTGGCCAGGGTTGCCTCCTTTGGAGACATGCTGTACAGATATATGGGGCCCAACATATGGGCTCAATAGTTTGACAAAGAAGAAATGAATCGAAAATGTAATGCCTGCAATGTAGTTGGAACATTAACTTAAAATAGATGCTATACTGGTCAGAAGAGCAGCCAGGGGCTTCTTTCTTCCTCCCTTTGCACATTCCTGCCCATTCCTTCCCCAGACATAATTAAGGGCCTACTCTGGGCCAGGTGCTCCCAGTATAAAAATGACCAGCAGGTTTCCTTGCTTCTTGCTCTTAGTATGTGGGGAGGTAAGGCCAGTCTAGGACCCCGGTAGTTGCTCTGTATGTCCTGGTCTAGGGCTAAGGAGGCACACTTCATTCAATGCACTTACTGAATCACCTTCTGCTTTACCTATTTAAGGCCCAGGGGGCTCATCTCATGTAAGGATGGGGCTCAGATGCTGCACTTGGGTTTGAGGGGCCTCAATCTAGTCTAAATTACAACAGACACATGTTTACACGCTAAGTCTGAATCTTCAAAGCACGTCTTGGCAAACTTTTAAGTCTTTCCTCATCTCTAATACTTGGAATGACTTGGATATTTCAACATCCACCTAAACTCGTTGAAAAGAACGGAGTAATCTTGGCAAAACTAATGAGGTTAAAAATCAAGCCTTATTTGGGTTAGGCCACAACTCTTTATTCACCCACCCTTGGCGGGAGGAAAGGTTGGGGGAGGAGAAATTTGGGATTTTATTGCTGTTCACTCCTAATGTGGCAGAACCAGCAACTGCCACCACCTAATAAGCTGAGGACAACAGCAGATCAACTTCACCAATCTTCCAGCTCCTTCAAACCCCCTCATTACTCTATCCTATCTTCTGAAAACATGTCTGAGTGAAAGCTGTAGGCAGGGGAGGGAGGGGAGAGAGGGGAGAGAAGGGAGGAGGGGAGGGGAAGGGAAAGAGGGGAGGGAGGGGAGAGAGGAGAGGGGAGGGAGGGAGGGGAGAGAGGAGAGGGGAGGGGAAGGGAGGGAGGGGAGAGAGGGGAGAGAAGGGAGGAGGGGAGGGGAAGGGAGGGAGGGGAGGGAGGGAGGGGAGAGAGGAGAGAGGGGAGAGAGGAGAGGTGAGGGGAAGGGAGGGAGGGGAAGAGAGGGAGGGAGGGGAGGGAGGGGAGAGAGGAAAGGGGAGGGGAAGGGAGGGAGGGGAGGGAGAGGAGGGAGGAGAGGGGAGGGGAGGGGAGGGAGGGGAAGGGAGGGAGGGGAAAAGAGGGAGGGAGGGGAGGGAGGGGAGAGAGGAAAGGGGAGGGGAAGGGAGGGAGGGGAGGGAGAGGAGGGAGGAGAGGGGAGGGGAGAGGAGGGAGGGGAAGGGAGGGGAGGGGAGGAGAGAGAGGAGGCAGTGTAAGCAGCTGCTCCTGGGCCCTATCACAGTCATCATTACCTCATCTCAGATCTAGAGAGAATACAATTCTAAGAAGCCTACAAACTGTTCAAACCCAAGTCTTCGAAAATCAAGCCTGTGTTTTAGAAAGGTTTTCCCAGGCCAGTGACACCCTGCACAGGACTGGTCCTGTGGACTAACAGCCTACACCCAGCAGCAGGAAACAAAATGCTCCACACCTACCCATGGGGCCCTCTGAACATCAGCCAAACTGAAAACAGCCTCCAGGTACCAGGCCTCTGTAGCCTGCAAACTAGATGTAACCATTAGCTAACGGGCCAGTGTGAGCACCACACTCAGGGGTGTACAGTATTGAACTGACTTTTCACACTTTCTCAAAAAGCATGTTCACGTAAGGATAAATTTACATTCTTCAGAAGGCACTGGATGAGGCCAAATTAAGAAAATGGGGGGGGGGGAAACACCTTAAGTTTACACACTGGAAAGTCTCAAATGCCAGAATTCTATCCTTAGGTCACTGAATTCACGTGGTCCAATTTTCACTCCACAGAAATAACTGTATCCCCTAAACTTTGTTTTCTGTGGTTCCTAAGTGTCTTAAAGCAGTTCTTCCCAAATGTCTAGAAATCATCTGTGGCTGCTGCTACAATGCAGATTCTAGCTCAGTTCTGCACTGGGACCCGAGCGGCTGCATTTCTAACCTGCTCCCTCATGCTCCAAACGCTGCAGGTCGATGGACCACACTGAGTACCAAGGCAGCAGGGCATTCCTCTGTTGTGTAACAAGGAAATCAAGGGCTCAGTGGCCTCTGTGATGCCCACAGAGTCTATAGAGAAGACAGCAAATGTCACTCCTGGGCTCCCAACTTCAAGTCCTAGCTCACTGTGAATGCAATAACTTTGCTTAAGGGAGACTGCGCGCTTCCTGTTGGGTTTTTTTTTTAAGTGAGAGGAGGGGAGATAGACTCTCACTTGTGCCACAACCAGGATCGCTACTAGGATAGACCTGGCAACTTCTGTAAGGACCGATGCTCCAATCAACCAAGCTACTCCTCAGTGCCTGAGGGCAATGCTTGGACCAACTGAGCCACTGGCTTTGAGAGGAGAAGAGAGGGGAAGAGAAATAGATGGTCGCTTCTCCTGTGTGCCCTGACCAGCGAACGAACCTAGGATGTCTGCACACTGGGCTGATGCTCTGTCCACTGAGCCAACTGGCCAGGGCCCTATTGGGGTATTTCTACAATGAGTTTCTGTGATAATTTGAGCTCCACGGGATAGAAAATGCCGAGGGAAGTGGGTAGATATGGGTATTAGGCGGCTCAATATTATGCTTGTAGCCAAATAGCAGATACTGTCTGCTTGCCAGTTCCCTTTAAAAGAGAGGTTTCTAGGTCTGAATATAATATCCATTTGATTTCAGGACCTGCTCTGTGTGTAGGATGGCAAAACTTCCTCAAGTACTTGCTGCTGGCCCCCCAAAGCAGAGACTGGAGCTGTTCAAGCTGGAGCTTCCCTGCCCACCACTCAATTGGAAATCTGGTGAACAGAATGGATGTGGGATGATAAACAGAAATATGTTAGAAAATACTCCTTTGCAATTCTGTCAATAAAGTGAATCGTCCCTTAATTCCACTAGTCACATGTCCATACACAGCTCTTCAATGCAGTTTCATTAGCCAACATGAAAATCCCTTTCAACATCATTCTCCAAGTAATTTTTATGTAAATAGTAAAAAGCTGGTCTCAACAGTATTCCCTGAGGCACTCCCTAATTAATATCCTTTTAGGTTTTTTACTGCTATCCTTTGTTTCCTGCCCTTTAGCCAATTTCCACAGGACTCTGCCAACTTTCTACTTACAACCCATGTCTTATACATTAACCTGTATGCAGAACATTTTGTGAAAAAGCTTTCAGAAAAATTGGACTTCCATGCAAGGTATCTCCCTGCATGCGCTCATCCTCCCCAGTGGCAAGGGCTTCAAAGGGTGCCAGCGGGCTCCAGTCCCGCCTCCACTCTCTGAAGCTGTGGTTGGCCCTTCTCAGTCAGACCACACTCATCTCCCCAAAGTTCCCCGTTCAATTCTTTAAATAGCTTCTTAATGTTCCGGGAAACCTCACATCAAACTAATAGGCTCTGAGGCTCCCTAGGATTCAGAAATCGGGAAGAGTCTCTGCAGGCCTCAGGAGGGGAAGCATATTATACAAATGCTTGTCTGAAGGGGAACTACAGAACACAGTAAGGGCTTCTCATGGCTCCTTCCTGTGTTACCCTCTGCAAAGAAAGGGAGCAAAAGGCCAGAGGTATCCTGGAGTTCCCTGCAGCTTCTCAGAACAATTTAATTTGAGATGAGCCCTGTGTGGATCCATCTGCCCTCCTGGAGCCTGAATTACATGTTTATTGAGCATTTACTATGTGCCAATCACAGGAAATTCAGCTGTGAACAAAAGTGACAAAGTCTTTCATTAACTTTTAACCCAGTAAATGAGACAAATTCCAATGTCAGATGATAGATGCTCTGAAGAAAAATCAACAAGAATAAGGAGAGTAACATGAGAACCATTTGAGAGTTTTTTGTTTTTTTTTACAGAAACAGAGAGAGAGTCAGGGAGAAGGACAGACAGGAAGGGAGAGAGAAGAGAAGCATCAATTCTTCATTGTGGCACCTTAGTTGTTCATTAATTGCTTTCTCATATGTGCCTTGACCAGGGTGGGGGGTGTGAATGGGGGGGGGCTACAGCAGAGCCCGTGACCCCTTGCTCAATCCAGTGATCATTGGACTCAAGCCAGTGATCATGGGGTCATGTTTATGATCCCACGCTCAAGCCAGCGACCTCAGGGTTCGAACCGGAGTCCTCCGGGTCCCAGTCCAACATTATCCACTGCGCCATTGCCTGGTCAGGCTGAGGTGGTTTTGGTGGCCTCTCTAGGAAGGCACTATTTGAACAGAGATCCAAACAAGTGAGCTGATTTCCCACAGATCCTCCTCGTGCCTCACTTTTCTTCCTTCAGGGACCTACCGCTTCTCTGGACTGAGTGTGTTTGGCACCCTCTGCTGCCAAAGCAATCCTGAGGAGCACCAAGGAGCAGGTCCTTCTGCGCCCTGGCGCTCCGCAGTCCAATCCTTTCACCCGCACTAACAGTGCGGTATTTATACCAGTCTGGGTTCACGCATCAGTCTTGTCCACAGGGTCAGTTATTCTCAAATTTTAATGTGTTTAAGAATCACCTGGTGCTAATTAAACAAATTAAGATTCACCGGTCCACCTTTAAAAATTCTGATTGTGTAGCTCTGAGGTGAGGCATTAGCCTATTTAAATACAGACCAGGTAATTCTGATGCCGATACTGGTGGTGGTGGTGGTGGCACACCTTGAAAGCTCTGTCCTAGGCAGTAAGTTCTTACAGGTGAGTTCTGAGTTGTCCTCTTTGCTTCTGTCCCCACAGCAGAGCAGACAGCACTGGTAACCATTCAATCAATACCCAGTGGAAGCATTTTCCTCATCAGACGTTCAGCCTTGTCCTGCTTACAATGAATACCCCACTTGGCTAATGTGCCCCTGAATGAGCCATGTGCTGACTGCTCTTGCTGGGCCCTCAGCTCCAGAGCACTTAGAGATGTCCTTAATGTCATCACTGGCCACCTCTTTTACACAGGAGCTTGTGACAAACAAGTCGTTTAATACACCACCTCCACTTAGCAGCCAGCCCAGGCTGCTGTTTCAGCATTTGAGTAATATGTTTGTGTCTTTGCTCTATTACTGACAGAGTTTTGGTAGCATGTTAAAAGATCTCACACTACTACGGTAAGCTGACGCTGGCTTCTTAAAACCACTTTAGAAGAGAATCCATCAATCCTTTCACTTGCCAAATCTCGGTTGTTTCTCTAGGATGTGTTACAGCTCTTACATCTTTAGCAGCTCAGCATTCTCTAAGCCATTGCTCCCTTTTAAGGCCTCAATGCTGGACGATGCAGCTCAGGCCGACCTTTCTGGGGAAGCAAGAGCCCCGCTCTGTCGCTAGAAGCTCTCACTTCAGGTCCCTAAATCTAACTGGCATTGGGACTTGGGACAAGCCATTTATTTTCTTAGCTGTCAAATTTACTCATCTCTGAAATAATTATGTTAAAAAACTGAAAGAAAAAATTCAAGAAAAATAAATATTATAACAACTGTGTCGCCTTTCTCACAAAGATGTTTTAAAGATCAAATGAGATAACATGGAAAGGTAATTAATTACAAATTCCATTGCACTATGTTACCTTTTAAGGCACAGATCTCGGGGTGGTCCACCCGAAGGTCATCTAGTGGGTGGAAGGAGATGAGGAAGCGTGGGCTCAAGGGGCCTGGGGGTCAGTGCCAAATAACAGTGACTGTGACTCTCAGTAGTGTTCTTGGCAGAAAAGTCAGGTCATTCCCAAGGTAAAGGAGGCCAACAGGCAAAAGAAAATGAGGAGTACCAAGTCTGTGCCCTCCCCCCCCCCCCATGCGGCCAACCCAAAAGCTCACCTACAGAACTCTGAATATGGCTCCTCTACCCAAGGAAAACTCCAGCATATCTCTTTGTGGTCCTGCACACCAAGTAGAACATTTCACTAATGGCATTCTGGCACCAAGACTGCATCCAAATTCGCTACTGTGATTGTGTCTCCACTATATGACTGTCATGAAATTCACACTAAATTTGGTGGCCAAAGACTTAGGTCTGAGACCCACAGCTGCCTCTCAGTAGTTAGGCAAAACCACTTTGTTCATTCACGGTTCAGTCTACTGACCCCTGCCAGGAAAACTGAGTGTCAGTGAGGAGTTGGACATCACATGCCTCACATGTCAAAACTATAGGGGCCAAAGGCTGAGGACGTGAGAGAGGGCTGATGTGCTTGGCAGCTTTCCATGGTTTGGTCTGGCTGAAGTGCTGGATTTCTGCTGGGAAGTGGTGAGGGACAGGGTATGGCCTCTCGAATCATCAGTGTCTCCTTGTGTGAAATGAAAGGCTAGGATGAGATGGCCACTGAGGATGCTTATGGCTCGAACAGTCTCCTACTCTTTCATTATAGGATGAGTTAGACCTTGATGTGACTGACCACATGACCTCAAAGCATCTGACTGTAAATGAATTTTAAAGTATTACAAATATGCTGGCTACTCATGCTACCCAAAAGGAGCTGGCAGTTTTGGCTGTGGCTATAATTTTATATTTTAAATATACCACAGATATTCTTGAGGGTTTCTTTTTTCTTCTGGAGTTTACAGACAAAATAAACACTTAAGTTTGAAGGGTAGGCACAGTCTAACAGCTCAGGAAGTTTCTAAACCAGCTAAAATATTATTAGGTAGTGTAAAGAGTTGCTTGAAGTTGTGCCCAGTGCCTGGCTGGCTGCTGTATCACAGGCTTCCATTTCTTCCACGTGAGTCTGGAGCCTCATGACTCAGTGAAGTAAATAAGCCACAGGGAGGGATTTCCACCTTCCACTATGGGGCACTCCCATGATCGGCCCCCTTCTCTGGGCTTCCAATGGCTTGTTCACCACTAAATTAAAGCTTCATTGAATTATCAGTGGACACATGGGCTTGCATCTACCTCATTAATCACTGTAGGAGAAAGTCTGTATTCACTAAAAATGCATTTATGGAGTTCAGGGGCAGAAGAAATCCCAGCCTGTGGGTGAAAGTGCTCGGGTGCCACATGGACGGTGGAGCTGGGTCAAATTCATCCAAGAGGCAGGCAAGGCATACACAGAGGGACCATCTGGGATGGCTTTGGTTTGCACTGCCTTCCCAGCATAATTAGTAAGTGTCCTGTCTGACTCTCAAAAATGCTCTGGTGGAGAGGATACATTATATGGTCACTTGACATATAAATTATTCTACTAGTTGCTCCTTCTGGCCATCACGACAGAAAGTAACCAGTGTATCAATACCTCACAGGACTCCCCACAATGGCAGGTTTTCAGAAAGCAAGTCACCCTGTACCTTGGTGTACTGTGGGACACCTGCCATGTGCAAAGCCACCCACTGACGGCAGCTATTCCGGCAGCAGGCAGCCCAGGTCTCGGCAGCCCTGAGTTCCGCTGGAGAGGGGAGAGTCTAATCCATCAGCCTCGTCAGCCTGGCAGTAAGCCACACACACTGTAAGAATGAACTGTGCTGTGTGTCCAGGACTACCAGCATGGATCCGTCACCAACACAGTTAGGGTTGTAAAACTGAAGCTTCTGCATCCCAGTGAAGAATGGCTTATGGCAGTATTATTGAAAGAGTGGTCTTTGGAGCATATGCTTCAAAATCACCTAAAAATGAAAATTTCTGGGACCCACCCTAGACCTAGTGATTTAGAGATTCCAGCTAATGGATTCCAGGGGTTTACATTTTAAACAAACTTCTCAAACTATTCTAAGATATAATAATGCGGCCCTGGCCAGTTGGCTCAGCGGTAGAGCGTTGGCCTGGCGTGCGGGGGACCCGGGTTCGATTCCTGGCCAGGGCACATAGGAGAAGCGCCCATTTGCTTCTCCACCCCCCACCCCCTTCCTCTCTGTCTCTCTCTTCCCCTCCCGCAGCCAAGGCTCCATTGGAGCAAAGATGGCCCGGGCGCTGGGGATGGCTCCTTGGCCTCTGCCCCAGGCGCTAGACTGGCTCTGGTCACGGCAGAGCGACGCCCGGGAGGGGCAGAGCGTCGCCCCTGGTGGGCGTGCTGGGTGGATCCCGGTCGGGCGCATGCGGGAGTCTGTCTGACTGTCTCTCCCCGTTTCCAGCTTCAGAATAGAAAAAAAAAAAAAAGATATAATAATGCAGAAAAGATACTGTATGTTTAACTGTAAAATTCAAATGAAAGTATTTTTCATGAGGGGATCAGGGGGAAATAATTTCCAATGAGAAGAAATGTTTGACATAATATATAGTTTGGCTCCTGTTGTGTGACCATGAATTTTATGAGCTGCCAAGCTGGATTTTTTATTTTTTATTTTTTGGTGTATGTTCAAGTAAATGTCAAACTGGGGTTTTATTCAAATGGCTGGGTAGCAAGTCTCAAACCACTGTGCAATGGGAACAGCCCAAGTAAATGACACATGGATGCATGTAAGCGATTTTTACAGAGATGTAAGAGTTAGAGAAACAGACAGGCTAAGTCATGGACTCTCCTTTGTAAGGTCAGATGGCACCAGAATGGAATAAAGCAGTTTCTGCACACTCTTAATATGTGACTTTCCCTTCAGTCATTTTCAAAGTGCTGGTGGTAGTGGCAGGAAGGAATTACACAGCCCCGAGGGTGACAGATACGTGAAATCATGTTGACGTGCGGGACTGCAGAGATTAATAAAAATGCCAATAGGGCTGAACTCACAGAGAAAAGTAGAGTGGCAGTTACCAGGGGATGAGGGTAGGTGAGTTGGGGAAATGGAGAGATAACTAGTTAAAGGGTACAAACTTACAGTTAAAGAATGAGTAAGTTCTGGGGAGCTGGAGAACAGCCTGGTAATTCTAGTTAATAATACTGTATTATATACTTGAAAACTGCTAGGAGAAATCCGAAATGTCCCCACCACAGGAAACAAAGGGTAATTATGTATGGTGATGGAGGGATTAGCTAATGCTATGGTGGTAATAACTCTGAAATATATAATTTTATCATATCAATGTGTTGTACACCTTAAACTTATACATTGTTATAGGCCAATTATATCTCAATAAAGCTGGAAAAGAAAAGGAAAGAAAACTGCTAACTCCAACTGCTCTAGACTGTCAACATATCCTTAGACAGAACTCAGCCTTTTCCCTGTGTACAGTGGGATCCGTGGCTTGTGAGGCCTGAAGTTTATACAGTTTGGGGAGCTCTTTAAGAAAAAGAACACAGAAATAACTATGAATACAAACTTAGATAATAATGTGAATGTTTATTAAGAATAAGAAAAGAGCCTGACCAGGTGGTGGCACAGTGGATAGAGCGTCGGACTGGGACACAGAGGACCCAGGTTCGAAATCCCATGGTCGTTGGCTTGAAGCCCAAGGTCACTGGCTCAGCAGAAGCACACCCTCCCCATCAAGGCACATATAAGAAAGCAATCAGCGAACAACTAAAGTGCCACAAGTTGATGCTTCTCATCATTCCTTTTCTATCTGTCTGTCCCTGATTCTCTCTCACTAAAAAAAAAATAAAAAAAAAGAATGAGAAAAGAAATCACATCAAATTACTAGAATCTTGGGAACTGAGGTCCCCTTCTATTGAGAAATGTTTATGGAAGAAATAATTTGATTGCAACCTTGCTTCTCCTCTCCATCTAGAACATTCTACCTTTCCTGGAGATACCCAGAACTCAGTAAGAGCTATTTTGAGTGAAGGGTCCTGATACCCACATTTAATTAGTTTTGTCATAAATCTGCCTCTACATTGTGAGCTAGATTTCCTTCCTTTCTTTTTTTTTTTTTTTCCTGAAGCTGGAAACAGGGAGAGACAGTCTGACAGACTCCCGCATGCGCCCGACCGGGATCCACCATGGGGCGACGCTCTGCTCACCAGGGGGCGATGCTCTGCCCATCCTGGGCGTCGCCATGTTGCGACCAGAGCCACTCTAGCGCCTGAGCCAGAGGCCACAGAGCCATCCCCAGCGCCCGGGCCATTTTTGCTCCAATGGAGCCTTGGCTGCGGGAGGGGAAGAGAGAGACAGAGAGGAAGGCGCGGCGGAGGGGTGGAGAAGCAAATGGGCGCTTCTCCTGTGTGCCCTGGCCAGGAATCGAACCTGGGTCCTCCGCACGCTAGGCTGACGCTCTACCGCTGAGCCAACCGGCCAGGGCTAGATTTCCTTTCTTAATTAACTAAACTGCTAACTCATCAACTTCTATTTGCACTGGAAAGACAGATGATCGTTCCTTTAATCTTTAAGACCTCCCAACAGGGCGGGCACTTCTACCTGAAGGTGGTGGTAGAGTTCCCAAGATGGCTGCCGTCAGTTCCTTCCCTCCTTATGCAAGCACAGTGCTCCTCCCTTCAAGAGGTGGGTGCCAATTCCCCTCTCCTAAGAATGGGCCAGCCTGAGTGATTTCCTTGACCTCGAAGGTGACATTCTGGGACTTCTGAGATAAGTCTCACAAAGCCTTGTATACAGCTCCTGCCTGGAACTTTTAAGTCCCTGGTTCTTGGGATATTCTCTCAGAATCCTGCTGCCATGCCAGAAGCCGAAAGCAAGGGGAAGCCTCACACAGCTTTCTCAGCCGAACTCTCAGCCAATAGCGGACAATAGCTGCCAGCCTTGAGTAAGCCACGTGGGACTTCCAGCCTATGTATTCTTCAGATGACTCCAGCCCAACTAACACCCAACAGTGACCACGTGAGAGGCTCGGAGGGAGAACCACCCAGCTGAGCGCAGTCAGCCCACAGAGCTATGAAAGATAGCAATAAATTGTTTTGTGAAGCCTCTAAGTTTTGGGGTGGTTTGTCTTGCTGTCAGCAAAGGCACAGAGGCATTGTATTGTGCTATACACTTCCCAGCTCTCCCTCCCTGTAGGATTGGTGATACAGGACATTAGACAGCGAGCCCTTTGGAGATCTCTCCTTGGTCCCTCCTTGTCTGTAAGGAGCACTTGCTCCCTCTGCTGCAGTTCTCCAGTAGGTGGGAAACGAGGAAGACCTCCCTCTGTGTGTGTGGGGGGGGGGGAGGGGAGGGGAAGATGACTGCCCACAGCTGCTGTCCAGTGGGTATGTTTAATTTGGGGGCTGGCAGAGAAGAATAAGAGGTCATTTTGGTCTGACACCCAAACCATGGTTTCCTCACCTGACTCTTAAATCTTTTTAAAATTTTTTAATTTTAATTTTTAAAAGATTTTATTCACTGATTTTACAGAGAGGGGGGCGAGAAGTACAGTTTCTGCTTGCTTGTTGCTTGCTGTATGTGCCTTGACCAGGCAAGTCCAGGGTTTCAAACCAGCAACCTCAGCATACCAGGTCGACGCTTTATCCACTGCGCCACCACAGGTCAGGCCTAAACCTATTTTTAAAATTGATTTAGAAAACTCAGAAGGAAGAAGACATAAAATTATTTTCTTCTTCAGACCTCAAAAACAACAACAGTTTCCTTTTCTCAGAATACAAAGTTTACTATAATTACTTTTTTTTTTCCTTCATGGGGACAGAGAGAGAGAGTCAGAGAGAGGGACAGACAGATAGGAACAGAGAGATGAGAAGCATCAATCAACAGTTTTTTGTTGTGACACCTTAGTTGTTCATTGATTGCTTTCTCATATGTGCCTTGACCGTAGGCCTTCAGCAGACCGAGTAACCCCTTGCTCGAGCCAGCGACCTTGGGTCCAAGCTGGTGAACTTTTTTTTGTTCAAGCCAGATGAGCCCACGCTCAAGCTGGCAACCTCGGGGTCTCGAACCTAGGTCCTTCCACATTCCAGTCCGATGCTCTATCCACTGCACCACTGCCTGGTCAAGCTATAATTGCTCTTTGGGGCTACAGCAGAACAAGTGACCCCACTGCTCAAGCCAGCGACCTTGGGCTCCAGCTGTGAACTTTGCTCAAACCAGATGAGCCCTCGCTCAAGCCAGCGACCTCACGGTTTCAAACCTGGGTCCTCTGCGTCCCAGTCCGACGCTCCATCCACTGCGCCACTGCCTGGTCAGAATAAGTTTTCTTTTGAAATGTCTCTCAGGCTGTGGAGAAAAAGGAACCCTCATACACTGTTGGTGGGAATGTAAAGTAGTACAATCATTATGGAAGAAAGATGGTGGTTCCTCAAAAAACTGAAAATAGAACTACCTTATGACCCAGCAATCCCTCTACTGGATATATACCCCCAAAACTCAGAAACATTGATACGTAAAGACACATGCAGCCCCATGTTCATTGCAGCATTGTTCACAGTGGCCAGGACATGGAAACAACCAAAAAGCCCATCAATAGATGACCGGATAAAGATGTGGCACATATATACTATGGAATACTACTCAGCCATAAGAAATGATGACATCGGATCATTTACAGCAAAATGGTGGGATCTTGATAACATGATACGAAGTGAAATAAGTAAATCAGAAAAAAACAGGAACTGCATTATTCCATACGTAGGTGGGACATAAAAGTGAAACTAAGAGACATTGATAAGAGTGTGGTGGTTACGGGGGGAGGGGGGAAAGGGAGAGGGAAAGGGGGAGGGGGAGGGGCACAAAGAAAACTAGATAGAAGGTGACAGAGGACAATCTGACTTTGGGTGATGGGTATGCAACATAACTGAACAACAAGATAACCTGGACTTGTAATCTTTGAATATATGTATCCTGATTTATTGATGTCGCCCCATTAAAAAAATAAAAAAAATAAAATTATTAAAAAAAAAAAAAGAAATGTCTCTCAGATATGCGTCCTCTTGGTTTTCACAGTTTCTGCCTTAGCTCAGCTCCTCGTGGCTTCAGTTCTACAGTGGCCTCCCTGTCTGCATCTCCCCGCCCATCCACGCCCCCATCGACCTGCTGTTCCAGGCTAAGGCTCCCACCGCCACATTTATCATGCTACCCCCTTGCGAAGACCTTATCTAATGCTGCAGGTCCAGTTCAAGACACTCCACAAAAATTGGTTTTATTATAGCTAGTAACCCTTCAAGCTAACCTTCTGAGCTCTATGGCCCTGTAAGGCAAACCGGATTTCATACCAGACTGCCTCCTGCCTCCTCCTTTTTCTTGTCCTACTTATTTTGCCCTTCTTCAGATTATATAGTGTCTCTCCCTTCTCTGAATTCCCCTGGTCTTTTAGATAGCAAGAACCACAGGGCTGATGGCTAATCATTCTTCATCTAGTCTCATCTCCCAACTGGCCAAAAATTCTAACTCCCTGAGGCCACGTTCCCCAGTGTTCTGTCCAATGAACACTATTGGACCTACGACCCCTCTGTAAAGAGCCAGAGAAGTTTTCTGGTTTCGACACAATGTGAAGAGAAACTAGGAGCTAATATTCATTATGCCACATTCTGTGCTAAGTACTTTATATATGTCACGTGTTCCTTAGGTTCTTGGGTACAACACTTGCACTGTCCTCTTCTTATTGATGAGGAGGTGGAGATCCAGGCAGAGTAGCTTTCCCAAGGCCACCCAGCTCATAAATGAAGTGATAGAGCTTCAAGCCAAGACTGATTACCAGCCCGAGTTTCTAACCACTGTATCACACTGCCTCCTAAGGTATTTTTGAGAGGTTTAGAGAATTTTTTAAAACAAGTTTTTCTTCTTCTACTACTCAAAGATAATTACCATTACCATTTTAGGAAAGTTTCTTCCAGATTTATAGAAACACAGACATGTATATGTGCACAAGTACACATATCACTTTTTAAACTACTTATGAGTACACTACAGCAATTGTCCATGTCATTCTGCACCAGTACTGTTTCTTATGGATTGGCTAAAATGCAGAGTACAAAATAGAAAAAAACACCATGCTCTTTCCTCAAGGGCATGAAAAGCTACCAAGAATCAGAAGACTGTAAATATTAAGATGTCAATGTGAGATTCTAAATATTGTTCCTGCCCTGGCTGAATAACTTGGTTATGAGCATTGTCCTGAAATGCAGAAGTTGCTGGTTCAATGCCTGGTCAGGGCACCTACATGAACAGATGTTCCTGTCTTTTGATTACTCCCTTCCACTCTCTAAAATCAATAAAATAAGCATTTAAAAAAATACATATCGTTCCTCTTTGCATGGGATTCCAAAGGGGAGTTCCAAACAAAATTGTATTCTCTCTTAAAATGAAAGTCAATCCTGGGAACTCCTACATGTGAAGCCTTCCAGAAACCAGTGTTGAGAAGGGAGACCTGTATTTACTAACCAGGCAGCAGGCCTGCGCCAGGCCATTCCACAGCTGTTCCGTGTGCATTTCCCAGCACTGTGTCACACAGGCGTTTCCCCCCCTGCCCTCCCCCCGCCAGAAGGGGAAAGGCAGGCTGAGTCCTGTGTGCAAGCCACAGGGGACACTGCTGCTGGGGTTGGCCTGTGGACACTGGGGTCTAAGCTCTTCCTTCTCTTAGGGAAACTGTTTCTTTCAGATAGAAGGAAAAAGAATATCTCGGTAGAGAAAACCAAGAATGAGCTAAACGAGGGAACGAGTTACAAAACACAGCTGCCAGGAACCTTGAGCTCTGAGGAGAGGAGAACGGAAGTCGAGAGAAAACCGGGCTCCCTAAGGTTGAGTCCGGCAGGGGCAGAGGAGGGGTCTTGCAAACCGGCCCCCACGCAGGAAAAGACCTCGTTCTCCTGAGAGCTCAAAGGGGGGCTAACGGCGAAAAGTGCAGTCTTAGAGGGGAGGCAGAAAGTATAAGTAACACGAAGAGGATTCTTAGCTCTGGGGAGGACCTGTCACAGGCCAGAAAGGGGCGTGGAGCAGAGAACATCTGGAAGTTTGGGACTCAGGCCCGGGCCAAGCTTCCTGCACTGAACGACACACTGTCTGTGTCAGGCTGGGCCAACGGAGAAGATGCAGAGGGTCTGGGCCTAGTGCCCTTGGTTCCCAGATCCTTTCTTCTCCACCTGAACTCTTTCAGGCTGGGAGGAAAGAGGGAATGGCGAGGAGCTCCACTGAGCACGGGGATGGGAGGCCCGGCGCCGCTAACGCTGTTACACGGAGACCACAGGTGCCAGGACCAAGGAGGGTCATCGGCCCCTCACCCCTGACCAGCAGGCCTGACACGGCTGACAGGGCCTCTTGTGGAATTCAGTTCTTGGCCAGAAATCCCTGCTGGAGACCTCAGGAGATCTGAGGGAGGCTCAGCAAACCTGGCGTTGCTCTTCGGGTTTGGCAAACTCAAGAGTTTTCCAGCGCCCTGTTTTCAGCAAAACCGAAAATGTGTTTGGCTAGAAACCCTCCTCTAATTTTTAAACCCCTGTGCGTTTTTTACGTAAATTTAATCCACATGGTTTTGATTTATTTAAATCATCAAATCAAATTAGGAGCTACAATGATGAAGGGAACAATGCTGATTTCCAAGGTATTTGATCCTTTCTTCTTAGAACTAAATCACCTCTCCCCCCACCCATGCATTAAAGCTACAGACTGGGCTGGGTTTGAAATTTAGAACCCAAGTGTGAAATAAAGATCCATGCTTGGCAAAGACAGCACAGCAGAGGAATGTTCTTGGGACAGCACAGTTAGAAAGGCAGGGCAGGGTGGGACAGGGGAGGGAAGGCAGGAAGGGAGTTAGTTATTCTTCATTAGATGGTTTACATCAATTACCTGGCTTCCTGGGTTCCCAACAGAAGCCCCGTCTGTTTCTCTAGGGCCTGACTTCAACACTGCAAACCAAGGACAAGGAGTTTCTGTCCCAGGATGGGGGATGAGGGGTCCCCTGTACCCATCTTCTTTGCACTCATCCAGAGTAGCTAATTTAAGCTGCTCCTCTTCTTCCCTCTAACCTCCCTCCCCCTTTCCTGGCTCAGGCTAAAGCCTTTCCATCTGGAAGCATTTAAAATGTACAAAAATTTTAATCTCGTGCAAAGGAATACTGGGATTTACACTACATACCCATTCAGCTAAATTATGGGTACACAATCTTATTTTGCACAATTCTGTCTGGCCCAGGTTGGCACACACTAAAGGCCATTACTGTCTTTCCCAATTACTTTTTCTACTACACCATCATTTTCTACAACTTAAATCTGAGGCCAGCACTATTTCTCTAAAAAACTGGCTAGAGAGGAGATCCGTCTCTTTAGAGCCTCCTCAACCAGTGTTCACATGGCCACTGTTGAAAGAAATGTCCCTGAACTTGGCTTTTCTCCCCTATGCACAGATTGAATTAAACAGACCTTGGTATGAGTACTATTTTGTTTAATAACTGTACAAGGTTGGGGGAGTCATTTCACTTCCCTGCATCTCAATTTCCTATTCTGTAAAATGGGTATAATAATCATACATACTTCCCAGAGTCACATGAGGATTAAATGAGATGCTGCATTAAACAAACAAACAAACAAAACAAAACAAAACAAAACAAAAAAACCCATAGTATGTTGTCGGGCCCAGACCAAATAGTTAACAAATATGACTGGTTATTGTAAAAACTCTACACTTTATTCAACTCTATACTCTCCAAGCCTATTTAAATTTTTACAGAGGTTGCCAGTTTCCTTTGGAATCCTTCCAATTCCTCATCAATGTGGAAATCGCCAACACACTGCCCTGCAAACCAGCATCACTGAAGACAGGTGACCTGAGGGTTTCTGATCAACCATGTGGGACGTTTCATCAGTCCTCAGGGAGTGTCCCCAACCTAGGCCTACATTTTAAAACTACAATCTCTTCTTGTGATCCACAGTAGCAGAGTGATTGGAAGATCTATACTTTAACTGCAATGAGATAATTTTTCTTCAAACCAAACCAAACTTCTTCTCACTTTAGATAGAAAGCATATGTATGATGTATGTGTACGGGGGTGGGAGGTGAGAAGGAGGTTTTCACTTTGCTTTAAGGAGCAAAATGGTTAATTAGTATCTCCTGAGACACCGCCTACCACAGGAACATGAGTCACCCTTCATCAGTCCCTTTTGGAAAGCAGAAATGTGACTGCACCATTTAATAGATCTGATTAATGCCTCTCTCCCAAGGAGAAAAATACAGAGGTCCACGGGTCTAGTATTTATTGTTTTTCTCTGGCCAGGACTAGTTTCAGCAGTAATTCATGGATTCTGATGCTGGCCAGAACTGAGGGACCAGGGGTCCCCCAGCTTCTGGGGGACCTTGGACACATTTTTGTAGTAATGGTCTTCATCATGCAGAATTGCTACGAGGGCTAAAAGAGAGACAGTTACAAGCTCTGGACAAATGGTAGTTATTATTTTTACCAAGCTAACTAATAGGTGATCTCAGGAAATCTGTGTCTTCCATGCCTGATACTCACTGGAGACTCCCTCTCAGTGGCCTCCCAACCTTCTGTGCTACACGTGTTTTGGATGCCTGCCCCTGCAATAAAAGAAACTGCCCCTCTCAGCCCTGCCAGACAGCGGGCCTTGGCAACTGCCGTCAATGGCTCTCAAGTGGACCGACCTTCCG
This sequence comes from Saccopteryx leptura, assembly GCF_036850995.1. Lineage (NCBI taxonomy): Eukaryota > Metazoa > Chordata > Mammalia > Chiroptera > Emballonuridae > Saccopteryx > Saccopteryx leptura. The sequence continues at coordinate 172,259,876 of NC_089504.1, read as the reverse complement.
AAGGGCCAATCTACAGACAGGAAAGTCACTTGTAGCAGAGTATAAAAGGTGAATTGGGCCAATGAGATTTTTATCTGGTAATCTGGAACCGGGAGAGTGTGAAACTGGGTTGATGGTGCAGAGACATATGGAATACAGGTGGTCACATTGATGGCAGAATACCCTCATGATGGTGACCGACTCACACTTCTGAGCTTCTCTAGGAGCGCCTTGGGTCCAGACCCACCCTCCCACAAAACCTGGCTGTTCAAGGGCTTTTCTTGTAGATACCATAAACATCTCTTCCAAGATCATCAAAATAAACATTTTTCTTTTCTGAGTTAGCTTGAATGGGTTTCCTGTTTTCTCCAACAGAAAGAGCCTTCACTGAAACAGTACCTACCCTTGGGAAGAACATGCAGATGGACTATGGCTAAACATTCTGGGCCCTTCTAGGGCAAGGCGCTGCTTTAACAATTAATTACACAGGAGACAAACACTGCTGCTACCTGCTTCACCCCTCTCTGGCTCCCTTTTATTGGAAAAATGAAAGCTCTCTCTCTTCCAACCTCCCTTGCAGCGAGGGGGTCATGTGACACAATTCTAGCTGAAGAGATGCGAGTGAGTATCTTCACAGAGAGACTGGCTTCTCCCTCCTGCCCCGGGTGAAAATGGTATGCTTGGAGCTGCTGCTACCAGGTTGTAACCAAAAGTGAAAGTTAGGCAGGAGCGTATTCCAGCCGGGCATACTGGGGATGCTACAACAGCATGAGCAGCCATCAAATTATAGCCTCCTTATGATATGAGGAAAACAGTCCCTGAACTATTACTATATTTTTCTAAAACTTAGAAGCAACATTTTTTCTAAATTATATACTCTGAAATAGTGCTTGATATTGTTCCCTGTAAGAAAAGTGATTTTTTTAAACCAAATTTATGACTTGTTTTCCAATTAGCTGCTCCAAACATCAACTGAATGATACCAGCTCTCCAAGTCATTAAAAACCTAAGTGGGGAGAAAGGATGTATATCAACAATGATGATGTAAATGTGCTGTCAGAGGCAGCTGCTCTGTGTACATCCAGAGTAGGAAGAAGGCTTTACTTCTGATTGAGGACAGGGGAATCAGGGAACTCTCCACAGGAGAGGTATCTAAGCTAAACCCTAGAGCAGTGGTTCTCAAAGTGTGTGCCAGGCCGCACTGCTGAGCCCTCCAGGTGCGCCCCATGGTATTCCAGAGAAATATGTGCCTATTGGGACATAACTCAAAAAACGTAACATAAAAATGTTTTTTAATGTCAGAATAAATTTAATTTTGTTGTATTTATTTAATTTAATTACCATAAAAGCACACTTGGAATGCTTGGCCTTTATATTTTTTTCTTTAATATGTGACTTAATTATTATAACATATTTCTCAGAAATTTGTATATAGTGTACCTACAATTACTTGTAGGATTTTAAATGCGTCCCGACTTCAAAAAGTTTGAGAACCACTGCCCTAGAGAAAAAGAAGAATTTGGATATTTGGAGATGGGCGGGAAGGGCATTCTAGGTAGAAGAAATAGTTTAAGTAAATATGGGAAACTGAAGTTCATATGTTGGTAACTGTAGAGTCCTTCTGGCTGTCAGAGGGGAGTAAAGATCAAATTAAAAAGACCAATTTAGTCCCTGGTTCGTTGGCTGAGTGGTAGAGCATTGGCCCAGCATGTCAATGTCCCAGGTTCAATTCCTGGTCAGGGCACACAGGAGAAGCGCCCATCTGCTTCTCTACCCATACCCCCCCCCCCCCCCCCGCCCTGCAGCCAGAGCTCGAATGGAGCGAGTTGGCCCCAGGCGCTGAGGATGGCTCCATGGCCTCTACCTGAAGTGCTAGGAGATCAGTTGCTGAGCAACACAGCAACACCCCAGATGGGTAGAGTATCGCCCCCTAGTGGGCTTGCTGGGTGGATCCCATTCAGGGTGCATGCGGGAGTCTGTCTCTGCCTCCTCTCCTCTCACTGTATTAAAAAAAAGAAAAAAGGCCAATTTATAACAAGCCTTGAATGCCAATAAAAGGAGTCTGGGCTCTATTCCCCAACTCATGACGTGCTGTTTAAGGCTTCTAAGCAAACAGGATCAGAGTGGTAGTTTAGAAAATCTACTTGACAGCAGTATGTGGGGCGGATTGAGAAGGCAGGCAAAGCCACTAGGGGCTATACAGCTACCAGGACAGAGGCGATGAGGGTAGGAAACAGGACTTCACAGTGAGCATGAGTGGGAGAAAGTAGCAGGCATGAGAGATACTACAGAACATATGACACAAGCCGGCTACTGTCTGGATATGGGGTGTGAGTCGTGGGAAGAATAGAGTAAGAAAATACTGTATTGTAAAAAATAGAAACAAAAATCGCATGTGGTACCTCTGGAGCTGAAGACAGGAATGGTTTTATGTAGATGTTGGAATCATGCACCTTCAGGTCATGGTCCCCCAGGCCCCTGGTCACTCCAATGGTTGCCATTACTCGGGCCTAGGAGTAAAAGCAGAGGTTCATGAGAAGCACACACAGAGAGAAAGGATTTCTGCCACAGTATAGCTGCCACAGACCAAGAGAGAAGCAAGCAGTTTCCAATTCCTCCGGCCTCTCTCTGTGCCCCTTCTGACTAATGTGTGTGGGTAGCTGTTTCCAAGAAAGGGCTCACCAAGATCACTTAACAAGTGGCTTTTCCACCAATTATCTTAAATCTGATGGGTTGCTGTTGTCTCTTTTCAGCTTTCTTTTTAGAGCCTGGAGGGAAGGGTGTCCAAGAAACTAAATCCAATACACGTGTCATGTCTATAGCTACGCAAATCAATTCACACCATCCATCCATCCATCTGTCCATCCGTTAGACACCCACTCTACAAGTACAGTATTTGCTGGCCATCTATGTGTCTGGTTCCACATCAGGCACTAAAAAAGATGTAGAGAAGTCAGTGGCAGCTGCTATCCTCCCAAAGCTCATGTATTATACTTTATGGCTGAAGAAAGTAAACTATTGGCAGCCCTATACCTACCCCATCTCCACAAATTCCCTCTGGGTGGAAAGGAACAACACGTCACTTTGCTGTAACCACACAGAGACCTCGGCTAAGAACCTACCACCTGTTTTTGGTTTTCCCAATGCTTTAAGAAAGCAAGATTAGATTACCACACTAATGCCTATGAAGTCAGCCTTAACACCTCCCAGGATGCTACAGATTTACTCCAAAATTTAGTGAGCACCTACTAAGTGAAGACAGTATGCTGAGGGCATCAATTGTCTATGGACCTGTCCCTGCTATAAAGGAAACTTGGTAAGGGCAAGAGGAGGCACATGTCTAATGATATATAAAATATGGCCACATGTTGAAAGACATAGAAACAATGGGTTATTAGTTCAGAGGAAGTAAAAATTCTGCTGAGAAGGTCCCCTGGACGTGGCACTAAATTTCTGTGCAGAAAGATGGGCAGCATCAAGACAGGTAAACACAAAGGGGAGGAGTGAGGTCATTCTGGGAAAATGAGCCAAATGGCTTAACACTTGAATCAACAATAATATATCCAGTATAGTGTCATGGTTCAAAGACCTGAGCTTGAATCCTCACTTTATTGCTTGGGTAGTAAGAATAACTTACCTATGCTAAGAAACATTACAATCTAATACATTACTATCATCTTCCTCCTAGTTTCCCCAGAATTCAGAGCTGATCTGAGATCAGAAGGTGAGCAGGTTTACATTAAAAGTGGAAACAAAAAACACCTGACCGGGAGGTGGTGCAGTGGATAGAGCATCGGACTGGGATGCAGAGGACCTGGGTTCGAGACCCCAAGGTCACCAGCTTGAGTGCAGGCTCACCTGGTTTGAGCAAAGCTCACCAGCTTGGACCCAAGGCTCGAGCAAGGGGTTACTCGGTCTGCTGAAGGCCCATAGTCAAGGCACATATGAGAAAGCAATCAATGAACAACTAAGGTGTCGCAACAAAAAACTGATGATTGATGTTTCTCATCTCTCTCAGTTCCTGTCTGTCTGTCCCTATCTATCCCTCTCTCTGTCTCTGTAAAAAAAAAAGTGGAAACAAAACCATGACACAGTTTTTAAAGGCAAGAATTGAAGGGGGTCAAAAGCAGGCACCGGTGTGGAGCCTGGGTCTGGTCTGGTGGACTGCGTACAGCTTCCGCTCTGCAGGGAGGTGGGACGGCTCCCTTCTAGCCGAGAGGTGTTCAACTCTAAATGTGGACCCCGAGTCCCTGCGGGCCTTCTGCTGGCCTCCTCTCAATGGCACCCTCTCTGGCTGGAAAAAGCACTGGTGGGGATGTTCAAAGAAATCTGATATTTCTGCTAGTTACTGAATTTGTTTATAAAACATACAGATGTCACCAACACAATTCCTTAGAAGCACTGGCAGAAATAAAATGAAAAGTAATGCTGCAAGAGTATTCTGAAACTTTCTGAAAGTGTTCTGCAGAGAGGGAAGAGAAACCCCCATAAAGGATCTAGACAGAACCAATGTGTTGCTGTTGTGAAGATGTTTCAAGAAACTGTGATGTCCTCAAGCAGGCTGGTGTGCCACTTTGGTGCAGGGCAAACTGGGAGCCAACAGGAGCCACAGTGGCTTTTAAATAGGTCAACAGTTCCAATGACAGAACTTGCCACTGTGTATCACAAAACCGTCAAGCCCAAATTTACTGAAATGCTTGAGGAGCATGAGGTCCTGGTAAATTGAACTATTTTGCATAAGTGGGAAAACCTTGCTCCTTTAAATCTTATTGTTGATATGAAGGAAAGTATACTGAACACAACTGAACAGCTTATTTAATGCTCATGTACCTATTGAAGGCCTGCCATGTGTCAGATACCAGGTGAGGCAGGAAGTAGGGATCAGTGATAACAGGATGTGGTCCTAAGCTCACTGGGTCCAGCAGGGTAACGCTGAGAATCTCAGCCCCACAAAGAACTCTATTGACGTGCAGGGCTGAAGGATTCACATTAATGGTTCCCACCGTACTGAAAGGTCAAACAATTCTATCAGGAACAGAGCCCTTCCTCATCATGACTCTCAACCATGGACAGTGGGGTCAAAAGTGAACCACCAGGAAAGGGGCAAATTCATTTGAAAAGTGATCCCTACATGGACCAGATATTTGCATTTCATTTCCCTCCATGAAATGCTTCCTTCCAATGAAATCACTGCTGAGCTACACGGAGCGGCCAAACCTAACTCCCTCTCTCTCACATACATGCACACACACACACAAGTTCTCAGGAAGGCATCCTTCAGTTTTTTTATGAGTCACTTCCTCCCGCTAAAAAACTATCAAATGCTGGAAAAAATTTCAGTTGAACATTCTTTTTAATGCAACCATGTATTTCACTTCTAATTGGAACTCTCAGCACCTACTGAAATGTATCTGCGTTTGCAGGAAGAATGTGATGATTCAGGTGTTTGTTCTGATTGGGAAGTGGCTTCAGCGCTTCCTCACAGCTGCTCCAGGACTGCACCCTCCTGCAGCCTCTGCTCACAGACCACCGTGCAACTGGCAGCTTTCCTTCACTTCCACAGTGTGCCCGCTGCTCAGGGTGTGAGGCTGACTGGGGCCCTGAGAGCTGGTGACAAATGGTCTGCGCTGTCCCCGCCTGGGTTCAGGTCCGAGTGATCCCACGGCTTAGGCATGGCGAAGCTCCGGACCCCTCCCACGGGGAAAGTGCAGAAGCAGACCTGACCAACCTGAACTGCCACGGTGGAGTGTGCGAGCACCAGGAGGCAGCGGGCCCTGGCTGGGGCCACCCCTTGCTGGCTGGGTGACCTGGGGCAGTTTTAACCTGAGTCCCAGCTGCCTGTCTACCAAATGGATAGAATACAGCCAGCTCTGCCTGCCTTGTGGCTTGTTGTCAGATATACAATGGGATGATGTATGTGAAAGCGGTCATGTTTACACATTGTAAAAAGTTATTCAAATAGATTGAGAAAGGGGATGTTATTTTCACAAAACAGAGTTTGTCCCTTGAGCTCGCCACGCCCCTCCCTCACCCTGCCACTTCTTGGACCATTAAGACAGGAGATCTGAAGGATGATGGAGGTGATATTCTCTCAAACTGTCAAGGCTATAAAATCAGGAGCTGTTGAGTGGAAGCACAGATTGCCACGGGCTATGCAAAGGCAGCCTGGTTCCCAGTCTGGGGGCAATGAACGTGCCTACCTACCTTCTTGCCTTCTCCATAAATAAGGGGAAACTTCAAGTCATCATCCTCAATGGTTTTGTATGCCCTGTAGGGGGATAAACAACATTTCTTTAAAGGTTTGCACTTCATTAGTGACCCAGTGCCCTGACACAGGCCTGAGTCTCCCTTAGCTCTCATCTCTGCTGATCTCTTTCTTGATAGTCACTCCCCTTACAAAATTGTGTGTGTGTGTGTGTGTGTTCATATTTTAAAAAATCAGATAATAAGCAGGCTTTATATGCTTGAAGAGGGAAAAAAAATAAGCTCGCATATTCATAATGAGCAAGGAGGGGAGATGGTTCCCGTCCTGAGCATTTAGTGACTGTGCAGTAATGAAGTGCCCAGCAGCAGTGACAGACAGGGTCCTTCTCATGATTCTGAAACTGTGAGAAACGGCAGTCAGAGATGGATGGAGTGATGCTCCAAGAGCCAGTTCTCACCTTCAGGGGTTGTTTACACTAAAGCAGCCTTGTATTGGGATGGCTGGTGAAGGAATATTTAGAGCCCGTTTGACCTTAGTCTGATATTCAAAGTTGGCAAAAAATTGTTTCACAATAGCTATAAAATGACCATTTGACAAAGAGAAATAAAAACCAGTCTTTATGCTTCAGTGGTTGATGCCGGGACTTGGCTGTCCAGATGCCACTGCATATGCAGTGGAGGCTCAGGCAAGGCAGCAAATGAAGCTTGTGTCTTGCAATTTTGCTCATGAGGGATTTAAAGAACAAGCACAAAAACATGGTTCCAATTACTGGCTGTATCCAGGGCAAGCATCTCCACCGGTTCTGGTCTGTTTCCTCATCTAGAAAATGAGGATAAGCACAGAGGAAGTAAACAGCTTAGTACACAGCCTGGCACTTAGTAAGTGCTCGATGACTTGTAACTATTACTTATCGAGGTATAAGTATTAGTTATCGAACTATAACTATTAGTAGGTAATTAATACGTGGCACACCAGTTTCCCTTCTTCAAAAGGGGGGTGGCACTGCCTACCCACCACCTAGATGAAATGAAAGTGGGGGTGGGTTCTACTAGGTCAGGTGCAAGAAGCAAGATGCTTTTCTAACATAATGTCCCCTGCGTGCATGAAAGAAACAACATTGTGAAATGGCCTCCCAGCCTAGGACATCTCTAAGCAACTTGGGAGTGAAGCTGAAATCAAAATATACACAAAAGAATGCAAGCCAATTTAAAGAGTCCAACCCCAAAGCTAAAGCAGGCACATCCTTATTTTCCAGGACGTTATTCAGTTAGGGTGTTCCTTCCCGGGGGGGTGGGGGTAGAGTGCCTTCAAGTTCAGTCAGCACTGCTTTCTGTGCAGCTCTGGGCAGGTGGATGAGCCTCTCTGGACATCGGGTTCTGCGTTAATCAGAAATGGCAAATACCTGGGGGGTGGGGTGGAGATCACTTGTGGGCTTGCTGTGAGGATCCCAATAGGCTTGTGAATGTGACAAGCTTACTTAGTTGTGAGCATTTAGTGCCTGGAACCTGCTGCTGCTGTCAGGTGACCCCAGAAGTGCTCTGGAACTGGACTATCAAAAATAGGATCTCCTGTCCCTAACAATACCAAATTCACACAAAGTAAAAATAGCTACTTAAATGTTTTTATACTCACATGAACTATTTAAAACACTGTAGTATACCAGTCATTGGGGAACAAACAGTGCTATTATTAGAACACAGACTGAGCCTGGGGGTTGAATGAGTTTGTAGACCAGTGGTTCTCAACCTTGGCTGCACACTCAACCACCCGGGAGGGCTTTAAAATAGCCTGATGCTCAGGTTACAGCACAGAGCAATTCAATCTGGATCTCTGAGGAAGGGGCCCAGCACTGGAAGTTTGTTTAGGCTTCCCAGGTGATGCCAATGTGCAGCCCAGGTTGAGAATTACTGCTGTAGACCAAGTGCCATTAACCAACATTCAAATTCAGTTGAGTGACAGCCCCTGTCAGCATGACCCTGAAGATGACAGACTATATAACTCAGGGGAGAGGAAGGCAGTAGCATAGTAGAACTTGGGGACCGTGGAGAAGAAGGTGTAGAGAGTAAGAAGACAGGCTCAGACAGAGGAGGACGCAGTGGGGACAGTGCCGAGAGAGGAGCCTGGAAACCCAGAAGCAAGAGTCTGGAGTTCAGTGGGAGACAAAGCAGCAGTCTGGTAGTCCATGACTAGAGATTACTTCCAGCTCAGCAGACACAGGCTAAGAGCACTCCTAATGGCTTGAAAAGGCAGAGAGAAAACAGTTCTGTTACTCCATCACAAGCCCAGGTAATCGATTCTCCCAGGGCAGAGATTATCAGGAGCATAAAGTCTGTGTTATTGCAGCTCTAACAGACAGACATTCATCTTGAAATTGTCACCCACGAGATCAAAACAATTGTAAGTGCTAATGTTATATTTTAGCTCTGTTTCTTCATCTTCAAGAACAGAAAAACTAAAAATAGAAGGGAGAACTCTGGATAAGGAAGGGTTATTCTGTATCTGTCATTTTGTTTTTCAATCAAATGGGAGTCCTCTCCGCACCCTCCTCTCCACAAATGACAAGAGTGAAAAACTAGAGAGAAAGTACAATGCTATCTCCCCTTCATCTTTAAGTTAGTCTTGAGTAAAATACCGAAGAGTTAAAAGTTAATGTGATTCAAGTCTGTATAAATGATTGCCAGCTACCAAGAAAGCCAGCAGCTAAGATGCACTGAACACTCACATGCCCTACTCCGGACCCGCCCCCGCCCCTGCTGCCAGCGCCCGGAATTGCTCAAGCCCCCTGCCCGTCCTGTGTGGAAATGAAGGGCTGTGTTCAGGGAGGTGAGGCTCCTCTCCCAGTTCACACACGTTAGTGACCCGGAGGCTAAACTCAGACTTTCCCAGAAAACACACCAAACACACGTGATGTCAGGGCTCAGCTCCGGGGATTTCTTATTCCAGTTTTGAAGAGTCTCAAGGAGACCTTTGTCATCCACCTCTCAGTGAGTGAAAAGCAGGCATTTGATGAACGGGTACTTTTGGCAAAAGAGGAAGAAGAATTTTCTGTATGAGGCAAGAGAACAAAAGATGACTACATGTGGACAAAACTAGTGGCTGCTGTGCCACAGTCTACAGGGAAACAGAAAAGCCAGGACCCAACCATCTGTGCTCTTGATCTGCCACTCCTCCCAGGTCACTGCACCCGTGACCACAGTCTGACCACAGAGTCTGCCGGCGCCTTTGTCCACAGAAATGAGGGCTCCTCAAGTCAGTTCTCGCTATGAGGGACCGCCCCAGTCCCCGCCCACCAGCAAGGCCTGCCTGCTCTTCCGAGTTCATTGCAGTCCACGTCTGGGCTGTGGACTTGAACCTGCGCTTCCAGCTGGCCTTGGCTCCCCCACCCCTCTTTCAGCTGGAGGAGGCAAGGGGTCAAGGGCAGAGACTTGAAGCTTGAGAGCTCTGAGACATGGAGAATAGTATTTGTGACTGGAGATTAACAACAACAACAAAAAAAGGTCTATTCTTTCTCATCAGCTCCTACGATTTCTGAAATCCTGATTAAATTTTATTTTTATTTATTTTTAAATTCATTTTAGAGAGAAGAGAGAGAGAGAAGGGGGGAAGGAGCAGGAAGCATCAATTCCCATATGTACCTTGACCAGGCAAGCCCAGGATTTCAAACCAGCGACCTCAGTATTCTAGGCTGACACTTTATTCGCTGCGCCACCACAGATCAGGTGGAAATCCTGATTAAATTTTAAAAAATAACTCCAGAAACAGATTACTCACTAGTTTTACAATACTATAACTGGCCAGAGATCATATTCAAATAATTACTTGAAGCACAGCTGAAAGATGTAGGAAAGATTTTTAGAATAACTCTTATTTTGGGTCAAGCTCTATGAATATTTGAGACCAACTAACAAAAAGATGAGAAAAAAAATGCAAGGCTTAAAAAGGGCCAAATTACAGGGCTTTCTCTAACTCAAGGCAGTTTTCTTAGAAGATCCCAATAAACATTGTTTTTAAGGCAACAATTTCCTCTTGCAATGTTGATTCTGCAAAGCCCCAAAGACAAGGCACCAGGCGCCTGGGACCCACTAGAAGTGATAGCACTGAGGACTAATAAGTTGGTTGTGCTCCAAATGCAGGAATCCTTCCTACAACACACCTCCTATTGGTCCCTGGCCTCTGACATCAAATGTACTATTACAGTCACTGCCCTAGGACCTTGATAGTACCTACTACCAGAAGAACAGCACCACTCCACCGAAGAATAGCATGAACCACTTCTTAAATTGACCCAAACAGCCATCCATTGGTGTATCTTCTGGAAAAACATGAACTAAAACTAGTCTCTCTTCTACCTGAGAGTGCTATAAATATTTGATGAGAGCTATCATGAAGTTTCCTCCTTTCTAGTGCCTTCAACAGTTCCTCACAGGACCTGGGCACCATCCTTAACCATCCAAGTCACCACCCATTTCAACTTATTAACTGAGCACCAAATTCCTAGTTTGTCAGCATCCTCAGAGAACGGTACTGAGAACTGAAAACCCTTACGATATGGTCCACATAAAATGAAATGGTTACTTCTTGGATACAGACCTTGTTCTTTTAAAATTACCGCAGCTTGTTTTTGCATTATGTGCATGTATACATGTAGTTTAGGGTCATATATTGAAATGATGAGTAAAAACAACCAACCAACCAAAACTGCCCCCCATTAGTCCATGAGAAGAAAAGCCCTAGAGATTTGTGGTCTTCTCTAGTTTATACCAACATAATAGGTATTGTACTCTAAATGGAAAATTCCACTGCCCTTATTAATTTTATCTTGCTGGTTTCAGTCCATTGTTCCAACCCACCCAGAGACATCAGTTCTCCTTCTAGGCTAGTCAAGCTCAATTTGATAATGAGCTCTGCTATCTTCCTCCAGCAGTTGGAAAAAATGCTAAGCAGAACCAAGTCATTAGAGACCTTCCTCCAGGCCAAGCTTACCAGACAAGGGGTGTATCAACAGTTCTTAATGGCATGTAGATGAAAGTGTGTGCAATTTGAAAAACTGTATTCTTGTCTGGTGGTAAGGCACAGAAGATAGATTCAACAGTAGAGGGTAGACAATGAGATATTAATGTTTAAAACGGGGTGGAAGGGATTTAGGATTTGAAATGGCTGAAAACATTGATCCAGGCAGACCGTGTCTATCTTTGGTACAGACTCTGGGTCTGGCTCCCGCTGTCTGCAAGGCAGAAAGGATGGTGTCGGGACTCGGGCGAAGGCAATGAAGGTGTTGAAAACCGTTCCATTCTGTCCTTTACCTCTCTATTCTCAGAGCAACAAGAGTAATTATTTAAAAATGTCAGATAATGTCATTGCCCAACACTAACCCTCCAATGATTTTCCTATTATAATAAAAGCCAAGTAATAAAACAACCTTCTTTTTTTTTTTTTTTTTTTTTTTTTTGGTATTTTTCTGAAGCTGGAAACGGGGAGAGACAGTCAGACAGACTCCCGCATGCGCCCGACCGGAATCCACCCAGCACGCCCACCAGGGGGCAACGCTCTGCCCCTCCGGGGCATCGCTCTGTTGCAACCAGAGCCACTCTAGCACCTGGGGCAGTGGCCAGGGAGCCATCCTCAGCACCCGGGCCATCTTTGCTCCAATGGAGCCTCAGCTGCGGGAGGGGAAGAGAGAGACAGAGAGGAAGGAGAGGGGGATGGGTGGAGAAGCAGATGGGCACTTCTCCTGTGTGCCCTGGCCAGGAATCGAACCCGAGACTTCTGCACGCCAGGCCGACGCTCTACCACTGAGCCAACCGGCCAGGGCCTAAAACAACCTTCTTTAAAATCATTCTCCTTCCCCAAATGTCCTATTCCCCTTCTCTGCTTGATTTTTTTTCCCCATGGCATTTACTTCCACTTAAGATTTTTAAGTATTTTGATTCTTTATTGTGTTTATTTTTTTCTACTGCTCCCTTGTTCACCCCCCCCCCCCAAATTCTGTGAGGCAGAGATTGCTGTTTTGCTACTTGTGGTATCACTGGTGCCTAACAGCCTGCCCAGTGCACAACATTCAACTAAGGAGCCAATCACTGACTACTACTTACTCCGCAGTGGCTTTATTCTGCCCTCTGTGTTTTCTTGCTCTTTATATGTTTACAAAACAGAAGCAAAGCCCCTTCTTGTTTTCTGTGACTGCCCTCTCAGTCTCGGGCACGCCAGTCACAGAGGGCGCCCACTCACAGGCACACCCTTTTCTGGCCTCTGGCGGCTCCTTGGCGTCTTTCAAACACTCTCTCCACCAGAGAGGCCCTCACGCAGACACACTGCCATCCCTTCATCCTTCCCGTGAGGAACAACTTTAGGACTCCTCTAGAATAAACACCTCTAGTCTCTGTGTCAGTTTTGTTATTTTTATCAGAAATATCTTGGCTTGCATTTTTAGTCTGTCCAACAGTGCTGTAAGAAAGTCTCCCACAACCATTTCTCAAACTTTATTGATTTTAGACAGAGAGAGAGGGAGAGATCAAGAGAGAGAAAAACATTATTTGTTGTTCCACTTATCTATGTATTCATTGGTCGATTCTTGTATGTTCCCTGACCGGGGATTGAACCCGCAACCTTGGCATATCAGGACGACATTAACGAACTAAGCTGCCTGGCCAGGACTCTCTCTCTCTTTTAATCTACAGTCATCAATCACTCCTCAGTTTAAATCTCCCCACTGGCTTTTCCATTATCTTGAAGTAGAATCCCACAATGGGGCCCTCCACAATCTGACATCTTTCATCATTCTGCTGTGCTTGTGACACCAGCCTTTTTGCTATTTCTTTAACAAGCCTTGCCCTTCTGTCTGCCTGGGCCATCCTTCCCCTAGAGCCCCCATACTGGCTGCTGTGCATCACTGCTGTGCGGCCTTCTCTGGCCGCTCAGCCACCGAAAGCACAGTGCTCCCGCTCATCCTGTTTCAATTCTTCATGGCACATACACAGCACAAACTGTAACCACATTATTTATTTTGTTCATCTATTTAAATTCTGCTCCCCCCAACCCCACAACATTCGCTCCTGGAAGCAAGACTCTGTCTTATTCGCTGCTATATCCTCATATCTACAACTGTGCTGGCATATTATGGATACAAAGTAGTTACTAGCTAAATGGCTGAATAAATGAATGAAGGCTGGCACTTCCTCCTTCGCACACAAGCTTGCCTCTCAAGATACACCCCAGTTTTCACTTCCTCATTCATTTTGCCTTTATGATAAGCTTTTTCCTATGGCAGAAATTCAGGGTTGAGTCCTATCACAGATTTTTGTTTCATATTAAAATTTTAGGTTCCCTTTTATCACCAATACAGGGTGGAGCAAGTGTAGGTTTACAGTTGTTCATATGGAAATAATAAAAAACTCAAGGATAAACTGTTTTTTGTACTCACAATGATAAGTACCTACTTTTGCCTCAGCCTGTATATATTAGTAGACTCATAAAATTATATATATATAAAAAATATGTGATCCTCTTGCCTATTACTTTCTCCTGATAATTCCAGAATGGTAGTGTTTGTTGCAAGGGTTGCTTTTTCTATATTAACTCCAGTTAAAGACTACTTGTGAAGGCAAGTCTCCTACTTGAGAAAATTCTTCCTAGTCTTTGCTGGATTCCTCCATTTCTAGCCAGAGCCCCCAGTCTGACTCCCAATGCACAGGCCAGTAGCTCAAAGTTCATGCTCTGGTGCTACCTACACAGATCACTTCCCACAGTCTCCCTTCTCTCCTAAGTCATTAGGATAAGGGACAGATACACCACTATTTCTTAAACCTGAATTTCCTCAGCAATACTTCAAAGTTATTTTAGAAGAACGTGACCCCTTCTCGAGGAGGAAGGGACCGTTTTCTTTTAGGGACTGCCTGATCTTGTCAATCCATGCATGTGACTCCAACAGTACACCCTGTGAGTCACATTATTCCACTTGCTAACCTCTCGCCATGGCCTTGGATGCTTCTCCTCCCCTGGGAAGCTTTCTTCCTGAATTCTCTCTTTCCTCCTGGCGGATCCTACTGTGGTCCATTAAAGAACACCAGGCAGCCCTGGCCGGTTGGCTCAGCGGTAGAGCGTCGGCCTAGCGTGCGGAGGACCCGGGTTCGATTCCCGGCCAGGGCACACAGGAGAAGCGCCCATTTGCTTCTCCACCCCTCCGCCGCGCTTTCCTCTCTGTCTCTCTCTTCCCCTCCCGCAGCCGAGGCTCCATTGGAGCAAAGATGGCCCGGGCGCTGGGGATGGCTCTGTGGCCTCTGCCCCAGGAGCTAGAGTGGCTCTGGTCGCAACATGGCGACACCCAGGATGGGCAGAGCATCGCCCCCTGGTGGGCAGAGCGTCGCCCCTGGTGGGCGTGCCAGGTGGATCCCGGTCGGGCGCATGCGGGAGTCTGTCTGACTGTCTCTCCCTGTTTCCAGCTTCAGAAAAATGCAAAAAAAAAAAAAAAAAAAAAAAAAAGAACACCAGGCAGAAGTCAGAGGTTTTGAGGTCACATCCCAGTCCTCACTTGAATTAGCTGTGTGAACTTGCGAAAGCCCCTTGACCTCACTGAATTTGCTTCTTCGGCTGTATTCTTCAGGGAAGGTTGCAAGCATCACATGCAAATGTGCCTGGGAAAGTCCTTTGTGAAGGAAAAGATGCTATTTAAACAAGTTGTGGCTATTGAGTTCCTAGGGACCTCAATCTTTCTTCACAGCAGACACAGGGCACAAAGAACTGGTGACCACAAGCAGGAAGCCAGCACATCCCCACAGGTAAACCACTTTTTGCAGAGCTCCCAAGACACCTCAGTTCATACCTTTCCTACTGTTGCTAAAGATATCAAAGCACGAAGGACAGCTTGTCAAGAAAGGTTCCTAGTTCTGCTCTAATGTGAACAGTCTCTCAAAGATATCTCAGAGCTCATGATCTCAAGGGAGTGCTTGTAGATTGGTCTGAAATAGAAAAGGAGAATCTTCCCCCTCATCCAGAAGCTCTGAGTCCCCCTAGGAGGGAGGTAAAAGCAATAGGAAATCTCATTTTGCTCACAGCAGGACCTAAGTTCTCGGCAGAAAGAGGCACATTTCACTGTGGTTGAGCAGGTCTGGATTGGGGGTGGTGGGCAGAAGCGTCTAGGTCTTTGGTCTCGACTTTTATCTTCCTACAGCCAATCTTAGCAGAAGCCTGAATCCCAGGAGGCCAGGAATGAAACACCACTTAGGCCTGCTTGTCAAGAACAGACACATGGAACCTAAATGCCACTTGTAGCTTTTGAGAGCTTGGCATGATCCCAACTAAGCAGTTCATGAAATACATAAAGGCACTCCCAGACTTGCCTCTCTCCACACCCATCCTCCCCAGACCTTTCTGGAAAAAGCAACACAGGACCGGCAATCAACTCACGCTCTCTTGCCCAGCCAGTCATCTATTACCAAAGGAATCAAACACAAAGACAAACCATGGAGCTCAGTGAATGGAAGCTGCTACCTGCTTTTTGAGGTGGCCCTGCAGCTGGCGGGCCTGTCCCCTCTCACCGCATAATGGTCCATGCACGTGTGTTTCCTTTAAGGCCACACTAGAAAATTTTGGTATTTTATTGAGTCTTACCTTTTAATTTTTTAAAGTTTTTGTTAAAAGGCCCCCTTTTCCTGGTTTCAGAGATCCACAGTTAAGAAACTCCCAGAAATTTCTTAAATTTGTCTTTAGATCAAATTTAAAAAAAATTTTATTGCCTGACCAGGCGGTGGCGCAGTGGAGAGAGCGTTGGACTGGGATGCCGAGGACCCAGGTTCGAGACCCTGAGGTCGCCAGCTTGAGTGTGGGCTCATCTGGTTTGAGCAAAGCTCATCAGCTTGGACCCAAAGTGGCTGGCTTGAGCAAGGGGTCACTCACTCTGCTGTGGCCCCACGGTCAAGGCACATATGAGAAAGCAATCAATGAACAACTAAGGTGTCGCAATGCACAACGAGAAACTAATGATTGATGCTTCTCATCTCTCCATTCCTGTCTGTCTGTCCCTGTCTATCCCTCTCTCTGACTCTCTGTCTCTGTTAAAAAAAAAAATTTATTGGGGTAATACTGGTTAAAAAAATTATATATATATATATATATATATATATATATATATATATATTTATATATATATTTAGAGAGATAGATAGATAGGTTTCGGGTATACAATACTATAATACAGCATCTGTATACTGTATTGTGTGTTCACCACCCAACTCATCTGCTTCTGTCACAATTTATCCCCCCTTAACCTCATCTACCTCCTCCACCCCCTTTCCCTCCTGCAATCCCCACACTGTTATCTGTGTCTGTGTCTTTCATTTCATATTTTTTGCTTACTCCACTCATCTTTATCACCCAGTCCCCCAACAACGCTCCCCTCTGACAGCTGTCAGTCTCTTTTCTGTATTTAAGAGTCTGTTTCTGTTTCATTTTATTTATTAGATTCCACATATAAGTGAAACCATTTGGCATTTTTCTTCCTCTGACAGCTTTATTTAACTTATTATTCTCCAGGCCCATCCACGCTATTACAAAAGATTGCCTTCCTTTTTTACGGCCAAGTAGTATTCCATTGTGTAAATGTACCACAGCTTTTTTATCTACTCATCTACTGAGGCTGCTTCCACATCTTGGCTATTGTAAATAATGCTGTTACAAACATAGGGGTGAGTACATTGTTTTGAATCAGTGTTTTGGGTTTCTTCAGATATATTTCTAGAAGTGAAATTCCTGGGTCATAGGAAGTTTCATTTTTAATTTTTTGAGTAAACTCCATACTGGTTTCCACAGTGGCTGCACCAGTCTGCATTCCCACCAACAGTACACAACAGTTCCCTTTTCTTGGCTTCCTCACCAATACCTGTTGTTTGTTGATTTATTGAAGAAAAGCCATTCTGACAGGTGTGAGGTGGGTTTTTTTTAATTTAAAAACTTTTTTGATTAATTTTGGTGAGAGAGGAAAAGTGAGAGACAGAAACATTGATCTGTTCCTGTACGTGTCCTGACCAGGGATCAAACCAGTGACCTCTATGCTGGCAAGATGCTTTGAACCGAGCTGTCTGGCTAGGCCTCTCATTGTGGTTTTAGTTTGCATTTCCCTGATGATTAGCGACGTTGGGCATCTTTTCATTTGTCTATTGGCCAGCTCTAGTTCCTTCTTGGAGAGGGTCTATCGGTCCTTTGCCCATTTTTTTACTGGATTTTTGTGTGTGTGTGTGTGTGCTGTATTTATTTAAGTTATTTTTTAAAAAATATTTTATTGATTTTTTTTAGAGAGAGAAAGAGGCTGAGAGAGAAAGAGGCAGGGGAGGAGAGAGAAGCATCAAATCTCCTATGTGTGCCTTGACCAAGCAGGCCTGGGGCCTTGAACTGGCGACCAGCATTCTGGGTCAAGGCTTTATCCACTATGCCACCACAGGTCAGGCCAAATTGATTAAGTTCTTTATAAATTTTGTATATTAACCCCTTATCATATGTATCATTGGAAAATCTGTTCTCCAATTCAATGAGTTGTCTTTGCATTTTGTTCATGGTTTCCTCTGCTGGGCACAAACTTTATTTGTTTGTTTCCCTTGTCACAGGAGAAATATCAAAAAAATATTTGATACAAGAAATGTCTGAGATTTTATTGCCTGTGTTTTCCTCTACAATTTATAGTTTTGAGTCTTACACGAAACTCTTTAATCCATTTTGAATTAATTTTTGTGTATGGTATAAGAAGGTGGTCTAATTTCATTTTTTTGTGTGTACCTGTCCAATTTTCCCAGCACTATTTTTTGAAGAGACTATCTTTACCCCATTATATGTTCTTGCCTCCTTTGTCAAATATTAATTGACCATAAAGGCAGATGGGTTTATTTCTGGGTTCTATATTCTGTTCCATTGATCTATAGGTCTGTTTTGAATACGATGGTATTGTAGTATACTTTTATATCTGGTAGAGTGATTCCTCCAACTTTGTTCTTCTTTCTCAAGATTGCTGTGGCTATTCAGGATCTTCTGTGGCTCCATATGAATTTTTGAAATATCTGTTCAAGTTCTATGAAAAAATCATTGCTATCTTTTTTTTTTTTTTTTTTCTGAAGCTGGAAACAGGGAGAGACAGTCAGACAGACTCCCGCATGCGCCCGACCGGGATCCACCCGGCACGCCCACCAGGGGCGACGTTCTGCCCACCAGGGGGCGATGCTCTGCCCCTCCGGGGCGTCGCTCTGCCGCGACCAGAGCCACTCTAGCGCCTGGGGCAGAGGCCAAGGAGCCATCCCCAGCGCCCAGGCCATCTTTGCTCCAATGGAGCCTTGGCTGTGGGAGGGGAAGAGAGAGACAGAGAGGAAGGAGGGGGTGGGGGGTGGAGAAGCAAATGGGCGCTTCTCCTATGTGCCCTGGCCGGGAATTGAACCCGGGTCCCCCGCACGCCAGGCCGACACTCTACCGCTGAGCCAACCGGCCAGGACCAACTATCTTGATAGAAATTGCACTGAATCTATAGATTGCTTTGGGTAGTATGGACATTTTAATGATGCTTATTCTTGCTATCCATAAACACAATACATGCTCCCACCTATTTGTATCTTCTTCAAGTTCTTTATTCTGTGTCTTATAGTTTTCCAAGTACAGGTCTTTTACAACCTTGGTTAAATTTATTCCTAGATTAATTTATTTTGATGGTGTTATAAATGGGTTTTCGTTTCCTTTTCTGATAATTCATCATTGATATATAAAAATGCAGCTGACTACTAGATTTTGTATCCTGCTACTTTATGGAATTCACTTATCAGTTCTACTAGTTCTCATTTCATGTAATCTTAGGCTTCTTTATATATAGTACCATGTTATCTGCAAATTCTGACAGTTTTATTTCTTTCTAATTTGGATACCTTTTATTTCTTCTTCCTCTGTGTTTTCTATGGCTAGAATTTTCAGTACTATGTTGAATAAGAGTGGTGAAAGAGGACATCTCTGTCTTGTTCCAATCTTATTGGGCAAAGTTTTTGCCCATTGAATATGATGCTGGCTGTGGATCTGTCATGTATGGCCTTTATTATGTTGAGGTATGTTCCCTCCATTCCAACTTTGCTGAGAGATTTTTTTGTTATCTGTTTTCACCATAAATGGGTACTATATTTTACCAAATGCTTTTTCTGCATGTGGGGTGTCAAGTTTATTGGTTTGTGGATGCTGTGCCAACCTTGCATCCTTGCAATAAATCCCACGTAATCATGGTGTATGTATGACCTTTGTAATACATTGGTGGATCCAGTTTTCTAATATTTTGTTGCTGATTTTAGTATCTATGTTCATTAGGAATATTGGCCTATAATTTTCTTTCTTTGTAGTGTCCTTATTTGGTTTTAGAATGAGTATAATACTGATCTTATAAAATTATCTTGGGAATCTTCCCTCCTCTTGAATTTTCTGAAATAGTTTGAGAGGATAGATGTTAGTTCTTCTTTAAATGTTTGGTAACATTCACCTGTGAAGCCATCTGATTCAAGTCTTTTGCATTTTGGGGGAATTTTTTGATTACTGCTTCAATTTCCTTAGTTGGTGTATTCAGAGTTTCTGAATCTTCCTGATTCAGTTTTGGAAGATTTTATGTTTCTGGGGATTTATTCATTTTGTCCAGATTATCCAATTTGTTGGCATACAGTTGTTTGTAATATTTTCTTACAATCCCTTGTATTTCAGTTGTTACTTCTCTTTCATTTCTGATTTTATTTCTGTGGGTCTTCTCTTTCTTTCTTGATGAACCTAGTTAAAGAGTTGTCTATCTTGTTTATATTTTCAAAGAACCAGCTCTTGGTTTCATCTTTTGTATTTTTTTAAGGCTTTATTTTATTTATCTCTGCTCTGATCTTTGTTATTTCCTTCCTTCTACTCACCTTGGGCTTTGATGTTCTTTTTTCAAGTTCCTTTAAGTGTAACGTTAGACGGAGGTTTTTCTTGTGTCTGTGATAAGCCTATAATGCTATGAATTTCCCTCTTAAGACTGCTTTCACTATGAACCATAGATTTGGGGTTGTTGTGTTCTCTTTTTCATTTGTTTCAAGATATCTTTTTTGTTTTTTTGTTTTTTTATTTTTTTATTTTTCTGAAGCTGGAAATGGGGAGGCAGTCAGACAGACTCCAGCATGTGCCCAACCGGGATCCACCCGTCATGCCCACCAGGGGGTGATGCTCTGCCCCCCTGGGGCATTGCTCTGTTGCAACCAGAGCCATTCTAGCACCTGAGGCAGAGGCCATGGAGCCATACTCAGCGCCCGGGCCAACTTTGCTCCGATGGAGCCTCAGCTGCAGGAGGGGAAGAGAGAGACAGAGAGGAAGGCACGGCGGAGGGGTGGAGAAGCAGATGGGCGCTTCTCCTGTGTGCCCTGGCCGGGAATCGAACCCGGGACTCCTGCACGCCAGGCCAACGCTCTACCACTGAGCCAACCAGCCAGGGCCTGTTTCAAGGTATCTTTTGATTTCTTCCATAATCTCATTGTTAACTCATTCATTATTTAGTAATATATTAATTAGCTTCCATGTCTTTGTGTATTTTTCCTTTAAGGGTTTAGAACTCACAAAGCTCAGCAACAAACAAGCAAACAATCCAATTAAAAAATGGGAAGAGGAGCCTGACCACACGGTGGCGCAGTGGATAGAGCATTGGTCTGGGACGCGGAGGACCCAGGTTTGAGACCCCGAGGTCGCCAGCTTGAGCGCGGGCTCATCTGGCTTAAGCAAAAAGCTCACCAGCTTGGACCCAAGGTCGCTGGCTCGAGTGGGGGGTTGTTCGGTCCACTGAAGGCCCGCGGTCAAGGCACATGTGAGAAAGCAATTAATGAACAACTAAGGTGTTGCAACGAAAAACTGATGATTGATGCTTCTCATCTCTCTCCATTCCTGTCTGTACCTATCTATCCCTCCCTCTGACTCTCTCTCTGTCCCTGAAAGAAAAAAAAGAAAAAAAAATGGGAAGAGGATCTGAACAGACACTTCTCCCATAAAGACATACAAACAACCAACAGAAATATGAAAAGATGTTCATCTTTGCTAGTTTTAGAACAATGCAATTTAAAAAATGCAAATCAAAACCACAGTAAGACATCACGTCACACCTGTTATCAACAGACATATAATAACAAGTATTGGAGAAGCTGTGGAAAAAAAAGAAACCCTCACTCACTGCTTGTGGGAATGTAAACTAGTACAGCCATTATGGAAGAAAACATGGTGGTGTCTCAAAAATTTAAGAATAGGCCCTGGCCGGGGTGCTCCAACCGAGCCAGAGACCTCTTGCTCAAGCCAGTGACCTTGGGCTCAAGCCAGCAACCATGGGGTCATGTCTGTGATCCCACACTCAATCTGGTGACCCCTAACTCAAGCTGGATGAGCCCGTGCTCAAGCCGGAAACCTTGGGGCCTTGAACCTGGGTCCTCAACATCCCAAGCCAACATTCTATCCACTGTGCCACTTCTTGGTCAGGCTGGGGGTCATATTTTGATGCACTAGGTCCCTGGATTTATGAGCTAGGAGTTGTAGTCAAAGGGTATCTTTTTTTGTGTGTGTGTGACAGAGACAGAGATAGACAGAGAGAGGGACAGATAGGAATAGACAGACAGGAATGAAGAGAGATGAGAAGCATCAATTCTTTTTTGCAGCATCTTAATTGTTCATTGATTTCTTTCTCATATGTGCCTTGATAGGGGGCTACAGCAGACCGAGTGACACCTTGCTCAAGCCAGCGACCTTGGGCTCAAGCTGGTGAGCCTTGCTCAAACCAGATGAGCCCGTGGTCAGGCTGGCAACCTTGGGGTTTTTAACCTGAGTCCTCCACATCCCAGTTCAATGTTCTATCCACTGCACCATTATCTGTTCAGGCTCAAAGGGTATCTTAATTACATTATTCCTGGGGAAGTTCCCCTGTGAGGCCAGAGCTCCACCAACAAATGCTACCTTGTTTTCCCCTTTTCGTTACTGGAGTGTCATTTAAATTAACTGAAGCCTCCTGTGGGTCCTAAGCTATTATACAAGTTGATGTAACTATGTTAATATAGTACAGTGTATGCATGAATTTTAAGAGTGTGATTAGTATTTGGTGATACAACAGAAGAGAGCTGTTTGGTGCAATGTAGCTTGCTTGTGTATGTCTGGCTGGCTGTGATGAGAGAAACAAATGAAAGGAAATCTTCTGGCTCTCCCTCCAAGAAAACGTTTTCCAAAATGGGGCCCCGGGTCTCTTCCCTGACATTGCAGTTGCCCTTGAGGGAATCTCCCGATTAGTAGATCAATCCACAAGATCTAGGAGTTTGTCTACATATCCCTTTCCTCTTTAGTCTGCATGCCTGAAGCAGATCGCACTGGTGTTCTGGGACTCATAATCACTCCTCTCTTTTGGCCTAAAGACTCCTCTTCCTATCATAGGCCTATGGATAAAAGCAAGAGGCAACAGAGCTTGCTTTCCACACAGTGTTCCATGTTCTCTGGGACAACAGACTGGGTAGGGCAGAGCTCACACTTTGTGACCCACAGTAAAAAATGTATCAATCTCAGCAACCCAGTGTAGATACATACACATCTCAAAAAACAGTATTTACCTTTACCACGTGATATATACACTTTGATATTGTTCTCTCCCTGTGCTACTTAATTTGTTTAAAATGTTCATCTCCATACACTAAGTTGACTTCAAACCCATTAATGGGTCCTTATCCACAGTTGAAAATTTGGACAGAGGAACAGAACCCTCTCCTAGTATGTAGCTCTAAGTCAGAAGAGCTCAGGGTTTGACCAGATGAGACCAACGGGTACTACTGGAGTCATTTGTGAAGATTTCCTGACTAGCACAGGTGCTAGGAATATGTAACATAAATAAAAGCCATCTCTTAATTCGTAGGCCCAAGGTTAAGCAGTGGGAAAAGATTTACCTAGAAGAAAATGCTTTGAATCAGGTCTTTTGAAAATATAATCAATTATATGTGCATGTAAAACAGAACCAATTATATTTCAGTATAAAATATTCTTGATGACTTTCAGGAAAATTTCAGATTTGGTAATTATTTTTGATTCATTATCTACTTGGTGTGCATTAGCACATGGCTAGGAGAGCTTCTTATTTTTTTTTTAAGGTATGTATTATTTTTTTATTTTTTATTTATTCATTTTTAGAGAGGAAAGAGAGAGACAGAGAGAGAGAGAGAGAGAGAGAAGGGGGAGGAGCTGGAAGCATCAACTTCCATATGTACCTTGACCGGGCAAGCCCAAGGTTTCAAACCAGCGACCTCAGCATTTCCAGGTCGACGCTTTATCCACTGCACCACCACAGGTCAGGCTCTTATTTTAATCAATAACATTTAAATCTCCTGCAGGTATGAATCAAAGAGTCTTACTTTATGAGCACACGAATTTGGAATTATTTCTGCTTTCTCAGGGACCATTCATTCTGAAACACATATGAATTTCATTTGCATTGGCTTTTATATTTTACAAGACCAAGTCAATACATAAAAACCAACGGATAACCAACCTTGACCCCATATCCATGAATGGCGGGGAGAAAAGGGTGAATCGATTGTTTTCTACAAGAGGGTTTTCCCGCAGAAGCCAGTTCCTATGCGCTGCTCTTGCAGCCTGGCCTCACGCTTCTCTCGTGCTGGTAAGTAACAGTTGATATTTGTGTCCTGAAGCACCAAGTCCTGCAGCACCCCAGGGGAAGCCACTCTCACATATACTGGGAATCTGACCTAGCTAGCTTCAAAATTTCCATTCAAGTGCCCTTGAACAGGTAAAACCACAGTGGGCAGAGTCCAAGTAACTCAAAGTAAGCATCTTGTATTTTCTCAACTCTTCTGTTTTATCTTAAAAAGGCATGAAAATTTTGCACAAGCTACACATAATCCACATTTATTTCAACACACACATAAAAATCCCCCCCCCCAAACAGTAAAATAGATGTTTATCCTGTGGATTCCCATACTCACCTGGAATGTTCTGCTCAGCCCTACCTTATTCAAGCCCAGGGTTAGAAGCACCGATGGGAGAACTTCTCAGCTCCTGCACCAAGGTTGCCCTACTCTCTTCAAAGGTGGACAACAAAGCCAACAAACAAATGTGATACTTTCTGCTGTCACCACACCCCTAACACTTACAGAATTCTAATATACACAACATTTACTGTATCCTTGCTTTTTTCTAGGCATCTTCCTGAGCATTTGCATTTGTATTTTTTAAACTTATTTACTTCTTATAACCTTGTGCGACAGATATTAATATTAACCCCCAATACACAAATAAGAAAATGGAGGTTACACAACTAGGGAAAACTAAGGTCAAGCTCACTTCTAGGTCCTCCCAAAAGTGCATTGTGCTCTTAACCATGATCCCCTGCCTATCCTACCAGAGATATGAGTGTGTAAATACAGTAAAGTAGCATGCTATGCAATAGCAATGCTTACTGACCCTCATACTCAGAGTAAATCATAAAAAAAATTGTAAAGTCTCCTCATCCCCCACCCCAGGTTTTACACTGATAAGTCACACAGAAGTTAAAAACTACCTTCTCAGACTTCTTCTCTTGACAAAACAGTAGGTGTACAAGGTCACCGTAGATTAGGTTTAACCTGAGGTTTCCAATTGTTTGGTTATTAATAAATTAAGACTCTAAATCTCCAAATGTAGGTGCCCAGTTTTTCACAGGTAATCCAAGGCCACCAGGAAGGATTAAGCAAAATTGGAGAGAAAGGACCATTTACTCAGGATGAACAAGAAACAAGAAACCAGCAAGTTAAGTGCCCTGGGAACATGGTCTCCTGACCTACCGCATGTTCACACTGTGCCCAGAACCAAGACTCCCCAGGTACAGGCACAAGCAGCAATTGCAAAAATGGGAGGCTCCACTGACTCTGACCTACTGTCGGCACAGAAGGGTTTTATTACCCCTTATCCTCCACTGCTAGTCTAGTCCATGGCCACCTCCTGAACACAGGCCTACAAAAGGGGCAAAGAGGTTCCCAAGCAACAGTAAGAAGATAAGCAGGCGCCAAAAGTCACAAACTTGTTAAAGGGCCTGGGCTGCCCAGTGCTCTCTGACAAATAATTTCTGTAAGCTGTTGCTCACTTCCATGTTAAGAATGCCCAGGGCTGCCCCAGGTCAATGTGTAAGGATACATGGGGATCACCTGGAAGACCTAAGAAAATACAAATTCCAAGACCTCAGAGATTCTGGAATGCTTTTAATAATCACCCCAGATGAGAAAGCTTCACTGTGGGCAAACATTTCTCTACGAGTTTTGGTATAAGATCGTAATCACCCATCTCTGGCTCTCTCCTACACTTGACTGTAAGCACCGTGAGGGCAGGGATGGTTTTAATCTTTGTATCTCCAATGCCCAACACAACAGCAGGCTCCTGGTTGTGACTGATATCTTTATAAGCAATAAAGTCCTGCGCTCTGTTCTTAGAGCGACTGAGCAAAACACAGAGCACTTGATTAACACCAGGAGACTGACAGGCTGATTTTTTTTTTTTTTGACAGACAGAGAGAGAGTCAGAGAGAGAGTCATATAGGGACAGACAGACAGGAAGGGAAAGAAATGAGAAGCATCAATTCTTCGTCGCGGCACCTTAGTTGCTCACTGATTGCTTTCTCATATGTGCCTTGACACGAAGGGGGGGGGGTTGCTACAGCAGAGTGAATGACCCCTTGCTCAATCCAGCAACCTTGGGCTCAAGCCAGCAACCTTTGGGCTCAAGCTAACGACCATGGGGTCATGTCTATGACCCCACAACTCAAACCAGCAACCGTGTGCTCAAGCTGGTGAGCCCACGCTCAAGCTGGTGAGCCTGCCCTCAAGCCAGTGACCTAAGGGTTTCAGACCTTGGTCTTCCGCATCCCAGTCCAACCTCTGTCCACTGCTCACCATCTGGTCAGGCTGACATGTTGATTTAATCCCTGAGGAACTACAGTTTAGAATTTGGTAGAGTACTATTGCCTTTGCCAGAGCAACAAGATAAACATGTCCCTGCATTTCCAGTCCTTCATTCAGTTCTTCTGCAAGGATGTGAAACCTTAACCTTGCTCTGAAGAAGTCTCTGACTTACTTGTCTGAAGGTAAGAGGAACATGATGGTAGGATGAAATCCTTCGCGGTTTGGGGCAGGGTGGCTTTCCAATTCTCACATATGGATTCCTGGGCTAAGCAGAGGTTTTAAACCAGCATCCCCAATTCTGAGAAAGAGGCTCCCATCAGCTATGGGGGTTAGCACCTTTGTGGGATTTTCAACTTGAAACCAGCAATACTAGTTTTTTCCTACTCTGAAACCTGGTGGGGAGGGAAGGGTGGCAGGGAAAAGGAAAATCTTTTACCAAGCTCTGGTAAGAATAAAATTTTATAACTGGAGGAGTGTAGGTTGGACATAGAAAAATCTTTCCTTGGCAGAGTTGTCAAGTACCTGGAAATCTGTTGGGAGTGCTGAAGCACTCATGTCTCTAGAATTTCCTGAAAAACAGGATCTTTTAAATAGGCTGAGGACAGAATCAAATACTTCTGAATATACTATCCGCTCTATAGTTCTGCACTGGGTGTGTCGTTCTCATGTTACAGAAGGGGAGAGATCTTATGGGTGGAAAAACTAAAACCATGTTTGTTATTGCCATCCTTAGCGTGGCATTCAAAGTTCCTGAAGAGCTGACTCCAATTTACTGACCTAGTTCCATAGTCCATGTCATGCCCTCTGACTTCCCTTTGCATGTCACTTATGTTAGGCTAGCACCAGGACTGTTACCTAGCTGATACACCCCAGTGTAAGTGTGTAAGGAGGTTTAAAACACTGAAATACTTTTGTGCTGGTTAGCAAATAGTGACTGTCCCAGGCCCACCCCCAAAACCCCCACCTGCTGCTCTGAGCCCTTCCCTGGAATCCCAAGGAAGTAGTAAATAAAGAGTTAAAGCCTGGTGTAGCGCAGAGTGGGGGAGATTTCTAGGACCAGCTGCAGCCCAGCTGGAGCCCAGTCTCCACACTGATTGCTAAAATAGTTTGATTTTTAGCTCAAGCTTCCACATTGCCCAAACACTCATCTTATTTCCATGCCTCTGGGCTTCTACTGGTGCTGTGCCCTCTGCTCAGAATGTCCTTCCTTCCTGCCCTCAAACCTCTTGAACTCTCATATTTCAGACCTTTGGTTGCAATACACATTTTGCCATGAAGTCCGCCCCAATCCCAATCGCCCTCTTAAAACAACCAGCTGCTCTAACACAGCCACGTGGCCTTTTCTTTAAACCCCTTTTTATAAGCCCTATATTCTCTCTAGTTTTAATTATTTAGTCACAAATTCCAACAGATCTACTTATCTCCCTCCTGAGATTTTAAGAATAGACTTATAGGTAAAATTATCATGCTGAATACGTTTCCAGAAAGCCATCTGGCCCAGCTGACCATCTCCATGACACTAGCACAGTCCTCTCTGACAAGGTCCCTCTTACATGAAGACTTGCTTTGCAACTGAGGGGCTTGTTATCCCAGATTCTTAGCATGGCTCAGGAGGGCAACAGTGACACCTTCCAAGGTCCAGCAGCTAGGACTCAGGTGGAAACAGAAAGTCAGTGTATGGACTCCCCAAACCTATCAAATAACAAAAACACAGCTTACCAGCAACACCCAGGGATGGAAGGGCTGGCTCAGGATGGCTTCCTAATTGTACTGACAGTGTCTCTTCTCATAGACAAGAGCCTCACCTGTCATGCCAGGGGACAGACCTGCCAAGCAGAAGGGGTTCGCACACCTTGACTTTACTTCAAACTGCTGATTTCTTTTTGGCTTCTGGCCTCTCATTACTTTGAAAAAGAAGCACCTCAACACATACTAGATTTAAACCTCCTGAGGCAGCCTTAAGGATCTTGCTGACACTTCCACCCTCCATAATATCTGATGATTACATTACTAGACACATTCAGCACTTATTATATGCCAGGCCTTTGTTCAATGCACTCAGCCATACTAACTCATGACATCCTGTTACTAGGTATTATCATTATTCCCATTTACAAATGGGAAAACTGAGGCAGGGAAAGGTGACACAATTTGTCCAAGACATACTTGAGGACTGACCCAGTTGGCAGCCTGGCTCCACGTCTCTGTTCTTAACTACTACTCAATGTCCAATAAGCAGCAGGTATACAAAAAGGTTTGCCAAATACAAAACAAGTGCTCCCTGGGTTCCTTGGCTAAAAAGATACTGGCTATTTAACAGGTAGTTTTGTGAGCACTTAATACCCTCAAACTGCCCTGGATCACCTGGAGCTAAGTCAGCACCACAAAATGGACTGTAATCCAAACAGGGTCACTGGGGAGAAGCTGCATGTACCCTGCTTAGGGGTATGTGAATGGGGACAGATAAATGCTCTGACTGTTTAAAGGGTCCATGGGCAAATGAAAGGTGTGGTGGTAGTTTGACCACTTTTGGGAATAACAGATTTATAGTTATTATTAAAGCAGAGAGAGGTGAGTGGACCATCAACAGAGAGCGAGCTGGCTGGGCCCCTCTTCTCTTTCTCCTCCCTGTGACCTGACAATGCCTGTCTATCTTGGTTTCTAGCCATTTGTAAAGACCTCATGGCTACACAGGCCTCATGGGCAGAGCGGCAGGGAGGAGGGCGAGGGAGCAAGGAGTCATTTATCACTGTCAGGAGAATGTGCTGCACACAGCAGGTCAGGCTTTCTTCCCTGCTGCTCCTGCAGCTAGAGCTGCAAATCTTGAAAAGATGCAGAACATGCACATCGCAAATAACCATTCATCACCTGAGCCTGGGGAACCCAGAAGAGTCCCTGCTCCACATGGGGCTGCGTGGCACTGACTGCAGCCCCAGGAACTCGGAACACAAGGACTCTCCAGGTGCCTGATCTCTGTCCTTGCCAATCCCCATCCTGGACAATCCACTGTGGTTTGGGGTTAAAAATCTTCTGAAATGACAAACAAGCCCCTCCTTTCTCTACAAAGTCAGATTTCCAGATTGCTATTAGCAATCAGACTGCTGCCAAGGTGGATCATAATCATTAAATTATGAAAATAAGAGTGGCTGGAAGGAAATGAATCCCAGGTTTACTAGGGAAAGGCCTGCTTTCTTTCAACGTAATGTGATACTTCTCTGGTGATCCTGAGAAGCATGTCCACGAGGTCTAAGGTAGGACAGGAAGGTCAGAACTCGCTCACCAAGGCAGGACAGAGAAATCCTTCCCTGCCCAGCACAGCTTGTCAGAGACATCCGCACGTACATTTCCAAAGACTGGGTTAGAAGTGATTAAACACAAAAAGAGGGAAAAGGACAGGGTATGAATTTTCCAATTACTCTTTAAAACTCAAGAGTCAAGCCGTTAGCAAATGCAGGCTTTCCCAGTAAGACTAATAATGCTGAACTAATTAGACCCACAGGAACGGCCAGCATATAAATTCAGGCCCAAAAGAGGAACACTATCCCTTTAAAAACTGCCCGGGGATTAGTGGAAAAGGTAATGAGGAGTGTCAGTTGGGGCTGCTTTATTAGGTGGCTCTCTGGAGGGTAGAGCCTGGGGTTTCTGCAACAGGGCTTCTGTGCTTGATTCA
The DNA here is from genome assembly GCF_036850995.1 of Saccopteryx leptura. Taxonomy (NCBI): domain Eukaryota; kingdom Metazoa; phylum Chordata; class Mammalia; order Chiroptera; family Emballonuridae; genus Saccopteryx; species Saccopteryx leptura. The sequence continues at coordinate 172,230,100 of NC_089504.1, read as the reverse complement.
ATAAATCAATTTATATTAAATGCAGTGCAGCTCTGAGCTGGCTTCATCAGGCTCTCTGCGGCACTTCTCAATCTGCTTACCCACGTCCTGTCCCTGTTTGCCTGGCTGGCTGCACCATCAGAGGGCACTGAAAAAAAGAGCAATGAAGAACGAGCTAGAAGCGGGATCTACATTACTTCTAAAGCTGGACCCAGCAGCTCCAGACCATGCTTGGGCACTGCCTCCAGTGAGTTTTTCTTCCCAAGAATGTTTGGATTGTTGGTAAGCAGCCCAGGGCTGTCAGGCCATGGCTCTCATCCCGAGCTGGGCTCCAGGCTGTGGATCAAGAATAAAGGTCACCCCACACAGAATGGAAAGGGTTGGCAGTGAAATTGCTTTTGAATTTAATCCTCAGGGTCTGGCCTGACCAGGAGGTGGTGCAGTGGATGGAGCACTGGCCTGGGACACAGGAAACTCACGTTCAAAGCCCTAAAGATGCCAGCTTGAGCGTGGGATCATAGACATGATCCCATGATCATTGGCTTGAGCCCAAAGGTCACTGGCTTGAGCAAAGGGTCATTCACTTTGCTGTAGCCCCTCCTCCCCATCAAGGCACATATGAGAAAGCAATCAATGAACAACTAAGGTGCCATGATGAAGAATTGATGCTTCTTATCTCTCTCTCTTCCAGTCTGTTTGTCCCTCCTTTTCTCTCTCTGTCTCTCTCACTTAAAAACAATTTCCTCAGGCTCTGAAACACTCTCCAACAAATCACAGGGAGAGCCCAGAAAACAAGTGTCAATGGCCGCCACCCGTTTAGGTGGCGGTGGGGAGGCTGGAGAGTGAGGTGCTGCTGAACAGGGCCAAAGAAAAGGGTCTCCCTTCAGGCCAACCAGTGAGGGACTGCTGGGGACAAGTCTGCCCGAAACACAATGACTAATGTCCCTGAACATTTGAAAAGTGCTTATTCCATCCCCAGGTGATTCAGTCGAGCAGTTGAGAGGACAAAAGCCATAGAATGTGGCCACACTATTTGGCCTCCCTGGTTGTGCTTAGCTGTCCATTAAAAAACAAAAAAACAAAACAAAACAACTCTTGCCTGACCTGAGGTGGTGCAGTAGGTGAAGCATTGACCTGGAACACTGAGGTTACTGTTCGAAAACCTGGGCTTGCCTGGTCAAGGCACATATGACAAACAATCAGTGAACAACTAAAGTGAAGCAACTATGAGTTGATAGTTCTCACTCTCCCAACCCCCTCTCTCCTCTCTCTGTAAAATCAATAAAATATTGAAAACAAAAAAAGAAAAAAGAAAAAAACCAAGTCTTTGCTGTTGGGATGTTTGGTTACAGATGGCTCCTCACAACACCCTCCACCCCATACCCTCACATGACCAAGGGGGGCAGTGTCGTGTCATCATCACCCCCCTAACAAAACTTTCTGTCGTGAGGGAAATGTTCTGTATTTGCAAGGTCCCATTCAGTGGCCACTACCCCTGTGTACCTACTGAGCACCTGAGGTGGAGCTAGTGCAACTTGGAAAACGAATTGGGATTTTATTTACCTTTAATTTAAATTTAGAAGGCCACTTGTGTTTAGAGAGCACACAGAACAGAAAAGATTTCCTTTGCTTTAATAAAAGGGAATGCTAAGAGGGAGAAAAAATGGTAGTTGACCCCATTCTGTTCCCAGTGGAAAGTCCTGATTTGCTCATCATTTTAAGGGAAATGCAGGAGGGAAAATTACCCTGCTGTGTCATCAAGTCAAATCGTAGAGAGCAAGGGCTGCAAGAGATAAAAATGGAAGGTCACCGTCTCTGGAACCCTTCTAATGGAACCTATCTTTTCCAGACGTTCTGAAAGAGCAGAGCAGAGCAGAGCCCTTCCCCCAGCAGAAGCAGAGGTTAGCAGCATGGGGCCAAGGAAGCATTTTACAAAGAAAAGCGAGAGGCCCAGGATTTGCCCAAGGCCCCAGAATCTTGGCAGAGCAAGGCCCAGTACCAAGGAGCCTGTCTCCCAAAGCTGTAAACTAATGAGAAGCCATGCCATCTCAGGTTACAGTCCTGCCCGTCCCCTGAAACAAGACTATCATAAATGTCAGAAAGGCTTTGCTTAAAGAAAGAATTCTGGTGTACTTTACTCATAACCAGAACCATCTGGAAGCAATCTCACATTCACACAATGGACTTCTCTTCCTCTTTGGCCCTCACTCTCTCTATAAATCCCATCAGCTCAGAAACAGCTGCCGGAGCTGCTGGCCTGCCGCCAGGGGTGAAGAAGCTGCAGCCCCTCCCATGCGATTGTCCTCCTGGGCCCCCAGCGTGCTCGTCACCCCGTGTGGCTGGACAAAGAGCGCTGTGAATATTGATCTTACACGAGACAGCAAAATCACCAGCAGGCACAGGCGCAGGGACCCGGGACCACAAAGCCAGCTGTGAGAAACTGTTGTTTCAACTCGGTAACATAGATGCTTGCCAGCAAATTATGGCCTGAGAGGCCTCAGAGGGCTGCGAGTCGGGACACCACAGAGCTCGCAATGCCAGCTACTGTGCATCACGCAATAGCAGCTGAACACAAAGGGCTGGGGAGGAGGGGCACCAGCTTGCACTGAGTTCAAGGCCAGGATTCTGGCACCAGGACCAGTGACACCAGTCAGAGAGGTGAGAGCTGGGCAACACCAGGGACCAACTCAGCACTGGGAGTTCTGTTAGAAAATGCCTTTGTAAATCACACCACTGGGCAAACTATCTGAGGAGAGGCGGGAAGGGAGGTGGGGGAGTCAGGGAAGAGACTTGATTTCATTCTGAAGGTCCTGGTGACAATAACCTTTTGTCTTCTATACAATCTGGGCCTGCCAAGCTGCTCCATAGTCTCTGAGAAAGCACAAGGGTGGAAGAGAAAGGACCCCTGCTAGGAGTCAACAGACTCATCCTTAATTATGAGACAAGGCTTCCCAGAGCTGACATCCTCTCCCATACTTCCTCCCTGCTGCAGACATACCGCAGAACACTGGCATGATGCTACTCTAGTGAGAGCAGCCCATTTTTCTAAAACCAGAGAGCTGGTTCTTTGGGGATCTCCCCCACCATCATACCCCAAAATCATACACAGGCGCTTAATGGTGAGTGTGAAATATGTTTCAGTATGGCCAATGGTCTAGGGTCAGACTGAGAATTGAACAGTTGCTGCCTAAGTGATTAACTGCTCCAGAAATGCTTTGTTTCACCTTCTTGCACCCTCAAGGACTCGAGGAGACAGTAAACCTGTTGACTACACGTCCCCTGCTTAAATTAATGCTATAGCTCAAAACAGAATAACAGTGCCTAATCTTACCCTGAAGAAAAGTTGACTGGTGCACTGAATCAGAAAGAACCCTGCACCAGTCAGAAACCTGGGTTCTAGTCCTAATGCTGACATATCTGCATTGGTGGAGGCTGAGGAGGTCGCCTAATCCTTCTCAGCCTCAATTTGCTCAACTGCAAAATGACAAGGGGAGGACCCACCCAGCATCCAGCAAGTCAGCACAGTAGCACACAAGGTACACCTTGACGTGACGCGGCCTGGGTTCACATCCCAGCTTCGCCTCTTCCTAGCTGGAACCCTGAGTGACTTAGCCTCTGTGCTTCAGTTTCCTCACCTGTAAAAGGTGTCTAGCTCAAAGGATTAAGTATGAGAAGTCATGTAGAGCGCTCATCACAGCGCCTGCGCCTCAGCTTCCCCAGTAACTATCAGCTACCCCGCATTACTGTCATGATTCATGGGGGACAAGGGGGAATAAGAAGTTCCACAACTAGGTATTTACTACAAGGATCAAACACATAGCTTTGCAGAAGATGAACCCTTTAGTTGTTAGATTTGAAAGAAACCAAGGTCAGAGGCCAAGCTGAATTCTGAAGCCAAGAAACATAGAGGGACTAGGCAAGGACTGATTTGTGTCCTTGCACATGACACATTCCAAGTACTCATCAGCTCAGCCTTGAACAACGCCGCGTTTCCTGGCTGTGCACACCCATCTACAAAACTGTTTTCAATTTGCACTTAGTCGAATTCGTGGATGAGGAACTCAGCAATGCAGAGGGCCAACTGTCTATTCATTAAAAAAACCTGCATGTAAGTGGATCCACATAGTTCAAACCCGTGTTGCCCAAGGGTCAATTCTAATTTAAGGCTTTCATGGGGAATCAATCTGCCGATCCTCATCTCCCTTTCCACGGAATTGCTAGCTCAGAAAGGCAGCAAATTGTGGTCCCATGGTTTAAGTCCTAAAACATAAGTGCTAGATCAGACAGAGGATTTTCTTTAGAGGTTGAAAATATTTTTAAAGGGAATTCATTAAAATTGGGGAAAGGAGCCTGACCAGGCGGTGGCGCAGTAGATAGAGCGTCGGACTGGGACGCGGAGGACCTAGGTTTGAGACCCCGAGGTCGCCAACTTGAGTGCGGGCTCATCTGGTTTGAGTAAGGCTCACCAGCTTGAGCCCAAGGTCACTGGCTTGAGCAAGGGGTTACTCGGTCCACTGAAGGCCCACGGTCAAGGCACATATGAGAAAGCAAGCAACGAACAACTAAGGTGTCACAATGAAAAACTGATAATTGATGCTTCTCATCTCTCTCCGTTCCTGTCTGTCCCTGTCTATCCCTCTCTCTGACTCTCTCTCTGTCTCTGTAAAATAAAAAATAAAAAATTGGGGAAAGGAGTTCACATAGGCAGTGGTCTAAATTGATTTTAGACTTCCCAACTTCTTCCCACAAAGATGTAAAGAGCTCTCCTTTCCCTTAAATATCATCTTCAAGTCAAAAGTAAAAACAGATAGGAAATAGGCCTGACCAGGCGGTGTCGCAGTGGATGGAGCATCAGACTGGGATACAGAGGACCCAGGTTCGAGACCCTGAGGTCGCCAGCTTGAGCACAGGCTCATCTGCTTTGAGCAAAGCTCACCATTTTGAACCCAAGGTCACTGGCTCGAGCAAGGGGTTACTCGGTCTGCTGTAGCCCCCTGTCAAGGCACATATGAGAAAGCAATCAATGAACAACTAAGATGTTGCAACAAAAAACTGATGATTGATGCTTCTCATCTCTCTCCGTTCCTGTCTGTCTGTCCCTATGTATCCCTCTCTCTGACTTTCTCTGTCTCTGTAAAAAAACAAACAAACAAAAAAAAACCAAAACAGGAAATAAAGCAAAGGTGTACGTTGATCTCCAATCATAGCCAGAATGGGAGCCCAAGCCACATAGAGAACCACACTGAAACAAATCAGCTAATCATGTCTGAGGAAGCCCTTCTCACCCTGGCTTCTCAAAGCTCAGTGTGGCGTTCCTTACACTAAATACAGCCTACTTATAGGCTGCTTATTGACTTAGAACCATGCTAGTGTCGTGTATGTGTAAGAGAGAGAAAGCATATAAACTTGGATATAATATATTCCCCGCACCTTAACTACAGTTAAAAAATTATGAAATGAAGGTAACCTTTTTTTTTTTTTAGTGAGAAAGACAGTGAAAGGGACAGACAGATAGGCAGGGAGAGAGATGAGAAATATCAACTCATAGTTGTGGCCCCTTAGTTGTTCACTGATTGCTTTCTCATATGTGCCTTGACTGGGGAGCTCTAGGTCAGTCAGTGACCCCTTGCTCAACCCAGTGACCTTGGGGTCATGTCTATGATCCCATGCTCAAGCCAGTGACCCTGCGCTCAAGTTGGTGACATTGGGTTTCAAGCCTGGGTCCTCAGCGTCCCAGCCCAAAGCTCTACCCACTGTACCACTGCCTGGTCAGGCAATGAAGGTAACCTTTAACCATTTATTGAACCTAGTTCTGACTACTTAGATCTCATTTGCCTGTCTGGCACAGAAGGATTGCTCAAGTTCTCCATGTCTTATATGCAAGCTCTTCATTCCTACTCTTCCCATTGGCCATTCACAATGCCTACCTGTGCCCCTCAACTTCTGTCCATTATTCCCCTTTCTTCCTTTCACCCAGTTAGTTATAGCTTCCTGTTCACTATGTGCTGAGAACAGGACCAGTCATGAGGCTCCCCCTCAGGGAGCTTACCAACTACTTGAAGAGATGTATTTAAACAGGTAACTAAAATAACTAATGACTTACATCTTCCATTTATCCCCTGGCCTATATAATCTAGCTTCTTGTTCATTTCCTTTCCTTCTCTGTCTTCTGCCTCTATCCCTCCACTTGGCTCTTGAGACCTCACATATCCTCTCTATTGATTTTTTTTCCCCCTGGGTACCTACATCTGCTTTCTCTCCTTGTCAGCTTCCTTCAAACTCCTCTTAGAACCACTTTCCTAAAACATTGCTTTTATCATTCATTCTCCTTCTCAGAAACACATAAGAGTAGCTACAGTTTCCCAGAGTAAATAAATCTAAATGTCTCTGCCTGGCTTCCCTTATCCTCTCATATATTCTCTCAATCCCAAATCAGTCTGATGTCCCAGACACTCCCCTTCCTTTTGCCATTTTGCTACCTGGACAGACTATTTTTTGTGTGTTTAATATCACATGGTTCTTGACCTGAGATGCCTTTCCTTTCATCATCACAAATTCTGCAAAATCCAGACCAAAACCCACCACAGATTTCCAAACTAGAGTAGCCCTTCATCTTAAACTTTTCTGTAAGAGTGCTGATTCTGCTGATTGAATATAAATGAATTTACAAAGAACACCCAGTTGGGTTAAGCCAGCAATTTTCAATCTTATTCATCTCATGGCACACATAAACTAATTACTAAAATTCTGTGGCACACCAAAAAATATATTTTTTGCCAATCTGATAATAAAATAGGTGTATTTTTGATTCATTCACACTGGATGGCTGCTGTTGCGTTGGCTGTTGACATCCTTTTTAATTTGACAATCTGAGGCAGGAGTCGGGAACCTATGGCTCGTGAGCCAGATGTGGCTCTTCTGATGGCTGCATCTGGCTCGCAGACAAATCTTTAATAAAAAAATAATAATGTTAAAAATATAAAACATTCTCATGTATTACAATCTATTCATTTCCTACCGCTCATGTTCATGGTTACGGGTAGCTGGAGCCAATCACAGCTGTCCTCCGTGACACCACCAAATTTTTATTGGCTAATGCGTAAGGTACATGGGTCGTTGTATAGCTCTCACGGAATTACATTTTAAAATACGTGGCGTTCATGGCTCTCTCAGCCAAAAAGGTTCCCGACCCCTGACCTAAGGGAAAAGAGGTCAGTGCCTCTGAATAAATAGGTAGTGCATGTTTGAAAAATTCTTGCAGCATGCTGGTTGAAAATCGTTGGGTTAGGGTAATGACTTGGGCACCAAAACTCCAACAAAACTAAGAGCTGCATATATAGTGGACCTTTTCTCATTAATATGTTCATGTTTTAAGAGTAAATATTTTAGGCTTTATGGGTCACAGGGTATTTGTTGCAACTACTCAACTGTCCTGATGTGTGTGAAGGCAGCTAAAGATCAAAGGTACACAAACAAATATGCCTGAATTAAAAATCTTTTTATAGAAAGGGGCCATGGGTAGAATTTGGCTTTGGGGCCACAGTATATTGATTTATTGTAGAGAAAGAAGAGTGGACACTGGTGAGGACATCCTCTTTTGGATGGCTAAGTATAACAAGAAGCACCTTAGATCAGCCCCTTCCCTCTCTGGGTAGTTCAACTGTTCCTTTAAGAAGATAGCATGTACCCTACAAGAAGATTCCCAGCCTAGAAGTCATCACCACAAGAATTGGGACTGTGACCATCTGTTATAGCTATTTTGGTCAACGAAGAAGAGATAACAGAATCTACTTCTTTGCCTGTGTTGGAGGTTGGGTCTATTGTCTCGTTCTTTGGCTATCATTCAGACTGGCAAGAGGCTCACTGGTCAGGACCACAGGGCCTAAGGGCAAATCTTTACCTACATGTCTATGTGCCTGGAACTGCTCTCTAACTTATTCCTTGCACCAACCCTAGTATAAATATAAGTACTTTATCATCGTATTTATTTTTCAGATGAAATAGGTGTGGTTCTAGTCCCTGTTAACCACTGATCTGCAACAGAAATGGTCTTGTGCTTAGACAGGTGTGTTTTGGGAGTGAGATGCCCCCTGCCAAGATAGCTTATTTCATTTTGAATGTGATAAAACAATGATAGCTCATTACTTCTAGTCCTTACAATGACCCTTCGAAGAGTATGTATTTTTTCACTAGATCCATAGAAAATTGGGCTCACAGGGGTGAAGTTGTTTATGCAACTTTACCCATTTAGAAAGGTGAGAAATAGGGTTCAAATCTAAGTCAGTCTGGCCCAATTAACCTTTGGCCCACTCCTTCAAGCCCCTGGCCTAAAAAACAAGTTTAATGTGTTTTCAAAACCCCCAGAAGTCTGCTGTGTGTCAGGTGAGGAATTATGTCATCTTTGTGCGCTCTCGTGGCCCCAAGGAGAACCTCAGAGAGGCAGGTAGGCAACCAGCCCGGTGACTTGAGAACTGTGCCCAGGAGCCAAGAACAGAGGCTGCGTCGCCCTGGCCCTGGCCCACAGCCTTGGGTGGCTGGTGCACATCCTGACTCAAATCGCGTAAGTGGCTGGTTAAGGTGGTGATACTTTCTTTCCACACAGCTCGGCACAGGGGAGAGGGAGGCATGTTCTTACCAGCCTGTCATATTAAAGTCCCTGTAGAGCATCTTCTTTCCAAGTTCCTTTCTCTGCACTCTCCTTGGAAACTCCAAATGTGTGAATTCATTTCCCAGCAAGTGAGGCTGCATGAATGCCTAATAGCAAAAAGAAAAAAAGAAAAAAAAACAAAACCCACACACAGATTTAAAGGGAAAAAATAAGACTCTAGGATGTTTTGCAAATCAAGACAGGCCATATTTCAAAACAACAAAAATATTATTCTTATATTTTAAGGAAAATAAATAGATTTAAGAGTCTCAATGTAAATAAAAACCACAGACTTAACTTATTAAAAGCTGTAACTTTTTCATTTGATATGAAAAACTAATTGAGCCTGACCAGGTGGTGGTGTAGTGGATAGCCTGTCGACCTGGGATGCTGAGGACCCAGGTTCGAAACCCTGAGGTCGCCGGCTTGAGCGCAGGCTCATCTGGCTTGAATGTGGGATCAGAAACATGACCCCACTGTCACTCAGTCTGCTGTAGCTCCCCCCACCCCCGGTCAAGGCACATGAGAAAGCAATCAATTAACAACTAAAGTGTCACAAAGAACTAATGCTTCTCATCTCTCTCCCTTCCTCTCTGTCTCTCTCTCTGTCTCTCTCTCTCTCTCTCACAAAAAAAAAAAAAGAAGAAAAATTAATTGAAACCAAAGACATATATCACCCAAGTGAAAAGACAGTTTCTCCCAAGGTTAGCTGTCTAATTCAAATTCAAGATGGTTTCACTTTCTGGCTGGCATGCTGGTGAGGCCACAGTTCACTCTGACTCTCTTCCTTGGCTTTCCTTGCTGTCTTCTTGCTCACACTCCTAGTTACCATGGCCTTGCCTTTGAAACCTGTGAGTCTCCACATCAACACAATGGCCTAAGTGAGTGGGCTGGGGCTGGCTACACCAGACAGAATTTTCTGTTGGATGCCCTCCATTTTGCACTGCAGTAATTTGATCATGTAATTGGAAGACTATTCTACAGCAGATGGCTTCTTCCCCTCCCCCAAATCCCTGTTCACACTACAAAAGTATTGAGCAAACAGCCACTGAGGGAATTGCTTTGACACAACAAACAGTCGCATTGTCATGTTCAAAATTCAGATCCAGCTATGGAAAAGATGAAATGCTTAGTGTGAACTTCCCTGCTCAGAAGACACACACTGTAAGAAAACCTGAACTTCCTCATACCAAATCGTAGGCCTGCTAGTAGCATCATGGTGAAACGAATATTCTTTTTCTCTTTCTGGCAAGTAAAAGAGTGGGCAGAGCAACCCGCCGCCTGGCTCTGCAGGAAAACAAGGGATTCCTGCCATAGGACAGGTGGCCATAACCTCAGTCCAATGGAAACAGGCGTCTCCCACCAGTCCCTTTCCCAGGACCTGACACTGCAGATCTGCTGATTCTCAAAATGGTTTTGGAGGTCTTTGTTGAGCATCTGTCATCCGGAGCTAAGCATATCATGAATAAAAGGAAGCAAGCTGAACTGTCACCAGGCTGGTCAGATTTGGCCAGATAATGGAGCTTAGAGCCAGTGATCTTGAGCAGGCTCAGGGACGTGACAGGCAGGACAGGAGCAAGGGTCCTTACTGTCTGCTGCAGCCCCCACAGGTTCCAGGTCTGATAGACACCCTGGGTCCTTGTTGAGGGACACTGAAACCTCTTCTAAGGATGAGGCTGGGTTGCTGATGAGATCAAGGATGCTTAAACCCTGGGACTCTTAAACAGAGAGGTTCTCTGGGAAGGAAGGGAACTAATGTTTAATAGGGCAGGTCAATGGTGTGGGCTTTGGGTGAGAGGGACATGGGTCTGAATTCAAGCTCTGCATTTATCATTTATAAGCCATGTAATTTTAGGGGGTGATTTAACTTTTCCGGCCTCAACTTTTTTTAATCTATACAATGAGATTAATTATATATTTATTTCACACTTTTAATAATGAAATGATATCTCTAATGCACTTACCATGGTTGTCTCTTTTCACAGAACAATTATATCCATTTAATAACTATTGAGTCCTATTACATCCTGAGGATGATACTAACTAAATGCTTTGTCACTTCTCAGTTCACCCTTCTGACAACCTTACTGGCTATATCATTTGTGGGGCCCAGAGCAAAATGAAAATATGGAGCCTCTGTTCAAAATAAAGAGTTTCAGGACAGTAACAGCAGAGCATTAAGCGAAGCCTAGAGCCCTGTGCAACTGCACAAGTCACACGCCCATGAAGCCAGCTGTGCTTACAGAGTACATGCTATTTTTTCTCCTCTACGTTTGTCCACCCATAAAGAACTAAGGAGCAGAGGCACAGGAAGTCACTAAAGAGTAGCATCCATTAGGTACCCTTATCACCTCAGAACCCAAAGAGGTCTCATAGGATGCCATCTGGGTCCTGCTTCAATAGTGGAAAGGAAGGTCATTGAGCTAAAGTCTGCCAGACTTACATGCCTCTGCTGTGAGGAAACAGGGACACTGGAAGGTAGGCTTCCCCCTCACTCCTCTAAGGGAGGGTTCAGTCTCTTCCAGCCCTGCTCCAGCCACCTATGACCTAACCTTGCCCAGAATGCTGGGGTTTGCCACTGAAGGCTGAAGGTGCCCAGGGCCGTCGGCCCCATCTACGACACTGTGGACGAGCCTAGGGTATTTCTTCCAAGAAGCAGGTAAACTGATTTCATTTGCACAAGGGCCACTTAACTATGTTTTGCCTGAATAGTCAGGTTTTTTATTCTTCCCTCAAAGATCTCTGTTGTGGGTGTTGATAGTCCTATTTTCTGCTGCTTTGCTTAATATATAGTGTTTCCTTTATTCCTCCTACCTCAATGCCCCACTCATATTTCAGGCTGGGACCTACTCCTAATTTAGAGCTCTCTTTCCCCCTTTTGCCAACTTCTATTATGAATCTACCTTTGCCACCCAGCTTAGTGTATCCCAAGGTTCTCTTTACCATGCCACAGTCGCAGAGCTCCAGGGAAGAGCAACCTGGTCTCATCTCTCCAAGCAGAGGAGAACAGAAGCTCCATATCCACACATGCTGCAAATGGCTTTTCCAGTCTACCTGAATCATTACCAGCTAGAAGCAGCGGTCATTGGGACTTGGACATGAGCTGCAAAGTATAGAATGGTGACAACAATTCCAGTGCCATGCGGACTTTTCCTGGATGTGGACTTTTCCTGGACTCCTGCTCCCTGTGACAGCTCCTAACAGACTGAACTGTGGTTGGGTTGCATTTTTCAGGGATTTGGCATGGTGTTGGGGCCAACTTGGACTTGGTGAACATGTTAAGGACACTACTCTTTTATGGATTCTTGCTGTATAGGCCAAGAGTTTGCTTAAAGGCTTTTAATCACTGTAAAAAAAATAGAAGACTGAATAAAGAAGATGGGGCACATATACACCATGGTATACTATTCAGCTAGAAGAAATGATGACATCAGATCACTTACAGCAGAATGGTGGAATCTTGATAACAGTATGCGGAGTGAAATAAGTGAATCAGAAAAAAACAAGAACTGCAGGATTCCATACATTGGTGGGACATAAAAACGAGACTAAGAGACATGGACAGGAGTGGGGTGGTTACGGGGGGGTGGGGGGAGGGAAGGAGGAAGAGGGGGAGGGGGAGGGGTACAAAGAAAACTGGATAGAGGGTGATGGAGGACGATCTCTCTTTCGGTGATGGGTATGCAACAGAACTATATGACAAGATAACCTGGAAATGTTTTCTTTGAATATATGTACCCTGATTTATCGATGTCACCCCATTATAATAAAAATTTATTTATAAAAAAAAAGAACTAAGGAGCAGAGGCACAGGAAGTCACTAAAGAGTAGCATCCATTAGGTACCCTTATCACCTCAGAACCTTGGGACTGTGTCAGCATGGAGTTTTGTCTCACCCTCTAGCTCCCAAGCTGGACTAGCACCGATATAGGGGTTACTATGTACCGTACACTTGATATGCCTTGTATTACTACCCCAACAACCCTACAAAGCTTTTACAAATGGGAAACTAAGGGCCAAAGAGGTTAAGACACCAAGTCCGAGGTTATTAGCCAGAAGTGGGTGGTTCCTAAAGCCTGAGTTTAATATTACAATATACCCACACCCCCACCCTAACCCTTATGTGGGTCCTTTAACTAACCCATACACACATTTGCAAAAAAACAATAAGGGGGGCAACACAGGCCTGTGATCTTGTTGCTCGTAGAATAAACAAAATCTCAGTCTCAAAGAGATACTTATGAGGATTCAGCTTAACTACAGTACAGATTTGCACAGGGCTGGCCACAGTGATGCTCCTGACATTATTTTACAACAAGTAACTCATTTAATAATATGGATGATTAAATAAACTAGTGTAAATCCACACAAAAGAATCCTATGCTGTCATTACAACAAAGCTATAAAGACTATGTAATGACACAGAAAGAGGTAATATATTTGTAAAAAGCAGGTTATCAAACAATATATGTATGTGAGTGTGACAGCTTATGTGAATCGTGTCATATATACACAGATCTCTATATAAGACATGGATATATACAGTCAGTTCTCTGTATCTGCGGATGCCAACTGTCCACATCATTCTATGTCATTATATTATATAAGGGACCCGAGCATCCGTGTTGATCCTGGAACAAAGGTCCCTCAGAGACGCTGAGGAACGGCTATATAAATGATTATAAATCACGGCACGCGTGATTGTAAACATAGATACATTAGCACACACGTTAGGATGTAAAGGTCATCCCTAAGTACATTTCTTCACCAACCCCAGTGACTAAGAAGAGTAAATGTGCCGAGTTCCAGACGCTCTGCCTCCGAACAGGAGAATGAGTGGGCCCTTCAATGTGCCCTCTCCAGGTGCCCTAACGCCCTTTTCGCCCAGACAGGTGCACAGGCAGCCGGACAGGAAGACCTGGGGGGCAGGTGTCCGCGGGCAGCTGGAATGCCTCTGCTGTCCGCAGGGGCCGCCTCGCCTCTCCCTCTGAGGATGAGCAGGCTCACGGGGCCTTAAATGCTGTGACATCTGCAGCCTTTCAGGCTCTCAACGGCTCCCATGATGACAAAAGGCTGCTGTATTTCCTCAAGTCAGGATGTCCTTTATTCACTGCACCATGATTTTATTACCTCTAAGGGGGAAAACGCTGCCCATTAAACGAGGTACAATCTTTCCTACTACTTCAGATTTTTATTTGATTCTTTTTAAAAGAGCTCTTTTAGACTTAGACAAACCTTTATTATTTATCACTAGTGTGTATATTTTGAAAAGGAATATAAAAGTGAAGTATATTGGCTTAGGCTTTCCAAAACTTTTTCACATTTAGAATCCAACAGCTCTCGTCAGTTGTCAGCTCTGAATCATTCATGTTCATGCTTTCCCACACAATAGTGGCCTGTGTTCCAGGGGCGCATTGATGATGCAGCATTTCTTAAATAATTCACAAAAGAACTACAAGCATCAAAGCCAGGGGTGTGAAGTTCTTAAGTCAGCTTTGCAATTATCTAGAGCCTGCTTACTTCTGACTCACAAGTCAGGAATGCAGCCGAACAAGTCTGACTCACACCTGCCTGAGCCAGTGCAACTAGCTGGATCTGAAAAAGGTTCAAAGAGTGCTTCGTTTTCTGTCTGCAGAGTTTCTTCTAAGCAGCTGGACTCCCATCCTCACAAGTGTGGTGCTGCTTCTTTGATGTCTGCACATGCCCAAGAGATGACATCCATGACACCCACATCATGCCTGCCACCTGGCTGACAGCAATGATCAATTGTAAAATGGCCCAACCTCAGATATATCAGAAAATAAAACAAAGGCATCTTAGCTCTGAGGAAATACTGTAATATTTAGCCCCCACGAACATTGATGTCGCCCAGCCTCTTAGATTTTCCTATTGTTAGAGTTCTTCTTCTTCCTGTCCTGCTAATTGCCACAGCACAGTTCACAGGCTGCATGACACACTTTCTGTTAGTCATGGCCCACCACAGAATATGTGTATTTTTGTGTACCTCTGACATATTGAATAGTTTTACTAGTTGTTAAAATCACCAACCACATCCTAATCACAGCCCTCCTTCTTACGAGCACTTCCATACTCGTGACTGTTGCATTTGTCAGACCTGATGGAGTGACTGGTGTTAAAGGAAAAAAAGAAGAAAAAAAAACCCTCAAGAGCTAAGTAAAAAGGAGAGAAAATAGGTGGTTGATTAATGAAAAATGAGATGAATAATAAAAAATATAATGGGACACAGGTTGGTTTGCAGAGGAAAGCGCACTTCTCATTAGTGTATCCTTTTGGGCGATACTTAAGTAAAGTTTACATATACGGTCTGTCTTCGGCAGCGGGACTGTTTATTTGAAAATAATGAAGGGTTTAAAAAACAGAAATTTATTTCTCACAGTCCTGGAGGCTGAGAAGTCCAAGAGCCAGGTGCCAGCAGGCAGGCTGCCAGTGAAGGCTCTTCCTGGCTTGCACACAGTCAGCCCCTTCCCCACGGACTATCCTCTGTGCTCTCAGGAAGGGAGAAATCCAACTCTGGTGCCTCTCCTGCCCCGGATGCTAATCCCATCAGATCCGGGCCCCATTCCTCTAACCTCAATACTCCTAACAAAGGCCGTTTCTCCACATTCAGCACGGGGGGGGGGGGGGGGGGAATGGCTTCCCCATATGAAGGTTTGATACATGGACCTATACTCAAATGCTTCCAAATATTATAAAATGTTATGACAGTTTTCTTAGCTTACCCCTGGTCATGTATATTTCTACCATTGAACATGAATTCCTTTTGTTTAAAAAAAAAATTATTTTTTGAGAACCCAGTTCTTAACTAGGTTTTAGAAAGCTGTTGAGAGGAGCTTCGTTGTCCCTTCTCATTCCAATCATCAGAAGGAACGCGGGAGATGACGTCAGAGTAATGGCGGGGTAGGAAGCGATACCGATAAATCTCCCCCAAAACTCAACAAGATCTTCAATCAGAAACAGAAAAACCTATCCCTGGAGCCTCCAGATGTTTCGCAATACACCCGAAGGTATGGTCGAGTGAAAAATTGGCTAACTATATAACCAAACCCCGAAGGAAATAGAAAGTAAGAAATGCTCCGCCTTCCTCACTAACCTAAACAGGGCGGCTTTCTTTGGGAACTGTGAATATAGAAACTGAGGCGGGCAAAGGGGGTGAATAGATCCAGGCCGCGGCACAAACGGCCGAACCAGGCTGTGGCACGGAGATCCAAGCCGAGGAAAAACTGTTCCTGTGGCAACCCGGGCAATATAAGCTAACACTCGCGCCAAACCCAGACAAAGAAAGACAAGCGGGGCAGCCTTTTAACCGATCTCCTGGTCGGCGCGCACAGATAGTGAGCGAGAGATTTCTTCCAAAGCCCCGGGAGTGGGTGCCCATGTTACTCCACAGAGAGGCAGAGTCAGAGGCCTTTGTGTGGGCCAAAAGCGGAATCTCTGGGCAGCCCCAGCGCCCTGGGAAAACCGCACACTGGAGGGAGCGAGAACTAATTCCAATGGTGGAACTTTTCCGTACTGGTAGGGGATTCACTCAGAGGGAAACGCGGCCAGCCTGATATCCTGGTCTGCGTGCGCAGATAGCGAGAGATTCCTCCGAGTGCCGCGGCAGTGCGCGCCCGTGTTATCGCACAGAGGGGCAGAGTCAGGGGCCTTTGTGTGGGCAAAAGTGGAATCTCGGGCCGCCCCAGCACCTTGAAAAAGTCGCGCACGGGGACGGAGCGAGAGCCAATTCCAACGCTGCAACTTTTCCATGCGGTTGGGGGTTTCACTCAGAGCGTGAGACTGCTGGCCAGATATCCTGGTCTGCGCATGCAGATAGTGAGCAAGAGCTTCCTCCAAGCGCCCCAGAAGTGGGCGCCTGCCTGTGTTACCGGACAGAGTGGCAGAGCCAGAGGTCTTTGAGTGGGCGGAAACCTCGCCTGATTATGCTAGCAGCTCTGACTGACTGAGCCTTACCCAGAGCCCTGTGCTGAGTGGGAATAGAGTGGGGAGTTGCCAGCTCTTTGAGCCTCTTACTATCCAGGCAGAGGCAGCAGCAACCCCATAGCTGGATTATCAGGCTACTAATTGAGGAAGGAAAGACTAGGAGAAAGGCTCCAGGAACACGGACTCTCTCACTGTCGGAGCCTATAAATGCTAATGAGTCTCAACTGCCAACGAGACTAAAGCACAATACATGACATCGCCATAGAGACTTATCAATTGCAAACCTCTACCTGAGCGTGCCAAAGGGGCAGAACCCGGGGTACAGAGTCACCGACCAGGAAGAAGGAGAGAAAAGAAAAAGCAAGAAGATAACCTCTCAAAATCAAGAATAATCTGCAGACTATATAACCTATCCCATTTTATTATATTTGTTCATTTGTTTCTCTTATTTTCATTCTTGATATTTTTTTTCCTCCTCCAATTTGGCCGATTAACTCTGCCGGTCTTACTCTCTCCTCTCCTTGAACTACACTACCCATAAGTGTTACATCTCCCATTATCTTTTCTTTCCTCTTCCTTTCTCTCTATGAGGGTTGCACTCCAAAACCCTTAACTCTCTCTCTCTCTCTCCTCTTTTTTCTTTTTTTCTTCTTTTAGTGGTTCCCTCTTTTTTTCTCTCTCTTTCTTTTCTCCCTCTATATTAGTTTCTTCCTTTCTCCTTTACATCTCCTCTCATTCAAACCTCAATAACAAACAAATTATCTTATCTGGGACTCAAACTTATGTTTGTGGCATTTTGGGGGGTTTTTACTTCACCTTTTTAACTCACTAGCAGTGCTCTCATCCCTGGCTCTCCATTTTATCTAGTTCTTGTTCCACTAAATACAATAATAATTTTTTAATTTGTCCCCCCATTTTTCTGTTTCCCTCTTATTCTTCTCATCATAACTCTTAGTCAACCAACACCTAAAAGCAAATCATTTTATTCTTAACCCAAATTTTTTCCTTATTTGCTTTTTGTGGGTCCATACCCCGTTCTTTTTTCTTTTTTTTTTCTTTTTTTTGCCCCTTTATTACTTTTCCAAAATTCAGGCCCTCCATTACAGGCATTGTTTGTTATAATTCACAGTTCACCACAAGATTTTCTCAAGAAAGAGGGGAGAGGAGAGGAGAGGAAAAAAGGAGGGGGGGAATAATTTTCTTTTTTTTTTCATTTTAATTTTATTTTATTTTTCTTTATTTCATTATTAATTTTTTTAAAAAAAAACTTTTAGATTTTTTATTTTTTTAACTTTTTATTCTTTATTAAATATCATTAATACTATCAACAAAACCACCCTCAGATGCCATTAAGGAAGAGAAAATCGAATATCATGGATACAAAAGAAAGAGAGGTAACACAGCTAGATGAGGAAAAATCTATGGAGAAAAAATTTATTATATTGGAAACCTTGGAGCTAAATGACAGAGATTTCAAGATAGAAATCCTAAAAATCCTCTGAGACATACAAGAAAACACAGAAAGGCAATTTAGGGAGCTCAGAAAACAATTCAATGAACACAAAGAATATATGTCCAAGGAAATTGAAACTATAAAAACAAATCAAACAGAGATGAAAAACTCAATTCATGAGCTGGAAAACGAAGTAACAAGCTTAGCTAATAGAACAGGTCAGATAGAAGAGAGGATTAGTGAAATAGAAGACAAGCAACCTGAGGCACAACAGAGAGAAGAAGAAAGAGACTCAAAAATTTAAAAAAATGAGATAGCCCTACAAGAATTATCTGACTCCATCAAAAAGAATAACATAAGAATAATAGGTATATCAGAGGGAGAAGAGAGAGAAAATGGAATGGAGAACATACTCAAACAAATAATAGATGAGAACTTCCCAAGCCTGTGGAAAGAACTAAAGTCTCAAATTCTAGAAGCAAACAGAGCTCCGAGTTTTCTTAACCCCAACAAACCTACTCCAAGGCATATCATAATGAAATTGGCACAAACCAACAGCAAAGAAAAAATTCTCAAGGCAGCCAGGGAAAAGAAGAATACAACATATAAAGGAAGGCCCATTAGATTATCATCAGATTTCTCAGCAGAAACTCTACAAGCTAGAAGAGAGTGGACCCCAATATTTAAAGTGCTGAAAAAGAGGAACTTTCAGCCACGAATACTATACCCATCAAAAAGCTATCCTTCAAATATGAAGGAGATAAAAACATTCACAGATACAGAAAAGATGAGGGAATTTATCATCTGAAAACCCCCACTCCAGGAATTACTAAAGGAGGTTCTCCAATCAGATACAAAGAACAAAAAAAAAAAACAGAGCCACAAGTAAAAGCTCCAAGAAGAACACAATAAAACCAAATTTAAACTGTGACAACAACAAAAAGAAAGGGGGGGAGAAGATGGAGATTAACAGTAGCAAAGGACAATGGAGTGCAAAAGTACTCACAAAATAGTTCGCTACAATGAACAGGGTAGGAACCCTTTTCATTACTCAAAGGTAACTACCATTGAAAAAACATAGCAACAGAGGAAAGATGTATGGAATACAACCAAATAAAAACAAAAGATAGAAAAACGAAAGAGAAGGATCAAACAAGACACAAAACTAACAGAAAGCAAGATATAAAATGGTAATAGGGAACTCACAAGTGTCAATAATTACACTAAATGTAAATGGATTAAACTCACCAATAAAAAGGCACAGAGTAGCAGAATGGATTAAAAAAGAAAATCCAACTGTATGCTGCCTACAAGAAACTCATCTAAGTAACAACGATAAAAACAAATCAAAGTGAAAGGCTGGAAAACAATACTCCAAGCAAATAACATCCACAAAAAAGCAGGCGTAGCAATACTCATATATGATAATGCTGACTACAAGACAGCAAAAGTACTCAGAGACAAAAATGGCCATTTCATAATGGCTAAGGGGACACTGAATCAAGAAGACATAACAATTCTTAATATATGTGCACCAAACCAAGGAGCACCAAAATATATAAGACAGCTACTTATTGACCTTAAAACAAAAACTGACAAAAATACAATCATACTTGGAGACCTCAATACACCGCTGACGGCTCTAGATCGGTCATCCAAACAGAGAATCAACAAAGACATAGTGGCCTTAAACAAAACACTAGAGCACCTGGATATGATAGACATCTACAGGACATTTCATTCCAAAGTGACTGAGTATACATTTTTCTCCAGTGTACATGGATCATCCTCAAGAATTGACCATATGTTGGGCCACAAAAACAACATCAGCAAATTCAGAAAAATCGAAGTTGTTCCAAGCATATTTTCTGATCATAAAGCCTTGAAACTAGAATTCAACTGCAAAAAAGAGGAAAAAAATCCCACAAAAATGTGGAAACTAAACAACATACTTTTAAAAAATGAATGGGTCAAAGAAGAAATAAGTGCAGAGATCAAAAGATATATACAGACTAATGAAAATGACAATACGACATATCAGAATCTATGGGATGCAGCAAAAGCAGTGATAAGAGGGAAGTTCATATCACTTCAGGCATATATGAACAAACAAGAGAGAGCCCAAGTGAACCACTTAACTTCACACCTTAAGGAACTAGAAAAAGAAGAACAAAGAAAACCCAAAACCAGCCGAAGAAAGGAGATAATAAAAATCAGAGCAGAAATAAATGAATTAGAGAACAGAAAAACTATAGAAAAAATTAATAGAACAAGGAGCTGGTTCTTTGAAAAGATCAACAAAATTGACAAACCCTTGGCAAGACTTACCAAGGAAAAAAGAAAAAGAACTCATATAAACAAAATCCAAAATGAAAGAGGAGAAATCACCACGGACACCGTAGATATACAAAGAATTATTGTAGAATATTATGAAAAACTTTATGCCACTAAATTCAACAACCTAGAAGAAATGGATAAATTCCTAGAACAATACAACCTTCCTAGACTGAGTCAAGAAGAAGCAGAAAGCCTAAACAGACCTATTAGTAGAGAAAAAAGAGAAAAAACCATTAAAAACCTCCCCCAAAATAAAAGTCCAGGCCCTGACGGCTATACCAGCGAATTTTATCAAACATTCAAAGAAGACTTGGTTCCTATTCTACTCAAAGTCTTCCAAAAAATTGAAGAAGATGCAATACTTCCAAACACATTTTATGAGGCCAACATAACCCTCATACCAAAACCAGGCAAGGATGGCACAAAAAAAGAAAACTACAGACCAATATCTCTAATAAATACAGATGCTAAAATACTAAACAAAATACTAGCAAATCAAATACAACAACATATTAAAAAAATAATACATCATGATCAAGTGGGATTCATCCCAGAATCTCAAGGATGGTTCAACATACGTAAAACGGTTAACGTAATACACCATATCAACAAAACAAAGAACAAAACCACATGATCTTATCAATAGACGCAGAAAAGGCTTTTGATAAAATACAACACAATTTTATGTTTAAGACTCTCAACAAAATGGGTATAGAAGGAAAATATCTCAACATGATAAAGGCCATATATGATAAACCATCAGCTAACATCATATTAAATGGCACTAAACTGAAGGCTTTCCCCCTTAAATCAGGAACAAGACAGGGTTGTCCACTCTCTCCACTCTTATTTAATGTGGTACTAGAGGTTCTAGCCAGAGCAATCAGACAAGACAAAGAAATAAAAGGCATCCATATCGGAAAAGAAGAAGTAAAGGTATCACTTTTTGCAGATGATATGATCCTATACATCGAAAACCCCAAAGAATCCACAAAAAGACTACTAGAAACAATAAGCCAATACAGTAAGGTCACAGGATACAAAATTAACATAGAGAAGTCAATAGCCTTTCTATATGCCAACAATGAAACAACTGAGAACGAGCTCAAAAGAATAATCCCCTTCACGACTTCAATAAAAAAAAATAAAATACTTAGGAATAAACATAACAAAGAATGTAAAGGACTTATATAATGAAAACTATAAACCATTGTTAAGGGAAATCGAAAAAGATATAATGAGATGGAAGAATATACCTTGTTCTTGGCTAGGAAGAATAAATATAATCAAGATGGCTATATTACCCAAAGCAATATACAAATTTAATGCAATTCCCATCAAACTTCCAATGACATTTTTTAAAGAAATAGAGCAAAAAATCATCAGATTTATATGGAACTATTAAAAACCCCGAATAGCCAAAGCAATCCTAAAGAAAAAGAATGAAGCTGGGGGCATTACAATACCTGACTTCAAACTATATTATAGGGCCACGACAATCAAAACAGCATGGTATTGGCAGAAAAATAGACACTCAGACCAATGGAACAGAATAGAAAGTCCAGAAATAAAACCACATATATATATAGTCAAATAATTTTTGATAAAGGGGCCAACAACACACAATGGAGAAAAGAAAGCCTCTTCAATAAATGATGCTGGGAAAACTAGAAAGCCACATGCAAAAGAATGAAACTGGACTACAGTTTGTCCCCCTGTACTAAAATTAACTCAAAATGGATCAAAGATCTAAACATAAGACCTGAAACAATTAAGTACATAGAAGAAGACGTAGGTACTCAACTCATGGACCTCGGTTTTAAAGAGCATTTTATGAATTTGACTCCTCAGGCAAGAGAAGTGAAGACAAAAATTAATGAATGGGACTACATCAGACTAAGAAGTTTTTGCTCAGGAAGAGAAACTGATAACAAAATAAACAGAAAGCCAACTAAATGGGAAATGATATTTCCAAACAACAGCTCAGATAAGGGCCTAATATCCAAAATATACAAAGAACTCATAAAACTCAACAACAAACAAACAAACAATCCAATAAAAAAATGGGAAGAGGATATGAACAGACACTTCTCCCAGGAAGAAATACAAATGGCCAACAGATATATGAAAAGATGCTCATCTTCTTTAGCTATTAGAGAAATGCAAATCAAAACTGCAATGAGATACCACCTCACACCTGTTCGATTAGCTATTATTAGCAAGACAGGTAATAGCAAATGTTGGAGAGGCTGTGGAGAAAAAGGAACCCTCATACACTGTTGGTGGGAATGTAAAGTAGTACAACCATTATGGAAGAAAGTATGGTGGTTCCTCAAAAAACTGAAAATAGAACTACCTTATGACCCAGCAATCCCTCTACTGGGTATATACCCCCAAAACTCAGAAACATTGATACGTAAAGACACATGCAGCCCCATGTTTATTGCAGCATTGTTCACAGTGGCCAGGACATGGAAACAACCAAAAAGCCCATCAATAGATGACTGGATAAAGAAGATGTGGCACATATACACTATGGAATACTACTCAGCCATAAGAAATGATGACATCGGAACATTTACAGCAAAATGGTGGGATCTTGATAATATGATACAAAGCGAAATAAGTAAATCAGAAAAAACCAGGAACTGCATTATTCCATACGTAGGTGGGACATAAAAGTGAAACTAAGAGACATTGATAAGAGTGTGGTGGTTACAGGGGGGGAGGGGGGAAAGGGAGAGGGAAAGGGGGAGGGGGAGGGGCACAAAGAAAACTAGATAGAAGGTGACAGAGGACAATCTGACTTTGGGTGATGGGTATGCAACATAATTGAACGACAAGATAACCTGGACTTGTAATCTTTGAATATATGTATCCTGATTTATTGATGTCACCCCATTAAAAAAATAAAATTATTAAAAAAAAAAAAAAAAAAGAAGGAACGCTAATGGCCCAACCCGGGCTGGGGCAGTGCAGGGCACGCTGCAGCAGCGGCACCCCACGCCAGCGGAGAGGCGTCTGCTCTCAACAACCTGGGAACTCAGAACGGGCTACTGAGGGTCTGCCTGGCATCAGGGGTGCGCCTGGTTAGTGTTAACTCATCAGGGCTACTCCACACCACGGGAAGAACTGCTCAAGTCAGCGTTTTGGAATCTCCCAGGTCGTAAATGATTTTATTTCTAATTCAATGCAAGCAACCTATTCAAAGTTTCAAGTCTGTAAAAGGTGGAAGCAGGAGTTTGTTCAGTTTTTTCAGCCATAAAACCCAGTAATTTCCTAACTGCAAACTTGTAAGATTCATGGACAATCTTGGCATGTTTTACCCCACTGCTCATACCTGGGCAGCTCATAAATATAAACACAGGACGACGGCCCCTTCCCAAAGTACATTTCTTAGGGATGCTGGCTTGCGAAAAATGTGGACTTAACTAGGATGAAAATCTAAGAAAGGAGCAAGAAAAACCTCTGGACACTCTCCTAAAGACTGCTTATTTACCTAACATGCTGGATATATTTTATCTTTTCCTCTTCAATGATGCTATTAGGAGATAAATATGTTATAGACACATCTTCATGGTGATGCAAGTAATATCAGCTATTCTTAAATACGTGTTATTTTTAAAACCTCAGCTACAGCCTGACCAGGCGGTGGCGCAGTGGATAGAGCGTCAGACTGGGATGCAGAGGACCCAGGTTCGAGACCCCGAGGTCACCAGCTTGAGTGCAGGCTCATCTGGTTTGAGCAAAAATTCCACCAGCTTGAGCCCAAGGTCGCTGGCTCCAGCAAGGGGTTACTCTGTCTGCTGAAGGCCTGCGGTCAAGGCACATAAGAGAAAGCAATCAATGAACAACTAAGGTGTTGCAACGAGCAATGAAAAACTAATGATTGATGCTTCTCATCTCTCCGTTCCTGTCTGTCTGTCCCTCTCTCTGACTCACTCTCTGTCTCTGTAAAAAATAAATATAATTAAATTAAAAAAAAAAAAAAACACACCTCAGCTACACCCTAGTGCCTGGCACAGCACCTAACACAGTAAATAAGTATTTGCTGAAACAAATGACCACAGCACACCCTGACAATGGTTTTTGTTGATTATTTAAGCACAATAAAATAATACGATGTAGCTTTCAATCTTTTGAAAAAGTTACAACTAAGGTCCATGGCACACAAAAACAAACGTGCACATAAATGACTATATTTTGGATTTAGCTAACTTTTTATAATTTTAGAGATCCCTTCTTGTAAAACCACATGTGTGTGGTGGAGTGCAGTTACACCATTTAAAATATCATGCCCTGGCCGGTTGGCTCAGCGGTAGAGCGTCGGCCTAGCGTGCGGAGGACCCGGGTTCGATTCCCAGCCAGGGCACACAAGAGAAGCACCCATTTGCTTCTCCACCCCTCTGCCGCGCTTTCCCTCTCTGTCTCTCTCTTCCCCTCCCGCAGCCAAGGCTCCATTGGAGCAAAGATGGCCCGGGCGCTGGGGATGGCTCTGTGGCCTCTGCCCCAGGCGCTAGAGTGGCTCTGGTCGCAACATGGCGACGCCCAGGATGGGCAGAGCATCGCCCCCTGGTGGGCAGAGCATCACCCCTGGTGGGTGTGCCGGGTGGATCCCGGTCAGGCGCATGCGGGAGTCTGTCTGACTGTCTCTCCCTGTTTCCAGCTTCAGAAAAAAGAAAAATAAAAAAAATAAATAAATAAAAAAAAAAAAAATAAAATATCATGACATTTCATGACTCTTAAGACTATCTAAATAGTGCTATTTTTCCTTTCTACTAAGAAGCATGCCAACTATTATAGGAACATAGAAACATATTTTATATTAAAATCTAATTTAAAGTGTGCCGGCATACCCCATATGGGAAAAAAATGTACCACTTTTTGTACCTTCATTTTTGTCCAAAATTTTGAGGCTTTCCTCAAGGATATATAACAGAACGCTGTCGAGGGGCGGGGGTGAGAAGTACACCCGGCATGTAGACCACAAATAACACCTGGGCAAAAAGCTTGGTAGCTGCTGCTCTGGCCAAACCTAAGGTAGGTCACCATAAGTCTCTTAAGGGTTCTGAGAGCAGATGGTTACTAAAAAGAGGCTAGGACATTTCCTTGTCATTTAGTGTCTGGGCAGCTAATGAGAACAGTTTCCAGACATGATTACATCTACCAGTAACAAGAAGGGACATCTCTCCAGAAAGGATACTGGAGGACACTGCTATACTGAGCAGTGGCTGGACACCAGGGAGGGGGTGGTTGGACTGCATGTCTTCTTCTGACCACTGTTCTCTCTCATCCTGGGCAGAACCAGCCTCAAGGGACCAGCCTCACGGGAAGGGGAGAGAGGTGAACTCCTCACTGTGAATCAACATCCCACTCCAATAAGGGTCTCTGGGTTGCGGAGGGTCTGAAGCATGAGAGGAGGGGAACGAGCTGGGAGAAGAGACGCCTTTTGGAACCCTCTAGGAAGCAGAGTGGGTGAGAAGCCTTAAGTCAGGTGTGTTCCACTGCAGAGCACACAGACCTCAGCCCCACCCTCCTGGGACAGGGAAGAGCTCTGAGCAGTTGGCAAGGCAGAGAGAAAAGGGGAGTGGA
This sequence comes from Saccopteryx leptura, assembly GCF_036850995.1. Lineage (NCBI taxonomy): Eukaryota > Metazoa > Chordata > Mammalia > Chiroptera > Emballonuridae > Saccopteryx > Saccopteryx leptura. The sequence goes on along the minus strand of NC_089504.1, from coordinate 172,204,151 downwards.
AGCAGGACCCCGGGCGCCAGCAGGGACATGTATGTCAAGGTTATGGGAGGTGACTGAACACAGGGCTTCCTATGAACATGGGGAAGATGAGTCTGGAGCCTATTCAAAATTACGTGCTGGGGTATATAAAATGCTTCCTCCTTCTAATACATTTTGTTTTCTGCTGCCTTTGTTGCCAGCTTGCCAGTGAGTGGGTTCAGCCAATGAGGAGGCTGTCCCAGGTTTTGGGGTATCTAGCCAAAGGACTTTGTGCAGCTAACACAGGAGCTCCTGCAGGGTGTGGCAGGTGCTGGGGCTCTGAATTCAGACTAAAAGGAAGAGGCCCCTCTGGTCTGAGCTCACACAGCAATGGGGGAGAGAAAGGAAGGCTCACAGCAGCAGAAGCAAGGAAGCAGGAAGTGGCAGGTGTGTGGAGGAGTCCCGGCAGCTGCTCTGTGGAGGAGACAGTGTGGGGCGGAGTGGCGCAGGGGTGTGGCTTCCCAAAGAACCTGTCCTGCCACGTCACCTTAGGCTCTTGCAAGGAACCGAGGAGGGCCCTTTCTGCAAAGGGTAATATACTGCTAAAGAAAGTGAAAGCACACTTTATTAAAACTTTTCAATGAAAAAAAAAATATATATATATATACACAGTAAAGTACTTGTATCATATGTGTATAGGGTGATAATTTTCACAAATTGAACATACCCATGCAACTGGCATCAGACTGAGAGACAGACCATTACCAGCACCCTGGGGTCAGGATCCTGTCCAACCACTGCTGCTCCTCAAAGGGAAGCACTACCCTAACTTCCAGATTGGTTCTGCCCACCTCTCCATTTCCTAGGGAGTCCTATAGGCAGCCACCTTTGCTGGATATGAAGCCTGTGTGTAGTTACAACTCATTCATTCCTGGTGCTGCACAACATCCCATCCTGTGACACTGCAGTTCTTATGTACCCACCCTGCTCTCCACGGGCAGTTAGACAGTGTCTAGTTTGGGCTGTTACAGACAGTGCTGCTGTAAACATTCTAGTCTCTCGGTGAACATCTGCACACACTATGGTTAAGTACGTACCTAGGAGTGGGACTGCTCAGCTTTTGGACTGACTGCCAAACCCTTTGCCAAAGCAGTTGTTTCAGTTTCCATTCCCATCTGCAGAATATGGAAAGTAAAAACACTCATGTGTTCAATGAGAGGGCAGAATCTGTTACAGGAGACATTTTATAAAGTCCTCTAACTAGAAAACTTTTATCTGCATTCATTTTCATATGTTCAGACCTCTCAATATTTGTAAGGAAGTTATTGGAATGAGGGTTTTCAGTGTTTAACATAAATCTTTTTTTAAATTGAGTAATTTATCCTTTTTCTTGCTCTTAAGGAAGGAAAAAAAACAACCCTCGTCAGATTATACAAGAGAAGTACTGGAAGCCTTCCACTTCAAGATGATTTATCGTGACAGAAAGTCTAAGGTCACAAATGAAATGAAATTAATAATGTCAGCCAAACCACTGTTAATCACTAATGGTCAAATGAGACGGCTCTCCAGAGCCAAGGTTGCCTGCCTGATTTACAGGCAGAAATAGAATATTTTGGTTTGGGTGAAGAAGGGGAGGAGGGGGAGGAGGAGTGAGAGAAGGAGGAGGAGGGAGAGAAGAAGGAGGAGGGAGAGAAGGAGGAGGAGGGAGAGGAAGAGGAGGAGTAGGAGAAGGAGGAAGAGGAAAAAGAGGAGGGGGAGGAAGAGGAGGAGGAGGAAGAGGAGGAGGAAGAGGAAGAGGAGGAAGAGGAAGGGGAGGAAGAGGAAGAGGAGGAGGAAGAACAGGAGAAGAGGAAGAAAAAAAGGAAGAAGGAAAAATGTGATATGGCTGAGATCTAAATACACATGGGTTAGAGTCTTTCATAAAGAATTTTCTCAGTCTTAATTTGTTATTAAAATTCTCAAAATAATAAGAACCAACATTGTATATATAAGCTACTACAGAATTGAATACTGATGAAATTGTCTGGTTTATGAGGATGTCAAGAAAGGTTCACGTTTACATTTTACATTGGACTACACTGATTAACCAGAGAGAAGTAGTGCGCCTCTAAAATAACTTTAAAACTATAAAATTTATGTCTTATGATAAAGAGGCTGCATGGAAACTGGTATGCAAATGAATATATTAAACAAAATTGCCTAGTTTTGTCAACTCTACAACAGTTTAGTGTATAGAATAAGGGCTAAAAACTATTCATTTATATAAAATATATAAGGTTTCCATATTCATTTGCCTAATGTTTTTTATCCTAAGTAAAAATCTGAGGAAAGGCATTCATTTGAAGAGGGAACAACTCATGTCAGCAAAATAGGGCGTGCCTGTGTATCTCCAACCTCTGCTTGTACATGCAAATGGAAATTAGAAATTTTATAAAAGGCCACAGAAGCACAGAAGTAGTCCCGAAGGCAGGATGGCTATTAAAAAGTTCTTCCTATGAAGTTAGATTTGTAAACTAAGAGATTTTATTTTGTCTCTGATCTAGGCACTGTTGTATGTACATTATAATTGTTAATTCATTAATCCTCCTACCAATCCTGTGAAGGGCCTGTAATTTACCCTATTTCACAGATGAAGGAACTGAAGAACAAAAATATTTCATAGAGTTAAGTGTTTGTCCTAATAAGCCTCGGTGACTCTGATGTACCTCTCTCAAAGCATATTTAACTTTCATATGAAGGATGCATGATACTACCTTGCTTTGTACCAAAATCAATACCCTATGGACAGACGGCTCTGGCTTTACATGCATAACTTTAATTCAAAATGTTGGTTTGGGGAATTGTGGGCTTTAGAGAGTCTACACTTTAAATATGTGTAGCAACTGTGTAGAAAGACAATTTATTCAAAGAAGAAAATTTCTGGACACATTTTTGTAATTATTTCATTCAGCTGCATGGAATCCATTTTCTTAGATCTGCATAGTAGGTTTATAATGCCTCAATATCAAGCCTTTGACTCCACCAAACCTTGGCATAAACAAAACATCCATTTATATTCGTTTTAAAAATCAAGGCTCTGGAAGGGGTGAGGTTCAGTTATAGGGGCTAATGTCTTCAGAGTCTGCCCTGAGCAGGCAGTGCTCCCAGGCTAGCCAAACAGAAGCTCTGCCTCTCCCTCCCTGGGCCATGCCAGGCCAGCACTCCACAAACTTCCTGGCTTTTCTGTGACACCTGTGTCATCAATGGACTCTACAGTAAAAAGGAAAAATGTCAACCACTTCAGCCTGCCATTTTTAAAAAATATTATTATCTTTATTTATTTTTTATTCATTTTTTAGAGAGGAGAGTTGTAAGGTTGGTGGATAATAAGGGGTGGTCACGTGGGGAAGCTAGGCCCTTGAACTTTGGCTAGGACCGCCCACAGCTAAGCACGCCAAAAGAAACTTCCTAGCAGTCCTTGGAAAAAAAGCGACTGACTGTCAGCCAGTGAGATTTCTCTACGTCATATTAGCCCGACTTCCCTAGAGGAACCCCTTTTTAAATTTACCCACGCAGTCTCTCAGTATGCGATTTTCCTGACCTCCATCTTCCAGGCCAGTGAGTCTCGTCCGAGGAACTCTGTGTACTGAATAAAGCCTTTTGAACTTACCACACTTGGTGGCTCCGAGCCCTGTTCCTTCCTTCTCAGCGGGGAAAAATACCTTACATTTTGGTGCCGAAACCTGGGAGGAATCAGAAGTCTGCAAGGACCGCTCTTCTCTCCCTTCCCTCCGAGAAAGAACCAGGACCTCAGCGCACGGTGTGGTAAGTTCCCCACCTCCAGCCTCCCCCCCGCCTCAGTTCTTTCCTCCGAGAATCCCTGTCCAAAACCGCAGCTGCGTCAGGGACTTCTCTTCCGACCTAGTGCATTTGCTTTGGAGACGTCCGGAGCATTTCTACTTTACCTTTTCCATCGTGGCCAGACCTTGAGTTTTTAGGACGCTAATACTCAAGTCAGACCACTCCGAGAACTGAGGGTGACCATGGGGGCAAAGGGATCCAAACCTAACTCTAAAACACCCCTGGGGTGCCTAATCCGGAATCTCTCAAACATTGATCGTTCCCTGAAAAAGAAGAAACTAATCTTCTTCTGTAGCATAGCCTGGCCACAATACCCGCTGGATAACCAGACCAGGTGGCCTCAGGAAGGGACTTTGGATTTTAACATCCTTACTGATTTATGGAATTATTGCCAGGAGGCTGGAAAGTGGTCAGAAATCCCTTATATTCAGGGGTTTGGGCATCTGCATTCTCATCCTAAACTCTGTGTCGGTTGCTCTACAACGCATGTCCTCTTGGCCAGAGAAACCTCAGCTAAACCCTCCGCTCCAGATTCCTCCTCCTTTTCCGACTCCCCTGAGGAACTCTCTTCCCCTCCTGCAAGACTCCCTCGGCTCCCTCGGCCCCATCGGACTCCTTCCCCCTCTTCGCTAGATCCTGCTTCCCCACCTGCAAATGATGCTCTCTCTCTCTCTCTTCTCCAGTCAGTGCTCACACCCGATCTCACTCCAGGCTACAAGAGGAAGCCAGCCTCCTGTGCCCTCTCCGCGAGGTGGCTGGAGCAGAAGGAGTTGTTTGGGTTCATGTGCCTTTCTCCCTCTCTGATCTGTCTGCAATTGAAAAGCGTTTGGGCTCTTATTCTTCTAATCCTACCAACTATACCAAGGAATTCCAATACCTCACTCAGGCATATGACCTCACTTGGCATGATCTCTATGTTATTATGTCTTCTACCCTTACCCCCGATGAATGGGACCGAATCCGGACAGTGGCGCGAGCTCATGCAGATAAGGTCCACGCCTCAAACCCTCAAATGCTGGTGGGCCCAGAGGCGGTCCCTGACACGGACCCCAACTGGAATTACCAGACAGAACAAACAGGTAGGAGACGACGAGACCAAATGATTGAATGTCTTGTAACTGGCATGCAGGATGCAGTACAAAAGGTAGTTAACTATGACAAATTAAGGGAAATTACTCAAGGACTTGAGGAAAATCCGGCTCTCTTCTTAAATCGCCTCACTGACGCTATGGTCCTCCACACTCGTTTAGACCCTACCTCCAATGCCGGGGCCACTGTATTATCCAATCACTTTATTTCCCAATCGGCCCCAGACATTCGGAGGAAACTTAAAAAGGCAGAAGAGGGTCCCCAGACTCCTATCCGAGACCTGATGAACATGGCATTTAAGGTTTTTAACAGTCGAGAGGAACAGGCTGAGGCAGAACGCCGGGCCTGCATGCAGCAGAAGGTATCACTCCAAACCCAGGCTCTTGTGGCAGCTCTAAGGCCGACAGAGCAACAAGGGCAAGGCACAGAGGGTGCTCGACCTAGGTCCGGGCCGCCAAGAGGATCCTCACCAGGAGTTTGCTTTAAGTGGAGCAAGGAGGGTCACTGGTCCCGGCAGTGCCCCTGCCCGAGGCTGCCCATTAAGCCCTGCCCTAAGTGCAAGCAGCCTGGTCACTGGCGGAGCGATTGTCCCCTTTTGGCAGCAGGCTCATCCTTGATGTCTCTACATGGAGGACAGGCTGCTTAGATGGGAGGTCAAGCCAGCCAGGCGGGGCCATCATTTGAATTCCTAGGCCTCGCAGACGACTCATGCGGCCTGGACTCGGAGACCCTCATTACTCTCTCTGAGCCACGGGTGATGCTACAGGTAGCGGGTAAGTCCATATCATTTCTTGTGGACACGGAGGCTACCTTCTCTGTTTTGCCTTCATACTCTGGACTTCTAGTTCCCTCACAGGTCTCGGTTATGGGAGTGGGTGGGACCCTTTCTTCTCCTCTTCGCACACTAACTCTGACATGCAGTTTGGACGGAATCCCCTTTTCACACTTGTTCTTAGTCATGCCATCGTGCCCTGTACCCCTTCTGGGTCGGGACATTCTACAGTCTAGGGGCCACTATGCAGCTGACAGCATCTTCCCACTTACTCCTACCACTCCTGACTAGAGACTCTCCCACTACCACAGATCACCCTAACCCGGTCACACCTCCTATTCCACCAGATGTTGTCAACCCTCAGGTCTGGGACACTTCTACCCCTGTGGTAGCAACCCACCACCCACCTGTACACATCTGCTTAAAGAATCCCTCCCAATTTCCATCTAGGCCCCAATTCCCTATTTCAGCAAGTCATCACCAAGGCCTTAAACCCATAATTACCTGCCTCTTAAACCAAGGATTACTCATCCCCACAGACTCTCCCTGCAATACCCCCATCCTTCCTGTTCGAAAACCTTCAGGAGCTTATCACCTCGTCCAAGACTTACACCTAATCAACGAGGCAGTAGTTCCCCTCCATCCAGTAGTCCCTAATCCCTACACATTACTGTCTACATTCCATCAAACACCACTCACTTCACGGTCCTAGACCTCAAGGATGCCTTCTTTACCATTCCTCTACACCCTGACTCTTACTTTCTGTTTGCCTTTACTTGGACTGATCCGGACACTAATGCAGCCCAGCAGCTTACGTGGACCGTCCTGCCCCAGGGGTTCAGAGACAGCCCACACCTGTTTGGACAGGCGCTGGCTCGGGATTTAGCTGCATGTGATCTCGAGACTAGTACTCTCTTACAATATGTAGATGACCTACTTCTCTGCAGTCCCTCCCTGTCTGCCTCAAGAAGACACACAGCTACCCTTCTTAACTTTCTTGCCATGAAGGGATATCGTGTCTCCCCTACTAAGGTTCAACTTCACTCTCAGTCTGTAGTCTATCTGGGCATCGCCTTGACTCCCACCACCCGAGGTCTCACCCTAGATCGAATTCAGACCATCTGCAGTCTCCAACCACCTACCACCACTGATCAGATTCTTTCTTTCCTTGGTCTAATAGGTTTTTTTAGACACTGGATTCTCAATTTTGCTCTCTTAGCCAAACCTCTCTACAAGGCTGCAAAAGAGACTCCTACGGGATCTCTCACATCCCCCAACACCGTCAAAAGGGCTTTCTGTACCCTTCGAGATGCCCTCATCTCCTCTCCCCCTCTCCCTTTACCCGAATCCAGATGCCCCTTCCATCTTTTCACTGATGAAAAGCACGGTAATGCTGTTGGCATGTTAACTCAACCTGTGGGGCCTACATACCGCCCCATGGCGTATCTCTCTAAACAATTGGACACCACCATCAAAGGCTGGCAGCCCTGCCTCCGGGCACTGAACGCAGCAGATGAACTCACCAAGGAGGCTACTAAGCTCACCCTTTCCCCACCCATCACTGTATTCTCCTCCCACAGGCTCACTGACCTCCTTTCACACAAATTTCTTTCTTTGTTAAGTCCTTCCCGCCTATAAGAATTTCACCTCCTGTTCATCGAAAACCCTTCAGTCACTCTTTTACCCTCTCCCCGACTCAACCCAGCCACTCTACTGCCAGCTCCAGCGACACTTCCGGAACCCACCCACTCCTGTACGGAACTAATAGATTTCCTCAACAGACCTCGAGATGGATTATCAGATTCTCCTTTAAAAGATCCAGATCTAATACTCTTTGTAGATGGGAGTTCTGTACAGGGACCCAACGGACGATGACGGGCAGACTACGTGGTGGTCACCACCTCCTCCACCCTAGAAGCTCAACAGCTGCCAGAGGGCACCACCTCCCAGAAAGCAGAGCTGATTGCCCTCATGCGGGCACTCCCTCTGGCCCAGGGAAAATGCATAACTATATATACTGACTCTAAATATGCTTTTCTTATCCCCCACAGCCACTCTGCCCTCTGGAAGGAAAGGGGCTTCCTCACTACCAGGGGCTCCCCCATAATCAATGCTACTCTCATTTCTAAGCTTTTGCAGGCATTACAGCTTCCCGCTGAGGTGTCTGTGGTACATTGTAGGGGCCATCAAACCTCTCAGGACCTGGTGGCCTTGGGAAATGCTCGGGCCGACGCGACAGCTCGAAACCTCACCCTGGGAGCCTCCCGCTCTCCTCTCATGTTTCTCTCCACCTCCTTTGAAACCTTCCTACACTTCTGAGGAAGAACAGACCCTCCTCAGAAAGGGTGGGGACGTGTGCAACCAGGGATGGATATTTCTTGGATATAGAATTGCCTTACCAAAAGAACGGGCTGAAACTCTCTTTTCTGATATCTACTGTTCATTACACATAGGGCCAAAAGCTCTCTATCGGTTCTTACAACCACTCTTTTTCTTCCCAGGCCTCCAGCAGACTATCGAAAAGGTACACGCAGCATGCACTATCTGTTCCAAAACCTCTACACAAGGGGGACTCCGCGCTCGCTTCCCTACTCATCAGCTGAGGGGGCATGTGCCAGGCCAGGATTGGCAGACTGACTTCACTCATATGTTCCCTCACAAAAAACTCTGTTATCTCTTAACTTTTGTTGACAACTTTTCAGGATGGATAGAAGCCTTTCCAACTTCTCGAGAGACAGCAGACACTGTTGCCTCCATTCTCGTTGAAAACATCATCCCACGGTTTGGACTGCCGACTACCATCCAGTCAGACAATGGCCCGGCCTTCACTGCCCAAATAATCCAGCAGGTTGCCACCTCTCTCAACATCACCTGGAAACTCCACATACCCTATCACTCTCAATCATCAGGTAAGGTGGAAAGGGCCCATGGCATCCTGAAGGGTCAGCTAACTAAACTTTCCATTGAGACCAGACTCTCCTGGCCAAACCTCCTCCCCCTGGCACTCACCAGAATCAGGGCAACCCCGCGAAACCCCACTGGACTCAGCCCCTTTGAGCTGGTTTATGGTAGACCATTCCTAATCAATCACAGCTTACCTGTCAACCCCCCTCCTCTTGCCACGTACCTCTCCTTTCTGTCTTTACTTCGCCATCTTCTCAGGGAACACGCGGACTGGACCCTTCCTCCCATAGGGGGGCCAGATGAAACACAGCCAGCGGTCCCCCTCCAGCCAGGAGACAGGGTTCTTCTAAGGGAGCTCCAGCCCAGCTCCCTACACCCAGATAGACGGGACCCCATACGGTAATAATGACTACTCCTACTGCAGCTAAGCTCCTAGGGCAAACACCTTGGTATCATGTCTCTCGCCTCAAACTTGCTCCCATACAGGATTACTGGGAGTCAGAACCACTGGGCCTTACTCGTCTGCAGCTCACAAAAAAATTGGGCCATGCAGACCCTCGTGTTGTTCCTGTCCCTCCCACTGGGAACCTGCCACCAGAGTGAGCTGAAGCAGGGAGCAATGCTGTTCAGTAAGACTGGCCTGATAAAAGAGGCTTCAATCTGAACTGTATGCAAGAAAAATTAAGCAAAAATCTCTCCTCTTACAACCTGCTTAACTCCTAATAGCAGCCACCTATTCTTACCTGGGCTGCTCCTATCCTACCTAAATCTTCTAATTATCAACGTATAACTCATATTTGCCTCTCTTTTTTAAAAATTTTTTACAGAACCGCACCAGCGAAGCTTCTCAACTCATGGCCAAACGGATGTTCCTCCTGACACCCCTCAAAACTACCACCTTCCGATCTCCCCCTCCCCACGACGCCCCTATTCAGCAGGAAGTAGCCAGACGAATAAGCGGTGCCCCTTATTAACACAAAAAGATCGGAATGTAAGGTCGATGGATAGAGGGGTGGTCACGTGGGGAACCCAGGCCCGCGAACTTTGGCTAGGACCATCCACAGCCAAGCAAGCAAAAAGAAACTTCCCAGGAGCCCCTTGGAAAAAAGCGACTGACTGTCAGCCAGTGAGATTTCTCTACGTCATATTAGCCCAACTTCCCTAGAGGAACCCCTTTTTAAATTTACCCACACGGTCTCTCCGTGCGCGATTTTCCTGACCTCCATCTTGCACGCCAGTGAGTCTCGTCCGGGGAATGCTTTGTACTGAATAAAGCCTTTTGAACTTACCACACTTGGTGGCTCCGAGCCCTGTTCCTTCCTTCTCAGCGGGGAAAAATACCTTACAAGAGTGAGAAAGAGAACGAGAGAGAGAGAGAAAGAGAGAGAAAGGGGGGAGGAGCAGGAAGCATTAACTCCCATATGTGCCTTGACCAGACAAGTGCAGGGTTTTGAACCGGTGACCTCAGTGTTCCAGGTCAACGCTTTATCCACTCCGCCACCATAAGTCAGGCCAGCCTGCTATTTTTTAATTAGACATTTTAAAACTCATATGCAGTTTTGCAAAAGGGGGTTAAGTGAGTATTGGAGTGAATTTTCCCCCAGGTCAGTCATCAAGCAAGGTGGAGTGGCAGTGAGGCTGCTCCCCTGTGACTAAAGCCAGACTCCCAAACTGAACAACCTGTCCTCAAGGTTAAGTGAGATGTAGAGATGGTGGGTTGGTTACTTTTAGTCTTGACCACACCTCACCCTCCCGAACACAGCCTCCTGTCTTAAAAGCGAGTTCAGGCTTACAGAATACACTTTCTTGATGATAACTCTTGAACGCTTTCTGAGCCCAGCACCAGGGAAACAGTGGGCAAACAGAACCAGACACAGTGTAGGAGGCAGGGGGCACTCCCAAGGGCACTGCAAGAGATCATCTCAGATCATGTTGCACTTGTGTGTATCAAATGTGTATTTGAAACCCACTTCTATTTCTTCTGTCTACTGCCTTTGATGAAAAACAGCTGCAGAGTTGGATTATCTACAAGGACAGCAGTACATTATTTGAAGGTCTGATGATACCAGCACATCTTAATGTAATCAAATCAGAGTTTAAAATATGTCTAGCCGAATGGAAGGGAAGCCATCACTCTCACACCTACAGGCTACAGAGGTGCCCTGGGAGAGCCGTGCCGGGCTGTCACCTGAATCAAGCAAAGGTGGGGTGATTTCCTGGCACCCACAGCATCAGAGCAGTCAACTCTGCTGAGAAATGTCCACAGATCAGACCGCTTCCCTCCGATCTGGGCCTTGACTCCGTTAAAACATTCTGTCTAGCTAGGTGGACGCCCTTAAATGTTTTATTTTAATCACCCTGATAACATTTTAAAAAAATAAAAAGCCTCGCAACAGAAGAGCAAGGCTTATTCATGACTACAGGATCATCAGCTCGTCCTAGCTGCTGGGGCGAAGTCACGGCCCCTGACCCCTTCCTCACACACCTGCCACATTCTGTGTGAACAAGCGAAACCCACAAGCCTGCTTGATTAATCACACCTTGCCCAAGAATCTACGGAACAAAGTTCACATTAACCTGAGAGCTGCAGGAAGGGCCATTTGAGGTCAGGATGCAAGACCAGACAGAATTCACTAGCCTGCACATCCATCATCTTGTAGTCTGCTTCCAGGTCTCTACTCCCCCACAATCCAGACTGCATACAAGAACATTCCTCTCCACACAGATCTAAATGGTTCGTGTAAAAAGGGCTCTCAACCCTCCCTACCTCCAAAAAAAACATTAGCCATTCCTATAAGTTAAACAGCACTGAGACTGCAGACAGCTGCTCACATCAAGTCTTTAAGGACCTAGAAGTTTCAACCATTCTATCATAAATATTTCTTCACACATCATAAAAATAAAATTTAATTTGATCTAGGAATAAAGAATATGTTAACTTCCTAGCTACGTACTAACTTGTTTAAATCATGTAAAGGAAACAACTATCACCACACTAAACTGTTTCACAATTCACTCAAGAAAACTGTTTCAAAAAACTGAACTGGCAAAATTAGATGCATTCAAACTCATAAGATATACTACATTTTATATTACCATGGGATCACTTCTCATTGCAATTTCAGAACACATAACGAGTATCTCAAGGAAAGTGTTCTGATGCCTTTCACTCAGGAGAAAATGAGATTCAGAGATACCACGTGAGGGACTTGAGGTCACACAGCCCAGGCCACAGTTGGACTGAGAGAAGTGCACAATACACCTCTGTTTTCTCTTATTGATATCACTTTCAAGATTTTACCCTAAAAACATCCTAACTGTCTCAATACCTTACCATAAAGATTTCACTACAAAGGTTATTTTCTGTTATACATCCCCTAATTCAAATACTGCTTCACAGAGATTCACATGATCAATCATGTGAATATTATCCTTGGATTTGTGCATTTCCAAGAAGGCATTCTTAAAACTCCTAGCAGAATAGGCAGTTGGACAACCAGGACAGTTTATGTTCTGTTCACTTACACTCGTGTTGTCTGGGAAAACAGTTTTCATTCTAGAGAAACCCATGTGATATAGGAGTAAGGATTAAAAAGAATGGAGACAATGTTCTTAACTTTTAGAAATCCAGACATTAGGCTCAGTGCTGTGGACTAACAGGGTCCACAATGAGTGTTCAAGAGTGACATCAAAATACACACTAATCTTGAGAGCATTATGAGTGATTAAGTAAAAACAAGGAAAAATATTATTGTGGTTTGTGGGTCAGCAGGATTTGAAGTTGCAAGAATTCGACTTGTCCAACAACCACCAGATGAGTACTAGGTGCCACAATAGACATCTGCATATGTCATTTCATGTAATCCTTCCATCTGCATTCAGAGGTTTTCAGTACCCACTGGGGTCGGTGAAGCTGGGATCAATAAAGGGCTTTGGTGAAACCGCAGACACAGTTACGTGACAAAGCTGCAGTCTGAAGCCACACACATCTTATTCTGACCATCCCAAAATAGACAACTGATAGTTAGGAATCTGAAAAATGTCAGCATACCCATCCCTCCTCAAAGGTCATTGTTTTAAACTTTCTGTACCATTCTTGTAACACGAAAATGTGAAATTATTTCATAACAAAAAGTTAGGCCCTGGCTGGGGGCTCAGTGGATAGAGCGTCAGCCTAGCATATGGACATCCCAGGTTCGATTCCTGATCAAGGCAGACAGTAGAAGCAACCATCTGCTTCTCCCCCTTCTTCTCTCCCTTCTTCTTCTCTTCCCCTCCCACAGCCAGAGGCTTGATTGGTTTGATCGTGGCCCCAGGCAATGAGAATAGCCCTGTTGGAGCGCATCAACCTCAGGCACTAAAAATAGCTTGGTACTCGAGCATCAGTCACAGATAGGGTTGCCAGGTGGACCCTGTTTGGGGCGCATGTGTGAGTCTGCTCCACTATCTCCCCTCCTCTCACCAAAAACAAACATACAAACAAACAAAAACAAAAAAGTTAACCTGTTATTACCCATTGCCTCTAGCAAGAAAGCAGGAACTAGTTTCCACTAAGGGGCAAGGAGGTGATGCAGGCATGTGCCTGGTGCCCACTGTGACAGGTTTTAGGGGATGGAGGAGGGGAGAGGACTGTGTAGTAATGACCCAGACATCAGTATGAATATTGGTTCTTTCAGCCAGTCAACAGAACCTGCTTCAGAACACCCTCTGAACTAAGTACTGGCAATATGAGGTGACTAAGTATGGGGCCTGCCTCTAGGACTCAGTCTGTAAGGGCAGGCAGACATTGAAATAAGCAATACAATACTATACACTGAAGGCCTCTACACAGTGCCCTGTGACCATTGAAGACTGACCCTCTGGGAGGGTAAGGAGATACTTCCTGGAAGAAGTGACATTTGCTTTGGGGTCTCAAAGAATGAGGAGTTTTCCTGGCAGAGAGGAGGAGAAGGTTCATTCAGGCAGAGCCTATTTCCAAAGTCATGAAGGCTGGAGAGAGAGATCATGGCGTGTACTGTCAATGGGAGACAGCTGACTCTGACGACTGCCCAGGATGCACAGTGGCACTGGTGAGGGCAGCATGAGAGGATGTAGGAGAGGTGGGTGGGACCATGGTTCTGGGTCTGCCAAGTGGGGCCTACACTCTGTGCACTGTGGGAAAAGATTTTTCGGCAGAAGACCGAGAAGGACTGTGATTAGATCACTGGTGTGGTTCTGTGGAAGATGGATTGGAGAAAACCAGACAGGTGGCCAGAAGGCCAGCTGTTCTGAACTCTACTTGGAAGATAACCTGGCAGCTCGAAGGTCCTCAATGACTCTCCAATCTATCCCATATTTCCTCATATATAAGACGTTTCCATGTATAAGACACACCTTAATTTTGGGGCATGAAATTTGAAAAAAAAAAACCTGTATTATATAAATTTATTGAACTCAAGTTTTATTCATCATAAAATTCATACAACTCCTCATCACTGTCAAAACTCCCATCCATTAGCTTGTCCTCATCTGTGTCTGATGATGAATCACTGTCTTCATATATTGCCTCATCCTCAGTTCCATCTATGGCATTTGAAATGCCACAATCACTGTGTAAAACGCATCCAGTTTTTAGATCCCAAATTTTTCAGAAAAGGGTGCGTCTTACACATCTGTAAATATGGTAGTTTTCCATTTTCTATGTGACAAACCGAGGTCGGAAAATGTTAAGAGACTTGCACAAAGCTACCAAACTGACAAGTCACAGAGCTGGGCCAGAACAAAGACCTTCCACGGGTGCCAGGTGCCGCAAGGTCCCTTCCATCCGCTCAGACTGCCTAAGAGAATGAGAGCTCATAAGTCTGGGCTCCTAGAAGCGGCCTCCAGTGTGTCTGCTTGAAAACAACAGCAGGAATGTTAGGAAACAAAAGGTGGTAGAAAAGCCTGACCAGGCGGTGGCGCAGTGGATAGAATGTCGGACTGGGAAGCAAACAACCCGAGTTCGAAACCACGAGGTTGCCAGCTTGAGGGCGGGCTCATCTGGTTTGAGCAAGGAGCCACTCTGTCTGCTGTAGCCCCCCCCCCCCCGGGTCAAGGCACATACGAGAAAGCAATCAATGAACAACTAAGGTGCCACAATGAAGAACTGATGCTTCTCATCTCCCTTCCTGTCTGTCTGAAGGTGAAGAAATGTTTTCACGTTGGTTCTGGGTTCCTGCTATTTTATGTGCCAGATAACCACCAAAAGCAACACAGCTTAATTATTGAGTAAAACAAACAAAAAGATGAGAAAACAGGGCAAGTACAGCTACTGTCTAAATCAGTGGTTTTCAACTGCCAGTCCATGAAAGAGTTAACCACCCTAATGTTGTATGAAGATTATCGACCCAATGATTATAGTCTCTATAATTTTAATATCAGGGTGGTTAACTCTTTCACAGACCAGCACTGAAATTCTGGCAGACTGGAAGTTAAAAACCACTGGTGTAAACTGACCAAAATAATCAAACCCTGGCCGTTCATACATGTTGAAATTCAGAAAGAGGAACAAAGTCCTTTTTGTGGAGCCTGGATCAGTTCTTCCCTAAGAGCAGAGGGTCACAGCTTAGCTGTGTTGTCTATAAAGCCAGCAGCCAAGACGATGTTTCATCCACAAAACTATTCACATGGTTAGTCCCCAAAGATGCCTCACAGAATGTAATCTATATAGGATGATGACCAAAGTGTGTAAACTGAGACTCGAAGCCTGATGCTCTACCCCTGTAATTGGAGGGCAGGGAAGTAAGTCTGTTTTGTTTTCTAGAAAACACAAATCTTCAAGTGAAGCAAAAATTCTCAAGATCTGAACAAGCGAACAGCATCCTAGAGCCTGCTCATAATTTTACCCCAAAGAGAGTGATCTACATGGAGAGTTCATTTTCAGGGTAGAAACAGATTTTCTGACACCTGCATCTCTCCTGAATGGCCCTAGAAACTTCCTATCTGAGCATGAAGTAAGTCGAGTGTCAGCAAGATCTCAGGACTGCCTTCCTTCTCACAATGTGGTTTAGACCGAGCCCCTCTGTTTCAATTAAAGTGAGTACCAGGCCAATGAAGAAGGTAACTGTGTTCTTCAATACATTTCATATTGTACATACCAAACAATTAAAAGAAACAGAGCATGCCATGGCTTCGATCAGTCACAGATGGGAGAAAATCAGCCACAATAATAATTCACGGAGGTGGGGTGTGTCGTCACACATGGAGCCAGGATGTGTGATCCAGACGGTGTGGGTGGGGAGTTCAGACCATATGTCCTCTGACTGGTGCGGGCCTGCTCCCATGTCAGGAGCAACACGTTCCTCCACAACAGCCCCAACACCGGCCCTGATGCCAGGGCGCTCTGCCAAACCTACATGCCCCTTACCAGGTACTGAAGTCGCTGGCGCTCCGTCTCTGGGGTGAATTCCGCAGACATAGGGATGATTTCTCCATTTCTGATTATTATAGCCCTGGAATGGTGAAAACGCATTGTCAGTAGCTAATCTCACAGGTGCCCCAGTTCTGTGTTAACTCCACAGCGTGGTTGAGAACACACATGAAATGCCCAGGGGACCCTTTCTCCTCCAACAGTATGGCAAAGGTCACTGGTACCAGCTCTGGATCCCTCGCCTCACTGTAGTATCTGTACTTTAAGAATCTCACATTCTAAAAAAAAAAAAAAAAATCTCACATTCTAGTGAACTGACATTTTTCTGCTAACTGCACCATGCATTGATGCCTAGCTCCAGCATTACTATTTGGCATATAACAGATGCTCAGTGAATAAATGAATGAATAAACAAATGATGCAGCAGATGCTCCCTCTGGACCAGTGTTCTCCAACAGAATTTTTTGTGATAACAGGAACGTTTTAATCTGTGCAGTTTTAGATGGCTGCCATGTGTGGGTACAGAGCCTTTGAGTTGTGGTCAGTACAGTTAAGAAACGGAATTTATTTATTTATTTGTTTGTTTGTTTATTTATTTATTGTATTTTTCTGAAGTGATAAGCAGGGAGGCAGAGAGACAGACTCCCGCATACTCTGCCCATCTGGGGCGTTGCTCTGTTGCAACTGAAGCTATTCTAGCACCTGAGGTGGAGGCTATGGAGCCATCCTCAGTGCCCGGGCCAACTTTGCTCCAATGGAGCCTTGGCTGTAGGAAGGGAAGAGAGAGAGAGAGAGGAAGGAGAAGGAGGAAAGGTGGAGAAGCAGATGGGCGCTTCTCCTGTGTGCCCTGGCAGGAAATCAAACCCCGGACATCCACATGCCGGGCCAATGCTCTACCACTGAGCCAACCGGCCAGAGCAAAAAAATGGGATTTATTTTCATTTAATTTTAATTAATGTAGCTTTAAATTCAAGCAGTTACAAGTGGCTCGTGTTTAATGTAGTCGACAGTACAGCTCCAGATCCTTGTTACTTGGTGTCTGTGGTCCAGGAGCACTGGCCTCACCTTGGAATGTGTTAGAAATGCAGATTCTCGGGTGCCACCCTGGACTTACTGCATCAGAATCTGCACCGTAGTAAGATCCCCAGACGAGTCATAGGCTCATCAGAGCCTGAGAATGCCTGACCAATGCTCCTGAGTTTCCAGGGTAACATCCTGGGTCCAGGAAAATCTGCTCTCACCTCATCTTAAGCTCAGGAAATTATTATACACTCCCAAAAGTGTGCCCCAGAGCTATTGCTGACTCAAGGACTTTCTGAAAGAACAGAGCTCTCCAAAGCAGATGTCTAAAGGAGAGGCTACAGGACCGCTAACTGGAGCGACCTTTCCGAGGCCTATTCCCAGCGGGGCCTCCTGTTCTTAGACCTTGTTTTAAAGTGGGTCCTGATAGCCACTTTCCAGCTATCTATCGGTTATGGTGGAAGGCTGCCATTTCTACAACAAAGGGAAGTGGTTTGGGAAACTGCATTCGATTCAAACCCAAAGCTCCCTGTTACCAGGCAGCCAGAGACCAGAGACCTGACACGCGTCTCTGTGACAACCACAAACACAAAGCGCCCATGATGAGCTCAGCTTGGGCGATGCCTCGCTGACTCTAGGGGAGGCTGCATTCTTTGTGCCAAGAAGCCCCCGGCACCCCCCCTCTCTGCAGAGGCAGTCCCTGACATAGAAACAACCCCTATAAATGGCTGCAGCTGTCAAGACACCACCCTCACCCCCCCGCACTGGTGACCAGTAGCTACTCTCACAGAAACCGGTGGAGAAGGGGCAGGCAAAGGAGGAGATGACAACGACAATCTTGTGGGCTTTAGAGAATTTTTAGTATAGGAGAAAAACAGTGGAAGCCGTGAGAAGATGGAAACATTTAAGGCGCTGACTCTGAGAAGAGGATGCTGCATCCTGCTTTGGTATTTGTATCACTTCTTGTATTATGCTGCCAGAAGTAGGACAAATTCAAGATCTCTTCTTATAAACTTAGAGCTATCTGTAAAATTCAGTCACAGCCTCCCAAGGTGGTACCCACCATTCACACATCAGTGTGAGTTCACTCAAATTGTCTTTGTCCTAGTCACCAATTGAAGATAACTACAATAAGGGAGTAGGAAGTTTGATATAAGATGGAGAAACGTGAAAGGAAGGTGCAGGTGAGGGCCTAAGAGCAAGAAGGACCCTGAAAGCCTGCAGGAGTAGAGAAAGCAGCATTATGTAATGAATGCCAATGGCAAACTTTTGTTTCAAAATTTTGCTTAAAACTACTCTTAGATCCTTTTCTTCCCTTTCCCTACATGGTCCCTGAATTCCAGCTTCCAGGCTTGAACTAGGAAAGGTGGGTTTCCTGGAAGGAAATACAAGATAATGAAAAAAAGTAAGAAGATAGGGAAGTTAGACTAGAATGTCAGAAAGCGAGGAGAAGGCAGGCTGGGTGTCACTCAGCGCGGGCCTGCAAGGAGGAGCCAACACACCCAATCAGGCCAAGTATGACTCTACTGCAGGAACTACATGTCAGCAGGTCAGGGGCCTTGTCTGTTTTGTTCATTCGCCTATTTTAAATGCTTGGCATTGTGCCCATCACATAGCATGAACCTGATGCATATTTGTTGAATAAAGGAACAGATGAGACAGGAAAAACTTTTCCTGGAATTTAAAGCAAAAAGCGAGAACTAAGAGGCAGATGTTCACTTACATAAGTGAAGTGGGGTGAACTCACAGAGTCAAGAGAGGTGGGCCTCTCCACCCAGAAATGCACCTGCTCCTTCAGCTACCTTTTCCTCTTTACTCTTGCTGACTGGAGAGAGGCCGCCCATCACTCCCTGCCTCATAATTTTGCCTACATCAGTTACTCTCTCTCCATATTCCCAAACCCCTCTCCAGTGGCTCTCTGTCCAGAGTTCAACACCATGCTCAAAGCACTTTGTGTTTAAAATAAAAACAACAAAAAACAAATGATACCTGCCTCATCTAAAACCCCACTTTTAGAGTCTGTTCTTTTTTTCTTTTCTACTAAGCTAAAGTTTATAAATGATCTACACTCAGAGTGTCTCTGCTCGCACCTCTCACGGACCCCTCATAGGTAAATTCATTATTGCCCCTCTCTTTACCCAACTGCTCTCACAAGTCACCAACTGGCCTTTTGGTTGCTGTATCCACGGGGCACGACCACATTCCCAGTTTCCTTGGCAGCATTTGACAGTCTTCCAATCCTGGCGTCTGGGATACTTGTTCTCTTGGTTTCCTTCCAACCCCAGGAATCTCCCTCTCAGGTTTCTGTATGGGCTACCATTTTGTCTCTCTATCCTCTCTCCCTGAGCAATCTCATTTCCCAACTCCTCAACCTCCGAGATTAGGTTCAGAGGTCTCTCCTACACGCTTTCTTACCCTGGTAATTCTAACATAAAACCATCACATTTTGTTTTTGATGACTTGTCTGACCACCACACTAGCCAGTTCATTCCTAAGGCAAGAACTGCACTGCTGCCTGACCAGGTAGTGGCGCAGTGGATAGAGCGTCGGACTGAGACACGGAGGACCCAGGTTCGAGACCCTGAAGTCGCCAGCTTGAGTGCAGGCTCATCTGGTTTGAGCAAAGCTCACCAGCTTGGACTCAAGGTCACTGGCTCAAGCAAGGGGTTTCTCGGTCTGCTGTAGCCCCCCCCCCCCCAAGGCACATATGAGAAAGCAATCAATGAACAACTAAGGTGCCTAAACGAAGAATTGATGCTTCTCATTTCTCTCCCTTCCTGTCTGTCTGTCCGTATCTATCCCTCTCTCTGACTCTCGCTGTCTTTGTAAAAATAAATAAATAAATGCAGGACTACTTGTTAAGGAGAATTTTAGGATACTACTGATAGCAAAGCATTAAACCAGTTGTGGGGCCCTTCTGAGAGTGAGGCCTCTGTGACAGTACAGGTCACACACCCAGAAGCTGGCTCTGACGGTAGGCCCCTAATATTTACTAAATAAATAAATAGCTTCAACCACTACATATGCTGATGGTTCCTAATATCCTTTTCAGTCCACACATCGCTGCTGTGCTCCAGGCTGGAACAAATCACCTGCCAACAGCTATCTCCTCGTGGCTATTCACCAGCCTCTCAGACTCGGCATGTTGCAAACTTAATGAAAATCCTTCTCCCACCACACCCCCTAATCTGTCCTTCCAACGTCCCCTATTTCAGGGACCAGCACTACTTTACTTTTCACTAGTTGCCCATCCCAGACCAGGGAGGCATTTCAAACTTCTCATGTTTCTCACCCTACATGTCCAAACAAGCACTACAGATTTTTCCTTCTCAATAACATGTGAATCTGTCCCTTACTCTGGTTCCCACTGTTGCTGCCTCAATTCTTGTCCTCATTAGAACCTGTCTGCTCCCCTGCTCCCAGACCCAGCCTCTGGCCCGTGATGATTCTGAAGCATTACTCTCATCACGTCACACCCCTTCCTAAAGCCCCTGGATACCTTCCAAAGCATTTCCGTTTTCCTTCACTGTCTGCTTTTCGCCTTTATTTCTGGCTTCAGCCTCACTCTTGCTACTCCTTATGCTTCTGCCTCTCCCTCCTTCTGGCCAACCAATTCCTCCCTGAGGATTTGCCCAGGAGAATGTTTTCCTGGTTCACCTTCGGTGCCACTTCTCTATGGCTCCATGATGTGGTGGGCCCAGCTGTACCACAGCCCTTACCTGTCCTCCCCACGACAACTGGCTTTCACGGCTGTCTCTAATCACCCTAGGATCTTTTCCCCGCAAAGCCTAAGGAGTCTCTGAATCGCCAGTGCTCAGTGCCTGGCCTGCGGCAGACACACAAGAACAATTTCCCAATGGATACGTGACTAGATGAATGAACAGTGACCCGGACTTGAGTGGATGAGCAGACTTATTCAGAGTGAAGGCCCCAAACAAAACGTTTTCTTAGTAGCAACAGTATTATCTGTAACTATCTCACTGTATCTGGTCCGAGCCCTCAGAAATCCATAATGCTTTCCCAGTGGTTTTACAAAAAGACAATGGACCTAGAACGATATTGTGTTCTGGCTGAGTCAACACTGACAAGTGACACGAGAGATTCAGGGAAAGGGGTGCCTGACCTTACTGGGCACCTTGATGTTGACTCTGCTTTTATATTTCAGATTCACACAGAAGGAGGTACCAGCATCCAATTCCAACGTTCCCTCCTGGGGTAACCCTAGCTAATTACTTCCTGAAGTAGATCACTATATCCAAATTCATCTGTGTACATCACATTCTTCACTTCTGTCTGAACTGTCAAGCTCCTCCTTTATAGAAGACATCTGTGGATGAAAGACGACAGCCTTTCTGGCAGCCGAACTTTCGAGTCCCTAACTCAGATGCCTCGTTCCATGTGAGTCCTGGCTTCCTTTTGATCTTCCTTTCTTTCATCCTCTGATCACTAGGGTCAGTCTGTCAGGGTGCTGGTCTCCAATCTGGAGAAGTAGAAGAAGTTTCAAAGGGAACGGAGAGCATGTGAAGGTGGACAAATCTTGTATCAAACCACTGATAATGTAGGGACATGCCTTTAACACCACATTCTGTCACGACAGGATCCTGTGTGCTTTGTATCTTCTACTTCATTATTTTAGGAAATATTTTTCCTCGGGAGAGTTTAAAAAGAAGAGAGTCAGCCCTGACAGCAATGAGAGTCGAGCAGAGTTAGGCACCGGCCTCGATCTTCCTTTTGGGACCTCAGGTCTGGACCTGTGGATATGGCTGGTCAGAAATTCAATGACATCCTGTTACCTACTCAGCGTCTGGCCAGAGTTGAAGTAAGGACGTAACAAGGTATTGGGCCAATGTAATCAGTCGGCAACAATCTCCCACCTGGTATTCCTTACCAGGCAGAAGGGGTGCTTCCTAAGTACATGCCCCAAAGTTAAAGCCAGCCTTTTGTTCACAGAGATGGTAACTGCAATATGTATGCTTTGCTTAATATCTTGTCCTATAGAATAGATGGGCATTATTAGTAACATGGAGAATAATGAGGTTTAATGTGTTCTTATGAGTCCACTGCACAGGTGGGGGAAGAGGAGATAAAGCAAAGACATAAACAAGTTTTTAAATTCTCTTTTGACACTGCCTCCCCCCTCGCCCACCAAATATTAGCCACAGGAGAGGATAAAGGCAATTTATTACTAATTTATAGGAACCTTGAGTTCAGAGAACAGTTCCTAGAAAATCCTGCTACTTAAATTGTTCAATGTTACAATGTGGGGTCAAAAGACCTACATTTTGTTCCTCAAGTTAGTCAAAAGTGGAAACTGGTCAAGAGAAAACTGAAAGAGGAAGGTTTTGCAATATGCACACTTTCTGGGTGTTGGAGGCTCTGGTGGTTTTTTACCCAGGAGGTTACATTGTGAGAGACTTGGGATTCAGAATGCGGAGGTCACAACTTAGATTCTAATAAATATAAACCAACACAGATGTGCCAGGATGGGAGAAGTCACCCTTAGCGCATCTCATAAATCATAAAGGAATAAAGGACAAGGAGCCTATTATCAAGTAAGTCCCTCAATGTAATTTCACTGTGTCACCAGTTCCCTCGGACTGCAAACAAAAGCCATCTTTAACTCTGTTAAGAGTATTCATGAGATGCCCTGATTCCATTACACACTTTTCAGCTGAAAGTGATTCGAAACGCAACATTAAACCGCACATTTCCAGAATAGGGGAGAAAATCTGGTACAAGGTGACAAAAGAGAAAGCATTTGGAAAACCCTTTTTGACAGAGAGTAGGTCTAGTCTAAAGTACAGGGAGGAGGTGTCCATTTGTCGGACAGCATCAGACCTCGTGTGTTCTGTTTGGATGCAACAGAGGCATCTGTCTCCTGCAAAGGTACTGGGAATGTGTCCCCGGCAAAGAAAGCAGGGCAGCTGACAGAGCAACACGCTGGGTTACCGCCATCAGAGAATGACCAGGCTGTCAATGCTAATTAGAGGTGTCAAAAAATAGCTGCAGGAAAAAATAATTCCAGGAGCTTGGAATTAGTCTGGGTGTGTTTCTAGCCATCCCATTTTCAGAATGGACAAGCAAGAGTCTGCCAAAAAGATGATTCATTTAACAGGACCTCAAATACATAATTAAGTTTCTCCACAACAATATTCACAAAAATATGGTCAGGAAAAAAACCCTCTCAGATCTTTAAGTAGCATCAAAAACAAGTGACCACATATAGAGCAAGAAGTGAGTCAGATGTTCCTTGTTTCAGTCACAACCAGCCTAGTCTGGCCTCACACCACCCAGAATAATTTCTCAATGGCATAATTTAGCCACTCTCAACAAACATCTTGCCACACAAGCAACATTCATAAAACCCAATGCACCAGCGCAATATTTTCCAGACCAAGTAAAAGCCTCATAGTCATTAAAATAAACTTTTTGAGGCACATACTATTTCAAAAAGAAAAAAAAGAAAAAGACAAAACACGAAACAAGGAATCCATCTATAAATTAACACTGGGTTTGCTTTTTCTATTATCTCTTAAAAATATAATCCACATTCCATAAAATGTTTGTAGTATAGTATTAAGATTGTTTAACCATCACTATCACATTCCAGACCATTTCATCACCTCAGAAAGAAGCCTGTGGGACCCACGGCAGTCACTGCCCATTGCCCTCCCTGCGGACCCCTGGCAACAACTAATCTGCTTTCTGCCTCTATGCATTTGCCTGTTCTAGATACATCACATAAATGGGACCATATATGGCTTTTTGTACCTGGTTCCTTTCATTTACCATAATGTTTTCAAGGTTCCTCCTTATTGTAGCATCCACCAGTATTGCAATCCTTTTTATGGCTAAATGAATATTCATTTCACTATATGGATATACCACATTTTGTTATCCATTTATCAACGGATGCACATTTGGGTTGTTTCCACTTTTTTTGGCTATTGTAAACCATGCTGCTATAAATGTTCATGTACAAGTTTTTTTGTGGATATATGTTTTTAATTTTCTTGGCCACACACACACACACACACACACACACACACACACACACCTCTAGCAGTCAGGTTTCTGAGTGACATGGTAACTCTTTGTTTAACCTTTCGAGGAACTGCCAATGGGAGTTCCAAAGTGGCTGTATCATTTCACATTCCCAATTGGTGGGATTTAAAACTTTCTCGTAAAGGATCATGGACTCCAAACTAAATTTATTTCTGAGAATCCCACAGTGGATTTTTTATTTTTTACAGTTTTAAAAGCAATTTTCTGGCCTGACCAGGTGGTGGTGCAGTGGATAGAGCGTCGGACTGGGATGCGGAAGGACCCAGGTTCGAGACCCCGAGGTCGCCAGCTTGAGCGCGGGCTCATCTGGCTTGAGCAAAGAGCTCACCAGCTTGGACCCAAGGTCGCTGGCTCCAGCAGGGGGTTACTCGGTCTGCTGAAGGCCCGCGGTCAAGGCACATGTGAGAAAGCAATCAATGAACAACTAAGAAGTCGCATCGTGCAACGAGAAACTGATGATTGATGCTTCTCATCTCTCTCCGTTCCTGTCTGTCTGTCCCTGTCTATCTCTGCCTCTGTAAAAAAAAAAAAAAAAAAAAAAAGCAAAAGCAATTTTCTGGAAAAGTTTTGCCTGTATGCGTCAGTTTTAATGCACACATTGAACACTTGGTGACTCATCTCCCACCTGAGTCCTAGGGTTTATATTCTGTTCTTCCCAAGTGCAGGGTCAATATCTTCAACCCACAGCCATACACAGCCCCCAGCGCAAATAGATACAAACATTTCTCAAGCCCCAAAGCGAGCATATTTTTCTCCCAATAGCAGGTAGCCAGACTGGGTGAGGCCACCAAAGGCATTTATTTTGTTCTCTAGTGCAGTGGGGTTTTGGAGTAGGATTGATCTTTTTTTACCCCTCTCTCTTTTTTTTTCTTCCTTAAGTAACTGATGAGTACAATAGCTCACGGTTTGAACGCTCAGGCAGGTAAGACAGGCAGAGTGTGGGAAGCAAT
The DNA here is from genome assembly GCF_036850995.1 of Saccopteryx leptura. Lineage (NCBI taxonomy): Eukaryota > Metazoa > Chordata > Mammalia > Chiroptera > Emballonuridae > Saccopteryx > Saccopteryx leptura. Next base: position 172,179,166 of record NC_089504.1, on the reverse strand, counting down.
CTATTTAGTAATGCTCCTCATTAGTCACACCCATGTCAGACCTGTGTCCAATTCTGACCTCTTTACTTTAAAGAGGCAAAACAATGGAGCAACTGAACAGAATCCTGAGAAGAGAAATAAAAACAATTCAAAGGGTGGAAAATGGATGCTTTTGGGACGTTAAAGCAATTTTGCTATTTTGGTCTGAATAAAAGAATGAGGAGTGATTGGATCACAGTCCCCTTCACGCAATTTGAAATGGTTTTATTCAAAGAATGGTGGGTAACTGGTTCTTCATGCTCAAAATAAAACAAACAAGAGGAAATTCTATTTAAATCAAATCAGTAAGATTCCATGGTTGGAAATGGCAAAAGAATTTCCTGATCTTCCCTTTACACATTGACCGAAGCCCGTGGGTCTCCACCCCTGGAATTCTTCAAAAGGACACGAGGGAACTGTGTCTATATTCGTCTGCCAAGAGTCTGGAGGCGGCCTTTGCTGTTGCTTCTTTACGATTCTATAAATCAGGAATTGCATCTGCTGCATGAGAACAAAGCCAAATCCACAACTTGTTCTAGACTGTAAAATGTATTGGGAAGATCTTGCAACCTATATACTATGTAAGTAAACAGGACATCCCGCTTGTCCTTGTTCAGAATAAACTACACGACTTCACCTGGCAGGGCAGGTGGCCTTATTTGTGGCTCACTGTTAGGTTACTGGCTGGATACCTTCCCATAGGCCCTCTCTGCCACTACCTGCTGATGGTGACCCATGTCAGTTCCTTACATAACAAAGGCTTGGGAAGCCTCTCTCACCCACTAACATAACCATCACCTGAGTTTTGGGAGCCAGATGATGTGTAGGGAAAAGCAATCAGGGCTTGGAATCCACTTAAAGCTATGAACAAGCATCAGCAGTCACCCTGACTCAATTTTCTGTTTGAAGAGTGGGACAATACCACTTTCTACAGATTAAATGAGTTTATGTGCAAAAGGACTTTAAGGATAGCTTATTAGTAATGCTGATGGAATTGTTAAAGGAAATTCACATATCCAAAAGTCAAACTAGTACAGTCAACTACCCGAAACTGTTATTTTGTATAATAACAGTCCACAATTGTGAGCCTAAGGACCTGCATGAATGAAAAAACAAACTGTCTTTAGTGAGCTCACTTAGCCTTTGATATGCTGACTTCCCTTCTGTCATTTCCAGTCATGTGTTCAGATACCCCCAAAATTCCACAGAAAAGAAGGGAGATGAACAGTATAGCATGGGAATATTCCTTCTTCTCTTGATCACTAGCTTTAAAACCCTGTTCATTAATATTAATGCCATAATCTCAACATTTTCCCAAGCATCTCTGTAATTTAAGATTTGGACAGATATGGGAAAGGTTCCCATGCCAAATCTCCCTTTGCAGCAAAAGTCCTACTTGACCCTTAATATACTTGAAGCTACTGCAACTGTCCAAATAAAAGAATGAGTCTGGACTAGGTCCATGGGATCAGATAAGTCTTAAAAATAAAATGTATTAAAATTTTTTTTTTATCCTAAGTGTCTTTATTTTCTTCCCAGTAAAGAGATGAAAAGGTCTGGGAATGCGCTGAGATTCCTCACTGCGTCAATGGACGGTGATGATGCGAACAGGAGAAGCAGGAAGAGAAGCCGGTCTGGAGGAGATGATATTGCATTTTGATTTGGGCATGCTGATTTCAGGGCAGTGAGTACAGAGATGGAACTGGGAATGTGATGCTAAGGAATGAGGTCAGTGCTAGAAAAATAGACTAGAGGAGAAAGATGTTTATATGATAGTTGTCAGTCAAATAAGTTTGTAAATATGATGTATATGTTTGCTCGCTTATAGTTTGCATTGGGTGTGTGAGACAGGCTGTAAGCAGCCAGGGTCATTATAGCCTAAGGAAGACTAAGCCTTATTTTAAAAAAAGATTTTATTTATTTATTTTAGAGAAGAGAGAGAGAGAGAGAGAGAGAGAGAGGAGGAGGAGGAGCAGGAAGGACCAACTCCCATATGTGCCTTGACCAGGCAAGCTGAGGGTTTTGAACTGGCGACCTCAGAATTCCAGGTTGATCCTTTATCCACTGCGCCACCACAGGTCGGGCAAAGCCTTTCCTGCCCTTTTAATACTAAGATCTTCTCAAAACTAAGCTTTTCCCACACCCTTGACTGCTGCATGATGTGGGGTGGTGCACTCTTATGAGGAATCCCGTTTATGCCTCAGATAAGTGACTTTGTATCAGAGACTTCCTTATTTGTATATTGGCTTAAAGGTTTTGATTTCTACACTATAAAATGGGGCAGAGACAGGGGGCTGCTCTTTCTTGGTTCCTGAAATTAGCATTGCAAGGAGAGGCAGCCAAGATGGTGGAGTGCTGAAAAAGAAGCCAGTTTGTGCAGAGAGAAGGAGATGGGGAACAGAGGTGAATAAGGCTAGTGAGGTAGAAATCTTTGATTCTAGGAAACTCAGATAAGTCAGTGGCTTTGGGAGCCCTGAATGGAAAGGGAAGTGTTTTCCCACTGTGTATTTCTCGCCTGCCAGGTGCAAGCTTGGATTAAAGGTAATGGCCCACCAGTTCTTTGCTCCGTTGTTTCATTACTGTCTGTTCAAATCAAATGTGAACCTGCACGGGCCAGGCGGCTGTCATGGTGGCCGTGCCTACTGGTGGAATTGAAACAAATGTTCTAGGGAATGTATGTAGGAAAGGTGGAGATAAATATTAAGTGAGAACATGGAAAGATGGGTCCGTTCCTTCACTTATCTGGCAAACCTTTGTCACCAAATAAATCAATGAAGTAAGGTTGGCCTCTATAATATTTCCATGTAATGCTCTTCTGAGTGATAATAGGAAACCATCCAAAAAAATCCACACTCAGAAGAGTTTGGGAAACACTCCTCTCTGTCACAGGACTTTTCTGAAACTTTAATATATTCATAAGTATTTATTGTTCTTTAAGACCAGATATCTCTGCAGTCATTCCCAGATCGGACTAGGGGAGGAAGATCTCTTAATACCTCTTCAGTTTTCTCCCAAGTGTGGCTCAGATTCAGGATAGATGCACTTGTGGAGCCCCAACCCCTGTTCCCAGGAGCCCTGTGGCAGATCACGGCTGCACTTGCCTGGGAAAAGCTCCTACCATGTGGCTTTCTCGGAGACACACTTCATTCACAAAGCTGCAGCAGGACAGCGGCTTGAAGCTGAGGATGGCAGGCTGCCTGGAGGAAAGCTCAACCCCCACCCCCCAAGCTTTCTTCACTCCGGCTCTTCTCCTAAACAGGCTGCAGGTTAGAGGGCTCAGGCAGGGCTCCTGCTGCTCTGACTTCAACTGGTTCTGACCGGAAGGTTGGGGGTATCACTGGTTCTCATTTTATTGTTGTATTTGCTGTTTCTCGGGAATGACTGTCCCTCATTACTAGGGCTAGGGGAAGGGGCGACCAGGCTGCCTGCTCCTAAGTGCGGGTCTGATTCCGGTTTAGACAACAGATAATCTCAATGTGTTCCAGCCTAGGTCGTAAAGGGACTGCACTGGGATTTATGACCAAGTATAAAATGTGTTCTTCTGCCTCATCCTCTCTCCATATATTTGTTTAACTTTTTTGGGACTGGTAGGCAGTGTCCAGAACAGGACACAAGTTTCTATATCTCAGCCATGCAGCTTCCTATTCCTCCCTGCACTTTCCAAAACACCTAGATGAGTTTTCACCCACCTCTGTAAAATGTTGTTGCTGTCTATACCTTCCCTAATGGATCTCATTCCACACATAGACTCTCTCTAACATCTACAGTTGAAGAAATGTTTATTGAACTGTATAAAGCCAGGAGCTGTGGCCACCATCACAGCCACCTGGCCCGTTCAGGTTTGCATTAGATTCGGACAGACGGTAATGAAACAACGGAGCCAAGAACTGGTGGGCCACTAGCTTTAATCCTAGCTTGCACCTGGAAGGCAAGAAATACACACAGTGGGAAAATACTTCCCTTTCCATTCAAGGCTCCCAAAGCCACTGACTTATCCAAGTTTCCTAGAATCAAAGGTTTCTACCTCACCAGCCTATTCACCTCTGTTCCCCATCTCCTTCTCTCTATACAAACTGCACAAACTGGCTTCTCCTTCAGCACTCCACCATCTTGGCTACTGCTTCTCTCCTCCACATGGCCTTTCTCTGCTCTCTCTCTGCTCTTCCCTCTAATGCTAATTTCAGGAACTGAGAGAGAGCAAGCTCCTGGTCTGCCCCACTTTATAGTATAGAAATCAAAACCTTTAATCCAATATACAAACAAGGAAGTCTCTGATACAAAGTCACTTATCTGAGGCATAATGGATTCCTCATGAGAGTGCACGACCCTACATCATACAACAGTCAAGGGTGGGAAACACTTAGTCTTAAAACTAAGCTTTAGGCTATAACGACCCTGCCTGCTTACAGCCTGTCCTCCACACCCAATGCAAACTATAAGCAAGCAAACATATACATCATATTTGCAAACTTATTTGACCCACAAACTGTTTTGCCATTTTGCACACACTCAGACTATTACCACAGTATGGGGTTAATTTAAGATCCCATTTCTTCGGATGGGAAGGACAAGGAGAGATGGTACCATCAAATCTATCAAAAGCCTTCACTAGGCCAGTTGGTATCAGTGAATAGTGTCAGCCCGGCATGCAAGTGTCCAGGGCACACATGAAAAGAGGCCATCTGCTTCTCTTCTCCTCCTTCTCTCCCTTCTTTCCCTCTTCCCCTCTTGCAGCCAGTGGCTCAAGTGGTTCAAGTGTCATCCCAGGCACTGGGGATAGCTCAGCTGATTTAAGCGTCGGCCCCAGACAGGGGTTGCGGGTGGGCATATGTGGGAGTCTGTCTATCTCCCCTCCTGCCTCTCAAAAATAAAAATAAAATAAAGTGTTTGCTAGGCTGAAGCCAAGAACAGACTTGCACTTATGGAACATGGTGAAGTCAACAGAAATGACCTTCTTTAGTTATTTTTGAAAAACTGAAGTGAATGAGGAAGAGACTAATTAGCTGTCTAAGAGGAGATGTATAACAATGATGGATGTCACAGCAGATGAAATACTATTTCAATTCAGATTGAGAACAGGGAAGTAACTGTGAGTTTAAAAAAGAAACCAAACAAACTAAGACCCAAGAGAGATGAAAATGTTACAATGGGATCAAGTCCTCTGGCTTCAACAGATTACACTGGAGAACAAAATTTTTGTTGCATCCACAAAAACACTTGTTCTTACCTAATTCAAGTGTGCTGATCTCAAATCTGACCTTGGTTTTTCTCTGTAAGCTACAGTTTTTTTGCAATTCAAGATTTTAGGTTTTCATCTTATTGTAAAATTTTCAACATTTAGTTTAACATAATGAAGTAGAATGTCTTCTTGGGCATCATCTTTGTGAAAATATAATAATTTATATAATGCAGTAAATACACTAATACACTAAAAGATATGATTGTATCAGAATTTGTGTACAATTTCAAAATAGAATGTGTTAAAACACTTATTTTAATCATAAAATTTGTGCAAAGCTTAAATTCTATTCAGGCAAAAATTTGTGTTTGTAGCTCTTGCGTTTGTGTACTTGTTGAGGACAATCTTGTTCGATGCTCCAGCAGTGGTCTGCTCATCACAAACAGCTCCAAGATTTTCAAGAAACTTATCAAGGTGACTGTTCAGGAAGTGAATCTTAACGCTCATGTTACATTCAATGTCGCAGAAAGCCAACAGCATCCTTTGAACCAGAAGTTCATAGTTTTCTGCTTTTTTGTTGCCAAGGAAGTTCTTAGTAACTGCCACAAAAGATTGCCAAGCTGCTTTCTCCTCCTTATTCATCTATCTTCCTGGCAAATTCTTTGTCACCTATGAGGGTTCGAATCTGAGGTCCATTGAATACACCTGCTTTTATCTTCTCGAAAGACAAGGCAAGAAAAGCAGAAATAATATGTTGAAAGCATTCACTTTCTCTATTCAAAGCCTGAACAAACTGCTTCATTAAGCCAAGTTTGATGTGAAGTGGGGGGAAAATGATCCTGTCTCGATTAACTACAGGTTCATTCACAATATTTTGCATCCCTACTTCCAGAGCTTCACGTTTCGGTCACTCCTTGTGTGTCCAGTGTTTCTCCCGAGCTCGGCTGTCCCACAAACACAGAAAGCAGGGATACTTCGTGAAACCTCTCTGTTGTCCTAGCAGGAAATTTACCATTTTAAGATCCACACAAATGATCCAGTCATGCTCCTCATAACTTTAGAAAGTCGAGGACAATTTTTATGTCATTCCTACTAAGATATTCAATTCAGGTTGGCTAAACTGCTGAGGGGTTAATAACTGCTTGGCATCAGAAGAAGACCCTTCAGATTCTACAACCATCCTTAGAAGAAATAAAACCATTGAAAACTGGAACCAGGAGTGTCTCAGACTGTGGGATAGGTCGTATTGCTGAAGGAATATTAGGATATGCGATCATATGCCATTTTTCTTGCCATGCCCTTTGTATGGAACAGACAGAAATAACAGTCACTGCTGTGGTCCTTAGGTTCACGCCAAACCATGGGAATACCAAAAAGGCATTCTTTTGTGTTTTCCTTTTGTCCAGTCATGAAGCATTTCCTCACAATTATGACACACAATATGAGGAGCTCAATTCTTGTCTTGATCACCAAGGGGAACTTGAAAATAGGCAATATATGCATGTGTTACAAATGATGAAATATTGCGCTTTTGACATTGAAGTGTGTAACAGCCACATATATAATAGAAGGTGTCAGGACTATTCTTACATTTACACCTACTCGAAGAAGCCATGATTCAATCTTAAAACAAAATAAGAGGGTGTTTTTATCAGAAAATAATATTTTACATTTAAAAACAACTACAATTATGTAAGAGTGATGTTTGTAAAACATTAATTGCCTTGTGGTTATGTTTAATCCAAGAGTCGTTGCCCTTGAACTCCAATTTAAAAACCAATGCATGCCATTAACTGTAACAAAAAGAAATTAAAATTGCATAAAAACTAGAGCCTGCACCAAAAAGTGGATTTCAGATTTGGAATCAGCGATGCAGAAATATATAGAAACAGTTCTAAAACCTCATGCAACAGAAAATGAAAAAAAAAAAATTGTTCCCCAGTGTTACTCATATCTCGGGGCCGCAAAAGTTCTTGACAATGAGGCTGTCACGGCTCTGTCTGAAATCTGGGAGGGATAGCAATGAAGGAGACATGTGGCCAGAGATGAGAGAGAGTCAGATCAGGTCCAGTTCACAACAAGGGAGACAACAGATTCTGCCAACTAAGGAGAAGGGACTTGCTATCAAACTGAAGTAAGACTCTAAAGTCACGACAGAAAAGGATGAGAGGTCTCATGAAGGAAAGTAGTAGTCATTGGTGGTTGTACTGAGTCCTCCTGGAGAGGAAATCAAGTCGTTACTAATCCTTCTCCCCTCCATCCCTTTTTTGGTCCAAGTAAAAGAAATGCCACAGGTGGAATATCTATTTGAAGTTTAGAAACTGAGAAATTCCCTGATGCTCCTTTGGTTGACATAAAGGACCTAGAAAAGTAAAAATAAGAAAACTAAAAAGAAAAAAAAAAAAACTAAAAAGATCCACAAAATTAAAGTGTTTCAGTCCCTCAGTCATTGTATATAGTTCGGCTCTGTGGCATGGCTGTCTGGAAAATGACAGTGGGCTGGAAAGACGCTATCTTTACAACGGGGTGCCCATCGGCCCTGCACTCTGTGGGTCAATTCAGTTCTGAGTGGTGCCATGTGAGAAGAGAGACATTTCATCACACCAGGCCAGAGGCTTGAATGCTAAGGGGCTCCTAGCAGCTCTGAAGAACATGTAAAGGAATCCAGAAATGATTATTCTGAAGAAGAGAAGATTGTAGAGAATCACAACAGGTGCCTTTTACTATCGGAAGGACTGTCAAGGAGAAGAGTGAGTGATCACCTCTGGGTGGTAGAAATTTGCCTTTCTTTACTTCACCTTATTTATTTGTATTTTTTTTAACTACATAAGTAACATAAACTGCTTATGTAATAGTAAAAAGTTTTGTTTTCTCTCTTTTTTTTTTACAAATGTTTCCTGAAGTAAGCATGTACATTCCTGAAGAGGAAGGCTGTCAGAAACAAAGAGGATGTTTGAGACAGAGACATGGTGACATGGCTGAGCCAAAGACAATGGGGCTGTGGTTATGGAGAAGCGAAGAGTATGTATTGAGAAACAGCCACAAAGAGGGGGAGGGGAGGGGAAGGGAGGGGAGGGGAGGAGAGGTGAAGGGAGGAGAGGAGAAGGGGAGGAGGGAGGAAGGGGAGGAGGGGAGAAGGGGAGGAGGGAGGAAGGGGAGGAGGGGAGAAGGGGAGAAGGGGAGGAGGGAGGAAGGGGAGGAGGGGAGAAGGGGAGAAGGTGAGAAAGGGAAAGGAGGGGAAGGGAGGGGAGGAGAGAGAATAGGGTGCAGGGCAGCTGCACTAGGAGAAGCAGGATGCCAGACAAAGATGATGGCACCTGAAAGTCTAAAAACCTGTGGAACAATCTACCAGGACCTGCAGTGAGGAGAGGGACAGAAAAACCAGGATTTCTGACCACGAACCAGCTGGACCTGGTGAAGCTGGTGGGAGAAGTGGTTATGACATCAGCAAAGACTTGACCAGAGCCAAAGAGTATCTCCAAGGACTCAAAGAAGAAAACCCTTCTTCCGGAGCTTGTCAGAAGCACTCGATGCCATGACTGGTCCATTTGGAAAAGGAGGTGGGGAAGAGACTGGGCAACCAGAAAAAAACCAACCTCACAGACAAGGTTCAAAAGAGAGACCTGTGGCCAAAGACCAACTGTTGGGCACTGTTTGAATCTTTAAGTGTGTTGGCAACTGAGTCCTCTCAACTCAGCTGTATAGCCTGCTCTCCCCAGTCACCTCCATCTCCGGAAGGTTCAATTATGAATCTGAATTATCTTAGTATGGACACTATAGGGCAGGGAAAGAGAAAGAATATCATCAACAAAATCAGGAGAGGGACTTTTGATAGATAAACTGCTTCCCGTCTTTGCTGGGTTAGCAGTCTCCAAAGTAGAAACTTCCACGAAACAGTAGAAATAACACTCCTACTTGCAACACAAGAATGAATGGGAAGCCCTGCGTAGCTCAGCTGGTTAGAGAGCTGTCCTGATATGCCAAGGTTATTGGTTCAATCCCTATTCAGGGAGGATACAAGAGTCAACCAATGAATCCATAAGTGGAATAGATCGATGTCTGTCTCCCTCTCTTTCCCCCTTCCTCTCTCTCTAAAACCAGTAAATAAACTTTAAAAAATGTTTTTAAAAGAATGGATGGGAGGCCCTGGCTGGTTGGCTCAGTGGTAGAGCATCGGCCTGGCGTGCAGGCGTCCTGGGTTCGATTCCCAGCCAGGGCACACAGGAGAAGCGCCCATCTGCTTCTCCACCCCTCCCCCTCTCCTTCCTCTCTGTCTCTCTTTTCCCCTCCCGCAGCCAAGGCTCCACTGGAGCAAAGTTTGCCCGGGCGCTGAGGATGGCTCTGTGGCCTCTGCCTCAGGCACTAGAATGGCTCTGATTGTGGCAGAGTGATGCCCCAAGATGGACAGAGCATCACCCCCTGGTGGGCGTGCTGGGTGGATCCCAGTTGGGCGCATGTGGGAGTCTGTCTGACTGCCTCCCTGTTTCCAGCTTCAGAAAAATACAAAAAAAAAAAAAAAAAGAATGGATGGGAGCCTGACCAGATAATAGCACAGTGGATGGAATGTTCAACTGGGATGCAGAGGACCCAGGTACAAGACCCTGAGGTCGCCAGCTTCAGTGCGGGGTCACCAGCTTGTGCACGGGGTCGCTGGATTGAAGCCCAAGGTTGCTGGCTTGAGCAAGGGGTCACTCGCTCTGCTATAGCCCCCCAGTCAAGGCGCATGAGAAAGTAATCAATGAACAACTAAGGAGCCACAACGAAGAACTGATGCTTCTTGTCTCTCTCCCTTCCTGTCTGTCTCTATCCGTCCCTCTCTCTGTCTCTGTCACACACACAAAAAAGAATGGATGTGAAATATTTATACTATAGACTAGTACACCAAAAAAAACCCCCAAACCCAAAAAACAACAAAAAAAAAACCCCAAAACCAAAAAAAAAAAAAACCAACTAAAGATATTTAGGTGAATTAAAAAATCTTAAGCTCTACATAAACAAGTTTAACTTCTTCCTCAGACCATAAAATAAAAAATAAATAAATAAATAAACCAGTTCACCCTTATAGACCACACAGAAATAAAGAAAAAATTTAATGAAGAAGCAAATTCCTTGGAATAAAATACACTCTAGTAATTCCACCAAAAACACGCCATTTTCAAATGTTCTTTTTTTGAGGGGAGGGCACGGTTCAAGTTGTAAGCTTGTTCTTATAATAACCCTGTTGAGAGGCACTTCCTACCATAACACCACTTCACAAAACACTTGAAGAGAAACACAATTCATCAAATCCCATCTTTCCGTGTCCCAATTTCTATGGACCTATTCAAGTTTACATTTCAAATGTTTAGCATCCGTCAGCAGGTCACACACTCCAGAGAACAAGAGACTCTTAGAGCATAATTGTCCTATTCCTATTGGCTGGTTCCATTCACAACCATCTCTCAAAGGAGAAACGCAGATGGAGGCTTTCCACACACAAACCTTCATACCCCCAGCCTTGTGCAATTTAGAAGCGAGGCTGAGAAGCAATTAGAGCATTAATAGAGACATTGTTATAATTTGAAACCTATTTGCTGTTCAAAAGACGAAACTGTAGTGTTTGAAGTGAAGTGCTTGAAACTGTCCCAGAACCCTAAAGTAATATACCCTAATTATAGTCACATTCCTTCAATCCTAGACGAAAAAGTTAACACTTTCTCACTTTGGCTGGGATCACTTAGTCTTTCATTGTAGTTGTGAGAACTCTTTCATGAGAAGCAACATCTTCATTTGGTTTCCATATGAATAATTCTTGGAAGCTACAAAGTCTTTATTTTTTTATTTTATTTATTTTATTTTTTATTTTTTACAGAGACAGAGACTGAGTCAGAGAGAGGGATAGACAGACAGGAACGGAGAGAGATGAGAAGCATCAATCATTAGTTTTTCATTGTGCATTGCAACACTTTAATTGTTCATTGATTACTTTCTCAGATGTGCCTTGACCACGGGCCTTCAGCAGACCGAGTAACCCCTTGCTCGAGTCAGCAATCTTGGGTTCAAGCTGGTGGGCTTTTTGCTCAAACCAGATGAGCCTGCGTGCAAGCTGGCGACCTCAGGGTCTCGAACCTGGGTCCTCTGCATCCCAGTTTGATGCTCTATCCACTGTGCCACCGCTTGGTCAGACAAGCTACAAAGTCTTTGAAGGGCATCTATTTTTGCCTTGAGGTCTGGCAGCTTCCGAGTTCACATGAACCTCACTGATGAAAACTATCTGAGTGTGATTCATAAATGCCTAGTCTTCTCACCAAAGGTGGGCCCTTGCACGTGTGGGGCATCTGCATTTACACAACTTAAATGTCTATCCGTAGTTAAACCTGTTTTACCAGTTTATGATGTCTAAGGGATTTTTAAATGATCTACAATGCATATTCCTTGGAGAATGAGTGTGGGAGAAATCACTGCAATAGTACCACCCCCCCAATCAGTGTCCTGACCAAATCTGTGTTTGTTCTACTCCTTATCTTTCTGCCTACAAAATTATAGTCTTTCTCCCCACACTGGCTATACATTGTGTTGATACCTTTCCACTGCAGAAAAGAAAGGGGATCTAACCCAAGAGCAATTTCCTCCCACAGCCAGGAATTATCAGGCAGCTCAGTCAACTTCTCTTGGCATGAAGGATGACTAAAAATTACTTTTTCTATAGTAAGTGACCAGATAGCCTGAAGACCTAGAGTACTTCTGAGAGGTACACACCGAGCCTTAGGTTAAAGATTGTGTTTTATCCACATGCTAGCCAGACTCTGCTATACAGAACCTTTACTGGACAATGTGCTGTGGAGATAAACATAAATACCCATCAAGGGCTGAGCACTGAATCCAGGCAGAGTCAACAGGTAAAATGGGACATTTCAAATCACCTGCTTCATGTGTGGTAAACTGCTCTTCAGCCACAAGTCTAATTATTCATAACTTGACAAAGCATTTGAAAGCACATAAATGGCTACAACCTCTTGTGAGATCATTTCTTCCTCAGCTGCCCCCTCACTGCAAAAAATGAGAGAGAACACTTGTCAAATACGGAAAACCGAAATCACTAATTGTGACTCCAAAGTAAGTTTTGGATCAAATATTTACCAGAGGTGCATGATGCAGAGATGTGGTAAACTACTGTACATTTCTTTACAGAAATGTCTGAGCTTAGAAATCCCAGTAGTTTAAATGTTTCACTTTAGGGATGAAGACACCAAGCTCTAGGGAGACTAGCGGTTTGGCCAGACTGACAGCCATGTCTTCATGGTCACCTCGGGGTTCTTCCTTTAGTACGCTCTGCTTCCTCCTCACACAATAGACTTCCCAGCTAAACTCCTGGTTGATTCTGAACATTTGGGGACACCCACTGATGCACTCTGCTACCGTCTAACAAACATCAGGGCTCTTCCCAGGGCCTGGAGCCCCACCTGAACCCAGCAGCTACCTTCTCTGGCAGCACTGGATCCCTGCCCCAACACCAGTGCTGACCACCCCCCCTCCCCTGTCCCTTTGTAAAATCCAGTAACACGAAAACTGCTGACCTCTGGTGAATTTCCCTCCAGACAATTATCAGGGACAAAAATAGTGAAATGAGAACAAATGGCAGTGACCCAGAAGAAACGAGAGAGTAGGCACCCAGAGAGATCACTTACTCTGCAGCCAGTATGTTAAGAGGCATCATCTGGGGACAGCGAAGTCCCCTGGCTTATGTCCTACATTGCCAAGAGGGAACACATGCACTGGAAATCTAGGCATGCCCTAAATTAGTGAGAGGCGATCATGGCTGCAAATGCCAGACAGAGCCAGACCACCAAGCTGAAGCGAAGCTGTCTCAACTGTTAGATAATAACTATACTGAACAAAATAAAAATAACACTGTGCAGATGAAGGGCTCAGATTCCAAAGAAGCTTGAAGATTTTCACCACACAAGGTTGACTAAACTGAAATCCATGTGACCTCGAGCGTAATGGGAGCTCCAGTAACACCACACTTTCACTGATCAAATGAGAACGCCCAAGACATCTCTTCCTCCCCGGTTTTCTTTCTTTTGGCAAGTGTTACCTGAGTGCCCACCCTGCGCCAGCACCGGGCTCTAGGGGGAACCTGAGAGAGCAGTCTCTACCGCACATGCGCACAGCTTGGGAAAAGCAGAGATCTTTGTGGGAGGTGCTGGGGTGCTGAGACAGGGAGGCCGGGAGGGGACACTGAGTCCTGAGGACTGGCAGCAGGGAGCCATGTGCAAAGCCAGGGAGAGAGCAGCTCAGGCAGAAGCACCTGCACATGTGAAGAATCCGTGGTGGGAGCACGCTGGCCTGGGAAGAGCCGGAAAAGGGTCAGTGAGGACAATGAGACAGGCTCAGGGGGCTGGAGAGGTGGGCAGGGGCCATTCAGAGGACCTGGCAGGTTGCATGGCATTCTAATGATATTAAGAATAAGCTCCGAGGGGCTTAGAACAGAGATCTGATCTTTTACCAAGATTATTCCCATTGTGTGTGAAAAGTGGTCTGGGAGGACAAAGCTAAGGGGGGAGCCAAAGTCTGCTGCTGAAGTTTAAATGAGAGATGTGCCATTCCTGACGGAAGGAGGGACCAGGGAGACAACAAGAAGTGCCGTATGTCTGATGTCACCTGCAGTCAGAACGGACAGGACACGGGTCTGACTGGAGTGGGACCTGGGACGGTGGGGGAGGCCATGTTTATGAGGTGACCCTGTGCCAGGGACTGCAAGGGTGCTTTCCCCATAATTAGCCGTCGCCTCCTATTCCAGGTCCCTGTGCACCCACTGTTTAGTGCGTCCCTACACCAGGCGCACCCACTGGCCCAGGCTCCTTTAGAAAGTATTACAAAGCCCACAACATCAGCGTTGTCACAAATTTTTCAAACAACAATCCCATTTATAAACAATTTTTTGAAGAGCCTAAGCAGAGTTGAGCCTGCGCCTGGAAGAGCTTTGAGGGGATACAAACATGAGATTTGAGTCCTGCCACAAACGAGCTCTGGTCTATTAGGGGAGAGCGGGAGAGACGCTCAATGACACTGCGGTGTGGAAGTGAGGCAACGGCACAGAGAAGGGGTCTCTGGGGCCCTGGCACCCAGAGGGGCACCAGGGGACAGGAAAGGGAGAGGCTGACAGGGAAGACCTCAAGGAATAAGTGATGCAGAAGTCAAGTCTTCTAGAAGACATCCTGGAAGGTGCTGGAAAGACAAAGACGAAAGCAGCAACATGCTACCCCAACAAGGCCCAGAGGGCAGTGCAGTTCTGGGAGGTGTCAGCATGCAGTCTGGTGCGGCCAAGGCTTGGTACGCGAGGATAAGAAGTGACAGGAGATGAAGCGAGACAGTCTCGACTTGATTCTGAAGATGAGAAGTCACTGAAAGGCTTTAAACAGAGAAGGGTGTGGCCACCAGCATTTTAGTGACCGAATGGGTACCAGCAAAAGGAAACTGGATCTCTCCATGGAGCCTGCAAAAGATGCCATTGGCACTGACAGGATTTGGTGCTAGACACAGGAGAGGAGAAGGGAAAGGAGAAAGCGCAGTCACTGTAAATTATTCTAGGCTTCTAGTTTCGAGTAATGACACCTTAAAACAAAATTGGGAGCAGGGGAAAGGGCACCATTTGAGAAAACTCCTTTAGTTTTGGACATTTTAAGCATAAAAAGGTTTGCAGAACATCTTAATGGCACCTTAAAACAAAATTGGGAGCAGGGGAAAGGGCACCATTTGAGAAAACTCCTTTAGTTTTGGACATTTTAAGCATAAAAAGGTTTGCAGAACATCTTATTTATATAGACTGTACCTTGCTCCAGAAAGGACTTTAAAAAGAGAGATATCTCTCTCTCTCTCTTTCACACACACACACACACACACACACACACACACACACACAAAATTAAAAAATAAATATATGTGAAAAATAAAATGAAGGACATCCAGTGGAAGCTAGGAATTAAGTTAATACAAAAATATATGTGAGGGAAGGCTCTTAACTTTCCTAAGACGTGGTGACAGGTGCTCCCTGACAGGCAGCACTGAGACAACAACCATGATCAGTTTATTCATCCCAGGGCCAAAATGAAAAACACCAGCCTGTTCCCCAACCGAACCGTGTCCTGTCAGTTCTGACTGCAGGTGACATCAGACATACGGCACTTCTTGTTGTCTCCCTGGTCCCTCCTTCGGTCAGGAATGGCACATATCTCATTTAAACTTCAGCAGCAGACTTTGGCTCCCTCTTAGCTCCCTAGTGTAGGGCCGACCCCGGCTTTCCCTCCAGCGCAGACAGAAAAGTCTCCATGGTACTTGAGAAAAAGGACAGTGCGTGTTGAAATAATCAAGTGCTCTGGCAGGACCCCTACAGCAATATAGCAACATTTCCAAGAGCTGCTTCTTGTAACCTTCTCCAAGGGAAGCTTTTGGCATAAGAAAGCAGTTCAGAAAACCACTTAGGGGGCCCACAAGTGTGTGGGCCAGCCTTCATCTGGGGACAGACAGGGGAGTTTCTAGAGGATGTTAGGACTAGAAATGCTCCTTCTGTACTGCTTCTCTCAACAGGATCTTTGAAAACACTGAAAAGTGGCAAGTTCATGGTTACCATGTCTGACAAATATCTGGAGAGTACTTACCCTACGTGCCAAGTCATAGGCTCAGAAGGCGGGTTAGGCTTGGGGCTGTGGAGGAAGAGGAGTGACGAAGCCTGAGGGTAGCAGGAAGGCTGACGCTCCATGTGCCCCCCTGGAAGACCCCTGATGCTCCACAGAGAGGCAGGATGGAGAGATGATGGAGGCAGGTGGTCATGGGAGAGAAGTCTGGTTTGGGCTTATGTATTTGGCAACATCGGGGTGTAAGTGGTTGATGAATGTTCATGAGATGGCTCAGGGATCAGATGTGCAGAAGCTGGCTAAAGCGGGCTGCATTTTAGGAACAGGTGTGATGAGGAACCAGGAAAGTGAAATCCTGACAGCCACCCAAGAGCTTGTTTCCAGAAGGGAAAGGCTGAGTATTGATGGCAGCTAACTTCAGACCTTCTGTAAACAGGTGTTTTAATTAAGGTAATACTAGCTGCTCTAAAAGATAAACCCTATACATGTCAATGGCTTTATCATGATACATTTTTACTTCACATATGAAACATAAAGCCCACTATCAGCATGGGAGGGTGGGGAGTGGGAATCATAGGTAATTAGGCTGTGGGAATTCTGCCTCCTTCAGCATACACGCCTGTGGAGCCTGCCTTGGTTTGTTAACCTCTAGTCAGCAGAACAGGGAAGAATGAGAGGGCAGTGTGTGTGAGCATTTCCTAGGACTGGCATAAATTACCACAAACCTGGTAGCCTACCTGAGGTCGGCAAACTCATTAGTCAACTGAGCCAAATATCAACAGTACAACGATTGAAATTTCTTTTGAGAGCCAAATTTTTTAAACTTAAACTATATAGGTAGGTACAGTCCTTATCGAGGTAGCGCCCGCACATTGCATTTTGTGGAAGAGCCACACTCAAGGGGCCAAAGAGCCACATGTGGTTCTTGAGTGCAGTTTCTGAACAGGGGCCTAGACCAACAGGACCCGACTCTACACTTCTGGAGGCTAAAGCTCTGAAGTCAAAGTGTTAACAGGGCCATGTTCCCACTGACGCCTCTAGAAGCGAATCCTTCACTGCCTCTTCCTAGCTTCTGGTGTTTCCCAGCACACCTTGTTCCTTGACTTTAGTCAGCTTAACCCCAACTGCGACCTCCATCTTCACATAACCTTCCCTGTGTGTTCTGTGCAGCCACACGGCCTTACTATAAGAACACCCATCACTGGATTTAGGGCCTCCCAAATCCAGTATGACTGCACCTTAACTTCCATCTTCATGACATCTGCAAAGGTCCTATTTCCAAAGAAGGTCACATTCACAGCTATGTGAGGACTTGGCCATATCTTTTTGGGAGGACTCAATTCAACAGTTCCGGTATGCAAGGAGTTTTCATGGGCCAGGCCTGAGAAGTGGCTCACGGCCCCTTGGCTGAAACTCAGCTATGTAACCACAGCAACTGCACAGAAAGCGGAGGAACGCAGTCCCCGGTAATCTCCGGAGCCCTGGAGGAAAAATGTTTGGAGGGCAGCTAGCCAGCTCCTCCACTCTGCAGGGCAAGGTGGGAAAGGAAGTGGTACTGCAGGGAAGGGGTGGGGAGAGAGTCACTACTTCAGGTAAGTAAGGCCCGGAGCCAACGAATGCTGATCTGCTGGAAGAAATCAGTGTGCCTCTGAAGCTAAATAAAGCTAGGTGTAAACTCCCGTGAAATGCCAAGTGATGAAAAAAGACAGCTGGTTCGTCTGGCTTTTGAAGCCCACTGCCTGATTTCTCTAAGGCCTAACTTGATACATACTTACTTTAACAGCTCTTCATACATATTCATGTGCTACACACATTACTATACACAGACACATTAGGAAACCTATGAGTGCTATTTCTCTTCCTAGCACCACCAGACAATTCCCAGCATGGTAAGCCTGAGAGTTCTAATAGAAACAATCGGTTAACCAGAAGGCTGCCTGCTGGCAAGGAGTAAAACAGTAATTAATGCCTTGCATGATATGATTCAATACCCACTACAGAAAGCACAGCGGCCCTGCAGAAGGGCAGGGTCTAACTCCTCCTGGTGTAGCACTGTCATGCCGAGAAGGCTCTGACCTTCAGACCCAGGCTACTCAGGGATGAAGAGGTTTGTACGCAGAGCCCGAGTTCATGCAACATGTAGGAGGCCTGGTGCAGCGTCTCACACGCATCCCTCACCCTCAGGCAGAGGGCAAGCAGGTAGCTGCCGGTCATCAACAAAACCCATCTGGTGGCCTGAACAGACTCAGCCTATTTGAGAGACTGACTCTTCATAAGCTAACTACGTATCCCTTCTAGAACACAGCATGAAGACTGGTTTGTCAGCCCTTCTGTATTTGAATTTCTTCAATGCCTCCTGTAGGCAAGACACCATGGGAAAAGTATGATACTGAAATCACAGTATTGTGCTGTGGTTTTTAACAACTCCATGGAAAACTCTAAGGGACTCCTGATGAAGGATAATAATGATGTTAATAATAATGATTAATAATTATTATCCATTTATTGAGCATTTACTATAGTCCAGAAACAGTGCTTAGCATTTTACACACTTATAATCCTTCTACCAACCTTAATATAGAAAAGGTCTCTTATTATCCCTATTGCACTGATATGGGGGGAAAGGCACAGAGAGGTTGGGTACTTTGTTCAGGCTCACGCAGCACTATGATAAGTAACAGAGCCAGAGCGTGGCTAGTCTGTCTCTAGAATCTGTGCTATTTACCACCACACAGGTTCTTTGCTACAATTTTGTTTAAATGAAGAGTCTGAGAAGTGACTAATATAGCCTAGCCATTTTTCAGATGACCTATTAACATTGAGAACTGAAGCAGCCCATTTGAAAGAGGGACCATATGTATTTAAAATACTGGTGAGAATGATGGCTATGATGTGCCAGTTCAGGTTTACAAAGAACATGACTGAGAGGAGAGAAAGAACTACACATAAACTTTGACATGGAAAAGAACCAAAACTTTGGGTTCCAGGGAGTGGGAGGGAGGGCTAGCACACAGATGGATGAATTTGCAAGAAAACGGCATGAATCCAATTTTTGCAGGCAGGCCTGGTGGCCCATGGTTGGGAATGAGTTCCCATTCTTGCAACTTCAAAAGCCTCTTTATGCCTAGGATAGCCCTGGAAGAGAAAAGCACGGGTCTGAGAGCTGCGCAGCCAGACAACTTGATGCAGACGGTTAGGCAGGCTCCGGACCAAGCAGCCACTGAGGGCTTCTTGTGCCCCTAAGCTCCATGGGGCACTGAGTCCTTGAGCACCTTGACTTCGCAGCTAAGTCTTGCAAGAAAAAGAAAACAAACAAAAAAATCCCACCTTGTTTGCTGCATGCCTGTAGGCTTTTTAAAAGGGTTTTGCTGAAAAAGGACTTATTCTGTGTTCCTGAGAGACCACCCACTACTTGCCAAGACACTAGGTAAAAAACAAACACAAAGTCATATTAGAGATTGCCTACCACCTAAAGTATAATTGTAAACTATATGGAGCCCCACCACCAGCACCATGGTCTCACCAAATGTGTCAGCTTGACTTGAGCATGTTATCCAGATCCACTCTCATGAGAACATAGTTCTACAGTCCAGAGCTAGTATTTGGCTGCACTACTGGATAAGATGAGTTTACTCCACCCTGGAGTCCTGAAACAGCTCAGGAATACTATCTGAACAGTTCACAACACACACTTTACACCAGCCAAAAATCAGTGTAGCCCTTTCATAACCAAGTCATCTACATTGTAGCACAACATTTATTTTACCTTGCATCATGTTTTTATTATAAACTAAGCTGTATTAAAGTGGCATCTTTTGTATTAGTAGTAACAACAGCAATAATAAATAATCAACATTTAAAAAACTAACATTTATTAAGTACTTTCTATATAGAAGATAAACACTTGTCTAAACACTTCAAATACATTCAATCAGCACATCATGTTCAATTCTTTAACATGTGTATGTTCTACTTCTGTATTTTAATGATTACCAGTCTCTCTCCACACACACACACACCCACAAGCTCCTTTTGGACAGGGGTTCTTTTTTTTTTTTTTACAGAGTCAGAGGGAGGGATAGATAGGGACAGACAGGAATGGAGAGAGATGAGAAGCATCAATCATCAGTTTTTCGTTGTAACACCTTAGTTGTTCATTGATTGCTTTCTCATATGTTCCTTGACCGTGGGGCTACAGCAGACCAAGTAACCCCTTGCTCGAGCCCGAGCCAGCAACCTTGGGTCCAAGCTGGTGAGCTTTGCTCAAACCAGGTGAGCCTGCACTCAAGCTGGCAACCTCAGGGTCTCGAACCTGGGTCCTCTGCATCTCAGCCTGATGCTCTATCCACTGCGCCACCGCCTGGTCAGGCTGAACAGGGGTTTTTATCTCCACTATTAACTAAGTTTCTAATTCTCGGTACATTGTCTGGCACCCAATGGACTTGCAGATACTTTTTAATTGAATTAACTAACTTGATCCTCACACTGACTCTATGATATAGAAACTGTTATAATTCCTGTTTACAGATAAAAGTAACTGGCACACAGAATGGCTAAGTAATTTGCTCAAGGTCACACAGTAACTGAGGGAGCTGGAATTC
Organism: Saccopteryx leptura; assembly: GCF_036850995.1. NCBI lineage: Eukaryota > Metazoa > Chordata > Mammalia > Chiroptera > Emballonuridae > Saccopteryx > Saccopteryx leptura. The sequence goes on along the minus strand of NC_089504.1, from coordinate 172,158,752 downwards.
AAACCCAAGATGCTTGGCTCTAAATCCTGTACTTTTAGTCAATATCTAGTCTTTCTGACTTCCTATTTTCATACCGACTAGAGCTAACTAGTATTACTATGTTGTCTTACTACATACGAAACAAGATAATTGCCTTATGTGTATCATCTTGTTTAATCGTAAACAGTTTGCCATAAGAGGCTATCAGTATTTTATTAAAACAGATGATCAAAGTGGGCCTTAGTGAGATCCTGTACCTTGCCAAAGTCATGCTGTAAGTTGTGCAGCTAGAAATCAACTCAAGCCCAAGAGAGTTCCAAGTGCACACTCTACATCCCCATTCCATTCTGTGTCCTGACCGTCCTCCACCCAGACCCACACGTGCCCTTTGGTTGAGGGTCTCCCTTTGCCACTCTCTGAAAACTTCATTTTAGATTTCTATCTCATTTTTTATTTCACATCGCTTTTTTAAATAACCCACATAAATCTTGGGTTAACACTGTGGTTGGCAAACTCATTAGTCAACAGAGCCAAATATCAACAGTACAACGATTGAAATTTCTTTGGAGAGCCAAATTTTTAAAACTTAAAACTATATAGGCAGGTACATTTCTTATCGAGGTAGCGCCCGCATGTGGTATTTTGTGGAAGAGCCACACTCAAGGGGCCAAAGAGCTGCATGTAGCTCGTGAGCCGCGGTTTGCCGACCAGGGATTTAACACAAACAATTACTGAGTCAAACAGTGACACCTGTCTGAGGTACGAAGCTGGCCTGAATCAAAACCATACCGAGCCATGACCTGAAAAGAAATCCTCCCCAAGGACAAAGTGATGCCAACTGCTCTTGAGGTCTGCGGCACACTGAGACCCTAAATGGGCAGGGATCAGAGGGATAAGTCAACAAGAACCCAGGCGGAGAGAGAAGCAGTAGAGGGTAAATACGTGGAAGTGCCCCCAATCCCTGTTACTGAAGCCACCGACTGAGAGGCAGGCGGCAGCAGCAGTAGCTGTAGTACTAGTGGTAATGGTACTACTAGTGATGGCAGTAACACTAGCAGTAGTGGTGGTGGTGCTAGTGGCAGCACTACTAGTAATAACGGTACCGGTAGTAGCAGTCCTTGTCACGCAGTACTAGCAGTCGTAGTTATGGCGACAGTAGTCCTCATAGTGGTGGTAGTACTAGTAGGCACTATAGGTAGGCAGTCCTAAGGGGTAAAAGAGAAACGACTGCCCTGGCTGGTTGTTTCAGTGGATAGAGCGATGGCCCAGCACGTGGACATCCCAGGGTCAAGCCCCGGTCAGGGCACACATGAGAAGCACCCATCTGCTTCTCATCCCCTTCCTCTCCCCCTTCTCTCTCTCTTCCCCTCTCGCAACCAGTGGCTTGATTAGTTCAAGTGTTGGCCTCAGGTGCTGAGTATAGTTCAGTTGGTCCAAGTGTTGGCCTCAGACAGGGGTTGCCGAGTGGACCCCAGTCAGAGCGCATGCAGGAGTCTGTCTCTATCTCCCCTCCTCTCACTAGAGAGAGAGAGAGAGAGAGAGAGAGAGAGAGAGACTACTTCCCATTTGGACGGCAGGATACAAACTGAGGGAAAATTGGTGCCCGCCCATCAGACCCGCACACAGCCACTAACCTGGTGAGCTGCAAGTTCAGAATAAGAGCTGAAGCTATGAAAAATGGTCACTCTTAATGTCCAGGTAACAAACACAGGCTGGAGCCAGAAGCCAGGGCCTCTGAGGCTTGAAGGAAGTGAAGGTCAGTGCTGGGTGGTCCAGAAGCCACCAGAGCCTGGGGAAGGCATCCCAGGAGACTCAGGCCTGGGGCAACCCCTACAGCCCAGTTCTCATCACAGCTGGCACTGACAGCAGCTGAAAATCTTTCCTGGGCTCAAGCTTTGGGGCATCTGATCTGTCTTCTGGGATCTAAGCCAGAAAGACAAGTGAGGAAAATGGATCAAGGCCTGGGGATGCAGGGAGCTGGCTGGCCATGCCAGCCTCCAGCTGGTGTCATTTAGTGGTCACCAGATCTCAGACCAGTATGCCATCCTGAAATTAACGAGATCCTGGTGACTCTGCTTGTTTTCAAGCAGGGAACTGAAGGTCGGTGAGTGACGGGTTTTAGAGGGTGCAGTTTGAGAGAGGCTGGAGTTCACCTCCCAGTCCGGAGCTCCTTCTCCTTTTCTTTCATTGAGGCAACTATGGATGGCATCAGACATCTGCACTCAGCAAACCTTCACGGACAGGAAGAGCAGGCAGGGTATTATCTGGTCTGATGTTGCTGAGTAGATACATACGAAGCAAAATCTTGCAGAGTGAAGAGCAGAAACAGGCGACAACCTAGATTCTAGTCCTGGCCCTGCTGCAGGCTACAGGTGAGCCTGAGGAAGGGGCTTTCTCTGGGCCTCATTTTCCACGGCAACTCCAAAGGGCATCTGGACTGGACCCGCAGTGCCAGGAGAACCGCTGGAGTGCTTTTAAAGTACTTCCAGCCCCACCTCCAATAATTCTGACTGAGTCTGAGAACAGGGGCCTGGCTTTTTTTTTTTTTTTAATCCCCAAGGCAGGTACACAGACATCTGCACTTGATTAACAGAGAGACTTGCAGGTGGATAGATATGTGAGTAAAATATTATTACAGTAATTGCAGAATTTTAGTATTAGGTATATGGGAATGCACTGTCTCTCAATTTTTCTGTACGTTTTAAATTTTCATAATAAAATGCTGAAAGACAAGCAAATTAAAAAGGGAAAAGTTCCCCAGGTGATTCTGATATGCAGGCAACTCTGGCATCTTTGGAGCAGGTTGCTCACACTCACTCACTCACTCACTGCCCTGTAGACCAAGTCCAGGCAGCTTTCCGGCCCCGCAGAGCAGCCTGGGTGTCTGCTCGAGGGCAAAGTGGAAGGTTCTACACCCTGTCCAGATAAGTACCCAGAGCACACTAACCACCCAATCACCATACACTGCACACCCTTAAGGACCGCTCAGTGAAGAGCAATGCCCTGCCATCAAACCACAAATACCTCAGACCATTTCCCACTGCTGATGATTCAATGAAGCTCACAGTTCACAAAACCAAGTACGATCCCACCAAAAGTATTTGTATCACAAAATGACCCTAAGTGCCAACCAAGTTTTCCAGTGCTAGTCACAACCACAGCAGTGTCACTGTGCAAGAGGCCCAGGCCACAGGATTCTGCAGCGAGAAATTTCCACCTGCAAAGGAATCTTGTTGATACAGTGTACAGTCGCTGTTATTCTGGGAGCCAAAGAACACAACTACATTTGTGCTAGAGTTTCCCCTTTTACCCAAGAGAGCCTGCACTCATTAAACCCCAGTGCTTATCTGTCTCCCAAAGTTCTGCACTTCTCCATCACGCTGCATTGGATATGGACCCAGAGCCTGGTCTGCTCATTCACCATGTTTCCCCTGGCTCATGGCTGACATCTATATATTTGTTGAATCCTGCTCCTTCAGTGGCATTTTAGCCAGCTCTATATTATCTTCACTTTGGGGCTCTGACAGTGTAACACATGCACAAGGAAACATACACCAATGTTGGTCAAATAAGTTTGTATATATGATATATAGGTTTGCTTGCTTATAGTTTGTATTGGTTATATGGGACAGGCTGTAAGCAGGCAGGGTTGTTATACCATAAGGCAGGAGTAGTCAACCTTTTTATATCTACTGCCCATTTTTGTATCTCTGTTAGTAGTAAAATTTTCTAACCACCCACTGGTTCCATAGTAATGGTGATTTATAAAGTAGGGAAGTAACTTTACTTTATAAAATTTATAAAGCAGAGTTACAGCAAGTTAAAGCATATAATAATAATTACTTACCAAGTACTTTGTGTCGGATTTTGGCTAAGTTTGGCAGAATAAATCTTTATAAAACAACTTATAATAGTTAAATCGCTTTTTATTTATACTTTGGTTGCTCCGCTACCACCCACCATGAAAGCTGGAATGCCCACTATTGGGCCATAGGGACCAGGTTGACTACCACTGCCCTAAGGCTTAGTTTTAAGACTAAGCCTTTCCCACCCTAAGTGACTTTGTATCAGAGACTTCCTTGTTTGTATATTGGATTAAAGGTTTTGATTTCTACACTATAAAATGGGGCAGACTGGGAGCTTGCTCCCTCTCAGTTCCTGAGATTAGAGGGAAGAGCAGAAAAAGGCCACGTGGAGGAGAGGAGAAGCAGCCAAGATGGCAGAGTACTGAAGGAGAAGCCAGTTTGTGCAGAGAGAAGGAGATGGGGAACAGAGGAGAATAAGGCTGGTGAGGTAGAAACCTTTGATTCTAGGAAACTCGGATAAGTCAGTGGCTTTGGGAGCACTGAATGGAAAGGGAAGTGTTTTCCCACTGTGTACATTTCTTGCCTGCTGGGTGCAAGCTAGGATTAAAGCTAATAGCCCACCAGTTCTTGGCTCCATTGTTTCATTACCGTCTGTCTGAATCAAATGCGAAACCACATGGGCCAGGCGGCTATGATGGTGGCCACGGCTACTGGCTTTACAACTACTTAACATTAAGACGGAGTGAGACATGCTTATTATTGATTCGTCCAGTGTTTTTCAACTACCAATTGCCAAAAATCTCAGGCCAGTCTGCTGTGTCCTATTAAAATATAAATACATTTTTTACTGTTTATCTGGTTATTTTAGAGAACTTTCATTTTATATTATTATAACTAAGAGACAACACACAAAATACTACTAATGTTTTTTATTTCTGCCTTAACAGTCCTTGAAATAATTCTCCTATTTTCACTGGCCCCCAAGTGTAAAAAAGGTTGAAAACCACTGGTGTATAGTAATTAATTTGACTCTATTAAGGATGACCTCAAAAAGAGAAATGTGCCTCAATAAAAAATAGACAAAGGAACTACAATTTGAGAATAGATGAGAGTCTAAACTATTAAATTGGTATTTCTAAATTATTAAACTAAACTGGTATAATGTCAAGACCATAACTTTAAGACCATTTAAAAATAATCTCAAAAGAAGAAAAACTAAAATTAAAAAATCAGTTTCAATAAAACTGGCAAAATCATAAACCATCAATATACTCATATAACCTTTCTTCTTTCACATTGTATGCACAGGGGCCACCATTGTGGTCATTCACATGCAGGTTCTCATTGAATTCAGGCAGACAGTAATGAATCAGTGGAGCCAAGAACTGGTGGGCCATTACCTTTAATCCTAGCTCTCACCCAGTGGGCAAGAAATACACACAGTGGGAAAACACTTCCCTTTCCATTCAGGGCTCTCAAAGCCACTGACTCATCTGAGTATTCCTAGAATCAAAGGTTTCTACCTCATCAGCCTTATTCACCTCTGTTCCCCATCTCCTCTCTGCACAAACTGGCTTCTCTTTCATCACTCCACCATCTTGGCTGCCTCTCCTCTGCAATGCTGATGGTAGGATCTGAGCGAGAGCCTCCTGGTCTGCCTTATCTTATAGTATAGAAAATTGAAGCCTTTAAGCCAATATATAAATAAGAAAGTCTCTGATACAAAGCCACTCATCTGAGGCATAAATGGGATTCCTGTAAAAGCACATCACTCCACATTATGCAATAGTCAAGGGTGTGGGGAAAAGCTTAGTTTTTGAGAAGATCTTAGTATTAGAAGGATGTTGAAAAGATCTTAGTATTAAAAGGGTGGGAAAGGCTTAGTCTTAAAACTAAGCCTTAGGCTATAATGACTTTGCCAGCTTACAGCCTGTCCCCCACACCCAATGCAAACTATAAGCAAGCAAACATATACATCATATTTACAAACTTATTTGACTAACACACATGGAATTAATATTAGTTTCTATGATGAACTTCCTAAAGACAAATATTTGGCATGCTGTTTACTTGTAAGCTTTTTCATTATCCAAATGTATTCTTCTCCAAGATAAAAGTGGGTTACAGTGAGACAGTTCTATCTTCACTGTCTATCTAAGCTGAATTTAATATACCTCTTTTAGGACTAACAATAACAAAATTAAAGTAACAAAAGAGGTAACTGATGTTTGGGCTTTAAAAAAGATATGGGGGAAAAATTGAACAACAAATAAAGACATCATAACTAATTGAACCTAATATGAATATCCTCCTCCATGCCCAGTGATGGCTGAAACTGTGTCCCTTGGGCCTGCGAACACAACTTAGACTGTGGACAAAAAAGGAGCTCTGTAATAAATCTGACCAAAAGTAACCTCACAGGCCAATGTGATTGTAAAGCCAGTAGTTAGGGCCAGGGCCACCATCACAGCCGCCCGGCCTATGCAGGTTCGCATAGGATTCGGACAGTCGGTAAAGAAACAATGGAGCCACAAACTGATAGGCCATTTTCTTTAATTCTAGCTTGCACCCGGCGGGCAAGTAAAAACACACACTGGGCTCCAAAACCCACTCACATTCAGTGCTCACAAAGCCACTGACTTATCCGAGTTTCCTAGAATCAAAGGTTTCTAGCTCACCAGCCTTATTCTCCTCAGTTCCCCATCTCCTTCCTTAACCCAGATACAACTCTGTACAAACTGGCATCTCACTCAGCACTCCGCCATCTTGGCTGCTTCTCCTGGCCTACTCCACGTGGCCTCCTTCTGCTGCTGGCTCTACTCTCTCCTCTAATGATAATCTCAGGAACCAAGAGGGCAAACTCCCATTTTGCCCCCACTTTATACTGTAGCTTCACAACCTCTAATCCAATATACAAAGTAGGGAAGTCTCTAATACAAAGTCACCTCTATGAGGCATGATTGGATTGTACCACCCCACATCAAAAAGGGTGGGAAAGGCTTAATCCCAAAACCAAGCCCCAGGCTACAAGGATTCTCAACACACATTAATATCACCTGGGCGACGGCCTCACGTGGGCAGCGCCGTTTTTAACAAAATGAGCATAATACATTTTATCTGCCCAACACTGATCATAAATTTGAAACTGGACAGGTTATGGTGGGTAGTCACACCTGGGCCTATAAAAAAAAAGGTTTATCTCTGCCTTAAGCAAGGCATGTCCATTGTTCTTGTTCATCTAGGTTAACACACCTTAGAAATGCCATAGCAATCTGCTTTTCCAGACTCTTTGGAGACATAACTACTCTCAAAGTAAGCACATAATCTTGTTAACTACCCTGTAATACACTCCTAGAGAGCCCACCCCCCCTTCGCTTCCTCCCACCTTCAGGCAATATTCCCTACACTCCTTCCCTTAATACCCATTGTATAAAGAAACTGCAGCCTGACCAGGCAGTGGCGCAGTGGATAGAGCATTGGACTGGGATGCAGAGGACCCAGTTATGAAACCCCGAGGTCGCTAGCTTGAGCAAGGGGTCACTTGCTCTCCTGTAGCTCCCCCTGGTCAAGGCACATATGAGAAAGCAATCAATGAACAACTAACTAAGGTGCCATGTTGGTCAAATAAGTTTATAAATATGTATATGTTTGCTTGCTTATAGTTTGCATTGGAAGTAGGGGGACAGGCTGTAAGCAGGCAGGATCCTTATAATCTAGGGCTTAGTTTTAAGACAAAGCCTTTCCCACCCTTTTTGATGTGGGGTGGTGCACTCTCATGAGGAATCTCATTATGCCTCAGATAAGTGACTTTGTATCAGAGACTTCCTTGTTTGTATATTGGATTAAAGGTTTTGATTTCTACACTATAAAGTGGGGCAGACCTGGAGCTTGCTCTCTCTCGGTTCCTGAGATTAGCATTAGAGGGGAGAACAGAGAAAGGCCACATGGAGGAGAGGAGAGGCAGCCAAGATGGTGGACTGCTGACGGAGAAGCCAGTTTGTGCAGAGAAAAGGAGACGAGGAACAGAGGTGAATAAGGCTGGTGAGGTACAAACCTTTGGTTCTAAGAAACTCAGATAAGTCAGTGGCTTTGAGAGCTCTGAATGGGAAGGGAAGAGTTTTCCTACTGTGTACTTCCTGCCCGCTGGGTGCAAGCTAGGATTAAAGCTAAATGTCTCACCAGTTCTCGGCTCTGTTGTTTCATTACCATCTGTCCGAATCAAATGCGAACCTGCATGGGCCAGACAGCTGTGATGGTGGCCGTGGCTACTGGCTTTCCATTGATGCAGAGGACCCAGTTTTGAAACCCCGAGGTCGCTGGCTTGAGCAAGGGTTCACTTGCCCTGCTCTAGCCCCCCTGGTCAAGGCACGTGTGAGAAAGCAATCAACTAACTAAGGTGCCACAACAAAGACTTGATGCTTCTCATCTCTCTCCCTTCCTTCCTGTCCTGCCTGTCTCTCCCTGTTGCTCTGTCTCCAGAAAAAAATAATAAAAGAAAAGAGGAAAGAAAACTGCAGAACTGTCCTTCTTCAGAGCATTTCCTCAGTCTGTCAAGATCTTGCTTCCAGATGTGTCTGTCCTCTGTTCGTCTCAAACAAATTTTTATAAAGTTTTCTAAAGGTTTGGATGGTCTTATGTCAACAACTACTACACTTCCCTGCAGTCTTTCTCGTCACTCAGGTTGTACCGGAATTCCAGCCAATGGAAAGCATGTGGCCATGATGTGTACCTTGGGCCCCAGCCAGAAAACCTTCCCTGAGTGCTCCTTCCATCCCCTGTTCCTGTCCAGCTGACTGGATGGAGACCCCTCAGAGACTTTGGAAGAGAAGGGTTAAGGATACAGACCCTCCTTCACCCTAGGTCCCCCAATGCCTACAGAAAACAAAGCCATTGCTTCTCTAGGCCAATTTTGGGATCTCCTGCTTCCATACTTAGCCTGCCTCATATGCCAGTGTACAACAGAAAACAGCTGTGCCTTTCCTTATACAAACTGAGATCATGCAACTCATAAGAATAAAAAACAGTCACAATATTTTTAAGATTCTCCTAAAGTCATAAGTTAATAGACTTTGAAAAATCAAATTAATTAGTACAATATTCTTGCTAGGTGGTAATACAGTTTATGCATAAATATTTTCCTTAAGAGAGAACCCCCCTGGCCGGTTGACTCAGTGGTAGAGCGTCGGCCTGGCGTGCAGAAGTCCTGGGTTCGATTCCCGGCCAGGGCACACAGGAGAAGCGCCCATCTGCTTCTCCACCCCTCCCCCTCTCCTTCCTCTCTGTCTCTCTCTTCCCCTCCCGCAGCGAGGCTCCATTGGAGCAGAGATGGCCTGGGCGCTGGGGATGGCTCCTTGGCCTCTGCCCCAGGCGCTAGAGTGGCTCTGGTAGTGGCAGAGCGACGCCCCAGAGGGGCAGAGCGTTGCCCCCTGGTGGGCAGAGTGTCGCCCCCTGGTGGGCGTGCCGGGTGGATCCCGGTCAGGCGCATGCTGGAGTCTGACTGTCTCTCCCGGTTTCCAGCTTCAGAAAAAAATACCAAAAAAAAAGAGAGAGAACCCACTATTTCCACAGCAGCTCACCACATTTCTGGACAGCTCCCATTGAGTACAGAATGCTCTCAATGAACTCGAATTGAGCACAATGAAAACAGCAGTTAGCTAGTTCTGAGCAGTTACTGAGGCCCTGATCCTGTGTGAAGAGCTTTCCACCTATCTGCTCATCTAATCTAACCTATGAAGTGGGTACAACCATCATCACCATTGAGAGGTATCAGTACTGAGGCCCTGGAAACAGGAGACTGGCCCGAGGTCACACACAACTAAAAGTGGCAGAGCCAAGATCAACCCAGGCAGAGTGAGTCCCTGCTCTTAACCACGACCTGTCCTCCTGTGGCTGTCACCTCTGCACCAGATGCACGGAGAGCAAGCCTGACTGGCCCCCCCGCCGCCCCATACCTGCAAATACCCAAAAATCTCTTTTATAGCAACACACGTTATTTGTTCACCTAGCTGGAAAAGGGACTCTAGTTAATTTGACTTTTCATCATCCCTCTTCATTCTGGTCTCTTTGGAAGGTTCCTGTTCATTCATGTGCATGTTGAAGTGTGTCACCTAGAGAGAAACTTCATGTGTAAAATCAAATTAATGACAGCACTTCCCCAAAAGGTTCTGTGTGAAGATTAATTAGGTTATTCGTGGAAAGCCCTAGAAATTAGAAATGGCATATTATAGGCAAAGTAAGCCAGCTGAAAACCATTAGCTATTATTTGCCTTATACTTCAAATGTTGCAGCCTATGATCACAACACTAACCAGATAGAATTTACCATCAATTTAAATTAGGTTTTAAATAAATGAGAACCGGTGGTTAAGTCTTTCTCCCCTATCCAGATAGTGTTTTGTTTTGTTCTCCTTTTCAACAGATACTGCACTTCATCTTGACTATGGTTATGCTTCTCCTGATTAAGGTCAGCCCACCCTCCCAGGCACTGAAGGTCATTTTGAATCTTGTTAATCATCCCCTTTACTTGGTTTCACATCATCAGCAAATTAGAGAACTGGGCCCTGAAAATCTTGGTGTGGTAAAGCTCTGGTCTTCTCTATTAGAAAGTCCCTCTGACATGGACTCACTGTTTCATCTTATCTCAGCAACCAAGGATAAATAAGGTCACTATCTTGACCACAATAATCTTGTGCCAGTATTCCTAAGTATAAATTTCCATTTCTGTGACCTCCATGAGACTTCCCAGCCCAGTCTCACAGTGGGCTAGGAGCAAAGGGAAGTTGTTAGAAGTGTAGCTTGGAAGGTGTCAGTCAAATAAGTTTGTAAATATGATATATATGTTTGCTTGCTTACAGTTTGCATTAGGTGTGGGAGACAGGCTGTAGGCTGGCAAGGTCATTATAGCCTAAGGCTCAGTCTTAAGACTAAGCCTTTCTCACCCTTTTAATACTAAGATCTTCTCAAAACTAAGTTTTTCCCCACACTGTTGCATGATGTAGGATGGTGCACTTTATGAGTAATTCCATTTATGCCTCAGATAAGTGGCTTTGTATCAGAGACTTCCTTATTTGTATATTGGCTTAAAGGCTTTAATTTTCTACACTATAAGATAAGGCAGACCAGGGGGCTCTCTCGCTCAGATCCTACCATCAGCATTGCAGAGGAGAGGCAGTCAAGATGGTGGAGTGCTGAAGGAGAAGCCAGTTTGTGCAGAGAGGAGGAGATGGGGAACAGAGGTGAATAAGGCTGGTGAGGTAGAAACCTTTGATTCTAGGAATATTCGGATGAGTCAGCGGCTTGGGAGCCCTGAATGGAAAGGGAAGTGTTTTCCCACTGTGTGTATTTCTTGCCCGCTGGGTGCGAGCTAGGATTAAAGCTAGTGGCCCACCAGATCTTGGCTCTGTTGTTTCATTACCATCTGTCCGAATCAAATGCGAACCTGCATGGGCCAGGCGGCTGTGATGGTGGCCACAGCTACTGGCCTTACATCCACCCTGTCAGGGACCTGACCACAAGAAACCAAAAGTCCACAGAGGCATGGATCCAAGGTCGCTTGCTCTAGCAAGGGGTTACTTGGTCTGCTGAAGGCCCGCGGTCAAGGCACATATGAAAGCAATCAATGAATAACTAAGCTGTCACAAAGAAAAACTGATGATAGGCAAGGAAGGAAGGAAGGAAGGAAAGAAGGGAGGGAGGGAGGGAGGGAGGGAGGAAGGAAAAGAGTCAGTCTTTAGCAAAAGTCTTGCTAGAAAGCCAACATCTTTTGTTATTAAATGGGCAGAGAAGTATGTAATACATATTAGAACACTTTTTACAATGTCTCTAATCTAAAAACTCCCTGCACCTAAAGTGAGAACACATTGGTGATTTTTTAAAAAATAAATGTTTATTTTATTGATTTGGGAGAGAGGGAGGGAGAAAGCAGGAGATAGGAACATCTGTCCCTGTATGTGCCCTGACCAGGGATCAAACTGTGCCTCAGGTCTATGCCCTAACCCAGTGGTCAGCAAACTCATTAGTCAACAGAGCCAAATATCAACAGTACAACGATTGAAATTTCTTTTAAGAGCCAACTTTTTAAACTTAAACTATACAGGTAGGTACATTCCTTATCGAGGTAGCGCCCGCACGTGGTATTTTGTGGAAGAGCCACACTCAAGGGGCTAAAGAGCCACATGTGGGGCCCTGGCCGGTTGGCTCAGCGGTAGAGCGTCGGCCTAGCGTGCGGAGGACCCAGGTTCGATTCCCGGCCAGGGCACACAGGAGAAGCGCCCATTTGCTTCTCCACCCCTCCGCCGCGCTTTCCTCTCTGTCTCTCTCTTCCCCTCCTGCAGCCAAGGCTCCATTGGAGCAAAGATGGCCCAGGCGCTGGGGATGGCTCTGTGGCCTCTGCCTCAGGCGCTAGAGTGGCTCTGGTCGCAATATGGCGACGCCCAGGATGGGCAGAGCATCGCCCCCTGGTGGGCAGAGCGTCGCCCCATGGTGGGTGTGCTGGGTGGATCCCGGTCGGGCGCATGCGGGAGTCTGTCTGACTGTCTCTCCCTGTTTCCAGCTTCAGAAAAATGCAAAAAAAAAAAAAAAAAAAAAGAGCCACATGTGGCTCGTGAGCCGCAGTTTGCCAGACCAAGGCCCTAACCAACTGAGCTATCTGGCCAGAGCACATAAGTGATTTAAACTAAAAATGTAACTCTTAATCCTCATAATGCTAGATAGATAAGGGTTAACCATAGTCTCTTGGCCTTTTGGTTGAACCCAGAAGAGAGAAGGCAACCTCAAAGGGCATGCACGTGACAGGAAAACCTCCCAGGCTTCTGGGAGGGGACAGTGCAGTCACTGAGCAGAAGTGGAACCAGCCAGGGCATAACCCCATGTCCCCTCCAAACACCCACTTCATTCAAATTCCTTTCTCTCCTGTCACTCTCACATGGGATGCCTCTGCTAAGCTTTCATTAAAAATCAGGTTCTGAAGTAAAAAAATGTCTGGATATCCTGGGTTAGATTAATCACAGGTGTATACATATGAACTGGTACTATGGACAAAGAGAAGATGGGCTTTTTGTTTCTTTCCTTTTTTTCCGAAATACGAAATGCCCCACGAACTTATGTACCACCCTTGCACAGGGGCCATTCTTAATATTCTCTGTATTGTTCCAAATTTAGTGTATGTGCTGCCCAATTGAGCAAGGCCTTTACCTTTCAGTACCAGCTGACTGGTTCTTCTTAAATGCATTTTAATTCAGAAGGAGAAGACCTGTATTGTATTTATCAACAGCTAAATCCAAGTGGAATTATTTTATTCCTAATCATATTTTTAAAAAGATAAAAAGTATCAAAAGGCAATAGGAATCAGTAAGAGCCAGGAGGCTAGTCTGCTCACCTGCTGTCTCCAGCATTTGCCACATACAGCTTCCCCAGGAGGCAGATCACAATGAGGGCCGTGCAGCCGCCGGATATATTGTACGAACTCCTCTCTTGTTCTATCTGTAGGTCCTGGAGAAGAAAACAAACGAGTGCTGGATTGTACAGGAACCTGTATCAAAAACTTTCTTAGCATCTCTCCCTAAGGGTCTGAATGTGCTTCAAAGAAGAGATAAGAGAATCCTCAGAACTGACTTTTCCACAACCAATGAGCATTTCTGGAGAGGATACTGGCATAGAGTCTGGCCCGCCAGACCATCTGCAGACCAGAGACAGGAAACAAGAGATGGCAAACAGATATAATCAGGCAAAAAATGAGAAGAATAAACCAACTGTATCCAATTAATATCACAGCTTATGGGAAACTTAGTCTCTGTGTGGACTGCCTGAGCTACCATGTGGGAAATACAACAGAGGGGCTGATAATGCCACGTGCTTGGACCTGGTCAATGGTTTTAATGCCAGTCTCCAATCAATGGCTTCTTCTTCTTCTTTTTTTTTTTTTTGTGTGGCAGAGACAGAGAGAGTCAGAGAGAGGAACAGATAGGGACAGACAGACAGACAGGAAGGGAGAGAGATGAGAAACATCAATTCTTCGTTGTGGCTCCTTAGTTGTTCATTGATTGCTTTCTCATATGTGCCTTGACCGGGGTGGGGGGGCTACAGCAGACCGAGTGACTCCTTGCTTGAGCCAGCGACCCTGGGCTCAAGCTGGTGAGCCTTGCTCAAACCAGATGAGCACACACTCAAGCTCGTGAGCTCAGGGTCTCGAACCTGGGGGTCTTCCACATCCCAGTCCAACATTCTATCCACTGCACCACTGCCTGGTCAGGCTCAATGGCTTCTTTTACAGCTAGATAAGAGAGGTGACTTGAAGGACGGTGTCCTTTATTCAATGCAGACAGGACTCAACCTCTTGTTATTTTTTTTTTTTAATTCCATTGAGTTGAGAGAAAGGGAAGAGAGGGAGGGGAAGAGAGGGAGAGAGAGAGAGAAGCATCAACCCATTGTACCATTTAGTTGTGGACTCATTGGTTGCTCTTCACCAGGGGTCAAATATGCAACCTCTGGCACACCGGGTCAATGCTTTCTCCACTGAGCTACCCGGCTAGGTCCAACCTCCTGTCTTACCGATCAAAGATCTAAGCTCCAGGACTCTGGTCTGACTTCCTCTTCCCACTAATTCACAGTAGGGATGCACATGCCTAGTAACCCTCAACTTTCACTGAGCACACCCTCTACGTCAGGTAGTGTGCTAAGCACTTTACACAGAATCTCATCTCGTCCGTCCTCACAACCATATCATTAACCTCACTGTTCAGATGCAGAGAAGTGGGGTGACCTTCATAGACTATGTTTTTACTTGCCAACTAATGACGCATCCCCAAGAAGAGTAAAAACAGACCAACATTTCTATTGACAGATATGCGTCATTCTCAAGACAGATGTCTTCATCAAATTCTATGTCAGTGACAGCAGCAAAAGTCCCGTCACCTCAGAAAATGTGAGTTGAGTTAGGAAAATAAACTGAACACTAGCTAAAATAATGCCAAACATCCCAGCAGTAATCTACCGATGGGGCAGAGGCAGGAAGAATGTAGGTTGGGCGCTAAGTACAGAAGAAAAATAAATGGTGCCTGGCTGATTGTGAGGGTGCCAGTGGCAGACCGAGGGCCAGGGCACTTTCTTAGAAACCCACAGAATTAGACCTCAGTGGCTTCAGCCAGCTCCTCATAGAAAGGGTAAGAGAATTTAGTAATCCAGCATTTATCAGCAATTGCTTTACTCCAGGGGCCAGAAGCTGTAATACAAAGTTAGATAAATCACCAGTGGGCAACTGGAAACAAAGGATCGTGAGCTGAGGCTATAGAACAGAATCAGCGTTAAAAAGGAAGGAGAGGAAAAGTACAAAGACAGGAGCTTGGAGAAACCAACATCCTGGGAATGAAGTGAGGGAGGGGGGAAAGGGGAGGGGGAGGGGAGGGGGGGAGGAAGGCTGGAATGCCAAGGGGAGTGGGAAGAGAATGCGGACGTGGGATATAGTAGTTTGCAAGTGAAGAAAAGTTCCAACAAGGGGGTAAGTGAACAGCAGCCTCAGAAACTGCACCAGGCTCCACCCTTGTGGTGCACACAGCTGACTCTTCTTTGCCATGTCTTTTCACAAGACTCGTAGGATCAAGAGGTGCCTGGCCCAGAGTCCAATAGATTCAGGTGAGAAGTGGTGATAAAATTAGGTACAGCTCCAAGAGGAGGTGCTGGGGAGGAAAT
The DNA here is from genome assembly GCF_036850995.1 of Saccopteryx leptura. Classification (NCBI taxonomy): domain Eukaryota; kingdom Metazoa; phylum Chordata; class Mammalia; order Chiroptera; family Emballonuridae; genus Saccopteryx; species Saccopteryx leptura. The sequence continues at coordinate 172,143,283 of NC_089504.1, read as the reverse complement.
GAAGCCGGGTCTAGGACTCCCACCTGAGCGCTGGCTCGCTCAGTTATGCTGCGGCTGGGTTGCCTGCACTGGAAAGATCACTTCTGTCTGGACAGTTGGGCGTTTTTATTGTGAAATTATTGAAAAAAATTATTTTTTCTCTTTGTTGATTTTTTCCCTGCATAGTAGGTTGGTTCAATAACAAATATGTGAGACCTTAAAAAAAATAAAAAGCTGCACAAGGGTCAAGCATGAGGACTCCCTTCAAGGACAACGTGGGATTTTACAAATATACTTAAAATGGTATAAGTTAGCCTCTTAAAGGACTGTGGTGAGGACTACATTAGATGGTGTGTGTGAGGGGCTTAGTAGGACATCTGTCCCTCCCACAGCTGGAATCCAGGACTGGGAGCAGAGACCTCTCTTCCTCGCTGCTTAGACCCTCAGCACCCACACCAGGCCAGCAGAAGGTGGTTAAATGCCTACTAAGTGGGCAAATAAAGTCATACATTCAAAACGTCCCTGGTTTTCGAAATGATTTCCCACCACCTTACCTGTGCCGTGACTTGAGAACCGTGTTCCACAATTCACAAACAACAGCTTACAATGCAAACAAAGGCTCACTGAGATGACAGGCAGGAACCCACAGTCAGTTAAAATGAAGTCGCATGACAAGAACTGAATGGGTGGTTCTCAGAACCTGCCCAGGGATGGCTGGAGGCTGAGAGGAGAGGCCTGGATGGAGGCCAGAGAGGGGTCACAGAGAAGCGAAAGAGGAGGAAAAAAGCATCAAGCCAGCGGAACCTCCAAACAAGTATAAAACAGAACCAATAACCCTATCCACAAAAAAGTTTGTGGGTAGATTTACTCACCCCCCATTTAAATAAATAAAGATGATATTATGATACATATTTCATCATATTAACATATAAATTGGTATGTAAAGTCCACACCCAATATTATTATAGCTTTTAATATATCGGAAGGAAGTGCTCTAGCTACAGAAACTATCCTTTCACATCCAGAATCAATATTTGTTTAAATACCTGAAGTCAGAATGAAAGACAATTTTTCTTAAAAATCCCTGAGCACCCAACTGTTTGCATGCTGCACGTGGCGGGGGGATGAATGATTCCCGACAGCCTTAAATCACTGGTGCGATCCAAAGCAGGGAAACGCTGTGGTACAGAGTCCGCAGCAAGGATGTCCTCTGGGACTCAAGTTTATTCTTCATCACACATGCAATGTTATCATGGTTTGCATCACAAGAAAATCTGATTATACAATTATGTAATCCTTACAAAAAAAATTGAGGCAGAGTGTTCAACACTAAGATTTTCTGCTATGGCAGTATTTATACTTGCCTTTAATTTTGGGGAAAACATTCGAATTAGCTTGCCCAGTTATCCTTTGTTATATCAATAGTGATTCAATCATTCTTCTTCTAATTAATTTCATCATTTCTTTCCTCTTTTCCTGTTTCAACTACTTTCTCTCTCTAGCTCTCCCAGTATAAGGAATGCTAAATTTGGCAGCACTTTTACATAAATAATGGACTAAAGCCTAGCTACACTTCATCCAAGAAACTTGGCTGACACGTTTGTGCTTTCTTTTTTTTTTAATCTTTATTTATTTTTTTAATTTATTCACTTTTTTTTAGAGAGGAGAGGGAGAGATAGACAGAGAGAGAGAGGAGAGAGAGAGAGAGAGAAAGAGAAGGGGGGGAGGAGCTGGAAGCATCAACTCCCATATGTGCCTTGACCAGGCAAGCCCAGGGTTTCGAACCGGCGACCTCAGCATTTCCAGGTCGATGCTTTATCCACTGCGCCACCACAGGTCAGGCCACGTTCGTGCTTTCAACCACCACCTCCATTTGGGTGGTAGCATACCTGTGCGGAAGTGCGCACATGCACACAAGCACACATGCTAACTGCGGGTGTGCTCTCTGGAATCACAGTGACAAAGATTTGAAAGTTGTGTTTCCATAGACTTCGCCACCCTGAAGGATTCACTGATATTAAATTACACTCTTCTAGTTCTCCAAAAACTGGGTGTAACTAGACCATATTCTAAAAATAATTGCTTCCCTCTCCCCTCCCTAGAAGCTAAAATAGCATTTATTTTTTTCGTATGCCACCTTCTCCTCTGTAAAAGATGTTTCACAAACTCTTAGTACTAAAAGGAACATTAAAGAACCATCTGGATGGTTCTTTTACTACCAGATCTAACATGATAAATGAAGTTAATAAAGACATTTACCATTAAGTCAACTATTTTCTTCAAACTCTCAACTTTTCCAATTAGCTTATGCCTCTCAAAGTCTAGGTAAAATATACAAAAATATGTAAAATTATTATTATTTTTAAAAACCTTCCGGTTTTTTGTTTTTTTTTTAAATCAATGCAATCATGGGAAAAATGACGCACTGCTTTGTGGTAAACAGACCAATTTGGAATATTTCCTCATTTTAGCTAAAACTATTTGGCTAAACTATTTTAGTTAACATGAGCAAACCTCAAGACTCAAATTTAGAAAAACTAGCAAAAAATATGTACATTATCATACCTCTTCAAGTAGGGTCTAAAAGGATCAACTAAAATGACTTGAGATTCAATTAATGAGATAATTGATTATCTGCTCCACCAAAAGTCCTGCAGACCTCCCAAGGCTACTTTCTACTTAGAAGGACTGATTTATCCTGTGTTATGTCTGCCTAAATATTTCTAGCTTTATGTCTACATCAAAGAATGAATCCAATTTTTAAGACTTGAGGACAATAAAAGGAAAAAAGAGATATGTGTCCAATGGGACTAGTTCAGCAGGAAAGAATTGCAAGACAGAAAATACATGGCTCGGGATGGTTGTAATTCAGTTTGAAAGTCCCAGAGATGACGCAACACCATGATCATTCTTTGTTTTCTACCGATTTCAGGTTGTAAAAGAAAAGAAACATCAGGCAGCACAAGGAAGCAAGTGTGGGGTACTTTCAAAAGAACTTGGCAGCTCCCCCTAACTTGGTTAAAACGTCGTTCTGAACACATTGCTAATAGTGTCAGTCACAAATAATATGATTCTGCATGGTTTTAGTATCTGGGTCCGATCTCGATTTATTCTGAGAACAAGCCAATCTGTCAGCCAGGCAATGGGAAAGGAAAAAAACAGCACTGCCTAATATTGCCACCTGCTGGTTGTTAGTGGAATCACATGCTTATTCCTTCTCGGAGGAACTTTCTGATACTCCAGAAACAAAGACAAACCAAAACTAACTCTAGCTTAAATACAGGCAGACGCGCAGGTCCACAACTTACCATGAAGATGCTAATTTTTAAAACACTACAATTTCTAAGCTATAAAACAGCTTTGCATACATCTTCCTCTTTTTCACTATAGTGTCACCATATGGGGTTTTTGTTTGTTTGTTTGTTTTTACTGAGACAGAGAGAGAGTGAGAGAGAGGGATAGACAGGGACAGACAGACAGGAACGGTTAGATGAGAAGCATCAATCATTAGTTTTTTGTTGCGCATTGCAACACCTTAATTGTTCATTGATTGCCTTCTCATATGTGCCTTGACCACAGGCCTTCAGCAGACCGAGTAACCCCTTGCTCGAGTTAGCGAGCTTGGGCTCAAGCTGGTGAGCTTTTGCTCAAACCAGATGAGCCCTCACTCAAGCTGGCGACCTCAGGGTCTCGAACCTGGGTCTTCCGCATCCCAGTCCGATGCTCCATCCACTGCGCCACCGCCCGGTCAGGCACCATATGGTTTTTACCAACAAAGCCAAACTGAGTGTATTTCCAACCATTTAATCAGTAACAGGTACAGGGACGGTAGTTTTACAAGTTAAAATATTGCCATTTTTCTCCCTTGTAACAACCAAATTTATAAAGCATTCCTCACTGTGGTGAAGAATCTATACCTGAACTGAAAAGGAAATAAGACAGATTTTTCATCTTCTCCTGCCTATGTCCAGAACTCAAATCCTGTAGGTGGCAGGCTAAAAAGCTAGTCACTGCTGATTTGGTTCTTATTCCTTGAAGGGCAAAGGTCTCCTGCAACTATATATAATGCAAGTGACTTCCTACAAGAATCTGAAATACTGACTATTGAATTGTGCGGTGAGGTGAAGAGGTGGGGGGAGGGCACTGACATCAGGCCTTAGGAGTTACTGGTTTTATTCACATCTATCATCTTGGGTCAAACAGTAACCTAAACACAACAGGTGACAAAACCTAGCTGCTAAAATTGGCACTGTCACAAAGCATTCCTGGAGAACAGGACTGATGTGACTCAAAAAGTTCTGACACTAGTCCTTTAAGAAGCCATGGTTCATTTTCTGAGTGGTCACAGACAGGACTGGCTATGCAGCTTTCTCAAGATGAAGAAGGATCAAGATAAGATACAGTTAGGGTGCCACATGGCAAGCCTGCCTCTGCCAGCATGCACAGTATGACAGGCTGTGGTCAGAGGTCACCTTCATCCCAAGCCACGTGCTACACCAGCACCCCAAGGACAGACGAGGAAAAGAGAAGCAGCGCCCTCCAAGAAGCTTCCAGTATTTGATACAACGGTTGACTTCTTTGTTTTTGGTGTGTTGTTGTTGTTGTTTTGTTTTGTTTGTTTTTTTTACAGAGACAGAGTCAGAAAGAGGGATAGTTAGGGACAGATGGGAACGGAGAGAGATGAGAAGCATCAATCATTAGTTTTTCATTGCGACACCTTAGTTGTTCATTGATTGCTTTCTCATATGTGCCTTGATCGCGAGCCTTCAGCAGATCTAGTAACCCTTTGCTGAAGCCAGCGACCTTGGGTCCAAGCTGGTGAGCTTTGCTCAAACCAGATGAGCCCGTGCTCAAGCTGGCGACCTCGGGGTCTTGAACCTGGGTCTTCCACATCCCAGTCCGACGCTCTATCCACTGTGCCACCGCCTGGTCAGGCGACTTCCTTGTTGAAAACATTTTTTCCCTACTTATGTTAGTCTATATATATATTTTTACCAATACCTACTTCTTCCTGGAAACAAGTACTATTTATTCGGGCTTGATGTTTCTGAATATTTTTAACTGACTGGTCCTTTCAGATAGAAATCAACATTCCACCACCCTACTTAATGTTATTTAGAACATCAAAATAAATGAGATATTGTATATCTTTACAGTCATATAATTTGTGACGACAAATGTACCTAAATATAACAATCTGATCTATTACTTCTAGACCCCCATGGTGTCCAGAACAATGCCGTTTATAAAATATTAGTTCAATCTATACTAGTGGTTGAGAAGGGCATGAGGAGGTGGGGTGGGAGCTACATCTCATCAGTGAAGCAGAGCTGAGGTTAAGGTGCTGGGCTTGGGAAAGCTTCAAGAATTAAGAGAGAGAGAAAGCAAGAAAGCCACACAGCTGAAATGACTGGATCGTATTTAATGCCGAGTTTCCCTATTATACAGGATCAGAATGGCACATAACCTGCAAGACCAGAAGAACACTTAGAAACAGCAAAGCTAGAAAGTGGCTGGCTATTGTGAGGGAAAAAATCAGGAACGGCTGGAAAGCCTGAGAAGGAACCAGCAAGATCAGGCCACCAAGATAAGGAAGTCAGCTGCATGTTGGGTGTCCCCAAAACCCAAAGTTTACCTTTAAACAATGCCTCTCAAAGGGATTGTCTTCTAATATTGAGAGGAACAGGAAAGAAAAAGTATTTTATATGAGCTGGCTATGGCCTTCTAAGCCATTACATCGAAAGCACACTGTGTAATTTCTGTGTTAGGGCTTCGGAAGCTCACCCCAAGCAACTGAATGGCTAAGTCATGCGCTGTATCTATGACACTGGAGTAAATTTCTTCTGAAGTCCCTGATTGAGCAAAGAAAAGCTAAGCATATATTTCTGTAATCAGTGTTAACGTAATACATCATTCACACAGAGACAGTATTAATGATTACTCTGGGCCAACAGGCATCAACTGGCTTAGCTGCTAGCAGGGCAGGAAGTAGGGCCACCCCACCAAGCACCATGAAAACCGAAGAATAAGTATGTCGTTTAATAAGGCCACACACAGTGCAAGGTCCAGGTGGGCCTCTGGGTCCAGGTGAGACCATCTGGGAAAAAACTAACATGTCAAAAGGAAGCTGAGGGGTGGACTGGATTGAGGAATAAGAGATAGCCTTAAAGCCACAGATCTGTAGTATGGCACACCAGACCCGCCACAGGTGGGCTCCAGACCGCCTCTCCAGTCCACCTGCCATCATCCTTACCTTTGAAATCTACCTTCTAACCATGGTGGACACCAGCTTGTGGCCTGTGGCCCACCTGAGTTCTCTCTCCAACATTTTTCACGCAAAAGGTTTCCTCTGCTTTCCTCCTACACACTCCTGCCTCCACTGGGCCTCACTTATCCAGGGAAGCTTCCACACCTGACTCTTTTAATCACACCCCTACATCATCCTGCGTTTCTTCTCTCCAGGTCCTTCCCATTTATAGCTTACTTAATGCCCAGCTTTGACTCACTTGATTTGGTCAATGTTCTTTCCCCCGTTAGGCCTGGCATGCAGTTAGTTGTCAATAAACACAGGGGGTGGGCAAAAGTAGGCTTACAGTTTTCTGTATGGAAAATAATGCACTAGTTGATAAAGAATAATACTAGAATGAAATCTGTTTCACTGTTGGTCAAATAAGTTTGTAAATATGATATATAGGTTTGCTCGCTTATAGTTTGCATTGGGTGTGGGAGACAGGCTGTAAGCAGGCAGGGTTGTTATATCCTAAGGCTTAGTGTTTTTGTTTTTTTGGGTTTTTTGTTTGTTTTTTACAGAGACAGAGAGAGTCAGAGAAAGGGCCAGATAGGGACAGGCAGACAGGAACGGAGAGAGATGAGAAGCATCAATCATTAGTTTTTCGTTGTGACACCCACCTTAGTTGTTCATTGATTGCTTTCTCATATGTGCCTTGACTGTGGGCCTTCAGCAGACTGAGTAACCCCTTGCTCAAGCCAGCGACCTTGGGTCCAAGCTGGTGAGCTTTGCTCAAACCAGATGAGCCCATGCTCAAGCTGGCGACCTCAGGGTCTCGAACCTGGGTCCTCCGCATCTCAGTCCAACGCTCTATCCACAGCGCCACCGCCCAGTCAGGCCCTAAGGCTTAGTTTTAAGACTAAGCCTTTCCCACCCTAAGTGACTTGGTATCAGAGACTTCCTTGGATACCAAGGAAGTATATTGGATTAAAGGTTTTGATTTCTACACTATAAAATGGGGCAGACCGGGAGCTTGCTCTCTCTCGGTTCCTGGTTCCTGAGATTAGCTTTAGAGAGGAGAGCAGATAAAGGAGAGCAGAGAAAAGGCCATGTGAAGGAGAGGAGAAGCAGCCAAGTTGGTGGAGTGCTAAAGGAGAAGCCAGTTAGTGCAGAGTTTGTGCAGAGAGAAGGAGATGGGGAACAGAAGTGAATAAGGCTGGTGAGGTAGAAAACTTTGATTCTAGGAAACTTGGATAAGTCAGTGGCTTTGGAGCCCTAAATGGAAAGGGAAGTGTTTTCCCACTCTGTGTATTTCTTGCCCGCTGGGTGGAAGCTAGGATTAAAGCTAATGGCCCACCAGTTCTTGGCTCCGTTGTTTCATTACCATCTGTCCGAATCAAATGTGAACCTGCACGGGCCAGGTGGCTGTGATGGTGGCCGTGGCTACTGGCTTTTTTACATTCACATACTCATAACTGGAAACCTGCTTTTGTCCACCTCTGTATTTGTGTACTTGAATGAACTACACAGGAAAATGAAACTATTTTTGCTGATAATTAAGTTTCCAAGATAAATTTCAGGTAATCAAACTGGCTTGTTAAAAGCTGAAAAAATATAAACAACAAGAATGAGGCTCCTGTTACTAAGTATCTTTCTGAATGGGCCTCTCATTTCAAGCAGAGTTGTTGATGGTAACACTGAGTTAACAGGCAGAAAAGCTTGAGGCTCTGCAGAGGCCTGACACAATGTGACACTGGCCTCTGGTGGATAAAACTGAGAATACAGCAGAGTTCCAAGTAACAGTCGATGATGTCACCGCACTGGCAATGGCTGAAAAATGAAAAACCCCAAGTTTCTTTTGCTTTTCGCATTTCTCCCATTAGGGCTATAAGCCCATGGTCAAACTTTTACCTCAAATATAAGCATTCTGAACACCAGTGTCTAGACACACTCATTCACATCAGAGCTTCCCATGATAGCTGGAGAGTGAGAACTGATAAGAACTAAATAAACCTCAGCAGGAGTCAATTTCACTACCTTGATTCCATTTTTCCTAATTCAGCTTTTCTAGCCTCGTGGTATTCTTCTCGGGACTGGAGACTACCAGACACTCCTAAGATAAAGGGGCATTTTAAACCACCTGCTGCTCACAGGGAAAATGTTATCTGTGTGACAGGAGAGAGACACTGGGACCAAAAAAGGGATGAGTTCAAGTGAAGAACGGGTGTAAGTTTGAGGGGCAAATATATGAGTTATTTTTGCTTAATAAACAAATCAGATGATGCTATGTAATATTATTTACTCATCAGTGCACCTCCGATTCCGCCTACTCGCCTTACTCAAGTCCTACGCTATCTTTACATATCTCTTCCTCTTTATCCGCCTGCAGGCTGCTGCTCCCTCCACGGAGAAACTAGTTAGAACCCAAACCACTGACTTGGTGCAGGTGATCTCAGAGAGGGGAGAGGTGGGAGCAGAGCAGCCCCCACCTTCCTTGCAGTCTCAACAGGCACAGGAACAGCAGAGAGGCTGATAGGGAAGGAGGCTGAAGTCATTGATCAGACACATTCAAATTTAAATGTACAAACAAATCCCTGTTTCCAAGCAAAACAAATGAGTCTTGGATATTGGCCGGTACTTTTTTTTTTTTAAAGCAGTGAGCACCACCTTGCCAATCATGGTAAAAGAGCTCTTCTCAGATCAGATTTGTAAAAGGGGGGTCACTTTGAGCACTGCACTAAAGCTCTGTTTCTCCAAACATCTGGAACCCATACACATGCACAGACCAGATGGCAACCATGCTCAATTCAATTAAGTGGAAATGAACCAGCTGGCATTAATATGTGGCTGCCGAAAGGCAAGCAGTAATGCATACATTTATTTAATAAGCTTGTTGCCTCACACACTACCTCTCACTTTCATCTTCTTTTTAATTTTGGCCAGAATGCAATGCCAGGAACTCGACGTTGCTGCCAACTCCTACTGAGAATTGAAACCATATTATAAAAGGGAGACATCACAGTGGAGCCAGGTGGAACCACGCAACAAGTGGACAGGTCAGAGACACGCCCTACCAGGGAACCTTCAAGAAGTAGGGGTTTGGCCCAAGTGCCCTCCCTGCCCCTGGGGCCCTGGACTCTTGAGCCCCACCTACCATTTCCTTGAATGCACTCTCAAGAGCCCCGATGACCAGACACTCGTGTGGAATCTTCTTCTGTGTGAAGAAGCGCGTGGGCGGGGTGCTGGGGGAGCCTGGGGTGCCCACCCCTCCACGGAGCGAGGCAGCGCGAGTCAGGGTGCGGCCGCTGGCAGATGTGTTCTCGGGTTCCTCGCCCAGGCAGGTAGGCGGGAGGACGGCCGAGTTCTTCAGGATCTCCACGATGTCCTGCAGCTGCGCCGTGACGTGGTGCTGCAGCAGGCGCGCCGCCACCACCGCGGCCCCAGACCCCGCGTGACCGTCAAACAGCGACCAGTAGTGGCAGGAAACACCTTCTGATTCCTGGTGGGAGAGGGTGACAGGGAGGCGTGAGAGCCGCAGTAGCCACTGTCCCCTGGCTGTCTGTCTTTGGTCTGCACACAGTGAGGTCAAACAGATACTCAGGGAAGGGTCCCCATATTTGTCACTGCTGTGACCACCACCCAAGGGATGAAGCGGTCCCTGCCTCTCCAGGGGGTTGGAGGGACCTCAAATTACCACGTGCTCAGTTACCACCTGGGGAGAGGCAAGCTCTACTTTAATTTGATGTGTAGGTGTTTGAGGTGAAACTCCAAACAGATGTGTTTAGAAATCCAGCTTTTCTATCTACTTCTCAACTGGAGTCTTTGGAGAAAGGCCCTTTTTTGCAAGTTCTTCAAGGGAAAATAAGTAGACTCATTTTCCTGCTTTAGGGTCCTTCCACTCTCACTTAACAGCATCATCTTCTTGGGTCTCGATCCTGAATTTTTAGAACATGTGCTTCCCTGAGACACCCAGTTTAGTCCAGGCTTTGTAAGATGCCACCAATTCGCATCATCACCATCCACTGACGCAGTGAGGAACCTCAGCGCATTCCCAGACCTTTTCATCTCTTTACTGGGAAGAAAATAAAGATGCCACCAATTCAAATCTTCTTTTCCCGTTTCCTCCCCCCCCCCCCAGTTTCACAGCTGTCGCTCAGCACCTGCTTCCCCTCCCACCCTGAAGCTACCCTTAAAACCACGCTCCCTCCCTCCCATGAACTTAGTACCTGCCAGCTGATTCTTAGATAATTTCAGGATGAACAGTTTTAAAAAACCACGTTTGAATCACACATGCCTAAAATCTTAGTGGGGGGCAGAGAGAAGAGAAGCTCAATTATGATATAGCTGTAGGAGAAAGATATTAAATACTGAAATTAAATAGGTAAGGTTCATACAGCATCCACTTCTTTTTTTTTTTTTTTTTTCATTTTTCTGAAGCTGGAAACGGGGAGAGACAGTCAGACAGACTCCCGCATGCGCCCGACCGGGATCCACCTGGCACGCCCACCATGGGGCGACGCTCTGCCCACCAGGGGGCGATGCTCTGCCCATCCTGGGCGTCGCCATATTGCGACCAGAGCCACTCTAGCGCCTGGGGCAGAGGCCACAGAGCCATCCCCAGCGCCCGGGCCATCTTTGCTCCAATGGAGCCTTGGCTGCGGGAGGGGAAGAGAGAGACAGAGAGGAAAGTGCGGCGGAGGGGTGGAGAAGCAAATGGGCGCTTCTCCTGTGTGCCCTGGCCGGGAATCGAACCTGGGTCCTCCGCACGCTAGGCCGACGCTCTACCGCTGAGCCAACCGGCCAGGGCCAGCATCCACTTCTGACTGCTAGGCTTATGTATTCTGCAATAAATATTTACTGGGTTCTTTTTAGAGCGGAAGCCATCAAATAAAGTGTTTTTGGTCCATGTAATGCGGGTGGTCATGGCCAGGCAGGTTCACAACAGTGGATTCAGGCAAATGGTAGAGGAACTGCAGAACTGGAAAGCATAGGATCATTTCTCTTTATTAGAGTCTTCCAATGGCAGGGGAGCAAATAGGCAGAGGAGTAAACAGGTCGGGAAAAACTTCTCCCGTTAGCAGGTGAACAAAGCAAAATCACCCCTCGAGGCGGCAGGCAAGCAAACAGGAAAACAGCCACTCCCAGTGACCCAGTGACGCTCAAGCAATCTCAGAAAACCGCCTTGAGGGAAAACACCATAGCCCTGTGTATGCTACACACACGTGGCTCTGCCATGTGCCCACGCACCAATCATGCAAAGTGCCAGCGAGCAAGCCTGACACAGCTGTTTCCCTACAGTCCATCTTATTTTTTTATTTGGAATTTATTTAATATACAACATTGTATAAATTTAAGGTGTGCAATATGTTGACTTGATACATTTATATGTTGTAATATGATTACCACTATAGCAATAGGTAGGACCTCTATCACATCATGCAATTGTTTTACTCTTTGTGGTTAGCATAACTGAGACCCAATCTTTTAGCAAGTGTGAATATTATAATACAATATTGATTCTATATTTACCATATTATGCATTATATCTCATTTCAAGTTTGTCTCCTTAAACAACATCTCTCCTACTCCCTACCCTGGTAACCACCATTTTAGGTCTTAGAATGGTGCTGGAAGGTACTATATAGTTATGGTGACATATATCATTACTCTATTTTGTGCCCTTTAATACTTTTTCACTCAATTCTGTGCTAGGTGCTAAGAGATAAAGTAGTAGGTTTCTTTGTTTTGGTTTTGGTTTGTTGTTTTTTGTCAATAAATATTTATTGAGCACTCTTTACATGACACACAAAAAAGTAGGCAGTGGGGATAAGACTGGATAAAAGAGACATCAGATATGGACTAATATTAATAATCCAGCAGGAGGGGGCTAGACACTGATCAAATAATCACACAAATAAACAGAATATGAAATTTGGGTGAGGACTACAAGAAGAGGTTCTTAGAGCTGTGAGGTCAGCCTGCAGAGGGGCACAATGGAGGCAGCTTCCTGAAGACATGAGGACCGGGATGCCTGAAAGGAAACAAGATAAGGCAAGAAGGGGAGAGAACGCTGAGCAGCCATAAGAGCAGGTACAAAGGCCTTGTGGTAGGAAGATGCCTGATGAGCAAGAGGAAACTGAACCATTGCCACGTGACTGAAAAGGGAACTGAGGGAGGAGAGGAGGGGGCTGAGATCACAGTTGAGACGGAGGTAGCAGCTAAACCACTCAGTCCTGCCAAGACTTGAAGAACTTTGGCTTTAGCCTAATGTTGAGAAAATGGCTATGTTAGGCTTGCTTGCTTGTACTTTGCCTGTTAAGTGCGTGAACACGTGGGAGAGCCATGTGTGTATAGTCTATGTAAGGCTATGGGTGCTTGCCCTCAGTGCAGATTGACGATTGACTGCCTGCTGCCACCATGAAGGGCCATTTTGCTGTTTGTTTGCTTGCTGCCATGAAAAGAGGTTTTCCCCTGCCAGTTTGCTCGTCATTGCAAGACTATTAAACAGGAATGGCCCAATGCTTGGTGGCTCCAGAGTTTCTCTGTCAGCCCAAATCTAATGTGGACCTGCCTGGCCTCAGCCACTGACATTACATCTGGGAAAGTGGGCAGGATTCAGATCACACAGGTATGGAGCCCCAATACTCTTGAAGGGTGGGATAGAGGAGTGGTTCTCCAGCATATGGTTCCCTGTGGCTATCCTTTTGGGGGCCACTAGCTGGGTGTTTACTACAGCCCCGTGAGAAGAAACCGAGAGCTCTGTGCAAGAGGCTGCTCAAGGTCAAAAGCTCCAGGATAAGTTGCTGACTGAGCATCAACAACGACATGAGCTGGAACGGTCACTGGAGGAAGAGTGCTGATTTGAGAACCGAAGTTCAGACTACAGGCTGAGAAACAGTGATGGCTTGAACTGAAACAAGCACTAGAGCCGTGATGGTGAACCGTTTTATAAAAACCACCCACTTTTGCAGTGCTAGTCCACCTGGTCCCTCCTGCCCACTAGTGGGCATTCCAGCCTTCATGGTGGGCCAATCACGGCGCTGTTTGGTTGCTCCGCTACGCCCACCGTGAAACATGGAACGCCCACTAGTGGGCAGGAGGGACCAGGTTGACCAGCACTGCAAAAGTGGGTGGTTTTTATAAAATGGTTCGCCATCACAGCACTAGAGAAGGAGGCTGACTAGTTTTGAGAGCTGCAGTGTGAAATGCAGGCTGAACACCAATGACACCTGGAACTGGAACAATCTCTAGAGAAGAAATTACGGGTTTGCAAACTGCAATTTGCCCTGGAACCTGAACATTGGCAGCTACAGCTGTTAGAGAAACAACTGCAGGTTCAAGAGCTCAAGAATCAGCTTCAGGCTGAGAGCTGGCACCCATAGGAGCCAAAATGGTTGCTATGGAAGGAGCAGCACCTGTGCCAGCAGAGTGGCTCTGAGTCAAGAGCAAGTGGTTCCAAGTCCTCTTCTTATGAGCAGGAAGATTACACTGAAACTGTCGTCCACAGACTCAGAGTCCAGCTGGTGGTCACTCAGAATGTAAAAACCCAGCAGCCAAGAGTGCCTCAGGGCAGGCACAACCCGCTCCACACTGAGTAAGTACACTGTGGTGTGACCCTATACCCAGACAGGGTTGATGGAATTAGGGGCAAAATTCAGGCAGAAACCCACCAAGTCCCTTGCAGCCTAGTTGCTGTGGTTGCGGGACATATGGGTGGATGGCATCGTGCTCTCCCGAACAGAGATGGAGAAACTGGCCACTATTACATCTGTTCCTCCTTGAGGCAGCATCTTCAGAACTGCCATGACAACCCAGGAAACCATACCCTATTAGAGTGCATGATGGCTGCCATTGATATGGTCTGGCAGAATGCTGGAGACTTGCCAGGGGCAGTGAGTCAGTGGCAGTCCTATACTGAGCTGCAACAAGTCCTTTGGGAACTAGGTATGAGGAATGCTGCTTTCAACCTGAGGTCCCATGGGGCAGATGAGGAACTGTTTACAGCAGGAATGAAGATCTTATTCTCTGTAGCACCCCATCAACCGTTTTTGGTTCACTAGTGGCAAACAACCTATCAGTGCAGTTACACAGATGGTGGCAGATTTGGGGGAGGTGGAGGCAGCACTAAACCGTAAGGATATGCAGGCTGTTGCCATGCTGTCCCCCTTCCCCCATGATTAACAAGAGAAACTGGTCTATAAAGGTTATCCAAATACAGATATTGGTAGATTTGATTGTGGCCAGGGCAGATAAAGAATAATTAGATGGCAGATCTAATAAAATCCTTTTAGAGCTTTGGTGGGCCAATTGTGGTGCCATTTGGTTGCTCTGCTACTGCCCACCATGAAAGCTGGAATGCCCACTAGTGGGCGGGAGGGACCAGGTTGACCAGCACTGCAAAAGTGGGTGGTTTTTATAAAAAGGTTCGCTATCACAGGCCTAGGGACTTGTCTAACTGGGATAGGCAGGGAGCTGTAGGCCCCATGTGAAACTGGTAATCCACTGGTCCCCTTATAATGTGCAGCAGGTGTTGGCATTAGAAGATAATAGGTGCTTTTTTGCAGCAGCAGCAGCTAAGAGAACTGTCAAGGCAGCACAGGCCTTGAATGTCTTTGACCCCACCAAGCCCTGTAAGCTTGCTGAGTGTTTTAGATGGGGCTTGAGTCAACAGACAGAGTTTATGGAAAGGTGCTGAGGTCTTTATCAAAGAGCTGTATGGCTAGTTGCCTGTAATGGACCTTCACCTTGGGTGATTTGTACAGACTGCTGCACTATCATGGACTGATTGATCACTGAGTAGAGTAATGGACTCCTGAAACAGGGATTGCAACTAGAGGGGGCACTGGCTCCCTTGCTGTATAGATACACTGTTGTAGACAGTAAAGAGAGATCCTGACAGGGGGCCTAGCACCTGAGGAGGCTCTCCTGCACCACGCTGCTGTTCCCATCCAGTTGCAGAGATGCACAAAGGATACTTTCTTCAATGGATATGGTCCTCCCATCTACTGTGGGATAGGAGGCTAGAGGTGACCCTCTAGTTCACTCCCTGGTCGGAGTACTCAGGGAGACATTGTGAAGGACACCTTTGTAATTATTGTCATTTTTGGTATAGCTTGTGTCTTTGTAATTTGGTTGCTGTAGCCGGTACTGTTTCGTTTCTGTTCCTGTAATGTAACTCACTCTCCATACAGGGACCATCATGGAAGATACTTGACACACAGATTGTGAGGCAAGGAACCCTAACGGGGTGGAATGTTGGAAAAATAGCTGTGTTAGGCTTGCTCGCTTGCACTTTGCATGACTAGTGTGTAAGCATGTGGCAGAGCCAAGTATGTATAGTTTAGGTAATGCTATGGGTGCTTACCCTCAGGGCAGATTGCGAATTACCTGCCCACTGCTGTGAAGGGCCGTTTTGCTGTTCATTTGCCTACTGCTATGAGAAGCGGTTTTCCCTGCTTGTTGGCTCATCTGCTGTTGTGAGACTAATAAATGGGAATGGCCCAATGCTTTCCAAATCCACAGTTCCTCTGCTGTCTGCCCAAACCCAGTGTGAACCTGCCTGGCCTTAGCCACCAGCATTGCACTGGGTCACAGAAGCAACACCTGAAGCTGGAATAACCCTCTTGCAATGAAGGATGAAAGCTGTAATGAGCAGGGTGGTACAGGCAGTCAGAAGGAGCCTGGCCCTTGACATCTGCTCAGGATGCCACACAGGCCCTGGACAGCCTACCTCTGGGTGTCCTGTCATACAGGCTTCACGACCCTTTGACAGCCACTGTTGTTAGATTCTGTAACAGGAGCTGGGGACATAGAGAAGAAAGGATGTGCATGTGTATCTCGTGTCCTGAGATTTATGGCATGCGGGGCAGGAAGGAAGCATGTGAGGTAAGTAAGGCACAAGCACAGAAAAGAATGAGGAAGTAGAATAAAACTGAACCCCCAGAGAAAGGTGTGTGTGTATTTTTTTTTAAAGATTTTATTTATTAATTTTACAGAGCGGGGAACAAGAAGTATCCGCTCATAGTTGCTTCACTTTAGTTGTTCAATGACCGCTTGTCTTATGTGCCTTGACCAGACAAACCCAGGGTTTTGAACCAGCAACCTCAGCATTCCAGGTTGACACTCTATCCACTGCATCACCACAGGCCAGGCTGGAGAAAGGTTCTTAGTTTAAGGCACCCTTGGATAGAATTCAGGGAATCCATGAATCTATCTTTGTTTTCACAAACTTCTGAAATTTAGCATTTCCTCCTGTTATGACTGTTAAGGCAACAAAGCACCATGGTATCAGCAATACCTGGGCCTTGGTCACCAACAGAAACAAGGTACTGTCATTCCACACATCTTGACATACTGTTCGTGCTTTATCATAGCTGCCAGCCAGAATGGCAGCATTGATGAAACCCACCACTGGCTCCTGTCACTTGCTATATCAGTAAAGAAGATACTGTCATATTACATCTTCACAACTAGGGAAAAGTGGCAACAGGGAATTCTTGCTTATCGCATCTAATTCCCCAAAGAGCCCAGGCCGCCCGACTAACACCTGCACACATGGCCCTTCTGTGCTTGATTTAAACGAACACCCAGCAGACATCTCTGAGGAAGCTGCCACAGGGGCAGGCGGGACGGAGGGGAGCAGCTGTCTCACTGTCCAGGTGCAGAGGCTTTTATACCAAACATCGTCACGTTCCTAGAGCCACAATTTAAACCGAAGAAGATCAAATCGCATGAAAACATGAGCTACACTGCCATGGAACACAACTACATTTTTAAAGAGCAATTCTAACATTCTTCTGACAAATATTCCAGCCATTTCCTCCACCAGGTGGAGCGTTGTGCAGCTACCACAACAACCAGGTGACAGTGTTCCGGGAGTTTCCAGGCAGTCAGGAGAAACCTGGAGGGGGGACTTCCGAGAGGGCCGGAGCACTCAGCACTCCCTTTGGAAAACCGCTTTGCACAGCAGTGCTACAAACTCTGGTCTGCTTAAGTCTAAAATGCAACTAATACTTTTCACAACTAATACTTGCAATTTTTCCAAAAAGAAGTTTGTTTCTGACTGAGTAATCCAGCACTGATTGAGTGGGGGTCAAGCCCAGACCAATTAAGTATCTCTGAAGGTGGGCTCCCACCCTTGAAACCTTTTAAAGCCCCCGCCCCTGAGATTATAATGAGCAGCCAAAGTTGAGAATCCCTCCTTCTCACGAATAGAGGGCTGTGCAGAAGTCAGGAGACCTACATTCTAGCCCCTACCTCCTGTCAGTTCACTGCATGACCCTGGGTGAGTCACTTACACCTCCCTGGACTGACCCGATGACTGGTGTCCAGACTGGATCCCTGGTTCCGATGTGGCAGCTTAGGAGAGAGGAATTTAGTTGGTGCTGAAGTGATGAGTTCCTTTGACAATTATTTCAACCAGAGTAGCACTGTTTTATCAGTTACAAACGTCAGGGTTTTGCAAGATTTTGGACAAAAAGATACAACTGTTTAAAAAAAGAAAATTGAAAGCCCTGGAACTACATAAAGCCAAGCCCGTCCAGAGATTTCATATGATGAATGGTGGGTACAGGGTGCAGTGGGGATTTCCAGAAGGAGGTGATATTTGAGATGAATTCTAAGACAGATGGGGGTTGAGCAAGGGAGTGTGGAAGTGGGACTCGGAGTCAAAGAGAGGAAGGGACTAAATCAGAGATTACACACTGGGGCTCAGAGACTGGAGCCAGCTCCTGAGCGGGTTGTTAGGCTGAGAAAAGAAATATGATCAGATTTTGTGTTTTAGAAAATACTACCCAGGTTACAATTGAGGTTGAAAAGAAGTGGTTTCAAGTGCCAAGTGCACATTGGGACCAGCTTCCTGTCCATGCGCCAGTGGGGTGTGGGGAAGGGTATTCAGCTTAACACAGGGGTTGACGGTGTAGAGCAGGGACTCTGATCCCAGCTGCATCACTTAGGTGGTGACCTCAAGCAGTCTCGGCTCCTCATTTTCTTCCCTACAAAGTGGGGATAATAACTATTCCTCATAGAGTTATTATTTATAGGCTTAGAGGAAGGCTTACTGAGCCAGCAGGTATGAAGCACTGAGAATACTGTGTGCTCTGTTGTGTAAGGTTTGCTAAGATAGAAAGGGTGCTCTGGACCCACTGGCTGTTCTGTGCTTCTGTCTCTCTTCCACCTTACCAGCTGGCCTGGAACAGAAGCACGTGGTAAAGGCCCACTTCATGGTTGTTTTTACAGTATATCACTCATTTGAAGTTCCCTGCCACAGGACACTGAAGGTTTTGAAATCTCTTGATGGGCTGGGTTTAATCTAGTTCAAGGGCTTTCTTTTCTTTCTTTTTTTTTTTTTTTAACAACAGTGGTATCCTTTTGTCCAAAATCTTGCAAAACCCTGACTGACATTTGTAACTGATAAAACTGTGCTGCTCTAGTTGAAATAATTGTCAAAGGAACTCATCACTTCAGCACCTTATACTAAATTCCTCTCTCCTAAGCTGCCAAATCAGAATCGTGGATCCAGTCTGGACACCACTCATCCGGTCAGTCCAGGTAGGTTTAAGTGACTTACCCAGGGTCACGCAGTGAACTGACGGCAGATATGGGGATAGAACATAGGTCTCCTGACTTCTGCACAGCCCTCTATTCATGAGAAGGAGGAATTCTCAACTTTGGCTGCTCGGGAAGTAAGAATTTTATGTGAGACCCTTTACATTTGCAAAAACAACAGAATATAATAAATTTAACCTACTTCAAGATTGCAGCTGACTTATCTACCTTTAGTTATGAGCTCTCAGCCCTGTGAGGCCATGTCTGTTGTGCAAGCAGAATCCTGGGGATCTCCGAGGGTCTCCAAGGAAACCAAAGGGACAGGACACTGCCTTCTCTGCCTGTACTTGACCTGCTAAGCCTAATGGCCCTTATGTGACCAGTGTGAGACACACACGCCACACTTCATCCTCTTCTTAGCTAAGGCCTGTCCTATCTTCTTAAGAAGGAAAATTAAACACACACACACACACACACACACACACACACACACACACACACATCCAGATTCCTCTGCCTGGAGAGTTGCAGTATTAAAAACATGAGTTTTTCTTCAGCTCTTATGCCCTGCTGGGATGCACACTGTTATTGCTTTACTTTGAATCAGTGACTGAGGAGCTGAGGCACCTGCAGGGGAAGCTGGAGAGCTAGCTGTGTTCTTCACCCGCTTGACTCAGCAAAAGTACCAACGCAGGGATGTGACGGCCACAGGTTCACTCAGTATCCCTGCCACCCCACCGCACGTACCCACGTTCCCACAACTAGGGACACCATCTCATTTGTCATACTGTGAGCCACTTTAGAAACAAGATTACTCCCTCAATTTGGTATTAGCTCGGAGAAGATTTTGAGTTTATATGGTAAATAAACAAGGTTTCAGGTTTTACATTAGCTAATGGTCCAAGGGTAATTCTGTCACAGGTATCATCACACCATAGTTATTTTAAAAGTTGGGTAATGTACACATGCACTTTCAAATGAGTTAACACAAACAAATCCTACCTGTCATGATATGTCTTAGCATAGGAAAAGCATAAGCTTTAGAGCAAGACAAACCTGGGTCCAGGAATTACTACTATGTCATCTTGGGCAAGTTTCATGCCTTCTCTCAACTGTCTCCTTATTTAAAGAACAAGATAAAACCAGGATACAGACTTCATAGGAAAAAAAGGATTCATTCATTTAAGACACACCCTAGTGTCTCCTCTCCCATGTGCCAGGCTCATACTGGACCTGGGCTGCAGCAGAGAGAGAGAACAGCACGGTGCCCAATCTCCTGAGGCTGACGATCTACAACGTGACCAGCAACTCCCAGTGTCTTAGAAAGCAGAGGTGCATGGTGCCACGGGAGTGGAAGATTTGTATTAAATGTGCAGGCCCTGGCCGGTTGGCTCAGTGGTAGAGCGTCATCCTGGCGTGTGGAAGTTCTGGGTTGGATTCCTGGTCAGGGCACACAAAAGAAGCAACCATCTGCTTCTCCACCCCGCCCCATTCTCTTTTTCTCTCTCCCCACCCCTTCTCCTCTCGCAGACATGGCTCAAAAATTTCAAGCAAGTTGGCCCCGGGTGCTGAGGATGACTCCATGACCTTGCCTCAGGCACTAAAATAGCTCCATTGCCAAGCAACGGAGCAGTGGCCCCAGATGGGCAGAGCATCACCCTGTAGGGGGCTTGCCAAGTGGATACCTGTTGGGGCACATGTGGGAATCTGTCTGCCTGCCTCCCTGCCTCTCGCTTAATAAAACAAACAAACAAAAGTATGTGCAGATGACCATGGGATTCGGAGGGTGGGGGTGACTGTAAAGGGATAAGATGGAGGAATTGTAGTGGCAGAACTCTTGTATCCTGATTGTGGTCATGATTACATAAATCTACACGTATGTTAAAATTCATAAAACTATATAGCAAAAGAAATGTTATACTGAATAAAATTTTTTAAACAATAAATAAAATGTATAACACTATGTCCCAATCTGTTACCTTCTGGAATCTTCCTTTATTTGGCTACAGATGTATTCCTGAAAAGGGGTGGGAATATGTGTCTGTATTGTAAATCACATATAAAACTATATTTTTTATAAATGATATAATTTAAAATATGACTGGAGAATTTCTTCAAAGTTACTGTTTTGTGAGGCATAAGTAATAGCTGCCAAATTTAATTATGTGGTAAGTCAAGAAATGCCTTGATTATGTTTTCCTTAAAGTAGAGTGCACTTTTAATTCATGTTTATCTGAAGCAAAAACAAGGTAAATAGTTAAAAATTAATAATTTTAAAATTCATTGTGTCAGGTGTATGTTACTCTGCATGTAAAGGGTTTGATGTTTCAGTGTATAGAAGAAACAAAAAAAGCTAGAGGTAACAGTAATTCCTCACACTCACTAATAAACAGCCTGGGGAAGGGGAGGAGCAGGTAAGGCACACAGGGTACCCGTAACCCAGGGACACCAAGATGTGCACGGTAGCTTCTTATTGTCAACTCTGCCAAGCAGGGTGCTCATCTCCCTCCATGTGTATCTCCTGTCCTAACTTACCTCCACTGTGTAGCTTCTTCCTAAATTACTTTTCAATGGGAACTCTACATTCAAAGTCTATCTACTGGGCACCCAATATGTTTAATCCTCACACCACCACCAAAAAATGGGCATCATTATCCCATTTTACCAAAGGTTTAACTAGGGCACAGACAGTCAAGTAACTCTCTGGTATGTGGCGATATCAAGATTAGAACCCAATTCCTTCAGATTCCAAGTTAAAGGACCTTTCTGATTTCCCAATACACACAACTTGTATAATTAATCTCGCTGGCTTCTGTTGCTCTGCAGCCCAAGTAATTGCATCCATGTCCCAGGTCGTGATCTGATTGCTAAAACTTCTCTGCAGTGGCCCCAGATTAATCTCTGGTAGAATCAGACGATGTCAGGGAGTCACCAACCCAGAATGGAAAGTTACACCTGAAAAATCAAACTCTTTACATGCAGAGTAATATACTCCTGACACATGAATTTTAAAACTACTGATATTTTAACCACTTACCTTGTTTTTGCTTCAGATAAACATGAATATATTTAAAAGTCATTTTTAAATATAGTCTTATATGTGATTTACAATTCAGACATGCATTCCCACCCCTTTTCAAGAATACACCTGTAGCCAAATAAAGAAAGATTCCAGAAGGTGACAAATTGGGAGTTTAAAGTTCACAGGTTCTCTTTTAGGACTTCCTACAGTAGGCTCAATGTTATATCATCCTCCTTTCTCAGAAGTTCTAGAAACTTTTTTTTTTTTTCTTTACAGGGACAGAGCGAGAGTCAGAGAGAGGGATAGATAGGGACAGACAGACAGGAACGGAGAGAGATGAGAAGCACCAATCATCCGTTTTTCATTGCAACACTAAGTTGTTCATTGATTGCCTTCTCATATGTGCCTTGACCACGGGCCTTCAGCAGACCGAGTAACCCCTTGCTCGAGCCAGCAACCTTGGGTCCAAGTTGGTGAGCTTTTTGCTCAAACCAGATGAGCCTGCACTCAAGCTGGCGACCTCGGGGTCTCGAACCTGGGTCCTTCTGCATCCCAGTCTGATGCTCTACCCACTGCGCTACCACCTGGTCAGGCTAGAAACAGCTTTTTAATAATGCTGCTTATTTTATTTTTCTTGTGTTCATGATCTTCCGTAACACCAGAACTGGGAGGAGATTCCTGAGAATCGCAACAAATCTAAGACTGCTCCGAACTGAATGGGCTGCTGAAATAAGTCCTGATACAAGCAGCACATGTCCATTTCGTTTCTGGTGCAATTCCAGCACAGCTAATCACGCATGTCAAAACCCAGCAGCCCAAACTTTAGTCCTAGTGAAACAGGAGCCCCATCGACTCTGGGGATCCCATAGGGAAAACAGCCTCACGAGCCATCTGCGAGGCAAGGAGGCAGCCCCTCATAGGGCACGCTGACCAGGAAGGAACATTCCAGACAAAATCTCCCTGTTCTCTTTGGAGTTGAACAGAAGTGCTGAGCTGTAAGGCAGGAAACACAAAGAAAACTGAGAAATGAGCTGGACGTTTGTACCAGATTAAAGAAGCCAGGGTTTTGCATTCTCTCACTGCACAAATGTCTAACAACGTGCAACCACCCCACCCCCGCAACCTCCTCCTGCTACCCCCTCCCTAGTGAGCACTTTTCACAGTAAAGCATGCAAAGCAGAGGTGGTAGTAAAAACAGCCAGTCAGCCCGCAGGAGGAAAATCAGAAATGCGTTCATGTGTTTTCACCTAAAGCTGAATAAATTGAGCTCTGCTGGTATCTCTCACACAGGCTGTCTCTGGTGCCCTCCGGTGGGGGCTTTGTCACTGTCTCCAGCAGCCTGGATGCCCCCATACATTTGTTAACTTTGGCATATTGCAACCGATGGCTGGGTGCCTGGGCCCCCAACTAAGTGGTCTTGTCCATTACATTATTTAGTGTTTAACTAAATTTTCCCTCACAAAATAGAAAACAGGTTTTAAAAAGCGTCCTGCAAAGAAACTGCAGACAGAAAACACGAGCGAATAAAACACATGTCCCAGCAGGCACTTACTAACTCCAAGCAATGCCAGTCCAGTCAAACCTGACAATAATAATCTTTCTAGCCAAAAGCATCTGAAATGCTCAGGGAGACAGCTGAAATACAGAATTATACTCACCACTGTT
This sequence comes from Saccopteryx leptura, assembly GCF_036850995.1. Lineage (NCBI taxonomy): Eukaryota > Metazoa > Chordata > Mammalia > Chiroptera > Emballonuridae > Saccopteryx > Saccopteryx leptura. The sequence continues at coordinate 172,119,842 of NC_089504.1, read as the reverse complement.
AATGATGGATTGGGCCTTGAGAGCTAATGGGAACATGAAGTCTTTGCCTAGCCCTAGTATATAATAAACACAACACAACTGATAGCTGTTATTTTTAAATACTGCCTTTTCATCCTTATTGCCCCTTTAGTTTTTTTAATATATTAAAATATCTGTAATATAACATTTCTAGGATCACTATATACTATATGGATATACAGCAGTATGGTTATATATCAACAAATCAAAAAACACAGGGGTACATATTCAAAAAACATTGTCTTTAACTGTTGGTTTTGAGATTGCTACTTTAGAAATAGCTGTCCTGTGGGAAAAAGTGGTGTCCTGTGGGCTGCGGGCCCTGAAGACACAAGTACTCAGCGCATCTGACACTCATCGTCCCTTTCTTACCCCAACCACCAGGTATTCAGATAACCTGGGGAAGGGTCCTACCTGCCAACAGCAAGGACTATCACAGTGTGGAAATCCCACCTGGAGTTCAATCCCACGGCTGGGAATGAGCACTGGATGCACTTGCCTCCCTCCTTTCTCAAGGCCAAAGAAAAGGGAACTTCTTTCCCTCTGGGGAACACAGACCTGACCTAGTCTTCGCAAAAGCTACTACCAGATGGCTTCATTTCCATCAAGTTTCTGGCCAGTTTTCAAGGTCCCACAGAGAGGAAGATAATTCAGAATCTAGAGTAACTGCTTTAGGCATTTCATCCACAGTGCTGTCAATTTCCAGGTCTTCATCTGGTCTGCACAGTAACACGGCAAGGGGGACATGAGTAAGCTGCCGAGGAAGCCGGGATGAAACACAAGCAACTCCATAGATGTCCTGCCTAGGATCCATGTTCTATGGCTGTCTACTTAGAATCCTGCCCATACTGCAGAGTTTGCTTTTCTATTGTTGGTTTAAACCAGGGGTCTCAAACTCAACTCAGCATGTGGGCCGCAGAGCAAGATCACAGCCGTTTGGCGGGCCGCACTAGGTCTACAAAAGGCAACTGTTACGCAACACTTTTCAGTGTCACAAAACGACCAGAAACTGTAGTTCGTGGATTAGTCTGCGGGCCGCGAGTTTGAGACCTCTGGTTTAAACCATACCTCTCTTTGACTAAACTATTCAAGTATTTTGCTCCCAGTGGGCAGAACCCTTAACTTCATATACTTAGGTGAGAATGCTACTTTCTTCTTAGGAGCTGACAATATAAAATGCAGATTTCTTTGATTCAGTTCCTCCAACATTATGAGGCAGTGAGCTGGAGGATAAGTTTAGTTCATTTGGAGTTTATTTCTAACTGGCAATTTAGTCCTATTTCTTAAAATATACTAAATAAACATTAATTTCTGAGAGATAGGGAGTGTAAAGTTCCCAACAGTTTTGGTTTAATTGTATTGCGAATTATTCTTGATGGATAAATTAGCTCAGGAATGTTCACAAACACAAGGTAACACTAAGATTCAAATTCAAGACACTCAATTATTCAATCAGAAAGCTTTTTCTTTTTGGCCAGGATTTTATGCAAACATCAATAATTTAGCAAGACAAAGTAAACTATAAGGACAATAAAATAGATGATGAACAATTTCATTTCAGTCAGTTCGACTGAGTCAGTAAGAGCTGTTATCCAGTTGCTAAATTGACATGGGGTACACTACTAGATAACCCCTAAATCAAAAGAGAAATCATAATGGAAATGGGAGAAAAACTTAGTATCATATGATATTGAAATTATACACACGAACATTAGGAGTTATTCTTCCTTTATCTCAGACTTTTCCAAAGAGATTGTCCTGCCATATTGCCCAACTTTTTAAAAAAAAATTTTTTTTATTAATTTTAATGGTGGTGGAAACTGTAAAGTTACTCTGACATCATCCTGACAACATGGTTAGAAAGTCATCCTTCTTAACCACTGGCGAGAGTCCCAGTCCCTGGAACCAGGAGTTTTTACAGAAACCGCTGAACTCTGGCTTCAAAGAATCTAAGGCAATACTTAAAAGGTTATATTATTCTTTTGACATGCACAGAACAAAGGCCTTCATTAGGAGGGAAAATTTAGAGCAACAAACACAGTGGGAGAAAGAAAAGGCTGCTCCTGTTGTTTTGTTTGTTTTTATCGCTGACATCATTGCAGGGAGCAGACTGCCAAACTAGGGCCAGATATTCCAGGATTGTCGCTTTGGAATCACAAGTGACCTTCATTTAGTATAGCTGGAGGTAAGAGTCCTTGCAAAAACAGGATAGAACAGCTAATCTTCACTCCAGAGAGTTCAAACAGCCCCTTCTCATTTCCCTTTTGCTTCTCCCCACCCCAATTTGATCAGATCTATCTGCCATGAATTCCCACAGTGCTGTCCCAGCCTCTGCTGAGAAAGATAATCAGCTTTCCTCTCCCCTGCTGATGAACTTGGCCACGCCAGGGGCATGGCCATCTCTGGCTATTGTAATTAGACAATGAACTAATAGACGCTGAAACTACATACTTTGATGTGTTTTGACTAAATTACACAACATGAGGGTACTTTTAAGGAAATAGACTTGGAATTCATGTGTCCACAAGTCTAGTCTTAAGCCCAAAACAATCTGTTCCAAGCAGGGAGTCAGATGGGGGCGGGGGGGGGGGGGGGGGAGGATGTCCTGGTTAATGCTACAATGCCTTATTCTCTCATCACACATCTTACATAAGGACAGGAACTTTTATTTTTCAGTTATATTTGGCATTCAATATTGTATTAGTTTTAGGTGTACAACACTGTAGTTAGACATTGATATAACTTACGAAGTGACCCCCCAGATAAGTCTAGTACCCATCCTTCACCACACACAGTTATTACAATATTACTGCCTGTACTCCCTAGGCTGTACTTTATATCCCATGATCATTTTGTCATTACCAATTTGTACTTCTTAATCCCTTTACCCAGCCTCCTAAATGTCCTCCCACATGACAACCTTCAGTTTTTTCTATGTGTTTGTCTATTTGTGTATTTCAGTTTTTAGATTCCATATATAAGTAAAATCATATGGTATTTCTCTTTCTCTGTCTGACTTTTTTCACTTAGCATATTAGATCTTATTTCACATATCTAGGTCCATCTGTGTTGTTGCAAATGGTAAGATTTCACTCTTTTTTATGGCTGAGTAATATTCCAGTGTGTGTATGTGTAATCACTTTTTTGTCCAATCATCTATCAATAGATACTTAGACTGTCTCCATATCTTGGCTAATGTATAAAAATGTACATCTTTGTCTTTTGGTATAGACTTTGTTTTAAAGTCTGTAAGTTTTGATACCCCAGCTTTTTAAAAAATCTATTTAAATAAAAAGTAATTATTAATAGCTATATAGTTATTGCCATTTAATTATTCAGATTTTTAATATTTTTTCATTCTTCTTTTTAAGTCCCTTTAATATTTCTTATAAAACTAGTTTGGTGGTGATAAAGTCCTCCAACTTTTTCTTGTCTGGGAAGGACAGGAACTTCTTATTACGAGGTCTATAAGATGCCCTCAAGAGTGAACTCATTGGGTACACTCTTTTTATCCTGCTCCTAGAACGAGGCCCTTAAGAACTGAAAAGCAAAGCTCTTGGAAAAGCTATGTTTTCCCTTGCACCAGCAATGAGTGTGATAAATAAAGACTCCTTACAATCTCTCAAATCAGAGGTAAGAAAACCTACCGATAGTGATTAGTTCCCACAGATCTTGGGAGGCAGACAGGAGGCTGTGAAGTCTCAGGTGCTGCCCAGCAAGGTGACAACATCTTTCCTAAGGGAAGATCTCACGAAGACACCTTTTGGAAATATGTACCAGCATTTTAGAGTCTCTTCTTTCCTAGATACCCACCTTGTATCCCCAAACAATCAGAGGCATGGAAACATTAAGAGGCTTGTACTTCGTCATTGAGCACCTGCTTCCACCCTACCTGGCTGTGGGCTTATGGTTCTTCACACATAAACCAGCCAACGTGACCCAGACATGGGGAAAGGGCCAGCCCTAACTTGTCCTTCTCTCCTTCACATCCACTCCGGAGACTTTAATACTTCTTACCTATTACTCAAAAGAGATGTTTATTTCTTTGTTTGTTTGTTTTTTTCATTTTTCTGAAGCTGGAAACAGGGAGAGACAGTCAGACAGACTCCCGCATGCGCCCGACCGGGATCCACCCGGCACGCCCACCAGGGGCGACGCTCTGCCCACCAGGGGGCGATGCTCTGCCCATCCTGGGCGTCGCCATGTTGCGACCAGAGCCACTCTAGCGCCTGAGGCAGAGGCCACAGAGCCATGCCCAGCGCCCGGGCCATCTTTGCTCCAATGGAGCCTTGGTTGCAGGAGGGGAAGAGAGAGACAGAGAGGAAAGCGCGGCGGAGGGGTGGAGAAGCAAATGGGCGCTTCTCCTGTGTGCCCTGGCCGGGAATCGAACCCGGGTCCTCCGCACGCTAGGCCGACGCTCTACCGCTGAGCCAACCGGCCAGGGCGAAAGAGATGTTTATTTCTTTATTTCACTACTTATATCACTAATCTCTAAATTTTAAAAAATAAAAACTCTTACTTGTATCCCTTTTAAGTTTTTTTTGTTTTTTTTTTAGTTTTATGACATCTTTCAAACATTGCTCCTTTACCTTGACATTTTCCTTATCTGTAGATGGAACCTGAAATTGATTTGTGTTTTCTTTCTCATGAGTCAGGTGTTGCAGTCAAGAGCTCACTCAAACATAGAGAAACAACTCTCCTTCTGTAAATGCCTCATGGAAGCCAGGAGAGGCATGATATAGCTTATATTATTTTATCCACCAAGTTATTTTTTAACCTTTGTTTTCACTCAAGAAGATTAATGTGACTCCTTTGGCTAAAAGATTTCTTGATGAATTGGCATAATAGATGGCTTAAAGTTGCCTTAAATTTCTTTATACCAATTAATAATTATCTGTAGTAAGAAAAAATATTATTGCTACCCTATTGCCGCTCAATACAAAAGATGTCATCAAATAGAAAGCTATACTTCTAGTGGATTCCTCTGTAATACCAATGATGTTCCTAACATATTAAAACTCTTATAATTCCTTTTTATTTTCAGTGTGAATTTAATCTTATTCACAGACAATTTTAGGTTTTCTTCCATATTCACTAAGAAGGTAATATTCACATGAAAGAAACCTATGTAGATATATATCTTGACCTTACTAAACTCACTGGGGATGAAGAGGTCAAGAAGGGGGGAGAAATGAAGCACAGGTATTCTAGAGGGAGCCCATGCACCCTCCTTTTGCACCCTTCCTGCCTGTCATCTCTGTCTGCAAATGGTAATCATGCCATTATTTATCCTGCAACCCCATTTCTCGTTTATAGTTTTTGCCCATCTTTTCATCCTTATTGTTATGACCTCTCCATGGCTCAGGGCTTCCCCTCCTTGAAGCTTTCCTGTCTTCTTGGAACTTCAATGGATTTGCAACTCCTAAAATCTAAGCCCCTTCCTAGACTTGTTCCTGAGTTCCACACCCACGTTTCTAACTTCATACATACCTGGTAAGTTAGAATCCTCAAAACTCAAGTCATTTCTCCCTAGCCTCTCATCTTTCAACCTGTGCCTGTTCCCATGGCTCACCTTCAAGGACCAGCTCCCAGTGGTGAAACCTGGCATCTTCAACTCTTCCTTGTCCCATGTAGTTGGTCAGCAGGTCACCAATACTGTGTCTCTCACACTCTCTCTTCTGAGCCTTCCTTTGCTCTACTCACTGCCTGATTTCAAGCTTTCATCATTTCTCACCCGGAGTTCTGTCCGAGCCAGTCTCCTAGGTGGCCCAGCCTCTAGTCTGCTGCCCTAGCGCTGCCAAGTGAGATTCCCCACTGCCATCACTGTCTTGTCCATTATGCTCATGTTGAAGGTCATTTGGTTAAAACTCCAGCCTCTTAGAGCTCTAAACGGCCCTCATGTGTGAGACCTGCTTTGCTGCTGCTGGCTGTCATGCTCCAGGCGACTACTGTGCTCCACCACACTGGAAGATGTGCCTCCTGTGCTCTGATGCCAACCAGTCTTTGCATTTGTGAGTTCCATCTGTCAGAAACTCCTTTTTTTATTTGCTTGGTTAATTCTTACTCTTTCAAGATGGCAGCTGAAATGTCACTTTCTCCAGGAAGCCTTCCATAATCCAATGTATCCCCTCTCCTTCCTTGTTTCCCAAAGCGCCAGTGACCAATCTAAGTTAGGCTTTCAGAAAAATCTTGACTTTTCATCTTTCTCCTAAAACTCACTCTATTGGAGTGCAGCTGCTTATTGACTCTTTCTGCCTCCTCAGCTCAGCTGTGGAAACTGTGCTGAATTCATTTCCTATCCCCAAGCCTAGCATACGGACAGCGCTAAACGCATGTTTGTGGAATGAAGAGACAGATCCATGGGGGAGGGGCAGACCCAGCTTACTTCTCTCCTGCAGATGTTTTCTTGCTTAGAAACCTAGGCCACTACCCTTTCCTAAGCACCGCCGTATTTCAGTTAAGGGATGTCCTTTAGATGGGAAGATCACTAGGCTCTTAAGGAGTGTATCCAGTGTCCTCTGCTTAGTAAACTGTTCATTCAGAGGAGGAGCCCAAGTCCTGATAACAGGCCTTTCAGGTCCTGCCGGACTGCCTCACCACATTCCCATTACCTTTTAGACAACACCTCTGCAGCCCAGGCTTTCCTCTCTCCCTGCTCCAGCCACGTGGGCCTTCTTGTTGTTTCTTTAAAACACCAGCCCTGTTCCTACCTCAGGGTCCTTGCAATTATCTGGAATGGTAGAATGCTCTTTTTCCAAACAGTTGCACTTCAGGTCTTTGCCCGAATGTCACCATCTCGGTGGTGCCTTCTCTAACTACTTGCACCTCCCACTTCCTGTATTCCTGCTTCTCTACTTTGCTTTTTCCACTGAGTTGATCATCTGCCATACTATGTATTTTAACTGTTTGTCTCTCTCAATAAACATAAGCTCCCTGCCAGTAGGGATTTCAGTCTGCTGTGCTCCCTGTTGAATCCTCAGCATCTAGTTCCCAATACACAAGCACTCCATGAGTCATCGGCCACCCTAGATTATAGTTTCTCCAGATTTTAAAAAGCAGGGCAAACATCAACAATAAAAAAGGCTATTTAATTTAAAAATGGGCAAAGAACTTGAATCAACATTTCTTTAAAGAAGATATACAGATGGCCAATAAGCACATGAAAAGATGCTCAAATCACTAATCACTAGGAAATACAAAACCACAATGAGACACATCTTTCTGCCCACTAGGATGACTACTGTTAAAAAACAAGAAGAAAGAAATTAATGAGTGTTGGTGAGGAAGTAGAGAAACTGGAACCCTTGTGTATTGCTGGTGAGAATGTAAAACAGTATAGCTGATGTAGGAAACAGTATGGTGGTTCCTCAAAAAATTAAACAAAATTACCGTATCATCCAGCCATTCCAAGGCGGTAATATATCCAAAAGAACTGAAAACAGGGACCTGAACAGATATCAGTACACCCATGTTCATGTCACAGCAGCATTATGGATGAACAAAATGGTGTAAATGGTGTATATGCACACAAAGGAGTATTATTTAGCCTTAAATAGGAATGAAATTCTGACACATGCTACATATGGGTGAATCTTGAAGACATTATGACAAATGAAATAAACCAGACATAAAAAGACATATCATATTGTAGAATTCCATTTACATGAGGTACCTAGAGTAAGTCAAATGCATAGAGTCAGAAAGTGGAATGGTGGTTGCCAGGGGCAACCTCATGGCAGGGGGAGAAACGGGAGAGAGTGTTTAATGGGGATCGAGTTTCAGTTTGGAAAGATGAAAAGTTCTGGAGATGGAAGGTGGAAATGGTTGTACAATATGAATGCATTTAATGCCACTCTGAACTGTATACCTGAAAGTGATTAAAATAGTAAAATTTGGGAAGATATACATAACATAAAAAATAAAGGCAGCACATGCCTGGCCTGCGGTGGTACAGTTGGATAGAGTGGTGACCTGGAACACTGAGGTTTCTGACTCAAAACCCTGGGCTTGCCTGGTCAAGGCGCATATGAGAAGCAATAAGCAAGCAAGGAACAACTAAAGGGAGCAACTACGAGTTCACACTTCTTGCTCCTCCTGCCCTCTGTAAAGTCAATAAATAAAATCTTTAAAATATAAATAAATAAATAAAGGCAAAATGGCTCTTGCCTTAAACTCTGACAGAGGCCTAATACACAGGCAGCTAGGAGGGAGGCAGCTGCGGCTGCAGCAGGGGAAGAGGACAGGGTGTGTCCGCTCCAGCCAGCACCGCACAGACCCCTCAGAGATCAGGACCCTCACAGGAGGTCAAGGCTCCATCCGAAAGTGCTTACACACTGATCTCTCCGCTCCTAGGACAGGAAGTTAAAAAGTTACTCTTGGCTCCATTTCTAAGAGGAACTTCACCTGAAGAAAAAATGCTATCACCACTGACTGGCCTTGGGGCAAATGTCTTATTTTTATAGAAACCACTGTATAATCCCAGTGGCAGGGAGTCACTGGCACCCAGACCCAATCATCATTAATGTTGTACATTTTCTAAGCCCTTTACCATAGTAACTCAATCCCCCAAATCTGAAAAGTAGGTATGAAAGAAATTGTGTGATCTCCAATTAGCCAATAAATAAATATACAAAATTTAGTGGGCATTCTCCATAGAGAATGACATGAGTGGGACTAACTTCAGGATAATCACCCACTAATACAGTATTTATCCAAGACTGATTCATTAAGATTCTAGCTCAACATTTTCTATTGACTTTTGGATTTTATACTTCCAACCAGCCTGTTCTAACCATGGTAGTAGTTACTACCATGTTATTTCCTTCTTATAGACAAGAATACAGAGATACAAAGAATGAACAACTATTCCTAAATTAATAGCTTAATAAGTAATGGACTGCACTACGATGTCTTACTCCAGAACCTGCGCCTTAACCACTATTAGTCTACATTGCCCATCTGACTTTGGAAGAAGTCAATGCTTCTTTCAGTCTTGCAAACCAAGCACAGCAGTTAAGTCTCCAGGGGTCACTCTGTTTTCTCATTTTGAGCTGAAATAATACGATCAGAATAAATCAGTACTCTTTTTCCTTAAACATAAATGCAATGAGACACTATTTCTTATTCTACAAAGAGAATCCTAGGTCCTTTCCGACCGTATAAAAATTTACATACAAAATATCATCAAGATTGTCAGAATAAATAGTCACATTTGGGTCATTCATTCGATGTCTCTTTTCTGCAGGACTAAGTAACCTGCTGATGGACAGAGTGTGTATTAGTTCCTATTCTTTTCTGAATGTTTCTTCTGAATTTTCTGGGGCTGTTTGTTTTATCCTCCAGAAACTGGAGAGAGGAGCAGCGCTTTGTGATTTTTGTGCAGGGCCATCCCATGGGATACAAGGGCTTTGGGCCAAGTGAAACAAATATTAATTTTCCATAGCATCAGGCACAGGCTCCAACTGGACAACTCCAATGGGCCAGAAAAGGAAATAAAGGGCAAAGTCATAGCAGGGCTGTAAGCCAACGGCGACAGTTCTTTCCACATTTTGTGGAGGCTGCAAAACCATTTCCTTCTCAAAACCCTTGTAGCAGCTACCTTCAAACCATCAGACGTTCCTTATACTAATTCTTGCGATAAAATCTATATATGATTGGGGTGTTTTATTTACTTTAAAGATTAAAAACCTAAACACCAGTTCTTTATACATATGTCACCTTCAACTTTGAGAGCCTGAGTAGACACCTGCCACTCCACCAACTCCAGGGACACAGCTTTTCTCTCTTCCATGACAGACCTGGACTCAGCTCGACCATCTCACAGGGAGACCAGAGTGTGCGTGCTCCCCCCCCCCCCCCAGAGCCAGGGATAAAAGAGGGCCTTACCGAGTTCTCCTTCAGCTGCAGCCCCTCCCCATTGGGAAGGGAGGACCGTCTCTTGGTCAAGTTCCTGTTGGGGGTAGAGGTAATGGCTCCGGCTTTTTTCTTCACAGTGAGCACCTCGCAGCTGGCTTGGTCTTCATTGTGTGTGCTCTTCCCGGCATTGATAACCCTGGAGAAGAAGCCAGGAAAGCTGGTCAGACAGTGATTTCCAGAACGCTGAGAGCTTTGTCCCCAGAGTCAGCAAAGGCAGTCTCCACTCCACACCTGGCACAAAACTGACACCCCCACTTAAAACAAAGGACCGTTTATATTCCTGAGTGATCAGGTTTTTTTAAAAACAGAATTATATCAGCTCTGGCCGGTTGGCTCAGCGGTAGAGCATCGGCCTGGCGTGCGGGGGACCCAGGTTTGATTCCCGGCCAGGGCACATAGGAGAAGCGCCCATTTGCTTCTCCACCCCCCCTCCTTCCTCTCTGTCTCTCTCTTCCCCTCCCGCAGCCAAGGCTCCATTGGAGCAAAGATGGCCCGGGCGCTGGGGATGGCTCCTTGGCCTCTGCCCCAGGCGCTAGAGTAGCTCTGGTCGTGGCAGAGCGATGCCCCGGAGGGGCAGAACGTCGCCCCTGGTGGGCATACTGGGTGGATCCCGGTCGGGCGCATGCGGGAGTCTGTCTGACTGTCTCTCCCCGTTTTCAGCTTCAGAAAAATACAAAAAAATAAAAAAATAAATAAAAACAGAATTATATCAACACACATTAAAACATTCATTAACGCACTGTTCTGAGCTCAGTTCACCTTCACAGGTATCTGACAGATGTGATCAACTCCATCGATCCATTATAGTCAAAACACACAAGATAATCACTCTTTTGGCAATAACAAAGAAGAGAGATCTGTTCCCTGAGGGAGTTCTGTTGCATTTCTCCAAGTGATAAAAAGCAAAACCAGCCTGGCCTGTGGTGGCTCAGTGGCTAGAGCATCAACCTGGAATGATGAAGTCGCTGGTTCAAAACCCTGGGGCTTGCCTGGTCCAGGCACATATGACAAGCAATCAATGAACAGCTAGAGTGAAGCAGCTATGAGCTGATACTTCTCGCAATCCTCCAACCCCCTCTCTGTAAAATCAAGAAATGAAGTATTTTTTTAAAAAAGGCACAATCACCATCAATCTTATCAAAGAACAAGGAAGTAATTTACAGCACACTACTGCCATGCCCACTTTCACTTTACACACAGAGAAGGGAGTGGGTCCAAGGTTCATTCTTTTTAAGTTATCTCTAATCCTTTCTCTCTCCTTCTGCAGAATACTCACCACAGTGCATCATCACATGAGGCTGTAGGACACGCTGATTTGCACAGGCAGCCACATCGTGATATCACGGCATGTTAACAATGCTTTGGCCTAATTACTAAATGTTTAAGCATAGGAGTGATTCCAAAAAACATGCTACCTTATTCAAGCGCCTTTTTCTGTATCAGACTGAGCTCTTGGGTTTCAGCACCATTTTCTTATTAAGTAAGTAAGCAGCAGCTAAAACAGATTTCTCCAAAGAGCTCTCCTAGATGTGCCTTTGGCTGTGTTTTCTTTACAAAACTTCAACAGTGTCACAGCACAGTCAGTGATAGGGGTGTGGAGGATTCAGAACTCAGCAGCAAGGAAAGAAAAGATGCTTTTTTTTTAAAAGGTTAAATGAATGAAAATCCCCTTTATAGCTGTGGTGTGTATACCACTCAATGTGGCTGTATTTCCTAACGAGTATAAGATTACTGTTTTCAAATGACTTCTTTTTTACCTTTAAATTCTGAAATAACTATAGGTGCGGATGTGCCCTTCACCCAACTTCCTCCAATGGTAACATTTTACGTAACCACAGCATACTATCAAAACAAGCAACTGACACAAATACAATACTGTCAACCAAACTGCAAATCTCATTCAAATTTCACCATATCTTATATAAAATGTTCTTTAGTTGTGAAAACTGTATAGATCTCCATAAGTCAACACATCCACGCCACAACCAAACAGGAAACAGAGAACAAATTGAGATCTGAGTCCGCAAGAACTAGGGAGTGGGGTACAAGCACTCTTCTGCCAAAGCTCGGGATTCTCTGGAGGTGTCTCATACATTATAACATTTTACTTTAAATTTCCTGTTTAAATGTTGGGGAAAAAAGACAATACCTGTAATTTAAAAGTTCATCCCCTGTGTTACACTGAACAAATATGTGCCAGTTTATATATCTTGGGCAGCCTTGGTATATATAATAAGCCTTCCACCTTTCCTCTTTAATTGACTTGTATCACTTGATAGAAAGGAGAATTGTTTTAAAAAAATTACCATTTGCAATTACAGCCCCCTCAACCATGAGTTTTGCAACCTTGGATTCAACCCACCTTGGATCGAAAACAGTATTTTTGAATTGATCGAAAATCCATGGTTGGGAATCTGTGACGTGAAGGGCCAACTATGTGCCTTGTCCTACACCATTTTCTATAATCAGGGCCTGGAGCACCCACAGATTTTGTATTTTCTGGGGTCCTAGAACCAATGTCCCACAAATACTGACGTACAACTGTACTTACCTATATGTTTAAGTGAAAAGACCATACTAGTCATCTGTTATTTCTCCTATTTCAAATTTCTATACTAATCAAAACTTCTGTATTAATCATTATTCTTATTGGGTTTATCACAAACTTCAACTTAATCCTATTTTTAGAAACAAAGACCTACTTTCATTCATTTTATATATTACAGTTTTGTGTAACTTTTTTAAAAACTAGATTATTGCTTGCAGAGTTTGAAAGTCTTTGGCCTAGGGGCATTTGTAAGAAGGTGGACATCCTCGTCCATCTCTTTGAGATTTGAGATCAAATCTGCCTCTGGTGTTCTGATCCTCTTGAGGATGGAAGGATGGAGGTCAGCAAAGCTCAAGGTCTAGCTGCTGCCCTACCTTTACTCTAGGGCAGGGGTCTCAAACCCGCGAACAATTTTGTGCGGCCCGCAGACTAATCCACGAAGTTCAAAATATTTTGGATAAAATTAAGTAAGCCTAGGGGCCTACTTGTATTTTTCATTTCTCTAGCATCCTAGCTAGATATTAGCTTAGTTAACAGCAGTTGTGATGCGAACTACAGTTTCTGGTCGTTTTGTGACACTGAGTAAACTGCATGTACGATTGTGCTTGTTGTACTGATTTTTTTTTTTGTTTTCAACTGCAGTGAGAAAAGTGCTGCGTAACAGTTGCCTTTTGTAGACCTAGTGCGGCCCGCCGAACGGCTGTGATCTTGCTCTGCGGCCCACATGCTGAGTTGAGTTTGAGACCCCTGCTCTAAGGAGGCATTCAATACAGGAAAAAAAATGACTTTTTATGCCCCTCCTTGGAAAACAAAACCAGGCCGAAGGAGGAGGTTCAAAACTACCACCTGCTTCTTCTTAGACACTGGTAGTGATGTCCCAACCAACATGTTCAGGGGGTGGGACTGGTCATTGAATGGGGATGTTACTCCCAATGGCCTCCCATGGGAGCACCTTGCCCAGGGACAGATGAAATGGAGGTTCTCCTGGGAAAACCAGTTTGTGACAAGCGCCCCTACCATATTGTCCTCTGTACAAGAGCCTAGCTGCTATTTCTGGAACTTGGCATCACCCTGACCACTAGCACCTAAAGTTATCTTGTTCTCAGGTCTTTTTTTTTTTAAGCAAAAAAAAAAAGCGTCCCTGATCTCCAATAGCTGCATGCCAGGCTGACTCATCTGCCACTGCTATTTTCCAACAGTCAACAAAGCTACTATAATTACATAAATCACGAAGCACTGTCCTCTGAAAGAGCTTTCTCTCTTATCTCTCTCAGCAGATATTAAACTCCAAAGTTGAACTTCAGCAAGAGACCCTAGAAACTTTATTTTATGCACAAGAAATGCAGGGTCCTAGAAGGCTGTGGCATGCACGTGGTCACTCAGCTGAATACAGCAGAGCTGTGAACACACTTCTGAGCTCCTGGTGCTTCCTGCTTGAGCTCTTAGTGGTTTGATTTTCCTACCATGTGTCCTATTCTTATCAGCTCTTGGCTCAGAGGGCTGTACTGCAATGACTCATCAAGGCCAGAGAACAATCCAGTGGCCTTGCCTTGCTATTTCATGTTGAATTCAGTTTGTGAAGGACACTAGTGAAATATCACATAGTCAGCAATGGCCTCCTACTGGGAAAACAGCAGCCCCAACCCTGTCAACCTGTTTGGTCAGATATCTGATTCATATGATAAGGTCATATTAATTTAAAGCCACTGCTTTTTTTTTTAATGCAACTCTTATCTGACATTTTATATTATTGCAAACTCCTTACTCTATACAGCTTTAAGAGAAAGTCCTGATTTTTCTCAATTTACTTTATTTTCAAAAGCTTGGCCTCTATCAACTTATATATTTGATTTTGTTCAAAGGCAAATACTTTGTTTACTAAATGTAAAGGAAACCTTTACTCTAGTACAAATTGAGAAAAACTTCGCTTCTCAAGCTAAGGAGCATCATACTGTTAACAGAGTCAATGATTTCTTTAAATGCAAGTCTCTATATCAGTAGCTACACTCCCCCTTGTCCAATGCTCCAATATAAAGTCGGCACTCTCTTGAGATCAACAGGAAGGACTATAAGATGTGCATGCTTTATCTAAACAATAACCTACCCATGATGCTTAAGACTTGAACAAAATGCTGGTGGACCACCAATCATCCTATCTTTGGTGACCTTATTTTCCAATTTCCTACAAAGCAGGAAAACAACATCCTTGACATTAAACAGCAGGTAATCAAGCATAGCAGTTAAGAACACAAGCTATCTTCCCAGAACGTAGCAACATGATGGATGTTCAACAAATCTTTGTGGAGTGAATTAACAAAATCAGACAGGGATCGATTCTGCTACATCCCAGATGTGGAGTCATAATAGTATCTTACATTTGTTTGAGAACTAACTATGTGTCGGGGACCGCTGTTGGCATTTTACATTTAGTAATTCACTTATTTAATCCTCCTGCCCCCTCTAGCAGTTAGCCACCATTATTTTCTCCTTTTTAAAGGTGAGTCACCAATAGTGGATGGCAGAGAGTTTGGTCAAGTCACTTACCTTCAAGAAACCTCAGTTCCTTAGCAGTACTTCAGGGATTAAATCCTGGGAGCCATTAAGGTAGGAGGTGGGTGCAGTGTGAGTGTGTGAGTGTGTGAGTGTGTGAGTGTGTGAGTGTGTGTGTGTGTGTGTGTGTGTGTGTGTGTGTGTGTGTATGTGTGTGTTGAGGAGGGGAGATTTTAGTAATCTAAAATTAAGAATAGGGTAATTTTGTAGTTAGGATTAAAATTTGGGTGAAAGAACTGTTAGAGGATGAAGGGGAAGGGTAGCTACTGGCTCTTCAATACAGAAAGTTAACATCCAGGTCTTGCAACTCTTAGAAGATCACAGCACATTTACCCTGGGAGAGGGACACATGGCAAAATGGAATTCCTTTATATCCTGTGAATCAAAGCGCCTAGGTTATCCCCTCTTGTAAAACCAGGTAAACACAGGATTTTAAGTACTTGGAAGTGAAAAATCATCTGTGTAATATCAGATACAGCTTGAAGCTATGACCTGGATACCAGGAATGACTATAACCATGAGTGTAAGAGCATAGCAATAGCAGAACCCATTTAAAAAGAGCAAGCAATTCATTCTATGCTACTGTCACACACTTAGAAAACCTGTTTCCTGCCTTCTATTTGTGAAATACATACTCTAGTCACAATTTTTATAAAAAAAATCTACTCCACCTGAATTTTAGCAGAAAAGTACTGCTTCTAATTGCAATGATTAAACTACCAAGATATTTGCTTTCTCATTTGGTCAAAACCTTGACTACAAGCACTCTTGTCTGATAATAACACATAGAACAGGTTCCTATTACTAAACAGAGACAAGTACTCTCAAGTAGTGAGCCTTTGTCACAAAGGCCACTGGAAAGGCCACTGGTCCAGAGAACTCATAGTGGATCAAAAAGATTTATAAAAGACAGTCAGTCAATCAACAAAGGACAGTCACAGCTGACTTTTTTAAGGATTCTCAGGTACTAACTTGCTTTCTGCCAATGACAGGTCTGGTTGTGAGTTCCTGCCCAAGTTGCCTTCTCCCACTGAAATGGGGATGGTAAGTCACTTCTAATCATAAAGAGTTGTAAGAATTAACTGCTCTAGCATGAAAAGTATTTAACAGTGACCAGCAAGCAGTGAGCACTCAATATATTGATAGTATGTTATTAAATAATAATAATATATCAAATACAAAGCTATCTACCTGTTCTGTTGGGCCCAGGTGGGGGGCTTTATCCAGTCATGCTGGTTTAGATAGAATCCCCAACCCCCACCCCTTCCCATCAGCAGCCCTCTGGTTGCCTCACAGACACATGGCCCCCTCCAGGTACACAGAGCCTTCAAGTGGCATGGCATGACCCTGCCCAGAACAGGGGCCCAAGCAACGCCAGCACTCCTCTGAGTCCTCTCCTCAGTTATTGTAACACTCAAGCCATACATGCAGCTGTGGGATTAAAATAATCAACAACCTGTTTTCTGCCCTCATGACCATTTTAAGTATAAAAAAAAAGATATACTGAAAGGTAGTTTATTATTTCATGCATTTTAATACTTAAATAAGAACAATAAAAGAGGTATACAAAAGTAGATTATCAGAAAGTTTTAAAATATCAATGAAAAAATATGAAATAATACCTGACAAAAAATAATAAAACTGTTATTTAAGATATTTCCAACAGCTTGTCACCCCCTGGGTGTTTGGCATTTTTTCTCTTTACATTATCTGTTCATTTTCTAAGGTAACACATGTGAGGGAGTTAAAATGTAGTATTTCATCAAAGATATAATGAGTTTAATGAAATGAATAAATAAATATTACAAGCACAGTTCTATCAATTTTTTCCCCCTGTAGATGGAATAACAGGGGGACATTATTATTGTAGTAATGTAGTAATGTTATGTAGTAATATAACATTACTATTGGCATTCAGAATACACTGTTATGCAGATGAATGTTAAAAAAGAGTAAGAAATGTAAATCTGTGATTTCTGCATTGGGCGGCTGCCCGGGTGCCCACCTTAGAGAGAACCCTGATGACAAGTGCCATTTTAACAACCATTTCACCAAACTCAACAAAAAATTAGGTATCGGTTCTGCCGAACCAGTACATACCGGCTGAATCCCACTGCTGCATACATGTGAGCGTGATCTGTACACAGGAAAGCACTCACATGGTATGAACCTGCTGCTTCTAGATTCCTACCCAGACATGCCCACAGATGCCATCTGAGACCCTGGCTACTGGACTGAGAAGCTCTGGTCCCAGAACCACAGAAAATGACCAAAAAGAGAAGTGTGTGTGTGTGTGTGTGTGTGTGTGTGTGTGTGTGTGTGTTTGGTGGTTGTTCTACTGCTTTGGTTTTAAAGAAAATAAAAACCTGAACAGTTTAGGCTGAAAAGCTTACATTAAGTGTTAACACTTCTAAGCAGGCAGCAATTTACACTAGGTAAGAAAGAGGAGATGCTTTATAAAGGCCATCAGGTGAGGTGAGCTATTGAGGATTCACAAACAATTGAGAAGCAGACAGCAAAAGGCTGCAGGGACAGAGGTGAGAAATGAATCATTGATGGAAGGCCAAATATGCTATCAATTATTAAAATTCTCTTTTTCATGTAACCTCTCAGGTGATTCTCTGAAGTGGTTACTGACCACTCATACAGGCTGGAGCATAAGGACAACTTAATTCCTAGCTCCAAGGGATTAAGTGTGTGTGTGTGTGTGTGTGTGTGTGTGTGTGTGTGTGTGTGTGTGTGTGTGTGAGATTAAGTGTGTGTGTGTGATTAAGTGTGTGTGTGTGTGTGTGTGTGTGTGTACAGGAAAACCAGGTTCTGACTAGAAACTTAGGCCTCGTGTAACAGCCATCAGCAAATGTGGGCAGACATCCATCAAGAGTAATAGCTTCCCCCAGAGAGCTGCAGCCCCCGCTCAGGGTAGGAAGGGGAGCAGAGGTCTCCCAGGCCCATTCTATTAACAGTCAGCTGGGTGTTACCAAGGAAGGAGAAAGGATGATATGAAACGGAATTTTCTGGTGTTTGGTTTTCACATTTGGGACGTTGACTAAGTGCAACACAGGGAGGAGAGAGCATGGCTGAGAAGGCAGGGTAAACACAGCCAGGAGAAGACCACATACCTGCCTGTCTTCTCCCACCATGCGAACTTACACCTTCTGGTTCCCAGGCTCTGACTATGGCTGATGAAGGCCTGTGACCAATCAGGGGCTGCGAGCTGGGGTCTCAGAGTCCACATTCAGTCTACAGACAGGTTGTTATTTTAAAAATTTTGCCCACAAAGAGTTTTTTTTTAAAAAAGAACTAGTTGCCAATATTTAAAAATGAAAATATTTACATTAAAAAAAAATCTTAATTTTCCCCATTGTTCTTGAAAACCAATGCATCAGGCTACATAGCTGTCAAACTCTTGCGTGACACCAGTCAGCCGGACGCGACAGGAGGCAGCCCCACGAGGCAGGACATGTCTTCACTAGCACAGCCCAGACCTCGCTGTCCACATCTGCCACGTAAGGAACCGCTCTGGCCCCAGCGTCACTTGATTCTGCAATCCTGCAATCAGATCTCTGTGACTTCACACAGAAACCGAGAAAACTATTAGGCGGACAGTGTATGTTCACCACATTGATTAAAATAATTACTTAAGATATTTACTGTGTAACCAAATAGGGAATGATCACAACTAGGACATGCTTTCTGCTTTCAAAGGGCCCATAGTCATCAACAGGGGGACCTTTTCACAAGTAACTACAATTTTCTCAAACCAATGCCGCTGCTGAGGTATGTGTCACAAGGGAGCTGAGAAGAGGAGGTCAACTCGGCAAAAGTCGTCAGGGAAAGGGTCACAGGTGAGGCTCAGTCCTATGAACTGCGGGAGAACAACCGTCAGAGAAAAGACCAGGAAAGGCTCTTCACGCACAAGAACAGCCTGTAAAAATATAGGGTGACGTGAACTTTAAAAAGAGTGGCTGGAAGTGACCTGAGTATAGATGTGGTCTGGGATCCAAGTCCGAAGCACCCAGGAAATCCTATGGGAACTTGATCCTGTAGAGCCCGTGACCAATGGGAGGAATCTAAAAATGCTTAAACAAAGGACTGGTGTAATAAAAATTATTTAGGAAACTGAAAGTAATGGCCTAACAGAGGATGGATGATAGAGGATAAATGACAAAAACAAAGAGATCAGTTAAGGTCTTGTACAATAGTCCGGGTGACAAACAGGCTGTGAGCCAATCAATGGTTCCGGGTGGAGGAGAGAAGAGGGTTTGCAAGGAGGCAGATAAACTGAGAAGCCCTAGTAAAATCTGCTGGACATGGTGGTGGAGGAGAGAGGAAGACGGACTCTCAGGTTTCTGTGGCAACAAGCTGAGGCAGAACACTGATCACAAAGGGAGATGAGGAAATGTAACAAGTCTTGAAGGTGGAGAGTTCTGTGGGATGAGATCGTGAGATTGGTTAACAGAATGCTCCATGATCCCAGAAATGATAAAGGCGGCAGAAGCCCACTTCAACTTAACCAGGTCAGCGAACTATGGCTCGATGGCCAAATCCAAGTCACTGTGGGTTTCTGTATGGCCCCCAAGCTAAGAATGGTTTGTTCATTTCTGAGTTATTGGGGGGGAAATCAGAAGAATATTTCGCAACATATGAAATTCAAATTTCAGAGTCCATAAATAAAGTTTTATTAGAACACAGCCACATTCATTCATTCACATATTGTCTATGGTGGCTGTCCAGGTACAATGGCAGAATTAGTAGTTTTGATAGACTGTCCCTTGCTCACAAAGCCGATATTATGTACTATCAATAGTGTTACAGAAAATGTGTGCTGACTCTTGAACTTAACTATTAGGCTGAACTCTCTGAAACTGTTTTTGTAAGTCAAAAGCTAAAAATGTCATATGCTTACAAATAATGTATAAGTGAAGCAAAGGAGAGAGATACTGTAGGGTTGGGTAGTTTAATGTGCATCTTGTTACTCGTAGCATCAGCTTTGGATATATTTTTCGGTTCTATTTGGTGGCCATTGTTAGAATCTATTCACTTCACCAATACAATTCAATAAATGAAGATCAAAAAATAGACACCCAAGATCAAAAAAAGATATGGTGTTGTCCTATAAATCTCCCCACACAGACATCATCAGTGTTTTCTTTGTCATATTGGCTGTTTAGAAATGAACTTTTAACACAGTACAAATAAAAATAAAAAAGCTGCCTTTGGACATCTCCTTTCAGTTATTCTCTGGGTCCTCTTGTAAAAACCATTACTATCACCAAAGTTCAACTTCCGCTTTAGATAAGGAAGTCTGCACCCTTTCAGTGGCTGGAGAAATTCCCACATGATGGCACAGTGCTACTCTGTTGGGGCCAAGTGAAATAAAAATAAAGGCCTTCCCCCAAAATGATTCTGAGTTTGGGTAGTTTCACATTAAATAAAGTAGAAAACTACTTTTTGCAGTTTTAGAACAATATTACTTGCACATGCTTGTTAACCTCTGCTGATAATTAAAGGGGAGAAAAGCAATGTGCTTCAACCTATTCCAATTCTAAAAGTAAGGTTTCCTTTCTTTATTCAACAGATGTGTCTGTATCATCAGCAATGTGAGAGAAATGAAATTTTTTTTTTAAAAAGTGAAAGCCAATTTCAAATGTGTAACTTAAAAATGTGAATTTTAAAAAGCCTGAAACTGCCCTGGCCGGTTGGCTCAGCAGTCAAGCGTCAGCCCAGTGTGTGGACGACCTGGGTTGATTTCTGGTCAGGGCACACAGGAGAAGCAACCATCTCCTTCACCAACCCTCCCTCTCTCAATTTTCTCTCTCCCCCTCCCATAGCCATGACTTGGTTGGAGCAGGATGGCCCCAGGTGCTGAGGATGGCTCCATGGCCTCATCTCAGGTGTTAAAATAGCTCAGTTGCTGAGCAATGGAACAATGGCCACAGATGAGCAGAGCATTGCCCTATAGGGGGTTTGCCGGGTAGATCCTGGCTGGGTACATGCAGCAATCTGATTCTTTGCCTCCCTGCTTCTCATTTAAGAAAACTTAAAAAAAAAATAGAAAGAAAAGACTGAAACTAATAAAATGTAATAAAATGAAACCAAAAGATAAAAGTACTCTAATCTCCAAAGACATTATTTATAATAAATCAATCTTCACCAGCCGTTCCTTCAAAAAACCCCAGACACAATCTTAGCTGTTACCTTGCTCTGGGATAAAGAAAAGTCCCAGGCAATCTAGGGCTCTGACATTTTCCTTTTAACCTTAAAGCAACACAAGAAGGACAATTTTATGCAGAAGAGTATTATTGCTGGTAAGAAGGATAAAACTCTAACTTGAGAGTTCTGATGCCTGCTTTAAAGACGACCTTTAAAAATGTTCTCTTGTCCTTCATATGAAAGGGGGAGGCCACTCAGCCACATATCCACAAATGTGCGGACTATGCCACCTTAACACAAGACAGGTCAGGAAACACCAGGTGGGGGGCAGGCAGACACATTTCTCTTGGCTAGAAATTTGGGATGCGGTTTGGGGGAATGAGATTACACAGGTCTGAAACCCTAGATCAGACAGTGAGTATCTGCATGACTTTCAGCAAGTTAATTTACATCTCCCAGTGCCTCAGTTTCTCATCAGTAAAATGGGCATAATTAGCAATACTTGCTTACTGGGTGGTTCTCTGACTATTGGAAAACCAAACTGCTTAAAGCACTTTACAACTAACAACTTTGTTAATGCTTGTAATGCTGAACACAAAAAAGGTGGTGTCATTATCCTCATTTTATTGACCCCAATAATATTACAGACAAAATGACTTAGTTAAACATCTGAGACAAGCTATTCTGGCATTTCCCCATAGCAACTGACGTTTTAAACAACATGTTGTGTTTACAAAAATGATGCTCTTGTAAACTAGTTGCACAACAACCTATAAATAGAACACAGGTATTACAAGAAGAAATTGTGACATGTCTCAGGGTTTCAGCACTCCAACATGCCTTTTCTGAGGCAAGCACAGTATTACTGCAAGTAGACATTAAGAGCAATAATTTCCCCGGCCCTCGCCAGTTGGCTCAGTGTGGCTCAGGTTGGCCTGGTGTGTGGATATCACAGGTTCGGTTCGATTCCCAGTCAAGGCACACCTGCGACCATCTGCTTCTCCACCCCTCCCCCTTTCACCTCTCTCTCTCTCTCTCTCTCTCTCTCTTCTGTAGCCATGGCTCAATTGAAGCAAGTTGGCCCCAGGGGACTGAGGATGGCTCCATGGTCTACACCTCAGGCACTAAAAATGGCTCCGGTTGCAACGAAGCAAGGGCCCCAGATGGGCAGAGCATCGCCCCCTAGTGGGCTTTGCTGGTTGGATCCTGGTTGAGGCACATGCAGGAATCTGTCTCTCTGCCTCCCCTCCTCTCCCTAAAAAAAAAAAAAAAATTCTCTTTCATTACTGTAGTTTTTTTTTTTTTTTAAACACATAACTTTAACTGAAAACAATCTGCTTTGGAAAATCTTTACCCCTGTCAACACTAATTTGTAGTGAAAGTCTGCTTTTCTTTCCAGATTAAAGAGTGAACAATAACAAAGTAGCCCTTTGAAAGCTAGTTGTTATCTAACATTTCTTTACCTTTGTGCACAGACCATGTCAAGTCTCAGTTAACAATTCCAGCCTCCCCAGTTTACAAGGGAAAGACCATGCCAGTTTACACTGAGGCCCCAGAAGGGCCAATCTGGGTTCCATTTTAGGTAAATTGACCTCTCCATCCTCAAAAAGTTAGAAAGTACAAAGTTTGCTATGACATTGAAGAAGACAAATGCATGAAAATGGAAATTATTGTAAACTGGATGCCCAATATTATTCTTAAATACAAAGAACAAAGTAAGCTACCAATATATTTTCATTACTCAAGGAAAGATATACTACATGATTGTGTTTGCTGATTTTGGCTATGGTCTCCGCAACCGTGAATCACATAGCAGAGAGGGGGCACTCCATCCTGTTAGCCGAATAAATGAAGAAAGGAACTCATTTTCTCCATCACGCCCCATAGGAAAGACCAGAATGACGACCAAGTGCTAAGCCTGCCTGTTTGTTTCTTAAAGAATAAAATATGGTTATTGGGGTGTCCCATCACCTGGTTTCAGGAAAAATGAGTCTATGTCCCAAAGAAAAAAACATATTTAATAATAAGCACGAATGAACCTGGGAGCAGAACATGTGGAGTGAGACCCCACACAGACGCAGCAGAGCAGTGGCTGATGCAGTCACAGACGAGTGTGTCTCTGGGTGGAACCTTCATCTGAATGCTACCTTCTGCATCACAACCAGGTGCGCACTCAGTCATACTGCTCTGCTCAGTGGGAGCCCCACGGAAAGGGCATGGCGGGCCAGGATGGGGCGCTCTCTCAATACAGAAACACTGCTGTGCCGAAAGGCAATCCCAGAGGCCAAAAGGGGACCCGGAGGTGGCAGACAGGGAGTTCCGACACCATCAGTGCAAAGCTGCACAGCAAAGCACTGAATTACTTCAGACAGTGGGAATCTCTTCCCTGCAAATGTCCAAAAGCTGGTGTGCCACCTTTTGTGGACCCTCTGAGGATCTCTGCATTGAATGGGAAGGTTCTAAGGATTATTTTCCAACAGTTGATCTATCACTGCCCTCACCCACACCTCCAGTTAATGCAAAACCGCAACTGCTTTCAGAGTTAAAATTAATTTACATGAACATGGCTTTAGAAAGGTACTTGTCTTGCAAAGATAATTCTCTAATATCTGGTAAATCATACTCGACATACAGCAAATTGAAATGGAAATATGATTGACTGAAACATCCTATCCCAACCAGACCTTTGGTGTGGGGGCTGCTAGTGAGCCCTAAGAGCTGCTGATCCCTGCGGCTCCCAACAGGGCTCTCCTTCCTACCCCACATTCCCTGGGAGCCCTTCGCTACTTCCAAGGCTGCATTTAAGATCTAAGTACTAAACACTTCCCTAGTCATATCTCCAGGACAGATGGCTGGTTGCCTTCAGAGTATCTGTATTTGCATATTGCACAAATTCAAGATGCCCAAACTTGTACTCATTCTTCCTTCTTCCTGCAATCTGCCGCTGTCTCAGGTATGATCCTCCCTCTGCTGCTCCTGCCTTAGTGGACCACGAATTCCCAGGAGCATCTCCGTCCTACTAGCCCAGTGGTTCTCAAACTTTTTTGAAGTCGGGGCACATTTAAAATCCTACAAATAATTGGAGGAGCACTATATACACATTTCTGAGAAATATGTTATAATAATTAAGTCAAATATTAAAGAAAAAAATATAAAGTCCAAGCGTGCTTTTATGGTAATTAAATGAAATAAATACAAAATTAAATTTATTCTGACATTTAAAAACATTTTTATGTTACATTTTTTCAGTTATGCTTTTTAGAATTCATAAAAAAGAGGGGTTACAAAGACGGAGGACAATCTGACTTTGGGTGATGGGTATGCAACATAATTGAATGACAAGATAACCTGGACATGTTTTCTTTGAACATATGTACCCTGATTTATGGATGTCACCCCATTAAAGTTAATAAAAATAAAAAAAATAAAAAACAACAAAAAAGTTATCTTTTTATATATATAGATACATTCTTAGTAAGATTTAGCAAATTTGGCAGATCCAAGCATGAATTTGTTAAGTTTTTTCATTCCTGTGTTTATGAGAAACATGAGCCTGATGTGTCCTAGCGATTTCTTCAATGTTTGGGCATATATTTGAAAGGCAAACTCTCATTTCCTCATCAATACATTGAAGAATTCCTCTCTTTTTACTCTTAATTGTGTTGAGGGTAGAAAATCCTAATTCACATAAAAAGAATGTTGAAAACTGTAGTAAAATGTCCAAAGCTTCTTTAGATATTGCCACATATTCTTCTTTTAAGAAATCCAAAAGGCTTCAAGAGACAATTCCTTATGTTTAATCATCAATCCAAAACCCCCACCATACATATCATCTTAACTTTACACCAAACAAAGGATAGAAGAAACTTTTTCTGGGGAACATGGGGGGTAGTGTAAACAATCCAGCCCCACAGCTCAACAGCCTTTTGCAACCTAATCAGGCAAGTGAGGTGGGGGATTGGGCAGACTGTCAGCTTACAGCCAATTCCCCACACCTCTGTCCCCCAAAAATCTAAACTCCAAAAACCCTGTTGGTTTTTGGTCCCAAACAGGCACATATTTCTCTGGGATACCATAGGGTGCACCTGGAAATCTTCTAGGGCGCACCAGTGTGCCCTGGCGCACACTTTGAGAACCACTGTCTAGTGTCTCCGTCACAACTATGACTAAAATCCCCATTTGCAATCTTAATTCAGGGCTTTATCACATCCTCCAAGCCCTACTGCAAAAAAAGACCTCCTACCCAGTTATTTCCCCCACCCTCAACACACCTGTAGGGTGTGACCAGACTTTCTCAACCGTGGATATGGCCATGTCTCTCCCATGCTCAAATTTCTACAAACAGACCCCTGGGACTTCAGAATAAAATGTAAATTCCTTAGTTTGCCATACAAAGGTCTTCATGATCTGCACCTCTCCCTATCTCCAGCCTCCCCACCTGCTCTCCTCACATCCTCCATGCTCAGCCATAACACATAGCCTGCTGTTTACAGAGAGCAGTGTTGCTACACACAATTCTCGCACACGTTTCCACCTGCCAGGAATACTCTAACTTCTTCCTGTCGGACAAATCCCTCCAGTCCTTGAATGCTCAGTGAAAGTAGCACCACATTGTCTTAAGGTTGCTTTTTATAGTTTTAAAACATTGCAATGTAACCATTAAGTAATTAGTGGTTACTCTGATGAAGATTACCAGAAACTTGAACTGGTTTCCTAGCTCTACCATTTACTAGTTGTGTGACTTGGGCAAGCTAATTTCTAAAACCCAGTTTCTGTAGCTGTAAATGTGGGCAACTGTGTAGACCAGGGGTAGTCAACCTTTTTATACCTACCGCCCACTTTTGTATCTGTTATTAGTAAAATTTTCTAACCACCCACCAATTCCACAGTAATGGTGATTTATAGAGTAGGGAAGTTACTTTATAAAATATATAAAGCAGAGTTACAGCAAGTTAAGCATATAATAATAATTACTTACCAAATACTTTATGTCGAATTTTTGCTAAGTTTGGCAGAATAAGTCTTTATAAAACAACTTACTATAGTTAAATCTATCTTTTTATTTATACTTTGGTTGCTCCACTACTGCCCACCATGAAATCTGGAACGCCCACTAGTGGGCGGTAGGAACCAGGTTGACTACCACTGGTGTAGACTAAGAAAATAGATGCCCTGGCTGGTTGGCTCAGTGGTAGAACATCAGCCATGTGTGTGGAAGTCCCAGGTTCAATTCCGGTCAGGGCACACAGGAGAAGTGCCTATCTACTTCTGTACTCCTTCCCCCCTCGCTTCTCTCTCTCTTCCCATCCTGCAGCCATTGGCTCGATTGGAGTGAGTTGGCCCCGGCCACTGAGGTTGGCTCCATGGCCTCCACCTCAGGTGCTAAGAAGTGCTCTGGTTGCTGAGTAATGGAGCAACGCCCCAGATGGACAGATCATCACCTCCTAGTGGGCTTCCTGGGTGGACCCCAGTTGGGGCACATGCAGAAGTCTGTCTCTGCCTCCCCTCCTCTCACTGAAAGAAAAATAAAAGAGAGAGAGAATAAATGACTGGGAACTGTTTAGCAAAGACTTGGCAGAGCCATACTTTATCTGTTTAGATCCTCTCTCTTATATTGTCTTTCCCTTTTACCCCCCTCCATCCCACTCACACACCTGAGTGGTCCCTAGCCATAGCTGATTTGTCTACAGATGGCCACCTGATCCTAGCTGAGCTGTTAGGCCTGCTCCACGGTAAATGGAAAGCGACAAAGAGGTGTGGGGCAGAGAGAGACAATAAAGAAGTGAAGCAGATTATGTAAAACAAGAGACAGATTAGAAATAAAGAGAATCTCAGTGGAGTCTAAGTACCTAACCTAGTTCCAACTGTTCCCAAGACCTATTCATTCTTAGAATATCTGGGTAACCCCAATATTCTATAATAAATTTCCCTTGGGTGGCTGTCAGCTGCTGATTGAGTCTAATAACACCCAATTCTCATACACACTCATTTGTGCTATTATTATAGTAATAAGTAAATAACTCAAAGGCAGAAGTAGAATCTTATTTGATTTTGTATTCTCAGAGACTAGTGTAGTGCCTGATACACTGCAGGCAGTCAAATATCTCCTGAATGAAAGGTGGATCTCAGGGGAGAAATAGCAACCTGGAGTTAAAATTCTTTTACAAGCTCCAGACTCTCTAGATACCTGTCCTAAGCAGTAAAAGAGACACTTTTAAAAAAAAGGTTCAGCTTGACCAAGCAGTGGCGCAGTAGATAAAGCGTTGGACTGGGATGTGGAGGACCCAGGTTCGAGACCCTGAGGTCGCCAGCTTGAGTGTGGGCTCATCTGGTTTGAGCAAAGCTCACCAGCTTGGACCCAAGGTCGCTGGCTCGAGCAAGGGGTTACTCGGTCTGCTGTAGGCCTGCTGAAGGTACATATGAGAAAGCAATCAATAAACAACTAAGGTGCTGCAACAAAAAACTAATGATTGATGCTTCTCATCTCTCTCCCTTCCTGTCTGTCTGTCCCTATCTATCCCTCTCTCTGACTCTCTTGTCTCTGTAAAAACATAATAATAATTAAAAAAAATAATTTTTAAAAAAGGTAGAAAAATTCTGACAGTTATGACCGGACAGAGGCCTAAGATAAACTTCTGAGAGCCACTGGTTAGGCAGTAGTCCCCTGAATATCTTTGACTTGTTATCAATTGAGCTAATCAATGTTTATTGAGAGAATTATTTTTTAAGCTGTATTCTATGAATACACATTAAACTAATAAAGAGAACTAAACCTGAAGCTTACCATCAGGAGACAGTAGAAGGCTCAGTTATTAGAAATTTAGCAGTTGAAGAGAACTAATCACCATCCCAATCATGACCCTGGGATATAGAGGAACTTACATAAGTCTCAGAAACTGTTGGAAATTCCATAGATTGGAAATGAGCTGTTTACCTTCCTTACTGCATTTCAATCTGGACAATAAAATAGAGCCCATTGTTCTAGATTCCTGGCTGTAGTCAGAAATAGGCTCTAAATGGCTGAGAATGAAGTTTCATAGCGGAATCAGAACCATGACAGAGGAAACGTTTTCTTCATAAAAAAGGCCATGAGCCTAATTTTCATCTCATTACATTTCTAAATCGCACATATTTTTGTATGCTGGTTGGAACATATCCTTTCTGCATTGACACAAAGTATGAACTAATCAGCAAATAATAAAAATAGTGCAAAAATCTACCATCCTACATTTTCAAAATTAGTTCCTAACTCATTAGTGTATTTCTAAACGGTTCTATAGTACAAAAGGTTTCTGAATAAGATGACTGATAACTTAATCTACATTTGACCCAAACATCAGACCCACTTACAGGCTTAACTGGAAACTTTACTAAAACTATAAACTAATAAAGCATAATACTGAATACCTAAAAATGCAATTTATGACACTGTTTCTATGGAAAAGTCCATTTAGAATTTCATCTTCCATTGTTTATAATGATTTCCAATCTTTGTATACCTATGCATTATTATGAGAACTTGTTAAAACATGGTTTCCGATTCCCAATTCCATAGATTATGACTCAGTAGGTTTAAGGTCGGGCCTGAAAAAAAAGCTCTCAGGTGATGGCGATACTTTTGGTTTTCTAGTGACACTGAACAGCTCTGACCTGGATGAAACACAGTCCTTTGCTGAGGCCAAGGACTGGAACTCTCTTCAGTGAGGCAGTCAAGTGCCCTGTGCTACGGCCGCTGCTACTGGTTAATACTGCCAGAGTCAGAAGCTCAAGAGGCTTCTAGGGATGGAAAGGGGGATCGCCGAGAGACATGGAGCTATGATGGCAGGAACATGAACTTAAAGTGGGTCACTGGGATTGTGGCAGGAACATGACTGGGGCCACGGGAACCCCCAATGAATGAGCTGAGAATAAAAGTATGGGTAGGTTCTAATGAGTCACTAGCTTCAAGGGAGCGGTGAATTTGAGTAGTGGTGGCTGAGAGTCTACCACATTCATGACCAATGTTAGAAAATGGTCAGCTGTAGGCCCTGGCCAGTTGGCTAAGTAGTAGAGCATCAGCCTGGCCTGTGGAAGTCCCGGGTTCGATTCTAGTCAGGGCACACAGGAGAAGCGCTCATCTGCTTCTCCACCCTTCCCCCTCTCCTTCCTCTCTGTCTCTCTCTTCCCCTCCCTCAGCCAAGGCTCCACTGGAGCAAAGTTGGCCTGGGCACTGAGGATGGCTGCATGGCCTCTGCCTCAGGCGCTAGAAGGGCTCCAGCCGCAAAGGAGCAACACCGCAGATGGGCAGAGCATCACCCCCTGGTGGGCGTGCCAGGTGGATCCTGGTCGGGCGCATGCGGGAGTCTGTCTGACTGCCTCCTTGCTTCTAACTTTGGAAAAATACAAAAAAATAAAAAAGAGAAGAAGAAAATGGTCAGCAGTAAAAAAGCAATGGTAAGAGGAGGTGAGGGAAGGAAAGGTTAGCTGTTGGACAAATAAGTTTGGAAAATCTGTATTTTCTGGTTTTGCTTATTTTTATTGTTAAAAATGGTGCCCAGGTGATACAGTTAATTACCTTCATGCTTGGGAAGGGGCTTGGTTATGCTAATATGTACTGGAGGAGACCATGTTGTTGCAGGGAGAGAGGCCACGTGGTTGCAGAGGATTCAGGCAACCAAGATGGAGGCTGTGCTGATGGGGAACAGAGGTGAGAGGCTTTGTAAGCTCCGCTGAACTGGTGAGGGCCTTTGATTATAGGAAAACGCAGATGAGTCAGTGGCTTTGGGAGCCCTGAATGGAAAGGGAAGTGTTTTCCCACTGTATGTACTCACTTGCCAGGTGTGAGCTAGGATTAAAGATAATGGCCCACCAGTTCTTGGCTCCGTTGTTTCATTATGATTTATCTGAAACAAATGGGAACCTGCACGAGCCAGGCGGCTACTGGCCATATACTACCCAGTGGTGGAAGTGGCTGCAATACAAAGGGATGAAGGGAACTCTAATTACTTAGCGCAGGGGTAGTCAACCTTTTTATACCTACCGCCCACTTTTGTATCTCTGTTAGTAGTAAAATTTTCTAACCGCCCACCAGTTCCACAGTAATGGTGATTTATAAAGTAGGGAAGTAACTTTACTTTATAAAATTTATAAAGCAGAGTTACAGCAAGTTAAAGCATATAATAATAATTACTTACCAAGTACTTTATGTTGGATTTTGGCTAAGTTTGGCAGAATAAATCTTTATAAAACAACTTACTATAGTTAAATTGATCTCTTTATTTATACTTTGGTTGCTCCACTACCGCCCACCATGAAAGCTGGAACGCCCACTAGTGGGCGGTAGGGACCAGGTTGACTACCACTGACATAGCGTATCAAGCAGGAAGGTAAATCTTCAATAGGGTAACTATTCTGATATCAAAGATAATTATACACTATCGATATTCAAATTAAATACAAGATACTTTTCACTATTAAGGAACATGAATAATATAACACTTGTCAATACTTTATAATTTAATTGTACATCATCTCATTTGAGCCTCCCAACAGTAAGATAGATAGGAAAGGTATTTGTCCCATTAAAAAAAAAATAACTGAATCCAGCAAGTTGACTAACTAAGATGGGTTCAGAGAGCCACTGAGTGGTAAAGCCAAGTCAGATCTCCATCTGATTTCAAAGTCTATCTCCACAACTTACCTACACTGAAGAGGAAGGAAGCAGAAAGTTCACAGATCCAGAAGGAAAACCTAAGGTCTGCTGGTGCCACAGAAGCCAAGGGGATAAGGAGGTACGAAAGGAAAGTGGCAGGTGCTAAGAACAGGCCAGGTATCTACTAGAGCTGGCAACTAAGAGGTTGTTGGTAAGAACTATATAAAACACAAACCACTAAAATATTCTCCCCTCCCAGAGAAACAAGTTACAAAATGATAAAATGCACTAAGTCTCAGATTGAATGTACTAGTTTTCAGTGAAGTATTTCACTTATCTGTTTCTTTTTATGAATAAACAAAGAAAAAACTTAATACTGCATCCATATCTCTCCATAAACAGAATTTCACTCTAATCCAAAGGTAACACCATTAGTTGTTAGAAGAGGCTCTCTCAAATTCCCAGAGATTAGAAACAGCCATTTATAGAGTAACCTGAACAATAAATGACAACTTTTAATCAGCTCCAAACTCCAAAGCTGTTTAGATAGATGTTTCAAAATTTTAATGTATGTGTTTTGTATGTTTTTTTTTCATTTTATGTTGCATGAGGTTTTAGAACTGTTTCTATATATTTCTGAATCATTGATTCCAAATCTGAAATCCAGTTTTTGGTGCATGCTCTAGTTTTTATGTAACTTTAATTTCTTTTTGTTACACTTAATGGCATGCATTGGTTATTAAATTGGAGTTCAAGGGCAATGACTCTTGGATTGAACATAACCACAAGGCAATTAATGTTTTACAAACATCACTTTTACATAATTGTAGTTGTTTTTAAATGTAAAAAATTATTGTCTGATAAAAACACCCTCTTATTTTGTTTTAAGATTGAATCATGGCTTCTTTGAGTAGGCGTAAAAGTAAGAACAGTCCTGACACCTTCTGTTATATATGTGGCTGTTACACACGTCAACATCAAAGGCGCAATATTTCATCATTTGTGACACATGCATATATTGCCTATTTTCAGCAGTTCCAATTGGTTATTCAACTCATCTGCGAAAAGATTATAATGACATAAAAAAAATCCTCGACTTTCTGAAGTATGAGGAGCATAACTGAATCATTTGTGTGGATTTTAAAATGGTAAATTTCCTGCTAGGACAACAGAGACGTTTCACGAAGTATCCTTGCTTTCTGTGTTTGTGGGACAGCCGAGCTCGGGAGAAACACTGGACACAGAAGGAGTGGCCAAAACGTAAAGCTCTGGAAGTAGGGATGCAAAATATTGCGAATGAACCTGTAGTTAATCGAGACAGGATCATTTTTCCCCCACTTCACATCAAACTTGGCTCAATGAAGGAGTTTGTTCAGGCTTTGAATAGAGAAAGTGAATGTTTTCAACATATTATTTCTGCTTTTCCTGCCTTGTCTTTCGAGAAGATAAAAGCAGGTATTTTCGATGGACCTCAGATTCGAACCCTCATAGGTGATGAAGAATTTGCCAGGAAGATGAATAAGGAGGAGAAAGCAGCTTGGCAGTCTTTTGTGGCAGTTACTAAGAACTTCCTTGGCAACAAAAAAGCAGAAAACTATGAACTTCTGGTTCAAAGGATGCTGTTAGCTTTCCGTGACATTGGATGTAACATGAGCGTTAAGATTCACTTCCTGGGCCCTGGCCGGTTGGCTCAGCGGTAGAGCGTCGGCCTGGCGTGCGGGGGACCCAGGTTTGATTCCCGGCCAGGGCACATAGGAGAAGCGCCCATTTGCTTCTCCACCCCCCCTCCTTCCTCTCTGTCTCTCTCTTCCCCTCCCGCAGAGAAGGCTCCATTGGAGCAAAGATGGCCCGGGCGCTGGGGATGGCTCCTTGGCCTCTGCCCCAGGCGCTAGAGTGGCTCTGGTCGAGGCAGAGCAACGCCCCTCTGGGGCGTCGTATCGCCCCTGGTGGGTGTGCCCCTGGTGGGTGTGCCGGGTGGATCCCAGTCAGGCACATGTGGGAGTCTGTCTGACTGTCTCTCCCCGTTTCCAGCTTCAGAAAAATACAAAAAATACAAAAAAAAAAAAAAAAAAAAAAGATTCACTTCCTGAACAGTCACCTTGATAAGTTTGCCGAAAATCTTGGAGCTGTTAGTGATGAGCAGACTACTGCTGGAGCATCGAATGAGATTGTCCTTGACAAGTACACAAATGCAAGAGCTACAAAAGCAAATTTTTGCCTGAATAGAATAAGTTTTGCACAAATTTTATGATTAAAATAAGTATTTTAATAGTTCTATTTTGAAATTGTAGACAAATTCTGATGCAATCGTATCTTTTAGTGTATTAGTGTATTTCCTGCATTATATAAATTATATTTTCAAAGATGATGCCCAAGAAGACATTTTACTCATTATGTTAAACTGTTGAAAATTTTACAATAAGATGAAAACCTAAAATCTTGAATTGCAAAAAAACTGTAGCTTACGGAGAAAAACTAATGTCAGATTTGAGATCAGCACACTCAAATTAGGTAAGAATAAGTGTTTTTGTGGATGCAACAAAAATTTTGTTTCCCAGTATAATTTATAGTTTTGCACTTTCATATTATTTTTTTGAAACTCAGCTTTAACTTCTCGTAAGCAGAAATTTCAATTAACATTTGATAAACAGAATATTTTTGTTATTATTGTTTTAAATTGTTGGGCAGATAAAATATATTATGCTCACTTTGTTAAAGATGGTGCTGCCCATGTGGAAGACCATTGCCCAGGTGATTGCTTGGGATGGGCATGATTGTATTAATGTGTGGTGTTGGGGGCAGGCTGAGGGCAGGCAGGATTCTTGTAGCCTGGGGCTTGGTTTTAGGACTAAGCCTTTCCCACCCTTTTTGATGTGGGGTGGACTCTGTATCAGAGACTTTCCTATTTTGTATATTGGATTAAAGGTTTTGATTTATGCACTATAAAGTGGGGAAGACCGGGAGCTTGCTCTCTCGTTTCCTGAGATTAATATTAGAGCAGAGAGCAGGTTGGAGAGCAGAGTAAGGCCACGTGGAGGAGAGCAGAGGCAGCCAAGATGGTGGAGTGCTGAGTGAGAAGCCAGTTTGTGCAGAGTTTGTGTAGAGAGAAGGAGATGGGGGACAAAGGAGAATGAGGCTAGTGACCTAGAAACCTTTGATTCTAGGAAACTCAAATAAGTCAGTAGTTTTGTGAGTGCTGAATGAGTGGGTTTTGGAGCCCAGTGTGTGTTTTTACTTGCCTGCTGTGTGCAAGCTAAGATTAAAGATGATGGCTCATCAGTTCTTGGCTCCGTTGTTTCATTACCGACTGTCCGAATCAAATGCGAACCTGCATGGGCCAGGCAGCTGTGATGGTGGCCATGGATACTGGCTTTACACAGACCTTCGTTTCTAAATAACATTCCTACTGAAAGAAACCAGGCCTATTTGGGGAAATGTCTGATTCTTGATGAGTCTATAAAGTACAACATGAATCAGAGGCAGCTTTGGGGGCTAGAAAACAAAGCACACGAAGATAATAAAGAGCTATAACTGGCTAACTTGGAGATAATTTGAACATTATCAAATTGGAACAGATTTTTACATAGAAAAAAAAATTCCTACATCCACAGTGATAGTTTTGTGGAGGAAAAGGGGCCACATGCTGAACCTGACAAGGCCAGGGAAAGCCTGCCAGGAGGCCTTGCAGACTCAGGGACCTAAAGTAAACACACAGGACGGTCTGAAATTGAAACTTTTTAACTAAAAGCGGTTTATGGTGGGCAGTCATGTCCTAGGGATTTATTCTCTACCTGAACAAAGGTCAAGGATTGCTTTGAAACGTGTCTGTTGCCTTTTGCATCTACAATAATCTTTATTATATGCGGCTTAAGTGTCTGTTGCCGATAGCTTATTGGTTGCTTGCGTAACTGTTCTAGCCAATGGGGTGAAGTTGCCACGGCTGAACGCAAATTGAGCGGGTCAGGGGGAAGGTGAACATTTGTTTGCATTGGCAATCATCTGCTTTTGAAACAATTTAAGGCTGAACAGAAATTGAGCATGTCAGGGGGAAGGTGAACATTTGTTTGCATTGGCAATCATCTGGTTTACATAAAAACTATGTCTTAACGTAATTTCTTTTAAGAATGCCTCCTAGAAAATACAGCACTGAAGAGGAGAGAAAAGGAGCTAAAGCTGCACAAAAACAGCTTTCTCGATAAAAAGAAACCACTGAGCAGAGAAAGACAAGGCTTGCTTCAGTCGCAGAGCAAATGCGTCTTTCTTGGCAAAATGAGACTGATGAGCATAGAGAAACAAGGCTTGCCTCAGATGCAAGACAAAAAAGCCTGTCTCGACAAAATGAGTCCCTTGAACAAAGGCAAGAGGGAAATGCAAAAAAACGAGAGTAATGCTGACCGAAACGCAAAAAGGATTAAAGCAGTTTCAAACGGAGAAACTTTAATTTTTGAGCATTCCTCTGGTGACATGAATATTAAATGTGAACACTGTCAGTCCTTAAACTTCAAGTTAGAAACTAATCGATTTGGCTTTTAAAACTTGGAAATGGAACTCTTTCTGATGATAATGGATTGAGTGAAGACATTGTTGAGATTCCTTTGTCAATGATATGCAAAGATAGTTTAGTGGATTGGGTTTTTGGTAATAAAATCCAGCCTGGAAACATCAGTCAAATTAGTGAAAGAGCAATATTGTGTCCTAAAAATTCTGATACAGACAAACTAAATGATGATGTCTTAAATATCATAGAAGGGAACGACACGACATATTTAAGTGTTGATTCCGTAGTAGCTGATAATAAAGCGAGTGCCAACAACTTTCCAACGGAATTTTTAAATAGTCTGTCGCCTTCTGGCATGCCACCTCACAAATTGAGGTTAAAGATTGGAGCAATTATTATGCTGTTAAGAAATCTTAACACCAGAAGGGGTCTTTGCAATGGTACAAGACTAGAGGTTCTCCAATTGAAAAATAATGTCATAATAGCTAAGTCTTTGACTGGCTCCTCTAAAGGTGAAATACATGTCATTCCAAGAATTGATTTGGCTCCATCTCAAACAGGGTTGCCGTTTCAATTGAGACGTAGACAATTTCCTGTAAAACTTGCCTTTGCTATGACCATCAATAAGTCTCAGGGCCAAGCGCTTAAGCGTGTTGGCATTTTTTTACCTGAGCCTGCATTTGGACACGGTCAACTTTATGTTGCCTGTTCAAGAGTTCGTGAAAGAATGGACGTAAAATTAAAAATAATTGATGGTCCTCTGCAAGGCGAGCTTAAAAATGATGGAAAGATCTACACAAGAAATGTTGTGTACAAAGAGATCTTTGACATGTGAATTAACATTTTATTATTTAAATCACATTTATTGAGCTAGTGGTGGCTCTTAAGAAATGTACCTCCAGTGGTTTCCTTCACTGCACTCTACTTTAAGCAATTAAGCAAGTAGAAGGGGGAAACCCCGTGGGGCAGTAAGCAAAGGGGCGTCCTCGCCGCCTGCCCTGGGTAATTCAGTTTGAATTAGCAGACACCTTTGCACAAATCATTTTAATTACAATTTATAATATCTAGAACAGCGGTCATTTCGTATGACCGCCGGGCTTTCTAGTATACCTTATAACAGGCCTTTGTAATGTAGGGGTGATCTTTCTCTGTCTCCTTGGGGCAGGCATCCCACCAGAGCAGGAAGCAACAAACCCCCTCACTGTTATTATCTTGTTAATTACCATACCTTTCATATGTCTCCTGTGTAAAAGAAGTTTCAATATACAGTTTTACTTTTTACCCAATCCCAGAGATTTCCCCACTTGGCTTTTCCCCGCCTCCCTAACCTATCACCAATCAACTTCATGTAACCTCCTTCTGTCTTCCCCTTGGACTCTGATGTATGAACTACATGGTGAAACCCCCATTTCCCAGAGCACTTTTTCAATCTGTTGAGAGACTCTGCTTCCCGGCAATTGTCGACAGTTTGGCTCAAATAAACTCATAAAAATTCTTACAGATTTGGAAGGTTTTCTTTACACTGACAGTTTAAAAAAGAAAGAAAACAACTAAATTGCTACCACTGGAAATGACTATTATGCTCGACACTTGTTCTGAAAATCAATCAATTAAAGAGAAATTAAATGAAGATCCTGTCTTCTAAGGAAGAACAGTTCACTTCTGGTTAATAAAGAGAAAAACTTCTTCAAAAAAAATTGCCACAATTGATCATTAAAAAACAATTATTTGGCAATCCCAATAATACAACTGGTTTGTGGAAAGATCACCAATGGATGTTATATATTGTAAGTGAAAGATTACCAGCAAAAGGGTCATTACATGGTGCCCAAGCACCACGTCATGGACTAATGCTAATTTATGGGGATAAACACACCTTCAGGGTGATGGTGTGATGATCATCACCTTGACCAAGTGATCAAAGATGTACAAATGGGTCAACCTGCCATGATATGGCTACTGGTGTGATGTAATATAATGTACATAGTGTCACAATTAAAGGATTCTTCCCAATCTAACCAAGCCTTTAGGCATAAATTTCAGTGTATTGGAAGTGGAAAGGGGGAGAATCTGGTTAAACACCATCAGAAAACCAACAAAACATATGATATTCTGAAGACAACTAGCTTCGTTTCTTGAAAAAGTCAACCTAATATTAAAATAAGCAATGAAGAATATTTCTAGGGTAGTGGGAAAAAATGAATGTGAACCATATGCTAGATACTTTTGCATTAATAGGAAGGCCGTTGGTGGTATGTAAGAGAATGTGCTTGTCCTTATTTGATTCAAACTGAAATACCTAGGGACAGGAGTTTTTAAAGATGCAGAGACAAAAAAGTATATAGAGATATAAAGCAAACTAGCAAATTGTTACTAAACTGTGAATCTAGGTAAAAGGCATTTGGGCATTCACTGAATTATTTTTTCTAGATTTCTGTATGTTTGTAATGTTTATTAGAATAAAAAGTTGAGAAAAGAATCATCATGATTTAACCCTCTGAAGAAATGAAAGCTTTTACAAATGCATACAATAAAATGGTTAAAAATAAATGTTAACCTCAAATTAATGGAGAAAATAATAGAATGAAAGGTCAAGGAGGGGAGGAGTTTAGATGCCCATAGGCTTACTATAATTTAGACACATTCAAGTCAAGCCTCAAACATAGCTCATTAGTTTCCTGATTGCCACACTAGAAAGGGAGTTATGGTCACTGTCACATTTTCCATCATCCACAGGTCGAGGTTATTCTGTAGGGAAACTAGCTCTGGTTCAGAAGAAAATTTTTCTGCTCTGGGGAAGGCTTAGTGATAAAGGGACATTCTCATCATTGCTCCTAAAACAAATGCAAGGGGGAGGGAGGCCATTCCTCCTCTCATTTGTCTCCCTATCTAACTAACTGAGGGAGTGGTTCCCAAGTTAAGTGCACTGAAAGCCCAAGTTGGGGAATGAAAAGTAGGAATGAGGAATAAAGACAAAGTTCACAAAGTATTTACAGAAATGGACAGGCTACATACCATTCAAATTAACTTCCACTAATGCCGTTTGGTCCAGAAGGACTTTTCATAAAAAGTGCAGGTGAATGTGGAGAAAAGGGAACTCTCATGCACAGCTGGTGGGAATGCAGACTGGTGCAGCCACTGTGAAGAACAGTATGGGGGTTCCTCAAAAAATTAAAATTGGAACTGTCTTATGACCCAGAGATCTCGCTTTTGGGTACATACTCAAAGAAACCCACAACACTAATTCGAAAAACTATATACACCTTATGTTCATTGCAAAACACGTGTTATATGTGTATTATATCTTATGGTTCTCATAAGAATGCATGCTTAGCGGCCCTTTGGGAGGGTTTCCCCAGGGCAGCCATTCACGCAGCAAGGTGCTGTGCATAAAGAACATGTCTACAACCTCATGTCTTCATACTCCTTTCTTGGCTCTCATTTGACTTATCATTAAAACCAAGTCCCAGTGTATGTTTGCTGTAGATCTTCAAATGGAACATTACCCTCATCTAAAAGAATCAATTTTTAAATTGTTTATTAAAATTAAAAGTACAACAAATAGCAAATTCCTAAGTCCCCACATTTTAGAAAAGCTTTTACTATTCCAAAGTGATGGCATATAGTTGAAAGGCAGAAACCACAGGCTGAACCAAAAACACGAGGCTAGTGTGTTTCAAAAGAAAAGTTTGTTTTAAAAGCACCTGGATGCAGCAGGCTGAGACCAGCAAAGGGTGTCAGCACTGAGCTGTGGGAGGGAGTGTTAGATATGGGGTTACTGCCTGAATTTGCTGGCATTGGGTTGCCTGCACCTGGACCTGCTCCGACTAGCATATCGGGGGTTTGTGGCCTTGGTCACTGACTTGATGGTGAGCAGGAGGAGGGGGATTCAGCTGCAGAAACATAAGTTCTTTCGATGTAGCACAGGCCTAATCAGTATGGTCCTTTCTGGTGTCCTTGGTAAGTTTTAAAGACAGTCAGGAGGTCAGGAATCTCCTAGGAACAGCTGGGATCTGGTGTCTCTGAGCCTGTGGCGAGGCTTTTACAATCAACTATTGTGACTTACTCTCCCCTAATGTTCAGGTCCCTTCCCAATGGAAGCTTTCCCTGACATTCCTGCAAAGGTAAACTTTTTGCTACATTTCAAAGTGAAGGCCAGGAAGCCATTAAGATAGAATAACAAACAAATTAACTATAACCTCACAATGGGGGATGAGAATATTCTGTTTTAAGCCTGAGGGGAATTTGAGCTTTCAAGGGGCTCTGGATCTAAAGGAGCCCTGAACCTACACCTAATAGAGAGCACAGATAAAAACAGTTCTGTGACTTCCCTCCCTCTCCAAGAACTAGTATCTTTCACACAGAACTCACCAGAGTACTATTTTTAATCCCACATAACATGCATTACACCAAATGTTTTCAGGTAATAAAAATGATGCTTAAGAGTGAGGAGAAACAAACCGTGTTTCACATGTGAAACCATTATAAACATTATTATTTATTCTAAAAATAGTGATGTCTGAAATAAAGTGCCATTTATTGCATACGCATGAGAGATGATGATTATCTAAAGCAGAGTTTCTCAATATTTTCACTACTGTTTTCCTAAGGGGAAAAATATTTTTAAATGCTTCCCAACAGACCCTGGCCGGTCGGCTCAGTGGTAGAGCATCGGCCTGGCGTGCAGAAGTCCCGGGTTCGATTCCCGGCCAGGGCACACAGGAGAAGCACCCATCTGCTTCTCCACCCCTCCCCTTCTCCTTCCTCTCTGTCTCTCTCTTCCCCTCCCGCAGCGAGGCTCCATTGGAGCAAAGATGGCCCGGGCGCTGGGGATGGCTCCTTGGCCTCTGCCCCAGGCGCTAGAGTGGCTCTGGTCGCAACAGAGCGATGCCCTGGAGGGGCAGAGCATCGCCCCCTGGTGGGCGTGCCGGGTGGATCCCAGTCGGGCGCATGCGGGAGTCTGTCTGACTGCCTCTCCCCGTTTCCAGCTTCAGAAAAATACAAACAAACAAACAAACAAAAAAATGCTCCCCAACAAGAGCAATTAAATTGTAAGGAAAAAGAGTTCTCAGGGACAGTTGCGCCTTGGAGGTATACAAACCATTGTAATATGTATCTATTGGGTTGGGGAATAAGTTCGTAGCATTTTTATATTTTCTTTTATTTTACAACGATTTGTTTGCTGTTTGGCAAAGGGTAAGTATTCATTCGATAAAACTCTTTCTGCTCTACAAAACTATGTTAATTGTATTTTTGAGTTATTTAATTTTTTATTAGTTTTGAGGCTTAGAAATGGAATACCCAGGAGGCAAAAATCAACATTTTCGACACCTGCTCTTCTTTGCTTTTCATCGAGGTCAAAAAGCTGCCGAAGCAGCCCGGGACATTTGCGACGTGTATGGAAAAGGTGTCATAGGCGAGTCTACAGCACGGAAATGGTTTGCAAAGTTCAAAAATGGCGACATTGACGTCGATGACACGTGCCGCAGTGGAAGGCCTTCTGAATTCGATGAAGAACTGGGAAATGCTTGAAAAGAATGCCACGGTCAACAAGGAGCTCTACATTGCCCAGCTACACCGCGTGAATGAGGCTATTCGACTGAAAAGACATGATCGACATGGTCAAACCATACTCCTTCACGACAACGCCAGGCCCCATGTTGCAAAAGTCGTCAAAGCCGCACTCTAAGAGCTCGAATGGGAGGTCCTTCAGCATCTGCCGTATTCTCCGGACCTTGCACCTACCGATTACCATCTTTTCCGCTCCCTGTCAAACCATATGAAGGGCGTTACCTTCGATAACAAAGAGGTCCTTTAAAAACTGGCTCAACAACTTCTTTGACACCAGACCAGGCGATTTTTGGCGGAACGGCATCAACAAATTGGTTGAGAGGTGGGAAGAGGTTGTAAACAGCAACGGCGAATATATAATTGATTAACTTATTGATATAATTATTGTTTTTTGTTTAAATAAAAGTCTTCGGTAAAAACGCTACGAACTTATTCCCCAACCCCTAAATATTTTTGCCCCCAAGAACCAATTTTTGCCCCCATAAGGGTTTTATCACCTCCACTCAGAATGCATGATATACAAGACTCACCAGTGTTTTTTTCTTTTTTCTTTTTTACAGAGACAGAGAGAGTCAGAGAGAGGGATAGATAGGGATAGACAGACGGGAATGGAGAGAGATGAGAAGCATCAATCATTAGTTTTTTGTTGCAACACCTTAGTTGTTCATTGATTGCTTTCTCATATGCGCCTTGACCACAGGCCTTCAGCAGATGGAGTAACCCCTTGCTTGAGCCAGCAACCTTGGGTCCAAACTGGTGAGCTTTTTGCTCAAGCTGGCGACCTCGGGGTCTCGAACCTGGGTCCTCCACGTCCCAGTCCGACGCTCCATCCACTGCGCCACCGCCTAGTCAGGCACCAGTGTGTTTTAATACTACTAAAAGGCTCAGTTTGGGCAACAGGAACAACACTTAGCAATCAGATAACTTAACAGGCGCCATATATAAATTAAAGTGTTACAATGATGGAATCCCTGAGCATTTAACTCCTCTTACTCTTTCTCCAGGTCAGCTTAAGAC
Organism: Saccopteryx leptura; assembly: GCF_036850995.1. Taxonomy (NCBI): domain Eukaryota; kingdom Metazoa; phylum Chordata; class Mammalia; order Chiroptera; family Emballonuridae; genus Saccopteryx; species Saccopteryx leptura. The sequence goes on along the minus strand of NC_089504.1, from coordinate 172,077,941 downwards.
ATTGTCCCAGTCCCCCCCCTTACTGGTACTTCCCAATGGTTTTCTGACCTTCAGAGGCACCAGAGACCACCTTGTATCATAATTACACATCCAGGTTATCCTTCTACCCTATTAGACTGACAAGAGCCCAAAGAGTAAGAACTCAGGCCTGGAGGTTGGCAAATACATACAAACGAATGTAGTGTGTTGTTGTTAATAGGCACTCATGGAGATAGGCCCTTTCCCTGGAGTTTCCTGCATGACTGGCCAACTTGGTCCAGTTTATCGTGTGTGACTGTGAAGTGGAAAAGCTTTGTATGTTTTCCATAACTGGCTACGCAACATTCCTTGTAGAAGTTTGCTTTTCTGCAACTGTCTGCAAATCCTCCACCTCTCCCCTAGCTGCCCTGCCACCACCGGGCGGGGAGATGAACAGAAAAAGGGTACAAAACATTGTTTTCATTTTTTAACAGGATTTAAAAGAGAATATAATCTAAAAGCCAGTTTAAGGATTTCATGTTTTTCTTACCTATAATTGTCACTCATAAAGAGATATCATCATGAATTTATCATTATTTGCCTCAAATTTGATATATCGTATTTCCCCATGTATAAGACATTTTCCGAAAAAATTGGGGTCTAAAAACTGGGTGCCTCTTATACCGTGGTTGTAGATTATTTTTACTTGCATTTCCCGCTTTTTTGCACCTTTTGCGCTCATTGTTGAAGACACAGATGAAGACAAGCTAATGGATGGAGTTCTGACAGTGATGAGGAGTTGTATGAATTTTATGATGAATAAAACTTGAACAGGGCCTGTTTCTAGTGACGGGGAGCTCAGCGAACCACAAATCTCAAGAGTATGAGTTTGATGGCTGTGATTATAAGATAAGTCTTGTTTATTTTGAAATTGACTTTTATTCCTCACTTTCCTGAAAAAAAAATAACACGATGTTGCTGAGTGCTAAAATGTTTGTGGCCCTAAAAAGAGAAAAAAAACAAAAACAAAAAAAAACTTGAGTTCAATAACTTTATGTAATACTTTTTTTTTTCAAATTTCAGGCCCCCAAATTAAGGTGCGTCTTATACATGGGGAAATACTGTAAATACAGATTACTTAAAATTGTATAAAGTCAAAAGCTAAGCTAATAATTACAATGGGGGAAATGCATCTGTGGAAGAGATACTGGAGGTGTCTGAAGAAGTGACTCAATCAGGAAACAAGCCCGCAGGAAGCATGTGGTTCAATTCCAGTTCCTCATTAACATTCATGCACAAAACATGGGGGCAGAGGTGGGAAGAGGGTATAAAAAGCAAGGTCAGATCTATAAATACATGCTGGTCACAACTGCACACTAGCTATGGAATCAGTCATTTGTTCACATTTCTGCCCCTCTTCCTATTATACAGGTTAAAGCAAGATACTAAAGCTTCTATTTTCAAAATGAACCCACAGTGACTTGCATTTTAAATAGCATGATGCATTATCTTTAATAACAGCACTGGCCACATTTTGAAGGAAGTTAACTGTCTCAGCAAATGACAGAAAAAGATTCTTTCACATCTGCAGTTAGTAATCTGAGCTCTGAATAGCTGCTCATTCACATCAGTGAGCCAAGCAGTAGCATCATTCCTCCTCCAAAATCCGCTGCTCATTGTCTCATGGAACAATTACAGATGAAGAAAAAGCCTTTGACACTTTGCATTCAAACCTCTGAAGTCAGGAAGCATATCACCTGCTTGAAGAGAGAGAGAAACAAAGCTATCACCTGACACCCAATCTTGGCACCAGGATCTTCGATTCTCAAACTACAAAGCCCCATTTCAGTTACTGTTGGAGCCTTCTGCCTGGGATTTCCTCTTTAGGCTTCACTTTCACTTATTAAATGACATTCCAAAATTTAAAAAAGAATAAAACGTGTGCTAACAGAGATCTTCATAAGCACAAGAGGCTGAGAGAGGGTGTCAAGTATGTATGTTTGTCCTTTGAGAAGATGGATGGGGTGTTGCAATGAACCAACATTTGAAACCTTTGAAAGTATTCCGTACAAGACTAAAAACTTGGACAAAGAGTCACTGATAAAAGCAAAACAAAACAAGAAGAAACTAACAAGAAGCACACAGTTCAATGTCAAATGGATGATTGTGGAAAATCAAGCTGGGAATTCGGAAACAATTCCGATGAACTGCTTCAACTTTCAGATGAAAACACTGAATTACAGAAAATTGCTCAAGTTGTTTAAGGTCACACATGGTGATAACCCTGATTATAAATTATGGGATTTCTGTCTAATGCTGTTCCTATAACTTACTGCTGAAAGCTTTGGCAGGCCTTGTCCTTCTCCCTCTAAGTGTAAAGGTTAAACTTACAACAAAACCATAGCCTCTGCTTCTAGAGGATCATATTCCACCATCCTCTTCTCTAATTTACAGCACTGAACTGCTGCTGTTCCGTTTCCTGGCCATACCAGCAATGTGAATATGCAGGTGGAAAGACAGAACTGCACTTCTTCTCTGGTTATTTATAGTGTTTGTCCTTGTTACCGCTGTGCCATTCACATGCAGGTTCTCACTGAATTCCGGCAGATGGTAAAGAAACAGCAGAGCTGGAGGATGGTGGGCCATTCTGTTTATTGGTGTCTCACCAAGACAGGCAAGCCACAGAAAGCCAAGGGAAAAGCGGAAAACCTGCTTTTCCCCTGGAGGGCAAGGGATCACGGAGGAAAAGGAAATCCTACTGCACCTCTCAGTGGTGGGGGCAGAATCCCTCTTCCCCTTCTGCTCTTTCCTTTCAAAACTTTCTGGCCCAAAAACCTCTCCTCTAGCAAACATTAGCAAAACAATGGCCCTTCCCAAGCAGGAAGGTAATTTGCAACTTCACAGATCACATACACCTGGCGCTGCCCAGCCCCCAATGCAAACTGTAAGCCAGCAAAATTTAAAAATCATATTTACAAACTAAATCTGACCAACAGTCCTTAACCCAACACTTTACAATACATCATCTCGACTAACACTTCAACAATCCCGCAAGGAAGGAAGAGTCAACCTTATACCTCCGCTCTTCCCGGTTAGAAAATAGAATCGCAGTCTTCCTAGTCACATCAAAAACAGTATGAATTTGATTGACATTAGAAACTTACTGAGACAGGCAGTGAGGTTTGCTAAGAGTATCAGTTTAAACATCAAATGTGACTGGGTTAAATCCCACCTTGTCCCTTTATTAGCAATATAAGCTATGAAACTCATTTCTCTCCTGAGACTTGGGGTTACACCTCCTTCCTTCAAAGCTTTGATGAGACTAGCTAGACTAGAACTTGCCCAAAGTGCCAGAGCAGTTCTTTGCTCACTGACTGCCAGTTACCACTATGAAGCACTAAACTGAAACATTCTAATTAGTTTCCAGTTCTGCAAACTGTAACTAGATAACATAACTGCGATTTAAATGACAAAACCTTCAGACATGGGGTTGACAACAGCTGACACTTGTTGCTTCCCCTTCTCTATTTGTTAAATTGTCTCCTGCTGTGTTGGCTTTTACATGTTTTCCTCTTCTCCCCAGCACATTGCATACTTTGTATATTCAAGTATGTATCTCATCATGCTTCCTTTCACTCCGAGTAGTATATATTTTAATTGCAGAAGAGAAAGTATAAGTTGTAGAGAAAGTGGCAGATGAAAAAGCGCACCCTCACTGCTGAGACCTCCAGGAAGGATGGTGTTGGGCAGATAAAATGTATTATGCTCACTTTGTTAAAGATGGCACTGCCCACGTGGAGGCCGTTGCCCAGGTGATATTAATGTGTGTTGGGGTGGGCTAAAGGCAGGCAGAATCCATGTAGCCTGGGGCTTGGTTTTGGGATTAAGCCTTTCCCACCCGTTTTGATGTGGGGTGGTACAATCCAATCATGCCTCAGAGAAGTGACTTTGTATTAGAGACTTCCCTGTTTTGTATATTGGATTAAGGGTTTGGATTTCTACACTATAAAATGGGGACGGAGCGGGAGCTTGCGCTCTTGGTTCCTGAGATTATCATTAGAGGAGAGAGCAGAGCAGAGAGCAGAAGGAGGCCATGTGGAGTGGCCAGGAGAAGCAGCCAAGATGGCGGAGTGCTGAGTGAGATGCCAGTTTGTGCTGAGTTTGTATCTGGGATAAGGAAGGAGATGGGGAACTGAGGAGAATAAGGCTGGTGAGCTAGAAACCTTTGATTCTAGAAAACTCGGATAAGTCAGTGGCTTTGTGAGCACTGAATGTGAGTGGGTTTTGGAGCCCAGTGTATGTTTTACTTGCCCGCCGGGTGCAAGCTAGAATTAAAGAAAATGGCCTGTCAGTTTTTTGCTCCATTGTTTCTTTACCGACTGTCCGAATCCAGTGCAAACCTGCATGAGCCAGGTGGCAGCTGTGCTGGTGGCCCTGGCCACGGCTCCTGGCTTTACAGATGGTCTCCATGTTCTCCGGGCAGGACACAGCCTCAATTGCTGCCTAGGCTGGCGTGTTACATCTAGGGCACAGTGGTGCTTGCGGCAAACTGAAGAGCAAGTGTCCCTCTCTAAAGAGGGGTAGCCTCAACCCCCCTGCAGCTAATTATGGGAACATGGCTCTCAGTATTGCCAAGTCCCCTGGCATTTTAAGAGAAGCCAAGAATCTACATTATGGAAATTTTCTAGATTTTAAAAACATGGTGTGGGCCAAATAACATACACTTATGAGCAAAGTTGGTCCCTGGGTCACCAACGTTTCCCATTGTTGCCCTTTAAAGCCTTTGGAAATAAAGTATACCAAACTATAGAGAATCCCTGCTCTGGAATTTTCCACCTGGAAATGTGGTCAGAGAGCAAAGATCATGGCAGGCCTACAGAGTGGGCTGCTGAGATAAAAAGAATAAAATCTTAAACAGAATCCACTGGGAAATCAGGGATTTCCACTGTAAGACAGCTGCTGGCCATATATGCTGCTCCCAGGAGAGGCAGGGACTCTGGTGGACAGATGATAGCAGTGATTAGAAGATAGTAACAGTCATTAGTTGAAAGAGAAGACCTTCCAGAAAGGTTTTTACACAAAAGCACAGATACAAGGGCTTCTAACTATAAATCAGTGCTCTGTTCAAAATAAATGTGAATGGTCTGAGAGTGACAAACTGATGTAAACAGCACTAGACCCTTTTCCCCAGACTCCAAGGCTTTCAGATGCATGAACATGGATGTTGATCATTTTTGTAAGGGAAAGTTGAGAAGAATTTGGAGTAAAAATAAACTTAAGAAACATTAGCAAGCCCTGGCCGGTTGGCTCAGCGGTAGAGCGTCGGCCTAGCGTGCGGAGGACCCGGGTTCGATTCCCGGCCAGGGCACATAGGAGAAGCGTCCATTTGCTTCTCCACCCCTCCGCCGCGCTTTCCTCTCTGTCTCTCTCTTCCCCTCCCGCAGCCAAGGCTCCATTGGAGCAAAGATGGCCCGGGCGCTGGGCATGGCTCTGTGGCCTCTGCCTCAGGCGCTAGAGTGGCTCTGGTCGCAATATGGCGACGCCCAGGATGGGCAGAGCATCGCCCCCTGGGGGGCAGAGCACCGCCCCTGTTGGGCGTGCCGGGTGGATCCCGGTCGGGCGCATGCGGGAGTCTGTCTGACTGTCTCTCCCTGTTTCCAGCTTCAGAAAAATGAAAAAAAAAAAAAAAAAAAAAAAAAAAAAAAGAAACATTAGCAAGCTTGACATATGTTCAGCTTTTATAAATATGTACAGACAGCTACCTTTTCTTACTAAATAAATTTAATGATAGTAATGAAAGCCAGCCACTTCAGTATTTTCTTTAGAAACAGATGACTCACAGAATAGCCAACTTTAAAAAGTGTGCTGAGAAGATCCATTAGTCAGAGATTTCAATCATTTTCTCCTATATAAAAGGTATAGACAGCCTGACCTGTGGTGGCACAGTGGATAAAGTGTCGACCTGGAACACTGAGGCCACCGGCTTGAAACCCTGGGCTTGCCTGGTCAAGGCACATATAGGAGTTGATGCTTCTTGCCCCCCCCCCATCCTTTCTCTCTAAAAATGAATAAAATCTTTAAAAAAAAGAGGCAGAGACATAGAACCAATTTATCCTTTATTGTTTAACACATCATTTCAATGTTTTCCAAGTGTTTTAGTGAAAATTTAATAGTTTTCTTAAGTTTTTTGTTGTTGTTCTCCCAGATAGAATAGTATCATGCAATCCTTAGAATTACTCAAGGCTTTAAATTTGTTGAAATACCATTATACAAAATGAATTCTATCTACAGAACTGTTCAAATAAAAACAATTATAACTTCAAACATCCTCTTAAGGTATATGCATTTCACAACTCAAATATTTCTATTCAGAAATATTCATTTAAAATGCTAAGGAGTTCTGAAAATGTTATGGCTAACTTGCCAGTTATATGCATTCAAGTTACCAGAGGCAAAGTCTTGACTGATTTGATTTCATACTTAAGGAAATTTATCTACCATATTAACATTCTCCAAAAGAAAGCAAACAGAAATGATGTAATCATTCTCTATAAACCTAATAGTGGAAATTTTTAGATTTGCTTGTTAAGTAAAAATTAATCTCACAATATAGCATTATTATTGCTGTTTTAAGCCACAGGTTAGTCAAAGTGAAGTAAAAGGGAGAACTGAGATTTGGGGAATGGAAGAGTTTACATTTTAAAGCTGAAAAGGGTTTAGGCTTATTCTCTGCTTTGACAGAGATAGGTAAAAGAGTCACAGAGATGGCAAAGGTCATTCCCTCAATTAGCCAACAGAATTCAGGGATCTAAATTCATTCTCAAAATATTTCCCTTATCGAGGCTCCTGATAAAAATGGACAAAACAATATGTACACCTAATTGTGGGACACAGGTTCTTTTCTTGCTCCATTCATACACATCAATATTATAATTTCATTTTCCACACTCACCTGCCAGCACTGACTCTAAATTTTGAGTAGAGGTCCTATTTCAGGGGGCATTTAAAAATGTTAGAGCCTGACCAGGCAGTGACTGATGCAGTGGATAGAGCATCAGCCTGGGATGTTGAGGACCCAGGTTTGAGACCCTGAAAGGTTCAACCCCCCTCCCCAGGTCACTGGCTTGAGCAGACTCATCTGACTTGAGTGTGGGCTCATCAGCTTGAGCCCAAAGGTCACTGGCTTAAGCAAGGGGCCACTCACTCTGCTGGAGCCCCCAGGTCAAGGCACATATGAGAAAGCAATAAATGAACAACCAAGGAATTGCAACAAAGAATTGATGTTTCTCATCTATCTCCTTTCCTGTCTGTCTCCCCCCCCCCCCCCCCCACTAAAAACAAACGAACGAACAAACAATGTCAGAGACATTTTGGCGGTAGCAACCAGGTCAAGGATGCTGCCAATATCTAGTGGGTCGAGTTCTGGCACCCTGTTAAGTACTCTGCAGGGCACATGACAGCTCCCCACAATAAAGAGGTATCCCACCCACAACATCAGCAGTGTCAAGGTAGGAAGAATCTTGGTCGAGAGGCAATTAAAGAAGGTGGGCATGTCTTCTGCAGAGTAGGTTTGCATTAAGAAAGCCGGATATGTCACTGCAGTTGAAATATGATGATTAGTAATACAAGGACCAATATTGGTTAAAATCAGAAACAGGTATCATCACACTTGAAAAAATAAGACAATGTGAACCTAGGGTAGCTGGCTACTCAGCAAACATTCTCATGTATACAAATGTTTGCAATAAACATTTGCTGGTTTTATGAGGTTGCATATGCTATTCAGGACTTCAATGATATTTAGTACATTCTTGTCATTTTTTTAAAAAAACTTTATTTATTGATTTTAGAGAGACAGACAGAAACAGAGACCTGTTCCTATATGTGCCCTGACTGGGAATTGAACCTGCAACCTTTGTGTATTGGGATAATACTCATACCAACCGAGCTATCTGGCCAAGACTATGTTCTTGTCATTTCTGATAAATCAATTAATTTCTTTTTACAATAACAAAATATATTTAAAATTATATTAAAACCATTCCTTAAAAAAAATTTCATGAATTAAAACCATTCATGAAAGAAAATTGTGCAAATCTAAATACCACGAGCCCTTAACTTTCTTTTCCCAATGAGAAAAAATTTCTTAAAGTAACCTTTCCTAAAACCAGAATTATCATATAATACTGAAATAGATTTATGTATGCTGGTGCAATATGGGTAAAATAATTCTGAGTTTGTACTAAGAAACATGCCCTGAATACGCAACTCAAGGAAGGTAAGCCAACAAGAAAAAGGCATAAATTGGAGTGAACGGTCTCCTCTACTGACCTTTGAAAATATTTTCTAACTCTAAGAAGCCTCAATAGAATATTTTAGATTTTTTTTTTAAAGGCTCAGCTTTAAGATGATAATGTAAATATTGAACATGCATGATGGGCGAAGATAAGCTGCCAATAATACAAAGTATTTGGCAACGTGAAGCTCATATATGAGAAAAAATGCCCACTCCTCATTAGGGTCAAATAAAAGCACCTTCAGCAGAGGGGAACAACACCCACTCAGCGGACCAGCTAAATCTAGTGGATGACTGTTCCTCCTTTTGTTCATTTCTTCCAGTTAAAATAGTCTCATCTCTATGAAGGCATCACCTCAGTGTACTCAAGAGCTTTGACAAGGGTCTGGTCCAAGCTCTTCAAAAGGACTTCACCAATCTAATTTGCTCGCCAGAATAACTAATCTGCCAAGCCAGGGGGTAGGCAACCATCCCACAAACTACCATCCTGAGATCCCTTTGTTCATGCAGCCCCTCTCCTTACCCCTCCTCCAGACCCTGCCCTCCCCTCTTCTGTGGCTCCAGTCAAATCCCAAACACCCTTTAGGGCTCAGCTTCTAGGTTTACCTTCCCTACTCCCAAACCTTCCCCAGTAGATCTCACCCTCATTTGAATTTCTACTGCATTCTTCTGGTTCTCCCTCTATAACATTTCTTCCCTCTTTTCCTGACTAGTAAAGGCTTTTCCCTCCAGTGAGAGATACATATGAAAAAGTATGTTTGCCAGATTCCCTATAAAGTCCAGCTGAACACCCAAGTTGTTCTTGACCAGGAGTAACTTTCATATACGAGAAATGGAAAAGGGTTAGACTACAGTGGTCACAATTACTATTAGGGCCCAGATAATTTTATAATTATTTCCCCCCATTTTTCTGAAATGAGAAGCAGAGAGGCAGATAGACTTCATGTGCCCGACTGGGATCCACCCAGTAAGCCCACTAGGGGGCAATGCTCTGCCCATCTGGGGCGTTGCTCAGTTGCGCCTGAGGCAGAGGCCATGGAGCCATCCTCAGTCCCCAGGCCAACTTTGCTCCAATGGAGCCTTGGCTGTGGGAGAAGAGAGAGACAGAGAAAAAGGGGAGGAAAGGGTGGAGAAGCAGATAGGCGCTTCTCCCGTGTGCCCTGGCCAAGAATCGAACCCAGGACTTTCACACACTGAGCCAACGTTCTACCACTGAGCCAATCAGCCAGGGCCCATTTTATAATCTTATCAACTGGGCACAAGAGCTTTTATTTAGTATGTCTTTACCTAAGCCAAACTCGACAGTGCATTTCAAGTGTTCCCTCTTCCATGCAGCCTCACTGTCATGTTCCATGGGAGGAGGAGGCATCATTGGAACATGGAACTGCTTAGAGGAAAAGTAAAAAGAGACTTGTATAAAACGTTTTGTTTTATTCTTCTTGTGTCCCTTGACCTGAGCAAGGCTTCCTGACCCTTTCCTGCTGAAGGAAAAACAACTTGTTTATCTCATGTTCATTTCTTCAATCATTCCCCAACCCCTTCATCCAGTTAATGATATCCTCATCTCTCCCTTCACGCGACCATTTAAACTAGCCAATTGAGAGAGTAAAATTGTACGTCACCACCCCAGCAAATGGGGCAAGACCCAGCCTGGGGCCCACTGGGGATAAATACAGAACCCAAACCCCTGCCTGCATGCTTGCTGGCTGGCTTTCACTAGGCGGCAGCACACCCTTATGCATAAATTATTAAAGTTTCCTTGCCGAGGTATTTTGTCTCCACCAGTCTTGCTTAACTGCAACTCTAACACTTCTGATGCCCCTATCCCACTGGGAAGTCAATGGCCTGCCTAGTCCCTCCAGCACCCTATTTATAGCATTGACTTCTTCCTGGCACCTGCACACATCTCTGATGGTTTTTAAATTTGTCCACAAATTTCTCAACACCTCTCCCTCCAAAAAGTGGAGGCTAATTCTCTCCCTCCTGAGTTTGCACAAGACTTAATGACTTTCTTCTAACATATAGAACATGATAGATATAATGGCATATGCATAGATAATAAAAGACATCATGACTTCCTCCTGGCTCTTTGTTTTGGATGGTTCACTCTGGGGAAGCCAGCTTCTATGTGTTGAGGACACATGGCAAAAGCTGAGATTTCCTTCTAAAACCTAGCACTAATTTGCCAGCCAAGTGAGAATGAGTCCTTTCTCGTCCCAGTCAAGCCTCTGGCTAATACCTGCATGGCAGATCATGAGGCTCAGGCAGGACCTCCTAGTTATGCCGCTTACTGATCCCTAACCTTCTGAAACACTGTGAGATAACAGATCTGTGTTCTAAGCCACTAAGCTCAGCGTAATGTGCTGCACAGCCATGAATAAAACAGCCCTCTTCCATTTCTCTGTCCATCCCTTAGTAATGAGTCCCTGACTCTCATTCCTAAAGAACAAGCTCCTTTGAAGCCAGTCTTAACCAGTACTTCACAGGTCTCCCAAACAACTTTTCCCCTCCTGCCTCGGGGCTGCATAGACAGTGGGCATTCCACAGATGTTTATGTAAGAAATACCTCCTGGTCCAGCCTTGCCAGAGGCTTCTTCACAATCCAGAAAAACACACCAAAAAGCTGAGTTGTTCCTCAAATGCTCACAGAATGTAAGGCAGAGTGTGGTAATTTGTAAGGTGACCAGTCGTCCTCCTTTAGGGAGGACAGTCCTTTTTTAAGTTCCATCCTCCCTCGAAAAGTGTCCTCCTACATGTCCTCTTTTTGATATTGGAAGACTAATCTGTAAATGTCCGTATTCGATCGATGCAGAGTTGATCCATTGCGTGTGATGTGACATATTTGTATCTAAATGAGTACTTTTTTTCTTACAATTATTAAAAATTAATATGCATGTAAGCATAATTACAATATAAAATATTACAAATGTTTTTATTATGCATTTATCATATTACAATGTATTATTGTTGCAATGAATAAAATGTTTCTTTTATTTACAATATTGTTTTCGTCAATTTATTTTTGTCCTCATTTTCATTGTAAAAAAGTTGGTCACTGTTGGTCAAATAAGTTTTTTAAATATGACATATATGTTTGCTTGCTTTGGGTGTCAGAGACAGGCTGTAAACTGGCAAAGTTATTATAGCCTAAGGCTTAGTTTTAAAACTAAGCTTTTGCCCACACCCTTGACTGCTGCATGATATGGGGTGGTGCACTCTTATGAGGAATCCCATTATGCCTCAGATAAGTGACTTTGTATCAGAGACTTCCTTGTTTGTATATTGGATTAAAGGTTTTGATTTCTACACTATGAAATGGGGACAGAGCGGGGGCTCACTCTCTGGGTTCCTGCTATCACCATTGCAGGGGCCTCCCTGATCCCTTGCCCTCTTGGTGAGACACCAATAAACAGAATGACCCACCATCCTCCGACTCCACCATTTCTTTACCGTCTGCCCGAATCCAATGGGAACCTGCATGTGAATGGCCATAATGGTGGCTCCTAGCCATACAACTGGCATAGTTTGCGGCAGGATTTGGAGATCAGTATGGGGCCGCCACCCTTGAGGGGTAGGGTAGAGTACTGGTTGCTGCTCTGGCTCCCCATGGCTGTCCTTTTAGGGGCCATGGGCTACGTGTTTCTTACTCAAGAGGAAACCAGGAGTCCTCTCCGAGAAGCTGCCCAAGGTCAAAAGCTTCAGTATGAATTGCAAATTGAACGACAGAAAAGGCTGGAATTGGAGTGAGCACTGGAGAAGGAATTATGGATTCCTGAGTTGCAGTTTGTCCTGGAAGCTGAACATTTGCACCGGCAGTTGTTGGAGAAACAACTGCGGATTCAAGAGCTCAAGTCTCAGCTTCTGGCCAAAAGCCAGCAGCCACAGGAGCCTAAAGGGTCACCAAAGGAGCAGCAGTATCCATGCGGGTGGACTGGCTTTGAGTCAGTGGGAGCAGGCGCTTGTAACTCCTCTTCTGAGGATGAGAAGGCTCAGGCTGAAGCTGCCATTCACACAATGAGAGCCCGACCAGTGGTCGCCAAGAAGGTAGAAACCCAGCAACAAAGAGTCCCTCAGGGGCAGCCACAGCCTCCTGCCCAGGTAATGGAACACTCTGTGGTCCAGCCCTATACCCAGGCAGAGCTGATGGAGCTGGGGGCACAATTTAGGCAGAAACCTACTGAATCCCTGGCAGCCTGGTCACTACGATTATGGGACATCGGGGTGGATGGCATCATACTCTCTGGAACAGAGATGGAGAAATTGGCCACCATCACCACACACTCCTCCTTGAAGCAGCGTCTTCAAAACTGCCATGGCTAACCAGGAGACCATACTCTATTAGAATGGGTGATGGCTGCCATTCGTATGTTCTGGCAGAATGCTGGAGAATTGCCAGGGGCAGTGAGTCGGTGGCAGCTGTGTATGCTGCCCTCCTGGCCACTGAGAGTATCACAACCACAACACCAGTTACAGTCAAGACAACATACCCTATTGTAGGATGGGTGAGAGATTGGGCTACCAAACCCCATAGTGGTATGGCCCAAATGTCCACCCTGGCCAAGTGGGGTGCCTACCTGCAACAATGCTATGCTCTTAGCACCAGCCTGTTGAGGGCAGAACTGCAGGAAGTCTTGGGTCCAGTCACCTATGCGACCTTATAGTCTGGTGCAGCTGGGGCTCAGGAGGCAGAACCTGAAGTCAGTCCCTACCAGGAGGGGCGGGTGCCCATCTCCGAGGATGCCTGGTATACTGATGGTTCCAGCAGGGGCCAACCTGCAAAATGGACGGCTATAGCCTTCCATCCAGCCACTGAGACTATATGGATGAACACGGGTACAGGCCAAAGCAGCCAATGGGCAGAATTAAGAGCTGTTTGGCTCGTTGTCCATAATGAACCTTCACCTCTGGTGATCTGTAATGACAGCTGGGCTGTCTATCGTGGACTGACCCTTTGGATTACTACTTGGCACATTAACCAGTGGATGGTAATGCACTGTCCACTATGGGGTCAGGCCATGTGGCAGGACTTACGGGAAACAGGACACCAAAAGCAGGTGACAGTATATCGTGTCACGGGGCATGCCCCTCTAGCCCATCCTGGGAATGATGAGGCAGATACGTTGGCAAGGGTGTGATGGTTGGAGACTGCAGGTGATGTTGCGCAGTGGCTCCACCGGCGCCTGCTCCATGCAGGACAGAAAACTGTGTGGGCTACGGTTAAGGCGTGGAACTTGCCTGTGTCCAATACAGAGGTACTTGCATGTCGGGAGCCGATCAACGACTGCTGGCTGACAAGGTCACAGCAGAGAAGATCCACAACTGCTGGCTGACAAGGTCACAGCAGGAGAAGACCCACAACTGCTGGCTGACAAGGTCACAGAAGAAGAAGATCAAAAACTGCTGATTGACAAAGTCACAGCAGAGAAGACCAACGGCTGCTGGTTGACAAAGTCACCGCAGTGAAGACCAATGGCTGCAGGTTGACAAAGTCACCACAAAGGAAAGGCACAACGATGCTTCCCCCTTTGACCTTTTTGAATTAATCTGGCCTTATATCCCCCCTTTTCTGGGTGTGTGCTATTATTTATGGCACAGGGATAATATAGTACTGTGCTTTCCCTGTAGATTCGTAGTAATTTCTTTGGAAATGAGACAGAGGGTGTGAGTTCCACAGAAAAGCCTGTAAGCCCCTTGAACTGGGCTCATAAACATAAGAGGCTGGCTATGATATCCCTCGTAAAGGGTTAAGTTTGTAGGAGAATTTCTTCTTATTAATCATGTTAGAAAGAATAGATTGTGACTTATGAATAGGCAGGAAACAGTAACTATACACAGAGCACCTTTCAGCCTTCACTTAATCCATCACTTTACCTCCCTGCCTTTTCATGTGATAGAGTAGAGAAACGTTCCTTTCTTCTTGCATACCTGACCTGCAGGTGGTGGAACACTCTGAGAAGAATATAGTTAGAACTTAACTAGTGTATGAATATAGTAAATAAATAAAATTTGACTAGATAATAGAATCTTAGGTAAGGTGTAGTGGAGTGGCCCGTTGCGTGGCCTTGGATGGGAGCGCAGCCGGCAAGAAAAGAATGTTTTGCTGAGAGAATTGTTTTGTGACTGAAGGCAGTTGCTGGGCTTTTCTCAGTGAAACATTCTCATGAGATTTTTGTACTTTCCAAGGTTTTCCCTTCAGATAAGGAGAGGAATGTGGTGGGATCCATAGAAGCAATAGCAATTAATGCCTTCTGATATTATGTTGCTATTAAGCTATCTTGCAGGTGCACTCTATGTATCTTTAAGCAAAAGTTACTCTTGATGTTATGCCAATTTCTCAGTAAAAAGCTTTTTGAAGTCTTGTGAAAAAAATTAGGACACTGCATGAACTCAGGGCCATTTTGCCTGTGCAAGCGGTGGTCCTTTGCTAGTCCTTGATGATTTCGTCTGCTAATCTCTCTCTCTGCGCCCCTGACTCACAACAACAGTAAGGTAGCATTATTAATTAGTACTAATCTTTTAGAAGTTTGTACCAATATTGTTATTGCTATTCAAGTTATTGTGTAACTGTACTTTGAATGGTTTACCACCTGATTTATAGCTTATAGATATGAATTAACTGTTACCTGGAAATATGTAACCATAGTGAAACAAAAACAATGATTAATCAATGTATTCAAAATACCATGTGATTGTAACTTAGTGTGTGTGTATAAAAAGAAAGCTATCGGCCTGGCATGCGGGGGACCCGGGTTCGATTCCCGGCCAGGGCACATAGGAGAAGCGCCCATTTGCTTCTCCACCCCCCACCCCCCCCTTCCTCTCTGTCTCTCTCTTCCCCTCCCGCAGCCAAGGCTCCATTGGAGCGGGGATGGCCCGGGCGCTGGGGATGGCTCCTTGCCTCTGCCCCAGGCGCTAGAGTGGCTCTGGTCGTGGCAGAGCGACGCCCCGGAGGGGCAGAGCATCGCCCCCTGGTGGGCAGAGCTTTGCCCCTGGTGGGCGTGCCAGGTGGATCCTGGTCGGGCGCATGCGGGAGTCTGTCTGACTGTCTCTCCCCGTTTCCAGCTTCAGAAAAATACAAAAAAAAAAAAAAAAGAAAGACCAGCATTTGGCAGAAATACCTGGCAATAAATGCTAACGAGAGAATAAAGAGAAAATAAAGAATTCGGCTCTCTCACTCAATTCGCGCTGACGCCGTCTCTTCCTGTGGGACCCCTGGATTCCCCCCAGGGCTGGACCCCGGCACTTGCAGCCTGTGAGCAATGTGCAGTTTGTTCCAAGGAGCACCCTGGAGACCACTAGTGTCACCTGGACAGGTCCAGAGGAGTCATGTTCTACTGACACGATGGCAGATAGACATCATTGGACCCTTACCAAAGTCAGAAGGGTCCAAGTTTGCAGTCACCTGTGTAGATACTGCCACTAGTCTGCTTGCTGCTTACCCCGCCTGTAACCCTGACCAGAGGGAAGTCATACAGGCTCTGGAGCCTGAGTGCTGCGTACGGGTGACCGCTGGTCCTTGAAAGTGACAATGGCACTCACTTCACTAGTTCAACGGTGAGGCAATGGGCTCAAGAGCTGGGGGTGGACTGGAAGTACCATGTTCCCTACCACCCCCAGGCTGCTGGTATCACTGAGTGGTATAATGGACTCTTAAAGCAGGAACTGTGACAGGAGGGGGGCACCGGCTCCTGGACATGCCGCTTATGGACAGTACTCTAGATTTTGAATGAGAGACCTCGACGGGGGAGCCCAGCTCCAGAAGAGGCCCTCCTGCACTGGGCAGCTGCCCCCATTCAGTTGCAGATATGCACCAAGAACATTTTACTCGAGCCAGGTTTTGGACAGCAGAGCAATGTGCTCTTACCTGCTTCAACAGTCCTTCTTAAAGGCCAACGGCTTCGATGGACTTGGCCCTGGACTGTACAGGCCCCCCATCTGAGATGGGTAACCTTGTTGGTACCATGGGGAAAGGGGCTAGAGGTGGACCTCCAGTTAACTCCTTGGGCAACCAGCACCTGGCCACCTAAGGTAGAAGTGTATTACCCCTTGAGTGCTCAGGGGGACAGCATTATGAAGGGCACCTTCATAATTTCTTTAAGGCCAATAATGAGTTTCCTATTTTACTACACATAGAACCAGCAGGTGCTGGTGTATTGGCCAGTAAGGTTTGGTATGCCCACTCAGGGTGGCCTCTGGTGCCAGCTACTGTGCTGTCTGTAGACAAAATTCTGGCCTGTATTCTGCCAGATGGAAAAGATTTGCCCCTCTTGGTGCCACTGACAGCTCTCATTTCGCCCATAGCTTTTGATTTGTTAATCCTACTGCTGTAGTTGGTACTGTGGCAATGTACCCCACTCCTTACACAGTGACCATCATGGAAGATACCTGTGGTTTAGATTTTGAAGCAAGCAAAAGGGGTGGAATGTTGGTCAAATAAGTTTTTTAAATATGACATATATGTTTGCTTGCTTTGGGTGTCAGAGACAGGCTGTAGGCTGGCAAAGTTATTATAGCCTATGGCTTAGTTTCAAAACTAAGCTTTTGCCCACACCCTTGACTGTTGCGTGACTGAGGGTAGTGCACTCTTATGAGGAATCCCATTATGCCTCAGATAAGTGACTTTGTATCAGAGACTTCCTTGTTTGTATATTGGATTAAAGGTTTTGATTTCTACACCAGTGGTCCCCAACCTTTTTTGGGCCATGGACTGGTTTAATGTCAGAAAATATTTTCATGGACCGGCCTTTAGGGTGGGACGGATAAATGTACCATGTGACCGAGACAAGCGTTAAGAGTGAGTCCTTAGACGGATATAACAGAGGGAATCTGGTCATTTTTTAAAAATAAAACATAGTTCAGACTTAAATATAAATAAAACGGAAATAATGTTAAGTATTTATTCTTTCTCTGCGGACCGGTACCAAAAGGTCATTTTACACCAGATCAAGGGCCCTTCAAACTTTTTATCTTAAACTTCCCCCTTGGATTGTTTTGCCTTCTTCTGTGCTTTGCTCCTGGGTTTTACCTTCCTGCCTCCTCCCCACAACTCCACATCTCCCACATCGGTGCTAATAATAACTCCAGGGAAACAAAATTGTCTATGACATCATCACAGCCCATACAATTACTTTAAACCAGCTTCCTCTTCTGGAAAGGTCTTATGAATACATTTAACCAGCAATGAAAGCAAACATTCTCTTGGAATTTGCTTATGATGTTTAAAAGGGCAATGGTAGCAGCAAATGCCTGCTTCTCCCCCGGCTCCAGCAAGCTGCTTTAATGTGCCCTGTTCTACTCCAGGGTGGCTGCAGGGAGTTAGTTCTGTTTTCATTTTGCCATTTTGGTTTCCATTTCTCATCAATTCTACTAAGATGTAATAGGACTTAGCACTCTGCCAAGGTCAAGAGCAGTGTAGGCTATCAACAATCTGCCAAATACACGATGACCCCTTCTGCCTTGTCCTAAACCAGCAGTGTGGTTCTCACAGCCTCGAAGTAATTTTTATTTTTTCTTTAATACCAAAAACACCTCAAAGTTAATCAAATTTCTTATAAACCACGTACATGAGACCATGGGTCTCTCGGCTCAGTATACGTTCCCATAATAGAACCTAGAAATGAAAGGATTCAGGAGATACTTCCTTTTAAGGGCCATGGAACATCTAAATTTGCAGAACACGTGGGTCCCACGACTGTCCTCGCTTCCAGCCGCTGCCGTCAGCGGCCCTCAGTCCGCCTCGCTGTCCAGGCTGACCTCTCACTGCTCGGGTGACAGAAGGGACCGAGGCTGGAGAGCAAAAGTTCCACCTTCTAACTGACTGACCACTGTCAAATATTTACTTTGTCTGTAGCAACAGAACCTCAGCACACACTGAGCTTGAATTTTAACTTACAAATACTACTTGCACTTCCACTGAAACTACCACATGTAGTGCAGACATTACCAGGAGAAGATGCAGAACTGGAACTACAGGAAGTGCAAATGGGGAAGAGAACTGCTACAGAGATGATGAAAACTAAACAGCAGAAGCCACTTTCACATGCATGAGTGCCCACGCTGGGCAAACATTGTGCAAAGTGCTTTTTGCATATTATCGGTTTTCCACTATCAATGTCCAAAGAGTTCCTGAGGAGACCCCACTTCTCCGTACAGAGCTGAGGTCCCCTAAGCCTACAAATCTTGCCCCACGTGACACAATTAAAAAAAAAAAAAAGCAGGGCCTGGAGTAAAGCCAGAATGAACAACTCCCAGCCCCTGGTCACTGTGTGTACCCACTACAGCCATAGAGCCCATGTGGTCACACAGAACAGTGTGACTGGCTGCGACCGCAGTGCGCAATTTCATACCGGCTCTCACCACCACAGTATTTGGCTTTAGATGTTAAAAACAAGAGTATATAGCATAGTGAAATAAAAGTAATCAAATTCTTGTATTTATCCTAGATATTTATATCTTATTGCCTATTTTTAGTATATTACAAATGTTTTAACAGGGTTACTAAAGTCATTCTTTTAAAATATTTTCAATTGTGGTAATAAGACATTTTTTGGCCTGACCAGGCAGTGGTGCAGTGGACAGAGCGTTGGACTGGGACACAAGAGGACCCAGGTTAGAAAACCCAAGGTCGCTGGCTTGAGCGTGAGCTCATCCAACTTGAGCACAGGTCACTGGCTTGAATGTGGGATCATAGACATGACCCCATGGTTGCTGGCTTGAGCCCAAGGTTGCTGGCTTGAGCAAGGGGTCACTCACTCTGCTGTAGCCCCCTGGTCAATGCACATATGAGAAAGCAATCAATGAACAACTAAGGTGCCACAACAAAGAATTGATGCTTTTTATCTCTCTCTCTTCCCGTATGTCCCTCTCTCTGTCTCTGTCACAAAAAAAGACATATTTTTGATCATTCATGCCAAAAATTTGTTCTAAATGTTTTACACATATTACTAACTCAAAAGGACATGTCAAGTCAATGGCCCCATTTTATGGATGTGCAAATTGAGGCAGAGAGAAGTTGAGTGACGTGCCCAGTGTCACAGAGTAATAATAGAGGCAGGATCGAATGCAGGCACTCCCACCATGCACACTATCTCTCTGGTGCATTGTGAGCTGCTCTTCTAGGTCCACCCTCTCTGCCTTCCAAAGTAAGCACTGAATGAAAGCTCTCCATGTGGATATTCTAATTTAAAACAAGCAAGACAGGATCCTGTCTCCTGCTCAAAATCCTTTCAATGGCATCTCCATGTACTTAAAGGATAAAATCTAAAATCCCTTAACCTGTTCTAAAACCCCTGCCTCCCTCAGCGGCCTCAAGAGTACTCCCTCTGATTCTAATCTCTGGTCTTTCTCAGTTAAACATACCAAGATATTTCAGATATTTCTTACTTCAGGCCTCTAAACACACTGCACCATTGGTCTGGACTACTGTTGTCCCAACTTTTCTCTGAGCTGACTTCTGCTCAGTCTGTACAAATCCCTTTCTACTAACCCTTCATCCCAAGGCAGGATCATGTCTGGCAGCCCTGAACACTCAGCACAAGGCCGGGCACATTGTGGGCACTCAGGGAATATGTGCTGAATAAATATTTTAGTGGTACTTTATCCCAGAAAGTATAAAAGCACTGAGGGAGGGAAAAAAAGAAAGAAAAAAGAAAGAAAACGGAACTCACCGTGATTAAAACCAGACCCCACCAATACTGTGAGATAAATGTTGTAACAAAAACATGCCCAGGGGCTGTGAAGGGAGAAGGAAAGGAAACGATGCCAAGGCTGGAGATGCCTTGAGACAGGATGTGGGGAACCCTGGAAGCATTCCCCGCAAGCAGATCTACTACAGGTAATGTAGGAGAGAGATGAGGAGCAGACTGAAGCCAGGAGACCAGCAGCTTCTCAGGAGAGATGGGAGAACCGGAATCCAGGCCCGACAGCGGGGATGGAGAAGAGGATGGGTTGATCTGGAAGAAGACACTACAGGACACACTAACGGGTTAAATATGCTGAATGGGTGAGAAGAGAAGATTTCCAGGTTCCTGGCTTTAGCAACCGGGCAGTGTGGTTCTGTTCATGGGGTAGGTAGAAATATGGGAGCGTGACAGTTTCCTAGCCTGGGGAATGACAATATTCCGTTTCCTAGAAAACACAGCAGCAAAGAATTTGAATAGACACTCCTCCAAAGAAATATACAAATGGCCAATAAAGCACACAAAAAGATGCTCAACATTTAGTCATTAGGGAAATGAAAATCAAACCCATAATGATCTACCTCGTCACACCTACTAGTGTGGCTATAATAAAAAAGAAAAGTGTTGGCAAGGATATGGAAAAATTAGAACTCTCATCCACTGGTGGTGGGAATGTAAAATGGTGCAGTCACTTTGGGAAAGAGCTTGGCAGTTCCTGAAAAAGTTAGCAATTCCACTCCTAAGTATGTAGCCAGAGAACTGAAAATGTATGTTCTTGCAAAACTAATATACAAATGTAAAACAACAGCATTATTCCTAAATGCCTAAAAATAGAAACAATCCAAATATGCATCAATTGATAAGTGGATAAAAAAGTGGTATATCCATACAATAAAATATTACTCATCCATAAAAACAAAGGACATAATGATATATGCTACAACATGGATGAATCTTGAAAACATTATGCTGAGTAAAAGTCAGACATAAAAGACCACACATTGTATGCTTCCATTTATAGAAAATGTCTAGAACAGGCCAATGCCCAGGGACAGCAAGTAGCTTAGTCATCGCTGGAAGCTGGAGAGCAGAGAACGGGGAGTCACTGCCAGTAGTACAGGATTTCTTTTGGAGTGACAAAAAGTTACTGGAATTAAATAAAAGTGATAAAAGCTCTGATTTTATGTATACTAAATAGACTAAAAACCACTGAATGGTACATTTTAAAAGGATGAACTGTATGGTATGTGAATTACAGCTCGATTTAAACACAACAAGGAACTTACGGACGACACAGGGCTGAGACCTGTAGCATCTCTAACTTTCACTGTGGGGCACAGAACTTAATATCAGTTTCCAGGATTGCAAAATCCTGCCAACAGCTCGTACTAAGCTTCTGAAATGTGGATGTATGGAAATAAATGCAGCACTTAAGTTTTCTGACAAATAATACTTCTCCATAAGCTTACATGTGGCTTTTGCAATTTCACCAGAATTTCTGGGATGAGGCATAAACATGTTAATTGAAAGACCAAAATGTCAATAATTTTCTGCTCTAGCCAAAAAATTCACACATCTGTGGAAGCCACTGTAATCCGTAACAGGAGACAGAGGTGCTATAATGTCGGCACAGAGAGGTGTTCCAAATGGAGTGAGCTGAAGGCACACTTCCCAGCTCAATCCCTCTCCCGGATGTGTTATGCCCTACATTCATGACTTCTCTGAGCTGGAAAAAAATTTACATTTGCATACATTTTAGCAGTCCCCATGCACAAATAGTGAGAAGTGCTCTTTTGCTAACCAATGTTGACCAAGATATAGTACTGCCCTTAGACTAATCAGTGAGTGGACAGTCTTTTCCCAAAGGGGTGTACAACCCCACATATAATAGTTGTTGCATTCCTAAGTACCCTAAGTGCAAATGAAATTATTCAGTTAAGATGTATTGCCAAAAAATTTACATATAAAATTACATGCAAAGGAGGTACCATGGGCAATTATACTGAACCTTTCACAATTCTGAATTTAGATACTACTTTCTGCATATACTATCTCATACATTTCCAAAGCACATTTACATATATTCAATACTATTTCATTCAGTCCTTCAATCCTTCCTGATAACAACCATTTAAGAAATAAAAATAATAATATTTTCCTTGCCAATCTATTGTATAGCTAAGGAAACAAAGAAGTAAAGGTTAAACATGTTTCTAAGGCCACAGACCTGGTCAGTGGCAGAACAGGACTAGATTTCAAGACGTTTCCTTGAAGATGAGTGTCATCCCACTGTGGAACACGGCCTCTAAGTGGAAAAGGTGTGGAGATTGGTAAGACTAAAATACCCAACTTACATCCTACACGTGCTTTGCCCACAAAGACCTTAGCTGGGATAGCCCCATGCAGCTCTGCATATCACACACACACACACACACACACACACACACACACACACACACACACACACACTGCTGAGTCTGGCCTTCACTCTGTCCCCAGGCTTTTGTACTGGCCCAATTCCAGGTCCTTCAGTTCTCTTTATCTTTTGCTAGTCATTCTCAAGGCAATGATATTAAGAATAAAAATGCACTCTTCCATGCAGTTCCCAAGTAGTTTTAACTACAAAATGACTCACTTGATCTTTATAACATCTCCCCAAAGCAGGTAGGTCAAGATCATTATCCCCAACTTTTTTTTTGTTTGTTTATTGTAACAGAGACAGAGAGAGTGACAGGCAGGGACAGACAGACAAAGGAGAGAGATGTGAAGCATCAATTCTTGGTTGCAGCTCCTTAGTCTTAATTAATCACTGATTGCTTTCTCATATGTGCCTTGACAGGGGATCTGCAGCAGAGCGAGTGACCCCTTGCTCAAGCCAGCGACCATGGAGTCATGTCCATGATCCCACACTCAAGCCAGCAACCCCACACTCAGGCCGGTGACCTCAGGGTTTCAAACCTGGGTCCTCTGCATCCCAGTCCGACTCTCTATCCACTGTGCCACCACCTGGTCAGGCTCATTATCCCCAACTTAAACAAAAGGAGCACAGGGTGGTCAAGAGAGTAGACAAAACTGCTATATGCCAGAACAGGGTCTAGAACCCACACGCTCCTACTCCTACTGCAGTGCCAGCGTGCCTTCCACCTCACCATGTCTAGTAAGACAAAACAGCACTGATCTATTCCTCGGCATATTCACTTGGCAAATACTTTGGCATGCAGTATACAACAGGCTGTGTAAAAGGTTGTGGGGACTAGAGTAGAAAACAAAACAAACATGATCTCTAGCCTCCATAAACTGAACAGATTGTGAGGACACAGATTAATTACAATTGAGATAACTGCCAAGAAAGAAAATAATCAAGAGCTATGACAGAATACAGCAAGGAGCCCTAACTTAGATATGAATGTTAGAGAGTTCTATTAAGGAAGTCCTATTAAGCCGAGGCATGAAACCAGCCAGGTGAGGTGGGAGGGAGAAGAGTAGTTCTCACAGAGAGAAGCAGACAGAGGCAGACATGTGGACAGTCCCTGAGACAGTGAGGAGTTACGTGTTCTGTAGAAGATATAACTGAAGAGACATTCCAGAGACAGATCATGGGCCTCACGGCAGACTACAGGGAGTCTGGGGTTTTATCCCCTATGTAATAGGTATGCATTAAGGGTCTGAAGCAAGAGAAAGGGAATGCTGTAATCTGACTTGCAATTTTAGATTATTTTGGCTGCTCTCCAGTCCAGAAAATGAATTCGAGAGAGATGAAAACAATAATGGGGAGACGGTGTCCGGCACAGGGTAGTGGCAATGTGAAATGAAGAGAAGTAACTGAAAAGAAAAGAAAGCTTGGTTGGAAAAACCTAAAGGACCAGGGAACTGGATATAAATTATATCCAGTTTAACATCCTAATCTCAAGTAAATTTTAAAAGCAGGACGTAAATCTGCACTGAAGAGATGGTCAAGTTCTCCAGCTGTTGGTGGTAGCTGTCTACCTTTAAAATGGTTAGCTGTCTTCATCTTCATTTTATTTTTAGTCAAATATAAAAGGCACATTTCTGACATTCTTAAACAACTTTCTAAGCTATTACCAAGATGGGACCTGAGAAACCGAAACACAGCTGACTCGAGACTACTGGGAACTATCACCTAAGGTCAGACACTATTTTCTGTTAGGAAAGTCAAAGACCAAACCTGATAGACCGTCTCACATACACAGGCATACTTTTTTTTTTTTTTTTTTTTTTGTTCTGAAGCTGGAAATGGGGAGAGACAGTCAGATAGACTCCCGCATGCGCCTGACCGGGATCCACCTGGCACGCCCACCAGGGGGCGACGCTCTGCCCGCCAGGGGGCGATGCTCTGTCCCTCTGGGGTGTCACTCTGCCACTACCAGAGCCACTCCAGCGCCTGGGGCAGAGGCCAAGGAGCCATCCCCAGCGCCCGGGCCATCCTTGCTCCAATGGAGCCTTGGCTGCGGGAGGGGAAGAGAGAGACAGAGAGGAAGGAGAGGGGGAGGGGTGGAGAAGCAGATGGGCGTTTCTCCTGTGTGCCCTGGCCGGGAATCAGACCCGGGACCTCCGCACGCCAGGCCGACGCTCTACCACTGAGCCAACCGGCCAGGGCCCACAGGCATACTTTTAACTGCCTTTCTCTTCAAAGAAAACTAAGAAGACATTATCTTAAGACAAGCATGACATTATTTACATGCTTCTTGCTTTATGTTAATTTAGGAATGGAAAATAAATTGCCTTGCCATTTTCAGTCCAATACCAAATCGTGTAACACTTGACCGCTCAGCCTTGTTGTAAGATCGGTGGATAATGGGGGATGGTCACGTGGGGAACCCAGACCCGCAAACTTTGGCTAGGACCACCAACAACCAAGCGCGCCAAAAGAGGCTTTGCAGGAACCCTTTGGAAAAAAGCAACCGTCTGCCAGCCAGTGAGATTTCACCATGTCATATTAGCTCAACCACCCTAAGGACCCTTTAAATATCTCCCACACGGGTCACCCCTTGCAACTTCCCTGGCCTCCATCTTTCCTCGGGGCCAGGGAACCTCGTCGGGCGGGATGTGCGCTCTGTACTCAATAAAGCCTTTTGTTATTCCACACTTCATGGCTCCGGCCCCTTCCTTCCTTCTTGGCGGAGAAAAATACCTTACACTTGTATTCCTATGTGATGAGAACTGAGGCATGGAGAGAATACGTAGGAGTAGGGGAGAGTCACAAAGGATCCCGGTCAAATCACAACTATTCCGCTATCAGTTCTCTGCAAGGCTCCTCCTGGCCACAGCTGAGTCCCCACGGGCACTGCCCCAGGGCAGGTGATGGCCACTGAGTATCCAAACATTGGTGGGAACTTTTTTTATATTTATATATAGATTCAAGTGTGGGATAAGTCTTACTGTTTCATGGATAGAAGCTACCATTTTGGTCATATATTGAGTGGTAAAGCTTAGTTTAGAAGTTCTCAAATAACACAGACAAGACTGTAGAGCAGCAACCTTTTTCATCTCGTGGCACACATTAACTGTTGAAATTCTGCGGCACACTAAAAAAGTGTATTTTTTGCTGATCTCACAAAAAGAATAGGTATGAGTTTGATTCATTCCCATTGGAAGGCTGTTGTTGTGTTGGCTGTTGTAATTCTTTTTATCTGAGAAGCTAAGGGAAAAGAGGTCAGTGCCCCTCACTAAACAGGTGTGGCATGTTTTAAAAAAATCTTGTGGCACACCAGTTGAAAAATTGCTGGGCTAGGGCATGAAATTCTAAAACAGAAGAGTATTCATGAAGTCTAGAAGCTCTGATTAGGCAATCCCCAAAAAACCCTAATGAGAAAAAACAGTGAGTGTTACTATAGAAACCAATGAGGGTGTGCTTTTAAGCACTCATACTAAAGGTAAGGGAGTCACAGAACTAAAGGCAAATAAATACTTTGAAGGAAAAGCATTTCCTTCAAGGGTGGACACAGGAGGATGGTGTGGTGTGGACAGGTACGTTCAGGTAAGAATCCAAGGGCCAGAATGAACTGGGGATTTCAGAAATTTTACAATATCAGGTTTTTATAGGTAAGTGCCTTTGTTAAAATGTCATGAATATTTTCAAACAGCAAAATCAAAGTGTTTCTGATACTTGGGGTTAATGGAATTTATAGTTGGCGTTTTTAAAGAAAAAAACCTTCACACAGAATAAGTAGACACTGCTAAGGTAGAACGAAAGTTTAAGATGAATAAAAAGAATGTAAAAGGGCTGGTTCAAAATGTGTTCAAGTATCTTGCGTGGTTTTATCCTTTATTCCAATAACTGGCAAATCCCTCATCTCTCTCAGGCATAAGCACCCATAGCCTTATATAGACTGTGCACACGTGCCTCTGCCACGTGCTCACGCATTAATCAAGCAAAATGCTTGCAGCTGGTGCACCAGTGAGTAAGCCCAACACAGCTGCTCCACACTTGACTAATGCAGAAAAGACTGGTGAGATCTGAACACCCTTATCAGTCCCTTGCAAACATGACATTCTGTTATATAAGTCCAATGACTAGTTCCTAAATTATGCCCAGTTGTCTACAAGCAACAAGGCCAATGATGTAACTGCCACCTACCTTTTTAATTTTTTTTAGCACACACTCACATTATGGGGCAGCTGTTAGGCTTGCTTGAGGGGTTACCAGCTGCAAGCACTTTGCCTGATTGGTACACGAGTACTTAGCTACCTCATGCATGGCCTATATAAGGCTATAGAATAGATGCTTGCGCTCGAGGGAGATGGGAGATTGCAGATTGCCTGCCCGCCCGCCCGCCCGCCACAGTGAGAGGCTATTCTTGCTGTTTGCTTGAGAGGTAGTTTCCCCTGCCTTGTATGCTTGTCCACTGTTGTGAGACTCTATTAAAGGGAATGGCCCAACTCTTTCCGGCTGCACAGTTTTTCTACCGTCTGTCCGAATCCAATGTGGACCTGCCTGGCCTTGGCCACTGGAATTACATAAGTGCTATGTCTTTCCCTTAGCACAGCATCAAGACGACCTCGGGTTAACCTTACAACTATCTCAAGTAAAAGCTTAAGTTCTTTCACCAAGTTTATTCCTAGCACTCTCTATAATCTTAGAAATAGGTGTATGGTGTTCCCTGACCTAGACTATGTATATTTTGCTCTGATTAGAAATACAGTCTATGCGCAGCCTGAGAACCATTCTGGAGGCGTACGCTTAGCCAAATGTTTTTAAATCTTGGCAGGGCCTTCCTCCCAGGACTCAAATACAGTGTGAGCAGCCTGCTTGCTATTATAGGCTATTTGTGCAGTAGCTGCAGATGCACTGGGCTCCCTGGTTATTGAACACAGACCAGGAGGTACTATTTATACAGCCCCTAGCAGGCAGGCACTAAGTATTTTCACAGAGAATGGCTGCCCATCAGCCACAGAGGAGACAACACTCAGCATCAGCTTCTATTGCTACTGGAACTACCTCTCTGGCCTCACTTGTCCCTATTAATATATTTGTAGTTTCCTTTCCTGAACTCTGACACGCACCACCACCTTTGGTCATGCCTACCTGTCTGAAATACCTTCCCTGCTCCTTTCCCCCTACTCTGTTGAGGGGCCCAGCTCACAAGCCATCTCCCCCATGCCAGTGTATCCCACCTTCTTTTATTCTTCCCATGTGTCTATTCCAACAGAACTAAGGCACCGCTGGCAGAGGTCCTGATGTCTATCTCGCCCTGTGGAGCAGCTGTGTTAGGCCTGCTCGCTGGTGTACCAGCTGCAAGCACTTTGCTTGATTAGTGCGTGAGCACAGGGCAGAGCCTATATAAGCTCGGGAGAGATAGGGGATTGTGGATGGTAGATTGCCTGCCCGCCACCGTGAGGGGCCATTCTTGCTGTTTGTGTGCCAGAGAAAAGGTTTTCCCTGCCTGTGTGCTTGTCCACCATTATGAGACTTTATTAAACAGGTTACCCATGATCTGAAGACACTGTCTGCTCCTGCGCCTGGTGGGTACAACCACGGGGAGGAATAAATGATTCACCTACAATCGCAGAATGAAACCGCACAGAACACACCAGAATGGTTAATAGCACTTGCTCTATTAGACATGAAGTAACAACCCAATACCATAAAGTAATTACTATTATTTTGTCTTGGAGGGATGCCAGCTCAGACATTTTAAGTGAAGAAGGAAGGAGTAAGTCTGAGGCACTTCATTTTAATGTCTTGTCAACGTGAAACAACTTCCAAACCTGTAAGAATTTTTTATGAGTTTATCTGAGCCAAACTGTCAGATTGAGAAAGTGCTCCAGGAAATGGCAATTTCACCACGTATTTTATACATCAGAGTGAAAGGGGAAGCCGTAAGGGGTTACATGAAATTGACTGGTGGTAGGTTAGGGAGGTGGGAGAAGGCGAAGTGGGGGAGATCTCTGGGATTGGGTAAAAGTGAAAACGTATTATGTAGTTGAAACGTTTACATAGGCAGGGCCAGGACAGTTAACAGTTCATGTAACTATAACAACAAGGGGTCTATTGGCTTCTGCTCTGGTGGGGTGTCTGGCCCCCTCACATTCCAAAGGCATGTTATCAGGTGCATTATCATAGATGCAAAAGACAGCAGACAGTCTTGAGTAAAAGCCAGAACTGACCCTTGTTGAGAGAAAGTTCTTCCCTAGGACATGACTACCCACCATAAATGGCTCTCAGAGAAGTTTGATTTAGACCACCCTGTGTTTACCTGAGTTCCCTGAGTTTGCAAGGCCACGGTGCAGGTCCTCCCAGGCTCAGTCGTAACCGCATCTTACTTTTTTTTCATCCACAGTCTAAAATTAAATTTTTTATTTAATTCTCAGTACTTATTTCCTGTTTTAAAAAAAAACATTACCCATGCTGAAAGAAGAAAAATGTCCTCCAGCCCACAGGGGTTGTCACGTTACATTTTGTTTAGATGGAAAGATACTCGGCTCTGCTGGAGGGAAAAACCTCAGGAGGAAATAATAGACCACGTTTGAGTGCTTGTTGTGAAAACAGCTGGTTTCAATTTGATGCTATTTTTGCTTCTATTCAGACAGAAGTAGCTTGAGCACTTGATGCTTTGGTTTTTAAACTGTGTTTTGAGGAACCCTAGTGTGTCCCTAAGAAGAATCTCAGGGACAGTGGTAGCTGTAGGGTGAAGGTTAGAGTTTTAAAAAAACCCAAAACTTGTTTTACAATAGATGGTTTTGCTGTTTTAAAACAAAACAAAACTGAAAACCATTACTTGAAAGCTATTTGTGAGATAAATATATTCTCCTCTATTGTAATGACAGTGGCCGACCCAGACAGGTCCACATTGGATGCGGGTAGACAGTAGAGAAACTGCAGAGCCAGAGAGCATTGGCCCAGAGAGCGTTAAGAGTCTCACAACAGTGGATGAGTGCACACAGGCAGGGGAAACTGCTTCTAAGGCAAACAAACAGCAAAATGGCCCCTCACAGTGGTGGGCTGGCAATCCTCCGTCCACAATGCCCCTGAGCACAAGCACCTGTAGCCTTACATAGGCTGTGCAAACATGCTCATGCACCATCAAGCAAAGTGCTTGCAGTCGGTACACCAGCTACAAGCCTAACACAGCCATTTTCCCAACACCTATCATTTCACCTGTGGCAGTGACTGGGTTCTGTTCTATGGGCAGCCAAGCCTTTCCACTGGAGGATTTTCACTGGACAGGACTGGTCCAGGCCATTGCAATGGGTTCTCGCCCTCTCAGTGGGGGGGGCAAGGGAAAATACACTGTTCTAGGGAGTTACTGTTTAGGAAGAAGTGGTTTTCCTACTGTTTTTCTCCCCTAGCTGCCTCAGGAACCTATGGTGGCTCTTCTTTCCCTCTGCCTAAAATAGATACAAATGCTATGATCAAACCAGGTGTTCAACCTTGGCGGCACACTAGAACTTTCTATGCTGCTTAAAAATGGTATTGATGGCCAGGCTCCTCTGCAGACCAATTCAACTGGACTCTCCAAGGAGTGGGGACCCCTCTTGGGTATATATTTTATTTTATATATTGATTTTAGATGGTCAGAGGAAAGAAGTAGGGAGAGAGAGAAACACCAATCTGCTGTTCCATCCATCCACACATTCATTGGTTGATTCCTGTATGTGCCCTGATCGGGGATGGAATCCACAACCTTGGAACATCAGCACGACACACACTCCAACCAACTGGGCCAACTGGCCAGGGCCCTTCTTGGGCATTTCTGAAGAATGCCTCTAGTGATTGTGATAGGCAGCCAGGGTGGTAACCTGGATTAAGACATCTTTCCTAAAGTTATCTCTGCTAGCCTGACCAGGCGGTGGTGCAGTGGATAGAGCGTCGGACTGGGACACGGAGGACCCAGGTTCAAGACCCTGAGGTCGCTAGCTTGAGCATGGGTTCATCTGGTTTGAGCAAAAGCTCACCAGCTTGGACCCAAGGTCGCAGGCTTGAGCATGGGTCACTCAGTCTGCTGTAGCTCCACAGTCAAGGCACATATGAGAAAGCAATCAATGAACAACTAAAGTGCCACAACAAAGAACTGATCTTCTCATCTCTCTCCCTTCCTGTCTCTCTTTCCCTATCTATCCCTCTCTCTGACTCTCTATTTCTGTCAAAAAAGATTTTAAAAAAATAAATAAATAAAGTTATCTCTGCCAGAAGCAGATGTCCACAGGACTATAAAACTTTTATTACCAAAGGTCCTTTACAAAGCCTACCATTAAATTGGACCTCTGGAGAATAAAACAAATTTTACTCCAATTTAAGCATGCTCCTAGATAAAAATAGAGAGAAAAACTGGTTTAAATTAACAACTACACACACACACAATTATATATTATTGAAGTGTAGAAAAGGCTCTTAACATGAAAAATTTTTGGCAAAACTTACTTTCTCTAAAACAAAGAGATTTTTAGCAGAACTTATTTTTCTGAAAAGACTCCCTATTCCTGGCCCTTGAGGCTGGTTTCCGAGACTGTGGCGCTGGGCTAGCTTTGCAAAGTTGCAGGTGTTCTCAGAATGTTTCTCCTTGAATTAACCCTATAGATAAACATTGAAAGAAGGCTTGTTTCACTGCTTTGTTTTACTGCTCTGCTTCCTCTCCTCCCCATTCCTCAGTCAGTATGTAATTTTCCCTTTAAAAGCTAGCCCCAAACTGTGTTCCCCACCACACTGATTTGAAAAGCTTAGACCTCCGTGTGGTCCGCACCAGCATTAAAGATTCCTTAATTTCTTAATTTGGCTAACTGATTGTGTGCATGGCAAGACGTTTGTTTCTCGCTGTTCTGATACAATTATAAAATACATCTGTAATATAATTTAGATGATGCACTTTAGTAGAATTACAGACATCTTCCCAGTAGAGAACAGACTACACTGTGAATCACTGTTGCAAAGAGCTTTAAAAAATTAATTTGCAAAAAACAAGTTTGACTGGGATTATCAGGAATGCAGGGTATTTAGTCCCCTTTTCATCTGGCAAATTCCTATCCATCTGGTGATCTGAACTTTTATTTCTTCTGTGAAGCCTTCCCTGCGCCCCAAGTTTGGATTGGGGTTATCTCCTTCGTGCCAGCATCCTGCTAGCCTTTGAGTTTGCAGTCCCTGGCCTGGAGGCAGCCCAGAAAAGGTGGGCACACTGATGCCCTGTCAGAGCTCTCGGTTCCACTGACTCTGCACCATCCTCCCCTGATCATGCAGCAGCTGTCAAGTCAGCCTCACCTGCTCCTCCCTCCGTCTGCAAAGAGCAAACTGCACACTAGGCCACCACCACGCCTTCCACCTGTCTGTGCTCAGCTCTACCTTGGGACGTTTCTATTGTAGCTCAGCCCGTTTTGGTTCCTCAGGAGCAGGCATTCCCTGTTCTAGGCTCTCTTCCTCCTGTCCCTAGATGAGCAGTACAGCTCTTGGTTCTAATTCTCATGAATATGTTGAGGACCTACCATCTGTGTCCTCCGTCCAGACCCTGAACACAGTGTTATGAGCTGGATACAGGATAGTCTGCAGCACTTCAAAGCCTCAGCAAGTCACACGTAAATTCATCAGCTATTCCTCTCAATCTCAAGTCTCTCCTTTCTTTTTTAAATTTTTATTTTATTTATTTATTTTGGACAGAGACAGAGTCAGAGAGAGGGACAGACAGACAGGAAGAGAGAGATATGAGAAGCATCAATTCTTTGTTGCGACACCTTAGTTGTTCATGGATTGCTTTTTCATATGTGCCTCAACGGGGGGTGGGGTGCTACAGCAGAGTAACCCCTTGCTCAAGCCAGTGACCATGGAGTCAAGTCTATGATCCCACTCTCAAGCCAGATGAGCCCACGATCAAGATGAGCCACCCTGCGACCTCAGGGTTTCAAACCTGGGTCTTCCACGTCCCAGTCCGACGCTCTGTCCGCTGTGCCACGGCTGGGTCAGGCAAAAAAGT
The DNA here is from genome assembly GCF_036850995.1 of Saccopteryx leptura. Taxonomy (NCBI): domain Eukaryota; kingdom Metazoa; phylum Chordata; class Mammalia; order Chiroptera; family Emballonuridae; genus Saccopteryx; species Saccopteryx leptura. Next base: position 172,045,590 of record NC_089504.1, on the reverse strand, counting down.
TCTTCCTTCTTCTTCCTCTTATATTCCTGACCTCAGTTTATCTAACACAAATATTCTCACCACTGCCCTAGTCAGAAAACTGGGATTGTTGGTGATGTCTCTGTGCTGTCAACTTGGCCAGGAAAAACTATATTCCCCAGAATTCACTTTCTAGTATGCTAACATGGGCCGCAAGGAGGAGTGTAACGCCAATGGCTGAGACCGGGCAGGTTCACACTGGATTCCGGCAAACAGTAGAAAAACCGGAGCTGGAAAGCACTAGGGCCATTCCATTTAATAAAGCCTCACAATGGCAGACAGGCACACAGGCAGGGGAAACCACCTCTCAGGTAAACAAACAGGAAGAACAGCACCTCACAGCGGCGGGCAGGCAATCCGCACATCCGCAATCCCCCATCTCTCTTGAGCGCAAGCACCCATAGCCTTATATGCACATGCGCCTCTGCCACGTTTTCATGCACTAATTAAGCAAAGCACCTGCAGCTGTTACACCAGCGAGCAAGCCTAACACAGCTGCCCCACAAAGGAGTCTCTCAAGACAGTCAAAGGACTGAGGAGAGGCACAGCCATCTCATAGTGCACATGCTCTTCCAGTTACACAATCAAGCACTAATCTAGGTGCTGCTGGGAAGGAATTTTGCAGATATAATTAAATCCCTGATCAGTTGACATTCAAGGAGATTATCCTGGATATGCTGTCTCAAACAGGAGAGAGAGGAGGAGATGGGGAGAAAAAAAGGGAGTGAAGAGAAAGAAAAAGTAGAGCCAGGGGGAGGGAGACAAGGGAAGAGGAAAAGGAAGAGAGGAGGGAACAGAGAGGGAGAAAAAGGGAGAAGAGAGGAAAAAGAGAGTAGGGGAGAGAGGCAAGAGAGAGTGGGGAAGAGAGGTGAGAGAGAGTAGGGAGAGAGGAGAGAGAGAGTGGGGGAGAGAGGAGAGAGAGAGTCGGGGAAGGAGAGAGTCGGGGAAGGAGAGAGAGAGTCGGAGAAGGAGAGAGAATCAGAGAAGGAGAGAGAGTCGTGGAAGGAGAGAGAGTGTGGGGGAAGGAGAGTGTGGGGAGGAGAGAGTGTGGGGAGGAGAGTGTGGGGGAAGGAGAGTGTGGGGAGGAGAGAGTGTGGAGAGGAGAGTGTGGGGAAAGGAGAGTGTGGGGGAGAGAGTGTGGGGGGAAGGAGAATGTGGGGGAAGAAGAGAGTGGGGGGAAGGAGAATGTGGAGAGGAGAGTGTGGGGGAAGGAGAGTGTGGGGAGGAGAGAGTGTGGAGAGGAGAGTGTGGGGGAGGAGAGTGTGGGGGGAAGGAGAATGTGGGGGAAGAAGAGAGTGGGGGGAAGGAGAATGTGGAGAGGAGAGTGTGGGGGAAGGAGAGTGTGGGGAGGAGAGAGTGTGGAGAGGAGAGTGTGGGGAAAGGAGAGTGTGGGGGGAAGGAGAGAGTGGGGGGGAGGAGAATGTGGAGAGGAGAGTGTGGGGAAAGGAGAGAGTGTGGGGGAAGGAGAGAGTGTGGGGGAAGGAGAGAGTGTGGGGGAAGGAGAGAGTGTGGGGGAAGGAGAGAGTGTGGGGGAAGGAGAGAGTGTGGGGGAAGGAGAGAGTGTGGGGGAAGGAGAGAGTGTGGGGAGGAGAGTGTGGGGGAAGGAGAGAGTGTGGGGAGGAGAGTGTGGGGGAAGGAGAGAGTGTGGGGAGGAGAGTGTGGGGGAAGGAGAGAGTGTGGGGAGGAGAGTGTGGGGGAAGGAGAGAGTGGGGGAAGGAGAGAGTGTGGGGGAAGGAGAGAGTGGGGGAAGGAGAGAGTGTGGGGAGGAGAGTGTGGGGGAAGGAGAGAGTGTGGGGAGGAGAGTGTGGGGGAAGGAGAGAGTGTGGGGAGGAGAGTGTGGGGGAAGGAGAGAGTGTGGGGAGGAGAGTGTGGGGGAAGGAGAGAGTGTGGGGAGGAGAGTGTGGGGGAAGGAGAGAGTGGGGGAAGGAGAGAGTGTGGGGGAAGGAGAGAGTGGGGGAAGGAGAGAGTGTGGGGAGGAGAGTGTGGGGGAAGGAGAGAGTGTGGGGAGGAGAGTGTGGGGGAAGGAGAGAGTGTGGGGAGGAGAGTGTGGGGGAAGGAGAGAGTGTGGGGAGGAGAGTGTGGGGGAAGGAGAGAGTGTGGGGAGGAGAGTGTGGGGGTAGGAGAGAGTGTGGGGAGGAGAGTGTGGGGGAAGGAGAGAGTGTGGGGAGGAGAGTGTGGGGGTAGGAGAGAGTGTGGGGAGGAGAGTGTGGGGGTAGGAGAGAGTGTGGGGAGGAGAGTATGAGGAAGGAGAGTGTGGGGGAGTAGGAAGGAAGGAGGGAGAGTGGGGGCAAGGAGAGTGTAGGGAAGGAGAGTGGGGGCAAGGAGAGTGTAGGGAAGGAGTGTGGGAGGAGTGGGGGGGAAAGAGGGAGAGTGGGGGAGTAGGGGGGAAGGAGGGAGAGTGTGGGAAAGGAGAGTGTGGGGGAGTAGGGGGGAAGGAGGAAGAGTGTGGGGAAGTAGGGAAGGAGGGAGAGTGTGGGGGAGTAGAGGGGAAGGAGGGAGAGTGTGGGGGAGTAGGGGGGAAGGAGGGAGAGTGTGGGGAAGTAGGGAAGGAGGGAGAGTGTGGGGGAGTAGGGGGGAAGGAGGGAGAGTGGGGGAGTAGGGGGGAAGGAGGGAGAGTGTGGGGGAGTAGGGGGGAAGGAGGGAGAGTGTGGGGGAGTAGGGGGGAAGGAGGGAGAGTGTGGGGGAGTAGGGGGGAAGGAGGGAGAGTGTGGGGGAGTAGGGGGGAAGGAGGGAGAGTGTGGGGGAGTAGGGGGGAAGGAGGGAGAGTGGGGGGGAGGAGGGGGGAAGGAGGGAGAGTGTGGGGGAGTAGGGGGGAAGGAGGGAGAGTGTGGGGGAGGGAGAGTGTGGGGGAGGGAGAGTGGGGGGGAGGGAGAGTGGGGGGGAGGAGGGAGAGTGGGGGGGAGGAGGGAGAGTGGGGGGAGGAGGGAGAGTGGGGGGGAGGAGGGAGAGTGGGGGGGAGGAGGGAGAGTGGGGGGGAGGAGGGAGAGTGGGGGGGAGGAGGGAGAGTGGGGGGAGAAGGGAGAAGGGAGAGTGGGGACAAGGAGGGAGTGTGGGGGAAGGGGAGTGTGGGGGGAAGGAGAGAGTGGGGGGGAAGGAGAGAGTGGGGGGAAGGGGAGTGGGGGGGAAGGGGAGTGGGGGGGAAGGAGAGAGTGGGGGGGAAGGGGAGTGGGGGGGAAGGAGAGAGTGGGGGGGAAGGGGAGTGGGGGGGAAGGAGGGAGAGTGGGAAAAGGGGAGGAGGAAGGACTGACAGCTACCTGTGGGCACAAAGCTTCCCCTTGAGCCTGTGGGGTTCCAGCTTGCCTAGCCAGCCCTCAACTGCATAACCCTATTTCTTGTAATGGAATCCCTTTAATACATGCATACACACACACGCACACACACACACACACACAGACACACTACCATCTACCTACTTGTTCTGCTGCCCTGGTTAAACCCTGACATCTACCTAACCCCTCCCTCTGCCTCATCTCAGCCCAAATCTAATTGACTCTCTCCCCTAAACAGTCCTCTAACTCAGGGGTCCCCAAACTACGGCCCGCGGGCGTATGCAGCCCCCTGAGGCCATTTATCTGGCCCCGCCGCACTTCCAGAAGGGGCACCTCTTTCATTGCTGATCAGTGAGAGGAGCACAGGATGCTAGAAGTACTGTATGTGGTGGTGCCGCAAAGCCCGGCGTCGCTCACGTACAGTACTACTTTCGGTGACGCGGGACGCACGCGTCACAGCTCCGGGAACGCATCATATCACCTGTTACGGATAGCAGTGGCAAATATGGAACCGGACATTGACCATCTCATTAGCCAAAAGCAGGCCCATAGTTCCCATTGAAATACTGGTCAGTTTGTTGATTTAAATTTACTTGTTCTTTATTTTAAATATTGTATTTGTTCCTGTTTTTTTACTTTAAAATAAGATATGTGCAGTGTGCATAGGGATTTGTTCATAGGTTTTTTTATAGTCCGGCCCTCCAACGGTCTGAGGGACAGTGAACTGGCCCCCTGTGTAAAAAGTTTGGGGACCCCTGCTCTAACTCAATCCTGCCTCACCACGGACAGTGTCACTGCCCAGCTCAAGATGGCATCTCATGCTTCACACAAGGCACAGAATACCTACCTGGTCTCCCCGCCTGCAGTGTTTCTCCCCACCAATTCATCCTCTCGGTCAGTTCTGTCCAATAGAAACTTCTGAGATGATGGAAAAGTTCTATATTTTCACTATCTAAGATATCAGCCAATAGCCACATGTGACTATTGAGCCCTTGAAATATAACTAGTGTCACCGAGGAACTGACATTTTAGTTTTAGTTACCATACATCTAAATTTAAATACTCATACATGGCTAATGGCTATGTTTAATAGCAAAGTTCTAGATGACCAGGGTTATTGTTCTAAAATATGCAAACAAACATGACAAATAACAGACATTTCTCAAAAACAAAGAAAACTAGTCAAATATTAGAAAATTCAACAATACCAATAAGTCTATGCATAAAAAAATGAAGGAAGCTATTTTACAGTAATTTACAGCAATTACCTCTGTGTACTGAAACTCTGTTTCATTCAACAATTGTTGAGCACCTACTAGGTGCCATGCTAGATTTTAGAACAAACTGGACAGTCCTGGTTCTTGCTAGTTTAGGTGTTACAGTCTAGATTAAATACAGGCAGTCCCTGAGTTATGAAGGAGATAAATTCTGTAGGTTTGTTCTTAAGTTGAATTTGTATGTATGCTGGAACAGATACACTTACCTGTTAAGTGCAACTTAGTGACAGATGTTTGTCTTAAGATAGCATTCATTTGTACCTTTCTGTGCATATAAATCAGGGGTCTCCAAACTGCGGCCCCCTGAGGCCATTTATCCAGCCCCCCCCCCGCCGCAATTCCGGAAGGGGCACCTCTTTCATTGGTGGTCAGTGACAGGAGCATAGTTCCCATTGAAATACTGGTCAGTTTGTTGATTTAAATTTATTTGTTCTTTATTGTAAATATTGTATTTGTTCCTGTTTTGTTTTTTTACTTTAAGATATGTGCAGTGTGTATAGGGATTTGTTCATAGTTTTTTTTATAGTCCAGCCCTCCAACAGTCTGAGGGACAGTGAACTAGCTGTGTAAAAAGTTTGGGGACCCCTGATATAAATACTTAAAACATTTTCAGATACAACTTTAGACAATCTTGGATGGTGCAGAAGGTGATGGACTTGTTGGAGAGGGTGGGACTGGTGTTAGGAGAATCAGGGTTTGATTCTGCGGGTGGAATCAGTTTCCTGAAGTAGGCATCAAGGGAGGTTTGCACAGCTTTACTTTTTCTCATCAGAAATGGTCCTGTAGCATCTCAGGCCTTTGGTAACTGTAGAGTAAACTTTGGTGAACCTCTCTGTATCAGGATCTTGCTCCTCTAACTTTGAAATTCCTGCTTCAATGAGACAGAAGACATCAGCAACTCTTGCAGAAAACTTTTTCTGTTCTGGAGTTTCTAGGTCCCTGTTTTCCTACCTAAATGCTATCATCTGCTGCTCTAGTTCCATAAGGTCTTCATTGGTTAGTTCTTTGCCATGGGAGTAAAGCAACTCTATGATATGATCTTCACTGATGTCCAACTGCAGTTGATTACCACTAGTCCTTATGGCGCTCCGTTTCTAAGTACAAGTTGTGCGTAAGTCAGATGTTTGTAACTCAGGGACTTACTGTAATAGTACAATGTCAGTCCTGTGTGGTGAGAGTGATAACAGATGCCAGACCTGGGAGTGGCAACCAAGGCTTGGCCCCAGAACACTGCAGGAACTAAGGGAGGCAAAGGGAAGGGCAAACCCATACCTGGGGCAAGTATTACTTCTTTGTAGTTTTCTATGCTTTCTGATATTTTTGTAATAGAAAAAAATACTTGATTTCAGAAATTTAAGTCTGATATCACTTCTATTTTAAAATTTCTTCAGAAATACTGAACAATTTCTTAAACTCTCACATGTATCCATAAAGCAGTTTCATACCTCAGTGCCTTTGCACATGAGACTTCTATTACTTGCACACTCTCTACCCTACCCCACAAATCCCCAGCTCCATCTATTTGGCAAATGCCTACTTAACATCTGAAATTCAACCTAAATAGCTCTTCTGTGAAATACTTCACTTTATCTCTCAGAGAGAGTGTACATATATTTATTTCTATGGGTGACCTTCATAAAATTTATACTTCTTGAGGTCAGGAACTGTTTTTTGTATCCCATCACCTACCTGAGCCTGGTCCTGTAGAAGAAAGTTTCAGCACCACCCCACCTTGTCCATCAGGCTCACTTCTGCCTACCTCCACTCCAGCTCCCCTCCAGACAAGCAAAGGAGGCATCCCTGCCAATGTTTCTTCTGAACACATGACAATGACAGGTCACCATTACCAGTCATGATGTCACTGGGTCTACGAAGCAGGAGGGCATGGCTCCCAGCTGAACGAGCACCATCCCCATCCCATTCATTACCTCTGGTTCCATGTGACATGGACATAGGCCCACTTTGTGAGCTCTGCAATCTCTCCCCAGTCACACCTGCCTGAGCTGATCCCTACATCTCAACTGGAGTCAATGCCCTTTATTCTGATTCAGCGCTAGGGTGCTAGATGCCTCTGAACCTTCTAATCAAGTGGAATTCTGATTCCCATGGTAGAAAACATTCCAGAGCCTCAGGGTAAGGTTGGGACCTAGCAGGATATGATATGGGCATTGCTTGGATAAATTTTACCAAAACAGTACCCAAAATCCAGCCTTGATCCCTGACATAAGCAAGACGGTAAACCATGTCTGAAAAGATGGACTGCTAATAGCAAGAACAAGATACTAAGAACAAGAAGGCCCCAATTCCAATCACAGGAACCACAAAGCCCCCATGTACCTTTTTTTTTTTTTTTTTTTTTTTTTACAGGGACAGACAGACAGGAACGGAGAGAGATGAGAAGCACCAATCATCAGTTTTTCGTTGCGAGACCTTAGTTGTTCATTGATTGCTTTCTCATATGTGCCTTGACTGTGGGCCTTCAGCAGACCAAGTAACCCCTTGCTCAAGCCAGTGACCTTGGGTCCAAGTTGGTGAACTTTGCTCAAACCTGATGAGCCCGCGCTTAAGCTGGCGACCTCGGGATCTCAAACCTGGGTCCTCTGCATCCCAGTCCGACACTCTATGCACTGCACCACCGCCTGGTCAGAAGCCCCCATTTACCTTTAACCTACCAGTCTCCACTCGGTCACCTGTGTGGTGAATGCACTGAGTACAGGGTTCACGACCATGACTACACAGCAATTTGAGCATTTGCAAATATTTTGCCAGGCTCCAAACCAAGAACTCAAGGTCCAAGTCTTAGAACAGGCAGGAGGCATTTCCTCATGTAATTCCATTCTTCTCAGACAGCTGGATCCTCTGTAGTTAGAAGATGGAAAAGGACCACAGAGCCAGAGGCCTATTTCTAAACCCTCAGCACCCCGCTGCAGCTCACCACCTGCAGGACACCTGGAGTATGAAACACTTTTCACAGAGATAGGACCCTATGGACAAGAGAACACCAAGACATGATGTAGGGTGAGGCTGCACATGGTCATCTGCCTAATCTTGTTAAGTGACCCAAGGTGATACCTACAGCCAGTATTAGAAACCCACAGTGGGATTCCAGAGCCTACATTCTTAAATGTGATTATGGAACTTGAGGAAGTTGATGATATTAACAAAGGTTTGCAGTGACCTATGTATGCTTTTCAAACTGAACTACCCAGAATCTCTAGCAACACCTCTTTAGAACTCTGACCTAACCAGTTGACAGAAGTTAGTTGCCAGACCACATGCAGCCTCAACTTACATCCATTCCACAGCTAGAATTTCAAAATATCAAAATGAAAAGGTTCTCAATATTGAAGATATTACTGTAAGATGTCAGTTTATCCCAATGTAATCTATAGCTTCAATACAATCAAAATCAAAATCTCAGCAAGTTATTAGTGTAGTCCGATACAAACTAATTCTGAAGTTAACACAACAAGACAAACTAATTCTGAAGTTAACACAACAAAACAAAATAGCCAATACAATATCAAAGGACAACAAAGTTGGAGGATTAACACTATCCAACTTCAAGACTTAGTATAAAGCTATAGTAATAAATCAGTGTGGGACTGGCAAAAGAACAAACAAATAGATTAATAGAACAGGACAGCCCAGAGAGGGATGCTATAAACATAGACAGCTGGTCTTTAACAAAGGGGAAAAGACAAAACAATGGGGCAAAGACAGTCTTTTGAACAAATAGTGCTGGAACAACCAAACATCCACATGCAAAAACAAAAACAAACAAACAAAAAAAAAGAATCTAGATCATGAGTGTAAGGCCAGTGGCTATGGCCATGCAGTAAAGGAACTGTGCAGCCAGAGGATGGTGGGTTAGAGACTTGTAACAGCAGATAAGCAAGCAGGCAGGGAAAACCTCTTCTCTCTCTCAGGGCTGACAAGCAAACAGGCTGGAGCAGTGGTCGGCAAACTCCTTAGTCAACAGAGCCAAATATCAACAGTACAACGATTGAAATTTCTTTTGAGAGCCAAATGTTTTAAACTTAAACTACAGTGTGTCCGTAAAGTCATGGTGCACTTTTGACCGGTCACAGGAAAGCAACAGAAGACGATAGAAATGAGAAATCTGCACCAAATAAAGGAAAACCCTCCCAGTTTCTGTAGGATGATGTGGCAGCATGTGAGCATGTGCAGATGATGACATAACACCGTGTATACAGCGGAGCAGCCCACAGCCATGCCAGTCGAGATGTGGACGGTACAGAGGAAAGTTCAGTATGTTCTGTGGCTCGCTAAATTCGAATCCGTGACCAAAGTGCAACATGAATATCGGCACATTTATAACAAAGCGCCACCACATAGGAATAACATTACTCGGTGGGATAAGCAGTTGAAGGAAACAGGCAGTTTGGTGGAGAAACCCCGTCTGATAGGCCATCAGTCAGTGACGAGTCTGTAGAGGCTATATGGAATAGCACCTAAGGAGCCCTAAAAAATCTGTGCATGAGCCCACATCGAACTGCACTGAATAGGTATGCAACTGGGAGAGTTTTCCTTTTATTTGGTGCAGATTTCACATTTCTATCGTCTTTTGTTGCTTTCCTGTGACCGGTCAAAAGTGCACCATGACTTTACGGACACACTGTATATAGATAGGTACATTCCTTATTGACGTAGCACCCACATGTGGTATTTTGTGGAAGAGCCACACTCAAGAGTCCAAAGAGCCGCAGTTTGCCGACCACTGGTGGGGGAAAAATCCCTTCTCTGGTAAACAATAGCAAACAATGGTCCCTCCCAATGGCAGTAGGCAATCCACAGTCTATAATCTGCTGCCCGGATGGCAAGCACCTATCAAAGTACAAGGCAATCAAGCCTAACACACTACTTTGCCCAACATTCCACCCCTTTAGGGTTGCTCACTTCACAATCTAGTTGACAAGTATCTTCCACGATGGTCCCTGTGTGAGGAGTGAGCTTTATTACATAAACAGACTATAGCCACAGCACAAGTTATATAATTACAATAATTACAAAGGTGCCCTTCACAATGTCTCCCTGAGCGCTCTGCCCATTAACTGGAGGCCCATCTCTAGCCCCCTGCCCCACAGTAGGTGGGAGGGCGTGTACCCATGGAAACCATAAAGTGTCCTTGGTGCGTCTCTGCAACTGGATGAGAGCAGCTTCCTGATGCAGGAGGGTCTCCACCAGAACTGGGTCTCCCCATCAGTGTCTCTCATACTGTCTAAAAATGGCACATCCATCCAACAAGAAGCCAATGCCCCCCTCGGATTGCAGTTCAAGAGTCCATTATACTGCTCAATGATCAGTCCACAATAGCCAACCCAGCTGTCTGTACAAATCACCAAGGTAAAGGCCCATTACAGGCAACTAGCCACACAGCTCTTTATGAACAGACCTCAGCACCTTTCCATAAGCGCTCTGTCCATTGCCACAGCCCCATCCAAATCCCTCCGCAAGCTCACAGGGCCTGGCGGGGTTAAATACATTCAAGGCTTGTGCCCCCTTGATAGTTCTCTTATCTGTTGTTGCTGCTGCTACAAAAAAAGCACCTATTATGTTCTAATGCCAACACCTGCTGCACATTAGAAGGTCATTAATGAACTGTCAATTTCACATGGGGCCTCAGGCCTCTCCGCACATTCCTGTTAGGCATGTCCAGGGGTGGATTTAACAGGGGGCGCACAGGGCACACATCCTGGGCCCCAACTTCTAAAGGGCCTTGCAAAACCCCAACTTTATATTTTCTCTAATGACACCAAGTTTGGTTTCATGTGAGCAATTTTAACATTACCAGGACATAATATTTTATATTTATTAAAAAATATGGTTAACATGTATTTTTATTTCCCCCCCTTTTTTTTAAGGGGCCCAATATTTTCTTCTGTGCCTGGGGCCTCAACCGACCTTAATTTGCCTCCGGACAGGTCTCTTGGCCTTCCCCCTATTCAAACTGGAAAAACGGATCTTGAGGAGGAGTCTCCTCTCACACAGCTGTCTCCAATAAGTAATCTTGAAGCTGCGCCCCCCACCTTTTCAGCAGCTGGACCTCTGTTTTGGCTCAAGTTGCCACCAAAGCTCCAAAAGAACTGTATCAGACCTGCCATCCAATTTCTCTATCTGTTACAGCTGCAACTAAATCTACCCACATCTGTGTTCAAGTAACCTTTACAGGCCCGTTTCCCTTGTTAGTCAGCAGGGGTGGGGGTGAGGGGGGTAGCAGCACAGGCAGCAGCCCTCACTGCTTTATGATCCATGCTGTCTCCAGCTCCCCTAAATCTGCTACCATCTGCGTAACTGCACTGACGGACTACCCCACATAGGGGCCCAAGATAGCCACTAGTGACCCAAAAAGGGCTGATGGGGCACTTACAGAGTTATGGCAGGTCCCTCATTCCTGCCATAAACACTTCCTCATCTGGCCCACGGGATCTCGGTGAAAAGCAGCATTTTTCAAACCTAGTTCCCGAAAGACCTTTACTAGCTCACTATAGTAGTGCTACCTACTCACTGCTCCTGGCAAGTCTCCAGCATTCTGCCAGAAGAATGGTGGCCATCACCCATTCCCTACAGTGGTCGGCAAACTCATTAGTCAAAAGAGCCAAATATCAACAGTACGATGAAATTTCTTTTAAGAGCCAAATTTTTAAAACTTAAACTATATAGGTAGGTACATTGTTATTAACTTAATTAGGGTACTCCTAAGCTGGCCAAAGAGCCACACTCAAGGGGTCAAAGAGCCGCATGTGGCTCGCAAGCTGCGGTTTGCCGACCACTGTATGGGAAATGGTTTCACGGGTTGTCATGGCAGTTCTGAAGACACTGCCGCAAGGAGTGCGTGGTAATGGCAGCTAATTTCTCCATCTCTGTTTCAGAGAGCATGATGCCATCCACCCCTACATTCCACAACTCCAGCAATCGGGCTACCAGGGGCTCGGTAGGTTTCTGCCTAAATTGTGCCCTCAACTCCATCATATCTGCCTGGGTGTGAGGACAGACCACAGAGTGCTCCACTACCTGCGGAGGAAGCTGTGGCTGCCCCGAGGGACTCTTGGCTGCTGGGTTTTTACCTTCTGGGCAACCACTGGCCCGGCTCTGAGTCTGCAGATGGCAGCTTCAGCCTGAGCCTCCTCATCCTCAGAAGAGACAGAAACATCTGCTCCATCAGCTAAGAGCCACTCCATTTGCTCAAATGCAGCTCCACCTCCTGCAGCTGCCAGTTGTCAGCCTGAAGCTGAATTTCAAGCTCTTGAACCCGCAATTGTGTCTCCAGCAACTGTGAGTGCCAGCATTCCGTTTCCAGGGAAAATTGCAACTCATGAACCTGTAATTCCTTCTCCAGAGACTGCTCCAGTTTCAGGTGCCGTTGATAATCAGCCTGCATCTCAAACTGTAGCTCTCGAACCCAGTTGGCCCCCTTCTCCAGTGCTCACTCCAGTTCAAGCCATCACTGGTTCTCAGCCTGTAGCCTGACCTGCAGTTCTCGGACCTGCAGCTGTTTCTCCAGTGAGCATTCCAGCTCATGTTGTTGTCTCTGGGTCTGCAGCTCACCCTGGAGCTTGCAGCCTCAGGCAGCCTCTCTCAGGGCTGTAAAAATCACCCAGCCCACAGTCCCCAAGAGGAGAGCCATAGGGAACTATACACTGGAGAGCAACGACCACTCCTACGACCCACCCTTCCAGGATGTTGGTGGCTCCATACCAATCTGATCCGAATCCTGCCAGCTGCGCCAGATGTGAGGCCAGTGGCTGTGGCCATGCACATTTGCACTGAATTCGGGCAGACGGTAAAGGAGCTGTGGAGCTGGAGGATGGTGGGCCATTCCCTTTGTTAGTCTCGCAACGGCAGAAGAGCAAGTGGCAGAGAAAAAGCACCTCTCTCTCTCTTTCTGGGGAGGGGGGTACCCCTTCTCCAGCAAACAATGGCCCCTCCCAATGGCAGCAAGCAATCCACAATTTACAACCTGCCACCCTGAGGGCAAGCACCCTCAGCCTTACACAGACTACACACACATGGTGCTCCCCGTGCTCCTACACCAACCTGGCAAAGTGCAAGCGAGCAAAACTAACACACTTGTTTGCCCAACAGCTACATATGGAATGATTCCAACTATATGACATTCTGGAAAAGGCAAAACTATGAAAACAGTAAAAAACATCTGTGGTTGTCAGGAGCTAGGGGGTGGGGAGGCATGAATCAGCAGAACACAGAGGCTTTTGCAGGCAGTGAAGCTATTCTGTGTGACACGATAATGGTGGCTACATGTCATTATACATTTGTCAAAACTCATAGACTGGACAACACCAAGAGTGAACCCCAATGCAAACTATGAACTTCAAGTGACAGTGTTCTGTCAATGTGCATTCATCAATTGTAACAAATGTACCCCTTTGGTGGGGTATGTTGACAATGGAAGAGGCTATGCATATATGCAGAGAGCATATGGGAACTCTCTGTACCTTCCTCTCAATTATGCTGTGAGCCTAAAACTGCTCTAAAAAATTAAAGGCAAAAAGTGTTTGAGCATTTACCCCCTGCAGAAGTAAACCATCATTAACAACTAAAAGCTTCACACCTGACACTGATTTTGAAATCTCTCACCGGTTATTCATGGGATCTATACAATACCCTCATAATTTACTGATCAGCTGGGAATATATATATCTCATCAAGAAACTAAGTCTAATACTTAATGCCTTTAAAATTTGGAACTGTTTGGGACTTGAACTAATTTTTCTATAAAAGTAATTGGCTGACTACTAATTTTGTTCATATACACACCCTCTCTGTGAAAATGCATTCTGAAATGCATGCTAGGACTTGAGTAGAAATCCTCCCGGTTCCCTAAACTGGAAGCTCCATGAAAGGAGCAACTCTAGGCTCAGTGCCTGGCACATACTTACCTAGTCTAAGATGCAATCTATATGTCTATAATTATAAAAGGAGCCATCCGCTTGCACGCCACTAAGAAAAAACGCTGCCAAGTAAACTGGAGCAAAGTTCTTTCTTATATTAATACTTGGAACTATTCCATAATTATTGAAAAACCTTTATGTAATTAGACTTTTCATCTCTTTCTTGTTCCAACATAAAACAATAAACTGGTTAAGACAGTCCTACATCTCCACATGCCAAGCTGACCATTCCAAATCATTTTATCTCAGCTGCCAACATCCGTTTTTCTACAACCGATGCTCCCCCGCTAGGCAGTTCCAGAATCCAGACACTCACATGCCGGTTTGGAAGCTGGTGCTTTCTTGTTCTTACACGATGTCACAACGGAAGGCTTTTCAAATATATTACTGGGATTCATACCTTTGGTGATTATAAGTGCCACACATACACATACATGCATGCACAGGCACAGTAATGTCTTCAGGGAAGAACTCTTTCTCGGGAATTGCTTTATATAGTTTATGTCTGTTATAGCTGCAACTTTCAACTTCCAGCAACTGTGCAAAGTATCACAACAATAACTGCTGTCATAATGCGTGCCCCTTTAATCTCTTTTTAGCATCTTTAACAACATGAAAAATTTCAGAGCCTTTTCAAGAATGCTTAGATTTTATCAGCACGTCCTGTCTAAACCCAATTTTTCCTCAAGTGACAAATCACTAGAAAATAAGCAGCTCCTGTTCTAAATTGACAGGAAGTTTGATAAATTGAAGTTCTCTGCCTCAACAAATCCTGTGCAACTTCCGAATTGGATACACTGGCCACTTATTTCTTTGAACTTCCTTTCATCTCTTTGAAGGGATCTACATTTGCTCCTGTTTTCAAGTTGCCTAATTTATCATCTGTAAGGCAATACTTTTGCCATAACTAGACACACAGCTTCAGCTACATACCTCTGTCTCAGATCCTGCAAAGCTCTTGGTTATTTCTTTGCAAAAAATAAGAACTGTGGTCATTTTGACAACAAAAATTTGTTGCACTGATATCAAACTGAATCCTGTGGCTGTTTCTATGACTTTTTATGAACACAAGAACTTTTTGTTTCAGTGTTGAATCATGATTTAATATTTTTAAAGACCTTTCACATGCAATTAACCTAAACATTCATATTACCAGAGTAAACACAAAATCAATGGAATATAGTATCTGAGACATAAATGAATACTCCTCTTAAGTTATGTAAAAAATCATTTACAAGGGTGGACACCATAAATTCCTCCCATCCCTATGCATGCAAGCTGCTCCTCCCATCAACAGATAAATTCACCACCCCCTCTTTCAAAATCTGAGTTGGCCTTGTGGCTTGCTTTCACAAAAGTATGTACAGGAGCAGCCCGAGTCCTGGCTAGGTTTCTCAGCCTAGCCCAGGCAACAGCCTTACTACAAATCTTCCCCTTCTGCCCCCACTTGCTATTCCTCACAAGCAAAGGAACTAAGCTATAGCACATAATGAGATTTATTGTAAATGGGGGCACAGCAGCAACTCCTGCATTTCCTCATCTATGGATTCATAATGGATGCAAAATGCTTCCAAGGTTAATTAAATAAATTATAGAGGTTTAAAATGAGGTTCATGAACTCTGTTTTCTCTTTAAAACTGATCCTTCTGTTTATCAAGGCAATGCTTTTTAAGTTCATTATGGAGCAGAAAGGCCTCCACACACTTTCAATTAATTCTTAATTATGAATTCCCATTATGTCCTCCAAGTGAGCCAAAATATAACCGCGCACGTGTGGGGGCCAAAAGGAAAAGGGCACACAGGAACCCACACCACTCTGATTCTGTTCTTCTTAAATTTATGAAATGTATAAACAGACTGAAAAATACCCATCTTTTAGGGTGGTTTTCAAAACAGTGAGAACGTACGCAAATCATCACACACTTCTTAATTTCTTCCTCTTCGTCCTATGTTGCTAAGAGACTGTCTTTTTCAAGGTTCGAATACACAGATTTTTGCAAATACAGAAAACAGGCTGACTTGCAAAATAAAAAGCTTCAGAAGACAGACACTTAGAGGTAAAAATTTTATCTGGTAATGATCAACCCACATTTCTCTAAACAATTTCTTGAAATATATTATTGAATGCTTGGATAACTCGTGAGCTTCAAAATTTACCATTTCTACTATGTAGCTTTCTTAAGTTTGTACATTAAAATTTGCGATATTCCTTCACTCCTTACTGGAGAACAACCTTTAACTGAAAGACAAACAGCCTTCAAACTGGTTTTAAGACAATTAGGAGGCCCTGAAAGGCTCTGCATACATCCTGATTTCTGATGAGTACACAGAGCATGTTGATCAGGATTAGGGATAAACTAGAATGAAAACATCAGCATGGGGAACTGAGAAAGGTAACAAGTATCAACAGAACTCTTTTGTTCCTTAATTTAGAAATTGGGGCATGCAGCATAATATATTGTTAAACATACAAAGCATAGGATCATGATACTACAAAACGACATTTTTATTGTTTCTCTTAGAACTCCTTGGTGTATTTCACGTATTTGTTTGAAGTTTAACTACCTGACAGCCTGAGAAAAAAACACCAAAAAGGTAACAGGTGACTCTGACAACTGAACATCAAAAATCTCCAAAACAACTGATATTAGAATGTAAATTGATGGGAAAATGATCCAATTTACAAGACGTTGACAGACAAATCTCTGAGGCACATACCTTTTTTTAAAAAGGCTGCATTTTGATTACATTTTTTAAACATCCAAGTACAAATTAAAGGAGTCACCTCTAACACTAACTATAATGAACCATATGGACAGGCGAGCTTCACTGAGACAAATCAACTATCTTTATTTGTATGTCAAACAACAATACAACCTGATCCAACTAGGAAGAAGAGAAAGGTTAAAATGCCTTGCACCCCAGTCAGCCCAGGGCCCTGCACTTATAAAATAAAGCATGCACAGTATTCTTGGGAGGCAGAGATAGCAGCACTAAAATGATCTGAGTGTAGCCCCAATTCCTCCATACAGGCCAGCCATTTCATTTCTCTGAATCCTGATTGCCTCCCTTGGGGAAGAGAGGAGAGGTCTGCGGAGAGTGTGGGGGCGAGGGGAGGAGCTAACGTATCCTGCGCAGATCCTATGTGGCTGGCCAGTGTCCTTACGTCCTCTCATCAAATCCTCACATCAGTTTTTGATTTTTTAAAATTTATTATTATTATTAAATTTAATGCAGTGACATTGATAAATCAGGGTACATATGTTGAGAGAAAACTTCTCCAGATTATTTTGACATTTGATTATACTGCATACCCCTCACCCAAAGTCAAATTGTCTTCCGTCACCTTCTATCTGGTTTTCTTTGTGCCCCTCCCCCCCTCTCCTTCCTCGCCCCATCCCCCCTAACACCACCCCCCCCCTCCCGTTACCATCACATTCTTGTCCGTGTCTCTGAGTCTCATTTTTATGTCCCATCTATGTATGGATTCATATAGTTCTTAGTTTTTTCTGATTTACTTATTTCACTCCATATAATGTTATCAAGGTCCATCCATGTTATTGTAAATGATCCGATGTCATCATTTCTTATGGCTGAGTAGTATTCCATAGTATATATATGTGCCAAAGCTTTTTAATCCACTTGTCCTCTGACGGACACTTGGGTTCTTTCCAGATCTTCGCTATTGTGAATAATGCTGCCACAAACATGGGGGTGCATTTCTCCTTTTGGAGCCGTTCTATGGTGTTCTTGGGGTATATTCCTAAAAGTGGGATAGTTGGATCAAAAGGCAGTTCGATTTTCAATTTTTTGAGGATTCTCCATACTGTTTTCCACAGTGGCTGCACCAGTCTGCATTCCCACCAGCAGTGCAGGAGGGTTCCCTTTTCTCCACATCCTCGCCAGCACTAAGTCTCTGTTATTTTGTTGATGAGCACCATTCTGACTGGTGTGAGGTGATATCTCATTGCGGTTTTAATTTGTATTTCTCTAATGATTAGTGATGTTGAGCATTTTTTCATATGCCTATTGACCATCTGTATGTCCTCTTTGGAGAAGTGTCTATTCATTTCTTTTGCCCATTTTTGGATTGGATTGTTTGTCTTCCTGGTGTTGAGATTTACAAGTTCTTTATAAATTTTGGTTACTAACCACTTATCATATGTATTGTCAAATATATTCTCCCATTGTGTAGTTTGTCTTTTTATTCTGTTCTTATTGTCTTTAGCTGTGCAAAAGCTTTTTAGTTTGATATAGTCCCATTTGTTTATCCTGTGTTTTATTTCACTTCTCCATGGAGATAAATCGGCAAATATATCGCTGCGAGAGAGGTCGGAGAGCTTACTGCCTATGTTTTCTTCTAAGATGCTTATGGTTTCACGACTTACATTTAAGTCTTTTATCCATTTTGAGTTTATTTTTGTGAATGGTGTAAGTTGGTGGTCTAGTTTCATTTTTTTGCAGGTAGCTGTCCAATTTTCCCAACACCATTTATTAAAGAGGCTGTCTTTACTCCATTGTATGCCCTTACCTCCTTTGTCAAATATCAGTTGTCCATACAGCTTTGGGTTTATTTCTGGGTTCTCTGTTCTGTTCCATTGATCTATATGTCTGTTCTTATGCCAGTACCAGGCTGTTTTGAGTACAATGGCCTTGTAGTATAACTTGATATCAGGAAGTGTGATACCTCCCATTTTATTCTTCTTTTTTTTTTTTTTTTTTCTTTTTCTTTTTTCTGAAGCTGGAAACAGGGAGAGATAGTCAGACAGACTCCCGCATGCGCCCGACCGGGATCCACCCGGCACGCCCACCAGGGGCGATGCTCTGCCCACCAGGGGGCGATGCTCTGCCCATCCTGGGCGTCGCCATATTGCGACCAGAGCCACTCTAGCGCCTGAGGCAGAGGCCACAGAGCCATCCCCAGCGCCCGGGCCATCTTTGCTCCAATGGAGCCTTGGCTGCGGGAGGGGAAGAGAGAGACAGAGAGGAAAGCGCGGCGGAGGGGTGGAGAAGCAAATGGGCGCTTCTCCTGTGTGCCCTGGCCGGGAATCAAACCCGGGTCCTCCGCACGCTAGGCCGACGCTCTACCGCTGAGCCAACCGGCCAGGGCTATTCTTCTTTTTTAAGATTGCTGAAGCTTTTCATGTTCTTTTTTGGTTCCATATAAATTTTTGGAATATGTGATCTATGAACTACAGAAAAAAACCCTGAAAGTATAGTCTCAGTTTTTGATTTTACAAAGAGGGAAGCAAGGCCAGGGAACGTAGTATAGGAGGATGTCAATTTCGGTCTCAATGCAACACTTACTGCACAAACTCTGGTCCCAGGACCGAGGACGACACCGCGCAGTGCACCCAACACCTCCATCTCCGCAGGCAGGGAGACAGTTCCAGAGCCGCCTCAGAGTTCATCCTCTCCAGCAAACTCTCTGGCCCTTCCCCTCACCACCGCCACCTACACCCAGACATGCGAGGGAAGCAGAGTTGGCCACCCCCAAAATATGCCTCTTTGGGACATTATTTTAAGATATTCAATTTTTTTTTTTTTTTGTATTTTTCTGAGGTTGGAAACAGGGAGGCAGACTCCCGCATGTGCCCGACCGGGATCCACCCGGCATGCCCACCAGGGGGAGATGCTCTGTTGCAACCAGAGCCATTCTAGCGCCTGAGGCAGAGGCCATGGAGCCATCCTCAGCGCCTGGGCCAACTTTGCTCCAATGGAGCCTTGGCTGCGGGAGGGGAAGAGAGAGACAGAGAGGAAGGAGAGGGGGAGGGGTGGAGAAGCAAATGGGCACTTCTCCTGTGTGCCCTGGCCAGGAATTGAACCCGGGACTCCTGCACGCCAGGCCCACACTCTACCACTGAGCCAACCAGCCAGGGCTATTCAATTTTATTTTAAGAAATGAAAAGACTCAGGAAAAACCTTTGACCCTCCCCCTAAATGCCCAAAAGAATGTATTGATAGATAGGAGACCTGCCCAAAAGAATTTAGATAGGAGACCTGCTCCAGGAAGGGCACGATCATCACAGATAACTGTAGTTTACTATGAATGAGGCATGAAAAACAGGAGGAGCCCAGCCAGGTTCCTTAGATCAAAGTCCTCTCTCTGTCCAATTGTGAAAAATAACCCATGCAACACTATTTTACCAAACATTTGCTTTTCTATCCTCATGTGAATTGCTTTCCTTCCCTTTCAAGTGCCAAACCACGCCACTCCTTTCTCCTTAGCTCAAGATGGATTATAAAGAAGCCTTAACTGCCCAATCTGTCCTTAGTTCTCATATTCTTATAGAACCCTTGCATGTACATACATAATAAATTTGGATACTTTTGCTGCTAATCTGTCTCATGTCAATTTGATTATTGGTCCAGCAAGAACTGAGAAAGGTGGGAGGAAAATTACTATTTTCCCACATACACTCCTTGGTTTTCTTGGTGGTCGTGAAAACTCCACATCTATAAGACATAGAGGACTTGGAGGCTACAAAATGTCAGGGTCATTCACCTCTTTCTGTATAACCCGATCTCTTTCTGTAACAGGTAGTTTGCTTGAAACAGAGGAGACATTCCAGTCCTGCAAGTCTGGGGCCTTCTAACTGGAGTGGAGGCTTCCTGTCGCACAATGAGTATTAGACCCTAAGTCTTCAAAGCCATTTTCAAAACACTTAGGAAGTAAGTGTACATTTATAATGAAGGAAAAACGATTATCAGCACCCAAACCCAGTTAGTTCTCATATCTTTAGCTTAAAACAACTTCATATTAGAGGAAAAGACTGAGGATCATTAATAACAAAACTTGCTGTCTAGTTTTATGCAAAGCTTGCCATTTCACAGATAAAATCTGAAGCACACCAAGGAGAAACGACGCCAGTTGATGCCCTACAACAGAGACCTTTTTGGTAAAATTACGTTTGTGTGCTGATGGGCACTGCCAGTGGTACTTGCTCTAAAGTGACACACATCTTTACAGACACTGCCTCAACAAGCGTGCAACCACAGAGCACGTGTGCACCTAACATTAAGGCTACTGAGCTGAATCAAAAGGGCAGAGCTGGTCTCCAAGTGAGACATACCTTCACATTCCTAACAGGTAAAGATAGTCCTTCCTATGCATATTATCTAATTAATAATCTGAGCAGTCCCCCTCTATCTGCAATTATGCTTTCTGTAGTTTCAGTTACCCAAGGTCAACCTCAGTGCAAAAAATATTAAATGGAAAATTACAGAAATAAACATGTTTTAAATTGCCCGCCATTTTGAGTAGTGGGATGATATCTCTCCCTGTCCAGCTCCACCCTGCCTGGGGCACAACTCATCCCTTTGTCGAGGGTCTATGTTGTACACATCCACACGACTGACCAGTGATGGGCAATCTTTTGAGGTTGGTGTGTCAAAATTCGCCAAAAAACCGAGCATAACTCGGGTGGTGTGTCACTTCGAGAAAAAACCCATAATTTCACGATATTTATTGTTTAAATAACAAAAACGTATAATTGTAATATATAACTGTATTTAATAAACCAAAAACTAATTATTTAACTTACCTGCTTAGTGACTTCTTTGTTCATCTGTCAGTCGGTTTCTTTTGTTGGTCTTGATATTATTTAACTTGTGTGGGGTGCTGTGAACTAAGATAAGTGAGGGGGAGGAGGAATTCTTTAACTAACCTGCCTATTAGTGACTTTTTTGTTGCTGAATTTCATTGGCTAAATCTTCAATTGAAGGTTGGTATTTTGTACACTTCAAGCCCAAGCAAGGGCTACTAATTTCATCTGTCAATCTGTTTCTTTTGTTGGTTTTGATATTATTTAACGCTGAGAATAAGGTCTCACAAAAGTATGTAGAAGAAAAATTGTGAGTAAAGCCATTGCTATATGATTCAGGATGCTAAAAGTGTCTGGTAATCGGTTCCAGGCACTCCAAATTTCCTGTTCGTAGTGGCACTCCTCTTGATTCTCCAAGCGGCACCTTTCCAGATTCTCAAGCTTTGACCTCAAGTCGACAAACACCTGAACCCAGATGCTGTCTTGAAATTCTGCAAGTTGCATCTTATGTAAATTAAGATGGCTGCCGCTATTTCTAATGGTGGGAAACGGCACCTATAGCACAGGCCCTTGCCTCTCCCAGCCTCCCCCTCACTTATCTCAGTAATGATGGTCAATTAGAAATCCACGACACCCCAGAACAGTAGATTGGATGATGGTTGCTGTGATTATGCGGTTGCTGGTAATGGCGATCACAGGGCCCCCAGAGATGCGTCCCCGCGGCATTCCACTGCTCCCAGCTCCTCTGCCACCGGAAGTGAGGTCAAGATCCCCTAACCAGAAGTCCCAGAACTAGAGACTCTGTGCTGGAGTTCTGTGGTTTTGGCCTACAGACCTCCAGCACAGAGTGTCTACACTACAACAAATGTTTTATCCTCGGCTCCTGCACCTGGGCCATGCAAGAGCTGAGGATGAAACGTCCTTCTCGGCATGCAGCCCCATACTTCTCTGGTATGCAGCCTCATGTGGCCGCATGTCATCAAAAATGGCTACACGTGTCAGTGCTGACACGCATGCCCTCTGTGTTATCAAATTGATTGCCTTAGTACTGCCTTAGTGCTCTTACTTTACTTAATAACAGCCCCAGAGCACAAGAATATTGATGCTTGCAATTTGGATATGCCAAAGAGAAGCCATAATTGGTTCACTTTAAATGAAATGGTGAAACTTCTTGGCTTAATAGAAAAAAAAAGTAAAGACTGAGTTTGCTGAGATCTATAGGAAGGAAC
This sequence comes from Saccopteryx leptura, assembly GCF_036850995.1. NCBI lineage: Eukaryota > Metazoa > Chordata > Mammalia > Chiroptera > Emballonuridae > Saccopteryx > Saccopteryx leptura. Next base: position 172,023,320 of record NC_089504.1, on the reverse strand, counting down.
TCAGCAGTAGGCAAAATTTTGCACATTTTGACATGATAAATGGGCAAAAGGATTGCTGTCAAGAGAAACTGCCTCCCCTGTAACACAAGAAAGAAACTTCAAAGCCCCAGAGGTGCGTGATCTATGCAGGAGTCACCCAGGGCCCTCGGGATGAGCACTGTGTCCTAGTTAATTAAGTCTTTAGTAGGATATTTTTTTCTTATTTGTTCATAAAATAGTGTGTCTAAAATTGAAGATGTTTTAGTACATGTTAGTTTCTTGGAAAAATCAATGGAACCTATAAACTTTAAAACAAAAATTTCCCACTCTGACCTAGATAGCATTCAATAGTTACAACAGCGTCTTGCCATGCCAGCAACATTCACGTGCACCCTAGACAGCAGAGGATTCACGTGCACACTTCTTGCATTCGAATTCTGGCTGGGTCACCAACTCGTGTGATTTATCTTTTCTGGGATTCAGCTTCCTCATCTATAAAGTGGGGATAAAAGTACCTATATCACAGTATTGTTACAATAATTGAATGAGATATTATTTATAAAGGGTTTAGAACAATACTGGCACACAGTATTAATAAATGTCCTTTGCAAGTACTTATTACATAAAACTAGCATCCAGACTTTGGTTTCAAGCTATTCCCCAAAGAAAGGAACCAGAAATTCATAGAGGTAATGATTATATATCCTGGGGCAGGGAAAATTAAGGATGGGCAAGGCCCAACTTGGGACTACAAGAAAGGTAGAAGGTATTCCGAGAGGTCAGTGGTACTGTTAAAGGACAAACTGGCCAAGATGGCACAATATGGGCATCAAAGGTAGTAACGCTATACCAATGTGAAAGGCATAATTTCATAACAATACCAGAAGAAAAGTTAAAGTATACAACAAAGTGTTATCATCCAAAAGGGAGAAGAGGATCAGTTCAGTTTTGTTTTTTGTTTTTTTTTTACTTTTTTTTTTTTCTTGTGGGAGAGACAGAGAGAGTCAGAGAGAGGGACAGATAGGGACAGATAGGGACAGACCGACAGGAAAGGAGAGAGATGAGAAACATCAATTCTTCGTTGTGATTCCTTAGTTGTTCATTGAGTGAATGCTCATATGTGCCTTGACGGGGGGGGGGGGAGGGCAGGGCTACAGCAGACTGAGTGACCCCTTGCTCAAGCCAGTGACCTTGGGCTCAAGCTGGTGAGCCTTGCTCAAGCTGGCGACCTCGGGGTCTGGAACCTGGGTCCTCCACATCCCAGTCAGATGCTGTATCCACTGCGCCACCACCTGGGCAGGCTCAGTTTTTGTTTTTTAGTAAGTGGAAGAGTGCTACGTATTTTGCTTCCTCTAACTATATCTCTGTTTGTCTGTTCTGCAGTGGCACAGTGGATAAAGCAACAACCTTGAATGTTGAGATCACCAGTTCAAAACCCCGGGCTATCCCAGTCAAGGCACATATGAGAGGCAACTACTACAAGTTGATGCTTCTGGCTCCTCCCCCTGCCTTTCTCTCTCTGTCTTCTCTCTAAAATCAATAAATAAAACATTTAATAAAATAAAATAATAAGTAAATATTTCTTTATTCAAACAGAGAAAGGTGAACACAGGGAACTTAGTAATACAAGTATAATGGTAACAGGACAAGTCCTCAGTCTTTATAACCAAGGGGAAAGAAAGCTGAACCAAGCCAAAATGATGAATTAGCTGAATGTTCTAAAACTAATTGCAGACTACATCCCTCGTACCCTGGGAGACGATACCCTTATATGGCCCACTAGTTCAGTCAGTCATAAAGCACACATAAGATTCCAACGATGCAAAAAGACCTGGCAACCACCAAGGTGACAGGGCAATGGTCTATGAAAACACAAGCCCAGCAAAATTTGGAGAATAAAACATTCTGCGGGAACAGCATGCTTCAAAAAACTAGGACCTATACAGGAAGGCTCCAATCTTACCGATGTGACAAATTTTTAAAAAGGGGCCTAGAGACATAACCAGTTGCTTGGGTCTGATAAACACAGAGATGACCAAAAGCAATTGTTTGATAACTAGATCCTGCCAGCTATTTTTCTGGCGTTGATAAGGTTTTTTACTACTGTATTATTGCATCCCTGGGAAAGTATCAAAACGTGTATTGCTTTAACGCTAGAAGTCATCAAAATGTATATTGTTATAAACCTGAGAAAAGTAAACCAGTTTAAGAACTCAATGAACCTTCACGGCACTGGCATTTTAGAATAGGTTTAAGCGTGTTCTATGTTTCATAATCACTGGATCTTTGAGTGCTGTTTCCAGTGCATGGGGTATTCAAAAGAATCATCATTGTCATTTAAGTTGTTAGAAGAAATTTAAATCTAAAGTTTATAACCCTGTTTAAGTAAACTGAAGAAGTGTTTAAGAAGCTGATTCTTTTTTTTTTAAGCTGATTCTTAAAATTTGATTTTTAAATATAAACTTAATAGTTTGAGTACTAAAATATACATAGTAGAAGGGGCTTCTCTCCATGAATAGAACCCTTGGACAGCAAAAAATACAAAAAGTGGATCAGCAAGAGAATGTTCAGAGGGTATAAACTGTATTTCTCCACATGAAAGACTATTCAGAAATAAATACAGTAGTCCACTTCTTCCATCACTAGGCACCCAAGGGAAACAAAAGATAAAGCCGACAATAGAAGAAGATATGAGAAAGAGATGCTGCACAGTTGATAAAGCTTCCACCAGCTGTCTACTGAAAGTAGGACATGGGAATACCTGGAAATTAACCACAACAGAGTCCAGCGTCAGTCTGTCAGGGAAATGTCATCAGACATGTATAGCATAACAATAAACTCCTCCTCTTTCCACTCTGAAATAGAATGCATCTATAAAGATTAGGTATGCTAATGTGTCTACAGCAGTTAAATACAACAGTGACATTCAGATGTGGAAGAGAGTGAGTGAGAGTGGGGCTGGGGAAGTTCTTCAGATTCTGTTGACCCCTTTCTTCCTGAGGAAGGGCTCAAACCAAAACAGATCACTTCCCAATGCTGGAGTCTGTTCACAACTGGCAACGACTCACACTCCTTGCAACTGTCATGTTTTTCTTTCGAAAACTGGATTTGTTTTTTTCTGCAACACTCTTGGCTCTCCTGCCCCCTCCTCCTACTTGAGACAGACAACCTGAATGAGCACCAACGTGTGCCAGGCACGGCGTGAAATTTCCAGGACATCTCATTTCATCACCGGGAAATCTGGGAGCTGGATATCATCCCCACAGTTTTACAGATGAAGAAACTGGACTTCTGAGTCAATACGCAAATCGCCCAAGGTTGTCTGAGCTATGGGGTGTCCCGGTTTGCAGCCAAAGCCTACAAGCTCTTCCCTCTGCACCCCTACTCCCCCGTTTTGGGTCCTTTGTGCTTTCCATTCTCTGTCCCACTCTTTATACTGCAACTGCCTGTCAGCAGCCCTTTCTCACATAAATTGCTAAGACAAAACCTTAACTCTGAAATTTTAAAAACTGTATTATAAATAAGCCTCTGGTCTAAATCTGTATTTGATGACTGCTCCCAACAGCCACCTGAAGACGCTGGAAGAGATTCTGCCCTCCAGCCTTCAGGTGCTTGGCCCTGCCAACACCCAGACTTCAGGCTTCTAGCCTCCAGGACTGTGCGACAATAAACTGGTTGTTTTCTACCATCCAGCTGATGGTCATTTTTCTCAGTAGCCCTATAAAACAAATACATCAGGCAATACCTAACAAATATACTGCTCACAAAAATTAGAGGATATTTCAAAATGAACATGAAGCAATTAAAAAAAGCATTTGATTTTTTTATTAAACAAGAACATCAGAAAAGCAAACAAGAAGTCAAAAAAAAGTTGTTTGATTAAGCAAATGAGATGTAAAACCAACTTTTATTTCACTGATGAAAATGCACCATACAAAAGGCTGAAAGTACTAGAGTGTCTGCACGTTCCTTGATCCCCTAATTTTTGTGAGCAGTGTAGTTCCCATGTACAACAAAGTTCCCAACACACTGCTCCTCCGCCTCAAAAGTCTCACCCAAGCAGAGGACACAGCTGACCCACCTGACTATGAAACTGCATGCACAACCACCAAGCCAGAATGGTGCCGGTGACCAGGAAGGATTTGGATCTGCGCCAGACATAGGGAGTCAGAGCCAGCTGGCTTCACAGTACTGCCCCAGCTATTCCTTAACCCTTACAATAATGCCCCTTGATGGTAGGCAATGAAATTCTTTTTGGAACTGAAGCCGAGCAGAAATGCCCCACCCCCCAAAATATGCCTCTTTGGCATAAGGCTTGTCTGGCTACTTTGAAGAAAAAGCAAGCACAGGGAAAGCTCTGAAAACCTAGAAGTTACCCTTTTGTAAGAGATTTTTACATTTTATAAGTGAAGTTTTCATTTGTACAAGTATCTTCCCCCTCTGTACCAGAATGGAGAGGACCTCTACAACTTCAGAAATTCTTACTAATGGAGAAGGCAGTGATTTACATTTGTGTAACAGCCTTACCTTTGTTTACTGGACTTTGCTTGGAACCCTCCCAGAACTTGCTTGGCCCCGCCCCCACCATCACTCCCACACCCTCCCCCAATACTTTGGCTTGCTGAGTCAAGTATTTAAGGCAGCGGTTCTCAACCTGTGGGTCGCGACCCCGGCAGGGGTCGAACGACCAAAACACAAACACAGGGATCACCTAAAGCCATCGGAAAATACATATTTATTATACAATACATTTTTAAATAAAATATGTATTATACATTTTAAAATAAAATATGTATTTATTATACAATACATTTTTAAATAAAATATGTATTTCCGATGGCTTTAGGGGACCCCTGTGTTTTGGTCGTTCGACCCCGGAACCGCTGATTTAAGGTAATGTCTTGGGCCACTTGGGGACATTACTCAGTTTTCTTGGGGATCTCCCAGGTATCAAGAAGAGTACATTCTATTAAACTTCTATTTCACTCCTGTTAATCTGTCTCTTATTATGGGGCAGGGATTTAGAAGGATAGTGGAAAAATTACATTTCCTCCCCAGCAGAGCCCCCTAATTTCATGATGGGAGTTTCCCTGCACCACAGGCCAGGCCTCTAGCAGGGCTGGGAATACAGCAGCAAACAAAACAAACACAGACCTTACCCTGAAGGAGCTTCCAGTAAGAGTATATATCCAACAAATAATTACAAGTAACTATTTGTCATGTTTTCTTTTTCCCACATTTGTTTAATTCTCACAAACATCCTATGAGTTACAGCTAATCCTGGGCTCACACCTGTGAAAACTGCTAGAAGCTGATTTGGGATTGGAACTTGGGCCAAGAAACTCCAGAGCCCATTCCTTTAAGGACAACACATAGCAGTCCCCAGCCTGGCCACCCTGACTCTGAATTGGGCCCAGAACTCTAGAATCATTCTTGACTCTTCTTTTCTCCCTCAACAATATTACAAGCTATAAAATTATACTAGTTTGCCAAACTTTTAAACCCTACTAATATAAAAATTCTCTTTATTTGCCCAAAAGGCAATTTTTAATATAACAAGCTTTGGCCCTGGCTGGTGGCTCAGTGGAGAGAGCATTGGCCTGGTATATGGACATCCCGGGTTCGATTCTCTGTTAGGGTACACAGGAGAAGTGACCATCTGCCCCTCCTCCCTCTTCTCTCCCCCTTCTCCTCCTACAGCCAGTAGCTTGATTGGTTTAAGCGTGGCCCCAGGTTCTTAGGATAGCTCAGTTGGTCCAAGCACATCAGTCTCAGGTGCTAAAAATAGCTTGGTACCCGAGCATGGGCCCCAGACGGGGTTGCCCAGTGGATCCCAGTCAGGGCACATGTAGGAGTCTGCCTATCTCTCCTCCTCTCACATGATGATGATGATGATGATGATGATAATTTAACAAGTTTCTTCATCAGATGTAGCATTCAAAATCTTTGTGGGGTTTTTTTGTTTGTTTTGCCTAAGATACTATGTTTCCAGGAAATGTGTTTACGATTTTGTACAATTCATTTACTAATCATTAGTTAACAAGTATATCTGGAGTTCTTACTGTGTGCAGGCCATTCATCCTCTGGCCCCCAGCTCCTCTCCAGCTTCAACTTAGATCCAGATTTTACACATTGCCTCTCACCCTGAGGGAATGTGTTGGCTAACTCCTCTAATCACCACTCATCCTTCAGTCTCAGCTTTGACCCACAAGCTCTGCAGGGTGGGACTATGTTTTCTTTTCCTGCTGTATCCCCAACAATTATCACAGTACCTGGCTCAGAGCAGTTGTATAACAAATCTTGGCTAAACAAATGTCATTCTCCAGAAAAACTTCCCCATGCCACAACTCAGAGTCAGAGAGGCCTCCCTTCATGTCCTGAACATCCTAAGCTTCCCCTGTAATAGCATTTATCACCTGATACTTTAATTATAGTTTATCTCCTCTGCTTGATTAAATTCGTTTTAATAATTTTTTTTTAATTTATTGATTTTAGCAGAGGAATGTAGATAAGAGAAAGGACAGTGAGAGAGGGAGGGAGCAAGAGAGGGGAGAGGGAGGAGGAGAAGGAAGGTAGAGGAGGAAGGGACTGAGGGAGGGAGGGAGGGAGTTGGGGAGAGAGGGAGTGAGGAGGGAAGAGAAGGAGAGGAGAGGGAGGAAGGGAGGGGGGAGAGAGGGCGGCAGATTTGTTGTTTCACGTATTCACGCATTCATTGGTTGATTCTTTTTTCCTTTTTTATTTATAAAATTAAATTTAAGGGTTGATATTGATCAATAAGAGTACACAGGTTTCAGATAAACATTTCAATAGCATTTGAACTGTTGATTATGTTGTGTACCCACATCACCCAAAGTCAAATCATTTTCTGTCACCGTATATTTGTCCCTTTTTATCCCCCCCACAACACCCTCCCCCTGGTAACCATTTCACTTTTATCTATGTCATTGGCTCTTATATGTACCCTGACATGGATTGACCTGCAACCTTGAAGCATTGAGATGACGCTCTAACCAACTGAATCACTTGGCCAGGGCCAGATTAAATTCTTGAATCCCCAGGTTTTATATTGGTTACCACTAAGTGCCAAAGTCTTCCACAGCAGATGGCAACATTTGTTGACTATCCTTGTTAAATCTTTCAGTAACTCACCTGTTCCCTTTTTCAATAAAAAAAGAAAAGATGACATCTACTTCATAATACTCTTGAGCCAATAATGCCACAAAATGGTTATTAAAAGACTCTAATTAGAAATTAAGATAAAAAGTGAAACCCACTTAAGCTAGAAACCCCCTCATTCATCTACCAGAGAATTATTTCCTCACAGTCCCAGGATACTGCCTGAGATATATACTAAGAATACCTAGAACCACTTTTATACCCCAGGCAACCTTTAACTTTAATTTTCCAAATATTGACAAATTTTGCAATCAGTAAGGAGAGCCTATAAAAGCTGCGGGAACACTGTTTCATTTCTCACCAGGAAGGACAGAGCCTCCAAAAGCGAGCTGGTCACCAGGTGGTGTGGAAGGGAAGATGGTGAACAGCCTTGGACCCAGGAGCAGGACTAGAAACAACTGGTGATAACATGAGTAACCACACCACAAGAGCTTTGGCAGAAATGTAAACATTCTACAAGAGTGGTTAACTTTCTACCTATCACATCCCAAAAGGAAACTTTGAATTAATATATAGACTCGATTAATTTTTTTGCTCTAACAAATCTAACAAGACATATGCAGGTTATTTCTTGTTACATGACAATTTACCAAAGGGGGGAAAAAGAATCTATCATGATGTGATTGAACAAGAAGAGCACACAGGTTTCCAGAAAACATACATAACAGAATTTTATTAACAGCCCAACGTAGCTCTAGAAACTAAAAGTAGATTTGTTCCCCAGCTGTTCATAGGTATTGGCACAAAGAAGTCTCAATATTATCAAACTGCTTCCGCCTGGCACTGGCAAAATCATTAGCTCATAACTGACACAAGGGCATGGAGTATCTATCTACCAAGGTCTTTACAACTCCTAAAATTATTTCCCTTTATTATTAATTTTAATGGGGTGACATTGATTAATTAGGGTACATAGGTTCAGAGAAAACATCTCCAGGTTATTTTGACATTTGATTATGTTGTATACCCATCACCCAAAGTCAAATTGTCTTCTGTCACCTTCTATCTAGTTTTCTTTTTCTTTGTGCCCCTCCCTCCCCCCCCTCCCCTGGTAACCACCACACTCTCCTTCATGTCCCTGGCAACTCCTATAATTTACACTCAGATTTCAAACAAATATATATTCAGATTCATGTAAAGCACACGATATAGGAAGGCGCAGTGGAGAAACGAGCACAGCAGAGGGGCCATGCAAAAAGGGAAGCAAGGCTGAAGATAAAGTTGACTTCCAAAGAAAGTTGTATAGTTTTTTTAAGTCGGCTTTTTTTAAAAAAAAAACTTATATTTATTGATTTTAGCCAGAGAGGAAGGGAGAGAGGGAGAGACAGACAGACAGACAGGAATATCAATCTGTTCTTGTAAGTGCCCTGAGCAGGGATCGAACTGGCAACCCCTGCGCTTCGGACCAATGTTCTAACCAACCAAGCTATCTAGCCAGGGCTAGATTTTTCTTTTTTATAACTGCTAAGGGAAATGGTGAGGGGACTAGGGAGAGGTCTGGAGAGCTTGGGAACACCAGTATTTGACAGAGATTTCTGAGAAAAGTATGGTTAGAAAAATCTTTAAAAGGATGAGAAGGAAAGTGTCTTCAGAAGCTAAGAGATAAATGAATTCATGAACTACAGTGAGCAGCCACAGCTGCTGCTCCAGCAGAGATCTGGACCTCAGAAGTCGCTGGTGACCTCCTGTGAGCCTCTTTCTAAGTAGCACTGAAGTAGCAACAAGGAGGGGAGACCACCCACAGTTCCTGAAGTCCATCCTACTCTCACTTTTCAGTGCACCCACATCTGTTCTCCCTCCAGCCCCTCTGCTGGCTGACTTCTTTCAAGTTCACTCATCTCCTGCGGGAAGCCTTCTCTGATGACCCAGCCTAGTTCTGCGCTCCTGCTTGGCACCCCATGATATGGTGCGGCTGCTCCTCTGAGGTGACACTATCACACTCTACGGCAGTGGCCTGCCCAATTGGATGGATCAGCCAGTCGGGAAAGGCTTATCTTATTTGTCTTTGTATCCCTGGCACCCAGAAGAGTTCTTGGCAGAGCAGGCATTCCAAAGTTTCTGTAAGGAAGGAAATAAAGGGGTTACAAGAGCAGAGCAACAGTAACTTAAAGGGATGATGCAGACTAGAAGAGGAGATAAGCTGTTTGATGCAAAAGCAATGACTTAACATCTATGGGAAAAGGGAGACGCAATGGAGAGGAAAAGGCTCGAGATGCTGGGATAACAGAGGAAATGGAAGACAAGGCACAAATGTGGGGGGTGGGCAGGAAGAGGGGATAGTAACATTTTGGCAGAACATTTCTCCATCTGAGACAGCAGGGAATTAAAGGAATGATTTTAAAGATGTCCCGCGGTGAACTAGAAGAGGAGCTCGTGTCAAACAGAGATTTTGTAAGGTGAAAAGACCCTCTGCCCACAAAGAGGATTAGAAAAGGGACTCCTAGCTTGAGGAAAGGGACACAGGTCTAGACAGCACTGTGGAGATTAGGAAGAAAGCAAGTGGAAATGAGCTGGTATACTGAAACAATATAACCTCCTTTAAATGCCCAGTAAGTCAATCCTTTAAATATAACCTCCTTTAAATGCCCACTGTTACTGTAAAGTCGTACAACCATTATGGAGGAAAGTATGGTGGTTCCTCAAAAAACTGCAAATAGAACTACCTTATGACCCAGCAATCCCTCTACTGGGTATATACCCCAAAACCTCAGAAACATTGATACGTGAAGACACATGTAGCCTCATGTTCATTGCAGCACTGTTCACAGTGGCCAAGACATGGAAACAACCAAAAAGCCCTTCAATAGAAGACTGGATAAAGAAGATGTGGCACATATACACTATGGAATACTACTCAGCCATAAGAAATGATGACATCAGATCATTTACAGCAAAATGGTGGGAACTTGATAACATTATACGGAGTGAAATAAGTAAATCAGAAAAAAACAAGAACTATATGATTCCATACATTGGTGGAACATAAAAAACGAGACTAAGAGACATGGACAAGAGTGTGGTGGTTACCAGGGGTGGGGGGAGGGAGGACATGGGAGGGAGGGAGGGAGAGAGTTAGGGGGAGGGGGAGGGGCACAGAGAACTAGATAGAGGGTGGCGGAGGACAATCTGACTTTGGGTGAGGGGTATGCAACATAATTTAATGACAAAATAACCTAGACATGTTTTCTTTGAATATATGTACCCTGATTTATTAATGTCATCCCATTACCATTAATAAAAATTTATTTAAAAAAAAATAAAAATAAAAAATAAATGCCCACTGTTGTCAATCCTTTCCATTTTCCCCTCAAATCCACCCTTCCTTTCCAGTCAAGAACTCTGTTTATGCAAATAGTTTTAAGCCTGGACCACTGCAATTACATAACTTGATATTTCCTTAACTGCAGTCCCTAAAATGTTAATGCACTTCCCCCCCCAAAAAAAGAAAACTGGATTCCATAGTCGGATAAGTTTAGGAAGCAGTGTAGACTCTTCCCCTTAACTTAGAATTTCAAAATTTACCACTACAAATCCAAAGATCTAAGAAATCCTACGAAGAAACCTACTTAACTGTAAACCAGCGTGGGTGCAGGTTTTTTCTCACATGGTACTTACTAAGTATGAAATGGAACACAATAAGGAAAACCTGTTTTCTACTTTAGGTTCTATCTTCAAATGTATGCTATAGACCAGGGGTCCCCAAACTTTTTACACAGGGGGCCAGTTCACTGTCCCTCAAACCGATGGAGGGCCGAACTAAAAAAAAAACTATGAACAAATCCCTATGCACACTGCACATATATTATTTTAAAGTAAAAAAACAAAACAGGAACAAATACAATATTTAAAATAAAGAACAAGTAAATTTAAATCAACAAACTGACCAAGTATTTCAATGGGAACTACGGGCCTGCTTTTGGCTAATGAGATGGTCAATGTGCTCCTCTCACTGACCACCAATTAAAGAGGTGCTCCTTCCAGAAGTGCGGCGGGGCCAGATAAATGGCCTCAGGGGACCGCATGCGGCCCGAGGGCCGTAGTTTGGGGACCCCTGCTACAGACTGTCACCATGTATTAGTCAGGATATGCTATGCTATAGTAACAAACATCTCCTAAATCTTAGTAGCTTCATACAACAAATGTCCATCAGAGTAAACCTGAACAACTACAGAACAACTGTCCTCCCTACAGGGACTTAGCTGACTGAAGCTCCAACAACTTGTACCTGAACCATCTAAAACACACAGCCTCCTCATTACTGTACAAGAGGAAAATGGTGCTGGAAAGTATTCCAGTGACAATTAAATGCTTCAGCATGGAAGGGACTTTTGGCCTCTGGTCACAATGCACTGGCCAAAACAGGTCACATGGGCTAACCTTGAGGAAAAGGGAACAGAAAAATGTACGCCTCCTATGTGCCCAGACAGGAAGAGACTCAGAGAACAGTAAGCACTGGACATCTCTACCACGTATCTCTTCCTCATTATCATCAGTCCCCATAATCTGCTAGTTTTACCTGTACAAACCCTCCAACAGTCCCCTCTTCCATCTCCCCATCACACCTCCCCTTCACCTCTATGTTTCTCTCACATGCCTACCAATGACTTTTCCCAAATACATTTCATATCATTCTCAATACCTCCTTCCTTAAAAAAAGAAAAAGAATCCTTTGTGATTGCTCACTGCATACAGTATACAGTTCCTTATCAGGAGATACAAGACCTGTCACAATTTTCATCACAATCCACCTTTTTGGCTTTCAGCCCTATCCCTGGTCTCTTTGTATTTTTAAAGATGTGACACTTTCTGAAAAAGCTCTTCCTCTGATTTTAACTGCAATGCGTGAGAAATCCCAGGAAAAGAAAACACTGGCTCAGGGTTCTAATGGCTCTTTATTTCTTGTCAAACACGAGCAGTGTCGGCTGTGTCTGCAGCCCTGTGTCTCATGGCAGGACCTTTGGGAGTTCCAGGGTGATTCTTATTTATTTGTTACTAAGAGAAGAGAGAGAGAGAGAGAAGCGGGGAGGAGCAGGAAGCATCACTCCCATATGTGCCTTGACCAGGCAAGCCTGGGGTTTCAAACCAGCAACCTCCACATTTCCAGGTTGACACTTTATCCACTGTGCCACCATCCTCGGTGATTCTTAAGGGGGGTTCTAAGAATGCCACAGAGCCTCTTCAGAACATATCCAGCTGACCCTACCAGCAAATAAGGAGATAGGCCTCATTATTACCTTCCTGTAGCAAAAGTTGAGGTCCATAGTGAATGCACCTTAGTCTTCCATCCATGACAAATCCCACGAGACCTCCCCTGGGCAGCAGGTAAGAGCTCAGGTACCTCCCACTTCCCTCCACAACTCAGCACCTAATGCAGACATATACACCCCACCAGCAGCCCAGCAGCACTCCTAAATGCATAGGCATTACTCAGATATGGTTCCTTTTACCACAACGAAGGGAAGCACAGTCTCACAGGGAGGTTCCAGAGGCCATGCCCGGCAGACATAAAGAGCAGTCAGAATTTTATCAGCACCCACTCTTTCCATAAGAAGGGGGAATCACTCTGTTTAGTCAGAGTGGTTCAAGCTCCAGGTGAAGATTTTCCCTGAGGATCCTCTACAACAGCGGTCCCCAACCTTTTCTGGGCCACGGATCGGTTTAATGTCAGAAAATATTTTCACGGACAGGCCTTTAGGGTGGGACGAATAAATGTATCACGTGACCAAGACAAGCATCAAGAGTGAGTCTTAGACGGATGTAACAGAGGGAATCTGGTCATTTTTTAAAAATAAAACATCATTCAGACTTAAATATAAATAAAACAGAAATAATGTAAGTTATTTATTCTTTCTCTGCAGACTGGTACCAAATGGACCACAGACCGGTACTGGTCTGCGGCCCGGGGGTTGGGGACCACTGCTCTACAAGAACAGACCTACAGATAATAACAAAAAGTATTCTAATTCCCAGAAATAGTCACTTTCATATCACCATGCTTTTACTTATGGAGTTGTCTTCCTCATAGGTCTCCTTTAGCCAACACACATTCCTCAAGGGTTAGATCAATGTCAACTTTGCTAATTCCCTTCCCATGTTCCCCAGAAAGAACTAAGCCCTAGCCTGACCTGTGGTGGCACAGTGGATAAAGCATCAGCCTGAAACACTGAAGTCACCGGTTCAAAACCCCAGGCTTGCCTGGTCAAGGCACATATGGGAGTTGATTCTCTCTCTGTAAAATGAATAAAAAAAACTAAAAAGAAAAAAACTCTTAAAAAAAAAACTAAGCCCGTCTCCCACACCCATTTGCTAGGTTTCCCATCGCATTTCATCAATTCTTTTACCACATAGCTTCATTATAGTCATACACATAGAATCTCCCCTGCTCATGTGTGGACTTCTTAAGATAGGATATGCAACTTTTAAAAATCCTTATATTCATTGGGGGTTTAATGAATATTAACTGACTGAAGAAGACTGTATTAACTTAGTGTTTTCTGCCAAACTAGCTTAAATAGTCTTCAGTTTTATTTGAACCCCCTATGACTTATTAAAATGAACATTGTTGATCATATATTATTTTCTTTAATAAACATAACTTTAACAATCAAATGGTTCATTTTATGAACATAAGCATAACCCAATCTAAACACCTTCTGTTTCAGTGTTCGTCCTACTATATACTCTGAAAAGCTTAAATACCATGTAGATTGAAATGGAGATGGTTCACCTTTCAATTTATAAGTGCCTGATCAGTTATATTTATGGAATAAAAAAAAACTACGTAGTTTCTTATAAAGCTGCACAATTAGCTTTACAAATGAGAAAAATCAATGTTTTGAGACATGGTAAAAATAAATAACTCAGGAAAGGATGTGCAATTTAAGTTCAAACACTAAGAGCACACTTTTTCTGTGAGAAAGAAATTAGGGCACACTGTTTTGAATAATTCCTATTCAAATTCAAATAACCCTACCACAGAAATGCAAGCACAAGCAGTTCTGTTATGAACGAAGATACTGAAAAATAAAATCAATCAATCCTGTAAGGACATCAAAAAGCACATTAGGGAAGAAGCTGAGGTAGGCAGAGTCCCAACCACTCAGCCTTAGCCACTTACCCCTGACGACCTACAAGGAAGCTAGATGCTAGCTAGCTGCTCGTCGCTAACATTTGAAATGAACACACTACTTAGTTATCCTCCACTGCAGAAAAACGTAGCATAGTCAAGTTCAACTCCCAAAGAACCAAATGCTGATGAAGAGAACAAGTCTCAATGTTATGTCCTTCAGGGCATATTTTAAGTAGCAAATTTCTTAGTGCTTTTAAAATACAATTTGACTTACATGACTTTTCAAAGCTAAATCTCAAGCAAGACACGGTGTCCTTTCCTCTTAGGTCAGAGACACTGAGAAGAGCAGAATGATACCAGTGGCTACAGGGCCACATAGACGTTCAAGGTATTGATCAAAATGATACAGCTGCTTCCACAGCAATTTCACTGCCAAAGGACTCACAATTCTGAGAACACTGGGGGTGTTCTCAGGTCACCTACTGTCAGGCAATGAGAAGAACTAAATTTAAAAATGGTTGCAATCTTTATTCTTGTGTTGTTTTTTTTCTGGAAGGATCTGTAGGCAGTTTCAAGCAATTTCACACCTTTTTCCAACTGTTCATAGACTTGATTCAGACAGCCACATAACTTTACAAATTGTAATTTGACTATAATTGAATCATGCCTCAAAAAGGACATCCTAAAGTAGAACCAATAGGAACCAATTGTGGGGGAATGATCACCACCATTTTTGAAGCATTTCTTCTTCAAAGAGTTCAAATGATAACTTTTGGGAACATTACAGTAACGACTGAGACTCTAAAAGAATTAGAAAAAAGTTCAAAATTTTAGTCCCTTTTAATCCAGGATAGACTATTTAAAAGTTTACTTTTATTTCATTTGCTCTAGAAACAATGTTAGCACTTGGTGCTCATTCCTGCAGTGCTGTACCGGATGGGGGAGGAAAGGCTGTCCTCCAAGCAAGAGGCTTAGTTACCCGCCCACCATTCTTGGTTTACCATACTGTGAGATGTATGAATTCTCATCATTAAATCAAGTGTAATCAGATTTTCAATTCACTTTGCTTAGGTTTTACTCTTTTTATGAGCTTATCTTCCCAATAAGAGTCTAAGCCTAAACCTCTGTATCCTTTGCCCTCTAGCCCATGTGAAATATATAGTAAATGTATGACAATACAAAGAAAACCAGTACAATACCAATAATAATACCCCAAGAGTTGCTATAACCCTAAAGTGCTCAAAGGTTTGTTCTTTTGCCCTAACTAGAAAATTCTAGTCCCTATTATTTTTATTATTACTTATTAAAAGATGGATTATACTAACCCCTCCCAATTGTCAAACAGTCTTAAACAGCCCAAATGTTAGAGAAGAAAGTCCTCTTTATCTGGAAGACACACCACAGACAGTGTGGATAAGTGTCCTCCTGAATCAGTACAAACATTCTTTAGAAGTGGAAGCATTACATTCCACCACAACTTTTTCTAAAATTTTTTTATTTTATTTTTTTTAAGTGAGAGGAGGGGAGATAGTGATACAGATTCCCACATGCACCCCAACTGGGATCCAATCTCCATCTTGGGCTGATGCTCGAATCAACCAAGCTATCCTTAGCACCTGAGGCCAACGTTCAGACCAACCCAGCTATCCTCTGTGCCCTGGGCTGATGCTCAGTCCAACAGAATTATCCTCAGTGCCTGGGACCAATGCTTGAACCAATCAAGCCACTAGCTGCAAGGGAGGAAGAAAGAGAGAAGGGAGGGAGGGATAGGGAGAGAAGCAGATGGTCACTTCTATGTGCCTTGAGCAGGAATCAAACCCAGGACCATCCACACACTGAGCCAAAACTTTATCCACTGGGCAAACTGGCCAGGGCGCACTAACTTTTTTTAAAGTGGTTTTTCTATCTGTAAAATACGGTTAAAAAAATAAGATAAAATATGATGCTAAATCTTTATCCTTTCCATCAACAGTTCTCAAGGTATAATGACCCATTGGAAGTCTCCAAGACCCATCAAGGGATAGATAAGGTTGAAATAATCTCACCACAATGCTACTGTATTACTTTCCTTTTTTACTCTTTCTTCCATGAGTGTAAGTGGAGTGTACACATAAGTGTGATTATACAGATTAAATGCAGAAGCAAGTAAGACACTGAAGACATATGCAAGTGTACAATGATTCCACTCCTCTTGCTAAATTGTTTTTGTTTTGAAAAATACGGTTATTTCTCATTCAAAATGTTTATATATTTATTTTTAAATCAATTTATAAATACTTTTTTAATCTCTCAGAGCTTTAATTTCTAATATAGCAAACATCATTTATACATAGCTGACAAACACAAAAGCTCTCTAGGTCAGCTTGAGAGCCAATACCAATATGGGAGTAGAAATTAACTTAAAAGTTAAATTTTAATACAAAATTTCTTTATGCTAACTGGTTCATATCTACATGTACATGATTTTAAATAAAAAGATAATAGCTTATGGTTGGAAAAAGAGAGAAATGGGCCAGTTACCATGGGTGACTTTGAACCTTAGAATCAAAAGCAAATCACAAGTTTCAGTATAAATAATCCAGACACAGATGAATTAAATCGTATTGTGCCTAATTTATAATGCTTTAGCTTGTGCATAGAAAGGGATTAATAAGCATGTGCCTTATAAATATACCAGAAACAAACAAAACACTACAAAGGAAAGAAAATGAGGGAGAGGGAAAAAAAAGCTGAACAAATGAAAGGGCAGAGAAAAGATTGGTAATGCAGAAACTTCAACAGGTTTCTGAACTCAGTATCCACATAGACTTCCCATTCTCAGCAGGAATACTAAGAAATTTACTTTTTCCAGCAGGATCTGTTCCTACTGCTTACCTCCAGCTAAGAATAAAAAAGCCAGAAGTATTTTTTCTGTTTCACCACAGGGCACTCCAGATACAAAGAATATCATGCAATGTCCCCTACAAACATTTATTGAGAAGATGGATTTCTGAAATTTGTAAGTATTGTGATAACTGCTGTAATCCCAGGAGTTAAAGACATAATTTGACATCAGAATATAGAATAAGGGAGCTCTTTCCTTCATTTGAAATGAAGAGAACTATATTGAGATGGTGTAGGAGTAATGGCAGCGTGAAAGATACTTCTGATCTCTCCCCTTGAAATTTCAACAAATTGATCAACTATAACACTGCAAATAAACCCCATACGGGCTTGCAGGACTCCTGAAAGATCCACACACTGAGTGGACTAAAGGTGGTACGGGGTGAAAAGGGAGGCAGAAGATAAAATGCATGAGCAGTGGGCTCTAGAGAGGAGACACCCAGAGTGACTGGGGTTTTTTTTTTATTCTGCTGGAATACGGGAAGGAGGGAAGCTCAGGGTGTCTGGATTTTGTCTGAGGAGTAGAGAGAAAAACTCAGAGTGACTGGGTCTGCTTCTGCCAGGAGGAGCAGTGAGATAGAGGGGCAGAGAGGGAGATACTGAACAGAAGTGGCCAGAGCACAGGGTCACGGCCAGTGTTCCCACAGTCTGCCTGCAGCACAATTGGCAGAGCCAGAGAAAACTAAAGTGCAGTCCCCTAGCCCAGCCTCCTAGATCCCGCCTCCCACACCTTGCAGGTAGAAGAGCGGCAGTGACAAATGCCAGAGCTAGCTCTCCAGAGCCACTCTCTCCCCAGAAGAACAGAGATGCTCCACATCTGGTCCCCAGGTCTGTTGAGACGTGTGGAAGAGCACCTAGAAGGCTGAGATCACCATTGTTAGAGCCAGAAAGCCAGAAAAGGGAGGCCATAAAGCCAAAACCAAAAAGCCCTCAAAACACGCGCTACACACCAACTTGACTGTCGCCCCCTACATCACTGTGACAGCAACATCTCAGCAGAGGACAGCCCAGGAATTTCAGAGCTAAAACTTGTAATACAGTGACATCTACTAGAAGAAACCTCTCAAAACTGAAATTTATTCCTTTTATTTTCACTTATTTTTTTTCTTTCTCTTTTGAACTTCATTCTCTTTTTTATATTTATTATTCTTATTTTTTGTGGGTGTTTTGTTTTTGATTTTTTTTTTTTTGGTCTTCTATCTTTGTTTTCTGTGTTTTCTCTTTTTAACTTGTCATAATTTTTTAAATGTTTATATTTATTATTTTTGTTCTTTAATTTTTATTTTTCTAATTTTTTTTTGTCATTGTTAGAGTTTTTAACAATACCACTCTCAAATACCATCAAGGAAGAAGAAATCAAATACCATGGCTACACAAAACAAAGACATAGTTCAGAATGAAAATGAAAGGTCTCCAGAAAAAAATCTCAATCACATGGAAACCTTCAAGTTAATAGACAGAAAATTCAAATTTGAAGTTATGAAAATACTCAATGAGATGCAAGAAAACACCAATAGGCAACTTAATGAGCTCACCAAGGAGATTAAAACTTTAAAAACAGAGATGAAGAACTCAATACATGAAGTGAAGACTGAGGTAGCAAGTTTAGCTAATAGAATAAGGTAGGTAGAGAAAAGAATCAGTGATATACAGGCACCTAGAGATGCTAAAGAGAGAAGAGAAAAGAGACTCATGAATTCAAAAAACAGCTCTACAAGAATTGTCTGACTCCATTAGAAAGAGCAATGTAAGAATACTGGGTCCATCAGAAGAAGTGAAGGAAAAGGGAATAGAGAGCCTATTCTAACAAGTAATTGATGAGAATTTCCGAAGCCAATAGAAAGAATTAAGAGCCTCGAAAGCAAGAAGCAAACAGAACACTGAGTTATTTCAACCCAAACAGACCTACTCCAAGGCACATCATAATAAAATTATCAAATATCAATGACGAAGAAAGAATCCTCAAGGCAGCTAGGAAAGAGAAGAACATAACATATAAAGGAAAGTCCGTGAGGTTATCGTCAGACTTCCCAGTAGAAACTCTACAAGCCAGAATAGAGTGGACCCAAACATTCAAAGTAGTGAGAGAGAGGAATTACCAGCAAAGAATACTATATCCATCAGTTATCCTTCAAATATGAAGGAGAAATAAAAACTTTTTCAGACATACTAAAGCTGAGGAAATTTATCACCAGAAAATCCCCACTGCAGGAAATATTCAAGGGGGTTATTCAACCAGACACAACAAAACAAATAAAAACTGTAAGTGAAAGCTCCAACAAGGTCACACTAAAAACAAGGAAAATCTGTGACAACAACATAAAAAGGGAGAAGATAAAAATCTGCAGAAGCAAAGGAGGATGGAGTGCAGAAGCACTAAGAAGACAAAGGACTCTTGTACATATGAACATTTTTCTCTTAATAACCTAATGGTAACCATCCACAAAAAAGCCACTACTGAAATACACAGTTAGAAAAAAGAAAGAAGGGAAAGAACTATGTAACACCAAACAAAAAAACAACTGACAGAAAAAAAAAGAGAAGAACCGAACAAGACACAGAACTACCAGAAAACAAAACATAAAATGCTATAGGATATCCTCAAGCATCAATAATTACCCTAAATGTAAATGGGCTGAATTCACCAATAAAGAGGCACAGAGTAGTAGACTGGATCAAAAAGCAAAACCCAACCGTATGCTGCCTTCAAGTAACACATCTAAGCTGCAAGGGCAAAAGTAGACTCAGAGTGAAAGGTTGGAAAATGATTCTCCAAGTGAATAATACCCAAAGAAAAGCAGGTGTAGTCCTACTCATATCTGAAAATGCTGACTTCAAGACAGCAAAGGTAACCAGAGACAAAGATGGGCATTTCATAATGATAATGGGGACATTGTTTCAAGAAGACATTCTACTTCCTAATATATATGCACTGACCCAGGGAGCACTAAAATATATGACATCTACTAACTGATCTAAAAATAGAAGCAGACAAAAAGACAATCACCCTTAGAGATCTCAACACACCACTGATGACTTTCGATAGATCACTCAAACAAAAAATCAATAAGGAAATAGCAGCCTTCAATGACACATGAAATAGAGAACAACAACAACAAAAAAGATACTATAGAAAAAAAATCAATACAACAAAGAGCTGGTTCTTTGAAAAGATCAATAAAATAGACAAACTACTGGCTAGATTCACTAAGGAAAAAAGAGGAAGGTCTCACATAAACAAAATCTGGAATCAAAGAGGAAAAATTACCAGACATCACAGATATACAAAGGATCATAGTAGAATACTATGAAAGATTATATACCACCAAATTCAACAACCTAGATGAAATGGATAAATTCCTAGAACTATATAATCTTCTTAGACCAAGTCATAAAGAAGTGGAAAACCTAAATAGACCCATAAGCAGGAAACAGAAACAACTATCAAAGACCTCCCAAAAAACTAAAGTCCAGGACCAGAGGCTACACTACTGAATTCTATCAAAAATTCAAAGATTTTGTATCTATCCTTCTCAAAGTCTTCCAAAAACAAAAGCAGCAGCAATACTCCCGAACACACTTTATGAGGTCAACATAACCCTAATCCAAACCCTGGCAAGGACAAAACAAAAAAAGAAAACTAAGAATACTATCGCTAATGAATGCAGATTCAAAAATCCGAAACAAAATACTAGTAAATTGAATACAACACATTAAAAAAATAATACATCACAATCAAGTGGGATTCATTCCAGGAGCACAGGATGGTTCAACATATGGAAATCGATCAACATAATACACCACATCAACAAAACAAAGAAGAAAAACCATATGATCCTATCAAATAGATGTAGAGAAGGCATTTGATAAGTTACAGCATCCCTTTCTGTTTAAAACACTCAATAAAATCAGAATAGAAGGAAATACCTCAATATAATAAAGGCCTTACAGAACAAACCATCAGCTAATATTATAATAAATGCTGAAAAAAATGAAGGCTTTTCCTCTAAAATCAGGAATAAGACAAGGCTGCCCACTCTCTCCATCTTATTCAACATAGTACTGGAAGTTTTAGCCAGAGTAATCAGGCAAGAGAAAGAAATTAAAGGCATTCATATCAGAAAAGAAGAAGTAAAGGTATCACTTTTTGCATATGACATAATCCTATATATAGAAAATCCCAAAGATTCCACAGAAAGGCTATTAGAAACAATAAACCAATATAGTAAAATCACAGGATACAAAATCAATGTACAAATATCTATTGCTTTCCTATATGCCAATGATGAAACTTTGGAAAATGAACTCAAAAGACTAATTCCTTTTACAATTGCAACATTAAAAATAAAATACCTAGGAATAAACTTAACAAAGGATGTGAAAGGCCTATATACTAAAAACTACAAAACATTATTGAAAGATATTGAAAACGACACAATGAAATGAAGAAATATTCCATGACCATGGATTGGAAGAATCAATATAAGTAAAATGGCCATATGACCCAAAGCAGTAAACAGATTTAATGGAATCCCCATCAAAACCCCAATGTCATTTTTTAAAGAAACAGAACAAAATAATCACCATTTGTATAGAACCATTAAAAAAACACAAATAGTCAAAGCAATCCTGAGGAAAAAGAATGAAGCTGATGGTATCACACTACCTGACTTCAAATTATACTATAGAGCCAGGACAATCAAAACAGCATGGTATTGTGAGAAAAACAGACATACAGACCAATGAAACATAATCAAGATCCTAGAAATAAAACCACATATATATCATATATATGGGCAAATCATCTTCAACAAAGGATTTAAAACCACACAATGAGAAAAGAAAGCCTCTTTTTAATAAACGGTGCTGAGAAAATTGGAAAGCCACATGCGAAAGAATGAAATTTGACTATAGTTTGTTTCCCTGCACAAAAATTAATTCAAAATGGATCAAAGACCTAAATATAAGATCTGAAACAAAAATAGCCTGACTGGGCAGTGGCGCAGTAGATAGAGTGTTGGACTGGGATGCAGAAGACCCAGGTTCGAGATCCCAAGGTCACCAGCTAGAGCCCAAGGTTGCTGGCTCAAGCAAGGGGTTACTCAGTCTGCTGAACGCCCATGGTCAAGGCACATATGAGAAGGCAATCAATGAACAATTAAAGTGTTGCAATGTGCAACGAAAAACTAATGATTGATGCTTCTCATCTCTCCATTCCTGTCTGTCTGTCCCTGTCTATCCCTCTCTCTGAATCTCTCTCTCTCTGTCTCTGTAAAAAAAAAAAAAAAAAAAGATCTGAAACAATAAATTACATAGAAAAAAACAAGTACTAAACTCATGGACCTTGGCCATAGAGAACAACTTATGAATTTGACCCCAAAGGTAAGGAAAGTACAGGCAAAAATAAATGAGTGGGACTATATCAAACTAAAAAGCTTCTGCACAGCAACAGAAACTGACAAAAAATAGGCAGTCGACAAAATGGGAGATATTTGCAAACAACAGCTCCAATAAGGGGTTAATCTCCAAAATATGTATAGAACTCACAAAGCTCAGCAACAAACAAGCAAACAATACTATTAAAAAATAGGGAGAGGACCTGAACAGACACTTCTCCCAAGAGGACATACAGATTGCCAACAGATACATAAAAAGATGCTCATCTTTATTAGCTATTTGAGAAATGCAAATCAAAACTACAATGAGATACCACCTCACACCTGTTAGACTGGTATTATCAACAAGACAGATAATAACAAGTGCTGTGAAGAAAGAGAGGCTGTGAAGAAAAAGGAACCCTCATTCACTGCTGATGGGAATGCAAATTAGTGCAACCATTATGGGAAAAATGGTTGTACTAATTTTGAGGCATGGTTCCTCAAAAAATTAAGAATAGAACATATGACCCAGCAATCCTTCTACTGGGTACCGCAAAAACTTGGTAACATTGGTACATAACAACACATGCACCCCATGTTCATCATAGCATTATTCACAGTGACCAAGACATAGAAACAACCAGTGTCTCCTGATAGAGGATTAGATAAAGATGTGGTACATATGTACATACAATGGAATACTACTCAGCCATAAGAAATGATGACATATGCCATTTCTGACAACATGGATGCACTTTGAGAACACTATACTGAGTGAAGTGAGTAAATCAGAAAAAGTTAAGAACTGTATGATTTCATACATGGGTGGGATATAAAACAGTCTCATGGATATAGATAAAAGTGGGGAACATGAGGGAGGGGAATGTCAGGGAGGGGCTTCTGGGGAGGGGTGGAAGGGAGGGTGTAAAGAAGGACAAATATAAGATGACCAAAAATAATTTGATTTGGGTGATGGATATAGAACATAATCAATAGTTCTAATGCTATTGAAATGTTCACCTGAAACTTATATACTCTTATTGAACAATGTCATCCTGTTAAATTTAATTTTCTGAATAAAAAGAGAGAACCATAAGGATTATATCCCCACTATATCAGGTCTATATATTTGAGCATCAATGTACTGTATATGACTCTATACTAAGTACTAGAGGAATTAAAATGCATATAATAATGCCCACACCTTCAAGATTATTGACTAAGCATTAAAGCAAAAATAAGACATCAGAGGCATGATAGCCAATGAATGCTGTTAGTTCTGGAGAAAGACAGAAGCATTGGACAATTCTTCAGAGTAGGGTCTTAAATTAGTTCTTAGGGTCATTTTTCTACAACTCATTATTTAATCCCAAATATATAAAAAAGAATCAACAATGTTCCTTAAATCAGTAATCCTGGCTCACCAAAACACTCCTTTGGTGAAGTATTTTAAAATAAAGTACATAGCCCAGTCCAGGTAGCTCAGGTGGTTACAGTATCTTCCTAACACCCGAACTCACCAAGGTTGCCAGTTGATCCCGTCAGGGCACATAAAAGAATCCACCAATGAATATATAAACAAGTGAAACCACAAGTCCATGTTTATCTCTCTCTCACTCTTTCTCCCTTCCTCTCTCTAAAATCAATAAACAAAAAAAATTTAAGGACATACTGACCTTTTCTCAAAACAATTTTTATCTTAACATCGATCTTTCCAAATCATTAAATAATGTCACTAGAAATACAAAAAAAATCCAATTCAAACATTTTTCCCCAGAAGAATGTCACATTTCTTTTTTCGTTTTTTGGTTTTTTTTTTTCATTTTTCTGAAGCTGGAAACAGGGAGAGACAGTCAGACAGACTCCCACATGCGCCCGACTGGGATCCACTCGGCACGCCCACCAGGGGCGATGCTCTGCCCACCAGGGGGCGATGCTCTGCCCCTCCTGGGTGTCGCCATGTTGTGACCAGAGCCACTCTAGCGCCTGAGGCAGAGGCCACAGAGCCATCCCCAGCGCCCGGGCCATCTTTGCTCCAATGGAGCCTTGGCTGCAGGAGGGGAAGAGAGAGAGAGGAAAGCGTGGCGGAGGGGTGGAGAAGCAAATGGGCGCTTCTCCTGTGTGCCCTGGCCGGAATCGAGCCCGGGTCCTCCGCACGCTAGGCCGACGCTCTACCGCTGAGCCAGCCGGCCAGGGCCACATTTCAAATTAAGGCTTAACAAAGGTTTATCCACAGGGATATTCATTCAGGACTTTTTTTGGGGGGGTGTATTTTTTCAAAGTGAGAAGGGGGGAGGCAGAAAGGCGGACTCCTGCATGCACCCGCCCAACCGGGATCCACCCAGCATGCACACCAAGGGGGATGCTCTGCCCATCTGGGGCCTTGCTCCGCTGCAACCAGAGCCATTCTAGTGCCTGAGGCAGAGGCCATGGAGCCATCCTCAGCACCCAGGGCCAACTTTGCTCCAATGGAGCCTTGGCTGCGGGAGGAGAAGAGAGAGATAGAAAAGGGAAGGGGGAAGGGTGGAGAAGCAGATAGGTGCTTCTCCTGTGTGCCTTGGCTAGGAATCAAACCCGGGACTTCCACATGCAGGGCCAACCAGCCAGGGCCCAGACTGTTTTCAATAGTAAAAAATTGGTTGCCACCAATGAAATACTGTATGTTAACAACATAAATGAAAGTGTTGACCTGGAATGCTGAGGTTGCCCGTTCAAAAACCTGGATTTGTCTGGTCAAGGCACATACAGGAAGTAACTAATATGAGTTGATTCTCCCAGCTCCTCCCTCACCTTCTCTCTCAAATAAATTTTAAAATAATCTTTTTACAAAAACCCATCAAGGATATACAATGCAACTATTAAAAAAGAGTACAATACTTATTTACATAGAAAGACAGTCACACCATTTGAAGTGAAAAACTAATAATTAGCATGTAGAATTACTCCATTTTGTAAATAAATACAAATGTATTTAGAGATATATGCATATTACCAATTGAAGCTAATTATGAGTGATATAATTTGTAGATAATGTTTATATTTTTCATAGTACTTTTGAGAAGTAGAAAGTGCCTCTAATGAACACGTATCAATTCTGCAATGAGAAAAGTTCTAGGGTCCTAATCAATGCCTTTTTCTACCCTGATACATTTGTAGACACCTGAAAAATATTTTCAAGTCTTTCTCACTCACAGTCAGTGACTGATATAAATTTTTACAAGATAAACTTTTGCCCAAAAGTCAAAAATCTGCTAGAAAAAGAATATTCTCAGCATGAGTTTAACTAAACTTGCAGCTGACAAACATGAGGTCTCTCGGCCAACTAGCAGCACTCTGAGCCAAGAAAATAAAACTATCAAAACAAAGTGTTTCGACAGGAAAAGGACACCCGGGACTTTGAAGTGATGTGCTCAAGGAAGGTGTTACAGATCTGAATCCCAAACAAAATGATTTTGACAGGAATCTGAGCACACCTGGCTGAAAACTCAAGGGTGGTGCTGAAGTCAAGCCTATTGGCAGAATTTCAACTTGTGGTCCAGGACCCAGGAAGGTAAGCAATAGGAGACCTGAGCTATTTTAAATATTGAAGGAAAAAAGCTAATAAAGAATAGACTGTAGGCAATAAGGACTCACCCATTTACTGAAACAAAGGTTAATCCTTTGGTATTGGCTGAATGTTAGTTTCCAACCTTTCTGCTGACTCTAGAAGATGACATGTGCCTGGTTAATTTAATACTTATTCTATATAGTTTGCTGGATAAAATCTTTCACAAAGGACCCATTCAAGAAAAATATATTTAAAAATAAGGTCCATGACAGTCATAAGGTTGGGAATGAGGACTGGAAGGACAGCTCCACTGGAGACCAATGCCACCTCGTGGTTCCTCTGCGGCGGGCAAGGCTGCAGGGCGGGCGGCAGGTAGTATTCAAGGTGAGAAAGGGCCAGTGTGGCCAGATGGCCCCCGTGCTGTGCAGGAGGCACCATACAGACTTGCAGTTACTCATGGATGGACTTTAGGGGGAAATATTATGATTAATAACAATAAAAAGTAATCAAAGCAAAATCAAAAGGGTTTTGAATGTTATGTAACCTAAAGTACATAGAATAAAGAAGAAAAACCAACACAGCAATAAGCTATGTAACATCACTAGACAAAGAAACATCAGCCTGGGTTCTAGACTAATAGCTAGATTAAGAAAAAGAGAATTATGAGTGTACAAATCTCACCAAACCGTGGAGGAACACATCACCAGACAAGGAAGCTTCCACAGTGCGCATCAACAAGGAAGCATTCTCTAGACCAGGGGTCTCAAACTTGCGGCCGTGCGGCCCGCCCACCAATTTTGTGCGGCCCGCAGACTAATCCTCGAAGTTCAAAATATTTTGGATAAAATTAAGTAAGCCTAGGGGCCTACTTGTATTTTTCATTTCTCTAGCATCCTAGCTAGATATTAGCTTAGTTAACAGCAGTTGTGATGCGAACTACAGTTTCTGGTCTTTTTGTGACACTGAGTAAACTGCATGTACGATTGTGCTTGTACTGATTTTTTGTTTTCAACTGCAATGAGAAAAGTGTTGCGTAACAGTTGCCTTTTGTAGACCTAGTGCGGCCCGCCAAACGGCTGTGATCTTGCTCTGTGGCCCACATGCTGAGTTGAGTTTGAGACCCCTGCTCTAGAGCGTCAGGGGTGGTCTGAGACCCTACCTGTATTTACAGGAAAATTTTGGCTGGAATTTATTACACCAGGGCCCTTCCTGCATAACCTCTAGGAACAAAGAAAGGTCACCACATTCTGAAATAATTAACTAGGCCAGCAATCAAGTGGTAGACCACCCTCCCTGCCTTCAGGGGAAACTGCAGCAGGACCTCTTATCCCACCCTGAGTAAATGACTCAGTCATCCCTGCAGCCATTTTTTGTGACCCTTTTTGTTCATACACACACACACACACACACACACACACACACACACACACATACACACGCGCGCGCGCACATATACATGCATATGTATGTGTGTGTATACACACACACACATACATACATACATATATATACACACATACTGTTCCTCCACAGCCCCTCTCAGCACTGACCCCACGACCTGGGGGCACGGGAAGAGGGGAAGAGGGGAAGAGGGGAAGAGGCAGGGCTTCAACTATGGGCCGATGCAATTCCCAGCTGAGACCCTAGTTATTTTAAAAACCAAACACCAGCTGCTGTAGTCCGAGTTGCCAATTCTGCTCTTCTTCCCATTTGCTGCTGCACTGAATCACCAGCCCGGCTTAGACACCTGGTTCTAACAACAGAGCAGCTTGGCCCCATTATGGATGAACACAGGGAAGGATGTCAAATGGCCATCAAATCTGGCTCTCTAAATCTACTTCACAGGGTAAACGCTGTCCTAAAAGGCTGATAAAATTGCTTTTTTTTCCCAAACATATATTTTAAAGTTCAATCTCATAGATTATTTATTTGTAACAATATATTGCAGCTATTCCCTTTTATCTTAAAGGGAAAAAAAGCCTCTAAATAGTTCTTTCAGCCCTGGCCGGTTGGCTCATTGGTAGAGTGCCCATCTGCTTCTCCACCCCTGCAGCCATGACTCGACTGGAGCTAGTTGGCCCAGGGTACTGAGGATGGCTCCATAGCCTCCTCCTCAGGAGCTAAGAACTTGGTTGCTGAGCAGCAGAGCAACAGCCTCAGATGGGCAGAGCATTGCCCCCTCATGGGCTTGCTGGGTGGATCTCAGTCAGGGCACATGCGGGAGTCTGTCTCTCTGCCTCCCCTCCTCTCACTGAATAATAATAATAATAATAATAATAATAATAAAACTATAGTTCTTTCTATAGTTACATCAGTTTGTCTACTCCCTCTTAAGGGCTATTCATAGTCACTGTACCTGAAAATTTGCTTCCTACTAAACATTTATTTTCTCTTTTATTTTTGCCAGCTGGGTGTTCTAAATATAATCTGTTAACGTTCACCTTTTCAAAAAAGCACAGAATAACTATTAGTACACCATAGCAGACTACCTAAATATAGTAGTTCAGTAATCCACAGCATTTTTATTTTAAAAATCAATCTATCACTTGAGGTTTTTTTCCTTCCAGTAATTACATGAAAAAGGTGATAAGGAGGGAGGAAGGGGGGAAAAGGGGGAGGGAGGGAGGGAGGGGGGGAGGGAGAAGAGAGAAGAGAAAGAGGGAGGGGAGAGAGAGAAAGAGAAAGAGAAAGAAGGGGAGGGGAGGAGAGGGGAGGGGAGGGGAGAAGGGAAGGAGGGGAGAGAAGGGAAGGGGAAGGAAGAGGAGGGGAGGGGACGGGAGGGGAGTGATATGGTAAAGAGACACCATTTTTTACTAGCTTAAATGTCTACTCGTCAACTCCCTGAAAGGACAGTGGAGTACACGAACAACTTTGGTCCATTCAGCTTGACAACCTGTCTCTCTCTCTCTCTCTCTCTCTCAGCCCCATTGCTCTGTGCTGATTAATTACACCACCCATCCAGCAAGACTCCACTAGGCCAGACTTGTGCAAGTCTTTGGTGCACGCACTCCACCAGACAGTCGCTGCAAGAGCCCCTGAAAAACTTAATTATGATTAAGTAAGAATTTAAGAAACAGAACTCCCAAAGTAAATTTTGAAAGAGGCTCTCTCATAAAGCCTGACTCATAATTTGAGTGGCATCATTTGGAATACCTAAGTATATTTCCTCACTTTAAGTAGCTATTTATGGTATAACACATGATCTGTTTATTAACTTTAGAAAAACACCACTACAAAGATTGGTATTAGGACTTAAAGTGTTCCATAACCATTAAAATATGAAAAAAACACTCTTAAGTTAAGATGGAAATTTTGACAAGACCTGTACTGTTAAGTTTAGGAAGTACACATATATTAAGAATATCAAGTATAATTAACAAAGTCTATTATACTCAATAGAACTACAATTGACTCTTGAACAATGCTGGGGTTAGGGGCACGGACCCTAGTACAGCTGAAAATCCACATATAATTTTTAATTTTTATTTATTGTTTTTTGTTGTTTTGGGGGATTTTTTTTAGAGTGAGCAAGAGAGAGAGAGAGAGACATCGATCTGTTGTTCCACTTATTTATTTATGCATTCATTGGCTGATTTTTGTATGTGCCCTGACAGGGGATCGAACCTGCAACTTTGGCATTTGGGGATGATGCTCTAACCAATTGAGCTACCCAGCCAGAGCCCACATATAATATTTTACTATCCCCAAATTCAACTATATTAGATGTCCCTTAGTATCCTCAAGGGTTTGGTTCCAGGATCGCATCCTCTTCTGCAATATTAAAATTCATGGATGCTGAAGTCCTTTATATTAAAAGGTAGAGATCAATGCATACAGTCAGCCCATAGCATTCACAGACTCCTAATCATGGGTCAAAAACAGTCTAGGCATTTATTGGGGGGGAACAAATCTACAAACACGTGACCTGTATAGTTTAAACCAGAATTGTTCAAGGGTCAATTTTCTTTTTAAAAGCTTTGACAAAAATCTTTACAAAACTTGATGTGCTAATAATATACCCTTATCAATTTAAAGCCACCTGGAGAAGAGGCATTATTAGTTTCCTTTAAGTAACAAAATATTATACATTACACTTTCTTTGGTAACATTTTGTTTACAGGGATAGGATGTGTTTTTATTAATGAACAAATTCACATAATGAATGGCCAGATTCAATGAATCTGTGATGGTCACCAGGATCATGGGACTGCAAGAGAGTCTTAGGTTCTCTCTCGGCCTTATTTTCCTCTTAAACCAAATATTAGGTTAAAAGATCCTTATATTTAAGTGTACATGGCAGGGTCTTCATACTCATCCAGAGCCACGCAGATGTAAATTGGTGGTTATCATTATCCTCTTCTAAATAAGGAAGCATAAAGTTCCCACACTGCAAGAAAATACAGGTAAGCACTTAAATGTTACATTTAGAGAACAATGGCAGAAACAGTGTAACAGAAAACACTAGGATCCACATTTTAGAAGAGCCAACTGATCTGACCACACCAGAGAAAGAGCAATTAAGCAGGAATTTCGATTTCCCTACAGCACCCAGGGGACTATATCTACCTCGAATTAAGGAAAACATAATACAATGGTGCCTTCATTCATCACAACTACTTTCCAGGCAACACGTTCTGAAGTCTATAGCAAACCAAGTACTGTACTCTCCTCAAATCCATAGTATATATGTTTGACTGTGTACCAGCTGAAAAGAGGAGTGACTCAAGTTTTAATTTACTTACTGATTTAACTAAGCAGGAGCATAGCAAAGAGATGTGTCATCCATTTCTACTTGCCAATTTGACCCCACATAAAGCTCTCCGTTATGTGAATGTTATGAACAGTGTACAGAGTGAGCATTTGCAGGGTATCAATGTTGTAAAAGTTAAATCTGGGGTGAGGACTCAATTGTTTGGAGGTTTTCTCAACTGAAATTATCAAAGCTAAACAAGCCTGATTTCTAATCTACTGTGTAAAATAAACTAATAGGATAAATCATAGCCACTAGACTAAAAGAAACATATACTTAAAAAGAACAAGATTGTACTGATATAGGCAAATGATTAAGCAAGTATAGCAAAAAGTGCACTGCACAATCTAAACGCTGGGCATATGGGTACTGAGTATATAAGGGTTTCAACTTTTCTGCAGTTTGAAAATATTCATAGTACAGTGTTGGGGGAAAAGAGTTCAAAATTGTAATCACAATAAAAGTGACAGGAGGCCCTACTGGGGAAAAAACTTAACTTGGAGGTAAACTAGTTCTTAGCCTAACTCCAGAAACTCACAGAGTTTAAAACTGAAAAGGGCCTTGCAAATCCTCTAGGGCAGATAAATTCAGTTTCCTAACTTTGTGGAAAATTAGAAAAATAGGAGCAATATCACAACTTTTTCAAAAAACTAAAAACTTTTTGCTTCTATACTTCTGGTTTTAATGTTGATGATGGTAGATAACAGATTTGTTTTCTTTTTTATGTCAGGAACTTAGCCGTCAAACCTGATCAGCCTTGCTATTTAATCAACTGTCTCATTTTCTACCTTTGATGTATAAATCCTTAACTTACCTTCAATAAGAATTCCCCTAACTTGGATGTCTCCTCTTGGTAATTTTCCATCCACTGACCTTCTCAACTCATTGGTGATAAATTCCCATCAGCCTTGCTGGATTTGGAGTTAAGCCTGAAATCTCCTCCTATTACAATGTCCCTATTGCAATAGTATTCAATCAATAAAGTCTTCCTTACCTTTTTTTTTTTTTTAGAGAGAGAGAGAGAAAGACAGACAGAAGGGAGAGATGAGAAGCATCAACTCATAGCTGCAGCACCTTAGTTGTTCACTGATTGCTTTCTCCAACCAAGCCAGTGATCCCTTGCTCAGGCCAGCGACCTTGGGCTTCAGGCCAGTAACCATGGGGTCGTGTCTATGATACCACGCTCAAGCCAGCAACCTCAGCGCTCATGCCAGGCACCCGGCACTCAAGCCAGCAACCACAGGGTTTCAAACCTGGGTCCTCAGTGTCTCAGGCCAACGCTCTATCCACTGTACCACAGCCTGGTCAGGTAAGTCTTTCTTACTATTTTAACAAGTGTCAGAATAATGTTGTTTTTTTTTATTCATACCTTTATGCAGGTACAGAGAACTTGGCAGCTAATCATAATGCTTGCTGGAAAAAAAAAACAACAGCATGTTTCCCTAGTGTGGATTAGAGGAGGCTCCAAATACTCAGATTTCTAATTGCTCAGAAGCATTAAGACACTGGAAACAAAACAACCCCCCACCACTCAGTGCTGGTCTCTTTTAACCTCAATGGTCCCTGATTTCATTTCAAAAATGACATCAATGATAGAAAGACTATGCCATAAGCTTTTCTTGAGGATGAGGACTATGTCATATTATGGAGTCAGCCTGGGGCCAGTGCCTGATACATAGTAGGAACTCAATGATTTCACTGGTTGGATGACAGAACAAAAGCAGATGATGTTTATTACCTGAAAGAAAACAGCATAAATTCAGTGGGGAAAAATATCAATCCTCTGTTCAAATTAAACAAATCAGAGAAAACTACAAAGGTACTTGATTTTTAATTTCTACCAAACATCAGAAATTAAAGATATATTTCTTTAAAATAATTTGTCCTATCTTCTCAAAGTGTTCCCAGAATAGAGGAGGGAATACTTCCAAACTCATTTTAAGGAGCCAGCATTACCCCGATATGAAAACCACACAAGGACAGCACAAGAAAAGAAAATTATAGGCCAACATCCTGATTAATATAGATGGAAAACTACTTAACAAAATATTAGCTAACCAAATTTAACAATACATTAGAAAGTATCACACACCATTATTAAGTGTTATTTATTCCAAGGATGAAAGGATGGTTCAACATACATAAATCAATCAATGTGACAGACTACATTAATGAAGAATAAAAATCATATAAACATCTCAATAAATACAGAAAAAGCATTTGAAAAAATTCAATATCCATTAATGATAAACATTCTCAATAAAGTGAGCATAGAGGAAATGTACCTCAACTTAATAAAGGCCATATATGATAAGCCCACAACTAACATCCTACTCAAGAGTGAAAAGATAAACCCTTTTCTTCTGATCACGAATAAGACAAGGATGGCCAACTCTTCCCACTTTTATTCAGCATATCTGGAAGTCACAGCCAGAGCAATCAAGCAAGAAAAACAGAAAGCATCCCACAGATATGAAGATGTAAAAACTGTTTACTATTTGCAGATGAAATGATATTATGTATTATAAACCCTAAAGACTCTACCAAAAAACTTTTGGGAATAATAGCTTCAGTCAAGTTGCAGGATACAAAATCAATATACAAAAACCAATTGTTTTTCTATACACTAATTATGACTACCAGAAAGAGAAATTAAGAAAATCCCATTTATAACTGCATATAAAAAAAATAAAATACCTAGCAATAAATTTAATGTAGGAGGTAAAAGACTTGTACATGAAAACTGTAAGCATTGATGAAAGAAACTGAAGATAACACAGAAAAATGGAAAGATATTACATGCTCACGGACTGAAATTATTTTAAAATGTCCATACAATTCAAAATGATATAGAAAGGGACAAAAGTAGGTTTACAGTTGTGAGTACATGAAACAGAGTTTAATTCTTGTATTGTTATTTATTAATTGTTGTATTATTTTCCATATGAACAATTACAAACCTACTTTTGCCCCATCCTGTACAGATTCAATGCAATCTCTATCAAAATTCCAATAGCATTTTCTCAGAAATAAAATGAACAATCCTAAAATTTGTATAGAACCACACACACAAACCTAATAGCAAAAGCAATCTTAAGGAAGAATAGCTAGAGGCATCATGTTTCCTGATTTCCCATTATATAATATTACAAAACTATAGAAATCAAAACAGTATGGTATTGGCAGAAAAACAGACACATAGATTAATGGAACAGAATAGACAGCTCAGAAATAAACCCACACACATGTGGTTAATTTACAACAAAGAAGCCAAGAATATACAATTGGGAAAGGTCAGTCTCTTCAATAAGTGGTATTGAGAAAACTGAAGACCTACATGAAAAAAAATGAAATTGGATCACTATCTTAACACCATATACAAAAAGTAACTCAAAATAGATAAAAGATTTTACCATAAGACCTGAAACCATAGCCTGATCTGTGGTGGCACAGTGGATAAAGTGTCACCAATTCAAAACCCTGGGCTTGCCTCGTCAAGGCACATATGGGAGTTGATGTTTCCTGTTCCCCCCACCCTGTTCTCTTTCTCTTCTTTCTCTAAATATGAATAAATTTTTAAAAAATCTTAAAAAAGGAAGTAATTTATAAAATATCTTTAAAAAAATACCTGAAATCATAAAACTCCTAAAAGAAAACACAGGCAGTAAACTCCTTGACATCAGTCTTGGAGATGATTTTTTTGGATCTGACACAAAAGCAAAGACAACAAAAGCAAAAATAAACAAGTAGGATTACAGCAAACTAAGGAGCTTCTGCACAGCAAAGGAAACCATCAAAAAATGAACATGTAACCTACCAAATGGAAGAAAATATTTGCAAATCATATATTTGATAAGGGGTTAATATCCAAAATATAAAAGAACTCATACAATTCAATAGTAAAAAAGACAAATGGTCTGATTTTTTTAAATGAGCAGAGGATTTAAATAGACATTTTTGCACAGACATATTTATAGCCAACAGGTACATGGGAAGGTGCTCAATGTCACTAATCATCAGGAAAAGACACATCAATACCATAGTGAGGTTCGCCTCACACCCATTAGAACAGCTATTATAAAAAAAAAATAACAAGTATGGATAAGGATGTGGAAAAAAGGGAATTCTTCTGAATTGTTAGTAGGGATATAAACTGGTGCAAGCCCACTTAAAAACAGTACAGAGATTCCTCAAAAAATAAAAACAGAACTACCATATGATCCAGCAATTCCACTTCTAAGTATTTAGCCAAAGAAAATGAAAACCTAACTCAAAAAGATATGTGCACTCCTAGGGCCCTGGCCACAGTTGGCTCAGTGGTAGAGCGTCAGTCTGGCGTGTGGAAGTCCTGGGTTCGATTCCCAGCCAAGGCACATAGGAGAAGTACCCATCTGCTTCTCCACCTTTCCCCCTCTCCTTCCTCTCTGTCTCTCTCTTCCCCTCCCACAGCCGAGGCTCTATTGGAGCAAAGTTGGCTAAGGCGCTGAGGATGGCTCCATGGCCATCACCTCAGGTGCTAGAATGGCTCAGGTTGCAACAGAGCAACACCCCAGATGGGCAGAACATCGCCCCCTGGTGGGCATGCTGGGTGGATCCTGGTTGGGCGCATATGGGAGTCTGTCTCTCTGCCTCCCTACTTCTCACTTCAGAAAAATACAAAAAGATATGTGCACCCCTATATTCACTGCAGCATTATTTACAATAGCTAAATCACCAACGGATGAATGGATAAAGATCTACATATACACACATACGTAGATATATATTTATATATATACCACATTCCCCAATGTATAAGATGCACACTTTTTCAAAATTTGGGGTCGAAAAACTGGATGCGTCTTATACAGTGGTTGTAGCTTTTTTTACTTGCATTTCCCGCTTTTTCGTGCTTGTTTTTGCATTCATTGATGAAGACAGTGATTTGTCATCAGGCACAGATGAGGACAAGCTAATGAACGGGAGTTTTGACAGTGATGAGGATTTGTATCAATTTTATGATGAATAAAACTTGAGTTCAATAACTTTACGTAATACATTTTTTATCCAAATTTCATGCCCCAAAATTAAGGTGCGTCTTATACATGGAAATGTCTTATACATGGGAAAATATGGTAAAATGTAATTTTTTTTTATAAATAAATTTTTATTTTAATGGGGTGACATCAATAAATCAGGGTACATATATAAAATGTAATTTTTTTTTTAATTTTTATTAATGGTAATGGGATGACATTAATAAATCAGGGTACATATATTCAAAGAAAACATGTCTACCTTGTCATTAAATTATGTTGCATACCCCTCGCCCAAAGTCAGATTGTCCTTCGCCACCCTCTATCTAGTTCTCTGTGCCCCTCCCCCTCCCCCTAACTCTCCCCCTGTCCTCCCTCCCCCCACCCCTGGTAACCACCACACACTTGTCCATGACTCTTAGTCTCATTTTTATGTTCCACCAATGTATGGAATCATGTAGTTCTTGTTTTTTTCTGATTTACTTATTTCACTCCTTATAATGTTATCAAGATCCCACCATTTTGCTGTAAATGATCTGATGTCATCATTTCTTATGGCTGAGTAGTATTCCATAGTGTATATGTGCCACATCTTCTTTATCCAGTCTTCTATTGAAGGGCTTTTTGGTTGTTTCCATGTCTTGGCCACTGTGAACAGTGCTGCAATGAACATGGGGCTACATGTGTCTTCACGTATCAATGTTTCTGAGGTTTTGGGGTATATACCTAGTAGAGGGATTGCTGGGTCATAAGGTAGTTCTATTTGCAGTTTTTTGAGGAACCACCATACTTTCCTCCATAATGGTTGTACTACTTTACAGTCCCACCAACAGTGGATGAGAGTTCCCTTTTCTCCGCAGCCTCTCCAACATTTGCTATTACCCGTCTTGTTGATAATAGCTAATCTAACAGGGGTGAGGTGGTATCTCATTGTAGTTTTGATTTGCATTTCCCTAATAACTAATGAAGCTGAGCATCTTTTCATATATCTGTTGGCCATTTGTATCTCTTCCTGGGAGAAGTGTCTATTCATGTCTTCTTCCCATTTTTTTATTGGATTGTTTGTTTGTTTGTTGTTGAGTTTTATGAGTTCTTTGTAAATTTTGGATATTAGGCCCTTATCTGAGCTGTTGTTTGAAAATATCATTTCCCATTTAGTTGGCTGTCTGTTTATTTTTATATCAGTTTCTCTTGCTGAGCAAAAACTTTTTATTCTGATGTAGTCCCATTCATTTATCTTTGCCTTCACTTCTCTTGCCATTGGAGTCAAGTTCATAAAATGTTCTTTAAAACCCAGGTCCATGAGTTTAGTACCTATGTCTTCTTCTATGTACTTTATTGTTTCAGGTCTTATATTTAGGTCTTTGATCCATTTTGAATTAATTTTAGTACACGGGGACAGGCTGTAGTCGAGTTTCATTCTTTTGCATGTGGCTTTCCAGTTTTCCCAACACCATTTGTTGAAGAGGCTTTCTTTTCTCCATTGTGTGTTGTTGGCCCCTTTATCAAAGATTATTTGACCATATATATGTGGTTTTATTTCTGGGCTTTCTATTCTGTTCCATTGGTCTGAGTGTCTATTTTTCTGTCAATACCATGCTGTTTTGATTATTGTGGCCCTATAATATAGTTTAAAGTCAGGTATTGTAATGCCCCCAGCTTCATTCTTTTTCCTTAGGATTGTTTTGGCTATTCGGGGTTTTTTATAGTTCCA
Source organism: Saccopteryx leptura (assembly GCF_036850995.1). NCBI lineage: Eukaryota > Metazoa > Chordata > Mammalia > Chiroptera > Emballonuridae > Saccopteryx > Saccopteryx leptura. The sequence continues at coordinate 171,985,809 of NC_089504.1, read as the reverse complement.
TATAAATCTGATGATTTTTTGTTCCATTTCTTTAAAAATCTCATAGGGATTTTGATGGGAATTGCATTAAATTTGTATATTGCTTTGGGTAATATGGCCATTTTGATTATATTTATTCTTCCTATCCAAGAACAAGGAATATTTTTCCATCTCATTGTATCTTTTTCGATTTCCCTTAACAATGCTTTGTAATTTTCATTATATAGGTCCTTTACGTTCTTTGTTATGTTTATTCCTAGGTATTTTATTTTTTTTGTTGCAATCGTGAAGGGGATTATTTTTTTGAGTTCGTTTTCTAATATTTCATTGTTGGCATAGAGAAAGGCTATGGACTTCTGTATGTTAATTTTGTATCCTGCGACCTTACTGTATTGGTTTATTGTTTCTAATAATCTTTTTGTGGAGTCCTTCGGGTTTTCGATGTATAGGATCATATCATCAGCAAAAAGTGATACCTTTACTTCTTCTTTTCCGATATGGATGCCTTTTATTTCTTTGTCTTGTCTGATTGCTCTGGCCAGAACTTCTAGCACCACGTTAAATAAGAGTGGAGAGAGTGGACAACCCTGTCTTGTTCCTGATTTAAGGTAGAAAGTCCTCAGTTTTATGCCGTTTAAAATGATGTTGGCTGATGGTTTATCATATATGGCCTTTATCATGTTGAGATATTTTCCTTCTATACCCATTTTGTTGAGAGTCTTAAACATAAAATTGTGTTGTATTTTATCAAAAGCCTTTTCTGCATCTATTGATAAGATCATGTGGTTTTTGTTCTTCGTTTTGTTGATATGGTGTATTACGTTAACCGTTTTGCGTATGTTGAACCATCCTTGAGATTCTGGGATGAATCCCACTTGATCATGATGTATTATTTTTTTAATATGTTGTTGTATTCGGTTTGCCAGTATTTTGTTTAGAATTTTAGCATCTGTATTCATTAGAGATATTGGTCTGTAGTTTTCTTTCTTTATGCCATCCTTGCCAGGTTTTGGTATGAGGGTTATGTTGGCCTCATAAAATGTGTTTGGAAGTATTGCTTCTTCTTCAATTTTTTGGAAGACTTTGAGTAGAATAGGAACCAAGTCTTCTTTGAATGTTTGATAGAATTCACTAGTATAACCGTCTGGGCCTGGACTTTTATTTTTGGGGAGGTTTTTAATAGTTTTTTCTATTTCCTCCCTGCTGATTGGTCTGTTTAGGCTTTCTGCTTCTTCATGACTCAGTCTAGGAAGGTTGTATTGTTCTAGGAATTTATCCATTTCTTCTAGATTGTTGTATTTGGTGGCATATAATTTTTCATAGTATTCTACAATAATTCTTTGTATATCTATGATGTCTGTGGTGATCTCTCCTCTTTCATTTTGGATTTTATTTATTTGAGTCCTGTGCCTTTTTTCCTTGGTGAGTCTTGCTAAGGGTTTGTCAATTTTGTTGATCTTTTCAAAGAACCAGCTCCTTGTTTTATTGATTTTTTCTATAGTTTTTCTGTTCTCTATTTCATTTATTTCTGCTCTGATTTTTATTATCTCCTTTCTTCGGCTGGTTTTGGGTTGTCTTTGTTCTTCTTTTTCTAGTTCCTTAAGGTGTGAAGTTAAGTGGTTTACTTCGGCTCTCTCTTGTTTGTTCATATAGGCCTGAAGTGATATGAACTTTCCTCTTATTACTGCTTTTGCCGCATCCCAGAGATTCTGATATGTCGTATTTTCATTTTCATTTGTCTGTATATATCTTTTGATCTCTGCGCTTATTTCTTCTTTGACCCATTCATTTTTTAGAAGTATGTTGTTTAGTTTCCACATTTTTGTGGGTTTTTCCCCCTCTTTTTTGCACTTGAATTCTAGTTTCAAGGCTTTATGATCAGAAAATATGCTTGGTACAATTTCAATTTTTCTAAATTTGCTGATATTGTCTTTGTGGCCCAACATATGGTCAATTCTTGAGAATGTTCCATGTACACTAGAGAAAAATGTATACTCTGTCGCTTTGGGATGAAGTGTCCTGTAGATGTCTATCATATCCAGGTGTTCTAGTATTTCGTTTAAGGCCACTATATCTTTATTGATTCTCTGTTTGGATGACCAATCTAGAGCCGTCAGCGGAGTATTGAGGTCTCCAAGTATGATTGTATTTTTGTTAGTTTTTGTTTTAAGGTCAATAAGTAGCTGTCTTATATATTTTGGTGCTCCTTGGTTTGGTGCATATATATTAAGGATTGTTATGTCTTCTTGATTCAGTGTCCCCTTAATCATTATGAAGTGACCATTTTTGTCTCTGAGTACTTTTTCTGTCTTGTAGTCAGCATTATCAGATATGAGTATTGCTACACCTGCTTTTTTTTGGGTGTTGTTTGCTTGGAGTATTGTTTTCCAGCCTTTCTCTTTGAATTTGTTTTTATCCTTGTTGCTTAGATGTGTTTCTTGTAGGCAGCATATAGTTGGATTTTCTTTTTTAATCCATTCTGCTACTCTGTGTCTTTTTATTGGTAAGTTTAATCCATTTACATTTAGTGTAATTATTGACACTTGTGGGTTCCCTACTGCCATTTTATAAATTGCTTTCTGTTAGTTTTGTATCTAGTTTGATTCTTCTCTTTTGTTTTTCTATCATTTGTTTCTGTTTGTTTGTGTTCCATACTTCTTTCCTCTGTTGCTACCTTTTTTAAGTCATGTGTTTTTGTGGTGGTTTTTTCTAGGGTGGTTACCATTAAGTAATGAAAAGGGTACCTACCATATTCATTGTAGTACCCTATCTTATAAGTATTTCTGCACTTCATCATCCTTTGCTACTGTTAATCTCCATTCTCTCCCCCCTTTTTTTCCCTTTGTTGTCACAGTTTAAGTTTGGTTTTATTGTGTTCTTGGTGGAGCTGTTACTTGTGGTGTTGTTTTCTTTTGTTCTTTGAATCTGGTTGGAAAACCCCCTTTAGTATTTCCTGGAGTGGGGGCTTTCTGGTGATAAATTCTCTCATCTTTTCTGTATTTGTGAATGTTTTTATATCTCCTTCATACTTGAAGGATAGCTTTGATGGGTATAGTATTCTTGGCTGAAAGTTCCTCTCTTTCAGGGCTTTAAATAATGGGGTCCACTCTCTTCTAGCTTGTAGAGTTTCTGCTGAGAAATCTGATGATAATCTAATAGGCCTTCCTTTATATGTTGTACTCTTCTTTTCCCTGGCTGCCTTGAGAATTTTTTCTTTGTCATTGGTTTGTGTCATCTTTATTATGATGTGCCTTGGAGTGGGTTTGTTGGGGTTAAGAAAACTCGGTGTTCTGTTTGCTTCTTGAATTTGAGGCTTTAGTTCTTTCCACAGGCTTGGGAAGTTCTCGTCTATTATTTGTTTGAGTTTATTCTCCATTCCATTTTCTTTCTCTTCTCCCTCTGATATACCTATTATTCTTATGTTATTCTTTCTGATGGAGTCAGATAATTCCTGTAGGGCTTTCTCGTTTTTTATTATTTTTGAGTCTCTTTCTTCTTCTCTCTGTTGTGCCTCAAGTTGTTTGTCTTCTATTTCACTAATCCTATCTTCAATCTGGGTTGTTCTGCTAGCTAAGCATGTTACCTCATTTTTCAGCTCGTGAATTGAGTTTTTCATTTCTGTTTGATTTGTTTTTATAGTTTCAATTTCCTTGGTAATATATTCTTTGTGTTCATTGAGTTGTTTTCTGATCTCCCTATATTGCCTTTCTGTGTTTTCTTGTATATCTCTGAGTATTTTTAAGATTTCTATTTTAAATTCTCTGTCATTTAGCTCCAAGGCTTCCAATATGTTAAGTCTTTTCTCCATAGATTTTTCCACATCTATTTGTGTTACCTCTCTTTCTTTTGTATCCATAATATTCTATTTCCTCTTTCTTATTGGCATCTGAGGGTGGTCTTGTTGATAGCACTAATTAGAATTAATAAAGAGTAAAAAGTAAAAAAAAAAAGGGTAAAACACCCCACAAAAAAAAGCAGTAATAATTTATTATTTCCCCCTTTTTTTCTTTCTTCTCCTTCCCTCCTCTCCCCTCCTCAGGGAAATATCGTGCCTATAATGGAGGGCCTGGTTTGCGGTGAAGAGTTCAAGGGGCAAAAAAAAAGGGGAGTAGGGACCTACTAAATGCAAAAAAAAAAAAAAAAGGAAGAAAATCTTAGACAAGCATAAGATGATCTGCCTGCGGGTGATGGTCAACTAAGAGATATAATGAGAGGGATAAGAGGGAACCAGAAAAAAGGACAAAAAAAGGAATAATAAAGAAGAAAAAAATAACAATAATAAGTAAAAATCTGTTGTATTAAGTGGAGCAAAGACCAAATACAATGGAGACCTTGGGTTGGGAGGACCCAAAATGCCACAAAAATAAACAAACAAGAAAAAAACAAAAACAAAAGCGAAAAAGAAAAATAAAGCCAAAAAAAGCCTTGAGTCCCAAATTAACTAATTTGTTCGTGATTTAGGATTAAATGGGAGGAAAGTAAAACGAGAAAAGAAAAAACGAATAGAAAGGAAAAAATAAGAAAAAGAGAAAAACGAAGGAAGAAATAAAAAAGGAAGAGAAAAAAACAAAATAAAGCAAAAAAAAAAAAAACAACAAAAAAAAAAACAAAAGAGGAGAGAGTGAGAGTTAAGTGTCCTGAAGTATAACCCCAAAGGAGGGTGAGGATGAAGAAGAGAAATAAAATGTAACACTTATGGGTAGTGTAGTTCAAGAAAAGGGAAGCATAAGATGGGCAGAGAATAGAAGGACCGAGGTGGAGGAAATAAAGGCAATAAGATAGAAGAAACAAACAACAACAACAACAAAAAAAAAAAAAAATTAGTGGAACAAGTTGTAAAGTCTGTGGATTTTTCTTGATTTTGAGATGTTAACTTCTTCCTTTTTCTTTTCTCTCCCTCTTCCTGGTCGGTGACTCTGTACCCCAGGCTCTGCCCCTGTGTCACACTTAGGTAGGGATTTGCAGTTGATGGGATTCTATGGCAATGTCATATAATTGGCTTTAGTCTTGCTGGTAGTCAAGGCTTGTTGGCGTTTGCAGGGTCCAACGATGAGAGAGTTTGCTTTCGTGGATTCTCTCTCCTAGTCCCCCCTTCCTGAATTAGCAGCCTGGTGATCCAGCTATAAGGCTGCCACTGCTTCTGCCTGGGGAGTAAGAGGCTCAAAGAGCTGGGAAATCCCCACTCTATCCCCACTCAGTGCAAGGCTTTGGGAAAGGCTCTGGCAGTCAGGGCCTCCAATGTAATCAGGCGGGGGTGGGAGTCAATTGTTGTCAAGGTGACTGTTCAGCGCCTAGCATTCAGTTGGACCTCTCAACCCAGGCTTTCCACACTTTGTAGCCTGTTTTGGCTGGGAAGAAGAGGCACTAGTCTCTGCTTGCGACTAGTGTAGTATAGATCTTATTATCTGCCAAGTCCTTCTTGTTAGCGTTTATCCCTGAATATGGAGGCTCTATCAATCAGAAGTTGCCCCCGCCCCTTTAGCGAGAGGCACTAAAAAATATCACGCCTCTTGTCTTGGGTCGGTGAACTGAGAGAGATCTTATCAATTAGAACAGAGGGTGCGCAGATTTCACGGGTTAAGTTAATTTCAGTAATTGGGTGGCAGCTGTGCTCCCGAAGGTATTTCAGGCTGCCTGCGCGCGCCCCTCCCCCAACGCTTGATTGTTAGCTTGAATGGCTGGGTGAGGTGCCCCGCCCGCGGAGAGAATCTCCCAAGTAGGGAATACCGCCCTGGGGCCTCTCCCGCTCCCCGTGCGCGGGCCGCTGGGAACGTTAGCGGTGCTCGGTCTGCAATGCTCGGTCTGAAACCTGACCGGGCGCGCCAGTGGCTACTCGCTGCTCCGGAGTGTGGGCGGTGCTCGGTCTGCAACCGACCTGGGCGCTGCTTGCGGCTGCTCGCGGCAGCTGCTCGTGGCGGCGGTGCTCGGTCTGCAACCGAACCGGGCGCTGCTCGCAGCTGCTCGCGGCGGCGGTGCTTGGTCTGCAACCGACCCGGGCGCTGCTCGCGGCGGCTCGCGGCTCCCGAGTGCGGGATGACTCACCACAGGCGCACTTCCTCGCGGCTTGAATGAACGTCCCTGCGGTAGCTTCCTCCACACCCTCGTCTCTCAGATTCAAGTGATAACAGTCCTTTCACTTTCAGTTTGTGTGGAACTCCGTAATGCTCCGAAGATAAATTTTCCTGTTTCTAGTTGATAAATTTGTTGTGATTTTGGGGAGATCTGTCGGACGCTCTGCTCACGGCGCCATTTCCGTGACGTCCAAATGTAATATTTTTTAACCATAAAAATATAATGAAATCCTGTCACTTGCAACAACATGGATGGGCCTTGAAGCCACGGTGCTAAGGGAAGTCAGACAGAGAATGACAAATACTGTAACATGTCACTTTTTTGTGGAATCTAAAAGAAAAAACCCCGAACTCATACGGAGAACAGACTGGGGGTTGTGGGGAAAGGAAGAAGGCCCAGGGGAGGGAGTCCAGGGGTGGGGGTAATGGGAGAAGATGGTCAAAGGTTTAAACTTACAATTACAAGATCACTAAGTCTGGGGATATAACATACAGTAAGGTGACTATAATGATAATCCTGTGCTGCATATTTGAAAGTTGCTAAGAGTAAATCTTAAAAGTTCTCATCACAAGAAAGAATATTTTGCAACTATGTATGTTATGGATGTTGAGTGTTAACTAGATTTACTGTGGTGATTATTTTACATTACATACATATTACATGGTACATAGGAAACTAATGTTATGTGTCACAATATCTCAATAAAAATTATCTTCAAGAATATTTTTAGAAAACAATTCTAGTATCAGTTTTAAATTATTAATTAGTATTGTTTCAATGATAATGAGGAAGCACTTTGTGGTAGAGCAGTATCAGAGATGATGTCTACCTAACTGGGGATGAAACAGAATAAACACGACCCCTCAGACTAGTTAAACCCCCTGCCGGAAGCTAGACTTTGAAGGAAGCTGATGCATTTTCCTATGAAAAACGCATGCCCAGGAGTTCCACCCTAGAGGGGATGACTTCACTATATACAGTGTGTCTGTAAAGACATGCTGCCACATCATCCTACAGAAACTGGGAGGGTTTTCCTTTTATTTGGTGCAGATTTCACATTTCTGTCATCTTTTGTTGCTTTCCTGTGACCAGTCAAAAGTGCACCATGACTTTACAGACACACTGTAGTACTGTTAAATTTAAAAAATGGAGGAGAGCCTCGTCGTCATCTACTTTAAAATAGGAAAATCAACCACTTCTGCAGGTTACCAGAAAGGTTAGAGAAGTATGTAAGAAAACTGGACTTAAGTGCTGCGGAGAGCTCTGTTAAATGAGACACCCCCATTTCATTTTCTATCCTTGTACAACAAGAAGTGAAGAACCTGGAGGTTTTTCAGTTGCAAAAGTCAAACGGGAAGTTCTTGGGCAGGAGCTGTGCTAAGGGGTGTGAGAAGTGTGGGTGTGCCAGAGGTGGTTACAAGGGAAAAAGAAAGGCCGGGGGATTTCTGAGCTTTGGAGCAAGAGAGAAACAGTGGCTTCTCTGTTTTCACCACTGACAGGCAAGTCATGCAGTTTACTGGTAACTGTTAATTAGTGCCAAAGACAGGCAGACTGAACAGCCTATGGATTCCAAAATAAACCCAAATACTTATGGGCTGCGTGCAAAATTTATTTATTTATCTTTTTTAAAATTAATTTTAATGGGGTGACATTGATAAATCAGGGTACATATGTTCAGAGAAAACATCTCTAGGTTATTTTGACATTTCATTATGCTGCATTCCCATCACCCAAAGTCCAATTGTCTTCCGTCACCTTCTAACTTATTTTCTTTGTGTCCCTCCCCTCCCCCAACACCCTCCTACCTCCCCTCACCCAACCCCCTCCTGCTCCTTCCCCCCACCCCGTAAACGCAGCACTCTTGTCCATGTCTCTGAGTCTCATCTTTATGTCCCACCTATGTATGGAATCATATAATTCTTAGTTTTTTCTGATTTACTTATTTCGCTCAGTATTATGTTACCAAGGTCCATCCATGTTGTTGTAAATGATCCGATGTCATGATTTCTTATGGCTGAGTAGTATTCCATAGTATATATGTACCAAAGCTTTTTAATCCACTCGTCCACTGACGGACACTTGGGCTGTTTCCAGATCTTCACTATTGGTGAACAATGCTGCCAAAAACATGGGGGTGCATTTCTTCTTTTCAAACAGTGCTATGGTGTTCTTGGGGTATATTCCTAAAAGTGGTATAGCTGGGTCAAAAGGCAGTTCGATTTTCAATTTCTTGAGGAATCTCCATACTGTTTTCCACAGTGGCTGCACCAGTCTGCATTCCCACCAGCAGTGCAGGAGGGTTCCCTTTTCTCCACATCCTCGCCAGCTCTTATTCTGTGTTGTTTTGTTGATGAGTGCCATTCTGCCTGGTGTGAGGTGATATCTCATTGTGGTTTTAATTTGCATTTCTCTAATGATTAGTGATGTTGAACATTTTTTCATATGCCTATTGGCCATCTGTTTGTCCTCTTTGCAGAAGTGTCTATTCATTTCTTTTGCCCATTTTTGGATTGGATTGTTTGTCTTCCTGGTATTGAATTTTTCAAGTTCTTTATAAATTTTGGTTATTAACTCCTTATCAGACGTATTGTCAAATATGTTCTCCCATTGTGTAGTTTGTCTTTTTATTCTGTTCTTATTCTCTTTAGCTGTGCAAAAGCTTTTTAGTTTGATATAGTCCCATTTGTTTATCCTGTATTTTATTTCACTTGCCCATGGAGATAAATCGGCAAATATATTGCTGCGAGAGATGTCAGAGAGCTTACTGCCTATGTTTTCTTCTAAGATGCTTATGGTTTTACGGCTTACATTTAAGTCTTTTATTCATTTTGAGTTTAGTTTGTGAATGGTGTAAATTGGTGGTCTAGTTTCATTTTTTTGCAGGTAGCTGTCCAATTTTCCCAACACCATTTGTTGAAGAGGTCTGTCTTCACTCCAATGTATGCACTTACCTCCTTTGTCAAATATCAGTTGTCCATACAGCTGTGGGTTTATTTCTGGGTTCTCAGTTCTATTCCATTGATCTATATGCCTGTTCTTATGCCAGTACCAGGCTGTTTTGAGTACAATGGCCTTGTAGTATAACTTGATATCCGGAAGTGTGATACCTCTGACTTCATTTTGCCTTTTCAAGATTGTTGAGGCGCCCTGGCCGGTTGGCTCAGCGGTAGAGCGTCGGCCTAGCGTGCGGAGGACCCGGGTTCGATTCCCGGCCAGGGCACACAGGAGAAGCGCCCATTTGCTTCTCCACCCCTCCGCCGCGCTTTCCTCTCTGTCTCTCTCTTCCCCTCCCGCAGCCAAGGCTCCATTGGAGCAAAGATGGCCCGGGCGCTGGGGATGGCTCTGTGGCCTCTGCCTCAGGTGCTAGAGTGGCTCTGGTCGCAATATGGCGACTCCCAGGATGGGCAGAGCATCGCCCCCTGGTGGGCAGAGCGTAGCCCCTGGTGGGCGTGCCGGGTGGATCCCGGTCGGGCGCATGCGGGAGTCTGTCTGACTGTCTCTCCCCGTTTCCAGCTTCAGAAAAATAAAAAAAAAATAAAAATAAAAATAAAAAAAATAAAATAAAAAAAAAAGATTGTTGAGGCTATTCATGTTCTCTTTTCATTCCATATAAAATTTTGGAATATGTGTTCTATATCTTTGAAGTAAGTCATTGGTATTTTAATCGGTATTGCATTGAATTTATAAATTGCTTTGGGTAATATAGACATTTTAATGATGTTTATTCTTCCTAACCATGTGCACGGTATATGCTTCCACTTGTTTGTATCTTTCCTGATTTCTTTTATCAATATTTTATAATCTTCCGAATACAAGTCTTTCATCTCCCCGGTTAAATTTATTCCTAGGTACTTCATTTTTTCATTGCAATGGTGAAGGGGACTGCTTCCTTAATTTCTCTTTCTGACATTTGTTAGTGTATAAAAATGCCTCTGATTTCTGAGTATTAATTTTATATCCTGCCACCTTGCTGAATTCATTTATCAGGTCCAGTAGTATTTTGACTGAGACTTTAGGGTTTTCTATATACACTATCATATCATCTGCAAATAATGATAGTTTTACTTCTTCTTTTCCAATTTGGATGCCTTTTCTTTTTCTTGTCTGATTGCTGTGGCCAGGACTTCCAGAACTATGTTGAATAAGAGCGGTGAAAAGGGGCACCCCTGCCTTGTTCCTGATCTTAAGGGAATTGCTTTTAATTTTTGTCCATTGAGTATGATGTTGGCTGTGGGTTTCTCATAGATGGCCTTTGTCATGTTGAGGTATGTTCCCTGTATCCCCACATTGCTGAGTTTTGATCATGAATGGGTGCTGGATTTTATAAAATGCTTTTTCTGCATCTATTAAAATTATGTGGTTTTTCTCCTTCCTTTTGTTTATGTGATGAATCACATTGATTTTTTTGCAAATATTGTACCAGCCTTGCTTCCCAAGAATAAATCCCACTTGATCATGCTGTTGTGATTTTTTCATATATTGCTGGATCCGGTTTGCTGATATTTTGTTGAGGATTTTAGCATCTAAATTCATTAGGGGTATTGGCCTAAAATTTTCTTTCTTTGTGTTGTCTTTGCCTGGTTTTGGAATCAGAATTATACTCGCCTCATAAAAGGAGCTTGGAAGTCTTCCTTCCTCTTGAATTTTTTGAAATAGCTTGAGAAGGATAGGAGTTAGTTCTTCTTTGAATAGTTGGTAGAATTCACTTGTGAAGCCATCAGGCCCAGGACTTTTCTTTTTGGGGAGTTTTTTGATAACTGTTTCAATATCATTTGTTGTAATTGGTCTGTTTAGGTTTTCTGATTCTTCCAGATTAATTTTTGGAAGATATATGTTTCAAGGAATTTGTCCATTTCATCTAGGTTGTCTAGTTTTTTGGCATACTGTTCTTCATAGTATTTTCTTACAATATTTTGTATTTCTGTTGTGTCAGTTATTTCTCCACTCTTGTTTCTACTTTTATTTATTTGAGTCCTCTCTCTTTTTTTCTTCATGAGTCTGGTTAAAGGTTCATCAATCTTGTTTACCTTTTCGAAGAACCAGCTCCTAATTTCATTGATCCTCTGTATTGTTTCTTTAGCCTCTATATCATTTATTTCTGCTCTGATCTTTCCTTCCTTCTACTACCTCTGTGCTTTACTTGTAAGCCGTAAAACCATAAGCATCTTAGAAGAAAACATAGGCAGTAAGCTCTCTGACATCTCTCGCAGCAATATATTTGCCGATTTATCTCCATGGGCAAGTGAAATAAAATACAGGATAAACAAATGGGACTATATCAAACTAAAAAGCTTTTGCACAGCTAAAGAGAATAAGAACAGAATAAAAAGACAAACTACACAATGGGAGAACATATTTGACAATACGTCTGATAAGGAGTTAATAACCAAAATTTATAAAGAACTTGAAAAATTCAATACCAGGAAGACAAACAATCCAATCCAAAAATGGGCAAAAGAAATGAATAGACACTTCTGCAAAGAGGACAAACAGATGGCCAATAGGCATATGAAAAAATGTTCAACATCACTAATCATTAGAGAAATGCAAATTAAAACCACAATGAGATATCACCTCACACCAGGCAGAATGGCACTCATCAACAAAACAACACAGAATAAGAGCTGGCGAGGATGTGGAGAAAAGGGAACCCTCCTGCACTGCTGGTGGGAATGCAGACTGGTGCAGCCACTGTGGAAAACAGTATGGAGATTCCTCAAGAAATTGAAAATCTTTATTATTTCCTTCCTTCTACTAGCTCTGGGCTTTACCTGCTGTTCTTTTTCTAGTTCTTTTAGATGCAGGGTTAAGATATTTATTTGAGATTTTTCTAGCTTCTGAAGGTATGCCTGTAATGCTATGAACTTCCCTCTCAGGACTGCTTTTGCTGTGTCCCATAAATTTTTGAGTTGCGTGCAGAATTTAAATAAAGTTATTTCATCCAAAATTTCATAATTTTGAACTTTATGAGACTCAAAGAACTTATGTAATGTACATTTAACAGAAACTCTCAAGGTAGCTTTTTTTTTTTTTTTTTTTTTTGGTACCCTGGTTCAGGGCACTTTAATGAAAAAGGTACTAAAAAAATTGCACAGTTACAGCTATCACCTAAGTAAAATTATGCTATAATTATTTTTTTTCTGAACAAGCAAAGAAATTTATCACATAAAAAACCTGAATATGATGCTTTCATATAGAGAATATTGGACATTCTCTGGCATTCTCTAGCAGGGTTGTTTCAAGCACAAAATCCGTATCCATTTGTAACTCTAAGTCCAAGTGACCATCAATAGGAGAAAAGTCAAGAAGAAAAACAAGTCAAAATGAGCTCCTAGCCTGACCTGTGGTGGTACAGTGGAAAAGCAACGACCTGAAACACTGAGGTTGCCAGTTCGAAACCCTGGGCTTGCCTGGTCAAGGCACATGTGGGAGTTGATGCTTCCTGCTCCTCCCCACTTCTCCTTTTCTCTCCCCCCCAAAAAAAAAGTGAATTAAAAAAATGGGCTCCTAACCCATTAAAAATTGAACTGACTTCCAAGTCCCTGAAGCACAGAGAGCACCTGCAGAGAAAAGAAGTACATAGTTGCCAAGTAGGGTCTCTGGGTCTGACTGTTGCTTCCCATGGGCTTGTTCTGTGCAGATCTAAAATTATTTCAAAGTCAAAGTGCAAGTTTTGCGAAAGATTTTAGCTCTCTAGAGCAAGGGTCCCCAAACTTTTTACACAAGGGGCCAGTTCATTGTCCCTCATACTGTTGGAGGGCTGCCACATACAGTGCTCCTCTCACTGATCACCAATGAAAGAGGTGTCCCTTCCGGAAGTGAGGCGGGGTGCTGGATAAATGGCCTCAGGGGGCCGCATGCGGCTGGTGGGCCGTAGTTTGGGGACACCTGCAGAGGTTATCTGTACCTGCAGTGCTTGTAAACCTAGCATGCAGTCCTTAATCAAACAGCTAAACTTTTCAGCAGCAATAGGAAGCTTTTAGAAGAAACAGGAAATTCCACCCTGCCCAATGCCAATAAATACTGAATTAATAAATGAGGGTCTTCAGTTTCTGGATCCCCAAGTCTCATATAGATTGCTTAAACTAATTCTCTAATTCTATAATTTATAGAGAGTATCTCTTCCTGAAAAGGATTAATAGTAAATGGCGATAAATAAACCATTTCTCAATTTTTCTATCGTCCAAAAGGTCATCAACACTAGAGCTCAACTAATTCTTCACTCACTAAGTGATACCAATTCTTTCTCCCCAGGAAAGCTTGCTTTCTAGAGAGATAAGCAAACCACTTCTGACTCTGGCCTTGACTCATTAGCATCTTATTCCCACTCTCAGCCTTCTTCCTACCAATACTATCCCTTCTCCAGTATCTCCTAGAACAAAGAGAAGATAATTCCTCCTTCCAGTACATCCTATTGCAACAGGGACTATTGCTAGTAGCAGCCTTTAATCACAGCCCCAATCCGTACTTGCCTTTCTCTCCCCTTTCCTATTTCAGCCACTTTTGGTTATTCAAGTTACATTTTTGCAGGAAGATAAACTACAATTTCAAGTTTGAGGAAGTAGTTCAGTACTGAAGGAAATGTTTACCTCATGTTCTTTTCTTCGACCAATTCTCAACCCCCTGCATCTGGATTCCTCAGACCAGGGAGTGGAAGAAGAAACAACTTGTTTACCATTCCACCAGTCCCCTTCATCCGGTCATCCGTTTTTTTCCAACCATCCAAACCCCCTTATCTAGTCAATGATACCCTCATCTCTCCCTTCTCATTTTGTGCAGCCATTTGAACTAGTCAATCGAGAAAGAATAAGATTGTACAGTCAACATTCCAGCCAATGGAGCAAGACCCAGTAGCCTAGGGCCAGCGTTAGGGATAAAAGCAGAATTTGCCCTCTGCTTGTGCGTTGGCTGGCTAGCTTTCACTAGCGGTAGCACACTCTTCTGCAAACGTTATTAAAATTGCCTTGTCAAGGTATTTTGTCTCCACGAGCCTTGCTTAATTCCATCTCTAACAGTACAACATCTGACAGAGGGAGACAGCAAAATGACATTAGTGGTTAATTGTAGGTACCAATGCATGTACCATAATTTCATACATGTGAGGAGGTAGTTTGTTGTCTGGGCTACAGTCAGACTGCTTGGGTCCAAACACAGGTTCTGCTAGGTGGTATGACTCTGGGGAAAGTTGCGTAACCATTCCATGATCCGTATCCTAATCTATAAGATGGAAATGTTAGTGCCTATCTTAGAACAGTGATTTTTCAACTGGTGTATCACAAGAATTTTTAAAACAGGGAACTGACCTCTTTTCCCTTAGACTGTCAAATTAAAAAAAAAAATGACAACAGCCAACACAGCAGTAACCAACCACTATGAATGAATCAAAATTATACCTATTTTTTTTGTCAGATTAGCAAAAAGTCTATCTTTTGGTGCGCCGGAGAATTATAGTAGTCACTTACAGTGTGCCATGAAATGAAAAAGGTTGAAAATCACTACCTTAGAGAGTTGTTGTGAAAAATCAAATGATATACAAACATGGAAGATACAAGCACTAAATGGCAAGCACTATGTTAGCTGTTACTAGTACCATGAACATGTTTTAAATGAATGAGGAAATTCTATATGTATTGATTTGGAATAAAGTCCGCAACATAGTGTTTTATGGAAATGCGACTGAATAACTCACTTAGTAATGGGTCTGTTTAGCAAAGAAAGAAGAAATGCATGATACATATTTATAGGTGCATCCAATCAAGCCTAGAAAGGTGCACATGCACCAAGCACTGAATTTGTCATTACCTCGGGGAGGCTGAGAAAGGGTTTACATTTGTATACTGGTATTTGCTTGAATTAACATGTGTATACTATTTTTATAATTTTTTAAATTAGACATTCTACAGTGGGATTTTTTTTAACCTTCCAGTTGAATATCTCTCGTCCTGGTTTAAGAAAAGGTAAGCTTCTTAAAGATGAGGAAACTAAAATCCAGCTAGGAAAAGGTCACACCCTGTAAGTACAATCTCTCCTACATGTCTTGTTTCAGATCCTTTATAGTCTTTACAGTCCTTGGCATGTCATGTGCCTGCCATAGGGCCCCAACACAAACTGCTGGATTTCCTCCTTTCGCTTTCTGTACTGATTATCTGAGGTACTCCTTTTATTGTGTCCAAGTAGCTCCCACATTTCATGTCTTAACAGCTTCCTTCCTGCCTTTCATATCTTTCTCACCATTTGCCTGCTTGTCTTTCCGCCCCTCAGACAGGTGCCCTCGCCCAGGAAAACCCACTGGAGTGACAACCCCGCCCTACACATTCAGGTTTCAGGCAGGCACAAGGGACTCTAAATTGCAGGGCGGATTATGATTCCAAGCTGCCTTTTGTCTAGCAAAAGGTCCAAACTGACTTTTAAACATATTTCCTTATTCCAGTCAAGAAACAGTGCTTGGTATGTTTCGGCAGGCAGTTTTTCCTCCTTTAGGTCTTTTCTTACACAGGTGTTTTATTTTTCCTTTGGCTTTCTCCTATAAGTTACAAAGCTATTTTGTACCCCCCAACCCAAACGTCTCTACCACGCTTACCCTTTATCGTGTTCATTTTTATTGTTTTAGCACCCAGCACTTTCACTTCTACTTCCTCACTCTCTCACACTCCAGCCCTCTTAGCCCCATGTATACACATTTTCTATTTCAGTCCACATAGAAACTGTTACATGTTGAACGGGGAAGGAAAAAAGAATTCCAGGCTCCAAGCAGGGAATCTTCCAGACCAACTCTCACACCGGAACCCTAAGCGTCTGGAACTAAGGGGGGGGGGATATGCGAGCCACAAGAATAGGGTCAGCATCAAAGCGCTCTGGCGTCTGAAGAGCTGATTGGTTCCCGATAAACCAATCAGCGTGCAAGGCTGTGCAAGAGCAAGGGAGGGCCCAGATTACAGAGCAGACTGAGTTAAAGCTTAAAGGGGCAGGTGAGCCAGGTCGCAAGGTTTCACGTGCATTTTTGCATTTGCCAGGTCACTATTAACCCTGGAATGCCGGTCTCCTTAAATTCCACCTTTGGAGTTTCCCAGTTTCATAATGCAAACAGAGAAACATTACTTAGCCAACCATTCATAAAATGGTCATTAATGGTCAATGGAGGAGTAGCCGTAGAGTGGGGCAGAGGCCATTAAAATCCTCCCTCTTTTCCCAGTTCCACTCCAGGTTGTCAACAAAACTCAATTGGTTCTTGAAATAATAAATCACTCAAAAACGCTCGCCTAATCGCCAAAGCTGATTACCAAAATGCTATCATTAAACAGTGGGGTAAGTTTTCCCTTCCCGAATGGCTGGGGGAAATTGTGTTGCCATTTAATGAACGCGAAATGTTTTATTACCTGCTAAAAAAGAAGCAAATGCGCTATTAGACTGAAGTCGGAGAAACGAAGACCTGAAACATGCAACCACACAAGCGAACGCAGCCGCCTCCCGGACTCGGACACCGCCCTCCGCCACCACCACCCCTCGCCTGGACCGCTCCTCCAGGATCTACCCCACACTCTTCATATGGAGGCACAAAGAATTGGGACGAGGAGGGCGAAAATACCACATTTCCCTGCTCTGTTTCAAACTTCAGCAGAACTGTTCTACGCACTCCCAAGTGTCGGAGCCCCCTGGAACCACAGATCTGTCCAACCTTAGCTTTCCCACGGTGCAGCGCTTCACCCACCCATCTTCCACCCATTCCCGGGCTGGAGACACCGCGTCCTTGGGGATGCGAGATGGGGGAAGGGGACGTGGAGAAGACAGAAATGGCCAGTGTAAATTAAGAGGTACCCGCCGAGGCCAGGAAGCTGGCAGCCAGAGAACCCTGGGGCCAAGGAACTAGAGAGGGGGGTTGGAACCGTGAGGGGAAGGACTGGGAGGAAAGCGGGAGAGCCGCCGTCGTCGCTGCACTCACTCTGCGTAGCCTGTAGCCCAGGGAAGCCGCCGGGTCTCCTTGAGGATGAGGATGGGGCGGGCGATGTGGTCGGCGCTGCACTCCACCTCGTCCTGAGACAGCCCCAGGAACTCCGGCCGCCCGTAAGGGAAGCGCAGGGGCAGGTCCGAGCCTCCGCAGCCGCCGCCGCTGTGCTCGGAGCCTGAGCTGCCAGCCATGATGCCGCCCATGAAATTGGCCACGGCAGATTTCACGCGAGTGAGCATATTACTCCGGCGCCCGGCAGCAGCGGTGCGAGCAGGAGGCGGAGGCTGGGGCCCGGCGAGGCGCAGCGCGGAGCATGCAGGCTGCTGCGGCTGCCGAGCGGTCGAGCAGTCGGGTCGCTGGTGGGCGCCGCGCGGCTCCGGGAGCCTAGTGCTGCAGGGTGCCGAGCCCAGGCTTCCCGCGTCCCGTGCCTCCACCGCCTCCCCTCGTTATACTTCCGCAACGGCGAGGCATGGAGCGGGCGGGCCTGGAGAGAGGCCGCACGCCCCAGCGGTTGGGCGGTTGCAACCGCAGCAGGGCCCGTCCTCGCCCGCTGCGCTCGACTCCTGCGTGAGCGGAACTGAGCCCACGAGATGATCCCGCGGAGCCAGCGCGGCTGCTGCCACGGCTACCGCTGTCAAGTCATGTGATAATCAGGCTGCAAGGGCTCCAGCCACTGCTTTGGCCGAAGCACAGCCCCTCCCCTGACGCCCCGGCGAGGCTCGCACTAAGATCACGACCTCTTGGCGGGGGAAGGAGGGGGGCAGGAAGGGTCTGTACCTGACGGAGGGGAGAGGGGAGCTGTAAGCTCAAGGCGGCACAGGTGTTAGGGGAAGTCACGTGGGGCCAGGCAGCCTGGAAAAGCCAGTTGAGAAATCCGCTCTCTGAGGAATACCGCCTACACCTTTAGGAAAGGAAACGGGAGCAGGCGGGGAAAGAGAAGACAGGTGGAATCCTGGAGGGAGGTCACGTCCTGAAGTGGAAATGAGGAACACCTGGTGCAACAGACTTGCAGAGCTTTAAAACCAACCTACAACAGTTGCACAGGCATTATTCAAGTTTTCCCCTAGGCTTTCTAGAATTATTTCGCTTGTTCATTATCAGCAAACGCATCATTATCTGCGGAGCAAAACCTTTTTGAAACCCAGAATAAGCTTAATGGCAAAGAAAACAGAGCTCTAAGAAATTTGAAGCAAGCTTTATTTTACCTGGTACTTAAAGGCTCAATAAATTTATACAAGTGTTTTCTTCCAATATAGCAACAGAAGTATATTTTCAAAGCTGATCTTGTTTACTATTGAGAAAATTAATGCAGCCTCTTTTTTTTCTTACTTTCAAACGTTACAAAATTAAGAGCCTTTTAAAACTAAAGGAACAGAGCAACTCAATGAAATGCTAAAGTAAAAATGAATAAATGTTTGCAACAATAAAAAAATGTTGGTCTTACATTAAAACAAAATGTGGAAAATGTGCTTCTTTAGGCGTGGCATTAGTTAAATATTGGCTTTTTTTTTTCTTTGCAAGAGAGCGTATCCTGTTCATGTTTACTTATTCTGTATCCTGCTCCTATGTTTACCTACCATTTAATTTGCCAGGATTCTGTGTTACTTGAGGAGTTATGCACTGACACCACACTTGGAGTTCAGGAGTAAATACAGGCTCTGGTTCTTACAAAATAGGAGAAGGCATCCCAGCAGCCCAGGTGTTGGAGGAGGAGCTAATTCTCTGAAGAGGAATTGGAATCCTTGCTCTTCTGGGAAGCCTGGGTAAACCTCGTTGATTACTTTTATAATATTTTTAAGGCATTCTCCCCCCCCCCCCATTACAGTTTACGTTCAGTATTGTTTGTATTAGTTTCAGGTGTACAGCATAGTGTTTAGGAGATCTATACAGTGTGTCCGTAAAGTCATGGTGCACTTTTGACCGGTCACAGGAAAGCAACAGAAGACGATAGAAATGTGAAATCTGCACCAAATAAAAGGAAAACCCTCCCAGTTTCTGGAGGATGATGTGGCAGCATGTGCGCATGCGCAGATGATGACGTAACACCGTGTATACAGCGGAGCAGCCCACGGCCATGCCAGTCGAAATGTGGACGGTACAGAGGAAAGTTCAGTGTGTTCTGTGGCTCGCTAAATTCGAATCCGTGACCAAAATGCAACGTGAATATTGGCATGTTTATAACAAAGCGCCACTACATAGGAATAACATTACTCTGTGGGATAAGCAGTTGGAGAAACCCCGTTCTGGCAGGCCATCAGTCAGTGACGAGTCTGTAGAGGCTATACGGGATAGCTACCTAAGGAGTCCTAAAAAATCTGTGCATGAGCCCACATCAAACTGCACTGAATAGGTATGAAACTGGGAGAGTTTTCCTTTTATTTGGTGCAGATTTCACATTTCTATCGTCTTTTGTTGCTTTCCTGTGACTGGTCAAAAGTGCACCACCACTTTACGGACACACTGTACTTTACAAAGTGCCCTACCCCCATAATTCCAGTACCCATATGGCATGTGGCACCACACGTGGGGCAGCTGTGTTAGGCTTGCTCACAGGGTTACCAGCTGCAAGCACTCTGCCTGATTGGTGTGTGAGTGTGTGGCAGCGCCACGTGGTATGGCCTATATAAGGCTATGGGTGCTTGCGCTCAGGGGGATTGTGGATGGGTGGGTTATCTGCCTGCCACTGTGAGGGGCTATTTTACTGTTTGTTTGCCTGTCAGGCAGTTTTCCTTCCCTGTATGCTTGTCTGCATTGTGAGACTTTATTAAATGGTAATGGTCCAACACCTTCTAGCTCTGCAGTTTCTCTACTGTCGGCCTGAATCCAACGTGAACCTGTCAGGCTTTGGCCACTGGCATTACATCTGGAGTAGTGGGTAGGCTTGGAGCAGATTGGTATGGCACTGCTGACACCCTTGAGGGGTAGAATAGAGGAGTGGTGTTCCCAGTGGCTCTCCTCGTGGGGACTGTGGGCTGGGTGATTTTTACTATCTTACAAGAAAAAACTAAGAGCTTTGTGCGAGAAGCTGAGTGAGGTCGAAAGCTCCAGGATGAGCTGCATACTGAGCAGCGACTGTGTGAACTGGAGCAAGAGCTGGAGAAGGAGGCCCACCAGATTCGAGAGCTGCAGAGCACTAACAGCACCTGAAACTGGAGCCATCTACAGGTTCTTGAGTTGCAGTTTGCCTTGGAAGTTGAACATTGGCAGTGGCAGTTGTTGGAGGAACAACTGCGAGTTCAGCTTCAGGCCAAGAGCCAGCAGCCGCAGGAGCAGATGAAGCTGTGCTGGTGGAGTGGCTGAGTCTGCAGGAGCAGGTGTTTCCAGCTCCTCTTCTGAGGAGGAGGAGGCTCAGGCTGAAGCTGCCGTCCGCACACTCAGAGCTTGGCCAGAGGTTATCCAGAAGGTAAAAACCTAGCAGCAAAGAGTCCCTCAGGGGCAGCCACAGCCTCCTCCACAGACAGTGGAGCATTCTGCAGTCTGGCCCTACACCCAGGCAGAGCTGATGGAGTTGGGTGCACAATTCAGGCAGAAAACCATGGAGCCACTGGCAGCCTGGTTACTGAGGTTGTGGGACATAGGGGGTAGATAGCATCATGCTCTCTGGAGCAGAGGTGGAGAAGTTAGACACCGTTGCCACGCACTCCTCCTTGGGGCAGCATCTTCAGAGCTGCCCTGATG
The DNA here is from genome assembly GCF_036850995.1 of Saccopteryx leptura. NCBI lineage: Eukaryota > Metazoa > Chordata > Mammalia > Chiroptera > Emballonuridae > Saccopteryx > Saccopteryx leptura. The sequence continues at coordinate 171,965,135 of NC_089504.1, read as the reverse complement.
GCAGGGATGAGGGGGGAGGTCTGAGGCCCTATGTGAACCTAGTTGCTTGTAATGGACCTTTACCTTGGTGATTTGCACAGACAGCTGGGCTGTCTATTGTGGACTGACTCTTGGACTACAACCAGAGAGGAGCACTGGCTCCCCTGTTGGATGGACATGCCACCTTTGGACAGTATGAGAGACCCTGATGGAGGGTGGGGGCAGCTCTGGGGGACACCATCCTGCTCTGGGAAGCTGCTCTCACCCTGTTGTAGAGATGCACCAAGGGCATTTTTTGTTTCAATGGACATGGCCCTGGACTATACAGGCCCCCCACCTATAATGGGTGGCCTTGTTGGCACCATGGGGTGGGGAGTTGGAGGTGGGCCTCCAGTTAACTCCTTGGGCAGAGTGCTCAGGGAGACATTGTGAAGGGTACGTTTGTAATTGTCATTTTTGGAATGTATGTAATGTACCTATTGTGAGACAAGTAACTCTAAAGGGGTAGAATGGGGGGCAGCTGTGTTAAGCTTGCTCACGGAGTTACCAGCTGCAAGCACTCTGCCTGATTGGTGCGTGAGTGAGTGGCAGCACCATGTGGTATGGCCTGTATAAGGCTACGGGGCTTGCGCTCAGGGGGACTGTGAATGTGCAAATTGCCTGCCCACCACTGTAAGGGGCCATTCTTTTTTTCTGAAGTTGGAAACGGGGAGTCAGACAGACTCCTGCATGTGCCCAACCAGGATCCACCTGGCATGCCCACCAGGGGCGATGCTCTGCCCCTCTAGGGCGTTGCTCTGTTGCAACCAGGGCCATTCTAGCGCCTGAGGCAGAGACCACAGAGCCATCCTCAGTGCCTGGGCCATCCTTACTCCAGTGGAGCCTCGGCTGCAGGAGGGGAAAAGAGAGACAGAGAAGAAGGAGAGGGGGAGGGGTGGAGAAGCAGATGGGCGCTTCTGTGTGCCCTGGTTGGTAATCGAACCCGGGACTCCTGCATGCCAGGCCGACGCTCTACCACTGAGCCAACCAGCCAGGGCCTGTGAGGGGCCATTTTGCTGTTTGTTTTTCCTGAGAGGCAGTTTCCCCTGCCTGTGTGCTTGTCTGCCATTGTGAGACTTTATTACATGGTAATGGCTCATAGCTTTCTGGCTCCGCAGTTCCTCTACCATCTGCCCGAATCCAATGTGAACCTGCCTGGCCTCTGCCACCGGCATTACAACACATTTAATATTTATTACAATGTATTGACTATATTCTCTATGTTGTATTTTACATCCACATAACTATTTTTATTATTATTATTGATTTAAGCAAGAGAGGAAAGGGAGTAGAGAGAGACAGAGAAATGTAAATTAAGCTGTTCCTATATGTGCCCTGACTGGGGATCAAACCAGCAACTTTTATGCTTTGGGACGATGCTCTAACCAACTGAGCTATCTGGCCAGGGTGCCATGACTATTTTGTAACTACAAATTTGAACTTCTTAATCCCTTCACCTTTTCAGCCATTCCTCCAACCTCCCCCCCCCCCCACCGGCAACCATTAATCTGTTCTCTGTATCTATGAGTCTGTTTCAATTGTTTGTTCATTTATTTTGTTCTGTAGATTCCACATGTAAGTGAAATGATATGGTACTTGTCTACTTCTGACTGACTAATTTCAGTTAGTTTAATACTCTAGGTCCATCCATGCTGCTGCAAATGGTAAGATTTCATTCTTCTTATGATTAATTTTCCATTATATAAATGTACCACTGCCTTTTTATCCACTCATCTATTGATGGGCACTTGGGTTGTTCCCATATCTTGGCTCTTATAAATAACATGGCAATGAACATAGAGGTAAGATACATATTCTTTTTAATTAGTGTTTTAGGTTTCTTTAGCTGTATACCCAGAAGTGGAATTGCTGGGTCACCCTTTGGCTTTTTCATGACTTAGTACTCCAGTTTACTATATACCAAATAATTATATTAAAAAAAAATTCAAGGCGCTGGCTGGATGGTTCAGTGGTAGAGCATCAGCCCAGTGTGTGGAAGTCCTGGGTTGGATTCCCAGCCAGGGCACACAGGAGAAGCACCTATCTGCTTCTCCACCATTCCCTTTCTCCTTTCTCTCTCTCTCTCTCTCTTCCCCTCCCACAGCCAAGGCTCCATTGGAGCAAAGTTGGCTGGAGCACTGAGGATGGCTCCAATTGCAACAGAGCAATGCCCCAGGTGGGCAGAGCATCTCCCCCTCGTGGGCATGCCGGGTGGATCCCTCTCAGGCGCATGCGGGAGTCTGTCGCTCTGCCTCCCTGCTTCTCACTTCAGAAAACTACAAAAAAAAAAAAAAATTCAACCTTTAGTGAAATAACATTCTTGTTAATAAGTCTTTTTTTATTTTTCACAGAACAGAAATGTAATTTTATCTTGGTCCCTTTCTCTAATTTTAAATTTGGGGGCAGGATTCTAAGTGATGCAAATCTAACTGAGCAAAAATGGTCTTCACAACCTTTTCTTTGTTGAACTATACTTCCAGTGGGAATCACTATATAGTGGTCATCCATTCAACTAACCACATGCTCAGATAAACTTACAATCCCTTTCTTAAATTTTTGTTGTAGAATAACTACCTTTTAACTATGTTTTTTTTTGAATAATTCAGTAACTAACTTCAATAGAGAATATATTCTTTTCTTCTGTAATGCCAGTGGGTGAGCCCAGGCAAGTCCACATTGGGTTTGGGCAGACAGCAAAGAAACTGTGAAGCTAGAAAGTATTGGGCCATTTCCATTTAATAGAGTCTCGCAATGGTGGATGAATAAACAGGGAGGGGAAAACCTCTTCTCAGGCTAACGAACAGCAAAAATGGCTCCTCACAGTGGTGGGCAGGCAATCTGAAATCTGCCCTGAGGGCAAGCACCCATAATCTTACATAAACTATACACATGTGGTGCTGCCACACTCTTGTGCCCTAATTCATGCAAAGTACAAGCGAGCAAGCCTAACAGCTGTTTTCCCAACACACTGAAAACTTGTTCTACCAACAGCAGGCAAGCAGGGATTACATTACTTTGAATATTTCTATAGTTCACAGCTGACTGATAAATCTACTATCTTATTTTTATACCCATCTCTAATTTCAGGGTCCCATCCCATGATTTTCCAGACAAATATTTTTCATGAAACTTACTCCTTAATTATGTAATTCATGAAAATTGGGACTTCAGATGGGAGGTATATCCTGATTAAAATGGGGCAATCATCCCTTTTAGGAGAGCCCCTGAAAAAAAATGTCTTTCACACCTATTGCAGGTACAAATTTGGGAATATCTGTGCTACCAGATTTAGGATTAGTGAGTCCCTAAATTCAAACATTACAGTAATCAGAAACAGAGAGACCCTCAATGTGTTTATTACAGACTGTATATATGCCTCAGTCATCAATAGGTATGCTTCAGTTTTGTCTCTTTGTGTTCTCTTTATCCCTGGAAAATGTGGGTTGAAGATTTTAAGAGAACATTCATTTACAGGTTAGATACATTGACTTTATAGCTGGATGGTTTTTATATAAATTAATCTCATTACTAGACCTATAATGCTATGTTTTTTACTATTCAGGCTCTCTGCCATCAATAAGACTGTTTTCAAGAAAAAAAACGGTCTGGATCATTTCTTCAGTCAAAACATTAGGATTCTCCTAAAAGTTATTAATTACAAAATAAAAACAATAACTTATATTGGAAAACCCTGGTGGACATAACCTGAAATAAGTGATCAACATTAGCACTCCCAGCAGTGAGACAGTAACATACTATACCCCTTAACATCATGTACTGAAAAGGGCACAGCCCTTCTGTGGTGTTTGTCCCCCAAATCTTTAACGTTGGTGTAAACATGGGAAGACATGAGTCAAACCCAAACAGCATATTCTACAAAATACCTGACCAGGTATCTTCAAAAGTGTCAAGGTCCTTAAAGACAAGGATAGTCTGAAGAATTATCACAGATTGCGGACATAAAAGAGACACAACCCACTAAAATAATGTACTGATGTTTATTTCTCAGTTCTGATGTCAACATTAGGGGAAGCTGGGTGAAGGGTATTGTTGGGAAAACAGCTGTGTTAGGCTTGTTTGCACTTTGCGTGATTAGTGCATGATTACCTGGCAGAGCCGTGTGTGCATTTAGCCTATATATGGCTATTTTCTTTCTCCCTTCCTTCCCTTCCTTCCTTCCTTCCTTCCTTCCTTCCTTCCTTCCTTCCTTCCTTCCTTCCTTCCTTCCTTCCCTTTCGAGACAGAGAGCCAGAGAGAGGGATAGATAGGGACAGACAGGAATGGAGAGAGATGAGAAGCATCAATCATCAGTTTTTCGTTGTGACACCTTAGTTCATTGATTGCTATCTCATATGTGCCTTGACCGCGGGCCTTCAGCAGACTGAGTAACCCCTGGCTTGAGCCAGAGACCTTGGGTCCAAGCTGGTGAGCTTTTGCTCAAACCAGATGAGCCCACGCTCAATCTGGTGACCTCGGGGTCTCGAACCTGGGTCCTTCAGCATCCCAGTCTGACGCTCTATCCACTGCGCCACCGCCTGGTCAGGCTATTTTCTCTTTTTTAAATGCAGTGAGAGGAAGGGAGGCAGAGAGAGAAAGCCTTCTGCATTTACCCCAACTGGGATTCACCCAGCAAGCCCTTTAGGGGGTGATACTCTGCTCATCTGGGGTGTAGCTCTGTTGCTTAGCAACTGAGGTCTTCTTAGTGCCTGAGGTGGAGGCAATAGAGTCATCCTCAACATCCTGGGCCAACTAGTTCCAATCAAATCATGGCTGAAGGAGATGAAGAGAGAGAGAGAAGTGAGAGGAGGAGGGGAAGGGTGGAGAAGCAGAAGGGTACTTCTACTGTGTGCCCTGACCAGGAATCAAACCCAGGACATCAACATGCAGGGCCTATGCTCTTCCACTGAGCCAACCAGCCAGAGCCATATACAGGTACTTTCCACTGGCATGGATTGCTTGCAGGCCACCGCAAGGGGCTGTTTTCCTGATCACTTGCCTGCCACAGGTAGGAAAAGTTTTCTCCTGCCTGTTTGTTCACATGCCATCGTGAGACTCTAATAAATGGGAATGGCCCAAGGCTTTCTGGCTCCATAGTTGCTCTACTGTCTGCCTGAATCCAATGTGAACCTGCCTGACCTCGGCCAGCAGTGTTACAGGTATGCAGAAACAAAACATTTAAAAATAATCAAGCAAGATCTGGAAACAGCCCAAGTGTCCGACAGAGGACGAGTGGATTAAAAAGCTTTGGTACATATATACTATGGAATACAACTCAGCCATAAGAAATGATGACATCGGATCATTTACAACAGCATGGATGGACCTTGATAACATTATACAGAGTGAAATAAGTAAACCAGAAAAAACTAAGAACTATATGAACCAATGCATAGATGGGACATAAAAATGAGACTCAGAGACATGGACAAGAATGTGATGGTAACAGGGAGTGGGGTGGAGGGATGGGGAGGGGGTGAGGAAGGAGAGGGAGGGGATGGGGGGAGGGTAGGAGCACAAAGAAAACCAGATAGAAGGTGACGGAGGACAATTTGACTTTGAGTGAGGGGTATGCAGCATAATCAAAGGTCAAAATAATCTGGAGATGTTTTCTCGGAACATATGTACCCTGATTTATCAATGTCACTGCATTAAAATTAATAAAAATAAGAAAAAATAATCAAGCACATTTTGGTTCAAGTAGAAAGCAGATACTCATTTGGAAGTCAGGCCAGGAGAAAGATGAATAACACCTTTCTGGAATCTTTTTTTTTTATTATTATTCATTTTAGAAAGGAGAGAGAGAGGGGGAAGAGAGAGAGAGAGAGGAGAGAGAGAAGGGGGAGGAGCAGGAAGCATCAACTCCCATATGTGCCTTGACCAAGCAAGCCCAGGGTTTCGAACCGGCGACCTCACCATTTCCAGGTCAACGCTTTATCCACTGCTCCACCACAGGTCAGGCCCCTTTCTGGAATCTTACTTCTCAGATCTGTAGAGTGAGGCCTCCATTATGGTGCTAATCTTGAATTGTAACCAGCAGTTTACCTGTGTTCTCCCATTAGATCATGGTTCTTAAACTTTTTGAAGTCGAGGAGCATTTAAAATTTTACAAGTAATTGTAGGTGCATTATATACAAATTTCTGAGAAATACGTTATAATAATTAAGTCAAATATTAAAGACAAAAATATAAAGTCCAAGTGTGCTTTTATGGTAATTAAATGAAATAAATACAACAAAATTAAATTGATTCTGACATTAAAAAACGTTTTTGTTACTTTTTTTAGTTATGCTTTTTAGAATTTGTAAAAAAGAGGGATTAAAAAATTAAAAAGACAAAAAAGTTATCTTTATATATAGATACATTCTTAGTAAGATTTAGTAAATTCTTTAGGTCCCGGCGCGAATGTGTTAAGTTTTTTCATGTGTTTATGAGAAATATAAGCCTGATGTGTCCTAGCGATTTCTTCAATGTTGGGCATATATTTGAAAGGCAAGCTCTCATTTCCTTGTCAATACATTGAAGAATTCCTCTCTTTTTACTTTTAATTGTGTTGAGGGTATAAAATCCTAATTCACATAGATAGGTTGTTGAAAATTGTAGTAAAATGTTCAAAGCTTTTGTAGATATTGCCACATATTCTTTTTTTATAGAAATCCAAAAGGCTTCAAGAGACAATTCCTTATGTTTAATCATCAATCCAAAACCCCCACCATACATATCATCTTAACTTTACACTAAATAAAGGCTAGAAGAAATTTGCCTCCAGTCTTTCTGGGGAACATGGGGGTAGTGTAAACAATCCAGCACCACAGCTTAACAGCCTTTTGCAACCTAATCAGGCAAGTGAGGTGGGGAGTTGGGCAGACTGTCAGTTTACAGCCAACTCCCCACACCTCTGTCCCCCAAAAATCTAAACTCCAAAAACCCTGTTGGTTTTTTGGTCCCCAACAGGCACATATTTCTCTGGAATACCATAGGGCGCACCTGGAAATCTAGGGCGCACCAGTGCACCCTGGCGCACACTTTGAGAACCACTGGGTTAGACAGTGAAATCCTGTAGGGTAAAAACATTCTTGTCATCTTTGTATTTTCAGCCTCTAGCCTAATGCCTAACAAGTAATAGAGTTCAGTGTGTAAAGTAATTCTTGAAAATTTATTCAGGCCCTGGCCGGTTGGCTCAGGGGTAGAGCGTCGGCCTAGCATGCGGAGGACCCGGGTTCGATTCCCGGCCAGGGCACACAGGAGAAGCGCCCATTTGCTTCTCCACCCCTCCGCCACGCTTTCCTCTCTGTCTCTTTCTTCCCCTCCCGCAGCCAAGGCTCCATTGGAGCAAGGATGGCCCAGGTGCTGGGGATGGCTCCTTGGCCTCTGCCCCAGGCGCTAGAGTGGCTCTGGTCGCAACATGGCGACGCCCAGGATGGGCAGAGCATCGCCCCCTGGTGGGCAGAGCGTCGCCCCTGGTGGGCGTGCCGGGTGGATCCCGGTCGGGCGCATGCGGGAGTCTGTCTGACTGTCTCTCCCTGTTTCCAGCTTCAGAAAAATGAAAAGAAAAAAAAAAAAAAAAAAAAAGAAAATTTATTCAGAGAAGAATGCAACTTGTTTGAATAATCTGTTATATTTATACCCTCTGTTTTTTTAAAAGATCTTTCTCTTCTATCCCTTAAAATCTGTTATCTATAAGCAAAACGTCCTTAATTTCTGAAGTCTAATAAGATAAAGTTTAGCTTACTTTAGTAGATAGCCAAATTGATAAAGATATGGATATCAAGTCATGTACGTGTCTGTATCACACTATACTGGTAATCTGATGTACATAACTGAGATACAGCATTAAAATACTTAATATCAACTTGTTTTTGCTTCATAAATAGTTTAGATTTTTGCTTCATATGTAGTAATGTACTGGCTGAAAAATCTCCGACTTATTGGAAAGAATTTATTTATTTCTCCATAGTACAGAAAATGATTTGTTGATAAATGTTTTCCTTATGAACCAAGAGATTTATAATTTTTGAGTATGAAATTACAGGGTATTAGAAAAACTTCTATCTGTCAAAGTAATCATTCCTTAGATTTTAAACACCTGATTTTGAAGTGGCTGGCAGTCAACCAATGAATTACACACGACTTTTTCTATTACTTTCACATTGCCACCTGTAGACTATTCTATTCTGTGCCCACATAGTCCTAGACTGAAACCACTGCTTTGTAACTGATGTGGGAATTGTATAAACCTGAATCTCTTCTACCTAATTACTGGTCCCATTGTTGCCAGTGGAAATAGGATTCTTCCACAGAGTAGCAAGAAAAGCATTCAGGAACCCATGCATAAGAGGATGTGAGCAATTATGGTAAGGTTATTATAGCAAAAACAAGGAACTGCCCTAGGTGCCAATGTCTCCTCCACAACCAGGTGGCTCAGCTCATCTCACTATGGGAACTCCAGCCTCTGGGGCCATAAACCTGCATTGTCCTCACCCAGCCCTGAAGGACCAGGGTCCAGAGATGCTGTGCCATTACCTGGGCACTGGCATCTGAAGCTCTAGTAGTCTCGCTTAGTCTCTGTCGCTTGGCACTGCTTTTGGGCCCGTGCTTGGGCCCTCACGACCACTGCACCCTGGCCACATGATCACTACAGAGAGAGTGTGTAAATGCATAAACAGACAGCTTGGGGTCTTTGTTAAGTTTTGATTATATTACCTCAGGCTTGGGAAAGAGCAGGCTTTCTTTCAAACTAACCAATCTCTTTCCTGGCTGTTCACAGGCTTGTGCTGGGGCCATCCCTTGGCACCATCTTGTCTTCTAGTGCACATGCACCGAGCAAAAGAATTTACTCTTTACTGGTTGGTCCCTGGGGAGATTGGAAATCCACCTGGGAGGATGTAGCTGTCCCCTGAGGCATCTGTGAAGTGGCCCTTTCTACTAACTAGCTACCTACATTATATACCTACGTTAGATTAGACTCTGAGTATCAGAATACTTACACATAAAGTGAAAGAAATAATCATTCCAATATCATAGGTAGTTGTAAGGATTAGTGAGATAATAGTTATAAATATGATACAACTAATATCATCCTTCTCTAGTTAAATCTATATTTTCCTTAGTGACTAATTTTTAATATTAAAACTTTAATCCATTTTCTATTCTTCACTTATAAAAATGAAAATAGCAATACCTACCTCATAGAGATTATTTTGATAATTAAATGAAATAACATGAATATTCCTAGTATTCTCTTTGGTACAAAATGTATAGTTAATAAATGCACAATGAATATTATGATACTGATAGCACCCTGCACTGTGAAAAGGGGGGAATTTAAATACATAGTTCCAATGCTCTTAACCAACACTATAAGTTAAACATTTTTTCTCATGTTCTTAATCAATACTACCTGTTTACTATTAAGGACACTGAAATTGGGAGATGGTAAACGACTTACACAAACCACACAGCTAGTAATAAAGCAGTACCCAGTCCTATGGGTGCTCTTGAAAATATTTCATCAAAAAGGATGTTTACATGACAAAAGATTTTTCTCTACCTTTCCAAGTAAAGAACTGTTATTTCAATTATCTTGAGGATTTTGAAATTTTTCTATGGATTTGGAAATTTTAAAAAATCCCTAAGCAACCTTAGATAGAATGTTTTAAGTTCAATAATATAATTTGGGAATTGTTCCACATTCCAAACAAATTACTTTCCACTGAGATTTTTAGATAGAACTTATTTCTAAGTTGGGAGTTATCTGGGTCATATTAAAGTTATGTGACAATTCTAAATTCTATTCAATTGAAAATATCTTTTAAAAATATTATAATATTACCAGTCCATTTCCAAGCTTTGTCATATTAATTTCTATTTTTAAATATGATTGATCCTTGCCCTAGCAGGTTGGCTCAGTGGATAGAATCATCAGCCTTGCATGCAGATGTCCTGGGTTCAATTCCCAGTCAGGGCACACATAAGAATCGACCATCTGCTTCTTTCCCCCTCCTACTCCCCCTTCTCTCTCTTTCCCTACCAGAGCCAGTGGCTTGATTGGTTTGAGTGTCAGCCCCAGGCACTGAGGATAACTCTGTTGATTCAAGCATTTTCCCCAGATGGGGGTTGCTGGGAGATACCAGTTGGGGCACATGTGGAAGTCTGTCTCACTATCTCCCCTCCTCTAATTTGAAAAAATATGACTGACACCCTCAATTCTCCTGCCATTTAAAATTCCTGCTGTCAGGCTTATTTTTTCAAGTTAATGGTGGCCTGAGTGAATTAGCCAATGAAGATCATTTACTGGATGAGAAAGTCAGTGTTTGCATAGAAGGGTGTGTGATTTATAGAAATTCAAGAATCAAGCCATTGAAAACGGCTTTGTAACTAAGAACTATAGACTCAAATTACTTGTTTTTATTTTTATCTCAAAGGATCAGTCTTGCTCTATGCCAGCATGTGTGACAGCTATCTAGAATGTCTTTACATGCGGAATTAGTTGCTTTGTCCTTTTCATTATCAGTTGTATTTCGAATAGACGTAAGGCGACTTTATGCTTGCCTGGAAATATTTTTAGGGTTAGCTTTTCAGAACCAGAACAAAGTAGAATGTCATGGCAGATCATCTCATCTTTTATTCAAAAGCATGATTGCTCATCCTAATTACCCTAGCTATAATGAACATACCCTACTTTTATTGTGTTTTCCCTATGTCTACTTTAGCAAACTTTAAAAATTAATTTATCGTTTCAGTTCTCTTCGAATTGCTTTGGTTGTAAAAAACTGGCATATTAGTTTTCAATCCCTGGACTAGCAACAACAAGATCATCTGTAAACTTGTTGGGAAAGTTAATTCTCTGGCCCCATCTCAGACCTGTTTAATTAAAATCCCTGGGGTTAGGGCCCAAAAACCTAGCTTGACAAACCTCCAGGAGATTCTGATAAAAACCATTTGAAAAACACCAGCATATGGAAAACATGTCATTTACATAATGAATAGGCAGTCATAAAAATTATAGGGAATATTTCAAATAAAAAAGGAAGCAGTGGCTCAAGTGATTTGACCCTAAACGTCTTTAGAATAAGAACAGGCATGAGTGAGAGCCATGTACTAAATCTATTCAGACACACATGAACTATCCCTTTCTACTTGATTTCTGTGGTCTTGTGTTAGAGTAAAATCCGCAATACATTTTCTGTGGGCACATATGTAAATTCTTCAGCACATGCGAAGATGTAGAGAAGGAAGTAGGATTGACCACTGCCTGCTAATCATCTCCTAGGCTGGATAACCCATAGGCAGCCTGTCTATGCACCTGTTTCTGTCATATGCCAAGCAGTGGCAGAAAAAAAAGTAATATATATATACATTTATAGAAATGCATATTTAGGCCTTGGCCAGTTGGTTCAGTGGACAGAGCATTGGCCCAGCATGCAGATGTCCCAGGTTTGATCATCAGTCAGGGCACAAATGAGAAGCGACCATGAGCTTCTCTTCCCCTCTCTCTTCCCCTTCTCTCCCTCTTCCTTTCTCACAGCCAGTGGCGGGGTTGGGCTGAATGTCGTCTCCAGGTGCAGAGGATAGTTTGGTTGATTTGAGCATCAGTCCCAGACAGGGGATCCTGTCTCTCTATCTCCTCTCCTCTCACTTAAAAAAATATATATTGGCCCTGGCCGGTTGGCTCAGCGGTAGAGCATCGGCCTGGCGTGCGGGGGACCCAGGTTCGATTCCCGGCCCGGGCACATAGGAGAGGCGCCTATTTGCTTCTCTACCCCCCCTCTCCTTCCTCTCTGTCTCTCTCTTCCCCTCCCGCGGCAAGGCTCCATTGGAGCAGGGATGGCCCGGGCGCTGGAGATGGCTGCTTGGCCTCTGCCCCAGGCGCTCGAGTGGCTCTGGTCGCGGCAGAGCGACGCCCCGGAGGGACAGAGCATCGCCCCCTGGTGGGCAGAGTGTCGCCCCTGGTGGGCGTGCCGGGTGGATCGCGGGAGTCTGTCTGACTGTCTCTCCCTGTTTCCAGCTTCGGAGGGATGCAAAAAGAAAAAAAAAAAAAAAAAAAAAAAAAAAAATATATATATATATATATATATTTACATGTAAATATATATATATATATTTAAATTTACATTTTAAAGTGGTCATTATTAGTAAAGCAAAACAAAACATTTTGGCCTCTGTTGTATTTTTTGTATGGTTTTGTATTGTTTTTTAGTTTACTTGCTGAGACTAGTGCATCACATATAATTTTTCAATGCCTGAGGGTTTTAATCTGGCTAAGAATTCTTGTATATCTCCCAGGCATCTCAAATTTAACATGTCACAAGTAGAATTCACTATCTTCCCATGACTACTTCTCCTCCTCCTGAATCTATAGTCTCAGCTAATGACATCAGTATTGATTTACCCAACCTAGAAATCTGGGACTTATATAACTCTATTCCCTCCCCTTTCTTTTCTTCTCATATCAGTCTGTCAATCACTTTTGTTGATTCTGCCTTCTGAATACCACCAGGTCTACTTACTTTGCTTAGATCTTCATTATTTCATACTCAGACTTCTATAGCAGATTCTTGTTGGTGTTCAGGTACAGCTGTCTTGCACACAACAGCTACAATGAGCTTTCTAAACTGAGCACCTGGTGATACAGTGGAACCTTGACACACGAGCACTTTAAATCACGAGCAATTTGAGAGACTATCAGTCACTTGCAGGATTTTTTGCTTTAAGTCACGAGTGGATATTTAAATCACGAGCTTCCACCACCATCCACTAGATAGCCTGCCGAACGTTCTGAAAGGGAGGAAGAAACACACTTCCATAGAAAGATTTTTGTTTTTGCTTTTACTCTAAGTAAAAGTGAGGAAAGTGTGGTGAAAAAGCCAGAAGTCAGTAAAGAAAATTAAGATTGTTGGGCAAATGAGTTTGTAAAATTTGTATTTTCTGAGTTTGCTCACTTTTATTGTTAAAAATGGTGTTGGGCAGCTGTTTGTGAAATTGCTAATTACCTTCCTGCTTGGGAAGGACCATTGTTATGCAAATGTTGCTGGAGGAGGGGTTTGGTGCCAAAAAGTTTTGAAAAGAGCAGAGAAGAAGGGGAAGGAGAAGGTAGCCATACAATGATGATTAAGCAAAGTAAAAAAAAATAGCAATTAAGTTTAGCAATAAAGTTACGTATCATACATAGTGTGTAAGTTAAATTTTGCAATTAAATGTAGCATTAAGTGTGTAGAGAGTAAGTTATGTTAAGTGATAGAACATGAAATGAAAATCTCCTCTGCAAGTCACCTCCACCAGCATCTTCGCTTGACCTTGAAGGTAAAGTGAAGGTATGGCTTCACTTTATATATACAGAAATAAACTGATTTATGAAGTAAACAATATATATATATTTGTTATTTATAAAGTACATTTCTTATTTAAAAGCATATAAAACAAAAAATTTGTGTGGTTTTTAGGCCTGGAACGGATTAATTGCATTCCCATTAATTTAAATGGGGAAATTCGATTTGACACAGGAGCAAATTGAGTTACGAGCTCGGCCATGACACCAATTAAACTCATGTGTCAAAGTACCACTGTATTATTTCCTTCACAGTTTAAACTTTTCAATTGGCTATTTAGTTAAAATCCTTACCCTTAGCCCTCACAATCTGTTCTTGGTCTGTGTCCTTCTAGTCACACACAGGGTAACTTTTCTCTATCCCCAAAACTCTGTACTTCAGGCTTACTCATTACAATATCTAGAATCTGATGTCCATTCCCCATCCTCTTATCAGGCTCTTTTTTTTTTTTTTTTGAGATGCTGCAGTCCCTTCCTTCTGCCCCTTGCCCTTCATCCAGTGGCTATTTTTTTCATATCCTCCACATCCTGTTAGCAGTTAAAAGCTTCCTTCTCTATATTCCCAAAGCACCTTTACATAACTCTATCCATAATTATCATACATTGCTTTGTGTTAAAATTACCATACTTTTCACTCCATAAGATGCACTCCCCCCCCCAAAGTGGAGGGGAAAATGCCTGTGCATCTTATGGAGCAAAAAATATGGCATTTTATTAAATATTTTAACACACCATTTGGTTCAGAATTTTTTTTTCTTATTTTCCTCCTTAAATCCCTAGGTATGTCTTATGGTCAGGTGCATCTTATGGAGAGAAAAATACGGTATCTGGTTTCTACAATGTAAGATAATTTAAAAAGGTGGCCGGTTTCCTTTTCCTCTTTGAATCTACTATATTTGCCAACCAATGTAATAAATAAAGGTGAATAAATAAATGAGCAAATAAATGACTATGGCAAATAGGGAATGACAAAAATAAGTGTCTCATTTAAAGGTCAAATTAGAGATATTTTAGTAGTACTTTCTAGAAAGAAAAAGATAATGATAAAAGGTTTATAAACCTTGATTGGTATCAATCGTGTCCTCATTTTGATGTGGGAAATGTCTGTTATTGCAGTGGTTTTCAACCTTTTTTACACTTGAAGACTAGTGTAAATAGGAGAATTATTTCGGGGACCACGAAGGCAGAAATCACTATCAGCATAAGTGAATTTGACTATGATTATTGGGTCTACAATTTGCATACAACATCAGAGTAGTTGACTTTTTCACAGACTGACACAAAATTTCTGGTGCATTGGCACCTGTCTGCAGACTGGGTGGTTGAAAAATAGTGTTACTGAATTTTTCATTTGAAATTCAGAATCAATTTTCACAAATACTATGATTTCCCATGAAGACCACCCATAAATAAATGGTTTCTATTGGAAAATAACAATATTACCTACCATTTTTTAAATTTCCCAATAAATGTTTTCTAGTGTTTTCATAAATTACCAAAGATTTTAAATATGACAGTTAAAAATTAACTTAGTTTTTAAAAAAATTTTATTTATTAATTGATTTCAGAGAAAGAGGAAGGGAGAGAAAGAGAAATATTGATTTGTTGTCCTACATCTTTATGTATTCATTGGTTGATTCTTGTATGTGCCCTGATTAGAGATTGTACCCACAACCTTGTCATATCAGGATGATGCTCCAACCAATTGAGCTACCCAGCCAGGGCTCAAGTTACTTTTTTTGAGGTGGGGGGACAGATAGGAACAGACAGACAGGAAAGGAGAGAGATGAAAAGCATTCGTTATGGCACCTTAGTTGTTCATTGATTGCTTTCTCATGTGTCTTGGGAGGGCCTAGCAGAGCAAATGACCCCTTGCTTATGCCAGCAACCTTGGGCTTCAAGCCAGTAACCATGGGGTCATATCTCTGATCCCACGTTCAAGCCAGGACCCCGCTCTTAAGCTGGTGAGCCTATGCTCAAGCCGGAGACCTCAGGTTTTAAACCTGAGTCCTCTGTGTTCCAGTCCAACGCTCTATCTACTGCACCACCACCTGGTCAGGCTCAAGTTACTTTATAAAAGAACTAACTTGGGTTGTTCTAAAATGTAGTTGGATGAGAAGGCTAAAGAAGTTTACTAGCAATTAGTGTTTGTATATGTACACATAATATTTTTTTTTTCAGCAATGAGGCTTGTTAATATTAAGAACTGGAACTTTGTAGAATAATTCAGAATTGTTTTTATCATTGAGAATAACATACTTAAAGTGCCTAAAGTGTTCCTACTACATAGTAGGCATTTACTAAATAGTATCTGTCATTTTCACTGGGAGCTGCCTGTGTAAAGGCAATTAAAAGCTTGTTTATAGCCTCCAAACATACCAAAAACTTACCTCCACCCCACAAAAGGTGGCAATTCTTAAATCTCAATTATACAATCAAAGATTTCTCAATCTTTCTGCTACCATTTGCAATTACCATATTTTTCGCTCCATAAGATGCGCTTTTTTCCCCCCAAAGTGGAGGGGAAAATGTCCATGTGTCTTATGGAACAAAAAAATACAGTATATATATATATTTTTTTTCCTTTTCATTTTTCTGAAGCTGGAAACAGGGAGAGACAGTCAGACAGACTCCCGCATGCGCCCGACCGGGATCCACCCGGCACGCCCACCATGGGGCGACGCTTTGCCCACCAGGGGGCGATGCTCTGCCCATCCTGGGCATCGCCATGTTGCGACCAGAGCCACTCTAGCGCCTGAGGCAGAGGCCACAGAGCCATCCCCAGCGCCCGGGCCATCTTTGCTCCAATGGAGCCTTGGCTGCGGGAGGGGAAGAGAGAGACAGAGAGGAAAGCGCGGCAGAGGGGTGGAGAAGCAAATGGGCGCTTCTCCTGTGTGCCCTGGCCGGAATCGAACCCGGGTCCCCCGCACGCTAGGCCGATGCTCTACCGCTGAGCCAACCGGCCAGGGCTCAGTATATTTTATTAAATATTTTAACACACCATTTGGTTCAGAATATTTTTTTTCTTATTTTCCTCCTTAAAACCCTAAGTGTGTCTTATGGTTGGGTACATCTTATGGAGTGAAAAATATGGTAGATTTCTATAAGAATGCAAAAATATCACTCATATTTTTCACCTAGAGCAGGAGTCCCCAAACTTTTTACACAGGGGGCCAGTTCACTGTCCCTCAGACTGTTGGAGGGCCGGACTATAAAAAAAAAACTTTGAACAAATCCCTATGCACATTGCACATATCTATTTTAAAGTAAAAAAAACAAAACAGGAACAAATACAATACTTAAAATTTAAATCAACAAAATGACCAGTATTTCAGTGGGAACTATGCTCCTCTCACTGACTACCAATTAAAGAGGTGCCCCTTCCAGAAGTGCGGCAGGGGTTGGATAAATGGCCTTAGGGGGCTGCATGCAGCCCAAGGGCTATAGTTTGGGGACCCCTGCTCTAGAGGGAAATCAATGAATGGCTCCATGGCCTCCACCTCAGGCACTAAGAAGAGCATGGTTGCTGAGCAACGAAGCAACACCCCAGACTGGCAAAGCATCGCCCTCTAGTGGGCTTGCTGGGTGGATCCCAGTCAGGGTGCATGCAGGAGTCTATCTCTGTCTCTGCTGCTCTCACTGAAAAAAAAAAAAAAAGACTAAGGCTTTTGTTCACCAAATCAATTCTCTGACAATAAAAAATCAGAGCAGGCCTGACCTGTGGTGACGTAGTGGATAAAGCGTCAACCTGGAAACGCTGAGGTTGCCATTTCAAAACCCTGGGCTTGCCTGGTCAAGGCACATATGGAAGTTGATGCTTTCTGCTCCTTCCCCCTTCTCTCTCTCTCCCCTATCTATAATGAATAAATAAAATCTTAAAAAAAAATCAGAGCAAATATTAACTCCAATATTTTTCATATACTTAAAAATCACCAGTTCTCATTATGCACTATGTGGAAAGATGAAGGGATATTGAAAAAAAGAAAATTTTGCCATCATTTACTGATTTTTTAAAAATAAACAACTAAGCCCTGAGTTTTCAAAAGTCCCTTTTATCTGTAATTTTAAGACATTCTTTTAAAAAATCCTATGTATTTTATACCTGTAGAGCTGTGTCCATTGCTTGCTTCCTTTTACAAATTAAAAAAAGTTTTTTCATTTATCCAGTAAGACTGATTACTTTTTCATGATTGTATAGAAAAAAAAGGGATGAGGTTTTTATTCTTCAAAGATTATCTTCTGATCATTCTTGTATTAGAAAAGATCATCATTCTAAGATTTTTCCCACCCTACTTTTTTCTAAAGCTATTTTGTTTATTTTTTATTTTTTGGGGGGATGGTGTTCAGTTTTTCCTTTCTTTTAGTTTTCTATTATTCCAATGGCTATTCCACCACTTTTTTTTCTTTTTGAAAGAGAGAGAGCAAAAGAGAGGAAGAGAGACAGAGAGGAGGGAGAAAGTAGGTGGAAAGAAAAATGAGAAGTGTCAACTCGTAGTTGTGTCACCTTAGTTGCTCTATGATTGTTTCACATATGTACCTTGACCAGGGGGGTCAAGCTGAGCCAGTGACCCCTTTTACAGAGAGAGGGACAGATAGGGACAGACAGACAGGAAGGAGAGAGATGAGAAGCATCACTTCTTCATTGTGGCTCCTTAGTCTCCTTAGTTGTTCATTGGTTGCTTTCTCGTATGTGCCTTCACCAGTGTGTGTGTGTGTGGGGGGGACCTACAGCAGAGCGAGTTACCCCTTGCTCAAGAGACCTTGGGCTACAAGTCAGTGACCTTTGGGTTCAAGCCAGCGACCATAGGGTCAATGTGTATGATCCCACGCTCAAGCCAGTGACCCCGTGCTCAAGCCCCCGCGCTTAAGCTGGTGAGCCCGCACTCAAGCCAACAACCTCAGGGATTCAAACCTGGGTTCTCCATGTCCCAATTCGACACTCTATTCACTGTGCCACTGCCTGGTCAGGCAAGACCACCACTTTCTTAGTAGTGTTACAGAAAACAAAGAGTTTGTTCACCCAGCACGAGTAGAGCCAAGCACTGGACACCCAGAATGGCAGTGAAGAAAGATTGGTTATTTTATCATGAAAGGCATCATCCAGGAGACCAGAAAACTAATACTCAAAAGTCAAATGTCTTGTAGGTTACAGGTAACATAGGGCAAAATCACAAGACACCGCAGATTAAAGGTTTAGTGTTTTGTTGAGAGCTGATTGTTCAGAGGTGAGGTAAGAGTAAAGAATCATTTCTTCAGGTTTCAAGGACAGTTCTGAGGTCTTTCCTGATGTCTCTCTGTCTGGTCTCATGGGAAAGTAGCCAGGGGGTTGGTCTACCTTAGAGCTCAGAAACAAACATAACTTGGGTCAAAATGTTTCATATTGTTAGCCTGTCAGAAGTCCTGATGGTATGACCTTGCTTCTGGAACTGCTGATTATTCTGGGGAAAGGCAAAGTCTCTGAGGGATAAATCTGGGGTGGAGAGTGGAGAGAGAGAGAGAGAGAGAGAGAGAGAGAGAGAGAGAGAGAGAGATGATTTCTAGAGGTAGGATTTAAAACTAAATTTAATCAAAGTCATAATGACCTTTGGTTTCAGTAGAAGCATTTTTCTTTGGGAACATATATCTGCTTCTTTGTTTTTGAGTTTGTTTTTTAGCTTGGGTGTCCATAAGAAAGACTCCACTGCTCAGTCAGCTGCCCAATTCGAGGGTTAGATTACAGAGAATGGCAACTCAAAATAGGCAACAGTTAACTCTTCATGGCATTGTTCAAGGACAGAGCATGAATCGTAGCAACATGACAAAGCCTCTGTGTTGGGCCAGTTTTTCTACAGATACAAAGCAAAAGCACTTCAGGCCCTGGTATGTCAGTTTGCTTTCTGGAAGGGAGGTAGTGTCACCTTCTTAAACAACTATTGTGTTCCATTGAATTGGATACCAAATATATTTACATAACGCCAGAACACTCTGTAGGGGAGTTACTGACAAATGTAGTCTATTGGTAACAAGGAACAAAACTTAATTTTGAGTTGTAGAACATTTGATTATCTTAAATTACAAAGAACACTGACTACAACATACTGGATTGTTTTATTCAAGTTTCCGGTCAGGAACTAGGTTAAACTAAATATGCATTAATGTTCTGGTCAAGTAGACAATTGTGCCTTTTTCTTTTTTTGAGGAAAAAAAATAGGTTACTTGGAAAAAGATAGAACCTTCTCATGGGGCACGTTTGAAAACAAACAGATCCTATCTTTGCTTTGGAGAAGGCCAGCAATGTAAGTTATGTGATTAGCTAAATTTGCTCTGTACACCTTCTCCCTAATTGTACCTGCTTCCATCCCCTGAAACCATCCTAAACACTGTGAAGATTAACCTTTTCCAGGAGCTGACCTTCTTGTGGTTCCCTAATCATTCAGACATTTGTCTCAACTCTTCCTGTGTCTTCATGCTTTGACCTCTGAATTTTGTTCCCAAATGATAGGTTAAATTGCCCAATCTCTTGTATTCTGATCATCAGCCACCTTCTCAGGCCTGAAAATATAGATCTAGTATGCTGAACAGCCATATTTCAAAGATTATAATCACAGCATAACCGTGCCTGACTGGTGGTGGTGCAGTGGATAAAGCATCAACCTGAAACATGGAGGTCCCCAGTTCAAAACTCTGAGGTCACCAGCTTGAGTGCAAGGTTACTGGCTTGAACCTGGGATCATTGACAGGATCCCAAGGTTGCTGACTTGATCCCTGTAAAGCCAGTAGCCGTGGCCAGCATCACAGCTGCCTGGCCCATGCAGGTTCATGTTTGATTCGGACAGACGGTAATGAAACAACAGAGCTAAGAACTGGTGGGCCATTAGCTTTTAATCCTAGCTTGTACCCAGTGGGCAAGAAATACACACAGTGGGAAAACACTTCCCTTTCCATTCAGGGCTCCCAAAGCCACTGACTTATCCGAGTTTCCTAGAATCAAAGGTTTCTACCTCACCAGCTTTATTCACCTCTGTTCCCCATCTCCTTCTCTCTGCACAAACTCTGCACAAACTAGCTTCTACAGTACTATGCCATCTTGGCTGCTTCTCCTCTCCTCCACGTGGCCTTTCTCTGCTCTCCAACCTGCTCTCTGCTCTCTAATGCTAATCTCAGGAACCAAGAGAGAGCAAGCTCCCAGTCTGCCCCATTTTATACTATAGAAATCAAAACCTTTGATCCAATATACAAATAAGGAAGTCTCTGATACAAAGTCACTTATCTGAGGCATAAATGAGACTCTTCATAAGAGTGCACCACCCCACATCATGCAATCAGTCAAGGGTGTAGGGAAAAGCTTAGTTTTAAAACTAAGCCTTAGGCTATAACGATCCTGCCTGCTTACAGCCATCCTATCCCTCAAACCCAATGGAAACTATAAGCGAACAAACATATATATCATATTTATAAACTTATTTGACCAACATTCCACCCCTTTTGCTCGCTTCACAATCAAAGCACAGGTATACCTGCACAAGGAAATTAAGCACATTATACAAATTACAACAACATGACAAATCATACAATTTCAACAATTACAAAGATACACTTCACCAGTCTCTGAGCACTTTGCCAAAAGTGCAAAATGTCCTTGGCCTTATTTCTAGCCATGGGAAAAGCTTCCTGGGGCAGGGGAGGGCCTCCAGCAAAGCCGTCCCCCAACCCCATCAGGGTATTTCACATTGTCCAAAATCCGTAAGTCCATCCAACAAAGGAGCCAGTGCCCACTCTGGTCATAGTCCAGGAATCAGTCCATGCACATGAGGCCTCAGCCACCCCGCTCATCCCTGCCATCCTGGAAGTTCTTACCCTGTCCCAAGGAGGAGCACATGACAATGACAGTCAGCATTTCCACCTCTGCTCTGGAGAGCATGATGGCATTCACCCCTATGTCCCAGAATCGCAGACCTACCAGGGGCATAGCAGGTACTCCTTGCTGCTGGGCTCTCATCTTCTGGAGACTGCGGATCACAACTCCAGCCCGATTCTCCTCATCCTCCAAAGAGGAACTGAAAACATCAGCTCCTGCTGCCAGCCTTGCAGCTCCAGGCCCGGACTCAGCCCCAGCCTCCCGCTGCTGCTGGCTCTCTACAACATCCAGGGCAATCTGCAACTCACAAACGTGTGATTCCTTTTCCAGTGGCTGTTCCATTTCCACACAAACCTGGTCGGCCTCCTCCAGTGCTTGCTCCAGCTCCAGGATCGGTATTTCTTTCTCCCACACTTGCTCCAGCTACTTCCACTGCTCGGTTTGCAGGTCCCGGGCAGCCTCTTCCACAGAGCTCTTGGTTTCCTCACGCATGGCTGTAAAAGTCAGCCAGCCTATGGCCCCCCAAAGGACAGTCATGGGGACCCATAAGAGCAACCAGTCTGCTACCATGCACCTCAAGGGTGGAGTCTTCATATTGACCTCCAAATCCTGCCACAGACTATGCCAAATGTAAAGCCAGTAGCCACGGCCACCATCACAGCCACCTGACCCATGCAGGTTCAGGTTTGATTTGAACAGATGGTAATGAAACAACGGAGCCAAGAACTGGTGGGCCATTAGCTTTAATCCTAGCTTGCACCCAGTGGGCAAGAAATACACACAGTGGGAAAACACTTCCCTTTCTATTCAGGGCTCCCGAAGCCACTGACTTATCCGAGTTTCTTAGAATCAATGGTTTCTACCTCACCAGCCTTATTTACCTCTGTTCCCTATCTCCTTCTATCTGCACAAACTCTGCACAAACTGGCTTCTCCTACAGCAGTCTGCCATCTTGGCTGCTTCTCCTCTCCTCCACATGGCCTTTCTCTGCTCTCCTCTCTAATGCTAATCTCAGGAACCAAGAGAGAGCAAGCTCCCGGTCTGCCCCATTTTATAGTGTAGAAATCAAAACCTTTGATCCAATATACAAATAAGGAGGTCTCTGATATAAAGTCACTTATCTGAGGCATAAATGGGATTCCTCATGAGAGTGAACCACCCCACATCATGCAATCAGTCAAGGCTGTGGGGAAAAGTTTAGTTTTAAAACTAAGCCTTAGGCTATAACGATCCTGCCTGCTTACAGCCATCCTGTCCCTCAAATCCAATGCAAAATATAAGCGAGCAAACATATATATCATATTTAAAAACTTATTTGACTAACAAGCCCAAAGGTTACTGACTTGAGCAAGGAGTCATTGGCACAGTTGGAGTCCCCCAGTCAAGGCACATATGAGAAGCAATCAGTGAGCAACTAAAGTGAAGCAACTACAAGTTGATGCCCCTCATGTCTCTTCTTCCTCTTTCTCTCTCTTCCTGTTTCTCTCTCTCTAAAAAAAAAAATATATATATCCTTATTTTTGTTCCCCACAGGCTATTTGAATTGACCAGGGGTAAAGAAAAGCTAATTTCCCCTGATCTTTATTTTAAAAAATTGTTAAAATATTGAAATTAGGCAAGAGAATGGCTATACATCCTTTCTGTGTCCTAGAGTATTGTCTCATGGGCCCACCCAAGGATTACTTAATTTTCTAGAAGAATATGCCATTTGTTACTCTTGATTAGGCCCACACTTTGTGATGGTGCATGTTAACTTTTAGATTTTTGTCCAGTAGAGATGCAAATTATTTCTGTCTGATCTAAAAAAATTTAACCAAAGGTTATGATTTTATTTTTCTGTAGTAGTTTAGCCATTTTAGTTTCTGATGTGTCAGTCTTCAAATATTCTGTCCTCATTCAGTTCCCACAAATATTCAGTTTCTCAAATGCTCATTGAACCAGCATTAACATCTTCTGGCTCTCTCACCAATGACTTAAATAAATCTTGACATGGTTAGTCTAGCTTCTAGGACAGTCATGGATTTAACTTTTGAAAAGTATACTTTGCTACCCTACATGAACAGTTAGCAGGCATATTTTTTTGAGGAACTCTCAAAAAATTAAAAGTTCTCTAGTCACTTTTGGTAAAATAAATAAACAAACAAACAAATAAATAAAAAGTTTTAATTTAGTAACTAGAATGTCTGATTTTGTTTAACTATCAAAACTCTGAACTCCTCCCCTCCAGCCTGGACCAACCTCAGGACTGAAGTCTACATTGGAAAAAGGAGTGTGAGTTTTCTGCTATACTGTCTTTATACTTGATTTGCAGCTTTGGAACCCACAGGGGTCAAGGTGAGTGGGTTACACGGAGAGAGGTAAAGCAATCAGCAGAAGCTCACTTCGCTCAGTGTTCTCATACTCTGTACCTGAGGCTGCAGTTTGTGCTGATAACAGCTCTGCTAGACCCTTTTGTCATGCAGGGCCCTTGACCTGGACAGATGAAAATTTTCTGGATTCCTTCATCAGCCCCTAGGCCATCAGGGATCCACCTCAGCTTCTTTCTGCAACAGATCTCAGTCCTTTCCAAATGGCTCTATTAAAGCAAGGCCTAATATAACTCAAGCTATTGGTCCTTGAAAATGCACATCCTTTGACTCACAAAGCTCTAGGAATGTGGGATGATCCTATAAGAGCTGCCCTCTCCTGCCTCCCTCAGTAAGTGGTTAATACTTCTTCTTACTGTCTAGATCAGGGGTCCCCAAACTACGGCCCTGCGGGCCGCATGTGGCCCTCTGAGGCCATTTATCCGGCCCCTGCCACACTTCCGGAAGGGGCACCTCTTTCATTGGTGGTCAGTGAGAGGAGCATAGTTCCCACTGAAATACTGGTCAGTTTGTTGATTTAAATTTACTTGTTCTTTACTCTAAATATTGTATTTGTTCCCGTTTTGTTTTTTTACTTTAAAATAAGATGTGTGCAGTGTGCATAGGGATTTGTTCATTGTTTTTTTGTGTGTATGTGGTTTTTTTTGTATTTTTCTGAAGTTGGAAACGGGGAGGCAGTCAGACAGACTCCCACATGCGCCCGACCAGAATCCACCCGGAATGCCCACCAGGGGGTGATGCTCTGCCCATCTGGGGCGTTGCTCTGTTGCAACCAGAGCCATTCTAGCACCTGAAGCAGAGGCCATAGAGCCATCCCCAGCACCCGGGCCAACTTCGCTCCAATGGAGCCTTGGCTGCGGGAGGGGAAGAGAGAGACAGAGAGGAAGGAGAGGGAGAGGGGTGGAGAAGCAGATGGGCGCTTCTCCTGTGTGCCCTGGCTGGGAATCGAACCTGGGACTCCTGCACGCCAGGCTGATGCTCTACCACTGAGCCAACCGGCCAGGGCCCACAATTTTTTTTTTATAGTCTGGCCCTCCAACGGTCTGAGGGACAGTGAACTGGTCCCCTGTGTAAAAAGTTTGGGGACCCTGGTCTAGAATTTCCAGGTGGGAATCAGGCCCCTGTCCAGAACCACTTTAACGTTTCTTATGTGTTAGCCAGACACTGGTACTCTGTGTTTCCAAAATTAGGCACAGTTCTCTGAATGGTAATTTTAAGTTTGTGGTTAGAAGCTCATATCTCTCATCGAAGGTGGAAGTGTGGGTCAGGGCTTCACCCATGCAACTCCTGGGTGCTCTCTAAACTCTTTATATGGTTTTCAACCAACTGCAGGGATTAAGGGCTGTGAAACAATTTTGCAGGTCCACTTCATTTGTAAATCTGCATATGGTGGTAATGGTGTGGGGGGTTTTAGTCTCACACTTATGTTGATACTGTGATTGTTGGTTCACTTAAACTGAGTTAGAAAGAATCTCAATCTAATTTCCTGTTATATTTACATTTAAATTTCCTGGAAATAAGCAAATATAGAAGGGGAATTTCTACTATATCAAAAGAGGTATTGGGATTAATTATCTACTCAACAATTACCTTCTCAGTCCAGGAGTCAAATTGGCTTTGAAATAAAAAGGCAGAAGCTTAATGCATATGGACATTATTCAGCAAAAGGCATACATTTTTTTTTCCATAGACATATGGTAGATATATGTGCACACTAAAAGCCCGTATTTGTCATGGGCTTAGGATGGTACATCCGACTTTACCTTTATCTTCTCAATTTTAATTTGATATTTATTTATTGATTTCAAAAGTCAGGCATCGTGCTCGGTGCTGAAGTATACAGTGGTGAACTAAACAGTTGTACCCCTGAACTTTGCAGAAGCTTTCGGAAACTGAGTGTATGTCACGATTTATCACATTCTCATCTCCCTCTCATCCTCACTCGCCTTTCACTTGGAGAATTCTGAAATAACTCAATGGGTTTCTACAAGCTTCTGGCTTTTCCCCCAACACACACTTACTTTTCCTAGAATGGTTTTTTTTTTTATTTTTTATTTTTTTTTTATTTTTTAGAATGGGTTTTGTTGGGAATTATGACTCTCACACACTAGACAAACCCTAAAAATAATTATATTTTTATACTCTTTACTTCACATCCTTAGGATTGTCATGGAAAAGCACTCACTTTATATTTAGTCCTGGATTTGAAGACCAACTCTGCCATTAACTTTTAGCTTTATGACTTGGATAATTTACTTAATCACTTTGAAACTGGGTTTCTTTATCCACTTACAGGACTAATACTGTCCAATTTAAGTCGTATTAATTGAGATGATGTCTTCAAAATCCTGCATGGAGTGAATAGTCCCGAAATGAACTCTCCTAGGAGCATTCTTTCTTCTCACCCTGTTTTTTTTCTTTTTTTTTTTTCCTGTATTTTTCTGAAGCCGGAAATGGGGAGAGACAGACAGACCCCCGCATGCGCCCGACCGGGATCCACCCAGCACGCCCACCAGGAGGCGACGCTCCGCCCACCAGGGGGCGATGCTCTGCCCCTCCAGGGCGTCGCTCTGTTGTGACCAGAGCCACTCTAGCGCCTGGGGCAGAGGCTGAGGAGCCATCCCCAGTGCCCGGGCCATCCTTGCTCCAGTGGAGCCTCGGCTGCAGGAGGGGAAGAGAGAGACAGAGAGGAAGGAGAGGGGGTGGGGTGGAGAAGCAGATGGGTGCTTCTCCTGTGTGCCCTGGCTGGGAATCGAACCCAGGACTTCTGCACTCCAGGCCGACGCTCTACCACTGAGCCAACCGGCCAGGACCTCACCCTGTTTTTGAAGTGCCTCTCTCAATCTGGGTACAGGACTGAGGTTTATTATTAGAGCAGCTTTGTCCTTTATGTTCTTAAAACTAAAAGTCATTCTTTGTATTTCCCATTTGGAGCATGAAGTTATCCTCTCTTGTTTTTCACAATAGAATTATGACTGTGCTTTTACTTAAATTCTGAATAGCTGCTTAAGTAACAGAGTCAGTTCATAGACTTGAACCTGGCTGACTACTCTGCTTTTTCTTATCTATTCCCTTGACTATTTCTTTAGGAGGCTTGTAAAGACTCACATTTCTTTAGAGATCATTAATTTGTCTCTTAGAATGGAGCTAATAAATATATTTAGCTGTTAATCACAAAGTTAGTCCAGGATTTGTTCAACAAACACCTCATGTGTGATTGTTTGTAATCGATTATTGACTAAGTGGTATTTCTGAAGGGGAGATAAAAAGTACTATGACAGTCTACGGCCATACCACCCTAAATGCACCTGATCTTGTCTGATCTCAGAAGCTAAGGAGGGTCGGGCCTGGTTATTACTTGGACGGGAGAAAGTACTATGACAATCATGAAGCATCATTGTAGGATCATGAAACTTGATTGTGCCAGTACTTCCTGGTTTCAAATCTAAAGCATGATCAGATTCAGAGATAGTTAACTCCCACCACACCTTAGTTTAACATCAAATTGATCTAGTTTTTAGCCTGGGCATTATTTCTTATTCTTTACCCAAATGCCGAAGACTCATTCTGCACTTTTGTGGAAAACAAGCAGATTCATGTACTCACCATAGGACTGACAAGAAATCAACACCTTTGGATATTATTCATTTAATGTTCTCAGCCATCAAAGCTAGAGATACAACTATTCTCACCAGCATTTAGCAGAAATCAGATTTCTCATAAACAGGCAAATAGACAGCAGTCAAAGGTATTAAATATTGCTCTGGCTGGTTGGCTCAGTGGTAGAGCATCAGCCCAGTGTGTGGAAGTCCTGGGTTTGATTCCTGGCCAGGGCACACAGGAAAAGCGCCCATCTGCTTCTCCACCCCTCCCCTTCTCCTTTCTCTCTATCTCTCTCTTCCCCTCCCACAGCCAAGGCTCCATTGGAGCAAAGTTGGCCTGGGCACTGGGGATGGCCTCATGGCCTCCGCCTCAGGGGCTAGAATGGCTCAGGTTGCAGCCGAGCATTGCCCCATAGGGGCAGAGCATCACCCCCTAGTGGGCATGCCGGGTGGATCCCCGTCCAATGCATGCGGGAGTTTGTCTGCCTCCCCACCCCATGCTCCCCACTTCTCACTTCGGAAAAATACCAAAAAATAAAAATAAAAAACGGTATTAAAGATCATCTAACTAGGGCAATGGTGGGATTCAAATAATTTAACAACCGGTTCTCTGCACTAATGACCATTTGAAGTATAAAAAAACAATATATCAAAAGGTAGTTTATTATTTCATGCATTTAATACTTAAATAAGAACAAAAAAGGAGGTACAAAAAAAACTAGATTATGTTATAAGAAAGAATTTAAAAATATTAATGAAAAATTTTAAATAATACCTGACAAAAACCATACAAGTTGTCACCTCTTAATTGTTTGGCACTTTTGGAATTAAAATGTAGTATTTTATCAAAGGTATAATGAGTTTTATGAAATGAACAAATAAATATTGCAAGCATAGTTCCATCAAATTTTTTTCACCTATGGATGGAATGAACATTACTACAGGCGCTTAGAATAAGCTGTTGCACAGATGCATGTTAAAAAAGAGTAAGGAATAAATTTGTGATTTCCACACTGGGCGGCTGACCAAGTGCTCATCTTAGAAAGAACCCTGATGACAAGTGCCATTTTAACAACCAGTTCTCCAAACCTAACAAAAAATTAGGTATCGGTTCTGCTGAACCGGTGCAAACCTGCTGAATCCCACCATTGGTCTAGAGTCAATATGATGTTTGAGTTTCTAATTGATTTAAAAAATAATTGAAAACTTAAAAAAAATAAATGTAAGACAATCACTTTAGATGACACCAGTAAAAGATTGTTAATCTGGTTAAAGCAAAAGTGGGGGAGCTACAGTTGTGCCTACTCAGCCCCTCCTTGTCTGAGTTATTTCTTTTTTTTTTTAATAAATAAATTTTTATTAATTTTAATGGGGTGACATCAATAAGTCAGGGTACATATATTCAAAGAAAACATGTCCAGGTTATCTTGTCATTCAATGATGTTGCATACCCATCACCCAAAGTCAGATCGTTCTCCATCACCTTCTATCTAGTTTTCTTTGTGCCCCTCCTCCTCCTCCTCCCACTATCCCCCTCTCCCTCCTTCCTTCCCCCTGCCCCCTGTAACCACCACACTCCTGTCCATGTCTGTTAGTCTCGTTTTTATGTCCCACCAATGTGCGGAATCCTGCAGCTCTTGTTTTTTTCCGATTTACCCATTTCACTCCGTATAATGTTATCAAGATCCCACCATTTTAGCCCTGGCTGGTTGGCTCAGCGGTAGAGCGTAGGCCTGGTGTGCGGGGGACCCGGGTTCGATTCCCAGCCAGGGCACATAGGAGAAGCGCCCATTTGCTTCTCCACCCCCCCTCCTTCCTCTCTGTCTCTCTTTTCCCCTCCCGCAGCCAAGGCTCCATTGGAGCAAAGATGGCCCAGGCGCTGGGGATGGCTCCTTGGCCTCTGCTCCAGGTGCTAGAGTGGCTCTGGTCGCGGCAGAGCGACGCCCTGGAGGGGCAGAGCATCGCCCCCTGGTGGGCAGAGAATCGCCCCTGGTGGGCGTGCCAGGTGGATCCCGGTAGAGCGCATGCGGGAGTCTGTCTGACTGTCTCTCCCTGTTTCCAGCTTCAAAAAAAAATAAAATAAAATAAAAAAGAAGAAGAAAAACAAAACAAAACAAAAAAGATCCCACCATTTTGTTGTAAGTGATCCGATGTCATCATTTCTTATGGCTGAATAGTATACCATGGTGTATATGTGCCACATCTTCTTTATCCAGTCTTCTATTTTTTCTTTTTTACAATGATTAAAGCCTTTAAGCAAACTCTTGCCAATACAGCAAGAATCCATAAAAGAGTAGTGTCCTTAACATGTTCACCAAGTCCAAGTTGGCCCCAACACCATGCCAAATCCCTGATAAATGCAACCCAACCCAAGTTCAGTCTCTTAGGAGCTGTCACAAGGAGCAGGAGTCCAGGAAAAGTCCTCATCCAAGAAAAGTCTGCATGACACTGGAATTATTGTCACAATTCTATACTTTGCAGCTCATGTCCAAGTCCCAATGACAGCTACTTCTAGCTGGTAATGATTCAGGTAAACTGGAAAAGCCATCTGCAGCATGTGTGGATATGGAGCTTCTGTTCTCCTCTGCCTGGAGAGATGAGACCAGGTTGCTTTTCCTTGGAGCTCTGTGACTGTGGCTTGGTAAAGAGAACCTTGGGATACACTAAGCTGGGTGGCAAAGGTACATTCAAAATAGAAATTGGCAAAAGGGGGAAAGAGAGCTCTAAATTAGGAGTAGGTCCCAGCCTGAAATATGAGTGGGGCATTGAGGTAGGAGGAATAAAGGAAACACTATATATTAAGCAAAGCAGCAGAAAATAGGACTATCAACACCCACAACAGAGATCTTCGAGGGAAGAATAAAAAACCTGACTATTCAGGCAAAACATAGTTAAGTGGCCCTTGTGCAAATGAGATCAGTTTACCTGCTTCTTGGAAGAAATACCCTAGGCTCGTCCACAGTGTCGTAGATGGGGCCGACGGCCCTGGGCACCTTCAGCCTTCAGTGGCAAACCCCAGCATTCTGGGCAAGGTTAGGTCATAGGTGGCTGGAGTAGGGCTGGAAGAGACTGAACCCTCCCTTAGAGGAGCGAGAGGGAAGCCTACCTTCCAGTGTCCCTGATTCCTCACAGCAGAGGCATGTAAGTCTGGCAGGCTTTAGCTCAATGACCTTCCATTCCATTATTGAAGCAGAACCCAGATGGCATTTTATGAGACCATTTTGGGGTGTTGGAGCCTTTAAGGGCATATCCTAAAAGCTGGTAGTTCCCCTGATCTCTATTGGGCTTTTTCTGCCTCTTGGTGTCTTAAAAGCCATGCTCAGAAGATCTCGCTGAGGGGTTTGAGGATCCCCATCCACCTATATAAGTCTTTTCCATATATCTGGGGCTATTTGGAAGAAGACAAAACAGTGTTATTAACTGGATCAAATAAAGAAGGTAGTAGTTTGCAGGAGAAAAAGATTTGGCTTCTCCTATTCATCAGCATTCAAAAGAAATTTAAAATTTTTTAGTAAAAAGCATAGTGTGGTTGAC
This sequence comes from Saccopteryx leptura, assembly GCF_036850995.1. NCBI lineage: Eukaryota > Metazoa > Chordata > Mammalia > Chiroptera > Emballonuridae > Saccopteryx > Saccopteryx leptura. The sequence continues at coordinate 171,934,454 of NC_089504.1, read as the reverse complement.
CCGTAGGAGTTCCAGGATATGACTCCCCCTTTTTAAATTTTTTTTTAAATTGACCTTAAAATATTTTCTGGGTACACTTTAATAATACCTTGACTGTAAAGATTGTAAGAAATACACATAATTCGAAAGCTTTGACAATATACAGTAAATGCTTTTGCTCCATATGCAGGAGCATTGTCAGTTTAACCTGTTTAGGAAATCCAATAATAGAACAATGAGCTATAATATGCATAGCAGCCTCTCCTGTTCCGACAGAGGTTACTATAAATCCAGAATATGTATCCACTGTAACATGGACATAGGACTGTTTGCCAAATGAAGGTATATGAGTAACATCCGTTTGCCAAAGTTGTCCTGGTAGGGGTCCTTGAGAGTTAACTCCAAATGAAGGGACAGATTATAGTATAGGACCCCTTGGACAGGATTTCCCAATCTGCCGTGCTGCTTCCTGAGAAAGTTGAAACTGTTCACACAGGGCTGCAGCGTTCTGGTGATGAATAGTATGAGGCTGAATTGCTCGATCTAATTGCTCCAAATAATTTTCTTTTGGGTAGCTTGATCAACAAGGGCATTTCCTTGTGCTAAAGCTCCAGGGAGCATGGAGTGAGCTTGAGTATGTCCTATAAAACATGGAGCTCTATGTTGACATACAAGTCTTTGAAGAAGGAGGAAGTGCTGAAATAGTTCATCAGCATTTGTCCCTAAGACAGCAGTCTTTATAGTGGAAACACCATAAGTAATTATTTGCAGTTTGTATATAGAATATGGCAAGTGCTGAAAAGCCATGACAATGGCATATAATTCAAGACTTTGAGTTGATTTTAAGTTGACAGTTTCAGTATAAAGTTGTCGATTGATTTGCAAGAGCGATTTGCCATTTAGTGGAAGTTTCCCAGGGCCATTGTTGTTGATCCTTTGAAAAAAAGGAACAACAATAATTTTGAGGCTCAAAACCTATAAGCTGTGAGGCTCACCTATGCCCCTTGATAATCCAGGAGGCAACAAGATCAAAATATGGAAGTATATTCCATGGGCTATTAGATGGTTCAATGTGCCCAAGCTGTAGCTGCTCTTGTACCAATTGAGCAGCTGCCCTAAGTTTCTCCTGAGAAAGGGGCCATTGGTCTACCCATAGAGGATTATCTGATTTCCAAGCAATTGGGTCTGCACAATGCATTATTGAGGTAGCAGGAGCTACCAAGGCCCCTATGCTAAATTTGATATCCTAACCCACACCTGCTGGTATTGGGTGCCACTTCTATGGGGGTGAGAATTCCTCGCTGTTCTTTCCCTAGTCCCTTGGTGGGCAAAAATCCACGATCAAGCATCTGAGTACTGACTAAACCATTAGGAATGACAAGCAACGCTCCCATATTTTTCAAAACATCTCTACCCCACAAATTAACTGGTCATCCAGGGAGCACATAAGGCTTAAAAAAATCCAGAATGACCTTCTTAATCTTCCCAATGTAGAAAACTAGAACTTTGTTGCAGGGATTTACTCTGCCCTATACCTTGTAATTCTGTGGCTGCTGCATGAGTGGGCCAGGAAGGAGGCCAATGTAGCTTAGCAATAACAGATACATCAGCTCCAGTATCTAAAAGTCCTTTAAATTTATGCTCATGTATTGTTAGTTTCATTTCAGGGCGTTCCTGACCTATTTTTTTTTAAATCCAATTGGCAAAATCAGAGGAGCCAAATCACCAATTTGCTTGGGGCCCCTTTTGCAGGATGTGGCCTGAGAAGCAGAATTAGCATCCTTAATACTATTATTCTAACTGCCTGAATTAGCCGTGAGACAAAGTCTTTTTTTTTATTTTGATTAATTTTAATGGGGTGACATTGATAAAATAGTCTTCCATTACCTTCTTACTGGTTTTCTTTGTGCCCCTCCCCTCCCCCAACCCCCTCCCTCTTCTCACCCTCACCCTGTAACCCCAACACTGTTGTCCATGTCTCTGAGTCTCATTTTTATGTCCCACCTATGTATGGAATCATATAGTTCTTAGTTTTTTCTGATTTACTTATTTCGCTCAGTATAATGTTTTGTTTTTTTTTTTCTTTTTTCTTTCTGAAGCTGGAAACAGGGAGAGACAGTTAGACAGACTCCCACATGCACCTGACCGGGAACCACCCGGCATGCCCACCATGGGCGATGCTCTGCCCACCAGGGGGCGATGCTCTGCCCCTCCGGGGCATCGCTTTGCCGTGACCAGAGCCACTCTAGCGCCTGGGGCAGAGGCCAAGGAGCCATCCCCAGCGCCCGGGCCATCCTTGCTCCAATGGAGCCTTGGCTGTGGGAGGGGAAGAGAGAGACAGAGAGGAAGGGGGGGGGTGGAGAAGCAAATGGGCACTTCTCCTATGTGCCCTGGCCGGGAATCAGACCCGGGTCCCCCGCACGCCAGGCCAACGCTCTACCGCTGAGCCAACCGGCCAGGGCCGCTCAGTATAATGTTATAAGGGTCCATCTATGTTGTTGTAAAAGGTTCGATGTCATCATTTCTTATGGCTGAGTAGTATTCCATAGTATATATGTACCAAAGCTTTTTAATCCACTCATCCACTGACAGACACTTGGGCTGTTTCCAGATCTTTGCTATTGTGAACAATGCTGACATAAACATGGGGGTGCATTTCTTCTTTTCAAACAGTGCTATGGTGTTCTTGGGGTATATTACTAAAAGTGGTATAGCTGGGTCAAAAGGCAGTTCGATTTTTAATTTCTTGAGGAATCTCCATACTGTTTTCCACAGTGGCTGCACCAGTCTGCATTCCCAACAGCAGTGCAGGAGGGTTCCCTTTTCTCCACATCCTCGCCAGCTCTTATTCTGTGTTGTTTTGTTGATGAGTGCCATTCTGGTGTGAGGTGATATCACATTGTGGTTTTAATTTGCATTTCTCTAATGATTAGTGATGTTGAGCATTTTTTCATATGCCTATTGGCCATCTGTATGTCCTCTTTGCAGAAGTGTCTATTCATTTCTTTTGCCCATTTTTGGATGGATTGTTTGTCTTCCTGGTATTAAGTTTTACAAGTTCTTTATAAATTTTGGTTATTAACTCCTTATCAGACGCATTGTCAAATATATTCTCCCATTGTGTAGTTTGTCTTTTTATTCTGTTTTTATTGTCTTTAGCTGTGCAGAAGCTTTTGATATAGTCCCATTTGTTTATCCTGTCTTTTGTTTCACTTGCCTGTAGAGACAAATCGGCAAATACAATATATTGCTGCGAGAGATGTCAGAGAGCTTACTGTCTATGTTTTCTTCTAAGATGTTTGTGGTTTCATGGCTTACACTTAAGTTTTTTATCCATTTTGAGTTTATTTTTGTGAATGGTGTAAGTTGGTGGTCTAGTTTAATCATTATTTTGCAGGTAGCTGTCCAATTCTCCCAACACCATTTGTTGAAGAGGCTGTCTTTACTCCAATGTATGCTCTTACCTCCTTTGTCAAATATAAGTTGTCCATGAAAGTGTGGGTTTATTTCTGGGTTCTCAGTTCTGTTTCATTGATCTATATGCCTGTTCTTATGCCAGTACCAGGCTGTTTTGAGTACAATGGCCTTGTAATATAACTTGATATTCAGAAGTGTGATACCTCCTGCTTTATTTTTCCTCTTCACGATTGCTGAGGCTATTCGTGTTCTCTTTTGGTTCCATATAAATTTTTGGAATATGTGTTCTATATCTTTGAAGTAAGTCATTGGTATTTTAATAAGTATTGCATTGAATTTATAAATTGCTTTGGGTAATATAGACATTTTAATGATGTTTATTTTTTCTGACCATGAGCATGATATATGCCTCTACTTGTTTGTATCTTCCCTGATTTTTTAAATCAATGTTTTATAATTTTCCGAGTACAAGTCTTTAATCTCCCTGGTTTAATTTATTCCTAGGTACTTTATTTTTTTGGTTGCAATGGTAAAGGGGATTGATTCATTAATTTCTCTTTCTGACAGTTCATTGTTAGTGTATAAAAATGCCTCTGATTTCTGAGTATTAATTTTATATCCTGCCACGTTGCTGAGTTCATTTATCAGGTCTAGTAGTTTTTTGACTGCGACTTTAGTATTTTCTATATACAATATCATATCATCTGCAAATATTGATATTTTTACTTCTTCTTTTCCAATTTGGATGCCTTTTATTTCTTTTTCTTGTCTGACTGCTGTGGCTAGGACTTCCAGAACTATGTTGAATAAGAGTGGTGTAAGGGGGCACCCCTGCCTTGTTCCTGATCTTAAGGGGATTGCTTTTAATTTTTGCCCATTGAGTATGATATTGGCTGTGGGTTTGTCATAGATGACTTTTATCATGTTGAGGTATGTTCCCTGTACTCCCACTTTGCTGAGAGTTTTGATCATTAATGGGTGCTGGAATTTATCAAATGCTTTTTCTGCATCTATTGAAATTATCATGTGGTTTTTCTCCTTCCTTTTGTTTATGTGATGAATCACATTGATTGATTTGTGAATATTGTACCAGCCTTGCCTCCCAAGAATAAATCCCACTTGATCATGGTGTATGATTTTTTTCATATATTGCTGGATCCGGTTTGCTAATATTTTGTTGAGGATTTTAGCATCTAAATTTATCAGGGGTATTGGCCTAAAATTTCCTTTCTTTGTGTTGTCTTTGTCTGTTTTTGGAATCAGAATTATGCTCGCCTCATAAAAGGAGCTTGGAAGTCTTCCTTCCTCTTGAATTTTTTGAAATAGCTTGAGAAGGATAGGAGTTAGTTCTTCTTTGAATATTTGGTAGAATTCACTTGTGAAGCCATCAGGCCCAGGACTTTTCTTTTTGGGGAGTTTTTTGATAACTGTTTCAATATCATTTGTTGTAATTGGTCTGTTTAGGTTTTCTGATTCTTCCAGATTAATTTTTGGAAGATTATATGTTTCAAGGAATTTGTCCATTTCATCTAGGTTGTCTAGTTTTCTGGCATACAGTTCTTCATCGTATTTTCTGACAATATTTTGTATTTCTGTTGTGTCAGTTATTATTTCTCTACTCTTGTTTCTAATTTTATTTATTTGAGTCCTCTCTCTTTTTTTCTTGTTGAGTCTGGTTAAAGGTTCATCAATCTTGTTTACCTTTTCAAAGAACCAGCTCCTAATTTCATTGATCCTCTGTATTGTTACTTTAGCCTCTATGTCATTTATTTCTGCTCTGATCTTTATTATTTCCTTCCTTCTACTAGCTCTGGGCTTTACCTGCTGTTCTTTTTCTAGTTCTTTTAGATGTAGGGTCAAGTTGTTTATTTGAGCTTTTTCTAGCTTCTTGAGGTATGCCTGTAATGCTTAAGCTTCCCTCTCAGGACTGCTTTTGCTGTGTCCCATAAATTTTGAGTTGATGTATGCTCCTTGTCGTTTGTTTCTAGGAATTTTTAAATTTCTTCTTTGATCTCATTGTTTACCCATCCATTACTTAATAACATACTATTTAGTTTCCAAGTGTTTGAGTATTTTTCAGTTTTTCTGTTGTGGTTGATTTCTAGTTTAATGCCATTGTGATCAGAGAACGTGCACGATATGATTTTAATCTTCTTAAATTTGTTGAGACTGCTTTTGTGCCCTAACATGTGGTCTATTCTAGAAAATGTACCATGAGCGCTTGAAAAGAATGTATATTCTGCTGTTTTAGGGTGAAAGATTCTGAAGATATCTATTAAATTGAGTTGATCTAGTGTGTCCTTTAAATCTGCTGTTTCTTTGTTAATTTTCTTTCTTGAGGCTTTATCTAATTATTTTAATGGGGTATTGAAATCCCCTACTATTATAGTATTGCTGTTGATCTCGCCCTTTAAGTCCATCAAAGTCGGCTTTATATTTTTAGGTGCTCCTATATTAAGTGCGTAGATATTTATAACGGTTATATCTTCCTTTTGGATTGCTCCCTTTATCATTATGTAGTGACCTTCTTTATCTCTAACTATGGTCTTTGTTTTAAAGTCCATTTTGTCTAATATAAGTATTGCTACCCCAACTTTTTTTTCATTTCCATTTGCATGAAATAATTTTTTTCCATCCTTTTATCTTCAGTCTGTGTACATCTTTTGATTTATGGTGTGTCTCTTGTAGACAGCATATGTATGGGTCCTGTTTTCTTATCCACGCAGCTACCCTATGTCTTTTGATTGGATCATTTAATCCATTTACATTTAAGGTTATTATTGATATGTAATTGTTTATTGCCATTTTATTCTTTAAAACTGTATTCCTCTTTTGCTATATTCTATTTCTCCTTTGATCTGTTTACAACAGGTCCCTTAGCATTTCTTGCAGCCTTGGTTTGGTTGTAGTGAATTCCTTGAGTTTTTTTTTTGTCTGTAAAGCTTTTTATTTCTCCTTCAATTTTAAATGTTAGCCTTGCTGGATAAAGTAGTCTTGGTTGTAGGTTCTTGTTCTGCATTACTTTGAGTATTTCTTCTGACCTCAAGTGTTTCTGTTGAGAAGTCAGAAGTCATCCTTATGGGGGCTCCTTTGTAGGTGATAGTCTTTTTTTGTCTTGCAGCTTTTAATATTTTCTCTTTATCACTTAGCTTTGGTATTTTAATTATGATGTGTCTTGGTGTTGATTTCTTTGGGTTTCTCTTTAATGGAGTTCTCTGTGCTTCCTGAACATGTGAGATGTTTTCCTGCCTTAATTGAGGGAAGTTTTCAGCTATGATATGCTTGAACAAAGTCTCTATCCCTTGTTCTTTCTCTTCTTCTTCAGGAACCCCTATGATGCGGATGTTGTTTCTCTTCATGTTGTCACAGAGCTCTCTTAGAGTTTCCTCAGACTTTTTGAGTCTCTTTTCTTTTTTCTGCTCTGCTTCCGTGCCTTTATTTATTGTGTCCTCTAACTCGCTGATTCGATTCTCTGCTTCATCCATCCTGCTTTTAATTCCTTCCATTGTGTTCTTTATTTCAGATACTGTATTTGTCATTTCTGACTCTTTCTTTTTTATTATTTCAATGTCCTTTTTTATATTTTTTATCTCTTTATTTAGGTGTTCATAATGACCATCTATTGTTTTTCTAATATCTTTGAGCATCCTAACAATCGTTATTTTAAACTCTGCATCTGGTAATTTGGTTATATCTGATTCATTTAGGTCCTTTTCTGGGGATTTCTCTTGGTTCATTTGTGTTGCATTTCTTTGCCTTCGCATTTTCTCTGTGTAAAGGAAGGTTTTGGCCTCTGGAGTCCACTGGGTATGGCCTGTGTTCCCTAGGTATGGTCTGTCTGCAGGCCTGCCACCCCCTCTTCTGTTGCTGCTTAGGGCTTTTGGGTTTGGGCATTGCCAGTGCCTGCCCACTGGGGCTGTTGCTGTGGTTTCCACCTCTCCTTCACGGGAATGGCTGTCATCACGTGCTCGGGTGCACAAACCTTGGTGGCCTTGGCCTTCACCCTGCCCCGTGGATGAGGTTATGCTTGGCCCTGAGGGCAGTGGCGAGCACCTTTGCTCAGCTGCGGGTCCCTGCCTGTTTCTGGGCTTTTTCCCTGCCCTTGCAGGAGGAGCCCACTCGTGGAATGGCTGCTAGCCTTGGCTCTATTGGCTGGGCAGAACTGCATGCCCACGCTCAGCTCAGTAACAGAACTCCGCCTGTTCTGGGCTTTCGGCTCCAACCCTGTGGGAGGCCCGGCCCCCAAGTAAGGCCACAAGCCTCGGTTCCACAGGCGGGGTAAGGCTGTGCTCCTGCGCCCTTGCTCAAGGGCTGGTCTCCACCCCTTCCAGGGTTCCCGCCCTCCCGCAGGCTGGGTTACAGGTGGCCTGCTGCTGGGCTTGACTGCTTTTGCACGCCTACTCCTCCCCAACCGGGCAAGACTGAGCTTACACGTGAGCCCAGGGGTGGCCAGCAGGCTTCCGCCCCTGCCAACAGAACCGCGCCTCCACGTCACGCCGCCACCCGTCCTCCGGCGAACCCTCAGCTGTGTGGGTGCAGGCGCTGCAGCTCAGACCCTAACACTCACTACTGTAGACCCGAAAGCTCCCTTCTTCTAAGCAACTCTGCTCTGAGTGCCACAGGAGAGCTTGTTTGGCTGGTGTCCTGCTTCCCTTTGCTGGTATTGCTGTTTTCGGGGGAAATATTCACTTCAGATTTGGGGAGTGACTTGTCCCAAGGGTTAGGGTGGCTGTCTCCCAAAATGTTTCTTCCTGTGCCTCCTAGATTATACTCTCTTCCTGCTACTCCAGTACTCTCCTCTCTCCCCATTCCCCGGAGCCCCACGTGAGTGGTTGTGAAAGAGGTTTTCTGTGTGGTCCCTTTAAGAAGAATTCTGGGTCTGAGAAATCAGATTCTTTCTCACAAACAGTATCCTGACTTGTTTCCAGCTAAATACTGTCCTTATGCCTCTTCTAGGCTCTGGGGCTGCAGGCTTGGGCTTTGTTACTGGGACTCAGGACCCTCCCCTCTCTGCTAAACTCACTTCCCGCCATGCGAGTCTCTCCCGGCTGCCGTTCGCTCCGGGGAGCTGGGCAGCCCTCTCCGCGTTTCCACTTTTCCTACCAGTCTCGGTGTGGCTTCTTCAGTGTTCCTTGGTTGAAGAGTCCTCTTAATTTAGTCCAAAGTTGGTTTTTCCAGATGATAGTTCTTAAAATTATTTTGTAATCCACTTTGGTTCTGGGAGGTGGATGTTGGTACATCCACCTACTCCAGCACCATCTTGTCTTCTCTGTCTGATTTATTTCTGATGACTCCATGCACTGTGCAGGTCATGGTCTGAAAAGTACTAATCTTAGATCAACCCCTTCTTAATGAGAAAAAGAAATCAAGGCTCAGAGACATTTAGACTCTGTTCAAGGTTTTCTGTTTTTTTTTTTGTTGTTGTTGTTATTCACATCATAATGCATAATGGCTACACAGAGCTAATGGGCCAGGACTAGGGTGAGGCAAGTAAAGTGTCCGGGGTGTGGAACTTAAGGAGGCACTCTTTATCAGGTCTGTGCAAATAAGTGTTCATGCTGCACCTGCAGGACCTTGAGAGTGGTTCCTTAAATTTTGTGCCCTAATTGCCTTGTTTGTTTCCCTAACTCCAATCCTGCCTCTACTTATATTTAAAATAGAAAATATAAGTCCATATATTTACAAATATCCCATGTGCTCCCTTTATCTCTTGTTTCTTGCCCTCTTTTCTTTGTCTTCCTTATTGGACTGTGATCAAGGACAATGCCTTTCACCATTATATTCTCAGGGTTTGGTTTAGTATGTGAGAAATAATGGCTACTCAATAGTGTTTATTTAATGGGCAGATTGGTGAGTGAACCCAAATCCTGTCTTTTATGAAGGCTTTCCTGTCATCTCAAATTCACCCCAGTCTCTTCATTCTCTTAACTCATAATACATTATCTGAATAACTCAAATCACATATAGTCATTTATGATGATATAACTTTTATATTTATGTAACTCTTATACAGCAATTTAATTTTCTAATGCTGTGTCTTTCTGCTCAATTAGATTTTAGTTGGTTTCTAAATAAAGTTAAAAGAAATGATTTTAGTTGGTTAAAAGCAAATGACAATTTGTGTTTCTTTAAAGTCTCTCAGCATCTAGCATAAGATTCTCCACATTGATGACAATGCAGCAAATGTGCTTCACCATGTGAATGAAGAATGAATAAATAAATAAATAGGGTTTATAAAATTTGGTACCTGTGTTAAGTCCTACCTTGCCTACTAACTAGATAAGTGACCTTGCACAGATCATTTTACCTCTTTGGCCTCAGTTTTATTATGTGTAAAATGAAGAGGTAGTTTGAGCAATTCTGAAGCTACTTCTAGCTCTAGCATCCTGCAAATCTATGATTGTAGAAATCTTCCATGTAAGAGTTGCCTAGGAGGTCAGGTAAGTTTTGCTACTACAAATTCACTTATCATTCTGATAGTGATTGCCTAAATGTAGTTGATGGCCCAATTTTTAAGAGAGGTTCTGAAATTATGAACAGATTTTGCATTAAAACTAATTTGTGGCCCTGGCTGGTTTGCTCAGTGGTAGAGTGTCGGCCTGGCGTGCAGGAGTCCTGGGTTTGATTCTCGGCCAGGGCACACAGGAGAAGCGCCCATCTGCTTCTCCACCCCTCCCCCTCTCTTTGCTCTCTGTCTCTCTCTTCCCCTCCCGCAGCCAAGGCTCCATTGGAGCAAAGTTTGCCCGGGCACTGAGGATGGCTCTGTGGCCTCTGCCTCAGGTGCTAGAATGGCTCTGATTGTGGCAGAGCATGCCCCAGATGGGCAGAGCATCATCCCCTGGTGGGTGTGCTGGGTGGTTCCCGGTCGGGCGCATGCAAGAATCTGTCTGACTGCCTCCCCGTTTCTAACTTAAGAAAAATACAAAAAAAACCCCACCAAAACTAATTTGTAATATAATTGATATATATATATATATATATATTTGTGGTCTAGCCTGGAAATCAAATATCTAGTATATCGAATTAATAATATTTCAAGTATGTATGTTCATTTATATTATTATTTCTATGGGAAAATGCACTCACGATTCTAATTTTTTTTTCTTAAGTGAAAGTGAGAAGCAGGGAGGCCACCCAGCAAGCCCCCTACCTGGGGATGCTCTGCTCATCTGGGGCATTGACCCATTGCTCTGCAACCAAGCTATTTGAGTGCCTGAGGCAAGACCATGGAGCCATCCTCAGTGCCCAGGACTAACTTGCTCCAATGGAGCCATGGGTGCAGGAGGAGAAGAGAGATCTAGAGAGGGAGAAGGGACAGTGGTAGCAGTGCAGAAGCAGGTGGGCACTTCTCCTGTGTGCCCTGACCAGGAATCAATCCCAGGACATCCACACGCTGGGCCAGCGCTCCACCACTGAGCCAACTGGCCAGTGTTGTACTCATAAACTAGGATCCTGAAGAACAAATTTCCCCAAATTAGTACATGACGAAGAAGAATGGAAAGAGATGGAATGTTCCCATGACTTTAACCACAGTACTCAAAAAATATATAAAACATTGTACATTCAGATTTTTATCTTGGTTCATAAAGTAATTAGCATATAACAAGGTCAAAGTGAGTATTTTATTATTTCAATAATGTAAAACATTTTTTTAAATATCCAATTATATCATTATGTTTTCATTTGATCTTTTTCTGGTATTTACTTTTCTCCTGTAAAATACATGCAAGAGAGAAAATGGCTTGTTAAAAATTCTTTAGAGAAATATGAGTAATCCTCTAAGAGACTCCTAGAAAAGATTTAACTCTTTTCCTCACCTGCTTTTTCTATAATGTATTTAAATTTCATTGTTAAAAACTATGAAGACCCTTATGTGAATGATGTTCGTAATTGGTGACTAAATTAACCATGTGACAAAATTGTTATTTTCTTAAGGAAAAGTATAGTTTCATGAGGAAGTATTTGGTGGCTCATGAGAGGCCTCAAGTCATTCTGGAGTTCATCAGTCAGGATTACGGTTTAGTTATTTCAGTTCACGGCAACTAACAACCTTGAACACATTGCCATTTCCCCCAAACTCTCCATTAATGTAGGCCCTCCGTCACTTAATAAACTATCACTGAGTGTAAAGAAGAGTGCAAGGCTTTGTGTGACATATGACAAGTTTGTTATTTTACCTGGCTGTCATTTATTGGTCTCTTAGATACAGGTTCTTTCTATCTCTTTCTGTTGATCATGGTTGGCAAGTTAATCTGTCTTGAAAATGATTCTGTCTTCATTTTTATTTAGTTTTACCCATTGTCTTTAGACCAAATCTGATATAAATTTCAACCCATATTTCAAGTCCTCTCCACCCTCATCATCAGGCTTCTCCAGGCCTCTTCAACATCATTTATCCCATCCTGTAGCCCTATGGCCTCAATCAGTAGTAGCTAGTTAGTCTGACCCAAGGAGTCTTTTCAAACGTTTTCCATCTGTATTTGTGGTGGGACTTTGTGAGTGACAGCTCAGATGATAGGCCACAGCCTCCAGTGCCTGACTGCCTTCTTCTTTTCCTTTAGCACCTGTGTTGCCTACGCATGAATTACACAGCATTGCACAATAACGGCAGATATAACAGCAATATCTTCCATTACAGAGTATATACTAGGTCAGGCTTTAAATTATTTTGTCCATGTTATCTCTTCTAAAATAGATCTCTGCTAAAACAACCTGATTAGGTGGATATGGGTATTATCTTCATTTTACATACAAGAAAACCAAGGCTCAAAGAATTAAGAAACTTGCACAAACCTATACAACCAGTAAAAGTGAGAGCCAGGTGTGAGAGTTGGTCATCGAGATGGCGTGACTGCCAGGTGACCTGCCAACTGGCCGTGGGCAGCTGGAGCCTCCTCACCCCGATGCTTGTCCTTGGAATGTAAGTCTTGCTTGCTTCCCTGCACTAGGAGCTGCCTCAAGGACAAACCTTGAGAGAGCAATGTGTTGTTGAGACCATCGGATGGTATATGTGGCTGAACATAGTCAAAACCTCTATGTAAACTTTAAAGATTTTGGCGGGTGGGTACAGAGATCTATTTCTCTGGTGGTCTCCCAACACATGCTTTCTTTGGTCTCTCCTTGTCCTCTGTGTGTGTGTGTGTGTGTGGGGGGGTGGTATTTAGATTTCACCTGGGGAACTCCTGAGGTTTCAAACCAATACCAGCATTCAACCAGTTGGTATGACACCAAAGATTTTGATCTTAACCATTATACCTCACTGGTTCCCACAAATGATGGTGCACTGTAAGCAATGCCCCACAGAGTTGACTGTTTAGTTTGGTAGTTCTGAGATGCACACAAATCACTGTCCTATAAGGCAGCATATGGGAACAGTTCTGGAAAAATCAACTAAGGTGCAGCCAGTTTCAGAGTTGGGAAAGGGCTTCCCAGAAACTATGATTCTTCAGTCTTTGAAAAATAGGTAGCATTAATTAATGGGTATCTGAACCATTCAAATTTACATGTAATTTTATTCTGACTTGCATTGTCTACTTCATTTTATTTGTATTGGTCTTTGTTTCAATTAGAGAAGTATTTTTAAAACAAGGTTTATATCTATGCATCTACATTTCCCAATATTGCTTAGTCCAGTGTTATGTATGCAGTAAATGATAAACCATTTATGATTTTTTTTTTAAATAAATTTTCATTAATGGTAATGGAATGACATTAATAAATCAGGGTACATATATTCAAAGAAAACATGTCTAGGTTACCTTGTCATTAAATTATGTTGCATACCCCTCGCCCAAAGTCAGATTGTCCTTCGCCACCCTCTATCTAGTTCTCTGTGCCCCTCCCCCTCCCCCTAACCCTCCCCCTGTCCTCCCTCCCCCCACCCCTGGTAACCACCACACACTTGTCCATGTCTCTTAGTCTCATTTTTATGTTCCACCAATGTATGGAATCATGTATTTCTTGTTTTTTTCTGATTTACTTATTTCACTCCTTATAATGTTATCAAGATCCCACCATTTTGCTGTAAATGATCTGATGTCATCATTTCTTATGGCTGAGTAGTATTCCATAGTGTATATGTGCCACATCTTCTTTATCCAGTCTTCTATTGAAGGGCTTTTTGGTTGTTTCCATGTCTTGGCCACTGTGAACAGTGCTGCAATGAACATGGGGCTACATGTGTCTTCACGTATCAATGTTTCTGAGGTTTTGGGGTATATACCCAGTAGAGGGATTGCTGGGTCATAAGGTAGTTCTATTTGCAGTTTTTTGAGGAACCACCATACTTTCCTCCATAATGGTTGTACTACTTTACAGTCCCACCAACAGTGAATGAGGGTTCCTTTTTCTCCACAGCCTCTCCAACATTTGCTATTACCCGTCTTGTTGATAATAGCTAATCTAACAGGGGTGAGGTGGTATCTCATTGTAGTTTTGATTTGCATTTCCCTAATAACTAATGAAGCTGAGCATCTTTTCATATATCTGTTGGCCATTTGTATCTCTTCCTGGGAGAAGTGTCTATTCATGTCTTCTTCCCATTTTTTTATTGGATTGTTTGTTTGTTTGTTGTTGAGTTTTATGAGTTCTTTGTAAATTTTGGAAATTAGGCCCTTATCTGAGCTGTTGTTTGAAAATATCATTTCCCATTTAGTTGGCTGTCTGTTTATTTTTATATCAGTTTCTCTTGCTGAGCAAAAACTTTTTATTCTGATGTAGTCCCATTCATTTATCTTTGCCTTCACTTCTCTTGCCATTGGAGTTAAGTTCATAAAATATTCTGTAAAAACCCAGATCCATCAGTTTAGTACCTATGTCTTCTTCTATGTACTTTATTGTTTCAGGTCTTATATTTAGGTCTTTGATCCATTTTGAATTAATTTTAGTACACGGGGACAGGCTGTAGTCGAGTTTCATTCTTTTGCATGTGGCTTTCCAGTTTTCCCAACACCATTTGTTGAAGAGGCTTTCTTTTCTCCATTGTGTGTTGTTGGCCCCTTTATCAAAGATTATTTGACCATATATGTGTGGTTTTATTTCTGGGCTTTCTATTCTGTTCCATTGGTCTGAGTGTCTATTTTTCTGCCAATACCATGCTGTTTTGATTATTGTGGCCCTATAATATAGTTTAAAGTCAGGTATTGTAATGCCCCCAGCTTCATTCTTTTTCCTTAGGATTGTTTTGGCTATTCGGGGTTTTTTATAGTTCCATATAAATCTGATGATTTTTTGTTCCATTTCTTTAAAAAATCTCATAGGGATTTTGATGGGAATTGCATTAAATTTGTATATTGCTTTGGGTAATATGGCCATTTTGATTATATTTATTCTTCCTATCCAAGAACAAGGAATATTTTTCCATCTCATTGTATCTTTTTCGATTTCCCTTAACAATGCTTTGTAATTTTCATTATATAGGTCTTTTACATTCTTTGTTATGTTTATTCCTAGGTATTTTATTTTTTTTTGTTGCAATCGTGAAGGGGATTATTTTTTTGAGTTCGTTTTCCAATATTTCATTGTTGGCATAGAGAAAGGCTATGGACTTCTGTATGTTAATTTTGTATCCTGCGACCTTACTGTATTGGTTTATTGTTTCTAATAATCTTTTTGTGGAGTCCTTCGGGTTTTCGATGTATAGGATCATATCATCAGCAAAAAGTGATACCTTTACTTCTTCTTTTCCGATATGGATGCCTTTTATTTCTTTGTCTTGTCTGATTGCTCTGGCCAGAACTTCTAGCACCACGTTAAATAAGAGTGGAGAAAGTGGACAACCCTGTCTTGTTCCTGATTTAAGGTAGAAAGTCCTCAGTTTTATGCCATTTAAAATGATGTTGGCTGATGGTTTATCATATATGGCCTTTATCATGTTGAGATATTTTCCTTCTATACCCATTTTGTTGAGAGTCTTAAACATAAAATTGTGTTGTATTTTATCGAAAGCCTTTTCTGCATCTATTGATAAGATCATGTGGTTTTTGTTCTTTGTTTTGTTGATATGGTGTATTACGTTAACCGTTTTGCGTATGTTGAACCTTCCTTGAGATTCTGGGATGAATCCCACTTGATCATGATGTATTATTTTTTTAATATGTTGTTGTATTCGGTTTGCCAGTATTTTGTTTAGAATTTTAGCATCTGTATTCATTAGAGATATTGGTCTGTAGTTTTCTTTCTTTGTGCCATCCTTGCCAGGTTTTGGTATGAGGGTTATGTTGGCCTCATAAAATGTGTTTGGAAGTATTGCTTCTTCTTCAATTTTTTGGAAGACTTTGAGTAGAATAGGAACCAAGTCTTCTTTGAATGTTTGATAGAATTCACTAGTATAACCGTCTGGGCCTGGACTTTTATTTTTGGGGAGGTTTTTAATAGTTTTTTCTATTTCCTCCCTGCTGATTGGTCTGTTTAGGCTTTCTGCTTCTTCATGACTCAGTCTAGGAAGGTTGTATTGTTCTAGGAATTTATCCATTTCTTCTAGATTGTTGTATTTGGTGGCATATAATTTTTCATAGTATTCTACAATAATTCTTTGTATATCTATGATGTCTGTGGTGATCTCTCCTCTTTCATTTTGGATTTTATTTATTTGAGTCCTGTGCCTTTTTTCCTTGGTGAGTCTTGCCAAGGGTTTGTCAATTTTGTTGACCTTTTCAAAGAACCAGCTCCTTGTTTTATTGATTTTTTCTATAGTTTTTCTGTTCTCTATTTCATTTATTTCTGCTCTGATTTTTATTATCTCCTTTCTTCGGCTGGTTTTGGGTTGTCTTTGTTCTTCTTTTTCTAGTTCCTTAAGGTGTGAAGTTAAGTGGTTTACTTCGGCTCTCTCTTGTTTGTTCATATAGGCCTGAAGTGATATGAACTTTCCTCTTATTACTGCTTTTGCTGCATCCCAGAGATTCTGATATGTCGTATTTTCATTTTTATTTGTCTGTATATATCTTTTGATCTCTGTGCTTATTTCTTCTTTGACCCATTCATTTTTTAGAAGTATGTTGTTTAGTTTCCACATTTTTGTGGGTTTTTCCCCCTCTTTTTTGCAGTTGAATTCTAGTTTCAAGGCTTTATGATCAGAAAATATGCTTGGTACAATTTCAATTTTTCTAAATTTGCTGATATTGTCTTTGTGGCCCAACATATGGTCAATTCTTGAGAATGTTCCATGTACACTAGAGAAAAATGTATACTCTGTCGCTTTGGGATGAAATGTCCTGTAGATGTCTATCATATCCAGGTGTTCTAGTATTTCGTTTAAGGCCACTATATCTTTATTGATTCTCTGTTTGGATGACCAATCTAGAGCCGTCAGCGGAGTATTGAGGTCTCCAAGTATGATTGTATTTTTGTTAGTTTTTGTTTTAAGGTCAATAAGTAGCTGTCTTATATATTTTGGTGCTCCTTGGTTTGGTGCATATATATTAAGGATTGTTATGTCTTCTTGATTCAGTGTCCCCTTAATCATTATGAAGTGACCATTTTTGTCTCTGAGTACTTTTTCTGTCTTGTAGTCAGCATTATCAGATATGAGTATTGCTACACCTGCTTTTTTTGGGGTGTTGTTTGCTTGGAGTATTGTTTTCCAGCCTTTCTCTTTGAATTTGTTTTTATTCTTGTTGCTTAGATGTGTTTCTTGTAGGCAGCATATAGTTGGATTTTCTTTTTTAATCCATTCTGCTACTCTGTGTCTTTTTATTGGTAAGTTTAATCCATTTACATTTAGTGTAATTATTGACACTTGTGGGTTCCCTACTGCCATTTTATAAATTGCTTTCTGTTAGTTTTGTATCTAGTTTGATTCTTCTCTTTTGTTTTTCTATCATTTGTTTCTGTTTGTTTGTGTTCCATACTTCTTTCCTCTGTTGCTACCTTTTTTAAGTCATGTGTTTTTGTGGTGGTTTTTTCTAGGGTGGTTACCATTAAGTAATGAAAAGGGTACCTACCATATTCATTGTAGTACCCTATCTTATAAGTATTTCTGCACTTCATCGTCCTTTGCTACTGTTAATCTCCATTCTCTCCCCCCCTTTTTTTTCCTTTGTTGTCACAGTTTAAGTTTGGTTTTATTGTATTCTTGGTGGAGCTGTTACTTGTGGTGTTGTTTTCTTTTGTTCTTTGAATCTGGTTGGAAAACCCCCTTTAGTATTTCCTGGAGTGGGGGCTTTCTCGTGATATATTCTCTCATCTTTTCTGTATTTGTGAATGTTTTTATATCTCCTTCATACTTGAAGGATAGCTTTGATGGGTATAGTATTCTTGGCTGAAAGTTCCTCTCTTTCAGGGCTTTAAATATTGGGGTCCACTCTCTTCTAGCTTGTAGAGTTTCTGCTGAGAAATCTGATGATAATCTAATAGGCCTTTCTTTATATGTTGTACTCTTCTTTTCCCTGGCTGCCTTGAGAATTTTTTCTTTGTCATTGGTTTGTGTCATCTTTATTATGATGTGCCTTGGAGTGGGTTTGTTGGGGTTAAGAAAACTCGGTGTTCTGTTTGCTTCTTGAATTTGAGGCTTTAGTTCTTTCCACAGGCTTGGGAAGTTCTCGTCTATTATTTGTTTGAGTATATTCTCCATTCCATTTTCTTTCTCTTCTCCCTCTGATATACCTATTATTCTTATGTTATTCTTTCTGATGGAGTCAGATAATTCCTGTAGGGCTTTCTCGTTTTTTATTATTTTTGAGTCTCTTTCTTCTTCTCTCTGTTGTGCCTCAAGTTGTTTGTCTTCTATTTCACTAATCCTATCTTCAATCTGGGTTGTTCTGCTAGCTAAGCTTGTTACCTCGTTTTTCAGCTCGTGAATTGAGTTTTTCATTTCTGTTTGATTTGTTTTTATAGTTTCAATTTCCTTGGTAATATATTCTTTGTGTTCATTGAGTTGTTTTCTGATCTCCCTATATTGCCTTTCTGTGTTTTCTTGTATATCTCTGAGTATTTTTAAGATTTCTATTTTAAATTCTCTGTCATTTAGCTCCAAGGCTTCCAATATGTTAAGTCTTTTCTCCATAGATTTTTCCACATCTATTTGTGTTACTTCTCTTTCTTTTGTATCCATAATATTCGATTTCCTCTTTCTTATTGGCATCTGAGGGTGGTCTTGTTGATAGCACTAATTAGAATTAATAAAGAGTAAAAAGTAAAAAAAAAAAAAAAAAAAAAAAGGGTAAAACACCCCACAAAAAAAAGCAGTAATAATTTATTATTTCCCCCTTTTTTTTTATTTCTTCTCCTTCCCTCCTCTCCCCTCCTCAGGGAAATATCGTGCCTATAATGGAGGGCCTGGTTTGCGGTGAAGAGTTCAAGGGGGCAAAAAAAAAAAAGGGGAGTAGGGACCTACTAAATGCAAAAAAAAAAAAAAAAAAAAAAAAAAAAAAGGAAGAAAATCTTAGACAAGCATAAGTTGATCTGCCTGCGGGTGATGGTCAACTAAGAGATATAATGAGAGGGATAAGAGGGAACCAGAAAAAAGGACAAAAAAAGGAATAATAAAGAAGAAAAAAATAAAAATAATAAGTAAAAATATGTTGTATTAAGTGGAGCAAAGACCAAATACAATGGAGACCTTGGGTTGGGAGGACCCAAAATGCCACAAAAATAAACTAACAAGAAAAAAACAAAAACAAGCGAAAAAGAAAAATAAAGCCAAAAAAAACCTTGAGTCCCAAATTAACTAATTTGTTCGTGATTGAGGATTAAATGGGAGGAAAGTAAAAGGAGAAAAGAAAAAACGAATAGAAAGGAAAAAATAAGAAAAAGAGAAAAACGAAGGAAGAAATAAAAAAGGAAGAGAAAAAAACAAAATAAAGCAAAAAAAAAACCAACAACAAAAAAAAAACAAAAGAGGAGAGAGTGAGAGTTAAGTGTCCTGGAGTATAACCCCAAAGGAGGGTGAGGATGAAGAAGAGAAATAAAATGTAACACTTATGAGTAGTGTAGTTCAAGAAAAGGGAAGCATAAGATGGGCAGAGAATAGAAGGACCGAGGTGGAGGAAATAAAGGCAATAAGATAGAAGAAACAAACAACAACAACAACAACAAAAAAAAAAAATTAGTGGAACAAGTTGTAAAGTCTGTGGATTTTTCTTGATTTTGAGATGTTAACTTCTTCCTTTTTCTTTTCTCTCCCTCTTCCTGGTCGGTGACTCTGTACTCCAGGCTCTGCCCCTGTGTCACATTTAGGTAGGGATTTGCAGTTGATGGGATTCTATGGCAATGTCATATAATTGGCTTTAGTCTTGCTGGTAGTCAAGGCTTGTTGGCGTTTGCAGGGTCCAACGATGAGAGAGTTTGCTTTCGTGGATTCTCTCTCCTAGTCCCCCCTTCCTGAATTAGCAGCCTGGTGATCCAGCTATAAGGCTGCCACTGCTTCTGCCTGGGGAATAAGAGGCTCAAAGAGCTGGGAAATCCCCACTCTATCCCCACTCAGTGCAAGGCTTTGGGAAGGGCTCTGACAGTCAGGGCCTCCAGTGTAATCAGGCGGGGGTGGGAGTCAATTGTTGTCAAGGTGATTGTTCAGCGCCTAGCATTCCGTTGGACCTCTCAACCCAGGCTTTCCACACTTTGTAGCCTGTTTTGGCTGGTAAGAAGAGGCACTAGTCTCTGCTTGCGACTAGTGTGGTATAGATCTTATTATCTGCCAAGTCCTTCTTGTTAGTGTTTATCCCTGAATATGGAGGCTCTATCAATCAGAAGTTGCCCCCGCCCCTTTAGCGAGAGGCACTAAAAAATATCACGCCTCTTGTCTTGGGTCAGTGAACTGAGAGAGATCTTATCAATTAGAACCGAGGGTGCGCAGATTTCACGGGTTAAGTTAATTTTAGTAATTGGGTCACAGCTGTGCTCCCGAAGGTATTTCAGGCTGCCTGCGCGCGCCCCTCCCCCAACGCTTGATTGTTAGCTTGAATGGCTGGGTGAGGTGCCCCGCCCGCGGAGAGAATCTCCCAAGTAGGGAATACCGCCCTGGGGCCTCTCCCGCTCCCCGTGCGCGGGCCGCTGGGAACGTTAGCGGTGCTCGGTCTGCAATGCTCGGTCTGTAACCAGACCGGGCGCGTGCCAGCAGCTGCTCGCCACTCCGGAGTGTGGGCGGTGCTCGCTCTGCAACCGACCCGGGCGCTGCTCGCGGCGGCGGCTGGCAGCGGCGGCTGGTGGCGGCTGCTGCTCGCGGCTCCCGAGTGCGGGATGACTTACCACAGGCGCACTTCCTCGTGGCTTGAATGAACGTCCCTGCGGTAGCTTCCTCCACACCCTCGTCTCTCAGATTCGAGTGATAACAGTCCTTTTGCTTTCAGTTTGTGTGGAACTCCGTAATGCTCCGAAGATAAATTTTCCTGTTTCTAGTTGATAAATTTGTTGTGATTTTGGGGAGATCTGTCGGACGCGCTGCTCACGGCGCCATTTCCGTGACGTCACTGACCATTTATGATTAATCACCTAAAGATCAAGTTGATTCATGACAACAGTTAAGTCAGGTTTCTTCACAATGCATGTACTGAACACCATTCTCTCTTCAGTGTTCTCAGGTGGCCTGCATTTTACCTTTCGTATATCCATCAGTGTTCCAGTATGAGTTCCGTGTGTGTCTTCTCTATGAGATTATAAATCCCATGAGGCCAAGGACTGCATGTGTCCTACATACCACCGCGTCCTGGGTGCTTGCAGTCTGTGTACAGAGTGGGTGTTAAATAAATATTTGTTGATTGAATGAACTAGGTCTTTCAAGGAACTCTTTCAAAAAGGGTTACCTTGACCTAATGAGTTTAGAGACCATTGCATACTGTGCCATCCTCTTGGATATTCACAGTTGCACATCAGCAAATAAAATGTCCGAGAATCTTGCAGTAAAGAAAACTGCTTAAAATTGATTATATAGTTTCTTAAACTAAATTGCCTGAAGAGCCGCTCCTCCCCCTTTATTCCCTGCAAATCATCTGTTAATATTCTGTGATATGACTGTTGAGCAGTCACTCTTAGGGAAGCCATCTTTGGGGGGAATCTGAATGCAGCATTTGTCATACAACACTGTGACAACTATATATTCCAAGCAGTATGCTCTTCTCTTGAGCCTTTTATAGCCAAAGGGACAGGGAATTCTAAAGGATGGAATCCAGTATGACAGCATCCTATGGCAGCTTGTCATCTACACAAGGAGGCTGCTCAGTGCTCTACTTCCTTAGCATGTGGCAATCAAAGGCTTTTATTCAAAATAGCTTGACTGACTGAAGGGGGTTATTTTATTTGCCTAGCTATTAGCTTCACATTTATTTGTAAAGGCTGTGGGAGAACTAACTTCATAGGGCTCACAGACTAATAATAAAGATGAAAGATCGAAAGCAATATTTTTGAAGAAAACTTAAACAAGTTGAAGTAAGTTTATTTAAGAAAACATAAACATATGAAAGAAGGACAGGCCTAATGAAATAGATTCAACACGCTATGTGAAGCAGGGCTGTCTGCAGCCCGCCTGAGTCCCACTGCTGCAGGCCTGTGAGACCAGAGGCCCGCCTGGCCAGTGCTTCCTTTCGGTCCCCCTTCTCTCTGAGTCTGGTAGTTATGCCGGCAGTCATTCCCTGCCTCTCTATCAATATCACAGTGATACTCACTCTTCTTAAAAGACTTATATTAAATAATGCTTGTACTGTATCAGGCAATGTCCCAAGTGCATTTCATACATCATTATTCATTCATTCAGTAAATATTTTTCAAGTGCCTCCTGTGTGCCAGTCAGACCCATCCATGGTGTTTGGAACACACGCGTGAATAACACAGATGAAGAAAAAGCTTGCCTTGTAGAATTTACACACTAGTGAGCAGGTGGCAGACAATAAACATAATAAGTAAATGATATCGTATGTAGAAAGGTGATAACTGTTATGAAGACTGTAGAGTGGAGAAAGTGGAAAGGGTTTATGGGTAGGAGGGGGTGGTAGTGAGTTGTAATCTTAAATAGGTTGGACCTCACTGTGAAGGTGATATTGGAGCACAGTGTGAAGGCCGTGAGCAAGTTAATGATGTGGATATTTTGAGGAAGGAAATTTTGGCCAGAAGAAACCATTAACTTAAAGGCTGTAAGAAAAAAATGTGTTTGTTAAGTTCGAGAAACAGTAAAGAAGTCAACAGTAAAGAAGTTTACTGCGCACTGGGGTTTGGGGGACTGAGTTTGTAGAGCTTTTTAACTGTGATGAGGACTTCAGCTGTCACTTGGAATGAAATGGGAAGTCATTAGAGGATTTTGAGCAGAGGGTGTCATGTCTTGCTTATTTTCAAAAGGATCACTCTGGGTAGGAGGTTTCAAAAGGATCACTCTGGGTAGGAGGATGAGTGTGAAAGCAGGGTAATGAGTTAGAAAGTGATTCCCACTCTATAATGATGCAGGTGAGCAAAGAACAGGAATTGGTGAGAAATGATCAGATACTAGATATATATTCTGAACACAGAGCAATAAGGTTAGCTGGAAGTGTGTGATAAAGAAGGAAGTCAAGAATGACTCTAATACTTATTAACCTCAACTGATCTTTATTACCAGGAAGGTTATATTATTATGTCCATTTTACAGGTGAGGAAACTGAAGATTTGAGAAGCTTTAGGTTAGTTAGCTAGCCAGCAGAGCTAGGATGTGAACCCAGGGCTGTCTTAGTCCAAAGGCTGTGCTTCTCAACCATAATGTTGCACGACACCAGGGAGCATTGAGCTATTACTGTACACTGATATTAGATCTCCAAGAAACTGACTCCAGGTATGTTTTTGGTTGCTCAACACCTACTGTGAAGACTAGTTTCCGTTAACATGTTTCCATGCTTTTAAACCCTTATTCATTAGTGACTATATTCCTGTCTCCAATATCTTTTTTCAGAGTTTCCCACTTATGAAGCCTGTTGCCTAACTTTCTTAATCTCCCTGACCACCAAAGCATCCACAGTTGTCTTGATTTTCCTTTATATCTTGGACTCAGCTTGGACTTCTGCCAAAAGCTCTTCTTTCTTCATGGGCAAAGCTTCATATTCCAGAGTCATTTTCTAATATTTGTCCTCTTAACACCTACTTTAGGTTGACTACGGACTACTTAAAAAAGTGAAAGCCATACAATTTTCCAGACAGAGGAGGAGTACGTGATAAGAAGAGCAGTGCTAGCAGTGACCTTGACGTCTCTCTATTTTTCTAAGTCATGCTGGGAGGGAAAGGTGTGGCAGTAGCCATCAGCTTGGAGGCCTCCAGGTGGGACACGTTTTGATCATTGGATAGTTACACCTGCCCTGAAAGAAATCTCCTGAAGGCTTACCTGCTTCAAACTGAGTAACTCAGAGTTGTCTTTTATCTCCCTTTGCAGCTTCAAGCAAACTTAAAATGAGCGAATACTATAACCTTAACAACCAGCATTATAATTCCTCCTGCAGACGAAACTGTCACTATTCGGGAAAATGTTTTGATACGTGCTTATAGGGTAGAAGATGAGTCTCCTAATGGCTGGGATGTCAGATGGCGCCTGGGTCTCAGAGGAGGTTGAAGCTGCCAAGCACAGTGGAAATTGAAGCTCCTGGCATGATGGCAAAGGAGTCAAAGGGAAACAGCAGAGATGAACAGAGATGCACAAAGAAGAGGAAAGCTATTCAGGACACAATGTAGCTCTCTCTACACTTTGCCACTGTTGGGCAGATAAAATACATTATGCTCACTTTGTTAAAGATGGCACTGCCCACGTGGAAGCCCATCGCCCAGGTGATAATATTATTTGCCCTTCTTGTTTGGGATGGGCGTGATTATATTAATGTGTGTTGGGGGAGGGCTTTTGCCCAAAAGATTTTAAAAGGAAGAGAGATCACATTGTTCCGGGGGAAGAGTGATTATGTTCTAGGAGAGGCTCATGATGTAGGAGAGTAGAGAAAGGCCACGTGGAAGAGGCCAGGAGAAGCAGCCAAGGTGGTGGAGTGCTGAAGGAGAAGCCAGTTTGTACAGTTTGTGCAGAGAGAAGAAGATGGGGAACAGAGGTAAATAAGTGTGGTGAGCTAGAAACCTTTGATTCTAGGAAACTTGGATAAGTCAGTAGCTTTGTGAGCGCTGAATGAGTGGGTTTTGGAGCCCAGTGTATGTTTTTACTTGCCAGCTGGGTGCAAGCTAGGATTAAAGCTAATGGCCCACCAGTTCTTGGCTCCGTTGTTTCATTACCGAATGTCCGAATCAAATGCGAACCTGCATGGGCCAGGCTGCTGTGATGGTGGCTGTGGCTACTGGCTTTACAGCTGCCATAATCTATAATCCCCAAGAAAACTGATCCTCCTCAGGAAGCTTGGTGTAAATGAGGGTTGCTGTGGATCTAAAGAAGAGGTAGCATGGTGTTAGGTTAGGATTTTCATAGTGTAGGACAGAAGCATTGTGGGAAGGAACAGGACTCAAGAAACTCAGGAGGCAGGAGAGAGTTTTGGGTATTACAAAATAAAAAGGTTCAATGAAATTTCACCTAGATCTCACAGGCAGGGAGCTTTCCAGCTGTTTGCTTTATTCCCACAGTATCTCAACTGGATTTAATCTATTTCTTTCATTTTCTCTTCCTGAAAAGAATCCAGTTCAAACACTTTTTTGACCCAATAATAGTTCAGCAGTTTCCCTAGGATTGTGAAATTAAGTATTTTCCTGGCATTAAGAATAGTTTAATTGTGAGTGACTAACATTTATTAAGTTTTCTTATTGAGTCAATAAAATATAAGGTGTGCTTTTGATGAGTTTATAATCAGGCTGATTTTAACATATCAAGAAACATAGATTCTTTCTATTTAATAACAAAATAAAATACAGTCAATTCAATAAAAATATGCAATTCTGTAAAAAAAAAATGTGGTCAGACTAATTTTGCATCACCCATGTTGAACATTTGACTGGCTTGTTTTCGCAGTAATTGAAGCATTATGTGATATTCAGGAAGAATTTTCTTGTTTATGTTGATAAAGCAAAAGTATTTACCATTTATTAAGCACAGATATTACCTCAGGCACCAAACACTTTATAGAATTACCTTACTTAATCCTACAACAACAATGTGGAAAATAATTAGCTAAGTAAGCATTACTCTTAAATATATGAGAAACTATGACTCAGAGAAATTAAGGATTCTACCAAGGTGTTACAACCAGTAAGCAGTGGAAGCAAGTTTTAAATACAAATTTGACTTCAAACTGAAGCTCAGGTTTCCTATCTTTATAGCCCTCGAGATCTAGGATTATCCTTGCAGGAATGCCATGGACTTAATCCTGCTAACTAATATTAAACCAAAATACGAATTCTCTATGTTTTTGAAGGGACATGGAACAAAGATTTTAAACACTGGTCTGTTTACTATAAGCCACACACACACACACACACACACACACACACACACACGATTACAATTAGAACCCTTAAGCTTCTAAGTGATACTTCTCTCCTTCACAGCATTTTAATTCTTCTTACCTCTCTTTAATACACATTTTATGCCCAGGTTACTGAGTAATGTATATTTATACTGCTGAAGCTTTCCCTGTTTCTTATCTAAGGCTCCAGTAGGTTTGGACATTTTCAATGTGACCTGGAAATTTCTCTAGAGTCAAATTTGTGGTACCTTGCTTAATTATATGGAAAGTTCCTCTGATTTCAGATTTCTCAGATATTTGTATTCCTTGATTCCACCCACTCTTTCTCTTCTACTTTAGATGTTTCCCACTGTGATTTTCTGTTTTCATAACCACATGAGAAACAACAACAAAACTCCAGTTACTTAAGGGATTAACAATACAAATAGCTGTCCAGAGCCTGTGATAACAGTCTGCCTTGTTACTACATCTTAAAGATGGAAAGAGAGGGCAAAAATAAGGCAGGAGTCCAGCTAGAAGTCCTAGCCCTGTAATGTTAATGTTTTGACATATTTGTTTCATATTTTTAAATTTTAGAACTCATTTATTATGCAGTTGTAACTACATTTGTACCCTTATACCTAATTTCCCGCTTCCCTTTCCAGAGGTAACAACTGTGCTTAGTTTGATGAGTCCTCTTTCCACCCATGTTTTCACTCATTTGCTCCACCTGTGTTTTCATCACTAGATGGTGCTGATTTGAATGTCTTTAGTGTTTACTGTAATGGGACATACTGTATTTCCTCATGTATAAGACACACTTTTTTGGAAAAATTTGGGGTCTAAAAACTGGGTGCATCTTATACAGTGGTTGTAGATTTTTTACTTGCATTTCCCGCTTTTTTGTGAGAATGAGGAGTTGTATGAATTTTATGATGAATAAAACTTGAGTTCATAACTTTATGTAATACTTTTTTTTTTCTTCAAATTTTGGACCCTAAAATTAAGGTGTGTCTTATACATGGGATCGTCTTATACATGGGGAAGTATGGTACTTGTATTACTTGCTTTTCTCCCCTGCTCAGTTTTTTTTTTTTTTTTTTTTTTTTTTTTTACAGAGACAGAGAGTCAGAAAGAGGGACAGTCAGACAGGAATGGAGAGATGAGAAGAATCAATCATTAGTTTTTCATTGCACATTGTGACACTTTAGTTGTTCATTGATTGCCTTCTCATATATGCCTTGACTGCAGGCCTTCAGCAGACTGAGTAACCCCTTGCTCGAGCCAGCGACCTTGGGTCCAAGCTGGTGAGCTTTTGCTCAAACCAGATGAGCCCGCGCTCAAGCTGGCGACCCTGCAGTCTTGAACCTGGGTCCTCGGCATCCCAGTCTGATGCTCTATCCACTGTGCCACCGCCAGGTCAGGCTCAATATTTTTTTATAGATTTATTCATGTGGCTATATTTTATGAATTTTACCTACTAAGTAGCTTTCCATTACATGAATATACCTTAAATTTTAATGTATCTTCTATTTATAGGCAGTAAGGTTAAGTCCAATATTTTACTATTATAAAGAAAGCTTTAGTAAACTTTTCTGTACTTACATATTTGTGTTAGATTTCCTTTAGATCTAGCAATGGGTATTAGGGGTTGTAGAATATATGTGTAGCTTTATTTAATTTAAGACATTTTTACCAGTTCATTAATATATAATTGACATGTAATATTGTGTAAATTTAAGGTATCCAATGTGTTGATTTGATAGACTCGTGTATTACAAAATGATCACCACCATGTTGAAGGAGGTCACTGAGAGAATGTGACCACTGTTTGATGTGTGACCTTGGACTCAGACAATGGAAGGCTCCTCACTCCCATTCCTGTTCTTGGAATGTGCATTCTGCCCACGTTCCCATAGATGGAGTCATTTCAAGGACAAACCTTGAGAGAGTAAGGTGTTGTAAAGACCATCTGGATGGAATGCATGACTGAATGCTTTTGAGGTCTATGTATAAACTTCTAAGATTCTGGTGGGCAGGTGCAAAGATCTAGTTGTTTGGAGGCCATGTAAGACAAACCCTGCATGTAAGTTTCTTCATTAAACCTGCCACCTGCCTATCTGGAGTGGTGTGCCTCTTCCTTAGATCTCTCCTTGCCCTCTGTAATGGGGGCCGGTTTCAGATTTCACCCTGAATGCTCCTGAGGTTTTGAACTAACACATCCTCGTTTTAACTAATACCTCCATCATGTCACATAATTACCATTTCCTTTTTGTGGTGAGAACATTTAAGTCTATTTTCTTAGTAACTTCTAGCTCAGTGAATAAAGATGTGATAAACATATACAGTGGAAAATGACTCAGCCATGATAAAGAAGGAAATCCTGCCATTTGTGACAGCGAGGATGGACCTTGAAGGCATTAGGCTAAGTGAAAAAAGCCAGACAGAGAAAGGCAAATATTGTATGATAACACTTACATGTGGAATTAAAAAAAGCTTTTCAGCTTTCACAGAAACAGAAAGTAGAATGGTGGTTAACAGGGCTGGGGGTGGAGGAAATGGGGAGATGGTGGTCAAACAGTACAGACTTCCAGCTAGAAGATGAATAAGTTCAGGGATCCAATGCACAGCATGGTGATCATAGTTAACAATAATTGTATACTAAAATGAAAATTGTTAAGTGAATATATACTAATTGTCCCCTCCACTCTTAACCTGCTAGAGGTATACCTATTCTCTAGCGGGACTGCACTGTCTTGTCATTGATACCCTCATAGACTTTTGGAAACCTTGCTGTGATCAATGACCGAGCGTTTGCCTGCTCTTTAACGTTAAGTGGGAAAAGCTTGCCTCCTGGGCTGAGTGGTTCCTTGTTACCACTTGTCATATTAAATATTTACTTATTTGAGTTTGTCTCTTATTACTTAGAAACCCTTTCTTTTTTTCTTTTTTTCTCTCTTCTTTTCCAACTGAGAAGAGGAGAGTTAGAAAGACAGTACCGAGTAATGTGAAATTTTAGAAGGTTGTGGATTCCTTGAAGCCTACCTTTGTACCCTGGGTTTGGGACCTCAGACAGAGTTTCCTATAAAATCTTTAAAATTTCAAGTTATTGTCTTGTCCAACAACTTGATACCAGCTTTTAAAAATAAAATGTCCACAAAATTTCTATTAAAATAGAAATGGAACAACTAAACCCTGTACAATTTAAAGTTCTCTGTAGTGATTTCAAATGAATGTAAACAGCCCGATGAATGCCTATTCATAGGTATATTTAATATCATGTAAATATTATTTTTTCCTGTAGCAAGTCAGGTGAATACTCACAGGTAGACTCATATAGTTATTGTTAGAAAGATCTCTCTCTTTAGGGGAGAGGTAATCTCACTTGATGGGATTTCAGGAAGTTGATTTATTACTTGCTAGTTTGCCTATCCTGCTTCCATAAATTTTCCATATCAAATCTAAGCCCTGGAAGTCAAATTGCTATTCTTCTCTTTTGATAGTAGTAACTGCTTTTCTGAAC
Source organism: Saccopteryx leptura (assembly GCF_036850995.1). Lineage (NCBI taxonomy): Eukaryota > Metazoa > Chordata > Mammalia > Chiroptera > Emballonuridae > Saccopteryx > Saccopteryx leptura. The sequence goes on along the minus strand of NC_089504.1, from coordinate 171,905,225 downwards.
TGCCATTTCAGTCCCAGAAGCTTTGTCTTATTCTTTGATGTTATGTAAAACATACCTGCCTATTAACTTCCTTGATCCAAACCTCACTTGTCATTGTATTTTCCATCCTTTGATCCCTCTCTGCATTGCTATTTATCACTATCAAAAAACTACCATTTAAGGATGGGCAAATTCTAAGGTGCTCAACATTGCTTTTGGCCCTGGATCCATAAAATCAAGTTAGTCAGGTGTCTGGCATGTTTTCTGTAACTGGACTGTACACCTCACAAGAGCATCACTTTCCTCTTTATTTACTGAGTCATGGAAGGAATTGAATGTGAACTTTATCTTTAAAATAACGAGTAACTTTCCCCCTACTCACAGTATACTGCAACTTAGTATGTGAGTTTCTTTTTAAAATATCACTGTGTAAGTTTCCTTAACAATGATCACAGTTTTAATTTTACATTACATCTGTGTGATTATTTTATTAACTGTCTTTGTAAGCATAACTTGTCAGAAAGCATGTCTAGACAGCTCTTTATATTCCTAGCACCTAGTCCAGTGCCTGGCTTAGAGTAGGGGATAATGAACATGTGCTGAGTGAATTTAGCTTTCCCCAAATATTTTGGAAGTTTCTCTTCTGGAATTATCTCCAGAGCCTGTTTCCTAGAAACAAGGGAATGGCTTTCTTGATTTTCTTTGAAGAACATCAAGGCATGTTGGTCAGCCTGCTGTTTTTATTTCTCTCTGTCTTTCCTTTGCTCAGCTTGGATCCTCCCACTGGCCTCCTTCCTTCCCGTTGCGCTCTGCTTGGATCCTCCCACTGGCCTCCTTCCCTCCTGTTGCTGTGCAGTTGAAGCAACCACTGATGGTTACCTGGTACAGCTGTGCATATGCTGACCGGGACCCCAGTGAGGGGGTCCCGGGGCAGGCTGACGGATGCAGGTAAAATAAAGCCTTTGGTGAAATATTCATTGTACTGACTAAATTCATCTGGGTGTTGTCTACCTGCTATCATTGCTAGTGTGAGCAAATAGCTGAACATGGTAAAGGTGCATTGCTGAAGGTTTAGGACTTAAGTTTTAAGTGAGTTAATTACAACTGAGTTTTTTCTTTTTAAGTGAGAAGAGGAGAGACAGAGAGACAGACTCCTGCATGTGCCCTGACTGGGATCCACCCAGCAATCTCTGCCTGGGGCCAATGCTAGAATCAACCAAGCTATCCTCAGTGCCTGGGGCTGACTCATGAACCAATCAAACTACTGGCTGCAAGAGGGGAAGAGAAAGAGAAGGGGGAGAGACAGGAGGATAGAAGCAGATGGTCGCTTCTCATGTGTGCCCTGACCAGGGATTACACTGAGATGTCCACACTCCAGGCCAACGCTCTATCCACTGAACAAACTGGCCAGGACATAACTGAAATGGTTTTAAATGATTTGACGGTGTTAATAGTAATTATCTATAATGGGGGGGTTGAATTTACACAGGATTATAATCATATTTTTATGTATTTATATATGTCTTATATATATTTAATGATTTTTAAAAAATTATGTAGATATTTTAATTTATTGTTAACCTGTTAGGCACAGTTTAAAAAAGTATACAAATCCTACTTTCTAGAACATGAGAAGACAACAAAAGGTGCTATTAGACAAATAAAATATATAAACATAAATGCATCTATGTGATTTTCAACCACATCCATATTAGTTTTAAAATGATCTAATCTTTTACAATGACCAGTTACCAAAACTAGAATTAACATTTATTAACTATATTCAAGGAACGTAATTAACTAGTTGACAAAATTTACCTACCTACAAAAGAAAATCTAGTCTTTTGAGATAGACAATGTATGATTAGTTCTGACACACAGAAGGCAACACCTGCTATAACGTGAATGTTAGCAAAAGTGCTCACTGCTGCGAATACTTAGATACTTGGTCAAATCCTGATGTAAGAGACATATGAAGCCACAACAAACAAAACCCCAGGAATAATAAAAGCTTCATTCCTTATCATAGCTTTATTTCTCTCCTGCTGTTTCAGTCTCCAAATGTATCCAGCACAGTGCTGTATTAGGGCGACATATAAAAGCATCGATTTCATCTCCCAGCTCTGTTAACTGTTCCAATGAAGACATACAAGGATAATGGACTCTTAACATATCGGGCAATTTAGAAGTCTTGTCTTGAAGATGTTGAGAATATCTAACTGGTGTTAGAAACTTTAGCTCTTTTTTTTTTTTTTTTTCATTTTTCTGAAGCTGGAAACAGGGAGAGACAGTCAGACAGACTCCCGCATGCGCCCGACCAGGATCCACCCGGCACGCCCACCATGGGGCGACGCTCTGCCCACCAGGGGGCGATGCTCTGCCCATCCTGGGCGTCGCCATGTTGCGACCAGAGCCACTCTAGCGCCTGGGGCAGAGGCCACAGAGCCATCCCCAGCGCCCGGGCCATCTTTGCTCCAATGGAGCCTTGGCTGCGGGAGGGGAAGAGAGAGACAGAGAGGAAAGCGCGGCGGAGGGGTGGAGAAGCAAATGGGCGCTTCTCCTGTGTGCCCTGGCCAGGAATCAAACCCAGGTCCTCCGCACGCTAGGCCGACTCTCTACCGCTGAGCCAACCGGCCAGGGCCAAAACTTTAGCTCTTTAAATATAGAATTTGTTTCAACAAACTGCATTTTCTTTTTTTTTTTTTTTCTTTTCATTTTTCTGAAGCTGGAAATAGGGAGAGACAGTCTGACAGACTCCCGCATGCGCCCGACAGGGATCCACCCGGCACGCCCACCAGGGGCGACGCTCTGCCCACCAGGGGGCGATGCTCTGCCCATCCTGGGCGTCGCCATGTTGCGACCAGAGCCACTCTAGTGCCTGAGGCAGAGGCCACAGAGCCATCCCCAGCGCCCGGGCCATCTTTGCTCCAATGGAGCCTTGGCTGCGGGAGGGGAAGAGAGAGACAGAGAGGAAAGCGTGGCGGAGGGGTGGAAAAGCAAATGGGCGCTTCTCCTGTGTGCCCTGGCCGGGAATCGAACTCGGGTCCTCCGCACGCTAGGCCGACCAAACTGCATTTTCTTTTTCACACGTTGCAAGTATGGTATAGTAGACACGTTATATTTAATTAAGCAACCTGCCCTAGTTTCTGTATTGGGAGTTTTGACATCATTGGCTGTATCTTTTGTTTTGTCAAATCGGTCTTTTTGACAATCTTGAAATACCACCTTTTTATGATGTTTATTTTCCATATAGATTTTCCTGACTCTAGATTAACACCAGTATCTTCAATGTTGATTTCTTGGATTTATTCCTTCGTTGTACAAGCCTTCTCATAATTTTCTCCAAATTTAACTTTTTCTTGACTTTTCATCATTAGAATATTTGCAATTGCATGTCGCATTTCTTCAATAGGCTGAGCCCCTGCCAGAATGGCTTTCTTACAGATAGACATATTTTCAATTGAAGTTGTGAGTGGTTCAGCACGTGCAAGGCATATCCAATATTTAATAAGTCTTTTGGCATCTGGAATATTTTTAATCAGGTCAGTTAGTATGTCCAATATTTCTTATTTTTGGCAACTCTCAATCAGGTTTAGGCATTCAGAAAATGTCTTGTTTACTTTTTCAGTAAATGATCTTTGCTCATCTTCTTCTGCCATGGTAGTCCCAAAGGACCCAACTGGTTCTTCATTTTGTCTTTCAGGTTCGGGCTGGGTAACCTTTTCAGCATTCTTCTTTTGCTAGCTCTCCACTCACTCAGACAAGCTTTTCTCTCTTCTGTGGTTTCTTTGGGTTGCGCTGGCCTACTATCGATAGTTGCTTTTGCTATAGTATGTCTGCGCTGGTTAATGGTTTTTGACTTTTCTATCAGTTTGGTATTAGAAGATGAAGCAGGCCTGCCTATAATTTCAGAGGTGATGCTTCTTGGTATTGTCTTACTTCTTTTTACTTCCTCAGAACTGGCTTTGACACTAGGTAAAACTGCATTAAATTGCAGTAATTCTTTCTCATGAGAATCTTTCCGAATTTTTTTTTTAAATATTTTATTTATTGATTTTTTAGAGAGAGAGGAGTGAGAGAGAGAGACAGAGAGAGAGAGAAGGGGGAGGAGCAGGAAGCATCAGCTCCCATATGTGCCTTGACCAGGCAAGCCCAAGGTTTCGAACCGGCAACCTCAGTGTTCCAGGTCGACACTTTATCCCACTGCGCCACCACAGGTCAGGCCAGAATCTTTCCGAATTTTAACATTGGCAGAGGTCTTACTGACACTTTGTTTCAGGGAGTCCTGGGTAGTTAGTATGGGTATTATTGTGGTGACTCTAATAGGAGGATGCAAAAGTTGTTCGTTCTGAGATGCAGCCCTCCCAAATTTGGTGGTAGTCATCATGTTTGAGGCTCTATGATTTTTTGCTGTTACACTGCTGGTATTTGTAGGCTGAGGTTTCGTGGCTTTAGAGATAGTAGCTGAATGTTTCTTTGTTGCAAAACTCTCATCTTTTACCTGTACAGATTTTCTAAATGAATTAACCTTAGAATGAACAATTTGGCCACGATAAGATCCAAGCAAAATTTTTTTGAGCATGTTAGCATCTTGCTTTAGTTTTTCTGTAGTCACTTGTTTCTGTTTCTTTTTAATGTGAAATGCTTGGCTTAATGTCATATTTTGACCTTGGGGCTCATCTTTTATTGATAACAACTGCAGAGTTTGATTATTTTCCAAATTATAAGTATCCATTACTAAAGTTGAATTGGTTAACTCATTAGAAGGTTTTAAAGGAATACAATTTTTTTCCATTGTTACGTTATTTTTGTTCCTTGGAGGTCTACTGAAATTTTCTTTATCAGCCATTTTTGTCTTAGGTTTCAGAACTTTTGTCTCTTTTTGTACCTGACCCTCAGATGCCATCACTCTCTGGTCTCTACTCCCTTGAATATGAACTGGGGCCACTGCCTGGGGGAACTGCAGATTCTGGCGCATGGCTGGGGGGCTCATCACAGTGAGGAGTGAGGGAGTGCATATCCCACACGATCCCCTAGCGAGCGCTCAAACTTAATGCTGTTTTTTATGCTAGAGTTATGCTTACTTTAGTAATTAAAAATGATGTATAACTATTTTAAAATGTCATAGGGATTTGATGTTCTTAAGTCATTTAAAGAATTTACCAATTAGAAAAGCTTGAATGGCATATAATTGAATAACTTTCTAATAAATATATACAGATAAAGTTACTGAGCTGTTACTATGTTGCTATTGTTATTTTATATTTCAATCTATATACATAGTGAGAGACCTTAAAATGTTAATTATCTCATAGTTCATTGTTCATATATCCAATTTATAATTAAAAATAAGTAATGATAATTTATTTGATATCTAGAAAGTATTTCCTTCTCCAATAATTACACTTACCCTTTATTGAGTAGTATTTCAATATATTTATTTAATTGTGGTATCTACAAATACTTGGTCAAAGGAATGGCAAGAGGTTGGTCATGTGCTCAGAGAAAAAATAGCAGTCTGTCGTGATGATGACAGCAATGATGATGACAATGATGATATCAGAGGTTAGATATCAGCTCTACTACCTGTGTACCAGCTGTGTGACCTTGGGAAGATCACTCACTCTCTCTGAGCCCTTTTATCAACTCTGAGATCAAGATATTCTCTATTTCACTCAGATGCTGTGAAATAATGTCTGCAATAGTGCTTTGTGAACTTTTTCTTTCTTAGATTCAGTATGCTTGTTCTACCTTTGGACCCACGAGCCACTGGTATTTCTCTAGGCCCTTCTCCTACGTGCTTCCTTCCCCTTTTCTCCCCTAACCTTTCCCTACTTGTCCATCTCCTTTTTGAAGTTGTGTATTTATTTTGGCCCAGGCATATAATCATGTACTAATGTCATTTGTCCCCAATTTTCTTTCTTACTGGTCCTGCCACTAGTGAAAGGCATCAATAATCAGGGAGGGATAAATGGTTTAAAAAGTTATTGAAATAGAGCTTAAAGTGAGATAACCTACTTAGTTAACTGGAAAACAGTCACTTTTTTTTTGACAGAGACAGAGAGACAGAGAGAGAGACAGAGGGACAGATAGGAATAGACAGACAGGAAGGAGAGAGATGAGAAGCATCCATTCTTCATTGCAGCACCTTAGTTGTTCATTGATTGCTTTCTCATATGTGCCTTGACTGGGGGCTGCTGCAGAGTAGTGACCCCTTGCTCAACCCAGCGACCTTGGGCTCAAGCCAGTGATCATGAGGTCATGTCTATGATCCCAGACTCAATTCCTTAGCCCCTTCTCAAGCCGGATGAGCCCACACTAAAGCCAGCGGCCGGGATTTTGAACCTGGGTCCTCTGTGTCCCTGTCCAACACTATCCAGTATGCCACCACCTGGTCAAGTAAACAGTCACTTCTTTATGAGCTATAAGCAACAGTGTTCTTTTTAAGTGAAAGCAATATGTAAGTGCAGATTTTTAAGAGTCATGAATATCTACGCTTTCAGTATTCAGTCAATATTTATTCAACAATCATAATGGTTCCAGGCAGGAGGATCAAAGAGAGAAAACTGAGAGTCATTTGTGCCTTTTTGTATCCTTTGTTCAGGTGTAACACTTAGAGACATAAATTCTTGTTTAGTCCTGGCTGGGTAGCTCGGCTGGTTGAAGTATCATCCCAAGATGCAAAGGTTGTGAGTTCAATCCTTGGTCAGGGTATATACAGGAACAGATCAATATTCTGCCTGTTTCTGTCTCTCTCTCTGCCTCCCTTCCTCCCTCTAACATCATTTTAAAAAATTCATGTTCAGTGTAGGAAGGGCTGTTAGCATATCAATACATGTACATACACACACTCTGGAAAACAAAACTATGTGATCACGTAGAGATGACTTTGAGTGCTAGAAAGATTGATGCCTTGAACTTGTAGTTTAATTTGTATGCAGACATATAGTAGAAGTAGGAGTCCAAGTTAAAATGTAAAAAAACATTTAAATAGAAAATACTAACTGAAAAGTTCATAGGTAGTTTTTTCATTGCCACAAGTTAGTCATTAAGATTGCTAAAAAATAACCTACTTCACATGTGTGTGTGTGTGTGTGTGTGTGTGTGTGTGTGTGTGTATATATATATATAAGTTTCTAAATTAAAAGCCTTTGCTTTTGAGCCTCAGGCTCTACTTACCATTGTAACATAAAGGCCCTTCATTTTTAGAATAGTCTATCACAAATGAGACATATAATGTTTAAGCTTTCTCTCTCTCTCTCTCTCTCTCTCTCTCTCTCTCTCTCTCTCACACACACACACACACACACACACACACACACACACACACACACTTTTCGGAATTCTAAAATCCATCCAAACTCTTAGAATTAATGTTGCTTTACATATTTCCAACTTAAAGGGTCTTGAAGTTCATTCCATTGTAAAATATGCACCACATTATATGGCTCACTAGTTTTGCTGTTACATTTTTTTATTAGATGACCATGAGTCTACACATATTGTTTTTCTGCATCTCCTTCATCAGCCTTAGAGACTGAAATGACTTGGGGCCCAAGAGCACCCAGAGGTCTCTTGTGACTTGTCCTGTGGTTTGTAAGTTCCTTTTATATATTGTCTTCCTCTTTTTAGTGGATATTCAGAAATGTTTGTCTTAGTAAATTGACAAGCCTTATGGAAATAAGTATAGTTTAGATTAAAATCCAGGCTAAAAAAATAAACACTTTCTGGCCAGGAGAACTAAGAGATAATAATACAATAATTGTATTATTATCTCTTAGTTGTATAAACAATGGTTAAAAATTATCTCAAATGATATTGAGAAATGGATCAAGTTTCCAAGGGATTAGTTTAATTCTACTACTTGGTGGGAGCTATTGACAGCTGATTAAATGTTGAGCCCGTTGAAATTGCTAGACAAGCCGCTATGGTTAGATTTTTTTTTGGCTCATCTGGGTTACAGTTATGAAGAATAAGAAGAACCACTAATGTGAAGTGTACTTTACAAGAAACTCTTTAGAAGCTGAGAAAAAGATAGAGATAATGAATAAATGAAAGAGCCGTAAATGCTTCCTGGATCAAAATACAAAAGATAGAGTAAAAGCAGTTGCTCCCTAAAATGCTAGCAGCATTGAGCTGCCAAGTGTCATGTTTTCTTTGCCTGGTTGGCGAGCTGGCCAGCATTCTATTGTTCTAGGTCTAGGGATCTCGTCTGGCTATTCATGCTCTCTGCTTCTCACTTTTTATTTATTTACTTTTTGCCTGTGACAATGGAAATAAAGGTCAAAATCAGTATTTTTTCCCTTGTTAGCAATGCTTACAAACATTTAAAGGGAGGAGGTGATAACTAACAACTAAATTAAGTATTTTCCAATTATATCTGATATTACTTGCCAATGCATTTCCCAGTTACCATAGGCAATTATAAACTAGTAGATCATTATTAAGTAATACTTTGAAGTTTAATATTTGGATATATGATGTTGATGTTTCCCATTCATACTTTTGTGACATCTGAGAGTACTTCCTCTTATTACTTCAAGGGCTCACACAATCCTGCAAAATAGTCTCAAAACAAGATTTAAATTAAATTTATTAGATTATTGTCTAATCTAATAGCATGCTCTATGTCTTACAGTACCTCCCTTAATCCCCAGGTTCTTCTGTGGTGGGGAAGAATGAAAGAAGACTGTCATGGTGTGGACTTAATTTCATTTTTCCCTATAGACCATATAAACCATTTACTGAAGACCTCCCATGTGGTTGGCAATGTATGTACATGAGAGATACAGTAACCCTCTAAACAGAATTTCATATGAGCAGAATGAAGGAACTGAAACGAAAGAATCCAGACCTCTGACCCAGGTCATAGAGCTTTAGACAGCACTTCTAGAATTTTAACCTAGCTTCTATAACAAATGTCTTTAGTTTTTCTAGTACAGCATATTCATTCTCTCTCTCTCTTTTTAATGCTTTCACTCTTTTTTTCTTTTATATATATTTTTTTATTAAGTTTTAAAATTTATTGTTTTAACATGGATTCAAGTGTCCCAATCAATATAACACCTTCAACTCTCCAAAATGTGTCCCCCATTACACTCCCTTTCTCCTGACTCCTTCCCCGCTTCCCTCTGGGATTTGCTGTCCTCTTATCTGCATCTATGTGTTATGTATATATAATTTCGTTCATCTCTTCACCTTGTCTGATTCCATCCCCTCATCCCCCTTCCCTCTGACAGCTGTCCCTTTGCTCCCTGTGACTCCGCCTCTGTCTCTATTCCATTCCTCAGTTCACCTTGTTCATTAGATTCCACATTATAAGTGAGATCATATGATATTTGTCTTTCTCTGTCTGGCTTTTTTTACTTAGCATAATAATCTCCAGGTCCATCCATTCTGTTGCAAAAGGAGGATTTTCTTCTCTTTCACGGCTGAATAGTATTTCATTGTGTATAAGCACCACAGCTTTTTAATCCACTCGTCCACTGACGGACACTTGGGCTGTTTCCAGATCTTGGCTACTGTAAATAATGCTGCAGTAAACTTGGGGGTACATATTTTCTTTTGAATTAGTTTTTTGGGATTCTTAGGATATATTCCTAAAAGTGGGATAGCTGGATCAAAATGTAGTTCCATTTTTAATTTGAGGAAACTCACATACTGTTTTCCACAGTGGCTGCACCAGTCTGCATTCCCACCAGCAGTGCAGGAGGGTTCCCTTTTCTCCACATCCATATCAGCACTTGTTGTGTGTTGTTTTGTTAATGAGTGCCATTCTGACTGGTGTGCGGTGGCGGCTCATTGTGGTTTTAATTTGCATCTCTCTGATGAGTAGTGACCTTGAAGCATATGAGTAGTTTCAGATGCTTCTTGGCCATCTGGCCCAGTTTTTCCCTTCTTCCAGGTCATCCCTACAGCCTGAACTACTCAGAGTCCAGTATGCCTCCCACCTAAACTTAGTGTAATGAAACAGCAAATGCTTTAGGAACCCGAGCAGCCCATTCAAAGGGAATGTCAGAAACATATGAAGTGATCAGAAAGTGGTTCAAAGAGATGCGTTCACTCATTCATTTATTCATCTTATTTACTGAGCACCTAGGTGTGCCAGACAGACCCAGTGTTATGGGTGTGTGACCTGTCCTGTCATAGAGGTTCCCATGCTCAGGAGGTCCCTGTACTGAGTTTTAATGCTTTGCTGTTGTCATCTTGATGTTCTTAATAAATTTATGATTGAATATGGGTTTTGTTATGTGAAGTCCGGTGGGACAGTGGAGCATGCATGTGAGCAGAGGAGACACACACACACACGTGTGCCTACCTCAGTCCTTGCTGCCCTGTTCTCATATAGCATATGTAATGTCCATGAGTACAGAATTCTGGAGAACCCATATTGAATGGGAGCTCAGTGAGACTCAACGCCAGTATAAGGTAAGCATGTTATATCTAGGATAAAGTATGCAGGGATGCTGACAGCTCCAAGAGGCCACACAGACCAGAACTTTCTTCAAACACAGAACGAAAGTATTGGTATTCTAAGAGTCGTAGATGATCCAGGAACCTTATCATATCCTTTCTTAGTTTTGTTTCACTGAAAATGATGATATATAATGGGTGAGATTATTCTTTTTACTTTTAATCATTCCATACTCAGTAAGCTGAGGGTAGATGGTGTTAGTAGGATGTGCATATATAAAGAAGTAAATTAAAATATTTGAATTAGTTGGGTGTTGCATTTCTACTATTCCGGAAAAAATATATATTTGTATTTGTGAGCTACAAAACACCAATTGTAGCCTTGATGATTCCACATATGAATTAAATGAACTTATATTTTCAGCTAAAGCTGGCAATATACAATATAAAGATGAATGGTAAAAATTTATCCTCACCAATTCCAATTTGAATTTTTTCTTAGAACAATCATATTAAGGAAATAAAAACACCATGACAAGGTGAGAGGACCTGGGCCTGGGACTGTTCTAGGAAACAGGAATATAATGGGCAAGTAAGACAGACTCTACCCTCATGAAGTTTACACTTCACAGGGTTAATTACATAACAGCAGTTGTTATAAGAAATACAGAGGACAGTTACAGGGCGTTGTGAGGACATTTACCTGGAAGAGCCTGCTGTGGTGGGCATTGTCGATTCCCTACTCAACAGCCCTGTCCTTTGCTAACAAAATTAGCCTGCTTTAGAGACTAAAACTGCCAGACTGCCACCTTGTTAGCATAGAGAGCATGAAATCCTATTTAATGCTACTGAAGTGGAAATATGCAAGGACAGAGGCTCTTTGGGGAAATATTTTTCCCTGATAAAAGAAAAACATGTGAGGAGAAAACCCTTTTCTTCTTTCTGTCTTTAGATATTATTGTTGTGTGAGAACATCATGCTTTGAGCTGTGGTAGCCAGCCCTCTTGTGACTGTGGGAAAAATCAGGGAAACGGCAGAAAGCTCATCCCTGGCCCTAACATAACTTTGAACCTGTCAGTCCATCCAGAACTATGTGCCTATAGATTTATTGTTAGGAGAGGGAAGTAATTGCTCATTGTTAAAGACACTTTAAGTTGGGTATGCTGTTGATTGCAGCCAAGACTTATGATATATGATCTAGTCTGGGTGATCACGGAGGTTTCTGCCAAGAATATGACATTTCATTTACACCAAAAGGATGATCAGACACTAAGTTTTCATAGATTTGAGAAGATAGAGGTTCAGGTAGACAAAATAAGCACCGTGGAAGGCCCTAAATTGGGAAGGTATATGCGGCATGTTTGAGAAGTGAAGATCCCAAGTTGTATGAGTTAAAGACCAGAGTAGGGGTTCAGCGTCCTGGACATCAGGTTCCTGGAAACTCCAGCAGACAGACGACTGCACGCTTTTGCTCCCGCAGGATGGTGATAAGTTTCATACTGCTACTCTGTAAACTGTCCAAGAAATCTCAGGCTCCATCACTCACTGTATTAGTTTTCCCACATCTAGCTGGAAATAATGTTGTCTTTTCATTTTCGCTGACGTCCCACTGCTGGGGAGTGGATGCTTTGTCCACACGTAGCTACTGTGAGTAGTGCACAGAGGTAATCAGAACTTTTAGCAAACTGTAAACCCTTTGGCACAACTCTCCTTGTCCTGACAAATAAGCAAAAACAATGTGAGGGTGACAGAAAACAAACAGTAAAGCCCATGGAGGCGTGCATTAGCAGATACACTTAAAAATATTTTAATGAACACTTGAATGAGTTAGCAAATGATAAAAATAATGAGAAGAGCCAAGTCATCAGGAGTATTTGTATACTTGCAGTGTTAATGGTTAGAATTCATCAGCTTTTGTAATGAAAATGTGACCTGGGTGCCTGATGATTCCTACAATAGTGTTGCCTGAACAGAATAGGCTGTCAGAGCCATTATCATCATTGTGCTTACCAATACATCTGGTAGGTTAGTGTCAGGAGGCAGAGAAAGCTGTGGTTTACAAAATAGACACTTATCTCAAAGGCCCATTTAAATTGCAATTATATAACGGCAGTGACTGTCTGTAATTTGTGGGAGGGAGGAGATGAAACCCTGGATCCTGTGTTAGAAACAACAATAAAAGCCAAGAAGAGAAAGAAATAGTGTTTTGATTAGGTTTCATTTTCTTTCTTCTTTTCCAAGTGAGAGGAAGGAAGATAGACTCCCTCATGTGCCCTGACTGGGATCTACCTGGCAAGTCCCCTCTGGGGCTGATAATCTGTTCATCTGGGGCCATGCTCGCAACCAAGCTATTTTTAGTGCCTGAAGTGGAAGTTCCACGGAACCATCCTTAGTGCCTGGCAGATGAGCTCAAGCCAATCAAGCTATGGCCATGGGAGGAGTAGAGAGAGAGAGAGAGAAAGGGGAAAGCGAGTGGTGGAGAAGCAGAAGGTTGCTTCTCCTGTGTCACTGACCAGGAATGAAACCCAGGACATCCTCATGCCAGGCCAATGTTCTACCACTGAGCCAACCAGCTAGAGCCTTGATTAGGTTTTAAAAAATTATATGGCACTATCAGCATTATAGAAATGTGATCTAAATTAACCTTCATAATAGCCATATTAGTCCCACAAGTTGAGAAGAGGAAATTAAAATAACAGATGTCTAAGAGTCTTGCCCAAAGCATGAATGAACTAGAGACATCTGGGACATAAACCAACACTGTTGATTTAATGGCCCTCTCTCACCTTTTCTTCTGGTTTTTCAACCTTGACCCAGATTGGGCAGGAAATAAGAAAGAATGCTGTGGAGCAAAAGTTGCTGGTTAATCTTATGAGAGTCAAGTGGAAATCCCCAACATGATTTTAATCACCTAATAATCTATAGATTTCTAAATAATTATACTATACTAGTATTTCAGTGAATTTTCAAAGAAAATTCAATGAAGCTGTCTAACTTGAGTTTGAACAGGGATTCGCAGTCTTCTTTTGTTAGTGTTTTCTCTCCATTCATTCATTCATTCACAAAAGATTGAATTTATTTAAATTAAAGTCATCCATTTATTTTAGTGAGGAGAGAGAGAGAGAGGAGCAGGAAGCATCAACTCCCATATGTGCCTTAACCAGGCAAGCCTGGGGTTTCAAACCTGCAACCTCAGCATGCCAGGTTGATGCTCCATCCATTGTACCATCACAGGTCAAGCAAATTTTTTTTTTATAAATAAATTTTTATTTTAATGGGGTGACATCAATAAATCAGGGTACATATATTCAAAGAAAACATTTCCAGGTCATCTTGTCATTTAGTTCTGTTGCATACCCATCACCCCAAGAGAGATCATCCTCTGTCACCCTCCATCCAGTTTTCTTTGTACCCCTCCCTCTCCCCTTCCCCCTCTCCCTCCTTCTCTCCCCCCACCCCCTGTAACCACCACACTCCTGTCCATGTCTCTTAGTCTCGTTTTTATGTCCCACCAATGTATGGAATCCTGCAGTTCTTGTTTTTTTCTGATTCACTTATTTCACCCCGCGCAATGCTACCAAGACTCCACCATTCTGCTGTAAGTGATCCAATGTCATCATTTCTTCTAGCTGAATAGTATACCATGGTGTATATGTGCCCCACCTTCTTTATCCAGTCTTCTATTTTTTTTTTTACAGTGATTAAAAGCCTTGAAGCAAACTCGTGGCCAATACAGCAAGAATCCATAAAAGAGTAGTGTCCTTAACATGTTCACCAAGTCCAAGTTGGCCCCATCACCATGCCAAATCCCTGAAAAATGCAACCCAACCATAGTTCAGTCTGTTAGGAGCTGGCACAGGGAGGAGGAGTCCAGGAAAAGTCCACATCCAGGAAAAGTCTGCATGGCACTGGAATTGTTGTCACCATTCTATACTTTGCAGCTCATGTCCAAGTCCCAATGACCACTGCTTCTAGCTGGTAATGATTCAGGTAGACTGGAAAAGCCATTTGCAGCATGCGTGGATATGGAGCTTCTGTTCTCCTCTGCCTGGAGATATGAGACCAGGTAGCTTTTCCCTGGAGCTCTGCGACTGTGGCATGGTAAAGTGAACCTTGGGATACACTAAGCTGGGTGGCAAAGATAGATTCATAATAGAAGTTGGCAAAAGGGGGAAAGAGAGCTCAAAATTAGGAGTAGGTCCCAGCCTGAAATATGAGTGGGGCATTGAGGTAGGAGGGATAAAAGAAACACTATATATTAAGCAAAGCAGCAGAAAATAGGACTATCAACACCCACAACAGAGATCTTCGAGGGAAGAATAAAAAACCTGACTATTCAGGCAAAACATAGTTAAGTGGCCCTTGTGCAAATGAGATCAGTTTACCTGCTTCTTGGAAGAAATACCCTAGGCTCATCCACAGCATTGTAGATGGGGCCGACGGCCCTGGGCACCTTCAGCCTTCAGTGGCAAACCCCAGCATTCTGGGCAAGGTTAGGTCATAGGTGGCTGGAGCAGGGCTGGAAGAGACTGAACCCTCCCTTAGAGGAGCGAGAGGGAAGCCTACCTTCCAGTGTCCCTGTTTCCTCACAGCAGAGGCATGTAAGCCTGGCAGGCTTTAGCTCAATGACCTTCCTTTCCACTATTGAAGCAGGACCCAGATGGCATCCTATGAGACCCCTTTGGGGCATTGGAGCCTTTAAGGGTGTATCCTAAAAGCTGGTAGTTCCCCTGATCTCTATTGGGCCTTTTCTGCCTCTAGGTATCTTAAAAGCCATGCTCAGAAGATCTCGCTGAGGGGTTTGAGGATCCCCATCCACCTATATAAATCTTTCCCATATATCTGGAGCTATTTGGAAAAAGACAAAACAGTGTTATTAACTGGATCTAATAAAGAAGGTAGTAGTTTGCAGGCGAAAAAGATTTGGTGTCTACTGTTCATCAGCATTCAAAAGAAATGCAAATTTTTTTTTAATGTAAAAAGCATGATATGGTAGACCCGTAGGAATTCCAGGATATGACTACCCCCTTTAAAAAAATTTTTTTTTAAATTGACCTTAAAATATTTTCTGGGTACACTTTAATAATACCTTAATTTTAAAGATTGTAAGCATGACAAAATACAGTAAATGCTTTTGCTCCATATGCAGGAACATTTTCAGTTTAGCCAGTTTAGGAAATCCAATAATAGAACAAAGCAAATTTTTTTTAATGATTTTTTTTTTTATTATTAAGTAAGTGGTGGGTAGGCAGAGAGACACAGAGTCCTGCATGTGCCCCAACTGGGATCCACCCTACTGTGCGATGCTCAGCCCATCTGGAGCTGCTGCTCTGTTGCTTGGCAACCAAGCTATTTTAGCACCTGAGATGAGGACATGGAGCTATCCTCAGCACCCAGGGCCAACTTGTTGGAACCAATTGAGCTATGGCTGTGGGAGGAGAGGAGAGAGAGAGAGAAGGTGGATGGGGAGGGGTGGAGAAGCACATGATTGCTTCTCCCTTGTGCCCTGACTGGGAATCAAACCTGGCACTTCCACACACTGGGCTGACACTCTACCACTGAGCCAACCAGCCAGGGCCAAAAAAGATTGAATTCTACATGGTAATCAGTAAGGTGACCAACTTTTTTACAATGAAAAGAAGAATAAAAATAAATTGAAGAAAACAATATTGTAAATAAACATTTTATTCATTGCAACAATAATACACTATAATATGATAAATGCATAATAAAAACATTTGTAATATTTTATATTGTAATTATGCTTATATGCCTATTAGTTTTTAATAATAATTGTAATAAAAAGTACTCATTTAGTAAAACTAAATATCAAACAAAACTACTAATTTGGAGTAATATTGAGGTGTATTTATAATTTTCTAATTAAAAACATCTGTTTTATGCAACTATTTATTCAAAATGCATTATTAATAGATATGGTTTGAGGTTAGATTTCCACTTTAAAAGTTGAATTTTAGGAAAATACTTGTAAATAAAATTATAAGTATTTGGAAATTATTAAATAGATAATGAATTAATAAAATGTGAATTGTGCTTACCTGTCTATGATTGAATATTCACTGAGAAAGAAATAATCGTGAGTCTACAATGTCATATGTGCCGTGTCGTGTTTCAGTAAGAAGTACACAAAACAATTTGAGCACTTGGTATATCATGTGCTCTCTCAAGGTCTCCCGTGCGGAGCGCATGCGTCTCATAATCATGTCTCACCTTACTGTACTGGCCGTTGACAAATCGTCATGTCAAATAGAATGCGTCACATCACACACAATGGATCGACTCTGCATCGATCAAGTACGGACATTTACAGATTAGTCTTTCAATATCAAAAAGGAGGACATGTAGGAGGAGACTTTTCAAGGAAAGATGGAACTTACAAAAGAAGGACTGTCCTCCCTAAAGGAGGACGATTGGTCACCTTATAATCAGGGCACTAGATCCTGCTTCAGAGGAGTTCTATGCCTTTCTTTGGAGGCTCTTTTCCAAGATTCCCAGAATTATATAGTTAAAGAGATACAACGCCCTGCCCAGTGGGCCTCAGTATCTGTTTCTCTCCTTCCTGTTCTGCAGTGAGGTGTTTAACATCCTTATTTTGCCTTAATGTAGTTTCATAGAAAAAACCACAAGACATTATTCCATGCCTATTTTAAAGCTAATTTATGAAACAGAAATAAATACCAGCACTCTTTGTTTCAGTGAGTCTCTAATAATCAAATGCTCCCTTACTTGGCATATTTAGGCTTCCACATCGGGATTCTAATTGGGAGGATTTTTGCCAAATCAGCATTTAATGTTCTGAGATACCCATTCAGCAAATACTTTGTTAATGTAATAGACTTCAATGAATAAAGTAATTTGAAGAGTGGTTCTGATAAAAGCCTCCACCCAGTCTCTGTATTTATCCTAACAAATGATACAGCTGAAGACTTCCATCCAAATGGAATCAGCATGTACTTGTGCATTTATAGATTTAGTTTCTGTATATAAGTCCAAACCACTTAACTTAAACCCTGGATCAAAAGATATATATATATATGGTCTTGTTTTTGCTATGGTCAAAGCTCTAATCATGTACTTAACTTCAGAAATCTCAAAAAGACAAGTCAAATATTATTTCCTTTTGGTTTATCCTCTTTCGGTTTAGTTTTATGGTCACTTGATAATGCTAGGTACATCTATATTATTTTAGCCTAGCTGTGTGGAAAGTTTTTTTTGTTGTATTTTTCTGAAGCTGGAAACGGGGAGAGACAGTCAGACAGACTCCTGCATGCGCCCGACCGGGATCCACCCGGCACGCCCACCAGGGGGCGATGCTCTGCCCCTCCGGGGCGTCGCTCTGCCGTGACCAGAGCCACTCTAGCGCCTGGGGCAGAGGCCAAGGAACCATCCCCAGCGCCCGGGCCATCTTTGCTCCAATGGAGCCTTGGCTGCGGGAGGGGAAGAGAGAGACAGAGAGGAAGGAGGGGGGGGGGGTGGAGAAGCAAATGGGCGCTTCTCCTATGTGCCCTGGCTGGGAATCGAACCTGAGTCCCCCGCACGCCAGGCCGACGCTCTACCGCTGAGCCAACCGGCCAGGGCCAGCAAAAGTAATTTCTATTAATACATGTTACTGTTGGCTTAGGGAAGATTGTAGTTTCTTAAATAACATAAAACTGATCAATTTTAACAGAACTAGGTATAAAGCTCAGGCTAAAGTAAGAGAATGAGATTAAGCTGTCAATTTTGATAATTCTTCTTAGAATTAGTTTCTCTGTTATTTCCATCTAGTTTTTAAAATAGTGTAACAAACGAAAACTGCAGATAGATTTAAAAAAAAAAAAAGCTTTGAAAAGCTCTTATCAATTTGCAGATGTTTACTTATATATTCCCATTTTATCTTTTCTTCCAGAAAAAAAGCCTTCTTACAGTAAGGGACTATGGTTGAAAACATTATATTTATTATTATTATATAAAGTAACAAGTCTTTTATGAAAATATAAGAAATTCATTTTCTTGCTTTCAGGTGAATGCTTGTCAGTTGAACATTCTTTTACATTTCTATCTGGAGTCTACAAGAAGGTTTTTCAGAGGACTAACAATCAGTTATGTATGCATTTTTTTAAATGGTGAAATGTGTAGTTAGCAAGTATTTCCTTCTGAGGGAGAATTTTTTTGTTGTTTTGTTTTCCCTCTTCTTAAAAAGGTAACTCCTTCTCCAGTTTCATTTTAAGGGTCACTTAAGACCAAACTGCTTCAGGCCATCTTTCATTTTTGTATAGATTTGTTTGCTGTTTTGTTTGTCCAGAAGGGTATTTTGTTCTTTGTCTTAACTTTGACTTTGATAAGGAAGCTAATTACATAAATAAAACAGTTATACTCATTGGCTAAATCCAATATGTTGTTGGTTTCCCTACACCAGGGGTCCCCAAACTTTTTACACAGGGGGCCAGTTCACTATCCCTCAGACCATTGGAGGGCAGATTATAAAAAAAAAACTATGAACAGGCCCTGGCCGGATTGTTCAGTGGTAGAGCGTCGGCCTGGTGTGCAGGAGTCCCGAGTTCGATTCCCGGCCAGGGCACACAGGAGAAGCGCCCATCTGCTTCTCCACCCCTCCCCCTCTCCTTCCTCTCTGTCTCTCTCTTCCCTTCCCGCAGCCGAGGCTCCATTGGAGCAAAATGGCCCGGGTGCTGGGGATGGCTCCATGGCCTCTGCCTCAGGCGCTAGAGTGGCTCTGGTCGCAACAGAGCGACGCCCCGGATGGGCAGAGCATCGCCCCCTGGTGGGCGTGCCAGGTGGATCCCGGTCGGGCACATGCGGGCGTCTGTCTGACTGCCTCCCCGTTTCTGGCTTCAGAAAAATACAAAAATAAATAAAAAAACCCAAATCTATGAACAAATCCCTATGTACACTGCGCATATCTTATTTTAAAGGAAAAAAACAAAGCAGGAACAAATACAATATTTAAAATAAAGAACAAGTAAATTTAAATCAACAAACTGACCAGTATTTCAATGGGAACTATGGGCCTGCTTTTGACTAATGAGATGGTCAATGTGCTCCTCTCACTGACCACCAATGAAAGAGGTGCCCCTTCTGGAAGTGCGGCAGGGGCTGCATGTGACCCACGGGCCGTAGTTTGGGGACCCTTGCCCTACTGCTTAGCCTGCCTGTGAGACCCCCAAGTCAAGCGCAGAGATACTTAAGGGATTTTTCTTGGCTCTGATGTGCGTGTGTGTGTGTGTGTGTGTGTGTGTGTGTGTGTGTGTATGTGTAACTGAGAAGCAGACTCTTAGAAAAGAATTACAGAATGCAAAACAGATCCAAATATAGAATTTAGTTTATCAATGAACAATAAATAAAGATCTGAATTTAAAGTCAGTCCAGTAATGCAAAATGTGACAGTCACTTAGAAAAGTTTAGCAGTTTCTTAAAAAGTTAAACATATAGCTACCATAATTCACCCTTCCCGGCCTAAGTACCTAAGAGAAGTAAAAACACATACACATATGGTAGGTGTATGTGAATGTTCATGGCAGTAGTATTAGTAATAGCCCTGTACTAGTAATAACTGAATGCCCATCAACTGATAAACGGATCAATAAAATGTAGGTATATGTATTCAATGAAATACTATTCAGCAATTAAAGAAGTAAACTACTGATACATACAACAACGTGCATAATCTCAGAAACAGCATACTAAAAGAAATATACCAAACACAAAAGAGTACTCACAATATTTCTTAGTCCATTTGTGCTGCTACAACAAAATACAAATTGGTATTTCTCGCAATTCTGGAGGCTTGGAAGTCTAAAATCAGGGTGCCAGCAAGGATAGCATCTGGTGAAGACCCTTGTCTGAGTTGCAGACTCTGAACTTCTTGTTGCATCCTCACGTGGAGGAAGTGTGTGAGGAAGTGTGTGAGGGTCTCTTTTACAAGGGCACTAATCCCCTTCAGCAGGATGCAGCCTCACGGTAACTCAAGTAGTCATTTTATTTATTTGTTTGTTTGCTTCTTTAATTATTTTTCTTGGCTCTTTCACCATCATTGAAATCAATTTTGCAAGTAAGGCTAGCATCTTATATGTTATGTTTTTCAGAGTGCATGAGAGGAAAGATTGGGAAATGTCCATTGACTGATGTAAGGACTACAAAGAGCTTATTTGTTAAGTTATGTATATTTTTGCCACTAAATTATTTATTTTTATGTAGAACGTTTGTTCTTAAAATCTGTATCATTCCACATGATTTCTCTTTACACTTTTGGGTATGTTTCCCTCTGCTTTCTGATGTTTTTGGAATCATATTCTACCCTCTTTATATTTCTGGACAAAGCTATATTTTATTTTGGAAGTTAAAATAAAATGTAACCTCTAAAATTGAGATATTGCTTTTGGTTTTATTACCTTTCCTTGCAGAAAGGCAGTGGCCACATCTCCAATTCTGGATTACTTATAGGTGAGGAAAGAGAACTTCAGAAAGGGTAATGGACTAGCTCAGTACTTGATCCTGTTCTGGGCTTGTCCTTATGCTCTCACTGTACCTTGCAAGACACTACTTTCTCCAACTATCTCAAATTAAATAGATTACTCGTTTTGAAAAGATGCACTTATTCATATATGTACATATATGTATGTGTGTTTGGCCCCAAATCATAGAACAGAGTAACAAATAGAAATTTCTTTTAATGAACTGAAATGCATTCTGAGATAGAGTATGTGGCAGAACAGCTGTAATTGATAAAAGCTACAAAAATTGTCAAGAAGAAGGAAGACCAATCTCCTCCCCACCCCCTGCAACACACCGGATTTATGGTTGAAAACTGGCAGAGACCAGCTCTAGCCAATATGGCAACTCATTTCACCTAACAGTAACTCTTAGCCTCATTGTAAACAACACACCCCGCACCACCATGATCAGAAGTGGAAAGCCCATATTAGGATAAAAAATGGCTGATGGAGCTCCTTTGAGAGATCTCCACCCCTTTCCCGGGAAAATCCTGAATATTCCCCTTCCTTATTGAATGCACTTCCCTCTATTTAAATGAACCTCAATAAAGGAAGCAAATCCCACTAAAGGTGGGCTGCTCTGTCTGTGAAGTAGCCCATCCTGTCTCACTGCTTCACTCATAAATTGACTTTCCCTTTAAACTCTATGCTGGCTTGCATGCATTTGAATTCTTTCCTGCACAAGCCAATAACCGACAGCAGTCGTAGACCCTTGGGTTCCTGGACTCCTGGAATGCCTGCAATGATTGGACTCTTCTATGAAAAGAATGGTTCTCCATATGCTCCACTCTTCTCAGCAAGAAAGACTCAACAGCTCTGTACAGGAAAGCAGAGCAGGTTCCAGTACTGATGGCAAGGCTGGAGCTGGAATGTAGGGAAGGAAAGGTGTTCGGGTGCCGTTACCCGGGGCTCCCTGCAAGTTGGTCTTCCCGTCTACCATTGGTCTTTCTGCTATGTTTTTTTTTTTTTTTTTTAATAATTTTATTTTTTTAATGCGGTGACATCAATAAATCAGGATACATATATTCAAAGATAACAAGTCCAGGTTATCTTGTCGTTCAATTATGTTGCATACCCACCACCCAAAGTCAGATTGTTCTCTGTCACCTTCTATCTAGTTTTCTTTGTGCCCCTCCCCCTCCCCCTTTCCCTCTCCCATTCCCCCCCCCCCCCCCCCGTAACCACCACACTCTTATCAATGTCTCTTAGTTTCACTATTATGTCCCAACTATGTATGGAATAATGCAGTTCCTGGTTTTTTCTGATTTACTTATTTCACTTCGTATCATGTTATCAAGATCCCACCATTTTGCTGTAAATGATCCGATGTCATCATTTCTTATGGCTGAGTAGTATTCCATAGTGTATATGTGCCACATCTTCTTTATCCAGTTGTCTATTGATGGGCTTTTTGGTTGTTTCCATGTCCTGGCCACTGTGAACAATGCTACAATGAACATGGGGCTGCATGTGTCTTTACGTATCAATGTTTCTGAGTTTTTGGGGTATATACCCAGTAGAGGGATTGCTGGGTCATAAGGTAGTTCTATTTTCAGTTTTTTGAGGAACCACCATACTTTCTTCCATAATGGTTGTACTACTTTACATTCCCACCAACAGTGTATGAGGGTTCCTTTTTCTCCACAACCTCTCCAACATTTGCTATTACCTGTCTTGCTAATAACAGCTAATCGAACAGGTGTGAGGTGGTATCTCATTGCAGTTTTGATTTGCATTTCTCTAATAGCTAAAGAAGATGAGCATCTTTTCATATATCTGTTGGCCATTTGTATTTCTTCCTGGGTGAAGTGTCTGTTCATGTCCTCTTCCCATTTTTTTATTGGATTGTTTGTTTGTTTGTTGTTGAGTTTTATGAGTTCTTTGTATATTTTGGATATTAGGCCCTTATCTGAGCTGTTGTTTGAAAATATCATTTCCCATTTAGTTGGCTTTCTGTTTATTTTGTTATCAGTTTCTCTTGCTGAGCAAAAACTTCTTAGCCTGATGTAGTCCCATTCATTAATTTTTGCCTTCACTTCTCTTGCCTGTGGAGTCAAATTCATAAAATGCTCTTTAAAACCCAGGTCCATGAGTTGAGTACCTATGTCTTCTTCTATGTACTTAATTGTTTCAGGTCTTATGTTTAGATCTTTGATCCATTTTGAGTTAATTTTTGTACAGGGGGAGAGACTGTAGTCCAGTTTCATTCTTTTGCATGTGGCTTTCCAGTTTTCCCAGCACCATTTATTGAAGAGGCTTTCTTTTCTCCATTGTGTGTTGTTGGCCCCTTTATCAAAAATTATTTGACTATATATATGTGGTTTTATTTCTGGACTTTCTATTCTGTTCCATTGGTCTGATTGTCTATTTTTCTGCCAATACCATGCTGTTTTGATTGTCGTGGCCCTATAATATAGTTTGAAGTCAGGTATTGTAATGCCCCCAGCTTCATTCATTTTTTTTAGGATTGCTTTGGCTATTCGGGGTTTTTTATAGTTCCATATAAATCTGATGATTTTTTGCTCTATTTCTTTAAAAAACGTCATTGGAAGTTTGATGGGAATTGCATTAAATTTGTATATTGCTTTGGGTAATATAGCCATCTTAATTATATTTATTCTTCCTAGCCAAGAACAAGGTATATTCTTCCATCTCATTATATCTTTTTCGATTTCCCTTAACAATGGTTTATAGTTTTCATTATATAAGTCCTTTACATTCTTTGTTATGTTTATTCCTAAGTATTTTATTTTTTTTGTTGCAATCGTGAAGGGGATTATTCTTTTGAGTTCCTTCTCAGTTGTTTCATTGTTGGCATATAGAAAGGCTATTGACTTCTCTATGTTAATTTTGTATCCTGCGACCTTACTGTATTGGCTTATTGTTTCTAGTAGTCTTTTTGTGGATTCTTTGGGGTTTTCGATGTATAGGATCATATCATCTGCAAAAAGTGATACCTTTACTTCTTCTTTTCCGATATGGATGCCTTTTATTTCTTTGTCTTGTCTGATTGCTCTGGCTAGAACCTCTAGTACCACATTAAATAAGAGTGGAGAGAGTGGACAACCATGTCTTGTTCCTGATTTAAGGGGGAAAGCCTTCAGTTTAGTGCCATTTAATATGATGTTAGCTGATGGTTTATCATATATGGCCTTTATCATGTTGAGATACTTTCCTTCTATACCCATTTTGTTGAGAGTCTTAAACATAAAATTGTGTTGTATTTTATCGAAAGCCTTTTCTGCGTCTATTGATAAGATCATGTGGTTTTTGTTCTTTGTTTTGTTGATATGGTGTATTACGTTAACCGTTTTATGTATGTTGAACCATCCTTGAGATTCTGGGATGAATCCCACTTGATCGTGATGTATTATTTTTTTAATATGTTGTTGTATTTGATTTGCTAGTATTTTGTTTAGTATTTTACCATCTGTATTTATTAGAGATATTGGTCTGTAGTTTTCTTTTTTTGTGCCATCCTTGCCTGGTTTTGGTATGAGGGTTATGTTGGCCTCATAAAATGTGTTTGGAGGTATTGCTTCTTCTTCAATTTTTTGGAAGACTTTGAGTAGAATAGGAACCAAGTCTTCTTTGAATGTTTGATAAAATTCGCTTGTATAGCCGTCAGGGCCTGGACTTTTATTTTTGGGGAGGTATTTAATGGTTTTTTCTATTTCTTCTCTACTGATAGG
The DNA here is from genome assembly GCF_036850995.1 of Saccopteryx leptura. Lineage (NCBI taxonomy): Eukaryota > Metazoa > Chordata > Mammalia > Chiroptera > Emballonuridae > Saccopteryx > Saccopteryx leptura. The sequence continues at coordinate 171,880,630 of NC_089504.1, read as the reverse complement.
TCTGTTTAGGCTTTCTGCTTCTTCTTGACTCAGTCTAGGAAGGTTGTATTGTTCTAGGAATTTATCCATTTCTTCTAGGTTGTTGAATTTAGTGGCATAAAGTTTTTCATAGTATTCTACAATAATTCTTTGTATATCTACGGTGTCCGTGGTGATTTCTCCTCTTTCATTTTGGATTTTGTTTATATGAGTTCTTTCTCTTTTTTCCTTGGTAAGTCTTGCCAAGGGTTTGTCAATTTTGTTGATCTTTTCAAAGAACCAGCTCCTTGTTCTATTAATTTTTTCTATAGTTTTTCTGTTCTCTAATTCATTTATTTCTGCTCTGATTTTTATTATCTCCTTTCTTCGGCTGGTTTTGGGTTGTCTTTGTTCTTCTTTTTCTAGTTCCTTAAGGTGGGAAGTTAAGTGGTTCACTTGGGCTCTCTCTTGTTTGTTCATATATGCCTGAAGTGATATGAACTTCCCTCTTATCACTGCTTTTGCTGCATCCCATAGATTCTGATATGTCGTATTGTCATTTTCATTAGTCTGTATATATCTTTTGATCTCTGCACTTATTTCTTCTTTGACCCATTCATTTTTAAAAGTATGTTGTTTAGTTTCCACATTTTTGTGGGATTTTTTTCCTCTTTCTTGCAGTTGAATTCTAGTTTCAAGGCTTTATGATCAGAAAATATGCTTGGTACAACTTCGATTTTTCTGAATTTGCTGATGTTGTTTTTGTGGCCCAACATATGGTCAATTCTTGAGAATGATCCATGTACACTGGAGAAAAAAGTATACTCAGTCACTTTGGGATGAAATGTCCTGTAGATGTCTATCATATCCAGGTGCTCTAGTGTTTTGTTTAAGGCCACTATGTCTTTGTTGATTCTCTGTTTGGATGACCGATCTAGAGCCGTCAGCGGTGTATTGAGGTTTCCAAGTATGATTGTGTTTTTGTCAGTTTTTGTTTTAAGATCAATAAGTAGCTGTCTTATATATTTTGGTGCTCCTTGGTTTGGTGCATATATATTAAGAATTGTTATGTCTTCTTGATTCAGTGTCCCCCTAGCCATTAAGAAATGGCCATTTTTGTCTCTGAGTACTTTTCCTGTCTTGTAGTCAGCATTATCCGATATGAGTATTGCTACACCTGCTTTTTTTTTGGATGTTATTTGCTTGGAGTATTGTTTTCCAGCCTTTCACTTTGAATTTGTTTTTATCCTTGTTACTTAGGTGAGTTTCCTGTAGGCAGCATACAGTTGGATTTTCTTTTTTAATCCATTCTGCTACTCTGTGTCTTTTTATTGGTGAGTTTAATCCGTTTACATTTAGTGTAATTATTGATACTTGTGAGTTCCCTATTGCCATTTTATATCTTGCTTTCTGTTAGTTTAGTGTCTTGTTTGATCCTTCTCTTTCGTTTTTCTATCTTTTGTTTTTATTTGGTTGTATTCCATACATCTTTCCTCTGTTGCTATCTTTTTTATCTCATGTGCTTCTGTGGTGTTTTTTTCAATGGTGGTTACCTTTGAGTAATGAAAAGGGTCCCTACCCTGTTCATTGTAGCGAACTATTTTGTGAGTACTTTTGCACTCCATCGTCCTTTGCTACTGTTAATCTCCATCTTCTCCCCCTCTTTCTTTTTGTTGTTGTCACAGTTTAAATTTGGTTTTATTGTGTTCTTCTTGGAGCTTTTACTTGTGGCTCTGTTTTTTTTTTTTTTGTTCTTTGTATCTGATTGGAGAACCCCCTTTAGTAATTCCTGGAGTGGGGGTTTTCTGATGATAAATTCCCTCATCTTTTCTGTATCTGTGAATGTTTTTATTTCTCCTTCATATTTGAAGGATAGCTTTGATGGGTATAGTATTTGTGGCTTAAAGTTCCTCTCTTTCAGGACTTTAAATATTGGGGTCCACTCTCTTCTAGCTTGTAGTGTTTCTGCTGAGAAATCTGATGATAATCTAATGGGCCTTCCTTTATATGTTGTATTCTTCTTTTCCCTGGCTGCCTTGAGAATTTTTTCTTTGCTGTTGGTTTGTGTCAATTTCATTATGATATGCCTTGGAGTAGGTTTGTTGGGGTTAAGAAAACTCGGAGTTCTGTTTGCTTCTTGAACTTGAGGCTTTAGTTCTTTCCACAGGCTTTGGAAGTTCTCATCTATTATTTGTTTGAGTATGTTCTCCATTCCATTTTCTCTCTCTTCTCCTTCTGATATACCTATTATTCTTATGTTATTCTTTTTGATGGAGTCAGATAATTCTTGTAGGGCTATCTCATTTTTTTAAATTTTTGAGTCTCTTTCTTCTTCTCTCTGTTGTGCCTCAAGTTGCTTGTCTTCTATTTCACTAATCCTCTCTTCTATCTGACCTGTTCTATTAGCTAAGCTTGTTCGTTTTTCAGCTCGTGAATTGAGTTTTTCATCTCTGTTTGATTTGTTTTTATAGTTTCAATTTCCTTGGACATATATTCTTTGTGTTCATTGAGTTGTTTTCTCAGCTCCCTAAATTGCCTTTCTGTGTTTTCTTGTATATCTCGGAGGATTTTTAGGATTTCTATCTTGAATTCTCTGTCATTTAGCTCCAAGGTTTCCAATATATTAAATTTTTTCTCCATAGATTTTTCCTCATCTAGCTGTGTTACCTCTCTTTCTTTTGTATCCATGATATTCGATTTTCTCTTCCTTAGTGGCATCTGAGGGTGGTTTTGTTGATAGTATTAATGAGATTTAATAAAGAATAAAAAGTTAAAAAAATAATAAAAAAATAAAAAATCGAAGAGTTGTTTTTTAAAAAAAAATTAATAATGAAATAAAGAAAATTAAAATAAAATAAAAAATTTTAAAAAAGGAAATTATTCCCCCCCTCCCTCCTTTTTTCCTCTCCTCTCCTCTCCCCTCTTTCTTGAGAAAATCTTGTGGTGAACTGTGAGTTATAACAAACAATGCCTGTGATGGAGGGCCTGATTTGGGGAAAAGTAATAAAGGGGCAAAAAAAAAAAAAAAAAAAAAAAAAAAAGAAAAGAAATAAAAGAAAAACGAAAAAAAGAGCGTATAAACCCACAAAAAGCAAATTAGGAAAAAATTTGGGTCAAGAATAAAATGATTTGCTTTTAGGTGTTGGTTGTCTAAGAGTTATGATGAGAGGAATAAGAGGAAAACGGAAAAATGGGGGGACAAATTAAAAAATTACTATTGTATTTAGTGGAACAAGAACTAGATAAAATGGAGAGCCAGGGATGGGAGCACTGCTAGTGAGTTAAAAAGGTGAAGTAAAAACCCCCCAAAATGCCACAAACATAAGTTTGAGTCCCAGATAAGATAATTTGTTTGTTATTGAGGTTTGAATGAGAGGAGATGTAAAGGAGAAAGGAAGAAACTAATATAGAGGGAGAAAAGAAAGAGAGAGAAAAAAAGAGGGAACCACTAAAAGAAGAAAAAAGAAAGGAGAAAGAGAGAGAGAGAGAGAGAGAGAGAGAGAGGTAAGGGTTTTGGAGTGCAACCCTCATAGGGAGAAAGGAAGAGAAGAGAAAAGATAATGGGAGATGTAACACTTATGGGTAGTGTAGTTTAAGGAGAGGAGAGAGTAAGACCGGCAGAGAGTTAATCGGCCAAATTGGAGGAGGAAAAAAAGTATCAAGAATGAAGATAAGAGAAACAAACGAACAAATATAATAAAATGGGATAAGTTATAAAGTCTGCAGATTATTCTTGATTTTGAGAGGTTATCTTCTTGCTTTTTCTTTTCTCTCCCTCTTCCTGGTCGGTGACTCTGTACCCTGGGTTCTGCCCCTTGGGCACGCTCAGGTAGAGGTTTGCAGTTGATAAGTCTCTATGGCAATGTCATGTATTGTGCTTTAGTCTCGTTGGCAGTCGAGGCTCATTAGCATTTATAGGCTCCGACAGTGAGAGAGTCCGTGTTCCTGGAGCCTTTCTCCTAGTCTTTCCTTCCTCAATTAGTAGCCTGATAATTCAGCTATGGGGTTGCTGCTGCCTCTGCCTGGATAGTAAGAGGCTCAAAGAGCTGGCAACTCCCCACTCTATTTCCACTCAGCACAGGGCTCTGGGTAAGGCTCAGTCAGTCAGAGCTGCTAGCATAATCAGGCGGGCTTTCCGCCCACTCAAAGACCTCTGGCTCTGTCTGCCACTCTGTCCGGTAACACAGGCGGGTGCCCACTTCCGGGGTGCTTGGAGGAAACTCTCACTCACTGGCTGCGCGCGCAGACCAGGATATCCAGCCAGCAGTCTCATGCTCTGAGTGAAACCCCCAACCGCAGGGAAAAGTTGCAGTGTTGGAATTGAGTCTCGCTCCGTCCCCGTGCGCGGCTTTTGCAAGGCGCTGGGGCGGCCCAAGATTCCGCTTTGGCCCACACAAAGGCCCCTGACTCTGCCCCTCTGTGTGATAACACGGGCGCGCACTGCCGAGGTACTCGGAGGAATCTCTCATTCACTATCTGCGCGCGCAGACCAGGATATGAGGCCGGCCGCGTTTCCCTCTGAGTGAAACCCCCTCCAGCACGGAAAATCTCCACCGTGCGTGGCTTTCCCAGGGCACTGGGGCTGCCCAGAGACTCTGCCCTCGGCCCACAGAAAGGCCTCTGACCCTGCCTCTCCGTGGGGCAACACGGGCACCCACTCCCGGGGCCTAGGAAGAAATCTCTCGCCCACTAACTGCGCGCACGCCGACCAGGAGACCGGGTAAAATGGCCGCCCCGCTTGTCTTTCTTAGTTTGGGTTTGGCGCGAGTGTTAGCTTGTATTGCGCAGGTTGCCACAGGATCAGTTTTTCTTCGGCTTGGATCTCCGTGCCACAGCCTGGTTCGGCTGTTTGTGCCGTGGCCTGGATCTATTCACCCCCTTTGCCCGCCTCAGTTTCTATATTCACAGTTACCAGAGAAAGCCGCCCTGTTTAGGTTAGTGAGGAAGGCGGAGCATTTCTTACTCCCTATTTCCTTCGGGGTCTGGTTATATATTTAGCCAATTTTTCACTCGACCATACCTTTGGGTGTATTGTGAAGCATCTGGAGGCTCCAAGTATAGGTTTTTCTGTTTCTGGTTGAAGATCTTGTTGAGTTTTGGGTGAGATTTATCGGTATCGCTTCCTACCCCGCCATTACTCTGACGTCATCCGCTCTGCTATGTTTTAAGCTGACTTATCTTTACTCTCACAGTTCTTCTCTAACACTTTTCTGCTTCCACGTGTGTTCTCTGAACCTCCTCTTCACTTCCTCCCTTCAACCTTTCATTCTTTCTTCAAGTCTCGGCTCTGAGAAGATTTTCCTCATCTGTGCACATAGAGTTCATAAGTTCCTCTTCTGTAATCTGACCAAATCTTATATAATTCTCTACATATTACTTTCTATTGCCTACTATACGTGTTTACTGACTTGTCTCCCTGTTCTTTGAGGATTTGTATTTGTAGCACCTGGAGCAATGATGGGCAAATTTTGAGTCCCTGAATGGGCAGGCAGATGAACACCTGGCACAATGTAGTGGCGACTCCAAAAATATTTATGTAATTCAGCTTCTGAATTGATACATAAATGTAAAAAACAGAATAAGTATTATTGTCAGAAACTAAATCTAGGCATTAAAAGTATAATTGAGTTATCTTCCTTTACTAGTTTGAGGGCAGGAAAATTTCACTTTGTCTTCAGTATTCAAGTTATGTGATAGTCATACATTTACAACAGTTTCCCAAAGTTCATTTTTGGCACCAGGATGGCTGAGGGAGGAGCAGTTGAAGCATCACATCAGTGGCACACTCTTCCCAGAATGAGCTCATCTCCTTCCACCCTGGAGGGAGAGTCTGCTCTACCCTCCTTCACTTCTTGTTCCTCCTTGCCAATCAAGTTGGAATTCAGAAGACTTTCATGAAGAATGAGATATTTTTGATGAAAGAATTGAGATTGCTTATAAAGTTCCATAATAACCAGGCCTTTCTGTATTAATCAGTCAAATATAAACACAGCTCTTTATTACAAAAAGCAAAGGAAAGAAGCTGGCTTTCTGAAGTACAAAAATGGATGCCTCTCTGGAAAAGAGAGGGATGGTAGAAAGCTTGCCTATGAATAATGCAGGCCAAGGAGAGCAGAGAAAAGAAGCTTCTTAAAACTTAGTGGATGAAGGTTGACATCAATTCCCAGAGCTTTCACGGCTCTAATAATAATAATGACCAGGGTAGGCTTATTAGTGAGATGTCTGTGGCCTTGGGTCCTGATTACCTTATCCCATTATTAGAAAGACTTGACTATGAACCAAAAATGACACATCTTTTCCTTGTTATTCTCATGACACATCTTTTCCTTGTTATTCTCATCTTATGATAAAAACCTTTTTGGAATTACTATGAAAAATACCTGTGATGATGAGCACCATTTTTAAGTGATTTTTTAAGGCCTGGTTATAATTTTCAATATCTTCTAAATTTATTTCTTAGCGTTTTGTAGTGAGAGCTGATGTTCAAAATTAGGTGTTAACAAGATACTAAACAACTCACAAAGATTCACTTGAAAAATGGGTGATTGTTTTTATTTCCTGTCTGGTAGGTAAAAAGACTAAAGATCAGAGAAGTTGCATACCTGAAGTTACACAGAGGGTAAATTATGGGCACAGGATGTAAACAAATCCAGGTCTGTGTCACTCAAATGTGTCCTTTCCAATGATCTTAGCCATACATAAGTATTAAAAAAGAAAAACCCGCTGATCCATCTCAGAAAAATGTTAACCTACATGTATAGAAACAAATAATTTTTCCACAACCAAATGGGAGAAGATATGTGCAAATAATACCTCCAATAAGGAGCTCATATCCAAAACGTGTAAAAAACTCATAATTCTACAGCAAAACAAAAACAAAAAACCCAAATACTCCAACTGAAAATGGACAGAGAACTAAACAGATACTTCTCCCAAGAAGCCATACAAACGGCCAACAGATATATGAAAACATCTCAACTTTACTAGCTAGCTATAAAGGAAATGCAAATCAAAGCCACAATGAGATATCTCTTAACACCTGTTAGAATAGCTATTATCAAGTAAGACAAGAAATAACAAGAGTTAGAGAGGATGTGGAGAAAAAGAACTGCTGGTGGAAATGTAAATTGGTACAGCCATTATGAAAAACAATGCAATGTATAGTTGATATAAGTATTATGGAATTGTACACTTGGAATTTATATAATCTTATTAACCAATGTTACCCAAATAAATTTAATTAAAAATATATTTTTTTTAGATGAGAGAATTTAATTCATCATGTTATAGTCACTAAGGGTCCTATTTGACCAATTATGGTACAAAGCCCACAAACAAACCACACCTTCAGAAATGAATAAGGCTATGATTTTGGAGTCAGAGTACATTAATCGGAGAAAAGTTTGATTAGGGGACACATACCCTAAGCATCTTACAGAACCTATAGGAGATTTAAATGAAAAAGAAATAAATCAGAATTATTTTGCAAATTTTTTCAAATAATCATAGCTAATATATATTAAGTGCCTATATTTGGCAGATATTGCGTTAGGCCATGTGTATGGAGGATGCTGTTTAATCCTTACTTATACCTATGCATTAATAATATTCAGCATCAAGACCCCATTTCACAGATGGGTAAAGTGAAACTTACTAATAGAATCTCACTTAATATCATGCACACCCTAGTGAGTCTAAGGTTTGACACCAGAATCTGCTCTCTCAATAAAAAAAATTTACTATAAAAATTTACTGGCAACAGTCAACTAATAACATATTTATTCCTCAAATACAATTTATTTTTCCACAGTAAGAATTTGTTGTTACCAACATGATAGCCCCAGGATGCATCTTAAGATGAAACAAAAATGTCTTTAATAAACAGTCCCCCACCCCCACCCCCGAACACTTTTTCACCAACTGAAATTGTAGGACTGGTGCACTGTGTGCTTAAGTGGAAACTGGAAAGCAGGACTGGATGTTGAGTACAAAGACAGGTCAGATATATGCTATTCAATACTTGAAAAAGAAGAAACTCTAGTTCCTGCAAACAGAAACTTTCAAAGAAAGCAGACTACTTTAATCTTTTCCATATAAAAAAAAATAGGTGATGGAATTCAATAGATTTTTTTCTTCTTTGGAGAAAAAGAATGTAGCCTTTGCCAGCTGATAAAAATTTAATCCTGGGAAGAGGAGTCCCTGTGCTTCTTCCAGGTGGAAAATAGGTTCTGTGACTGTTGCTTGGTCCTCAAGGTCTTCCCACATCATTCTATGCGTTGATGTCATTGGCCTCCAGGGCAAAACAACTAAGGGCACCATTAGAGTTGCACAGAATGGCTGGGTCATGTGTGTCTTCTAAATTTGCATTACTGAAGTATATGACAAGTTCTCAGCTTATTTCTCATTTTGCTAGATGTAGATGGCTGGGTCGATACATAAGATTTGGGAGTTCCCAAGTTAGTAAGAACTATAAGGCAAAACACCAGGGCAAGAAGCCACCTTAGGGTGTGAGGTCAAGTACCTGAGGTGCATGGGTTTGAAATCCAGCTCCTGCTCTGAAGATGTTGGTGTTGAAAGGGCTTTTGAAATGAAGATTGGATGTGCCATATGTGTATATATACATATATATATGGCATCAGAAAATAAAAAACTCATTTTAACTTCACACACACACACACACACACACACACACACACACACACACACACACACACACACACTACTCCAGGTCAATACAATACAGGGCTTTGGTGTTCACCTAGATTTTCATAAAAGGAATTTATCTTTTATGATAGGCTCTGTGTAAGGGTTTACCTTCAACTCTCAAGCCAGCTGCTGCTCCTCATTCTGACCTCTTTCCAGGGCTGCCTCATACTATGCCAGACAGTAATAATACCAAGAATGTGGTATTTCTGCACCTGAGAGGGTTTTTTTTTACCCTGTCTCTAAATGTGGGCTTTTATTTAGGTTTGGTGCCTTTAGCTTTCTGGGTATATTTGTTTATTAGAGCTAGTAGTTATTAAACACTTACTATATGCTAGACAGTGTGTTAAGTACTCTAAATACATTTATAATAATGTGGGTAGTATTATGTCCACATCACCCAGGCCCAGACTGATTAAAAACCTATTAAGGTCACAGAGCTAGAAAGTGGTAGAATGGGAGTTCAAATTTAGGTTGGCATGACTATAAATCCTATATTTGTAGTCAAAAAACTGTATCACCATTCAGCTTTTTTTTTTTTTTTTGCTTTGCTTGTTGGCGAAAGATGAAAGTCCCAATCTAGCTAGCAGCCTTGTAAATACAGTCTACTGTTCACATGGAGAATAAAGGAATAAATATGCTCATAAGTTGGGTGTAGCCCATAACCACTATTAGAGACATAATTTGAAGTCTATTTGTGCTTGGTCAGAGTTCAAGAGTGAGACCAGAAGTGGGTCTCTCTTTCTGTGAAAAAGTGAGCGTTAGAGTGCACAGATTCAACAGTTATGGGCACAACAGAAGTGCTGCCCTCTTATCATATAGAGCAGTGGTCTCCAACCCCCGGGCCGCAGACCGGTACCGGTCTGTGGGCCATTTGGTACCGGTCAGCAGAGAAAGAATAAATAAATTACATTATTTCCATTTTATTTATATTTAAGTCTGAATGATGTTTTATTTTTTAAAAATGACCAGATTCCCTCTGTTACATTCGTCTAAGACTCACTCTTGACGCTTGTCTCGTAAGTTTGACAATTATATTTAAAAATACCATAGTTTTTACGCCGGTCGCATAATTTTATTTTGTGCATTTATCCATCCCACCCTAAAGGCTGGTCTGTGAAAATATTTTCTGACATTAAACCGGTCCATGGCCTAAAAAAAGTTGGGGACCACTGCTATAGAGGAAAGGAGGAAGACTTAGCAGTGGGTGTAAAGGGTTTGGGATTTCTCACCCTCAGACACCAGCACCTGCACACAGTGAAAGGACGATGTTGTCGTGGTTCTTGGTGGGTGTCCAAGAGGACTGAGCTCATTCTGTCAGGAACAGCAGCTCTCCTTCCAGTGGGTCTTAGTAGGAGCAACAGTTGCCACAAACCCTGAATGTGTGCCCTGTTGCCTCAGGCTGCTCTGGAAAGATCTCTATTACAGGGTAACTACTTATATCTCTATTACAGGGTAACCACTTACAGGTCCTGACTTATATCTAGAGCTATAAGGCATTTAGAATCTGGGATTCCCAGGCAAAACTGAACCATCCATGTTTTAAATTATAGGGCTAAAAAAAATCTCATTCTTTCGTTTCAAAATCTTGATGCTTAAATTGAAATGATTGGGTTATTATCAGATTGCATCAGACAGTTTTGTAAGTAAGGCTTAAACATTTAAGCTAATTTAGTTATTAGTCAGATGACAAAGTTAAGACAAGTATCATTACAAAATGGTTTTTGTGGCTCTGGCCGGTTGGCTTAGTGGTAGAGTATCAGTTTGACGTGTGGATGCCCAGGTTGAATTCGTGGTCAGGGCACATAGGAGAAGGATCACCTACTTCCCCACCCTAGCTTTCCCCTTCTCACTCTCTCTTTCTTCCCTTTCTGCAGCTATGGCTCTATTGGTTGGAGCACATTGGCCCTGGGAGCTGAGGATGGCTCCATGGAGCCTTTGCCTCAGGTGCTAAAAATAGCTCGGTTGCGAACATGCCCCCAGATGGGTAGAGCATCGGCCCCAGACAGAGGTTGCTGGGTGGATCCTGGTTGGGGTGCATACAGGAGTCTGTCTCTCTATTTCCCCTGCTCTCACTTGGAAAAGAAAAACAAACAAACAAACAAAGTGGTTTTTATTTGGGGAAGCCTATGCTCTAAAAAAGAATTTCTCCAGGAACCAGAAATCCTTCCTAACACTGTACCCCTTTGGATGATATGTCAACAACTTTATCTTTGTATATAAAGTATGGCACATAGATACTTTTGCATATATTTGATTGGAAGCAATGGAATCAGATATTGGCTAGCTTGCTACACAGTGGCGGTGTATATACTGAGCACTTGGAAAAGTTTTGTAGCAATTAAGAATTTCAAAGCATAGGTTCAGAAATATTAGAAATATAACTTTATTTCTTTTCATATCTCCTTCTGTTTTATGGAAACACTCTCTGAATCAATTTGTGGTTTTTACCTCCTCCTAGGATTATATCGAACAATTTCTAGGAAGTTAGTACAGTGAAGACCAAGGCATTAAAAAGAGAGAATAAATGAATTCTGCATATCATGCAGGCATCAGTGAAATAGCCACTATCCGCTCAGTTCTTGCATTGATCTGTGCTGACAGGCCCTTCCCCAGAAGTGCATAGCGCCTGGGACAACTCAGCCAGTCTGTCTTGGGCAGACACGCCCAAGATAATTGCAGTTGAAAGGAAACTATGTTGTTGGTATTTTCTAAGGCCTTTGAGATATTATTAAAGAAAAATTTAAAGTTAAAAATTTTTTAATTATGAAAAACTTTAGCACAATAAATCCCCAAGTATTCATTATTCAGGTATAAGAATCATAAATTTTTGTTTCACTTATATTCTCACAATACTAGATTATTTTGAAGTAAATCCCAGACAATGCACAACAACACTAAATTTTAATGCTGCTCAGAAAACAGAGGTAAGATGCAATGCCCCATGACTTCCTCCTAGTACAAGGCCCTGGCAGTTAGTTACCCAAGGGATGGTTGCATGTTGGTCTCCAGAGAGAAGCCCTTTATCTTTCCCCTTTGGAGCAAAGTCTTTCTCTCTCTCTCCTTCAGTGCTTTAATTGAGGTGTTCATAACCCTCTGGGGCACAGTAATTTTTATGAAATTCTCTGTGGTCTATGTCTTACTTAGATAGGCACCAAAGTCACTCACTCACCCCAACCCGGGAAATGGAAGGCAGGGCCAGTCCTAGCTACCCACCAAGGTCATTGCTCTCCCTGCTTGTCTCCTTTTGCTCCCTACTGTTTCCTTTCGTAAAAGAATGGGTGAGTTACATGAGCACGGAGTTGCTGATGGAGAGAAGACCTGTTCTTTTTTGCAAAGCCTCTGGCAAACATCTTATCTATTCTGAAATCCTTAGATATCTCAGCCTGGAAGAGCCTCTTCAGCTATGTTCTGCTTTTGCATCTATCATGTATCTCCCCAGTGTCTAGGAGCTCAGAATTTAGCATCTCTACAAATGGGATGGGAAATACTGGGAGGAAAAGAAAAAAGTTTCAAAAATATTATCCTGCCAAATATTGGCTAAAAGTTCTGTTTCTGAAAGTAAGCCAACACAGCATTCATCATAGCCTTGCAAGATATGAGAGGTAGTACAGGGATGTGGGTTCTGGAATGGGTAAACCTGGACTGTAATCTCTTTTACAATTCAAGGTATTTTGGCTCTGGCTGGTTGGCTCAGTGGTAGAGTGTTGGACTGGCTTGTGATGTCCTGGGCTCAATTCCTGGTCAGGGTACATAGGACAGGGGCCCATATGCTTCTTCACCCCTCCCTCTTTCACTTCTCTCTCTTTTTCTCTTTTCCCTTCCTGCAGCCATGGCTTGATAGGAGCAAGTTGGCCCCGCACTGAGGATGGCTCCATGGCCTCTCCCTTAGGCTCTAAGAAGAGCTCAGTTGCTGAGCAACAGAGCAATGCCACAGACAGGCAGAGCATTGCCCCCTAATGGGCTTGCCAGGTGAATCCTGGTGGGGGCACATGTGAGAGTCTGTCTGTCTGCCTCCCCTCCTCTCACTGAATAAATAAAATAAAATAAAATAAAATAAAAAAGATATTTTGTGTCTCTTCTTCAGTTTTATTCCTCTGTTATGATGGGGATGATAATACCTACCTAAATGCCATTATTAGGTGGTAAAACAGTATGTTAATTTTAATACTAGTAATATATGGAGCACCTAATAACATTGTCTTATAATTATTATTACAGATGATATGAATGAGAATAAGAATAATTTTCACTGAGGTTATATGGGAAGATTTCTTAGGGAAAGTAAGCTCAAATTTGGTCTTGAAAAGTGTGTGAATCTTCTATAGACAAATATAGGCATGTGTGGAAGGCAGAGCATTCTGGGTAACAAAAATATTTCTAGTGGTGATAATAACCAAAATTTATAATTATTGCCACACAAAGTTTTAGCCACTAAAAATAATATTAACTAAAATGGAATGAGTTTTCTTTTCATCTAATTAGTTGCCCCTTTATTATATGCAAAATACATTTATAGGAAATATTTAGAAAATATGGACAAATATAATGAGAAAAATTAAACTGCTCATACTTTAAATAAAATTTTAAATTGTGGTTAATATACATTATGTAAAATTTACCATTTGACCATCACAAAATGTACAGTTCGGCAGTGTTGAGTCATTCACATTGTTGTGCATCCAATCTCCAGAGCATTTTTATCTTTCCTAACTGAACTTGTACTCATTAAACAGTAACTCCCCGTTTCTGCCTCCCCCAGTGACTGGCAACCACTCTTTTACTCTCTCTGTAAATTTTGCTGTTATAGGAACCTCATATAAATGAATCATCAAGTAGTTGTCTTTCTGTTTCTGGATTAGTTCACTTAGGATTGATATTTTAAGATAGTTTTATTACCTGTTTTTGATGGAAATGTCTGGATCCATCATTGTTTAACTATTTTCATGCAGTGGGATAGTTAGGGGCTTATAATAAACTAACACTGCAGTTATTCTCCTTCTAGTAAATCGTAGGCTCATTGTTAGTTCTTTAGAATAAATTTGTAGAAGTCCGTTTGCTGGATCATAGGTATGTACACATTAGGCTTTTGATAAATATTGCACCTGCCCTCTCTCAGTGCTGTTAGTGCTGGTTTCCTTGTCTCTTTTACTTTTCTTTTTCTTTACAATGTAAATTACAACCACTTTTTGAGCCCTCATCAGTTATTGCTTAAAGCCCAGTGAGAAACCAATAAATAAAACAGCTCACTGACTGTAGCACAAGGAGGGAATCAAACTGAGAATTTCATGCTTCAAAAAGTTCAGGCCAGTTTACCTAATCCTGTTTAACACAAAATCCTAGGCTCCCAGTTTAGAATCCTCTCAGTCTTTGAAGGTACAGGGAGTCATATAATTTCTGGCCTAAGGATATAGCTTGCATTGACTGAATCTACTTTGGCCATTGTTCTTGAAACTTAACTCTTAGCAATCAATCTCTGTTGTTGGGGAAATAGCAAAGAATTTAATTCAAGTTAAAAGGCATGGATAAGAGAAAACCATGTTTACCTCAACAGACAATCATCCTACCAAAAAAAATTGCATTCTGAAATGTGAACTCAGAATGTGTTTTAATATCTTCATTAAGAAAAATAACTGATTACTTATGGTTAAACTTTAAAAATTATATCATGTGATAATAATATTTTCAAATATATGCATATAGGTACTGAATTTTCCTGATTATGTGCCAAGTGCAAATTCAGCATATCCTTGTAGGTTTTGCTCATTATGTCATTTCCTCAACAATCAGTTTTAGAAATTTAGCAAGGTAACAAATTAATAAGCTTGAAGATAACAAACATATATCTTCTGGAAATTAAATTAACTGGAGCTTATTATTGGGTGAGCTTAATGAAGTAAAAGATACTAGAAGGATTCTACACATTCATCAGGAGGAAATACTGACTAATACCAAAATTATGCTAACACCAAAATTATGCTTCATTGCTTCATAATGTTCATACACTGGCACAGGTGAACACACACACTAAAAAGAAGAAATCAGAAAATGTGGAACAGTATTGGTTTAGAAACCATTTCCTTTGCAGTTTACACCTTGAGTTTCTGTAAGGGTAGGTACAGATTTTGTTTGGGATTTGATAGTTCTGGAAAGTGATTCAGTCTTCAGTCACAATTCCCCCTTTGGCTTGTCCCTGTCAGTTAAGACCTTATTTACGAAATTCCACTTGACTCTTTCTCCTATCTTCCTCTTTCTATTGCTTGTCATGTGAAGGCAGATTCACTGGAGTCAGCAGCCCCTGACTTATGTTAAGAGCTGAATATGGGCCCTGGCCTGATGATGGCTCAGTTGGTTGCAGCAATGTCCTGATATGCCAGGGCTGCAGGGTCAATCCCTGGTCAGGGCACACACAGAAACAAATCAATGTTTCTCTCTCTCTCTTTCCCTCCCTATCTTTCTAAAATCAATCAATAAATTTTTAAAAATTAAAAAAAGCTGACTATGGGCAAATCTTGGCTTGACTCTGGGGCATGGCAGGTAGGGCCAGGAGGTTGGGGACTAGAGAAGAAGCTTTTCTGAGAACTTGGAGCACATACTCCTGATGAGGGCAATCTTATCCAGGTAAGGCACAACTTGGGGCCAAAATATGCCATACGTTTATGTGTGAAGCACAGATACACAGTATCTGTGGTAGTAAGATTTCATGAGGATGGTGATTAGGAAACAATGTCTAGAAAAGCTGGGGCAAGTATACTGAAAAAGGTTGAGGAATAGTCATTTAGAGGAATAGTAATAGTTCTTTACAAGACACTCAGCTGCCTAGAAATTACTAAATTTGAGAACCTCTTTTTTTTTTTTTGATAGAGACAGAGATAGAGGGACAGACAGACAGGAAGGGAGAGAGATGAGAAGCATAAATTCTTCATTGTGTCACCTTAGTTGTTTGTTGATTGCTTTCTCATATGTGCCTTGATAGGGGTGAGGTGGGGGGCGCTAAAGCAGAGCTAGTGACCCTTTGCTCAAGCCAGCAACACCATGCTCAAGCCGGCAACCTTGGGGTTTTCAACCTGGGTCCTCTGTGTCGCAGTTCGATGATCTATCCATTGCACCACCGCCTGGTCAGGCTGTACATTACATCTTTCTTCATTCATCTATTGATGGATACTTAGGTTGTTTTCCTACCTTAACTATTATGAATAATGATATAATGAACATGGGAGTGCAGATATCTCTTTGAAATAATAATTTTATTTTCTTTCAATGTATACCCAGAAATGGGGTTGCTGGATCATATGGTAATTCTACTTTTAATTTCTGAGGAACTTCTATATAGTTTTCCATAGTATAGTAGTGTACCAGTTTACATTACCAAAGCAATGCTGAAGGGTTCCTGTTTTCTACATCCTAGCCAGCATGTTATTACTTGTCCTTTTGATAAGAGCCATTCTGACCAGTGTGAAGTAGTATTTCCCTTTGTGGTTTTGATGTGCATTTCTTTTTTTTTTCTTTTCTTTTTATTAAAACATTTCTTATTATTAGTGACGTTAAGCACTTTTTCATGTACCTGTTGGCCATTTTACATGATTTCTTTGGAAAAATGTCTACTATCAGGTCCTTTGGTTATTTTTTAAATCAGATCATTATATTTATTTTATTTTATTTTTTTCCATTGAGTTGTATAAGTTTCTTATATATATATTTTGGATATCAACTCCTTATTGGAAATGTGGCATGCAAATATTTTCTATTTCATAGGTTGCCTTTTCATTTGTTAACAGTTTCTTTTGCTGTGTAGGAGCTTTTTAGTTTGTTGTTGTCCCACTTGTTTATTTTCGGTATTGTTGCCTTCGCTTTTGGTATCAAATCTAAAAAATCAATATCGGTCGATGTCAAGGAGGTTACACCTTATGTTGCTTTCTAAGAGTTTTATGATTTCAGGTTTTATGTTCAAGTCTGTAATGCATTTTGAGTTAATATTTGTGTAGGGTGTAAGGTAAAAGTCTAGTTCATTTGTTTGCATGTAGATATCAAGTTTTCCCAACACTATTTGTTGAAGAAACTACAGTATTCTTTCTAATTGTATATTCTTGGCTTCTTTGTTGTAAATTAATTGACCATATGCATGGGTTTATTTCTGGCCCTCTATTCTGTTTCATTGATTCATGTGTCTGTTTTTTTTTGTTGTTGTGTTTTTTTATTTTTTATTTTTCTGAAGCTGGAAACGGGGAGGCAGTCAGACAGACTCCCGCATGTGCCTGACTGGGATCCACCCAGCATGCCCACCAGGGGGCGATGCTCTGCCCATCTGGGGCGTTACTCTGTTGCAACCAGGGCCATTCTAGCGCCTGAGGCAGAGGCCATGGAGCCATCCTCAGTGCCCAGGCCAACTTTGCTCCGATGGAGACTTGGCTGCGGGAGGGGAAGAGAGAGACAGAGAGGAAGGAGAGGGGGAGGGGTGGAGAAGCAGATGGGTGCTTCTCCTGTGTGCCCTGGCTGGGAATTGAACCCCGGACTCCTGCATGCCAGGCCGACGCTCTACCACTGACCAACCTGCCAGGGCTGACATGTGTCTGTTTTTATGCTAATACCATACTGTTTTGATTATTATAGGTTTGTAAGATAGCTTGAAACCAGGAAGTATAATGTTTCCAGCTTTGTTCTTCTTGCTCAAGATTGCTTTAGCTATTTGGGATATTTTGTAGTTCTATGTATTTGAATTTTAGGATTGTTGTTTCAATCTTTATAAAAATATAACTGAAATTTTGATAGGAATTTTATTGAATTTTTTATTATTATGGGTAATATAGACATTTTAACAATACCAATGCTTCTGATTTATGAACTTTGGATATTTTTATATTTATTTGTGCCTTCTTCAATTTCTTTCACTCATGTTTTATAGTCCTTAGTGTACAAATCTATCACCTCCTTGTTTAATTTTATTTCTATATAATTTAGTCTTTTTGATGCAATAAAAATTAAGTTATATTTTAATTTTTCTTTCCAATAGTTTATTGTTAGTGTGTAGAAACAGAACTAATTTTGTATATTGATTTTATGTACTGAAACTTTACTGAATTTATTTATTAGTTCTAGTAGAAATTTCGTGGAATCTTTGGGGTTTCCTATATATAGTATTAGGTTATTTCCAAACAGAGACAATTTTATTTCTTCCCCTCTGATTAGAATGCCTTTTCTTTATTTGTTTTTTGCCTAATTGCTCTGGCTAGGTCTTCTATCGAAGTCCAATGAGAGTGATTAGAGTAGGTATCCTTGTTTTGTCTTGATCTTAAAGACAAAGATTTCAGCTTTTCATTGTTGAGTATAATGTATGATATGGCTGTGAGCTTATCATATAGGGCAGTGGTCCCCAATTCCCGGGCCGCAGACCAGTACCTGTCTGTGGGCCATTTGGTACTGGTCTACAGAGAAAGAATAAATAACTTACATTATTTCTGTTTTATTTATATTTAAGTCTGAATGATGTTTTATTTTTTAAAAATGACCAGATTCCCTCTGTTATATCTGTCTAAGACTCACTCTTGATGCTTGTCTCATAATTTTGACAATTATATTTTAAAATACCACAGTTTTTATGCCGGTCGCATTTTATTTTGTGCATTTATCTGTCCCACCCTAAAGGCCGGTCTGTGAAAATATTTTCTGACATTAAACCAGTCCATGGCCCAAAAAAGGCTGAGGACCACTGATATAGGGCCATTATTATGTTGAGGTATGTTTCACCCATTGTAGTTTGTTAAGTTTTCATTATGAAAGGATGTTGAATTCTATCAAATTCTGTCTCTGCATCTATTGAGATCAGATAATTTTTATCCTTCATTTTGTTAATATGGTATATTACATTGATTAAGTTGTGTATGTTGAACCATTCTTGCATTCCAGGAATAAATCCACTTGATTATTGATGACCCTTTTAATGTACTGTTGAATTCAGTTTGCTAATATTTTGTTAAGGATTTTTACATCTGAATTCATGAGGAATATTGATCTGTAATTTTTCTTCCTTTCAGTGTTCTTATCTGGCTTTGCTATCAGATAATGCTGGCCTCATAAAATGAGCTTGGGGTGTTTCTTTCTCTTTTTTTTTTTTTTTAAATAAATTTTTATTAATGGTAATGGGATGACATTAATAAATCAGGGTACATATATTCAAAGAAAACATGTCTAGGTTACCTTGTCATTAAATTATGCTGCATACCCCTCGCCCAAAGTCAGATTGTCCTTCGCCACCCTCTATCTAGTTCTCTGTGCCCCTCCCCCTCCCCCTAACTCTCCCCCTGTCCTCCCTCCCCCCACCCCTGGTAACCACCACACACTTGTCCATGTCTCTTAGTCTCATTTTTATGTTCCACCAATGTATGGAATCATGTAGTTCTTGTTTTTTTCTGATTTACTTATTTCACTCCTTATAATGTTATCAAGATCCCACCATTTTGCTGTAAATGATCTGATGTCATCATTTCTTATGGCTGAGTAGTATTCCATAGTGTATATGTGCCACATCTTCTTTATCCAGTCTTCTATTGAAGGGCTTTTTGGTTGTTTCCATGTCTTGGCCACTGTGAACAGTGCTGCAATGAACATGGGGCTACATGTGTCTTCACGTATCAATGTTTCTGAGGTTTTGGGGTATATACCCAGTAGAGGGATTGCTGGGTCATAAGGTAGTTCTATTTGCAGTTTTTTGAGGAACCACCATACTTTCCTCCATAATGGTTGTACGACTTTACAGTCCCACCAACAGTGAATGAGGGTTCCTTTTTCTCCACAGCCTCTCCAACATTTGCTATTACCCGTCTTGTTGATCATAGCTAATCTAACAGGGGTGAGGTGGTATCTCATTGTAGTTTTGATTTGCATTTCCCTAATAACTAATGAAGCTGAGCATTTTTTCATATATCTGTTGGCCATTTGTATCTCTTCCTGGGAGAAGTGTCTATTCATGTCTTCTTCCCATTTTTTTATTGGATTGTTTGTTTGTTTGTTGTTGAGTTTTATGAGTTCTTTGTAAATTTTGGAAATTAGGCCCTTATCTGAGCTGTTGTTTGAAAATATCATTTCCCATTTAGTTGGCTGTCTGTTTATTTTTATATCAGTTTCTCTTGCTGAGCAAAAACTTTTTATTCTGATGTAGTCCCATTCATTTATCTTTGCCTTCACTTCTCTTGCCATTGGAGTCAAGTTCATAAAATGTTCTTTAAAACCCAGGTCCATGAGTTTAGTACCTATGTCTTCTTCTATGTACTTTATTGTTTCAGGTCTTATATTTAGGTCTTTGATCCATTTTGAATTAATTTTAGTACACGGGGACAGGCTGTAGTCGAGTTTCATTCTTTTGCATGTGGCTTTCCAGTTTTCCCAACACCATTTGTTGAAGAGGCTTTCTTTTCTCCATTGTGTGTTGTTGGCCCCTTTATCAAAGATTATTTGACCATATATATGTGGTTTTATTTCTGGGCTTTCTATTCTGTTCCATTGGTCTGAGTGTCTATTTTTCTGCCAATACCATGCTGTTTTGATTATTGTGGCCCTATAATATAGTTTAAAGTCAGGTATTGTAATGCCCCCAGCTTCATTCTTTTTCCTTAGAATTGTTTTGGCTATTCGGGGTTTTTTATAGTTCCATATAAATCTGATGATTTTTTGTTCCATTTCTTTGAAAAATCTCATAGGAATTTTGATGGGAATTGCATTAAATTTGTATATTGCTTTGGGTAATATGGCCATTTTGATTATATTTATTCTTCCTATCCAAGAACAAGGAATATTTTTCCATCTCATTGTATCTTTTTCAATTTCCCTTAACAATGCTTTGTAATTTTCATTATATAGGTCCTTTACATTCTTTGTTATGTTTATTCCTAGGTATTTTATTTTTTTTGTTGCAATCGTGAAGGGGATTATTTTTTTGAGTTCGTTTTCTAATATTTCATTGTTGGCATAGAGAAAGGCTATGGACTTCTGTATGTTAATTTTGTATCCTGCGACCTTACTGTATTGGTTTATTGTTTCTAATAATCTTTTTGTGGAGTCCTTCGGGTTTTCGATGTATAGGATCATATCATCAGCAAAAAGTGATACCTTTACTTCTTCTTTTCCAATATGGATGCCTTTTATTTCTTTGTCTTGTCTGATTGCTCTGGCCAGAACTTCTAGCACCACGTTAAATAAGAGTGGAGAGAGTGGACAACCCTGTCTTGTTCCTGATTTAAGGGGGAAAGCCTTCAGTTTAGTGCCATTTAATATGATGTTAGCTGATGGTTTATCATATATGGCCTTTATCATGTTGAGATATTTTCCTTCTATACCCATTTTGTTGAGAGTCTTAAACATAAAATTGTGTTGTATTTTATCGAAAGCCTTTTCTGCATCTATTGATAAGATCATGTGGTTTTTGTTCTTTGTTTTGTTGATATGGTGTATTACGTTAACCGTTTTGCGTATGTTGAACCATCCTTGAGATTCTGGGATGAATCCCACTTGATCATGATGTATTATTTTTTTAATATGTTGTTGTATTCGGTTTGCCAGTATTTTGTTTAGAATTTTAGCATCTGTATTCATTAGAGATATTGGTCTGTAGTTTTCTTTCTTTGTGCCATCCTTGCCAGGTTTTGGTATGAGGGTTATGTTGGCCTCATAAAATGTGTTTGGAAGTATTGCTTCTTCTTCAATTTTTTGGAAGACTTTGAGTAGAATAGGAACCAAGTCTTCTTTGAATGTTTGATAGAATTCACTAGTATAACCGTCTGGGCCTGGACTTTTATTTTTGGGGAGGTTTTTAATAGTTTTTTCTATTTCCTCCCTGCTGATTGGTCTGTTTAGGCTTTCTGCTTCTTCATGACTCAGTCTAGGAAGGTTGTATTGTTCTAGGAATTTATCCATTTCTTCTAGATTGTTGTATTTGGTGGCATATAATTTTTCATAGTATTCTACAATAATTCTTTGTATATCTATGATGTCTGTGGTGATCTCTCCTCTTTCATTTTGGATTTTATTTATTTGAGTCCTGTGCCTTTTTTCCTTGGTGAGTCTTGCCAAGGGTTTGTCAATTTTGTTGACCTTTTCAAAGAACCAGCTCCTTGTTTTATTGATTTTTTCTATAGTTTTTCTGTTCTCTATTTCATTTATTTCTGCTCTGATTTTTATTATCTCCTTTCTTCAGCTGGTTTTGGGTTGTCTTTGTTCTTCTTTTTCTAGTTCCTTAAGGTGTGAAGTTAAGTGGTTTACTTCGGCTCTCTCTTGTTTGTTCATATAGGCCTGAAGTGATATGAACTTTCCTCTTATTACTGCTTTTGCTGCATCCCAGAGATTCTGATATGTCGTATTTTCATTTTCATTTGTCTGTATGTATCTTTTGATATCTGCGCTTATTTCTTCTTTGACCCATTCATTTTTTAGAAGTATGTTGTTTAGTTTCCACATTTTTGTGGGTTTTTCCCCCTCTTTTTTGCAGTTGAATTCTAGTTTCAAGGCTTTATGATCAGAAAATATGCTTGGTACAATTTCAATTTTTTTAAATTTGCTGATATTGTCTTTGTGGCCCAACATATGGTCAATTCTTGAGAATGTTCCATGTACACTAGAGAAAAATGTATACTCTGTCGCTTTGGGATGAAGTGTCCTGTAGATGTCTATCATATCCAGGTGTTCTAGTATTTCGTTCAAGGCCACTATATCTTTATTGATTCTCTGTTTGGATGACCGATCTAGAGCTGTCAGCGGAGTATTGAGGTCTCCAAGTATAATTGTATTTTTGTTAGTTTTTGTTTTAAGGTCAATAAGTAGCTGTCTTATATATTTTGGTGCTCCTTGGTTTGGTGCATATATATTAAGGATTGTTATGTCTTCTTGATTCAGTGTCCCCTTAATCATTATGAAGTGACCATTTTTGTCTCTGAGTACTTTTTCTGTCTTGTAGTCAGCATTATCAGATATGAGTATTGCTACACCTGCTTTTTTTGGGGTGTTGTTTGCTTGGAGTATTGTTTTCCAGCCTTTCACTTTGAATTTGTTTTTATCCTTGTTGCTTAGATGTGTTTCTTGTAGGCAGCATATAGTTGGATTTTCTTTTTTAATCCATTCTGCTACTCTGTGTCTTTTTATTGGTAAGTTTAATCCATTTACATTTAGTGTAATTATTGACACTTGTGGGTTCCCTACTGCCATTTTATAAATTGCTTTCTGTTAGTTTTGTATCTAGTTTGATTCTTCTCTTTTGTTTTTCTATCATTTGTTTCGGTTTGTTTGTGTTCCATACTTCTTTCCTCTGTTGCTACCTTTTTTAAGTCATGTGTTTTTGTGGTGGTTTTTTCTAGGGTGGTTACCATTAAGTAATGAAAAGGGTACCTACCATATTCATTGTAGTACCCTATCTTATAAGTATTTCTGCACTTCATCGTCCTTTGCTACTGTTAATCTCCATTCTCTCCCCCCCCTTTTTTTTCCTTTGTTGTCACAGTTTAAGTTTGGTTTTATTGTGTTCTTGGTGGAGCTGTTACTTGTGGTGTTGTTTTCTTTTGTTCTTTGAATCTGGTTGGAAAACCCCCTTTAGTATTTCCTGGAGTGGGGGCTTTCTGGTGATAAATTCTCTCATCTTTTCTGTATTTGTGAATGTTTTTATATCTCCTTCATACTTGAAGGATAGCTTTGATGGGTATAGTATTCTTGGCTGAAAGTTCCTCTCTTTCAGGGCTTTAAATATTGGGGTCCACTCTCTTCTAGCTTGTAGAGTTTCTGCTGAGAAATCTGATGATAATCTAATAGGCCTTCCTTTATATGTTGTCCTCTTCTTTTCCCTGGCTGCCTTGAGAATTTTTTCTTTGTCATTGGTTTGTGTCATCTTTATTATGATGTGCCTTGGAGTGGGTTTGTTGGGGTTAAGAAAACTCGGTGTTCTGTTTGCTTCTTGAATTTGAGGCTTTAGTTCTTTCCACAGGCTTGGGAAGTTCTCGTCTATTATTTGTTTGAGTATATTCTCCATTCCATTTTCTTTCTCTTCTCCCTCTGATATACCTATTATTCTTATGTTATTCTTTCTGATGGAGTCAGATAATTCCTGTAGGGCTTTCTCGTTTTTTATTATTTTTGAGTCTCTTTCTTCTTCTCTCTGTTGTGCCTCAAGTTGTTTGTCTTCTATTTCACTAATCCTATCTTCAATCTGGGTTGTTCTGCTAGCTAAGCTTGTTACCTCGTTTTTCAGCTCGTGAATTGAGTTTTTCATTTCTGTTTGATTTGTTTTTATAGTTTCAATTTCCTTGGTAATATATTCTTTGTGTTCATTGAGTTGTTTTCTGATCTCCCTATATTGCCTTTCTGTGTTTTCTTGTATATCTCTGAGTATTTTTAAGATTTCTATTTTAAATTCTCTGTCATTTAGCTCCAAGGCTTCCAATATGTTAAGTCTTTTCTCCATAGATTTTTCCACATCTATTTGTGTTACCTCTCTTTCTTTTGTATCCATAATATTCGATTTCCTCTTTCTTATTGGCATCTGAGGGTGGTCTTGTTGATAGCACTAATTAGAATTAATAAAGAGTAAAAAGGAAAAAACAAAAAAACAAAAAAACAAAAAAACAAAAAAAACAAAAACAAAAACAAAAACAAAAACAAAAACAAAACAAAACAAAAAAACAAAGGGTAAAACACCCCACAAAAAAAAGCAGTAATAATTTATTATTTCCCCCTTTTTTTTTTCTTTGTTCTCCTTCCCTCCTCTCCCCTCCTCAGGGAAATATCGTGCCTATAATGGAGGGCCTGGTTTGCGGTGAAGAGTTCAAGGGGGCAAAAAATAAAAAAATAAATAAAAAAAATAAAATAAAAAAAAAAAAAAGGAAGAAAATCTTAGACAAGCATAAGTTGATCTGCCTGCGGGTGACGGTCAACCAAGAGATATAATGAGAGGGACAAGAGGGAACCAGAAAAAAGGACAAAAAAAGGAATAATCAAGAAGAAAAAATAAAAATAATAAGTAAAAATACGTTGTATTAAGTGGAGCAAAGACCAAATACAATGGAGACCTTGGGTTGGGAGGACCCAAAATGCCACAAAAACAAACCAACCAGAAAAAAACAAAAACAAAACCGAAAAAGAAAAACAAAGCCAAAAAAAACCTTGAGTCCCAAATTAACTAATTTGTTCGTGATTGAGGATTGAATGGGAGGAAAGTAAAATGAGAAAAGAAAAAACGAATAGAAAGGAAAAAATAAGAAAAAGAGAAAAACGAAGGAAGAAATAAAAAAGGAAGAGAAAAAAACAAAATAAGGCAAAAAAAAACAAAAGAGGAGAGAGTGAGAATTAAGTGTCCTGGAGTATAACCCCAAAGGAGGGTGAGGATGAAGAAGAGAAATAAAATGTAACACTTATGGGTAGTGTAGTTCAAGAAAAGGGAAGCATAAGATGGGCAGAGAATAGAAGGACTGAGGTGGAGGAAATAAAGGCAATAAGATAGAAGGAACAAACAACAACAACAACAACAAAAAAAAAACAAAAACAAACAAACAGTGGAACAAGCTGCAAAGTCTGTGGATTTTTCCTGATTTTGAGATGTCAACCTCTTCCTCCTTCTCCTCTCTCCCTCTTCCCGGTCGGCGACTCTGCACCCCAGGCCCTGCCCCTGCGCCACACCCAGGCAGGGACTTTCAGTTGATGGGGTTCTACGGCAATGTCACACAATTGGCTTTAGTCTTGTTGGTAGTCAAGGCCTGCCGGCGTCTGCAGGGTCTAACGATGAGAGAGTTCGCCTTCGTGGATTCTCTCTCCCAGTCCCCCCCTCCCGAACCAGCAGCCTGGCGATCCAGCCACAAGGCTGCCACTGCTTCTGCCTGGGGAGTAAGAGGCTCAAAGAGCTGGGAAATCCCCACTCTATCCCCACTCAGTGCAAGGCTCTGGGAAGGGCTCTGACAGTCAGGGCCTCCAGTGTAATCAGGCGGGGGTGGGAGTCAATTGTTGTCAAGGTGATTGTTCAGCGCCTAGCATTCCGTTGGACCTCTCAACCCAGGCTTTCCACACTTTGTAGCCTGTTTTGGCCGGTAAGAAGAGGCACTAGTCTCTGCTTGCGACTAGTGTGGTATAGGTCTTATTATCTGCCAAGTCCTTCTTGTTAGCGTTTATCCCTGAATATGGAGGCTCTATCAATCAGAAGTTGCCCCCGCCCCTTTAGCGAGAGGCACCAAAAAATATCACGCCTCTTGTCTTGGGTCGGTGAACTGAGAGAGATCTTATCAATTAGAACCGAGGGTGCGCAGATTTCACGGGTTAAGTTAATTTTAGTAATTGGGTCGCAGCTGTGCTCCCGAAGGTATTTCAGGCTGCCTGCGTGCGCCCCTCCCCCAACGCTTGATTGTTAGCTTGAATGGCTGGGTGAGGTGCCCCGCCCGCGGAGAGAATCTCCCAAGTAGGGAATACCGCCCTGGGGCCTCTCCCGCTCCCCGTGCGCGGGCCGCTGGGAACGTTAGCGGTGCTCGGTCTGCAATGCTCGGTCTGCAACCAGACCGGGAGCGCGCCAGCAGCTGCTCGCCGCTCGCTCTGCAACCGACCCGGGCGCTGCTCGCGGCGGCTGGCGGCGGCGGCCGGCGGCGGCTTCCGAGTGCGGGATGACTTACCACAGGCGCACTTTCTCGCGGCTTGAATGAACGTCCCTGCGGTAGCTTCCTCCACACCCTCGTCTCTCAGATTCGAGTGATAACAGTCCTTTTGCTTTCAGTTTGCTCCAAAGATAAATTTTCCTGTTTCTAGTTGATAAATTTGTTGTGATTTTGGGGAGATCTGTCGGACGCGCTGCTCACGGCGCCATTTCCGTGACGTCACTCTGTTTCTTTCTCTTTAATGTTTTGAAAATATTTGGAAAGGAATGGCGTTAATTTTTCTTTAAATATTTGATAGAATTTACCAGTGAAGCCATCTGGTTCTGTACTTTTTTTTGTTGGAAAGTGTTTGATTACTGATTTAATCTCTTTATTAGTAGCTGGGCTCTTCAGACTATATATATATATCAATATACAAAAATCAGTTGTGCTTCTACACACTAACAATAAACTATTGGAAAGAAAAATTAAAATATAACTTAATTTTTATTGTATCAAAAAGAATAAATTATATATATAGTGAGAGGAGGGGAGGCAGAGAGACAGACTCCTGTATATGCTCAGATTGGGATCCACCCAGCAATCTCATTAGGGGGTGATGCTCTACCTATCTGAGGCCATTGTCTGTTGCTCAGCAATCGAGTCATTATTTTAGTGCCTGAGGTAGAGGCCACTGTTAGATTCAGGGAGTACTGGGGCTGCCAAAGAATGTAACTATTGAAGGAACAGGGAGTGCTGCAAAGAGTGTAACTATTGAAGGAACAGTAAGTGCTGATATGGCTCCTGTCAGGCTGGGAACAAAGAAGGTCTGAGACCCTTATCAGAAGTTTAGGTTTGAAATTCGCCACTAAACTAAAACCGGCCCCTGTTGCTATGCCGGCCCCTGTTGCTATGCTGCGTGTGACCTCCCTAGCCAATAGCTAAACTGCCACATCTGCTTCTGTACTATGCTTGCTCACTTAGGATATATAAGGGCCTGGCTGTAAGCTCCAGGTGCGGCTTCCATTTGCAGCTCCTTGTGGGCACGGTGTCTCCAGACATCTTGGGAGTTTGCCACTGCGCAGGTTAAACTGGCCAATAAAGTAACATCTTAACTCCTGAAAGTCTCCGACATTTGTTCTCATACCTGGTGGATGCTACATTTTGGGGGCTCGCCCGGGATTCTCCCTTGGCGGAGTTTTGGGTCGGAGACCGGAAAGACAGCTCGAGCTGAGTAAGTATTCACAGAGGATCCTCATTTGGTTTAGCTTTTGGGCTCCGGAGCACACAATCCTGAGGTGGCAGGTGGGACGCTGCCGGTAACCCACCCAGGGCTTTCAGAAGCGGGATGCCACTCTCTGAAATTTGGATATTTGGATTTGTTAACTTTGGAGTGACCGGTCACATTAGGAATCCATTTTGCGCTGTGCTGCGTTTTGTCTGAGCTCAAATGACTGAGTTGAGTGTGAGAGAGACAAGTGTGTTCCATGTGTTAATAGTGTGTGTTGCCTGTGTCCTACCCTTCCTCATTATTCCTGAGTCATCTAGTATGGGACAACAGGAGTCTGTGCCGGGATCCCTGCTCGAGTGCCTGTTGAAGAATTTTTCTGATTTCCAGAAGAGGGCTCAGGGGTACGGAGGTCCGCAGCCGAGTTCAGGTTTCCTCCGGACCTTGAGCCAGCTGGAATGGCCTACATTTAATGTGGGATGGCCCACAGAGGGCACTTCTGACCTTCCAACTTTATTTGCTATCAGAGCCACGGTCTATAGGGCTCCCCACCCAGACCAATACCTGTATATGGATGTGTGGGTAGATGCAGACATTTTGTCTCCTCCTCTGGGAGGGCAACCATTTTGCCTCCTCCTCTGGGAGGGCAGCCATTTTGCCTCCTCCTCTGGGAGGGCAGCCATTTTGCCTCCTCCTCCTCCGGGAGGGCAGCCATTTTGCCTCCTTTGGGAGGCGCCGCCGGCACCAGATGCTGGCCCACGGGCACCTCCTCGCCTCATCTATGTGCCTTTTTCCACTAGTGATTTATACAATTGGAAACATCAGAATCCCCCATTTTCCGAGAAACCTCAGGGACTAATATCTCTCCTTGAGACCGTTTTTAGGACCCATCAGCCCACGTGGGACGATTGTCAGCAGATTTTACAAACCCTCTTCACTTCTGAAGAAAGAGATAGAATAATGAGAGAAGCTGCTAAGGCGGTATTAGGAGAAGAAAAGGAAACTCGGGAGGGAAGAAGAGAAATAGAAAACGTTCTCCCATCTCAACCTCCTACCTGGGACCCTAATACCACTGGGGGAAGGGATGCGCTCCTCCAGTATTGCCGGGCTCTGTTGAGGGGGCTCAAGGCAGCAGCTAGAAAGTCAACCAACTTTAGCAAGGTAAGTGAAGTCATCCAGGGAAGAGAGGAATCCCCAGCAGCCTTTCTAGAGAGACTCATAGAGGCTTATAGAGTATATACCCCTCTAGATCCTGAGGTAGAAGAGAACAGGAGACTAGTAAATATAGCCTTTGTGACTCAGGCTGCTTCAGATATTAGGAAAAATCTTCAGAAGATTGAGGGGTTCGAGGGAGAGAATAGAAGCAAGCTATTAGAGATAGCCCAGAAGGTGTATGTCAATAGGGATGATCCAGAGGTTGGCAGAGCAAAGGAGGTAGCCAAGATCCTGATTGCTGCTCAGAAACCTCTCCCCAAAGGAAAAGGGGGACAGAGGAAGGGCCAAGGACAGCGAATAGACAAGGATCAATGCGTCTATTACAAGGAGAAAGGACACTGGAAGAGAGAGTGCCCAAGGTTGAAGGCCGACAGCCAAGGGCCAAGAGGTCTTGCTCCAAACCTTAGATTGACAGGGCCAGGGCTCCATTCCCATCAGCTCCCAGAAGCCCATGGTCACCTTAACAGTCGAAGGAAAGCCAATAGACTTCCTAGTCGACACAGGAGCCACCTACTCAGTCCTAAAGAAACCACAGGGCCAGATGCAGAAGACAACTACTAAGATAATAGGGGCAACGGACAAAGCAGAAGCCTACCCATAGGCCACTGCAAGAATTACTGACTTAGGTCGAGGCACCATCACCCACTCTTTCCTAGTCATTCCAGACTGCCCTTACCCACTACTTGGAAGGGACTTATTGCAGAAACTTTAGGCCACCATAACCCTCCAACGGGAGGAAAGCCCTATGGGGAACAAAGAGGCAGAGGTCAGCATGGAAGTAACTGTCCCACTGTCTGAAAAACACTTACTTGCCACCGTCCTAGAAGGTAAGGAGGCTGAGGAAGGGGTTCCAGATGCCCTGCGTGCCTGGGTACTTGAGGTTTGGGTGGAAACCAACCCCCCAGGTTTGGCTGCTCACCAACCGCCTGTCCTGGTGCAACTGCTTAGCACTGCAAGACCGGTTAGGATCAGGCAGTACCCGGTCCCAGCCCGAGCTAGACAGGGAATCGCCCAGCACTTGCAATGCCTGCTGGAGGCAGGCATCCTTTGAAGGTGCCAATCAGCCTGGAACACCCCACTGCTTCCTGTCCAGAAACCGGGGAGCCAAGACTATCATCCGGTCCAGGACTTGTGGGAGGTGAATGCACAGGTAGAGACTATTCATCCCACGGTGCCCAATCCATATACCTTACTGAGCTCATTGCCCCCAACTCATACCTATTATTCTGTCCTGGATTTGAAGGATGCCTTCTTTTGTATTCCCCTGGCACCTCAGAGCCAAGGGATCTTTGCCTTTGAATGGAATGACCCAGATAATGGACTGGTGGGGTAGTTCACTTGGACCAGACTACCACAAGGGTTTAAGAATTCCCCCACCATTTTTAATGAAGCCCTCAGCAAAGATCTGCAGGCTTTCCCCTCCTCCCATCCATCAATCGTACTGCTCCAGTATGTGGATGACATCCTCATAGCTGCCAAGGATGAAGGAGAGTGTGAGGAAGTTACCTTGGACTTGCTACAAGATCTCGGGCAAATGGGGTATCATGTCTCTGCCAAGAAGGCCCAGATTGTGATGCAAACTGTAAGTTATTTGGGGTATAACTTACAGGGAGGGCAAAGGACATTGTCCAGCCAGCGAATTCAGATGGTCTTGCAGATCCCCCAGCCTACTAACAAGAGATAGGTACGAGAATTCCTGGGTGCAGTAGAATACTGCCGATCGTGGATATTAGGTTTTGCAGAACTAGCTAAACCCCTGCATGAACTGACTAGGGGTAAGGAAGAGCAGTTCACATGGACAGATAAGGAGAAGCAAGCGTTCCAAGCGCTTAAAGAGACCCTGGTGACTACCCCGGCTTTGGCCCTGCCAGATCTGGCCAAACCCTTTCAGCTATTTATAGCAGAAAGGGGTAGGGTAGCCTTAGGAGTACTGAGCCAGGAACTTGGGCCGTAGAAGAGGCCTGTCGCCTATCTGTCCAAGAAACTTGATCCTGTAGCCTCGGGATGGCCAACATGTCTGAGGGTACTTGCTGCCACCTCCATACTAGTCAAGGAGGCTAGTAAATTAACTTCAGGGCAGGACATCAAAGTCATTGAGGAACACTACATAGAGCAAGTGCTGCGAGCACCTCCTGACAGGTGGCAATCTAATGTGCGGCTAATGCAGTATCAGGCTCAGCTGCTGAACCCTCCATCTGTTCAGTTCCTCAAAACTGCTGTCCTGAACCCAGCGACTCCACTTTGGTCCACAGTTGCAAACAAATCCTTGACACAGTGACTGACTCCCGCCCGGACTTAAGGGATCAAGCATACGGGAAGGCAGACCTGACCCTCTTTACAGACGGGAGCAGTTTTATTAAGGATGGACAGCGACATGCAGGGGCAGCAGTGGCCACAGAAAATAAGGTCCTGTAGCAGAAAGCACTGCCCGCAGGAACATCTGCACAAAGGGCAGAGCTAATAGGACTAACCCGAGCCTTACAGACAGCAGGGGGGGAAAGACATTAAAAATCGCAATGAAATTCTTGCCCTCCTAAACGTCATTTGGCTACCTACCAAAGTTGCCATCATCCACTGCAAAGGACACCAGAGAAGGACAGCCAGTAGGCCATAAGAAAGTCTTCTGCCATTGCTGCCTAAGCCAACGCTACCTCCACATCCTAGATATTCCCCAGAAGAAGAGCAGGAAGGGATGCAGTTGAAAGGGAAGAAAAATTAGCAGGGATAGATAGAGCTTCCTGACTCCCGGCTCTATTTACCCCAGGGAATAGTAAGAGAAATAGTAGGAGATATTCATACTAGTACCCATCTAGGACAAAACAAGCTAGAACAACTTATCAGGAAGTATTATGTAGGGCCCAACATCAGGGATATTGTCCACTCCATTGTCTCGAGGTGCAGCATCTGTGCCAGAGTAAATGCGCAGATAAGAAGCTACCCCCCTTTGTGAGGTATCGGGGGAAAGCTCCGGGAGAACTGTAGAAAATAGATTTTACAGAGATGACCCCTGGGAAGTCAGGTTATAAGTATCTATTAGTATTAGTAGACTCCTTCTCAGGATAGGTGGAAGCATTCCCCACGCGAGGAGAGGCTGCTTCCACAGTCTGCAGAGTCTTATTTAGGGAAATCATACCTAGATATGGCATTCCCCTAGCCCTAGGATCAGACAATAGACCTGCATTCATATCCAGGATATCTCAAGAATTAGCCACTAAGTTAGGTATTAATTAGAAATTGCATTGCATTTATAGGCCCCAAAGTTCAGCACAGGTAGAAAGAATGAACAGGATTTTGAAGGAAACTATAATTAAGCTGAGAGGGGATACCGGTGAAAACTAGGTTGAGCTCCTCCCTTTCACCCTTTTTAGAACCAGATGTACCCCCTATCTCAATAAATAGACCCCTTATGAAATCTTATTTGGGCAACCTGTGCCCCTTGTACCTCGATTGACCAGAGGGGAACTAGAGATTTCTAATCATAATTTCCTCAAGTCCTTGCAGGCCCTGCTCCAGAGTAGAAAGAAAGGTCATTGAACTGAAACCTGCCAGGCTTCCCGACCCCATCAAGGGACACGTCTGTGCTGTGGAAAGTAGGACATGAGAAGGTTTTACAGGTTACTCAGCAAACTGTTCAAAGACTTTCCAAGAGGCACTTCTAGCAGTACACCACCCAAGGACTGACTCCCACATAGACGGGTCCACACACCATGATCCTGACCACCCCCACTACTGCCAAGGTAGAAGGCATACCCGCCTGGGTCCACCGCAGCCGGCTGAAGCTTGCAGTCCCAGCAGAGACACCTTTGTGGACAGCGAAGACTGACCCCGCCAACCCTTGTAAGCTGACCCTGAGAAGGACAGCATGCCCTGCTTCAGCCACAAACCAGAAGTTAACTGGTCCACGCATGGCTAATGCCTAGAGGAACTAACTAAGGACTTTTTAAATCAGGCTTTAGGAAAAGGGAAACTAGGATAAAAAGAAAGTCAACTTAATTGTTACTAAAGGTTAAAGATTTTTAAATCAAGAGTTTTGACTAGAAAGGAATTGTATGGTTTTGATAATAGAAAGTATAAAGTGTAGAGGTACTTTTGAAAAGAAAAGGGAAAAGCAAGTTGTTATGAAGGCCAGTTATTTCTGAATAAGAAAGTGCATAAAAGTTGAAGGTTTATGTAAGTTGCAGAAGGTTTGTGTAAGTTGCAGAAGGTTTGTGCAAGTTGTAAGAAGTTAGTGCAGAGAAGAAAAATACAAGGCAGGACACGTTCCTTGTGTCCTGCAGATATTGCAGGAAAGTAGTTTATTATCTTAAAACAGTGTGTGCTTGTGTACTTTTGCAAAGATATTGTACAAATGTGCTGAAAACATTGTAACCTTGTAGGTTTCGCCTATAAATACCCCTCTCCCCCTGAGCTCATAGCTGACCATTGTGAGAGGCATAGTAGGCTAATCACTAGCCAGTGTATAAGACCCAATTAGCTTATAGCTACAGCTAAAGTAGAAAATTCTCATGAGCCCCAGCCTTATACCATTCTCCCCACTGATGAAGAATCAAGGGTTTGATTTATGCCCAAAAGAGATGGGGGAATGTTAGATTCAGGGAGTACTGGGGCTGCCAAAGAGTGTAACTATTGAAGGAACAGGGAGTGCTGCAAAGAGTGTAACTATTGAAGGAACAGTAAGTGCTGATATGGCTCCTGTCAGGCTGGGAACAAAGAAGGTCAGAGACCCTTATCAGAAGTTTAGGTTTGAAATTTGCCAATAAACTAAAACCGGCCCCTGTTGCTATGCCGGCCCCTGTTGCTATGCTGCGTGTGACCTCCGTAGCCAATAGCTAACTGCCACATCTGCTTCTGTACTATGCTTGCTCACTTAGGATATATAAGGGCCTGGCTGTAAGCTCCAGGTGTGGCTTCCGTTTGCAGCTCCTTGTGGGCACGGTGTCTCCGGACATCTTGGGAGTTTGCCCCTGCGCAGGTTAAACTGGCCAATAAAGTAACATCTTAACTCCTGAAAGTCTCCGACGTTTGTTCTCATACCCAGTGGATGCTACAGCCACAACGCATCCTCAAGGCCCAAGGCTAATTCGCTGGAGCCAATAGAGCCATGGCTGTTGGAGAGGAAGAAAGAGAGGAAAAGAGAAAGAGAAGGGTGGGGGTGGGATGTGTGGAGAAGCAGATGGGTGCTTCTCCTGTGTGCTCTGACTGGGAATCAGACCCAGGACTTCTACATGCTGGGCCGATACTCTACCATTGGCCAACTGGCCAGGGTCCAGATTTTTTTTATATCTTTATGAATCAGTCATGAAGGTTATACATTTATATAAATTTATCCATTTCTTCTAGGTTATTTTTGTGGTTTTTAAAAGATATATATATATATTTTATTTTTTGCATTTTTCTGAAGCTGGAAACAGGGAGAGAC
This sequence comes from Saccopteryx leptura, assembly GCF_036850995.1. Taxonomy (NCBI): domain Eukaryota; kingdom Metazoa; phylum Chordata; class Mammalia; order Chiroptera; family Emballonuridae; genus Saccopteryx; species Saccopteryx leptura. The sequence continues at coordinate 171,846,522 of NC_089504.1, read as the reverse complement.
AGTCAGACAGACTCCCGCATGCGCCCGACCGGGATCCACCCGGCACGCCCACCATGGGGCTACGCTCTGCCCACCAGGGGGCGGTGCTCTGCCCATCCTGGGTGTCGCCATGTTGTGACCAGAGCCACTCTAGCGCCTGGGGCAGAGGCCAAGGAGCCATCCCCAGCGCCCGGGCCATCTTTGCTCCAATGGAGCCTTGGCTGCAGGAGGGGAAGAGAGAGACAGAGAGGAAGGCACGGCGGAGGGGTGGAGAAGCAAATGGGCACTTCTCCTGTGTGCCCTGGCCGGGAATCGAACCCGGGTCCTCCGCACGCTAGGCCGACGCTCTACCGCTGAGCCAACCGGCCAGGGCCCTTAAAAGATATTGAACAAAATGGGTTCTCATTGTTTATATGAGAGTAAGAAATAGGCTAAATCTAATTCCAGAACTCAGGTTTATCTACTTCTAACACCAGTGCTCTTTCTTTGATACAAAACAACCCTTAAACAAAAATAAAAACAAAACACTGCTCTAATAAAAGCAAAACATAACACTTCGCTATACAAAACAAAAACAGCACCAAAAACAAAACTATCTTTTAACAAGAGCAAAACTACTGTTAAAGTGCAGTAGCTTCCTCACAAATACATTACAATATTTTAGCTGTGTATTAGAACCACCATATTATTTCATTTTGACCTCATATATTTTTAGGAGATCCTATAATGGATTATATTCAGTGCACCTCTGATTTATCTTAGCATGGGAAGTTTCTATAAATTATAAACTACTGGTGTAGTTAATTTCTCTCTTGTCTCATGAATAGTGGATCTTGTTGCTTCTTACACATATACTTTTAGAATTTTGAAGGTTAAATGGACCTAGTTTTGTAGATTATATAGTAGAGACTCAGTGAATTAACTGGCATGCCTAAAGTTACACAGTGAGTCTAACAACAAGAACTGGGAAAACACTGCCAGAAAAGTGTGGTAAGATATCTTACCTTAAAGCAGGTAAGATATCTTACTGTGTTAATAAGGAATCATTTGAGCAAGATTTCATGACATTTAAAATATGTTTAGAAGACAGTTAAAGCACAGCAACAATAATTGGTTTCTGTTTATGGCCGAGATGGATATTTCTGTTAAACCTTGGTTTAGAAAATTAATATCCACGCAGGCCTTCAACCTGGGTTAAAATCCTAGCTCTGTTCCTTTCTATGTACTCACAAACAAGTTAATTAATTACATCATTTTTCTATTTCCTCATCAATAAAATGAAGACAATAATTTCTATGCCAAAGGATTATAGTGAGAATGAAGTTCTATAATGTGTATAATATTTTTTTTCATTATGAGTGGCACATTGTAATGATTAATGAGTGAATTTTCTTGTCTGTACATAGAAAGAATATGTAAAAATATGTTCAATCCTATACCATTGTTGCACTAAAAATAAATGACCCAAATAAGGTGATCTAAAATGTTAGGTCAGAGAATAAAAGAATAAAGAGAGAACATCTTGTCCCTAGGGAAAGTGAAGTGTTCTCTGATGTTTCCAGGGATAGTCTTTAATGTAGTTTAATTTGTTTAATTAGGGTAGATTTCCAATAAAAGAAAAGGGTTAAGCAAATGAATTTAAAAAAATGAATCTTTGATCATTGGGTAATTACATAATATAAGGAAGTAGAAGCAACATTATTTTAATTAGAAGGAAGAGTGTTAATAGAAATAGAAGGGGGAGGATTTGTTTAAAACTATAAACATAACTATCCAAATTTAAAACCTTATAAAATAGTGTTGGTAAAGGTCAGGTACTTTGGAATCAGACCAATGTGAATTCACATCCTAGCTTTTCCATATGCTGTGTAACATGTGAAGGTATTTAACCTCTAAAAATTAGTATCTGTATAATGGCAATATCAATGAGGTTAATTCATTGAAATTGAGCTGTTAAAACCCATAACACAGTGTGTCCGTAAAGTCATGGTGCACTTTTTGACCGGTCACAGGAAAGCAACAAAAGACGATAGAAATGGGAAATCTGCACCAAATAAAAGAAAAACCCTCCCAGTTTCTGTAGGATGATGTGGCAGCATGTGCATATGCGCAGATGATGACGTAACACCATGTATACAGTGGAGCAGCCCACAGCCATGCCAGTCGAGATGTGGACGGTACAGAGTAAAGTTCAGTGTGTTCTGTGGCTTGCTAAATTCGAATCCGTGACCAAAGTGCAACGTAAATATCGGTGTGTTTATAATGAAGCACCACCACATAGGAATAACATTACTCGGTGGGATAAGCAGTTGAAGGAAACTGGCAGTTTGGTGGAGAAACCCCGTTCTGGTAGGCCATCAGTCAGTGATGAGTCTGTAAAGGCTATACGGGATAGCCACCTAAGGAGCCCTAAAAAAATCTGTACATGAGCTCACATCAAACTGCACTGAATAGGTATGAAACTGGGAGAGTTTTCCTTTTATTTGGTGCAAATTTCACATTTCTATCGTCTTTTATTGCTTTCCTGTGACCAGTCAAAAGTGCACTATGACTTTATGGACACACTGTATACTGGATATTTTATATGATTCAACCTACTTATGGGAATAAAGTGATATTACATGAATGCTTAGGACTTCTGGTCTTTAAGCATGTAAAAAAGTTAGAGGTTGCCACTCTACCTTAAAAACAAGTAAAAAGCTGAACAAACTAAAAAATAAACAGTTGTTTTAGGATCCATCAGAAAAGTGAGGTCACAGGGCAAACCACTGCCTCCAAACTGGAGAGACAGATAAGTGAATACAGAGAATCACAACCTACTGGAACAGAAAGCCACAAGCAGAAAATTTCAAGGGATTTATGCCATGGTAGGAAAAACCAAATGTAATTGATGAATTGCTGGAGGCTCTGTGGAAAACTGATTAAAAACTCCAGAGGACCAACTCACAAGGGGACTCTACACGTTTGAGTTTTACTTCCAGGGATTTGACCTGGTTCTCATAGTTAATATTGGAGAGAAATCATCTTGTGCTTCTAGCAGGGAAAAGAAACAAGTTTAAAATATACCAGATCATTCTGCTCTTCTTAACAAGGTCTGCCCTCAGGTATGTAAGATTTGTTTAACATTTGAAAATCATTTAATGTAATCTATCACATCAACAGGCTAAAGAAGAAAACAAAATCACATGATTATGTCAATAGATGAATAAAAATAACTTGACAAAATCCAACACTGATGCATGATAACAAGTCTCAGTAAACTGAGAATAAAGGGGAACTACCTCAACTTGATAAAGAATACCTACAAGAAACCTATAGCTAATATACATTATGATAAAAATTCAAAGCTTTCCCACTAAAGTCAGGAATAAGGCAGAGAATGTCTTCTCTCACCACTGCCTTTCAACACTGTACTGGAAGTCCTACCTAATGCAATAAGACAAGAAAAGGAAATAAATGTATAGAAATAAGAAGGGAAGAAATAAAACTGTCTTTGAAGATAACATAATTTTCTATGTATAAAATACAAAATAATTGAGAAAGAAACTGGAAATAATAATTATATAAATGTTGCAAGGTACAAGGTTAGTATATAACAGTCAACTGCTTTCCTATATACCATCAATGAATAAGTGGAATTTTAAATTCAAAACAACACTATTTACATTAGTATACTTCAAAATGAAATAGCTACAAATCTAACAACGTATCTATCAAGATGTATATGAGGAAAATTATATAACTCTGATGAACAAAATTAAATTACTAAATAAGTAAAGAGATATTTTATGCTCATGGATAGAAAGACTCAATAATGTTAAAATGTCAGTTTGTCTTGACTTGAGATACATATTTAATGCAACCCCAATCAAAGTCCCAGCAAATTATTTTATGGATATAAACAAACTGTTTCTAACTTTAAATGGAGAAGCAAAAGACTCAGAATAGCTAACACAATATTGAAGGTGGAAAACATAACTGGAGTGTTGATACTGCCTGACTTTAAGACTTACTATAAAGCTACAGTAGTCAAGTCAATTCTGGTGAAATAATAGACAAATAGATCAATGCTACAGAGTAGAAAGCCCAGGAAGAGGTCAACATGAACACAGTTAACTGATCTTTGACAACGGAGCAAAGACAATACAATGGACCAAAGTTAGTTTTTGATAAATGGCACTGAATCATACTAGACATCCGTATGCCAAAAAAAAAAAAAAAAAAAAAAAAAAAGAGTAAATCTGGATCCACACCTTATACTCTTCACAAAAATTAACTTAGAATGGATCATAGACCAAAATGTAAAGTGAAAAACTGTAAAACTTATATAAGATAACATAGGAGGAAACCTAGATGACCTTGGGTATGGCAATGACTTTTTAGATATAATATCAAAAGCACAATCAGTTAAAAAATAATTAATAAGCCAGACCTCCTTAAAACGAAAAACTCAGCTTTGTGAAAGACAGTGTTAAAAGGATGAGAAAACAAGTCAGAGACAGGAAGAAAATATTTGCAAAAGAGCACAACTGATAAGAGACTGTATACAAAGAACTGTTAAAGCTCAAAAAACAAAACAAAAAATAAATATGATTTAAAGACCTTAACAGACTGGCCTATGATAGTGCAGTGAATAAAGTGCCAACCTGCAATACTGAGGTCACCAGTTCAAAACCCTAGGCTTGCTGGGTCAAGGCACAAATGACAAACAATCAATAAACAACTAAAATGAAGCAACTATTAGTTGATACTTCTTGATTCCTCCTCCCTCCCATAAAATCAACAAATAAAATCTTTTAAGAAAAGACCTTAACAGACACCTCATTGAAGAAAATATACAGATGGCAAACAAGTGTATGAAAGAAAATGTCATTAGGAAAAAGCAAATTAGAACATTAAGATACTACTACATAGCTATTAGAATAGTGAAACCCAGAATATTGACATGATCAGATGTTAGCCAAGATGTGGAGCATCAGGAACTCTTTTTGATTCTTTATGGGAATGCAAAATGATACAGTTTGGAGACAGTTGGAAGATAGTTGGATGGTTCTTACAATACTAAACATACTCTTGCCATGTGATTCAGCAGTTGTGTTCCCCATATTTACCCAAAGGAGCTGCACACTTATGTCCACACAGAAACCTGTAGATAGATGCTTATAGCAACTTATGCATAATTGCCAAAACTTGGAAGCAACCTTAATGCTCTTTAGAAGGTGAATGCATAAATAGACTGTGGGACATCAAGACAATGAAATATTATTCAGTGCTAAAAAAGAAACAAATAATCAAACTAAAAAGACATAGAGGAACCTTACACACATATTATCAAGTGAAATCAATATGAAAAATCTACACGCTTTATGATTCCAACTGTGTTTCATTCTGGAAAGGCAAAACTATGGAGACAGTAAGAAGATCAATGGCTGTCAGGGGTTGGGGGGGATGAGGCCAGGAGTAGGTGAGACAGAGAGGATTTTTAAGGTAGTAAAACTACTCTCTATAAAATTATAATAGTGAATATAAGTCATTATACACTTGTCCAAAGCCATAAAATGTACAATGCCTAGAATGAATCTTACCTAATATAAATTATAAACTTTGGGTGATTATGATGTATCAACATAGTTCATTAACTGTAACAAATACACCACTCTGGAGGGGAATATTGCTAGTAGGAGTGGCTATCCATGTGTAGAGGAAGCAAGTATATGGGGAATCTTTGTACCTTCCTCTCAATTTTTCTATGAACCTAAAACTGAGGTACCAAATAAAATCTATTAAAAAGAAAAAAAATCCATATACAGTTATTGCCACAGTTATGGGCACCATGTAAGTCTTCATTAAATGATAGTTCTTGCTCAGATTTCTGTTGGAGTTGCTGCCGCTTGGTCAAGCTAGACAATAAAGCTTTGGTGTGTAATCAACAGACTTTGTTCGCGTCTTCAATGTTTCGGTCCCTCCAGATTAGGCTTAACATTAAACAAAAGTGCCCAATAAAACAAGAGCAAGAAGGAGATTTGTCTTCACATATTCCCGGGAATAAAAATGAAAGACCTGAAGATGGCAGCAGAGTAGGCAGACGCACAGACTCCCAGCTCACACCACTGAACTGGATTATAAACTAATTTATAAACAATCAGCATGAAAAACCAAATCTGGACTACAAGAACAGCTTTCAAAAATCAAGGAGCAAAGAAGAAGCCACAACAAACCTGGTAGAGAGCGCCTGAATCTCCCCTGCTTACAGGAATGGGGGGGGGGTGAGGCTGGGCTCTCAATTCCAAGAAAAAGAGCAGTAAATACTGCTCACAGCCACTTACCTGGCGACCAGGGAACGAGGTGTGTTGAAAGGGCCCGCTTGTCTTCCAAAAAGAGGAAAAAGAGAGAGATGGATGGTGAGAGGGAGAGGAATATAGGTGATGACATAAAAAGCTGACTCATTCAGTGCTGGAGGCTGCCATAACTGGGTGAGGGGATGATCCTTCCACAAAGCAAAATACAAAAGTACTTCCAGGTCACAGAGATACAGACATCTCTCCAGCTCCAATCAGTGCAAAAAGACACAGCTGAAAACAAGAAGTGGGGAGGAGGGGCAGTAACTCAGGTCTCCTTGGAGATCTGAGATACACCTCCCCCTACTGAAGCTGAGAAAGCAACCCACCCCCAGAGAGATTAACTGGCAGAAGAGGACTTCAGAGCATCAGGTCACACCCACTGCATTCCTGGATACAGTTTCAAATAAGCCCCCTGCTGAGATCAGCAAACAAGACAATCACCTGTTAAGAAAACAAACAAATCAAGACTTCAAAGCAGCCCAAACCCTAAAGTGGATTACAAATAATAGCTGATGCCAACCCAAGAAGACTTAGAAACAACACAAGTAAAAACTAGAGGCAGACAACAACAAGCCTAGACTCAACCAGCTCTACAAAGAAAACACCCTGGATAGGCACAATGAGAAGACAAAGAAGTGCAATCCAAATGAAACCATAAGAGAGACCTTCAGGAAATGAACTGAGTGATATGAAAATAATCAAACTTCCGGATGCAGAGTTTAAAATAATGATTGTAAGGATGCTTAGGGATCTTAGAACAACAATGGATGGTCATCATGAACACCTAAATAAAGAAATAGCAAGTATAAAAAAGGATATTGAAATATTAAAAAAGAATCAGTCAGAGATGACAAATACAATATCAGAAATGAAGACTACAATGGAAGGAATTAAAAACAGGATGGATACAGCTGAGGATCGAATCAGTGAGTTGGAGGACAACTGGAATGAAGGCATGAAAGCAGAGAAGAAAAAAGAAAAGAGACTCAAAAAGTCTGAGGAAACTCTTAGAGAGCTCTGTGACAACATAAAAAGAAATAACATCTGCATCATAGGGGTTCCTAAAGAAGAAAAGAAAGAACAAGGGATAGAGGCTTTGTTCAATCATATCATAGCTGAAAACTTCCCTAAATTAATGCAGGAGAAACTCTCACAAATTCAAGAAGCACAGAGAACTCCACTAAAAAGAAACCCAAAGAAACCTACACCAAGACACATCATAATTAAAATACCAAAGCTAAGTGATAAAGAGAAAATATTAAAAGCTGTGAGAGAAAAAAAGGCTATCACCTACAAAGGAGCACCCATAAGGATGACATCAGACTTCTCAACAGAAACACTTGAGGCCAGAAGGGAATGGCAAGAAATATTCAAAGTAATGCAGAACAAGAGCCTACAACCAAGACTACTTTATCCAGCAAGGCTATTATTTAAAATTGAAGGAGAAATAAAAAGTTTCCCAGACAAAAAAAAACAACAACAAAAAAAACCCCTCAAGGAATTCATTACAACCAAACCAATGCTGCAGGAAATGTTAAGGGGCATGGTGTAAACAGATCAAAGTGGGAAAAGAATATAGCAAAAAACGAATACAGCTTTAAAGAATAATATGGCAATAAACAACTACATGTCAATAATAACCCTAAATGTAAATGAATTAAATGATCCAATCAAAAGACATAGGGTAGCTGCATGGATCAGAAAACAGGACCCGTACATATGCTGTCTACAAGAGACACACCTTAAAACAAAAGATGCACATAGGTTGAAGGTAAAAGGATGGAAAAAAGCATTTCATGCAAATGGAAATGAAAAAAAAGCTGGGTTAGCAATACTTATATCAGACAAAATGGACTTTAAAACAAAGGATATAGTAAGAGATAAAGAAGGCCACTACATAATGATAAAGGGAGTAATCCAATAGGAAGATATAACTATTATAAATATCTATGCACCTAATATAGGAGCACCCAAATATATAAAGCAGACTTTGATGGATTTAAAGGGCGAGATCAACAGCAATACTATAATAGTAGGGGATTTCCATACCCCACTAACATCACTAGATAGATCCTCAAGAAAGGAAATTAACAAAGAAACAGCAGACTTATTGGAATCACTAGATCAACTCGATTTAATAGATATCTTCAGAACCTTTCACCCTAAAGCAGCAGAATATACATTCTTTTGAAGTGCTCATGGTACATTCTCTAGGATAGACCACATGTTAGGGCACAAAAGCGGTCTCAACAAATTTAAGAACATTGAAATCATATCAAACACTTTCTCTGATCACAATGGCATGAAACTAGAAATCAACCACAATAGAAAAGCTCAAAAATTCTCAAACACATGGAAACTAAATAGCAGGTTGTTAAATAATGAATGGATTAAGGATGAGATCAAAGAAGAAATAAAAAAATTTCTAGAAACGAATGATAACGAGCATACAACAACTCAAAATTTATGGGACACAGCAAAAGCCGTACTGAGGGAAATTCATAGCACTACAGGCACACTTTAAGAAGCTAGAAAAAGCTCAAATAAACAACTTAACCCTGCATCTAAAAGAACTAGAAAAAGAACAGCAAGTAAAGCCTAAACATAGTAGAAGGAAGGAAATAATAAAGATCAGAGCAGAAATAAATGACATAGAGACTAAAGAAACAATACAGAGGATCAATGAAACTAGGAGCTGGTTCTTTGAAAAGGTAAACAAGATTGGTGAACCTTTAACTAGACTCACCAAGAAAAAGAGAGAGAGGACTCAAATAAATAAAATTAGAAATGAGAGAGGAGAAATAACAACTGACACACAGAAATACAAAGGATTGTAAGAAAATACTATGAAGAACTGTATGCCAAAAAACTAGACAACCTAGATGAAATGGACAAATTCCTTGAAACATACAATCTTCCAAAAATCAATCTGAAAGAATCAGAAAACCTAAACAGACTGATTACACCAAATGAGATCGAAACAGTTATCAAAAAACTCCCAACAAAGAAACGTCCGGGGCCTGATGGCTTTACAAGTGAATTCTACCAACTATTTAAAGAAGAACTAACTTCTATCCTTCTCAAGCTATTTCAAAAAATTCAAGAGGAAGGAAGACTTCCAAGCTCCTTTTATGAGGCGAGCATAATTCTGATTCCAAAACCAGGCAAAGAAAACACAAAGAAAGAAAATTATAGGCCAATATCCCTGATGAATATAGATGCTAAAATCCTCAACAAAATATCAATATTAGCAAACCAGATCCAACAATATATGGAAAAAATCATACACCATGATCAAGTGGGATTTATTCTGGGGAGGCAAGGCTGGTACAATATTTGCAAATCTATCAATGTTATTCATCACATAAATGAAAGGAAGGAGAAAAACCATATAATAATTTCCATAGATGCAGAAAAAGCATTTGATAAAATCCAGCATCCATTCATGATCAAAACTCTCAGCAAAGTGGGAATATAGGGAAAATACCTCAACATGATAAAAGCCATCTATGAGAAACCCACAGCCAACATCATACTCAATGGGAAAAAATTAAAAGCAATCCCCTTAAGATCAGGAACAAGGCAGGGGTGCCCCTTTTCACCACTCTTATTCAACATAGTCCTGGAAGTCCTAGCCACAGCAATCAGACAAGAAGAAGAAATAAAACGCATTCAAGTTGGAAAAGAAGAAGTAAAGCTATCATTATTTGCAGATGATATGATATTGTATATAGAAAATCCTAAAGTCTCAGTCAAAAAACTACTGGACCTGATAAATGAATTCAGCAAGGTGGCAGGATATAAAATTAATACTCAGAAATCAGAGGCATTTTTATACACCAACAATGAACAATCAGAAAGAGAAATTAAGGAAACAATCCCCTTCACTATTACAACCAAAAAAATAAAGTACCTAGGGGTACATTTAACCAAGGAGACTAAAGACTTGTACTCGGAATATTATAAAACATTGATAAAAGAAATCAAGGAAGATACAAACAAGTGGAAGCATATACCATGCTCATGGTTAAGAATAATAAACATCATTAAAATGTCTATATTACCCAAAGTAATTTATAAATTCAATGCAATACCAATTAAAATACCAGTGATATACTTTAAAGATATAGATCACATATTCCAAAAATTTATATGGAACCAAAAGAGAACACGAATAGCCTCAGCAATCTTAAAAAAGAAGAATAAAGGGGGAGGTATCACACTTCCTGATATCAAGCTATACTACAAGGCCATTATACTCAAAACAGCCTGGTACTGGCATAAGAACATGCACATAGATCAATGGAACAGAACAGAGAACCCAGAAATAAACCCACAGCTCTATGAACAACTGATATTTGACAAAGGAGGTAAGGAAATACAAAGGAGTAAAGATAGCCTCTTTAACAAATGGTGTTGGGAAAATTGGACAGTAACCAGCAAAAAAATGAAACTAGACCACCAACTTACACCATTCACAAAAATAAACTCAAAATGGTTAAAAGACTTAAATGTAAGGCGTGAAACCATAAGCATCTTAGAAGAAAACTTAGGCAGTAAGCTCTCTGACATCTCTCGCAGCAATATACTTGCTGATTTATCTCCACGGGCAAGGGAAATAAAAGACAGGATAAACAATTGGGACTATATCAAACTAAAAAGCTTTTGCACAGCCAAAGACAATAAAAACAGAATAAAAAGACAAACTACACAATGGGAGAACATATTTGACAGTATGTCTGATAAGGGGTTAATGACCAAAATTTATAAAGAACTTGTAAATCTCAACACCAGGAAGACAAACAATGCAATAAAAAAATGGGCAAAAGAAATGAATAGACACTTCTCCAAAGAGGATATACAGATGGCCAATAGGCATATGGAAAAATGCTCAACATCACTAATCATTAGAGAAATCCAAATTAAAACCACAATTGGATATCAGCTCACACCAGTTAGAATGGCACTCATCAACAAAACAACACAGAATAAGTGCTGGCGAGGATGTGGAGAAAAGGGAACCCTCCTGCATTGCTGTTGGGAATGCAGACTGGTGCAGCCTCTGTGGAAAACAGTATGGAGATTCCTCAAAAAACTGAAAATCTAACTGCCTTTTGACCCAGCCATCCCACTTTTAGGAATATACCCCAAGGACACCATAAAATGGCTCTAAAAGGAGAAATGCACCCCATGTTTGTGGCAGCATTGTTCACAATAGTGAAGATCTGGAAACAGCCCAAGTGTCCGTCAGAGGACGAGTGAATTAAAAAGCTTTGGTACATATATACTATGGAATACTACTCAGCCATAAGAAATGATGACATCGGATCATTTACAATAACATGGATGGACCTTGATAACACTATATGAAGTGAAATAAGTAAATCAGAAAAAACTAAGAACTATATGAACCAATGCATAGATGGGACATAAAAATGAGACTCAGAGACATGGACAAGAATGTGATGGTAACAGGGAGTGGGGTGGAGGAGTGGGGAAGGGGCGAGGAAGGAGAGGGAGGGAGTGGGGGGAGGGTAGGGGCACAAAGAAAACCAGATAGAAGGTGACGGAGGACGATTTGACTTTGAGTGAGGGGTATGCAGCATAATCAAAGGCCAAAATAATCTGGAGATGTTTTCTCAGAACATATGTACCCTGATTTATCAATGTTACTGCATTAAAATTAATAAAAATAAGATAAAAAAAATCAATACATAGAAGACCACACAGGCAGATATTTTACAGTAAATTTTCTGAAAACCAAAGTCAAAGAGAAATTTTTTAAAGTAGATGAACTCCAACGGCCAGGGAGGAGGACAATAAGACTAATAATATCAGAGAGCTGACTTTTCTCAACTGAAATAAAGAAAGTAAAGAGACAGTACATTTAGCATAATGCTCTCCAGGTCCATCCATGCTGTCACAAAAGATAAGATTTTATTTTTTATGGCCGTGTAGTATTCCATTGTGCAAATGCTCAATAGCTTTTTCTTATCCACTTATCTACTGATGGGTACTTCAGCTGTTTGCAAATCTTAGTTACTGTAAATAGCACTGCAGTGAACATAAGGAAGCATGGTTATGGACAAAGACTCGACTCAGTGAGGGGTAAACACACAATTAGGTGGACAGAGATGTGTTGTAGAATTGAGCACCTGAAACCTGCATAATTTTGTTAACCAATGTTACCCCAATAAATTCAATTAAAGACACACACACACAAAAAATTATTGTTCTTATGTCAATCTGCCTAACAATAAGAGAATAAAGAAATCACATCATTATTCTTCAATATAATGGAATAAGATAAAACCATCAAAAATCATGATTATGAAAGTTAAGGATATAAAACAATATTCATGATAAAATGTTAAATAAAAAAATGAGGATCTAAAATTGCATGTATGGCCCTGGCCGGTTGGCTCAGCGGTAGAGCGTCGGCCTGGCATGCGGGGGACCCGGGTTCGATTCCCAGCCAGGGCACATAGGAGAAGCGCCCATTTGCTTCTCCACTCCCCCCCCCCCCCTCCTTCCTCTCTGTCTCTCTCTTCCCCTCCTGCAGCCAAGGCTCCATTGGAGCAAAGATGGCCCGGGCGCTGGGGATGGCTACTTGGCCTCTGCCCCAGGCACTAGAGTGGCTCTGGTCGAGGCAGAGCGACCCCCCGGAAGGGGCAGAGCATCCCCCCTGGTGGGCAGAGCGTCGCCCCTGGTGGGCGTGCCGGGTGGATCCCGGTCGGGCGCATGCGGGAGTCTGTCTGACTGTCTCTCCCCGTTTCCAGCTTCAGAAAAATACAAAAAAAAAAAAAAAAAATTAAAATTGCATGCACATTTCACCCCAATTTTGAAATATGCGCAAGTATATGTGTCCATTTGTATGGAAGAAAATTTAAAATATGACTAACTCTAGGTAAGTGATATTGTCTTCTCTACATGTTTTTTTTCCATTTAGTATAAGCTCAGGCTACTTTCATAATCAATAAAAAAAATACTGTACCCTCCTATTCTCCAAAAGACAAAATATACCCATAGGACTTCTTACTATACATAGGAATATCATCCTATTTGATAAATAGTCTTTTGTTATCTAATTTAAAAATAAGTGCCTTAGGTATTGATTTTTTTTTTTTGTAGTTCTATATTTTCTTTTGGGCACTGTTTTGGTGTTTTAGAAATAACAGAATTAGAAAAAAAATTGAAATGGGACATTAACACAGAATTAAAGATAGGCAGGTAAGATTTGGGATAGAAAATTTAAGAAAGGAGTGGCAGTTATTTAGACACCATTAATTAGAAAAGAACAGAAAACAAAAAGACTTGACTCTTTGTATATGCTTTAAGAATTTGCTTTCTCAGTTTTGTTTAAGCATCTTTGCTGAACACATTTCCTGAAGGGCACAATTTTAGGAAACTGCTTTGCTTGTGGCTTCCAATGGACATACATTACACCAAAAGCTGCCTTATGAGAAACACATCATGATCATAATGGATATTTATTTCTACAATGCTTGTCTGTAAGCTACTTTGACAACTCTTATCTCATCATGATCCTGTGAGATAAACAGAGTATGAAATATTATCCATCTTACAGAATAGAAAAAAGAAGACAGGGAAGGCAATGGCAGATAGCTCAGTTGGTTAGAGTGCCATCCTGATATACCTAGGTTGTGGGTTCAATCACTGGTCAGGGCACATACAAGAATCAACCAATGAATGCATAGATAAGTGGGACAATACATTGGTTTCTCTTGCCGCCCCTCCTCCTTTCTCCCTTCTTCTCATTCTAAAATCAATAAATAAAAATTAAAAAAAGAAGATAAAGACATTAAATAAATTACCTTCACAACTATAGTATAGTATTGTAAGAATTAGACTCCTTCTTCCCAAACCTAGGCTTACTCACCTCAGCTGTGCAGGGTTTTTAAAGGTTATCTTGTAACATAAACAAGAACACAGGAGAAAGAGAAAGTAAAAAATGAAAGAAAAAAGCAAAGATGATTAAAAATTGTAATGTGTGGTTACATTTTATTACTTCTTGTCTCTGAGAACACAAGTTTGAAGCTGTAAAGAAAAAATACAAATATTTAAGCCCTAATCAGTTATTCATGCATAGATGTGTAATGCTTTTTTTAAAAAAACCACTTTAGGAAAATATAGCTAATGGAAAGAGCTTTATGTGTAATTATAGCTGTGCTTCCTGCCAGTAATACTGCTAACAGTCTGAGGTCTGGCAGCTTTTCCTTTTAGTTCTTAGAGAAATACAGACATAAGCACAGAACTGATTTTTAGAAAAGAACATTTACCAATATTGTGAAAACACTTGACTTCCAAAGTAAATATTTTCAACATTAACCCTTTCCAACTAAAAGCAGCCTTTCTAGAGGAAGTGTTAAATAATAGAGAGGGAAGAAGCATTTGAGATCTTGCTTCCTGCAACTGTCATTAGTTTTGGTGCAAATAAACTCTTATAAAAATTCACAAAAAATAAAAAAATAGAGAGAGCATCTGGTGAGGACAGCTAAGTTCAGTTCTGGGTCAAGGACATTGCCCAGGAATCTGTATTTTTCACAAGCATCTGGATGATTCTGAAACCCTCAGTGGAGAACCATTCTTTGAGAAACACTGTCAAGGATATAATTTGAAACTTCAAGATTGGGATTTTGCCTGGGGAACCTTTTCCTCACTGACAACAACTAGTGCTGTGACAGAGTCTGGACCTGGGCCCATGAACCCCCCACACCCTGGTGTCCATCGACTTGTGTAGTTCCTCTCCTCTTGTGTGTATGTGGAACCCATGCCTCGCTTCTAACTGATACGGCAAAGGCGATGGAGGTACATGATTATGAGTTTGTGATCATGTGATTACATTGTATAAATCTGTAACTTTGGTTCTTGCTGACTGTAAGGAAGAAAGTAACTATGCTGAAGAATCCCATGTGGCAAGAAACTGTGGGCAGGATCTAGGAGCTGAGAGCAGCCTCTGGACAACAGCCAGCAGAACCCTAAAGCAGTGGTCCCCAATCCCCCGGCCGCGGACCAGTACTGGTTCGTGGGCCATTTGGTACCCGTCCACAGAGAAAGAATAAATAACCTACATTATTTCTGTTTTATTTATATTTAAGTCTGAACAATGTTTTATTTTTTAAAATGACCAGATTCCCTCTGTTACATCGTCTAAGACTCACTCTTGACGCTTGTCTTGTAAGTTCGACAATTATATTTTAAAATACCACAGTTTTTACGCCGGCCGCATAACTTTATTTTGTGCATTTATTCATCCCAGCCTAAAGGTTGGTCCGTGAAAATATTTTCTGACATTAAACCGGTCCGTGGCCCAAAAAACCTTGGGGACCACTGCCCTAAAGCACTGAGCCCTACAGTCACAACTACTTGAATGCCATCAACAACTGTGCATTCCCTCCACAGCCAGACCTTTGGATGAGATTATAGCCTTGGCCAGTACCTGGATTTACTCTAAACTAAGCCAGGCCCAGACTCCTATCCTAGGAAGTGTGAGATAATAAGTGTCTGTTGTTTTAAGCACATTAAGCTTGCAGTACTTTTGTTATGCATCAATAGAGAAAAAAAAAGAGTGGCTTTTTTTTTTAACCTCTCTGGGTCTTAGATCTGTTGTGCACCCATGAAGCCAACTTGTGGAGTTCCTGTATTGAACTGGACCCCTCCTCTAGCAGTGGTCACCAAAGTGGAGGGAGCAGCACCCTTAGGTATGGACAAAATGACCCATTGGCACAGAAAAAAAAACCATTTGAATTTTTATTCCTTTATTTTTCTTTAAATGATAAAGAGAAATTTAAGTTTTGGAAATTTCAATATATAGACTGACACTTGGTTCAGTTCACATGCTGTATGGTCACATGTTATGGCGGTAGATGACATACATTTAGGGCAGAGTGGGAGTCCACAGGAAGAGGCTCGAAGGGGCACTATCACTCCTTTCTTCCTTCACTTTTAGTGCATAGTGACAGTGCATTTATCTTAAGTGAAATTATCTTCCCTAATGGGCCAGTGGCTTACAGAGAGTCTCACAAAGAGTGTGAGACTATAAGATAATACTAATAATGCAAACATAAGTGATCTGCAAGAAAATGGTAGTGCTGACATTTTTTACTAACATGAGCTTTTTTCATATTATGGGACTAGAAACAATGACAATATCATCTCACATGTTCAAATGCAAAATTATTAAATACTCCATTTAAAATACGAACAGATGCAAATATTATATAATATGTTTTTGTGGAGTTACTTTTCTAGCTTTTATAGCCATTACAACCAAGTATCCAAATAAACTCAAACATTTGAACTGTAGTAATCCAAGAAAAAAAATAATATGGGAACAGAAAGATGTTTTGTAACATTAAAAAGAAACATAATTATTTAAAATATTTTATCACATCTTTAACTCATTTTAAAATGCTATTTTTGGCATGTTTTAATACTTATAATTAAATAAATTATAACTTATAAATAAATTATAAACATGGAGATGAGAGTTCAATCATATTTGTATCAGAAATATTATAATAATATTTAGGAAGATCAAAAATATTTTTGTATCATTATAAAGAAAATAAATTATAGAATTACCAAAAAATATTTTTATTTCATCTTAATTTTATAATATTTATTTTTTTATTTTGAATGTCTTGAAAAGTAAATAAACATTAATAGATATACATATTTTTAATTATAAATAAATATCTATATGAGGGATGAATGCTTATATATTTTTGCTACTGGGATAAAAAAAATCAATTTTCTTGAAGGTCTGCTCTAGTGAATGAACATACCTGATTACGTCTAGATTTGAATAAGTGGGTAGTTTCTCTGAATTTCAGACTTATAATGCAACCAGGGTTTTTTCCAGGTTGGTGCTGATGCCCTTCATTGTGTGTGTGTGTCCTGCAGAGTGTGTGGGAAGCCAAAGAGATAGGAAAATTCAATTTAGTTATATAGTTAACAAATTCAATTTCTTGATTAACTATATTCTAGTCATTGTGGGGATTTAGAGACTGGATTTCTTCCCCAAAGAAGCTTATAATGTCATTGTTATTGGAGAGAAAGACATAAATAAACACATGTGTGTTGTCATAAAGGTCTAAGTTAGTTTGTGATGGAGTCCAGAGAAAGTAAATATTTTGAGAGCTATGTAGTATAAACTAGACTTTGGACCTCAGGCTAGTTCATATTGCTCTGTGTTACTTTCCTAGTCTTTAAAACTGTTGTAGTAATACATCCATCCCTACATACCTCAAAGATCATTGTGAAGTTAAAATAATTGAAAGTTGATAACTTATTATAATATATACAAATCACAGGAATTATATTTCATTTTAGAAATCTACATTCTTTTAAATGGAGATTGAAATGGGCAAAAGGTCTTCTGCCCATGGCTCAAGCAATCTTTAGGTTTCTTTGGAGAATTTTTATTTCTTTTTCTTCTCTAGTGATTAAGAAGCCGGACCAGGCAGTGGTGCAGTGGATAGAGCATCGGACTGGGACACAGAGGACTCAGGTTTGAAACCCCGAGGTCACCAGCTTGAGCGCGGGCTCATCCAGCTTGAGTGCAGAATCATCAGGTTGAGTGTAGGGTCGCAGGTTTGAGTGTGGGATCATAGACATGACTCCATGATCACAAGCTTGAGCCAAATGTTGCTGGCTTGATTGAGCAAGGTGTCCCAGTAGAGCCCGAGCTCTACATGAATCAGGCTTCCCTGATTCAACATCCCCCCATACAGTGGGACACTCCTGCTTAAAAGCAAGGCTGGCAGCCTCTTCGAGACTACTTTTGAGGCGGCTATGAGGATGCTACTTATCGGTGTGGACACCAACTGCCACCAGAGGAGACATGACCAACACACAAGTTAGTTGCAAGAATCACACAGGCAGTTTATTACTCACAAACCCTTTTGGCATGCCTGAGTACAGCTTACGGGGGTCCCGTTGGTGAGCTCCTCTCTGCTGTCCTTGGTCAGATTGGCCTGGAGACAGTCCACCTTCAATGTTGGAGTCTAGGCAACTACTGCAGCAGGGTGACGAGGGCATGGGGGGGGGGGGGGCTTGGCTTTAGTATCTTTTCTGGCCTAAGCCTTCTAACAAGTGTCAATCTACAGGATTATTACCTTAAACTCCCTTTTTTGGAAATTGTTAGCAGGGAACCCTTTTTATGTTAATCTACTGAAATGTCACATCAAACCACTTTTAAGGTGTTCCCAGGGAAGCTTCTTGTTTATGTTAACCTTCAGTTATGACATCAAGACACTTCTTATCTGTATATAACTTCACACACACTATCAGGGCCTTGCATAAAAGGCAGGGTCTGTCTATCATATCTGTACACACTAGATTAATTCCTATCCAGATGGCATAGCCTTATTTATTTTTCTTAACTGCTTTTAATATTATATCCTAATTTATTTCTATATATCTTCCATATTTTTCTATATTTCTATATATTTAATTACTATTACATTATATTACTGTAACACAAGGGGTCACTGGCTCATCAAGGCACATAGGAGAAAGCAATCAATGAGCAACAAAGATTGATGCTTCTCATTTCTCTCCTTCTTGTCTGTCTGTCCCTATCTGTCCCTCTCTGTTTCTGTCTCTCTTGCTAAAAAATAAAACAAACAAAAAAAATAAAACAAAACAAAAAATAAACAAAAAAACTTCTCCTATACTGTATATAAATTAATTTATGACACCATTTGTTCTTAAAAATGATTTCCAATGGAAAATACTGAATATGTAGGAGTTTACTGTCCTCTGGTGGCCAAAGTTAAAACTGCTACTTTTATCTGGGGCATTATATGACCAAAGTGTACACGGGAAGGCAGTCAAGAATCACTGGCTGAGAAGAGAGAGACCACAAGATGTCAACTACTTAGCCTTCCTTTTCTCAAGCAGACTTGACTAAATCATCCTAGGCTGAGGCTCTGTTAAATGAATGGTAATTCATTTAAAATTGCTTCATTGTTTAAGTCAGGGTAATGTCAAAGTGTGTGCCAGTTTAATCTACACCTAGGAGTGATTAGGACATTCAAAATCTTTTAATCAGAAATCGGCTTAGTGGTGGTGGTAGAGGGATTGAGCAAAAAAGAAAAAAAGGAAAACTCAGGGACAGAACAACAGTGTAGTGAGTGCAGCAAGTGCAGGGAAACTGACAGGAGAGGGAGGAGGGGATGGGGGATAAATGGTGATGGAAAAAGACTTGCTTTGGGGTAGTGAATACACAATACAGTGGACAGATTATGTGTTGTGGAATTGTGCACCTGAAACGTGTAATTTTGTTAACCAGTGTCACCCCAATAAATTCAATAAAAAGGAAAAAATTGACAACCAACACAAAATAAAATAAAATTTAGTTTTTTTAGAAAAAGAAATCCAGCCTGACCTGTGGTGGCGCAGTGGATAAAGCATCAACCTGGGACACTGAGGTCTCTGGTTCCAAACCCTGGGCTGCCTGGTCAAGGCACATATGGGAGTTGATGCTTTTCCTGCTCCTCCCCCTGCCCTTCTCTCTCTCTCTCTTCCTCCCTCTCTCCCCCTCCCTTCTCTAAAGTGAATAAATAAAATCTTAAAAAATAAAAAGAAATCCCCACTGCATGAGAAGTTAATTAACATTTGAAAGACATCAAGGATCCACATTACTCATGTCTCAAATTTTTAAAGTTTTTATGGGATTGAGTATCGTAATTCAAAACATTGTATGTCGAGATTGTCGTAACCCGAGGACCCCTGAAACCTTATTTTTCACTGCCTTCTCAGTTCTTCCTGTCTGGCCAGGCAGCAAGCCTTGAAGCTATCTTCCTCAGGTTGAACCCTGGATCTCTGTCTGTGTCTAAGAACACAACATGAGATTGGTTGTGAATGAGGAGACAGGAGCAAAAATGAGGCCGAAGAGGTGGGCAGAGGTCATTCAGAGAGAAAACAGCCTTCGAAAGGTGTTCTATTTTCACTAAAAAAAAATCTATATTTTATTTTATTTTTCTGCTTTACTGACATAATTAACATAAAATGATAAGATATTTAAAGTGTATATTGTGGTAACCAAATATACATATATATTGTGAAAAGATGCCCCCAGGTGAGATAGCTAACACATCTTTCACCACACATTATTTTTTTGTGTGCATGTGAGGAAAGTTTAGTTCTAGTTTCTTAGCAAATTGCATTTATATAATACAGCATTATCAACTAGGGCCAACAGGTTTTATATTAGATTCTCAGAAGTTAAGCATTTTATAGCTGAAAGTTTGTACCCTTTTACCAACCTCTCCTGTTTTCCCCACTTCTCAGGCTCTGACACAAGTGTTCTACTCTGGTTCTAAAAATTTGACTTTTTAAAAAAAGTTCCACATATAAGTGATATTGTGCAGTATTTGTCTTTCTGCCTGGCTTATTTTACTTAGCATAATGCCCCAAGGGTCCATCCATGTTGTTGCCAATGGCAGGATTTTCTTCTTCCTCATGGCTAAATAATAGTCACACATATATATATTTTCATAATCTTCATTATCCATTCATCCATTTATGGTCACTTAGCTGTTGCCACAGATTGTTATTGTAAATAATGCTGTAATGAACATGGGAGTGCAGATATTGCTTCAATGATCTGTTTTTATTTCTTTTGAATATATACACAGAAGTGGAATTGTTGGACCTTATGGTAGTTCTATTTTTAATTTTTTGAGGAACTCCATACTGTTTTCCATAATGGCTGCACTAATTACTTACATGAAATTTAGTTGAATGGAAGTCCTACAACTAAGGATTTAGAGAATCTAAATCTTGGTAGGAAGGGTGGAGACACAGTACGGGCTAGTCCCACACCCGTTTGTGGCAGATAAAAAATTGGGAGGGATATCTCAACCATGGAGGTCTCCTATAAGGAGTGAGGGATCCCAGCCCCACACCAGGCCCCTAGCCCAGTGTTCTGGTGCAAGAAAGAGAAGTCTCCATAACTTCTGGCTGCAAAACACCTGCAGGTAGTGTGGCTGAGGGAGACAAAAGGCTGCTGGAGTCCCAGGCAGTTCCTCTTAAAGGACCTGCACATGGACTTGGAATTACTCATTCTGAGTTCCATGACTGGAGCAGCAGCTTGAAAGACACCAGAGACATACAAGGAGAAACTGAATTGTCTGGCATCAGATTGTGAGCTGGAGGGGCAGGTTTCACTCAGATAAAAATGCTGGCAGAGACCATTGTTTCTTTTCTTTTTTATTTTTATTTATTAATTTCTTTTAGAAAGTGAGAAAGAGAAAAACAAAGAGAGAAAGAGAGAGAGGGAAACACTGATTTGTTGTTCCACTTATTTATACTTTAATTGGTTGATTCTTGTATGTGTCTTGACTGGGGATCGAACCTGCAACTTAGTTGTATTGGGACAATGCTCCAGCCAACTAAGCTACCTAGTTAGGGCCCCATTGTTCCTTTTTTGGGTTCTCCCTCACAGCCAGCAAGTAGGTGCCATATCTGAGTCTCCATCAGCCTGGCTCTTACACAGCCCTGAGGTCCTGTCCCAGCCAGCTTGCAGGCCCACACAAGCAGTTTCCAATGTCTTTTCTATATGGATAGCATGTCTTGGCTCACACTTCAGACTTTCATAAAATCTCTAAAATAAGCCTCATCTGGTCTCAGTGTACTCCATACCTCTCACTGAGTGACCCCTTGTCTGGCACTAGCAACAGCTGGTCTTGGTTCACAGCTTGGCCTTGCTTGGGTACCTTCAAGCACAGCACAAGTAGCGGCTCTCTGCAGATCACTTTGTTGCTCATGCTGGGTGGCCTTGAGCAGAATATGCCTTGTGGCAGATAAAAAATTGGGAGGGATATCTCAACCATGGAGGTCTCCTATAAGGAGTGAGGGATCCCAGCCCCACACCAGGTCCCTAGCCCAGTGTTCTGGTGCAAGAGAGAGAGAGAGAAAGAGAGAGAAAGAGAGAGAGAGAAACATTAATTTGTTGTTTCACTTATTTATACTTTAATCTTGTTTTACATTTACAGATTTTAAATATGTTTCAGAAAGGAACGTTGACATGCAATAGTTGTAAAGGTATATAAAAATTGATTTAATGACCAATAGGTAGTTAATTAACATTCTTCACTGAAAAATAATAAACAGAAAACAAATGGAATTAAAATAAAAATGATTTAGGTGATTCAAAATAGCTTATTATGTTGTATATGTAGATATGTATGTATAATAATTTCTATTCAGGCTCTTTAGCAATCAGAATATTTATTACCCTTTTTTTTGTAACTTTATATAGAAATATAAAGTGTACATTTTTGGATAGAAGGTTACTAATAATTTTATACATTTCTATTATTTTTACATTTTTAAAAAAGTCCACAATAAAATATACAGATGATATATTATAGAATTGTACACCTGAAATCTATATAACTTTATTAACCAATGTCACCCCAATAAATTCAATAAAAAATAAAAAAAAAAATAAAAAGACCATATCTTAACCATTATAAAGAAATCTATATTTACAGTCAGGATTATTATTCTTGAGTATTAGTATGTATAAATTACTTAAAACACAAGGTAGAAAATTAATGCACAGATGAACACATGCAAAATCTGGTAATAAAAATGCCAACTGCAACAAAGGGTAGTTTGAGATAGTTGGGCTATGAATCATAGCTTATTTCTTCCGCTATTTTTATGGGTTACTTACATTTTCTATTATAAATATGTATTACTTAAATAAGAAAAATTTTAACTTTAAGTTTACTATAAAAGATATGAATTGAAACTAATAGAAATTATTATGACAAATGGAATATGTGAGGTTATTTCAAAGTCCACTAAACCCAGGAAAATAAATGTAATATATTCATTTTTGTAGGGAAGTAGTCTACCTGTGAATTTAGTAATTAGAGAAAACTACACAAGCAGAAGGTGATAAAAATCAAAATATAGCCTAATATGATGGGAGACATTACAAACAATAAAGAGAAAACATATAAAAAAGTCTGGGGCATGAGCTATGAAGAAAAATGGTTTGTTTTTTGCTCAGTTTTTTGAACTGAATTCTATTTCAGTATTTTAGAAGACCTCAAAAAAGAGATGCATAGAAGTCTAAAAATGCAAGTTCTGAGAAAGGCCTATATAATTTTTAACAATTAGGCAAAAATTGTAGGGAAAAGAACAGAAAGTAAGCCTTAAGTAAAAGGGTTATGTTTTATTACACAATCTCCAAGACCTGTACTAAATATTTTATTTAAAGTTATTGAAAATGGTTTCAAAGACAAAACAATTTAATGAGCTGTCATTATAGTTCATAGATTATTTCTATCTTGAAGCTGCTGAGCATTTATTAACCTCAATAAGGTTTTGAGTATTCTAACAATGAGAAATTAAAACTAGTCCCTGGCCAGTTGACTAAGTGGATAGAGCATTGGCCCGGCGTGTAGATGTCATGGGTTTGATTCCTGGCCAGAGCATGAAGAAGTAACCATCTGCTTCTCCACCCCCCTTCTCTCTTTCTCTCTCTTCTCTTCTTGCAGCATTGGCCAGGCCAGGGCACTGAGGATGGCTTGGTGAGGTCTCCACCTCAGATGCTAAAAGTAGCTCAGTTGCAAGCATGGCCCTAGATGTGCAGAGCACTGGCCCCAGATGGGCAGAGCATTGGCCCACACCAAGGTTGCTGGGTAAATCCTGGTTAGGCACATGCAGGAATCTCACTCTGTATCTTTCCTCCTCTCACTTGGAAAATAAAAAATTAAAATTAAAACTGTAATACTAAAATGTAGCTCCAACCCAGAGCTTTCCAAAAGCTATCACTTTACATTTTGTATTAAAAAAACATACAAAATTATTTTGTAATAATTTAAGTGTATTTTTAATAAATGCTATAATCATTGTAATTAATATTTGATATTTATAACATGCCTGAATGAAGAAAAGATATAGATTGGAGCCAGAGGGTAGTTACTTGTGGTGCTTTTCATTATATATATATTTTTTGATAATTGTTAGGGTGCTGATGAAAGACACAGTTCTACTTTGTTTATTGTATGGTGAGTTTAGAAAGTTTACTGTGATAATCATTACATTCAATACTTTTTTGATTTTTCTCTGTTTTTTTTATACAAACTTTGCTCAGTAAATGGTTATTAAATTAAAAATTAAAGAGAATAATTTATTTAAAGTATGAGTTTACAGATGTCTGAATTCATATTAACAAAGTATAGATTTTATGTGTAAGACCCAATGACTTCATAAAATATTCACATTGCATAATTTCTGTGTAAAATGGCTCATACACCAGATTCTGTGTCACTAAGAGTATTTAGTACACCAAAAGCAATTAAAAACAAACCACCTGCTGTTGCAGTCTTATTGCCCCCAGACTAAGCACTTAAGCAACTTGAGCAATGCAAGTATGCATGTAAATAATGCACCCTCAGGACTCTTCTTCAGCTATTATCCAGTATGAATAAAAAACAGTAAAATTCCGAAGGTAGAGAACATACTGATTTCTGTTTATTTAAATCTTAATTTCAAAACATCTTTTAAGTGGCATTAGCATTATAAAGAAGAGTATTGACAGTATATGCAAACATCTCTAGTTTAATGTATGCTATAATTTCTGTTCTGCATAAAATCCCTGAGTTCTCCACGAATTTTTTATCCCAATAAAGATTGGAGTGAGGTTCAAAGAGGAAAATTATACTATAAGGATACAATTAAAATCAACTTCTGTTGTGGCTTGGGTAGTTAAATAGTTTAAGTTAAAATACAGTAAATTATCAAGCATATTAATTTAGTTTAAGTAGATTCACTTAATCTGTTTAACTTCCAAAAATTAATGTGTTTTTTGTTGTTGTTTTTTTACAGAGACAGAGAGAGTCAGAGAGAGGGATAGATAGGAACAGACAGACAGGAATGGAGAGAGAGATGAGAAGCATCAATCATCAGGTTTTTTTTTTGTTGCGACACCTTAGTTGTTCATTGATTGCTTTCTCATATGTGCCTTGACCGGGGGCCTTCAGCAGACTGAGTAACCCCTTGCTCAAGTCAGCGACCTTGGACTAAAGCTGGTGAGCTTTTGCTCAGACTAGATGAGTCCATGTTCAAGCTGGCGACTTCAGGGTCTTGAACCTGGGTCCTCTGCATCCCAGTCCGGTGCTGTATCCACTGGGCCACCACCTTATCAGGCTGATGTTTGTTTTTATAAAAGGATTTATCACTATCTTTACATAAAAATTAAAAAAAAGAATAAGGAGATTAAGTAAATTTATTAAAGATTACATAAATTTACTGTTGATTCTTATCAGATTTTAAACAATAAATTTGGAAATATCAGTCAAATATATAACATCTTTTTTATTTTCATAATTTTAATACACTCAGTCTATACCATATTGATTGTAGAATATTTAAAATAACAAATATTTATATTCGTATAATTTTATTTATAATTGATGCCTTATGTCTTTGTATATTTAAGACCAGTAGTCCTCTGCTGTGAAACAAATTGTATATTACATTATATTTAAAGGTAAATATTTGTTCTTTAATTGTTAATATTTCCTTTCATATTTCTTTGACTATTTTTACATTTAGTTCTATTTTATCTAATATTACCTTAATTATTTTGTTGTTTTTCTTAGTATATGCTTAATTTATATGCTTCTATTTTTTTATTTACATATTTTACAGTCTTTTCGGGAGGGTTTTAGATTTTCTTTTTTCATTAAATATATCAGGGTGATATTGCTTAATAAGACCACATAGGTTTCAACTGTACATTTATATGATACATTATCTGTATATTGGATTGTGTGCCTACCACTTGAAGTCAAATAATATTTCATCACCATATATTTGGCTCCCTTCCTTCTGGTAAACACCATGTATTGTCTGTGTCTATGAGTTTCAATTTTTTATCGCACATGTGAGTGAAATTGTATGGTTCTTCCCTTTCTCTGATTGTTTTGCTTAGCATGCTACTTTCAAGATCCAGCCATGTTGTCGCAAATGGCAGTATTTCATCATTTCCCAGGTTAGTATTTCATAGTATGTATGGACCATATCTTCTTTATCCAATCATCTATCAAAAGACAGTTTAGTTTGGTTGTCTCCATGTCTTGACCACCATGAAAAATGCTGCAATAAACATAGGGATGCACATAACTTTGCAAATAGTGTCAAGTGTTTGGGGTAGATACATAGAAGAGGAATTGCAGTGTCATATGGTAGTTCTATTCTTAATATTTTTTGAGGAACTGCCATACTGTTTTCCATAATAGCTGTACCATTCCTTGTGAGAATGTTTATTCCTATCAGCAGTGAATACTGTAAACATTCCTTTTTCTTCACAATTTCCCCAACACTGGTCTAATATTTTTTGATAGAGACAGAGAGAGAGTTAGAGAGAGGGACAGGTATGGATGCACAGACAGGAAGGGAGAGAGATAAGAAGCATCAATTCTTTGTTGTGACTTCTTAGTTTTTCATTGATTGCTTTCTCATATGTGCCTTGACCAGAGGGCTACAGCAGAGTGAGTGACCCCTTGCTCAAGCCAGTGACCTTGGGCTCAAGCCAGTGACCTTCAGCTTCAAGCTAGCAACCTTTGGGCTCAAAGTAGCAATCATGATGTCATGTCTATAATCCCACACTCAAGCGAGCAACCCTGTGCTCAAGCTGGTGAGCCCGTGCTCAAACTGGATTAGCCCGCACTCAAGCTGAGGACCTCATAGTTTCTAACCTGGACCTTCTGCATCCCAGCCTGATGCTCTATCCACTGTGCCACCACCTGTTCAGGCAACACCTAATTGATAATAACCATTCTAACGTGTGAGGTTATATCTCACTGTAGTTTTGATTAACATTTTCCTAATTGTTAGTGAAGTTGAGCAGCATTTCATACATCTGTTGGGAGAAGTGTATCCCCATTTCTAAATTGTTTTCTTTGTTTAATGTTAAGTACTATGAGTTCTTAATATATTTTAGATATTATCTAACCCTTTGTCAAAGCTGTTGTCTGCAAATATCTTTCATTCAGTGGGTTGACTTTTTTATTTTGTTGTCGGTTTTCTCTGTTCAGAGTTCTTAGATTGACATAGTCCCATTTATTTATTTTTGTCTTTAGTTTCCTTACTTTGGATCACATTCATAAAATGTTCTCTATTGCCAAGGTCAATAAGTTTAGCACTTAAGTATTTTTTCTATATAATTATTGTTTCACGTTTTAAATTTAGGTCTTTAATCCATTTTGCATTTATTTTTATATATGGAGACAAGAGATAGTTAAATTAAGTGCATTCTTTTGCATGTGGCTTTCCAATTTTCTTAGACCCACTTATTGATGAAACTATCTTTTATCAATTGTGTGTTTTTTGGAAATTTTGTCAAAAATTATTTACCTATATAAAGGTAATTTTATTTCCGGGCTCTACATTTATTTCATTTGTGTGTGTGTCTCTTTTTCTGCCAATATACATTATGTTATTTTGATTAACATAGCTCTATAGTATAATATGAAGTTGGGTAGTATGATGCCTCCAGCTGCCTTGTGTGTCTTTTTTATTCACCATGTTAGAAGTTTTCAGCCATTCTTTCTTTATATATATATTTTTAATTGATTTTAATTTATTGTGCTTACATATATTCAAGTGTCCCACCAAATATATCTCCCTCCACCTCAGCCCTGTGTTCCCCTTGATACTCCCTTTGTCCACTCCCCCAACGCCCTCCTCCTTTTCCTTCAGGATTTGCTGTCCTGCTCTCTATAACACTATGTTATTTATGTACAATATATATAATTTTACTAATCTCTTTTCCTTCTCTGATCCTATTCCCTCCTCCCCTTTCCCTCTGACTGCTTTCCCTCTGGTCCCATTGATTCTGCCTCTACCTCTATTCTGTTCCTTAGTTCATCCTGTTCATTAAATTCCTCATATGAATGAGGTCATATAGTATTTTTATTTCTCTGCCTGGCTTATTTCACATAGCATAATAGTCTCCAGGTCTATACATGCTGTCAAAAAAGATAAGATTTTCTTCTTTTTCATGGCTGCGTAGTATTCCATTGTGTATATGTACCACAGCTTTTTAATCCACTCATTCACTGATGGACACTTGAGCTGTTTCCAGATCTTGGCTATTGTAAACAATGCTGCCATAAACATGGGGGTGCATTTCTTCATTTGTATCAGTGATTTGGTATTCTTCAAATATATTCCTAAAACTGGGATAGCTGGGTCTAAAGACATTTCCATTTTTAATTTCTTGAGGAATCTCCATACTGTTTTCCACAGGGGCTGCATCAGTCTGCATTTCTACCAGCAGTGCAGAAGGGTTCCTTTTTTTGCATACCCTTGCCAGCACTTATTATATGTTGTTTTGTTAATGAACACCATTCTGACAGGTGTGAGGTGGTATCTCATTGTAGTTTTAATTTGCATTTCTCTAATGATTAGTGATATTGGACATTTTTTCATGACTATTGGCCATCAGTATGTCCTTTTTGGAGAAGAGTCTATTCAGTTCTTTTGCCCATTTTTTGATTGGGTTGCTTAGTTTCCTGGTGTTGAATTTTAGAAGTTCTTTATAGAGTTTGGTTATTAGCTCTTTATCAGACTTATTGTCAAATATGTTCTATCATTGTGTGGTTTGTCTTTTTAATTTGTTCATACTGTCTTTAGGTGTGCAAAAGCTCTTTAACTTGATATAGTCCTATTTGTTCATCCTGTCTTTTATTTCACTTGCCCGTGGAGATAAATTAGCAAATATACTGCTGCTAGAGATGTTGGAGAGCTTACTGCCTATGTTTTCTTTCAAGATGGTTATGGTTTCACGATTACATTTAAATCTTTTATCCATTTTGAATTTATTCTTGTGTATGGTGTAAGCTGGTTGTCTAGTTTCATTTTCTTGCAAGTACTTGTCCAATTTTCCCAACACCATTTGTTAAAAAGATTGTCTTTATTCCATTGTATGCTCTTACCTTCTTTGTCAAATATCAATTGTCCATATAGGTGTGTGTTTATTTCTGCATTCTCTGTTCTGTTCCATTGATATATATGCCTGTTCTTATGCCAGTACCAAGCTGTTTGAGTACAGTGGCCTTGCAGTACAACTTGATATCAGAAAGTATGATACCACCCACTTTATTCTTCTTTTTCAAGATTGCTCAGGCTATTCTTGTTCTTTTTTGGTACCATATAAGTTTTAAAAATATTTATTTTATATCTTTGAAGTAGGCTATTGGTATTTTAATAGAAATTACATTGAGTTTATAAATTTCTTTGGGTAATATAGACATTTTAATGATGTTTATTCTTCCTATTCATGAGCATAGTATATACTTCCACTTGTTTGTATGTTCCTTGATTTCTTGTATCAATGTTTATAATTTTCCAAGTACAAGTCTTTAACTTTCTTGGTTAAATATACTCCTAGGTACATTATTATTTTGTTGTTATCTTAATTTCTCATTCAGACAGATTATTGTTGGTGTATAAAAATGCTGCTGATTTCTGAGTAATAATTTTATATCCTGCCACCTTGCTGAATTGATTTATTAGGTCCAGTAGTTTTTTGACTGAGACTTTAGGGTTTTCTATCATATCATCAGCAAATAATGATACTTTTACTTCTTTTTCAATTTGAATGCCTTTTACTTCTTCCTGTCTGATTGCTTTTGCTAAGATTTACACAACTGTGTTGAATAAGAGTGGTGAAAGAGGGCACCTCTGCCTTTTTCCTGATCTTAAGGGGATTGCTTTCAACTTTTATCCATTGAGTATGATGTTGGCTGTGGGTCTGTCATAGATGGCCTTTATCATGTTGAGGTATGTTCCCTGTATTCCCACTTTGCTGAGAGTTTTGATCATATATGGGTGCTGGATTTTATCAATGCTTTTTCTGCATCTATTGAAATTATCATGTGGTTTTTCTTTTTCCTTTTGTTTATGTGATGAATCACATTGAATGTTTTGCAAATATTGTACCAGTCTGCATCCTCAGAATAAATCCCACTTGATCATGATGTGTGATTTCTTTCATGTATTGCTGAATCTGGTTTGCTAATATTTTGTTGAGAATTTTAGCATCTAAATTTATCAGGGTTATTGGCCTATAGTTCTCTTTTTTTTGTAGTACCTTTGTCTGGTTTTGGAATGAGAATTTCGCTTGCCTCATAAAAGGTACTTGGAAGTCTGCCTTCCTCTTGAATTTTTGAAATAGCTTGAGAAGGATAGGAGTTAGTTCTTCTTGGAATATTTGATAAGATATACCTGTGAAGCCATCTGGCCCAAGACTTCTGTTTTTTGGGAGTTTTTTGATAACTGTTTCAATCTCATTTGAAGTAATTGGTCTATTTAGGTTTTCTGATTCTTCAAGATTGATTTTTTTAAGTTTATTTATTAAATTTAATGCAGTGACATTGATAAATCAGGGTACATATATTGAGAGAAAACATCTCTAGATTATTTTGACATTTGATTGTGCTGTATACCCCTCCCCCAAAGTCAAATTGTCTTCTGTCACCTTCTATCTGGCTTTCTTTGTGCCCCTCCCCTCCCCCAACCCCTCTCTCCTTCTTTGCCCCATCCCCCCTCCCTCCACCCCCCACCCCTGTTGCCATCACATTCTTGTTCATGTCTCTGAGTCTCATTTTTATGTCCCTTCTATGTATGGATTTATATAGTTCTTAGTTTTTTTTCTGATTTACTTATTTCACTCCGTATAGTGTTACCAAGGTCCATCCATGTTATTGTAAATGATCCGATGTCATCATTTCTTATGGCTGAGTAGTATTCCATAGTATATATGTACCAAAGCTTTTTAATTCACTCGTCCTCTGACGGACACTTGGGCTGTTTCCAGATCTTCGCTATTGTGAACAATGCTGCCACAAACATGGGGTGCATTTCTCCTTTTAGAGCCATTTTATGGTGTCCTTGGGGTATATTCCTAAAAGTGGGATAGCTGGGTCAAAAGGCAGTTAGATTTTCAGTTTTTTGAGGAATCTCCATACTGTTTTCCACAGAGGCTGCACCAGTCTGCATTCCCAACAGCAGTGCAGGAGGGGTCCCTTTTCTCCACATCCTTGCTAGCACTTATTCTGTGTTGTTTTGTTGATGAGTGCCATTCTGGCTGGTGGGAGGTGATATCTCATTGTGGTTTTAATTTGCATTTCTCTAATGATTAGTGATGTTGAGCATTTTTCCATATGCCTATTGGCCATCTGTATGTCCTCTTTGGAGAAGTGTCTATTCATTTCTTTTGCCCATTTTTGGATTGGATAGTTTGTCTTTCTGGTGTTGAGATTTACAAGTTCTTTATAAATTTTGGTTATTAACCCCTTATCAGATGTATTGTCAAATATGTTCTCCCATTGTGTAGTTTGTCTTTTTATTCTGTTCTTGTTGTCTTTAGTTGTGCAAAAGCTTTTTAGTTTGATATAGTCCCATTTGTTTATCCTGTCTTTTATTTCACTTCCCTGTGGAGATAAATCAGCAAATATATTGCTCCAAGAGATGTCGGAGAACTTACTGCCTATGTTTTCTTCTAAGATGCTTATGATTTCACGGCCTACATTTAAGTCTTTTATTCATTTTGAGTTTATTTTTGTGAGTGGTATAAGTTGGTGATCTAGTTTCATTTTTTTGCAGGTAGCTGTCCAATTTTCCCAACACCATTTGTTAAAGAGGCTGTCTTTACTCCATTGTATTTCCTTACCTCCTTTGTCAAATATCAGTTGTCCATAGAACTGTGGGTTTATTTCTGGTTTCTCTGTTCTGTTCCATTGATCTATATGCCTGTTCTTATGCCAGTACCAGGCTGTTTTGAGTACAATGGCCTTGTAGTATAACTTGATATCAGGAAGTGTGATACCTCCCACTTTATTCTTCTTTTTTAAGATTGCTGAGGCTATTCGTGTTCTTTTTTGGTTCTATATAAATTTTTGGAATATGTGGTCTATCTATATCTTTGAAGTATGTCATTGGTATTTTAATTGGTATTGCATTGAATTTATAGATTGATTTGGGTAATATAGACATTTTAATGATGTTTATTCTTCCTAACCATGAGCACGGTATTTGCTTCCACTTGTTTGTATCTTCCTTGATTTCTTTTATCAATGCTTTGTAATTTTCCGAGTACAAGTCTTTAGTCTCCTTGGTTAAGTTTACTCCTAGGTACCTTATTTTTTTGGTTGTAATTGTGAAGGAAATTATTTCCTTAATTTCTCTTTCTGACTGTTCATTGTTGGTGTATAAAAATGCCTCTGATTTCTGAGTATTGTTTTTATATCCTGCCACTTTGCTGAATTCATTTATCAGGTCCAGTAGCTTTTTGACTGAGACATTAGAGTTTTCTATATACAATATCATATCATCTGCAAATAATGATAGTTTTACTCTTTCTTTTCCAACTTGAATGCCTTTTATTTCTTCTTCTTGTCTCATTGCTGTGGCTAGGACTTCCAGACTATGTTAAATAAGAGTGGTGAAAGGGAGCACTCCTGCCTTGTTCCTGATCTTAAGGAGATTGCTTTTAATTTTTGCCCATTGAGTATGATGTTGGCTGTGGGTTTCTCATAGATGGCTTTTATCATGTTGAGGTATGTTCCCTGTATTCCCACTTTGCTGAGAGTTTTGATCACGAATCGGTGCTGGATTTTATCAAATGCTTTTTCTGCGTCTATTGAAATTATCATATGGTTTTTCTCCTTCTTTTTGTTTATGTGATGAATCACATTGATTGATATGTGAATATTGTACCAGCCTTGCCTCCCCAGAATAAATCCCACTTGATCATGGTGTATGATTTTTTCCATATATTGTTGAATCTGGTTTGTTAATATTTTGTTGAGGATTTTAGCATTTATATTCATCGGAGATATTGGCCTATAATTTTCTTTCTTTGTGTTGTCTTTGCCTGGTTTTGGAATAAAAATTATGCTCGCCTCATAAAAGGAGCTTGGAAGTCTTCCTTCTTCTTGAATTTTTTGAAATAGTTTGAGAAGGATAGGAGTTAGTTCTTCTTTGAATAGTTGGTAGAATTCCGTTGTGAAGCCATCGGGCTCTGGACTTTTCTTTGTTGGGAATTTTTTGATAACTGTTTCGATCTCATTTGGTGTAATCAGTCTGTTTAGGTTTTCTGATTCTTCCAGATTAATTTTTGGAAGATTGTATCTTTCACGGAATTTGTCCATTTCATCTAGGTTGTCTAGTTTTTTGGCATACAGTTCTTCATAGTATTTTCTTACAATCCTTTGTATTTCTGTTGTGTCAGTTGTTATTTCTCCACTCTCATTTCTAATTTTATTTATTTGAGTCCTCTCTCTCTTTTTTTTTTTGGTGAGTCTAGTTAAAGGTTCATCAATCTTGTTTACCTTTTCAAAGAACCAGCTCCTAGTTTCATTGATCCTCTGTATTGTTTCTTTAGTCTCTATGTCATTTATTTCTGCTCTGATCTTTATTATTTCCTTCCTTCTACTACATTTAGGCTTTACTTGCTGTTCTTTTTCTAGTTCTTTTAGATGCAGGGTTAAGTTATTTATTTGAGCTTTTTCTAGCTTCTTAAAGTGTGCCTGTAATGCTATGAACTTCCCTCTCAGTACTGCTTTTGCTGTGTCCCATAAATTTTAGTTGTATGCTCATTGTCATTCATTTCTAGGATTTTTTTTTATTTCTTCTTTGATCTCATCCTTAATCCATTCATTATTTAACAACCTGCTATTTAGTTTCCATGTGTTTGAGAATTTTTGAGCTTTTCTGTTGTGGTTCATTTCTAGTTTCATGCCGTTGTGATTGAAGAAAGTGCTTGATATGATTTCAGTCTTCTTAAATTTGTTGAGAGCACTTTTGTGCCCTAACATGTGGTCTATCCTAGAGAATGTACCATGAGCACTTCAAAAGAATGTATATTCTGCTGCTTTAGGGTGAAAGGTTCTGAAGATATCTATTAAATCGAGTTGATCTAGTGATTCCAATAAGTCTGCTGTTTCTTTGTTAATTTCCTTTCTTGAGGATCTATCTAGTGATGTTAGTGGGGTATGGAAATCCTTTACTATTATAGTATTGCTGTTGATCTCACCCTTTAAATCCATCAAAGTCTGCTTTATATATTTGGGTGCTCCTATATTAGGTGCATAGATATTTATAATAGTTATATCTTCCTGTTGGATTACTCCCTTTATTATTATGTAGTGGCCTTCTTTATCTCTTACTATATCCTTTGTTTTAAAGTCCAATTTGTCTGATATAAGTTTTGCTACCCCAGCTTTTTTTTCATTTCCATTTGCATGAAATGTTTTTTTCCATCCTTTTACCTTCAATCTATGTGTATCTTTTGTTCTAAGGTGTGTCTCTTGTAGACAGCATTGTATGGGTCCTGTTTTCTTATCCATGCAGCTACCCTATGTCTTTTGATTGGATCATTCAATCCATTTAAATTTAAAGTTATTATTTATATGTAGTTGTTTATTGCCATTTTATTATTTAAAGCTGTATTCCTTTTTTGCTATGTTCTTTTCCCAGTTTGATCTGTTTACAACAGGCCCCTTAGCATTTCCTGCAGCATTGGTTTGTTTGTAATGAATTTCTTGAATTGTTTTTTGTCTGGGAAGCTTTTTATATCTCCTTCGATTTTAAACGATAGCCTTGCTGGATAAAGTAGTCTTTTTTGTAGGTTCTTGTTCTGCATTACTTTAAATATTTCTTGCCATTCCCTTCTGGCCTCAAGTGTTTCTTTTGAGAAGTTGGATGTCATCCTTATGGGGGCTCCTTTGTAGGTGATAACTTTTTTTTTCTCTTGCAGCTTTTAATATTTTCTCTTTATCGCTTAGCTTTGGTATTTTAATTATGATGTGTCTTGGTGTAGGTTTCTTTGGGTTTCTCTTTAATGGAGTCCTCTGTGCTTCTTGGACTTGTGAGAGTTTCTCTTGCATTAATTTAGGAAAGTTTTCAGCTATGATATGATTGAACAAAGTCTCTATTCCTTGTTCTTTCTCTTCTTCTTCAGAAACCCCTATGATGCGGATGTTATTTCTCTTCATGTTGTCACAGAGCTCTCTAAGAGTTTCCTCTGACTTTTTGAGTCTCTTTTCTCTTTTCTTCTCTGCTTTCATGCCTTCATTCCAGTTGTCCTCCAACTCGCTGATTTGATCCTCAGCTCTATTTATCCTGTTTTTAATTCCTTCCATTGTGGTCTTTACTTCTGATATTGTATTTGTCATCTCCGACTGATTCTTTTTTATACTTGCTATTTCTTTATTTAGGTGTTCATAATGACCATCCATTGTTGTTCTAAGATCCCTATGCATCCTTACAATCATTATTTTGAACTCCGCATCTGGAAGGTTGATTATTTCCATATCACTCAGTTCATACCCTGAAGGTGTCTCTTGTGGTTTCATTTGGATTGCACTTTTTTGTCTTCTCATTGTGTTTTGGGGTGTTCTATTTGTAGAGTTGGTTTAGTCTAGGTTTGGTGTTGTCTGCCTTCAGTTTTCAGTTGTGTTATTTCTAGGTCTCTTGGGTTGGTATCAGCTGTTATCTGTAATCCACTTTCAGATTTGGGCAGCTTTGAAGTCTTGATTTGTTTGTTTTCTTAACAGGTGATAGTCTTGTTTATTGATCTCAACAGGGGGCTTCCTTGAAACTGTATCCAGGAATGTGATGGGTGTAACCTGAGACTCTGAAGACCTCTTTAGCCAACTAATTTCTCTGGGGGCAGGGTGTTTTCTCAGCTTCAGTAGGGGGAGGTGTATCTCAGATCTCCATGGAGACCCGAGTTACTGCCCCTACTCCCCACTTCTTGCTTTCAACTGTGTCTTGTTGTGCTGATTGGAGCTGGATAGATATTTGGAGATCTCTGATCCAGAAGCAATTCAGCTCTGTTTTGTGAAAGGTTCAGTCCCTCCCCCAATTATGGCCGCCTCAAGCATGGATGAGTCAGCTTTTTTAGGTCATATCCTTCATTCCTTAGCCCGTCACAGTCTGTCCCTCTTTCTTTCCTTTCCACTTGGGAGATAAGCTGGTCTTTTCAACACACCTCGCTCCCTGGTCGCCAGGCAAGTGGCTGTGAACAGTAGTTTCTGCTCTTTTCCCTTGTGTGAGATCCCCTCTGGGCTCTCAGCCTCATTCCCCCCCCCATTCCTATAAGCAGGGGAGATTCAGGCGCTTCCTACCAGGTTTGTTGTGGCTTCTTCTTTGCTCCTTGGTTTTTGAGAACTGTTCTTGTAGTTCAGAGTTGGTTTTTCATGCTGATTTTTCCTAAATTGATTTGTATTCCAATTTGGTGGTGAGAGCTGGGCGTCTGTACGTCTGCCTACTCCACTGCCATCTTTTCAGTCCCCTCAAGATTGATTTTTGAAAGATTATATTTTTTAAGAAATTTGTCCATTTCGTCTAGGTTGTCTCTTTTTTGGCATACAGTTCTTCATAGTATTTTCTTACAATTCTTTGTATTACTGCTATGCCATTTGTTACTTCTCCTCTCTCAATTCTAACTTTATTTATTTGAGTCCATTCTCTTTTTTTTTTGGTGAGTCTGGTTAAAGTTTCATCAATCTTGTTTACCTTCCAAAGAACCAGCTCTTGATTTCATTGATCTTCTGTATAGTTTTTTTTTAGTATCTATGTCATTTATTTCCCTTCTGATATTTATTATTTTCTTCCTTCTACTTCCTCTGGGCTTTGTTTATTGTTCTTTTTCTAGTTCTTTTAAATGTAAGGTTAGGTTATTTATTTGAGCTTCTTCTTGCTTCTTAAGGTGTGCCTGTAAAACTATGAACTTCCCTCTCAGGACTACTTTTGCTGTGTCCCATAATTTTTATTTATTTATTTATTTTAGATAAGAGAGAGAGAGTGAGTGAGAGAGAGAGAGAGAGAGAGAAAGGGGGAGGAGCAGGAAACATCAACTCTCATATGTGCCTTGACCAGACAAGTGCAGGGTTTTGAACTGCCGACATCAGCGTTCCAGGTTGATGCTTTATCCACTGTGCCACCACAGGTCAGGCCTGTGTCCCATAAATTTTGAGTTGTATGTTCATTTTCGTTTGCTTCAAGAAATTTTTTTATTTCTTTTTTTTATCTCATTGTTAACCCATTCATTATTTAATAACATGCTGTTTAGTCTCCAAGTGTTTGAATATTGTACAGTTTTTCTATTGTAGTTGATTCTAGTTTCATGCCATTGTGATCAGAGAAAATGCTTGATATGATTTCAAACTTTTTAGATTGTTTGAGACTCTTTTTTTTCCTAACATAAGGTCTATTCTAGAGAATGTACCATAAGCACTTGAAAAGAATGTATATTCTGCTGCTTTAGGGTAAAAGGTTTTGAATATATGTATTAAACCCAGTTGATCTAGTGTGTCCTTTAAGGCTGCTGTTAGTTAATTTTCTTTTATGAGAACCCATCCAGTAATGTTAGTGGTGTATTAAAATCCCCTATTATACTATTGCTGTTGATCTCACCCTTTATGTCCATCAAAATCTGCTTTATAAATTTAGGTGCTCCTGTATTAGGCACATAGATATTTATAATGCTTATATCAACTTGTTGAATTACTCACTTTATCATTAGGTAGTGATTTTTTTATCCTTTACTATAGCTTCTGTTTTAAAGTCTATTTTGTCAGATATAAGTATTGCTACCCCAGTTGTTTCTTATTTCCATTTGCATAAAATATTTTTTTTCCATCCCTTCACTTTCAGTCTGTTTGTATCTTTTATTTCATGGTAGCCTGCAATCGAGCTGCTACCGCGGTTTTTGCAGACTGTGCTGCCACTGGCTGAGTTGTGTGCCTGCGCTCAGGCTGCTGCCATGGTCACTGCAGACTCCGCTGTTGTGCTCGGGCTGCCCCCACATTTGCTGGGCTTCTGCCTCTGCAGGCGGGCTTGTGCATGTGCTCAGGCTGCAGCC
The DNA here is from genome assembly GCF_036850995.1 of Saccopteryx leptura. NCBI lineage: Eukaryota > Metazoa > Chordata > Mammalia > Chiroptera > Emballonuridae > Saccopteryx > Saccopteryx leptura. Next base: position 171,808,275 of record NC_089504.1, on the reverse strand, counting down.
ACAGCCTCCCCGGTTTCCACCATTGTAGGTTCTGCCATTGCAGGAGCCCACTCTGGCCATAGCCGGGGCAGCCCAGGCCTCCATTGCCATGGAAGCTCTGGCCACCCCAGGCCCTGCTGGAGCAATGGCTATCACTGGCCCCTCCACCCTTAGGCAAGCACTCAGCAGCATGGGGGGATGGTGTGGCTCAGACTTCAACACTCTCTACCTGTGTCCCTAATGTTCTCCCGGCTTCTAAGTGCCTCCTTGCTCTCTGACTGGAGTAGGAGAGCTTCTGGTGTGCAGGGTAATTTCTTCTCTTTGCTGGTGTTGCTGCTCCCAGGAAAAATGGTCACTTTAGATTTGGGGAGTGACTCCGCCCTGGGGGTTTGGGTGGCTGTCCCTCAAAGTGTCTCTACCTGTGTTTCCGAGATTACACTCCCCTCTGGCAACTCCAGTCTTCTCATTGCTACCCGCTCACAGAGCTCCGGATAAGTGGCTGTGAACGAGGTTTTCTGCAGGGTCCCTTTAAGGGAGATCCTGGGTCTGAGAGTTCTGTCTCTTTCTTGCAAACAGTATCCTGGCTCTTTTCTCAGCTAAATGCTGTCCGTATGCCTTTTCTAGACTCTGGAACTCTAGGCTGGGGCTCTCTGGTCCTGGGGCTGAAGACCCACAACACTCTAGGCAACCCACACCACCATAAGAGTCCCTCTGGTTCACCGCTTGCTCCTGGAAGTGGCACAGTCCTTTCCGCATCTCCGCTTTTTCTACCAGGTTTCTTTGGTGGTCCTTCGTTATAGAATCTTCTTAGTTTAGTCCAAAGTTGGTTTTTCAAGATGATTGTTCTTAAAATTAAGTGTAATCTCGTTTGGTTCTGGCAAGTGTGAGTTGGAATATCTACCTACTCCATCACCATCTTGCAACCCCTTCTCAGCCATTATTTCTTAAAATGGGTTTTTGATATTTGTTGTCTGTCTTCTGTTTTTGATACACCTTTTTATGCTTCATGTTGTCCCAAAGATCTTGTAAATTATCTTTATTTTTATCTTTTTTCTTTTTGCTGCTCTTATGGGATGTTTTATTTTTTCTATCTTGTCTTTCAAATCACTGATTCTGTCCTCTGCTTCATCCAACCCATTCTTTTTTTCTGCTAATGTACACTTTATTTTAGATATTGTATTTGTCATTTCTGAGAGGTAGTTCGGAGAGTGAGGCTAGTTGGATTCCTTATGATGGGGCATAAGTCAGGCTTGGAGGAAGATTAAAGAAGTGATCCTTGGGCCAGAGCTACACAACTCAGTCTGTCTTGGATTCTGTCCAGATCTTTTATGAACCTGCTCTCAGCAGGGCATAGCCATCTAGAATAGAGATGGTTGGGCACCAGAAGTCAAGAGGGTTAGGCTAGAGGATTTCCTGTGAGAAGAGAAAGCACTGTTCAAATTCACAGGAATGTGGAAGAAGTGGTCTCTGCTGCAAAGTCACACAACTCAGTCATTTACACCTCTTGAGTCTGCTAAGACTTCTATACCTCAACCCAGTCAGCTTACTCCTCAGCAGAATATAACTCAACAGGGTGAGGCAACTGGGATTCAGAGGATGTAGCTACTGCTTTCCCCCAGGCTGATTCCATAAGGAGAGGAGTGCTTGACCCAAGAAAGATGATGTCTGTGGGTTGGAAGAGTGTCTCACTCAGCACAGGAGTTCCTAGTGGCAGTCCCGTCACCTATCTCCAGAACCACAAAACCCAGTTTGTCTTCACAGGACTCTAGACTGCTTCACCCTCCTCTGCCAGAACCCAAGTGACTGACTGAAAACAAGATTTATTTCTGTTGGATTTTTAAAGGTCTATGTATGTCTCTAGCAGTTTCCAGTCTATCCTTGGAAAACAGTTCCCTGCTGCTCTTCACAGCCATCTGTATGAGCACCTCTTCCTGGCTCTACTGCTTTGGGATAGGGTGTCCAGCAAGGGGTTGACACCCCAAACTTCTCAATGGGAACCTTTGAACTAAGGTATCTGGAATCTCAGCCACCACTCGTGGAAGCAGGGCCAGCTCTTTTTATGTCTGTGGGTCTCCTAACAGTTCCAAAAGCACAATTGACCTAACTAAGTGTGATGTCTTCTGTAAATTTCTGGTTTTAAGACTTTTGTTCAGCTTAGTCTTTAGTTGGACATTCCAGTTGGTTTTTTCTATACTTTAGTTGTAATTTCACTTTAATTTTGGGAGGAGGGTGAGTGTAGCTTCCACATACTTTGTTGCACTCTTCAATCTACCCTTTCCACTACATTTTCAAAAAATTAATTTAAAAATGGTTGTTAGGGATAACATTTCTAAATAAGATTTCTAAGTACTGACTTATAAGTAAATGTTACTGTTTTCTTCCCTTAGATTTGATTAATATTTTGTCTGGTAAGAAAATTTAATTTGTTAGGAAGTTTCAATGAACTTCCTAATCGTATTCTTGCACCTTGCTTATTGATGGGAAGTAGACATGCTTATAGATATATTTTATGTTTTTGTTTCTCTGTTTTGATCTCCCACTCCTGTAAATTTTTTTGTATTTTTTTTAATATTTAGAGTTCTCAAATTTCACTGGGTTATAGATTGGAGTCTTTTTTAATTTTAGAAAATATATCTTTTATTTTAATATATCTTTATTTTTTTAACATTACTTTTTTTCTTTATTTTTCTTTCTTTATTTTTTAAATAAATTTTTATTAATGTTAATGGGATGACATTAATAAATCAGGGTACATATATTCAAAGAAAACATGTCTAGGTTATCTTGTCATTAAATTATGTTGCATACCCCTCGCCCAGAGTCTAATTGTCCTCCGTCACCCTCTATCTAGTTTTCTTTGTGCCCCTCCCCCTTCCCCAACCCTCTCCCTCCTTCCCTTCCGCGTCCTCCCTCCCCCCACCCCTAGTAACAACCACACTCTTGTCCATGTCTCTTAGTCTCGTTTTTATGTTCCACCAATGTATGGAATCATGTAGTTCTTGTTTTTTTCTGATTTACTTATTTCACTCCGTATAATGTTATCAAGATCCCACCATTTTGCTGTAAATGATCTGATGTCATCATTTCTTATGGCTGAGTAGTATTCCATAGTGTATATGTGCCACATCTTCTTTATCCAGTCTTCTATTAAAGGGCTTTTTGGTTGTTTCCATGTCTTTGCCACTGTAAACAGTGCTGCAATGAATATGGGGCTACATGTGTCTTTACATATCAATGTTTCTGAGGTTTTGGGGTATATACCCAGTAGAGGGATTGCTGGGTCATAAGGTAGTTCTATTTTAAGTTTTTTGAGGAACCACCATACTTTCCTTTATAATGGTTATATTACTTAACAGTCCCACCAACAGTGGATGAGAATTCCCTTTTCTCCGCAGCCTCTCCAACATTTGCTATTACCCGTCTTGTTGATAATAGCTAGTCTAACAGAGGTGAGGTGGTATTTCATTGTAGTTTTGATTTGCATTTCTCTAATAACTAATGAAGCTTAGCATCTTTTCATATATCTGTTGGCCATTTGTATTTCTTCCTGGGAGAAGTGTCTGTTCATGTCCTCTTCCCATTTTTTTATTGGATTGTTTGTTTCTTTGTTGTTGAGTTTTATGAGTTCTTTGTAAATTTTGGATATTAGACCCTTATCTGAGCTGTTGTTTGAAAATAACATTTCCCATTTAGTTGGCTGTCTGTTTATTTTGATGTCAGTTTCTCTTGCTGAGCAAAAACTTTTTATTCTGATGTAGTCCCATTCATTTATCTTTGCCTTCACTTCTCTTGCCATTGAAGTCAAGTTCATAAAATGTTCTTTAAAACCAAGGTCCATGAGTTTAGTACCTATGTCTTCTTCTATGTACTTTATTGTTTCAGGTCTTATATTTAGGTCTTTGATCCATTTTGAATTAATTTTAGTACACGAGGACAAGCTGTAGTCGAATTTCATTCTTTTGCATGTGGCTTTCCAGTTTTCCCAACACCATTTCTTGAAGAGGCTTTCTTTTCTCCATTGTGTGTTGTTGGCTCCTTTATCAAAGATTATTTGACCATATATATGTGGTTTTATTTCTGGGCTTTCTATTCTGTTCCATTGGTCTGAGTGTCTATTTTTCTGCCAATACCATGCTGTTTTGATTATCATGGCCCTATAATATAGTTTGAAGTCAGTTATTGTAATGCCCCCAGCTTCATTCTTTTTCCTTAGGATTGCTTTGGCTATTTGGGTTTTTTTTAGTTCCATATAAATCTCATGATTTTTTGTTCTATTTCTTTAAAAAATGTCATAGGAATTTTGATGGGAATTGCATTAAATTTATATATTGCTTTGGGTAATATGGCCATTTTAATTATATTTATTCTTCCTGTCCAAGAACAAAGAATATTTTTCCATCTCATTGTATCTTTTTCTATTTCTCGTAACAATGCTTTGTAGTTTTCGTTATATAGGTCCTTTACATTCTTTGTTATGTTTATTCCTAGATATTTTATTTTTTTGTTGCAATCGTGAAGGGGATTATTTTTTTGAGTCCATTTTCTAATATTTCATTGTTGGCATATAGAAAGGCTATGGACTTTTGTATGTTAATTTTGTATCGTACGACCTTACTGTATTGGTTTATTGTTTTTAGTAATCTTTTTGTGGAATCCTTCAGGTTTTCGATGTATAGGATCATATCATCTGCAAAAAGTGATACCTTTACTTCTTCTTTTCTGATATGGATGCCTTTTATTTCTTTGTCTTGTATGATTACTCTGGCCAGAACTTCTAGCACCACGTTAAATAAGAGTGGAGAGAGTGGACAACCCTGTCTTGTTCCTGATTTAAGGTTGAAAGTCCTCAGTTTTATGCCATTTAATATGATGTTGGCTGATGGTTTATCATATATGGCCTTTATCATGTTGAGATATTTTCCTTCTATACCCATTTTGTTGAGAGTCTTAAACATAAATTTGTGTTGTATTTTATCGAAAGCCTTTTTTGCATCTATTGATAAGATCATGTGGTTTTTGTTCTCTGTTTTCTTGATATGGTGTATTACGTTAACCGTTTTACATATGTTGAACCATCCTTGAGATTCTGGGATGAATCCCACTTGATCATGATGTATTATTTTTTTAATATGTTGTTGTTTTCGATTTCCCAGTATTTTGTTTAGTATTTTAGCATTTGTATTCATTAGAGATATTGGTCTGTAGTTTTCTTTCTTTGTGCCATCCTTGCCAGGTTTCGGTATAAGGGTTATGTTGGCCTCATAAAATGTGTTTGGAAGTATTGCTTCTTCTTCAATTTTTTGGAAGACTTTGAGTAGAATAGGAACCAAGTCTTCTTTGAATGTTTGATAGAATTCACTAGTATAACCGTCTGGGCCTGGACTTTTATTTTTGGGGAGGTTTTTAATAGTTTTTTCTATTTCCTCCCTGCTGATTGGTCTGTTTAGGCTTTCTGCTTCTTCATGACTCAGTCTAGGAAGGTTGTATTGTTCTAGGAATTTATCCATTTCTTCTAGATTGTTGTATTTGGTGGCATATAGTTTTTCATAGTATTCTACAATAATTCTTTGTATATCTATGATGTCTGTGGTGATTTCTCCTCTTTCATTTTGGATTTTATTTATTTTTGAGTTCTGTGCCTTTTTTCCTTGGTGAGTCTTGCCAAGGGTTTGTCAATTTTGTTGATCTTTTCAAAGAACCAGCTCCTTGTTTTATTGATTTTTTCTATAGTTTTTCTGTTCTCTATTTCATTTATTTCTGCTCTGATTTTTATTATCTCCTTTCTTCGGCTGGTTTTGGGTTGTCTTTGTTCTTCTTTTTCTAGTTCTTTAAGGTGTGAAGTTAAGTGGTTTACTTGGGCTCTCTCTTGTTTGTTCATATATGCCTGAAGTGAGATGAACTTCCCTCTTATCACTGCTTTTGCTGCATCCCATAGATTCTGATATGTCCTATTGTCATTTTCATTTGTCTGTATATATCTTTTGATCTCTGTGCTTATTTCTTCTTTGACCCATTCATTTTTTAAAAGTATGTTGTTTAGTTTCCACATTTTTGTGGGATTTTTTTCCTCTTTTTTGCAGTTGAATTCTAGTTTCAAGGCTTTATGATCAGAAAATATGCTTGGTACAACTTCGATTTTTCTGAATTTGCTGATGTTGTTTTTCTGGCCCAACATATGGTCAATTCTTGAGAATGATCCATGTACACTGGAGAAAAATGTATACTCAGTCACTTCGGGATGAAATGCCCTGTAGATGTCTATCATATCCAGGTGTTCTAGTGTTTTGTTTAAAGCCACTCTATCTTTGTTGATTCTCTGTTTGGATGACCGATCTAGAGCCCTCAGCGGTATATTGAGGTCTCCAAGTATGATTGTATTTTTCTCAGTTTTTGTTTTAAAGTCAATAAGTAGCTGTCTTATATATTTTGGTGCTCCTTGGTTTGGTGCATATATATTAAGGATTGTTATGTCTTCTTGATGCAGTGTCCCCTTAATCATTATGAAATGACCATTTTTGTCTGTGAGTACTTTTTCTGTCTTGTAGTCAGCATTATTAGATATGAGTATTGCTACACCTGCTTTTTTTTGGGTGTTGTTTGCTTGGAGTGTTGTTTTCCAGCCTTTCATTTTGAATTTGTTTTTATCCTTGTTGCTTAGATGTGTTTCTTGTAGGCAGCATACTGTTGGATTTTCCTTTTTTAATCCATTCTGCTACTCTGTGTCTTTTTATTGGTAAGTTTAAGCCATTTACATTTAGTGTAATTATTGACACTTGTGGGTTCCCTATTGCCATTTTATAAATTGCTTTCTGTTAGTTTTGTATCTTGTTTGATTCTTCTCTTTTGTTTTTCTATCATTTGTTTTTGTTTGTTTGTATTCCATACTTCTTTCCTCTGTTGCTACCTTTTTTAAGTCAAGTGTTTTTGTGGTGGTTTTTTCAATGGTGCTTACCATTAAGTAATGAAAAGGGTACCTACCATATTCATTGTAGTACCCTATCTTATGAGTATTTCTGCGCTTCATTGTCCTTTGCTACTGTTAATCTCCATCCTCTCCCCCCTTTTTTTCTTTTGTTGTCACAGTATAAATTTGGTTTTATTGTGTTCTTGTTGGAGCTGTTACTTGTGGTTTTGTTTTGTTTTGTTCTATGAATCTGGTTGGAAAACCCCCTTTAGTATTTCCTGGAGTGGGGGCTTTCTCGTGATAAATTCTCTCATCTTTTCTGTATTTGTGAATGTTTTTATATCTCCTTCGTACTTGAAGGATAGCTTTGATGGGTATAGTATTCTTGGCTGAAAGTTCCTCTCTTTCAGGGCTTTAAATATTGGGGTCCACTCTCTTCTAGCTTGTAGAGTTTCTGCTGAGAAATCTGATGATAATCTAATAGGCCTTCCTTTATATGTTGTACTCTTCTTTTCCCTGGCTGCCTTGAGAATTTTTTCTTTGTCATTGGTTTGTGCCATCTTCATTATGATGTGCCTTGGAGTGGGTTTGTTGGGGTTAAGAAAACTCGGTGTTCTGTTTGCTTCTTGAATTTGAGGCTTTAGTTCTTTCCACAGGCTTGGGAAGTTCTCATCTATTATTTGTTTGAGTATATTCTCCATTCCATTTTCTTTCTCTTCTCCCTCTGATATACCTATTATTCTTATGTTATTCTTTCTGATGGAGTCAGACAATTCCTGTAGGGCTTTCTCGTTTTTTATTATTTTTGAGTCTTTTTCTTCTTCTCTCTGTTGTGCCTCAAGTTGCTTGTCTTCTATTTCACTAATCCTATCTTCAATCTGGGCTGTTCTATTAGCTAAGCTTGTTATTTCATTTTTCAGTTTGTGAATTGAGTTTTTCATTTCTGTTTGATTTGTTTTTATAGTTTCAATTTCCTTGGTAATATATTCTTTGTGATCATTGAGTTGTTTTCTGATTTCCCTAAATTGCCTTTCTGTGTTTTCTTGTATATCTCTGAGTATTTTTAAGATTTCTATTTTAAATTCTCTGTCATTTAGCTCCAAGGTTTCCAATATGTTAAATCTTTTCTCCATAGGTTTTTCCACATCTATTTGTGTTACCTCTCTATTTTGTATCCATAATATTTGATTTCCTTTTTTTCATTGGCATCTGAGGGTGGTCTTGTTGATAGCACTAATTAGAATTAATAAAGAATAAAAAGTAAAAAAAAAAAAGGAAAAAAAAACACCCCACAAAAAAAACAGTAATAATTTATTATATCCCCCTTTTTTCTTTCTTCTCTTCCCCTCCTCTCCCCTCCTTAGGGAAATATTGTGATGACCTGTGAATTATATTATGCTAAATGGAGCAAAAACTGCCTATAACGGAGGGCCTGATTTGGGGTGAAGAGTTCAAGGGGCAAAAAAGGGAGTAGGAACCTACTAAATGCAAAAAAAAGGAGAAAATCTTAGACAAGTATAAAATTATTTGCTTGTAAGTGATGGTTGACTAAGAGATATAATGGGAGGTATAAGAGGGAAACAGAAAAAAGGAGCAAAGAAAAATAATTAAAGAAGAAGAAAAAATAAAAATAATAAGTAAAAATCTGTAGTATTAAGTGGAGCAAAGACTAAATACAATGGAGACCTTGGGTTGGGAGGAATGCTAATGAGTTAAAAAGCAAAGTAAAAGGTACCCAAAATGCCACAAAAACATACAAACAAAAGAAAACCAAAAACAAAAGCAAAAAAAAAAAAAACCAAAAAAAACTTGAGTCCCAAATTAAATAATTTGTTTGTGATTGAGGATTGAATGGGAGGAAAAATAAAAGTAGAAAAGAAGAAATGAATAGAAAGGAAAAAATAAGAAAAAGAGAAAAACGAAGGAAGAAAAAAAGGAAAAGAAAAAAAAAACAAAAGAGGAGAGAGTGAGAGTTAAGGGTTTTGGAGTGTAACCTTAAAGGAGAGTAAGGATGAAGAAAAGAAATAAAATGTAACACTTATGGGTAGTGTAGTTCAAGAAAAGGGAAGCATAAGATGGACAGAGAATAAAAGGACTGAGGTGGAGGAAATAGAAGTAATAATAATAAAGGCAATAAGATAGAAGAAACAAACAACAACAACAAAAAATAGTGGAACAAGTTATAAAGTCTGTGGATTTTTCTTGATTTTGAGAGATTAACTTCTTCCTTTTACTTTTCTCTCCTTCTTCCTGGTCGGTGACTCTGTACCCCAGGCTCTGCCCCTGTGTCACGCTTAGGTAGGGATTTGCAGTTGATGGGATTCTATGGCAATGTCATATAATTGGCTTTAGTCTTGTTGGTAGTCAAGGGTTGGCGTTTGCAGGGTCCAACAATGAGGGAGTTTGCTTTCCCGGAGTCTCTCTCCTAGTCTCCCCTTCCTGAATTAGCAGCCTGGTGATCCAGCTATGAGGCTGCCACTGCTTCTGCCTGGGGTGTAAGAGGCTCAAAGAGCTGGGAAATCCCCACTCTATCCCCACTCAGCGCAAGGCTCTGGGTAAGGCTCTGGCAGTCAGAGCCTCCAGCGTAATCAGGCGGGGGTGGGAGTCAATTGTTGTCAAGGTGACTGTTCAGCGCCTAGCATTCAGTTGGACCACTCAACCCAGGCTTTCCACACTTTGTAGCCTGTTTTGGCTGGGAAGAAGAGGCACTAGTCGCTGCTTGCTGTATAGATCTTAACATCTGCCAAGTTCCTCTTAGCGTATACCCCTGAATATGAAGGCTCTGTCAATCAGAAGTTGCCCCCGCTCCTTTAGCGAGAGGCACTAAAAAATATCACGCCTCTTGTCTTGAATCACTGAACTGAGAGAGATCTTAACAATTAGAGCCCTTTGGGTGCGCAGATTTCGTGGGTTAAGCTAATTTAAGCTAATTGGATCCGCAGCTGTGCTCCAGAAAGTATTTCAAGCTGCCCACGTGCCCCTCCCCCAATGTTTGATTGTTAGCTTGAATGGCTGGGTGAGAGGCTCCGGAGTAGGGAATATAGCTTTGGCGCCCTTCCTGCTTGCCTTGCCGCTGGCGGCTGGGGTGCACTGGGCGTGCGGGAGAATGGGGCACTCTGGGTGTGTGGGCGAGTGGGGTGCTCTGGGAGTGTGGAGGAGTGGGACGTTCAGGGCATGCGAGCGAATGGGGTGCTCTAGGCACGCCGTTGGCTGGGGACTCTCACTCGCAGTGCGCAGGCCGCTGGGGACGCTCGCAGTGCAAGGGAGCTCGCTCTGCGACTGGACCATGGCATGGGGCACGTGCGCGTGGTTTCTCACGGCACGCCAGCGGCTGCTCGCAGAGTGTGGGCGGGCAGTTGCACGCGTGGGTTGACTCACCACAGGCGTACTCCCTCCTCGGCTTGAATGAACGTCCGTGCAGTAGTTAGCTTCTTCCACTCCCTCAGCTCCGACCCGTCTCTCAGATTCAAGTGATAACAGTCCTTTCGCTTTTAGTGCGTGTGGAACTCCGGAATGCTCCGAGGATAAATTTTTCTGTTTCTAGTTGATAAATTTGTTGAGATTTTGGGGAGATCTGTCGGATGCGCTGCTCACGGCGCCATTTTCGTGACATCACGGCCAAGTTTTAACATTTACACACCTATGTGTTTGGATTTCAGTTACTGTTTTCACTTTTGTCCTCATAAACATGACAACTGTGAGCTCTCTGTTGTATTTTGTTTAATTTCTACCATATCCTTTTTAGTATAACTATGCCTCTTTCAATGGCAACCTACATTCAGAGCATGTAGCTTTCTCTCACAATAGTTATCAGTATACTAGAGACAAGAATGGTAATATAGGGTGACAGCTGCCATGATTTTTTGTGTTAGTTCAGTAGAGTGGCTATGGGGTGAAACAATTCAGTTCTTTGTTAATGACAGATTTATTGAAGACAAGCTTTCAGGATTGTACTAGAAATCCTATTAAAGTGCCATCCATTAAACCATTAGAATAGTCATTAAAACTGTTTGTGCAGACTTGCTATTCATAAGTTATTGGTCTCTCACCATTCTTGATAATTTTTGCCAATATTCTTCATTCCATTGTGGCTATTCAGTTCCAAAGCATGAATGTCTATCAGCTTTCTCTCTTTGTACAGTTGGTGGTGTGTGAGTGAGAGAGGGCGGGAGGAAGGGAGAAAAGGAAAAGGGGATGTGGTTGGGAGGGCAGAAGTGAGAGAGATTGAAATCCTGTGTGTTTGATTCTAATTATATAGGGTAAAGATTATACTTAAGATGCCACTCTTCTTAATTTGATAAGAATTGTGTTCACATCGAACAATATAGAAAGCTATAACAGGTCCTCCATCTTATAAAAATTTGTAAGTGGAAAGTACTGTGAAATGAATTCATTATTAAACTAATAGATATATCTGGTATTTAATCTGTTTTCCTTACTGTCCACAGCTTTGAAATAAAGAATTGAACTTTACAATAATAAATTTAGTTATGTTACATTATATGCATTAGAATATAGTAGTGAGGAGCTCAGACTTCAAATGTCAAAAAACTCGGGATTTGTACCTAAGCTTTATTTACTACTTTGTGTACTGTCAGGGTAACTTATAGAAAGTGTCTTAACTCCTCCTCAAAGCCTCAGTTTCCTGATTTGTCATAAGCAGATAACAGAATCTACCTCAACATGTTTGAAGAAGTACATTGAGATTGAGTACGTAATGATTATGTACTAATCATCATCAAAATCAGAAGGAATTTAACCTTATTACTTCTCAATACATTCCCTTGTTCAGGATAGAGGAAGAAAACCTAGTTTTGTGTTTGCTCTTTCAGTATTTTATGTTGGTCCTAAATCGACACTGAGCTTTATTTCTATAGAAAAGAGAAAATTCACGTTCCTTCATAGTTTTGGCTGGTAATAAATATACCAGGGCTAAAAAGTCATTATAAATAGAAGAAATTCAATCAATACTAAGAAAGCATTATAAGAATAGACTAATGCAACAAACATAGGAACAACCCTGGCAGGTCACGAAGAAGGACATATTCTGCTCCATTCCTAAGAGAAAGAAAGTCTGGTTCACCAGGTGCAGAAGGAAAGACCAAATCTAGCAATCAGTCAGTTCATGCCAAACATAATAGTCTTCACATTAAGGGTGTACAGTTATGAGACCTAGACTGCTTTGGTAAAACTGGCTTGTTCACTTACTGGCTCTGTGCCTTTTGGATAATTATTTCATATCTGTTAAAAGTCTGTTTTTTCACAGAAGGAGTAACAATATTCATAGCAGTAAGAATTTCATGAAAATTAAGTGAAATGATATAGAATGGTACACATGAAGCACGTACGGTAGCGCATAGTTTGTAGAAGTATTGCAATAACATTAAATTCTTAGATTTTTAGTATATTAGTTAATGAGTGAGTTTTAACAGCTATATGGATACTTACAACTCTAAGAAAAAAAAATTCAACATGAACTTAGATCATATTTGCCAAGCCATCTATCCTATGAATAACCAGAAGATTACAAATATCCAAATACTTAATTGGATGGGTTTTTTAATTTAAATATTTTTCCATCATAGTCATTCCATCAGATTTTCATAGGAATAGAACATTCAATGCTATGAGTTAGAATACTTAAATAATAAATATAGTCCTATAAAGACTTGAGAAAACATTGAACTGTTAAAATAATACTGTTAAAGATACAGAAAAATTAATATTGTGGTTCTTGATGCCTTCAAGATCAAGTTTGAACTTAGCATTGTGTTCATGGCCCTTCCTAGCCTACACTGACCCCACATTGTGTGCCTAATTGTTCACTCCTTTGGCCACCTGCTGAACATTAGTTATAAGTACTTTCATCTCTGGTTCTCAGCAAATGATATTCACATTGTTAAGAATCTTACATATTACCCTTTTCTATCTGATGATGTCAAATCCTATTTCATAATACAACTCAAATAGTATTTCCCATGTGTATTGCAAAAGTTGCAAAGTTGTGTCAGGTGGCTTTGTTGATATATGTGGCCACTTTTTATTTAAAATAAATTGAACTTATAGGGGTTCCTGAAGAAGAAGAGAAAGAACAAGGGATAGAGGCTTTGTTCAATCATATCATAGCTGAAAACTTCCCTAAATTAATGCAGGAGAAACTCTCACAAATTCAAGAAGCACAGAGAACTCCACTAAAAAGAAACCCAAAGAAACCTACACCAAGACACATCATAATTAAAATACCAAAGCTAAGTGATAAAGAGAAAATATTAAAAGCTGCGAGAGAAAAAAAAGGCTATCACCTACAAAGGAGCCCCCATAAGGATGACATCCGACTTCTCAACAGAAACACTTGAAGCCAGAAGAGAATGGCAAGAAATATTCAAAGTAATGCAGAACAAGAACCTACAAAAAAGACTACTTTATCCAGCAAGGCTATCATTTAAAATTGAAGGAGAAATAAAAAGTTTTCCAGATAAAAAAAACTCAAGGAATTTATTACAAGCAAACCAATGCTGCAGGAAATGTTAAGGGGCATGGTGAAAACAGATCAAAGTGGGAAAAGAATATAGCAATAGAGGAATACAGCTTTAAAGAATAAAATGGCAATAAACAACTACATATCAATAATAACCTTAAATGTAAATGGATTAAATGATCCAATCAAAAGACATAGGGTAGCTGCATGGTTAAAAAACAGGACCCGTATGTATGCTGTCTACAAGAGAAACACCTTAAAACAAAAGATGCACATAGGTTGAAGGTAAAAGGATGGAAAAAAACATTTCATGCAAATGGAAATGAAAAAAAAGCTGGGGTAGCAATATTTATATCAGACAGATTGGACTTTAAAACAAAGACCATAGTTAGAGATAAAGAAGGTCACTACATAATGATAAAGGGAGCAATCCAACAGGAAGATATAACTATTATAAATATCTATGCACCTAATATAGGAGCACCTAAATATATAAAGCAGACTTTGATGGATATAAAGAGCGAGATCAACACTATAATAGTAGAAGATTTTAATACCCCACTAATATCACTAGATAGATCCTCAAGAAAGAAAATTAACAAAGAAACAGCAGACTTAAAGGAAACACACTAGATGAACTCGATTTAATAGATATCTTCAGAACCTTTCACCCTAAAGCAGCAGAATATACATTCTTTTCAATTGTTCATGGTACATTCTCTAGGATAGACCACATGTTAGGGCACAAAAGTGGTCTGAACAAATTTAAGAAGATTGAAATCATATCAAGCACTTTCTCTGATCACAATGGCATGAAACTAGAAATCAACCACAACAGAAAAGCTCAAAAATTTCAAACACATGGAAACTAAATAGCAGGTTGTTCAATAACGAATGGATTAAGAATGAGATCAAAGAAGAAATGAAAAAATCCTAGAAACGAATGATAAAGAGCATACAACAACTCAAAATTTATGGTACACAGCAAAAGCAGTATTGAGAGGGAAGTTCATAGCACTACAGACACACTTTAAGAAGCTAGAAAAAGCTCAAATAAATAACTTAACCCTGCATCTAAAACAGGGGTCTCAAACTCAACTCACCATGTGGGCCACAGAGCAAGATCACAGCCGTTTGGCGGGCTGCACTAGGTCTACAAAAGGCAACTGTTACGCAACACTTTTCAGTGTCACAAAACGACCAGAAACTGTAGTTCATGGATTAGTCTGGGCTGCAAAAAATTGTTCGGCGGGCCGCATGCAACCCGCAAGCCGTGAGTTTAAGACCTCTGATCTAAAAGAACTAGAAAAAGAACAGCAAGTAAAGCCCAAATGTACTAGAAGAAAGGAAATAATAAAGTTCAGAGCAGAAATAAATGACATAGAGACTAAAGAAACAATACAGAGGCTCAATGAAACTAGGAGCTGGTTTTTTGAAAAGGTAAATAAGATTGATGAACCGTTAACTAGACTCACCAAGAAAAAGAGAGAGAGGACTCAAATAAATAAAATTAGAAATGAGAGGGGAGAAATAACAACTGACACAACAGAAATAAAATACTATGAAGAACTGTATGCCAAAAAACTAGACAACCTAGGTGAAATGGACAAATTCCTTGAAACATACAATCTTCTAAAAATCAATCTGGAAGAATCAGAAAACCTAAACAGACTGATTACACCAAATGAGATCAAAACAGTTATCAAAAAACTCCCAACAAAGAAAAGTCCTGGGCCAGATGGCTTCACAAGTGAATTCTACCAAATATTCAAAGAAGAACTAACTCCTATTCTTCTCAAATTATTTCAAAAAATTGAAGAAGAAGGAAGATTAATTTTTGCCCAAGCTCCTTTTATGAGGCGAGCATAATTTTTATTCCAAAACCAGGCAAAGACAACACAAAGAAAGAAAATTATAGGCCAATATCTCTGATGAATATAGATGCTAAAATCTTCAACAAAATATTAGCAAACCAGATCCAGCAATGTATGGAAAAAATCATACACCATGATCAAGTGGCATTTATTCTGGTGAGGCAAGGCTTGTACAATATTCACAAATCTATCAATGTTATTCATCACATAAAAAAAAGGAAGGAGAAAAACCACATAATAATTTCAATAGATGCAGAAAAAGCATTTGATAAAATCCAGCACCCATTCATGATCAAAACTCTCAGCAAAGTGGGAATACAGGGAACATACCTCGACATGATGAAGACCATCTATGACAAACCCACAGCGAACATCATACTCAATGGGCAAAAATTAAAAGAAATTCCTTTACGATCAGGAACAAGGCAGGGGTGCCCCCTTTCACCACTCTTATTCAACATAGTCCTGGAAGTCCTAGCCACAGCAATCAGACAAGAAGAAGAAATAAAACGCATTCAAGTTGGAAAAGAAGAAGTAAAGCTATCATTATTTGCAGATGATATGATATTGTATATAGAAAATCCTAAAGTCTCAGTCAAAAAACTACTGGACCTGATAAATGAATTCAGCAAGGTGGCAGGATATAAAATTAATACTCAGAAATCAGAGGCATTTTTATACACCAACAATGAACAATCAGAAAGAGAAATTAAGGAACTATTACAACCAAAAAAATAAAGTACCTAGGAGTACATTTAACCAAGGAGACTAAAGACTTGTACTCGGAAAATTATAAAACATTGATAAAAGAAATGAAGGAAGATACAAACAAGTGGAAGCATATACCGTGCTCATGGTTAGGAAGAATAAACATCATTAAAATGTCTATATCACCCAAAGTAATTTATAAATTCAATGCAATACCAATTAAAATACCAATGATATACTTTAAAGATATAGGTCACATATTCCAAAAATTTATATGGAACCAAAAGAGAACACGAATAGCCTCAGCAATCTTAAAAAAGAAGAATAAAGGGGGAGGTATCACACTTCCTGATATCAAGTTATACTACAAGGCCATTGTACTCAAAAGAGCCTGGTACTGGCATAAGAACAGGCACATAGATCAGTGGAACAGAATGGAGAACCCAGAAATAAACCCACAGCTCTATGGACAACTGATATTTGACAAAGGAGGTAAGGGCATACAATGGAGTAAAGACAGCCTCTTCAACAAATGGTGTAGGGAAAATTGGACAGCTACCTGCAAAAAAATGAAACTAGACCACCAACTTACACCATTCACAAAAAAAAATACTCAAAATGGATAAAAGACTTAAATGTAAGGTGTGAAACCATAAGCATCTTAGAAGAAAACATAGGCAGTAAGCTCTTCGACATCTCTTGCAGAGATATATTTGCTGATTTATCTCCATTGGCAAGTGAAATAAAAGACAGGATAAATAAATGGGACAATATCAAACTAAAAAGCTTTTGCACAGCCAAAGACAATAAGAACAGAATAAAAAGACAAACTACAAAATGGGAGAACATATTTGACATTACATCTGATAAGGGGTTAATAACCAAAATTTATAAAGAACTTGTAAACCTCAACACCAGAAAGACAAACAATGCAATCAAAAAATGGGCAAAAGAAATGAATAGACATTTCTCCAAAGAGGATATACAGATGGCCATTAGGCATATGGAAAAATGCTCAACATCACTAATCATTAGAGAAATGCAAATTAAAACCACAATGAGATATCACCTCACACCAATCAGAATGGCGCTCATCAACAAAACAACACAGAGTAAGTGCTGGTGAGGATGTGGAGAAAAGGGAACCCTCCTGCATTGCTGTGGGAATACAGACTGGTACAGCCTCTGTGGAAAACAGTATGGAGATTCCTCAAAAAATTGAAAATCGAACTGCTTTTTGACTCAGCCATCCCACTTTTAGGAATATACCCCAAAGACACCATAGAACAGTTCCAGAAGGAGAAATGCATCCCCATGTTTATAGCAGCATTGCTCACAATAGCAAAGATCTGGAAACAGCCCAAGTGTCCATCAGAGGACGAGTGGATTAAAAAGCTTTGGTACATATATACTATGGAATACTACTCAGCCATAAGAAATGATGACATCGGATCATTTACAATAACATGGATGGACCTTGATAACACTATATGAAGTGAAATAAGTAAATCAGAAAAAAACTAAGAACTATATGAACCAATGCATAGATGGGACATAAAAATGAGACTCAGAGACATGGACAAGAATGTGATGGTAACAGGGAGTGGGGTGGAGGAGTGGGGAAGGGGCGAAAAAGGAGAGGGAGGGAGTGGGGGGAGGGTAGGGGCACAAAGAAAACCAGATAGAAGGTGACGGAGGACGATTTGACTTTGAGTGAGGGGTATGCAGCATAATCAAAGGTCAAAATAATCTGGAGATGTTTTCTCAGAACATATGTACCCTGATTTATCAGTGTCACTGCATTAAAATGAATAAAAATAAGATAAAAATAATAATATTGTTAAAAATATAAAATGAAACAAAACAAAAAAAAAAAGAAATTGAACTTGAATGCCTTAAAGCTGGAATGCACTTTCCAGTTTTCCAAACTCTCACCACTCCCTATTGTTTTACACATTGCACAACTCATCTATTCATAGGAATTGCTTCAGATTCTAGACATTTGAGGTGAAACTCTGAAGAAAGAAACCCTTGAAGCTCATTCCCCATTCCTCTTCTCACAGGAAAAATTAAACACTGTGTTCTCTGAGCTCGTATAAAATATTGGGCTCACACTAAGTATATTTAGCTGTCTGTATGCAGATCGCATATGCCTTAAAATTTTGTGGACTATGGATTATGCACATTAGTGTCACTGCTCTTGCATCATAGTAGGTGCTCCATAGCTGCTTGCTGCAGTTCATCGAATTCTATCTGGAACTTTGGGAATTTTTACAGACACAGTAAGATTATCTCAAGGCCAGACTATATTTTGCTTCTGTTCCTTAACATGAGACTATATTTGTATCTCTTTATATTGGGGTCTTTTTAGGAAAGTTTAAATATTTTATATTGTTCTCAGAGGTGGATTTAACGGCAGGTACACTGGGTGCATGCCCTGGGCCCCAACTTCTGAAGGGCCCCACAAAACCCCAACTTTATACTCTTTTCTAATGACACCAAGTTTGGTTTCATATGTGCAATTTTAACTTTAATAGTACATAATATTTTTTACTTATTCAAAAATATAGTTAACATGTATTTTTATTTTCCCTGTCTCTCTCTCTCTCTTTTTTTAAGGAGCCCAATATTTTCTTCTGTGCCCAGGGACTCAATCGACCTTAATCTACCTCTGATTGTCCTTATCTTTTTTATACCTATTTCTGAATCCCTTTTTCTACTTCTTGTTTATGTCCTTTCCCACATATCCTCAATTCCATGATTAAGTATAGCTCTAGTTTCCTATTTTGTAGCCATAATAATAGTTAAGGGTGTTGAACCCTTAATCAACATCAGATATACTCTCTTCTCAACTGGGGAGGCCCTCCTTTATGTGTTTTACAGGTGTTACTGGTTTTTCACCACCAGCTATCTTCAGACAAAGGAACCTTATCTCTTATTTTACACACACACAAAGAAACAGAGGTCAAGAAAGATTAGCTTAATTGCCTGAGCTGATGCCAGTAGTGGTGACAAAATCATTCTGTGCCCCAGGTTGGCTGGCCTTTGTAGAAGACATTGCACTTTTAAGACCGCCCTGATGGATGCCCTGGTCAGAAGGAGCCACCCCTTCCTCTCTGACCCCTCATCACATGGCCACACTCCAGCCTCTGTTCACTCTTTCTGTATCAGAGGTCATTGCTAGCATGTATCTCTTTGACCCCTTAATCATTTTAACATACCCACAATAACTACCAGTTACTGAACCATTACTGTTGTTTAAGTAGCACTAAACATTTTCTGTTACACTCATTTTATCCACAAAACAATATATTTTGTGAGGAGCAATTAAGCATAGGGAGGTTATAGGAGATTTGCTCAAGGTAAAAGGGCTCATAAATTTAGGTCTGTTCCAAAGGCCATAACTTGTTCACTCACCATTATGTCCAATTCTGATTCTTGTTGCAGAGGCCACCCAGTTTCTTATTACACATTTGTTCACTGAATGGTTATCCGCTGGATATGTGCGATTCATTACCTATTCACACATATATAAGTAATTCATGACTACACTCCTGCAATATTTTTTCTTCTTTTTTATAAAATTTGATTTTGAAAGAGGAAAGGGAAGAACTTTTAAGTTATTTACTAAGCTTAGATTTTATAGAGGCCATATATTATATTTTCCCGTATTATTTCACCCTTCCTCTTAGAAAATAAAATTTTGTTCTCTCTATTTCTTTTGAGCGTTATGCTTTTAGTTGTTTTATGGAAGAACTTGTGGTTTATATGCTACTAGAACCAAAGGGATATGACAATCGATTTTTCTCCAAGTACGTGGTTCTTGTTAATAATGAATAGTGGGGATAAAGCTATCATTTACTGAGTCAATTACAACCCTTGACCCACATACAAATTCTGAGTCATGTTAGTCTTTTTTAGGAGCAAGGGAATATATTTTCTTCATAGGAGAAAGGTATTCATTTACAAATGAATATGGAAAAGGGATAAAGCAAGATCTCCCTGAATCTGTCTTCTAAATGAAACAATTTCAAGGAGAGTAAACTAGACTTCTTAAAGATAATTTAAATATTTCACATCATGAAATCAAATCAGTCTTCAAAACTAGAAGGAACAGGAACTTTGGATCAGCTCTAGATCAATAATACCCTGTAAACATCAGTGGGCCACTGAGCAAGGCCCAATAAAAATCAAGTAACAACTTGAGGTTGGAAAGATTCCTAAGATTCAATCTTCATAATACTTTTTGACTTTATATGGAAAAGCACAACCAAGAAACTACTTAGATCATATTCGTAACATAACCATTTATTCCTAATATCATCCCAGTATTGACAAAAACAGCCTTCTGAAGGTCAAAGATTTTGGAAAGCATTGCACTTGAACATAAAAATAAAAGACCTTGTGATCCAAAGGAGCTAAAAGTGGTATGGAAAATTGTATAATGCATTTTTAATCATTCATTCTAAATCCCATCCTTTATTCTTGTTCCATTCAAATATCTCTTCAGATCAAAGACCACAAGTATTGCCAAAGCATGTGATAGTTTTGAGACACTGACAAGTACGAACCATTCACCCACATTTTTCTTAAACCTGGAAGCTACATTTCTGTAGTTGAAATATTAGATTGCTAAAAATATGAACATTTCTGCATACGAAAATGGATGTAATATATAAATTATGTCCTTATTTATGGAAACATTTTATAGTGACGAGAAATAACTATACTATATGGAAAATGTTATGCCAGGTTCTGTTCTTATATACCAATAATTCTGCATAAGAAAATTTTAATTTATGAACAACACAGTGATATAAAACAGGATGCCGGGTCTGCAGTATTTAGATGGCAAAATATCATAAGAAAAATATCTTTTTTTAAAAAAATTTATTAAATTTAATGCAGTGACATTGATAAATCAGGGTACATATGTTGAGAGAAAACATCTCCAGATTATTTTGACATTTGATTGTGCTGTATAACCCTCCCCCAAAGTCAAATTGTCTTCTGTCACCTTCTATCTGGTTTTCTTTATGGCCCTCCCCTCCCCTAATCCCTCTCTCCTTCCTCGCCCCATCCCCTCTGCCCCCACCCCCCACCCCCATTGCCATCACATTCTTGTTCATGTCTCTGAGTCTCATTTTTATGTCCCATCTATGTATGGATTCATATAGTTCTTAGACTTTTTCTGATTTACTTATTTCACTCCGTATAATGTTATCAAGGTCCATCCATGTTATTGTAAAGGATCCGATGTCATCATTTCTTATGGCTGAGTAGTATTCCATAGTATATATGTACCAGTGCTTTTTTATCCACTTGTCCTCTGATGGACACTTGAGCTGTTTCCAGATCTTCGCTATTGTGAACAATGCTGCCACAAACATGGGGGTGCATTTCTCTTTTTGGAGCTGTTCTATGGTGTTTTTGGGGTATATTCCTAAAAGTGGGATAGCTGGGTCAAAAGGCAGTTCTATTTTTAGTTTTTTGAGGAATCTCCATACTGTTTTCCACAGTGGCTGCACCAGTCTGCATTCCCAACAGCAGTGCAGGAGGGTTCCCTTTTCTCCACATCCTCGCCAGCACTTATTCTGTGTTGTTTTGTTGATGAGCACCATTCTGGTGTGAGGTGATATCTCATTGTGGTTTTAATTTGCATTTCTCTAATGATTAGTGATGTTGAGCATTTTTGATATGCCTATGGGCCATCTGTATGTCCTCTTTGGAGAAGTGTCTATTCATTTCTTTTGCCCATGTTTTGATTGGATTGTTTGTCTTCCTGGTGTTGAGATTTACAAGTTCTTTATAAATTTTGGTTATTAACTCCTTATCAGACGTATTGTAAAATATGTTCTCCCATTGTGTAGTTTGTCTTTTTATTCTGTTCTTGTTGTCTTTAGCTGTGCAAAAGCTTTTTAGTTTGATATTGTCCCATTTGTTTATCCTGTCTTTTATTTCACTTCCCCGTGGAGATAAATCAGCAAATATATTGCTCCGAGAGATGTCGGAGAGCTTACAGCCTATGTTTTCTTCTAAGATGCTTATGGTTTCACGGCCTACATTTAAGTCTTTTATTCATTTTGAGTTTATTTTTGTGAGTGGTGTAAGGTGGTGATCTAGTTTCATTTTTTTTGCAGGTAGCTGTCCAATTTTCCCTACACCATTTGTTGAAGAGGCTGTCTTTACTCCATTATATGCCCTTACCTCCTTTGTCAAATATCAGTTGTCCATAGAACTGTGGGTTTATTTCTGGATTCTTTGTTCTGTTCCATTGATCTATATGCCTGTTCTTATGCCAGTACCAGGCTCTTTTGAGTACACTGGTCTTGTAGTATAACTTGATATCAAGAAGTGTGATACCTCCCCCTTTATTCTTCTTTTTTAAGATTGCTGAGGCTATTCGTATTCTCTTTTGGTTCCATATAAATTTTTGGAATATGTGATCTATATCTTTGAAGTATGCCATTGGTATTTTAATTGGTATTGCATTGAATTTATAGCTTGTTTTGGGTAATATTGACATTTTAATGATGTTTATTCTTCCTAACCATGAGCACGGTATATGCTTCCACTTGTTTGTATCTTCCTTGATTTCATTTATCAATGTTTTATAATTTTCCAAGTACAAGTCTTTAGAATCCTTGGTTAAGTTTACTCTTAGGTACTTTATTTTTTTGGTTGTAATAGTGACGGGGATTGTTTCCTTCATTTCTCTTTCTGACTGTTCATTGTTGGCGTATAAAAATGCCTCTGATTTCTGCATATTGATTTTATATCCTGCCACTTTGCTGAATTCATTTATCAGGTCCAGTAGTTTTTTGACTGAGGCTTTAGGGTTTTCTATATACAATATCATATCATCAGCAAATAATGGTAGTTTTACTTCTTCTTTTCCAACTTGAATGCCTTTTATTTCTTCTTCTTGTCTGATTGCTGTGGCTAGGACTTCCAGGACTATGTTGAATAAGAGTGGTGAAAGGGGGCACCCCTGCCTTGTTCCTGATCTTAAGGAGATTGCTTTTAATTTTTGCCCATTAAGTATGATGTTGGCTGTGGGTTTCTCATAAATGGCTTTTATCATGTTGAGGTATGTTCCCTGTATTCCCACTTTGCTGAGAGTTTTGATCATGAATAGGTGCTGGATTTTATCAAATGCTTTTTCTGCATCTATTGAAATTATCATATCGTTTTTCTCCTTTTTGTTTATGTGATTAATCACATTGATTGATTTATGAATTTTATACCAGCCTTGCCTCCCCAGAATAAATCCCACTTGATCATGGTGTATGATTTTTTCCATATATTGTTGGATCAGGTTTGCTAATATTTTGTTGAAGATTTTAGCATCTATATTCATCAGAGATATTGGCCTATAATTTTCTTTCTTTGTGTTGTCTTTTCCTGGTTTTGGAATCAGAATTATGCTCGCCTCATAAAAGGAGCTTGGAAGTCTTCCTTCCTCTTGAATTTTTTTAAAAATAATTTGAGAAGGATACGAGTTAGTTCTTCTTTGAATATTTGGTAGAATTCAGTTGTGAAGCCATCAGGCCCTGTACTTTTCTTTGTTGAAAATTTTTTGATAACTCTTTCGATCTCATTTGGTGTAATCGGTCTGTTTAGGTTTTCTGATTCTTCCGGATTGATTTTTGGAAGATTGTATGTTTCAACGAATTTGTCCATTTCATTTAGGTAGTCTAGTTTTTTGGAATAGAGTTCTTCACAGTATTTTCTTACAATATTTTGTATTTCTGTTGTGTCCGTTGTTATTTCTCCACTCTCATTTCTAATTTTATTTATTTGAGTCCTCTCTCTCTTTTTCTTGGTGAGTTTAGTTAAAGGTTCATCAATCTTGTTTATCTTTTCAAAAAACCAGCTCCTAGTTTCATTGAGCCTCTGTATTGTTTCTTTAGCCTCTATGTCATTTATTTCTGCTCTGATCTTTATTATTTCCTTCCTTCTACTACATTTACGCTTTACTTTCTGTTCTTTTTCTAGTTCTTTTAGATGCAGGGTTAAGTTATTTATTTGAGCTTTTTCTAGCTTCTTAAAGTGTGCCTGTATTGCTATAAGCTTCCCTCTCAATACTGCTTTTGTTGTGTCCCATAAATTTTGAGTTGTTGTATGCTCATTGTCATTTGTTTCTAGGAAATTTTTAATTTCTTCTTTGATCTCATTCTTAATCCATTCGTTATTGAACAACCTGCTATTTAGTTTCCATGTGTTTGCGAATTTTTGAGCTTTTCTGTTGTAGTTCATTTCTAGATTTGTGCCATTGTGATCGGAGAAAGTGCTTGATATGATTTCAATCTTCTTAAATTTGTTGAGAACACTTTTGTGCCCTAGCATGTGGTCTATCCTAGAGAATATACCATGAGCACTTGAAAAGAATGTATATTCTGCTGCTTTAGGGTGAAAGGTTCTGAAGATATCAATTAAATCGAGTTGATCTAGTGTGTCCAATAAGTCTGCTGTTTCTTTGTTAATTTTCTTTCTTGAGAATCTATCTAGTGATGTTAGTGGAGTATTGAAATCCCCTATTATTATAGTATTGCTGTTGATTTCGCCCTTTAAATCCATCAAAGTCTGCTTTATATATTTGGGTGCTCCTATATTAGGTGCATAGATAATTATAATAGTAATATCTTCTTTTTGGATTACTCCTTTTATCATTATATTGTGGCCTTCTTTATCTCTTACTATATCTTTTGTTTTAAGTCCAATCTGTCTGATATAAATATTGCTACCCCAGCTTTTTTTTCATTTCCATTTGTATGAAATATTTTTTCCATCCTTTTACCTTCAATTTATGTGTATCTTTTGTTCTAAGGTGTGTCTCTTGTAATCAGCATATGTACAGGTCGTGTTTTCTTATCCATGCAGCTACCCTATGTCTTTTGATTGGATTATTTAATCCATTTACATTTAAGGTTATTATTGATATGTAGTTGTTTATTGCCATTTTATTCTTTAAAGCTGTATACCTTTTTGGCTATATATTTTTTTCCACTTTGATCTTTTATACCATGCCTCTTAACATTTCCTGCAGCATTGGTTTGGTTGTAATAAATTCCTTGAGTTGTTTTTTGTCTGGGAAGCTTTTTATTTCTCCTTTGATTTTAAATGATAGCCTTGCTGGATAAAGTAGTCTTGGTTGTAGGTTCTTGTTCTGCATTACTTTGAATATTTCTTGCCATTCTCTTCTGGCCTCAAGTGTTTCTGTTGAGAAGTGGAATGTCATCTTTATGGGGGCTCCTTTGTAGGTGATAGCCTTTTTTTTTCTTGCATTTTTTAATATTTTCTCTTTATCGCTTAGCTTTGGTATTTTAATTATGATGTGTCTTGGTGTAGGTTTCTTTGGGTTTCTCTTTAATGGCATCCTCTGTGCTTCTTGAACTTGTGAGAGTTTCTCTTGCATTAATTTAGGGAAGTTTTCAGCTATGATATGATTTAACAAAGTCTTTATCCCTTGTTCTTTCTCTTTTTCTTCAGGAACCCCTGTGATGCAGATGTTATTTCTCTTCATGTTGTCACAGAGATCTCTAAAAGTTTCCTCAGACTTTTTGAGTCTCTTTTCTTTTTTCTTCTCTGCTTTCATGCCTTCATTCCAGTTTTCCTCCAACTCGCTGATTCGATCCTCAGCTCTATCTATACTGTTTTTAATTTTTTCCATTGTGGTCTTTATTTCTGATATTGTATTTGTCATCTCAGACTGATTCTTTCTTATACTTGCTATTTCTTTATTTAGGTGTTCATAATGACCATCCATTGTTGTTCTAAGATCCTTAAGCGTCCTTACAATCATTATTTTGAACTCCGCGTCTGGAAGTTTGATTTTTCCATATCACTCAGTTCATCTCCTGAAGGTGTCTCTTGTGGTTTCATTTGGATTGCACTTTTTTGTCTTCTCATTGTGTTTGGATGTTTTATTTGTAGAGTTGGTTGAGTCTAGGATTGGTGTTGTCTGCCTCCAGTTTTCAGTTGTGTTATTTCTAGGTCTTCTTGGTTTGGTATCAGCTATTATTTGTAATCCACTTTCGGATTTTGGCAGCTTGATTTGTTTGTTTTCTTAACAGGTGATAGTCTTGTTTATTGATCTCAGCAGGGGGCTTCCTTGAAACTGTATCCAGGAATGTGATGGGTGTAACCTGAGACTCTGATGGCCTCTTCAGCCAACTAATCTCTCTGGGCTCAGGGTGTTTTCTAAGCTTCAGTAAGGGGAGGTGTATATCAGATCTCCATAGAGACATGAGTTACTGCCCCTCCTCCCCACTTCTTGTTTTCAGCTGTGTCTTGTTGTGCTGATTGGAGCTGGAGAGATGTCCGGAGATCTCTGATCCGGAAGCAATTCAGTACTGTTTTGTGGAAGGTTCAGTACCTCCCCCAGCTATCGCTGCCTCCAGCATGGATGAGTCAGCTTTTTTAGTTCATCTTCTGCATTCCTAGCCCCTCACAGTCTGTCCCTCTCTCTGTCCCTTCCACTTGGGAGATAAGCTGGTCTTTTCAACACACCTCGCTCCCTGGTCGCCAGGCAAGTGGCTGTGAGCAGTATTTTCTGCTATTTTCCCTGGGGTTAGATCCCCTCTGGGCTCTCAGCCACCCTTTCCCCTCAATTCCTGTAAGCAGGGGAGATTCAGGCGCTCCCTTCCAGGTTTGTTGTGGCTTCGTCTTTGCTCCTTGATTTTTGAAAGCTGTTCTTGTAGTCCAGAGTTGGTTTTTCACACTGATTTTTCCTAAATTGATTTGTATTCCAGTATGGTGGTGAGAGCAGGGCGTCTGTGTGTTCGCCTACTCTGCTGCCATCTTCTAATCTGAAAAATATCTTAATTCCACTGAAATAGTTCAAAATTAATTGAACCAAAATAAATATCAAAAGGAATTGCACAATAGCCCCACTAGGTGTTAAATAAAAAATTCAAAATGAAGAAAGTGTTTGGAATTCTGGGAAAAGAACTTTGGTGCCTGATGAAATGGATTATTTATTTGAAAAATAAGCATTACAGATGATGTCTGAGTAATGGCGTGGTAGGAAGCGATACCGATAAATCTCCCCCAAAACTCAACAAGATCTTCAACCAGAAACAGAAAAACCTATCCTTGGAGCCTCCAGATGTTTCGCAATACACCCGAAGGTATGGTTGAGCGAAAAATAGGCTAAATATATAATCAAACCCCGAAGGAAATAGGGAGTAAGAAATGCTCCGCCTTCCTCACTAACCTAAACAGGGCAGCTTTCACTGGGAACTGAGAATATAGAAACCAAGGCAGGCAAAGTGGGTGAAAAGAAAGACAAGTGGGGCAGCCATTTTCCCTGATCCCCTGGTCAGCGCGCGCAGATAGTGAGCAAGAGATTCCTTGCAAAGCCCAAGGAGTGGGTGCCCGTGTTGTCCCACAGAGAGGCAGAGTCAGAGGCCTTGGTGTGGGCTGAAAGCAGAATCTCTGGACCACCCCAGCGCCCTGGGAAAGCCGCGCATGGGGAGGGAGCAAGAACTAATTCCAACGCTGAAACTTTTCCGTGCGGGTGGGGGTTTCATTCAGAGGGTGAGGCAGTGGCCAGATATCCTGGTCTGAGTGCAAAGATAGTGAGGAAGAGATTCCTCCAAGTGCCTTGGCAGTGTGCACCCATGTTATCCAACAGAGGGGCAGAGTCAGGGGCCTTCGTGTGGGCCAAAAGCGGAATCTCGGGCCACCCCAGCGCCTTGAAAAAGCCGCACAAGGGGATGGAGCGAGAGCCAATTCCAACGCTGGAACTTTTCCGTGCGGGTGGGGGTTTCACTCAGAGTGTGAGACTTCCGGCCTGATATCCTGGTCTGCGCACACAGATAGTGATTGAGAGTTTCCTCCAAGTGCCCCGGGAGTGGGCGCCTGCCCGTGTTACCAGACAGAGTGGCAGAGCTAGAGGTCTTTGAGTGGGCAGAAGCCCCGCCTGATTATGCTAGCAGCTCTGACTGACTGAGCCTTACCCAGAGCCCCGTGCTAAGTGGGAATAGAGTGGGGAGTTGCCAGCTCTTTGAGCCTCTTACTATCCAGGCAGAGGCAGCAGCAACAACATAGCTGGATTATCAGGCTACTAATTGAGGAAGGAAAGACTAGGAAAAAGGCTCCAGGAACAAAGACTCTCTCACTGGCGGAGCCTATAAATGCTAATGAGCCTCGACTGCCAACGAGACTGAAGCACAATACATGACATCGCCATAGAGATTTATCAACTGCAAACCTCTATCTGAGTGTGCCAAAGGGGCAGAACCTGGGGTACAGAGTCACCGACCAGGAAGAGGGAGAGAAAAGAAAAAGCAAGAAGATAATCTCTCAAAATCAAGAATAATCCGCAGACTTTATAATCTATCCTATTTTATTATATTTGTTCGTTTGTTACTCTTATCTTCATTCTTGATTTTTGTTTTTCCTCCTCCAATTTGGTCATTTAACTCTCTGCCGGTCTTACTCTCTCCTTTCCTTGAACTACACTACCCATAAGTGTTACATCTCCCATTATCTTTTCTTTCCTCTTTCTTTCTCTCTATGAGGGTTGCACTCCAAAACCCTTAACTCTCTCTCTCTCTCTCTCTCTCCTCTTTTTTCTTTTTTCTTCTTTTAGTGGTTCTCTCTTTTTTTTTCTCTCTTTCTCTTTCTTTTCGCCCTCTATATTAGTTTCTTCCTTTCTCCTTTACATCTCCTCTCATTCAAACCTCAATAACAAACAAAATCTTATCTGGAACTCAAACTTATGTTTGTGGCATTTTGGGGGGTTTTTACTTCAACTTTTTAACACACTAGCAGTGATCCCATCCCTGGCTCTCCATTTTATCTAGTTCTTATTCCACTAAATACAATAGTAATTTTTTAATTTGTCCCCCCATTTTCCTGTTTCCCTCTTATTCCTCTCATCATAACTCTTAGTCAACCAACACCTAAAAGCAAATCATTTTATTCTTGACCCAAATTTTTTTATTAGCTTTTTGTGGGTCCATACCCCCCCTTTTTTTTGCCCCTTTATTACTTCTCCCCAATTCAGGCCCTCCATTACAGGCATTGTTTGTTCTATTTAGTACAATATAATTCAGAGTTCACCACAAGATTTTCTCATGAAAGAGAGGAGAGGAGAGGAGAGGAAAAAAGGAGGGGGGGAATAATTTCCTTTTTTTAAAAAAATTTTATTTTCTTTTAATTTTCTTTAATTATTAATTTTTAAAAAACAACAACTCTTTTTTCGATTTTTTATTTTTTTTAACTTTTTATTCTTTATTAAATCTCATTAATACTATCAACAAAACCACCCTCAGATGCCATTAAGGAAAAGAAAATCGAATATCATGGATACAAAAGAAAGAGAGGTAACACAGCTAGATGAGGAAAAATCTATGGAGAAAAAATTTAATATATTGGAAACCTTGGAGCTAAATGATAGAGAATTTAAGATAGAAATCCTAAAAATCCTCTGAGATATACAGGAAAACACAGAAAGGCAATTTAGGGAGCTCAGAAAACAACTCAATGAACACAAAGAATATATTTCCAAGGAAATTGAAACTATAAAAACAAATCAAACAGTGATGAAAAACTCAATTCACGAGCTGAAAAACAAGGTAACAAGCTTAGCTAATAGAACAGGTCAGATAAAAGAGAGGATTAGTGAAATAGAAGACAAGCAACTTGAGGCACAACAGAGAGAAGAAGAAAGAGACTCAAGAATTTAAAAAAATGAGATAGCCCTACAAGAATTATCTGACTCCATCAAAAAGAATAACATAAGAATAATAGGTATATCAGAGGGAGAAGAGAGAGAAAATGAAATGGGGAACATACTCAAACAAATAATAGATCAGAACTTCCCAAGCCTGTGGAAAGAACTAAAGCCTCAAATTTAAGAAGCAAACAGAGTTTGAGTTTTCTTAACCCCAACAAACCTACTCCAAGGCACATCATAATGAAAATGGCACAAACCAACGGCAAAGAAAAAATTCTCAAGGCAGCCAGGGAAAAGAAGAATACAACATATAAAGGAAGGCCCATTAGATTATCATCAGATTTCTCAGCAGAAACTCTACAAGCTAGAAGAGAGTGGAACCCAATATTTAAAGTCCTGAAAGAGAGGAACTTTCAACCATGAATACTATAGCCATCAAAGCTATCCTTCAAATATGAAAAAGAAATAAAAACACTCACAGATACAGAAAAGATGAGGGAATTTATCATCAGAAAACCTCCACTCTAGGAATTACTAAAGGGGGTTCTCCAATTAGATACAAAGAAAAACAACAACAACAAAAAAAACAAAGCCACAAGTAAAAGCTCCAAGAAGAACACAATAGAACCAAATTTAAACTGTGACAACAACAAAAAGAAAAGGGGGAGAAGATGGAGATTAACAGTAGCAAAGGACAATGGAGTGCAAAAGTACTCACAAAAGAGTGTCCTACAATGAACAGGGTAGGAACCCTTTTCATTACTTAAAGGTAACCACCATTGAAAAAACCACCACAGAAGCACATGAGATAAAAAAGATAGCAACAGAGGAAAAATGTATGGAATACAACCAAATAAAAAAAGATAGAAAAATGAAAGAGAAGGATCAAACAAGACACAAAACTAACAGAAAGCAATGTATAAAATGGCAATAGGAAACTCACAAGTGTCAATAATTACACTAAATGTAAACGGATTAAACTCACCAATAAAAAGGCACAGAGTAGTACAATGGATTAAAAAAGAAAATCCAACTGTATGCTGCCTACAGGAAACTCATATAAGTAACAAGGATAAAAACAAATTCAGCCTGACCTGTGGTGGCGCAGTGGATAAAGCGTCGACCTAGAAATGCTGAGGTCGCTGGTTCAAAACCCTGGGCTTGCCTGGTCAAGGCACATATGGGAGTTGATGCATCCAGCTCCTCCCCCCGTCTCTCTCTCCTCTCTAAAATGAATAAATAAAAATAAAAAATAAAAAAAAGAATGTCTGTTTCTGAAAAACTTACTATGTTTAAAAAAAAAAAACAAAAACAAATTCAAAGTGAAAGGCTGAAAAACAATACTCCAAGCAAATAACATCCAAAAAAAAGCAGGCGTAGCAATACTCATATTTGATAATGCTGACTACAAGACAGCAAAAGTACTCAGAGACAAAAATGGCCATTTTATAATGGCTTAGGGGACACTGAATCAAGAAGACATAACAATTCTTAATATATATGCACCAAACCAAGGAGCACCAAAATATATAAGACAGCTACTTATTGACCTTAAAACAAAAACTGAGAAAAATACAATCATACTTAGAGACCTCAATATACCGCTGAGGGCTCTAGATCGGTCATCCAAACAGAGAATCAACAAAGATAGAGTGGCTTTAAACAAAACACTAGAACACCTGGATATGATAGACATCTACAGGGCATTTCATCCCGAAGTGACTGAGTATACATTTTTCTCCAGTGTACATGGATCATTCTCAAGAATTGACCATATGTTGGGCCAGAAAAACAACATCAGCAAATTCAGAAAAATCGAAGTTGTACCAAGCATATTTTCTGATCATAAAGTCTTGAAACTAGAATTCAACTGCAAAAAAGAGGAAAAAAATCCCACAAAAATGTGGAAACTAAACAACATACTTTTAAAAAATGAATGGGTCAAAGAAGAAATAAGCACAGAGATCAAAAGATATATACAGACAAATGAAAATGACAATAGGACATATCAGAATCTATGGGATGCAGCAAAAGCAGTGATAAGAGGGAAGTTCATCTCACTTCAGGCATATATGAACAAACAAGAGAGAGCCCAAGTGAACCACTTAACTTCACACCTTTAGGAACTAGAAAAAGAAGAACAAAGACAACCCAAAACCAGCCGAAGAAAGGAGATAATAAAAATCAGAGCAGAAATAAATGAAATAGAGAACAGAAAAACTATAGAAAAAATTAATAGAACCAGGAGCTGGTTCTTTGAAAAGATCAACAAAATTGACAAACCCTTGGCAAGACTTACCAAGGAAAAAAGGGAAAGAACTCATATAAACAAAATCCAAAATGAAAGAGGAGAAATCACCACGGACACCATAGATATACAAAGAATTATTGTAGAATACTATGAAAAACTTTATGCCACTAAATTCAACAACCTAGAAGAAATGGATAAATTCCTAGAACAATACAACCTTCCTAGACTGAGTCAAGAAGAAGCAGAAAGCCTAAACAGACCTATTAGTAGAGAAGAAATAGAAAAAACCATTAAAAACCTCCCCAAAAATAAAATTCCGGGCGCTGATGGCTATACCAGCGAATTTTATCAAACATTCAAAGAAGACTTGGTTCCTATTCTACTCAAAGTCTTCCAAAAAATTGAAGAAGAAGCAATACTTCCAAACACATTTTATGAGGCCAACATAACCCTCATACCAAAACCAGGCAAGGATGGCACAAAAAAACAAAACTACAGACCAATATCTCTAATGAATACAGATGCTAAAATACTAAACAAAATACTAGCAAATCAAATACAACAACATATTAAAAAAATAATACATCATGATCAAGTGGGATTCATCCCAGAATCTCAAGGATGGTTCAACATACGTAAAACGGTTAACATAATACACCATATCGACAAAACAAAGAACAAAAACCACATGATCTTATCAATAGATGCAGAAAAGGCTTTCGATAAAATACAACACAATTTTATTTTTAAGACTCTCACTAAAATGGGTATAGAAGGAAAATATCTCAACATGATAAAGGCCATATATGATAAACCATCAGCTAACATCATATTAAATGGCACTAAACTGAAGGCTTTCCCCCTTAAATCAGGAACAAGACAGGGTTGTCCACTCTCTCCACTCTTATTTAATGTGGTACTAGACGTTCTAGCCAGAGCAATCAGACAAGACAAAGAAATAAAAGGCATCCATATCGGAAAAGAAGAAGTAAAGGTATCACTTTTTGCAGATGATATGATCCTATACATCGAAAACCCCAAAGGATCTACAAAAAGACTATTAGAAACAATAAGCCAATACAGTAAGGTCGCAGGATACAAAATTAACATACAGCAGTCAATAGCCTTTCTATATGCCAACAATGAAACATTTGAGAATGAACTCAAAAAAATAATTCCCTTCACGATCGCAACAACAACAACAAAAATACCTAGGAATAAACATAACAAAGAGTGTAAAGGACTTATATAATGAAAACTATAAACCATTGTTAAGGGAAATCGAAAAAGATATAATTAGATGGAAGAATATTCCTTGTTCTTGGTTAGGAAGAATAAATATAATCAAGATGGCCATATTACCCAAAGCAATATACAAATTTAATACAATTCCCATCAAAATTTTAATGACAATTTTTAAAGAAATGGAGCAATAAATCATCAGATTTATATGGAACTATAAAAAACCCCGAATAGCCAAAGCAATCCTAAAGAAAAAGAATGAAGCTGGAGGCATTACAATACCTGACTTCAAACTCTATTATAGGGCCACGACAATCAAAACAGCATGGTATTGGCAGAAAAATGACACTCAGACCAATGGAACAGAATAGAAAACCCAGAAATAAAACCACATATATATAGTCAAATAAGTTTTGATAAAGGGGCCAACAACACACAATGGAGAGAAGAAAGCCTCTTCAAGAAATGGTGCTGGGAAAACTGGAAAGCCACATGCAAAAGAATGAAACTTGACTACAGTTTTTCCCCCTGTACTAAAATTAACTCAAAATGGATCAAAGATCTAAACATAAGACCTGAAACAATAAAGTACATAGAAGAAGACATAGGTACTAAACTCATGGACCTGGGTTTTAAAGAGCATTTTATGAATTTGACTCCAATGGCAAGAGAAGTGAAGGCAAAAATTAATGAATGGGACTACATCAGACTAAGAAGTTTTTGCTCAGCAAGAGAAACTGATAACAAAATAAACAGACAGCCAACTAAATGGGAAATGATATTTTCAAACAACAGCTCAGATAAGGGCCTAATATCCAAAATTTACAAAGAACTCATAAAACTCAACAACAAAGAAACAAACAATCCAATAAAAAAATGGGAAGAGGACATGAACAGACACTTCTCCCAGGAAGAAATACAAATGGCCAACAGATATATGAAAAGATGTTCATCTTCTTTAGTTATTAGAGAAATGCAAATCAAAACTGCAATGAGATACCACCTCACACCTGTTAGATTAGCTATTATTAACAAGACAGGTAATAGCAAATGTTGGAGAGGCTGTGGAGAAAAAGGAACCCTCATCCACTGTTGGTGGGAATGTAAAGTAGTACAACCCTTATGGAAGAAAGTATGGTGGTTCCTCAAAAAACTGAAAATAGAACTACCTTATGACCCAGCAATCCCTCTACTGGGTATATACCCCCAAAACTCAGAAACATTGATACGTAAAGACACATGCAGTCCCATGTTTATTGCAGCATTGTTCACAGTGGCCAGGACATGGAAACAACCAAAAAGCCCATCAATAGATGACTGGATAAAGAAGATGTGGCACATTTACACTATGGAATACTACTCAGCATAAGAAATGATGACATTGGATTATTTACAGCAAAATGGTGGGATCTTGATAACATTATACGAAGTATAATAAGTAAATCAGGAAAAACCAAGAACTGCATTATTTCATACGTAGGTGGGACATAAAAGTGAAACTAAGAGACATTGATAAGAGTGTGGTGGTTACGGGGGGAGGGGGGAGAGGAAGAGGGAAAGGGGAGGGGGAGGGGCACAAAGAAAACTAGATAGAAGGTGACAGAGGACAATCTGACTTTGGGTGATGGGTATGCAACATAAGTGAACGACAAGATAACCTGGACTTGTTATCTTTGAATATATGTATCCTGATTTATTGATGTCGCCCCATTAAAAAAATAAAATTATTTAAAAAAAAAAGAAAAATAAGCATTATAGATCTTAAGGCAATAGAGGAGAATGAGGCTAGCATCACAAGAAACTATCTCATTTGAAAGCCATACATCAGGGCTATATCATGAAAATCCCTTCGGCTCTGGCCAGTTGGTCAATGGTAGAGCATTGGATCAGCGTGTGGATGTCCCAGGTTCAATTCCCAGTGAAGGCACACAGATGAAGCGACCATCTGCTTCTCACCCCTCCCCTTTCTCTCTCTCTCTCTCTCTCTCTCTCTTTCTTTCTTCTCCTCCCACAGCCATGGCTTGATTAGTTTGAGGGAGTTGGCCTCAGGTACTGATGATGGCTCTGTGGCCTCCACCTCAGGTGCAAAAAATGGTTTTGGTTACAGTGGAGCTACGACTCCAGATGGGCAGAGCATTACCCTCTTGTGGGCTTGCTGGGAGGGAGAAAGAGAGGGAGGAAGGAAGGAAAGAAGGAAGGAAAAGTATCTCCTCAAGGGCAACTGAGAAATTTCACTTTGTCATTCCATGCCCAGGAATAGCAACTGAATCACTTCTGTGTAGGAATGAAACTATTTACAGAGTATCTTCCCATCACTTATTTGATTCAGCCTTTACAACAACAATGATTGGTGTGCATTATTACCATCTTTATTCTATAGTTAAGGAAACTGAGACACAGAAAAGTTAAGTGGCTTGCTGAAGACCACTCACCCAACTAGTAAGTAGAGTCTGCATAAGAACCCATGTTTTATGATTCAGGGTCTTCTACTCTTTGTCCATACCATACCAACATTTTCTATTTTGCTTAATTTATGTTACACAAATCAGAGAAGAACTGTCCAAGCCCACAACAGAGATGGCTCTTAGCAAACCTAAAAGCCCATTTGGGGTCAGCATTGCATGGTAGTGAAGACTGTGTATGTGAAATCAGCTTACTGGAGTCAAATCCCAGCTGCACTATTTACCACATCTTTGACCTTGGACAAATTATTTGGCCTCTATTCCCCTTCAACTCCCTGATCAGTAAAGTGAGGATAATAGCAGTATAACCTTCATAGAATTGTTTATAAAGATTAATAAGATGATATGTAAAAAGTAGTAATTAGCCAGGTAACTACTACATAGAAGTCAATAAATGATTATATTGGTTGTTTTTGTTTTTGTAGCTTATGATTATTTATTATATTTTTCATTGTGTTGTACCCTACATAAAGTAGGTGGTATTTAAATTGGCTTTATTACTATCAATAAACAGATAAATACTGTCATAGTTTCTGAAATGTGAGCTTGACTTCTATGTAATTTGTGATTTAAATAGTCAAAATGTATGTATAGTATATATGTTAGCCAATAAAGTGAATTAGAATAAATAACACTTTTTTATGTATTAACTTTTAGAGAGAGAGAGAGAGAAAAGCATCCATATGCCATTCCACTTATGCATTCATTATTCTTGTATGTGCCCTAATGGTGATTGAACCCATAATCTTGGCATACTGGGATGACTCTCTAACTAACTGAGCTACAGGGCCAGGGTGTACAATAATTAACACTTTAATAATGCATATGTACTATAATAATTATTTTATTGCACTAAAAAAATTCTTTACTTATTAGAACAAATTCTTACTATAGGTCAAGATGTCTCAACCTGAGCAGTATTGACATTTGGGTATGTAATTTTTGTTGTGGGGAGCTGTCCTGTGCATTTTAGGATGTTTAGCAGCATCCCTGGCTTCTGTCCACTAGATGCCAGTAGCATCCCCTCCCTGCCCAACAGTATGACAAACAAAAATATCTTTAGACATTGTCAAATGTCTTCAAAGGTGCAAAATCACCCCATTTGGGAACCACTGCTATATGGCAACAAAACTGAATTCTTTTCTTTTTTTTGTATTTTTTCTTTAGTGAGAAGTGGGAAAGTGGGGAGGGTCCCACATGCGCCCGACCAGGATCCACTTAGCATGCCCACCAGGGGGCGATGCTCTGCCCATTTGGGGCATTGCTCTGTTGCAAAAGGAGTCATTCTAGCACCTGAGGCGGAGGCCATGGAGCCATCCTCAGCGCCCGGGGCCAACTTGCTCCAATGGAGCCTTGGCTGTGGGAAGGAAAGAGAGAGACAGAGAAAAAGGAGAGAGGGAAGGGTGGAAAAGCAGATGGGCACTTCTCCTGTATGCTCTGGCCAGGAATTGAACCGGGGACTTCCACATGCCAGGCCGACACTTTACGGCTGAGCCAACTGACCAGTGTAAAACTGATTTTTGATTATGGCAGAATGTGTAAATCCAAATAAGAGCCCACCTCATAGTTTTAAACTTAAAAAACACTTCTTTGAGTGGCATACTTTTAAAAAACATTTGGAGAACTTCTCTATCAGACTTACCTTCAGAAGTACTTTTTAAGGCATGTAGAGAACTTAGCTCATTATTGAAATATCACCCAAAATATCCCCTATTTTAGTCACCAACTATACAAAGACTTAACTCCAGATGTCTCTTAGCATTAAAGAAAATACATAAATAAATCTACCTTCAGGAGGAAAGATGTGCCACCATTAGGAAATTTAGAGAAAAGCAGGCCACCGGCTCTTAACTACTGCCAAACAAGAGTCTCAGCATTTCTGCACCGTGGCAGCCTTGTTGCAATAAATCTTCAGTCTCCCAAGGTAGCAGCTTTTAAGGGCCATGCTCTTTGAGCTGATAAATGCTAGTCTTTTGCTAGGGTATCAGTTACATTGCTTTCTATTCATGCTTGGTATGAATGTCCAGCACCCTGGGAGTTCAAAATATAAACCATAGGAATGCTCATAAGTGGTATATGACTTAGTGAGTCCCTCCCTTTTCAGTTTTTAGTGGAGGTCGTAGATAAAAGATCAGATGAATGAAAGAAAAATGGGTCATAATGTCAGACCCCCTGTCAGACTGCCCAAGTCTGCAGGTCCTATAATCCTTTGCTCTTTGATTTCTGGAGGTATAGATTTCTGGGGTAGTACACTCTATTTTTAAATCACAAACTTTGCTGAAGATCAATTTCTTAAGAAATTATTAGATATTTTTATTTACTTTTTTTCTACACCTTCTTCCAAAGGGCTTGAGCGGTCTCTCTGTTTTCCTCTCTTTCCACCTTGCCTCCCTCCATACCTCTCCCAGCCTCCCCCAAATCTTCCTCCACCTTTCAGTGCACCCACACTCAGCAGTTAAGACTTTCCTCCATCCACAGTGTTGCTTAAACAGTGCATCTGGGCACATAAAAGGGATGAACTAGATGGGGTGGGGCAGGATTAACCATGCTCTTCAATTCTGATGCTAAAGATTAAACAGCTATTTGCTTCAATTCCCTTTAACCTTTGAAAGAAAGATCTATGAGAATTGTGATTATTTATGAAAAGCTATGCCTGCTCTCTCTGTTTTTTTCCCATTTGTTTTAATTTCAGTTAGTTTTGAACCTTGAATCTTTTTTTTTTTTCAGTGTAACCATATTTCAGTTTCTGATACAACTATGTGCCTTCAGAGTTGGCAGCTTTTTGAAATGGAGGCTATATCAATTATTTAGCCATTGTTGCCTCCAGTTACTAACCCTGATTTACTGGCTTAAAATGCCACGAAGTGTGGAGTCTCCCTACTCCATGGGTTAAGATGGGGCGGTGGATTTGGGTGGGCCAGGGGCCTGCTGCAGGTCTCTCCTGGGAACGCCTGTGCCGTCAGCCAGAAGGGCCGGAAAGCTGGTTTCTGTCTCCCAAGGTCTCTCACCCCGGTCTGCAGATCTCAGGGTTCTGGGGAATCAGAAGGGAAGCTGACCAGACCTCTTGACAGCCAGGCTTGGAAGTTGCACATCATCACTTCTACCACCACATTCTCTCCTCAGAGCAAAGCAGGAGCTAGCCTGATGCAGGGGTGGTGAACAGACTCCACTCTTGATGCAAGAAGCAAGAAATCATAGTGCCCTTATTTACTCCAGCCCTGAAGGCTGTTTTCCTGAAGCCTGGTCACTGGACTGAGGGGAGTTTCTTTCCACTCTTACCAGCTTGTCTAAGTCACTGAGGATTCTCCTCCTGAGGCTGGATGGGAAGATCAAAAGCCCCTGGGCCCATCCCAAAGTAGTTTTCTAGTTAATATTTGAAATAGGTAACTTTTAAAAAGTGGAGGAAAACCAATTTAATTTGTTTCATAACTACTAACCAGTTGTTTGTGCTGAAATACCAGCTGGTATGGTGGGAGATCTTGTACTCTTTACTTCCCTCTCATCCTGTCTTGAGAATATTTCCTTTATATCTTCCTGAAATTTAGGATTTATTAGGGTTGATAGACTGGATTTTTCATAATTCCAAATCTCTAGGAGTATGTTTTACTCATAGTGACTGAGTGAACCACAGATCTAGAAGGACGTGTCCAGCACCCCTGGGACAAACCCGCATAGCTCTCTTGCTTTCTCCCTTCTACTTACTTCTCTCCTTCCCTCCCCCCTAGTCTTCCTGTCTCCCCTCTCCCTCCGCTGCCCCCTTTCCCCATCTCTTTTCTGTCCTCTTCCTTCTCCTCTTCTCTATGTCTCCATCCCTCTCCATCCATTTAATTTTAGAAATAAAAAAATAAAATGAAGTTCAACAAGATCTACAGCTTTCCCGTGGGCTCCTGCTGGCCTCAAGTCTTTAGACTGCTGGTCGAATATGATTCCCACTACATTATGGTCCTTTTAATTTTGTTCACCTTAACTTTATTAAAGTGTCCCTGAACATTACGAGGTAAATTAGGAAATTAATCAAAAAGCACCAGTGTAATGGCAGGAGGCATCGTGTTTGATACTAAGGTGGTCAGAGTAGGTAATTTTGATACATTAGAGCCAATTAAGTATCACAGATCTTGGAGACTGGTTGTAAGAAGGGCTGACAAGTAGCCAGGGTACAACCTGGATGTGCCAGACCCCCAAGCGGTTGGTTAGGCTGGGGCAGCAGAGAATGGTCATGTGATCCAGAGGAAGGAGGGGAGAATGTCAGAGATAGGCTCATTCTTGCTCTGTGGGGGTGGCTGGAACTATACTAGAGCTGCAATGGTGGAAACCACAGCAGGCTACTAAAGGTGACTTGCGTGTTGTGCTGGCAGCCCTGCTGTGCTTCGCTCCCACTGGTGCTCTCGCCTGGCTGTGCCATTAGCCGCTGCATGAGCTTTTAGGTGACCGTACACCTAGGAGGCTCATCCTCCACAATTTCCTCATCTCAGGCTCCAGTCAAGTGCAGCAGATGCTATTGTTACCTATTCTATTGAATAAAGTTAGAAGCAGAGAGAAAGAAATTTGTCAATATTGTTTTTCTGCTGGAACCAAAATAAAAACTGTGTGGTATATTGTCCAATAGCAACTTGTGTGTCAGAGCCCCATTTTGTGTAGCATGCTTGTTAAAGATAAGAATCTGCCTCTATATTTCTTCACATACTTCACTTCTTCTTTCTGCTGTGGATGGGGTACAATTCTAGCCATTCAGATTTCTTGATTTAGATTTGTGCTATTTCTTGCATTTGCAAACCCTTCTGACCATGCCATATGCTGGAATCACTTCTCTTTTTCTCACACACTCTCAGTGTTTGTTATACGACCTAAATCTAGCTGTGAAAAACTCTGAAATTTTTCATATAAATAAACAAATGTTTAGCAAGTATTTTTAAACCCTTTGCCTTAAGGAATACCATTAATAAGGTTCATTTGCATTTGTAAAGTAAGTACAGCTGCTGAGAGAATGTCTTGTAGAAATGTATGACGCAACACCAGAATCAGAAGAGAATCGCTTTTGCATTTAAAGCGTACACATATAAACAGTGCCTGGGCTAACGACAAACTACATAGTGATAAATTAAACAAATGAAAAGGCTCTTTTGGGATACAGAACATACCTGGGAGTGGGGAGGAAGGGAAAACAAAGTCTGAAGCATATGCTGACCACTGGACTTCCATGCAATCGTATCAAACCTTTCTTCCAGCCCAAATCTGAAACTGATGAGTCAGCAAAGTCCCCTTAGGTCTATCTGCTCAATGCATCTCACTACTGCGCTCTGATTAGCTCAGTTAGGTCCTGTGTGAATTTCCTTCACAGGACTGGATAAGAAGAGCAAACCCCAAGTGTAACCCCGAATACAGGTTTCTTTATAAATGTATGGCATATGACAATCTATTGCCATTGTCACTTGGTTTCTTGATTTTCTTTGTTAATTTTGTTGTTGTTTTGGATCAATAACTACCCACAGGTTTGTATGGAAGGAATGAAGGCTGGAGTGACTTTTGTTCTCTGCAATTCTTCACCTCCCTGCTGTGTCCTCTGCCTGTAAAGAGCAGGGCTAAGTGAGCAGAGTTCCCTCTTGTTACTGAGGCAGGACCTTTACTGAGATTAGATCTGTTGCCTGGATATAGAATATTTAGGGATGCTGGGTTTTTTTATTATGCTATCCTTTGAGACTAAGTTCAGGTTGAATAGAGGATAAATATACAAAAGATGCAACCTCGGTAGGTCACAGTGACAGGCCTCTAAACTTTATCAAGAGCCAGGATTGCCTTTTGACCCAGCTATCCCACTTTTAGGAATATACTCTAATAACACCATAGAACTGTTCCAAAAGGAGAAATGCACCCCCATGTTTATAGCAGCATTGTTCATAATAGAGAAGATCTGGAAACAGCCCAAGTGTCCGTCAGAGTGGATTAAAAAGCTTTGGTACATATATACTATGGAATACTACTCAGCCATAAGAAATGATGACATCGGATCATTTACAATAACATGGATGGACCTTAATAACATTATACAGAGTGAAATAAGTAGATCAGAAAAAACTAAGAACCATATGAATCCATACATAGATGGGACATAAAAATGAGACTCAGAGACATGGACAAGAATGTGATGGTAACAGGGAGGGGGTGTGTGGGGGGTGAGGAAGGAGAGAGGGGGTGGGGGAGGGGAAGGGCACAAAGAAAACCAGATAGAAGGTGACAGAAGACAATTTGACTTTGGATGAGGGGTATGCAGCATAATCAAATGTCAAAATAATTTGGAGATGTTTTCTCTGAGCATATGTACCCTAATTTATCAATGTCACTGCATTAAATTTAATAATAATAATAATAATAATAAAAGAAATAAATCCACACGTTAAAAATGATAAATTACAAAAAAATAAAATAAAATAAAAAATAAATAAAAAAAGAGCCAGGATTGTTAGATTTTAATGTGGACAGAGGAGGATCTGCCATGGATCATCTTAGCATATGAGGCATGTTTCGCACGTGTCCTAGAAACCTAGTGAAAAGCAATCTCTTCCTTAAGTAGTTTATGCATAGTAGAAAATTTTAAATGCAAAGCAATAAATGAGGTTCCTGGATCTCAATGGTTTTATTGTAAGTGAAACGAAAATGCAGAGCTCCATGCTATGAAGTATGAAGATAAAACAGTATGCTCTCCATCAAAAAGCTTACAACAACATTTACAAAGATATCTAAAATAGTCAAGACC
The DNA here is from genome assembly GCF_036850995.1 of Saccopteryx leptura. Classification (NCBI taxonomy): domain Eukaryota; kingdom Metazoa; phylum Chordata; class Mammalia; order Chiroptera; family Emballonuridae; genus Saccopteryx; species Saccopteryx leptura. Next base: position 171,765,939 of record NC_089504.1, on the reverse strand, counting down.
ATTCAACAGAAACCTTGATATATGTATTTAGTTAAAATGGTCATTTAAAGAAAATTTCAGGCCCTGGCCAGTTGGTTCAGTGGTTGACTGTCGGCTCAGCGTGTGGATGTCCTTGGTTTGATTCCTGGTCAGGGCACACAGGAGAAGTGATCATCTGCTCCTCCACCCCTCCCTCTCCTTTTCTCTCTCTATCCCTTGCTTCCCCTCTCACAGTTGTCATGGTTTGAGCTAGTTGGCCCAGGCATTGAGAATGGCTCCCTGACCTCACTTCAGCTGCTAAAATAGCTCAGCTACTGAGCAACGGTCATAGATGGGTAGAGTGTTACCCTGTAGGGGGTTTGCAGGATGGATCCTAGTCAGGGCACATGCAGGAGTCTGTCTCTCTGCCTCCCTGACTCTTAATTAAAAAAAAGAAAGAAAGAGAGAAAGAGAGAGAAAGAAAGAAAGAATAAAGGAAAGAAAGAAAGAAAGGAAGAACAAACTTCAGTTCATGCAAAGAACCCTACAAAATTACATGATATTAACTTCAACTATGTAAGTGTATATTATATTAACTCACTTGTTTTTCAGTTTAGGATTAAGAAATGTTCTTTATCACCTAAGGTTAGAAGATTGAATGCATTTAATATAGAGAATGAATTTAATGGTTTTGAAATAAGTATGGAATCCTTCTAGATTTTTATAAATTATTTCCCATTTATTTGCAGAAATTCAACAATACTTTTTTGGGTGGTGATGGGTCAAAATCACTTTTAGTAAGTTTTCCCAAAACAGTTAACTTTGCTTTTTCAGAAACAACACTCTTTTATTTTGTAAGCATAGCTTAACAGTTTATTTAATACTTAATTAAATTACTTAACTGAAATTACTGCTGGGTTTTTTGGGGGGAGTGTTTTCTTTTTTGTAACGAATATTGTGACACCACAAATGAGAGTAGTCATCCTAGAGAAGAGCCTGCTAGCCTTGAGCAGAGCTGGTGCAGTTAGCGACAGACTGGGGTTTTTCCATGAAAGGAAAAGTTTGGGTTGTTAAAATGGTTAAATGGAGGTCAGTAAAGACAGCATATGATAAGGATGTGCTGCTGGTCTTGGGGGTGTACTTTGTAAATCACTGGATTAGCTCATCTCTTAGTCACTTTCAAATCTAAAATCTGATTCAATTGTAGATTTTTATTTTTCTGAGAAGGGAGAAACCAGGAAATAAAATGGAATATTAGTTTCATAAATTCATTAGTATGTCTTTAATATAAACCATGCAAGAATATGAAGGCTGCATATCTCCTCTGCCATTAAGCCAACTGGAGTAAAATATTCAACTCTACGTCCTCAATCCAGAGAAAAAAGGAGAGTAAGAAAATTAATATTTATTAAGAAGCTATTAATTAAAAGACATTTCACCAGCAAAAGCCTTATAGCGACCTGGAGCAATGTGTTTCCATGTTACGGATGAGAAAACAGGAGCTCAGGGAGGACACATGAATGACCTAACATCACACAGCTTGCAGGCGAAGAGACAGCTTCTGAACCTATAGAGCCATACTCTTACCATTTGCCAAACGGACTCATAAAACAAATATATCAGAGACTACTTTCCCTGTCCTACTTATGTGAAAAAAATTACATAGTTCATTTCATCAACACAGTCAATACTTTAATGTTTAAATTATTTTAATAAGTAAAAATTGAAACTTTGAGAAAAAGTGGGGCAGGGGTGCTTTTAAAAATATGGTGACTATTCCACGGGCAAAAATGGAATTTCTTCCCTGGTCTATAATGTCCAACCACTAGAGAAAAGAGTTCAGAAATGGTGTCCAGGAGTTTACCATTGCATCCATTGCTTCTGGATCTGTGCCACACATGGATTAGCCACTCAATACATATTTGATGAATAATGAACCTTGAGAGGAAGTGTCATTTTCCAAAATAATCCCGGGAGCAAAGCCAGACAAAAATTCTAAATAGTATATATAATCTGTACTGTATAGGTAAAAAATAATAATAAATTGTAGTAGCATTCTTACATGCCAAATAAAATTGTTTCCATTGTTACTTGGTTGGAGGAGAGGCTGGGAGTGTACTGGCTATGAGCTGGATACTTTACATTCATTATATAAGACCTTATACATGTTGAGTCTGGAGCTGGTATTCTAATTAGCATTATGTCCGGTGTTAATGGAAATGTAGGCTGCATCCCTGAGAATTATCAGAGCAATAACTTCCCTTTCCCAATATCATCCTCCCTATATGAGGTAGATTAAGTCTGCAAAGAGAAGCATTTGGTGCTCCCAGAAAGGGAAGCACCATAGAGAGTCCATGGTGTTAAGAAAAAGCTCATTTTCCTTGAATGGGTTCCTTACTAAGGAGCAGTTTGCTCATCCCAGATCACCACATTCCCTCCATCTCCAGAACAGACAGAGAGGAAATAAAGCAAACTATTGCTCTTCTCAAAGGCAGTATATTTGCTACTAGATGGTTTCTGTTGAATCCAGCCCTTGGTTTAACCCTCTTTGGGGGTTCCCGTCAACTAAGGAAGGCAGCTTGGGGACCCAGAATTGGTGCAGACTCAGTGAGCGAGGCTGCCAAGGCATTTGATAGAATGAGCATTGCCAAGCTGTTCCTGCATCTCTTGAGGAGTTGCTAAAATGAGGCATTGCCTTTGAAGAGAATCTTCCAGAGGAAATAGCTTTGACTTCAGCAAATGTGTATTCTTCTTCCAGCAAAGTTAGAGAATGCTGCTCACGACAGTGATTGGATTGCACAGAAAAAGACTTGGTGCATCCCCAGAAACTGTCTCCTCCAGAGAAAAGATTATCTGCACAGCAAAATGATCCCACATTATGTTACGTTCCTCCTGGCTGAAGTCAGTTATGGCAGGCATCTCAGATTATATGTCTAGAGTGTGTCAGATAGAAATCCTTGAGTTGATCCTTTGGTAGATTAAATGCCCTGTTGATTACTCAAATGTAGTTCTTTTGAAAGTTTTGTTAATAAAAGGGTAAATTATCAGGTGCTGCCACTCATCATTATATATTTGAATGCTTATGAATATTTCAATATAATTATATTTAATACTGTAAGCTATAAGCACTATTATTTCCTTTGACCTATGTTGCAGTTAGATACATTACTTGATCAGCGCTCTCAATGAATGATTTTAGGCACACATATTTGGTTAATTGGTTATTTTTTCCCCCTGCCTGTGTTTGTATGTCGTATACTCTATAAGGGTAAGGAAATCAGCCTGCCTGCAGCTGAGTCTGGAAAAAGAGCAATTATTTTCTATCAGAACAAACAGCTGTCAATAATGAGTTCTGAATTAAAATTAAGAGCAAAGAAAGGGCTCTAGACATCTGTAGGAAATGTGAAAATATTTTTATAACCTAATAGCTGAGATCTGGACACGGTATCACTTGAGTTTTCCCAGCTGTACCTGCAATGTATTTTGTAATATTCCCAGACTGAACAGTGAAATTCATTGTATAAACTAGGCCACATTTTTTTTAAGGTTGCTGCCTTTGAACAGGGATTTTGATTTCATGTAATCAGTATGAAATCTTCCTATTTCACTGTATTTTGCTGTGCCCCTGGTCATATAATGAAGCTTAAAAATAGTTCTGTTATCTTTGTATTGTATTATGTCTTTCCAATCAGGGTCCTATTGCTTGGGTAGTTTTCTTTCTTTTTTTGGGAAAATACTTTTGGTCTTATTACACAGTATCTGATTTGTTTATTGGGGTTGTTTCTTGTGAAAAAAACTTGCAAGATAGTAAGCTACTTTTTTTTTTTTTTTTGTATTTTTCCAAAGTGAGAAGCAAGGGGGAGGCAGACAGACAGACTTCTGCATGTGCCTGACCGGGATCCACCTGGCATGCCCACCAGTGGGCAATGCTCGGCCCCTCTGTTGCTGCACTGCAATTGAGCCTTTCTAGCATCTGAGGCAGAGGCCATAGAGCCATCTTTGCTCCAATGGAGCCTTAGCTGCAGGAGGGAAAGAGAGAGATAGAGAGAAAGGAGAGGGGGAAAGGTGGAGAAGCAGATGGGCACTTCTCCTGTGGGCCCTGACCAGTAATCAAACCCGGGACCTCCACACGCTGGGCCGATGCTCTACCACTGGAGCTAACTGGCCAGGAAAGGCAAATCTTGCATTTTTGAAAACAGCTTTTGTAGTCTGCCTCTTTGCATTGTAGTTTTAAGTCACATCCAGATATTTTTAAATTTATATATAGACATACATATATACATGCATAGATAATTAGAAGTATATCTGATACATCATTTTGCTCTCATTTACTTATAAAAATATTAGAAAAGAAGTGTCTCTGTATCCTTGTTAGCCAGAGTATAGCCTTGGAACCAGCAGTATCGGCATCATACATTGTTGGAAATGTACAACCTTGGGTTCCATGCCAGAGCTACTGAATTGGAATGTCTGGGGCAGAGCCCAGGAATCTGTATGGTAACACTGCCTGGGATTGTGTACAGATCACTTGCATGGACACATAATGCTTGGTGGCATCGAAGAGGAATCTCTCATTTCATATTTATGGAATTGAATTATTGAATATTAAATTTTCTCTTTTTTGTGTTTCAGTCTTGTGAGTATGTTTTCTATCTTCTGCTCTTACCCTGTGTGGGAGGCAAATCCTATTCTCTCTACTTCCATCCTCTAATATGGCCAGTATGTCATTCTAAATACACTTAATACTAATTTTCATTAATCATCATCTATGAATACTGCACTGATGAAAGTCATTCATCTGTCTGAAATAGAGCTGACATCAATATAATGAATTAATACATAGCCAGGTACATGATGATTTTTGAAATTGAATTTCTTGGGGTGTATTGCTTTATAAAACCATACAGGTTTCAAGTGCACTACTGTGTATCATCATCTGCACACTACATTGTGCACTCACCACCTGAAGTCAAGTCTCTTTCCACCACCCTTTATCCCCCTCTTCCACCTCCATCCACGCCCCTTTCCCTCTGGTGATCACCATTTGGCTGTCTATGTCCATTCTTTTTTTTTTTTTTTTAATTCCTTCCCCTCTTTCACCCAGCCCCTACTTCCTTCCATATGACAGCTGTTGGTCTGGTCTATGTATCTTTAAGTCTATTTCTATTTTGCTTTTTTATTTTGTTTATTAGATTCCACATAAATGAATAATGTGGTATTTGTTTTTCTCTGACTTGCTTATTTCACTTAGCATAATCTGCAGGTCCATTCATGCTGTTGAAAACATTAAGATTTATAGGTACTTATTTATTACAATTTTATTTTTTATACCTATATTCCTCTTTGTCTATTTCTTTCTTCTTAAAGAAGGACTTTTATCATTTCTTGTAGTATTGGTTTAGTGGTAATGAACTCCTTTAGCTTTTTTTTTCTTTTCTTTTTGGTCTGTGAAGCTCTTTTATTTCACCGACCATTTTAAATGACAGCCTTGCTGAACAGAGTGGTCTTGATTGTAGGTCCTTGCTTTTTATCACTTTGAATATTTCATGTCAGTCCCTTCTGGCTTGAAGTGTTTCTGTTGAGAAATCAGCTTTGACAACCTTATGGGAGGTCCCATGTAGATAACTTTCTCTTGCTGCTCTTAAGATTCTCTCTTTATATCTTAAAGCTTTGCCATTTTAATTAGGATGTGTTTTGATGTGAGCCTCTATCAGTTCTTCTTGTTTGGGACTCGCTGTGCTTCCTGGACTTGTGTATCTCTTTTCTGCCCCAGACTAGGTGAGTTTTCAGCCATTATTTCTTCAAAAAGGTTCTCTATCATTTGCTCACTTTCTTTTCCCTTATGATGTGGATGTTTTTATGCTTGGTGTTGTTCCAGAGGTCCCTTAGACTTTTCCTTTTTTTAACTTTGTTATTGTTGCTCAGCTTGGGTATTTTCTGTTATCTTGTTCTCTAAAATCACTGATTTGATCTTCTGCTTCATCTAACCTGCTATTTGCTGTGGATTCTAGCTAGTATATTCTTCATTTCTGTTCTTTTTCATGGTTTCTATGTTCTTTTTATTACTTACTATCTCTTTAGGTTTACATGGAGACCGTCCATTTTCCCCCTAAGGTCCTTGAGCATCTGCTTAACCACTGTTGTGAACTCTACTTCCATCTTACTTAGTTTTTTTTTTGTGGGGGGGGGGAGCGGGCTTCTCAGGGCATATTTATTTCTTTGTCTCCTCTGCCTTTTTTTGTGTTTGTCTCTGCTTATTAGGCAGCTCTGCTATGACCATCAAACTTGTTATAATAGCTTTATACTGTCTTGTGGGGATCAGTGGTGCAAGCCTTTCGATCTCCTGAGCTAAATGCTTCAGGAATGTTTCTTGCACAGGTTATGTGTGCCCTCCTGTTGTAGTTGAGTCTTGAATGCTGTTGGCCCATTTATGGGGGGGAGGTAGCTCTCAGGCTGGCCAGCTATAAGGATAGACCTTGATCATAGTGTATGAATCAATGTGCAGATGCTGTCCCCAGAGGCAGACGTGTTCCCAACAGGGTCTGGTGCCTATTGAAATCCCCGTTTGGGTATGCCAATTGTGTGGCTAGTTGGGTCAAGCTCTAGTGTGGTCTGAAGCTCACTACTGTTTGTGTTATTTCTGGATCCATTTGGGAGAGTTCTGGTGCTAGGTAACTGTCAGACATTGCCTGTAACTAGCCTTGGGCTACCTGTCTGGAGCCACCTCACTAAGTGTTTGTGGATGCATCTTCTGGGCCTGGGTGTGTGTGGGAGCGGCAAGCTGTGCACAAAGTTTGGCTTCCTCCAGCGCTGAGCAAGGGGCAAATCAATAACATGCCAAGGCTCCCTGAGGTCTGCCTCCTCCTGTTAACTACTCTGCCACCCCCGGAGATTGTCTGTTCTTTTTCCAGAGAAAGACTAGAGTGGACCCAGCCTGGGTACAACCACAGTCTCTTCCACACGTTTGAGCCTGGTAGGGTGGAGTGACCGGACTGGGAGTATGTGGCTAGTGGGTGCCTGCTGGGGGCAGTGTGGTCAGGCACTCAGTGTGGGAAAGTGGCCTCTATTCCAGAGCCATACAGCTCTGTCTCTGCCGGAGTCTTTGATCCTAGTTCACACAGAAGAAGCTCACTGCAGGTTCTGGTTGGTGTAGCCATCTGGCCCTCTTTAGGAGCAAGCTCAGCAGGGGTTAGGGGACCACAGAAGGTTGGGAGGGCAGGTCAAGAGGGTCTCCCATTGGTGGGGGTGGTGCTGGTGGCACTCTCAAGGTGGGAAAGGGTGCCCCCCCTGCTCAGTGCCCCACAACCCAGCACCTGAGTCCCCAACTAGAGGCCCCAGGGGGTAGCACACCAAAGATCCCAGCTGTGTGCAGCGCTCTGATCCTCTGTGGGGCTGAGCTCAGCAGGTTGGGGCCCTAGGGACTTGGGAGGACAGATTAAAATTCTCCCATTGGGGGGCGGCTGAGGTTGCAGGAGGGTGGCACACACTTTGCGCCCCTCCCCTCCACAGTCAGCCTCACAACCCAGTGTTTGTCTGAATGCCAGACAAGACGGTCTGAGGAAAACATGCTCCAGAGGTCCCAGCTCCGAGCAACACTCCCTTCCTCAGAACTCATCGTGTCAGGGTCACTGTGACCTACGAGGACAAATCAAAACTGTCACATTGGAGGCAGTGCCAGCCAAGCCTGGAAGGGGAGGGTAAGACTGGCCCCTGTTCCAAAGCCACACAGTTCAGTGACTGTCTGAGTCTGTGTCTCAGGCTTCTTGAGAAAAAGTGCCTACACCAAAGGTCCCATTAGACGCAGCCAGCAGACCTTCCTGCAGGACTCAAGGTTGGCAGGGTGGTGTCACCTGTGCTTGGAGGTCTGGGTTAGTGTACTCCCCAGGCTGGGCTGTAAGAACAGGAGCACTTAGCCCTGCGAGGATAGCACCCGAGGGCAGTGTAGGATAGGGACTCAGGACAGGGACCTCAGTAGCTGACCCTCCAGATCTGTCCTTGGGGCCACACCTCCCAGATTTTCTCTTTATGACTCCTGTATGCTGACTTGCCTTTCTTCTCCTGGAGCCCCGGGTGAGTGCCCGAGCACAAGCTCCCGTGTGTTGGCCCTTTAAGAGAGCACCTGGGTTGCCAGCAGACCTCCTTCTCTTCCAGGCAGGCAAAGTCCCTGCTGATTTTCACTGTTAGATGCTATACAGCTTCCTCTTCCAAGCCCTATTGTTCTGGGTTGGAGATCCAGACATGGGGTTGAGAACCTACGCTCCTGGGGGGAGGGAGTTTTGCAGCTGAGAAATCTCTCTGGCTTCTTACCTGCTGCACAAGAGTGCAGGAGCCAGCCCTTTCCACATCTGTGCCCACTTACAAGTATCTGTGGCTATGCGGCTTCTGAAAATCCTTGATTATAATCCTCCTGTTCAGTGGTCCTTCAGTTGGTCATTCAGGTTTATTGCTCTGTCCTTGAGCTGTACATCAGTTTGGCACTAGGAAGGAGGTGAGTGTAGCGTCCACCTAGTCTGCAGCTACCTTGGAATCAACCCTTGACAATGTTTTATGACAGTTTTAGTAGCCACTTGATTCATTTCTCTTTGGGTAGCTGAATGGAGTGAGGGATCTACCCTGAGCCAACCAATCAGGGCTGCACTTTCAAATCCCAATAACTTTGTTTCATTCTAAACACTATAGGATATGGACTAAACTGATATGGCCTTTTACAGAGAAAACCTCTGAAAGTGATATCATTCCTTATACTCCTGTAGCATCATTCCCTTGACCTCATTCAGATTCAAGTCACCTACCAATCATCAGGTCCAGCTGAGTCTGTTTCTTCTATACCTCATGGCCTTCTCTGTCCTTCTGTAAAATAAGACCTGCTGTGGCCCATTCAGGTGTTCTTTATATAAATATGTTAGCCTCCTGGTTTAGCTTGAGCATCACATTTTAAGAATAATGAGGAATGTGTTTGGGACACAAATAACATGAGAACTGAGCCAACATCATTCAAAAGTCTCTGGAGCATTTGTATTTGAGTCAATATGCTTGGGGAAAAATCAAATTAGGCCCATGTGGACTCCTTTGGTTGTTGTTGTTTTTATTTGTTTGTTTTGTAGGCTTATTCTTTTTAAGAAATCCCCCTACACCAATCGTGGAAAAATAAAATGTCCCAAGGAAATATGGTCTGGGTAGGTCTTCCTGACCCCTCAATATTCTAGACTAGGATTCCTGTCAGGTTGGTTCCTCTGTGCTTAGTCTCTGCCTCCTCTTCCCTGTCAGAGACGAGTGAACTTTGCATCCTTAGAGGATGCCACACAAGAGTGCAGTGCGCTTTTTCTTTCTAGGGTGATCAAGGTTCTGGGTGGTCTCATAAACATTCTCCTTCACATGATATCTTCTATGTTTTCAAAAACCCACTCCCAAAAATCTGGCAGCAGATGGCAGGACCAAGTCTGAGCTGCAAGGGGCTGCTGAGAATCCATCTCGCATCTCTGAGCAATATTCCTGAGCTTGTGAATGCAGTTCCAGCTTCTGTCTCTACCTCTCTGGGGCCTCAAGTGTTTATTGATTCTTTGTTTTTATACAATAATAGTAACTTTTTATCCATTATTCTATATTTCTTTTTAATTCTACTATTACATGATTATGTTATCCTTGCAAAAATAATAAAACACTTCAAATAAAGTGAAAGCCCAACCTCACCAGTTCCATTCTCCACTAAGAGGTAACTGCTGTTCTAATTTGTGTGCCTTTGCAGATCAAGTTCTATACATCAATATGTGTGCATATTAAAATGCATAATCTTGTTCTGTGGAATTTTTAGAAATATGAGTGGCATTGTGATGTGTATATTGCTCTGGGCATATTTAGGTTGGCTTGTGGAAACCTTTTTTGTCAATACATGGATTTACTTACTCTTTTAACTGCTACATAGTATTATCAGTATTTATATACTATAGTTTATCCATTTCCTTAGTCGTAATAATTGTTTTAGTGAATTAATTTTCTCTTTCTAATGCTACTATAATGGAAACCCCTTTCTAAGACTGCACATATGTACATATGTACACATACCTCTGTGACAGAATTCTAGAATTGATGGTGCATCAAAGAATGCATCCATTTAAAGTTTTAACAAGCATTGTAAAATTGCTCTCCCAAACAACCATTTTACACAGCATATATCCCAGGGTAAATAACATGGATAAATTCGGTATTTCAGAGACACTTTAGTTGATGTTTTATAAAATTTTTATTTTACAATAACATATAAAAGTAAATTAGGCAAGTAAATATTTATATCCAAGAAATCTATAATTTCTTTGACCATTCTAGATAAAAGAAATGACAGAAGATATAATACTAAAATACTTATGTGATAGATTTTGGTAGAGAGCCCTAAATAGTCTAGAGATGACCAGTACAGATGCATAATAAGTTAAATGTTAATTTTTAACAAAAACGAAAGAGTTGAAATGGCAGCCACATCAAGATCACTTCATAGTTTTGTCAGGATAATCATCGGATTACTCGTGTCCTAGTCATAAAACTCAACCCATTTTCATAGATGTTCCTTTTTAATATTCTTGCAGTTCATGAATGCCATTCTTGTTATGGCTGAACTGGAATGTCTAATCAAATTATGAGCTGATATATATGTGCAGAATACTCTCTATGATTTTTGGTCCATTTTACTGTCTTTGCATCTAACTAAATGTACTGTAAAATCCCCTAATTCTATTATCTTTCTTTGCCAGATTAGTGAAGTATCCGAAAAGGGTCAGCATTAAAACTCCACCAGATTAATCAGGAAAGCCAATTCTTAAGCACATCCCCAGAACGATTTTAGTGCAGAATGGCCCCCTTATGCCTCTCAATGTTTTCCCTTTGTATATTACTACCGCAGTGCATCACGGGACAGTAAGCATATTTCAACTTGTGGGACTAACTCAATCATGTTTGTTTGTTTGTTTTTTTTGTATTTTTCTGAAGCTGGAAATGGGGAGAGACAGTCAGACAGACTCCCGCATGCGCCCGACCGGGATCCACCCGGCACACCCACCAGGGGCGACGCTCTGCCCACCAGGGGGCGATGCTCTGCCCCTCCGGGGCATCGCTCTGCTGCGACCAGAGCCACTCTAGCGCCTGGGGCAGAGGCCAAGGAGCCATCCCCAGCGCCCGGGCCATCTTTGCTCCAATGGAGCCTTGGCTGCGGGAGGGGAAGAGAGAGACAGAGAGGAAGGAGAGGATGGGGGTGGAGAAGCAAATGGGCGCTTCTCCTATATGCCCTGGCCGGGAATCGAACCCAGGTTCCCCGCACGCCAGGCCGACGCTCTACCGCTGAGCCAACCGGCCAGGGCCTACTCAATCATGTTTTTAGAAATTGAAAACAAATGTTGTAATAGGATGAATGATAATATTGAAGTAATAACCATTTCCTAGTAGACACACTTGTTTAATGGATTGCATAGTCTATCACTCGTTGAAACCATTTTGTTTTGGATTGCTTTGGCTTGTTTTTAAGGTAAAAGTTTGGCAATAATTTGGTCTGCTTTAATTGAATTATTGTCCTTATTGGAAGAAAACTTGGAAAGGTGGTTTTACTGCAGGGTTACAGGGACCAGCCTAATGGTAGGCTTGATTTAAAAGTACAGTCCACTTCCCGATGTACTGAGTTGTGCTGGCCTCGGCCTGAAGCACGGGGTTATGCACTCTTTTGGGTTTTTTAAGTTATTTAGAAAAATATGTCTCTGTGCTTGGCAAGTACTCCGACAGAAAACAGATAAAAATAAGGGTGGTTTATCAGTTTTGCTGTTCTTATCATGTTTCAGGTTGAAGGCTGTTGAAATGATGAAAAACAAACAACACTAAATAGGGTTCCATCATTAAGGCTGCTACAGGGAGCTGAATTTTTCAGGATCAAAGAAAAATGCATTTGCTTTTGGAACTACAGTCCTTCATTTTGAATGGTGCACTGCACTCAGATCCTGACGATGGGTGAAGAATAGAGTAAACTGGAGAAGGAAGTATAAAATATGTGCTGCTATGGGAACTTGGAAATTCAAACAAAAGGAGGCTGGCATTCTTTTCAAAGCTCTGAATTTTCATTGTTCAGCTTCTTAAGAAAAAAAAGTAATGCCTGGTGTTTATCTGAGCAACTGGAGAAAAGCATAAGCATGGCTTGTTTTCATCTCATAAAATTATAAGATCTCCCTTTATCTTTGTAAACAGGTGTCAAAAAATACTCCTCTGCTGGAGGCTTTGGGGACTGTTTTTGTATATATCATTGATTTTGGAGAGAGCTACAGAGTTCGTTCATATGTTAAGAAATATATAAACTTACATTTTTTAAATTTTGCAACTCAGGTTGAGCACCTTAGATTTTCCTGGCATAGCAATACCCTAAGAAATTATCTAACGCAGTAGAAACAAGAAAGCTCTTTTCATTCCCCTCAAGGAAAATATTAACTGGTATAAACATGATAACCAGGGGAAGAAAAAGGTGAGGCAGTTGCTAATAAAAGGGTATAAATTGTCATGTGGATCCAAGGAGAAATACACCGAGGGGAGAGTCCTGCTCCTTTGATGTGGCAGACGAGACAAATCGGAAGAAAGGGAGACACCAACAGGTAGACATGAGGAGGAGGAGGAGGCGGGACCTGTGTCCGCAAGGCCCAGAAGTGGGAAAGCTTAAAATACGTTTAATTTGCCTGGAGCTAAGGGAAATCTTGATTCTTGTAGTAAACTTATTGCCTATTTATAAACATGCATTTATTTTAATAGCTGTTCTCAGTACAGTTATTCGGTTATTTGTTTAATGTTATAAACAGTACTTAAAATGGAAAATAAATACATGGAACATGCCCTTTTCCCTCACTATCTTTCAACCACCCTGGCTTTCTTTTAGTTATTCAAATATGCTAAGCTGTTTTCATTCCGGGACCTTTCTGTGGGGTATTCTCTCTTCCTTTCTGACCCTTTTCACTCAGCAAAGTGATCCTTGTCTTATCAAAGTAGTCTGCTAGGGCTGCCATAACAAAACACCACCCACTAGGGGCCTTGGGCAATGAAGATGTATTTTCTCACAGTTCAGGGGGCTTTAAGTCCAGGCTGAAGGTGCTATCAGGGTTGGTTTCTGGTGAGACCACTCTTGGCTGAAGATGGCCACCTGCTAGCCATGTCCTCACATGGGCTTTCCTCTGCGCATGTGCGCAGAGACAGATCTCCGGTGCATCCTCCTATTTGTGAAAGGTCCTACTGGCTTAGGGCCCCACCATTATGACTTCATTTATCCTTAATTACCTGCCTAAAGGCCCTACCTCTAAATACAGTCACATTGGTGGTTAGGGCTTCAATGTGAATTTTTAGAGTGCACAACTCAGTCCATAACAGGTATCAATTTAAATGACATTTCTTCAAAGGTGCTGTACCAACACCCTGCACATTTACCTACCTCACAGCAGAACTTGTTGAGATTTACAATTATATCTTTGTTTACATGATTATTTAGTATCTAATCTCCCCACTAAACAGTAACATTCCTGAGGAAAGGACCGTGACTGTTTTGCTTACCACTTCCCTAAGTCTTAGCACATCACGGGCACTCAGTAAGTATTTGTGGGGTGATAGTCTGCAGAGCCTTATGAAAAAGCATATCACAAATGTAGCTGGAAGAACAAAATAACAGGCACCTTCCTGTGTGTCCCTGATGGTGGGAATGGATGAATTGGGACAGTCAGCGTGTGCTGATAAAGCATAATGATGAACTCCCCCTAGAGGAGTAGTATTAGCCAATTTACTTGGTGTACATACTCCTGCCAGGGCTGATTTCAAGCTCAAATGTGACAGCACTGAATGTACTCAGTAGCACCCTGTTATATAATATCTTTTCACCTCAAGAGCATAAATGTAAAATAATTAAGCAGCAATATGTTTTGAGTATTACTCTAACTTTTAATACATTTACTTAAGCAGAATTTCTGAGAATTTAACAATTGACGTTTGCCAGCTCCAATACACCGATGATGAATAGTAGAATAAAATGGTTGAGGTTGAATGCATAGAAATTTATAATTTATAACTGTGCAGGGCACAAGGCAAAAGCAGGCTTATCTGATTCTTAAATTTTAGACCTGGATATCACTGAAAGAATGAGAGAAGAGTAGATTTAAGCAGAGAAACTACTGATTAATCTTGGAATCTTTTTATTTCTAGAGAAATTCAAGGGCAGTTTGAAATAGAGATCTCCGCTATGTTCAGAGAAGGGCCTATCTCTTTAGGAATCTGTTGTTTTGCTGAACCATGAAGAGGAATGAGAGAAAAGAGAGAACTTTGGAGATATCATCTTCAAAGGCTGGAGGGCTGGAAAAGTTCTGTAAATTAGGAAAAGAGATACAGATGGAAAAATCCAGAGAGACAAGAGAATAATCAGTACAGGGATCAAAGGGGAAAATATTTTTTTCTGATGGACAGTTTAAAGGGATGTTGGTAGATTTCTGAAGATGAAAGTTAGGGTTCATCTTTCATTCGGGATTGCAACTTCATAGAACTTCTATCCTGTCATGACATCCAAGGAACCATTACATGAGTCACATTTCTTTTTGGCTAATGTTTAGTGCTACATATTTCAGGTTATTTTGTGTTTGAGATCATTATAAAATTTTCTCCCTTCCTACCATCAACCCCAAAGGGATAACCTCTGATATTTCCCATACTCCCTCAATAAGTGTCATAGGAACCAAGAAAAAAAGACTTCTTAAGGAAACTGCACTAGGAATAGACACTACTAAAGGAATGGTACTGAGGAGTGAGCCATAAGAAAGTCACTATTGTGGCAGTCGCTGCTAACCCAAATGACAGAAAGCCATGTGAAGCAGTGGTGGTACCGTGAAATGTGCTCAAGTTCAGCATCTCAGAGAGCCTGCATCTGAGTCCCTGTTTGGCCATTTGCCATTAGCACTAAGTTCAGGGCAGTTCCCAAATGTTATGAGTTATGGAAGGGATAAAGAAGCTGCCATATTTGCAGAATGCCTCCCAGGCACCAAGCCCTGTTGTGGGAAAGCACATTACTACCATTTTATTTACCATACCAGTATATGGGAAAACACTAAGTTCCCCCCAACATTAGATATTTTTTATTGGAAATAACGAAGAAAAGAGAACACAGCTTTAGGGGATAGATTAAAGCAAAATATTGAAAGCCTAATCTTAAATTATCCAGCAGAGATTGTCATAATTCCCCAGAGTTAACATTGCCTGTTCCTTGTTGTCAGCATCAGAGGTTGAAGTCTATAGCTACCAAGCAACTGCCTCTTCCTTTAGGTTAATTATCATAACCATGTTTTAAGAAATGCAGGAAAATGGGAAAAATGTTAAATAACTTTCTCAAGGACACCCAGCCGTTGGTATCTGAAAAACTATCTTGAACCTTAGGTCTCGCTTCAAGCTAAGAAACACCTCTACCATTTAAAATCCCCAAATTCATCATCCTTTCTTTTCTTCAAGTCTTGGTGCAAATGTCACATCACCAAAAAAAAAAAATTAATATAACCTTTCTTTCTTGTATTATAAATAGTTCTCTAAAGTATCTTCATGATAGACTCTGAGATATTTAAGGTGGAATCTAAGTCATCTGTAATGCTGTAGCAAAGTTACTGCATGTTACTTAGCAAAGTACTTCATTATTCATTGAATGAAGAGATGGACAGGTGGACAAATGAATGAACACACAGATATACAAATGACAGGAGACAGTGGCATGTAGCAAATGAAGGAGGCCTCCTGTTGCTTGGTATATAAGGTGGCGATATATTACCTATACCTGCTGATTGCATGTTTTCCAGCCAGGTAAATATCCATGACCAAGAATTTTGGATTCCACCATACTTGACACATAAATAGCCTAAAGGAGTTGATAAAATAACAGACAAACAAGGCTTACCTTGAGATTTAAGAACACAAATGTGTTATTTTTGTTAATATCTTTTTTTTCAACACTGAAGTAAATCCCAGTGTTTCAACAACCTGACCCTGTGATCCGTTCAGTAAGTTAGACTGTCTTTTTGGAATGGCACATCTTGTCTTTTCGCTTTGCAGACTCTCTACCTCCTCTTCTTTGAGCCAGTTTCCACCAATTGGAAAATGACCCATAAGTCCACAAGTGATGAAGTTTAAAAAATGCCTCGGAGCTTTTTCCAACAGAGTGAGGCTTTTATTTTCCCATCGGGAATACTTGAATTTCACCTGGAATTTCAAAATATATTCAACTCTGAAAATAAAGGGAGTAAAAACTAGAACACACCCACACTCTATAGTGATTGCTTTTTATTAAGAATTCTTTCCCATTGCAAATACCTTGCACTATTTTTAGCGTGCAACACTTTACTATTTTAATTATGTACTTCCCACTAGGTTGGTTTTAGAAATTCCTTGCTGACTTAAAATATGAAATATTTCAAGTCCAGTGATTTACTAGTTTTTTTTTTGCTAAATTGAACTAAAATAGACTGAGAATGGTTTACAACAATATAGAATAGCCTAGTTAAATCTTTACTATTTAACAAATATTTCCTGATATAAACAGCCTGAATGTATGTTTTTTCATAATGGTTTCAAAATAATGTCTACTTTGTATTATGTGATCACGAAGCATAGTAATTATGGATTTGATATTTTACACACTGAAACCAAACTAGTTTGACTTGGTATATTATTCCCTACTCATTGGTTATGGTGACTTGATAATACTTTTGACTTTAGAGTGCTCCAAAATTATCACAATAGCCATTAGAGTAGAATTAATGATTTTTAAAACCCAGTTAATAATAAAGAAAATAATTTTATTATTATATATGTTAGTTTCCTGATGTATTTATGTAGACTTTTCTCTTTGTTTTTCTTGTAGTGCGGGAGTCGGCCGGACTGGCTGTTTCATTGTAATAGATGCATGTTAGAGAGAATAAAGCATGAAAAAACTCTAGATATTTATGGCCATGTAACTTTAATGAGAGCCCAGAAGAATTACATGGTTCAAACAGAAGACCAATACATCTTTATCCACGATGTACTGCTAGAAGCAGTGACTTGTGGAAATACCGAAGTGCCTGTGAGAAACTTGTATGCCTACATTCAGAAGCTGACACAAATAGAGACAGGAGAGAATGTCACAGAATTGGAGCTAGAATTTAAGGTATGATATTGGACATGATATGGTCATTTAGGAGCAGGTCATTCTGGGTCATCTTTGAGTAGTGGCTTCACTTTCTTAACCTTTCAAGTTTGCCAAGTTACAAGATTCATTTGACCTTGTCCTCAGGTATCTGACTATAAACACTTGCTTCCTCTATTTCTTTTCTATTCTGTGCTTCCCAACAATACCTTGAGCTCTTTGTACCCTAATTTAAACTGAGAGATCATACTCTCAGAATATAATATTTAAAAATTCAATAGGCTATATAGAGTCCATTAGGTAGAAGTGAAAAACAGTATACAGTTTGAAGAGTCATTTGCTGTAAAGTAAACAAAAGCTTTGTATCTAAGGAGGAAATCTTGAGTACCTTGCATTCAAACCAAAGGCTAACTTATCTTTTCTGGATTTTTCCTTTTTTCTATTTGACAGCGTCTAGCCAGCTCTAAAGCTCACACCTCAAAATTCATCAGTGCCAATCTTTCATATGCCTGCAGCCTATTCGAGGAGTGGAAGAATCTGATTACATCAATGCCAGTTTTATTGATGGATACAGGTATACACTCTTGTTCCCCTGACAATCCAAAGCCTTGATATTTACATGTGCCCTACTTTCTTAGCAAGAATGAATTTTATCTCAATTCAAAGCATTTTCTTTCTGCACAGATCAGCATTTGTTTTTTATAATTTTGAATAGAAGAAGTAGTCATGGAGTTTTTAATCTGGCTTTCTGCACTCTTTCAGAAGTCATTTGTACATGGAAGGAGTTAATAAAAAAAGCTGTTTTGCACCATATTTCATAAATTTAATAGATTGTGTAAGAGTCATTTCTTTAAAATGACACTGCACAACTATATCTTAAACGATTTGTGTGACACATGAAATTGAGCTAATTAGTATTGCACTAAAACTTAAAAAATGATAGACATACATCATAATATTAACAAATCAATTTCTTTTGCAGAGTCCCCAAAATGTATTAAATGTCTTTATTTGATTATAGAATATAAACAGAAATTTACTGCCATTGCATTAATGATATATTTTTAGTTTTTATTACCAAGTTTGATGTTTACATAGCAAATGCAAACTTTTGCATGTTCTCTGATTTTTTTTAACATGCTATTTCCATTCTCTGTAATTCAGACAACAGAAAGCCTACATTGCTACCCGGGGCTGTTGGCAGAGACCACCGAGGACTTCTGGTGGATGCTGTGGGAACACAATTCCACCATCGTTGTGATGCTCACCAAGCTGCATGAGATGGGCAGAGTGAGTGTCTCCTCCTAAGACATTAATTCATGTAGACATGAGGATTTAATTTTAATAACTCAAGAGCCAGTGCCATTGGGAAGTCAGAGTACTCCAGAAACATTGGGGCCATTCATTACTCTGGGTGGGTTTTAACTCACAAAACCACATCGAGTTCTTTCATTTGTGTGCTTTGAAGAAAGATCTAGAATTTTGTTTTTAGTGAAACACAATTATAGAGACAAATAAGTAAGCAAATGACCCTGTTTGACTTCTGTCCTGTCTCTCAACATATTTTTATTTCCTTTCATTCTGGACAAGCTGAAGTTTTATGAACAAACGTGCCATTACTTCTCTATAGGAGGGAACTTGACGTTCTTTCATATCTGAGGCCAATTCTTACTTGCTCACCATCCACTCTCATTGAATAAAGTATTGTAAAGTTACATAGGTAACTCAAAGGTAATCTCAAATCTACTTTTATTAGATTATTGCCTGACCGGGTGGTGGCGCAGTGGATATAGCGTTGGACTGGGATGCGGAAGACCCAGGTTCGAGACCCTGAAGTCGCCAACTTGAGCCAGGGCTCATCTGGTTCGAGCAAAAACTCACCAGCTTGAGCCCAAGGTCAATGGCTCGAGCAAGGGATTACTCAGTCTGCTGAAGGCCCACAGTCAAGGCACGTATGAGCAGGCAATCAATGAACAATTAAGGCATTGCAATGCGCAACAAAAAACTAATGATTAATGCTTCTCATCTCTCCATTCCTGTCTGTCTGTCCCTGTCTATCCCTCTCTCTGACTCTGTCTCTGTAGGAAAAAAAATGATTATTCAGAAAATATACATAAAATAGTATTAGAGACACAGAAGGACTTCCCACTTAAATTTAATATATGCAAGGAAGCATTGTGCCATATTTGCTTGAGATATTATCTCTGTCTTCTAGTATAAATCAAATGATAGAGATGTATCTAAAACCCAGCTTTTAGGGCCCACTGAGGTGGAGGGAAAAGAACTAGGAAACTGACTTGACTATTCTGATTTGGTCATTGACACTGTGAGACTGAGCCAAGTCATTAAAACTGCCTGGGCTTCAGTTTCCTCAGCTGAGAAGGGAGATTGGACCAGATCAATTCGGACGTTTCTTTCCGCATTCACACTTGATGGTTCTCTTCATTCCAATCCACCATGGTGGAAGTCCACTAAGGTGCTGCAATGCACAATTGACATGGCCAGTATTACGTCCAAGGACAGATGGAATTGTTTGGTTAACATATAGATATGAAGATGTTACCCTATCAAACTATTTAATCCAATGATTGTGTATTGGCACCTAATATATTCCATGTCCTGTCCTTGATATTATGGAAAAGAATCAAACCATAGGATTTTGCTATCCTCAGGAAACTTGCAGATTCAAAGAAAAAAATAACTCGCATGCAGTTGTAATGGGCTTGCATTTTGAAATTTTACTAATGAAAAAAATATATATAGATAACTAGAAGACAGACAAAACTTTATTTCCCTTTTGTATGGTTTACATAAACCTTCTCTCCTTTCAGTAGAAATGTCATCAATACTGGCCAGCAGAACAATCTGCAAGATTCCAGTACTTTGTTGTAGATCCCATGGCTGAGTACAACATACCACAATATATCCTTAGAGAATTCAAGGTCACAGATGCCAGGGTAAGTTGGCACAGTCTTATGCTCTTAACTATTAGCTGACAAGTAGTCTAAAATGCACTTCTGGGAGAAACATTTGCCAGTGACTTTATTCCCAAAGCAAAAAGAACCCACCCAGCTGGGAGGAATTTTTTTTTTAAATATAAAAGTAACTTTTCTTCTGTCTGGCAAGTGTTCTCACAAACCCAGGTTGGCTTCCTTTCAAATATAACATCTGGCAGCTCAACTTTAGGACTGCATTTGGTGAGTATGTATGCTGGGAATCATTTACTGATTGGCTGACTGTTCTTACAATCACCTTCTCAACTCATTCTCTTTAAAACTTTCTTGACTTCCTCATTACTTGAGGCTGTAAATATGTTGTTGTTTTGTAAAGCCCTTTAGGTCATGTGGGCTTGGAGGTTAATTTGGTATGATTTTAAAACTGCAGAGCAAATGGCATTTTTTAGAAGAATTGAACAAGCTTTGCACATTTTAATTTGATTGCTGGCATGGTTTATTCCTTGGTGTGCTAATGTGTCTGTCCACCAGAGCTGTGCACCCACGACCCTTGGTGGCTAATTTTCATTTTACATTTCTTATCTAGATTGCTGAGTCCAAGGTTCAGCTCTGATGTAAGATGTTCTTGTGTGTAAACTTTAATATCCTTGCCTTGAGCCATTCTCAAACCGTGACTATAAATATATCTTAGGATAGAGGGGTCAGTCCAAAGCTCTGCTTTGTTTTTGGAGCTGTCACAGTGGGTGGGTCAAGTGCAACTCCAGTGTAGAGCTATTTACTTGATCCATTGTTTTTTCTGGAAAGCTGCTTTCTTAACCAATACTCATGTTTAGAGATTGTCTAGTAATCCCCAAAGCCGGAGCCCTGGCTGTTGACCTAAAGTGGACCAGAAATTGGTTAGCAGGCTGGTAGGCCGAGGTGACAGACCTGTTAATGCCAGAAAATCTGAAGTCTTAACTACTCTGAAAGTGACTGTACACAAGGCAACAGTTAAGTTCCTAGGTCTCTTTTTTGAGCTGCTCAAGTAAGCATGCCTTGCTAAAATAATAATAATAATAGTAATAATAATTCCCTTTCAGAATTTGAAGCAAGGTAAGTGAATGAGAATGTTACTTGCATTCTAAACAAATTCAACCCACCACTTCTAATGATAAAGAGTTGAAGCCAGGCTCTGTAAATGCAGGAGATACCTTCTTTACTACTTCTCATGTGCCCAGATTTCATCTGATCATAATATGCAAAAGGAACAGAGAAGCAGAGACTTGTTCATGTGTTTGTTTTCATTTTAAAGGCTTCCTATGATTGAATAATTATCCTGGCTGCCATAACATTTGCCATTTGTGCTCCTAGTGTGTTTCTAATCTCAACTTCTCAGTTTAGAAAGCTAGTTGGCAGTTGAGAATACTGTATTGTTAAGCAGGTGACCTCTAAATGGAGTCACAGGTTGGTGGCCTTTTCTCTCCTGCAACTGTGGTCAGAAATGAAATCCTCTAAATGTCCGGAAGAGGACAAGTCTGCATTGCCTGGCCTCTGGCTTCCCTTCCTGTGCTTTTCAAACCTTTTCCAGAAACAGGGAAGTAAATCATGCTTCCATGGTATCCCAGTTAGTTATGGGGCAAAGCACACAAAGTTCTCACAAAGTTGATGTGATCTTCCTATTTTATATCCATCCCCAAATGGTGCCACTCAGAAATAAGCCTTGTTCTAGTGGACACTGCAAGGCTGGCTGATGCTGGCCTGTCTCAACGTGAGTCAGCCCCTCTCCTCAGTATGACTGAATGAGGAAGACTGAGTCTCTGTAGACTCATCCAGAATCTTGGGCACATGCTCACCTGTATCCAGAAAAAACATTTAAATGGGAAAAGAGGTGATACAAAATACAAAGTTGGGAGCAGGGCCTCTTCAATTGGGACCAGTCCCTCTAAGTTTATAATTTGGATTATCTCTATTTATTCTGGGGAGAAAAGTGATGCTCATAATTGTTATTCCTGCTTCTGTAAACAGAAGGCCATTTTGCTTTTTAAAATTTGTTTTATTTTGCAGGATTCCAGAAGGAATCAGAAGGGCCTTAGTATTTTCTTTTAACACAATTTATACTTCATGAGTCAAAGCAGTGTTGCCTAATCACTATAGGAAAGAGTCTCCTTTTGCATCTTATTTTCTTTCTGTGTTTTGATTTGTCTGAGTCGAAACCCCCATTGATGCCTTAATTCCTGTGGTCAGCCAGGAAGAGTCCTTTTCAAGAATAAGAGCATTTATTTGCTCATAATCTCTTTGATCTACTTGAGGGATGCCTCACTGCCTACTCAGCAGCATAGTCAGTCACATGATGTATGTTGTGTGTTCTGCCAATGTCTAGAGATCGTATGCCTCCAAATTAACAGCAGCTACCTAATTTGTGTCAGATATTTTCAATATCTGTCATTTGACAATGCTATAAATAAGCAAGCACAGCAGATGTAAAGTTGTATCAATAGCAAACCCTCTGTTCTAGATGACACGCCTGAATGCTCCTTTCAATAAGAAGTTACTGGATTCTGCAATTTTTGAAATATAGTGTATAGGTTCCACCTTGGTTTTGTAGGCAAACTTTGGGTCTCTAAAACATGCACTCATATAGGAACTGCACTGCTCTTTACTTTATGAGGTTTGTGACTGGGCACTATAAAAGCAAACTAATTCACAGTGTAAGGATATATGAATGGAGACAGTGTTCACAGCAGATAAAACATGCATGTAAATAAGTATAATATGCTGCTAACTTTTTATACTTTTTTTTTCTTTTTGGAAAAACCATCATGTTTGCTGGTGTGGTCTGTGCCCCGGTGGAATCCTCCTGGCGTCCTTGGCTTTCTCCTGGCAGGACGGTCAGTCCCAAACAGTGAGACAGTTCCAGTTCACCAACTGGCCAGAGCAAGGAGTGCCAAAGTCTGGAGAAGGATTTATTGACTTCGTTGGTCAAGTCCATAAAACAAAAGAGCAGTTTGGCCAAGACGGACCTATTTCAGTCCATTGCAGGTGAGTTGAAAATCAGGGCTGATGAGTTTCCATTTGTGATCATGTGGGAACAACTTTGAAAATATGGTGTTATTTAGTGTAAGTATAAGCTTCTTGTAGTGAATATACATAATTGATATTTTGTTCTCAAAAATGAATTGTAAAACCTCAAACAAAGACTCATTTCCCTTTTCTTCCATAAAAGGAAAATCACCAGAAGATTTTTATCCCCAAATTTTACTTCTTGTAACAAAGAAGCAAACTGTGGTTCTCTGGCCTATTTTACCTTAGCAGGAATCATTGGTACATCTCCTTGTGATAATTTTTTTCAGTTAATCAGTTCTTTCTTGTTTTGTATTCATAATGTTGCATGAATAAATATCACTTGGTATGTTGCTTCTTGGAAAAATTATAGTTATCAAGCCTTAATGAGAGTACTGGTTTTTGCCAATCGATAACTGATTAGAATGATACCTCAGTTAAAATTGTAGTGCAGACAATGCATTTTAGTGTACATATTATTTTATAAACATAATATGTCACTTTGTAATACACCATGAGTATGTATATCATGATGTAGATCTTTAAAGTCTTATAGAATCTTTTCTTAATATTCTCAGCGACACTTACCTGTTTTTATTCTAACCATGTTTTTGTGTGGCTGTCTCACAGTGTTTTTAATTTGCATATTTTCTGATGCTAATGATGATCATTATCTTTTCATCTAATCTTTTACTCTTAATGGCATTTTGGAAAAGAAAAGATAAGCAAGTGCATTTAAGTCATTTTAGCATGTAAGAGGAAAAAAATTTCTTCTAAATATTTGAATACACATGCAGCGATGCCAACTCTGTAGTTCTCTACTTCTATACATTTATCATGTTAGTATAGTTACCGTGTGATTAAGGAGCAGCAATACTGTGCACTGGGCTTACTCTGTAAGATTACTTCTTGTATGGATTTGAGAGAAGAATTCACTGAAATGACTCCTCAGGGTTAACTAAAAGGCAGAGCAGAACTGATTCCCAAAGCCTTTCAATAATGTTTACATCTGTGGTGCATTAGTGATGAAAATCAAAGAAAAATGAGGGCTGGGACATGGGCACATAGTATAAAACTGAGAGATGAATGGCAAGGTGTTTGGATGGGCTTTTTCACTTTATTGTAAAAATGGCACGTATTACATATGCCAAATGACAACTGTGAAAGTTGGGTGAGAGTACATGGGAAGTTCAAGGGTTCTATCTGCTCCTATGCATGTTTAAATATTCCTGTGTTGCACAAGTTTTTAAAAAGTAAAAGATGTTGGATACCTGATAAGGAGAGGAGGGGGCACCCAGCAAGTGTGCATCTGTCCATCAAGAAGGGAATTTAGCTATCTGTCAATAGGGTGATTTCAGGAAGTGTCATTACTTTGAGGTTGGAAACGAAATCTCTTTCGGTATAACAGGCAGGGAAAGGGAAAGGATAAATGTGATAGTTTTTGAAAGTATTTTTTGAAAAGTTCCCATGTCATGGCTTCTAGCTCTTCTGTGAACAGTGGTCCAGCACATCTGTTGATCAAGCAGAGATGGCCTCAGTGAGAGAAAGTGAGGTAGGACATAGATTTGAGGAGCTTTGGAGAGAGAACAGACTAAGGAAACAGTACCCAAGCTCCATTTGATTTGTTCACATGTTAGGAAGCATGGGATAATTATTTGTTGAATGAATGATTTCCAGGTAGTTCTGGGTAACCAATAGAATTGATTGTGAGATTTAATCCAGTGGTGATCAATTACTTACAGGAAGACATTTCTGGGGAAAAAACCAGAGTTGGAATTTTGCCAGACAGAATTAAAGGGGACTGGTAGGGGCCATTCATAGTGAAGCTCTTTAAATGTTAGTTACCTGATAGACCATTGAGTTTACCTTGGTATGGGAGGAAGACATAGTGGAAAAGTGAATGAGTTGGAGTTGAAAAGTTAACACAGGGCATCTATGCTGGAAGGACAGATGAGGCCGAAGGGTGGAAGGTCAGACTGTATTATTCCAGATGGCAGAGATGTTCCTGGTAAGAAGCTCTGCAGTGTGGCAGTAACTGCACAGCAGTGGAAATAAAGGACCTGAGATGAGATGATGTAGGAACTGGGAGGCTGAATATTGGTTGCTTGGTCCACATGTTATCAGAGCTGTCCTCTGCCTGCTCACCTCTTCAGGTTTCCTGCCCGAGGCCCCATTCCACCTTTCTGTCCCTAGTAGGACTTTCACAAAGTCTGTATTTTTTTTGTGACTCCAAGCTTCCAACATTGTAGGGTCAATGGCATAACTCTGGACAAGAAGATGCAAGTGCTGCAAGAGAGAGGGCTGTGGTCGACCCCTTTTTTTCTTTTTTCTCTCTGTATGCCGAGGATTCATAAGGCTTACTGAAAAAGCTACCTGAAGTGCTATCAGGACACTCATTATACATACTTTTGTGTTTCTGTCTGTGCAAGTGGAGTTGCCTTCCCTCCGGATCACTAGAGTAAGAGTGGGTGTGTGGGCAGGTTTGGCATACACACACACACACACACACACACACACACACACACACACAAAAGCATTCCATGGACATCCATGGTGAACCCTCAAATATCTGCAGCCCTGGTGCATAGTCTAGAACTCACTGGTCACTCATGAGCTGCAGGTATTCTGGGAGATCTACTGTAGCTCCACCAAAGCCATGGATATCAACGGTGTCATCTCCATCCTGATTGGTGAACTGTACACACTAAGAGCAAGATCCTATCCTATATATTTCCATCAAGCATGGATGGAAGGAGGTACCGAGATCCCCTTCCCGCCAACAGGCTGCCGTGCCTGATGACACGTGCAAATACCGCTTTAGTTCTCGAGGGGCAGCCCGTGCCTTTTTGGTGTAAGGCCTCATGCAGCAGTGCTCTGATCAGCCTTGGCAGGTGGAGGTTGGGTCAGATTGAGAACGCTGGGAGCAAGACAGGGTCACAGTGAGGGCATGATGAGACATAAACCTTTGTTCCACCAGCCAGGTCACTCTTCTGCTTGTTAAATTTATTCTTACTTCCTCACTCACACTAAAGATCTTTTCCATACTTTCATCTGTATTTTTACCCTGGGAGGTAAGTGACTTTATGGTTAACACTTTTCCCACTGATAGTTGAGTGATGCTTTCACTCAGAAAAAAAAAATGTCATCAATCCCGTATTCTGAAGAAATACCCACAGTCAGGAACCACTTCCCCAACGTTACTTCCCAGTAGACATACCTCAGAGTCAAGGTTAAGTTATGCTTTCCCAACATATTAACATGGCCCACAAGAGAGATTTTTAAGCAGCATCCATGCTGTTCCTAGACCCTACCCCACGCAGCCCACAATCCACTGCACAGAAACCCCCAAACACTCTTATTTGGGGTTCACCCACCTGTGGGCTCCTCTGATTACTGACTGCTAAATAATGAGTAAGCCGCTCTCTTGTCTTCACTGATACTCACTGAAAAATATACCTGTCGGTAACTTCTTCAGCCACAGACAGCTGTCTGCCCTATTGCCCTAAGGTAGGGGTCCCCAAACTTTTTACACAGGGGGCCAGTTCACTGTCCCTCAGACCATTGGAGGGCCGGAGTATAAAAAAAACTATGAACAAATCCCTATGCACATCTTATTTTAAAGTAAAAAAACAAAATGGGAACAAATACAATATTTAAAATAAAGAACAAGTAAATTTAAATCAACAAACTGACCAGTATTTCAATGGAAACTATGCTCCTCTCGCTGACCACCAATGAAAGAGGTGTCCCTTCCGGAAGTGTGGCGCTGGCCGGATAAATGGCCTCAGGGAGCCTCATGTGGCCCGCAGGCTGTAGTTTGGGGACCCCTGCCTAAGGGATAGGAAGCTTTCCCTGAGGGAGGTGTGGGCTGCTTTACCTGTTCATTAAGGCTAAGCTGGAGATGAGAGACAGAGCCCATCTCCTCAAACTCCATCTGGGAAGCAGTGGGCTTTGGGGGAGGGCACATGACGTCTATTTCAAACCAAGAGCTCCCAGGCACCAGTCACCTTGGTCACTTTTGGAAACCAAAGGAAGCAATCAGTAGGAGCTGAACTAATGCCTTGCTTTCCCAAAGCACAAGCCCCAAGATACCCAAAACCCATGCCCCCTTCACAGTACACAGAAAGACATCACTATAATGGGTGAAATATTTATTAGGCAAGTCAATGTTTTCCACAAGTAAACTTTACTTGGATTAATTTGGGATGGGAATATTTTTCCCCTGGACAGAACCTTTAGCAGCTCTGAGAACAGCAGGAGGCCCCTGGGCCCCTAGAGGCCTGCAGGTGGGGCTTGGATGGGGCACAGTTTTTCTGTAGGGCACAGATTGGGGTTGCTTATGATGTAATTGCTGTTCCTTTAATGCCACAACTATCTGGGCATGTCTGCCCTCATTTCTGGTAAGTCTACTAGTTGTAGAGCTCTGGCCAGCAAAGAGGGCTGCGTGGCTGCAGGACTTGGTAATTGTTGCTTTAGAGGAGGTGGCTCTGGAGTTGGGAGGAAGCCCCTGGACAGGCTGTGGGCAGGCCCACACTGCAACTTTCTGTTCCGCTTTCCCAAACTTCGCTGTGGAGGGAGGGGGCTTGCGAGGGCGGCTGGAGCCGAGTGCATCCCCATGCCCCGCTTTCTCCTCCAGTGACTTTCCGATGTCTGATACCCCAGTAAAGGCAGCTCTCCTTTTAACTGGGCCCCTGCTCTGCACTGGTACGGGGCTGCCACTTCCCTGGGAAATTACCTGGGGTAACAGAAGAATAAGCTTTTAAAAAAAATCTCTTCATTCTCTTTGTGAAGAGGCTGTCAGGAGACTGGTCCTTCTGGGACAGGGTCTGGGGGAACTTGCCCCCCAGCATCTCCTCTGACACAGTGTCCTGGGTAAGAAATGTCTTCCTTTTGAGATCAGATGCTTTGAACCCTGTATCTCCTCCACTGAACTTCTCTGACTGGGAGTCTGTGGGGCTCACTTCCTTTGTAGCTTGTGGTAAATTCTTATCCTGGTACAAATTTGAGTCATCCTTATGGATCTGAGGCTGTAGCTGCTGCTCCATTCTAATTCTTCTCTCCTCCAAGTGGACATGCAGCATCTGGGACACTCCTGTGTCTGCACTAGACACACCCTGAGCGTGAGTCAGGGAGGCTTTGTCAGTCAAGCTCTCCGGGTTATGGGACATGTCAGTGGGCTGGCCTTGGGCCTGTCTATGGCTTCTCTTCTCCTGTTTAGACTGTAACTCAGCCATCAGTTGCTCCATGCTGTCTAATGTTACAGGATTCCGGATAGCTGGTGCTCTTGCTGGGGGCTTTTCAGCGGTCTTTGCAGTTCCTCCTTTACTTTCATTAGTAGTTATCATCTGAGAGATTCCCGACTCTGTGGTTTTCAAGACATCATTATGTTTGGATTGAGGGGCACCGAGCTCCGCAGCCCTAGACACACTGTCCATTGTGGAATGTCTCTGACTGGCTTTGCCAGTGATGTTGTTTGTGACAGTCTGTGTGGCATCCGGTATTGTCTGACCCTCCTCTGCAGGCCTGTGATTGATGTCAGAGGGTGACTGTGTCAAGGTCCCCTGTTCTTCCTTGCCCACAAATGAGTCAGCAGAAACAGGAAGATTCAAGATGGTGGCTGAATATTCTTTCTCTTCATGAAGGCTTTTAGAGCCTCCTCTAAGGGGTATAAAGCCCCCGGGTTTGGACTTTATCTTAGAAATCAGGCTGGTTGAGGAGGAAGAGTTAGAATTGATCAAGGAATGGGATGAAGTATTGTTTATGAAGAGCTTTACTGATTCAAGGACTTTGGCTGGGTGTCCCCACAACATCCTTGTATGAAACCTGTTAATATGGAACTCCAGTATCTGCTCAGTAGTGGACTCAAGGAAAGAAGGCTCTTGGGATACATTCAGGCAGCAGTTCAGGTCCATAGATGGTGGCAAACTTGTTTGTTCTATTCCGGTCTGGGATTTTACAGAAGGTGTTTGCTTCATAGTGTGCACTGAACTATGCTCAGTCCCAGGGGTCTGTCCCTGACTAATTGCCTCAAGCTTCTTGTTCAAGTGTACTTTCATGCCATTTGCCTGTTTTCTCTGACTAGCTGTCGGCCTTGACACCACAGAATGTTCTCTGCTAATGTCTAGGTTTGTGTGGGAGTCATACCCCACATCCTTATCTGATAAGCTGTGTAAGTGACTGGACAGATGATCTTTTGGATCATTCTCTTGCTGTCTCTCTCATCTGTCCCCTTGTTCTCTTCTAGGTGAAACATTTCTGAGCCCTTTTCGTAGAAGCTTCCCGGTTGGCTCAATCCAACATTTAGATTGTTTCTACTTGGGCTTTTATAAATGGAGATCTGTGAGTGGCCATAACAGCTCTTTGACTCAGATATGGCCAAGGAATTCCTCAGAGGCCTCATCAGGGACAGAATCTCGAGGATCCTGAGGGGTAGGCCCCACGAGTGTTGGATGAGCCTCTTTCTAATGTGATGCTCAAGTGTCTTTTGAATTTGACTGCTGAGATAAAAGTCTATAGGATAAATGGAAATTGAAACATCGGCCTTAGAGGACCAACAGTAAGGAATGGTGGGAGCTGAAAGACAGAAGTCCTTCTGAGAACTTGAACCACAGAGGGTAGACCCCACACAGATTCCCATTGTTTCTTCAGTATATTCTGTTCTAGGTGATACATTTGAGATGAGGTGAGAAGTTCTGATTTATTCTGGAGGGCATCAAAGCATACTCCACAGGCGCTAATCTGAGGTATGGGACCAGATGGTAGGACTGGGAGTGGGGATTGAAGGGGGGCCTGGGGTTGGATCTGAGTGAGAGGTAGGGACTGGGATTGGGGCATCATTTGAGGCAAAGGTTGAGGTTGGGCCTCAGGCAAGAATGGAGGTAAGACATAAGGAAGTATTGGGGATTCTGGGCCTGTGGAGGCATTGGCAGGGCTATTGAAAGCAAAGATTGAGGAGTAGTCATCTGAAGACTGTACAGGTGATGTTAAGGACTCGCTGTGTGGTGATGGAAGACCCCAGAATAACTGAACGGATTCTTGCTTTATATCATCTTCCCCAGTCCTGGGGTACATGCAGTGCTGTTCCGAGTCCTGCTCGTCAGGGCTTAGAAAGAAAAGATGTCCAGGATCTATGAGTTTGGCTTCAGGGTCTCCCCCAAAAGAGGTCTGTGTAGAATGTTGGGCAGGAGACTCTTGTTGAAAATTATATTGTTCCAGGTTCGAAGAGAATGAGTCTTTGGTTTGGGGTGGAGAATGGTGCATAGGGAGTTTGCATTCTGAAGGATGAAAAGGCTCTGGAGGCAGAGAGTGACCCGGTGGTGAGGGTGACTGAAAATTACCCAAGGTCTTCACTGGGTTAGAGGCAGGATTGGAGGGAGGTGATGGGAAAGGCTTGGGCAGAGGAGGTGGTGTTATGTCTGCTGGAGGGACTGCTGAGAAGGCAGGGGACTGAGCAGATGATGGCTCAGTTATGGGAGCTGTGGAAGCCAAAGGGGACATTGAGGGAGTAGAATCTTCCAGGGCCTCTGAGGACAGTAGCTGGTTCATGTAAGCAGTTGTGTTATTACACACCTCACGGGAGGGGCCTGGGCATAGAAGCTGATGGAAGCGGACGGTATCATGGTGCTGACCCAGGGGGCTGAGGAAACAGGAGGTACAGAGCTGCAGCCAGGACCAGAACAAGGGAAGGAGGACCTACTGGCCTGGTGGGGGTGGGACCACCTGAAACCTGCTGCCCCTTCACATTGCTACACATCCATGACATCACAATGCATCAGGAGCACGCACCCCAAGGCATTCACTCATATTCTTGTTCATATGGCAACCCCCTCCCATATCTATGGAATGCTGCATGAAGGCCTGGAATTTCATAGAACATGCTAAAGCAGGTCAGGAAAAAGGGGAAAAGACTAGTCACCTTTTTATGATTGAAATCAGCTCCCTTTTCTCCTCTTCTTCCCTGTTGTAATATTTCCAATTTGGAAAACCAGGAGAATGGGCTATATTCAATGAAAGTAGATGCATAAGGATTACACAGGAGTCCCTTTGTAGGGGACCATTAGGATAATATGTAAGCCCCAAGAATTAGTAGATGAGGTCAAATGGTTAGTGATGACATTATAAGGTCCCCGTGTGTGTTGTTTTATAAAGTACTTGCATATACATTATCTCATTTGATGCTCAAAACCACTCTGTGAAGCAGAGAGGTCCATGGTTACAACAAAGAGGGATTTAATCATCCTGAAACTAAAGTACTTTGACAAAGTTAGAAAACAGAAGTTCTGACTCTTGGTATCTCTTGGGCAACACCCATGCTCAGGCCCCTCACTGTTGCATCCCCAGGGCCAGCAGAGCAGAGTCTGAGAAGCGTCTCAGGGTCTGTCTTTCCATGGGCCTCCCCTCTGAGGGCTCTGTGTTCTGAGGACTGTGTCTAGCAACTGACATCATAGAAACCATGGACCAAGTACCTCATGGAGAGGAGAGAAAAAGGGTCACCCTTGGGGAGCTCGTGGGGAATAGGCAGAACCTTACCTTCCTGGGTCCCACCTTTTCTTCTCTTCTTGGCTCTGCTCCGACACCGAGAACAAAAAGAAAAGACTGAGAAGTGGGCACTCATTCTCTCACCTCTCTCCCTAGAAAACTCATTTATTATCCAAGAATAATTTAGTCTCTCTGAGCCAATCAAACCCATTTTAATTAATAGAACTTTGTGTTCCTTTCTTACAACAATTTTCAAAGGTATGAAATGTGTTTGATTTTTTTCTTGTTAAAAAAAAACAAGGATTTTGACAATGAGGCCCACACTTGATATTCCCAGAGGTTCTCTGCTCAATGAGGGCATATAATGTGAGGCCAAGGTCACATCTCTGTTACCCCAGAGAGGACCCTGTAACCTGGGATGGATCTCAGGCTGTGTCCTCTGCTCAGTGGCTCTCCGAAGCTCAGCACTGCTCTACTTATCAGCCCAAAACAAAGCCTCGGTCTAGCGATGCCTGACCGGGGACCATGACTCATGATGAAGTGCTCCTTAACTCTGAGGCCCTGCCGAGATTCCAAAGTCTCTAAATAACTCGATCCAGACCTAGGGAATCACTGTATTCGGAATTTTAGTCAGAAACCTGCCACCACACCAAGATGGTCTGAGAACTTCATATAGTAACCTGAGTCCTCCTTGAACCCCTAGCTCTGCCTGGTCTCCTCCCTTACAAGAGTGATGTTCTGTTCTCTCCTCAGATGTCCCGTCTTTGCTGTCTTTCCTACTCAACCTATTTCACGTAGAAATGTGGGAACGGAAATGGAGGCAACAACAAAACATCTCTGTTGGGGCTGGTTCAGGGTTACTTACCTTTTGTGTGTGTTCACTGTTCCTGAGGGCTAGAGCTGATACCAATCCCACCAGGAAAATGACAAGAAAAAGAAGCAACACATAAATGCAAATTAGGTTGTTGATTCTATCTAAAGATTTTGAGAAGAAGCTCAGATAAAGCTCCAGTACTCTATACAGGAATAGATTGTCTTTCATTTTCTGGATGGCAAAGCTGCTCGAGGCAACTGAGCTCTGAGAGGGCAGGCTCCTGATTTATAGCCAGCCTGCCACACAGAACAGTGAAGAGTCACAAAGGGTTTCTGAGGTGGGGCAGGTACACCTTCATGAGGGTGTGTCCACAGTCCCCCCACCCCCTCCTGTCAGCTCAGCCGAGTCCCTCCACTCCTCTTGGGCCTCTAGGTCCTTCTGTTCTACTCTGCTATCCTACTTTCCAATCAACTTTGTAACATATCACATATTTACCTTAATGAATGCTCTTCTTGTTTATTTTTGTTATCTTTTTTTTCCAAGTGAGAGAAGAGGAGATAGAGAGACAGACTCCTGCATGCACCTCGACTGCGATCCACCCAGCAACCCCTGTCTGGGGCCGATGCTCTGCCCATCTAGGGCCGTGCTCACAACCAGGCTATTTTTAGCACTTGAGGTGGAGGCTCCACAGAGCCATCCTCAGTGCCTGGGGCCCATGCCATCAAACCAATAGAGCCACTGGCTATGGAAGGGGAACAGAGAGAGAGAGTAGGAGAAGGGGGAGGGGTGGAAAGGCAGATGGTCACCTCTCTTGTGTGCCCTGACTGGGAATCAAACCAGGTACATCCACACACCAGGCTGATGCTCTATCACTGAGCCAACCAGCCAGGGCTTCTTTGCTTGTTTCATCTGTAACCCAGATATTACCTGGGTTCCCCATTAATGTTTGAAGACCTTAATGTCTGTCTCACCACATCCACTACCTTGCAAATGTGAAATCCTGCCTAGAAATTTTGTTTGTACCCAAACATTTAACTTAGGACCACTTATGTCTCAAATCCAAGTAACACAAACCGCATACAGAACTTAATATTCTTTAAGATCTATAGTATTTTTTTTTTAATAATTTTATTTTTTTAATGGGGTGACATCAATAAATCAGGATACATATATTCAAAGATAACAAGTCCAGGTTATCTTGTCTTTCAATTATGTTGCATACCCACCACCCAAAGTCAGATTGTCCTCTGTCACCTTCTATCTTGTTTTCTTTGTGCCCCTCCCCACCCCCTATCCCTCTCCCATTCCCCCCTCCCCCCCGTAACCACCACACTCTTATCAATGTCTCTTAGTTTCACTATTATGTCCCACCTACGTATGGAATAATACAGTTCCTGTTTTTTTCTGATTTACTTATTTTGCTTCGTATCATGTTATCAAGATCCCACCATTTTGCTGTAAATGTTCCGATGTCATCATTTCTTATGGCTGAGTAGTATTCCATAGTGTATATGTGCCACATCTTCTTTATCCAGTCACCTATTGATGGGCTTTTTGGTTGTTTCCATGTCCTGGCCACTGTGAACAATGCTGCAATAAACATGGGGCTGCATGTGTCTTTATGTATCAATGTTTCTGAGTTTTTGGGATATATACCCAGTAGAGGGATTGCTGGGTCATAAGGTAGTTCTATTTTCAGTTTTTTGAGGAACCACCATACTTTCTTCCATAATGGTTGTACTACTTTACATTCCCACCAACAGTGTATGAGGGTTCCTTTTTCTCCACAGCCTCTCCAACATTTGCTATTACCTGACTTGCTAATAACAGCTAATCTAACAGGTGTGAGGTGGTATCTCATTGCCATTTTGATTTGCATTTCTCTAATAGCTAAAGAAGATGAGCATCTTTTCATATATCTGTTGGCCATTTGTATTTCTTCCTGGGAGAAGTGTCTATTCATATCCTCTTCCCATTTTTTTATTGGATTGTTTGTTTGTTTGTTGTTGAGTTTTATGAGTTCTTTGTATATTTTGGATATTAGGCCCTTATCTGAGCTGTTGTTTGAAAAAATCATTTCCCATTTAGTTGGCTTTCTGTTTATTTTGTTATCAGTTTCTCTTGCTGAGCAAAAACTTCTTAGTCTGATGTAGTCCCATTCATTAATTTTTGCCTTCACTTCTCTTGCCATTGGAGTCAAATTCATAAAATGCTCTTTAAAACCCAGGTCCCTGAGTTGGTCCCTATGTCTTCTTCTATGTACTTAATTGTTTCAGGTCTTATGTTTAGATCTTTGATCCATTTTGAGTTAATTTTTGTACAGGGGGAGAGACTGTAGTCCAGTTTCATTCTTTTGCATTTGGCTTTCCAGTTTTCCCAGCACCATTTATTGAAGAGGCTTTCTTTTCTCCATTGTGTGTTGTTGGCCCCTTTATCAAAAATTATTTGACTATATATATGTGGTTTTATTTCTGGACTTTCTATTCTGTTCCATTGGTCTGAGTGTCTATTTTTCTGCCAATACCATGCTGTTTTGATTGTCGTGGCCCTATAATAGAGTTTGAAGTCAGGTATTGAAATGCCCCCAGCTTCATTCTTTTTCTTTAGGATTGCTTTGGCTATTCGGGGTTTTTTATAGTTCCATATAAATCTGATGATTTTTTGCTCTATTTCTTTAAAAAATGTCATTGGAAGTTTGATGGGAATTGCATTAAATTTGTATATTGCTTTGGGTAATATAGCCATCTTGATTATATTTATTCTTCCTAGCCAAGAACAAGGTATATTCTTCCATCTCATTATATCTTTTTCGATTTCCCTTAACAATGGTTTATAGTTTTCATTATATAAGTCCTTTACATTCTTTGTTATGTTTATTCCTAAGTATTTTATTTTTTTTGTTGCAATCGTGAAGGGGATTATTCTTTTGAGTTCCTTCTCAGTTGTTTCATTGTTGGCATATAGAAAGGCTATTGACTTCTGTATGTTAATTTTGTATCCTGCGACCTTACTGTATTGGCTTATTGTTTCTAGTAGTCTTTTTGTGGATTCTTTGGGGTTTTTGATGTATAGTATCATATCATCTGCAAAAAGTGATACCTTTACTTCTTCTTTTCCGATATGGATGCCTTTTATTTCTTTGTCTTGTCTGATTGCTCTGGCTAGAACGTCTAGTACCACATTAAATAAGAGTGGAGAGAGTGGACAACCCTGTCTTGTTCCTGATTTAAGGGGGAAAGCCTTCAGTTTAGTGCCATTTAATATGATGTTAGCTGATGGTTTATCATATATGGCCTTTATCATGTTGAGATATTTTCCTTCTATACCCATTTTGTTGAGAGTCTTAAACATAAAATTGTGTTGTATTTTATCGAAAGCCTTTTCTGCGTCTATTGATAAGATCATGTGGTTTTTGTTCTTTGTTTTGTTGATATGGTGTATTACGTTAACCGTTTTACGTATGTTGAACCATCCTTGAGATTCTGGGATGAATCCCACTTGGTCATGATGTATTATTTTTTTAATATGTTGTTGTATTCGATTTGCTAGTATTTTGTTTAGTATTTTAGCATCTGTATTCATTAGAGATATTGGTCTGTAGTTTTCTTTTTTTGTGCAGTCCTTGCCTGGTTTTGGTATGAGGGTTATGTTGGCCTCATAAAATGTGTTTGGAAGTATTGCTTCTTCTTCAATTTTTTGGAAGACCTTGAGTAGAATAGGAACCAAGTCTTCTTTGAATGTTTGATAAAATTCGCTGGTATAGCCGTCAGGGCCTGGACTTTTATTTTTGGGGAGGTTTTTAATGGTTTTTTCTATTTCTTCTCTACTGATAGGTCTGTTTAGGCTTTCTGCTTCTTCTTGACTCAGTCTAGGAAGGTTGTATTGTTCTAGGAATTTATCCATTTCTTCTAGGTTGTTGAATTTAGTGGCATAAAGTTTTTCATAGTATTCTACAATAATTCTTTGTATATCTACGGTGTCCGTGGTGATTTCTCCTCTTTCATTTTGGATTTTGTTTATATGAGTTCTTTCTCTTTTTTCCTTGGTAAGTCTTGCCAAGGGTTTGCCAATTTTGTTGATCTTTTCAAAGAACCAGCTCCTTGTTCTATTAATTTTTTCTATAGTTTTTCTGTTCTCTAATTCATTTATTTCTGCTCTGATTTTAATTATCTCCTTTCTTCGGCTGGTTTTGGGTTGTCTTTGTTCTTCTTTTTCTAGTTCCTTAAGGTGGGAAGTTAAGTGGTTCACTTGGGCTCTCTCTTGTTTGTTCATATATGCCTGAAGTGATATGAACTTCCTTCTTATCACTGCTTTTGCTGCATCCCATAGATTCTGATATGTCGTATTGTCATTTTCATTAGTCTGTATATATCTTTTGAAGATCTATAGTATTTTTGAATTTTAAATATCAAATTTTAATTTTCTCAGTAAGTTATAAATGAACAATAAAAGTTTAAAATAGCCTGTCCTGTGATGATGCAATGGATAAAGCATAGAACTGGAACGTTGAGGTCGCTGGTTTGAAACGCTGGGCTTACCTGGTCAAGGCACATATGGGAGTTGATGCTTCCTGCTCTTCCCCCCCCCCCACCTAAAATAAATAGTCTTAGAAAACCCCCCTTTTTATTTTAAGTCAGGGAGTGAAAGGAGAGCTCTAAGGCCAGAGGGGTATTTTTGAAGAAAGCAGTGGAGAGTCGCCAAGCTGTGGTGGTAGGGGGCAGGGAGGAGCAGAGAGGAGCATTATAGGAGCATGAAAGAAATGAGAGCAGTTGTGGAGGAGAGAGGGGCATTTTTGGATTGGGAAAACACCAAAGGTATTGGAGGGGGGTAGAGGAGGATTGTAGGGCCACAGAAAATTGGGAGGAGTCAGGGAGGAGAGAGGGGGATTGTGGGATTGGTCAAAAAAACTTTTTTTAAAAAAAGTTTAAAGTATCACTCCTCCCAAGAATACATCTCACATATTTTACATATCTAACCCCTAGTTCATAATAAAGCACTCCCAGGGACATTGCAGGCAGCCATATGTTTGCTACAGTGAGATCCCCATAGAACCCCATGATCTTCCCAGCTGAGGTACATCACCACATGAAGTCTGGTCCCAAATTTCCAGCTGCATGTGGTTATATTGTCTCCAAAAGGGGACGTTTTCAAAAGCTCCACTAGAATAATGTGCTGCTACTTGAGGAGGCTCATCGAAGTTAAGTCATTAGTTTAGGAGTCCCATTCATTTTCAGTTTCCTAGGAACAGTCCTCAGGACTCTCACCCCCCTCCTGATCACTATTTCTGGGATGAGCCACATGGGCACAGCTGTTTTCGGGATCCCCAAAAAGCATCTGGCTCAAATGGAAAGGGTGTCAGCACCCCTGTTTACTTAGTCATAGATATAGCCTGCTTACCTTGTACTCATACTGCACTCTCTCCATCATTGGTCCACTGAAATTCTGTGTCTTGGGCTTCCCAAATGCTGTATGTGCAGGGCTCACATATCTCCCAGTTTCATACCTATTTAGTGTGATGTGGGCTCACGCACAGATTTTTTAGGACTCGTTAGGTGGCTATCCCGTATAGCCTCTACAGACTCGTCACTGACTGATGGCCTACCAGAACGGGGTTTCTCCACCAAACTGCTGGTTTTCTTCAACCGCTTATCCCATCGAGTAATGTTATTCCTATGTGGTGGCGCTTCATTATAAATGTGCTGATATTCACGTTGCACTTTGGTCATGGATTCAAATTTAGCCAGCCACAGAACACACTGAACTTTCCTCTGTACCATCCACATCTCAACTGGCATGGCCGTGGGCTGCTCCACTGTATACACGGTGTTACGTCATCATCTGTGCATGTGCACATGCTACCACATCATCCTATAGAAACAGGAGGGTTTTCCTTTTATTTGGTGCAGATTTCACATTTCTATCGTCTTTTGTTGCTTTCCTGTGACTGGTCAAAAGTGCACCATGACTTTACAGACACACTGTATGTACCACAGCTTTTTAATCCACTCATCCACTGATGGTTATATCTTTCTGTAGGATTGCTCCCTTTATCATTATGTAGTGACCTTCTTTATCTCATACTATAGTCTTTGTTTTAAAGTCTATTTTGTCTAAGTATTGCTACCCCAGCTTTTTTTTCATTTCCATTTGCATGAAATATTTTCTTCCATCCTTTTACCTTCAGTCTGTATGCATCTTTTATTTTAAAGTGTGTCTCTTGTAGACCGCATATGTATGAGTCCTGTTTTCTTATCCATGCAGCTACCCTATGTCTTTTGATTGGATCATTTAATCCATTTACATTTAAGGTTATTATTGATATGTAGTTGTTTATTGCCATTTTATTCTTTAAAGCTGTATTCCTCTTTTGCTATAGTCTTTTCCCCCTTTGATCTGCTTACAACAGGCCCCTTAACATTTCCTGCAGCATTGCTTTGGTTGTAATGAATTCCTTGAGTTTTTTTTTTTTCTGGGAAGCTTTTTATTTTTTCTTCAATTTTAAATGATAGCCTTGCTGGATAAAATAGTCTTGTTTGTAGGCTCTTGTTCTGCATTACTTTGAATATTTCTTGCCATTCCTTTCTGGCCTCAAGTGTTGTTTCTGTTGAGAAGTCAGATGTCATTTTTATGGGGACTCCTTTGTAGGTGATAGACTTATTTTCTCTAGCAGCTTTTAATATTTTTCTTTATCTCTTAGGTTTGTTATTTTAATTATGATATGTCTTGGTGTAGGTCTTTTTGGGTTTCTCTTTAATGGAGTTCTCTGTGCTTCTTGAACTTGTGAGACCCTTTCTTGCATCAATTTAGGGAAGTTTTCAGCTATGATTTGATTGAATAAAGTTTCTGTCTCTTGTTCTTTCTCTTCTTCTTCAGGAACCCCTATGATATGGATGTTATTTCTCTTCTTGCTGTCACAGAGCTCTCTCAGAGTTTCCTCAGAGTTTTTGAGTCTCTTTTCCTTTTTCTGCTCTGCTTTCATGCCTTTGTTCATCTTGTCCTCCAACTTGCTGATTTGATCCTCAGCTTCTTCCATCCTGCTTTTATTTCCTTCCATTGTGGTCTTCATTTCTGATATTGTATTTGTCACCTCCAACTAATTCTTGTTTAATATTTCAATGTCCTTTTTTATACTTGCTATTTCTTTATTTAGGTGTTTGTAATGACCATCCATTGTTGTTCTAAGATCCCTAAGCATTCTAACAATCATTATTCTAAACTCTGCATCTGGCAGTTTGGTTATTTCCATATCACTCAGTTCCTTTTCTGGAGATTTCATTGTGGTTTCATTTGGATTGCACTTCTCTGTCTTCTCATTATGTCTCTGTGTTTGGGTGTGTTGTTTGTAGAGCTGGTTGAGTCTAGGCTTGGTTTTGTCTGCCTCCAGTTTTCAGTTTTGTTCTTTCTAGGTCTTCTTGGGTTGGCATCAGCTGTTATTTGTAATCCACTTTTGGATTTGGGCTGTTTTGAAGTCTTGATTTATTTGTTTTCTTCTCAGTTGTAGTCTTGTTTACTGATCTGAGCAGGGGGCTTATTTGAAACTGTATCCAGGAATGCGGTGGGTGTAACCTGAGACTCTGAAGGCCTTATCTGCCAGTTACTCTCTTAGGGGGTAAGGTGCTTTCTCCACTTCAGTAGGGGTAGGTGTATCTCAGATCTCCATGGAGACCTGAGTTACTGCCCCTCCTCCTCACTTCTTGTTTTCAGCTGTGTCTTTTTTTTTTTTTTTACAGGAAGGGAGAGAAATGAGAAGTGTCAACTCTTTGTTGCAGCTCCTTAGTTGTTC
Source organism: Saccopteryx leptura (assembly GCF_036850995.1). Taxonomy (NCBI): domain Eukaryota; kingdom Metazoa; phylum Chordata; class Mammalia; order Chiroptera; family Emballonuridae; genus Saccopteryx; species Saccopteryx leptura. The sequence continues at coordinate 171,725,758 of NC_089504.1, read as the reverse complement.
ATCGATTGCCCTCTCATATGTGCCCTGACCGGGAGGCTACAGCAGACCGAGTGACCCCCTGCTCAATCCAGCAACCTTGGACCCAAGCTGGTGAGCCCCACTCAAACAAGTTTAGCCCATGCTCATGCTATCAACCTTGGGGCCTCGAATGTGTGTCCTCCACATCCCAGTCCAACACTCCATCCACTGTGTCACTGCCTGGTCAGACTCAGCTATGTCTTGTTGCACTGATTGGAGCTGGAGAGATGTCTGGAGATGTATGATCTGGAAGCAATTTAGTCTTGTGTATGTGGAAGGATCAACCCCTCCCCCAGCTATGGCCACCTCCAGCACTGGATGAGTCAGCTTCTCTGGTCTTCCCATACATTCCTCTGCCAGTCACCATCTGTCTCTCTCTTCCCCTATCCTTTTGGAAGATAAGCCAGCCCTTTCAACATACCTTGTTCCCAGGTCTCCAGGCAAGTGGCTGTGATCGATATTTACTATTCTTTTCCTTGAAATGAGAGCCCTTCTGGGCTCTTAGCCTCACACTCCCTTTGTTCCTTAAGCAGGGGAGACTTACCACTCCTTGGCGCTCCCTACCAGGCTCAGTGTGTCTTCTTCTTTGCTCCTTAGTTTTGGAGAGCTGGTCTTGTAGTCCAGAGTTGGTTTTTCATGCTGATTGTTCCTAAATTAATTTGTAATCCAGTTTGGTGGTGTGAGCTGGGAGTCTGTGCATCTGCCTGCTCCTCTGCTATCTTCCTCAGAGACTTTCTTATTTGTATATTGGATTAAAGGTTTTGATTTCTACACTATATTATGGGGCAGAGGAGCCCATACTGGAGTAGAGCAGAGAAAGGCCACATGGAGGAGAGGAGAAGCAGCCAAGATGGCGGAGTGCTGAAGGAGAAGCCAGTTTGTGCAGAAAGCAGGAGATGAGGAACAGAAGTGAATAAGGCTGGTGAGGTAGAAACATCTGATTCTAAAAAACTCGGATAAGTCAGTGGCTTTGAGAGCCCTGAATGGAAAGGGAAGTGTTTTCCCACTGTGTGTATTTCTTGCCCGCCAGGTGCAAGCTAGGATTAAAGCTAACAGCCCACCAGTTCTTGGCTCCTTTGTTTTATTACTGTCTTTCAGAATCAAATTTGTACTTGTATGGGCCAAGTGGCTGTGATGGTGGACACAGCTACTGGCTTTACAGTATCCATTTTGCCTCGTTGTTCAATTTTTAGGCCTATAGATCTTCATAGTATTTTCTTACAATCTTTTGTATTTCTGTGATGTCAGTTTTCATTTCTCCACTCTCATTTTAAATTTTCTTTATTTGAGTCTTCTCTCTTCTTTTCTTGATGAGTCTGGTTAAAGGTTCTTTGATGTTGTTTACCTTTTTTAAGAACTAGCTCTTGGTTTTACTGATCTTTTGTGATTTTTTTTAGACTTTATGTAATTTAATTCCACTTTGATCTTTATTATTTCCTTCCTTTTATTTCCTCTGGGATTTATTTGTTGTTCTTTTTATAATTCTTTTAGGTGCAAGAATAGTTCAATATTAATTTGTAGTTTCACTGTCTTATGTTATTTATGCTTTCAACACTGATTTTATCTGTTACTTCTACTTCATTTTATTATACTCTTATTAATTTAGTCTCCTCTTATTTAATACAGTAACTTTTTATCATCTTATTTGTGTCTAAAACAGATACTTTCTACCTTTCCTAAAAATCAGCATATTTGTGGGGGTAGGGGATTTTCCTTAGCATTTGGTTCTGTTTCTTTTGCATGTTGATTTTTGAACAGAAAGCATTCCATTATAATTGTTTGAGGAAGATAGTTTTGAGGATTTACATTGATTACCTCATAATAGGCTTGACTGCTATTTCTCAGACCTGGAGTAGGAGCTGGGCTATTAGGTGATAACCTTCACAGGGTTCCTGCATAGCAAGTTTTCAGAAAATTCTGGGGCCTGCATCTAGGTATGCACTTATTAAGTTTTTCATGTTGTACAAAGAATGTTCCACACCCTCAATAATTCAATAATTTATTTCAGTGGTTACTAAATTCTAAGGCTCTTAACAGTGAAAAGCAAGGCTACCTTGTTAAGATTTAAAAAAAAAAAAGTTTCAAGTTTTTAAATGAAGTCACATTTTGCTTAAAAGTCCAAGAGGCATTTTTCCAAGATCAAACACAAGGAAGTAAAGAGGCAAAGGTGAAGAAAGACCACCAGGAAGCTCAAAAATAACTTATAATTTCTTCTTGAAACACTATCAAAAATCATGGGCAATATGCATGACCATACATACAAAAATGCTTGAATTATGAAAAGAGCAAAATTCAGATAATTTCCTATTTTCCATATTCTTTATATTTTAAATGCTCCAAGGAAATATCTGATAGAAAAATTTTAAGAAATTATAGACTTCACCTTAAATCAATCATTCACAGGCAATTTATTATTGAATTTATTGGGGTGACATAGGTTAATAAAATTATATACATGTCATGTATTCTGTTCTACAATATATCATCTGTATATTGTATTGTATACTCACCACCCAAAGTCAAGTCAAGTCTCTTTCCATCACTATTTATCCCCTTTCACCCACTTCTACTTCCCTCCCAACCCCCTTCCCTCTGGTAATCACGATGCTGTTGTCTGCGTCCATGAGTCTTTCTGTTTTTATTTTTTTCCTTTGTTTAAACCCTTTACTATTATCATCCATTCCCTCATCCTATCCCTTTTGACAGCTGTTAGTCTGTTCTCTGTACCCATGAGTCTGTCTCTACTTTGTTAACTTATTTTGTTCATTAGATTTCACATACAAGTGAAATTATATGGTACTTGTTTGTCTCTGACTGGCTTATTTCAGTTAGCATAATACTCTCCAGGTCCATCGGTGCCATTGCAAAAGATAAGATTACCTTTTTATGGCTGAGTGTATTCCATTATGTAAATGTACTACAGCTTTTTTATTCACTCATCTGTTAGGAACTTGGGCTGTTTCCAAATATAGACTATTTTAAATAGTATTATAATGAACATAGGGTACATATATGTATGGCCAGGGGCCGCCATTGTGGCCATGCACATGCAAGTTCTCATTGAATTCAGGCAGATGGTAAAGAAATGGCAGAGTTGGAGGATGGTGGGCCATTCTGTTTATTGGTGTCTCACCAAGAAAGGCAAGCCACAAGAGAACCCCCATGGAGGGCAAGGGATCACGGAGGCCTCTGCAATGGTGATAGCAGGAACCAAGAGAGAAAGCCTCCGATCTGCTTCATTTTATAGTGTAGAAAATTAAAGCCTTTAAGTCAATATACAACTAAGGAAGTCTCTGATACAAAGCCACTTATCTGAGACATAAATGAGATTCCTCATAAGAGTGCACCACCTCACGTCATGCAACAGTCAAAGGTGTGGGGAGAAGCTTAGTATTGAGAAGACCTTAGTATTAAGAGGGTGGGAAAGGCTTAGTCTTAAAACTAAGCCTTAGGCTATAAGGATCCTGCCTGCTTACAGCCTGTCCCCCACACCCAATGCAAACTATAGGAGAGCAAACAGACATCATATTTGCAAACTTATTTGACTCATGTTTTACTATCTCAAATTTAGTATTTCAGGTTCTTTGAATATATTCCCAGAAGCAGCAATATTTTTTCTGATATATAGCCTCAGGCATTGGAAAAGACAGTAAACAAATGGGACTACATAAAACTAAAAAGGTGGCTCTGGCTGTTTAGCTCAGTGGTAGAGCATCGGCCTGGCGTGTGGATGTCCCAGGTTTGATTTCCAGTCAGAGCACACAGGAGAAGTGCTCATCTGCTTCTCCATCTCTCCCCCTCTCACTCTCTCTCTCTATCTTCCTCCCCTCCTGCAGCATGGCTCCACTGGAGCGAGTTGGCTCTGGGTGCTGAGGATGGCTCCATGGCCTCCACCTCAGACACTAAAAAATGGCTCTGGTTACAATGGAGCAAGAGCTCCAGACTGGCAGAGCATTGCTCCATAGTGTGCTTGCTGAGTGGATTCCAGTCAGGGCACATGCAGGAGTCTGTCTCTGCCTCTATTCCTCTCACTAAATAAATAATTAGAACAACAACTAAAAAGATTTTGCATAGCAAAGGTGTTGGGCTGATAAATTATATTATGCTCACTTTGTTAAAGATGGTGCTACCCACGTGGAAGCCCGCCACCCAGGTGATGGTATTTGTTTGCCCTTTTTGCTTGGGATGGGCGTGATTATATTTATATTAATATGGGTTGGGGGCAGGCTGTGGGTAGATAGGATCCTTGTAGCCTGCAGCTTGGTTTTGGGACTAAGCCTTTCCCACCTTTTAGATGTGGGGTGGTACACTCTCATGAGGAATCCCATTATGCCTCAGATAAGTGACTTTGTATCAGAGACTTCCTTGTTTGTATGTTGGATTAAAGGTTTTGGTTTCTACACTATAAAGTGGAGCAGACCAGGAGCTTGCTCTCTCTAGGTTCCTGAGATTAGCATTAGAGAGGAGAGAAGAAAAAGGCCACGTGGAGGAGAGGGGAAGCAGCCAAGATGGCGGAGTGCTGAAGGAGAAGCCAGTTTTATAGAGTTTGTGCAGAGAGAAGGAGATGGGAAACAGAGGTGAATAGGCTGGTGAGGTAGATACCTTTGATTCTAGGAAACTTGGATAAGTCAGTAGCTTTGTGAGCACTGAATGAGTGGGTTTTAGAGCCCAGTGTGTGTTTTTAGTTGCCTGCCAGGTGCAAGCTAGGATTAAAGCTAATGGCCCACCAGTTTTTGGCTACGTTATTTCATTACCATTGTCCAAATCTAATGCCAACCTACATGGGCCAGGCTGCTGTGATGGTGGCCCTGGCTACTGGCTTTACAAAAGGGAAACATCAATGAAATGAAAAGACAACCCACTGAATGGGATTACTTATTCACCAATACATCTGATAAGGGTTTAATATCCAAAATTTATAAGGATCTTAAAAAGCTCGACATCACAAAAAAGAAAAGAAACAATCCAATTAAGAAATGGACAAATGACCCAAAGAGGACCTACAGATGGCCAATAGACATATAAAAAAAATGCTCAATGTTACTAAACATCAGAGAAATGCAAATTAAAAATACAGTGGGAGGCCCTGGCCGGTTTGCTCAGTGGTAGAGCATCAGCCTGGCGTGCAGGAGTCCCGGGTTCGATTCCCAGCCAGGGCACATAGGAGAGGCGCCCATCTGCTTCTCCACCCCTCCCCCTCTCCTTCCTCTCTGTCTCTCTCTTCCCCTCCCGCAGCCGAAGCTCCATTGGAGCAAAAGATGGCCCGGGTGCTGGGGATGGCTCCTTGGCCTCTGCCCCAGGTGCTAGAGTGGCTCTGGTCATGACAGAGCGATGCCCCAGATGGGCAGAATATCGCCCCCTGGTGGGCGTGCCGGGTGGATCCTGGTCGGGCGCATGCGGGAGTCTGTCTGACTGCCTCCCCGTTTCCAGCTTCAGAAAAGTACAAAAAAATAAATAAATAAAGTGACTGCCAAAAAAAAAAAATACAGTGGGATAACATATCACACCTGTCAGAATGTCTATCATCAATAAATCAACAAACAACAACTGTTGATGAGAATGTGGAGAAAAGGGATCCCTTGGGCACTGTTGGTGGGAATGCAGATTGATTCATGCACTGTGGAAAGCAGTATTTTTTAACCAAAAAATTAAAAATTGAACTTCCTTTGACCCAGCAATTCTATTTCTGGAACTATATCCACAGGCAAAGTTTAAAGTTATATTGGATTGTTGGTTCCAGCACTGGCAGCTAGGATAACAACACATGGCTCTGGGCTCACATGTTTAAGATCTACAGCAGCTGCTCCTGTTAGCACACCTATCCAACCTCAGGTTTCTCTCGTGAATCCCACAACCAAAGAAAGGTTGGTTGTGAAGGAGTTCTTCTTGAGCTCTTCTCCATACCTTGCTTTGTCCAGTTCTGGATTGCCCAGACAGCACAGTTCGTGGTAATACCAGTGAAGAAATTTGATTGTCATGACAGTTCTTTTGCTGTTGTCATTAAGGCTTTGGGGAGGGCATGTATTGTTTGGTGCTTCCAGCGCATCCAGAGGCCCTGTAGCACTTGGCAACAATCATTGAGGCAATTAAGTGCCACATGCAGAACAAGGATGAAAACACCTTTTTGGATTTTCTTGTGACAGCTACTTTATTCTTCTTTGATCTAGCTCCAACACTCAATGATTATTCCAGAATCCTAATCCTTTTCTGTCACTATGGCTCTGCCTCCCAAGCAAAAAGGCCTATATCAGGATGGAGAGAATGATGCCTTTCTCCTCCTAAAGCTCAGGTCCACACAACTTTACAGCATTGAGCCAAAAATTCTTTCTGAGGGATGATTCCAGTAGTCTTGGAAGCTCTTCTTCCTGAGGTTCCCTGTTGAGAGATGCCTGTGCCTGCTTGTGTACAACAGTTGAGAGGATTTCTTCTCGGAGCCTTGCAGTTTCTGCAGAATGTTGCAGTGTGGGCAGGCTGTGAATTACTCCTCCCCCTGTCTTCACATTGACAACTTTTAGGCCCTCATAGCATCATCACATGTGAGGTTTTGCTAAGGCAGGGCTGCTGTGCCCATGTGCCAGTTGTTATAATTTTTTTTTTTTACATTTGGGCTGTAAAATGTTTATCAGTTCACAAAGCTGTCCACAGAACTAAAATTCCAAATAGAATGCTTTGCCACGTTCTAAATGCCTAAATGCTCAAAGGAATTTAGCCAAATGAAAATGATGGACAAGATCTCAAAAAATAACTGATTATAAACCTTATCCATAAATAAGCTGAATTATATGTGTGTGTGTTTGTGTGTATTCTTATTAAAATTTGGTGTTTTTCTATTGTTTTCCCCCTGTGAATACTTAGAAAATTTGTTCAATTTTATTAAAACTTTACAATGGTTTTTTGATGCTTCTCTTTCCACTGTCTTCCAGAAGTTCCAGAATCATATATTTTTCCATTTACAGAAATGACATATTTTGCAAAAAAAAAAAAAATTTGCCTTGGGTTAACTCATCCTTTTTCATTTAATACACAGCAAAGGAAGGACAATCTGTCTAAAATGTATTCTTTCATGAGGCTGTATTGTGATAATAATAATCAGCCTGAGTTTATACATAAATCTATTTATAGTTTATACACAGACACATTCTATAAACCCTTTAGTTTTCCAAAGATCCCAAATTATCTATCTTTTTTTTGGATATCTTGGCAGTTCTTTACTTTTTTCTTGTTTTGTTGTTAAATTAAAATCTTATCTACTGAAAACATTAAATGCTATAGTTGTACTGTGGTGGTTTTACAGAGTTTATTAACCTCATCTTTGTAAAATGAGGTGAAAGTGACTGTTTGTGACTTCTAACACTAGAGGGAAAAACAAAGAAATCTAGCCTCAGTCCTTGAGGCTCTTGCTCTTGGGATCCACCCCAGTGCTGTGAGGAAGCCCAGGCATACCCAGAGACCGTGCATAGCTGTTCAGGCAGAAGCCCCACACAAAGTAATAGCCAACAGCCACTTCAACTACCAAACAGGTGAATGAGAAAGTCATCCAGATGACTTTAGCTTCAACACTATAGGATAGTAACTGCATGAGAGACTCTCATGGAAAACTGCATTGCTGAACATAGTTTGCTTTCAGAGTTGTGATAGATTATAGTAAAATGATTGTTCTTTCACCAGACTAAATTTCTGTTGGTTCACTATGTAGCTAGAAACAATTGGAACAACATAATATTTAAATTTTATTAAACTCAATCTGCATGTATCTGGTTCCACTTATCAAATATACAAAATATCACTGTGCTAATTTTCTATCTTCTGAAGATTAGGATAGTAGCTCTACTGAATTTATGTACTGAATGAAAGTCAAGTATCATAGAAAATAGGGAAGAGGAAATGAGACAAAGACTAACTTGCTTGCACCAAAATGCATATAGCCAAGCCTCAGGTGTATCCTAAGCTTGCAAAGACCTAAATGGAGGTCCAGACATTATTTTAAAAAATCTTATCAGAAGTTCTGGCATAGTATTTCCCATGGAGATACTATGACCTAATAGGACAGTTCCCTGTACTGCCACCCAATGTAGATATTTAAGTCTATAATTTAATTTCCTGTTTAGCCTACAGAGCTAAGTGGGGATTAGGGTAACTTCTCAAATCAGCACAAATCCTACCAAATGTAAAATGGATATTCAAATTCAATTAAGTCAGTTCAAATTTCTGTTGCAATTTTTCCTTTGTAAATACTTTATAATTTGAGCATATTTTAGTCATTTTATATTGACATATGACAAAGATCTGAGCACTAATTTTTAAAGTAGAAATCTTGAAGCATATGTATACAATATATTATTATGGATTAGAGGAAACCAGTATCCCCTTACTGCTGATATATAATACTAGACATTTTAGTAGTTCATTATAATTTAAATTATAGTCATCAATGTAAAATAAATAGCAAATAAAAACATTTCTGAAACTGTGTAGAGAAACACAGTTAATTCAAAGTGTAAACCTTAAGAATATTGGTACAGTAACATTTCACAACTCATTCCATTTTAAACAGTAATGAACTTGATTTTGTGTTCATTCTTGGATTTTAGAATGATCTTCAGCAAATCACTTAACTTTCAGAGAAATTATAAGAACAAAAAAAATGCAGGTGGCAGGCCATTCAGAACTAAAAGAACTGTTCTACCAGAAGATAAATGTTTGGCTCTATGAAGAAATTGGGAAAGAGGTCAAATGTTAAAGTTTTTTTTTTAGCTTTATTCTAATTCTAACCTACTATTAGACCTTTGTAATATTAGTAAACTATTGATATTTAACAAACACTGAAGTCAGCATCTGGACTAAGATCTTAGGTGGTGCTGGGCAGATGTGTTATGCTATTAGCACATGACCTAATAGGACAGTTCTCTGCTGGTTCTTTTGGTAGTGTGACGCTTTGGTAAATTCCAGTACCTATTTATCATCTAGCAAAATTAATCATTTTTGCCAGTATTGAAATAGAATCCATAGAAACAAGACCACTGAACTTAGGCCCTGGCTGGTTTGCTCAGTGGTAGAGCGTCGGCCTGGTGAGCAACTATCTGCCTCTCCACCCTTCCCCCTCTTTTTTCTTTCTGTCTCTCTCTCTTCCCCTCCCACAGCCAACGCTCTATTTAAGCAAAGTTGGCCTTGGCGCTGAGGATGGCTCAATGGCCTCTACCTCAGGTGCTAGAATGGCTTTGGTTGCAACAGACCAACGCCCCAGATGGGTAGAGCTTGCCCTCTAGTGGGCATGCCGGGTGGATCCCGATCAAGTGCATGTGGGTGTCTGTCTCTCTGCCTCCCTGCTTCTCACTTCAGAAAAATACAAAAAAATAAATAAATTTAATTAATTTTTAAAAAGGTCACTGAACTTAGATGCTTTGAAAGCACAATACGATAGAATTGAGAAATTTATCCTTAGGATTCCGGATCACTTTCACTGATCTGTTCCAGCTGACCAAAGTTTTATAGTATCATATTTGTTGTTTCTAACAGGAATAAGCACATGGGACAGGAGATAAAACCAGTAGCCTTTATTGAATGCCAGGCTCTGTGTTGTTTCAGGTAATGCAGATGCAGATCCTCATTAAGGTGAGTGCCTTGAACTCAATGACCCACTGCATAGTGATATCAGTGGTGTGGTGAGTGTTCTGATGGGTATGTACCTCGGTACTACTTTAACAAGGAAACACTCAGACAAGGAAAAGCCTCATAAAGGTAAATTTCTATTAATGGTGCTATTCAACTAGATTGGCTCAGTTAGGATAATAAATCTTTATTTGACAATGATAATAAAAAAATTATATACAATTATATATACATTGTTAGGTATAACAAACAAACAAAAAAACAAAAGGAAAAACATGGAGATATATTATTTAAGGCTCTGCCCTCCCCCAGAAAGAGGTGATGTTTGAGACGATTCAGCTTCTGGTTACTTGTCATCAACAATATTTAACATGTACTAAAAGCTGTAATTGAATAGGAGCTGTCATTTATGAGGTCTTACTATGTATCAGGCACTGTTTAGAGAAATTAACTTATTTGTCACAATAAACCATGAGGCAAGTTCTACTATAGCTGTTGCTCAGATGAGGAATCTGAGACACTAATAGCTTAAATAACTTCTCTGAGGCCACACACATGAAAGATGGCAGAGCTAAGATTCAAAATCAGGGAGTCTGGATGTTGAGACTCTTTCCATAACCCCTAGGTCAGGGGTCAGGAAACTTTTTGGCTGAGAGAGCCATGAACGCCACATATTTTAAAATGTAATTCCATGAGAGCCGTACAACGAACGACCCGTGTACGTTACGCATTATCCAATAAAAATTTGGTGTTGTCCCAGAGGACAGCTGTGATTGGCTCCAGCCACCCGCAACCATGAACATGAGTGGTAGGAAATGAATGGATTGTAGTACATGAGAATGTTTTGTATTTTTAAAGTTATTTTTTTTTATTAAAGATTTGTCTGTAAACTAGATGCAGCCATCAAAAGAGCCACATCTGGCTCACGAGCCATAGGTTCCCGACCCCTGCCCTATGTCCTATGAGGTACTGCTTTTTAAGTTTATTTTCTGCTTTATATTCTGGTGTGTTCCATGTCTGTCTTTTTTGGGATATCAGTTTCTTTGAGATCCTTTTTGTAATCTTAGGAGGTCCTCTCTTTTCGACTTTTCATCTGTTTTAAATACAGTCTTTATTTAAGGAGTATTTATCAGTGATGTCTGTGGGAAGGTTTTCTTCATTTTAATATATTCTGCCAAATAATGAATGCTTGCTAAATTTCTTAATAATGTCTGTGGGGGCTGCAGCTCTCTGACCTCCCAACCTGATTAGAGTGTGTCAGTGTGTTTCAGCTCTCAGATGGAGACATTTTCCCAGCAGGGTCAGTTCTCAGGATTCTCTGGTGATAGCAAGGCTTTTGAAGCTTATTTTTGAGGGAGGAGAAAATTCCTGTTGGGAACTTGAGTTAAAACAAATAACCCAGCCATTATATAGGACCATGGTTCTTGCACTGTGACATCACCATAACACAAAGGTTTATTCTCCAGCCAACCTACCAAAAATGAAAACATGACCTCTGCAGAAAAGACCAGAGAGGAACCCCCTTACATGTGCCCACAGATCATTCTCTTAGTTGTGGTCACTCAGTATGTCTTCCCTCTTCTTTCTCGTGTGCTCTACTTTCTATTAGTTTATGTTCTTTACCTATAAAGTTACTTAGAAAGCCCTCATTTATCATGAAAATGCCAACATTCAGGTTACAGTGCTGTCTCTCAAAGTTCCATTACTTTTTCTCCTAATGAAGCCAGCAGTGTGCTGGGTTCTATTCAGAAGTAAAATGAAGGCTCTTTTCTCCCTTTGTACCACTCATCTCCTCATCTGTACCCTCCATGTTCCTAGAAACCCAAATATTTTCTTATTGAAGAGCTTTAAAACCATTTGCATTTCAGCTCTTAATAATACTTGTCAAGCTCTGACCAGGGGGCTGAAAGGGAAGAGATAATAGAGCTTCTATCCATTATCTCTTTTCTTTTTCTGGGTCTTTCCTTTTCTTTCATCCTTCAGCTACAAAACACAAACTTCCAGGCCTATGACCAGAGGTTGAAAAGATGCTGTGAGATTGTTGGAGGTGGAGGTGTAATCTAATACAACCAGCATCTAGCCGGAAAAGTCTGGCTATACCATTCAAGGTTTCCCCAGAAACAGTAGCTGGAAACAGAGTTTTTAACCACTTCACTTCATGCCCAATATCTTATGGACTATAGAATAAGGTGACGAAGGATCCCTGGGTTAGAATGAAAGAAGGAAAGGCAGGAAAATATGGATCTTTATTTTTGAACTTCTGTAGTAAGTGATATTGATGATGGTTCTTGAAAAATGGCTGAAATTTAGCGTAGACATAGGACTAATAAATGAAAACACAGAAATATGTTTTTCCTCCTTTTCTCTTTTTTCTTCGCTTATTTTTTTCTTTCCATCTTACTTATTTTTTACTACTAAAATAAAAGCAAAATACCCATGCTATAAATATCAATATAAAACAATACTATGCCAAGACAGAGTTTTACACTTTTGTGCAGAAACACAATACTGTGTAACATCTTCATCAAAGTTTCAAATGCTAATATTTATATAAAATTACTATAAATAAAATCACTAATTTAACAGATCAGAAAAAATATTGTGGTGTTTTCTTTTATATCTGCCATATTCTTTATGTTGGCAGATTTCAAACCGACAGAAAAATTGAAAGAATGCAAATAACATCCATGTAGCATCCTTTACCTAGACTCATTTGCTACCTTTTCGCCATATTTTATTTTTCTCTGTCCAAATATCCACATAAACACACATGCACCCACATTTGTGTATCTATATATTTGGATGTATCCATATAATTTTTCTGAACAATATAAAAGTAATTTGAAGACTTCTATGTACTTCTGTACATATCTTCTAAGAGCATTCTCCTAAATATTATTATCTCTTTCAAGCAATTTTATCCACTACAATAATATCAAATGTAAAGTCTCTCCATATTTAATTTCTTCAATTGCTCCAACAGTGGGGTTTTTTTCTGTTTGATTCAGGGTCCAGTCACAAATTGCATTTAGTTGCCATCTCTTTCTCCATTAATCCAAAAATAGTCAACTCTTTGTCTAGCCTTTATTGAGACTGAAAAGTTTGATGAGTTTAGGCCAGCTGTTTTGAAAAATGTTCCATATTCAAATTATAATTAGAGTCCCAATTTGGTAAGAACAGAACATAGATGATGTAGTGTTCTGTGGGGTTTTCATTTTAAGTCAGGTATTTTGATTCAGCTTTTGTGTCTCTGATATTGAGATGAGAGATATAACCTAAAGCACCAAATCATTCCTTAAAGAATTATTTCTCAGAGTATAAGCAGAAAATAAAATGTGATGTCTCTCTTATACTAACTTACAATTTAGGGCAATAAAATACCTAAACCTTCAAGATCAAAGTGGGTATGGGAGAACAAAATTAGCACAATTTGGAAGAGGTGACTTAGGTTTTAGATCGATTCTGCTGCCACTTAGTAATTATTTCATTTTGGATAACTTGGTTTAATTCAATTTTCCCATCTGTTTACAGTGTAATTATCCCTACTCTTCCTAACCTATTGGATTATCATTATGGTCATATAAGACAAATATGTGAAAGTGCTCCATGAACTTTAAAACACTGTACAATTTAAGTGTGGCTCTGTGTTTATGCCCATTTGATGAAAAACATCTCTGGACAACACTCGATGTCCTAGCAGTTGATCAGGAGTACACTTACTGTTCAGAGAACCATACAACATTTCTCATTGTTTATTTCTGACTGCTTTTCAATCAAAGACTTGCTTGTGTACTTGGAAGACTCCCCACTCCAACCACCCTTCTTGTGGGTTTTCATTCCTTGAAGTTGTAGCAGAAAGTTCTATTTCATCAGTAAGTTATATCCTTATTCTTCAGAGTGAAATGCTATAGTACAAATTATCCTCCTGCTAATATGTCAATACTGATAGCTTCTCACGGTATACTAACTACTGTTTCCCCTACCAGGGGCAAATGTGGGGAGGGAAAAACCTGAGAATCTTGTTCTGGCATGTATGGCATTATTATTAGTAAATGTAAAGTAAGCAAATAATCCGTCAAGGTATTCCAACTAGGGGAATGCTTTGGTTCTAGTTATGAGAAACAGAGCATGAGAAAGTAAATTTGCTGACATTGTTACTTTTCTTGCACTTAATGTTGAAATACCAGTTTTCTCACTGTTAGAAAGTGGTTTTCAGAAACTGCTGAATAGAAGTTGTTCCAGAGTAAAGCAGAGATGAGACGAAGTTATGTCAGCACATCCTGAATTGAAAGCTGAATCAGAAGAAGTAGAAATTCTCTGTTAGATTACACAGTGTAGCTACCAAATGTCTTTAGAAGTTGGTATTCCAAGGGAACAGGCAAAAGCCATATTAATTTAAATAAAGTTTAGCTAAATAGAAATAAGGAGTTACATAATTATGAGATCAACTGTTCCAGTATTCTGCCAGTGGGAACATTTTCTGCCTACAGTGAATTCCCTAATGTTCATTCTAACTTTAATGACTCAAGTAATGGTTTTTACACTTCTCAGAAAATTGAAGAACAATATGAAAAGCATCACATGTTATTGCTTATTCAAAACTAGCAAATATATTGTTCCTAATAGGCCATTTCTACACAAATCCCCCTTTTACAAGCCAACCAGGACCTCAGTTTCTTTCTCTGCTGCTAAAGGAAGTACGCAATGTAGTATATATAATATATATAAAAAAGGAAATAGAGGGGGTAAAAGTATGGGAAATACCTTTTAAAATACATAAGAATGTGTTGTAAAATGAAATTGAGCATTGAATAGACTAATCTGACAATATTGGAGAAATGTTTTATGTCATCTTCAACTCAAAAAAGCTTAATTCACCAAATCAAAATAGTTTTCCTATCAGCTTCTAAGTAGAGCCTAAAGTTCTTTCTCTGTTAACCATAGTCATTTACACTTTGGTCCAATTAACTTGTTTCCTACTAATACAAACTGTATTTTCGGCATTTTTACTTACTTATTCCCTTTCAATGTTTTTTTTTTTTTTTTTAAATTCAGGTCCAAATGAACTATTTGCTATTATTCACACACACAAAAAAATGTATACTTTTCAACATCTGCCCCATTATCCTTTCTTTGTAAAGCTTGCTTATGTTTTTCATTTCCATGGTACCTTAACTGTGCCTACTATAGGAAACACTACCATGATCCAGATCTATCCCTTCCCCCTCGCCCCAAGGGTCTCTCATTTGCTCAGCTGCTGGATGTATTGGCTAAAGCCCCTCACAGGTGAGAGCCTCCAAGAATTCTGCTCTATTTGAGTAACCCCCATGCCCCTTGAAGGTTGGGCCCCATGCCGGGAGAGGTCAGCTCACACTAATGACTGGTTGAAATAGGAGTACAGATGGGCCTTGCTTTCCTCAGTTTAAATAATGTAAACTGAATAGCTTAGCTCCAGAGCTCCCTGATGAAGTGGATGAGGTCTGTTGCAACTGCACTCTAGTCTAGCCTTTCTCTCTACTCAAGCCTGCTTCTCTCCTTTCCTTGCAGAGAGTGTTTCTCAGAAAATTCCCAAGAAACTACATGCATGCAAAATCTCAGATTGGCTTCCTGGGGAAACTAACCATGAGACATTTGGCACCAGAAATTGTTTCAGGAGCATATGCTGAACTCACACTTTGGCTGGATTGCCCACTGCTTGGCTGGGGGTGAGAATCATATCACCTATGCAGTATTTGAGCAATTGCTTGATTTTCATTAGAGTTAAAAAGCAATGAGATACAAGTGTAAGAGAATGCAGTGATAGGTGAAATACCTTACTTTTAAGAGGTTTGGGGTAAAAAAATATTTATAAGAACTTTGAAGGTAGATGACTAATGCTAAAGTTAATCAAGCATTGAAAAAGAGATAATGAACATATAAGGATGATTAATCATCCATCAAAGCAAGTGTGAAAACTAGAGAACCTCTTGAACGACATAAATAGTCTTTCATCCTCAGCAACACAGCAAAAGCTGAATACTAGGTCTGGGATTTAATTTAAAGGGAAGTACATGGAGATCTGAAGTTGGTTAAGAATTTAAGTTTACTCTGTCAGGATCATGTCCATTTTTGCGTTTCAGTGGGACCTCAGAGACTTGAGATGGAGACATCTGGGTTAATGCATTAACACTTTTAAATTCCCATCAGCCTCTTAACCTTCTGGGCCTGCCAAACTAGCCCAGTATAATGCCAGTGGTCACAGCTGGGTGGGTCCGCATTGGTTTCAAGATGACAGTAGAGGAACTGTAGAGCCAGAAAGTGTCAGGCCAAACCCATTTATTGGAGGCTCGCAGAGACAGAAGAGCATGTAAGCAACGGAAAACCACTTTTCACAATGGAGGGCAAGGGATCAGGAAAACCACCCCTCACGGTGGTGGCTGAGGGAATCAGGGAACCCAACTCACAGTGGCAGGAGAGTGATCTGAGAAAGCACCACTGAGGGAAAGCACCCATAGCTTTTCATAGAGACACACCATGTGGCTTTCTGCCACATGTTCAATGAAGTAATTGTGCAAAGTGCTTGCAGCCGGGAAAGCAGCGAGCAAGCCTAACACAGCTCTTTTCCACACACCCATTCTTTCCAAATTAAGATTAATGCTCCTCCCTCACCTGAAGAAAATGCAGAGGAGGCAGAAGCCTCTGTCTTTCAAGACAACATTTCGTCTGGCAGGACCTACTCTCCTCTCCACTCCTGGCCACCAGGCCAATAACTAAGGTGAACTTATAAAATATACTTGACTAGGGACATTATGGGCATGCTAAGGGGAGGACAGGAATCTCAAACTGAAGGAAATTGGGACCTAACATGAAGCCACTGTGCAGAATATGTATGAGACTGGATCCTAAGAATGCTGGATTAAGAAAAAGTTAGATTAGAGGTAGTTTGTCAATATGGAAACATTTTCTTGTGATGTGGGTTTTAATAATCTGACAAACATTCCAGCAGATAACAGCTAATATGCTGCTGGAGTGAACGTGGAAGAGTCTTATTTTTTGGATGCTTGGAACAAATGAAGGTCCACACTAATGAAAGTAGAAAAGTCAGAAATACTGGAGCAGATAGAGGAAGCAGGGATCAAACTGCGTAGAGAATCTGACACGTTAGAGTGGACGTACTATATTAGTTATATTTGGCAGAGGTTGGGGGGAGATGCTGTTAAGAATTAAGCTCTTGGATCCTGTTGAGGATGAGAGGACTGGAGACAAAAGGATGTAGGTGGAAAGAAAAATGTGTGCAATTCCTGTTATAAGTGGCAAGCGGCTTTTCAACCAGGATCCTGACCTGCAGAGAGCTTACTAATAGTTAAAAGAAAAATGTCCCCAGGAACAAGATAAATATAAGTGACAATAAGCAGATTGCTTAATTTGTATAAACAAAATAATTTAAGGAGTCTGAAGGCAGTTTTAACTTCAATCTCAGAAATGCTAGCTTCCTATCACTCTGTTGGGTATGTAGATTGAAACCTTGGTTCCCATTGAAGGGGTAGAGGGGGGAAAGGAAGGAGAAAGGGAAAGAAATGGGGAAGGGGCTGTTAGAAGGAGGAAGGAGAAAGTGATGAGTATTCACAACAAATATATTCCTCTCTTTCTTCAACCAAGCATACCAATGGAAGACTTCATTCAGGTTATTATTTATTTGTTCTGTATTCACTATCAAATGACTACTCTTCTCAACCAGCTATTTTAAACTCTGGGAAGTAAAAGAGAGGTATAGAGTGTTGAATTCATTTTATGCTTTCTTTTTAGTCTGAAGATAAAGAGGAAGCAGCTGTGCACTGTTTTACCTTTTCATTCATTGTAAATAGAGGCAGATACACACTATAAAGAAGTTTATTCCAAATTTCATTTGGGAGCCAAAGTGTTTCGTACAATATATGTTATTTCATGGTTTCATTCTAAAAGTAGACTTAATGAAGTTGAAATACAATGTCTTTATGTTAAGTAAAAAACAATATTGTTTTAATGTTATCCATATGTACTTAAAATAGGTCTGCAAATTCTGATACTCCTCCTTTCAAACATGGAGATTAATTCCACTCCCCTTGCATGTAGAATGGACTTCATGTCTTGCCTCTAATCTAATGAATAGAATATAGCAGAAACAACTAGATGCCATTTGCTATAACAGGCTGTAAAAGGCACTGAGCTTCCTTCTTAGTCTTTCTCTTTCATCACTTATATTAAGCAGCCCTGTGAAGAGGTCCCTGTAGTGAGGAACCGAGGTCTTCTGGAAATGGCCAGGAAGGACCTAACTATGAAATCCTGTGAGCGAGCCATTGTGGGAGTGGATCTTTCTGCCCAGACAACCCTTCAGTACCTGCAGTCCTAGCTGATGTGGTCGGGCAACCTCATGAGAGAGACACTGAGCCAGAACCACTGAGGTAGGCCACTTCCACTTTTCTAATGCATAGAAGCTGTCAGGTGAAATGTTTGGGGTAATATTTTTAGAGTAATACAGTATATACCTCATAGATACTAATGCAGTTATTAGTGATGATAATTTTTTCACATTTTATCATTAAGGCTGGTACTTAAAAAATAAGTTTATCAGAAAATATTAAAGAAGTAGATGGTGCTTTTGGGCACCATCAATGCATATAATTGAGTAGAGATTTTTTTTTCCTGAAAAATTATTTTTAATCACTTTTGAAAATAGTCTGTATATCCTTTGATTGGTTCATTAATTTCCTTTTTATTAGGGGGAGTGAGACAAACTTTGGGATAAATTTTTTTATCCCAAACTGTTTTTGATAAATTTTTAATTTACTGTGTTGACATTGTTTCAAGTGTTCCATTCAATATAAACCCTCTACACATCGCATTGTGCCCCCCATGCCCCATGCAAAGTCTCTTTCCACCCCCATTTCTCTCTCCTTTTTCTCCCTCCTTCCCCCACCTTTACCCTCCCTACCTCCACTCCCCTTTCCCTCTGGCTGTTGCTATGCTGTTGTCTGTATACAGGTGTTATGTATATATGCCTTTTGCTAATTCCTGCACCTTCTTTGATGGACAGCTATCAGAGGGAATGGGAAAGAGGGTACAGGATCAAAGAGGTATTGCATGTTTTAAACATTCTTGTGGCATGATGTTTGAACATCACTGCTTTAGGCTGATGGTTGGTAAGAAAGTGAGACAGAAAGCAAGTCCATGGCTTTCCATGGGCAGTGTCCCTTACGTGCTCTCTTCTGGGAATTTTGGTATGTTGTTAGACTGTCTCATTGGAACAGGAAAATCATTAGCACCACTCATGGAATGGTAGTGGTCTTCATTGGACAGGCGAATTGCATGAATTGCAAGGAATCTTACATCCTGGAGGAAGAGAACTTCCTTATTTCCTTCTACTCTTTTTTTTTTTGGCCAGAGACAGAGAAGGAAGAGATAGAGTTGAGAGGCATCAACTCATAGTTGTGTCACTTTAGTTGTTCACTGATTGCTTCTCATATGTGGTTTGAACAGGGTGCTCCAGCCAACCCAGTGACCCGTTGTTCAAGCCAGTAATCTTTGAGCTCAAGCCAGTGACCATGGAATCCTGTTGATGATCGCATGTTCAAGCTGGTGACTTTGCACTTAAGCTGGTGAGCATGTGTTCAAGTTGGATGAACTGTGCTCAAGCCAACGACCTCAGGGTTTTGAACCTGGGTTCCTCAACGTCCCAGGTCGATGCTCTATCCATTGTACCACCATCAGTCAGGTTTCCTTCCTGTCATATTTCATTCTTTTAGATCCTTTCTGTTACACATCCTAGGAAATCATGGCTTTCCCAGTTACAACATAGGATTATAACTCCAAAAATTAACGCATGAGCTTTATACAATCTCTTTTTTACACTCTCATTTTCTTTTGTTCTTCTTTCCAGAATTTTTGGGTTCCTAATAGGTATTGGGTTCTATACTTAGGGATTTCTATGTGAATTTCCATCAGTTTCTGCTTATAAGAAACTTAAAGTTCAAAGTGGAAATAGGCAAGTAAACAGATAATTATCAGAGTACAAAAAGTGGTACTACTGGAAGGACCACTATGAAGGCCACGCCTCTTGTTTAGACTTAGGAGGTAAGGAAGAAGTCCTGAAAGAGTGGTATTTGGATGGGTTCTGAAAAACAAAAGTTGGAGGAGGGCAAGCTAAGAAGAGAGAAGTTTAAATGTAAAGACCTGGAAGCAGAAGAACTTGGCTCATTCAGAGAAATACAAATAACCTAGGATTGCTGGATGGCTGATACAAATAGCTTGAGTGCATTAAATAAGAGATGAGATGAGAGAGAATCTTCCTGAAAGGCCCTTTATATTACAGTAAGAATAATGGACTTTAATCTTGTAGGAATAATGTAGGAAGCTATTAAAGAATAGTTAATGAGCCTGACCAGGTCGAGGCACAGTGGATAGAGCATTGGACTGGGATGCGGAGGACCCAGGTTTGAAATCCTGAGGTTGCCAGCTTGAGCACAGGCTCATCTTGTTTGAGCAAGGCTCACCAGCTTGAGCCCAAAGTCGCTGTCTTGAACAAGGGGTCACTTGGTCTGCTGTAGCCACCGATCAAGGCACATATGAGAAAGCAATCAATGAAAAACTAAGGTGCCTCAAGGAAGAATTGATGCTTCTTTTCTCTTCTCCTTCCTATTTGTCCCTCTCTCTATCTCTGTCACACACACAAAAAGAATAGTTAATGAAAAGGGTGGAGTTGATTTAACATCATCAGATTTGTTTCTTTAACAAGTTTACTCTGTTTTCAATAAATCATGTATTGAAGAAAGCAATACTAGAGAAAAATGAGCTTTGCCATAGTCACATTTACTAAGGTCTTTGAGCAAGAGATGCCCTAGGAATGATTCCAAAGCTGTTGGCCTGAGCCACCGGGCAGCTGATTGTGCCATTTACAGAGAAGGGGAACACTGAGAGGGCCTTTCCTTAGAAGTCAAGAGTTTGGAATCAAGTGTTTTCGTTAGACTCTATTTTTTTTAATTTCTAAATTAAATTTATTGGAGTGACATTGAGTCGTAAAATTATATAGGTTTCAAGTGTATATTTCTATGATACCTCTATCATCTATGTATTACACTGTGTGTTTACTGCCCAAAGTCAAATCTTCTTCCAACACCATATATTTGACAGCTTTTTCTCTTCCTTCCTGCAACTCCATTTCTCTCTGGTAACCATGATACTGTTCTCTGTATCTATGAGTTTTTTTCTGTCTCATTTTTTTATTTGTTGCTTTCAGTTTTATATCCCATATAGGAGTGAAATCATATTTTTGGCTTTTTCCATCTGACTTATTTTGTTTAGCATGATATTCTCAAGATTCTTCAATGTTACAAATGGCAGTATGTCATCTTTTCTTATGGCTGAGTAGTATTTCATTGTATGTATGTACCACATCTTCTCTCTCCAGTCCTCTATCAAAGGACAGTTAGCATGTTTTCATTTCTTGGCCACTTCATTATGCTTTTTTGTTGTGTTTTGTTTTGTTTTGTTTGAGAGAGGGAGGGAGGGAGGGAGAGAAAGACAGGAACATTGAGCTGCTCCTGTATGTGCCCTGACCAGTGTATTGAACTGGCAGACTTCGTGCTCCAGGACAACATTCTAACCAACCAAGCTATCTGGTCATGGCTTTCCACTGTGTTTTTAATGCCTATTAACTAATATCCAAAACAATATGTTTAGGAGGCAGATGGATATGTGAGCTTCAAGCTCAAAGGATAAGTCTGAGAAGTTGTAGACTTTAGCTCATAAGTGTTATGGCAGTTAATTTTCTGTGCCAACTAGATTGGGTGTTTCTTGAGGGTGGACCAAGTAAATCAAATTACCTCCCATAACATAAAGGGGCCTTACCAGTGGTGGGATACAGCTGGTTCACACAGGTTCAGCAGAACTGATTCCTAATTTCTTGTTGAGCTCAGTGAACTGGTTATTAAAATGGCACTTGTAATCAGGGTTCTCTCTAAGGTGGGTGCCTGGGCAGCTTGCCCAGTGTAGAAATCACAAATTCACATTCCTTACTCTTTTTTAACATTCATCTGCACAACAGTGTATTCTAAGTGCCTGTAGTCATGTTTATTCTGTCCATTGGTGGAAAACATTGCAAGTGAGGATGCTAATCAGGAAGCAATATGAAAATATCTTAAATATCAGTTTTATTGTTTTTTGTCAGGTATTATTTAATAGTTTTTATTAATGTTTTAAAAATCTTATAACAAAATCTAGTTTTGTGTACCTCTTTTATTGTTCTTATTTAGATACTAAATGAATGAAATAATAAACTACCTTTTGGTATATATTTTTTACACTTAAAATGGTCATTAGGGCAGAGAAATGATTGTTAAATTATTTGAATCCCACCACTGGCCTTACCCAATAATTTAAAGGCCTGAATAGAATAGTCCTTTAACTCTTTTCCTTGAGTAAAAGATGATCCTTTCTGACAACCTTTAAACTGGGACACTGGTTTTTTACCAAGCCTTCAGACTTTAAAACATAGGTTCTTCCTGGATCTTAACACTGCTGTCCATCAGACTAGAACTAAGCCATTGGCTTTCCTGAATCTCCAGCTGTCCAACTTACCCTTCAGATCTTGGAATTTGTCAGCCTCTATGATCACATGAGCCAGTTCCATAGGTATATGAAAGAATATATATTTTTAAATATCTAATTTCTGTTTCTCTCTCTCCATATATATATAATGTCTATATGTGTATACAAGTGAACCTTCATGAGAATGAAAACCAGTTGAGGGTAAGAATGTTTTCATCTATTCTGTTCACTGCTGTATCCCTAGCACCAGAACAATGCATGGCACATAGTGTATGCTCAGTGAATATTTGTTGCATGAATCAATGGTTATAAAATATTTAGTTATCAGATTATCTTTTATTAAATAAAAACAAATCACCTTTGTAGAACTGAATCAAAGAAATTTCTCTTATGAGACCACATAGAAGACTAAAAATGTAACAAACATTGCTCTGACCAGTGGTGCAGTGGATAAAGTATCATCCCACCCCTAGGTCATCAGTTTGATCCCAGAGTCACTGGCTTGATTCCAAGGTCATCAATGTTCTAAAATTTGAAACAATTCTACAAAGTGATATCAGGTTCCTTTAAGTATTGATCAATGACATCAACAACATAGGACAGAATGAGAGTGATTGACAGAATGAAAGTGATTATATTGAGCTGGGAGTGGTCACTAAGACTGAACCAGGCACTCTCAAGTGGGGCTCCATCCAGAAGATTTTAAAATAATAAGAACACTTACTGACAATCCTCCATAAACATTGGTTCTTTCAGGTGTAGTTTGCAAATTACTGGGTGGAAGTAAGTTTCATGTTCAGATCATCTATTGCCAAGTAAACTTAGAGCTACATAGGTTAAATAAAACTGAGAGTGAACTGACTATCACTTATAAAAATTGGTAACTACCTCAAGGAAACATATGTAAACAAAAACCAGATAGACTGAGCAGAAGTACCTGCAGGCCAGGTCAAATTGTTTTTGGAAAATAATTTTAAATGAGCCATAACTCAGAAAAAGATAAGTATAATTAAATGATTGTTCTTTATTTATTTATTTTAGTGAGAGAAGGGGGGACAGAGACAAACTCCCACATGCGCCCAACTGGGGTCCACCTGGCAAGCCCACCAGGGGGTGATGCTCTGCTCATCTGGGACCCTTGCTTCATTGCTACTGGAGCCACTTTTTAGCGCCTGAAGGTGGAAGGCCATGGAGCCATCCTCAGTGCCAGGGGCCAACTCATTCCAATTGAGCCATGGCTTCAGGAGGGGAGGAGAAGAGAGAAAGGGGGGGGATGAGGAGAGGGGGTGGAGAAGCAGATGGGTGCTTCTCCTGTGTGCCCTGACCAGGAATTGAACCTTGGACTTCCACACACCAGGCTGATGCTCTACCACTGAGATAACTGGCCAGGGTCAAAATATTGCTATTTAAAAGTTAAAAATTGGCCCTGGCCGGTTGGCTTAGCGGTAGAGCGTCGGCCTGGCGTGCGGGGAACCCGGGTTTGATTCCCGGCCAGGGCACATAGGAGAAGCGCCCATTTGCTTCTCCACCCCCCCCTTCCTCTCTGTCTCTCTCTTCCCCTCCCGCAGCCAAGGCTCCATTGGAGCAAAGATGGCCTGGGCGCTGGGGATGGCTCCTTGGCCTCTGCCCCAGGCGCTAGAGTGGCTCTGGTTGCGACAGAGAGATGCCCCGGAGGGGCAGAGCATCGCCCCCTCGTGGGCAGAGCGTCGCCCCTGGTGGGCGTGCCGGGTGGATCCCGGTCAGGCGCATGCGGGAGTCTATCTGACTGTCTCTCCCCGTTTCCAGCTTCAGGAAAAAAAATAATAAATAAATAAAAGAAAAGAAAAGAAAAAAAAAAAGTTAAAAATTGTACTATTTTTTTCCTTGATTTTACATTAGGCAGGCATGAATGAATTGCATAAGCTGATATGCTTGCACCTAGATGCTTAAGTTCCTAAAAAAAAGAGATCCTAAAAATCATATTGTTTATGACTATAAAATATTTTTAATATGAGATTAATCTTTTAAAAAATAGTTCATTTCATAAGCGAGAGAAAAGTTATGAGCCAAAAGAAAAATGAAAAAATAACCAACCC
Source organism: Saccopteryx leptura (assembly GCF_036850995.1). Classification (NCBI taxonomy): domain Eukaryota; kingdom Metazoa; phylum Chordata; class Mammalia; order Chiroptera; family Emballonuridae; genus Saccopteryx; species Saccopteryx leptura. Next base: position 171,701,495 of record NC_089504.1, on the reverse strand, counting down.
TGATTAATTAGGAAAAAGGTTCTGAGAATAGGATCAGTACACTGTATAAAGTTAGTTTTAGCTTCATAAAAATATATTCAACCTATATGTGAGCATGTAAGTGTCATTTTAACCCTTATAGAAATAAACACAATCATCCTTTTTGCAATTTGGTGGATTAGCATTTTTTCTATTATATGTGAGATCAAGTTTGTGTGTGTGTGTGTGTGTATTTGTTTTTTTACAGAGACAGAGAGTCAGAGAGAGGGATAGATTGGGACAGACAGGAATGCAGAGAGATGAGAAGCATCAATCATCAGTTTTTCATTGCGACACCTTAGTTGTTCATTGATTGCTTTCTCATATATGCCTTGACCGCGAGCCTTCAGCAGACCGAGTAACCCCTTGCTTGAGCCAGCTATCTTGGGCTCAAGCTGGTGAGCTTTGCTCAAACCAGATGAGTCTGTGCCCAAGCTGGCGACCTCAGGGTCTTGAACCTGGGTCCTCCGCATCCCAGTTCAACGCTCTATCCACTGCGCCACCACCTGGTCAGGCGAGGTCAAATTTTAAAAACATGTTTATTGACCATTTGTATTTTGATAAATAGTCTATTCTTATGATGATCCATGTTTAAAAATCCCATGGTGATCATTTTTAGAAAATTTCAAGTCACATCGTACTTATTGTAATGAATGAATAACATATTTTATTCTTTGGCTAAAATGTGTGCTAACAAATATATATTGTACAAAATTGACTACAACCAAGTAAAGTTTCTTATACTTAATTCTTATAAAGCAATAACCCAATCAAGTTAATAGAAAAGGAGAATTATAATTATCAATATCCACCAAAGCTCTTTCTGTATTATAAAATTTTATAAAATAGCAGGTCATTTATTAGAATATTCTGCCATATTGATTACATTGTGTACTCACTCCCCAGAGTCTAGTCTCCTTCTGTCACCATGTACCTATTTGATTCTTTCTACCCATTTCATCCCCTCTGATAACCTCATCCCTTCTGATAACCATCATATTTTTGTCTCTGTCAATGAATTTATTTTGTTTCTTTCTTTCTGTTTTATATCTCACATATAAGTGAAGTCATATACACAGTAGAATACTACTACTCAGCCATCGAATATATGAAATATTGCCATTTGTGACAAGGATGGATCTTGACTGTGACATGCTAAGTGAAATAAGTCAGATGGGGGAGAATAAGAACCATATGATTTCAGTCATATGTGGGGTATAAAACAAAACTAAGACTGGAATATAAAGTTGAAGATTATCAATAAGTATATGTGTAATCAGCAGCAGACTTTGATCTGGAACACTGAATTGAGCAAATGGAATGTAAAATAAGTAAAAAGTATGATAGTAACTGTCAGAGTTGATTATGTTTATTGGCTGTTAATTAGAGAAACTGAAAAAATGCCTGGAATATAGTATTGTGTACTGTAGCAGCCTATAGAAATGACTTCTTGAGGACAAATAACTCATTAATTTAGAGTGAGAGGAAATAACTTCTAAAAAATTTACTAATCTAATAAGTATTTTTAAAAGTTATATTTGCCTATTGTTAAATATTAATGAGTAATGATTTCGTTTTACTATGGTTTAATTTACATACAAATTTCTGACACTATCCAGAAAATCACTCAAGTTTCATGGATCATGGCCCTTAGAGCTTAGAAAATATGTTTAGAAAAGTAAATTAAAACCTTTAACAGTTCTGATTAATCAAACATTAATTTATTGCCTTCACATAATGAAGCTTAGACCTGTAGGAAATTGTGTGCAGGCCAGAAAATAAATTGCCATTTTCCCTTAAGGAAAATACATATTTCAGTAGATATTATACTTTATTTTGTTCAAAAATTAATGTGTGAAAATGCAAACAATCATTTATGGAAATACCATCATCAACTTGGTATAAAATAAATCTGATAACTAGTATATAGTTCTTTTGATTAGAAAATGCTATTAGGGGGTAGTTGATTTGTAACATACTTTGGGATCTATTTATTTGGATCCCCAGAAGGTCCCTAAAATAGGTTAATAATTTGTTCTGAGTAAAATCATTGTAACCATACCTGAATAATAACACAAGTTACACAATTCAGGGAAGATTCAAGGGCACAGTTGTGAGAGTAAAATTATGCTCTGATGCTTCTCATAGAGTTCTGGAAGTTTTGAAACCACTGAGCAAACATAGATTTGCATTCTATTTTTTTTCCCTATGCTCTCACTGTTGCCAACACTGTACCACTGCCAGTAATTGGACTCTGTGTCCTCAAGGCTTAGATACCAATGGCTTTCTAAATAGAGGTTTCAGCAAAATTCCATTATATAAAGGAATGAATCAATCTGATAATCAAGTAATTTGCCCTTGCTTGGCCCTAATAGTATATGATGGCTTTGTGTGTTACTATAATATATAAAGGGTTTTATGTCATAAGTTCAAAATGTAAAATAAGCAGTAATGTAGAAGTTAATTTGCTATTCCAAGATTATTTCATCAGTCTCCATTATAAATCCCCTGGTGTCCTTTGAGCAGGGTTGATGCTGTGCTCAGTTTCTGATTGGCAGCTCAGTTTCTGATTGGCATGGCTTTGTTGTTTCAATCAGAATAAAATTATCTCCCTCGCCACTTAATTACTTTAGAAGGTACATTATTTAAGCAGTTCCAGAGAGAAACTCAAGAATGCTGCTTTTCTGTAAAGCCTTGAGATGAACTTGAGACAGCACGTGGATTGGTAGCTGCTGGGAACAATTTGGGGGTCATAAGGAAAGTCAGGTAGCAGATAAGCCTGAACCACAGAAGCAAACTGATAAAATGTCTGGAGAGCTGAAACCCTGATCAAAATTGGGGGCCTGGACAGATAGCTCAGTTGGTTAGAGCAATGTCCCAATGCATGACTTTGCCTCTTTAATTCCTGGTCAGGGCACATCCAGAAACAGATCAATGTTTCTATTTCTCTCTCTCTTTCCTTCCTTTATCTCTAAAATCAATTGAAAAAACAAACAAACAAAAAAACCTTGTTGGAAAAATAATCTCCCTCTGGATTTTGGAGTTATGTGATCAGAAAAAATATCTTGATTGTTGAAGTCTCTCTGAATTGCTTTTTTATTATTTGCTATTGAAAATATTCTAAAGGGTAGAATTGGCCCTTAAGCCTAGCTTGAAGAAAAGTGAGATTGTTGGCCCTGGCCGGTTGGCTCAGTGGTAGAGCGTCGGCCTGGGTGCAGAAGTCCCGGGTTCGATTCCTGGCCAGGGCACACAGGAGAAGCGCCCATCTGCTTCTCCACCCCTCCCCCTCTCCTTCCTCTCTGTCTCTCTCTTCCCCTCCCGCAGCCGAGGCTCCATTGGAGCAAAGATGGCCCAGGAGCTGGGGATGGCTCCATGGCCTCTGCCCCAGGCACTAAAGTGGCTCTGGTTGCAACAGAGCGACGCCCCGGAGGGGCAGAGCATCGCCCCCTGGTGGGCAGAGCGTTGCCCCCTGGTGGGCGTGCCGGGTGGATCCCGGTCGGGCGCATGAGGGAGTCTGTCTGACTGTCTCTCCCTGTTTCCAGCTTCAGAAAAATACAAATAAAAAATAAAATAAAATAAAAAAAAGAAAAGTGAGATTGACATGAACATAAAGTGAGAAAATACAGTATTATCTTTATTAGGTTTAAAAAAACTCACAGTAAAAGAATATAGAAATTGTAATGTCTACATATTTAAGCCTTTTTAATGTGCAATATGATCTACAATAATAACAATACAAAAATGGAAATAAAAATTATATCTTAATTAACCATCACAAAGTAATAATGCAAGTCAAGAATGAGAACAGTCCTAGAAACCTTGCTCCTTTCTATCACTAATTCTAAAGATTTTATCTAGAAGTAGCAAAAAAGTTAAATGAAAATGTATGTCTTGTACACACATTTTGTTTTTACTCCCTATCTCCACCACTAATACAGAGTTGGGCAAAAGAAGGTTTACAGGTGTTTGTATGGAAAATAATACAATAATTAATAAATAATGATACAAGAATAAACTCTGTGCTTTGCATATTTACAACTGTAGACCTGTTTTTACTCTGCCCTGTATGTAGGGCATACAGTTTTGTGTAATAACATGCAATACAAGATAAAGAACAAAATTAAACAAAGAATTACAGACTTTGAGAATAAATGTAGAAAAAAAGTTGAAGCTTTTATATCCATTCTTGAAGTGTCAGAAAGGCAACACATTTGCAAAATAAAAATCAATTTCAAAATCTATAATTATCTGAAGAATCATAGCTAACAAGGTGTATGGCCAACAGGTGCAGCCATCGCCATGGCCACTCACATGCAAGTTCTCATTGGATTCAAGCAGACTGTAAAGAAACAGTGGAACCAAAAAATGGTGGGTATTCCTTTATTAAAGTCTCGCACAACCTGAAAAGCAAACTCACTGGGAAAAACTTTCTTTTCACTCAGGGCTCCCAAAGCCACTGACACATTCTCTGGTTCCACAACCAGGAAAATCTTCTCTGGTTCCTCCTACAATCAAAGGCCCCACAAGTCTCAGCGGAGCTTACAAAAGCCCCTCAACCTCTGGTTTCTCATCTGCACACCTTCTCCCTTCTCTGCACAAACTGGCTTCTTCTTCAGCACTCTGCATCTCCTCTGCTCTCCTCTGCAAACATGGCTTCTCTCTCCTCTCCTTCTCCTTCTATAAAATTGTCTGGCTTGAAAACCTCTCCTCCAACAAAGGAGGTAAGGAAATACAATGGAGTAAAGACAGCCTCTTCAACAAATGGTGTTGGGAAAATTGGACAGCTACCTGCAAAAAAATGAAACTAGACCACCAACTTACACCATTCACAAAAATAAACTCAAAATGGATAAAAGACTTAAATGTAAGGCGTGAAACCATAAGCATCTTAGAAGAAAACATAGGCAGTAAGCTCTCCAACATCTCTCGCAGCGATATATTTGCTGATTTATCTCCACGGGCAAGGGAAATAAAAGAGGATAAACAAATGGGACTATATCAAACTAAAAAGCTTTTGCATGGCCAAAGACAATAAGAACAGAATAAAAAGACAAACTACACAATAGGAGAACATATTTGACAGTATGTCTGATAAGGGGTTAATAACCAAAATTTATAGAGAACTTGTAAAGCTCAACACCAGGAAGACAAACAATCCAATCCAAAAATGGGCAAAAGAAATGAATAGACACTTCTCCAAAGAGGATATACAGATGGCCAATAGGCATATGAAAAAATGCTCAACATCACTAATTATTAGAGAAATCCAAATTAAAACCACAATGAGATATCAGCTCACACCGGTTAGAATGGCGCTCATCAACAAAACAACACAGAATAAGTGCTGGCGAGGATGTGGAGAAAAGGGAACCCTCCTGCACTCTGGTGGGAATGCAGACTGGTACAGCCTCTGTGGAAAACATTATGGAGATTCCTCAAAAAATTGAAAATCAAACTGCCTTTTGACCCAGCCATCCCACTTTTAGGAATATACCCCAAGGACACCATAGAACGGTTCTAGAAAGAGAAATGCACCCCCATGTTTATAGCAGCATTGTTCACAATAGCGAAGATCTGGAAACAGCCCAAGTGTCCGTCAGAGGACGAGTGGATTAAAAAGCTTTGGTACATATATACTATGGAATACTACTCAGCCATAAGAAATGATGACATCGGATCATTTACAATAACATGGATGGACCTTGATAACATTATACGGAGTGAAATAAGTAAATCAGAAAAAAACTGAGAACTATATGAACCAATGCATAGATGGGACATAAAAATGAGACTCAGAGACATGGACAAGAATGTGATGGTAACAGGGAGTGGGGTAGAGGGGTGGGGAAGGGGCGAGGAAGGAGAGAGAGGGAGTGGGGGGAGGGTAGGGGCACAAAGAAAACCAGATAGAAGGTGACGGAGGACGACTTGACTTTGAGTGAGGGGTATGCAGCATAATCAAAGGTCAAAAGAATCTGGAGATATTTTCTCGGAACATATGTACCCTGATTTATCAATGTCACTGCATTAAAATTAATAAAAATAAGATTAAAAAAAAAAAGAAAACCTCTCCTCCAGCCAACATTATCAAAACAATAGCTCTTCCCAAGCAGGAAGGTAATTTGCAATTTCACAGACCCACTTATACCTGGCATTGCCCAGCCCCCAATGCAAACTATGAGTGAGCAAACATAAAAATTATATTTTACAAACTTATTTGACCAACACAGGGAGTACCCATTCTCTATCTTTTGAGATTTTTGCAGATGTCTTGTAAACTTAATATAACTTAATATTTTCAATAATCCCACAAGGTAAGAACTAGTTTCCTACTCATTTTACAAAGGAGGAAACAAAATCATCAGCATATAAGTGGTGGGCACAAGATTTGGATGCAGGCTGTCTTAATACAAAACATCCACACTTGACCATTGAACTTTACTGCCTCTGCGAGACAAAAGACAACTTGCTGGCTAAAAGAACACAGATTTACTGACAAATGGGTCACTGCTGCCATCTGTCCTCATAAAGAATAGTCAGTAAGACAGTATCAATAATTAATAGTGAGGAGCCACTGCGCCACCTCACCCGCAGGTGTTGTAAAGTACCAAAAGCTACAGAATTAATATTAATATTTTGGGAAGCTTGAAGAACATTTTATTAATTTGCGTTAAGGTGTGCAGAGAAATTGTGAGAAATAGTCTCTGTACTGTGTGATTGGCATGACTAGGATGGCCCTTGTCATTGTATTGTAATGCAAAGGGGTGAATGGCTAGCCAGGTACAGGGAGAAAAAAGCCAAAATAAACCTTTTCTTATAGCAATGAATCATTTGTGGGCATTTGTCCCCACGGAAACTACCTCTCCTATGTAAATGCATGTGGTTAATACGTGTGACTCTGGACAGAGAGATGGCGGATGAACACTAGAAAATATAGGAATGCCATTTAATATGTAAAGAGACATCTTTATACCATTGTGTTGATTTGTAAATTATGTTTTTGTAAGGTATTTTTCCCCGCTGAGAAGGAAAGAACAGGTCTCGGAGCCACCAAGTGTGGTAAGTTCAAAAGTCTTTATTCAGTACAAAGCATTCCCTGGACGAGACTCACTGGCGTGCAAGATGGAGGTCAGGAAAAAATCGCACATGGAGAGACTGCGCGGGTATATTTAAAAGAGAGGCCCTCTAGGGAAGTCGGGCTAAAATGATGTAGAGAAATCTTACTGGCTGACAGTCAATCATTTTTGTTTCCAAGGAGTCCTAGGAAGTTTCTTTTTGGCGCGCTTGACTGTGGATGGTCCTAGCCAAAGTTCCCGGAGCCTAAGTTCCCCACGTGACCAGCCCTCTATCCACCGACCTTACATTCCGATCTTTTTGTGTTAATAAGGGGCGCCGCTTATTCGCCTGGCTACTTCCTGCTGAATAGGGGCGTCGTGGGGAGGGGGAGATCAGAAGGTGGTGGTTTTGAGGGGTGTCCGGAGGAACATCTGTTTGGCCATGAATTGAGAAACTTTGTTGGTGCAGTTCTGTAAGAATTTTTTAAAAAAGAGAGGCAAATATGAGTTATACACTGATAATTAGAAGATTTAGGTAGGATAAGGGCAGCCCAGGTAAGAATAGGTGGCTGCTATTAGAAGTTAAGCAGGTTGTAAGAGGAGAGATTTTTGCTTAATTTTTCTTGCAGACAGTTCAGATTGAAGCTTCTTTTATCAGGCCAGTCTTACTGAACAGCATTGCTCCCTGCTTCAGCTCACTCTGGTGGCAGGTTCCTGGTGGGAGGGACAGGAGCAACAGGAGGGTGCATGGCCCAATTTTTTTGTGAGCCGCAGACGAGTAAGGTCCAGTGGTTCTGACTCCCAGCAATCCTGTATGGGAGCAAGTTTGAGGCGAGAGACATGATACCAAGGTGTTTGCCCTAGGAGCTTAGCTGCAGTAGGAATAGTCAGTATTACCGTATGGGGTCCCGTCCATCTGGGCTGTAGGGAGCCAGGCTAGAGCTCCCTTAGAAGAACGCTGTCTCCTGGTTGGAGGGGGACCGCTGGCTGTGTTTCATCTGGATCCCCTATGGGAGGAAGGGTCTGGTCCACGTGTTCCCTGAGAAGATGGCGAAGTAAAGACAGAAAGGGGAGGTACGTGGCAAGAGGAGGGGGGTTGACAGGTAAGCTGTGATTGATTAGGAATGGCCTACCGTAAACCAGCTCAAAGGGGCTGAGTCCAGTGGGGTTTCGCGGGGTTGCCCTGATTCTGGTGAGTGCCAGGGGGAGGAGGTTTGGCCAGGAGAGTCTGGTCTCGATGGAAAGTTTAGTTAGCTGACCCTTCAGGATGCCATGGGCCCTTTCCACCTTACCCAATGATTGAGAGTGATAGGGTATGTGGAGTTTCCAGGTGATGTTGAGAGAGGTGGCAACCTGCTGGACTATTTGGGCAGTGAAGGCCGGGCCATTGTCTGACTGGATGGTAGTCGGCAGTCCAAACCGCGGGATGATATTTCCAATGAGAATGGAGGCAACGGTATCTGCTGTTTCTCGAGAAGTTGGAAAGGCTTCTATCCATCCTGAAAAGGTGTCAACAAAGGTTAAAAGATAATGGAGTTTTTTTGTGAGGAGGCATATGAGTGAAGTCAATTTGCCAATCCTGGCCTGGCACATGCCCCCTCAGCTGATGAGTAGGGAAGTGGGGGCAGAGTCCCCCTTGTGTAGAGGTTTTGGAACAGATAGTGCATGCTGCGTGTACCTTTTCAATAGTCTGCTAGAGGCCTGGGAAGAAAAAGAGTGGTTGTAAGAACCGATAGAGAGCTTTTGGCCCTATGTGTAAGGAACAGTGGATATTAGAAAGGAGAGTTTCAGCCTGTTCTTTTGGTAAGGCAATTCTATCTCCGAGAAATATCCATCCCTGGTTGCACACGTCTCCACCCTTTTTGAGGAGGGTCTGTTCTTCCTCAGGAGTGTAGGAAGGTTTCAAGGAGGTGGAGAGAAACATGAGAGGAGATGGGGAGGCTCCCAGGGTGAGGTTTCGAGCTGTCGCGTCGGCCCGAGCATTTCCCAAGGCCACCGGGTCCTGAGAGGTTTGATGGCCCCTCCAATGTACCACAGCCACCTCAGCGGGAAGCTGTAATGCCTGCAAAAGTTTAGAAATGAGGGTAGCATTGATTATGGGGGAGCCCCTGGTAGTGAGGAAGCCCCTTTCCTTCCAGAGGGCAGAGTGGCTGTGGGTAATAAGAAAAGCATATTTAGAGTCAGTATATATAGTTACGGGTTTTCCCTGGGCCAGAGGGAGTGCCCACGTGAGGGCAATCAGCTCTGCTTTCTGGGAGGCGGTGCCCTCTGGCAGCTGTTGAGCTTCTAGGGTGGAGGAGGTGGTGACCACCACGTAGGCTGCCCGTCATCGTCCGTCAGGTCCCTGTACAGAGCTCCCATCTACAAAGAGTATTAGATCTGGATCTTTTAAAGGAGAATCTGATAATCCATCTCGAGGCCTGTTGAGGAAATCTATTAGTTCCGTACAGGAGTGGGTGGGTTCCAGAAGTGTCATTGGAGCTGGCAGTAGAGTGGCTGGGTTGAGTCTGGGAGAGGGTAAAAGAGTGATTGAAGGGTTTTCGATGAACAGGAGGTGAAATTCTTGTAGGCGGGAAGGACTTAACAGAGAAAGAGATTTGTGTGAAAGGAGGTCAGTGAGCCTGTGGGAGGAGAATACAGTGATGGGTTGAGAAAGGGTGAGCTTAGTAGCCTCCTTGGTGAGTTCAGCTGCTGCACCCAGTGCCCGGAGGCAGGGCTGCCAGCCTTTGACAGTGGTGTCTAGTTGTTTAGAGAGATATGCCACAGGGCAGTATGTAGGCCCCACAGGTTGAGTTAACACGCCAACAGCATTACCGTGCTTTTCATCAGTGAAAAGATGGAAGGGGTGTCTGGAGTCGGGTAAAGCGAGAGGGGGAGAGGAGATGAGGGCATCTCGAAGGGTACAGAAAGCCCTTTTGACGGTGTTAGGGCATGTGAGAGGTCCCGTAGGAGTCTCTTTTGCAGCCTCGTAGAGGGGTTTGGCTAAGAGAGCAAAATTGGGAATCCAGTGTCTAAAAAAGCCTATTAGACCAAGGAAAGAAAGAATCTGATCAGCAGTGGTAGGTGGTTGGAGACTGCGGATGGTCTGAGTTTGATCTAGGGTGAGACCTCGGGTGGTGGGAGTCAAGGCAATGCCCAGATAGACTACAGACTGAGAGTGAAGTTGAACCTTAGCAGGGGAGACACGATATCCCTTCATGGCAAGAAAGTTAAGAAGGGTAGCTGTGTGTCTTCTTGAGGCAGACAGGGAGGGACTGCAGAGAAGTAGGTCATCTACATACTGTAAGAGAGTACTAGTCTCGAGATCACATGCAGCTAAATCCCGAGCCAGCGCCTGTCCAAACAGGTGTGGGCTGTCTCTGAACCCCTGGGGCAGGACGGTCCATGTAAACTGCTGGGCTGCATTAGTGTCCGGATCAGTCCAAGTAAAGGCAAACAGAAAGTAAGAGTCAGGGTGTAGAGGAATGGTAAAGAAGGCATCCTTGAGGTCTAGGACCGTGAAGTGAGTGGTGTCTGATGGAATGTGTGACAGTAATGTGTAAGGATTAGGGACTACTGGATGGAGGGGAACTACTGCCTTGTTGATTAGGCGTAAGTCTTGGACGAGGTGATAAGCTCCTGAAGGTTTTCGAACAGGAAGGATGGGGGTATTGCAGGGAGAGTCTGTGGGAATGAGTAAGCCTTGGCTTAAGAGGCAGGTAATTATGGGTTTAAGGCCTTGGTGATGACTTGCTGAAATAGGGAATTGGGGCCTAGATGGAAATTGGGAGGGATTCTTTAAGCAGATGTGTACAGGTGGATGGTGGGTTGCTACCACAGGGGTAGAAGTGTCCCAGACCTGAGGGTTGACAACATCTGGTGGAATAGGAGGTGTGACCGGGTTAGGGTGATCTGTGGTAGTGGGAGAGTCTTTAGTCAGGAGTGGTAGGAGTAGGTGGGAAGATGCTGTCAGCTGGATAGTGGCCCCAAGACTGTGTAGAATGTCTCGACCCAGAAGGGGTACAGGGCACAATGGCATGACTAAGAATGAGTGTGAAAAGGGAATTCCATCCAAACTGCATGTCAGAGGTGGTGTGTGAAGAGGAGAAGAAAGGGTCCCACCCACTCCCATAACCGAGACCTGTGAGGGAACTAGAAGTCCAGAGTCTGTAGGCAATACAGGGAAGGTAGCCCCCGTGTCCACAAGAAATGATATGGACTTACCCGCTACCTGTAGCATCACCCGTGGCTCAGAGAGAGCAATGAGGGTCTCTGAGTCCGGACCGCATCAGTCGTCTGCGAGGCCTAGGAATTCAAATGATGGCCCCACCTGGCTGGCTTGGTCTCCCATCTGAGCGGCCTGTCCTCCATGTCGAGACGTCGAGGATGAGCCTGCTGCCAAAAGGGGACAATCGCTCCACCAGTGACCAGGCTGCTTGCAGTTAGGGCAGGGCTTAATGGGCGGCCTCGGGCAGGGGCACTGCCGGGACCAATGACCCTCCTTGCCACACTTAAAGCAAGCTCCTGGTGGGGATCCTCTTGGCAGCCCGGACCTAGGTCGAGCACCCTCTGTGCCTTGCCCTTGTTGCTCTGGCCTTAGGGCTGCCACAAGAACCTGGGTTTGGAGTGATACTTTCTGCTGCATGCGGGCCTGGTGTTCAGCCTCGGCCTGTTCCTCTTGACTGTTAAAAACCTTAAATGCCATGTTCATCAGGTCTCGGATAGGGATCTGGGGGCCCTCTTCTGCCTTTTTAAGTTTCCTCCAAATGTCCAGGGCAGATTGGGAAATAAAGTGAGTAGCTAATACAGTGGCCCCGGCATTGGAGGTAGGGTCCAAACGAGTGTGGAGGACCATAGTGTCAGTGAGGCGATTTAAGAAGAGAGCTGGATTTTTCTCAGGTCCCTGAGTAATTTCCCTTAACTTGTCATAGTTAAACTACCTTTTGTGCTGCATCCTGCATGCCAGCTACAAGACATTCAATCATTTGGTCTCGTCGTCTCCTGTTTGTTCTGCCTGGTAATTCCAGTTGGGGTCCGTGTCAGGGACCGCCTCTGGGCCCACTGGCATTTGAGGGTTTGAGGCGTGGACCTTATCTGCATGAGCTCGCACCGCCATCTGGATTCCGTCCCATTCATCGGGGGTAAGGATAGAAGACATAATAACATAGAGATCATGCCAAGTGAGGTCATGTGCCTGAGTGAGATATTGGAATTCCTTGGTATAGTTGGTAGGATTAGAAGAGTAAGACCCCAAATGCTTTTCAATTGCAGAAAGATCAGAGAGGGAGAAAGGCACATGAACCCGAATAACTCCTTCTGCTCCGGCCACCTCGCGGAGAGGGCATAGGAGGTTGGCTTCCTCTTGTGGCCTGGAGTGAGATCGGGTGTGAGCACTGACTGGAGAGGAGAGAGAGAGAGAGCATCATTTGCAGGTGGGGAAGCAGGATCTAGCGAAGAGGGGGGAGGAGTCCGATGGGACCGAGGGAGCTGAGGGAGTCTTGCAGGAGGGGAAGAGAGTTCCTCGGGGGAGTCGGAAAAGGAGGAGGAGTCTGGAGCGAAGGGTTTAGCTTAGGTTTCTCTGGCCAAAAGAATGTGCAGTGTAGAGCAACCGGCACAGAGTTTAGGACGAGAACGCAGATGCCAAAACCCCTGAATATAAGGAATTTCTGACCACTTCCCAGCCTCCTGACAATAATTCTGTAAATCAGTAAGGATGTTAAAATCGAAAGTCCCTTCCTGAGGCCACCTGGTCTGGTTATCCAGCGGGTATTGTGGCCAGGCTACACTACAGAAGATTAGTTTCTTCTTTTTCAGGGAATGATTAATGTTTGAGAGATTCCGGATTAGGCACCCCAGGGGTGTTTTAGAGTCAGATTTGGATCCCTTTGCCCCCATGGTCACCCTCAGTTCTCGGAGTGGTCAGACTTGAGTATTAGCGTCCTAAAAACTCAAGGTCCGGCTACGGATGGAAAAGGTAGAGTGGAAATGCTCCGGACGTCTCTAAAGCAAATGCACTCGGTCGGAAGAGAAGTCCCTGACGCAGCTGCGGTTTCAGACAGGGATTCTTGAAGGAGAGAACTGAGGCGAGAGGAGGCTGGAGGTGGGGAACTTACCACACTGTGCACTGAAGTGTGTGAAAAATCGGAGGTCCTGGTTCTTTCTCGGAGGGAAGGAGAGAGGAGCGGTCCTTGCAGACTTCTGCCTCCTCCCGGGTTTTTGGCACCAAAATGTAAGGTATTTTTCCCCGCCGAGAAGGAAAGAACAGGTCTCGGAGCCACCAAGTGTGGTAAGTTCAAAAGGCTTTATTCAGTACAAAGCATTCCACGGACAAGACTCACTGGCGTGCAAGATGGAGGATCAGGAAAAACTCGCACATGGACAGACCACGCGGGTATATTTAAAAGAGAGTCCCTCTAGGGAAGTCGGGCTAAAATGACATAGAGAAATCTTACTGGCTGACAGTCAATCACTTTTGTTTCCAAGGAGTCCTAGGAAGTTTCTTTTTGGCGCGCTTGACTGTGGGCGGTCCTAGCCAAAGTTCCCGGAGCCTAAGTTCCCCACGTGACCAGCCCTCTATCCACCGACCTTACAGTTTTCTCCAAAAGGATGTATGGCTTGCAAATTGAACATGGTCCTATCATGTTAAAGGACATATGACTATAACCAATAGTGGTAAAGGGCTCCTAATTACAATTTTTGCTTCTGTATTTCCCACTTACAAAACTATAAAAACTAAGTAGAACAAAGGGCCGGCGGGCGCTCTCCCTCAGACCACTGTTGGAGTTGCCGCCGCTTGGCCAAACTAGACAATAAAACTTTGGTGTGGAATCGACGGATTTTGTTCGTGTCTTCAATGTTTCGAGTCCCTCTGAATTAGGCTTAACAGAGGCAAAACTTGGTATCAATGAAACACCAAAGTTTTTAAAAATTAAAGTGCTTGTTCAGGACGTGAACCAGAAGGTTCAACTTCTTCATGGAGGTGGGCTAAAGTAGGACTGAAGCCCAGCAAGTAAATCTATTTTTTCAGCAACTCAACCACTCTATTCAATATGTCAATATGATTTAAAAAAATTTTAATCACAATATAATGTTGATATTCAATACTATATTAGTTTCAGAGGTACAACATAGTTAATATTCCTTATGATGTGATCACCCTGATCAATCTAGAATGCATCTGATACCATACATAGTTATTATGATATTATTGACACTCTTCCCTTGGCTGTACTTTATCAAAAATTATTTAATATGTAACCTTGTGTTACCTTATTTCCCCATGTATAAGACACTCCCATGTATAAGACGCTCCCATGTAAAAGACACACCTTCATTTTGGGGCCTGAAATTTGAAAACAAATGTATTACATAAAGTTACTGATCTCATTTTATTCATCATAAAATTCATATAACTCCTCATCTGCGTGAAAAAGCAGGAAACACAAGTAAAAATATTTACAACCATTGTATAAGATGCACCCAGTTTTTAGACCCCAAATTTTTTGAAAAAAGGTGCATCTTATACATGAGGAAATATGGTACATTTTGAGAATACAAGTCACTTGTACAAGTCAGAGAATTCCAAGATAAAAACTACACCGTTGCCTGTGCTGAGAAGGATACCCTAAGAAGCCTGTAGCAGCACAAATACTATAAATAGAGAAAAAGGCGGCACTAAAACATAAAAAAAAATAAAATAAATTCTGTTGCATTGGGAAAACAGTAAGACCACATATTCTAGATCAGTGGTCCCTAACCTTTTTTGGGCCACGGACCGTCCTTTAGTGTGGGTCGGATAAACGTATCACGTGACCGAGACAAGTGTCAAGAGTGAGTCTTAGACGGATGTAACAGAAGGAATCTGGTCATTTTTAAAAAATAAAACATTGTTCCGATTTAAATATAAATGAAACAAATTATGTAAGTTATTTATTCTTTCTCTGTGGACCAGTACCGGTCCACGGCCCAGGGATTGGGGACCACTGTTCTAGACTAATACAAATTTTACGAGACAGGTAAACTTTAGATGTTTTTACTTACAAAGATACTTTAAATCTTTTTTATTTTTAATATTTTGACTCCTTTTTTTGTGACAGAGACAGAGGGACAGATAAGGATGGACAGACAGGAAGGGAGAGAGATGAGAAGCATCAATTTTTTGTTGTGGCACCTTAGTTGTTCATTGATTGCTTTCTCATATTGGCTTTGTCTGGGGGTGGGAGAGGCTACAGCAGACTGAGTGACCCCTTGCACAAGCCAGCAACCATGGGTTCAAGCTCGTGAGCCTTGCTCAAACTTGATGAGCCCGCGCTCAACCTGGCAACCTCAGGGTTTAGAACCTGGGTCCAACGCATCCCAGTCCAACACTCTATCCCCTGAGCCACTGCCTGGTCAGGCTGGATACTTTAAATCTTGTCTTAAAGTTAATAAAATATTGTGCTTTTCTCTAAAATTGAACAGCAACTGCATTGAAATGGAAGTTTGCATACCAACATTACAGAGAGAAAGATTCTGTAATCTTTGCCTCGCTATAACATTAAAAATAAAAGCCACACAAATATTTGAACTTTTCGAAGTTCAAAATAATGTTGCTGGGACACATCTTGGGACACAAAATCTGATCCTGAATGCCTTCCAACAAGTTAGTGATTCCACAAAATAGCAATAAAAAAGGTAGTACATGACAAGGCTTTATGTATAAGTCCTACTTCAGGTTACTTTAGAGAGTGCTTAATATTTTTGCTGCTCAAATGGAACAAGGAAGGGCATCAGGAAAGAGAGAAAAACCTATCACACTATATTGTAATTAGCTACTTTCTTGTTTGAAAGTTCCACTGAAATATATATTAGAACAAGAATTTTGAACACTGTGCTCCTTACTGCAGCTCTAGCAGTGAACACAATACTTGGTATTTCATACTGAATATTGGCTGAATGAATGAAAGGCCACGCAAGGAGGAAATTGTAGCAGGGTCAGAGAATAATAAGTTAGTTATTCAAGGCGAATACAGGAATAGTGAGATTAGGCTGGGAGGTTAACCTGACCTTCTGTGTGGTGTTAAGTGCCAGCTTAAGTCATTAATATTGGATTCATTACAGGCATAATTACTTCTAGATAGATTATATGTGATGAAAGATAGACACTGATAAAGTAATTTCAGGTAATAGTTTTAAAAAGTGAAGACATCAAATTTATAGAATTATGTTTATTATTATTATTATTATTATTATTATTAAGTGGGAGGCAGGGAGGCAGAAAGACAGACTCCTGCATGTGCCCCGACCGGGATCCACCAGCAAGCCCTCTACCAGGGATGTTCTGCCTATCTGGGGCTGCTGCTCCATTGCTCAGCAACCAAGCCATTTTTTAACACCTGAAGCGAGGCCATGGAGCCATCCTCAGTGCTCAGGGCCAACATTGCGGGAACCATTTGAGCCATGGCTCAAATGAGGGAATGAGAGAGAAAGAAGTGGGGTGGTGGTGGTGGTGAAGAAGTAGATGGTTGCTTCTCCTGTGTGCCCTGACTGAGAATTGAACCTGGAACCTCCACATGCAGAGCCAACACTACCGCAATGGGCCCGGGCTATAGAATTGTTGAATTTATTTATTTTCTTCCTAACTATCTGTTGTAACTATAAATCTAAAGTTAGTAATAACTTCAAAACACCTGGAAAATCAATAATCATGTCAAAAAATTAAAGGAGAATATCAAAGTTAGGCAATATGAAGATACTGCTATAAATCTGTCAATTCAGACTTGCTAAAAAATTAGTGATCTAGGTTTATGTACAAGCAAAATTGAACTACTCATAAATCTCATTCAAACTTGAGTTTAAAACCACAATTTTGGTGGGCCATGAGATAGAAATTAGTTCTTGCTAGAATTTTTCAGAAAATCATAATTTAGATCATGTTTTCCTTGGGAAAAATAACTCAAGATTCAAGGTTAATTACCATTAATCGCTTAAATTCTTAATATGGCAGTGTGAAAACAGGACAATTAGAAGATTTCATTCTTTTAATTTAACATTACATCATCTATTCTATGATAGTAAAATGAATTTAGGGTAGCTATTCTCTCTTACTGGTCAATTTTGGAACTCAAAACCCTGGAAAAGCCAGTGGAATAGCAGATGTACGGTGACAGCCCATTGTATTTAATGATGTAATTCATATTCGGCTTGGCAGACAATAGCATATTTTGAACCTTAGGATTTCACAGGAATCCTGGGAAGATAATTACAACAATTTCTCAGATGAATCTTGTCTTAAAAGATCATAGGTTCTTTAAATATTATTATTTCAATAGGAGTATTTTGTTTATATCCTGACTGTACAGATTTCTGCCTTTGATATTATGACAAATATAAGATAGTCTTGTTTTGATAGACTAGTTAGCCAGTAATGATATTCATCATTCAAATCTAATTATTGTGGCATTATATGTTTTTATCACTTTAATGACATTTCTATTTCTTTGAACTTATCTTTTTTCTATTATATTCATACTCCATTAATTTTCTTATGTTAGTCTTTTTACTTTTAATAGAATTATTTTAATTAGTAAAATTAACTCTTTTTAACAGTAGGGGCAAATATGTCAGTTTTTTTTATAATCGATTTCTATATGGTCATCACTTGACAATGTGATCTGTTTAGTCATATTTTGATTAGAAACTTTTACTACCAAACATATGCCAAGATATAGAAGAAACTATCAGTAAACCTGTCCCCTGGCTTCAGGGGCATCCATCACACAGTGTTTTCATTAACATTACAATGACCTTATCATTAGCTTCATAGTTCATAAACAGGACATTCTTATTTATCATCTCATTTTCCATTTACCAGTTTTTTGCCATCATAAATAACATGCAAGTCAAAAAGATGAATATTTTGAAAGGTAGTCATTGTTAAAATGAGAAAATATATTTGAATATCAGGTCTTCAGAGGTGAAACTCAATAAACTTAAGAGAAATCAGAAAGAAGATGAAGTGTACTTCAATATAATCAATAAGTTAATTTATGCTTTATCTTATTCTTATTCTATAACTGTTAAAGATATATCAATATTTAGAAAATTTTAACAGTAATATTAGATTTTTAGGTATTGACTTGGAAATATGTACTTGACATATATTCAAGTGAAAAAAGTTTCAAACTAAGGAGTTTAGATAGTATAATCTAACTTCAGAAAACAACTAGGATAAAAGAGTCCTCCCTCTGTATTTTAAAATAGGTAAAGCGCGCGCGTGCGCACACACACACACACACACACACACACACGCATGCACGGTATATAAAATAAAACCAAGAGAGGGTGTGTATTTAACCAAGGTCCAAGGCTAATGTAAAAATACATATACCACAGTCTCTTTTAGTCCTTTAGGACTACTCAAAAAAAATGCCATCAATTGGGTGGCTTATAAACAATAAACACTTATTTCCATTAGTTCTGCCAACTTGGAAGTCCAAGATAATGCTACCAGCAAATTCAGGATCTGGTGAGGTGAGGGCCCCACCTCCTTTTTGATGTTTATCATTTCACTGTAAACTCACAAACTGAAAGAGCAAGGGGGCTTTGTTGGCCTCTTTTATAAGGGCCCTAGTCCTATTCATGATGATTAATAATAACCTCCCAAAGCCTTGCCTCCTATTGCCATTACCTTGGGATTGGGATCTTAATGTAGCAACTGAAGGGAGAGGAGCTCAAACATTCATATATAGCAGAGTCTTTTACACTGACTATTGAGTATTGGTAGTATAATAGTTTGGGAAGTAGGGAAAGTCACAAATTGAGCTTTAGATGTCTAGCATTCAACGTAACAAGGAAAACCTGGACAGTTACCTAATTTTTAGTTTTTGTATTTGAAAAGCATATTGATTACTTATGAGAAGCATACATATTCCTGCCACAACCAGAGGGAATTTTCTCTGAACATTTACCCTAAGGAGATGTCTTGTAATATTCTTGAACAAAGTCCTCAATAAATTTCTTTCAACTGACACAGCTATGAGTCTCATAGGTCTATTTCTTATAAGGCTGCTTAATGTAGGCCAATAGCATCCTGGAAAAGCAATTATCTATTCAGTATTTCACAGAAGAGCTCATATATGTTGGTAAGAAAATATAGTGTAAGTATATTTAGCCATATTTTATTCTCTGGGGAGTTTTGAAGATCCAGGGTCTAAATTAAATCTTTCTTGATAATTACTGTTTCCCTTAGAACTCTATGTAATTAAAAGTGCATTTTTTTAGTGTAAGTACATTATGTATAAAACTATTAAATAAAGACTAAGAGGCAACATTAAAGTAAATTTTACATAAGAACTTTATTTTAAATCAGCAGACTAGGAATAACCTAAAATAGTATATGTGGCATAAGTATTAGAGAATTAAGATTTAAAGTAAAATAATATAAAATCTATATCATTATGTTCTAAAATATTCCCATTCATTTCTCTGTCACAGCAAGAATATTTTCAGAGGAGGGGCAATCGAAGATATGTTATGCCCTTATAAACTATTATATAACTCATATATGCTATTTTTTAAATTCTCTTAATAATTGTATAAGGCAAGTATTATCCTTATTTTAAAAGATGGCAACTACAAGTCCTCATAATTCATCTATGTACAATAACATGAGTATTCAATGTCAAGCTCTAACTCAACACAAGGTCTAAGACTCCAACTCTGTGCTCTTTCCAGTGTACCACGCAGCCCAAAAGTAGTTTCACCAGTGCTTTTTCTCAGATCATTCTATTTGCTAGTTACTTGCTTCCCATTTTTTACAAGGTGGGATCTAAATTAACACATAACTGAAAGCATGTCCCCATTTGAGAAGGTGTTTCATTACAACAGAACAAGTTTACTTCACTGATACCTTCATTTGCTCATTCAGTAAGATTTATTAAGCACTGTGCTGTTACAGGAACTGTAAAAGGAAAAACTCCCATGGAGCTTATGGTCTAAGTAGGGATTGACACTTCTTTTTTTTTTAAATTGAGGTGTGATTGATATATAGCATTGTTTTAGTTTCAGTTGTACAGCATAATGATTCAATATCTGTATATATTGTGAAATAACCACAGTAAGCCTCGTTAACATTTGTCACCATACATAATTACAAAATTTTAATTTCTCATGAGAACTTTTAAGATTTACTCTCTTAGCAACTTTCAAATAGCATTACAGGGTTTTTAACTATAGTCACCGTTTTATGGAATTGTTACTGTTGATCATATCTTGATTATTTATTGATCATTTACTACATTTAAGGTCCTATGCTAAGCACACTGACTGCCTTACTGCTTTTAATCCTTACACCTCTATAAATTGTGTATTATTATTCTCACTTTACATATAAGAAAATGATGGTATAGAGAATTTGAGGAACTTTTCTAAAGTTATACAGTTAGTAGTTGTATTGGTCAGCTTTTTGCTGTAGCAAAAACAACTTGAAAATCTCGGAGAATTACATCATTACTGTATGTCTTGCTTACGAATCTGTGGATAAACTTGAGATGAGCTGGTTTGAGTAGGCTTATCTGGTAAGCTGTGCTTGTCTTGGGTGTGGCTCCAGACTGCTGGGTGGATTCAAGTCTTCTCTGAGTACCCTTTCCTTCTGAAATAAAAACCCACAGTCTGAATTATGCTCTTCTCATGTGGAAAGGAAGGAGCCCAAGGGGAAAGGAGAATTTCAAGATGGGAACTGACAAATTGGTACTTGCACTTACCTTTCAGGGTCATAGCAAGTCCAAAGTAATCAATCAGGGAAATATTGTCTGTCTACATTGGGGCCTAGCAAAGATGGAGGGGGAAGGAAGAATTGACTGCATTAGACAACAGCAAAACACTGAGATTCAAACCCAGGACTGTCAAATTTAAAACCTATTGTTTTAACTACTATCCTAGTCTAAGTAAATATAAACCTAACTTATTTTTTGTTGGGTTTATGACTAATATTTTCTGACTAAAGCTTCCAGATAAGGATAAATTTGCTGAATTTTGTTTCTCAATAATTGATATCAATTTAATAAAATAACATGTAATTATAATTATACATATAGAAGATTATCATCTGTAACTATGATAGTAAAATCCTTGTTAATCATATGACAGATACCTAAATATTTTATGAATTATACAAACATTCTCTAATTTTTGCAACTCTCCAGAAGTCCACAATTATATCCTCAAAGATATAAACTTCCCAGTAGTATATTCTGACTTTAAGTCAAAAGTAAATGGCTATCATCTTAAAAGTGTTGGCCAACCTGGTGATTATTGTTATCAGAGGACATTTCCTCTAGCTTTGATAAATTCACATTAAAATTTACGCCATCTAATAGGACACCACCTGAACCAGATACTGCTGGGGTTGTGCAAAGGGTTACAATTCCTGTATGTAGCAATTCAGCAGTGTCTATCCAAGGGGAAAACCTTTGATTCTGCCATCTCAGATCTGGAATTTATATTGCACATATATGAGAGAACAAAAACACAAGATTACTTGTCACAACACTTTGAAATCATACAAAGTTGGAAATGACATAAATGTCTATCAAAGGAGTACATATTAAATAATTATTAAAAACAGCCAAAATGATAAGAAAACTCTGTTATTATATGGAACAATTTTAAGGTATCATTTTAAGTGAAAAAAACAAGAGACAGAACAATACCTATATATTTTATGTGAGGAGGGGAGATGAATCAGACAATGTGTTTGATTTGTTTGGGAAAGATGCACCAGGAAATAATAAAAATATTTGTAGGGTAAATATAGACAAGGTTGAGAGGAAATGCTTTTTACTCTGTTCCTTTTTGTGTTATTTAGAGTTTTGAACCATAAAAATAAAAGAAAGGAAAATTACCTTATCTAAATCTTAATTCCAGTACCAAAACAATTTAATGAATAAATCCTAGGCTTTATGGGAACTTTATATATAATATGTTTATTTGAAATATATATCCTAGCTCTGTTGTTGTGAAGGAAAAGTCTGTTCTATACGCTTAATTAATTCTTTTTAAAAATTTCACTGCTTACTCTTGGTTAGGGTTTATAAACTTTTTTATACCTCAGAAATATTGCACTTTGCTTGGTCTTTGGCAGTTCTTGTAAAAACTATGTATTTAATCCTTATTGGCATTTCAATTTAAGTATAATTTTATCATTAGTTGGCCCTTGTCTAAAATTAGGCAAAGAAAAAAGGTGAGTTCTTGAATCCCAGATAAGTGAAGGGATTGAGAATGTCTCGGAGGAGCAGGACCCTTATCCCAGAGATTCTGCCAACGCAGCTGCTCAGCCGAGCCTGGGCAAATCTGACCAGACTTTATTTTTGAGGTGTTAAGACTTTAGTTTACCACCAAGTGGCATATTCTAGCCCAAGAGTGGAGCAAATAAATGACAAAGGACACGGAGAGAATTTACCTAAGGTGAAATATAACTCTTAAATGAATACATGAAAAATGTTAAATTCAATAGTAATCATAACTCTATATAATTGAATCAGTCACAAACATTAAGAAGTGCTTCTAATGCCAGTTTATGGATGAATAAAATACCTTGGATAGAAAGAAGTTAAAGAAAAAATAAGACAAAAATTGATTTCTGACTATTGTTGGAAATGCCTTTCCATCTGTCTGTCAAATTTCTGCATCTCTTACATCAGAGACACGAACTACCTTTACTCCAGACCATCTTGTCAAGGATGTTTGGAAGGTAGAGAGAATGTCTCTCTCCAGAGCAGAGGGCAAGCATAATTTCCACCTTTGCTTAGATGGGAAGGAGCCCTCTAATGAGAAGAATGACCAGTGATAGCTCTGCCTAGGCCTAGAGTTCCTCCTTGAACTTTCCTTCCATGCATTAAGTCCACATCTAATCCTATTTTTTCCCATGATAAGACCCTTGACACCTCTGTGCTCCTGAACTTCACATAATCTTCTATCCATCAAGACAACTCTGCTTTCAGTTGGACCTGCTTTGTGCAGGGAACTTTCCTGCCTTTCTCCATTATTCCTATGACAGAGTCACTGAAAGACGTGCTTCATTCTCTTTGGAATTTACTTTTTGGATGAGCCTGTTCCTTTTGTGTCAGGTGCTAGGGTATACTTGTACACAGGGGCCTCTCTTAACCCTCTACACTGGGCAGGGTAGCTCTTCCCTTTCACACGGAGGTTGTCAGTCCTGTCTCTGCTCTTGGATGTTCTCCTGATTTGGGCCTCTTAGGGTGTCTCTTTTTCTTTTGTTGGTTCTAAATTATTGCCATTGCTTTTCCCTTGGGCCTGACTTAGGGATCCAGAGTCCCTGCTATTCATCAATGCTTCTGCTATCCTCCATATGGTCAAGCAACATCTGGGAAGTGACCAAGCCTCTCCCCCTCCTCCCCTGTGGGCACAGTCTGAGGATGGGACTTTGAGACATTGGAAGCAAAGCTATCTGAAGCAAGGGGGTATTCAAAGGGATAACCAGTGGCTGGCTGTGCAGCTGTACCTATAATGGCAGCTTTAATTTCTCAGAAAGATGTTCTATAAGAGATGGCTTTGCTGGATACTCCTGGTATAAGGAAGCATTCTTTGACCTCCTGAGCCACTAGACTATTCAGATTTCCATTTAGATTTTGGGACTTTCCTGGTTCACTGGCTCTCATGATGTGTCTTTGTTATGATTGGGGATCTGCAAACTCAGCCTTGACTCTCTCCCTTGACACTTTCACCCTTGAAATAATTCTTAGTTTCACCTCTCACATCCTTACCCTCTAGGACATTGCTATTCTATTACTAGAGTCCCCTGGGAGATAATTCTCACTCTTATTTTTTGGAATATTCTCTGCCTCTGTTTGACTTGTAGGCAGCTCAGAACTGCCTCCGTTGGCCCTTCAACAACATAGTCCCACTGTGTTGTGTTTGGGTAAATGTTGGGTATAAGGACACGAAGAGCTTGCTCTTCTTCCTTGTCTGAGACATCTTTGAATTCATGGCCAATATCAGAGAGCCATCTTTTCAGGGCTTTCTGTTCTTCCTCTCCTACAGGTGAAGGGGCAGATGGAGGGCTATCCAGGGTAGGAATTTAATTTTTTGTGATCACCTGTTTTCCTGTTCTGGTTGAGAACTTGCTGCAAGAAGCTTGGCAACTTGGCTATGCAGTCAGCCCTTGGCAGATGATGACTGAGGAGAGAATGGCAGATTAGGGAAGGAGCTAGGAGTGGGCCTCTCTCACCAAAACAGTTTATGGATTCAAGTCCCTTTTATAAGCATGCTTGTTTTAAGTAAATTTAGGGTCCATCCAGATAATCCATGATAATCTCATCTTAAAGTTCTTAATCACATCAATAACATCAATACAGCACTTTTTTTATTTTTTAACCTTAGAAAGAAACATTCACACATTCTAGGACCTGGATATATTGGTGTTGAGAGGAGAGGGGGAGGGAAGGTCATTATTCAGCTTACTATACACACCATTTAATTTCATCTTTCAATTTAAATTTCAGAGCCTCAGGTCCAATCATTTGGCTCTAGGCCTGAGGGCAATGAGTGGATAGTGAGAGGGCTAAAGTGGGCATCTTTGTTTTTATTTCGACAATCAGCATTTATTCACCCTATGGAAGGGTACCTATATTTTTCTCTTTGACCTCAGCTATGTGCAGGTAGAGTTGTAATCCCTAAATGTCCCTATACTCAAGGTGCGTAGGTGACTCATGTCTGGCCAAAAGGAGCATTCTATTACATAGTCAGAGTACAGTGGTACCTTGAGATTCTCATTCTCATTCGTTCTGTAACTGAGCTCGTAAGTCAGTCAACTAATATAGCAAACAAATTTCTCCCATTTAAAATAATTGAAATATAGTTAATCCATTCCAGCCCTGTGAAGCATCCCCAAACTATCCTAAATTATGAAAAAAGACATGTTTTTAATTAAGAAACACACATGTATACTATAACGATGCATAACAAAATATATGAAATAAAATAAAGTGTTATTTAGTACTGTATTCTTACCTTGGAGACAGAAGAGTGCGGCTAACGAAGGTGAATGGCGGAGGAGGAGGGAGGGAGGAAGGGATGCAGGCACTGTAGACACGTAAACTAAAACTGCACTTTCTTAACACCAAATGTAAACTAAAACTGCATATTCTTTACTTTAAACAAAACTAAAACTGCACTTTCTTTACTTAAAATGAAACCACAAAAACAATTGTAAAACAATGCACTTTCTTAACTTTAAACTTAACCTAAGCTTAACATTACGTATTTTTTATTTAATCATCACCTGTTTTTGCCTTTTTGGCTGTACTTTCAGCACTTTCACTTGCAGGACTTTTGAATAAAAATATATCCAAAGAGGTTTGCTTTGCCTGCCTTTTAAAATGTTACGGTAATGTGACAAACAAGTGTCATTAAAAAGTGCTGAAGCACGCCCAGTTGAAACTTTTTCTGGGTGTTTTTTTTTAAATGAAACTTGAAAGCTTCTCGCACATTGCCAGCATGTCTTTAATTTCACTTGTAGAAATCACTTCCTCCAACTCTACCTCCTCCTCACTACTAATCTCTTGCAGAAGCTTTGTATGTTGCATCATCTGTAGCTCCTTCAACTCCTCAGTTGAGAGTTCCTCCTTATGTTCCTCGATGAGCTCGTTTATGTCACCCTCATCTACCTCCAGACCCATCGACTTTCCGAGGGACACAGTCTTTTCTAACACTTCTACTTTGGTCTCCGGTTTGAATCCTTCGAAGTCCCTGTCTGCAACAACATCAGGCCATAACTTTTTCCATGCTGAGTTCAAGGTTCTTCTTGTAACCTCTTGCCATGTGTTGGGCAAATAAAATATATTATGCTCACTTTGTTTTTTGTTTTTGTTTTTTTGTATTTTTCTGAAGTTGAAAATGGGGAGGCAGTCAGACAGACTCCTGCATGCGCCCGACCGGGATCCACCAGGCATGCCTACCAGGGGGGCGATGCTCTGCCCATCTAGGGTGTTGCTCTGTTGCAACCAGAGCCATTCTAGCACCTGAGGCAGAGGTCATGGAGCCATCCTCAGCGCCTGGGCCAACTTTGCTCCATTGGAGCCTTGTGGGAGGGGAAGAGAGAGACAAAGAGGAAGGAGAGGAGGAGGGGTGGAGAAGTAGATGGGCGCCTCTCCTGTGTGCCCTGGCCAGGAATCGAACCCGAGACTCCTGCATGCCAGGCTGATGCTCTGCCACTGAGCCAACTGGCCAGGGCCTATGCTCACTTTGTTAAAGATGGCACTGCTCACATGGAAACCTGTCACCCAGGTGATTGCTTGGAATGGGTGTGATTGTATTAATGTGTTTTGGGGGTGGACTGTGGGCAGGCAGGATCCTTGTAGCCTGGGGCTTGGTTTTAGGACTAAGCCTTTCCCACCCTTTTTGATATGGGGTGGTACAATCCCATTATGCCTCAGATAAGTGACTTTGTATCAGAGACTTCCTTGTTTGTATATTGGATTAAAGGTTTTGATTTCTGCACTATAAAGTGGGGCAGACTGGGAGCTTGCTCTCTCGGTTCCTGAGATTAGCATTAGAGGATAAAGCAGAGAGGAGAGCAGAGAGAGGCCATGTGGAGGAGGCCAGGAGAAACAGCCAAGATGGTGGAGTGCTGAGGGAGAAGCCAGTTTGTGCCGAGTTTGTGCAGGGAGAAGGAAGGAGATGGGGAACAGAGGTGAATAAGTCTGGTGAGCTAGAAACCTTTGATTCTAGGAAACTTGGATAAAGTCAGTAGCTTTGTGAGCACTGAATGAGTGGGTTTTGGAGCCCAGAGTGTATTTTTACTTGCCTGCTGGGTGCAAGCTAGGATTAAAGATGATGGCCCACCAGTTCTTGGCTCCATTGTTTTATTACTGTCAGTCCAAATCTAATGAGAACCTGCATGGACCAGGCTGCTGTGATGGTGGCCCTGGCTACTGGCTTTACACCATGTCAAGTCAATAATGCAGAAACATACCATGCTGTTGTAGTGATCTTTCCAAAAACTCTCAAAGGGTTAGAGTTGTATTCTTAGTCACCTCAAAGCAGCTTGGAACAAGTGCTTTGTGTAAAGCTTTTTAAAGTTGGAAATGACCTGCTGATCCATAGGTTGTAAGATTGAAGTTGTGTTGGAGGTAGAGGACTTTCATGAATTTGAACTCATCGAGAATGTCATCTTCAAGACCTGGTGGGTGGGCTGGAGCATTAACAAAGATTAGTAATGCTTTTATCGGGAGTTCATTTTCTTGAAGATATTTATTCACTGCAGGACCAAAGACGAGATTTACCCATTCAATAAAAAACTGCCGTGTAACCCATACCCTAGCATTGTTGCTCCACATAACCTGCAGTTTTTCTTTAAGAATCTTGTGAGTCTTAAAGGCTCGAGGATTTTCAGAATGATACACTAGCAGTGGCTTTACTTTACAGTCACTGCATTTGCACACTATGCAAGGGTCAGACGGTCCTTCATGGGTTTATGGCCTGGCAGCTTCTTCTCCTCTGCGGTGTTGAAAGTCCTCCGGGGCATTTTTTTCCAAAACAATCCTGTTTTATCACAGTTGAACACTTGTGTTGGGGGATGTAGCCTTCCTTTGTGATAAGTGCAGCAAAACGTGTGATGTACTCCTCAGCTGCCTTAACGTCAGCACTCGCAGCTTCACCATGCCTCACCACCGAGTGGATGCCAGATCTCTTCTTGAAATTTTCAAACCAGCCATGACTTGCCTTAAACATATCTTCTGCTGCCTCTTTTGAGGTTGATGGTTCTTTCTTCTTCAAGTCACCATAAATAATATGTGCCTTTTTGCATATTACAGTCTCTGTCACTGTATCTCCTGCCAGCTCTTTCTCTTTCACCCACACTAGCAGAAGCTTCTCCATTTCTTCATGGATATTTGTCCTTAATTGAGACAGAATTGTAGTTCCTTTTGCTGGATTTGCGCTTCTGATGGCATCCTTTTGTTTAAGGATGGTACAAATTGTAGATGTATTGTGGTTGTACAGCCTTGCCAGTTCAATCACTCATATACCACTCATGTTTTTCTATTATTTCTTGCTTTACTTCTATCGACATCATTCTCTTATTCTTCTCACCACTGTCCTTTACACTCACTTTCTTCAGCCCCATGATAGCACACAGAAAAAGTTAGTAAAAAATACAAAAATGATGCAAGAATGAGTACAACGCACGAGATTCAACTTTATTCTGCGGGTAACACGTGAGAAAGAACAAGATGCTGGTGTTGTGCTGCCGATACTGGACCCATCTGCCAATGCGTCAACTAGTGGCAGCTTCCCAAATCACGACTCATATCTCGGAATTTGCTCTGATCTCGAACAAATATACAGACCTAGTCACAGCTCGTTATCTTAAAAATTCAAATGTTGGTCTACTCGTATCTCAAGGTACCAGTGTACTTGGTTAAGTCACCCAAGTGGAGCCAATGAGACATTTTCAGGGAGTATTATGATTCAAGTGCACATCTTTAATTGCTCTTGATCCTGGGAACATATAGCCCTGAACTTGTTTGCAGTCATCCTGCCATCACACAGAACCTGAAAATAAGTCAGAGCAGAAGATAGACTAGGAAGAGAAACTCATTTCTAATGACATCAGTTAAGTTCCACTGCTAGAAGCCAGCTGTCTTCCCAGACTTTTTAGTTACATCAGTCAATTAATTCCCTTTTTGGTTTAAGCTCTGTTTGTGTTTTGTATTTAATAGAGTTTGTTATGGATTTAAGAATACTTTGTGATCTGGGAGCTTTTAAACTGAAATACCAGTAGAAAGCTTGGGGGTAGGACTTTACAGGATGCCTTATAAAGTGACAATGAGGAAGTTGTTTAACTGTATAATGAGTGGTTATTATTACAATGGGGGGTTCCAGATAACAGAACAATGGTTAAAAGTGATTATCTTATACAGTCATCCCTCATTTATCTCGGGTTTAGGTTCTAGAACACCCCACAATAGGTGAAAATCAGTGAAGTAGTGATCTTATAATTATTATTTATATATACAGAACACAGTGCTCTGGTTGGTCACCTCCCATCCATCAGCCAATAGTGTGCCGAGTACAGTCTCACATGGGCAAACCAGCTCAAGCGGAAGTGGCTGTAGTTGTTTTCCATACATGTAAGTCTTTGTCTACTCACCTGCTTGCTGTATGCTACATATTTTATTTCAATTTAATATTCTTTTAATTAATAGTTTTATAATTTTTATATCATTTTTAGTTTTTAGGCTAGAAAATGTTTATTTTACTGCAAAAGTAATTAAGATAATAAATATATAAAAAATACCTATATACCACAAAATCCTGGGATATAGTGAAAATCCATGATACAAAATTAGATATATACAATTCAAAAATCCATGATACAGTGAGACCATGAGAAGTGAACTGCAATATGGCGAGGGACAACTGTACTATTTACAGGATGATGACTTAAGTTACGTTGATGATTCTCGGAGGCATTTACAAGTGGTATAAGTTTTGCTTGTTTTGCCGAATGCCCTAAATTAAGTCTCACTTATGTAGTGTAAAGGGTATTGTCTGCTCAGGGAGTTTTCAAGACCTCTGTACCTTTTGTACTTAATGTCAACAGCAGGAAGGCAGACAGTGCAGTTGGAGCCTTGCAGGGCGCTCTGTGTGGCTTAGGAGGAGCAGGGTAAGTACAGGACCCAGCAGGGGCGGGGAGAGGATGGGCTGAGCGTCAGGGCAGCTCAGCAATCGCAGGAATCATGCCTGAGGCTCGACTGCCTCTCCTCTTGCCAGGGGAAACTCCTCTTGAGCTCTCAGGAGTACCATGGAGGCCAATGTGGGAACTCTGGGATGAGAGAATCTTGGATGTCCCAGTGCAGTAGGCCCTTCATCCAAGAATCTTCTCTAAGGAGCATGGCTCTTTCCAAACCCCAATCTTGGGGAAGCTTTGCCCAACCCCTCACCCCAGGTCACAGTGCAACAGTAGCCAGTTGCAGGGGTGGGGAATGGGTTCTGGCCCCTAGTCCACGCAGGGGTGGTATCACCCAGGCCAGAACAGGGGAGGGAACTGCAGCTGTGCAGGCTGAAAATCTATAGCTGGTAGGGAGGTTGGGAGGCACCAGGTGGGGACACGGACTTTTGGCAGGAGAGCATGTGGCCCTGTTCAGCATCTGCCAAGGTGTAAGGCTGAAGCAAGAAAATGACCATGCTCTTCGATTGTACATCTTCAGGTCATTTGTTGAATTGTATTTTTAAATTGCAACCAAATGATTTCTCACAGGACGTGAGTCCTCTGTTTATGATTCTTTCCCCTGACAGCCCATTATATATATATATATATATATATATATTAATTTCAGCTGTCTTCAGTTTTTGCTCTGAGCAAAGGATAACTACACAACTACATTAAGTACTTTAAATATCCGCATGTATTAAATAGGATACTGTGCATGAGTTTGTTCCACAAACATGAGGTACACATAAGCTGATATTTAATTTTTATAAATTAAATTGTTTCTGGCTCTAAGCACCCATTTACAAGGGCAGGGAAGTAGCTAATAACATTTATTGCTGGGCCTCCTTTTTTCTCTTTAGTATAAGGTATATTCTCAGGAGGAAAAGAAAAACAACTTAGGAGACAGCCTCCGGTCTTGGTCCTTCAAGGGTACCACCCAGGTGCTCACTATACAAGATAACATGGTCCATTTGAATGCAGGCAATGCCACGACCTCTTTGCTAGTGTGGCCCCAGAATCTTTGTCTGCAATTTCTAAGATTATGGTGCTGGATATTTAGCAGTGCCCTCACCTCTGGAAACATATCACTCTCCCCATCAGAAGTCCTGCCGGCTCCTTGGGGACTTTCACATAGGACCCATCCTTTACGGGACCTATTATCTTATCCTGTCCCTTTCCTCCAGCCCCAGGAACCGCTGCTACATTTCGACAACTCCCTTCTTTCAACCCAGTCCCCTCTCTTCCCTCTAGGAAACACAGGTAAATTTCCTCTCATAAGATTGGACAGCAGGTGCCTAACAGCTATTGTGTTGGGCCAGGCAGCAGAAAAAGGATAACCAGCCCGAGAGAAATCAGACTCAGAACTTCTTAGATTAGTAGAGGGCAAAGTTCTTTTCATCGTTCTGCTTGTCTCTTCTAACAGAAGGTACACAGAGCATTAAATTGCCTAGTGAAGTATTCTGCCACAAATGTCTGTTATCCAGCAGAGAATGTGCAGGTAGAGAAGGGATATCTTCAGAGAGTAACTGATTCTCCTGTCTTGTCATTACAAACCCTCACACCCCATAGAAAGAAGGAACAGACCTGAGGTTTGAGAGAGGGTCTGATGAGGAAGAAGCTGCTACAAGATCCTCAATTGCCCTTTGGCTTCTGAAATGTTTTGGCATTAACTGCCTGGGTGTGCACCCTTGCTCCACCATCTATTGGTCACGTGCTATTGAGCAACTCACTCTACTCTGAGTCTCAGTTTTTCTCTCAATACGGGATATTTATGCTATTGATTTCATGGAGTGTTGTGAGAATGAAGTGAAATTAAGTTTTTAAGGTGTTTAGCATGGTACTTGGCACATAGTCATTGATAAAAGTTCACTTTATCATTGTTATGAACCACTTGCTTTGACACACCACACATTTTTACATCTCAAATTATAGCTAATATTTCCATTTGTGGTCCAGTCACACTTCCAAGATCTGATACTTAGAACACTTTTCAGCAATAGCCCTTTGCCAAACAATTCTGTGGATTCTCTCTCTGGCTGTGTTGCATTCCTAGTGTTCTGGGTAAATCTCTGTCAGTTATTCCTACCTCATAGACTACAGTGGACATACTTTCACCACATGTGATGCAACTCTCTATGTGAAACACAGACTCACATAATTCCCTTTGGCTCAATATACAAGATTCAACACATTCCTACTACCCAGAAGAGTAAAAAAAAGAAGAAAGTTGAGTCCATGATCCTACCACAAAATGTATGTGTTTGTTCTTACCATCTCAAATTATGTTCTCACCTCTAACACCCATGCTCTCATGTCCAAGGCTAACTTTTCATTCAGGCCCAGACAAGAGCAATGTTATTGATGATAGAGAAATCTAATAAGCAAGTGGGAAGAGGGATGGGTAAGAAGGAAAAAGCAAAGTAAGCAAAGAAATTATCTAATTGTTATCAATGGACTCTAGTCCAACTGACAACTCAGAGATTGAAGTAGCAAACTTCTAATGTATATAACATCCTTCCTTTCTATTCATTTCTTCACTCACCAACATAGGGAAAGGTCATTTTAGTGTGATTATCATTTTTATATACCCCTTTTTCTTTTATCTCATTCTTGGAACTCATTGCAGATGATTTCTAGGGTTTTCTTGTGCAAAGAATTTATATAGGACACACTAAGTTAAATTCATCCTACCATCATTATGTGCACAATAGTTAAATAAAAGTTTGTAAGTTACTGTTATCTACATTGGAGTGTTTTAAAGCATGTATCTCAATATTTAGTATACGTGTCCTGCAAAACAGAAATTTGGCAATGGTGGATACTTTTAATGCGATGTAGATGAGGGGGGATTCTCAAGCTGAGTAACAACTTTGTGAATGGAAATAATATCTACCTTGCTTACCTTCTGAGTATTAGTAAAATGCAAAATATAAAACTTTTTAGAAAACTAACACATTGATTTAAGTATTTATTATGTCGCCAATTATGTTGTTATATTCTTTGTCCCAAGGCTGTTTTACTAAGTATTTAGTGGTTGATCCCATTGTTAGATTTCTCTAGTAGTTTACCTCTCAAGCCTGATTGTGCATTAAATCCCTGGTTAGCTTTTTAATGCATGAATCCTCAAGAAATACTCCAGATTAATTTAGAATCACTGTGAGTAGGGCCTACGCACTATCACTTTTATAAATGTTCCCCAGATTATTCTAAAGTATAGGCAAAGTTGAGAGAATTGGTCATAACAAAAACCATTCTACCCTCTTTGTGGTTAAGTGACTAATGCAGGCAATAGGTGGAGATCCCTTCTTCTCAGGAATATTCGTCAGATACAGTGACCAACCATCTTCAATTGCCCATTACCGAGAGGGTTCCACAGATGTGGGTTTTCAGAGCTAAAACTGAGAAAGTCCCTGGCAAACAAGACAAGTTAATCACTTTAGACCCTAATCTTATAGCTGAGTACTACATTTCTGAGAAAGGTTTTATACCTCCTTAATGTGGGAGGTTGTCTTGAGGGTAAAAGCTCTGCTATGGTCAGGTGATGATGACAGTTGCTGTGATAATGTGCAACCATGGAGGGAATGTCGAGAGGACCGGAGGAGACCGGGCCTGGAGTTCTGCCGTGATCAGCTAAACCAAAGCCAGGACTTGCCTGCTTCCACAATCCTTGTCATGTGAGAATGTTAGTTTAAATTATGGTTCGCTGAATTTCTTTTTTCTTTTTCTTTTTTTTTTTCTATTTGTAGGTGTGAAGCTCTCAGTGCATCCAGGGTCATGAGCTTAGAAACTGCATACAATCAGACATGTCCTCTCCATCTCAGAACTGTCTCCAAATCCTGTTCACCTTTGTTAGTTTCAAAACCATCTGTGTTAGCTGTCCTGGTTTTCTGTTTTGTTTGGCTTGTTGCCCCATACCCTCTAGTCACTACCACCACCCACCCTTGACTGGAATGCAGACTATTTTCCTGAGTCTGATCAGCACACACTGAGAAAATGACTAGTCTGGGAGCTCACACCTTACTTAGCACCACTGGACACATGCAGGTAGCAGTCCCATCTCCACTGCCAGCCAGGGTTCAGGGACACTGTATCTGGTCAGGGCTTCAGTTGGTCCTCAACCTGCTTGTCTCAGAAGAGGAAGGAAATCAAACAACTTGAATGTTACTCTCACTGAATCTCTGCTCCTTACATAATGCCAAAATGAAAGAAAAAATCTGGCAGAACAACATTATGCCTTGGAACTTGGCATATTAACCATGAAGATTCTCCTTCACTAATAGCTCATTATGCAGAAAAGCATATTTCACTGGATAATTTCTGACCTGTCTCAGTCACTTTGCTTAAGAATGAAAACATCCTAGATATTCCAGATTCTAACTCCAAATGATAAAACTAAGCCTGTGAAACTCAGTGTGTCTTTAAGAGAGAATAGGAATGTGCATGCTGTCAAGCTTGCTTTGCTCTTTTTCTGTTGGCTCTTAGAACATGGGTAGCTTTCTGAGAGCCAGCACTGCACATGTGGGTCCTGGCAGAACTGTTCTCTATGCTGGACTCACAGGAGGCTCCAGCAAGACAGACTCAGCCTTCTCTGAAGTGTTCTCACCTGCCTGTCAGCCAACTGCTTTCTTCCCCATTATTATTAAGGGAGTCAAGCTGGCAGTGACAACTGCACTTGCTCTAATATTGTAATCATTCTTTCCACTACTGCATCAATCCCCTAGTGTTTTGTAGAATGCACTTAAGTCTTATAGGTTGGTAAATACAACTGTTAGCCAGTAGGAAGCAGTGTGTTTCCTCTGCTTTATGAGGACCCTGTAATGTGAAAATGCTTGTTGCTGCTGTGAAACAGTTGAATGAGAACAAGGGCCTCCATGCCCGTAGCTACACACAAGTTCACCACAGGGAAATTCAGCTCCTTCATCTCTTTCCTGAGCATGGAAGACCCCAGCTCTGCCCATGATGTTTGGAAGGGAGGAGAAATATCTCTGATTATGAAGATAGCTTATTATTTAGTGACCAAAAACACTTAAGAGAGTTAGGGGTCAGCACAAACAAATTTTTAAATTTTCCTTTGATTCAAAAATCAGGCTATGCCAAACACTGTGAGATGATTATTAGGGACTCCTTTCCTGAGCTTTCTTTAACTTTATTTCCTGATCGTTATTTTCGTGTTCCATATCCTTTTCTCTTTTCCATTTTTTCCTCTTGAGTCTTAGTCCTGACCATTGTAGTTAATTTCCATTTAGTTCTTTTCCTCCTTCAGGAAGACACATTGATCTTTCTTGCTGACACCAAGTCATTTCCCTTTCTCTACCAGGAGACCCTGTTCCCACTCCCGGAGACCCAGCTGGTATCTCACCATAGCACAGGAGTCTTCCTGGTACATGAAAGGACGAGGAATCAGCTGTACTTCCCCAACACTTACCATGCAACATTGTCTAATCACTTCCTCTTTGGTTTGCCTTCCCCAGTTAACTGAGCAAATTCAAAGCAGGTAAAATATCGTATTCTCTGAATCCTCAGTGCCATTAGCAGTGTCCACAAAGTAAGAATTTGTAGAAGGATTGTTAAGTTAAATTGAAGTACCAAGAAAACATTATTCAATAATTTCACTGTTAGTAAAATATAAATATTTGTGTACCTAACAAGGTTGTTCAAATGAAACACATATATAACATTGATGAGGGACATGGCACATTGACCAAATGGGCACTGAATATCACTTTAACATCCTGTCCTCTCCCATTCTTTGGACCAATCCTGACTCTTGGGTGGCCAGAGTTTTTTAGACTGAGAGTGGAGTGTAATAGGAAGAGAGGCCAGAGAAAACTTTGCTATTTGATCCAAAGTTTATAACACCACAAACATTTATGTCAGAAAGTATTTGGAGTAGTCTGTATAGTTTGGTATATAAAAAAAAGACAATTCAGAAAGACTGAAAGCACACTAGAAAAGGCAAAATGTTTGAAATTCACTCCGGTTTTTAGTCTTTTATAAAATTTCCCATTTAAAAAACACTGTTTTCTGGATTGGTTTGTTTCCTCATATATATATATATATATATATATATATATATATATATATATATATATATGAATATTAAGAATGCTTTTTCATTAATAATATTCTTTAGGTTATCTCATTACTAAAAAGCAAATAGTTGGCAGTATTGTAACATAATCTTAAAACCAAGATGCTATCAGAGTAAGAATTTTGGTTTTATACTGTAATATGGTACCTGGATAATTGGACATTGTTATTGACATAATTTTATATGTGATTTTCAAAAATTGGGATGAAAGATTGCTTTAAGTGTTTCAGTTTCTGGCCCTGGCTGGTGAGCTCAGTGGTAGAGTGTTGGCCCGGCCTGTGGAAGTCCTGGGTTTGATTTCTGGCTAGGGCACACGGGAGAAGTGGCCATCTGCTTCTGCACCCCTCCCCTCACTTGCCCTGCCACAGCATGGCTTGGATGAGCAAATTGGCCCCTGGAGCTGAGGCTGGCTCCAGGAGACTCGCTTCTGGCACTAAAATAGCTCAGTTGCTGAGCAATGGAGCAGTGCTCCCAGATGGGCAGAACAGCCCCAGACAGGGGTTGCCAGGTGAATCCTGGTCAAAGCACATGTAGATAGAAGTCTATCTCTCTGCCCCATTGCCTTTCACTTGATAAAAAGAAAAATAAGTGTTTCGGTTTCTGATGTATGCATATAGCCACATTAGAAGCTGTTCTTTTTAACATTCTTTCTTGTTACATGTTTCATTATTACTGTGGAATAGAAATCTAGCTAAATTCTTGTTCTCCAGATGGGTTATAAAGATTGGAACATTTCCAGGCCCTGGCCGGTTGGCTCAGTGGTAGAGCGTCGGCCTGGCGTGTAGAAGTCCCGGGTTCGATTCCCGGCCAGGGCACACAGGAGAAGCGCCCATTTGCTTCTCCACCCCTCCCCTCTCCTTCCTCTCTGTCTCTCTCTTCCCCTCCCACAGCCGAGGCTCCATTGGAGCAAAGAAGGCCCGGGCGCTAGAGTGGCTCTGGTCGCAGCAGAGCGACGCCCCGGAGGGGCAGAGCATCGCCCCCTGGTGGGCGTGCTGGGTGGATCCTGGTCGGGCGCATGCGGGAGTCTGTCTGACTGTCTCTCCCGGTTTCTAGCTTCAGAAAAATACAAAAAAAAAAAAAAAAAAAAGATTGGAACATTTCCTAAATGGAAAAACTGACGAGCTACAGTGAAGCCTCCTTTGATTCTTATCTTAGTGCTAAAGTTATAGAAAAGGAGCCTTTCTTCTGTTATTTTTTTCTTTACTTTGCACTTTTTAGAGCCACCTTTACTTGTCTTTAGTGTTTTTTGATCTATAATAGAAGTAGATTTGTTTCTTGTTTTTGGTTTTTCATGTTATGATTATGGAAAATTTCAAGCATCATTCAAATTAGAAGAGTATAGAGAATCTCTAAGCACCCACCACTCACTTCAATATGATGAGCTCATGGCCAGTATGGTTTCCTCTCAACCCCCTCTTAGTAGCTCTTCATTTCATCTGTAAATATTTCTCTATGTATCTCTAAAAGACAAGCATCTTTTTAAAATCATCACAATAAAGATCAGTCCCCCTTAATGTCAAATAGTCAGTGTTTACATTTCCACATTGTTTTCTAATGATTTTTTTTTTTTTTTGTATTTTTCTAAAGTTGGAAACGGGGAGGCAGTCAGACAGACTCCTGCATGTGGCGGACTGGGATCCACCTGGCATACCCACCAGGAGGCGATGCTCTGTTGCAACCAGAGCCATTCTAGCGCCTGAGGCAGAGACCACAGAGCCATTCTCAGCTCCCGGGCCAACTTTGCTCCAATGGAGCCTTGGCTGTGGGAGGGGAAGAGAGAGACAGAGAGGAAGGAGAGGGGGAGGGGTAGAGAAGCAGATGGGCACCTCTCCTGTGTGCCCTGGTTGGATATCGAACCCGGGACTCCCGCACGCCAGGCCAATGCTCTACCACTGAGCCAACTGGCCAGGACTTCTAATGATCTTTATTTGCATTGTTTCCTGGAACTTCTATTTCAATAAAGCACACACATGATTTTAAATTTTCAAATAGTCCCATTAAAAAGAAGTAAAAAGAAATTGGTGAAATTAATTTTAATACTGTTTTATTTAACCCCAGGGTTCACAATATTATCATTTGACCACCATATAAAATTATCTAAATATTAAAAGTATTGATAACATAAAGCCAATATAAATGTGTAAACCAATGAACTATCAATATAAAACATTAATTAATAAATTATTTAATGTAAATTGATACAAAAATATTAATTAAATATATTAATTTTTCCTCCATACCAAGTTCTTCAAATAAATTTTAGTTTACAGACATAGAATATCATAGCTTGGGACAGCCAAAGTTCACACTGCACACTCAACACAGCAGCTCTAGAGCTCCTATTTTATGTAATAATAAAATATATGGCTTTATATTTTCTGAAATCTTATCTATATCCTGCCCTCTTAATTTATATATGTGTTTAAATTTCACCTTTCTGATATTATCATCTTTGTTGTACTTAATTTGAATTTTGTTCCCAGCAGGAGTTCCGAGTAAGGGGTGTTATCCTAGGAGGATATTCTAGTTTATTACGTTAAGGAAGTTTTTGGGTCCAGAGTCAGACTACCATCAGAATTTCTCAAAGTCCCCTTGCTCCAGCCTGCAAATTGGAGCCTCATTATCCTCTCTCAGTTACTATATCTTTGCTCAGAATCCCCCATAAGATTCCAGTAA
The DNA here is from genome assembly GCF_036850995.1 of Saccopteryx leptura. NCBI lineage: Eukaryota > Metazoa > Chordata > Mammalia > Chiroptera > Emballonuridae > Saccopteryx > Saccopteryx leptura. Next base: position 171,662,962 of record NC_089504.1, on the reverse strand, counting down.
TACCTTCATGCATTTTAACAGTTTTCTGACTCTGAGAACTTTTAAATGTTCCTTGCCTTCTCTTTGCTTCCTTTTGCATAGTTACTGATATTCTATTCTATGTTTATTGCTGGTTTGTTCCCTTCTATTTGTATTTTGAAGTGTGTGATAATTGTTACTTTAGTTTCTTATAGATGTTGACTATGGAATTTCTATCATATTCATTTTATTTTATTCAGGAAAGATGAAAGAAAGAAGGAGCAACAAATTATGCCACTTCTGGCCCTGACCTGTTGGCTCAGCGGTAGAGCATCCGATCAGCGTGTGGAAGTCCCAGGTTCGATTTCCGGCCAGGGCACACAGGAGAAGCGCCCATCTGCTTCTCCACCCCTCCCCCTCTCCTTCCTCTCTGTCTCTCTCTTCCTCTCCCACAGCCGAGGCTCCATTGGAGCAAAGTTGGCCCAGGTGCTGAGAATGGCTCCATGGCCTCTGCCTCAGATGCTAGAATGGCTCAGATTGCAGCGGAGCAACACCCTAGAAGGGTCGAGGATTGCCCCCTGGTGGGCATGCCAGGTGGATCCCGGCCAGGCACATGCAGGAGTCTGTCTGACTGCCTCCCCCAACCCCCACTCGCTTCTCACTTTGGGAAAATACAAAAACAAAACAAAAAGGCAAAACTGATGAAACTGCAGCTACTTTGTTTGAAGTAAAGGATCTTACCTACTTTGCTTTTTCTATCTACATTATGAAGTTTCACTCTCCTTTTTGACTCTAATTTGGAAATTTGTTTTCTGACATGCAGGTCAATAAGTGAAACATACAGTGTATAGCTGTGCATATAACACTCAATATAGTGATGAAACAAAGTCAGTATCTTTGGCTGTCTCTACTAGTATAATTTTTAGAATTCTGGCACCATGGGGCCTCACCAACTGAGGGCAACACCTCTTTTGCCTGACCAATATGAATCTCTATAAATACCATTTCAAACATCATGCATCTTCTGTCCTAGCCACAGGTATCATTTTTTTGTTGTTGCTGTGCGTTGGCATTCCTGCCAAGCATCAACCTCAGCTTGAATGCCATCATTACTGCTACCTCTTTGAAAAACAAGTGCTCTAGTAACCTAGGTTCTTTGTTGTGACTTGTGTGCTAAAAATACAATCTTTGAATCTCAGCAAAACCAAGGGCTACTTCGTCCTTTACTTCAGGCAGAAGATACAGATTTTTAATTTTCTCAAGGGCATATGACTTAAAAAGACCATATACTCACTCATTTATTCATTTATTATTATTCATTCATGTATTTATTTCATGTATTATTAATTTATTCCTGTTTATTCAACAAATAATAAATGTCAGAGAACTCTGAAATATACCAGGTAGCAAAAATAAGTATTCATTGCTCTGTAAAGGTTAGTGTTTATTGGGAAAGAAAAATATTGATTTGTTATTAAATAAATAACAAATGCAGCCCTGGCCGGTTGGCTCAGCGGTAGAGCGTCAGCCTAGCGTGCGGAGGACCCGGGTTCGATTCCCGGCCAGGGCACACAGGAGAAGCGCCCATTTGCTTCTCCACCCCTCCGCCGCGCTTTCCTCTCTGTCTCTCTCTTCCCCTCCCGCAGCCAAGGCTCCATTGGAGCAAAGATGGCCCGGGCGCTGAGGATGGCTCTGTGGCCTCTGCCTCAGGCGCTAGAGTGGCTCTGGTCGCAACATGGCAACGCCCAGGATGGGCAGAGCATCGCCCCCTGGTGGGCAAAGCATCGCCCCTGGTGGGCGTGCCGGGTGGATCCCGGTTGGGCGCATGCGGGAGTCTGTCTGACTGTCTCTCCCTGTTTCCAGCTTCAGAAAAATGAAAAAAAAAAAAAAAAAAAATAACAAATGCAAAATTTCAGCTTCAGTAAGCACAATGAAGAGACACATGCTATTAGGAAAAGGGATTATTTAAAAGGGATATATGATATCAAGAGAGGTTCAAAGTATTCCTTTAAAAATGGTTAACAATGGGAGGCAGTGAGAGAAGCATTCTCTAAAATATTGTGGTGGGAGAAAGGAACCATCTAAGAATTCAGAGTTCATTCAAAACACCAGTGGTAGGAACCTCCAGTCTAATTTCTTCCTAAGAACCAAAAGGAAATAATTCTCACCAGCTCCCCTGGAGTCTGGTGCCCTGACTCAGAACATTCTCATTGTTAGAGGGTACCTATATCTAGCAGAATATTCTTGAATTGTGCATAACCAATTTGTCTTCAATAAATGTTTTTAACTATTTTTTTAAGTGAGAGGCATGGAGGAAGACAGACAGGCTCCTGCATGCACCCCAACCAGATCCACCCAGCAAGCCCCCTACCAAGCTATGTTCTGCCCATCTGGGGCTGCTGCTCCATTGCTTGGCAGCCAAGCTGTTTCAGCACATGAGGTGATGCCATGGACCATCCTCAGTGCCCAAGGCCAACTTGCTTGAACAATTTGAGCCATGGCTGCACGATGGGGGGAGAGAGAGAGAGATTAGGGGGAGGGGTGAAGAAGCAGATGGTCGCTTCTTCTGTGTGCCCTAACTAGGAATCAAACCTGGAACTTCCACATGCCAGGCTGATGCTCTACCACTGAACCAACTGGCCAGGGCTGTCTTAGATAAAGTTGCAAAATAAATATTCTTTGTTACAGCTTTTGTACTCCTTCTTTGCCACAAACTATTACAGTTAACTAACTTATAGGTTCTTAACTTTTTAATTTATATTCCATAGTAGAAGAGCTCTAGAGTAACCTATACCACTTTATATTAGTTTCACCTATTCTAGAATTTTCTGTAAATGAAATACAGCGTGCGCGCGTGCGCGCGCGCGCGCACACACACACACACACACACACACATTCCTTTAGTATCTATCAGGAAAATATCTTTTTCCATGGGCATGGACCTATTTCCTTTGTACTATATAAGTATCCTAGTGAGGTTGTTTTGTTTTACCCTCAGCCAAAGTCAGCCTCAAACTCTTCAAAAAATTCTGTGCCCTACTTCTGCTCTTGAGAATTGTTGTCTCTCGAGAATTGCCATTGCCATATTCATCCTGCTCTGGAATGCTGCCCCAAATGCTCTTCCTTAGTTCCTCAACATTACCACTAGGATGTGATCCCTTGCACCCAAATCACCTTGGTTGTACATATGCATATGAAAAAGAGCTCCTCTTAGCTTCCTGCCACTAAGAATTTGAGACCTTTGATGTATACCAAGCTAAAGCTTTAGAGATTTTGCTCCTTTCAGTTTAAATTCTCTGTGTATGCATTTGAATTTGAGGTGCTATGGTAGGTGGTGGAGGTAATTTTTAAGTTAAATCTTATAAATGAGATCAAGTTTCTTTATTTTTTTGGATAATACATTTTTGTATGGTCAGTAGTCGCCGCCATCGTGGCCATTCACAGGCAAGTTCACATTGGATTTGGGCAGACGGTAAGGAAACAGTGGAGCCAAAAAATGATGGGCCATTCCTTTATTAAAGTCTTGCACTGGCTGATGAGCAAATGCACAGGGAAAACACTTCCCTCTTCATTCAGAGCTCACAAAGCCCTGACACATTATCCAGGTCTACAACCAGGAGAATCTTCTCCAGTTTCTCCTAGAATTAAAGGCCCCCAAACTTCAGTAGGGCTCACAAACCACTGACCTCTGGTTCCCCATCTGCACACCTTCATTCTCTCTGCTCTCCCTCTGTGAACGTTAGCAAACAATGACCCTTCCTGAGCAGGAAGGTACTTTGTAATTTCACAGATCACATATACCTGGCACTGCCCAGTGCCATTTTCTAACAATAAAAGTGAGCTAACTCAAAAAACCTAAATTTTACAAACTCATTTGCGTAACACATTTATTTAGAACCCTGAACCTCTTTGTTTTGATCATAGCCTTTCTTGAGCTTATTAAATACATTTTTGCCTAATATACAGTTCTGTTTTTAAAATAACAAATAAATATATTGCCAACTAGCAGAGACTCGAGACTGGTATACCAATTTTCATCATTATCTCACTACAAATGCTGTTTCTGTGATCAGTGTCCCTTTGCTCCCTCTTGACAAAAACCATCAATTCTTTTTTAAGTGAGAGGAAGGGAGATAGTGAGACAGACTCCCACATGTGCCCTGACCTGGATCCACCTGGCAACCCTGGTCTGGGGATGATGCTTGAATCATCCAAGATATTTTTAATGCCTAAGGCTAATGTACTCAGACCAACTGAGCTATCCTCAGTGCCTGGGGCCAAATCAGTTGAGCTGTGGGAGGGGGAAAAAGATAGAAGGGGCCCTGGCCGGTTGGCTCAGCGGTAGAGCGTCGGCCTAGCGTGCGGAGGACCCGGGTTCGATTCCCGGCCAGGGCACACAGGAGAAGCGCCCATTTGCTTCTCCACCCCTCCGCCGCGCTTTCCCTCTCTGTCTCTCTCTTCCCCTCCCGCAGCCTAGGCTCCATTGGAGCAAAGATGGCCCGGGCGCTGGGGATGGCTCTGTGGCCTCTGCCCCAGGCGCTAGAGTGGCTCTGGTCGCAATATGGCGACGCCCAGGATGGGCAGAGCATCGCCCCCTGGTGGGCAGAGCGTCGCCCCTGGTGGGCGTGCCGGGTGGATCCCGGTCGGGCGCATGCGGGAGTCTGTCTGACTGTCTCTCCCTGTTTCTAGCTTCAGAAAAATGAGAAAAAAAAAAAAAAAAAAAAAAAAAAACAAAAAAGATAGAAGGGGGAGAGAGAGGAGCTAGAAGCAGATGGTCACTTCTCTTGTGTACCATGATCAGAAATTGAATCCAGGACATCCATACACAGGCCGAAACTCTGTCCACTGAGCCACCGACCAGGACCTGAAGCCATCAATTCTTAAATCTCAGTTTTTATTTTATAATAACTTTTTTTTCCCTGGATCCTGAGGATATCATTTGTATTCAAGTCTCCCATCTACTGAAAATATATTTGTAAATGAAATATTCCTAGATTTAGATTTCATTGTTCTCTCTATAAGTTTGATTATAGAATGTTCCTGCACATATGTTTTGTTTCTTGCTGCACCAATAAGAGATTTCACATCTTTTCATTTCTGGTATTACAGTTTATAGTGTAAACTATAAGCTTATAAAAAGGCAGTCCCCACTCTGTGCTGAGAAGTCTATGGCCATGTAACTTTCCAGAGGCATGCATATATATCTGTCAGTCTAGAACAGCAACTCCAACTGTGCCTGTGTTCATGGGTTTGAGTGTTTCTGCATTGCAGCTTTTGTACCAGTTTCTAATGGGTGGTCAGAAGTGTGCCCCAAAGTTCAGCTCTTCATGGTGCCAGCTGCGTGGACAGCACAGTGAGACAGAGGCCGTACTGGCTCCCATGCACTCTCAAAGCCATCCCTCTGGCTGTGCAGCTTGTATGACTGTGAGGCCCAATGTCTCCATCCACTGCCCCATGACCTATGCTAGCCCAGGTTTTTGGAGATCAAGTTTCTTTAGATAAGGCAATGTTTTGTACTTCCCAGCATCTTTACATTTAACAGCAGAGTGTAGGTAAGGCAACCCACTGCCTCCATTTTCCCCTCTCCCTTAATTTTTGACTCATATAAGTTACCCCGCTATTTCTTGTGCTGGATTGGAGCTAGATAAGTTAGTTCTGTCCTCTGTCTTCCAGTGAGCTATGCCAAATTCTTTTGACAGGCACCAGTTGCAAGAATACTCAGCCCTGGGAAAATAAGTATTCATACCTGCAATGTTCCGTTCCAATGGAATTCCTGGTATTTTGTAGTGTATAGTGTAAATATATTCTGTTTCTACATACCTCTAAAACATGCAGTCCTTTAAAAAGTTTGACTTGCTCATGTGGGCCAAGAGGTTTTGTGATTAAAATTGTAAAGATGCCATTCTTTTGTTTCTAGGGACTAAGAAAAGGTAGGAAATGAACATGAGCTCTCCTGCTACTACATTTGTGTCACCTCCCTACTCCTGGGAACAGCTGTGCAAACATATGAAAGCGTGTCTGTAGTATTGAACTCTAAGGTAAGACTTGAAAGGCTTTTGTTGTTGTTTGTGTGTTTTAAGTGCTGGTTTGGAGTGGCCAGCAAGTGCTAGCTTCAGTGACATAAATCTTTATACACAATACTGAGAACATGGGCATTCCCTATAGTGAGCAATCTCTTCACAGATCCTCTGAGGACCAGGTTCTAATAACACATCATGCCAGGAAGGAAGGTGGAAAAGTTTATAAATTGGAAGTTCAGTGGTACTTGTGTGAGAGAATATGGAGATAAGAAGAAAAAAGTGGATTTCATTTTCTAAAGCAAAGAACACTTATTATTTGAATAATGATCAGAGGTAGTTTGAGCTCTTCAGAAAGCCACTGCTGGACCATCTTACATCTGGGCTTATTGTTTCCCTAAGGCCACACTGGCTGGTTCCCCCTGGTATCACACACAGTGCATGAGAGCTGTACTACAACTGCCTCCGTGATTGCTTTTCTCCTCTCCACTCTATGCTAGTTGAGGGCAGAGATTACATCTTACTCATCATTACAAAGCCAATATAAGATAGTTTTTTTGGTATATATTTAAATTAAATATATAATATAAATGAGCTGCATATAATTAAATGGTGATACATAAGAAATGCCCCAATCCCACAACAAAATGACTCCAAGGAATAGACAGGTTTTTGAAAAGGCTGCACGAAACACTACGATTAGAGAAACAGGGATCTGCCTCGTGAGGTGGTCATTTCCAGAGATAGTGTCTTTGATCAGTATAGGGGTTGTGAAGTATTCTATGCGCAATCATACCACTGCAGACCTGGAACATGTGTGAGAAGAACCTAGGATACAACAGAGAGAATCCACATGCCTGTAGAATTACTTTCTCAGCAGAAAAGCGTTGAAGGCTGTTATCACTTACTTGATAAGGCAAAGCTGGATCTGATACATCTCACACTGTGAAACAGTTCTCATTCTTTTGCATGTATACAAGTATAAGTAAGCCGTGTGTGTGGTTCTCTTTAATAAGCGAGAGTTTGTTCACTCTAGAAAAATCTTTGTGTTGCCTTCATGATGTCTCAGATTAAAGAACCCCTGCACTTGTTATTGTAGATCCTGCCTTAGAGATGGCTAAAGTCTAGAATTTAGTGCTCAAAGTGTGTGTAACTCCTGATGCAGCCTACTTGACATATTGAGCCTAAAAAGACTTCTTTTTTTGTTCTGATGTTTGTTAATAATTCTACACGATTGGCCCTCTTTATTGCCTGCTTCTTCCTCAATTTCAATGCAGTTTTTAATCTCACCTCCTTTATTCAATTCTCTCCAAGTTGACATAAATGCAGAGAAATAAAATATGTAAAAAAAGTATTCTGTAAAGGTGATATAAAATTACTTTAATCATTAATAACAGCAAAAAGTTAAAAAGAGATGAAGTTGCTAAACTAAAACTAATGCAATTCTTTTTGTGTGTGTGTGACAGAGACAGAGAGAGAAAGAGAGAGGGACAGATATGGACAGACAGACAGGAAAGGAGAGAGATGAGAAGCATCAATTCTTCGTTGTGGCACCTTTGTTGTTCATTGATTGCTTTCTCATATGTGCCTTGACTGGGGGGGGGGGGTACAGTAGACTGAGTGATCCCTTGCTCGAGCCAGTGACCAAGGGCCCAAGCTGGTGAGCCTTGCTCAAACCAGATGAGCCCACGCTCAGACTGGCGACCTCGGAGTTTCAAACCTGGGTCCTCTGTGTCTCAGTCTCATGCTCTATCCACTGTGCCACTGGTCAGGCTCTAATGCAATGCTTTAAAAAATCTTAAAGTACAAAACTCATCTCTTTGTTTAGATTATAAATTAAATATATTTGACCAATTGTTAAAACATGAAATGTTTGCATAAATATGATAGTCCTTTTTAATAATTTGTATTTTTAAATCTATGTAGCTTTAAGATTCAAATATTACAAATTTTATAATGAAAAGGAAAAGTCCTCTGCCCTACCTTGTCACCACCTGCTCAAATTCTTTTAATTAATTGTTATTTATGTTCTATTTAAATATTTATTTACCAATGTGTGGTTCTCTGTTTGCCTTATATTATACAAGATTAAATTTTAGCAGTGCATCACTCATGCCCTTTTTCTTTTCTTCCATTGTTCCAATGAAAATAGACCATAATTTGGCTAAATTATTATTCTGTATCTGCCTAATGTGATTACATAAGTGAAGTTTATTGCTTAGCCAGATGCTGACTGTGATTGCATTTCATTTCCTGTTAAACTTCTTTGTTCTAGCTGCAGTTACTCCTTCCTCTTCTGGCTTACTTAGTCTGCTGTGCTGTCATCCCTTTATCATTACATGTTCCAAAAGTATCCGACAGAATTGTAAGTCCTTCTACCTATTATTTTACAAATGGTCACATATCAGGTGTTTCCTGGGTTTCATTTTGATCTAAAGCTCTCAGTCTCATCCAAACCAGGTGTCCTGCACTGTCAACCTCTGCTGCCTCCTGCTCACTCATCCAGCCACTTTTCATTGTTTAAATGAATAAACTGAGATGATAATTTCAGTTAATGTAGTAGGCAGAATTTCTAGGAAAGGCCTCCAAGATTTGACATCCCTGAATACCCACAACCTGTGATTGTGATCTTACTCCCATGATTGTGTTACCCTTATATAGCAGAGTTGACCTTAAAAGGAGATTGTCCTATGAGACTTTAAAACAGAGGACTTTGTCTAGTTGGTGTCAGATGAGAAAAGCAGAGGGGAACTCAGATTCTAAGCACAGAAAGGAGTTGATGTGCCATTGTTGGCTTGAAGATGGGGAGGGAGGAGTTAAATGATGAGGCATGCAGGTGTTGACTAGGAGCCAAAAGGAACCCCAGATAACTGCCAACCAGGAAATGGGAATCTCAGACACACAGCCACAAGGAATAGAACTCTTTCAATAACCCAAGAGTGGATTCTTGCTTGAGCTTCTGAATGAAAGTCCAGCATGTCAATTCCTTAGCTCCAGGCTTTCAGGAACCTGAACAGAGGTCTCAGGCGAGATCTCCTGAGCTTAAGCCGAATTAAAGAACTGCAAAATAATAAACTTTATGGTGATTTGTTATGCTGCAGTAAAAAACAAATATTGTTTTAAATATTTCACTGAACAGAAAAGCAAGAAACTAATAATAGTATAACTACTTAGATTAAAAAGGGAGTTATTAGAAGTTAGTCTATTAGCATATAAAAGTACCTAATACAGGGTGAGGCAAACGTAGGCTTACAGTTGTAAGTATGTAAAACAGAATTTATTCCTGTATTATTATTCATTAATTATTGTATTACCATATGAATAACTGTAAACCTACTTTTGACCTACCCTGTATATATACAACATGGATGAATCTCAGAAATGTTTTGCTGATCTAAAGAAGCCAGAATTAAAGAAGTCCCATTTATATAAGTTTAAGCAAGCAACTAATATATGGTGATAGAAATAAGAAAATGTTGCTCGGAAGGCAGTATGAGAGAGACGGGACTAGCTAGAAAGGCCATGAGAGATTCTTCTGGGGTGATGGAAATATTTGATATCTTCTTTTGCTGGTGGTTTCCTGAATGTATATAATTGTGGAAACTCATAGAAAGGAAATACTAAAAATATATGCATATTTTTGTATCTATAATATATTTCATTACAAATAAATTAAAATAAAAATGAAATGAATTTCTCTATAATCATTCAAGGTTGAAATGATTACTGTCCCCTCTGAATTGCTCGGTAATAACATGTGAAGGATTCCTCAGACAGTGAAGCAGGAGCTGCTGCCTTGTAACATTTCATCTACCAATTTGAACTTCTTAAGTCTTGTCTAGCCAAACACTTTTTAAAAATATATATATATTATTTATTCATTTTTAGAGAAAGGAGAGAGAGAGAGAGAGAGAGAGAGAAGGGAAGGACGGAGGGAGGAGGAGCAGGAAGCATCAACTCCCACATGTGCCCTGACCAGGCAAGCCCAGGGTTTTGAACCAGAGACCTCAGCATTCCCAGGTCGACACCCTACCCACTGCTCTGTCACAGGTAAGGATAGCCAATCATTTTTTAATGTGTTGATTTTCTCCCGCTTTTCATCCCCACCAAATTTATGAGCTTTTTGATGGTTAGGATATCACAGTGCCTACCAGAATGCCTTACTGAGGATAAGCATTGAATAAATAATTGGTGATTTGGTTAATTCATAGAGCAAAATAAAGATAGAAAAGGAAGGAAAATAATACCAAATAATAAATTGCATATGTCTTACTTAATTTTTCATAACAGTTATAACCTTATCTGTTCTTCAAGTATCCAGCTATTTTTAGAGTTCCAGTATTAAATACCATGTTCATAATGTTATTACATGTTTAACCATTAAGTAACTCCTGGATCTTGTCTCTTAATGCAATTAGACTCTTTTTTCATCGGGATAACCAGTGTAATCTTTTCTTTCCTTCATAAGCAAGAACCCTCCTGTCATAAGCAGCTTCCTCTCCTACTGTTCCTATAAAATAATCTGAATTTGTGAGTACCTTTCCGTCTTGAAGTATAACCTTTCCTTAATTAGATAGTAAACCTTCTACAGTATAAAGTAACTTTTGTTAATAGCAATGTAGTATCAAGGATTAAACATATAAAATATTTTTGTTTAATAAAGTCTTCTAACAAAACCATTAAGTGGCTGTAATTATAGGAGGGATCCATGAAATGTATTTGTAAATACATATACTACATTAAAAATACAAGATAATAAATATAGGGCTTAGCCATAGAACAGTATAAATTCATAGAACTATAAGAAAATATTAGGACTAAATTACTTTATTAAGCATCAGTTCTGTGCTCCATTTTCCAGTCCAGTAATCTATTCAATCTACTTTTTTTTTTTTTTTTGTATTTTTCTGAAGTTGGAAATGGGGAGACATTCAGACAGACTCCCGCATGCGCCCAACCGGGATCCACCCGGCATGCCCACCAGGGGGCGATGCTCCGCCCATCTGGGGCGTTGTTCTGTTGCAACCAGAGCCACTCTAGCGCCTGAGGCTGAGGCCACAGAGCCATCCCCAGTGCCTGGGCCATCTTTGCTCCAATGGAGCCTCGCTGCGGGAGGGGAAGAGAGAGACAGAGAGGAAGGAGAGGGGGAGGGGTGGAGAAGCAGATGCGCGCTTCTCCTGTGTGCCCTGGCCTGGAATCAAACCCTGGACTCCTGCATGCCAGGCTGACGCTCTACCACTGAGCCAACCTGCCAGGGCCTATTCAATCTACTTTTAATTAAATCTCACTGCCTCCTGTAATCTTAAACTAATCTTTGAAAATTGAAGACATGAAAAAAACAGAAAAGAAAGTGGGTTTTGTTGACAAATGATAGAGAACAATCCCTGACTTTCCAGTTCTCACCTGCTGTTTGTGGAAGTCCGGATTACCCCTGGGTGACTCTCTACTGTTTTGTTTCATCCTCAGGTAAAGGGCTGTGACTCTTCATACTGGTGTCTGTAATTTGTGTGTAACTTAACACTGGCCTTATTTTTAAAAAAAATTTATTGATTGATTTTAGTGAGAGAGGAAGGGAGAAAGAGAGACAGGAACAGCAATCTGTTCTATATGTGTCCAACCTCTGCACTTTGCAATGAAGCTCTAACCAACTGAGCTATCTAGCCAGGGCAGCTTCAGCCTTATTACTTTCCCTGTCTCAGACTGATGTAACTGAGGGTCCAGTTGTGGGCTGAATAATAGTAATATTGATCATACTGATACCTTTCAAACTAAGAAGGTTAATTCTTGAGACTTCAAAAGACCTGGCTTCTAAATGCCTGCTGGGTCATTGTTCTTAAAAATAAACCACAGTTGGGCGAACTCAATACTTTTATTTCCTGGGCCAGAGTCTGGGTACCAGTACTCTGCTTACATGGCCTATAATTTGCTTATCTTTTTTCTACTGTAATTACCTGGAGGTATCTGTGTTCATGTCCTATAAGAGAGAGATGCATGTAACCTAAAATAACCATTTTAAAAATGTAAGTTACTGTAAGCCCCATACACAGAATAATGTGGCAAACTTCTTAAATATGATGACATCTGGTTTTCCCATTAGGATAATTTTAAGGATTAAATACAACACATGTAGATTTTAGGGGTATAATTTTTCTTAATTTTGAATTTACATACAATACACAGTATTCATTTTGATGAGTTTTTGACAGTCTATATATGGGTCCAATAAAATTGCCAGGAGAGTCCAATTCTATAATATGAGACTTCAAAAGACCTGAGTTTTGAATGTCTGCCACTGTCAGAGGTTATGAATAAAGATGAACAAAGATATCAGTAAAAATAAGGGGTTATATAATAGTTAAAAGCTTATTTTTTTTGTATTAAAAAATTCAGTAAGAGCCCTGGCCGGTTGGCTCAGTGGTAGAGCATCAGCCTGTTGTGCAGAGGTCCCGGGTTCAATTCCCGGCCAGGGCACACAGGAGAAGTGCCCATCTGCTTCTCCACCCCTCCCCCTCTCCTTCCTCTCTGTCTCTCTCTTCCCCTCCCACAGCCGAGGCTCCATTGGAGCAAAGATGGCCCGGGCACTGGGGATGGCTCCTTGGCCTCTGCCCCAGGCGCTAGAGTGGCTCTGGTCACGGCAGAGCATCGCCCCCTGGTGGGCAGAGCATCGCCCCTGGTGGGCGTGCCGGGTGGATCCCGGTTGGGCGCATGCGGGAGTCTGTCTGACTGTCTCTCCCGGTTTCCAGCTTCAGAAAAATACAAAAAAAAAAAAAAATCAATAAGAATTTAAGATTAAACAAACAAACAAAAAGAAATAAAAACCTTCTGAGCTAGAGTTAGTAATGTTGGGCTGGGTTATGTTTCCCAGGCAATGTTCACTCTTCTCCTTTGGGGTTCTGTGGTGGAGAAGGACAAAACGCAGTGGGACTCTTTAAGTTTTTAAAAGAGGAGGAAGCCATGGAAAAGGGTGTTTTGATTCTTCTTTCCCTTTCATTATACATTTATTTTTGACCACTGACCATCTTCCGGGAACTGTGTTAAGTGCTAGGAATGGAATATCACTTTCATGGTGCTTATTGTTTAATGTATGAGGAAAGGAGAGGATTATTGGGCAGTTAATATTTTTCGGGCACTCTTAAAAAATTTCCATGTATTACATTTTTTTAACACTCTCTTCCACAATAGTCATGTGGAGGTAGATGCTATTATTACTGAAATAAAAATTACTTTAGAAGAAATTAAAGCATGTCATATAGAAATCTCTAGACTAGGCCACAGTGGGTAAGGAAAATAAAAAATTCTTACTGGGTATCATAAAGCTCGGTGAAAAGGGAAGCAGGTAGAACAGTTCCTCGTTAGAAGCTTACAGACTGGTCTTGTTCTCTTTCATAATGTGGGATCCTGTCACCCTCAGATCTGGGAGCCACCATAACTGGCTGGCTGGGTCATGAAAGCTAGGGATGATAGGAGCATTTGGAGGTGCAGAAGACCAAAGTTTCTAGTATCTTAGATTCAAATCTAAAACTTTTCCTCCTAGAAAATTATTACATGTCAGTCACTCATTTCTGTGGGGATGGTACCCTTCAGATGCATTATGTTTAATTGACTTGCTTAGGAGCACTTTCCCAATACACATGGTGGAAGTAAAGCATGTTACCTACAGACTATTAAATTTATCTTATCTGTAAGAAATAAATTAGCCAAAAGCATTGTACCTTTAATGAGATCAGTCATCTGTAAATAAACCGTACAATGTCAATATGTAGCCCTCAGTTGGCCAAAGAAGGTCATTAAATAGGATTAAAATAGAATGACTTTATTAACACAAGTTGTAAGCTATTGGAATGTATTTTATCCTGCCTAAAAAAAGTAAAGGAAAAAATAGTTAAGCTTTTATTTTCATTCATTTTAGAGAGGGGGGGGGGAGAGAGAAAGGGAGAGAGAGAGAGAGAGAAAAGGGGGAGTGAACAGGAAGTATCAACTCCCATATATGCCTTGACCAGGTGAGCCCATGGTTTGGAACTGGAGACCTAAGTATTCGGAGTCAACACTCCATCTGCTATGCCACCACAGGTCAGGCAAAAGACTGATTAAAGAAAGAAAAACACATAAAGGAAAAGAAAGGAAAACAGAGAGAGTGGCAATAGAAAGGAACTGGCCAACGTGGGACAGAGAAAGGTGAGAGAAAAAAAAATAAGTTCAGTAGGTTGTGTGTCACCAGCAGTGTCTAGGTGGTAGAAAGTTCTGGCTCTCCTATGTAATATCTTGCCCTATCCATATGGTAAATTAATTCCAACAGTAGCTGTGTATTCATCAGCTTAATCAAGTGTGCTCACCCTCACATTTAAGGTCAGCCAGCTTGCCACCTTGGTTCTGTTTCAATGCTTTTATGAACCTCATTTTACCCTGATTTCTTTCACTGAATTAAATTGTAAATTCCAGGATTATTGTGTATAATAACCACATTTTTCATTGTAAATTGTTAAGTTTATTGTTTGGGGGTTTGGTGGTTGTAAATTATCCATTTGTAATGACCAACATTGTGTTTATGGAGCCAAGAAATAGAGCCAAACTCCAGACCATGATGATCTGAGCCGTGTCTTGCTCTCAGGTGTCCAATCTATTAGCTTCAATGCATTTTTATTATGACCCATATTTTTGTATCACAACCTATTATTATGATTGCATTTATTAACATCATAAACATGAAAAGTTAACGTTAACTAAGACTCCACTTCCTGAGGTGCACTGTATTGTATTTTGTCTGTTTTCTTAACTGTACTTCATAGCAACTTTTAAAAGGTAATGGGCACACAACACAATCAACAGTTAGTTCAGATGCTGTGGAGATGTTTGCCTGGGACCTATGTGCTCTTGTTGATCAGTGTTACCCCATTAAATTAAATTTTCTAAATAAAATTTAAAAATAATTAATAAAATTATATTGCAATCTTCAAAGGGTGATCTTTTAAACTGGAAAGTTGTTTCTTTTTTTTTATACAGGGACAGAGAGTCAGAGAGAGGGATAGATAGGGACAGACAGACAGGAACGGAGAGAGATGAGAAGCATCAATCATCAGTTTTTTGTTGTGACACCTTATTTGTTCATTGATTGCTTTCTCATATGTGCCTTGACCGCGGGCCTTCAGCAGACCGAGTAACCCCTTGCTCGAGCCAGTGACCTTAGGTCCAAGCTGGTGAGCTGTTTTGTTTTGTTTTTTTTTGCTCAAGCCAGATAAGCCCACACTCAAGCTGGAGACCTCAGGGTCTAGAACCTGAGTTCTCCGCATCCCAGTCCAACTCTCTATCTACTGTGCCACTGCCTGGTCAGGCGAAAGTTGGTTTCATCAACCAAGCTCCATATGGAGCCACAGGGGCAGAAGATATGCCTGCCTTGTTAACCTGACCAGCAAATCAACCCTATAAATCTGTAGATAGTGGTCATTTCTAAATTCCTCTCACATCTAAGAGGCTGGAATTGTTTTCTATTTTAAAGAAGAGAAAAATAAAGTCCAGAATGTTAAACTGTTAAATTAAACTCACTCCTATTCAAAAATCTAATTATTGACGGAGCTGGGATTTTTGCCCAGGTCTGCATGACATCAATTTGTACTTATGTCCTCTGAGATATGTTTACTCCCTAGCTTTTGGTAGGAAAGTTATTAGTTTTTCATATAGCTAACTAGCTAATTAACTAACTAGACAAGTATGCATTCCTAAACCATTAAACATAGTGAAGTCTGCTGTGGGAAACTTGGAGTTCTGCCTTTGGTTGTAAATTCTGAAAATACCACCTGTAACTTAAATATTTGCACATGCGGTACGTGAATCATGGCTGTGGGAAAATTCTCCCTCCATTTACTCTTTGGATTCAAGCAACTTAACATAAAAACTCTCTGGCTTCCTCATCCCTTCATCCATCTACCCTTGGGATAACCTGAAGTTCTTCCTCTACCAATAAAGGATTGGGGTGTCTGAGAGTCTACAGAGGAAGTTGGGATGCCCACAGAGAAGAAAGAATTTGGGACAAAAGAGGACAGAGAAGAAAAACTTGACTGACTAAACAGTACTACCTAAACAAAATTATGGAGGGACTATGGCAGATTCCTCTAAGTAATTAAAGAATTATGTTTAAGAGTTGGAAAGGTAGAATCCATATAAATGGCTGTTTATGTGCTAAATAAATGGATGCAAAATTATTCTAGACTGTCAAGTATCTGCCAGGTCAGAGGTTTGATATTTCTTGTAAACCACAAAAATATCTCACTATAATGAAGGAAGTGGTCCCTAGGCCAGCCTTTATATTTTTCTCTATTTCATACCCAAGCTTCTCTTCACTAAAAAACCAAAGTCCTGTTGACATGCAGATATTTAAAGAATCAATATGACAGTGAACAGATTCTGAGTAGGAGTAGAAAGAGGCCCAGGAATTTCCTCATAGCTAGTAATCACTTGAGCTCCTCAATAAAACCTGCCATTGTTTTGTTCTCTAGATGAGCACATTGTTTGGATGAGAGAACATGCCTAATCAAAAGGTGAATTGTCCTACATATTGGAGGTTGATGCACAATTAGAATTTAAATTTCCTACAAGATAGAAATAATCGCAAGTGTCTTTTTTTTAAGCCTTATGGCTTGAACCTAAAAGAAATTATGGATTTCCTTTGACTAAATCCTTAAGCAGTATAAAACAAAGTTAGGCAACATTAAACTTTCAGTTGAAATATTAGAAACTATGTTTGTCAAGGCTAAATATTTGAACTTTCTCTAAATAGCACGGACTAGTTTGATCCACTCAACATTCAGATAGAAAATGATAAGATTTTTTTCTTTGGAGTATGTCCTCATAATAAACCAACCAAGTATATTTGCATGCAGAACCTTAGAAGGCTCACTGAGATGTAAGAAGCTTTTGTATTGCCAATTCCACAGGCAATTGAATACATGCACCCACAGAAGTAAAAAGCAATGACTTAAGGGAGAGCCACTCTCTTCTTCTCCTTGACTGAAGTAAATTTTCATTTTATGTGAAGATGCTTATATTTAGCAATGTCACCTTAAAACTACATCAAAAAGTTGTAAATGAACCAAGATCAAAGAGGAAAGAAACTATACAGGAAACTCAATCTGTCTCTTCTTCCTACATTACTAGTATTCCAGATCATGACTACAAACCTATTAATATTGAAAACACTGAAGAAATAATAATCCATTTTTCTGAAAAAAAATTTTTTTTTTTTCATTTTTCTGAAGCTGGAAACAGGGAGAGACAGTAAGACAGACTCCCGCATGTGCCCGACCGGGATCCACCCGGCACGCCCACCATGGGGCGACGCTCTGCCCACCAGGGGGTGATGCTCTGCCCCTCCAGGGCGTCGCTCTGCCACGACCAGAGCCACTCTAGCACCTGGGGCAGAGGCCAAGGAGCCATCCCCAGCGCCCAGGCCATCTTTGCTCCAATGGAGCCTTGGCTGCGGGAGGGGAAGAGAGAGACAGAGAGGAAAGCGCGGCGGAGGGGTGGAGAAGCAAATGGGCGCTTCTCCTGTGTGCCCTGGCCGGGAATCGAACCCGGGTCCTCCGCACGCTAGGCCGACGCTCTACCGCTGAGCCAACCAGCCAGGGCCTCTGAAAAAATTTTTAATGAGCAATAAAGTAAATCTTAGAGATAAGAATTAAATCTACTTAGTTGCAGCATCTAGGATGAAAGCAGTTATTAAAATCTGCAAATTTTTTTTTTAAGATTTAATTTATTAATTTTAGAGAGAGGAGAGAGAGAGAAAGGTGAAGGGAGAGAAGACTAGCACCAGCCCATAGTTGCTTCTCATATGTGCCTTGACCAGGTAAGCTCAGGGATTTGAACTGGTCACCTCAGTATTTCAGGTCTATGCTCCATCCACTGCACCACCATAGGTCAGGCATACAATATGTGTGTGGTTTTTTGTTTGCTTGAGTTTTTGTTTTTTTTTTGGAGATTTTTTAAATTGTGAAAAAAGCAAAAAACATAGAAATTCTTTCTGAAATTTGAATTCTCTATTAGATTTTACATTAAAAATGCATTAAGATTTTTAGTACTGTTTTCACCACTGCCTCAAGCTATATTTGTCTTATCAAGAAGTATGCATATCATATCAGGAATGTAATGATTTCAAATTGGTAACTTTCCTTAAAATGCGGTGCATTCTATTTCATTCTGAATTGAAGTGTCATCCAACTTCTAAAGCAAGCAAAATCATACATGTACATGTTCAATTAATAAGTATTTATTGATCTTTATTATTTCCTTCCTTCTACTAGCTCTGGGCTTTACTTGCTGTTCTTTTTCTAGTTCTTTTAGATGCAGGGTTAAGTTGTTTATTTGAGCTTTTTCTAGCTTCTTGAGGTATGCCTGTAATGCTATGAACTTTCCTCTCAGGACTGCTTTTGCTGTGTCCCATAAATTTTGAGTTGATGTACGCTCATTATCGTTTGTTTCTAGGAATTTTTAAATTTCTTCTTTGATCTCAATGTTAACCCATTTGTTATTTAATAACGTGCTATTTAGTTTCCAAGTGTTTGAATGTTTTTCAATTTTTCTATTGTGGTTGATTTCTAGTTTAATGCCATTGTGATCAGAGAAAGTGCTTGACATGATTTCAATCTTCTTAAATTTGTTGAGACCGCTTTTGTGCCCTAACATGTGGTCTATTCTAGAGAATGTACCATGAGCGCTTGAAAAGAATGTATATTCTGCTGTTTTAGGGTGAAAGGTTCTGAAGATATCTATTAAATCGAGTTGATCTAATATGTCCTTTAAGTCTGCTGTTTCTTTGTTGATTTTCTTTCTTGAGGATCTATCTAATGATGTTAATGGGGTATTGAAATCTCCTACTATTATAGTATTGCTGTTGATCTCGCCCTTTAAGTCCATCAAAGTCTGCTTTATATATTTAGGTGCTCCTATATTAGGTGTGTAGATATTTATAATGGTTATATCTTCCTTTTGGATTGCTCCCTTTATCATTATGTAGTGACCTTCTTTATCTCAAACTATGGTCTTGGATTTAAAGTCCATTTTGTCTGATATAAGTATTGCTACCCCAGCTTTTTTTTCATTTCCATTTGCGTGAAATATTTTTTACATCCTTTTATCTTCAGTCTGTGTGCATCTTTTGATTTAAGGTGTGTCTCTTGTAGACAGCATATGTATGGGTCCTGTTTTCTTATCCACGAAGCTACCCTATGTCTCTTGATCGGATCATTTAATCCATTAACATTTAAGGTTATTACTGATATGTAATTGTTTATTGCCATTTTTTTTCTTTGAAACTGTATTCCTCTTTTGCTATATTCTTTTTTTCCTTTGATCTGTTTACAACAGGTCCCTTAGCATTTCTTGCAGCCTTGGTTTGGTTGCAGTGAATTCCTTGAGTTTTTTTTTGTCTGTAAAGCTTTTTATTTCTCCTTCAATTTTAAATGATAGCCTTGCTGGATAAAGTAGTCTTGGTTGTAGGTTCTTGCTCTGCATTACTTTGAATATTTCTTGCCATTCCCTTCTGGCCTCAAGTGTTTCTGTTGAGAAGTCAGAAGTCATCCTTATGGGGGCTCCTTTGTAGGTGATAGTCTTTTTTTCTCTAGCAGCTTTTAATATTTTCTCTTTATCATTTAGCTTTGGTATTTTAATTATGATGTGTCTTGGTGTTGGTTTCTTTGGGTTTCTCCTTAATGGAGTTCTCTGTGCTTCCTGAACATGTGTGATGTTTTCCTGCCTTCATTGGGGGAAGTTTTCTGCTATAATATGTTTGAACACAGTCTCTATCCCTTGTTCTTTCTCTTCTTCTTCAGGAACCCCTATGATGCGGATGTTATTTCTCTTCATGTTGTCACAGAGCTCTCTTAGAGTTTCCTCAGACTTTTGGAGTCTCTTTTCTTTTTTCTGCTCTGCTTCTGTGCCTTTATTTATTGTGTCCTCTAACTCACTGATTCGATTCTCTGCTTCATCCATCCTGCTTTTAATTCCTTCCATTGTATTCTTTATTTCAGATATTGTATTTGTCATTTCTGACTGATTCCTTTTTATTATTTCAATGTCCTTTTTTATATTTGCTATCTCTTTATTTAGGTTTTCATAATGGCCACCTATGGTTGTGACACAGAGGCTAAAGAACAATACAGAGGATCAATGAAACCAGGAGCTGGTTCTTTGGAAAGGTAAACAAGATCGATGAACCTTTAATGAGAATCACCAAGGAAAAAAGAGAGAGAACTCAAATAAATAAAATTAGAAATGAGAGTGGAGAAATAACAACTGACACAACAGAAATACAAAATATTGTAAGAAAATACTATGAAGAACTGTATGCCAATAAACTAGACAACCTAGATGAAATGGACAAATTCCTTGAATCATATAATCTTCCAAAAATCAATCTGGAAGATCAGAAAACCTAAACAGACCAATTACAACAAATGAGATTGAAACAGCTATCAAAAAACTCCCAAAAAAGAAAAGTCCTGGGCCTGATGGCTTCACAAGTGAATTCTACCAAATATTCAAAGAAGAACTAACTCCTATCCTTCTCAAGCTATTTCAAAAAATTCAAGAGGAAGGAAGACTTCCAAACTCCTTTTATGAGGCGAGCATAATTCTGATTCCAAAACCAGGCATAGACAACACAAAGAAAGAAAATTATAGGCCAATATCCCTGATGAACTTAGATGCAAAAATCCTCAACAAAATATTAGCAAACCGGATCCAGTAATATATGAAAAAAATCATACACCATGATCAAGTGGGATTTATTCTTGGGAGGCAAGGCTGGTACAATATTCGCAAATCAATCAATGTGATTCATCACATAAACAAAAGAAAGGAGAAAAACCACATGATAATTTCAATAGATGCAGAAAAAGCATTTGATAAAGTCCAGCACACATTCAAGATCAAAACTCTCAGCAAAGTGGGAATACATGGAACATACCTCAACATGATAAAGGCCATCTATGACAAACCCACAGCCAACATCATACTCAATGGGCAAAAATTAAAAGCAATCACCTTAAGATCAGGAACAAGGCAAGGGTGCCCCCTTTCACCACTCTTATTCAACATAGTTCTGGAAGTCCTAGCCACAGCAATCAGACAGGAAAAAGAAATAAAAGGCATCCAAATTGGAAAAG
Organism: Saccopteryx leptura; assembly: GCF_036850995.1. NCBI lineage: Eukaryota > Metazoa > Chordata > Mammalia > Chiroptera > Emballonuridae > Saccopteryx > Saccopteryx leptura. The sequence goes on along the minus strand of NC_089504.1, from coordinate 171,641,835 downwards.
AAGAAGTAAAACTATCATTATTTGCAGATGATATGATATTGTATATAGGAAACCCTAAAGTCTCAGTCAAAAAACTACTAGACCTGATAAATGAATTTGGCAAGGTGGCAGGATATAAAATCAATACTCAGAAATCAGAGGCATTTTTATACACTAATATTGAACTGTCAGAAAGAGAAATCAAGGAATCAATCCCCTTTACCATTGCAACCAAAAAAATAAAGTACCTAGGAATAAATCTAACCAAGGAGATTAAAGACTTGTACTCGGAAAATTATAAAACATTGATAAAAGAAATCACAGAAGATACAAATAAGTGGAGGAATATACTGTGCTCATGGTTAGGAAGAATAAACATCATTAAAATGTCTATATTACCCAAAGCAATTTACAAATTCAATGCAATACCGATTAAAATACCAATGACTTACTTCAAAGATATAGAACACATATTCCAAAAATTTATATGGAACCAAAAAAGAACACGAATAGCCTCAGCAATCTTGAAAAGGAAGAAAAAAGCGGGAGGTATCACACGTCCAGATATCAAGTTATATTATAAGGTCATTGTACTCAAAACAGCATGGTACTGGCATAAGAACAGGCACATAGATCAATGGAACAGAACAGACAACTCAGAAATAAACCCACAGCTCTATGGACAACTGATATTTGACAAAGGAGGTAAGAGCATACACTGGAGTAAAGACAGCCTCTTCAACAAATGGTGTTGGGAAAACTGGACAGCTACCTGCAAAAAAATGAAACTAGACCACCAACTTACACCACTCACAAAAATAAACTCAAAATGGATAAAAGACTTGAATGTAAGCCGTGAAACCATAAGCATCTTAGAAGAAAACATAGGCAGTAAGCTCTATGACATCTCTTGCAGCAGTATATTTGCTGATTTGTCTCCACAGGCAAGTGAAATAAAAGACAGGATAAACAAATGGGACTTTATCAAACTAAAAAGCTTCTGCACAGCTAAAGACAATAAGAACAGAATAAAAAGACAAACTACACAATGGGAGAACATATTTGAAAATATGTCTGATAAGGGGTTAATAACCAAAATTTATAAAGAACTTGTAAAACTTAATACCAGGAAGACAAAAAATCCAATCCAAAAATGGGCAAAAGAAATGAATAGACACTTCTCCAAAGAGGACACACAGATGGCCAATAGGCATATGAAAAAATGTTCAACATCACTAATGATTAGAGAAATGCAAATTAAAACCACAATGAGATATCACCTCACACCAGTCAGAATGGTGCTCATCAATAAAACAACACAGAATAAGTGCTGGCGAGGATGTGGAGAAAAGGGAACTCTCCTGCACTGCTGGTGGGAATGCAGACTGGTGCAGCCACTGTGGAAAACAGTATGGAGATTCCTCAAGAAATTAAAAATTGAACTTCCTTTTGACCCAGCTATACCACTGTTAGGAATATACCCCAAGAACACCATAGCACTGTTTGAAAAGAAGAAATGCACCCCCATGTTTATGGCAGCATTGTTCACAATAGCAAAGATCTGGAAACAGCCCAAGTGTCCATCAGAGGACGAGTGGATTAAAAAGCTTTGGTATATATATATACTATGGAATACTACTCAGCCATAAGAAATGATGACATAGGATCTTTCACAACATGGACGGGCCTTGACAACATTATACTGAGCGAAAGAAGTAAATCAGAAAAAACTAAGAACTATATGATCCCATACATAGGTGGGACATAAAGATGAGACTCAGAGACATGGACAACAGTGTTGGGGGTACAGGGTGGGGGGAGGAGAGGGAGGGGGTTGGGGGAGGGGAGGGGCACAAAGAGCATGGCTTTTCAGCATTTGCCATATTCCCCCTTTAATCTATAGACAGCAAATATTTACTTATGGTGTTTCCACTATAAAGACTGCTGTCTTAGGGACAAATCCTGATGAACTATTTCAGCAGTTCCTCCTTCTTCAAAGACTTATATGTCAACATAGAGCTCCATGTTTCATAGGACATACTCAAGATCACTCCATGCTCCCTGGAGCTTTAACACAAGGGAATGTCCTTTTTTTTTTTTTTTTTTTTTTTTGTTGTTGTATTATTTCTTTTATTTATTTTTTGTATTTTTCTGAGGATGGAAATGGGGAGGCAGTCAGACAGACTCCCGCATGCGCCTGACCGGGATCCACCTGGCATGCCTACCAGGGGGGAATGCTCTGCCCATCTGGGGTGTTGCTCTGTTACAACCAGAACCATTCTAGCAACTGGGGCGGAGACCATGGGGCCATCCTTAGTGCCCGGGGTGGCTTTGCTCCGGTGCAGCCTTGACTGCGGGAGGGGAAGTGAGAGACAGAGAGGAGGGAGAGGAGGGAGAGGGGGAGGGGTGGAGAAGTAGATGGGCGCTTCTCCTGGGTGCTCTAGCCAGGAATCGAACCCGGGAATCCTGCACACCAGGCCAATGACTCCTACGGGTCTACCATATCATGCTTTTTACTTAAAAAAAAATTTACATTTCTTTTGAAGGCTGATGAACAGGAGACACCAAATCTTTTTCACCTGCAAACTACTACCTTCTTTATTAGAGCCAGCTAATAACACTGTTTTGTCTTTTTTCAAATAGCTCCAGATATATGGAAAAGATTTATATAGGTGGATGGGGATCCTCAAACCCCTCAGCGAGATCTTCTGAGCATGGCTTTTAAGATACCTAGAGGCAGAAACAGCCCAATAGAGATCAGGGGAACTACCAGCTTTCAGGATACACCCTTAAAGGCTCCAATGCCCCAAAGGTGTCTCATAGGATGCCATCTGGGTCCTGCTTCAATAGTGGAAAGGAAGGTCATTGAGCTAAAGTCTGCCAGGCTTACATGCCTCTGCTGTGAGGAAACAGGGACACTGGAAGGTAGGCTTCCCCCTTGCTCCTCTAAGGGAGGGTTCAGTCTCTTCCAGCCCTGCTCCAGCCACCTATGACCTAACCTTGCCCAGAAAGCTGGGGTTTGCCACTGAAGGCTGAAGGTGCCCAGGGCCGTCGGCCCCATCTATGACACTGTGGACGAGCCTAGGGTATTTCTTCCAAGAAGCAGGTAAACTGATCTCATTTGCACAAGGGCCACTTAACTATATTTTGCCTGAATAGTCAGGTTTTTTATTCTTCCCTCAAAGATCTCTGTTGTGGGTGTTGATAGTCCTATTTTCTGCTGCTTTGCTTAATATATAGTGTTTCCTTTATCCCTCCTACCTCAATGTCCCACTCATTTTTCAGGCTGGGACCTACTCCTAATTTAGAGCTCTCTTTCCCCCTTTTGACAACTTGTATTATGAATCTACCTTTGCCACCCAGCTTAGTGTATCCCAAGGTTCTCTTTACCATGCCACAGTCGCAGAGCTCCAGGGAAGAGCAATCTGGTCTCAACTCTCCAGGCAGAGGAGAACAGAAGATCCATATCCATGCATGCTGCAAATGGCTTTTCCAGTCTACCTGAATCATTACCAGCTAGAAGCAGCAGTCACTGGGACTTGGACATGAGCTGCAAAATATAGAATGGTGACAACAATTCCAGTGCCATGCGGACTTTTCCTGTGTGGACTTTTCCTGGACTCCTGCTCCCTGTGACAGCTCCTAACAGACTGAACTGTGGTTGGGTTGCATTTTTTCAGGGATTTGGCATGGTGATGGGGCCAACTTGGACTTGGTGAACAGGTTAAGGACACTACTCTTTTATGGATTCTTGCTGTGTTGGCCAAGAGTTTGCTTAAAGGCTTTTAATCACTGTAAAAAAAATAGAAGACTGGATAAAGAAGATGGGGCACATATACACCATGGTATACTATTCAGCTAGAAGAAACAATGACATCAGATCACTTACAGCAGAATGGTGGAACCTTGATAACATTATGCGGAGTGAAATAAGCGAATCAGAAAAAAACAAGAACTGCAGGAGTCCATACATTGGTGGGACATAAAAGCAAGACTAAGAGACATGGACAGGAGTGTGATGGTTATGGGGGATGGGGAGAGGGAAGGGGGGAGAGGGGAAAGGGGAGGGGGAGGGGTACAAAGAAAACTGGATAGAGGGTGGCGGAGGACGATCTCTCTTTGGGTGATGGGTATGCAACAGAACTAAATGACAAGATAACCTGGAAATGTTTTCTTTGAATATATGTACCCTGATTTATTGATGTCACCCCTTTAAAATAAAAATTTATTTATATAAAAAAAATAAATAAGTATTTATTGACTATCTACTATGTGTTTAGTAATATGCTAGGTGTTGGGAATACACACATAAACTTAGTTTGAGGGAGTCGACAGTCATGTAAGCAAATATAATTGGTGAGATGTGTGCTATACTGTATAAAGTATAGATATAAGTGAGCTGACTTATTGGAAAAGGTGTCACCCAGAATGTCCCCTAAGATTCAATATCCCTTATCATCTCCTATAGGCTCTGAAAGGAAATCTGCAAAAATGTATGTATTATTCTAAATAAATCTAAGAAATAAAGAGCTCCTTTTTTTCATTATGTGGCAACAGAAGATCCAATTAGTTGTGAAATATGCCCCAAGAATTTTATCTCGCCATCACACAAAAATATGCTCCATCTTCTTTTACTCACTAGTACGTCTCATTCATTCTTTCATATCTCTTTCCTATCATTATTTATTCTTTCCATTTTTATAAACATTGACCCAGAGAACTAGTTGAGATGTTTCAAGATAGCAGTATATTTGAGGTCCCGTTCTCTCTCTGGGAACGTTATCTGGGAGGGATATAGATTAAGTACAGAAAGTGAGACTGACCCCTTGTTAGCCAAATCATAATGTTAAGCCTTGTAATCACTGGAGTCCCACATGTCAAAATACAGCTAGTGCTCGACTTACGACCACGATTGGTTCCAACAGACCGGCCGTACCACAATTTGGTCGTAAGTTGAGTAGGCTATATGTACAGTACTGTGAAATGATGTTATAAAAATCTTTAAGTCATATTTTTTATAATATTCTTTTATTATTATATATCATAATTTTCTTTGTTCATTTTATGCCATTTGTATCATCTGTACACCATTTTGTTTCTTATTTTTACATTCATCAGGTTTAAGTAAAACACTGCATTACCAGTACAACTGGTTTAATATTTGCAAAACATACAAAATTATAAAATACAGGTGCATACAAAAATACAAAATACAGGTGTAAAAAATACCATAGGAAACATTTTCCCAATTGCAAAACATATCAAAATATATAAACATGTACAAAACATTTTATTGGCCGCTGGTGCTTGGCTGCAGATTGTTGATGGCTGATGATCTGAGGCAGCAGTTCCTCTTGGTAGACATCTTGGGGGGTGGTGATGAAAAATATCCAAGACACAAAACACAAATTGCTGTACTGAGTCTGGGATAACAGTTGAAATGGTGCATGCGGAGATGATAGTGCTGCCAAAAGCTGGTCTGCACTGTCGTACGCCCAGCTGAGCAATGCTTGTGCTGCCAGATGTGGAGCAGTCGTGGCTAGCAATTGTGGTTGTAAAGTCGAATGGTCATAAGTTGCATAGGTCGTAAGTCGATCAATACCTGTAATATCACCCTTACTCTCTTATCTTATATCTATTTGTTCATCTATCTTACTTGGCAACAAGGCTCTGTTGCAGCTACTTCTACTTTTATACTGAAGTAAGAAGGGTCAGCTTTGGACAGTGAGTAAATACATGAGAGTGATGGAGGACTAAGAAAAGGTGTGAAATAGCTGTCGTAGTCAACCAAGAAAATATAATAGGTAATTCTCAGAACCAGTTGAGATTTGTAGTCATAAAATTTAAATATTCATAATTCAGTCCCTTTAAATTTGCCCTAGTATTTTTTGCAAATACTTATTTTTGTCCCCAGTTTTGTCATTCTGCAGTTCTTACCACATATCATCAGAAAGGTAGGAACATTTGGGAAGCCAGCTCATCTAGGTGTGTAATATCCTGAAGAAGTTAGTTTGTAGCCCTGAGCAAGTTACTTTCAGTTTTGGAATAGGCTTCATCTGTTAAATACAAGTAATAGTTTCCTGCTGTGGCATCTTACTACAATATATGGATTTATAATCCTTTAGTGTCCACTTACTGTATTTAAGGTACTATGTTAGGACAGAATGATAAGTCCAATAGGCACATGAAGAAGTAAGATAATGAAACATGACACATGCCACAAATGCACAGTGCTATGAAATTGCATTGCTATGATTGGGAAACTTCCAAGTTTACATTATATTTAAGTCGTGAAAGTTGAGTAGGTGATATTTGAATTGAGCCTGAAAGGAGGCATAGGATACTATTAGTGAAGAAGAAAGGGGTCAATATAAACAAAGGCATGGAAAGCAAATATCACAATCAAGTGACAGCAAATAATGCAGTATAATTAGATACCTCTATATGATGGTAGACTAGGACAGGGAGTAAAATATTATGCTATAAATGTAGGTTGAAAAATAAATGACTTCCTTAAAATTGTGATGGTTATGATATATATGCAGGGTGGGGCAAAAGTAGGTTTTCAGTTTGTATAGAAAATGTGTAATAATTAATAAGTAATAATGCAAGAATAAACCCTTTTGTGTACTTGCCACTGTCAACCTACTTTTGTTCTATTCTGCAATATAATATAAATAATATATATTCCTTATCCACACATATATTATATTATATAAATATATGAATTAGTAAATTGTAAATGTTTTTAAAAGTTAAACTCTTAAAATGTTTAGAAAATATTCAAACTATCTAAAAACGATGCATTTTGTTATAAATTTTGAATATTTGGAAGATATATTCATATTGAAAAATATGGATTAAAAGAGGAAAACAAGGAACAGGGATAGAAAAAAAAAAGATATCCCAGTAGAATTGTGAAGATAAGAGAGATACTGGATGTTTTTTTTTCAATGTAAGTCATTGTTAGAGGCTAGTATTCTTGATTTTATTCAATTGTTAATGCTTTTTAAAAATTGTTTTCTATGGTAAATATTAAACATATATTTGATTATCTCTGATGCAGAAGAAAGTCTATGGATACTTCCCTATTTGGTCTTGTTTTCCATAAGTTATTTCTTGGGCTATTCACAGTATTCCTGAGAATAATGGAAGTTCTGATTTTCAACAGTTCATGAAAAAATCAAAACAAAAAAGAATATTGAAATATATGTGTATGCAAAGTCTAGATGGGTAGAGATACAAATTATAATAGTTGTGTTACAGTGGCCAGGACATGGAAACAACCAAAAAGCCCATCAATAGATGATTGGATAAAGAAGATGTGGCACACATACACTATGGAATACTACTCAGCCATAAGAAATGATGACATTGGATCATTTACAGCAAAATGGTGGGATCTTGATAACATTATATGAAGTGAAATAAGTAAATCAGAAAAAAACAGGAACTGCATTATTCCATACGTAGGTGGGACATAAAAGTGAGACTAAGAGACATTGATAAGAGTGTGGTGATTATGGGGGGATGGGGGAGAGGAAGAGGGAAAGGGGAGGGGGAGGGGCACAAAGAAAACTAGATAGAAGGTGACAGAGGACAATCTGACTTTGGGTGATGGGTATGCAACATAATTGAATGACAAGATAACCTGGACATGTTTTCTTTGAATATATGTATCCTGATTTATTGATGCACTCCATTAAAAAAATAAAATTATTAAAAAAATAGTTGTGTTAGGGTAAAAGAGCTAAAATTGAAATCTCACTTCTACTTTTCAAATGTTACTCTCTGAGCCTCAGTTTCCTTTTATGTCAAAGGAAGCTACCAATAGCACATACTTCAGTGTTGTATGAGAAATAACTTAGTTTTATTTTAAAAGCACTTAAAAGAGTGTCTTTAGAAGTGTTCCATTAATATATATTTAATGAAATAGTATGTGGTGTTTTGGTAATAGTCTTGCCAAATATATGAAAATTAATTTCTAAATGTCTTATTTTATGGACATATCATATAATTTTGAAACATTCCACTCAACTTTGCTTTTAACTGGCTACTTAATAAGTATTTGATTTTTGAACAATGTCACTGCATTAGCTAGTCAAAAAAGTAGTCATAATAATAATAGTATTAGTTCTTAGCATTTATTGAGCACCATACACAAAACTAGGCACTTTACATGAATCTTTTTATGCTTAATTATGTAAAATTATGTTTTTATATAAATATATATATATATATATATATATATATATATATATATATATATATATGGAGAGAAAGCAGAAAGAAAGTGATGAGTATGGAAGCTTGAGTCCTCAAGAGAATAGAACTGTGAGTTCCAGGAAAGGTAATTGAAAAACCTTAGGGAGAGGGCTTCAGAGAAGTGGTAAAAAACATAGTCATTCATGGAGTGTGTGTGTGCTTAGACAGATGGGTCTTGAGATATATTTGTACAGTTGGACACTCAAAATATCACAGGTACAGCAGAATGGGTTCCATTCTTCCATGTGGAGAGGGTCCTGGGCTTATGGACAGGACTGATGGATAGGTGCCTTGGTGTAATCTATGAAGAATGATGTAGAAACATTTCTGTGGACAACCATTATTGAGCACTTGATCCCTACTGTATTCCCCTTTCTTGGCACTTGGAAAATGTCATAACTTAAGCACATTTTAGGGAAAAGTGGAAGGGGAAACCACAAAGAGACTGAGAGTAAGTTCTTGCCATCCAGATAGAACAAAATACAAAATAGAAATTGTTTATTTATAGAAAATATATTTCTCCTGTATTTGAGTCATGGACTAACAATCCATAGGTTAATAATTAATCATTTAAGCCCTGGCCAGTTGGCTCAGCGATAGAGCGTTGGCCCAGCATGTGAAAGTCCCGAGTTTGATTTCTGTTCAAGGCACATAGGAGAAGCACCCATCTGCTTCTTCACCTCTCCCCCTCTCATCTCTCTCTCCCTGCCCATCCCCTTCCCTAAGCCATTGCTCATATGAGCGAGTTGGCCCCAAGCACTGAGAATGGCACCATGACCCTTCAGGTGCTAAAGTACCTCAATTACTGAGCAATGGAGCAGTAGCCTCAGATGGGCAGAGCATCACCCTCTAGTGGGCTTGTCAGGTGGATCCAGGTAGGGGTGCATGTGAGAGTCTATCTCTCTCTGCATCCCTGCCTTTCACTTAATATAAAAAAATAAAAGAATAGCCATTTAAAACTACCCTTTAACTAATAGAATCAAGAAATTATGGATTTATACACATTTGACATAATTTATGTTTAGAAAGCACTGCTGTTATCTGGTGTATCATTTGCAAGGAGAAATCTAACATTAAAAGAGGAAATATATTTTCCCAATCTGACATGGACAATTTCTGGTACATTTGAACAGTAAGGTTTCCCCAGCCTGTTAACAGCTCCTTTCTCTACCCCCAGACACTTAAGATTCCAATTTTTAATAAGAATGCAGGGATGGATAAAAGAAGTATAAAATACACTCAAATCTAAACAATTGTTCTCCATTGATATCTTAATATTTTAAAGGAAGGGTAATCAGAGAAAAGAGAAGAACATTTAATTGAGCATTAATTTTATTTATTGTCAACACTAAATATGAATATAGGTGGTTTAGGCACAAAATAACTATAAATATATTAATCAGAAACATTTTTTAATTAAATAAGCATAAAGGAAAGTAGGTCCTAAAATAGTTATTAAAGGTAAGAGTTAATTAAGGGTGAGAAAACCAAGATGGCAGTGGAGTAGGCAGATGCACAGACTCCCAACTCACACCACCAAACTGGATTACAAATTAATTTAGGAACAATCAACGTGAAAAACCAACTTTGGATTAAAAGAACAGGTCTCAAAAACTAAGTAGCAAAGAAGAAGCCACACCAAGCCTGATAGGGAGTGCTGAGGCATGGTAGGTCTCCCCTGCTTCCAGGAATGAAGGTGGGGTGAGACTGATAGCCCAGAAGGGCTCTCATTACAAGAAGAGCAGAGAATATCACTCACAGCCACTTGCCTGGGACCTGGGAATGAGGTGAGCTGAGAGGGCTGACTTGTCTTCCAAAAGGAAAGTGGGGAGAGAGAGACGATGATAAGCAGAGGAATGCATGGGATGACCTGAGAAACTGACTCATGCAGTGCAGAGGCGGCCATAGCTGGGGGAGGGGTTGAACCCTCAACAAAGCACAAGCATAAAGTGGTTCTGGGTGACCCACCTGCAGAAAGCTCTCCAGCCCCAATCAGAGCAACAAGACACAGCTGAAAACAGGAAATGGGGAGGAGGGGCAGTAACTCAAGTCCCCATGGAGATCTGAGATACACCTCCCCCTACTGAAATTGAGAAAGCACCCCGCCCCCGGAGAGAAGCTGGCACAAATCAGGCCTTCAGAGTCTCAGGTTATACCCACCACATTCCTGGATACAGCTCCAAATAAGCCCCTGTTGAAATCAGTAAACAAGACTACCACTGAGTTAAGAAAAACTGAGAAGAAAACAAACAAATCAAGATTTCAGAGAGGCTCTACTAGGTAAGGAGATCATAGCTGGAATAAGTCTACAAATAATAGAGAATAATGGGTAGGCAGAGAAGCATAATTCATATGCTTCAACAAGATAAATCCTCTGATAAAGTCTTGAACAAATCAGAAGTAATCAAATTACTGGATGCAGAGAATAAAGTAATGATTTTTAGGATGCTTAAAGATCTCAAAGCTACAATGGATGGACTTAATGAACACTTCAGTAAAGAAATTAAAAGCATCAAATAGGACACGGAAATCATAAAGCAGAACCAGACAGAAATGACAAACACAATATCAGAAACGAAGACTACACTGGAAATAATTAAAAGCAGGCAGGATGAAGCAGAGGATCCAATCATGACTTAGTGCAGTGATCCCCAACCCCCAGGCCATGGACCGGTACCAGTCTGTGGGCCATTTGGTACTGGTCCGCAGAGAAAGAATAAATAACTTACATTATTTCTGTTTTATTTATATTTAAGTCTGAACAATGTTTTATTTATTTTTTAATGACCAGATTCCCTCTGTTACATTCATCTAAGACTCACTCTTGATGCTTGTCTTGGTCATGTGGTACATTTATCCGTCCCACCCTCAAGGCTGGTCCGTGAAAATATTTTCTGACATTAAACCGGTCCGTGGCCCAAGAAAGGTTGGGGACCACTGACTTAGAGGACAAGATAAGTGAAAGCACAGAAGCGGAGCAGCAAAAAGGAAAGAGACTGAAAAAATCTGAGGAAACTCTAAGAGAGCTCTGTGACAACCTAAAGAGAAACAACATCTGCATAATAGGGGTTCCTGAAAAAGAAGAGAAAGAACAAGGGTTAGAAACCTTGTTCAATGAAATCATAGCTGAAACTTCCCAAAACTGATGCAGCAAAAGCCCACACAAGTTCAGGAAGCACAGAGAACTCCATTAAAGAGAAACCCAAAAATATCTACACCAAGACACATAATTAAAATACCAAAGCTAAGAGATAAAGAGAAAATATTAAAAGCTGCTAGAGGAAAAAAAAAAGGCTATCACCTACAAAGGAGCCCCTATAAGGATGACATCTGACTTCTCAACAGAAACACGTGGGGCCAGAAGGAAATGGCAAGACATATTCAAAGTAATGCAGAACAAGAGCCTACAACCAAGATTACTTTATCCAGCAAGGCTATTGTTTAAAATTGAAGGAGAAATAAAAAGCTTCCCAGACCAAAAAAAAAACAAAAACAACAACAACAAAAAACAACAACAACAACAACTCAGGGAATTTATTACAACCAAACCAATGCTGCAAAAAATGTTAAGGGGCCTGTTGTAAACAGACCAGAGGAGGAAAAGATGATAGTAAAAGAGGAATATAACTTTAAAGAATAAAATCACAATAAACAACTACATATCAATAATAACCTTACATGTAAATGGGTTAAATGCTCCAATCAAAAGGTATAGGGTAGCTGAACAGATAAGAAAACCAGACCCATACATATGCTGTCTAGAGGAGACGCAACTCAAAACAAAAGATACACATAGATTGAAAGTAAAAGGATGGAAAAAAATATTTCATGCAAATGGAAATGAAAAAAAGCTAGGGTATCAATACTTATATCTGATAAAATAGACTTTAAAACAAAGACTATAGTAAGGGATAAAGAAGGTCACTACATAATGATAAATGGAGCAATCCAACATGAAGAGATAACCATTATATATATATATATATATATATATATATATATATATATATATATATATATATATACACACACCTAATATAGGAGCACCTAAATATATAAAGCAGATTTTGATGGATATAAAGGGAGAGATCAATAGCAATACTGTAATAGTAGGGGATTTCAATACCCCACTAACATCAATGGATAAATCCTCAAGAAAGAAAATTAACAAAGAAACAACAGAATTAAGGGATACACAGATCAACTGGATTTAATAGACACCTTCAGAACCTTTCACCCTAAAGCAGAAGAATATACATTCTTTTCAAGTTTTCATGGTACATTCTCTAAAATAGACAACATATTAGGGCATAAAATTAGTCTCAACAAATTTAAGAAGATTGAAACCATATCAAGCATCTTCTCTGACCACAATGGCATGAAACTAGAAATCAACTACACTAGGAAAACTGTAAAACACTCAAACATTTGGAAACTAAACAGCATGTTATTAAACAATGAGTGGGTCAATAATGAGATCAAGGAAAAAATTAAAAATTTCCTTGAAACAAATGAAAATGAGCATACAACAACTCAAAATCTGTGGGACACAGCAAAAGCAGTCTTGAGAGGGAAGTACATAGCATTACAGGCATACCTTATGAAGCTAGAAAAAGTTCAAAAAAACCCAACTTAATCCTACAATTAAAAAAACTAGAAAAAGAACAGCAAATAAAGCCTAGAGGAAGTAGAAGGAAGGAGATAATAAAGATCAGAGCAGAAATAAATAACATAGAGGCTAAAGAAACAATACAGAGGATCAATGAAACCAAGAGCTAGTTCTTTGAAAAAGTAAACAAGATTGATGAACCCTTAGCCAGACTCACCAAGAAAGAAAGGAAAAAAAACTCAAATAAATAAAATTAGAAATGAGGGTGGAGAAGTAACAAAGAACAGAGCAGAAATACAAAGGATTTTAAGGAAATACTATGAAGAACTGTATGCCAAAATATTAGACAACCTCAATGAAATGGAAAAATTCCTTGAAAAATATAATCTTTCAAAAATTAATCTGGAAGAATCAGAAAACCTAAATAGACGTATTACAACAAATGAAATCGAAACAGTTATCAATAAGCTCCCAACAAACAAAAGCCCTGGGCCAGATGGCTTCACAGGCAAATTCTACCAAACATTCAAAGAAGAACTAACTTCTATCCTTCTCAAGCAATTTCAAAAAATTCAAGAGGAGGGAAAACTTCCAAGCTCCTTTTATGAGGCGAGCATAATTCTGATTCCAAAACCAGGGAAAGACAACATAAAGAAAGAAAACTATAGGCCAATAATCCCTGATGAATTTAGATGCTAAAATTCTCAACAAAATATTAGCAAACTGGATTCAGCAATACATTTAAAAAATCATACACCATGATCAAGTAAGATTTATTTTAGGAAGGCAAGGCTGGTACAATATTCACAAATTAATCAATGTGATTCATCACATAAACCAGCGGTTCTCAACCTGTGGATCACGACCCCGGTGGGGGTCGAATGACCAAAACACAGAGGTCGTCTAAAGCCATCGGCTGACATAAACCAAAGGAAGGAGAAAAACCATATGATAATATCAATAGATGCAGAAAAAGCATTCGATAAAATCCAACACCCATTTATGATCAAAACTCTCAGCAAAGTGGGAATACATGGAACATACCTCAACATGATAAAGGCTATCTATGACAAACCCACAGCCAACATCATACTCAATGGGCAAAAGTTAAAAGCAATCCCCTTAAGATCAGGAACAAGGCAGGGGTGCCCCCTTTCACCACTCTTATTCAATATAGTTCTGGAAATCCTAGCCACAGCAAAAGACAACAAGAAGAAATAAAAGGCATCCAAATTGGAAAAGCAGAAGTAAAACTATCATTATTTGTTGATGATATGTTACTGACCTAGAAAACTCTAAAGTCACAATAAAAAAACTAGTGGACCTGATAAATGAATTCAGCAAGGTGGCAGGATAAAAAATTAATACTCAGAAATCAGAGGCATTTTTATACACAAACAATGAACAGTCAGAAAGAGAAATTAAGAAAACAATCCCCTTCACTATTGCAACAAGAAAAATAAAATACCTAGTAAATTTAACCAAGGAGGTTATAGACTTGTACTTGGAAAATTATAAAACATTGATAAACAAAATCAAGGAAGATACAAACACGTGGAAGCATATACCGTATTCATGGCTAGAAAGAATAAAAATATTAAAATGTCTATATTACCCAAAGCAATTTATAAATTCAATGCAATTCCTATTAAAATACCAAGGACATACTTCAAAGATATGGAACAAATATTCCAAAAATTTATATGGAACCAAAAAAACAAACAAAAAAACACGAATAGCCTCAGTAATCTTAAAAAAGAAGAATAAAGTGGGTGGTATCACAAGTTATATAGTACAAGGCCATTGTACTCCAAACAGCCTGGTACTGGCATAAGAACAGGCATATAGATCAATGGAACAGAACAGAGAACCCAGAAATAAACCTGCACCTTTACGAACAATTGATATTTGACAAGGGTGGTGATAGCATACAATGGAGTAAAGACAGTCTCTTTAACAAATAGTGTTTTGAAAATTGGTCAGCTACCTGCAAAAAAAATGAAACTAGACCACCAATTTACACCATTCACAAAAATAAACTCAAAATGGATAAAAGACTTAAATGTAAGTCATGAAACCATAAGCATCTTAGAAGAAAACATAGGCAGTAAGCTCTTCAACATCACTTGCAGCAATATATTTGCTGATTTATCTCCACACGCAAGGGAAAGAAAGGACAGGATAAACAAATATGAACAAAATAAAAAGGCAAACCATACAATGGGAGAACATATTCAACAATACATCTGATAAGGAGTTAATAACCAAAATTTATAAAGAACTTGTAAAACTCAACATCAGGAAGATAAACAGTCCAATCAAAAAATGGGCAAAAGAGATGAATAGACACTTCTCCAAAGAGGACATACAGATGGCCAATAGGCATATAAAAAAATGTTCAACATCACTAATCATTAGAGCAGCGGTTCTCAACCTGTGGGTCGTGACCCCGGCGGGGGTCGAACGACCAAAACATAGGGGTCACCTAAAGCCATCGGAAATACATATTTATTGAGAATCGCTGCATTAGAGAAATGCAAATTAAAACCACAATGAGATATCACCTCACACCAGTAAGAATGGCACTCATCAACAAAACAATACAGAGTAAGTGCTGGCGAGGATGTGGAGAAAAAGGAACCCTCTTGCACTGCTGGTGGGAATGCAGACTGGTGCAGCCACTGTGGAAAACAAGAGGGAGATTCCTCAAAAATTAAAAATCGAACTGCCTTTTGAACCAGCCATCTCACTTTTAGGAATATGCCCCAAGAATACCATAGCACAGTTTGAAAAGGACAAATGCACCCCCATGTTTAAGGCAGCATTGTTTACAATAGCCAAGCCCTGGAAACAGCCCAAGTGTCCATCAGTAGTTGATTGGATTAAAAAACAGTGGTACATATACACAATGGAATACTATGTGGCCATGAAAAAGAAGGAAATATTATTTTTTGCGACAACATGGATGGACCTGGAAACTATTATATTAAGAGAAATAAGCCAGGCAGAGAAAGAAAAATATCATATGACCTCACTCATATGAGGAATCCAACGAACAATATGAACTGAGGAGCGGAATAGAGACAGAGGTGGGATCAAAGGATCCAGAAGGAAAGCAGACAGATGGAAAGGTGATGATAGGCTGATAGGATGGGACAAAAGCAGAAAAGCAAAACCTGGAGGTAAGGGGGGAGGGTGGTATGGGGAGGGAGACGGAGGGATGAACTGGGGAACACTGGTGACATTAGAATTTATGTAAACACAATAAATTAATAAAAATTAATAATTTAAAATTTTTAAAAAAGAGTTAATTAAGGATCAATATTCTAGAGTTTCAGAGATGATAAAAATAATGTTTCCTAGTTTAACCAGAAAAGGTATCATGGAGACAATAGGACGTTACCCAGGCTTAAAGATTTAGGTCTAAATGGGCCTAGAAATTTGGAACGGGCATTCAGGTGAGGAAAATGATTGAGGAAACAGCATGATGTGGCAGCAGAAGCAATATTTGTCATTCACCAGGAAGCTGCCCTATGAACACTAACTGGGTGTTGTGCTCATTTTATTCTTTCAGACTGAAAGCAGCAGAGACATACCAGACAATCTCCTATAATGGAGTTTGTTTTCTTTCAAGCAAGTTGCTCTGCTCTAGAATTACCCTGATGTTTAGATTCACTCTCTAGACCAATGGTAGTCAACCTGGTCCCTATCGCCCACTAGTGGGCATTCCAGCTTTCATGGTAGGTGGTAGTGGAGCAACCAAAGTTTAAATAAAAAGATAGATTTAACTATAGTTAAGTTGTTTTATAAAGATTTATTCTGACAAACTTAGCAAATATCTGACATAAAGTACTTGGTAAGTAATTATTATTATCATATGGTTTAACTTGCTGTAACTCTGCTTTATTAATTTTATAAAGTAAAGTTACTTCCCTACTTTATAAATCACCATTACTGTAAAATCAGTGGGTGGTCAGAAAATTTTACTACTAACAGAGATACAAAAGTGGGCAGTAGTTATAAAAAGGTTGACTACCCCTGCTCTAGACATTTCTGTCATCTTTAACTTTGCTTTTCTCTTTTTCTCTTCACCCATTCCCATGCTGAAAGGTGGGTGGCAGCATAGAGATGAATAAAATACTGGTGGATACATTTGTCCTTGACCTTGAGTTCGCAGTTTTCTTTTTTTTTATATATATATAAATAAATTTTTATTAATGTTAATGGGGTGACATATACTAAATCAGGGCACATATATTCAAAGAAAACATGTCCAGGTTATCTTGTCATTCAATTATGTTGCATACCCATCACCCAAAGTCAGATTGTCCTCTGTCACCCTCTATCTAGTTCTCTTTGTGCCCCTCCCCCTTCCTCTCTCTCTCCTCCCCTCCAGGGCGCCCCCCTCCCATCCCCGGTAACCACCACACTCTTGTCCATGTCTCTTAGTCTCGTTTTTATGTCCCACCAATGTATGGAATCATGTAGTTCTTGGTTTTTTCTGATTTACTTATTTTGTTCTGTATAATGTTATCAAGATCCCATTTTGTTGTAAAAGATCTGATGTCATCATTTCTTATGACTGAGTACTATTCCATAGTGTATATGTGCCACATCTTTTTATCCAGTCTTCTATTTGGTTGTTTCCATATCTTGGCCACTATGAACAGTGCTGCAATGAACATGGGGCTGCATGTGTCTTTACGTATCAATGTTTCTGAGTTTTTGGGGTATATATCCAGTAGAGGGATTGCTGGGTCATAAGGTAGTTCTATTTTCAGTTTTTTGAGGAATCACCATACTTTCTTCCATAATGGTTGTACTACTTTACATTCCCACCAAAAGTGAATGAGGGTTCCTTTTTCTCCACAGCCTCTCCAACATTTGCTATTACCTGTCTTGTTGATAATAGCTAATCTAACAGGTGTGAGGTGGTATCTCATTGTGTCTTGATTTGCATTTCTCTAATAACTAATGAAGATGGCATCTTTTCATATATCTGTTGGCCATTTTATTTCTTCCTGGGAGAAGTATCTGTTCATGTCCTCTTCCCATTTTTGTATTGGATAGTTTGTTTGTTTTTGAGTTTTATGAGTTCTTTGTATATTTTGGATATTAGGCCCTTATCTGAGTTGTTGTTTGAAAATATCATTTCCCATTTAGTTGGCTGTCTGTTTATTTTGTTGTCAGTTTCTCTTGCTGAGCAAAAACTTTTTATTCTGATGTAGTCCCATTCATTTATCTTTGCCTTCACTTCTCTTGCCTTTGGAGTCAAATTCATAAAATGCTCTTTAAAACCCAGGTCCATGAGTTTAGTACCTATGTCTTCTTCTATGTACTTTATTGATTGGTCTTATATTTAGGTCTTTGATTCATTTTGAATTAATTTTTGTACAAGGGGACAAGCTGTAGTCGAGTTTCATTCTTTTGCATGTGGTTTTCCAGTTTTCCCAGCACCATTTGTTGAAGAGGCTTTCTTTTCTCTATTGTGTGTTGTTGGCCCCTTTATCAAAGATTATTTGACCATATATATGTGGTTTTATTTCTGGGTTTTCTATTCTGTTCCATTGGTCTGAGTGTCTTATTTTTCTGCCAATACCATGCTGTTTTGATTGTCGTGGCCCTATAATATAGTTTGAAGTCAGGTATTGTAATGCCCCCAGCTTCATTCCTTTTCCTTAGGATTGCTTTGGCTATTCGAGGTTTTTTATACTTCCATATAAATCTGATGACTTTTTGTTCCATGTCTTTAAAAAATGTCATAGGAATTTTGATGGGAATTGCATTAAATTTATAAATTGTTTTGGGTAATATGGCCATCTTGATTATATTTATTCTTCCTTTCCAATAACAAGGAATATTTTTCCATCTCATTGTATCTCTTTCAATTTCCTTTAACAATGCTTTGTAATTATTGTTATATAGGTCCTTTACATTCTTTCTTATGTTTATTCCTAGGCATTTTATTTCTTTTGTTGCAATCATGAAGGGGATTATTTTTTTGAGTTCATTTTCTAATATTTCATTGTTGGCATATAGAAAGGCTATGGACTTTTGTATGTTAATTTTGTATCCTGCGAACTTACTGTATTGGTATATTGTTTCTAGTAATCTTTTAGTGGAGTCTTTGGGGTTTTCGATGTATAGGATCATATCATCTGCAAAAAGTGATACCTTAGCCCTGGCTGGTTGGCTCAGCGGTAGAGCGTCGGCCTAGTGTGCGGAGGACCCGGGTTCGATTCCCGGCCAGGGCACACAGGAGAAGCACCCATTTGCTTCTCCACCCCTCCGCCGCGCCTTCCTCTCTGTCTCTCTCTTCCCCTCCCGCAGCCAAGGCTCCATTGGAGCAAAGATGGCCCGGGCGCTGGGGATGGCTCTGTGGCCTCTGCTTCAGGCGCTAGAGTGGCTCTGGTTGCAACATGGCGATGCCCAGGATGGGCAGAGCATCGCCCCCTGGCGGGCAGAGCATCGCCCCTGGTGGGCGTGCCAGGTGGATCCCGGTCGGGCGCATGCGGGAGTCTGTCTGACTGTCTCTCCCCGTTTCCAGCTTCAGAAAAATGCAAAAAAAAAAAAAAAAAAAAAAAGTGATACCTTATTCTTTTCCAATGTGGATGCCTTTTATTTCTTTCTTTTGTCTGATTGCTCTGGCTAGAACTTCTAGCACCACGTTAAATAAGAGTGGAGAGAGAGGACAACCCTGTCTTGTTCCTGATTTAAGGTGGAAAGTCCTCAGTTTTATGCCATTTAATATGATGTTGGCTGATGGTTTATCATACATGGCCTTTATCATGTTGAGATATTTTCCTTCTATACCCATTTTGTTGAGTGTCTTAAACATAAATTGTGTTGTATTTTATCGAATGCCTTTTCTGCATCTATTGATAAGATAATAAAATTTTTGTTGTTTGTTTTTGTTGATATGATGTATTATGTTAACCATTTTACATATGTTGAACCATCCTTGAGATTCTGGGATGATTCCCACTTGATTATGATGTATTATTTTTTTAATATGTTGTTGTATTTGACTTGCCAGTATTTTATTTAGTATTTTATCATCTGTATTCATTAAAGATATTGGTCTGTAATTTTCTTTTTTTGTGCTGTTCTTGCCAGGTTTTGGTATGAGGGTTATCTTGGCCTCATAAAATATATTTGGAAGTATTGCTTCTTCTTCAATTTTTTGGAAGACTTTGAGTAGAATAGGAACCAAGTCTTCTTTGAATGTTTGATAGAATTCACTAGTGTAACAGTCTGGGCCAGGACTTTTATTTTTGGAGAGGTTTTTTATTGTTTTTTCTATTTCCTCCCTGCTAATTGTTTGTTTAGGCTTTCTGCTTCTTCATGCCTCAGTCTAGGAAGGTTGTATTGTTCTAAGAATTTATACATTTCTTCTAAATTGTTGAATTTGGTGGCATATACTTTTTCATAGTATTCTACAATAATTCTTTGTATATCTATGATGTCTGTGGTGATTTCTCCTCTTTCATTTTGGATTTTGTTTATAGGAATCCTTTCTCTTTTTTCCTTGGTGAGTCTTGTCAAGGGTTTGTCAATTTTTTTTATCTTTTCAAAGAACCAACTCCTTGTTTTATTAATTTTTTCTACAGTTTTTCTGTTCTCTATTTCATTTATTTCTGCTCTGATTTTTATTAATTCCTTTCTTCGGTTGGTTTTGGATTGTGTTTGTTCTTCTTTTTCTAGTTCCTTAAGGTGTGGAGTTAAGTGGTTCACTTGGGCTCTTTCTTGTTTGTTCATATAGGCCTGAAGTGATATGAACTTCCCTCTTATTACTGCTTTTGCTGCATCTCAGAGATTCTGATATGTCGTATTGTCATTTTCATTTGTCTGTATATATCTTTTGATCTCTGAGCTTATTTCTTCTTTGACCCATTCATTTTTTAAAAGTATGTTGTTTAGTTTCCACATTTTTGTGGGGCTTTTTCCCTCATTTTTGCAGTTGAATTCTAGTTTCAAGGCTTTATGATCAGAAAATATGCTTGGTACAATTTCAATTTTTCTGAATTTGCTGATGTTATTTTTGTGGCCCAGCATACGGTCAATTCTTGAGAATATTCATGTACACTAGAGAAAAATGTATACTCTGTCGCTTTGGGATGAAGTGTCCTGTTGATATCTATCATATCCAGGTGCTCTAGTGTTTTGTTTAAGGCCAATATATCTTTATTGATTTTCTGTTTGGGTGAATGATCTAGAGTCATCAGCAGTGTATTGAGGTCTCCAAGTATGATTGTATTTTTGTCAGTTTTTGTTTTTAGGTCAATAAGTAGCTGTCTTATATATTTTGGTGCTCCTTGGTTTAGTGCATATATGTTAAGGATTGTTATGTCTTCTTGATTCAGTATCCCCTTAATCATTATGAAATGACCATTTTTGTCTTTGAGTACTTTTTCTGTCTTGTAGTCAGCATTGTTAGATATAAGTATTGCTATACCTGCTTTTTTTTTAGACGTTATTTGCTTGGAGTATTTTTTCCAGCCTTTCACTTTGAATTTGTTTTTATCCTTGTTGCTTAGATGTGTTTCTTGTAGGCAGCATACAGTTGGATTTTCTTTTTTAATCCATTCTGCTACTCTGTGTCTTTTAATAGGTGAGTTTAATCCATTTACGTTTAGTGTAATTATTACACTAATTATTACACACTTGTGGGTTCCCTATTGCCATTTTATAAATTGCTCTCTGTTAGTTTTGTATCTTATTTGATTCTTCTCTTTTGTTTTTCTATTATTTGTTTTTGTTTGTTTGTATTCCATACTTCTTTTCTCTGTTGTTACCCCCCCTTTTTTTTTACTTTTTTTTTTATTTTTGATTTTTTATTCATAATAGAAAAGAGAGAGAGAGAGGAGAGAGAGAGAGAGAAGGGGGGAGGAGCTGGAAGCATCAACTCCCATATGTGCCTTGACCAGGCAAGCCCAAGGTTTCGAACCGGCGACCTCAGCATTTCCAGGTCGACACTTTATCCACTGCACCACCACAGGTCAGGCTGTTGCTACCCTTTTTAAGTCATATGCTTCTGTGGTGGTTTTTTCAAGGGTGGTTACCATTAAGTAATGAAAAGGGTACTTACCATGTTCATTGTAGTACCCTATCTTATGTTTCTGCACTTCATCGTCCTTTGCAACTGTTAATCTCCATCCTCTCCCCTTATTTTTGCTTTTGTTGTCACAGTTTAAGTTTGGTTTTATTATGTTCTTGTTGGAGCTTTTACGTGTGGTTTTGTTTTGTTCTTTGAATCTGGTTGGAAAACCCCCTTTAGTATTTCCTGGAGTGTTGGTTTTCTGATGATAAATTCCCTCATCTTTTCTGTATTTGTGAATGTTTTTATTTCTCCTTTGTATTTGAAGGATAGCTTTGATGGGTATAGTATTCGTGGCTGAAAGTTCCTCTCTTTCAGGACTTTAAATATTGGGGTCCACTCTCTTCTAGCTTGTAGAGTTTCTGTTAAGAAATCTGATGATAATCTAATGGGCCTTCCTTTATATGTTGTATATTTCTTTTCTCTGGCTGCCTTGAGAATTTTTTCTTTGTCGTTGGTTTGTGCCATTTTCATTATGATGTGCCTTGGAGTAGGTTTGTTGTGGTTAAGAAAACTCGGTGTTCTGTTTGCTTCTTGAATTTGAGGCTTTAGTTCTTTCTACAGGCTTGGAAAGTTCTCATTATTATTTGTTTGAATATATTCTCCATTCCATTTTCTCTCTCTTCTCCCTCTGATATACCTATTATTCTTATGTTATTTTTTTTGATGGAGTCAGTCAATTCCTGTAGGACTTTCTAATTTTTTTTAATTTTTGAGTCTCTTCTCTCTGTTGTGCCTGAAGTTGCTTGTCTTCTATGTCACTAATCCTACCTTCTATCTGGCCTGTTCTATTAGCTAAGCTTGTTACCTCATTTTTCAGTTCATGAATTGAGTTTTTCATTTCTGTTTGATTTGTTTTTATAGTTTCAATTTCCTTGGTAATATATTCTTTGTGTTCTTTGAGTTGTTTTCTGAGCTCCCTAAATTTCCTTTCTGTGTTTTCTTGTATATCTGTATTTTTAGGATTTCTATTTTAAATTCTCTGTCATTTAGCTCCAAGATTTCCAATATATTAAATTTTTTCTCCATAGATTTTTCCACATCTATCTGTGCTACTTCTCTATCTTTTGTATCCATGATATTTGATTTCCTTTTTCTTAATAGCATCTGAGGGTGGTCTTGTTAATAGCAGTAATGAAAATTAATAAAGACTAAAAAGTAAAAAAAATGAAAAAAAATTGGAGATAAAAAACACACAAAAAAACAATAATTTATTATCCCCCTTTTTTTTCTTCTCTCCCCCTCCTCTCCCCTCCTCCTTAGAAAAATATTGTGATGAACTGTGAATTATATTATGCTAAATGGAACAAAAACTGCCTATAACAGAGGGCCTGAGTTGGTGGGAAGTGTTCAAGGGGCAAAAAAGGAAGTAGGGACCCACAAAATTTTAAAAAAGGAAAAATTTGGGTCAAGTATAAAATGATTTGCTTGTAAGTGATGGTCAACTAAGAGATATAATGAGAGGTATAAGAAGGAAACAGGAAAAAGGAAAAAAAATAACTATTGTATTAAGTGGAGCAAAAACTAAATAGATTGGAGATCCTGGGTTGGGAGAAATGCTAACGAGTTAAAAAGCGAGGTAAAAAGTGCCCAAAAGGCCACCAAAAAAAAGCCCTTGAATCCCAAATTAAATAATTTGTTTGTAATTGAGGATTGAATGAGAGGAAAAGTAAAAGAAGAAAAGAAAAAACTAATAGAGAGGGGGAAATAAGAAAAAGGGGAAAAGGGAAAAAAGAAAAAAAACAAAAAGGGGGAGAGAGAGAGAGTTAAGGGTTTTGAAGTGTAACCCTCATGGAGAGTAAGGAAGAAAAAAGAAATAAAATGTAACACTTACATTTTCTTTTTTTTTTATTTTATTTTATTTATTTATTTATTTATTTATTTTAATAATTTTATTTTTAATGGGGCGACATCTATAAATCAGGATACATATATTCAAAGATAACAAGTACAGGTTATCTTGTCGTTCACTTATGTTGCATACCCATCACCCAAAGTCAGATTGTCCTCTGTCACCTTCTATCTAGTTTTGGAAGAAATAGTTCTTTTTTTTTTTTTTTTTTTTTTAAATAAATTTTTATTAATGGTAATGGGATGACATTAATAAATCAGGGTACATATATTCAAAGAAAACATGTCTAGGTTATTTTGTCATTAAATTATGTTGCATACCCCTCGCCCAAAGTCAGATTGTCCTTTGCCACCCTCTATCTAGTTTCTGTGCCCCTCCCCCTCCCCCTAACTCTCCCCCTGTCCTCCCTCCCCCCACCCCTGGTAACCACCACACTGTTGTCCATGTCTCTTAGTCTCGTTTTTATGTTCCACCAATGTATGGAATCATGTAGTTCTTGTTTTTTTCTGATTTACTTATTTCACTCCTTATAATGTTATCAAGATCCCACCATTTTGCTGTAAATGATCTGATGTCATCATTTCTTATGGCTGAGTAGTATTCCATAGTGTATATGTGCCACATCTTCTTTATCCAGACTTCTATTGAAGGGCTTTTTGGTTGTTTCCATGTCTTGGCCACTGTGAACAGTGCTGCAATGAACATGGGGCTACATGTGTCTTCACGTATCAATGTTTCTGAGGTTTTGGGGTATATACCCAGTAGAGGGATTGCTGGGTCATAAGGTAGTTCTATTTGCAGTTTTTTGAGGAACCACCATACATTCCTCCATAATGGTTGTACTACTTTACAGTCCCACCAACAGTGAATGAGGGTTCCTTTTTCTCCACAGCCTCTCCAACATTTGCTATTACCGTCTTGTTGATAATAGCTAATCTAACAGGGGTGAGGTGGTATCTCATTGTAGTTTTGATTTGCATTTCCCTAATAACTAATGAAGCTGAGCATCTTTTCATATATCTGTTGGCCATTTGTATCTCTTCCTGGGAGACGTGTCTATTCATGTCCTCTTCCCATTTTTTTATTGGATTGTTTGTTTGTTTGTTGTTGAGTTTTATGAGTTCTTTGTAAATTTTGGAAATTAGGCCCTTATCTGAGCTGTTGTTTGAAAATATCATTTCCCATTTAGTTGGCTTTCTGTTTATTTTGTTATCAGTTTCTCTTGCTGAGCAAAAACTTTTTATTCTGATGTAGTCCCATTCATTTATCTTTGCCTTCACTTCTCTTGCCATTGGAGTCAAGTTCATAAAATGTTCTTTAAAACCCAGGTCCATGAGTTTAGTACCTATGTCTTCTTCTATGTACTTTATTGTTTCAGGTCTTATATTTAGGTCTTTGATCCATTTTGAATTAATTTTAGTACACGGGGACAGGCTGTAGTCGAGTTTCATTCTTTTGCATGTCGCTTTCCAGTTTTCCCAACACCATTTGTTGAAGAGGCTTTCTTTTCTCCATTGTGTGTTGTTGGCCCCTTTATCAAAGATTATTTGACCATATATATGTGGTTTTATTTCTGGGCTTTCTATTCTGTTCCATTGGTCTGAGTGTCTATTTTTCTGCCAATACCATGCTGTTTTGATTATCGTTGCCCTATAATATAGTTTAAAGTCAGGTATTGTAATGCCCCCAGCTTCATTCTTTTTCCTTAGGATTGTTTTGGCTATTCGGGGTTTTTATAGTTCCATATAAATCTGATGATTTTTTGTTCCATTTCTTTAAAAAATCTCATAGGGATTTTGATGGGAATTGCATTAAATTTGTATATTGCTTTGGGTAATATGGCCATTTTGATTATATTTATTCTTCCTGTCCAAGAACAAGGAATATTTTTCCATCTCATTGTATCTTTTTCGATTTCCCTAAACAATGCTTTGTAATTTTCATTATATAGGTCTTTTACATTCTTTGTTATGTTTATTCCTAGGTATTTTATTTTTTTTGTTGCAATCGTGAAGTGGATTATTTTTTTGAGTTCGTTTTCTAATATTTCATTGTTGGCATAGAGAAAGGCTATGGACTTCTGTATGTTAATTTTGTATCCTGCGACCTTACTGTATTGGTTTATTGTTTCTAATAATCTTTTTGTGGAGTCCTTCGGGTTTTCGATGTATAGGATCATATCATCAGCAAAAAGTGATACCTTTACTTCTTCTTTTCCGATATGGATGCCTTTTATTTCTTTGTCTTGTCTGATTGCTCTGGCCAGAACTTCTAGCACCACGTTAAATAAGAGTGGAGAAAGTGGACAACCCTGTCTTGTTCCTGATTTAAGGTAGAAAGTCCTCAGTTTTATGCCGTTTAAAATGATGTTGGCTGATGGTTTATCATATATGGCCTTTATCATGTTGAGATATTTTCCTTCTATACCTATTTTGTTGAGAGTCTTAAACATAAAATTGTGTTGTATTTTATCAAAAGCCTTTTCTGCATCTATTGATAAGATCATGTGGTTTTTGTTCTTTGTTTTGTTGATATGGTGTATTACGTTAACCGTTTTGCGTATGTTGAACCAGCCTTGAGATTCTGGGATGAATCCCACTTGATCATGATGTATTATTTTTTTAATATGTTGTTGTATTCGGTTCGCCAGTATTTTGTTTAGAATTTTAGCATCTGTATTCATTAGAGATATTGGTCTGTAGTTTTCTTTCTTTGTGCCATCCTTGCCAGGTTTTGGTATGAGGGTTATGTTGGCCTCATAAAATGTGTTTGGAAGTATTGCTTCTTCTTCAATTTTTTGGAAGACTTTGTGTAGAATAGGAAACAAGTTTTCTTTGAATGTTTGATAGAATTCACTAGTATAACCGTCTGGGCCTGGACTTTTATTTTTGGGGAGGTTTTTAATAGTTTTTTCTATTTCCTCCCTGCTGATTGGTCTGTTTAGGCTTTCTGCTTCTTCATGACTCAGTCTAGGAAGGTTGTATTGTTCTAGGAATTTATCCATTTCTTCTAGATTGTTGTATTTGGTGGCATATAATTTTTCATAGTATTCTACAATAATTCTTTGTATATCTATGATGTCTGTGGTGATCTCTCCTCTTTCATTTTGGATTTATTTATTTGAGTCCTGTGCCTTTTTTCCTTGGTGAGTCTTGCTAAGGGTTTGTCAATTTTGTTGATCTTTTCAAAGAACCAGCTCCTTGTTTTATTGATTTTTTCTATAGTTTTTCTGTTCTCTATTTCATTTATTTCTGCTCTGATTTTTATTATCTCCTTTCTTCGGCTGGTTTTGGGTTGTCTTTGTTCTTCTTTTTCTAGTTCCTTAAGGTGTGAAGTTAAGTGGTTTACTTCGGCTCTCTCTTGTTTGTTCATATAGGCCTGAAGTGATATGAACTTTCCTCTTATTACTGCTTTTGCTGCATCCCAGAGATTCTGATATGTCGTATTTTCATTTTCATTTGTCTGTATATATCTTTTGATCTCTGCGCTTATTTCTTCTTTGACCCATTCATTTTTTAGAAGTATGTTGTTTAGTTTCCACATTTTTGTGGGTTTTTCCCCCTCTTTTTTGCGGTTGAATTCTAGTTTCAAGGCTTTATGATCAGAAAATATGCTTGGTACAATTTCAATTTTTCTAAATTTGCTGATATTGTCTTTGTGGCCCAACATATGGTCAATTCTTGAGAATGTTCCATGTACACTAGAGAAAAATGTATACTCTGTCGCTTTGGGATGAAGTGTCCTGTAGATGTCTATTATATCCAGGTGTTCTAGTATTTCGTTTAAGGCCACTATATCTTTATTGATTCTCTGTTTGGATGACCGATCTAGAGCCGTCAGCGGAGTATTGAGGTCTCCAAGTATGATTGTATTTTTGTTAGTTTTTGTTTTAAGGTCAATAAGTAGCTGTCTTATATATTTTGGTGCTCCTTGGTTTGGTGCATATATATTAAGGATTGTTATGTCTTCTTGATTCAGTGTCCCCTTAATCATTATGAAGTGACCATTTTTGTCTCTGAGTACTTTTTCTGTCTTGTAGTCAGCATTATTAGATATGAGTATTGCTACACCTGCTTTTTTTTGGGTGTTGTTTGCTTGGAGTATTGTTTTTCAGCCTTTCACTTTGAATTTGTTTTTATCCTTGTTGCTTAGATGTGTTTCTTGTAGGCAGCATATAGTTGGATTTTCTTTTTTAATCCATTCTGCTACTCTGTGTCTTTTTATTGGTAAGTTTAATCCATTTACATTTAGTGTAATTATTAACACTTGTGGGTTCCCTATTGCCATTTTATAAATTGCTTTCTGTTAGTTTTGTATCTAGTTTGATTCTTCTCTTTTGTTTTTCTATCATTTGTTTTTGTTTGTTTGTGTTCCATACTTCTTTCCTCTGTTGCTACCTTTTTTAAGTCATGTGTTTTTGTGGTGTTTTTTTCTAGGGTGGTTACCATTAAGTAATGAAAAGGGTACCTACCATATTCATTGTAGTACCCTATCTTATAAGTATTTCTGCACTTCATCGTCCTTTGCTACTGTTAATCTCCATTCTCTCCCCCCTTTTTTTCCTTTGTTGTCACAGTTTAAGTTTGGTTTTATTGTGTTCTTGGTGGAGCTGTTACTTGTGGTGTTGTTTTCTTTTGTTCTTTGAATCTGGTTGGAAAACCCCCTTTAGTATTTCCTGGAGTGGGGGCTTTCTGTTGATAAATTCTCTCATCTTTTCTGTATTTGTGAATGTTTTTATATCTCCTTCATACTTGAAGGATAGCTTTGATGGGTATAGTATTCTTGGCTGAAAGTTCCTCTCTTTCAGGGCTTTAAATATTGGGGTCCACTCTCTTCTAGCTTATAGAGTTTCTGCTGAGAAATCTGATGATAATCTAATAGGCCTTCCTTTATATGTTGTACTCTTCTTTTCCCTGGCTGCCTTGAGAATTTTTTCTTTGTCATTGGTTTGTGTCATCTTTATTATGATGTGCCTTGGAGTGGGTTTGTTGTGGTTAAGAAAACTCGGTGTTCTGTTTGCTTCTTGAATTTGAGGCTTTAGTTCTTTCCACAGGCTTGGGAAGTTCTCGTCTATTATTTGTTTGAGTATATTCTCCATTCCATTTTCTTTCTCTTCTCCCTCTGATATACCTATTATTTTTATGTTATTCTTTCTGATGGAGTCAGATAATTCCTGTAGGGCTTTCTCGTTTTTTATTATTTTTGAGTCTCTTTCTTCTTCTCTCTGTTGTGCCTCAAGTTGTTTGTCTTCTATTTCACTAATCCTATCTTCAATCTGGGCTGTTCTGCTAGCTAAGCTTGTTACCTCGTTTTTCAGCTCGTGAATTGAGTTTTTCATTTCTGTTTGATTTGTTTTTATAGTTTCAGTTTCCTTGGTAATATATTCTTTGTGTTCATTGAGTTGTTTTCTGATATCCCTATATTGCCTTTCTGTGTTTTCTTGTATATATCTGAGTATTTTTAAGATTTCTATTTTAAATTCTCTGTCATTTAGCTCCAAGGCTTCCAATATGTTAAGTCTTTTCTCCATAGATTTTTCCACATCTATTTGTGTTACCTCTCTTTCTTTTGTATCCATAATATTCGATTTCCTATTTCTTATTGGCATCATAGGGTGGTCTTGTTGATAGCACACCACCACAGGCGCACTTCCTCGCGGCTTGAATGAACGTCCCTGCGGTAGCTTCCTCCACACCCTCGTCTCCCAGATCCAAGTGATAACAGTCCCTTTGCTTTCAGTTTGTGTGGAACTCTGGAATGCTCCGAAGATAAATTTTCCTGTTTCTAGTTGATAAATTTGTTGTGATTTTGGGGAGATCTGTCGGACGCGCTGCTCACAGCGCCATTTCCGTGACGTCACCCAACACTTACATTTTCAAGAAGAGGACAGAATAAGACGGGCAGAGAATAAAAGGACCAAGGTGGAGGAAATATTAATAATAATGATAAAGGCAAAAAGATGAAAGAAACAAAAAAATAGTGGAACAAATTATAAAATCTGTGGATTTTTCTTGATTTTGAGAGGTTAACTTCTTCCTTTTTCTTTCCTCTCCCTCTTCCTGGTCGGTGACTCTGTACCCCAGGCTCTGCCCCTGTGGCATGCTTAGGTAGAGATTTTCAGTTGATGAGACTCTACAGCGATGTCATATATTAGGCTTCAGTCTCGTTGGTAGCCAAGGCTTGTTAGCATTTGCAGGCTCCAACAATGAGAGAGTCCATTATCCCAGAGCCTCTCTCCTAGTCTCTTCTTCCTGAATTAGCAGCCTGATGATCCAGCTATGAGGCTGCTGCTGCTTCTGCCTGGGGAGTAAGAGGCTCAAAGAACTGGCAAATCCCCACTCCATCCCCACTCAACGCAGGGCTCTGGGTAAGGCTCTGGCAGTCAGAGCCGCTAGTGTAATCAGGCAGGGCTGGAAGCCAATTGCTCTCAAGGTGACTTTCTATGAGCCTCCAGGCCTGTTCAGCATGCCTAGCACCCTGTGGGACCACTCTCCCCAGGCTTTCTGCACTTTGTAGCCTGTTTTGGCTGGAAAGAAGATGCCCTAGTCACTGCCTGC
The DNA here is from genome assembly GCF_036850995.1 of Saccopteryx leptura. NCBI lineage: Eukaryota > Metazoa > Chordata > Mammalia > Chiroptera > Emballonuridae > Saccopteryx > Saccopteryx leptura. Next base: position 171,611,476 of record NC_089504.1, on the reverse strand, counting down.
AGTACAGGAGGTCTTAACATCTGCTAAGTCCCTCTTTTTATTGTATATCCCTGAGTATGAAAGCTCTGCCAATCAGAAGTTTCCCCCACCCCTTTAGCAAGAGGTACTAAAAAATATCATGCCTCTTGTCTTAGATCACTGAACAGAGAGAGATCTTGTCAATTAGAGCCTTGTAGGTCAGTTGGGAGTTGAGCAGACTGTGGGTTAAGCTAATTTCAGCGATTGGATCCACCGATCTGATACAGAAAGGATTGCCAGCTGCCTGCGCGCCCCTCTCCTGATGCTTGATTGTTAGCTTGAATGGCTGGGTGAGGCGCCTCACCAGCCTGGAGAAGCTCCGTCGTAGGGAAGTTCGCTTTGGCGCACTCCCCGCACTGCTGGCAGCTGCTGCCCGTGGCACAGGCTGTTGCTCCCATTGGCTGATTCGCCACAGGCACATTCTTTCCTTGGCTTGAACGAACGTCTGTGCCACAGCCTAGCCTCCTCCACACCCTTAGCCCCCGCCCTCGACTCTCAGTTCCAAGTGAAAGCAGCCTTTGCTCAGGTTAGTGAGGAAGGCAGAGTGTTTTTTGTCCGACTTATTTCCTTCAGGGTTGATTATATATTTAGTCAATTTTTCGCTCGACCCTACCTTTGCCTTCAGTGTGTGGAACTCCCGGACACTCCAAGGATAGATTTTTCTGTCTTTGGTTGATGAACTTGTTGAAATTTTGGGGAGATTTGTTGGTTGCGCTCCTCATGGCACCATTTCTCTGACATCACTCCTCGAGTTCACAGTTTTCTAAGAAGGAAAGAGGAATAAAACTATAATACATTCTGTAATAAAAGACAGCAATGGTGCTATGGAATCAATGAAAAGAACCCATTGTTCATTCTGAGGAGTTCAGGGAGGGTTCTTGGGTTGATAAGTAGCCTTCTGGAGGAGATATGTATGATCCAGCTCTTAAGTATTGGGTCAGCAAGGTCAAGGTTTGTTAATATTGCAGGCAGAGGAAACACATGGACAACAGTATGCACAGCTCATCTTAGTGTGCCCTGAGGAACTATAGTAATCTGGTATTTGTAGGCTATAAATTAAAAGGTGGAGAAGACAAGTAGCAACCAGGTAACAGCTGGGCTTGAGAGTCCTGCACTGCATTGTGCTTGTCTCACAGGCAGAGTGTTGCCATTGGAAGATTGAAGCAGTGGAGCATAGACTGCATTTAGGAGGGTTATACCTTTGGCTGGGTGAAGGATGACTGTGGGAAAGGAGAAGATGAAGGACTGGGTAATATCAAACAAACCAGACATTGTTTCTTAATTTTATGGAGTTCATATATCTTTCTCTGGTATGTGTACCCTAGATCCTGGAGTCATCTTCCAGTGCCACATCACATGACGCAAGATGGTGAAAAACAATATTGTTGGAGAAGAGAGAGCAAGCAAGCTAAAAATATGGGACTTCAGTATAATCTCTTGTCCCTTGACTGCTAGGTGAGGTACTCCAGAGTGAACCAGATATTCTTCAGTGTCAGGCTTAGGGTATCAGATCCTTTATTTCTTCACAATATTCCCATTCTTTTTTTTTTAAATAAATTTTTATTAATGTTAATGGGATGACATTAATAAATCAGGATACATATATTCAAAGAAAACATGTCTAGGTTATCTTGTCATTAAATTATGTTGCATACCCCTCGCCCATAGTCAGATTGTCCTCCCGTCACCCTCTATCTAGTTCTCTGTGCCCCTCCCCCTCTCCCTAACTCTCTCCCTCCCTCCCTTCTATGTCCTCCCTCCCCCCACCCCTGGTAACCACCACACTGTTGGCCATGTCGCTTAGTCTCGTTTTTATGTTCCACCAATGTATGGAATCATGTAGTTCTTGTTTTTTTCTGATTTACTTATTTCACTCCTTATAATGTTATCAAGATCCCACCATTTTGCTGTAAATGATCTGATGTCATCATTTCTTATGGCTGAGTAGTATTCCATAGTGTATATGTGCCACATCTTCTTTATCCAGTCTTCTATTGAAGGGCTTTTTGGTTGTTTCCATGTCTTGGCCACTGTGAACAGTGCTGCAATGAACATGGGGATACATGTGTCTTTACGTATCAATGTTTCTGAGGTTTTGGGGTATATACCTAGTAGAGGGATTGCTGGGTCATAAGGTAGTTCTATTTGCAGTTTTTTGAGGAACCACCATACTTTCCTCCATAATGGTTGTACTACTTTACAGTCCCACCAACAATGGATGAGAGTTCCCTTTTCTCCGCAGCCTCTCCAACATTTGCTATTACCCATCTTGTTGATAATAGCTAATCTAACAGGGGTGAGGTGGTATCTCATTGTAGTTTTGATTTGCATTTCCCTAATAACTAATGAAGCTGAGCATCTTTTCATATATCTGTTGGCCATTTGTATCTCTTCCTGGGAGAAGTGTCTGTTCATGTCCTCTTCCCATTTTTTTATTGGATTGTTTGTTTGTTTGTTGTTGAGTTATATGAGTTCTTTGTAAATTTTGGATATTAGGCCCTTATCTGAGCTGTTGTTTGAAAATATCATTTCCCATTTAGTTGGCTGTCTGTTTATTTTTATATCAGTTTCTCTTGCTGAGCAAAAACTTTTTATTCTGATGTAGTCCCATTCATTTATCTTTGCCTTCACTTCTCTTGCCATTGGAGTCAAGTTCATAAAATGTTCTTTAAAACCCAGGTCCATGAGTTTAGTACCTATGTCTTCTTCTATGTACTTTATTGTTTCAGGTCTTATATTTAGGTCTTTGATCCATTTTGAATTAATTTTAGTACACGGGGACAGGCTGTAGTCGAGTTTCATTCTTTTGCATGTGGCTTTCCAGTTTTCCCAACACCATTTGTTGAAGAGGCTTTCTTTTCTCCATTGTGTGTTGTTGGCCCCTTTATCAAAGATTATTTGACCATATATATGTGGTTTTATTTCTGGGCTTTCTATTCTGTTCCATTGGTCTGAGTGTCTATTTTTCTGCCAATACCATGCTGTTTTGATTATCGTTGCCCTATAATATAGTTTAAAGTCAGGTATTGTAATGCCCCCAGCTTCATTCTTTTTCCTTAGGATTGTTTTGGCTATTCGGGGTTTTTTATAGTTCCATATAAATCTGATGATTTTTTGTTCCATTTCTTTAAAAAATCTCATAGGAATTTTGATGGGAATTGAATTAAATTTATATATTGCTTTGGGTAATATGGCCATTTTAATTATATTTATTCTTCCTATCCAAGAACAAGGAATATTTTTCCATCTCATTGTGTCTTTTTCTATTTCTCTTAATAATGCCTTGTAGTTTTCGTTATATAGGTCCTTTACATTCTTTGTTGTGTTTATTCCTAGGTATTTTATTTTTTTTGTTGCAATCGTGAAGGGGATTATTTTTTTGAGTTCGTTTTCTAATATTTCATTGTTGGCATAGAGAAAGGCTATGGACTTTTGTATGTTAATTTTGTATCCTGCGACCTTACTGTATTGGTTTATTGTTTCTAATAATCTTTTTGTGGAGTCCTTCGGGTTTTCGATGTATAGGATCATATCATCAGCAAAAAGTGATACCTTTACTTCTTCTTTTCCGATATGGATGCCTTTTATTTCTTTGTCTTGTCTGATTACTCTGGCCAGAACTTCTAGCACCACGTTAAATAAGAGTGGAGAGAGTGGACAACCCTGTCTTGTTCCTGATTTAAGGTGGAAAGTCCTCAGTTTTATGTCATTTAATATGATGTTGGCTGATGGTTTATCATATATGGCGTTTATCATGTTGAGATATTTTCCTTCTATACCTATTTTGTTGAGAGTCTTAAACATAAAATTGTGTTGTATTTTATCAAAAGCCTTTTCTGCATCTATTGATAAGATCATGTGGTTTTTGTTCTTTGTTTTGTTGATATGGTGTATTATGTTAACTGTTTTATGTATGTTGAACCAACCTTGAGATTCTGGGATGAATCCCACTTGATCATGATGTATTATTTTTTTAATATGTTGTTGTATTCGGTTTGCCATTATTTTGTTTAGTATTTTAGCATCTGTATTCATTAGAGATATTGGTCTGTAGTTTTCTTTCTTTGTGCCATCCTTGCCAGGTTTTGGTATGAGGGTTATGTTGGCCTCATAAAATGTGTTTGGAAGTATTGCTTCTTCTTCAATTTTTTGGAAGACTTTGAGTAGAATAGGAACCAAGTCTTCTTTGAATGTTTGATAGAATTCACTACTATAACCGTCTGGGCCTGGACTTTTATTTTTGGGGAGGTTTTTAATAGTTTTTTTCTATTTCCTCCCTGCTGATTGGTCTGTTTAGGCTTTCTGCTTCTTCATGACTCAGTCTAGGAAGGTTGTATTGTTCTAGGAATTTATCCATTTCTTCTAGATTGTTGTATTTGGTGGCATATAGTTTTTCATAGTATTCTACAATAATTCTTTGTATATCTATGATGTCTGTGGTGATCTCTCCTCTTTCATTTTGGATTTTATTTATTTGAGTCCCGTGCCTTTTTTCCTTGGTGAGTCTTGTCAAGGGTTTGTCAATTTTGTTGATCTTTTCAAAGAACCAGCTCCTTGTTTTATTGATTTTTTCTATAGTTTTTCTGTTCTCTATTTCATTTATTTCTGCTCTGATTTTTATTATCTCCTTTCTTCAGCTGATTTTGGGTTGTCTTTGTTCTTCTTTTTCTAGTTCCTTAAGGTGTGAAGTTAAGTGGTTTACTTGGGCTCTCTCTTATTTGTTCATATAGGCCTGAAGTGATATGAACTTTCCTCTTATTACTGCTTTTACTGCATCCCAGAGATTCTGATATGTCGTATTTTCATTTTCATTTGTCTGTATATATCTTTTGATCTCTGCGCTTATTTCTTCTTTGACCGATTCATTTTTTAGAATGTTTAGTTTCCACATTTTTGTGGGTTTTTCCCCCTCTTTTTTGCAGTTGAATTCTAGTTTCAAGGCTTTATGATCCGAGAATATGCTTGGTACAATTTCAATTTTTCTAAATTTGCTGATTTTGTCTTTGTGGCCCAACATATGGTCAATTCTTGAGAATGTTCCATGTACACTAGAGAAAAATGTATACTCTGTCGCTTTGGGATGAAGTGTCCTGTAGATGTCTATTATATCCAGGTGTTCTAGTATTTCGTTTAAGGCCACTATATCTTTATTGATTCTCTGTTTGGATGACTGATCTAGAGCCATCAGCGGTGTATTGAGGTCTCCAAGTATGATTGTATTTTTGTTAGTTTTTGTTTTAAGGTCAATATGTAGCTGTCTTATATATTTTGGTGCTCCTTGGTTTGGTGCATATATGTTAAGGATTGTTATGTCTTCTTGATTCAACTTCCCCTTAATCATTATGAAATGACCATTTTTGTCTCTGAGTATATTTTCTGTCTTATAGTCAGCATTATTAGATATGAGTATTGCTACACCTGCTTTTTTTTGGGTGTTGTTTGCTTGGAGTATTGTTTTTCAGCCTTTCACTTTGAATTTGTTTTTATCCTTGTTGCTTAGATGTGTTTCTTGTAGGCAGCATATAGTTGGATTTTCTTTTTTAATCCATTCTGCTACTCTGTGTCTTTTTATTGGTAAGTTTAATCCATTTACATTTAGTGTAATTATTGACACTTGTGGGTTCCCTACTGCCATTTTATAAATTGCTTTCTGTTAGTTTTGTATCTTGTTTGATTCTTCTCTTTTGCTTTTCTATCATTTGTTTTTGTTTGTTTGTGTTCCATACTTCTTTCCTCTGTTGCTACCTTTTTTAAGTCAAGTGTTTTTGTGGTGGTTTTTTCAAGGGTGGTTACCATTAAGTAATGAAAAGGGTACCTACCATATTCATTGTAGTACCCTATCTTATGAGTATTTCTGCACTTCATCGTCCTTTGCTACTGTTAATCTCCATCCTCTCCCCCCTTTTTTTCTTTTGTTGTCACAGTTTAAGTTTGGTTTTATTGTGTTCTTGGTGGAGCTGTTACTTGTGGTTTTGTTTTCTTTTGTTCTTTGAATCTGGTTGGAAAACCCCCTTTAGTATTTCCTGGAGTGGGGGCTTTCTCCTGATAAATTCTCTCATCTTTTCTGTATTTGTGAATGTTTTTATATCTCCTTCATACTTGAAGGATAGCTTTGATGGGTATAGTATTCTTGGCTGAAAGTTCCTTTCTTTCAGAGCTTTAAATATTGGGGTCCACTCTCTTCTAGCTTGTAGAGTTTCTGCTGAGAAATCTGATGATAATCTAATAGGCCTTCCTTTATATGTTGTACTCTTCTTTTCCCTGGCTGCCTTGAGAATTTTTTCTTTGTCATTGGTTTGTGTCATCTTTATTATGATGTGCCTTGGAGTGGGTTTGTTGGGGTTAAGAAAACTCGGTGTTCTGTTTGCTTCTTGAATTTGAGGCTTTAGTTCTTTCCACAGGCTTGGGAAGTTCTCGTCTATTATTTGTTTGAGTATATTCTCCATTCCATTTTCTTTCTCTTCTCCCTCTGATATACCTATTATTCTTATGTTATTCTTTCTGATGGAGTCAGACAATCCTGTAGGGCTTTCTTGTTTTTTGTTATTTTTGAGTCTCTTTCTTCTCCTCTCTGTTGTGCCTCAAGTTGCTTGTCTTCTATTTCACTAATCCTATCTTCTATCTGGGCTGTTCTGTTAGCTAAGCTTGTTACCTCGTTTTTCAGCTCGTGAATTGAGTTTTTCATGCCTGTCTGTTTTTTTTTTTATAGTTTCAATTTCCTTGGTAATATATTCTTTGTGTTCATTAAGTTGTTTTCTGATCTCCCTAAATTGCCTTTCTGTGTTTTCTTGTATATATCTGAGTATTTTTAAGATTTCTATTTTAAATTCTCTGTCATTTAGCTCCAAGGCTTCCAATATGTTAAGTCTTTTCTCCATAGATTTTTCCACATCTATTTGTGTTACCTCTCTATCTTTTGTATCCATAATATTCGATTTCCTCTTTCTTATTGGCATCGTAGGGTGGTCTTGTTGATAGCACTAATTAGAATTAATAAAGAGTAAAAAGTAAAAAAAAAAAAAAAAGGTAAAACACCCCACAAAAAAAAAACAGTAATAATTTATTATTTCCCCCTTTTTTCTTTCTTTTCTTTCCCTCCTCTCCCCTCCTTAGGGAAATATCGTGATGACCTGTGAATTATATTATGTTAAATGGAACAAAAACTGCCTATAATGGAGGGCCTGATTTGGGGCGAAGAGTTCAAGGGGCAATAAAAGGGAGTAGGGACCTACTAAATGCAAAAAAAAAAAAAAAATAAGAAAATCTTAGACAAGCATAAGATGATTTGCTTGTAAGTGATGGTCGACTAAGAGATATAATGAGAGGGATAAGAGGGAACCAGAAAAAAGGAGAAAAAAAAAGAATAATAATAAGAAAAAAAAATAAAAATAATAAGTAAAAATCTGTTGTATCAAGTGGAGCGAAGACTAAATACAATGGAGACCTTGGGTTGGGAGGAATGCTAGTGAGTTAAAAAGCAACGTAAAAAGTACCCAAAATGCCACAAAAATAAACAAACAAAAACAAAACAAAAACAAAAGTGAAAAAGAAAAAAAACAAAAAAAACTTGAGTCCCAAATTAAATAATTTGTTCGTGATTGAGGATTAAATGGGAGGAAAAGTAAAATGAGAAAAGAAGAAACGAATAGAAAGGAAAAAATAAGAAAAAGAGAAAAATGAAGGAAGAAAAAAAGGAAGAGAAAAAAAACAAAATAAAGCAAAACAAAAAAAACAAGAGGGGAGAGAGTGAGAGTTAAGTGTTTTGGAGTGTAACCTTAAAGGAGAGTGAGGATGAAGAAAAGAAATAAAATATAACACTCATGGGTAGTGTAGTTCAAGAAAAGGGAAGCATAAGATGGGCAGAGAATAAAAGGACAGAGGTGGAGGAAATAGAAATAATAATAATAAAGGCAATAAGATAGAAGAAACAAACAACAACAACAAAAAATTAGTGGAACTAGTTGTAAAGTCTGTGGATTTTTCTTGATTTTGAGAGGTTAACTTCTTCCTTTTTCCTTTTCTCTCCCTCTTCCTGGTTGGTGACTCTGTACCCCAGGCTCTGCCCCTGTGTCACACTTTGGTAGGGATTTGCAGTTGATGGGATTCTATGGCAATGTCACATAATTGGCTTTAGTCTTGCTTGTAGTCAAGGCTTGTTGGCGTTTGCAGGGTCCAACAATGAGAGAGTTTGCTTTCCTGGAGTCTCTCTCCTAGTCCCCCCTTCCTGAATTAGCAGCCTGGTGATCCAGCTATAAGGCTGCTACTGCTTCTGCCTGGGGAGTAAGAGGCTCAAAGAGCTAGGAAATCCCCACTCTATCCCCACTCAGCGCAAGACTTTGAAAAAGGCTCTGGCAGTCAGAGCCTCCAGCGTAATCAGGCGGGGGTGGGAGTCAATTGTTGTCAAGGTGACTGTTCAGCGCCTAGCATTCAGTTGGACCACTCAACCCAGGCTTTTCACACTTTGTAGCCTGTTTTGGCTGGGAAGAAGAGGCACTAGTCTCTGCTTGCGACTAGTGTAGTATAGTACTTACTATCTGCCAAGTCCCTCTTGTTAGCGTTTATCCCTGAATATGGAGGCTCTGTCAATCAGAAGTTGCCCCCGCCCCTTTAGCGAGAGGCACTAAAAAATATCACGCCTCTTGTCTTGGATTGCTGAACTGAGAGAGATATTATCAATTAGAGCCCCGTGGGTGCGCAGATTTCGTGGGTTAAGCTAATTTCAGTGATTGGGTCCGCAGCTGTGCTCCCGAAGGTATTTCAGGCTGCCTGCACGCGCCCCTCCCCCAACACTTGATTGTTAGCTTGAATGGCTGGGTGAGGTGCCCCGCCCACAGAGAGAATCTCCCAAGTAGGAAAGACCGCCCTGGCGCCTCTCCCGCTCGCCCCGCTGCTGGCGGCTGGGGCGCACCGGGCGCAGGATAATGGGGCACCCTGGGTGTGCGGGCCAGTAGGGCGCTCTGGGTGCGTGGGACGCCCAGGGCACGCGCGCGAATGGGGTGCTCCGGGCACCGGTGGCTGGGGACTCTCACTCGCAGTGCGCGGGCCGCTGGGGACGCTAGTGGTGCTCGCTCTGCGACCGGACCGCAGCACCGGGTGCAGGCCGGCGGCTGCTCGCAGCGCCCAGGCTGCCGCTCCCGAGTCTGGGCCGACTCACCACAGGTGCACTCCCTCCGCGGCTTGAATGAATGTCCCTGCGGTAGTTAGCTTCCTCCACACCCTCGTCTCTCAGATTCAAGTGATAACAGTCCTTTCGCTTTCAGTTTGTGTGGAACTCCGGAATGCTCCGAGAATAAATTTTTCTGTTTCTAGTTGATAAATTTGTTGAGATTTTGGGGAGATCTGTCAGACGCACTGCTCACAGCGCCATTTCCGTGATGTCACTCGAATATTCCTATTCTTGAAGAAAGCTATAGTCAATATCCCTACATTATGAGAAAGAATGAACTTCCTGTGTGACTAGTGAAAAATGTACAATTTTATTTCATCTGTATGCAGTAGAATTTATGATCACAGAATAGAAAACTCAGCAATACCAGGTAGACATAAATAACAAAATCTTGTCATATTCTGCAATTGATATTATACAAAGATTATAAGACCATCCCCGGAAAATTTTATTTAAATTCCCTTTTGGATTTGCTCAATTTGAATGGTAGCATTTTAGAGGGATAAAAGTAAATATAATAGGTAAATGCTGATGTAAAGGCATTAGCAAATCCTTGAAGAGTTTGTGATACCTCAGATTTTCTCATCGTTATTTCTTACATTATTTGGCACAACTTTTGGGGTGATTGAACTTGTTTGGCTTGCATATTAGGGAGATGTAAGGTTAGGTCATTCATTAAAATAGTGCCAAAATAAGTTTGCCAACACAGACAAACTCACAATTAAATTTTATTATTCATAGGAAAAATATAACTCGGTACAGTTACTTTGATTCTGAAATAATAGATGTTAGAAAAATGTAGCCAAAATAAACTTGATAATTAGGGAAAAAAAAGGACTGGTGATGGATTTTTTTTTTACTTGAATTATTCTCATTGTTTATTTTCTTAGGATGAATTTCTGTGGATAACTTAGGAACATTCCATTCAACTTTGCTTTTCACTGGCTACTTAATATAGTGCAGTGAATGCCATAGGCTTTCAAACATCACTAGACAAAAGGATCAAAAATCTCAACAAATTTATCAACTAGCAATTAGAAGAGAAGGATCATCTAATTGCTAGTTGAGACAGACATATGGAGGGCAGTCAGAAATTTCAATTCAAGGTACAGATTTTTATTCCTCTAAACAGGATCCTAATGCACATTCCTCATGGTTGCATGTTAGAATGTTTTCTTTCTTTTTGTATATTTTTCAAAGCAAAAGCTGAGGTTATTCTATGAGAGGATGTCTACTTTGCCAACAATTCCCATTCTACAGGGAAAGGGTGGACTGACATTGTGCAAAACCACAAGCTGCCACCCCAGCTCTGGTCTCATTTCCATATTTAACTCCAGATAATCCCTTCCTAACTGCAGCTGGTGATACCACAAGAGGCTTTGCAAAACTCGAAATTCAAGGACCAGACTGGGGTTTTGGATCCATCAAGTCAGTCAGTTTATCATAAGCAGTGCTCCACTCCAGTTTGTAACACTAATTAAAGTTGATTTACTATTATTAAAATAATTTTTCTTTAATAAAGTCACATCTTTATTTTAAATAGCTAATGCATATACGTGGTAAAAAGAATCCTAACTGTAAACACAGCACAAAAGACAAAAAAGGCCTAATTGTGGTGAATATTTCATAGTGTATACATATTTCAAATCAAGTTGTACACCTTTAATATGTATGATTTTTCATTGTCATTTACACCTCAATAAAGTGTCAGAGTAGTACCAGACTTAGTCTACATAGAAAGAGAGAGAACAAATAATAGTATTTGCCTTGTTTCTGTTTTGAGGAAGTTTTTTTTAACCAGATATTTGGAAAGAACACAGAGGATGCACAGTCTAATTATTTGAGTCATTTTTGGTAGAATCATCCATCTTTCTCTCTCAACTTCACTGTACAAAGGAATACTTTCCTCTGAAGTCTGTTTTCTGTCCTGTGAATCTGAAACATTCTAAATCCTAAGTGCACTGGGGTATTTTAGAACTTTTGTTTTTAATTCTTTGGTCCCATTTTTTACATTTTCATATTTAAAATAATGCACATCTATACATATATGAATGTATATACATTGTGTTTTGCATGTAAATATGTATTTACAGTAGTAATTTTGTTTAGCACAGGTCTGAAATATAATAGTAGATACTCCCCAACTAATTTAATTAATTGGTTAATTAAACAAGAAACATTTGAAGCAATTATCACTATAACAAAAATTAAATCACCTACTTTCTTTGACTCTTATGAATAATTTTCTTAGATATTTTTAGTATCTACACATGTTACTGAGAAAATAAATATATTCCTGTGCTCATTAAACTTTACAAAAGGGAATACTTCTTTATTGAAATCTTGAATGCTTACAGTGTCTTCAGTTTATTTTTAATTTTAAAAAGTTTACTTTTAATATTCACAGATATATGGTCATCTCAGTAAAAATGATCTCCAAAGTTTTATTAGAAGACTGTATTATGCACTTTTTTCCTCTAAATTTTCACACACAGTGGGGGGGGGAGGGAGGGAGCTGCAAAAATCTGTTGGATTGATGTGTTTCTTTTAGGCTGTGGAAACTTACATGAAATATTATCAACAGGCAGCCAAATCTCACAAAGCTGTTACCTTTCAAGACCTACTGCTCCTGGTGGAATCTCTTGATGTGTAGTTACTGTTTGCAGATTTTATGCAACTTTTATCATGTTGTTTCAATAAAAACAAGATGATTATATTAGTGAGTGTAAGAGAAAAGGGCAGATTCAAAAAACTCTACTGTAATTCTTGTAGAAACAGTCTCCAGCTAGGCTTGACCTATCCAGCTAGTCATGTGCCTATCAGGAGGGAAAAGAGCAGTTGCACTTATGATGGTTTTGTTTGAGTCAAATGATCAGCCCTCTCCTGTTTTATCTTAAACTAGTAGAGACGGTTTATGTTTCTTATGAGGGCAGCCAAATAATGCACTGGTAACTCAAGCCTGTTTATCCTCTGGCTATGGGGTATGTTGCATTATCCTTTTTTACCTTTCAACCCCAGGAGATGATCTACATTATAAGGTGTTATCTGCTTCCCTGAACTGAGAGGTCCATTTTTCAGATCAGCATTAGAAAGTCACCTTTGAAATGTGTCTTCCAAGTGGAAGAGGTATTCGTGGTAGGGTTCAACGAGTTACCATAGATGCTTACATTTTCCCCAAATATTTTAATGAATGATATCAATACTGTTGAGCTCATTATCTTCCTCTTCGAACTTGTGATCCCTTCTGTAGTCTGAATCTGTAGTTTGTAGCTTTTCAAATTACTAAACTGGGAGACATTGATCCTTCCCATTCACTAAGAGTTCCATCCAATTCCTAGTTTTATTTTCCATCTGACTCAATCCCCATCATCTGTTCCATTTTCTTGTTTAATATACAATTCATTAGAAGAGAATTAAGTCCTCTTTGACAGAAAAGAGGGTTTTTATAACTAAGCTATTTCTCATATAAACAGAAGAAAAAAACTAAAACAAAAGGGAGAGGATCTTCAAATCTTTCCAAACATTTATCTAATAAATTATAATACAGTAATTACATCTTTTCCAATGTAATAAAAAAAGAATATTTTAAAACAATGAATTATAATTTGGTATATTTTCTGTTCTTTTGATTTATAAACATTCTTTTCTCTTTTCCAAAAATAAATTCTGTATGTTATAATGACAGTACATATATTATAAGAAATTTAAAAAGAGAAATCAGAAATAAAAGGCTTTTTTTTACAAAACATAGAAATTAGAGGTGCTTAATTTTACCTTTAATATAATGTAAAAGAATACACACAATTAAAAAGTAAATTATGTAGGATGATAGAAAGAAGCATATCATTTTCAAAAGCTAAAGCTATCCACTTCATTCTTTTTATATAATTTATCACAATGGACAAACCTCAGAGATTTAAGAAAAACTCTCTTTCTAAATTCTTTGCATCTGAAATCTAACACCCTTCATTTATCTAAGACTACCTACCTCCCAGGGCACTTTCCTGTCCCTGAACCATGTGTTTGATCCTCACTTAAGGAACTGTTGATTCTTTCTAAAATTCATCAACAATAACACTGGTTTTAGTTGTTGATCATTTTTTTCCAGAACTTAAGAAGCATTTCTAATTATGAATACTTTTAGAAATCATATTAATTCCCCTCTTACTTTAAAAAAAAAGACTCTAGAATTACACAAACAAAACACTGTATCAAAAGGCCAGGAAGGAAAGGCCTTTTACTTCCTCTCTAGTCAGCAGCTGCCTACAAACAGGTGATACTCCTTCTGATAACCTGTTCTGCTGAATTCTCAAAAGGGGTTATCAAATGCTCAGTGAACCAAACATTACCTTAAAATTATACTATTCTCTCATTATTGTCTCGAAATAAAGAATACAGTGGCAAAACAGTATTTGTCAAGGGAAAGACACTGACAGATTTTAGAAGTACAAACTAGAAGGATGTATAAGCCACATCCAAAGAGATGTTTCCTAAAAAGCCAAATAGACTCATTCTTCCCCAAAAGGAGGAAAAGTAAAAATTTCTCCATTTCAATGTCAAAATTATGAGGAGGAGGTCTCAGAGAGATAAATTAACTAATTTAAAGCTCAAACGATTGCCTAAATTAACATTTCCTTTATTTTACAGGTAGCTAAACAAAAATTTAAAGAGACTTAGATGATCAATTTAGACTATAACAATCAATCAATAACAGGTTAAGGAACAGAATGCCAAAGGTCAGACTTCATATCAAACAACACTCTAATTCTGCACTGTTAAAAACATTTCAGGCCATCTTCTGTTACAAAATTTTCCATTTATTGGTCCCTTATATATATATTTTCCCCCTTCTCTTTCCTCCTCTCTTACCATTAACCACAATCTAATTATCTCTACCCCCCCCCCCCCCGTCTCACCCAAACACAAATAAACACTCAATCTCTCATAACAAATCACTCAATTTGGTGATCAAAATAGATCTAAGTAAAAATCTGCCCCTAAAAGTGGCTTTGGTAAAAATCTGGTCCATCGCCCTCATTTCGTAAACAGGAAGCTGAGACAGAATGACTAGAAGATTGACCAGCACAGTATACAGACAGGGGCACAAACTCTGGTGTTAGACTAGCCTGCCCAAACTCTACTCCTACCATTGCACAGCCAGGCACATTGGGCAACTTACCTAACCTCCCTAGGCATCCTTTCCTAATCTGCAAAACAAAAACATTAATAACAGCTGTTATAACTTATGAGGCTAATGTGTTAAATGAGATAAGCTGTTTGAAGTACTCACTTAGTACTGTGCAGGGCCCCACATGCACAATAAATATAGCTATTATTCTACTTGTCATCCAGAAAACACAAGCAATGAGGGAGAGTTAGGACTAGAATACAGACCTGTTGATTTGAGTCTAAAACTTTTTCGATTATTTTCGATTATTTCCAGCCTGCCAATAACTCACTAAGAGATACATATGTATATGTGATAGCCACCTTAGATCATACTTACTCAGATGTCACACTTGCCAGAAAAGAAGCATTTGGGGTTGCAGGCAGCATACAGGACAGATCCTGTAGTGTAGAGGCTGGCCATCAGCAGCAACCAGCCAATCTGTCCTTCAGGACCCTCCAAAATGACATAGTGCAAGGCAGGAATGGTTCCACTCAGACCTAGGCCCCAAAACACTCCTAGGAATTATTGGAATAAAGCAAAAATGCAGAACAATAGGGAACAAGAAATATCACAGCACAGAACCGGTAATTCTGTAAACTGAATGCATCAAAGTTGAATGCAACATTAGCTTCTTGTTTGAACAGAAAAAAGGTTCTTGGAACTCTAGGATACTGCCATACAAGATAGCACAACTATGTTCTAAAAGACAGATCTGCCTGACCAGGCAATGGAACAGTAGATAGAGCGTTGGCCTGAGATGCTAAGGACCCAGGTTCAAACCCCGAAGGTTGCCGGCCTGAAGGCTGGATCACTGGTGTGAGCTCAAAGTCACCCGCTTGAGCCCAAGGTTGCTGGCTTGAACAAGGGGTCACTGGTTCTGTTGGAGCCCCTGGACAAGGCACATATGAGAAAGCAATCAGTGAACAACTGAAGCTCCCATCTGCAACTATGAGTTATTGCTTCTCATCTCTCTCTCTTCTTGTCTGTCTCTCTCTTGCTAAGCTAAATAAATAAATAAAATAAAAGACAGAGCTATTTACAAATGTAAGGAGGCTCCTGCTAAGAGGGTTTTAGCTTGAGTCAGTAGTCCTCAAAGCGTGTTGAGAAGTGTTTTAGGAATAGATGGCTCTAGGTGTTTGTTTAAATATCCCTAAATGCTGCCTCTTTATAGACATGGGCTGTGATACAAAGCAATTTTACATATTTTATCTCCTCTTTGAAAGCAGATATTCCTGCCTGACCTGTGGTGGCACTGTGGATAAAGCATCGACTGAAATGCTGAGATCACCAGTTCAAAACCCTGGGCTTGACCTGTCAGGGCACATAGGAAAAGCAACTACGAATTCATGCTTCCCACTCCTCTCTGTCCCATCTCTCCTTCTCTCCCCTTCTCTCTAAAATGAATAAATAAAATATATTTTAAAAATAAATAAAAGCTACAGATATTCCTTAGGTGGGGGAGGGATGAGAGAGTGAGAGGTGTAGGTGAAGAAACAAATGGCAGATGCTGTAACAGATGACTACGAGCCTCCCTCCCACCCCCACTTTGCTGAAAGGAGGCAGCGCCCTGCAGGGAGCCGTGCTGACAGCAGGGGGCAGCAGCAAGGAGGCAGCGCCCTGCAGGGAGCATTGCTAACAGCAGGGGGTAGCAGCGAGCAGCTTCCCTGCATTGCAAGTTCTAATCTGGATCTTGGATCTGAGAAACTGTTCACTCGGTCCTATGACCAAGTGGCATAGAACCCTTGATGGGTTATTCTGCTTCTCAAAGAAACAGAAGAGACCAAACTAACTACTAATGTCTGGTCTTTCCCTGGCAAAAGCCTGCCATCTTTCATGGTTTAGCTTTTTTTTCCTGATGACCCCCAGGAGAAATGATTTCAATGGCAAAGAAAAGATTGGACAGAAATACTCCAGGATGTTCATGCCAACACTATGAAGCAGGACTGAGAAATGCAAATCTTTTAAACTATATTTATTTAATGAAAAATTTAAAGTAATGGCAACATTCTATTTCCATTTATTACCCCAGGCATACCAATAATAGTTGTAAGGAGAATGCAAGTATTACAAACTTTAGTTCTTTTGTGATGGAAAAAAATAGAAATTATTCTTATGCTTCTCAGAGAGAATAGAAAAACATAATTTGAAGACCTTATCAAGTGATATTTCTCAATTAAGAACAAAAACAGAGCCTAAAAAAACTACCACCTGCTACACACACATGCACACACACCCCTCCGAGTTCCACAAGGGGAAGAGATTCCTGATGTGCCTCTGGACCCTGTTTTCTTTTCCTTGGGACACCGGGACAGGTAAACACTCCAGGGCAGGCAGACTGCTAATCAGACAGATTCAGCCCTGATGAAGGCAGCCCAGAGAGGCTGCTCCCTGGGGATTTGGAAACAACCAGAGACTCCAGTTTTGCCCCATTCCTGGAATAAAGCCACCACTCGTAAGGGGAGTTGAGCTCATTTTCAGCTTTTAGAACGGCCAGCGAAGTTCGGTCCCCTAATACCTATGAAAGACCTCTGAGGACCAGGCCGGGTGAGACTCCGGGAGTGACTCATTGCGGAGGGGCCTGAACCCACCAGACCAGCTGGCACAGTCGCAGCCAGTCCTTCCTTGCTCTGGGCCTGTGTCGCCGGTTCCCTGTCAAGTGCGGGGATGTCAACTCTGAAGAAGAAAGAAGACAGGCATTAAACGTCCACCCAGAGGCCAGCAGTTTAGGCTGCACTCCTGCACAGTCACCAGGACCAATGGCAACTAGTGACAGCGGGGACGCTCCTTGTCCCTCAGCAAGGCCAGGCCTCAAGCACATGGGCCAAGTTCTTAAAAAGCACAGGGGCCCCTGTGACTGTGGCACTGGTGAGTGTGCTTGAGGGAAGACAGACTGGCTGCGCTCTTTGAAGTTCCGGGGCTGTGTCCCCAGCGCCCTGTTCACCTCCTGCCTGACCACTCCTGCCTCACTCCCTTGTTCCTGCCTCCTCGCCTCCCTTCCGCTGTCAGAAGACAGCAGCCACCAGGATCTGGGGCCCATGGCCTTACTTCTAGTATCAGGAGACAAGAGCAACAGGACCAGGGCTCTGCCCCGCCCACGTGCCCAGAGGGGTCTGGAGCTGGACTCAAGAAAGGAGGAGGTAATGCAGGTGCGGGTGGGAATGCGGGTGGGAGTGGAGATGCGGGTTCAGGTGCAGGAGGAGGGTGTGAGGATGTGGAAGGCGGGGCTAGGTGGGCCCGGGGTGTGGCCCGTGGTGGGACCTGGGGTTACCTGGCACACCCTGGAGACTCCAGGCTCTGGCAGAGGTCTAGAACGTCTAGGTCCAGAGCGGCAGAGCGCTTTTCCCAGGAGCAGCGACTGGCGCAGCGGGTAAGCAAGGGCATGGGCAGGACCCAGGACCGGACCCTGGCCGGCTGAATGGAACCGGCCTCTGGGAGTTCTGCTGGGCACCCCGGGAGTTGTGGGTGCAGCAGGGCTGGAGAGCGGGGCTCCGGACTTCCTGCGGTCCCTTTGGGATAACTGAGGTCCCTGTGCTGCTGGAGGTCCCTGCAGAGCCGGGTTCTCAGCTGAGTAAAGGGTTCCTAGGGGTGGCCGGAGGCTGAGGGGAAATGCTTTCCGGAGGGTGTCTCCCCGGTCAGTCGGGAAGCACGACTTGGACTTTTTAAACCCCGGAGGCTCAGGGGACACAGGCCCGCGGGGAGGGAGGGAGGACACCCCAGGCTGGTCTAGTAGCGCCAGGCTCTCTGCACAGCTCTTGGTTTTGTTACTACTAATGTTGCCTCCTACATCCCTTTATGGAATGTTTTAAAGGTAACCCTTTAGCAAGCGTGCAGGACGTGATTCTTGACCTGTCTGCTGGTTACTTTGCGTTCAAGTACAAGAGTGGGAAACTTACCTGACTTGACAGTGATCCCTTCTTTTAGGGGTTGTCCTGACCGTAAGTGGCAGGGACGCGCAGTACTTGCTTTGCTGTCCGCACTCCGGTGGACAGGACTCATCCTAGAATGTGGAGCTCCTGGGAATGAATTTTTGTGACCTAGACTTTAGTGACAAGTGGAGTTAGCGGTTTTTATTTTATCAAGTTGTCGCCGAAACATGCCGTTTAAAAGTGGTTAAATGCAAACAGCTGAGACGTGAATTATGCATTGGTCTCTGGGACCCAAGAATGATGACGACATGATGTGTGTGTCACTTCACTGGCAGTCCATCCCTGTGCCATGGGTTGTATTGCAAAACAATGAAAGGATCAGAGAGGAAGAGGGGATTGCTTTCCCTCAGGTCAGTGTGTTCAGGTCAACATCAGCTAATTTGTCCCATATTGTATGGGCGCAGCAGTTCAGTTCATGTTGAGATGAGCATCTAATAGGGGAGCGCATGTGTTCCTGGGAAGTAATCCAGAGGCTATACTGTTATAACAACCAGACAGTGCTGTGTAGGGTAGCCAGCAAAGGTTAGCTGGCTCAAAGTTGTATTAAATGACAGCATGTAATAAGTAGTTTACTAATAAGAGAGAATTTTGACCCAATTTCTTTGAATGTTACTTACATTTTAAGTGATATTTTCCTAAAATAATTTTTACATTATACATGTGAAACTTAAAATTAATTCTGTGTTTATCACAGACATTTGATTAATTAATTAATTAATGTTTGTCACTGCCATTTTATAAATCCTCACACATGTAAAGGATTTGAAACAATAGCTAGTTTTTCTGAAGTAACTGTTACTTGAATATGCACCAAAGAGAGAATAATAGGACATACCAGTAGATATGTTTAGGATATTATCCATTATTACACATAAATACATAAGTAATATATGACATGTGTAACTTGCTAAAATGTTATTAGAACATTCTAAATGATCTAACTTCTACAAAAATCCAAGAATAGTACAAAATAAAGTTGAATCAAGACCAATCTTGGATGCAAGCAGACTCCAAAGAAAGCAGTAGTAAACTGAATCTGCCCCTTCACCCCCTGCCCGGATTTGTTTTTTTTCCATATCCTGTCACTGACTGGTCACTTGAGGACCATCCGTCGCCTCCTTACTGTGAGATCACAGGGCCTCTTCTTCAAATCCATCCTTCTTGAAGGTTCTGAAAAATGTTAACACTGTTAGTCACCTTCTGCAAAATCCCCCATCAGTCTCCTCAATTCAGGGCTACCCCAGTTCTGAGCCTTGCTCTCAAGGGAACATGCCTTCTGAGACCTGAAGGGCATCCCACAGGGAGTCAGGCTTTCAGGGTCCTGGGCCACCTTTCTCCGCCCCACCCCTCTGGGACGCCTGGCCTCTGCTGGCCCCGCAGTGTCCAGTCTTTACAACCACTTTCTGCTTACAGTTACAATTTTCTAAGAGAAAATTGTCAGAAGACTAAAGGGAAAACAATAATAAAAATGAAATATAAAGAGGTAAAGCAAGTTTTCAGAGCACACAAGTTCTAAGAATCTAATAAAACCTAAAGACTGTGGACTCTCCGGCAGAATCTATCCGGCACACACTGAGTGTGTCCCTTTCCCCCGCACTACCCAGGGAGGTTCTCTGGTCTCCCACTCTGCTCAGTCTCAGGCCCTCACCCACCCTATCAGATCACGTGTCCTTCACGAAGTACCCACCCCATACCAGCCGTCTTTTCAGGCACCAAGGGCAATGAGCCAGCACCATTTCCTCTTCACCTCCTGTGCTGTGTTTCCCACAATGTCCGCCTCTAAGCACTGCTCTTTGCACTGTGGTCCTCACCAGGCGAAGAGGAGCCACCCTGTAGACCCCCTTCCCAGCTGCTTATCACCCGGTCTCCAGCTTCCCGCTGACACTCACTCAGATCTCCCGCCACTGCTTTCCATGCACACAGTCGCCACACCGAAGTCTTCATCTCGTCCTCCAGTCTCAGGTCGGCAGCCCTCCCCATGTCCTTCTCTCTAAACCCCCCATAACTTTCCCGCTCACCAGGCGCGGGCACATAAGGCTCCTCTTGCACTTGCACCTCTCTCATTCCTGGCTCTGGACAGACACTACATTGCATTATTTTTGTTTGCAGAACGTGTCTCCTCTCTGTCCTTCCTCTTTTCCATTTGCTCTTCCTGTCATCCTGCTCAGCCTTCAGCACTCACTCAGAGGTCACCACACCCTGCCAGAGTCCCTGTGACTATATAGGGGACCCTTCTTTCTTGAACAACCCTTCCGCATCTCTCTCCTCTCTCGAACTGGGTTAGTGGCTCTCTAGTCCTTTGGTTCATGTGCACCACCAGCGCTTACTGAATGCCTGCTGTGTGCCAACGTGGCCACAGCCTAGCCCATGCGCACGGCAGCCATTCAATTCCCTGCTTTCTAACGCGACGCCCTGTTCAGTCACACAGTCACAGGTTTTCCCACCACCATGGGAATGGCGCTCTGTTCTTACAATACTCTCCCTTTGTCCTTCCTGCGCCCAAATCCACATCTCCCAAGCCCAGCTCAAATCCCACCTTTTAATATTAAGAGCCTCCTTCAGTGAAACCCTTCTGCCCTTCTAGAGCTCTCTATTCTCCTGAATTTTCCCATCTCCACAGTTAGATCTCAAGATAGACCATGTTTAGGTTGAAGAGACAGCACCTGCAAGGGCATAAAGGTAGAGTTTCAGGAACCACAGGAAGTTTGGTCTGCCCAGCATGCTGAACCAGGTCCTCATGGGTGGTGCACACTGGCTATGGCTCTGTCCTGTGCCCCAGAGACAGACGTCCATGAGAGTGAAATCAGGGGCTAGGGCCTAGGGCAGAGTCAGGCCTTGCGACAGTCTGGGGTGAATGGCATCCCTCCAAGCCAGGGGGATGGCTGTGGGGTCTCTGTAGGAGTCAGAATTGACAGCTTGGAGGGGAGGCAGGATGTAACCTAGAATAATTCCCTGACATCTGATATCTTTCATGGGAGTGAGCAGTTCCATGTTCAGTAATCAAGTTTCTCAATGGAAACTTGCTGCTGTCCTAGAACACGCAGCGTAAAGCAGATGGCAGGCGCCACCATGAAGGTGGAACGAGTGCGGTGGCCTTTGGGAGCACATTGCTCTGACCTCACAGGAGCAGGACGAATAAGGTTAGGAACTGGTCAGCTGCACAGGAAGCCCCAGAGCTCCTGTAGAGACAGAGCCCTGGAGAGCCCAGAGTGGAGTTAGGAGGCCAGAAATGGTCCCTGTCCCTGAGGCAAATCACTTCTCTTTTTAACTCTTGCTTTCTCATCTCTGAAGGGGCTTAAGTAACCTGTGTTTATCTCATTTACACCACACTTATATAGGGTATCATAATTCAGTACTGGAGATCATGGTTTAACCCTAAATTGCAGGACACACACAGACAGGTCCACAATGCATACTCATGTGTGTGCACATAACGTCCATACATGAACACACATGCAGAGAAGCACACTGGCACACACATTTACATGCACAAGTATGTATGTGGAGAGCTCTGCAGGACAGTCCAAATTGGGGAGTGGAAGGACAGCCACACGACACTATATTTCAATCCCCACGTACAAGGATGCCTGTCCATTTGGGTGGTTGTGCATGAGTTCATCTGTCCTACATGCATCTTAAAGAACACATTTTCCTACAGGCTGGCAGTCTGGAACAATGGGCGACTGGAGTCTTCTGGGGCGACTTTTGGATACCGCACAGGAGCACTCCACAGTCATCGGCAAGGTCTGGCTGACAGTCCTGTTCATCTTCCGAATCTTGCTGCTGGGAGCTGGGGTGGAGTCGGTGTGGGGAGACGAGCAGTCAGACTTCACCTGCAACACCCAGCAGCCGGGCTGCGAGAACGTCTGCTATGACAAAGCCTTCCCCATCTCCCACACCCGCTTCTGGGTCCTGCAGATCATCTTCATGTCCACGCCCACCCTTGTCTACCTGGGGCACGTGCTGTATATCGTGCGCATGGAAGAGAAGAAGAAAGAGCGGGAGGAAGAGCAGCTGAAGAAAGACAGCAGCCATGTCCCGGACAGGTTCCCGATGAGGAATGATTGGGGGAAGATCCGCATCGCCGGGGCCCTGCTCCGGACCTATGTCTTTAACATTATCTTTAAGATGCTCTTTGAAGTGGGCTTCATCGTCGGACAGTACTATCTGTATGGCTTTCAGCTGAAGCCACTCTACCGCTGTGACCGGTGGCCTTGCCCCAACATCGTGGACTGCTTCATCTCCAGGCCCACGGAGAAGACCATCTTCATCATCTTCATGCTGGTCGTGGCCTGCCTGTCCCTCTTACTCAACGTGCTAGAGATCTACCACCTGGGCTGGAAGAAGTTAAAACAGGGCATGACCAACCACTATAGCCCAGAGATCGCTGATTCTAGGATAAGCTGTGCAACATCTGGGGATACGATCCCACTGCCCTCCTGCTAGGCCACAGCCACCAGCACTGTGGGGTGCCCTCCTTACTACACTCACTCTCCCTCTTCCCTGGGACAGGCAATGGCCACGGCTTATCCCAAGTCCCCTCTACCAGCAACAGACTTCAACATGGCAGCCCTGTCCCAGACATAGGGGCAGGGTCACACTGATAAATTGTACGATAGTAGCCATCACCTGCTAATGACAGAGCAGGACTGGGTCAACCAGGAGCCCGAGCAGCAGACTTCTGTGAGGAAGGTCTTCCCACCTGTGTCCACATCTTCCTCCTCTACCCCTCCAGGCAGCCCCCAGCCACCCCCCCAGGAGGGCAGAGCAGGTGGCAAAGAGCCTGTCCTGTTGGAGAACGGGGATAGCTGCATCTCGGGAGAAAGCAGATCGGAAGTGCCCCCCGATGAGGGGCAGCAGGCAGGGAGCACTGCTGTGGAGATGCACAGACCAACTTTGCTCCCCACAGACCCCAGAGGGTCAAGCAAGGCCAGTAAGTCCAGCAGCAGTCGGGCCAGACCCAGTGACTTGGCCATCTAGGGGTGGTCTCCCCAGATAGCTTTATAATGACCTCTTTTCTAGCAACCAAAACCAAAGTGCACTTGACTGAGCAGGTAGAGAGCCCTGAGTGACAGAGCACTGGCGGGGGCGGAGATCACCGGAGAGGTCAGGGTTCTGCTCCCGCTGGCGCTTGCTGTCCTTCACGCTGGAGGGGGAGTGGGGAGAGGACGATGCTTTCTGTGGGGCTGGGGGCAAAGTGGGGTGCGGGACTGATGGCCTTTAAAGATATTTATGGTACCCCATGAGCCCAGAAACCCACAGGCAGCCTCTGCAAGCGTTTCTGTCTCTGGGGGACTGTTCTGCAGTGATAAAGACGCAGGTGTCTACTTCAGTTTGGGGCCATTAGGTTTTCTGTCCTGAGCTCCAGAGCCCCTGGGCAGCCCGGAAGGTCATGCTGCACTTAGCCCTATCTCTGTGTGACACCTGTAACTCAGGGTGGAAGTTCATTTGGAATATTTGCCAAACTGCACTAAAAGAGGACTTAGAGCAAGACTATGTAGTGTCGTTTGAGGTTCTGAAATCACATGTGAAGCCCAGGCTATCCAGCACAGGCTCATGACACATGACAATGAGCAGCCCCCAGAGGCAGAGATTCGTGGGCGAGGGCACAGGGGCCGGGACAGAAGCAGGTGGAAATGCAGCCGCACTTGAGATCATGTTAACAGCTGAGGAGACGGCAATGAAACTGGCAGGCTGCCTTTGTGCTTGTTTTCAAATATTTTCTGCTTTGAATCGTACAGACAGGCCTGGTTCCCCCTGTTCTCTCTTTCAGGAAAAATGAAAGAAACATAGTACTGTAGTGGTGCTGACTGAGGGAGTGCTCATTTATCCCATTCCCAGTGGTAAAGATTTGAATTTTCTTTTGGAGAAATGTTTTGACTTCATGAGCCAGCTAATTCCTGTGAGAATGTACCAAATAAAAGCAGGGGAAAGCCTTTCAAATACTTGAAGTTGTGAAGTTTTTGAATGGGAAAGTAACTGCTGTTGCCAGGAAAGTTATTGATACAGATGAGTGAGTGACTACACCTTTTTAACTGTACCGTGAACCTCTTCACGTTTCCTAACCATTCTTTGTGGGCAGCCCGTGTGCTTTCTAAAGTGTAAATAAAAGTGTCTGGGTCCACTCCCCACGTAAGGGCATGTGTGACTTCCTGAGCGTGCTGGGTTTGTCATCGCGCGGACGGCTGCTGTGACAGGGAAGGCTGCTGTGTGGGTGGGTGTGGCTGGAAGATGACAGAATTTCCCGCAGCACACCCATGCTGTTCTGTCTCAGTCACTGTCTGTCCGACCCATTGAGCAGGGGTGACGCTGAGCCTGGCCCTCGTCACTTTCCCTCCAGCAGCCACTGATCGCAGTCAGCCCTTACTCAGTACAACTCTGTACACTGTCAACTGATCCACTTGTTCTATGAATTCCTTTAATTTTCTGATGACTCTTTTGTGACCCCTAAACTGTCTGATGGAAAGACTGTGACTCCTGGTCTCAGCTCATAGTGGGCAGCTAGTTCACTGGTGCGCTCAGCAGCTGTGAGCCAGGACGGATCATTTCCAAGCTGGAACACACTCACTTCCTGCGCGTGTCCTGCACCCTTTCTCAGACAGGGGGACGAGGAGAGGGAGCTAAGCTCTATGAGAGTATTGAGTGACTGTTACATCAGTTCTCCCCAGGGCTGGGGCATAAGTAGTGGCACTGTGGATGCCTGTCACATCACAGGCAGGGTGCCCTCGGGACCTCAGGGCAGTGAGGCTGAGTTCTCCTGGCTGAGAAGGGCCACTACAAAGTTCTGGTGTGAACAGTGCTGTGGCAGGAAGCTGTAGTTGTTTAGGTAACACAGTAACACTTATCAGACAAGGAAAGTGCAGTTCTCCAAGTAACTGGGAACCCTGTCCATACCCATAGGGGCCAACCTGGAGACTGTTCATAACAAGAAGCTTGTTGTTCATATCGATTTGAGAATGAGTGTGGTGTGGGGTGGTGAGAGTAAGACTATAGTTGTATTTAACTTTTGCATTTTAAAATTGTACTTTATTCCCATACGTCATGAAAAGGCCAGCATTAAGCGTCGGCAGTTGACCACAGTCTACTTGGCCCGCTCAGAGCTTGAGTAGGATGTAAAATTAGCTCCACCTCCTTGAAAACCTGCCATTTATACAGAGTAAAATTCTGCAACAGTGCCTATGGTATTTATACAAGTGAATGCTCTGATTTCAATTCATGTAAACAGTGAAAGCACATCTTAATCGTGTTGCTTGTTGAGGTATCTGTGGCACTAAACGGGCTACTTCTGCCTCCCAGCCAGAAGTGGGCAAGTTCGCTCTCTGTTCAACCTGTCATTGTAAGCATTCAGCTGTCAATAGGAACAGAAATTGCCTCTCCCTTTAGGTGGGCCAGGTTCCAGATATAGTTTTCCTAATCTGTAATTATTTAAAAATTTCACCAAAACTCTTTTCTTCTCAAGAGAATGGAATATTTCATCCTTAAGTTTAGTCTTAAACCCAAATGCTATACCTGTTATATTTTACTATTTTTTAATTTGTCATATATGAGGCAATTACTTTTTTA
The DNA here is from genome assembly GCF_036850995.1 of Saccopteryx leptura. NCBI lineage: Eukaryota > Metazoa > Chordata > Mammalia > Chiroptera > Emballonuridae > Saccopteryx > Saccopteryx leptura. The sequence continues at coordinate 171,585,633 of NC_089504.1, read as the reverse complement.
CCCCTGTGTTTAGAAGCTCACTCATTTAAATGGCACTATACGCTCTGTAAAAGTTATAAAAAAGGTCACACACATCACTATATTCACGGTACCCAAGTCCATTTTGTAAATTCTAAATCATTTCTGACAGAATCACTTTCTTTTCTTCAATATTTATTTTGCTCAGTTATCCTTCTTTCCTCATGAAATTAAAAAAAAAAAGTGTACCTTACATTTACAAACAAAAGAAAAAAAAACTCTGTATGTTTTGGTGAACCATGTCATCCCAATACATTTAAAATAAATAAATAAACAAATTTGAAAAGGAAACATAAAAAAGAGAGAATGGTAAAAAGAGCAAGCCAGAATATTCTGATATTCCCTAGTGTTTTCTGATCTTTAAGTGGCTAGATCGTAGATTTCTCATACAAGAACACCTGGAATAAGGACTGTGAATGGAACTGAAACATTCTTTAAAAAATTAACCTAATGAGATTAGGTCTCTTCTTAGTTAAGTGTTGTTTTCTTTTATTCTCTATTAATGTGTTATTTAATTCTTTAATATTACTGAATAAAATCCTCTTTCTCAAATTTTTTCTTGTTAACACTTTTGCTGATATTTGTAACAACTCTTTAAAAAGTCTAATGATGCCTCATTAAATTTACTTGCTAAAAAGAAAACTCTAATGAAACAAAGTTATAAATAATGTAAGGACTTTCAAATTCTTGTACATATCCCTGTATTGTTTACAAACTTAGTCAAATGCTCATAAACTTTCTAACTACAAGTCTAAAATTAATAATATTACATTTTACATAAAAATAAAAAATCGATTTTGCTAGGTGTTCTCATATGCCAGATTCCCTTAAAGATGAAAAACATGTTTTTTACCTAATACTTGGGGCGGTGACACTAGCAGAGGCAGGTCCGGATTGCCTGGGGTCAGGTAGGGAAGGGTTGACTGTAAAGAGATAAGGAAGCTGCTGCTGCACCAGTATAAACATTGCTCAAAGTTCAATCAATAGCACCTTCAACTAGATTCATCACATGTTGCTAATTTGCCCACAACATTGATTTAAAGGGAAATATCTATATATGTATATGGCATGTATGCACATCTATACACATACATATATTCTCAGCGAGTACAAAAGCTATACTTAACACAGAAGGACTAACCCTAACCCTTTGTGTTCATTGACTTTACCATCTCTATATTTAATTCTTAAGCAGCTTTTAAAAAATAGCTGAGGTGAGAAATGAGGTATGAGGGGACACCAGGCTGAGGAGCAGGAAGGGTAAGTTGAGGTTCTCCATTAGAGGCCGTAAAAGGCAGAAGGAAGTAGTCGGATGGCACTTGAATTTCCACCAGTTTTGGACCAGTTGACCCAAGCTCTGCTGGTGGGCAGGGTGGGAACTGTGACTCTACCACACCTACAAGCTGGGGAGACTAGAACTGAGAGAGGGATGGTAGCCAGAAGGAGGAGTGCATTAGTTTTGTGGGGCTGCTACACAAATCGCCACAAACTCGTGCCTTAAAACAACACAGATTCATCCTCAGACACTTCTGGGGGCAGAGGTCTGAGCTCAGTGTTGCTGGGCTGAAGCCTAGCTGCTGACTGGCCTATTCCTTCCAGAGGCCCCAGGAGAAGATCTGCTCCTTTCCTGTTTGTGGAGGCTGTGGCACTTCCCGGCTCCCAGGCGTGGTCTCTAGTCTCCACCCACTCCTTTGTCACACCTCCTCACCTGTTCCTTTCAAATGTCCCTCTGATCCCTCTGATGAGGACATTGGTGATTATATTTAGGGCATACCCAGGTCATCCAGGATTATCTCTCCATCTCAAGATCTGTAACTCAGTCATTTTTGCAAAGTTCCTTTTGCTATATAAGGCCACATTATAAAGTTCCAGGGACTAGGATGTGACATCATGGGGACCATCAGTGAACCCAGCAATGAGGAATTTGTATTTTGGACTGGAAAAGCACTTCTTGTGACCTGCCTTAACAGCCAGCAGCATGTTTGACCTTGACAAAGTGAAGATACTTTGTCATTTCACTTTGTGAAGACAAAGTGATACAGGTAAGGCAAGTATGTCTGTTAGACAGGTGACAGGATGAAAGGGACTGAACCAGCTGGCCCACATCTCATCCACAGAAGGCTTCACATACATTAAATGTTACTTGGAAACACGTTTTTAGAGGATATGGCGGGGGTCTAGCCAGGCCCTATTTTACACGAGTAGAATGGGAGAAGTACTCCCACAATGGCTCTGGGTAACCTGAGACCCCAGGCTGTCCCACTGAGGTGACCAGCTCCACCCCAGCTCCTGGTGGCTTCAGGCAGGCCATGAATTCATCTATTAGATGTTCACGCCTGGGGCCAGAGAACTGTTGACAGAGCCTCTGGTGGCGATACAGAGAGGGACCTTTTGCACAGGTAGCAGGTGACCAATGACATGACTGCCTCCTCTGAGTTAGTGTTCAAATGGAATATCTGCTTAGGGACAAAAAGGTAGCCTTGAATATCCACTTAAGGACAGTTTCACTGGTCAATAAAGCAGAAAATGGAAGTTGTAAGAATATTCATACCCTGTACCCCTCCCCCAGACTATATATAGCTATTCTTATTTGTAGCTCAAAAGAAAATGTGTTGGGCATGCATCAGATTCTCTGAAAGTCTTTACTGAATGGACAAATGAGTAAATATGGATATCTTCTCTTCTAAATTATGACCTCTGTCTACCTGAGTGTGTGCCCTGCAGACATAGATTACAGGAGCAGAAAGTGAAGGGAGGTGACAATTCCAATTTAGGTTATTTCCTAAAACAACATGCGACCTGTAGTGTTTCTTCTACGGCCTTGCTGTGGGTGTCCGGTGCTCTGGGGGTGTCCGGTGCTCTGGGGGTGTCCGGTGCTCTGTGGGTGTCCGGTGCTTCTTGGGTGTCCGATGCTCTGTGGGTGTCCGGTGCTCTGTGGGTGTCTGGTACTCTGTGGAGTTTTCGTGGGGTCAGCCAGTGTACCGGCTACATACTGCCACACAACCAATCCCTCAAAACTCAGCAACTGGAATCATAACCACATATTGTCCTACTTCATGTCTGTGTGGACTGGGGAGTGGCTTAGCTGTGTGGGGCCTTTGGTGTCCTCACAACATCATAGCTGGCTCACCCAGAAGGAGTAATTCACGAGAGAAAGCAAGAACAAGCTGCCATGACTCTGTGACCAGGTATCATTGGTCATACCACATCATTTCCACCCCATCCTATGAGTTATAAATGAGTCCCTTAGTCTGTCCACACTCAGCTGGAGGGGAACTGGGTACTCCTTTGGGGAGAGGAATATCAAAGAATTTCTGGGAATATGTCCAAATCATACAACCACTCATAATCACAATAAAAGAATCCCATAATTTCCCAGCAAGAGAATATTTCAAATGCTGCTTCTCTAATGTAGGAACCACATAATATGGTAAATAAATAAAAAGTCTCTTGTGGAAATGACCACTGTTGTGTATATATCCATTTCCTCTTAGGAAGTTAATGTCAATAGCTTTTTGTCTCTCTCAGCAGGGCATGGCAGGGGTGAGAACAAGCACCCTAGGAAAGGTGGTGAAAGAGGGGCTGACAAGAAAGTGGTTGATTGATTTTCTGAGGAAGACTGGTGCGATGTGAAAGTGTCAGCTGTGTGCAATAGGAGGAATGTTGGGAAACGCTACTCACAAGAACTCTAGGAACCAGAATGACATCTGATGGTGTTCTTTTGAAGTGAGCCTCGCTGAGCTGCAGAACGATGAAGCTGCATTTAAGAAATTCAAACTAATTACTGAGGACATTCAGGGCGAAAACTGCCTGATTTCCATGGAGTAGATCTTACCTGTGACAAAATGTGCTCTGTGGTAAGAAAATGGCAGACGATAAGTAAAGCTCACGTTGATGTCAGGACTACTGATGGCTATTTGCTTGTCTATTCTGTGTTGATTTTTCTAAAAACAAAAACAAAAACAAAAAAGCAACAGATTCCAAAGACCTCTTATGCTCACCATCAACAGGTCCACCAAATCTGTAAGAAGATGATGGAAATCATGACCTGAGAGCTGCAGATCAATGCCTTGAAAGAAGTGGTCAATAAACTGATCTCTGACAGCACTGGAAAGACTTGTCAATCTGTTTATCTGCTCCATGACGTCTTTGTTATAAAAGTCAAAATGCTAAAGAAGCCTAAGTTTGAACTGGGAGACCTCATGGGGCTTCATGGTGAAGATAGCAGTTCTTAAAAAGCTACAGGGGAGGAGACAGGTGTTGTAAGTGGAAGAGCTGATGGCTATGAGCCCCAGTCCATGAATCTGTTGACAATTTGGACATTTAATGGTGAGAAATAAAATATTCTATCTGTGATTTTTTTTAAAAAGTCAATAGTCCTTCTCTCCAAAGAAGAAAATGTGTTTCAAAACTCATTTTTCTTTAATTAAACTTCATGAAAAAGAGACTAGTCATCATTGGTTATAAACTTAAAAAATTATTCAGAAATTCTTTAAATATTTCCTCCTAGAATTCTAACACCTGGAATCAGGAGAAACTTTAAGAACTTTCCTGATTCTTTAAACCAAACATGGAGTTACTTTACGGAGTCAGAAGCCTTGATCTTGTTGTTTAGTTCTTCACATTCTAACGCCTTTGGGCATCTCTCACTGAGAGATCACTTTGATTTCCACCATTTTTTTTAAATGGACATATACTTGACATATAACATTGTGTTCATTTCAGGTGAACAGCATGATGACCTACTATCTTCTTTATACTTGTCTCTATTTCTATATTTTTCTAAAATGAGTTGATATTGCTTTTGTAATTTTAAAAAAGGCTCTTTTCATGTTTTAAATTAACTTCAACTCTAAGAGAAATTTATTTTTAGGTCACATTTAACAATTAAGAAAACCCAAATACCGTATAGTCGTTTATTTTAAAAATATTTTAATGGCTTTCTTGGCTTAGTGCATGTTTATTCCACTTCAATAAAAAGTTTACATAGGAAAAAAAAAAGCAGAGGTCACAACATGAAGGCTCATGGGCCAAATCCCCCCTAGAGGGCTTCTTCTGGTCATGTGGAATGAGTTGTCAATATTGAAGTGTGCGGCCTTGGGCAGGTATGTGGCCATGCTGTACTCTTCCTGGACTGTGCAGTCAGAGAGGGGTCCACTGTGTGTCCCCGTCGGACAGCCCTTCCCTGTCCTACCAGGTACCCCATGTGAATAAAAGGGAGCAACATAGCAGACCTGACAAGCGCAGGAGACTACGCAGCAGGCATGACAAGCCCAGTGACCCAGAGTGACATACAGAATGGTCTGATCATAAATTCCTAACTGGGCAGGTCACTGTGGGTAGTCACGTCCCAGGCCAATAGCCAGCTTTCTTAGCCAAAGGTCAGTCTTTGCCTTAAGTGAACCCTGTGCACTGTCCTTCTGTATCTAGGATAACATACCTTTCAAATGTTAGAGTAATTTTCTTTTCCAGGCATAACCACGGGCATCAGAACATAAGGCTGCAGGCCCATTGCTGTTATCTTGTTGCCCACATACCATCTCTGTGGGCTGGAGATGTCAAACGCTAACTCTCCTGCACCCACCAATGTAAAAGTATGTTTTTCTTTCTTTTGCTTTTTATTCAATCCCAGAGATTTCCCCATTTACTTTCTCCTGAAATCTACCACCAATGGACTTCATGTGACTTCCTTACTTTTTCTCCTTTGATTCTAATGCATAACATAAACAGCAAAACTGTCCGTCTCTGGTGCATTTTCTCAGTCTGCTAAGACATTGCTTTAGGGCACGCCTTCCACATTTTGGCTGAAATAAACTCTTAAAAATTTTTCAGAGGGTTTGAATATTCTTTTATGGACTCATCAAAATGTCTATTGACCTAAAACCCCTGCTTCAGTTATTCACAGAGGATGTATAGACCTAATGGCAGCCTTCATGGGAGGGTCACGGTCACCCTTCCTTGCAGAGGGCATGTGTGCCAGCAGCAATATCCCTTTGAAGGGCATTCTCCCCAACCGCTTCAGCTCTCTGACCAGCGGGCCACCTTCATGGGCTTGCACTTTGGAGCCTCTTCTAAAAAGCAGTGCCTGGCATTCTGCTGAGGTGTCCACACTTTGATGCTGCATTTCAGGGTCTACAGCGGGCCGCCGACTTGGCTCTGAACTCCTCTTTATCCTGGGAAGCCCTGGCCAGCCGCTCTTGTTGAGATATTTTGTAACTTTCAACTCATTTTTAATGTGGTAAGGCACCAGGAGTGGCCCTGGCCATGGTGGTGGTGGATAGTAGATCCTTGCCTTGCTGTTTTAATGGTGCTGCCTTGGGCACCAGTTTATTCACGGGAGGCTTTGCCATCTGACAGATTTTCTGGGGGTGTTTTTGTTTGCATGTTTGTTTTTATGAGAAAAACTGGTTACTGAAGATGAGAGCTTGGGTAACCTGGGACCTGACACAATTACACTGGTACAGTGACATTCTCTGTATTTATATATAAAGAAGCTGGGCCAGTCCGAGGGCTCAGCTCTGACCAGACCCAACTTTTAGGAAGGTCTTCCCTCTTTTAACAGAGGCCCAGAAGTATAGAAAACTGTAACTTACAGGGAAATGTATGGATGTTGTGGTCTAAAATATAATAATATCAAGTTAATCAATGATAAAGATAAAAATTAGAAAGTGAACATTTTGGAAAACTTGTTAAGAATGGCATATGAGCAAATATATATTTAGTGAGAAATGTAAACCTAGTGGGTCTCAAATTTTTTAATTCTATTATCTACCTTAGAATCACTGAGAATTTGTGTTTTTTGTCGTGCATAGCTCCTCCTCCCCCACTCCCCAAGAAAATGTATGATCATGAATTTGAGATTAAAGTAATTGCTATCATTGACTTTACTATTAACCATAATAAGTTCTTTAAAATTATAATTGCTGGTTAATTTGTTTAGGTTTGAATAATTATTTAGGATAAAATGTTTTATATAATTTATTGTTTTTTTCTTTACTTTTTTGAAAGGTAGATTATCAAGTAAATTGTTTTTTCTAGTTAGTGAAGCAGTCTGAGGGTGACCACTTTGTTTTTTCAGTGGTAATGTGCGTTCTGTAGTAATAGTGACAACCCATAAAAGTCCAATTCTGAACATTGTTGGAGCAGCTAAATTTAAATGCATAATAAATTTTGGTTTTCCTTTGTTCATTTATTATGGCAAATATATCTGCCATCAATATCTATTAAATATTAGAAATAAAATCATCTATTAAAATTCCCATTCTCTAAAAAATTTTTACAGAATTTAGGTAAATAAAAGTATATAAAAATGGTATTAGTAATAATTTAGAATGCAATTGAAATGAAAAAATTTGATTTATTTTTGCATGCAAGAGAGACAAACAAACAAAAAGGAAGAGAGATGAGATGTATCAACTCATAGTTGCAGCACTTTCATTATTCATTGATTGCTTTCTCATATGTGCCTTGCCTGGAGGGGGGGGGGGCATTTCCAGCCGAGCCACTGACCTCTTGCTCAAGCCAGCATACTTGGGCTCAAGCCATCAATCTTGGGCTTCATGCCAGCAAACATTGGGCTCAAGACAGTGACCATGGATAAAGTTGTGTGTCTATGATCCCACCCTCAAGCCAGCAACCCTGTGCTCAAGCCAGATGAGCCCATGTTCAAGCTGGAGATCTGGGTTTTGAACGGGTCCTCAGTGTCCCAGGTCGATTCTCTATCCACTGCACCACCACCTGGTCAGGCAAAATTGAGTCATTTTTTACTTTAGAAATTTCAAGATTATGTTGAAAGCATAATGTCTTCTTTCAGATCAATTTGCGCCTCATCTTGGTAAGTGGAAAGACGAAAGAGTTCCTGTTTTCTCCTAATGATTCTGCTTCTGACATCGCAAAGCACGTGTATGACAACTGGCCAATGGGTGAGTGGGGTTTTCTCTTGAGAATGAATAACATTAATTCTCTATGCCTTACCTTGTTCACAAACGTTTTGGGAAAGTTTTAAACATATAAACTATAAAATAAAAAACAATTAATTGAGGGTACAAGGCTCAAAGTTAAAGGGACCTTCCCTTTTTTCCTCTTTGCTACCTCCCTGCAAAATGTAGAGAAGCCACTGTGCCAAATCCCTGCTTTTGACTTAGACCTGTAAGTGACAATTATCTTTGTAAATGACAATTATTTTTTAAAAGTAAAACACAATACAGCTGACATACACACACTTTCATTTTAGTAAACCTGTTTATACCAAGGCACAAAGTGAAGGGAAAGAAAAACTACCTTTTACAAATTATGACACATTCATGGCCTATTTATAATTGAATTTGACACAAAGTAAATTTCTAATTCATGTTATTTCATGTATATTCTGAACTGCAAAGTCAAGAAGGTGTAAAATCTATTTGTCTTTTTTAACCCAGTAGCTAAACATGGTTTGAAATAGCAATTTTGACTTTTAAGGAGAAAACTTATTTCAACTAAGAACACAATTTATACAAAAAAATCAATTACATAAGTGTCTCTCAACCTAAATAATATATGCAACTCTTTCAAAGGAAAACAATTCCTGTAGCCTCCCAAGGGCTAACTTAAGTTTTTTTTTTAATCACGACGTTTATTTTAAAGATAGAAACATAAAACCCAGTTAAAACACTTTATCCTTATTAACTCATATACAACCATAAAACTAAAATAAATCCACAAGGAAAATACAAACATAACTCCAAAACCAATATTGTTCAAATTAACAACAGTGTGCCCGATGATGTGTTTTGACTGAAACCAACCTATGGCCTGCACCATGAATATGGTGCTGTTGAGTTGACACACGTGTGCTCTGGCTTGCTGTATGAGGAGCCAGTCACCGCAAAACCTTCATTCACACAGGGCACCAAATTGTCATTCAGCCTTCACTCAGTGAGAATGAATCGTTTATGTGGTAAGTCAACCTCTTCTTTCCTTGTTAGCCTCTTGACAATGAAGTCCTGCTTGGTGCCAGTTCAGTCATAAACTTAAGCACATGCATGGGCATTAAAATCCCAAGGCTGTACTTGGTTATAAAGTGATTATTCAAATTATCTAGATAATCTCTTCCAGATATCATTAAAATGAAACACAGTTTTAAAATTCTTTGAGGACTTTCAGCCTCTAAGAACATGTCTTTGTAGATTCATAGATCTGAATTTAAGAAACACTGATTTAGACAAATACTTTCAAATAACTACACCTTTCTTCCTATTGGTAACCAGGGGGAAAGTCAATGTTAGTCCCAAATCTGGGAGCTACAGAAGCTAAAGGTTACAGCCGAGAAGGAATTTCAAAACAGCTAAAATGGGCTAAACTTGGGACTCTTGGAATATTGGAATGTCTTCATGGCCAGGCAGGAGAGATAGCTGTCAGTATGAAAAGCATTTTAAAATACCTGGCTAATAGTGATGTTTAACTAAGTATGACGTCATTTTACTTTTGTGATTTTTGGAGGCAAAAAGGTTAAAGATAACTTCTGACATTTACACATATTGTAGAAAAGGGTACACAAGAAAAAATGGGTAATTCCTTTCAAAAGTTTATTTTATTTAGGCAGCATTATAACTTGAGGTAAAAGAAATACTTTTACCTTAATAACTGTTTGCTTTGGATATTAAATTAGTTTTAACTCCTAGACTATCCTGACCAACCGTAAACAAAGGTAAGACTCAAGTGCAGTTCTTTGCCATAGTTTCCCAAATAAATGAACCATCTACCAGCATTGGAAATTGAGTGTATCAATCCAACAGTACTAACAAATGTGTTTGAACCCAGCCTTTCTTCAATTTGCCAGTTATACTCAGCAATTTCAAACAATGCTGGCAAAATACATACTTTAACTTTTATTTTATATAAGATATTTCAGTTGAAAATCTAGTTTTACATTGTGTCATATAATGCACCAAAGGTTAGCAAATGTAAATATTCTTAAGGTTAATAATAAAAGTGCAATAAAAGTCAGTTGAAGAAAATACTTTGTACAATATATATCTGGAAGGAATTGGATTTTCTTGGTATAATTGTACTCAGTTTAGGGGAATATTGTTAGTAGGTGGAATAGTGACACACTAGCTGTTACTGGGTCAGAGCTCCAACATGTAATTGACTAAGTACACAAACTGGCAGCTGAGATTCCTCCTCGAAGCACTGTCCTTCTACGGGTCTCTAAATTTCAAATCCTCTGAGAGGGAAGGGGAGCTGGCATGTTAAACCAGTGCGTATGTGGAAATCAGGACACTGCATAATATAATGAAATATGTGGCAGCTCAAAAGTTACTTTCAACATTTTTAGACTATTTTTTCTGGGCATTAGTTACTGTCATTTGTCTTTATATCTGTCTATGAAGCACTTCTGTCTTGATCAGAAATAGTCTGTTAAACAATAATTTTGGGTGTGATGGCTTCAGAATAATCCATACAAAAGTGTTTGAGGCTTATTTGACCTTTCTTCTAGAAGAGGAGGGATCTGGGTGCACTGGCATAGAAGGAATGCAGGCAGCCTGCCAGGGGGAGGTAGAGAGACCGGAGAAAAGGCAGGAGGGGCCTGGGAGAGGGGGAGGGAGAGGGGGTAGAAATGACAGATTCATTTCCCCACTACCCGCTTTTGTTGTGCTGAGTCACTAGTTTTATGAAATTCATATTCATTATTTGAACACACACACACAGAGGCAAAAGGAAAGGGTACTACTTACCCCCTTTCTCTTCTATTACTTCCTCTTCGGGATATTTTAAGTTAGTTTCTGTGTTGACAGTTGTCTCCTGATAATAGGAGCCTCTATAGGAAACAAACACATCATATCAGAATTGTTGAGAATGATAATTGTGGAATTCTCAAATTTCTATCAAAATCACAGCTTAAATTGTTATATTCAAAGCTTGTGAAAATCATATATTACTGTCTCTAAACCGTTATTTTAACAGAGTAGTGTTTCATAAGTTGCACGCTTAAATAAACTATTGTTATTCACCCTAATCAGTTTATCTTTTTTTCTTTGTGTACATTCCTAGCTTCTATATTTGTATAGTGCCTTCTAGTATATGTGATTTTTTACATTTCTTCTGAGTGTTTTAGGTCAAGTGAATTAAAATTGTGTCTTCTGTAATGCTTACCAATTGGCTTCCAAAAGGCAATAAAGCAATAAATCATCATTGTCCAAAGGTAAACACTTAATTTTTTGTTATTCTATTTTTAAAATTTTAGTTTTCCAGTTTTATGGATACAATTTTTTGTTATTTTCTATATCAATATATTAATTCTTTTAAAAATCTTTGTTAAATCTATTGTTTCTTGCTTCAAATATATTTTTCAAAGATACAAATATTAGAACATTGTAATATTATCTGTTAATTACTGGTAATTCTTAACTTTCAAGTGACAATTTATCTTTACCTAGGATTAGATTTTCACAGCTCATTTGTTTTAATTTTTAAACTTCAGAGCTCTATTTTAGCACATATTAGTGTTCTTCAAAAACAAAAACTAGTCTTTCTGCAGCTCTTGCTGTTTGAGAAGAACTAGCAAGAAACAAGGCTGTAGTGATTGTGTGGGTAGCACCTGTTTTACTTAAGTGGAAGCCCCAGTGTCTTCTTCGATGTATTTTATCTGACTTGGACCAGAAGTTAAAACAATGCAGTAATACCTTAATTTTGTGTTGAAATACACCTAACAGTTCACTGGTTCTTTTCAGACTGGGAAGAAGAGCAGGTCAGTAGTCCAAATATTCTTTACCAAGGACAATTTCTTTAAGGCTATGTCACATTAGGAGGTATAGTCACCTTTGTAATGGGATTTAATGTCTGTCTCATGGTAACATCATCCATTTGTTTAATGCTGATGTCTGATTTTACTAAAAAATATAACTTCAAAGTCAATATGAATTTTTCCACCTTTTCTTTTTTTTTTTTTTTTCATTTTTCCGAAGCTCGAAATGGGGAGGCAGTCAGACAGACTCCCGCATGCGCCCGACTGGGATCCACCCGGCATGCCCACCAGGGGGTGATGCTTTGCCCCTCTGGGGCGTCGCTCTGTTGCGTCCAGAGCCATTCTAGCGCCTGAGGCAGAGGCCACAGAGCCATCCCAGCGCCCGGGCCATCCTTGCTCCAATGGAGCCTCACTGCGGGAGGGGAAGAGAGAGACAGAGAGGAAGGAAAGGGGGAGAGTGGAGAAGCAAATGGGCGCCTCTCCTGTGTGCCCTGGCCAGGAATCGAACCCAGGACTCCTGCACGCCAGGCCGATGCTCTACCGCTGAGCCAACCGGCCAGGGCCAATTTTTCCACCTTTTTAAGTCTACTTCTTTACATTTTGCATTCAGTTAAATTTTTTTTTTTTTTTTTTTTTCTTTTTCATTTTTCTGAAGCTGGAAACAGGGAGAGACAGTCAGACAGACTCCCGCATGCGCCCGACCGGGATCCACCCGGCACGCCCACCAGGGGCGGTGCTCTGCCCCCCAGGGGGCAATGCTCTGCCCATCCTGGGCGTCGCCATATTGCGACCAGAGCCACTCTAGCGCCTGAGGCAGAGGCCACAGAGCCATGCCCAGCGCCCGGGCCATCTTTGCTCCAATGGAGCCTTGGCTGTGGGAGGGGAAGAGAGAGACAGAGAGGAAAGCGCGGCGGAGGGGTGGAGAAGCAAATGGGCGCTTCTCCTATGTGCCCTGGCCGGGAATCGAACCCGGGTCCTCCGCACGCTAGGCCGACGCTCTACCGCTGAGCCAACCGGCCAGGGCGCATTCAGTTAAATTTAACTTTAGCATTATGGTGTATGCTACCTTGTGAAATAAACTCTATCCCATTATAGGTAGAGGTCTTATTTTATGTATAAATGGGATGTGTTTACTGCTGGATAGTATGACTTAGATGTACGATTTAAAGTTAAACAAACTAGGAAAAGTTTATAATAGTTGGTTTTCAAATATAATGATGAAGGAATGTTTTCAGTTTGACTTTAACTGATGTAGTGGCCATTCATGCAAGAATTAGTAACATTAGGGAAAGTACCACGTAATGACTGAAAGAGCAGATTTTAGAGCCAGACTGTCCAAGTTGTACCCTTATAACCTTGGACAAGTGATTTTACTGCTTGTGTCCTCATATTTACAGTTTCCTCATATTAAAATGGAATAGCCATCATGCCTGTCTACTATGTTGGGAGAATTAGATTAGTTTATACACTCAAAGCATTTAAAACAGTGATTGGCTCATAGTAAACACTTGTTAGCTATTACTGCTCTTTACATGTGATTGGAGAAATGTAGCTCAATGATGTCCCCTTGTGGGTATATTTTCTACCATCCGCAGGATTTGTTTTGCTTTTAGTACATGTGTTTCGAAAGTATTCTGATAATTAAAAATTTGTAGGCAAATGAAAAATCTACTTTATTATATCTTTGTTTAAATACGGGCCCTGGTCAGTTGGCTCAGTGGTAGAGCGTAGGCCCGGCATGTGGATGTCCCGGGTTTGATTCCCAGCCAGGGCACACAGAAGAAGCACCCATCTGCTTCTCCACCCTTCCCCCTCTCCTTTCTCTCTGTCTCTCTTCCCCTCCCACAGCCAAGGCTCCATTGGAGCAAAGTTGGCCCGGGCGCTGAGGATGGCTCCATGGCCTCTGCCTCAGGCACTAGAATGGCTTCAGTTGCAATGGAGCAAGAACCCAGATGGGCAGAGCATCGCCCCCTGGTGGGCATGCCGGGTGGATCCTGGTCAGGCATATGCTAGAGTCTGTCTCTCTGCTTCCCCATTTCTCACTTTAGAAAAATACAGAAAAAAAAATGGTCTAAGTTTTCCCTCTAAAACTAACATGAAAAGTCTAATTTGTTTTTCCTTAAAAGATAGAATATTTTGGTTCATTATTTCAGCACATATCTAGTCCTATATGCCAACACTGCTAAATAATTGGAAATACATTATTAACAAGATGGACTCTCTTCCCTCAAGATGACAGACTCTCACACTTGCCCCAACCAGGATTCACCCAGCAAGCCCCCTACTGGGTGATGCTCTGCCCATCTGGAGTCATTGCTCCATTGCTTGGCAACTGAGCTATTTTAGTGCCTGAAATTAGACCATGGAGCCATCTTCAGTGCCCATGACTGTGGGAGGGGAAGAGAGAGAGAGACAGAGAGAGGAGGAGGAGGGGTGGAGAAGCAAATGGTTGCTTCTTCTGTGTGCCCTGACTGGGAATTAAACCTGGGACTTCTACATACCAGGCCGATGCTCTACCACTGAGCCAACCAGCTAGGGATCTCTCCTATTCTTTGACCTAGAATTATTGAGAACTAAACATTGTTTTATAGTTCTATCATACTAGCTTTTGCCCCAATAATACTGAAATGTGTAACCCAATTTGTCTCCACCAGGTTACAAGCCTTACTCGTACTCCGTAAACAGCACCTCCTTCCACGCCCAGGCCTCATCGTCCCTCTGCCGGAGAACAAGTGTCTCTTGGCTCTGAAGAAAAGTGTCACCTTGCTTCAGCAGGAAGCAGTTAAAGAAGAGACCCTGCACCACTTTTTCTTGAAAAAATTCAGAGCCAAGATCCTTGAGGAAGAGTATAATAGACAGTTAGATGAGCAGAGCAAGGACTATGGGCCAGGCATGGAAGGCCACCAGGGAGGAGAGTGAGGAGTGCCTAGCAATGGGCAAAACTAGGAAAGCAAGAACCTTGCCCCCAGAGAACCCTAGGTCCTCCACTAGCATGTTTCTGGTCAGGTAGGAAGAGCCCTTAGCAGGAAAATAAATCAGGGGGTCAGGAAGTAGCGCTTAAGCATTAACCTCCAGGGAGAACATTGAGGCCTCAGTGACATTTCAGCTCCAGGCCCAGCAAAGCAGCAAAATAGTTACTTCCCTATAAAACTAATATTATAGATATAAGATGGTTAAAACTAGCAGTGGGTAGTTAATGTAAGGGATTAAATTACAATAATTTCTTGTAAGAGCTGAGACACAAAATTTCTTGCAAGGAGTTAAGGCACTGCAAATAAGTAGGAGTTTGGTTCACAAACCTTAGTCTTTGTTTAGTTACCTGAGAAATACAGGGAATTCTCCTGTAGAAGTTCCCAGAGGCATCACGACCCCAGCTGTTCTGGAGTAACGCCAAGGACACCAGCTAGGACCATGCTGATTAGGACTGTGCTACATCAGGAGAACTTGCAGAGGAGACATTCCTGCAAACTGGACTCCTACCTCCTACATATTGTTACTTGACTAATTGTACAGACTTTTCCCCATTTTTTCTTTTGCCCCTTACACCATTAGTAACAGCCTCTGAACCCTATAAACCCCAGAAATACCAGGAGAGTGTGAAGGCAGTTCTTTTGGACAGGAGTCACCTGCTTTCTCAAGTTGCTGCAATTTGAAATTAAAGACACTCTTGTACTTACTCATTTGCTGTCTCTCATTAAATTGGCAAAAAATAAAATAAATATATAAAAAAATAAAGGGTGACAGACAACACAAATCCCGGCCTGTCCCTGTAACAGCCTGAGCAGACAGTGGTGGTGAGCTTATACGAGGGCTGGGGCTCGGAGGAAGGTGAGGTTCTAGGCTCCCCCTTCTCCTGACCATGGCTTGGGGAGGTGGGCAGAGGGACAGCATGGCTCAGGGCACACGAGCCTCTTAGTCGGGAGGGTCTGCCGACTGGACCCCACAGTAGATGGCACGTCCTGCCTGTCTCCGTCATCTTGCTTGGTTCCAATGCCATTTTATACTACGCTCATCCCCACCCTTCCACGGTATTCCCCGGATTCTTGGGCTTCTGCTTCTGGTTATCCACAAAACTAAGGCACTTGCTCCAAGCCGCAGGTGCTCAGATTCAATCTGGCTGATGGGAGGGACCCCGGTGTTGATACTGAAAAGTAAAACTTAAATGGTCCCTGGATGGGTCCCGTGCACAGTGGGGTTGACCACCAGCCCCGTAGCCCGCACTGCTCATTTTAAACACAGCAAACAAGCGCTTATTATTTTCTGTCAACTCCAGCACTTTCTAACATTATCTCAGAGGTGTTAGCCATTTGCTATTCATCCCTGATTTATAATTCCAACTCTCATTTTCTTTTTATTGACTTTAGAGAGAGAGGGAGAAACATTGATTTGTTCTTCTACTTATTCATGCATTCATTGGTTGATTATTGTATGTGCCCTGACCAGGGATCAAACCCACAACCTTGGTGTACTGGGTTGATGCTCTAACCAACTGAGCTACCTGGCCAGGGCCCACACTCTTATTTTCTGCTCATGCTTTTTTAAATTATGAGATTGGAGAGCTGACTTGTAGTTACAATGGTCTCTTTAGTTGTCATTTTCCTTCATCATCAGGATTTGTGATCATATAGTCAGGTTTACTTTGGGGAGATCTGAATACCAAATCATCTTCCTATTTTTCCTCATCTTTTTGTCATCTAATTTCACGAAGTTGAAAGAACGTGTTGAAGTGTAGCCCTCCCTTCTATGCATCATTAAGGATGCTTTTGAGCAGAAGTGGAAGAAAACTGAGAAACACATTAGACTGTCTATGGAGAGGTCTAGAGCAGCGGGCTCCTGCTGGGCAGAACCAGCAGCCCCGTGGTGTCCCCAGGGGCCTGGCATTTTCCATTTCCTCTGCATGGCTTCCTTCAGTGGGCAGCTCTGTGTTCAGGCTGGCTCCCCGCAGGGTCCCAAGGTGGAGGTGGTAGCTTCAATCATCACTTCCACACAAGACTTTGTCCAGAGGAGAACCTTTTCCTGTTATTAAAAATGCATTCAGGCCCTAGCCGGTTGGCTCAGTGAGTGGTAGAGCATCGGCCTGGTGTGTAAGAGTCCCGGGTTTGATTCCCGGCCAGGGCACACAGGAGAAACGCCCATCTGCTTTTCCACCCCTCCCTCTCTCCTTCCTCTCTGTCTCTCTCTCCCCCTCCCGCAGCCAAGGTTCCATTGGAGCAAAGTTGGTCTGGGTGCTGAGGATGGCTCTATGATAGACAGGGAGAAGAGCACCACAGATGAGACACTAAGTAAATGTAGTCACTTTGAGAACAGCTATGAATGACATTAAGGAGGCTTTTTGTATTTTCCACACAAAGTCACAAGCAAAGAAGGATCTTACTTTATTTCCCCAGATAATAAAAGACTCTTCTACTTTTATTTGCAGTTTTTGGAATGAAAATATAGCTACCTTTACTGTAAAGCAGGGGTCCCCAAACTTTTTACACAGGGGGCCAGTTCACTGTCCCTCAGACCGTTGGAGGGCTGGACTATAAAAAAAAACTATGAACAAATTCCTATGCACACTGCACACATCTTATTTTAAAGTAAAAAAACAAAACAGGAACAAATACAATATTTAAAATAACAAGTAAATTTAAATCAACAAACTGACCAGTATTTTAATGGGAACTATGCTCCCACAGGCCACTGACCATCAATGAAAGAGGTGCCCCTTCAGAAGTGCGGCAGGGGCAGATAAATGGCCTCAGGGGGCTGCATGTGGCCTGTGGGCCATAGTTTGGGGACCCCTGCTGTAAAGACTGTAAGACCAGATGGGAGAGTGCTTCTGTGTGGTGCACTCCTGGGACTAGCAAGGTGAGTAAAGTGTGTGGGACATGGAGGGGGGGATGGCAGGAGCAGATGCGAAGGAGGAAGACTGTGTCTCCAAATGGAGCAGGAATGAACGCTGTCTCATTCATCTTAGCATCTTCCACTCCAGGCACATAATAGACAGATGCTCAGTAAATGAATTGAGCTAACTGGACAGTCCCCATGACCTCCCAAGGCTGCTGACCCATGTCCTGGTTCTATTGGGTCTGGTAGTTCTGTTGGACCAAATGTCAGGTTATTTAGATGAACTCCAGTTCTTGTGTACATTGGACTTTCTGTAATCACTTTTTGGTTGGTGTATTTTGAACCGGTTTGGGCATTAGTGCTAGGAAATTTCCCATCTGTCCACAAGGGGGGGCAGTGGAGAAGGAATTCACTGTACGGATGAGTCTGTGAGAGACTTCAGGCAGACTAAGGAGGTTGCCCCCCTTACTTTGATTAGTTGTCAGCATGTTTGGATTGGGAAGATTTCACAGTCTGCATTTCCAGGTTTTCCTGAACAATCAGACTCTGGACACCATAGGCTTTCATTTCAGTAAGAGAACAGAAGGCTAGGATAAGAGTTTTCTCTCTTCCCTGGGTACATGCCCTTCATTTCGTAACAGTCTACACCGGGTCTATTAACTCTGAGCATTTGAGTTCGAGCCCCCTCTGCTTCTCGGGACTGTAGAGGGGAGGCGTGGTAAGACCTGAATGAACACACGGCCTTTCACACTAGCCACTCACCAGACCTGAAGGTAAACAGAGTTTTAAACTAAACTTTCCTTCACTTGCCAGAATAAAAACAGTGGATTGGATTCAAACACTCCAAGGCACTAGGACACAAAGAACAAGACATAGAACTCGTCCTCCAGTCACGTATACTGATAGGAGTGACTCAGACACAGTGTGCTCTGGTGATAATGCAGTGGCACCCACAGAATGGACGTGGCACAGAAATAGCACAGGAGGGGATGACCGACCTTGTGGGGGGTGGGGGGGAGTCACATGATGTCCAAGCAGAATTTGAAAGGATAAATAGTTCACCTGGCAAGGCAGGGAGAAAGTGTGTGCAGGAAATGCACAAAGCCCAGAAACCATGTGCATTGATTGGTAACTACAAGTGATTTGAAGTTCACGTTGGGAAATAGTGGAAAATAAAGAAAAAGCAGGGGCTAGTGGATCAGGACCAGTGGAGAAGGTCTAGGGTTCACCCACACAGTGAGTGAATTATAATAGCTCCTTCCCACTAAAGACTTTAACTACGGTACTTTATGTACCTTATTGGGTAGGTGACAGAATTATAGGAAAGATACAAGCAGACATCGATTTTACAGGTAAGGAAAATGAGGTTCAAAGAGGAGAAAAAAGTGACTGAGCACTAGAGGAGCTGAAGACCTCAGGGTAGAGGTTGGGCCAAAGCAACGTACAGCGGAAGGGAACAGGCTATTTAAGTTAAAAAGTGGGAGCCTCGGTGTTGGGCGGATAAAATGTATTATGCTCACTTTGTTAAAGATGGCGCTGCCCACGAGGAGGCCATTGCCCAGGTGATATTAATGTGTGTTGGGGGTGGGCTAAAGGCAGGCAGAATCCTTGTAGCCTGGGGCTTGGTTTTGGGATTAAACCTTTCCCACCCTTTTTGATGGGGGGTGGTACAATCCTATCATGCCTCAGAAGGTGACTTTGTAGTAGAGACTTCCCTATTTTGTATATTGGATTAAAGGTTTGAATTTCTACACTATAAAATAGGGGCAGAACCAGAGCTTGCTCTCTTGGTTCCTGAGATTATCATTAGAGGAGAGAGCAGAGCAGAGAGCAGAGAAAGGTCACGTGGAGGAGGCCAGGAGAAGCAGCCAAGATGGCGGAGTGCTGAGTGAGAAGCCAGTTTGTGTAGAGTTTGTATCTGGGATAAGGAAGGAGATGGGGAACTGAGGAGAATAAGGCTGGTGAGCTAGAAACCTTTGATTCTAGGAAACTCATAAGTCAGTAGCTTTGTGAGCACTGAATGTGAGTGGGTTTTGGAGCCCAGTGTGTATTTTTACTTGCCTGCCGGGTGCAAGCTAGAATTAAAGATGACAGACCATCAGTTTTTGGCTCCGTTGTTTCTTTACCGACTGTCCGAATCCAATGCGAACCTGCATGGGCCAGGCTGCTCTGATGGTGGCCCTGGCCCTGGCTGCTGGCTTTACACTCAGGTACATAGAAACTTGGATTTAAGAAAAAACAAATTCCTCTTTAGGTGTATTTCAAACAACTCTGTTGCAAATGACACAAGAGTTTTAACTCTTATCAGGTAGAAGCAATTTGGTGTCAGGTAAGCCTATAGAACACTTCCTTTGTGTCTATAGTGTTTCCATTCTTAACATGAAGCTTTTGTGACATAATTGACAGAATTGGATATTTATGTAGGAGTGCTAGGTTTTCTATGTGTTTGAATTTTTAATAATATTTTAGGGAAAAAAGAAAATTTATGGCTTTTTGGGAATGGAGAAAGATTTAGTTAGTCTCAAGTTGCCTTATGTGGTGTGTTTAATTATGGAGTTGTGTGGTTTTTCCTCAAACACTGTATATAGTTTGGATGTCATAATTTAGTAGCTAACCTTTATTAAGCTTTTACTATGTGCCAAGCTTTGGGGTAAGTGCTTTATATGCATTGTCTGCTATGGAGTTATTATTATTGCATTTTTCAGTACTAGAATTTTGATGTCTTTTTTTTTTTTTTAATGACTTCCAGTTCTCTGCTGGAAATACTGGTCTCATTTCTTTAAAACTAGTAGGCATAACTATCTTAAAATCTATATCCGATAACTCCATCCCCTATGGTTCTGTTGCTATTCTCTTTATTTTCCTTGGTTTCAAGTGTGCTGTTGTGTCTCTTCACATGCCTGGTTATTTTTGATTGAGTGCCAGATATCATGTATGAAACGCAACAGTGACCACTGAGTCCTAGGGCAGTTTGTTCTTCCACAGAAGATTTGTTTGCTTCTGGTGTGCAGATGGAGACATTAATAATTTCAGGTCACTGTTTTCCAATTGGGGTTGAGTTGTTTTGAAGTTGAGCTTTGGCTTCTGTGCAGGCTAGTCAAGTTTGGGCTCCTCCTTATACTTAGGGTATAGCCTTTCAGGGTCCCAACACTGTTATAAAGTACTGCACCCCAGATTTTGAAAAGCACTGTACCTCATTTCATCGAGTCCACGTAGAGACACCCAGTCCAGATAAATTTTGAAGAATTTTATTAGAGGAGGAGATTTATTAAATATGCCAGCCGCATATGGCTGACACGGGGCATCAGGCCCAAATCGTGCAGTCCCAAAAATAGTTCAGGGGCTGATTATATACCCTTGATCACACATGGGTGGGGGAGAACATGACATGATGGTATAGGCTGGCAACATTTGTTTAGGGGATACACAGAAACATTAAGACTCTCAAGGTAACACAATCAAAGACATTTACAAATCTTTCAGGGTTCTTCTTCCCTCACTAGCCTAGAGGTATTTTACCCTCAAGATTCCAGGGAGGGGGAGGAACTACAGTCAGTGCAAGGTGGTATGTAAATTCTGCCTCCTATTGAAAGAGAAGAAGTTTCTAGGTTAACCTTTATTTAGATTTAAAATTGAATAACCCATTGTTCTTACAATCCCGAAACTTCTACATTCTTCTCCCTCCCCTCCCCAAAGGAGGAATGGAACAGGAAAGTCTGATAGGAAAGCCTGACCATTCCTCCCAGAATATTAATATCAATTTTCAGCTTTTGGTACAACAACACAAAACTTGAACCATTCACCAGGGCTGTTCCTCTTTGGCATATTTAATATTATCCCTCAGACTCATCAACCTGTTAAGCTCATTTTCAGATTCCTACTGTGTTTTTCCTTTTCCCTTAGAGAGAAAATAATCCCAGGTGTCAGGTCTCCTTCTCTAATGCTTCGATAATTCTCCAGTGTCTTTACATATCTCTTCTCAAAAAATTACTTTTTTTTTTAGCTCAACATTTTCAGTTTTCTTAAGCAGGGAGCTTGGTCACCACTGTCTCATCCACCATTGCCAGAAACAGGAACCTGCCTTTAGAGTAAACCCTGATTTTTATTTTTATTTGAGACTTTTCTTCCTTACAAAGATATTGTGATTTTTAAATGAATAATCCATATAAAGTGCTTGATCAGTGCATATAGTAAGCACCATGTGAGTGTTTTAGAATTTTCTTATCAGGACTCATACCTATCAATAGAAGAGTAAGATATATAAATGTAGCACAGCATTTGAAAAACTACACTTAAGGTTCTAGCTTAGAAGATGAAAATGCCTACTTTTACAATATAAAAGGTAAAGCTTGATTTACTCTGTTTGGCTATGAACATGTGCACAAAATAGAGTAATGGTTATCAGTTTTAAAGATTAGCAGGGTTGAGGCCCTGGCTGGTTAGCTCAGTCAATTAAGAGGGTCATCCGAAAACGACAAGGTTGTGGGTTCGATACTGGTCAGGGCACACATGGGAAGCAGCCAAGGAAGGCACGAGTGAGTGGAACTACAGATGGATACTTCCCTTCCCCTTCCATTCTCTCTCCTGTCCTCTATTCCTCTAAAAATCAATCAATTAAAAAAATTAAGCCCTGGCTATATATCTCAGTTGGTTGAAGCATTGTTCTTGAGTGCAGAGGTTGCCAGTTTGATTTTCTAGTCATTTTAAATTCTCATAAAGATCAGGCATGTCTAGAAAGAAAAGGAAATTCAGCTTTCTCTACAACACCCCTCCCTCCTCGTTGGGACAACTAAAAGTATCTCCAGACATTGCCAAATGTTTGCTGTTGGGTAAGATAACCACTGGTTGAGAATCACTGCACTGGTGGTTTCAATGTTCCAGTCTAGATAATCAAGTCACTCAATCCTCACCCACTGCCCCTCTCTCCCACCGGCTATTATTGTGAACACCTACATAAGGAAGACACGTTAAAGAACTCCAACTTGTAAAACTTTTCTCTTACATTTTATCTTCTTAATTAGCTCAGTGATACTCTTTTAAACATAATTTTTGAACAGTCATCTTAAGAAATGCAGGGCATTTAATGAAATACAGGTGCTCTTGTATAACTTGGTCTTGGACTTCTTCGAAGATTCAAAGGAGGAAGGGGGGGTGGTGGGGAGAAGTATTTTAGTTTGAGGATTACATTTGAACAGTAATTTGATCATGTGTCCAAACTGTTCCTTGTTTTCTCAAGACCTGTTCAAAGTCCCATTGCTCCTGTCCTTGAAAGAAAAGACACATTGATATAGGGAGGCCTCATTGATAGGAACTGCATGGCCGCTGCAAAGAAGAGGTTCTCCTGCGGCAATATTTACGGCATTAAATACATCATATGACAGGCAGTATGACTCATGCAGGTCACCTTCACTCTTGTCACTTACTGTACTGTTCCTTTTTTGCACCTTAGCTCTGACCTGGCTTTGGAAAATGAATTGTTTTTGTACTTTTTCCTACGTATAACAATTGTATAGTATAAATGAAATAAGTGCATGTAAAATAGACCATGAAGGCATATTTACTGGTGACTCCAGGTTAAAAATATTAATATAGCATTGGGAAATGGTAGAAACTGTCACTTATAGAAAGGGAACAGTGAAGACGAACAGTATTCATTTGGTGAACTTTTCTAAGCTGGGTATTCTAAGCAGAGGGACTGTGGAAACGATCTAGCAGCGAGGTCTTTGCCCTCAGGTGCACATGATAAGGATAGCAAACACTTCATGACACTAGTAAGTGTCATGCATTGTTGGAACTCATCACAGCAGTGGAGGGGAGTAGGAACTAGCATACCCCTTAACAGATGAGGAGCGGCAACCCTCAAGCCGTCTCGGTGAAGCCAGGATATGGACACAGATGAATGAGGAATTTGCCCCAGGACTTTTGCTACTACATTTGGGCTTTCTCTCAGATGCAGATGTGGTAAGTCCTATAAAGGAAACAGTGCTATAAAAGTGACCCTTTAGGTAGGGTGGTTGGGAAGAGACAACACAACTATGGAGACCTGAAGGAGGGGGGCTGAGAGAGGAGAAGAGCACAGGCCCTGAGGGGTGGGACAAGTACGGCATGTCCCAGGAATAGGAGCCCCCACATCGAACGTGGGGTGTGGGCTGAGGAAGAGAGGGCTCAGGTCACAAAGGGTTCCTTTGGCCTTGACCCAGCCTATGGCAGCCCATGACGGGGGTTTCAACAAGGCAATGACATCGACTCTTACTTTGGAAAACTCAGGCAGGAGGTTAGTGAACACACAGGCAAAGTGAGGCCAGGTGGAGGTGGAGCCCTGGAGACAGAAGTACATCCCCTCAGGAGCATGTCCAGAGAGCTAAAGTAACAGGATTGAAAGTGGATGGTGAAGAACTAAAGGATGGCTTTTAGATTTCTGCTTTGAGCTACAGGCAGATGGAATTGAGAGGTATAACAAGCATGTTCTTGGGTCAGATGACCTAATTTCAAATCCTGGCGGTGGTATTTACGAGATGTGTGATTGTGGGCAACTTGCTCTCTGTATCAATTACTCTTCTGTACAATGGGGACAGTAGAACAATGGTACCTGTCTCTTGGTTGTGGGGGAAGGGAGAGGACTAAAGAAGCTGATACATGTCAAGCACTTTGGCTACAACCTGTAGCACTTTGAGGGCTCAGTAAACTTAGCTGTCTTACTTTAGTGGGGCTAAGTAGGGCCAAGGGCAAGGGCTTCTACTTTTAACATATTGTTTGGAATCTGAGACATTGAAATGGAAATGTTCTGTAGGCCAGTCATCCCCAACCTTTTTTGGGCCTCGGACCGGTTTAATGTCAGAAAATATTTTCACGGACCGGCCTTTAGGGTGGGATGGATAAATGTATCACGTGACTGAGACAAGCGTCATGAGTGAGTCTTAGACGGATGTAACAGGGAATCTGGTCATTTTTTAAAAATAAAACATCGTTCAGACTTAACTATAAATAAAACGGAAATAATGTAAGTTGTTTATTCTTTCTCTGTGAACTGGTACCAAATGGCCCACGGACCAGTACCAGTCCGCAGCCCGGGAGTTGGGGACAACTGCTGTAGGCTATTGAGTTATTAACCTGGAATTTGGGAGGGAAATTGGAGCTAGAGAGAGATCTGGAGATAAAAAAAAAAACAGTATTGAGAGCCATGGAACTGGATGGGATCACGTACGGACAGTCCAGCACAGAGCTCTGGGGCACACCGACATTCAGAGCAGTGGTTCGTCACTTCAGTGTCCTGGGAGGTACCTGGTGGTCTTGTTCACTGGAAATTCTGACCCAGTAGGTCTGTGTCTGATTTGCAAACCTGACAAGCTCCCAGATGCTTTCATGCTGCTGGTCCTGTGGGTCACATTCTGAGTAGCAAGACGTTAGCGCTTAGATAAAAGAGGTGGTCCAGAGGTGGAAGAGGATGGTGTTATGAAAGCAAAGATAACAAGTATTTTGAGGAGAGAGTAGTCAACTGAGTCAAATCCTGTGGGGAGTGAGAAGGATGAAGATAGACCATCTTTGGCTTTGAGACATAAAGGTGATGGGTGGTCTTGAAAAGAGAAGCTTCAGTGAAACGGTGGGGATGAAAGCCAGAGTTAGTCAGGACAGTGAACAGATAATAAATATGAGATAAATAATAAATACTAGAAGTTTTGCTGTTAAAAAATTGGTGAGAGTGAGAGGGGCATTATGGGAAAGGGAAGGGCCAAGTGAGTTCATATGTCCATGGGAATTATTCAGGGCAGAGAAGGTGAGGGGCGGCAGAGTGGGGGCACTCAGACAGGAGCAAAGGCCTGGGACAGGGAGGCGGGAGGGCTCCAGAGAAACGGGAGTGGTTGGGCCCAAACGGGAGCAAGGAGACTCCCTTTATTTGGAAAGGATGGAGCACCTGGAAGATGAGCTAGTTAAATAAAGACAGATTTATAGATTTGGAGGTGAAGGGGAGACTCAGTTAATTATGAAGCATGGTCATCAGCAGAGGCAAGTAGGAAGGGAAAGGGCTGGGAGGTTGGGGAGGAGCGCAAAGTGTGAAATAATCACGTCAGGTCCCTGGTTAGACTGAAATAATCACGTCAGGTGTTAGGAATGTGAACTGATCATCAGAGAGGCTTGTCTTTGTAATCGTGATTGTCTGACAGCATCAAGAGCTCCTTTGAGAGATGGCACTGTTTGAGGTGTGCTTGGCTGCAGCTGTTCCTCCAGAGCACCTCACTCTAGCGATGGCAGTGCAGGTGTGGGCAGGGTTGACCTCAGGTTTAATTATCTGATTGAGATGGGAGAAAGATATTTATGAATGTCAGCCAGGGAATGATTATAATCCATGCAATTTATTTATTTTGGGGTTAAATATTTTTTTCTCTTTAAATTTATTGGGATAATATTCACTAATAACATAAATTTCAGGTATACAACTTTGTAACATCTGTATACTCTGTTGGGTGCTCACTCCACAAAGTCTAGTTTCTTTCTGTCACCATATTTGACAAACTTTACCCTCCATGGCCTCCTCCCACCCTCCTTCCCCTCTGGTAACCATTATTAAGTTGTCGAAATCTATGAGGTTTTCTTTTTGTTTTGTTTGTTTCTTTGTTGCATTTTGTTTTTATGCCAAGTATGAGTGAAATCACAAAATTCTTGTCCTTTTCCCACTGACTTATTTCACTTAGCATAATACTGAAGATCCACCCATGTTGTCACAAATGGCAATAGTTCATCTTTTTTTTTGTGAGCTGAGCAGTATTCTGTGTATATATGCACCATATCTTCTTTATCCAGTCATCTGTTGAAGGACACTTAGGTCATTTTTCACTCTGGTTTTTCTTTTCTTCTATTAACTATGGATGTTGTTTGTTCTCTTTTCTTCTTCTTCTTTTCCAAATGAGAGGAGGGGAGATAGAGAGACAGACTCCTGCATGCACCTTGACTGGGGTCCACCAGGCAACCCCTGTCTGGGCCTGATGCTCTGCCCATCTGGGCCCATGCTTACAACCAGCCTATTTTTAACACCTGAGGCAGAGGCTGCAAGGAACCATCCTTAGTGCCTGGGGTGATGTGCTTAAACCAATCAAGCCATGGATGTGGGAGGAGAAATGAGAGAGAGTGAGGAGAGAGAGAGACGGGAGAGGGGAAGGGGTGGAGAAGCAGATGGTTATTGCTCCTATGTTCCCTGACCAGGAATCAAACCTGGGACATCCACACACCAGGTCAACAATCTACCACTAAGCCAACCATCCAGGGTGTTTATTTATTTGTATTTTCAATTTTTTTTCAGTGTCTTGTAATTTTTTGAGTATAGATCTTTTACCTCTTTCATTAATTTTATTTTGAGGTATTTTTTATGCAATTGTAAATGGGATTGTTTTCTTAGTTTCTTTTTCTGATAATAGTTCACTATGGGTGTAAAAGTTGCAATTGATTTCTGAATAGTAATTTTGTATTCTACTACTTTGCTGAATTTATCACCTATAGTTTATTTTTGTGATATCTTTAGAGTTCTCTATATACAGTAGCATGTCATCTGCAAATAATGATAATTTTACTTCTTCCTTTCAAATTTGAATGCCTTTTATTTCTTCTTGTCTGATTGCTGTGGCTGGGATTTCTAGTACTGTGTAGAATAAGAATGGTAAAAGTGTACATTCTTATCTTGTTTCTGATTTTAAGAAAAACACTTTTAAGTTTTTTTTCCCCATTGAGCATGTTAGCTGTGGGTTTGTCATATTTGGCCTTTATTATGTTGATGTATGTTCCTTCTAGTCCCACTATGCTGAGAACTTTTATGATAAATTGATCCTGGATTTTGTTAAATGCTTTTACTGCATCAATTGATATGATCATATGATTTTTGCTCATTATTTTGTTTATGTGGTATATCATATTAGTTGATTTGTGGATATTAAACCAAACTTGCATCCCAGGATAAATCCCACTTGATTATGGTGTATGCTCTTTTTAATATGTTGCTGAATTTGGTTTGCTTATATTTTGTTGAAGATTTTGTATCTGTGTTCATCAGGGATATTGATCTATAATTTATTTTCTTTGTAGTATCTTTATTTGGTTTGGGAATTAGGACAATGCTGTTTTTGTAAAGTAAACTTGGGAGTCTGTCTTTCTGTTGAAATTTTTGGAATAATTTGAGAAGACTAGTTATTTTCTTTTGAGTGTTTGGTAAAATTCATCTGTGAAGCCATCTGGTCCAAGACTTTTGTTTGTTGGAAGAATTTTGGTTACAGCTTTGATTTCATTGGTTGTAATCTCTCTGTTCAGACTTTTTTTTATAACTTAAGTTTTGGAAAATTGTATGTTTCCAGATTAATTTGTAGGCAAGTAGGTGTGTGTAATATTTGTAAATAATCTTTTGTATTTTTGTGGTGTCAGTTGTTACTTCTCATGTTTCATTTCTGATTTTATTTATTTGGGTCCTCTTTTTCTCTTCAGTAGTCTGGTTAAACATTTATCAATCTAGTTTATTTTTTCAAAGAAACAGCTCTTGGTTTAATTGATCTTTTCTCATGCTTTTTAGACTCTCTTTTGTTTACTTTCACTCTGATTTTTTTGTTTGTTTTTACAGAGACAGAGAGAGAGTCAGAGAGAGGGATAGATAGGGACAAACAGACAGGAACGAAGAGAGATGAGAAGCATCGATCATCAGTTTTTCATAGCGACACCTTAGTTGTTTATTGATTGCTTTCTAATATGTGCCTTGACCGGGGACCTTCAGCAGACTGAGTGACCCCTTGCTTGAGCCAGGGACCTTGGGTCCAAGCTGGTGAACTTTGCTCAAACCAGATGAACCTGTGCTCAAGCTGGTGACCTCGGGGTTTCGAACCTGGGTCCTCCTCCGCATCCCAGTCCAACGCTCTATCCACTGCGCCACCGCCTGGTCAGGCCATTCTGATTTTTATTATCTTCCTTCTGCTCACTTTGGTCTTTGTTTCCTTTTTCTTTTAGGTGTAAGGTTAGAGTGTTTGTTTGAGATTTCTCATGTTTGTTTAGGAAGGCCTGTTTTGCTGTATTCCATAGATTTTTTTTGTTTTTATTTTTCATTTCTCATTTGTCTTAAGGTATCCTTTGATTTCTTTTTTTTTATTTCACTATTAATCCATTTATTGTTTAGTAACATGTTATTTAACCTCCATGTATTTGTGTGTTTTCCAGTTTTTTTTTCTTGTACTGTAATTGTTTTCTAGTTTCATATCATGTGGTTAGAGAAGATGCTTGATATAATTTCAATTTTCTTATACTTATTGAGATTTTTTTGAGTTCTAACATTGGTCCATACTGAAAAATGTTCCATATACACTTGAAAAGAATGTATATTCTGTTTCTTTGGGGTGAACTGCTCTGAAACAAATAATTAAATCTATCTGATCTAATGTATCATTTAAAACTGTTTCCTTGTTGACTGTCTGTCTGGAAGTTCTTCCTATTTATGTCAAAGGGGTGTTAAAGTTCCCTACTGTGACTGCAGATCTCTCCCTTTATGTCCATCAAGATTTCCTTTATGTATTTAGCTACTCTTATGTTGGGTGCATAAATGTTTACAAGGGTTATATCTCCTTGTTCGATCTGTGTCTTCATTATTATGAAGTGTCTTTTTTGGTCTCTTATTAAAGCCTTTTTTAAAAGTCTTATTGTTTGATATAAGTTTTTTACCCAGCTGTTTTCTTTCATTTCCATTTGTGTGAAATGTTTTTTCATCTTTTCATTTTCAGTGTGTGTGTGTGTCTTTTGATCTGGAGTAGGTTTCTTTTCTTTTCTTTTTTGTGACAGAGAGAGTCAGAGACAGGGACAGATAGGGACAGACACAGATAGGGACAGACAGACAGGAAGGGAGAGAGATGAGAAGCATCAATTCTTCATTGCGGTTCCTTGACTGATTTCTCATGAAGTGGGTCTCTTGTAGACAGCAAATATATGGGTCTTGTTTTCTTATCCTCATGTCTTTTGTTTGAAGCATTTAATCCATTTATTTTTTAAAAAAATATTTATTTTATTGATTTTAGAGAGAGGAAGTAAGTGAGTATGAGAGAGAGACAGAAACATCAGTCTGTTTTTATTTGTACCCTGGGATATAAAACTGAAAGCAACAAGTAAACAAGAAAAACAAACAAAAACTCATGGACACAGATGATACTATAGTGGTTGCCAGATACTGATCCACATAACAGGATCAAACCATCAATCACTGTGTTTTAGGATTATGTTCTAACCAACTGAGCTACTTGGCCAGGGCTCCTTTTACTTCTAAAGTGATTACTAATATGTGTATATTTATTGCCACTCTCTTCTTTATAATTATGTTTCTTTTTTTTTTTTTAAAGAGATTTCTTTAATGATTAATACTAGTTTTGTGGTAATGTACTCTTTTAGCTCTTTCTTGTCTTGGGACTTCTTTATTTCTCCTTCACTTTATTTATTTACTTATATTTATTTTTGATTGAATTTACTGGGGTGACAATGGTTAACAATATTACATAGGTTACAAGTGTACATATCTATGATACATGATCTGTATATAGCATTGTATGTCCACCATCGAAAGTCAAATCTTCTGTCACCAAATATTTGACCTTCTTTATCCTTTACTGGTTTCCCATTTCCCCTTTGCTCTGGCATCCAACACAGTGTTGTCTGTGTCTGAGTTTTTCATTTTTTTCTTGTGTATTTGTTGCTTTCATTTCTATAACTCACATATCAGTGAAATCATATGGTTCTTAACTTTTTCTGTCTGACATATTTCTCCTAGTACAATATTCTCAAGATCTGTCATGTTGTCACAAATGGCAGTTTTTAATTTCTTCCCATGGCTGGTCAGTATTCCACTGCCTACATGCACCCCTCTTCTCTATCCAGTCATCCACTGAAGGATATTTCAGTTGCCTCTAGGTCTTGGCCACCATAAATAATGTTGCAATCAACACAAGGGTGCATACACTTCTGCAATAAATATTTTCAAAATTATCAAGTAGATACCCAAAAAAGGGGTTGCTCCATCAAATGGTAACTCCATTCTCAACTTTCTGAAGAACTTCTGTAATGTTATCAACAGTGGCTACACCAGTCCATACTCCCACCAGTAATGAACAAATGTTTTGCTCTCACACAACCTTCAATATTTGCTATTACTTATCTCATTGAGAATAGCCGTTATAACAGATGTGAAGTGGCTCATCATAGGTTTGATTTGTACTTCCCTATAAGCCAGTGAAGTCAACTTTTAAAGTTGTTGTTAGTGTTAGTGTTATTACGGTTAAAGTCTTTTCATAAGAACATACAATGTATTTTAACTGGAGAAGCAGAGAATCAGGAGCAAAAATATCCATGGGGACAAGCAAAACAGGAATAGGAAAACCTTCTGTAGCTTTACCAAGTGCTCTGATTGGGTGTTTTCTGTTATCTTCTAAATTGGTGATTTGATCCTCTGCTTTATCTAACCTGCTGTTGATTATTTCTAGTGTATTTGTTATTTCAGATATTGTATTCTTCACTTCTAATTGGTTCTTTTTATGGTTTTTGTCACTTTTATGCTTGCTTCTTTGTTGACGTCCTTAGTTCCTTGAACATTTTTATAACCATTGTTATGCACTCCGTATCTGGTAGCTTGGTTGCCTCCACTTCATTCAGTTCTTTTTCTGAGGATTGCTTCTGTTCTTTCATTTGGGGCAAGTTCTTTGTCTTCCCAGTTTTGGCTCTTCTCTGTATTTGTTTCTGCGTGTTAGGTAGATATGCTGTGTCTCCCCTTCTTGACAGGGCTCTGTTAGGGAGTAGTTTACCTGTGGGGCTTGTGGTGCATCTCCCCGCTCACTTGAGATAGGTGCTCCAGGAATGTCCCTTGTGTGGTTTACATGAGCCACTCTGTTGTGGTTTAGTCACGATTGCTGTTGGGCCTTTCCTGGGTCAGGCTGGCCCTCAGGCTGGCTCACTATGAGGATTGACCCTGACAACAGTATACAGAGTCCTGTGAGGAGCTCACTCTACAAAGCAAAATTCTCTCCTGCAGGTGCTGGCGCCTGCTGAGATCTCCCCTGGGTGTGTTCTTTGTGGAGCTAATTGGGTCATGTTCTGATGTAGTCTGAAGTTAGCCACCACATATGTTGGTTCTGTGGCCTATTGGTAAGGACTTTGATGCAGGTCAGTGTCACATGCTGCCTGTGACTGGCCCTGGGCTTTCTGTTAGGAGCTACAAAGTGATTCAGTTTGTGGTTGCCTCTGCTGGGCCTAGCTGTGTGTGAGATGGACCAAGCTATGTGCCAAGGTCAGCTTCCACCTCAAGCTGTGTGAAATAGTTTCTCATTGAGTCACTAAGTAGGGGTGAGTGGTGTTCACCAGGTGGACAGATTCAAACTCAGCATCAGAGCTGGGTCTGAGGAGTCAGAAAAAGTCTCAGGACAATCTAAGCTGTCACCATGGGTCCTGTGGATTTTTGTGGTGGGGTGGTCTCTGGATGTCATTTGCTTGGGAGTATTATCTTCTATCACTTCACCCCGATCCTGTTTGTCTCTGATCTGAGATGATTATCCTGCAGGCAACATAAATCAATAGTTAGGTCTTGTTTTTTAAATCCATCTTGCTGTACCTTTTGATTTTTGAGCTCACTTTAATTATATTTAGGGTGATTATTGATTTATGAAAACTTACTACAGCCATTTTATTTTTTAAAGATTTTCTGATTATCTGTATATCCATTAGTTTGGTAGTTTCCCGTGATTTTTTCCCCATTTCTTTGGTTTTTAATGTTTCCTTTCTCAGCTCTATATTTTTGTTTTGTGTTTATTGTTAGGTTTATAGAAAATATTTTTTCATACATAGAATAATCATTTTTTTCTCATTGCAATTTATCTTCCTTCATCCATACAAGTTCAGTCCTTTCCTCATTTTTTTTTTAAGTGAGAAGAGGGAAGACAGTGAGACAGACTCCCACATGTGCCTCAACTGGGATCCACCTGGCAACCCCTGTCTGGGGCCAATGCTCAAATCAACTGAGCTATTCTTAGTGTCTGAGGTTGAGGCATAGACCAACAAACTGACATGGGAACCAACTGAGCCACTGGCTATGGGAGGGGAAGAGGGAGAGAAGGGGGAGAGAGAGGAAGAGAGAAGCAGATGGTCGCTTCGCCTGTGCGCCCTGAACAGGCATTGAACCAAGGACATCTATATGCCAGGCTGATACTCTATCCACTAAGCCAACCAGCCAGGGCTTCCATTTTTATTGTTGCAATTTATTCCTAGTTCTGTTGTACATTTATTACCATTTTTCAGTAGTCATAGTTATTTTTGATGCTTTATTTCCTGCCTTGTTATAAATAAGTTTAATATTCTGTTTTGAAGTAGAGTTGTAATTTCCTGCTTCTGTATGCTATTTCTGTTATTTAAAGTTTTGTATATTTTTGGCTTTTTGTTTCTGTTAGAACAGTGTTTTTCAACCATGGGTTCACCAGAAATTTTGTGCAAGTCTGCAAAAGAGTAAAGAACCTGATGTTGTATGAAGATTATAGATTCAGTGATTTCAGACCCTGTAACCTTCATACAACTTCAGGATGGTTAACTCTTTCATGGACTTGCATGAAATATGTGGTGGCCAGGCACCAGTCTGTAGACTGGCAGTTGAAAAACACTGGTAGAACTCCTTACACCATTTCTTTAAATTCAGGCCTTGTGTTGGTAAATTTTGTCAGCTTTTGTTTGTCTGATAAAACCTCTATTTCCCCTTTATATTTGAAGTGCAACTTTGCTGGATGTATTATTTTTAACATTTCCTTCCACTGTTTCCTGTATTACATTTCTAGTAAAAATCTGTAGACAGGGTTTTGTTTGTAGGGTCAGCCATTCATTTCTGGCTGCCTTTAGAACTTCTTGTCGTTGACTTTTTACAGTTAGAATAAAATCTATCTTGGATAAGGTGTAATATGACTTGATGTTATCTTAGGTCAGCAATTTTCAATTGTTGTGCTGCAAGAATTTTAGTAGTTTATGTGGGTTATAGAATGGAGAAAGTTGAAAAATCACTGTTTTACTTTCCTTGATTCTAACGTCTAGTTCCTTCTATCAGCCTGCGAAGTTATCTTCTCTTTCTTATTTTACCCATAATCCTTATGTTGCTCTTTCAAAACAGAATCAGCTCATTCTTGTAGACGTCTATCATTTTTTAAAACTCTTAGTTCTCTCTGTTCTTCCATTTGTATCATTTCTATTGTGTTCCATTTGGTCTACTCTATTTCTAATGCTCTCTAATGCATTTTCCATCTCATTAATGAGTTGTTCAGTTCCAGAATTTGTTTAGTTCATTTATAAAGTTTTACTATTTTTGATGAAATGCTCCTTTTGCACATTAATTTTCCTTGTAAGTTCATTGAACTACCTTTTTGAGTTTTCTTGTATCTTGAGTTTGTTCATAACTGCAGTCTTAAATTCTCTATCATTTACGCCATTGTCTTCTGTGACTTTGTGTTTTGTTTCTGGAAACTTTTTTGTTGTTTGTTTCTGGAAACTTTTTATTTTTTCTCTGCTTTCAGGTTAACTTGGTTGTTCATGTTACTAGTAGTTTGTTTCTTTGCCTGCACATTTGAAATAGTGACCTCTCCTTTGTTTCAATACCATTTTGTTCTCAATAATTCAATAGGTTAATAGGATACTTTCTTTTGTTTTCTACCTGCATTTTGAGTTATTTTTAAGGAATAATATGATTCAGTTGTTTTCTATAAATTGTGTAAATCACCTTTCAGATATAAATCAGCAGGAGAATAAGTTAGTAGTTGTATCTTTGGTAATATAAAAAAATCCTGAGTTAGACTCCCTGCTGCTGGGTATTTCTAGAAATTTACAATTTATGCTCCAGTTGTTGTAAGGGAAGCAAGGGATGCTTGTTAGTCTAAGTTAATATGAATAAAAAGACAGTAGAAATGAGATCATTATGAATGTCTGTAACTATATTACAAGTAGGATGGAGGATAGACAGGTATTGGTGACAATTAAAACTTCGACTACTTTTTCCTGCCCATTATAGACTCGAGTTCAAAATTTAAAAGATAACAACCTAATGAAAGGCTGTGGACAATTGGAGCTCTTTTCTGATTGCTCTCTTTTTTTGATTACAAAGACAGGTGGTTGAAGGTCAGTCTCTGTTTTGTGCCCACTTCCAAAGAGGTTATAAATACCTCCTGCTTCACAAGACCACTGTGTCTGCACCCCAACCCCAATAGGTACCTTTTATGAAACACATATAAATGGTGGCAGTTGGGGTTACCACTGCGGCAACTCACATCCAAAATGTAGTGTGTCAAAGGAAAAATCTTTATTATCCAGAAATAAGGTCCATGGTCAATATGTATTTTTTTTTTTTAGTCTAAAAGAAGTTCTGAACAGAATATCAACCAAATTACATCACAAAAACTTTAAATGTATTTATAGAGCAAATAAGTTACACAGATAAACTTTGAATATGTTTCTGATGTGCAACAGGTTTTCATGCAAACATCTAACACGTGACAGCATTAAGAGTAAGGAAAAAACTTGAGTGGCCCTTTAGATAAATATTACAAATTAAGTATGACATTTCTTAAAAACAAAGTGAAACTCATATTTTACCTTTATGATTCTACTCTGGCTATCCAAATGGATAATAAAAATGCATGCATGACAGGCGAAAAGACTTGGAATTTATAATGTGAATGTCTTTAACTCTTTTCTACAAAATGGCAAAGTTAGTTAAAATTAACACTCATCCTTCTGTGGTATAAATATGCTCATAAAAGCAACCTTCTATGTAAAAAGCAGCCAAGATCCTTTAAAAAAAGGTCTATCTGGACCATTTTTGGTAATAAGGTCCTAATCACAGGCCCCTACAAAGAGATCCAGGGCTTTAAGAAACAGTAGCCTAGCAACGTAAGAAAGGTACTTCATAGCAGCTCCTTTTAGGTACAGTAATTGTATTTAAACTACAGTGCACTTTCAATTGTCCATTTATAATTCCCTTTTCACATACACAGGCTGTCCGCATTTGACCGTCTTTTGGTTTTCAATGGCCAGCTTCTTTCTGCCTGTTTCTTCCTCAGTTCACAAAAAAATAAAATAAAATTTAAAAAAAGAGGGGCAAGGAAAAATAAAGGGAAAGAAGGTACAAGTTTTATAATACAAATTTTTTTTTAAGTGAAGAAAACATTGCACTTTTGCCAATCTAAAGTAGTTTCTAGAAAGGAAGGTATTGTTCAGGGTAGTCAGCTTTGGTATGCAACGGAGGCCACTTCTTCAGTAGTGAGTTGCATTTGCTCAGTGAAATGAGAACATTTTTGTGCCACACAGCATGATGGATGGAGTCTGTCCCAAAATGTTCTACGCTACCTTGGTTCTCGGTATTGCTACATGTTGGAAGCTATATCGTCCCCTTTAGAAAAAGTCCGACAGGTAACGAGAGGGAGAACAGTCTGATCAAGTCTTCCAAAGGCTGAAAAGATACTGAATGATGTCACCCCAGCATGGCAACATTTCCATCTTGGTACCCATGGGTGACAGGGGACTTCTGTCAGAGACTAGTGCCAGAAACACTGGAGTCTGGGAGGAAAGCAGTGAGGATCCGGTAACTCTGGGCCCTGCGAATCATGTCTCGGATCTCCATGTTCAGCTCCATCAGCTTGGTGCAGATTTCGGTCAGGCTCTGGTTAGACCCCACCAATGCATAAGTACCCGTTTGGCCCAGAGTTTGATGACGGAAATAAATATTCAGTAGTGTCTGGACCTCATCATCAGA
This sequence comes from Saccopteryx leptura, assembly GCF_036850995.1. NCBI lineage: Eukaryota > Metazoa > Chordata > Mammalia > Chiroptera > Emballonuridae > Saccopteryx > Saccopteryx leptura. The sequence continues at coordinate 171,549,286 of NC_089504.1, read as the reverse complement.
ACTGCTTCCAAAGATGTCATTAGGCCATAGACTTCTGCATTCAAAAATAGAGGAGCACATATTATAGGCACTATTGGTTACAAAGAGAAGTTATGAACCTTTGTTAGTATAAGAATATTTGTTTATAGAAAACAGCTTTATTGAGATAAAATTCACACACTATACAATTCACCAATTTAAAGTATACAATTCAGTGGTTTTAGTATATTCAAAGTTCTGCAAACATCACCATAAATTTATAATATTAAATAGAAATTATTGGCTTTGATAAAAATATCTAAGGTATAAAGATATCAGCATGGAATCTGATAATTTTAAAACATTTATTTACTATGTCATGGTTCCAATGAACGTATGAACATACTATCAAAATGAAGGGTAAAACCCCCAGAAGGACACATTCAAATACTAGTTTTCAAAATTATGTTGGGGTATGTACTTTAAAATATTTTCATATATATTTTTATTTTACCCACTTTCCCACAACCCTCCTCTTTGACAACCATCAGCTTGTTATCTATATCTATGGGTCTGTTTCTGTTTTGATTATTAATTTATTTTTTTAATATTCCACATATAAGTGAAATCATATATTTGTCATACTGTTTGACTTCTTTCATTTAGTATAATACCCCCTGGGTCCATCCATGTTGTTAAAAATGGCAAGATTGCACTAATTTTTATGGTAAAGTAATATTCCATTTTAAATATGTACTACCACTTTTTAGTCCACTTGTCTATTGATAGGCACTTGGGTTGCTTCCATATATATATATATATATATATATATATATATATATATATATATATATTGTATTTTTCTTAAATTGGAAACATGGAGGCAGTCAGACAGACTCCCACATGTGCCCGACCGGGATCCACCCGGCACGCCCACCAGGGGGCGATGCTCTGCCCACCTGGGGCGTTGCTCTGTTGCAACCAGAGCCATTCTAGTGCCTGAGGCAGAGGCCATGGAGCCATCCTCAGCGCCCAGGCCAACTTTGCTCCAATGGAGCCTTGGCTGAGGGAGGGGAAGAGAGAGACAGAGAGGAAGGAGGGGGAGGGCTGGAGAAGCAGATGGGCGCCTCTCTTGTGTGCCCTGGCCGGGAATCGAACCCAGGACTCCTGCACACCAGGCTGACGCTCTACCACTGAGCCAACTGGCCAGGGCCGCTTCCATATCTTGACTTTTGTAAATAATGCAGTAATGAATATAGGAGTGCATCTATCCTTTTGAATTAGTATTTTGGATTTCTTTGGATAGATAACAATTTAGAATTACTGAGTCATTTGTTACTTCTTTTTTTTTTTTTTTTTTTTTTTGTATTTTTCTGAAGCTGGAAATGGGGAGAGACAGTCAGACAGACTCCCGCATGCGCCCGACCGGGATCCACCCGGCACGCCCACCAGGGGGCGATGCTCTGCCCACCAGGGGGCGATTCTCTGCCCCTCCGGGGCGTCGCTCTGCCGCGACCAGAGCCACTCTAGCGCCTGGGGCAGAGGCCAAGGAGCTATCCCCAGCGCCCGGGCCATCTTTGCTCCAATGGAGCCTCGGCTGCGGGAGGGGAAGAGAGAGACAGAGGAAGGAGAGGGGAAGGGGTGGAGAGGGGGAGGGGTAGAGAGGCAGATGGGCGCCTCTCCTGTGTGCCCTGGCCGGGAATCGAACTCGGGACCTCTGCACGCCAGGCCGGCGCTCTACCACTGAGCCAACCGGCCAGGGCCCATTTGTTACTTCTATTTTACTTTTTTGAGAAACCTCCAAAAAGTTTCCCATAGTGGGTGTGCCAATTTGCAGTTCCACCAACAGTGTCCAAGGGTTTTTTTTCCTTCACATCCTCACCATCACTTATTGATTTTTTAATGTTAGTCATTCTGATACATGTGAAGTAGTATGTCATTGTGGTTTTAATTTGCATTTCTCTGATCATTAGTGACATTGAGCACCTTTTCATATATCTCTTGGCCATCTGCATATCTCTCTGGAAAAATGTCTATTCAGATACTTTGTGAATTTTAAAATTGGATTGTTTGTTTCTTTGGTATTAAGTTGCACATGTTCTTAATATATTTTGGATAATAACCCCTTATCAGATATATCATTTGTGAATATATTCCCCTATTATGTAGGTTGTGTTTTTATGTTGTTGAAGTTTTCTTCACTGTGCACACCTTTTTAGTTTGATGTCTCATTTTTTTTTCTTTCTTTGCCCTTCACCAAGGAGATATATCCAGAAAGATATTGCTAAGATTGATGTCAAAGAGTTTACTAACTATGTTTTCTTCTAGAAGGTTTGTGGTTTTAGTTTTTACATTTAAGTCTTTAATCCATTTGCATTTATTTTTGTATATGGTGCAAGAAGGTGGTCTAATTTCATTTTTTTAATGTATCTGTCCAGTTTTCCCAGCACCACTTACTGAAGAGACTGTCCTTACCCATTGTATATTCTTGCCTCCTTTGCTATAGATTAATAGACCATATAGGCATGGTTTTTTTCTGGGCTCTCTGTTATATTGATTTCTCTATTTGTCTTTACGCCAGTATCATACTAGATTATTGCAGTTTTGTAGTACAGTTTGAAATTACCTTGTACATTGCTTTTTTCTCAAAGTTTCTTTGGATATTTGTAGTATTTTATGGTTCTATATAAACTTTAGGATTAGTTGTTCTAGTTCTGAGAAAAATGCTATTACTATTTTAATAGGAATTGCATTGAATCTGTACATTGATTTAGGTACTAAGGATATTTTAACAATATTAATCTGTCCAATCCATGAGCATGGTATAACCTTCATTTATTAGTACCCTCTTAAATTTCTTCAGTGTTTTATAGTTTTCAGGATTTGGGTCTTTCATCTCTTTGGTTAAATTTAGTTCTAAAAATTTTATGCTTTTTGATGCACTTGTAAATGAGATTGTTTTCTTAAATTCTCCTCCTGATTACTCATTATCGGTATATATTGTAGAAGCACAACAGATTTTGGTATATTGATTTTGTGTCCTGCAAATTACTAAATCTGTTTATTAGTTTGGTCATTTTTTTTTTTTTTGTATTTTTCTGAAGTTGGAAACGGGGAGGCAGTCAGACAGACTCCTGCATGCACCCAACCAGGATCCACCTGGAATGCCCACCAGGGGGCGATGCTCTGCCCATCTGGGGTGTTGCTCTGTTGCAACCAGGGCCATTCTGGCGCCTGAGGCAGAGGCCATGGAGCCATCCTCAGCGTCGGGGCCAACCTTGCTCCAATGGAGCCTTGGCTGCGGGAGGGGAAGAGAGAGACAGAGAAAGGAGAGGGGGAGGGGTGGAGAAGTAGATGGGCGCTTCTCCTGTGTGCCCTGGCCGGGAATCGAACCCGGAACTCCTGCACACCAGGTTGATGCTCTACCACTGAGTCAACCGGCAGGGCCTGGTCATTTTTTAGTTGAGTCTTTATAGTATTATGTCATCTGCAACTAAGGAGTTGTACTTCTTCCTTTCTGGTGTTCATGTATTTTATTTCTTGTCTGATTGTTGTGGGTAGGACTTCCAAGACTATGTTGAATAGAGGTGATAATAGTGGGCATCTTTGTCTTGCTCTTGATCTCAGAGGAAAGGCTTTCACCCTTTTACCATTAAGTATGATATTAGCTATGTGTGTATGTGTCATATATGACTTTTATCATGTTGAGGTATGTTCTCTCTATACTGTATTCACTTTGTTGAAAGTTTCTATCATAAAAGGACTTTGACTTTTGTCAGCTGCTTTTTCTGAGATGATCATATAACTTTAAGCCTTTATTTTTTACTGTGATGCATCATGTTGATTGATTTATGGATGTTGAGCCATCTTTGCATCTCTTCGGTAAATCTCAGTTACTCATGGTATATAATTTTTAAAATATATTGTTGAATCCAGCATGCATATGCATATATATATATATATTGTTTTATTTTATTTTATTTATTTAATTTTTTTTAAGGTGAGAGGAAGGGAAATAGTGAGGCAGACTTTGCATGCACATGCATCCTGACCGGGATCCACCCAGCAACCTTATCTTGGGCCAATGCTCGAGTACTGAGCTATCTTGAGTGCCTGAGGCTGTTGCAGTCGAACCAACCGACCTATTCTCAGCACCCTGGGCCACACTTGAACCAATCAAGCCAGTGGATGCAGTCAGGAAAGAGGGAAAGAAGGAGAGAGCAAAGGAAGGAGAAGCAGTTGGTCACTTGTTCTGTGTGCCTTGACTGGGAATCTCCATGTTTGGGGCTGATACTCTATCTAGTGAGCCACCAGCCAAGGCCATCTTCTTTAATTTATTTCTTCAGTGTCTTACAAATTTTTGAGAACAGGTCTTTTACATCTTTGACTCAATGTATGCCCAGTTTTTTTTAAGGTTTTGTGAATAGGATTGTTCTCTTAGTTTTCATTTCTGATAATTCATTGGTGTATGAAAATGCAACTGATCTTTGGGTATTTATTTTATATCCTGAATTCACTTATCACTTCTAGTAGTTTTTTTGTGGAATCTTTAGGGTTCTCTATACACAGTATCACGTCATCTGCATAATAACAGTTTTACTTTTTCTGTTCCAATTTGGATGCCTTTTATTTCTTCTTCTTATCTGACTTCCAGTACTATGTGAACAAGAGTAGTGAAAGTAGACATCCCTGTCTTGTTCACAATCATAAAGAAAACAGTAATAGTTTCTGCCCATTGAGTATAATGTGGCTTTGGGTTTGTCATAGATGGCCTTTATTAAGTTGAGGTATGTTCCCTCTATCCCCACTTTTCCAAGAGCTTTTATCATAAATGGGTGCTAGATTTTGTCAAATGCTTTTTCTGCATCTATTGATATAATAATGTAGTTTTTATCCTTTCTTTTGTTTATGTGGTATATTATATTAATTGACTTGTGGATACTATAACAACCTTGATCTCAGGAATAAATCCCAATTGACAATTATTATGATTTCAAAAATATATTGTTGGATACAATTTGCTAATATTTTGCTGAATAGTTTAGCACCTCTGTTAATCAGGGATATTGACATATAATTTTCTTTGTAGAGTTTTTATTTGGTTTTGGAATTAGGATAACGCTGGCCTCAATGAGCTTGGAAGTCTTCCCTACTTTTGATTTTTTTTGGAATAGTCTGAGAAGGATAGGTGGATAGGTATTAGTTCTTTTTCTGAATGTTTGGTAAATTTCTCCTGTGAAGCCATCCTGTCCACAACCTTTTTTTGGGGGGGGGGTTGAGTACTGCTTCAGTTTCATTAGTTGTAATTTGTCTATTCAGATGCTCTGATTCTTCCTGATTCAATTTTGGAAGATTGTATGTTTCTAGAAATTTATTCACTTCCTCCATATTGTCCAATTTGTTGACTTGTGATTGTAATATTTTCTCACAATCCCTGTATTTCTGTGGAGTTATTTGTTACTTCTTTATCTTTCTGAATTTATTTGGGTCTTTCCTTTATTTCCTGATGAGTCAGGTTAAAGGTTTGTCAATCTTGGGTAACTGTTACGTGTGTGTGTGTGTGTGTGTGTGTGTGTGTGTGTGTGTGTGTGTGTCACAGACAGAGACAGAGACAGAGACAGATAGGGCCAGATAGGAAGGGAGAGAGATGAGAAGCATCAATTCTTTGTTGCAGCACCTTAGTTGTTCATTGATTGCTTTTTCATATGTGCCTTGACTGGGGGACTACAGCAGACCAAGTGACCCTTTGCTCAAGCCAGTGACCTTGGGCTCAAGCTGGTGAGCCTTGCTCAAATCAGATGAGCCCGCACTCAAGCCGGCAACCTCAGGGTTTCGAACTGGGTCATCCGCATCCCAGTCCAATGCTCTATCAACTGTAGCACTGCCTCGTCAGGCTTGGGTATTTTTTCAAAGAACCAGCTCTTGGTTTCATTGATCTTTGTATTGTTTTTTAGACTATTTCTTTGTTATTAGGATCTTTATTATTTCCTTGCTTCTACTCACTTTGGGCTTTGTTAGTTACCTTTTTTCAAATTTCTTTAAGTGTAAGGTTAGATTGTTTACTTGAGATAATTCTTGTTTCTTGAGCTAGGCCTGTAATGCTATAACTTTCCCTCTTAGGACTGCTTTTCTGTGTCCCATCAATTTTGGGTTGTTTACTTATTTTCATTTGCTTCAAGGTATCTTTTCATTTCTTCCTTGATCTCACTGTTGACCCACTCATTGCTTAGAACATGTGATTTAGCCTCCATATCTTTGTGTGTTTTTCAGTTGTTTTCTTGACTTATTTCCAGTTTCATACAATTATGGTCAGAGAAAATGATTGATATGCTTTTAATCTTCTTATATTATTGAGACTTGTTTTGTGTCTTAACATGTGGTCTAGAAAATGTTCCATTTTCACTTGGAAAAGAATGTATATTCTGCTGCTTTGAGGTAAAATGCTCTAAAGATATCGTTTAAATCCATATGATCTACTTAGTCCATGTGTGTCACTTAAGGCTGCTGTTTCCTTGTTGATTTTCTGTCTGGAAAGTCTATTCATTGTGTCAGTGGGGTATTAAAGACCCCTAGTATGACTGTATTACTGTTGATCTCTCCCTTTATGTTCATCAAGAGTTGTTTTATTTATTTAGGTACTCCTATATTTGGTGCATAAATGTTTACAAGGGTTATACTGTTGTTGGATTGCACCCTTTACATTATGTAGTGTCCTCTTTTTGTTTCTTACTATAATTTTTGTTTTAAAGTCTATTTTGTTAGATATAAAGTAGCTTTTGATTTCATTTCCATTTGCATGAAGTATCTTTTTCCAATTACTTTATTTTTAGTGTGTATCTTTCATTCTGTGTGAGTCTCTTACAGACAGTATAAATATGGATTTTGTTTTCTTTTTTTATTTATAAATAAATTTTTATTAATTTTAATGGGGTGACATCAATAAATCAGGGTACATATATTCAAAGAAAACATGTCCAGGTTATCTTGTCCTTCAATTATGTTGCATATCCATCACCCAAAGTCAGATTGTCCTCCGTCACCTTCTATCTAGTTTTCTTTGTGCCCCTCCCCCTCCCCTTCTCCTCTCATGCCTCTCCCCCCCCAACCACCACACTCTTGTCCATGTCTCTTAGTCTCGTTTTTATGTCCCACCAATGTATAGAATCATGCAGTTCTTGTTTTTTTCTGATTTACTTATTTCGCTCCGTATAATGTTATCAAGATCCCACCATTTTGTTGTAAATGATCCGATGTCATCATTTATTATGGCTGAGTAGCATACCCTAGTGTATATGTGCCACATCTTCTTTATCCAGTCTTCTATTTTTTTTTTTTACAGTTATTAAGGCCTTTAAGCAAACTCTTGGTCAATACAGCAAGAATCCATAAAAGAGTAGTGTCCTTAACATGTTCACCAAGTCCAAGTTGGCACCACCACCATTCCAGATCCCTGCAAATGCAACCCAACCCCAGGATTTTGTTTTCTTATCCATTCAACCACCCTATGTCTTTTGATTGGAGCATTTAAGTCATTTACATTGAAAGTGATTATCGATAGGTATGTATCTATTGCCATTTTGTTTTTTAACTATGTTCTTCTCTCTCTTTTTACTCTTCTTCATAAAGGCCCTTTTACATATCTTAAATTACTGGTTTGGTGGTAACAAACTCCTTTAGTATTTTCTTGTCTGGGACACTCTTTATTTCTTTTTCATTTTTAAATAATAGCTTGAGTACAGTAGTCTTGGTTGTAGGTCCTTGCTTTTCATCACTTTGAAAAGTTCATTGCAATCTGTCTCTTAGAAGTGCTTTTGTTGCATTCCATAAATTTTGGAAAGTCGGATTTTCATTTTTCTCAAAATAGTTTTTGATTTCCTTTTTGATACATTGGTTGTATAGTAACATTTTGTTTAATCTCCACATGTTTTTTTTTTTCCTTTTTGAGTTTTCCTTCAGTAGTTGATTTCTAGCTTCATGCAAATGTATTTGGAAAATATCCTTGATATAATTTCACTCCTCTGGAATTTCAGCCTTGTTTAAGTCCTAATATGTGTTTTATACTGGAAAATGTTGCATGTGCACTTGAGAAAAATGTGCATTCTGCAATTTGGGAATGAAATGATCTACAAATGTCTATTAAGTGGATCTTTCCTAATATATAAGGCCATTATTTCCTTATTAACTTTCTGTCTTAATAATGATCTATCCATTGAGGTGAGTGTGATGTTCAAGTCCCCAATTATTATTGTATTACTGTTCATTTCTGCCATTATTTCCATTAATATTTGCTTTATATAATTAGGTGCTTCTATGTTGGGGTTGTAGATATATACAAATATTATATCCTATGCTTGGACTGACCACTTTATTATTATGTAATGTTCTTCTTTTTCTCTTTTTACATCACTTTTAGTCTATTTAGTTTGATATGAGTGTTGCTACTTCAGCTTTCTACTCATTTCTATATGAATGGAGTATCTTTTTTGCATCCTTTACTTTGTGTGTGAGTTTTGAGCTACAGTGAGTCTCTTGTGGAAAGCATATAGAGGGATCTTGTTTTTTATAACCATTCAGCCACTATATGCCTTTTGATTAGAGCATTTAGTCCAATTACAGTTAAAGTAATTATTGATAGGTAAGTGCTTATTGACATTTTGTTCATTGTTTTTATTTTTCTGTTCCTCTCTTCACTTTCCTTTTGAATTGCTGGTTTTCTTTAGTGCTTTGTTTGGGTTTCTTTCTATTGATTTTTTTTTGTGAACAGTGTGTAGTTTTTTTGTTATATCCATCTACATCTATAGTAATCCCTTTCAGATGATAGTTAAGTTCAAATGCAAACTAAAAGCACTGCATTTTTACTTCCTCATTCACACTTATGTTTTTTGACATCATGATTTATATATTTTTGTTTTTTGTATCCTTTTTTATTGTAGTTGTAAATTTTACTACCTTTCTTTTAACCTTCATATTACTTTATAAGTGATTGATTCACTGTGTTTTATATATATTTGCCTTTAGCAGTGAGTTCTTTCTTTCTTTCCTATATTTTACTATTTCTGGTGATGGCTTTTTCTACTTTGCATGAAGATCCTTTAACATTTCTTGTAAAGACAATTTACTGGTGGTGAACTCCTTTAATTTTTGTTTGACCTGAAAACTCTTTTATCTCATCTTGAGTTCTGAATGATAACCTCACTGGGTAAATTATTCCAGATTGTAGGTCCCTTTCTTTCAGCTCTTTAAAGTTGTCCTGCTACTCCCATCTGGCCTCTAGAGTTGCTGCTGAGAACTCAGCTGATAGCCTTATGGGGATTCCTTTGTATAAAACTCATGTTTCTCTTGCTTCCTTTAAGATGGTCTCTTTATCCTAACTTCTGCCATTTTAATTACAATACACCTTGGTGTGGGCCTCTTTGGGTTCATCTTGTTTGGAACTCTCTGTGCTTTCTGGGCATCTGTTTCCTTTCCCAGATTAGGAAAGTTTTCAGTCATCACTTCTTCCAATATACTTTCTGCTCTTTTCTCCCTTGTCAACTTATGTCATTCCTATAATGCAAATGTTAGAGCATTTGACTCTTATTCTACCTTCATTTAAAATTTGTTTTAATTTAGCTGTTGTTATTGAGTGATATTTACTACTCTGTCCACAGGTTGCTAATCCATTCTTCTGTATTAACCTGCTGTTGATTCCTCCTAACGTATTTTTTTATTTCAGTTAATGTATCTTTTGCTTCTCCTCTATTGTATTTTCTAACTCTTTGTTGAAGTCCTCTCTGAGCTCCCCTTTTCCACTGTCAAGTTTTTGAGCATCCTTATGATTGTTTCTTTGGATTCTTTCTCAGGCAAATTACTTATCTTTGTTTTATTGGACTTTTCCTCCGTGGTTTTTTGTCCGTTTAATTGGGGCCTAGTCTTCTGTCTCCTTATTTGGTTTGACTTTCTGTGTTTGTTCCTGTGAGTTAGATGAAATAACTATGTCTCTTAATGCTTAATCCTTTGAGTAATGAGTATTTTTCATGCTTGCTGACCCCTGGGAGTGAGTTTTTTGTAAAAAAATGAAATTAGTTCCAGTTACAGTTTTATTAACTTAAAATCATGTTTGTTTAATAACTAATTTATGGAAACAAGAAGAACATACATTTGCCTTTTTTTTAATGTTTCCTTACACATTTTAAAAAATAAATTGATTGTACTCTGGATGGTCAGGAGGCACAAGAACATACATAAACATTCATACTACACCTAGAAAGTTACCTCAGTGAAGACTGTGTGTTGAATAGTTGTGGCAGGCTGGCTGTATTCTAAGTGGGTATGTATTGTGTCTGGTGTTTCAACTAGTCAGAATTAGCATGTTTTGGGTGAAACAGCCTGATGTACATTAGCTCTGTGTTGTTCTGGCTGTCCATGGTCACAATGTAGTTGGGGCAGCCTGATAAGTGTGTGCTTCCTTGTCCTGTCCTGGGTGTGCCTGCCAGGTGTGCAAGTGCAGGTGGTCCTGTTGCTTTCATTGTCTTTGCACAGGCTGGATCTGGGTAGCACTGCCTTGAGTGTACACATTGCCTCACCTCACTAGTTTCACCATGTCTCTGGACAGGGTGTCCCTGAATACTTATGCAGCAGCATCCTACTGTTTTTACATGCTCTCTCATTGGGGAAGGCACATGTGTGTCAGTGCTCCAGAGTGACTGCACTTTCTCTGTGTGGTGCAGTCCCACACAGAGGTGCTGTGGCACTTTGCTAGTTCCCCACTCTCTGCAGGCAGGCAAGTCCCATGTGCAAGTGCAGCCTATCGGGGACACGCAGCAACACCCTGCTGGATCTGCTGGATCGCTCTCTGGGTGGAGGGCCCTGGAAGCGCATGCTATGGTGCCCTCCTGCTAAGTCTAACTGGGAGTGGAGGCTGGGGATTGCACTAGTGATTCTGTACATTGGCTAGAACCCAAATAGAGCTGAGTTCCACTATCCAAATGCAAGGCAGACCTAACCAGTGGTGCACCCCCATTCTCTAGTCCTGGAGAGTCCCCTCAGTTTCCAGAGAGCTCTGGAGGTCCCCCAACCTTTTCTATGTGGCCTCTCTCTCGTTTGCTGTGTAGAGGCTGTTCCGTTGGCTGTCAGCTGTCTCTCAGGAGAAACAGCCCTAAATATAGGTGTACACTCAATGTGTTATTGGGAGGGTAGGTCAATGTGTTCCAACACCACTCCTTGGATTTGCCTCCCACACTTTCTGTTTTTGAAGTCCTATTTTATATCTTTTTATTTTGTGGATCTCCTAATTATAGTTTGAGTTAGTTTTGTCTTTTGACCTTCACGGTTGCTTTTTTTTTTTTTTTTTTTTTTTAAATTATTTTTATTTATTTATTCATTTTAGAGAAGAGAGACAGAGAGAGAGAGAGAGAGAGAGAGAGAGAGAGAGAGAGAGAGAAGGGGGGAGGAGCAGGAAGCATCAACTCCCATATGTGCCTTGACCAGGCAAGCCCAGGGTTTTGAACTGGTGACCTCAGCGTTCCACGTCAATGCTTTATCCACTGCGCCACCACAGGTCAGGCCCACGGTTGCTCTTTAAATGTTTATTTTGCTGTATTTATTTAATATTTTGCTTTACATGTGAGATTTCTTCCAATTTATGATTATTGCTTTTCTTTTTCTTCTTAAAGATGACCTTTTAACATTTCTTGTAAAGATGATGTAATGGTGATGTAATTACTTTTTGCTTAACTTTCCTTCAATTCTGAATGGTTCCTTTGCTGGGCATGTTGTTCTAGGTTGCAGGTTTCTTTATTTCAGCATTTTAAAGATGTCCTGCCATTCCCTTATGGCCCATGAATTTGCTGCAGCATAATTAGTTGGTAGCCTTATGTGGTTTCCTTTGTATATAACTTATTTTTCTCTTGCTTCCATCAAGATTGTCTCTTTGTTTTTCACTTTTGCCATTTTAATTAACATATGTCTTCTTGAGGGCCCTCTGGGTTCTTCCTGTTCGGCAATCTCTGTGATTCCTGGATCTGAATGTCTCTTTCTTTTCTCAGGTTAGAAAAGTTTTTAGCCAGTATTTCTGAAAATAATGTTTCTGTTCTTTTCTATCTTTCTTTTCTTTATGGAATCCCTATAATGTGAATTTTGTTTGCTTGATTTTTATCTCAGAGTACCCTTAAAGTATTCACATTTTAAAAAAAATTCTGTTTTCTTTTTGCTGCTCTGGTTGATTTATTTTCACTAGTTTGTGTGTCATTAGGTCACTGATTCATTCCTCTGTAAGTTAGTCTGTTATTGATTCCTTCTAGTGTATGTCAGTTCAGTTATTGTATTCTTTAGCTCTGCTTGGTCCTTGATTACACGTTCTTTCTGCTGCAGTTTTGACTTCCTGCATTCCACTCTAAGGTTTGGTGGGCATCCTTAGGACTGTTTCTTTGAATTCTTTATCAAGCAAATGGCTTATCTCCATCTCCTTCGGAGTTTTTTTCTTTTTCCTTCATTAGGGAGGTATTTTTTTGTTTTGTTTTGCTTTTTCATTTTGTTTGACATTCTATGTCATTTATATGAGTTTTATAAAAGAGCTCTTTCTTCCAATCTTGAAAAAATAGCTTTGTGTGGATGTGTCCTCTGTGTAGGCTGTGTGTGCTGGGTTATTCTGGAAGCCGAGTGGGAGTCCAGCCAGTGCCTAGGGCACTGGGTTACCTAGTTGGAGCATATCCAGATAAGGAGGACAGGTGTGTGTAGTAATGCCCTGTTGATTTTACTTTTTCTCTGCTCAAAGCCAAAACGGGCTAGGCTATGTGTCCAGGAATGCAATGTGGCAGTCTTGCAGGTAGGCGAGAACACCTGGGTAGAGCTCCTGTCTGCCCAATGGAGATAAAGGGGGATGTATACAATGAAGTTCACTGGCACTTCCAAACCCAGAGAAATTCTTGCAGCTCCTGAAAGCTGTCATGGATTCAGAGCCTTCTCTCTGTTATCTCTCTCTAATTTCCTGTACAGGAAGTGTGCTTGTGTAGAAGCAACCTCTGTGTAGGCTATGTCTGGTAGTTCTGGCAGGTGGTTAACCCAGGTGCCAGCCTGTCAGGCTAGCCTGGCTCTGGGCAGGGAGGCCAGGTACATGTTGTGATGCTCTGTTGTTCCCGCCTTTTCCCTTTGTTCAGAACTGAAGTGGGCTCTGTGCAGTGTGTCTGGGAACATGCTGCTATAATCTTGCAGGTAGATCAAAGCACCCGAACAGAGCTCCTACCTGCCCTAGGAAGGTGGAGGGGGACATAAACAATGGTTCTCATTGGCCCCTTGAATCTTTGGAAATTCCTGCAACCCCAGACAGCTCTCACAAGTTTCCCAGCCTTCTCTATTTGGTCTCTTTCCCTTATTTGTGTTCAGAAGCTGTTCAGTCAGCCCTTAGTTCTCTCTCAAGAATAACTGTTCTCTCTAGTTCTCTCTCAGGAATAACTGCTCTCTCTCTATAAGTTTATATTACAGTGTGATTGTGGGAGTGGGCGATTTTAGCATCGCCCTACTCCACTGCCATCTTGGACCTCTTGTTGGGGTATACTTTGAAGTATGTCAGCATTTTGGGGTGACAAATGACCAGAAAAAAAAAATCAATACTTTAAACATCTAAGTCCTAAAATCTGAAGTTTCGGGCATGGTAAGCAGCAGACATCTGAGAAGGGGGTACAGAAAACATCTAGATGTTCCTCTGGAGTGATTATTTCTCCAACCATGACAAAGTAAGTATTTGGCATGCATTTCCTTTAACCATCTCTAAAAAACACAGTAGAATTACCTGCATTCCCTGATTTGACGCAAAGCCATGCCAAGTTCATTGTTCTTCAGGCAGTCCAGCATGGACTGGATCGCTGCTTCCGTGGACGTGAAGGTTGGCTCAGACCACACACCCTCCGTGCAGAGAGGGTCAGCTGCGATGGCTGCAGTGGCCTCCTTCAGATTTTTCTTTAAGTCGCTTAGTTCCCTGGACATATTTAGTAGCTGTTAAGAAAATTATTTTTACTGTAATTAGTTGAAGGCTGGAGTTTACATCCCCAAAAGAAAACAGTCGATTATATTTGGTGTGGTTATGCCTAATACCGTGGTAAACTAAACTCGGACAAATGAAATGATACTCCACGGCATGTGTGAGTGCTTATGGGGTTGTATAGACGAAATAGCTTTATGTGTCAACAGCTGGGAAATTCTCCTTACAGAAAAGAGTAAGATTCCCTTTAAAGTGTTTTTTATTTAAGTAGAAGGGCATATTCAGAGGTAAAATACATACAAGAACAGGCTTGGGAGTTGGGTAGAGCTGGGTTCAAATCCCAATTTCACAGAGTATGGTAGGAAAATAAATGGACTTTTATGTGTCTTAGTTTTCTCACCTGTGAGACTGAAGATATATCACAGGGTAATTTTAAAGATGAAATGAGATAGCTCTCAGTGTGTTTATAATATAATTAGTAAGTTTGGCATATAAGTGCTCAATAAATGCAATCATCAACAGGGATTCTGACAAATAAAAATTTCTCACTATTTCTATGCTATGGAAAAAGAATAAAGACATAATTTTAAGGAAGAGGAGGAAAAGAATCTAATGTAATATAAGTATTCACATTACAGAGGTAAAAGATTTTCCCTCAACATTACTGAAACCAAAAGATCCAGAGCATTAAAAAGTAAACCATAAGAGAGAAGCTACAAGCTACAAAATGTCTTAGTATGCCTAGAATGTGCAATGAAGACAGCTGTTTTGGACTCTGATCTCAAGATCATTTTTAAAAATTGACATGAATTTAAAGGTTTTTTTTCCTTTGCAATGCAAGTTGATGATACTTGTTTCTTTTCTTTTTTTAAAATTTATTTATTAAATTTAATGCAGTGACTGATAAATCAGGGTACATATGTTGAGAGAAAACATCTCTAGATTATTTTGACATTTGATTGTGCTGTATACCCCTCCCCCAAAGTTAAATTGTCTTCTGTCACCTTCTATCTGGTTTTCTTTGTGCCCCTCCCCTCCCTTAACCCGTCTCTTCTTCTTCACCCCATCCCCCCGACCCCCACCCCCCACCTCCCACCCCTGTTGCCATCACATTCTTGTTCATGTCTCTGAGTCTCATTTTCATGTCCCTTCTATGTATGGATTCATATAGTTCTTAGTTTTTTTTCTGATTTACTTATTTCACTTCGTATAATGTTATCAAGGTCCATCCATGTTGTTGTAAATGATCCGATGTCATCATTTCTTATGGCTGAGTAGTATTCCATAGTATATATGTACCAGAGCTTTTTAATCCACTCGTCCTCTGACGGACACTTGGGCTGTTTCCAGATCTTTGCTATTGTGAACAATGCTGCCACAAACATGGGGGTGCATTTCTCCTTTTGGAGCCGTTCTATGGTGTCCTTGGGGTATATTCCTAAAAGTGGGATAGCTGGGTCAAAAGGCAGTTCTATTTTCAGTTTTTTGAGAAATCTCCATACTGTTTTCCACAGTGGCTGCACCAGTCTGCATTCTCACCAGCAGTGCAGGAGGGGTCCCTTTTCTCCACATCCTCGCCAGCACTTATTCTGTGTTGTTTTGTTGATGAGTGCCATTCTGACTGGTGTGAGGTGATATCTCATTGTGGTTTTAATTTGCATTTCTCTAATGACTAGTGATGTTGAGCATTTTTTCATATGCCTATTGGCCATCTGTATGTCCTCTTTGGAGAAGTGTCTATTCATCTCTTTTGCCCATTTTTAGATTGGATTGTTTGTCTTCCTGGTGTTGAGCTTTACAAGTTCTTTATAAATTTTTGTTATTAACCCCTTATCAGACGTATTGTCAAATATGTTCTCCCATTGTGTAGTTTGTCTTTTTATTCTGTTCTTGTTGTCTTTAGCTGTGCAAAAGCTTTTTAGTTTGATATAGTCCCATTTGTTTATCCTGTCTTTTATTTCACTTCCCCGTGGAGATAAATCAGCAAATATATTGCTCCAAGAGATGTCTGAGAGCTTACTGCCTATGTTTTCTTCTAAGATGCTTATGGTTTCACGGCCTACATTTAAGTTTTTTATCCATTTTGAGTTTATTTTTGTGAGTGGTGTAAGCTGGTGATCTAGTTTCATTTTTTTGCAGGTAGCTGTCCAATTTTCCCAACACCATTTGTTAAAGAGGCTGTCTTTACTCCATTGTATTTCCTTACCTCCTTTGTCAAATATCAGTTGTCCATAGAACTGTGGGTTTATTTCTGGGTTCTCTGTTCTGTTCCATTGATCTATATGCCTGTTCTTATGCCAGTACCAGGCTGTTTTGAGTACAATGGCCCTGTAGTATAACTTGATATCAGGAAGTGTGATACCTCCCACTTTATTCTTCTTTTTTAAGATTGCTGAGGCTATTCGTGTTCTCTTTTGGTTCCATATAAATTTTTGGAATATGTGGTCTATCTATATCTTTGAAGTATGTCATTGGTATTTTAATTGGTATTGCATTGAATTTATAGATTGCTTTGGGTAATATAGACATTTTAATGATGTTTATTCTTCCTAACCATGAGCACGGTATATGCTTCCACTTGTTTGTATCTTCCTTGATTTCTTTTATCAATGCTTTGTCATTTTCCGAGTACAAGTCTTTAGTCTCCTTGGTTAAGTTTATTCCTAGGTACTTTATTTTTTTGGTTGTAATTGTGAAGGGGATTGTTTCCTTAATTTCTCTTTCTGACTGTTCATTGTTGGTGTATAAAAATGCCTCTGATTTCTGAGTATAGATTTTATATCCTGCCACTTTGCTGAATTCATTTATCAGGTCCAGTAGCTTTTTGACTGAGACTTTAGGGTTTTCTATATACAATATCATATCATCTGCAAATAATGATAGTTTTACTTCTTCTTTTCCAACTTGAATGCCTTTTATTTCTTCTTCTTGTCTGATTGCTGTGGCTAGGACTTCCAGGACCATGTTAAATAAGAGTGGTGAAAGGGGGCACCCCTGCCTTGTTCCTGATATTAAGGAGATTGCTTTTAATTTTTGCCCATTGAGTATGATGTTGGCTGTGGGTTTGTCATAGATGGCTTTTATCATGTTGAGGTATGTTCCCTGTATTTCCACTTTGCTGAGAGTTTTGATCATGAATGGATGCTGGATTTTATCAAATGCTTTTTCTGCATCTATTGAAATTATCATATGGTTTTTCTCTTTCTTTTTGTTTATGTGATGAATCACATTGATTGATTTACGAATATTGTACCAGCTTTGCCTCCCCAGAATAAATCCCACTTGATCATGGTGTATGATTTTTTTCCATATATTGTTGGATCCGGTTTGCTAATATTTTGTTGAGAATTTTAGCATCTATATTCATCAGAGATATTGGCCTATAATTTTCTTTCTTTGTGTTGCCTTTGCCTGGTTTTGGAATCAGAATTATGCTCGCCTCATAAAAGGAGCTTGGAAGTCTTCCTTCCTCTTGAATTTTTTGAAATAGTTTGAGAAGGATAGGAGTTAGTTCTTCTTTGAATATTTGGTAGAATTCCATTGTGAAGCCATCGGGCCCGGACTTTTCTTTGTTGGGAGTTTTTTGATAACTGTTTCAATCTCATTTGGTGTAATCGGTCTGTTTAGGTTTTCTGATTCTTCCAGATTGATTTTTGGAAGATTGTATGTTTCAAGGAATTTGTCCATTTCATCTAGGTTGTCTAGTTTTTTGGCATACAGTTCTTCATAGTAGTTTCTTACAATATTTTGTATTTCTGTTGTGTCAGTTGTTATTTCTCCTCTCTCATTTCTAATTTTATTTATTTGAGTCCTCTCTCTCTTTTTCTTGGTGAGTCTAGTTAAAGGTTCATCAAGCTTGTTTACCTTTTCAAAGAACCAGCTCCTAGTTTCATTGATCCTCTATATTGTTTCTTTAGCCTCTATGTCATTTATTTCTGCTCTGATCTTTATTATTTCCTTCCTTCTACTACATTTGGGCTTTACTTGCTGTTCTTTTTCTAATTCTTTTAGATGCAGGGTTAAGTTGTTTATTTGAGCTTTTCCTAGCTTCTGAAAGTGTGCCTGTAGTGCTATGAACTTCCCTCTCAGCACTGCTTTCGCTGTGTCCCATAAATTTTGAGTTGTTGTATGCTCATTGTCATTTGTTTCTAGGAATTTTTTTATTTATTCTTTGATCTCATTCTTAATCCATTCATTATTTAACAACCTGCTATTTAGTTTCCATGTGTTTGAGAATTTTTGAGCTTTTCTGTTGTGATTCATTTCTAGTTTCATGCCGTTGTGATCGAAGAAAGTGCTTGATATGATTTCAGTCTTCTTAAATTTGTTGAGAGCACTTTTGTGCCCTAACATGTGGTCTATCCTAGAGAATGTACCATGAGCACTTGAAAAGAATGTATATTCTGTTGCTTTAGGGTGAAAGGTTCTGAAGATATCTATTTAATCGAGTTGATCTAGTGTTTCCAATAAGTCTGCTGTTTCTTTGTTAATTTTCTTTCTTGAGGATCTATCTAGTGATGTTAGTGGGGTATTGAAATCCCCTACTATTATAGTATTGCTGTTGATCTCACCCTTTAAATCCATCAAAGTCTGCTTTATATATTTGGGTGCTCCTATATTAGGTGCATAGATATTTATAATAGTTATATCTTCCTGTTGGATTACTCCCTTTATCATTATGTAGTGGCCTTCTTTATCTCTTACTATATCCTTTGTTTTAAAGTCCAATTAGTCTGATATAAGTATTGCTACCCCAGCTGTTTTTTCATTTCCATTTGCATGAAATGTTTTTTTCCATCCTTTTACCTTCAATCTATGTGTGTCTTTTGTTCTAAGGTGTGTCTCTTGTAGACAATATATGTATGGGTCCTGTTTTCTTATCCACGCAGCTACCCTATGTCTTTTGATTGGATCATTTAATCCATTTACATTTAAGGTTATTATTGATATGTAGTTGTTTATTGCCATTTTCTTCTTTAAAGGTGTATTCCTTTTTTGCTATATTCTTTTCCCACTTTTACCTGTTTACAACAGGCCCCTTAGAATTTCCTGCAGCATTGGTTTGGTTGTAATGAATTCCTTGAGTTGTTTTTTGTCTGGGAAGCTTTTTATTTCTCCTTCGATTTTAAACGATAGCCTTGCTGGATAAAGTAGTCTTGGTTGTAGGTTCTTGTTCTGCATTACTTTGAATATTTCTTGCCATTCCCTTCTGGCCTCAAGTGTTTCTGTTGAGAAGTCAGATGTCATCCTTATGGGGGCTCCTTTGTAGGTGATAACTTTTTTTCTCTTGCAGCTTTTAATATTTTCTCTTTATTGCTTAGCTTTGGTATTTTAATTATGATGTGTCTTGGTGTAGGTTTCTTTGGGTTTCTCTTTAATGGAGTCCTCTGTGCTTCTTGGACTCGTGAGAGTTTCTCTTGCATTAATTTAGGGAAGTTTTCAGCTATGATATGATTGAACAAAGTCTCTATCCCTTGTTCTTTTTCTTCTTCTTCAGGAACCCCTATGATGCAGATGTTATTTCTCTTCATGTCACAGAGCTCTCTAAGAGTTTCCTCTGACTTTTTGAGTCTCTTTTCTCTTTTCTTCTCTGCTTTCATGCCTTCATTCCAGTTGTCCTCTAACTCGCTGATTCGATCCTCTGCTCTATCTATCCTGTTTTTAATTCCTTCCATTGTGGTCTTTATTTCTGATATTGTATTTGTCATCTCTGACTGATTCTTTTTTATACTTGCTATTTCTTTATTCAGGTTTTCATAATGACCATCCATTGTTGTTCTAAGATCCCTAAGCATCCTTACAATCATTTTGAACTCCGCATCTGGAAGTTTGATTATTTCCATATCACTCAGTTCATCTCTTGAAGGTGTCTCTTGTGGTTTCATTTGTATTGCACTCCTTTGTCTTCTCATCGTCTGTTTTTGGGTGTTTCATTTGTAGAGTTGGTTGATTCTAGGCTTGGTGTTGTCTGCCTCCAGTTTTCAGTTGTGTTATTTCTAGGTCTTCTTGGGTTGGTATCAGCTGTTATCTGTAATCCACTTTCGGATTTGGGTAGCTTTGAAGTCTTGATTTGTTTGTTTTCTTAACAAGTGATAGTCTTATTTACTGATCTCAGCAGGGGGCTTCCTTAAAACTGTATCCAGGAATGCAATGGGTGTAACCTGAGACTCTGAAGGCCTCTTTAGTCAGCTAATCTCACTGGGGGCAGGGTGTTTTCTCAGCTTCAGTAGTGTGAGGTGTATCTCAGATCTCCATGGAGACCTGAGTTACTGCCCCTCCTCCCCACTTCTTGTTTTCAGCTGTGTTTTGTTGCGCTGATTGGAGCTGGATAGATGTCCGGAGATCTCTGATCCGGAAGCACTTCAGCTCTGTTTTGTGAAAGGTTCAGTCCCTCCCCCAGCTATTGCCGCCTCCAGCAAGGATGAGTCAGCTTTTTTAGTTCGTTTCCTGCATTCCTTAGCCCCTCACAGTCTGTCCCTCTACCTGTCCTTTCCATTTGGGAGATAAGCTGGTCTTTTCAACACACCAGGCAAGTGGCTGTGAGCAGTAGTTTCTGCTCTTTTCCCTCTGTGAGATCCTCTCTGGGCTCTCAAACCTTACCCCCCACTCTGTTCCTGTAAGCAGAGGAGGTTCAGGCACTTCCTACCAGGATTGTTCTGGCTTCTTCTTTGCTCCTTGGTTTTTGAGAGCTGTTCTTGCAGTTCAGAGTTGATTTTTCATGCTGATTTTTCCAAAATTGATTTGTATTCCAGTTTGGTGGTGAGTGCTGGGCGTCTGTGCATCCGCCTACTCCACTGCCATCTTTTTCTCCGATACTTGTTTCTTTTATAGAGTTGATTTACCAACATGTTCATTCCTAGCTCACTTATTTTACAAAAAATAGAACCAAAGCCCTCAAGGACTATTTGTTTCCACACAGATGCTTATTCAATACAAATTACTACTCCAGAGCTAGGTTTAAAATTTATGAGATAATTATTTTACGTAAGATATTAAGAGTAGCTTATGCACATAAGTCAGGGATCCCCAAACTGCGGCCCCCTGAGGCCATTTAGCTGGCCCCCAACGCACTTCTGGAAAGGGCACCTCTTTCATTGGTGGTCAGTGAGAGGAGCATAGTTCCCATTGAAATACTGGTCAGTTTGTTGATTTAAATTTACTTGTTCTTTATTTTAAATATTGTATTTGTTCCTGTTTTGTTTTTTTACTTTAAAATAAGGTATGTGCAGTGTGCATAGGGATTTGTTCATCGTTTTTTTATATAGTCCGGCCCTCCAACGGTCTGAGGGACAGTGAACTGGCCCCCTATGTAAAAGGTTTGGGGATCCCTGACATAAGCTATTAAGTTTGAAAGTGATTTTCTTTTCAATTATTTCAAATCTAGGCAAGTTTTAAATATTGTGTTTGTAGTTTTTAAAACTTACCTAAAGTTAAAACAATTAAGGAGAAATTCACTTTAAATTTACAAGATGTAAAACAATTATATAATATATATATGTATATACATACACAAAGCATGTAACACATAATTTACTTTTCTAAAGTGAAACTTAAATTGCCTTTCTAATATGGAAAAGGACCTGTGAGTTGCATTTGCATGCCCTCTTTTTTTTTTTAGAATGAATTCTAAGGATCTGACTAGACTGGAAGCAGGGAGAAACTTTCACCTATCATCTGAGCTATTTTATCAGCATCATAAGTGTTCGCCCTGCTTCCAGTCTAGCCCAGATGAATTCTAAGGATCTTGTTAATATATAGTTGCTAGGAGAGTAAGAAGTGAAAACTTATCTTGACTATGGCTTGTGAAGAGCTCTTTATAAACAAATATGTCTGACTCATGCCTCCCTTGAAATTAACATTTGAAAGTATACTAAAAAAAGAGATACTGTCCTTTCCCTTCATTCCTACTGAGTGATAAGTACAGTGCTCCATCCTCACTGAAATGCTCTTGGTGGCATGGTTTCCTGAACTCCTGGCTTGTCATCGATGACAACCAAATCTATACCTTCAGTTCAGATCTCTCTTCTGATCTCTGATTTCTTCTAGATCTTTGTATTTAACTATGTGCAATCATGTTGTTAAACTGGACTGGTCTAGTGGGCAGACTCAGTTATTGACTAGCATGCAGAAGGCTTGATGTACAATTGTCTCAGTTCTCCTTCTATATCCCTGCTCACCTGTGGACCACAGGTCCCCCAGTGCATCTGAGATGGAACCTGAGCATCACAGTCTTTCCTCTCCTCCACTCCTTGCCCCATCACCTGCATTGACCTTTTGTCCTAAACAGCGCTTACATTTTCTCCCTTCCCATTATACCTAGTACTTCTGTCCTAGTTCAAACTTTCACCTATCATCTGAGCTATTTTATCAGCATCATAAGTGTTCTCCCTGCTTCCAGTCTAGACAGTCTAGTTGTCATCAAATCCCCCTCATCTCTCTGTCAGAAGCTTTAGCCGAAACACTCTCTGGCCCAGCATCTTCCCTTACCGATTTCCTCCGCCTTGCTCCATCGCTCCTTTTTGGTTTGCATGCTCTATTCTAGAAAAGGTAAATTGTGTGTAGTTCCTTTTTCTTTCTTTACCACCATGTTTATCCCATGCCGTTTCTCATTGGAACACTGCTTCTTTACCTCTGCCTTCTCTACTCCAACTCATCTGTGAAGAACCAGCCCTGGCATGCTTTCCTCCAGAAACCTATCCTAGTTAAACCTCCTCACCTCCATATGACTTAGGCGGTCATCCTCTGTGCTTGTATAACATCCTCTCTACCTCCCCTTATTTCACTGACTACATGGCAGTAGTATTTCTTCTAAGAAACTTTTGGCTCACTTGGAAGTAGTCTCTTTCAATTATTTTACCTTTCATATTTAAAATAACAAAGCATCCTGATGTTAAAGAGGGAAGAGGAAAAGAATCAAACATCATACAGCTATTTCCTTCTTATCTCAATGTTAACAGAAAGTACAAAAAGTTAAATACAAAGAATGAAAACCATAAGACAAGGACACAGGGCCAGGCTTAGGGTGGGCCAAGTGAGGCCTCTCAGCATGGCACTGAAGGAGCCCTTCAGCTTTGGGCCTAGGCCCGTCACTGCCAAACAGGATTAGAAATACAAGACACATTTAAGACTTATTCTAGAGCAAAATAATTACAGTATCTGGGAATAAAATCACTTGGGCAGATTTATACAGGGGAGCTGGGGAGAACAAAAGGAAAGGAAGGATTTTCATGGCAGCGCTAAGGGAAGGGAGGTGCGTGGGCTCACCTCTGGCATGGAACTGACTTCGTGCACCTGGCCGATGAGCTTGCAGTAGGACTGAAAAAGCAGCAGCAGCTGGAAGTGTAGTTTATATAACCTCTGACACAGTTCCAATTGCTGGCAAGAGAATTGGCATGGGGAGAAATCAGTTATTCAGGGCGGTTTTGTATAACAAATGAAATCTTGGTGGAGACAAACTTTTTTTAAAATCAAGGATCCCTAACTAGCTGTTATTATTCCCAATAAAACAGAACAACAAGATCCGGTCTGTAAATATTAGTGATAAATTCACAATAAAATACAGAATAGCTCCTGGGAAATGACTAATGAGAGGGGGGTAGTAGATATAAAAGGACTGAGTGAATTGTCAGATTTCACTGATTTGCCAGTTTCATAGCTACAAATTATAACTGTGGTTGTCTTAATTTTTATCAGCTGAAATTTTTTGTTATAATTTTTTTTTTTAATTTTTAAAAAGCATATTTGAAAGGCAAAATATGAAGTCATTCTAAGTGTTAAATTTATAAATTCAGCAGACACTTTGGAAATTACTCCATGTGACAACTCTGGCTGCATTTTGGGTGCTGACACTCATCCTGAAGTCTGTGTCAACAGAATAGTCACATGACCCTCTATGGCACTGTGTCAGCTTTACTGATGATGCTTCTGCCCAGTGCTCAGTTAATATTTTTTGAATTAAAGAGATATAAAAAGAGGCCAAAATGTGCTTACATAGATGAGAATTGCAAGGTCATTCAAAACTTACTGTGGAGAGAACATTAAAAAGTAATCACACAAATTGGCCCTTTGGGCCTACCGGTGCCTCTGGAATTTAAAATATTTTCATTACTTGGCTTATATATCCTATGAAGGAGAAATAAATCGTAATTCCCACACCAATGATTATTTTGTTCTAAGAGCTGTATCAGCTCCTAACAGCCTGTAAACATTGCCTGTTTTGTTCTAAGAATTGGGCTAGCTCCTAAGTAGTGAATGGGATTCTCTGTGAGGGGAAGCACAGCCTTCATTAGGTAGAATTTCATGACTCAGCTGCCACCAGTGAAAGTGGTTCCATATGTGGCTTACACTGCACCTCACTGTTCAGTTTTCAAATGTGGTTTGGTGAGGATAAAGAGGGCCTTTCTTTTGCTAATGGAGAAAAAAGAGCTCAGCTCAGAATCGAGCGCTGCTGTGGTGACTTAAAATTGTTCTCCCACATCAGTTTAAGGAGAGAAATTATAATCATTTAAATTTAGGTTTGAAGAAGAATATGCTATTAATAGTATATCGACAGACTTTTGGTTCTAATTTTCAGAAGTTACTGAAGTTTACTTAAAATATGCTGAATGAAATAATAGTTCTCCTCTCACCTTTCTATGGCCCTTAGCGGAAAAGAAATTCTACTTAGATGTGACCTCTCTAAGCTGGAAACCTGCCTCACGTTAAAGAAGTAGCTATACTCACTAGTTATCCTCAGCTAGATCTTTGGTTGTTTCAATAAGACATTTCACTTTAAATTTTTCTCTATGCAAACTCTTTTAAAATCTGGTATAAAAGGTTAACTGCCAGGGACTTGCACATAATTAAAAAGTATTGTTTAAAAAATTTACCGTCACAATTTAGGGTGAAACCTAGCTATGAAAATTCTGGTATCTTGTGTCAGATAATGGGTGTTATAACTCAAAATATTCCACTTGATAGTACGAGTGCCTAGCAATGTCGGTTTCTACTTTTGGGACGAAAGCAGCCCAGAATGCTACTAACAAACTGGCATACCTCAGTCAACCAAAAACAATAAAATGGAAGGAAAAAGGGGAAACATGCTAAGAGACATAATAGTAACAGTGAAAATAAGGTTTGTTATGGGTCCGTGCCTCCAGTGGGCAGAGAGTATGAAAGAAAGTTAACTTACTGCCAGAGATTCCATTTGCTACTCAGCAAGCATGGCACAGGAAACAGGAAAGGAAAGAGAGTACAGGGTCAGTGTCTGCATGCAATGGGAAGCGTGGCCCTCTTCCGCCAGCAGGACCAGCCGCACTGTTAGCACTGCTCACCCAGACTCGACAGATGGTGGCAAAGCTGGTACCCATTCACATGCACAGCGGCCCAGTTAAAAACAAGCTCTAGTTGGGAAACATGTTGGTGGAAATTATAACTCATAATCTTTTAGATTCTCTGGTTAGTTGGTTTAGACTTTATTAGTCTTGGAGACTAGACGTACAAACGTTTACTACTTGACGATTTTAGTATTTAAATGTGAGTAATAAGTGAACAGAGAATAGTGGGATCAGCTGAGTAAAGTGAATGAACTAGAGCCCTAAAGAAATTAAACCACTGTCAAATGTTAAGGCAGAGTCTTTCATATATTTGGCTTCAAACTGACTATACAATTAACATAAAATATATGTAAGTGGAATTTTCTTTAGTCAGATTGCCTTCCATATTGAGAATATTTTATAGTACTGCTAGATATTGTCACTTATATTATAATATTATATTTTAATATATTATGTTAAATAAACATTGTCTGTATACTCCCTGAATAAGTGTGAGATATGACAAGTGATTTTCTTGCATTTTATTTTTTATAATTTTTTTGCCAGTACTATACAACTGATGGTTGGTCTAGAATACTATAAACTTGAACTGGGCCATGTTCAGCCATGGCTAGCAGTTTTTGGAGTCATCATATCATAACCACAGAATTAAGGAAAGTCTGGGTATGTGAAATAGATAACTATAACCTGACACAGTATTTTTAAGAATTCAATTTGGCCAGTCTTAATTATCGGTCAATATATCTGGTCTGGTTTTCAAAATATTTGAGGACCTATCTAACCCAGTTTCCAATTCTTAACAACATAAAACTCTTATCTTAATGTTCTTTCCAAAAATTTCTTTGGGTTATTAGTTTAACATATTGTACTTAACATCAGATAAAATGCACAAAAAATAAAATCATCAAATTATTTATTACTATCTCCAAACATAAAGCATTACCACTACCAATGCCTACCACAACCCCTGTCTTCCAAGGGTCTCTTCTTCCTTCACCTGTTACATGGGTTTGGCATATTGATGACTATTATTTTTATTATGTTTTATGTTTATTGAGTAGTTTCTTGGGCTATGGATATGAATATCCTTCAAACTTTGAGAAATAAAGACTTTTAATCTTGTGATATAATTATACAACCCGAGGTATTTACTATTTTTGGAGAAAACTTTCTGCCTAATATTTTTATAACCAAATCTTATATACTGACATACAATGTCAGTCCAGAAAGAAGTACAGGGCCAGAGTTTTAAGTCCATATATATAAAGAATTTTGACCATGAAAACATTTTAGAAAATGTAAAATTTGATCAAAACGAATGCACTTAGGCACGTAACTGCTTCTACCATGGAATTTACTTGTGAGAAGGGTGGAGTGAAGCAAAGGCTAAGTAAATGGCATGCTCTTGTGTGAAGAAGATTGTGTCTTTTTACTGTTTTCACAAATGAGATTATAATGCAAGAAGATCATCACCTCAGGTAAAGCAACATCTCTGTTCAATAAAAGGCAAATGAGACTTTTTGATTCCAGGTTGGTGCTAAGGAACTTCACTGTCAATGAATTCCTCCTACTCATTTCTCAGGCCACAAAACTCTCTTTTTTGGGAGATGGCCAACTTGACACACACCAGCATTCAATGCCCATATCCTCTCCTTTTTAGGTAAGTGAGTCCAAGCTGCTTTGATATTTATTATCTCACCATCCTTTTCGTAGGCCAGACTCTAGAACCTAGTTTTAATTTAGAGCTCCAAAAAGGTAGTGAAAAATGCCTTGCTAGGGGACATTTTATGGAAGATGTTAAAAGTCCCCAACCCCCATGCTAATGTTTTCTTATATCTAGGTTTTAAAAATAACCCCTTTAGAAGTCTTTATTGTATACGTAGCTATGTGACTCAAGATTCTTCTGAGATGTCACAGGAATGTCACTGCTTTGGTATAAAGGATTTTCTTCAAGCCTTGTTCCTGCACTCCTGATATGGCTTGATCTATAAATTAGATTTAGAGGTATGTTTTCTCACAATGAGAAAGAAAGGTCAAGAAAGCAGGATGTTAAAAAGTAATCATAGACAGGGGAGCTTAAAAGTCCAGAATAATCTAATTTTTATGTATTAACAGTAACATTGGCAGAAGATAAGCCACAGTGTACTGTATTAGCTATTATTATTTTTATCATATTGGTCTCTAAAATTCACTAGTTATCTCAATTTTAATCTAGCCAATTATTGAAGTGTCCCTACTCAGTAATACGTATGTGCAGCTAATCCCCCAAGCAAGTATGAACAACATATATCCACCTTTATTAATATCACATGGGTCTGACACATTGATGACCACTGTATTATGTTTGATGGGTACTTTTTTAGACCTTGGCCATAAATATCTTTCAAAGTTTTGAAAGATAAATATCTGTAAGCCTATGATACAGATTACACAGCCTGAGGAATTACTATTTTTAAGAAGACATTGACTTTAGTATACATTTCTGTAGTCAATAATGGAAAGGGGATTCCTTATAAAGAGTGACTGATTATACCCAAAGGATGATTTTTAATGGATTATGGTTTAACTGGAGAAATATCTCATCTTGCTCAATTTAACTTGTTGTTCAAGTTAAAAAAGAACAGAGGCTACAGGCTTCTCATTTATGGATTGATTATATAGTAATAAAATGATATATAATAGAATATCAGTGTTCAAGAGAACCTTTTAAATTGGAATCATTGTTCGAATATAAGATGAAATGTATAGTAAGGCTAAATGTCAGTTATTATATTTGAGTCCAAAGAATCACATGTTCATTAAGTACTCAGGAATATCTGTTGAGTGATGAGTGTGTCAACTAAAATCACGTATAACAAGTGAAGTGGAAACATCCCCACTCTCCCAGGGCCAGGTCTGCATAACTGGGAGGTGAACTATGTAAAACTACTTGTGGGGCTGAGGCTGTTTCCTGGAGAATCCAGAACCGAGTTCTTCACCCTGAGTAATATATCTATTAAGTTATCAGGTAGTAATCACTGCAAAATGCACGGCTGTCTAGTCTGGAGACAGGAGCCACTGCTGCATGCACACATGGGCTGCACTATCCAGTGAAAAGCTGGTGTAGTGCTTCTGTGAGCACATACTGGCAGCCCCGCCCACATGAGAAGGTCAAGGAAGTACACACACACAGGCTGCCTGCCCCAACCCCATTCTGGCCACAGGCAGCCAGAACAACAGGGAACTACTGCATATGTATACGCACCAGGCTGCCCCTCTGAGAACCCACTACTTCTAGACAGACATGACATGTGCCCATCCAGAATACAAACAGCTTACAAGAACCAGCCAATACACAGTCTTCACAGAGGCCACTTTTTCAACATTGAGAGAGACAGTTATTTCATCTAACTCACAGGAATAAACACAGAAAGTCAACCCAAATAAGGAGACAGAAGAAAGAGAGTAATTTGCCTGAGAAAGAATTCAAAGAAACAATCATAAGGATGCTCAAAAACTTGACAGTAGAAAAGGGGAGCTCAGAGAGGACTTCAACAAAGAGTTAGAAAATACAATAGAGGAGAAGCAAAAGATACATTAACTGAAATAAAAAATACGTTAGGAGGAATCAACAGCAGGTTAATACAGAAGAATGGATTAGCAACCTGTGGACAGAGTAGTAAATATCACTCAATAACAACAGCTAAATTAAAACAAATTTTAAATGAAGGTAGAATAAGAGTCAAATGCTCTAACATTTGCATTATAGGAATGACATAAGTTGACAAGGGAGAAAAGAGCAGAAAGTATATTGGAAGGAGTGATGACTGAAAACTTTCCTAATCTGGGAAAGGAAACAGATGCCCAGGAAGCACAGAGAGTTCCAAACAAGATGAACCCAAAGAGGCCCACACCAAGGTGTATTGTAATTAAAATGGCAGAAGTTAGGATAAAGAGACCATCTTAAAGGAAGCAAGAGAAACATGAGTTTTATACAAAGGAATCCCCATAAGGCTATCAGCTGAGTTCTCAGCAGCAACTCTAGAGGCCAGATGGGAGTAGCAGGACAACTTTAAAGAGCTGAAAGAAAGGGACCTACAATCTGGAATAATTTACCCAGTGAGGTTATCATTCAGAACTCAAGACGAGATAAAAGGGTTTCTAGGTCAAGCAAAAACTAAAGGAGCTCACCCCCACTAAGTTGGATTCACAAGAAGTATCATAAGGGTCTTTTTTATGCAGAATAGAAAACACCATAACCAGAAATATACAGTATGGAAAAAAAAAACCACCTCTCTGGTAAAGGCAAATATATAATAAACACAGTAATTCTAACCACTTAAAAAGTTGAGATAGATGGATACACACACACACACACACACACACACACACACACACACATGAACCTCATGGTAGTCACAAACAAAAATCCTACACAATTTATACAAAAAAATCAATAGAAAGAAACCCAAACAAAACACTAAAGAAAACTAGCAATTCAAAAGTAAAGAATAAGAGAAGAAGAAAGGCACAGAAAAGAACAGCAAAGACAACCAAAGACAATGAACAAAATGTCAATAAGCACATGCCTATCAAGGTGAAGGGATTAAGCAAAGGAAAAAAACTCATAGACAGGGACAATGGTATGATGATTATAAGAGAGAAGAGGAGTCCGGGAGGTAGAAGAGGGACAAGGGGGGATAAATGGTGATGGAAGAAGACTTGACTTGGAGTGGTGAACAGAATGCAATATACAGATGATGTGTTATAAAACTGTACACATGAAACCTATATAATTTTATTAATGTCACCACAATAAATTCAATAAAAAATAAAAATAGCCACTGAAGGCCCTGGCCGGTTGGCTCAGTGGTAGAGCGTCGGCCTGGCGTGCGGAAGTCCCGGGTTCGATTCCCGGCCAGGGCACACAGGAGAGGTGCCCATCTGCTTCTCCACCCCTCCCCCTCTCCTTCCTCTCTGTCTCTCTCTTCCCCTCCCGCAGCCGAGGCTCCATTGGAGCAAAAGATGGCCTGGGTGCTGGGGATGGCTCCTTGGCCTCTGCCCCAGGTGCTAGAGTGGCTCTGGTTGCGACAAAGCGACGCCCCGGAGGGGCAGAGCATCGCCCCCTGGTGAGCAGAGCATCGCCCCCTGGTGGGCGTGCCGGGTGGATCCCGGTCGGGTGCATACGGGAGTCTGTCTGTCTCTCCCTGTTTCCAGCTTCAGAAAAATACAAAAAAAAAAAAAAAAAGAAACAAGAAAAAAATCTCAAACACTGTAGCTTTCCACCTAAAGGAAGTAGAAAAACAAACCAAAGTAAAAGAAATGAGGAAATAATTAAGATTGGAAGGTAATTCAATGAAATAGAGTAAGAAAAAAAAAAAGAAAAGATCAGGAAACCAATAGTTGGTTCTTTGAAAAGATAAACAAAATGGATAAACCTTTAGCCAGTCTTATCAAGAAACAAAAGAGAGATGGCCCAAATAAATAAAATCAGAAATGAAAGAGAACTGACAACTGATATCACAGAAATAGAAAGGATTCTAAGGAAATATTATGAAAAATTTGTCAACAAATTGGACAACTTGGAAGAAACAGAAAAATTTTTAGAAACATACACTCTTCTAAGGCTTACTCAGGAAGAAACAGAAATTATGAACAGACTGATAATTGCTAACAAAATTGAGTTAGTAATCAAAACACTCATAACAAACAAAAGCCCTGGACCAGCCCAGACGGCTTCACAGATGAATTTTAACAAACATTCAAAGATAATATTTATCCTTCTTAAACTATTCAAAAAAGTTGAAGAGGGTGGAGGGCTTCCCATCACATTTTACAGGGCCACTACTACACCAATACCAAACTCAAAGACACTATACAAAAAGAAAATTAAAGGCCAACATCCATGATAAGCATAGATGCAAAAATCCTCAATAAAATATTAGCAAAACCAATTTAACAGCACATTATAAAGATCATACATCATGATCGGGTGGGATTTATTCCCAGGATGCAAGTTTGTATCAATATTTGCAAATTAGTTAACATGATATACTACATAAACAGAATGAAGGATAAAAATCACATAATCATATCAATAGATGCATAAAAAGCATTTGACAAAATCCAGCACCCATTTATGTTAAAAAATCTTAGCAAAGTGGGAACAAGGGGAATTATACCTCAACCTAACAAAGGGCATAATATAACAAAGCCACAGGTAGCATCATACTCAATGAGGAAAAGCTAAAAGCTTTATCTTTAAGATCATGAACAAAACAAGGATGTCTACTTTCACTACTTTCATTTAATATAGTATTAGAAGTCTTAACCATAGCAATCAGACAAGAAGAAGAAATAAAAGGCATTCACATTGGAAAGAAAGAAGTAAAACCATCATCATTTGCAGATATCATGACACTAAATATAGAAATCCCTAAAGATTCCACTAAAAACCTATTATAACTAATAAGTTAATTCAGTAATGTAAAAGAAAACACAATTAATATTCAGAAATCAGTTAAATCTGTATATAGAATAATAAAATATTAGAAAGAGAAATTAAGAAACAACCTCACTTATAATTGCAGCTAGTAAATAAAATACCTAGGAATAAATTTAATCAAGGAGGTAAAAGACTTATCCTCAGAAAATTATAAGACATTGAAGAAAGAAATTTAAAAATATACATATAAATGGAAGCATATATCATGCTCACAGATAGCAAGAATTAACATTGTTGAAATGCCCATACTACTCAGAGAAGTCTATAGATTTAGTGCAATCC
Organism: Saccopteryx leptura; assembly: GCF_036850995.1. Classification (NCBI taxonomy): domain Eukaryota; kingdom Metazoa; phylum Chordata; class Mammalia; order Chiroptera; family Emballonuridae; genus Saccopteryx; species Saccopteryx leptura. Next base: position 171,517,290 of record NC_089504.1, on the reverse strand, counting down.
CTAGCAAAATACGAATGGCATTTTTCACAGAACTAAAACAAATATTCCAAAAATTTAAACGAAACCACAAAAGATCCTGAATAACCAAAGCAATCTTGAGAAGAACAAAGAGGTATTACACTACCTGATATCTACTACATGGCTATGTTAAAAAGAAAAAAAAAGCATGGTACTGGCATAAAAGAAAGCATAGATCAGTGGAACAGGATTGAGAGCCAAGAAGTAAACCCACACCTATACAGTTAATTAAACTGTGCCAAAGAGGCAAGAATATGCAGTGGGGTAAAGACAGTCTCTTCAATAAACAGTGTAGGGAAAATTGGAGAGACACATGCAAAAAAATGAAACTAGATTGCCTTCTCACACCATATCCAAGAATAAACTCAATGAGGATAAAAGACTTAATGTAAATGTAAGACCCCAAACCCTAAACCTATGAGAGAAAAACACTGGCAGTAAACTCTCTGACATTGCTCTTAGTTTTACACACACACACACACACACACACACACACAATATATATATGTGCATTTTGAAGCAATGAAACAAGAAGAAAATTAAACAAATGGGATGACATAAAAATAGAGATTTTTACAGTGAAGGAAACCATTAACAAAACAAAAAGACAACCTATGGAATGGATGAAGATATTTGTCAATGATATATCTAATAAAGGGTCAATATCCAAAATCTATAAGGAACTCATACAACATAACACCAAAAGAGAAAACAAACATTAAAAAATGGGCAGAGGACTTGAATAGGCATTTCTCCAAAGAGGAGAGTCATATAGCCAAGAGACACGTGAAGAGAGATGTCCATATCACTAATTAGAAAAATGCAAATTAAAACCACAATGAGATATCACCTCATACCTGTCAGAAAGGCTGTCATCATCAATAAATCAACAAACAACAAGTGTTGGCAAGGATATTGAAAAAAGGGAACCCTCGTGTATTGTTGGTAGGATTGTAAATTGGTGCAGGTACTATGGAAAACAGTATGGAGATTCCTCAAAATATCAAGAATATAGTGTGTCCATAAAGTCATGGTGCACTTTTGATCGGTCACAGGAAAGCAACAAAAGATGATAGAAATGTGAAATCTGCACCAAATAAAAGGAAAACTCTCCCAGTTTCATACCTATTCAGTGCAGTTCGATGTGGGCTCACACACAGACCTTTTAGGGCTCCTTAGGTAGCTGCTATCCCGTATAGCCTCTACAGACTCGTCACTGACTGATGGCCTACCAGAACGGGGTTTCTCCACCAAACTGCTGGTTTCCTTCAGCTGCTTATCCCACCGAGTAATGTTATTCCTATGTGGTGGTGCTTCGTTATAAACATGCATATATTCACGTTGCACTTTGGTCACGGATTTGAATTTAGCGAGCCACAGAACACACTGAACTTTCCTCTGTGCCGTCCACATCTCGACTGGCATGGCCGTAGGCTGCTCTGCTGTATACACGGTGTTACGTCATCATCTGCGCATGCACACATGCTGCCATATCATCCTACAGAAACTGGGAGGGTTTTCCTTTTATTTGGTGCAGATTTCACATTTCTATCGTCTTTTGTTGCTTTCCTGTGACTGGTCAAAAGTGCACCATGACTTTACGGACACACTGTAGAGCTATGATATGATCCAGCAATACCACTTCTGGGTATTTGAAGAAATCCATAACACTAATTTGAAAAGATAAATGCACCCCTATGTTCATTGAAGCATTATTTACAATAGCCAAGATGTGGAAACAACCTAAGTGTTTATCAATAGACGGCTGAATAAAGATGTTGTCGTACATACATAAAATGGAATATTAGCCATAAAAAATTAAATCTTACCATTGTGACAACATAGATAGATATAGAGGGTACTATGCTGAGTCAAATAAGTCAGACGGACAAAGACAAATATCATATGCTGTCACCTATTTGTGCAATCTAAAAACACTAAACAAAAAAACCCACAATGAAACAGATACAGAAAACAAATTGATGGTTGCCAGATGGGAAGGGCATTGGAGGTTAGGTGAAAAGGTGAGGCAGTTATAGTCATGGGGCTATAAAATACAGCATAGGGAATATATGTAGTTAATACTACTGTAATATCTGTATATGGTGTCAGGTGGGTACTAGGCTTATTGGGGGGTCACTTCATAGTTATATAAATGTCTCATCACTATGTTGTACACCTAAGACTAATATATTATTGTATGTACACTGTCATTAAAATTTTTTTTAAATTTAAAAAACAGAGTGCTGAAATGTCAACAAAAACTCTTCATTAAAGGAACGAAGGGATTTAGTAACAAATTAATAAAGTTGGTTTCATATTCTGAATAAAGAACTGAATTATTAGGAAATGATTAGTATATTTAGACAATGTCCAGCAGAAAAGTTATTCTTATACCTCAACTTTTTCCAAAAAGAAGACTCCCCCACCCCAAATCCCGTTAATACACAGTCATGCTCGCTCTGACGTCATTCAGCTTTCCTCTATTGCTTTCACGTGAAAGTATGGATGACTCACTCTGCCTCTTCCTCAAGTCCTGCGGTTCGTGGATGAATCAAAACCAACACACAATGTTAGAGTACAGAAAAGATAAATTCTGAAAGACTTTTATTACCTTTTCTTCTGAATCCCCTGGTTGACAGGTAATTACTCCATCTCTTGATCCTCCAGCAAATGTTGCTTTACAATTGGCAAGCCACTGTTGTCAGAAGGAGACAGAGACATAGGTGAGTTCAGTGACACCCTAAGAATGTGCTATCATTGATTCTGTCAGGAGAAATTGATTAAGCTCCTAATCACAGTAAAATAAAATTGGTTGTAGACTTTTAGAAAATCATAATTAAAAAAAATTTTTTTAATTTTTTTTATTAATTCATTTTTAGAGAAAGAGTAGAGAGGAAGAGAGAGAGAGAGAGAGAGAGAGAAGAAGGGGAGGAGCAGCAAGCATCCATTCCCATATGTGCCTTGACCAGGGAAACCCAGGGTTTTGAACCAGCGACCTCAGCATTCTAGGTTGATGCTTTATTTACTGCGCCACCGCAGGTCAGGCAAAAATCATAATTTTGATTAAAGATGAACTATTTGGCATTACGATATTTGTTTAGGTGGGTTCAGTGATATTCATTTTAAAATGCAATTTCAATATTGTGATATGTCACCCTGAAGAATTTCACTATACCATTTCTAATTTATGTATAAATGAAAACAAATTCATAAAGGGTCAGAAAACTTTCACAGGATTAAAACCGGGTGATAGGCACACACTTCCTCACAGGCTGGGTGACTGCACAGTGCAGCGCAACTCATGCCACATCTCTCTCTGCCATATTGAGGGGGCTTCTGAGGGGGCAGGTCTACTTCACTGTAAGAAAGGGATTTAGTGACAAATTAATAAAGTTGAGTAGGCATTTCAACTTTAATAATGGCTCGGCTGTTTAGAAAATCTTCCAATCTTAAGCATCTGACAGTAACTAATCAGATGTGAAAATGAACTTTTGGGCAGAAAACAAAGAGCATTGAAGAACTGAAATTCACAACAGCCATTTAAAGACTGGTTTGTTCACCAACCAGAATGAAAAGATTAATTTATTAATACATCACTGAGAAGAAAAACATAACAGGTAAAGAGCCACAGAAATAGGTGACAATGGGAACTGTTAATGTTGAATGTCAGAACTCTTGCCCTTGGACAGGTCACAAAAAGATTCATTAACAATAGCAACAAGCAGAAAATCATAACTTTACAGTGAATGTCTTTCTATGTATGAGGCATTGTGCGGAGCAGTTTCTCCACATATCATTCATATTTAAAGGCAATGCTGTGTTGTGGTTTCAATACCATTCTTTTCCCTTCTAGCTAGTGAGGATAATGATAGCAACCACCAGGGCAGCTGAGAGCATTAACTGATCTTAGACCTTTAGCTCTTACCAGGTGGCTGCATGCACAGAAAGAATTCAGGGAATGATTGCTGCTATGACTGTTTAAAATTGTTATATTCTTACAAAAGTTCTCTTCATCTACACTGTCTTGTAGATGATCAATCTGAGATGAGGAGGTCAGGAAATTATCCAAGGTCACTAACCCTCATGTAGCTGAGCAGTGATTGGAAGCCAAGTCCATCTGACTTCAAAATCCATGATCTTTCTATAGTGCCTGGAATACTACAAGAAGTGCTTCACAGATCTTACACAATTATTTACATGGTTTTGGATCATTTCTGTCTCTATCATTTTACAATCTAAATCTAGATCTCGATCTACAATTGAAGATGAGTGAAGAACAGGAGCAGAGGCCATGAGAAGCAGTGTGGTCAGGGAGAAACAGGTGCAAAGGTGGTTAAGACGAGGAAAGTGATGAGCCCCATCTCTTCCCGTCTCAGGGGAGACTAACACTGGAAGCAAGTAATTAACAATTTAAAACCTCAGAGAAAAGTTATAATACTGATAAATTAACATCTCAAGCAGATACTTTTCCCAATTTCTTGGTAGAAAAATTATGGGGGCTAAAAATGAAAACTGAAAACTCTTCTATGTAGATATTATTTCTACATAATCCACAGTATTAACAGTTCTACCACCACTGAATTAAAATTGTAATCCCTAGCAGAAGAATAGTTAAAGTCAGTCTTCTCCCCAAAGCACCTTTCTGAGGCTAATGCCAGCTTCTTCCAAATGCTCCCAGTGGCTAGTTCATTCGGTTCTAATGAAATGAAGATGCACAGAAACAACGCTTACAGAGAGAGTGGCCTCTTTTCTGCTGTTGTAGGTGTCCAGATATTCTTGCAGTTCTAAGACACTGAACTTGAGCTTGTCCAGAAGTCCACAAGAAAGGAGCTAAAGACAGGAAAATAATTTGTATTAAAACAGCCAGAGAGATATCTGGACAAGGCAAGGCTACACAGAACATAGGTATACTTACAAGTGATGTGAATAGGGAAAGGGTAGCCATTTTTAGTAAACTGTGCAATTTGTAGTTTTTCTGTAATTGTAATTGAATATTAACTTGCTAATCCAAATGTCTTATGAAAATATCCATTTTTCCTGTATCAGTATATACAGTAAATGTTAAGTATTCTACAGAAGCCCACATTAAGATATGTTGTCCATTTAATGCATGATTGCTGGTATCTTCATCCAGTCATACTCCAAAACATGTAAAGACAAAATTCCAAATAGGCTTTCACTCCAATTTTGTGTTTAATCTGTACTTTAAGTCATTTAAGATAGAATGATTTCTCAGATTCTATGCCTTGCTGCAAGGTAGCCAACCACCAATCAAGTTCCTAGAAAGACTGACTCCTCAGAGACATTTACAGTCAAAGCACATCTTCATTCCTTCTAAACCTCAGTAATTACCTAGCATACGCAGTGGTTCTGTGATATACAAGGGGGTGTACAAACCTACCCCCAAAGAGCTTGCCAGTCCTGCAGGGTTAGAGTTATGTTCATAAAGTCATGACTCAGCAGTTGGCCAGGGACTGTTTTTTCATCCTTTAAATTTATTGCCTGCAGTTTGGGCTGGACGAACCCATCCAGAGGGTGGTCAGTATCTTGCCGAGATTTGGGGAGGGGAAAATGAGGACATGTTGCCTCTGGAGACCCATCTGTCTGGGCAACCCGGCATCATGGGGACAGGCTAGGTCAGCTCTAGAGGGCTAGCTCCCCATATTCATAGCTGTCCAAGTCAGAGTCATCAGAGAGTGGTGGAGCTTTTTCTTGATTATCTGAATTGTCTGGGCGTGGACTGGCACTGTTCCCTCATTACTGTGCCAACTCCAGCCTGTGGGAGTGAAATCTCAACCCAGTGCTGCTCACAATGAAAGTGTTAAACAAACCACTGTTGTCCACACCAGAAGCTGGACAAACCACTGGCCACCAGAGCAGGACTGGGACACTCACAGTCTCAGCATCCACAAAAAGGGTGGGGCACTCAGAACAGGAGGTGAGCATCTGGGAGGAGCTGACAAACTTGGATCCGATCCCCCGGAGGTTGTCTCCAAGGTAACTGGCCGCATCACAGGTCAGGAAGCAGAATCTTTTCTGAATATTCTGAAAGGCAAAATAGTTATCATTTGTAAAGTTTTTAACTAATGGACTAGATAATTAAAAAGAAAAACCTTGATAAAAACATCGAATGAGCACAGGTTCTCTTTGTCTGTGTCCAGGGACGGATGGGAGTAGAGTGAGTTTTTGTCTAAAATAATCATGCAGTATGGACAAAGTTTTTTCCTAATATGTCACTTCCCAACATGCAGATGCTCTGAGTCATTCCAGTAAATGTGGCTTTTCTTTGTGCTGACGGCTGGTGTTGATCAGCACCCGGGTCCTGCCAGCCAGTCTGTCAGATCACTGAGGAGTTATTCAGGTTACACCAGTGTGGGTGAAATGAAAAAGGTCACAGGATGAAACTCCCTTCTGTTTACGATGGTCACAGCCCATGAGACAAGGCTGAACTATTGCTATTTGAGCTTCTGGAGAATGAAAGAGTAAATGCTACCTGGGACCTACAATAGTATCTCCTTGGGGAGCATGTCTGATCAAGTGTTTAACTCTGTCCTATAACTCTGTCTACATCAACTCATTAATCCCATGAGCAAGATGAAACTGAGGTCATCAGAGGTGAAGTCACTCACTTAAGCTCCTGCAACTAGTAAGTGGTAGAGTCAGGGTGAGCCTGACTCCAGTGTTCACATTCCTTCCATAAATGTGTAACACTTCCAAAAAGTTACTGTTCCTCCTATGTTGCCTGATGAAAAACTGTGATTAGGAAGAGTCTGATTTACTATGCCTATGTCAGTGCCCAAATGAGAATTTAGCCTCCAGACATCTAACACATAGTATCTTTACCCAAAAGAATAAAATACTTAACTAAAAAATAATTCCAGTCCTAGGCATTGACTTTCTTTAGAGATGTCGTACCTTTTGGTTTACAGAATCTTATCCACAAGAAAGCCAGCCTGTCCTGTTATGGAAAAATTCCCACATGCCCAAAGCAACAATAGTTTCTTTATAAGTTATGCTAGGAAAATGCCAACCATGTTGAATATTATTTATTGTTTATACCAGAGAATCATGGAATAAAGCATAAAATACATTTGTTTTTCCAGTGTTTGTTAGTTTTCTATATACATACACACAAAACCCGACAGAATGTTAGGACAGAAAGGATTGGGAGACGCTCCTCTCTCCAGCTGAGTGGCAGAGTTGGGAGTGAGATTCAGGACCCCAAACAGTCTGGAGTTCTTCTCATCTTACCTATGGATAAGGTGAGATCTGGGTTTACTGTTTGGAGAGGCCACTGCGTCTGAAGGTGTCTGGCCCACGTGCAGCTGAGAGCAGAGGAAGGGCTCTGCTCGGCCTGGAGTGAGCAGGTCACTGAAACAACTTGAAGGCTGTTTGTGGTATTGACACCAAAAGCAGGGTCAACAGTGACACAATGGATAGAGTGTCGCACTGGGATAACAAAGGACCCAAGTTCGAAGCCCCAAGAGATCGCCAGGCTGAAAACAGGCTTGGAGTCATTGTGTCTCTATCAGAGCACACTGTCTCACACCTGGCCCAAACTTGATCTATGTCTCTGTGTTTTCTTCATCTTCCATCACCCTCACTCAGGTCTTCACTTTCCCATGCTGGTCGTGGTAATTATTTATTGTGCTGAGAAGCTAAATCAGCCAGGGAACTTTAGAGCCACATAGAAAGGAAGGCATTATTTAAGGGACATAAATGCAGGTTTTATCCTCTCGACTTCTGTATGAACACATCCTATAATTTGGTGGCATTGTGTGATGCACTGTGTGATAATATGCTAACTTAGGAGCGACAGGAAGTAAGTACAATGACCAAGGCCCTTGGCAGATGTCCATACTGGGTCATTCGAAACTATTTCCTTGCTTTTAAAACCAAATTATTTTACAATTATCTCCTCTCTCTCCCTCCAAAATTTACCCACATCTAGGGAAATATGATGTTCAGATTTATAGGAAAGTGTTGAAAAATAGTCAACAGACATGGTGAGGATATGACAAGAGATTTATAGTCTACATGTCTAAAATCTATTTCTATTCTAGCATATTTTTATGAATTCCTATTTTGCTACTGTTCTCAATAACATGGTATTTGATAATAGTTAAAGAGAGTTCTTAAGACCAAGGACTCTCTTAAAACCAAGAGAATCTTAAAACCAAAGTGGAAGGTACACACTGGTATTATTATTGCAGATAAACTCCATAGGGATTGATCTAATACGATGAAAAAAAAATCCAAACCTAATGTGCCCACTGGGGCCCAGTCCCACCTTTCAGCTCATGTGACAATCTGTTGATCTATTTGCATTAAGCCAGAAGCTGTATGTTTAAACTTTCTGTTCATTCTTCCTACAGTTTACTGAGCAAGTCTTGTGTGTTAGTGAGGGTGCCACCTGCAGAGGAGTCACAGAAGGATATTGTTGACTGCTCAGGGGACAGGGAAGGGAGACAAGTAAAGTGGGCCTCACTCACTGAAGTGATATCCAACTAGGCATTTGCATGCAATAAGGAAGACAATCCAGAGACAAGAAGAGATGACCTCTCTAAGCAGAGAGAAAAGTATTGTTCAGGACTATAAAATTGAGCATGACTATAAAGTTATGGTCTATTAACTATAATAAGGAAGAATTAATAAAGTAGCCAAACTTAGATATGCATCATTCACTATTATTTAAAAATAGACTTTAGAACAGTCTAAATAAGAAACTACTTTGCTCCCGAATGCTTAACAATGAAACTGACCTTAAATGGTAGCTTCCTGGTTTGTTTTTAAATTTCAGTCTGGTTTAACGTTAGAGTGTTTCTGGAACTTTTGTCTTTCAGCAGCCAATTGTTTCCTGTCTTAAGCCTGACAACCTCTCCCTCCAGTCCAAGTTAATCTCAGACAAAACCTTGTTCATGCACTTAAACTTCTAATACGTTTCAGCAAAAGTAAGGTGAAGAACTTGAGAGAGAGCAGCACAAATGACAGTGAGAAACCATGCTGTTAGTGCTGTTGGTCTAAAATTCTCCAAAAATGGGTCAGAATAAGGGCCTTGAGGCTGAAAAACATAGTCCATTTTCATTATTAACTAAATGACAACTTCCTGAATTTGCAAGGGTTTAAGGCAGATGATCCCAATTTTTTCATTTTGCACTTTTCTCCCCTTATTTTCTCGCCTTTCCCTTCTGCCGTGGCTCTTCCTGAAGATGGTTAGAGGGCCCATCCCTCAGTCCAACCAATCATCATCCCCTCTCTGATACACTGCACAGTACTCAACATCTAAAAGAGGTTCGGGGGTTCTAACTTGTCTGTCCACTTCTCCATCCATTATTCATGTCCATTCAAAGTTGGAAGTGCATAGTTCTTTTTCATTTTTTCCCTTGTAGTATCAGTGGCAGTTCTGTTTTATACACTATTAAAATTAAAGTTTAGAAAAATGCTTTTCTGAAAATACTGCAATAAAAGCATTCCCATCATAGGAAAATATGAGCTTGAAAGAAAGTAAAAAGAAAAAACTCATATAATCTCATTACCTTGAGAAAATTACAATGAAATGCCAGTGTATCACCTTCACTATTTTCCAGGCATTGAAAAAAGCAGTTTTCTACATATATTTTTAAAACAAGTTTTCTCTTACATTATACAGTAACCATGTTCCCATGTCAGTAAGTCTTCGACTATATAACCTTATCTTCATGGCTGAGTCAGTATTTGCTTCAAACACAGCACACAGGGCTAAAGCTAATGATGCTTGAAGACCTTTGAGTTTCTTATTAACAAGTCACTTTTTTTTTTCTTTTTTGGCTGCTTCCCACCCTGCCAACATTTGAGCAAACTAGGAGAGTAAACGTTCAGAGCCAGACACAAAGAAAACGAATAGGAATTTGCAAGACCAGAGACAGACAGGCATGAAAATAAACTTTTAAGCACCAACCAGAAGTTGAGTTCACGCCATCTCTGTAGTTGGGTCGTTTTTTTTTTTAAAGTGTGTTTGAGGCTAACAAGTGGAATCTGAAGGCATCCACAGGAGAGACTAGAAACGCCTACAGAGAGCTGTGTGTGTCCAAGACCCCCAGGTGCCAGTCTGAGAAGCTGTAATCCAGCCTCCCCCTGCTGGCTACATCCAGTACTGCAACGCTCTGAGGGGAGGGACATTGGTTCCTATTTGTACAAGACATCGTGTAGCCTATGGCTGTGGTTCATGCAGGAGACACAAAAGATGACCTTTCATCTGTTCAGAAGCAGCTAAGGAAAGTAAGCAAATGTTCATAGTGTCCATAGCTACAGCTTGCATGTTTAAGGCATGCATAGGGGAGCATAAAAGACAAAAAATGAAAAAACACACATAGTGAAGAGAAAAGATGCAGGAGAGGTCTCAGAGGAAACCAGAGACAGAGAATGGAGGAGAGGCTTGGGAAAGATCCCACTCAATGGTCCTGATACCTTGAATCCCACAGCTGGGATTCATGGCACCAGTAAAGCCAGCATGTCAAGAGCAAGCAGGACATCATGGTAGCCTAAGTCATTTGAGGGCAACGGTCTCACAGTAACATTGTGAGAAGGTTGAGTAGATTTAGATTGAATGGAAAAAAGAATGAGGTCAGAGGAGAGGGAGAGATGTTTAGAGGAGAAAATAGTATCAACCCAGTACTCCCTTCTTAAATGAGAAGCTAGCTGGTTTTCTGGAGAGCCTGTGTGTTCTGACTTGAGGTGAGCACCGTACCTTAAACAAGGAGGAGAACACGTGAAATGTGTACACGGCACAGGAGCCGTCGGAGTCGCACATGAGCTGGTTGATGTGACTACGCCAGGCTTCCTCGGTGTCGTCACAGGCCGCAGGCTGAAATGCAGCAAGGATGGCCGAGAAGAAGGGTGAGGGCGGGGGCGAGACTCTCCTGTCACCTTCTCCAAAGCTGGAAGAAATGATGGCTGCGTCAAGAAGTGATGTCCTTCTTCCCTTACAGGGTGGTCTAAGTGTCAGCCTCATGAGGGGCCCACTCTGTCCATGCCTTCATGTGAGATTTACTCTGGGAACTAGGCTTCATTCAAAGGTGTCTAAGATTCTTTCTGATTCTAGAAAATAGAATTTCCACCTCTAGGATTTCTGTGATTCTTCCAATTCTGATACCTTTCTACTGATTCGGTACCTATTTTGGCCTTCAGTGACCATCTCTCCTGTGCCTAACAGGCCACTCCCCAGAAACAGTAACATTCCTTCCTGTGCTCTGGCCCTTTCAGCTTTGGTATTTTCACTGTGAAAAATCAGAACAAAAATTTTTTGAATCTTTTGACTTTTCCTTAATGGATGCATATGTATAAATGGCCAGAAGAAAAGTGGAGTGAGGAGAGGAAGGAGAAATGCAGAGAGGAATAAAGAAAGGAGAGATTATGAACAAACGACAATAGGCAAATCCTCCTCTGGGCATTACCATAAGGTCCTTGGGAGTGGATACTGGCCACTATGACAGGACAGGGCGCCTTTGTCTAGCCATACCAGAAGTTTTTACTTCATTCTCATTTGTAATGTCCAGAAGGGCAATTTTAGGGGTGTTTCTTCTCCTGAAGTAAAGCTGTAGCATGATTATTTGTGATTTGTTCGAGATGCTGCATTAGTGTTTACATCTCTATTCCTCTTGAAACTTTTTCCTACTTGTATTCTCTGACTTTATCTCATTTGTCTCGGAATCATTAGCCACAAGGCAGGAAGCCACTTGTTCAAAAAAGGGTAGGTATTTAGCTTATAAAGAGCTTCTTGTTCTGGCCTTTTAACTCAAAATGAGATAAAGTAGTTTTCAAAGCTTGCCAATCTGGTTTATTCTGAAACCCCACCGGGCTTGGGCCATGTCCCTAGGCCTCTCTTTGGCTTTCCATATTACTGAGTGGTTTTTATGAGTTCCTACATGAGGACCTTTCTGGCTCCACTTAGGCCCCACACTGGGGAAGGCTTATTCTAACCAGCCTGGTGCCCTCTATGTTGTGTCTCAGTTTGGACTTCTTCACTGGGAGGTCCCGGCAGTGTGAGTATGGTATCCAGCCGAAGTCAGAGGGAGCGCACTGCCACGGGCCATGCATGACGGCAGCACACATTCCTGCCAAGGGCTTCGCTACCTTGTCAGAGTGAGCTCGTCCAGGGCTTGGTTGCCTTTTTCTTCTGCCTCAGTCATATCCAAACTGCAGCTATCACTGCATTCGAAGGTGGCTGGGAGTTCGCTGATGGAACCAGAAAGGTCATCTTCGTGCACAGTGGTGTCATCCTCCTCCTGGACAGTTTCAGCCTGGAAGAATCAAGAGAATGAAGATGCCCCAATGTATAAGACTATATGAAAAAGTCTGTTCAATCTGAGAAAAAGAGGTTGAAAGTGAGAGAAGTTGGGGGCATCTGTTTCCTAGCTATAATGTCATCAATTTCTATAAGCAGACTCAGGAATTATCTGAAGTACTGTTCTTTCTTTACTTTTCAGTCTTCTCCACAGTAGTTCCCAAAGGCTCTTAGGAGGCGACTCCACTGACCCATGACTATGGAGTACAATGCTAAACTTGGAAAGACCACAGTGCCCCCTGATCCGACCTCCACATGTACTGACGAAATGATGCCCCATGTGGGAAAGGCTAGTCTCATGTTGTTTCAGAGCTGGAGTTAGAAACACCACCTCTGAATTCAGGACATTTCCACTGAATGACACAGCATACCCAGAGTCAACCCTCCATCACAGATCCCCTCACTTATGAAAACCAGAATTTAGAATCCTCAGCGACAGTACAGTTGATGCTCAAGGAATGTGTCCAGTGTGCATGAGTACCCCACACTGGTCACTGAATTGCCACACTAACAGGCCTTTCCACGCTGACAGTCGTCTAAGATCCACTGACATATATGCTTTCTTCTTGGGGCTATTCCTTGAGAACAACAGACGTGAGGGGCTCACTGCTCTGTCATTACTATAAAATGTAGAATGAGCAGTGGAGTGAGAGAGCTACAGGACAGGCAGAACAGGGGGCAGGGAGGGGCATGAAGGCGTCCTACAAGTAAAACGGAAAAAGGACGCTGGGCTTGAGCCTGGGCCAGGAGGGAAACAGCTGGAGAACTGATTGTCCTTTATGAACGGAAGGAAGACAACTGGGGAACAGACCAGAAGAGGAGAGAGAGAAATTACACAGGTGTGTTTCAGTGAGTCATTTTCTTAAAACAAACACGAAATCAGGACGAAACAGAAATGTAAATGAATTAGAGCATTATTCCCGGTTAACATCTTGCCACCCATTTAGTATTTTGAATTAAGGATTAATAGGGAAGTTCACAGGGTTGTTTAAAGATGTGTTAGAGAATTAGCATAACTCATGTCTTTGAAAGAATTGCACATAAATATTGGGTTTTGGAGGCTTGTCCATATTTGTTTCTTCCAGCTTTTTAAAATTGCAGTGGTGCCAATGAGGCTGGCCATGAGTAACTAACTGGTCAGGGTTATTAGTGGACATAAACTTAATCTATTAGGGGACAGCTGACTTATAAAAGTATCTTTTGCCTGACCAGGCGGTGGCGCAGTGGATAGAGCGTCGGACTGGGATGCGGAAGACCCAGGTTCAAGACCCCAAGGTCGCCAGCTTGAGTGAGAGCTCATCTGGTTTGAACAAAAGCTCACCAGCTTGGACCCAAGGTCACTGGCTCGAGCAAGGGGTTACTCGGTCTGCTGAAGGCCCGTGGTCAAGGCACATATGAGAAAGCAATCAATGAGCAACTAAGGTGTTGCAACGCGCAAGGAAAAACTAATGATTGATGCTTCTCATCTCTCTGCTCCTGTCTGTCTGTCCCTGTCTATCCCTCTCTCTGACTCTGTCTCTGTAAAAAAAAACAAAAACAAAAAAACAACAACAAACCATTGATATAAAAAAAAGAAAAAAAAGAATCTTTTATTTTTCTCTTTGTAACATTACAGATATATCAAATATTGCAGAAACTCAGATTATGTTAAAACAGATAGCTTTTCAGAAATTAAACTCAATCTTTCCTTAATAGAATGAAATGATTTCTGTGTGAGTCCAAAAAAATATTAGTTAGGCAATGGTTTCTTTGAGCAATCTATATAATTTAGCATTCAAAATAGAACAATTGAGAAAATGCCTATTCCAGGATTGAGAAACGTCAAACACTAATAATGTCACATTTATTTTATAATGTCCTTTCCATAAATTTACTTTCTCAATTTTAGGATTTTGATGTTTTAATCTCAGATAAATCTTCTTTCTGGCCCCCTTTCTGGCTAAAAAAGAATTCTACTAACTATAAGAATCTTTGATTATAGTCCCTTGGCAATGGGGCAATCTTAGAAATAATTTTTCTTTAAGCTTCAATATTTTAGGGGATGCAATTTGGTTGGTTGCCTTTGGTTTAAAAGTATGTATGATTTTCCTAGATCTCAGGTTTGTTTTTAGTGTACTATAAAAAATATAGACTAGGCCCTGGCCGGTTGGCTCAGTGGTAGAGCGTCAGCCTGGAGTGCAGGAATCCCGGGTTCGATTCCCAGCCAGGGCACACAGGAGAAGCGCCCATCTGCTTCTCCACCCCTCCCCCTCTCCTTCCTCTCTGTCTCTCTCTTCCCCTCCCACAGCCGAGGCTCCATTGGAGCAAAGCTGGCCCGGGTGCTGAGGACACATATATAAACAGTGTAGGGCCCTGGCCGGTTGGCTCAGCGGTAGAGCATCTGCCTGGTGTGCGGGGGACCCGGGTTCGATTCCCGGCCAGGGCACACAGGAGAAGCGCCCATTTGCTTCTCCACCCCCCTCCCTCCTTCCTCTCTGTCTCTCTCTTCCCCTCCCGCACCCAAGGCTCCATTGGAGCAAAGATGGCCCAGGCGCTGGGGATGGCTCCTTGGCCTCTGCCCCAGGCGCTAGAGTGGCTCTGGTTGCGGCAGAGCGACGCCCCGGAGGGGCAGAGCATCGCCCCCTGGTGGGCAGAGCGTCGCCCCTGGTGGGCGTGCCGGGTGGATCCTGGTCGGGCGCATGTGAGAGTCTGTCTGACTGTCTCTCCCTGTTTCCAGCTTAAAAAAAAAAAAAAAAAAAAAAAAAATAAACAGTGTAGGAGTGAACAATTTTATGGAGAAGATATTTTCTAGAAAGTTTGATAAAAAATCTTTAAGTAAAATATATACATTGTTAGGTTTTTCTTTCAAGCTGACCTTTTAAATAAGAAGATTGTATCCATTACTTACGTTTCTCCTCAGGGAGCCTGGCTAGGACTGTTTGGTGCAAATGTGTTTTGTCCATAATATTGTGACTGATACTGAAAATGTTGATAGTGTGCCAAAGGGCCAGGGTTGAATCAATGTACAAACTGTACAATTGGTGCCTAAACAGGAAGACATCTCTAATACACGTGCCCCCACGCTGCAACAGCTTGTTGTTTGCACACGTCGTGACAAAGAGCAGCAGTTTTCCAGGCATAGCGGTCTCAGAAATGCCCCAATTTGTTCTACCATGAATTACTCAGCTGTGACCATGCTGCACGGAAAATGCAGACTGTTTCATTTTAAAAAAGACCCCGTATCAAATCTCTTTCAACCAACAAGATGGTGGCTGCTCAGGTTATGAGGTTAAAACAATTTCAAAAAATAGGCGTAGCTGTACAGACTTAGGTATTAAAAAAAAGAAAAAGATAAAGGTAGACCCCTCTCCTTACACCCCCTTATGACTTCTCAGAAAATTGGAAGGACTTTTTCTTTAAGAAAACTACAATCATAATTGCCAAAGTCTCTTCACCTTGGAATCCTCAGAAATCTGAAGATTATTCATATCGGGCAAAGAAGAGCCAAAGGTAGCCATTCCAGGGCTAAAGGAATAAGGGTCAGTGGGGGCCATGTCACAGGTCGAGGTGAGCAAGTCCACGGGGTTGGCCTCCTCAGAAGGGGAGAGAGTCATGATCTGTTGGTAAAGCAAAGGAAATAAAATACCGTGTGACATTTCAGTAAAAGCTCTAATTCTTCTTTCCAAAAGAGTACAGACCATTGTACAAGCTGGTTGTTGTTTGTTAAATCTTGTTTAGTGTACATAGTTCACTGTAATTAGAGCTTAAATATAAGAGCTGGGGACCTGGTGTGAAGACATAGCACTCTAACATACAAATATCCACATTTTCAGCTAACCACATCAAAATGTTCCTCTGCTATAGTTTCTAAAACTTCAGATGTCTAAGGAATTGGTTTTTTTTAATCCAGCATAATGAAAGCTATTAGGGGAAAATCTAGGCCCTAATGGATTTGATGGCATCCACAGACTGTTAATAGTATAACAAACATCCCAGTATCAGCTTCCATTTGCAACCTACAGAGAAGAAGCCAGTGAGACTCAGTTTGATACTACCTAATGGTTCAGATTTTAGTTTAGCAGCTCTCAAAGTTTCTTCAGCTGCCCCTGGAAACAGTGCTACTGCTTTCTTTCTGAAAACAAGTCTCTCAGTTCCTACAGCAGGAGAGCTTCTACTTACAAGGTCCGAGTGCTCCAGGATCTGGCTGGTTGTAAGGTCGTCTTCCTCGGACGACTCATCGGAGTCCTCGTGGTTCATTTTATGGAGGCTGGGGGAACTTCCGGAACGCTGGCACTCCTCCAGAAGCTGCAGGTCACACTTGTCCAGGCTGTCCAGAGAACGCCTGCGCACTCCCCAGTTGAAGTTGTCCATGCTCTCACCCTGAAATCACACCATCAGCTGGTTTTTATGTCCAAATCTACTCACACCTTGACACATTCTATTAGCCATAGCTAATAAATAAATATTTGCGTTATGAACTCTTGAGCCCCTCATGTCCTTTGGGACCAAACGTGATGGCATGATGGGAAAAGGATTAAAAGCATACTGTTTTCACCTTCATGCATATTAAACCACAGGTAGATGATGATCGCATACTTTTGTATAGCGTAGTGGATTGTACTATTTTTTTAAAAACTGATTTGTGTAAGCTCTATAATGATCTGTTTCCAAAAATCTGTAAGAAATAGACCATTCATCATAAAACAACTTCGAAAGACACATGCCCCCAACCCTCGTTTAGCACTGTTCTCAGAAGGAGCAAACATATGAGCTATTCTAGGACATTCCCCATCCTCTGGGTATTAAGTAGAAGAGCATCAGGCCAACACTCCAGCATTTCCACAGACAGAATGCAGAGTTAAAGAGACAGGAGAGCAGCTGGGAAAGCTGGCCAGTCATGCACTATGCAGAGGCCACAGCAGCAGGGCTCAACTTTTGCTTTTCTATTATTTTAAATAATTGTCCTAACAGTTTCCTAGACCTGAAATGACTGACTTGGTACTAAGTATTATTGCTTGCCTATACATTGAGAAAAAAAATTTTTTCAATGACATTCAATATTATTTTTTCAGCTGGCATTCAATATTATTTTGTATTAGTTTCAGATGTATAGAATAGTGGTTACACAATTATATACTTTACTAATTGTTCCCCATGATATTTCCAGTACCTACCTGACACCATACAGTTATTGGCTGCATTCCTCATGCTGTACTTTACATGTCTGTGACTATTTTGTAACTGCCTTATTGAATTTCTTAATCCCTTCATTTTTTCATCCTATCCCCAAAACACCTCTCCCATTCTGGCAACCCTCGGTTCTCAGTATCTATGAATCAGTTTCTGCTGTGTTTGTTCATTTATTTTGTTTGTTAGATCCCACATATAAATGAAATCATATGGTATTTGTTTTTCTGACTTATTTCACTTAGCATAATACCTTCTAGGTTCATTCATGTTGTTGCGAATGGTAAGATTTCATATATTTTTGTGGCCAAGTAATATTCATTTGTATATAGGTACCATATCGTCTTTATCCACTTGTCTATTGATGGGCACTTGGGTTGCTTCCATAACTTGGCTATTGTAAATGATGCTGCAATAAACAAAGGGGTGCATTATATTTTTTCAAATTAGAGTTTTGAATTTCTTCAGCTATATACCCAGAAGTGGAATTGCTGGATCATAAGGCACTTCTATTTTTAACTTTTTGAGGAAACTCCATATTGCTTTTCACAGAGGCTGCCCCAGTCTGCAATCCCACCAGCAGGTAAGTGGGTTCCCTTTTCTCCACATCCTCGCCAACACATGTTGTTTGCCAATTTACTAATGATAGCCATTCTGACAGGTGTGAGGTGACATCTCATTGTGCTTTTAATGAGCATTTCTTGGATGATTAGTGACATTGAGTATCTTTTCATATATCTATTGGCTGTCTGTATGTCCTCTTCAGATAAATGTTTATTCAGGTCCTTTACCCATTTTCTTTTCATTTTTGATGTTCAGTTGTATAAGTTCTTTATACATTTTGGATATGAAACCCTTATTGGATCTTTTTTTCACAAATATCTTCTCTCATTCAGTAGGCTGTCCTTTTGTTTTGTAAATGTTTCCTTTGCTATGCAAAAACTTTTCAGTTTGATGTAGTCCTACTTGTTTGTTTATTTTAATTTTGTTTCCCTTGTCCAAGGAGATATGAGAAAAAATATTACTAAGAGAAATGTCAGTTACCACCTATGTTTTCTTCTAAAATTTTGTACTTATAAGTCTTATATTTAAGTCTTTAATCCATTTGGTATTTATTCTTGTATATGGTATAGAAAGGTGGTCTAGTTCTTTTCTTTGCATGCTATCTGTCCAATTTTCCCAACACCATTCATTGAATACACTGTCTCTACCCGATTGTATGTTCTTCCCACCTTTGTCATATATTAATTAACCATGTAGCTGAGAGTTTATTTCCTGGCTTTCTATTCTGTTCCATTGATCTATGTGTCTGTTTATATGCCAGTACCATGCTGCTTTTGATTACTATAGCCCTGTAGTATAGTTTGATAGCAGGTAGTGCAGCGGTTCTCAATCTGTGTGTCGCGACCCCGGCGGGGGTCAAACGACCAAAACACAGGGGTCGCCTGAAGCCATTGGAATTTCCTGTGTTTTGGTCGTTCGACCCCCGCCGGGGTTGCGACACATAGGTTGAGAACCGCTGAGGTAGTATAATACCTCCAATTTGTTCTTCTTTCTCAAGAAAGTTGTGGCTATTTGGGGTCATATGAGGTTCCATATAACTCTTAGGATTATTGTTCTAGTTCTGTGAAAAAATGCCATTGGTATTTGAAAGGGATTGCATTGAATTTGTAGATTGCTTTGGGTAGTATGGACATTTTAATGATGTAGACTCTATCCATAAGCACGATATATGCTTCCATTTATTTGTATCTTCTTCAGTTTCTTTCTCTAATGTCTTAAAAGTTTTATCGTCTTGGTTAAATGTTTTCCTAGGTATTTTATTATTTCTTATTCAACTGTAGATAGAACCATTTTCTTAATTTCTTTTTCTGTGATTCATTATTGGTGTATAAAAATGCAACCTATTTTTGAATATTAATTTTGTATCCTGCTACTTTACTGAATTCATTTATCAATTCTAGTAGGTTATTGGTGGGATCTTTAGGATTCTTTTTATATAGTATCATGTCATCTGCAAATAATGGCAGCTTTACTACATGCTTTCCATTTGGGATTCCTTTCATTTCTCCTCTTTGTCTGATTGTTGTGGCTAGGACTTTCAATACTATGTTGAAAAAAAAGTGGTGAAAGTGGCATCCTTGTTTTGTTCCTGATCTTACAGAAAATACTTTTAACTTATTCCTGTTGAGTATGTTAGCTGTGGCTTTGTCATATATGGCTTTTATTATGTTGAGGTATGTTCCTTCTATTTACACTTTGCTGAGAGTTTTTTATGATAAAAAAATAGTCCTATATTTTGTTAAATGCGTTTACTGCATCTATTGAGATGATATGATTTTTAATCCTTCATTTTGTTTACGTGGTATATCATGTTAATTTGTGGATATTGAATTCTAAGAATATTTCACCTGATCATGTGAATGATCTCTTTAATTGCTGAATTTGGTTAGCAAAAATTTTGTTGAGTTTCTCATGTATGTTTATCAGAGATATTTCTCTATAATTTTTAAAAATGTTTCTGTCTGGTTTTGAAATCAGGATAATAGTGCCCTTGTAAAATGAACTCCGGAGCCTTCCCTCCTCTTTAATCTTTTGGAATCATTTGAGGATGGCTGTCAATTCTTCTTTGAAGGTTTGGTAAATTTAATCTGTGAAGCCTTTAGTTCCAGGACTTTTGTTTGATGAGTTTTTTGATTACTGCTTTAATTTCTTTGGTGGTAATCAGTCTGTTGAGATTTTTGTTTCTTCTTGATTCAATATTCAAAGAGTATATGCTTCTTGGAATTTATCTAAATTTTTTCCAGATTGTTCAATTTTTTGGCATGTAATTGTTTTTAGTATTTTCTTATACTCCTTTGTATTTCTGTGGTGTAATTTGTCACTTCTCTGTTTCTATTTCTGATTTTGTGTCTCTTTTTTTCTTGATGATTCTGGTTAAATTTTTATCAATCTTGTTTATAGTTTCAAAGAACCAGCTCTTAGTTTCACTGATTTTTTTCTTAGATTCTATTTTATTTCCACTTTGATCTTTATTATTTTCTTCCTTCTACTCACTTTGATCTTTTATTTTATTTATTTACTTATTTATCTTTATGTCTTTTAGCTGTAAGGTTAGATTGTTTGAGATTTTTCTTCTTTCTTGTGGCTGTCTTATTTTGCTATGAATTTTCCTCTTAGGACTGCTTTTTGCTGTGTCCACAAATTTTGGATAGTTGAGTTTTCACTTTCATTTTTCTCAAGGTATGTTTGAATATCATTGTTATTCTCATTGTTAACCCATTCATTGTTTACTAAAATGTTATTCAGCCTCCATGTATTTGTGTTTTTTAGTTTTTTTCTTTTAACTTATTTCTAGTTTCATATCATTGTGATTGAAAATGATGTTTGATAAGAAATCAGTTGCTTAAATTTATTCAGAGTTTCTTTGTGGCCTAACTGTGCTCTATCCTGGAAAGTGTTCCATGTGAACTTGAAAAAAATGTATATTCTGCTTCTTTGTGGTGAAATCCATATGGTCCAATGTATCATTTAAGGTCGCTGTTTCCTGGCTGATTTTCTGTCTGGAAGATCTAGCTATTGATGTCAATGGGGTGCTAAAAGGTTCCTACTATGTTACTGTGGATACCTCCCTTTATGCTCATCAATATTTGCTCCTATTGAGTGCATTAATGTTCACAAGGGTAATATCATCTTGTTGAATTGACCC
Organism: Saccopteryx leptura; assembly: GCF_036850995.1. Lineage (NCBI taxonomy): Eukaryota > Metazoa > Chordata > Mammalia > Chiroptera > Emballonuridae > Saccopteryx > Saccopteryx leptura. The sequence continues at coordinate 171,496,072 of NC_089504.1, read as the reverse complement.
CTTAATTATTATATAATGTCCTTCTTTGTTTCTTATTATATCCTTTGTTTTAAAGTCTATTTTGTCTGATACAAGTATTGATATCCCAGCTTTTGGTTTGTTTCAGTTTTCATGAAATATCTTTTGCCATCTCTTTATTTTCAGTCTGTTGGTATCTTTTGATCTGAAATGGGTCTCTTGTAGACAGCTTATTTTCTTATCCATTTATCTATCCTATGTCTTTTGATAGGAACATTTTTACTGTTTACATTTAAAGCAATTATTGCTAGGTATGTAGTTATTGCCATTTTATTTTTCATATTTATGTTTCTCTTTTTTTGTCTTCTTACATAGTACCTTTAAACTTTTCTTATACTATTGGTTTGGTGGATGAACTCCTTTAGTTTTTTCTTATTTTGGAAGCTCTTTATCTCTTTTTCAATTTTGAATGACAGCCTTGCTGGGTAGAGTAGTCTTGGTTGTAGGTCCTTGCTTTTCATTACTTTGAATAATTTGTGCCAGTCCCTTCTGGGCTGAAAAAATTCTGTTGAGAAATCAGCTGACAGTCTTATGGAGTTCCCTTGTAGGTAACTGTCTTTCTCTTGCTGCTTTTAAAATTCTTTGTCTATAACCTTTGCCATTTTAATTATGATGTGTCTTGATGAGGACCTCTTTGAGTTCATCTCGTTTGGAACTCTTCACTTCCTCGACATGTATGTGTTTCTCCTTCAATAGGTTAGAAAAGTTTTCAGTCATTATTTCTTTATATAGGCTCTGAATCTGTTGTTCCCTCTCTCTTCCTTCTGGTACCATCTGATACAAATATTGTTATGCTTGATGTTATCTCAGAGGTTTCTTAACCTATTCCTATTTTTAAATTGTTTGCTTTTTCTATTCTGATTTGGTGTTTTCTGCTATCTTGTCTTCCAAATTGCTGATTTGATCCTCTACTTCTTCTAATCTGTTGTTGATTCCTTCTAGTGTATTCTTTATTTCTGAGTGAATCCTTTTTATTATTTCTATGTCCTTTTTTATGCTTAATATCTCTTTGTTGAAATTCTCCCTGAATTCATTCTCCCCCTAAGTTCCTTGAACATTCTTATAACCAATGTTTTGAACTCTGTGTCTGGTAGATTGCCTGTCACCATTTTATATAGTTCTTTTATTCCTGAGAGATTTCTACTATTCTTTCACTTGGGATATGTTTCTTTTGTTTTCCAGTTTTGGGTACCTTTCTGTGTTTATTTCTTTGTATTAGGTAGATCTGCTATATCTCCTAGTCTTGCAGAAAAAGCCTTATGTAGTAGGTTTCCTGTGAGGCCCAGTAGTGTGATCTCTCTGGTCACCTCTGCTGGGTATTTGAGTGTGCCTCATGTGGCTTATATGTGATAAGCTGTTGCAGTTCAGTCTTGCTTTCTGTTGGCATGTCAGTGGGTGGGTTTGACCCTAAGGCTGACTGGCTTGAGGATTAGCCATACTGCAGCATGCGAGCTACTGCCCTTTGGTTGTCCCCACAGAGCAGGATTTGCCCTAGTAGGGTCTGGTGCCTGTGGAAACCTCCCTTTGGTTGTGCTTCTTGTGAAACTAATTGGGTGGTTCTCTGTCATGGTCAGAGGCTAGCCACTGGGTATGTTGGTTTTGGGGCCCTTGGGAGGCATTCCAGTGCAAGTCAATGAAAGATGATGCCTTTAATTGGTCTGGGCTATCTGTTAGGAACTACATAGTTATCCTTAGTTGACAGCTGCCTGTGTTGGGCTTGGGTTGCATGAGAGGGGCCATACTACAAACCAAGGCTTGCTTCTACAAATACAGGGTTGGGGCAGGTCAGCAAAAGACCCTGTGACCTGCTGACACCTGTTGGCTACCCACAATGCTCAGTTACTGAAAGATCCCTGGGTGGTATGTGAGCTGGGTGAGACATCAACCAGATGAAGTGGCAATAAAAGCTTTAAAGAAAGCTGTGAGTTGTATCTCACAAACCATGTGATGCTAACTATGTTTATTTGGCCAACATAAAACATTTTTCTAGAAACTAATTTGGGCTTTGTTTTTTTTCTCTCTCTCTTCATTCTATCTATTTCTAAATTGAATTTATTAGAGTAACATAGGTTAATAAAATTATATAGGTTTCAGGTGTACAATTCTAAAATACATTGTCTACATATTGTATTGTGTGTTTACCATGTTTTTCTTTCTCTTCTGATAGGAAAAAAGGAAGAGAAATATTACACAGTCCACTGGTAAGCAAATTTTAACCTAAACAAATAGATAATCTGAATAATATCTAGCATAGAGTCCTTCTGTTTATGAATCATTTGAAGCACTAATGGTTCACCATTAACTATTTTATGGTGAGAGCTCAGTTAATAGCATTATAATATAATATGAGAGATGCAAATTATTGTTAAAAATAGTGAGCATTACATTGATTAATTTTTCTCTGGTTTAAGATTTATTTCTTTTGGCATCTAACAAAACAAAGGTTGCCAGAATATCTCACAGATCTTTCATATAACAGATGCTTAGCTATTCCAAAATATCTTTTGGAGATTCATGTTATAAAGCAATAAAGAATTCCAAACTTTCTGGATATAATATATAAATGATCATTATTTAACCCCATTTATGATTGTTTCAGTATTGACTATAAAGAAAAATGTATCACTGTTTTATCTGTATCTGCTATAGTAAATTACTACCAAATAATTTTTTTCTTGGTGGAAAGGCTATTTCTTGTGCTGGAATTTAAAAATAGCTATTTTTGTGAAAAAATAAAAAAAGAAACATGGAAAGCAAGAGTTTTGGAAAGAAAAAAATGCAATGTATGAAGAAATATAAAGAAAAATGAGAATGCTAGACAGAGAAAAAAGAATGTGAAAATGGGAGAAATATACAAATGTAAAGGTAAAATGTAAACTCACAAAACTAGTTCTCTTGCACCATGTCAGTGGGTGGGCTGGATTACCTCTCTCAGGCCACAGAGCTGGAGGTCTCCCCACTGACCCCAAGACAGATCATGAGCTTGCACAGAAACATAAAAGTCTAGTTCAGAGAATACTACGCTGGCCAGAGACTGTGGTTACTGTTGATTTGTTTGCAGCTCTGGTGGAAAGCTGGAGAAATCAGGTATGAGAACTGGGAATAGGGAAGGCTGTCCTTGCAGAAATAATACCTGAATGTTTTGTTAGAGGACACAATGTCTTCATTAGAGGCAAAGGTGCTGAAATTGTTTCTCTGGTGGAGGCTGAGATGGAACAGTGCTATGGTCTAGCCTAAGTTGAAGTATGTGGTGATTAAAAGGCAATGAGGCCTTGTCACTGTGGCCTAGGATTACCCCCAGTGGGGAAGCCACCCTCCACCTTCCCAAATCTAAATGTTATGTTTGCATTTTATGTTAGGAACAAGGTCAAATGTCAACATAAAACTAATTACAACAGATACTCTATGTATGAGAAAATTTAGAAGATGTCTAACTATTCCTGGTGGACAATTTGTATATGTCAGTTATAAAGTTTAACCACTCAGAATTTATACTGAGATGAGAAAGCAGTAATGATTGAATATTCCAGAAATGGGGAACTAATAGTTTTTGAAATAACTTTTTTTCATGTTGGAAATCTGACAAATATGAATTAATGTTGAAGGAACTTGGTCAAAATATGTTCCCCCAAATGTAGAGTAAGCCTAATAGAACATAGATACAGGGTGATCATGGTCATAGGTCAGCCTGCCCAGGATGGTCCTGGTTATGTCTGTTGTTAGGGTGTAATCTTTATTAGCACCCCTTTTTACTTGCAAGATGTCCACATTCGGATGAAAGTTGATATAATCACCATACAAAGACAGCTCCTAATTCCTAGAAAATAAAGGTTTTGACTGGAGGCATATATAATTTATTATTAGATGTAGCTGGTTGATTCCGCCAAGGAATTTAACAACAAAACCAACCCAGTTGTGCAGCTGCCTAATCAGAAACCTTAGAATTGCCATGGATCATATTTAAAAGCTCACTTTCTTTTGAGATATCATCATGCAACTTTCAGAACTAGGCATATAAAGATTTTAAAACTTTCTTGTATCTATACTTTAGAAAATATTTTTATACTAGAGCAAATGAAAAAAAAATACTTCCTACAACACACATCCACCAATGTGAATATACATACAAATAGGCACACATATGCTGGAAGGGAGGAAGAAGCAATTCTTGTTATCAGTATGCAATAATGCAAATCAGTGGCTTGCATACCTGAGAAAAGAGCATCCTCTTACCTGAAGCTCCTGGGCAGCAGACGAGAGGGATAGAAAGCAAATTAAAAGGTCTATTTAGAATGATGATATTAAGGACACTCAAGTGCTCTTGTCTTAGTTTTAACACAATGAACAATGCTAACAATATATACTTATGTAGGTGCAACTTAAACCTAAGTAAAGGTACATAAACCCAAAGTGAAAATCAGCACTGAACCAGAAATTGCCAACCAAGTAGTTGGTGGATGATGGAGTAGAGGTCACCGGTCACAAATGCTATTTCTGAAACAGCTTTCTCCTTCATTGGCAACTTTGGTCTTTTCAACACTTTTTGTGGGGGGCGGGATGACTAAGTGTTAGTGAGAAAATTGTAAAATTTTCATTTCATTAAAAGAAACAGATATGACAAAATATTCAGTTTTTTGATAATTGTGTTTTGATTGAAAAGCTAAATATGCTTACTTTCTCAAATGAAATACATAAAACCAAATTATTCACCAATTACAGTACAAAGGAACAGACCTTGAGACACTATGCTAGAAGCTTTATGTAGGTTATCACGCTAAATATTCAGATCCACTCTACAGGGAGATTATCATACCCACTGAGTAGATGAGGAGGAAGCTGAGAGAAACTGCAGACCCATAAGCATGGAAAAAATTGAGTTCAAATAAATTTGAACTCAACTGAATATGAACAAAAAGGGTCACAAAAACTGGCTGCAGGGATGACTGAGTCACTTACTCAGGGTGGGATCAGAGGCCTGCTGCAGTTTCCCCTGAAGCCAGGGAGGGTGGTCTACCACTTGATTGCCAACCTACTTAGTTATTTCAGAATATGGTGACCTTTCTTCGTTCCTAGAGGTTATGCACAAAAGGCCCTTGTGTAATAACTTCTAGCCAAAATTTTCCTCTAACTATAGGTAGGGTCTCAGAGTGCCCCTGACGCTCTGGAGAAGTCTTCCTCATCAATACGCATGGCGGGTGGCTGACGTTGGAGCCCCGGCTGAGGCTTCCTGGTCTGGGAACAGATCCTGGTCTGATGATGTGTTCCTCCATAGTCTGGTGAGATTTGTACATGCTCATAATTCTCTTTTTCTTAGTCTATTGCTTTAACTAGCTATTACTCTAGAACCCAGGCTAATGTTCCTCCATCTGGTGATGTTGTGTAGCTTACTGTTGTGTTGATTCATTTTCTTTATTTTATTTTAGGTTACATAAGTTGATTTTGCCTTATTTTTTTTAAAATTTATTTATTCATTTTTTTTAGAGAGGAGAGAGAGAGACAGAGAGAGAGAGAGAGCAAGGAGAGACACACAGAGAGAGAGAAGGGGAGAGGAGCTGGAAGCATCAACTCCCATATGTGCCTTGACCAGGCAAGCCCAGGATTTCGAACCGGCGACCTCAGCATTTCCAGGTCGATGCTTTATCCACTGCGCCAACACAGGTCAGTGATTTTGCCTTATTTTTTATTGTTATTAATCATAATAAATTTTCTGCAAAAATCCATCCATGAGTAACTGCATCTCTGTACCATGCCTCCTGCACAGCACATGGTCATACAGCGAGGTCCGTGGCAGAGCTGAAATTCAAAGTTGGGCCTGCCTGGTTCCAAAGCCCATGTGTTTTTATTCTACCCCTCTGTAAGTTTGCTAACCTCTCTTATTGCATCTTATTAAGATATAGCAAGACATTCTCTCATGGTTTATTTTATTGAGATATAATATACTTTCATGCTCTTGCTTGTCTTATGAAATCTTAATCATATAAGATAAAAACATCATTGTGATATTCTAGTTTGTGTTGGGACAATAGAGAGAACACCAACAGTATTATTTATTGTCCCTCAGAAACATTAATGTCACAATTATTTTCAATTGATTGGCATCTCAGATTTTCCTTCTTTTATTTTGATGGAAATTAAATCTATTAGTTCTGAAACTGTGCCTGATTTTCCTGCCAGCTCATGTCACATAACACATTTTTCTTTGGCCAACTCTAGAAATAATGTGTCTCTTGCTACATCCATTTCTTCTCCTTAGTTTTATTTCCTGAGTGGAGAAGGTACCCAAGCTTGAATTCTAGCTCAGGAGGAAAGATGGAATCAGCTACCCAGGTCCGGGAGCTCATCCTGTGACATTTGATGTAGCTCTCACTCAGAGACATTAAAAAACATTGTATAAGGTCTACCGGAAAGTTCTGTCCATTTCTATCACAACAAGTTTCAACACATAAGCACATGTTTATTTGGCGCACATGTGCCTCTCTATTTTTTTTTTTTTTTGTATTTTTCTGAAGCTGGAAACGGGGAGAGACAGTCAGACAGACTCCCGCATGTGCCCGACTGGGCTCCACCTGGCACGCCCACCAGGGGCGAAGCTCTGCCCACCAGGGGGCGATGCTCTGCCCCTCCGGGGCGTCGCTCTGCCATGACCAGAGCCACTCTAGCGCCTGGGGCAGAGGCCAAGGAGCCATCCCCAGCGCCCAGGCCATCTTTGCTCCAATGGAGCCTTGGCTGCGGGAGGGGAAGAGAGAGACAGAGAGGAAGGAGGGGGGGGGGTGGAGAAGCAAATGGGCGCTTCTCCTATGTGCCCTGGCCGGGAATCGAACCTGGGTCCCCCGCACGCCAGGCCGACGCTCTACCGCTGAGCCAACCAGCCAGGGCTGCCTCTCTATTTTTATCACTTAATGTATACATACTGATGTAGCAAATTAACTAAAACAAAGTTGATTCACGTTAGTCTTATGTGTGAAGCGATAGTGTACCCATGGCTACGGATAAAGTTCATTTACACCACTGTAATTTTACGAATTTCAACAAGGGAGCATGTCTGTCGCATCCACCATATTCTCCAGACTTAGCACCCTCTGACTATCAGTTGTTTTTGTCCTTACAAAATTTTTGAAGGGCAAAAAATTCAAAAATGAAGAAAATATCAAACAAGCACTGGTTCAATTTTTCGCATCAAAAGATAAAACATTTTTCAAAAATGAGATATACAAATTGCCGTCATGCTGGCAAGAAATAATTAATAATAATGGCAATTATATTATTTAATAAAGTTTATTGACGGTAAGAAAAATTTGTATTTTGTTTCATTCCCAAAATGTACAGTACTTTCCGGTAGACCTTGTATTTCGTGTTAGACTTTTAAAACAATCCTCACCACAATTAATGATGGAGTTCTTTATTAGTAATTATGGTGAACAGTAAAAACACTGTACTACTTTCTACCGGCTCTAGAGCAACTCAAGGTGGAAAGCGGACACTTTGAGGATGCTTTGCAGTCAGTGCCTTTAGCTCCCTACATGCTGGTTCTGCCAGATTTGTTTCCAGGAGAAGAACTGGTAAAGAAAATGCTGAGCCTTCTGAGGATTCTCCCTTGCTGGTGCAGCTGTCCAGGGCCATCAGTGGCCAGGGAGGGGCAAGAGCACATAGCCCGTTGGCCTCACCTCAGTATAAGTGAGTTAGAGTCAGCAGTCATGTCCTTTACAGATGGTTTAAGAAGCTACTGGTCATTAAGTTAGAAGGTGCCTCTTCACCACAGGACATGATAAACTTTGAGTCTGGGTCTCTTTTTGGACGGAAAGACTAACAGACAGCCCTTTATTTGGGTAATATAGTGCATGTAGTTACATGTGGGCTCAAGTATGTTGACTGACAGCAGGAGCTGGCTCGGTACCAGGAGTACCCAGAATTTTTACACATGCTAATCTCCAGGGAATTTGGTTTTTACCCCATGAGGCAAAAGACTACCTCTCAGATGGCACAACCCCAAGCTATCAAAATGAGAGCAAAGGGATGAAGTAATGTCTTCCAATCCCAGGTTTCAAAAATAGGATTCATAACTGAAAGCCTCTCATGACCATAGTTATCATCCAAATACACGAATCTGATTTTGTCTGTTGAGACTTGAATTCAGCTGCCCTAGGTGTGAGGAACCCTGGCCGCCCACCTACAGCAGGGCCACACGCTCCCTTGTGCTGCCCACAGGGTTTTGCGTTCTACTGACTTCATCAGACAGCATAGAGGCCGTGGGCTCCCAGCTCACACTGTAGCAGGCAAGCTTTGAAGGAACAGAATTAGAGTAATTTCACATTTATAAGCATTAAATGCTCCACCTGTTTTAGCTGAGCACCAGCGAACAGGCTCAGAACATTTGTAATTTTTTTTATTTAAAGTACACTGCTGCACACACAAGCCTTTGTGTGGTCATCTGCAGTCAGATCATGGCCATTTAAAAATAACCTGGCAGCGTCTGCTGTGGGCTTAGATAGGAAGGAAGGGCGTGGTACCTTCTGCCAAAGTGAAGCTGCTGTCTTTGGAATAAGCCGATTCAGTATAAAGTTTACAGCTTTTCAGTGAAAGACTGAATATTAAAAACACTATTTAGCAGGTAAAAAGAAACTTTCATTAGTCAAGTGGGTTATTTTTAGAGAATATACTATACCTCTCCATCCTCTAGCTCAACGTCCAGGAAATCAAAGTCTCTAAAGACTCTGAACTGCTGCTCACTGTTTGTGTCATCCATGTTTTCCTGTTCTCGAGCACCGTCTTCAGAAGAGACCAGGCTCGTCTGGTGCTCCAGCAGATCCAAGTCCCCACACGATGAAAAAATCACCTACAAAACAGAGAGTCCTGTCCTGAGAGACCATCTCCCTCTGGTTGTTTGTACTGCAAAAAACTTGTATTGGCTCTTCATCTCACTATGTTACCAGTACACACCTAATTCCTCAAGCGGGTATTTTTAGAATGTTCTCTTATTATTTATGTTGGACAGATGCCTTCAGATTAAACTTGGTGCAAAGAAACAAGTTCATGCACTGAGAAAATGTTCGAGAGTCAAATGGCTGCTTAATGGACGAAAACTGGGTCCTTGCAGGGTGTGTGTGTGTGTGTGTGTATGTGTTGTGTGTTTGTTGTATGGTTGTATGTGTGTATGTTTGTAAGACAACTGCATGTGCTCACAAACTAGAGCAGCCAAGAAAATTTGTACTTTCGCTGTTTCTGAACTGACTGAAATTAGAACTTGTACATAAACTCACACACAAATCACATTATCACACAATTTTTTTTAGGACTCCTGATACCAACATAAGTTATTGTAGAATAAACTGTGAGAGCAAAGGACTTAACTCTTTCAGAGATAAACCAGGAACCGAAAAAGAATAAGAAACAAAAGCTAAAAGGTGTAACATTTGCTCATTTGAACTACAGAAGCGAAGCTGAGCAGTCACGCTCAGAATTTATACTTAAGTTCCAGTCCTGCTGATTTAAATAAAATAAGACTTTTCCTGTTGAAGTCTTTAATACATTAATATTTTTAAATTAATGTCAATGTTTAGGTTCTTTTTACTGGGCCACCTTGACAGAACTTTGTAGAAATAATAAACTGCAAATGAAGCTAAACGCTCTGTTCCCCGCCTTTCTTGAACACAGATTGATAAGTAAAAACAGTGAACAAGATTCTCTGTTTAACCATTATAATCGCTAGTCTTCCTAGAAAAGTAGGCAATTGTTTAGAAGAATTTAAAAACAATATATCTTTCGAAAGTAAAAGAGTGAGAGGATTTTACAGTTACATTTTTTCCTCCAGTATTTCAGAAGAGTCATTTTTACATGGGTACATGGCACACAGTTTGTTCAGGGATTACGCATGGGCACATAAGACAGACATGGAGGGAGCCAACTAGTCAGCAAGAGACAAGACTCGAGTCCTGGTTTCCTTGTTGGTGCTGCTGCTCTCATTTTTAACACCCTCCAGGTCAACATCTCCAGCCAGGAAGGCCTCAGCACAGAAGCAGGCAGTCATTTTGAAGGAGAGAGTCCCACCCACTGGGGCATGAAGAAGTGGCTGTGGCCCTGGCTAGCAGAAGCTGCTGCAGAGGGCCAGTGCTCCTTGTTTCTCTCCTCTGTGGGCTCAGAGGTGCCACCTGCTCTGCAAACTGTCACCTCACCCCTTCTACCTTATTCAATGCCACAGGGGCAACAATAAACCCACTCATCATTAACACTAAAAAAGTGACTTTAGTGGAAGCCAAGCTGAGTCGAAATACAAATACTCATTTGCACTTAGCTAAGTATTTGTGAGCCTCTGACATCTCACCTGCTCATGAATTACATTAATAGATATAGTTTCCCTGGAGAAACTGTTTTCAAATTCTTATTTTATTTGGGAAATTATTTAGCTTGCTTTTGCGGGGGGGGGGGGTAATAATAAAGATCTGATGTAGATGAAAGTAAAAATACCTGGTGAAATCAGACCCTGAGATTTTTATTGCTTTTGCTACAATAGACTAATATACACCATTTGAATTTTCTAAATTTTAGAAGGGCTTTAGAAGCATGGATTTTTAAACTGTAACACCAGTGGAAGTTTATATGAGGAAAAGAACGTAATAATATATCATTATTTTCACCTTTATTGTATGTGAGTAAAATAATGACATCACAGTAAAAGCTGTGTGAACAGAGGAAAATTATACCCAGAAACAATGTGTATTGTACACAGGGGTACTTTAGTCACGTATACATTGTCAGAAAGCTGGGTGGGTTTTTGTTGTTGTTTTTCATTGTTTTGTTTTTACAGAGACAGAGAGTCAGAGAGAGGGATAGACAGGGACAAACAGGAACGAAAAGAGATGAGAAGCATCAATCATCAGTTTTTCGGTGCAACACCTTAGTTGTTCATTGATTGCTTTCTCATATGTGTCTTGACCGTGGGCCTTCAGCAGACCGAGTAACCCCTTGCTCGAGCCAGCGACCTTGGGTTCAAGCTGGTGAGCTTTGCTCAAACCAGATGAACCTGTGCTCAAGCTGGCGACCTCAGGGTCTCGAACCTGAGTTCTCCTCATCCCAGTCCAACGCTCTATCCATTGCACCACTGCCTGGTCAGGTGGAAGCTGGGCGTTTTTATTGAAAAAAAATTAAAGAAATTAAAAAAATAAAAATAACTGAGTATTTATGTACAAACTAGAGCAAATAGCCAACAAAACCTTTCACTGTTTCTGAACTAAAAGGAGATTAAAAATCACGATGTGGGGAGAAATGATGTAGGTTTGTGAAAGATGACGGTTTTATACTTATAGTTTATAGGTTAGTTGTCTACACTTATTTTGACCAAAGGTAAAAAAAAAAAAAAATACAAAAATACATGTGATATGTGAGAGAACTTACTGATGGATTTTTGCTCAATCCTACTTCTTGGCCACACAGAGAAAGGACGTGAACCAACTTCTCCTTTGTCCTCTTCTAGAAAAAGAAACACACAGGTGGTGAAATCAGGACGACTTTTGACCAAATCTGCTGTTACACACAGGGCTATCCTACTTGAAATGTGCCAAGTGAGAACTGAGATGTAAAACACACACAGATTGGGTATAAAAAAAGAATGCAGAACATCTCATTTATAATTGTGAAATATTGATTCCATGTTGAAGTAATATTTTGACATATTCGGTTAAGTAAAGTAAATATGTTATTAAAATAATTTTACCTGGGCCCTGGCCTGTTGGCTCAGTAGATAGAGCATCAGCCTATTCCTGGTCAGGGCACACAAAAGAAGTGACCATCTGCTTCTCTCCCCCCCCCCCTTCTCTTCTTCCCCTCTCATAGCCAGTGGCTTGCTTGGTCTGAGCACGTCAGCCTCAGGTGCTAAAAATAGCTCGATACTTGAGCATTGGCCTCAGTCAGACTGGGTTGCTGGGTGGACCCTGGTCAGGGCACTTGAGGGAGTCTGTCTATCTCCCCTCCTCTCACTTAAAATAAATAATAAAATATTAAGTTTACCTGTTTTTTTAACATTTTTTAAAGGTGACTATTAGAACATTTAAAATGTGTCACCTTCCATTGCTATAGCACTGTTCAGTACTGATCTAAGATTTCCCAAGGCGAGGATTGGGGTCTGAAAGCCAACCCCAAGATTCCTCGTAGATATTCATTCCTTCCCTTGATAATCTTTTCTTGTGTGCTACAACCTTCAGCACTAGCAAGGCTTTCCTTACACCTAAATTAAATCTATTATGTTACAACACAACCTATTTTCCCTAACGGGGAGACTAACTTTACTTTGTGCAGAATTTAAAAACTCAATTATTTGTGAGCTGTATTTAATCTTTCCTCAGGTTAAACAACGTCACTTCCTTTTGGTTTTCTTCATATACCTTACGTTTCAGTGCTGTAAGCAGACAGACTCTTCTACAAGACATCACGTTTTCCAATGACAGAATTTAATTGGATCTCAGAATGAATGGTAGTTTGAGAATAAAAAGAGCGTCCAGGGCCTTAAAATGTTCATGTACTTCAGAGTTTCTCTGAAAGCAATCGTCCTAATTTCTTTAGAATGATCTTTCCTTTTTTAATCTGTTTTAAGTTTATGTGGCAACTACTGGGAGGCCAGTGTCATGCATAGACTTTCCTTAATGGAATGCAGTTCATTGCCTTCTTCTTTCTAAATTAGAGAAGAGACACCCAATATGGTATCTTTTCAGTGTTGAAAGATGTTGAAGGAAGGCAAGAGATTTATAAGCTTTTCCCCTAACTCTTAGTAGGCATTTCTTAATTCCTGGAAGGAATCAATATAGAGGAAATGGGGTTGTGCACTTTTCTTTGCCACATCCCCATTGAAGTTCAGTAGGCCCCCTATTCCACAACTCAGTGAGCACTCATCGTGTGCCTACCCAGCGAGCTCTGCTATGACCCATTTCCCTAACCTCAGGGTGTGAAGGTGGGTCCTACTACCACCTACCAGGCACACAGTATTTTCTGCCTGGCGCCCACTTGCTATTCTTTTTATCTTGGGGACTGCTCCTCTCCCACTAATTAGGACTCTTCCTCCCTCACAGAAGCTGCAAGTCCTTCTAGAACTGCTATGAGTATGGCAAGGGAAGGTCTTTGCCCTTCTGAAATCATCTGAACCAAAGACCATGGATGTCTAAGAGCCTGCCTGAAATGACATCAACAGACAGTGAAGCAGGGCCATGTGTGGGGTCGGAGGGTGGGCACAATAAGGAGAGTCCGGGCATCCATTTCCTGAATTGGATACGAGACTCCAGCTTTGCCTCCAGCTAAACCACAGGCGTTAATAAGTTCCTTTTCCACTTAAAGTAATTTTTCCCTGGGCTTCTGTCACACGTCATCAAAAGAGCCCTATGAAGCCGGATTTTACTAACTGTGCAAAGACATTAGTACTATGATACTGGCACCTAGAGAGTGAATACTCTTCTGCTGTGATAACACAGACCTGACAGCTAGTTGCACTGCTGCTCTGCTCTGTGTGACTCAGACTGCCCAGAGCCCAGGAGCGGAGGGCACACTCAGAGGATAGCACCAGATGTGCAGTTCCCCTGGATGTGCAGTTATATTATTAGGAGAATGGAAGATCCATTGGGGTGAGGTGCAGAGGGGCAGGATTTCTTTAAATGTGGGAAGGACCTTCACGTGGAAAGATCAGATTTCACTTTCTAAGCCCCTTGGAGAAGTAGTAACAGCGAGTCAAAGCAACGGTATCAGACTCCAACTCCATGTAAGGAGCTCTTCAATTGAAAACGGGTCTCCTTGGAATGCTGTGACAACCTCACCCCTGGAGTCGATGCCCAGGTGGGCAAGGTCGGGGATGGCGAGTGGAGGAACCCCCTATCTCTCGGACCAGGGCTCAGTCAGTCCCCAGCTCCCCTCCAGTCCTGCCAGTCCAGGATTCGATACCTGAGAATACTGTGGCCTCTTCCAGCTGACAGGAACGAGGACATTGGAGTTGGAGCCAGAAGAGGTGGAGGATGCGCTCCGGGTGACCGCCACCGCCCTGGGCTTCCCATCACGGCCAGGAGAGCTTTGCAGTTCATCATAGCGCCTCCCGATGACGGGCGTCTTAGAAAGAACACAAAGCACACGCTCCTTTGTCTCATTTACACTTCTCTGGCGTGTGGAATCCCTACCCAGCACAACCAAGAACTGCTCATTTGATTAAAAATCAGAGTATAAAGTTCAACATTACAAGTAGGGCTCATTTTCCTGCATTTAAATACACATGCTGAGTCATTTTGCACTTTTTTTAACAGCTGAAAACAAATCCAACTGTCTGATCTTAAACATGCTTTAGAAACCACTGATAAAGATCAGAAGCAAAACATTTAGAAAAAGAGTTGTCAGGTGGTTAAGCTTGAAAGAATTTCTTGTAGTCATAACAAGAGAACAAAGTTCCTTCCTTTCTTCCCAACCTTTATATACTCTCAGTTATTTAAAAATTTAAGTTATTTATAGCATTTCAATCATGTAAATGATTGAGATCAGGGCCAATTACTTGGGCAACATTTTAGAAATTTCATTTCCTGAGAGTAGTGCAGTGGTGGATGTGTGGGGGCAGCGCCAGAGGGTTAGTGCGGAAGAGGCTCCTGAGCAGAGACCTGCTCCTCGGCCTGCCCCCGGGAGTGGCGGAAGCATACAGGTGACTGCGCCTAGCTCTTAAGGCCTGTGGCTCTCGAATAGCTGGGACTCCTGGGAGAGCAGCTGACTGGCTGCATGTTTTCTGTACCTCTTTGGAATAGAGTAAACAAGTCAAAGAGTAAAAGTAGTTTTTTCCTTATAGCAATGTAAAAAATGTTAAAAACGATAAGTATTAATTCAATATCTTCATATCATATACAAACTAAACCATGGCAGCAAAATAGTATATCGTGGTGAAGCCTGGAATGATAAAGGGTCCATGAAACCATGAGTCAGAAAACCTGACCTGGATACAGCCTGCTTCATAGAGTAAGGTCTGCTTGTTTCGTTCAGTGAACTTACTCACTCAGCAGTGCTGAGGAACATTTCTTATGTACCTGTCATGAACCAGACCCTGTACTAGACCATGGTTACAAAATTGGCAGGCGTAGTTTCTGCTTTGGGGGCTTATGGGTCAGGGGGAGTTTTACATCTTAGATTAAAATGGTTACAGGCCTCCCAAACGTCCTAACCTGAACCTGCAGGTAAATCTGATTACTTCTGCTCTCTCTTTTCTCCCTGACTCCTTAGCTTGGTTTACTAGCCCCTCTGCCTTCTACTGCCCACAGTCCCTTCTCCTACAAGGGAAGAATTTAGATAACTTTGCAGTTTAGAAAGCAGTGCGGCTTGGGGAAGCAACTATGAAGGTGAATTCTAGAGTCCCTCAAATATTGGTCGTTAGCTAGTCCAGCTGCAATTCAGGGAACAAGGCTGTCCATGTTGAGACAGGACATGACAGCTGTTAGATTAAGAATGAGTGAGAGTCATGGTTTAAAATTCTGAAGATCATTCCATTGTATAGTTATCTTTATAAAAATATTTTTTTATGTAACTGAGGCTAGTTTCTATTTTTAAAAGCCACCAATTGAGAGCCCCAATGAGAATGACACTCAACGTGTTCTTTAAAAACAAGCTTATCCAGGCCTTAGAAGTAAGTCTTCACTGTAATTAAACGTAGTCTTTCTTGCTCAAGACTTCTACTCGTGATCTTTGCTCTATAGATATTCATGCTAAAGTTTACAGAAAAAGTGAACATACCTCTGAGATGTCAAAGTGAAAATCCAGGGTTTTCCCAGGTAGTTCCTTAGAAGCACTGGTCCACACTCGATGGATTTCTATCTTTGACAGGTCACTGTGGTGGTAGGAAGGCAAAACAAGGCTGGCTGATCGAGAAACCACCAGCTTCAAGATATTCAAAGCTTCTCTCCAGTGAACACTCTGAGGGAAATAAAACATTCAATGGTTAATAGTAACTTCATTTAAAAAAAAATGAATCAACACATCTTTGAAAAGCGTATGCTGTTTATTTACTTCTGGACAAACAGGTGGGAATATCCATAAGAATAAACCTATTTTAATTGTTATCACTATTCTTAAAATAGCCTGAGTTCTTAGAACACACACAAACTAAATTTGGATGCATTTGTAATAAACAGTCTAACAATTTACGTGTCTTATTAGGACCTTTTAGTAGACTGTTTTTGAAACCAGTCATAATTCACTGAAAAGATAAATCATAAAAAATAGACAAACTTTTGAATGGCATCTTAAAACAAAATAACCTGGACAAAACAGATTATCAACAAGTTATCATTAGCACATGTGCCAAATTGAGAAATTAAATCCTCTTATCTCTGTAATGGCAAACCTTTTTATAAAAACCGCCCACTTTTGCAGTGCTGGTCAACCTGGTCCCTCCCACCCACTAGTGGGCATTCCAGCTTTCATGGTGGGCGGTAGCAGAGCAACCAAACAGTGCTGTGATTGGCCCACCATGAAAGCTAAAACGCCCACTAGTGGGCAGGAGGGACCAGGTTCACCAGCACTGCAAAAGTGGGCAGTTTTTATAAAAAGGTTCGCCATCACAGCTCTATCTACTTTAAAAAATTTATTTATTATTACTTTTTTTAGGTGAGAGGAGAGATAATGAATCAGATTCCTACATGTGCCCCAACCAGGATCCACCTGGCAACCCTGTTTGGGGGTGATACTCAAGTATGGAGCTATTTTTAGTGCCTAGGGCTGTTGTGCTTAGACCAACTGAGCTATCCTCAGTGCCCGGGGATGACACTCAAACCAGTCAAACCACTGGCTGTGGGAGGGGAAGAGAGGAAAAGAGGAAGAGAAGCAGATGGCCACTTCTCCTGTGTGCCCTGATCAAGAATTGAATCCTGGATGTCCATACGCCAGGCTGATGCTCTGTCCACTGAGCCACTGGCCAGGGCCTCTGCTATCTACTTTTAAGTATTTTGTGTTTCTATCAACCATATCCATCTCTCCCACATATTCAATTTTATTTAAAAAAAGAATGCAGGTCTTTCACTCCAGATTTTCATGTTTATAAGTGCAAAATAAAACAAAACAATTCAGTAAAAATGGTTTATTACACTATTTTAGAAAGGTTTATTTCTAAAAATGCATTAAGAAATGTCCAAATCATGAGAATGATTGACTTCAGCGGTTTCCTCTGCATCCACCATGTTTCTCCACGTCCTTCCTGTGATTCAAGAGAGGCCAGGGCCTTAAATGTGTCACTTGTAAAAGTTTCTCATGATGTGTCATCATCTTGGAAAATTTAGACTTTTAATAGTTTGTTTTATCATTTCTCCCAACAGCAGTGTTCTCCTCCTTCTAGTAACTTTTTAATTTTCATATTCTTTTTGATTTTCAATGTAGAAAATGTCCTTAATTTGTTCCTCACCAATGCTAAGAGTGTTTTTCAGGAGATTAGGACAACTCTACCTGGTATTATTCTCTGACTACCATTTATTATAAGAAAGCCACCAGTTTGTTCAACCTCAGGCATTTCCACCAGCAGTTCAGTTATCTTCTTGTTCCCAATTATACTCACTACTTGGGCTGTCACATCTTTCTGCCACCATCTGGTTCCTGCCACCTGAAAGTAATGTCATCAGTCACTTTCTCCTGAGAATTGTCCTCTGTGATCTACAGGCTGGTATAGTTCATTTCTAATCTGTCCCCTAGTGTGTCTTTGACAGGTCATTTCCTTTGAGATGACCCTGCCTGTTTTCCTCTTTCTTTGAGCCTCCTTCCTTGTGACCTCACATATATTCATCTAGTTCTTTGCCTAATTCTGTTGTATGTTCTTGAGACTCCGTTTTAAGTTTCTTAGCAAGCAAATAATTGCAGGTCTCATACTATCTGCTTTTGTCAATAGGGCCTTCCAGTTCTAAGACGCCAAGTTCATGGCCACTGCATCCTGATTTTGCTCCTGCACACGGCACCCTGTAGGCTGTTCACCTCCCTCCCTCCAGCAGAAGGCGGGTTCTGGCTGCTCTGGCCAGACTGAAAGGCTCTGGTTTGTGATGGGGGTTTAAAACATTTCTGTTGCTTGTGTTTCCAAAGACAGCTATCATCATCTGAATTAGAAAAACTCTCTACACTGAAGTTCCAGCCTTTCCCTGTCTGACAATGTGACACTGCACACAGGCCTCAGTGCTGGTGCCACTGTCCCTCAGAACCCAGTCAGCAGCTGTCTGTCTCCCGTTGTCACCTGCCTCCTGTGTTATGTCCCTGTGGGCAGCTACTTGCATTTTTTAAAACTGATAATGCTAGCTACTTAAATGTCCCACGACCTGTCAGAATTCACTGATTTAAGACAGTGCAGAAAATTCTCTGATAAGTAAAAGGCAAATGATATAAAAAGATAATTTATATATGAGATGACCTACATTTAGGAAACCAGCAGATTTTATGAAATGACTGTTTGTCCATATTCAAATACACATTTAAGAATAAGGTATCATTTTTACTAATGAGATGCCTCCTTAATTTGAAAAGCAAAAAAAAAAAAAAAAAAAGAAAACCACCCTTCTCCAAAACAGCCGTGAAAACATTTATGTTACTGATGACTCACTCTTCCTCAAAGTTCTCCCACCCCCAGTTTCCAGTCCCTCAGTCCTTCTCTCCCTCTTCAGGCCATTTCCACCCATTTGTTCCTGGGTTCCTGGTCTCTGTTCTCAGCCCTCCTCTCTTTCTGATCTGTATCTTCCCCCTGATCCAACTCAGGAATCTGGGAGCCGTTCTTAATTCCTTTCCCTTGGTAGGTCTCTTCCGACAATGTGTCTGTTCTCGCCATTCCTGCTGGCCCCGGCTCAGTTAAATCCTTTCCAGCTTTGGCCTGGATTATTTCGATGACTTCTTACCTAGCTGCCCTGCCAGCAGCCTCTACATAAGCCCGTCATACAAACCCCAGCTACAGTGGGCTTTCTACAGCTCTTCAGACCATGCCGCTTCCTTGCCTACACTCCTTCCAGGCCTCCCTCTGGTGGACAGGGAGGAGTCCACACTCCCTCTGAGCTGGGCCTATGGGGGTGATCTCCTCTAGGCAAATAATGAGATTGGTGAAGTGAAGATACAAAGAAACGTCTAAAGTTATATTGAAAGGCTCTGTCAATGAGCATAACCAGGGAAAACCTAGCATCTGCCCTTGAACTCTGAAATTCACCAAGTCCAGTCCTGAAGCAAAAGAGAGAACCTGAACAGATCTGAGGGAAGGATGTCTCTGCTCCTGAGCTTGACCCTCCTCCATTCACCCCATGGTGACCCTGCACTGTCCTCCATGGCCTGGGGCCCTCAGTCTTTAGCCTGTGGTCATGGGTTTCATATTCCAGCTCCACTGTTTACTGACTGAGATCTTGGGGCCAGTTTTTTTTTTTTTTAAATATTCTTTTAAAAATTTTATTTTTCAACCACAGTTTTCATTCAATACCATTCCTCACCAATTCCAGATGTACATCAAAGTGGCCAGAGAAACATGCACTCTACAGAGTGGTTCCCCTGCTGGCCTAAGCCCCCACCAGGCCCACACCCAGTCATATCGGCACCATTGACTGTATTCCCCATGCTGCAAACCACATCCCAATGGCTATTCTGCAATTACCAATTTGTACGGCTTAGTCCCCTCACCTTTTTCACCAAGACTCCAAACCCCTATCCCTGTCACAGTTGTCAGTTTGTCTCTGTATCTATAAGTGTTTCTATTTTGTATATTTTGTTCATTAGATTCTACATATGGGTGAGATCATATGGTACTTGTCTTTCTCTGACTGGCTTATTTCACTTAGCAAAACGATCTCCAGGTTTATCCGTGCTGTTGCAAAAGGCAACATTTTCTTCTTTTTTACAGCTGAGTAGTATTCCATTAAATAAATGTACCACTGGTTTTTTAACCAATTGTCTACTGATGGACACTTGGGCTGCTTCTAAAACTTGACTATTGTAAACAATGCTGCAATGACCACAGGGTGCATATTCTCTTCTGAATCAGTGTTTTTGGACTTCTTTGGATATTCCCAGAAGTGGAATCACTGGGTCATAAGGCAGTTCCATTTGTAATTTTTTGTGGACACTCCATACTGTTTTCCACAGTGGCTGCACCAATCTTCAGTCCCACTAACAGTGCACTAGG
Source organism: Saccopteryx leptura (assembly GCF_036850995.1). Lineage (NCBI taxonomy): Eukaryota > Metazoa > Chordata > Mammalia > Chiroptera > Emballonuridae > Saccopteryx > Saccopteryx leptura. The sequence goes on along the minus strand of NC_089504.1, from coordinate 171,475,932 downwards.
GTTCCCTTTTCTCCACGTCCTCCTCAACACTTGTTTATTTATTAATGATAGACATTCTGACAGGTATAAAGTGTTATCTCATTGAGGTTCTAATCTGCATTTCTCAGATGATTAGTGATGTTGAGCAACTTTTCATATGTCTATGGTCATCTGTCTTTTTTTTTCCTTTTAGAAATTAAATTTAATGGGTGACATTGGTCAATGAGTACACAGATTTCAGGTGAACATCTCCATAACAATTGAACTGTTGATTTGATTGTGTTGTGTGCCCATCACCCCAAATCAAATCATTTTCTGTCACCGTGTATTTGTCCCTCTTTACTCCCCTTCCCTCGTTCTTCTCCTGGTAACCACTTCACTTTTATCTATGTCCATGAGTCTCAGTTTAATATCCCACCTATGTGTGAAATCATATAGTTCTTAGCTTTTTCTGACTTGTTTCACTTTGTATGTATATTATGTATGTCTTCTTTGGAGAAGTATCTATTCAGGTCTTCTGCCTACTTTCTAATTGGGTTGTTCATTTTTCTGATGTTAAATTGTCTGAATGCTTTATAAATTTTGGATATTGATCCCTTATCAGATGTATCATTGCTAATTATGTTCTCCCAGCCAGAAGGTTATCTTTTCATTTTGGTGATGGTTTCATTTGATTTGAAAAATCTTTTTAGTTTGATGTAGCCTTATTTGTTTATTTTTTCTTTTGTTTCCCTTGCCTGAGATGATATATCAAAAAACATTTTGCCATGAGATATGTCTGAGCTTTTTATTTTCTTTTTTTGATAGAGACAGAGAGAGAGAGAGGGACAGATAGGAACAGGCAGATAGGGAGAGAGATAAGAAGCATCAATTTTTCATTGTGGCACTTTAGTTGTTCATTGCTTTCTCATATATGCCTTGACAGGGGGGCTACAGCAGACTGACTGACCCCTTGCTCAAGCCAGCGACCTTGGGGTTTTGAACCTGGGTCCTCCGCGGCCCAGTCCGAAACTCTCTCCACTGCGCCACCGCCTGGTTAGGCTGTCTGAGCTTTTATTGCCTATGTTTTCTTCTAGGATTTTTATGATTTTGAGTCTTACATTGAAGTTATTAATCCATTTTCAGTTTACCCTTGTATATGGTTTAACAAGACCTTATTTTTTTTAAGAAGATTTTATTATAAAAATATTCAAATATAGCCCTGGCCGGTTGGCTCAGCGGTAGAGCGTCGGCCTAGCGTGCGGAGGACCCGGGTTCGATTCCCGGCCAGGGCACACAGGAGAAGCGCCCATTTGCTTCTCCACCCCTCCGCCACGCTTTCCTCTCTGTCTCTCTCTTCCCCTCCCGCAGCCAAGGCTCCATTGGAGTAAAGATGGCCCGGGCACTGGGGATGGCTCTGTGGCCTCTGCCTCAGGCGCTAGAGTGGCTCTGGTCGCAACATGGCGACGCCCAGGATGGGCAGAGCGTCGCCCCTGGTGGGCGTGCCGGGTGGATCCCGGTCGGGCGCATGCGGCAGTCTGTCTGACTGTCTCTCCCTGTTTCCAGCTTCAAAAAAAAAAATGAAAAAGAAAAAAAAAAAATATTCAAATATACACAAAACAAAGAGAAGAGTAAAATGAATCCCCATATACATTTTGTCATCTATTTACCCCAACATAATCTTTGGTTTGTTTGTTGGAGTATTTTCAAGTACATTTCTACAAATTACCTAATCTTAGTCCCTAAAATTTAAAGTGGTACTTTGAATCTCTGAATTAATGCTTTGCATGTTGAAACAACTGATCTAGAAACAGGGACATGCAAGTTTCTTTTTCCTTTCTCCTTCTTTGAAATGGGAAGCTATGTATAAGACTCCAGCCTTGTCCTCCCAGCCAAGTGCATGCTTTCAATACCCAACCTGTAAGCCCCAAGAGGTGTAGGTGTGTCCTTTGAAGAAATGCATTAGGGCTGTGGCCTGTCTTCTCAGTGTGCACCTCGAGGCGTGGTCAGCTACTACTCTTGATTGTCTCAGTGTGTTAGAAGATCAATGAATATTCAAAATGCATGGCCAAGTACAAGCTACATACAAGGCCTCTGTCTTTCCGTAATGACACTCTGGCTCATAAGTGCAGTTATTTAAATACTCACCTGCACATATTTCTCTATGGTCTTCAGAACTTCCACATTAAATTGCTTTACAGGAATGACTGAAAGATCCATGTAGCTGAGCAGGCTGTAGATGACCTGGAGGAGGGGCTGCTGCATACTTGGGAGGCCCTTCTCCAGCAACTGTGGGGGGCAAGGCACGCCTGAGTCAGTCTGAGGCCAGATTTCACACAGACGCACTAACCTTTCTCAATACTTTTATGATTGCACATTTCCTTAGAGGGGAAAAATCCTAACTACAGAAGAAATGAAAGTATTATCAAAGGCCATGTAGGCAGGTTTGAGTATATAAATATAATATTCACATAACACAATATGACAAAATAAACTTTGAAAGGAAAACATCAAATACCACTAATCATAGAAAATTACAAATAAAAACAAAAGATACATCAATCAGTTATCAAATTGGCAAAGATTAGAAATTAATGATAGTATTGGTAAGGATGTAAGATGGGGATTCTTACACATCACTGGACATGTAAATTGGGTAATTTGCAATTGAGATCAAGAGTATGAAAATGGTTCAAATCTTCGAAACAGTAATTACACTTTTAGGAATGTTTCCAAACAGAGATAAACAATGAGATTTATGTATGAGGTTTCATTATGGCATTATTTATAATGGTGAAAAAAAACCTACCCAAAGCAAAACATGAAAGTTCTGTAAGCAATTTAAATGTTGACCACTAGGGAAACAGATATATAAATGATGGTGAACTGTATGATTAAATATCATGTAATCAATAAGATGGCCTTTTCAAAGAGATTACAGGGTATTAGATAGCACTAAATGAAAGAGGAAATAGGTATTGCAGAATCGTACACCTGAAACCTATATAATTTCATTAATCAATGTCACCCAATAAATTCAACTGGAAAAAAAGAAAAAAGACAGCCCTGGCCGCTTAGCTCATTTAGTTAGAACATTGTCCCAAAACAACAAGGTTGCCAGTTCAATCCCTGGTCAGGGCATATACTGAAAGTGAATGAATGTGCAACTAAAGTAGAACAACAAATGAATGTTTCTCTCTCTCTCCCTTTCTCTCTCTAAAATTAATCAATAAAAAAAGGAATAGATAATTTTTCTGTAATAAGATGCTAATATTGATGTGAATGAGTGAAATAACATTGGAAAACAACCCAACAAAATGTGAATAGTGTTTCTCTCTAAGTAATATAATTAATTTTTCTTTTCTTTTTATCTTTGTTTTTACTTTTCTGTACCTTAAACATTTTCTGTTTTGAACACATACTACTTTTATAATCAGAAAAATATATTCAAAAAGGAAAGCACAATAATGAGAAAAGACCGTATTTTTTGTTTCATAAGATGCACTTTTCCCCTCCAAAAGTGGAGGGGAAAATGCCTGTGCGTCTTATGGAGCAAAATATAGGGTACTTTATTAAATATTTTAACACCATCTGGTTCAGAATATTTTTTTCTCTTATTTTCCTCCTTAAAACCTTAGGTGTGTCTTATGGTCAGGTGCATCTATGGAGCAAAAAATATGGTACATGTGATAGACATCATGACAAAAGGTTCAAAGTGAAGAATTAATGGAAATGATTCAAATAAATGTTGAAATTCCATATTAAAAGTGGTCAAAAGAAATAACTGAGTAGTTAACACATGAGGAAATATAGAACTATGCAAATCTTGTATGTTAATAAAAAATGAACATAATCACTAGAAAAGAAATACATCAAGAGAATCATTTTTGGCATCAAAGTGCTGAAAATAATAAATAACAATAAATAGAATAATAAAATTTAGTGGGGATGGGGAAAACAAGAATATTTATACATTGTAGTGCTGTAAATTGGGAAAATCTCTGTGAAGGCCAGATGTGTGGAACTAATAACATATCCACATATTCGTGCCCTTTACCTGGATAGTTACTTTGGAAAATGCTACCAGAAGAAATGATCCAAATGTGATCTGATAAAAAGTCTACAAAAAAGGACCATTTGTAATAGAAAAAATTATGAACACAAACAATAAAAGGGAGATGGTTAAGCATATTGTATTACATTAACCGGATAGAATTCCAGTTATTCAAAGTGATACCACGTGAGTTGTGTCAACACACAGAAATACAGAAAGTCAGCATTTAGTGAACAGAAAAAATTCAATGGAAATGTTGACCACAGCTACATATAATTATGTGTATACATGTATGACCAATAGCTGTAAGAATATGTGAGTAATAGAAACAAGAGTTACTATATATTTTCTATATGGTGGGACGGTAAGTTCATAATACAAATGTTGGTGGAGATTTGTGATAAAGGCTGAAGAACAAATTAGGCAACCCATTTTTACTTTTCTTTACATATATATAAAATATTTACCATTTTAACTGGTTTTAAGTGCTCAACTTAGTGGCATTAAATATATTCACATTGTTAAACAGCCATCAGCACAATTTCTTTCCAGAATTTGTTCACCATCCAAAAATGAAACAATAAAACAATAACTCTTCATTATCCCTGTTCCCAACCGGTGGTAGCCACTATTTGACTTTTTATCTCCATAAATTTGCCTAGTCTACATATCTCATAGAAGTGGCATTGTAAAATAGCTGTCCTTTTTGTGCCTGGTGTATTTCACTGAGCATAATGGTTTTAAGGCTCATCTATGTTGCAGCGTGTATCAGTACTTCATTCCTTTTTAATTCTTCATAATATTCCTTCATGTGGATATATCACATCCCTTTTGTAGTTTTGAAATTTTTATGCCTAACAATCCAAAAGAGTTTGCCTGCTTGCTACTTCACATGTGACCTCACTAAAAACATGCAGCATCCGCCTTTGTAAGCGGGGCATTACATTGGTTATCCTGCACTCCCACAGGCATGTGCTGGCTTAGTCACTGCTGCATGGACAGATGCGACCGAGGTAATAATCAGAAGCAGCCATGCAACACTTATGCGAGATTCTTTAAAGTAGCAGGGAGGAAAGGATGACAAGAACAAATGAATCAGGCATGTTGAGAGTTGAGTACAGACCACCTATTTTGTACCCACATTGCAAATCGAAGTTCTGCAGGACCAACGGTGAGTGCTGATGGGTGGGGCCAATGACCCGCTTCCAGATCAAGGCTTTCAGTTCTATGCTGCCTTTCAGAAAGCAGCTGATTCTTTAAGCTATCTGGACCCTAGTGGGCAACATAACTTAAAAAAATTTAGAATGGACTGTCCTCACCACTTCTTCTAAGGCCCTGGCAGAGGTACGAATGCATGTCCCCAAATGAAAAGCAGCTCTGAACATGCTTAACAAGGTAGCTGTTCTCAATTACCTGCCTCAGAGTTCCTGCCTTGACTGCCAGACTTGCGGGGGGCTGGAGCTGCTACACAAATACCGAAACCAGAGCAGAAACACATTGTAGCAGAAAAATATCCCATTCCTGTTATAGTTTTTATTTTTTTACTTTAAAAAAGATTATTGAATTTATTGGGGTGACATCAGTTAATTGTACAGGTTTTAGGTGCCTAATTCTACATCATCTGAACACTGCACTGTGTGTTCACCACCTCAAGTCGAGTCTCCTTCCATCACCTTCATCAGCTCCCCTCCTCCCCTCCCCCCACCTCCCCTCCCTCCTGCAATCCCTACACTGTTATCTGTGTCTCTAGTTCTTTTAACATTAAACATAATAAAGATAAAAAGTTTAATTCAAAATGTATGCTTTGTGAATTTGTTCAGAGCAAACAACCATTACATAAATCGAGCCACACAGTTACTTCTTAAAATAAGATTTGAATACCAAGAATAATTAGGATACAAATCTCTTGTTGCCACTGGGTGCTGACCAGAGTTTGCACAGTAAAGAGAAGTGTGAGCTTAGAGTCAGGAGGATGAATGAGCGTCGCTGGGCCCCATGTCCACTACAATAGTGTCCATACCACTGGGTTGCTGTGAGGATTTAAAATGATTCCAACATACATGGAATGTTATCAATACCAAGGATGATATATAATATGCACTCAATAAATGAAGTCTGATTATCAGTTCCAAATAAATGATTTACCCAGGGAAACTATAATAGATTTTATCCTTAATCAAAGGGCTTACCTCTGCCAGGTAGGTAACCATATTCAAGGTGATGTCAGCATAGGCTTCATGAAGGTACCGGCAGACCACGTTGACCCAGGTGGCACAATCTCTCGTGTAGCTGTGTGTTTTATAAAGAGTCATGACGTGCGCAAGATTGGAAAGTTTAGGGTTCTTCTCTTCCAAACAGACCTTATAAGAGAGGAAAATCAGTCAGGGATAAAATGACCTGATGAATAGGAAGAAATGTCAGCAGTTCTGCTATCAGTCCCAGCAGTCAGGAAAACAGATTACACACAAATACACAACACACATTTCTGGTAGGCTGCGGAAGTGCTTATCTTAGTAATTTAGCTAATATAATTTTCACAAATTCTTTCCATATGCTTTTTCAATAATAAAACCAAAAGAGACAGAGTGCATCAGCTACCCAGAATGTTACCAACCAGCAGTATCAGTTACTGTTTTGGGTTTTATGAAACCCGTCATCATTTCTGGGCCAGGTCCTTTCTGTCCTACTTGAGCCTTCTAGAAGGCTGGGTGGGTGTGTTGGAGTGGAACCGTAAGCCATACCTGAGCAATCCTGTCAGCTATATTTTTACAGAACTGATTGGGGTTCTCAAAGTGCTGAATCAGCTGGGGCAGGAGACACAGGATATTCAGAGGAAACCCTGGAAGAGGAAGAATACAATGGAGATGGCTGAATATGGTGCACTATGGCTGTTACAGTGGGAAAATACATTAGAGATTTCTTTTGAGGTCATGCAAATGCAGTCTTTTTTATTTATTTATTTATTTATTTATTTATTTATTTATTTATTTTATATATAAATAAAATTTTATTTTAATGGGGTGACATCAATAAATCAGGGTACATATATTCAAAGAAAACATGTCCAGGTTATCCTGTCATTCAATTCTGCTGCATACCCATCACCCAAAGTCAGATTGTCCTCTGTCACCTTCTATCTAGTCTTCTTTGTGCCCCTCCCCCACCTCCCCTCCCCCCGCCCCCCGTAACCACCACACTCTTGTCCATGTCTCCTAGTCTCGTCTTTATGTCTCACCAATGTATGGAATCCTGCAGTTCTTATTTTTTTCTGATTTACCCATTTCACTCCGTATAATGTTATCAAGATCCCACCATTCTGTTGCAAATGCAGTCTTTTGAGGCCACTTTAATGTTATCTAATAAGATCCAGGAAAAATGTACAACTACAATTTAAAAAAGAAGAATAAAATGAACGGAAACCCCAGTTCGAAATTTTTATCAAAAAGCATAGTTTAAAGGAAAACCTGTATGAGACGACCTAGGCCAATTAATTTAAGTCTTACTCCTGTAATCAAAAGACTCTTAAAAAAAAAAAGACTCTTTAAAATGATGAATAATGGCTTAGCACTACTGTGACCAGCTCCAGCTCCAGCTCCATGAAGAATCCTGGGCCACATGCTGTGGTACTAAAAAATCTAGTTTGCTGATTTGGCTTAATTCAAAACAAGAGAGAACCAAGGGAATCATCAAGAGAAAAAGAAAGTCTAAGAAAAATAAAGATTTAGGACTTAAGAAAAAAGGTAAGCAATGTCTGTACAAGAGAAATGGAAAAAACCAACAATATCTGCAGTTTGACATGGGAATTATAAAGAAATGACCAATATCTTATTTATTACTTCTGCCCCTTTTATGCTATTGCCTTAAAATATCCTCTAAAATATAAATAATTATGACTTACATTATGTAAAAATTTAAAAGATAAAATAAATTAGTCTTAACAAACCAGTTCTAAGCAGAACTGCTAAAAGCAGTAGCCCACATTTTTTATTATTATGCTAAACAGGGATGTAAACAGTTGAATTGTAAGACAAGGAGTGTGTTGGTTTTACCTATGGCTTGGGATGCGTCCACCATGGATACTTTGGACACTGGTGTCAGCAAACTGAATAGCTGCAGGGTCAGATCTGTTGTGGTAAGGGAGGTGAACCCTTTCAGCAGCAACTGCTGTAACCCTGAGAAGTCTGCCCATTTGAGCTGTGCCTGGAGTTTCTCAAGTTTTTCTCGGTTCTCAGCTTTATCCAGTGGCATGTGAGCCAGCAGTCTGTTCAGCAGCCTTAAAGCCATTAGGTATTCAAACTCAAAATCTGATTCCATCAAGGCCACTGTGACCCAGAAGATGGTGGCCAACAGGTTGGTCGGATGGTTTATGTGGGATGGGTCTGTGAGGCTGTCTTTCAAGGACGAAGAGCTTCTGGTTTTTGAGGAGAATCCTTGCTGGGTGCAAGCCTGGATTCTGTCCAGTGTGGCGCTCCGAGGTGGGTCTGAGGATCGGTCAACAACACCGAACTTCTTGGGCACAGAGAAGCTTCTCTGATGCCGACTCCGCTCTGCAGTTGTTGGGTTGCCACTGGCTGTCCCAGCGTTCACATTTAGTTGTCCTGTGCTCTTTCTGCTTGCTGTGAGCTTCGTGCTAGAGCTTAAGTCTGGTGATGAAGAACTGGGTATAAAAATAAAAAAAGTTCAGTGGGAAGCCAGCAGGCTTCACGAAATAGCCGCTGATGAACAACAAGGAGGGAAATCACTTTTTGGAAATACTGCTTTCTGTTCATTTTTGTCCATACTTTTAAACTTAGAGGAGTAAGTTTTCTTATTCTTAAACTTAAAGGTATAAAAAATAAAACTTAATAAGCTTAACAAGAAAATCAAACTTAACACCAACAAAACAACAACAAAACCTAATATTAAACTTCCATTTACTGAAAGGTTAAAAATATAAGCAGTTGGCTATATGTTTACTGATTTTTTTTTTAATTTGGGTAGGAATTTGGGTAGGAATAATTATGAAGTAAAATACACTTGATAGGTAAAAACTTTAATATTCTAGTAAGTCACTGATAAAAACAAATGAAAATATTATCAAGAAAGAAAATAGTAAATGTGTCAAAGGAAATTTTTTGTACTTAATTTATGAAAAATGATTTCAAAGCTTATTTCAGGCTGTAAAAGGTAAAATTCTTTATCAAAATCCTGATAACTTTTACAGATTTAGATGAATCTGTAGGTTTATACAGAAAAATATGTATGATGTTAGTACCACATTAAGCTTAAAAATAAATGCTCAACTTAAAAATGAAGCAAGGCCCAATATGATATGACATTACTGACTCAGTTTCAAGTATGATGAACTCAATTATACAAACAGAGTATGGAATTATAAATAATTTGAAATGAGTTATTAAACACTGGTAAGAGCAAAGGAATTAAAAAATTTTTAATAAAGGTCTTAAAATAGAAATTCTGCAAGTTAAATCAACATTTATTCCAACTATTTTGATAGTGATGGTTCAGATGAGTTTTGTGCATATTCATTTAAGAATAATACTTAGTTTTAGTTTCTGCTTACAATGTAATAGAATATTATATAAAATTTAAAAAAATATTTAAAGATATAAAAAAAGAAAATGAAAAATCATTGTTACTTAGAGTAGAGATAACATTTACTTCACTTTAGTTATTTATTGATTGCTTCTCATATATGCCTTGACCAGGGGGTATAAGCCTAACCAGTGATGCCTTGGTCAAGCCAATCACCTTGGGCTTTAAGCCAGTGACTTTTGGGCTCAAGCCAGTGACCTTGGGAGCATGTGGATGATCCTGAACCCCAGCTGGCAACTGTGGGGTTTTGAACCAGGAACCTCAGTGTCCTAGGTCAAAGCTCTATCTACTGTGCTACCACTGGTCAGGCTAGAGATAACATTTAGTGTCTACCTTCTTAAAATTTTAAAATACTTTTATAATGTGTATATATGTGTGTGTGTCATAACTTCCCCCCTCTTTTTTAATTTAAGAAAATGTCACACATACTTTTTTTAGGTCATTAATAGACTTCAAAAACTAGACTTGTTCTTTGGACATCCCCCAAATATTCAGTACGGGATATTTGATTTCAAAATGCCATTAAGCTGATTCTCACCGAGATAATACAGTTAGGAGATCACTGTTCCTCAAGCAGTCAGACAAGTTATCCACGGCAGCTTCCAAAGTCAGAAGTGCTTCCATTACGTAACCCTGTCAAACATGGAGACAACATTTTGGACTGCTTGTAACTGCTGTTAACTTCCTGGACACACATTTAATTAATGCAAACTTTGTTCAAATAATGTTAATATCATTGAAAGCTAGATAGTCATTGTTATTTTAATTTACAAGTTTTAAAAACAAATATTAACAGCCACTGAGGAAATTTATGTGGCTCAGGAGTTAGCAGATAACAATAAAGATCTATTTTCCCAGATCAATCTCATTTGACATCCAACAAGGACGAGACAAAGCTGAAGGTGGCAGGCATGATGGGTGTTTGAAACATAGAATTTGCAATGTCTGAAGGTAGAGATTAAGAGGTGTGTGCAAAGGCTGTGCCTCAGTGGCATTTCAAACAGCACTTCTATTGCCAGGAGGAGGAAAATAAGCTAGAGTCTACAGGTGTGCAGGCCTCCTGAAATGCAGGCACATTTCTGATGAAAAATAAGGGCCTGGTCCAAGCTACAGAGAAGGTAATGCCCTGGCTTTCAACCTGCTCAGGTCCTCAATCTCTGGGCTCTCTCTCTACAGGGTCTTCTTGTGGCAGCTACTCTCTCCAGTACTACTTCAACTCTTCCCAGTTTACTGAAGGCTGATCATGCAGAGAAGGGAAGTGCTCTGCACAGATATAACGGAGATCCCTTTTGTAGGTGGGAAAATAGCACAATAACAACTGAGGTTAGTGGCAAAAAGACAAAACAGTACGTAACATCTTTCCTGTCCTCCACCAAATAAAACCAACAACAAAACAAGAAATAAGAATCACCAAAGATTATTTAAGTTGTTAGCTTAAATAAGACATACGATATCTGTGGAGTTAGTTCCTAGACCAATACTCCTGGGAATGACTTTTGGTAAAATATAAAAATCAACCTCTAAATTTTTTTAAATGAATTGTACATGTCCAGAGGGCTAGAATAATTGGCAAGAGAAACAAGGCTTTCAGAAAGTTGTTAATTCTCTCTAAAATGAGAAAAACAGGATGTGTTTGGTGGTCTCTCCTTCCCTACCTGAATCTCATCGCCATGTTCTCCGATCACCTCCACCAGTCTTGAGAGAAGGTCAGACAAGGCATGCGCTGACAGAGGCTGTTTGATGGCCCGGAATATCTGGAAGGACCGACAGGCATAGTGCCTTGAAGAGCTCGCCAGGGCTGTCTGCAGTGCAACCTCACTCAAGTGTTGCTCCAGACGGAAACCTAGGGCAGCAAGAAGCCAGAGACCAGATCAGTGGCCACTCTGCAAAGCCTGGGGCAACAATTAGCTGAAGCTTTGAAACAGGGTCACTGCATGGGGCTGTCTCTTGGTGGTACTTGTTTAAAAGTTAACACTTAAAAAAACACACACACACAATTTTTTTCTTCTTCTATCAAGTGAGAGGTGGGGAGGCAGAGAAACAGACTCCAGCATGCTCCCCAGCTGGATCCACCCAGCAAGTGCCCTACAGGGCTATGCTCTGACCATCTGGGGCTGCTGCTGTGTTGCTCAGCAACTGAGCTATTTTAGTGCCTGATGCGAGGCCATGGAACCACCCTTAGAGCATGGGGCCAACTTACTCCAAACATTCGAGCCATGGCTGTGGAAGAAGGGAAGAGGGAGAAGGAAAGAGAGAGAAAGAAAGCGAGAGAGAGAGAGAAAAAGGGGAAGGGTGGAGAAGCAGATGGTCACTTCTCCTGTGTGCCCTGACCAGGAATCAAACCTGGGACTTCTACACACTGGGCTCTAATGCTGAGCCAACCAGCCAGTGCCCACAAATGTTAATCTTGAGGAGCATAGTGTAGTAGTCAGAAGCTCTGGAGCAAGATGGTGCTAGGTTTGAACTAGAAGTTTTTAGACTCTGATAAAGAAACTTATTCTTTATGTGCCTGTTCCTTACCTTTAACTTATGAATAATAGCATCTATCTCATAGAAGTTTTGTGAAAATTAAACAACTTCAAAAGTACTTAGAACAGTACATGTTGCATACATGTTGACAAGGGTACTGCTATTTATTACATGCTATATTTCTACATTATTACATTATTCTTCTGTATTACTGTTACATGGGAAATTTTCACTTTTTTTTTTTACATAAGACAATTTGTTAGAAACAAATGTTCTCAGAATTATGTACATAGATGAAGCTGTTAGTGAATCTAGTCAACTTGAAACCCAATTGAGGCTTGGACTCACATCTTTGCTCTTCAGAGTGGTGTTTAAATACTCAGATATATAAATGTAGACACTGTGGAGAAGGCAGCAATAGATTGGACCTTTGCCAGAATGTGTTCTTCCAATAACACAGAGGGAATCTGTCATTAGAAAATTATTGAACTAAATGGAAATAAAAATGTGAGGAAAAGCTCCTTATCGAAGTCTGTGCTATTAGGTTGTACACATGTCATACCTCTCTGCAGGGAGAGAACCAGGCTCTAGGAGTCAGAGGACATACTGTAAAAAAGGATTTTGGCTGCCTGTGTGATCTGGGGTCTCTGTGCCACATTTGATGGTGAAATGAGAGTGGATCAGGGGGAATAAATCAGTGTTATTCTTAGCCTAGGGGCATGTTGATGACATAAGAAAGTGCTCCTGCAGAGTGAACACAGGGTCCTGGGAAACAGACTCAGGCAAATACAGGGTGGTGAATGCAGGATTAAACCAATATGGGTATGCCATAGCTTATGAATGGGTCATGTTTCAGAACTGTTCTCTATGTCTTTTTGTTTATTTGTTTTCCAAAACATGTTTTTCCTACTTGAACAAAAGCTTATTTAAGTCATCATGAGCTGAAGCCTAGAACTCTACCGGGAGGACTGCAATCACATGGCAGTAACCTTTAAGAAAAGCTATTTCATGTGTGGCATCTCCCCAGTCACACAGTGAGCTATATCTCTCAGCCTTCCTTGCAGTGACATGTGACCTTGTGCCTGAGTTGAGGCCAGCAGAATGTGGGCAGAAGGACTGAGTGCCCATTCAGGCCTGGCGTGTGAACACCTCTGAGTAATCCTCTACTCTCTCTTCCTTCTCCTGCTGGCTGGATGCAGAGGGCCCAGTAGAGACTTCTGAGCCTGGAAGGTGACAGAGCCACAGGGTGGAGGGTTGCTGAGCTCCAGGTGGGAGGCCGCCTGCCCAATATCAACATTGAACTGTTATGTGATCTGGAAATAACTGACGTGTTGGGCATTTGTGCTCTGTGAGTTGTTTCAGCAGCCATGATACTTGACTGGTACAAGTGCTACCAGGAATACCTTTTATCGTGCAATAGTGGCAACAGGTAGAAAGCAGAGGGTAAAAACACCTCGGGTAAAGTATGAAAGACACCCACTGAGAACACAGTGTAAGGCATTCATATGTTTTCTCAATTTCATTAACTTCATACAGTTAAAAGTTTTAGACAAATAAATAGTTCACACATCCTTTGGGCTGTGTGCAATTTTAAGTGACTCTTAAATTGCGGGAATTACAATAGAAGAGGTCTTTATATTTCAGAAAAATTCCAAAGTGGAAACTCAAGACCAGAAATCTAGGCCATCATATTTCTAGAATGACTTTCCCATTTTTGTGTATCATTAGTTCTGCTTTTTAAATAAAAACCCTCTGATAACAAAAAGAGACATGGCTAATCCGGAGTGGTTCAACTTGTTATATGTGCTAATTATCAGAGCAGCCGGGGAACCAGTGAGCTACACTCACTGTGCCAGGCCGGGTGCAAGACAAAAGTTGTCATTGCACTGGGCTGAAAAACCACACTTAAATTTCCCTCACATATCGGATCAGGCAAAGTGGAATCCAAATGGAATTTAACTGTGGCTTCAATATTATGATGCTCTTATAGTTTAACTGAGAATCACACTGGGTTCAGAATATTCAATAGCCATTGGAACAAGAATTGTTAGCAACTATTTTTTAAAGTCAAAAACATTTTATCCAAAATTCTTTTTTTTAAACCAGTTTGCAAAGCTGGCAATTTCTCACAGTTGAGTCTATATCTAATCAATTAATAAGATCTATTTCTGATGGCCTTCTTTAAATAAAATTAACAGAATAGGCACAGTTAATTCTAGTTTAGGTGATGAGGTAAGGAGAATGATGACTTTGGGAATTTTATTTAATAGAGTATAATGCAAGTACACTTGACATTTTAGGTCAGCCAGGCACATCTGAAATGAACTTCAAAACTCCTCTATGAATATCAATGCCAACTTCAGAAATATATATATATGTATGTATATATATATGGCACATATATATATATGGTACATAGATGGTACATATATATGGTACATATCATACATATCACATGATATACTTTTAAAGTATAAATTCTGATATATACTACATATGATATATAGTGTAGTCATATAGTATAGTCATATGGGGTAGAATGAGCTTGATTATAGAAAAATCCTCAAAGTGGAAGGGATTTGGGGAAACAGGATGAAGTACCTGATTTAGAATCTTTGAATACAGATAAAACGTGACGTAGAAAGTTCGTGAGTTGTTCAGCACTCTTTGAATTTTGATTTTTAGGCGTGATGTCTTCATGGCACCAAAGTGGACCAAATGCTCTGAAACAAAGCCACACAATGTCAAAATGTAACTGTCACTTTGCATTTTGAAAACCATTCATGTTGTTCTAATTCCAAAGGTATAATATACATATTTAAAATGTCACTAAATAATCTGGGGGTGAATTTCAGTCTTGAAGAACTTAAGAGCACATTCAAAACAGATCTAGTGCCTGACCAGGCGGCGGCGCAGTGGATAGAGCGTCGAACTGGGATGCAGAGGACCCAGGTTCGACCCCGAGGTCATCAGCTTGAGCGTGGGCTCATCTGGTTCGAGTGAGGTTCACCAGCTTGCACCCAAGGTCACTGGCTTGAGTAAGGGGTTACTGGGTCTGCTGTAGCCCCACAGTCAAGGCATGTATGAGAAAGCAATCAATGAACAACTAAGGTGTCACAATGAAAAACTGATGACTGATGCTTCTCATCTCTCTCCGTTCCTGTCTGTCTGTCCCTGTCTATCCCTCTCTCTGACCCTCTCTCTGTCTCTGTAAAAAATAAAAATTAAAAAAAAAATGTAGTCATTTTGAAAAAACAAAAAACAGATCTAGCTAATTCATAGAGACATATTTCTTATGTTTTACTCATAAAACCAAAACCTCAAAACATGTAATCACAAAACAAAAACCTTTCAATTAACCAGAACAGGGTTTGTCCCATGAGAGATACTCCATAAGTGTGGGTTAAATTAACATGATATAAAGTTGTAAATAAACTATAGATTTAGAGAGGGAATCAATGTGCATCTGTCAGATTTGGGGAGATAATGCTTTTATCAGGATCATATCATCAGATTGCTGAATATTGTGGAACCAAATTGAAGATGTAGCCTCTGTTGTTTACCTGTTTTCAGTGTGGGATTCAGCTGGTTTGCACTGGTTCAGCAGAACTGATGCCTAATTTTTTTGAGTTTGGCAAACCAGTTGTTCAAATGGCACTTGTAATCAGGGTTCTCTCTAAGGTGGGCACCTGGGCAGCGCTCAATGTGGAAATCACAAATCTACATTCCTTATTCTTTTTTAATGTTCATCTGTGCAATAATGTATTCTTTTTCTTTAATTATTTTAATTTATTCATTTTAGAGGAGAGAGAGAGAGAGAGAAGGAGAAAGTGAGAAGGAGAGAGAGAGTGATAGGAGAAGGAGCAGGAAGCATCAACTCCCATATGTGCCTTAACTGGGCAAGCACAGGATTTTGAACCGGCGACCTCAGCATTCCAGGTCGACACTTTATCCACTGCGCAACAGAGTATTCTAAGTGCCCGTAGTAATGTTCATTCCATCCACAGGTAAAAAAAAAATTTGACAGAACTATGCTTGTAATATTTATTAATTCATTTCATAAAACTCTATACCTTTGATGATATACTACATTTTAATTCTCTCATGTTTGTTACTTCAGTAAACAAACATATAATGTAAAGAGAAAAAGTGCCAAACAACCAGGGGGTGACAAGTTATATTATTTTTTGTCAGGTATTATTTAATATTTTTTCATTAATATTTTAAAACTTTCTTATAATATTATCTACTTTTGTGTACCTCTTTGTTCTCATTTAAGTATTAAATGCATGAAATAATAAACTACCTTTCAGTAATATTTTTTTTATACTTAAAACAGTCATTAGGGCAGAGAACTGGTTGTTAAATAATTTGAATCCCACCACTGCCTGTTTTTCAACAGTAAGAATAGGATGGAGCCACATGTCACATGGCATTGATAATGTGAGTAGTGACAACGAAGTATTCAAGCGTCTGTAGTACTTTGTGTGTGGGCAGTATCAGCCCCTTCTTAACTTTCCTGACCATTAAATCCCACATGAGCTGATAGCTGCCCAGTATACCCTGATAAAAGAAAATGCTCTTTTTCATTAATTGATGCATTAATTGAAGGAAGAGAAATCACTTGATAACACAAATTGAGATTAGACTCCTAGCACAAGAGCATATCATAGTCACAGGTAAGCATGCTTTTACACAAATGCTGGACCTTGGGGTAGGAGAGATTCTGAAACTACATTGTTCATTAGAAGAACCAGAAGACCTAAAAAGTGGGATTGCTTTTTCTTGATTTTGGTCTATTATTCATTTGGTTCCTTTCTGATCATGCTTCCTTACTGTTTCTAGTTTCTGACTTTCATTTATAAATGACTCTTTGGATTAGATAAGCAGACTATGGTCCACTCAGCAGCTGCTCCTGAGTAGACTATGGCTGATATATTTGGCTTGCAAAGGAAAGTTATTTACCAAGGCTCAGAACTCTCACATCCTGACATCTCTAACAGATGAATAAAGTCATGTTCACCCAGGATTACTACCATCTCCTACTACCATCTGCTACATTGTTGTTACAGCGGTCCCTTGTCTTTCCAGAACCACCTACAATAGGCGAAAATCTGCAGAGTAGCAACTTTATATTTATTTTATTATTTATATATATATTCTAAGGCTTTATTTCAATTTAATATTCTTTTAATATGTTTTAATTAATGTTTTTATAGTTATCAATTTTTTAGGTTAGAGAATGCTTATTTTACCGCAAAAATAATTAAAATAATAAATATATAAAAATATCTTTATACTGCAAAATCCCACGATATAGAAAAAAATCCACGATACAAATTAGATATATACAATTTAAAAGTCCGTGATACAGTGAGAGTGTGAAAAGTGAACCACGATATTGCAAGGGATGACTATATACACCAACACTCCCTTCCCATCAATGGTGACATCAGAGGGCTCTTCTACCAGTGTCTGCTTTATATACAGACTTTAGATGACACAATTTAGAAGAGAAAACAGGACTTTGCTAGAGCTCTGGGCTCGCGTTTCCACCTCTGTGGCTTTGAAGGGACTGGAAAACAGCAGCTGGTCTCCCTGCCCTCCTTACCTGGTAGTCAGAAATTCAATGAGCTTGTTGCCCTTCTCATCTGTCTCAGCAGCTGTGTCCACGTCTTCTACCTCCTGGGTCATCTGTGGGAGGTTCCCACTGCTGTCTCCCAGACTGATGCTGGAGGAGGTAGAACTGGAGCTCAGCCCTGAGTCTGGAACTGGCGATGACTGGTCTTCCCTCAGGAAGTCAAAACCACCTGGTTGAGAAGTAGGTCAATGTGGAGTGTGCTGGGCAGGGCAGTAATGAGGTCAGGAGATGAACATACTGAGGTGTGTAGTTATCGCATATTTTGGAGAAAACATTTGATTTTGGCTCTGGCTATGGTTAAAAGAGACTTATATTCTTTCCTAGTTTACAGAATAGTTACATTGCTGTGTAAACCAGAGTGGATTTGGTAGCAGGAGTACAGAAACTTATTTGATAGTACATAATATTATTATAGGAGGTTTTAATTAATGCTTTCTGCAAAGGAAGTGGTGTGTGTGTGTATGTGTGTGTGTGTGTGTGTGTGTGTGTTACAATATACATCTAGACCTAACTGCTGTTAATTAATATACAGTGTGTCCGTAAAGTCATGGTGCACTTTTGACCAGTCACAGGAAAGCAACAGAAGACGATAGAAATGTGAAATCTGCACCAAATAAAAGGAAAACCCTCCCAGTTTCTGTAGGATGACGTGGCAGCATGTGCGCATGTGCAGATGATGACGTAACACCGTGTATACAGCAGAGCAGCCCACGGCCATGCCAGTCGAGATGTGGACAGAGGAAAGTTCAGTGTGTTCTGTGGCTCCCTAAATTCAAATCCGTGACCAAAGTGCAACGTGAATATCAGTGCGTTTATAACGAAGCGCCACCACATAGGAATAACATTACTTAGTGGGATAAGCAGTTGAAGGAAACCGGCAGTTTGGTGGAGAAACCCTGTTCTGGTAGGCCATCAGTCAGTGACGGGTCTGTAGAGGCTATACGGGATAGCTACCTAAGGAACCCTAAAATATCTGTGTGTGAGCCCACATCGAACTGCACCGAAGACGTATGAAACTGGGAGAGTTTTCTTTTTATTTGGTGCAGATTTCACATTTCTATCGTCTTTTGTTGCTTTCCTGTGACCGGTCAAAAGTGCACCATGACTTTACGGACACACTGTATTATGCCTGGATATCAGATTGCTTAGACATATGAAATGATACCATTTTTGAGGATGCCAGTCACTTAAAGAATGAGGAGTAATTTATACATCTTGTTTTTGAGTAAATGTACCCAGAATCACAAGTGTTTTGTTCATGTTAATTATACTGCTCACAAAAATTAGGAGATATTTCAAAATGAATATGAAGAGATAAAATGTCCCTTAATTTTTGTGAGCAGCATATTTTAACAAATATATATCATGTTAGTCAAAGACATATGGTATAATAAAATATTAGTTTTTCCCCCCACTTTGTATTTGGTTCTATATCTCTAGATGTGTTACAACAGTGAGTTTGAAAATGTATACACACGACCATCCCCTTCCTTCTACTTAAAAATCATAAAGAGTACAGAGTTCTGGTGAGTCTGAAAGATATATTGAATTAGAAATGAATAATCCTGGGTCTGAATATCATTTCTGCCATTTATTGTATAATCTCAGGGAGTTTACAGGACTTCTCTGTACCTCAGTTATATAATATAAGACAATTTGTATCACAGGTTCTTTGTGCGGATTTGAAAGCAACTACAGTTGAAACAAGGTGTTCAATAATTATTACACGTTTATGAGAAGGAGACTTGTCTCAAACCATTTGTGCAAATACCTATTTCAAGCATGTTTCATATTCAATCATTCTAGCTAGCCATAGTTTGTCTTGTCTGTGGATAAATATCCACAAGATAAAATCTCTTCCCTTGTTTTGTAAATCTCCACTCTCAACCATTTATGCCACTCAGAATAGTGAATATAAAACTGATGCACTCAGAGACATACAACTTAACAGACTTTATAGTTTTCTTAGCCTAAAGCCAGTGCTTAAAAAAAAAATCTTTACCCTGGGGAGTTAGAACAGCCAGAATGCTTCAGATTCTTTACGCATCTATAGAAAAGAGAGTTTTGTGTCTGAAAAACTATTGATGGATTATTTTCAATTAAGTGTAATGTGGTTCAATGTTAAGATCTTACAATGAAACATAATAATATGAAAAATATATTTGAAAATATTCAATAATGAAGAGCTCAGTGGTCCTTTGATCTCAGAGTTAATAACTTCATATTTGTTTTCTAAAGACATATGTTAACACCTCTCAGAAGACAAGGTAGTGCTGAGTACCAGTAATGAATACCAGGTACAATTTCAAGGTTATGAAGGAAGTATGTGGTAATATGAAATGCCATACATGTCCAATGCCAAAGTACTGTATGCAATAATTAGGTAAAAAGGCAGTCCCAGAACTCTGTTAGTTTATCATCATTGCAAGATATTAAAAATGTTCTCATTCTTTTTTTATTTTTATTTTTTGTATTTTTCTGAAGTTAGAAGTGGGGAGGCAGTCAGACAGATTGCCACATGCACCCGACTGGGATCCACGTGGCATGCCCACTGGGGGGCAATGCTCTGCCCATCTGAGGTATTGCTCCGTTGAGGCCGGAGCCATTCTAGCACCTGAGGCGGAGGCCATAGAGCTGTCCCTCAGCACCCAGGCCAACTTTGCTCCAATGGAGCCTTGGCTGCAGGAGGGGAAGAGAGAGATAGAGAGAAAGGAGAGGAGGAAGGGTGAAGAAGCAGATGGGTGCTTCTCCTGTGTGCCCTGGCCGGTAATCGAACCCGGGACTTCCACACGCCAGGCCGATGCTCTACTGCCGAGCCAACCAGCTAGGGCCTAAAATGTTCTCATTCTATATAAATGAATTCTAGTCAATTCTTTTGGGAAAGTTCTCATGAACCGTTGGATAGAACAATAGTAATTTCTTTGACTCAGGAAATGCTTTCCATTCTCATTTTTTAAGAAGAAATGTTTATTTTCAAAATAGCAGTGGTTTTTAACAGACTTCCTTTCATTAGTGCCTTCCAGAAAAGCCAGTCATTTAATAAAGTGAAAATTCCCTCAGAGAAACCAGAAGGAACACAAGTTAAACCTCTGACATTTGGCAGTGACCTGTTCTCAAGTGATGGAGATGGTCAATCCTCCTGTACTCTCATCCTTCAGAATGCTACACAGCAGCTCTTGTCCAACACACATCTTAATTTTTAATGTACTGGTAAAAATATATTTAATGAGAGCAAAAACATAATAATTGATAGATAAAATGGCTACTCAGCTGCCATCTTGAGAACAATGCAGGCCCGAAGGAGGACTGGCTTACTTAGTAACCCCGCCTAAAAGAGGAATGGCTGATTGAGTTCGTTTGAAAAGTAACAAACCACAGCTGTAGCCCTTTTATCAACTCCCTGAAATGAACTTGCAGCACCAGCAAGGAAAATGAGATATGTGAATAGTCAAGGACAGACAGTCCAGACCTCCCCTCATACCACCTCCCCTCCTGGAGACTTGAAAGTCATGTAGGTCTACGCACAAAGAGGTCAAAGAAACCAGGCACTTGTCACATGAAAGCTAAAGCTGTCAAGCTATATGAGACTCAGAAAAACTAACTTTGAGGAGCTCGTGTTTTGTTGCCTTTTTTGGGTCACACTGCTCCACCAGCTAAAATAAACCCCCCTTCCTCCAGCACTTGCCTGAGCATCTCTCTCCTCCTTTGTTTCCTGCAACAAGCCCAAGCCTCTCTTGCTGAAAAGGAACAGTTGGCTCAGAGTGCAAACAATTTTGAGAAACCATGGCACCACTCCAATCCACAAAGGAAAACGGTCTTGCACCAGCAGATGCAGCAACATCAGCTGCTTTTGCCCAAAGCCCTTTGATTAATCTATATAACCCCTGCCCTATCCCTCCCTCAGGCTGACACCCTTTGCTGGTCTCAGCCTGCCTGCACCTATTTTTAAAATAAATTTTCCTTTTTGAACACACTAGCCTTGTGTTTTTGGTTCAGCTTGCTCATGGTTTCTGCCTTTCAATAATGATACAGAAAATACAATTGAAAATATTCAGTAACATAGAAGGATTTTGTGAGGCATGTCACTATTGAGGGAAATGGTGCCTATTTATCAAGCCATTATTTTATACTTGGAAAGGTTGGGGGTGGGTAAGAGTATTGGAGAAGGTAACCTGGGCCCCACTGATGCCTTTGGTAACCTCTGAAATTGTGACAGTGTCTCAGGCTTTCAGCCCCTCCTCTCTCCATTACCTGTGTAGAGATACTCGGGTTGGTAAGCTGGCTGGACTGTCAGGGTCTTGGTTTCTCCCATCTCGCGAGTCTGCAGGAGCACAGAGGCAATGGTGTTGAAGTTGCTGTTGCAGGACAGTGCAATCAAGAGGTGAAGAAGGAGGTTCTTACTGTGTTCAAAGACTTCAGGACGGTAATGGTCCAAACCTGGAACAAAACATGAAATCTCTTGATATAAACAAATTGTAAGCTCATTTAGATTCCAGGGATAGTGAAGATTCCAAGACACCCTAGGCAGGAGAATGTGGGAGGGGACAAATATCTTAAAAGAATGTTCAGTTTTCTTTGTTATTGTTTGTGTTACCGACATAAAGAATTTGGGCTTAGGGAAAATAAAAATGTTTTATTTCTTAAATCAAATGTTCTCATAAAATGCTGATAGATGGACTTCCCTTGACCTCCTGACATAGTTAGCATTCCTTCTTCTAGAGGCTGTCTTCTTCCCTGGATCTCCCTGTTCCTGAAGGATTCTAATTTTATCCATTGCTCCGTAACTAAACTCCCTGACTGGTTGTTTCTCTTCCCAGTTTTGCTCTACAACTTGGATGTGTTAAAATCTCAGTGCGTGGTCTGCTGTGCTCTATACTCTTCCTGTCTATGTACTGATCGTGTCTTATGGTTTTCAATTTAACACATCCAGCCCAAGGTTCTCCAAGAGGCCCAGTTTGTTTTGAATATCTTCATATGTATAGCATGAACAAGGTGGCACTCTATTTACACTGTAGTCACAGGACAGTGTTACATAATGCCCGATCAGCTGCAATTTTAGAACAGATATCACAAAAGGCAATGAAACAAGGAAGAGACTAAGTATTTAGAAACAAGGAAAGCAAATGTTGATGTACATGAGCTCTCTGGATTACCTCCACAGAGTTTGACCGTATTGGCTGGAACACCTTGTGGATCTAGTCTTACCTAAGAAGACAGCATGAAGTAATAATGGCAGGTGAAGAGCCCAGTCTTCTCTTACACTGTGATCTACCACCATCTCAGTCATGAAGATCACAGCAATATTGCACCTAACCAGTGAAATGACAAAGTTAACGCAACTTCTACACAGGACAGAAATTCATGTATAGATCATTAAATCACAATTCAATACAACACTTAAGCTTTGCTGACAAACTAGTGTAACTTCTGACACTGCACTGAGCAAATCCATAAGAAGAAACATCAGTTGAGCTAATCACAGAACAAAGTTTACTTGTCACGAGGTAGTAAGAGCTGAGGGACGAAGAAAAGCAGAAGAAGGGTCCTCCTTTCAAGTTGCTTACAATCTAAAACACATAACAGAATGAAGACCTATATCAAGATGACATCAAAGAAAAATTGCTGAGCTGACAAAGCAGCTTTGTACACTGGTGAATATTTGACCAAACTGTGCCAATATGGTCTGAGCTGCAATTCAAGTCACACAAGTTTCCTCTGATTTCATTTGAGGGGCCTGGAAGGGGTTTCCCTCTTCTTCTAGGAAGAAGTCAATAGTAAGTGGTCATTCTCTTCTACCTGCACATGCTGCTCACCTGTGGAGTGGCCCCCGAGGAGTGATGGTCTCTGGGAGGTAGTCAACCAGGGGGGCCCAGCAACCCCCAGTAGAAGGCATTGGTAAGGGCTGTGGCTGTTTGGTCTCTATTATAGTCAACAGCCAGCTTGTATATGGAGATATCGGGTCATCTACAGGATAAGAAAGAAAGACAGTGTGCTTTATTTTATTTATTTATTTATTTATTTATTTATTTATTTATTTATTGTGTTTACATAGTGTGCTTTATTTTTAGGGAGAAAATTTTATTTTCCCTACTTGGTGTTTTCAGAAAGGCTCTTAAAAAAGTTCATGCTTGTAAAAATAACTTTACTCATTCAGTTTGGTGAGTGTAAATTATATAATCAAATGGGTAAGAATCACTTCATTAGGATTCTTCCTTTCATCTCTTTATTTTGTGGATGCTTAATTTATAGTTATTCATTATAGAGTGATAGAACATACAGATACACAAAAGACATTAAGTCATATGAATTCCTATTGCTGTAAAAACTTGCTCTTTCTCTAATCTCCCCCATCTCAGTAAAATGCAGTCCCATATTTCCAGTTTGCTCAAGACAGGAGCCTTAGGTCCTGATTTCTCTCTCAGCGCTCACATCCAACTCATAATTACAATGAAGATGATAATAGTAATGATAATAAAAACAACAACATTAAAATTAACACAGAGAGTACTTACCTTATGCCAGACACTTGTCTACCCATTTCCCATATTAATAGCCCAATAACAGGTACCAATTATCCCTGTTTTATAGAGGAGAAACTGAGGTTAAGTGACTTGCCACCTTCCACATAGTCAATGAGCTCTACCTTCAAAACATATCCACTATCTCCATCAATCACTATCACCCTAGTCTAACCCTCTCACACGGGTCAGTGCAAAGCCTCCTTACTGTCTCCCAGGGGTCTCCTTGCCCTTCTTTTATAGTCTATATTACACAGACAACCAGAGCCACCTTATGTTTTATTTTATTTTACTTTATTTTGGTATAATTGACTAGAGTAATCCTTTTACTCATTAATTTTTAAAAACATTTTCAGTCAAAAAAAATTTTTTTGAACAGCAGATCAACATTTCAACTCAAGAATGTGATCTAAATATGCACTTGAGAATGAAGCACATCTTGAGTATACACTAAAAACAGTTTTCAAAAAAATCATTAAATGGCCTGACCAGGTGGTGGCGCAGTGGATAGAACGTCAGACTGGGATGTGGAGAACCCAGATTTGAGACCCCGAGGTCATCAGCTTGAGTGCGAACTCATCTGGCTTGAACAAAAAGCTCACCAGCTTGGACCCAAGGTCGCTGGCTTGAGCAAGGGGTTACTCGGTCTGCTGAAGGCCCACGGTCAAGGCACATATGAGAAAGTAATCAATGAACAACTAAGGTGTTGCAATGAAAAACTGATGATTGATGCTTCTCATCTCTCTCCGTTCCTGTCTGTCTGTCCCTATCTATCCCTCTCTCTGACTCTCTCTCTGTGTCTGAAAAAAAAAAATTTTTTTTTTAAAAATCATTAAATGTATCATCTTTAAATACCCAAACAATGACTCCTTCCTGCAGGTCTTTTGTTGAGTGAAATCATAAACAAAAACACTGAAGATTTATTGCTGTATACAGTAGTATGGATCTTGGGTATTAAGCATAATTAGCTGAATCAAGTTGAGAAGTTGAAAATCTAATAAATTTGTATGTGTATAACAGTCTATAAACCAGTTGACCCAAGAACAATTGAAATATCTAATTTTTTCAATGAGACCAGAAATGATTTAAAATTTTCCTTTTTGGAAGGCAATTAAAAAGTACAATTCAATGCCCACAAGCCAAATTTTAAAAATTGTAAAAGCAATTAAAAACTATATTCAAAGAATCGTTTTTTTTCCAGCTCACTTTTGGCAGCTCAAAGAGAAATTAAAAAGTGTCCATGACCATCACGGATGCAAAAAAAATAAATGTCATTGAAATCAGTCCTTTTCCCCACTGACATATAAAATTTATACAGAAATTTGATATTATACTATAACAAATTACAGTTCTTATAGTTCTGTTTTAATTTCCTTTAAACTCTGTTTAATATAGTTTTTTAAATTGTAAAAATGTTGTTTTCATGATTCTGAATCTGGTTCCACTTCTTTTCATATATCTGTATATTAGTATATGAATACTTAATATACTAGTCAGAAAAACATTTTAGGCAATCTCTTTATATTATAGCATGTTCAGCAGAAATGAATATATACAACAATATATATATGTACCAAAGCTTTTTAATCCACTCGTCCACCAACAGACACTTGGGCTGTTTCCAGATCTCCACTATTGTGAACAATGCTGCCATAAACATGGGGGTGCATTTCTGCTTCAGTTTTTGAGAAGGGAGAGGAGTCTAAGTTTTAATGGTTGGTAAACTTTACATCCTGTAGGAGGAAGCATTTTTCCTTTTCTGCATCTTAAGAATGTGACAGAATTGTATGCTAAGGTATCCCAATCAATCCTTATTATTTTTTTTCCTCTATTTGTGTAAACTAGTCTCAATATTTCTAGAAGGGTAATGTTTCAAAGAAGCCACTGCTGTGACTGGCTTCCCGCAGTCTCCAATGCTGGGCACCTGTCCGGGCTACTCTGGAGCTCTAGCAGGGCACTGATTTCTGTTCACACGTTGCAAAACCCAAAGTGGTTGCCTTTCACTTGGTGTCGTCTGAGCATCACGACTGGGCTTTCAAGTTTGGAGACATTCACACAACCAAGCAAAGGTCATCTGCTCTCATTTCTTTGTTGGTATAGAAGAGAAAACCTGGTTACTTCCCACATTGTGACCATGAAAATCTCCCTCTTTTTCCTTCTCTTTTCTAGCCATGTTTTTTTTTTGTTTGTTTGTTTTTTTGTATTTTTCTGAAGCTGGAAACGGGGAGAGACAGTCAGACAGACTCCCGCATGCGCCCGACCGGGATCCACCTGGCACGCCCACCAGGGGCGAGCTCTGCCCACCAGGAGGTGATGCTCTGCCCCTCTGGGGCGTCGTTCTGCCGCGACCAGAGCCACTCTAGCGCCTGGGGCAGAGGCCAAGGAGCCATCCCCAGCGCCCGGGCCATCTTTGCTCCAATGGAGCCTTGGCTGCGGGAGGGGAAGAGACAGAGAGGAAGGGGGGGGGTGGAGAAGCAAATGGGCACTTCTCCTATGTGCCCTGGCTGGGAATCGAACCTGGGTCCCCGCACGCCAGGCCGATGCTCTATCTCTGAGCTAACCGGCCAGGGCCTGTTATCTTTTTTTTTTCAATGTTTATTTTACTGATTTGAGAAACATCGATCTGTTGCTGTCTGTGCCCTGACTGGGGATCAAATCAGCAACCTCTGTGCTTTGGGACCATGCTCTAGAGCAGGGGTCCCCAAACTACAGCCCGCGGGCCACATGCGGCCCCCTTAGGCCATTTATCCGGCCCCCGCCGCACTTCTGGAAGGGCACCTCTTTCATTGGTGGTCAGTGAGAGGAGCATAGTTCCCACTGAAATATTGGTCAGTAGACCCTGGCTGGTTGGCTCAGTGGTAGAGCGTGGCCTGGCGTGCAGAAGTCCGGGGTTCGATTCCCGGCCAGGGCACACAGGAGAAGCGCCCATCTGCTTCTCCACCCCTCCCCCCCTCCTTCCTCTCTGTCTCTCTCTTCCCCTCCCGCAGCGAGGCTCCATTGGAGCAAAGATGGCACGGGCACTGGGGTGGCTCCTTGGCCTCTGCCCCAGGCGCTGGAGTGGCTCTGGTCGCGACAGAGCGACGCCCCGGAGGGGCAGAGCCTCGCCCCCTGGTGGGCAGAGCGTCGCCCCCTGGTGGGCGTGCCGGGTGGATCCCGGTCGGGCGCATGTGGGAGTCTGTCTGACTGTCTCTCCCCGTTTCCAGCTTCGGAAAAATGCAAAAAAAAAAAAAAAAAAAAAAAAAAGAAATATTGGTCAGTTTGTTGATTTAAATTTACTTGTTCTTTATTTTAAATATTGTATTTGTTCCCGTTTTGTTTTTTTACTTTAAAATAAGATATGTGCAGTGTGCATAGGAATTTGTTCATAGTTTTTTTTTATAGTCCGGCCCTCCAACAGTCTGAGGGACAGTGAACTGGCCCCCTGTGTAAAAAGTTCGGGGACCCCTGCTCTAGAGTCTAACCAACCAAGCTATCCGGCCAGTGCTAGCCATGTTATCTTGACACTGACATCTTTCCACATTTCATATCTTGAATCTGAGAATCAGGATAAATATTCTCTAGGTACCCAGAGAAAGGTTTGTATAGGAGTTTGTGTCTTAGACCAAGTCTTGATGCTGTATCTCCATAATCTACCTTTATAACACTTGGAGAAATTACATAGAAAAGATTCTTGAATTCATTCATCGACATTTCTGCAAGCAGTCTGTTATTTTTATCGATAATCTTCCCTGCACCTCCCAGAAACAAGTAAGGTGTAGCTTTCTGAAGCACGTGTCCAATATGTGAGCAAGGAACAATTTCTAAAGTTCCTCCATGCTGTCAAATCCTAAAGGAAATTTCTTGGTTTTCTCTTCCGCAAATATCCATTTCTAGTATCAGAGGTTCTAATTTTCTGAACATAATCTCTGTCAATTGAAAAAAGGCCGCCTGCCATCTTAGGTGTTCTGACAAGAAGAGTCAGTCATCTTTCCTTTCGTCCATTTCTCGTACGGGAACAAAATATTAGCAAAAATTGAGCTTCCACCATAGGTCACATGAAAACTCATCATGTGCTCAAAAGTATCATTGCTGACCACATCAGTGATAGGACATAGCACTCCTTTTCTGTCTTGTTTGACCCCGGCTATCGGAGGCCTTCCCACCAGACACTCACAGTGAGTGTCTAAGCAGGTGACCACTTGGCCTCTAGACATAGCAGCTCCTTTTAATCTAGCTCTGATCAATCCATAGTGTTGTTTCATTTGAATTACAGAAACTGGATTTCTAATTTTTTCACATAATTCTCTAGGGGCCTTTTCAAAAAGCCTCTTTCACTGGTGTCATCTCTAGAACAACTTCTTCTAGCATGGTGACCGATTAATGACACTATAGACAGTTCGCAGAAGTGTGCTCCAGCCTCATTATGGAAAACAATCACCACATTTTTGTAGGACCAGAGCAGTCCTTTTAAAGTAGAAGTTCATTCATGTGCATTTTCCCACTTAGCCCTCTCCAGGGGCCTCCCTTCACAATCAAAATGAAATTCAAAATCTATACCATGGCCTTTCAGGCCTTACAGATCTTCCTCCCACTCCTCCCTTGGCTGATTTCCCACCACCGCCCCCTTGCGTACTCCACCACTCCTGGCTTCCTTGCTGCACTGAGACCATACAAGGCACTGTCCGGCTCCCGGGCCTTCGCACGGCCTGTTCTCTGGGCTGCAGTGCCCGTCCCTGACCGCTGGTAGCTCAGCCTTTTCTGATCTACATGTTTCTGCCCAATATCCCTCGATTGCAGGGATTTCTGTGGCTACTCCACTCTGTCTCCTTGTTCTCACTAGTTTTCCTCTGGCACAACTCAGCAATCACCAGCACTGACTGCCTCCCAGCTCTAACTCCACGACAGCCGAGACTTCCTCTATTTTGTCCATTGTTTCCTTAGTACCTGGAACAGTATCTGGCACTTAGAGAATCAATAAATATTTTTTGAATGAATAATGAATTTCCTCAACTGTATATGAACACAGCAACAAGTTTCATGGTGTTATTTCTTATAACCCTTTCCATATAGGCCAGGAGCATTCAAATGCAAGTCCATCCAGTGCCACGTGGTACTACCCAGGAATGTGGTTTCAGACACGGTGTTTAATCCTGGCGCAGGTGTTAGTGTATTAAGAGGAAAAATGTATGACATCATCTTTAGGCAATTTTCCCCAAATACAGTTTTTCTGGGTTTCACTTCTGAAAGGTGGAGAGCAGTAGCTGATTTGATGCTGGGTGAACAGAGCTGCTGGAGGGTCTGCGGAAACAGTGATTGTGAACAGGGAGACTCCAGATAGGGACAGGCACCAGAACCAAGCAGAGCCCACTTCTCCAACACCTCTGGACAAAAACCCCCCACATAATCTTGGCAAAAAGCCACTATTATAGGCTAGGTCTAAATCAGTTTGCTTATCTATTTTACTCAAGGTGCTATAGTTTAAATTTTTTTTTTAGTAGAAAATACATGAAAAGACTGTACACAGTCTTTCCTATTCGATAAACCCAAACTAGACCATGAAGCTTGGGGCCCTTAGGTCTCCCCTGATACCTTCTTAGTCTTCACAGATCTGCTGGTGTCCTCTAGAACTCCGGGAAAAGATGACTGCCCCCAACACACACCAGATGCCTAGCCATAAGGTTTTGGAATGGAGCCTTATTAAACTTTGCTTTTCTTGTGGTATAGGCTATATCCATGATTGTGTAGCTAGAACCAAAAATACACCAGGAAGGAGGACCCAGTTTACCAAAGTCCTAGGTATTACTGACCTTTTAGACCTGCTGCTTCCTCTAAGACAGACAAAGTCTAATGACTTGAACACCCCGAAAAAGATCTTAGTATATATTTTATGGACTTTCTGTGATGAGATCTGTTTGAGTAGCTTGATTTCATTTTCTCTTATTATGAGTAAACTTAAGTATAAGTTCTCAGTGCCCAAACTATACACTATGAACAGTAATTTCTCTAGTCAATAACAATAATCACATAAAGAATATATCTGATACATAACTCAGTTGGGATTTATATTCTGTACCAAAACTTTCCATTAAAATGCTTTTTACACTGGTACAACAAATTTATAAACATTTCTAGGTAAAATAGAGGCCACAATGATAATATAAGACTTTTTATTTCTTATTTGAATTCACAATAGTTTTTTACTTCTTTATAAGTACTACAACTTTTTTCTTTTTGTTAATAAAGTAAGTGGTGTGAGTTATTTCATTATAAGTATCCTTCAAAATTCATCATTTTAATAAATATAAGGAATATGAGATTTTACTACCAAAGGGCCCTAAAGATATATATTTTTAAATTATTTTTTATTTATTACTGTGTTTTTATCAAATTCTGTGTCCTGTCCCCAGAACAAGGAGATAGACTTTAAAGAAATCAACTAGCTAAGGGCAGTGACATCCCTGTAGAATGCACAGCCTTAACATGCTGTGTTTGGTTACAACATGCCTGCCACACACTGGGAGGGGCAGTGTTTGACTACTTAATGTTTTTATAATTCAGTTGATCTGTCTCCAAATTTTGGGTTACAAAATAGCATATAGTAGCCAGACTTTTCTTGAGCCAACAACTCTTCACCTCTTGGTACTATGCACCCCATCTGTAAATCGAGTCCCTTTTGGAACTCATAGTCAGTGCTCCCAACATTTGACTGTTGTGTTTGGATCATACAGATCCAGACCCTGATGGGGCATAGAAAGAAGGAAAAATGCAAATAGCATTATTTTACCAAGGACTGACGGTTCTCGTAAAAAGTTTTAAAGGGGCATAGCTGCAGCTTCACCTAAGTTAGCATTTGATAGTTCTATATGGATTCTAGACAACCTTTCCATGGGAATCCTGAATGGCAGAAAAGTTGCTATCAATGCAGCAGGAGGTAAAGAAGGCAGCTGAACCGTGTTGTTGTTACTACCTAGCTCTTACCCCACTTTGCACGTTGTCCCATAGAAACAGGACCTGAATTCATGACAACAGTTGCAAAGGCCCTTGGCACTGACTTATAAAACAAACCTAAAACATGAAATATCATCATAGTTACAATTTTCACCAACAAACAAAGAAACAAACAAAAAACAAATTCCACAAGTTACTTTACTGATTTCCTTAGCATACTTAAATGTCACTGGGAGTGTTTTTTGATTTCAGAACTTCTGTGAGTTGTAACCAAGTCTTACCCTTTACCTGCTCAGTATCTACAGATGTTGTTCAGGGCTCCCACTAAATCAGTGTATACGTTTATTTTTGGTTTCTGTCAACCTCCCAAGCAACAAAGAGATTTCTGAGACAATTTTATCTTCCATGCTAGCATGGTTTTCACTTGGCTAGTAAGACTATGCTTTTGAAAGATTTAGTGTGAAAACATACCCTATCTTAGGTGAGCTGATTCACAAAGCTTACAGGTTAAATCTACTCTCAAGGTAACCACAAGAATGGTTTCCTAATGGGACAATTTCTTACTGGCCTTTCCTCAACTGCATCACCAAGGGGAAAAAAATGCCAACAATATAAAAATATAGGTTTGGGTATCAACTTTAATTTTCATAATTTTGATTTGTCCACTGCTTTGCTTTTGTTTTTCCAGATGTTGCATCTCTATGATCATCTGCAAAGTGGGATTAAATGGTTAAATATTTATGAGCCCCTTTTTAGTAATTAGAATGAGAATAATCAGAATACTCATATTCCATTCTCCAACCATGTGGAACCCACTTGAAACTCCATACCTGCTGGTACTTACTTTTATCCTCGTCATACGAACCTCCAGAGCTGTTGCTGTATCGTGACTCCAGGCGAGTGTGGGCTCTGATGATGTTACTAAACCTTCAACACAAAGAACAGCCATCATGAAATACTGACGTATGTGTGTGCTGCTTCTCTTAAACACATACTGTAATTTAGTGGTTGAGTTTGGGGCAGCTAGTTCCAAAGATGCTTTTCCTAAAGGAATACTGCAAAAATTGTACCCCAAACACTTCTCTTTCCCTGGAGAGGGCCAGTGGTCACTTTTGTTTAGAAGCACAAATTCAAACCTAGAACAGATAAACATTTTAAGGCTAATATTTGAATCGCACTAGAGAATTATAACATTTTTTTGGAAAGAAAATGGAGGTAATACTGAATAATATACACCACTTATTGACATGGTAGCCTGGCAGATGGTAGGTGGTCAGTTAATAATTGCTGAATAATTGAACAGTGAAAGTTGACAGAATTGAAAATGCACAAAAAGTGCTTTGTAACATATCTTGGATTTTACTGGCTTTAAAGTTCCCTTTAAAATGATTGGAGGGAAAAGGTTGGGTTGTAAAGTAATCAGAGGGTCCCTTTCAGTCTGGTCTTTCTGTGGCTTAGGAAGTAACAACAACAAAAAATAGTAATCTCATACACATTATTCATTTATGCTTACTCACTCATCTTTGAGACAGCAGTATTTATTTTACGGATGAGGAAGCATGCCAGGTGAGGTCACAGAGCTTGTCCAGTGCCTAGCAGAGGACAAAGGCAGTGCAGAGATTCTTTTGGTGTCATGCGAGAAGGTGAGACATGGGATGTTAGGACCCAACTTTAACTAGCTGTGACCTCGGCCAAGCCCTTTTACCGCCTTGGGGACCCTGTTTCCATATCTGCCAAAAGGAATAATAATAATGCTTCACCACTTATTTATTTTTTAGAGAGAGAGAGACAGAAGAGAGCGAGTAACAGGAAGGGAGAGAGATGAGAAGCATCAACTCGTTGTGGCATCTTAGTTGTTCATTGATTGCTTCTCATATGTGCCTTGACCGGGGGGCTTCAGCTGGCCAGTGACCCTGTGCTCAAGCCAGTGACCTTGGGTGCCAGTGACCTTTGGGCTCAAGCCAGCGACCATGGGGTCATGTCTGTGATCCCACGCTCAAGCTGGTGATCGTGTGCTCAAACTGGTGAGCCTGCGCTCAAGTTGGATGAGCCTGCACTCATGCTGGCAACTTCAGGGTTTTGAATCAGGACCTCAGCATCCAGATTGAAGCTATAACCACTGTGCAACCATTGTCCAAGCTCACCATTGAATTTGTTGGGGTTGTAGAAATGAATAAAAATTATGCAAGAATATTTCCAATATTGTGAGACACCATCAAACTCTGAAGCATTAATTATTATATTTCTACTTTGGATTTCTAAGTGAGAGGAAGGGAGATAGTGAGACAGACTTCCACATGCACCTCAACTGGGATCCACCTGGCAACCCCCCTATGGGGTTGATGAACGAACCAAACAAGCTATCTTCAGCACCTGAGGCTGATACTCAGACTAACCAAGCCACTGGCTATGAAGGCAGAAAAGAGAGAGAAGAGGAAGAGGAGGAGGAAGAGAAGCATATGGTCGCTTGTTATATGTGCCCTGACCAGGAATTGAACCCAGGATGTCCACACACCAGGCCGATGCTCTGTCCACTGAGCCAATTGGCCAGGACCTACCTTGGATTTCTAGAATGCTTTTTCTCTTCAGGGCACCAAAGACTTTCTAACCAATAGCATCTGAATATAATCTGAAGACCTATAAGGTAGGATAAGGGTGTGGCTAAGGAGAAATGGTAGGTCTATATTTATTTTATACAAAATGATATAAAGCAGGTTTTATCCACCTAATACAGGCAGTCCCCAGATTATGAATGAGATAGGTTCTGTAGGTTTGTTCCTAAGTTGAATTTGTATGTAAGTTGGAACAGGTGTATTTACCTATTAAATGCAACTTAGATGTTTGTCTTAACATAGTATTTATTTTTACCTTTCTGTGCATATAAATACATAAATGTTTTCAAATACAACCTTAAACAATCTTGGATGATGCAGAAGATGATGGACTTGTTGGGGAGGATGGAACTAGTGTTATATAGAGTCAGGGTTTGAGTCTGCTGCTGGAGACAGTTTCTTGAGCAGGCATCAAGAAACAAGTTTTTTTTCTTCTTGTATAGAGCTTTCCTTTTTCCCATCATAAATAGCCCTGTAGCATCTCAGGCTTTGATAAGCATATGGTAAACTTTGGTGAACCTCTTTGCATCAGGATCTTTTTCCTCTAACTTTGCCATGCCTGCTTCAATGAGATGAAAAACATCAACTAACTCTTTTGTAGATAAGTTTTTCAGTCTGGAGTTTCAAGGTTCCTGTGTTCTTCCCCAAATGCAATCATCTGCTGCTCTAGTTCTATAGGGTCTTCATTGGTTAAGTCTTTGCCATGGGAGTTGAGTAACGATATAATATCATTTTCACTGATGCCCAACTGCAGCTGATTACCAATAGTCCTTCTGGACTATTTATACGCTACTTTGGATGAGTTGTATAGAAGTTGAATATCTGTAACTTGCAGACTTACTGTATGTTTATAGCCAAAGCAAATAACTAAGGCAATGAATAAATATCTGGAAAAGTCAAGCCCAAGTAGGGGCATGCTCTTACATTACTTACTGGGTGCTCTGCCCTGATAGCAGATCAACACCCTGTTTGACTCCTCACCTGTGCATGGAAAAAGGATGAGGTTTCAGGAAAAAGTACTCCATGTGCCATTACAATGTCTGTCTTCTCTCAGGTGTGTAACTTCAGAACACTGCATCTGTGATTGGATTTGCTAAATACATAAATGCATATCTATAGTGACTATAAAGACTATGACTTTGGTTTTAATCACCTCTTAGATTATTTGTAGAACCTTTTTTTCCTCCTGACACAGCCCTCTTTACCCCAGTAACTGTATTTCAAATCTTTTTTTTAAAATGTG
Organism: Saccopteryx leptura; assembly: GCF_036850995.1. NCBI lineage: Eukaryota > Metazoa > Chordata > Mammalia > Chiroptera > Emballonuridae > Saccopteryx > Saccopteryx leptura. The sequence continues at coordinate 171,440,915 of NC_089504.1, read as the reverse complement.
CTTTTAAAACTATTTCCTTTTATATCTTCATTATGTAATTTAAAAATATGTATGTGATAAAAAAAATCCCCTCCTCCATATTCTTACAAACAAATACCTTCATCAATAGTAGTGTCTATGGCTGAATTTGCTCCATCTCTCTCTGCCCCTGTCCTGGGAAAAAGAACTCCCCGACAGCTGTTCTTCATCCTTATTAACTGTGGGTTTGCAAAAATGCTGTTATTGCTGATTGACTCCAGGGAGGGCACTTGACCTAAGCTGAGACAATTATAATTCTTTTTTTGAGAATTTAAAAAAATATTTATTTCCCCCTATTTATTAAATTTATTGAGATGATACTGGTTAACAAAATTATATAGGCTTCAGGTGCACAATTCTGCCAAACATCTCAGTACACTGCACTGTGTATTCACTACACCAAATCAAGTCTCCTTCCATCACCATTTATTCCCCTTTCCCCCTCCTACCTCCCCACTACCTTTTCCCTCTAGTGATCACCAAACTGTTGTCTATGAGTTTTTCCTCTTTGCTCAATCTCTCCACCCCCACCCACACAACAGCCAACTCCCCCGGCTCCAACAGCTGTCAGCATGCTATCTGTCTATGAGTCTGTCTCTATTGTGTTTGTTTATTAGTTTCCACATGAGTAAAGTCATATACTGTTTGTCTTTCTCTGGCTGGCTTATTTTACTTAGCATAATGCTCTCCAGGTCTATCCATACTGTTGCAAAGGGTAAGATTTCCTTCATTTTTATGGCTGCATAATTCCATTGTGTGAATGTACCACAGCTTTTTTATCCACTCACCCTACTAATGGGCACTTGAGCTGCTTCCAAATCTTGGCTATTGTAAATAATGCCACAATGAACAGAAGGGTGCAAATATTCTTTCAAATTAGTGTTTCGGGTTTCTTCCAATAAATTCCCAGAAATGGAATTGTTGGGTCATAAGGCAGTTCCATTTTTAATTTTTTGAGGTAACTTTATACTACTTTTCACAGTGGCTGCACCAGTCTGCATTCCTACCAACAGTGCAGGAGGGTTCCCTTTTCTCCACATTCATTAGGTGGGAGGTGGTATCCTATTATAGTTTTAACTTGCATTTCTCTGATGATTAATGATATTGAGCACCTTTTATTTTATTTTATTTTAATTTAGAAATTAAATTTAATGGGGTGACACTGGTCCATAGGAGCACACAGGTTTCAGGTACATGTCTTTGGTTGGAATGCTCCCAGGGGTGGGTCTGCCGGAAGCCTGGGGAGTGGTTCCAGATCTCCCATGAGAGGGAAGCTAAAGTTAGGTTCACGGGAAAGCAGGAAGAAAGACTCCCATCTCAATGCCACACAGCTCAGTCACTGACACCCCTTGAACCTGCCTAGACCTCTACACCCTGCCCAAGCAGCTGACTCCTCAGCAGGGTGTAAGCTCCACAGGGTAGGGTGAGAAGTAGTCCAGACAGTGGGGCAATTGCTTTTCTCCAGACTGATGCCATATGGATGGATGGGAGTGCTCCACCCAAGAAAGATGGTGCCTGTGGTATGGGAAAGGGATTCAACACAAGAATCCTGATAGCTGTCCCTGCAGCTCTCTCTTCAGAACCACAAACCTCAGACTCTCCTCATGCAACTGTAGTGCATTTTGTCTTCTCTCCTCCAGAGCCTAGGGTAAGTGGCTGCGAATGAAATTTTGTGCCTTGGCCCTTTAAGACGGTGCCTGTGTCTCTAGGAGAGTCCCATCTCTTCCTGATGGACAGAATCCCTGCTGATTTTCATAGCCAGATCTGATGTGGGTGGCTTTTCCTGGTTCTGGTGTTCTGGCTTGGGGTTTAGAGCCCATGCTTCTCAGGGAAACCCCTGCAGTTGAGACATCCCTTCAGAACCTCAGCCGCCACATGTGGGAACGGGAACAGCCCTTTTTGCATCTACACCCTTCCTACCAGTCTCAACATGGCTGCTTCTGTGAATCCTTGGTTATAAGACTTTTGTTCAGCTGGTCTTCAGTTGGTCATTCAGAATGATTGCTCTGTGTTTTAGTTATAATTCCAGTTTGGTTCTGGGAGGAGGTAAATATACTTTTACCTACTCCACTGCCCCCTTGGCTCTTCCTCAAATATTCTTCATTGTCCTATCTTTGGGCTATAACTTTGTGAATTCATAAAACAGAAACTTGAGGACATCTGCTAAGTTTCATACAAATCAGGCCACATACTCATTTAAATCAGACTGGCACTTGGGAAATTGAAAAAGTGACAGCCTATTACCTTCTGAAGAAGTTCTTTAGTCACACTTATTCAGATAACAGCAAAGTTATAAACAGCATATAAAGAACCAAGGGACCCTTCAGCAAGGAACAAAAGCCGGGCGATGAAGGACTCATACATCTGGAGGTTTGCACGGGATACTCCTAGCTGCTCAGGAACTGTCATCTATGCTGGGTTTATAGTCATGCCCTGGAGACCAAGGAAGAATTACAGAATGGATGGTAGCTCTCTTCTCCTTTTGCAGATGGACCTAAAGGAGCATTAGGAGCATGTATGAGGCCAAGGCGAAGGGGGAGCAGCCACTCCCAGACCACGCTTTCTGCTTTGGAGAAGACCAAAACCACATTGCGGTGAAGTACTTTCCTTGGCAAAGAAAAAAGTAAAAACTAATTTCCAAGAGCCAAATCTGTTCTTTCTCTTTGCTTCCCTGGGTTGGAAAAGATAATTTTGGTCCTGGGCTTTGAGGAATTTTAAGGATTAAGTAGATAAAGTCTTTTGATTTAAAGACACACAATTCAGAAATACATATATCATGAAAACAGCTGTAATAAGGGGAAAAAACAGAAGTAAAAAAAAATGTTTCTCTAAGTTTTTTCTGGCCGATTTAGCTCAAATTAATACTTAGGCAGATATTGGTAGGTTATTAATCTCTACCCTTCTACGCAAACAGATTGCCAGAAGTTCACATGGCTGAAGTTTACTGTGTTTAGTTTCTTTCATGGAATTACAAATTCATCAAACAGGCTTTTATTAAGGGTTGGTGTATTGAAAATACTTGTGCAATTTGTTTCTGCATATTTTAGAAACTGCTCTGAAGTGCTGTTTTAATAAAAAGATGTATTCATTTTATTGTCTAAAAGAGAAACTGTATGATAAACCCTTCTTAGAGCTTAGAGTTACTTTCTATTAGTACCTTCTTTTTTTTTTTTTGTATTTTTCTGAAGCTGGAAACGGGGAGAGACAGTCAGACAGACTCCCGCATGCGCCCGACCGGGATCCACCTGGCACGCCCACCAGGGGCGATGCTCTGCCCCTCCGGGGCGTCGCTCTGCCGCGACCAGAGCCACTCTAGCGCCTGGGACAGAGGCCGAGGAGCCATCCCCAGCGCCCGGGCCATCTTTGCTCCAATGGAGCCTTGGCTGCGGGAGGGGAAGAGAGAGACAGAGAGGAAGGGGGGGGGGTGGAGAAGCAAATGGGCGCTTCTCCTGTGTGCCCTGGCCGGGAATCGAACCCGGGTCCCCCGCATGCCAGGCTGACGCTCTACCGCTGAGCCAACCGGCCAAGGCCACTATTAGTACCTTCTGATGAATCGTTTTTGTTTGGATGCACTGAAAGCTGTAAAATTCACATTTTTCTAAAAAGAAAAGTAAAAATACTTTGGCTCAAGTTTAGATTAATATTAACTTTTAGTAGTTTTCCTTAGTCAATACTTTTGACATTTTATCTTACTCTCCTCTTGGATTAGCTCTTATTCTTTTACCCTATAAGCTGTCTGAAGTTTTTTTCCCATAGGTATGGCATTATTAAATATTCTGAATTACATCTAAGAACCTTCAAGCCAGTTGTAAAGAGCATGGCATCAGGGCTGCTGGTTTGTACAACTCCATGGCGCCCCCTGGAGCCTGACAGAGTATCCTGGTGACAAGTATCCCTAGGTGAAAGGTACCAGCAGCCAGGTCAGTATTTCTGACCCTTATTATCTCTGCAGATTCCGTCTACAAGAATCATAAATAACAGAGTGAAGAGCTGTCTTCTGTATTGGAGTTAGCAAAAGGGAAAAGAAAGGGGACTGGATGGTATTTGGGCAGCTTGTCCACTTCTGAGGCTGTGATGTTTCTTCAATATTCATTTACATATTGAATAAAACATTTAAAACATGCCTACTATGTGCAGCATAGTAGGCTAATCATTAAGGAAATAAATATGTATAAGAGATACATGGTTTTTGCTTTCCATAAATTAAAATCTAATGGTTGAAACAAGCATGTGTGCAAGTAACCCTAAACTGACATGTCAGGGTCTATAAGGGAGGAAGATAATAAGTAGGCTGAGGAGAAAAAAAGATATCTTAGGCTGAGGGCACAGTTCACTTCCATGGACAAGAGAGACCATATTGGAAAAAATAGTGGAGGTGGACTATCGTGGCCATGGAATGCTGTTATCCCTTGAGATTCAATATTCACATACCTATGATTGTGTACATAGCTATGAGCAATCAGTTTATCTACAGATAGCTAAATTGATACAGTCAGCATGAAAAATTAGATGTATATGAATATATACAAAATGTGGGTGAATAACTTCACTAGGCTTCTCCAATGGCCCACAGAGATGCAGTAATAGAGGAGAAGATCAAGAACTAAACAAGAAAGCCTCTCTTAAAGATGCTCTCTGGTCTCGACATTATAGAGAGAATGGGTCTTTGTTTCTGAGATCACCTCTAAAAACTTCGGCAGGGTATTTGGAACTCAGCTTCTGAAGGGGCCTCTGTAGTCAGATGTTAATACGTAGAAATGTAGCTCCTTTCTACCCCAAATAAGATTAAGATGGAATGTTCAGGCTAAACAACAAATGATAAAGAATGTTCTACTTCAGCCAAAAAGTAGGAAACATGTTTAGAAAAATAATGTGACTTAGGGATACATAGAGCTGGGTTAGCAAAGTTAGTCTATGTTTCTAAGAACAAGGAAGGAAGGGTGTGTGTGTGTGTGTGTGTGTGTGTGTGTGTGTGTGTGTGTGTGTGTGTGTGTGTGTGTGTGTGTGTGTGTTGTGTAGGAAATTTATGAAGCCTACAAACTTTTACTGCTATCTCTGTATAGATTACTGCTGAAAGTTCAGCTTGGTATTAAGCCAATCTGTGCACCAACCTCTCATCAGACTCTTTCAAGATCTTGCCCTCTTCAGGGTCTGGGAAACAGTCCTGGCCGGCAACCACTGTGTTACTGCTGGAGGTGGTTCCTGTCAATGAGAAGGAAGACACTTAGAAAAATATGCATGCAGAGGGGTTCAAGCCCAAGTCTCAAGTATTCCAGGAAATGATTTCCTGTGAAATCTCACATTTGAAGGATGTCTTCTATCTTCTGCACAAACTCCAAGCCTGTGCCACTGAAATGCGAGAATCCCAGACATCTTTTATAGGCAAACCTAACTCCTGAACTCTCCTATAAACTGAGGCTACAGAATTCCTGAAACCCTTTTGTAGGTAATGAGCTTTTGCAGTTGGCCATTTCTGCTGTTAGCTGCCTTGGCATTTCTGGGTCTGGGAGTTACTCAGCTGATGTTAGTGAAACAAATCCAGGATCCTAGAGCTTCTGAGTCCTGGGCTGCTGCATGTCTGCAGTGACACAGCTCTGGTGGCAGCGGGGTGTGGAGCAAACAGAGGGCATGAGAGACTAGGGCAGTAGAGAGATTTCAAGGCAGTCACAATATTAGATAAACCAAACCACGACAGCTTTAAGGAATTTGAGGAGGATGGTATATATATTTCACAAAATGATGCTAAAAGGCCAACTTATTGAATGTGATTATACTGTTGGGGGTATTTTAGTAAATCCTGAGAGAATATTCATCCAGGGAATCCCACAGACACAAGAAGGGAGGTACAGACTAAGATTCCAAAGGGACTGCAGTGTCCTGCCTGGCATAGCCTACAGCACAAAGCTCTGGCACGTGAATTCTGGGCCACCAGTAGTCAGTCATCTTTACAGAATATTGGGTAAATAAATTTATTTTTTCTCACCCTTACTGTTAAAGATGGCCACTGCTCTCACGTGATGATGTTCTCATGTGACACAGATAGTTGCCCTTCTTGCTTGGGATGGGTGTGGTTATGCTAATGTGTGTTGAGGGAGGGCTTTCAGGCCAAAAGGTTTTAAAAGGTGGAGCTAGGAGGCCATTTGGAAAGAATGGCCATGTTCTTGTAGGGAGGAGGTGCACAGGCTGGAGCAGGGCAGGAAAGCCACGTGGAGGAGGCAGTCAAAATGGCGGAATGGGGAAGGAGAAGCCAAGTCATGGAGGAGAAGGAAATGTGGAATAGAGGTGAATAAGACTGGTGAGGTGGAAGCCTTTGATTCTAGGAAAACTCAGATGAGTCAGTAGGTTTGTGAGTGCTGAATTAGTGGCTTTTGGAGTCCAGTGTGTGTTTTTACTCGCTTGCTGGGTGCAAGCTAGACTAAAGGAAAATGGGTCACCAGTTTTTGGCTCAATTGTTTCTCTACAATTTGTCCAGATCAAATGTGAACCTATTTTGGCCAGGCAGCTGTGATGGTGCCCGTGGTTACTGGCCATACACAAAATCATTTCAGCAATCTGGCAATGCCCGTAAGAGTCTTGGCTATTCTTAAGCCATATCTCTTTTTTTTTAAAGTTATTTTTCAATTAGAGCCAACATACATTATATTAGATTCAGGTATATAACATAGTAATTAGACATTTACATACTTTACGAAGTGATTCCCCTAATGTCTACGGTCCACTGGACACCATACATAGTTATTACAATATTATTGATTGAATTCCTTACACTATACATCCCCGTAACTATTCTGTAACTGTTGATTTGTACTTCTTAATTTCCCCAACCCCCTGGCAACCATGAGTCTGTTCTCTGTTTTGCTTGTTTCTCTGCTTTGTTCTTAGATTTCATATATAAGTGAGATAATTTGTCTCTGTCTGACTTATTTCATTCAGCAAAATGCTCTCTAGGTTCACTCCTGTTGTCACTACCAAGCTATCTTGTAAATGAAGATATATGCCAGAAAAAAAAAACAATGCACACCGTGTCCTTTCAGCACTCTGCCCAAAGGCATGTCAGAGACCCAGGACGGGCTCCTACCGGCCCTACCTGAGGCTGCGGCCGAGGCCTTGCTGCTGGCGGCGAAGCGATAGAAGGGCGGGTTGTCACAGTGCTGCACGATGGGGTTCACTGGCTCCGTCTGCTGCAGCTCAAAGAGCAGCTCTTCCATGGTCTGGATAGTGTTGTTACGGCATAGGTATATCACCACTTTTTTAATCTGAGAAGAGAAACAGAATCCAGGGATGTTTCAGAGAGCCTCGTCCACAAGAATGCTAGGTAGTCAGAGCAAAAACAGCCTGCCCCTCACTTCCACGAAGCATCACCCCCAGGAGCTATCAGCTTGATAGCTCGTCTGCATGCTCCCTGGGGGATGATCCGAGTGTCCGGATTAAAATTCACCTGCTCCACACAAATGTCTCATGGGAGTGTGTGTCGAAGGCCTTACCTTTCCTAGAGGCCGAGTTTACGACAGTTAATTTCCAGGGCCCATGGATTCTATCTAAAAGAAGAAAACTAGCCATCTAAGGTCTCATCTTGAGAAAGAATTTTATTTATATAAGCCATGGGAAAAAACCATGAGCTATTTTTGTTTAAGAAGGAATCCAGTCTCCTGAGATTCTCTTCTCCTTTAGAAACAAATGAATTTTAGCTGTTTGGATGATTTTACATTTTAAAAATAACTCTGGCATACCTGAGGCAGGAAGCTGTAGGGAGGCTCATGGGACTTAACACAGCAGGTAGGCCTAGCGTCACCCAGGACACAACCACAAGCAAATATCTCGTGAGTGGGGGTTTAAAGATGCTCTCATTTTTGGAGATCACATCATTTTTGACAACAAACACTCAATAGTGGGCATCTCAGAAGAATTTCTCTCGGCCTATTTTCTCTTCTACCAACTAAATTTGAATAGAAAAACTTGGATACTCTGCATTTTTATCTGTTTTAAGGGCATAAAAATATAAATATGAAATATTTTTATTAAAAAAAGTTTTTCTTACATAATGGGTCTAATATTTATAGAATGCAGCTTTCAGTAACTGTTAGAAAAATATTCACCCCTTAAGTCAAAGGCTTGTCAAGGGGATGAGAGATATGTCATTAGGACATTGCAGCCTATTTGTCAGGGAGCAGAAGGCCTTTTATGTAACATCTAGAGAGCTCACGGGGAGTAGCATGCCTCACAGTAGTAGAGGTCTCTATTTGACTGGGGCAGAGAGCACATTCTGCCTTGCATTTGCAGATGGAGCCAATAACAGGAATAATGCCTGCCAAGAGTCTGGGGGACACTTACATAGGGTAAGAGAAGTGTGTCACTGCTAACCCCACACAGGCTGATCAGGAATTGCAGGGTGACCCTCAAGTTGTTACTCCACTTCTCATTGTTGGCCAGAGCATTCCAAGCATTCTCCATTTCTGGGCCAGGGACTTCATCCCCATACTGCAACAAATGAAAGAAACACCAGCCCAGGAGGCACGTGGGGAAAACGCAGGGATGCAAATGTTCAATTAAAAGGTGTTTTCTTAAGGGTACTGGCTATCTCAAAACCGTAAGAAGAGGAAACATGGCCATCATCTGAAAAATGACACTTTCAGCAAGTTATATATAACGCACAAATTAGTAACACACAATGCTTATTTGTGTGATTAAAATTGTCAGGTTTCTGGTTTTTATTATGATTTTAAAAACTGGGGTAAAATACATACAACAAAGTTTACTGTTTTAACCATTTTTTTCTTTCAAAAATTTTTTTTTATTATTTTATTGTTAGATAGAGAAAGGAAAAGAATGAGGGAAAGAGAGAGAGAAGCAGTCATTCTTATTCCATTTAGTTGTATATTCATTGGTTGCTTCCCGTATGCGTCCTGACCAGGGATCAAACTGCAACTTTGGTGTTATGGGATGATGCTCTAACCGACTGAGGTAACTGGCCAGGGACCATTTTACTTACTTTAAACATATAGCTGGATGGTACTGCTGTGCAGCCATCACCACCACCCATACCCTATTTACTTATTCTTTAATGATAAATGACACTCTCCCTGGGTTTGAAGAATGCACATTTTCTGAGTCAGTGAGCCGTACTGTGGAGGCACGGTACCTTGGCCATCATGTACATGAGGTTATTCAGGACTAGAGACGTAGCTTCTGGAGAGCCCCAGCCATTCCCTTTCAGCCCATGCGAAGCGGTCACTTCTGCTTCCCGGTCCTTGCTGTCACCCTCTGGGCTGCTGGAGCTCGACCCCAGGAGGAGAAGCCTGCTGTCCACCAGCTCAATGTTGTGCAGCCAGGGCAGCAGGTAGGTGAGCATGATCTGACGCCCATTTGGGTGTGTTGTGGGGAATCGCTGGCTCACTTCTAGAAAGAAGAGCAGTGACAAAGAGCCATTGTTAGTGCATCAAAATAAACTAAAGTATTAACACCACTGAGAGATAGCACAGGGCCTTCCATTTACGAAGCATTTACATACACAGTGGCTCCCCAAGGCCACAAAATCTTAAAACTGAGACTTGTCCTCTAGCGTTTCACTCCACATCTGGTGCCCCAGGCATGGGGCTGGGGGGTGGGGAGTGAGAGAGCCTCGTGGGAAGAGCACAGCTTGGTGAGAGTGGAGAGAGGGGGGCCTCCTGAGTTTAAATCTACATCTGATACAAGAGGCACATTTGAGTGGACAGAGCAAGGAACTTGAGATCAGAAGCCATTAAATCCTGTTTCTCCACACACTAGCTACATAAGAACAAGGGTTAGGTACTTCTCTGCCCCTTAGTTTCCTCATCTGTCAAATAGGGCTACTAGGGGTCCACACTGGGCTACTGTAAAGATTAAAGATAGAATCATGTATGAATATGCTCAGGATGATGCCTCATTTCATAAGCTTTGTGTGTTGTGTGTGCGTGTGTGTGTGTGTGACAGAGACAAAAAGAGGGACAGATAGGGATAGACAAGAAGGGAAAGAGATGAGAAACATCAGTTCTTCATTGCGACACCTTAGTTATTCATTGACTGATTTCTCATATGTGCCTTGCCCAGAGGGGCTACAGCAGACCAAGTGAGCCCTTGCTCAAGCCAGTGACCTTGGGCTCAAGCTGGTGAGCCTTGCTCAAACCAGATGAGCCTGCGCTCAAGCTGGCAACCTCGGGGTTTCGAAACTGGATCCTCCGTGTCCCAGTCTGACATTCTATCCACTGCGCCACTGCCTGGTCAGGCTCGTAAGCTCTTAATAAACAGTGAGTAGGACTCTTAGAATGGTGGCTGCCATTCTATCACACCAACATCATACAGAGCATCTTCCGTGCACTATTAGCCATTAAAAAGTAGGATGTGAGCCTCCAGGAAGAACCAACCCGGGGTGCAGACACCTGTTCAAGAAGTCCACATGAAAACTGTTAACTACATGAGAGGTGCATGCTCAGTGCTGTGCTGTTGCATGACATAAATGAATGACAGGATGAAAGTGTGTGTCTAGCCTAGTCACTTCACTATGACTTTCTCTGACAGCATTTTTTTTGCATGAGTTCACAGCCAGTAGCAGTTTAATTTTGTAACTGGAACAAGCTTTCTGTAGAAGTAAAAGCACATCTTGTATGTGCAGCAAGAGCTAAAGTAACCTGTGATTTCTACTATCCAGAAAAGACACTCTTTCATCCTAAGGGAAGTGAGAAAGCTGGTCTGATGCACATGCCACCCAGCATGGGATATCTCATTTCGAGAGCTCATGGCTGCTTGGCAATAAACAGCACAGATGTCAGGAATCACAGCAATAAAAACCACCGTATCCCTGACAATGTGGCTTTAACTGATTTGGCCCTTTTCTTAAAATTACAATTTTTTTATTTGGAAGAGTAAGAGTATACCTATTTAATGAGTGCCACAAGAATCAGACAGTGTCAAGTTGTTAGCTTTCAGATGGGTCAACATTTCAAAACTTGTAAACTTTATGGATGTGAGGATCAGTGTTACAGACATAAAAGACACATGTTCAGATCCTTGTAAAACCAGAACGGTCATTCATTCACCACATTGGGCTTCTTCTAGTGCAAGGCCCTGTGCTGGGTGGAGAGCAGACTGCAGCCTTGGCTCTAGCCCTCAGGAGGGCTCTGACACAAACTAGGTTGCCAGGTAAGTCTGGGGTAAGACAGAAAGGGATGCGGCACATGGAGGCAAAGAGTGCTTTAGGGGTGAGTGGAGGAGAAGGCCTTCTCCTTGCAAGATTTAGGGTACTTCTTTGGCCCAAAAAGTGGCTTAACTCCACTAGAAAGGAGTGGGATTTTGGAAGGAATAAACCTTTCAATCACAAGGACAGCCGCTATTAACAATACCTGTCCTTTTTCAACAGTGGTATGAAAGTCTACAGACTTTCTGTAGCAACACTCACCTTCCAATATGTCACATAATTTGCTTATTTATGATGTTTGCTGCATCTGGTCTTTCATATAGAAGATCTGAAAGTGTCTGTCTTAGGTACCCCAGGCACCTTGATCACAGCCGGGATTTACAGAGGCATTTTTGGAGGAAAAAGAATGAAAAAATGCTACAAACAAGCAAACAATCGCCCCTCCCATTCACCTCTCTAGAAACGCGTTAAATAAAATGTGAGAGGATGACAGTGGACTGCTACGTACATTTTTCAGCTCTTTTAGACAGATCTGAACAACTTGCTTGGCTACTGACAAGGCATTCAGTCATTTGAAATTATGGGCAATAAAAATCCCACCACAGGTTTGTAATAGTAAAGACAGTACAAACAAGAGCTAGGGATCTGTTATTACAATCTTATGTTTTTACATTATTTTTTGAAAAAGTTAACCCTCATATATCAAAATAGTCAAAAGCTCAATCTTGACGAAAACCTGCTTCCCACTCATCATATGAGTTTCTTTCCTTGTTAAGCTTGCTGCACTGTTTATACTCAGACTTACCCCTCTAGTAGTTTCTTCCTCTCAGCTAATAAACTTGTTCAAATAACTCCTTGCTCATCTGTTCATCCTCTGACTCCACCTCCCACCCCCTTTCCTTCTCTCTCAGCCAAACAGTGGAGATCTGGCTCTTGCTGCTAGGTCTCCATGGAAACTGCAGGCAATTATAAATGAACTCAGAAAGCCAGAGGGTAATTTCAGACTTTATCTTCTGGAATCTTTTTCCTCCATTCACAGCTGTGGACTGCTCACTTGTCTTCCTAAAGCATTTTTCTCCAGCTTTCCATTAAACCCACCTGGATGGTGGGTCTAGGAGTTCTCTCTGAACTCCATATCCCCCATCCCCTCCCCCTTCCCTGGCCCAGTGATTAGGAAGTTGGGTGTCGAGGTTCTTGCTTTCACTCTTGGCTTTCTCCATGCACAATCTCATCCTTGGTTCTAACCTCTTCTATTCTTCCACGAGTTGCCCCTCTTCGCCCTGGTGTGTCCATACAGATACCTACACTCAGTGTCTTAAGCTGAGCTTGTGCTCCCTGCCTGGCCCTACACCTCTTCTCCATGAACGGTTTTCAAGATGGGGTCCCCACCACTGGCCTCTTACATATGCATAGGCACCCTCTTCTGTGTGCTCCCCCCAGGAGCTTTTCACCTGGGCTGTCTTAGTTCCGACCTTCAGAACTTCTTCCCTAGATCCCTGGATAATTGTCATCATTTCTCAACTGGTCTTCTCTCTCTAGGCTGCATGTCCTCCAGTGCAGTCTGCCTTTCTTTTTTTTTTTTTGTATTTTTCCGAAGCTGGAAATGGGGAGAGACAGTCAGACAGACTCCCACATGCGCCCGACCGGGATCCACCCTGCACGCCCACCAGGGGGCGACACTCTGCCCACCAGGGGGCGATGCTCTGCCCCTCCGGGGCGTCGCTCTGCAGTGACCAGAGCCACTCTAGCGCCTGGGGCAGAGGCCAAGGAGCCATCCCCAGCGCCCGGGCCATCTTTGCTCCAGTGGAGCCTCGCTGCGGGAGGGGAAGAGAGAGACAGAGAGGAAGGAGAGGGGGAGGGGTGGAGAAGCAGATGGGCGCTTCTCCTGTGTGCCCTGGCCGGGAATCAAACCTGGGACCCCTTGCATGCCAGCCCGACGCTCTACCACTGAGCCAACCAGCCAGGGCCCCGTCTTTCTTTAATGCATTCAGATCTTGCCCCCACTCCTCTCATTTGAGACTGGTCAGTGGCTTTCAAAACCCAAGCATCTTACTGGACGCCCTCCTTCTTCACAGGGCTCTGAGGGGTCTCAAGGAGGACATGGGGATCTCTGGCTCACAAACTCCTTAGGGAGCAATGCAGGGCCTTCCAAGATTTGACTCCTGCCTCTGTGTCCACAACTTTCTCCCATCCCTGCATACATTATGTTAGCCAAATTGACCACTCTATAATCTCTCAAACACAACATGCTTTTTGATATCTCTGAGCCAATGCATATGCTATATCCATGGTCTGCAATGCCTACCTACTTGCCAACTATAATGTCAACTACCTGTCTGCATTGCAAATTTCTACTCTTCTTTTGAATTGCAGCTTGGACATCACCTTCTGTATAGAAGTCTTTCTTGATATTCCTGGCCCAATAAACTGATTACTCCTTCCTCTTCCAGCAGAATGTGCTTTTTAAAATTGCATTTTCTGTTCTGTATCATAACCATATAACTTCATTTCTTACGTACTTACTAGACCATGATGAACCTTGACAGGAGAGACTGTTTTATTTACCACTGAACTCTGAGGACCCAGTACAGTGCCAGGACTACAGGCGGCACTCGACTTTTGCTTGAAGTAAATAAAAATAAAATTTAGTTTTCCAAGTAGAGAATTAATTTATCAAAGAGGCTTTCCTTTAGCTCTCTCACTATTTCAGGCACAAGGTGAGGACATGGCCAACTCGCTCGCAGATGGATAGATGGGTTTTTTAAAGTAGTAGATTTTAAATAACTCTTAAGGAAGACTGGAAATTAGGGAGAGGGAGAGAGGCTGTTTCTAGTGGAGGGAGCAGCAGGAACAGAAGTAAGGACTTACAAAGGGCCTGGCACGTTGGTAAAAGCTTACGTAAGAATGGAGTAGAGGGTTCTTAAGTAAAAGGCAGAAAGCAGGTTTGGAAGAGGAGGTGTCTTATAGGTGAAGGAGTTCCTATTTTATAGCACCAGATTAGGGAAAGGCATCTCGATTTAATTCTAGCTGGGATGCCTCCTCACTATACAGTTTTGAGCAAATTACTGAACATATCTAAGCCTTAGCTTTTCATCTGTAAAATAGGAATGATGATTCTAACAGTAATATTGGTGGTAACAGCCTCATACCAGGACTGGGCTAATGGCTTGATGTTTATTAGTTCATTTTAATTCTCATATCCCATGAAGTAGTTTATTGCAGGCAAGGAAATGTAGTTTAGAGGCTTTGTGACTTGTCTGTGGTCCAACAGCCAGTGATTGACCCAGGCTGCCTGACAGCAGAGTCTCACTTCTAACCTCTACTCATGGGGTCTAAGATTAGATGATAAATGAAATGTATACAAAGTACCTAGAACAGAGCCTGGCCCATGTTAACCACTCAAGAGATAGAAGCTATTATTATTAGCAATTTTTAGGACAACTGGTCAGAGATATTTGAATTGGTTTTGCATGGCAGGTAGCCAGCAGTCAGGGGGTGTTAGAGGCAGGATGAGGGGGGCGGGACACATGAGGGTGTGGACTAAGGCAGTATAGATGCAGATGGGAAAGGAGACAAATTCAAGAGAACAAAGTCAGCCTGCCCCCCACGCCCAGGTACTGTGTGAACTCAGGCAAGATGTTAATTGACCAATGTAATCCTTTAACCATGAATATACACAAAAATTATTCACCAAGATTACTTATAAAGGTGAACCAAATAGGCCCTGGCCGGTTGGCTCAGCGGTAGAGCGTCGGCCTGGCGTGAGGGGGACCCGGGTTCGATTCCCGGCCAGGGTACATAGGAGAAGCGCCCATTTGCTTCTCCACCCCCCCCTTCTTCTCTGTCTCTCTCTTCCCCTCCCGCAGCCAAGGCTCCATTGGAGCAAAGATGGCCCGGGCGCTGGGGATGGCTCCTTGGCCTCTGCCCCAGGCGCTAGAGTGGCTCTGGTCGCAGCAGAGCGACGCCCCGGAGGGGCAGAGCATCGCCCCCTGGTGGGCAGAGCGTTGCCCCTGGTGGGCATGCCGGGTGGATCCCGGTCGGGCGCATGCGGGAGTCTGACTGTCTCTCCCCGTTTCCAGCTTCAGAAAAATACAAAAAAGAAAAAAAAAAAAAAAAAGATAACTTTAAAAAAAAAAAAAAAAAGGTGAACCAAATATAAAACTCTTAATAATTCGTATATGTGGCAACATTCAAGCTACAGAGCACCTTAACCACCACCAGCAGCGAACGATTTGCAGCAATTATGTGAACTAGAAGTTATACTACCCATATTTAATGGCTTTAAGAAATTTCACATAAGATTATATTTATAGAAACATTACAATTAATATAAATGTCTTTGCACTTGCTCCATGTTTATTTATACCTATTGTTTTAGATAGGTATTTTTACATTTAAAGATATTCCAAAATTTACTTTTGTATGTATCTCGACAGAACTTTTGAGCTATAAATTTAGCACCAATAATTGTGACTCTAAATAATTGTGACACTAAATTGACATTAGAACTTAAAAAGCAAGATTAATGAGCCTGACCAGGTGGTGGTACAGTGGATAGAGCGTAGAACTGGGTCGCGGAGGACCCAGGTTCGAAATCCGAGGTCGCCAGCTTGAGTGCGGGCTCATCTGGTTTGAGCATAGCTTACCAGTTTGAGCCCAAGGTTGCTGGCTTGAGCAAGGGGTTACTCAGTCTGCTGAAGGCCCACTGTCAAGGCACATATGAGAAAGCAATCAATGAACTACTAAAAGTGCCACAATGAAGAATTGATGCTTCTCATCTCTCTCCCTTCCTGTCTGTCCCTTTCTCTGTCTCTGTCACACACACACACAAAAAAACAAAATTAATGAGAGCAGAAATGATCACACATGCCATCACTGACAACTGTTTGGTACCTGAGAAGAGTGGGAGAGTGAGCTCGGGATACATCCTGGCCAGTTCACACGACAGGAGTGTCAGCGACATGCTGTAAAGCGGCGGCAATGGGCCATGGGTTCCATACAGAACACTGCCAGGCCTCTGTTCAGCTACTTTCTTTGAGTAAACAAAAAGCTTTGCTTCAAGGATCTATAAAGAAGTAGGAATGTAAGAAACAATGCAAAAAAACATTGTCTATGTCAGTTTTAATAAAGGTTCAAAGTCAACTAATGAATATAGTAGTATTCAATAAAGTAGTATTTTATATAGTTGTATTCAATGGAGAGCATCAGTCAATTCCTCTGTTTACACTGATGTGCAGAAATAAATAAAAACATATCAAGAAATAGCAACTTTGGGATCCACCTCCATTTCCATTTTTTGTGTCCAAAGATGGATATTTCTATGTCAAGAAGTGGTACGTGCCTGCATAAGCTGCATGGAGATTTCATAGGTCTCTCTGTTGGTGTCAGAGGCCTTAAATAGAACAAGGTTTAGCAATGTCACTATGTCGAAGGAATAGTTCCTAAAAAACAAAACAGACAAAAACCAGTATTGTAGTAATCTTAATAAATCATTACCTGTTAAAATTCAAGATGATACACTGACCTCTGTCACACTTAATGACTTTCCCATTCCCATTTGACAATTGTTTTGCCTCATTCTTTTGCTGTTTATTAGCAGATAAAGGGAAATACCTTTATTTTTGTTTAAAATTGAATATTGTCACACCAGGAGAAGTGAACACACACAAAAATATATCTAATACATATAAATTTTAATGAAAAACAAATACAAGTAGAAAGAACAGCATTTAGCCTATATGTCTAAATTTCTCCACAGCTCACCAACTTAATATTTTCATTTAATCTAGTTACATTTGTTAAGTACCAAACATGTACTGTGAACAACTGCAAATTACTTAAGATCCTAAGTTAGTGAGGTCATTCCCTTTACCCCAGAGCAGCTTCCAGTATGTTTAGGGAGACACAACTCCACAGTCTAGCTCAGATGAGCTATGCTGCCAGGCTGTGAACTCTCGACGAGGGATACCGACATTGGAGTCGGGTCAGGGAAGGCTTTTCCAAGGTAGAGACAGTAAACTGAGCCTCAAGCCCCAGAAGACTTCAGCCAGGTAGTATGGGGGTATTCTGGGCAGAAAGGACATTGAAAAAGACTACATGAATGAAACAGCAAGATACCTCATGACTGGAAGAGTCTCTAAGAGAAATAAGTGGAGGAATAAAAAGTGATGGGGCTACAGGGTAGGGGTGTTCAGACTATGACCAGCCTATGGACTTTGTCTGGAGGGTAAGATCCTACAGGATGTACAGAGGACATGGCAGTGGGTTTTGAACACGCTGACTGCTGAGTGGGGAATAGATTGCGAGGAGTCAATGGATTGGAAACTGGGACAGTAATTCAGATGTGGGCTGAATTAGGGCAGGGACAGTAGAAACAGAAAAGGGGATAGATCTGAAAAAGCCAGCAGGATTTGGTAATTAATGTTATGTGTGGGATGAGAACTTGGGGAGAACAGGGACACAGACAATAAAGTATGTGGCAGTTAGCAGCATAATCAAGTGGAATATGAAGATCAGATGCATTGTTTTCATGTTATATTATATAATGCTATTTAAGATGAAGTCTTCTTACTGTGTGCAATTTCTTAGTCTGCAGTGGAAACGAGGTCACTAGTGGGAAACTCCCAGTGAGGCAATGTGTTAGTGAATTGTCTATGTCAGAAGATTGATATTTATTTTGAGGCAACCTTTAGAAAGCAGAAGGTAGCTTGGAGGTGAAAAGCATATTGTTTCTTTATTGATTGTATGTAATGACACTGTCTAAGAAGTTCTATTTTAGAATGTTCACCTTTCTAGAAAGGCACAGCTCTACTATTAATAGAGGCCCACCTTACATCAAGTTTAGTGAGAGATTACAGTGATAATTGCTTAGACACATGAAAAGGGATTTGGACTTTTTATATTTGGAATTACTAAAATTTAATTTTCTATGGTACTGGTAACACATGAATACATTTTCCTTTTAAAAGGAACACGAGGCCAGAGGACCCAACCTGAAGATGGTTTCCTCACATGGCTGGCAAGTCGGTGTTGGCTGTAGGCAGATGTACAGAATAAAATGTGGATGTGCCCAACTCCTCTCCCTCAGCTGTTATTTCTGATGCTACATGCAACCACTGTCAACACCCAGTGTGTGTGCCAACCCTTTTCTATGTCTGCATACAAAGATGTGTATATAAGTTCTCCACCCTCAATACATAGGATTTAAACATAAATGTGACTACACCTATATGGAGTGTTTGGAAATTAGCTTTTACACTGAACAGTAAGGCCTTCTTCAGACTTCTTCACCATTGCTCAGTAATTTACAGTGTGGACAGATAGTAGTAAATAACCACTCTTGTAGTGGATGCAGTGGAGGCCCACCTAGACTCTCCTTTCAGGACCTGGGCACTCTTACTCCTCAGCTGAAGTGTTGGAGGTTTATACTGTTGGTGGAACCCCTCTTTGGGAACTGCCTTCAGCCTGAAAGAGGTACCCAGGCCAGGGACACGCCTATCCTCCAGCAGCAGCCCCTATGGGATTGGTGGAAATTTCATTCCTCTGCCATGTTTTACTTCCTTCACTTCACCGAGGATGTGGACCCCCATGGGCATTCACTAATTAATTTCCTGCTCTGAAATCTTCATTGCAGAAGTTGTTTCCTGGGGAATTTGACTGTTATTTTCATCTTTTCACTATTATAATGCCACAAACACCAAATGTGCAAGTGTTTTTGTAGAACAAATGCCTAGAAGACATCATGCAGGGTCAAAGGGCACATTTAAACAGTTGCCCTCCAAAATAGGTTTGCCAATTTGCACTAAAAAATGATTACTTTTATAGAATTCCCAGTTTTAAATTAATAAAAAAAAGCATGAGGCTGATGTGTCAGAGAAAGAATTGGGGAAAGCCCCAGATGATGGTGGTGAAGAGGAGGATGAAGGATGGGTGACATTTACGTAATGATGTACTTATGCTTTGTGCCAATTACTGCCTTTACCTAGATTTGTGACTTAATTGTCACAATAAGCTGATGAGCATTAGAGCAGCTAAGCACTTGCCCAAGGTCATGTAGAAGTAATGGATCCTAGACTCCCTCCCAGATACATCTGACTTCAAAGTACTCATGCTTTTCCACACTGTTTCCAGTAGCCCACAGTAGAATGTGTCACAGACATATCCTCACAAACTAATATCTGGAAGCAGACCTATCTGATTGTGAGAATAGAAAGGACATGTTTTTTTGAGCCCCATGGTGGCAGAGGGGCCTTACATCTCTGTCTCCAACACTGGAATTTAATTCACATACATTTATATGGAGAAGAGCACTGAAAAACACTGAGGACTGCAAGGCAGGGAAAGGACAAAGCCTCTTCTATGTGGCGCCGTGCACTTGGCCATGTAGGGCATTCAGTAGCTGCTTACGAATGAGCTATGGAATTTATGTGAAACAACATTAAGAGAAATAACACAGACATAGAAAATGAAAGAAACTCAGAGAAAGAAAACTAAGAAAGATCTCCAATGAGCAAAGGGAACACATATAAACCATCTGAACTTTGATGTGTTAAACAGGTGTTGAAAGGTAATCGTGTACCTTCCAGCACTTAATTCACCACAGACCCTTTGGAATGGTAAAAAATGAATAAATGCAGCTGTGATCACACTGAACAAAAATGAAATGTTGAAATGAATGTGAAAGATAGATATAATTCAGAAAGGAAATAAGAAATAAAACTGTTTTGTGTTTTTTTTTTCTAGTCTAGAAGAGAGGAGATTTTTGAAGAATTTGGGAAATACCCATTTGTTCAAGTTCTAATATGCAAGCTTTCTTGGGAAAGCTTATGCAATTTGGGTATCTTCATTAACCTTTGTATCATAGCTATGAAATCCAGTAAGTTATAGTGCCATTTGTGACAACATGAATGAATCTTGAGATATCATGCTAAGCAAAGTAAGTCATAGTAAGCGAAGAAAAAGCAGAGAACCGCATGATTTCACTCATGTGGGATGTAAAACTGGAAGCAACAAAATGAATAAACAAGATGAACAAACAAAAACTCATAAACACAGACAACAGTATGGTGGTTACCAGAGGGATGAGGATAGGGAAGTAAGAACAGATAAAGGAGACAAAAGATTTAACATTGTGTGGTAAACTCACAATGTGATACACAGACGATGTATCACAGAAGTGTAAACTTGAAACCTACATGATTTATTAATCAATGTCACACCAGTAAATTTAGTTAAGATAGTAAGTTTCCAGAGCCCAAATCCCCACACTTTGTGCTGCCTGGCAACCCTCCAGCTGGCTGAATGGACCAAATGATGCTAAATACCACCAGGTAGGGGTGTGACTGGGACTCCTGAGCCATAAGCTTCACATATGTTCCTTGGAAACTGATAAATGCTAATCCCTTAAGAAGTGTGGGTCAGTCACATTTAAGAACTCAAGCTTGTTGGCTTGATTTAAATTAGGGAAGATTTATAGATAGTTAACTTAAGGCAAAATAAACATAGAAACAGCAATGACAACAGAAATAAACCCAACACAATTCTTTATAAGTTAAAAACTTTGATTTTATATATTATTCTGAAACATCTATTAAACATTTTTTATTAGTATTTTGGACGGTAAGAGGAAAATCAATGAAATTCATTTTTTTAAAATTTATTCATTTTAGAGAGGTGAGAGAAAAGGATAGAGAGAAGGATAGAGAGAGAGAAAGAGAGAAGGGGAGAGGAGCAGAAAGCATCAACTCATTTTTTTTAAAATTATTTTTATTTATTCATTTTAGGGGGGAGAGAGAGGGAGACAGAGAGAGAGGAGGGGAGGAGTAGGAAGCTTCAACTCCCATATGTGCCTTGACTGGGCAAGCCCAGGGTTTTGAACCGGCGACCTCAGTATTCCAGGTTGACACTTTTATCCACTGCGCCACCACAGGTCAGGCGAAAGTATCAACTCTTATATGTGCCTTGACCAGGCAGGTCCAGGGTTTCGAACTGGCGACCTCAGCGTTTCCAAGTCGACGCTTTATCCATTGCGCCACCACAGGTCTGGAATTCTTAAGTGTTTAAATAAATGTTAAGAAAATTCTGTTGAGCTAAGTCAGTGACTAGAAATGGCCTGTACTTTTAATATAGAACATACTTTTTACCTTGTAAAGCCATTTAATCTTTCTCAATTTCCTTATTTATTCTGAACCAATATAATTTGGAGTTGAGGAGAAAGTTAATAAGAACATGTCAAATAGTTACTTGAACTAATGCTGTCTAACAAGTGTTTCTTTCGTACTAAATTATAGTACCAAGATGCAGTGAATAGCTTTTAATCACATATAAAACATATTTCATGAAAAATTCATCAAAGTTAATATTACCAGTTCCACCATCACTTTCTTCTTTTATCCTCACTTCCCCTGATCCTATTCAAGTTCCACTCTGACTTCCAAATCTTTCAATATCACCGAGTTATATGCCAGTCATAGTTACAGTTACAGGTTTGACTGGAGACCAGCAAGATCATAACACACACACATACACACACACAGTCCACTACAGAAATAAAAGAAACCAAGAACAGGAATGTAGAGACCTCTTTTCTTCCCATTATGACAGCTGATGAATTTAGGGATAGATATGCAAATATGGTTAATTTCCTCTTCTAAAACTAGAGGTAGAAAATTTTAAGCAATAAAAGCATTAAATGTTCAATCTTTTAGATATTTTTCAAGTCAAGTATAAGTGGTTCCTTAACACATTGTTGGCTGGCAATTTTACACAAAAGCTATTTCTTGTCACCGACTATTATTTCATAATTGAGTTTGAAAGTGAAACAATCTAAACAGAAAGGTTTTACAATATTCTGTATTACCCTGAGTTTCGAAAATTAACTAACCAATGCAAGTGCAAACATGAGTTAACTCGTGACAGGTCAACAATGTGTCAATAAATGATTCTGCTTATAAATTGTCATATTTCTAGAGAATAAATCTGGCTTATGTTTATTCCTATTTGAAAAGGAGATGATAATTATTTACTTTAAAAGACGGACTCTTTGCAATAAAAGAAAATGACTTGTCAGACAGCTTGCTTGAGAAATTTAAAATGTGACCCAGTTTATGTATGACTTTTCAGAAACCTGTTCTATCAAAAGAGAAGATATTTAGGTATCTTCCAGAAGCAAACATGCAGGAAACAAAAAAACAGCTAAAACACCAGAATCATTTTGGAAAAAACAAAATTAAAAACATAAGTGCAAAGACTGTCAAACAAATCCAAGACTTGTCTAAACTACACAGTCTGAGAAATCATGAAAAGAGAGGGCAAAATCTGGCCACAGTTGAAATTTTAAATTCTAACATGCTCTGTGGTGAGAAATGATAGCAGTGTTGGCTACTATCTTGGCAGAGAAGTCACAGCCATGGCCCTGCATGGCTCTCTGACCTTCAGAAGAGATGAGTGCCATGAATATAAATTGATAGGCAACACTGGTTTAAGAAAGCCAAATAGTTTTGGAGCATTGCTTTAAACATCTACTCTAAAAATAGAATGTCCTACTATTATTATGACTAGAGATATGAATGAAAATGAGACTATTTTACTAAATTCTCAAACCATGTATTTGTGCTCCCCAAGGAAAATACCTGAATTATTCACAGCAATGCAGTGTAACATTTTATGAGATGGCATTCAATGAAATAATTTTGACTGGAAACGTTCAGAGCAACTTCACTGGGAGAAAGGCAGCAAAGAGAGGAAACTTTTATTATTCTTATTTTTGTCAAAGGAATCTATGGTGCAAAACATAGATTCTAAATACATTTTTTAGAATCAAAGCAGTATGTAAAATTTATTCTTGATATGTAGAAAGGTCTGAAAATAAAAATCATTTTGGATAAAGAGATTTTGGAAAAAAATATTATTGTGGCAATATCCCTAAATATTCTTTCATAATGATAATATCAAGAATGCAAATGATGGAAAAATAAGTTTATATTCATCTGCTATAATTTTTTTTTTGGTATTTTTCTGAAGTGAGAAGCAGGGAGACAGTCAGACAGACTCCCCCACATGCGCCCGACCAGGATCCACCCAGCATGTCCACTAGGGGGTGATGCTCTGCCCATCTGGGCCGTTGCTAGGTGGCAACCAGAGCCATTCAAGCGCTTGAGGCGGAGGCATGGAGCCATCCCCAGCGCCCGGGCCAACTTTGCTCCAATGGAGCCTCGGCTGTGGGAGGGGAAGAGAGAGACAGAGAGGAAGGAGAGGGGGAAGGGTGGAGAAGCAGATGAGCGCTTCTCCTGTGTTCCCTGGCTAGGAATTGAACGCAGGACTTCCACAAGCCGGGCGGATGCTCTACTACCACTGAGCCAAATGGTCAGGACCATCTGCTATAACTTTTATGGAGATTAAAGTGCATAATCAAAATTCTACTGCTAAGATTATGGAAAATGCAAGCTGTAAACACAAAATCTTATCTACTACTTTTAAAAAGAAAGATAAACATTTTAAAGAAAAACTTGCCTCTAAATAGTATGGTCATTTTACATTTATTGAAAATATATGTCTTCTAAAATTGTTCATTGTTAATTTAGAACAGAAGAGGTTAGAATTTAAAGCTAATTCACTTTTATTCTATTTGTAATAGGTTTGAATTTAAAACTAATTCAATTTTATTCCTTTCTCAAGACAGTCATTTTAAATGCAACATTTAATTAAAAAGAAAAATCAACAGTCGATTAAGTCTTTTCAAAAATATACTTTAGTTGCCTACTTTCAAGTTCTAATATCTAACTTCTTTCTTGGGAAAGCTTATGCCATTCAAGTGTCTTCAGTAACCCTGGTATCACAGCTATGAAGTTCAGTAAATGATATTGCTGGGCGGTTTTGCTGAGTGGCTTATATAACAAGGGCAGTAGTTTCAAAGGCATAGTCTATGGAACTTGGGGTGCCACATTTCTTTCCTTTTCGTCCCCTCTGACATTTTGGACAAGGTATATTTAACCTTTTTAAGGCTGCTTTTTTAGTTTAGTTTGGTCTCAAGATGGCTGAAAAGCTTACTGTTCACACCTGTCACAAGCATTTACAGAAAGTCCTTTAATATATCTTCTTGATCTTGATTATTTTCAGATCCTGCTCTCATGCTTCACTATGAATTCCCAGGCAATTAAAAGAAAGATGATATAACAACGAACCACTGTCCTGATAGAATACAAAAAAATCCATGCAGCCTGACCTGTGGTGGCGCAGTGGGTAAAGTGTCGACCTGGAAATGTTGAGGTTGCTGGTTCGAAACCCTGGGCTTGCCTGGTCAAGGCACATATGGGAGTTGATGCTTCCAGCTCCTCCCCCCTTCTCTCTCTCTATCTCTCCTCTCTCTCTCTCTCCCTCTCCTCTCTAAAATGAATAAATAAAAAATTAAAAAAAAATCCATGCAGCTGTACACTTATAAAGAGCAGTCTATATCAGGGAAATACAGGCCATCTTGGACTCGCATAGAATTTACTATGCCCAGATAATTGCAAAAGCATTCAGCTCTCAAGTCATTCCCATCATGAAGGACAACCCTAATTTTATTTGCCACCAACCAGCAGCCCCCACTTATGAGCATCTATACCTGCTTCCACACACAGTCGCTATGGCCTTGAAGCAGCCGGATGCAAGCTGGTAGGAACCTGTGTAGCATCGGTCAATTGCCCAGTTGAAAAGATTTATTTGGTCAGGGTTAAGTTCCAAGAGCAAGACGACAACTTCACAGCCAAGCTGATGAACCTGAACACATGGAGGAAGGAAATTATTCACGTTTAATGAAAGGTTATCCCAGGGAAAGACACAAAATTGAGCTTTGCCAGTATTGGGTGGGGTAAAATAAAAGTGGAGACTGAGCATTCCTCTTGGTTCATTTTATTCCATGTTTTCCTCTTAAAGAGGGAGAAACTGAAACAATCCCGACATGTATGAACTGAACAGGACCCTAGTAAACCTGCCAGACAGGGTCCACTCATTCCTAGTCATCAGCCCTGGGAAGGCAGAGAAGACTTGGGCTATGTTTCTTCTTTGCATTTAAAATGTTTCTGAAAAATACATATATATGGCAAAATATTTAAACATACAAAGGGAGAGCTTTTATGTATGCAGCCTTATAAGGAAAAAAAATCAGAGGGAGTATATTTAGGAGGCTTGATTACTAAATGCACCGTGCAAAGATCAGCTGGCAATCTTTTACAAAGAAATATAATTATTTCTGGGGAACAATTTTTTTTTTCATTTTCTGTTGCATGAGGTTTTAAACTGTTTCTATATATATCTGCATCGCTAATTCCAAATCAGAAATCCGCTTTTTGGTGCATGCTCTAGTTTTTATGCAATTTTAACTTCTTTTTATTACAGTTAATGGCATGCATTGGTTTTTAAATTGGAATTAAAGAGCAATGACTCTTGGATTGAACATAACCACAAGGCAATCAATGTTTTACAAACATCACGTTTACATAACTGTAGTTGTTTCTAAATGTAAAAAATTATTATCTGATAAAAACATCCTCTTATTTTAAGATTGAATCATAGCTTCTTTGAGTAGGCATAAATGTAAAAATAGTCCTGACACCTTCTGTTATATATGTGGCTGTTACACACTTCAACGTCAAAGGTACAATATTTCATCATTTGTGACACATGCATACATTTCCTATTTTCAAGTTCCCCTTGGTGATCAAGACAAGAATTGAGCTCCTCATATTGTGTGTGATAATTGTGAGGAAATGCTTTGTGACTGGGCAAAAGGAAAACGCAAAGGAATGCCTTTTGGTATTCCCATGGTTTGACGTGAACCTAAGAACCACAGCAGTGACTGTTATTTCTGTCTGATCCACACAAAGGGCATCGGCAAGAAAAAACGGCATATGATCTCATATCCTAATATTCCTTCAGCAATACAACCTATCCCACACTGAGACACTCCCTGTTCCAGTTTTCAATGGTTTTATTTCTTATAAGGACGAAGAAAGTGAACATGATGATCAAGCGTATTTTGAGAAGATGCATGAGGAAATGGTTGTAGAATCTGAAGGGTCTTCTTCTGATGCCAAGCAGTCACTAACCCCTCAGCAGTTTAGCCAACCTGAATTGAATGACTTAGTAAAAGATTTGGGCCTATCAAAGAAAGCAGCTGAGTTATTAGCTTCCAGGCTTCAAGAAAATAATGTACTTCACTGGTCAGCTAAAGTATCCCATTTCAGGAAGCGTGAACAAATTTTTGTGGACTTTTTTTCTGAAAACAAACACTTTGTTTACTGTTATGATATCAGTAGTCTTCTCAGCCTGCTCGGTGTTACCACTTATAGTCCAACAGAATGACGGCTATTTCTTGACATCTCTAAACGGAGTCTGAAATGTGTTCTACTATGGTAATGTTTATGCAGCGGTTTCAATTGGTTATTCAACTCATCTGCGAGAAGATTATAATGACATAAAAATTGTCCTTGACTTTCTGAAGTATGAGGAGCATAACTGGATCATTTGTGTGGATCTTAAAATGGTAAATTTCCTGCTAGGACAACAGAGAGGTTTCACGAAGTATCCTGGCTTTCTGTGTTTGTGGGACAGCCAAGCTCGGGAGAAACACTGGACACAGAAGGAGTGGCCAAAACGTGAAGCTCTGGAAGTAGGGATGCAAAATATTGTGATTGAACCTGTAGTTAATCGAGACATGATCAATTTTCCCCCACTTCACAACAAACTTGGCTTAATGAAGCAGTTTGTTCAGGCTTTGAATAGAGAAAGTGAATGCTTTCAACATATTATTTCTGCTTTTCCTGCCTTGTCTTTTGAGAAGATAAAAGCAAGTGTATTCGATGGACCTCAAATTTGAACCCTCATACGTGATGAAGAATTTGCCAGGAAGATGAATAAGGAGGAGAAAGCAGCATGGCAGTCTTTTGTGGCAGTTACTAAGAGCTTCCTTGGCAACAAAAAAGCAGAAAACTATGAACTTCTGGTTCAAAGGATGCTGTTGGCTTTCCGCAACATTGTATATAATATGAACGTTAAGATTCACTTCCTGAACAGTCACCTTGATAAGTTTCCCAAAAATCTTGGAGCTGTTAGTGATGAGCAGGGAGAACGCTTTCATCAAGATCTGAAGATGATGGAAGAGCGTTTTCAGGGGCAGTGGGACAGAAATATGATGGCAGGCTACTGCTGGAGCACCAAATGAGATTGTCCTCAACAAGTATACAAAAGCAAGAGCTACAAACGCAAATTTTTGCCTGAATAGAATTTAAATAAGTTTTGAGCAAATTTTATGATTAAAATACATGTTTTAATATGTTCTATTTCAAAATTGTAAACAAATTTTGATGCAATCATATCTTTTAGTGTATTAGTGTATTTCCTGCATTGTATAAATTATTATATTTTCACAAAGATGATGCCCAAGAAGACATTCTACTTCATTATGTTAAACTAAATGTTGAAAATTTTACAGTAAGTTGAAAACCTAAAATCTTGAATTGCAAAAAAACTGTAGCTTACCGAGAAAAACTAATGTCAGATTTGAGATCAGCACACTCGAATTAGGTAAGAACAAGTGTTTTTGTGGATGCAACAAAAATTTTGTTCCTTAGTGTTATCGATAAACTCTTCGATAAACTCTTCTTAACCAGAGTCTCCAATATAATATCAGCATAGTAGAGACAGTTAATAGGATACTTATAGATTGTTAAAGCCACTGACATATTTGTCCAAAAGACTGGTGCCTATAGGCTGTAGTCCCCTCAGAAAACATTTTCCTGCCTTTTCCAGAAGTTGTCCATTGTCTTGCCAGCTGCAACCAGGTGGAGGAGGAAAGATTCAGAGTTTGGTTTTTATTTTTATTTATTTATTTATTTTTACTACTCGGTGTGGGCCCAGTGAGAGTGATACTCTAATAAGATGGTCAAATACCATCAACCTTGTTCATCAAGGGGTGTAAGATAAAAGCTGATAATACTATTGCAGAGGACTTAAACATAACATTTAATAAAAAAAGTTAAAGACTTGATAGAAAATCAGCAAGTTTTTATTGTGCTTCAGAAAATTGATATTGATGTATATATGACACATAGCCAGTATGTGATTCATAAGTGTATGATGAGTTATCTTAACTGAACACAGTAATGCGAGCAGCACAAAGGAAAAACCACGGATTACTGGTACTGGTAAAGCCTGCCTGCACATTGCCTTAATCCCTGGCCTCCCTTCCCACTGAGAAGCACCACATCCGAATTCCCACCACCACTGGTTGTTCAGGTGGTTTTGAACTCTGTATAAGTGGAATTACATCATATACAACTTTGTTTCCTGTTTTCTTTCACTCAACTTCTGTTTGAGAGTCACCTCCATTCATTTATTCCTCTTGTTGCCATAGTACTCTAATTTCTGATTACACCATCATTTAAAAACTGCTGGGTTGTGGGATGCTATGTTCAATTTCAGTAGATAATCCCATTTAGTTTTCCAATACGGTTACTCCAGTTTACATTCTCTGTAGCATTGTGTGAGTTCCCATTGTGCCATTTCCTTACTAACATTAGGTACTGCCAATCTTTTTGTTTTTGATGATTGGTGACTTTTAACCTTTATATTTGTTTATTGCTATTATTTTATTTTTCAATTACAGTTTATCTTCAACATTACTTTGTATTAGTTTCCAGTGTACAGCATAATGGCTAGATAATTTACAGAGTGATCTCCAAATACTTCAGGTACCCACCTGACACCATATATAGTTATAACAACAGTGACTACTTTCCCTATGTTGTATGTTCCACACCATAATTACTTTGTAAATACCAACTTGTTCACCCAGCCACTCCCAACTTCTCTCTCCTCTGGAAATCATCAGTCTGTTCCCTGTATCTAGGTCTGTTTCTATTTTGTTTGTTTATTTTGTTCTTTAGATTTCACATTAAATGAAACCATATGATATTTGTCTTCTTCTGTCTTATTTCATTTAGCATACTATCTTCTAGGTCCATCCATGCTGTCCCAAAGGGTAAGATTCCATTCTTTTTTATGGCTAATATTTCATTGTATAGATGTACCACAACTTTTCTTTCTACTCATCTATTGATAGGCACTTGGATTGCTTCCATATCTTGGCTATTGTAAATAATGCTACAGTGAACATAAAGGCACATATATCCTTTTGTTCACTGCCTTGGGATTCTTCAGATATATACTCAGGAGTGGAATTGCTGGGCCATAAATGATATTGCCAATCATTTAAATTTCAGCCCTTCTGGTGGGTAGCATCTCCAAGGCATTAGTTTGCATCTCTGTGATTAGTGATGAACTGGATGAAGAATCTTTTCTAATGTTGACTGAACATTTAGATAACCTCTTTTGTGCATAGCTTGTTTTCATCTTTTGCTACTTTTTCTAGGTTTCTTTATCTTATTTATTTGTAGGGGTCCTTAATATATTTTAGATAAAAACTCTGATTTTATATTGCAAATATCTTTCACACTATGGCTAGTCTGTTCACACTCTTTTTTTGTTGTTGTTGTTTTTTGTTTTTGTTTTTTCTGAAGCTGGAAACAGGGAGGCAGTCAGACAGACTACCGCATGTGCCCGACCGGGATCCACCTGGCATGCCCACTAGGGGGCGATGCTCTGTCCATCTGGGGCACCGCTCTGTTGCAACCAGAGCCATTCTAGCACCTGAGCAAAGGCCATAGAGCCATCCCCAGCGCCCGGGCCAACTTTGCTCCTATGGCGCCTTGGCTGTGGGAGGGGAAGAGAGAGACAGAGAGGAAGGAGAGGGGGAGGGGTGGAGAAGCAGATGGGTGCTTCTCCTGTGTGCCCTGGCCGGGAATCGAACCCGGGACTCCTGCACGCCAGGCCGACGCTCTACCACTGAGCCAACGGGGCAGGGCCTGTTCACACTCTTAATGGTGCGTTTTGGTGAACAGAAGTTATAAAATAGTCTTTCTATATGGTTGGTAATTTTTGCACCATTTTAAAGAAATTCTTCCCTAATCCCAGAGATTAAGATATTCTCCTGTCTTATTTTCTAGAAACTTGACTTTTTTTAGCTTTCATGTTTAGATTTGCTATCTAAGTTCTTCTTTTTTATTCCTGACATCTTATTTTTTTCTTTCCTAATGCATACTCAAGGATCTATAGTGTAATGTTGACAGAAGTGGTGACAGCCAGCTCTGATGGTCATTTTAATCTCAGGAAACACTTTCAATATTCACCATTAAGTATATGGTTGCTATAAAACTTTTTTTAAAGACACTTTTATCAAACTAAGAAAGTTATTTTATTATTCGTGTTTTTTTTGATTCATAAATGACTGTAGAATTTTATTAAATGCTTTTTCTGGATCTACTGGGATGATCATAAATATATCTTTATTGAGACTCTATTAATATTATTAATATACTAATGAATTGATGGACACTAAACAAATTTATAGGTCTTGAATAATTCCAACTAATCATGATGAATCATATTTTTTATACATAACTGAATTCAGTTTTCTAATATCTTGTTTAAAGTTCTGTTTCTATGCTCATGAATAAAATTGCCTTTTAATTTTATTTCCTGTTACTTATCAGGTTTTAGTATCAAGGTTATGCTGGCCTCCTAAAACATGTTGAGATATATTTCCTCTTGAGCTGTTTTCTCTTTAAGGATTTTCATTAAATCAATGTAATCTGTTCCTTAAATGTTGATGTCATCAATAAAGCCATCTGGTCCTCAAGTTTTATTTGTGGGAAGACTTTAAATTACAGATTAAATTTCTTTATTAATTACATGATTATTCAATTTTCTTTTCTTCTGCTGTGTTTTTCTAAGATTTTGTCTATTTTACCTAAATTTTCAAGTTACTGGCACAAAGATGGTCATCTGTTCTCTTTTTTTATTATTATTTTTTTATTAAATTTAATGCAGTGACATTGATAAATCACGGTACATGTTGAGAGAAAACATCTCCAGATTATTTTGACATTTGATTGTGCTGTATACCCCTCCCCCAAAGTCAAATTGTCTTCTGTCACCTTCTATCTGGTTTTCTTTGTGCCCCTCCCCTCCTCCAACCCCTCTCTCCTTCCTCGCCCCATCCCCCCTCCCCCCAACTCCCACCCCCACTGTCATCACATTCTTGTTCATGTCTCTGAATCTCATTTTTATGTCTCATCTATATATGGATTCATATAGTTCTTAGTTTTTCTGATTTACTTATTTCACTCCGTATAATGTAATCAAGGTCCATCCATGTTATCGTAAATGATCCGATGTCATCATTTCTTATGGCTAAGTAGTATTCCGTAGTATATATATATGTACCAAAGCTTTTTAATCCACTCATCCTCTGACGAACACTTGTGCTGTTTCCAGATCTTCGCTATTGTGAACAATGCTGCCACAAACATGGGGGTGCATTTCTCCTTTTGGAGCCGTTTTATGGTGTTCTTGGAGTATATTCCTAAAAGTGGGATAGCTGGGTCAAAAGGCAGTTCGATTTTCAGTTTTTTGAGGAATCTCCATACTGTTTTCCATAGTGGCTGCACCAGTCTGCATTCCCACCAGCAGTGCAGGAGCATTCCCTTTTCTCCACATCCTCGGAGCACTTACTCTGTGTTGTTTTGTTGATGAGCGGCATTCTGGCTGGTGTGAGGTGATATCTCATTGTGGTTTTAATTTGCATTTCTCTAATGACTAGTGATGTTGAGCATTTTTTCATATGCCTATTGGCCATCTGTATGTCCTCTATGGAAAAGTGTCTATTCATTTCTTTTTCCCATTTTTTGATTGGATTGTTTGTCTTCCTGGTGTTGAGATTTACAAGTTCTTTATAAATTTTGGTTATTAACCCCTTATCAGACGTATTGTCAAATATGTTCTCCCATTGTGTAGTTTGTCTTTTTATTCTGTTCTTATTGTCTTTAGCTGTGCAAAAGCTTTTAAGTTTGATATAGTCCCATTTGTTTATCCTGTCTTTTATTTCCCTTGCCCGTGGAGATAAATCAGCAAATATATTGCCCCAAGAGATGTTGGAGAGCTTACTGCCTATGTTTTCTTCTAAGATGCTTATGGTATCACGGCCTACATTTAAGTCTTTTATCCATTTTGAGTTTATTTTTGTGAGTGGTGTAAGCTGGTGATCTAGTTTCATTTTTTTGCAGGTAGCTGTCTAATTTTCCCAACACCATTTGTTAAAGAGGCTGTCTTTACTCCATTGTATTTCCTTACCTCCTTTGTCAAATATCAGTTGTCCATAGAGCTGTGGGTTTATTTCTGGGTTCTCTGTTCTATTCCATTGATCTATATGCCTGTTCTTATGCCAGTACCAGGCTGTTTTGAGTACAATGGCCTTATAGTATAACTTGATATCAGGAAGTGTGATACCTCCCACTTTCTTCTTCTTTTTTTAAGATTGCTGAGGCTATTCGTGTTCTTTTTTGGTTCCATATAAATTTTTGGAATATGTGATCTATATCTTTGAAGTATGTCATTGGTATTTTAATTGGTATTGCATTGAATTTGCAGATTGCTCTGGGTAATATAGACATTTTAATGATGTCTATTCTTCCTAACCATGAGCACGGTATATGCTTCCACCTGTTTGTATCTTCCTTGATTTCTTTTATCAATGCTTTGTCATTTTCCGAGTACAAGTCTTTAGTCTCCTTGGTTAAGTTTACTCCTAGGTACTTTATTTTTTTGATTGTAATAGTGAAGGGGATTGTTTCCTTAATTTCTCTTTCTGACTGTTCATTGTCGGC
Source organism: Saccopteryx leptura (assembly GCF_036850995.1). NCBI lineage: Eukaryota > Metazoa > Chordata > Mammalia > Chiroptera > Emballonuridae > Saccopteryx > Saccopteryx leptura. The sequence goes on along the minus strand of NC_089504.1, from coordinate 171,407,984 downwards.
GTATAAAAATGCCTCTGATTTCTGAGTATTGATTTTATGTCCTGCCACCTTGCTGAATTTGTTTATCAGGTCCAGTAGTTTTTTGACTGAGACTTTAGGGTTTTCTACATATAATATCATATCATCTGCAAATAATGATAGTTTTACTTCTTCTTTTTCAACTTGAATGCCTTTTATTTCTTCTTCTTGTCTGATTGCTGTGGCTAGGACTTCCAGGACTATGATAAATAAGAGTGGTGAAAGGGGGCACCCTGGCCTTGTTCCTGATCTTAAGGGGATTGCTTTTAATTTTTGCCCATTGAGTATGATGTTGGCTGTGGGTTAGTCATAGATAGCTTTTATCATGTTGAGGTATGTTCCCTGTATTCCCACTTTGCTGAGAGTTTTGATCATGAATGGGTGCTGGATTTTATCAAATGCTTTTTCTGCATCTATTGAAATTATTATATGGTTTTTCTTCTTCTTTTTGTTTATGTGATGAATCACATTGATTGATTTACGAATATTGTACCAGCCTTGCCTCCCAAGAATAACTCCCTCTTGATCATGTTGTATGATTTTTTCCATATATTGTTGGATCTGGTTTGCTAATATTTTGTTGAGGATTTTAGCATCTATATTCATCAGAGATATTGGCCTATAATTTTCTTTCTTTGTGTTGTCTTTGCCTGGTTTTGGAATCAGAATTATGCTCGCCTCATAAAAGGAGCTTGGAAGTCTTCCTTCCACTTGAATTTTTTGAAATAGTTTGAGAAGGATAGCAGTTAGTTCTTTTTTGAATATTTGGTATAATTCAGTTGTCAAGCTATCAGGCCCCGGACTTTTCTTTGTTGGGAGTTTTTTGATAAATGTTTCGATTTCATTTGGTGTAATCGGTCTGTTTAGGTTTTCTGATTCTTTCAGATTGATTTTTGAAAGATCGTATGTTTCAAGGAATTTGTCCATTTCATCTAGGTTGTCTAGTTTTTTGGTATACAGTTCTTCATAGTATTTTCTTACAATCCTTTGTATTTCTGTTGTGTCAGTTGTTATTTCTCCCCTCTCATTTCTAATTTTATTTATTTGAGTCCTCTCTCTCTTTTTCTAGGTGAGTCTAGTTAAAGGTTCATCAATCTTGTTTACCTTTTCAAAGAACCAGCTTCTAGTTTCATTGATCCTCTGTATTGTTACTTTAACCTCTATGTCATTTATTTCTGCTCTAGTCTTTATTATTTCCTTCCTTCTACTACCTCTGGGCTTTACTTGGTGTTTTTTTTCTAGTTCTTTTATATGCAGGGTTAAGTTGTTTATTTGAGCTTTTTCTAGCTTCTTAAAGTGTGCCTGTAATGCTATGAACTTCCCTCTCAGAACTGCTCTTGCTATGTCCCATTAATTTTGAGTTGTTGTATGCTCATTGTCATTCGTTTCTAGGAATTTTTTTATTTCTTCTTTGATCTCATTCTTAATCCATTCGTTATTCAACAACCTGCTATTTAGTCTCCATGTGTTTGAGAATTTTTGCATGAAATGTTTTTTTCCATCCTTTTACCTTCAAGCTATGTGTATCTTTTGTTTTAAGGTGTATCTCTTGTAGACAGCATATGTATGGGTCCTGTTTTCTTATCCACGCAGCTACCCTATGTCTTTTGATTGGGTCATTTAATCCATTTACATTTAAGGTTATTATTGATATGTAGTTGTTTATTTTCATTTTATTCTTTAAAGCTGTATTCCTTTTTTGCTATATTTTTTCCCCACTTTGATCTGTTTACAAAAGGCCCCTTCACATTTCCTGCAGCATTGGTTTGGTTGCAATGAATTCCTTGAGTTGTTTTTGTCTGGGAAACTTTTTATTTCTCCTTCGATTTTAAATGATAGCCTTGCTGGCTATCATTATAAAGTAGTCTTGGTTGTAGGTTCTTGTTCTGCATTACTTTGAATATTTCTTGCCATTCCCTTCTGGCCTCAAGTGTTTCTGTTAAGAAGTCAGCTGTCATCCTTATAGGGACTCCTTTGTAGGTGATAGCTTTTTTTTTCTCTTGCAGCTTTTAATATTTTCTCTTTATTGCTTAGCTTTAGTACTTTAATTATGAGGTGTCTTGGTGTAGGTTTGTTTGGGTTTCTCTTTAAGGGAGTCCTCTGTGCTTCTTGAACTTGTGAGAGTTTCTCCTGCATTAATTTAGGGAAGTTTTCAGCTATGATACAATTGAACAAAGTCTCTATCCCTTGTTCTTCTTCTTCTTCTTCAGGAACCCCTATGATGCAGATGTTATTTCTCTTCATGTTATCACAGAGCTCTCTAAGAGTTCCTCAGACTTTTTGAGTCTCTTTTCTTTTTTCCTCTCTGCTTTCATACCTTCATTCCAGTTGTCCTCCAACTCGCTGATTCGATCCTCAGCTCTATCTATCCTGTTTTTAATTCCTTCCATTGTGGTCTTTATTTCTGATATTGTATTTGTCATCTCCGACTGATTCTTTTTTATACTTGCTATTTCTTTACTTAGGTGTCCATAATGACCACCCCTTGTAGTTCTAAGATCCCTACGCATCCTTACAATCATTATTTTGAACTCCACATCTGGAAGTTTGATTATTTGCATATCACTCAGTTTATCTCCTGAAGGTTTCATTTGGATTGCACATTTTTGTCTTCTCATTGTCTCCGTTTTGTTTGTAGACTTGGTTGATTCTAGGCTTGGTGTTGTCTGCCTCCAGTTTTCAGTTGTGTTATTTCTAGGTCTTCTTGGGTTGGTATCAGCTATTATTTGTAATCAACTTTTGGATTTGGGCAGCTTTTAAGTCTTGATTTGTTTGTTTTCTTAGCAGGTGATAAGTCTTGTTTACTGATATCAGCAGGGGCTTCCTTGAAACTGTATCCAGGAATGCAGTGGGTGTAACCTGAGACTCTGAAGGCCTCTTCCACCAACTAATCTCTCTGGGGGCAGGGTGTTTTCTCAGCTTCAGTAGGGGGAGGTGTATCTCGATTTCCACGGAGACCTGAGTTACTACCCCTCCTCCCCACTTCTTGTTTTCAGCTGTGTTTTGTTGCGCTGATTGGAGCTGGAGAGATGTCTGGAGATCTCTGATCCAGAAGCAATTCAGTACCGTTTTGCAGGGAAGGATCAGTCCCTCCCCCAGCTATGGCCACCTCCAGCACGGATGAGTCAGCTTTATTTAGATCTTCTCTTGCATTCCTTAGCCCCTCACAGTCTGTCCCTCTCTCTTTCCTTTCCACTTGGGAGATAAGCTAGTCTTTTCAACACACCTCACTCCCTGACCGCCAGGCAAGTGGCTGTGAGCAGTATTTTCTGCTCTTTTTCCTGGGGTGAGATCCCCTCTGGGCTCTCAGCCTCACACCCCCCCTCCGTTCCTGTAAGCAGGGGAGATTCAGGCGCTCTCTACCAGGTTTGTTGTGGCTTCTTCTTTGCTCCTTGGTTTTTGAGAGCTGTTCTTGTAGTCCAGAGTTGGTTTTTCACGCTGATTTTTCCTAAATTGATTTGTGTTCCAGTTTGGTGGTGAGAGCTGGGTGTCTGTGCATCCGCCTACTCCGCTGCCATCTTCAGGTCCATATGTTCTCTTTTATAGTAAATAATTACAGCATCTGTAGCAATGCCCCCTTTATATGTATGATGTTAATGACATATGCTTTCTCTTTTTTTTTTTTCATTAAGTGAGAGGCAGGGAGGCAGGCAGACAGACAGGCTCCTATATGTGCCCTGACTGGAATCCACCCAGCAAGCCCTCTACCAGGTGATGCTCTGCCCAGCTGGGGCTACTGCTCCGGTGCTTGGCAACTGAGCTATTTTAGCACCTGAGGTGAGGCCACCAAGCCATCCTCAGCACCTGGGGCCACCTTGATTGAACCATATCTACAGGAGGGGAAGAGAAAGAGAGAGAAAGGGGAGGGGTGGAGAATCAAATGGCTGCTTCTCCTATTTGTCTTGATTTGCAATTAAACACAGGACTTCCACACACTGGGCTGACCTTCTACTGCTGAGCCAACCAGACAGGGCACCTTCTCTCTTTCTTGATCAGACTTGTCATAGATTTATTAATTTTATCAGTTTTGTATTTTTTTTTTTTAGCAAATTCAACTTTTGGTTTAAATAGTCATTTCAGTTAATTTTTCTCTTTCATTAATTTCTGTGCTTATCTCCATTACTTTCTTCATTGCACATTTTTTTGGGTCTGATGTTTTTCTAACTCCTTGAGATATTAGTAGATGTGTAGGTCAGTGATTATCAGCATTTTGTTCTTCCTAATATTTGCCTTTAGGTTCATACAGTTCAGTCTAAGCAAGACTATTTATAGTCCACAAGTTTAGCATGTAGTGATTTTATTACTCTTTAGTTAAAAATGTGTTTCAGTCTCTCTTATTTATATTTTGACTGCTAGCTATCTGGAACAGTGGGTCTTAATTATTTTTTATTATTGATTACTAGTTTAATTCCAATGTGATTAGAGAACATAGTTTGTGTCACTTCAGTCATTTGAACTTTGTTGGGATTTGCTTTATGTCAACCTTGGTAAAAGTTACCGTGATTTTTATACTGGTGCATCACGGTGTATTGTGAATGACACTTAAATCTACATTCTGTGGCAGATGTAGGAAAAGACTGTGCCACAAACGGTGCTTAGATGCCACAGTAACTAAGCTGAAGCAGGACACCCTAGATATTGAACAATGACCATATCTTTAGCTAGTACTTACTCGTAAATCTTGACAAGCCAGAATGTTGTCAAGCCACTTATATAGGTAGCCATCTGGGGACAGGCCCACATTGTCAAACACGGGGCCGCAGCACAGCACTGCTGACATGGCCTGATAACAAAACACAAAACACTTGGAAATGAAACCTAGAATGGTTTAAACAGCATGCAACTGACTTTATTAAACATAACTACCAGATTTATAAATAATAAGGGTATTTTCAAGTAGTTATTGCTATGAGATTTAAAAGCATTTCTTAGTAGATGCAATAAAAAAATTCCATATTCCCAATATTGGCTCTTTTTAAAAGAGCTACACCCATAAATTTAACTTTGTGAACATATAATTCTATGATTATAACAAATTTTTATGATGAAAGAGTAAAACACTCATAACAAAATAACCATGCCACCGTATTTAAAATAAACATAACTTCAGTGATTTCAAGTGATTAATTTTGCTGAGAAGATAGAGCTTTTCAAACTTTACTTTGATGACAAATATTTAGCTATGTACTGAACTGACAAACTTGACAAAATATTTGACTAATGTACTAAATTGAAAAAAATATAAAAAACATGGAAATCATTGTGATTCTTGATCAAAGATAAAGAAAATAAATAAATTTTAGTTTCTTTGTGAGGGGAAGGAAGCAAGGGAAGGGGAGATGAGGAGATCTTGATGGACTCCACAATTAATGTGTCCAGATGACTCTCAGGACCATCGTTTCCATTAGCTCCGTTGCAACAAAAGTCAACCAGAAAGTCAGCAAGTTCTGGTACGTATGACAGACTGATACACAGTTAATTTTCTAGAAGAAATTAGACTGCAGGAATCACACTTCTGAATTTTTTTTTTTTTAATTTTTCCAAAGCTGGAAACGGGGAGGCAGTCAGACAGACTCCCACATGTGCCCGACTGGGATCCACCCGGCATGCCCACCAGGGGGTGATGCTCTGCCCATCTTGGGGCCTCGCTCTGCTGCAATCAGAGCCATTCTAGCGCCTGAGGCAGAGGCCATAGAGCCATCCTCAGCGCCCGGGCAAACTTTGCTCCAGTGGAGCCTTGGCTGCGGGGGGGGGGGGGAGAGGACGAGAGGGGGAGGGGTGGAGAAGCAGATGGGTGCTTCTGTGTGCCCTGGCCGGGAATCGAACCCGGGACTCCTGCACGCTAGGCCGACGCTCTACCACTGAGCCAACCGGCCAGGGCCAATTCTGAAACTTTTAAACAGTCCCGTAAGTGTGGAAATTTACTTTTGGAAGTAAGAGACTAAAAGGGGGAATGGCAGAATTTGAACTTGAGGTTATAATTCTCATTATAACCTACGGATTTCATTTTAGGTTGGAAGTTTATTAGCAAGGCAGCTACTTAAAGGGTTTATATGAGCAAAATCTGTGGTTATCATATAGAAGAAACAGTGATTAAAATGAAACTTGGATATGTTTTGTACTTAGAAATTATGAGGGCAACTGCAATATTAGCATGTCTATACACAGCTATCAATCAATCTATGTTTATGTGTGCACCTTTTAGAATTTTTAAGATTAGCTGATGTATTTAGGAGTGTTTTTTGATTTTGTTACATGTGCATTTAGATTTTATCATATCATATCATATACAGGGGGTCTTCACATTATGACACAGTTCTGCTCCTACGGCAGTGACATAACCCAAATTTTGGTGTAAGTCAAAACACACCCTCGCCTAACTAACTGACCTATCCTAACACAGTTGTGAAGTCATAATCTAGAACATAATAATGCAACTAAGCCACAGATAAAGGAAAAGGACATAAATACACTGTACCGTGTATTCTTCCACCACGCACAACCAAACTGGTTTGCCCACGTAGTCCGCAAGTATGACGCTAATGGCGTAAGCCAAAACACGTCTCAATTTTTTCAAGTTTTTATGGGAATGTCATAAACTGGAAACATTGTATGTTGAGACTGACATAACCAAGGAACCCCTGTATCCTATTATTTATTTTCACCGAATTTAAGGCATGGTTATCAGTTTAAGGAAAGAGAGCACAGCTCTAACAAAAGTCATCATGAGGTAAAAGAGACCTACCTTTAAGGCGCAATACTGGTATCTAGTGATCTGATGGTTCCTGTCACTATAGCGATCCAGAGGTGTAAACATGATGCTGAAGGGCCCTGCCCACTGGCTGAACAAGATGAAGAGGTGGTGCCTCAGGCTTTGCTGGGGGAAGAGGAATCTCCGGTGGTGAACTACAGAAAAAAATGCAGAGCTAAGAGTCTATGAAACTAGAAAATATAGTGAATGCAATTTACTATATTTTCTAGTCTCATAGACTCTTAAAACTCACTGTACCTGAGTTTTAAGTTTTGGGGAAAGGATTAATTTTATTTCCTAACTCAAGTTTCCTTTAGGGAATAAAACATGTTAAAAAAGTTAAGAAGAACTTTCTTTCTAAGAGTGTACCCATCACCTCATGCTGCGGTCACTATACACCTTGTCTCAGAGCAGGAAGCAAAGACAGATGAGGACTCACACATTATTTTCCTAGAGAACCTTTAACACCTTCCAATCAGCTGCTTACATAGACAAAATTCCCTCGACTGCTGCCAGCCTCTAGAAAAAACTGTGAAGTACAATGTACAGACAATTTTAAACATATTTTAACTGAAGAGCTCAGCTCACATCTTACTTTAGTCATCAAAAATAAGGAAAATTTATTTTACAATATCAAAATTATGAATTTTTTTGTAATATGCAGCTTTTTATAATTATGTCAAAACCTTTAGTGACAGTCATTTGTTTTGAAACCAAATTGACCAGATATTTTCATTTTCTGTGCTCCTACTAGGTAAAAATGTTTCCTCTTTTTAAATGTTTCTTATTAGGGTGACATCGGTTAATAGAATTCTATATATAATATAATAAATTGTATATATCTAATTTTGTATCAGATTTTTTGCTTTATCATGGGATTTTGCAGTATATAGGTAGTTCTATATATTTATTATTTTAATTATTTTAGCAGCAAAATAAGTGTGTGAAAGGTTAATAACAGTGTGGGAAAGGTTTATAAGAGTGTGGGGAGGGTTTATAAAGCCTTAAAATATATATAGATAATAAAATAAATATAAGGTTGCTACTTCGCAGATTTTTGCCGATCATGGGGGGTTCTGGAACCTAAATCCCGCGATTGATGAGGGACCACTGTATCCTCCCTTACCCTCTCCTACCTTCTTCAACTGCCCTTTCCCTCTGGTAATCACCAGACTGTTGTCTATGAGGTTTTTATTTTTTAATTTGCTTAACCCTTTTACCTTTACACACAGTCCCCCAACCTCTATTCCCTCTAACAGCTGTCAGTTTCTTTTCTCATTCAATGAGCCTCTTTCTATTTTGTTTGTTAGTTTATTTCATTCATTAGATTCCACATATAAGTGAAAACATATGGCATTTGTCTTTTTCCGACTGTTTTATTTCACTTAGAATAATATTCTTCAGGTATATTCATTCTGTAGCAAAAAGGTAAGATTTCCTTCTTTTTTATAGCTGAGTAGTATTCCATTGTGTGAATGTACCACAGCTTTTTTTTATTCACTCACCTACTGATGGGCACTTTCACTGCTTCTAAATCATGGTTATTATAAATAACACTGCAGTGAACACAGGGGTACATACATTCTTTCAAATTAGTATTTCAGGTTTCTTCAGATATATTCCCTGAAGTGTAATCACTGAGTCAAAATGCAGTTTCATTTTAAATTTTTTGAGCAAACTCCATACAGCTTTCCACAGTGCCTGCACCAATCTGCATTCCTACCAACAGTGTATGAGTGTTCCTTTCTCTCCACATCCTTGTCAACACTTGTTTTTTGTTGATTTATTGATGAGCGCCATTCTGACTGGTGTGAGGTGGTATTTCATTGTGGTTTTAATTTGCATTTCTCTGATGATTAGTGATGGTGAGCATCTTTTCTAAGTCTATTGGCCATCTGTATGTCCTTTTTGGATGAGTGTTTATTCAGGTCCTTTGCTCATTGTTTCATCGAATTGACTGGTTTTTCTTGGTGTTGAATTTTATAAGCTGTTTATAAATTTTGGGTATTAACCCCTCATCAGATGTATCATTAGCAAATTTAGGGGCTTGCCTTTTCATTTTATTGATAGTTTTCTTTGCTGTGCAAAAACTTTTTAGTTTGATTGTCTCATTTGTTTATTCTTTCTTTTGTTTCCCTTTCCTGGAAAGATATATCAGAAACAGCATTGCTAGGAGAAAAGTCTGAAATTTTACTGTCTATGTTTTCTTCCAGAACTTTTATGGTTTTAGATCTAACACTTAAGTCTTCAATTCAATTTGAGTATATTCTAGCGTATGGTGTAAGAAGGTGAAAAATATTCTCTGTTGATAACATAATTTACTAAGCTATCTAGAATTCTATATAATGTGCTGATTAGAAATACTCAAAAGAAAGAATATCCTAATATTATATGTTCACAGATTTCATAAAAGAGGTAAAAAATGACAACATAAATGTGGGTAAAAATAAAAATGGTAGAGATTTTAAAATATGCTTGAAATTCAGTGAACATCAACTTAACATAGGCTCCTATAAACAAACCTTGGTATTAATGAAGCATATAGTAACTGCAGATCAAAAGTCAATAAGAGATTTAAAAGAAACAGAGAAAGTAAACATTTCAGAAAGTCATCAAAATACAAGGGAACAAAAAAGGAACAGAAAACTTTAAAAGCAATCAGAAGCCAATTAATAAAATGTCAACAACTATATATCTATCAATAATTACATCAAATGTAAATGGACTATATGTTCCAATCAAAAGACAGAGGGTTGATGAATGAAATTTTTCAGATGACATCAGAGTAAAGGCGGGTTAGGAAGCGATACCGATAAATCTCCCCCAAAACTCAACAAGATCTTCAACCAGAAACAGAAAAACCTATCCTTGGAGCCTCCAGATGTTTCGCAATACACCTGAAGGTATGGACGAGCGAAAAACTGGCTAAATATATAACCAAACCCCGATGGAAATAGGGAGTAAGAAATGCTCTGCCTTCCTCACTAATCTAAACAGGGCAGCTTTCTCTGGGATCCGTGAATATAGAAACTGAGGCGGGCAAAGGGGGTGAATAGATCCAGGCCGCGGCACAAACAGCCGAACCAGGCTGTGGCATGGAGATCCAAGCTGAGGAAAAACTGATCCTGTGGCAACCCGGGCAATACAAGCTAACACTCGCGCCAAACCCAAAGAAAGAAAGACAAGCGGGGCAGCCATTTTCCCCGATCTCCTGGTCGGCGCACGCAGATAGTGGGCGACAGATTTCTTCCTAAGCCCCGGGAGTGGGTGCCTGTGTTACCCCACAGAGAGGCAGAGTCAGAGGCCTTTGTGTGGGCCGAGAGCAGAATCTCTGGGCAGCCCCAGCGCCCTGGGAAAGCCGCACATGGGAGGGAGCAAGAACTAATTCCAACGGTGGAACTTTTCCGTGCTGGTAGGGGATGCACTCAGAGGGAAACGCTGCCGGCCTCATATCCTGGTCTGCGCGCGCAGATAATGAGCGAGAGATTCCTCCGAGTGCCTCGGCAGTGCGCGCCCGTGTTATCGCACAGAGGGGCAGAGTCAGGGGCCTTTGTGTGGGCCAAAGCGGAAACTCGGGCTGCCCCAGCGCCTTGCAAAAGCCGCGCACGGGGACGGAGCGAGAGCCAATTCCAACACAGGAACTTTTCCATGCGGTTGGGGGTTTCACTCAGAGCATGAGACTGCTGGCCGGATATCCTGGTCTGCGTGCGCAGATAGGGAGTGAGAGTTTCCTCCAAGCACCCCAGAAGTGGGCGCCCGCCTGTGTTACTGGACAGAGTGGCAGAGCCAGAGGTCTTTGAGTGGGCGGAAACCCCGTCTGATTATGCTAGCAGCTCTGACTGACTGAGCCTTACCCAGAGCCCTGTGCTGAGTGGAAATAGAGTGGGGAGTTGCCAGCTCTTTGAGCCTCTTACTATCCAGGCAGAGGCAGCAGCAACCCCATAGCTGGATTATCAGGCTACTAATTGAGGAAGGAAAGACTAGGAGAAAGGCTCCAGGAACACGGACTCTCTCACTGTCGGAGCCTATAAATGCTAATGAGCCTCGACTGCCAACGAGACTAAAGCACAATACATGACATCGCCATAGAAACTTATCAACTGCAAACCTCTACCTGAGCGTGCCAAAGGGGCAGAACCCGGGGTACAGAGTCACCGACCAGGAAGAGGGAGAGAAAAGAAAAAGCAAGAAGATAACCTCTCAAAATCAAAAAATAATCTGCAGACTTTATAACCTACCCCATTTTATTATATTTGTTCGTTTGTTTCTCTTATCTTCATTCTTGATATTTTTTTTCCTCCTCCAATTTGGCCGATTAACTCTTTGCCGGTCTTACTCTCTCCTCTACTTGAACGACACTACCCATAAGTGTTACATCTCCCATTATCTTTTCTCTCCTCTTCCTTTCTCTCTCTGAGGATTGAACTCCAAAACCCTTAATTCTCTCTCTCTATCTCTCCTCTTTTCTTTTTTCTTCTTTTAGTGGTTCCCTCTTTTTTTCTCTCTCTCTCTCTTTCTTTTCTCCCTCTATATTAGTTTCTTCCTTTCTCCTTTACATCTCCTCTCCTTCAAACCTCAATAACAAACAAATTATCTTATCTGGGACTCAAACTTATGTTTGTGGCATTTTGGGGGGTTTTTAGTTCACCTTTTTAACTCACTAGCAGTGGTCTCATCCCTGGCTCTCCATTTTATCTAGTTCTTGTTCCACTAAATACAATAGTAATTTTTTAATTTGTCCCCCCATTTTTCTGTTTTCCTCTTATTCCTCTCATCATAACTCTTAGTCAACCAACACCTAAAAGCAAATCATTTTATTCTTGACCCAAATTTTTTCCTTATTTGCTTTTTGTGGGTCCATGCACCTTCTTTTTTCTTTTTTTTTTCTTTTTTTTGACCCTTTATTACTTTTCCCCAATTCAGGCCCTCCATTACAGGCATTGTTTGTTATAATTCACAGTTCAACACAAGATTTTCTCAAGAAAGAGGGGAGAGGAGAAAAAAGGAGGGGGGGAATAATTTCCTTTTTTTTAAATTTTTATTTTATTTTATTTTTCTTTATTTCATTATTTTTTAAAAAAAAACTTTTCGATTTTTTATTTTTTTAACTTTTTATTCTTTATTAAATCTCATTAATACTATCAACAAAACCACCCTCAGATGCCATTAAGGAAGAGAAAATCGAATATCATGGATACAAAAGAAAGAGAGGTAACACAGCTAGATGAGGAAAAATCTATGGAGAAAAAATTTAATATATTGGAAACCTTGGAGCTAAATGACAGAGAATTCAAGATAGAAATCCTAAAAATCCTCCGAGATATACAAGAAAACACAGAAAGGCAATTTAGGGAGCTCAGAAAAAAACTCAATGAACACAAAGAATATATGTCCAAGGAAATTGAAACTCTAAAAACAAATCAAACAGAGATGAAAAACTCAATTCTCAAGCTGAAAAACGAAGTAACAAGCTTAGCTAATAGAACAGGTCAGATAGAAGAGAGGATTAGTGAAATAGAAGACCAGTAGCTTGAGGCACAACAGAGAGAAGAAGAAAGAGACTCAAAAATTAAAAAAAATGAGATAGCCCTACAAGAATTATCTGACTCCATCAAAAAGAATAACATAAAAATAATAGGTACATCAGAGGGAGAAGAGAGAGAAAATGGAATGGAGAACCTACTCAAACAAATAATAGATGAGAACTTCCCAAGTCTGTGGAAAGAATTAAAGCCTCAAGTTCAAGAAGCAAACAGAACTCCGAGTTTTCTTAACCCCAACAAACCTACTCCAAGGCATATCATAATGAAATTGACACAAACCAACAGCAAAGAAAAAATTCTCAAGGCAGCCAGGGAAAAGAAGAATACAACATATACAGGAAGGCCCATTAGATTATCATCAGATTTCTCAGCAGAAACTCTACAAGCTAGAAGAGAGTAGACCCCAATATTTAAAGTCCTGAAAGAGAGGAACTTTCAGCCACGAATACTATACCCATCAAAGCTATCCTTCAAATATAAAGGAGAAATAAAAACATTCACAGATACAGAAAAGATGAGGGAACTTATCATCAGAAAACCCCCACTCCAGGAATTACTAAAGGGGTTTCTCCAATCAGATACAAAGAACAAAAAAAAGCAGAGCCACAAGTAAAGCTCCAAGAAGAACACAATAAAACCAAATTTAAACTGTGACAACAAGAAAAAGAAAGGGGGGGAGAAGATGGAGATTAACAGTAGCAAAGGACGATGGAGTGCAAAAGTACTCAAAAAATAGTTCGCTACAATGAACAGGGTAGGGACCCTTTTCATTACTCAAAGGTAACCACCATTGAAAAAACCACCACAGAAGCACATGAGATAAAAAAGATAGCAACAGAGGAAAGATGTATGGAATAAAACCAAATAAAAATAAAAGATAGAAAAACGAAAGAGAAGGATCAAACAAGACACAAAACTAACAGAAAGCAAGATATAAAATGGCAATAGGGAACCCACAAGTGTCAATAATTACACTAAATGTAAACGGATTAAACTCATCAATAAAAAGGCACAGAGTAGCAGAATGGATTAAAATAAAATCCAACTGTATGCTGCCTACAGGAAACTTATCTAAGTAACAAGGATAAAAACAATTTCAAAGTGAAAGGTTGGAAAACAATACTCCAAGCAAATAACATCCAAAAAAAAGCAGGTGTAGCAATACTCATATCGGATAATGCTGACTACAAGACAGGAAAAGTATTCAGAGACAAAAATGGCCATTTCATAATGGCTAAGGGGACACTGAATCAAGAAGACATAACAATTCTTAATATATATGCACCAAACCAAGGAGCACCGAAATATATAAGACAGCTACTTATTGACCTTAAAACAAAAACTGACAAAAATACAATCATACTTGGAGACCTCAATACACCGCTGACGGCTCTAGATCGGTCATCCAAACAGAGAATCAACAAAGATATAGTGGCCTTAAACAAAACACTAGAGCACCTGGATATGACAGACAAGTACAGGACATTTCGTCGCAAAGTGACTGAGTATACATTTTTCTCCACTGTACATGGATCATTCTCAAGAACTGACCACAGGTTGGGCCACAAAAACAACATCAGCAAATTCAGAAAAATCGAAGTTGTACCAAGCATATTTTCTGATCATAAAGCCTTGAAACTAGAATTCAACTGCAAAAAAGAGGAAAAAAATCCCACAAAAATGTGGAAACTAAACAACATACTTTAAAAAAAGGAATGGATCAAAGAAGAAATAAGTGCAGAGATCAAAAGATATATACAGACTAATGAAAATGACAATACAACATATCAGAATCTATGGGATGCAGCAAAAGCAGTGATAAGAGGGAAGTTCATATCACTTCAGGCATATATGAACAAACAAGAGAGAGCCCAAGTGAACCACTTAACTTCACACCTTAAGGAACTAGAAAAAGAACAAAGACAACCCAAAACCAGCTGAAGAAAGGAGATAATAAAAATCAGAGCAGAAATAAATGAAATAGAGAACAGAAGAACTATAGAAAAAATTAATAGAACAAGGAGCTGGTTCTTTGAAAAGATCAACAAAACTGACAAACCCTTGGCAAGATTTACCAAGGAAAAAAGGGAAAGAACTCATATAAACAAAATCCAAAATGAAAGAGGAGAAATCACCACGGACACCATAGATATACAAAGAATTATTGTAGAATACTATGAAAAACTTTATGCCACTAAATTCAATAACCTAGGAGAAACGGATAAATTCCTAGAACAATACAACCTTCCTAGACTGAGTCAAGAAGAAGCAGAAAGCCTAAACAGACCTATTAGTAGAGAAGAAATAGAAAAAACCATTAAAAACCTCCCCAAAAATAAAAGTCCAGGCCCTGATGGCTATACCAGCAAATTTTATCAAACATTCAAAGAAGACTTGGTTTCTATTCTACTCAAAGTCTTCCAAAAAATTGAAGAAGAAGCAATATTTCCAAACACATTTTATGAGGCCAACATAACCCTCATACCAAAACCAGGCAAGGACTGCACAAAAAAAGAAAACTACAGACCAATATCTCTAATGAATACAGATGCTAAAATACTAAACAAAATACTAGCAAATCGAATACAACAACATATTAAAAAGATAATACATCATGATCAAGTGGGATTCATCCCAGAATCTCAAGGATGGTTCAACATATGCAAAACGGTTAACGTAATACACCATATCAACAAAACAAAGAGCAAAACCACATGATCTTATCAATAGACGCAGAAAAGGCTTTCGATAAAATACAACACAAATTTATGTTTAAGACTCTCAACAAAATGGGTATAGAAGGAAAATATCTCAACATGATAAAGGCCATATATGATAAACCATCAGCTAACATCATATTAAATGGCACTAAACTGAAGGCTTTCCCCCTTAAATCAGGAACAAGACAGGGTTGTCCACTCTCTCCACTCTTATTTAATGTGGTACTAGAGGTTCTAGCCAGAGCAATCAGACAAGACAAAGAAATAAAAGGCATCCATATTGGAAAAGAAGAAGTAAAGGTATCACTTTTTGCAGATGATATGATCCTATACATCGAAAACCCCAAAGAATCCACAAAAAGACTACTAGAAACAATAAGCCAATACAGTAAGGTCGCAGGATACAAAATTAACGTACAGAAGTCAATAGCCTTTCTATATGCCAACAATGAAACAATTGAGAACGAACTCAAAAGAATAATCCCCTTCACAATTGGAACAACAACAAAAAAAATACTTAGGAATAAACATAACAAAGAATGTAAAGGACTTATATAATGAAAACTATAAACCATTGTTAAGGGAAATCGAAAAAGATATAATGAGATGGAAGAATATACTTTGTTCTTGGCTAGGAAGAATAAATATAATCAAGATGGCTATATTACCCAAAGCAATATACAAATTGAATGCAATTCCCATGAAACTTCCAATGACATTTTTTAAAGAAATAGAGCAAAAAATCATCAGATTTATATGGAAATATAAAAAACCCCGAATAGCCAAAGCAATCCTAAAGAAAAAGAATGAAGCTGGGGGCATTACAGTACCTGACTTCAAACTCTATTATAGGGCCACGACAATCAAAACAGCATGGTATTGGCAGAAAAATAGACACTCAGACCAATGGAACAGAATAGAAAGTCCAGAAATAAAACCACATATATATATAGTCAAATAATTTTTGATAAAGGGGCCAACAACACACAATGGAGAAAAGAAAGCCTCTTCAATAAATGGTGCTGGGAAAACTGGAAAGCCACATGCAAAAGAATGAAACTGGACTACAGTTTGTCCCCCTGTACAAAAATTAACTCAAAATGGATCAAAGATCTAAACATAAGACCTGAAACATTTAAGTACATAGAAGAAGACATAGGTACTTAACTCATGGACCTGGGTTTTAAAGAGCATTTTATGAATTTGACTCCAATGGCAAGAGAAGTGAAGGCAAAAATTAATGAATTGGACTACATCAGACTAAGAAGTTTTTGCTCAGCAAGAGAAACTGATAACAAAATAAACAGAAAGCCAACTAAATGGGAAATGATATTTTCAAACAACAGCTCAGATAAGGGCCTAATATCCAAAATATACAAAGAACTAATAAAACTCAACAACAAACAAACAATCCAATAAAAAAATGGGAAGAGGATATGAACAGACACTTCTCCCAGGAAGAAATACAAATGGCCAACAGATATATGAAAAGATACTCATCTTCTTTAGCTATTAAGAGAAATGCAAATCAAAACTGCAGTGAGATACCACCTCATACCTGTTCGATTAGCTATTATTAGCAAGACAGGTAATAGCAAATGTTGGAGAGGCTGTGGAGAAAAAGGAACCCTCATACACTGTTGGTGGGAATGTAAAATAGTACAACCATTATGGAAGAAAGTATGGTGGTTCCTCAAAAAACTGAAAATAGAACTACCTTATGACCCAGCAATCCCTCTACTGGGTATATACCCCCAAAACTCAGAAACATTGATATGTAAAGACACATGCAGCCCCATGTTTATTGCAGCATTGTTCACAGTGGCCAGGACATGGAAACAGCCAAAAAGCCCATCAATAGATGACTGGATAAAGAAGATGTGGCACATATACACTATGGAATACTACTTAGCCATAAGAAATGATGACATCGGAACATTTACAGCAAAATGGTGTGATCTTGATAACATGATACGAAGCTAAATAAGTAAATCAGAAAAAACCAGGAACTGCATTATTCCATATGTCGGTGGGACATAAAAGTGAAACTAAGAGACATTGATAAGAGTGTGGTGGTTACGGGGAGGAGGGGGGAGAGGGAGAGGGAAAGGGGAAGGGGGAGGGGCACAAAGAAAACAAGATAGAAGGTGACAGAGGACAATCTGACTTTGGGTGATGGGTATGCAACATAATTGAACGACAAGATAACTTGGACTTGTTATCTTTGAATATATGTATCCTGATTTATTGATGTCACCCCATTAAAAAAATAAAATTATTATTAAAAAAAAAGAGGGTTAACTGAATAGATATGAAAATAAGACCCATACATATGCTGTCAACAGGAAAATCATTTCAGGTAGAAAGACACACACATATTGAAAGTAAAGGGATGGAAAAAGATATTTTATGCAAAGGGAAACAAATAAAAGGAAGCTGGTATAGCAGTACTTCTACCAGATAAAACATGTTCAGAGACTAGCACAAGAATTAAAAAGAAAAATGAAGCACCTGTAAATGTTCCTTCTGACTTCCTTCCTTTCTTTGAAAATCACACAGGTTCACTTTCACATGGAAACCAAGATGAAAAATATGATAGAAATAATGACAAACAGAAAGCCAAACTCAATTACTATTGTTCCCTTTCCAACTCTGTGCTGAATTACCACAATCTGTCCTCATGTACGTTTCTAAGTATTTAAGAATAACAGACAGTCCCATCCCAAACCTTCACAATGGCCATGAGGATCAGAGGGAAGTACAATCTGAGGAAGAAGCGGTTTCTCAAGCATAAAGGTAATTGCAGCGAGACATCACTGTACCTGGGACACATTGAATCAAGTTGGCGACCATGGCACTAAAATGTGCCCGGATATCTTTAAGAATTTCAACTTCTTTATCATTTTCTGCTTCTAGCAGCATGCGAGTCAGGTCCACATATTCTAAGAACAAAGCTCCAAGGGCCAGGGTGTCCCGTTCTAGAGCTCCATTTGTACTGGAATAAAGGCAAATGAAACTTTTAGAAGCTCGGTCTTCATGTCAATGTGGTACATGCTTCATGGGAAATAAAATTTACTATCAGAACTGACACACTACATTTGTTCTTGACCTAATGTAAATAGAATAAAGAAAAATAAACAACAAAGCCTTTTGGAATTTCTCTGAGTAAAAGTTAAAGGTGATATATTTTTACAAAGATAGGAAGTCAAAGGAGACGAGTAGGCCTGTGTGGTGAGCACAGATCAGTCTAGGGGAATTTTCACACTCTACCTGTCACTTATTACACCAGCATCAGCCAGAAGTTCAAAAATTCGAAGTAACTGTAGTCTCAGTAAGTCCCGCCGTTCTCTGCGTTTTTTGTTCTGTGCAGAAAGAGATGATACCACTTACAGACATGGGCAAGACAATATGAGCTTTATTTAGGAAACTGGACTGAAGAAAGGCCTAACTAGTTCTTTTCAAGTTTCTAAAAATAAAAAACAAAATGTTGTTATGTATTTTTCTTCCTTCCTAATCTTTAGGGACAATGCTTGCTACTACAGGCTGTAAGAGAAAGACCATCGGGGGCGGGAGGGGGGATTACTAAATATATATAAGTTGGAAATGTTCAGAGCGAGTCTCAATTTCTACATCCTCCAGGCATGTGTGGAAAGACTGGAGCATTGTAACAAAGTGGGAAGGGAAAGTGGCACTAATCCCTCTACCAATTCTCACCCCGGAGCTCATGTACTCTGACTCATCTGCTCAGCTTCTGTTACTTCTTGCAGCTCATCTACAATATGGGAAGCTCCTTTTCTAATCTTGTACATTTTATTTTTCATCCTGCTACATTATAAATTTATCAGACTCATAACTTTTCAGAGTGCACTCCGGGGAAGATAGTGTTGAGGAAATGTTTCATATGTGAGACAAAACAAATAATTTTCTTGACCACCCAACTCCTTGTAAAAAGCAAGAAAATTAAAACCCAAAATTTAGTCAACTCAAATCTCCTGCAAAAGAATGTAATATCTTAACATATCTATGGCTATTTAAGTTGTTTTGCTTTCATAAATTTATAACATAACATCTTTTAAAGTAGAAACCATATTATACTAACTATTCAAATATTGAAAATAACACAAAAGCTAAAATACTAAGTTTCAACGTTAAAAGCATGTTGGAGTGCTTGCACTTTTTAGGGGAAACCATTGGGTGTTATTTAAATTTATACTATTATTCAAATAAAGTATCTTAATGATTTAAATCCAGAATCTCACCTCTGGTCTTCGTTCTAGAGCTTCTTTCATTAGTGGATGAAGTTCTTCCACCAGCTCTCTACAGAGGAAAGGTCACCATTGGACATTCATGGTTACTGACACCAAACTTGTCACCAAACACATCCATCCAGTCCTAAATCATTTACTTTTTCCTTTGCTTCTGACATCAGAATCTCCCCTGGCCTTTTCATTTCCCAATCACATGGTAAACTGGAAGTAGATACAGGCCTGTACTCTGTATTATTGGTATTAATCCCAGTGTCATATATCTAATTTTGGCTCAATAACTGTGTTGACCTGACTTTGACTTCGTGTTCTGGAGACCTCTATAGCAAAAATGCTACCTGAACAGCTAAACAATACTTTGCAAGTACTTCCTAAATTCAGAACACTTTACTAACAGACCGGGGACCTAAAGGTAAATGAAACTGAGTCTCCACACAGAAATTGTCACTCTAATCCGAGCACAAGAGACAAGTGCAATTACTATGGCACTGCCTTTGGAATCTGTGCTCAGGGGAATGGCTGGTAGCTGATTCTAAAATGAAGTCTTTTTGGCATTTTAGAGATAAATTACTATATGACAAATATAGATATGGCAAGTACTATAATAATGAGGGTCTCATCAAATCAAAACCTTTTCTTTTGTTTAGTAAAAAAGTCTGATCATATTAATATGTATCTCATGTTACATATACTTCATCTGTCCCCATGTCCAAAACAAAATGATGAAATCTAGCCTGTTGGTAGGTATTTTGTCTGTAGTCTGCTCCATGTCTAAAACCTTGTTATTGCCTGGTAGAATATTTGGTACTACTAGAAATCATCCTCCAGGGAAATCCAAGGACAGGAAGGTAAACTCTATCTGATTCTGTACTGAGACATAGGAAGCCTATGTTCTATTTCAGATTTTTCCAATACAGATGCTAGAATTTTTTTTGGCAAAGACATGGAACTAATATTAATGATCTCCTCTATCTAATAACAAACATTTACCAAATATTAACTATGTGCATTAATTATATGATTTCTCTCTTTTTTTATTAGAGAGATATACTTTATTTTTACTGATTATAACAATCTTACAAGGGAGGGAACTGAGTGAGGCCCCAATTCATGTGCCCAGTAGCTGTATGAGTTACTTCCCCTGAGCAACTTATAAGGATGAGATATGCAAAATAAGCCTCAGGGTTTTGGGGAAAGAATGTTCAGAAATCTCAGGAATTGTTCTGTTATCTTCTGGTCGTATTTCTACATGATGTTTTGTCTTAATTAATCAGTAAGTAGTCAAAGTCTAGTTAACTGGCATATAAGTAGTCAGAACTCACAATGACTTTTTCTAAGGATAAAATCTAACTCTCTGCATGAAAAAGTGTAACAGGCCCCCCTAAGAGAGTTCTACCAATGCGTAACCTTTGAGAGCCTGTTGTACAAATGGCTGATAAGCAGACACTCTTTATGGTGACAGTAAGCCGCTGGACACTCTGGTTAACTGGGCATTGACATGGATATATATATTTTTACAGTTACCTAAAGCAAAGCTTGCAGGTGAGATAAAATCTGAAAGGTAAAGTCAAAGTTGCAATGATGAAAAATGAACCGTGAGGCACTGCAAGCAGTCCTTGTTTCATGCACATCAGCAGAGGACACAGGACGCTGTGCCAAGCCCGGAGACTGCCAGCTCGTGCCACCAGCAAACTCAGCCTTGCATTACAAACAGGAGCTACAATAGCATCAGCACGCATTAATTAACAACAATTTATCAAGACTACTGTACCTGAAAACAAGGGAATTTGTTCTTCCAAATCCTAAAACTAAGGACTCTGTGATCTCAATGCCTTCTAGTCTCATCAAAGGCACCAACTGCTTTAACAGAACTCCCACCGATGGGGTGCCTATGGCCTAAAACAAGTTGATTAAAAGTGAAAAAGAGGTCACATGATAACAGATGCTTCCTTTTAATCAAACAGCAATTCCATTATAACAGTTTCAAAGTTTTGAACCACCTTCCAAGGCGCTGCCATCATTTCAAAAATAATAAACAGCCCGTACATTGTAATACAGCACAATGAATGCATTTCCCACCTGAGATACAAAGCCTAAAGAGCTTTTGAAGTATATAGTATTCTTTAAAAAAATCAAATCTACAAAGCTTATCTTTAATAAGATGAGTTAATCAAGCATGGTTTAAAGGTGAATACTTGGTGAGGAGTGACAGACGTGGTATTTTGGACATGAACAAAACCTTAGGGCACTAATAAGTAGAAGCCACTATGGTCTTGAGAAAGTTTGCTCACTTGTCTTTATCTTCTTTTGCCCACTTGTCAGGGAGGAGTAACCAATTATGCATATAAACAATCAATGGCATTTAGAAAAGCACAAGGGTGAGACTCTGATCCCATCCACTCCAGATGGCAGGCACAGGAATTCTAGACAAACAAGCTAAAACAAAACCTTACAGAATAATTCTTCTGAAGCATGTCACGTCACCTTGTTATCGTAGCTCACTGTTCCCTCAGGCGTGGTCGCCATTATTTCTGGAGTCGAAGCTCTTAAGTGTCCCGGGCTCATGATACTGGGCTTTGCCACTCCAAAGCAAAGGATAAGGTAATTTCTCCACAAGGAGACATAGTTGTCCCCGCTGCCCACGGTGCTGGTCTTCTTGGCGTTAATTGGGCTACTGGATACAGAGTGGAAAACAAGTTCTGGATTGTAAATACTACTTATTGAGTAAAGATCCTGTGAAGTACTCAAATAGACATGAGCAGCTATCTTCAAGGACTGTTTGGACAGGGAAGGTCACTACTCAGTGGAAAGGTGAATAGAACTTCCAGAACCTTTTCACCCAAGAGTAAGCCCAAGATTCTATACTCAGACAATCACATTGATTACTGTGAACAACAACAACAAATATAGCTCTAGACAAGAACTCTGGACCTGTTTTCATTCAATGTTAAGAATCTATAGGCCCTGGCGAGTTGGCTCAGTGGTAGAGCATTGGCCCAGTGTGTGGCAGTCCTGGGTTTGATTCCCAGACAGGGCACACCGAAGAAGTGACCATCTGCTTCTCCACTCCTCCCCTCCCCCTTATCTCTTTCTCTCTCTCTCTCCTTCTTTCCTGCAGCCATGGCTCAAATGATTCGAGCAATCTGACCCCAGGTGCTGAGGATGGCTCCATGGCCTCATCTCAGGTGATGAAATAGCTTCATTGCCGAGCAACAGAGCTGTGCCCCAGATGGGCAGAGCATCCCCCTGTAGGGGGCTTGCCAGGTGGATCCTGGTCAGGGCGTATGTGGGAGTCTGCCTCTGCCTTTCTGCCTCCTGCCTTTCACTAAAAAATAAATAAATAAATAAATAAATAAATAAAAATCTATACTAGGAAGTTCAGAATTTAGAGAGGATGATAATATTCCAGCCTCTTATATAAAATAAAAATGTAAGAGGGCAAACGGTGACCAACAAAACAGAGGAAAATAGATAGGTCCCTTACTTGGGGTCCACCAGAGGCATGACCGACTGGAGCCGGGTGAAGGCATAGGGCCAGGCGTAGCTGAGGGCCGTGGGGCAGTGCTTGGGCAAGTTCTCTTGCCGCAGGAAACTGAACAGGCAGAGAACCCAGGGGTCTTTGACAGACTGAGCAAATATCCAGACATGGGACGGGCTCTTCACATCGTAGTGGCTGTTGACCAGGAGGGCGTTCCACTCCACCAACCACTGAAGATCCACGCTGTGAGTTAGTGGCAAGGTGACCTGCCGGTACAAGTGAGCAATAAGTCAATGCCGCACTGTCAACTCCATGTCCTCAAGGCTTTTCCTGACCAACTCTGCAACGGGCCATACTGTGACTCTGAAGCCTCCTCCTGCCCCTACCATGTAGGACCTTGGTTTGTAGTCATCTGTTTCCCAGGCTGGGTGATGAGCAGCCAAAGTGCAGCGGTTAAGGATGGGGGTGGTACTTTGTATTGTTTCAATGTCACATATCACTACACATTGAAACAGATGCTGCTCACTAAATATTTGTGAGCAATAAATATAAGCCATTAGTTAATTCAAAACTGAGCATAGATTTGCCATTTTAAAATTCTGAAAAATTATTAATCTCTGAGATTCACAAATAATGTGCTTTTAATCCCTATAATTAGATTATATGTTTATATTTATAGCCATGTTATTGACTTAGAGAGATGGTTGAGTGAAAGGCATTTTATTGATGATTTTTAAGGTAAGATACCTATTTATTCTTGTCTTATGATATCAAGTCAAAATAATGTTCTAGAAACTTTTATCTGTCTATCTATCTATCTATCTATCTATCTATCTATCTATCTATCTATCTATCTATCTATCTATCTCAATTTTATTTCTTTTAAGCCCACACTATCAGAGCTTACAGAGCACCAAGTTTCAAGTGATGTAGCTATTGTGCCAGGAGAGAAAATTGCCTTCATGTTTGTTAGTCACTTAAAGCAATCTATTTTCTCTGCTGGGTCAAGGAAAGCTCACAAGTATCTTTAGGTTTTTTTTAGTCACTCAGAGCTACTTGTTAGTTATGTCTGCATTCATTTACAGTTCTTTGACAAGAATACACAGAGCCATCGGCAGTGTGGGCTCTGCAAACAGTTGGGCTGGGCCCTGCCTCTCTTCAGCTTTGGTACTGAAATCAGTCCAGGTTCCATTAATGCGCTGTACTGATTTTCTTAAAAAACCACATAAGTAGAATTCATTTCAATTTCTCTTCTACTTGTTCAGGAAACTGGAAGCTGCCAATATGCTCTTTATAAGAATGCATTTGTGTAACAGATAGAGCTCCACTAGAGTCAGAGTCCAATCAGGGTCAAATCCAGGCCCTAACACTTCCTCCTATGTGACTATGGCCCCATACCCTGAATGTTTTTGAGTTCTGATACCAATGAGGGTCAATAATATAATAAATATAAAAGCACCTTGTAAACTGTAGAGCACCCTGTAAATATAAGCTACATATAGTGTTAAGTACAACAAATAACGTGAATTACTTTTCTTAAAGAAGCCTGAGCAATTCTTGAAATTGCAGTTTTCGGCCCTGGCTGGTTGGCTCAGTGGTAGAGCCTCGGCCTGGCGTGCAGAAGTCCCGGATTCAATTCCCGGCCAGGGCACACAGGAGAGGCGCCCATCTGCTTCTCCACCCCTCCCCTTCTCCTTCTTCTCTGTTCTCTCTCTTCCCCTCCCGCAGCCGAGGCTCCATTGGAGCAAAAGATGGCCCGGGTGCTGGGGATGGCTCCTTGGCCTCTGCCCCAGGCACTAGAGTGGCTCTGGTCGCGACAGAGCGATGCCCCGATGGGCAGAGCATCACCCCCTGGTGGGCATGCCGGGTGGATCCCGGTCGGGTGCATGCGGAGTCTGTCTGACTGCCTCCCTGTTTCCAGCTTCAGAAATATACAAAAAAAAAAAAAAAAAAGAAATTGCAGTTTTCGAAATATTGTTTCTATACTTAAGGCTCAAATTTTGTCTGAAATGTATCTGAATGTCTCCTAAACCAGTATTTCAAAACTTCATCTTGTTTTCCTGAGTACTTTTGTACTAGTTTATTAACCTGACATAAGACTTCTGACTTCTACAACACTTTCCTTTGTCAATCTTTTTCAGATAGGTCAAGAGCTGGTATTTAAGAATGCTTAGCAATCAGAAACAAGTGTGTACTTACTGAGTCCGAAACCACCACATGAATAAAACTTTCGAGAACGGAAGAACTTAGCTGATCCATGACATCAATCATAGGCTTGTCATCATCCTGTACAAAGGGGAGGTGGTTACTCTCCAAGGAAAATGCATCCTTCCCATCCAGCCCACTCCCTTTGTCTAGCACATGAAGCAGAACAGCTTGCAAGATAGCGACACAAGTTTTCCAACAGAAAACTGAGTGTCTAGATGGTGAGAGGCAGTGGATAAAATTCCCCATGCTTCTGAGTTGAGTCTTTCAAGTTTCAGTGGAAGTAGTAGAGCTCCCATGTCACAGTGCACTTAGAAGACATGCACCTGAACTTCAAAATCTCACACATGTGCACAGGAATCTAAAACACCAGGACCAGACCTTACTCATTGTGTGTACATGTTAATTTTAAGGGCCGGAAACCCCACAAGATTATACTTTGCCAGACCTCTAAAATGTCACTTACTGAAGTCACTGATCTGCTAACATAGCTAACTGATAAATTGTTGACTGACCAAATTAGTTCCAAAGAAAGTGCACTGGAGACAGACCACATACTCTCTGTGGTATCTATGTGGTATACAGTACAGGTATTTGGTAAAAGAAGCAAACTGGAGTGGACATGAGAGAAAGTATAACACTTGGATACTTGACAATGTGGTTGCCTCAATATTTCAGGTACCCACCTCACACCATACACGGTTATTACATGATTGACTATATTTCCTATGCTGTACTTTAAATCCCGTGACTATTTTGTAACTATCAATTTGTATTCCTTACTCCAGTGTTTTCCAACTGCTGGTCCGTGAGGCAGCCACCAAAAATTTTGTGCCAGTCCACAGAAGAGTTAACCACCTTGATGTTGTGTGAAGATTATATAATTGATGATCTTAGTTAAATTTGCTTATGTTCAGGGTGATTTCTGCCTTTGTCGTCCCCTAAATAATTGTATTTTCATCAGTCTCCCAAGTGTAAAATGGTTGAAAACCACGGCCTTAATCCCTTCTTTTACATGAATAGTATGTAGAATATACATACGTATATACTTATGGCAAATGTATACATATATACTTAATATATTTATATATACATATGTATATATGTGTGTATGTGTGTCTATGTTTGCCATCCTGTATTATAGAGAAGCTCAGATATATACAATTATTTACTTAAAAGTCTTATAGGAAAGCACTGGAATGTCTTTATTCATGTATGAGAATGATTTACAAATGAGAATGAGAATGGTTTCCAAAGAGTCATGGCTGATGAAAGTGAACAACATGCAGAAACGTCCCTGCCAGCCTGCTGGAAGAGCAGTTATGAACATGGGGTTTCAGAAGCCTCTGTACCTGGCTTTCAACTCTGGTTGTGTCGTGTCCTAGCTGTTGGGTTTTGGGTAAGGCCTTTAATCTCCTCAAGCCTCAGTGTCAGTGCCTGTATATCTGGGGTAATAACAATACTTGTTCTTAGGTTATATGAGGGTTAAGTGAGATGATATGTGCATAGAACACTTATGCAGTGATTGACACACACACATGGTAATTATTATAATCAGTATTATTATAATTAGAGATTTAATGAAGGTTTACCAAAATATAGCATGGCTCAGAGATCCATTCGCCAGATACCAGAGGCATGGTCCTATACTACAATATATCTGATAGCTATCTGAAGAAAGGTAACAAGTACTGCAAGAAATTTAAAACTACTTTGTAAAGATAATGACCATACTGAGGATCATAAATGAACATCAGTGATTTAAAACAAGAAAATGGAAAATACCAATTTTCTAAAGAAGCAGTGGCATAGGAAGCTGGCCTTTCTTTCACTGACTCATGCCTGGGGTTTGGCCACCTGTGCCAGCAGGCTATGAGCCTGAAGACCTGAACAAGGGTGAGCTTGACTCAGGGCAGGTTAGCTGAAACCTCTGGTGCTTAACCACGGGCTTCTTCCATCTCAAGGAGACATGTTTTCTCCTGATGCAATTTTTCTACTGTTGTGAAGATTGAACAGGCCCTTGCCAGGTTGCTCAGTGCTTAGAGTATTGTCCTGGTACACCAAGGTCATAGGTTCAATCCCCAGTCAGGGCACACATGAGAAGCAATCAATAGGTACACAACTAAATGAAATAATTAAGTGGAACAATAAGTTGAAGCTCTCTCTCTCTCCTTCTTCCCCCTTCCTTTTTATCTCTCTCAAATCAATGGAAAAATTATTAAAAAAGGAAAAAAAGATTAAATGACTTTGTTAGTCAGACTGTTTAGTATCTTAATCATTTTAAATGGTAAGCATTATTTTCTTAAGTTTGTTCTCTAATATAAACATGATTATGTCTGCCTAATTTGATCTGTGCTGAACAATACCTATAACCAAATTTAAAAATTCTTCACTTTTTTTTAACAAGCACCATGCCTTGAAGAATCATAAATGAGCTTTTCCATTGCTCTCATAATATATGACTTGTCTCTTATAGATTAAGAGTGCTATTTCATAATTAAAAACCCTCAGTTGTGGAGCATCCATCTGGCATATAGATGTCCCTGGTTTGATTCCTGGTCAGAGCACACAGAAAAAGCAACCATTTGATTTTCCACCCCTCCTCCTTTTGCATAGCTCTCTCTCCCTCTCTCCCCTTCCACTCCTATAGCCATGACTCAACTGCAGCAAGTTGGCCCTGGGCACTGAGGATGACTCCATGGCCTCTGTCTCAGGTGCTAAAAAGAGCTCAGTTGCTGAGCAATGAAGCAATGCCCCAGATGAATAGAACATCCCACTTGCTGGGTAGATCCTGATCAAGACATATGTGGGAGTCTGTCTCTGCGTCCCCTCCTCTCGCTAAATAAAATAAATAAATAAATAAATAACCCAACACGAATCAAAAATTATTTGTTGACATCATGTATGACATGAAAGAACATAAAATAGTAATGCATCATTTACGGCTTTTAATCTAAACTTTAAAACTGCTGAAAGAAATAAATGAATTGGAAAATTCAGAAGAATAATTAATACCTCAGGCTGCCCCAGGGCAAGAAATAAAGCTCGGATTTCCTTGAGTATTAGGACGGACAGTTTGCGTGTGGCCACCTGGAAACTGCAGAGCAAAACCAGAGCGAAGCCCTCCACAGCATGGAGGACATTGCACTGGGGACCTCGTTCCGACTGCATTCGGTGGCTGGAGCCATTCGCAATGAACTGTCATACAATGAGAACAACATTCTATATTCAGAAAAATAACAGTGGAAGAAGAAGCTACTCTTATATTACATCTTTGGGCACATTGAACCATTTGATATTAAAATAAATTTTAATGGCTTAGGTCCAGACATGTCTATACATTTATTGTTATTCATGAAATGTCAAAGATCTCTTTTTGTTTTTAGATATATTATCACCTTGGGATACCATCAATCATCTGTTTCTATAATAATAACTTTTTAAAGGCTATTAACATTAATAAATATACTTTTTTCATCCATACCATTTGGAATTACTCTAAATATTCAATCACTGTGGCCTAATTTGCTTTTACTTAAGTTCTCTATAACCTTTGTATATTACTAAATTGAATTTTCAAACATTTACTTTCTAATGAGACTTGCTTACTGGTTTTGAATTCCAATATAGGTTTTGGGTGTTTATGAGATGGGTTCTGAACATTCCCAAACTACAACCGAGTGAGTCTGAAACAAATGCAAGCTGAGCAACAGGACAGATTCCATCTTTGCTGCAGTTTCTCTTTCATGAGCATGCACAATCTTTGCTTTCTGACCTATCACCTTTTGGCATGTGTAGAACAACACAAGGGAGTAGAATGACTATGACCTCATCACTGATGGCAGCACATGTGGAATCTTAGCTGGTCCCTAAATGCAGCTATCCCTGTCATACAGGGAACTGTCATACAATGAGAACACATTCCTCAGATTCTCTGTTCATCTCTTCTCCAGCTAGACCCCCTTCTCCACCTGCTCATTGCCACTCCAGGCCACCACTGTCCTGGTTCTCCTCTGACAACCCTGCTCCTCCACCAGCTCTTCCAAATGTTATTATGAGGTTTTGTCATTCTTAGAACTGAGGCATGAAAGAAAAAGAAACCACAAGACAGCACTTTCTTCTCTATGGATAGTTGATGACACAACCAATATGTTGCTATGAAAAAAACTAGTGAGCAGCTAACTTTTCTAACCCTGTCCACAGCCTTTCCATCGCCATACTTGTATCCATAAACCAGCTCTCCCTTTCTGGCCTGCTGTCATTCGTTCTTACAAATACATTTATTATCAAAATTTTATCAAAGCCCTGGCCGGTTGGTTCAGTGGTAGAGCGTTGGCCTGGCGTGCAGAAGTCCCAGGTTCGATTCCCAGCCAGGGCACACAGGAGAGGCGCCCATCTGCTTCTCCACCCCTCCCCCTCTCTTTCCTCTCTGTCTCTCTCTTCCCCTCCCGCAGCTGAGGCTCCATTGGAGCAAAGGTGGCTCGGGCACTGGGAATGGCTCCTTGGCCTCTGCCCCAGGCGCTAGAGTGGCTCTGGTAGCGGCAGAGCGACGCCCCCAAGGGGCAGAGCATCGCCCCCTGGTGGGCAGAACGTCGCCCCCTGGTGGGAGTGCCGGGTGGATCCCGGTTGGGTGCATGCGGGAGTCTGTCTGACTGTCTCTCCCTGTTTCTAGCTTCAGAAAAATAAAAAAAAAAATTTTTTTTAATCAAAAAATAGTTCTACTCCTAAAATGGCTTATTAATGTTAACAAATCTAACCTGATGTGGCAAATCACACCCTGAACCTTTTGGTCACAATTTAGGCTGATAGAAAAATTAAGGGTTAGCACTCAGGAGAAAGTTCTGAGGGAGACAAAAGTAAGAACTCCTGAGGTTCTCTGGGCTGCAACTGATTTATTTCCATATTAATCAGTGGGAGAAGTGTGAACATCACCTCTGAATTTCTGGTTTTGCAGGCTTGCTCATAGTTTTTCCCATGAGTTTGTATGACCAGTTTCCACTGGGTAAGCAGCTGAAGCAGAAGCTTCAGGGAGGAGTCCAGGAGGCTGTGATGCATGTCATTTACTTCCCGGAGTAGGAAGGTGGTAAAGCCGAATAGGACATCTTCCCTCCAGTCCGGGAAGTCAACCAGCAAGCCCTGGAGAGAATTTTGTGCAATATGGCGCAGTTCATCATCCATGTGAATGGAGAGCCTGTGACATGAATAAAAGACAGTAAAATCATACTTCATTAACTTTTTCTCTAGCTCTATGAAGAAATATCATCAGGGCTCTGCCTTAACTTGTGTCTGAAAAATTTGTCAACCTCCCCTAATATGTTATTATATTCTTCACTCACCTACAATCATATTAACATCTTTATAACAATGGCACACTCTATTAAAACTATGAAATTAACATTTGTACAATGCTATTAACTAATAAGCTACAGATTTTACTCAGAGTTCACCAGTTTTCCACCTGTGTCCTGATTTCTGTTTCAGAATGTAATATAAGATACCACATGGCATTTAGCTGCACATGAACACTTTTTTTTACATTATTGACTACAGAATAAATTACTATCAAATCCTACCACTTCTAAGGTTGAAAAACTTGAGTATTGGAGTAACAAGGCACTCAGTGAAAATGAGCAATTCAAGGTTAGGCCGGGTGTCCTTAATTGGTTTGGCCTCCAAAGGGATATTTGATTGTCAGGGGAGATGTTGTTGGTTATCACATGTTGGCGAGTACTCCTGACATCTCTCTAGCAGGTAAAGACAGGCAAGCTGGCAAACACCTTCCAGTACATAGGACAACTCCCCATTACACAGAATTATCTAGCCAAAAATGTTGGTAGTACCAGGGCTGAGCAACCTTGCTAGTCAACTGAAGAGTATCAGTGTATTTCTGGTTTAACCTGCATTAAATCTCAACAATTGGTATGAGGTATTTTAGTTAACAATGCTTTATAGACTCTTTCATTCATTTATTCAATACCCAGATATTTTCAGGTGCTATTCCTGCTGCATGCAGCCTCCAGGCTGTGGAGTCAGTGTGACTACATCTGTTGGTAGGGTACTGTGTGGAATAATGCTGGAGAAGCAGCAGGGGCAGCTCAGCCAAGGTCCGTGGACCACCCAGGGAGGCACTATAGTAGGGAAACTCTAGAATCAGACTGCCCAACACAGTGTCTTGCTTCTGGCACTCATTAGCCATGTGACCTCATGCTATCTAGCTAATCTCCCCAAGCCTCAGAGCCCCTCTAGAAAGTGGGGACAACACCTGCACCTGCACCTCACAGACATGTCCTGAGGGTCACGGGGGTCCCAGTGCTTAGCACCACAGACAACAGGCAGAGCAACCAGTAAATGCTGGCTGCTGCTATCAGTAGAGGAAAATGAATGCTTCCTGAAAGTTATGGCAGAAGTAACATAATTACTTCACATCTGAAAAAAAAAAAAGGCAGTAAGGCTGGCCAGGAGGTCACTGCAGTGATTTAGGCAACAAGTTGAGGGAGTGGCAGAGACCTGAGGCAGAGAAGTAGCAAGGAAGGGACAGTTAAAGGCCAAGATGTTTAGGAGAGAAAATTTCTAGGACTCAGCAACCTGGAAGTGTTCACTGTCAGAAAAGGAGGCCTGTCCATGGGGCCTCCCACAAACAGGGTAAATATTATCCTCAACCAACAGAAAGAAAAATTGGACCCAGAGTGGTTAAGGAACTTCTTTAAAATCCAGAATTCTGACCCAAGACTTCTAATCTTTAATCTAAAGTTTTCTCAGTAAAATAAGTCCAGTACAGTTCCACATTTTTGAATAGACAGTATTTCAGAAACTTGATAAACAAATACTTTTCTTATTCTCTGAAGCCTAAAGCACACTAACTGGTCCAGATTTAGCCAGGTCCAAATAACCAGGCAAAAGCTCGCAAACAAGCAGATATATATCAAGTCAAGGAAGATCTATTTCCTGTTCCCAAAGCAAGTAAAGTCCCAGAAAGATGTGCAGAAGAAAGAGTGAAGCTAATTCTTCAAGAAAGACCCAACCAAGTCACAGCTTTTGAGGAGATCTCAGTTGCTCAAAAGAAAACCAAGAGCCCTGGAAGCCTGGCTTCCACTGAAGAACTGTCTGAGATGGGAATTCACAAATTTTGTATCCCAATCAGCAATCCATTCACTTCTTTCATGCAGAACTCTAACATGTTATATGTAAAAAAGCTGGGCCACTCTGCTTGAGGCTGGGCTAAAGGGAGCCCCCGCCACCCCACGTGAAGACTACATATTTGGAAAAAAACATCTCTTCACTTTATAAGCAGCTTTAATTTCTTTTTGAGCCCAGAATGTGAAACACCAGTTTCTGAAAAATGAAGCCATTTCTCCATCTTCAGGTTATTATTACTGTTTACTGTATTTTTTTTATTATTTATTTATTTATTTATTTAAATTTTTTTTTTTGTCAGAGAGAGGGATAGACAGGGACAGACAGACAGGAATGAAGAGATGAGAAGCATCAATCATTAGTTTTTCGTTGCATATTGCAACACCTTAGTTGTTCATTGATTGCTTTCTCATACGTGCCTTGACCGCGGGCCTTCAGCAGACCAAGTAACCCCTTGCTTCAGCCAGCAACATTGGGCTCAAGCTGGTGAGCTTTTTGCTCAAACCAGATGAGCCCTCGCTCAAGCTGGCGACCTTGGGGTCTCAAACCTGGGTTTTCCGCATCCCAGTCTGATGCTCTATCCCCTGCGCCACTGCCCAGTCAGGCTGCTGTCTACTGTATTTTTACGTGCCTATGATTATGCGTAGAGAATAAGCTTCTGCAGTTGACAAAGCACCTCCTTAGGACAGTAACAACAGGCACTTGGCAAATGTTAACTAAGGATGAAGATGCTGGCCACTGTTATGGATTGAATTGTGTTCTCCCCAGATTCATATATTCAGATCCAGGACCTCAGGATGGGACATGATTTGGTCATGCTGGAGCCAGGTGGGCCCCTGATCCACTAGACTGGTATCCTTATAAAAAGGGAAAATTTGGAGACAGGGAAACCAACATATCTCCAAATGAAGGTAGAGACTGGGGGTGATTCTTCTACAAGCCAAGGAACACCAAAGAAGGCCAGAAAGTGCCGACACATCCATTACATAGGCAGGGACCAGATGCTCCCTCACAGCCTCAGAAGGAACCACCCCTCCTGGCACTGCAATGTTGGACTTCCAGCCTCCAAAACTGTGAAGCCACGCCTTTCTGTGTTAAAGCCCCTGGTTTGTGGTACTTGATTATGGTAGCTGAGCAAACCAATATAGTCATGAAACCAGGAAAGCATCTGTCTTTAGAGTCAAAATAAAAGCCATGTCATGGTCTATTTAGATGAAGCTTTTAAGAAAGGACCGCTGCTCTGAGTTTTCCGAATGAGATGAATTCTACTCTTCATTTAACTTTACTTTTTCATAATTTGCAACCTCGCAGCTATTTTAATAATCTTAAACCCACAATGTAGGAGCATAAGGACTATGACAGCCCCAAAGTTGTACAATGCTGATATCTGTGGGAGGGCATTCCTCTTGATATGATGGCATTCACATGTTTGACCAGTGTAAAAGCTCAAAAACATGACTGGGGAATGAAGAGACAGGTCA
Source organism: Saccopteryx leptura (assembly GCF_036850995.1). Taxonomy (NCBI): domain Eukaryota; kingdom Metazoa; phylum Chordata; class Mammalia; order Chiroptera; family Emballonuridae; genus Saccopteryx; species Saccopteryx leptura. Next base: position 171,374,389 of record NC_089504.1, on the reverse strand, counting down.
GAGGTGGGGTGGGTGGAGGAGCTTCAGGAACTGAAGACCCAACAGAAGATAAAAGTGGATCCTTACAGAAGGAAAAGGTACGGACTATCATGGAACTGAGAATGAGTGAGAAGAATGTATCAAGGCAAGTCTGTGTGGCAGCAGGTGAGGGAGAAGGGACAAGGCCCGGAGAAGGGCAGCATGGGTCCCTGTGTTTGTCCCTTGAACAGTGTGGATACAGAGCTGCCTATCAGATACAGATGTCATTTCTTCTGAAACCCAGATCTTTCTCATCTTTTATTAGATTTTAACCAGATAATCACAGATCATCTTGTGATTCACATGAACTTTACTATTGTAAAACAAAAAGTAGGACCCAACAAGGAAGAGAAGACTCAGAGTTAAATGAGAAAGACATCCAGCCAACTCGACTGTTCAGGATGTATAGGAAAGCAGCGTGGTGTCGGCCCAGACTGGCGGGTCCTCTGATGTCACCTTGTCCAGCAAGCCAGGAGTAGGGTGAGGAGAGGACAGTTCACCAGACCCTTGCTGGGCCATCTAGAGAAGTCCAAACAGAAAGGACAAGTCCTTTACTGCAAAATAATCTATAAGTACTATTAAAAAACTGTCTTAGGAGAGAGTTTGGTGGCAGTAATTAAAAGAACAGAGAGACTACAAGAGAATGCTCATGCAGAAATCTAACCAGCTGGGGGACCAAGCCTAAAACAGGGTAACAGACACATGGTAATACACAAAAAAACCATTAAGGAGGCTTAAAAAGACTCCACAGTTACAAAGCCATTAACATAGACCAACAGAAGCCACTATTGCCAGTGTCACTGCAGCTGTCCTTCCCAGGCCGCTGCCATGAGGTGTACTGACCGGCTGGCCAGATTAACATGCAGAGGCATCTGCTCAGCTGGGCCAGGGTCAACATTTGGCAGTGACCTAGAGCAGGTAAGTGGGTATGACAGCACCCCCCCCCCTTGGTTGGCCAGCTCAGACAAAGGACTTTGTAAAAAACAGTTTGGTAAAGGTGAGCCTCAGGTTCCGATAGAACCAGCATGGCAGCTTGGAATAATTTTGTTACACAGAGGTACATGAATTAAAAGGGAGTGATTTCAAATGGAAAAGTCATATCCAAAAGAAAAGAGCCATTAGGAGTCCAAAATGGCCTCCTCTGAATGGCTGCAGAATAAACGAAAGGTCACTAGGAAGAGGTAAGGGACCTGCCCCCCATGATGTCACCAGGGGCAGCAGAGGAAAAAATGGCTTTAGAGTGAAATTCAAGAGACAAAGGGTTTCCAAGAGGAGGCACCTGCTGATGGGTGGACTCTTAAACTTGGAATTGTTCACCAGAAGTGGTGGATTTCTTCTCATTAAAGAAAAAACTCCCACCACTTACAGCACTTTGAACTACATCTCAATTAAAATAAGATTTAAGTGCTTTATTGAGGTGATATATGAAACTGGGACCACAGTTCTCATTCAGCGACTCAAACCAGTGAGCCAGCTTCCACTAGACAGTATTATCCTGAAAAGCGGATGATAAGTGGTAAGTGATAAATGTTGTTCCAATACCACAGAAGATCACTGACGTATGTATATAAACTCTCAGAAGTTATAAGTAAACACTGCATATAGGGCATTTACTTGTCAGTTTGCATAAACCAATGATATATGTCAATTCCATTTGGTTTCAGAAAAATTCTGTATATTTGGGCTACTGGCTTTACTATTCTGAAGTTTAATCTGAAAATAGGTATCAATAATAGGTGGCCAGCTCTCCTAACATGCAAATCCAAATGCATTGTACATCACAGTATACTATGTGACTCAATGTAAGGATGTCCAAAACTAACATTTGCTGAGCACCTAACTGTGCTGTGGGTACTATGCTAAGTGATTGCTGTGCATTGTCACAACCCTATAACAAAGTTTTGAAAGAGGAGGGGAAATACTGAACAGCAAACCCTTAGTGCAAAGGACATGAGCTGGAGACCGTTGAAGGGAAATTTCCTTCTTATGGAGCAGGAGGCATCTGGGGTAGGGAGTGAGAGAAGGATGATGACTGCCAAGGAGAGAAGTAGCCCCTCCCCATGTGGAGAATTCTTGGGGGTCCCCAGATGGCTGAGAAGGGAAGGCTCTATGAAAAGCAGGAAGGAAGTGTTCCCACAGATCTTATCATGAAGTCAGGAAACCCTGCATATCTTCCACGGGGTTTAAATGAACAGATTCTTCCCACTCAGCCACTGTAGTGGGCTGAGCAACATATAAAATGAGAAATTTCAGAGTGGACAAAAGTGTTTGTCAGTTTCATTCCATACCCATTGTCACGTTAAACATATTCATGTAAGTCTAAGGTTAGAGTGTCCATGATATTGACCATTACCTGAAATGCTGGGAAGGGGCCCTGGGGGCAGTTATGTGGGACATACCCTTGAAACTCTTTATCCAGGGAAATGAGCTGGGAGGGACCAGGAGTTGGCATGAATGTTGGTCTTATTTTGCCAATTATGAAGAAAACCAAGTTTTTCTTCAGTAAAAATATACCATGTGCCTGACCTGTGGTGGTGCAGTGGATAAAGTGTCGACCTGGAAATGCTGAGGTTGCCAGTTCAAAACCCTGGGCTTGCCTGGTCAAGGCACATATGGGATTTGATGCTTCCAGCTCCTCCCCCCTTTCTCTCTCTCTGTCTCTCTCTCCTCTCTCTCCCTGTCTCTCTCTCCTCTCTAAAAAGGAATAAATTAAAAAAAATTAAAATTATATATATATAAAATATATATATATATATACCATGTATGTGACCGTGAAGAATGAAATAAAAAGGTCTCATACTGTGTCTAGACCACATATTATCTCAAAAGTCAATTTAATCCAAACGTGACTGGACTGTGGGGAACTAAATTGACCAATGACTTGAAACTCACTATTTATTCCTACTGAGTTTCTTTACTTTTGTCCTCTGACCCTCTCGGGATCCACTCACTCACAGCTTAGGATCCTTCCCCTGAGGAAAACAGTCTCTGGCTTCTCCTGAAGCTTATGAAAAAGGCCTCTTCCTGGGCTTCCATATAATATATGATTTTGATTTTGTCCTAATACATGAACTGTTGAGAATATTTACTGGTTCATAATGACAGTACTCATTGTTCTGGGCTTTGGAAGAAGACACGTAACAGCAAACACGGTGTGCTACAGACAGCGCTGACATCCCGGCACATCCCACAGAATCCCCTCTTGAGCTGCTGGCTTTGTGGTCCACAGGCTCAGGCGTCACTGAACAGGCTAGGGAAGTGACCGCAGAGGTAAGTGTCTGCCACACATTTGCAGCAAAACAGCATTAGATACTTGACCAGAACACTACATGAAGTTTTAAAGGCCTTGCTGTGTATATTAACTATCAATCACAGCTTCCTTGAAGGAAGTGAACTCTCCTTTTCCTCCAATTTCACTGACACCTGCCTTCTCCCTGCTGCTCCATTTTCCCTGGATTATCCAAAGAGCATATATCTTATGTTATTTAGCCTTCTCAACAGTTTTATGAAGGAAAAATTGATAGGCTGAGGGGTTAATAATTTGTCTAGTTCACACAGCTAGTAAAATGGCAAAGCAGGCATGCAAAATGCAAGCTTTCCAAATGATTCGGTTTTGTTCTCATTTTTTGGTATTGCCTCCAAATCTGTCAGATGGCGACGTTTCATTCTCTGGTGGTGCACGGGCCATGGAGAGGGGTTCCCTCCGATTCCCACAGCCACGGCTAGCCTTTTCACTCAGCAGTCCCTCCTCTGCGGAGACACCTGTCCCTTAGCCACACTGCCCTCTCTGTTGTCCATGGCAAATGGACAGGCTGCCCCTCATATTTCTAGGTAATATGGGCACTGTTCTCTCATCTAGTTTGCTGTCACCCTGGCAGACTCGATATGGATGAATGGATGACTCGTCAAAGAATTTTAGTTTGTCTTCCTCAGCTCCCCCCACTCCTGATTACCTTGTTTGTTACCCTCTGAGAATCCACCCTTTTTACCTCAGCTGGGACCTACGCCCCCTTTTGATGGAGGCTTTTGTCCCCTCATCCCCACAGCTTCCCTGCTTCTTGCCAATGCGCCCCGACACATTCCAGTTGCAAGAGCCTAGACTGTAATTTTTTAACTTTATAGTCTTCTTAAAATAGGTCATAAACATGAAATGGGAGAAAGAAGAATAAACCCAAAGCCCAGAGGTCACTGATCACAGCAAAGAACAAGTTATAGGTAATAGGTGACAAAGCCAGAAGGCTAGAAGGTTCTGGTCAGAGGGCACCGCGGCCTGCAATGGTGGTTCCCAAAGGAAAGAGGCTTCTGTAAACTTTTCGACATAGCAGCACCCTTGAGCTGGTGTGGCTGGGTGAAGGGAGGGAGTGGCCGTGTCTGCCCTGGAGTGAAGAGAAATGGGGAAGAACAGTGGGCTACAAAAGTTATGGACTGATAGTAGGAAGTGGTCAACAGAAGAGGCCAAGCTGGCTGACCAGAACCGGAGCACCTTGACCAAAATGGCCAGGACACACGGTACTTTATGGGGATACCCAGGAGCCAAGGGAGGCCACTGGGTGACCTGTGCTCACATGGGAAGGGAGCTTGGGGATTTTATTTGGATGTTGACCAAAGGCTATTCTCCCAGCCTAGATAATGTAGGTAAACAAGTCTGTACTAATATTTGTTAGTCCACCATTATCAGATTAACCCACCAAAAAGGGAATTTGTTGTCGTTATTCTTCTTAAAACACCATCAGTCTAAACACCTTAACTGATAGTAAAGATGAACTGAAAATCTACCTCTCATGTCTTATTTCTGTTTCTTTTTATCATTGGGTTTCTAAACTTCTTTTTATCAAATCCAGGATAACTTTTGTTCTCCCCTGTCCATTCCCTCCAAGCACCTGGTGTTTCTCATGATGTTGCCTTCTAAACAGCATTTAGATCATAAGTCACTTTAAAGATTTAATTTATTTTTTATTGGTCTATTTGAATATATAACCTATTAACAAACTTTCATAAGATATTTCAAGGATTCAAGAAGTTATTGATTCTTAAATTAAGGACAGGCATAACTGCAACCTGACATCAACAAAAAAAGTTAAGCTTACCTAACAAAAATGATACACTCTGGCCCTCGTCAGTTGGCTCAGTGGTAGAGCATTGGCCTGGTATGTGGATTTCCTGCATTTGATTCCCAGTCACTGCACACAGGAAAAGCGACCATCTGCTTCTCTACCCCTCACCCTCCTCCCTCTCTCTTCTCCTCCCACAGCCATGGCTCGATTGGTTCAAGCAAGTTGGTCCTGGGCACTGAGGATAGCTCCATGGCCTCCACCCCAGGTGCTAAAAATAGCTCTGTTGCCAAGCAACAGAGCAACGGCCCCAGATGGGCAGAGCATTGCCCAGTAGGGGGTTTGCCTGATGGATCCCAGTCAGGGTGCATGCGGGAATCTAACTCTCTGCCTCCCCTCCTCTCACTTAATAAAAAGTAATAATAATACAATCCCCCTCCAAACAAATTAACTTTAGCTGAACTGTGCATTCTTGTGGAGGAATGGAAAGGGTAACAAATATATGATTTAGGGCAGCTATTGAAAGTACTAAAATTTGTTTAGGGGCCCTGTTACCTACCTTCTCAGCCTCCTGAGGGAGGGTCTGTGGGCTTCAGATTAGAATCAGAGCCGAAACAAACATTTTGCCAGTCAGACCCATTTCCTCACATCCCAGCCCCACCTCTCTGCCTTTGCTCATGCCTATCCCTTTGCCTTTTGAATTCCATCTTTTTTTCAAAGGGCAGCTCTGGCTCCACCTTCTCCCAGGACAACGTACTGACTTCCCCTGTCCAAAGTCCCCCTCCACACACTGTACTCTGTGCCACACTCTTTGTGCTGTTAATATGCACAGGTTTCAGGCCTTGGATTGTTGGTTACATTATGTATTGTTTTCTACATCAAATTTGAAACCTCTTAAACATGGAAAATTCACAACAAATTTTTTCTATATTCATCTTTTGGTAAATCTTTGTCAATTTTTATTAATTATTCTTTTTTAAGGAAACCATGGAAAAAAATTAAAATCAATTTGGTCAAAGAATGCACATGGTGATTTCACCTACCTAGCCAGCAAGTCAATGAGTTCGAGTTTAGACATCCCGTCAGGAAGCAGGCGGGGAATTGCGGCAACACACGTCCTGAAAAGGTCTATTTTAGGTTTTCTCTCACCCCTAGAATGTGAAGACAAGGTTTAAACATAGTCAATTGTTATCATAGAAAAAACTGATCAACTGTGTAAACAAAGAGTAGAACCCATGCCTGGTGTTTGCTCCATATCATTCTCAAATGGTTATGCCCTTTGCAGCCAGCTCTAAAAGAAGTTATAAAGATTGGAATGTCAGAGGTCTGTATCTGAAGAAAAAAATGCTGGTGTCAACAGCATTGTACACACAGCCTGTACACAGTCTCATGGGATTGGGCCCCTGTGGACTGCATTAAAAGCACTGAATTTACATACATGCCTACAATGCATCAGTAGACAAGAAACACATGGCAGCCCTGGCCGGTTGGCTTAGTGGTAGAGCGCCGGCCTGGCGTGCAGAAGTCCCGGGTTCGATTTCCGGCCAGGGCACACAGGAGAAGCACCCATCTGCTTCTTTACCCCTCCCCCTCTCCTTCCTCTTTGTCTCTCTCTTCCCCTCCCGCAGCCAAGGCTCCATTGAAGCAAAGATGGCCCGGGCACTGGGGATGGCTCCATGGCCTCTGCCTCAGGTGCTAGAGTGGCTCTGGTCGCAACAGAGCGACGCCCAGATGGGCAGAGCATCACCCCCTGGTGGGCATGCCGGGTGGATCCTGGTAGGGCGCATGCAGGAGTCTGTCTGACTGTCTCCCCGTTTCCAGCTTCAGAAAGATACAAAAAAAAAAGAAACACATGGCAGTCCTTCCTACACTCAGCATTCAAAAATGGACATTAGACAAGCAATGTTGTCCCCAACAAGCATGGCATCTGAAAACTTTTCTCCATGATGAGCTGTGCTTCTCCTCTAGAGTTCCCACCCCTATTGTTGTTTTTTAATGAAGCACTTACAAAATAAATCCTCCATAATGTCAAGTAAAATACCACAGAGCATATTGCTGTACACTCACTTCCGGTTTTTAAAATTACTCTGATAGGCCAGACATCTATGGAGATTCCTACCTTCTTCTCATTTTCCTTGAGAATATGAATGGTGAAAATTAATTAATGCCGTCTATATTCTGTTGTAAAATCAGAGGGAAATGTAAATTCTGTTATAAATTATTTCCATTTTTAGCTGTTTAAATAGGTAACTGCCTTCTTAACCACCTATATTATCAATAATCTTAAAAAAAACTTAAATATGCATCAAATTTTTGAAATAACCAAATATAACAGCATATTTAAAATTCTGATGATTTAGTCTTCAGAGGACAAACATAAAATTGCCACCAAATTAATAAAATTGTAGGATACAAACATACTGAAAATGTAAAGTAGCAAAGCAGTAATCCCTTCCTGGAACAGTAACTGTAGTCTGAAGAGAAATGCAACAAGGAAAAATTCTCTACAATCTAAAGATGATAATCAGCCTGACCTGGTGGCACAGTAGATAGAGCACTGACTGAACACTGAGGTCGCCAGTTCGAAACCCCAGGCTTGCCTGGTCAAAGCACATAGGAGAAGCAACTACTACCTTCCTGCTCCTTGTCCCCCTTTCTCTCCCTCACTCCACTCTATAAAATCAGTAAATAAAACCTTAAAAAGAAAAGATGATAATCAGACAGCAATTTTACTCTGTGACTTTACTTTCTAGCATGTTTTTGTAAGTTTGTTAAGAATAAATCCAAAACTGTTGATGTAAAAAATAAAAGAGGTACAATATATGTTGACTTCTAAAACACTCTGCATCTGTGGAAAATCCTGAGACTGTTTGTCTCCTTTCCCATGTCCTGCCTGGGGTGTGTGAGGACTGCAGAGAGGAAGCCATCGTGCATTGGTTTTCAATTGGCTGAAGGCCAGAGGACCCTCAAATGTCGCTCTCAATACCTGGACAGAGTTAGAGCTGAGGATCTCTTCTAATTGTTCATGTGCAACTCAGTGAGTCATTTAAAAAGTCCTCCTAGCTTGCTCACCAGATGTTTTAAACAGCTGGGATTATTTTCCATATCTATCAGAACAGGGATGATGCTGCCTGTCCTGGAGTGCACGATGAATTCTCGGCAGGCTTCCATGCTGATTGAGCAAGCCTGGATTAGAGACTCCAGCTGGTATAGGGTTTCCTTTTACTACTGCAGTCCTTGCTGTCTGGGCTTTTAGAGGAAGCCTGTGACTGCATCCCCCCAACATCATTTTCATTAACAGTTATTATTATTATCTGCTAGCACACAAAAGGAATGGAAAATGAAAACAATATGACACAGAACACTTCATGTTTAAGTTCAAACCTTAAACTGGGCCTGGGAAAGTGGTGAACCAACCTCATATTAAGTCCAATAACCGTTTCCATTAGCGTGGTGTAGACATCAACACTCTTCTCCTATGTGTTTCCATGACTCTATGACTCCCTAATGTTTCTCCTTGCTTGTGTTGTGGTTCTTTCTTTGTTTGTTTGAGAAGTATAGCAATGAGTTACTTTCCACTCTGGAATCTGCCTTAAAGTGTAGCATGAAAAATATTACTAGCTCCTTTTGGGGGTCTCAGGATGGTTCAATAGGAAAAAGTAAAGAATCATCTTGGAAAAAGTTTAAGGTATTGGTTAAAATATAAATGAAATGTTTACATGTATATTTAAACCTGCACCTTTTTATGCTTTTGAATATACTGTTTTGGTCCTGACCCTATCTTGTAATCTCTTGATTATTAGTAAAGTCTTCCTTTAAAGGTCTTTCATTTCTTTACTTTTTTAAAGGAGGAAACAACTCTATGGCAGAAGTTTGAAAAGCATTTCTTGTATCTTCTACGTTATAAATTTAAAATTGCTATAACATATTCAGAGAGTATGAAACAATAATGTTAAAGGTTTATGGACAATCTGGTGACTTGCAAGGTAAGAAATGAGCTGCAGACAAAATATTTAATGTTATTAGCTTTGGTCAGTTTCAATTCTGATGTCATTTCAGTTGAAAAGTCTTCATATTAATTTGATAAAATGGCAAGCTTCAGGATAGCATGCATTGCATAATCCCATTTTTTTGTAAAAAACAGTATATATATAGTTGTGCTGACACAGGGAAAGGTCTGGAAGGAATCACACTGAGCTAGGGAATGGTGGCAGATTTCAAGTGGAGATCTGAGGAGGAGACTTACATTTTAACTTTATATGATGCTAAATATATATTTAAAATAATTCTGTAAATTTTACTTTATCATGTTTTGTTTTGTCATACTATTTTCAATGTGCCACCCTTGTAATAAAAATATGTACTGACAATATGAACTTCCCTATATAGATAACAACCTTCTAACTAACTATGGTATTTGAAACTGGATATGTTGAATGACAAAAGATTTTTTCCTAATTATATTTTTGGAAATTTATGCTATAGATGCCAAATATAATTCATTCACAGTCCAGCAACAAAATAGAAACTTCCTTAAAATGTAAAGTTAAAACCCAATCCTAGTTCCTGATATAATTAATCAAATACAAATTGTGTAAGTTTCTTTAGCAGAACTCTAATAACAAAACCTAGGTCTTCGATTTTCAAATAGAAAATTTTATTTCTACATTCAAAGTTACAAATGCTTTCTTAAAATCCAGTATTTCCGTGACATGGTTACATAGAGACTTTCACCAAGTTTAACTCTCACAGTTCAGGACTAAGAAACAAGTGAATGTGAGATTTATAAAGATGAAATGTCTATAAACTGATGATGTCACAGTCACAATGTGATCAAGCTTGGGAACAAAACACCACTTCTGAAAAATGTGAACCAGCGAATGAGTCTTGAGCCCATTTTCTAATGTACTAGTCTAATGATACTTCAGACATAACCAAAATAGATCAATCTCAAGTTTAAACTTATTTTTATAGTCAAATATTATCAAAGTACTATGTTTTTACCATCTTAACACATCTCAAAAATCTGATTCTAAGATGAGAACAAAACACAGTTGATCCTTGAACATGGGTTTCAACTGCACGGGTTCTCTTACACACAGATGTTTCTCAATAATACACACAGTATTGTAAATATATTTTCCCTTCCTTACGGTTTTCTTAATATTTTCTTTTCTCTAGCTCACTTTATTTTAAGAATACAGTGTATAGTACATATAGCATACAAAATATGAGCTGATAGACTGTTATTGGTAAGATATCTGGTTAAGAGTAGGCTATTAGTAGGTAAGTTTTTGGGAGACAAAAGTTACACATGGATTTTTGACTGTGCAGGGGTCAGTGCCCTAACTCCCATGTTGTTCAAGGGTCAGCTACACAGAATAAATGAGAAGAATCTCTGCCAGTGTGTCTTCGTTAATCAACCCTTTATTGAGACTTAGTCTTCACTGTACTCACGTGATCATGTCCTCAGGTTCTTTGTTTAACATCTGGACGTTAGTTAGCATCATACACCTTCCTACTTCTTTATCAAGGTGCCTTAAAATGTTGTCCACAGCTTTTCGTACTTGAGAATAATACAGTGACATGCCTAAAAAAACATGCATTATAGTCACATCTTAATGAAATCTTAGTTTATTCATTCTCTATAACACTTTTTTAAAATTCATTTTTAGAGAGGGGGGAGAGAGAGAGACAAATAGAGAGAGAGAGAAGGAGGAGAGCAAGAAGCATGAACTCCCAGATGTGCTTTGACTGGGCAAGCCCAGGGTTTCAAACTGGTAACCTCAGTATTTCAGGTTGATACTTCATCCACTGCGCCACCACAGTGTATTTTGTATTTTTCTGAAGCTGGAAACGGGGAGAGACAGTCAGACAGACTCCCGCATGCGCCCGACTGGGATCTACCCGGCACGCCCACCAGGGGCGACGCTCTGCCCACCAGGGGGCGATGCTCTGCCCCTCCGGGGCGTCGCTCTGCCGAGACCAGAGCCACTCTAGCGCCTGGGGCGGAGGCCAAGGAGCCATCCCCAGCGCCCGGGCCATCCTTGCTCCAATGGAGTCTCGCTGCGGGAGGGGAAGAGAGAGACAGAGAGGAAGGAGGGGGTGGGGGTGGAGAAGCAAATGGGCGCTTCTCCTATGTGCCCTGGCCGGGAATCGAACCTGGGTCCCCCGCACACCAGGCCGACGCTCTACCGCTGAGCCAACCGGCCAGGGCCTTCTATGACACTTTTTACTGAAGACTTTCTATGGGTCAATGGCTTCTTTGAACAAAGTCTAATTCAATCTCTTAGTACAATGCCCTATACTTAGTGGGTATTCACCAATTAACCATTTAAATCCAATAAAAAGGAATTCTATTACTTCAAAGGGAAACATTTTTAAGAAGAGTTAAAATAAACAAGGAAATAGAAAGTTTTACATTAGAATTTTTATGTTACTAATTAGCATAAGGATTCACCATTCTTAGTGATTATATGAATGAAGAATATTTCCCATTTGGGGTTAGGATTTTTCATAACTTCATATTATTCTCTGAAATATATGTGTGGATTTTTTTAGAACGTAAACAAAATGCATTCACATCATAAATTTTAAAATGAAGAAAAATGTACTGTAGCTATATTATTGTTACTGGTCTCATTAAATATAACATCAATGTCCTATAGGGAAAGACAAATATGTACAGCATGTGTACTGCAAATATGCATTTTATATATTTATGTATATAATAAAAATGAAAAGTAAACTGCTCTGTATTTATAATTTATGCTTTAATGAAATAATTATCAATGGTTATTTCTAATGCATTAAATATTTTTGAACTCATTAAGCACTGCAGAGCCAAAAATAAATAAGGCAAAAGGTGCCTTCTTGTATTTCCTTTAAGTTCCGTGAATTCCAGGAACTATGGTGACAGAGTTTGTGGTAAGTTTCTAATTCAGGTGCTCAGGAAGAAAGAAACAAATGCAGAAAAAAAAATCACCTCTGGGGATTAAGATTGCTAAATGAAAAAGACAGTCTCATGTAAGCTTAACCCACACTATAACCCAGACTGTGTGATAGTTGGCACGTTTAAAACACAGATTAAACTAATTTTACTGAAAATAAAGAAGGAAAGAAACTTTAAAAATGAACTAATAAATGAATGAATACATGAATGTAAATGTTGTTGCTGTATAAACAGAATTATCTACCAAAGGTCACAGATGTCTTAGAAATTTACTATAAATTGTAGATAACATTAGAACTTTGAAAAGACTGCAGATAAAAGCCTAACATTTAATTGGCACAATGTTTACCAGGAAGTGCCAGAAAGTTTCAAAGGGAACAAACAAAATGCAGTTGCTTTTATAAAGATTTTTTTCCAAGTGTATCTAAAGTAAACATCTTGGGTCATTTTAAAGGCATAATAGTACATCCACTATCTAACACATCTTTGAAACCCACCTATCAGTTTGGCCTCCTCTTCAGTGAGCGTTTTACTCAAATATGTTTTCTTCACTCTCAACGTGTTTCCTGATGGTAACACAGCGCCAGTAACAGGCATGGGCGGTTCACCGTCTTTCTGCTGCAAGCTGTCAGCTATGACCAAGAACGCCCGTAAACCGACGTTCATTCTCTGTAAGAGACAATGTGCCCAGAATACAAGGAGAGACCCAATTACTATTACTGTGGTGTAATGAAACCATCAGTCTTGTAGAGCAGTTGAGGTGGGGCTTGCCATCTAGATTAGTGTGGGAAAGTAAGTATAAAGGCACAAAAGTCTAGGCCAAACCTATGAAAATAAAATACAGTTTCTGCTACTATTTTTACAACATCACAAGAAAATAACCTGGAAAATTTTCCACAGTCTTGGAGGGTACATTTGTGATGGTCATACTCATTCTGTTTGGGGGATCCTGGGTACACTGCACAGGGGCAAGTGGTCATTCTCCAGAGCAGCTGCAACTGAGGTAAACTGAGGCAAACTAAGGTTCTTATCTCCTGGAAAGAGAGATGCCACAAGTGCTAATTCACAAAGAATAAGTAAAACAAGAGTTCCACAGGGGAATTACAGTTGCAGGTAGTTGACTTTTGATTCACAAGGCTGGTAAGTTGGAAACAAATTTTAAAAATTCAATGCCACAGAACCTGTTACCTATAGTTTTGCCTTTTCCAAAATGTGATATAAACAGAATCAAACCATACATAGCCTTTCGTGTCTTGCTTAGTTCACTTTGCATAATGCGTTTGAGATGTTGCAATATCAGTAGTTTGTTCCTTTTTACTGAAGACTATGGTGTACTGAATCACCATTGTACTGATGATTCACAATTGTTTGGTCATTCACCAGTGGTTGGACACAGCTGCTTTCCTAGTTTAAGTGATTATGAATACAGCTGATATAAATATTCATCCAAGCCTAACCTGTGGTGGCACAGTGGGTGAAGTATCGACCTGGAATGCTGAGGTTGCTGGTTTGAAACCCTGGGCTTGTCCAGTCAAGGCACATATGAAAAGCACCTACGAGTACTTCCTGCTCCTCACTTTTCTCTCTCCTTTCTCTAAAAATCAATAAATAAAAATCTTAAAATAAATAAATAAATAAATATTCAACCAAGCCCTTGTGGATCTAACTTCCCCTGGATAAGTAACCTGGGGTGGAAATGCTGGATCATATGGTAGGTGTATGTTTAACCCTATAAGAAATTGTGAAGCTATCTTCTAAAGTGGTTGTAACCTTTTTGCATTTTCATGAAAACAGTATGACATTGTAGTTGCTCTGTAGCCTTCTAAGCACCTTTCGCTGTGGTTTTAACTTGTTTTTACCTAATGACTAATGATGTTGAACATCTTTCCATGGAGTTGTCATTTCTATCTCATTTTTGGTGAAGAGGCTATTCAGCTCGTCCATTAAAAAAAACAACAACAAAAAAAACGGGTTAGGGCCTGACCTGTGGTGGCGCAGTGGGTAAACACTGAGGTTGCCGGTTTGAAAACCTGGGCTTGCCTGGTCAAGGCACATATGGGAGTTGATGCTTCCTGCTCCTCCCTCATTCGCTCTCCCTCCCTTCTCTAAAATGAATAAACTTAAAAAATTAAAAAAAAAAAAACCACTGAGTTACTTCCTTGTTGTTGAGATGTGAGAGATCTTTATCAGATATGTTTTGCAAACATTTTTCTTCTAGTCTGTGACTCTACATTTTATAATAGTGTCTCTTAAAGTGCTGACATTTATTTTTGAACTGCTCAATTTATCAGTGTTTGCTTTTGTAATTTATGTTTTTATGTCCTGAGAAACTTTTTGCTTACCCGAAGTTCACAAATATTTTATCTTATGGTCTCTTCTGGAAGATTTATAATGTTGGATTTTACATGTAGGCTTATGATTCATTTTAAGTTTTGCTTACAGTGAAAATTATGGGTCAAAGTTCATTATTTTTAAGTGAATGTTCAATTGTTTGCACCATTTATTAAAAAGACTATCCTTTATTCATTAAAATAACTTGCAACACTTGTTAAAAATCAATTGACCACATATGTATGGGTCTGTTTCACTGGCCTTTATATTCATCCTTTCTCCAATACTGCTACAGTAGAGGTTTTGAGTAGGTTTAGAGTAGGTTTTGAAATTAGGACATGCTAGTCCTCCAATTTTATTATTTTTCAAAATTCTATTGGTTATTTTAGTTCCTTATACTTTCTGTGTAACTTTTAGAATCAGCTATTGATTTCTACACAAAAAGCCATAGGAATTTAATTACTGGAATTATAGTTTAATCTATTTAGACTAATTTTAGAATAATTGACTTTGTATAATCTTAAATCTCTGAATTAATAAACAATAGTTCCCTTCCTTTATTTGGATTTTCTTTGATTTTTCTCAGTGATTTTTATTTTTCAGTATACAGTACACATCTTACATATACTTTGTTAGCTTTACTGCTAAGTATTTTGTTTTCATTGGTATTTTAAATTGTTGAATTTCCAATTTTTATTTCCTAGAATACAGAAATACATTGATTTTATGTTTTTATCTTATATCCCATAAACTTTCTAAAATCATTTATTAGTTCTAGTAAGTTTTGTGTAGGTTCTTTGTTATTTTCTATATAGGTAATCATGTTGTCTATTTTATTTCTTTCTAATTAATATCCTTTTATTTCTTTTTGCCACTGGCACTGGCTAAGACCTTTAGTTCTATGTTATTTTAGATCAAGACAAAAATGAAAGAAATGGATGACCAAGAAAATCTTCTCACAGATGAGTTAGTTCTTATGGTGATGAGGATGCTTCATCTCCCAGTAGGAAGCCAACTGGATCTGAACTAAGAAGAGGCATTTATCTGAAAATCACCTAACTGCTGAGTGGAAGAGCCATATAGACTCTGCAGCAAGATAACCCTGCAGGTCTTCTGGTCTATTTCACAAGGGACTTCCAGATATATTTAAGACACAATATGGATTTGTTTCCTGAGAATCTGTGCCCTACAACATATTTTATCAAGCGTAAGGTATCTTCTTCATAGACTGCTCATCCTTGTCTGTGCTGTTGAGTGGGGTCACAGATATGGTTTTGAGAGTCTAATTACAACTACTGATCACTAAACTCTTCCACAATCCTATAAACTCAAGAGAAATAGCAGATACATCTTATTTTTGGTAGGTTTTTTTTTTTAAACCATAATTCCAACTGCTCGGCACAGAAATGTTAACTAGTCATTGATTGGAAATTTTGAAAGAAAAACCAAGGGCACATCCTCTAGATGGTGATAATGATGGAAGCAGATTTCAACATGTTCCTTTTAGACAAATAACCTGGTAATTCTGAGAACCAATTGTTAAAGTTGGTAGAGCCACAGCTCCTGAGAACTGAAAAATATTTTGAGAACCTTCTCAGCAAGAGAAAAATCTTTACTACTTGTGGCCAGGGCCTTGATCCAACCAAAATGCCCTGGATTTGCCCTGCTTTGTCCCTCTCCCAGTGGCCATGAACCCTGGCTGAAGCCTTTTCAGAAGCCTATGATGTCACTAGACACCAGGCAAAAACTCATCTGGGTGTTTCTACAGCTGTCCCTATATGGGTATGTGGCAACCTGATCACCAAGAGACTCCAGGCTGTGGCAGGAGAAGGAGGATACCAGGAAAGCTGGGCTCCCCTTGCTACTAAACAGCTGCTTATTTTGAGCCTCTGGGCTCTGGACCTCCTCTTTCACTGACAGGGTGAAGGATCCAGGCAATATCACCATGATGACAGAAAAAATCTTTTAAAAGAAATTTTGTGGTGTGCTCCTTCATTCCTCCCTTCCTTTCTTCCCTTTTCTTCCCTCTTTCCCTTCTCCCTTCTTCCTCCCTCCCTCCCTTCCTTCCTTTCCTCCCTCCCTCCTTCCCAACCTCCCGCTCACCTTCCTTTTTCCCTACCTTCCTTCTTGCTTATAAGTTTGTAATATCACAGTATCACAATTCTTCTGTGATGTGACCTAGAAAAGCATTTGTCTGTTGTACCTGTGGGCAAGTGGCAGTTCAAAGAGGTAAATATAGCTGGTAAAAATGGCACTCCCTGAGACAAGTGGCACATCTCTGCTCACTCCCAGTTCAGGGCTCTTCCTATGGTCTCACAGGGAAAGGGCTATATAGAAGCAGCTTGTCAGTCATATTTCCATTGGCTAACATGTTTTTAAAAGCTTAAAACCAAACATGCTTTTTCTTTGCACAGGCCCAGCATTCCACATTGCACGCCGTGCCCCCTGCGGCCTCATTTCCATGACTGCCTGCCGAGTGGTGGCACTGCCCCAGAAACATATACTTATACATCATTTATGTAATCTCACTAGATTTTAGTATTTTATTCCATGTATTTATTCTTTTCTGTTTCATCACTTGTTAATCTGCAACAAAGTTAGTTATAGATACAAGCTCTGACTTTTCTGAAATAAAACATCCTGCTCTGTAGAGATGATCTTTTAGGGACAAGGTTTCCTCTACCACACACAGTCAGAATCTGGTAGCACACAGCTTTTCATCATGCTAAGTGTACTTATCTAAAATCTTACTTCGTAAATACCATCACTTATATTATTTAGTCAAATGACATGGGCAGAATAGAGGACTTTTGGAGATGTCCTTCATCCATTTTCCAGAGTCACAAAGGTGTGGCTCTGCCAATGCCCATGCTGACATGGGTACAGAAACTTATCATTCATACCTCTGGGTTGAGACTGAAGGCTTTTGCTGGCTTTCCCACACAAAGAAAATCAAAAATGATTTCTTTCATGGCAAAATCCAAACGTTCCTGCAGTGAAAAAGAGAAGACAAAACAAACCAAAAAGTGTTAAGATACAAATTAAACATAAAATACCCACTTTTATCATATGCACCAAAGAGGTGGCTGCTGAGAGGAGAGGTACTACTCAGAGCCATGGCTCCCAGGGATCCCCGAGGAAGAGAACACCCATGGACCTCTCAGTGTGGCTGCTTCTGTTTCTGTGTGATGTACAGAGGTGCTCATCATGTGATATATGCAATTAGCCCCCGAAGCATGGAATGACTAATGATCAAACAACAAGAAATGAAAAATTAAAATGCTTAGAGTGTCTGAGTTTCTGTCTAGTCCCAGCTCTTCCTGCTTCTTCTGCAAATGCTGATACCTTCTTTAAACTCAGTTTTAAATATATATTGTATTTTTTGCTTCATAAGATGCACTTTTTTTTCCCCAAAAGTGGAGGGGAAAATGCACATGTGTCTTATGGAACGAATGTTCATTTTTTTTTAGCTGCTGCAAGTTCCCAGACAACTAGAAGAGTATTTGAACATTAAAGTGTCTTCTCATTTGTTAATAACAGTGCTAATAGTTGTTAATACTGCTGTTGAGTTTACATTGTTGAAATATTATTGTGGTATATTTTATTATATATTTTAACCCACCATTTAGTTCAGAATATTTTTTTTCTTATTTTCCTCCTTAAAACCCTAGATGCATCTTATGGTCAGGTATGTGTCTTATGGAGCGAAAAATATGGTATATATTTTTTAAAAGCCACTGCAAAAATAGCATTTTCTTCTATTCTCTAACATTTCAAATCCTTTCATATTTCAACAGATAATTCTACAAGTGAAATGAATAATCAACAAATAAGACACGTCAACGTTAATTAAATGAGAAGGTTGAAGCCAGATTTGAATAATCTGAGATAGTGGCTACGAAGATGTGACAGGTCGTTTTATGGAACCTCTTCCAGAACACATGAAGCACCTGCTCAGCCACATCATCACTACCTGAAGAAAGGCTCTAGGAATTCATCTCCCTGTCAAGAAAGTGATGTCCTTTCCCCAGATACAAATGCTACAGAGGCGTTTCACTGCACCAACCACACAGATATACTGAATAGTAACAACTGAACCTACATCTTTTTATCAGTGTCAATTGTATTTCAATAGCATTTTCATAACTATTATTTTCTTTTATTCACTTAACATTCTATGTATACCAGGCAAGCACTTTTACCCATATTTTATAGATAAAGAAACTGTGACAAAGGTATTCTTTGACTTGTTTAAGATATATAGAGCTGGCTCAAGGCACAGGTTAAGTTCAAATAATTGTCATTTTCTGTTCGTTTATAAATCTCAAAGTTGGCATAAAACCAGTTAGTCACAAAGTGAGTTAATAAGTAAAAATCTTGGGTATAACTAGTAAACACTAAAAACTATGTTTAATATTTTTAATATTTTTGGTCTCAGTTTTTAAGTAAATTAATGCAAGTAAAGTGCTGAAAACTGTTCTCAGCAAAGTGTAAGGGACTGACAAATGGTAATATTCTTATTACATTCTTTTTTCTCACAGTATGAAATCTACGACACTAATGTCTACTCCTCAAATTTCCCTGAATTATCTTCTTGTGGTTTCCTCCAGACACCAGACTGCTTCCTCCTGATCTGCAGCAGCCATAGTGGAGAACCAGGCAACAATTTGGGGAGTATGACTTAAGGGAACCCTTTACTACCAGGCTCTATGACCTTGAATGAACCACTTAAACTCTGTCTCTCAGTTTTTTCATTTGTCAACTGCTGCAAACACTTGATATACCCATTCACAATTTGTTTTGAAGAAAAGATTATTAGCTCTGTGTGAAAACACTTGCAAGGCCATTCTGAAAAGCCTATACGCGTAAGATTGTTTAGACACCTCATGTGTTAGTACATCCCAAGAAGGAGACTGGCCCCTTAAAGGCAATTGGAAGACCCACGCCAGCAGCTTGTTCTTACCTGGGCAATGAACTGAATGATCTTCACAAATATGTTCAGAGGCATATCCCTAGGCACCACACCACGGGACCCTTTGGGGAAAAGTGTTGTGATGATGGTTATAAGACGGCTGGAAGATAAGGGGGGAAGAGAAAACAAGCAAGATTGGCTGAGCTCCAGCTCTTCAAGACAAAAAGGCATACGTTTCATCTTATTTCAGTATCAGACAGAACTCCAAGAAAAAAAACAAACCACTTCATCCCTTTTCCTGAGCAGAATTACTCCCTGTGAAAGGTGCTTCTGCAAACAACTAAGGACAGTTTGGAAAATTGTAGCCATTTCCTCTGTTTAAGTGGTGAATGCAGCTGGCACAGGGAACTTGGCAGTCTAGGTTGAAGCTGGAGCTTCTGTCACGGCTGATGGACCTGAAAATATCCTCAGGACTTAGATCTTCAAGGAACTGTCACTTTTCATCAACTTCTAATTGGGTTAGTACAGGTAGTAATAAAACAAAATAGCCACTCGCTGGCTGACGAGTGTGGCTACCAAGAAACCTGTGATATGGTTACCATGAAGCCAGGCCAGTGCAGCTCCTTACCTCTGAGTGGCTGTGTTGCTTTCACATTTAATTCGAATCATGTAAACCCAAAGTAATCTGTACAAAGATTCCAGTGCGACTCGGGCCATCTTGGGGTCTTTATTCTATAACAGAAACCGGGATGAAATATTGCAGAGTAAATCGTAACATGTGAAACTTAGTCTTTTTTGCATGCCTGTAAATCAGGGGTCCCCAAACATTTTACACAGGGGGCCAGTTCACTGTCCCTCAGACCGTTGGAGGGCCGGAGTATAAAAAAAAAACTATAAACAAATCCCTATGCACACTGCACATATCTTATTTTAAAGTAAAAAACAAAACGGGAACAAATACAATATTTAAAATAAAGAATGAGTAAATTTAAATCAACAAACTGAGCAATATTTCAATGGGAACTATGGGCTTGCTTTTGGCTAATGAGATGGTCAATGTTCTCCTTTCACTGACCACCAATGAAAGAGGTGCCCTTTCCGGAAGTGCGGTGAGGGCTGGATAAATGGCCTCAGGGGGCCGCATGTGGCCCGCGGGCCGTAGTTTGGGGACCCCTGCTGTAAATGGAGGATCCAGGGAGGGTGACAGGGTGCCTACAAGGTACATCACATCATTGAGGAGTTACGGGGTTTTTGCCTCCCAGTGCCCATTGGGTAAATCATCTATGAGGAGGGATCTAAATAGCCCCTAGTGTAGGACAGAAAAGTTCTGGGGGAAGGCATGTTTGTCCCTCCTTTGCCAAGGTGAAAACTTGATACTATCTTTCTCCTTCAGCCCAGGGAACTCCTATCTCCTAGCACCAAGAGGAGAACCAATCTGCTCTTTCTACTGCTGTTATGCCCTTTTACACATAGTTACCACTTTGGTTCCTCAAACTCCACCCTTCATCTAATTATCCTCAAAGGTATGTTAGGCTAAATAAAGTTCAGTAAGGCACTGTGCTAGAACGTGGGAGATCGAGATAAAAGATAATCCTTTTCCTGCAGAATTCAGAATCTACAGGGGATGGGAGACGGATAATAAACAATCAACCAAGACAGTGTGAACCATAGCAGGGACAGGAGCTCAAGGGTGAGAAGGAGGACAACCTGGGCCAGACCCAAAGAACGAGGTCAGGCATGGTTTCTATGGGCAGCTAAGAACTCAGATGAACTTTAATCCATTCATTCAATACATTCAACTACACGGGGCCAGGTACTGCGTTTGCCACTAGAAACTATGAATGGTGAAAAAAAAAGTGATGGGAAGGGAGAGTGCTTTAGGCTGAGACAACAGCATGGGGAGCTAGGCAAACTGGTGAAGAGGGCCAGGTGCATGGGAACAAGCGAGGGGGCAGGGGGCAGTGAAGCTCGAGGGGAAGGCAGGAGCCACACGAGAACCCTCCATGCCACGCTAAGTAAGGGGAACAGAGTTCTCATGACAGTGACAGGAAGCCACTAGATCAAGAAGACCATATATGAAGTCCCTGCCTGCTGGGGAGGTGGAGTTGCAGCAGGGAGACCAGATGCTGCAAGCTACCAGCTTCCAGGCAATAACAGACCCCTTACCAACTGACACATGGCCCTAACCCACCTTTCCTGCCTCCTCTCCTGTTATTTTCCCACAAGCTCTCTAAACCTTAGCTAGGCCATGTTCATCTGTTTCCACGTCAGGAGATTCCTCCACTCCCCTCCTCCACTCCACATCCTTCCTTTCTATCAGGTGAACCCTACTCCATTATGGTTTCCTTGAATGTCCCTCCCATGTGCAGGCTTTTCTGTTTTACCCCCCCCCCCAGTGTCCTCAAACCCATCCCATTAAAACTGTTCCCTCGTGAGTGTCCCCTGACTTAAACAAACTTGTAGCAGAGCTCTTCAACTCTGCGTATGGTCTTGTTTAGACATGTGGACAAGAGGGGAGTTATTTATCCTTGACGGCTATTAGAATCCCTAACATTTTGCAGGGGATTGTAAATGTTTCTTAACAGTCTTAAATATCACTCAACTTTCTTATAGGTCTTTTTTTGTTTTTACATTACTTCTGTTCCCTTACTCCTCTATTTATCAGGTCATAATTCCTTTAGCTGTTTTATTCTTAGGGCAGATAATTTGGGCACTAACTTTAGTAGAATTCATAATTATTTAAAAATTAGGATGAAGTTATCTTTACACTATTTACTGAGTCACATAAGGATTGGAAAAGATTACAGGGAATAGTTTTTAGTATTTTTTAAATTTAGTAAAGAGATCTATGTTTATGTTATCTTAAAATAACTTTTTTAGTGTGATCATTATTCTAAAATTCTAAGTTTCCATATGCATTTTTGTCTGTTTCTAGATTCCCTTTTTGCTCTATTAGTCTGTCTATTCATATAGTAATGCCTCACCATGTTAATTTTTGAGGCCCTATAATGTGTTGTACTATCTGTTATGACCTACTAACCATAATCCACTACTTTTATTCCCCTCTTCTTTATATTTTTCGGGTTTCCCCAGATATTTCTGCATGTTTATTCTTTCAAATACACTTTACAACCACTTCTATAGCTCCAGGGGAAAAAAGGTCTCAACTATTTAGATGCATAATGTATACATTAAAAATGATTTTTTAAATGAAATAGCCTACAGGAATTGTCTGACTCCATCAGAAAGAGCAACATAAGAATAATGGGTATATCAGAAGGAGAAGAGAGAGAAAACAGAATGGAGAACATATTCAAACAAATAATAGATGAAAACTTGCCAAGCCTGTGGAAAGAACTAAAGCCTCAAATTCAAGAAGCAAACAGAACACAGAGTTATCTTAACCCTAACAAACCTACAACAAGGCACATCATAATGAAATTGGCACAAACCAATGACAAAGAAAAAATTCTCAAGGCAGCCAGGGAAAAGAAGAATACAACATATAAAGGAAGGCCCATTAGATTATCAACAGATTTCTCAGCAGAAACTCTACAAGCTAGAAGAGAGTAGATCCCAATATTTAAAGTTCTGCCTGGCCAGTTGGCTCAGTGGTAGAGCGTCGGCCTGATGTGCAGGAGTCCCAGGTTTAATTCCCGGCCAGGGCATACAGGAGAAGCACCCATCTGCTTCTCCATCCCTCCCCCTCTCCTTCCTCTCTGTCTCTCTCTTCCCCTTCCGCAGCCAAGGCTCCACTGGAGCAAAGTTGGCCCGGGAGCTGAGGATGGCTCTATGGCCTCTGCCTCAGGCGCTAGAATGGCTCTAGTTGCAACAGAGTGACGCCCCAGATGGGCAGAGCATCGCCCCCCTGGTGGGCATGCCAGGTGGACCCTATTCTGGCGCATGTGGGAGTCTGTCTGACTGCCTCCCCGTTTCCAACTTCAGAGAAATGCAAAGGAAAAAAAAAAGTTCTAAAAGATAGGAACATCGAGGCAAGAATACTATACCGATCAAAGCTATCATTCAAATAAAAAGAAGAAATATAAACATTCACAGATACAGAAAAGATGAGAGAATTTATCACCAGAAAACTCCCACTTCAGGAAATACTAAAGGGGGTTTTCCGACCAGACACAAAGAACAAAACAAAACTACAAGTAAAAGTTCCATCAAGATTGCAATAAAAACAAGATTAATCTGTGAAAAGGAACCAAAAAGGGGAAAGGACAAAGATTAACAGTAGCAAAGGAAGATGGAGTGCAGAAGCACTCATGAGATAATGTACTACAATGAACATGATATGTATGCTTTCCATTACTTAATGGTAACCACCCCTGAAAAATCCAACACAGAAGTACATGGCTTGAAAAAAGTAACAGAGGAAAGAAGTACGGATTACAACCAAACAAAAAAAATGATAGAAAAATAAAAGAGAAGAACCAAACAAGATACAAAACTATCAGAAAGCAATCTATAAAATGGCAGTAAGAAACCCTCAAATGTCAATAATTACACTAAACTTAAATGGATTGAACTCACCAATAAAAAGACACAGAGTAGCAGAATGGATTAAAAAAGAAAATCCAACTGTATGTTGCCTACAAGAAACAATCTAAGCTACAAGGATAAAAACAAATTCAAAGTGAAAGGTTGGAAAACAATACTCCAAGCAAATAACATCCAAAAAAGAGCAGGTGTAGCAATACTCCTATCTAACAATGCTGACTACAAGACAGCAAAGATGATCAGAGACAAAAATGGTCATTTCATAATGATAAAGTGGACACTGAATCAAGAAGACATAACACTACTTAATATATATGCACCAAACCAAGGAGCACCAAAATATATAAGACAGCTACTGACTGACCTAAAAACAAAAACCGACAAAAATACAATCATACTTGGAGACCTCAATACACTGCTGACGGCTCTAGATTGTTTATCCAAACAGAAAATCAATAAAGAAATATTGGCCTTAAATGAAACAGTAGAACAACTGGAAATGATAGACATCTATAGGACATTTCATCCCAAAGTGCCAGAGTATACATTTTTCTCTAGTGTACCTGGAACAATCTCAAGAATTGACCATATGTTGGGCCACAAATATAACATCAACAAATTCAAAAAGACTGAGATGATACCAAGCATATTTTCTGATCATAAAGCCTTGAAACTAGAATTCAACTGCAAAAGAGATAAACAAACCCACAAAAATATGGAAACTAAGCAATATACTTTTAAAAAATGAGTGGGTCAAAGAAGAAATAAGCGCAGAGATCAAAAGATACATACAGACAAAGGAAAACAATACGACATATCAGAATCTCTGGGATGCAGCAAAAGCAGTAATAAGAGGGAAGTTCATATCACTAGAGGTCTATATGAACAAATAAGAGAGAGCCTAAGTAAACCACTTAACTTCACATCTTAAGGAACTAGAAAAAGAAGAACAAAGACAACCCAAAACCAGCTGAAGAAAGGAAATAATAAAAATCAAAGCAGAAATAAATGAAAGAGAACAGAAAAACTATAGAAAAAATTAATAAAATGAGTTGGTTTTTGAAAAGATCAACAAAATTGACAAACCCTTGGCAAGACTCACCAAGGAAAAAAGAGAAAGAACTCATATAAACAAAATCCAAAATGAAAGGGGAGAAATCACCACAGTTATCATAGATATACAAAGAATTATTATAGAATACTATGAAAAACTATATGCCACCAAATTTAACAATACAGAAGAAATGGATAAATTCCTAGAACAATACAACCTTCCTAGACTGAGTCATGAAGAAGCAGAAAGCCTAAACAGACCCATAAGCAGGGAGGATATAGAAACAACTATTAAAAACCTCCCCAAAAATAAAAGTCCAGGACCAGACGGCTATACTAGTGAATTCTATCAAACATTCAAAGAAGACTTGGTTCCTATTCTACTCAAAGTCTTCCAAAAAATTGAAGAAAAAGAAATACTGCTAAATACATTTTATGAGACCAACATAACCCTCATACCAAAACCTGGCAAAGATGACACAAAAAAAGAAAACTACAGACCAATATCTCTAATGAATACAGATGCTAAAATACAACAACACATTAAAAAAATAATTCATCGTGATCAAGAGGGATTCATCCCAGAATCACAAGGATGGTTCAACATACGTAAAATGGTTAATGTAATACACCATATCAACAAAACAAAGAACAAAAACCATATGATCTTATCAATAGATGCAGAAAAGGCATTCGATAAAATACAACATCATTTATGTTTAAAACACTTAACAAAATGGGTATAGAAGAAACATATCTCAACATAATAAAGGCCATCTATAATAAACCATCAGCTAACATCATCTTAAATGGCATAAAACTGAGAACTTTTCCCCTAAAATCAGGAACAAAACAAAATTGTCCACTCTCTCCACTCTTATTCAATGTAGTGCTGGAAGTTCTAGCCAGAGCAATCAGACAAGAGAAAGAAATAAAAGGCATTCATATTGGGAAAGAAGAAGTAAAGGCTTCATTTTTTGCAGATGATATGATCCTGTACATCAAAAACCCCAAAACTCCACAAAAAGACTACTAGAAACAATACACCAATAAAGTAAGGTAGCAGGATACAAAGTTAATATACAAAAATCCATTTCCTTCCTATATGCTAACAATGAAACATCAGAAAACGAGCTCAGCCTGACCAGGTGGTGGTGCAGTGGATAGAGTGTCAGACTGAGATGTGGAGGACCCAGGTTCAAGACCTCGAGGTTGCCAGCTTGAGCGCGGGCTCATCTCTGGTTTGAGCAAAGCTCACCAGCTTGGACCCAAGGTCGCTGGCTCGAGCAAGGAGTTCCTCGGTCTGCTGAAGGCCCGCGGTCAAGGCACATATGAGAAAGCAATCAATGAACAACTAAGATGTCATAACAAAAAACTAATGATTGATGCTTCTCATCTCTCTCCATTCCTGTTTGTCTGTCTCTATCTATCCCTCTCTCTGTAAAAAAAAAAAAAGAGAGAGAATGAGCTCAAAAAAACAATGTCCTTTATGGTTGCAACAAAAAAAAAAACACCTAGATATAAACAAAACAAAGAATGTAAAGGACCTATATAATGAAAACTATAAAGCATTGTTAAGGGAAATCAAAAAAACATATAATGAAATGGAAAATTCTTGGATAGGAAGAGTAAATATAGTCAAAATGACTATATTAGCCAAAGCGATATACACATTTAATGCAATTCCCATCAAAATTCCAATGTCATTTTTTAAGGAAATGGAACAGAAAATCATCAGGTTTATATGGAACTATAAAAAACCCCAAATAGCCAAAGCAATCCTAAGGAAAAAGAACAAAGCTGGGGGCATTACAATACCTGACTTCAAATTATATTATAGAGCCACGACAATCAAAACAGCATGGTATTGGCAGAAAAATAGACACTCATACCAATGTAACAGAATAGAAAGTCCAGAAATAAAACCACATATATATAGTCAAATAATTTTTGATAAAGGGGCCAACAACACACAATGGAGAAAGGAAAGCCTCTTCAACAAATGGTGCTGGGAAAACTGGAAAGCCACATGCAAAAGAATAAAACTCAACTACAGTTTGTCCCCTTGTACTAAAATTAATTAAAAATGGATCAAAGACCTAAATATAAGACCTGAAACAATAAATTACATAGAAGAAAACATAGGTACTAAACTCATGGACCTTGGTTACAAAGAGCACTTTATGAATTTGACTCCAAAGGCAAGGGAAGTAAAGGCAAAGATAAATGAATGGGACTACATCAGACTAAGAAGCTTTTGCACAGCAAAAGAAACTGACAACAAAACAGACAGCTAACTAAATGGGAGATGATATTTTCAAACAACAGCTCAGATAAGGGCCTAATATCCAAAATATACGAAGAACTCATAAAACTCAACAACAAACAAGCAACCAATCCAATAAAAAAATGGGAAGAGGACATGAACAGACACTTCTCCCAGGAAGAATTACAAATGGCCAACAGATATATGAAAAGATGCTCATCTTCATTAGCTATTAGAGAAATGCAAATCAAAACTACAATGAGATACCACCTCACACCTGTTAAATTAGCTATCATCAACAAGACAGGTAATAACAAGTTGGAGAAAAAGGAACCCTCATCCACTGTTGGTGGGAATGTAAAGTAGTACAACCACTATGGAAGAAAGTATGGTGGTTCCTCAAAAAATTAAGACTAGAACTACCATATGACCCAGCAATTCCTCTACTGGGAATATACCCCCATAACTCAAAAACACTGGTATGTAAAGACACACGCAGCCCCATGTTCACTGCAGCATTGTTCACAGTGGCCAAGACGTGGAAACAACCAGAAAGCCTTTCAATACATGATTGGATAAAGAAGATGTGGTACATATATACTATGGAATACTACTCAGCTATAAGAAATGATGAAATTGGATCATTTACAACAACATGGATGGACCTTGATAACATTCTACTGAGTGAAATAAGTAAATCAGAAAAAATTAAGAACTGTATGATTCCATACATAGGTGGGACATATAAACGAGACTAAGAGACATGGACAAGAGTGTGGTGGTTACGGGGGTGGGGGGGAGGGAGGGAGTAGGGGAGAGGAGGGGAACAAAGAAAACCAGATCAAAGGAGACGGAAGATTGTATGACTTTGGCTAATGGGTATGCAACATAATCAAATGTCAAAATAACCTGGAAATGTTTTCTCTGAACCTATGTACCCTGATTAATGTTACCCCATTAAAATTAATAAAAAATAAAAATAAAAAAAGATTTTTTTTTTCTGTTATAGGAACAGCTATGGTATACCTTGTAATTTGCTGAATGTTTTTGTATCTAAAGAAACTTCAAGTACACTACTAAACTGGTAAAGTTGCATTTAAAATATGCCATCATTTAAAAATTGGGGGAATTTTATTAATAGTTATCGCTCCTCCGATCAGTGTAAATCAGCCAATGCCTATGATGTGCTTACCTGCTGGTTAAAAGCAGACTCTAGACAACACTGCCTGCATTTGCATGTTCCCTGTTCTGAAATATATTAGCAATGTGGACAACCTCAGGAAAGCTCGTAATGACTCTAGGCCTCACTGCCCCTGTGAAATGCAGATGAGAATACTACCTATCTCACAGGAGTGTTATGAGAATTAAGTGAGTTAATGCACATAGGGTATTGAGCACTGTTCCTGTCCACAGTAACTATTACTATGTACAAGACACTGGGCCCTTGCAACAAGCGGGGAAATGTAGTCCCTAATTTCCAGGAATTTCCATGCTAGTGAAAATGTCTCCTCTGCTGTGAATTTTCCTTTCTTTATATATAAGTATTTTGTATTTGCATTGTGTATCATTCAAAATTCTCTCCTGTGCCTATCTCATGGTGAATCGTGATGGGGTAAGGCAAGTGTCATCTACACTCCATTGAAGAGCTAAACTGACAGCTCTTGTTTAAATGACTTATTATATGTTACTGTCTTCTGTTTAACCTTAACTTCTTTTATACTTTTTTCCCATCCTACGCCCACTTGTAGTTATCTTTTTGGTGATTCTTCTAGAGACTAATGTTCTTTCACTCTTAAGAATATGTTGAGATAGTCTGTTTTTGCTGCCAAGAGACTGAAGAGCAAAGTGGTGGACTTAAGTTTTTATTCAGTTTTACCTGTGGATCCTAGCTGGTCACTGATTTTTCAGCATTCAAGATGATACCATTTATGGTGGCAACTGCCCCTAGAGTGCTTTCCTACCTGTCTTCCATTCTTGGCACTGTCAAATGGTATCCTTAAACCACAAGCATGATTGTTGACTTCCCTGTATTTAAAGTCCTTAAGTGGCTTCTAATCAGCTCCTGGATAATGTTCAAATTCCATGAGGCCTTTTGTGACCCGGTTCCCCTGTGACCACCCCATGCCTTCACCTTGGGGTAGGTGTAGCCTGAGCTGTAACATCCTTTCTACAACTCCCTGAGTGCCTGCAGTGTCTCCCTGCCCTGTCTACTTGGGACATTCCAACTTTCTGGCAAGACTCAGTGAGGCATCACTCCCTCTAGGACATTCTCCTGCTCCTCCACTTCTTCTGTCCCAGAAAGATAGCCATGTGCTCCTGCTCTCTGGCTTCTAGAATGTTGATCTATCGTTTTAATTGTATATTTCCTACTAGACTGTGAGCTCCAGGAATTCTGGGTTGTTCATCTTGGGTCCTCACTGACTGCCATACAGCATATTATTAATAAATATCAAATTAAAAAGGCAAATTGTGAGTAGTAGCTGAAGCAAGATTTCTTTCTATAGAGATGTGCAGATGGCAAGCCATGGTGCACAGCTGCAGCTTATCTAGGTGATATATGGGATCACAAAACATCTCACATTCAGCAGTGCTCCACACGCCATGGCACATTGTGGGATTTTACCACCGAAAGACCTGCTTGGTCACCCGGCTGATAAATAACAGCCGGGGCAGAAACCAACTTCTGCTCCAGAAGTACTGTGTTCTTAGAAACTGTAAGGTATGTATTACTTGGTGCTTATGATGTCAGGCATTGTTCTATTGCTGTGCATCTATTAACTCATTTTTAATTCTCATAACAACCTATGAAGCAGATACTGTAATTGTGCTCATATTCAGATGAGAAAATCAAGGCACAGAGGGGCTAGCAAGTGGCAGGGTCAAAATATGGGCCTGGGAAATCTGGCTCCAGTGTCTTTAAAGCATTAATTTTCCCACTTACATGAAGGCTGTTCAAGTAAAAGGGTAGGCAAAAGTGGGTTTATAGTTGTGAGTATGCAAAACAATTTATTCTTGAATTATTAATTATTGATTACTTGCCATATGAAAAACTGTAAATCCACTTTTGCCCACCCCTGAATGCGACTGGCACCTACTAGATTGTTCTCTCCTGGAAAACAGGACTTCTTCATTGCCTTCCTATTCCAATAGCAGCTAACATATTAGGGTCTCAATATATATTTTCAGGATGTAGATATTTTTAGCATATATCTCAAACCACTTATTTCTATTCTTCTGCTGGAATCTGCATCTCCATTAATTAACCACCAATATATTATTAATCATAGCTCTCAGGTTCCATTGATAAAACTGTTCAAGTAACTACCCTGTTTCCCAGAAAATAAGACATCCTCCGAAAATAAGACCTAGTGCAATTTTTTTCAAGCTTATAAATTTAAGGCCTCCCCTGAAAATAAGACCTACCATGTCTTTAGGAGCAAAAATTAATATAAGACACAGTCTTATTTGCGGGGAAACAGGGTAGATTGTTGTACATGGAAATAGTGTCACAAGAAATTCTTGATGGAATTGAGTTTGGCTGGTTATACTGATGTTGTGATGACATGACTACAGTATATTAATAAATGTTGATTTTTTGTTCAACAATAAATGTGAATTCTTGTTCATGAAAAAATAAGACATCCCCTGAAAATAAGACCTAGCATGTTTTTAGGAGCAAAAATTAATATAAGACACTGTCTTATTTTCAGGGAAACAGAGGATCTTCCTGGATCCCTGCAGCTCATCTCAGAGCTGGTACCTGTTGCATGTCCTGTGACATGTCAGCCTGCCCAACATCATGCCAACTTTCTTTAAATTTTGCTTTTGATTTAGTGAATGCAATTCACTGTTAATAGTAACAAGTAGGGAGCAGTGAATTCACCAAATAACATGGTTGCTGATGGGCTTATAGGACAAACCAACATTTCTTAAGGTCCTTCACATGACTATTTGTACTGAGTCACATGAGCTGTTTGGTTTCCTTGGAGAGTCTCATACACACTATCGACAGACTGACAATTTTAGTTACCTTTGAGTTTTCTCTTTCACTTCAGCTAAAGCCACTATATTATATATTCCCTTGCATATCAGAGTCAACACCTTTCTTCTTTTTGGCATTTCCTTTTGATACTTGTATAAATTTCTGGTCATAATTTACTTTTTTTGTGACTGAATTATCCAAATAACATATGTGCTATAGTTTAAATAACCTCTAAAATCATTGTTCTGACAATTGATGCAGATGACGTTTCATTCAGCGGCTGAAAAATAAATAAAGCTTTCATGAAAGGTAATACGCTTGTCAGATCACTCATTTTTAGATTCAGTTTATAGGCACTAGTAGAATTTTTAAATTCTACTTTGAAATGTGACTTTGACAGATCTGAAACATAGATGATAAAGAGATTTTCTCAAGTTTATAGAAATAAGATAATATAGGAGGAAAATGACTGCTTCTTGAAAACTAATACTTAAAATAGGTAATACTGTACCATTTAAAATTGGTATTTCTAAAGAAAATAAAAGTTGCTTTAAAATAAATATTGCCATACATTTTGATGTATTCCATCAGACTCTGTAATCCTTACTATATTACTCAATATCTATATTTATAAAATAAAGATATTAATATCTTTACTACTACATGAAATGTTCTTTTTAAAAAGTACTCTTTAAACTTCATTGTGATGATTACACACAAATATATGTTAAGTGCTGAAGACAGGTTTCAGATGTATTTATGGCAACCACACTTTTAGATCCTTTTTATTTATTTTTATTGTTTTAAAATATTTTTAGCGAGAGAGAGAAAGAGAAAGAGAGGGACAGACACAGACAGACAAGGAAGGGAGAGAGATGAGAAGCATCAACGTGTAGTTGTGGCACCTTAGTTGTTCATTGATTGCTTCTCCTTTTTTTAAAAAATTTTTTCTTTATTAAGTGGGAGATGGGGAAACAGAGACAGACTCCAGCATGCACCCAGACCGGGATCCACCCAGCAAGCCCCTTACAAGGCGATGCTCTGCCTGTCTGGGCCACTGCTCTGTTGCTCAGCAAATGAGCTATTTTAGCACCTGAGGCAAGAGGCCATGGAATCATCCTTAGCACCTGGGGCAAACTTTGCTCGAACCATTCGAGCTATTGCTGCACTAGGAGAAGAGAGAGGGGAGTGGTGGAGAAGCAGATGGTCACTTCTCCTGTGTACCTTGAACAGGAATCTAACCTGGGACTTCCACAAGCCTGGCTGACACTTTACTGCTGAGCCAACCAGCCAGGGTCATCGATTGCTTCTTATATGTGCCTTGACCAGGGGCCTCCAGCCAAGCCAGTGACCTATGGGCTCAAGCCAGCGACCCTGGGCTTCAAGCCAGCAACATTTATGATCAAGCCAGTGACCACGGAGTAATGTCTTAGCTCCCACACTCAAGCCAGCGACCTGTGCTCAAGCTGATGACCTCTGGGTTTTGAATCTGGGTCCTCAGTGTCCCAAGTCAACATTCTATCCACTGAACCACCTGGTCAGGTACACTTTGAGATTCTTAATCAAAAGACCTTGATACCTCCCTCTCCTGTCCCATCTGAATGCTTTATTCTTTATCATAACATCCTATTTGATTTTCTTTATAGCAGTTAGCACTACCTAAAGTTTTCTTCTCATGCATTTGTTTTGTATTTATCATCTGTCTCCTTCACTAAATTACAAGGTCTAAGAGATCAGAGAGTGTCATACCCTTATTCATCACTTATTCCCAGAACCTGGTACACTTCTTGTAAGAAACTGACCAACTGACTAACTGAATGAATATATTCAAATCCTAGTACAAGCAGGGACTGAGATGAAAAAACAAAGAGCCATTTTAAATTCTGTACCTTGATTTCTAGGACTATGAAGGTTGGCTCACTAATGTCTCTACCCTTCCAGGAAATTTTGTTATCAGAGCAAACTTTTTAGAGAAACGTAAATAATACCCATGTAGATTCTGACATAAAATATACAGAAGAAAAATGTATCAGTCGCCACTGACCAGGTGTCTAAAAGATATTGGTGTTGTAGTGAGATGGTGCTATATATTTCTAAATCACTTTACAAGGGCATATTGCTAATATATAGTTAATTGAGTTAATTAAATATAAATAATACAGTTTGTATCACCAAAGAAGCCTGCTTCTGACAGACTGATGTTAAATGAGCATTGACTCTGAGAGCAGTATCTCCTTGGCATCATGCTCTATGTCGCCTCATGAACTGGTTCCTCAGAATATATCATAGATGGCTGCCAAGTTCATTGTGAACCATTAAAAAACTAGGTTCATCACATTTAAGCATATGCGGGGGGGGGGGGTCAAGTGTGCTAGAGGAAGAAAGGGGGAAGAAAAATGGGGGGGGGGGAGTTGGCATGGTGGTCCTTTATGAAATGATATGGTTGGCTCTATATCCCATAAAATACTGAAGTCATACAAGACAAAGCATACTTCTGAAGCCATGCTAGTTTTCCTCGGGCCTTTCTTCCCTACTGAGGACTCATGAAAGGGTTTGGAGGGTTTTATGTATATTTATGACATTTACAAATGGTCCCATTAAATACCTACTGGGTTTAGTTCTCAATATATGGGATACACTTTTATTCCAATTGTTAACTGATTAAGAATATTTTATCACTTTTAGCCTGGGGGTGTAAATTCCAACAGTTTGTTGCCCATAAAGGAAAAAATGGTTGCCTTTACTGTGCCAAAGAACTACCTCTTTCATGCTTCACGGGATAGCAGACCCTCCTCCCAACTTTTACGTCCTTCACTGTGTGCATCACACGTTTCAAAGCTTCATTACATAGCCCCCAATGAAAGGCTAAGCACCTCAAGGACAGGATCTCTATTCTAGATCAGATCTTTATGTAGTTGATGTCCCTAGTTTTCCCACTTCCAGCCCCTTCCCTGGTACTGCACACAATGGGCACTGTGTAAGTACTTCGTGAACTGAACTAAATGCTGGAATGTGGTTTCTATGCTACTGACTCTTAGTGACTGTATTGCCTTTCTCTATTGTAGAAATCCCAATGCCTGAAGCGTTTGCACAGGCAGGAAAACTCTTCTCTCTAGGGAAGTTTATAATCCTGCTATTAAGTCTTTGAATGGGCTTTGTTTGTTTTTAATTTTTTTATTATTATTCATTTTTAGAGAGAGAAAGAAGAGAGAGAGAGAGAAGGGGGGAGGAGCAGGAAGTGTCAACTCCCATATGTGCCTTGACAAGGCAAACCTAGGGTTTCGAACTGGCAACCTCAGTTTTTCCAGGTCGACGCTTTATCCGCTGCACCACCATAGTCAGGCCTGGGGTGGGCTTTGACCAGAGCTCCAAATAATATTCTACTTTGAAGCAATTAAGTTGCAAAATAACATTATGCTGCTATATTTCAAAAGCAACTTTGGACAAAAATATTTTGGTCTTTTAGGCCACAACAAAAAATTGCAAATATTATTTTAATTCTAACTAAAACTAATCACAAACACATATGGTATATAACATATATATAAAATGCACTGTGAATATTTATAATGCTTTCTCTATTTTGTTTTGAACAAAATGACCACTTTCTATTTGTATAAAATATAAAATTAAAAAAAAAATGTTGCCTGACCTGTGGTGGCGCAGTGGATAAAGTGTCAACCTGGAACACTGAGGTCGCCAATTCAAAACCCCAGGTTTGCCCGGTTAAGGCATATATGGGAAGCAACTATGAGTTGATGCTTCCTGCTCCTCCCTCTCCTCCCCTTTCTCTCTCTCTCTCTCCTCTCTCTAAAATCAATAAATAAAACTCTTTTAAAAAATGTTTAACTGGAATTAACTAGTAAATAACTTACAAGTGGATCAAAGTACAGAAAAAAGAATAGACATTGGGCTGCATGTTACAGGTGTAACAACAGGTGGACAAATTTCTAAATAAAATACCTGAAAGTGGCTATTATATCATAGTTGATAACCCATAAAAGTTTTGTTTTTCAGAAAACTTAAAAAGCTTAATTCTATATCTACTGCTATTATAGTTCACTGATAATTTAAATAAATGATTCTAGTATTGAATTTCACAGTCAGCTTTTAGAGCCAGTACCTAGTTGGTATTTAAAACAGCTCTAATGCAGATTATTGTGTAATTACGGTAAATGCCAATATAATGTAATTAAGCTTAACTACTTCACTAGATTAAAGTGTCTTAGAACAAAAAAGACAAGGCAACATGTATAAACACATACAGAATTTTATAATGAAGTAATTTCTCAAAAATTCTAAAGGAGCAAATATCAAACTTGTAAAAGAAATGCAACATCTGTGGACACAATTTAGAACTGTGAAAAATACATGCTATGTGCACTTATATTAGGGATGATGGTTTTCATTTAGTTGTCGTTTATCAATAGGTCACTAAAACTTAAAATAGATTTACCACTTGCAAGTTATAAAGCCAGTTTTGTTTTTTCTTTCTTTATTTCAAAGCCAATTTTAAAACTAATCATTACAGTTGCTTTCACTGTCGGTTTCTCAGTTTCAGGGACCATGACTTTATTTCTCATGCCACCCAGCCCTGTGCTGCTCCCTAAAGAGCTATTTAATGAAGGCTTGGCTCTGACTGGCATGTGGCTCGAAGAGAATGCCTTAGAATAATCACAAATAACAGTGACAGGAAACAAGTGCTCTCTGTTACTAAATCAATCATCCCACAAAAGGGAAATTTCCCTCCAAAGGTTTTCCTAACTTGGAGGCTGTAGAAGGAAGGAGGAGATCTAGGTGAGCTTCTGAAATCAATTCACATGCTTTTGTCAGTGAAGTGTGACCTCCCTTTTCAAAAATCATTTAAGCCCTGGCTGGTTAGTTCTGTGTTAAGAGCATCGGCCTGGCGTGCGAATACCTGGGATTTGATTCCCAGTCAGGGCACACAGGAGAAGCACCCATCTTCTTCCCCACTCCCTTGCCCTTCTCAGTTCTTTCTTTCTCGTTCTCTCTCTTTCTCTATCTCTCTCTTTCTCTCTCTCTCTCTCTCTTTCTCTCTCTCCTCCTCCTGCAGCCATGGCTTGATTGAAGCAGGTTGCCCCAGGTGCTGAGGATGGCTCCATGGCCTCTGCCTTAGGTACTGTACTAAAAGCTTGGTTGAACAATGGAGCATCGCCCCCTGGTGGACTTGCCGGGTGGATCCCGGTTGGGGTGCATGCGGGAGTCTGTCTCTGCCTCCCCTCCTCTCACTGAATAAAAAAAAAAAAGAAAAAAGTCATTTAAATAAAATGTGATGATAGATGCATATAAGAGCAGGACATTTAATTCTACTTTTAAAGTTATCCTTATTAAAAAAGATGTCTGAAGTAATTTTTCTTATCCCTAAGCCACCTTCCAAGATTAATTATTTGATGAGGAGAACCCTTTGTATTATTTTTTTTTCATTATTCCAACAGTACAGGAGAGTCCCCTCTCAAATACCAGACATCACTCTCAGAGGCACATATTCTAGACTAAGAATCATTCATAATTTTATGAAAGACTTTTTGAGCCAACAATACTAACCTTAAGGTTGGATAAGCAGTTGTTGAGGAAAATGTGCCACCTGTTCAGGAACAGCTGTTTCTGACTGACACATAGCAGACAGGTCACCAGAGGGTACAAGGCCTGAAGAAAAGACGATAATGTCACCAGAGGACTACAGTCCAACATACAAGGTAACACAAGTTCTCTGGACCCTCCAGCCTACATGGATTGGAATAAACAGGGTCCTTATCACAGAATAAGGCCCAACCAGTGCCTTGAGGAGGCGGCTGTTTCACAAAGTCTTTCTGATGACAATGGGAATAGATAACCTAGAGTCACGTGGAGTACACAAGTTTCATGTCCAGTGAGTGGAAACCTGATTCAGAAATTTAGTCTTTCTTTTCAAATGTTTTACATAAGCTCACTCTCGGATCACTCTAATGCCCAGAAGGAAACCTGGAAGGCAAGCTAATTTTGAAAATGTTACTGGCTTTTTTGCTCATAAACATTTACTAGTGTGCTCTTGCCTTAGAAGTAGGTATATATATTTTCTTTTGTATGCAGTCTTCCTGTAATTAAGGACGATTCCTAAAAGAAGTGTTATTGTGTTGGTAAACTCCACCAGGACAAATCTGACCACAGAAGGAATCTGCTTATGATAGAATAAACAGAAGTGCTGCTGCACATCTCCAGTCTCACTGGTGGCTCCCGCAGCAGCTGGAGGGAACAGAAGAGCTAGCAGGCAGCTGGCCCAAGAAATACGCACAGGGGAGCCATCACCCTCTGCTGAACCAGAGAGCACTTGCCTTTACGGCTTCCCCTAAAGTGAGGCTAGTGAAGACTTAAAGTAGCTTATCCATTAACTCGAGTTAACAAAAAATTGCCACGCTGAGATTCAATGCTTAACAATTCATTAACTTAGTTTTTATTTTTTATTTCATTTTTTTGTTATATATAATAGTCACACTTTTTTCATTCAAAAAATTTCACTAAAATATATGTATACATATTCACATATACTATATACATACATGTGCTTTAAATATAAAATGATTGTGGGATGTGAATTGGTGGGGAAATAATGCTCGATTTCATTTTAGAGTTTAACAAACTCAGAAGTAGTTCATTTTAGATTATAATTCTAGATTCACTTGAAGTTTCCACTACCTCAATATTCTTTAAAAAAAGTTTAAAACCATTTTTTGTCAATTACAGCTTATATATTTTAGATTCAGGTGGACATCCCAGTGATTAGACATATTAATACTAAGTGAGCTCCCAATAAATCTCATACCAATCTGACATTATACACAGTTATTACAATATTATTTACTACATTCCCTATGCTGTACTATATATCTCCATGACCCTTCTGTAACTACCAATTCATACTACTTAATCCTTTTTTTTCACGCATCCCCCTGAACCCCCCTCTGGCAATTGTCAAAATGTTCTCTGTGTCTATGAGTTTGTTTCTGTTCTGCTTGTTCATTTATCTTTTTAGATTCAACTATTTATAGATATGTATTTATTGCCATTTTATTGTTTATATTTTTGAACTTCCTTTTTCCTCTTTTTTTTTTTTTTTTTTTTTTTTTACAGAGACAGAGAGTCAGAGAGAGGGATAGATAGGGACAGACAGACAGACAGGAACACAGAGAGATGAGAAGCATCAATCATTAGTTTTTGGTTGGGACACCTTAGTTGTTCATTGATTGCTATCTCATATGTGCCTTGACTAGGGGGCTACAGCAGACCGAGTAACCCCTTGCTCGAGCCAGCGACCTTGGGTCCAAGAAGGTGGGCTTTGCTCAAACCAGATGAGCCCACGCTCAAGCTGGCGACCTCGGGGTCTCAAACCTGGGTCCTCACATCCCAGTCCAATGCTCTATCCACTGTGCCGCCGCCGGGTCAGGCTCCTCCTCTTCTTTTTAAAGAGACCCTTTATAAGCCCTAGCCAGTTGCCTCAGTGGTAGAGCATTGGCCTGGCGTGCAGGAGTCCCGGGTTCGATTCCTGGCCAGGGCACACAGGAGAGGCGCCCATCTGCTTCTCCACCCCTCCCCCCTCCTTCCTCTCTGTCTCTCTCTTCTCCTCCCAC
This sequence comes from Saccopteryx leptura, assembly GCF_036850995.1. Lineage (NCBI taxonomy): Eukaryota > Metazoa > Chordata > Mammalia > Chiroptera > Emballonuridae > Saccopteryx > Saccopteryx leptura. The sequence continues at coordinate 171,335,693 of NC_089504.1, read as the reverse complement.
AGCCAAGGCTCCATTGGAGCAAAGTTGGCCCTGGCACTGGGGATGGCTATATGGCCTCTGCCTCAGGTGCTAGAATGGCTCTGGTTGCAACAGAGCATCGCCCCCTGGTGGGCGTGCTGGGTGGATCCCGGTCAGGCGCATGCGGGAGTCTGACTGCCTCCCCGTTTCCAACTTCAGAAAAATTAAAAAAAAATTAAAAATAGATATGCGAGAGTAATGGCGCAGTAGGAAGCGATACCAATTAATCTCCCCCAAAACTCAACAAGATCTTCAACCAGAAACAGAAAAACCTATCCTTGGAGCCTCCAGATGTTTCGCAATACACCCGAAGGTATGGTTGAGTGAAAAATTGGCTAAATATATAATCAAACCCCGAAGGAAATAGGGAGTAAGAAATGCTCCGCCTTCCTCACTAACCTAAACAGGGCGGCTTTCACTGGGAACGGAGAATATAGAAACTGAGGCGGGCAAAGGGGGTGAATAGATCCAGGCCGCGGAACAAACGGCTGAACCAGGCTGTGGCACAGAGATCCAGGCCAAGGAAAAACTGTTCCTGTGGCAACCCGGGCAATACAAGCTAACACTCACGCCAAACCCAGACAAAGAAAGACAAGCGGGGCAGCCATTTTCCCCGATCTCCTGGTTGGCATGCGCAGATAGTGGGCAAGAGATTCCTTCCAAAGCCCTGAGAGTGTGCGCCCATGTTGTCCCACAGAGAGGCAGAGTCAGAGGCCTCTGTGTGGGCCGAAAGCGGAATCTCCGGGCCGCCCCACGCCCTGGGCAAGCCGCGCACGGGTACGGAGCAATAGCCAATTCCAACGCCGGAACATTTCCGTGCAGGTGGGGGTTTCACTCAGAGGGTGAGGCGGCCGGCCTGATATCCTGGTCTGCGCGCACAGAGAGTGAGCGAGAGATTCCTCCGAGTGCCTTGGCAGTCCCCGCCTGTGTTATCCCACAGAGAGGCAAAGTCAGGGGCCTTTGTGTGGGCCAAAAAGTGGAATCTCGGGCCACCCCAGCGCCTTGAAAAAGCCGCACCTGGGGACAGAGCGAGAGCCAATTCCAACACTGGCACTTTTCTGTGCGGGTGGGGGTTTCACTCAGAGTGTGAGACTGCTGGCCTGATATCCTGATCTGCGCGCACAGATAGTGGGCGAGAGATTCCTCCAAGTGCCTCGGCAGTGCGCGCCCGTGTTATCCCACAGAGTGGCAGAGCCAGAGGTCTTTGAGTGGGCGGAAGCCCTGCCTGATTATGCTAGCAGCTCTGACTGACTGAGCCTTACCCAGAGCCCTGTGCTGAGTGGGAATAGAGTGGGGAGTTGCCAGCTCTTTGAGCCTCTTACTATCCAGGCAGAGGCAGCAGCAACCCCATAGCTGGATTATCAGGCTACTAATTGAGGAAGGAAAGACTAGGAGAAAGGCTCCAGGAACACGGACTCTCTCACTGGCGCAGCCTATAAATGCTAATGAGCCTCCACTGCCAACGAGACTGAAGCACAATACACGACATCGCCATAGAGACTTATCAACTGCAAACCTCTACCTGAGCGTGCCAAAGGGGCAGAACCCGAGGTACAGAGTCACCGACCAGGAAGAGGGAGAGAAAAGAAAAAGCAAGAAGGTAACTTCTCAAAATCAAGAATAATACACAGACCTTATAGCCTATCCCATTTTATTATATTTGTTCGTTTGTTTCTCTTATCTTCAATCTTGATATTTTTTATTCCTCCTCCAATTTGGTCATTTAACTCTCTGCCGGTCTTACTCTCTCCTCTCCTTGAACTACACTACCCATAAATGTTACATCTCCCATTATCTTTTCTTTCCTCTTCCTTTCTCTCTATGAGGGTTGCACTCCAAAACCCTTAACTCTCTCTCTCTATCCTCTTTTTTCTTTTTTCTTCTTTTGGTGGTTCCCTCTTTTTTCTCTCTTTCTTTTCTCCCTCTATATTAGTTTCTTCCTTTCTCCTTTACGTCTCCTCTCATTCAAACCTCAATAACGAACGATATCTTATCTGGGACTCAAACTTATGTTTGTGGCATTTTGGGGGGTTTTTACTTCACCTTTTTTAACAGAACAGCAGTGCTCCCATCCCTGGCTCTCCACTTTATCTAGTTCTTGTTCCACTAAATACAATAGTAATTTTTTAATTTGTCCCCCCATTTTCCTGTTTCCCTCTTATTCCTCTCATCATAACTCTTAGTCAACCAACACTTAAAAGCAAATCATTTTATTCTTGACCCACTTTTTTCTTATTTGCTTTTTGTGGGTCCATAAGCCTTTTTTTTTTTAAACTTTCTTTTTTTTTATTTTTTTTGCCCCTTTATTACTTTTCCCCAATTCAGGCCCTCCATTACAGGCATTGTTTGTTCTATTTAGTACAATATAATTCACAGTTCACCACAAGATTTTCTCAAGAAAGAGGGTAGAAGAGAGGAGAGAAAAAAAGGGGGGGGGAATAATTTCCTTTTTTTAAAAAAAATTTTTATTTTATTTTTCTTTATTTCATTATTAATTTTTTTTAAAAAAACAACTCTTTGATTTTTTATTTTTTTAACTTTTTATTCTTAATTAAATCTCATTAATACTATCAACAAAACCACCCTCAGATGCCATTAAGGAAGAGAAAATAGAATATCATGGATACAAAAGAAAGAGAGGTAACATAGCTAGATGAGGAAAAATCTATGGAGAAAAAATTTAATATATTGGAAACCTTGGAGCTAAATGACAGAGAATTTAAGATAGAAATCCTAAAAATCCTCAGAAATATACAAAAAAACACAGAAAAGCACTTTAGGGAGCTCAGAAAACAACTCAATGAACACAAAGAATATATTTCCAAGGAAACTGAAACTATAAAAACAAATCAAACAGAGATGAAAAACTCAATTCACGAGCTGAAAAAAGAGGTAACAAGCTTAGCTAATAGAACAGGTCAGATAGAAGAGAGGGTTAGTGAAATAGAAGACAAGCAACTTGAGGCACAACAGAGAGAAGAAAAAAGAGACTCAAAAATTAAAAAAAATGAGATAGCCCTACAAGAATTATCTGACTCCATCAAAAAGAATAACATAAGAATAATTGGTATATCAGAGGGAGAAGAGAGAGAAAATGGAATGGAGAACATACTCAAACAAATAATAGATGAGAAATTCCCAAGCCTGTGGAAAGAACTAAAGCCTCAAATTCAAGAAGCAAACAGAACTCCGAGTTTTCTTAACCCCAACAAACCTACTCCAAGGCATATCATAATGAAATTGGCACAAACAAATGGCAAAGAAAAAATTCTCAAAGCAGCCAGGGAAAAGAAGAATACAACATATAAAGGAAGGCCCATTAGATTATCATCAGATTTCTCAGCAGAAACTCTACAAGCTAGAAGAGAGTGGACCCCAATATTTAAAGTCCTGAAAGAGAGGAACTTCAAGCCACAAATACTATACCCATCAAAGCTATCCTTCAAATATGAAGGAGAAATAAAAACATTCACAGATACAGAAAAGATGAGGGAATTTATCATCAAAAAACCCCTAACTCTAGGAATTCCTAAAGGGGGTTCTCCAATCAGATACAAAGAACAAAAAAAAAAAAAGCCACAAGTAAAAGCTCCAAGAAGAACACAATAAAACCAAATTTAAACTGTGAAAACAACAAAAAGAAAGGGGGGGAGAGGATGGAGATTAACAGTAGCAAAGGACGATGGAGTGCAAAAGTACTCACAAAATAGTTCGCTACAATGAACAGGGTAGGGACCCTTTTCATTACTCAAAGGTAACCACCATTGAAAAAACCACCACAGAAGCACATGAGATAAAAAAGATAGCAACAGAGGAAAGATGTATGGAATACAACCAAATAAAAACAAAAGATAGAAAAACGAAAGAGAAGGATCAAACAAGACACAAAACTAACAGAAAGCAATCTATAAAATGGCAATAGGGAACTCACAAGTGTCAATAATTACAATAAATGTAAACGGATTAAACTCACCAATAAAAAGGCACAGAGTAGCAGAATGGATTAAAAAAGAAAATCCAACTGTATGCTGCATACAAGAAACTCATCTAAGTAACAAGGATAAAAACAATTTCAAAGTGAAAGGCTGGAAAACAATACTCCAAGCAAATAAAATCCAAAAAAATGCAGGCGTAGCAATACTCATATCTGATAATGCTGACTACAAGACAACAAAAGTACTCAGAGACAAAAATAGCCATTTCACAATGGCTAAGGGGACACTGAATCAAGAAGACATAACAATTCTTAATATATATGCACCAAACCAAGGAGCACCAAAATATATAAGACAGCTACTTATTGACCTTAGAACAAAAACTAACAAAAATACAATCATACTGGAGACCTCAATACACCGCTGACGGCTCTAGATTGATCATCCAAACAGAGAATCAACAAAGATATAGTGGCCTTAAACAAAACACTAGAGCACCTGGATATGACAGACAAGTACAGGACATTTCATCGCAAAGTGACTGAGTATACATTTTTCTCCACTGTACATGGATCATTCTCAAGAACTGACCACAGGTTGGGCCACAAAAACAACATCAGCAAATTCAGAAAAATCGAAGTTGTACCAAGCATATTTTCTGATCATAAAGCCTTGAAACTAGAATTCAACTGCAAAAAAGAGGAAAAAAATCCCACAAAAATGTGGAAACTAAACAACATACTTTTTAAAAATGAATGGGTCAAAGAAGAAATAAGTACAGAGATCAAAAGATATATACAGACTAATGAAAATGACAATACAACATATCAGAATCTATGGGATGCAGCAAAAGCAGTGATAAGAGGGAAGTTCATATCACTTCAGGTATATATGAGCAAACAAGAGAGAGCCCAAGTGAACCACTTAACTTCACACCTTAAGGAACTAGAAAAAGAAGAACAAAGACAACCCAAAACCAGCCGAAGAAAGGAGATAATAAAAATCAGAGCAGAAATAAATGAAATAGAGAACAGAAAAACTATAGAAAAAATTAATAGAACAAGGAGCTGGTTCTTTGAAAAGATCAACAAAACTGACAAACCCTTGGCAAGACTTACCAAGGAAAAAAGAGAAAGAACTCATATAAACAAAATCCAAAATGAAAGAGGAGAAATCACCACAGATACCATAGATATACAAAGAATTATTGTAGAATACTATGAAAAACTTTATGCCACTAAATTCAACAACCTAGAAGAAATGGATAAATTCCTAGAACAATACAACCTTCCTAGACTGAGTCAAGAAGAAGCAGAAAGCCTAAACAGACCTATTAGTAGAGAAGAAATAGAAAAAACCATTAAAAACCTCCCCAAAAATAAAAGTCCAGGCCCTGATGGCTATACCAGCAAATTTTATCAAACATTCAAAGAAGACTTGGTTTCTATTCTACTCAAAGTCTTCCAAAAAATTGAAGAAGAAGCAATACTTCCAAACACATTTTATGAGGCCAACATAACCCTCATACCAAAACCAGGCAAGGACTGTACAAAAAAAGAAAACTACAGACCAATTTCTCTAATGAATACAGATGCTAAAATACTAAAAAAAATACTAGCAAATCGAATACAACAACATATTAAAAAGATAATACATCATGATCAAGTGGGATTCATCCCAGAATCTCAAGGATGGTTCAACATATGTAAAACGGTTAACGTAATACACCATATCAACAAAACAAAGAGCAAAAACCACATGATCTTATCAATAGACGCAGAAAAGGCTTTCGATAAAATACAACACAATTTTATGTTTAAGACTCTCAACAAAATGGGCATAGAAGCAAAATATCTCAACATGATAAAGGCCATATATGATAAACCATCAGCTAACATCATATTAAATGGCACTAAACTGAAGGCTTTCCCCCTTAAATCAGGAACAAGACAGGGTTGTCCACTCTCTCCACTCTTATTTAATGTGGTACTAGAGGTTCTAGCCAGAGCAATCAGACAAGACAAAGAAATAAAAGGCATCCATATCGGAAAAGAAGAAGTAAAGGTATCACTTTTTGCAGATGATATGATCCTATACATCGAAAACCCCAAAGAATCCACAAAAAGACTACTAGAAACAATAAGCCAATACAGTAAGGTCGCAGGATACAAAATTAACGTACAGAAGTCAATAGCCTTTCTATATGCCAACAATGAAACAATTGAGAATGAACTCAAAAGAACAATCCCCTTCACGATTGCAACAAAAAAAAAATAAAATACTTAGGAATAAACATAACAAAGAATGTAAAGGACTTATATAATGAAAACTATAAACCACTGTTAAGGGAAATCGAAAAAGATATAATGAGATGGAAGAATATACCTTGTTCTTGGTTAGGAAGAATAAATATAATCAAGATGGCCATATTACCCAAAGCAATATACAAAATATCATGAGATTTATATGGAATTATAAAAAACCCGAATAGCCAAAGCAATCCTAAAGAAAAAGAATGAAGCTGGGGGCATTACAATACCTGACTTCAAACTATATTATAGGGCCACGACAATCAAAACAGCATGGTATTGGCAGAAAAATAGACACTCAGACCAATGGAAAAGAATAGAAAACCCAGAAATAAAACCACATATATATATATAGTCAAATAATTTTTGATAAAGGGGTCAAGAACACACAATGGAGAAAAGAAAGCCTCTTCAATAAATGGTGCTGGGAAAACTGGAAAGCCACATGCAAAAGAATAAAACTGGACTACAGTCTGTCCCCCTGTACTAAAATTAACTCAAAATGGATCAAAGATCTAAACATAAGACCTGAAACAATTAATTGCATAGAAGAAGACATAGCTACTAAACTCATGGACCTGGGTTTTAAAGAGCATTTTATGAATTTGACTCCAAAGGCAAGAGAAGTGAAGGCAAAAATTAATGAATGGGACTACATCAGACTAAGAAGTTTTTGCTCAGCAAGAGAAACTGATAACAAAATAAACAGACAGCCAACTAAATGGGAAATGATATTTTCAAACAACAGCTCAGATAAGGGCCTAATATCCAAAATATACAAAGAACTAATAAAACTCAACAACAAAGAAACAAACAATCCAATAAAAAAATGGGAAGAGGACATGAACAGACACTTCTCCCAGGAAGAAATACAAATGGCCAACAGATATATGAAAAGATGCCCATCTTTGTTAGTTATTAGAGAAATGCAAATCAAAACTGCAATGAGATACCACCTCACACCTGTTAGATTAGCTATTATTAACAAGACAGGTAATAACAAATATTGGAGAGGCTGTGGAGAAAAAGGAACCCTCATACACTGTTGGTGGGAATGTAAAGTAGTACAACCATTATGGAAGAAAGTATGGTGGTTCCTCAAAAAACTGAAAATAGAACTACCTTATGACCCAGCAATCCCTCTACTGGGTATATACCCCAAAAACTCAGAAACATTGATACGTAAAGACACATGCAGCCCCATGTTCATTGTAGCATTGTTCAGAGTGGCCAGGACATGGAAACAACCAAAAAGCCCGTCAATAGATGACTGGATAAAGAAGATGTGGCACATATACACTATGGAATACTACTCAGCCTTAAGAAATGATGACATCGGATCATTTACAACAAAATGATGGGATCTTGATAACATTATACGAAGTGAAATAAGTAAATTAGAAAAAACCAGGAACTGCATTATTCCATACGTAGGTGGGACATAAAAGTGAGACTAACAGACATTGATAAGAGTGTGGTGGTTACAGGGGGAGGGGGGAGAGGGAGAGGGAAAGGGGGAGGGGCACAAAGAAAACTAGATAGAAGGTGATGGAGGACAATCTGACTTTGGGTGATGGGTATGCAACATAAGTGAATGACAAGATAACCTGGAGTTGTTATCTTTGAATATATGTATCCTGATTTATTGATGTCACCCCATTAAAAATAAAATTATTTAAAAAAATAAAAATAAAAAATTAAAAAAAAAGTTCTTTAAAGAGATCCTTTAACTTTTCATGTAATAGTGGTTTGGTGGTGATGACCTCCTTTAGCTTTTTCTTGTCTGGAAAGCTCTTTATGTGTCCCTCAACTCTAAGCCAGTGGTCCCCAACCTTTTTTGAGCCACTGACCGGTTTAATTTCAGAAAATATTTTCACGGACCGGCCTTTAGGGTGGGACGGATAAATGTATCACGTGACCGAGACAATCGTCAAGAGTCCGTCTTAGACAGATGTAAGAGAGGGAATCTGGTCATTTTTAAAACATTGTTCAGACTTAAAGATAAATAAAACAGAAATAATGTTATTTATTCCTTCTCTGTGGACTGGTACCAAATGGCCCATGAACTGGTACTGGTCCGCGGCTCGGGGGTTGGGTACCACTGCTCTAAATGATAGCTTTGGCTTTCTCTGACTGGCTTATCTCACTTAACATAACACTCTCCAGGTCCAGCCACACTGTTGCAAAGGGTAAGATTTCCTTCTTTTTATAGCTGAGTAGTATTTGATCGTGTAAATGTACCACAGCTTTTTTATCTACTCATCCACTGATAGAGTTGCACTGCTTCCAAATCTTTAATTTTAATAAATTTAAAAAAAATATTTTGTTGACTTACAGAGAAAGGAGAGAGAGTAAAGGGGGAGTAGGAAGCATCAACTGGCCGAGTTGCCTCCCATATGTGCTTTGACCGGGCAAGCTGGGGCTTCAAAGTGGCAACCTCAGCATCCCACGTCGATGTTTTATCCACTGCCCCACCACAGGTCAGGCCCAAATCTTGATTATGGTAAATAATGCTACAATGAACATAAGGGCGCATATATTCTTTTGAATTAGTGTTTTTGGTTTCTTTGGATATGTTCTCGAAAGTGGAATCACTGGGTCATAAGGCTACACTGATCTATATTCCCACCAACAGTGCAGGAGGGTTCCCTTTTCTTCACATCCTTGCCAACACTTGTTGATTTATTGATAATAGCCATTCTGACAGGTGTGAGGTGGTTATCTCATTGTAGTTTTAGTATACATTTCTCTGATTAGTGATGTTGAGCACCTTTTCATATGCCTATTGGCCATCTGCATGTGTTCTTTGGAGAAGTGTCTATTCAGGTCCTTTGCTCATCTTTTAATTCGATTCTTTTTTTTCAGTGTTGAGTTTTATGAATTTTTAAAAATTTTTGCATGTTAACCTCTTATCAGATATATTATTAGTGAATATTTTCTCCCATTCAGTGGGTTGTCTTTTCATTTTGTTGACAGTTTCCTTTGCTGTACAAAATCTTTTTAGTTTGATGTAGTCCCATTTGTTTATTTTTCTCTTTTGTTTCCCTTGCCCAAAGAGGTATATCAAAAAATATTGCTATGGGAAATGCCTGAGATTTTACTGCCTATGTTTTATTCTAAAAGTTTTATGGTTTCACAACTAGGAAGTACCATATAATTTCACTCATATGTGGAATCTAATCTAACAAAGTAAACCACCAAAGAAAATGAAACAGACTCATGATACAGAGAGCAGACTGACAGCTGTCAGATGGGAGGCGGGTTATGGGGTTGGGTGAAAAAGGTGAAGGGATTAAGCAAAAAACAAAAACCCATAGACACAGACAACAGTGTGGGGATTATCGGAGAGAAGGGGGTGGGAAGAGGTAGAAAATGGTAAAGGGGGGATAAATGATGATGGAAGGTGACTTTGGGTGGTAAACACACAATATTCAGATGCTATGTTATAGAATTGTACACCAGAAACATATAATTTTATTAATGAATGTTACCCCAATATATTCAATAAATAAAAATAAATAAATGAAAGCTTTCCTGAGTAGAGAAGTCTTGGTTGTAGGTTGTTGCTTTTCATCACTTTGAATATTTCTTGCCAATCCTCTGGCCTGAAATGTTTCTACTGAGAAATTAGCTGACAATGTTATGGAAATTTTCTGGTAGGTAACTGCTTTCTCTTGCTGCTTTTAAGATTCTCTCTGTACTTAACCCTTTGCCTTTTAATTATGATGCATCTTGGTATTGATCCTTTGGGTTCATCTTGTTTGGGATTCTCTGAGCTTCCTGGACTTGTAGCCTTTTTCCTTCACCAGGTTAGGGAAGTTTTCTCAAAAGGATTTTCAATTTCTTGTTCTCTCTCTTCCCCTTCTGGCACCCTCATGGATGTGAATTATGGTATGCTTGAAGTTGTCCCAGGTACTCCTTACACCAGGGGTCCCCAAACTTTTTACACAGGGGGCCAGTTCACTGTCCCTCAGACCGTTGGAGGGCCGGACTATAAAAAAAACTATGAACAAATCCCTATGCACACTGCACATATCTGATTTTAAAGTAAAAAAACAAAACGGGAACAAATACAATATTTAAAATAAAGAACAAGTAAATTTAAATCAACAAACTGACCAGTATTTCAATGGGAACTATGCTCCTCTCACTGACCACCAATGAAAGAGGTGCCCCTTCCGGAAGTGCGGCGGGGCCGGGTAAATGGCCTCGGGGCTGCATGTGGCCCGCAGGCCATAGTTTGGGGACCCTTGCCTTACACAGTCTTCATTTTTTTTTCGATTTTTTTTTCTTTTTGCTGTTCTGATTGGGTGTTTTTGCTTCCTTATGTTCCAAATTGTGGTTTTGATTCTTGGCTGTATCTACTCCACTGTTGATGTCCTATAAATTAGTCTTCATTTCAGTTAATGTGTTCCTCATTTCTGACTGCTTCCATTTTTATGATTTCCATGTCATTTTTTATGCCACTGAAATTCTAAGTTCATCTACTCTTCCCCTAATTTCACTGAACATTCTTATAATCAGTGTTTTGAACTCTACATCTAATAGATTGCTTGTCTCCATATTGTTTAGTTCTTTTTTGGGAGTTTTGTTCTATTCTTTCACTTGGGACATGTTTCTTTGTCTCCTCATTTTGGCTGCCTCTCTATAATTGTTTCTATGTATTAGGTAAAGCTGTTAGGCCTCCCAGGTTTGGTACCCAAGTGGCCTAATGTAGTAGGTGTCCTGCAGAGTCCAGGGACACAGCCTCCCAGTTCACCTGAGCTGGGCACTCCAGGTATTCTCCCAACCCCGAGTGAGGTGTGTGCGCCATCCTGTGGTAGTGGAGCCATTTGCTGTTGGCACATCAATGGGAGGGAATTATCTCCAGGCCTATTGACTACAAGGACTGACTGTGACCAGCATTGAGGATCACTGGGCAGGGACTCACCCCACAGGACAGGACTTACTTCACTGGGGCTCTGGTACCTGCTGATTCTGCCCCTTGTGTCACCTGTAGAGATGAGTGGGTGCTGTTTCAATGTGGTCCAAAGCTGTCTACCAAGTGGGCTGGCTCTGGGGCCTCCCTGGAGGTGCAGGCCAAGGTCAGACCAGGGCCACCTGGCATGAGCTACAAATTGATCTGCAGAGGGCTGCTACTTGTGCTGGGTTTGGAGGTGCCCAGGAGAGACCAAGGTGAGAACCAAGACCAGCTGCCGCTAGTGCTGGTCCTCGAGCCACTTAGAGAGAGGAATGGGGCATACCTAGTCTGCTGCTTGCCTGTGAGGCTGTAGGAAAAGTCTGAAGCATGAGCCAAGACAGGCCATGTCATTCATATGGGAAAGCCACTGGAAGCAGTTTGGCTGGCCCTGAAAATTGAATGGGGCAGGGTCTCAGGGAATCAGCGTGACCAATGTAAGCCCATTTGATAGATACTCAAATATGGTGCCTGCCAGCTGGCTTGGGAGGAAACAGCTTAGAAAAGAAACAATGGCCTCTGCCAGTAGTTCTGTCTGGCAGAAAGCTGCCCCCTAGCTCTTGCTCTAATGCCAGACAGGTCAGTTCTTCCCCATATATTCCTGGTGCCATTTGAGCTGCTGCCCTAGTGCTGGAGCTCAGAGGGAGTCGCCTATGCAAGTCCATGCTTGGACCTGTAAGAGGAGCTGCCCGGGGCCCCAGCAGCTCTCCCTCTCCCTCAGCCACAACGCCTGATGGTTGTTACAGACAGAAGTAATGGGGTCTTCTCTTCCTGGCATTGGAACCCTGAGCTGGGAGCCTGCTGTGGTGCTGAGACCCCTCACTCCTCAGAGAGGGGACCTCCAGAGTAGAGACAGCTCTCCTGGTTTTAAACTGCCACATGTGGGGATGGGACCAACCTGTTTAGTGTCTCTGCCCCTCCAACCTGTCTTGATGTGACTTCTTTATATCCCTAGTTGCAGAACTTCTGTTTAGCTAAATTTCAGGCAGTTCTTAACCCTTTGAGTAGTGAGTTTTTTTTCATGCTCCCTGACCCCCCAGGAGTGAGTTGTTTTTTTTCAAAAAGTAAAATTAGTTCCAGTTCGTTTTATTAACTTAAAATCATGTTTGTTTGATAACCAATTTATGGAAACAAGAAGAACATACATTTGCCTAATTTTAATGTTGCCTTACACATTTTTAAAATAAATCTATCTTACTCTGGATAGTCAGGAGGTATAAGGGTGTACATGAACGTTTGTACTACTCAGAGGGTTAATGATAGTTGTCTGTAGATTAATTGTAATTTTGATGTGGTTGTAGGAAGATGAGAGTACCTAAGCTGTGTTTACCTAAGCTGCCACCTTGACTGGAAGCCTTATTATTATTTTTTTAAATCAACTAAATTGTATAACTATTTTGAACGACTGCTACTATTGAGTGCAACTCTAATTCAGGCCAGTAATCTAAAACAAAAACAACAACAAAACCACACAACCAGGCAATCAGTCACAATGACCACAGAATGTAGGCAAATAAGCAAATTTGTCACCACTACCAGCAAAGCAACTCTGAGCACCTGCCTAAATTATGGTGGCAATGTTCACTCTGAGGACCAGCCTCAGCCACACCAGTAACCAGAGGCCTGAGCGAGCTGCTCCCCTCACACTTTCACAACGACAGTTGGCATAGTGCTCGCCAGTTTGTAAACCAGAGCTTCACTTACTACTGAGGACAAGAGGCTGTAGGAACTGAAAAGAATTTTCTATGCTGTTCTTACTACAAAAGCTTTCCCAAAACTGGTTTTCTCAGTATTCGGAGAATATTCCCCATGGGCAATTACCTGCATCCCAACTTCCCCTCTCACGTGGACACATTATGGTCTGAATATCGGAAGAGGAATTAGCCAGGGAAGACTCTCGAGGACTGAGAGAAGAAACTGTTACTATAAACTTTAGCCTTCATATTGAAAAAGAAAAAGAATCACTTAAAAATTAAAACAAAAATTAGTTAAACCCATTTCAAAAATAAACAGCACAATCCTTAGGTCCAGAAGGGTCATCCAAGGTGACACGGAATAATTCTCCTACATGACCATGATTTAATCCTGCTCAACATTAAGTGCAAACTTCGAGGTTGGAAATGCTCCCTTTCTTTGAGGGAGCTGCAGGTTATTCTCCTATCAGTGGAATGCTTGCAACCCTCAAAGAGTTTCCAGCCCTGGAATTCTTCTCATAGTTACTAACCAAAGAATGCTTCTTTCGAGAAGAAAGTTCCAGAGTGGTATCATACAGACTTTCAACAAAGTTTCTAAGGCAGGGAACATTGACTTCATTTTTAACAGCCTGAAACAGAGAGATACATGTTAATATCATATGAATGAACTTGCTGATTCTCTAATTCAATTTAAAGAAGTTCTTAAAAATGAAAAAGTAGCAACTCACAGCAGCAACGGGGACAAGAACTTCAACAAAAAGCCCTGCCAGGGCATGCTTGATGTCTTTGTCTTTGACCTCCAGGAAATAGTGTGCACATTCCTGAGGAGGAGAAAAAGAGTGAAGGATGACCCCATAGACTGAGATGTGCACAGAAAATGTATTGACACAAACTTAAGCAAATCAATCTTAATTCCACCCATACACACTAACACTGCAAATACCATAATCTATTAAAAACAAACAAACCATGCATTCAGCATTATATTAAAATTCCCAATGGCCCCAATGACATTTTCCAAGGTTGGCTTGCTTTCTCCCCTCCAACTTCCATCTCAAATTGCTAAGTTGAAAGGGCAAAGCATCTGCAATGAGCAAGTAGACACTCATCTGCTGACTTTCTTGTAGATTCAATTGGTAATTCATTTCCAACTAATTTCTATTGACCACCTAGCTGTGCGGAGCCCGGAGCCCTGAACTAACCCAGAACACAGATGGTAAACATGGGGAGAGAGGAAGAAGGCATTATATTTATCTTAGACACTGGCAGCCCTGGGCACAGAGCTGTTTAATTGCTAACCTTAAATTTTAAGTGTGTTTATTATTCAACAGTTTCACAAGCAAGTCCAGAGGGCCCCTTCTCCACCTTAGATGAGGAAATCTTTGCAATAGTTCCTCAAGCAAGGATGTCTTTGCCTATGGACTATCATCCATGAAATGATGATTTTGGTTGCCCAAGGATCGTCTAATAGGAGTTGTCCTGTCCAGAATTCTATCAGCTCTCTCTCCTTCTTGGCCTTGGCAGTAACTTACTGCCAAGATATTGTATTCAGAGAAGAGTTGAAGGTTACACGCATTTGGGATGACATGTTAGTATGTGTATTAGCTATTACCACTTACTGTCAGTCAACATTGAAACTATTACCAACAAGTTACAAAAGTCCCCAGTCTATCAATGTCACACTTACACCCCAGCCCAAGACAGGCACGGCACCATGGAAAGCCAATGACCAAAGAATGGAGCTTTATGGTTTTAGTATTGTGACCCTTTCCCTACATTATTTTTCATATGTATATAAAGTCTCTCAAATCATCATTCAAGTACATGAAATAAAAATAATAATAGCAATTACTGGGAATTCTTAGAACCACCTTCTAAGCTCAGTGTCAGTACCACTACATTGCAAATAAGGTAAGTGAGGCTGAGGGCAGAGGGTGTTAAATCTGACTGCTCAAGGTCACAGAGCTGGTGAATGCTGAATCTTGAATTCAAACCCAAGAAGTCTGATACACAGCCTAGGTTCTGTTTTTATTTTAAACAGCTTTTTTTGAGATATAGTTAACATACCATGCAACTCACCATTTAAGTGCACAATTCAATGGCTTTCTATGAAGTTGCTGTTGTAGAACTATCACCACAAATTTAGAGCCTTTTCATTATCCTCAAAAGCAGCTTCACCCTCTTTACCCTTCATCCCCAGCCTCCTCCCCACACTCCTTCCTTAGGCCCACACAACCATGCTCTGTGTCTATGGATAGTTTATAGAAATAAAAGCACCCATGCAGCTCCTTTTGTACATATGCTGGCTGCTTTCACTCAGTATGTTATATTAAAGATGCATCCATACTAGAGCACTATCAGTATTTCACTGCTTCTTCTGGCCAAATAATGCTGTATGGAGAGACTGCACTTTGTTTATTTATTCATCAGTGGATGAACATTCGAGTTGTCTTTACTTTTATTGCAACTATGAATGATACTGCTATGAACATTCCAATTCATGTTTTTGTGTGAACATGCATTCTCACTTGTCTTGGGTGTACACCTAGAAACAGAATTGCTGGGTCATACAGTAATTCTAGATTTCGCCAAGTGAGGAGCTGCCAAACTGTCTTCCAGAGCTACTGTGCCATTTTGCAATCCCACCAGCAGCGTATGAGGGTTCTCATTTCTCTACATTCTCTCGCCAACACTGTCTGATTTTAGCTGTCCTAGTGGGTATAAAGGGGAATAACCTATATTCTTAACTCCTGTATCTTAGCTCTCATGAGATCTTCACTAAGTCTGATTCACAGTAGCATCAACACATCCCTTCAGATACTCAAGTTTTGTAAACTCTAATAGAGCTGCATAGTCTGTGGAATCTTCCCTAGCAACAATTCCTTTGTTAGCACATAATAATAAAGACTGTGTAGTCGATACCTAAACCTGTATAATATGGTTAATTTTTTTAAATGCACTGTTTCTGATAGTATGAATAAAAGTCTCTTCATTATTTGTTCTGATGCCCATGAATTTTAGCACAGCCAACTAAAGGAATCAGCTCTAAAAATTAAAAAATCAACTATACTTTATTTACAGAACAATATGTAGTCAATGGGTAAAAAAAAAGAGAAAAAGAGAGAGAAAAGTTAATAATTAAGACATTTCACTGGACACCCTGCTCCAAAGATGCTATAAAGTTTAAAAAAGAAATTATTTGTCTGCAACTCTATTATTTGGTTACAAAGCCCTTTCTGAATTATTAAGGAAAAAGCAGAACTTTTTTCCACCTTGACAAGCAATGGGGCTTTCAGACTCCCAGTGAGTTACTCTGAGGAAGGAAGTCATTCAAGCTGATAGCCCCTTGGTCCTCCTGCCCAAGGTATTACCTGCATAAACTGAAGGGAGGCCTCGAAGTCCTCCACCGGATACATCTTAATTCGAAAGAATTTCATCCCCATTATCAGGCTGATGATGCTCTGAACAACATATGGGCTCTGCTCCTTGTGCCGTAATTCTTTGAGCTCTGCCATAAATTTCTTCTTCACAGCATGGAATCTAAGAAAAGAACATGAATGATTTATCAAATAACAGGTAGAAAAGTGACTGTAATGGATGCCTCCAGCATCTCGGGGTGACAGGGTACAGGGATGGGTGAGTCCTTTGAATCCAAGTACAGTGGCTGCCATTTTGAAAGGATTTGATAGTGGGGACTGGGTAGAGTCCCATCTTCTCCTTTCTTCTCTTATTCTGTAAGATGTTCAACATCTCCTTCAGGCTAGGGATAGCATCCAGAGTTATACAGATTCTATCAAAATAGTATTGCTCTGTAATGGAGCTGCATCCCTCAGGCTTAGCAGTTTCCAGCACACTTTCAGACTTCAAGGGCCTGAAGCATCTGGAGGTGAACATAGAAGCAATGGCAAGCCAGACCAGCGAGTTCTGACAGTGACAGGGAATAGTGCCTAGGAACATTCCTACATCCACTTTCAAAATTTTATTGTTTTTTTTATTAGAAAATTAAATTCAATAGGGTGACATTAATCAATAAGAGTACATAGGTTTTAGCTAAACATTTCTACAACATTGAAACTGATTATGTTGTATACCCATCTCCCAAAGTCAAATCATTTTCTATCACCTATATTTGTCCCCCTTTACACCATTCTCCCTACCCTCTTCCCCCTCATTGCACCCCCCATAACCACTTCACTTTTATCTATGTCCATGAGTCTCAGTTTTATATGCTACCTGTGTGTGAAATCATATAGTTCTTAGTTTTTTCTGATTTACTTATTCCACTCAGCATAATGTTCTCAAGGTCCATCCATGTTGTCATAAATGATAATATGTCATCATTTCTTATGGCTGAGTAATATTCCATTGGATATATGTACCACATCTTCTTTATCCAATCCTCTATTGAGGGACACATTAGTTATTTCCATGTCTTGGCCAATGTGACTAATGCTGCGATGAACATGTAGGTGCGTGTGTCTTTACGTACCAATGTTTTATGTTGTTCCTTATATAGTTTTAGGTCATGATTATTGAATAAAATATTTTTAGGTGAAAGGAACACCTCCTTATGGGAAAATTTAAATCAGCTCTGGAAGATGAGTGAGCTCTCTACTACACATATAGGAATTTGCAACTAAAAAGAGCCAGCCCTAAGGAACTTAAAGGCATTTGTGCTGCTTGAAAGTGAAATAATATTAATAATTAATAATATCAACTACAACATTATCATCTGGGTTTAGTAAAAAGAATAGATCTTAATTAGAGGATGCAAAGTGGTAGCAGATCTTTGGAGTACTTAAAGGTGAAGAGGTGAAGAATATATACACAAAAGTTACCCAGACCATTTCCAAGAGAGCCGGTTCACCCACATAGGTAAAAAAAGAAAACCCAAGGAAAGCATTCAAGACTTACTGTATTTGGTTTCCTGAGAGCATCAACCTGAGGGGCCCATAAGTTAAATGGGTCAGTTAGGAACAAGGCATTCTGATGATAGAAGTTAAAGGCCAACCAGTAGAACCCCAGAAGTATGGAACAGCAACTCTTGATGGCCAAAAGTAGAAATTTTAGAACAAGAAGGGTAACATACAGATACTGTTTCACTAAAAGGCAGTGAAAAGGCTGTTATTCACTGATGAGTTAAGTATAAAGGGCTTTGTGAAAGGTGGCAATTTTCTGGTTCTTGGCTTAGGTAGAAGAGGTGACATGGTATACATTTGGTAACAACCAGTTAAAATTGTTTGTCTTTTTCTAAACCATGTATGGACTTTTTCCTTTAGGTTTGCTACATAAATTTCACAATTAAAAAAAATTGTTTTAAGAAGACAATGGAGCAAAAAATATAAATTCCAAACTTCAATGTCAGCAGTCTTTTCTACTTCTTCTAGCAAAGAAATCTATGATGATGATGATGATGATGATGATGATGATTATGGCAGCAAGGAGACAGAGTTTACAGTATGCCAGGCAGAGTTCAGTGAACTTCACACGGAGTAGCTCATTTAACTCTCACAACCACTGCAGTAGGATACTACTATTGTGCTCTTTTTACAGAAGAGGAAACTGTGGCAGAGATTTTGTAATGTGACAATGTCACATAGCTCTTAAGAGGCAGAGCTAGAATTTTATGCAAAGTGTCTGGCTCTAGCATCCATACTGTTAACCTTCATGCTGGAGTATGACTAGTACGTCTCAAAGTGTGGGTTCCAGATCAGCATCACCTGGGAACTGACAAGAAACACACATCCTCTGGCCCACCACAAACCTCCTAAACAAGAAACTCTGTGTGTGCTGTGGGGGAGTCCAGTAATTCTGATTAACAAGCTCTAAAGGCGATTCTCACTGCCCAAGTCTCTGTGGCACTGCTGTGAATCAGGAACGACAATCACGTACTATGTTTGTAAGATGGTGCACGTTTGATGCACGGGCTACTCTTTTACATTTTTATCTTCACAGCAATCCACTGAGTCAGGCCAAGAATGCGTTTCCAGTTTACAAATCAAGAAACAGATCTGGAAGACCAAAGTGACAAAGAACAGACTCAAACCCAGGTCTTCCTGATGTAAATTCCAGGAATTTCTACTGAATCCAGCTTCATAGTCAATGACAGTCATGAAGTGACAGCTATGAATGTAGCCTCTGCTCACTAGAATAGGGTACAGTTCATTGGAGCTATTGAGCCATGTAAATAATAATAATAATAATAATAATAATAATAATAATTAAAGAGGTGTGTTAGCAGGTGTCTGGAACTTTGCCTGGATCTCTCTGATCCTTCAGGGAGGTTAAATGCCCCAGGCCAGATGACTGGCACATATTTCCCATTGTTTTTTATGTGGCTGATGATATACTTATAGAAGCTAGAAGGCATTGGAGAAAAGGCTCTTTGCAGCTGGATAAGCAGAGGGGACCTGAGGTGCCCAGGGTGAGCAGAGGACTGCAGACAGAGACGGGGAGAGGGCAGGGAGGAGACACGGCGTGCAAAAGCAATTGAAGTGACTTCCAATCAATATTATAAATATTAATAATTCCAAACTAAAAATCATGTTTCAATTACAGTTATGTCCAAGCACTAAAACAAACAAACAAACAAACAAACACTATGGCTTTAATTCTGAAATGTGAAGGTATAAAAAGAAAAATTAATCTTACAGGTTACAGTTATATTGTTTTCAAGACAACACAATACTAAAACAAGGAGAGGCAGGAGAAGGCAGTTATTTGTAAAACTCACTATTTCAATGTTCTCACAAGCTAGTGGTTACAAGTCTATTTATTTCTCATTTAAAAATAAATATGGCTATCTTTTACTTTAAAAATTCCAAATGACCTAAGCATGTTATTTTAGCATAAAAATAACCAAAAATCTATTTGTACTAAAATTTATTTTCCCTTAAAAAAATTGTAGGGCAACTACATTTCTTTTCAATGACTGTGACTTACTTTAGTGATTGGTATTGATTTTAGTAAATACATTAGCTAAATGATTGCTCAGGCTTCGTTGTGTTATGAAATTTATATAAAAATAATTCATGTTTTAAAATACAATAAATAGTACATATTATAGCAATGGGAGTAGGAATGTATACATTAAGATTATATCACATAAGGAGAAAGCAGTTTTGAAGTCTATACATTTCTTTTTTACAGAGACAGAATGTCAGTGAGAGAGATAGACAGGGACAGACAGGCAGAAATGGAGAGAGAAGAAAAGCATCAATCATTAGTTTTTCGTTGTGACACCTTAGTTGTTCATTGATTGCCTTCTCATATGTGCCTTGACTGCGGCCCTTTAGCAGACTGAGTAACCCCTTTCTCGAGCCAGCGATCTTGGGCTCAAGCTGGTCAACTCTGCTCAAACCAGATGAGCCCGCACCCAAGCTGGTGACCTCAAGGTCTCGAACCTGGGTCCTCTGCATCCCAGTTCAACAATCTATCCATTGCACGACCGCCTGGTCAGGCTGAAAACTATGAATCTTAAAAGCAATCATCAGTATTTAAGATATACCAGATTATAACCAAAAAACACCCCTGATTTTAAAATATATAATTTTAACTTACTTGATTTTGAAAAAGTAAACCCTCTAGGTTAATATAACTTCATATCAAAAATGTTTTCCCTTAAAGACAAGAATTAAGCACATTATCACTGGTAAGATAAAAAATAGTAGTGAAAAAACAACTCTGGACTACAGGAACAGCTCTCAAAAACCAAGGAGCAAAGAAAGCCACACCGAGCTTGGTAGGGAGCAGTGAGGAGCGATGAGTCTCCCCTGCTTACAAGAATGAAGGGGGTGTGAGGCTGAGAGCCCAGAAGGGATCTCACTCCAAGGAGAAGAGAAGAGAAGAAAATATCGCTCACAGCCACTTGCCTGGGGACCTGGAAATGAGGTGTATTGAAAGGGCTGCATTATCTTACAAAAGGAAAGGGGGGGGGGGGAGAGAGACAGACAGTGAGGGGCAGAGGAATGCATGGGAAGACCTGAGAAGCTGACTCATGCAGTGCTGGAGGTGGCCATAGCAGGGAGTGGGGTTAATCCTTCCACACAATACAAGACTAAAGTGGTTCTGGGTACCCATCTCAAGATATCTCTCCAGCTCCAATTGGTGCAACAAGACACAGCTGAAAACAAGAAGTGGGGAGAAGGGGAGTAACTCAGGACTCCATGGAGATCCAAGATACACCTCCACATACTGAAGTTGAGAAAAAACCCCAACCCCGGAGAGAGTAACTGGAAGATCAGGCCTTCAGAGTGTCAGGTTACACCCACAGCATTCCTGGATACAGTTTCAAATAAGCCTCCTCCTCAGATCAGTAAACAAGACTACAACCTGTTAAGAAAACTGAGAAGAAAACAAACAAGATTTCAAAGTGACTCTACTAGAAAAACCAAATATGACATGAGGATTACAAATAACAGCTGATGCCAACCCAAGAGACCTAAAAATAACACAGCTGAAAAGTGGAGGCAGACAACACCAAGCCTAGACTCAACCAGCTCTACAAACAATACACCCAAACACACAGACATAATGAGAAGACAGAGAAGTGCAATCCAAATGAAACCGCAAGAGAAACCTCTATGAAATGAACTGAGTGATATGGAAATAACCAAACTTCCGGATGCAGAGATTAAAATAATGATTGTTAGGATGCTTAGAGATCTTAGAACAACAATGAATGGTCATTATGAACACCTATTTAAAGAAATAGCAAGTATAAAAAGGATACTGAAATATTAAAAAGGAATCAGTCGGAGATGACAAACACAATATCAGAAATGAAGACAACAATGGAATGAATTAAAAACAGGATGGATAGAGCTGAGGATTGAATCAGCAAGTTGGAGGACAAGTTGAACAGAGGCATGGAAGCAGAGCAGAAAAAAGAAAAGAGACTCAAAAAGTCTGAGGAAACTCTAAGAGAGCTCTGTGACAATATGAAGAGAAATAACATCCAAATGATAGAGGTTCCTGAAGAAGAAAAGAAAGAACAAGGGATACAGACTTTGTTCAATCATATCATAGCTGAAAACTTCCCTAAATTCATACAGAAGAAACTCTCACAAGTTCAAGAAGCACAGAGAACTCCATTAAAAAGAAAACCTACACCAAGACACACCATAATTAAAATACCAGAGCTAAGTGATAAAAGAGAAAAAATAAAAAGATGCTAGAGAACAAAAGGCTATCACCTACAAAGGAGCTCACATAGGGATGACATCTGACTTCTCAACAGAAACACTTGAGGCCAGAAAGGAATGGCAAGAAATATTCAGAGTAATGCAGAACAAAAACCTATAACCGAGACAACTTTATCCAGCAAGGCTATCATTTAAAATTGAAGGAGAAATAAGAAGCTTCTCAGACAAAAAAAAACCCCTCAAGGAATTATTTAAAACCAAACCAATGCTGCAGGAAATATTAAGGGGCCTGTTATAAACAGATCAAAGTGAGAAAAGAATATAGCAAAAGAGGAATACAGCTTTAAAGAATGAAATGGCAGTAAACAATTACATATCAATAATAACTTAAATGTAAATACATTAAATGATGTGATCAAAAGACATAGGGTAGCTGTGTGGATAAGAAAACAGGACCTATACATATGCTGTCTACAACAGACACACCTTAAAACAAAAGATGCATAGAATGAAGGTAAAAGGATGGAAAAAAATATTTCATGCAAATGGAAATGAAAAAAAAACTGGGATAGCAATACTTATATCAGACAAAATGGACTTTAAAACAAAGGAGGTCACTACATAATGATAAAGTGAGAAATCCAACAGGAAGATATAACCATTATAAATATTTACACACCTAATATAGGAGCACCTAAATATATAAAGCAGACTTTGATAGATATAAAGGGCGAGATCAACAGCAATACTATTGTATAATAGTAGGGGATTTCAATAGCCCACTAACATCACTAGACAGATTCTCAAGAAAGAAAATTAACAAAGAAACAACAGACTTAAAGGACACACAAGATCAACTCAATTTAATAGATATCTTCAGAACCTTTCACCCTAAAGCAGCAGAATATACATTCTTTTCAAGCGCTCATGGTACATTCTCTAGAATAGACCACATGTTAGGGCACAAGAGTGGTCTCAAAAAATTTAAGAAGACTGAAATCATATCAAATATTTTCTCTAATCACAATGCAATGAAACTAGAAATCAACCACAACAGAAAAACTCAAAAATTCTCAAACACATGGAAACTAAATAGCAGGTTGTTAAATAATGAATGGATTAACAATGAGATCAAAGAAGAAATAAAAAAATTCCTAGAAATGGCCTGACCAGGCGCTGGCGCAGTGGATAGAGTGTCAGACTGGGATGCAGAAAACCAAGGTTCAAGACACCAAGGTTGCCAGATTGAGCAAGGGCTCATTTGGTTTGAGCAAAAAGATCACCAGCTTGAGCCCAAGGTCACTGGCTCAAGCAAGGGGTTACTCAGTCTGCTGAAAGACTGCGGTAAAGGCACGTATGAGAAAGCAATCAATGAACAATTAAGGTGTTGCAACACGCAACAAAAAACTAATGATTACTGCTTCTCATCTCATCAGTCCTGCCTGTCTGTCCCTGTCTATCCTCTCTCTGAATCTGTCCTCTGTACAAAAAAAAAATCTTAAAAAAAAATTCCAAGAAACGAAAGATAATGAGCATACAACAACTCAAAATTTATGGGACACAGCAAAAGCAGTCCTGAGAGGAAAGTTCATAGCACTACAGGCATACTTTCAGAAGTTAGAAAAATCAAATAAACAACTTAACCCTGCATCTAAAAGAACTAGGAAAAGAACAGCAAGTAAAGCCCAAATGTAGTAGAAGAAAGGAAATAATAAAGATCAGAGCAAAAATAAATAAAATAGAGGCTAAAGAAACAATACACAGGATAAGTAAAACCAGGAGCTTGTTCTTTGAAATGGTAAACAAGATCGATGAACCTTTAACTAGACTCACCAAGAAAAAACAAGGGAGAGGACTCAAATAAATAAAATTAGAAATGAGAGTGGAGAAATAACAACTGACACAACAGAAATACAAAATATTGTAAAAAAAATACTATAAAGAACTGTATGCCAAAAAACTAGGCATCCTAGATGAAATGAACAAATTCCTTGAAACATATAATATTCCCAAAATCAATCTGGAAGAATCAAAAAACCTAAACAGAGAGATTACAACAAAAGAGATCGAAACAGTTATCAAAAAACTCCCAACAAAGAAAAGTCCTGGGCCTGATGGCTTCACAAGTGAATTCTACCAAATATTCAAAGAAGAACTAACTTCTATCCTTCGTATGCAATTTAAAAAATTCAAGAGGAAGAAAGACTTCCATGCTCCTTTTATGAGGCAAGCATAATTTAGATTCCAAAACCAGGCAAAGACAACACAAAGAAAGAAAATTAAAGACCAAATATCCCTGATAAATAGAGACGTTAAAATCCTTAAGAAGATATTAGCCAACTGGATCCAGCAATATATGAAAAAAATCATACACCATGAACAAGTGGGATTTATTTGCGGGAGGCAAGGCTGGTAAAATATTCGCAAATCAATCAATGTGATTCATTACATAAACAAAAGGAGAAAAACCACATGATAATTTCAATAGATGCAGAAAAAGCATTTGACAAACTCCAGCACCCATTCATGATCAAAACTCTCAAAAAAGTGGAAATACAGGGAACATACCTCAACATGATAAAAGCCATCTATGACAAACCCACAGCCAACATCATACTCAATGGCAAAAATTAAAAGCAATCCCCTTAAGATCAGGAACAAGGCAGGGGTGCCCCCTTTCACCACTCTTATTCAACACAGTCATGGAAGTCCTAGCCACTGCAATCAGACAAGAAAAAGAAATAAAAAGCATCCGAATTGGTAAAGAAGTAAAACTATCATTATATGCAGATGATATGATATTGTATATAGAAAACTCTAAAGTCTCAGTCAAAAAAATACTGGACCTGATAAATGAATTCAGCAAGGTGGCAGGATATAAAATTAATATTCAGAAATCAGAGGCATTTTTATACACCAACAATGAACTGTCAGAAAGAGAAATTAAAGAATCAATCCCCTTCACTACGGCAAACAAAAAAATAAAGTACCTAGGAATAAATTTAACCAAGGAGATTAAAGACTTGTACTCAGAAAATTATAGGACATTGATAAAAGAAATCAAGGAAGATACAAACAAGTGGAAGCATATATCATGCTCAAGGTTAGGAAGAATAAATATCATTAAAATATCTATATTACCCAAAGCAATTTATAAATTCAATGCAATACCAAATAAAATACTAATGACATACTTCAAAGATATAAACACATATTCCAAAATTTATATGGAACCAAAAAGAACATGTATAGCCTTAGAAATTTTGAAAAGGAAGAATAAAGTGGGAGGTATCACACTTCCCAATATAAATTATACTACAAGGCCATTGTACTCAAAGAAGCCTTTTACTGGTATTGAACAGGATATAGATCAATGGAACAGAACAGAGAACACAGAAATAAACCCACACCTTTATGTACAACTGATATTTGACAAGGAGGTAAGGGCATACAATGGAATAAAGACAGCCTTTTTAACAAATGGTGTTGGAAAAAATGGACATCTTCCTGCAAAAAAAATGAAACTAGACCAACAACGTACACCATTCACAAAAATAAACTCAAAATGGATAAAAGACTTAAATGTAAGCTGTGAAACCATAAGCATCTTAGAAGAAAACATAGGCAGTAAGCTCTCACAGCAATATACATATTTGCTGATTTATCTCCACATGCAAGTGAAAAAAAAACCCGAATAAACAAATGGGACTATATCAAACTATAAAGCTTCTGCACAACTAAAGACAATAAGAACAGAATAAAAAGACAAACTTCACAATGGGAGAACATATTTGACAATATGTCTGATAAGTTAATAACCAAAATTTGTAAAGAACTTGTAAAAATCAACATGAGAAAGACAAACAATCCAATCAAGAAATGGGCAAAAGAAATGAATAGACAATTCCCCAAAGAAAACATATAGATGGCCAACTGGCATATGAAAAAATGCTCAACATAACTAATCATTAGAAAAATGCAAATTAAAACCAAAATGAGGAGACCTGAAGATGGCAGCAGAGTAGGCAGATGCACAGACTCCAAGCTCACACCACCAAACTGGATTACAAACTAGTTTATAAACAATCAGCATGAAAATCCAAATCTGGACTACAAGAACAGCTCTCAAAAACAAAGGAACAAAGAAAAAGCCACAACAAACCTGGTAGGGAGCACCTGAATCTCCCCTGCTTACAGGAACAGAGGGGGGGTGAGGCTGAGAGCCCAGAAGGGATCTCACTCCAAGGAAAAGAGCAGTAAATACTTCTCACAGCCAATTGCCTGGCGACCAGGGAATAAGGTGTGTTGAAAGGATCAGCTTGTCTACGGCCATACCACCCTGAACGCGCCCGATCTCATCTGATCTCAGAAGCTAAGCAGGGTCGGGCCTGGTTAGTACTTGGATGGGAAAGGACCAGCTTGTCATCCAAAAAGAAAGAGGAGTGAGAGAGACAGAAGGTGAGGGGCAGAGGAATGCAGGGGACGACCTGAAAAGCTGACTCATTCAGTGCTGAAGGCGGCCATAGCTGGAGGAGGGGATGATGCTTCCACAAAACAAAATACAAAATACTTCCAGGTCACAGTTCTCCAGACATCTCTCCAGCTATAATAAGCACAACAAGACACAGCTGAAAACAAGAAGTGGGGAAGAGGGGCAGTAACTCAGGTCTCCATGGAGATCTGAGATACACCTCCCCCTACTGTGAGATACACCTCCCCCTACTGAAGCTGAAAAAGCAACCCGCCCCCAGAGAGATTAACTGGAAGAAGAGGACTTCAGAGTCTCAGGTTACACCCACCACATTCCTGTATAGTTTCAAATAAGCCCTCTACTGAGATCAGCAAACAAGACAATCACCTGTTAAGAAAACAAACAAATCAAGACTTCATAACGGCCCAAATACGAAAGTGGATTACAAATAATAGCTGATACCAACCCAAGAAGACCTAGAAATAACACAATTGAAAAACTGGAGGAAGACAACATCAAGCCTAGACTCAACCAGCTCTACAAACAAAACACCCTAACACACAGAGATAATGAGAAGACAGAGAATTGCAATCCAAATGAAACCACAAGAGAAACATCCAGGAAATGAACAAAGATATGGAAATAACCAAACTTCCCAATGCAGAGTTCAAAATAATGATTGTAAGGATGCTTAGGGATCTTAGAACAACAATGGATGGTCATTACAAACACTTAAATAAAGAAATAGCAAGTATAAAAAAGGATATTGAAATATTGAAAAAGAATCAGTCAGAAATGACAAATACATTATCAGAAATGAAGACCACAATGGAAGGAATTAAAAACAGGATGGATAGAGCTGAGGATCAAATCAGCGAGTTGGAGTACAACTGGAATGCAGGCATGAAAGCAGAGAAGAAAAAAGAAAAGAGACACAAAGAGTCTGAGGAAACTCAGAGAGCTCTGTGACAACATAAAGAGAAATAACATCCGCATCATAGGGGTTCCTGAAGAAGAGAAAGAACAAAGGACAGAGACTTTGTTCAATCATATCATAGCTGAAAACTTCCCTCAATTAAGGCAGGAGAAACTCTCACAAGGTCAAGAAACACAGAGAATTCCATTAAAGAGTAACCCAAAGAAACCTACACCAAGTCACATCATAATTAAAATACCAAAGCTAAGTGATAAAGAGAAAATATTAAAAACTGCTAGAGAACAAAAGGATATCACCTACAAAGGAGCCCCCATAACGATATCAGACTTCTCAACAGAAACACTTGAGGCCAGAAGGGAATGGCAAGAAATATTCAAAATAATGCAGAACAAGATCCTACAACCAAGACTACTTTATCCAGCAAGGCTATCATTTAAAATTGAAGGAGAAATAAAAAGCTTCTCAGACAAAAAATTACTCAAGGAATTCATTACAACCAAACCAATGCTGCAGGAAATGTTAAGGTGCATGGTGTAAAAAGATCAAAGTGGGAAAAGGATATAGTAAAAGAGGAATACAGCTTTAGAAAATAAAATGGCAATAAACAACTACATATCAATAGTAATGTTAAATGTAAATGGATTAAACGATCCAATGATAAGACATAGGGTAGCTGCATGGATAAAAAAACAGGACCAGTACATATGCTGTCTAAAAGAGACACACCTTAAAACAAAAAATGCACATAGACTGAAGGTAAAAGGATGGAAAAAAAACATTTCATGCAAATGGAATTGAAAAAAAGCTGGGGTAGCAATAACTATATCAGAGAAAATAGACTTTAAAACAAAGGATATAGTAAGAGATAAAGAAGATCACTACATAAGATAAAGAGAGCAATCCAACAGGAAGATATAACTATTATAAAATATACACACCTAATATAGGAGCACCTAAATATATAAAGCACACTTTGATAAATATAAAGGGCAAGATCAACAGCAATACTATAATAGTAGGGGATTTTAATACCCCACTAACATCACTAGATGCATCCTCAAGAAAGAAAATTAACAAAGAAATAGAAGACTTAAAGGACACACTAGATCAACTTGATTTAATCAATATCTTCAGAACTTTTCACCCTAAAGCAGCAGAATATACATTCTTTTCAAGTGCTCATGATACATTCTCTAGGATAGACCACATGTTAGGGCACGAAAACGGTATCAACAAATTTAAAAAGAATGAAATCGTATCAAGCACTTTCTCAGATCACAATGGCATGAAACTAAAAATCAACAACATAGAAAAGCTCAAAAATTCTCAAAAATATGGAAACTAATTACCAGGTCGAATGATAATGAGCACACAACAACTCAAAGTTTATGGGACACAGCGAAAGCAGTACTGAGAGAGAATTTCATAGCACTACAGGCATACGTTAAGAGGCTAGAAAAAGCTCAAATACACAACCCTGCATCTAAAAGAACTAAAAAAAGAACAGCAAGTAAAGCCCAAATGTAGTAGAAGGAAGGATATAATAAAGATCAGAGGAGAAATAAATGACATAGAGGCTAAAGAAACAATACAGAGAATGAATGAAACTAGTAGCTGGTTCTTTGAAAAGGTAAACAAGATCGATGAACCTTGAACTAGACTCACCAAGAAAAAAAGGGAGAGAACTCAAATAAATAAAATTAGAAATGAGAGTGAAGAAATGACAACTGACACAACAGAAATACAAAATATTGTAAAAAAATACTATGAAGAACTGTATGCCAAAAAACTAGACAACCTAGATGAAATGGACAAATTCCTTGAAATATACAATCTTCCAAAAATCAATCTGGAAGAATCAGAAAACCTAAACAGA
Organism: Saccopteryx leptura; assembly: GCF_036850995.1. Taxonomy (NCBI): domain Eukaryota; kingdom Metazoa; phylum Chordata; class Mammalia; order Chiroptera; family Emballonuridae; genus Saccopteryx; species Saccopteryx leptura. Next base: position 171,306,353 of record NC_089504.1, on the reverse strand, counting down.
CCGATTACACCAAATGAGATCGAAACAGTTATCAAAAAACTCCCAAAAAAGAAAAGTCCTGGGCCAGATGGTTTCACAAGTGAATTCTACCAAATATTCAAAGAAGAACTTACTCCTATCATTCTCAAGCTATTTCAAAAAATTAAAGAGGAAGAAAGACTTCTAAACTCATTTTATGAGGCGAGCATAATTCTGATTCCAAAACCAGGCAAAGACAACACACACACAAAAAAATTATAGGCCAATATCCCTGATGAATATAGATGCTAAAATCCTTAACAAAATATTAGCAAACTGGATCCAGCAATATATGGATAAAATCATACACCATGATCAAGTGGGATCTATTCTGGGGAGGCAAGGCTGGTACAATATTCACAAATCACTCAATGTGATTTATCACATAAACAAAAGGAATGAGAAAAACCACATGATAATTTCAATAGATGCAGAAAAAGCATTTGATAAACTACAGCACCCATTCATGATCAAAACTCTCAAAAAAGTGAGAAGGTGACAGAGGACAATCTGACTTTGGGTGATGGGTATGCAACATAATTGAATGACAAGATAACCTGGACTTGTTATCTTTGAATATATGTATCCTGATTTATTGATGTCACCCCATTAAAAAAATAAAATTATTATAAAAAAAAAGTGGGAATACAGGGACATACCTCAACATGATAAAAGTCATCTATGACAAACCCACAGCCAACATCATACTCAATGGGCAAATATTAAAAGCAATCCCCTTAAGATCAGGAACAAGGCAGGGGTGCCCCCTTTCACCACTCTTATTCAACATAGTCATGGAAGTCCTAGCCACAGTAATCAGATAAGAAGAAGAAATAAAAGGCATTCAAGTTGGAAAAGAAGTAAAACTATTATTATTTGCAGATGATATGATATTGTATATAGAAAACTCTAAAGTCTCAGTCAAAAAAATACTGGACCTGATAAATGAATTCAGCAAGGTGGCAGGATATAAAACTAATACTCAGAAATCAGAGGCATTTTTATATGCCAACAATGAACAGTCAGAAAGAGAAATTAAGGAATCAATCCCCTTCACTATTACAACCAAAAAAATTAAGTACCTAGGAGTACATTTAACCAAGGAGACTAAAGACTTGTACTCGGAAAATTATAAAACATTGATAAAAGAAATCAAGGAAGATACAAATAAGTCGAAGCATATACCGTGCTCATGGTTAGGAAGAATAAACATCATTAAAATGTCTATATTACCCAAAGCAATTTATAAATTCAATGCAATACGAATTAAAATACCAATGACATACTTTAAAGATATAGATCACATATTCCAAAAATTTATATGGAACCAAAAGAGAACATGAATAGCTTCAGCAATCTTAAAAAGAACAATAAAAGGGGAGGTATCACACTTCCTGATATCAAGTTATACTACAAGGCCATTGTACTCTAAACAGCCTGGTACTGGCATAAGAACAGGCAATATATATAGATTAATGGAACAGAACAGAGAACCCAGAAATAAACCCACAGCTCTATAGACAACTGATATTTGACAAAGGAGGTAAGGGCATACAATTGAGTAAAGAGAGCCTCTTTAACAAATAGTGTTGGGAAAATTGGACAGCTACCTGCAAAAAAATGAAACTAGACCACCAACTTACACCATTCACAAAAATAAACTCAAAATGGATAAAATTTAAATGTAAGCCATGAAACCATAAGCATCTTAGAAGAAAACATAGGCAGTAACTCTCCGACATCTCTTGCAGCGATATATTTGCTGATTTATCTCCACAGGCAAGTGAAATAAAAGACAGGATAAACAAATGGGACTATATCAAACTAAAAAGCTTTTGCACAGCCAAAGACAATAAGAACAGAATAAAAAGACAAACTACACAATGGGAGAACATATTTGACAGTACATCTGATAAGGGGTTAATAACCAAAATTTATAAAGAATTTGTAAATATCAACACCAGAAAGACAAACAATCCAATCAAACAATGGGCAAAAGAAATGAATAGACACTTCTCCAAAGAGGACATACAGATGGCCAATAGCATATGAAAAAATGCTCAACTTCACTAATCATTAGAGAAATGCAAATTAAAACCACAATGAGATATCACCTCACACCAGTCAGAATGGCGCTCATCAACAAAACAACACAGAATAAATGCTGGCGAGGATGTGAAGAAAAGGGAACCCTCCTGCACTGCTGGTGGGAATGCAGACTGGTGTAGCCTCTGTGGAAAAACAGTATGGAGATTCCTCAAAAAATTGAAAATCGAACTGCCTTTGACCCAGCTATCCCACTTTTAGGAATATACCCCAAGAACACCATAGAACAGTTCCAGAATGAGAAATGCACCCCCATGTTAATGGCAGCACTGTTCACAATAGCGAAGATCTGGAAACAGCCCAAGTGTCCATCAGAGGAAGAGTGGATTAAAAAGCTTTGGTACATATATACTATGGAATACTACTCAGCCATAAGAAATGATGACATCGGATCATTTACAACAACATGGATGGACCTTGATAACATTATACGGAGTGAAATAAGTCAATCAGAAAAAACTAAGAACTATATGAACCCATACACAGATGAGACATAAAAATGAGACTCAGAGACATGGACAAGAACGTGATGGTAACAGGGGGTAGGGTGGGGTTGTGGGGAGGGGGCAAGAAAGGAGAGGGGGGGTGGGGGGAGGGAGGGGCACAAAGAAAATCAGATAGAAGGTGACAGAAGACAATTTGGCTTTGGGTGAGGGGGTATGCAGCATAACAAATGTCAAAATAATCTGGAGATGTTTTCTCTGAACATATGTACCCTGATTTATCAATGTCACTCCATTAAAATTAATTAAAAAGAATAATAATTCAAAAAAAGATTAAAAATAGTGATTTTCCTAAGACTAAACTAAGTATTAAAAGCTAAAGTCATAACAAAGGAAATATTTCATATGTATTATCATTGGGAACCAGATTCGAAATTTAAAATTAGAATTGTTACAATACTCAAGTTTCTTTTTCCACCCCCTGTCCCTGATAGACATGCATCTTTTCCCCCAAAAAACAAATGAAGCACTACTTCCTCAGGCAGTGAGAAAGTGATGGTCCTGGGGCACTTAAGAGAGTATATGATCATTCCTAGTAGGACAACAGTTTAAGATTGGACTGCTTATCAATAAAAGTTACCTGTCCATTGATTACAATGACCATACATTTTTGTGATTAATGACAAGAACCCACTGGCCAAGGTATTCTCCTGTGACAGCAAAGTATTGGAGCTTTCTCCAAATTGAGATATTTCTTACACTCTACTATTGCAGAATTGGGACAATTATTGACATCATGAAATAAAAAAAGTCACGGGTGGTAAGAAAACACTGGCTTGGTGGATCATACATATGACCGAATATGGTAACTAGTACAATTTTAGAATGTTCTTTAGTTAAGACATTGTTTCTTAATTCATTCACAACTAACCCAAAATTGATGTAGCTAAGGAATGTCATTCTACAAATAACCAACATTGTTATGAATAATTCACCAAAACCAAGAAAAACACAAAATATTATTTTTAGAATATTAAACTTCTCAAATGATTGGGTAGGAAAATTATGTTGGGATAATTACAAAGGAAATTGCAAGGAATATGTTGAGATTTTCAGGGCTTTACCAGTCACCCAAAATACCTATTAATAACTCTTTTTCTGATCTTTTCTAGGAACGAGGTAGATACAGATGAATTAATCTGCCAGATAACTGTCGCTGACCCCTTCAAAATGCTAATACTTTTATCATTCAAGTGCCATGGAAATCTCTCCAAATCACAATACTCTTTATTTTCTTCATGACTAATGAACCATAATGATGACAGCGGCTATAATAAAAGTACAATGTAATCTTAGGTAAAATGGCCCAGATAATGGTGCTGTTGAGTTCTTACACATGCTTCAGCCAGTTTTTCTTCTCTCTGTCACTGTCCATCTTTGAGCTTGACAGTTTTCACGGGTGGGAGTGTGCCCACTTCTTCCACCTAATACGGTGGTCCCAAACCTTTTTTGGGCCATGGACCGGTTTAATGTCAGAAGATATTTTCACAGACCGGCCTTTAGGGTGGGACGGATAAACGTATCATGTGACAGAGACAAGAGTCAAGAGTGAGTTTTAGACGGATGTAACAAGAGGGAATCTGGTCATTTTTAAAAAATAAAACATCGTTCAGACATAAATATAAATAAAACGGAAATAATGTAAGTTATTTATTCTTTCTCTACGGACTGGTACCAAATGGCCCATGGACCGGTACTGGTCCACGGCCCAGGGGTTGGGGACCACTGGCCCAATACATTTTATGTGTTAGAAAAACTGGGGAGTCCAGATAAATACATAAACTGGTTTAGATTAAATCATGATAAGGAATTTTCTGGGGCCTGTTCCCCGAGTTCCTGTCTATGTTTTTGGCTAGGAAAGGCTGGCGAGTTAGTACTTAAAAAAAAATTTTTTTTTGATAAATTGGGTATTTCTATGATAGTTAGGAAACCCCATCTCGTGAAAATGAAAATCTCTTGTACACTGCACAAGGACCAGGACATCACTGCTGCTTTGCAGCTGGCCCCTGGCCTCAGTTCCCATCAGGTCCTGATCATTTCACCTAATCCAGGCACTTAGGACCTCGCCTGGTCTGCCTGAGAGCAGAATAAGGTGAAGGCAGGAGAGCAGGGTATGACATCACTTTTGGAAGAAGTGTATTATTGCTAATAATTTAATGCCACTTTGTTCTAGCCTGCTAAGTAGTGTTACCGGGCCAGATAAATTTAGCAACGAGAATTTTCCCGACTGTTTCCATAACAGAGTATGGGACATTTTTAGCTAAGCTGAATTAAGTGAAGTCTACAGTAAAGAGACATTCTAGAATGGAATTTTCCTACTCATGGATGACATATTGTAACCACTCACTTGTGGAATATAGAAAAGAAAACTTTTTAAACTGATAAAAGTCTCTGAACTATTTGTGCAAGGAAAACAGTAATTTGATCAGACCATTTCTTTCTTTGGTGCAGTCATATGAAACTCATGAACATGAACTCTGGTGGAAACATGTAACAGCAAACAAATTGGAACAAGAACTGTACTTGCCTTGGGGAAGCTTTTAGTCAGTTTTAGAGACAGGGCACACAAAGCGAAAAAACCCTGGTTTCCTGTAAAATCACACACATATGCCCACTTCCTGAGAGTAAGGCCAGGTGGGCGATGAGGTTGGGGTATGGGCAGAGATGCACTCCTGCTCTCATGGTGAGGGAGTCTGACTGACATTCACTTACTTGGCTTGTGCCAGCACGCCAATGACTTCTGCATACAGATCTGCCACAATGTGCATATTGCCAGTGTTAGGACCAAGGTACCTAAACAAGATACAATTAGACAGGTTAGGGTCTCTGGTCATCTAAAATTTGATTCAGCTTTAAGCACACAACCCTGTCAAAATTCTAAGGTGAGAAATTACTTTACCCTTCTTTGTATTTAAAGTGCTTGAAAGCCAAGTTAATAACGTCATGTATTAAACTGTCTAATACAGGATGAAGTGGAATCTGAAAAAAAAAATAAAAAAGATGGCTCTTAACTTGGAAGGGAATATTAACGATCAAATCAATAAGAGTACTTCCAATAACTGTATATGGATTTTAGCAAGCAATCAAAAAATATAATTCATATGAACCAGGATTTGAAGTTCATAAACAATTTAATAAACTTAGACTTTAAAAACTTAAGTAATTTTCAAATAAATCAACCTTATCTAAAAGGAACATTAAATTAATGACCTACCTGTTTCAAAACTTCTATTAATACTAAAGAAAAAATAAAATCAATGGCAAGGTCCCGTCTTTCCATTAAATAATCTCGCTGCTGTTCATCACTGTAAAATTGAAAATATTCATATTAATTGGTGCTGAAGATAATGTGAATGATATGATTCATCATAAAAAACCGAGGACTCATCCCCAATGGACTGCAAGCCAGCTTTGGTATAATGAGACTGCAGTGGTAGATACAGTATTTGCTGAAACTATTCCTATTAATTGTGTGATACACTGGGCAGACACTGAGTCAGAATATTTGACTTCAAGTTTTACATTTTCCACCATATCAACCTGAGTAGCTGTTTGTGAGTCTATAATCTCATCTTGTGGGCTTTCTAAGGTATGCCTCAATCCAAGGATTCTTCCTTCTGTAAAGTGGCCACAGACACAGGACATAGCTCAGTGAAAAGACCTTGTGAAAGGAGCTGAATAATGTAGGGACATAATACGGTTACCAACTGGAGCAGAATGGCAGGAGATGAAGAAAGAGCAGAATTGCTTTCTTTCCCTCCTATCCCATTCTTTTTGACTTTTTGTCCCTTGATATTTATGAAAGGAGGAAAGAAACCATGAAGGGGTATTGGAAGAGAGACTGAAATGCAGTTGGAAGAACAAGCAAAGTGGAGTCATTTGAATTCATTCAAAAGTTAGGGAGCATAATTAGCATTGGCAAAGGGTGGCAGCATGAGTCCCTGCCCCCATCTTCTGCTTAGTGAACATACTGACCAAGGGTTAATTGAAAAGTGAACAAAGAAAAAATGAGTTCTCTAGCATGAAGTAAAAATAGTGGCTAAAAGCATTGGCTTTGGTGTGGACCAGTCCTGGATTAAAATTATGTGTCTTCTAATTACCAGTGATGTACCATCTAAGAATAAAAATAATGTTAGCAATTATAGAAAGCTTTAGCTTGAGTATTAAATAGGATAAACCAGTCTAGTCTCCTGAACACAAAACTGCTTAATACTTGTAAATTAAATAAAGCAATGAGAAAGGATGGCAAGATTTGGATTCACCAGATATTTTTGAAATAAGAATATTTTAAATATGAAACATTTTTCTCTTCAGTCCAGAGGAAATGAGAAGAAAGGAAGGTGCTATTTCAGATATAAAAAAAAAAAATTTCTGGAGAAGATCTAAAACTGTCAGCAAGTCATACGAAGGCTGGTGGATGACGGGATGGGTTAACAAAGGAATCTTCAGCTTTGACGTTCAAGGGGCACTATATACACAGGGTCAGAACCCCTTCATTCAGGGTCATTTAGGAACCGTCCTGCTGGAGGAGAGCAGTGACCCAAAGAGAACCATCTGTCTGAAGTCCTTCGAGACCCACCAGAACAAGGAAGTGATACTACGAGGTGGGAAACAAGAAAACATATGGAAATGCATTTAAAAAAAGGGCATTCACAGGTCTAACCTCGAGATTGAATTGTGGAATATGGAAATGAAAAGCTTGATGACCAAATGGAAGGAGAACTCCCAAAGATGGCGAGCCACAATAAAAAGAAAATGTTTGTGTTGGGTGGCTCATTAGGGTCTTCAACAGGGGCCACAGGACCATGAGAAAGTAGCAGTTCTTGGTACAAAAATATTTTTTAAACACCTAAGTCTATTTTTATTTATTAAGTCAATGATGCTTTCAAATAAAAGTAAGATATACACTTTTGCAATAATGAATTCAACTTTATTGCTGGTCTGAGGTCTAACTGCCAGGAGCCAGAGGCATTTGACAAACTTATTTGGTAGTCAAAATGTTGATATTATACTAATCTTAGAAAACATAACCCAAATACACATTTGTCACATTTGACTGTTTTCAGTTGTTCATGCTTCTCCGGAAAGTTCCTCTTTTCTTTTTTCTAGTAACAGAAACTCACATTATTTGCTATATTCTGCACTGGAGACCCTGATCCTTTGGCTCTGTCCCAGACACACAAACTCTCTCTCGTCTCAAACTCTCAAATGCTAACTCAAATGCTGCCGCCTTGAATTTCACTGTCCTGATTCTGTATTTGATCTCAGCAATTACTTTGACCTCCTGAAAATAATTGGTAACACAATTAAAAAAAAACTATTAATTTCAATCCATAAAGCAATCAATTATGAAAAATCTAGTTTTAGTAACTAAATTCTGACAAAACCAAGAAACAAAACTTAAATTCACTTAAGTCAACTTAATTAAACTGCCCCATTCCCCACCCCCAGGAAAGTTTTAGTAATATCTGCTCATTAGCTAACAGGTATTATAAGAAATATGATATAATGATTCCATTAATTTATTAATCAAATTTTCAGACAGAAAAATTGAAATTCTACCTTTAAAATTTGATACATTAAAAATATGTATGAGGAGAGACTACTGATCAGCACGAGGCTTCACTTTGGGGAGGGGAGTAAAATGTTCCAGAATTAGACAGCGGTGATGGTTGCACAATTTTGTAAATGTACCAAACACACTGAATTACATATTTTACAAGGGTAAATTTACTGTTTGTGAGTTATATCTCAATAAAAATTCCTTCAACTAAAAAAATTCAGTTATTAATTTCTCCCCCCAAAAATGATAAATAATTGAATATTACATAAACTCATGACATTATGAAATGAAATTACTTTCACTTGCATGAAATGTAATTTGGTAAAATTTAGTGTTCTATGTCAAGAGAAGTCTATTGTTTAAAAAAATATTAGGACTGTCAAAAAAAAGGAAAGGAATATATAATTTATAAGAAGTAGTTATATCTGATTTTCTAAGTGATCAATATTAGCTTACTGTCTTTAAAAAACATGCATAACCACTCCATGTAGAGAAATCTAGTTTCTTCTGAAATGATCATTTTTTTATAAGAAAAAAAGAGAATGTATTAAACTTACTTATTTTTACTACCTGGCTGTAGAAGGTTGATTTGAAACATGAAATTACATGTATTTATCTAAAATTTGGAAGGGCACACATCCATTGTGTGTGAGAGTTTTAGGTTTTCTGGCTGCCAAAGTGTTCGTGCAGCAGCAAGTTCTACTTCTCAAACCCACACAACAAATAAACAAGATTCCCTGTTGGAACGGAAGTTAGACATGCTGTAATCTGACTGCTCGTTTTGCTCATGAAGAGACTGAGGTACAGAGAGGCGATGAGCTGCCCAAAGTCACATGGCTAATTAGTGGCAGCTCCAGGATCATGGCTAACATCCAGACCAACCTCTTTCCATGGCACACTGGGCACTGAAGGTTACTAACAAGGACTAAAGCGTCCAGGGCAGCAGCCCTCAGCTTTCCGGTGCAGCCTGGAGGCCAGAGGGTAAGCTCAGCCTTTACACAGTGCCTCACCCATGGTGAAACAGGGCCCTGTATGACTGTTCAACCTGTGACAGCTGACAGTGGCTAGTACTCCAAATGTGCCACCTGCCGAATAAGGGGCCTCGGCCACACCTGCTAGGTATCTGTCTTAGAGGCGGGAACACCCAGAGGCCTTTTAAGTCCCATTTTGATTTACATTTCTTAAAATGAAAGAAGGAGTAGAGAAAGGAAAAACGGGAAAGAAAAGAAGAGAAAAATAAACCAAAAGAAAGAAACCATAATCCTCAAAAACTTACACAAAAGAAATGTACCTTTTTGACTTATTGCTTGTTCTCGGTCTGTATTCATGTGATTCATCCTCAATGCCATTTTGCCTCTTATACCAGTCAAACAGGGTGCGCAGAATGGAAGGCAGGCAGTACTCAGACAGGGAGCTCATTGAGCTGATGACCTACAAAGGAAAATGGAGGATTAAAGCAGTGATTTTCCATCTCATGGCACACATAAACTAAGTACTAAAATTCTGTGTCACGCTAAAAAATATATTTTTTGCCGATCTGACAAAAAAAAAATAGCTATAATTTTGATTCATTCTCATCCAATGGCTATTGTTGTACTGGCTGTTGGCATTTTTAAATTTGACAATCTAAGGGAAAAGAAGTCAGTGCCCCTGACTAAATAGTCAGGTATTGTACACTTTACAAATTCTTGGGCATACCAGTTGAAAATTGCTGGACTAAAGGCTTTAGTGGCATGGCCAATTACTGAGAAACTTTTTTATTTTATTTCACAAATAACTCCAAGCCACAGTCACAACAAAGTTTTCTTGTTTATCACAGCCCTTCCTTCAATAATCTTTATTAGTACATACCCAAGAGCCCAAGTCTCTTAATGTTGACAGATGTTCCTCACAAACTAATAATCTGGTGGTTCAAGAAAGCTAATTACTTTGACACCTTTTCATTCTAGAAATCAGATATTAATTGCAAATAGGTTATTCACGGACTGTAAAAAAATTATTATCCCATACCAGCTAAGAAGTATGGTGCAGTAGATTTCTTAGATTCACAAAAATGCTGTTCTATAAATAAATATATTAATGTAATTACATTAATTGTTTATGTGAACTAAGCAAATCTATCCCCCAAACAAATAAGTAGTAATAGACTGTATGGTTTTCTGCCAATGATCATTCATCTATTAATCTGATATATGTTCCAAATCAGATTCGAGGTACAAATGAGTAGCAGTAATTTGCCTGCATTACATTATAGGCAAACTGCTCCACTCTTCTTTAAACAACAAACATACCTTTGGAATCTAGAGTCCTGACCTTTTACCAAGTATCACAAAAACATGAACCTTTATCCATATCTCATATGCAAAATCTAACTTAAAATGAATCATAGACCTAAGTGTAAAATCTAAAACTCTAAATCTTCTGAAAGAAAACATAGGGGAGGCCCTGGCTGAGTAGCTGCATTGGTTAGAGCATTGTCTCAATATGCCAAAATTTCGGGTTTTATCCCTGGTGAGGGCACATAGAAGAATCAATGAATGTATAAATATGGGGAAAAACAAATCAAAGTTTTTAAATTTCTCCCTCTCCTTTCCTCTTTCTCTAAAATTAATTTTAAAAAATTTTAGGCCCTGGCTGGCTAGCTCTGTGGATATGGCTTCCACCAGGTGTGTGGACATCCTGGGTTCAACTCCTGGTCAGGGCACACATGAGAAGCAACAATCTGCTTCTCTTCCCCTCTCTCTCTCCCCCTTCTCTCTCTTCCTCTCTCATAACCAGTAGCTTGGTTTGCTCAAGTATCAGCCCCCAGTACTGAAGATAGCTCATTTGATTTGAGCATTGGCCCCAGATAGGAGTTGCTGGGTGGATCCTGGTCAGGGCGTATGCAAGAGTTTATTTCTCTATTTCCTTGCTCTCAGTTAAATAAAATTAAGGTAAGAAAACATAAGGGAAAGTCTTTGTGACTTTGGGTTAAGCAATGCTTTCTTAGGTATAATACCAAAACCAAAGTCAATGAGAATCTGCTACATTGTAAGTTATCAAAATGAAAACTTTTTTTGCCTTTAGAAAGATACTGTTAAGAAAGTGATGAAGACAGGTCACAGATGGTGATAAAAATATGTATAAAACACATATCTGATAAAGGCCTTGTAATCAGAATACATAAGTTCACAGTGAGACATGTTCTAATTACCTAATTAACAAGCAGTATAAGCAAATTATATTTCCCCCACCAGAGCTGATGAGACAGTAGAAAAAATTGGTATGTCCATACACTGCTGATTGAAGAAAAACAACTGGTAAAACATATTTGGAAGGTAATTTGGAAATACATGCAAGAACCAAATAAAAAACCATCTTCACTAAGCCCACTCTTAGTACCTATTACAGAAAAAAAAGTAGATAACCTAAATGTCCAACTATATATGCCTTACAATACAGAATTTGATATAAATTATCTATGAAGCCATGAAAAGTCCATTCCAAAAATACTTGACATAAAAATGTTCATGATATATTAAATTTAAAAAATGAATCATTTAATTTGTGTGATCCCAAACACATTACATAAGTACACAGATACAGAAAAAAAGACCAGGAGGAAATACACCAACATATCAATATGCACGACCCCAGGAGTTCTCAGGAGAGACATGCACTGGAGGACAGGGGAGCTGGGAGTTCCACAGAATAAAGGCAGCATTTTTCTTGGGCCTCTTATACAAAGGGTAGAAATTTGAGATGAGAGTCAAGAAAGAAGCTAAGCAAAGACACAAGGCAGAAAAGCTTCTGGTCATAAAGTTGCAGAACAGTTGTTGGTAATGATTACAACAATGAATTTAATGAAACTTTTGAGTGAATTGAAAGAAGAAATATCTGTCGGGTGTATGGACTTTGGTATACTAGAGTGGAAGGAATGTTGAAAATTTTGAGTTGGAACAAAATTATAGAAGGTATTTAATACCAGTTTGAAAATTTTCTATTTTCTTCTCTAGAAAATGGGAAGTCCTTAAATACTTTTGAGTAAGGAAATCCATCCATAAAAATGGGGAGGTGTTTGGGGAGGTGAATCTAGTAGTGATATATAGGCTGGAACAAAAGGGTTTGCTAATACAGGCAGTTAGGAGAACAGCATACATACGTCTAATTGAGTGAGGTCCCTGCAACTGTCACAGGCATGCAGTGACCATGGCCTGAGCTGAGGAGGTAGTGAAAGAGGGGGAAAACTTTAATTAACTTAAAGTATCTCTGGAGTTAGGCAGTCTAGGCTTAACTTTAAAAAAAATAAAACAGAAAACCAGAGGAATGGGAGCTGAAGGGCATCGTGTCAAGGATTTTCCACTAACAACTTTAAAAGCAGCTCTAAGACTGAACAAAATTACTGCTTCCTCAGATTCTCTATCTCAATAGCCTTATTTCATGTTCTCTGTTATGATGATTACGTGAGCATACACAAAATTGTACATTATCTTTGGTTACAGGTTAATGTAAGTTAAAAATACATGTAATTGCATTCAGCCTGTCCTACAAACCTAGTGCCATTAGCTTTGCTTAAATTGAAAATAAAATCTAATTATTAAAAATAGAGCCACTCTCCTGCCACAGCCACACGTATTTTCCTGTTGTTCCAGTGGGTAGAACAGCAGTCAATTTTTGGAGGAAACAAATCACTGTGTGTGAAAGGGGTAATAATTTACTGGTGTCTTTAAAGTCACCCCAGCACAAGAAAGTCACCACCATCTAAAATGTTTGAGTTGGGAAATGTAGGAAGTTCCTCTACAACAGAAGGATCAGAATTCAGAGTCCCTGACCATGAGGTAAATCTATCTTAATTACTGCATATGTAACAAAATCCAAAAGCATTTACTGTTATATTTCAATAATTTTGAAATATTTGTGTAGGCTGTGGCCAAGTAGCTCAGTTGGTTAGAGTGTCATCCAAGGTTGCAACAGGTTTGATCCCCGGTCAGTGCACAGACAAGAATAGATCAATGAAAGCATAAACAAGTGGAAAAACAATGTTTATCTTTCTCCCTTTCTCTCTCTAAAAATCAATCAGTTGATAAAAAAATAAATAAAATAGCTGTGTAAGTCAGGATCAGACATAATAACTGAATGTAATGTGGTATATCCTAGATATTATCCTGGACCAGAAATGGGACATTAGGAAAAAAACAAAGAAAATAGAAATAATGTATGGAATTTAATCAATAATAATGTACTGATGCCCTGGCCGGTTGGCTCAGCGGTAGAGCGTCGGCCTAGCGTGCGGAGGACCCGGGTTCGATTACCGGCCAGGGCACATAGGAGAAGCGCCCATTTGCTTCTCGACCCCTCCGCCGCGCTTTCCTCTCTGTCTCTCTCTTCCCCTCCCGCAGCCAAGGCTCCATTGGAGCAAAGATGGCCCGGGCGCTGGGCATGGCTCTGTGGCCTCTGCCTCAGGCGCTAGAGTGGCTCTGGTCGCAATATGGCGACGCCCAGGATGGGCAGAGCATCGCCCCCTGGGGGGCAGAGCACCACCCCTGGTGGGTGTGCCGGGTGGATCCCGGTCGGGCGCATGCGGGAGTCTGTCTGACTGTCTCTCCCTGTTTCCAGCTTCAGAAAAATGAAAAAAAAAAAAAAAAAAAAAAAAAAATAATAATAATAATAATGTACTGATGTTGGTTTCTTGGTTGTGACAAATGTACCCTGCTAATATAAGATGTTTATATGGGAAACTGAATATGGAGTATATAACAACTGTCTGTATTATCTCTGCAACTTTTTAAAATCCAAACTATTTTAAAATCAAATGTTTATTCAAAAATATTTGTGTGAAATAATTACAAGCTCTGTTACTCACTGTAGACCAATAAAGGTGATAAGAACCTACAATTGACTCTTAAACATCTGTAGATGCAGCACACAAAATTCCACTACTACAATTAGGTGTAACCCACACTCTCCATCAAGAACATGAATAGTCAGTCTCTTTCCAACCTCAGCTATAATAATTTTGTCTACCCATTAAGAAGTACTCCTGACTTTTTCCACCCGATTTATTTCACTTAGCACAACATAATCAAGATCCATTCATGTTGTTGCAAATGACAGTATTACACTCATACGGGGGATGTAAAACTAAAAGTAACAAACGAGCAAATAAGACAGACAAAAACTCATAGACACAGAGCAGTGTGGCGGGTATTAGAGAGAAAGGAGGCTGGGGGAAGAAAAAAAGGATAAAGGGAGTCAAATATATTGTGACAAAAGGAGACTTGACTTGGGGTGGTAAACACACAATGCAATATACAGATGATGTGTTATAGAATTGTACACTTGAAAACTATGTATTTTATTAACCAATATCACTCCAACAAGTTTAATAAAATTGAAAAAAATGTCGTCCTGAAACCATTTTTTTGCTATTATATCAGCCGGGTACACTTCTCATGGCAAATGCACTGAGATCATCTTAGAAGAAATGAAAGGTCAGCATAGGGAGGGTGCGTGTGTTTTTCAGTTCTCTATTACTGCCTCTTTTAGTCCAGGCTTTCGGGAAGTAAAGGTAGAATTTGCAAAGACTTGGCCTTCAAAGCTCAGCAAGGGAGGAAGGTGTAGCTGCCTTTTTGGATACTCAGCACCTTCACTTACACGAAGCAGAGCCCATGGTGAGATGAATTCTGGCTCTGTGCTGCTGTTGAAAGGGGGAAGGCCCACTCACAAAGATGCTCTTGTTGTATTTAAATGATCATATTCTCCCAGCATAGATGAGCTCAGTGCTGGTCAGAGGAGATGAAGTACACAGACTCACAGAACTATTTCATATTGGTGTTTTCTTTTTTGGGGAGGATAGAGGGGAATGAAAAATGTACTTTATAAATGTTTTCCTAATGTTTATTTTGGCATTTTATGTATAAACAGGCTAAAAGAGACTGTCCCTTATGCAGTAGCTAAGACATTAATTTTTCATAAGCATTTTATTATACTTGCTAAATGCAAATAAGAAAAGTTTACCCATAAATATTTGAATAATTACTTAGTGGAGTCACTCCATATTTTATAGTAATAAAGCTGACTTGTCCTGAGTGGTGCATTTAATGAAAATTTTAAAGTAACTTCATTGATAGTTTACTTTCTCAAAGTAGTTTATGTGGCCAAATACATTGGATTCAGGGTACTTTCTAGGTAAAATCACAAAATAATGATCTATTAAAGTAATTAAAATTTTTTTTTACTCAATCACAGATATTATTGCTGGATTATAACATATGAAAAGTCAGGACAGACACCAAGAGATTAAAAATATATTATAAAAACTTAAATTAATTAATCTATACATTAAATACTTTCTTTGAATATTAAGAAAAGATCTTCATTATTTAACATCTTGGTCCATTTTACACACACCAGACACATACACACTGTTTCACTGAGAATAATTTAAGAAATACTGAATAAACTAATATGCCAGTTAATTTGTTTTTACTCTTAATTGCCTATATTTTTCATTTATACATTTTAAATAGATTTTCACTAAATTATAGCATTATAGTCAATGTTGAAATACTCATCTCCTTCCTTTGCAGGAAAATTATTAATACCCAAGATGGTAAATAGTTATTTTAGCTCCATGAAAATAAACAGAAACCTCATTTAAAAGGGAGGTGAAGGCTAGAAGAAAGAACTCTGATGCACATGTCAATCAATGTACACTATTGATCCCAAAGGGTACAATATTGCATCTCTGACAGGAAGTGATGCTTATATTACTACCTCTGCAGGAGGTTCTGGAGAAAAGATTCCTCCTTGCCAGTAACATCTCAGCCAATGGGAGGCTGCCATAACTCAGTCAATGAGAAGCTACTACACTTCAAACTTTCAGTTTCTGTTAATGAACTCTTCATTTAGAACAGCCCCTCCCAAGTCTACAAAAGAACATTACTCTCCTTTGTTTCTCTGGGTTTATGTATAGTTCACCATTAGACTGTATGTCCCAAACTGAAATTCTTTGTTGTTCCCAAATAAACCTGTTTGCTGCAAAAATATGTGGCTATTGTTAAAGGTCAACAGCTGTTATAAATGTATATAGATTTATTTTGCCATGTGTTTCCTGTTTATAAATGGCATATTTATCATATTGTGAAACTAAGGTGCCACAAAATATAACATCTGGAAGAAAACTCCAATAGAAGTTACTTAGAATGTTTGAGCAAATTATTTGGAATTATCTGGGAGATGATACCGGCAAGTAATGTTACACTGAATTGCAAATAACTTCAACTTAAAGTAATGTTCTCAGAACACTGTATGTGTGACTGATCCTTCTCATGTCATGTTTTCATAATTGTAAGAGTACTATAATGGGAAGATCAGCTCCTTCATCTTCGGTTCAAGTTACAGCTCTGCCCTTGATTGGCTGGATGAGCATGGGCATGTTGCCACTCTTAGAAGTAGAAGCTCTGCGTTTCAGCTGTGAAATGGGACTTAAGAGTACTTATTTCACTGGGTTTGTATGAAGGCTAAACGAGATGCTATAATGAGTGGGCACATAACAGACCTTCAAAAATGTCTGATTCTTTTTCCATCAGCTGTTTTCAAATATTGAAACTGAAGCAGAGACATAAAATAGTTTGACTTTGATGAGATTGTAGGTTAAGTAAATGACACAACAGATGACAAAATCTGATGAAAGAATTTGTTTATCAGAACAGATCATTATTGTTTTTAGTTATATGGTACCAAAAAATTAAAAAGACAGTCCATCTTCTTTTATCTAAGTGTAAACTATCAGGGCCTCCATTAGAACACTGTAGTCTGTGTTTCCACGCCTTTCTGGCCCTGGCAGAGGTAAACACAGTGCCTCTGAAATGCTTCCTGTAGAGGCAGCGGAAGCAGTGCCTGCCCAACATTAGCTCCATAGGAGAAAGGGAGAGAACACTGGGGTCCCCAGGCAACAGGCACTTACTCCAAAACAAATGGGAAAAATCAGAGATAGTGTTTTGGAACCAGAATCGATTAATTAAATACCACCAATTACCATAGGTCCAACTCACCCAGGTCCATACTCATCACCGGTTAGTTATTGTTTCTTTGGAGAATCCAACATAAAACGTATTGGCCTTTATATTGAAAAAAAGTGCAAATTTATCACTGAAGAAAGTCAGTGGAGTTACCGTGTGGAGCTAACCCTCCGTTATCCACTAGGTGCTCTCCACAGATCAGGGCGGGCCCCTGGTGCCCAGATTGCTTTCCCATGTACGTGTTAGCAGTTGCAATCAGTCGCTAAAACTGAATGTGAAAGTCAGTCTACTCAGCATGTAACATTAATTTATCAACTATGAAGATGCCTTCTATATGCCAGCTTCCTGAGCTCCTGCCTGCTGACCTCTGGCTCGTCAGTGAACATCCCTGTACTGATCGCTTCCAAGGGCCACTCCTGCCCCAGAAAGCTGTGGCTTCTCAGGGTTGTTCTCTCATGTTTTTGGCCACGCTTTCTCTGGGCATTCTTTTGTGGGTCCCACTTTCTGATCCTAAACTATGTTTCCCTATGAAATTTTTCACCCATTGCTCTATTCTCTTTCTGATCTTTCAGTGTTTGCTGAGCAACCACATAAGTGAATGAGCGCCTATTTCTCCTGAGATACTGTACCCTCACTGAAAATCCATGATATAGAAAACTGATTCATCACCTCTCCCCAAGCACAGCCTTCTTCTGCTTGAAGAGCTCCTTACCCACAGAAAACAGTCCAGACTCTGAGTGTGCCTCCTTGTGTGGCTCCTGTGGTACCTGGGGCCATGGGCTCCCGCCCCTCTCCAGCTCTTTGCTCTTCTTTTGTCAGCTTTGTCCTCTCAGCTCCTCCTGTCTCACACGGTCCAGTTCATCTTGTTCATCTGGATAACAGACAGCTTTAAAACCTCACTGCCCCTTCATTACTTCCTGTGACACACCTGTCCATGTTCCCAGCTTCATTAACGGCTTCCCTACCTGAGTCCCCCAACACTCGACATGTACCTCTGCTATTACATTTACAGAGCTGTGTTACTTGTTTGGACTCTGTTTCCCTCCTGGCTGAAGACTCCTCGAGGGTGGGGGCTGTCTGTAACCTCAGCTCAGAGCACAATCCTGCGGGCTTCAGGCCCTTCACGCTCATTGAACTGAAAGGAAATGGCTCCAAGTTATGGTTGAAAACTACAGTTCCTTTTTTTTTTTTTTTTTTTAATTTTTCTTTTATTAATTTTTAAAGAGGAGAGAGAGAGAGAGAGAGAGAGAAGGGGGAGGGAGGAGCAGGAAGCATCAACTCCCATATGTGCCTTGACCAGGAAAGCCCAGGGTTTTGAACCGGCGACCTCAGGGTTCCAGGTCGACGCTTTATCCACTGCGCCACCACAGGTCAGGCTACAGTTCCTTTTTGTCTCTCCTTTTCTCAATAAATATTGATTCTTCATATAAAACTTTGCCTATAATCATTCTTTCTTTTGAGTTCCACTCTGTGCATTTTCACTCTGGCCCTGACACTGCCTTCGCGGAGTAACAACAAGTTGTCACTATGATCACTTGCCTACTGGCATGTGTAAGATTAGCACCACCCACTGACACTGAGGTCTCCCACGGTCTGGTCTCCTCCATACCAGAGGGAAAGTTGGTGTTTCCACGGATGGGTATGCATTCTTTGGCATACATCTCTGTAGAGGTGACCTGATTCTGAATCTAGAGGAGCTCTGTACCTTTGAGCGATTTTAAAACTGTGCATATGGTGAATAACTGATAGCAATGAAAGATAATTCATGTTTATAATGGAAAAAGCTGTCCATTGAAGGTTCAACTAACTTCCCTCTCCCATGGTGGAAGAAGCCAGTTTTGCCTCTGAGTGCACATTCATTTCAACATTCCTGACTTATTAATGTGTTCATTTTTAATATTCTCTTCTAATATTGGTTAATATTGGTTTATGTTCTAATATATCTTCTAATATTCATATTGGTTGTAATGTCCCTCTGAATAATGAATCAAGTAAAATCTTTGGCACGTATTCATTTTATATTTTCATGAGAGCCATGCTGTTGCCTCTTTCTGAAGGTCAGCCTTCAACAATACCTGCCTCTGCCCCACTAAACTGACCCAATTCATCAATCTCCAAGATCACATAAAATGCCATTTTTCTGTCCAGGGCTTTTGCACACAACGTTCTTTTCTTCTGAAATTTCTTACCCCCTCACTAACATCCAGCCTGATCCTATTGCACTTACTGTTTTAGGCACCTGATAAACTATGTCCTCCTTTTCTAGAAAGTTTTTTCCTAGTCACCTGCCCCTAAAGTGCATATCTGCTGTCCCCTGATGTGTTACAATGTTTATCATCTGCACCACTCATGTGACACTTCTTACACACCATCTCAGAGCTGTTTGTGCACCACCCGTCAGCCTCTTCTGGGCCAACGGCTCCTGGGAAGCAGAAACCACATCCTTACATCTTTGTCCCAACAGAGCTTCGTGTCTGTGCATACACACACATACTTAATGTTTGCCAAAAATAAAGAACTTATTACCAAAACAGTTTTTCATTCACTTCACTTTCTAAGCCCTGATGATTAATTTTGGCATTTAAAATAAATTACTGACAGTACACATTTTCCAAATGCTGTTGGGAAGCTCTCCTATCTTTATTAATTCTGGTAAGACTTTCCCTGGAAGGGCCTAGAAGCCCTCCCTGGGCTCCCCAGCAACTGGCACAGTTATTCTGCTCGGTCCTTCCACCAAGAGTTGACTCACTAGCCTGAGGCCATAATTTATTCGATTACAAATTTCTTCTTTGCCTCTGCCCCTGGGTGGGGGGCCTTTCCAGGGCAGGCAACAGGCCTCCACAGGAATTTCCTCAGCGGGAGTAATGCTTGGCACATGGCTGTCACACAGGAGGTGCTATAAGAATATGTCAACTTTATATTCATGAAATTTGTAAAAAGTAAAATTCTAAAATTAAGGGCACAAAAATCTAGCTGTCCAATGTGTAAAGCTGTCCCTAGGTTGACTTCTGCCACTAATACTGAGCTTTAAAAAGTTAACCCTAAATAGACATCTTGTTACTTATGAAATATCAGGGCTTTCCTTCCAGGACTATTCTATACAGGGTTAGAGTGTAATTAGGTTAAATTAAGGGATATCAAACCAATAGTTAATTAAATATAATAGAAATTTAAAAGAAAAGTTAAGGAAACATGAGTTAAACCCCCTCTCTCTATATTTCCCTCATAAACATATTTAAAACTGACAAATTCTAGGAGAATCCCATGGTGGAACAATAGAGATAAAGAACTAAAAACAGTAATCTCTACTGGCCATTTGAGCAAAAACAGGCTATGTGCTGTTTAGTAAAGACAGGTAGTATAAAAATTTCCCACATCATCCTTATAGCTCTGAATATAATCAGAAGTGTGTGCAATGTTGGGATATTGTTTTTTTTATTACTTTTTTTATAATTCTTTTTCCATTTCTCCTTCCTGCCACCTGGAATCCAGATGGAATGGCTGAGCTGTAGAAACCCAATGGGCCATAAGAAGACCTTGGGAATGTAAACCATATACAAGAAAGCAAAAAATATATAGATATGGAACTGCTTTTGTTTATACTGCTTGAATGTGAAAAAAACATATCTTGTTTGAGCTACAGTTATGTTTTTTGCAGTCAAACCTAATCTTAACTGATATAGAATCTTCTATCCCCTTCACTCACTGAAAACTCCCCTCTGAATTATCACCAACTTAGGTCTTAGACACATAAGCAGGTTACTGTGTCAAGATCATAGGCTTCATAGTCAGAACACAAGGATTCCAGTCTTGGTGCCTTCCCAGTTTCATCACAGAATCCGGGGCAACCTCTCTGTGACTCATTGTCATTAAATGTAATACAGACATGATGCTGATAATGAGACCTTCTTGGCCCTGGCTGGTTGGCTCAGTGGTAGAGCATCAGCCCAGCATGTGGAAGTTCCAGGATTAATTCCTGGTCAGGGCACACAGAAGAAGAGACTAGCTGCTTCTCCATCCTCTCCTTCCCTCCTTTTTTTCTGTCTCTTCTCCTCCTGCAGCCATGGCTGAATAGTTTGAGCAAAGTTGGCTCTGATCCCTGAGGTTGGCTCCATGGCCTCACCTCAGGCACTACATAGCTTGGTTGTTGAGCAATAGAATATAGCAGCCCCAGATGGCAGAGCATTGCCCCTGTAGAGGGCTCACCAGGTGGATCCCGGTCAGGGCACATGTGGGAGTCTGTCTCTCTGCCTCCCGGCCTCTCAATAATAAAAGAGATCATCTTCTGGGAGTTCTTGGAAGCATTGAGTGGTCAGGTGAGACAACACGTGAGAAGGGGCTTAGTAAATTATCAAGGATTACATAAATTTTTAAAGTTTGCTTCTGTTTCTAGAAGTGAAAAATGAATCCTGGGTTTAAGTGGAGGAGGAGACAGACCTACCAGGATGAGGCACCAAAAGTGTGGGAACCCAGCTCTTTGCAGTCCAGCATTCATACCAGTGAAATGTCAAAGAAATTGATGAGAATATTCTTTAAACAGACCAGCTGGATGCCTGTCCTAAGGGAAGTCCTGAACAAATGTAACTTCTACTAGTTCTATTGCTCCCACCACTACAGCAACGGCGTCCACACCTGGCCAGGTGGCATCACCAACATGTCCTTTTCCCACTGACAGATTTCACTGTCAATCCAGATTAAATCCCCGCTGCTTAGATCAGAACAAGGGGAATGACATAATTTGAACATTTAGTATGAAAAGACTGAGAGCTTACAACATTTGTGGTCTTGCCCATGGAACCACAATTGCTACAGTTTACTCTTATATATATATATATTTTTTTTGTATTTTTCTGAAGTTGGAAACGGGGAGGCAGTCAGACAGAATCCCACATGCGCCCAACCGGGATACACCCGGCACACCCACCAGGGGGTGATGCTCTGCCCATCTGGGGGGTTGCTCTGTTGCAACCAGAGCCATTCTAGCGCTTGAGGCAGAGGCCACAGAGCCATCCTTAGCGCCCAGGCCAACTTTGCTCCAATGGAGCCTTGGCTGAGGGAGGGGAAGAGAGAACCAGAGAGGAAGGAGAGGGGCAGGGGTGGAGAAGCAGATGGGCGCCTCTCCTGTGTGCCCTGGCCGGGAATCGAACCCAGGACTCTTGCACGCCAGGCTGAGGCTCTACCACTGAGCCAACCGGCCAGGGCCTACAGTTTACTCTTAAAACAGTGGATGAGTACTTTCAAAGATGACTTGGTTGACTTTTTGTCACTAAATCCAATGGTGGACCAACTTCAGTCATGTCCCCGTATGGCTTGGGATAGATTGGTAGGTTGCCTTTGGTCACTGTTCATGTGTAAATTTATGGTTTACTGATGAGGGGATAATTGTATAGGTCTTATTTGAGAGTCACCAGTGACCACCTAACTACTGGCTCCCTTATGAACACATAGAGAAGTGTTACGTGTCAGTGCTTCTCAATTTTAAATGTATGTCTGGGTCACCTGGGACCTGGCTCAGCTGCAGACCCTGGTCCAAGGGATCTGGGGCAGGACTGAGATTCTGTATTGCAATAGTTTGAACAGCAAGGTCAAAAGTATTACAGCTAATAAGTGACAAAGTAGGGATTTAAACCCAGGTCTAATTCCAAAGGCAATCTCTTTCCCACAAGGCTGAACTGTAGAACTAGAGTGCTGAATAATATATGAGAGATTGCATTTAAGCCAAATATTTAAGATAATTATTATCTGAAATGTTAAAATATAGAGGTATCGTTTCTCCAGGGAATTAAGAAAGCAGTACATTAAGCTGGAGAAAAATAACATATTTTTTTGTGGAAAGGACAGTGATAATCTCATAGGATAAAGATAAAATATACAAAATATAATGAAAAATTATTAAAGACAGATGAAAACTATTTACATACTTAAAGGAACAGAGAGAGCTACAACTGATTATATTTCCAAAATAATGAGCCCAAACATTCACCAGGGGTCTCTGACCACCCAAGCCTCCACCAGGTGACAATACCCAAGGGTGATATGACTGGAGAAGACAGCTCCCTGGCGTGAAAGGCAGCCCACACTCTGTTTCAGCAGCATTCCTGAGACCAGCCAGCTCTGGCAGCAACTGTGCAAACCCTGACCCACAGCAGCCTTCAGACTGGCCATGAGCAGGAACGTGTGAGCATGAACAGCTTACAAAATATAAAACGGAGGCTTCTGTCTCTATGATCAGCCCTTACATTTTTGGTGAGTCCTAAAACAAGTCTGGACTTGAACAGCTAGGGAACTTTCCTCTTGACTGCACATGAAAGGTGGTTTCACAGCCTGCAGAGAGGGTGCCCCGGTGTGTTCTCCACGAGGCAGCAAGCGCAGCAGACACTGGAGCAGGCCTGGTGTGGCCAACAGCGTCTGCCTCTGCCCTGGGCCTGAAGTGGAGATTGGGCACATGCTGTCCTCCCTGTCATTAGCTGCAGATGTTCAGAAACACCACAAACACATCTCCCACTGCCGTGACATCCTGCTATCCTGCATCCCCCAGCAGACCTACAGCCTCCTGAACTCACTGAACCCAAACCCCAGATCCGGTTATTGCCCACCATTTACATTGGAGGTCCTTTCACACAGTCCTGATGGGTTTTCAAAGGACTTCCATTGCATTTATTGTGTCTCCTTTTGTTCATGTATCACCTTCTCAATTAGCATCTAAATTACTATACTGTTTTATAATTCTAGTATGAGCTGGTTTCTCTCTCACAGGATGATGAATTCTTGAAGGGCTAACACTGTCCTAGATTCTGTCACACCAATGCCTAGTACCGAATCAAGCAAATGGTAGACATTCAAGACAATGTAGGATGAAAACATGAATAAACTCCAGTGCAGAGATATGATCATCACATATCACAGGAAGTCCTCACTAAACATCATTGGTAGGTTCTGCAACTTTAAGCAAAATAACGTATAACAAACCAATTTTACCACAGGCTAATTGACATAAATAAGCGTTAAGTTCCTAAGGCATCTCGTCAACATTGCAACATTGTAAGAAAATGATATTGAATGAAACTATGCTATTCGAGGAACTGCTGTGTCATTTATTCAGAAAAATCTCAACAAGTTTTTCAATGAAAGTTCATTTATCTTTTCTCAGCTTGTTTAATTCTGATATACAAAGATTTAAAAGACAATTGAGGGCCTACTCATATTCCAACACTTTCTAGTTCTTAATGATTTAAATCCTGCAAGCCAGAACTGTAAACAGCTGCAGAATCAGTTTCTAAAATCAGACCACCTCCTCTCTGAGGAAGCTGTCAATAGTGAGCATCCAGCCTGTGCCATTTTGTGCACTTTGCAACAATTAAAAACCAGAATATAACATATATAGCATATCACATACTTGATCAAATTGGGGATCTTCTCCACGCTGCAGAGATTTCGTCAATGGCTTTTCCTAGAAAGAAAAGAAATTACGAGAAAAAATATTAGAGGCTCTTGAATATTACAAAAGAAATACCATTATTGTTATAATTTTTCTCATCTATTTCTCCCTTTATGGGATAAAGAGGTGACAGTTTTTTGTTTTTGTTTTTTACAGACACAGAGAGAGAGTCAGAGAGAGGGATAGATAGGGACAGACAGGAATGGAGAGAGATGAGAAGCATCAATCATCAGTTTTTTGTTGCGACATCTTAGTTGTTCATTGATTGCTTTCTCATATGTACCTTGACCGTGGGGCTACAGCTGACCGAGTAACCCCTTGCTCGAGCCAGTGACCTTGGGCTCAAGCTGGTGAGATTTTTTTGCTCAAACCAGATGAGCCCGCGCTCAAGCTGGTGACCTGAGGGTCTTGAACCTGGGTCCTCCGCATCTCAATCTGATGTTCTACCCACTGTGCCACTGCCTGGTCAGGCCTGACAGTTTTCATATGACTGAGAAACTACCTTGCTATTCTAACCTTAATGCATAGTAAGCCCTGGCTGGTTGGCTCAGTGGTAGAGCTTCAGCCAGGCATGTGGAAGTCGTGGGTTCAATTCCCGGCCAGGGCACACAGGAGGAGCGCCCATCTGCTTCTCCACCCTTCCACCTCTCCTTTCTCTCTATTTATCTCTTCCCCTCCTACAGCCAAGGCTCCATTGGAGCAAAGTTGGCCTGGGCGCTGAGGATGGCTCCATGGCCTCTGCCTCAGGCACTAGAATGACTCTGGTTGCAACAGAAGAATGCCCCAGATGCGCAGAGCATCACCCCCTAGAGGGTTTGCTGGGTGTATCCCGGTCAGGCGCATGCTGGAGTCTGTCTTTCTGCCTCCCTGCTTCTCATTTCAGAAAAATACAAAAAAAAAAAAAAAGAAAAAGAAAAAATAAAATAACCTTAACACATAGTATTTGATCTTTACTGTCGCAATTCTTGCCATTCACCTTAACATATACCTACTCTGACCAAAACATTAAAAATCTAATGCTCTGGTACCACATTTTCAATAGAAATCACACAATGAAAACTATGGAATTCATTTGACAAATGTTAGTACCTATCTTGGGACTTGACAGATAATAGAACTTTGAAAGTGATACACTAGTAGTCCAAGTCCCTAGATTTAGAAACAAAATAAAGCCCTGGCCGGTTGGCTCAGCGGTAGAGCGTCGGCCTGGCATGCAGGGGACCCGGGTTCCATTCCTGGCCAGGGCACATAGGAGAAGCGCCCATTTGCTTCTCCACCCCCCTCCCCTCCTTCCTCTCTGTCTCTCTCTTCCCCTCCTGCAGCCAAGGCTCCATTGGAGCAGGGATGGCCCGGGCGCTGGGGATGGCTCCTTGGCCTCTGCCCCAGGTGCTAGAGTGGCTCTGGTCGGGCAGAGCGACGCTCTGGTCGGGCAGAGCGACGCCCCGGAGGGGCAGAGCATCGCCCCCTGGTGGGCGTGCCGGGTGGATCCCGGTCGGGCGCATGCGGGAGTCTGTCTGACTGTCTCTCCCCGTTTCAGAAAAATAAAAAAAAAAAAAAAAGAAAAAAAAAAAAAAGAAACAAAATAAAACCTAACTATTAGATGAGTATTAAGGGAGAACTTACAATCACACAATCACTAGGAATAATCAGTGAATATGGGGCACGTAACTTCTCTTGCACCTCACCTAATCCCTGCAGAAATACTCTGGATAGTGACAAAGGTCCACAGAAATATTTTTTTCTTTTTTTTTTTTTTTTTTTTTTTTTTCTTTTTTTTTTTTTCTTTTTCATTTTTCTGAAGCTGGAAACGGGGATAGACAGTCAGACAGACTCCCGCATGCGCCCGACCAGGATCCACCCGGCACGCCCACCATGGGCGGTGCTCTGCCCCCCAGGGGGCGATGCTCTGCCCATCCTGGGCGTCGCCATATTGCGACCAGAGCCACTCTAGCGTCTGAGGCAGAGGCCACAGAGCCATGCCCAGCGCCCGGGCCATCTTTGCTCCAATGGAGCCTTGGCTGCGGGAGGGGAAGAGAGAGACAGAGAGGAAAGCGCGGCGGAGGGGTGGAGAAGCAAATGGGCGCTTCTCCTATGTGCCCTGGCCGGGAATCGAACCCGGGTCCTCCGCACGCTAGGCCGACGCTCTACCGCTGAGCCAACCGGCCAGGGCCGAAATATTTTTTTCTAATCATTGCATCTTTGTTTACATTACTAAGCCTCACCTAACCCTCTAGCATTTTATAACTACTAACTATATATCTTTTTATTTTATTTTTGTATGGAAGTTAATACTGACTCAGAACTGGATTAGGATTAGAAACCATGCAAAAGTTATATATATATAAAATAATATTGCATGTTAGCCAATATAGATGTCCTAAGAAGACTCCATTTACATTTTGCCAATGAGATAGACCCTCTCCCTGCCTCACATCAGTAACCTTCTCCTTTACCTGAAAAGGTGCTACACACCTAAGATGTCTGCAAGCCCCACACGGAAGGAATCTGAAGTTGGGTGTCTAAAGCTTTACCAGGAGCCACATGAATCAGCAGCTCTGTCTCGTGGTTAAATACACAGCTTCAACATGTGTATTCTTCTAATGTAAAGAGAATATAGTGTTTTTAAGTGCTAATAAACATTTTCTAGAACATACTAGTGGGAGAGGGGATAGAAAAATGTAGATGAGAGCAAGGAAGAACAATTAAAGAAGCTACAGATTAAGCTGATTATTTAAGAACACAGATTCAAGGCCCTGGCCAGTTGGTTGAGTGGATAGAGCATTGGCCTAGTGTATGGATGTCCCAGGTTTGATTTTGGGTCAGGGCATATAGGAAAAGGAATCTCTTCCCTCTCCCCCTTTTCTTCTTCTTCCCTTCCTGCAGCCAGTGGCTCCACTAGTACAAGTATTGGCCCCAAGCGCTGAGTACATATAGCTCAGTTGATTCGAGCATTGGCCTCAGATGGAAGTTGCCAGGTGGATCCTGGTCGGGGTGCATGCAGCAGTCTGTCATCCCTCCATTCACTTAAAAAACAACAGCAAAGAAACAAAACAAAACAAAAAATACCCCCCACAGATTCATCCATTAAATTGCAAAGGATTCTCTGACTGCAAATTATAATGTCATCTGAATGTTCTTGTATAACCAGTTAAAATCTAAGTATGAAAATGAAGAAAGTGAAACAGATGGTGTCAAGTTCCACAAATATCCTTGGAACAAGACCAGAACAAGTACCTCCCCTCAGTACTTGATTTATTCAGCAACCAACAGGAACAAAACGCTGATAATGTGTCAAAGGTTGTGTCTGGCGAAATGTGGACAGACACAGTGTTCCTGCCATTGGGGAGAAGAGCCTGAAATGGTAAAAAATCAATGACCTCTTAGGTGTGTCACCTATACTTGTTCATTATTTGATCTCAGCCCAACTGCCACTTCCTCAGGGAAGCCTTTCTCTGTGTCCCTGTGCAGCCCAAGCCCAGACTCATCATGTGCCTGCAAAGCTCCATACACTCTCCCTTTCACAGCAAATACCAGACTGTAAGCTGCATCACAGTGTGAAACCATGTGTACAATCACACTCTCATGATGAGTGGGTGCCACCTCCACTCGACTACAAGCTCCAGAAATGTAGGTAGGGCCTCTGTTTCTCCTAGCACTTAAAAGTTACAGGGCAGAGCATACTTAGTAATGCCAAATATTTGTCATCTCAATCAAAGCCTAGGCCAGTGACATCCAATTCCATTCTCCAATTTGTGTGTGTGTGCATGTGCGTGCTCTGGTGTAAGTTAAAATTTTTTATATGCCTTTTATTATGGTAAAACTTACATAATGTAAGATTTACCATTTTAGCCCTTTTTAAGTGTAAAATTCATTGGCATTAAGTACCTTCACAATGTTTTTCAACCATCACCACCAGTTATTTTATGAAGATCCCTTTTAATGTCAAAAGTTTTCAAATAAGTCCCAACCATAAAACACACTCACACCCACAAACATACATACACGATAGCAATTCTAATTTAGTATTCATTATATTTAAAACCATATACAATGGCAGACCTAGTACTATGACTTTTAAAGGGCTTTTTGCTATGATAGCAACAAGACATATTTTACATACATTGGAAAAGTGGCAATACATCTAAATGAGAGACCACAGCTGACTCAGTCAAGAGAGAGTGCTTGGCGCACATGTGGGCCTGCAGAGCCCTGCATTAACTGAGAAGTTCATACCTTGGGAACCTGTGGTTCTTCACTCATTACCACCTGCCAGAGTGGAGGAAGGCAGGTGACCATGTCCTAGAACACCCTGAATCTTCTCATGCCTACAAATTATTTCCTCGCTACTAATGGGTAGTTGGTAAGTGTGGTATTTGGCGCTTATGCATATCTGCATACATATGAAGGAAGTAACAGTGCAAAAGTCTGTTTCTTTAGCAAAGTTGATATGGTAAATCTTTGCCATGCACAAAAGTCAAGTTCATTAGTGAAAAATGGGTTCAGAGCCTCAATAAAATAACATACCACTACATTAAGTTTTCCTTAACTAACTTTCCACAATTATGCTGTCTTAGTCATACAAAAGCTTAGTTTAAATGTCACTACCCAGATTAAGCCCTCCCTTGTTTTCCCTGGCAGAATCCCTGGTTAGCCGTCATATGGCACTTTGCTTACATCTATTCTTGTCAGTATTTCCACAGACTTGTGACTTGTCGGTCTCCCCACATTCCCAGTACAGAGTTAAAACTTATTATCAGGGTTTGTTAAGTGACCAAACAGATCACTGAGGGAGAAGCTTTGGGCACTGAGATGCCTGTTCACATGTTGCCATTCTGCTGAGACCAGCTGGGCAATGGGCGTGCACAAAAGGAAGGTGCTGCAGGACTTAAGAAAATAAAAAACAAGACACAACATAAAGAAAAGATGGGTATAGGAGACTCCCAGCCTCTAGGACTGAGAGCCCAGATATCGGCAGCCTCATCGTCTCATTTCTTTAATCATCAAGCAAATTAGCAAAGCATGGGTTCAGGTGCAGAGAAGGATGATTAACTAAAACCTTTCAGGTATGCAGGAAATGGCTATAGGGATCAGCTGCTTCCTTTAAACAATCTTATCAGTGCTTGCAGGGGCAGCGTTCTGCCCCCGTAGGACTTGGCGTTTCAAAATCTACACCAAAGACTTGTTTCAGGGCAGCATTCTAAACTCCGGCCGTTTTCATACATGCCCCCTTTTTTGTTTTTGTATATATAGCTGTGTAAGCAGTTTTTGCAGCCTCTTTCTGTACTGATATGTCTGAGGGTTGGCTGTGAGCATCTGAGGACTAAAGAAAAATATATTAAAATAATATATACATATCTCAATGAGACCTCTCAATAATCCGGTACCCCATTGTTTTATCCAAGAAATAGGATTAAGGGATGCAGACCATCGGCAATGACATGCACAGTGTTAATTAGACACATTCCAACATAAAGCTTCACAGGAATTGCAGGTCTCATTATCCTTGCTACAGTCTTGAACTGCATACCCCTTAGCTGCACAGTCGATCACAGTTTCATAGGAACCGTTAAGTAGCAAAACACTATTAGGCTCATGACAATCTTTGCAGTGCATTTTTTTTAATGGATGAAGTCTAAAGTGTAAGGGTGGACAGCTGTAGCACTGCCTGCAGCTAAGGGTCCTGGAAGATTAGCATGTGAACAAATATAAGTGATACGGAAAAATAAGTGGCGCTGTCGAACAGTTTGCTGTAACTGAGATTAGTAAGAGGTTGTGGTAAAGAAGGTTTTAACAAAGCTGTTTCAATCATCTTTGTGACTTGTACTACATAAGCAGAATCACTGAATTGGGAAAATCCTGCAAAGAAGAAATAACAGCATATAATTCAGTTTGTTGAGCAGAAAAACCTGGAGTAGAAATATGTTTCTGTATCATCCCCGTATAGCCAGCATGTCCATTACCAGAGCCATCAGTAAAGATGGTGGGGGCATTAGATAAAAGTTCCAGCCGAGTAATGTGAGATTAAAATCCATTGAGTGTGCCTCAGGAACTGGAAAAGGGTTTTTTTTTTTTTATAATGTTTATCAATAATCCCTAGGAAATCAGCAAAAGCTAACTGCCAGTGTAAATGATTCTGAAAACAAGAAATGTCAGCTCTTGTTAAGGGAAGGATGATTAATAGTAGATGGATCACAACCCACAAGTTGTCAAATCCGTTCTCTTCCTTTGAGAATAAGTGAAGAAATGATATCACAATAGGGAGAGAGAGATTTTACGGTAGAAATAGGTAAGAATAGCCATTCAACTAATTTATCATGCTGAACAATTAACACCTGTAGGAGAATGTGGTGAATTAAAAATCATCAATTAAAGTGGTTCTTTATCCTAAATATGATCTAATTGAGCCCGATGAATGTTTTCTTCCACTAATTGAAGTTCCTTTTCTGCTTCTTTGGTTAAAATTCTAGGACTATTCAGACTAGGGTCTCCACACAAAAGAGAAAATAAAGAAGAGCTCATGTGTCATAACTCCCACTTTTGGGTGAAGCCAATTAATATCTCCCAATAATGTCTGTAAATCATTTAAGCTCTTAATGCTATCTCTGTGTATTTGCACTTTTTGGCGTCGTACTGTAGTGCGGTCTACAACAGTGCCTAAATAAGAGACCAAGACATTCTGTTGAATCTTTTCAGGTGCTACTTTTAAGCCAACAATTTGCACCTGTTTTTCTAAAGCAAAATAAGACTTTAGTTCAGCGGTTCTCAACCTGTGGGTCGCGACCCCGGCGGGGGTCGAACAACCCACAGGTTGAGAACCGCTGCTTTAGTTAATACTTCTTGGTTTCTTACTGATACAAGAATATCATCCATATAATGGATGATGTAGCACTAAGGGAATTGTGACCGAACAGGTTCCAGGGCTTAAGCTACAAAGTTTTGACAAATAGTAGGGCTGTTAAACATGCCTTCCACTGAAATCTTTTCATTGGCTCTTTAGCATTAGGGAAGGCACAGAAAAGGCAAATTTTTCTCAATCTTCCTGTGCCAAAGGTATAGTGAAAAAAACAATCTTTTAAATCAATCACTATTAATGGCCATTTCTTAGGTATTAAAGATAGATTTTGTATTCTTGGTTTAAAGCTCCCATAGGTTGAATTACCACATTTACTGCACGTAAATGTGTCAAAAGTCTCTACTTTCCTTATTTTTTCTTAATCACAAACACTGGAGAATTCCATGGGCTAAATGACTCTTCTATGTGTCCTTTTCCTAACTGCTCCAATACTAATTCTTGAAGAGCCTCCAATTTTTCTTTAGTTAATGGCCACTGTTCAATCCAAACAGGCTTATCTATTGTCCATTTTAAAGGCACTGCTTGGGCTTTAGAGAGGAGGCTTTTGTGAACAGCAGCCACTAGAGAAAACATGACAGATACTCTATTCCTTGTCTATGGCCTCTTATTTTAGGCTGAAGTACAATGCTTCTCAATTACTTGTAATAATTCTAAAAGTTTTACTTTGCTGGCTTTAGCCCTGCCAGCCTTCAACAACTGTTTTAAGAGGCAGATATAGGGATGGCATTTCATAATACTGTCCCCGTCCCCCATTGTTACCCTGTATTTTCCCAAGGGTGTCCTTACCACTCACCTGTGGCAGACTAAGCTGAGGCCTCTATTTCCCCCCGGGGTCCAGCAGTGGTTTTCTTGCCTTATTTATCACTTTGGTGATCCTTCTTCCCATCGTGAGCCTGTTTGAGCACCGATTGCTGAGACCAGCTCGGCAATGGGCGTGCACGAGAGGAAGGCACTGCAGGACTTAGGAAAATACACACAAGATGCAACATAAAGAAGAGACGGGTACAGGGGACTCCTAGCCTCTAGGACTGAGAGCCCAGATATCAGCAGCCTCATCGTCTTTATTCGTTTCTTTAATCATCAAGCAAATTAGCAAAGCATGAGTTCAGGTGCAGAGAAGGATGATTAACTAAAACCTTTCAGGGATGAAGAAAATGGCTATAGGGATCAGCTGTTTCCTTTACAATCTTATCAGTGCTTGCAGGGGCAGTGTTCTGACCCCGTGGACTTGGCGTTCCAAAGCCCACACCAAAGACTTGTTTCGGGGCAGCATTCTAAACTCCAGCCATTTTCCTACACCATTCCATTACCTTAGCAGCAGTATAGATTTTAGCAGTGTCAGGAGATTTAAGAGTAGACATGGAGAGTAGACTACCATGCTGGCTAAAACATTAGGAGAGAAAGAAAAAGTAGGAGGGAAGGAAAGAGAAAGAAGCGGAGAGGGGATAAGAGAGAGGCAGGCTCACTTAGACAGACATCTGAACACAGGGCAGAAACCAGGACGGCCTGTGCCCCCTTGAGAAAAGACAAATGCAGAGGTGAGGGTCTCCAGCGGGCAACCAGCTGCAGGGAATCCAAGGTCTGCAAGAATCTAAGGTCTGCACATTCCAGACATCCTGGCTCCCAAAGAACACTAAACATTTGGGTCTGTACAGTGAGATTCATGTGGAATAAACCATGGATATTGAGAGAACAAGCAGAAATGGAGGATCCCAGGTGAGACTCAAAATCATGATCCCATTTGTCCAATCAGAACACTGTGTTCTGTAGACTTGAAAATTTTTTCTTGGTTTTATATCTTGGTACTATTGTATTTATTTATTGACTGTTCATTAATTAAGTCGAATGATAGGTTTTTAATAAAATAATTCTGAAAAACACAATTTTGGGGTGATGTATCCTGAAAATTCTTAGTGGTCCAAAGTAGGGAGACCTTGGCCTGTGGGCCAGCCTTGCCCAGAAGCTCCCTGTCACTTTGGTGACAGGAAACAAATGGCAAAGCTGAATACTTAGAAGACTCAGTGTTGAACCTCAATGACCGCTAATGGCCCCCAAAGAGAAAACTAAACACTAAGTCTCTTCTGATGCAAGCAATCACTATAAAATAATCTTGACCAAAAAAATCAGGCCTGATCTGAACAAGCCTTTAGATGTCATTTTTAATTTTTAAAATACAGGAGTTAGAATGAGTTAAAGGAATACGTTACACTAAGCCACAGGGATGCCATCTATAAAACCCAGCCTGAAGGAGATGGAATGAAAAACATTTCTTCAGTAAGTGAGATGCGAGGGGGAGAAAAGAGAGACGGAGGGAAGTCATGTCAATTGTTTAAAAAGGCCACTGCATCATGTGGCTTTTATGTAGATCCTGATTCAAATAATCTATTTTTTAAGAGTACAACATTTATGAGACCATTGGCAATTTGAACATTAATTAGGTAATTGATGATGGTAAGAGCTTATTGTTAATTTCTTGGTGTGGCAATGGTATTGCACTATTTTTTAAAAAAAGAATCTTTATCTTTTAGACATATGCACTGAAATACTAAGAGATAATATGGTTTCTAGTATCTGCTTCAAATAATATTGGTGAGGGGAGGTGCAGGGAGCATATTACAAACTGGCCACGAGTTGGCAATTGTTGAAGATGACCATAGGGTTCATTATGTGCATTATGCTGTCTTTCTACTTTAGACACTTAAAATTCTCCATTAAAAAATCAAACAACAAAAGCTAAAAACAGAAGAATATAATACATCACTTCTGTCATCATTGTTTAACAAAAATAATCTTACAATGTCTCCCTTTCCAAGATGTTTTAAGCCACTTCTTGAAACTTATTTCAATAGCACTAACCCAACTTCATATTTTCCTAATAGTGCTGCAGAAGGACCCACTCTATTGTTCCTCCCACTCACCTGGCAAATATCTCACCTGCTCTAAGAGGAGTGGGATAAAGAGCACAGCTGTCCTGACTGTCCCAGTGGGGCTCTCTTCTGTCATGAAGAATACTGTAGGATTCAAGTATTTCCACAGGAAAAGAAAATCGTCCCTGCTTCTGCTTTTCACGCCTTGGGAAGTTCCAACAGTCTCCCCTTCCCTTAAGAAAATACAAACTCTGAAAGCTCTTTGTGTCCCTCCCAACCTAAAATCAGCAGGGAAAGTCACTGACTTCCACCTCAATTTTCAAACAATTTCAGTATATCCTAGCTACAATTTCACTTTATAATCTGTTCACATTGGGTCTCTGTAATCTGTAAGAGAAGAGATGTCCATACGTGACAGAACATGGGCAGTTAGAGAAGTTAGAGTCTATGTATCAAAGGAGTTCTATTTGTGGCAATGGGGCTCATTTAATAAATCACTTTCTACATCTGGTGTTTTACTGGCCTAAAAAAATCCCAAGTTTGCCCAATACAGGTAGGAGTTCACTAACGTAAGAAAGTTCCAAATTATTATTGCCCTCAGAAATATTTCAATAAACACCTAACCCAGCAATGCCACAAGAGTTAATATAGGATTGTTCAGTGTGTGAAAATAACACCAGTTTCTCTTAAGGTGTAATTTATTGTCTTTTAAGTAATTCAACAGCTGGATCTAGTAGTTCACTGCATCGAATGGAATCTGAGAAGTATGAAGTTAAATTCTAGGTCCCTTGTTTAAAACACATGGACCTTCCTTTGTCTCTCTAAGCTTCAGTCATCTTTTGAGTAAGACAGGGATAAGTATTACAATCTATCCCATAGAACTGAAATATAAAATGGCATAAAGCATTCAATAATTGACAGTCCTTCTGATTATTAAAATTCCTACCACCATTATTATTGGGATTAGGTAAGATTAAAATGTGTGTCACCTTCCCTAATGTTTGGGGGTTGAAAGCAAGCTCCGTGCATTTTCCTGGGGGAGTGTGCACCCCCACTAACATTAATTAAGGCTTAAATTTTAGTTTCCATGGTGCTTCCACATCTAACTAGAAAGCTATCTTACAGAAAATAGGAAAAAATGTAATGATTAATTTCCCTTCTCCCCTAAAGAAAATAAGGCCAGTGTTATTACTATGACTTTAATTCTTAATATGTAAGTTAGAAGAAACCTTTCAATTTAATGGTGGGATGAGGAAGAAACAACCAAGTTAAAAAAATACCACCAGCAGCAAATTTCACAAGTCTGAAAACTACAGTGGTTTTTTTTTTTTTTTTTTTTTTTTTTTTGTATTTTTCTGAAGTTGGAAACGGGGAGGCAGTCAGACAGACTCCCGCATGCGCCCGACGGGGATCCACCCAGCATGCCCACCAGGGGGCGATGCTCTGCCCATCGGGGGTGTCGCTCTGATGCAACCAGAGCCATTCTAGTGCCTGAGGCAGAGGCCACAGAGCCATCCTCAGTGCCCGGGCCAACTTTGCTCCTATGGAGCCTTGGCTGCGGGAGGGGAAGAGAGACAGAAAGGAAGGAGAGGGGGAGGGGTGGAGAAGCAGATGGGCGCCTCTCCTGTGTGCCCTGGCCAGGAATCGAACCCGGGACTCCAGCACGCCAGGCCGACGCTCTACCAATGAACCAACTGGCCAGGGCCTACAGTGTTTATTTTTTATTTTTTTTTGTTTTTTCTGAAGCTGGAAACAGGGAGAGACAGTCAGACAGACTCCCGCATGCGCCTGACCGGGATCCACCCAGCACGCCCACCATGGGGCAACGCTCTGCCCACCAGGGGGCGATGCTCTGCCCATCCTGGGCGTCGCCATGTTGCGATCAGAGCCACTCTAGCGCCTGAGGCAGAGGCCACAGAGCCATCCCCAGCGCCCGGGCCATCTTTGCTCCAATGGAGCCTTGGCTGCAGGAAGGGAAGAGAGAGACAGAGAGGAAGGCGCGGCGGAGGGGTGGAGAAGCAAATGGGCGCTTCTCCTGTGTGCCCTGGCCGGGAATCGAACCCGGGTCCTCCGCACGCTAGGCCGACGCTCTACCGCTGAGCCAACCGGCCAGGGCCCTTACAGTGGTTTTGATTATAAGAACATATTTATGTATAACTGATTCATGGTTTAGTAACATCAGCAATAACCTTTTATAATACACATACCTGGTCTGAGAAGTAAACAGAATTTTCAGAAATGAACTACTACAATTGGGATCTCTCTTCTCCAGAACACAAGGAAGATGAGGAGTGAGTTGCCCCATCCCCGTGGCCGCTAGTGAAAGCAGAGCCCTTCAGAGCAGAGAGCTGGGCCAAACCTGAGTCACCACTGAAACATTTCACCCAGACCACTAGTACACAGTGGCAGTGGCCTGAGCCTGAATTACTGAGCTGGAGCCAAAGAAAAATGAGTTCAGCTATCCCCACGTCTTCAGATCCCATTCGTGCCAGTGGGGACTCAACTTTGGAAACAGATCTCAGGAGGGAGCCAGAAGCCTCAGAGCTCTGAATGCAGATCATTTATCCCCAAACATGAGAGGCAATTGGGGTCCCAGGAGTCTGAATTGTCTTGAAAATATACTCTGGTTATTTTGATGACCTGTAGGAATCACTAAACTTCTGATGCAAAACTGAGCCCCCTGATGCCTGCCTGAGTTTGTCAAAAGTAAAACTGGACATCACCTCTGACATCCTGACCAGCTTTCTAACAAGAACTAATGAGCACTATTAAGACCCTTGGAGATCTGTGGGAGAAGGGTGCTTTAGAAACTGACAGAACTGTGGGTTTTTCTTTTTAGTCTATTCAGTTACCAAAATGAATTTCCTCAAATAAAATAATATATGCTGGTTTTCATATATTGAAGATCAAGAGAAGGATATGGAGAGTACCTCTGATCAGCTGAAAGTATGGCAAGTAAGACACTGTGTGGCACCCAAGGACACAAGACGGGAACACACACTCAAATCTGGGAAACTATTGTAGCACTTTTTTAAAAACTAAAACCCTCGAGAGACTGTCCTATTTGCAGCTAGCTTTGCATATTTCAATGAAGCTTATTTCTCTGCCAAATCTAACAGTCCCAAGTAAAAATCTAGTATTTGGACAGTGAAGAGGAAACTTCAATTAAATTCAGGTACAAATTTAATTACCTTAATTGAACAAAAGAGCTGCTCCCATAGATTTTCTTTTTTTTTTTTTTTCATTTTTCTGAAGCTGGAAACGGGGAGAGACAGTCAGACAGACTCCCGCATGCGCCCGACCTGGATCCACCCGGCACGCCCACCATGGGGCAACGCTCTGCCCACCAGGGGTCAATGCTCTGCCCATCCTGGGCGTCGCCATATTGCGACCAGAGCCACTCTAGCGCCTGGGGCAGAGGCCACAGAGCCATCCCCAGCGCCCGGGCCATCTTTGCTCCAATGGAGCCTTGGCTGCGGGAGGGGAAGAGAGAGACAGAGAGGAAGGAGAGGGGGAGGGGTAGAGAAGCAAATGGGCGCTTCTCCTGTGTGCCCTGGCCGGGAATCGAACCCGGGTCCTCCGCACGCTAGGCCGACGCTCTACCGCTGAGCCAACCGGCCAGGGCTAGATTTTCTTTTTTAAACCACACACATCTACCAAGACATGTAAGATACTACATTCACTCATCTGTCTCTGGATTACATTCTATTTTGTTGGTATTTTTTACTTTTACTCCCATGTATCCATTAAGTGTGCATGCTACATCTGGTAAGTGGACGCTCGGGAAACATGGATGGCTCTTCCCTGCCTCCTCCAACTCCTTGCATCATCAGACAACTCCTCACACCTCCTGGGGCCAACCTCGTCCTCTCTTCGGCTTCTTCTCACCTAACAACACGCTTAGTTTTCTCTTAGATCCTGTTTTTTCTCTACCCCTTCTTATCTCTGGCTCTCCAATGAGTGGTCAACACTTTCCGTCTTCCCTTCTTTCGTCCTTCAACCACCTGCAATCTGGATTCTTTTTTATTTATTTTTTATTTTTTTATTTTTTTTTTGTATCTTTCTGAAGCTGGAAATGGGGAGAGACAGTCAGACAGACTCCTGCATGCGCCCGACCGGGATCCACCCGGCACGCCCACCAGGGGCGAAGCTCTGCCCACCAGGGGGCGATGCTCTGCCCCTCTGGGGCGTCGCTCTGCTGTGACCAGAGCCACTCTAGCGCCTGGGGCAGAGGCCAAGGAGCCATCCCCAGTGCCCGGGCCATCTTTGCTCCAATGGAGCCTTGGCTGTGGGAGGAGAAGAGAGAGACAGAGAGGAAGGAGAGGGGGAGAGGTGGAGAAGCAGATGGGCGCTTCTCCTGTGTGCCCTGGCCGGGAATTGAACCCGGGACTTCTGCACGCCAGGCCGACGCTCTACCACTGAGCCAACCGGCCAGGGCCCAATCTGGATTCTTCACCCTAAAAATAGTCTCCCTAGAGGCCCCACTGACTTTCCAAATGACAAATCTGGTGGCCACTTGTTAATACATTTCTTTTTGAACATTTCAGCTATAATGTGACACTAATGATTACTCCTTCTTACCACCTGAGTTATTCCATCTCCCAATTTTTCTCCTACCTCATTAGACATCTCTTCTTTGTGTCTGTCATAGCTAGTCTTCCTCTTTAAATGTTTATATTCCCCAGAGCTATCTTTGGGGACTTGAAATCAACCATGTTCTGATTTATCTCCTGGTACACTAACACATCATGCATGCACACACGCACACACGCACGCACACCATACACACTCACCCTTTTCAGAGCCAACCAAACCACCTCTCATCAAAAATTCCTACTTGTCCCTCAAGATTCATTTATTCTACCACATTTTCCCTGATCACTTTTAAGAAGGGACAGCCCAGTTTCATTCTTCAATAGCTCTTCAGTGTTCTTTAGCTCTTCTATACCTACCCAGAGCCATCTTATTTGTTCATATACACATCATTTCCCAAGTAGATTAGAGCTTAGAGTTTGGAATCAATCAGTAGGATTTAAATTGGGGCACTAACCCTAACTATACCACTTTTGGTAAATTTTATTCAATATTACACGTTCAGTGTATCTGACTAAAAATGAAGGCTATGAGTGTAGTGCAGTGGTTCTCAAACTTTTTGAAGTCGGGGCACATTTAAAATCCTACAAATAATTGTAGGTGCACTATATACAAATTTCTGAGAAATATGTTATAATAATTAGGTCAAATATTAAAGGAAAAATATAAAGTCCAAGCGTGCTTTTCTGATAATTAAATGAAATATGACAAAATTAAATTTATTCTGACATTAAAAAAACATTTTTCTTACATTTTTTGAGTTATACTTTTTAGAATTCGTAAAAAAGAGAGGTTAAAAATTTTAAAAAGACAAAAACATTATCTTTTTATATACAGTGGTACCTTCAGCCTTGAGATATAAATTTAATTTGTTCTGTAACCGAGCTCATAAGTCAGTCAACTCATATATCAAACTGCTGATACTGGACCCATGCGCCAACGTGCCAACTAT
Organism: Saccopteryx leptura; assembly: GCF_036850995.1. Lineage (NCBI taxonomy): Eukaryota > Metazoa > Chordata > Mammalia > Chiroptera > Emballonuridae > Saccopteryx > Saccopteryx leptura. The sequence continues at coordinate 171,266,458 of NC_089504.1, read as the reverse complement.
CAGCAGCTTCCTGAATCACAACTCGTATCTCGGAATTTCACTCGGATCTTCAACAAAAATACGGACCGAGTCACAGCTCCTATCTTAAAAAATTTGTATGTTGGTCTGTTCATATCTCAAGATACCACTGTATATAGATACATTCTTAGTACGATTTATTAAATTCGGCAGATCCCAGCGTGAATGGTGTTAGGTTTTTTCATTCTTATGTTTATGAGAAACATGAGTCTGATGTGTCCTAGCGATTTCTTCAATGTTTGGGGATATATTTGAAAGGCAAACACTCATTTTGTCATCAATACATTAAAGAATTCCTCTCTTTTTACTCTTAATTGTGTGGAGGGTAGAAAATCCTAATTCACATAAATAGGATATTGAAAATTGTAGTAAAATGTACAAAGCTTTTTTAGATATTGCCACATATTCTTTTATTTAGAAAGTCACTGAGGTAGAAGAAATGGGCGTAAGGAAACAAGTTATGGAGGCAAAAGAAGGGGCCATTAGTATTTAGGAGAGAAAAGGGTAAAGGTAACTAACCTGGGCGGGGGCAACCCAGATATGCTTCCAGGTGGGAGAACATTGATCCTCTATCCTAAGCATTTTTCTTTAAATTGATTTTAATTTATTGTGTTTACATAGATTCTAGTGTTGCCCTGAATGGATCCCCCTCCCCTGTATTCCCATCAACATCTCCCTTCTACCCCTCCCCATAGTGCCCTCCCCCATTCCCTTCAGGTTTATCCCATCCTGTCATCCCCTTCCCCTCTGTCCTCTTTTCTCTGGTCCCCTTGATCTCTCCTCTGTCTCAATTCCGTTCCTCAGTTCACATTGTTCAATGGATTCCTCAAATGAGTGAGGTCATATGATATTTTACTTTCTCTGCCTAGCTTATTTCACTTAACATAATAGTTTCCATGTCCATCCATGTTGTCGCAAAAGGTAAGATTTCCTTCTTTTTCACGGCCCCATAGTATTCCATTGTATAAATGTACCAAAACTTTTTAATCCACTCATCCAGTGACGAACACACGGGCTGTTTCCAGATCTTCGCAATTGTGAACAATGCTGCCATAAACATGGGGGTGCATTTCTCCTTTTGAAACAGTGCTATGGTGTTCTTGGGGTATATTCCTAAAAGTGGGTTAGCTGGGTCAAAAGGAAGTTGGACTTCTAATTTTTTGAGGAATCTCCATACTGTTTTCCACAGTGGCTGCACCAGTCTGCATTCCCACCAGCAGTGCAGGAGGCTTCCCTTTTCTCCACATCCTCGCCAGCACTTATTGTGTTGTTTTGTTGATGAGCGCCATTCTGACTGGTGTGAGGTGATATCTCATTGTGGTTTTAATCTGCATTTCTCTAATGATTAGTGATGTTGAGCATTTTTTCATATGCCTATTGGCCATCTGTATGTCCGCTTTGGAGAAGTGTATATTCATTTCTTTTGCCCATTTTTTTATTGGATTATTTGTCTTTCTGGTGTAGAGTTTTACAAGTTCTTTATAAATTTTGGTTATTAACCCCTTACCAGACATATTGTTGAATATGTTCTCCCATTGTGTAGTTTGCCTTTTTATTCTGTTCATATTGTCTTTAGCTATGCAAAAGCTTTTTAGTTTGATATAGTCCCATTTGTTTATCCTCTCTTTTACTTCCCTTGCCTGTAGAGATAATTTGGCAAATATATTGCTGCAAGAGATGTCGAAGAGCTTACTGCCTATGTTTTCTTCTAAGATGCTTATGGTTTCACGGCTTACATTTAAGTCTTTTATCCATTTTGAGTTTATTTTTGTAAATGGTGTAAGTTGGTGGTCTAGTTTCATTTTTTTGCAGGTAGCTCTCCAATTTTCCAAACACCATTTGTTGAAGAGGATGTCTTTACTCCATTGTATGCTCTTACCTCCTTGTCAAATATCAGTTGTACATAAAGGTGTGGGTTTATTTCTGGGTTCTCTATTCTATTCCATTGATCTATATTACCTGTTCTTATGCCAGTACCAGGCTGTTTTGAGTACAATGGCCTTGTAGTATAACTTGATATCAGTAAGTGTGATACCTCTCACTTTATTCTTTCTTTTCAAGATTGCTGAGGCTATTTGTGTTCTTTTTTGGTTCCATATAAATTTTTGGAATATGTGTTCTATATCTTTGAAGTATTTCATTGGTATTTTAATTGGAATTGCATTGAATTTATAAATTGCTTTGGGTAATATAGACATTTCAATGATGTTTATTCTTCCCAACCATGAGCATGGTATATGCTTCCACAAGTTTATATCTTCCTTATACTCCTGGGCACTTTATTTTTTTGTTGTTGTTGCAATAGTGAACAGAATTGTTTTCTTAATTTCTCTTTCTGACAGTTCACTGTTAGTGTATAAAAATGCCTGATTTCTGAATTTTAATTTTATAACCTGCCACCTTGCTGAATTCATTTATCAGGTCCAGTAGTTTTTTGACTGAGACTTTACGGTTTTCTATATACAATATCATATCATCTGCAAATAATGATAGTTTTACTTCTTCTTTACCAATTTAGATGCCTTTTATTTCTTCTTCTTGTCTGATTGCTGTGGCTAGGATTTCGAAGACTATGTTGAATAAGAGTGGTGAAAGGGGAAACCCCTGCCTTGTTCCTGATCTTAAGGGGATTGCTTTTAATTTTTGCCATTGAGTATGATGTTGGCTGTGGGTTTGTCATAGATGGCTTTCATCATGTTGAGGTATGTTCCGTGTATTCCCACTTTGCTGAGAGTTTTGATCATGAATGGGTGCTGGATTTTATCAAATGCTTTCTCTACATCTAAAGAAATTATCATGTGGTTTTTCTCCTTTCTTTTGGTTATGTGATGAATCACATTGATTGATTTGAGAATACTGTACCAGCCTTACCTCTCCAGAAAAAATCCCACTTGATCATGATGTATGATCTTTTTCATATATTGCTGGATCTGGTTGGCTAATATTTTGTTGAGGATTTTAGCATCCAGATTCATCAGGGATATTGGCCTATAATTTTCTTTTTTTGTGTTGTCTTTGCCTGGTTCTGGAATCAGAATTATGCTCGCCTCATAAAAGGAGCTTGGAAGTCTTCCTTCCTCTTGAAAATTTTGAAATAGCTCAAAGAAAAACAGGAGTTAGTTCTTCTTTGAATATTTGGTAGAATTCACTTGTGAAGCCATCAGACCCCGGGCTTTTGTTTATTGGGAGTTCTTGTATTTTTTTTAATTAATTTTAATGGGTGACATTGATAAATCAGTGTACATATGTTCAGAGAAATCATCTCCAGATTATTTTGACATTTGATTATGTTGCATACCCCTGACCCAAAGTCAAATTGTCTTCTGTCACCTTCTATCTAGTTTTCTTTGTGCCCCTTCCCTCCCCCCACCAAACCCTCTCTTTCCTCCTCCCCTCCCCTGGCCAGTTACCATCACATTCTTGTCCATGTCTCTGATTCTCATTTTTATGTCCTATCTATGTATGGAATCATATAGTTCTTAGTTTTTTCTGATTTACTTATTTCACTCAGTATAATGTTATTAAGGCCCATCCATGTTATTGTAAATGATCCGATGTTGATAACTGTTTTGATCTCATAGTTGTAATTGATCTGTTTAAAATTTCTGATTCTATTTTTTTATTTTTTTTATTTTTCCGAAGTTGGAAACGGGGAGGCAGTCAGAAAGACTCCCGCATGCGCCAGACTGGGATCCACCCAGCATGCCCACCAGGTGGCGATGCTCTGTCCATCTGGGGCGTAGCTCTGACACAATCAGAGCCATTCTAGTGCCTGAGGCAGATGCCACAGAGCCATCCTCAGCGCCCGGGCAAACTTTGCTCTAATGGAGCCTTTGCTGCAGTAGGGGAAGAGAGAGACAGAGAGGAAGGAGAGGGGGAGGGGTGGAGAAGCAGATGGGCGCTTCTCCTGTGTGCCCTGGCCGGGTATAGAACCCGGGACTCCCACACGTCAGGCTGACGCTCTACCACTGAGCCAACCAGCCAGGGCCTGCATTTTTCTATTATTGGATTTCCCAAACTGGTTAAACTGACAATGCTCCTGCATATGTAGCAAAAGCATTTACTGTATTTTGTCAAACCTTTCGAATTATGGGTATTTCTTACAATCGTTAAAGTCAAGGTATTATTAAAGTGTACCCAGCAAATATTTTAAGGTCAATTTAAAAAAATTTAAAAGGGGGGAGTCATATCCTGGAACTCCTACGGGTCTACCATATCATGCTTTTTACTTAAAAATTTTTAAATTTCTCTTGAATGCTAATGAACAGGAGATGCCAAATCTTTTTCTCCTGCAAACTTCTACCTTCCTTTTGTTTGATCCAGCTAATAACACTGTTTTGTCTTTTTTCCAAATAGCTCCAGATATACAGAAAAGGTTTATATAGGCGGATGGGGATCCTCAAACCCCTCAGCGAGATCTTCTGAGCATGGCTTTTAAGATACCAAGAGGCAGAAAAAGCCCGATAGAGATCAGGTGAACTACCAGCTTTTAGGATACGCCCTTAAAGGCTCCAACGCCCCAAAGGGGTCTCATAGGATTCCATCTGGGTCCTGCTTCAATAGTGAATAGGAAGATCATTGAACTAAAGCCTGCCAGGCTTATATGCCTTTGCTGTGAGGAAAAAGGGACACTGGAAGGTAGGCTTCCCCCTCGCTCCTCTAAAGGAGGGTTCAGTCTCTTCCAGCCCTGCTCCAGCCACCCATGACCTAACCTTGCCCAGAATGCTGGGGTTTGCCACTGAAGGCTGAAGGTGCCCCGGGCCGTCAGCCCCATCTACGACACTGTGGACGAGCCTAGGGTATTTCTTCCAAGAAACAAGTAAACTGATCTCACTTGCACAAGGGCCACTTAACTATATCTTGCCTGAATAGTCAGGTTTTTTATTCTTCCCTCAAAGATCTCTGTTTTTAGTGTTGATAGTCCTATTTTCTGCTGCTTTGTTTAATATATAGTGTTTCCTTTATTCCTCCTACCTCAATGCCCCACTCATATTTTAGGCTGGGACCTACTCCCAATTTAGAGCTCTTTTCCCCCTTTTGCCGACTTCTATCATGAATTTACCTTTGCCACCCAGCTTAGTGTATCCCAAGGTTCTCTTTACCATGCCACAGTCGCAGAGTTCCAGGGAAAAGCAACCTGGTCTCATCTCACCAGGCAGAGGAGAACAGAAGCTCCATCTTTACACATGCTGCAGATGGCTTTTCCAGTCTACCTGAATCATTACCAGCTAGAAGCAGTGGTCATTGGGACTTGGATGTGAGCTGCAAAGTATAGAATTGTGACAACAATTCCAGTGCCATGTGGACTTTTCCTGGACTCTTGCTCCTTTTGACAGCTCCTAACAGACTGAACTGAGGTTGGGTTGCATTTGCAGGGATTTGGAATGGTATTGGTGCCAACTTGGACTTGGTGAACATGTTAAGGACACTACTCTTTTATGGATTCTTGCAGTATTGGCCAAAAGTTTGCTTAAAGGCCTATATAATCTATTATTTCAGATCTTATATCATATTTAGGTCTTTGATCGATTTTGAATATTTTTGCATGGGGATAAGGTATAGTCAAGTTTCATTTTTTTGCATGTGTCTTTTCGATCTTCCTAGCACCATTTATTGAAAAGGCTTTCTTCATTGCGTGTTTTGGCTCCTTTGTCAAAGATTATTTGCCTATATATATATGGTTTGTTTTCTGCTCTCTCACTTCTGTTCCATTGGTCTTTATGTCTGTTTTTCTGCCCATAACATGCTGTTCTGATTACCATGGCCCTACAGCAGGGGTCCCCAAACTAGGGCCCGTGGGCCGCATGTGCCCCCTGAGGCCATTTATCCGACCCCCGCTGCACTTCTGGAAGGGGCACCTCTTTCATTGGTGGTCAGTGAGAGGAGCATAGTTCCCACTGAAATACTGGTCAGTTTGTTGATTTAAATTTACTTGTTCTTTATTTTAAATATTGTATTTGTTCCGTTTTGTTTTTTTACTTTAAAATAAGATATGTGCAGTGTGCATAGGGATTTGTTCATAGTTTTTTTTATAGTACGGCCCTCCAACATTCTGAGGGACAGTGAACTGGCCCCGTGTAAAAAGTTTGGGGACCCCTGCCCTACAGTATAATTTGAAGTCAGGTAGTGTCATACATCTGACTTCATTCCTTTTTCTCAGGATTGCTATTCAGGGCTTTTAATTATATACTAATCTGATGACTTTTTTTGTTCTATTTCTTTAAGAAAGGACATTGGGATTTTAATGGGGATTGCATTAAATTTGTATATTGCTTTGGGTAATATGGCCATTTTAATTATGTTGATTCTTCTAATCCTGAATATGAAATATTTTACCATTTCATTGCGTCTTTTTTCAATTTCTTTTAGTAATGCTTTGTAGTTTACAGTATATGTGTCCTTCACATCCATTGTGTTTTGTTTTTTGGGTTTTGTTTTTTTTTTGTATTTTTCTGAAGTGAGAAAGTGGTGAGGTAGAGAGACAGACTCCTGCATGCACCTGACCAGGATCCAACTGGCAAGCCCACCAGAGGGCGATGCTCTGCCCCTTGGGGGTGTTACTCTGTTGCAACCGGAGCCATTCTAGCCCCTGAGGTGGAGGCCACGGAGCCATCCTTAGTGCCCGGGCCAACTTTGCTCCAGTGGAGCCTTGGCTGCAGGAGGGGAAGAGAGAAAGAAAGAGAAAGGAGAGAAGGAAGGGTGGAGAAGCAGATGGGCACTTCTCCTGTGTGCCCTGGCTGGGAATCATACCCAGGACATCCACATGTTGGGCCAATGCTCTACCACTGAGCTAGCCGGCCAGGGCCTTCACATCCATTTTTAAGTTTATTTCTAGGTATTTTAATTTTCTGTTGAAAGTGTAAAAGAAATTTTTAATCCATTTTCTGAGGTTTCATTGTTGGTGCATAGAAAAACAGTAGACTTTTGTATGTTGATTTTGTATCCTGCAACTTTACTGTATTGGTTTATTGTTTCTAATAGTTTTTCAGTGGAGTCTTTAGGGTTTTCTATGAACAGGGCAATGTCTTCTGCAAAAAGTGATTTCTTTACTTCTTTCCCAATATGGATGCCTGTTTGCTTTGGCTAAGACTTCCAGTATTATGTGGAAGAAGAGTAAAGAGTGGGCATCCTTGTCTTGTTCCTCATTTTAGAAGAAGAGCTTTCAGTTTTTCACCATTAAATATGATATTGGCTGATGCTTTGTCATATATGGCCTTTATTATGTTGAAGTACTTTCTTTCTATACCTATTGTATTGAGTGTTTTAAACATAAAGGAATGTTGTATCTTACTAAATGCCTATTTTGCATCTATTGATGGCATCATATGACTTTTGTCCTTGGTTTTGTTAATGTGGTATATCACATTTATTGATTTGCATATGGTGAACCATCCCTGTGTTCCTGGAATGTATCCCACTTTATGGTGATGTATTATTTTTTTTAATGTATTGTTGTATTCGATTTGCTAGTATTCTGTTTAGGATTTATGCATCTATATTCATTAGAGATATTAGTCTGTGGTTTTCTGTTTTGTGCGTGCGTTGTCATTACTAGGATTTGGTATCAGGGTTATGTTGCCTCTTAAAATGTTTTAGTGAGTATTGACTCTTCTTCAATTTTTTGGAAGACTTTGAGAAGAATAAGTATCAAATCTTCTTTGCATGTTTGATAGAATTTACTTGTGGTCCTGGATTTTTATTTTGGGGGAAGTTTTTGATAGTTGATTCTATTTACACACTGCTCATTGGTCTACTTAGGTTTTCTACTTCTTCATGTCTCAGTGTAGGAAGAGTATACAGTTCTAGTAATTATCCATTTCTTCTAGATTGTTGAATTTGGTGGCATATAATCTTTTCTAGTATTCTAGTGTGATCCTTTCTATATGTATAAGGTCTACCGGAAAGTTCTGTCCATTTTTGGAATAAAACAAAATACAAATTTTTCTTACCATCAATAAACTTTATTAAATAATATAATTGCCATTATTATTAATGATTTCTTGCCAGCGTGAGGGCAATTTGTATATCCCATTTTTGAAAAATGTTTTATATTTTGATGTGAAAAATTGAACTAGTGCTTGTTTGATATCTTCTTCATTTTTGAATTTTTTGCCCTGCAAAAAATTTTGTAAGGACAAAAACAAGTGATAGTCGGAGGGTGCTAAGTTTGGGGAATATGGTGGATGCAACAGACATGCTTCTGTAGCATTTCTTCCTTGTTGAAATTTGTAAAAATTACAGTGGCGTAAATGAACTTTATCAGTAGCCATGGGTACACTATCGCTTCACACATAAGACTAACGTGAATCAACTTTGTTTTAGTTAATTTGCTACATCAGTATGTATACATTAAGTGATAAAAATAGAGAGGCACACATGCACCAAATAAACATGTGCTTACCTGTCAAAATTTGTTGTGATAGAAATGGACAGAACTTTCTGGTAGACCTTATATAATGTCTGTCATAACTTCTCCTTTCTCATTTCTGATTTTGTTTATATATGAACCATTTCTCTATTTTTTTCTTTGTGAGTCTAGCCAGGGGTTTGTTAATTTACTGATCTTTTCAAAGAACAAGCTCTTTGTTGTATTAATTTTTGCTACAGTTTTTGGAAGTTTTTTGGTTGTTCTCTATTTCATTTAGTTCTGCTCTGATTTTTATTATTTCCTTTTTTTCTGCTGATTTTGGGCTACCCTTGTTCTTTAAAATGTAATATTAGGTTGTTTACTTGGATTTCTCGTTTCTTCTTATAAGCCTGTAATGATATAAACTTCTCTCTTATTACTGCTTTCGCTGCATCCCAGAAGTTTTGATACATTGTGTTGTTATTCTTGTTTGTCTTTATATTTCTTTTGATCTTGGCTTTTGTTTATTCTTTGGCACTGTTATTTTTTAGAAGTATATTGCTTAATTCCGTATTTTGCGGAGTTTCTTTATTTTTGCTGTTAAATTCTAATCTGAGAACCTATGGTCATAGAATATGGTTGGTATAATTTCAATCTTTTTGAATTTGTTAAGGAAAGATTTGTGGCCCAACATATGGTTTATCATAGAGAATGTTCCATGTGCACTGGAAAGGAATATATAATATGATGTTCTGGGATAAAATGTTCTGTAAATATCAATTATGCCCATTTGGTTTAGGGTGCCCTTCATGGCCAATATTTCTTTTTTGAATTTCTGTTTGGATAATCTGTCTAAAGCTGTCAATGGTAGGTTGAGTTCTCCAATTATGACTGTGTTTTTGTCTGTTTTCTTGTTTCAGTTCTGTTAGAAGATGTCTTATATATTTTGGTGTTCCTTGACTGGATGCATATATTTTAAGCAGTGTTATGTCTTCTTGATATAGTGTCCCCTTTATCATTATAAAATGCCCATATTTATCTCTTTTTACACCTTTCTTGTCTTGAAATCAGTATTGTCAGATATAAGTATGGCTAGGCCTGCTTTTCTTTGGGTATTATTTGATTGAAGAATCATTTTCCACCCTTTCACTTTGAGTCTTCTCTTGTCCATGCAGCTTAGATGTGTTTCCTAAAGGTAGTATATGATTGGGTTTTGGTTTTAATCCAATCTGTTACCCTGTGACTCTTTATTGATGAGTTTAGTCCATTAACATTTAGAGTAATTATTAATGCATGGAAATTTCCTATAGGCATTTTATATTTTGCTCTCTGGTAGCTCTGTGTCTCCTTTGGTCCTTTTCCTTTATGTTTTTGTAAGTTGTTTTTGTATCATGGTATTCCATGATTCTTTACTCTGTTTCCTCTTTTTACAGTTATATATTTCAGTTGAGTTTTTTTTATCATAAGTGGTTACCATTAGGTTATTCAGGGAAAAAAGTTTCATATATATATATACGAGTCTTTTGTCTTATGAGTACTTCTGTTCTCCATCCTCCTTTGCTACTTCAGATCTTTATTCTCTCCCTTTCAGTTTTATTGTAACAGATTATAACTGTTTATACTATACCCTTGTTGAAGCTTTCACTTGTAGTTTTGTATTGTTTTGTTTGTATCAGGTAGAATAACCCCCTTGAGTATTTTCTGCAGTGGGGTATTATGATGATAAATTCCCTCAGCTTCTGTATATCTGGAAACTTTTATTTTTCTATTATATTTGAAGGATAACTTTGATGGGTACAGTAGTCTTGGCTGGTAATTCCTCTTTTTCAGTCCTTGGAATTTTTGGGTCCACTCTGTTCTAGCTTGTAGAATTTCTGCTGAAAAGTCTGGTGATAGCCTGATGGGCCTTCCTTTATATTATATGTTGTGTTCCTCTTTTCCCTAACTGCCTTAAAGATTCTTTTATTTGTTGATTTTTGACAGTTTTATTACAACCTGCTTTGGAGAAGGCCTATTTGGGTTGCGGAAACTAGATGTTCTGTTTCCTTCTTGAATTCAAGGATCTAATTCTTTCCATAGGCTTATTATCAATTATTTGTTTGCATAGGCTCTCCATTCTTTTCTCCTTTTCTTCTTGTGATAGACCTATTATTCTTATATTACTCTTTCTATTGGAGTCAGATAGTTCTTGTGGAGGTCTATCGATTCTTCTTGATTCAGTTTGGAAGAGTGTATGTTTCCAGGAAATTTAGCCATTTCGACCAGATTGTCCAATTTGTTGGCATATAGTTGCTCATAATATTTTTTTACAATGTTTTGTATTTCTGTTGTTTCATTTGTTCATTCTCCTCTTTCCATTCTAATTTAATTTATTTGGGTCCCCTCTCTCATTTTCTTTATGATTCTGGCTAATGGTTTGTCAATCTTCTTTATCTTTTAAAAGAACTAGTCCTTGGTTTCACTGATATTTTGTATTTTTTTATTTTTAGTTTCTATGTCATTTATTTCTGCTCTGACACTTATTATTTCCTTCCTTCTACTTACTCTGGGCTTTGTTTGTTGTACTTTTTCTAGTTCTTTAAGGTGTATGGTTCATTTATTTGAGATTTTTCTTGCTTCTTGAGATGGAACCATAGTGTTATAAACTTCCCTTTCAGGACTGCTTTTGCTGTATCACAGAGATTTGGGGTTGTTGTATGTACATTTTCATTTGTTTCCAGGTAACCTTTGATTTTGTCCTTAATTTCATTATTAATCCATTCATTGTTTAATAACATGCCATTTAGCCTCCATGTATTTGAATTTTTTCAGTTTTGCTTTGTGGGTTTTTTGTAATTGATTTTTATCTTTATACCATTGTGGTCAGGGAAGATGTTTAATATAATTTCAGTCTTCTTTAATTTATTAAGACTTACTTTGTGTCTTAACATTTGGTCTATCTTTGAGAGTGTTCAATGTGCTGTTTTAGGATGAAATGTTCTGTAAATATCCATTAAATCTACCTGGTTCAGTGTTTCATATAAGTTTCTGTTGCCTTGATGATTTTTTTCCTGAAGATCTAGCCATTGATATCAATGAGATGTTAAAATCCCGTACTTAATTATATTACTGTTGAGCACTCCTTTTATGCCTGTCAAAATTTGCTTTATATATTTAGGTGCTTCTATATTGGGTACATAAAGGTTTAGAAGCCTCTTGTTGGATTGATCCTTATGTCATTACGTAACTTTCTTCTTTATCTCTTCTCATAGACTTTCTTTTGAAGTTTATTTTATCTGGTATGAGTACCTGCCCTTTTTTTTCTTTTCCATTTGCATGAAATATCTTTTTCCATCCTTTTACTTTTATTCTGTGTGTTTCTTTTGTTCTGAGGTAGTTCTCTATTAGACATTATCTACATGGGTCTGTGCCACACTTTTTAAAACACTTGTCTTTTGATGGGCACTTGGGTTGCTTCCATGTCTTGGCTATTATAAATGCTGCAACAAACACAGGGGTGCATATATTCTTTTGAATTAGTGTTTTGTGTTTTTTCAGATAAATACCCAGAAGTAGAATCACTGAGTCATAAGGTAGTTCCATTTTTAATATTTTGAGATCCTTCCATACTGTTTTTCATAGTTGATGCACCAATTACAGCAGCATTTCTTAATTCACAAATTCCTTAAATATTAAAAAGGTCCCTGTATAAATAAGCTGATATTTTTTGATATGTAGAAGTCCTCAGACAACTCAGTTATCTGAAGAGGTGAAACATAAAACTATGGCTAAATGTTCCATCTCCATATAGGTTAGCAATGAAAGAAAAAGCTCATTTATAACTACCAACAGACTGCATCCTAACCTTAGTCTGCTACCTCTTATCAGACCTGGTCTAAAATTGTAAGAAGAAACTGGGGTGATGGTGTATTTCACTTGCCAAAGGCCTTGTTTATTTAGAGCCACAAATTCATTAAAATTACTAGAAAAAACTCATCGTATATAGTTTGTTGGTGGTGGGCCACCAGTGTCATTATTATAGCACAATGTCCTGCTCAAATTCAGGTTTAACAAGAATTGTTCTGATGTCATCCTTGTGACATCAGCACTCACAAGAAGCTGGAATCCTAAAACACAGGGCCAGGGAATAAAGATTTGTCAACAGATGTTACCACATGATTCTAGAACAACATTAGCATGTAGCAATGTTACCATTATATAATTGCCTGCTTTTCAAGTTGGTGCCAGCTGGCCATGACTGATGTTTGTACAGGCTTGGTCTTAAGGCATGACATATCTCATTACAGATTCCTGGTGTGTGGTGCAAGAGAGATGGGCACTCTGGGTTCTAATTTAAATATGTGCACACAACAAAAATACTTTATGTTACTTCTAGTTTACTTTTAATCTTACATTAAAATAGAAATTCCCTTAAATGTTTCTTTTATGTTAGCAAACCAGCTAGATCATATTATATTGTTGTATCCATTTTAGCATAACACAGTTAGCATCTTTATGAGTATGTGTCTATCACCACATATCTATACTTCAAGCTCAACACAGGGATCCTTAATGAGAGATCCTACCTGTGTTTTGTGCATGAATTATTTTGTGAGCAGGGACTATCAGGGATCAAGCATTCTCTATACTAAAACCCTCCATTTTCATGTCACCTCTCATCTTAAAACTGTTTTAAAATCCAGAACTTTAGAAGATGGTGAGCACCGTCCTCTCACTCAGTCATGGGCTCAGCTGAAAAACAAGAAGTTGGGTGAGTTTCCTTCCTTTTAAGTTATGCAGATTTTTGCCTTCTTTCAGTTTTACTCAAAGTAGAGGACAAGTTCCTTGTTTTCTATGTTTTAGCTGAGTTAGAATTTCTTCTTCTCTTTAGCAGACATTTTATGTTGACAGACTGTAGATTCATGTAAAGCCTGTGGCCCATACCTAATTTAGCTCCCTGTGCAAGCAAAGAATTAACACATGGGTTGATTAAGGTGCACAGGGGAAATAAGATAGTTTGTGTAGCCAAAGTAAGGTATGAAAGAATATGAAATCAAGGTTTGAACAAGAAAATGAAAGGGACAGTGTTGTATTTAGGTAAGGTTTATTAGATGGGATCAGAACAGAAAGTTGGTTTCAGTCCCCTTGTTCTTCCTTTCATTCATTTTAAGGACACTGCACATTGACTTTGGGAACTTCTACTTGCACATACGCCTCACAATGCAAAGACCCACCTGAGCCTCATCTGCGTGAGAAGTAGACCAAGAATTAATTCCCCAGAGGACTTTGGCAAGATTATAAACTGAAACCTCAAAATCGCACATGCCTGGAAATGTTGAATGATGTATAATATTTTTTATTGAACAGAAATGAGTTCACAAGAAAAAAGAAGGGAAATGAAAAGCAGGAAGGTATGAGGAGAAGTAGTGTAAGGCAGAGGGGAGAACTACAGGTCTCACATCCTGGAGGCTTTTTTTTTTTTTTTTGAGAACAGGAAATAAAGCTGTGGGCTTTTACAGGTGGGATACTGCAACTAAGACACCTACATCAAGTCTGGACCTCAGCAACAAAAAAATGAACTGGGAGGAAATCTAGAAAGAGGAAAAGATATTTCAAAGGTTCCTGCCTTGGTTCTAGTTAAAAACAACAACAGATTGTCCCCAATAATTTGAAACCACAGTCTTATATGAGTTGGAGTTCCATTTATATCATTTCTAGGTGAAGAAACTTCTGGCCCTGGCCGGTTGGCTCAGTGGTAGAGTGTCGGCCTGGTGTGCGGGAGTCCCAGGTTCGATTCCCAGCCAGGGCACACAGGAGAAGCGCCCATCTGCTTCTCCACCCCTCCCCCTCTCCTTCCTCTCTGTCTCTCTCTTCCCCTCCCGCAGCCAAGGCTCCATTGGAGCAAAAGATGGCCCGGGTGCTGGGGATGGCTCCTTGGCCTCTGCCCCAGGTGCTAGAGTGGCTCTGGTTGTGACAGAGCGATGCCCCAGATGGGCAGAGCATCGCCCCCTGGTGGGCGTGCCAGGTGGATCCCGGTCGGGCGCATGCGGGAGTCTGTCTGACTGCCTCCCCGTTTCCAGCTTCGGAAAAATACACACACATACTCACACACACACACACACACACACAAAAGAAACTTCTAAGACAAGAAATTAATAATATTTAGTCCCAGACAGAAATAATTTTAAGGTTAATTTTAAAAGGAAACAAAGAAAGTATATTTAAGGTGATAAAAGAAAAACTGTAACTAAAGAAAGGAACAAAATACATCTTGAAATGCCCACCTAAAAGACTTAAAAAAAATCACCAAGACTTCTAGAATTGAGAAGTATAGTCACTAAAATTATAATTCTTTTTTTTTATTTATGATTTTAATCTGTGTTTACACAGATTCAAGTGTCCCACCGAATATATCTCCTCCCACCCCCCTGAAATTATAATTCTTAATGGGCAGGTTAAACAACAGATTAGACCTAGCCCGAGAGAGTATTAATCAACTGAATACAGACTTAAGAATATCACTCAGAAGTGAGAGATAAAGAAATAAATATAGGCCTGACCTGTGGTGGCGCAGTGGATAAAGCATCAACCTGGAAATGCTGAGGTCGCCAGTTCGAAACCCTGGGCTTGCCTGGTCAAGGCACATATGGGAGTTGATGCTTCCAGCTCCTCCCCCCTTCTCTCTCTCTGTCTCTCCTCTCTCTTTTTCTCTCTGTCTCTCCCTCTCTTCTCTAAAATGAATAAAAAATTAAAAAAAAAATAAATATAATAACAGAATGGTAAAAAGATATGCAATATAGCATGAGAAGATCCCATTTAATAGGAGTGCTAGAAGAAGAGAAGTAGAAAGTGAAGGAATAGCAATAATCATACACTTAATGGCTAAGAATTTTCCATGATTCATGAAGGATGTAAACCCTCAATTCAAGAAGTAGGAGAATCTCAAACAAGAAAATACAAGTAAGTCCACATGCAAACACAGAGCAGTCAAACCTCTGAAGACTACAGACAAAGAGAAAAAAAAAACCATAAAAGCAAGCAGGAAAAAAAGTTAAAAATCCATAAACAAAGGACAAATCAACCACATACTTTTCAATAGGAGCAATAGAGCCAACCTAGTGAAATATATTGTCAAAGGTCTAGAGAAAGACTAAATATCAAACAAAAACTTTATTCCTAGCTGAATTATCACTGAGAATTGAGGGAGAAATAAAGTATCTTAGATAAACAAGACTGAAGGATTTACAACCCACTGCCTCTTAACTAAAGAATGACAAAATAGACTGGAAAGAAGAAAATTTAAACCAGAGAGAAAAAGTAGCAGGCAAGAGGGAAAAACATCAATTATATTACTTTCTGTTCAGACGACCCAATTTAACTTGTTTAAAACACTTTGCTTGGTAAACTAAAATAATGGCAAAATTGGATGAGAGTAAATGCTATCAAATGACCCCACAAAGCAACAAAATTAGAATAAAATTATTGACTAATCCAGCAATTTTCAACCTTTTCCACCTCACAGCACACATAAACTAATTATGAAAATTCTGTAGCCCACTAAAAAAAATATATTGGTTGCTGGTCTGACAAAAAAAAAATAGAAATAATTTTGATTCAGTTATACTGGACAGCTGTTGTGCTGGCTGTTGTCATATTTTTATTTGACAATCTAAGGGAAAAGAGGTCAGTACCCCTGATTAAACAACTAGGTATTGAAGAATGTTTTAAAAATTCTTGTAGCACACAGACTGAAAATCACTGGAATATTAATAAATATGACCTGAGCATCTTTTGGGCACAAAGAACAATACTGCTGAACCAGTGTAAGATGCTTACAAAGAAAATAATCTAAAATTTGATCACAGTACAGCATTTTTGTTTGTTTGTTTTTCATTAAAGTTAGCTACTTAGATATTCATAAATTTGATATAAACCTATGTAAATCTAGGCTCTTAAAGGATTCCATGTGTTTCTAAGTAAAGCTAACTGAGCCAGAGAAATAGTTGAGGACATATACTGAAATTCACATTAAACATACTATACATCCCTCAAAAATAATACCTTTTGCTATGGCCACAGAATAAAACAATAAATGCTCATTTACATGTTTACAATCAAGTAACAAGTCCCAGAGTCTATTCACATTTACTGTCCCATAAGTAAGTAAATATAAGGAAAAAATTTACTAAGCATTTTTCAACAGACAAATGAATGTGCCATGGAACCTTACATCTCTGCAAAAATACAAGTGAAAAATAATCTCTTTTAATAAAAAGCAACAATACTAAAAATTGATTGAATGCAATTGTTCAGCTAAAAACACAATGTTCATCTACTTGACCATTAGCATCAGCAGACTCTCAGCCAATGAGGATTGAAAGAGGACTTACACTTTTCTCTTTTTCTTCTTTGGGGACAGTTAAGTTGTCTCACAGAGAGTAACAAAATAACCAACCTCTAATTAAAAGAACTTCTGTGTCAAATGTTTACAGTCATAATGTTTTTACTCCAAGAAGAAAAATTCCATGCAAACAAATTCCAAGCTAACCCAAACTATTTTACTTCATATATTCTTCAATAACAGTATTTAAGCTATCATTTTTTGAAATAGGGTTGACTCTAAAGGTATCAGGACCTAGCTTTCCAATCATTTCTTTCAACTTCTGTACAGTTTTCAGTTCCTCAAGAAAATACACCATGATACACAATTTCAGAGAGCCCTGACCCAGCATTTTAGCATTTTCCACTGTTAAGGAGTGGAAGGTGCCTTACCACTTTCTCTCCCTTAAACTCCCCCATGACCTCTGGAGCCAAGAGTCTCCAGTGGTCGGCAAATTCATTAATCAGCAGAACCAGATATCAACAGTACAATGATTGAAATTTCTTTTGAGAGCCAAATTTTTTAAACTTAAACTATATAGCAGTGGTTCTCAACCTTTCTAATGCCATGGCCTGCAATACAGTTCCTCATGTTGTGGTGACCCCAAACCAAAAAATAATTTTGGTGGCTACTTCATAACTGTAATTTTGCTACAGTTATGATTCGGAATGTAAATACCTGATATGCATTATGTATTCTCATTGCTACGTCATAGAATACACTGCAGTTTCTGCACAGCATGGTATCTTTCAGGGCTCTTTCACACTATAAAGCAGCGGTTTCTGCGGTGGACTCCACATCTCATTTACTTCAATGGGAGACCCGTGGATTCCGCAGAAGAGAGATCCCCTGTATGGCAGAAATGCAGTTCCCACACATTTCTTCCTCTCCTATTCAAGTCAATGGGAGGCCGCAGCAGATTCCGCTCAAATATAGAGCATGTTGCTTAATTTTTTCCACGCTAGAACTTTTCCTAGAGCAGAAAAATTCCAAAGGTGGAATCCGCCACCCCAATAGACTTCTATAGGAGGCAGATCTTTTACACTGCAGAATCCGCACAGCAGATTCCTCAGTGTGAGGCCTCTTTCAGTCTATTGGGGGTGGCGGATTCCACCTTTGGAACTTTTCTGCTCTAGGAAAAGTTCTAGTGTGGAAAAAATTAAGCAACATGCTCTATATTTGAGCGGAATCTGCTGCGGCCTCCCATTGACTTGAATAGGAGAGGAAGAAATGTGTCGGAAACTGTCATTTCTCCGCCTCTTATTGAAATCAAAAGGAGGCTGCGGCGGATTGTGTGGTAACCGGAGATTCTCGGGAGCTCTCTTCCACAAAATCCACTGCACTCCCAATGAAATCAATAGGAGGCGGATTCAATGCCGGAAACCGCTGATTTCAGCAGTTTCCTCATTCAGAATATGGGAAAATAGTGGGAGATATGGGAGATAATTATACATTGGGGAACAGTGTGAACTACATCTTATAAGGGTCTCTTATAGTATAAGACCGATGTAGTTCACACTGTGTAAATGTATGGTGCTTTGTGTAAGTGTAAACTGCTTTATGTACAGTGTAATGATTACACACAAAGCAGCTTACACTTACACAGTATTGTGTGTATGGTGTGTGTACTGTTTTTACATTAGTAACCTTTTTTACACCAGCAGGCTGTCTCACAGGCTCTCTTGGCTCTCCACCTCTTGCCTCTCTGCCTCCTAGGCTTCTGTCCTCTGGCGCCTGCTGCACCCGCCCACTGATGACGTCAGCAAGCGCCGGACACACGTAATGCGCTGCTATGGACTGTGGAGTGTTTCCCCCACTTACCCCGCCCCTTAGGCCCCGGATGGATGATACAATCATGTCTGCGCATGACCGCAGGCATTCAGTTTGGAACACACGTCGCTGCTGCAGACGGTAGTGCAGCTTCTCAGCGGCTAAAGCCATCGGAAATATGTATTTTACGATGGCTTTAGGTGACCCCTGTGTTTTGGTCATTCGATTTCTGCTGGGGTCGCGACCCACAGGTTGAGAACCGCTGTTATATAGTTAGGCACATTCCTTATCAAGGTAGCGCCCACACGTGGTATTTTGTGGAAGAGCCACACTCAAGGGGCCAAAGAGCTGCATATGGCTCACGGGCTTCAGTTTGCTGACCCTGCATCCATCTGTCTTAAGAAGTTAAAGGTATCCTTACAAGAAGATGACTGTGCAGACTGTGAATAGAGCACAGACTAGTTCAGAGATTGGCTGTGAGGTCACCCAGCATGAATTCAAATCAATACTGTGTGACCTTATGCAATTAGTTTACCTTCTCTGTGCCAATTTTTCCCATCTGTACTGGGGATATAAATATTACCTAAGACCAATGTGAAAATTAAAGGAGATGGTAAGTCCAGCATAGTGCCTGGCGCAGAGTAAGTACTCCAGAAATATTAGCTATTATTATCAGTTGTAAGATTAGTAAAACCATAAAAATATGAGTGAATGGGGAAAAGGTATGGTATTAAGGTTTAATTTAAATTATTTAAATGGCAAAACCAAGGAACACCTTCCATAAGTTCGAGTTTATAAAAACTTCCACTGAGCTAATAAAAAATTGGAAATGCAAAGTGTGTAACTTTTAGGTAACCATACACTTAAATATTGTTGAATTCTGATCCTTAACCCTTACCTTGTTATACATTTTCAGAGACACGTTGTGTGGGCTCAATAATGTTACATTTAACTATTTTAAGCTATGATGCTGTAAAGCAAACCTCAGTCTTTGGGTGCTCCAGTATCCCCACAGGATGTACAAAGCCCAGCTTCACAGAAAGAGCTGTGTCATTCCAAATTCCTTCCCTGTCTCTTATTGTGTGTAGCCAAAGTCAGAAAACCAGTAATCTGAATCTGGACTTTCTTCCAGGCTGTCCTTTTGAGAACCAGCACTTGTGAGAGCGATTAACACATGCCCAAAACACATGCCTTATTTTGTGACAAAATTATCTGCAAATAAAAACCCTGGATTCTAAGGGCATCATCAAATAAGGGAACTAAATGTAAAGGAGTCAAGAATGTCCTATATTCCCATTTTCAGAAAACAAACTGGTGTTTCTGAATAACATACCTAAAAGCTTCCCAAGACCCTGTATCTCTGAGACCATGTGTTCCCAAACTGGCAGTCCACGTAGACAGTTGAAGGACATTTTGCTTTTCCTCATTTAACAACAGGACAAAAGACTTTGACTAAAGTATATACACAGAACAGAAACTGAACACAGTTTTTTCTGTGATTAATACTTCTAATAGTTCAATTATGTCAATTTGTCTTAAACATAGTAGTAAAATATGCCATTGAAATATATTTCTTGAGATTTGTTTTAAAGCCTTCAACCTTCCATTTTTTAAATTAAATTTAAAAACTTAACTATAATCTTTAAAAAATTATCAGTGATATCCAAAAAAAACTCTGGAAATTAGAGGCAAAGCAATAAATCATTTCTTATAACCATCAACTCTCCTCTGTTTAGTGTAAAGATGGGTTTAGGGAGAAACGGTTATCATAGTGCACACTCACCAGTGGCTCTGCCATGATGATGCGAATCTTGCGCTCAGCCTGGGTGGTGAAGTTGACAAATAAACTCTTGAGAACATATTCCCCTGGTTTGCTGTCTGGGTCCACATGGATGGGTAACATGGTTGGCGGCCCTTTCTCCTTCTGTGTGCCAGACACAGGTGGAACTGGAGGCTTGATATAACCGTTACCAACTGGAGAAGCTGAAAAATAGAATCAATATTCTTACCGTCTGAAAATCACATCATAAATACTTGGGTTGGCTGCATTAAGCCATAATATAAGGATATGAATTACATCTGGAATGCTGTTCTATATATAACCTGGCCTTATTCTTTAGAAATGGTGTCAGAATTTAATTATTTTGATTACTTTAGATTTATGTTTTGCCATATTTGATAATCTTGAAATACTTCTGCTTACCACACTGCTTTAGGTAAATTATGTGCCAAGTATATAACATAGTTGATTAATCCAACAACATTTGAGATGTTTTTTGCATCATACATATTTTATGTTCCAGGGAAATAATAAAGGACATGTATGTGGAAAACTGATTTGTTGTTCTGGTTTTCCTAATGGCTAAGATCTCTGTCTTCTGTGCTTCATTCTAAGTAATGGAACAAGAAAAAAATGAAAGGAATAATGGGAAAAAACTTCAGATGTTTCCAAGAACCAATTTATATTAGCCCAGCTTGTCTTCTCCCTGACAGGGATGCCCCTCTGGTAAGATGAAGGCTCAGGCAGGGCCCCAACTATGCCAACCAAAGAGTGGCTTCAACTTTCATTCTCACCACCCTGTGGTACATGCTGTGGTGCCCTCCTCATCCTTTATAAAATGTGCAGATTTCCCCACTTCGATTAGATTTTGAACAGAATCCCCAATAAGTGGCCTTCATTCAGAACACAATAGACAACTATTTTGATAGAGAAAGTAAATTTTTACTCATAAGTGGAAATTTTATGTCTCTTCTTTTTTTTTTTTTTTTCTATTTTTCCGAAGCTGGAAACCGGGAGAGACAGTCAGACAGACTCCCGCATGTGCCCGACCGGGATCCACCCGGCACGCCCACCAGGGGGCGACGCTCTGCCCACCAGGGGGCGATGCTCTGCCCCTCCGGGGCGTCGCTCTGCCGCGACCAGAGCCACTCCAATGCCTGGGGCAGGGGCGAAGGAGCCATCCCCAGCGCCCGGGCCATCTTTGCTCCAATGGAGCCTCGCTGCGGGAGGGGAAGAGAGAGACAGAGAGGAAGGAGAGGGGGAGGGGTAGAGAAGCAGATGGGCGCTTCTCCTGTGTGCCCTGGCCGGAAATCGAACCCGGGACCCCTTGCACGCCAGGCCGATGCTCTACCACTGAGCCAACTGGCCAGGGCCTTTATGTCTCTTCTTAAATTGTAATGTGCACTACTCCCTTCCCCATAAGTACCTCTAAGATGATCAGTTATCACTCTAAAGGTTATAGAAATGCTGAGGACAGGATAACGATAAAGCAGACATTTCTATATCATTTTGGATGACTGGATATAGAGATTAAGGAAAACAATAAGAAAAATTAGATGTCCAGTTTGGACACCAGTTAGGGTATCAAAGAACAGTGGTGTGCCATTGATAATGAAGGAGGAAGAAAAAAGTTCTCCTTGAAACCTTCTCAAAACTACAAGTAAATTCAGGCTTCCTTTACCTTATTTCTACCTCAAGTCAAATTCTGAGGAAGTCATAATAAAAAAAATGGCGCTTATTTTATTGAATTATAAACATGTTCTCATGTTATGTTGCAGATTTTCCCTCGATTCTTCCTACTCTTTCCTAAAGCCCCATCCTCTCCGGGTCACTGAACCTGGAATTGAGGGATCCTGTACAATCTCAACTACACTAGAATATGGCCTCTCCACTTATAAAAATAAAATAAGTTGTATCTTACTTCTGTTCCTCTCCACGCTCAGCAGCTCTGTCATAGTCTGGGCCCTCAAAAGCCTATGGCATGGTTACTAGAGCAGCACTGTTGATGCCTTTAATTCATTCATTTTACATACCAAACTGACCTTCCTTTAGCACGGCTTTAATCTTTACACTTTTTTTTTTTTTTTTTTTTTGTATTTTTCTGAAGCTGTAAACGGGGAGAGACAGACTCCCCGCATGTGCCGGACCGGGATCCACCCGGCACGCCCACCAGGGGCAACACTCTGCCCACCAGGGGGCGTCGCTCTGCTGTGACCAGAGCCACTCTAGCGCCTGGGGCAGAGGCCAAGGAGCCATCCCCAGCGCCTGGGCCATCTTTGCTCCAATGGAGCCTCGGCTGCGGGAGGGGAAGAGAGAGACAGAGAGGAAGGAGGGGGAGGGTGGAGAAGCAAATGGGCGCTTCTCCTATGTGCCCTGGCAGGGAATCGAACCCGGGTCCCCCGCACGCCAGGCCGACGCTCTACCGCTGAGCCAACCGGCCAGGGCCTTTACACTTTTTTTACTCAGCATTTTCAGTGCCTCTCAGTTATCACTGCCAGGCCTCAGACACATGGCCTGGGTCTGAGCCCTTCTGCTATCCTGCCTCCATCTTGTGCCCATGTCATGCTGCTGCCCTGGCTGGTCCAACCACACATGGTTCTCATGTATGGCTGCCTCTTCTCCTCCTCCTTCCTATATTCTCTGCCCATCTAAGTCTCCTGTCCCTTAAGAACCACTCCTAGTGGCACATATACCAGGTTAACCCTTACTGGCAAGTTTGTATTTCCAGATTTAAACATTTAACTTACGTTCTCTGGGGCTATACACCCACATTACCTAAGAAAGACTCAGTAGACAGGTGACAAGTGACGTGATTATGCAGTTGTGCCTAGGGTCAGCCATGTAACTGAGCCATACATTCTTCTAGATGTATCCCCTAAAGGTTCCTCAACTAGACTGTGGTCTCTCACATTTAGTACAGAGTTTGTCACTCAGGTAATAGCCAATAAAGCTCCTTAACTAATTAAAGTCACATCTGACTTCGCTTCTGTACATCCCAAAGTCATTCACATAGAGGAAACTCTATGACAAGACTCAGTGGTAGACTTGCTAAAGGAATAGGGAGCAGGATTTGCAACAAAGAGTCATTAGTTCAATGGTGCTCCAAGCAGCTTCCTAAAAAGTATTACTTATTCTAACAGGGCATACTCAAAATCAGGTGATGCAAATGAAGTCTTGGCCACTCCTCCATGTTTCCTCCTACTCTCTCAGTGCAAGTCCAGCTTAAAGAGGGACAGGCGACTTCCACGGATGCTTCCTAAAGTATCAAGGCATTGTGCCACAGGACTGGAGACTGAAATATAAACCAAGAAAAGTCTGAGTGGATGATGACTTTTTATATCTTTCATTTTCTATGGGATTTTATCCATTCCTAGACTGCAGCAATAATCAGGGTGATGCAACATATAATTGCAAGACCAGCTCAATCGCTGTAAGACTATGGGCCCTAAAAGTTTGAACTTTGGTGAGAGAATGTTCCTAAGGGTGAACTCTGGCAGTCGTCCTGCAAAACCACTTTTTATTTTCATAATTTTTTTTATTTTGAAGTTAAATTTAATGGGGTAACATTGATCAATAAAAGTACATAAGTTTCAGTTAAATATTTCTATAGCATTTAAGCTATTGATTGCATTGTACAGAGTTTATCACTCAGGGTAATACTCAAAGTTAAATGAATTTCCATCACTGTATATTTGTCCTTCTCTTTTCCCCTCCCCTCAAACCTCTCCCCCAGGTAACCACTGTACTTTTTATCTATTTCCATGAATCTCAGTTTGATATCCCATCTTCGTGGGATATATATTTGTCCCACAAAGACACCTTTTGAAGCAGGTAGCTGACATCCAGAAACCACAATGACTCTCAGACAAATCTTTCACTGAAAATGCCAACGTACCAATTCACTGCTGTCATAAAAAACACGTTATCCACCTGTACTTCAAAGCCAGACATTTTCTGAATACAAAAGCCTATGTGCACAGCTTTCATGAGCTAGAATAGTCCTAGACAGCTGAGCCCTGTGCCAGAGCCGCAAGTGAGTCAAGGGGAGGGCCATCAGTGTGCGGTAAAACCGATCAGCTGGGCAGATGGAGATGCAGAGAAAGTTAATGGGATAAGTGTCCTTGAACTAGATAGATGCACTTCCAAGTTTTAGTAAACCCTCATTATCCTACCACAGGTAATTCATAACAAATCCCAGCCTTTTGCCAGGATAGTTTTGAAATAAACATATGACATGGTACCTTTCAGTAATTCAGTTTTTGGGTGACAATATAGCTGAGAACCAAGAAATACGTGATCCCTGCTGGTCAAAAGTGAGTCACCGAGTTCATACTAATCTAAACATTAGAATATTGCCATTAGAAAAAATCACCAGACTCTCCTTCAGCACTTGCTTACTCTCAGTTGACTTATATTTAAGATCAACTATCTAGTTTTCAAGTTCACAATAGTCTAGATACAGAAAATTACAAGGGAAAGATGCAACCTGTCCAGAAAGAAACACTAATAGCAAAGGAAGAAAATAATGGCATTAACTCCAAAAAGCCACCAGAACTTAAAAATGCAGTAGCCTGAAGCCATTAGTACAGAGCCACAGAATGTGACATTCGCATAGACATGGGGATGTCCATGATTCAGTCCAGCATGTGGTCACAATTAACATTCATGAGATGACCCTGAGTCCCAGGGAAAGTTTAAAATCAGTCTGATATATAGTCCTGTATTTGAGAAGGTGGGAAAAAGAAGAACAATAATTTCCAGAAGGCTTCCCTTTAAAATGAATAAAACTAAAAAAGGCATTGGTATGTAAAGGAAGAAACACCATCTCTTAGGAATTTAGCCCTTAGGAATTATATCTATTTGTGCACACACCTGAAAGTAATACAAAATAACACTGATTGTAAACGGCAATTGAAAAATTAATTTAAAAAATAAGTCTATTTGTGCACGGTCTAATTTCTAAATGAAACTTACTACTTTTTATTGAATTGATAGGGGTGGGATTGGTTAATAAAATTATGAAGGTTCCAGGTGTACACAAGAAAAAAATATCCAGAAATCAGTTGCATTTCCGTACACTAATAATGGACTATCAGAAAGAGAAACTAAGAACACGGTCCCGTTGACAACTGCATCAAAAAATAAATAAAAATACCTAGGAATGAATGAAAACTATTTTTGATTGGAACTGACAAACTACAAATTCAGGAGCAGCCATCCTTAGGTCCTGTTTTCCATCTTTGCAAATGCAGATGGTCACTGCTAGAATCTACTCCTCGCCAGTTCAGTATGCTCTTGTCCACCTGGCTGGGCCGGGCCGGGCTCGACCTGGCAGGGCGACGCAGATGCTCTGGCCACTTGCTCCTCTGCAAGCACAACTCTCTTATGATAAAGGGGTCTGATGTCTGTCGGCATCTCCTTTCCCCCACCTGAATCCACTTGGAAGCAATGATTTAATCTGTGGGATTAAAACTTCTCCAATTTAAATTTCCTGAATGTGATAAAATTTAAGCTTCAATCCCAATGGCCCTTATCCTCTTTCCCCTTTTCTTCCTCCTCTCATATTTCTATTTTCACACAACAGACCAACATCCCTAGAAAATCACTCAAATCAGTGCTCTTGCGGTCGGCAGGGATCTAAGAGGGAGATCAGAAGAAGGGCATCATTGTCAGATATTAATTAGGTCTCAATTTTTTTGAAATGTGTTTTCTCTTTATATTTTAATCTTAAACATGTTCTAAATTTTCTCTATTGTCTTCTTTTGCCTTGTTGGTCAAATAAGTTTGTAAACATGATATATAGGTTTGCTCACTTATAGTTTGTTTGCATTGGGTGTGGGGGACAGGCTGTAAGCAGGCCTAAAGCTTAGTTTTAAGACTACGGCTTTCCCACCCTAAGTGACTTTGTATCAGAGACTTCCTTGTTTGTATACTGGATTAAAAGATTTTATTTCTACACTATAAAATGGAGCAGACCGGAAGCTTGCTCTCTCTCAGTTCCTGAGATTAGCATTAGAGGGGAGAGCAGAGAAAGGCCACGTGAAAGAGAGGAGAAGCAGCCAAGATGGCGAGTGCTGAAGGAGAATCCAGTTTGTGCAGAGAGAAGGAGATGGGGAACAGAGGTGAATAGGATGGTGAGGTACAAACCTTTGATTCTAGAAAACTTGGATAAGTCAGTGGCTTTGGGAGCCCTGAATGGAAAGGAAAGTGTTTTCCCACTGTGTGTATTTCTTGCCCACCAGGTATAAACTAGGATTAAAGATGATGGCCCACCAGTTCTTTGCTCCATTGTTTCATTACCACCTGTCCGAATCAAATGCGAACCTGCATGGGCCAGGCGGCTGTGATGGTGGCTGTGGCTACTGGCTTTACAAGCCTTAAGTGTGTTTTGTTGATGTTATTTATTTTTATTCCAAATTCTGTTTCTATTTGGTTCTGCTTGATGATGTTGGGAGGTGTTTTTCCCTGTTACTGGCTCTCTATTTCTTATATCAAGCAAGGTCCATTGCTTAATCTGGAAGAAGTCTGCATTAAACTCTTGTGGCCCTTTCTCACCTCTTCATTACATCCATTTCTTGCAGGAGATGATCTTTTGAACAGAATTATTTTTTTTTCCAATTTCATTGACAAATACCTTAATTTTTAGGCTGCCTGCTGCTCTTACCTGGCTAAGATCTTCAGCACGATTTCCCTAAGTTACCAACATTTGTAGGAATTACCATATTAACCTTCTAGTAACAAACACCCACAACTTGCAGTCCAGCTGCATTTTTATTACAACACTGAAAGAAAAGGAAATAATACTATGAATCTCCTCATGTGAATGCCACAGAGGCTAAATGAGGCGATAGGTAATACAAGAAAGCAATTGGTTTTCTCGGTCAGATTTTTAGTGACATTAATATTGTTGCACACTCGTTCACATGTTCATTTTAGCCAATATTTCTTCAATGAGTGCCTAGGTTTCAGGTACTGCTCCAGGCATTGAGGAGACAGTAGTGAACAGAACAGATGGTTCTTGCCCTCGTGGAGATTATAGGTTATTGAAGCAGCTTCATACAATCAGGAATTTCATGTGTGTCTAAAACATACACACACATACACTGTCAGACTGCAATAGGTTCTAAAAGAGAAAGGGAAAACTACACAGAAAGACCTGTTCATCTTTACCTGAGCACAGGTATGCAGATGTTAAGAGTCTGGGT
Source organism: Saccopteryx leptura (assembly GCF_036850995.1). Classification (NCBI taxonomy): domain Eukaryota; kingdom Metazoa; phylum Chordata; class Mammalia; order Chiroptera; family Emballonuridae; genus Saccopteryx; species Saccopteryx leptura. Next base: position 171,238,979 of record NC_089504.1, on the reverse strand, counting down.
GTAGGGAGTCACCCTTCTAACCTTGAACCCTCTATGACTTGGATTGAGGAACTTGAGTTAAAAGCCCTGGGTGAATGTCTCTTGGATGCAAACACCAAGAAGCTGTGTGAGTGAGTGACCTTTGTGCAGACACAAAGGAATGCCTGTGAACAGGCTTTAGAAAATTAGCCTAGAGGTTCTGGATTGCCCCTTCCTTGTGCTTGTTAATTAGCAAAAGAAAAAGAATGTACTGACCCAAATTAGCCCTTTCTCCATGTCAGCAAAATGGCCATTAGCCATTCTTTCCCCTTATCACCTAGCCTCCCTCCCTTGTAATCCAGTTACCTCTGTTCTGCTTCTATAATAAAAGCTGAGGGAGAAGAAAATTCAGGAGTCCTCTTTGCTTCCTTTGGCAGGCCTCCCCCTCTTCCTCTTAACATCAGTTTGAGTCTTGAGTAGGTTTCTTCCACGCAGCACCGGTAGTTCGCAGCGGGCTGTAGTGCTACATCTGGGACTGCCATAGAGAAGAACGAAAGCTGTGTGCTTGTGGTGTCTGAGAAAGTCCAGGCAGACCTGGCTCAGGCAAGATTTGCTTTTCCAGCCCATCCCTTTGGCTTGTTTATATCTGTGTCAGTTCTAGTTGAAAATGAGAATCTTAGCCAGCCTGTAAAGAATGTGAAGCCAAGCGCACATCAGACCCACTGCGTCTTCACTGCCTTGCAGAGTCTGGGGCTCAGAGAAGAGGGCTCCTCTGCCAGTTTTCTCCAGGTTACAAAGACAGATGAGCACAGCTGGTTTTTTAAAACACTCAGTCTTCTCTCTGACGTTCCCATTACTGGAATCAGACTCAGAGCATTTGAAATAAAAAATAGTGTTTTTTTTTGTTTTTTTTTGAAGTGTCCCCAAGAGTCTATGTGATAACCATTCAAAGTAGGGTGGTCCATTTAAACAACTTTCCTTTCTAGGAATAGATATCATCTTATCTTTCAATAGAGGGTAAATTTATTTGTTTGCTCAAGGTTGGATAGAAGTTGTTTCTTCTGCCAGTCCTCAGTCTCTTGTTCATTTTGTGGGTTCTAAAGGCAAACCCTTTAGTAACCAAGACCCTTGTTTAGGACCATGATCCCCTCCATATTTCCTGGTTCACAGTAACATACCATAAAGCATAACAAACCAAAGACGATGCAGCTACCATGAGAATGTCACTGAGTGTAAAGAACCATAATGAACTGTCCCCTAATGCATTTATAATAGTACTTGAACAAGCCATTTTAAAAGGTACTACAAATATTCAAAATGACCAGACACCCTTAAAGTAATGCAAAATAAATTAGGATGACAAGAAATAAACCTCCAAGTATAATAGGAAGAATTATTTTCCTCTGAAAAATATTATTAAGAAATGCAAAATGTTGGAACAGGTAAAACAATTAGTTTGAGCAACATAAAATCATTTAACAAAAAGATACAATTTGATGTATTTCAAAGCAGGTCAAGAAAAGACTAATGGTTAAAAAAGCTCAGGAATAATTTTTCCCTTGGAGTAAAATATATTCAATGACATGTGTATGGCCAGTAGCCATGGCCACCATTACAGCCGCCTGACCCGTGCAGGTTCGCATTTGATTCGGACAGACGGTAATGAAACAATGGAGCCAAGAACTGGTGGGCCATTAGCTTTAATCCTAGCTTGCACCCGGCGGGCAAGAAATACACACAGTGGGAAAACACTTTCCTTTCCATTCAGGGCTCCCAAAACCACTGACTTATCTGAGTTTCCTAGAATCAAAGGTTTCTACCTCATCAGCCTTATTCACCTCTGTTCCCCATCTCCTTCTCTCTGCACAAACTGGCTTCTCCTTTAGCACTCTGCCATCTTGGCTGCTTCTCCTCTCCTCCACGTGGCCTTTCTCTGCTCTCCTCCAGCATGGGCTCCTCTGCCCCACTTTATAGTGTAGAAATCAAAACCTTTAATCTAGTATATAAACAAGGAAGTCTCTGATACAAAGTCACTTATCTGAGGCATAATGGGATTTCTCATGAGAGTGTACCACCCCACATCATGCAACAGTCAAGGGTTGGGGAAAAGCTTAGTTTTAAAACTAAGCCTTCGGCTATAATGACTTTGCCAGCTTATAGCCTGTCTCCCATACCCAAAGCGAGCAAACATAAATGTCATATTTACAAACTTATTTGACCCACAACATGCTTAGTTCTTAAGTAATTTTCATAAAATTTTGATAATGTGAAATGTTCTTCCCATTTGTATTGATTAAATACATTTTAAGTTTCTTTTACACTATTTTTTTGTCTTAATTCTGTAGTTCTCAAATTGCATTCCTTCGAGTTCAGGGTCCACAAAATATCTCCAGGATAATTTATCTCTTTAATCCTTAAAAATAATCTTAGAGGGCCAATTTCCCTTTTACAGATAAGATCACATAAACTCAGGAGAGTTTAAGTGACTTGCCAAAAGTCAAAGAGTTATTGACCCAGGATCTGAAATCATGTCTATTTGACAACATCTTTGGTGAGCTTCTTGTATCATCTTGTCTTTAAAAACAAAACAACAACAAAAACACATTACTTATGATGAAGACTGAATAAAATAAGTCTTGTTACCCATAGATCTTTTCCTGGAATAAGCTAGTTTGAAGATGTCAAGGGATGACAAAATAAAAATTAATGTAATTTGGAGAATGAGACTTTCTACAGATTAACATAGTTGGTTATTTTCTAGAAAGACTCATATTACATTCATTCATGGAGGATCCTCTTGCCAGGCTATTTACCCTCTTGAACTTGAATGCATCTTATAGCCAGGAGAGGGGCTTTGAGAATGGCTAGAAGTACAAGAAAGAGTCAAGAATTAAGGGCTCATAAAAATATAGAAAATGTGATTAATGACAGCTTGCAAAGGTCTAGAAACTATTCCTTCACAAATACACTGACAATGCAGCATTTCACTGGTTGTTGTCCTAACAAGAAGCCAGTGAATCTGAAGACAAAGGTCTCTGTTTACTTCAATCTGAAGCTTCACAAAACCATTCTTGTCTTTGGTTTCCCAAGACTGAACACCTTGGAGAGAGTGAAATCTGTTTAATAAATACAAGGTCAACATCAAGTCACTGCCCTCTTTTCTTTTCTCTCTTCCCCTGCCTTTCAGCATTTTATCTCAGAAAAATGACAGTAATACTTCAGTAACTTCCTTTATAAATCTCTGTCATCTCCTAAGATGCCATTACATGGACTTTCCCTTGATTTTCAAAGTAGACACTGTCACCAGAGGCTGAAAGAGCATCTAAGATCTGTGAACAGAAGATAGGGTACATTAACATTTCAAGATCCTTTTGAGGCCAAAAGGAGATTGAATTATCTGCTAGAGGCAGGATATTCCTGAATTTCAACTTCCTTCTCCCTAAGAGAACTGACAAACTGCTCTCATTCATTTGTCCCTGGCTGGCCATTCTCTCTTCCTCCTCTCCTTTTTATTTTCTTTCTCCTCTGTATCATTTCATGTAGCAAAATCTCATGAATTTGAAATCCATTAATTCTCTATGTGTGATAAGACAGACAAGGCCTAGTATGTTTTTAACGTTAACTCTGAGAAACATCTTCTAACATACAATGTAGATCAGTGGTACTCAGAACCACTGCACATCAGATTTACCTGGAAGGCTGTGTCCCACCTGATTCAGCGGATCTGGGGTGGGGCTCAATAATTTGCATTCCAACCAGTCCCTGGGTTATGGCAATGCTGCTGGCCCTGTGACCACACTTGGACACCTCTGATGTAAATAAACTGGAAAGTAAAGGGGACCAATTAATCCAGTTGATATAATTGATTTAACTAAAGCAAAACTAAAAGGGTTCATTTACTCTAAGTAAATTAATATCTTGTGGGCAAAACCCAGAGCACTGACAGTGAGCAAAGCGTCTGAGTCCTAGTGTGGTCCTGTGTGAACTTGAGAGAGAACTTGCAACCTACTGGACGTTGGTTATTCTTAAAGAGGCTAAGCCAAGCTGCCCTTCCTAGCTCCAGTATTCTATGACTATATAAAGATACATACTGACAGTGTGTTAAAAAATCACTTATTGAAAACTTTCACAACTAGCACCGTAATGAACAGCTGTTCTGCCTTGAAGTGCTATGAATTTGTGAGATTCCATTGTTTATCCCTCATACAGAGAAAAGCTTTACAAATAATTCTGACCCTTCCAGTCATACCTCCAATTCTTCTCTGGTGGCAAACACTTTTCTAAGACTGGCAACTGCCTACTTTTATTATTATTATTATTAATATTATTATTATTACTACTACTAAGTGAGAGGCAGGGAGGCAGAAAGACAGAATCCTGCATGTTCCCTAACTGGGATCCACTCATCAAGCCCCCTATGGGACAATGCTCTATCTGGGTTGCTCTGTTGCTTGGCAACCAAGCTATTTTAGTGCCTGAGGTGAAGCCATGGAGCCATCCTCAGTGCCTGGGGCCAACTTGCTCAAATGAGCCATGGCTGCAAGGGGGGGGGGGGAGAGAGAGAGAGAGAGAGAAAGTATGGAGAGGGGTGGAGAAGCAGATGGTCACTTCTCCTGTGTGCCCTAACCAGGAATCAAACCCGAGACTTCCACACACTGGGCCAATGCTCTTTTGTTGAGCCAACCAGCCAGGGCCGGCAACTACCCACTTTGCATGTGGACACAGGAAGAAGCCTGCCTTTATTCCTCTTTGTAAACTCAAGATACATATTAACTTATTTTTTAAAGATTATGTGCTGAGAGTCTACCTTTCACAAAATCCTGTGCTAGGCCCTAGTGAAGGACAGAGGGATAATCTCCATTCTGGGCCACTGATCAGCCAGACATTGGAGAATGCATGATATTGACCCAGGCCATAAAGGACAGGTAGGATTCTGGTAGGGACAGATGACAAAGGGGCAACAACATGGCAGGCACAGAAAGGCATCAGACTCTTCTCGCCTGTCATCCCCAACCCTCCCACCACACATCCCCATCTTAGCACATGTTCAAGCTTTGTCTTTGTCAGGAGCCAAGAGGGCCTCACACACAGAGCTTCGTCTAGCCTTTACTCCAAGCATGGAGTACTGGGCCTGGCATAATTAAACAATTGTGCTGACTGAGCATTTGTTGAACTAAACCCATCTGATTCCACAACACCGTCTTTGTTTGAATAAAATAATTGAACAAGTATATATGAAAAACAAACTCTCAAGTCTAAAAAAAGTAGGGTTTTTAAAAAATTTTTAAAATTAAATTTATTGAAGTGACATTGGTTAATAAAATTATATAGGTTTCAGGGGTTTAATTCTATAAGACAGCATCTGTATATTGTATTGTGTGTTCACCACCCCATGTCAAGTTTCCTTTTCTGTCACCATTTGTCCCCCATTTATCATTAAAGTCTTGAATGGCCAGCTGATGAGTTTGGACTTCATCTGGAGAATAATTGGGACTTAGCAGGTTTCTGAGAAGACATGTTGATCTGACATTGTTTTATAAGATGGGCTAAAAAAAAGGACTGTTTCAAATCTTATGTTTAGGTCTTTGATCTAGATAAAAATGTAGTGGTTAACAGGGGGAGGGAGATGTTAGGTAGGGTGGGGGGGTGGGGGAAGGGCGTAAAGAGGGACAAATATAAGGTGACAGAAAATGATTTGACTTTGAGTGATGGGTATACAACATAATTGACTATTCAAATGATGTAGTGATGTTTACCTGAAATCTATGTACACTTGTTGATCAATGTCACCCTGTTAAATTTAATTTTCTAAATAATAATAATAATAGAAAAGGTACTGTTTGAGAGGCAATGCAAATTAAAGGCCACTGCATCTACATGAGAAAAATAATAAAGGCATGAACCTGGATGGGGTCAGAACAGAAAGGAAATTCTTGCCTCAAACAGATGGATCTGAAATCCTGTCACATCACCCTTTCCCAATAAAGAAAACATGCAAGATATGTTTCTTGGTGAGATGTTATGATTAAGTTGTTTCAGAAACTTTTTTAGAATATCAACTCTAGAACCTTTCTCAAAATTCTGTACCTATGGCAGAATATTGGTCAGAGTTCTTGTACTCAAGCACTGAAACTATGGGCCATAAATTCCTGGGAATGAGAAAGTGGCTCTCAGTGTGCCAGCATGAGGACAGAAATGACCCTGGCAGTGTGGCAGAGGTCTTCACGTTCCTCAAGTTTCCAAAATATTAGAACTAATACCCATTTACAAGCAACAGTGAGGCTATAAGAACAAATTAAATGTCACCATAAGCAAAAAAAATAACATAAATTAGGTCAATGCAATAACAAAACAACACCAATTTCTGCAAGTCAGTAGAAGAGAAAAATATGATTAGAATAATGAAAGCAGACATAGGAGATAGAACAATCAATTGTAGTATGTGGGCCTTGTTTAAATCTTGACTTGAACAAACTAACTATTAAAAGACACTTTTAAAAATGACAATCAAAACAATGTGAATGGGTACTGACTATTCAGTGATGCCAAAGAATTATGTTAAATATGATAATAGTATTGTTTATTGGTAGGTAAGAAAGTAGCAATGTTTTCTAGAATGCACACTAGTGATATGAAATTCAATGAAATCATGCCTCTTTCTGATTCAAAATTAAGAGAAAAATGGTATAAATGAATCAAACATGATAATTTTGATAACACTGACTGATTGATGGCACTGCTGTATATTATACTATTCTTTCTCCTTTTGTGTATGTTTTAAGAAATTCATAATAAAACATTGTTTTGAAAAGATAAAGCTGATTTGCAAAATGTTTCCTGTGTACTTTAATGGCAATAATGAAGGAATGCTATCTTAGAACTTCAATTACAAAAAAACCCCACCAAAACCAAATTGTTATATAAAAGAAATTGAACATGTCTATAATCCACGGTTGATCATATAGCTTTGACTGTCCACTAAGATTTCAAATCCAACTACATACTCCCACACTCAGTAAATGTGTTGAGCTGGACCGTGTGGGTCTTGGAGCACCAACAACATGATAGAACGGGCGAACAGGTGGGGGCTGTACTTGTGCTACAATATCATTTCAGTCCTTCAGAAACATTTCTGTCTCAAAAGACTATTAGTGAGATCAGTTAACTGATTCACTAAATAAGGAATTTTCACTGAGGCCTCAGTGTGGATAAGGTCTTCCGCAAAGTTCTGTGGAGAATATAGAGATAAATATAAAAAGACAATTTAAAAGATTTTTAGAATTTAGTACATTCAGTACTAAGATGCCACAAGGCAGTGTTAGGCTGAATAGCCATGGAAGAGCAATTGAATTTAGAACATTCATTCATTCATTCTGTCAGTAATCAAATATTTACTGAAGTCCCCCTTTACTCCAAGTGTTGTGCTAACTGCTGGAGGAAAAACAGGCATGCCTCTGTCCTCACACAGCTGACAGTCCACAGGGCAGACAGGTGTTATGCAACAAGCACACCCAGAAATATAGTTACAAAATAGGAAGTGCTATGAAAGCCATTGCAAGAGAGACCAAGGGGAGACACATCTGTCACTGTGAGGTCAGTGCAGGACTGAACAGCAAAGCTGAGACCTGGAGGTAATGATGACGGACACCAGCAAAGAAGGCATCAAGAAGAGAACGGGGTTGTGGGAAGTATATCAGTGGGAAGAAAGCTCACATCACTCTGGTGTCCTCAGGGTTCCCTGGTCCAGCCCAAGCATGGTACTTCCCTCTGCAGAAGCCCGTGCCCTCACCAGCTCACCTCCCTGCAGAGCACCCTCTGCCTCTTCATATAATGACAAACATATTTATATGTGTTTCCTGTCTGTCTCCTCCACTACAATTAAGTCAACACAAGGTGAGACATTTGTTTTGTTCTTATTGTATCCTTACTTTCTAGCTTAAGCTCAGTACTCAATAAATATTTGTTGCATTAAGGAGTAAGGAAGCATTAAGACATAGAAGGCAGTGAGTTTTCTCCAGTTTAGAACCCCTACATTCAACTAAAGATTGGACATCAAGCCTACTGAGAAAGCTGTTTCTACAACCAGGCAGGATGCCCACAAATAAAGCACCAGCATGTTCAGATGGACAGCCCAGTCCCTCCATGGAGAACCTGACTGGTGGTATATTGAGAATGTCTGCCTTATAAAACCTTTATAGTGGGGTTTGTCAAAATGCAGGCTGCAGCCCATTGCTCAACCATGAAAAAACCATTATCAGGGGTGCTAACAGGGCGATTGTGACAGAACAGAAGGGGAACCTGGGGAAGACCAGACAGCAGCGTGATGGCACCCTGCACAACAAGGGCTAGCACCGTGTCACACACCTTGCTTTCAAGTCTCTTTGTCTACAGATGTGTTTATGTACTCGCTCTGAGTCATTACGCAAAGTGTGCTTCTTACTGCGTACTGTGGTCTGAAAGTTCCTCATCACTGTGGGAATAGCTACCGCATGCAGATTCCATCTGGGCATTAGGCTCAGGCCTACCTCAGTAGCAAACCCAGCTTCTTGACTTATTTTATTAGAACTACTTTTGAGTCAGACATTGGGGCAAGAGAACAGGTTTAAACAAAAGTTTTTGGTCCTGGCTGGCTGGCTCAGTGGTAAAGTATCAGCCTAGCATGTGGATGTCCTGGGTTCGATTTCTGGTCAAGGTACACAGGAAAGCGACCATCTGTTTCTGCACTCCTTGCCCTCCACTCCTCTCTCTCTCTCTCTCTCTCTCTCTCTCTCTCTCTCTCTCTCTTCCCCTGCCACAGCCATGGCTCAATTGGTTTGAGCACATTGGCCCCAGGCACTGAGGATGGCTCCGTGAAGCCTCCACCTCGGGTGCTAAAAATAGCTCATTTGCTAAAAATAGCTCATTTGCAAGCAGGGCTCCAGAAGGGGGCTGTGTGGTGGGGGTGCATGTGAGAGTTTGTCTCTCTACCTCCTGTCCTCTCACTTGGAAAAGAAGAAAAAAAGAGTTTTTGCAGCTGTTTTAGTGGGCACATTACACAACCTAAAGGCACAATGAAGACAGTATAGGCTGTATGTATGGGGACTGCCACCAGAGAGCAGTGAGTGCCAAAAGCTGCTCTAGTTTGACAAGTAAAGGTCACAAACCAAAGTTTTAGCTGTTCCCTCCAGGAACCCCTTGGAGATAACACGCTGAGGAAAGTGACCTGAAAGAGAGTCTGACCCTAGATGTATCTTTGTTAATATAATATACATCATATTATAAAGTAATATACACAACAATATGCATTTATTACAAATATATACACATACATGTGTAATAATAAACATTCATATGTATAATATATTTATCATATATATGCATTAGATAATATATATGATAACACAAGATAGGTTTCCAGCATCTATTGTGAGGAAAAGACTTCAGTGCAGGGTATACAGAGGCTCTATAAATATTTGTTAATAAATTAAGAAATAATAAGTAAAATTCTTTAGTCGGATTAGTTTTTTGTCAACATCAAAATATTTATTAAATTCCTGGTTTCTATGTGCTTAGTTATCTAGATGCCAGCTCACATAATAATGGCTGATAGAGACTTTATTCCTAGACAAATAGAATGGTATGGTATTATATGTAAATATCTAATAGCTTCATGAGAGACAGTTCAGTAAAATAATTAACAAGTAATTAAGTCTCCCAAATCATTAATTAAAAAAAATGTTTTTCCTCTGCTAGAATAATACATTGTGCTTTACCATTTACAAAATAACTTCTACCTTCATTAAATAGAAAACTAAACAGTCAATATCCAAGATACATGTAATGAGCCCTGTGCCATGGCACTTTCCTCTCGTTACTTTTGGAACCCGTGTATAATGTGCCTCTGGCTGTGCTAGAACTAATGTAACCAGGCTACTCCTTGGATAAAGAGCATGCAGTGAAATGCAGTTTGGGTCCATTTAATGTTGTTTGACATATGGTACCCTGATTTTAAATTCATAAACAAAAAAAGAACATTTTATTCTCCTTTGGAGAAATCTAAGGCAGAAGGAAACATTAAGTTGCTTTGACCAATTTCAATGTTTCAAACAACACAAATAAGCATATTTACATTACTTTTAAGAATAAATCAAGTATAAATCCAACCTGTGTTCTGATACTAAATGTGATACTGAACGGTATTAACTATTTTCCAAACACATACTAGCTATTTTTACTGTTTACTAACTTTATAGAACAATTCTGCTGAATGTTTTAGTGAAACTTCAGTGTCCTGGAAAAATTCCATTACATCGTAGCTTGTTGTTCCATAAACTCATGTATGAAAATTAGTAAATCTTACCCCTGAATTACTGCAACCCCAAACAGAAAACTTACAGGGTAGTAGTCTTACAGGGTAAATGTCTCTGAACAGCAACATTTTAAGTAATAGCTCTCCTCCACTCCATCCATTGAAGCTTTTGGGAGAACCCTCCCTCCACTCAGCAGTTACCAACCACTTACCCCTACACAGACACACACACACAGACACACACAGACTCGCATACCTACCAAGCCTTTTGATGAAGCTGATCACACAGGATCGTCTCCAACACATTGCTGTAATCTCCATGAGCCTGAAAGGAGCCCACACTAACAGCCTGGAACTGTCTCACAGACTCTGCTCCCAAGCCAGAGAGACATAATGACGGGTTCCATGGTCCCGCGGCTCCCTGCCACCGAGTGTCTCAGCCACAAGATAGGGCTTTTTTATTTTGGACCCAAGGTGTATTTTTAGTCAGGTGCTGAAGACCTACAGTAGAAGACAAACTAAAATGGGCCTTCTGTTCAGGGTGGAGAGTTCACACCAATGGGACAATTTTTAGCTGCACAGTAAGACAGTGACCTACAACTCACAGAGTGCTCGTGTGTCTATATTTATCCACAAGAACATGCGATGCTGACAGATGAGAGAAGCTGCTCTAAGCCCTCCCGGGCCTGAGCTGGACCCAAACAGCTTGTCACACACAGTCCACACACGCTGGACACACACGTGCGGCCTCAGATTTAACCCCAGCAGCCGTGCTCCTGTGACCCAAGATAGAAGAGCAGAGATTACACAGGCTGGGTGGCAAACCGTTGCTTTGGGGACAAGGAGCTCTTGACCACAAGTACAAACTGCTTGAAACAGCTTCAGTCCTTACAGCCAAACCAGCAGCCCAGAGCCTCCATTCAAAGCCAAGAGTCAGTGAGAAACCTAGACCCTCACGGAAAATCAGATCCCTGCCCGAACATCTGCTGACATACTAGTAAAGGGAAGTGACTGTGTTTAAGTCTACAGCTACGTTATTTTAAAAGGCACAGCCTAAATCGACTTGTTAAAAACTTAATTGATAAAACCAAGAAGGAGCTGATGTTGGCAAATGTTACATGTTCCACCTTCAAAAGAAAACAGGGTTAGGCTGGTGAAGAGATAGAGAAGGAAAATGCAGAGTTATCTAAAAGCACAGGACAAGTGTGACTAATTCATCTTGCAATGGCATTACATCTGACAAGGATTTCATGATGGTCAATGAAAATTCATTTCTTCACTAATAAAGCTGTGAAGAGCACAAAGCCCAAGTAGTTTTCTATTCTTGTTTTACTTGGCGTCATCAAAGATTTTATTTAGCAAATACAGGTTGGAATTCTAAAACAGCATGATGTGAAGTGACTGGTGAACTAACATTTCACAGGAAGGAAAGAAGTGTCCAAATTAACAAGAGTACTTAAAGTGATTTAGGCAAGCTAAGTGCCAGCAGACTCCCCAGGGTACCACCTTGTCTTACATATTCAGGGTTTATGACGCCTTTTTAAAAGAGTTGACTGAGGTGCCACTTAGTTTATGTTTTAGCAAAAGTGGTCAAAATGGTGATACTGTACTCGTGTGCCTGTGGAGGTTTCTGCATATTGAGTAACAAGGCTTCTTTTTGACTCTCCCCCTTCTGTATCTAAAGGGGAATTGAGACTCCACTGAAAACCTGCACTTTCTTAGCTTCAGGTCTCCAGTGCTATTATTAGACCAACCTTTCAGTGAATCTGACTGTCATCCCATTAAAAGAACATTACTTAAAAACAGCTTCATAAAAATATGAACAAGTGTTTATCAGTATATTTTTCATACTCTGAACAGATACTAGTTACCAAACAACATTTAAGGGGAGTGCAAGAAACAGAAAGTAGAACAGAGAACTAACGTGACGAGGCACTGAAGTTGATGCGGGTGCCCTGCTTGGTGCTTCACCCAGTCCTCACAGCAACCTCATAAGTTAGGCACTGCCATCTCCATCTCAGAGTTGATGAAAAGGAATAAAAAGTGAGATTGCCCAAATATAGGTTTGTCAGACTCCAGAATCATTACATTATTTTTTTTTTTTTAGAGAGAGAGAGATAGGAAGGAAAAGAGATGAGAAACACCAACTTTTAGTTATAGCACTTTAGTTGTTCATTGATTGCTTCTCATACATGCCTTGACCAGGGGCAGGGGGCTCCAGCCAAGCCAATGACCCCTTGCTCAAGCCAGTGATCTTGGGCTCAAGCCAACGAACATGGGATCATGTCAATGATCTCATGCTCAAGCCAGTGACCCCATGCTCAAACTGGTGAGCCTGTTGCTCAAGCCAGTTGTTACCTTGGGGTTTCAAACCTGGGACCTCAGCATCCCAAGTCAAAGCTCTGTCCACTGTGCCACCAGTGGTCAGGCTCATTTATTAATTTTTATCAAGTACTTTTCTTACAATTGGGAACAATGGTGACTTGAGAATATCTGCCTTTGCTTACATTTAAGATTAGTCCCCCAAATTATCTACTTCTTCACCCAGACATTTCACAAATCCAGAACCCATGTGAATTCCAGAGTGAGAAGACTCCTTGGATGCCCTCCCATGCTGCTTGTCCTTCTGTGGCAGCCTGGCCTTCATTGGTGGGCGAGGGGGGGGCACCCTAAGGCAACGAAGTGCAACGTTCAGTTCCCAGAGCCTAGTACAATTTGAATTGATTAATAATGAAAACATAGAGTGTCGGCCTGGCGTGCAGGAGTCCCAGGTTCGATTCCTGGCCAGGGCACACAGGAGAAGCGCCCATCTGCTTCTCCACCCCTCCCCCTCTCCTTCCTCTCTGTCTCTCTCTTCCCCTCCCACAGCCAAGGCTCCATTGGAGCAAAGTTGGCCTGGGCACTGAGGATGGCTCTGCAGCCTCTGCTTCAGGCGCTAGAATGGCTCTGATTGCGGCAGAGCGACGCCCCAGATGGGCAGAGCATCGCCCCCTGATGGGCATGCTGGGTGGATCCCGGTCGGACGCATGCGGGAGTCTGTCTGACTGCCTCCCTGTTTCCAGCTTCAGAAAAATACAAAAAAAAAAAAAAATGAAAACAGATGTCATGAAGCCCATCTATTAAAGCTCAGAGTCTTCGTTCCTGAGTCCTCACCTCACTTCACCCATCTCCACTTTTCCTGACTAACACATCATCTGTGGAGAAGGGTCCATACAAATTCAGGCATACCAATGGTTAAATAAGTGACAGTTGTCAGCTTCTGACTGATATCGACAATAAAATAAAAAAACAACCACAAAATGCAGTCCTAAAACTTAGGAAAGATAGCAGCCTAAGGATATTTAAGTATAAAAAGATATAGCCTTAACATTTCAAGAGCCCCAAAGATACCCATATATTATGGAATCATTAATAGTTAATATATTTGCTGATGGTCTGAATTCATTCAGACATAGTTTATTTACGGTAGCATCCTATACCATAGACACATACTGCAACCAGTAAAGTACAATTTTGTTTTTTTTTATTTATTTTTATTTTTATTTTTTTATTTTATTTTTTTTAATTTTTTTTAATTTTTTTTATTTTTTATTTTTTTATTATTTTATTTTTTTATTTTTTTAATTTTTTTAATTTTTTTTATAAAGTACAACTTTGAAAGAATTCTATTCAAAATTATTAAATTGAAAAAAAATTTTTTATACTTCAAGAGTCAAACTTCATGATTGGGAGAAATGTACTCAGAGGTCTTTTGTTCCCAGATGATGCTAAATAAATGTCATGCATTTACACTACATCAACGGAATCCCAATTCAATAAATAAAATAGACTGGACTGCTGGCATATTTAATTGACAGTCCAAAATAACTCTCCAATTTTAACTGAATAACTTTAAAGTTGACTCTTTTTATTTCTTTAACAATTAATCTAATATTCATGAAAATTTCCTTTCTGCTTCTGTGACCTGGTGGCATGACTTGCAAATATTTTTTAAGTGCAAATAAAAGTTCAAACATGATGTTTCTACCTTCACAAGCTTAGAAGTTACAAGAAAGTTTCTAGGTGTACTGAGTTTACCTCACTGCTGACTGACAGCTTCACGATTAGGATGAAGGTTGGTCATGTAACCATTCATGTACATCAAATGTAGCCTCTAGATTCTATTGGCCTTCCTTAATATATAGTCAATACACTCTGTTATATTATGGACAGCAGAAAATATCATTTAGACACAAACTCAATACACTTTTTTTCAAGCTTGACGGAAAAAAATCAGCATTTAAAACGGTCATATTATAATATAACCTACATCATTCAAAACCCTAGAATGATTAAAAAAAAAAACTTAAGCTGATGATTTTTATTTTTTTCATCATTGGTATTAAAAGCCCAATATTTCTCACTAAGACTTTAGAACCAGTTTGTGATACATTGAATGAAATAGCTCAGTAATAATATGGTTACATTTATTTGTATAATCACACACATATTCATCTTTCAAGAAATTTAGTAAATGCAAGAGTTAAAATATTATCACAGAAATACAGCAGGTAACAACAGATGTCGGTGCCAAAGGGATTACGATATCTTCTTACTATTTTTCTGTGATATCACCTAGTACTGAATATATTCATTCACTTGTATTTAACAAATCTCTCAGAGACAAAGAACCTCTGAGGCTGTCTTAAAGCAGGAACCAAATTCAGTACAACACAAGAAAACTTCACCTGCCATCTTGCCTCTTCCCCATGGGCGAGAATGCACAAGACAAAGTGTGTCATTGTGCCTGGAAGTAATGGCTACCAAAAAGGCCTCCAGTTGCAGTGGCATTTGTCATACATGTCATTACCTAAAGACATATGCAGCAAACAAATGCAACCAACCTGCAGATGTTTACCTGGATGGCCTCTAGGAAAACGCCAATTTGTTTTGGCACAGGGTACCTTTGGGACCAACCCGTGGTGAAGGCAGTGTTCTACCAATAGGTGTGAGGTGCTTATGAAGACAGACTAGACCATCAGAGGCTCACTTTAAACCTCCAAGTATCAGTCATTCTCTTATCAATTACCAGGTTACACATAAACCCAATCTTGCAGAGGGGAACCAGAAGCTATTAGATGATAATGAGAAGGGGAGGCACTTACATGTGTTAGAAACATGCTAAATGCTTTTTTCTCCAAAACATTTTCTCTGACAATTTCCATTAAACAGCTTAAAAATAATACCCTGCTCTATAACTGTAAGTGTAATCCCTGAGTGGATCTTTCCCTAGCCTACATTGTTTTAATTCTATTATTTTGGGGAACATTAATCCCATTTCTTGAGTTTAACTGACTTATTTTGGGAGAAGGGGGCCTGACAGAAGCTCAAAGCTTACCTAAAGCTGGGAGTTCTCACAAAAGCACAGACTCAGGGCTCAGAAAGACCCTACAGAATCTGCACCTCTGATGAAGCTAGACTCTGTCTTTCTTTGTAAAGACTCCATAAGTGATTCTAATGTGCAGCCAGGTTTGGAAGGTACTGATGGACTCTGGGAATATTTAACAATAAGTAATAATTGGGTATCCGGTAAACTGTTTCCCTGGACAGGCAAATGCAGAGGAGTTAAAAATAGTTACCATCAGCCTGACCAGACGGTGGCACAGTGGATAGAGCATCGGACTGGGATGCGGAGAACCCAGGTTCGAGACCCTGAGGTCACCAGCTTGAGCGTGGGCTCATCTGGTTTGAGCAAAGCTCACCAGCTTGGACCCAAGGTCGCTGGCTCGAGCAAGAGGTTACTCGGTCAGCTGTAGCCCCACGGTCAAGGCATATATGAGAAAGCAATCAATGAACAACTAAGGTGTCACAACGAAAAACTGATGATTGATGCTTCTCATCTCTCTCCGTTCCTGTCTGTCTGTCCCTATCTGTCCCTCTCTCTGTCTCTGGTAAAAAAAAAAAAAAAAGTTACCATCATGAACAGAGCTCTCAAGCTGGTAAATTCCCACCTATTAACTCAAAACATAAAGAACCGGGAAGTATATTAAAAAACTTTGAGGCTCACTTATGCTATCCTTAATTTGTTTCTTACCTTAAAATAGCCTTGTAGGTTCCTTTTCTTTGTCCCCCATAAATGTCACAAAATCCATGTTCTTCAGACATAGACTAATGCATGATCACACTCCAAGTCGTACATTTTATATATCCTGCAAGCAAGCTTATTTTTTAGCTTTTAAACCCTCTGCAAATTGAGTGCAGAAAATCAAAAGGCAAGATCAAATAAGCGATCACCTGATAGATGCAAAAATTCTAGAAAGGATTCATATGATTATGACAATGACAATAAAAGGCAGGGCATGCCCTTTAGTTTAGAGTAAAACCTCTTGGAACCCTTCATGGTCCTTAAGGACATTTCTGAAGAGCTGCCCCAAACAAAAATGGGGTATATTTAAGATAACACTGCATAAACAAATGGGGAAAACTTCTGAAGGATTTTCATATTTTCATCCAAAACATCTAAATACTGAATAAAATAAATGTGACCATGGGATGAGAGTTTTGATTGATTTATTCACAGGTGTTCATGTCGGTACAGTTAGAATAAAAGTAAATAACTATTCGTATCTAAGAACATATCACTGGAACCAAGATTTAACTGGCCCTTGAAAATATTAACCTTTTCTATGAAGCGTATATATTCAGGTGAGATGGTTAATGCTAGGAGCACAAGGAATCACCTCATATCCTCTTGACCAGTCATTATTAAGAAAGCAGGAACTAACGGTATCTAAGAACTGGTTACACTGAATATTAGGGAACCATTCAGGTAAAAATTCCACAGCCATTTCCACCCAATCCTTATGAATCATTTTTACTGGTTTTATTTAGAAGCAAAAGGGAAATTTCCAAAAGAGAAATTTATACATAGAAATGTACATAGTAAAAACACCATTATTTTGAGGTCTGTAATGATAGTTTTTCTGTCAAGTTAAATTTTGCTTTTAGAAGGTGCAGTCAAGGAGCAGGGAGAAGGCACAGTCACACAGCTTTTTAGTAAGAAGGAGGTCCCTTTTCCCGTTTCTACCATCTGCTCTGCCAAAGGAGCATTTGAGACAACTCGTCTGTACCATGTTCTTCTCCATGCTCCACCTTGTCTTTTGGGTTGATGAAATTTAGGGGAATCAAAAATATAGCCCAAGAAAGGATTTTTCTTCATGAAAGACACAAAGTATCCAGAGCAGGGCATCCCAAGTGAGGCAAAATATAAACTCCATTCTGGCATGGACCGACACGGCCATCCATGTGTAAGGGACATCTCTGTCATGCAACTAGCTGTGGGGCCCTGGGCAAGTCACACAGCCTGAGACCCAGACTTCATCTGCAAAGATAATGAATTCAGAGGCACAGAAATTCTGCAGCACTTTAGAAGTAACTAAACATTCTCTAGGTTCACGGAGTTTCATTCAGAGGAGTCATTCCTCTAGCAGGCAGAGTGACAAACTGAGTGTCAGAAGTCACTAAGCATATCAATATAAGGCGACTCCCAAAATGAAATCCAGGTTTAGAATGTCTTCATTTTGCGTTGTGAAATAATTCTGTGGTGTACAAGTCTGGGGACCTACTGAAAAACAATTCACGATAATTTAATCAGTGCTAGCCACATCTAGTCGTTAAGCACCTGGAATGTGGCTACTGCAACTGTTACTAAATTTTAACTTTAATTAGTTTAAACCCAAATTTAAAAGCCAATGCCTGATTCTGTTATTGGAACAATTTTAAGTATGTTTGGAACAATTTACGTACAGGAAAGTACTTTTCTAATTGTAAATTTTATGAAATCTAAATATAGATCAAGTAGTTTTGACAAATTTGGTGTCCAGATTTTATGTGATAATGATGTAAAACACACAGCAGATTTTGTTTTCCCACCCCAAAAGAATGTAAAATATTTCATTAATAATTTTTATGCTGTTTACATGTGGAAATGATAATGTTTTAGATACAGTGGATTAGGTTAAATTCTTTATTAATTTCCAATGTTTTAAAGTCTGTTCAATGTAACTATTAAAAAACTTAAATTTCCATGCCTCACATTGTATTTCTACAATACATGCAGTTCTCTAGATCAATAACTTTCTATAGCCCTGGCCATTTGGCTCAGTGGTAGAGCATTGGCCTGGCGTACCGGAGTCCCAGGTTCGATTCCCGGCCAGGGCACACAGGAGAAGCGCCCATCTGCTTCTCCACCCCTCCCTCTCTCCTTCCTCTCTGTCTCTCTCTTCCCCTCCCACAGCCAAGGCTCCATTGGAGCAAAGTTGGCCTGAGCGCTGAGGATGGCTCCATGGCCTCTGCCTCAGGTGCTAGAATGGCCCTGGTTGCAACAGAGCAATGCCCCAGATGGGCAGAGCATTGCCCCCTGGTGGGCATGCCAGGTGGATCCCGGTCGGGCGCATGCGGGAGTCTGTATGACTGCCTCTCCGTTTCCAACTTCAGAAAAATACAAAAAAACCCCAACAACTTTCTATATAACTTAGATGTACCGAAAACAATTTCTGTGAATGAACATGGAAGGTCATTAAGAAAAGCCACAATGTTGCATACTCATGAATTAGTAAATATCTATAGTCATTTATATTTACAGATAACTGATAAAAAATACTGATTTGCTGATTCAATAAGTGAACATTTATTAACCACTTCAAAAAGTATCTGGCTGGGTGAGACTGAGCGGTGGTTACCTCTGTCCTACTTGAAAACTGAGAAAATTAAAGTAACTTATTCAAGATCACATAGCCAATAGATGCCAGAAAAAGGGGCTCCACTGCCACATTTGTGGCTCAGAAATGTTGTTCTGCCTGCTATTCCAGATTGTCTCCTAGACATTAAGGAGCAAAGACACCATGATAATAAATGCTCGTAAGAAATGCTTCTGCATGAATCCCAAATCCATATAAATCCCAAAATATAAAACTGACTAGGGAACATATTTTTAAACATCTTAGTACTCCCTTAGCATGTGTATTACCCACATTACAAGTGATTACTCACTGATTTGTGATAGCTATTGCACCGACATCATCTTTCTTATCCTGGCATCTCCTGCAGTGCTTTGCACACCGTGGGTTCTCAACGAATATTTGTTGATTTGGTCAATCTTTAATTTTTAAAATTCATTTAAGAGAGGGGGGAAAGAGAGAGAAGGGGAGAGGAGCAGAAAGCATCAACTTCCATATGTGCCTTGACCAGGCAAGCCTGGGGCTTTGAACTGGCGACCTCAGCATTGCAGGTCCGTCCATTGCGCCACCACAGGTCAGGCCATCTTTAACTTTTTAAAACCACATTTGTGTGGGAAGAAAGTTGGTAAACTGTGTGAAAAGTTGGGACTTCCTAAGGCAGATCTGCATTAGGCACACTTATTTCAGTTTATCCTATTCCCACAGCATTAACGTTGTCATTGTGTGCACTCGGTTTATTGGACACAGAGACTTAATACCCACCTGAAAACTCAGCAGTAACTCACACGCTGGGGAAAATGGGCTCCGTGGATAAGCAGAAAGCTAACCTGAGAGTGAGTGTGTGAGTTTTGGTTCTGGATCCCCTCCCACCTGCTCTGACCAGCCTCTGCACCAATCCTTTCTCTGCTGCTTCCACACACACTCTGTGTTCACATGCCTTTCCCTCCTGATTCTGAACACATTGGCTCTTTCAAAGACCTTTTCAAAATTCTACTTGTACCATAAAACCTTTCTTAACCAAATAGGCAAATGGTATTTTGCTCACCCAACTACATCTTGGGATGCAATCATCTTGAAATCCCAAATTGAAAGGGATGAAATATTTAAATCTGTACCCATATGGATAAAGTTTTCTTACTGCATAATCTTTCAATTTGAGTTATCTCTAGTCTCAATTCTATTTCTGTAAGTTCATCCACTTGAATAACCCTCAGTAAGTTATTTTTTTAGTTTGTCCACATGATGACATGTCTTCCTGAAATACTATATATATATATGTATGGAAATATAATAATCTTAAGTTCCTTCATTTTGCAATATTCATCCAGAGATCTGAGAATGTACAGCACAGTACCGGTGTACGGTTTACAACCTGTTGCTCTATTTTGACAAGTTAGGTGAGTCTGCCTTACTTTCTTATGTGATGACATTTCATCTGCCATTACTATTCACTGTTAGCAGAACATTTGGTGGCATGTGGAGTAGTTTCTGCCAAGCCCTGGCAGCTCTGAAGGGCAGAAAGGAGGCACTGGGAGATTCTGATTCAAGCAGCCTAATGGCATGGAGTTTGAATTGGCATAAAAACTTAAAAAACATGTCACTGTCTAGCACCTAAGACTAAGAGAAATGTCCTCCCAGAGGGGTTTGTGCATGTGTACACAACCGGAATGAACACGACTCTCCCTGGAAGGCAGAAAGAAAAGTAAAATGTCTGTCTGTCATAGCAAGACAAAACCATGGATGGCTGTGAATACAATAGAAAGCAGCTAACAGAGATCACTTTGGACCCATTTTTTTAGGAAGTGGTATCTTTCAGATGTTTCATGATCCATCTGTTTTCTGTGAAAATTATACTATGTGTTTCTGGAAGAATTCCGTATGTAAAAATTGGTTAGACAACATAGATGAATTGAATATGATTCCAAAGTATTCCAGCAGGCTAGGCAATATCCACTGGACACTTATTTGTATATTTTAATGATTCAAGATCATCTGGTCATCTAAATTTTATATTTTATAGAAAAATGAAACAAAACAAAACCTCTGTGACTCTATAACCTGGGAATAAGCATGAAGCAAATTCACCAGAGTCTCTACACGGCAGCAGTAAAAGCCTCTACATTATTCTGCTGCAATAAAAATCTCTGAGTATTGTCAAGAGAACACTCTAACATCACCTTTTAACCTCAACACAAATATCTTGTTTAAAGAGCACAGTTTCTATTCAACATATAATTTCAAAACACTATTCCTTAGGCTCTGTCTCACTCCTTTTAAGCATCTCACATGAGCTACATAACTACATGTGGGTTTTTTTTTTTATCAAGCATTAAATAAAGGACAGATTGGATTTAGGGAAGATAACAAAATCCTGGAAATTCTATCTCAGGCAATATGCTTAAACCTGTTCCCTCTTCTCTAATACCTGTATTCTGGCCTTACTTTGAGTCCTTCTCATCTCTTACTTGGTTTATCATTTCAATGATTCTCACTATCTCCATTTTCAGCAAGACTCCCAGAATCAGGTGGGAGCTGATCATGTGGCTCCTTGCTTAAAAGCCCAAGGGGCCTGCCTGACGCTCTCGGGAGAAAGCCTGGACCCTTCAGCAGGTCCTTCAGTGCTCCCTACAATCTGACCCAACTTGTCTGTGCATGCCATCTGTAACTCTCCTTCTGGGACCCTGGGATCCAGCTGTCTCTCCCTGAACCTGTCATTTTCACACACCCCTAGATTTACTAATGCTTTGCCTTCTGCCCTCTCCCCTCTGGTCTGTAGTACTTCTTGAGATCAAATGTCACAGCCTCTTGGAACCCTTACTTCAGCCTCTTCCCTCCCATGGTGATGCACTTCCTCCTCTGGGTGGCAATGGCCCTAAGTCCAAGCTCAATGCCCGGTGCAAGCAGAACATGTATTTAATAAGCAGTTTTGTCCCCTGTAACTGCCCTGTGTCTCCCGCTCAGCAAAGCAGGCCATCATTGGTGGAACGACACAGAAGGTGGGAGCTAAGCCCATGGACTCAAAATGTTCTCTACTCACCTCAGTGCACTACACTAGTAGGCATCTAGTAATTTATAAGAAGGGAAGGGGGTTGGTGCTATTGATTTATTCTCAGGATGTCCTGAAGCCAATTCAGGTGTGTCCAGTTTGGGTTGACACTGAGTACATCCACCTTAATCATCATGATAAAATTTTTGGGTTCAGAACTTTTGTTCTAGGAAGGCAACATGTTAGTTTCTCCAAATATAAAACAGCAGCATCCTGCACATGGAAAAAGATCTTGATCAGTAAAGAATTAAATTAACTCAGTAATTTCACTGAGAATGATTTTCTTCCTATTTGGTAAAAGTGGTTGGATGGCTTAAAAGTAAAGTTAATTAGATCAAGGTAATTTAAATGACATTTAGATAAATGCAGAAATAAGTTAAAAATTTTAGAGAGCAGTCTGACACTGATTAAAAATAAAACACAAACAAACAAAAAACTCCATCACAGAAACATTCTCTCAAGTTGGCTGATCATTATATAAATAAAAAATTGTTTCCCCCAACTTCATTTGAGTTTCCTGGACACATCTTCCTAGGGTTCAGTAAGCACAACGGTGAAATTTAACTTGTGGAATCCACTCAAAGAAAACAGGTGAGAGTCACAGAACAAAAGGAGATTTATCGCAAGATTAGATGTTGTGTTACTGCTTGGAGTAAAAGACAGAAAAAAAAACAAAATACAACACATTGCTATTGTTTGCTGGGGGGTTATCCACCGACAGGATAAATGCAGGTTAAGTTTGGCCATAAAGCTCCCACACCCATCCAGATAATTTTATTCACTCCATCAACATTTAAAAGTGAATTCACAAGAGCCAGTATGTCCTGTACTGTGATGTGTGCTGGGGAGTAAAAAAAGAACAGATCTTGAATGCTAGCCCAGGAGGGACTTATACTGGCCAAGCGCACTTCACAACAATGTTGCCGTTGTGACAGTGGAAGTATGTAGACAGAGTAGGGGAAATGGGCAGTCAGAGAACACCGCATCCTGAAGGTGACACTTGAACTCATACTTGGGAGAGAAGTTAGACTCAGGTTCAAAAAACACATGCTTCATGTTTAATTCATGTGACACCTGCTGAAAATGTTACCACAGTAGCATATCTTCTTGGGTAGCTCTGTTATCAGTCACTCTACAAACTGTGAATGTGAGAGAAAGGTATTGGACCTGGGACATCTTCTAATGGTTTACTTTCTGAAGTTCCAGAAACATACCTCTTGACCAAAATGTCCACGATAGAGAGTGGTAAAGACAATAGAGAGTGGTAAAGATAAAATCAAAATCACCAAGCTCTGTGACAATAATATCACAGAGACTCCAGGATTCTTCCATTCCTGGTCACATTGTCTTGGTAATGGGTAGGCATGATAATACCATTAGCTCATAGAGGAATTTAGAAAAGCATTAAATAGATAAATTAATAATAGTGGCTACCATTTCTCAAGCAATTGCTAGAGTGAGGCTGTATACTGAACATTTCATAAACATTAACTAGTTGTCATGGATCTTTGGGTAGGTACATACACGTAAACACATACACATTATTTATTTATAAAGATATATATATTGATACTTTCTTACAGAATCAGAGTTTAAGTACTCTGCTCAAGGTTACATAGAAAGTTGCTGAAGCAAAGCACATGTTCATAACTATCCCAAATCACATGGAAAAAGTAAATCACACATGCTCAAATAAACTCTTCCCATAGTATGTACTGTAATGAAAGTAAATTACTTCAGTGGTCAAAAAAGTGTAAGAATTAGCAAAACATCATGGCTCCTCCATGTGGAGAAGGATCCAAATCCAAGAACCAGAGGTGTGCTGTCCCCCAGCGTGTGAACTGACCCTCTCCTTACAGGAACAGCGGAGAACAAGGTTTGCACTATTAGTCTCTTCCTTGGGCCCTGACCAGTGTTGCACCACTTCCCAGTGCAGCAGGGCTCAGTAAAGAGTGGGATTCACTTCTGTCTCCGTCAAGAAAAATAAAAGCAAATAACCCAAATGGGATGATTCTCCTGGTTCACTTTTGCAGACGTAATTAAGTTTCCACTTGAAGTGGAGAAGACAGAGACCTGGACTGAAGCTCTGAGCACATATGACTTGCCAGACCCAGCACTGTGAGGCATGGCTATGTCTCTGTCATTAACTTAACACTGTCTATAAAGAACATTCTAACCCTCTTTCCATCAGGTGGGTCAACACAGAAACTTCATGAAAACTAAAGAAAGCAGACATGTCATCATCTTTCAGTATAAAACAGACCCAATCAGATGCAGGCTAAAAAGGTGAGGGATGGTCTAGAAACAGTATTAACAATTGATCTCCTTTTCCCAGGGCCCGAAGAGCATTTCTATTCTCCTGGCCCAAGAAATGACAGTCTCTTAGTCACCCCTATAACAAAGACCTTGTTGGCAAAACAATATGATAGTGAGTGAGCTCACTGGGCTAGTTTGATGACTTATTTTGTGTATAAGGGACACGTGAGAATCATTGAGTGTGCCTTTCTTCACTAAAGTGTGTATACTTCTTTACTAGTTAGATCCTCTGCCTAAGCTCATATGTTTTAATCAGATAATTATACTTACCTCTCAGTCTTTGACTTAACTTTAGGCAAAGCTTTTTCTTAATTCCTGCATCAGGTCCATCCATCCAGGCTCCTTACATCTCAGCAGCACGAAAAAGCACACAATAGCATATGATACTCCTTTACCTTCAAGTACATCTCTAGCACAATAATAATATGCCCACACCACCCCTGGTCATGACCATGATTCCAGACTGTGGGTCAGGGACTGAGTTCATTTCTGCATTCTGCAGAACTCTCAAATCTACCAACACAAATGGTTTGGCTACACAGGGTCAATAAAATGAATTCAGAAGATGACTTTCTGTTCATAATGGTATCTTAATTATTCAACGTGTTTGTGACCATCAGCATCAAAAGCACTTGTCAGAGATCCAGTGTAGGAAAAACCACTCTAAGTGCCAACACACAATCACAAGAGCAAAGGTGGAGATCGTGCTCAAGGCTGTGGTCAGGGACAGACTGTCCTGGAAGGTGCTGGCAGCAGAGAGGCCAGCAAGGAAGAGCTTTGACTACTCCAGCTGGGAGGTGATGAAAACCTGGAATCAGGCCGTGGCAGAAGTGATGGTGACCAAGACCCACACGTGGGAAAGGAAAGCATGACACAGTTAGCAATGTTGTGGGTAAACAACAGAGAAAGTCGAAGTGGACCCAGTTTCTTGTCTGACAGTGAAATCCAGCATTTAGGATAAGGAAGCTGAGCACAGTGAGAGACTTGACGAAGAGAGATGAAGTCACCACTTCACATGGGTGGGAAGAAGAGATTCAGCTCTTGGAGATGCCTATCAGCAACACAGGGAAATAACAGGGAAAGTCTGGCCTCAGGAAAGTTGTGTGAGATTATGTAAAAACAATGGCCACTCTGACTCACATATATAATTCATCTTTCATGGGGTTGTCTACTGGTCATATTTTGTTGTAATTACTAAAATTACTAATTTATGTAGGTATCTTTCGCTAGTTGCTATCCTAAGAGCAGCAACTTGGCCTGTGTTCAGCTTAAAGTCATCTCAGGAGATTAGAATTAAAACTATTTTTCTGCCCTCAACACAAACAGTATCTAAAGGCTGAAAGCTGCATGTCAACTGGCACAGCCAAGGATGCCTTTTTCCTGTTGCAGGAAGAAAACTAATTTTTAGGAGTTCCCCCAGCAACTGAATTGCAGTTGTAAAGCACTGAGAGCTGAGAAATTGAGCACCTGCCTCTACCAGCCACTCTGGGGTGGGGAGAGTGAACACAGAGGGGGCGAGGAGGGCTCCTGCTACGCCACCAGTGGGAGTAGAGGCCCCAGAGCCAGAAGCAAAGCTGAAGCTGGGCACCAGCCCTTACTGAAACACTTCCCTGGGGAAGCCTGCCTTTGGTTTCTCATCTGTGAAATGCATTTCCCTCAATAGGATCGGACAAAGTTGAAATGAGATTGTGCTTAGTACAGTAGCTGAAAAACAGTGCTACCTGTCCTTCCTAGACCATTGTAACGCCTTGCTTAAGGGGGCCATGGATAAGTAAAACAATCACTGATAAAGTTCTTTCAAATTAATAGATACATGTGAACCATATGATTGAAATCTAAGCCTCACTGGAAAATATTGATATTTCTACATAAACATAAATATTTGAAACCGGGAAACATTTTGTCACTTTTTTATTTGGTATGATGAAAGTAAGATTTTATTTTTAGTCTTTGATTTATTACACAATTATAATGGATATTTCATCTACTACTGTTAATGGCATTCAAACAAATAAATACTGTTTTGTTCATTTTAATATAATGACAGATTTCAACAAACCAATAAACTTCTGCTCTGACTTGAGGTTCATCAGTTTCACTTACTGTCAATCAATATCTTTATCCTGCGAATAATGATGACAGGTAGCATAGTTTGGCATTTATCCTAGAATCTAGGTTTGATTTCTGGCTCTGACACTTACAATGCTGTCTCTTCTCCCTAGGTAAAAGAATCCTTTGCTTGTTCAAGTAGCAGGTAGAAGTCTGTCCTACAGAAGGTGCCCCCATGCCAGTGCCCGGGCAAGTACAATGATTCCTCTAAGCCAGTGGTCGGCAAACCGCGGCCCACAAGCCACATGCAGCTCTTTGGCCCTTTGGCCTCTTGAGTGTAGACAGCTTAGGAGTACCCTAATTAAGTTAATAACAATGTACCTACTCTATATAGTTTAAGTTTAAAAAGTTTGGCTCTCAAAAGAAATTTCAATCGTTGCATGTTGATATTTGGCTCTGTTGACTAATGAATTTGCCGACCACTGCTCTAAGCCAACAGGGTAATCCCAGTCAACCTGGCCAGTGATTGGTACGTGACTCAATTCCAATCAGAGGAATACAAGAGGAATTTTGCCAGGATGTTTGGCCAACCCTTCTTCTTTCCAGAAGAAAGACTTGCCCTGGGCCTCCTTCCTTCCTGACTCTTAGGTAAAGCAAAGAAGTTTACAGCTGAGGTGACCATCTTCTGATCATGTAGTAACAAGTCTGAACAGGAGTGTCTGGGTCCTTGAGCTTTTAAACCCATCTGAAACCTCCCAACCCAGGCTGTGAGGTAGACAAGCTCTTTAAAAGTATTTATTATTTCAGCCATTATAAAGTTATTTGGTTATTTATGACAAAATCATCCTAAAATAACACACATTTTAAATTACTAGATGGCAAAAATTACTTCTAAATATTAACCACACCATTCTACCTGTGAACGGCATGTATGTTAGTATAAATATATTGTGATTAGTGTTGAGAGGAATTTGGGTAGAAATGAAAGTCACTGATCTTCAGAATCCTATTCAGTGTGTGTGTGTGTGTGTGTGTGTGTGTGTGTTTAAAGTAAAGCAGTTGAAGAATTGCAAAAGACAATAATTTATCTTCAAATACCTTTGCATTGAAATGGCTAATAAAATGGTTAACAAAACAGAAGCTAAGGTAAACAGATTTTTGGATATTTAAAATGTGATAGAATCTTCATTCTCTCATTCATAATTTTGACCTTTATTAAAGTTCAAAGATTTAAAATTGTTAGTTAAAAAAGGTTTGTGTTTTTTTTCTTCAGTTGAAAATGAGCCAGGTTTTCAGAGCCCTTCAATGTTGGTGTCTCCGTCGGCACAGGCGAGGATCAGCTTTGCCAGGGCGACAATAACTGGGGTTGCTAGCAAATGCAATGTGAAATCACAAAACAAGACTAAAATGTCCCTTATTTTCCTATTTTCTTGCAATTGGATTCAGTCAAATAAAACAGAAAGAGGACAGGTTGCCTTGCCCTCTTCCCTTGGAAGAAAAGATGAGAACAGGCCCTGGGCCACCATCAAAGGTGGGAAATGAAACAGGACACTTGGTGTGGCTGGCCCGGCACGAGGCTGCTCTCCACTCCCCAAGGGGGAAACAGAAGATTATACTGGGGCTGACACAGTACAAGTGACACGACAGCTAAGGCCCCTTGTCATTCAACTACAAATCCTCATTTTTAGGGGAGATTCATTTAAAATGCAGCTTTCAAAAGCTCAAACTTAAAAAATAGAGTTTTTTTTTAAAAAACTAATTTGTCTTCTTAATTGGTGCTCTAACTTGTAAGTTTTAAAGTAGGTGCCTATAATTTGCTAAAGTCACTGGCAATCCATTTACCTAGAGCAACTCTTATTATAGTTTTAAAACTGTTTAAACCTGTCACTGGTGTTAATAAGCTGCAGGCATTCAGTAAAGGTGAATGGTATCACCAATGTTTCGGACAGATTTTTAAATAGCATCTTGCATCCTTAGTCTCTTTTTTATTTCAACATGGCTGAACTGAAACAAATTTACCCAAACCTAGGAGATTATCCTTTGCCTGTAGGATCATATGGTATAAAAACCTCCAGAATGCCAGGAATTTCCATAAACAACTTATCTCCCCATGCAGAAACCGAAGCCTTTCTTCAGATCAAAAGACAAACCTGTTCACTTTCACAAAGTTAGATACACAGTCACTCTACTGTGTGTGTGTGTGGGGGGGAACCCCTGATAGGCTGTGTAGTGCGACAAGTTTTTCATATTCACAATACTGAAAACCGAGCTAGTGCAAGAAACTGATCCACCTAAGAAAGTCACAGGTCCAGTCTCTACTTATCAGTCAAGTTTAGTAATGTACCCTACTTCCTTCAGTAGGCTTTAATGGTGTGGGAAAATAACAAACATTATGCTGTTTATCTAGAACCCATTTTTCAGTAGAGGTATTGAAAACCCCTCACATAAGTCCACTAGAGACAAAGTGTCAGCTTTGTTCCTTTTCTCTGGGGACCTGAGGGAAGGACATAAACAAGGGCACACACAGCAAAATAACAAAAGAAATAAAAACAGTTAAGAAAAGTCTGATGTTGTATTTGTACAACTGAAGAGCCTTTTTGATTTGTTGTATACTTCCTACATAAATACCTATACGGTTCAAATGGAATATTACCAAAGTATTGCCCTAGTTCATTTAATACTCTTTCCTTTTTTTAATTCTAATTTATTTTTTATTGAGTTTATTGAGGTGATATTGGTTCACAAAACCATACACATTTCAAGTGTACAACTCAACAAAACATCATCTGTACACCTCATGTGTGCCCTTTACCCCAAGTAAAATCTCTTTCCATCCCCCTCCCCCTCACCAGCACCTGCTCGCCACACCCCATTCTCTCTGGCTATCACCACACTCTTGTCTGTGTCTGTGTGTTATGTATACATGGTTTCTTTGCTCAATCCCTTCACCTTTTCCACCCAGCCCTTCACCCCCTCCCTTCTGACAGCTGTCAATCTGTTCCATGTATCCATGCCTCTGTTTATGTTTAAGTCATCAGTGTATTTTGTTCAGTAGATTCCACATCTAAGTTAGGTCATGGGGTACTATTTGTCTTTCTCTGGCTTATTTCACTTAACATAATGCTCTCCAGGTCCATCCATGTTGTCACAAAAGGTAAGATTTCCTTTTTTCTTTTCTTTTCTTTTCTTTTTTTTTTTTTTTTTTACAACCAAGTAGTATTCCATTGTGTAAATGCACCACAACTTTTTCATCTACTGATGGGCACTTGGGGTGCCTTCAAATCTTGGCTATTATAATATACTCCTTCCATTCCATGGCTGCCAAAATACATATTTACCTGTTTAAGGCTAAACTCAAAGAAGTCAGTTAATGTTCTTAACCTTAAGAAGAAATCTTTAATAGCAATTTAATTTTATATTTCCACAATGCCGTTGTGCTTGTAGCATTGGCTGACAAGTCCTGGAAATTTCAAAGCCATCTTTGACTGCTAAGCAACTCTGCACTTTGGAGTTGATTGAAACAGCGGAGGCAGTCAGAACTGTATATCAAATTAGAGTAGATATTTTATCAACTTAACGTGGGTCTGAATGCCTTCTCAAAAAGATATCAACTTCCTTAAATTGACATGACAACAAATTCTTACAGCAGCATAAAAAGTATTATCTGAAATTTTATGGCTTTGGCTTAAATTTCCATCTGCAGCTCATTAAATGCCTAAACAGTAGGAAGGAATTAAACCAAAATCAGGCTAATTACAGAGTTTGATATGCTGGCAGAATATAAACTTTGACTGCTCAGCATCTGGAGTTTTCAGTGACTAACATAAATGCTTACATTTGTATATTCTACAGAAGAGAAGAAAAGTATCTATAAAAATATAGGTGAGATATATGACTAAACTTAACTTACAGAAATATATGATCACACAAACATACATCCTTCCCTTTAATCCCATAAATGTTATAAAGAGTGAGGGGACCACTTAAAATGAACTGACTTTAAATTAGTCCCAGGTCAAAATTCCAAGAAACATGGCAACTCTTCTTCCCATCTTCTGTAAAGAATGCCTGTTTGAAATGCTTGCTGCCCCAAACCTGATGTTGGGTCAAGTGTGCAGAGTAAGTAGTTTCTTTCTTTTTTTTTTCTTTTCTTCTTCTCTCTTCTCTTCTCTCTTCCCTTCTCTCTTTTTCTTTCTTTTTTTAAATTCTGGTCCTAGGGAGGACTACAGTTATTTCTCCTTCCTGAGACCAGACATGATTTACTTATTTATCTATCTATTTATTTATTTATTTACTTATTTTTATATTTTATTATTTATTTATTTATTTTTAGGGGGGGGGAGAGAAAGAAAATGAGAGAGAAGAAAGAGAGAGAAGGGAGGAGGAGCAGGCAGCATCAACTCCCATATGTGCCTTGACTGGACAAGCCCAGGGTTTCAAACCAGCGACTACAGCGTTCCAGGTCGATGCTTCATCCACTGCGCCACCACAGGTCAGGTAGGGTAAATAATTTTCATTTACTCTTCTCCATCAGCCATCCTGCTAAGAAGACTATTCTAAAATGTTCTTACAGGACTTGACCTGCAAACGGCAGGCTTCCAATAGCTTTCTCATACAGGAAAAGCATAAATCCACAAAGTCAAAATCAACAGAACCTATCAAACACATCACCCCAAATAAAATTCTCTAGGGCACACACTGCGTCTGAAATAATGCTAGCTCCTATCCCTGGGGTTCCCTAAGTCCTGGGCACTTCATGTTAATTTCCCTTAGTTTTGGCACTAACAAGGAAGGAAGGGAAGCCCAGAGACCCTTGAGCACAGGAGCAGGGGTCTCATTCAGCTAAGATGCTCCCAAAGCACTGAGTCGCATTACTGCACAGTAGATGCTCAGTAAAGACATACTGAACAGGGTTGGCCTTGCTTCTCTGACACTGTTGGGTACCAAGGCATTTTAGAGCAATAACCAAGAAAAGCTGAAACTGAGATAGTAAGGGTTTTTTTTAGTATAAACCAGCACGGAGACGTGAGCAAAGAGGTTCTTATGGAAAAGGCTATTCCCATCATTGCCCTTCCCAGTTGTGTCACTGGGAGCCACAATTTTTCAGCACAAAGAGACAGCATTCTCTTCTTTGTGCAGCCAGCAGTTCTACAGTGGAGCAATATTTCCAGGAGTCTGCTGAGTGGGATCTGTCAAATAAGAAAATTTCATAAGGAAAAGAAATGAGATAAAGTTGTGAACTATCTTTTTCATAAATGCCACTCTGCTTTCCAGGAGGCGGGTGCCTGCCTGCTGACCCCTCTGCACTGCAGTGGTGTGCAAATACTGCTGACTCCCGGAGGCACCACATTGTAGAAATTCAGAAAGATGTAAGGATTTCAAAAAGAGGACTAAGGAAATGCTAGAGTACGAATGTTAGGGTACAATCCAGAAAATCTTTACATCTCATTCAGCATATGAGGTAATGTGTCTGAAGACAGTGAATACTAAATAAATTTTAAGGTTTAGTCTTGGCCAAAACCTGCACAAAAAGCTTTATATGGGGCTGTCAATCGACAGAACAGCCCCAACACAGTCAAATGTCACTTCTCATTAGCCCAAACTCACTGATGCACCCAGCTCATTCTGAATATCACATAAGCACAAAAATATAAAATTACTAATAAGATTAAATCAGGACCTATGTAAACCATTCTGCTCCTTAAACCGTACCTAAAAGTGCATAAATGAATCATCGGTATTAAAATGTTTTGGATCAGATGTCTTTTAAATAAAGAGACTATCTCTATGTTGTATCAGTTGATACAGCAAATTCATCATTTAAATGGCTCCAGTAAATAAAAATGTATTAATGATCTTCACTTCTTCTAGAATTGTCTGCTTCTTGCTGAGGTTTCTCTGATAGGCTGTATTCTTTTAGGAAACAGTAGCAAAACCCTAATTCTTTTTTTTTTTTTTTCATTTTTCTGAAGCTGGAAACAGGGAGAGACAGTCAGACAGACTCCTGCATGCGCCCAACCGGGATCCACCCGGCACGCCCACCAGGGGGTGATGCTCTGCCCATCCTGGGCATCGCCATGTTGCCACCAGAGCCACTCTAGCGCCTGAAGCAGAGGCCACAGAGCCATCCCCAGCGTCCGGGCCATCTTTGCTCCAATGGAGCCTGGGCTGCGGGAGGGGAAGAGAGAGACAGAGAGGAAAGCGTGGCGGAGGGGTGGAGAAGCAAATGGGCGCTTCTCCTGTGTGCCCTGGCCGGGAATCGAACCCGGGTCCTCCGCACGCTAGGCTGACACTCTACCGCTGAGCCAACCGGCCAGGGCCAAAACCCTAATTCTCTTTAACTGTGAGAACCGGGGAATATTTCCAGTGATAATGGAAATCTATCTTAATTCATATGTCTTGTATTACCGGATAGATTTGGTCTCCACCACCATAAAGATCTCCACACTGGAGGCACAAAATGAATCAATTTTGAGGTTTTTGCCTACTTTTGCACACTGCTTAGTGACATCACCAACAAGAACTAAAGATAGGAGAAATCAACATAAAACATTCCTAACGGAAGAAATATATCTTTTTTACTATAATCCTTTTGTGTGTGTGTCTGTCTGTGTGCGTGTGTGACATCCAATGACCACAGTGTGCAGAACTGCCAGTGTGTTATTTGTAATAATGATGGTGAAGACTTGTCAATGCTTAGGTCCTTAAGACAGGTCTGTGCTGAGGGGATGGTAGTTTCCAGCACTGGTTCTTGGGGGGAGGGGGGAAGATGGAAGGAGAGAGCCCATCAAGGGTGCTTAAGGAGGGAGGAAGCTAAGAATTAACAGGGCATCAGACAATAAGAATGAAAGTCCCGCCTGACCAGGCAGTGGCGCAGTGGATAGAGCATCGGACTGGGATGCAGAGGACCCGGGTTCAAGACCCCGAGGTCGCCAGCTTGAGTGCGGGCTCATCTGGTTTGAGGAAAAGCCCACCAGCTTGAATCCAAGGTCGCTGGCTCCAGCAAGGGGTTACTCGGTCTGCTGAAGGCCCGCGGTCAAGGCATATATGAGAAAGCAATCAATGAACAACTAAGGTGTTGCAACGCGCAATGAAAAACTAATGATTGATGCTTCTCATCTCTCTCCATTCCTGTCTTCTGTCCCTGTCTATCCCTCTCTCTGACTCACTCTCTGTCTCTGTAATAAATAAATAAATAAATAAATAAATAAATAAATAAATAAATAAATAAAAGAATGAAAGTCCCCATCAAGCACTAAGTTCTCCAAAGTATTCTTGATCCTTTGGCCATCTTATGGGTGATTAAAAAAAATAAGATTATCAACTCTGTCATTGGGTTTTTGGCACATCTCTGAGCAAATCATTTCTCAACTTTCATTTTTACTTTTTTACCTGCAAAATGTGGATGACACATAACCTTGCAGGGTTATTGGAAAGAGTGAAAGTGATAAACAGAGGGCCCTTCCATCCTCCTTTGACCAGGGCTGTCCCGGGTCATGCCAAATAACTTGCACTTTCAAAAGTGTCCTAGTTTGTACAGATAACGATGTGCCTGGCCTACATATAAATTACCAGGCATAAATCTGACACAGAGTGGGTCCACAACCGGTGTGACAGAATGTTATTGTAGAGGTGTTTATATGTTTAAACAGCCAAACAACCAACCAGAAAATCAAACAACATCCCCTCCGATTCATCTCCATAATAAACCCAGGAGTGGAGGTCCATGTCTCATCAGGACTATGAACAACTTCAGCAGAAAAGACTATGGCTGCAGCATACTGGAGTGACACTCTGAGTGCCTGGCTCAGCGCCGGGCACCTGCTCCTGTTGACAGAACTGAGACAAGAACTACTCCATCGGATTTAGGCAACTTGGTTGAAATGAAATTAGTTTTCTATTTATTTAAACCAACTCTACAAAGAGGCTAAAACTAACACCTTGAGATACTTTCGGAACCTCTCGCAGAGTGTCTCTGCATGCATGGGTAACATGGCTGGGATCCCTAAGCACCGCCCTGCCATGGTTGGAGGTGCTCCATCCCCACCTGCTCAGGGTGTTTCATCTCTGGAGCTAACCCTATGCCACCCCGCACTTTTATGTTGGACAGAAATGGTCTTTATCACCATGACCTAACTCACAACTCCATATACGAAAAATGTCACATTCAATTCTAAAAATTGCTGCAAGTTTTTCTATAACAACATTAAATATTCTACAACACACAGTAGTTCCTTCTGAAACAGGCAAAGGGCGGTTTGTCAATAAAGCTAATTAACTCATGACTTGAAAGAGTTAACAGACATTCCCAAGTTTCCATCCATGGGGGAGCCAAATGCTGCGGGCAGGACAGGCTGCCCTGGAGAGATTGAGACCTTGAGTGGGTTCTCACTGCAACTTGGTCACTGGGCCCATGTTCTCTGCGTGTCAGGGGTGGAGGGAAACACCAGGACAAAGGTCAGAGCTCTCATAGCCCAGAGGGCCGACACACTAGCTGCAGCCATCAGGACACAACAAGCCCTCCTTTCCAGGAACTACAGTGTGACTATAGACTGGAAGATTTTTCTCTAGCACACCCAGGAGGGCAGGGTGACTTTCTGTCACTGAGAAAATTCCCAAGCCACCCTTGCTGCTGGAAGGTGTATACTTTAGGGAGGGCAGGGATATTCTAGCAGTAGCTGAGGTAAAAAAAAGGAATTAAGTTAAAAGGGAAATCTAGAAAAAAAAATGGCCCAAAGCAAGCAACAAACTTCATCCTATATTCATGCGGTTCCCTCCTCCAGGGGTATGGGAAGAGTTGAGGACACACAGAATGATTCCCTGAGGATGTCAGTGCTAAGAGGAAATATGGCCAAGTCTGATTTTAAGTAGGTTTGGAAGAGAAGGGAGCACTGGAGTCTACTGCAAATGGTCAATAAATATTAAAATAAGATCAATGTGCTAGGAATTTTGCTGAGGGTTTATGTCTTACTCTCTTTTACTCCTGTGAGTGACTCATTACCTTCGCCTTTGCTGTACAGATGAGAGCACAGAAGCAGAGTGGTTAACTCTCCAAGGCCACACAAGTGCAGGAGCTGGAGACCTCAAACAAGCTGACTTGGTCCTGCGACCTGTGTGTCCCAGGGGAGTGTGTGCAGACTCGGGCCAACGTGTGTGTGGGCACAGACTGGCAAGGAAGGTGCTGACATGCAGAGGAGGGTGAGCAGGATAAAGATGGTGAGGGCAGGAAAACAATACAAGAGAGGATGGATGAGAAGTTTAGAGATGGTCCTGAATGGTGGTCACGAAGACTTGGGGCAAGAGAAGCTGTAGTGTAGTCTTCGAAATGCTGGCAGTATTCTCTTCAGGATGCTCCATGTCAGAACCAATAAGTGACCACTGGAATATCCCAGGTTAGACTGAAGACTCTGGCCATAGCTGGGAGAATCACCAAATGGCTAGTGAGGGCCTAGACAACAACGGGAAAGGAGCAACAGAACTGGTGTCCAAGGGAGTAAGGAAGTCTCTGCTCTGAGGTCTACAAAGGCCGTTTTAATTCCCAGCTCTATACCATGAAAAGGCCTTCTGACAGAGAGGGCACGCCAAGAGGGTGTCATCCTAAAGAGGAAATGAAAAGCTAACACCCGTCACCAGGCAATGAGGGACCTAATTGACTTGTTAATTCTTTAGAGAGACATACATAAAATTACCTTTTCATCACAATGTGACATTAAAAAAAAAAAATGTAAATCTTGGAAAAGCTCATAGGATCACCTTTCCTCTTAAAACCACCTTGCAAAACAACCAGCCATAGTTACAGAGTTCATTGTATTGCTTTTTAATTGTTGCACTTTTATAAATAAGCCTGTAGTTAGGGGTCTGGTTCTCCTCACAGGCCCCTCTCCAGCTGGGATGCTGGGCCCAGAGCCTCCTTCCTGTGCATCCTCCTAGCCAGGTTACCGGAGGAGTCTAAACCTCTAAGGCTTCTGTTTTCTATTTTATCTTCCAGGCAGACAATTTCTTTTCTCTCTTTGCTACTGAAAATTTGTAAAACAGGAGCTGAACTAAATTATAAGCAGGTTAATGTTGCAACAAGCTTAGAGACTAAGCATAAAGTATATTTCCTCTTCCTCTTTCAAGACAGGACTGATAACATCCACAATCCCAAAGGAACACTAGAGACACCATGCTCCCCCTTCTGCAGTGAAGACATTAAGATGTAGGGCAGGGATCTGTGTTATTCACCGTTGAAGCCCCATAGCCTGGCACATAGTAGGTGTTCAATAAATATTTGTTGAATGAATTCAAAATTGTGTCCCAGATACTCTCGTGAGTGTGGAGGGAGTGGGGAAGGCTTAGGAAGGGTGAAGATAATATATACTTTGTCTAGACTAAAGTACCTTAAAAATAGTTAAGGGAGGAAAGATTTTTAAAAGAAATTCTGCTGGCCTCAGTGTCATCAGAGCCCAATTTTCTATTTAATAAAGCAATGACAAAAATAGGTGGAAGAAAAAAAACCTGGCCTCGGAGCTCCCAAAATGATGATTGAAAACGACTGGCTGATGTCAGATACACAGGAGGCCCTCCCAGTGATTAGAAAACTGTTCCATAAAGAGCCCTGAATGTCAAATTCTTTTTATTAATCAAAGGGTGGTGAAACAAAGAAAGATTCATCCTGGAGTCAGGAGGATTACATGCACAATAAATGAGCTATGGCTGTAACATATAAATGAATGCTCTTTGGGTGATAGTATTGCTCCTAAATGGCTTCCCACTTGTAGAAAACAGCTTCCAACAAGCCCCACAGTACACAAGTGGTGCAAAAACAATCATAAAAAAAAAAAAAGGTCTCTGCAAGTATCACCCAGAGATGCACATCCCTGCCCACCTTCAGGCTGAAGAGACAGGCTCTTTTCTCAAAGCAGTTCTGGCTCAGGTTCTCCTGCCCAAGTTCTGTTTACAGAACAATCTTGGCCACAGGTCATTTGTGTAAGAGATAATTAATCGCTAAGCTCTTTGTTCACAGGTAGGTTAATTAGCATGCACCTAATAGAACATCAAAATTTTTCTTGGAGAATTTTTTAAAATTCCAGACAATTAAGGATCTATAATACCTGCCAGGCTTTTTACCCAGAGCAAGTCTAAAGGCTCTAGTTGGAACACGGAAGACTTTGTTTTTAAACTGTCTGAAAACACAAGGCACTACTGGTCCCCTGAAGGCTTCATTTTCATTTGATTCCAATTTCAAGAAGCCATAGAGGTCGTCTTTTTAAAAAACCTTCTTACTAAAATCTTTAAGTAGGTCAGAGATGGAACTTCAGAAGTCAGAATATTCTGATATCCTAATAAATGATTACGGTCAGAACCTTGCTTGTTTACATTTCCAAAAAGAACATTATTTGGACTATAGCAAATATCAGGATTGTTAAAAAATTCAGATATTAAATAACATCCTGAGCATCATCCACACAGAGAAGGGACAGATCAAATTAAACTAGTTAATGCCTCTGTGTACAAAAAAAAGATGAGTCTTAGGTTTTGTACTGTTAAGTACTTTTCTGTCTTTAAACAATACCCTAATAAAACAATTAGGAAGTACTCTGAAATCCTGCTACCCCCTTCTGGTTAAGCCACAGTTCACAGAGTAATTGAAATAAAGCCTGAAAAATAAAATAAATACCAAACAAGAGCAAGGCAGGAAATGCAGCCCTCTCCGGTGCTCTGCCAGGCTCAGAGGGCCATCTCACCCGAAACAGTAATCAAACAAAACCTGCCCTCATTCCACTGCAGCCTCTGCACCTGGAGAGAGCTCCTTCAGCCACTGACATTTTGATTTTCACAGCAGATGGAGGCAAAACAACTTCCTTGGCTCACAAGCATATACATCCAGTTGAGATTTTTATTTCTCCAACCCCTATGCAACATCCAGCCAGCAAGCAAACAAACAAGCAAACAAAGGTTATTTTCTGTTACTCACTATTACTCCAGGATTTCAGTAAATATTTTATGCTGATCTCAAAGAAGCCGGAGTCCTGCTGGCTAGCCATGTCCGCGGCATACAAAGGGTCTCAGGCTGGCCTGGGAGCCGCAGGAGGAGCAGGTACGGTGGAGAGATGCCAGTCACAGGTTAGTGATGTCAGCAGGGGTCAGAGCGCAGAGGAGAGCTCTGCAGAGTCACCTCCCGGAGGGCAGGGAGTCCTTGGGAAAGGAGCAAGGAGCAGGAGAGGGATGCTCAGCGCTCCTCCTCCTCCAGGTCCAGGACGTGTCTCTTGTTTTTGACTTGCTGGGTGCTGCTGTCCCCGCAGCCCTCCGAATCGGTGGCTGCCGCTTTTATTTCGGAGCTGCCATCGCAGAAGCGCCTGCCACGCTGGCCACAGGCCGCGCGCGCGCCAGGTGAGGCCCAGGCAGTCCCCACCTGCCGCGGAGACGGAGGTCCTGGGCCAGCTCCCCGGCCGCGTGCGCAGCCCGGCCCTGCTCTCCCGGCACCGCAGGCAGAGACGGCTGGCAGTACTGTTCTGCCCCTGTCCGCAGCCTCGGCCTGGGCCCCGGCACCGGGTCCTGACACAGCGGTGGGAGGGCTTTCCCCGCGTGTGCGGTCCCCCAGCTCCACTCGGAAACACTCCGGGGGAGCAACCGTGCGCGGTGCGCGGACACGCGCGCGCGCGCGCAGCGGGCGGACTGCTGCCGTGAGCCGACTGCGACCCTGGATCTGGTTGCAGTGACGTTTCTTAAAAGCCCCATCCTTCAGCCTCGTCGCAGCCAGCAAGCTCAGCAACAGGACCTTTGCCTAGGATTTCTCTCCCACCCCTTCCTTCACTCGTACATTGAGCACTGAGCTTTGTGCCTCCTCTCCCCTAGATGCTGTCATGTTGAGGGGCATACCAGCCCCAAAGCAGAAGGCCCAGGGGACCGGTACCAACTGTTCAGTGGGCTTGTTTACCCGATGTCAGTGGATCTGCTTCTCAAACCTTTTATTCCTAAGAACCACCGAGCCCAATAAAGCTTCGTTTGTTTGTACTAAAAGGATAAGAAGCAAAACTATTAGGTTCCTTCCTGCACAATGGCTTTTTACTTCATGAAATCTCAGTATCAGGTGTTCTGATTTTAGCTAGATTTGTTTCTCATTACCATTTAGCTTTGACCAGAGCATAATCAAAATAAGAACATTTGACAGTCTACATTCGAGTAAGTGGGATTTGGCCAACCATCTCATAAACCGTAGACTCCTTAATAAACCATATTTAACCATAATAAACCATAATTAACATAAAAATTGTTGGGCATCCCTCCTCCCACAAATAATTACACAAATAGGACTTCCTAGACTAACAATTCATTTGAGAAATGAAAGGGAAAGAAAAAAATTTTTTTTAAGACTAAGAATTTAAAGCTTTTGACACTAAAGAAAACTTTTAAGACTATGTCCTGGAATGCCCTAAGATGCTATCAATATAACGAGCTTTTCAAATTCCTTACATGTACATAAGAGACAAGCACACACCCCTCAGGATTTCCACCTCTTTATTCTCATGAAATCTCTCATCAGACTGGGTTATTTTTCATTTCAATGCATATGAAATTTGATGAGCTAATTTTGTTTTATCACCTGTAATTTGAATATGTGGATTCCAGGTGAAATCAGACCCCAAGGTTTTACCTTGAAACAGCTATCACATCTGAAAACAACTAATGTCTGTGCCTACCTTTCTGCTGCCTCGCAGGGAACGCATGCTGCCTTGGAATTGATGAGCAAAAAGACTCACAGGACATGTTCCTGTCCTACTTGGCATTAGCCCGGATCAGCTATGAGACCCAGGGCAAGCTGTTATCCTCATTAAGCCTTAGTTTCCTCATCTGTAAAATGGGCATAATAGGGGTACTGACCTACTTGGCTGATGGGAAAACTAAATGACATTACGAATTGCATAAAGTAAACAATGAAATGTTTGCTATATTGACTTTTATTATGAACTCTTAGGGACTCAGAACTTTAAAATTTAAGTTAAATACATGTTTGTAGCATTTGTGTGACTTAAAAAGTATATGAGTTTTAAACACCAATGACAAATATGTGGAGATAGCAAGGTAGAGACATTTAAAAACAGCAGCAATGAACAAACATGCTATGATACATTGTTATTCAAGCATCCAGAGGTTCTCTCTGTTGACTTTACTGGCTTTTTGAAGTTTTCAAAAGTACTTTGCTGAGAATGCCTCATTTATGTACCTTTCAAGGGGAAACTGTCATATTAATGTAAATGCTATTTAGAAAATAATGTTTTCAGTGGCATCTGGCTCTCTCTGTGAAGAGTGAATGAGCCCTCAGCACTGGATTCTACCATTGACTGTGAAAACCTGTCCAGTGGGTGCCTGTCCCTCGTACAGGGGCCTTTAAAGAGAGCATATATTGTCAACGAACAGAAAAGACCTTTGTTTTATTGAAAGGTCAACAAACCAAATAGAATGACACTGCTGCCAACTAAGATAAACTTTTATCCTTTGTCTCCTCCTCTCTCTCTGAGAGGGGAGGGGGTTACTAAAAAATGTGGTGAGACACTGGACAGAGATATTTAAAATGCAACAATAAAATCTGAATTTGTCCCTGTTTGTTGTTTGACTTTAGTTGTCATTTAACATGACCCAAAATAATTTCAGCTTTCATAGCTTAAAGATCTTAGGAGAACATACAATGGATCTTGAAGCAAGGAGTCTGACATAGATGTTGGGTGGTGATGGAAAGATAGCAGTAATACAGGAAAAGTGGGAGATGTCAGGAAATGGTGTCAGAGAGGAAAAAAGTCAAAAAGTGACCCAAGACAAGTGATAACAATAAATGACACCATCTGCAATTTATTGAACATTAATATTGTGCTAAAAAATACATATTGTATCATACTTAATCTTTATCCCAAACCTATGGAGTATTCTTAATAGCCCCATTTTAAAGATGAGAATATTAAGGCTTAAAGAGGCATAAAATAAGGTCAATGTCATAGAGCCAGTAAAATTTAGGTGTAGAAAATTTTAGAACCTGATTCATTTATTCTGAAATTCATTTTTAATCACAAGCAAGATGAAAATCATGGTTACCAACTTTCTTAGAGAAATTTCAGGAACAAGCTAAGAACCCTCCTCATCACTGATATGACTACTTCAAGCCCCATTGTCTCTTTAGGATTACAGCTGATCCTTGAACAACACAGGGTTGGGGGTAGTTGACCACTCTGTCAGCCCCCCCATAGACAAAAATCCACGTATAACTTTTGACTCCTCAAAAACTTAACTACTAATAACCTACTGTTGAATAGAAGCCTTACGGACAACATACAGTTAATTAAATCATATTTTGTATGTAATATATTAACACATATTATATACTGTATTCTTACAATAAAGTAACCCAGAGAAAAGAAAACCCAGTTGTTAAGAAAATCCTAAGGGCCCTGGCCAATTGGTTCAGTGATAAGATGTCAGCCCGGTGTGTGGAAGTCCCGGGTTCGATTCCCAGACAGGGCACACAGGAGAAGCGCCCATCTGCTTCTCCACCCCTCCCCCTCTCCTTCCTCTCTGTCTCTCTCTTCCCCTTTCGCAGCCAAGGCTCCACTGGAGCAAAGTTGGCCTGGGCGCTGAGGATGACTCCATGGCCTCCGCCTCAGGTGCTAGAATGGCTCCAGTTGTAATGCCCCAGATGGGCAGAGCATCGCCCCCTGGTGGGCATGCTGGGTGGATCCCTGTCAGGCACATGCAAGAGTGTATCTCTCTGCCTCTCTTCTTCTCACTTCAGAAAAATAAAAAATAAAAAAAGAAAAAGAAAAATAATCCTAAGGACCTGACCAGGCAGTGGTGCAGTGGACTGGGATGTGGAGGACCCAGGTTTGAAACCTCGAGGTCGCCAGCTTGAGCGCAGGCTCATCTGGTTTGAGCAAAAGCTCACCAGCTTGAGCCCAAGGTCACTGGCTTGAGCAAGGGGTCACTCGGTCTGCGGTAGCCCCCTGGTCAAGGCACATATGAGAAAGCAATCAATGAACAACTAAGGTGCTGCAACAAAGAATTGATGCTTCTCATCTCTCTCCTTTCCTCTCTGTCTGTCCCTATCTATCCCTCTCACTGTCTCTCTCTGTCTCTGTCACAAAGAAAAAAAGGAAAAAGAAAATCATAGGTTTGTTTGCAGGTTTTTTCAAACTGCCAGAAATCTAAGATTTTCTAATGCACTTATTTTTTAAAAATCTGCTTATAAGTGTGCCCACACAGTTCAAGTCTGTGTTGTGGAAGGGTCAGCTGTATTCACTGCCTCCCTGCCTCAGGGAGCTTTATCCTAGAGGAGGAATTATTCCCTGGGGGCTAGCTATAGTCCCAGTCCAAAGGAAACTAGAGGAGAACGTTATTCTTTTTCACATGTCTTTGATTCATGGCACAGGATATCACCTGTAGAAGGACACCTGACTTGGGAAGGGGATGGGGCAAATGAAGGTGGAGATCCAGTCTGAATCTCATTCTCCAAGCAGCAAAGGGGTAGCCATGGGCTGTGTCCTCCCTGGTGAGGGGCACATCTACCCAATACTTGATCCACAAGAAGGCAGCACTGTTTTTAGTCAAGATGCCTGATGGGCTGCTATAGCAGGAACTAAGAAAAAGAGAGTGTTTCAGAAAGGAAGTGGCCAACTGGTCACCTAGGCCTCAGGCTGTTGAATGGAGTGGGATGAGAATGGTACAGGGTGTGTGGACTGTCTGTAACTCACAGTGTGCCATCTCCCTGTCCTGCCTTGGTTCTGATTACAACCTGCTGTCTACCTCTCCCTCCAGAAGAGCTGTGTCTCATCATGTCTCCCCCACAACTCCTGGAACACATTAAGTCTTCATGCAGAAGACACATGGTGAGTGAGTCAGGAGTGAACAGGTGTGTCATGCACACCTAGTGCTGTCTATAGCCTGTGGGGGAAAAATGCAACTGAAGTGCAGTGGTTTGTGTTTTAATTCATATTTAACATTCCCTTTCCTAGCATTTGTGACATTTGTTTTGAGATTAAAATGTGCCGTGTTCCAAAAATAATTTGAAAACAAGCTCAGCACATAATCTGGATGCTTGTCAGCATCAAAAGCCATCACCTGAGGAGTTAAAGCACCTGGTCAAGGTGATGGGTTAGGATTCGAGCCTGCCCTTTTCCCTGGGGATGGCTGCATGTGGGCACACACATGTACTTATTGTCAGAGTAATGTGCACATTCTGGCACAAACTGTATTAGACAGAAACGTTTTACTAGCATGGTGAGGAAACAAATAAAATCACTTAATGTAAAAAATGTTGCTTTATCAATTTCTGATCAATAGTTTTAGAGTACAAAAAAGCATCAAATATACTACAGTATATCCCTAGTATTATAGTACATGATGCCAAGTCATATTAAGCATTGCCTAGGTTGACTTAGAAAGACAGCAGCTGAGATCAATGGTAACAGGGAGGCAGGGTTTTGTTTCTTTTTATGGGTAGAATAAGAGGCCTTTTAGAGATAACCTAAGAGCCAAGTGTTGAGAAAGCCACAAACTTCTCTTTTCATCTCTTTTAGATACTTGATTTGGGCTGATCTACCCTGCTCAGAAACATTAGAGAAAAAACAGGAAATGATGCCACACAATGTTCATTTCAAAAACAAAAAATACAATCATCATTCTCTTAAAAAATCCAAACCACAGAGACAAACCATCACAAAAATGAATTCTCTGAGTTTTGAAAACATTTATTTCATGACTACCCAGTACAAATATTTTCAACTGAACTGAAATACATTTAAAAAATTTTAATGTTAAACTGAACTTCATTAAAGCATAGCTTGTCGTTGCACAGATCCCGACACAAACAAGGAAAACTGTGTCTCCTAAAATTGTTTTCAGCAAAAGATAGCAGCAGAACCCGTTTTTCTTTCCCACAAACATTCCTGCAAAGGAGTTTTGTATGGAACTGAGGCCAAGACAAAGGAGGTGGATGTTAGTATA
Organism: Saccopteryx leptura; assembly: GCF_036850995.1. Classification (NCBI taxonomy): domain Eukaryota; kingdom Metazoa; phylum Chordata; class Mammalia; order Chiroptera; family Emballonuridae; genus Saccopteryx; species Saccopteryx leptura. The sequence continues at coordinate 171,194,635 of NC_089504.1, read as the reverse complement.
GGACAGCAATTTTCAACCTTCTCCATCTCAGGGGACCCATAAACTAATTACTAAAATTCTGTGGCATGCCAAAAAATAGACTATATTTTTTGCCAACCTGACAAAAAAAAAAAATAGGTGTAATTTTGATTCATTCACACTAGACAGCTATTGTTGTGTTGGCTGTTGTCATTTTTTTAATCTGAAAATCTAAGGGGAAAAAATCAGTGTGTCTGACTAAATAGTCAGAAATTGTGTGTTTTTAAAATTCTTGCAGGACCCTGGATGAAAATTGCTGGTCTAGAGCAATGGGAATGGGAGAAGACAATAGGTGACACTGAGAAGTGGCAGCAGAGAGTGGGAACAAGCCCGAAGTTCATCCCCTTCATGAGCCCATTGGCATCTATGGTGCCTTACAAGTTTTGAGTTAGATAGGAGAATTACCATTGATAAGAGCTTGATGTCAAGACATCATGCTAGCCTAGATCTCAGAGGACTTGTATGAATAATGCTGACCAGTGAAAACATTTCTGGGCACCTGTGGGCAACTCTCTAGAAGCGGCACTAGAACTTCCTGAAGACAAACTGGGCCTGGGGCATCCATGAGCTCAGGTCTGCTCTGACATATTCCTAACTGAGCCTCTCGCCAACACTGCTCCAGACAATTGAACAGTGACTTCAGGAGCAAATTTTCAAAGGATATGAATTAGAAGAGGCATGATGTAGTATACAAGGGTTAGGTTCCTGCTCTGTTGTGTAGGAGCTGTGTTATTGGCAAAGTTTTGAACATATTCCAGCCTCAGTTTCCCGGTTTGTGCAATAGTGCTTACCTCACAGCTGTGTTAGGGGATTAAGTGAGCTCATAGACAGGGGACTACTGTTAAGTAGCAGATCTGTAGCTAGCAATGAGTTCAGAACACCCAGCGCAAATGCCCAAGTAAGTCCACAGTCACTGAGGGAAAGGAGGTGGAAGGGCCCTACTCTTTACACCAGGCCCCCACCTCAAGGCAGCTCTGATGGCTACCAGGATAATCTTCAAGTTTTGCACAGGTAAAGAAAACCTAAGCATGTGCACATACAGAAAAGTATTACTTCATATTTTAGTGCTTCTAACTTTTGGTGTCCAGGATAAAGCTGAGTAGAGATTATAGTTGGTTTTATATCAGGTCAACATTGACCTAACTTACTCATCTCATTAACCTCTCAAGGTGAGGACTGCATACTATTTGGATGGTTATTATTAACCTAGGGCCCAAATCAGAAGATGCTGTGTCACACTTTTCGCACATATAAAGTCTGACCTCAACTTCTGCAGAGTAAATGCCAGGCCCATGGAGAAATAAATATTGTACAGGGTTGAGCAAAAGTAGGTTTGTAGTTGTGAGTATGCAAAACACTGAGTTTATTTACATATTAGTATCTATTAATTATTGTATTTTCCATATGAACAACCGTAAGCCTCCTTTTGCCTGCCACTGTATTTGCAGACGAGTGTGTAAAGAGGAAATGTGGGGACGTTCCCTCCACTGGCCTTTACTGTGAAAACACATAACAGGACTGATAACTTTACTACCCTATTTCCAAATACCATCAATAGCCTGAAAAATTATTTTCACTGAGCCACCAATAAGACCAATAAAACTAATTATTAGTTATAATAGTAGCCAACAATTAATGCATGACTATAAAAGATTAAGTGTTTCTAAAGAAGCAGAAAATAGCATTTTCTTTGCACATTATTACTTGCCAAAAATGCACTGATAGGTAACACTGAATAGGATAAAAATGTTATATTTATATTAATCATAACCCTTCCATAAACACTATTTACCATTAAAGGAGACCTAAGAAAACATTGGTACTTTCCCATATGAATGATAATCTAACAAAAGAGGGACATTCTCATAGTTGCAATTAAAAGTACTGCATCATAAGATATTTTCATTATTTAGTGACAAATATTAACTACCTTAGGGCTAGAGCTAATATCCCCACAATAGTTCTCAATTTCATAAACAAAAATGTTAGATTTTAAATCATAAGGGGAAAGTCAACATTTTCTCAAAGATGCCATTTAATGTATATAGTTATTGAAATTTATAATTTTAATGTCAATGGAATTGAGAGACATTAGAAATATTGATTCGGGTTTTTTTTCTATGCTTGCTACTTAATTTTACACATACTAAAATGTTTTCCCTTCTTCTCAGTGTGATAACGTGTTTATAGTTATCTATCAACAAAGGCTGAAGGACTAGGAATCAAAAAACTATTCCGCTATTTTGGACCCTGATACTATGACCTTGGACAGGTTATCTAAGAACTCTGTCCCTCAGGGCAGGCCATGCTCCTGGGAGGAAGCGCGGCTGGAGAAAGCAGAGCACGGGCTAATGAACTACTTTATGTAAGTCTTTGGCATACATTACTTGACTGTTTTGGCAATAGCTTTACCTTCTCAATTATGTTTTGATACCACTAGTATCAAAAACATCCAGTATGAAGCACACACTGGCTGACCAATAGGAGACGATAACATGGGGCCATAAAATAATTAGAAATTAGGAAGAGATAAATTAATATGAAAATAACTGTGAAATCAGTAAGGCAATATCCCAGTGCTTTGCTCAGCCCAAAGAAGAACTAAGAGGGTCTGGACAAGAACCAAGCCAGGACAAACCAGAACGGGAGCGAGGTTATAGTCACCGAGACAGAGAAGAGGGGAACTAAGGAATTAGAGACACAAGGAGCATCTCTTCAGTGCGAACTAATGCTTTAAAAAAAGAGTCCACTTCCCTGCACATCACTAATTAGACCTCTGAAGCCTTCAAAATGACCACATGCTCACAGTACCGTGTGTTCAGACGTCCCCTTCAGACACCCACATCAGGAGAGCAGACACACACGCCACACTCTTCCCCACAGGCACAGCTCACATGCAGTCGAATGTGTAACGTGGAGGGCAAGTACATTTTGGAGGCTAGAGAAAGTCTTGCAGGGCATGTTTTTAGAAAGGGTGGGGAACTCACCGCCCTACTTTGACTAGACAGGCAGGGCTTTGTGTAGGAGGGTGTGGCTGTTAGAAAATGTCTAAGTGATGGCAAGGAGCAACTGAACTGGCTGGTGGTGAGAACAGTTCCAAATGCACGGCTAAGTTTAGGAGTCAGAGTGAGAATGATGAATTTTGCAGACAGTTAGGGTGAGTGAGGTTACTCTGAGAAGCTAGGGAAGTGGAGGTGCAGCACATGCTTCTGACCCTACAGTGCTAGCTACGGGGAAATGCAATGTTATGGTCAACCCTCTCTGCCAGGCTCTGACCACAGTGTCCACTTGTGTGTTTGAGCGATTCCCTTCTCATTTATGAGGTGTTATCTCTGCTGTCTACAGAAAGTTCATTCATCATCTCAAAGGAGATTCTGTAGATGAAAGAGCTCTTATTCCCGGGGTGCTGGAGTTAGGATGCTCAGGGCTCCAACACAGTATTGATCAGACAAATACTAAGGACCAGAGTCTCTCCTCAGCCCTTTACTCTTAAAGAGACACACTGTCACCTTCCCACCTACTACACACAGCCCACTGGACTTTCAGTCTTTGGTTTAGGGACATACCAGATTTTCCTGCCTTGTAAGTGGCCATTTCCAAACTCCAGGAATGTGCTAGTGGTTTGCTTGGGTCTTATCCAAGCGCCACCTCAACCTCTGAATAAATACAGGATGGGTGGCAACCGCAGTCTGCCACTGCTCCACCCCACTTCAAGACAGATTTTCCAGCTTTTTTGCTTTCCAAGGGAATTTTCTCCTTTTAATCCTTTAAACTCTTTTTTAAAAATTCATTTCATTTATGAATTCTTATATCCTCATCTTTATCACCTCACATATAATTTTTCTTTTTTGTTCATTAGGATGGGTAGCATAAGAGCAAGGAAAGAGAACATGGATAAAAGGTGTTGATGACAGAGAAATGTATTAGGAAGAAGGCTCTGTCTGGCTTAAATAGCCACACTTTCTCCTTTGGGCTTCTATCTACTCTTACAGATAAGAAAAGGGAAATTTATGGGGATCCAACAGCTAGGAAATTTATGGAACCCAACAGCTTATGGGTTGGGAACCTATGGCTCGCAAGCCAGATGTAGCTTTTTTGATGGCTGCATCTGGCTTGCAGACAAATCTTTAATTAAAAAAAATAATAACATTAAAAATATAGCCTGACCAGGTGGTGGCGCAGTGGATAGAGCGTCGGATTGGGATGCCGAGGACCGAGGTTCGACACCCCGAGGTCGCCAGCTTGAGCTCAGGCTCATCTGGTTTGAGCAAAAGCTCCCCAGCTTGGACCCAAGGTTCTGGCTCGAGCAAGAGGTTACTCAGTCTGCTGAAGGCCCGTGGTCAAGGCACATATGAGAAAGCAATCAATGAACAACTAAGGTGTCGCAATGCGCAACGAAAAACTAATGATTGATGCTTCTTATCAATCTGTTCCTGTCTTCTGTCCCTGTCTATCCCTCTCTCTGACTCTCTCTCTGTCTCTGAAAAAAAAAAAATATAAAACATTCTCATGTATTACAATCCATTCATTTCCAACCGCTCATGTTCATGGTTGCGGGTGGCTGGAGCCAATCACAGCTGTCCTCCGGGACAACACCAAATTTTTATTGGATAATGCTTAACGTACACGGGTCGTTGTGAGGTCAGAAAGTAAACTTCCTTCCTTTTAATCAAGTAGTCAGCTAGCTAATTGCAGAAACCCTTTTGACGAAGAAGATGGCTAAAAGAAAAAAAGATGAGGAATATCGCACTTTTTAGCAGGAATGGACAGAGTAATTCGCCTTTGTGGAGAGAGAGCAGGTTCTGCAGTGTGTCTAATATGCAATGATAAAATTGCATCAATGAAACGGTCAAATATAAAGCAGCACTTCAACACATGCCATTCTACATTTGCATCAAAATATCCAGCGGGGGACAGCAGGAAGAAAGCATGTCAAGAGCTACTGTTTTGGACCCAACAAGGTGACTGGAATTCGGCTAGCTTTGCTGGTGCTTTAGCAATTGTGAGAAATGGAAAGCCATTCACAGATGGGGACTATGCCAAAACATTCATGCTTGATGTTGCCAATGAACTTTTTGATGACTTTTCGAATAAAGACAAGATAATCAAATGAATAAAAGACATGCCTCTGTTAGCAAGAACTGTTCACAATCGTACCATCATGATGGCAAGTCAAATTGAGGCAACACAAGTGAAGGACATAAATGCAGCACCATTCTTTTCTCTCGCTTTGGATGAGTCAACAGATGTAAGCCATAATCCCAGTGTGATTGCAAGGTATGCTGTCGGTGACACACTACGTGAGGAAAGACTTGCTGTTTTGTCTATGAAAGAGACAAGAGGGGAGGATTTATTCAAGTCTTTCACTGAGTTCTCTAAAGAAAAAAAAATCTACCGATGGATAAACTTATTTTGGTGTGTACTGATGGTGCTCTGTGTATGGTGGGGAAAAACAGAGGATTCGTAGCACTTCTTCATGAACATGAAAAGAGACCCATCCTAAATTTTCACTGCATCCTACATCAGGAGGTGCTTTGTGCTCAGATGTGTGGCAAGCAGCTTGGTGAGGTGATGTCGCTGGTCATTCAGGTGGTCAACTTTATTGTTGCCCGAGTTTTAAATGATCACAAGTTTAAAACACTGCTGGATGAAGTTGGAAATAATTATCGTGGTCTGCTTCTGCACAGCAATGTGCATTGGTTGTCAAGAAAGAAGGTGCTCAGCCGTTTCGCGGCTTGTCTGAGCGAAATCTGGACTTTTCTTGAAATGAAAAATGTCGAGCATCCTGAGTTAGCTAACACTGAGTGGCTCCTGAATTTCTACTATCTCGTGGACATGACTGAACACCTGAACCAGCTCAATGAGAAAATGCAAGGCGTTGGAAATACAGTCTTATCTCTTCAACAAGCAGTGTTTGCATTTGAAAACAAGCTGGAACTCTTCATTGCCGACATTGAAACAGGTCGTTTACTACACTTTGAAAAACTGGCAGAGTTTAAAGATGCATGCACAGCAAGTGACCCTGCTCAACATCTTGATCTCCAGCAGCTAGCGGGCTTCACATCTAATCTCCTGCAGTCATTCAAAGCACGCTTTGGAGAATTTTGTGACCACGCTCGTCATTTTAAGTTCATCACCCATCCACACGAGTATGCAGTGGACAGCGCCAACCTGAGTTACATCCCCAGTGTCTCTGTCAGAGATTTTGAGCTACAAGCTGCTGACCTGAAGGCCTCAGACATGTGGGTGAATAAGTTCAAGTCACTGAATGAAGATTTGGAAAGACTTGCATGACAGCAAGCAGAGTTGGAGAGCAAACACAAGTGGGGAGAAATGAAAAAACTTCAACCCGCGGACCAGCTGATTGTCAAAACTTGGAACGCGCTTCCCGTCACATACCACACACTGCAGCATGTGAGTAGTGCTGTACTGACAACGTTTGGCTCTACGTATGCATGTGAGCAGTCTTTCTCACATCTAAAGAACGTTAAGACCAACCTAAGATCACATTTAACTGATGGAAGTCTCAACGCCTGCATGAAGCTTAACCTCACCACGTATCAACCAGACTACAAAGCCATCAGGAAAACCATGCAGCACCAGAAGTCTCATTAATGGTAAGAAGTACTTTATTCATCATTGGTTAGCAACAGCATAACAATGTTATTAAAAAGAATTCAGAGACTTATTGTACTTTAAAAGTGTTGGTCTTACATAAAATGCACACAATTACTTGTATTTAGTGTTAAACATATTGTATGGCTCTCACAGAATTACATTTTAAAATATATGGCATTCATGGCTCTCTCAGCCAAAAAGGTTCCTGACCCCCGAGCTAGGACATGGTAAGTAATGACAGTCACAGTAGTGGTGATAATTGCTGGTTATGTGAGAGAATCAGAGTTGGAAGTTGGATCTGAGACTAGGCTAGTGTGCCCAACAGAAATGTAATATGAGTCACATACGTGATTTAAAAATCTTTAGTATCTACATTATAATAATTAGAAATAAACAGGTGAAATTAAATTTAACACATTTTGTTTAACTCAATTATCAGTGGGGCATTTTTTTTTAAATGAGAGTAGGGGAAATACAGACTCCCGCATGTGCCCCAACTGGGATCCACCTGGCAACCCCTGTCTGAGGCCAATGCGCTGCCCATCTGGGCCATGCTCACAACGGACCTATTTTTAGCACCTGAGGCAGAGGTTTGAGGAGTCACCCTCAGTGCTGGGGGCCAACACACTCAAATCAATTGAGCCATGGCTGTGGGATGGGGGGAAGAGAGAGAAGTGGGGTAGAAGCAGATGGTCATCTCTCCTAGGGGCCCTGAATAGGAATCGAACCCAGGACTTCACAGTCTACCGCCGAGCCAACTGGACAGGGCCACTGGAGCATTTAATATTCTTCTTATTTTTTTCACTAAATATGTAAAACCTGGTGTGTATTTCATAGCACACCTCAATCTGGACTAACCACACTCCATGTTCTCAGAAACTGCATGTGGCTGGTGGCTCTTGTACTGGACAGTGTGACTGTTGGAGATTTCTAACTATTTTTGTGCCATGCACCCCTCTAGCATTTGACAACGCCCATGGGCTCCTTCTCAGAATGTGTTTTACTCAAATAAGACAAAAATCAGGGGATTCCAAAGGAAACCCCTATACTTTGAAGTATAATGATCAAATTATTTTAACATCGAAAAAAGTGTGGTATGATATACATGCATTTCTTTGATAACACATTAAGTAACATAGTCCAGGGCAAGCCTAATGCTTATGATAATTTTAAAATAAAATAATAATATTTAAATATATCCAAAACAACTGTATTATGATGAAAAATATCTGTGATTTCAATTGATAGGAAAGTCACAGGTACTGCTAGTACTATGCATTTTGCCTACATTTGCAATTGAAGAAAATACTAAATTTTGGTTGGAGGTTAATAAAAAGTAAAATGTAATTTTTCCCATCTAAGCCCATGGGCCCCTGCAGTCATCTCCAGGGACCTGCTTGGGCATGTGGGCTCTGACCACTCATCTCCCCTGCATCCAACACCTCTCCTCTGGGGAGGTCACTGTCAGGTGACTCTGGATAATGGTCCTACTTGCTACACACCTGAGAAGCTTCTCACGCTTTCCTTCTAATTCTCTCAAGTCTCCTTCTTCCTGTCACTTCTTCTGTCACTGTCACTTGCTCTTTCTGTCACCACTTTACTGTTTTGTACCTTACTCTATGAAATACTCAAGTGACACTGAAAGAACTGAGCCAAATGTAAACATCATGTATCAGAGTACTTTTCCTAGAAACCACCACCAAAAAATATAAACTCCAGCTCGTTATTGTCCTTACAGTATCAAGTACGTACATGCCCTATAACTCACATGTATATGTGAGCTAAATTGTCTATGTTTAAATTCCCCCAAACTTGTATGTATTGATAAATTGATGAATGATATCCTAAATTCTTTGACTATCCAAATGCGAAGGAGGTATATTATATTGTTACATACACTTAGAATAGTACTCTGACCTTAACAGATAATTTTTAAGATTTCATTTTGCTTTGAGTTATGGAACTAATTTGGTGAGTAAAAACCAGCATAATTTTTTAAAAATAAAATAAGACAGGAAGGAACACATCAGAGTATATCAGGTAGCATGGGTGAGCACAATTTCATGAAATTTCTGTTTTTATATATTTAAATATGTACAGTGGGTACATAGGTTGTATATACACCCACATGTGTAAATGCTGGGTGGTATGCAAAATGTGTAATTTTACTGTGAGTCACAGTAAAAAAAAATTGAAAATCTCCTACATTGCTGTGGGAATGCAAGATGGGTCAGCTACTGAGGAAAAGTTCAGCAGGTCCTCAAAAAAATTAAACAGAGAATGACCATAGGACCCCACATTTCCACTTTTGGTATGCGCCCCAAAGAAGCGAAAACAAAGACTCAAAGAATACACGTGCATGCATGTTCGTGACAGCTCTCTTCACAATGGCCAAAAGTTGGGAAGGGCAATGGCCACCAGTGGAAGACTGGGTACGCAAACTGGTCTATTCATAACACTGGAATATTATTCAGCCATAAGAAAGGAATGAAATATGACATGTACTATGTGGATAAGCCTCAAAACCACGATGTCCAGTGGAAGAAGCCAGGCACCAAAGGGCACATTACATGATTCCATTTATAAGAAATAGCTAGATTGGGTCAATACATAGAGAGAATGCAGACCAGCTGTTGTCAGGGGATCAGGGAGGAGCAATGGGGAGAATCCACTTAATGGTTAAAGATTTCACTATAGAATGATGGAAATGTTTCCGGATCAGACAGAGGTGGTGATTATGCAACATTGTGAATGTACTAAATGCAGGTGAATTGTCATTTTAAAATGGTTAACTTTATGTTTTGTTAACTTCACCTAAAGTATTATTTAAAGGAAAAAAAGAGTTTCAACACCGCCCCTCCAGAGGCTCCTCACTAGCTGCTTTGCCATGTGCATCACGTATACTTGCAGTGCTGCCACATTGCCACCTACTGGTGAAGCTGCCTCCTGTTGGGACACCGTAGTGAAGAGTCTGCCTGACAGGAAGGTCAACCTCTCATCAAAAGCAGTTCAGTGCTAAGGTCAAGGCCCATGCCCCTGACTAGGGTGCCCACTGCATGAATGTCTAGGTGATGTACAGGGATAAACTCAATCTCCTTTGACTTTTGGGCAGAAAGAAGGATGTCTCCAGTTCTGGCCCAGAAATATGTCTCAAGAACTTACTGAATCTCTCTGGGATTCGTCTGTCTCTAAACTGGGCCAACACCTCCTACAGCTGGGTTACTGTAAGCGTTAATGCAGGTAACATAAGTAACGCACCTAATATAGGTAGATGCTCCCAAAGGTTAGTTCCCTTCCTTATTTCCCAAAAGACCTGGTAAGAACTCAGAAAGCACAAACAAGATGACTTGTACCTCCTAGGGGCTCCCCTGCTCCAGAATGCCGTCGGAAGAGAGAGAAGACTGTGGTGCCAGGGGCAAAGCAACAGGGATCTGAAAGGCAAGCATAGGACACGGAGGGAAACTAAACCTAGTGCAAAGCCACAAGCGAGCAGCAGGACCTGGGGATTGTGGCATCGGGCAAGAACCGGTGACAAGCCTGACCTGTGGTGGCGCAGTGGATAAAGCGTTGACCTGGAATGCTGAGGTTGCCAGTTCAAAACCCTGGGCTTGCTCGGTCAAGGCACATATGGGAGTTGAAGCTTCCTGCTCCTCCCCCCTTCTCTCTCTCTCTCTCTCTCTCTCTCTCTCTCTCTCTCTCTCTCCTCTCAAATAAATAAATAAAAATTAAAAAAAAAAAAAAAAGAACCGGTGACATGAGGAAAGAGCATATTAGCAGATAGCCTACTTAACTGCCATAAACGTTCCCAACTGAGAAGGGGAGGAGATGCACGCACCACAAAATACATGAGCAAAGTAGTTGTATTATTTTTGTATGTGGGCTTGTATGAAAGAGTCCAACTTTATACTGGGTTCTATAAAAATGACACGGAAGGTAGAATGGATCGTGATAGGCAGTTACAAAACACAACTAGAAAAGGTAGACACAAAACCACATGCTTTTCAAATTGTGCAGCCAAAGGTATACGCAACTCAGAGGGTAAAAGCAAGAGCACAGAGGGAAGAATCATACAATGAATTAGAAATAAAATAGGGAGGAAAACTGACCAGAGCAAAAGGCACTGCTCCCATGGCAGTGTGTTTGGGGTTTGTGGGGAATTAGATAAGGTGGTGCAATTCAACATCAGAAAACCCCAGGAAACACAATCAAACCATTCTCATACACTTCTAGGGATGCTTACAGGAGAGGGGGGTGAGCAGAAAAAACCCTGCAAGATGGTATATGGTGCCAGGCTCCCCCGGGTCATCTTGGGCAAGTGTGTGCCCCATGCTATTACAGTCTCTTCATGCCTCTCTCCTCTTCAGATCCTTCCAACTTTTCTTCCATCGGGGTATAGCTTTGCCCATAGATGGCAGCTGATGTAAATGCTCCCACTTTTCTGCCCCCAAATCTCAAGCACCACCTACCTCCCTGCCTTGTCCTGTTAGGATGGAGAAAACACCTCTTCTACCCCCTCTTGGCCTCTGAGCCTAGGACCTCACACCCTTGGTCTCTTGTTTCAGGGAATCTTTTTCTTTCTATGAGATTTTTCTAATCTTTGTGAAAATATACCTCACATCTGAAAAACAAACACTAAACAAACAAATCTCACATTCCTTTTAATCCCACATTTCCTTCCGATTGCCACTTCATCTTCCTGGTATCTTGATCATACTTTAGAGTCTCTACACAGCCGCCCTCAAGGTTTTACCTCTTCCATCCACGTCTGTCTCTTGTGGCCACGCTCCTGTCAAGGTGGCCAAGAGCCTCGAATGAGCCAGTTGGCACTTCTCAATCTTGAACTGAAATTTCAGTCAAGTCACTTGATGCTGCTGAACCCATGGCCTCCCACTTCCGTGATTTTCCAGGTCTTGGCTGATGGGCCTGCCTAGCTCTCCAGCTGGCTCACCCCCCCTCCCAGGTCTCTTACCACCTTGCTTTCTACCATCTCAGGGTGAGGGATGCTACCACCTGCCTCCAGAAAGTAATCTCACCTCAGGTTTTGCTTGCTAAAATCTCTGCCACCCACAGGAGAGCTCCCTCAGTCGTTAAACACAGGTGTGGGGGACCTGTATGGAATCAAGGTTCTTTTTCAAATTTCTTCTCTCTTCCCTTCCCTTGGCTAAATCCTGTTTGTCCTTCCATCAGTCTGAGCACTACCCCCTAAGAGAAGCCATGCCTGGACAGCCTGCACTAAATTCAGACCCATGATTAAAATGTCTTATTCCTTCTCTCCCCTTTCCTTACTTGCCCTCATCATAACTTGTACTTCAAGGAAGTAAAGGCAAAGAAAATAGAAAGGGACTATATCAAACTAAGAAATTTCTACACAGCAAAAGAAACTAACAACAAAAGAAACAGCCAACTAAATGGGAGATGATATTTGCAAACAACAGCTCCAATAAGGGGTTAATATCCAAAATATATAAAGAACTCACAAAACTCAGCAACCAACAAGCAAACAATCAATAAAAAATGAGAGAAAGCATGAACAGACACTTCTCCCAAGAAGAAATACAAATGGCCAATAGATATATGAAAAGATGCTCATCTTCTTTAGCTATTAGAGAAATGCAAATCAAAACTACAATGAGGTACCACCTCACACCTGTTAGATTAGCTATTATCAACAAGACAGGTAATAACAAGTGTTAGAGAGGCTGTGGAGAAAAAGGAACCCTCATCCACTGTTGGTGGGAATGTAAAGTAGTACAACTGTTATGGAAGAAAGTATGGTGGTTCCTCAAAAAATTAAGAATAGAACTACCATATGATCCAGCAATCCCTCTACTAGGTATCTACTTCCAAAACTCGAAAACATTGGTACACAAAGACACATGCACCTCCATGTTCATCACAACATTGTTCACAGTGGCCAAGACATGGAAACAACCGAAATGCCCTTCAACAAATGACTGGATAAAGAAGGTGTGGTACATATATATATACTATGAATACTACTCAGCCATAAGGAACAATGGCATAGTATCATTTACAACAACATGGATGGACCTTGATAACATTATACTGAGTGAAATAAGTAAATTAGAAAAAGCTCAGAACTGTATGATTCCATACATAGGTGGGACACAAAATTGAGACTCATGGATATAAACAGGAGTGCAGTGGTTACCACTTGGAGGGGGAAGGAGAGAAAGGGAAGATGTGGGGGAGGGGGAGGAATATAAAGAGAAACAAATATAGGGTGATGGAGGATGATTTGACTTTGGGTGATGGGTATACAGAATAGACTGTTCAAATGATGTGGAGATGTTTTCTCTAAATCTATGTACTCAAGTTGACCAATGTCACACTGTTAAATTTAATCATCTAAATAAAAATTAAAAAAAAAAAAACAAACTTGTACTTATGCATTGACTGTGGCATTTTTTCCAATATGCCTCTTCAGACTGCCAATTCCACTAGGGCAGATTCCACGGTTATTGTGTTCAGCGTGTTATTCCCTGTGTCCCAGGACCCGAGGTGACACGCTAAGCATAGTGCATGGTAGGCACTCAGTAAGCAATTACTGAAGGAATAATAGATCAGAGTGTGTAGCAGCTTTACTCCAGCCACTTCTAACTGGTCCTTTTCTCCACTCAGACCTGCTTATAAGTTTTTGGGCTCTGATATCTGTTTGAACAAACTCGCATTTTGGTCACGAGGAAAAGTAAGCTGGCAGAAAACAGGCTGGTTTTGGCAGTATTGGCTTCCTCATTTCCCAGACGCAATCTCCAAACTCGTCCGCTATAGATGGGCTTTGAGAATGGTGTGCTGGAGACCTGGGATCTTCAGAGCTTTGGTGAGGGGAGGCACAGAATGGGAGGCCTGGGGAAAGGAGCTCTCTGAAGACCAAAAAGCCCAGTGGACCTCAGGGATGGGTCTGAGTCATTCTGCCAAACCCACTTGTTATACAAATGAGAAAAGCTCAAGCCCAAGGTCTCCATTGGTGGGAAAACTGGATGGACTAAAGTCCAGTGTTTTTCTGCATACCATGCCTGCTAAGGTGGACGACCAGGACACCGATTCTGTTCCTCCTTGTACATCAAGGGAGACATCTCTCGTTGGAGCTATTCCACATGCATCCCATTTACAGCAGGGTTTTCCTTGTACTAAAGACCATTTGCTTCAAGGCCAGAGCATCTCCAGTAAGATCCCAAACATTTTCCTACTTGGGAATGGTGTGGGGTGTCTGAAAGTCCCAGGAGGGTGTCTAACCAGGATTAACTTTTTTTTTTTTGTATTTTTCTGAAGTTGGAAACAGGAAGGCAGTCAGACAGACTCCGGCATGAGCCCAATCAGGATCCACCCGGCACGCCCACCAGGGGGCGATGCTCTGCCCATCCGAGGCATCGCTCTGTTGCAACCAGAGCCATTCTAGCACCTGAGGCAGAGGCCATGGAGCCATCCTCAGCGCCTGGGCCAATTTTGCTCCAATGGAGCCTTTGCTGTGGGAGGGGAAGAGAGAGAGAGAGAGAGGAAGGAGAGGGGGAGGGGTGGAGAAGCAGATGGGTGCTTCTCCTGTGTGTCCTGGCCGGGAATCGAACCTGGGACTGCTGCACGCCAGGCCGATGCTCTACCGCTGAGCCAACCGGCCAGGGCCAGGATTAACTTTTAATGTAAAATTTTGACCCTCATTCTTTATAATAGTGCTGTGAAGAGCCTGATGATTGAAGGATGACAGAGGGGACGAGAAGTCCTAGCTGAGCTCGTCACTTAGGCTGGGAGAAGTCAACTTTACAGATTCAGCAGCACCTCATAGAACAACCCTCTGTCCTCATGACAGCCAAATTTCATTAAAAACGAAGACAAGACACTTTCTGTCTGCCCTTCCTAATCTCACTCACTTTCCAACTTACTGTCATTCCAACTCTCCCATTCCAACTCTCTGGGAACGGATGTGCCAGGACCACCAATGCCCACACCCCACGGGACCTTCTTGTTGGCCACTATTAGCCAAGTCTTTTTTGACACTTTGATTTGATTGGGCTTCTGTGACATCAGTCTTCTCTGTTCTTCTACCTCTGTGACCATTTAGTCTCATTTTTTTCATTCTCATTATATAAATATTGCCTAAGATATGTCATCTAAACCCTTAGTGCTAACTACTGTGTGATACTTTCTGAATTATTTCTGTGCCTCCGATCTTACTGCTGAGGTCCATACCCATAGGTTTCTCTTCAATATTTTGTCATCTCCACCTGATTTTCAACACATCAGTCTGAACACACCACTTCCCTCCTCTCTTCCTACTCTCCCAACCTCTCTCTCTTAAATATCTCCTGCATCTGGCTTCTCATCATCTTACCTCCACTGTCTAAATTCAGAGACTTGTAATTCTTTGCCTGCTCAATGCAACAGCCTTCCTATTGATCCTCCTTCTGTTGCCAGATTGTTCGACAGTTCTGTTACCTGTGGTTATGACACTAGACCCTTTCTACTTCTCCATTGTCATGCAGCCCTGTGCTTCAGCCATAGGGAATAGTCTGCAAGTCCCAAAACATCACAATGCCACACAGCATTATATTCTGGCCCAAACACGATGCTTTTCCTCCCTGTTCCAACTCTTGCCGTCACCCACTCCTCTGAGAAGTTCTGACTGACTTTCCCAGGCCATGCAAGATGCTCCTGATTTGGGCACCAGGCCTTATAATTACGAGTTTGTTGGAGGAAAGCCAAAGCACCGAGTGACTTTCTGTTCCCATCCTGAGGAAGTGAAGGTCAAGGCCAAGCACTCGTGACTGAAAGCAGTTGTGTCCGGGAAAGGCCTAAGATGGGTGTTTAGCCCAACTGGAACTTTCTGCAGGTCAGGAGTCAGACAGCAGATGGTGTGGTGTTTTGTCTCAGAAAGGGCAAGATAAATATAAATATAATCAGTTTTGCAAAACTAAGCAATAAAATTGCACACGGTGTTCTGCTTGTTAGTTTCTTATGCAAGATGACATATTTCTGCCTAATAAATTGGATAACTGCCCTATCCAAGGCACCTCAATTCTGGAGAGATTGGGGTCCTCCACTTGCAGTATTGTTGCTGTCGCATTCCTTTGTGGATCCTTTTCATGAGACCTTGAACATTAACACCACCAGTTTACGTGCCTGCCTTCCTATGAACCCATGAGCTCCTTGAGGAAATCATGGCTGTGTCCCTCCCCTTGGAATTCCCAGCATCCAGCATGGCACCTGGACATCCTGGCATCTAACAAATGCTAGCTGCAGTTGATTTTGCTGGGTAAACCCACAGCATCCCTCTCTATACAATATATACATAAAATATAGTCCTTTGTTATGCACCTATCAAGTGATTTTCTGTTGAAGTCAAGAAACAATAGGAAAAAACAATTGTTTCACACAAACCAAAGGCTAAATATCATATGATAGTATGGAATAGCCTATTTTTATTAAAATGGCCAATCAGAGAGTTGTAAATTCTAGAGATTAATTTTGAAATATGCCATTACCACAAAATTTCCTTTAAAGTCATAAATAAGTCCAACCCTTAGAAACGATAAGACAGATGCAAGATGTGATCCATGACATCTTATAATTCCTGCAAACACTCATCAATGACCACACTAAACTTTATAGGACAGACTCACCCAGCTCACCAATCATGGGAAGCAGCTCCAGGCAAGGACCACTGTGTCTCAGCCTGCTTCCTTTCCAACAAGGAGCCAATTACCCTCACACCACGGGACCTACCTTGTCTTTGATTTCACATATGGAGGAATTGAAGCATTCCAACAAAATGGCCAAAGAATTAGGTCCAAACACTGTTCTTGCTTTTGCAAACTTTCTTCTTAGGACCAATGGAAGTTATGTAGCTAGCATTTCAGAGTTTAACTATGAGGCAGTTATAGTTTTATTCACTTGTTCTTGTTCTGCCTCAGTGGCCTGGTGTCCCTTGAGGACACCAGTGTGTTGGCAGATGGCCTCAGCCTCATTGGGTGCTCAGAACCACTGCAGCTTGCCCAGCTGGCCCAGGTCAGCAGGCACAGCATCATCAGACCACCCTGCTCCTGACACAGGTCACCTCTTAGAGCCAGACTCATGGAGACACTGAGAAGTATAAGAAGTGTTTACTTTGTAAAAAATTTGGGGAAAAATTCTCAACATTTCTCAGGAAGCAGAGTGCCCACAGACAGGTTCCTTGGAGGATAAGGAAGGCCGCCTGTGCTTGGGAAGAAGACCGGCCTCAGGAAGTCCTGCTTCCAGGTTTTGCTTATTACATTGTCTGCACCAATAGGAGAGCTCCTGGTTAAACACAGGTGTGGGGGCCCCTGTAAGGAACAGCATCCTTATTCAAGCTTTAGACAGCTTGACTCTAGCCCTTGCCCAATTCCTCTGTTTCCCTGAGCAGATAAGAGTAGGACACCGGCAGGACTGCTTGCTTAGTGCTGCTTGCAAAGTAGACCACCAGGGCTCTTCTAACCAGGTGCGTGGCGCACGCTCACACTGAGGCATCAACATGCATGTCTCAGCTGCTCCACCAGTTTAATGAAACATGCATATGTGTATGTGCACACATGCCCTGGGGTTAACTCCTCAGCCAACTGAGAACACAGACTTAGTAGAACAAAAATATTCTTTCCTTGTGGACTTTTAACAACAAAAAAATAACAGCAGTAAGGAAACAGGGCAAATAGTATAAATCAGTCTGCCTCATTTGCTCCTCCCTCTGCCTGAGATCCCCCTGCCCACAGGTCCCCACAGTTTTCTCCTCCCCTTTCTTCAGGTCTCTCTGCCTGTCCGCAAGGTCTGCCTCACCATCCTGCGTGAGGTAAGATTTCCATTCCCCTGTCACTGCACCCCTCTGTCCATGCTTTATTTTATTTAAGTATATATTACTTTCAGAGTAGTACATATTTACTCACTTGTAGTCTGCCTCTACCCTATGAGAATGCAAAACCTCTGGGGACAGGGGTTATTTCTGTGTTATTCCTTACTGTAATTCTGTTACCCAGAACAGCACAGGCATGAGAAAGGTGCTCATGGAATACTGAATAAATGAGTGAATGAATGAGTAAATTTTGTTGCAATTTAAGTTACTCTATGTCTATCATGTAATATAATGTGCCAAATTAGCAAGTAAACTAACATCAAATAATATCTACACTAACAAATGCTTATAAAAGTATCTCTCTGCTCATGTGCTTGACAAGCTATGGTCTACGCTAAATTAAAGCTCAGGTATGACTGTCTCCAAAATAATTTCATTTTCTCTACTGATCGCTGTGTGCTGCTGTGGATATGAGGCCAACATTGTTTTGGGATTCATAGCCCTCCGATGGTCTAGGTTAATGTGCCGATCAGATGATATGCTTTATCTACAATTCTGTGAATGTGGTTGAACTCCCATACTCTAACTAGAAAGAGTGACAGGTCAGTGGAGTGGCAGCCAAGAGATCTGGGATGCCTCTTATCTAAACATTGAGTATATGGCTGAGGACAAACATAGGGTCTCTTTATCGGGGAGTCCAGGTTGAATCAGGGCAGAGGGTGTAGAACTGATTGGTAAAGCCAAGGATGCCCAAGGTGAGAAGAGAGAGGGCACCATGGAGCTGGTCTGGGGAAGTTCTGGCCTTGGACCCCCGCTGCCTCAGGCCTGAGTGGCCAGCACGGTCTAGTTAAAAGGAGCTGGTGGGCATCGCCTTTGAGCCTTATAAAACATAGGCATTCTGATTTGCAAATGGTTTCTTGCTGGTTAGACTGAAAACAACTTCATTTCCTCATGTTAGGAGTGAAACACTTTAAATGGCCTTGACCTTTTGAGAATCATCAGACAGATAACTTGAAAGGCCTTTTGTAATAAATATGTCACAGGAGAGGAATATTTCAGATTCCTCTCAGGAATTCCAGTCAGGCTACTGATACAGAAAACTTAGCAGCGGGCAACCTTAATCTTGTTAATATTTCTGTTTAGAGTCCCCATCTACAGATGATGGCTAGACCTTCAGCTCTGTATGGCTCATGGATATTACTGTTAGTTCTATGACAACGTAGGTACTGTTCTGATCTGTTAGATATTTTGATTAATGATGTGGATGAAGCCGAAAGTTATTATACTCATCACTTTGGAGAAGGACGTGAAGGTGGAGGTAGCTGAGCAGAGTGGGACATACCTTCTCTGAGGACATCATTGAGAAGTTTCTTGCAGAAGGCACAGGGTTAGGCTACTTCTGGGTCCTTTTTCAAAGTTGACATTTTGTTGATCTGATTCTATTACTGATGAATGAAATATAAACATTCCTCACAGTAAAGATCCATATGTACACATCTGTCTTCATATATGAACTCTAGTCAAAATATCAGGACCACACACTTATATTTTGCATGTCTTCAACCTGAATTTATTATCTACCCATTGTACTTCTCAACACAAAAGAAAAAAAATAAACATTGTTAGTTTACTACTGTTTTCTTAAAGCCAGTTCTTTTCAGTTTTTTGTTTTGTTTGGTTTTTTTGTTTGTTTGTTTGTTTTTGTATTTTTCTGAAGCTGGAAACAGGGAGAGACAGTCAGACAGACTCCCGCATGCGCCCGACCGGGATCCACCCGGCACGCCCACCAGGGGCGAAGCTGAAGCTCTGCCCACCAGGGGGCGATGCTCTGCCCCTCCGGGGCGTCGCTCTGCCTCGACCAGAGCCACTCTAGCGCCTGGGGCAGAGGCCAAGGAGCCATCCCCAGCGCCCGGGCCATCTTTGCTCCAATGGAGCCTTGGCTGTGGGAGGGGAAGAGAGAGACAGAGAGGAAGGAGGGGGGGGGAGAAGCAAATGGGCGCTTCTCCTATGTGCCCTGGCCGGGAATCGAACCCAGGTCCCCCGCATGTCAGGCCGACGCTCTACCGCTGAGCCAACCGGCCAGGGCCCAGTTTTTTTTTAAAGATAGGCATTCCTGTTTCTTATGGCTGTTTAAATTACAGCATGAACTCCAATAACAAAAACTTCCAAGTCCTATTATCTAATGATGAATAATTAATAATAGTAAAAGTTATCCTCTTCTTATACTCCCGAGAGCAGTGGCAGACAGTGACTTCTGGCTGTGTCTAATTCTGGCTTTGCTGGGGCTGCCCATAGATCTTTCAAGAAGCTAGCATCCTAAGAACAGAGTAAAACAAGAACAGATCAATTTTGCTGTTGTTCCAAAGGTTCTTTTGGCACAGACTTTTCTCTAGCAGATGAGCCTCATGTACTTTCTTTTTTTTTTTTTTTTTTTTTTTTTTAAATAAATTTTTATTAATGGTAATGGGATGACATTAATAAATCAGGGTACATATATTCAAAGAAAACATGTCTAGGTTATTTTGTCATTAAATTATGTTGCATACCCCTCGCCCAAAGTCAGATTGTCCTTCGCCACCCTCTATCTAGTTCTCTGTGCCCCTCCCCCTCCCCCTAACTCTCCCCCTGTCCTCCCTCCCCCCACCCCTGGTAACCACCACACACTTGTCCATGTCTCTTAGTCTCATTTTTATGTTCCACCAATGTATGGAATCATGTAGTTCTTGTTTTTTTCTGATTTACTTATTTCACTCCTTATAATGTTATCAAGATCCCACCATTTTGCTGTAAATGATCTGATGTCATCATTTCTTATGGCTGAGTAGTATTCCATAGTGTATATGTGCCACATCTTCTTTATCCAGTCTTCTATTGAAGGGCTTTTTGGTTGTTTCCATGTCTTGGCCACTGTGAACAGTGCTGCAATGAACATGGGGCTACATGTGTCTTCACGTATCAATGTTTCTGAGGTTTTGGGGTATATACCCAGTAGAGGGATTGCTGGGTCATAAGGTAGTTCTATTTGCAGTTTTTTGAGGAACCACCATACTTTCCTCCATAATGGTTGTACTACTTTACAGTCCCACCAACAGTGAATGAGGGTTCCTTTTTCTCCACAGCCTCTCCAACATTTGCTATTACCCGTCTTGTTGATAATAGCTAATCTAACAGGGGTGAGGTGGTATCTCATTGTAGTTTTGATTTGCATTTCCCTAATAACTAATGAAGCTGAGCATTTTTTCATATATCTGTTGGCCATTTGTATCTCTTCCTGGGAGAAGTGTCTATTCATGTCTTCTTCCCATTTTTTTATTGGATTGTTTGTTTGTTTGTTGTTGAGTTTTATGAGTTCTTTGTAAATTTTGGAAATTAGGCCCTTATCTGAGCTGTTGTTTGAAAATATCATTTCCCATTTAGTTGGCTGTCTGTTTATTTTGATATCAGTTTCTCTTGCTGAGCAAAAACTTTTTATTCTGATGTAGTCCCATTCATTTATCTTTGCCTTCACTTCTCTTGCCATTGGAGTCAAGTTCATAAAATGTTCTTTAAAACCCAGGTCCATGAGTTTAGTACCTATGTCTTCTTCTATGTACTTTATTGTTTCAGGTCTTATATTTAGGTCTTTGATCCATTTTGAATTAATTTTAGTACACGGAGCCTCATGTACTTTCAATCACAGTAATTCAGTTAAAAAATATATTACCTGATGTCTGTAAACAGATTTTGAAAAATAGGCCTGTCCTTGTACACAAAAGAGTGGGGGGAGGGGCCCTCCTACTTCTACTCCATCAACGAATCTGAGTCCTGATTTTAAAACTTAGGACTTTTGTGTAGCCCAGAAACATGGAGCATTATCACATTTGGGCAACTGAAAAGCACATTTTCAGTAAACACAATTTTTGTTTTATAATTCACTTTGACAGCTGTTTAACATCTGCCTGTTGCCATAAACTGTTTCCACCTCACTAAAACCCCGTCACGCGCCAGGGTAACGCTGCCCACGGAGTGAGATGGCAGCTGCCGCACACCCAGCATGTGTCTAGGTGTGCTGCACCTCCACTTCCACGTTTGTTTATGTTCTACCTGCACCTCCACAATATTTATTTTCATGAGGAAGAGTATCACTTTCTATGGGACCAAAGAAATGATTAACACCGATAGGCGGCCAGATAAGAGAGCTGTGATCTGAAATGGTGGTGATAGGTCAAACACGTCTATAATTCTGGGTAATCAATACCAAAAGATAGACTGTATTAAATGAACTCTAATGGCCCACTACTACACCATGAAGGCATGTGACAAATGCATCGACAACAAGGAGCAATTGCTAAGACTAGGTTATCTGTTCCATCTCCATCTTTGTCATCAGAAAAGCAGGGCTGGTACTATGTAAAACACTACTTATGGCTCTGGAGTTTCAAGAAATGTTTGCTCTTCTGTCTAGTGGTTTTTAAACTGTTCTACAAAGAAATTTTTGAGTGCAGTGTGAGGAAGGGGTCATCCTGGCATATCACAAAGGTGTGAGGCAGCACTGGCATAGTGGAAACCATGCCATTTAGAACTAGGAGGTCTGTACTCAAGTCCAGCCTCACCAGTTGGTGGCTCTGTGCAAGTCACTTAACACCTCTGTACTTCAGCTCCTGCCCATAGAGAAAATGGGAACATGACTGATATATTCCACATGATGTGTTCATTAACCAAGTTGCAGGAATGCTTTTACAATGTATATGTATATCAAACCACTACAATGTATACTTCAAATATCTTATGATTGTATCTGTTAATCATACCTCAGTAAAGCTGAAATTAAAAATAGGTACCACTTAGGGCTGTAATAACAGTAGAAAGCGGTAGTGCGTGTGCCCAGCACTGAGCAGGCATCATAATGACAGTAGGAGCATAAGTACACTGATGATGCTGTCTACTGAGAGATGGCCATGTGCCAGTGATGGCATGCAACAGCTCCCTGCATTGTTTCGCATGATTCTCACAAGAACTCTGAGTTTTTAATGATCCCTACTTTATAGATAAAAATATAGAAGTTTAAAGAAGCCAAGGTCACTGCAATAATGATCACTCGCTTGGCTGAGAAGATGTAATTTTTATGAGTTTTAGTAGCTTTCTGTTGAATGAATAAAGACTTGCAAACACCTACCCTGTTTTCAAAGGAATGAATATCACTTTCTTCAGTAATATGTTGGTAAGATATTACTTTTACACTATTAAATGCTAGATCATACAAACCTAGAAAATAGTCAATGACCTATGCATAGTTGGAGATTATCTTTTTCATCTGTTGAATTTTTTAAACATAACATATAAGAAAAGAGATACTAATAACATTTATAGACTGAATTCAAATTGCTCCTAACCTTAACTGGGTTAAATATTTTAATTTATTAAGAGACCTAGTAGTTATTAAGTGCTTTCTGTGTGCCACACAGTGGGATATTGTATAGGCTATTGCATTTAGTCTAGACCTATGTGTGTATTTATTAGGTATTATCCCATTTTAAAAATGGGAAAACTAAGATTCACCAGGTTAAATTATTACCTAAAATGATGTAGCTGCTGTAAGGAACTTTTGACTCTAAACCCAAGCATAGCTCAGCACACAGCCTTCCTTTAATTTTGTGTTTGCATCTGTTCTAAGGTTAGTTAACTGAATAAAGGCAATAAAAAATAATATAATAATAAAATAATAACAGAAGATAAAAACATTTTTTCTTTCCTAATTCTTGCTTTTGGGTATTTGCTTAACATGACCAATAAGCACTCAATTCAAAATCTGAATATGACCATTTTCTTTTCACTGATACAAATGAGTAAAATAAAAATAAATAAATAAAATCTAGCCAGATCTCTGATGACACTTTAAAAAAAATGTAACATACATTTACCATCAGGTCTTTTAAAGTAATTCTGGTCATGCCCTAGCTAGACAGCTCTGTTGGTTAGAGCATCGTCCTGAAGCACAGACGTTGCAGGTTCGATCCCCAGTCATGGCACATACGGGAGCAGATCAATGTTTCTGTTTCTCACTCTCCCTTCCTCTCTTACTAAAATCAATAAATAAAGGTTTTTAAAAAAATAAAATAAGCCCTAGCCGGTTGGCTCAGTGGTAGAGCGTCGGCCTGGCGTGCAGAGGTCCTGGGTTCGATTCCCGGCCAGGGCACACAGGAGAAGCGCCCATCTGCTTCTCCACCCCTCCCCCTCTCCTTCCTCTCTGTCTCTCTCTTCCCCTCCCGCAGGGAGGCTCCATTGGAGCAAAGATGGCCCGGGTGCTGGGGATGGCTCCTTGGCCTCTGCCCCAGGCGCTAGAGTGGCTCTGGTCACAGCAAAGCGACGCCCCGGAGGGGCAGAGCATCGCCCCCTGGTGGGCGTGCCGGGTGGATCCCGGTCGGGCGCATGCGGGAGTCTGTCTGACTGTCTCTCCCCGTTTCCAGCTTCAGAAAAATAAAGAAAATAAAATAAAAAAAAATAATAAAATGAAATAATAAAGTAATTCTGGTCAAAACTAAATAATTAGTCTAGCCCCAACTCTGCCAACCTACTTTCTTTACATTCTGTTCGAAAAAGGCAAAGGTCTTCATCTACCCCCACCCCACCATTACCGCCATTATCATCCTCTCCCCAGCAACACCCGGCCATTACCCCAATGCCTCCCATCCACACTCATCACGTTCACTGCTGCCTTCAAACCACTGCTACATTCATTCTCCTCTCCTTGTCCCAGATTTGGTCTTCTTCACTAGTTCAAATTCTATCTGTCACTTAGATGGTGCTCAAAGCCCTCCCCTCCCATGTGCTGACTACTAATGATCATCAGTTCTCTGGCCTCTGCCTCTATTTAATGACAGTCCTGATCTATCTGGCATGTGGCTGTTTCCTTTAATGGTTCTAGATTTGTAGCCCATCTCTCTCAAAGGATAATGTCTTTGGGGATAAACTGTCTTTATTTTTTTATTCTCTATTGTACTCAGAAGTTCTCAATAGTTTTCTAAGAATAAAAGAGTATAACTTTTTAAAAGGGAAAAACACCAGAGTCTGTAAATGTTACCAGCATCTATTTTCTGATGTTATGTTTTAAAATTTGAAAGGTAGTCTTCTCCAAAAAGACATAGATCATTGACTATTTTCTAGGTTTGTGTAATCCAGTATTTAATAGCTTAATACTAATATCTTACCAGTGAAGTTTGATACCAATGGTGTATGTATTACTAATGAACATATTAGTTCCTTTGAAAATAGGGTAGGTGTTTACGAGTCTTTCTTCACTCAACAGATAGTTATTGAGCACTGATTAATTACTTAATACCCTTGAACCCTCTGGATACAATAAGATATGGACTTCACCCTCAGTAGGCTTCCTTAAAGTCAGAAAACAAGACTCACAGTGATCACTCAGTGTGACAATGGGATCACTCAGTGTGACAATGGCGCTGAGGTAGGTTTGTATAACAGTTACACTCTTTAATGAAATCAGATTTATTACAGGCATCCTTCGTGTTCTCTATCAGTGTTTCTTTATGGGTGTGTTACCACCAGTTAGTAGTCTTATTCAAAACTCATGGAGTTGCTTTGGAACACCAGCGATGTAAGAGGATGCTACTGACATTCTGAGGGTGGGGCCAGCACTGCCAATGCCCTGCAATGTGTGAGGCTCTCCTGAGCAATGAAGAACTGTCTCATGTTGCACCTGACTTGAGTGCTCCCTTTGACATCCTTGGAGATGAAAACTTCATTCATAATGATATAAGTCTGGAACTGAATACATTTAGTTAGTACATTTAAACAAATGTCGGTACATTTTGCACAGGTAAAATAGCTTATAAATTTTCAAGAAATGCAACTACTGTGTGAGCTGAGGGAAGACTATACTTTTTTGTTTGGAGATTTTACAATAAGTAGTCATCAGTTTGGAAAATGATAACACAGAAAGCAATGCCACACCTGTCCCACACCTGTGTCAGTTTGCCTGAGGGGAGACATGCCTTCAGAGAACTCTGGGACAGGCGTGTGGGCACATGAGCATTTTGGTACTTCTGTCCATGTAAAGGTGTCAGAGTTCTGAGGGTTGACATCCAGAGCCTTACTGTTGTCTTTTCTATGGCAGACATTGGACACAGATGCCAGTATTTAAATATAGACTTTTCCCCTAAAAGTTATTAAGAACCGGTTAGTATTATCTTTGAATTTCATTTCAGGATAGTAAGGGAGATGTGACAAAAATTTGTTATAAAAGGGGGCATTGGATCTACTCAGTTGAGAATCACTAGTTCTAGATTCTTAGAGAAATTTAAAGACAAAGTTCCTGACATCCACTGGTTAAATTCCTTTGTGGGGTGGTTTTTCCCTTTTTTCTTTGCAGGCCAGAGAAGGGCTGCTCACAGCCAGCCATTGCTCTTTGATTTCTTCCTGCAGAGAGCAGCAGCAGTGTGGGTTTGGGGAAAGAGAGAAGGCAGACACAGATGAGAGAAAATTTGTATCATAAGTGGCTACACTGAAGAAGCTATACAATTAGTCTGAAAGAAATAACAACAAAATAATCTTCAACAGAGGAGTTAGAAAATAAGAAGATAAACAATAATTTATGCCACCAAGACATATCCATTAAAAAATTGGGAACCCACACAGTGGTCTAAAGTAAATCCTGACTTTCAAGTGCTTGCAATATAACGAAACATGCAAACAATGTGTGCTGTTTCGAGGGGGGCCTGACACTAAGGGCACTGAGTCTGATAGAGGAGGTGCAGGTAACATCTCATTCCTGGGAAAAGCTTCTCTGGGCCACCAGACAAATGGTTCAACCCTAAGAAGATATGTAGGTTGAAACGCAGCTGGAGGAGGAACAAGACTATAAGCAGCAGAGGGGCCGATGCTGAGAAGGAACATTCACAGAGGCTGCAACTAAAGCAACTGATTTTATGTCAATATCAAAATTAAAGTCAGATATATTCAGTAAATAACTATAACATACATTCATATTGGGCAGTTCCACAATTCTATTTTTTAAGCAATTTTACAGGAAGGAAAAATAAGATCCTAAGTATTTGAAAGAGAAAAATACTTTAAATAAATGATCTGCATGTTGGATTATTTTGAGATTTGGCGTTTTGGGATTAATATATGATGTTAGCATAGGAAAGCTAAAGCAGGAATTGAGTCACACTGAAATGTGTGGCATCTTAATAATGCTAAACAAAATCACATTGGTTAGACTACAAAATCTGACAAAACAATAACTTGAACAAAGGTTATAGCTCAAACATTATTTTCCTGGAAAGAAAAGGAAAATGCAGCTCACAAATATGGTTCTTTGATATGTCGCTGTGTACACGAATCTTACCTGACTATTTTTGAGTAGAGGATGATGTCTCTTTTTTGAGAGACTAAAAGATTTTATTATTTATTTATTTATTTATTCATAAGGAGAGAGAAAGAGAGAGAAAAGACAAAACAGACAGGGAGACAGAAAGGGAGAGATGAGCAGGATTAACTCGTAGTTACAGCACTCTTAGTTCATTGATTGCTTTCTCACATGTGCCTTGACCAAGGGGCTATAGCCAAGCCAGTGACCCTTTGCTCAAGCCAGCAACCTTGGGATTCAAGCTAGTGACCTTTGGGCTCAAGTCAGCAACCTTGAGCTCAAGCCAACAACCGTAGAGTCACTTCTGTGATCCCACACTCAAACCAGTGACCCTATGTTCAAGCCAGCACCCCATGCTCAAGCCAGCAACCTCAGGGTTTCAAACCTGGGCTCTCAGTGTCCCAGGTTGACACTCTATCCATTGCATTACCTCTTAGCCAAAAATTCAATTATTTTCTTTAAAAAAGGAGTTTGTGTTAGGAAAGGTGAAATATCGTAATCAGTTGTCACTTTATATCTTTCTGCTGCATGGATTTGGGGCTGCTTCTAAGCTCAATATCATCCTGACCTCTTGACTCTTTCTGAAGTGACATGAGTCTACCTGTTGCTACCAGGTGGAGTCACTCAGCAAGGGTCACTGGTGACACAACCATTGACTACCATTAATAATTAAGTTGCAAGATTCGATTTACTCTGTTCTCAAGAGCTCTTCCAATTTCACCTTGTAATTCATTCTAGAATACTCTGGGAGAAAAGTGACCTCCAGGGGGAGCTTTTGTCATGAGCAAATAAGTTCATCATCAAGGCCAGGAAGCCTATTTCCCTCTGGCCTCTGCTCCTAGAATTTATTCTATATGATGAAGAATCAGATCAGAACATACTCCAACACAAGGCTGGACAGGGATGTCGTCATGGCCTTGGAAGGAATGATGTCCGGCTAAATGCTACCTTAGAGACAAGAAAGCACACCAGGACTGTTTTCCAATGGTGTATACTTCCCCATCTTCAGAAGAAACACAAAATGCAGAAAATATGTCAGGAAGCCAAATACTATCTAGGTAGTTTAAAAATTATCTGGAAGTCATATCAGAAAATGGTATGGCAATATCAAGGAAAAATGTAAATTAGGCTTCATCTATTTATGAGCTAATTACAGAATTATATGAGATAATTATAACTCCTGGGATGGGATAATGCATTGTAAAATTCTAAAGGATAATTATAATATAATAATAATAGCAGCTGGTACAAGGTCATGCATTCTGGTTTAATGACCACATGGCTATCTTACCTCATTGGAGATTCATACCCCTGTGATGTTTTAAGCGCAGAAAATAATAAAACCCATTTTACAAATTAGGAAATAGAGGCTCTGATAAAATCAGTCCCTCCTCTAAGGGGTGGCAGAAAGATGACACTGTGGGGACAGTGCACTCCAGACAACTGAAGGGCCAGTGACTTCTCTTTAGAACAGCCAGTGGGTGACACGCTCCCTTCTCACTGTCCACGTGAACAGAGAACTACAAGCACAGACGCAGGTGAATGTGTGCTTCCTGAGGGAGGTACGGTGGTCAGATGACCCAAGTTCAGGGTCCCTGGCCTGGGTGTGAATCCCACTCTGTCATTTCCTATCTATGTGACTAGGAAGACTACTAACCCCCATCCCCTACCCCGGGCCTCAGTTTTCTATAAAGTAAAGTACTAATAACAGTGTCTACCTCACAAGGTTAGGTTGTTATGAGGATGATATAAATGCACAGGGAAAACTCACAAAGGCCATGCATACCTCCCTATAGTGCTTCCTGTCAGTGAGAGAAAGCTCTCCTGTCACCATATATACTTAAACTATAAAACATAAACCAACTCAAGACTTCCATGGTGGAACTGAAAAAGGAAACAGAATTTGATTATAATTTTATTTTTTTTAAAAAGCTTTTATATTACTTCATGGACTGATGTTCTAGACAGCAGCAAAGAGAAATAGGACCTCACCCAAGAACTGGGTCCCAACCAGAGGGCAAGGCAGCAGGGAAAGGGCCTGGGCCCGTGCTGCTCTCAGCCCCCAGCCCCCACACTGGCTGCGGGCAAGTCTGCACTGTCTTCACCTCTTCTGAGCCCTGGAAGATCTGATTTGGACAATGCATTATTTACCTGGGTAGATTTTTTTTAAACAATATTAATTTGTTTTCCTGTTATTCCTTCATATTAAGGAAGAATAAAGGGTTGCAGAAGGTCATAAAAGGCTGCAGATTACAGCTTGTGGGAATAATTCTCAGGACTAACTTCCTCAGAATATATAGTAAGAAAAAAATCACTTCAGTTATAATTCACCTTTTACATTTTTTCTGTTGTTTTTTTTTTAATACTGAAACATCAGTGAAGTTTGTACAGAGAGGATGTGAACATACAATTTTTAAATTGTAAAGTTGTTATTGCCCTCAATGGCATTGGTTTGTAAAGATACTTCTAGAGAAGTTTGATAATTAGGGTCTAGTGCTAAAAAAGCTTATATAAACACACATTGCCTCACATGACAACTGACCACCACAGGTGACAAGCCTAAATTCAGTCATGTCTTTCTAAGTCTTCATCCTACATTCTGCAGTAGAGAAGGCTCTCTTTTGCGAGTCAGTCATGTTTTACAAGTTCTACTATCACCTGCAGTCTGCCGGGACGCAAACCTCCTATAGTACTCCTGCCCTTCCTGCTCGGGAAACCCGGGCTCTGCAGTGAATCTATGTTGAATTTGTCTGAGCCAGTGAACAGCAACTGTGAACACAGTCCAGGTCCGGAGAGGCAAGTTTCATGTGGGCCTTCTCCTCACCTCCCAACCTCCTCTACCCAACCGCATCCAAGGATAGCCCCTGCCCCAAGCAAACATGTGGCTCACACCTTTGGAAGAACCAGGTTCAGTTTCTGAATCCCTTAAGGACACATTCAGGAATCCACAGCAGAGGCCCTGCACAGATTCTAGTTCCAAACAGCCCCGGGCCACAGGGAGTTTATCTGCCCCCAGCTGTGTGAGTGACCCCTAGTGGCAGCAAGTAATGAATGAAAGACCCAAGAGAGGAGATTTGTTGGATGCCACTAGCCTGTCTGAGGTGCATAGTGGGGATGGATTTCCAAGTCCAGATCAGCAAATCTGGGCTCATTCCAACTCCTTATATTTATGATGCATTTTCTTATTCTTTGTATCACTTGTGTCTGACAATCCTCCTGTGAGGTGATGGATTATATGATCATTGAACAGTTTCCTTAACTATATCACTTTCTCTTTCCAAGAGGTGATGTGGTGGAAGAATTTCTAAAATTCCCCTCTGCCTCTCAAAAAACTTGTCCCTCTCTGGTTCCTAGAACCCACAGATTGGATACATATTGCTCCCAGCATTGTGTTATGTAAGGTTATAGTCAATGGAAGCAATTTCCAACCTTTTTCATCTCATGGCACACATAAGTTAATCATTAAAATTCTCCAGCACACTAAAAAATATAAACTTTTGCTAATCTAAAAAAGAATAGATATACTTTTGATTCACTCACACAGGATGGCTATTGCTGTACTGGCTATAAAGCCAGTAGCCACGGCCACCATCATAGCCGCCTGGCCCATGCAGGTTCACATCTGATTCGGACAGACGGTAATGAAACAACAGAGCCAATAACTGGTGGGCCATTACCTTTAATCCTAGCTTGCACCCAGTGGGCAAGAAATACACACAGTGGGCTCCAAAACCCACTCATTCAGCGCTCACAAAGCTACTGACTTATCCGAATTTCCTAGAATCAAAGGTTTCTAGCTCACTAGCCTTAATCACCTCTGTTCCGCATTTCCTTCCCTCTGCACAAGCTCTGCAGAAACTGACTTCTTTCTTTTTTAGCATTCTGCCATCTTGGCTACTTCTCCTCTCCTCCACATGGCCTTACTCTGCTCTCCTTTCTCTGCTCTCTCCTCTAATGCGAATCTCAGGAACCACGAGAGAGCAAGCTCCTGGTCTGCCCCATTTTATAGCGTAGAAATCAAAACCTTTAATCCAACATACAAACAAGGAAGTCTCTGATACAAAGTCACTTATCCGAGGCATAATGGGATTCCTCATGAGAGTGCACCACCCCACATCATGCAACAGTCAAGGCTGTGGGGAAAAGCTTAGTCTTAAAACTAAGCCTTAGGCTATAATGACCCGGTCTGCTTATAGCCTGACCCCCACACACAATACAAACTATAAATGAGCAAACCTATATATCATATTTACAAACTTATTTGACCAACACCATGGAAGAAGGAAAGCAGGCCAACTCAAGGAGCCAGAATGGCACCAGCGAATAGACAACAAGGAAACGAGACCTCAGTCCTACGATGGCAAGGGCCTAGATTCTGCCAACAGCCCAAACCAGCCTGAAAATGGATTTGTCCCTAGAGTCTTCAGGGAAGAGCCCAGCTCAGCCAAAACCTTGACTTTGGCCTATGAGCCTTGAGCAGAGACCAGGCTTTGATCCATACTAGACTCCTCACCCAAGGAAACCAAGCTAACAAGTGGGTATGTTTTTAATTGTTGTAGTGGCAATTTGTCACTGAATAATAGAAAACTGATTAAATGTCTATTGAATTTTTGGATTATCCTCAAGTGTAAGTCCCAGAATTAGGACTCCATTTTTTGTTGTATACACACACCCTCATCCTATCCCCATTCTAAATCCTCCTCTAAGCTATCTGTCACATTCCCCAGCTTCCAGATCTTGTCAGTGGCAACTGGCCTCCTTCTTGCTCTCTCCTTCCCTCTTATTTACATTCCCATCTGGTTCCCTGCCTGGAGAGTCCCCACCCTCTACTCTAATCCCAGGCATGCTGCCAGATTCATGTCCTAATGTCACAGTTCCAAACACTGTTCTCTAGAATGATGCTGACAGGAGTAAGGTTCCTACCACTCCATGGTACTTCATAATGGTATTAATAATAATTTTTAAAGAGACAGTGAGATGAGGGGGTTTTTTGGTTGTTTGTTTTGTTTTGTATTTTGTAAAGCTAAATATTTTACATTTGAGGATCTTTTATTCTGACTTTTTTGGGGTCAGGTACTCTTTTTCTATGCAATGATGATGGCCTTTGCAGTGGGCTGTACATAAGTGGCCACAACCGCCTCCCGGTTGCCCTGCCCCTGCAGTGTAACTTAGCCACTCTTCCATCTGGAGAAGGAACAATTTCTCCACCCTGAAGCCCAGGCTGTGTGTGGCTGCTTTGGGCAATGGGGCTCCTGTACTGGGGCTTTCTCTCTCGCTGCTAAGAAACTTTTGCCCTTCTCATGAGCAAGGCCAGACTGGCTTGTTGGCAATCGGGACCAAGTGGAGGAAAGCTCTGTGCAGCCCAGCTGCCCGTGCTGAGGACCGGCCTGTGGGCATGTGAGCGAGGTCATCCTGGCACATCTGGCCCCAGGCAGGCAGGCCCAGACATAAAGAGTGTCAGAAACATGACAAGTAGTAACTGTGATGTTTCAGGCCACTGTGCTTGGGGTGGTTTCTTAGTCAGCAAACTGATATCATAGCAGAAACTAACAGTTTTTTCTTACTTAGAAAACTAAAAAATAAATAAACTCATTATAAGTACTTTCAATTTTCTAAACATTTAACTGGTCCAGGAAATGTTTAAACATCTTAGAATGATTGCCTTGATCCATTGCTCCAAATATGTCTTTGTCTTGCTCAAAAGGCTATGAAAACTGCTCTATAGAGAAAGAGTTGGATGCCTACGTATAGAGATTTTTCTGCGTGATAAACGGTATGAGGCCAGGGGAACTGAGCAGAGAAGACACACAGGGGGAATGGAGAAAGCTGCACTGAGATGGGGAGGAAGTTGTGGTCGGGGCAGTAGCATCAAGGTAAAAAGGTCTGTTGTCAAGAGCCCAGAGAGCTGCAGAGCTGTTTCATTAACCCAGATCTATCTTTCTTATTGCTTTCCGGGGAGCAAGCCTGCTAGCAGACATAACCCTTTGCCTTTTTTTTTTTTTAAGTGAGAAGAGGGGATATAGTGAGATATACTCACACATGCACCCTGGCCGGGATCCACCTGGCAACCCATCTGGGGCTGATGCTCGAATACTGAGCTGTTTTTAGCACCTGAGGCAGATGTGCTGCAACAGAGCTATCCTCAGTACCCAGAGCTCAAACCAATCAAGCCACTGGCTACGGGAGGGTGTTGGTCAAATAAGTTTGTAAAATAATATATATGTTTGCTCGCTTATAGTTTGCATTGGGTGTGGGGGACAGGTTGTGAGCAGGCAGGATTCTTATAGCCCGGGTTCGATTCCTGGCCAGGGCACACGGGAGAAGTGCCCATTTGCTTCTCCACCCCTCCACTGCACTTTCCTCTCTGTCTCTCTCTCCCCCTCCCGCAGCCAAGGCTCCATTGGAGCAAAGATGGCCCGGGCGCTGGGGATGGCTCTGTGGCCTCTGCCTCAGGCGCTAGAGTGGCTCTGGTCGCAACATGGCGACGCCCAGGATGGGCAGAGCATCGCCCCCTGGTGGACAGAGCGTCGCCCCTGGTGGGCATGCCGGGTGGATCCCGGTCGGGCGCATGCGGGAGTCTGTCTGACTGTCTCTCCCTGTTTCCAGCTTCAGAAAAATGAAAAATGAAAAAAAAAAAAAAAAAAAAGACTAAGCTTTTCCCCACACCCTTGACTGATTGCATGATGTGGAGTGGTGCACTCTCATGAGGAATCCCATTATGCCTCAGATAAGTGACTTTGTGTGGAAGACTTCCTTGTTTGTATATTGGATTAAAGGTTTGGATTTCTACAATGTAAAATGGGGCAGACCGGGAGCTTGCTCTCTCAGTTCCTGAGATTAGCATTAGAGGAGAGAGCAGAGAGGAGAGCAGAGTAAGGCCACGTGGAGGAGAGAAGAGGCAGCCAAGATGGCGGAGTGCTGAGTGAGAAGCCAGTTAGTAAAGAGTTTGTGTAGAGAGAAGGAGATGGGGAACAAAAGAGAATGAGGCTAGTGAGCTAGAAACCTTTGATTCTAGGAAACTCAGATAAGTCAGTAGCTTTGTAAGCGCTGAATGAGTGGGTTTTGGAGCCCAGTGTGTGTTTTTACTTGCCCACCACGTGTAAGCTAGGATTAAAGATGATGGCCCACCAGTTCGTGGCTCTGTTGTTTCATTACTGTCTGTCCGAATCCAATGAGAAACTGCATGGGCCAGGCTGCTGTGATGCTGGCCCTGGCTACTGGCTTTACAGAAGACAAGAGGGAAGCAAGCAGATGCTTGCTTGTCCTGTGTGCCCTGACCAGGAATTGAAACTGGGACGTCCATATGCTAGGCTGACACTCTATCCACTGAGCCACCAGCCAGAACTAGCCCTATGCCTTTGAAATTCTTCTCTGGAATAATGCTCCCCTCTATCCCTGAGAGTCTACTGAACACTCCCTACCACTACTCGCATCCCTACCCACTGCCTGCCTTTCCAGTGCAGACAATTCTCAACTTGATACTTGGTAGTTCTGTATTCTACGCAGTCAGAGGCGATGGCCCCATCTATCTTCTGGAGAGGTTTGATGATGTGAGCCTGCATGGGATCTGTCTAAAGCTGCT
This sequence comes from Saccopteryx leptura, assembly GCF_036850995.1. NCBI lineage: Eukaryota > Metazoa > Chordata > Mammalia > Chiroptera > Emballonuridae > Saccopteryx > Saccopteryx leptura. The sequence goes on along the minus strand of NC_089504.1, from coordinate 171,160,231 downwards.
CTCTGAGTGGGGCCAGTGTGGTAGCCCCTGCAAGATAAGGCAGTGAATAGTTAAGCAGCTAATGTGTAATGATTGTAGAAGTTGCTCACATGTACAGATAACACTATCTTCTAAAACAAATAACTCAGTTGATTGCTTAACCACATTTCTTAAATTTTTATTAGATCAATATTTTTTCTGCAAGGTGACAATTTTACTGAACTTGTTCTAAATTTGAGACAAAGGATGAACAGGTGAAAATATGGGGAGGGATTTCTACTCTGGGTGATATGGAGAATAGGTACATGGACTGATCCTCCTGCTGGAAACAACTCAACTAGTCTGGATATTTCAGTCCCTGGACCTAAATACTTAATGTTGGACCTAAAATCCAAATGAAAAATCTCAGGAAGAGAACTGCAGCTACTTTCTGGGGGCGTTTACTAAACTGCATGGACTATGGACTTTAGCTTTGATTTTCATGGCCAAACACAGGGCAGAAAAAAAAAGATTTACAGATTGCCCCCTTACAAGAAGTAGTATAATATGAGTTCCTCTCCAACATAAACTTGAGAAATCAAAACACTACACCTTAGGGTAAGTGAATGAGAAATTCTAATATACATCTAATATGACATCAACCTCTACACCTAGAGAGAAATGACAAAAATAGCACACTTTTATATCTAGGCATTGGGGAGAAAAGAAAAAAATTACTGCTAAATATCTGGACTTATAAGCCAGTTTTCATGTTAGCATGAGAACAAAAGTTCACACCATGTAGGTAGGCTGAAGTATTTCAGACAAAACTTTGATTTTGAGTGATCTTAGCTGGTGGTGTTCTTGGGTAGTGTCCTGGTAGAAAAAATGGTAGCTTAACTATTCACTTCCTTCTTTCTGAAGGAAGATATTTCTGTTCTGGGCTCAAAGAATTGTCACACATAAAATTCCAAGGAAAATAAGTTAGAATAAATACTAAAAAAGACAAGGCATAAGGAGCAATTAGCAGAAACAACAGAAAGCAGAAATGATGCCCAAGGATTTTGGATGATGGAAATTAATAGATACAGACTCCAAAATAATTATATTTACTATGTTTAAATAAATAAAAAAACAAGCTTGTAAATATGTTCAGGAAATCAGAAATACCCAAAGATACCCAAATAGATAAGGCACAGAAACAAACTTCTATAAATAAAAAAATATAATAATTGAAGTTAGAAATTAATTTTAAAAATTAATAACGAATTCAATACCGCTGAAAAAAAATATTTGTGAACTAGAAGATATACTGAAGAAATTTCCCCCAATACAACATAGACAGGGGAAGAGAGGGAAATTATGAAAGAGATTAGAAGACAAAGAGCACAGAATGAGAAATTCTAATATACATCTAATCAGAGTTCCAGAGAGTAGGGGTGACATATTTGACTTACACTTGATAATTTCTCAACTGTGCTTGTCAATTAAATTGAATTATAATCAGGGAAAATTTATGTTGTAGGACAGGGGTTGGGAACCTTTTTGACTGAGAGAGCCATGAACGCCACATATTTTAAAATGTAATTCCATGACAGCCATACAACAACCCATGTACGTTATGCATTATCCAATAAAAATTTGGTATTGTCCTGGAGGACAGCTGTGATTGGCTCCAGCCACCCGCAACCATGAACATGAGTGGTAGGAAATGAATGGATTGTAATACATGAGAATGTTTTATATTTTTAACATTATTTTTTTATTAAAGGTTTGTCTGCAAGCCAGATGCAGCCATCAAAAGAGCCACATCTGGCTCGCGAGCCACAGGTTCCTGACCCCCGTTGTAGGAGAAATAAAAAAAAAGAGGACTGTCTTGAGCATGGTATAAGTGGAATTACAGGATCATTGCTAGATGTGGCAAGAGGACACCAAACAGAAATATTGCGTTTTGGGGCATATGCATGGTCAAACATATTTGCCAAACAGTATTCAGGGATGAAGAATTGGACTCAGCAGACAAGCTTAAATGTGAGGGTGAAAAGAGTGGAAATCTCCTATCAACTCCTAAAATGTTTTCTTAAGAACTGTTATGAGAATAATAATAAAAATAACTAACTTGACCAGGCGGTGGTGCAGCGGATAGAGCATCAGCCTGGGATGAGGAGGATTCAGGTTTCAAACCCCGAGGTCACCAGTTTGAGCACAGGGTTGCTGGCTTGAGTGTGGGATCATAGACATGACCCCATGGTCACTGGTTTGAGCCCAAAGGTCACTGGCTTGAGCCCAAGGTTGCTGGCTTGAGCAAGGGGCCACTCCCTCTGGAGCCCCCCAGTCAAGGCACATATGAGAAAGCAGTCAATGAACAATTAAGGTGCCACAACAAAGAATTGCTGCTTCTCATCTTTCTCCCTTCCTGTCTGTCCCTATCTGTCCCTCTCTCTGTTTCTGTCACAAAAAGAAAAAACAAACAAACAAAAAACTTACATTCTTTGTGCATCCAGTCCAAAAAGACTGGGTGAGAGGAGATTCTTTCTTCAAATGTTCAATTTTCAATAAAATTTTATAAGACATATACAGAAAAAGGTAAATATAGTCCATTCAAAAGAACAAAATAATTCTCCAGAAACCAACCCAAAAGAAATGTAGTTCTTGAATTTACTAAACAAAGACTTTTAAACAATTTTCTCAAGTATGCTCAATGAGATAAAAGAAAAACACAGACAGCTAAACAAATTCAGAAAAATGTGAGACTACTAACAAAAAGATAAAATTATAAAAAAGGACCAAACAAATTATAGAACTTAATAAAACAATAACTGCACTGAAAATTTCACTAGAGGGATTCAACAATGGATTCAAACTGGCATGAAAAAATCAGAACACTTGAAAGTAGGTCCTCTGAAATTACTGAGTCTTACAAACAGAAAGACAAAAGAATAAAAAAAAGAAAGGGAGCCTACGGGACTTATGAGACACCATAAAACAGATCAACATATGCAGTATAGGAGTCCAAAAAGACAGAGAGAAAAAGAAAGGAATAGAGAATTTGTTTGAGGAAAAAATAGTAAAAACGTCCCAAATATTAAGAAAAACATGGATATATACATACAAATAGAGGTTTTGTGCACAACTGAAGTTGTTACTAGTTTAAAATAGATTGTATGGATTTAGCATATTTTATGTATTCCCCATGGTAACTAAAATGAAAATATCTATAAAATACACTCAGTAGCCAGGGGCAGGGATGAAATGAGCAGGAAATGAGAAGGAAATCAAAACATGTCACTACAAAAAAGTTAAATAGACACTACATCAAACTAAAATGTTTTTTCTCAGCAAAGAAAACCATCAACAAAATGAAAAGACAACCCACTGAATGGAAGTTCATATTGGTCAATACATCTGATAAGAGCTTATATCTAAAATTTTATCAGGAATTTATAAAACTCAACATCAAAGGAAACAATCAAGTCAGTGGCACAATGGACAGAACGTTGATCTGGGATGATGAAGACTCAGGTTCGAAAGCCTGAGATTGCAGGCTTGAGTGCGGGATCATCAGGACTGAGTTTGGGGTCACCAGCCTGAGCGTGGGATCACAAAAATGACCCATAGTCGCTAGTTTGAGCTCAAAGGTCGCTGGCTTGAGAACAAGGTCACTGGCTTGAGCAAAGGGTAACTGGCTCAGCTGGAGCTCTCTGGTCAAGGTACATATGAGAAAGCAATCAATGAACAACTAAAGTGCTGCAAGTTGATGCTTCTCATCTCCTTCCCTTCCTATCTGTCTGTCTGTCTCTCTCTCTCCCCTACCTCACCTCTCTAAAATGAATAAAATAAAATAAAAAACACAACAGAATCCAACTATATGCTATGCACAAGAGACTTATTAGATATAAGGATTTAAGGATAGAAATAGGCTCAAAGTAAAAGCACAGAAAAAGGTATTACATCCAAATAATTACCAAAAGAGAGCAGGTGTGGCTATACTAATATCAGACAAAATAAACCTTAAGTCAAAAAGGTGTAAAAAGAAACAAAGAGGATTCAAAGATGGCAATGGAGTAGGCAGACATTCCAACTGCCACTTCCCAGGACCAAATTGGATTAAAACTTAATTTAAGAACAATCATCTTGAAAAACCAACTTTGGACTAAAGTAAGAGGACTCTTTAACCAAGAATCACTGAAGAAGCCACACCGAGACTGGTAGGAAGAGCAGAAACATGGAAAGGGCTGCCCCACTCCCAGAAGTGAGCAGCAGCTGAGGGTCCAGAAGGACTCTCACTATGGGGAGGGTTTCCCTGAGAGGTGTGGATCCTCAGCCCCAGGCCTGGAGCCCCAGCCTAGGGCCCCAGAACCTAGAAGTAGTGCCCACACAGCATTTAGCTATAAAAAGAGCTGGGTTTCTGTCTACAAGAAAGAGATGGAACTCTCAGAGAATCAGGTTCCATCTTAAAGGGGCCTGCATAGAAAATCTTGTTCACAGCCACTTACCCAGGGCTTTGGTGAAGGGAGAGCTGAGAAGATGAGAATTGCATGAGGAAAGTGTAAAGTTGGAGGCCCAGGGAGAGACACTGTGGGGGAACGCCACCGGAACCCCTGTGCTGAATCATTCTCCAGTACTGCAGTTGCCATCTTTCTTGGGTGAAGCAGTCCCCTCTGCGTGGCACCAGACTGAGTAAAAATAACTGTTCCCCCCACGGGAGTCTCTTCTGCTCCAGTCATGGCGATTGGGTCATGCTGAGAAGCCAGGAGGCAAGGGCGCATCAGTGATTCAGTTTTCTGGTGTGGAGGATGGAGCTTCCTCCCACCCCCACGCTCCAGAGTCTAAGAATGATAATTCCACCTCACGGGAAACTCAGTGGAAACTGTCCAGAGTGTGATCAGACCACACTCTGGGTTTCAGAGGCCACACCCACAGGACTCCTGGGGCTATAAGCTACTGAGGTCTGAGGTCTGTGAAAAGAGTCTGCAGACTCACACCTAGGACCAGGGGTGGAGCTGCACCCACTACCCTACCTAATCTCTGAATTACCACAGGCTATAGAATCTAGCAGAGGTTTATTCAGTGGCTGAGCCCAACAAGCAGCAAGCAAGCAGACAGAGGCTGCAGGAGGCAGGATTCACAGAAACTTCCACCAGGACCAATGTGGGTAAAAGCCAGCCAAGGTGTGCAGCTTGGAATTTCCATGTGCACCTGGGTCCAGCAAAGGCAGCCACAAACCCTGGATTGCTTGTAGCTCCAAGAAAGTTGCAGAGGACCAGTCACAGGCAGTGTCTCTCACTGGTCTGCTACAGGTTCCTGCCAGAGAGGCTCAAGGCTGGCACATCAAGTAGCAAACTGCAAAGAACATCGCTTCAGTACCTAATAAACCTTGCTAGAGTGGTATCCAAAGGAAGGGCTCCTCACACTGGGCCCATCTGAGGCGAATTTCACTCTCTGTGATCAGCACTAGCACAGTGGCTCATGTGCACTGGATATAGTGAAGCTTTATAGTCAGCCGGCCCGGGTGCTGGATATCCCGCCCTGCTAGCTATATTCAACTGATGGAAGGGAGAGAGGATTGGAGCATGGTTGTGAGGGTCCCTGTGAGCCTATCGTTGGATCTGGTCGAGGGGCTTAGCCATTTTCTGTGGGGGCACAGTCAGCCCCAGGAGAGGAGTCTCTCAGCCTTCCTCTCTGAGCCCAGGATCTCACCAGCTGAAAAAACTTCAGCAGAGGGGACTGTCAGCCCGACTTCGAACTAAACCTGCTCACCTTGCTGGGGAGAAATAAAATTTGAGTATTCAGCAGTGGCTGTGGGATTAGGCTCTGGTGTAGGGGCCACATTCCCTGTACTGAGCTACTGACCAAAGAGACCACTAAAATACGGGTCCCACTAACATTGTATTCACAACCTCAGCTGCTCTAACGTAACAAGCTTGCAACCTGATAAGGGGTTAGTTGGGTGAAGTCAGTCTGGGCCTCCACTACAGTCTTTCTACAGAAGACTGTGGGAAGACCAGGCAGCTGAAAGAGAAGGGGGAGTAGCTGAAAAGTGGAGGAAAACTATGGAGCTTGGGGTTTTTACGCAGCTGCTGTCAGGTCTAAGGAGGAGGAAGCTGATCCTTATAAGCAGTTTGGCCCCGCCCACACTACCCAGGCACAGTAAACGCAGACACAAACAGTAAAAAGAGCCATAGCTGCAGACAAGTAGCCCACAGTGGGTTAAAAACAACAGTTGATGCCAATCCAAGAAGATCTAGCACCAACACAACTGGTAGTGGGTGCCAGACAGCAACAACCCTAGACTCAGCTAGCTACACATGCAACATGCCCAAAGGAAGAGTCTACCAAGCAACAGACACTGTAGAGAATAAATACACCCAACAAGATGGACATTGCACAGTGTGTAATACACACGATCAAGATTGACCATCAGCATGACCAGGCAGTGGCACAATGAATAGAGCATTGGATTGGGATGCCAAGGACCCAGGTTTGAGACCCCAAGGTCGCCAGCTTGAGCACGGGCTCATCTGGTGTGAGAAAAAGCTCACCAGCTTGGACCCAAGGTCGCTGGCTCGAGCAAGGGGTTACTCGGTCTGCTGAAAGCCCACGGTCAAGGCACATATGAGAAAGCAATCAATGAACAACTAAGGCGACACAATGCATAACGAAAAACTAATGATTGATGCTTCTCATCTCTCCGTTCCTGCCTGTCTGTCCCTGTCTATCCCTCTCTCTGACTCTCTCTCTGTCTCTGTAAAAAATAAATAAATAAATAAATAAATAAATAAATAAATAAATAAATAAAATAAAGTATCCTAAATAAAACAGACCCCAGCTTATTAAAAAAAAAAAAAAGATTGACCATTAAAGCTAGACAGCGTAAAGAAATAACCATACCCACAAATGGTCCAACTGCATTCAATACTCACAGACAACAGGAGGTAAAATAGTACCCTCAAGAAGCATTCCTAGAACAAGGAAAACAGGTGACCTGGAGGTCAGTACCACCAAGCCCATCTTCCTCATAAAGAAACCACAAAAATTTCAAAGTCAGACAGTGCTACCTAATACACAGTCAAAATGGGCAGAGAAATGTGACCCAAATAAATCAACAGAAGAATCCTCAGAAAAAGAACTAAATGAAATGGAAGTAACCAAACTACCAGATGCAGAGTTTAAAATGATGATGTTTATGATGCTCAAGGATCTTAGAGCAACAATGGATGGTCATAATGAACATCTAAATAAAGAGATAGGAGGCATCAGAAAGGACATTGAAATCTTAAAAAAGAATCAGTCAGAAATGACAAATACAATATCGGAAATGAAGGCCGCACTAGAAGGAATCAACAGTAGGCTAGAAGAAGCAGAGGATCAAATTAATGATTTAGAAGACAAGCAAAACATAAGCACAGAATTAGAGCAGCAAAACAAAAAGAGGCTCAAAAAGACTGAGGAAATTCTAAGAGAGTTCTGTGACAACATGAAGAGAAACAACAACCACATCATCGGGGTTCCTGAACGAGACGAGAAAGAACAAGGTTTAGAGAAAATGTTTGAAGAAATCATAGCTTAAAAATTTCCTAAATTCATGAAGGAAAAAGTCATACAAGTTTAAGAAGCACAGAGAGTCCCATTAAAGAGGAACCCAAGCAGGCCTACACCAAGACACATCATAATTTAAATTCCAAAGTTAAGAAACAAAGAAGGAATACTAAAACCTGAAAGAGAAAAGCAGTTAATTGACTACAGACGAGCCCCTATAAGGATGATGTTGGACTTCTCAACAGAAACACTTGAGGCTAGAAAGGATCGGCAAGAAATATTAAAAGTGATGCAAAACAAGAACCTACAACCAAGACTACTTTATTCAGCAAGGCTATTGTTTAAAATTGAAGGAGAAATAAAAAGCTTCCAGGAAAAAAAAAATCAAGGATTTCATTACAACCAAACCAGTACTGCAAGAAATGATACGGGAACTGCTATTAAAAAGAGGGGGTAAAATCGAGAAAAAGAGGAATGTAGATTTAAAGAATAAAATGGCAACAAATAAGTACATGTAAACAATAACCTTAAATGTAAATGGATTAAATTCTCCAAACAAAAGACAAAGGGTAACTGCATGTATAAGAAAATAGCACCCGTACATATGCTGTCAACAAGAGACCCACCTCAGAACAAAAGATACACATAGAATAAAAGTAAAGGGATGGAAAAAAGTATTTCACACAAATGGAAATAAAATAAAAGCTGGGGTAACAATACTTATATCAGACAAAATGGACTTTAAAACAAAGGCAATAGTAAGAGATAAAGAAGATCACTACATAATGATAAAGGGAGCAATCCAACAGGAAGATATAACTGTTATAAATATCTATGCACCTAATAAAGAAGCACCTAAATATATTAAGCAGACTTTGATGGATTTAAAGGGTGAGAACAACAGCAATACTATAATAGTACAGGATTTCAATATCCCACTAACATCACTAGATAGATCCTCAAGAAAGAAAATAAACAAAGAAACAGCAGACGTAAAGGAAACACTAGATCAACTCGATTTAATAGATATCTTCAGAACCTTTCACCCTAAAGCAGCAGAATATACATTCTTTTCAAGTGCTCATGGTACATTCCCTAGGATAGACCACATGTTAGCGCACAAAAGTAGTCTCAACAAATTTAAGAAGATTAAAATCATATCAATCACTTTCTCTAATCACAATGATATGAAACTAGAAATCATTCAAAACAGAAAAATTGAAAGATACTCAAACACTTGGAAACTAAATACCATGTTATTAAATAACGAATGGGTTAACAATGAGATCAAAGAAGAAATAAAAAAAAATTCCTAGAAATAAACAATAAAGAGCATACATCAGCTCAAAATTTATGGGACACAGCAAAAGCACTCCTGAGAGGGAAGCTCATAGCATTACAGGCATACCTTAAGAAACTAGAAAAAGCTCAAATAAACAACTTGACCCTGCATCTAAAAGAACTAGAAAAAGAACAGCAAGTAAAGCCCAGAGGTAGTAGAAGAAAGGAAAAAATAAAGATCAGAGTGGAAATAAATGACATAGAGGCTAAAGAAACAATACAGAGAATCAATAAAACCAGGAATTAGTTCTTTGAAAAGGTAAACAAGATCAATGAACCTTCAACCAGACTCACCAAGAAAAAAAGAGAGAGGACTCAAATAATTAAAATTAGAAATGAGATTGGAGAAATAACAACTGACACAACAGAAATACAAAATATTATACGAAAATACTATAAAGAACTGTACGCCAAAAAACTAGAAAATGAGATGAAATAGACAAATTCCTTAAAACATATAATATTTCAAAAATTAACCTGGAAGAATCAGACAACCTAAACAGACTGTTTACAACAAATGAGATAGAAACAGTTATCAAAAAACTCCCAACAAAGAAAAGTCCTGGGCCGGATGGCTTCACAAGTGAATCCTACCAAATATTCAAAGAGGAACTAACTCATCCTTCTCAAGCTATTTCAAAAAATTCAACAGGAAGGAAGACTTCCAAGCCCCTTTTATGAGGCGAGAATAATTCTGATTCCAAAACCGGGCAAAGACAACACAAAGAAAGAAAATTCTAGGCCAATATCCCTGATGAATTTAGATGCTAAAATCCTCAAAAAAATATTAGCAAACCAGATCCAGCAATATATGAAAAAAATCATCACCATGATCAAGTGGGATTTATTCTTGGAAGGCAAGGCTGGTACAATATTTCCAAATCAATTAATGTGATTCATTACATAAACAAAAGGAAGGAAAAAAAACCACATGATAATTTCAATAGATGCAGAAAAAGCATTTGATAAAATCCAGCACCCATTCATGATCAAAACTCTCAGCAAAGTGGGAATACAGGGAACATACCTCAACATGATAAAGACCATCTATGACAAACCCACAGCCAACATCATACTCAATGGGCAAAAATTAAAAGCAATCCCCTTAAGATCAGGAACAAGGCCAGGGTGCCCCCTTTCACCACTCTTATTCAACATAGTCCTGGAAGTTCTAGCCAGAGCAATCAGACAAGAAAAAATAATAATAAAAGGCATCCAAATTGGAAAAGAAGAAGTAAAACTATCATTATTTGCAGATGATATGATATTGTATATAGAAAACCCTAAAGTTTCAGTCAAAAAACTACTGGACCTGATAAATGAATTCAGCAAGGTGGCAGGATATAAAATTAATACTCAGAAATCAAAGGCATTTTTATACACTAACAATGAACTATCAGAAAGAGAAATTAAGAAATCAATCCCCTTCACCACTGCAACCAAAAAAAGGAAGTACCTAGGAATAAATTTAACCAAGGAGATTAAAGACTTGAACTCAGAAAATTATAAAACATTGATAAGAAGTAATCAGGGAAGATACAAACAAGTGGAAGCATATACCGTGCTCATGGTTAGGAAGAATAAACATCAATAAAATGTCTATATTACCCAAAGTAATTTATAAATTCAATGCAATACCGATTAAAATACCAATGACTTACTTCAAAAATATAGAACACTTATTCCAAAAATGTATATGAAACCGAAAGAGAACACGAATAGCCTCAGCGATCTTTTTCTTCTTCTTTTTTTTTTTTTTTTTTGTATTTTTCTGAAGCTAGAAACGGGGAGAGACAGTCAGACAGACTCCCACATGCGCCTGACTGGGATCCACCCGGCACGCCCACCAGGGGGTGACGCTCTGCCCACCAGGGGCAATGCTCTGCCCCTCCGGGGCATCGTCTGTTGCGACCAGAGCCACTCCAGCGCCTGGGGCAGAGGCCAAGGAGCCATCCCAGTGCCTGGGCCATCTTTGCTCCAATGGAGCCTCGGCTGCGGGAGGGGAAGAGAGAGACAGAAAGGAAGGAGAGGGGGAGGGGTGGAGAAGCAGATGGGCGCTTCTCCTGTGTGCCCTGGCCGGGCATCAAACCCGGGATTTCTGCACGCCCGGCCAACACTCTACCACTGAGCCAACCGGCCAGGGCCAGCCTCAACAATCTTGAAAAGGAAAAATAAAGTAGGAGGTATCACACTTCCGGATATCAAGTTATACTACAAGGCCATTATACTCAAAACAGCCTGGTACTGGCATAAGAACAGGCATATAGATCAATGGAACAGAACAGAGAACCCAGAAATAAACCCACACCTTAATGGACAACTGATATTTGACAAAGGAGGTAAGAGAATACAGTGGAGTAAAGACAACCTCTTCAACAAAGGGTGTTGGGAAAATTGGACAGCTACCTGCAAAAAAAAAAAAATGAAACTAGACCACCAACTTACGCCATTCACAAAAATAAACTCAAAATGGATAAAAGACTTAAATGTAAGCCGTAAAACCATAAGCATCTTAGAAGAAAACATAGGCAGTAAGCTCTCCAACATCTCTCGAAGCAATATATTTGCCTATTTATCTACACGGGCAAGTGAAATAAAAGACAGGATAAACAAATGGGACTATATCAAACTAAAAAAGCTTTTGCATAGCTAAAGACAATAAGAACAGAATAAAAGGACAAACTATACAATGGGAGAACATATTTGACAATACATCTGATAAGGGGTTAATAACCAAAATTTATAAAGAAGTTGTAAAACTCAATACCAGAAAAACAAACAATCCAATCAAAAAACGGGCAAAAGAAATGAATGGACACTTCTCCAAAGAGGACATACAGATGGCCAACAGGCATATGAAGAAATGCTCAACATCACTAATCATTAGAGAAATGCACATTAAAACTACAATGAGATGTCACCTCACACCTGTCAGAATGGCGCTCATCAACAAAACAACACAGAATAAGTGCTGGAGAGGATTTGGAGAAAAGGGAACCCTCCTGCACTGCTGGTGGGAATTCAGACTGGTGCAGCCACTGTGGAAAACAGTATGGAGATTCCTCAAGAAATTAAAAATTGGCCCTGGCCGGTTGGCTCAGCGGTAGAGCGTCGGCCTAGCGTGCGGAGGACCCGGGTTCGATTCCCGTCCAGGGCACACAGGAGAAGCGCCCATTTGCTTCTCCACCCCTCCGCAGCACTTTCCTCTCTGTCTCTCTCTTCCCCTCCCGCAGCCAAGGCTCCATTGGAGCAAAGATGGCCCGGGCGCGCTGGGGATGGCTCTGTGGCCTCTGCCTCAGGCGCTAGAGTGGCTCTGGTGGCAACATGGCGACGCCCAGGATGGGCAGAGCATCGCCCCCTGGTGGGCGTACCGGGTGGATCCCGGTCGGGCGCATGCAGGAGTCTGTCTGACTGTCTCTCCCTGTTTCCAGCTTCAGAAAAATGAAAAAAAAAAAAAAACAAATTAAAAATCGAACTGTCTTTTGACCCAGCTATCTCACTTTTAGGAATATACCCCAAGAACACCATAGCACTGTTTCAAAAGAAGAAATGCGCCCCCATGTTTATGGCAGCATTGTTCACAATAGCAAAGATCTGGAAACAACCCAAGTGTCCGTCAGTGGACAAGTGGATTAAAAAGCTTTGGTACATATATACTATGGAATACTACTCAGCCATAAGAAATGATGACATCGGGTCATTTACAACAACATGGATGGACCTTGATAACATTACACTGAGTGAAATAAATAAATCAGAAAAAACTAAGAACTATATGATTCCATACATAGGTGGGACATAAAAATGAGACTCAGAGACAGTGACAAGAGTGTGGTGGTTACAGGGTGCGGGGGAGGACATGGAGGGGGCTGAGGGAGGGGAAGGGCACATCAAAACCAGTTAGAAGGTGACGGAAGACAATTGGACTTTGGGTGATGGGTATGCAACATAATCAAATGTCAAAATAACCTGGAGATGTTTTTTCTGAACATATGTACCCTCATTTATCAATGTCACCCCATTAAAATAAATTTAAAAAATCAAAAATTTCCCAGAAATGAAGATGAACACACAACAAATCAAAATTTATAGGACACTGCAAAAACAGACCTGAGAGGGAAATTCATAGCATTACAGGCATACCTTAGTAAGCAAGAAAAAGCTGAAATAAACAACTAACTCTGCATTTAAAAGAACTAGAAAACAACAACAAATAAAACCAGAGGAAGTAGACAGAAGAAAATAATAAAAATCAGAGTGGAAATAAAGGACATAGAGGCTGAAAAACAATACAAAAGATCAATGAAACCAAGAGCTGATTCTTCGAAAAGGTAAACAAGATTAACAAAACTTTTACCAGACTTATCAAAAAAAAAACGACAGAGGCCCTGGCCGGTTGGCTTAGTGGTAGAGCATCAGCCTGGCGTGTGTGAGTCCCGGGTTCGATTCCCGGCCAGGGCACACAGGAGAAGCGCCCATCTGCTTCTCCACCCCTCCCAATCTCCTTCCTCTCTGTCTCTCTCTTCCCCTCCCGCAGCCGAGGCTCCATTGGAGCAAAGTTTGCCCGGGCACTGAGGATGGCTCTGTGGTCTCTGCCTCAGGCGTTAGAATGGCTCTGATTGCGGCAGAGCGACGCCCCAAGATGGGCAGAGCGTCATCCCCTGGTGGGCGTGCCGGGTGGATCCCGGTTGGGCGCATGCGGGAGTCTGTCTGTCTGCCTCCTCATTTCCAACTTCAGAAAGAAAAAAAAAAGACAAAAAAAAAAAAAGACAGAGGATTAAAATAAATAAATTTAGAGATGAAAGTGGAGAAGTAACAACTGACAATGCAGAAATATCAAGGGTTGTAAGAAAATACTATGAAGATCTATATGCCCAAAAATTGGAAAACCTAATTAAAATGGATAAATTCCTAGAAACATATAATCTTCTAAAACTCAATCTGGAAAAATTAGAAAACCTAAACAGACTGATTAAAACAAATGAAATTGAAGCCATTATAAAAAACTCCCAGAAAACAAAAATCCCGGACCAGATGACTTCAGAGGTGAATTTTACCAAATATTCATAGAACTAACACTTATCCTTCTCAAGCTATTTCAAAAAATTCAAGGGAAGGAAAGACTTCTATGTTCCTTTTACGAGGCAAGCATGATTCTCATTTCAAAACCAGGTAATGACACTACAAAGAAAGAAAACTAAAGGCCAATATCCCTGATGAACTTAGATGCTAAAATTTTCAACTAAATATTAGCATACCGGATCCAGCAATACATGAAAAAAAATCATACATCATGAACAACTGGAATTTATTCTGGGGAGGCAAGGCTGGTATAATATTCACAAATCAATCAATGTGATTCATCACATAAACAAAAGGAAGGATTAAAATCACAAGATAGTATCAACAGATGCAGAAAAAGCATTTGATAAAATCCAGCACTCATTTATGATCAAAACTCTCAGCAAAGTGGGAGTACAGGGAACATACCTCAACATAATAAAGGCCATTTATGACAAACTCACAGCAAACATCATACTCAGTGGGCAAAACTTAAAAGCAATCCCCTGGTAAAGCCAGTAGCCACCATTGTGGCCATTCACATACAGGTTTGCATTAGATTCAGACAGACAGTAATGAAACAATGGAGCCAAGAATTAGTGGGCCATCATCTTTAATCCTATCTTGCATCCAGGAGGCATGTAAAACACATACTCAATCAGTGCTCACAAAGCTACTGACTTATCTGAGTTTCTGAGAATCAAAGGTTTCTAGCTCACCAGACTTATTCACCTCTGTTCCCCATCTCCTTCCTTCTCCCTGCACAAACTCTGCACAAACTGGCTTCTCACTCAGCACTGCACCACCTTTACTGCTTCTCCTGGCATCCTCCACGTGGCCTTATTCTGCTCTCCTCACGAGTGCTAATCTCAGGAACCAAGAGAGAGCAAGCTCTTGGTCTGCCCCCACTTTATAGTGTAGAAATCAAAACCTTTAATCCAATTATCAAATAAGGAAATCTCTGATACAAAGTCACTTATCTGAAGCATAATGGGATTGCACCACCCCACATCAAAAAGGGTAGGAAAGGCTAGTCCTAAAACCAAGCCCCAGGCTACAAGGATCCTGCCTGCCCACAGCCCGCCCCCAACACACATTAATATCACCTGGGGGACAGCTTCTGTGTGGGCAGCGCCATCTTTAACAAAGTGAGCATAATATATTTTATCTGCCCAACAAACACCTCTTAAGATCAGGAACAATGCAGGGTTGCCCCCTTTCACTACTCTTATTCAACATAATTCAGGAAGTCCTAGCCACAGAAACCAGAGAAGAAGAAGAAATAAAGGCATCCAAATTGGAAAAAAAATAAGAATAACTATCATTATTTGCTAATGAGACATGATGCTGTACATAGAAAACTCTAAAGTCAGAAGACTACTAGACCTGATAAATGAATTTGGCAAGGAGGTAGGATATAAAATTAATATTCAGAAATCAGGTGCATTTTTATACACCAACAATAAACTGTCTGAACGAGCAATTAAGGAAACAATCCCCTTCACTATTACAACAAAAAAATAAAGTACCGAGGAGTAAATTTAAAGACTTGTACTTGGAAATTATAAAACATAGAAAGAAAAAATCAAGGAAGATACAAACAAGTGGAAGCATATACTGTCTTCATGGATAGGAAAAATAAACATTATTAAAATGTCTATATTAGCCTGACCAGGCGGTGGCACAGTGGATAGAGTGTCAGACTGGGATGTGGAAGACCCAAGTTGGAGACTTTGAGGTCACCAGTTTGAGTGAGGGTTCATCTGGTTTGAGCCCAAGGTCGCTGGCTTGAGCAAGGGGTTACTCAGTCTGCTGAAGGCCCGCGGTCAAGGCACGTATGAGAAAGCAATCAATGAACAATTAAGGTGTTGCAACATGCAACGAAAAACTAATGATTGATACTTCTCATTTCTCCATTCCTGTCTGTCTGTCCCTGTCTATCCCTCTCTCTGACTCTTTCTCTGTCTCTGAAAAAAAAAAACTTACTATAGTTAAATCTATCTTTTTATTTATACATTGGTTGCTCCGCTACCACCCACCATGAAAGCTGGAACACCCACTAGAAGGCAGTAGGGACTAGGTTGACTACCACTGTCCTAGAGGGAAGGGGAGAGATGGAGTTAGAAGGAGGGGGGGAAATGGGGTTATAAAAAGGGACACAGGGGTGAGTATATGGGTGTTATATTCAGTGGAGCACTTGAATCCATGTAAACACAACAAATTAAAATTAATAAAAATTTAGAAAAATAAAAAATAAAAATCACAAAAAATAAAAAACAAAGACATTATATAATACTAAAAATGTCAATTCACCAAGAAGATACAATATTTATATATGCACCACACATCAGAGCTCCTAACAATACAAAGCAAATACTAACAATTGAAGAGAGAAATAGAGAGCTCAGCTCTATAATAACAGTAGAAGAAGTTAATACCTATGAGCAACTTCTAGTCCAGTGGTTCACATGTGATAGGTACTAAAGTGTTTAAAGAATGAATGAATGAATTAATTAATTAATTAATGATCAATTGGTGTCTAACTTTTCTATGAGTCACAGCAATGGGCTGGGGAGGATCAGTGTCGGAAAATAATCAGAACAATAAAAATTAGAGGATTTACTAATATAGAAATGAAGCTCAAATTAGGCAAGGTGATCCTAGTCAATTATGAAGTTAAAATTAATACGGGGGGGAATGCTTGTATTATAAAGTACCGTACTCCAGTTTCTGAAAGGCACTGTACCTCACTTCATCAGGTTTATGTAGAAACACCCAGTCCAGTTGAATTTTGAAGAGTTTTATTGAAGGAGGAGATTTGTTAAATATGCCGGCTGCCTATGGCTGACACAAGGCAATTACAGACCCAAATCGTGTGCCCCGAGTGCATTTCAGAGGCTGGTTATATACCCTTTGACTACATACAGGTTGGGGGGGCATGACAGCATGACATAATCATTAACAAGATCAACATTTAACAAGATTTACGTCACATTAACAAGATTAACATTTAACAAGATTTATGCTACATTAACAAGATTAACATTTGTCTAGGGGATTTACAGAAAACATTAAAACTTTCAAGGTAATACAATCAAAGACATTCATAAGTCCTTTTAGTATCTCCTCCTCTGCCTAGAGGTACACATTTCTTTTTTTTCTTTTTTTTTTACAGAGAGAGAGAGAGTCAGAGAGAGGGATAAATAGGGACAGACAGACAGGAATGGAGAGAGATGAGAAGCATCAATCATTAGTTTTTTGTTGCAACACCTTAGCTGTTCATTGACTGCTTTCTCATATGTGCCTTGACCACGGGCCTTCAGCAGACCGTGTAACCCCTTGCTTGAGCAACCTTGGGTCTAAGCTGGTGAGCTCTACTCAAACCAGATGAGACCGCACTCAAGCTGGCGACCTCGGGGTCTTGAACCTGGGTCCTCTGTATCCCAGTCTGACACTCTATACACTGCACCACCACCTTGTCAGGCTAGAGGTACACATTAATCTCAGGATTCCAGGAAGGAAGGGAGAGCTAAGATCAATGTAGGGTGGTATGTAAATTTTGTCTCTTATTGAAAGGGAAAGGAAGTTCCTCAGATAACCTTAATCCTTTCAGAGAATTTAAAACCAAATGATGCTAGTTGTCCTTGTAAGTCAGGAAACTTCTATATTCTTCCATTTTCCAAAGAAAGGACAAGAAAGCCTGACATTTTCCTCCTAGAATGTCAATATTAATTTTTCAGCTTTTTAGTACCTTACAACACTTTTAAGAAGTCTACATTTTTAAAAATGTTCAAAGGGATAAATGAAACATTACACTTAAATATATTCTTCTGGATAGATCCATGTATTAATATGTAATTTAATAATTTAAACATGAGATTAACATGCTGTAAATTGTTGTAATGGAAAACACAGTAGCTACTATTAGGTGCTGAAGGTAACCTACCTGAAGAGTTAGTGGAACCCAAAGCTCTCTGTGTTTCTGCCTAAAAACGTAACTGGGGTTCATTTCCCTTAGGGATTACTTCACTTCACGAGAATGAAAGTAACTATGGGTAGAAATGACCCTGATGCTGGTCTAACCTGAAGAACATTATCCGTTTACCTGAATCATACCTAGAAGCCTGTGTGCACAAACAAAACTTCTGCAGAATGGGAATTTCCCATAGGAGAGAAAGACGAGGTGAATACACTACCAGGATTCACACACATTTTCTGGGGCCTTAATTATTTTGCTTTTGGCAGGTAATCCTGAGCCTGATTAGTGCTGACGTAACAAAACAACAATGATCATTTTGCAGGAGCAAAGATGGTAGCTCCAAATGTGACCAGACACAGGATATTGTGTAAAAATCCCAAGAGTGACTGGGAGAGAATGTGTGAATGGACAAAGACGAGGAGGCCTCTCCTACTGTGATAAGGTGCCAAGAAACTGTAAAACTTAGCATTAGCAACAGCATTTTAAAGAATAGTCAGGCCTCTTACCCCCTCCTTTCTGTGGAGAAAGGAAAGAGAAGAATGCAGGAGGAAGGGCTTGCAAGGGCAACTGGGTCAGCTAAGTCATAACTTAACTACAGAGCAAGGAAGATGAAACTTATCTAAGAATCCCTTCACTTCTCTTTTTTAAAAAGCTTTTAGGGTGTTAGCAATGCTCTCCTTTTGATAGATCCTATAGATAAATGTTATAACAAGGCAGTAAAATTCAATAAGATTGTTAATGAGATTAATGACTTTTGTACCATGCTCCCCCTCCTCCCAAGCCCAGCCAGTGTGTAAATTCATCTTTATTTATTTTTTTGTTTGTTTGCTTTTTTTTCATTTTTCCGAAGCTGGAAACAGGGAGGCAGTCAGACTCCCGCATGCACCTGACCGGGATCCACCCGGCATGCCCACCAGGGGGCGATGCTCTGCCCCTCTGGGGTGTCGCTGTGTTGCATCCAGAGCCATTCTAGCACGTGAGGCAGAGGCCACAGAGCCATCCTCAGCGCCCGGGCAAACTTTGCTCCAATGGAGACTTGGCTGCGGGAGGGGAAGAGAGAGACAGAGGAAGGAGAGGGGGAGGGGTGAAGAAGCAGAAGGGCGCTTCTCCTGTGTGCCCTGGCCGGGAATCGAACCCAGGACTCCTGCACGCCAGGCCGACACTCTACTGCTGAGCCAACCGGCCAGGGCCTGTAATTTCATCTTTAAAAACAGGCCTCAGAGCTGTGTTAGAGGTTGCAGGATTTGGGTCTGTCCTAGCCCCCTGTAATCGCCAGCCAATAAAATCCTCAAAAATTCATCCGGACTTGGTGTCTTTGTGGAACTCACTGGTCACTTTACAACACTACTGCCACAAAACTTGGAGCATCAGACTGTAGCTGTATCTTGACATGGGAAAGTGTCCAAATGATACTCCTATAACTGCAATGAACCCTATGTCTCTATCTCATTTCTTGTTCGCTAGTAAACAGAGAAGATAGCCATTTTACTGATAAAAACAAATAAACAAACAAGAAAAACAGGCAGCAGAGGTAACACAATTAGTAGACTTTTATGTCTAGAACCAGTAGCTTTTGTTCTTTCCAATACCTTTAAACTTTGTTGTTCCTTTAAAACCCACATAATTAAACAGCTAAATTATATTCTATGCTTTGGAGTTCTAACATGTCGTCACAATGACTTTCCTCTTCTCTATAAAATAAACTGGGTAAGTCAACAACAAGACAGGTAATAACAAGTGTCGAAGAGACTGTGGAGAAAACGGAATAATCATTCACTGCTGGTGGGAATGTAAACTGGTACAGTGTAAAGCCAGTAGCCAGGGCTACCATCACAGCCGCCTTGCCCATGCAGGTTTGCATTGAATTCGGACAGTCGGTAAAGAAACAGTGGAGCCAAAAACCGATGGGCCATCATCTTTAATCATAGCTTGCACCCAGCGGGCAAGTAAAAACACACACTGGGCTTCAAAACCCACTCACATTCAGTGCTCACAAAGCTACTGACTTATCCAAGTTTCCTAGAATCAAAGGTTTCTAGCTCACCAGACTTATTCACCTCTGTTCCCCATTTCCTTCCTTCTCCCTGCACAAACTCTGTACAAACTGGCTTCTCACTCAACACTCCGCCATCTTGGCTGCTTCTCCTGGCCTCTTCCACATGGCCTTTCTCTGCTCTCCTCTCTGCTCTCTCCTCTAATATTAATTTCAGGAACCAAGAGAGCAAGCTTCCGTTCTGCCCCCATTTTATAATGTAGAAATCAAAACCTTTAATCCAATATACAAAATAGGGAAGTCTCTAATACAAAGTCACTTATCTAGGGCATAATGGGATTGCACCACCCCACATCAAAAAGGGTGGGAAAGGCTTAATCCCAAAACCAAGCCCCAGGCTACAAGGATCCTGCCTGCCCACAGACCGCCCCCAACACACATCAATATCACCTGGGCGATGGCTTCCATGTGGGCAGCACCATCTTTAACAAAGTGAGCATAATATATTTTATCTGCCCAACATACAGCCATTATGGAAGAAAGTATAGTGGTTCCTGAAAAAATTAAGAATAGAACTACCATATGGTCCAGCAATTTCTCTACTGGGAATATACCCCAAAACTTGAAAACATTGGTATGCAAAGACACATGCACCTCATGTTCATCGCAGCATTATTCACAGTGACTAAGGCAGGGAAACAACCAAAGTGTCCCTCGAGAAAGCACTAAAGAAGATGTGGTACATAATACAATGGGATACTACTCTGCCATAAGAAACAATGACATAATGACACTTATGACAACATGGATGGACCTTGAGAACATTATACTAAGTGAAATAAGTGAATCAGAAAAAGCTAAGAACTGTATGATTCCATACATAGATGAGCTATAAAACTGAGACTCCTGGACATAGATAAAGGTGAAGTGGTTACTAGGAAAAGGGATTGGGGGAAGGAGAGTGAAGAGGGGCAAATATACAGTGATGGATAATGATTTCCCTTTGGGGGATGGGCACATAACACAATTGTAAAACCAGTAGCCGTGGCCACCATCACAGCTGCCTGGCCCATGCAGGTTCGCATTGGATTCAGACAGACAGTAATGAAACAACAGAGCCACGAACTGGTGGGCCATTATCTTTAATCCTAGATTGCACCCGGCGGGCAAGTAAAAACACACACTGGGCTCCAAAGCCCACTCATTCAGGACTCCCAAAGCTACTGACTTATCCAAGTTTACTATAATCAAAGGTTTGTACCTCACCAGTCTCATTCACCTCTGTTCCCCATCTCCTTCTCTCTGCACTAACAGGCTTCTCTTTCAACATTCTGCCATCTTGGCTGCTTCTCCTGGCCTCCTAGACGTGGCCTTTTATCTGCTCTCCTCTCTGCTCTCTCCTCTAATGCTAATCTCAAGAACCAAGAGAGAGAAAGCTCCAGGTCTGTCTCACTTTATAGTGTAGAAACCAAAACCTTTAATCTAATATACAAACAAGGAAGTCTCTGATATAAAGTCACTTATCTGAGGCATAATGGGATTTCATGAGAGTGTACCACCCCACATCAAAAAGGTTGGGAAAGGCTTAGTCCCAAAACCAAGCCCCAGGCTACAAGGATCCTGCCCAGAGCCCACCCCCAACACACATTACTATAATCATGCCCATCCCAAGCAAGAAGGGCAATCAATACCATCACTTGGGTGACGGGCTTCCATGTGGGCAGCGTCATCGTCATCTTTAACAAAGTGAGCATAAAACAGTGTGTCCATAAAGTTATGGTGCACTTTTGACCAGTCACAGGAAAGCAACAAAAGACGATAGAAATGTGAAATCTGCACCAAATAAAAGGAAAACCCTCCCAGTTTCTGTAGGATGATGTAGCAGCATGTGCGCATGCGCAGATGATGATGTAACACCGTGTATACAGCAGAGCAGCCCGCGGCCATGCCCATCGAGATGTGGATGGTACAGAGGAAAGTTCAATGTGTTCTGTGGCTCACTAAATTTGAATCCATGACCAAAGTGCAACGTGAATATCGGCACATTTATAACGAAGCTCCACCACATAGGAATAACATTACTCAGTGGGATAAGCAGTTGAAGGAAACCGGCAATTTCGTGGAGAAACCCTGTTCTGGTAGGCCATCAGTCAGTGACAAGTCTGTAGAGGCTATCAGGATAGCTACCTAAGGGGCCCTAAAAAATCTGTGCGTGAGCCCAATCGAACGGCACTGAATAGGTATGAAACTGGGAGAGTTTTCCTTTTATTTCATGCAGATTTCACATTTCTATCATCTTTTGTTACTTTCCTGTGACCGGTCAAAAGTGCACCATGACTTTAGGGACACACTGTATATTTTATCTGCCCAAACAACAATCAACAATTCAAATGCTATAGAAATGTTTATCTGGAATCTGTGCACTCTTATTGATCATGTCACCCCATTACATTTAATTTCCTATATAAAATTAAAAGAAAATTGGGTAAATTTTTTAAAAGAGAAAACAGTTTAAATATTTAAATAGTAGCATTTTTTTTCAAATTTATTAGAAAGACAGACTTAAAATTAGTTCATTTCTTCTGAATAATAAGTGCAAATACTACATCTGGAAATAGGCAGCACACAAGAACTCTGGATCCAGAAACAATATGTGTGATGAGCCCAGATGCAAACTGCCCCCACAGAAGTAAAGAGAGGGCCTGAAAAACAACGTCCAGGTCTTAGTTTAACTTCAAAAGATGTGATTGCTTCACTTTTAGGAGAAAACGTAAGTCCTCTATCTCTAAAAATGAAGATATTTTTATTTTGTTTTATTTTTATTAAGTGAGAGGCAATGAGAAAGAGACAGACTCCTAAGTGTGCCCCAACCAGAACCCACCCAGTAAGCCCCTTATCCGGTGATGATCTGCTCATCTTGGGCCACTGCTCTTTTGCTCGGCATCTGAGCTATTTTAGAGCCTGAGGTGAGGCCACTGAGACATCCTCAGGGCCCAGGGCTAACTTGCTCAAACCATTTGAGCCATGGCTGTGCAAAAAAGGAGAGAGAGAAGAGGGAGGGGTTGAGCAGCAGATGGTGACTTCCCATGTGTACTCTGACCAGGAATCCAACCTGGGACTTTCACATGCTGGGCCCACACTTTACCACTGAGCCAAACTGGCCAGGGCCTCAAGAGATTTTTAAAAGGAAGAAAAGAACAGAGTGTGGTTTGATATTCATAACTGATTTTTTCTATTCTAGTCACCCAGAGCACACAACCAAGATTAAGGAGGACGGCACCACCCCAGAGAAGTCAGCCTATAAATGGCACCACACTTCAAGTGAGTAATGTTGAAAAATATATTTGATTATGGACATGATAAGTCAGGAAGGCTAGACCCATGAGGAACAGATGTGGAAGGAACTGTTATTAAATATTTTCATAGGACTGATATACAATAAGTATAATCACGCCAAACACATAAAGTCCTAGCCTTAAGGAGTTTGCTGTCAGTTGTAAAGCTGGTTAGTCCTGAGATACTTGCGTTGCTTCATCAGATAAACAATCCATTCCAGACATCAAAGGACTATCATTTCAACAAGCTTTCTTAGGTATAAGATTTTTTTTTATTTAGAAAATTAAATTTAACAGGCTGACATTGGTCAACAAGAAAGAGTACATAGATTTGGGGCAAACATCTCCACATCACCTGGACAGTGGATTCTGTTGTATACCCATCACCCAATGTCAAATCATCCTCTGTCACCTTATATTTGTTCCTCTTTATACCCTTTCCCCAACCTTCTTCCCCTGCCCCCTGGTAACTACTGCACTCTTATCTATGTCTATTAGTCTCATTTTTATGTCCCCTATGTATGGAATCATACAGTTCTGAGCGTTTTCTGATTTACAATACTTATTTTACTCAGTATAATGTTATCATGGTCCATTTATGTTGTAGTAAATTATACTATGTCATCGTTTCTATGGCTGAGTACTATTTCATTGTATATATGTACCACTTCTTCTTTACCCAATCCTCTGTTTAAGGGCACATTGGTTGTTTCCATGTGGTGAATAGTGCTGTGATGAACATGGGGGTACATGTGTCTTTGTATACCAATGTTTTCAAGGTTGGGGGGTATATACCCAGTAGAGGGATAGTTGGGTCATATGGTAGTTCTATTCTATATTTTTTAAGGAACCACCATACTTTCTTCCATAGTGGTTGTTCTATTTTACATTCTCACCAACAGTGAATGAGGGTTCCTTTTTCTCCACAGTCTCTCTAACACTTGTTATTACCTGTCTTGTTGATAATAGCCAATCTAACAGGTATGAAGTGGTATCTCATTGTAGCTTTGATTTGCATTTCTCTAATACCTAGTGAAGACGAGCATCTTTTCATGTATCTGTTGGCCATTTGAATTTTTTCTTGGGAGAAGTTTCTGTTCATATCCTCTCCCCATTTTTTTATTGGATTGATTGCTTGATGTTGCCGAGTTTTGTGAGTTCTTCATATATGTTGGATATGAACCCCTTAACTGAGCTGTTATTTGCAAATATCTCCCATTTTGTTGGCTATTTGTTTTGTCAGTTTCTTTTGCTTACAGAAGCTTCTTAGTCTGAAACAGTCCTATTCATTTATTTTTGCCTTTGGGATCAAATTTATAAAATGTTCTCTCTAGCCAAGGTCCGTGAGTCTAGTACCTATGTTTTCTTCTATGTAATTTATTGTTTCAGATCTTATATTTAGGCCTTTGATCCATTTTCAGTTAATTTTTGTGCAGTGGTACAAAAAACTGTAGTCAAGTTTCATTCTTTTGCATGTGTTTTTCCAATTTTTTCAGCATCGTTTATTAAAGAAGCTTTCATTTCTCCATTGTGTGTTTTTTGGCTTCTTTATCAAAGATAATTTGCCCGTATACATGTGGTTTTATTTCTGGGCTCTCGATTCTGTTCTATTGGTCTGTGTGTCTATTTTTCTGCCAATACCATGCTGTTTTGATTATTGTGGCTCTGTAGTATAATTTGAAATCAGGTATTGTAATGCCACCCGCATTGTTTTTTTCCCTCAAGATTACTTTCGTTCTTCGAGGGTTTTTTATGGTTCCATACAAACCTGATGAACTTTTGTTCCATTTCTTTAAAAAATGACACTGGAATTTTTATGGGGTTTGCATTAAATTTGTATATTGCTTTGGGCAATATGGACATTTTCACTATATTTATTCTTCCTATCCAAGAACATGAGCTGGGTTTTTTTTCCGCTTCATTGTGCCTTTTTCAATTTCCCTTAATAATACTTTGTAATTTTAAGTATAGAGGTCCTTTACATTCTTTTGTTATCTTTATTTCTAGGTATTTTGTTGTTGTTGTTGCAGCTGTAAAAGGTATTAATTTTTTTAGTTCATTTTCTGAAGTTTCATTGTTAGCATATATGAAAGCAATAGACTTCTGTATATTAATTTTGTATCCAGTGACCTTACTGTATTGGTTTATCATTTCTAATAGTCTATCTATGGAGTCTTTGGGGTTTTCTATATACAAGATCATGTCATTTGCGAAAAGTGAAACCTCTACTTCTTCTTTTTCAATATGAATGCCTTTCATTTGTTTCTCTTGTCTGATTTCTCTGGCTACAACTTTCAGCACTATGTTGACTAGGAGTGGAGAGAATGGGCAGCTTTGTCTTGATCTTGACTTTAGAAGGAAAGCTTTCAGATTTTTCCCATTTAGTATGCTGTTAGTTGATGGTTTGTCATATATGGTGATTATTAGGTTGAGGTATTTTCCTGCTATACCCATTTATTGAGTGTTTTAAACATAAAAAGTTTTATCTTATCAAATGCCTTCTCTGCATCTATTGATAGGATCACATGATTTTTGTTCTTTGTTTTACTGATACAGTCGATTATGTTAATCATTTTTTGTTGAACCATCCTTGTGCTCCTGGGATAAATCTCACTTCACTGTGAAGTATTAATTTTTTAATGTGTTGTTGTATTCTATTTGCTAGTCTTTTGAGTAGCAGTTTTGCATCTGTATTCATTAAAGATATTGGTCAGTAGTTTTTGTTGTTGTTGTTGTTGATTTTTTGTATTGTCCTTGCCAGGTTTTGGTATGAGGGCTATATTGGCCTCATTAAATGTGTTTGAAAGTATTGTTCTTCTTAAATTTTTTTTGAAGACTTTCAGAAAGATAGAAACCAAATCTTCTATGATTATTTAATAGAACTCACTAGTGTAGCCATCTGGTCTTGGACTTTTATTTTTGGGGAGGTTTTTGATAGTTGTTTCTATTTCCTCCCTGCTTATGGGTCTATTTAGCCTTTCCAATTCATCATGACTCAGTCTCAGAAGATGGTATAGTTCTGTGAATTTATGCATTTCTTCAAGATTGTTGAATTTGGTAGCATATAGTTTTTCATAGTATTCTACTATGATCCTTTGTATATCGATGATATCTGGTCATTTCTCCTCTTGCATTTTGGATTTTGTTTATATGAATCCTTTCTATTTTTTCCTTATTGTGTCTTGCCAAGTCTGTCAATTTTATTGATCTTTTCAAAGAACTAGCTCTTTGCTGTATTAATTTTTTCTATAGATTTCACTGGGGAACTAAATTTTTGTTGCATCCACAAAAACACTTGTTCTTACCTAATTCGAGTGTGCTGATCTCAAATCTGACATTAGTTTTCTCTGTAAGCTACAGTTTTTTGCAATTCAAGATTTTAGGTTCCCATCTTATTGTAAAATTTTCAACATTTAGTTTAACATAATGAAGTAGAATATCTTCTTGGGCATCATCTTTGTGAAAATATAATAATTTATACACTGCAGTAAATACACTAATACACTAAAAATATGATTGCATAAGAATTTGTCTACAATTTCAAAATAGAAGATATTAAAACACTTATTTTAATCATAAAATTTGCACAAAACATTTAAATTCTATTCAGGCAAAAATTTGCATTTACACTTCTTGCATTTGTGTACTTGTCAAGGACAATCTCGCTTGATGCGAGTAGTCTGTTCATCACTAACAGCTCCAAGATTTTTGGGAAATTTATCAAGGTGACTGTTCAGGAAGTAAATCTTAACACTTATGTTACATCCACTGTCGTGGAAAACCAACAGCTTCCTTTGAACCAGAAGTTCATAGTTTTCTCCTTTTTTGTTGCCAAGGAAGTTCTTTGTAACTGCCACAAAAGACTGCCATGCTGCTTTCTTCTCCTTATTCATCTTCCTGGCAAATTCTTTGTCGCGTATAAGGGTTCAAATTTGAGGTCCATTGAATACACCTGCTTTTATCTTCTCCAAAGACAAGGCAGGAAAAGCAGAAATAATATGTTGAAAGCATTCACTTTTTCTATTCAAAGCCTGAACAAACTGCTTCATTAAGCCAAGTTTGATGTGAAGTGGGGGAAAAATGATCGTGTCTCGATTAACTACAGATTCGTTCACAATATTTTGCATCCCTACTTCCAGAGCTTCACGTTTCGGCCACTCCTTCTGTGTCCAGTGTTTCCACTGAGTTCAGCTGTCCCACAAACACAGAAAGCAAGGATATTTTGTGAAACCTCTGTTGTCCAAGCAGGAAATTTACCATTTTAAGATCAACACAAATGATCCAGTTATGCTCCTCATACTTCAGAAAGTCGAGGACAATTTTTATGTCGTTATAATCTTCTCGTAGATGAGTTGAATAACCAATTGAAACTGCTGCATAAACATTACCGTTGTGTAGGAGAACACATTTCAGACTCCATTTAGAGATGTCAAGAAATAGCCACCATTCTGTTGGACTGTAAGTGGTAACACCTAGCTGGCTGAGAAGACTACTGATATCATGACAGTAAACAAAGTGTTTGTCTTCAAAAAAAAGTTCACAAAAATTTGTTCACACTTCCTGAAATGGGATACTTTAGCTGACCAGTGAAGTACATTCTTTTCTTGAAGCCTGGAGGCTAATAACTCAGCTGCTTTCTTTGACAGGCCCAAATCTCTTACTAAGTCATTCAATTCGGGTTGGCTAAACTGCTAAGGGGTTAATGACTGCTTGGCATCAGAGGAAGACTCTTCAGATTATACAACCACTTTCTCATGCACTTTATCAAAATACACTTGATCACCATGTTCACTTTCTTTGTCCTTAGAAGAAATAAAACCATTGAAAACTGGAACCGGGAGTGTCTCAGAGTGTGGGATAGGTTGTATAGCTGAAGGAATATTAGGATAAGTGATCATATGCTGTTTTTTCTTGCCGATGCCCTTTGTATGGATCAGACAGAAATAACAGTCGCTGCTGTGGTCCTTAGTTTCACGCCAAACCATGGAAATACCAAAAGGCATTCCTTTGCGTTTTCCTTTTGTCCAGTCACGAAGCATTTCCTCACAATTATGACACACAATATGAGGATCCCAATTCTTGTCTTGATCACCAAGGGGAACTTGAAAATAGGCAATATATGCATGTGTTACAAATGAAGATATATTGTGCCTTTGACGTTGAAGTGTGTAACAGCCACATATATAACAGAAGGTGTCAGGTCTATTCTTACATTTACGCCTACTCGAAGAAGCCATGATTCAATCTTAAAACAAAATAAGAGGGTGTTCTTATCAGATAATAATTTTTTACATTTAAAAACAACTACAATTGTGTAAAAGTAATGTTTGTAAAACATTAACTGCCTTGTGGTTATGTTCAATCCAAGAGTTGTTGCCTTTTAACTCTAATTTAAAAACCAATGCATGCCATTAACTGTAACAAAAAGAAATTAAAATTGCATAAAAACTAGAGCAAGTACCAAAAAACGGATTTCAGGTTTGGAATCAGTGATGCAGAATTATATAGAAAACATTCTAAAACCTCATGCAACAGAAAATGAAAAAAAATTGTTCCCCAGTGTTCTCTGTTCTTTTACATCATTTATTTTAGCTCTAATTTTTATTATTTCCTTTTTTCTGCTGGTTTTTGGTTGACTTTGTTCTTCTTTTTCTAGATCCTTAATATGTGATGTTAAGTTGTTTACTTGGACTTTCTTTTGTTTTTTTTATATAAGCCTGTGATAATAAGAACTTCCCTCTTATTACTGCTTTTGCTGCATCCCAGAGATTCTGCTATGTCATGTTGTCATTTTCATTTGTCTGTATATATCTGTTGATCTCTGCTTTTATTTCTTTTTGACCTACTCATTTTTTAGAAGTATGTTGTTTAATTTTCATATTTTTGTGGGTTTGTTTACTTCTTTTTGTAGTTGAATTCCAATTTCAATGCTTTATGGTTAGAGAATATGTTTGGTATAATTTTGATCTTTCTGAATTTGTTGATGTTAGTTTTGTGGTCCAACATATGATGTATTCTGAAGAATGTTCCATGTACACTGGAAAAAATGTATACTCTTGATATTCTGGAATGAAATGTCCTGTAGATGTCTATTATATCCATTTGTTCTAGTGCTTCATTTAAGGCCAATATTTCTTTATTGATTTTCTGTTTGGATGAACAATCTATAACCATCAATGGTGTATTGAGATCTCCAAGAATGATTGTATTTTTGTTGGTTTCTATTTTTAGATCAGTTAGTAGATGCCTTATATATTTTGGTGCTCCCTGGTTTTTGCATATATCATATATGGAAAAGTATTATATCTTCTTGATATAATGTCCTTTTTATCATTCTGAAATGACCATCTCTGTCTCTGTTAACCAGTGTTGTCTTATAGCCAGCATTGTCAGATATAAATATGGCTACACCTGCTTTCCTTTGGATATTATTTGCTTGGAGAATTATTTTCCAACCTTTCACTTTGAATCTATTTTTGTCCTTGTAGCTTAGATGTATCTTTTGAAAGCAGCATATTGTTGGGTTTTGCTTTTTGATTCGATTTCCTACTTTTTTTCTTTTTATTGGTGAATTCAATCTGTTTACTTTTAGTGTAATTATTGACACTTGAGGATTTTCTATAGCCATTTTATATCTTGCTTTCTGATAGCTGTGTCTTGTTTGGTTCTTCTCTTTTTTTTAATGACATTTGTTTCTGTTTGGTGGTATTCCATACACCTTTCCTGTTTCTTCCTTTTTTAAGCTATGTGTTTCAGTAGTGGCATTTTTAGGGTGGTTATCATTAGATTATTAAAAGAAAAATTTTCATATTTGTTAAAGTCCACTATCTCATGAATGCTTCTGTACTCCATCCTACTTTGCTACTGCTGATCTTTATCCTCTCCCTTTTTATGTTAAGTGTTTTCGCAGATGATTCTTGTTTTTATTGTGGTGTTGTTAGAGCTTTTCCTTGCAGTTTTGTTTTGTTTTGTTCTTTGTATCTGGTTGGATAACCCCTTCAGTATTTCCCACAGTGGGGGTTTTCTGGTGATAAGTTCTCTTGGCTTCTCTGTCTATAAATGTTTTTATTTCCCCTTCATATTTAAAGGATAGCTTTGATAGATATAGTATTCTTGGCTGGAAGTTTCCTTCACTAATTTATATGTTGGAGTCCACACTCTTCTGGCTTGTAGAGTTTCTGCTGGGAAATCTGATGATAACCTAATAGGTCTTCCTTTATATGTTATATTCTTTTTTCACCAAGCTGTCTTGAGGATTCTTTCTTTGTTACTGATTTGTGATCATTTCATTATGATGTGCCTTGGACTGGGTCTGTTTGGGTTGAGATAACTTGGTGTTCCGTTTGCTTCCCAGATTCAAGGCTCTAACTCAGGCGTCCCCAAACTACGGCCCGCGGGCCGCATGCAGCCCCCTGAGGCCATTTATCTGGCCCCCTGCCACACTTCTGGAAGGGGCACTTCTTTCATTGGTGGTCAGTGAGAGGAGCACTGTATGTGGCGGCCCTCCAACTGTCTGAAAGACACTGAACTGGCCCCCTGTGTAAAAAGTTTGGGGACCCCTGTACTCTTTCCATAGGCTTGCTAGTTCTTATTGATTATTTGTTTGAATATATTCTCCATTCCCTTTTCCCTCTTTTCTGCTTCTGATATACCCTTTATTCTTATATTGCTCTTTCTAATAGAGTCAGACAATTCTTGTAGGGCTTTCTCATTTTTTTAATTCGTGAGTCTCTCTCTCTTCTTCTCTCTGGAGTATCTCTAGTCACCTGTTCTTAATGTTACTGATTTTCTCCTCTATCTGGCCTGTTTTATTAGCTAAGCTTGCTACCTCATTTTTCAGTTCATGTATTAAGTTCTTCATCTCTGTTTGGTTCTTTTTTATAGTTTCAACTTCCTTGGTGTAGCATTCTTTTTGTTCATTAATTTGTTTTTTGAGCTCACTAAATTGCCTGTCAGTGTTTTCTTGGATGAGTAGTTTTAGAACTTCAATTTTGAATTATCTGTCATTAAGCTCCAAGGTTTTCATGTAATTGAGATTTTTTTCTGGAGATAGTTCATCATCTATTTGAGCTACATCTCTGTCTTGTGTATACATGATATTTGATTTCTTCTTCCTTGATGGCATTTGAGAGTGGTAATGTTAATAACACTGAGATAACTAAAAAAATAAAAATGAAAATTGAAAAAATACAGTGAATAAATGAAAATTCTATAAATAATGATAAGTAGAACTAATACTACAGAGAAAAAGGAGCAGGAACTGAGAAAAATGAAAGAAAAGATAAAAAATAAAATAAAAAACAAAACACAAAAAAGTATGAATAAAAAATATAATATTCAATAATTTGAAGAAAAATGGAGTTCATATGAAAGGGGAAAAATGGAGTAAAAAAAGAAAAGAGATAAAAAGAAATAAAAGAGAAAGTATCAGAAATAAAAGTTTTCCTCATAAAAAATAAGAATAAAAATATAACAACTAAGGATAATTAAGTCTAAATAAAAAAAAGAGAAAGAAGAAAAATGAAAGAATAAAAAAAAGAAAATGCATAAGAAAGTAAATTTTTCAGTTTTGAGACTTTACTTTTCCCTTTTTCTAGCAGGTGGCGCTATACTACAAGTTCTGCCTCTGTGAGATTCTTGGGTGGAGTTCCACTGATACATTGCTGTGGTAATGATGTAGGCAGAGCTAGCAGCCACATTGGTGGGTAGGGCTTGTTGTTAGGGCTTTGCAATTTTATGGCTCTAGCACTGGCAGTGTCAGGTGTCTAGGCACCTCTCCCCACATCCCAGCAGTGTAGGAGATTGAACACTGGCACTTCCACCTCTCACAGGAGAGAGCAGCCCAGAGAGTCAGTTATGAGGGATCCACCACTGTCACTCTCTGCACAGTGAGGCGAGCACTGTGGGACCTGAGAGGCTGGGGGAGCCATAGCCTGGTCCTCCCTCCGATACCACTCAAAGTGAGGCGTGTGGTCAGTGCAGGAGCTACATGCCATGAGCCGCTGGCACCCAAGTTTCCAGGCATTCCGTGCTTCACAAGCACTATAGGCACAGATTGCAGATGAAGCATGCCTCACTGCCACACAAGCCAAACTCCGTGGACCGAGCACGCCTCAGCGCTGCATGGACTGATCTCCACAGGTTAATCCTGTGCAGATCAAGGAAGTGCTGCAGGCTATGTGCACACACAGCAAAGGAGATCACAAATGGAGCCCCACAATGTGGGCAGAATGGCGAACCAGCTGTGTTCTTGCTCTTGGTTGTGTGCCTGCCTTAATTCAGCTCCTTTCCCTCTGCCCCTCAGTATCTCTATTTCTCCCGGCTCCAAAATAAGGCCCATGCTAAAAGTGCCGCCCTCCCTCAGATCAGTGAGGAAAGAGAAAAAGCTCAGTCCTCTGGCTTTTGTCCTTTCCAGAGTTCTCCAGGAGTGAGTCCTATCTTCCATTCCCCTTCAAACCCAGTCAAACCTTTAGCCCATTCAGTGCATGGATCTTTCAGATGCACCTGCAAGACCAGCTGGGGTTCCTTCTCTGCATTATAATTTTTCAATTTGATGAAATTTTAAGGGAAGAGATCAGAAGTATCTCTTACACTGCCATTTCTCTGACATGCAGGAATAAGACTTTATACCTGATTACATAATGCAAAAGTTGTATATAGTTGTCACTGCACTAATGATTTAGAAAATTCACTTTTCTTCTCTTTGTGGAGTCTCTTTTCATTCCTTCTACATAACTCTTCGATATTGTTGCACAAAATACAATTGTAATTCGTGCTACTGTATCCTACATAGTAATACCAGCAAAAGCTGTGTTAGAAAGTTTTGGTTTTGTAAGTCTATGTTGGTCCAAAAAAAATTGTCCAATAATTATAGCAATTCATGATGCAGAAACAAATTAATAAAAATAATACTCAAAAACATGGTGTAACTTGGGCACATGAAGAACTGACATCAGCTTTATCTAGGATACAGTAAGCAGGGAAAAGGAAGTAGAAAAAATGAAGCTGTCATTAATGAAAACAGGTTTTATTTAGCTCAGATGATGCTCAGAGAATATTGTATTATACTTATTACTTACTTCAATCTTCCAAAGTTTTAAAGTACCTAATAATATAAGCAAAAAAGCCTGGGAACTGGGATAGAATAAGGAAAGAGTAAAATAACAGGGTTCAGGTAATAAGGAATTTGGAGAGAAGGGAACTACTTTCCCTGGAAAACCACTACGGAAGAAGACTACTGTTTCTCAGGAAGTCATTTAGCAGTGTGCATGTTATCGACAACTAAGGCCAACCTCACAGTTGAGACAGACAGGACAACATTCACTCACTCACTTACTCACTCACTCATTATTCATTCATCCTGGGATACAGTTTCTGCCTGTAAAAAGCTTAGAGCCTTGGAAGAGAGGGTGGTGATAACAACAGATATGCACAGAATTAAGTATCATGCTGGCACAATGTACAAAGACCTATGGAACAAAGGGCAGGATGTAACTAAATTATCTGGGATGGAAGTGTAAGGGAAAGTGAAAGAGACAAGGTGACATCTGAGCTCAGTTGAAAAAGAATACAGCAGTCAGAGAAAGCAAGGTGGGAAGATGAGGAATCGGTCTGAAGACCCCATCAGTGAGGCCGGACTGCAGCCAGTGGTTGGGTAGAGCTAGAGAACACAGACAAGGGGAGGGCAGGGTGCACCTTCCATCAAGCGTGAGGCCAGACTGGGACAGCTCCCAGCTCTTCAACACCGTGCTCAAGAGTGCTGGTCTGACTCTGACAGTAAACATGGGAGAGGTGCTATGAGAAAGAAAGAGCAGGGTACTACAAACGTCTCTGAAAAAATTTAGCAATGGATGAGAGAACTTTGAGGACACAGTTCTAGACTACAGAGGGGGCCTAAAAATAACAGAGATTCTCAGGATGAGCTACTATTCTCATCCTACCTACAGGGAATAATCCAGACGCAGGGGTCCCCAAACTTTTTACACAGGGGGCCAGTTCACTGTCCCTCAGACCGTTGGGGGGCCACCACATACAGTGCTCCTCTCACTGACCACCAGTGAAAGAGGTGCCCCTTTCCGGAAGTGCGGCGGGAGCTGTATAAATGGTTTCAGGTGGCCACATGAGGCCCGCAGGCTGTAGTTTGGGGATGCCAGGATGCTAGGTCCACACACTGCTAGTGGAAGATGGGAGAGTACAGCATGGCACTGGGTGGAGCAGAGCACTTTCCCCAGCACCGCCATGGCTGGAGATTACTGAATAAATGTTTCAGGAAGATGAAATAAAAAATTTTAGCTCTTCTATTCAAGAGCTAAGAATCAAGGTATAAAGATGACAGAAGCATGAGAAAAAGACAGTCAATTTATTAGTAAGAATAATATAAATATACTTCTTTACACAATAAAGCTGATATCTTCCTGAAAAGTGTGCCACATTTTTGTAAAGCAAATTATTTAAAAGGCATTACATAAGAGAGCTTTTTAATTCATAGTAGGGATAATTTATATACTTTATAATGACCCTCTGATCACTTTTTCATTTTTATAGTTATCTTTTAAAGGGGACATAGCTATACTGTAAACCAAGCTGAAAACAAAGTTATCCTTATGAAGAATGCTGTCCAAATTAATGTGAACTTATCACAAACTACTTTGGATATTAAAAGTATAAATTAATATGTAAGTCTGCAAACCCAAGATGTAAGTCTTACTTTCTGATCCTTTAAGGCTGTCTTATTTTACATACCACTAGAGGATGGTAAGCAAAGTACCTTGGTTTGTCCTCTATGTCAGTGGTCCCCAACCTTTTTTGGGCCATGGACCAGTTTAATATCAGAAGATATTTTCACAGACCAGCCTTTAGGGTGGGACGGATAAATGTATTACGTGACTAAGACAAGCGTCAAGAGTGAGTCTTAGACAGATGTAACAGAGGGAATCTGGTCATTTTTTTAAAATAAAACATCGTTCAGACTTAAATATAAATAAAACGGAAATAATGTAAGTTATTTATTCTTTCTCTGCAGACCGGTACCAAATGGCCCACGGACCGGTACTGGTCCGCGGCCCAGGGGTTGGGGACCACTGCTCTATGTGGCTTAGTTATATGGGTCACTGAGCCTGTTCAAGTGAATACAAACACGTTTCTGACAACAGAAATCCTTTTAAGACAGGAAATACGAGTCTTATCCCCTACTAGTGAGTCTCCCAAAGTTTTAACTGACAGAGGTTCTAAGAATCATGCTCTTTGGCTTACACAATATGATCGTCTGAGCAATAGGATAATGGGGAGATGTTTAACTCCAATTATGGTGGGGTTTTTCCAGAACTTTGTTTAGAATAAGTTATACTGTACACATAAAGGAAAATACACCTGCCAGTGGATGCCAAGTGTCTCCTGTAGGGACGAATCTTGTTGGATTACAGTTTCTCAGCAGAATCAAACCATGACTAGTAAATGTAGATATTTCTAGGCCAATCCAAAAACTTGATGAATTAGCATCTGAATTTAATTTTAATAAGATCTGCAGATTTTAGTAACTACCCTTATCATGACCACAGACTTAAAGAAAATAGTCTCAGATGGCCCTTTGATTTTGAGGAACCCTTTGATTGGTTCTGGATATGCAATGACAGGCTGAAGAGGAGCCGGGAGTAGGACCTGGAAAGATCAGCACTGCTCTGCACAATAGAGGAGGAAGGTGAAATTCTGGGTACATGGTGGTAGGAGGAAATCTGAAAGGACAGAGGGGTGAAGAAAAGGAGAAAGGATTCACCAGAGGACCAAAGCGTGAAGAGTACTGGTAGAGCAAACCTCAGATGGTAAGGAGGTTCGTGAAAAGGCTTTAAGAACAGGGACATTAAATATTAAATCAAAGTTGTTTATGTTTAATAAATAACCTAAATTCTTGAGTCCCCTTGTCGCCCCAGACATCCACTAGAATCTGCTGTCCATACAAAGACTGTGGATGGTTGAGTTTTTCGTTGTGGACATTAACCCTTTGAGTAGTACAAACATTCCTGTACGTCCTTGTGCCTTCTGACTATTGAGAGTACGATCGTACAAAAATTTTTATTTTAAAAATGTGTAAGGCAACATTAAAAAATGGCAAATGTATGTTCTTCTTGTTTCCATGAATTGGTTATCAAACATGATTTTAAGTTAATAGAACTGGAACTGGAACTAATTTTATTTTTAGAAAAAAAAACTCACTCCTGGGGGTCAGCGAGCATAAAAAACCTCACCACTTAAAGGGTTAAGGAATGAGGTTGAACTTCACAGCACAGAGTATGGACAGTGTAAGATCATGAGAAAATCCATACATGGCAAAAAAGAACCAACACACAAAACATTAGTGGAAGCAGGAACTTAAGGACAAGGATGAGTGTTCCTGAAAAGTAATAGAAGTCTTGGGGTTGGGCTTGGGACTTTCTGCAGGTATTGGCACAGAAGCTTAATTCATTTTTATTTAAATTTTAAGAAAGAAGTGCTCCGAGATGACATTTGTGTTCTATGCGGGTCTATCATTTTCCCTGCCTTCTATCACTTTAAAACAAAATGAAACAAAACAATCAAATGTCAAATAATCTGGAGATGTTTTCCCTGAACATATGTACCCTGATTTATCAATGTCACCGCATTAAAATTAATAAAAATAAATAAATAAAACAAAACAAAAAAATGCTTCTGTATTTTCAAACTCTGGTGCTTACAATAAAATGGCATTTAAAGATTTTTTTCCCTTTCTTTTGAGTTCTTCTAGAGTCCTTTTCCCCAAAGCAATGATTATTACACATCCTTTTAGAGGTATAGAACTTTCCATTAGACAGCTTTTTATTTATTTATTCATTTTAGAGGAGAGAGAGGAAGAGAGAAAGAGAAGGGGGGAGGAGCAGGAAGCATCAACTCCCATATGTGCCTTGACCAGGCAAGCCCAGGGTTTCGAACCGGCGACCTCAGCAGTCCAGGTCGACGCTTTATCCACTGTGCCACCACAGGTCAGGCCCTAGACAGCTTTTTAAACTGAGGGTCACACAAAACAATAGGTCTATCTATTTTCAGTGGTTAAATTGAACCCTGACAATTACATAAAAAGTACTGCATTTCCACCTGACCAGGTGGTGGCACAGTGGATAGAGTGTCAGTCTGGGATGCGGAGGACCCAGGTTTGAAACCCTGAGGTCACCAGCTTGAGTGCAGGCTCACCAGCTTGAGCATTGAATCATAGACATGACCCCATGGTCACAGGATTGAGTCCAAAGGTCACTGGCTTGAAGGTCAGGGTCGCTGGCTTGAGCCCAAGGTCACTAGCTTGAGCAAGGGGTCACTTACTCTGCTGCAGCCCCCCAGTCAAGGCACATAATCAATGAACAATTAAGGAGACTAAGGAGCCACAACAAAGAACTGATGCTTCTCATTTCTCTCCCTTCCTGTCTGTCTGCCCCTATCTATCCCTCTCTCTATCACAAAAAAAAAAAAAAAAGTACTGCATTTCCCCCAAATAAGCAAAATATTCACTCTCTGGTGGCTGATGCAGGTACACAGTTGCTCCACAAGCATGTTAGGTCATGTCTGCTGTTAGCCTTCATTGCCCCTTTAGTCGGAGACTTAGTAACTCATTATTTTTTTTATTAAGGACTTGGTTATATGGGAGAAAAAAGACATATTTCTGGGTGTTAAATTACTAAAATATATGGTGGTAAAGCTGCTCATAAACTTCAGGGGACATTTGGCAAAGAAGCCCTGCAAATCGAGAAGTTGGGAACTCTTACCCTGTCTCAAATTTGCTTTTTTAACATGGAACAAATTATTCCCCATGAGTCTCAGTTTCGTCACTGTGCGATAGGAATAGTAACAAATTTCAGTCTGTGAGGACAGTGAAAATTTAGTAGATCTTTACCTTTCAAAGAAACATATCTCCAGACCTTATCCCCACCAAAGAAAATGTTGATATGGGGTCTGGATTTTCACCTGGATCAGATCTGTGAGGAGAGTCCTATTTCCTGAATCTTTTTTTTTCTTTTCTTTTTTTTAGTGAGAGAGACAGAGAGGGACAGACAGGAAGGGAGAGAGATGAGAAGCATCAACTCTTCCTTGAGGCACCTTAGTTGTTCATTAATTGCTTTCTCATATGTGCCTTGACCTGGAGACGGGGTTACAGCAGAGCGAGTGACCCCTTGCTGAAGCCAGCGACCTTGGGCTCAAGCCTCAAGTCAGCAACCTTGGGCTTCAAGCCAGTGGGCCCATGCTCAAGCTGGGTGAGTCTGTGCTCAAGCTGGCAACCTTGGGATTTCAAACCTGGGTGTTCTGTGTCCCAGGTTGACAATTTATCCACTGCGCCATCGCCTGGTCAGGCTTCTGCATGTTTTCTTGAACTGAAATGAAACTGGAAGTCCCTTTCTCTTACTCAATTGTTTTCACCAGAGAAACAGACCTACCTTTTATCCGAGACAGAATAAAAATAGAGCAATCTGAGATCACAATGGTGTGTACCTGATGGGCTTGCCCCTCAGGTGAGTGCCTTACCAGCTATGACTAATGTGTGGAAGCTGAATACCTGCAGGCTGGTGCACAAATTATTTGCCTCTGTGACCCATGTAGAAAGCTGTGGAGCAGGAGGCCCATGCTGTAAGCTAACTGTGCTGTTCTGCATTTCCTCCTCTACAAAATAAGACACTCTAAGATGACTTCACATCCACACTTCAATGATCCTCTGATTCAGCACAGCACTCACTGCCAAGGGACTTATTTTCTTGTCTAGAATCTTCACCAGCACAACCATCATGCACTTTCTGCAATTTGAGCTCTGAATAAAATTAAATCTTCAGGACTAAAAGGCATATCTCTGTAAGCTTTATGATGAGGAGAAAATTACTTAATACCAGAAAAACAACCCAATTAAAAAGTGGGCAGAAGACCTGAATAGACACTTCTCCAAGGAAGACATACAGATGGCCAAGAGACATAAAAAGTTGTTCAGCATCACTAATCATCAGAGAAATGTAAATCAAAAACTACAAATGAGATATCACCTCACATCTGTCAGAATATCTATCATCAATAAATCATCAAATGAGCATTGACCAGGATTTGGAGAAAAGGGAATCTTCGGGCACTGTTGGTGGGAATGCAGACTGGTACAACCACTACGAAAAACAGTGTAGAGGTTCCTCGAAAGATTAAAAATGGGCCCTGGCCAGGTAGCTCAGTTGGCTAGAGCATTGTCCTGATACACCAAGGTTGCAGGTTTGATACATGAAGGTTCAATACAGTTGGCTAGAGCATTGTCTTGATACACCAAGGTTGCAGGTTTGATCCCCATTCAGGGGATCAAATCATATCAACCAATAAATGTGTAAATAAGTGGAATAACAAATTGATCTCTCTCTCTCCCCCTTCTTCTCTCTCTAAAATCATTTTAAAAATTAAAAATGGAATTGCCTTACTTATGACTCAGTGATTCCACTTCTGGGAATATATCTAAAGATACCTGAAATACTAATTTGAAGGAATATATGCACTATATGCACCCCTACGTTCATTGCAACATCTTAAAATAGCCAAGCAATGGAAGCAACCCAGTACCCATCAGTAGATGAGTGGGTAAAAAAGCTGTGGTACATTTACAAAATGGAATATTACTAGTTGTATAAAAAAAAAAGGAGGAAATATTACCTTTTACGACAGTATGGATGGACATAGAAGGTATTTGCAAATGAAATAAGTCATTCAGAGAAAGACAAATACCATAATTTCACTTATATGTGGAATCTAATGAACAAAGCAAAATAGAAACTGACTCAGATACAGAGAACAGACTGACAGCTGTTGGGGGGGGGGGGGTGCTTAGTGAAAAAAGGTGAAGGGATTAATCAGTATAATCTGGCAGTTACAGAATAGCCACAGAGCTGTGGATTGCAGCACAGGGGATACAGTCAATAATGTTGAGATAAATATGTTGGGGGCTGAGTGGGTGCTGGGGGCAGTTGGAAACCACTCTGTGGAGTGTGTGGTTTTCAGACCACTTTGCTATACATCTTGACAGGTACGGAATGATATTGAGTGTGAATTGTAGCTGAATATTTTTTAAATAAAAATTTTAGTTAAGAAAAGAAGTAGCCCTGGTTGGCTGGCTCAGTGGTAGAGCTTCGGCCTGGCATGTGGAAGTACCGTGTTCAATTCCCGGCCAGGGCACACAGGAGAGGCACCTGTCTGTTTCTCCACCCCTCCCCCTCTCCTTTCTCTCTCTCTCTCTCTTCCCCTCCTGCAGCCAAGGCTCCACTGGAGCAAAGTTGGCCGGGGCACTGAGGACAGCTCCCTGGCCTCCACCTCAGACACTAGAATGGCTCCAGTAGCAATGGAGCAATGCCCCAGATGGGCAGAGCATCGCCCCTTAGTGGGCCCCCTGGTGGGCTTGCTGTTGGATCCCGGTTGGGCACATGCAGGAGTTTGTCTCTCTGCCTCCCCACTTCTAACTTAGAAAAAATACAAAAAAAAAAAAAAAGAAGTAAACTTTTGAAAAAATGTCAAAGGTTCTCTAAGATTCTTTATCATTGATGAAACCACCAACTGTGATGACAAAAACTAAAATAGCTCATTGCTATCCAGACTGGCAAGGTTGAATGTGATGAATCCATGTGACTTCAGAATAGGATGGGCTCCTCTCTGCTTTCCCAATAACGACATTAAGATATCAAATGTCAAATATCAAACAGTGTGTCAGCGAGATATGCAGATGTTGTGTGCGACTCCACTCAGCAATGAGGAACATGCAGCAATGTGTATGTTATAACTATAACTGCAGAGTTCGGGAGACTGGGGGCTGAGAAAGACTCTGGTCTACAGCAGGGGTGGAATTCTGCATTCTGTGCACACACTTTATACATATCTACCTATATCATGGTGTTGGTTAATTTCAAATGTCT
Organism: Saccopteryx leptura; assembly: GCF_036850995.1. Taxonomy (NCBI): domain Eukaryota; kingdom Metazoa; phylum Chordata; class Mammalia; order Chiroptera; family Emballonuridae; genus Saccopteryx; species Saccopteryx leptura. The sequence goes on along the minus strand of NC_089504.1, from coordinate 171,119,104 downwards.
ATATATACTTTAAAGAAGTAAAACCATAAGCCCTGGCCGGTTGGCTCAGCGGTAGAGCGTCGGCCTGGCATGCGGGGGACCCGGGTTCAATTCCCGGCCAGGGCACATAGGAGAAGCGCCCATTTGCTTCTCCACCCCCCCCTCCTTCCTCTCTGTCTCTCTCTTCCCCTCCCACAGCCAAGGCTCCATTGGAGCAAAGATGGCCCGGGCGCTGGGGATGGCTCCTTGGCCTCTGCCCCAGGCGCTAGAGTGGCTCTGGTCGCGGCAGAGCGACGCCCCGGAGGGGCAGAGCGTCGCCCCCTGGTGGGCAGAGCATCGCCCCTGGTGGGCATGCCGGGTGGATCCCGGTCGGGCGCATGCCTGAGTCTGTCTGACTGTCTCTCCCTGTTTCCAGCTTCGGAAAAAAAATTAAAAAAAAAAAAAAAAAAAGAGCTTCTTTTTTTTTTTAAAACATGGGAAGAAAAAGGGTGAGGAATCTCTCAAACTAGTAAAGCTGTAACATTTAGTATAGATCAGGGGTAGTCAACCTTTTTATATCTACTGCCCACTTTTGTATCTCTGTTAGTAGTAAAATTTTCTAACCGCCCACTGGTTCCACAGTCATGTGATTTATAAAGTAGGGAAGTAACTTTACTTTATAAAATTTATAAAGCAGAGTAACAGCAAGTTAAAGGATATAAGTGAGGAGCCACTGAGCCACTTCACCCGCAGGTGTTGTAAAGTACCAAAAGCTACAGAATTAATATTAATATTTTGGGAGGCTTGAGAAACATTTTGTTGATTTGGGTTAAGATGTGCAGAGAAATTGTGAGAATAGTTTCTGTACTGTGTGATTGGCATAGTCAGGATGGCTTTTGGCATTGTATTGTAAATGCAAAAGGGAGGAAAACATGGATCCCCAGACATTCCATCATGCCTGTGGGGAAAAGGGTGAATGGCTAGCCAGGTACAGGGAGAGAAAAGCCAAAATAAACCTTTTCTCATAGCAATGAGCCATTTGCAGGCATTTGTCCCCACCAAAACTACCTCTCCTAGGTAAATGCGTGTGGTTAACACGTGTGACTCAGGACAGAGAGATAGCGGATGAACAATAGATAATATAGGAATGCCTTTTAATATGTAAAGAGACATCTTTCTACCATTGTGTTGGCTTGTAAACTTTGTTTTCCCCAAAAGGATGTATGGTTTGCAAATTGAACATGGTCCTATCATGGTAAAGGACATATGACTATAACCAATAGTGGTAAGGGGCTCCTAATTGCAATTTTTTCTTCTGTACTTCCCACTTACAAAACTATAAAAACTAAGTAGAACAAAGGGCTGGCGCGCGCTTCCCTTCAGAATTCTTTCAGAGTTCCCGCCGCTTGGCCAAGCTAGACAATAAAGCTTTGATGTGTAAGCGGCGGACCTTGTTCCTGTCTTCAATGTTACGGGTCCCTCCGAATTAGGCTTAACAATAATAATTACTTACCAAGTACTTTATGTCGAATTTTTGCTAAGTTTGGCAGAATAAATCTTTATAAAACAACTTACTATAGTTAAATCTATCTTTTTATTTATACTTTGGTTGCTCCGCTACTGCCCACCATGAAAGCTGGAATGCCCACTAGTGGGTGGGAGGGACCAGGTTGACTACCACTGGTCTAGATCAACAAATGGAAATGAACTGCATTTGGTAAAAGGAGTTAAGCCACTTCTCAATATACTTGTACAGTGAGTTTTGAATTTAAAACCTGTGCTTTAATTTTCTTTTTTTATGACAAGGAGAAAAGCCTGAAGTTGAGATATCAATCAAGTGCCTTCTGCTTATGCTAGGCTCAGTCTTGGTCCTTGTGCAAAGGTAAAAATCCTTGCTTATAAATCATGCATAGAATATTATAGTACGAGCATTGTTATTTTCTTTCCTTAAAAGAAACCGGGTTACACTAGTATCCTCACTCAAACTTTGCTTTTCATTCTTTTTAGAAAACAAAAGCAAAGTGAGAACAAAAACTTCATCCTCCCTGAACAAGCTTGTCTAATGAAAAAATTTGATAATTTAAGTAAACAGGCTACCTCAGTTTTTGTTGCATCTTCTTGACTAAGAAATGCCATGTACACTTTAAACCAAAATGTTACATGTTTAGTTTCAAAAGTTTTTGATGTCTAAATGCTCCTAATATTAAAAAAGCTTAATTTCAAGTGAATGCATTCACAATCTCACATATAAGCTGTTTTAAAACATCACCAGTGTGAAACAATTACTTTCCTATTCCAAGTTTTAGTTCAGAAAAAAAAGCCAGGGGGCTAAATTTCCAAAAGCAAGGCCTTTTAACACATACAATTAGGCAAAAATATGAAACACAGCAAGGCTGCAAGTTCCTAAAACACAGACATTGGTGTTTCAAATAGCGAACAATTTTCAGAGGCTTTACATGACAGTACTCTAAAGTCTCATGACTCATGTTGAAAAAAATACATGGATATTTATATTACAAAGGAGAGTTTCCAGGTTATCCTCTTTTTATGAGTAAATCAGAATGAATGGGTCTTTTCCTGGCATCTCATTGTATAAAATTTACATTAGCAGAGTATCTGCTTAGCAAATCTTTGGATAATTTTGTAACCATGAGGATTTGCAAGTATTCCAATTACACTCACTACCTACCCAATTAAAGAAAGAGTACTAATTATAAAAACAGAACCTCTCGCCCTGGCTAGTTGGCTCAGTGGTAGAGCATCGGCCTGGAGTGCAGGAGTCCCGGGTTCAATTTCTGGCCAGGGCACATAGGAGAAGCGCCCATGTGCTTCTCCACCCCTCCCCCTCTCCTTCCTCTCTCTGTCTCTCTCTTCCCCTCCTGCAGCCAAGGCTCCACTGGAGCAAAGTTGGCCCGGGCACTGAGGATTGCTCTGTGGCCTCTGCCTCAGGCATTAGAGTGGCTCTGGTTGCAGCAGAGGGACGCTCCAGATGGGCAGAGGGTCGCCCCCTGGTGGATGTGCCGGGTGAATCCCAGTCGGGCGCATGCGGGAGTCTGTCTGACTGCCTCTCCATTTCCAACTTCAGAAAAATACAAAAAAAAAAAAAAAAGAAAGTAAAAACAGAACCTCTAATGCCACCAAAGACTAAGAGAACATAGTTAATTCTAGTTCATCATTTCATAGTCATGCCTTATCTCACTTCAAACCTGTGAAACTGGTTTGAAACATCAAGGGACTTGTACCAGGTTTCACTTTTAGTAAAATGGGGATCAGAAGTTTAACCCTGTTGTGAGGAAGATATTCCCTTGGTTACATTCATGGCTAAAACCCTTTGATGAGAGGAAAGGTTGAACATCTTGCACTCGAGGCCCCTTTGCTGGGTCCCTGAGCATGGCTACCCTGGAAGTGGCCCCGGAACAGCCAGGCCCGGTGTGGCCCAGAGAGCGGTTGTGACATCTTATCCTCACACACCTTCACTTTGCCTATTTCACCATCTCTCAATGGCCTACCATATGCAAAGGCCTGCGGTAGGTGTTGTGGGGACTCCCAGGTGTATAAAGTGCCATTCCTGTCGTCACAAAGTGGAACCACTGAGCCTATCCACAGCCTGTGACAGCTGAACACCAACCAGGAAGCACTGTCTTCTCTTTAGAAATATTTGCAATCTGTCTGATTATAAATACAATATGATTTTAAACAACATTTTTTAGATTGTGGATTTGAAAAACAAATGCCTTTAGAACAGAACTGAGTTAAACAAGAACCGTGGTTAGCCTCCATGCTGCTTCTGTCCTGCAAGTCCTGGCCAGAGAGCCCTGCAGTGCTCTGCATGAGCAGTCCTCATCATGCTTGTCCTCTAGGTCGCAAGGAAGTCCATGGGGTGGCCTGACTGCTTGGAGCATGTTGGGCAGATAAAATATATTATGCTCACTTTGTTAAAGATGGCGCTGCCCACATGGAGGCCCGTCACTCAGGTGATATTAATGTGTGTTGGAGGCGGGCTGTGGGCAGGCAGCATCCTTGTAGCCTGGGGCTTGGTTTTGGGATTAAGCCTTTCCCACCCTTTTTGATGTGGGGTGGTGCAATCCCATCATGCCTGGATAAGTGACTTTGTATTAGAGACTTCCCTATTTTGTATATTGGATTAAAGGTTTTGATTTCTACACTATAAAATGGGGGCAGAAGAGGAGCTTGCTCTCTCGGTTCCTGAGATTAGCATTAGAGCAGAGAGAGCAGAGCAGAAAGCAGAGAAGGGCCACAGGAAGGAGGCCAGGAGAAGCAGCCAAGATGGTGGAGTGCTGAGGGAGAAGGCAGTTTGTGCAGTTTGTGCAGGGAGAAGGAAGGAGATGGGAAACAGAGGTGAGTAAGACTGGTGAGCTAGAAACCTTTGATTCTAGGAAACTTGGATAAGTCAGTAGCTTTGTGAGCACTGAATGAGTGGATTTTGGAGCCCAGTGTGTGTTTTTACTTGCCCGCCAGGTGCAAGCTAGGATTAAAGATGATGGCCCACCAGTTTTTGGCTCCATTATTTTTTTACTGACTCTCCGAATCCAATGCGAACCTGCATGGGCAAGGCGGCTGTGATGGTGTCCCTGGCTACTTGCTTTACAGAGCAGATGGCTCCTTGTTTTTCACAACAGATGACTGTAAGATCAGTAGGGTATTTTAAGAAGTGGCTGATTGAACATACAACTTGCTTCCTTAACAGTGCTGAATAAACAGCCCACTACACCCGTCACCTGAGCCCTGCTCTCTCCCAGATGTAGGTGATACTGTCACCCAATGTGCCTGTGGCTGTGTTGTGTGTTAGGACCACTTCTCTCTCTTCCCTTTGCTTTCTGTAACTAAGGCCACAGCTGTGGGGCTTCCAATGTCTTTCAGGAGAGTATGGAAACCAGGCTGCCGCCTGCTACAGAGACCATCAATGCTGACCCCTGGCCTGGTGGGACCTGAGGCTGCAGAACTTCTCCTAGCATCCTACTGTTGAGGTTTCTCCAATGGAAGAAAACCAGTTGGGTTTTGATGTTTTGGTATAAGTATGATTTTAAAATATGTATTGTAAGGTCGGTGGATAATGGGGGATGGTCACGTGGGGAACTCAGACCCACGAACTTTGGCTAGGACCGCCCACAACCAAGTGTGCCAAAAGGAGGCTTCACAGGAACCATTTGGAACAAAGAGATCGTCTGCCAGCCAGTGGGATATCACCACGTCATGTTAGCTCCACTTCCCTAGAGGGACCCTTTAAATATCTCCCATGCGGTTTAATCTTTGCAACTTCCCTAGCCTCCATCTTTCTTTCCTCAGGGCCAGGGAACCTTGCCAGGTGGGATACGCGCTCTGTACTCAATAAAGCCATTTGCTATTCCACAGTTTGTGGCTCTGGCCTCTTCCTTCCTTCTCGGTAGGGAAAAATACCTTACATTTTGGTGCCGAAAACCCGGAAGGAGTTAGAAGTCCGCAAGGACCACTCCTTTCCCCTCCCCTCCAAGAAAGAACCAGGATCTCTGACCTTCTACCCACTTCGGCGCACGGTGCAGTAAGTCCCCTGACTCCAGCCTTCCCCTCAGTTCTTTCCTCCGAGACTCCCTGTCCAAAACCGTAGCTGCGTCAGGGAACTCTTTTCTGTCCAAGTGAGCGTGTGCTTCGGAGACCTCCGGAGCATATCCACTTTACACCTTTTCCGTCCGTGGCCAGACCTTGAGTTTTTAGGATGCTAATACTCAATACTGACCACTCCGAGGACTGAGGGCGGCTGTTGGGGCACAGGAATCTCCCTCCCTAAAGAAGAAGAAACTGTTCTTCTCCGCTGTGGCCAGGCCACAGAACCCACTCAATTAGCCTCCTGAAGGGACTTTCGGTGTTAACACCCTCACCAATTTAACTATCGCCAAAAAAGCTGGGAACTGATTGGAGATCTCTTACATACACGGCTTCTAATTATTCGCACACCTGTCCATTTTAATCTCTGTGCCGCCTGTTCCACCACGCTGGCCTTTTTCTGGCCAGAGAAACCTCACCTAAAACCTCCACTCCTAATCTTTCCTTCTCCGTGGACTCCCAACTCTCTCTCCCTCCTGTCTGACCCTTGCGGGCACCCCTCTCTCGGGACTTTTCTCTGGTCCCTCCGCGGACCTCTTTTGTGCTCAGGTCTCTTCCCTCTGAAAGCCCCCTCCCCTCCCTTTGCAAAAACCTGTTTCTTATTCACCACTACCATCTCTTTCTCCTCCCCTGCTGGCCAGGGGCCCCTCCCTTCTTCACTGTGCTCTTAAGTCCCTCCTCCGTCAGGCCATTCTCAGCCTGGCATTGGCTCTTACACCGGTTTTCAGGATGTCCAACCACAATTTTCTTGCAGGAAGTTCCTGCCCTGCCCAGCATTTCCTGCAGGATCTGGGTGCCGGGCTCTGCATGAGCCCTCCTCCTCTTATTCCCAAACCCCCAAACCCCTATCTGGAACCTGTGAACATGGCATTTAAAATTTTTAATGGTCCCAACTAGTAAAAACAGGCCAAGGCTGTTCGCCAGGCCCCCATGCAGCAGAAAGTAACGCTCCAAACCCAAACTCTTGTGGCAACCCTGAGACCAGCAGAGCCACCAGCAGCTTGCTTTAAGTGTGGCAAGTGGGACCACTGGTCCTGGCAAAGCCCCTGCCGGCGACTGCCCACTGAACCCTGCCCTGACTGCAAGCTAATTGGCGGAGTGATTGCCCCTTTGTGCAACAGGTTTTTCCACAGCGCCTCTACGTGGAGGACAAGCCGCCCAAATGGAAGGCCAATCCAGCCAGGTGGGTGCATCGCTTGAACTCCTAGGACACAGCCTGGACTCAGAGAACCCAGGGTTCTGCAACAAGTGGGTAAGTCCATCTCATTTCTTGTGGACATGGGGGCTGCCTTCTCTGTTTTGCCTTCATACTCTGGACCTCTACTTCCCTCACAGGTTTCGGTTATGGGAATGGATGGGACCTCTTCTTTTCCCCTTTTTACACCATTCCTGACATGCAGTTCTGCCTCAAGCTTGCCTCCTTACAGGACCACTGGCAGTCGGAACCACTGGACTCCATCCATCTCCAGCTCACCAAAAGGCTGGACCCTGCAAATTCCCCTATTACTCCTCTCTTTTTTTAAAATCCTTACAGGACCGCATCCGTGAAGTTTCTCCAGTCACAGCCACACAGATGTTCCTCCTGACACCCCTCAAAGCCACCACCTTCTGATCTCTCCCTCCCCACGACGCCCCTATTCAGCAGGAAGTAGCCAGGTGAATAAACGGTGCCCCTTTTTCTATTTAACACAAAAGGTCAGAATGTAAGGTTGGTGGATAATGGGGGATGGTCACGTGGGGAACTCAGACCCGCAAACTTTGGCTAGGACCGCCCACAACCAAGTGCGCCAAAAGGAGGCTTCACAGGAACCGTTTGGAAAAAAGAGATCATCTGCCAGCCAGTGGGATTTCACCACGTCGTGTTAGCTCCACTTCCCTAGAGGAACCCTTTAAATATCACCCATGCAGTTTAATCTTTGCAACTTCCCTAGCCTCCATCTTTCTTTCCTTGGGGCCAGGGAACCTTGCCGGGCGGGATGCGCGCTCTGTACTCAATAAAGCCATTTGCTATTCCACACTTTGTGGCTCTGGCCTCTTCCTTCCTTCTTGGTGGGGAAAAATATCTTACATGTATATTGCTTCTATTTTTAAGATTCATTGCTTGACTATAGTGTTCCTTTATTCCTGTGTCCAAGAAGTATCTATTGAGTTGTAAAGTAGGCAAGCACCCTGATAGGAAAATTCCCATCAGCCTAGATCAGACACTGTCTTACTCTCTGCTCTCCTCCCAAGGTCTAGAATATTAATAGTTCCTGGCATACAGTATCATTCTAGCACATTTTTAAATGAATGAATTGTTCTGAGACAAGGGATACCTGCACTTCCCCCAGCAAGAGTTGATCAAAGTCAGTTTAAAGACCACCCCCCCACCGACCTGTGGTGGCGCAGTGGATAAAGTGTAGACCGGGAATGCTGAGGTCACCGGTTCGAAACCCTCAGCTTGCCTGGTCAAGGCACATATGGGAGTTGATGCTTCCTGCTCCTCCCTCTTCTCTCTCTCTCTCTCTCTCTCTCTCTCTCTCTCCTCCCTGTAAAATGAATAAATAAAATCTTTTAAAAATTAAAAGAAGACCTTCCCCTTTGACAGTCTCTATCTGCCAACTAGTTCTTTCCTGGAGCTACAATCAGATAGGCCCTACAGGCTGGACACAGTTTCACAGCAAATTAATTAATAAACCACCAGATGTTGACTGAACACCTATATGTGCAATTCCCCCTCCTAGACAATTGGGCCATTCTAGGATATATGAGATATAGTTCCTGTTTTCAAAGTTTCTATACAAACAAAAACTTAACAGTTGCCACAGGGTGACAAAGTGACCACTGAGCCCATGCATGACCTAAGTTCCCAGTAGGACTCTTGTTATACACCCTCATGCAGCACCGAGGCCAAAAGGGTGGTGGGCATAAAGGAGCAAGAACTCCTAGAGGCTGGAGGGACAAGTTTGGTGGCTGCAGAGTCAGAAGACTTGAACTGGACCTTGAAGCCGAGGTAGAAAATGGGAGAAAGGGCACAACAAGGATGTTGTAGTGTGTGTGTGTGTGTGTGTGTGTGTGTGTGTGTGTGTGTGTGTTTTGGAAGAGACTGAGAATAGCACAAATAGAGAGTCTGGAAGAAGGCAGAGCATATATACCAAGAGTTAATTCAGTTTAGCACAATTTGTGTCAATCATAAATATTTATTGAGCATATACTATGTGACAAGTATTTTGACAAGTATTGAAGATGGTTAACAAGACAGATATGGTCCCTGGTTCACAGGTTGGTGGGAGATGCAGACAGACAATTATGATGCAGCAGACAAACAATTATGATGCAGTGTGATAAGTGCTGTGCAGGGTAAAGTCTGGGTGTTATAAGAAGGACACAGAATGGATCAAGTCCAGATGTGGGGATCAGGAAAACTTCCTAGAAGAGATGACGAGATGACACCCAAAGCCAAGGTAGGAATTAGTGAGGCGAAACTTTGCAGGTGGGGTATAGAGCACCTGCCCTAGAAGAGCCAGTGTGCTGGACCACAGGGATCTGAGTGGTCCAAGTTTGTGAGACAGCATGCCAACAGATGCGTCTGGGGATATGAGCAGCAGCAGATTATACAGCCTCTTGTACTTCACATTCAGCAGTCTGAACTTGATCCTGACAGCAGTGGTAACCACGGAAGAATTTTAAGAAAGGAAATGAAGCAGACAGATTTGCATTTTGGGTAACCATACTCAGTGTGCAATGGCCCTTAGAGGAAAAATGGATGGTAAGAACAGAAGGGTAATATGTAGCTGGAATCTAGGAGGTATATTCCTAATACAGTCCAGGACAGAATAAATACTTAATGAATGAGTGAGTGAGTGAGTGAATGAACAGATCAATCAGTCATTCAGCATGGTACTGAAAATAGGAGACTTGAGGTGGAGGACAAAGATGTCTGTGCACCTGTAAGGGTCCGAGTGAATGCATACTGGCACATGTACTCCAGTCTTGACTCTTTTCAGACAAGTGATAACAACAGACAACAATGGGGTACAACACAATAGAGGGAAGCGGCTTTAGTGCTATAGCCCAGAAACCCTGGTCTGACCCTAGTTTTGTCAGTGACTGATTTTGAGGTGCACCTTAATTTCTCTGACCCTCAAGTCCCATGTAATACCTGTTCCTTATGGGCAGCTACATAGCAGCATAAAGCGGGAAATGGTTCTCACAATCTACCCACTTTCTGTTGACAATTGATGTTTTAGAAAGTGGGATTTGCAGCCCAGGGCTATTTCTAAATCATCTATTGTAAAAAGAAATTCATGCAACCTACATGACAGTGGAGCTGAGGGTTAACTGCAAAGGAATTTAGAAATCAAGCAGGCAGTAGTACTCACATTCTGGGGAGCAGACCCTCGAACGTGACAGCTGGAGACCCTCGAAGAGAGGCTGGGAGGGTGATAAGAGCCATCTCCTGTTGCTATTCCCAAAGAAGGGGCTGGGGCAGAAATAAATAACGACTTGAAGGCCACAGGGTCACTGAGATAGCTTGGAAAACACACACAGTCATTTAGGGACATGGTCTACACTAAAACTCAGCTCCCCCGGGTCCAATGCTCTCTTCACATTCCACCCTGTTACATGAACTATGACAATTTGAGATTTTAGAAAGGATAACCTTTGTGAGGTCCAAGCTAATAGGGCTCCTCACAATTCTGTGACTGTAGCTGACAGCCTAGAGTTTAGTTTATCTCACACACAAAAAGAGGCAAAAATGGGAAGTGTGGCTGTAGGAAGTGATGTCCTGTGATCTGGTTGTTTGGGAAGGAGAAGCCCTCATGAAGTATGGGCATGGGCTCGGTGGTAGAGAATGGCAGGGAGAATCATACCCACATGGACCCAGATAAATGAGCCCAAATAATACAGAGAGAGAGCAGAAAGTGCTGCAGGTGAAGAACAGATCTGGGAGAAGTTCCTGAAGTGCTAGGGAAAACTCAACAGCAACACGCCCCATCATGCACAGGCAGAAAGCAACTGTGCTTGTAGATCCCTTAGACACGTAAAGCCCCTGCCTTGCAACATGTTTGCATCATGCTGGCCCCTCCTGCTCCCCCAGCACATTCACACTCACACCTCTGGCCCCTTCCAGGCTGAGCTTTGCTTTTTTCTGCAGAGGAGTTTGACATCGGGGCAACATCACCGAACCAAAAAGAAATCCATGAAAACAACAGCGTCCTTAAGAAGTATGATTTGCAGCTTGTGGCCTTGAGTCCCACATTTCTAAATCACCTCCCAGCGATCTCCTAAAGCAACTCAAAGACTCAGCTGTCGAGGAAGCCAATATCATTTTTACAAAGTAAAGCCTGATGGAATTTTTTCCCTTTTCTATCCCGAGGAGCTCTCAGTAGTTGGGTCTAATCTATCCTCTCTGAAGACTCTAATAAACCAACTAATAATCATAACAAAAAAGGCCACTTCCAGTTTCTCCAGGAAATTCCCATGCAAATACTATTGAAATCAAGTTGACTAAATAATTCATATTCTTCAGTGATCCCTCAGGCAGGGTTCACTGTCATAGGCATCTTACACTATCTCCACGTCTATAACATCCAGCCAGGACATCTAAAGCAGAAGGACAGCAGAGTACCTTCATCACGATTAAAAGCAGCAGGGCCTTCGAGATCTCCGACATTTCACCATCTGCATGGTTTCATTGAGCACTTTTCTACCAAAGGTTTCAGGCTCTGATGCAAGATAGCAATCTGAAGCGTGCATTTCAGTATTTAATGGTGTTAATTTCTAGGGCACACAAATATCAACTTCACTGAACGATCCAGCAATCTTGCAAAATGAAGGAAAAAATGTCAGAGAATGAAAGGCAGCAGCAGGGACTGCAAGCAGAGCTGTCCCTGAAAGGCAGGAAAACAGCTGCCTATTCACAGACCCTTAAAGATGTCAGGAAAATGAAAACCAACTGGGGTGCTTCAGATGGAAGAATCATCCTATTTTTCATATGTACACATGTTGATCTGGCTAACTTGAAGCGCTGAAGTCTGTCCCAAGGTAAACTGAAATATGACACATCTAATTTGTAAAAGATAAAATACAGTTATTATCTTTTTGGGTATTTTTAACCAGCAGGCATAAATTTAAACAATCCCTACCTGGAAATATTGATGGTCTCTTTTTCGGCCGCCTCAGGTAAACAAGTTCTAAGTTTTTAATGTTTCTTTGAAGTCTTCCTCTAGCATCATGTCCTAGGAGTAGTTCCGGTGGCAGACTACTTCGTCTGGATGACTTGTAATCATTTTGAGCTGACTGTAGCTTGTTCTTCGTTCTAGAATACAAATTGCTGTCATCAACGGCCATTGCAGGAGCTAATTAGGGACACAACAAAATTCTGCAAAGCCAGAGCCAGCAGCAGCTGCGGCCATCTCCCCCAGGGTTCAGGTACCGCAGCTCTGCCCCACACCAGGGTTAGGTGTCCGCATGCTCCACCCCCACACCAGGGTTCAGGTGCCGCAGCTCCGCCCCACACCAGGGTTCAGGTACCGCAGCTCCGCCCCACACCAGGGTTAGGTGTCCGCACGCTCCACCCCCACACCAGGGTTCAGGTGCCGCAGCTCCGCCCCACACCAGGGTTAGGTGTCCGCACGCTCCACCCCCACACCAGGGTTCAGGTGCCGCAGCTCCGCCCCACACCAGGGTTCAGGTGCCGCAGCTCCGCCCCACACCGGGGTTCAGGTGCCGCAGCTCCGCCCCACGCTTGTTTGGGAAGCTTGACGAGTTGATAGGCGCGGACTCCAACAGGTGTAGGATTACTAAAGGGCTCCTCCTTTCAACACTTCATAGCGCAGAGGAGGAGAGATGCAAAAAAAAATCATTAGGGGAATGGGAGCAGACGTCGGAAGGAAAATGAGGTAATGGTTGCTGAGTGAAATTACTGTTTTATTGGCGCAATGCCATAAAGCAAACACAACTCGCTACTTAAGAATGAATGCCTATGCAAATTGCAGGTCTCATTATTCCTATTTCCGTACTCTTCATAGATTTCTAGGTTTTTGAGAAACACTTTTAGGTGCCCTCATTTCACTTTTGTTCCCAACTTTATACACGGAGCACACATTCGTCCCTATTAAATTCCTCACTTGGCAGGCAGCCGACTGGAACTTGGCTGAAGGAGAAGAGAGCCGGTCTCCGACAGACAGGAAGTAACCGTCCTGGGCTTTTGTGGGCAGTGCCAGGAACCTGCGCAGACCACACGCCCTCCCATCTTGCCCTCTACTTGCCAGAGGGCTGTCTGAAAATCCAGCTGTCAGGCCCAGGTCAGAGGTCTAGCAAACGAGCTGTGACCCTGGCAGCCATGACAGCCTCCACTCAACACATACAAAGATGTTGTTATCCTGGCCGGGCTTCTGCCTGGCTTTCCAAGCAAATGGTCAGTGCTTTGATGGTCTAAGAAAAACCAGCACACCCCTAGACTCCGGCCTTGACCTGTCACCTGTTCTCTTCCTTCCTATTCCAGATTTCACATTTTGTCCTTTGTTCCCTTCCCCCTTGCTCTACTTATGTGGAAATATTCCACATTCTTTTCTTAAACTGTGCAGAAATCCTCTCTCTAATTCATCCTCTGCAACTGTGCCCTAGGATTGCGTCCTGTGTAAACACACCCTCCCCTGTCCCCCCCCCCCCCGCACCCCCTCCCCCCACACACACACTAATACTCTCTCACAGAAGAGGGAGAAGATCAGATCTGCCTTTTCACTTCCCAGGGCTTGGGGTCAGTACATACAGACCAGTAAAGGGTTTGGGGGTTGGTTCAAGAATCACTGTTTATTTTGGTTTTCTGGATGCCCATTAGGTTTTATTGTTTGTTAAAATGTAATGTAGTAGTTCGGGCTCTTTACATTACAAAGACTACACTTCCACACTAAGAGAACATTTATTCTTTTGTCTCCTTATTCTTCAACAACAGGTCTTCAAACTACAACAGAATTTTTTTTATTAAATTTTATTTAGACAATTAATTTTAATGGGGTGACATTGATCAACTAGAGTACACAGATTCAGAGAAAATATCTACAGATCATTTTGACATTTGATTATGTTGTATACCCATTACCCAAAGTCAAATTGTCCTCAGTCACCTTTTATTTGGTTTTCTTTATGCCCCCCTCCCCAAACCCCTCCTTCTCCTCCCTTCCCCTCCCCCTGGTAACCACTGCGCTCTTATCTATGTCCACGAGTCTCAATTTTGTATCCCACCTATTACAACAGAATTTTTTAAAAGCATTTTTAAAAATAAGCATGTTCAAATTAAGAGTTGCCATTATAATCCAACGATTACAAAGTAGCAATTGTATTTACATAATTAGATTACTGAGTTATTCTGAGAAATACCTATACTGCTTGTCTCACAGGACTATTTTGTCAAGTTGCAATGTATCCCAAATTTCAAAATAACAGCTGGCTTGTACAAAACTGTTTTTAAAAGCCCATGAGACTACTCAATCACTCTTAGCTTAATGAAAATACACTTTTTTCTAGCAAAGAAATAAAAAGTATTTTTAAGGTTTGAGATAATGATTTAATAATAGAAAAATGTTTTTCCATAACCCAATTCTCAAGAACAGTGGTTACGTTTCAAATAAACAGCGAGATAGAGCCCTAGGACCCAGAAAACTTGGAGAAATACAGCAATAACAAGCAAAAGGTAGTACTCTTGAGGGACAGTTTCTTTCCTAGTTCACATTGTCACCATGGGCCTAAATAACAGTGTCTGTGAAACAAAATGGGAGCCTCAGAGGAAAGGTGTTATTGCCACACACTATGTGCAACAGGTACAGCTGTGTAGTATGCACAGGTAACTTTGTGTTTGTCTTCAAGAGATTGGCTGGAAGCACAGAGTGAAGCCACATGTGTATCAGGAATGCATTAGTGTAACAGCCACTGTTCAGTTTATGCTTCTTACCAGCCAGGTTTTGTGCTAAGCCTTGGACGTGCATTATCTTGCTGACTCCTCATAATCACCTTGTCCTAGAGGTAACACTAAGGCACCGGGTCAAACGTCTAGAGCAGGGGTAGTCAACTTTTATATACCTACCGCCTACTTTTGTATCTCTGTTCGTAGTAAAATTTTCTAACCACCCACCGGTTCCACAGTCATGGTGATTTATAAAGTAGGGAAGTAGCTTTACTTTATAAAATTTATAAAGCAGAGTTACAGCAAGTTAAAGCTTATAATAATAATTACTTACCAAATACTTTATGTTGGATTTTCGCTAAATTTGACAGAATAAATCTTTATAAAACTTACTATTGTTAAATCTATCTTTTTATTTATACTTTGGTTGCTCCGCTACCTCCCACCATGAAAGCTGGAGCGCCCACTAGTGGGCAGTAGGGACCAGACTGACTACCACTGGTTTAGAAAGTGGAGGAGAAGATCTGAAGGTAGGTTTACCTGACTGCAAAACCCATGGTGAAGTCCATGCTTTAAACTACAACACCATGCTACATTATTAAACATATATAAAATCCTGCCTGACCTGTGGTGGCGCAGTGAATAAAAGCATGGACCTGTAACACTGAGGTCGCTGGTTTGAAACCCCCAGTTTGCCCAGTCAAGGCACATATGGAGTTGATGCTTCCTGCTGCTCCCCCCTTCTATCTCTCTCTCTCTCTGAGAAATGAATAAAATCTGTAAAAAAAATTATTTAAAAAAAATATATAAAATCTAAAAGAAATGGAAAAGTCTTTCTTTGTTTTCCTAAAACAATTCTTGGGTTTAACCAGAGTCCTGTTACATCAGTGGTGGGATGGAGGACTGGTTCCACTGCCCTAACTTGGACTGCCCCATGTAACTGAACTGTTTGTAGATCTTTACGGTTCATGGGAGAAAAGGGAGAAAAAGCAAAAGAATAATTCAGATTTTTGTTTCAATAATAAAGTATCCATGTGGAGGCTTTTCATATTAAAATGTACTTGATTAAAGTATTATATTTTCTTGAGATTTAAATTATAATTAGGAAAAAACCTTTACCATTATTCAGAAGTATGCTTAATACTGTCAATCTTCTAAATATTAAATAATGTAAGAGAGGGCTAGAGGCCTAAGATGCTCAGATTAATCCCTATCCTGCCCAGCTCATTCTCCCCTCATAGGGAATATACTCACTCTCACAAAGATATACAAACAACAAATAGATATGTGAAAAGATGCTCATCTTCACTAGCTATTACAGAAATACATATCAAAACTATTATACTATGAGATATCACCACACACCTGTTTGGCTATCAACAATGTAGGTAATAACAAGTGTTGGAGAGGCTTTGAAGAAAAAGGAATCCTCATTCACTGCTAGTAGGAATGTAAACTAGTACAGTCATTATGGAAGAAAGTATGGTGGTTCCTCAAAAATTAAGAATAGAATTACCACATGACCCAGCAATCCCTCTACTGGGAATATACCCCAAAATTCGAAAACATTTGTTTGCAAAGATATATGCACCCCCCATGTTCACTGCAGTATTATTCATGGTGACCAAGACATGGAAACAATCAAAGTGTCCCTCCATAGAAGACTGCATAAAGAAGGTATGGTACATATACACAATGGAATACTACTCAGCCATAAGAAATGATGACATAGTGTTGTTTATAACAACATGGATGGACCTTGAGAATATTATGCTAAGCAAAACAAGTCAATCAGAAAAAGCTAAGAACTATATGATCTCACTCATTTGTAGGATAAGACTCATGGACATAGCCAAAAGCAAAGTGGTTACCAATGGGAGGGGAATAAAGGGGGCCAAATATATAGTAACAGAAAGTGGTTTGACTTTGGGTGATGGGCACACAAGGCAATGAATAGTTCATGTGCTATAGAGATATACACCTGAAACCTATGGGTTCCTATGGACCAATGTCACCACATTAGATTTAATTTCTAAAAAACACAGATATAAATTTGGCTCATTTAATACATTTTTAAAAGAGAAAATGGGAACACCTTGAATTTTCTATTATTATAACTGAAGGCAATGAAAACAAGGATCTATTTAAATGTAGTATTAATCAGCAAACATGAAAAAAGTAAATCTTCCTTTCAAAATATTTAAATTGGCAGACAACATGAATGATAATCAATCACAGGAAATTAGCTTGGTTTGGTCTAAAAGAGAATATTCATAGATTGTAATGTTAAGGTTACCTCACCATCTTAATAATAACAGTCAAAAGTGGAATGTCATTTCTTTTTCAGGCAGTCAAATGAATGATTATATTGGACTTTGGGCTAAAAGGATTCTCAAAACCTATAGCATAATTAAATAATTTTTAAATATAACAGCACGTTTTCTGTTACTATACTGTTAAAATATCACTATGTTTTAAAAGTCTCTGTTCTCCTAAAAATCCAATATATTAATCTCTTGAATTATTCTAATTCCTTATTATTTCATAGCTAATCTCATTGGGGCTACCACCATCATGGCCATACAGGTTCCCATTGAATTTGGACAGACAATAAAGAAATAGTGGAGCCCAAAACTGGTGGGCCATTCCTTTATTCTAGCCTCCCACCAGCTGGTGAGTAAACACATACAGGTCTCCAAAACCCTGACACATTCTCAGATTCCACAACCAGGAGAATCTTTTTCGATTCTTCTTAGAATCAAAGGCCCCCTCCAGTCTCAGTCACCTCTGGTTCCTCATCTGCACACCTTCTTCCTTCTCTTCTCTGCACAAACTGGCTTCTGCTTCAGCATCTTGCCACCTTGGCTTCCTTTCTTCAGCACTCTGCATCCTCTCTGCTCTCACTCTGCCATCATGGCTTCTTCTCTGTTTCTTTTTAAAACTTTTTGGTGCAAAACCCCTCCTACAGGAAACATTAGAATAGCAATGGCCCTTCCCAAGCAGAAAGGTAATCCACAATTTGCAGTCAACTGCCCTGTGCTGAGGGCAAGTACATATGTGGCTGCCCAGTGCCATTTTTAACAATAAAAGTGAGCAAACTCAAAAAACACAAATTTTACAAACTCATTTGCCCAACAGTGGGCCATTCCATTTATTAAAGTCTTGCACTAGCCAATGAGCAAACACACAGAGAAGACTGCTTCTCTCTCATTCAGAGCACCCAAAGCCCTAACGCATTCTCTGGTTCCACAGCCAGGAGAGTCTTCTCCGATTCCTCCTGGAATCAAAGGCCCCAACAGTCTCAGCAGAGCTCACAAAGCCCCTCAGCTCTGGTTCCCCATCTGCACACCTTCTTTCTCTCTGCAAAACTGGCTTCTTCTTCAGCACTCTGCATTCTCTCCACTCTCCCTGCAAAACATGGCTTCTTTTTGCTTCTCCTTCTCTTCTGCAAAACTACCTGAGCCCACAAAGATCCCTCCTCTAGCAAACATTAGCAAAACAATGGTCCTTCCCAAGCAGGAAGGTAATTAGCAATTTCACAGCCACATATACCTGGTGCTGTCCAGCCCCCAATCAAACTACAAGCGAGCTAACATAAAATTCATATTTTCCAAACTTATTTGACCAACACTTACCCTTCAAAAAGTTGTGTATATTAAATGCTGTTCCTATCTCCTAAACATTTGATTCTAATGGTAAGACACTGTTTTCTTTTTCTGAAAATGTTCAAATACCCCATAAGAGCCCACTTTCTGACTTTGCAGCCTTGATCTTCTTGTGAATTTTGGTAGTTTTTAAATAGTGTAATGAAATAGGTTTGCTTTTTGTGAGAAAGCTTCAGGTTTAGAATTGTACAACTTTGCATCTGTAACCATCTTTGTCATTATTACTTTCCATGAATCCTGTTAGGATTCACCAAGTTAGATTCCAAATCTCAATTTGACCCTGCTATACTGAAAAGCCTGCAAATATACTTTAAAATTTTTGAACTCTTTATTTAGTTTTTAAGCAGGTTGACACCAGGAAGAAATAAGTGTATAGAATGCCAGAATGATGGGGATCACTACATCCAGCTGCCCTGTTGGTACATCTCTCCCAGAGGTCGCCAGACACCCTCCTTGCCAACATAGCGTAGCTTGGTGTTGGTACCAACTTATGCAGTATTATCTAGTGTTTGATTATGGCTGAGGACATCTTTTCTCAGTGTCTAAAAATAGAATGAAGATTTTTATAGCTTATCTCATTGGCTCTCGATCGTAATTAATACTAATGGCCAGCCTTTCCCTCTTAAAAGTCTCCGCTCCCTTGGCTTCCATGATATTATTATCTTATTATCTCTTTTTTCCTCCCATGTCTCAGGTCCCATCTGCTCAGATTCTTCAAGGGTTCCCTGAGAGCCTATGCTCCTCCCTCCTGCTTTGCTTATCTGCTTTGGCAAGCCCATTCACTAGCACCTACTATGTGTCCGGCACCATGCAGAGTCCAAGGTCTTTGCTCTTGAGAACCTGTTCATTTGGAAGGAAACAGATCTATACAAACTAGTTATTGCCTCTGCACAGAAGAAACACCAAAAAAGCTACTTAGTCACCTCTTCCCGATGGAGATTGGGACGGGAAAAAAAGGGTTGTCAGAGGAAAAGGGGCGAGTTTTCTAGGCAGATGAGGGGACATAACACTGACTGACCATTAGATGACCATACAGTAGCCTACCCATGCCAGGGTGTTGCATCATATGAAAGGACAAACATTGGAGAAGTGAGATCCAGCCACCACAGGAAACAGGACTGGGCATCATTCTCTACTTTTAAAACACCACAAAGTTAATCATATTTTTTAAATAGAAAGACATTTATTTAAAAAAATCAGTATTTTAAAAACTGGCTCCAATATGTGACTTTCCTTCTGAATCATCTTATTTATTCCAGAAACAGAGACACAAGGATTTGCTGGAGCAGACTCTTACACAAGTGTTTATGTTATGCAGACTAGACCTTTCAAAAAAAACATGAGAACCAGTTCTTAATGACTTGAAATTCAACTTCATTTACATTCACATTCCTCCTTGTTGAATTTTGCAAGTCTCAGCAGAACTCCAGTGCAAACAATGGCATTTCTCAGATTCAGGTGGGCTCAAGGGCATATGTTTCTGGGCACATGTTGTGAAGCATTTTGGTGAGAGGGTAGAACAGAAGCAAACCTCCCTTTCTATATTGCCGCTGACACACCTACATGGCTCATGAGAGGAAGGGCGGATGGTTTTGCTCTTATTCTTCTGTTTAAGGCAGTAGTTCTCAAACTTTTTGAAGTCGGGGCGCATTTAAAATTCTACAAATAATTGTAGGCACACTATATACAAATTTCTGAGAAATATGTTATAATAATTAAGTCAAATATTAAAGATAAAATATAAAGTCCAGGCGTGCTTTTATGGCAATTAAATGAAATAAATACAACAAAATTAAATTTATTCTGACATTAAAAAACATCTTTATGTTACATTTTTTGAGTTATGCTTTTTAGAATTCGTAAAAAAGAGGGGTTAAAAAAATTAAAAAACAACAAAAAAGTTATCTTTATATATATAGATTCATTCTTAGTAAGATTTAGTAAATTTGGCAGGTCCTGGCGCAAATGTGTTAAGTTTTTTCATTCTTGTGTTTATGAGAAACATGAGCCTGATGTGTCCTAGCGATTTCTTCAATGTTTGAGCATATATTTGAAAGGCAAACTCTCATTTCCTCATCAATACATTAAAGAATTCCTCTCTTTTTACTCTTAATTTGTTGAGTGCAGAAAACCCCCACCATACATACCATCTTAACTTTACACCAAACAAAGGATAGAAGAAACTTGCCTCCAGTCTTTCTGGGGAACATGGGGGGTAGTGTAAACAATCGAGCACCACAGCTTAACAGCCTTTTGCAACCTAATCAGGCAAGTGAGGTGGGGGGTTGGGCAGACTGTCAGCTTACAGCCAATTCCCCACACCTCTGTCCCCCAAAAACCTAAACTCCAAAAGCCCTGTTGGTTTTTTGGTCCCCAACAGGCACATATTTCTCTGGAATACCATAGGGAACACCAGGAAATCTTCTGGGGCACACCAGTGCACCCTGGTGCACACTTTGAGAACCACTGGTTTAAGGGATTGAACTGAAATTTGCATTCACAAAAAAATTGAAGCCTTTTGAAAATGTGGCCCAAATACTAAGCAGTGTAATTTCAGAAATGTGATTGCCAAAACCAGGTTGTCAAGTGACTGGTTTAACTGAGATGACAGACACACCATTAGTGGCACTCATCCATCATTGTCACCTGTGATTGCAACTTTCATCTGTGTGCCAGTGATATCCAAGTCCAAAACTCATCTCAAACTTCTTCGCTGATCTGTATATTCAATTGTACATCAAACATTTCCTGGTGGAAACTCAGCATGTACAAAACTGACCCCTCAAATCTGCAGCTCCTGAAATTTCTGATCTCACTATAATGGTGTCACCATTTACCCCGTGACTCAAGCTAGAACCCTTGAGTTACTCTGTCCGAATGATGTCATGTTTACCCCTTATACATCTTTTTATCTGTGTCATCTCCTGTACTTTTGCTGTCACTGCCCAGTAGTGGCATCTCTGAGCTATAGCTTTAGACTCACAACAGGTCTGGCCACTTCTAATCTTAGTTCCTCAAGCATTCCACCTTAGACATGGCATCTTGACCCTTCATATCTTAGCAAATTACCTCTGGTTAGCCTATTTCCCTCCTAAAAATGTTTAAGAATTGGACAGAACACCTCTGATGTGCTGACCAGTCCAGGGAATCATAAGGCTAGTTCTAACCTCGATGCAAACATGAGGGATCTAGTATTGTAACATAAAATTACTTTAGCTTTTGTAGAGGCCATACTTGCTTACTGTCTGGTGGTTTGACAAACCAGAGTCCAAACTTCTCCATATGCACTACTACGGCCTTCCCAGCCTTGGACCTGGACAACTGACTTTCTGAAATGCACCAGAGATCTTGTATGTGGCCTCGTGAAATTTCATTGTGTTGGTTTTGCCTCCTAGATCTAGATTTGATTTCTCCCACAGTTTGGGGATCTGTTTGGGATGGGAGCGAAAAAATAGTATTCAGAAGCTTTATAAAATCTTTTTATATTGAAAACAGTTTTCTTGACCTAAAAATCTAAGTTTATAAATTTTCTATTTGGATGAATAAATAAATCATTGTTCACTGGAACTAAGCTATTAATGTTCTGGTGTCGTGACTTACTGATCTAAAAAATAAAGGGAGTAATTTTTGCTTCTTTTACCCATGAATTGAATAAATTAACTAAGTAATAGTTAAATCCTAAGGTGAAAGATGTTATATACAAACTGGATAATAAATAACATGTTGAGAAGTTATGTGTATTCATATAGATACCAGGAAGTATTATTCTGGCCACTGAAATGATTAGCTTTATCATTATAATTCCACTTTTATATATATACTTATCTGATCAGTGGGTGGTATTCTTGACAAGAGCACTCAACAGAGTAAACACCAAAGAATACTTTCTCAACCTAATAAAGTACATCTATGAAAAACACAGATAACATCAGACTTAATGATGAAAGACAGTGATTTCCCTCTGACATGGAAAACAGGCAAACATGTCTACTCTCACCACTTCTATTTAATCTTATATTGGATGTTCCTGCCAGTGAAATTGGGCAATAAATAAAAATACAAGGTATCCAAATTGTAAAGAAATATGTAACACTGTATTTGCAGATAACATGATTCTCTATGTAAAAAATCTAACAGACTCTACAAAAGAGTTGCAAGAATAAGTGAGTTCAGCAAGGATATAAAATGAATGCATAAAATCAATTATATTTCTATGTTAGCAATGAAAAACTGGAAAATAAAACTTAACAAATAGTATTATAAAAATATTAAATGTGATAGATATATACAGTAAAACTAAAAACATATGGCTAAGAAATAACAAAAAACCCATATAAGTAGAGAAAGATATATATATATGTATATATCATGTTCATGAGTCAGAAGACTCAATATTGTTAAGATATCAATTCTTTCCAAATTAATCTATTGACCCAATACAAATCAATCAAAATCCCAGTAGGCATTTTTTCAGAAATTGACAAACTGATACTAAAACTCACATGAGAATGCAAAGGATTAAGATTAGACCAAACAAGTGGTTCTAGCTTAAAGACAGACCAAAAACAAACAAATCAACAAAAAAAACTCACAAAAAAACAACAATGGAACAGAACAGGGAATCTGAAAATAGGCCCACATATAAAGGAAGAATTGACTTTTGACAAGGTCACAAAGGGAACTCAGTGGAGAAAGGATAGTTTTTGTGGTGGAACCATTAGATATGCAAAAACAATAAAACAAACAAACTTTGATCTATACTTCACACCACATGCAACAACAAACTAAAAATGGACCACAAACGTAAAGATAAATAATAAATTTTCTAAAAGGAAATGTAGGAGAAAATACATTTCTGATCCATAAAAATACAAATGAATAAATTGGACTTTATCAAAATTAAAATCTCCTAAAAATATTTTTGTCTGTTGGGGTGACACTGGCTAATAAAACTGCTCAGGGTTCAGGTGCAGCCCCATGGTACAGCAGCTGTACACTGCACTGTGTGTTCACCACCTCAGTTTTAAAAAGTCTTCTCTTTGAGACGTGTGAAGAGAATGATAAGAGAAGTTACAGATGGGGAGAAAATATTTGGAAGGCATATATTTAGTAAAGAAAGAAGCCAGACTAAAAAGTTTGCATACTGTATGATTCCATTTATATAAACTTCTAGAAAATGTAAACTAATCTGCAGAGACTGAGAGCAGATCACTGGTTGCCTGGTGAGGGGGGGAGGGTGGGGAGGGAGAGACTAGCAAGGGACATGATGAAATGTTAGGGGTGATGAATTCACAGATATACACATATATCCACACTAATCAAATTATACCCGCTTAAGATGAGCAGTTTATTACATGTTCTCTAAAACTCAAAATTTTTTTCAAAAGGCCAGATTCGGAAATATTTGACCAGATTCAGAAATATTCTGGACTTCATTTATCAAAAATGGATAAAGTGAAACAATTCGTCTGAGTCAAGAGTAAGTGAAAAATATACATGTACCCAAGAGTTCTGTGGGTCTCTTTCACTGAAGACAAGTATTTTCTTATCCTGATTTATGTTTCTAGTTTTTAATTTCTGCACCATAAACTCGAAGAATGTCTGAAGTAACATATACATTGTTAAAGTGAGTCACTAGAGAAGAGGGGCAACAACTGCATAAACTGTTCATTACAGAATGAACAAAGGATGACTAAAAACCTGAAATGAAATAAAAAGGCATTTTTAGCAAGTTTCCTCAGAGCGACCAAGAAAAACTGTGAAATCTTTTAGGCCAAAGAACTTCAAGATCAGAAAGAACACAGATTATCTTAGCTGGCAGCCTTGCTAGATATCGAAGGGCTGGACAAAATGAGATAGTCTGAAGGTTCTCCCTTCAGTGTCTGACGCTGCAGATGTTCTATCGTATTTGAATGTTCTAGCTGGAAAGAAATGGCAACAAAAAACTTTTAAAGTCTTTGAAACTGGACCTAACTTTGAACTGATTGTTGAGGTAACACCACACATTGACTGAAAAATATTTGAAATGATCTGGTCATTTTACACGTTGAGCCAGTTCTATTCTGTGCAAATGTAGGTATAGGCACTGGAAAAACTCATGGCCATTTAAAATGCCAACCTAGCTTGGTAGGGTTCACTTCTTTTATATCCTACTGCTTGTTATGTACACAAGAGTAAATGTTTCTTAGAAACTGATATTAAGCAAACAAAAAATCGTATGAGTACAGACTAAATATCACAATTTAAAAACCTGGTCTACCCCTAGCTGGTTGGCTCAGTGGTAGAGCGTCGGCCTGACATGCAGGAGTCCCAGGTTCGATTCCCAGCCAGGGCACACAGGAGAAGCGCCCATCTGCTTCTCCACACCCCCCCTCCTTCCTCTCTGTCTCTCTCTTCCCCTCCCGCAGCCAAGGCTCCACTGGAGTAAAGTTGGCCCGGGCGCTGAGGATGGCTCTGTGGCCTCTGCCTCAGGCGCTAGAATGGCTCTGGTTGCAACAAAGCAACGCCCCAGATGGGCAGAGCATCGCCCCCTGGTGGGCATGCCAGGTGGATCCCGGTCAGGCGCATGCGGAATTCTGTCTGACCGCCTCCCCGTTTACAACTTCAGAAAAATACAAAAAACACACACACAAAAAAACCCAAACAAATGAACAAACAAAAACCTGGTCTAATGGATGGACAGCTCTGGACCCCAAAATAATGTCTTCTCAAATTCATTTAGAAGAGCAAAAAAATCAAACGTACCCATGAAACAAATCCCCACATAGCAGTTTGTTTCATGTTGTTTTACTATGAGATATCCTCTCATTGCTACCCAATACAACTGGAAATCAATATAAAAATAACAAAACAAAATAAAACAAAAGACACTGTCTCTAATCCCCTGCTGATAATACTAATTTATTGTGCACTCCCCATGTCATGCCCTGTGCTAAGCTCTTTTCATGCAATGTTTTATTTAACCTCATGAGTGTGATACTACCATTATCTCCATTTTACACAAACTTCTCCTTTGCCACACCCTAACTTCTGGGCCATTTTCTATGACCAGAAAAAAACAACTGAATCAAATGAGAAATATCAAAAGGTGTCCTTCTAGTAACTCCATTCCTAGGTGTTAACAGGAGCCACCATTTTCCTTCCTCTGCCTAGGGATTAAATTCCAACCCAGTATTTTAGAATGTGCCGTGTTTCTTTATTCACTATTGAGTCTTAGCCAGCTTTCAGGAAACTTTATTAAAATTTGGGACCATCTTTATTAGTAAGGTGGGTCCTAATGCTCCACTTCAATTCTCCCAGGTTCCCCCATCATCTCAGGAAGATCTATCTATCTATCTATCTATCTATCATCAATTCTTCTATTTATTTTTATCATTTTCTAGATAAAAAAAGGTGATTTATTTTACATCATACTCTTGAAGCTAGAAAAGGTCCAAGTATGGAAACAAAACTTTCTGTAAGTCAAAGCAACATCTTTTTACCACCCCATAAAATGTAACTATGCATTTATATTACTAATTTATGATGAATAGCTAGGAGATAGAATTTAAAACAACTCTTGAAGAAGATCATTTCTGGTTTGTTGCACAAAATCCATAACTCTTGCTGGTTATATTAATATTATTAGTAATTACAATTTAAAGAAAGAAATATTTTATAGTAGTTAAGTCGCAAAATAATCTTGTATTTCAGATGCTTTTTTAACTCTTTTGATTACAAAGGAAATACGTTTGTTGCAGAATATTCAGAAAGCACAAAAACGTAAATAAAAGGAAGCAGAATAAAATTATATAACCTCACCCATCAAGACAACCATTACCAACATTTTGGCACATTTGGTTCCAGACTTTAGGCTTTATCCTGATATCCACTGCTGCCCCCCCCTCCCCGATTCAACCTCAGAGCTGGCTGTTAGCCCACAAATACATCCAGGGAACCGTGCCCTGTGCTTAGAGGGGCCTGCAGACACACATCCTGCTTAACTCTGTTTAACCAGCATTTTCCAAACTTAGCTGAATACAGAAGTGTCTTTCACCCCTTTTTGTATGTAACAACTATTAGTATCCTTTGGCCCTGATGTTCTACAAAACCAATGTTTGGGAAGAGCTGTCTTAATCCAAGTACTCCCTGAACACTGGTTATTTCAGAGACCGTTTGTTACTGGCCTCTTGGGGCAGGCCACATTGGGAGAAACTGGCACATCTGTGATACACTTAAGCCCCACTCACTGTGCTCCAGGCCCCTGTCCTAGAAGTACGACAGCCCTCAAGGCTCTGTAGTCATTACAAAGCCTCCTACCTCACATGTGCTACAGAGGTGGACCAGAGAAAGGTTACTTCAAATAATTCATGTCTGGCTCAGGACTCAAATACAAGCCAAATTAGTTGTCTTTATAATTATAACTTATGCATGTAACTAAGGAAATACATTTCACTTCTCCCGCACACCTCAACTGTTGAAAGGAGACAAGAGAAATTAAAATATAATTTCTATTTTTCTACAGATTGTCCTCAAAGTAGATGGAAAATAACTAGGACTCCACAATGTTCTCAGCTTGCCTGTAATCCCTCTGCTCTACACAAACCTGTATTTTTCTTGTTGTTGAACAAGTTTCTCCACAACGAATCAGCTGTCGCCCCTCCTTCACAAAATGCTGCCCTGTCACGAAGGTCAGTATTTTTCCATCTGTGGTTTCATTATGGTTTTTATAGAGATGTACAAGTTTGATCAGTAATTTAATAAAAACCATTTTTGTGGTTTTTCCACTTTTCCACAATAATTCCTCTGAAATTCTCAAAAGATAAACCATTACCTCAGCTCGAACTTTTGTATTTCTTTAAATTTTTTTTGTTAGGCCTTTATTTTTATTTACTATTGATCTGGAAGGCCAGTATCTCACAGCCTTAGGCTTTCCTAAGTCCCCTTTCCACACAGGGAGAGAATTCTTATGAAATTTACAGTAATGAAATAGTTTAGAACTTGGGAAAATTTTAGTTTTGAAAAAACTATCATAGAATTTCCAGTGTAATTCAGTCTTGAAAAAAATGCATGCTATTTACCAACTATTACTAATGTTTATTTTTCCACTATTCCAGGAGAGGAACCATAAGAAATAAAATTGTTTAAAAATCATTTAATACAAGAGCTCTCTGTGTGGTCTGACTTGTCATTTTTGACAGTACTATGTCTCAGACCATGGGTGAAGCTTCTTTTCTCTAGAAAACATCTACAACTTCCACTTTGAGACATCAAAGTGACTGTAGGAGTGCCCACATGTAAGAGCAAGTGGTGTTCTGTACAATGCACACTCCCTAGGGAAACGGGGATGGCTAGGTGCCACACTGTTTGGGGAGTGGGGTGAGGATGGGTTAAAGGTGACCATTTGATACTGAGGATATAAGGGGTTCTCCAGTGACTTCTTGTGAACATCTTTTCCTCCAAAGCAGACAAGTCAGTCATTTCAAACTTCTTCTCATATTCTGTGTCTGTCAAACACCCGTCCTTGACATAGATTAAAAGCTGTAATTTTCTACACGCACTGCTGTTTGTTTGGAGAAAGTGTGTGGGTTTTGGTTTATATTGTTTTGTCTACATTCCTTGCAACCGTCTCTTCTGACGCAATGCTTCACAGAATATTTATTCTTTTACTAACCCTTAGCGGGGGAGGGGAACAGTCTACACATACATATACTTGTGTGTGTGTGTGTGTGTGTGTGTGTGTGTGTGTTCATCTGGGAAATCTAGAACAGGTGCCTAAGCAAGCTGGGATTTTCAGACAAGTATTGTCAATTGAGAGTCAGTTAATCAGCCCTTGTGTTCTGGTTCTAAAGCAGGTCCCTGTTAGCCCTTGCTTGGACTCTGCAATAGCTTCCTCTCTGCCTCTCCTGCTCTGCCCCTACACATGTCCTAAATGTTGTTGCCAAATGGCTCCATTTCAAAGGCAAATGGTGAGGTCATCCTTCTGTTTCAATTGTTCTGATGTCTCCTACAGCCTACAAGTGGCAAGGTAGGGCTAGCTGGGCCTCTGCTCTTTGGCAAGACCCAGCATGACCTCTGTGGCTCGGTGCTGGTTCACTTTTTCACACTCATCTCTTTCAAGGACCTTCTCTGCATGCCTGCTCAGCAGCCCTCAGTGCCCAAGACAGTGCCCTGCACACGCCCACTCCCAGCGTTCTCAGCTAGCGCCTGAGTGCATTCTGCCACCTCCTACTGCGGACCTTTCCTTAAGCTCTCCTCGCACCTTTGTTCACTCCTGAGCTCCGACCTGCAGGACCTGCCCCACCCGCAGTCCCCCAGGCTCATTATAAACCATTTCTGGCTTTCTTCAGCAGACTCAGGTGGCCCTGTGTGCTCCTCCCTCACTCTGCACACCCACCTACACCTGCGTTTGGGGCACTGTCCAATTCTTATCTGTTTATGCCTCTGTCACCTTTGCTGGAATGGAACTCACTTCTTACTCATCTTCGTAGCCCCAGGGCCTAGCTCAGAGCCTGGCATACAGTAAGACCTCAGTAAAGGTTTGCTGGGCTGTGGACTGCAGGCTTATCCTCCTGACTTTTGGGGCCACATCTGCCTGCCCTGGGTCCACAAGTCCCGCAGGGACAGGCTCCAGGGGCTCAGAGCAGGGGCAGAGGCAGACCCAGCAGAATCATGTCTTCTGAGTCCTGGTAACTCCTAAAAGCATTTTGGGCCTGTGGGAGTTATACTTTCATCCACTCAAACAAACACAAATACCTACTGTACTTCCCCATGTACAAGAAGATCCCATGTATAAGAAGCACCATAATTTTGGGGCCCGAAATTTGAAAAAAAGTATATTACATAAAGTTATTAAACTCAAGTTTTATTTGTTATAAAATTCATACAACTCTTCATCAGTGTGAAAAAACGAGATATGAAAGTAAAAAATCTACAATCACTGTATAAGAAGCACCCAGTTTTAGATGCCAATTTTTGAAAAACAGTGTGTCTTATACTTGGGTAAATATGGTAACTAGATAATGTCAGCAGGAGAAAGGAGGTTAGAAAAATAAAAACAGTAAGAAAAGTTCACTACAAACAGAAATATTTAGGTGAGAGGTTGACACTGAAGGACAAGGCCCGAACACTCGACTCATATTGAAAGGTTGATTCTCTTGATTCACAAATGGTTCAAACATGACTCAACAACTGCTTTGGGTAAGTTCCTAATTTTTTTTAAACCAAGTGAGAGGTAGGGAGGTGGAGAAACAGACTCCCACATGAGCCCAGACCTGGGTACACCCGGCAACCCCGTTTGGGGCTGCTATTCCAATGCTCGGCAACCGAGCTATTTTAGCACCTGAGGTGAGGCCATAGAGCCATCCTCAGCAGTTGGGCCAGTTTACTCACTGGAGCCATGGCTGCAGGAGGGGAAGAAAGAGAAAGAGAGAAAGAGAGAGAGAGAAGTAAGAGGGTAAGGGTTTAGAAGCAGGATGGGTGCTTCTCCTGTGTGCCCTGACCCTGAATGAAACCCGGGACTTCCACAAACTGGGCTAACACTCTACCGCTGAGTCAACCGGCCACAGCCTGGGTAAGTTTCAAAATGAGTGAATGCAAAAAAGAATCACGAGAAAGTCACTTTTTTTCTTGTTACACCAAAACAAAAAGAGGGAGAAGGGTAGAGAGTTCTAGGGCCATTGCATGTCATTGACATTGCTTGATTATGGATGACACAACACAGACCTAGCAGAGCAGCACTGTTGAAGAGGCAGGAGCAAAGAATGGAGGGTAGGCAGCTGGACTGTGGAGCCCGAGGATCCAGTGTCCACCAAGTGGACCATGTCTCCCTGGGAGCTCCCACCCTTGATGGGAGCACTCGCCTCTGAACAAAATGGGGCTTGTGGAAGCACAGACAGGAGGCCCGCCAAGGTCAGACATTTACTACAATTCCATCCCATTTGATGCAACACACATTACTGAGCTCATTCATGTATCAGAAAAACAAGTCCAGGTGTGGCAGGTGGGCAGAAAAACATTGGGCAGAGCTCCTGAGTTTGAGGCGCTCACAGTTGACCCAACCACAGAGAATGACACTACCTGACTGGTTTAACTCCTGGCTTCTGTGCAGGACAGCCAGGTACACCTTGGATAAGAAAGGAGGGGAAGAAAGGGAATGAAATTTCCGTTGTCTGTATTCAATGAACAACTTAAATAGAAAAGTGAATGTAAGCAAAAAAATAGTAAATGTGATTTGTGCCAACAAATGATTCAGAGTTTGTGCTGAGTTTCACAAATGCAGCAGACCCCACTGTCTGTGCAGAACTTCAAACAATCATCTATGCGCCATTCATCCAACAAGGAAAAATGCAAGATTTTAGAGGCCAAATTAAGAAGGTTTACTTAAAATTACATACTACTTCTGACTTGAGTAGCTCCTACAAAAATTTTAATGAAGTTGTAAGAGGTGCATCAGTTTTCAGAAGGAAGAGAGTAGGAACAAATATCTGTATTTGGTTAATGAAATTGCTGGTGCATGTTGCTTTAGTTTCATTTTTGACTTATTGGTTACCAATAGATTTATGACAAGAGGGATGAACTTCGGAAAACCAGCTGAATTTTCACAGAGGGTATAAACCATCTAATGTTCTTGACACTTGGTAATAAATGCACTTCTTATAGCATGGGGAGGCAGCCCAGTGACGTAGAAATAGCACAGGGGATGGGGTTCCAGGATAAGTTTGAGTCCCTCTGAGGATTAAATAAGATTACCTGTGGAAAGTTCAGCTCACTGCCTGGGACATAACATTTGTTAAGGAAAAGCAATTTCTTATTTCCTCCCCTTTCAAATTCTACATTAAATTGCACAGAATACAGTAATTCTGGAGCAAAAACCTATTATGTAGACTGAGTCAGATGATGGCTAATTTTTAAAGGTTTTATAGCATTGTAATCTGACCTCACAAAGAATGCTTGTGTAATGCTTGATAAAAATAAAATCAATAAGGACAATAAGCCACAAAGCTTCCATCTCCCAAGAAACATCTGACAAGTCCCTGTATAATGGTAAACGAGGCGTTTCTGAGACCTGGAAGGATTAACATGGCATATGAAGTTGCTCTGGTCTGGCAGGCAGATGAAAGAATGTTAAACTTGAAATCAAAAGACCTGGGTTTGATGTTAGATTTTGACATTTAATAACTGTGTCATCCATGTTAAGTCAGTTAACTTCTCTGGGCTTTTGTAGCTGTGTCTTTAAATCAAGATGATAGCATCCACTACACAGGAAGTGGCTCTATAAAAGTAAAGATATTTCTTCTGAAAGCCCCTGGGTATAGAAACTTCAGAGATTTGGCCCATAATAAACATAGGTTAACTCAAAATCTTTATAGGTAATTGCAGTTAACAACTCAAAATTCCTCTTTCCTTTATGCAGTTCAAGAAATAGAAATAAAAATATATACCATAATGAGTATCATTCTGCATAACATGTAAAAAACTCAGACAAAACAGATGTAATAGAGTGAAATGCTAGCCTCTCTGACTCCATCTTGTTCAAGCCTGCATGGCCTTCAAGCTAATAGCTTCTGCTTAGTCTTGCATATATACATCCAAATTACTAGAGGAATTCTGCTTCCAAATTTAGGTTCACCAAAACAAACCCTTACCAAAAAGTGCCTCTCCAGAAGAGAAAAAGGAAGCATATATTATTAAAAATCTGCAAGAACCTCCTGATCACACTCCCATCAACTAGGGTCAACAGACTAAGCACAATCTTCCTCAGACCCCTGCTGGTGCCCAGATGTCTGCGGTTATCAATCACCTCTTGCCCCTCCCATTTTCCCCTCCCTCTACATAAAAGAAGCCTGAGCTCTATATTTTTGTAAGATGGATTTGAGGTACCACTAGTCTCCCATCTTCTCAGTTGGCACCCTTTCAATTAATAAACCTTACTCCACACTGATATTTAGAGTTTGGCCTTTCAAAGTGTCAGGCTCATGGACTTTGGACCTGTAACAGACACTAAAGAAGAGGTAAAAAGTATACCTGTGACAAAAACATTCTTCCCTTCACATAAAGATGCTCCACCACAAAATATATGTGTGTATATCTATGTATGTACATAGGTATACAGACTAATCTTTTTATACCTTCACTCTCGAGGGATTGTCAACATCCACTGTTACATGAAAGTCTTTAACTTTCATAACCCTTGGTAAGTAAAAATGAAGGAAAACTCATTATTGAATCCTGTCTACACTAGTACGCATGCCACTCCACCTCTCACTGACACCAGTTAGGGCAGGAAAGGAGACAGGGAAAAGGAGCATCATGCACATGCATCCTGGATGGTTTAATTTGAGGAGCTCTTTTTTAACCCACCTGTTCTTCTCTCTCCACCCACGGTTAAGTTTATTGGCACTTCTCCCAGAACTCCAATTCAAGGAGATGCAATCCTTCACCAGTGTAGCTTTGGGGTAAAAATGCAACCAGGTCATGATGAAACACTGGTACATGGGTGGAGGGGCCTAGGCATACTGAAGCACTGAGTGGGCAGAGCCAGGCTCTCTAACCTGGAGGTCTGGTTCAGAGCCGGGCAGCTAAAGGAATGTGCAGCTGCTTCCAGACAGGTGTGGCCCCACTGGTCTGCAGCTCTAGTTCCAGAGCTTCCCGTATAGGCCCTGCACACTGCCTGAATCAACAGAAGGTTTACTGATTTGGGCCATGTCAACACAAAATGACCTCTGTCCAGAAAAAGAAAAAGAGTACGCAGAGAGCATGTAGCTGGCCACTTAGTCCTGGGCATTTGAGAGAGAGGAGTTTCCCAAGCTGTCATGGCAGCAGACAGGCCACATTTCCACTAGAAATGACTGTGTTTACTTCATTCCCATGTCATTTTTAGTTCAGAGGCCAGGAGAGTAGTGCAGTGGAAAAAGAGGGTCAGGGTAGTGATATTTCCTTCATTTCTACAGCTAGCTGGCTGTGAGACAGCCTTTAACCTGTTTGCTTTCCCAATACAGAACACAAAAGGTTTGTTTTCTATGATTTGTTGATACCTTCAGGTTCCAAACATTTGAAGGTCTGAGACACTAGGCAAAATTTTTAAAATAAAGATTTCTGTTATTGAATCAGAACAAATTAAACAAAATGAATTAAAGATATGACTTGAGATGACAGAGAAAATAATATAAATCTAAAGAATACAGGAGGGAATGATTTAAAAGACATGTAAAACCAGAAAGTAATGAGTTAGAAAATTGTAGAACTAATGATTCTAAGAACTGGTTCTTTAAAATGACAATAAAAAATCAAAAGTTCTGCCAAAGGTAAGGATTAAACCTGGGAGAACAGTCCTTTAAGGATAAAAACAGAAATGTATGATGAAAAACAGTATATATACTTTATAGGTGCAAAATCTTAAAATTTGTAAGACATAGACAATCTTATATGAAACTATTACCAAAGTGATCCACGAAAAATTCTGACATACCACTATGCTGATAATTATGAGAGAAATTACTAAAAAATGAAACCCAATAGGCACTAGAACAAAATTATTTCTGAGGCAAGTGTTAAGCAACAGACACTTTTATATTATTCAAGTCATTCGGGAGAACAGACAAAGATGGAAAGATTTTTAGTTCATTTCATAAAACTCACATATTCTTGATACAGAAAGCAGAAAAATAGTGTCCAAAACAAACAAACAAGCAAAGCAAAAATCCAGTCTGGTATCACTAGAAACACAGATGCAGGAATCTTAATAAAATATCACTAAATCAAGTGAATATAAAGAAAGTTATTATGAAATAGACTTTATTCCACTGATGCAAAAAATAGTTCAACCTTAGACAATCTAATAATTAATTACTTCAATCTATTATATTTAAACTCAAAAAGTGGAAAACACATGATCATTTCAATAGATGCTAAAAAGTCTTAATAAAATTAATTTTCTGATTTAGAATTTTGCTAGGATTAGAAGAATAAATCTTTAATATGGCAAAAATTACAATCTAAAACCAGCTAACACCTTACATAGAATGGTGAAGCACTGGTGATATTCTTGATAAAATCAGAAGCTGAGCCTGACCAGGCGGTGGCACAGTGGATAGAGCGTTGGACTGGGATGCCGAGGATCCAGGTTCGAGACCCCGAGGTCACCAGCTTAAGCACGGGCTCATCTGGTTTGAGCAAAAGCTCACCAGTGTGGACCCAAGGTCGCTGGCTGAGTAAGAGGTTACTTGGTCTGCTGAAGGCCCGCGGTCAAAGCACATATGAGAAAGCAATCAATGAACAACTAAGGTGTTGCAATGCACAATGAAAAACTAATGATTGATGCTTCTCATCTCTCTGTTCCTATCTGTCTGTCCCTGTCTATCCCTCTCTCTGACTTTCTCTGTCTCTATAAAAAATTTAAAAATAAATAAATAAATAAATAAATAATTAAAAAAAAAATCAGAAGCTGATAGGATTTCACAGTGTTATCTAGGAATTCTGACTAAGCAATAAAATAAGTAAAAGATAGAATGAGTTGCATTATTTGCAGATTACAGGGGGTCCTCGGGTTACGACACAGTTCTATTCCTACAACAGTGACATAACCCAAATTTTGGTGTACCCAAATTATGGTGAAACACACTCTAGCCTAAGTCACTTACTTATATTAACACAGTTGTAAAATCATAATCTAGAACATAAAAACACAACTAAGCCACAGAAAAAAGAACAGGACATAAAAATGAGAGCCACAAGGGCCAAAAAATTGCCAAACAAAGCAATACAAATGAAACGCATGTGCTTTTAATAGTCCAAAATGGCGTAGGTAAGTGTACTGGGGGACGCCAACTCCTTCACTAATATGTTGCGTTATTGCATTTTCTGCTGCACGCAACCAAACTAGTCCACCCACGTAGTATATAAGTTCGATGCTAACAGCATAAGCCAAAACACTTACGTCTTGATTTTTCAAAGTTTTTATGGGAGTAAAAATCGTAAACTCAAAACATTGGATGTCGAGATTGTTGTAACCCAAGGACCCCTTGTATATGAATTTATACCTGTAAAACCCATTACTGAAAAATCATCAGAATTAATAATTTTAGTAAGAAAGTTCATTATAATGACAATGTAGGAAAAGTCATTGCTTTCCTATATGTTAGAAATAATTGTTTAGGAATATATATTTTTCCACAAAGATAATAAAATAATAAAAGCAAAATTTTAACAAAGTAAGTACAGGATCTATACCATGACTACCAAGATTAACTTACTACAATTTCTAAAATGAGAATATATATATTGAGAGCTTGCTCTCTTGTTAAATACTGTTCTAAGAAGTTATATGCATTATTACTTTTAGTCTACATAGCAGTGATATAAAATATTGCTATACCCACTTTAAAGATGAGGAAATGAGCCTAAGAAGTATTACTCAAGCTAAAAACAGATAGACTCTGAATTCAAAACCAGGTAACAAACATTATTTACAGGTAATAAGATTATTCACCTAGAAAATATAAGAGAATCATGAAAAACTGTAACTGTCATTATACAAATAAACAAAGATCAGTTGATTTCTTACCTAGCAGCAAAAAACAAAGAATAAATAATAAAGAAAAAAATTTTCTTTCCAAAATTAGTCAGAAATATTAGAAACCTAAGACTAAACAAGGAATTTGTGGAATTCATAATAAGAAAAGATATGACAAAATGTTGAGAGACAGAAAAGTAGATTTAAAAACAGAGAAAACATTTATTCTTTCCACATTAATCTAAAAATCAGATGGATTTACAATTTTAAAAAAAAAAAGTTTTTTTTCTGGGAACTTGATAAAAGACTTCTAAAATAATCAGAGAAATCTGGAGAACACTGGCTTAATCAAGTGGTCAGAGCCAACATCCCTGCCTTGAGACAAACTGACATCATATTTGATATGATTGAACACATACACATACACAATGGAAAATTCAAGGCCATTAATAATGATAGAAATATACACTTATTGATATGGAAAGAAGTTCATGGACTCTACCTTTCCCTTGGCCAACTCACAGTTATCTATTAGTTCTCAACAAACACTCTTTCCCTCAAAACTTTCTCCAGTTATATTCTCTCGAGGTATCTGGTACTCTACTTTCTTCTCACTCATCACAATTCAATTATAACTCTTTGATGATGTCTCAGTTTGGGTTCCTCTAAAAACATGAGACAAAGATTCTGTTTGGGAGATGATCCAGAGACCCAGCCATGAGAGAGTAAGAACAGTGAGACAGAGATAAAGGGAAACCAATAAAGTACAATTGTTGAGCAGTTAAGTGTATGGGAAACTGCTCAGTCCTACTGAGGACTTTATGGGGAACTCCACTTCCACACCTGTGTTTCTTCCATCACAGCACAGAGTGGTGGGAAGACATCAGGAAAAGCCCCGGTGCAGGGAGACCAGCTGCAAGGCCACGTGTAACCGATGAACCTGAGATTGAGACAAAGATCTAGACAACTAAATAAGCAGAAGAGATTTTACCATTAGGATATACAGAACTAAGTGGCAGACATGGGACAAGAATGAATCAAAGATGACCCCAAGATTTCTAACTTGAGGTATAGGTAATGCTCTTAGAATACATAAGACAGGAGGAGGCAACAATTTGGGAAAATACAGGATCAGTTCAGTTTGAGCTATGTTGACATTGAGGTACCTCAGAGATAGGATGTGGAAATACTCAGCACTATTGATGTGGCCTTTGGAGCTCAGAAGAGGCCATGCTGGGATTATTTAGGAGTCATCAGTGTATGGTATCTAGGAGATAGTTGAATACAAAGGAAGTAGAAGATCGCCCAAAAAAGAACATTCAGAACAGTTAAGTGCAGCTCTAGTGAACCTAGCCACAGCAACATTTAAATGAAAAAGAAAAAGAGCAGTAACTGAAATTAGAGAAGATCCAAAGACAGTTAATATCTTGGAATTCAAAGGAGCTTTGTAAGGTGGGCAATTTCAAAGAGTTAAAGAAGTGAAATAGTGTGTAGAATCACTGGGCATTGAGGTGACCCTGCTCTTTGAACTAAGTGGGCTTCCAAAAGAACATTCCACTAAAATGGAAGCCACCTGAGGGCAGGGACTGTGTCTATCTTAGCCGTTGTGGGGCAGTAGAGTGCTTGATCTAAAAAGGCACTCAGTGTTTAGTGAAGGAACACACTGATAGGAGCTGGCTTAAGGTAATGCCAGAACTTGAACCAAAAACATGTGAATTGGTGCCTGCATTTCATAATAGAGAGCAGTGGAAAGAAGACTAATTCTTGCTGCCTGAAATGGTCTTTCTAATTCTGTTCCCTGGCCTTGTTTTCTTGAGCCTGTTTTACTACTCTACAGGGAGGGGCAAAAGTAGGGTTACAGTTGGGAGTACATGAAACACAATTTATTCTCACATTATTATTTGTTAATTGTTGTATTGTTTTCCATATGAATAACTGTAAGTTTACTTTTGCTCTACCATTGTACTTATGTTCAGAGTAAAGGCATTCTTCCATCCAAATGGCTTTAATTCAAAGCACTCACGTTAGTGTTAACTCTCATTGTTTAGAAAGTAAAATTATGTGAAAGTACAATGAAATTATTAAAAATATCAATAATTTAACTTTGGCCTGACCAGCCGGTGGCACATTGGATAGAGCATTGGACTGAGATGCAGGGGACCCAGGTTCGAGACCCCGAGGTCACCAGCTTGAGCACGGGCTCATCTGGTTTGAGCAAAGCTCACCAGCTTGGACCCAAAGTCACTGGCTTGAGCAAGGGGGTTACTCAGTCTGCTGAAGGCCCGCAGTCAAGGCACATATGAGAAAGCAATCAATGAACAACTAAAGTGTCACAACAAAAAACTGATGGTTGATGCTTCTCATCTCTCTCCATTCCTGTTGTCTGTCCGTATCTGTCCCTCTGTCTCTGTAATAAATAATAAATAAATAAATAAATAAATAAAATAATTTAACTTTGAATGATACTAACCCTGTTTAAAATTCATTCTTTCTTCCTCTCAGTCCCTTCTCTCTTCTAAGCAGGCTGTGCTACCTCTGACGTAAGTTTTGGTTTTGTTTTGAAACTTCTGTCATATAACAAGTGACTGAACTATCTTGTTTAATGACAGTCTTCTGTAAATTTAGTTCAGTTTTTGCAAAGCTGCCTTATATAATATGTCAGCATGACTCTGGCTAGTTTGCTCAGTGGATAGAACATTGGCCCAGCATGCAGGTATCCCAGTTCAATTCCCGATCAGGGCACACATAAGAAGTGACCATCTGCTTCTCTTTTCCTCCCTCTCCCCCTTCTTTCCCTTTTCCTCTCCCACAGCCAGTGGCTCAATTGGTTCAAGTGTCAGCCCGGGGCACTAAGGATAGCTCAGTTGGTCTGAGCATCAGCCCCAGACAGGGGTTGCTGGGTGGATCCTAGTTGGGGAGCATGTGGGAGTCTATCTCCCCTCCTCTCACTTAAAAATAAATAAATAATATGTTAGCTATGGATTTGACATTTCAGGAAAACTCATGCTATTACTTAATTTAAAGTCAGTAGTTTAACTTTTTTAAAACTTTGTTTAATATGAGTATATGCTTACCATATTAAGGCATCTTTAATATAGCCATTAATTTTTCTACTTATGTTAAACATCTTACTAAAATGTAGCAAAAGTCCTTGTTTTCATCTTTCACCCAGTATTTATATGTGGAGAAATATACTTACAGTTTGAAGAACCAACAGATAAATAAAAACAAGAACAAATTAACTCTGAGAAGGAAATGTATAACCACAACTGGTTTAGGTGTGGCAGAAGGCCAGAAGCCCAGACACTCTCCACTTTCTCCAAGTCCATTCTCTAGGTATGCCAGAGTTTGGACAGAGAACCAACCAGATTTATGAACACTTGAGTGTGGGCACTCCCCTTCTGAAGTTCAAATTCATAAAAACAGTGACTGCAGTCTACTCTGGGTTAGATGAGCAGAGATTTATTTTTAGAATATGAAACTTTAGTTGATGTAAAAATCTTGAAAAAATCATGAACTAGAAGGAACCTGTGTTTTCCAAAATAAACTTTTAGTGTTTAGACTTTTGTTTTTGTTTTTCCTATCTTCAAAACATTCAATTCTGTAGGTAACTTCAGCTCACCCCATTTAGAAGTTTGGCAGATCAGCTCTTAGCAAGATTCTAGTTGGCCCAATGTAGCATAGAATGACGTGCTAAGCTCTTACAAATAAATTGAAGAACGAAATAGCCCCTTTTCCCTTCCTTCAATAAAGAGAGAAGGCCTTTGGAAAGAGGCAAAAAAGAATACAGTAAAAACGTGCATTATTTGAATTAAAAAAAAAAGAATGCATGGAGTAATCTTTTTCTTAGCTCTGGTATAATCTCTCAGTTTCTGAGTTTGCTAATCTCCTCTTCTTGGGCAAACTGCACAGTTAGTAATAAACTGATTAAACATTGTAGTATGGTGATAGACACTGTTTCTTTGGGACCTGTGTTACACTCTAGGGAAGTGCTTTTCCATCATACCCTAGAAAAATAGTCTCTATGCCTCCTGTCTGCTCCCTACTTTTACCACTGGAGGTAACAGCTGTCTTCAAATGTTTGGTGATGACATTATACAACAAATATCCTACTCAAAATTAACGGCATTCTATTTGAATTCTAAATACTTTTTCTGCTTGTTTTGTAATAGTAAAGTCCACTTATCTTGCTCTTCAAACAGTATCCAGCTCCTGTCATCCCACCAGCTGGGAACAACCCAGCATCCACACACAGTTCTCCTTAGCAGCCCGGGAAATGTCATTCCAAGTGCCATATTGATTCAGCCCCAACCTTACACATGCTTAATGCTGTTTTCCAACAGCAAGTGGACATTTCTGTGTGATGTCAGCCCTCA
This sequence comes from Saccopteryx leptura, assembly GCF_036850995.1. NCBI lineage: Eukaryota > Metazoa > Chordata > Mammalia > Chiroptera > Emballonuridae > Saccopteryx > Saccopteryx leptura. The sequence continues at coordinate 171,079,126 of NC_089504.1, read as the reverse complement.
GTTTTATAATTTATATACAATATGCTAGACCTTTCAAAAGAAAAATCTTTACCCATAGAGCAAATCTACACTAAAATCAACAAGTGTTTATTGAAAGACTATTTCATACAAGAGAATGCATTAAGTGTATTTATGATACATGAGACATAGTTCCTCTCCTTAGGAATCTAAAATCTACCCTAGAAAATATGATATAAAAGTATGAGAATGTAGCAACAATGCAAGTCTTCAATGACAGGACACAGGACATAAATGAGAGTTCGCTGCAAATGTGAAAGCTCTGTCACAAATTAGTGTATGATTCATTTCAAAATGACTCAGGGACAGTAACAGAAAATGCTATATGAGTTGAAAGTGAGAAGTAGTTACTTTATTTGGAGATGAGCAGGAAAATATTAAAAGACTAGAAACTGAATATCGAAGAATGAGTGTCTTGTCTTGGCAGAGAGACATGAAAAGAGAACCTTCTGGAAGGGGTAATGGCGGAAGCTGAACTGTGGAATCAAAAAGCACCCTAAGCAATTCCAACTGCACATCTCTGATCTTACTACTTGCCCACCTCTTTGTGTTAAAATGAAGAAAGTAGTGAGAATCTTTAGTTAGCAAAGGATTCAATATCTTTTAGTATAACCAAATGTACCAGAACTAAAATAAATTGGTCCAGAATAGCAAGGTGCATATAATAACAAAACCACTTGCTACTATTAAAGTTGACTTAATTATAGCCACGAGTTACTCAGTGTAAGAAATAGGTCCACATAAGGCAAAGAAGCAGCCACACATTCAGTGAGTGTTGCCTATAATATCTGCTCATAAGTACTATTTCCCATCAGCAACCCCGAGAAACGTCTTAAACTAACTGTTGCCACCAACAGATCAGGCGTAGACTTGGCAGAAAGCCAATCCAATGGTGATTAACTGGATGTGCAATTGCAGTTGGAAAAATTAATGGCTCCTAGACTTATAGTGCTTCTCTAACTTTTATGTGTGTATAATAGTGAAAAGAAATGGTTAAAATACAGATGCTTTTTTCAGAATCTGGGGTAGCACCTGAGATAAATAATTTACTTCTTTCTTTTGATTATTCATAATGTCCCCCTTCCCACTAGAATGTAAACTCCAGAGGACAGTGAGCTTTGCTTATTTGTGCACTGGTGTGTCCCAAGCACCTAGAATAGTGTCGGCCCTTAACCATTATATGTTGAATGAGTGAATGGCATTGCCTACAAATCCTGGCACTGATGGGGTAAGGATGCCCCACCTGACCTTGATTGACTAGTCTTGCTCAAGAGACAACACAGACTCATTAAGACAAAGAAAGGTGTGCAACAAAAACATGGGTGCCAGAGGTCTGTCTCTTCTAGATCATTTTCAGACTCACTGCTTTCCTTGTTGGGCTCAGCTTTTTTGAGTTCCAGCTTTCACCTGCTCAACACCTAACAGATAACAGAATTAATTGATTTGTGATACATTTCAGCTCACAGTCTGGCTTCCCGTGATTTTGCTCTCCACCCACCGTGATGCCTGCCTGATTGCTCTGCCAGCTATAGCCTTGGGCCTCCCTGTCTCACCAAGCCTTCATCCAAATTCTGCCTTCTCCAAAACCCTGTGTGGTTTGGCTTAAGACCTGAATTCCATGTTACACCAGCTGTTGACCTTCTAGCTTTGGCAAAGTTTGAAAGCGCCAGGCTTCAACTTGGCACCTAGCTCCAAGTCACAGTGCTGGTCTTGAGTGCTAAAGACGTCCTCCTCCCTCACAGACATCACAAGATGTCAGAGCAGTTGCATGGGCATCCGTAAGGCCTACCCATAACAGCTTCATAATTTGGGAGCTAAGCTTCTTTCATACCCCATTCAACGTCTGTGTATTTTATGTTCATTTTCTCTCATCCAAGTACTAAGCAGGCCTGACCCTGCTTAGCTTCCAGGATTGGACAAGATTGGGCGTGTTCAGGGTGGTGTGGCTGTAGACTTACATTCATTTTTTTTGCTCAATTTTATATTAGTCTTTGTTTCTATATCTTATTGATTTATATACAATTTAAAATAGATTCTGGATACTAACTTTATCACTTCTACCCATAGCAAATATCTTCTCCCTTAGCATATTATCTTGTGTATAGTATTTTCCATTGAAAGGACAACCTTAATTTCAGTGCAATCAGACTTACCCACTGTGGCAGTGCTCCCTGTATCCTGCTTGAGAAACCCTTCCATAATATGAGATTTTGAAGATATTTTTATTACGGTTTTGTTCACACTTAGGTTTTCAGTCCATCTGGAATTTATTTCTGTATGTGTCATTGTTTCCTTACTCAGTCTGCCATGTCAGGGTCCAGGGCCACATATCTAGTCTCCATGGACACATGGGTTTCTTTCTGGGGTCTTTGCTTTATTTCTCTATGTTTCTATCTCTGCACTAATACTACTATGACCAAATCAGTGTGACCTGAAAATAAATTTTGATATCTGACAGAGTCAGGTTCTCCAAATAGGTCTTCCTCAAACATGTCCCAGGTGTTTTGTCTTTTTTGTACTTATCACATGAATTTTAGAAACAGCTTATAAAACTCAATACTCCCACATACCCACAAAAGCCTACTGAGAGTTCAATTGGAATTTATGGAGTTTTAAACTTAATTTGGTAAAAATGGGCTTTGATAAATTTCACCATGTAAGAATGTGGCCTCTCTTTTGACTTGCATCTTAATTTTATATTCTTCTGCAATATTTTGTCACTTTGTCCATTAGGGCTTGCACATCTGATGTGTTACTAAGACTCTCTAAGCATTTGTTATTATTCTGAATGTGCTTTCCTGGGGCTCTGGCTGTCAATGGACAGTGTTGTGCTCTGCAGCCGAGAGCCCTGGCATCCTCAGGCTGACCCTCTCCAAGTCGGACAGTCTAGTACAGCTTCCCTGAGGCAAAGTCACAGGCAGTGAGGTAATACTTTTTTTTTTCTTTTTCAACTTCTTTAGGAAATGCAGGAATGAGGTATCCTTTTATTTAGCTTTTAAACAATTAATTGAATTTGTTCGAATGATATTGGTTGGCAAAACCATACCGGTTTCAAATGTACACCTCAATAGAACACCATCTGCACACCTGTCATGTCTTCTGAGACCTGCCTGACTGGCCCTTCAGGCAGGAACTTGTATTACTGATGCGTGAGCCCACGGTTTTCCTCTGGTAAGGCTGGTGAGGTGGGGCTCACGAAAGGTAAGGGCAGCAGTCATTTTTAGGAGTCCCATTATATCCAGATTTCATATTATTAGCCTCATTTTCAGAGGCTTAATAGAAGAATAATCTTTCCCAATATCACTAAGTGGGGCTCACAACCCCAAGCCTCCCTGGCCCCATGGGTCTTACCCTAACCCTGACCCTTATCTTTTACTACACATTTCCTGCCAAATACCACAGATAAGAGAGAACTCAGGCCTCAACAGTGCAAACACAAGACCTTAACAAAGAGTCCACCGGCGGTACCCATGTTTATGAGGCAGCTCAAGCTAGAAACTGGGGACTCAGAGGTCTCACTGTCAGCCACCGTTCAGCACTGCGTCTTGGGACTCAGCGTCCCAAGCGCTCTGGAATCTGTTCGCTCTGTGTCTCAGCACCTTCTCTCCTCGATTCCTGCTGATGGCTCCCAGGGTTCCCACCTCCACCATTATCCCACATCCTCTCATCTCACAGTAGGGCCATCTTTTTGTTACAAAGTTCTGAACATATCTCTGCTGTTTAAAAACCTCGAGAGCCTGTTGGTGGGATTGCAAATTGGTGCAGCCACTATGGAAAACAGTATGGAGGTTCCTTAAAATATTAAAAATAACTAACATATGTTCAGCAATTCCACTTCTGGGTATTTATCTGAAAAAAAAATCTAAAATATGAATTTGAAAAAATATGTGCACCCCTATGTTCACTGAAGCACTATTTACAATAGCCAAGATCGAGAACAACCCAAGCGCCCATCAGTAGATGAGTGGATAAAAAAGTGGTGGTACATTTACACAATGGAATATTACTTGGCCATAAAAAAGAATAAAATTTGCAACAGCGTGGATGGTCCTAGAGAGTGTTATGCTAAGAAAAATAAGTCATATAGAGAAAGACAAATACCATGTGATTTCACTTACATGAGGAATCGAAAAAACAAAATAAACAAACAAACAAAATCAAAACAGACTCATAGATACAGAGAATAAACTGATGGCTGCTATGGGGAAAGGGGTTCAGGGGGCTGGGTGACAAAGGTGAAGGAATAAGAAGTACACATTGGCAGCTACAGAAAAGTCACAGAGATGTAACATACAGCAGAGGGAATATAGTCAATAATATAATAGTAATAATTTTGTAAGGTACCAGGTGGATTCTAGACTTATCTAAGGGAATCACTTCATAGGTTGTACAAATGTCTAACCACTCTGCTGTAAAACAAACAAAACATAATAATAATAATAATAATAATAACAATAAACACCTTCTGCCTCCCAGAGCAATCGGAATAATTCTCACTTTCATTCTGCTAAACCTTTGGATTCTGGTTCCCATCTTGTTCTCTCACTTCATTTTCTACCTGTCCTCCTCTTCTATTCACCACCTTGCAGCCCTCTGTTGTTTACTCTACCCCTGCCAAGCTTCTCACCACTGAGCCCTCCATCCCATCTTCTCACAGCCCAGAGGATCCCTCTACCCCGTCCCAGCACGACTTAGTCTTTCCTTCAGGCTTCAGCTTGCATGTGACTTCCTCAGAGCCCTTCTCTCAGCACCCCCCCCAAAGAAAGCGTCCAGCCCAGCCCCTAATCCCCAGTCCCACGAAGCTCTCTGTGGCATCATCTGATTCATTGCTCCATAGAACTCACCACAATCCGTTCATGTTTTTGCCAAGAAAAAAAATTGACTTGAAACATAGTTTTGGCCATTTTTTCTTGCATTTGCTTGGTCTGCAACCTCACACAATGTTGTCTGTGAGGCAGATGTTCTCTTGTGTTTTCTGATAAATTGTGGTAAAATAGATATAACTCAAAATTTACCATTTAACCATTTTTAAGTGCATAATTTTGTGGCATTAAGTGCACCCACGATGTTGTGTTACCATCACCATTATCTGTTTTGAGAACTTTTTCCTCTTCTCAAAGGAAACATTAAATAAGAACTTCCCACATGCCCTTCCCCCCGGCCCCCAGTCACCTCTGTTCTCTTTGTCTCTGAATCTGAGAACCACAGGGCCCTTGTATAAATAGAATCAAACAGTATTTGTTCTTTTGTGACTGGCTTGTTTCATGTCATATGTTTTCAAGGTTTCTCCACGTCATAGCATGTGCTAGGATTTCCTTCCTTTCTGAGGCTCAATAATATTCTTTTGTACATATAAACTACGTTGGGTACATATATGCATCTGTTGATGTGCATTTAGGTTGCTGCCACTTTTGGCCATTGTGGATAATTCTGCTGTTGTATTAATTTTTTAATGTGTTTATTGTCTGTCTGTCCTTAGCTAAATGCAAACTCCAAAGGGACAGAGACCACAGAACAGTGCCTGACTTCTGGTAGGAGTAGTATAAACCAAGTGCAATGTCATGAGCCAACTATAATATAAACCAGTTAATCCTTGAACAATGTGGGTGTTAGTGTAGACTACTCCCTCCATTGCAGTTAGTTACAATGCATACAGTTGGCCCTCTGCATTTGAAGATTCCCTTTGATGATGTAGAACACTGTTTCGATCTGCGGTTGGTTGAATCTGTAGATATGAAACCTGGAAATACAAAGAGCTGACTGTACAGTTATTAAAAAAAAATTCGCAAATAAGTGGATGCACTCAATTCAAGCCCATGTTGCTCAGAGTCAACTGTAAATAGTCATATTTGATGAATTAAAACAATTGATGAGTTCTTTCTTCTTCCATGGGTAATTAGTCTCTCAGCTGGATGACTGCTCCTTCTCAGTCCATTCCTCCTACCTTTGCAAGAGTGATATCTTTAAAATTTAGATCTAAATATAACCCTCTTCTTCAAAGCCTTCAGATGGCTCCCCATTGTTTCATAATAAGTCCAAACTCCTTCCCAGGGCTTCCAAGGCCCTGAGTGGCCTGGTCTGGCTACTCGCTCAGCAGAAGCTCTCATCAGGGTCAGTCTTCCAGCCAGAGCAGACTTCCTTCAGTGATGTGAAGGCGGGATAGTGTCCCATGGGTGTTTGCAGATGGTGTCCCTTTTGCCTTAGACATTTCTTGATCTCTCTCTTTCTCACTCAAAAGAGAGAAAGAGAGAGAGAGAGGAAGAGAGAGAGGAGAGAGAGGAGAGAAGCATCAACTCATAGTTGCTTCACTTTCGTTGTTCATTGATTGCTTCTCACATGTGCCTTGACTGGGGGAATTCCAGCTAAGCCAGTGACCTTGGGCTCATGTTGATGATCCTGCACTCAAGCCGACTAGCCTGCACTCTTGCCAGTGACCTCAGGGGTTTTGAACTGGGGCCCTCAGAGTCCTGGGCTGACACTAAATCCACTGTGCCACCGCCAGTGAGGCTCCTGCCCTTTCTTCATCAGTTCCTATTTGTCTTTTAGATTTGTATGAACAGACAAAGAAACTTTTCTTGACACTGCAAGTTGGGTTAATTACTCCTATTGTGTTTGTAGGAGTTACCTAGTTTTCATTTCTGACCCCTTTGGCTGTAAGGGATGAGAGCAGGAACTGCCTCTGTGTTAACCATTGAGTCTCTGTGCCCAGCATGCTGCCTGCACTAAGGGTTCAGTTAACAAACAAACAGATTGTAAGCCATACCTATTGTTTTGGAACAGATCGGTAATATTATGCCTAATAGATCAGAAAATATCAACCTCAAAGTGCATAGCTGTCCATTCAGCCATCTGGGAAAATGTGATTCACCTGAGAAATTTGAAAAACATTTCTTTACCTAATTGCCTGGATTTCATACATGACAGGCCACATGTAGCCTTGACATCTGTAAAACTCACTGCCACCAAGTGTTGCCCAGGTAGGTAGGGATCAATTAGTAATTATAATTGAAGCCTCAATTAATTACCTAATTCTAAGCTTTTCACATTTAATTCCAATAATATTATAACATGAAATTGGGGAGCTACAATATAATAACTGAAAGGAGAGAAATGGATATGAAAAAAAGTCCTAGCAGACTTTCTCCCTGGGGTAGCCAAGAACTTGTGAGAATTCGAACAATTATTTGAACACATATTAAAATGAAATAATGTGGGTTGGGCCGAGTTGTTTAGTATAAATTAATCTATGGTGTAAACTCGTGTTGAGAAAGACTTGGTCAGTGAACATTGAAGGACTCAGTGTGCCTATATAATATAACCCAGAGGAGAGAGTACTAAACACGGGCCTGCATGGTCTGCCCCCCCCCCCCCCCCGCCAGATTTACGTGCCTGTGGCCCATGAAAGAAGAGAGTGAGGAGGGCAGACAAGGGAAGAGGGATTAGGCTTCTGCAGTAGTTTCAGGTCAGCCCATTTTATGATCTGTCTCATGGCATTGCGATCACACCAAAGATATTTCTCTATCAATATTGAGCACAGATTTTAAATGTTTTATACTAGCACGTAATAAATCTACTGACATCTATGGAGATGAAAAGTGTTTATCATCTCAACTTGCTGTGTTCATCACTTAATGATGTCTATCACCTGGTTCATGATCATGAAAAAGTAAACCTTTGTGATTGGTTAAATCCATTGATTAAATCAATATATCAATACAGTGGACATCTATTCTGCACCCAAAATCCAAAATGCTGCTGTAGATCAGGGGGTATGAGCAGTTTGATGTTTGCTAAAATACAAATTCTGGAGCCACAATCCTAGAAATTCTAAATCTGCCGATCCAAGCTGGGCTCAGGAATCTGAATTTTAACTGTTATAAAGTATCGCACCCCAGATTCTGAAAGGCACTGTACCTCATTTCATTGAGTTCACATAGGGACACCCAGTCCAGACGAATTTGGAAGAGTTTTATTAGAGGAGGAGATTTATTAAATATGCCGGCCACATATGGCTGATATGGGGCATCAGACCCAAATCATGCAGTCCCCCAAAATAGTTCAGGGGCTGCTTATATACCCTTGATCACACACGTGCAGGGGAGAGCATGAGATTATGGTATAAGCTGACAATATTTGTTTAGGGGATACACAGAAACATTAAGACTCTCAAGATAACACAATCAAAGATGTTTATAAATATTTCAGGGTTCATCTTCCCTCACTAGCCTAGAAGTATTTTACTCTCAAGATTCCAGGAAGGGGGAGGAACTACAATCAATGCAAGGTGATATGTAAATTCTGCCTCCTAGTGAAAGAAGTTTTTCGGTTAACCTTTATTTTAGATTTAAAACTAAATGACCCATTGTTCTTGTAAGCCAGAAACTTCTACATTCTTCTCCCTCCCCTCCCCAAAGGAGAGATGGGACAGGAAAGCCTGACCTTTCCTCCCAGAATATCAATATCAATTTTCAGCTTTTTGGTACCTTACAACATAACAAGCATTTCTCAGGGAGATGTTTATGCAACGAGTCTGTTGATAGGAATCATCATATGGCAATCAATACTTACGTGGAAATGTGAAGATTATTAAATGAAGAAATATAGGCTATAAAGTTGTATTAGAATACAATCTCATTAAAAAATGCTGAGAGATAGACAGAAAGGATAGATAGATAGATGATAGAAGATAGACAGAAACACAGATTTATACAACTGCATGACAATCTGGTGCCTTCAGAAAACACTTTTGTTTCATGGATTTCTAATTTTCCACAATATATTTATACGACTCTTATACTAATAAAAATGTTGGTCAAATAAGTTTGTAAATATGATACATAGGTTTGCTCGCTTATAGTTTGCATTGGGTATGGGGGACAGGCTGTAAGCTAAGGCAGGGTCATTATAGCCTAAGGCTTAGTTTTAAGACTAAGCTTTTCCCCCACACCCTTGACTGATTGCATGATGTGGGGTGGTGCACTCTCATGAGGAATCTCATTATGCCTTAGATAAGTGACTTTGTATCAGAGGCTTTCTTATTTGTATATTGGATTAAAGGTTTTGATTTCTACACTATAAAATGGGGGCAGACCGGGAGTTTACTCTCTTGGTTCCTGAGATTAGCATTAGAGAGGAGAGCAGATAAAGGCCATGTGGAGGAGAGGAGAAGCAGCCAAGATAGTGGAATGCTGAGGGAGAAGCCAGTTTGTGCAGAGTTTGTGCAGAGAGAAGGAGATGGGGAACAGAGGTGAATAAAGCTGGTGAGCTAGAAACCTTTGATTCTGGAAAACTCGAATAAGTCAGTGGCTTTGGGAGCCCTGAATGAAAAGGGAAGTGTTTTCCCACTGTGTGTATTTCTTGCCTGCCGAGTGCAAGCTAGGATAAAAATGATGGCCCACCAGTTCTTGGCTCCATTGTTTCATTACCGTCTGTCCAAATCCAATGCGAACCTGCATGGGCCAGGCGACTGTGATTGTGGCAGTGGCTACTGGCTTTCCAAAAAGACACATTTTTTTTCTCAAAGTGCATTTTATTTTATTTTTTACTAAATGTATTGGGGTAACATTGGTTAATAACATGATATAAATTTCAGGTGTTCAACATTATAATTCGTTATCTGTATGCTTACCACTAATATTCTAGCTTCCTTCCATGTGACCCTTTACCCACTTCCCTCTCCTCCCACACCCCTCCCCTCTGGTAACCACCCTCCTGTTGTCTGTACCTGTAAGCTTTTGTTTGTTTGTTTTATTTTGCTTGTTACAAACATTTTTAAATTTTTTAAAAATTTTGTTTTTCAATTACAGTTTACATTCAACATTATTTTATCTGTATTAGTTTTAGGTGAACAGCATAGTCATTTATAAAGTGGTCATATACCCCTGTATTTCAAATGCCCACCTGGCACCATACATCGTAATTACAATATTACTAACTATATTCTCTATGCTGTACTTACACCCCTGTGTATTTACATATGTATTTACATTCTGTTAAGGACCAGTTTGTACTTCTCAATCCCTTCTCCTTTTTCACCAGCCCCCCAAGCCCTTCCCACCTGGCATCCATGATATATTCTCTGGAAAACAGATAGCTTTAATTATATAAGAAATATTTGTTAAGTTCTTCATACATAGTAAGCATTAGGACTAAAGAAGTGAAATCAGGCCAAGAATCCAGGCTGGGGAATTCTGTGCCCAGAGGGAGATGACACTCCCAGGTGCATCAGGACACACCCTGGGATGTGTGGATGAAGATCAACAGTGACACCGAGGACATGAGCTCAAACACCTGAGACATCACAGCAGCACACACTGATCTGGCTGAAACAGAACTAGGAGAGCCTGTGAAAAAATATGGGCCTTTCGGAGAAAAGAATGACTGTTGAGATGGGGTTTTTTTGTTTGTTTGTTTTTTTGTATTTCTCTGAAGCTGGAAACAGGGAGAGACACTCAGACAGACTCCTGCATGCGCCCCACCGGGATCCACCCGGCACGCCCACCAGGGGGCTACGCTCTGCCCCTCCAGGGCGTCGCTCTGTTACAACCAGAGCCACTCTAGCACCTGGGGCAGAGGCCAAGGAGCCATCCCCAGCGCCCGGGCCATCCTTGCTCCAATGGAGCCTCGGCTGCGGGAGGGGAAGAGAGAGACAGAGAGGAAGAAGAGGAGGAGGGGTGGAGAAGCAGATGGGCACTTCTCCTGTGTGCCCTGGCCGGGAATCGAACCTGGGACTTCTGCACGCCAGGCCGACGCTCTATCACTGAGCCAACCGGCCAGGGCCTGAGATGGGTTTTTTTTTCCTGGTAAAAGAATAACCATTACAAATAAAAAAACAACAAAAAAACTCTCAAATAAAACCAACCAACAACAAAAAAAATCCAATTCACAACATTAAAAACAAGGAAGTCATCTAAAAACAAATGACACTGACTAGTTAGGACTGGGGCCTCCCTGTGAAAGGATGAAGAGATGCTAGTGGTATATTCTTGCCCACCGTCCCTCCTGACCAGGCCGCTCTTCTGCAGTTGCCTGTTCTCTGCTGAACCAAATCCCACCTATCCTAACTATATAGTTCCTCCCATTCTACAAGTCTCCCCTAAACCTCCAGGCTTGTGGTTTCTCTATCCTTTAAATACATGTGATTTATATAATACACATTTGCAAAACCTTATGTGTTTGGTATGTATTATTTATCTACTGGTTTATTTAAGTTGTCATGTGATAACTTCTTGAAGAAAAAAAATCTTATTTTTTTAAATGATAGCATTTATTTTTTAAAAGTTTTTATCTATTCATTTTAGAGAGAAGACAGAGAGAGAGGGAGAGAGGATGAGAAAGAGGAAGAGGAAGAGGAAGAGAAAGAAAGAAAGAAGAAAGAGAGAGAGAGAGAGAGAAAGAGAAAGAGAAAGAGAAAGAGAAAGAGAAAGAGAAAGAGAAAGAGAAAGAGAAAGAGAAAGAGAAAGAAGGGAGGGAAGGATCAGGAAAAATCAACTCCCATATGTGCCTAGACCAGGCAAGCCTAGGGCCTTGAAACGATGACCTCAGCTTTCCAGGTAGACTATCCATTGCGCCACCACAGATCAGGAAGAAAAAGTCTTTTGTCTTTTCAAGTATACTGCCAGGTCCCTGAGGGCAGGAAAGCTTTAAAAGATAATTCTAGGCCCTGGCCGGGTTGCCCAGTGGTTAAAGCATCATCCCTGCCTGCCGAGATTGAGGGTTCAATCCCTAGTGAGGGCACATTGGAGGAGCAATCAATGAGGACACAATTAAATGAGACAACTAAGTGGAACAATGAATTGATACTTCTCACTTTGTCCCATCTCCCCATCTCTCTTCTTTCCCTCCTCTTCCTCTTTTTCTCTCTCTCAAATCAATGGAAAAATTAGAAAAAATAAATAAAAAAGAATTTTAGGCACAAAGACACACAGAAATATTAGGCATTAAGTACATATTCGTAAAGTAAATTATGCTGAACAAAAGTACTTTCTTTAGATTTTTGAAAAATAGCTCCTGGTTAACACAAATGGTTGTTTTTCCTTCTGAATAAATGCCACTATAGTTTTCTAACTACACACATCATATATGACTAAGTGCCAGTATAATTACCTAACCACCCATACTATATTTTTCAGCTCTGCTAGTTTATCCTGATGCATTCACGCTTTATTTGAAATTCAGCTGGAGGCACATACTATATCAAATGACCACATTCTATGAATTTTGCAAGTAGGTTTGGACATAATTCATTTCTTCAATAGCAGACTAGGACTCCTAAACATTTTAACACATATTACTGGCTCTTGGAAGAGGAGGGAAACGTCATAATCCTGAAATAATATGTAGGTTCTTTTCCTAAAAACAGTATAAGGAGAATGTTGTTAAAAACTATTTTCTGAAATTCAGCAAGGGGGTAAAAAACCTTGCTTTTAAGAAGACATTGATTAGAATGGTAAATGTTTGACTCATATCATAAAGCTGTGTTGTGTAACTTTTGATAAATGTGTTCAAGCCAAGGCAGGGCATTATTTAAAAGGCATTTATTTATTTAAAAATTTTTTAATTTTTTTTTTAACAGCAGAGCTAAGGGAAAAGCAGGCGCATTATAGCATTGCTCTACCGCCCTCCGGTGTCCTGTTTGCAGCATGCCTTTTGAAGTCATTATTTGCTCTTTGAATAGCTATATGCAAAGGAGCTAAGGGGAATGCCTCTGCTAAGACTACCAAATACCTGGGTCTTACAACCAGACAATGTGCTAACTACGCCTGTCCACACTGTTCACCATTCTCTTTGAGCCAGAGTCTTCACTGTGCTTATTAGCATCCCACAGGTGAGGGGAGTCAGTAAACAATAAAAGTTAGGGCTCCAAAGGAAATCTCTAATCTGATTCAATGGTTGCTTTGTGGGAAATTCATGGGAAACCACTGGTGACCTGATGAGAACCAAATGTTTGGTGTACATTTGCCATCATAGACCTGTTTTATTCTGAAGTCAACCTAACCTTCAATATTAAATAAATTAATAACTGCTCCTCAATAAGTATTCTAAAACTAAGGGTAAAGGTATGTACATTATAACTAGGCATGAACAAACAAAACACAAACTAATAAATCTAATGAGTACAAATCTCTGTAGGAAATAAACATGAACAAACACGGTTTGTATCAAAGTAGTAAACTTATGTGCCATTTTTTTTTCCTTCTATAATTTTTTTTTTCTTTTGATCATGACCTTTTCTAATGAGAAAAATACTTCAGTAAGTGAAAGTTAAAGGAGAATGTGCTTGCTCAAGTCTCTCTGAAAATATATGTACATTAAGGCAAGGTGAGGGGTATATGGCGCTGTTTCCAAATTCTCCTAGCAGGTAACTATTAACCAAATTTTTATTTATGATAACTTTACCTATTGCTTTTTTGACTCTCTTTTCCTCCTCTAATCCTAAATCCCAAGTGTGAAAATCAGGTGTCCTTATTTCTGCCTATTGCTGTCCTTTTTCATTGTCACAGCTGAATAATTGACAATTTATGCAATCCAGTTTGTCTGCTTAGCAACAGGAAGGGTGGGGCTCAAAACAGAGGAAAACTACAGCAGTAGAATTCTGCAGTTGTGAACTAAGAGACCGGAGAATGGGACACTGGCCACAGGCCATATGAAGTATTTTCAATACTAACTCACAAAAGCAGAAATCAAGCAAGAAGTGGTCTCTGTTCTTCTCATACAAAACTCCACAGGTACAGTCTTAAGAGTACCATGAGATTAACATGCCATAAACAGTGCTTTCATGACAAATAAATGGGAAGTTTCTTGCCCCGTAATCTCTAAGTGAGCCAATGGGCTTTGCCTTAGAAAACTCCTTCGGGAAAGGGTGTGGCTTAGTGGAGAGTTAGACAAACATTTGTTCAAACAGGAGCTCCTGCCACACAGGTGAGAACCTGTGGTATGTGCATTCTGACTGAGAACCTCCCAGAACTATGCCCACGCTACTGTTCATTTTATCTGGTCTTAGCTATAGGGCAGAATGGGGAAGCACCTGAGGCATCTACCAGAGGATTCATACTACTACAAGCTTTCCATTTCTGCTGAACTCCTTGAAGTTTATAGCTACAATTTCATCAAATGAACGAGAATCCAGAGGTCATAGGTTGTAAGGATTCTGTGTCCCAGTGTCCTTCATGTCTTCCCTGCATCTAATCAGAAATCTGGCAGATTTACAGTGAATGCCATCCTGTGTCTTCTTTCTGGCTGCCCTGATTACCAAGGCAGAAGAAAGAGGTTTCAGTGAACCAATTGGCCAAATGACAGAAAGTTTTCATTTTATTTTATTGATTAGGGCTTAGGAAGTTCTAGCAGTAGAGAATTCACTATGAAATAAAGCAGAAAAGGTCGCTGATTCCCCAGTGACAGACTATCTTGTCACTCAAATTTGTTCATCTATTTGTTTGAATTATGTTTGTTGAGCATCTAGTGTGCAGCCTGTCCCCAGCACTGCGGTGACTATAATGAATAAAATCGCTGGGCTCTGAGCTCAAAAATTATATTATTGTTGCATGTGTGCCCACATGCAAAGACAAAATTAATAAACAGGTAAATGAGAAAATGTCAAAGAGTAATAAGAAGAGGAGGAAGACATGATAAAGAGTGACTACTTTAAGTTGGGGTTAGGGAGGTGAACTTGGCCAAGATAGGAATGTTAAACAGGACCCAGCCACTGAGAGATAAGGGGTCAGAGCTTCCAGCCCAGAAACAGCATAACAGCAGATGCAAAGGCTCTGTGGTTAGACTATGTTTGATGTGTTGGAGACATAAAAAGTAATCCGGTATAGTGGGGGTTTAAAGGGGTGGGGGTAGAGCAATACAAAATGATATTGGAGAACCAGGCAAGACCCAGGTGACGCCAGGGGCTTTGGAAACCGGGCAAAGTCTGGAATTTCTTGTGAGTGAGACGGAGTGCCACTGGGGAGTTAAACATAAGGAAAGAGAGGAGGGTGTGATAAATACTATTTATGGCTTTAAAAGATCACTGTGGCTGCCATGTAGAGAAGTGACTGAAGGGGATATAAATGGGAGCAAGGGGATAACTGGGAGCTACTGTGATAGCTGTGAGTCAGAGACAGTGGTGGTTTGTACTAGAACTGGAATCTGTTTTGGAGGCAGGGTTGACAGAACAGATTGTGGTGAATATGAGAAAATAATCAAGGATAAACCGTAGATATTTTGTCTTGATGTGGAATGATGGTGTTATCTATCGAAATAGGAAAACTGGGAGAAGAACAGATTATGCGATAGAAAATAACTTTTACTTTGGCCATGTTAAGCCTGAAATGCCCCTGAGACCTCCAAGTGAAGACATGTAGAATATAAGTTGCATACTTTGGAGAGCTGTCATGACCAGAATACAGTCTGGGTATCAGCATGGGATTGGAGGTGACCACCTCAGAGAGTGTGTAAATAAGCAGGAAACAGAAGCTTTGGACCCAGTGTCTTGAAACAGTGGTCCCCAACCTTTTTTGGGCCACGGACTGGTTTAATGTCAGAAAATATTTTCACGAACCAGCCTTTAGGGTGGGATGGATAAATGCACAAAATAAAATTATGCGACTGGCGTAAAAACTGTGGTATTTTTAAATATAATTGTCGAACTTATGATATTTATTGGGCTAAGTTAAAGGAGGAACGAGCATGTCCTCATTATTCAGGCTGTATTTAAATTTGTTTTCTGACAACGTTTCATGTCTTACATCAATATGTAATATGATAGGTCAGGCTCGCTACAAATCATGAGCCTACGACAATAAAAATAAACATGAATCCACTGTGTACTCGTATGCAACTTTATTAGAAGCATCCTCTTAACATCGCACCAACAACATAACATGAGTAACATCCTCTCTGCCTCCAATCACTTTCTAGTCGCTATGGTAACATTTAAACATGCCTTAAAAATAAGATACAACACAAAAACAAATATAAAGTGCATGAAAAATACAACTCTGGCGTGCGGGGGACCCGGGTTCGATTCCCAGCCAGGGCACATAGGAGAAGCGCCCATTTGCTTCTCCACCCCCCACCCCCTCCTTCCTCTCTGTCTCTCTCTTCCCCTCCCGCAGCCGAGGCTCCATTGGAGCAAAGATGGCCTGGGCGCTGGGGATGGCTCCTTGGCCTCTGCCCCAGGCGCTAGAGTGGCTCTGGTCGCAACACAGCGACGCCCCGGAGGGGCAGAGCATCGCCCCCTGGTGGGCAGAGCATCGCCCCTGGTGGGCGTGCTGGGTGGATCCCGGTCGGGCGCATGTGGGAGTCTGTCTGACTGTCTCTCCCCATTTCCAGCTTCAGAAAAATACAAAAAAAAAAAAAAAAAAAAAAAGAAAAAGAAAAATACAACTCACCATTGTTATGAATATTGTAAGTTAAGGGTTATTTATTATAATGTTTATATAGAATGAGAGATAGTAGCCTATCTCTCAACAACCATAACACTAAATCAGTGGGAGCCCTGAGCTTGTTTCTCTGCAACAAGATGGTCCCATCTAGGGGTAATGGGAGACAATGACACCCGAAGTGTGTTGCTTATGTCCAGTCTATTCTGTAATTTTGTTTTGGTTGCTGTCACTGCAGAAAATCACGCTTCACACAAATAGGATGTCGGAAATGGCAACAGGGTTTTTAGTGCTTTTGTGGCAATCTCGGGGTATTCTGCCATGACTTTAATCCAGAATACCGGCAGAGTTGTAGTCTCGAACATATTTTTAAGGCCGCCGTCATTTGCGATCTCCAGTAGTTGATCCTCTTCTTGCATAGACACGCTGGGCATAGACACGCTGGATTCACCTGGTTTGTTGACAAATGGATCGTGGATCCATTCCTTGGCAATTCATGGGTCTTTTGTGGTTGGGAAGTAGCGTTCAAACTCTTTTAAAAGCAAATACAGGTGATCATGCACCAGCTGGGACAATGAAGGCTTGGGCTCAGTCTCTTCCAAAATTCCCGCGAATGTTTGAAACATGTCAAATATACCCCTGTTCACGTGTCGTCCCCACAAATCCAGTTCGGCTTTAAATGCAGCTACTTTATCTGCCAACTTGAAGACAGTTGTCATTTTCCCCTGAAGTGACCGATTGAGTTCATTGAGGAGGTTAAATATGTCGCCCAAGTAAGCCCAGTGATCCATTCCTTGTCACTGAACTGTGCTGCTAGCGGTGACTTTTTTCCTGAGAGAAATCTCTGCATCGGCTCTCGTAATTCAAACACTCTGGCCAGGGACCTCCCTCAGGATAACCATCTTATTTCTATGTACAAGAGAAGGTGTCTGTGCTCCGCATTCATTTCCTCACAAAGCTGCTCCAGCAGGTGTGAGTGAAGGGCGTGTGCTTTGATGTGGTTAATAACTTTAACGACATCATTCAATATGCTGTTAAATTCTGGTGGTATATTTCGGCTAGCCAGCATTTCCCTGTGAATGACACAATGCGCAGACTCGCATTCAGGTGCAACCTCCTTAATCCGAGTAGTTAAACCAGACATCCTTCCGGTCATGTCAGCAGCTCCATCTGTGCACATGCCAACACAAAAAGACCATTTCAGTTTTCCTGATATATAGTCATCCAGCGATTTAAATAGTTCTGCGGCTGTGGTTTTGGTTGGCAATGATAGTGCACATAACATATCCTCATGCACATCCTCTTGATAAAGATAATGCACATAAACAGGCAGCATTGTCTTGTTGTCAATATCTGTAGATTCATCAACCTGGAGAGTGTACCACGGTGATTTATTAATCCTTTCCAACAACTGTGATTCAATGTCCTCTGCTATTTCCTCAATGCGCGTCTGACGGTGGTAGCCGAAAGAGGCATCTGTGCTATCTTTTTAACCGCAGCCTCTCCTAGAAGTTCACGACAAATGTCTTAGTGGCTGGAAGGATCAATTCTTCACCAATGGTGAATAGCTTCTTAGCTTTAGCAATATGATTAGCCATCAAGTATGATACTCAGTGCACTCGCATTTATTGATGTAGTGGCCACCAGTAATTGTTTCTGTCCTTCTTGTTCATGCTTTTTTATTTCAAAATATTCAGAAGGCTTGTCTTTTAAGGTAGGGTGCTTGGTCTCCAAGTGGTGAAGCAGTTTTGAAGGCTTCACTGCCTCATTACTTAGCCAGTCGCCACATATTATGCAGAGGGGCCTTGGTGCGCCAGAATCACCAGTTGCGATAAACCCATACTTCAAGTAGAACTCCTGGTATTTTTCTGTTAAATGGAGCCTTCTTTTTCTTCGAAGTAGTAGGTTCTTCTGTCTCCTCACTGGCCCTTTTCCACTTCGCAAAAAAACTTTTGATAGAATTTTGTTTTTCACTCATTTTGCTAGTTAGTGTGTTTAATTTTAGCAGCAACGTATCACATGACCGAGACAAGTGTCAGGAGTGAGTCTTAGATGGATATAACAGAGGGAATCTGGTCATTTTTTAAAAATAAAACATCGAGAGATGACGTCAGAGTAATGGCGCGGTAGAAAGCGATACCGATAAATCTCCCCCAAAACTCAACAAGATCTTCAACCAGAAATAAAAAAAACCTATCCTTGGAGCCTCCAGATGTTTCGCAATACACCTGAAGGTATGGTCGAGTGAAAAATTGGCTAAATATATAATCAAACCCCGAGGAAAATAGGGAGTAAGAAATGCTCTGCCTTCCTCACTAACCTAAATAGAGCTGCTTTCATTGGGAACTGACAGTATAGAAACTAAGGCAGGCAATGGGGGTGAATAGATCCAGGCCGCGGCACAAACGGCCGAACCAGGCTTTGGCACGGAGATCCAAGCCAAGGAAAAACTGTGCCTGTGGCAACCCAGTCAATACAAGCTAACATTCGTGCCAAACCCAGACAAAGAAAGACAAGCGGGGCAGCCATTAGCCCCGATCTCCTGGTCGGTGCGCGCAGATAGTGGGCGAGAGATTCCTCTGAGCACCTGAGCAGTGGGTGCTCGTGTTACCCCACAGAGGGGCAGAGTCAGAGGCCTCTGTGTGGGCCAAAAGCAGAATCCCCGGGCCGCCCCAACGCCCTGAAAAAGCTGTGCACAGGGAGGGAGCGAGAGCCAATTTCAATGCTGGAACTTTTCCGGGCGGGCGGGGGTTTCACTCAAAGTGTGAGGCGGCTGGCCTGATATCCTGGTCGGTGCGCACAGAGAGTGGGCAAGAAATTCCTCTGAACACCTCAGGAGTGGGCACTCATGTTACCTCACAGAGGGGCAGAGTCAGGGACCTTTGTGTGGGCCAAAAGCAGAATCCCCAGGCCGCCCCAGCGCCCTGAAAAAGCTGAGCACGGGGAGGAAGCAAGAGCCAATTCCAACACTGGAACTTTTCCATGCGGGTGGGGGTTTCACTCAAAGTGTGAGGCGGCCGGCCTGATATCCTGGTTAGCACACACGGAGAGTGGGCAAGAGAGTCCTCCAAGCACCTCAGCAGTGGGTGCCACCCGTGTTATCCCACAGAGGGGCAGAGTCAGAGGCCTCTGTGTGGGCGGAAGCTCTGCCTGATTATGCTATAAGCTGACTGACTGAGCCTTACCCAGAGCCCTGTGCTGAGTGGGAATAGAGTGGGGAGTTGCCAGCTCTTTGAGCCTCTTACTATCCAGGCAGAGGCAGCAGCAACCCCATAGCTGGATTATCAGGCTACTAATTGAGGAAGGAAAGACTAGGAGAGAGGCTCCAGGAACACGGACTCTCTCACTGTCAGAGCCTATAAATGCTAATGAGCCTCAACTGCCAACGAGACTGAAGCACAATACATGACATCGCCATAGAGACTTATCAACTGCAAACCTCTACCTGAGTGTGCCAAAGGGGCAGAACCCAGGGTACAGAGTAACCAACCAGGAAGAGGGAGAGTAAAGAAAAAGCAAGAAGATAACCTCTCAAAATCAAGAATAATCCACAGGTTTTATAACCTATCCCATTTTGTTATATTTGTTCGTTTGTGTCTCTTATCTTCATTCTTGATTTTTTTTTCCTCCTCCAATTTGGTCGTTTAATTCTCTGCTAGTCTTACTCTCTCCTCTCTAGGAACTATACTACCCATAAGTGTTACATCTCCCATTATCTTTTCTTTCCTCTTCTTTTCTCTCTATGAGGGTTGCACTCCAAAACCGTTAACGCTCTCTCTCTCTCCTCTTTTTTCTTTTTTCTTCTTTTAGTGGTTCCCTCTTTTTTCTCTCTCTCTCTTTCTTTTCTCCCTCTATATTAGTTTCGTCCTTTCTCCTTTATGTCTCCTCTCATTCAAACCTCAATAACAAACAAATTATCTTATCTGGGACTCAAACATATATTTGTGGCATTTTGGGGGTTTTTACTTCACCTTTTTAAATCACTAGCAGTGCTCCCATCCCTGGCTCTCCATTTTATCTAGTTCTTGCTCCACTAAATACAATAGTAATTTTTTAATTCCCCCCCCCCTTTTTCCTGTTTCCCTCTTATACCTCTCATCATAACTCTTAGTCAACCAACACCTAAAAGTAAATCATTTTATTCTTGACCCAAATTTTTTCCTTATTTGTTTTTTATGGGGACATACCCCCTTTTTTTTTCTTTGCCCCTTTATTACTTCTCCTCAATTCAGGCCATCCATTACAGGCATTGTTTGTTCTATTTAGTACAATATAATTCACAGTTCACCACAAGATTTACTCAAGAAAGAGGGGAGAGGAGAGGAGAGAAAAAAAGGAGGGGGAGGAATAATTTCCTTTTTTCCAAATTTTTATGTTATTTTATTTTTCTTTATTTAATTATTAATTTTTTAAAAAAACTCTTTGATTTTTTATTTTTATTTTTTTTAACTTTTTATTCTTTAACAAATCTCATTAATACTATCAACAAAACCACCCTCAGATGCCATTAAGGAAGAGAAAATCGAATATCATAGATACAAAAGAAAGAGAGGTAACACAGATAGATGAGGAAAAATCTATGGAGAAAAAATTTAATATATTGGAAACCTTGGAGTTAAACAACAGAGAATTTAAAATAGAAATCCTAAAAATACTCAGAGATATACAAGAAAACACAGAAAGGCAATTTAGGGAGCTCAGAAAACAACTCAATGAACACAAAGAATATATTTCCAAGGAAATGGAAACTATAAAAACAAATCAAACAGAGATGAAAAACTCAATTCACGAGCTGAAAAACGAGGTAACAAGCTTAGCTATTAGAACAGGCCAGATAGAAGAGAGGATTAGTGAAAAAGAAGACAAGCAATTTGAGGCACAACAGAGAGAAGAAGAAAGAGACTCAAAAATTAAAAAAAAATGAGATAGCCATACAGGAATTATCTGACTCCATCAAAAAGAATAACATAAGAATAATAGGTATATCAGAGGGAGAAGAGAGAGAAAATGGAATGGAGAACATACTCAAACAAATAATAGATGAGAAATTCCCAAGCCTGTGGAAAGAATTAAAGCCTCAAATTCTAGAAGCAAACAGAACTCTGAGTTTTCTTAACCCCAACAAACCTACTCCAAGGCAAATCATAATAAAATTGGCACAAACCAATGACAAAGAAAAAATTCTCAAGGCAGCCAGGGAAAAGAAGAATACAACATATAAAGGAAGGCCCATTAGATTACAATCAGATTTCTCAACAGAAAATCTACAAGCTAGAAGAGAGTGGACCCCAATATTTAAAGTCCTGAAACAGAGGAACTTTCAGCCACGAATACTATACCCATCAAAGCTATCCTTCAAATATGAAGGAGAAATAAAAACACTCACAGATACAGAAAAGATGAGGGAATTTATCATCAGAAAAACCCCACTCCAGGAATTACTAAAGGGGGTTCTCCAATCAGATACAAAGAACAAAAAAAAAAAAAAACAAAGCCACAAGTAAAAGCTCCAAGAAGAACACAATAAAACCAAATTTAAACTGTGACAACAACAAAAAGAAAGGGGGGAAAGAGGATGGAGATTAACAGTAGCAAAGGACAATGGAGTGCAAAAGTACTCACAAAATAGTGCACTACAATGAACAGGGTAGGAACCCTTTACATTACTTAACGGTAACCACCATTGAAAAAACCACCACAGAAGCACATGATTTAAAAAAGATAGCAACAGAGGAAAGATGTATGGAACACAACCAAATAAAAACAAAAGATAGAAAAATGAAAGAAAAGAATCAAACAAGACATAAAACTAACAGAAAGCAATCTATAAAATGGCAATAGGGAACTCACAAGTGTCAATAATTACACTAAATGTAAATGGATTAAACTCATCAATAAAAAGGCACAGAGTAGCAGAATGGATCAAAAAAGAAAATCCAACTGTATGCTGCCTACAAGAAACTCATCTAAGTAACAAGGATAAAAACAAATTCAAAGTGAAAGGCTGGAAAAAATACTCCAAGCAAATAATATCCAAAAAAAAGCAGGCGTAGCAATACTCATATCGGATAATGCTGACTACAAGACAACAAAAGTACTCAGAGACAAAAATGGCCATTTCATAATGGCCAAAGGGACACTGAATCAAGAAGACATAACAATTCTTAATATATATGCACCAAACCAAGGAGCACCAAAATATATAAGACAGCTACTTTTTGACCTTAAAACAAAAACTGACAAAAATACAATCATACTTGGAGACCTCAATACATCGCTGACGGCTCTAGATCGGTCATCCAAACAGAGAATCAACAAAGATATAGTGGCCTTAAACAAAACACTAGAGCACCTAGATATGATAGACATCTACAGGACATTTCATCCCAAAGTGACTGAGTATACATTTTTCTCCAGTGTACATGGATCATTCTCAATAATTGACCATATGTTGGGCCACAAAAACAACATCAGCAAATTCAGAAAAATCGAAGTTGTACCAAGCATATTTTCTGATCATAAAGCCTTGAAACTGAATTCAACAGCAAAAAAGAGGAAAAAAGTCCCACAAAAATGTGGAAACTAAACAACATACTTTAAAAAAATGAATGGGTCAAGGAAGAAATAAGTGCAGAGGTCAAAAGATATATACAGACAAATGAAAATGACAATACGACATATCAGAATCTATGGGATGCAGCAAAAGCAGTGATAAGAGGGAAGTTCATCTCACTTCAGGCATATATGAACAAACAAGAGAGAGCCCAACTGAACCACTTAACTTCACACCTTAAGGAACTAGAAAAAGAAGAACAAAGACAACCCCAAACCAGCCGAAGAAAGGAGATAATAAAAATCAGAGCAGAAATAAATGAAATAGAGAACAGAAAAACTATAGAAAAAATTAATAGAACAAAGAGCTGGTTCTCTGAAAAGATCAACAAAATTGACAAACCCTTGGCAAGACTTACCAAGGAAAAAAGAGAAAGAACTCATATAAACAAAATCCAAAATGAAAGAGGAGAAATCACCACAGACACCGTAGATATACAAAGAATTATTGTAGAATACTATGAAAAACTTTATGCCACTAAATTCAACAACCTAGCAGAAATGGATAAATTCCTAGAACAATACAACCTTCCTAGACTGAGTCAAGAAGAAGCAGAAAGCCTAAACAGACCTATTAGAAGAGAAGAAATAGAAAAACCATTAAAAACCTCCCCCAAAATAAAAGTCCAGACCCAGACGGCTATACCAGCGAATTTTATCAAACATTCAAAGAAGACTTGGTTCCTATTCTACTCAAAGTCTTCCAAAAAATTGAAGAAGAAGCAATACTTCCAAACACATTTTATGAGGCAAACATAACCCTCATACCAAAACCAGGCAAGGATGGCACAAAAAAAGAAAACCACAGACCAATATCTCTAATGAATACAGATGCTAAAATACTAAACAAAATACTAGCAAATCGAATACAACAACATATTAAAAAAATAATACATCATGATCAAGTGGGATTCATCCCAGAATCTCAAGGATGGTTCAACATACGTAAAACAGTTAATGTAATACACCATATCAACAAAACAAAGAGCAAAACCACATAATCTTATCAATAGACGCAGAAAAGGCTTTTGATAAAATACAACACAATTTTATGTTTAAGACTCTCAACAAAATGGGTATAGAAGGAAAATATCTCAACATGATAAAGGCCATATATGATAAACCATCAGCTAACATCATATTAAATGGCACAAAACTGAAGGCTTTCCCCCTTAAATCAGGAACAAGACAGGGTTGTCCACTCTCTCCACTCTTATTTAATGTGGTGCTAGAGGTTCTAGCCAGAGCAATCAGACAAGACAAAGAAATAAAAGGCATCCATATCAGAAAAGAAGAAGTAAAGGTATCACTTTTTGCAGATGATATGATCCTATACATCAAAAACCCCAAAGAATCCACAAAGACTACTACAATAGAAACAATAAGCCAATACAGTAAGGTTGCAGGATACAAAAATCAACATACAGAAGTCAATAGCCTTTCTATATGCCAACAATGAAACATTTGAGAACGAACTCAAAAGAATAATCCCCTCACGATTGCAAAAAAAAAAAATACCTAGGAATAAACATAACAAAGAATGTAAAGGACTTATATAATGAAAACTATAAACCATTGTTAAGGGAAATCAAAAAAGATAAAATGAGATGGAAGAATATTCCTTGTTCTTGGTTAGGAAGAATAAATATAATCAAGATGGCCATATTACCCAAAGCAATATACAAATTTAATGCAATTCCCATCAAAATTCCAATGACATTTTTTTAAAGAAATGGAGCAAAAAATCATCAGATTTATATGGAACTATAAAAAACCCCAAATAGCCAAAGCAATCCTAAAGAAAAAGAATGAAGCTGGGGGCATTACAATACCTGACTTCAAACTATATTATAAGGCCACGACAATCAAAACAGCATGGTATTGGCAGAAAAATAGACACTCAGACCAATGGAAAAGAATAGAAAACCCAGAAATAAAACTACATATTTATAGTCAAATAATTTTTGATAAAGGGGCCAACAACACACAATGGAGAAAAGAAAGCCTCTTCAATAAATGGTGCTGGGAAAACTGGAAAGCCACATGCAAAAGAATGAAACTGGACTATAGTTTGTCCCCCTGTACTAAAATTAACTCAAAATGGATCAAAGATCTAAACATAAGATCTGAAACAATAAAGTACATAGAAGAAGACATAGGTACTAAACTCATGGACCTGGGTTTTAAAGAACATTTTATGAATTTGACTCCAAAGGCAAGAGAAGTGAAGGCAAAAATTAATGAATGGGACTACATCAGACTAAGAAGTTTTTGCTCAGCAAGAGAAACTGATAACAAAATAAACAGACAGCCAACTAAATGGGAAATGATATTTTCAAACAACTGCTCAGATAAGGGCCTAATATCCAAAATATACAAAGAACTAATAAAACTCAACAACAAAGAAACAAACAATCCAATAAAAAAATGGGAAGAGGACATGAACAGACACTTCTCCCAGGAAGAAATACAAATGGCCAACAGATATATGAAAAGATGTTCATCTTCATTAGTTATTAGAGAAATGCAAATCAAAACTGCAATGAGATATCACCTCACACCTGTTAGATTAGCTATTATTAACAAGATAGGTAATAGCAAATGTTGGAGAGGCTGTGGAGAAAAAGGAACCCTCATCCACTGTTGGTGGGAATGTAAAGTAGTACAACCACTATGGAAGAAAGTGTGGTGGTTCCTCAAAAAACTGAAAATAGAACTACCTTATGACCCAGCAATCCCTCTACTGGGTATATACCCCAAAAGCTCAGAAACATTGATACGTAAAGACACATGCAGACCCATGTTCATTGTAGCATTGTTCACAGTGGCCAAGACATGGAAACAACCAAAAAGCCCGTCAATAGATGACTGGATAAAGAAGATGTGGCACATATACACTATGGAATACTACTCAGCCATAAGAAATGATGACATTGGATCATTTACAACAAAATGGTGGGATCTTGATAACATTATACGGAGTGAAATAAGTAAATCAGAAAAAACCAAAAACTACATTATTCCATACGTAGGTGGGACATAAAAGTGAGACTAAGAGACATTGATAAGAGTGTGGTGGTTACGGGGGGAGGGGGGAGAGGGAGAGGGAAAGGGGGAGGGGGAGGGGCACAAAGAAAACTAGATAGAAGGTGACAGAGGACAATCTGACTTTGGGTGATGGGTATGCATCATAATTGAATGACAAGATAACCTGGACATGTTATCTTTGAATATATGTATCCTGATTTACTGATGTCACCCCATTAAAAAATAAAAATAAAAAAATAAAATTATTAAGTGAAAAAATAAATAAATTAATTAAACATCATTCAGACTTAAATATAAATAAGACGGAAATAATGTAAGTTATTTATTCTTTCTCTGTGGACCAGTACCAAATGGCCCACAGACCAGTACCGCTCCGTGGCCCGGGGGTTGGGGACCACTGTCTTGAGACACTCAGCACTGGTGGTTGGGCAGGAGAGGAGCCAGAATGGAGACGGGAAAGGAGCAGCCAGTAAAGTAGGAGTGAGTCAGGAGAGGACAGCAGCCAGAGGACAAGAGAACAAAGTGGGTAGCTCAATGCAGTTAGTTACTCCTGGGGTCTCAGTAAGACCCAAGAGAAAGTGACCAGGGGACTTGAGACACCACCACGCTGAATGAGGGAGGGTGTCTGCACAAAAACAGAGCAACTGAAATCATGTCAACCACTGTGAATATCTTACAGTACTTTATAAACACTGTAGCATTTTCTAAGTTTTATGAAGCATATTTTTACTATTTATAGCTATCCTTTTTGTTTTGTTCATTTCTTATTTCTTTCTTTTTCTTTTTTTTCTTATTAAGTGAGAGGCAGGGAGGCAGAGAGGCAGATAGACAGGCTTCCACATGCGCCCCATTAGGGATCCACCTGGTAAGCCTTATAGGGCAATGCTCTGCCCTTCTGAAGCAGCGGCTCTGTTGCTCAGCAACTGAGCTATTTCAGCACATGAGGTGAGGCCATGGAGCCATCCTCAACATCCCAGGCAAATTCCTCAAACCATTTGAGCCATGGTTGTGGGAGAGGAAGAGAGAGAAAGGAAGAAGTAGAGGGGGCAAGGGTGGAGAAGCAGAGTGGTCGCTTCTCCTGTATGCCCTGACTGGGAATCGAACCAGGGCTTCCACATGCCAGGCTGATGCTCTACCGCTAAGCCAACCAGCAGGGCTCTTTTCTTAGTTCTATAACAAAACCACATAAATATTACTTAAATATTTATAACCTTATAGAACACATGTTTACATTGAAAACCAGCTTTATCAATATTTGTTGGCTTTCTCTTTCTTTCTTACTTTCTCTTTATTCAAAATCAAGAGTATTCAACACTGAAAAGGAGGTTAAATGAACACCAATCAATGACTGCTCTTAGTAGAAAGAATTTTTCTATGAAGATATTTAAAACCATTGGCAAAAATAAAATGTAGTGATTATCTCTGAGTTTCAATCATTGGAATAATACATTATCCCCATTTCTTTTTTAAAGCAATGAGCATCCCTCTTCTTTCTTTTTTTTTTTTTAATGTTTATTTTATTGATTTTAGAGGGCAAGGAAGTGAGGGAGAGCAAGAGACAGGAACATCAATCCATTCCTGTATGTACCCTGACCAGGGATTGAACCAGCAACCTCTGTACTTCAAAGCGATGCTCTAACCAACAGAGCTATCTGGCCAGGGCAATTATCCCCATTTCACCACAGAAAAACAGGGTTAACTTTGTGTAGCCTGGCAACTGAATCATAGTGATGGAAAAGGGATTTATGTGTCCCACCCATCAGTTATTCTTTCTATTTTTACTTGGATAATTGTCTTTATATCTTGGACAATCTCCACATTCAAAGCTGGGGAAATTTCCATCCATGGAAGCACTGAGTTGAGTTGCTAGTGGTAGCTCCCTCTGTTTTCTGAACACAAGTCATCTCTGAGATCATCCCGTTACAAGCTTTATTGTTTTTGTGACAGTTTAAATTTCCCCACCGCAGCTACATTCCCAAGTGCCTATGCCAGTACCCTGTGAACAGCAATTAATACATCCATTCCCCATTTCTCAGTGGTGAGAGAGGGGAGCACAGTCTCCATTTACTGTAGTTGGTAGTCACACAGAGCCACCAAATTTGAGATGGAAAGATGAATGTTAGTTAATAGACCCACTCTTAGAAAAAAATAATAAAAAAGTGAAACCTGGCTAAAACACTAATCAGAATATATTCCAATGTTATTCTTCTTTATTGTTGTGGATGGAGAACTACTAAAAAACAATCACACTTTTGAAAACTTACTCTAAAAACAGCCTTTAATTTTATGGTATTTCCAAGTCCCATCATGGGTAAGGAAGTGCATTATCCTGCATTTTCTCAGCTGGACGTCTTTAATACCAGAAATCCCACACAACAAAGGCCTTGAGGTGATATACCGTCCAACAATAAAAATAATAATACCTCACATTTACATGGAACTTCACAATTTGCTATGAATTTCAGAGACATTGTTTCATTTAATACTCAAATCCACTCCGTGAGGCACTGTAAAGCCAGTAGCCACGGCCATCATCACAGCCGCCTGGCTTTTGCAGGTTCGCATTAGATTCAGACAGACAGTAATGAAACAATGGAGCCAAGAACTGGTGGGCCATTAGGTTTAACCCTAGCTCGCACCCAGTGGGCAAGAAATACACACAGTGGGAAAACACTTCCCTTTCCATTCAGGGCTCCCAAAGCCACTGACTTATTTGAGTTTCCTAGAATCAAAGGTTTCTACCTCACCAGTCTCATTCATCTCTTTTCCCCAACTCCTTCTCTCTGTACAAACTGCACAAACTGGCTTCTCCTTCAGCACTCCACCATCTTGGCTGCTTCTCCTCTCCTTCATGTGGCCTTTCTCTGCTCTCCTCTCTAATGCTAATCTCAGGAACAGAGAGAGAGCAAGCTCCTGGTCTGCCCCATTTTAGAGTATAGAAATCAAAACCTTTAATCCAATATACAAACAAGGAAGTCTCTGATACAAAGTCACTTATCTAAGGCATAATGGGATTCCTCATGAGAGTGCACCACTCCACATCATGCAATCAGTCAAGGGTGTGAGGAAAAGTTTAGTCTTAAAACTAAGCCTCAGGCTATAACCATCCAGCTGCTTACAGTGTGTCCCCCACACCCAATGCAAACTATAAGCGAGCAAACATATTTATCATATTTACAAACTTATTTGACCAACAGGCACTGTCACTCCCATCCCACAGATAAGACAACAGAGGCCCAGAGAGGCTGAGTGTCATGCTGAGGCCACACAGTCATGTAGAGAGAGTGCTGGGACTCAAAAGCCTGACTTTTTGACTCTGACTCTTGCTTTTTTCCACCATGTTTTAGGCCCTGCAGCATCAAGATAAGCTGTGAAAATGTGTGTAGTAGGCATATTTTATTTTATCCTGTTAGCTCAGAAAAGTGACAGTAAGGAGTTTGGGGATTTGAGATGCAGCTCTGTACCAGTTAGCTATGTGATCCTGGGAAGGTCACCCCACTCTGAACTTCAGTTTTCTCATCGGCAAAATAAAAGATTCACCTAAAGAATCTAACAGCCCCCAAACTCTGAGACTGTGCTGACCAGAACCAGGACTGACCGGAATGGAATTCTTGCCTGCTAGGCTTATACCACACCCCTCGTTTCTCTACATGCTTTGGGGTGCAGCGACTTCCATCACAGTACAATGCAGTTCCGTTTACCTTTCAAGTGAAAGCTTGTTCAGTTATTCATTGAAAGTCCTTTGGGAAATTAGAGTTATTTTGAGTTTCCCATGAGTTTCCCACTAGACCAGGGGTCAGGAACCTATGGCTCGCGAGCCAGATGTGGCTCTTTTGATGGCTGCATCTGGCTCGCAGACAAATCTTTAATAAAAAAAAAATGTTAAAAATATAAAACATTCTCATGTATTACAATCCATTCATTTCCTACCGCTCATTTTCATGGTTGTGGGCGGCTGGAGCCAATCACAGCTGTCCTCCAGGACAACACCAAATTTTTATTGTATAATGCATAATGTACACGGGTCATTGTATAGCTCTCACAGAATTACATTTTAAGATGTGTGGCATTCATGGCTCTCTCAGCCAAAAAGATTCCCCACCCCTGCACTAGACTATCAGCTTCTGAAAGACACTATTTTCTCTGTTACTCCTTATTCAGTTATACAGTATCAATTAAGGAAGGCACTTTGGCACCTTCAGGGATGCAGAGAGAGGGAGTGAGGAAAATGAGGAAGATCTGGCAATGGCTTTGGAATGCAAAGCCTGAATGCAAGAGCCTAGGGCTACTGCACTAATCCATAGTTTTAGCATTTTAAAATGCCAATGGAAATAGGATTAGCATTATTTTCCTTATATGGATTTAGGTCTAGCAGATATGTTACTTAACCATACATACAAATTCTTGACCAGTTGAGTAGAGTTTTAAAAAAATCCGAAGAAACTAAGGAGACAAAACAAAAATAAATGTAATAAAATCTGCCTCCCTCTATCTTTTGTTCACTTTGTTGGACTTTTATGGAAACCTGCTTTGCTGTCAGAATCAGGTCTGTCTGGCCCTGGCCAGTTGGCTCAGTGGTAGAGTGTTGGGTTGGCATGTGGAAGTCCCAGGTTGGATTCCCATTCATGGCACACAGAAGTGATCATCTGCTTCTCCACCCCTCCACCTTCTCTCTTTCTTTCTCTCTTTCTCTCCCGCAGCCATGACTCAAATAGTTTGAGCAAGTTGGCCAAGTGGGTGCTGAGGATGGCTCCATGGCCTCACCTTAGGTGCTTAAATAGCTCGGTTGCCAAGCAATGGAGAAGTGGCCCCAGATGGGCAGAGCATTGCCCAGTAGGGGGCTTGACGGGTGTATCCCAGTCAGGGCACATGAGGGAGTCTTTCTCTCTGCCTCCTTGCCTCCCACGTAATAAAATAAAAATAAAGTAAAATAAGATAAAATATAAAATAAAATAAAATGAAATAAAATAAAAAAGAATGATGCTTTTCAGTGTTCATATTTATACAGCATTGTCGTGTGGAGTGCCATCAATAGATGGGAAGTGAACATGAAAATTATAGTTTCTATGAATCACACAGAACTCACCTTTTCTAAAAAGTCTTTGCAATACTCCTGTATCAACATTATCTAGGCTAATAAATATTTGTCTAATTCTTCATGACTTTATCATGAATTATTCCCTCTGAAAAATAAAAACAATGTATGTTATCCAAAGTCTTCATGATTTTTATTGTGAATTACTTCCTCTGAAAAATAAGAACAATGTATGTTTTTCTAGAAGCATTTAAACATCATTTATCTGACAAGCGTCATTTTCAGTAACATAAAAAACTCAGACTCACCAGGACCTACTTCTCAGTCCCTCCTTTGACCTTTCCCTTCCCTCACAATGTTTGTGACTCCAGCTCTTGGCAATGTGCTCGCCAGCCATCCCTCTTCATCCATATCACTGTGTCCTCACTCATAGTTCCTTAGTGGATATGCAGCCATACAACTGGTAACAAGATTTTGAAAGAGGATGGCACAATCCCAACACTTTCAGATTTCATATATCATAGGACACAGAACAGAAAGATGTGCAGATGAAGATAGAACCAGAAAGATGGTAGAACAACTTGTCCTGGCTTTGCAGATGGAGATAGGAGCTATGAACCAAGCAATGCAGGTGGCCTCTGGAAGGTGGAAGGGGCAAGAAAGCAGATCCTCCCCCAGAAATTCCTGGGAGAATTACACCCTAGATCTTAGCTCAGTGAGACCCATGTTGAACTTCTGATCTATAGAACTGCAAGAAAATGCAGGTGTTGTTTCAAGCCACTGAGTTTGTTGTTCTTTGTTACAGAAGCAGTAGGACATTAATATACCTATTCTCCAAAATTAATCCTACCTGGCCTACTGGTCACATGTCTAGTCATCATACATTGAAAATACGAGCCATGGCCCATTGGCTCAGTGGTAGAGTTTCAGCCCAGCATGTGGAAGTCTCAGGTTCAATTACCGGTCAGGGCACACAGGAGAACAGACCATCTGCTTCTCTTCCCCTCCCTCTCTCTCTTCTCTCCCTCCCTCCCCCCCACTCTTCCCCTCCGACAGCCATGGCTTGATTGGTTTGAGCGCATCAGCCCTATGTGCTCAGGATGGCTCTGTGGAGCCTCTGCCTCAGGTGCTAAAAATAGCTAGGTTGCGAGCATGACCCCAGATGAGTAGAGCATTGGCCCCAGATGGGGGGTGCTGGGTGGATCCTGGTTGGGGCACATATAGCAGTCTGTGTGTTTGTTGTCCACCTCTCATTAAAAAAGAAAAGAAAAAAGAAAAAAAGAGAAGAGAAGAGAAGAGAAGAGAAGAGACGAACAGAACTCACCACAATCTATTCATTACAGAGTTCAATTAAGTATGAGGCTCTCTTATTCACAAGTGCAGAGCCCAAAGACAGGGAAATAGAAAATCTTTATTATGTCAAATTAATTTTCTTCAGTTAATAATTATTTTACTCCCTCTGTTAAATGCCTCTAAGGAACTCTTATTGTCCATTTAAATTCATTCCACATCTTGCATTCCTCTGCCCTCCCTCTGATCAGGCTCCCTGCACTGTTATTCATGGGCCCCGTGCCTTGGGCACTGCCCTCTTCATGCCAGTAATCAGCCTCATTCACAGCTTAAATCAGCACCCTCAACACCTTCAACATTTCTTTAGACTTTTATTTCCTGTAGGAAGTGGTATAACCAAGCATACTGAGCACAGAGGTACTATTGCATACACAGGTCAATAGGTGAAATTCAGACAGGAGAAGCTGGGAGCCGCTGTCCTTTCTTTCTAGAGGAGTGCTGAAACCCAGACCCCTTCCATCATAGTGTCTTCTGAGTCCCCAAGCTGTCTGAATTTATAACTGCTACATCTATGCCCTCTATTTTGGGCTGCTAACTCTCTAAGGAAAGGGACAGCAATTTTGTCCTGGAATCATTTCTGTACCGTACCCATTACAAAGCCTCCAACTGTCCTAATAAGTTCCAACATTTTAGTTCCACCCTCTAAAACCTGGGTGTTATCTTTGTATCTTAATGACAAACAGCAGCAGGCTGCCTGGCTTCCAATCCAGGGTGCTACTCACTGTCTGTGAGCTCAAGGCAGGCAGTTTAGCCTTTACCTTGCTTCTGTTTCTCCCTGGATAACCACAGTACCCACTCAGGGCTTTTCTGAGACTTCAGTGAATTAATCTGTGTAAAGCCCTCATTGGGGTCTGCATTATTATGTTTTCTTAAAGACCTTTACTCCAGGGCTCTTAGCATCTCACCTCCTGGGGAGCAGCAGAAGACAGGCTGGGCTTGGGTGTCTGGAGGCTTGGCTTTAATGGCAAGATCACTGTTCACTGGATTAAGTGGCCTTGGGCAAGGTATGTGATCTCACAGGGCTCATTTTCAGTAAAATAATAGGAGCAATTTGAATATACAGTTCTGAGGATTAAATGACATATAACTCATGTAAAAAGTTAATAATGTCTGGTACATTAGTAAATAATAAATATGAACTTTAATTAGGCATCAATAAATTCCCTTTGTGCATTAGGGAGCATATGACAGGACAAGTGAGCAGCTCTCCCGTGCCTACCGAGGGAGGAGCAGGGCAGCCCAGCTCTCTCCACTGCCCACGTGGCTGTGCAGAACTAGAGATGCAGAAAGGCCAGTGCTGGGCCCTGGCCTGACACATGCCCTCCCAGTGGGAGCAGAACCTGAACTCAGGGCAGCTGCTAAGGAGTCGGGGTGGGATCTGTGCTGAGGGCCACTGAGCGCTTCCCAGCCTCCTGGCACCCCAGTGCACTGGGTGCTCCCACCCTGAGCCCCTGCTTCGCACCCCAGAATGAGAAGCTTGTGCATGGGGTTCTTCCACCTGCCTTGACGCTGTTCTGCCTTGGCCTTGGAATGCCCACCTTTTCTTCACTGTACATACACAGACTGTCATCTATTAAGTCCCCAATGACCTTTTCTGCAGCAAGGGAGCCATCAGCTTACCCAGACATGACTCCAGGGCAGCTATCTACTGTGAATTTTCTTCCTGCTGCACTGTGCACCATCTTGCTACCATGAACCACAAGAGGAAGCAGGAAAACATGGTTGTACTTTAAAGGTTGTGCTGTGCATTCCTGTTACTGCTGGGGGACAGGGCTGATGACCAAGTCCTATGCAGCATATGACAACTGTGTGTGAGGAGGAAATGAGCAGGCTGGAGTGTGGTGTGCCCTGAACTCACGGCAGCACTGTGGGCAGTGTGCCCTGCTTCCCTGGAAAGCAGAATGAGGGATGAAGAGGCCCTGGACATAGTAGTTGGTATAATGCTCACAAAAATTAGGGAATATTTCAAACTGAATACGAAGCGATAAAAAAAGCATTTGATTTTTTTTTTAAAAAACAAGAACATCAGAAAAGCAAGCGACAAGTCCAAAGAAAGTTGTTTGATTATGCAAATGAGATGCAAACTCAATTATCATGATTGGGTAGCAAATGACATATTAGTGGACGTGAACAGAAGCATGTCAAACTGGACGAGAGTGCCACACATTGACTGTTCAGTAGGGTGTATGGTCACCTAAGACTGCCAAGATACACTGACAGCGATGGGGCAGGACAGGGTCAGACTGTCAGCAGTTCTTGCGGGATCCTCTGCCACTCTTGCTCCAGGGCAACAATCCAGCTCAAGAAGTGCTGTGGGAGGCATTGGATGGTTTGCCAGACGTCTTCCCAGTGCATCCCAAGCATGTTCAATGGGGTTCAGGTCTGGAGAACATGAAGTCCAGTCCATGTGCTTGATTCCTGCCTCCTGAAACATGTTGACGAGATGCACATGGTGGGGTGGGGCTTTGCATTATTGTCCATGAAAAGAAAGTTGTTTCCAACTGCTCCAGCATTGGGTACCACTACAGGGTGCAGAACTTCATCTCAGTATCTGACAGCAGTCAGTGATCCATTTCTGATGACGTGGAGGTCGGTACGACCACCAAAGCTGATGCCAGCCCACACCATGGTTCCACCACCACTGAAGGAGTCCTATTCTCACATAAAACATGGATTCTCCCATGTTTCTCGTTCGTGCCAGATCAGGACATAATGATTGTGAGGTTGCAGATTGAACTATGACTCATCAGAGAAGAGGACAGTTGACCAATCATCACGGGTACAATGACGATGCTCATTGGCCCACCTTCTACAGGTTCGATGGTATTCAGTAGATAACAAAATGCATACCATTGGTGGCCTGGCATGCAGTCCAATATGATGGGCCGGTTTTGTATGGTCTGGGTGCATATCTATTGTCTAGTGGCAGCAAGAAACTGTACCCATAGCTCTGTTGCATTGCTGCACCTGTTCCTTCTTGCCAGTAAGGTCAATTAGCAATCATCTCTTGCGGTTGTGGCAGATGGGCAACCTTGCCCTTGTCTTCTTCGTATTGTGCCAGTCTCTTGAAAGCGATCACATAGTCTGCTAGTCACGCTTTGGGATATTCCAAGTCCTGTTGCCACTGTCATCTGTGTTTGACCAGCTTCAAGACATCTTATGACGCTCCAGGCTCTGCATTTGGGCAAATCGTGTTGCAGGGAATTGCAAGGGCTGGGAAATTGCAGGATATGCACTTTCAAGATCAGGGTACATGCAGATACTCCAGTACTTTCAGCCTTTTGAATAGTGCATTTTCACTAATGAAATAAAAGTTGGTTTTGCATCTCATTTGCATAATAAAACACTTTCTTTGACTTGTTTGCTTTTCTGATGTTCTTGTTTAATAAAAAACATCAAATGTTTCTTTTTTTTATCACTTCATATTCATTTTGAAATATCTCCTAATTTTTGTGAGCAGTATAATAAGGGAGAAACTCCCACTTTTTGGACATAAGACTTGAATACGTTTTCATTTTTCACATATAAAATGCACGAAACTATACAATTCTGTACAGGAACAGACAGACTGTGCACATCTCCACTTCCCATGCTTGCCTTTTTCTCCACTGCTAATTTCAGCCTCGGCTGTCAGTCTAAAACACTCCACCGTCTCAGTGTGGTCGGCCGAATTAGGGCCCCTCCAAGATGTCCACATCTTGATCCCAGGAGCCTGTGGATATGTCAGCTTGTACAGTAAATGGACTTTGCAGGTGAGGTTAAGTTAAAAGTCTTGAGATGGGGAGATATCTTGAGTGATCTGGGTGGGCTAAATAGGACCACAGGGATCCCTGGAATAGGGAAAGGGGCATCTCAGTGAGTGAGGCAGCTGTGACTGTGGAGGCACAAGTCAGAGTACAGAGCCCTGAGCCAGACGTGCTGGCGACCTCTAGAAGCTAGGAAAGGTAGGCATGTTCCTGGAGTCCCCAGGAAGAATGAAGCCATGCTGACCATTTTAGACTCCTGAGTTCCAGAAATGCAGAGCATCGATCTGTGTTGCTTTAAGAGACTACTTATGTTGTGATATCTAGCAGTGACCACAGAAAATTGGTATTCTCAGGAGCGCAGGCATGGCATTGCACAAAGCCAGTGAAAATGGACAATGGAAGGCAACACCATATGGAATAATGAGCAGCTCCTAATCACTTGCATTACACATAAATCAAATAAAAGTAATGATAGCCAGGGTAAGATTTAAACTCTCCAGTATTAGTTTTCAGGGTATTTTAAAAATTATGTCTGATCTTAGGACCCAGTGGTTTAAATACAATAATTTTCCTGCTTGTTATGAGTTTCCTCCACTTTATTTTTCTATATTTATACCATTTCCCTCTTCATGAGGTCAAAGTTTATAGTCTAAAATGATCTTTTTCTTGTCTTAGTTATGCCCAGTCAGGAGAAAGCTCTGCTGTGGTTTCAGCTCCCAGAACCCCCACAGGATATTGCGTTAGGCAGCTATGAAGTCTGCTTTCTTTAGAGAGTGGAGTCCTGTTTTGAGGGTTAAAAATCAGCTCCTACTCCCAGGGCTACTCAGGAGCCACAGACTGCCCTGCGTCCTCCTGGCCGGGCACAGCTCTCACTCACAATGTTCACAGTGGCACAGTGACGCCTCTACAGTCTGTAGGGGACTGAAGTCAAGGATTGGCAGCAAGGGACCAGGTGGGGGGTCCTTAGGTTGAAAGTATTATTTCAGATGTGTATCCTCTTTGTAAAGAGACTATCAGAACTAAAGGTCCCCGAGCTTATAAGGAGCCTGTCATTCTAGGAGGCTGCTTATAGTCTGATATTGTCCCAGTCAAAATTACATGACGACATTTTTCTTAATTTTAATTTTAATTTTTCATTTACAGTTTCTTTTCAATATTATTTTATATTGGTTTCAAGTGTACAGCACAGTGGTTAGACAAATACATATACTAACTACCAAGTGTTGCCCCAATATTTCCAGTCTTCACCTGGCACTGTACATTTTAATATTATTGACTACAATCCCTAGGCTATACTTTATAACATTCCCTGACTCTTCTGTAACTACCAGTTTGTACTTCTTAATCCCTTCACCTTTCACCTTGTCCACCAACTCCCCTCCCCTCTGGCAACCTCCAGTCTACTTTCTGAGTTGTTTCAGTTTTTTTCTCTAAATTCCTCATATAAGTAGAATCATATACTATAGTATGTTGTCCTTCTCTGACTGACTTATAGCACTTAGCATCATATTCTCTAGGTCCATCCATGCTGTCATGAATATGGCAAGGTTTCATTCTTTTTTATGGCAGATAATATTCCATTGTAAATATGTACCACCACTTTTTTATCCACTCGTCTATTGATAGAAACTTGAGTTGCTTCCATATTTGATTATTGTGAAAATCACTGCAATGAACATAAGGGTGCACATGTTCTTTTGAGCTAGTGTTTTGGGATTCTTTGGACATACACCCAAAAGTGAAATCACTGGGTCATAAGGTGGTTCCATTTTCAATTTTTGGAGGTTACTGCATACTGTTCTCCACAGTGGCTCACCAACCTGCATTCCTGCCAATAGTGAATGAGGGTCCCCTCTCTCCACACCCTCACCAGCACCTTCAGAATGACACTTTTCTTTTCAACCTGGCACTGCACCCCATTTAAACCTTTACTTGAGCACAAAACATTCTCCCTGACTTGAACCTTCTCCTCCTGCTGCCCTTTAAGCATAAAACTTTGAATATTTCTACTGCTCCAACTCAGAGAGATCTCTCCCACCCCAGAAATCTCTAACATTTGTTTTTCTAATAGTCTACTCACTTAGAGTTCCAACTTAAAATGAGGTCACAATTTAAGTAAATGTATAAGGTTAGTGTTTCAACTCAGAACACCTTTCCCCATAGATTCAACAACAGTAACACCCATGCCTCAAGGGCTGCCACGGCCAGCTGTGGTAGATGTACACTGCGCGGTTTCAGAGGCTTGCCCTGTGCACACCTGTCACAATTATTAAGTGCACATCATGGGCAAGACATGGTGCTATGCATGAGATGAGGATCAACTTGTTCCTTTACTCTCCACATAAACCTTATTATCTTCATTTTACAGATAGGGACATTAGGTGTTGAGAGGTAAATTGTGCAGTGACATGGTCAGTAAGGTGGGATTCAACTCAAACCCAGGCCTGTTAAAAAATTAATATCTTAGATATTTGCAGCAAAACACTAGGAAGTAATATTTTTGTAAATAAAGCTTAAGCAATAAAATTGGTAAATGATGGCATATTGGTTGGTTGGTTGGTTATGTATTTTGTTGGAGGTCAAGGTAAAATGGTTGCTCTAGATCAGATGTTCCCATAGAAAGGATTGCTCTTCACAACTGCAAGTATCCTAAGCTGTGTACCTGCTTCAGAACAGTTAAATAGGAGAATGAGGGCAAAAAATAAATACACTTACGCGCATTTCTGAAATAAGCCATTGAGAGATCCTAAGTATTTCCAAACTGCCGATTAAAGATTCATATCCTGACTTTATTTCACGTCTACTGCTCCATGAATTATTCGATCTTTTGAGTAACTGTAGTAAAATACAGCAAGAATGGTAAAGGTGAGAGCTAAACATGATACCATGTCATGTTAAATGTAAGTTCATATGGTAGAAAGCTTAAGCTATACAGGCAAAAGGTATATAATTGATAGGGGCTCCACAGTTAATCCATAACACTGTATTCACTATTTAAAAATTACAGGGTATCAAGACCTTGCTCAGAAATGCAAATTCTTATTCTATTACTGCTTCTGGGAAAATCACATTGAATATACCTCATTTTATTTTTTTCCCTACAAATATGATTTGCTGAAAATTTGAAAGCCCCTCAAAGCAAACATCTGTTGGTGTAAATAAGAACAAAATGTGGTATCTTTTTACTTTATCTTCAGAAGATGTTCTCTTCTGAATATGTTTTTATTTGCCATTCTCTTTCTTAGCATGTTTTCATGTCTATTATTACAAAATTCATTGTGATTTTTCAATTTATATGTCTTTTTTTCTCCATCCTCTGACCTAGCTAATAGACTCTGAGTATGTTGAAAGTCTTGAGGATGGATTTTCTTCATCTTCTATGCAATTAATTCACTAACTATTGAGCCTTCTATGTAATGAGCACTGACTGTGCTGAATGCTGGAATCAACATGCCTAAGGCCGACCAAACGAGTGCTTAGCTTACAACAGATGCTAAAAGAGGTTTATTAAACAAATGGATATTTCTTAACATGGGGAACCTAACAAAAGTTGAACAATCTGGAGAGCTAAATATTGTCAAAAATAGCCTGACCAGGTGGTGGCACAGTGGATCGAGCATCGGACTGAGACACAGAGGACCCAGGTTTGAAACCCTGAAGTTGCCAGCTTGAGCGTGGGCTCATCCGGCTTGAGAACAGGATCACCAGCTTGAGCGTGGATCATAGACATGAACCCATGGTTGCTGGCTTGAGCTCAAAGGTCACTGACATGAAGCCCAAGGTTGCTGGCTTGAGCCCAAGGTCACTGGCTTGAGCAAGGGGTTACTCACTCTGCTGCAGCCCCCCAGTCAAGGCACATATGAGAAAGCAATCAATGAACAACTAAGGAGACTAAGGAGCCGCAATGAAGAATTGATGCTTCTCATCTCTCTCCCTTCTGGTCTGTCTGTCCCTATCTGTCCCTCTCTGTCTCTCTCTCTGTCTCTGTCATACACACACACACACACACACACACACACAATAATAATAATAATAATAATAATAATAATGCCCAATCATTCATGAAAATAGGTAGAAATGGGGATGCTGACAATGGAGGATGCAAGAAATCACTGCACCTTCTCTCCCATTTTGCTGTATACCTAAAACTAAGTCTTAATAAAAAAAAATAATAACTAGAAATGTTTCAGAAGATTTTCTGTAATACAATCTCATCTCTCCAGGGGTGGAGTGAAAATGTCCTATAGTAAGACAACAGGTTACTTGAGAATATATTTGCTGTTCTCACAACGTCAGACTATGGGTAAAATGTGCCATGGTGCTGAATGGTGGTGTTATTACTTTCCTCCATGGAATCCTTGAT
Organism: Saccopteryx leptura; assembly: GCF_036850995.1. Taxonomy (NCBI): domain Eukaryota; kingdom Metazoa; phylum Chordata; class Mammalia; order Chiroptera; family Emballonuridae; genus Saccopteryx; species Saccopteryx leptura. Next base: position 171,038,584 of record NC_089504.1, on the reverse strand, counting down.
TTACTTAAACCTGAACTTGTTTCTTAAAATGCCACTCATTTCAATACCTGATTATTCAGACTTTGAAAGCTCACTTACTGTCCCCATCCTGACCACACCCTTCCTCACCAGTCTTGTGACTTAGCGACAGTATTACTGATGGGCCGCACTCCTGGGACCATCTTTAGATACTCTGATAAATACTGAATGTGTCTAACTGTATTGTTGTGACATCTCTTAAAGTATGTTTCCTCTCTTATGAGAAATCACCACCGTCTAATTTTCACAATTACTAAATGGAAGTCATTCAGCCCATATTCCACAGCTGAGCATAGACCAAAGGGCACCACTCCACCCCAAAGATAATGCCCACAGGCTTATCAAGACTGACCACTGTGACCATAGTCTGTGTCTTTGCTGAGCCAGTAGATTCTCTCCAGAAACCATTAGTTTCTTTATGTGAGACACTCAAGAGCATAATTATCTATCCTGGCAGGAGAGAGGACTAATGAAATCAGTGGTCCCTGCCTCAGTGTGGCTTGTATCCATGGTGAAAAAGAAAATAAAAACATTTAAAAAAATGAATACTTTTATGTCCATATCATCTTTTTCTGATAATCACGGTCTTAATATTATGGGGGTTTTTTTTTGTTTTGTTTTGTTTTTACTTATGGAAGGAAATATCACAAAGTAGATTTGGTACACAATTTTCTCCCTATGAAATAAAGAGTAAAAGCTTATAATAGGTGTGATTGTGAGTTACATATTTTAAAAGAGAACAGTAAAACATATTTTACTGTTTCACTCAACACTACAAACTGTGTACTATAAAATAAGCAGAAATTCTCATTTATATATTTTTCTCTCAAAAGCTCAATGGCTGATATATCAGAAGGATGATCTCATAATTTACATTGAAAAGGAGAAAATGATAGCCAGCTCTTAGCTTCTGAATCTTCATTAAAGTTTCACATAAGTAAAAGGAGAAGAAAGGGAAAGCATTTTCATAGTTAGCTGACATACAGAATAATCTAACGCTGAAGAAACCTAGTATTTAAGTATCAGTTTCAGATTAAGATTGGGGAATGAGGTACCCGTGACCACGGTAACTTCTATAAGATAATGTCCAGGACAAGATGGGCTGGTGAATAATTGATGTGTACCTAAGATTAGAAAAGCTGGCCCACAGGCTGTTCCTCTGTGGCAGGCAGTGTGCAGTCTCAGATGAGCTAACGATGGTCTCCCAAACCTCGTGCAACTACACACGCACGGCTCCCTGCTAGTAACCATGGAGAGGCGTGTTAGAGTGGAAGAGCACATGGCTCCACGTAGGACCCTGTCACCTAGGCAGTCAAAGACAACACAAAGACTGGTGCTCTGGTTCAGAGCAGTTTCGTGTGTGTACCTCACTGCACACTCACAGCTGCTTTGTAAGACACATGACACATGCGGAGCTTGTCTCAGAAAGGCCAGTGACAGGGCTATGGCCTCCTGGCTGGACAAAGCACAGGGTCTCGGGCATCTGCTCATATTTCTTTGTGAAATAAGCCCCTCTTACATTAATTTGCTATGGGAGGCTTTCCCGTCAACTCTCAGTTTTAGACCCGTCCTCTAATCCCCACCTCCATCAAGGATGTTCAATTCCATGAGCAGAAGCACAGAAAGTGCCTTTAAATCCACAACTTTTGCGTATCAGGACAGTGCTCTACTGACTGAGCTATTCAGCCAACACTAGAAAGTGCCTTTCAAATGGCACTATTTTCCTTTGGCATTTTATGCAGATCAGGAGACTTGACACAGGGAGGAACTCCAGGTCACAGGGAGGTTCATCAGCCCCTGCTTTACCTGTTGGACCACATTGTTTGTCACACTATCATCCGGGGACACAGAAATATGCTGAGTGACCAAAGGCAAACAAATGGAGAATTAACAAAGCATATCCAGCCACTATCAAGAGACATGACAGAGCCATATACCTTTAATGCCAAGTAGCTATTAATATTTATGCACAAAAGAAAGGGCTGGAAACACGCACGGCACTGCTGTGTTCCTTTTCAGTTAACCTCCTTCCAACTCAGAGTTCTGTCTTAAGGAAACAACTGCCATGTCTGATGTTGGCGTCTTCCCAAAGCTCCAGGCCCTGCAATGAGGACCGGCATCTCAGGGAAGCCTCAGTAGGCTGCCCCTTACGAATGCCAGCAGCAGCTGACAGCAGGGCTGGGGCTTGAGGGCCTGGCACTTAGTAGGGGCTTAACTGTGTGCTCATCTTTACAAACACTGAATGGTTTGCTCACTGGAGCCACTGAATTGCTGCAGAGTTCTGAGGAACTGAGCAGCTAACAGGGCCATCCTGCAGCACAGAAGCCTCTATGGGCTCTCTGTGTGGACTAGCCTCTCCCCAGGAGGCAGACACACATCTGCCAGGCTTGGCCCTGCATCTCTTAACCAGACAGCTTGCGACCCCGCAGCACAAACATGCACCAGGCTCTGGTGTAGGCATACATCTTGAAAAACAAAAATACTACATTAAGTTGAGCAACATTTAAAAATAGCAGCAGGAATTATTCCAGTGGGAATGCTGAAATGTCAGTTATCTCCTGTTTGTTTATCACTATTCCTGATTCTCCCCAGTTGTCTCACAAGAATTAAAAAACAAAGGTTCAAACATAGCACAACTGGTCAGGAATGTGTGATTTCCCTTTGAGGAAAGAAAAGTCTTTGGAAGTCAGAAAAGGGTTGACAGAATCCATAGAGGCTGAAGCTGTAGTGAGGGAGGGGGCTGGGCAGAGGCTGGGAGGGAGCCCAACCCAAGCTGCAGCTTTCAACCTTTGCAGGACACACACACACACACACACACACACACACACACACACACACACATCCATACCCTCCCACACACTCACACCCAGAATTATATATACATAGAACTGAAATAAAGTTTCATGAAAAATACATAGCTTACTAAGAGAGAAGTACTCATATTTTTTTAGTCTGTTCTGTTCTGGTCCATGACAATGTCATTAAAAATGCTGATTACAGTCCTGGCTGGTTGGCTCAGTGGTAGAGCATCAGCCTGGCATATGGATGTCCCAGGTTTGATTCCTGGTCAGAGCACACAGGAGAAGTGACCATCTGCTTCTCCACCCCTCTCCATTCTCTCTCTCTTTCTCTCTCTCTTTTCCTCTCCTGTAGTCATCGCTGGCCTCTGCCTCAGGTGCTAAAAAAAAATGGCTCCATTGCTGAGCAATAGAGCAAAGGCCCCAGATGGGCAGAGCACCGCCCCCTAGTGGGCTTGCTGGTGGATTCTCGTCGGGGTGCACGCCAGAGTCTCTCTGCCTCCCTTCCTTCACTAAAAAAAATAAAAATAAATGCTGATTGTGCCTCACCTGTGGGCCACACCCACTGACTAGAAAATAGTGCTCTGTGACATCTAAATTTATATTTATTTGGTCAAGTCCAGATGCTAAATGTTATACTGTGGCATTACTCATTCTTCAGAAAAAAGGTTTTATACATTAAAAATATTTTATTATACATATATCGAACATTTAAAAATATTTTTGCAAGTTATTTCCTTATGAAATTTATATAAATAATAAATTTCTAAATTAAAAGAGATAAACAGAAATAAAAGTTGACCTACTTGGAAGAAACCTGTGGCACTCAATTACTATGGCCCCTGTTTCCAGGCCATAAAAGAACTGTTTGCATGACTATCCATCTAGGGGGCCCGATACCTGAGCCCAGACTCTGTGGCCAACTGGAGGAGCCTCATTCCTGTGGTGGAATCTTTCTCCCATATATCTAGTTGCACCCACTAGTTTCCTTGGACACAAAGAGGTCTTTTTGGAGTATAAAAACCTTAATTCCAGCCCCTCACCTTCCAGACTCAAAGTTATTAACATTTGTCTGATGATAATGCCATGACCAAGACGAGATGGAAGGAGGGACGGAGGTGCCTGAGAGAGGATGTCTCTGGAAGGCAGGAGGAGATGGAACTGGTAGACCTGCCTCTATACCAAGGGTGGGCACAGAAGGGGCACTGACCTATGTCCATGGCATGACCTATTCTAGAATCTGTTCCAAGTGTGTGGCTCCATCAGCACGACGTTTTTGGGCTGTGGGAGTGAATGAGATAGCTACACCCTGGGACTCTGGTGACTGAATGCAGCTCTGAAGGCAGGTACAGCCCTTGAGCAGTCCTGCAGTTGGGGTGAGTTGGCAGGGCCGGGTCTGGGGCAGTGCCAGTGGGCAGCAACTGGGAGTCAGCACGGGCTCTATGGGCCACATTTCAGTGTTGTCTTGAACTTCAGCAAGTGGCAAGACCATACCTTTGCGTTCAGTCATGGAAGCCCAGTAGGGTTAGGGAGCTCTTCCACAAACTCCCCTCCAAGGGAGGGGCTGGAGATTCAGTGTCCTTTGGTCACGGTGGCATGAGCAGGACTCAATCACTCAAGGAACTCAGGCAGCCTGGCTCTGGGGACTTCTTTGTCTCCATAATTTTAAACAAATGTATCACATAGGGAGCCATACCTATGTCCTGATGGGATAACAGTATCTGGCTCTGTGCCACAGGTAAAAGATTTCCCAGAATCCTTGCTGTATGGACAGAGGGAGCCAGCGGTGGTGGCAGCAACATCTGAGCTACCTGTGGGCTCTGCTCCATAGCAGGCAGGATAGACATCAAGACTGACCTCAGGACAAGTGCTAGCACCTTTGTGACTTACTGAAATTACCAAGGATGGGTGGTGAGGGTGATGCTACATCCTGTTTAGGACATTCTGTTTAGGGAGGAAAAAAGGTAGCATTGCTTGGACTAGTGACCTGGGCACACTAGTTTTTCTCTACTCCCTTTCCCACAGGTTCATTTAGTCACGAGAGCTCCGGTGTGCGGCTGTCTCATTCACTCCTGTGAATGAGACAAATATTAGTATATAACTATGAATAAAGTACTGTGTTAGTATAGCTTAGACATCAGGGATTATGAAGTGGTTATAGAGAAAAACATAACCTTGAATAATGTGTCTCGAACAATGTCTAAGGGTGGAACATGGGAGGTATTACAGAGGTGAGCTCACTTCCAAACAACGTTCTCTCTGCCAAAAACTGGGTCAGGATATGAACCGAAAACCCTTCTCATTTGTTACAGCCCAAGAGGGAAGGGAAAATAGAGAGAGAGTATGTGTGTGTGTGTCCTGGAGGAATAAATAGCTGCAGAAGGTATTTCAAAGCCTGTTTTGAAATCCATATAGATAAATTTCTGTAGTAGAAGAACTTCAAAATACAATCAATGAGGACTACCTCCTTTACAGTCTGAATGTAAGTAAGCAACATAAGAAGGCACCTGCAGACTGCCACAGAGGATCATGGGAGCTTTGACTCTGCCCCCAAATACACAAGATGCTCATAAATGAATCAGCAAATCGGAACCACAGACAAGAAGAATTCTGAGCAGACCGGGATGTTAATGCTTTCTGAGTGGTGCTAGAGCAGCAAGGAATGGTGGAGAGGGGGCTCTTAAGGGAGAGGCACTGGACGGTGAATGATTGTTTGTGATTTCCCTGATTTTGTAAGGAAAACCGTGATTCAGCCTTTCTCAGGCAAATCTTTACTTTTCTTTAGAAAACCTGAGCTAAAGAATTTTATAGGTAGTTAAGATTCCCAGATTCCTGTCAGGAAACAGGTAGTGCTCAGAAGGAGCAGATATGATCAAAAAGAAGCTTGCTGATTCTAGTCCAAGGGTGCTATACCTTACACTGGGTGTTAAGCAAAATAAACCAAGAAATAAGACATAAACTGCCCCCAGACCCCCACCCCATTTCAATAGGAAAAGTGAACACTTTCTATCAATAATAATAAAGGAATGTTAAAACTGTTAAGTCCCACCAAAGAAACACAAGAAAAGTGCTGTAAGAATTTGTTAGAAGGATAAATGGTTTCTGGCTAGAAGTGGAAGCAGTAAGAATTTGGAGGCCAACAGTTTTTGGCCAAAAACGAACAGCACAAAAGCTAAGGGACTGGGCTTTGTGGAACATAGTCTTGGCTCTTCTGTCCCAGGAAGTCCACAGACCTTCTCTGGACCTCAGTTTCTGCAATTGGTGAAACCAGCTAGGAACAAGGAATGCACTGCTCAGTGGTCACAGGCTCCAATCCCCCCAAAAGAACATAGTCTTGCACCTGGTAAATGTGCCCAATTAATATCAGCTGCTGCTATTACTAAAGACACCCTTGTGGAGCCTGGTCTCAATGGTAAGAACGATTGATTGGCGGGGGTAGTTGGAGCACTGCAACAGGGAATGCTATGACAAAGCCATGGTAGGAGGGGTGACAGTATGACGTCCTCATTCTTGCCTGTTTCTCCCCTCCCCAGCCTGCTGTGTTAAAGTGAACACTATGCTATGGCTGAAATGAGAAATGCTGTGTCCTCACATGACCTCATGGCAGCTAGCTTCCCCCTGCCTGTGTGAGTGAGGGTGGGGCGGGGTACAGAAAAGGCTTCATGTAGTCTACTCTGTGCACACAGGTGTGCAAGGCTTTTGTGACATTCAATTTGTGGCTGTGCAGGTGTACAATTCATCACATGTGTTCTGCTCTATCTTTGAGATCAAGGAGGAAGTAAGTGTTCCTTTGCACACCATTCCCTGTAAACATACACATCAGGACTCTGTTATGCTGGAATCTGAGCCAGCAGGGCTTACTCTAACCCTCCAAAAGAGCAACAGGCTTAGAAGTGAGTTTAAAAAGCTAGAGCCTCACACATTCCAGAACCATGGACTTAGAGCCATTCAGCCAAGTTAAGAGTTTCGAGCCAGCAGGGAGTTGCTGGTAATGACAGCTCCCCCTGGGAAACTGCACTCAGGTTCACTGTGCTTTGTATGCTGTAGCATTTTGTACAAACTGAAGGGAAGATCCACCTCCAGCAAAAGATTATGACTCACTTTACTGCAGTGATTTGGAACCAAACCCACAGTACCTCCGAGTTATGCTTTGGGGCAGCTGTGTTAGGCTTACTCGAGGGGTTACCAGCTGCAAGCATTTTGCCTGATTGGTGCGTGGGTGCATGGCTGCACCACGTGTGTGTGGCCTGTATAAGGCTGCAGGTGCTTGCGCTGGAGAGAGATGGCATGCTGCAGGTGCAGGATTGCCTGCCCGCCACTGTGAGGGGCCATTTTTGCTGTTTGTTTGCCTGAGAGGCAGTTTCCCCTGCCTCTGTGCTTATCTGCTATTGTGAGATTTTATCAAACAAAATGGCCCAATGCTTTTCAGCTCTGCAGTTTTTCTGCCATCTGCCTGAATCCAATGTGGACCTGCCTGGCCTTGGCCACCGGCATTACATCTGGTGTAGTGGGCAGGATTCAGAGCAGATGGGTATGGAGTCGTAGCCACCCTTGAAGGGTGGGGTAGAGGACTGGTCATTGTTATGACTCCCCATGGCTGTACTTTTGGGGACTGTGGGCTGGCTGTTTCATACAGCCCTACGAGAGGAAACCAACAGCTCTGTGCGAGAGGCAGCCCAAGGTCAAGAGCTCCAGGGTGAGTTGCAGACCCAGCAGTAACGGCTTGCACTGGAGCGAGTGCTGGAGAAGAAGGCCGAACAGCTTCGTGAGTTGCAGTTTGCTCAGGAGGTTGAACATTGGTGGTGGCAGCTGTTGGAGGACCAACTGCAGGTTCAGCTTCAGGCTGAGAGCTGGCCGCCACAAGAGCAGAAGATGGAGCTGTGCTGGGGGAGTGGCTCTGAGTCAGTGGGAGCAGGTGTTTCCAGTTCCTCTTCTGAGGATGAGGAGGCTCAGGCTGCAGCTGCCATCCGCACACTCAGAACTTGGCCAGTGGTCATTCAGAAGGTAAAAACCCAGCAGCGAAGAGTACTTACTGAGCCCCTGGCAGGCTTGCTGTGATGGTGGGGCATAGGGGTGGATGGCATCATGCTCTTTGGGGCAGAGGAGAGGTTGGCCCTTCTTGCCATGCGCTCCTCCTTGGAGCAGTGTCTTCAGAGCTGCCGTTATGGTAGGGATGAGGGGGGAGGCCTGAGTCCCCATGTGAACCTAGTTGCCTGTAATGGACCTTTACCTTGGTGATTTGCACAGATAGTTGGGCTGGGTATTACGGACTGATCTTGGACTGTGACTAGGAGAGACTCAGATGGGGGTGCCGCAGCACCTGTGGAAGCCCTCCTGCACTGAGAAGCTGTTCCCATCCAGTTGCAGAGATGCACCAAGGACACCCTGGACTGTACAGCTCCCCCCCCACACAATGGGTGGCCTTGTTGGCACTGTGGGGTGGGGAATTGGAAGTGGACCTCCAGGTGACACCCTGGGCAAAGTGCTCAGAAAGACATTGTGAAGGACACCTTTGTAATTACTGTGTAACTTTTGCTGTTGCTGTAGTCTCTGTTTGATGTCATGTAGATTGTGAAGCAAGCAACTCTAAAGGGGTGGGATGTAAGGCAGCTATGTTAGGCTTGCTCATAGGATTACCGGCTGTAAGCACTTTGCCTGATTGGTGTGTGAGTGCATGGCTGCACCACATGCGTGTGGCCTATATAAGGCTATTGGTGCTTGTGCTGGAGAGAGATGGCATATTGTGGATGCGTGGATTGCCTGCCCACCACTGTGAGGGGCTATTTTTGCTGTTTGTTTGCCTGAGAGGCAGTTCCCCTGCCTGTGCGCTTGTCTGCCATTGTGAGACTTTATTAAATGGAACGGCCCAATGCATTCTGGCTCCAAGGTTTTTCTGAATCCAATGTGGATCTGCCGGCCTCAGCCACCAGCATTACATATGCCTATAGTGGGAATTCAGCTCACATGGGTGATGTTCAATTAAGATGGTGGAATAAACAACCACTTTATCCCCTGCCCTCCCTCCACAGTATAGGTCTGGATGATTATTAAATCAAGAAATAATATGTCACAAATAACCTTGAAAGCTTTTTGTTCAACCCAATTCTATCCAGTCCAATCCAATCCAATTCAATTCACATTTACTGGAGTTGATGCATAGAGTTCCCCTAGGGATACAAAGATTCCTAAGACAGTCTGAGACCTTTCATGTTTTACAATATTTGCAGAGACAAAAGTAAGTACATAAATTATTAAAGAACAGTAGTCAAGAGCTCACACTCTGAGGTCAGTTTCAATGTGATATTGTACAACTCACTTGACCTTTCTGTGCCTCTTTCTTCATCTATAAAAAGTTACAAGTGCTTTAACCCATAAAGTAGTTACTAGAACAGAGCAAGGCATAGAGTATTCATTATTGTATTATCACTATTCCAGTTATAAAGAGCATTAAGTCTTAACCCCTCAGCATGGCACACATGGCCATTCTGCCACCTCGTCTCTTATTCCTCCTTGACACATGCCCAGGTGTCAGCCATAACAATCACCTGCAATGGCTTTTGTCTTCCTTGACCTTGAAGCAAAATGGCTTTAGAGGCAGGTCAACCTGGTTTCAAATCCCAGTTCCATCACTAGATATCATATTTGACATAGCTAGTATTGCTTATACAAAATTTGACTTATTTTTTCTCAAGGTGACTGTGAGCCCCTTCAAGACAGAGACTTGTCATACATTTTTGTGCCTCAGTTTGCCTGGCACAGGACATGTGTTCTGTGAACGTCTACACAGTAAATGAATGGACAAAGTCTACTGTGAGCAGAAAGAATGTCATAGAGCAGGGGTCCCCAAACTTTTTACACAGGGGGCCAGTTCACTGTCCCTCAGATCGTTGGAGGGCCGGACTATAAAAAAAATTATGAACAAAGCCCTATGCACACTGCACATATCTTATTTTAAAGTAAAAAAAACAAAACGGGAACAAATACAATATTTAAAATAAAGAACAAGTAAATTTAAATCAACAAACTGACCAATATTTCAATGGGAACTATGCTCTTCTCACTGACCACCAATGAAAGAGGTGCCCCTTCCGGGAGTGTAGTGAGGGCCGGATAAATGGCCTCGGGGCCGCATGTGGCCTGTGGGCCATAGTTTGGGGACCCCTGTCATAGAGTCATAAAGCACAGTGCAAGAGGGGAGAGTCTATTGACTGCATAGGGGAGTTTAAAGACTAACATGGAAATAGGTTAGAGTCATGACATTGAGCACGGTGCATGAAGGACCTAGGATCAGGATTCAAAACCCAGGACAGTGAAGAGTCAAAGAAAGTGTCCGAACAGCAGGAAGTAAAGAGCACCTAAGTCAAACTACAGGGCTGACTATGGGAGGGGAAGGAAGGATAGAGTTAGGAAGTGGTGAAGGGAAGACTCTACAGGACTTGGTAACTGATGGATATGGGATGCAGGTCGGAGTCAGTAACTATGAAAGGAATGATGATGCCAAGAAAAAGTTTATGCAATAGATGAAGAGTGTTTTCATAATCTGTTTTTGGTGGTAATTCATTTTTAAAAAACTTTTTTCCCCACTTAGAAAAATAACATTTTTATTGTAGAAAATCAGGAACAGGCAGAAAACTATAAAGAAAATTAAAATTATTTGTAACCTTGCCATCCAGAAATAATTGTTTCTAACATATTTCTGATAGCCATTTAATCTTTTTGAAATGCACAGACATATATTTATATACAATGTTGCCTATTGGTAAATGCAATTGTATACCAACTGTACATTTACACAATTACACATGAAAAAATTGTGCACAACTGACATTAAACTCTTCAAAGTCCTGATTTTTTTTTTTTTTTTTGTATTTTTCTTAAGTTGGAAACGGGGAGGCAGTCAGACAGACTCCCGCATGCGCCTGACCAGGATCCACCCAGCATGCCCACTAGGGGGCGATGCTCTGCCCATCTAGGGCGTCGCTCTGCCACAATCAGAGCCATTCTAGCACCTGAGGCAGAGGCCATATAGAGCCATCCTCAGCGCCCGGGCAAACTTTGCTCCAATGGAGCTTCAGCTGCAGGAGAGGAAGAGAGAGAGAGAGGAAGGAGAGGGGAAGGGGTGGAGAAGCAGATAGGTACTTCTCCTGTGTGCCCTGGCCGGGAATCAAACCCGGGACTCCTGCACGCCAGGCCGACACTCTACCACTGAGCCAACCGGCCAGGGCTGAGTCCTGATTTTTAATGTCATCATTGATGAACCGTTATATTTATGTACATAAATAATTCTCTATTACTGTTCATTTGAGTTATCTTCAATTTTTCACTGCTACAAAACTTCAGTGAACATATATATATATATATATATATATAAAAATATATAGATAGATAGATATGTACATATATATAGATATATAAATATTGGCATTTTAATTTATTTTCTTAGATCAATTCTGAATGAATATTATCACATTTAAAGCTCTAAGTAACTGTTGTTAAATAACTTTCCAGAAAGTCTGTATTAACTTATACTTATCCTAGCTGTATATCAATGCCAGTTCTGAGAATTAATCTTGTAAAAAAATTGCCAATTTAAAAGGAGAAACAGTCTTCATCTTATTTTGGCTTATATTTCTTTAATTACTTGAAAGAATGACATTTTCTTATAATCATTAGCCACTTATACTTTTTTTGTACAAAAAAGTCATGTCAGTAATCAGGTCCCTTGCCCATTATTTTACTGGGACAGTAAAGCTTTTTTATTTATAATGATTAGAGAGTTATTTGTCTATCATATTTGTTGCAGATATTTTACTAATCTGTTGCTTAAATTTTATCATTTTTATTGTAAAAATTGTTTGCAGTTAAGTTTATCAGTGCAGTTAAAGTCACTTTTTCTTTTGTAATTTTATTCATTGCTTTTATACCTCGAGAGCCTTTGTACAAATGAAGATTTATTTTTCATCTATATTTTCTTCTTGAATTTTCTGGTTTTGTTTTCTACATTCAACAATTTCAATCAGCCTTGAATTGACTTGACGAAAATTCGGTGTAATGGGAAAGATCTCTCTGCATGCAGCAATGTGCAAGGCATTTAACCGTGTTTGTTTTTAAAACATAAGGGTGGGTAACCTGGATCATCTATGATGTAGAACTACTATGGACTCTTGTTTGCTCTCTAGGTTTTGAGACAACATCCCCTTTAACAATGAGACTGTATACAACATGGGACAGAAAGCCAAGAGCTTGTTTTCCTCAAAAAACAAATCTCTAACGTGCTTATGCCTCTTCTATAACTGCTGAGATCTGGTTACTCTGAACAGCAGACATCCACACAACTCCCAAGCCAGTGACTGTTTCTTGAAGATGCTGTGCTTGGGGGCCGGTGCTGCATCCTGAGACTAGATGTCCCGTTGTACACGGGCTTCTCATACTCCTTGCTTTTCTCTAAGACGAGGAGGAAAGGCTGACTCCAACAGCATTTCAGCACATGGGGAAGAGTGCTTTAAAATAAAAGCATCAACATTACAGAGACAACAAAGTGAAACAAATCTGCTTAGAGACCAGCGTAAACTTTGATATTCAGTCGACCATTTTAACTAAGCAGGGAACAGTCATGTTGGGGCATCCATTTAACAAGGATCTTGCACATCTGCTACTTTACCAGGAAGTTTGTGTCTTAGTAACACACGAGCTCCCAGAGTATAACAAATTCAGCCCAGATTCATCCACCATATATCCTCTTCTCACACTATTTCATTTCTTCATCTGGTAAAAGTTTCAAGGGAGACAGGACTACACCTGAGTGGGCAATGAGGTATGAAGACATCAAGTGACGATCTTGGTCTACTAGTTCCCAGAATTAATTTTTAAGTCCTTTGAAAAATACGACCTCAAAAGCTACTACAAAAGGTCTAATATAGTTTTACAAGCCCCACAGCAAGATACTATGAGCTTAGATGAATCATTTGACCTTGAGTTTTTACAATTTTTGTATTTTTGTGTTAAAATATACAAAATATAAAATTTTCCATTTTAACCACTTAATTATATATTCACATTGTTGTACAGCCATTACCACCATCCACCCACAGAGCTCTTTTTATCTTACAAAACTGGAACTCTGTCCCCATTAGACATTACTTCCTCCCCCAACCCCTCCCCCAAGCCCCTAGTAACCACCACCGTTCTACTTTCTATGAGTTTGACTACTGTAGTTCCCTTACCTAAGTGCACTCACTATTTGTCCTTTTGTGATTGGCTTATTTCACTTTAAGTTTCATCCATGCTGTAGCATGTGACAGGAATTCCTTTTTACAGCTAAATAAGTCTGTTGTATGCCTCACTTTGCTTACCTGTTCATCTATCAATGGGAACTGGGTTGCTTCTACTTTTTGACTAGCGTGAATAATGATGCTATGAATGTAGATGTGCAAATAGCTCTTCATGCCCCTGCTTTCAATTTTGGGGGATAGATCCCAGAAGTGGAATTGCTGGATGTATGTTTAATTTTTTTAGGACCCACCAGACTGTTTTCCAAAGTGACTGCACCCTTTCATATCCCCATCAGCAGGGCACAAGGGCTCCAATTTTTCCACAGCCTCACCAGCACTTCCTCCTTGGTTTTAACTTGCTTATTTACTCACTCATGCAGTCAACACCTTCACAAAGTGTGCCATACACCAGATGCTGGGGGTGGAGTGAGGATCAGACAGGCTCTGCCTGCCCTCAAGCACCTGCAATCTGTCAAGGACTAGGACAGTGAACAAGCAGCTACAGATGGGCTGGGGCTGGGGCGGGTGATTCTAAAAAGAGGAAGTGTGGTCAGCAAGAGCAGAGAAGTGCTTTATCCCACAGCCTGTCCAGTTCTAGCTTCTATGAACATGGGATGTTTCCTTTCCTGAAAGTACCAACTCAGGGAGCAAAGGCAACTACTGAGGAATTTCTAATGCAGGATACAGTCAAACTGTGTTTGTATTTGTGAAAAACATGGATCTTTATTACCCGTAATCAAGTGTTATCCTGCCTGCTGGATGAGCCAGAGAACTCAGCATGGTTTAAATCATGAAATGCTGAGAACAGAAGGCTACAAACTGGCTACCCAAAGGCCAGGCCCATGTGACGTTCCAAAAGTTTTTAGTTCGTTGCCAAAACTCAGAGATCAAGCAGTTTCCCACAGAACTCTGAACTTCTGGCTTCCCTGGAAAAATGAAATGACCTGGCAGCACAAGGGCTATGGCAGAAATGCTAGGGCTAAGGCCCATTTTGGGAAAGTCACAGCTTGCCACAGTGAGTAGGGTACCACCAGCCACACGTGGCCACTGAGCATGAGAATGCAGCTGGTTGACTCTGAGATGTGCTGCAAGTGTAAAATACACAGCAGATTTCAGTTATCATAGGGGAAAAAAGGAAAAGTTCCATTATTTTTACTGATCACATGTTGAAACAATAATATTTGGAATACTCTGGGCTAAAGGAAACAGAGTATTAACATTAATTCTCCCGCTCTTTTCACCTGTTGTAATACGTCTACTAGAAACTGAAATGGACTACAGGGCACACATTACATTCCTACTAGACTGTGCTGCTCTAGGCCCCTTCCAGTGTGCAGTGACTCTGGAACTGCGCACTCCACAGGGGTTACCATCTGAATCGTGTCACAGTAATTCCTTCTTATAAGGCATAGGCATGTATCCCACTTACTAAGTAAGAAAATAATCCTATGGGGGAAATACGTGATCATTTATATAAATTGCAGCTCATGTAGAAAATCTGAAATCATGGTTCTTATGTAATTTAAAAATATATATTTATTACTCTCTAGTGCATATAATAAAATACATCCTTAACTATTGCTCTGAAGACTTTTTTTTATCACTTTAATATTTAACTCTTATTTTACCTAAGGTACTTACAGTGAGTTAGAAGGTTTGGGGCAGCTGTGTTAGGCTTGCTTGCTGGTGTACCAGCTGCAAGCACCTTTGCCTGATTAGTGTGTAAGCACCTGGCAAAGGCACGTGTGCATGGCCTCTATAAGGCTGTGGGTGCTTGTGCTCGCGAGAGATGGGGATTATGGATGCGTGGATTGCCTGCCAGCCACTGTGAGGGGCCATTGTGCTGTTTGTTTGCTTGAGAGGCAGTTTTCCCTGCCTGTGTGCTTGTCCACCATTGTGAGACTTTAGTAAACGAAATGGCCCCACCTTTTCTGGCTCTACAGTTTCTCTATGGTCTGCCCGAATCCAATGTGAACTTGCCTGGCCTTGGCCACTGGCAATATATAAGGGTAAGTTGTTCATATTGTTCATGTTGCTGAATGCACTTTAAAATGAAACCTACTCTATTTATGTAAACCCTTTCAACAATTCTTTTTTTGTAAAAGTATTAAAGACTGCTGGCATATTTAGCATTTCATAGGGGCTATTTATGATTTTATTGGTGAAATTACTTTTTTGAAAGTCTTCTAACTTAATTAAATAAGTGACTGACAAAATTCATTTTCAACAACTGTGGGACAAAGGACTCTAAGCCAAGACCCATGATGGCATCATTCTGGTTATTATTTATTTTGCAAAAATAACCACTTAAATTACTACTCATTTCTTTAGCAAATAAGATATGTCAAGATTAAGTAAGATTCTAATTGGCGATGGTAGAAGACACAGACATGCGTGTGAAAAACAGATCACAGCCATTCAGTACACAAAGAAAAGCGAAGGGTCAGCTCAGGTACGGCTGAACAAGGAAAACAAATCTGAAGCTGAACTCTGCATTTGGAACTGAGCTTTCCGGTTTGCATATTGACCCTGATGTAATTTACCAGGCATCAGCGCAACTTCCCTCTCTTCTCTACCAGAGTGACTACTACTGGAGCTCCCAGAGGTCGCATCCAGCTTCAACAAACATGACAGAGGTTCACCGTCTCCTGTCTCCCTTTGCTGTTCTCTTTCCTTGTTCTCGCTAAATGATTTCAATGGAAGGATCAATCTCTACAGCTCTGACTTTGAGCAAGGTAATGACAAAATAGTAAATTCCCAGTGTGTACACTATGCCGCCTTCTGCTATGTGTGAAGCTAGAATTTGAGTTGTTTCTACTGGGGTCATGGGACATGAAAAAAAGATGCTTTATGAAATGGTAAGATGACAGATGAAACATGGCACAAGCCAGGGCAGCCTAACTCTTAGCAAAATCTCATTCAGGAGCAAAAGAGAAGATACTACTCATTAGCTAACTGCAGGCCTGGAGAAATCTTTGTTATCATAAACTGCCACTATTCTTATGGTGTGATAGGGCACACACTGGTAGCAAGTCCCTAGACACTGTTAAAATTGTCTACTTTTTCATCTCTCGAGTTATTGTTTTCTAAAATATATATGCTAAAATGTGCCTCTACCTATGTAGCTTCTGTCTCTGCTTGAGTCTACTTACAGACTTTTAAGGGACATTTAGAATTCAGTGTCTCTCACAGATTAAAAAAAGGCTGGGCCTTCCCCATGCATTTTGATCAGAATAATGTGGCCCTGGCTGGTGGCTCAGTGGATAGAGCATTGGCCTGCATGTGGACGTCCTGGGTTCAATTCCTGGTTAGGGCACACAGGAGAAGTGACCATTTGCTTCTCCCCATCTTCCCAGGATTCCCCTCTTCCCTTCCCACAGCCAGTTGGAGCATGGCCTTGGGTGCTGAGGATAGCTCAGTTGGTTCAAGCATGTCATCCTTAGCTGCTAAAAATGGCTCAGTACTTGAGCATCAGCCCCAGATGGGGTTGCCAAGTGGATCCTGGTAGGGGTAAACGTGGGAGTCTGCCTTGCTATCTCCCCTTCTGTCACCCCCTCAAAAAAAAAAGGATAATGTATATCCCACTAAAAAGGCAAGAGAAATATTTTAGATACCTCTGAGAACATAAAAGCTCACTAAATTTGAACCTGAGAAGGAAGCACTAAATTTCTTCATGAACTCAACAATCAGAAGAAACAAGTACTTTCTAAAACACAAAGCTAGCAGCACAAACATAAGAAAACCTTTGCTCTTGGTATTCACATCTGCTTCCTCCTCTCTGACACTCAGAAAAATCCTAAGAATTTCTACCTTAAAGTTCTATCTGGTTTTCTTTTGTGCCACCATCAATCAGTTCAATACCTGAGAAGAGTGTCAGAGTTTAGAATTGTGGGAGCCCCAGCCAACTATACACTCAGGAAGTGGCTACTACTGAGGAAGACTTAACTTGACCAATCTTATTTTACAGTGAATTCTGATTTTAAGTACTAAGAAGTGCCATCAACATGCAAAATTAAGTGGGACAAAATAGCATCAATTAGACGAGTTAGGGGCATGCATGAGGTCTGGAAAAGTATAAATTGCAGGACATGACCGTTTCTAATGTATACATAGTCTCTGCCAGTCTAGGTGAGAGCTAGCACATTCAAGTGTCACAGGACTGCTCCAGTGTCCAAATAAGGATAATTGGTAAATATGATAATAAGCATCTTGTCTATAAGAATAAGGCTCAGCACACTGTAAGCCCAGGGTGTTGCTCAGCAAATATCCATAGAATAAAAGAATGAATATTCTTAAGGTACTTAGAAAGAGGCTTGGTACTCAAAAAAACACAGGACCCGAGTTCAAATCCTCAATTCTCATCCTTAGATATATGATTTTGGTTAGTCACTTAAACAGCACACCTCAGATTTCTAGTTCTACTTTTATTATATATATAAAAGTAAACAACTCCAAATTGTGCATGACTTGATGAGATTTCACTGCATAATAATAGTAATAACCTCAAAGCTAACTAGATCCTCTAAGTCACTTATAATATAATTAGTCATGTTTTAAGACAATATTTAGAAATGAATTGCTATATCCAAACTATATATCTTTACTCTCCTACCATATTATAACTAGATAGTATAGATATTACACACACATATATATATATATATCTTTATTTTGAAAGCAAATCTCTAGGCTTTCTTTGTGAATGGATACAAATTCAGAAATAGCCATTATAATATCTAAGATAAGTCAAATGCCCATGACTATTGGAACCTCAGAGCTTATGTTCCCACTAGGCACAGGGACTTTTCCCAAAAATTAAATTTCAATTTCAGGATAATCAGAAAATTACAGATTTAATTTAGAACACCTCAAATTTGAACCATGGGCTCCTACAGAAATTATATTTCAAAGCTAGACCTAATCTCAGGAAAGCAGTGTGGTCCTGGGGTTCTACAATGATGTCTATCCCCTCCAGTTCTTAGGTCCAAAGCCAAAAATTTCACATACAAAGAATTACTGGAAAATGCCCTTTTGTACAAGAAAAATTTTATTTTTTTTTTGTATTTTTCTGAAGCTAGAAATGGGGAAAGACAGTCAGACTCCCGCATGCGCCCGACCGGGATCCACCCAGCACGCCCACCAGGGGCGACGCTCTGCCCACCAGGGGGCGATGATCTGCCCCTCCGGGGAGCCACTCTGCCGCCAGAGCCACTCTAGCGCCTGGGGCAGAGGCCAAGGAGCCATCCCCAGTGCCCGGGCCATCTTTCCTCCAATGGAGCCTTGGCTGTGGGAGGGGAAGAGAGAGACAGAGAGGAAGGAGGGCGGGGGGGGGGGTGGGTGGAGAAGCAAATGGGCACTTTTCTTATGTGCCCTGGCCGGGAATCGAACCCGGGTCCCCCGCACGCCAGGCCGATGCTCTACCGCTGAGCCAACCGGCCAGGGCCTGTACAAAAAAATTTTTAAAGAAAAATCAAAAATATATTTTAATCTCTAAGCCCAGGCATTATCTACCCAGAAATAACTCTCTGTTATATGCGCTAGGAGCATTTACAACTATATACTGCTTGCATGTTGTTCAGAAAAGTATTTGAAAGGGTAGGGAACAGGAATGACATCCAGCCACCTGGGAAATATCTTTAAACATAAGTGTGCCGACACTAGGTGAGCACAAAACATCCACAGGATACACCACACATGCACTGTGCCCGTGCCTGCTCTCTCTCTTCTCTATGTATGTTTGAAAGGGCTATCTGACACACAGTATGCTTTATAATACCTATATGTACGTGTAGTATACATGTACAGATCATGGACAGTCCTTTCTAAGCCGATATATAATATTTAAATATTGTGCATGCACACGAATCGGTCTCTTTGCAGGCGAGAGCATCACATTTCAGGGGTGGCTATCACGACATCAAGATCCCAGATTCCTCTTCCACTCTGATCCCCATTCGAGGGTAATAAGAGTACTCTTTATCTGCTTTAGCTTCGAGTTTCCACTGCGTCTCGATTCCATGCGTTATTCAATCTGCAGTCAGTTAAACTACACACAATCTAAAGGTATGGGTACATTTGGAAACATCAGGCGTCAATCATGGTCATGATTTGATACTGTATACTTTGAAAACTGTCCCTCAGCCACACCCATGCTTCCATTAGCACAGCTAGAGACCTCAATGAGAACAAATGATCAAACTGAGTTTGGGTCCCCTTACAATATCTTAATAAAGCAAACCATTGTTAAAATGTGTTTAAGGTGCCTGACCTGTGGTGGCGCGGTGGATAAAGCATCGACCTGGAAATGCTGAGGTTGCCGGTTCCAAACCCTGGGCTTGCCTGGTCAAGGCACATATGGGAGTTGATGCTTCCAGCTCCTCCCTTCTGTCTCTCTCTTTCTCTCTGTCTCTCTCTCTCCCTCTCTCTATCTCCTTTCTAAAATGAATAAATAAAATAAAATAAAAATTTTAAAAAAAAATGTGTTTAAGGAAACATTTGTCAAGAAGCTTAAAATATGTGGCGGGTCCCACCCAAATGTATCTCAGACTAATTATAATATAATTAGTCATGTTTTAAGACAATATTTAGAAATGACTTGCTATATCCAAACTATATCTCTTTACTCTCCTACTGTATTATAACTAGATAGTATAGATATTACACCATATATTAATCAACCACATGACTTGGCCTTATCATCAAAGGCATGTGTGGCATTTCTTGACCTTTCACTTGAAACCCAGAACTTTGCTTAATCCTTTGAGCAGTGGATCAAAAGCCATGCCTTAGATTAATGAGTGAAAATTATTTAAAAATAGAATGTATTTCCAAAATAGGAATTTTCCATTTGGTGACAAAAGGTCCCTGTCAGTTCCCTATACTGGCAAGAGAAAAAAAGTCTAATTCAGAGTCAAAATTTCAACTGAGCTTTTATTCTGCCAACAGCCTCAATTTTCCTAGTATGCTAATAAGCTAGAAATATTTAAGATTCACACAATTTATTTGTGAAGAGGATAAAAGAAAACGTCATTAAATCCCAAGGATTAGAACATAAGTTGGTTGTCATTTAATTTATCTTAAATGCTATTAAAACACAACCCAGGCTGAAAATCTCAAAACGAAACTAAAAGTGACAGACCCACATTCTTTCTCTGTTATATAATGCACACAAATATACAGGTACACCTACAATATTCAACATGGACAGATAAGGAATGTTCAGCATTGCCCTGGCAGATCGCAGAGGACACAGAGTGATTAAATAAAAAGACAAGAACCTGCAGGATATGTTTTACTCTCTTTCGTGTCATCAATTATGAATGTTGCTAGCTCCAGCTAATTTTCATAAAAGCCTCTTTTGACTCAAATGGCTGTTTTTGCCTAATGCTGTCTCCCCCTCCCCACCTTAATAAAAAGCTCCAATATACTCTGTGATAATCACTATTTTCTTCCTTGGTGCTTTACTGAATTTTTAAACAAAACTGTTTCCCTTTATATTTTTTTCAAAATTAAAGTCAGTATGTGTCTTCCTTTGAACAATACTAACTACTTCTACTCAACCTTTACCTTCATCCAACAAAGTATAGATTTTTCTAGTGGAGATTGACCTCATCCTTCAGTCTCTCGCCTGCAATTTTCTTAATGACACTGCCCTTTCCAGGATTTCCTGCTACTCTCTCCAAGAGGTCTTAAATATGCTTACCCTCATCAGAAGGCTCATGTTTCAGATCCCAAAGAAACATGATTGCCTAAAGATTCATGGGCAGCAAAACATACTCTGGTGGCTATCCTTTCAGGAACCGAAACGCCAAGCACAAGACCCTCCTGAAGACTTCCTACCTGGAGTGCAGACGCAGCATCCGTTTCAAAAGCTTCTTGGGGAACTCCAGGTTGTAGAATGGCAGTGAACACTACAAGATATTCTGGACGCTTCAACTTCACTTGCAAGTTTAGTGTAGACATAGCCTTAAAGACTTTGCTTTTTCTTGCTTGTGTTAATTTTTAAAAAATGGATTCTACTTCCCACCTTTTGGTAGGTTACCTGTACTCAGATTCTACCATCCACCCCTGATCTCTTCATCCTGTGGAATCTTAACTGTCTGTTATCTCTGCAGTATCTTCTATGCAGCAGCTCATCAGCGATTCAAATGTAACTTGACCAAGACTGGTGTCTAAGACTTAGCAGAACTTCCCTGCCCGCCTCCTCGCTGCTCGGTCTTGTCATCTGACTCCCACCTTTTAGCCTCTTTCTCAAACTTCATTCTCATTGATTTGCCCCTTCTAGACACATAGCCCCTTGTTCAATATTATTAAAGATGCATTTTCATAGAGGGTTTGACAACATTCTTAAATAATTTGCCATTATTTTGGAACCTATACCCTTCCCCCCAAAAAAGAGTTCTACTTTTCTGGTTTCTTAGGGTATCTTAGGTCCCTAGTGATACAAAGTCAATGCCATGCCATGGTTTGTGGCCAAGCTGAGATGACTTTTCTGTTCTTTGGTTCATTATGTGTATTGCTGCCCAATTACATGGAACAAGAGAAAAAGCACACGACCCTACAGTAGAAACAAAGCAATCTGTGCCTCACATTTTCATTTTTACGTATTTACAAATAAAACTGAAGTTATCAAGTTACATTCTACTGCACAATGCAACTTGAATTTCCCCAGTTTTACAGAGGTAATTGACATAAAACATTATTTCAGTTTCAGGTGTGTTACATAATGATTCGATGTATGTATATATTGTGAAAGGATTGCCACAGTTTCAGTTAACATTCACCACCGCAGTTATACTTTTTTCTTTGTGATGAACTTTTAGGATCAACTCTCTCAGCAATTTTCAAATACATAATACAGTATTGTTAACGATAGTCACCATGTTGTACATTACATCTCCAGAACTTATAACTGAAAGTTGGTACCTTTGGGCCCTGTAAGGCTGGTGGCCATGGCCAGGCAGGTCCACACTGGATTCAGACAGACAGTAGAGAAACCGCAGAGCCGGAAAGCGCTAGGCCATTCCAGTTTCATAGAGTCTCGCAACAGAGGATGAGCACACAGGCAGGGAAACTGCCTCTCAGGCAAATGAACAGCAAAATGGGCCCTCACAGTGGTGGGCAGGCAATCCGCAATCTGCATCAGCCCTGAGGGCAAGCACTTGTAGCCTTACATAGACTATACATATGTGGCTCTGACATGTTATTACACATCAGAGAAAAACCAAGTGAGCAAGCCTAACACAGCTGTTTTTCCAATATTCCACCCCTTTAGGGTTGCTCACTTCACAATCTATACAACAGGTATCTTCCACAATGGTCTATGTATGAGGAGTGAGGTACATTCCATAAACAAACAGACTACAGCAACAGCACAAGTTATACACTAATTACAAAGGTGCCCTTCACAATGTCTCCCTGAGCACTCTGCCCAGGGAGTTTCCTGCACACCAACCTCTAGCTCCCACAGTAGGTGGGAGGGCCTGTATAGTACAGGACTATGTCCACTGAAACTATAAAGTGCCCTTGGTGAGTCTCTGCAACTGGATGGGAGCAGCTTCCCAGTGCAGGAGGGGCGGGGCTTTCACAGGTACCGCAGCCCCCCCCCCCCCCATCTAGGTCTCTTATAGTACTGTCCAACAAGGGAGCCAGTGCCCCTCTCTGGTCACAGTCTAAGAGTCCATTACACCACTCAATGATCAGTCCACAATAGACAGCCCAGCTGTCTGTGCAAATCACCTTAGGTGAAAGTCCATTACAGGCAACTAGCCATAGAGCTCTTTATTAACGGACCTCAGCACCTTTCTGTAAGCGCTATGTCTACTGTTATAAGCCCCATCCAAACCCCTCAGAGTTCCAAGCTCACAAGGCCTGGCAGTCAAAGACATTCAAGGCCTGTGCTGCCTTGACAGTTCTCTTAGCTGTTGCAGCAAAAAAGCACCTATTATCTTCTAATGCCAACACCTGCTGCACATTAGAAGGGGACCAGTGGATTACCAGTTTCACATGAGATCTCTGACTCCCAGCCCATCCCCACTGGACAGGTCCCTCAGCCTTCCTCCTATTCAAATTGAAACAGCAGGTCTTGAGGATCTTCCTCTCTCAGCTGCCTCCTACAAGTAATCCTGCAGTTGTGCAACCTGAACAGCCATTTTCTTGGCAGCTGCCAGGGCCACCCACTTCCCCCACTTTTTCAGTAGCTGGAACCACTGTTGCGGCTTAAGGGGTCACCAAAGCCCTAACAGGACTTCATTAGACCTGCCATATAATTTCTCCCTATCTTCTCCAACTGCGATCAAATCTATCCACATCTGTGTTCAGGTAACATATACAGGCCCCTTACTCATTAGATGGGGGGGGGGGTGTAGGGGGACAGCCCAAGCAGCAGCTCTTACACCTTTATGATTCTGTGATGCCTCCAGCTCCCCCAAATCTGCTGCCATCTGTATAATCATGTTGATGAGATGCCCCACATAGGGATTCAAAATAGCCACTAGTGACCCAAAAAGGGCTGATAGGATGCTACAGAAAATAAGGTCCCTCATCCCTGCTGTAAACACTTCCTCCTCTGGCCCATGAGACCTCGAGTTGAAAGCAGCATTCTTCATACCTAGTTCACAAAGGAACTCTGGCAAGTCTGTATTTGTCTGCCTCCAACTCACTGCCCCCAGCAAGTCTCCAGCATTCTCCAGACTGTATGAATGGTGGTCATCACCCACTCTAATAGGTATGGTTTTCTGGGTTGTCATGGCAGTTCTGAAGACACTGCTTCAGGGAGAAGTGCATGGTAATGGCAGCCAATATCTCCATCTCTGTTCTGGAGAGCATGATGCCATCCACCCCTATGTCTCAAAATCACAGCAACTAGGCTGCCAGGGGCTTGGTGGGTTTCTGCCTGAATTGTGCTCCCAACTCCATCAGCTCTGCCTGTTGTAGGGCCGGACCACAGAGTGCTCCACTACCTGTGGAGGGGGTTGTGCCTGCCCCTGAGGGACTCTTGGATGCTGGATTTTTACCTTCTGGGTGACCACTGGCCAGGCTCTGAGTCTGTGGATGACAGTTTCAGACCAAACCTCCTCCTCGGAAGAGGAGTTGGAAATGCCTGCTCCCACTGAATCAAAGCCACTTCACCAGCATGAATGCAGCTCCTTCCTTAGTGCCCACTTTGGCTCCTACGGCTGCCAGTTCTTGGCTTGAAGCTGAGATTTGAGCTCTTGAACCTGCAGTTATTTCTTTAACAACTGTTGTTGCCAATGTTTAGCTTCCAGGACAAAATGCTGCTCACAAACCCATTATTCCTTCTCTAGAGATCATACCAGTTCCAGGCACCACCAATGCTCAGCCTGCATCTCACACTGCAGGTCTTGAGAGCAGTTGGCCTCCTTTCCCAGCACTTGCTTCAGTTCACACCATCGCTGGTACTCAGCCTGTAGCCTGACCTGCAATTCTAGAATCTGCAATTCTTTCTCCTCATGTGATCATTCCAGCTCATGCTGTTGTTGGTGCTTGGTCTGCAGCTTATCCTGGAGTTTTTGAACTTGGGCAGCCTCTTAAACAGAGCTCTCAGTTTCTTCTTGCAGGGCTGTAAAAATCACCCAGCCCATGGCCCCCAAAAGGACAGCCACGGGAAACCATATGCTGGAGAACAATGATCACTCCTCTACCCCACCTTTCAAGGGTGTTGGTGGCTCCATATCAATCTGATCTGAATCCTGCTAACTACACCAGATGTAATGCCAGTGACCAAGGCCAGGCAGGTTCACAGTGGATTCAGACAGATGATAGAAAAACTGGGAGTCAGGAAGCATTTGGCCATTCCCATTTAATAAAGTCTCACAACGGCAGACAAGCAAACAGGCAGGGGAAAAGCGCTTCTCAGGCAAATGAACAGCAAAATGGCCCCTCACAGTGGTGGGCAGGAAATCTGCCATCTGCATCCACCCTGAGGGCAAGCACCCATAGCATTACATAGACTCTACACACATGGCTCTCACACTAAGGAAAAGACCAAGTGAGCAAGCCTAACACAACAGTTTTCCCAACAGCCACCTTCACTCATTTGCCACATCCTACACAATACGACTCGAAGCAGACACTGTATAAATCCCTTGGCCAGCGTGTTCCAGAGAAGGAAGGACCCACCCAGCTGAGTATACCAAGAGCTCTAGCATCTCAAGCAGATTGGTGTAAATAGGCAGAATTTGTACACACTTTGGATGTTATGGCCTTTAATGATTCAAAATATGTCTATTCTTAAGTCTTATGAAGACCAAAATGACATTCCTGAAAGGTTCTGAGGAAGGAATGGAACAGTTTGTTTGTTTTTGTGAACTTAAATCAAGAGTGTATTGGCAACCTAAAAACAGGAAAAATAAGTAAATGACCAACTGAAAAATCCCTGATTCTTACTATCTGGATGGTGAACTCACTCTGAACTCGTGAAAACTGGATTTGCTTTATATTCTTCCATTCTTTAGATCAGGCATCCCCAAACTATGGCCCGCGGGCCACATGTAGCCACCTGAGGCCATTTATCTGGCCCCCTGCAGCACTTCCGGAAGGAGCACTTCTTTCATTGGTGGTCAGTGAGAGGAGCACTGTATGTGGTGGCCCTCCAACGGTCTGAGGGACAGTGAACTGGCCCCCTGTGTAAAAAGTTTGGGGACCCCTGCTTTAGATCCTTACTGAAATCTTTAAGAGCGGCAAGGATCTCAGATTTCATTTATTCCGATCCTCCAGTTTTACAAGCACGAAAGGGAAACATGCTGGGCAAATCCTCACAGGAGCAGAGCTCAGCAGGAGCAGTCCTGAGATGATAGCACAGGGACCCAGGCTCACTGGCCAGTGCTGCAGCCACTGCTGGACGTGGCTGTGTTCTGGAAGTCATGTCCTTTCGTATCCCACTGAGGGCATTTCTGCCATCTTCCCTTTCAGGTTTGAATCATCTGGCCCGTTTTGAACCTTGAGTTTTTCTTGTTTGTTTTGTTTTGAGATCTGATACCTTTTCCTTTCTCATGGAAAAGGCAACCTGGGCATACACAAATGCCTGATGTGCCTTGGAGGGAGCCCTATCTGACTGGTGCCTTTTATTTTATTTTTAGATCTTGCTTATGTTGAGGGCTTTATAGTTAATTTTCTTGTCATGTTTTATTTTTTGTTTCATCCCACTTCCCTGAGTCGCCTACACCTACCCCTTTTATCATTTGCCCAGGACACAGTTCAAGAAGACAGTTCTCTCCTCACTTTGATCATATTTCACACACAAGATTCTGGCTTGATTTAATCATCTTGGTTTCTTGATCTCAACTTGGAAACTTCTCTTCTGTGCATAGCTAACCCTCCTAATTTTTCTTGTCAACTTTCCCCTCCCCTCCCTTCACCCCTCTGTTCCCTTCAATATTATTATTACAGACACTAGAAGGTCACTTAGAATAAGTCAACTTTCTCCTTTCCCCCAGAGGGAACCGCCGAGCTTCCACCTGTGTCTCCATCACCTAAAGTCAGTGTCCATTTCATCTGTCACTTCACTTCTTTATCATAACATTTCCCCTTTGGAATCAAACTGACTTTCTCATTTTTCTTTCAGAGCTTTGAATTTACTCTTCACTTATGAGTCATCTGTCACTTGAACAAAGTCATACTCCTTCCCAAAGCTTCCCTTCTTTTCCTTTCCCTTCTGTTCCTTGTTAACTCTCTGCGGTAATATTTGGGTCACGTTTCTACTTTGCTGGTGCCATTGACCATTTGGGTAGGTTCACCTTCCACCTGCTTGCTTCAATACCTCCTGTCTATTTTACATAAGAGAAGCATGTTCTCAGCCTCACTATACAGGACCATAACTTTGAAGCCATTGCTCTTGGAATAGAAATGGTGTGAATATAGGTATGCTGATGACTGAACATGAGCTCAGCTCAGATAGGGCTGTGTGTGCACAGGACTGGGCTAGAGGTTGCTACACGAGCAGCTTCCAGGTCTGCTTTCCCACTGTCCCATCTGGAGTGTAATCCAGCTCATGGTCACAGCACCCCACATGCAGAAGGTCTGTAGTTAAGAAGTGTTGCTGCTTGCTGTGGTACTGTGAGGTGCCTAACAGCACCTCCCTACCCCAAGCATAACTGACCAATCCCTCCTTGAGCCACAACAGAAATACATCTGTAATTCTTTTTGTGAGTTCCTACTATGTACAACCATATCTGTTTGCCCCATCTAACTCAGAGTTGCTTGAATGATTGATTCTCATTTGGACTCTCATAGTTGGGGCTCACCAAATGATTAACAAATAAGACTTATGCTCCTCTGAAAGGGCTCCTTTACTCTCAATTTACATTTTGTCATATTGACTTTATTAGTGAATACACAGTGTGGCAAACTATTAAGGCAAATCAGAACCATCAGGGCTTCCATTTTCACAGGTGAAAGGTGCTTTAGAAAAACTGCCCTACATCCAGTATGATCACAGAACATTTGAAGCATTTCACAAACGTAGCAGTTGGCTTGGGAGGGACAGTAAGAACGTCTGTGAACCTCCACCTTCGGCAGGTAGGCCCTCCCACCACAGGACCCTGAACTGGCACTGAGAACCACACTGCACCTGGAAACCCATGTGATCAGTTCAACTGCATCACAGCTGAGGCTCTTCAGCTGTCTCACTGAGGTTGAAGACTTAAGAGAAAAGTGAGACTCAGGATCCAGCAACAAGAAGCTTCCACGAGGTGCTGAAGAAGGAAGAGGCCAAGATTAGGCTGCTTGGCTGAGGTGAAAATCTGACACAAATTGTCAACATCAGTTTCAACGGTGGTCAAACAGCACTTCCTTAAGAGAAGTTAGCTCTCTCACCCTAACTGCCTAGCCCAGCTCCTTCTCATCCCATCACCAAAATGGCACTTAGCTTTTCTCACAGTCTCCTGTTGACCTTTCCAGGAATTGGATCGGCTGATTAAACTCTTCAGACACTATTCATCTAAGGGCAGTGTCTGATTCTCTAGGTACCCGTGTGTGCTTGTTGATGAGTGAGGGCTGAGTGAGCACCACAATAACAGCACTTAGACTGCACTTCCTAACTTGCAGATTTACAAGTATTAACTTAGTCTCCTTTACCATTGACACCACTATTTTCTCCAGCTCATGAGTGAGTCAAGTGAAGCACAAACGGGTTAAAGAATGAGGTCTCAACCCTGGCTGGTGGCTCAGTGGATAGAGCATCAGCCCAGCATAGGGACATCTCAGGTTTGATTCCAGTCAGGGCACACAAGAGAAGCAACCATCTGTTTCTCCCTGTCCCCCTCCTTCCCACTTCCCCTTGGGCAGCCAGTGGTTCGATTCATTTGAGCATTGGCCCCTGGGCACTGAGGATAGCATTGTTGGTCCAAGTGCATTAGCCTCAGGCACTAAGAATAGCTCAGTGCTGAAGCATCAGCCCTAGATGGGGTTGCTGGGTGGATCCCAGTTGGGTTGCATACGGGAGTCTGCCTCACTATCTCCCCTCTTCTCACTTAAAAAAACAAAACAAAACTCTTAGTCATGTCACCCAAGTAGCCTGGCTCTGGGGAGTGTGTGTTTCTTTTTTTTTTAATTTTTTTATTTTTTTTTAATATTTTATTTATTGATTTTTTAGAGAGAGAGGAGTGAGAGAGAGAGAGACAGAGAGAGAGAGAAGGGGGAGGAGCAAGAAGCATCAACTCCTTTATGTGCCTTGACCAGGCAAGCCCAAGGTTTTGAACCGGCGACCTCAGTGTTCCAGGTCGACGCTTTATCCCACTGTGCCACCACAGGTCAGGCAAGTGTGTGTTTCTATGTCACTTCTCCATTTTGTATGTTTTAAGTAAAAATAATAATCCTTTAAAACAATATGATTCTTCCCCCCCCTGCAACAGGAAAAAAATAAATTCACACTGTGGAGAGTGAAGAAAACTAGCAAAATACTAAAAGTAACAGGGATTTATAGAATTTCTGTGACAATCAAAAGAAAAATGGTGACAGCCTTGAAATAGACCAACTGTATTCTCAACTACTTAGCAACCTGTAGATTTGCTCTGTTTAGCAGAACCTGTAGATTTTCTCTGTTTGTGCTTTTTAGTTAGATTTTATTTTTTCCTCTTTAGTGTCAGGACACTAAATTTTGAAACACTAATTAAAATGTTTAAATAATTAACTTTTTTGCATTATCATCAATTTGCATATACCTAATGGTATCTACAAAAATATAGTTATAAATATAGCTTTGAAATATTCCAGGATGCTTAACAGTTTAAAATACAAAAGTTTACACTTAATATTTTTTGAAGAACTATATAACCATATTCATTTCTTTTGTCTGAATACAGGACATTAAATCAATTCATTATTTCCCTAGAGAAGTTATTTTACATTGCATAAAGAAATAAACTAAATCTTTTATCACTATATCTAAAATGTAGTGGAAAAATATTTCCATATTTTTAAACGTATTAAAGTAATAACTCTTGAACTTCTCTAAACAATACAGATTGCTCCCTGGCCGGTTGGCTCAGTGTGTGGAAGTCCTGGGTTTGATTCCCAGTCAGGGCACACAGGAAAAGCAACCATCTGCTTCTCCATCTCTCTCCTCCTCTCTCTACCTCTCTCTCTCTATTCCCCTCTCACATAGCTTGAATGGTTTGAGCAAAGTTGGCCTGAGGCGCTGAGAATGGCTCCTTGGCCTTGCCTCAGGCACTAAAATAGCTTGGTTGCTGAGCAACGGAACAGCATCCCAGACAGGCAGAGCAATGCCTGGTAGAGGGCTTGCCAGGTGGATCCTGGTTGGGGCACATGAGGGTGTCTGTTTCTGCTTCCCCACTTCTCATTTAAAAATAATAAAGGAAATACAGATTGTGTTGTAATCCAGTATCAATGTAGGTATACACATATTTACATGTGTATAAATATATTTTGCAAAATATTTAATCTTGCAATGCATAATGCACTTTGATATTTCTAGTCTACTTAATTTTTTTAATAATGGCTAGTTTTGAATCATTCAATTGATTTTCTCACACTCTGATGGGTCATTAATGGTTCATGATCTGCAACTTTTCACAACTAAAGAAACGGACTCTGGAGTTCACAACTTTCTCTCATAGATACTGGTAGTCTCAGGTCAGTTAGAGATGCTCATTCACCATAACTGTCGCCTCGGGAAGCCAAGAAAGGCACCAAGTCAGAGTGCAGTAGACTTACCCCATTTTGTCAGCATGGCGGCATCCTAGTTAACTTTGCCAATTACTCATTAACATTTGGCTTTGCCAAGTTAGCCCTTCTTCCAGTTCTTGCTGCTAGATTTCCTGTTTACACTAAACTTAGTGTGCTAGTTATTGTTCTTAATGATAAGTACTTTGGATAAGGAAGAAAGATGAATCAAACCAAGAACAGATTCCTGGCATCATTTGATGGCACACTCTGGCAAAGCCTCAGTAACACCAGACAAATGTGGCTGAAGTCTAGGAGCCTTCTGCACCCACTAACTGACCAAGATAACTTTATGGCAAATGGTTCAAAGGTGTTTTGACAATATTTTAAAAATATATTTATTTATTAATTTTAGAGAGAGAGGAAGGGAAAGAGAGAGACAGACAGAAACATCAATCTGTTCCTGTATGTGCCCTGACTGGAGGTCGAACTGTCAACCTTTGTGTATCAGGATGATGCTCTAACCAATTGAGCTATCTGACTAGGGTTCCAAAGGCTTAATATAGTGAAATCCGCCTAGCGTTTTTCACCTGGCAGTCACAGACAGCATAGCCCACTGGTAACTTAAAATATCTCTTAGAGAGGTTTCAGGATAACACTGTCTATATTTCTAAACTATAAGGTGGGGTAAAACATTCTTGTGAATACAGTGATAAACATTTTCTTCTTGCATAATCACATTTCAGCCCATTAGGTGGATATAGATATTTGCTTCAATTGAATTGGATACTATAGGTACCTTTATTTCCTTAATTTTAGAGTTGAGAAAAGCTACAATCTAAAAACCCACTCTTAGTTTTGTTGATTTTTTTCTATTTTCTTTCTATTTTATGTTTCATGTATTTCTGCTCTTATTTTTGTTATTTTCTTCCTTCTGGTAAGTTTGGACTTAGTTTGTTCCTCTTTCTTTCTAGCTCCTTGATGTGTAAAGTTAGGTTATTTGAAAATTTTCTTTTTTAATGTAAGCATTTATCAGAATAAACTCTCATATTCTTTTTGTGCATCCTGTAAGTTTCAAAATCCTATGTTTTCATTTTCATTTGTCTCGAGGTATTGTCTAATGTCCTTTTTGATTTGTTCCTTTACCCAGTGGTTGTTAAAGAACATGCTGTTTAATTTCCACATGTTTCTTAGTTTTTTCAGTTAGTTTTTGAAAAGATAAACAAAACTGTCAAATTCTTAGTTAAAAATAAAAGGAAGACTCCAATAAAGTCAGAAACAAAAAAGGAATCATCACAATCAATACTGGAGAAATCAAAAGGATCATAACAGACAAATCTGAACAGTTACATACCAACAGACTTGAGTGACCTACATGAAGTGCATAAACTCCTAGAAATAGATAAACCACATGAGACTACATCATGAAGAAAGAGAAACTCTGAATAGACTAATAATTAGAGTCATGAATCAATAGAGGGTATACATTCTGAGAAATACATTGTTAGGTCATTTCATTGTTGTGTTAACATCATAGAGTGTTACACAAACCTAGGTGATATATCTATTACTGAAATTGTGTATGATATACTTTTATACAACTGGCAACACAGTAGTTATGTTTACACCAGAATAACCATAAACACATAAGCAAGGGATTGTGGTATAATGTTATGACACCTATGACATCACTAGGTGACAGAAAATTTTCAACTCCATTATAATTTTATGGGACCACCATTGTATATGTGATCCATTGTTGACTGAAGCATCATTATGCAGTGCATGACTACAGTATAGAATTTAATTAATAATCAAAATCTCCCAACAAAAAAAAAGCCCAGGACCGGATGGTTTACTGATTAATTCTACCACATATTTAAAGAAATAATGCCAGTCTTTCTCAAATTCTCCCAAAATATGGAAGAAAAGAGAATACTTCCAAGCTCATCTTATGAGGCCAGCATTACCCTGATACCAAAGCCAGAAAAAGACACCACAAAAAAACTACAGATAGTTCCTTTGATAAGTATAGATGCAAAAATCCTCAAAAAAAATACTAGCAAAACAAATCTAACGGTTTATTAGAAGGATGATATACCACAACCAAGTGAGATTTATCCCTGGGCTAGAAGGTGGTTCTTCATACAAAAATCAAATATTGTGACATACACATTAACAGAATCAAAGATGACAACCACATGATCATTTACTAAATGCAGAAAAAGCATATGACAAAACCTAACACCTTTTCATGATAAAAGATATCAAGCAAACTAGAAATAAAAGGAAAGTATTTCAATATAATAAGGACCATATATGAAAAGTGCACAGCTAATATCATATTTCATGGTAAAAACTGAAAGCTTTTTATCTACGATCAGAAACAAGACAAACATGCCCATTCTCATTACTTCTATTTAACATAATACTGAGTATCCTATCCAAAGCATTAGGAAAAAAAAAAGAAATAAAGGAATCCAAATTAGAAAAGAAGTAAGACTGCCCTGTTTGCAAATTACATGATCTTATATAGAGAAAACCCTAAGGACTCCATACACACACACACACACACACACACACACACACACACACACACACACCCTTTAAAGTAATCAGATTTAGTAAAGTTGCAGGATACAAAATCAGTTATATATACTTAAAATGAACTACCTAAATAGGAAATTAGGGAAACAACTGCATTTAAAACAGAATTTAAAACAGCACCAAAAAGAATAAATTACTCAAGAATAGACTTAAAAACTACAAAATATTGATTAAAGAAATGAAAGAAGAACAAACAAATGAAAAGACATCACATGTTCATGAATTGGAAGACTTAATAATGTTAAATGTCCATAGTATACCTGAAGTGATTTACAGATTCAATGCAACCCCTATCAAAGTCCCAATGGCATATTTTTACAGAACTAGAAAAATATTCTACAACCCTATGGAACAATAAAAGACTGAGAATACTCAAATCAATCTTGAGAAGAAGAAACATGCTGAAAGCATCACACTTCCTGATTTTAAAATATATTACAAAGCCACAGTAATCAAAACAGTATGGCACCTGGCCCTGGCCAGTTGGCTCAGTGGTAGAGCGTCGGCCTGGTGTGCAGAAGTCCTGGGTTCGATTCCCGGCCAGGGCATACAGGAGAGGCACCCATCTGCTTCTCCATCCCTCCCCCTCTCCTTCCTCTC
Organism: Saccopteryx leptura; assembly: GCF_036850995.1. Classification (NCBI taxonomy): domain Eukaryota; kingdom Metazoa; phylum Chordata; class Mammalia; order Chiroptera; family Emballonuridae; genus Saccopteryx; species Saccopteryx leptura. Next base: position 171,005,148 of record NC_089504.1, on the reverse strand, counting down.
TGTCTCTCTCTTCCCCTCCCGCAGCAGAGGCTTCATTGGAGCAAAGATGGCCTGGGCGCTGGGGATGGCTCCTTGACTTCTGCCCCAGGCGCTAGAGTGGCTCTGGTCACAGCAGAGCGACGCCCCGGAGGGGCAGAGCATCGCCCCCTGGTGGGCAGAGCGTCGCCCCCTGGTGGGCGTGCCAGGTGGATCCCGGTCAGGCGCATGCAGGAGTCTGACTATCTCTCCCCGTTTCTAGCTTCAGAAAAATACAAAAAAACAAAAAACAAACAAACAAAAAAAACCAGTATGGCCCCAACATAAAGACAGACATATACACCAATGGGACAGAATAGAGGGCCCAGAAATAAGTACATGTTTATATGGTTGACTGATATTTGACAATGGTGTCAAGGATTCATAATGGGAAAAGGATAATTACCTCAACTATTGGTTTTGGGAAAACTAGTCATCCACATGCGAAAGAAATTTATTGGGCCCTTACATTACACCATACATAAAAATCAACTCAACATGGATTAAAGATTTAAATGTAAGACCTGAACCTATAAAACTCCTAGAAGAACACATAGGGAAGAGCTTCGTGGCATGGGTCTTGGCAGTGACTTTATGGATATGACACCAAAAGCACACATAACAAGAACAAAAATAAACATGCAGGATACATCAAACTAAAAAGTTTCTTCACAGTAAAGGAAATAAGCAACAGAAAAAAAAAGCAACCTACAGAATAGAAGAAAATATGTGCAAACCATACACTTGTTAAAGGGTTCATCTCTAAAATATTTAAGGAACTCCTACAGCTCTTTAAAAATTTACTAAAGACTTAAATAGACATTTATTCAAAAAAGACACAGAAATGGCCAACAGGTGCATGAAAAAATGTCCAATATCTCTGATCATTAGGGAAATACAAATCAAAACCACAATGAGGCATCACTTCATCACTTCACACCTGTCAGAATGCCTATCATCAAAAACACAAGAGACAACAAGTGTTAGCAAGAATGTGGAAAAACTGAAACCACTGTGCTTTGTAGTGGGAATACAAAATGGTGCCACTATTGTGGAAAACAGTATGGAGGTTCCTCAAAAAATTAAAAATGAAACTACCACATGTTCCAGCAATTCCCATTGCTGAGTATTTATCCAAAATAAGTAAAAGCAGGCTCTTGAAGAGATATTAGCACTCCCATGTTCATTGCAACACTACACACCATAACCAAATGTGGAAACAACCTAAGTGTCCATCCAGAGATGAATAGGTTAAGAAAACGTGGCACATACAGACAATGAAATACTACTCACCTTTAAAAAAGAAGGAAACTGCATGAACAACATGGATGAACTTTGGGGACATTATGCTAAGTTAAATAAGCCCATTACAGAAGGACAAATACTGTGTGATTCCACTTATATGAGGGACCTAAACTAGTCCAATTCATATAATCAAAGAGTGGAATAGTGGTTGCCAGGGGTTGGGGGAAAAGAAATTTGAGTTACCTATCTGGCATTAAGTTTCAGTTAAGAAAGAAATAAGTTCTAGAGAGCATCTGTACATTATACCTACAGTCAACAATACTGTATTGTACACTTAAAAATTTGTTACAAGGATAGCTCTCATGTAAAGTGCTCTCACCACAATTGAAAAAGAAAACCTGTAATCAACAATTTTTTTTTCTGAAAAGAATGACATGCAAATGAGCATTTCCCTCTCCTCACACCACCCTTGGAGGCTTAGCACCTAAACTTATTCTTATCATGTAGTGTTTTGTAAAGAGGTCACCCATTATGTACAGGTTACTCAGCTTCACTTCAAATAAAGTATAGCTTCTCAGTTGATACCAAATGGCATTTTCTAAACTACCACAGGGTCAAGTAAATCATTTATGGTGGTTCAGGGATATTTACCTTAGGATCATGCACTGTAGTCATTAAAACCATGAATCAGTACTAAGGAATTCTAGGCTCTGGGCTTCCATCATTTTAATGTCTCTAACCCCCCAAGGAAGCTTGAACTCCCTTATGAATAACAAAATCAGCCCTACTGAAGTCCATCTCCAGTTGACTGGTTCTCTAGGAACATGCAAACAACTCAGAACTTCATGCAACTGAGTGCTGAACCTTACATAGTTTAGTTAGTCCATTCACTGTTTTTTACATGTTCATGTCCTCTCTTCACTGGCCTTGAGCTATTCAAAGGCTAGAGTTCTGTCTTGCCTTTTTCTTGTATAATTTCCTACCCCCTTAGGCAATGGTACCCACCTGACACCTCTGTCTATCCAGCTGATTTCTGGGCTGACCAGTAGATTCTGAGAGGAGGGGAGGCTAGAATGAGAGCAGCTTTGAGAGTGGCCCTTGAGGTCCATGTAATTCTTGTAGAATTACATATCAGCATCAAAGTTGTCTTTGATCCATTGTAAAGTCTTAGAAAGAAGTTGTCTGTAATTCTGCAATGTCAAGTTCAGGTCACAGTATGCATGTAGAAAAGTAATAAAAATTACTTGAAAGAGATGTTAAGGATATGGGCCTTTTAAAATATTAGTAAATAGTGTGTTATTTTGCAACAGTTAACTCCTAAATCCTTTTGAACTGGATGTAGGTCTAAACAGAAAGCCAGCTGTACAGTAGTATGCTAAGGCCTTGGCAATGATTTTATGGCTATGACAACAAGAACACATTCCCACGCTGTTCTGAGAGACATCCTCATGCACAGGAAATCATACTGGGAACCTTCCTTCAAGACCTCTAGGGTAGAAGTATTTACCTGTCTTAGGGGCTGAGAAGTTACTACACAACACCACAGAGAAGCTCTTCCTGAAGTGTTGTGTCCCCAAACATGATTAACTGATTTAAAAATAGAATATGCCCCAAATGGTAAAACCAGTGAATCATTTTCTGACACTGATATTTAAATACAATTCCTTCACTGAGCAAAAAGACAATAAACCAAACAAATATAGCACATGAGGGGGTGGAGAAAATGAATCTGACCTGTTTCCTAGGGCCTGGATTTGACATTTATAGTTCTAATCACAAAGCCGTGGCCAGGGTCGTTTCAGGCTGGGATGTAAAGTTAGTGAGAAGAGGTCATTTCCTGGGTAGAGTTGTATCATTTGTATCATTTCCTAAAGCATCATTAACCTACCTTCCTTCCTTCCTTCCTTCCTTCCTTCCTCCCTCCCTCCCTCCCTCCCTCCCTCCCTCCCTCCCTCCCTCCCTCCCTCCCTCCCTCCCTCCCTCCCTTCCTTCCTTCCTTCCTTCCTTCCTTCCTTCCTTCCTTCCTTCCTTCCTTCCCTCCCTCCCTCCCTCTCTTTCTCTCTCTTTCTTTCTCTCTTTCTTTTTCTTTCTTTCTTTCTTTCTTTCTTTCTTTATCAAAAGATGAAATGTGAATGCCTTTTAGTTTAGTGAGAAGTAATCAGATGAAAAATGCAGAAACACAGCTTATGAGAATAAACTGGTCTGGCCCAGAGGATTACCACATCTGCTGCAGGTAATTTTCAGAAACAGGGAGGCTGCCACCTACACACACCCCAAAATCATTCTGAGACTCATCTCCCCTCACAGCAGATCGCTGACATGAGATGAAGTTATCGCCTTCCCCCATCAGCAGAGCAGATAAAGAGGACTGAGGTCCCCAAAGTGCCTTTCCTGGACCAACAAGAATCACACCAGAGAAGTCACATCACTTGTTCTCACTCTTACCTATGGACTTTTTGCTTTATCTAAATGGTTTACCAAGATTACCCACCTGGGCCAACTAACTTGTGATAAGGCTCAAATTTTCAAATCTGAAGCCATGAGGCTTTTACATTTAGCTCCCAAAGGGCAAAGCTTCCTCCAAGGAGAAGCTATGTACCTGTGGCCTGGGGTCAACAGGGTCAGTCAGCTGCTCACACATCAGAGAGCCCCACCAGATACTTAAGTAAGCGTTTATAGATGTCAGAGTGGTATGGAATCTTTGTTGTTTGCTTTCATTTTTTTCTGAATGACAATTAAAAAAAAATAATTCTCAGACCCAAAGCACTTACAAGCATTCATGATAGTTCAGAGACAATTTTAAAATATGTCAGCCAGGACTCCAGGGTTTCCACTGTCTTCCATCTCTACCCCAAGCTAAGAGCCCAGAGTGCCTCAAATAAGACAGCTAAATTAGTTCTGAGCTTTTCACTTTGTAAAAAGAGCCTACTATGTGTTAGCACAGCTTCTGCTTATCCCTCACAACACACTTGGGAAGCAGGCATTCTAATCTCCATTTCACAGAGGAAAAAGCTCAGCATGGTGAACAATAATAGAAACAGAGCCACTTTAAAATGTGAGGAGCCACTGCGCCACCTCACCCGCAGGTGTTGTAAGGTACCAAAAGCTACATAATCAATATTATATTTTAAGAGGCTTGAAAAACATTTTATTAATTTGGGTTAAGGTGTGCAGAGAAATTGTGAGAAATAGTCTCTGTACTGTGTGATTGGCATAAAACCAGGTTGGCTCTTGGCATTGTATTGTAAATGCAAAGGGGAGGAAAACATGGATTCCCTGACATTCTACCAACCCTGTGGGGAAAGGGGTGAATGGCTAGCCAAGTGCAGGGAGAGAAAAGCCAAAATAAACCTTTTCTTATAGCAATGAGCCATTTGCGGGCATTTGTCCCCACAGAAACTACCTCTCCTATGTAAATGCATGTGGTTAACATGTGTGACTCTGGACAGAGAGATGGCAGATAAACACTAGATAATATAGGAATGCCTTTTAATATGTAAAGAGACATCTTTCTACCATTGTGTTGGCTTGTAAATTTTGTTTTCTCCAAAATGATGTATGGCTTGCAAATTGAACATAGTCCTATCATGTTAAAGGACATATGACTATAACCAATAGTGGTAAAGGGCTCCTAATTGCAATTTTTTACTTCTGTACTTCCCACTTACAAAACTATAAAAACTAGGTAGAACAAAGGGCCGGCACGCTCTCCCTCAGATTTTTGTCGGAGTTGCTGCCGCTTGGCCAAGCTAAAACAATAAAGCTTTGATGTGTAATCGACGGACTTCCTTCGTGTCTTCCATGTTTCGGGTCCCTTCGGATTAGGCTTAACAAAATGGAACCAGGGCTGCCATCTCAGAGGAACTGCCTTGCATGTCTTATGCCTCAAACCTTGGAATATTAAAACAGGGCACAATAATCTTTGAACTGGGCTGAGCAACCCTGTTTCCCAAAAAACTGTTTGCAAAGATAATAAGAAAGCAGTTAATATGATTATTGAATTAATGACTACTGGACTGAAACTTAAAAAATGTTTAGAATTAACACTACTATGTTAGCTTATCTACACCAATAGAAATGCTCCTCTTCTACAGAAATTATTCTTGCTCCTCCCTTTCTCATAAATAAATACCCATTGCCTTTGTCTCCTAATCAAAACATTATCTGGGCTTCTGCCTGAATCAGCATGTCTCCAATAGTTATTCTTTGATCTCAAATAAATGCTTATTGCCTCTCACATTAAAAGGTGTTTTCAAAAACGTTTTAGGTTAAAACACCTACTGTGTGTCAGCTCCTAGTCTGAGTTATGAGTTTTCATGCATAGGAGCAAGGGTTGATTTGTCTGGCCCAGGTTATATTGCCTAATAGAAGGTTTTTGTTCAGCAGTATGATTTCCTATCTCTTCACTGCTGTTTGCCATACCTCATAAACCATAGGGCCAAAGTGTAGGGGACAGTGGACCCCCAGGAACAGACCTAGATTCCTCTAGAGCACTATATCCAGATTGCCCAACAGCCTTCAAAGTCCGCACCCAAACCTAGTGCTGCACTGGGAGCAGTGTCGGGAGGGTGTACCTCTCCTCACCTGTGGACGGACATTTCACACAGCACACCGCAGCGCAGGTTCATTGTAAAGTGAGGGAAGGAGGTAGAAGTATTGTTCTGGTAAATAACGGGGAAAGTAAACTTAGAAGTATATATATATATATATATATATTTTTTTTTTTTTTTTCTGTTGGAACAAAAGAGAACAGTAGTTTAATAGGAAAACAAGAATTTTGTTCCATAAAACACCCAAGATGTAAAGGGACAAATTAACCTATGCATCTCATTAGCAGAGAAAAGCAACTAAATATTTCCTGTCCAGAATGGGCTGGGGCCCTGAATTATCACGTTTATACCTGCAGAGTAATCAGTTTTGTTGCTCAATTTCCATATCTCTAAGTGTCTGGCATTTGTGGAGCAAAGGACTATAACCAGCTCCAACTCTAGTCTGAAACTGAAAAGGGAAAAGAAATTAAATGTGCTCTAGGACAAAAGGAGGAGCTGCTGTTGGAACCAGACTTTCCTATATAACTGAAATATATTTTTATCTAATTAAATAGCACCTAATTTACTTAGTTAGAGCCACTACCACCACAACTATATAGAAGTTCCATGCAAGGAAAGTGTAGGTGTTCAATTTCTTACAGGCTAAAATGGATCCACTTGTGGTGCTCAAAAAAGCATTAAGAAAAATAAATAAATACTGGGAAAAGTGTAATAAAATAGATTCTGTCTACATTTCATGAAAAAGTTAATTGAAAATAAATAAAAATAGTCTCACCAGGTGGTGGTACAGTGAATAGAGCATCAACTTGCGACACTGAGGGCCCAGATTTGAAACACCAAGGTCACCAGCTTGAGCATGGGGTCGCTGGCTTGAGTGTGGGATCATAAACATGACCCCATGGTTTCTGGCTTGAGCTCAAAGGTCGCTGGCTTGAAGCCCAAGGTCACTGGCTTGAGCAAGGGGTCACTGGCTCAGCTGGAGCCCCTTGGTCAAGGCACGTATGAGAAACAATCAGTGAACAACTAAGGTGCTGCAACTATGAGTTGATGCTTCTCATATCTCTCTCTTCCTGTCTGTCCCTGTCTGTCTCTTTCTCTAAAAAAAATAAAAATAAAAATACTTTTTGATTGTTAAGCCTGTGCTAAGAAAGATTATTTGTGTGTGTGTATAAACTAAATCATCAAGCTACTTAGTGTGTGGCCAGTATCTAATCTCTGGGAGACCACATAACTGTAAATACATTTAAATCTGTCTCTAATGACTGAAAAATTACATTTACATGCATAGTGATGTGAGCTGTTCAAAACTCTTGATTTTTCCTTTAGGACTTTATTACTTTCATTATTTTATAATTTGTTTTATTTACAACACACTGTTTATAACATAAATTAAGTCCAAATTTTTGGTCAAGATACAATTAGCAGACTGACTTCAGATAAAGCTGGATAATGGCCTTTGCACTGACAGTTTCTAAAGAGGTCAAAATTTAAACACTATACAGTCTGTTTTAGAATTGTGCCAATGTTATTACAGTGAACTAGAAGTTATTCATTAACCTAAACACATTCTGAGAATAATTAAAACTAGTAAGAATCATTGCCCAAAATTATGTGTTATCAACCCTAACCCACTATTTTTAAAAGAACAGCATTTAAAAAGTGCTCTTTATAGCATAAGAAAGGTATGGAAGCCATCCAGGTAACTGAGGAAATAGTCTGACAGGTATGGAAAACAAACATGACAATCCACAAAGGAACAGGTCCATAAAAGTCAGAGTGAATAAGTAAGAAAGCACAAACATCTGGGGCAATTTAACTGAATGGAAAAATGGTTCCACATTCTTAGGTTTACAGCCCCAGAAGGTACATCCCCATGTTCACACAGAAAAGGGAAAGTTTACTTCAGTACTTCTGTTTCAGAAGACAGGAGAGAGTACCTTTGTTGTAGAAGATTCCTAACAAAGTGAGCTTGAATAAACTGAAAAACATTGTTGGAACACATTCCCTCCCCCATCATAGTAGATAATGAGGCTCCGTTGCACTTGCGAAGTCGTAAGGAACAGACTTTGCAGAAACCCTCCAAACAGTATGCTAAGCTACTGCTGCTGCCCAGATAGTGCTCTGTCTGTAAACAGAGGGATCACTTGGCACTTAAGCAGTGATGGCTTAGGGTCGACTCTGGGATAGTTATATTCACACCTATCAGTCATCACTTCTGTTTTGGTTGGTTAATCCTTAATGAAGATTTTTCAGTAAAGCATATCCTCTTGCTTAATAGGTGTTAAGTAGAATGGAGACCACCTCACAGAATTTGACAAATAAGTCAGTTCATCTACAAAAGTCCAGAAATTTTACTCAAGTTTAGAGATAAAACTCATGAGAAGACTGGATAGTTCAAAAGGTTAGCAGAAGGGTACTTAACCAGTCAAAGTGACTTAGATTCTCCCTTTTAAAATAAGGTTGAGCCCTGGCCAGTTAGTTCAGTTGGTTAGAGTAACTGTCCTGATATACCAAGGTTGCAGTTTCAATCCCCAGTCACGGCACATACAAGAATCAACCATTAAATAAATGCATAAATAAGTGGAACAACAAATTGATGTTTCTATCTCCCTACCTGTCTAAAATCAATAAATTTAAAAAATCAAAAAATTAAATAAAATAAAATTGAACCTTCCATATAATATTGATAATGAAACTGACATTAAGATATTAATAGAAAACTTCCAAAAAATCCATATATTTACTTCTTTTCCTGTATGAATTGTATATTTGGTCAATTCATCACAATCACTGTGTTACCCTATAAAGAACAGTCCTTAAGCTCTCATATCCTAACTTCATATAAACCAGGGCCTGATTATGACTTGATTTCATTTTGACTTACTGTTAGTTCAGATCAGTCATTTTAAGAAGGAGATTCTAAGATATACCTGACCATAAGACACACCTAAAGTTTTGAGGAGGAAAATAAGAAAAAAATTATTCTGAACCAAATGATGTGTTAAAATATTTAATAAAATATTGTATTTTTCACTTCATAGGACACATGGGCATTTTCCCCTCCACTTTTTTGGGGAAAAAAGTGCATCTTACGGAGCAAAAAATACAGTAATTTATACATCATTTCAAGCACCCATTTTTTCCACAGGCCAATATCAATACTCTTTTTTTTTTTTTTTTTCTGAAGCTGGAAATGGGGATAGACAGACTCCCGCATGCGCCCGACCGGGATCCACCCGGCACGCCCACCAGGGGGCGACGCTCTGCCCACCAGGGGGCGATGCTCTGCCCCTCCGGGGCATCGCTCTGTCGCGACCAGAGCCACTCCAGCGCCTGGGGCAGAGGCCAAGGAGCCATCCCCAGCGCCCGGGCCATCTTTGCTCCAATGGAGCCTTGGCTGCGGGAGGGGAAGAGAGAGACAGAGAGGAAGGAGAGGGGGAGGGGTGGAGAAGCAGATGGGCGCCTCTTCTGTGTGCCCTGGCCGGGAATTGAACCTAGGACTTCTGCACGCCAGGCCGACACTACCACTGAGCCAACCGGCCAGGGCCAATATCAATACTCTTGAGCTTATACTCTAAGTGGAAAACAAAATGACTATACTCAATTCTCACCATACTCGTGATCCAAAAGAAGCATATATTTTAAATAATTGTGTTAGGTGTATTTTAGAATTTAGAGCTCTGAATGTTTATTTGGACCTTTAGCTGTTCACAGTTATAGCCAAAGTCATGGGAATTTATGCCCACTAGAGTAAAAATAATAAAGGTCTTCCACAGGAGCCAGTGACAGCCTGGTTTGCCTGTTCTCTGCGTGTCCAACACCCTCCCACAGCCATCAGAACACCTTGGGAGTGGACAGTATCACTCTTCACAAGCTCAGTCTGCCCAGAGTAGCTGACCTCCAACTGGGTGATTTCTTGGATTTGCTGGGTGCTCAGGGAGGTAAGGGTTAGACTTTAAAGCACCCCACTCCCTAGTAGCTGACCTTGGAGGTTTAGAACACCCCACAATTCATCTCTTTTGGGACAATTTTGAATAAAACTCACAAGCTGCAAAGAACAGCCTATTCTAAACTGAGGAGGAAAGCCAGAACTGCGGTACTTAAACACTTTTTGGCCATGGATTCCTTTAAAAACTTGATCAAAGCTGTAGACTCACTTCTAAAACAAAAAGAATACATACATGTTGCCCATTTTACTGTTTTACACAAATTCCAAGGGTGAGATCACTGACACTCTAACCTCATCCAGGGTGCAAATGGAATCAACAGTGCCACAGTCCTCCCCTTCTCCCCAGACCCTCCTGAGCTTTGAGCTGGTTCTTGTTTTCTAAGCTGGTGCTGGTTCCTCGGGGCAGGGAGGGTTAGGGGGGGTGGGGGTGGCTGGCACCGTGTGGGATGGGAGACAAAGGCAGGAGGAGGGCGCAGGCCCGGGCTCCTCTGTCTGCCTCCGGATCACCAGTCCTCACTCTCTGTCCTGGCTAGGATTGCAGCAGACTGTGCCAACTCTGTCTCCTTCTCAATGGGGGTAATTCACAGATTTCTTTTCAACACCTCCAGTATTGTTTTCTGGTGCTAAGGACATGATCCAACAAGAAATCAAGTTTCATGGTTTTAGTGAAATTACCATGCAGAACACATACTGTACTGTGTTTATGTCCAGTGGACATTTCTGATAAACACCTCAACTGTTTAACAACCCCTGAGGAGAAACCAAAAACACCTCAAAGGCACCAGCCTATAAGTACTGGCAAAGTCAGTGTCTGGAAGGCTTTGGAAGACACTGATAATTTATTCAACAGGTCAAGAGTGATCTCCAGGGCCTGAAACACTCCTACTGCTGAGGAGTTAGCCACTTCCACAGCAAAGACGCAGGACAAGCTCAGGTCTAGGTGCCCTTCTCAGCATCTCTGACATCACCAGAGGGCAGTGACCCATCTCATAGTTGAAGCCCAGCCAGCTGTAGGTATGCCAACAGCCAGAGCACCTAATGACATCCTTTAAGAAAACAAAATATTTTATTTCAATTGAGAAGATCCTCAATAAAGTACGATTGTCTGACCACTGTGCTGTACATCTGAAACTAATACAGAATAACATTGAATGTGAAGTGCAATTGAGAAAGAAAATAGCATACCAAACAATAAGCATGCAAATTAAGAAAAAAATTAAGTTAACAAGCTCACTTATAATAGCATCCAAAGAATAAAATATTTAGGCATAAATTTAATTCCACCCCAAAAAGAACCTACCAAATCTTTTAAATAGGGAGTACTGTCTTAGGGAACTTTAGCAGCTGTGATGGTTGCTGAAAAAAACCATATTCTTCAAGTTTGTTCTTTCAGATACATTATGTGGCATCTCTGAAAGGGCAAAGATGTCAGGGGAACAGAAGGCTCCGCACAACAGAAAAGAGAGGGAGCAGGGAAATGGCGACGTAGAAGGAAGTCTCTGAGTTGGGGAGGGAAGGATAAAGAGGTGACACAGCTACCGCACTGGTCACAGAGGAAAGGACCCTGGTAGCACACGGGCACACTGGGGGCTGGCAATTTCCAGGCTCAGTGCCCCTGGGAAAAGAAGGTAAAAGAACAAAAGTATTTGAGGCTAGAAAATTAGGTCTCTGATTCATTTCTGAATGTATGTATATTCATGTGTATTATATATGCATATATATACAAACACACATAAATATACATATACATATGTGTACATATATAATAGTTTCTGTAGGAGGGTGGAGGTAAGATGGTAGATTGAGAAAAGGGGATATCAAGATAAATATAACCTGAAGGGAAGGGGGGGTGCTATGGGGAGGGGGGCAAAGGAGATATTGAGGGGAATACGGGGAGGGGGAATGCATTTGGCGCAACACTAGAATCTATGTAAACACAATAAATTAAAATCAATTAAAAAAGAATATCAATTTATTGGAACTTAGAAGAGTTTTGTTGGGCTTTTGGAAAACTGAGGTAGCAAAAAGAGATTTATATGTTCCTGGGTAGAATATCTGGGTAAGAACCAAGAAGGCATAGTAAGTGTTGATTGTGCTGGTAGAAACCCTTCTTCAGAACTCTTCACAGTGAAATCACTGCAGATCCCAGAGACTGATATTCAAACTGCAGGATCATAAAGACAGGCTGGATCTGCTCGTCTCTTAGCATCCCAATTCTGGCTACCCTGTGGCTCATTGGCCTGTGAATTGGGAAAATAAAAATAGAAACTCAAATCAGTCCATCTGTGAACAGCTCTAGTTGAAGATGGGGGGGGGGGGGTTAAACGATCATGAAGTTCGGTTATGAGCTGTGGGTTTCAATTCTCTTTGGCCTCATGGTTCCCAAGGGAAGCAGTGTTTGTGAGTCAGTTGAAGAAATGGAAATACTCCAATGGGGAGGATGTCAGCATTCTGAATGGCAGCTTTTGACTGGCAGATGGCTTTGGTTTTCAGAGGCTAGTTGGCAGGGCAGTGTCTCCTGACAGTAATCTATCAGAAGATGCAAGGCAGGAAAAGCTCATGTGTACTTCCATGTCAGAATGGAAGAGTACCACCAGGATGGCTCCAAGATGCCCAGGGGATGATGAAATAGTGAAGAGCTCATGACTACAAGAACCAAGAAAATACAACTAAGGTAGAGATGCTGTCTAATATGCCTGTGAATGTCCAAACTGAACGCTGTTGTTGAATTTGTTTCTATTGTCTGGCAAAACAGCTAAGAAAACAGTAAAAGAAAATCCCAATGTGTAATTCTGTCTCAAGTGGTTTCTGAATAAAGCCTTATGATTCACCTTCTCTAGTGCTGGTTCAGGATTGTTATTATTATTTTTGTTTCACTAGTAATAAATGAAAAAGAAGTCAGTGGACATAGAATTCCAACTTTCCACAACACTTTTTGATTTTTGCCAAAGCACAAAGAACACCATTAAGTGCTGGTTATAAATGTGTATGTTTTATGCTCTGGGCTGATCAAGTAATGATGTAACATTTGTATTTCAACACCCAATATATCTGTTCATCTTCCTCAATGCCATGGACTAAAATCTGAGTACTCATGCTACATACTTGACATTTACATATCTTAGGTAAGTAAGTGTTCATGAGCCATGTTCTTTTTCCTTCTGTCATTTTGCCTTTTAGATTTTTTTATTATATTTTATCATTTAAATGATTTTCAGTTTGCTAAATTCCATCTTTGTTTTTATAAGATGACATAAATATTCAAAAAATCTTCAGTGCCTTCAGACTTGGAATAGATATTATTTTGCTTAGTTTCCCTCACCCTCTCCCATCCTTCTTTTGACTACTTCTTTAGAGCAGATGAAGGGAAACAGCCCCTAACCACACACCCCCCCCACATGCACAGTCTCCCAACTGTCAACATCCCCCACCACAGTTTTGTTACAATTGATGAACCAACACTGTAACATCATCATCACCCAATTCTATAGTTTACAATTCACTGCTGGTGCTGTACTTCTGGATTTAGACAAATGTGTCATGATATGTAACCATCATTATGGTATTTCTTTTCATTCTCCAAATGAACACTATAGCTTATGTGAAATTTAATGCAATATTTGGTTATGACCAAAATATGTTATTCATTTTCTTACTATTTTCTCTTTAATCTGTTATTCTATTGTTCTAGCAAGCTTCACTGAGTGATTGATCCTCTCTTCAAGATTGCAGTACTTGTTTTTTTATGTCTTAAAATACATTCACTAAATAACCTAAATCAAAATCTGAAATTTGTGTACTATTATTTTTAATCCAATATCATAGAATTTTAATAATAGTCATTTATAATAGAACTTTTTACATTTCTTAAGTTTATCTTCACAACTTCTATTTGTTAAAACTTCAGTTTTGATTCTTCATTCTAGATGATTTAACTATCAAATTATGAAGTATTTTGCAAAGACTTTTATTCCTAATTAATAAGGCTCTTTGAGCCAAGGAGGGCAAGAATTCCTGCATCAACCAGTCAAATTATATTTTTCATTCAGCAGATAGTTACTAAGCACCTATGATTTGTAGGCACCTTCCCAAGCTCTAGGGCAAGCATATGACACTTTCCGCTCCACTCCCAAAAGAGTAAAGTTCAAATCGAGTCAAGGTTAAAGCTCAAATACAATGAAAATATCTAGAACAGCTATGGGGGCTGTCCTCTGGCCCCTCCCCCTCCCATTATAGGGTCTTATAAGTACCAATATAGAGGAAGGGTTCTGGGAAGCAAAGGGCTCCTAAGTGTACTGATGCTGAGAAATACCTTAAAGTGCTTTAAGGTAATGTTCATTACATTTTTTAGAAAATTCAAATGTTTCTGCATATTATTTCATTTGATCGAATACATCAATTTTTACAGGATCTTGATTTGTGTACAGAATCAGAGGTTAAAAGGCCATAGGACCCTGGGTTGTAAAATGTATACTAGCTTAAGAGCCATGCTTCACTTGACGTATCCTGAGCACCCGAGGGCTGGCTGACCAACATCAAATCTAGGTCAGCAACATAGGCCAGGCAGAAACGCTTTCATTGGCCAGTTTGGGCTAATATTGCTGCTTTAATTAGAGCCATGATGTCAGTTTGGAAACACAATGGGTAAGTAGCTGTGCTCCAGCAAAAGTATTACAACAATTCCCATTGACGCAGATAAGCTCCCACACAATGCCAAGAAGAGGTGTACATCTGCACTGAGTGGAAGAATGCTAAGTAGAGGGCAACCTTAGAGTTCTCACTGTGAAGGAGTTACCCTTCTCAGATTAGTGGATTGACCTCCTGCCTAAGTTTTCATTACTCTTTCTTAATGTGCATGGTCAAGATGCTAAGGAAAATTCATAAAACTTTAAAGATGTTATCATAGTTACAACCACCTAAAGAAAAGTTAGAAGGCTCTTCACAGCAACAACTTACTCCGTTTTCTTAGCTGTGAGTCTTAACACTCCCAGCCTCATGTACTCCTGCCACTCATCATTAAAAGTAATGTTTTCAGTCTAACTCCATGTCCATCCCGCTTGTCACCACCCTCCATTAGCATTGTCAAAGTGGACACATGTTAGTGCAGGTAAGTTTTAAACATTCTTTGTCTCAACTTGTCACCAGCACATGCCCTAATAATTGCCTTCATATAACTCTGTATGTTTCTTTGTGTGTATGTATAGCATCCATCATCTAATCAGTACTGACATGCAGTAAAGTATGTAGCATGCTGTTTCGAGAAACTTATACTTAGAAGTCTACTCCTGAGCACAACAAATGAAACACACAATTCACGTTGCAGTTCCCATTTTACTCTGAGGAACACACCTCTTAAAAAGTTGTCTGTAACTTTCATGTTTCCTGACTTTTGTTGATATTCCAAATCCACAGTGAATAAAGAACTACCTCAAACATAGAATTACCTTGTTGATTTTAAGATCTTACAGCTAAAGCTGTATTTGCTGAAGGGTTTATTTATGTTTCTAAAGACTCCAGGGTTCTGTCTCTGCTTCCCCCTGGGTGGCTCAGTTTTCATCTGTGGATCCTCAGTGGAGTGTGCAGTTTCTCGTTTGTCTTCTTCTGAGGATGAACAGTGAACACCTGACTGCAACATCCAGCAAAGCCTGACTGTGTGTATGGCTGGACCATCTGGCACCATGACTCAGATTTAATTAATGGTTACTGGATGAGTACCATATATCAGACCCTGAGCGAGGCGTCTCTGCACATTTGGCTGAATACTCTGTGTGTACATGGGCCTAATTCATTAGGTGGCTATTTAAAAAATTCCCATGTGTTAACCATGTCTTTTATTGTCTGTATTCTGATATTCTGACACCTTGGGGCCTTGTTGACTCTGGAAGGACTACCCTTTCCAGGGTAAGCCAGTTCTTGGAGATAAACATCTTGTTTTCCAGTGTTCCTTTCATATACAAACCAACCAATCCCAGTCCAAACTCCCAACCAGCTCCGTAACTGGTTCTCACACTCAGGGCTCCTGCCATAATTACCTCACAGCCAGGTGCAGAGAACTAAGGCTATCCCTATGTCCCAGAGCCCTCAAAAATTACCCCCAGCAGCCAATCCTAATCCTGCTTACCTTGCCTCTCCTGTTCTTTCCAGTGGTAACCACAATAAACGCTCTTGTCACACTTTCTCCGTATTCCCTCTGACCCTGCTGCTTCTCTGGGCAGCCCTGCATGACATACTGTCTCTTGGTTCCCAGGGAATGTGAGTGTGATAAATGTCTTCTTTTATGGCAGTGATTTCTCTGTCTGTTTGTCTTACCATAACTGATTAAAACAAATCACCCTACACAATCACAGAATTCACAACTAAGATTATTCTGTTTTTCTTTCATTCTACCCTTGTGTTCAATAAAAATAAGATTTAAACTTTTCTTTTTGTCATTTGTCTGGTCCCTGGTAACAATACTTAATAAAAGGAAGTATATGTAAGATAAGATCCTTTAGTGGATAAACCAAAATATTTAATTAATCACTATTTTCTCCTATGTGAACAAGCCAGCTCTATCTGTCTGCCAGGCCCCTTCCCAGCACCCACCGCCATGCCACACTGCTTCACGCATACTCAGGGAGAGTCCGGGGTGACCCTCTGCCCACATTATTCATCCTTCCCCTGAGCCAGCAGACTAAATGAATCTCAGAAACCCACCAGTGAGCTCCGTTTGTTACACATGGGTTTCAGAGGTCCCATATTTCACTGGACTGGAATCTGCGTGTGTCTTTGCAGGTCCAACCATTATGTCCACAGACCATGGGGTAGTTTGGACAATGCTAACTTGTTTCAATCATCAGGATTGCTTCAGAGCTCACTGCTATGCCACACTCCCCTGCCATGCCTCCTTCTGTGGGCATCCTCATCAAGCTTGCTATCCTTGTCCTAGATATGCCCTCTGCTTCATCAGGGAAAATGAAGGAAATAGAGTCACTGACAGAGGGAGGTCTGCGCTGCCAATCAAAATTTTTATTGTCATTTTTGTGTTTCTTTGTCAAATGTCAAAATGTAAAGGTGGCCTTTTGGGGAGGTTAAAAAGTGGACTGCGAGGCAAGGCCTTTAAGTAGATATGCGTGTTCTTGAGGTGTACATCCAGATAGGTTACCAGCACTGGGTTCTGTTTCAGAAGAGCCTATGAAGGAAAGGGTTAATTCTGGTACATGTTAAATATACAATAGGACAAGTTCATAAAATTGAACTAAGTGTAAAATTCAAGTCATTAATGATTTTGGACTATATAAAAGAACCAATATGAGTTGTTATTAATCCTTCAGTGGTCAAAGAGCAATAAGAGCCACAATGGGGAGTTCTAGTCAAGATGGGAGTACAGGTAAATGTGGTACTTGCATCCCCCCACAACCACATCAAAGTTACAACTAAACCAAATAACAACCATCATTAAGACCCATCTAAAAACAAACTGAACAGAAGTCCTATAACTAAGGCTATAAAAAAGAAACCACACTGACACTGGTAGGAGGGGTGAAGACATGAAACAAGCTGGTTCCATACATGGCAGATAAAAATCTCTGCTACAAAGGGTTACCAAGGAGCTAGGGGTCCCAGGCCCACACCAATCCTCACAGCCCAGAGTTCTAGTTCCAGGAAGAGAAGTCCCCATAACTGCTATCTGTGAAAACCAGCAGGGAGGGATTATGGCTGAGAGAGAGGGAGGCTCCTGGAGTCTCAGGTATTCCACTTAAAGGGCTCTAGCACGGTTTATTCAGATTCACTCGCTCTGAGCTCTAGCGCCAGGGCAGCAGCTGGAAAGGTGCCAAGGACATAAAAAAAAAACAAATTGGCTTTAAGGTGAGGGTTGGAGAGGCAGTTTTCTCCCAGAGTGCTGCTAGAGGTCACTGTTCCTTTGCTAAGCCCTCCCCTCACAGAGCTCACAGGCTGGCACCAGATCCAAGTCTCCATCAACTTAGATAACATGGTTCTCCATGCCTGGTGATTCCATGAGACCCTGCCCCATTCAACTTGCAGGCCCACCCAAGCCATTTCCAGTGGCTTTTTCATACAAATGGCCTGTGTTGGCTTATGCTATGGACCTTCCTAAAATCTCTCAAAGGTCCACAAACCCAAAACAAGCATAATTTGACCTCCACATGCTCCATACCTCTTGCTAAGTGGCCCTAGGTCTGGCACTAGTGACAGGAGAACTCATTTCAAAGCTTGGCTACTCCCAGGCATCTCTCCAAGCCCAGCACAAATAACAGCCATCTGCAGATCTCTCTGTACTTTATGCTGGGTGTCCCTGGGCAAGGCAAAGTCAGTGGCTGACCTTGGCCTGCATGTCCCAGGAAACTTCAGAGGCAGCACACCCAGTGGACAACTTCAGATCATGCCAGAGTACCATTCTACCCCCTCCATGAATGGTACACTCAAGGGGTGGACTCAGCAGGACTTTCTACTGAAGGGAATTCTGCTCTGTGGGGTCAGCACACACAGCATCTCCTCTGCTATAGTCACCACCAGTTCTCCCAGCTGATCAACCTGGGGGTAAATCCATCCCACTGATGTGCCAACAGCAATGAAGGCTCAATTACAACAGGAGGATGTAGACAGCTCATGAGAGGCAGGGAAGACACCTGGTGCACCCAGCTGAGGTGAACAGAAGGCAATGCCACTATGCTCGACAGGACACATACTACATAAGGCCATCCTACCAACCTAGGACATGTAGCAGTCCTACCTAACACATAGACACAAACATAAAAAGGCAGCCAAACTGAGAAGAAAAAGAAATACGTCCCAAATGAAAGAACAGGAGAAATCTCCAGAAAAAGAACTAAATAAAATGGAGGCAAGCAAACTACCAGATACAGAGTCCAAAACAATGGTTATAAAGATGTTCAAAGAACTTAATAAGAACCTCAACAGTATAAAAAAGGACATAAAAATCATAAAAAAGAATAAAATCAGAAGTGAAGAATACAATAACTAAAATGAAGAATAATACACTAGGAGGAATCAAGGAATCAGCCGATTAGATGAAATAGGATTGAATCAGTGATTTGGAAGACAAGATAGCATAAAAAAAAAAATTCAATTAGAGAAGCAAAATAAAATAACAGAAAACAATAAGAACAGTCTAAGAAATCTCTGGGACAACATCATATGTAACAACGTCTGCATCATAGGGATGCCAGCAGGATGAGAGAGAGAGAGAGAGAGAGAGAAAGGGATTGAGAACCTATCTGAAAAAATAATGACAAAAAACTTCCCTAACCTGATAAAGGAAAAAGACACATAAGTCCAGGAAGCACAGAGAGTCCCAATCAAGATGAACCCAAAAGGCCCACACCAAGACACATAATAATTAAAATGGCAAAGGCTAAAGACAAAGAGAGAATCTTAAAAGCCATAAGAGAAAAACAGTTAGCTACAAAAGAGCTCCCATAAGACTGTCAGCTGTTTTTTCAACATAACCTATTCAGGTCAGAGGAGTTTGCCTGAAATATTCAAAAAGATAAAAAGCAAAGACCTACAACAAAGATTATTCTACCTAGCAAACCTATCATTTAGAACATTTAGAAGAACACATAAAGAGTTTCCCAGAAGAAGCTAAAGGAGTTCATCACTAACAAACCAGTATTATAAGAAATGTTAAAGGGTCTTCTTTAAGAAGAAAAAAAATAAAAATTAAAAATATGAATAATAAAATAACAATACATATCTATCAACAATTACTTAAGTGCAAATGGATTAAATTCTCCAATCAAAAGACACATGGTGGCTGAACAAATAACAAAACAAACCCCTTACACATGCTGTCTGCAAGAGACAGACTTCAGATCAAAAGACACTCACAGATTGAAAGTAAAGGCATGGAAAAAAAAATTTCATGAAAATGGAAACAAACAAACAAACAAAAACCAGGGTAGCAATATTTATACCATACACAATACACTTTGAAACAAAAGCTATAGCAATAGACAAAGAAAGACCCAGCAATTCCACTTCTGAGTTTTCATCCAAAGAAATGCAAAATACTAATTAAAAAAGACATATGCAGCCATATGTTCATTGCAGCATTATTTTATAGACAAGATATAAAAACAACCTAAATGTTTATCAATAGATGAATGGATAAAGATGTGTATGTATATACATACTAGTATTACACAATAACACTAGATTATTTAAAAAATGAAATCTTGCCAAAGAATCTAAAGAAGAAAATAAATAAACAAACAAAACAGAAACAGATTCACAAATAAAAAGAACATTTTGATGGCTGCCAGATGGGAGAGGAGGTTGGAAACTGGGTAAAGAAGGTGAAGGGATTAAGAAGCACAAATTGGTTGTTACAAAACAGTCACGGGGATATAAAGTACAGAATAGGGAATACAGTCAACAATATTTTAATAACTATGAATGGCACCAGGTGGGTACTAGACTTATGGAGTGGTCACTTTGAAAGCTATATAAATGTCTAACCACTGGGTTGTATACCTGAAACTAATATAATAGTATATGTCAACTGCAATTGAAAAATGTAAAAAAAATTTTAAATTTCTTTTACCCTGAAGAAGTTTTGTAAAGACATGAAATATTTTGAACAGGGCTCCATAAATAAAATCAAGAACTTACTGCTCACCTGTACCCTTTTTATATGTTTGGCATAAACGTCAATGTTAGAATATGCTCTCTAATATCTCATTCTTGGGATATGTACTGAGATTAGCTAGGTGGTGACACACAGTAGAGAGCCAGACAGAAAAACACCTTGCCTTCCTGGAACTTGGAGTCAAACAAAATGAATGACTAGAGGAATGAATGGATGGATGAGTGCATGCATATTTGTCTTCATTTGGCATTTCCATACTACCTTGCAAAACAAAACCGAAATGCCTTACCAAACTAACAGAAGACACAGAAGATAAACGTGGATTACAGTTTGTTACTGAGACATATACAAACTGATCACCTATCATGCCCTAAGTTATGCTACTAAAGGTACCAGCAGGAAAAAGTACCAAAACCCATAGAGAGATGAAGGAAACTTGAAAGTACTGAGACCAGTGTGACCAAATTATGCAGTGTCATGGAAGACCACTGTCAAAGTGCCACATCCTAACATAACTAGCCATATTTTCTCTTCCTTTTTATATAAAATAAAAAAAGTGCTGCCTGACCAAGCGGTGGCGCAGTGGATAGAACATCAGACTGGGATGCAGAAGACCCAGATTCGAAACCCCAAGGTCATCAGCTTGACTGTGGGGTCATCAGCTTGAGCACGGGCTCACCAGCTTGAGTGTAGGGTCACTGGGTTGAGCATGGGATCATAGACATGACCCCATGGTCTCTGGCTTGAGCCCAAAGGTCACTGGCTTGAGCAAAGGGTCACTCACTCTCCTGTAGCCACCCCACCCATCAAGGCACATAAGAGAAAGCAATCAATGAACAACTAAGGAACTGCAATGAAGAATTGATCCTTCTCATCTCTCTCCCTTCCTGTTTGTCCCTATCTGTCCTGCTCTCTCTGTGTCAAAAAAGTAAATAAATAAATAAATAAATAATAATAATACTAGAACTTAAAACTGATGGCATTTAAGATCTGATGAAGCAAAGATGGTTTGCTAGGTAATTTAGAAGTTTTATATATAAAAGAGAATACAGTACGGAAGTTTGCTGATATTGGACAGTTTTAAGTTAACGAGCTATTTGCATGAACCCAACTTTAGGCAAACTGTGCACTGTCAATAATTTGGGTAGTTTTGTAAATCACTACTAATTTTAAATAAGTCTACTTCATTCTATCCCAACCATGTTTGTAGTACGTATATTTTCCATCCTGGTGCAAGAGTATGGCCACAAGCACACCTCACACTACTTCCCCAGCTTTAATTAGCATGGCTCCAGTTTTGCTCAGTTTAGAGATGCTGGAGGGGAGATACTGAGGCTGTCTTCTAAACTCAAACCCAAACACTGCTGCAGGAGATTGAGAGAAATAATCAGACAGGAGAGTCCACTTGAAATCTCAAAACACTCATATGGGATTTTGAGACTCTCAGTGCTAGAGTAACATGCGTAAAATGCAAACCACAGGAGTATGTTTCAAAGCAGCATATGGTCATAGCTCAAAAAATGCATTTATTCCTTTTGGGCTTAGTAATGCCAATCATTTTGGAACCAGAGAGAGCTGAAAATTATACCAAGGATGAGAATACACACATACATACACACACACACACACACACACACACACACACACCCCTAAGGAAGGGAAGTAATAAAACAATGGCTGTTGATTATAGAAGACACAACTGTTTTCGGCTAAGCTTCAAAACTTACTGTGTCACAACTGTGACATCAGTTTTTGATACTGCTCAGCAAAGTGACAACTGCCTAAGTGTAAAAGCAAGTAATCAAATCAGAAATAAGTGTGTGGCCACATACATCGCAAGACAACATGTAAACAGGTTTGTATATGGTGAGCACATATCTTCAACGGTGTTGACAACAGGCTACAACATATACATGGCATATCACACTATGGAGAAGGCTGCTTCCTGCTCCCAGGGACCGAGGTGAGTTTCCTTTCTGGTCACAGAAGACAATCCAGGGATTCTTTAGACTAGAACTACCTTTCTACAATATTTCCTTTCAGTCTTTCCTTTCATTTCGTTGGCCTTTGTCAGAAATCCCCTGATAGTTCTGCAGGAGTATGAGTGTACCAGTGTGAACACAAAAGGGGATGTGTTGCTGCCAACTGCTGGGATGTATGTAAATGTGCAGACCTAAAATAGACTTGAT
Organism: Saccopteryx leptura; assembly: GCF_036850995.1. Taxonomy (NCBI): domain Eukaryota; kingdom Metazoa; phylum Chordata; class Mammalia; order Chiroptera; family Emballonuridae; genus Saccopteryx; species Saccopteryx leptura. Next base: position 170,982,588 of record NC_089504.1, on the reverse strand, counting down.
GGCTGTGAGGGTAGAGACTTCTGTGTTTGCTCGTGAGGGAAAAACTCAGTTACCTGTCTTCAGAAACAATTTATCTGAAAGGGCAAGGAGTTTATGTCTGGAAATGTCCATCTGATCTGCATGCTGAGGACTGGGGGTGGAGGAGAGTCTAGGAGTCCCTGATGCCACCCCTTCGTGAAAACACCTGCCAGGCACAGGCAAACAGTGGTGGATTCCCAGAGGAATCTTGGGAAAAACACATAAACTCTAAAATAGAGAAAGTAATCATACCTCATCAGAGTGATTGTAAGAATTAAAGTAATATTAATAAAACACCTAGTAATATATCTGGCACATAAAATGTGTTTAATATATCAACACAGTGCTGTCACCACTGACTAAGGAAGTTTCCTTCTCTTTATGATGTAAATGTTTTTATAGATATGATGTGACCTGCTATGGGGGTAAATCACATGAACTACAGAAACGTTGCTGTCCTTGGCTAAGGGTCTCCCCAGGGTACAGAAGTTGGTATTACGAAGCTGTCTTACAGGGTGACTATGCCTTGGTAAGATATAAAGTAACTGAGAATCCACATATGTGATCAGAATGGTATCAGATTGATTAGAATTAGATAGAATTCAACAAATGTTTTTTGAGATCTGCTAATTTCAAGCCAATGGGATACCTGCTTTTACTACCTCTACCCCGAGCTGCTTTGTGTTCTTACAATATTGTGCGAAACTAATTCTGGCTCTAATTACTTCTCTGCTTCAGAGAAAGTTCTGTAAAGTGAAAATCCTTACCTAATAACCCATCTTGATTTGAAGGCTGACACTTTCTCCTATCTTCAAGTGGGCACATGTGCTCTGTATTCTTTGTTTCCACCTGTCACCCTGAGAACTGAGCCACAACCTCCCCTCCCTTCCCTGCTCTCTAGAGTAGCCAGGGCTCAGGGAAAGCATGTGGCAATAAGGCATTCAAAACTTCACAGAAGTAATCACTGGGAGCTTGGACACACGGTGAATGGGGGCTTTCATTAGAAGTTAAGGTCCGTTGACTCATTTTTGAAGCTCTTAGAGCACAGACCTTGGTAGAGCCCATTGTAGGGGAGAGAAAATGGGGACGGACATTGTTTACCTGTTGCACTGCTTTTAAGCAAAAGGGGGTTCCCACAGACGAATGTCCTCAAGGAAGGGCCTGTGTCAGGAATGCTGCTTGGGTCAGAAAGTGGCATGGGCTCCTAAATGCCCCTAATTGGAGGGGGCTGCCTCTCTTAAAGGCGCGGACCAGGGGAACACCAATCTGATTTCGAAAGTCTCAGCATCAAACATTCTCCTGAAAAAAAACTCCCTTTCAAACCACATGGAGGCAGGAGGCAGGAGGATGGGGATGCTGCCAGCTGCTGTCCAGAGACAGTCTCCCCCCGCCACACACACACTCACACACACACTCACACACACACTCACACATTCACACACACACTCACACACACCTCATACACACACACACTCACACTCACACTCACACACTCGCTCCCTCCCTCTTCCTCACCGGGACGGCCGCGCAGTCGCGGAGCCCCGCCCAACTCCCGCCCCCCAGCGGGCCCACCACTGGCCCAAAAACCCGGTGCCCCGAGCCGGGGGCGGAGGGGGCCGCTACCTTAGGAACAGGCCAGGGCTCTGGCGTTCGAGGAGACCCACAGCATCGCCGGAACACCGTCGCCGCCACCACAGGCTACTTGGCCGCGCCCAGGGCCGGGGCCGATGGGCAGCCCGCGCCGTAGCAGCCGCCGCCAGAGCCGCTCGCGCCCGGGACGCCGCTCCGCTCGCTGCGCCGGGCTCGGCTGCCCAGCGACCGCCACTGTCAAGTGGAGCCCCGCCCATTATGCGCCAGGATTGGCTGTCGGCCTCTATGGCCCGCTCCCGGTCCGCGCCCTCTCGCTCCGGTGCGCGCGCCGCCAAGGAGGGTCCCGGGGTTGGGCGAGGCTTCCTGTGGGCGCGGTTCTGAGCCTTCGCTTCCCAGCTTTGCGGTGTCCCTTTCCCGGGCCAAGGGGAAAGAAACGGAGGACACAGCTTTTCTAGGGGAGGAGGGCTGACCCACATCTGTTGTGGAATCTGAAGTATATAGATACATTTATTAAGGGAGCCCAGGGAAGGCAGCCGAAGGTGGGGCATTGAAATTGTAGCCATGGGGTGTTTTTATTTTTGCTGGTTGGCTTTATTTTTCGTTTGTTTGTTGGGTATTTTGTTGGTTGATTTTTGTACGTCTTTCTTTTTTTAAGTTTTGTCAATAACAGCTGACATTCAATATTATATTAGTTTCAGGTGTACAGCATAATGGTTAGATAATCATAATTTATGAAGTGATTCCCCACCTCCCATAAGTCTAGTACCCACCTGACACCATACATAGTTATTACAATTATTGACTATATACCCTATGCTGTACTTTACATCCCTGTGGCTATTTTGTGACTCTGAATTTGTACTTCTTAACCCCTTCACCTTTTTCACCCAACTCCCAACTCCCTTCCCTCTGGCAACCATCAATCTGTTCTCTGTATCTATGAGCCTGTTTCCCTTTCGTTTGTTGGTTTACTTTTATTTGGGTTGTTGTTATAATCTGAGGTGCCCTCATACACTATGTACACTTCTCTATTTCATGAAGAAAGTAAATTCAGTTCAACACATGTCCAGGGTCACAGATCAGAAAGTTGATTCCATGCTTCTATATTGCCTCAGATGAGAGCTGCCTCAGATTTTATATATTTCAGTCATAGGAGAATGATTCAATTCTTGGTGCTCTGTATGTGTGTAACAAGATTAATTAAAAGTCCAGAGAAACAGGCAGTAGGTTAGTGGTTGCTAGGGAGTGGGGAGAAAGGAGTGACTGTTAATGAGTAGAGTTTATTTTTGGGATGATGAGAACGTTCTGCAATTTGATAGTGGTGATGGATGCACAACTCTGAATATACTAAAACACACTGAATTGTGCACTTTAACTGAGTGAACTTTATGATATGTGATTGTATCTCAAATCACTTATAGAAATATGTTGAAAGTGAGAGTGCTTTGGGAAAACCCACATAAACACATAGTCGCAATTCTATTCTTTGTGGGCAGAAAGTTATGTGTATTCATTCATTCATTCATTCATTCCTTGTCCACCTTTACCAGATACTCTGAAGGGATACAGAGATTAATAATACATGATCTTTTGCCAGCCAATTAAGGGTGAAGTCATTATAATACAATAATGTGTCTGTTACTCCAAGGGAGGTAAGCAAAGTACCACATGTAGGGTACTAAGACCTGAGGAAGAGCCTCAGCATCAGTCATAGAAGGACTGGAGTACAGTGTTTGTTCTATGTTAGCAATGGCTGATGTGGCCCAGTGAAAGAGATGTGATAGGAAGTGAAGCTGAGCAGTTATTCCCAGGGTAAAATACCACCATGGATTAGAGCTCAGTTCAGGAGGGGCAGCTGAATCATGAATTGAAAATTTAAATTGCTCTGGGTCTTTCTGATTCTTGGTATAGTGTATGATTTCAGTGAATGGTCTCAACCTAAACCCAATTTCATCATCTTGTATAAACTTACCTTTATTTCTATCTCTGCTATACAAAGTGCTTTCCTTAATCCTTTTCTCAGAAGCTGGACTGGAAAGAGAATGTTCTCAAGGTCTATGGTTTCTAAGTGATGGAGCTGGGACAGACCTCCATTTCCTGGCTCTGGATCCTATACTCTTGATATTATTAGCCTTTTGAGTTGTGAAGCTTCCTTAGACTTGCAAAGAACTCTGGAGCTAAAAGGGAAAAAAAAGCTTTCTAAACAATAGCAAATGAAACCTGTTTTCACACTTGAAGTTGATCTTTTTGATTGGGAAGTAGGCATAATATAGGTCCTAAGGGGAAAGTGCACATGCACACACACACATGCACACACACACACACACACACACACACACACACAGAGCTACTGGTATTTTTAGCTCCTCAGCTGGATCTGTGCAGAAAAATCCTGGATACTGGGCTTTATGAAAAGGTGGATCTGCCATTTGAAAATGAGGCTACCTATTTGTGTTGTCAGCACCCAATTGTTGGCATACCTATAGCACTGTCTTTTCCCTTAACCTGTCCTATCATTCCTCAGGAGAGTTGTGAAAACTTTATGAAAGCAAGTACTATGCTCTTAATTTCCTGACTTTCCCTTCCGCACTTGGATCCTCATTCAACCTTACCCAGCCCCTTCTCCAATCCCTTCCCATCCTCAGAGCCTAGACCAAAATAGGCCCTCAGCAAATCTTTAAGTGTTTAATGTCATTTTATCATCAAAAAGGGAACATTTCTTTTTGATACTAATGTTTTATAGTGCTGACATACATTGTGATGTTTGGATATTAATTGGCACATGCAGCATGTGTACTCTAGAGCTTAGGCACTCAGTTACAACAACATTAAAGAATTACATTCTCACTTTAATAGTCTGAGTTGAACTCCAATTCTAAATGCCTGAAATTTAAAAATTAGTCTCAGAGAGAGAAGACAAGATGGTGATGGAGTAAGTGGATGTACCAACTTCCACCTCCCAGAACCAAAGTGGATTAAAAACTAATTTTAAGAACCATCATCTGGAAAAACCAACTTTGGATTAAACTAAGAGGACTTTTCAACCAAGGAACAAAGAAACACTGAAGAAGCCACACCAAGACTGGTAGGAAAAGCAGAAATGCAGAGAGGGCTTCCCAGCAGCCCAGAGCGAATGGCAGCTGGGAGAGACTTATGTGGTGGGAAATGAGTTTAGCTGAGAGGGAAGGGTCCTGAATCCCAGGAACAAAGACCCAGCCTGCAGCCCCAGAGCCTAGAAGAGGTGTATGGACAGTATTTAGCTGGAAACAAGACAGGATACTGTTTGTGAGAAAGAGACTGATTTCTCAGACCCAGGATTCTTCCTAAAGGGACCGCACAGAAAACCTCTCTCACAACCACTCACCTGGGGCTCTGGGGGACGGGGAGAGAGGAGAGGACCGGAGTAGCAGAAAGAGAGTGTAATCTAGGAGGCACAGGGAGAAACATTTTGAGAGACAGCCACCCTAACCTCTGGAACCAGTTACTCCCCAAATCTGAAGTGAATATTTCCCCTGGAAACAGCAATACCAGCAAAGAAAAGCAGGACACCAACCCACGGCACTCAGAGCAGAGTTGCTTAGAAGGAGGGGGCTTTTGGGACTACAGTAGTGAGTCTTAGGGTCTGAGCTTCAGTGCCCCCACCCACATGGCTGAAGACTTGCCCAAGGGCAGGCAGCAGTGGGACGCGGAAGCACGGTTCTGTTGCAAGGGGGGAAACCAGCTAACCACCACTGAGGCCCAGGTGTGAGCTCAGTCTTGCCTGGCTGGGAAGGAGGAGGCATGCAAAAGTGATCAAGCCCAGGCCCTGGCCGGTTGGCTCAGTGGTAGAGCAACAGCCTGGCGTACCGGAGTCCTGGGTTTGATTCCCGGCCAGGGCACACAGGAGAAGCGCCCATCTGCTTCTCCACCCCTACATCTCTCCTTCCTCTCTGTCTCTCTCTCTTCCCCTCCCACAGCCAAGGCTCAATTGGAGCAAAGTTGGCCCTGGCACTGAGGATGGCTCCATGGCCTCTGCCTCAGGTACTAGAATGGCTCTGGTTGCAACAGAGCAACGCCCCAGATGGGCAGAGCATCACCTCCTGGTGGGCATGCCAAGTGGATCCTGGTCGGGCACATGTGGGAGTCTGTCGGACTGCCTCCCCGTTTCCAACTTCAGAAAAATAAAAAACAAAAAAAAAAGTGGTCAAGCCCAGCTGTGGGCTGCCTGCAATCCAGTCTGTGGGGGGGGGGGGCAGGACCCCTGAAAGTGACGGAGACCTTCCCTTGAGCAAGGGCGCAGGAGCGCAGCCTTGCCCCGCCCATGGAACCCAGGCTTGTGGCCTGACTTGGGAGCAGACTCCTCCCACGGGGGTGGAGCCAAAAGCCCAGAACACAATGGGGGAGAGACAAGGTGGCGCTGGAGTAGGTGGACGTACCAACATCTACCTCCCAGAACCAAAGTGGATTACAAACTAATATTATGAACTATCATTTGGAAAAACCAACTTTGGACTAAACTAAGAGGACTCTTCAACCAAGGAACACTGAAGAAGCCACACCAAGACTGGTAGGAAAAGCAGAAATGCAGAGAGGGCTGCCCAGCTCCCCAGAGCGAACGGCAGCAGGGAGAGACTCACGTGGCGGGAAGTGAGTTTAGCAGAGGGGAAAGGGTCCTGAGCCACAGGAACAAAGGCCCAGCCTGCAGCCCCAGAGCCCAGAAGAGGCATAAGGACAGTATTTAGTTGGAAACAAGTCAGGATACTGCTTGTGAGAAAGAGTCTGATTTCTCAGACCCAGGATCCTTCTTAAAGGGACCGCGCAGAACATCTCTCTAACAACCACTCACCCGGGGCTCCTGGGGACGGGGGGAGAGAGGAGAGGACCAGAATAACAGGAAGAGAGTGCAATCCAGAAGGCACAGGGAGAAACATTTTGGGAGATAGCCACCCTAACCCCTGGGACGAGTAACTCCCCAAAGCTGAAGTAAATATTTCCCCCGGAAACAGCAATACCAGCAAAGGGAAGCAGAAGAGCAGCCAAACAAGCTCCCCCGTGGCATTCAGAACAGAGTCGCATAGAAGGAGGGAGCTTTTGGGACTACAGTAGTAAGTCTTAGGGTCCGAGCTGCAACGCCCCACCCATGTGGCTGAAGGTGTGCCAGAGGGTGGGTGGCAGCAGAAGACAAAAGCGTGGTTCTGCTGGCAGGGGCGGAAGCCAGCTGGCCACCACTGGGCTTAGGTGTGAGCTCAATCTTGCCTGGCTGGGGAGAAGGGGGCATGCAAAAGCGGTCAAGCTCAGCTGCCACCGGCAGCCTGTAATCCAGCCTCTGGGAGAAAGGCGGAAACCCCAGAAAGAGTGGAGACCGGCCCCTGAGCAAGGGCAGAGGAGTACAGCCTTACCCCGCCCGTGCAACCCAGGCTTGCGGTCGGACTTGGTACCCGGCTCCTCCCGCGGGGGTGGAGCCAAAAGCCCAGAAGAGGCGGAGTTCCGCTACTGAGCTGAGCTTGGGCACGCAGTCCTGCCCAGAGGTAGAGCCAAGGCTAGCAGCCGCTCCTTCAGTGGGCTTCTCCTGCAAGGGCAGGGCGAAAGCCCGGAAACAGGCGGAGACCCGCAGTGGAGCAAAGTTGCTTGCCAGGGCCCTCAGGACCGAGCATAACGTCATACACAGGGGCGGAGAAAAGGCCAAGGCCACCAACGCTTGTGCACCTGAGCACGTGATCACAGCCACTCCCGTGAAGAGAAAATGCAGAGGCAGAGACATACAACACAAATAAACCAAGAGAAATCCCCAGAGAAGGACCTAAGTGAATCAGATATAACCAAATTATCAGATGCAGAGTTTAAAATAACAATTGTTAGGATGCTCAAAGATATTAGAACAATCATAGATGGCCATTACGAAAACCTAAATAAAGAGATAACAAATGTAAAAAAGGACATTGAAATAATAAAAAAGAATCAGTCAGAAATGACAAATACAATATCTGAAATAAAGAATACAATGGAAAGAATTAAAAGCAGGATGGATGAAGCAGAGAATCGAATCAGTGAGTTAGAGATCATGATAAATAAAGGCACGGAAGCAGAGCAGAAAAAAGAAAAGAGACTCAGAAAGTCTGAGGAAACTCTAAGAGAGCTCTGTGACAACATGAAGAGAAATAACATCCGCATCATAGGGGTTCCTGAAGAAGAAGAGAAAGAACAAGGGATAGAGACTTTGTTCAAACATATTATAGTGGAAAACTTCCCCCAATTAAGGCAGGAAAACATTTCACATGTTCAGGAAGCACAGAGAACTCCATTAAGGAGAAACCCAAAGAAACCAACACCAAGACACATCATAATTAAAATACCAAAGCTAAATGATAAAGAGAAAATATTAAAAGCTCCTAGAGAAGAAAAGACTATCACCTACAAAGGAGCCCCCATAAGGATGACTTCTGACTTCTCAACAGAAACACTTGAGGCCAGAAGGGAATGGCAAGAAATATTCAAAGTAATGCAGAACAAGAACCTACAACCAAGACTACTTTATCCAGCAAGGCTATCATTTAAAATTGAAGGAGAAATAAAAAGCTTTACAAAAAAAAAAAACAAAAACTCAAGGAATTCACTGCAACCAAACCAAGGCTGCAAGAAATGCTAAGGGATCTGTTGTAAACAGACCAAAGGAAAAAAAGAATATAGCAAAAGAGGAATACAGTTTTAAAGAAAAAAAATGGCAATAAACAATTACATATCAGTAATAACCTTAAATGGTAATGAATTAAATGATCTGATCAAGAGACATAAGGTAGCTGCATGGATAAGAAAACAACCCATACATATGCTGTCTACAAGAGACACACCTTAAATCAAAAGATGCACACAGACTGAAGATAAAAGGATGGAAAAAAATATTTCACGCAAATGGAAATGAAAAAAAAGCTGAGGTAGCAATACTTATATCAGACAAAATGGACTTTAAAACAAAGACCATAGTTAGAGATAAAGAAGGTCACTACATAATGATAAAGGGAGCAATCCAAAAGGAAGATATAACCATTATAAATATCTATGCACCTAATATAGGAGCACCTAAATATATAAAGCAGACTTTGATGGACTTAAAGGGCGAGATCAACAACAATACTACAATAGTAGGGGATTTCAATACCCCATTAACATCATTAGATAGATCCTCAAGAAAGAAAATTAACAAAGAAACAGCAGACTTAAAGGACATATTAGATCAACTCAATTTAATAGATAATTCAGAACCTTTCACCCTAAAACAGCAGAATATACATTCTTTTCAAGCGCTCATGGTACATTCTCTAAAATAGACCACATGTTAGGGCACAAAAGCGGTCTCAACAAATTTAAGAAGATTGAAATCATATCAAGCACTTTCTCTGATGACAATGGCATTAAACTAGAAATTAACCACAATAGAAAAATTGAAAAACATTCAAACACTTGGAAACTAAATAGCACGTTATTAAATAATGAATGGGTTAACATTGAGATCAAAGAAGAAATTAAAAAATTCCTAAAAACAAACGATAATGAGCATACATCAACTCAAAATTTGTGGGACACAGCAAAAGCAGTCCTGAGAGGGAAGTTTATATCATTACAGGCATACCTCAAGAAGCTAGAAAAAGCTCAAATAAACAACTTAACCTTGCATCTAAAAGAAATAGAAAAAGAACAGCAAGTAAAGCCCAGAGCTAGTAGAAGGAAGGAAATAATAAAGAAAGATCAGAGCAGAAATAAATGACATAGAGGCTAAAGAAACAATACAGAGGATCAATGAAACCAGGAGCTGGTTCTTTGAAAAGGTAAACAAGATTGATGAACCTTTAACAAGACTCACAAAGAAAAAAAGAGAGAGGACGCAAATAAATAAAATTAGAAACGAGTGTGGAGAAGTAACAACTGACACAACAGAAATACAAAACATTGTAAGAAAATACTATGAAGAACTGTACGCCAAAAAACTGGACAACCTAGATAAAATGGACAAATTCCTTGAATCATATAATATTCCAAAAATCAATCTGGAAGAATCAGAAAACCTAAACAGACCAATTACAACAAATGAGATTGAAACAGCTATCAAAAAACTCTCAAAAAAGAAAAGTCCTGGGCCTGATGGCTTCACAAGTGAATTCTACCAAATATTCAAAGAACTAACTCCTATCCTTCTCAAGCTATTTCAAAAAATTCATGAGGAAGGAAGACTTCCAAACTCCGTTTATGAGGTGAGCATAATTCTGATTCCAAAACCAGGCAAAGACAACACAAAAAAAGAAAATTATAGGCCAATATCCCTGATGAACTTAGATGCAAAAATCCTCAATAAAATATTAGCAAACCGGATCCAGCAATATATGGAAAAAATCATACACCATGATCAAGTAGGATTTATTCTTGGGAGGCAAGGCTGGTACAATATTTGCAAATCAATCAATGTGATTCATCACATAAACAAAAGAAAGGAGAAAAACCAAATGATAATTTCAATAGATGCAGAAAAAGCATTTGATAAAGTCCAGCACCCATTCATGATCAAAACTCTCCGCAAAGTGAGAATACAGGGAACATATCTCAACATGATAAAGGCCATCTATGACAAACCCACAGCCAACATTATACTCAATGGGCAAAAATTAAAAGCAATCCCCTTAAGATCAGGAACAAGGCAAGGGTGCCCCCTTTCACCTCTCTTATTCAAAATAGTTCTGGAAGTCCTAGCCACAGCAATCAGACAAGAAAAAGAAATAAAAGGCATCCAAATTGGAAAAGAAGACGTAAAACTATCATTATTCGCAGATGACATGATATTGTATATAGAAAACCCTAAAGTCTCAGTCAAAAAACTACTAGACCTGATAAATGAATTTGGCAAGGTGGCAGGATATAAAATCAATACTCAGAAATCAGAGGCATTTTTATACACTAATAATGAACTGTCAGAAAGAGAAATCAAGGAATCAATCCCCTTTACCATTGCAACCAAAAAAATAAAGTACCTAGGAATAAATCTAACCAAGGAGATTAAAGACTTGTACTCGGAAAATTATAAAACATTGATAAAAGAAATCACAGAAGATACGAATAAGTGGAGGAATATACCGTGCTCATGGTTAGAAATAATAAACATCATTAAAATGTCTATATTACCCAAAGCACTTTATAAATTCAATGCAATACCGATTAAAATACCAATGACTTACTTCAAAGATATAGAACACATATTCCAAAAATTCATATGGAACCAAAAAAGAACACGAATAGCCTCAGCAATCTTGAAAAGGAAGAAAAAAGCGGGAGGTATCACACATCCAGATATCAAGTTATATTATAAGGCCATTGTACTCAAAACAGCATGGTACTGGCATAAGAACAGGCACATAGATCAATGGAACAGAACAGAGAACTCAGAAATAAACCCACAGCTCTATGGACAACTGATATTTGACAAAGGAGGTAAGACAATACAATGGAGTAAAGACAGCCTCTTCAACAAATGGTGTTGGGAAAACTGGACAGCTACCTGCAAAAAAATGAAACTAGACCACCAACTTACACCACTCACAAAAATAAACTCAAAATGGATAAAAGACTTGAATGTAAGCCGTGAAACCATAAGCATCTTAGAAGAAAACACAGGCAATAAACTCTATGACATCTCTTGCAGCAATATATTTGCTGATTTGTCTCCACAGGCAAGTGAAATAAAAGACAGGATAAACAAATGGGACTTTATCAAACTAAAACGCTTCTGCACAGCTAAAGACAATAAGAACAGAATAAAAAGACAAACTACACAATGGGCGAACATATTTGAAAATATGTCTGATAAGGGGTTAATAACCATAATTTATAAAGAACTTGTAAAACTTAATACCAGGAAGACAAACAATCCAATCCAAAAATGGGCAAAAGAAATGAATAGACACTTCTCCAAAGAGGATACACAGATGGCCAAAAGGCATATGAAAAAATGTTCAACATCACTAATGATTAGAGAAATGCAAATTAAAACCACAATGAGGTATCACCTCACACCAGTCAGAATGGCGCTCATCAATAAAACAACACAGTATAAGTGCTGGCGAGGATGTGGAGAAAAGGGAACCCTCCTGCACTGCTGGTGGGAATGCAGACTGGTGCAGCCACTGTGGAAAACAGTATGGAGATTCCTCAAGAAATTAAAAATTGAACTGCCTTTTGACTCAGCTATACCACTGTTAGGAATATACCCCAAGAACACCATAGCACTGTTTGAAAAGAAGAAATGCACTCCATGTTTATGGCAGCATTGTTCACAATAGCAAAGATTTGGAAACAGCCCAAGTGTCCATCAGAGGACGAGTGGATTAAAAAGCTTCGGTATATATATATACACACACTATGGAATACTACTCAGCCATAAGAAATGATGACATAGGATCTTTTACAACAACATGGATGGGCCTTGATAACATTATACTGAGTGAAAGAAGTAAATCAGAAAAAACTAAGAACTATATGATTCCATACATAGGTGGGACATAAAGATGAGACTCAGAGACATGAACAACAGTGTTGGGGTTACAGGGTGGGGGGAGGAGAGGGAGGGGGTTGTAGGAAGGGAGGGGCACAAAGATCATGGCTTTTCAGCATTTGCCATATTCTCCCCTTAATCTATAGACAGACAGCAAATATTTACGTATGGTGTTTCCACTATAAAGACTGCTGTCTTAGGGAAAAATGCTGATAAACTATTTCAGCAGTTCCTCCTTCTTCAAAGACTTATATGTCAACATAGAGCTCCATGTTTCATAGGACATACTCAAGCTCACTCCATGCTCCCTGTAGCTTTAGCACAATGGAATGACCCCCCCTCTTTTTTAGTATTTTTTCTTTTATTTATTTATTTTTTGTATTTTTCTGAGGATGGAGATGGGGAGGCAGTCAGACGGACTCCTGCATGCGCTTGACTGGGATCCACCTGGCATGCCTACCAGGGGGGAATGCTCTGCCCATCTGCGGTGTTGCCCTGTTACAACCAGAGCCATTCTAGCAACTGGGGCGGAGGCCATGGGGCCATCCTTAGTGCCCGGAGTGGCTTTGCTCCGGTGGAGCCTTGGCTGTGGGCGGGAGAAAAGAGACAAAGAGGAAGGAGAGGGGGAGGGGTGGAGAGGTAGATGGGCGCTTCTCCTGTATGCTCTGGCCAGGAATCGAACCCGGGAATCCTGCACACCAGGCCAATGACTCCTACAGGTCTACCATATCATGCTTTTTACTTAAAAAAAAAAATTTACATTTCTTTTGAATGCTGATGAACAGGAGACACCAAATCTTTTTCGCCTGCAAACTACTACCTTCTTTATTAGATCTAGCTAATAACACTGTTTTTTCTTTTTCCAAATAGCTCCAGATATATGGAAAAGATTTATATAGGCAGATGGGGATCCTCAAACCCCTCAGCAAGATCTTCTGAGAATGGCTTTTAAGATACCTAGAGACAGAAAAAGCCCAATAGAGATCAGGGGAACTACCAGCTTTTAGGATACAACCTTAAAGGCTCCAATGCCCCAAAGGGGTCTCATAGGATGCCATCTGGGTGATGCTTCAATAGTGGAAAGGAAGGTCATTGAGCTAAAGCCTGCCAGGCTTACATGCCTCTGCTGTGAGGAAACAGGGACACTGGAAGGTGGACTTCCCCCTTGCTCCTCTAAGGGAGGGTTCAGTCTCTTCCAGCCCTGCTCCAGCCACCTATGACCTAACCTTGCCCAGAATGCTGGGGTTTGCCACTGAAGGCTGAAGGTGCCGAGGGCCGTCAGCCCTATCTACGACACTGTGGACGAGCCTAGGGTATTTCTTCCAAGAAGCAGGTAAACTGATCTCATTTGCACAAGGGCCACTTAACTATATTTTGCCTGAATAGTCAGGTTTTTTATTCTTCCCTCAAAGATCTCTGTTGTGGGTATTGATAGTCCTATTTTCTGCTGCTTTGCTTAATATATAGTGTTTCCTTTATCCCTCCTACCTCAATGCCCCACTCATATTTCAGGCTGGGACCTACTCCTAATTTAGAGCTCTCTTTCCTCCTTTTGTCAACTTGTATTATGAATTTACCTTTGCCACCCAGCTTAGTGTATCCCGAGGTTCTCTTTACCATGCCACAGTCACAGAGCTCCAGGGAAAAGCAACCTGGTCTCAACTCTCCAGGCAGAGGAGAACAGAAGCTCCATATCCACGCATGCTGCAAATGGCTTTTTCCAGTCTACCTGAATCATTACCAGCTAGAAGCAGCGGTCATTGGGACTTGGACATGAGCTGCAAAGTATAGAATGGTGACAACAATTCCAGTGCCATGCGGACTTTTTCTGTGTGGAACTTTCCTGGACTCCTGCTCCCTGTGACAGCTCCTAACAGACTGGACTGTGGTTGGGTTGCATTTTTCAGGGATTTGGCATGGTGATGGGGCCAACTTGGACTTGGTGAACATGTTAAGGACACTACTCTTTTATGGATTCTTGCTGTATTGGCCAAGAGTTTGCTTAAAGGCTTTTAATCACTGTAAAAAAAAAATAGAGGACTGGATGAAGAAGATGGGGCACATATACACCATGGTATACTATTCAGCTAGGAGAAATGATGACATTGGATCACTTACAGCGGAATGGTGGAGTCTTGGTAGCATTGTGCAGGGTGAAATAAGCGAATCAGAAAAAAACAGGAACTGCAGGATTCCATACATTGGTGGGACATAAAAGCGAGACTAAGAGACATGGACAGGAGTGGGGTGGTTACGGGGGGTGGGGGGAGGGGAGGAGGGAGAGTGGGCGGGGTACAAAGAAAACTGGATAGAGGGTGACGGAGGACAATCTCTCTTTGGGTGATGGGTATGCAACAGAACTAAATGACAAGATAACCTGGAAATGTTTTCTTTGAATATATGTACCCAGATTTATTGATGTCACCCCATTAAAATAAAAATTTATTTAAAAAAAAAAAAAGCCTGGAACAGGAAGAGTCACGCTACTGAGCATGGGCACGCAGTCCTGCCTGGGCTGTGGAGCCAAGGCTTGCAGCCGTCCCACGACTGGGTCCGCCTGCAAGGGTAGGGCGAAAGCCTGGAATCAGGTGGAGACCCGCACTGGGCAAAGGTGCTCACCCCTGCCCTCAGGGCCAAGCATAACACCACCCGCAGGAGGAGCAAAGGCCAAGGACACCGAGGCTTCTACACCCTAGTACATGATCACAGCCACTCCTATGAAGGAGATGTGGAAACCACAGCAACAGCCCCCGTGGGCAGTAACCAGCAACGTCCATACCCGAACGCCCTAGGCAGCAACAGCAGAGGGGGTGGCAGGCCTGCAGACAGACCAAATCTAGGGAACACAGAGGCCAAACCCAGTGGGTTCCAGTGGCCAAAACCTTCTTTTACACAGGCAAAATGAGAAAGCAGAGAATTGCAAAACAAATGAATCAAGAGACTCCCCAGAAAAGGACCTGAATGAGTCAGATATAATCAAATTACCAGATGCAGAGTTTAAAATAACGATGGTTAGGATGCTCAAAGATATTAGAACAATAGATGGTCATTACGAACACCTAAATAAAGAGATAGCAAATATAAAAAAGGACATTGAAATAATAAAAAGGAACAGTCAGAAATTACAAATACAATATCAGAAATGAAGAACACAATAGAAGGAATTAAAAGCAGATGGATGAAGCTGAGAATTGAACCAGTGAGTCAGAGGACAAGATAAATAAAGGCATGGAAGCAGAGCAGAAAAAAGAAATGAGACTCAAAAGGTCTGAGGAAACTCTAAGAGAGCTCTGTGACAACATGAAGAGAAATAACATCTGCATCATAGGGGTTCCTGAAGAAGCAGAGAAAGAACAAGGGGTAGAGACTTTGTTCAAACATATCATAGCTGAAAACTTCCCTCAATTAAGGCAGGAAAATATCTCACAAGTTCAAGAAGCACAGAGAACTCCATTAAAGAGAAACCCAAAGAAATTGACACCAAGACACATAATAATTAAAATACCAAAGCTAAGTGATAAAGAAAAAATATTAAAAGCTGCTAGAGAAAAAAAGACTATCATCTACAAAGGAGCCCCCATAAGGATGACTTCCGACTTTTCAACAGGAACACTTGAGGCCAGAAGGGAATGGCAAGAAATATTCAAAGTAATGCAGAACAAGAGCCTACAATCAAGACTACTTTATCCAGCAAGGCTATCATTCAAAATTGAAGGAGAAATAAAAAGCTTTACAGACAAAAAAAAAAAAAAAGACTCAAGGAATTCACTACAACCAAACCAAGGCTGCAAGAAATGCTAAGGGGCCTGGTGTATACAGATCAAAGGAGAAAAAGAATATAGCAAAAGAAGAATATAGTTTTAAAGAATAAAATGGCAATAAACAATTACATATCAATATTAACCTTAAATGTAAATGAATTAAATGATCTGATCAAGAGACATAAGGTAGCTGCATGGATAAGAAAACAACCCATACATATGCTGTCTACAAGAGACACACATTAAAACAAAAGATGCACATAGACTGAAGGTAAAAGGATGGAAAAAAAATTTCATGCAAATGGAAATGAAAAAAATACTGGGGTAGCAATACATATATCAGACAAAATGGACTTTAAAACAAAGACTATAGTAAGAGATAAATAAGGTCACTACATAATGATAAAGGGAGAAATCCAACAGGAATACATAACCGTTATAAATATCTACACACCTAATATAGGAGCACCTAAGTATATAAAGCAGACTTTTATGGATTTAAAGGACAACATCAAGAGCAATACTATAATAGTAGGGGATTTCGATACCCCACTAACATCACTAGATAGATCCTCAAGAAAGAAAATGAACAAAGAAACAGCAGACTTAAAGGACATACTAGATCAACTCGATTTAATAGATATTTTTAGAACCTTTTACCCTAAAGCAGCAGAATATACATTCTTTTCAAGTGCTCATGGTACATTCTCTAGGATAGACCACATATAGGACACAAAAACGGTCTCAACAAATTTAAGAAGATTGAAATCATATTGAGCACTTTCTCTGATCACAATGGCATTAAACTAGAAATCAACCACAACAAAATAATACTCAAACACTTGGAAACTAAATATAGCATGTTATTAAATAACGAATAGGTTAACACTGAGATCAAAGAAGAAATTAAAAAATTCTAGAAACGAACGATAACGAGCATACATCAACTCAAAATTTATGGGACACAGCAAAAAATAGTCATGAGAAGGAAGTTCATAGCATTACAAGCTGACTTCAAGAAGCCAGAAAAATCTCAAATAAACAACTTGACCCTGCATCTAAAAGAACTAGAAATAGAACAGCAAGTAAAAACAAAAAAAAACAAAACAAAAAAACCAGCAAGTAAAGCCAGAGCTAGTAGAAGGAAGGAAATAATAAAGATCAGAGCAGAAATAAATGACTTAGAGGCTAAAAAAACAATACAGAGGATCAATGAAACCAGGAGCTGGTTCTTTAAAAAGGTAAACAAGATCGATGAACCTTTAACTAGACTCACAAAGAAAAAAAGAAAGAGGACTCAAATAGATAAAATTAGAAATGACAGTCGAAAAATAACAACTGACACAACAGAAATACAAAATATTGAAAGAAAATACTATGAAGAACTGTACGCCAAAAAGCTAGACAACCTAGATGAAATGGAGAGATTTTTTGAAACATATAATCCTCCAAAAATTAATCTGAGCCCTGGCCGGTTGGCTCAGCGATAGAGCGTCAGCCTAGTGTGCAGAGGACCCGGGTTCGATTCCCGGCCAGGGCGCACAGGAGAAGCGCCCATTTGCTTCTCCACCCCTCCACAGCGCTTTCCTCTCTGTCTCTCTCTTCCCCTCCCACAGCCAAGGCTCCATTGGAGCAAAGATGGCCCGGGCGCTGGGGATGGCTCTGTGGACGCTGCCTCAGGCGCTAGAGTGGCTCTGGTCACAACATGGCGACGCCCAGGATGGGCAGAGCATCGCCCCCTGGTGGGCAGAGCGTCACCCCATAGTGGGCGTGCTGGGTGGATCCCAGTCGGGCGCATGCGGGAGTCTGTCTGACTGTCTCTCCCTGTTTCCAGCTTCAGAAAAATGAAAAAAAAAAATTAATCTGGAAGAATCAGAAAACCTAAACAGACCAATTACAACAAATGAGATTGAAACAGGTATAAAAAAACTCCCAAAAAAGAAAAGTTCTGGGCCTGATGGCTTCACAAGTGAATTCTACCAAATATTCAAAGAAGAACTAACTCCTATCCTTCTCAAGCTATTTCAAAAAATTCAAGAGAAAAGTAGACTTCCAAGCTCCTTTTATGAGGCACGTATAATTCTGATTCCAAAACCAGGCAAAGACAACACAAAGAAAGGAAATTATAGGCCAATATCCCTGATGAATTTAGATGCAAAAATCCTCAACAAAATATTAGCAAACCGGATCCAGCAATATATGAAAAAATCATACACAATGATCAAGTGGGATTTATTCTTGGGAGGCAAGGCTAGTACAATATTTGCAAATCAATCAATGTGATTCGTCACATAAACAAAAAAAAAAGAAGAAAAACCACATGATAATTTCAATAGATGCAGAATAAGCATTTGATAATGTCCAGCACCCATTCATGATCAAAACTCTCAGCAAAGGGGGTATACAGGGAACATACCTCAACATGATAAAGACCATCTATGACAAACCCACAGCCAACATCATACTCAATGGGCAAAAATTAAAAGCAATCCCCTTAAGATCAAGAACAAGGCAGGGGTGACCCTTTCACCACTCTTATTCAACATAGTTCTGGAAGTCCTATCCACAGCAATCAGACAAGAAAAAGAAATAAAAGGCATCCAAATTGGAAAAGAAGAAGTAAAACTATCATTATTCGCAGACACATGATATTGTATATAGAAAACCCTAAAGTCTCAGTCAAAAAACTACTAGACCTGATAAATGAATTTGGCAAGGTGGCAGGATATAAAATCAATACTCAGAAATCAGAGGCATTTTTATATACTAATAATGAACTGTCAGAAAGAGATATTAGGGAAGCAATCCCCTTTACCATTGCAACCAAAAAAATAAAGTACCTAGGAATAAATTTAACCAGGGTGCTTAAAGACTTGGAATATTATAAATCACTGATAAAAGAAATGAAGGAAGATAAAAACAAGTGGAAGCATATACTGTGCTCATGGTTAGGAAGAATAAACATCATTAAAATGTCTATATTACCCAAGGCAATTTATAAATTCAATGCAATACCGATTAAAATACCAATGACTTACTTCAAAGACATAGAACATGCATTCCAAAAATTTATATGGAACCAAAAGAGAACACGAATAGCCTCAGCAATCTTGAAAAGGAAGAATAGGGGGTATCACACTTCCGGATATCAAGTTATACTATAAGGCCATTGTACTCAAAACAGCCTGGACTGGCATAAGAACAGGCATATAGATCAATGGAACAGAACAGAGAACCCAGAAACAATCCCACAGCTCTATGGACAACTGATATTTGACAAAGGAGGTAAGAGCATACATTGGAGTAAAGACAGCCTCTTCAACAAATGGTGTTGGGAAAATTGGACAGCTACCTGCAAAAAAATGAAACTAGATCACCAACTTACACCATTCACAAAAATAAACTCAAAATGGATAAAAGACTTAAATGTAAGCCGTGAAACCATAAGCATCTTAGAAGAAAACATAGGCAGTAAGCTCTCCAACATCTCTCTCAGCAATATATTTGCCGATATATCTCCACGGGCAAGTGAAATAAAAGACAGGATAAACAAATGGGACTATATCAAACTAAAAAGCTTTTGCACAGCTAAAGACAATAAGAACAGAATAAAAAGACAATCTACACAATGGGAGAACATATTTGAAAATATGTCTGATAAGGGTTAATAACCAAAATTTATAAAGAACTTATAGAACTCAATACCAGGAAGACAAACAATCCAATCAAAAACTGGGCCAAAGAAATGAATAGACACTTCTCCAAAGAGGACATACAGATGCTCAATAGGCATATGAAAAAATGCTCAACATCACTAATCATTAGAGAAATGCACATTAAAACCACAATGAGATATCACCTCACACCAGTCAGAATGGCGCTCATCAACAAAACAACAGAGAATAAGTTTTGGCGAGGATGTGGAGAAAAGGGAACCCTCCTGCACTGCTGCTGGGAATGCAGACTGGTGCAGCCACTGTGGAAAACAGTATGGAGATTCCTCAAGAAATTAAAAATTGAACTTCCTTTTGATCCAGGTATACCACTTTTAGGAATATCCTCCGAGAACATCATAGCACTGTTTGAAAAGAAGAAATGCACCCCCATGTTTATGGCAGCATTGTTCACAATAGCAAAGATCTGGAAACAGCCCAAGCGTCTGTCAGTGGACGAGTGGATTAAAAAGTTTTGGTACATATATACTATGGAAAACTGCTCAGCCATAAGATATGATGACATTGGATCATTTACAACAACATGGATGGACCTTAAGAACATTATACTGAGCGAAATAAGTAAATCAGAAAAAACTAAGAACTGTATGACTACATACATAGGTGGGACATAAAAATGAGACTCAGAGACATGGACAAGAGTTTGGGGGTTACGGGCTGGGGGTGAGGAGAGTGAGGGTGTTGGAGGAGGGGAAGGGCACAAAGAAAACCAGTTAGAAGGTGACAGAAGACAATTGGACTTTGGGTGATGGGAAGGCAGCATAATCAAATGTCAAAATAACCTAGAGATATTTTCTCTGAACATATGTACCCTGATTTATCAATGTCATCCCATTAAAATAAAAAAAAATTAGTCTCAGTCATGCTCACTTCAGCAGCACATATACTAAAAATTAGTCTCAGTCTAGGAAAGCACAATAGTAACATATTAACAGTAAATAAACTAAAACTTGAAAGCAGAATCATTTTAATATTTATCACAGAATTTTTGATCTCTGAAGAGATAGTTTATTAGTGGTTTTAAAGGGGTTTAAAATCTCTAAATCTTCATTGTTTCTTTATTTTCCTTTCTCATTTCCTTCATTTAGGCTCATTTTTATCTTTCATAGGATTGTTATTTAATTAACACTTCAGCATATCAATTCCCTTTTTCATAAATTTCTGTACAAAAATATAAGGAATCTAAAAGGAGGAGAAGGGCTAATCTCCTTGGAGTCTAAAGCCTGGAGAAAACCAAGGAAGAGGCTGTAGCCATTTCTCTTACACGAGCAGATGTTGTCCCTTCTGGAGGAGTTATTATGTCTTGGCAGAAATGTGAAAATGAAAATAAGCTATTTTATTCATGTTACTGGCACCAGACATATAGACTCCTAGAGAAATAGGCTTTACTAATAAAAGTAGAAGCATAAGAACATGACAATTTTCTAAATATATTCAGAAAAAAAATAATTTGAGGGAAAAAACTGACCTAATTGAACCACAAATGATGGTATGGGGGAAACCGTCCTTTGGAGTAGAAAGTGGTTGTTCCATGGGCTCAGTTGGCAATCAGCTGTCGACTTTGCCCTTCAGCCAGGGCTTTGCAGCCTTCTCAAGCAGGCCTTCTCTTCTTCAGGTCACAGGGCAGAGAGGTACTAGGATATGACCTGTTACCCCTTAAAATATTTATGGGACCTGCTTTTCTGGGTGAAAAGCCAACCAAGGATAGGACCAGAGGAAGAACCAAAATGCTTCCCAGCTGAAATGTCTGCCAGATCCTGGTGTTTTAAATAAGCCATGAGGTTCCTTTGCTGTTCTAGGGAATTACACTTACCTTATGGTGGAACTTTTGGAAGAATACCAGCAGATAGTGACTACAGAAGTAAGTAACCTGATGAAAAAGAACAGTTTTGTGAGTAGTATAAATGTGAAAATTATGGGGGTGTTTTTTAATTAAAAAGATGATACTGTAATTGCATACTCTAAAAATGTTAATAGTGGAAAGTATTCCCTAGCTGGGACATGAACACTTGAGTCTGTCTGGATGATCAGGGAAGGCATGATGATGGAGATGGGTTTTTAGTTGACAATGAGCCATGAGTGAGGAACAGTAGTCTGAGAATGAAAGGGGAAGAAGGAGCATCACGTGTTGGATAAATAGCACCAGGGTGTGAAAATGGTGTGGATGAAATGTGGAGGGTACACGTGGTTCTCTTCATCTTAACTGCTCATACATCCTCTGCCTTTGTGTATTTGTACATTCCCCATTTCAACCTCCACAAAAATAAATACATATTTAAAAGAGAAAAGAAACAGGCTCCAAGTTAGTTGTTACCATAGAGAATAAAAAATCAAAATTTTCATAGTATGTGAAAGTCAAGCATGATATCTAATTATTCAGAATAAACCATTAAAAAGTCTCTTCAGTAGAATAAATAAGAGCAGTTATCCTCAAGGAAGCTACTGTTAATGACATTTAACTAGAAAGACATCCAAAAATTTAGACTAAGATTATATCCCTTGCCTTTCTTTTGTAAGACTTCATGGTGATTATTCAGAGAAACTGATATTTGCAATTCTAGTTAACTTTCAAGTGATAATAAAATAAAACAAAACCCAATGGAGTCATGTGCATAAAGGAGAATGACACTGAAATAATTTCCATACTTTTAATAAATGACTTGGAGCATTTTCTTGATGTAGTTAAACTTTTTGAAAAAAATAAATTTTAATCATTCCTTTTTATTTAACTCTCTTTTTGCTTACTTATTAATGACTAGTTGAAATGGTTCCATTTCTTCCTTTTCCTTTTTATTTTTCTGTCTTTTGGACTATAAGAATTCTATTTCTTGGCACTGGGAGTGACTGAGAATGAAATTACCCTGTATTAATTCTTGGAAAGTAGTACAGAAGACAAGAGAAGATAAAATTTAAACCCAATTTTTTAAAACAGAAAGATGTAATTTCTAGGCCCTGGCTGGTTGGCTCAGTGGATAGAGTGTTGGCCTGGTGTGCAGACATCCCAAGTTTGATACCAGGTCAGGGCACACATGAAAAGCAACCATCTTCTTCTCTCTCCTTCCCTTTCCCTCTTCTCTCTTTTCCTCTCTCACATCCAGTGGCTTGACAGGTTCAAGCATTGGCCCTGGATGCTGAGGATAGCTCGTTTGATTCAAGCATTGGTCTCAGACAGGGCTTGCCAGGTGGGTCCTGGTCAGGATGTGTGCATGCGTCTGTCTCTCCATCTCCCTTTCTCCCACTTAGAAAAAGAAAATATAATTTCTGCAAAATTATTGATAAGAGGATTGTGAATGAGGGCCTACACCAGGTTTTTAAAATCTGAATGTGAGCACCTAATAAAAAGTAATGATCACCGAAATCCAGTCCAAATTACTGAAAAATAAGTCATGTCAGAATAACATGTGGAGTTTCCCCAAGTTGCACTGGTCGGTTGGAAACAAAAAGTAGTAGGAAAAATTAATAAAATGAAGGGTTAGTTCTTTGAAAACAAAATTGACAAATCTTTAGCTAGACTAACCATGGAAAGAAAGATAGGACCCACATCAACAAAATTATAAATGAAAAAGGAGACATTATAACAGATACCACAGAATTTAAAGAATCACAAGAAACTATTAGGAACAACTATATTTCAACAAACTAGACCTAGAAAAAAATTAATAACTTCTTAGAAATATATAACTACCAAGACTGCATCAGGAGGAACTTTAAAAAAAATCTAAATATATCAATTTCTAGTAAGAAGATTGAATCAGTAATCAAAAATTTTCCAACAAAGAAAAGCCCAAGATCAGATGGCTTCACTGATTTAAAAAAATAGATCTAATAAAAAAATTGCAGAATACAAAATTAACATACAAAAATCAGTAACATTTCTATACACTAGCTAACAATAAATTTTCCCCACAAAAAAGAAATTAATCTCACTTACAATAGCATCAAAAACAACAAAACACTTGGGAATAAATTTAAATAAGAAAGTGAAAGATCTCTACTCTGAAAACTACGAGACATTGAAGAAGAAATGTAAGAAAAACAAATAAATGGAAAGGCATTTTGTGTTTATGGATTGGAAAAATTAATACTATTTTTATGGCAGTACTACCAAAAGCCATCTACAGACTTACTGCAATCCTTATCAAGATTCCAATTGCATTTTTTAACAGAAGTAGAAAAAGACTACTAAAATTTATATGGAACCAAAGAACATCCTGGATAGCCAAAGAAATCCCGAGAAAGAAGAACAAATCAGGAGACATCACACATCCTGGTTTCAAGCAATACTATAAAGCTGCAGTCATCAAAATGGTACAGTACCCACATAAAAACAGACAAATACTAATGAAACAAAATCAAGAGCCTAGAAATAACCCCATGCATATATAGTCAGTTAATGTTTGATAAGGGAGTCAAGAATGCTCAATGAAGAAAAGACAATCTTTCAATAAATGGTGTTGGGATACTTAGATATTTACATATAAAAGAATAAAACTGGACCCATATCTTACACTACTCAGAAATATTAACTCAAAATGAATTAAAGACTTAAATATGGCCCTGGCTGCTTGGCTCAGTGTTGGAGCATCAGCCCAGATTGTGGAAGCCCCCAGATTCGATTCCCAGTTGGCCCCAGATGGGGGTTGCCAGCTGGATCCCGGTCAGGGCGCATGCAAGAATCTCTGTCTCTCCTCTCCTCTCACTTAAAAAGAAAAAAGAAGAAGAAGAAGACTTAAAGGTAAGGCTGGAAACCATTAAATTCCTAGAAGAAAACATAGAAATAAAGCTCCTGGACATGGGTCTTGGTAATAAATTTTTGCATATGACAACTAAAGCACAAGCAGAAAAGGAAAAAAATAAACAAATAGGACTGCATCAAACTAAAAACCTTTTGCATAGCAAAATAAACCATCAATAAATTGGAAAGACAACATATAGAATGGGAGAAAATATTTGTAAACCTTATATCCAAAATATACAAAGAACTCATACAACTCAATACTAAAAAATTCCATATTGCCCATTAAAAATAAGCAAAAGACCAGAACAGGCATTTCTTCAAAGAAGATATACAAAAAGCAAACAGGTACATGGAAAGATGCTCAACATCACTAGTCATTAGGGAAATGCAAATCAATACCCCAGTGAGATATTACCTCATGCCAGTCAGAATGCCTATCATCAGAAAGACAAGGATATTAAATGCTGGCATGGATGTGGAGAAAAGGGAACCCTTGTGCACTGTTGGTAGGAATGTAAACTGGTGCAGCCACTATGGAAAGAAGTATAAATTAAACATGAAGCCACCATATGGTTCAGCAATTCCACTCTGAGATTATATTCAAAGGAGATGAAGACGTTAACTCAAAAAGATATCTGCATCCCTATGTTTATAGCAGATTTATTTACAATAACCAAAACATGGAAACAACGTGAATGTCCATAAAAAATGAGGAAATCCTACCATTTGCAACAACATGGATGGAGAGGGTATCATGCTAAGTTGAATAAGTCAGACAGAGAAAGACAAGTATTGTGTGACCTCACTTATATGTGGAATATATATGAAAAAGCAAACTCAGAAAAAGAGATCAGACTTGTATTTCCCAGAGGTGAAGGGAATGGGAAGGGAGAATTTGAGGAAGGTGACTAAATGGTACAGACTCCCAGTTATTTATAAGATAAATAGTTACAAGGGATGTAATGTACAGTCTAATGACTCTAACACTGCTGTATGACATATAGGAAAGTTAAGAAAGTAGATCTTAGGAGTATCACAAAGAGTAAATATTTCTCTTTTCTTTTTATCATATCTATATAAGAAGGAGATGTTACCTAACCCTGCTGGGATAATTACTGTATTTCACAATATAGATAAGTCAAACCATCATGCTGTGTGCTCTAAACTTACACAGTGATGTACGTCAATTATTTCTCAATAAAACTTGAAAGAATATTTACTTGAATTGTTTTAAAAAAACTGTAGGAAAATGAAAGGACCTTATTTCTCTATCATCTAACTTGAAAGTGAATATTCCCAGTCATAAGGCGCTGTCCTCCAAATGGTAATGCAGGGGCTAACATTCCTCTGAACAAGTTACTCCCTCATCTCCAGGTTATTTGCATGGTTGAGGATGAGTTCCAGTGAGTCCCAGCCATCATGCTGGCAGGAAAGCAGGAAAAATGTGAAGGAGGTGAGGACTCATTTTAAATGTACAGTTTGATGAGGTTTTTTTTAAATGTATACACCTCTGCAGGCTCCATTCCAATTAAGATATAAAATTTCAGTTTTCAACTTACTTTTTTTAATTGGTTGTTTTTGTGAAAATAATTTGCCTTTGAATTGATGGATAGCATTAAGCCTAGAGGAATAATAATTGTGTTGGGTAATATGATAATAATTAAGAATCTACAGAAATGAATTGACTATAGTTTAGGATTCAACCTTGCATTTAAATTCAAAAGTCAACTTCAAAAGATAAAGAAAACCACACAAAACAAATAAATTATACAAGGAGAATACTCTTGTAACTCTTGCACCCAGCCATGCAAATCAAGAAAAACATTTCCAACCACCCAGGAAGCCCCTCCCTGTGCCTGTTGCAATTACTGATCCTTCCCATCCGCCACAGGTAACCACTAGACTTTTTATAGTAACTACTACCTTGCATGTATTTATATTTGATTGATTAAATGTTAGACACTATAATTTTGCCTTGCCCATTTTATAATTTAACAAGTCTCTTTAGTCTACTGGTTCTTCTGACATTCCTTTATTTTCTGTGCTGTTGGTAGCAGAACTGGGTGCTCTTTGATCTAGACAATTTCTGACGATCTGTATTGTGTTGTAAGCACTCTCAGCATGTAGTTTAAGTTCCCCTGTCCTCATCTCCTTCAAATTGGTAGCTGAATCCAAATAGTTGATCAGACTCAAGTTTGATTCCTTTGAAAAGGTGGTGGTAGGATTCTTTCAGCAGGAAGCATATATTATCCAATTGTTTCTCTTTTTGTGGTTTAGGGTACTATTGATACTGAGTGTCTGTAATGTAGGAGGTCTAAACCCAGAAAATTGGTCTAGTGTTGTTTCGGGATCCCGAAGAAACCACATGGAGGACCAGATGGAACCGACATAGCCTTTGTTACTTATTATACATACGAGGGCAGCACAGATGGTGGCAGGTTGGTGAAAGCTCTGCATCCCATGGAGTGGGGCTGCAGTTTTTACAGTGAAGCCCTGGGCAATCGCTTAAGAGAAACTCTTTGTCTACAGGCAAGCAAGCAAGCAGGTAGGCAGGCAAGCAGGGGGTCCGGGGGAAGTGTACATGCTATTTCTTCTTGATAATATCTAGTGACTCAGTTCCTTCATCCTTGGTAAGATCTCAGGTATAGCCCATGGCCTGGATCCATGACCACAACACCAGGGACTGGGGAGGGGAAAGGGTCATATCCATCATCAACCCTATAGTGCCTAAATCTGCTTGTTTATTAAGGGTTGCGAAGTGGTGAGAGTCTATTTCAGCCATTTCTGCTTCATTTTATACTTGTATTTCTTTTCAAGAGTTACATTTTTCCTACTCTGTTATTCAGTTATCTGGTGGTCCAGTTCAAATTATTGAGGCAAAATAAATGCTTGCTTCCCCTCCCACTTTTTTTTCAAGATAATTTTCTTCCTAACATCCTCCAAAGATGACCAATTTCTTTAATACCATTAATAGGTACAGAGTCCAAGACAAATCCTAACTCAAAACATCAATAGCATGTCTGGGGTCCCTAAGACCACCCTTAGGTTTGATAGTTCACTGGAAGCAATATTCAAGTCTCCATGTTATAGCACCATAGGTTATACTCTAATTAATAAAATGTGTGTACTTCATAAGATATTTGCTTAGGTCTTTGTGATGTACTTCTAGACAAAGAGATAATATGATAATATGTGTATAAGACAATTATGTGAATTGTAGCTAGAAAAACCTTATTCAAATTGAACTTACTAGAAGTTGTTATACTTACAGTTATGGTATATTACCTTGAAAAATGCACATTAAAATGAGCCAAGGGAAGAGGCACAAGGGTCAGTCAAAAACAGCTCCACATATACATCTTACATTCATTCTCTCACAGTGGAATCCTGGACAGCACTAGCTCCTCCCAACAATGATGTGTATGTTACTAATGGGAAGGTTACTAAGTCTGTCTGGAGTTTTTGTTGAGACTTGTTCACATAGACTGCTCACAAAGCTGGCCTTAGCCTCCAGCCCTTCGAGAGATCGAGCTGATATTACATAAGCCAAAACCTTAACCACAATTATGCGACCCAAGGTCCCCAGATAAGCAAAGACACTTCAATCAGGCAGGACACTCCAAGGGCATAGTGATGACTTTCCAGGAGCAGCAGGCAAAGATGAGATCTATTCTTGGGTAATGTTATTTTTTTACTACACAATATGTTTTGATTCATTGTAATTACTGTTATGAAAGCTAAAATTGTGCCATTTTTGATGAAGGAGACCTCTTCAAGTTGGTTCCTGAGTCCTTATGAGGAGATTTAGTGATCTTGGAATGGTTCCTTGCTATTTTTTTCTGATAACATCTGCCAAGCTCATCTGGCTTCCTTTAGAACAAAAATTTGAAGACCATAGACTATATGCTAGAAATATTCATTGCTATTGGGTTGGTTATTGTTTCTAGGGATTTTAAGTGAACAGAGTTTGAATGATGTATCTATCATTATGTAGATCAGTATCATATGAGTATTTTACTGATATTTGCAATTGTATTGTACTATAAGGCTTTTATTTAACCTCTTTCATATTACAACTATATCTTTTTATACACTAAGAATTTTGGTTCTCATAGACCAACACAGGGGATATTAGAATTATAATATCCCCCAATTATTGATGTATTTTTACTTATAAACAGACACACACACACACACACACACACACACACACACACCACACAACAGAATACTAATACTAACAGCATTACCCCAATATGATTACTAAAAGCAGTTAAAATGTTACCCCGTATGCTCTCTCCAGTCTCCCCACAGATTGCTTATCGGTGCTGTGTTTACATTGATGGAGTTTATAATCTCTGACTACTATACTTTCTCTCATTTAGACATCATTTACTCCTAGTTCAACAGAAAACTATAAATTTGATGTTCATAATTCCTCATTGTCTTTCCAGTCAGTTTGGTTTTTTTAAACTTATTCTCTAACAGCTTCTTTAGGAAGGGCTCAAAAAAATATATTCTCTCATGTCTTGCATGATGTTAACATTTTTCTGTGCCCTTTCTACCTGAACATCAGTTTTGCTGGATCTAAAATCCTTGGCTGAAATCTTTTTCTTTGAGTATTTTTTTTTTTTTTTGTATTTTTCTGAAGCTGGAAACGGGGAGAGACAGTCAGACAGACTTCCGCATGCGCCCTACCGGGATCCACCTGGCACGCCCACCAGGGGTGACGCTTTGCCCACCAGGGGGCGATGCTCTGCCCCTCCGGGGCGTCGCTCTGCCGCGACCAGAGCCACTCTAGCGCCTGGGGCAGAGGCCAAGGAGCCATCCCCAGCACCTGGGCCATCTTTGCTCCAATGGAGCCTTGGCTGCGGGAGGGGAAGAGAGAGACAGAGAGGAAGGAGGGGAGGAGGGGGCTGGAGAAGCAAATGGGCGCTTCTCCTATGTGCCCTGGCCGAGAATCGAACCCGGGTCCCCCGCACGCCAGGCCGACGCTCTACCGCTGAGCCAACCGTCCAGGGCTTTTTCTTTGAGTATTATAGCATGCTGCTTCATTTTCTTTTGGCATAAAGCAGAGCTCTTGAAAATTTAATGGTAATCTAACATGTATTCCCTTATAAATAAGTCATTAGTTCTTTCTGTCTAAAACCCAAAAAACATTTTTTTTCTTTCTTCTTGAAGTCTAGTAATTTAGTAGATAGCTCTCAATGTTGATCCTTCTTGGTCTATAGTTTCAAGTATACAGTGTGCTCTTTCAATATAGAACTTCAAATTTTTAAAAAGTAATTTCTGTGAAGTTTGCTCAAAGAATAATTTTTAGAGTTAGTTTTGTTCTTTTGTCTCTCTCCCTGTACTTTGCCTTATCTTATCCTTGCCTATTATCTGTATGTTGTTTCTTCTTTGCCTATCTTCATGTTTGTCATTATCTCTGGAAAACCTTTTTTATTTAAATCTCTTTATTTCCTTTTGTTTTTCAAACTGTTTAATTTTAGGCATTGTTGGGCGGATAAAATGTATTATGCTCACTTTGTTAAAGTTAACGCTGCTGTAAAGCCAGGAGGCAAGGCCAGGGCCACCATCAGAGCAGCCCAGCCCTTGCAGGTTCGCATTGGATTCGGACAGTCGGTAAAGAAACCATGGAGCCAAAAACTGGTGGGCCATAGCCTTTAATCCTACCTTGCACCCGGCGGGCAAGTAAAAATACACACTGGGCTCCAAAACCCAGTCACACTCAGTGCTCACAAAGCCACTGACTTATCCGAGTTTCCTAGAATCAAAGGTTTCTAGCTCACCAGCCTTCTTCTCCTCAGTTCCCCATCTCCTTCCTTATCCCAGATACAAACTCTACACAAACTGGCATCTCACTCAGCACTCCGCCATCTTGGCTGCTTCTCCTGGCCTCCTCCACGTGGCCTCCTTTAGCTGCTGGCTCTACTCTCTCCGCTCTCTCATGCTAACCTCAGGAACCAAGAGCCCAAACTCTCATTCCGTCCCCATTTTATAGTGTAGAAATCCAAACCCTTAATCCAATATACAAAACAGGGAAGTCTCTAATACAAAGTCACCCTCTGAGGCATGATAGGATTGTACCACCTCACACCAAAAAGGGTGGGACAGGCTTAATCCCAAAACCAAGGCTACAAGGATTCTGCTTGCCCCTAGCCCACCCCAACACACATTAATATCACCTGGGCAACTGCCTCCTCATGTTATCTTTAACAAAGTGAGCATAATACATTTTATCCGCCCAACAGCTGCCCATGTGAGGCCCTCGCCCAGGTGATATTAATGTGTGTTGAGAATCCTTGTAGCCTGGGGCTTGGTTTTGGGATTAAGCCTTTCCCACCCTTTTTGATGTGGGGCGGTACAATCCAATCATGCCTCAGAGAAGTGACTTTGTATTAGAGACTTCCCTATTTTGTATATTGGATTAAAGGTTTGGATTTCTACACTATAAAATAGGGGCAGAATGGGGCGGCTTGCCGCTCTTGGTTCCTGAGATTATCATTAGAAGAGAGAGCAGAGGAGAGCAGAGAAAGGCCACGTGGAGGAGGCCAGGAGAAGCAGCCAAGATGGTGGAGTGCTGAGTGAGATGCCAGTTTGTGTAGAGTTTGTATCTGGGATAAGGAAGGAGATGGGGAACTGAGGAGAATAAGGCTGGTGAGCTGGAAACCTTTGATTCTAGGAAACTCGGATAAGTCAGTGGCTTTGTGAGCACTGAATGTGACTGGGTTTTGGAGCCCAGTGTATGTTTTTTACTTGCCCGCCGGGTGCAAGCTAGAATTAAAGACTATGGCCCACCAGTTCTTGGCTCCGTTGTTTCTTTACCGACTGTCCGAATCCAATGCGAACCTGCATGTGAATGGCCACGATGGCGGCTCCTGGCCTTACAGGCATTATCTCTTATGCCAATTTGTTTATTCTTGAATTCTTCCTCGTTTAGTTTTTATTTCTCAAATTACTTTTTAAACATTGATAATTCCTCAGTTTTTCACTATTACCGAATTTCTCTAACTTTTATTTTTATTGTTCTTGCATTATTGTTAAGACATGTAAGGCCAGTGGCCACTGCCATGGCCATGAAGGTGCCCATTGGATTCAGGCAGACGGTAAAGGTACAGTGGAGCCAGAAATGGTGGGCCATTTCATTTCTCAAAGTCTCGTAATGGTGAACAAGCAAACAGGCAGAGAAAACCACTTCCCTCTCACGCAGGGCTCCCAAAACCCCTACCCTCTCTGGACTCACCGATTCACAGGCTGCCACCAGCCTCAGCACTCTCCAGCCAAATGGGCCAGGCAGAAATCTCAGGGCTCCCAAGCCCCTCAGTCTCCCTCTCTCTCTCTGGATTCTCCAGCAAAACAGGCCAGGCCAAAAATACCCCTTCTCTCTGGAAAACAATAGCAAACAATTGCCCCTTTCCATGGAGGCAGGCAATCCAAAATTTGCAATCTGCAGTCCTGAGGGCAAGCACTCGCAGCATTCCACAGACCAAAAACACATGGTGCTGCCCCGAGCCAATGCAAAATATAAGCGAGCAAACCTAAACACACTTGTTTACCCAACAAAACATTAACAATGTTTAGCTTCTGTTGAAATAGTAGGTTACAGTTTGTTTTGTTTTGGAGGCATATCTGTCATGCTTTCATGTCTATACAGATGTTTATTTGTTCTTTATTCTTTTATTTTTCTTAGAATAACCTTACATGGAATTTGGTTCTAGTACTTCTTTGATGCTCATTTTTATGTGAAAATTGTTTTCCTGAATTGTTGAAGCAGACAGAGTTCAGGATACTTTTTAACTTCATAACACTCTCTCTTTTATTAATTCTTTGCAATGTTGCAAATTAACAACTTTATTATATTTTCTGGCATTGTTCCTCTCTTTCACTTCTCTAGATTGCCTCTTCATACAAGGGGTGGCTTTGTTATAAAGTAGCTTAATACACGGGTTACATAGAGACACCAAGATAGAAATAGAAATATTAGGAGGAGCTTTATTAATTAAGCCGGCAACATACATGGGGTACAGCTCACCCAAATCATGCTGCCTAGGATATAGCTGTGAGGCTGGTTATATAGACAAAATCACATACTGGTTGGGAGGAAAAGGAAGGGGCGCAGAGTACAAAAGTTATTTACTGGTAAGTTTACAACATTTATCTATAGGATCTATTAAAAGGAAAAACATTCCTACATATTAAGACCACAAGATAACACAGTAGCGATAAATGTTTTACATACTAACACAGTAGCAATAAATGTCATTTTACATATCAACACAGTAGCAATAACTTTTACATATCAAAGACATTCCCAAATCTTCTAGGGTTTACAATTTATTGCTGTCACCACCGTAGTGGAAATGAAATGTTTAGTTTAGGATAAGGAGAGAAGCTAAATGAAATTACTCTTGCTAAAAGTGTTGGGGCTAGCTTATTAGGAAACTTAATAAGCTAGTCCCTGCTTGCTTAGTTTAAAAGTTTTGTACATATAAAAAATCTCAGAAGAGTGGTTATTAGAAAGCATATAAAATGTTACAGAATACAGGTTTTTTTCAAGCAACGGGAGTGGGCTTGTGATCCCTTTGTCTAGAGCAGTGGTTCTCAAAGTGTGCACCAGGGCACACTGGTGTGCCCTAGAAGATTTCCAGGTGTGCCCTTTGGTATTCCAGAGAAATATGTGCCTGTTGGGGACCAAAAAACAAACAGGGCTTTTGGAGTTTAGATTTTGGGGGGACAGAGGTGTGGGGAATTGGCTATGAGCTGACAGTCTGCCCGACCCCCAACCTCACTTGCCTGATTAGATTGCAAAAGTCTGTTAAGCTGTGGTGCTGGATTGTTTACACCATTTGAACCCTCCATGTTCCTCGGAAAGACTGGAGGCAAGTTTCTTCTATCCTTTGTTTGGTGTAAAGTTAAGATTTGCTAATGGCTTCACTTTGCCCTATAAATAAAGCAAGATGTGGTTTTTGGGCATGCTTTATTCTTTTTTTTTTTTTTTTCCTGTATTTTTCTGAAGCCGGAAACGGGGAGAGACAGTCAGACAGACTCCCACATGCGCCCAACTGGGATCCACCCGGCACGCCCACCAGGGGGCGACGCTCTGCCCACCAGGGGGCGATGCTCTGCCCCTCCAGGGTGTCGCTCTGTTGCGGCCAGAGCCACTCTAGTGCCTGGGGCAGAGGCCGAGGAGCCATCCCCAGCCCCGGGCCATCTTTGCTCCAGTGGAGCCTCGGCTGCGGGAGGGGAAGAGAGAGACAGAGAGGAAGGAGAGGGGGAGGGGTGGAGAAGCAGATGGGCGCTTCTCCTGTGTGCCCTGGCCGGGAATCGAACCCAGGACTTCTGCACGCCAGGCCGACGCTCTACCACTGAGCCAACCGGCCAGGGCCTGGGCATGCTTTATTCTTGCCAGCAGCAGTTACAGGGCCCTTGCGATCCCGTATTTTCTTAATTCTGCACTGTTCTCAATCGGGACCTGGAATTACTAGCTGCACTGGTTCACGGCATGTGCCCAGATATAAAAATAAATATAGTTACTCTATTATACCATTTCATTATGGAAATACTGCTCTTTTTGTTAATACTTCATTTATTATTAACACATCATTATGTTATTTTTAGATAAATATACCCAAATAAAATGGATAGATTTCTCAAAAAGAAGCATGATATTGAAGAATCTGATTCTGAAAGTGAGCAAAAGTTAAGTGTAAATAAAATAGGACTTGAAGGCTGATGGGCAGAATTTAATTTAGAGCATTTTCCATCACTTAACATTGAACAATACAATTGGATTAGAAACCCATTCATGGAAGCTTCAAGTGATTTTGGTTTAACATTAACAGAAGGAGAAGAACTAGCAGCTATATCCACTAATCGTGGATTGATGATTAAACATAAGGAATTGTCTCTTGAAGCCTTTTGGATTTCTATAAAAGAAGAATATGTGGCAATATCTAAAAAAGCTTTGAACATTTTACTACAATTTTCAACATTTCACATTTTATTTATGTGAATTAGGATTTTCTACCCTCAACATAAGAGTAAAAAGAGAGGAATTCTTCAATGTATTGACAAGAAAATGAGAGTTTGCCTTTCAAATATATGCCCAAACATTGAAGAAATTGCTAGGACACATCAGGCTCATGTTTTTCATAAACATAAGAATGAAAAAACACATTCATGCTGGGACCTGCTGAATTTACTAAATCTTACTAAGAATGTATTTATATATATATAAAAAGATAACTTTTTGTAATTTTTAATTTTTTTTTAATTTTTTTTTTCATTTTTCTGAAGCTGGAAATAGGGAGAGACAGACAGACTCCCGCATGCACCCGACCGGGATCCACCCAGCACGCCCACCATGGGGCGACACTCTGCCCACCAGGGGGCGATGCTCTGCCCATCCTGGCGTCTCCATGTTGCGACCAGAGCCACCGTAGCGCCTGAGGCAGAGGCCACAGAGCCATCCCCAGCGCCCGGGCCATCTTTGCTCCAATGGAGCCTTGGCTGCGGGAGGGGAAGAGAGAGACAGAGAGGAAGGAGGAGGGGAGGTGGAGAAGCAAATGGGCGCTTCTCCTGTGTGCCCTGGCCGGGAATCGAACCCGGGTCCTCCGCACGCTAGGCCGACGCTCTACCGCTGAGCCAACCGGCCAGGGCTTTAATTTTTTAACTCCTCTTTTTTACAAATTCTAAAAAGCATAACTCAAAAAAATGTAACATAAAAATGTTTTTTAATGTCAGAATAAATTTAATTTTGTCGAATTTATTTCATTTAATTACCATAAAAGCACACTTGGACTTTATATTTTTTCTTTAATATTTGACTTAATTATTGTAACATATTTCTCAGAAATTTGTATATAGTGTGCCTACAATTATTTGTAGGATTTTATTTATTTATTTATCTTTTTTTTTCTTTTTTTTTTTTTACAGAGACAGAGAGAGGGATAGACAGGGACAGACAGACAGGAATGGAGAGATGAGAAGCATCAATCACCAGTTTTTCGTTGCGCATTGCGACATCTTAATTGGTCATTGATTGCTCTCTCATATGTGCCTTGACCGTGGGGCTACAGAGGACCGAGCAACCCCTTGCTTGAGCCAGCGACCTTGGGTTTGAGCTTGTGAGCTTTGCTCAAACCAGATGAGTCCATGCTCAAACTGGTGACCTCAGGGTCTCGAACCTGGGTCCTCTGCATCCCAGTCCGATGCTCTATCCACTGCGCCACCGCCTGGTCAGGCTATTTGTAGGATTTTAAATGTGCCCCAACTTCAAAAAGTTTGAGAACCACTGGTCTAGAGGTATAAGTCACTCTCATGACTCTAGGAAGGGAGGAAGAGTTAGTATCAGTGTAGGATTTTTAATTAAGATATGTAAATATTGTGTCTTAAAGCCTCTTAAAGAAGGGGAAGAGGAAGTTTTCAAATAAGCCTACCTTCTTTGCTCTGTCTAGCAGGTGGCCTCAGTCCTTCCAGAGAACTATAGTTGAACTATGATTAACTACTAACTAACTTTTGCCCCTTAAATCTCTTTCTCTTGTTTTTTTTTGTTGTTGTTTTTTTCTTAAAAAGGAGGGGTAAAGGGGCTCGGCTCTTCTTTTCAAATACCAGTATCAACAGTTTTGCAGTTCCTTGATACCTTATCACAGCTTAAACAACAGAGATTTATTTCTCACAGTTCTGGAATCGGGAGTCCAGGATCAAGGTACCAATCAATTTGGTTCTTAGTAGGATTCTTTCTGTGGCTTGCAGACAGCCACTTCTCACTGAGTTCTCATATGAGAACTATGCATGTAGAGGGTGGAAGGAGATCTCTCTCTCTTCTTTTCCTTATAAAGCCACTAATCCCATCATGAGGGCTCCACTTTTGTAATGTAATCTAACTCTAAGTACCTCCTAAAAACCCCATTTCCAAATACCATAACATTGGGAGTTTGGGTTTCAACATGAATTTTAGGGGAATACAAAATTTAGTTTATCACATTGGTTTTATAGATGGGCTAACGGTGGTTATAATCTCCCTAAAAATTTATATTCACAATATTATATGGATGTGCTTGTTTTCCTAGGAAGGGTCTTTCTTTCTCATTGAAGTCCAAAAAAAGATCATTGACCCAATTTATAAACCACTTTCATAAATTGTCAGCTCCTTGAAAAAGAAAGCATATCTTATTCCTCCTTTCAATATGTAAAAAAAAAATTAAAAAAATGAATAAATTTCTTTTTAATAAGATATAAGGACAGTATTACTGTTTTATTTCATTTTTATGAGATTTTATTTTGTGGAACAACTATGAGTGTATTTGCTATTAAAATACAGGACCAGTGATAGAGAATATAAGAATTGGCCCTGGCTGATTGGCTCAGTGGTAGAGCATCAGCCTGGCATATGGAAGTCTTGGGTTCAATTCCTGGCAGGGCACATAGGAGAAGCACCCATCTGCTTCTCTACCCTTTCCCCTCT
Source organism: Saccopteryx leptura (assembly GCF_036850995.1). Taxonomy (NCBI): domain Eukaryota; kingdom Metazoa; phylum Chordata; class Mammalia; order Chiroptera; family Emballonuridae; genus Saccopteryx; species Saccopteryx leptura. Next base: position 170,945,765 of record NC_089504.1, on the reverse strand, counting down.
CCTTCCTCTCTGTCTCTCTCTTCCCCTCCCACAACCAAGGCTCCATTGGAGCAAAGTTGGCCCAGGCACTGAGGATGGCTCTGTGGCCTCCACCTCAGGTGCTAGAATGGCTCCGTTTGCAACGGAGCAGCACCCCAGATGGGCAGAGCATTGCCCCCTGGTGGACATGCCGGGTGGATCCCAGTTGAGCACATGCAGGAGTCTGTCTCTCTGCCTCCCTGCTTCTCAATTCAGAAAAGTACAAAAAAGAAAAAGAATTAATTGGAGGAGAGGGGGACTGGAAATAATATAAGAATGTTGTCAGGAGGGTGCAAATGGAAATCTTGTAGACAAGCTAAAGACTAGAATTTCTGTCATAGTTTCACCTTAAAAAAAAATTGCTATTGCCAGGCTGTCTTGGATCACATAATATGATAATTTTTTTACTTTTTTCAAAAGATATCATTCTAGTGATGAAAAAAACTAGAGGAGTTCCAACTTTAATGATAAATACAGTAAATGCAATGTTTTCTCAGGACAGCTTTGGTGTCAAAGTGAAGAGTTGTTCAGCAGATTTTAATCCTCTTAGCTGGTTTCACAGATTCAGTTCTCACTTCCAGTTAGCACCTTTCTGCTTCTATTGGGTGAGAGGACATGCAGCTGCTAGAAGAACCACATGTGTATTATATTAAAAAAGCAACTGCAGTGTTTTCAGCTGTGGCAGATTCCTGAAGCCTTGTGTTCTGCTCCTGCAGCCATAAGTATGATAAGTATGACCCAGAACCAGGACTTCCTGAGTTACAAGAGTGGACAGAAGTCAATTCTCAGGAATATTCAAAATAGGCTGATCAAACTTGGGAACTTTGCTGATAAAATCAGGATACATACTTGTTGACAAGGTAGCCTAGGGGGCTCATGTGGAGACTGACCAGCAGCTGGGCCCAGAGACGTGAAAATCAGAGCAACACCATCTCTATATGTGTGCACAGCATGAAAAGATCCACCAGCATGTGTTTATCTTAAAAAATAATGAGGTAAAATCAGGTTAAACAAAACTCAACAACTACTTTGAAGACGGAAGAGTAATATGCAGCTTGATGGGTGTGAATAAAGAAGGGAAGGAAGAAGTTCCATCTCGGTCAGGATTTAGATGTTGAAAGTTTGCAGGTATGTGAGTTCAGGCGTTGTTAGTGTCATCTGGAAGAATTGTTCTTTCTTGAACACAGTCTCTCCTTACCTGCCCAGCAGGCCAGGGGTGGTGACATCATCAGGGTTGCCTACAGTTGTGAACCCTGGTGCATTTCTTGTGATATATTTATGTATTTCATTAATTATTTTCCTAGACTATGTATTTCTAAGTGATATAGTTCTATAATTGCCTTTTTAAACTAACACCTACCAAGTTGTGTAGTAAGAGGCTCTAAATATTTTATAGTTAAAACTTCTATTTTAAAGTCACAATTAAGTACTTACTAAAACTACAATAAATTGCAAGCACATAGTTTTCAGACATGTACTGAAAATATAGCTAAATTATAGATTTCGAAGAACCAAAGAACCAACAAATTATATAATATTGATGGATTTAGAAGCATTGAATAATTATTATAAATAAAAATAAAAGACTCAGTATCTCCTTTCTCAGAAAAAAATATGAATTTTTAATTCAACTCTGAACTAAAGTAAAAATTGTAATGAGTGATGAATCAATTATAGCTTGATTTGATATGAACCAAATTCATATATTAATTAGGTTGATTATAATATAGTTACATACCACAGTATAAATTTTAAAATGTTGGAGTACTATATAATCATAGAGTAAATCTATTTCCAAAAAAATCTTAATTTTTCTATAAATAATCATGGAAATAAAAATTGCAAATTTTATCTAAAGCAAAATACATATTTGTTTGCTCTTTTTAATAAGCAAAAATTCCTAGGACTTTATCTACCTCCGGATTATATTGGTTAAAAGTTTTGCTGCATTATTATTTAGTGATTGCTCTTTATTGATGTAATTGCTACAATTTTAAGTTGTCTTGTTTCTCCAAAGATTATTTAGGGAAAATTAATTAAATATAATATTATTAAGGGAAAATAATGTTGAACTCATGAATAACATACTGCTTTTTTTCTTTATTTTTTCAGTACTATTAAGATAAAAGAAACAATTATATTTTACTTTATTTGCTTCCTCATTAGTCAACATTTCTGGTAGTTCTGTATTACCACAACAGCATTCTAGCTATAGAGACTATGGCTGCACTACTCAAGTTAAATATTCTTTCATCAGTTCATCCATTTACTTGCTTAAGTCTAAGTATTATTTTGGCATATCAAATCATACAGACAGAATTAAAAATATAGTTATTTAGAAAGAGTATGACTTTGATTTTTCTAGAAAATGAGGTGTGTATGTTTCTAGGATAAAGTGTTAGTGTATGCATTTAAAATACTTTTAATTACTGATTTTTAAACCATATTTTAGAAGCCATTATAGTTGTGCTTATAATACAATAACAGACATCTCTGCAGTATTCAGTAATAGCTGTTAAGTAAAAGAAATAATGCAAGCATTTTAAAACAATTTAACACCAGATGTATATGCACATTTTGTTATTGGATTTAAGATATTTGAAAAATAGACAAATGCATAGGAATAATCTTACTTTATATTATAGGAAATTAAGCTTTTCTTTTCTTAATTATTAGGACAGTTATTAGGACAGAGAGACCAAATCAGCTATCTGAATTTATTTTATAGTATCCATTAGGTACATTGACATAGTTGAATTTTTCTTGAAAATATTGTTTCTTAATTGGCAAAAATTGCTCATATCTTTAGGAAAAAAGATTATTAAAATCATACAATTTATTCTCCAACCTGTAAAAATTGAATCTTTACCCAAGACTGAAAAACTTAATTATTTCTTTCTTGCAGTTGATGATGATTAATTTTGACAGCTTGATATTAAGCAAAGTAAATAGCACTGTGATCTTGCAGAAACTCAAATTATTGTTGTTCTTCTAAGTCTTGCATTTCAATGTTGTTTTCTTTATACAGTGACAACTCGATGAACAAGTCCTTCATGAATGAAGTTTCATGATAGCAAAATTGACCAAAACTGACATAATTGACTCTTTGAAATAGGTCTGGCAATGATTTTTTGGATTTGCCACCAAAAGCAAAAGCAACAAAAGCAAACGTAAACAAGTGGGACTATATTAAAACTACAACATTTCTACACAGCAAAGAAAATCATCAACAAAGTAAAAAAGACAATTTACAGAAAAGGAGAAAATATTTGCAAATTATATCTCTGATAACAAGTAAATACCCAAAATCTATAAGGAACTCATGCAACTCAGTAGCAAAAGAAACAAAAACAAAATATAACAATAACAACAAAATGCAATTAAAAAATGGGCAAAGAATATGAAGAGACATTTTTCTAAAAAAGACATGCAGATGGTCAATAGGTACATGAAAAAGTATTCAATATCACTAATCATCAGAGAAATGCAAATCAAAACCACAATGCAAATCTAACTTCATACCTATTAGAATGGTCATCATCAAAAAGACAAGAAATAACAAATGTTGGAGAGGATGTGGAGTATAAGGAACCCTTGTGCACTGTTACTAGAAATATAAATTGGTCCAGCTACTGTAAAAAACAGTATAGAAAAAATAAATAAGTAGAACTATTATATGATCCAGCAATCCCACTTTTGGGTATCTAGCCAAAGGATGTGAAGACATGATATCAAGGAGATACCTGCATTTTCATGTTTACTGCAACATCATTCACAATAGTCAAGTTACAGAAGCAATGTTAAGTGTTCATCAATGATAAATGGATAAAGAAGATATGGTATAGATATACAATGAAATTGTATATTATGGATGTACCTTGAGAGCATTATGCTAAATGAAATACATCAAGCAGAGAAAGACAAATACTGCATAGGTAGAATCCAAAAAAAAATCAAACTCATTAAAAACAAAGTAGCAAAGTAGTTGCCAGGGGCTGGGGGTGGGAGAAATAGGGAGAGGTCAGTAAAAGGGTACAAACTTAAAAAAATATATGACTAGATTTAAAACATGTATCTGTACATTATCATGTGAGGCACAGCCACCTACAAATGTTAACAGGAGAAAAAATATTTTTCAACCATATTCATGTGTTCTATCCAAGTGAAAGGCAGATAGAAAATCATTCTGGAGTAGGTGGGAGTTGTTGGAATATGTCTCCCTGTTCCCTGTCTTCCCATTTTCTACCTCTTTCATTTCATTGAATGAGTGCATGACTGTTGTTTTTAGTTATTTTGGATAGTCAGGACATTTTGGGAACATCAGCGATTCATAGGAACAAGCAAACAACGTGCCTCTGTTGTTGCTATGTTTCAGAGGCCCTGAGATCAAGAACTCTCCATCTGCACATGCTAACAGACATCAAAAATGAGTTATATCTGTTAAACTCATTGGTGCTTTCCTTCTTACGGTGATGGCTACTCCATATGTCTGTCACTTCCCAGATTGTTATCTCCTCTCTCAAGTCCTCTCTGCTAGTTTCTGCTCTTCCCAACATGTCTTAATGAAAGTTATGCTTCTCACAGGTGATGGCTTCTTAATATCACTGCAAATAGTCTTTCAGATCCCCTTGGTAACACCCTCTTTTCCGTAGCTTCTGCCACAGGAAATGCAGAATTGTTCTGTTGCATAAATTGAAGATGTTTAAAACCTTCATGGTATTTGAAAGTAAGAAAGTTTAAATACTGTGAGTGTATTTGGGTGCTTATACTTACTGAAAGGCAGAAACTACAGGCTGAACCAAAAACATGAGGCAAGTATGCTGCAAAAGTTTCTTTTTTAATTTTATTTATTTATTTTTGTATTTTTCCAAAGTGAGAAGTGGAGGAGGCAGACAGACAGACTTCCATATGCGCCCGACCAGGATCCACCTGGCATAACCACCAGGGGATGATGCTTGGCCTATCTGGGGTGTTGCTCCACTGCAATCAGAGCCATTCTAGAGCCTGAAGCAGAGGAACCATCCACAGCGCCCAGGCAAACTCTGCTCCAATTGAACCTCGGCTACAGGAGGGGAAGAGAGAGAGACAGAGAGAAAGGAAAGGGAGAAGGGTAGAGAAGCAGACGAGCACTTCTCCTGTGTGCCCTGGCCGGGAATCGAACACGTTACTTCCACACGCTGGGCCAACACTCTACCACTGAGCCAACCAGAAGTTTCTTTTATTTTAATTATTTATTTATTTATTTATTTATTTATTTATTTATTTATTAATTTTTGTATTTTCTGAAGTTGGAAACGGGGAGGCAGTCAGACAGACTCCCGCATGCAGCCAACTGGGATCCACCTGGCATGCCCACCAGAGAGTGATGCTTGGCCCTTCTGGGGTGTTGCTCCATTGCAGTCAGAGCCATTCTAGAGCCTGAAGCAGAGGCCATGGAACCATCCTCAGCGCCCAGGGCCAACTTTGCTCCAATGGAGCCTTGGCTGCAGGAGGGGAAGAGAGAGACAGAGAGGAAGGAGAGGGGGAAGGGTGGAGCAGATGGGCGCTTCTCCTGTGTGCCCTGGCTGGGAATTGAACCTGGAACTCCTGCATGTCAGGCCGACGCTCTACCACTGAGCCAACCAGCCAGGGCCAGAAGTTTCTTTTTAAAGAGACTGGGTACAGGTGGGCTGAGGCCAGCAAAGGGTATCAGCCCTGAGGGAGGGATGGGACAGGGGTTATATGGGTTCATCAAAGAGCCTTGGGCAAACGCAGCTGCAAGATAACTTCTCTTTTGTGATTAGGAGCTACACCATAGCTCCTCAAATTTGTGTGCACCCTAATCCAATTGTCCCTTATCAGCATCCAGCTTAAAGGGAGGTCTGAGCTGGATTACTGAGTAGGCAAATTTTTCTTCCTCCTTCAGGCCTGCATTGTTCTTAAGAAAGATGGTGGCTAAGTAGCCATTTTATCTATCACTTACTACTTATCTTTTGGGTGGTACTAAGTATTTTAACACATAACTGTTCTTTGACATAGAGTGCTGCTTCTTTAATTTTCTCATTTGGGCATGTTCATCCTTCTGAACTGCCAGATCAGAGGAGATAATAATTGAAGGACACTACAATCCTCTGTTCTAAAGCCAAGTGTACTACCAGACTAAAGGTGTAAAGCCAGTAGCCACGGCCATCATCACAGCCGCTTAGCCCATGCAGGTTTGTATTAGATTCGGACAGATGGTAATGAAAGAATGGAGCCAAGAACTGGTGGGCCATTACCTTTAAACCTAGCTTGTACCCAGCAGGCAAGTAAAAACACACACTGGGCTCCAAAACCCACTCATTCAGTGCTCACAAAGCTACTGACTTATCCAAGTTTTCTAGAATCAAAGGTTTCTAGCTCACCAGACTTATTTACCTCTGTTCCCCATCTCCTTCTCTCTGTACAAACTCTGCACAAACTGGCTTCTCCTTCAGCACTCTGACATCTTGGCTGCTTCTCCTCTCCTCCATGTGGCCTTTATCTGCTCTCCTCTCTGCTCTCCTCCTAGAACATAATTCTTCTTCCCCGGAACAATGTGATCTCTCTTCCTTTTAAAACCTTTTGGCGTGAAAGCCCTCCCCCAACACATATTAACATAATCATGCCCATCCCAAGCAAGAAGGGCAACTAATATTATCACCTGGGCGACGGGCTTCCACGAGGGCAGCGCCATCTTTAACAAAGTGAGCATAATATATTTTATCTGCCCAACAAAAGGGAATTAAGGAAATCAAAAAGGTTTTGGTAAGATATATCAACAGTCCTAGAACTTTGAAGGAGGGAAACTAGAAGGTAGGAGGTCTCTAGATCAAAAGAATTAGGGTTAGGAGACACCTCCTCAGACTGGGGCAAAGGTGGTTATTCTGGCCACAGTTATCTCCTCTCTCCTTGCCAACTGCAGTCTGGCACTTCTTACCTGCTGTAAAGCCAGTATCCATGGCCACCATCACAGCTGCCTGGCCCATGCAGTTTCACATTTGATTCGGACAGATGGTAATGAAACAATGGAGCCAAGAACTGGTGGGCCATAAATCTTTAATCCTAGCTCACACCTGGCAGGCAAGAAATACACACAGTGGGAAAATGCTTCCCTTTTCATTCAGGACTCCCAAAGCCACTGACTTATCTGAGTATTCCTAGAATCAAAGGTTTCTACCTCACGAGCCTTATTCACCTCTGTTCCCCATTTCCTTCTCTCTGTACAAACTGGCTTCTCCTTCAGCACTCTGCCATCTTGGCTGCCTCTCTGCTACAATGCTAATTTCAGGAACCGAGAGAGAGTGGACCCCTGGTCTGCCCCATTTTATAGTGTAGAAATCAAAACCTTTAATCTAATATACAAACAAGGAAGTCTCTGATACAAAGTCATTTATCTGAGGCATAAATGGGATTCCTAGTAAGAGTGCACCACCCCATATTATGCAACAGTCAAGGGTATGGGGAAAAGCTTAGTGTTGAGAAGATCTTAGTATTAAAAGGGTGGAAAAGGCTTAGTCTTAAAACTAAGCCTTAGGCTATAAGAATCCTGCCTGCTTACAGCCTGTCCCCTACACCCAATGCAAATTATAAGCAAGCAAAGCTTTACATTATATTTGCAAACTTATTTGACCCACACCTGCCAAGTGTGAAATCTCCACCATTAGAATCACTAATGGTGAAAATGGTCCCCAGGGACCATTTGTTCATAAGGGCTTATTATTAACATGCATATGCTACATAATATTTGAAAGCAGCCCATCCCCTCCTAGAATCTTCCTGTAATGCTAGGTTAACCTCTGGATTGGCTAGTTAGCCCTTAACACCAGAAGGCACAAGAATCCACCTACGCTGGGGGTAATGAGTGGAGGAGAAGAACATGCCTTGGAGGCAAAAGAAAGATAAGGAGTCAAGAATGACCAAGTTAAGATGAGGAGATTGGGAGGCCAAGGGTCTGCCAGGGTAAGAAACTTTTACAAAGATTGGTTGATCTAAGGGGGAGAAAAAACCCCCAGATAAACAGAAAGGGAAAGAAAATAGATAGTCAAGCTATCTTTGCTTTTTTTTTTTTTTTCAGTTTAGCCTAAGCTGTATTCTGTTTACTGTCAAATTGACCCTCCCATTCTCTATTAATCATTTATTAATATTTTGGGGGAAATCAAGGATAATTTATTCACTCTCATTGGCTGACTTTTCAGCAGTATATTTGTAAGTAGGATGATGTTTTGTCCTTATTAGTGCTGAAAAAGGGCTAAAAGAAATATCACTTCCCCTCACAAAGAAATGGGTTTTAATTTTTAATTAATAATGTGTTTTTTAGTGAATTAAAATAAGGAACTCAAAGATCTCTGAAGGCTGGTAGAGAGTCTAAGGCCTTAATTCTCTCTCCTAATTTTTCACTTATAAAAATTTACTAATAAGTAAGTGTTATACTAATCTGAGATGATCTCTCAGAAAAAGAAAAATAGATAAATGGTAAATAGATGGTAAATAGATGATAGCTAGCTAGCTAGATGACAGAGAGGTGAAATGTTTGCAGCAAAATAAGCTAAAGCCATGGACTCAGTTCACCGGGTGCCTTTGTCATACTGGCCTGGGCTAGAATACAGGGTTTGAAGCAGTAGGCATTACTTCTCTGTAAGAGCGTGTAATGCCAGTAGCCAGGGCCAGGGCCACAATCACAGCAGCCTTCTGGCCCATGCAGGTTCGCATTGGATTCGGACAGTTGGTAAAGAAACAACGGAGCCAAGAACTGGTGGGCTGTCATCTTTAATTCTAGCTTGCACCCGGCGGGCAAGTAAAAACACACACTGGGCTCCAAAACCCAATCACATTCAGTGCTCACAAAGCCACTGACTTATCCGAGTGTAAAGCCAGAAGCCGCCATCGTGGCCATTCACATGCAGGTTTGCATTGGATTCGGACAGTCGGTAAAGAAACAGCGGAGCCAAAAACTGATGGGCCATAGCCTTTAATCCTACCTTGCACCCGGCGGGCAAGTAAAAATACACACTGGGCTCCAAAACCCAGTCACACTCAGTGCTCACAAAGCCACTGACTTATCCGAGTTTCCTAGAATCAAAGGTTTCTAGCTCACCAGCCTTCTTCTCCTCAGTTCCCCATCTCCTTCCTTATCCCAGATACAAACTCTACACAAACTGGCATCTCACTCAGCACTCCGCCATCTTGGCTGCTTCTCCTGGCCTCCTCCACGTGGCCTCCTTTAGCTGCTGGCTCTACTCTCTCCGCTCTCTCATGCTAACCTCAGGAACCAAGAGCCAAGTCCCGTTTTGCCCCCATTTTATAGTGTAGCTTCACAACCTTTAATCCAATATACAAAGTAGGGAAGTCTCCAACCCAAAGTCACCTTCTGAGGCATGATTGGATTGCACCACCCCACATCAAAAAGGGTAGGAAAGGCTTAATCCCAAAACCAAGCCCCAGGCTACAAGGATTCCGCCTGCCTTTAGCCCACCCCAACACACATTAATATCACCTGGGCGACGGCTTCCTCGTGTTATCTTTAACAAAGTGAGCATAATACACCTTATCTGCCCAACACCGAGTTTCCTAGAATCAAAGGTTTCTAGCTCACCAGCCTTATTCTCCTCAGTTCCCCATCTCCTTCCTTATCCCAGATACAAACTCTACACAAACTGGCATCTCACTCAGCACTCCGCCATCTTGGCTGCTTTTCCTGGCCTCCTCCACGTGGCCTCCTTCCGCTGCTGGCTCTACTCTCTCATGCTAATCTCAGGAACCAAGAGAGGGCAAGCCCCCGTTCTGCCCCTATTTTATAGTGTAGCTTCACAACCTCTAATCCAATATACAAAATAGGGAAGTCTCTAATACAAAGTCACTTCTCTGAGGCATGATTGGATTGTACCGCCCCACATCAAAAAGGGTGGAAAAGGCTTAATCCCAAAACCAAGCCCCAGGCTACAAGGATTCTCAACACACATTAATATCACCTGGGTGATGGCCTCCTCCTGGGCGACGTAATTTTTTACAAAGTGAGCATAATACATTTTATCTGCCCAACAGAGCATCTCTGACATTTTTCACTGAAGAGTTGCCTGCCATCCCCACTGTCCAGTCTCTGCATTACCTTTTCTTCAATTGCTCTGATTTGCAATTGATTTACTAACTTTTGGATGAGCCTTCTCATTGTTTTCAAGAAAATTTGAAAGCAGAAAGAAAAATGAACCATGAATTGCAAAGTTTTGTAGCCAAGATGAGCTAAAACATTAGCAATATACCCTCTTCCCCATAAAAGCATTGGGAACGATGGTTTTATAGTTTCATTAAAAACTATGAGTTCTTAGGGCCATGGCCAGTTGGCTCAGCAGTAGAGTGTTGGCCTGGCATGTGGATATCCCAGGTTTGATTCCAGGCCAGGGCACCCAGAAGTGCCCATATGCTTCTCCACCCTTCTCCCTCTTCTTTCTCTCTATCTCTCTCTTCCCCTCCCGCAGCCAAGACTTCATTGGAGCCAAGTTGCCCCGGGTGCTGAGGATGGCTCTGTGGCCTCCACCTCAGATGCTAGAATGGCTCTGGTTGCAACAGAGCAATGCCCCAGATGGGCAGAGCATCGCCCCCTGGTGGGCATGCCAGGTGGATCCCAGTTGGGTGCATGTGGGAGTCTCTCTCTGCCTCCCTGCTTCTCACTTCAGAAAAATACAAAAACAACAACAACAACAAAAAAAACACTATGAATTCTTGTATGTTAACAGGACTTGGGGCTCATGTATCTCCTTTATATCCATTCCTAAGTATTTACCTTGAACTTTCTTATGTCTTAGTTCATTTATACCTTAAACTACAGATTTTCATGTAGCCTGAGGCCTGGTTGTATACTCAAATTACTTTATTAGAAATGTTTATTATAAATTTCATGGAGTACTTTGACATTTACTCAGAGTTCTTGATTTTTAGCATCTCTTTATGAGCCTTAAAGAGTTGGTTCCAACCAGGTGTGAGAATATCCCAGAGAAAAATTTTTCTAGAATTATCTGAATGGTTTAATGCTGAGAACAAATGGACTTAAGCAACAGGCAAAGAAAAAATAAATCTTCTGAAATCCATTGACTAATAATAAATTATCTAATGATATTCTGTAGTATATTTTTCCAAAACACATATTATCTCATAAAATCCTCACAACAATAACTTTCTGAGATAGATGAGGGGGAAATATTTTTGTCTTATAAACATTTGAGGTTCAAAGATAGTGGGAGGCTTATTCAAGATCACACTGCCTCTCTGTGGCTGATCTGAAACTTGAACTAGGTCTTTTGGTGCCTAGTGAGGGATTTATGTTCCATTTCTACCCAAGGATCAGGTAGCCTCTTATTTTCTTCATGGTATGTTACAGGAGGACCCTTGGGATGAACACCTTCACCCATGGAAGAGAGAGGGAGGAAGCTGATTAGGCAAAAGGAGGGGTGAGTTGGGACACAGGATCAGCAGCTTGGGCTGACCCTATGGGTAGGTCTGGATCATAGACAGCACTATTTTACACTGAACTGCACTGGGCTGAAATGGGTGGGCTGGGTGGTCCCCCACCCCCCACCCAGTCAGCTATTGGATGCCAGCCACCCTTGAAAGAGCATGACCTTGGGCAAGGTGACTGTAGAGCTGAGGTGACCCTTGAACAAATGGACGCTGCCAAATTCTGACTGCACTCACAGCAGCTGGGCCATGAAGGTAGGTGGCACATGTGTATGTAGCCACCACAGAGAAGAAACAGGAGGTAAGGTTGTAACTCCTTTGGCTCAGCTTCCAAAAAGAAAAAAAAAAAAAGTAGTGACCTTAACTTTAATTAGAATCTTCAGAGAATGACTGCTAATGACGAAATGACCAGATGAGAAAACTCTAGTTCAAATTCTGCAAATGCCACCATCATGGTCTCAGCTTTGCTTGGCTATATTCCAGAAGAAAAAAGTCTAAATCTGACACAGTTATTAAGGGAGAGTCATAAAAGAAGACTTTATGTTCAACCTAAGTCCACTGCCAAGAGCATGAGCCCTGACTCCATCAGTGTGCCCTCGAGCCGTGCTTCTCAGACCTGGTATGCATCAGCCATCTGAGAACTTGCGAAAATGCAGCTGCTTCTGCACTGAGTCTCAGGTGGGGCCTGAGATCCAGCATTTTTACAAAACTCTTAACTGATGCTAACACTGCTTATTCTCCAACTGAACGTTGAGTAGCAAGGCCCCAGGGCCCTGATCTAACATGGATATTTCAAATCTGTCTCTAGGACTGAGGGAATCCTATTTTATATAGTTGATGGAAGGTGACATGACTGCATGCCACCAGTGAGCATCTGCCATGATTGCTAACTACTGTATGTCAGAGATTTTCCTGTTCCAGTGCTCCATGTGCCATAAGACAGGTAGAGTGGGTTTATGACAAAGAACCGGTACATTTAGCTGGTTGAGCACTTACATTTACTTTGCATGACTTAGGCACTGTTTTCAAAATTATGAAGTCTTTATTTCTTTATTTAGTTTAGTTTCACATTAAGGTGAGTCTTTTTCTGTGTGTTTCCAAAGATAGTTGACAACAGACATCTGTGTTGTTACACTTTAATTTTTTTGTTATAAATTTTACTATAACCAAATGTATATTTGGTAATTTCTTAAATCAATAGTATCTTGGCCCTGGCTGCTTGGCTCAGTGGTAGAACATTGACCTGGCATGTGAATGTCCTAGGTTCAATTCCATATCAGGGCACACAGTAGAAATGACCATCTGCTTCTCCTCACCTCCCCCTCCCCACTTCTTTTCTCTCTCTCTCTCTCTCCTCTCTTTCTTCTCTCTCTCCCTATCCCCCTCCCATATCAATGGCTTGACTGATTTGAGTGTGTTGGCCCTGGGCACTAAGGATGGCTCCTTGGAGCTTCCACCTCAGGCGCTAAAAATAGTCCAGTGGTGAGCAGCCCCAGATGGGCAGAACATTGGCCCAAGATGAGGGTCACGAGGTGGATTCTGGAATGGGCACATGCGGGAGTCTGTCTCTCTATCTTCCTTCCTCTCACTTAAATATATATATATATATATATAGTGTCTTTCTTTTCTAGTGCTCAGTATACTTCTGTTACAGCAATAACCATACAACATAGACAGAGAGAGTTGTAGGTAACCCAGAACAGCATAGAGTCTGATATCCTGATTTCCAGCAAAGTGCAAGGAATCATACAATCATTTAAAGGAAAGAAAGAACCAAAATGTTGGTTTCCTGGCTCTCAAATATCCCTTTTTATACAATATGATACTTCAGTCATATATATGTCTATAGAATTCTTTTTTTTTTTTTTACAGAGATAGGGACAGACAGACAGACAGGAATGGAGAGAGAGATGAGAAGCATCAGTTTTTTGTTGTGACATCTTAGTTGTTCATTGATTGCTTTCTCATATGTGACTTGACCGCGGATCTTCAGCAGACTGAGTAACCTCTTGCTCAAGCCAGTAAGCTTGGATCCAAGCTGGTGAGCTTTGCTCAAATTAGATGAGCCTGTGCTCAAGCTGGTGACCTCAGGGTCTCGAACCTGGGTCTTCTGCATCCCAGTCCAACACTCTATCCACTGCGCCACCGCCTGGTCAGGCTGTCTATAGAATTCCTGTGGGGGATATCTGTCATATCTATTGATAGGTAGAAAAGTTGAGATTTTTTTTTTACAGTGTATTTGTCAGAGTCAGAAAAAACCCCAAAGTTTCAGTCTTCTTGTATAGTCCTTTACTTATCCTGGCTACAAAGCAAACCAAACCAAACCAAATGAAATATCTTGAAAATGGGCCCTAGGAAGTCTTCATTGTGAATGAAATAATAGCTAATGTTTATTGAATAGTGTCTAAGGGTTGAAATATACTAGTTCCTTTAATCTTCAAACCTTCAAACCCAATGGGGTAAGGAAACAGAAACACAATAAATTTCAAGGTTCAAGGGCCTTGGAAGAACTCAAGGAGACAAGAATGAGCAAAACCAAGGTGGCAATCCCAACAGTTTTGTTCTAAGATATATTAACTTTCACTCTGTGATCACGGCCAGCTGTAGAACCTTGCTAAGGTACCAATGGCCTTTGCTGCAGTAATAATTTTAACTGTGTAAGAAGTAACTTGCATTTCAGGTGGGAGTAAATTCCAGAAAGTTTTCTGAGAGTCAATCTCATAGGGAAGAAGGGGAAGGGGCAGTGGACACCTGTGGGATTTTGGAAGGAGGCAGCATTGGAAGGGATGGAATAATCCAAACCAAAGAGGCTGAAGGAACCAGTGTTCCCAGCATCAGTGGTGTGGTTGGGTATATTACTTTACTGTGGTCACTATATCAGATTACCACACATTCAGTGGCATAAAACAAGAGATATTTATTCTCTCATGGTTGTGAAGGTGAGATGGCTAATATTAAAGCAGGGTATGGCTTCCTCTGGAAATTTCTCAAGGAGGATTCTGTCTTTGTTTTTCAATTTCTGGAATACTCGGACATTGTTTAGCTGTGGCAGCATGAATCCAGCCTTCTTTACATGGGCACCATGCTTTGTCTGTATCCACATTTCTCTTTTCTTATGAGGACACCAGTTACAGTGAAGTAAGGACCTTTAATGACCTCAATTTAACTTGATTATATCTGCAAAGATCCCATTTCCAAATAGTTCACATTCACAGGTATCAGTGGTTAGGATTTCAACATTTTTTTTTTTGGGTGGGGCACACAATTCAAACCTTAACAGTATCGATGTTAGGAAACAAAACCAATTGGATATATCTAAATCTCTTGAAATATATATATGGAATCGGCTAATGAAATATGGAAGCTGAGAAATCCGATGGTCTGGAGACTCAGGACAGCCAGTTGTATAATTTATTCTCAATCTAAAGGTCTGAAAATTAAGGGAGTGGATGGTATAAACCCCAGTTTGAAGGCAGGAGAGATAAGATGAGATGTCTCAGCCTAAGCAGAAAGGTAGAGAAAAATGGACAAATTTCTCTTTCCTCCACCCTTTGTTCTATTCAAGCCTCAGTGGATTAGATGATGCCCACTCACAAAGGGGAGGTGATTTACTTTGCTAAATCCACCAATTCAAATAGTCATCTCATCTGGAAACACCCTCACAGACACCTGGAAATCATGTTTAATCTGGGTACCCCATGGCCAGTCAAGTTGACATATAAAACTAACCATCACAGTATCCATCTGTGGCCAGGGGAACCCCGACAACTATCATCTATCTATCTATCTATCTATCTATCTATCTATCTATCTATCTATCTATCATCACTTATCTATCTATCTTTATTTAAAAAAAATTTCTTAGGTGAGAAGCAGGGAAGCAGATAGACTCCTGCATGCACCCTGACCAGGGTCTACTCAGCAATCCCCTTACCAGGAAATGCTCTGCCCATTTGGAGCCGTTGCTCTGTTGCTTTGCAAACGAGCTATTTTTTAGCAACTGAGGTGAGGCCATGGAACCATCCTCAGTGCCTGGGGCCAACTTACTGCAGGAGGGAAAGAGAGAGAGAGAAGGGACAGGGGAAGGGTGGAGAAGCAGATGGGTGCTTCTCCTGTGTGTCCTAACCAGAAATCAAATCCAGGACATCCACATGCCGGGTTGACACTCTACCACTGAGCCAACTGGTCAGGGTTCCCAAACAACAATTTAAACACTTGGAAAACATTAACAGAAAATTCAGTACTGAGGTACATTTGACACCTATTTAAGTCATAAAATCTTCAGTGATAATGCTGTGGATGAAACTGGCAAACTCAGACTTTGGGTGATATGCTTATTGGTTTAGTCTGTTTAGACACATGTCCATAGCATGGACCAGAAGAGCTTTTCTCAGGGCCTGTCTGTCTGTTTTCTTGCAGAAAATCCTGAGATCACAGTAAATATGGGAAGTGATGTAGACCATAACCTTTCCTGGAAATCCATGGTGACCACTGGCTCTGCAGGAGCACAGACTTATAAAACCCTATATTTAACTTTGTTTCCTTCTATTTCTCCCAAAGTCTATTAACTCTGAACCCCCTTTTTTCACATTATATATTTATATCTTTTCCTAATTATTTTGGGAAATGCTAATGAAGAATCCTAAAAATCGTCCAAAACTTCTGACTTCTGACCCCTTCACTGCATTCACTGTGTTGTGTTTGGGTCCCTTTTTATCAAGTCTCTTTGACCCGAGCTTCTCAAAGGCAGGGACTATTTCTTATTTACCTTTATGTCCCTAATGTTTAGGACAGTGTTGGCACATAAAGACTGTTTCATGCTTTCTGAAAAATGAACAAAGTTTGAAAGAACTAAAGTGTTCCACAGCATAGAAGTGGTTAGGTCAATTAGGATTAATACTTCAATGGAAATTCATGCATCTCTGTATATAAAAAAAAAGAACAAATATGATAATAGTGTAACATGGAAAATTTTTACCATCTTGCAAAGAAGAAACACAATACATTTGTATATATGCTGGGTTTACAATGACAGAAACCATATATATCAATATTTACATAATAAGGGCCAGAAAAGAAATTAGTGAGAATAGTAATTATATTAAAATAGTGGGTTATTTTCATTTTTGTAGTTTCTTTTAATAGCACTATAATTTGATTTGTGCAATATTAATTACATTGCAAAAAGAAAAGCAAACCACCAGTTTGTGGCTTTCCCTGCTGGCCTGAGAGGAGACTGCTGGGCTCCAGCAGTGAGTTAGGCTTGACAGAGGTGGAGAGTGGAGAGCCAGGGGAAGCCAGTAGCCGCTGTGGAAGTCTGAGGGGGAAGGCTACACTTTGCTTCCCCATTCCATCCCCAGGAAAGATGTTATTTCCTTTTGCTAGAGGCTGTTCTAAAATTGGAAACTTTACATTAAATCTTTAGTATCTACTGATTTAACATCATGTTGATGAATAGAATTTTCTTTCTTTTTGTGTTCATGCTAGCTAATCATGAAATACTTGTAATTTAATCCTATCATACAACTTAATTTTTTTGCCTGTGTTATATCAAGTTATATCAGGTTCCCATGTGTATAGACCAAGAACTCATTCAGAGATGGCTGAGGTTTGATACAGAGACCCCTTCACTTTCCTGTGTGCTTTACAGGTGACTTCCTAATATCCTGGTGGTCTTGCTAAATTCTGCCAATTTGCTTCATAAAATGGTTGTTTGCTCAGCCACCGAGAAGTCTCTTCTGAGCCTGCTACCCAGGTCTGTTTGCTCACGTGTCTCATTCTCTGAGGAAATTTCCTCCCTCTAGTGATTCATTGTCAAGGATTACACTTCACTTCCTCTAATCTCTGTGTTCTGGGCTGCCTCTTTCACTCAGCCACAGGAAGAACGATGTCAGGCATATACTCTTTTTTTTAGAAAGTCTGCTTTCACTGAAGATTCCGTGAATGGCACTCTATTCAGTAAGTAATAAAGTTGTGAAAAAATATTACATGAATCTCTGTCTTTCTCTATGTAGGTTTTTATATCTGTCTATAATTTATGCTTTCTAATGTGGCTTTGTGTACAATTACATGGTAAGGAAGATAAAGATGGGGAGGGAGAATTTCTGAAGATTATATATGTATGTGTATACATAAAAAGGCATCTCCCTCTTTTCTGTGTGGCACCATTTCAACCATCTAACACCCTTGGGTCATTCTGGATAAGTAAATTGTGATTTCAGGCACCTAAGGAAATACATATTTTATTTATCATTCAAAAAATAATTATTAAGCACTTACTATGTGTTAGGCACTGTCCTAGACAACCATTTATCCACAAAAGCTAAAACTGGAAATTAACTCTCTTGAAAACCTTTGATAGTTCTTTTCACTTTCTCCTTTTTATAGTACACTGACCCTAGTTTGATCTTTTCTTGGTGATGTAAGGTTAGATATACATAGCTTGGTAGAATGGAAAGGATTGTATTATGAGTCAAAAAAACTAGACTTTAGTTTTAGTTCTACTGGAAATTATTTGTGTGACCTTATGTATTTCTTGACAGATTGCTTTTTATGTAAAAGCTCCTTGTATACACTATGTCCGTTCATTCTAATACTGGGTCATAATACAGATGTTTCTTTAGTATTAACTAAGGTATATGAAATGATTTGCTCCTAAGTCAAATGGATGCATGTGTCACGTCCTTTACATCTGCATATCTGTGCAGGGGGAATAGTTGGGTGAATTGTGGGAGGCTGGGGAGATGCACCATCTTGCAAACTTACTCTGGACAGAGGTAAAGTAAATTTTCATACTTCTTTCTTTCTGTTTTACAGAAGACTTGTAGGGTGAATCTGTCTGACATAAAATTTGATCATGCTAAAGGAAAACCTATATTTTTAAAGCTTTTTCTTTCTTTTCTGCTATGAAAGGGTGGAGACCCTGAATAGAAGGCTATTTGTTTAGCAGATTCATATTTAGAATAAGAAAAAGAAGGCTTGATGCTTTGAAGCTTAGTTTGGGGCAGGAGTGAAGAACAAAACTATTTCAGAAGGGATTAAGAGGATATCTGAGCTAGGTGGCTGGCAGTCACAGCAGAGAGAGTGAAAGAGAGAGAGAGACGAAGAGGAGAACAATTTAGGCTTAAATGTAGAGGTAGAAACAGCTTAATGAGCTTTTAGAGCTTGAACTGTAATCCACCTTCATTATCCCCAACTATAAGTCTATATATGGTAGCTCTCTGTTAGTCCACAGGCCATCAAAGCTAGAGGAGGCCCAGAGCTAGGGATCAGATAGAGGGAAATGCTTACAGAATAGAAGCTCTCTTAGCCAGTCGTAAATCCCCTAAAAATTCAAAGGCACCTTAAAGAGACTTCTGGATATTATACGCTATCATGAGCAGGATGAAGGCTTGAACCATATACATTTTAATTCTAAAAGAGAGATGGACCACATAAAAGTTTATGAACTAATATAACAATATATACACTGGCAAAATTAAACAGATAATCATATTAGTTATATGTATTGGCTTTGGGTTGTTTTATTTTTTTTTTTAGAACAATTGTTAGACATTAAAATTTTTGTTTCCCAGAGGTAAATTCTTTTTTTAAATTAGAGGATATTTTTCTTATGAACTGGATGTATATGGGATATATCGTTCTGTGTGGCTTAAAATTTTGTAAGTTATATACTGTACATCATCTTTCCTAACTTAATTTTTTTCAGCCAATAGTATGCTCTTGACATTTCTCTATTTTGATACATGAAGCGATTTTCACTGTTCTATGATAGTTGATAGTTTGAATAAACCATAGTTTATCTACTTATCTATTGCAGGAGAGTTAGGTTGTTTCTACTTTATTTATTTATTTATTTATTTATTTATTTATTTATTTTTACAGAGACAGAGAGAGATTCAGAGAGAGGGATAGATAGGGACAGACAGACAGGAATGGAGAGAGATGAGAAGCATCAATCATCAGTTTTTTGGTACGACACCTTAGTTGTTCATTGATTGCTTTCTCATGTGTGCCTTGACCGCGGGTCTTCAGCAGACCGAGTAACCCCTTGCTCGAGCCAGTGACCTTGGGTCCAAGCTGGTGAGCTTTTTTGCTCAAACCAGATGAGCCCGCGTTCAAGCTGGTGACCTCTGGGTCTTGAACCTCGTCCTCTGCCTCCCAGTCCAACTCTCGATCCACTGTGCCACCGCCTGGTCAGGCTTTTCTACTTTTGTGCTATTACAAACAGCGTAGCATTGAGAATCTTTGTGTTAATCTCTCCAAGCACGTATTTGGGAATTTCTCTAGGGTGGCGCTTACAAAGTGAATTGCTTGCTTACAGAATATCTTTACCTGGATCCTCTAAAAAAATTAGAGCCTGAGGCAAAGCTTAAGTGATCAAGCTTTATTAGGAAAAAGGTAGTGAGGCAGGGAAGGTTAAGAGGCAAATTCAAGATTTGTGTAAATGCCTCTGCTTCGCAACAAGCCAAAACAAGGTACAGCTGATGGCTGGGCAGGTGGATGCACCAGTCACATGGTGTCTCTAGCTGAATCAGTCCACTTGAGAAGGACAAGCAGAACGAATCTGCTGTCCCACTTTTCTTCCCTCACCTGTGGACAAAGTTTATTCCAGAGGGAGTAAATCACCCTGCATTTTCAGGTTTCATCACCTGGCCTCTTCAACAGCTATTTCCTAGATACGAGGACACATTTGGCAACTCTGAAAAGTTCTGAACCATTATTTGAATATTACTTCTCTTTCATCCTTTCTGTTTGTTCCATCTAGAACTCCTTTTATTTTATTGAAATAATTGCCTCCAGGCCCTGGCTGGTGGTTCAGTGAATAGAGCATCAGCTCGGCATGTGGATATCCCGGATTTGATTCCCAAGCAGGGCACACAGGAGAAGCGACCCTCTGATTTTTCCTACCTCTCTCTGCCCCTTCTCTTCCTCTTCTTCTCTCAAAGCTAGTGGCTCAGTGGGTTGGAGGATGGCCCAGGGCCCTGAGGTTAGCGCCTTTGGAGCACTATAGCCTCAAGCACTAAAAATAGCTCAATATTCAAGCATTGGCCCTAGATGGGGTTGCCAGGTGGATCCCAGTCTGGGCACATGCAGAAGTCTGCCCCAACTATCTCCCTTCCTCTCACTTAAAAAAAAATTTCCTCCAGCTACATTGAGGTATAATTGCCAAATAAAGCTGTGTATTTTAAAGTGTACAACACTGTGCTTTCACAAACATATGCAATGTAAAATGATCACCACAATCAAGTTTATGAGCACAATTATCACCCCACATAGTTACCTTTTTTTTGGGGGGGGGAGGGAGATGGCCAGAATGCTTATGATCTACTCCTTTAGCAAATTCCCAGGAATTCAACACAGTATTATTAATGTAGTTACCATGTTGTACATTAAACTACCCACAACTTAGGACTCATGTATTGTGTTTAAAAACAAACAAAAAATAATTAATTAATTAAAATAAAAAGCATAGTACATTTGACCCTTTTGGTACTATCCCTGTGATTTCTAAATTGCCATGATTATTTACATTTTTAAAAATCTCTCTGTTTCCATTCTCTGTGCTTTCCTCATATCTATCTTCTAGTTCAATAATTTTCCATTCAGCTGCTGATAGTATAATCGTTAAGCTATACATTGAGTTTTTAATTTTAATGAGTGCATTTTTCTTTCAATAAGTAGCTTTTAAAGGCACTTTTTATAGGGTCCTGTATTTTATGCTTTCATTTTTTTTTACTATTTCTTGAATATTTAAAAAAATGTATTTTATAGACTTTATCAAATCTATTATCTAAGGTTTTGTTGCTGTTGTTTAGTTTTGGCTCTAATCCCCTATTTCTGTGTATTTATTGACTCCCACCTATAGTGGACTTTATTTTCTCATGATTCATTAATTTAAATTATGAGCTCATCTTTTTTTGTGACAGAGACAAAGAGAGTCAGAGAGAGGGAGAGATAGGGACAGACAGACAGGAATGGAGAGAGATGAGAAGCATCAACTCTTCGTTGCAATACCTTAGTTGTTCATTGATTGCTTTCTCATATGTGCCTTGACCGGGGAGCTACAGTAGACCGCGTGACCCCTTGCTTGAGCCAGCAACCTTGGGCTCAAGCTGGTGAGCTTTGCTCAAACCAGATGAACCTGTGCTCAAGCTGGCGACCTTGGGGTCTTGAACCTGGGTCCTCTGCATTTCAGTTCGACACTCTATCCACTGCGCCACTGCCTGGTCAGGCTATGAGCTCATCTTGCATGAGAATTGCTGCAGGTATTCTATAAAAGCCTATGTAAGAATATAACTTTCTGAAGATGTTTGTGTAAATAGAGTTGGTGATATATATTCTAGAGAAGCTGGTCTTTGGTTCTTCCAGGTGTCTTAGGGTTATCATCACCCTAGGATTGATTTTAGGTAAATTTATTGCATTTGTGGTTTATAGATCACAGGATATCTAAATCAATAGTGGAAATCCACATGACTATCCAGGACACACACACACACACACATTCATACACACATATATATGTACATATACACACATATTTTTATATATGCATACATATTTTCTTACAATCTCTGAGTTTAGAAATAAGAAAATAAATCTTGCTAAAATTATATGTGAATTATAGGAAAGTGAATTCTGAATATAGAAGGGTTTCTGTTATGAGTGAAATTTATGAGATTAAGATATATATCTACTGTTTGTTGAGTAATCAATCTGTCTATATGCTGAAATATATATTTGTTCATTTAAAGCTTTCAGTAATTTTGTAAGATGGTTATTATTCTTTTTTTCCATTTTAGAGAGAAGTAAACAAAGAACAAATGGTGGTATCAGGCTACTTTATTCAAATGTCACCTTTTATTGAGGGCTTCAATCGTCATTGCCCCTACCCTGGCAAGAACTTTTTCCACTACTAGTTTATTTATATTTTTGTACTTCTCACCCTCTAGGTTTTTCTCATTCCCTTCATTATTGTTGCTCTCCTGCACCCTTCCATCCACCTCCTCAAGAATGTAAATTCAATTAAAGCAGGCACTGTTTTTTAGTCCATGTGGTTTTTTGGTTGTGTTGTTGTTTTTCTTTAGTGAGAAAGAAAGAGACAGAGACAGATAGACAGGAAGGGAGAGAGATGAAAAGCATCCACTTGTTGTTGTGGCACTTTAATTGTTCATTGATTGTTTTCCCATATGTGCCTTGACTGGGGTCTGGGAGAGTGGGGTTTCAGCTGATCCAGTGACCTTGCTCAAGCCAGCAACCTTGGGCTTTAAGCCAGTGACTGATGGGCTCAAGTCAGTTACCATGGAGTCATGTTTAAGATCCCACACTCAAACTAGCAACCTCACACTCAAGCTGGTGAGCACACACTCAACCCTGTGACCTCAGGGTTTCAAACCTGGGTCCTCTGCATTCCAGGTGGATGCTCTATCTACTGTGCCACCACCTGGTCAGGCTAGTCCATGTGATTGGTACTAATTTCTGTTATTTAGAATATTTCCTGACATAGAGGGTATTCACTAAGTATTTGTGAGTGAATGAATGACTCAAATGAGATACTCAGTGCTTTCTTCTATGCACCATTTCACTCTGAGCTTCAATTTATGAATCAATGGCAAATGTTTTGTCCTTAGTTCCTTAAAGGACTTTAAATAAAGGCCATTTTAAAAACGATATGTTTATTGTTTAACGTAATAATGTCCCAGGTAGGTGAGGTGGCCAAATACTGTATATCCCCATGTATAAGTTGCTCCCATGTACAGTATAAGATGCATTTTAATTTGGGAGTCCAAAATTTGAAAAAAAAAGTATTATCTAAAGTTATTGAACTCAAGTTTTGTTCATCATAAAATTCATACAACTCATCATCACTGACAAAACTCCCATTTATTAGCTTGTTTTTATCTGTGTCTGATGACAAATAAGTTTTTATATATTGCCTCATCCCCAGTTCCATTGATGGCATTTGAAATGCGACACCCACTATATAAGACGCACCCAGTTTTTAGACCCCAAACTTTTTGAAAAAGGGTGCATCTTATACCTGGGGAAATATAGTACATTGATTCAGGTATTTATGTGTGTGTGCATATCTGCAAAAACATGCACTTGGAATATATAAGGCTTGGTCTCCAGCAAAACAAAGACTTTGTGAAAGCCTTTGGCAGTCTGTAATGCATTGTTTAGATGTAAGCTGTTTTGATTATTGTCCTGTTGTTCTGCAGTGTTAGTCAGACAATCAGACCCTTATCAATTTAGGACACACACGTCCAATGGAGAGTGTAAAAATTAATTTAGTTAATCAGTCTGCTTCCTGAAGTTCTGAGCAGAAGGATTCATCTTAGCTGGGCCTCACTCTGACCTTATATCTGCTCTCCAGACATCACCTATACAGGGAGAGACAGAGAAATACATACAGAGAGATGGAGAGAGACCAAAACAGAGAGAAAGACAGGGAGACAAAGAAACAGAAAGAAAGAGAAAAAACACAACAGAAAGATGTAGGTTAGAAATGAGGAGGCCAACAAGCAGAGTTAGAGAGAGATAAAGAGATGCGCGTGAGTGCGTGTGTGTGTGTGCTTGAGTGTGTGTGTGTGTGTGTGTGTGTGTAGTGACAGAGCAAGAAACAAAAGGCAAGGAATGTTGCAAAAAGTTTGAAAAAATAAATAAAAGTAGAGAGGAAAAGATACTAGAAGAAGAGTGTTCTGTGAATAAAAGTGAAAAGACAGGTGCATATGTTCAAACTGATCTCTGAAGGGAACTCTAAAGAAGTCCCCAATTGCCTTGCCAAGGCTGCTTCACTGGCATATGAGTTGCCTGCTCATGGAGATAACCTGGTTCAATAGCACTGAATCTGGCTTCAGGAAGCTCATAAGCCTGTTTGTTGAATGAATGAATGAATGAACGGCAACAGAAATTTAGATGTATACTTTTTGGAGTGATTCACTTTCTTAAAAATCATGTTCCTGTAGATCCTACATTATATCCAAGAGTTTTCTTATTAGTTGGCAAAGAGCAGGGCAGGGCTTGCACAATGACCATGACCCATGGCTTTAGGGCAAAGGGTAAGAATTATTTCAGGAAAGACATGATTGTGAATCTAAATTGAACCCTGTGTGGTATGGGTTTAGAGTTAGCCCCCTACTCAGGACAAAGCTTTGAGACTTTTTTTTTTTTTGTATTTGAACAATAACGTGAAAGATATAGAAATTAAAAAAGGAAGTTGAGAAGTTGAACGTTATATAAACTTTTTGGATTTTTAATCCATGTAGACCTTGAGCAAGTGGTTTAACCCACATTATGTATCTTCCCAGAAATGAAACGAGACACTGTTTATGTGATTTGACCTCAAGGAAACTCAGTGACAGTGAATGAAAGCGACTTAAAGGTAATTTCTCTGAAGTCTTGTACATGGTTGATGGCTGAATGGGACAATGGCCCTACCCCATTGCTTTTTGACCCTGTATTTCCTTGCCTTTAAATATGTGTTGTCTGTGACGAGAAAGTCTGTAGCTTTCATTATAAAATCATTTCTGAATCAAACACCTTAGCACCACAAACTCAGTGAATCGGCAAATAGTTGAACATTTTATTGCTTCCTAGACAGTCAAAAATAATTTCTTCTTATATTTAAACTAGTTAGAAGTTTATAACTCAAAAGTAGTTATGAGTTGGTTCTGTCCTAGAGATGAGAGGTGTCACCATTAGTCATGGCCCCTGTTCAGACAGCAGGCAGTCCCCATTCCTGAATATCTATAATTTTGTCACTTGGCCTATTGTTGTATGTTTCTTTCTTTATAATTTATTTCTCCCATATTGTCATCTGGAAAAATTACCTGGAGACTATTATAATGAAATACTTTGAATAATAGGTTTCAATCAGTGTCTAGGGCTTTAGGAAATGTTTCCCCAGGATTTGAGATTTCCTTCTGGAAAGCCATTTAAAAGTAGAACAGTCTAATTTCATTCATTTTCTTGGTGAAGAAATAAACATTATCACTATTAAATATGCATCTTCCATCTTTCATAAACAGAATATCAGCCAATGAACATATAAACAGATAAATGCAAAGAAAGATCTTTGTCATTATTCTTTCTGATTCACCAGGGTAAGAAACTAAGAAAACACAAACCCTTATCCCCAATATGTTGACTCTTGAGTAAAGTTGCCGAAGGCCGTTTATTAAGTGATATCAAATGCCATTTAAGCTATGCTGCAAGAGCTGAAGAGAAATGTGTCATGTGTATTTCATGTTAGTTTTGGAAGACATGCTTCCTTAAGACCCCAGTGGAGCATTTATAAAAGGATTTCTTGTTTCTATCAGGTGGGTTCTCTGGGTCTGTAAGTTGCTGGTGGACTTGAGAATGGAAGAGCAGAGCAAAGAGTCACCCTGAGTGAGAGAAATTCTTGAAACGCAGTGTGAATACACATGTAGCAGATTACCAATACAGACCTGACCCGGCACTGCACTCATCCTCAGAGACAAATGCTGGGGCCCTGGGTCTGCTTTCATGGCTCCCTGATGCTATGCATGCCAGGTAGGTGAGGCAGCGGAGCTGGGGTGCAAAGGCAGGGACGGTGAGGGAGACTGCTGTCTGTGTATAAAAACTCAGATGTGTGTTATTTCATTTAAGACCCTGGTTATTAAGAAGCTATTTCAGCAACTGCAGTGGGCACAAACTATTTTAATTTTAATTAAAAATGAACCTTAAGAATGAAACAAGGTGATGTACATAAGCTTAGCTGTGTCTAACACAGACAAACCACAGCCCTCTCTTATTGTACCTTTGTCTTAGGCTCCATATGGTTTTCTTTTCAAGACAAAATCACAATCATATACAGATGCCTTGTGGGGATGCGGGTCAGGTCATGTGCTCTTACCCCACCACCTCTTGCTCAGAGATGGCACTGTCGATGGCTTCTTAAATTCTGAGGGGATGTTTAGTTGATGTCTCTATCATCATCGGAAATGGTTCATAAAGAGAGGTGGTGTTTTCATCACCACACAGAAATCCTGGGTTTAGAAAACAAGTCTGATCCAACACAAAAGTTCTCACTCTATCTAAATAAAAGGCTACTTACTATGTGTTAAAATCCAGTACGTTGCTGCTGCTGGTTTTCTTTGTACACAGAAGTCCAGAATAAGATTGAAAACTGCTAAGCTATTAGAATTCAATCTTATACCATTTTATTCCATGTTGCTGACCAGTATGCAGTTTCCATTTTTCTGTGAGATATACCACCTGCTTCCTTGAAGCATCTGACTTTATGCTTCTCCTCACGCCCTCTGCTTCCTGGAGACGGCACATATGTTTGGAGGCTCACTCATGGGCCATACTTGTTATTCTTCAAGAGCAGGCACATTAATTTGTGCATACCCTATGTCTAGGGTCTAGTTCTTATTTATGCCTCCTTTTTTGGGGATACATATTAGGAAATAAATCTTAGGCTAATCAAAAATTGGCAAAGAACAATCAATAAAATGTCTGTGAATAGGAAAAAGATGTTGGGAAGTAATTAATCCTTGGGAAGAGGACAGATGGAGAAAAATTTGATACCACAGGAAAAGGGGCAGACTAGTCAATGAGTAGAAACGTTAGTCGTAGAATCCTAAGGGGAAGATTTCACTGATGTAAGAAATATTTCACTTGATCAAAGTAAAGCAACACACGTGAAGGCTTTAGTCAAAATAAAGCAGCACATGAAGGCTTCAGTTAATGTTAAACAGTAACAGGTAAATTACCAGGGCATCCCTGACACAAACTCTGAGATTCTTTCCTGCTGGAAGCTACTGAATGAAAGGTATCTCATGTGATCTGAAGCTGGTGTTCCTGGTCAGCCACTTACACTTGATCTCATTGAAGGAACTCAGAATGAAGCGAACAGTAAAGAAATTAAGTTATTGCCTCAGGCTTTGGAAAAAGAGGAAGAGAAAGAAAAATGTCATTGTAATGTCAGTGGCTGAGGCCAGGCAGGTCCATATTGGATTCGTGCAGACAGTAGAGAAACTGCAGAGCTGGAAAGGGTTGGGCCATTATGTTCAATAAAGTCACAAAACAGAGGACAGGCACACAGGCAGGGGAAACTTCTCCAGCACACAAACAGCAGAAATGGCCCCTCAAGTGGTGGGCAGGCAACTTACCATCCACAATCCCCCATCTCTCTCAAGCATAGGCACACTTAGCCTAATATAAGCCATATACACGTGGTGCTGCTACACACTTATGCACTAATCAGGCAAACCTGCGAGCAAGCCTAACACAGCTGCCCCACAGGCAATGTGTCTTATTTCTGAGGTGCTCTATCAGGAGAAACATGGGTCCATAAACCCTCTTCATGGTCTTTGTTAAATTTAAAATAATATATAGACAAATGTGAAATATAATTTTATTTACCCGATTCTCTTTCTTTTCCACATATAAACTTTTAGTATAAAAACATGTTTAGTCCTTCACAAGTATTTTTCCTTTTCAAAAACAAATCCAAACTTACTGGCCTTTTGGTTAAAAATGATGGGAACTTAACTCCCTGAGCAACTGGTCCCAGCAAAGCACTGTTCTTAAGTCTCCTTTAATGCCAGTGGCCAAGGCCAGGCAAGTCCATTGGATTCAGGCAAATGGTAGAGAAATTGTGGAGCTGGAAAACGTTGGGCCATTCCATTTAATAGAGTCTTACAATGGCAGATGAGCAAACAGGCAGGGGAAACTGCTTCTCAGGCAAACGAACAGCAAAAATAATCCCTCATAGTGGCAGGCAGGCAGACAATCTGCCATCTGCAATCCCCGAGTGTAAACACCTATAGCCTTATATAGGCTATGCACACGTGCCTCTGCCATGTGCTCATGCACTATTCAAGCAAAGTGCTTGCAGCTGGTACACCAGCGAGCGAGCCTAACACAGCCGTTTTCCCAACATTGCACCCTTTAGGATTGCTCTCTTCATAATCTACATGATAGGAAACAGAGACAGCAACAGCAAAAGTTACACAGTAATTACAAAGGTGCCCTTCACAATGTCTCCCTTAGCACTTTGCCCAGGGCTTCAACTAAAGGCTAACCTCTAACTCTCTACACCAGGGTAGATGGGAGGGCCTCTATAGTCCAGGCACAGGCATCCTCAAACTACGGCCCGCAGGCCACATGTGGGCCCCGAGGCCATTTATCCGGCCCCCACCGCACTTCTGGAAGGGGCACCTCTTTCATTGGTGGTCAGTGAGAGGAGCATTGTATGTGGTGACCCTCCAACGGTCTGAGGGACAGTGAACTGGCCCCCTGTGTAAAAAGTTTGGGGACCCCTGGTCCAGGGCTATGTCCATTGAAGAATATGAATTTCACATGGGCTCTCTAGTCCCTAGACCATCCTTGTTGGATGGGTCACTCGGCCTTCCCCCTATTCAAACTGGGATAATGGGTTTTTGGGATCCTCCTCTTTCACAGATGTCTCCAACAAGTAATCTTGTAACCATGCAATCTGAAGGCCAGCCATTTTCTTGGCAGATGCCAGGGCCACCTGCTTCCCCCACTTTTTCAGTGGCTGGAACCTCTGTTCTGACTGAAGCTGCCACCAAAGCTCCAACAAGACTTTAGACTTGCCATCTAATTTCTCCCTAACAGCCCCAGCTGCAATCAAATCTACTCATATCTGAGTTTGGATAACCTTTACAGGCCTGTTTCTCTTTTTAGTCATGGAGGAGCAGCATAGACAGAAGCCCGCACAGCGTTATAATTCTGTGCTGCCTACAGCTCCCCCAAATCTGCTACCATCTGTGTAACCACGTTGATAGGCTGCCCCTGAGATGCTCTTGGCTGCTGGGTTTTTACCTATTTGGGTGACCACTGGCCAGGCTCTGAGTCTGCAGACGGCAGTGGCAGTGTCAGTCTGAACCTCCTCCTCAGAAGAATCGTAAATGCCTGCTCCACCGACTCAGAGCCACTCTGCTGGCACGAATGTTGCTCCATCCTCGGAGCCTGCTTCAGCTTGTGAGGCTGCAGCCTCTTGGCGTGAAGCTGAACCTTGAGCTCCTGAACCTGCAGCTGTTTCTCTAACAACTGCCAGTGCTAACGTTCAGCTTCTAGGGCAAACTGCAGCTCACGAAACTGCAATTTCTTCTTCAGCAGCCGTTCCAGTTCCAGACACCATTGGTGCTCAGCCTGCACCCCACACTGAAGCTCTCAAAAGTGGTCAGTCTCCTTTTCTAGCAACAGTTGCAGTTCTTGCCACTGTCAGCACTTGGTCTGAAGCTCATCCAGGAGTTCTCAAACTTGGGTGGCCTCTCACACAGAGCTCTTGGTTTCTTTTTGAAGGGCTGTAAAAAGCACCCAGTCCAAGGCCCCAGCAAAGAGAGCCACTGGGAACAGTCACTCCTCTATTCCAACCTTCAAGGGTGTTGGCAGTTTCATACCAACCTGCTCCAAATCCTGACAACTACTCCAGATGTAATGCTGGTGGTCAAGGCCAGACAGGTCCCACATTGGATTCGGGCAGACAGTAGAGAAATTGTGGAGCTGAAAAGCATTAGGCCATTCTGTTTAATAGAGCCTTGCAACTGCAGATGAGCAAACAGGCAGGGGGAAATTGCTTCTCAGGCAAACAAACAGCAAATATGGCTCCTCACAGTGGCGAGCAGACAACCTGCCATCCACAATCCCCCTGAGCAAAAGCACCCATAGCCTTATATAGGCTATGCATATGTGGTGCGGCCATGTGCTCATGCACTAATCAAGCAAAGTGCTTGCAGCCGATACAACAATGAGCAAGGCCAAACCAGCCATTTTCCCAACAATGCCACCTCTCTGTGTGTTCTATGAAGGCAGGATTTGCCAAAAATAGAGATACTACTGTAAAGAAGTTATCCTTAAACAATATTAAAATGTAATTTTGGGTGGTTGTGGCTTGGGCACCCTTAAGAAAAATATCTTGTGTGAGATCTCAGCACTTCTGACAGTAAAGAAAAGCTAAGAAGGTGAATAGTACCAGGCTTAGTCAGTGTACCTCTCTGGTCACATGTTTGATATAGCAACCTTGTTGGAAGTTCTCTTTTATTAGTTGCTACTCCATTGGCTTCCAAAGGCAGAAGATTTAAGGTGGGTGAAAATCTCAGAAATCCTTTGTTATCATTTCAGTGGGATACTGATTATTTTATTGAAAAAGCAAGCAGATAGATGTTAGGTGTATGTTATTCTGGCCACACTGAAATTAGATATTGGCAATGTTTTTTATTTTATGGACAGTGCAACTCAATTTAAAAGCAGAGAGTGCAGTGCCAACATGTGAGTGTTGACCAGATGGAAACCAAGTGCATGTCAGCCTTCTGTACCTGGATTCTCTTTGTTGCTTCCAGAATGGAAAGGGAGAAAGACTTGGAGTAGTTCTTCTCACAGTTTATAGATAGTATGGCTGCCACTGGGCACAGCACCAGAGTCATTCTACTGTGTCCTCCATGCAGGAGGGTTTGCCATTGGTAAAGATAAAAAGCATTGCAGAGTCGTCTTCCAAATGCAGCACTTTTGAGTAGGTAGTCCATTGGAAGTCCAGTGATCCCCAACCATTACTAAGATATTTGTTTTGTTATACTGTTCCCAACAGTTATTTTGTTCAAAACCCCGAGTTTAAGGGAGGAGGAGTCATCTGTTCACACAATGGATGTAGATAAACTTTTTTTTTTAGTTTGGAAAATTGATTTCCTTCGGTGCCTGTGTAGCAGCTGTTTCAATTTGTCCTTGAATAAGCTGGTTGTGAGTGTGTAGAGGATTGGGTTCAGGGCGCTATTTACTGGCAGGAAAAAAATGACTACCCAGGAAGTGATTGTGCCTGTAAAAGAAAACAAAGTGTGGAAAACAGAAGTTTTTCATAATGTTTTCATAACATTTTGTGGTCCATGCTACTTCTAAGTGGGCTACCTCATTCATTTAAGTTCTCTCTCACCAAATTGAAAATCTCTTTGTCAGAAGAGTATAAGAGCCATAAATTAGAAGTAGCTCTCTATCATTTAACTTTTCTGAATTTCAGTAACTACCTTGTAGGTTGTTGTAAGGCTAAATGAGAGGAAATATGTGAAAACATTTCATAAACTATGTATAATGTGTTTTTCTTGTTTTTCTTGCCTTTCTTTAGGAAAATTTGAAAGTGAAGAAAGTTTGTAATCAGTAGAACAGTGTTCAGGAGACATCTGGTCCAGGGTCAGATCGGACTTTGGTCTTAGCTCAGTTCGGGAGACTGTTTTGCCCTCATATTCCATGTGTCCTATTCAGAAGGGAGTCTGACGATTTGAAAAACAAAACCCAGCACATCTCCAAACTTTGTGAATTTCTTTTGTGTGAAGCCTTACAAATGCTCATAGAATATACTAGGAGAAGATACCACACAAAGTTCTCTATAAGGAGAAACTAGGGACTCACTGAGCATCTTTAGTCAAAAGGCATTTATTTAATAATACTATGTTAAAATACTGTGAAAAAAATGAACAAGGCATGATCCTTCCTCATGGATACATGAAAATAATAATGCTGCTATGAGGCAGTTCATATGAGGCTAATAAGTGAGTTGTAAACAAAATTGAATGGATATTTCACCAGTGGAGTAGGTGGGATGGGTTAGGAGAGGTCTAGAATGGTGCCGTGGAAGAGGGAGTGCCTGGCTTAAACCTTGAAGGATGAGAAGGAGATTTTGTAGGCAAGAATCTTACAGGTGGAAAGTATAATCTGGGTGGAAGGAACAGCTTCACAAAAGCAAGGCATAAAAAAAGTTCAGGGGAAAAAAATCCAAAGAAATTATTCTAATGGACCTGGATCACAGAATATATGAAGGTGGAGCAAGTGGAAATAAAGTCTTTTTTAAAAAACTGAATTTATTGGGGGTGGTATTGGTTAATAAAATTACATAGGTTTATGTGTGCAATTCTATAATACATTACTTGTACATTGTATCATGTGTTCACCACCCATGTGAAGTCTCCAGTCTTAATGCTAATCTCAGCATGTGGACTTTATTCCATGAGCAATGGCAAACATAGGACATTTCAGTCTTGTTGAGTTTGAAATGTTAGGATATAATTGAAATGTTCAGGAAGTTGTGATATACTGGAGACTGCTCATCAATGTCCCCATCTGTCACCAGGAATAGTAAATTCACTCTATTCTTGGCATACAACTGACTTTGCCTGAGTGAGCTCATATATTCTTGTGGCTTTTGCCCTTGCCATCCTGCAGAGGCCCCCAACTAGTCATCCTAATCTTCACTCCCAACTCTCCCATGGCTCGAGGACAGCTATGTCCTGCTGTGGGACTAAGTTCACTTGTTGAGAGGATTCTGTGAAATGACATGTGTCCTTTTTGCAGTCAGGCATTTGAGAAGGTCTTTCAGGATTTTGTGCACATGCCAGAGGGACAAAAATTGTTGCTTGTACAGTCATCACTCTTTTATCAGGGCTTCTGACATGTCAACCACAAACTTGACACTGAGATGCCAAGATGCATAAGAAACAATTTCTTCTCTGGATAAACTCTCCTAGTAGATTTGCAAAAGGCTGAAGCAATGACTTGAATATGATCTCAAAACTGTTTCAGAGAGTTGGGCTAAAGTTTTAGGTGGCCCCTAGCTTGGTATAATTTCTAGGTCCCAGGACAAGCTTCAAGTACAGTTATAATCAATGAGAGGTTATTTTCTCCAGCTGAAGTAGGGGAGTGAGCCAGGAACCTGGCCTCCCACGGACCACCTAATGCTCCAAGAGCCCAGTGTGATGACCACTGGCCAGGACCGTGACATAGACTGTGGTTCTTAGTCAGGGATGTGTGCGTCAGAATCACAGGGAGCCTTGTCTAAAACACCCCTGTAGAGGCCACAGCCCCTATGGACTAAATTCCAAGGCTTAGTGTATAACCTGGGCATGAATATTTTGATTTTTTATGTATACTCTTGGTCAAGAACCATTATCTTGCTCAGGTTAAAGCAAGACACTAAGACTTTGTTTTTCTCACTTCTGTTCTTTATTATCCTTGTCTAGATTGTCTTAGAACACTGAGTATGAAACACTGAGAAAAATAATAACTGTTTGCATTGAAATTGTAGGTATTTATGGGGCATTTATGGAGCTTTGTAAGGCACTATGAACTTGGGAATGGGAGGAGGGACTGACCTGGTATTTCCACTCGGAAGAGGGAAAGAATTTTAATCACAAACACGGGGATCCAGCAGATGGCATCAGAGAACACAATAAAAAAGAAACGGTTTGCAACAGCCACCTCTCTTCCAATGTGGTTCCTTACTTCTGAAGTCTGCAAGGCCGTTTTTTGAATGGAACAGAACATAATACCGTAGGATAGGACAATGATGAGAAAAGCCAGCAAGTTCACACCTGTTGGGAAAAGCACAATTTTTAGCACCTAAGGAGTAAACGTCTGCAGTGAAAATACCGTTTTTCTGAGACATCTGACATGGTGTCTCTTCCCCTCACCTCCAAGAAGCACTCTTTGGTATCAGTTCAGTGGTATTCATCTGAAACCCTGAGTTCAAGGTTATAAGCTAGAATAAACTAAAGGAATCAGGTTTTCCAGGTCAGAAAGAAATTTCAAATACATAAACCATTTCTAAAGAATTCCAGACTTCTGAAATTCAGATTTCGGTATAATGAGGCAAGTGTTTGTTGTTCAAGGCAGGAAAAAGCTATTTTTGTTGTTAGCTCCCTGAAAATTCAAAGCCTTAAGGGGTTACTGTAATCTTATGTATAACTCAAAGAATAAGGATGACCTATTATCTTATAAATATGAGTAAGATAACCTTGGTATAGAAAGAAGATAGTAGCCTCAGAAACATTATTCTTCATGCTTTTTGGTATTAAATAAAAAAATAATGCATAGAACAAAAATTAATTTTTTGTTTACTTTTCTTCAGATTGCTTATAGTCATTTAAACTAAATTTCAAAATCTTGTAGACTTGTTTTAAGAAAATAATTAAAATTCAACTATATGAATTATTCTTTTGGAGTTTAATATATTCAGAAGATTCTCACTTTACATCATTATCCTATATGCCAACTTCTTAGTCACCTTGACACTTTGAGTCACAAGAGTGACTTATACTTGTGATGAATGTAAAATTTGCATATAATATCAAAGTTGTTAAAATATGTTCATCTGACTTAAAATTGTATGGAAGACTGTTGAAGTCTAGGGGAAAATACTCTAAATTCAAGATGTTGTTTTTATTCAAAACTTTTCATTGTTTATGGAGTCTCATAAAACCATATGAAAGAATTTTTTGAGATTGATTTATCTTAGGCCTTTTGTTAGAAAGTTGAGAATAAAATAAAATGACTGTTAAAGATAGTCCTCTGGTACACATTCTGAACACGCTGAAAACAGACTTACAGAAAGGACCAAAGTGTGTGTTCTGGGGGCACCATAAGCATGTGAGGTGTTATCTTCAGGGGAACTGAGTGATGGGTATAGGGAAATTGTGCTATCCTTGAAACTCTGTCTATATCTAATTTATTCTAAAATGTAAAATTAAATTTAAAAAATTGTATGTTTTTATTATGTCTTTAAGCTGATAAAGGGCTCGAGGGCTCCTCTCAGAGAGAGAGAGAGAGAGAGACAGACAGACAGAGAGTTACTATCTTTTTATCTATCCAGAATATACCACAGGTGCCAAAGCCCTTTTGACTAACCCCGACACCTTATAGATAAGATTGAAACTTCTTTTGACCTCCATCTTGGCCCATTCCCTGGCTTTGGGCCTCTAAGTCTTGCCTTTTTCTGACTACAACATCTGTTTTCTCATAGCTAATACCTCCTTCTATGGGCTTTAGTTTGGGTTCATTTCCATTGGGAAGCCTCCCTGGCACCCAGATCTGGGGTCCTAGCACATGTTGCACTACTTCTTCATGCATTTGTCAGCCTCTAACATGAAAATGTGTTTACTTGTCTCCACCCTCCTTTCTGGCTAGAGGTCTGTTGTACCTTCAGTGCCCAAAACAGTGCTTGGCCTGTAATAAGTGCTTCATGAACTCATACTGGACCAATGAATGTAACATAAAGTAACATAAGGTAACATAACATTGTGTGTGTGTGTGTGTGTGTGTGTGTGTGAGAAGCTCTCTATGAAATGCACATATGCTTGGAACAGCTTACATTATCCTAGGAAGGTCATAGTCATGAAAATAAATAGCTATAAAACAGGGTAGTATGTAAGGAGTATTATTAAAATGGTGCAAATAGGGTGCTTTATTTTTTTCAGAGGAAGAAGAGAAGAGCTGGGAACTGTAGCTAGGGACATTTTGAGATGAGCTTTAAGTAACTAATTTACACTTGATCTTGGTGGAAGCAAGGTGTCATCAAAATCCTCTGAGCAGAGACATACACAAGTCTTTCAGTCCCCAGGGAGTTCAGTGGTAGTGACCCCATGAATAGGAGAGAAGGGCTCAGAGGACAAAAGATCAGTCACGGGTAATGTAATTCAGGGATCAGGTAGTAAGGTTTCTAAAGAAAGGAGGTAGCAGTGGGTTGAGACACTAGAAGAAATAGAAAGCAGAGGCATATTTTGAAAAGAAAGGACAGTAGAGCTCATTGACCAGTTAGA
This sequence comes from Saccopteryx leptura, assembly GCF_036850995.1. Classification (NCBI taxonomy): domain Eukaryota; kingdom Metazoa; phylum Chordata; class Mammalia; order Chiroptera; family Emballonuridae; genus Saccopteryx; species Saccopteryx leptura. Next base: position 170,909,727 of record NC_089504.1, on the reverse strand, counting down.
TGGGAGGAAAAGATGAGAAGAGGAAATTAGAATGATAATACTGCCCTAACTAGAGGACATGAAGATGGCCTTAATTTTAAGCACTGGAGATACCTAGTAGATGATTAAAAAGGTTTTGAACCTTAAAGGTCTAAGCTTCTCCTTCATTTGTAACAGAAGATATGGCCTTCCTTTCTTAAAAAGCAGGGGGCACTGAAAAAATGAAAAGACGAAGAGTTTTATGAAACATCCTTATGATGTTAACGTTTGAGCAGCATTTACCAAAGGCAATAAACCTTCCTGGAATTTCCACTCAGATAATCTCCTGTAAGTGAGTTTCCAGAATTTTATTTTTATTATTTATTTAACTCATATCTAGACTGTAAAAAAATGATCTCAAGTTATTTGGTAGAGTGAGAGAGCAACCAAGTGACCTAGAATTCCTTCAGCTCATAATCCCTGCATAAGAATATGACATCCAAGGTCTGAGAGATAATAAAAATACCATCAGAGATCCTGACAGTACGGTATTTTTTTTCATGCTAAGTCTCTATAATAATAAAAAGTTCAATAGGAAAAATTCTGTAAATACACAGTAAGAACTTTTTAAAAGAAGAGACATAGCCTTGTCTATATTCATTTACTTTCTGATATGAATAAACATGCATTTCCTAAAATTTATGGTATTTCTGTCAAAATTACATTTGTCTAGAAAATGAAAAATATCATTTACCTAGAAAAATTCCAAGAGAATACCTTTTGCTTCCAATATATTCGGTTTGGTCATAATAAAGTGGGAAACATACTCCATTTTTTCCATAAAAGTTTCCAAAATAATCCTCCTTCCAAAATGGAATCACTGCTATTAAAAATCCCACAATCCAGATGCCAATGAGGATGACTGAAGTCTGCCGTTTTCCAGGACGGATGTTACTGAAGGGAAAGACAATGACCAGAAACTTCTCCACAGTCAAGTATGTCAGCAGCAGGACAGAGACTTCGGTAGACAGCATGGCCAGGACACCCATAAGGCGGCACTGTAAACTCTCCATCCACAGCAATGCATACTTCTGGTATTGCCCACGGTATTTTATATCAAAAAAGCCAATGAAGAACAAATAAATGCCCATCAGGCAATCTGCACCTATTAAGAAATGGATAAAGGGTATGGTGGTGGCTTCCACCACTTCTGTGTTAGTTTTCTGATTAGGTCTACTTCCTTCATTCTCTATTAAATGAACTAATATGAACACCCACAAGAGTATCTAGAAGCCAATGGATTTCAAAAGGCATAATACTTCTAAGTACCACACTGTGTCTTAGTTTCATAATTAAAAAAAAAAGGTGGTGAGGGTAGTTGGAGGGAGCTAGTTTTTGAAGAGTAAGTGAGTATTGCTTACATAATTATTAAAAAGAATAATTTCCTGGGCTTGACTTACATGGACATGGGTGTTATTGTAATTGAGGGTTAAACAAAGTTTCATTTTTTAACTCACAACTTGTACTCCAGAATTCATCCCTTTATTCTTCGGCTCCCTGTTATCCCATTTCCAAGACATAAGCCCCAGAAGTGGGTACTAGATTCCTGAAAACTCATCCAATCTAGAACAGAGCAGCCAAAGATAATAGCACTATCTTACTTTAAAATTATTGCCTGACATATATACTTTATATTAAATTCCATTGGTTGAAGGCCAGTATAGATCTAGTTTACAGATCACAGATGATATCTTCGATCTATGCAAAAAGAAGCATACTTACAACAAAGAATTTTGATGGACATAGCGTGAGTCGTGTTTTCAGCTTTAATGAAAGATCTCATGCCAATGACAAAAAGGTTTCCAAAGCAGGTTATGAAAGCTATAACCCAGACACAGATTCTGAGGATATTGTTAGCCAAGAGGTCCTCAAATGAAGAAATGCCGTCAGTCGAGGGCATACATATTCGGACATGGGGAGCATAGGAGCAGTATCGAAAGTTTTTGAAATAACTAAAGTCAAAGGGAAAAAAAGAGTTACTCTATTGCAATGACACAGTTGCAATCCCATCAGGGCTGCAGCTCTGTTTGATGTGCACCTTCACCAGGTCTATTTGTTTTTGTTTAACAGAGATTATGCAATTTAGTAGTTCTACATGTTACTCTAGGCAGGGTGCTACTTTTAAAAATGAACCTAGAGAACATAGAAATTTCGTGGCTTGTCTGAGGTGAGTCAGGGCAGGACATGAGAATGTGAAGTCCCCATCATGTTGGATTCTTCTCTAGGTGTTATAAAAGTAGATTGTTGACCTAGCTGGATAGTTCAGCTGGTTAGACCATTTTCTCAAAATGCAGAGTTTGCTGGTTTAAGCCCCAATCAGGGCACACACAGGAACATACTGTCTCTTCCTTTCTCTCTCTCTAAAATCAGTAAAATAAACATTAAAACGGGTCTTGAGAAAACATTCAGGGGTTTGGGTTTGGGATACAAAGGACCTATGGTAGCTCACTAAAAACTTTCTTGTCTTGCCCTTAGTTTTAAATATACTCATTTCAACTAGCCTCATGTCCCTGGCCGGAGGGAGGGTCTGAGACCAGAAAACCAGGAAAACTCAGTTTCTCTGGAGCTAGGAGGAAGAGCAGCTGCCTGAAACACAGATGTCTTCCCAGGGACTGAAAAGACTTAATTTCTAGAGGAAAACATAGGTTTGTGATTGATCTATTTATGATCCAAGTGTGTGGGATGGTCACGTGTTTTAATTGGAAAGGTCGTCTGGTGTATTGCCATTCCCCAAACTTGTGTGTTTAGGATTTTCTTCCATAAAAGTCATTCTGTTTGAATTTTTTGCTACCTCTCTTAGGTTATCTCTTTTCTTCTAATTCTTTTCATTTCCTTTCTCATCCAGTTAGTAGACCAGCATGTTAAACAAAGCTTGACTTTGCCACAGATGCTGGGTCTCCCGTGATGGGACCCCGGCTACCCAGATCTCCCTTCCTCTTTTACTTCCTGCCTCACTCCACCCAGACACACCAGGCTTCCACTCATCCTCAGGCAACCAGTTATACCCCTTTTCTGTATAATGCTGTTTCTATTCCCTCTGCTTAGAAAATTCTTCTTTCTTTCCTCATATATTCAGTGCTGCTCCCTCCCTCCATTAAGGTCTGCTAGAATGAATGTCACATCATTCTGACTTCTCTGTGGACCATTGACGTCTCTCTCTCTATCCCTTCAACTTGCCGTACTTGTCTTCAGAGCATTTATTAGCTACTTGTTTACATGCTTGTTTTCCGTTTCCTAAAGCTACCTGAACACTCCATGGAGCAGACACTTGTTTCTCCTGGTCATCCTATGTGCTCAGGTCTAGAAGAGTGGCTGGCATACTTCCTAGATGAGTTCATAAATGACGCATAATTTAGTGCTGGGATGTCAGGTAGAAAAATTGGAGGCAATCCCTGCTCCCGAGCAGCTTTCAATCTCTTTTCCTGATATCATCTACCCAGTTAAGGGAACTTGACTTATAATTCTCTTGTTTTCCCCTCCTTCCTGGGGCATTCACTTGACCTCTCAGTTTTTTGTAAATTATGTCCACTGTCTTCAGGTAGAATCAGCTAGTGTCTGTCATGACTCAGCTTCCCCTCCCACTGTGACTGTGGCACTGGTGGTAGTAGAGAGTGGGACATGGAGTGGAAGTGTCTCAGTAAGTGTGGACAAGGACATTGGAAGAAGAACTGAGCCACTTAGTAAGGGACCTAAGTTAACACATTTTCTGTTAGTTGTTGGGTCCTGCTGACCTCAACCGAAGGCTCTCTACTGAGTTCTAAAAAGGTTGAAACTCTCTATTCTAAGATTTCACATTCTACCTGCAACAAGGAAATGAGAGCCTCCTTAAATATGTCTCTACTGGTGCCACATAAGAGAAATTGTGGAAACCACATGGGCATGCATCAAACAGTTTCCTTTAGTAATCACACCTACAGCACAGACACAAACGAAATGTTTTCCCAGGAGAGTGCCTCCACACCAACCATTTCAGGCACTTGCTGCACCCAACTTGTAAGCTTACTTTGAATTCTCCCTATTGTTGTAGATAGCAACAGTTAATTTTTGAAATCATGAACACAGAGATTACACGGTCGATGGAGAAATAATCATGTCATAAACACATATATTAATACAACTTACACAGTGCACTTTTAGTCAAATATATTCAAGTGACTTATCAAAAACTACTTATAAAGATTAATTACCTCCATTCTGAAGTGCACATAGTAACAGTATCAACACCTGGAATTTATATAAGCACCTTTCTTCCTAAGGGCTCAAATCTTAGAGCAGCCGACTGCTCATTCATGAGAGGTGAATTAATGTTCCCAGGTCTCCTGAGTACCATTGAGCCAGTGACTTCGTCTTGTGTAATGTGTGGCACTCTGGTACCCTGATCTCTCATTGGGCCTCAATTGGATAAACAGCGTGTTTCCAGGGAGAAGTGTCATTCATGTCGGCACATCATAATATTGAATTCTATTTGAACAGGGACCAAAGGTGACAAAATTAAAACGTTCTCAATAAAAAGACTTTTTTCTTGTACAAAAACACATTGCAGTGACACATGAGACAGTTTGCACTAGAACACCTGTGACATTCCACCATGCGGTCTTCTCCATTCTTTCATACATACATACATGTGAGAAAGATTCCTCATGGGCTGAAACATGCGTGTGTTTATATTTGGAATCTCTATCCTTGCCAGGTCTCTGGAAAACAGACACAACAGGTTTCATGTTTTCAGGGTTTCACTTTTTAGTAACTACCTTCTTTGTCACATCCTAAATATCACTCTTCAAAACCCTATGCTACCAATTCAAAGTAGGATGAGAATTTCACAGTAAGCTATCTTAGAAAATTGCCATTTCTCTTTATGCCTCCTGTACGTCGGAGCTCATTTTATCACTTCCTATGCAAAACTGTATTCTAGTACAACACTTCAATTCATTTCTTTGATTTAAAAACAGCAGTGGTGATTTGTGTGATTATGAATGGGTTTGATGGTTTGATTTTAGAAACTGTGATGTGAGTTAGAGGAGTTCTGACAGGAGCTGCTATGCCCAACCAGCAAACACCATTTAGTGAGTTTGTGAGAATCTGGATTTAAATACAGTCATTTTTTCTGGCTTATATGTCTTTATGGGGGAAAGCAGGGAAGCAATAAAAGGAGTTCCAATTCAAGATAATTGTTTTCTAAGACAAGCGTGGGAAGCAGAATCCTTTAATTCTTCCAGCCCCAGAAGGTGTCCTTAAGAAGGCTCCAATGATAACCCTTGTACTCCTCATTTATCCAGATGCTTCTTCAATACAGAGTTCTTTGAAGACCTCTTTGAAAGGCATGTATGCAGGGAATGTGTCTCTTTCAGGAACCATAGTTGGAGAGAGGACAAGCTAAAATGACAGTAGCCTTTTACTTGTAAAAGTTACTGTGAAAGATGTTTGATTCTCACCCCATTTCTTTCTGACTAATCTGAATAAGGACTTCTTGATGTAGTTTTAAGTCTTCCTTTGCCCAGTGAGTCCTTTGCAGAAGAATCACTTTGCTCTTTGGCCACCAGAAACAAAGTTTAGTGGAGCAATGATGGTACTGAGCCTTCTCAGGGTATCTCCTGCAGGCAATGCTGAGTACTTTTGAAAGAGTTTCCCCTCTTCTTTCTTTTGCTCTCTAGTTTTCTCCTGGATCACAGTTTTGCTTTGCATCAATAGTGTAATTATTTGACTAAGAGTTTATAGTTTCTAAAATAGCCAAAATCACTATATCTTGAGTGCCTTATGCCAAGCAAATGCTATAAATATAAGTTGGTGGCCAATGAATGTGAAATAAATATGTAAATGTATCTTTAGAAAAAATAAATGAGACAAAGAAAGAAAAGAAACAGAGAAAGAAAAGTTGAAGTAAATAGTTATGACTTTGACTTTTCAGAAAGGCATGATGTGGTAACTTGATATTTTGCTTTTCAGAATTCAGTATGTGGTGAGTGAAAGGAAGAGTCCTTTTATACACATTCTGTCTGTTCTTATATTTAAGAACAATGTATTATTGACATTTTTTGGTTTTTAATATTCTAGCTTCTTGAGAGCAATAACCAAGTCCTTTACACCAGTGGGTGCTCACTAACACCTGTGATGAGATAACTTAGATCTTGCATCATTTCAGTAGAAAGCTACTTAACAAGAATAAAAAGTGACATTAAGTCTTGGTCTTTTGAAGTAAATGAAGAAAGGCTTTAGGTAAGATTGGATAGTACAGTATGTGTAAGAACAAAGGATGACTGGTCGAGTTCTTGATATGATTTGTAGCCTAATATTCTTGAAAATTTAAAATACTAAACAAAATTAATTGTCTAAATCTTCATCATTGTGGGATAATTTTTTTCCTTCAATGATTGAAAAGTAAAAAGTATGCCCTGTAGACTGATAGCAAGTGGACTGCTGGAGGAAAGAGAAAAGGCAGTGAGTCTTCCACAATTTGTTCTTCACCAAAGGTTTAGTAACAAAGTAGTTGAAAATTTAATTCTCTACGAAAACTGTCCGATTAGATTTTCCCATATGAACCAGTTGTGTTTTTAAGTGAAGTACATCCACTAAACTAACACATGTCATATTTCACTTACAGAGACTGAAGTTGTTTAAGACTTTCAAACTGGTTCTTGTGGAGATACAAGAGGGAATTGGACGACAGGTTCCTTTTGTACCATTAAAGGAAAGAAGAAAAAAAGAATCAGGATGTTATTATTTTTGAAGCTTAAGATGTTCCCATTTAAATCTGATGACAGTTGTAAGAAGAACTTACAGTTTTTGTAGAAGCTTCAGGTCTTTAAAAATGTGGGCTGGTAGCTCTGTTATCATATTGCTAGAGAGGTCCCTGTTGGTGATAGTAAAAACCCAAAGCAATTACACTGGAAATAAGTGACCTGGTTATTACCCCTCACAAGTTTCATCATCCTACTTGACGTAATAGAGAATATGATTCAATTTAACCAACCTGATAACTTGTTACGCAACCAGGCTGTGAGAGTCAGCCAAATGGATATGCTTTCCATCACTTCTAGACATGTGACATTTTGCCCATTCAGTTCCTGTCTGGTATTTCCTGTCAGACTCTTTCCAACACGTTCCCAACTGGGCTCCAATAATTTACTTTGATTCATCTCCTCTGTTTTAGGTACTCTTTGTGCACTTTGATCACTCACTTTTTTTGTGTGATCCTACTTGGTTCTTATATGTAATCTCTTGTTTACTCAACTATATTATTAGCTTTCTGAGGTTAACACTCATACCTTCTACTTATTTTACATTCCAGCTAAGATAACATTTTTGTATTCACTATATCTGCCCAGATAATCTTGAATAGGTAAGTTCACAATTTTTCATTAATTCTTTTATGATACTATTTTTTAAAGGAATTAAAGAATTTAGAACTAAATATAACAGGACTGTCTGATCCAGAAAGAGTCATAGGGAAGTGTTTCTGCAGAGTGAGGAAAAAGATTTGTCAGGATCAGAAGGAATTATGAATCTTTAAGAGACCAAAATACCCTCTGAGCCAGAGATGATAAAAGCAAAACAGATGTGAAATTGCTTAAGAATCAAATAAAAGATTTTTATCTATTTTTTGATGCTTTGGAGCTGCTGATGGGTGTGTGGGAGCTACCAATAACTCAGCTTAGCTCTTTCTCTAAAGAAGCTTACAGTTGGAGCAAGCAGCTCAACTATCAAGTGAGGAAAGAATGAAACACGTGCTATTGCAGAAGTACAGACAAGAAACAGAGGAAGAAGTCCTCAAACCTGGCCTGGGAAATTAGGAAGTGTCTGAACAAAGCTGGATGATTTTCATGGGTGAAACAAAAGGAGAGCAGTTTTTCAGCAGAGGGTTACATAAACAGGATCAGAAAAACTGATGCTCACAAGTCAACTCATCAAGGGTCAGAGAGTGGTTCAACGTAGCTGGAGATAAAGTGACGGAGAGGACGGGGCCTGGAGAAGCACGTGCAGACAAAATGGGAAGGCTGTGAATACTTTTCAAGGCGTATTTTCCAGAGTAGAGTCCAGGCTTATAATATTTATGAATTAGATTGAAGTACAGTATCTTAATTATTCTTGAATTATTTTTCAAATTACTCTTACTGAGTTATTTTTCCTAGTCCTTTCTAGATGTCAAAAGAAGGTATAATGAATGGGGGGCAGAGGTTAATTTAAAAAGTTCATTTTCAATTTTAGACTTCAGATCAGAGGGAGGAGCTCTCTGCCTTAATTTCCACTATTGGTAATATAACATAATTTTAACTTCCAATGTTACATAGTTATGCAGGTGACAATGAATTAATGGCAAGACAGCTGCTTTTGAAAAGGCCTAGATCTACAAAACATATGTTTCAAAGGAACTAGTTCCATGAACTCTCTGAATACTTTTCAGTGAACCTGAGCCTCGTTCTCAACTTCAGTATTTGCTTCCTCTGCTGTAGAAGTCATCATTTATCAAGGAATAACAAACACCTTCATTCCTTAGTTTAGTTATAATTAGTTAATATTTTTGTTAGTTATTCCTTCAGCAAGCATTTACTGACAATTAGCTATACTTTAGCTATTAGAGATAATGTTCCATGGGTGTAAGAAGCCATGAAAATTCACTTACTCCTGAGCACACATGTACATGAAATCACCTAGAAAAAACCGGCAAGGAGATTAGAGTAGGCTAAATCCACAGTAAGCTCATTTTCTTTTCTTTCTTTCTTTCTTTCTTTCTTTCTTTCTTTCTTTCTTTCTTTCTTTCTTTCTTTCTTTCTTTCTTTTTTAAATTCAATTCAGTGAGAGAAGGGGAGTCAGAGAGACAGACTCCTGCATGTGTGCCGACCGGGATCCACCCAGCATGCCCACTAGGGGGTGATGCTCTGCCCATCTGGAGCTTTACTCTGTTGCTCAGCAACTGAGCTTTTTTTAGAGCCTAAGGCAGAGGACATGGAGCTGTCCTCAATGCCCAAGGCCAACTCACTCAAATTAAGTCATGGCTGCAAGAGGGGGAGAGAAAGAGAGAGAGAGAGAGAGAGAGCAAATCAAGAGGGGGAGTGGTAGAGAAGCAGATGGGTGCTTCTATATGCGCTGACTGGGAATCAAACCTGGGACATCCACATGCCAGATGCTCTACTAGCTGATGCTCTACTAGTGAGCCAACCAGCCAGGGCCAAGCTCACTTTATAATTTTGCTTTGCATCTGACTTCAGGTTAATGTTGGTTTCTTTATGAATCTTGAATACCCAGAAGTCTGCAGGATTTTGATTGCTACCAGTGAAAAAGCAGTCTCCCTAGTCTGTTAAATTTATCATCTTGGAAGAAGCGATCATGTTTTCCTAGTGGACAATGGTACTTACAATTCTCCTAAATTTTTTAATGAAGAAAATGTCTTCTCTGGAACAAAATCGATTTGATTTCTAGGCAGAAACCTGTAAGACATGTTGAGAGTCAGCGCTGCTGGTTCATTTCTGCTGCAGTACCAGATCTCATTTGGACAGGCCATTAACCCAGTGGGCTTTCCCATGCCTCTTTTGAAGACTTAAAATGAGGTGTATTCTGGAATGGAAATAATACTGGAGTTTGTCCCTGAGTATGCCACATGTCTTCTCTAGGAAATGGTGTCAGAAGTAGTTTGAGGTGATAAGTGTGGTCTATAAGGCTGCACTTTGTTTGAATTCTCACTATTTCAGAAAGTGGATTCCCCCCCAAATACACACAAATAATGTCAGATTTGGACCCTATTAGTAATGTCCCAGGAGGCTTTGGCGATATTCTTTTGTAAGGCACATGCCTTAAGACGGGTCCCCAAACTATGGCCCGCGGGCCGCATGCAGCCCCGAGGCCATTAATCTGGCCCCTGCCACACTTCTGGAAGGGGCACCTCTTTCATTGGTGGTCAGTGAGTACTGTATATGGCGGCGCTGCAAAGCACGGCGTTGCTCACATACAGTACGACTTCCGGTGATGCGGGATGCATGCGTCACAGCTCCAGAAGCATGTCATATCACTTGTTATGGCTAGCAGTGACAAATATGGAGCCAGACCCATAGTTCCCATTAAAATACTGGTCAGTTTGTTGATTTAAATTTACTTGTTCTTTATTTTAAATATTGTTTTTGTTCCCATTTTGTTTTTTTACTTTAAAATAAGATATGTGCAGTGTGCATAGGGATTTGTTCATAGTTTGTGTTTTTTTTTTTGTATTTTTCTGAAGCTAGAAATGGGGAGAGACAGACAGACTCCCGCATGTGCCAGACCGGTATCCACCCGGCACGCCCACCAGGGGGCGTCGCTCTGCCGAGACCAGAGCCACCTTAGCGCCTGGGGCAGAGGGCAAGGAGCCATCCCCAGCGCCCGGGCCATCTTTGCTCCAATGGAGCCTCGGCTGCGGGAGGGGAAGAGAGAAACAGAGAGGAAGGAGAGGGGGAGGGGTGGAGAAGCAGATGGGTGCTTCTCCTGTGTGCACTGGCTGGGAATTGAACCCGGGACTTCTGCACAGCAGGCCGACGCTCTACCGCTGAGCCAACCAGCCAGGGCCATAGTTTTTTTTTTTTTATAGTCTGGTCCTCCAACGGTCTGAGGGACACTGAACTGGCTCCCTGTGTAAAAAGTTTGGGGATGCCTGCCTTAAGACAAAGCCAGAATGAGCAAGCTTGAACCAACTTTGTAGCAGCTTCTGGGGCCATAAAGAAAATTTAAATTTGGTGGGGTTACAGTGCTTTTATATTCCTTGTCTGTAAATGGAATCCTCTAAGAGAAATGGCAGAACATGGAGGTCAACTGCCACCTGTCTTACAGGGTGCTGAAAGGAGAAAGTGAGTATGAAAGGGGTTCAAAGCTGCATGGAACACAGTATAGAAGGCACTGATGTACTTGTTCAGTTTTCCACTCTTCTCTCATTGTCTGTAAAAAAATAAATAAACTATTTGTATTTCCTGAGTGAATTAGCCTTTTTTTTCCTCATTGAACATCCTTATCTGCACTCTGATTGATAAATGTGCATGTTCTGTGTTTGAGAAAAGTGATTAGACCACTACAAATGGATAGACTCCAACTTTTCTTTTTCAATTATCCATGCAACCAACCAGTATTACTAAGTGTTTACTCTATATGGAAAACTATGATTAAAACAAAAAGCAAAATGATTGTGATTTTAAGTTTTCCAGTGCAAATGTGCCAACTTCCCACCCTAATAAAAACACAGTCAGCAATCAGAATCACCACTCAGAATCTTTAGCCCATCAGAACACATCAGGTGTTTTTTCCCTTTAGAATGAAAAGAAATATATATTTTAGAGAAGACATTACGGGATGTCACTGGCAGCAATAATTACTGGATAGCTCACCACTTTCACATATATAATCTCGTTTCCCAGATCATGGGTTTAGGTGCCAGTTCAGCTGAAAGCATGCCCAGAAATAGTGACTGTCCTTGGAAATAAGGGGAGCAGCTGAAGACCTGCATGGTGGCAACTAAAGGTGAGCTGGGACCACTGTCATAATCAGCCAATCCATGTGTGCATTTTCTAGTGTTGCAGTTTCAGAGCAAGGCCATGAATAAGACACTGCTTTGAAATCTTTTGTCAATATTTTCTTTTGGTTTCTGAATCTATTGGGCATCCCCTCATTTACCGAGTTCGTTGCATACTTACAGCACAGTGAGTGCATCACACGACAGGAAGGTGGAATTTGTAAGGTACTTTATTCTATTGCCTTCCAAATCCCTAAAAGGCATGGAGGAAAATATTTTTAATATTTTAAATTTTGCATGAATCGTATATCTAGAGGTACTTTTTTTTTGCTATAACTGTTCTGAGCTTTATTTTCACTTTGTTCCAATTTCCGTGCTTCCCTTCTAATGACTGCAGGGTTACTATAACTCATATTATGTTTCTTTTCCCCTTTCAGTTGATGGTAGAACTTAATAAAATTGAGAAAAAGGGCAGATCAACATTTAGTAAGTGTCTGTCTATGCTGGATAGCATGCTATTAATTCTCCTAATGTTACCCTCATGATGGAGGTAACTACCATTTTTTTGGTTTCTATGCTGTCAGGTACTGTATGTACTGAGCGCATAAGTTGGTATTATCAACCCCCACCCCCATTTTGCATGTGAGGAACCTGAGATTCACAGAAATTTAATTTTTTTTCTTGTCACACAGCTAGAAACTAGTAGGATTGCCCTTCTAACCTAGATCCATCTGACTATAAAGCCTAGATAATTAACCATGGCAAATAGTTAAATCTTACATTTCACCAATACTGTGTTTATTTTATTGAAGGAGAAACTCAGGTTGAAGTTATCTTCTTAATTCCGAGCACCAGAGTCAGGACATGTATCCTGTTCTGCAGGATGAAGAGTGACCCCTTTTCCTACCATGCCTCAGTGAGCCCTCTATGCCTTAAAAACCTTTTGATAACAAGTATATAAATACATATGAAGAAAAGTCACTAAGTGTACACAAGGCCACCTAATAGTGTTGTCACAAGTAATTCTGAGGCCCTTTCAGAGAGAATCAATAGTTTGGATACTAAGTTGTATCATCTTGTGGGCATCGAGTGCCCTGATGTGATGTGAGAAGAGTTCTGGGGACATTCCTAGCACAGGAAACGGCTCCTGGAACTATACTGCTTGTCTCAGAAGACTATGAGGATAAACATGACAGAGAATGGTGGGTAGTGATAGTGAAACCAAGAAAGAATTTAAGTGAATGTTTAAACAAGTATTGGTTAAAAGCTAACAAAGAGTGGGAATGGTTTAGCACTTTCAGTTAGCACATAATAACATGCCAATCATTGGGCTCATGCTGGGGTATAAGATCATTGGTGGGTTTCTGCCCTCATGGAGTTTCTAAAAGTGTAGGGAACACACAGTAAGGCTGTGGTTCTGTGGCAATAGCACTGTGAAGGAGCCGTGCAGGATAAAACTGAAGTTAGTCGGTGTGTCGGGATTGGCTTCCTGGAGGTGTCGTTTAAGAGAACTTTTGAAGGGAGTCAGAGTTAATCAAAAGAATAAAGGAGCAAGACTTTTTAAGTCAAAGAAGCAATGCATGTTGAGGGACGTGACTGTTGGTGCATTCAGAAAGAAGACATGCCAGAGGAGGGGCAGGGAAAGAGACCAGATAGGGTGAAGAATGGAGAACTACAGGTCACAGGTGCTCAAGGAGAAAGTTTGAACTTTACCTTTATACCCATCAGAATTCTCAATAAACCAGGAAGTAACAGGATCAGATTTTAGTTTTGGAGAAGTGAGCATAGATGGGCTTTTTATGTAATTGAAAATTAACTAGAGGGCTAGTATCCTTAATCTATCGAAAAGACAAACTAATGCCTATGTATATACTCACATCCAGTTGAGCTGAGGAATTTGGGCACACATCTGCCTAGGAAGTGCTTCTACATAGTTATTAACCATAGACCTTTACACAAAGAAGATATTAATTAATGTTGTATCCCTGGAACTAGTATAACCAATATAGGGTTATAGAGTAACTATATTTAAATTATAAAAAAATAAAAATTAAAAAAGAAATAAAATTATATGTCACTTTAAGAGCAGTATTTTTACTATCAATATTTTTACAATGTGGAAACTTGCATGCTACAATTGATATATTAAGATGACTACTATAAATATAACTTCCTCTTAAAAATGGTGTCTAGGCACAGATGTCAAAAAAACTATGAATGCATCAGTATGGCATATAACCTAGGAATAATTATTATGCAACTTAACTTAATGAAATAATACAAAATATATATTAAGGGATAATTTTAAAATCCATAATAATTTTTCTTGTAAACTCCAAATTTGCAATCATTTTCAGCATTATACATCCAAAATTTCTTCGTAAGGGACACATTAACCATTTATAATATTAAAGAGCCAACTGGAACTGCATTAATGTGAGAAGTGATGTGGGCGATATTTGGACAAAGAAAACAACTCACAAGCACATTAAGCTGCACAATTAATTTGTGATATAGTGGTCCCTCCGACAAATGGAAAAATAATGACATTATATGATTAACTGAAAAGGAACATAATAGGACCCTGCTAATAGATCATTCTAGCCTATTAATAACAGTGACTATGTCATTGTGAGAATGTCTCTGTAGAGAAAAGATTTTGTCATTTTCAGTGACTCTTGCTGGGCATAGACACATTTTCCTCTGTTAAAAATGTAGTTGAGGCTACCCTCCTAGACGATTCTACGTGATATAAATGTACTTAGGAGATAAAAACAAATATTATTTTTGGCCAAACACTGCAAATATAAACATGCCTTCAGACTAAAGGGAAAAAAGGAGATCTAAAAAAAAAAAAAAATCAACTGTAGGCTTAAAATATAGCAGAGCCCCGGCCAGGAAGTGGCAACAGTAATCGTGACTGGAAATGCAGGAGAGGTTTTGACTAATAAAAATACTGAGCTTGATTTTTCTAAAGTTCTTTCTGTAAGTTGGTGTTTAATGTCATTGCAATGTACAGACAGACTTATTGAAAGGGAGGTGAATACTTACAGGAAAAACAAGGATTGTAATCCAGTGAATAGCTGTTGTGAAATTCTGGTTATTGGATTGTCATCCAGAATTCTGACAAAATAGATCACAAACATTTCCAATGTCAGAGTCATTTTTTAAGTAAAACCAGGAAAAACTAAAAGGCCTGTGACAATCCTGCCTCTGCCCACACATGCTGTCCCTCTTCCTGTTCCTTCACACGGGCGGGCGTATCTCCTCCCTGAGCACCTCCCTTCACCCTGTGTGTGGAGTGGCTCTTTTCTCTACAAGCCCATCCCAGCTCTGAACAAGTCTGCCATCCTGATGGACTTACGGCCCCATGTGCTACCCTTCACCTCTGGACACATGGATTCCATACAGACTACTCTTATTTATTTATTGGCTGAACTTGAAATCCCTAAATGCTTTGACCTACTACTTGACTAAATGAAAAATGCATTTAAAAAAATTCATAGGATCTAAGGAAGATGGCAGCGGAGTAGGCGGATGCACAGACGCCCAGCTCTCAACACCAAACTGGAATACAAATCAATTTAGGAAAAATCAGCATGAAAAACCAACACTGAATTGCAAGAACAGCTCTCAAAAACCAAGGAGCAAAGAGGAAGCCACAATAATCCTGGTAAGGAGTGCCTGAATCTCCTCTGCTTACAGGAACGGAAGGGGGTAGGGTAGGGCTGAGAGCCCAGAGAGGATTTCACAGAGGAAAAAGAGCAGAAACTACTGCTCACAGCCACTTACCTGACAACCAGGGAGCAAGGTGGGTTGAAAAGACCAGCTTATTTCCCAAGTGGAAAGGACAAGGAGAGGGACAGACTGTGAGGGGCTAAGGTATGCAAGAAACAAAATAAAAAAGCTGACTCATTCGTGCTGGAGGTGGCCATAGCTGGGGGAGGGACTGAACCTTTCACAAAACAGAGCTGAAGTGCTTCCGGATCAGAGATCACCGGACATCTATCCAGCTCCAATCAGCGCAACAAGACACAGCTGAAAACAAGAAGTGGGGAGGAGGGGCAGTAACTCAGGTCTCCATGGAGATCTGAGATACACCTCCCCCTACTGAAGCTGAGAAAAAACCCTGCCCCCAGTGAGATTAGTTGGTGGAAGAGACCTTCAGCATCTCAGGTTACACCCACAAGCATTCCTGGTTACAGTTTCAAGGAAGCCCCCTGCTGAGATCAGTTAACAAGACTATCACCTGTTAAGAAAACAAACAAATCAAGACTTCAAAGCTGCCCAAATCCGAAAGTGGATTACAAATAATAGCTGATACCAACCCAAGAAGACCTAGAAATAACACAACTGAAAACTGGAGGCAGACAACACCAAGCCTAGACTCAACCAACTCTACAAATAAAACACCATTATGAGAAGACAAAGGAGTGCAACCCAAATGAAACCACAAGAGACACCTTTGAGAGATGAGCTGAGTGATATGGAAATAATCAAACTTGCAGATGCAGAGTTCAAAATAATGATTGTAAGGATGCTTAGGGATCTTAGAACAACAATGGAGGGGCAGTTTGAAAACCTAAATAAAGAAATAGCAAGTATAAAAAAGGATATTGAAATATTAAAAAAGAATCAGTCAGAGATGACAAATACAATATCAGAAATGAAGACCACAATGGAAGGAATTAAAAACAGGATGGATACAGCTGAGGATTGAATCAGCGAGTTGGAGGACAACTGGAATGAAGGCATGAAAGCAGAGAAGAAAAGAGAAAAGAGACTCAAAAAGTCAGAGGAAACACTTAGAGAGCTCTGTGACAACATGAAGAGAAATAACATCCGCATCATTGGGTTTCCTGAAGAAGAAGAACAAGGGATAGAGACTTTGTTCAATCATATCATAACTGAAAACTTCCCTAAATTAATGCAAGAGAAACTCTCACAAGTCCAAGAAGCACAGAGAACTCCATTAAAGAGAAACCCAAAGAAATCTACACCAAGACACATCATAATTAAAATACCAAAGCTAAGCAATAAAGAGAAAATATTAAAAGCTGCAAGAGAAAAAAAAGTTATCACCTACAAAGGAGCCCCCATAAGGATGACATCCGACTTCTCAACAGAAACACTTGAGGCCAGAAGGGAATAGCAAGAAATATTCAAAGTAATGCAGAACAAGAACCTACAACCAAGACTACTTTATCCAGCAAGGCTATCATTTAAAATCGAAGGAGAAATAAAAAGCTTCCCAGACAAAAAACAACTCAAGGAATTCATTACAACCAAACCAACGCTGCAAGAAATGTTAAAGGGCCTGTTGTAAACAGATCAAAGTTGGAAAAGAATATAGCAAAAAAAGGAATACACCTTTAAAGAAGAAATGGCAATAAACAACTACATATCAATAATAACCTTAAATGTAAATGGATTAAATGATCCAATCAAAAGACATAGGGTAGCTGCATGGATAAAAAAACAGGACCCATACATATGCTGTCTACAAGAGACACACTTTAGAACAAAAGAAACACATAGATTGAAGGTAAAAGGATGGAAAAAAACATTTCATGCAAACGGAAATGAAAAAAAGCTGGGGTAGCAATACTTATATCAGACAAATTGGACTTTAAAACAAAGGATATAGTAAGAGATAAAGAAGGCCACTACATAATGATAAAGGGAGTAACCCAACACGAAGATATAATTATTATAAATATCTATGCACCTAATATACGAGCACCCAAATATATAAAACAGACTTTGATGGATTTAAAGGGCGAGATCAACAGCAATACTATAATAGTAGGGGATTTCAATACCCCACTAACATCACTAGATAGATCCTCAAGAAAGAAAATTAACAAAGAAACAGCAGACTTATTGGAAACACTAGATCAACTCGATTTAACAGATATCTTCAGATCCTTTAACCCTAAAGCAGCAGAATATACATTCTTTTCAAGTGCTCATGGTACATTCTCTAGGATAGACCACATGTTAGGGCACAAATGTGCTCTCAACAAATTTAAGAAGACTGAAAGCATATCAAGCACTTTCTCCGATCACAACGGCATGAAACTAGAAATGAATCACAGCAGAAAAGCTCAAAAATTCTCAAACACTGCGGAGGACCCGGGTTCGATTCCCGGCCAGGGCACACAGGAGAAGCGCCCATTTGCTTCTCCACCCCTCCGCCGCGCTTTCCTCTCTGTCTCTCTCTTCCCCTCCCGCAGCCAAGGCTCCATTGGAGCAAAGATGGCCCGGGCGCTGGGGATGGCTCTGTGGCCTCTGCCTCAGGCTCTAGAGTGGCTCTGGTCGCAACATGGCGACGCCCAGGATGGGCAGAGCATCGCCCCCTGGTGGGCAGAGCTTTGCCCCTGGTGGGCGTGCCAGGTGGATCCCGGTCGGGCGCACGCGGGAGTCTGTCTGACTGTCTCTTCCTGTTTCCAGCTTCAGAAAAATGAAAAAAAAAAAAAATCTCAAACACATGGAAACTAAATAGCAGGGTGTTAAATAATGAATGGATTAAGAATGAGATCAAAGAAGAAATAAAAAAATTCCTAGAAACAAATGACAATGAGCATACAACAACTCAAAATTTATGGGACACAGCAAAAGCAGTGCTGAGAGGGAAGTTCATAGCACTACAGGCACACTTTCAGAAGCTAGAAAAAGCTCAAATAAACAACTTAACCCTGCATCTAAAAGAATTAGAAAAAGAACAGCAAGTAAAGCCCAAATGTAGTAGAAGGAAGGAAATAATAAAGATCAGAGCAGAAATAAATGACATAGAGGCTAAAGAAACAATACAGAGGATCAATGAAACTAGGAGCTGGTTCTTTGAAAAGGTAAACAAGATTGATGAACCTTTAAGTAGACTCACCAAGAAAAAGAGAGAGAGGACTCAAATAAATAAAATTAGAAATGAGAGAGGAGAAATAACAACTGACACAACAGAAATACAAAATATTGTAAGAAAATACTATGAAGAACTGTATGCCAAAAATCTAGACAACCTAGATGAAATGGACAAATTCCTTGAAACATACAATCTTCCAAAAATCAATCTGGAAGAATCAGAAAACCTAAACAGACCGATTACACCAAATGAGATCTAAACAGTTATCAAAAAACTCCCAACAAAGAAAAGTCCAGGGCCCGATGGCTTCAGAATGGAATTCTACCAAATATTCAAAGAAGAACTAACTCCTATCCTTCTCAAACTATTTCAAAAAATTCAAGTGGAAGGAAGACTTCCAAGCTCCTTTTATGAGGCGAGCATAATTCTGATTCCAAAACCAGGCAAAGACAACACAAAGAAAGAAAATTATAGGCCAATATCTCTGATGAATATAGATGATAAATTCCTCAACAAAATATTAGCAAACCGGATCCAACAATATATGGAAAAAATCATACACCATGATCAAGTGGGATTTATTCTTGGGAGGCAAGGCTGGTACAATATTCGTAAATCAATCAATGTGATTCATCACATAAACAAAAAGAAGGAGAAAAACCATATGATAATTTCAATAGATGCAGAAAAAGCATTTGATAAAATCCAGCACCCATTCATGATCAAAACTCTCAGCAAAGTGGGAATACAGGGAACATACCTCAACATGATAAAAGCCATCTATGAGAAACCCACAGCCAACATCATACTCAATGGGAAAAAATTAAAAGCAATACCCTTAAGATCAGGAACAAGGCAGGGGTGCCCCCTTTCACCACTCTTATTTAACATAGTCCTGGAAGTCCTAGCCACAGCAATCAGACAAGAAGAAGAAATAAAAGGCATTCAAGTTGGAAAAGAATAAGTAAAACTATCATTATTTGCAGATGATATGATATTGTATATAGAAAACCCTAAAGTCTCAGTCAAAAAACTACTGGACCTGATAAGTAAATTCAGCAAAGTGGCAGGATATAAAATCAATACTCAGAAATCAGAGGCATTTTTATACACCAACAATGAACAGTCAGAAAGAGAAATTAAGGAAACAATCCCCTTCACAATTACAACCAAAAAAATAAAGTACCTAGGAGTAAACTTAACCAAGGAGACTAAAGACTTGTACTCAGAAAATTACAAAGCATTGATAAAAGAAATCAAGGAAGATATAAACAAGTGGAAGCATATACCGTGCTCATGGTTAGGAAGAATAAACATCATTAAAATGTCTATATTACCCAAAGCAATCTATAAATTCAATGCAATACCAATTAAAATACCAATGACATACTTCAAAGATATAGAACACATATTCCAAAAATTTATATGGAACTAAAAGAGGACACGAATAGCCTCAGCAATCTTAAAAAAGAAGAATAAAGTGGGAGGTATCACGCTTCCTGATATCAAGTTATACTACAAGGCCGTTGTACTCAAAACAGCCTGGTACTGGCATAAGAACAGGCATATAGATCAATGGAACAGAACAGAGAACCCAGAAATAAACCCACAGTTCTACGGACAACTGATATTTGACAAAGGAGGTAAGGAAATACAATGGAGTAAAGACAGCCTCTTTAACAAATGGTGTTGGGAAAATTGGACAGCTACCTGCAAAAAAATGAAACTAGATCACCAGCTTACACCACTCACAAAAATAAACTCAAAATGGATAAAAGAGTTAAATGTAGGCCGTGAAACCATAAGCATCTTAGAAGAAAACATAGGCAGTAAGCTCTCGGACATCTCTCGGAGCAATATATTTGCTGATTTATCTCCACGGGGAAGTGAAATAAAAGACAGGATAAACAAATGGGACTATATCAAACTAAAAAGCTTTTGCACAGCTAAAGACAACAAGAACAGAATAAAAAGACAAACTACACAATGGGAGAACATATTTGACAATACATCTGATAAGGGGTTAATAACCAAAATTTATAAAGAACTTGTAAAACTCAACACCAGGAAGACAAACAACCCAATCCAAAAATGGGCAAAAGAGATGAATAGACACTTCTTCAAAGAGGACATACAGATGGCCAATAGGCATATGAAAAAATGCTCAACATCATTAATCATTAGAGAAATGCAAATTAAAACCACAATGAGATATCACCTCACACCAGTCAGAATGGCGCTTATCAACAAAACAACACAGAATAAGTGCTGGCGAGGATGTGGAGAAAAGGGAACCTTCCTGCACTGCTGGTGGGAATGCAGACTGGTGCAGCCACTGTGGAAAACAGTATGGAGATTCCTCAAAAATCTGAAAATCGAACTGCCTTTTGACCCAGCTATCCCACTTTTAGGAATATACCCTAAGGACACCATAGAACGGCTCGAAAAGGAGAAATGCACCCGCATGTTTGTGGCAGCATTGTTCACAATAGCGAAGATCTGGAAACAGCCCAAGTGTCCGTCAGAGGACGAGTGGATTAAAAAGCTTTGGTACATATATACTATGGAATACTACTCAGCCATAAGAAATGATGACATCGGATCATTTACAATAACATGGATGGACCTTGACAACATTATACGGAGTGAAATAAGTAAATCAGAAAAAAAAAAAAAAAACTAAGATGAATCCATACATAGAAGGGACATAAAACTGAGACTCAGAGACATGAACAAGAATGTGATGGCAACAGGGGCGGGAGGTTGGTGGAGGGGGGAGGGGGTGAAGAAGGAGAGAGGGGTTAGCGGAGGGGAGGGGCACAAAGAAAACCAGATAGAAGGTGACAGAAGACAATTTAACTTTGGGGGAGGGGTATACAGCACAATCAAATGTCAAAATAATCTAGAGATATTTTCTCTCAACATATGTACCCTGATTTATCAATGTCACTGCATTAAATTTAATAAAAAAAAAAATCATAGGAAATCACAAATGCTCCTGTGGTCTCACAGTATTTAAATGATGTATTTAATAATGCTTATACAAATGAACTCATAAAGAGCTAAAAGAGTAAAAGAGTGAAATATTTATATATTCAAATCACTTTCTAAGAATATATGGTATTTCCTAGAAAAAAATTAGACTAAAGGGAAATATGCCTTCTTTTCTCTTTTATTTGAAGTAGACACCATTTCCTCTGCTTCCCAGGATCTGGAGGAGGGAGTGACATCGAGCACCTACTACATGCCAGGCACAATGCATGTGGCAATTTACTATGTCATATGAACCAGTCTTCACAGTATTGCTCTTGTAAAGGAATTATGATTTCAGTCAACAAATGAGGAAAAAAGGCCTAAGAGGATTAAAAAAGTCACCTGCAACACTAAGCCAGGGGCACAGCATACACAAGGTCTGGAGAAAGCTGAGGCCTTGATCTTTTCCATTATACCAGGCTGACCTATGGAAATGGGCAAACAGACACAGAGTGCCCTCTGACTGCCCTTTGTTAATTTTCCTGGTGAAAATGCAGACATTTGATGTGAGCCCCTTTGAGGTGGAGCTGGTGGCTCAGCCCTGAACATGGTGACACACCACAAGCCACCATATGTTCAGACTTCTCTATGAATACTCTGGAAATTCAAAAACCCCTTAACTTGTTCAATGTCTAGGTCAATAGTTTTCCACAGATGGCAATTTCTCTTCCAGGGTACATGTGGGAGTGTTTGGACACACTTCTGGTTGTTACACTCTGGGGGAAAGTCTTACTGGCATCTAGTGGGGTAGAGGCCACAGAGGCTGCTAAACATCCTAAAATGCACAGGACACCCTCTTCCTCCAATCAAAAAATTATCTGGGCTCAAATGCCAACAGTGCTGAGGTGAGAAGCACCGCTATAGGTAACACTGGGTGGAAAGAAGCATAGCGAGCCCGCCGCTGGGTCAGAGGGCCCTGGAAGAGCATGGCACCATGTTCTTTCACATAGTTACCATTTGGTGTGTCATTGTCTGAACTGTTGGTTGAACGTTTCAGATTACATGACAACCAGAAAAATACAGTAAACAAAATTCACAAGTAGATGGAAACTGTAAACACTGGAGTGCATCATTATGACTGGGATCCCTTCTGGGGCAGGAGAGTCAGGGTACTCACAGCCATGCTAGCTGGTGTAGGTCATTGAATACTCCAGTCCTGAGGGCTGTGATGCAGTTGTGGCTGAGATATCTACAAAGGACACAAGTGAGGGAGTGAAGCCAACTCAAGACCATTTTAGTCCCATAAATTAGAACTGAGCCACTGATGATGACCATGAAGTATGGGCACCTGTTTCTAAAAGCATTTTACTGAGGGGGAACTGGTGAGTGGGGGATGGGACACCAGGAGACACAGATACCCATAAGCCTGGTGTGTGCAACACCATGGCCAGGACCAGGAAAGTGGCCCCAAATAGTATGTTGGGATATTCTATCATGTTTCAGAATAAAAATATAGAAAATATGGGGGAGGGAGGATTTTTACTTTTGTCTTTTTGGTCACATCCTTAGTAGACTAAAATTTTAAGAAAGCATATAGTTAAGTTAGCAAGGGTTAGAAAAAATAAAATGCTAAAATATTGTGAAAATGACCCAAACTCAAGTAGACAAAGTTAAGGAGAGCTTCTCTGTCTTCTGGTAAAGCTAGAAATCTTTTGATAATTGCTTTCAATGTAGTAACTAACCTAAGCACTTTGTAATAACCTAGCCCTCCTTTCAAAAGTACCATTCTACCCTTTTCATCCTTACTTAAAATTGTGCTCATAATAAATTATAAAGAAGTTACTCACAATATTTGCAGATTATGTAATCCAAAAAATGCTTTCCCGGAGATATATCTAATGCAATTATGCTGAAGAAACCTGGTTGGAAGAAGATAGAAGACTCATGTGATTGTGGTGTGAGCTTCCTCAAGCTATAGACTGTGTGATACATTCTCTTTCCCTAAAAATATTTGTGAACTTGGATGATAAAGTCCTACGTCCCACTCCCATCCATATGGGGATGTGGAAACACTGCCAGGGGTAGATAGCTCTGAACCTGGCTGACGCCTGCTGTCCCTGTAGCACTTGTGCCACGAGACTCGGGCATCTCTGGGTTGCACCACTGAACACTGGTGTGGTGTGAGGAGGGAACTGGTTCTGTTTCTGCAGACAGGAGCCTGGCAGCCTTTCTGCTCCGACCCGAGGGAGTGCTCATCGTGGGAGACTAGCCAGTCCCTCACAGCCAAGTGCCATCTCAGACTCCTCATTTCTTTTGGTTCTATTCCCCAAATAAAAAGAGAGGGCAAGTTTTATTCTTGCCTATGTTGAGATGCAGAGTGAGAAGCACAGGCAAGTTGGCGAGATGCTTGAGATCCTGACAGACACCAGTGGTCAAGCTGGGGCTCGTTCACCACCATCAGCTCATGGGTCATGATTAATCTCATGAGCAATTTAGCAATCTAGTATCAGTTCAATAAGAGCATTTTCAGAAATATCTAAGTAAATGATCTGCATTTCTAGTATTCATTTACAATGAGGGGTTAGCCTTGAATTCATATTTAGTAAAGGCTGTTAGGGGAAGGAAGTATCCACACTAATAATAGTAACGAATGAGTACATAGTCTATTAAATGGCTTCCTTAAATCTTATTTGGATTTGATTTGGTTTTTAAAATATTATACAACACTTTCTTAATTGTTATGATACTTCACTGCAAAACTATTGTTAGAACACAAACTTATTGGGCATCTGACTGTCCTCTGAATTTGGTTATACCACAATTAATACCTATCAAAGCCTATGAGTCATGAATGTGTTACAGGTGTGCTAGAATATTAATGCCCTCACTCCTCTGGGTAGCTAGGTAGAATCAAGATCAGCTTCCAGTTACCAGTAAAACCCAACTTTTACCTTACACAAGGACCAATATTGTTATTTTCTCTTGTATCACCATGTGGGAAATATTGGTACTACAGAGCTCAGGCTTTACATCCATAGTGACATGCAAAACATCACTTTCAACCCTATAAAGTAAACTTGAAACCAAATGAGACTGGGTGTTATTCCAGACCCTCCCTTGCACCATGTCTATGAGGAGACCCTTCTCATTGCAGCATAAATTCTGCTTTTGGTTTAAAGTTCTTCTATGAACAGAATGAGTTCATACCGGTCAATATCTGTTGTAGCATTTTCTGAGCCGTTGAAGTGATGTAATGAACATTAACATGTTGAATTATAACAGCAAACAAAAATAGAAAAATAAAACACTATAGTATGTTGAAGTTGCTCTGAAATACATAATTACTGCCTAACTACTGCTATTTATATTTTATATGAGATAATGAACTCAAGAAGGCAATGCACATTTTACCCACATGTTGTCAGTCTTGAAGATATCAGTTTAGTCATGAACTGTGAACTCTACTTAGTGCTTTTGAGCTGCATGACCTACCTTATGTGAAAACATAACTGCCTTCTCCATCACAAGCTATGACTGCAACCCCTTAAGTCATAAAGAGCTTTTGGTCTTCTTAGTCATCATGCCCACACCCAGAGAGAACTGGTGTCTAAGTCCCCTATCACAGGCTCAGGTGCTGAATTTTAACTCGATTCTCTACTATTCACATTCTTCTTTGCAAGATACCAGCTTGGTGACTATGAAGGGAAATTTGGAAACATGACAATGTGGCAAATGGTGTTCTCTTTTTATTCATAGTGGAGATAAGAGTCCATTTAATATACTCTGCACTGAATAGGTTTTCTAAGAATAACTTATTGGTTCATGAATTCCTGCTATTTCAGCTGTCAGGAGTTTTCAACCAGAAACACCAAGAATTTATGTATCGGAAACTAAAGTAAATATATACTTTAATGACATGCATGTTTATAGGCTATTTTTGAATGCAGCATGGAGTATTCATCAACGAGGCTACTCACTGAATTACGTATTGTTGCCAATGATTGCCTTGCACAAGAATCCAGTTTACAAAAGCATTTCTAAATTATATAAGGTTTATGTTACAATGAGGAGGAGAATGGCTGGTACTTTCCATGGTAGCAGTGAGAAAATAGTCAGTCTCATAAACAATACTTTATTTCTCTGAAAGGTCATCTTAAATTGATTGCCCCCAAAGTTAGAAAGGCTTGATATTTTTAAAGATATTAAAATGAAATAATTAATCAATAAAAACATTCAGATGGTTGAGCAACATTTATTCATCTGGTAATTACATTTAATTTTGAGTTAAGAATTTATGCTTCTGGATGCCTAAAGACTAACGCCACTGTGAATATTTAAAGCATTTCAGATCAGAGAGACTTAATGCTAAATTTGGTATTTCTTAGGATAGACTCCAAAAATCTTAAGAATGCATATTAACTTTACTAGCTCAAAACCATCTAAAACACCAATTTATGGATACCTTTTCCCTAGTCAAACAGAATGCGACCCAGACTCTTGATACCTTTTCCCTAGTCAAACAGAATGCGACCCAGACTCTTGAGCCCGGTGTTCGCAGGCCCCACGGTCCTGATTCAATGACTTCTCCAGCGTGTACTCCATCGTTTCTTGTGAACGTCCTCTTTCCAATATCTGTGAAGTGCTTCTGCTTATCTTAGTTTGTTCTCCCTACTGAAGATGCTGCCCATCATCTCCTTACTCCTGCATGTTAGTCCCACATATCATGCATTCAATAAATACTCATTGATTTTCACATACTTTTCAACATAGCAGCAATGAGGGGTGGTGGTAGCAGTGGTACCTAATACACAAGAGAACCAGAAGAACCATCCAACTCAGAGAGAGGGTATGGTGGTCAGTAAGGACAAATGTGAGGGGTTCACAAAAATAGAATCAAAGTTGAAAAATGACTTAAGTCATGTACAAAACTCAGACAGTGAAAAATACTGTGGGTAATAAAAATATGTTTCCAGTTATATTTTAAAAATAAGAAAATGTTAAGAAAAGTGCAAACCTGCCATATGGGACATGTTTTATAATAATTATGAAATAATATAAAAATATAAATTCTCAGTTCCTACATAGCTCCTATCTTCTCAGTCAACAAAGACGATCTCAGATTAAAGGGAACATATGGGATATGGGACAGGAGATGTGACAGCCTGAGATGGTAGAACACGTTAGTCACAAGGAATTCAAGTCCTCTGGTTTGGAAGATTTCTCCTAAAAAGTGAGAAGCACAGAAACCTGAACACCAAGTCATGATCAATTACAGAGAAATCTGGACAAAGGAAGAGTAGCTGGAAAATTAAAGATGGGAAATATAGTTCTGATTTTTCAGAAAGGGAAGAAGCAGACTTCATAAGCTACAGTTGGATGGACTTGGCGCTGGTTCTGGGAAAGACTGGAGAACAGGTTATTGCAATGCTGCTTTGTAAGTGCCTCAGAGAGAAAGGGAATGGAGTAGTTCTCTTGAAATGGGACCGGCAGGCCAACTTGATTCTCTCTGAAGGATTGATCAACTACAAATGTATGGCCAACATTGCTTATATGTCTACCAGGCAATCACAGAGTGGTTTTATGATTTTTTAATGACAAATGTAAATATATTTTCTGTAGCATGATGATGAAGGGTGATTCTATGACTTGGATAAAGATGGTTCGTCTTGTTTTCAGATGACTAAGTCCTGGGAGGAACAATGAATTATGTTGAATGATCTTCATACTCCAATAAGAAAAGCTGAATCCAACAGAATGAGACAAGAGAAAGGATACATTTAAGTAGCTGCAGCTAGCTCTCAAATGGTAAGTGACAAATGCAGCCTGGTAAAGCCATCACTTAGCAGTAATACATTTGGCACAGGATTGAGAACTTTAGCATCAAGGTCACTAGAAGCTAAGAGTTTGAAATAACCACCAAAAGAGCAAAGGTAACCTTTACAAGTGAAGTTTAGAAGGAAGGGTTGTTGGCTTCCTCCTGTGCTGCCCTGGCCACGCCACAGCAATCATGTTGTGTTTATTCTAGATCTCCTCTACAAGGCAGAGGAATGTGAGAGGAATGATGGCAGATTTGAAAGCAGGCCACTTAAGAAAGAATTTAAGGTTTTTAGGCTGCCTGCAGAAAAGACTTGGGGTAGACCGCAGGGTGACTGCTAGCCTGAAATACCTGAGGAGTCCCGTAGAAGATGATTGGGTGTGTTCTGATCAGTCTCATTGAGGTGAATCTCAGAATGAGGGGAGCCTTAGAGACACCTGGGGCAGTAGTAGAGTTATGTGACAGGACACAATTGATTAGCATATTGTTTGGCATTCCCTTCCCTTCTGCCTCCTTTGCTTCCCTTCCTGCTTTACTTTTCTCTGCAGCCCTAATCACTATTGAGCACGCTATGTGTTTTATTAGCTACCTTCCTCTGGGAAGTTAAGCTCTGTGAGGAGAGGCTTTACAGGGGTGTCATTTTCTGCTGTATCTTCAGAGCCTGGCACCTCACAGGTACCAATAAATATTTGTAGAGAAGATAAATAAACATGGGGGTTTTGACATTTTTTACCCTCTTGCTGTCTGCTACCAAGAGCTCTGGGTTATCCACCTAGAGTCTTTTTTTCCTGGAGATGGTTTGGGTTTTATGCTCCGGTTATCTGGGTTATGGTAATGCAGGATGAGAAAGAAAAAGGTAAGAGTAGAAGAACAGGAGAGACAAGGGCTTGCTGGAGGCTGGGCAAGATTTTCCCGGAAGTTCAAGAGAAAGTGGCAGCAGGAGCTGAAGAATGTGAAGAGAGGGGGAGAAAAGAGAGGTTTTAAGGAAGGATTGTTGAGCTCATGCAGTGCTGTGGGATGTCTAAATAAAGCTTGTAAAATAATGTTGAGTTATTTTAAAATCAAAGTCTGGTCACTGGATGTTTTCAATGATTTTAGCAGTTTTCTGAGACTGGACTAGCCACTGGGTGAACTTCCAAAAGACTGTATAGTCAGAGGTCTGGCTTCCAGGCCAAGCTTCAATACTTGTCAAAGGGCTGGCTTGGGGCAAATGGCCTGTCTTCTCTAAGAGTGAGTTTTCTTGTTTCTAAAAGGAATCTAATGATACCTGCCCTACCTGACAGACTTTGAGGATGCAAATAAACAAACAAATAAATAAATGGTACCCCATTTCACTAATAAAAGTGCTTTTAGTCCCTTTGTGAGGTAACTTCTCAAATAGTTTAGAATGAATAATTTGGGAAGTTAATGTAGTCATCATAAAGTTGCTTGGTGAACAGGGAATCAAAGCAAAAGTCGTTTTCATTTTGATATGAATGGTGTTAAAAAAATAGTTAAAAGCAAGTTGAGGTGGAGATGGATGGTTCATCCCAATCTAACAACTGATCTTGGGGATCTCATCTCCCAGACCCTAGTTTTCTTTCTTGGACAGTGCTGGAGGCATCTGGCACTCTGCTTCTCACTAACTAGATTTCTTCACATCTGACTGGACCCTGTTTATTAACATTTTTGTTCCTCAGATATGTTAATATCCTTGCTTTTTTTTTTTTTTTTTTTTTTTTTTGTATTTTTCTGAAGCTGGAAACGGGGAGAGACAGTCAGACAGACTCCCGCATGCGCCCGACCAGGATCCACCCGGCACGCCCACCAGGGGGCGATGCTCTGCCCCTCCAGGGCATCGCTCTGCCGCGACCAGAGCCACTCTAGCGCCTGGGGCAAAGGCCAAGGAGCCATACCCAGCGCCCGGGCCCTCTTTGCTCCAGTGGAGCCTTGGCTGCGGGAGGGGAAGAGAGAGACAGAGAGGAAGGAGGGGGAGGGGTGGAGAAGCAAATGGGCGCTTCTCCTATGTGCCCTGGCCAAGAATCGAACCCGGGTCCCCCGCACACCAGGCCGACGCTCTACCGCTGAGCCAACCGGCCAGGGCCAATATCCTTGCTTTCATCAAGATCACATTTGCTCCTGTCATCCTGGGAGAGCCTTTGAATCCTCTCATCCTGTGTTTTAAATGACCTAGTCTTTTTTGTTGGTGTTTTTGTGCTCACAGTCTTCTTTCAAGTTAACAATGCATTTAGTGCCTCTGAATCTGCAGTGTTCAAAATGACTTGCAGTAAAAGCATAGAACTGCGTATTTTGTGATTGAGCTGCTTATCTGAACTCCAAGTTAACTCCAAAAATGTTTAAATAAAATCAGTTCACTTTAAACTATAAAATAGAAATAGAATATACTTTGTAATGTCTTATTCTCTAATATTAATTACATTTAGATAAAGAAGTTTAATGGCAAAGGTAATCATCTTTATATTTCATTTTACTTTTATATCAAAAACATCTTAAACCAAAACTCACAAATATTTTTGTATTCAATCACACTTAATAACTACTTACATCTTTTTAAGTTCTGTGTATCTGATGAAAACTTTATCTGGAAGACTATGGATCTTGTTTTTCTTAAGAGACCTAAAATAACATGTAAAGCAGATTTCATTAAGGATTGTATGGCCAGCCAGACTCTTTCCTGGAAACTGTGTGCTTGAGAAGAGACTTGCTGATGATCCTCCATGCCACTTCACACGTTTGCAAATGACTGTGGCACCCGTAGACTTTCTAATGTGATAGCGAAAGGCCATAGAGCAAAATTCAAACAGCGTGCAAGCATTTGACCAGTTTAGCCAGTTAGTATAATAGACTGAAACATCTATGGTGATTTCATTTTGTCTTTTACTCTTGGATAATTTAACAAAGCCAAACAAACAAGACCAAAATCCAACAAAAATCTCAGCCAGCTCATGCATGCCCAAACTATGATACGACAGTAAATTCTAGAGAGTCTTGAAATGTTATGCAAAGTACACAAACACATGCATGATTATGACATGGCTAGCTCCATGGTTCCCTTGAACCTTCCTTTTCACGAACAAATCAAATTACTGCTTTTCAAAAGGAAGTACAAAAGGTAAATGCTCTCCCTTTTCCTCATTTTGATTTTCAATTGCATAGTACTCATATATTAGCAACCACACATAAATCATATAGTCAGTGAAAATTAGAACTGCAGACCACAGGCATTTGTGAGTTAAAGCATAACCTGGCTCCTCTAACATGCAGTATATAAGACACTGCTTCCCTAGAGAATACTCTGAGGGCTGGTGGTTTTAAAGGGATTTTTATTATTTTTTTAATATACAGGTAGCATAAAACAGAATAAAGAAAGTTTCATCAGGTCACACACTTTTCTAGTGACTTAGGGGCAAGCGTCATGCAGCTGTAGATTGTACTCACAGTAATGTCACATTGCTGGAAACGGACGGCACTGATGCCAAACCAGTGTTCACACACTCCAACTCTGTTCCTTTGCAGTCACAGCCTTGTGGGTACTGGTTTAGAACTGGGGGCCAAAAGAGTAAGATTTCAACAGGCAAAAAAACCCCAAAACAACTTCAATTATGACCTTGTCTCTAATAACTGACCTTGTTCTCTTTCCTTCCATTTACATGTTGATAATGAACTGATTCACGCCCACAGTAAAACAAATAAGAATTCTCTGTAGTCAAATACTGACTGATGTGGTGTTTATCCCAGTTTGAGTTCCCAGTGATCTTTTCAGAGGCATTTAACCAATTATTAGAAAGGAATCACAGAAATGTTTAAATAGCAAAAAAAAAAAAAAAAAAAAAAGCTTATAGTGAAACAAGGTTGTGTTCTCCTCAATGGGGAACATTAGTGTGTTTGAATAAATCTTTAATGGGTACAATTGAGTCAATTCAATTTAATCAAATGGCATAAAGAGGCTGCTCAATAAATGCTTGTTGATTAAAATTAAATTCAACTGTTTTCCCCTTTTAAACTTCTCTTACAGAAGAGTTAGATGCAGGTTCTGCCTTAGTCACCATTGTGCCTTATTAAAATCAACCAAGTCAGGTATGCCCTCACTTGGGTTTTTTGTTTCCCATTGCTATGCAGTTCAAGTGGAAGGTAAAGGTTGTAGAGAAGCTACAAAGCAGAGAAAACCAAAGGACCATCTGTCAGAAGCATTCAGAAAGAAAAGCAGGCTTCAGAATTTACTCTGAAGGAACCTTCATAATTAAGATAATGACATAAAGGAGTGAGAAACCCATGGTGAAACCAGGCCAAGTTGGCCCATGGAGCAATCATGTGTGTGTGTGTGTGTGGGGGGGGGGTTGTGGGTTAGAGGAGAACACACATTTATGAAGCATTTGATTTTGCCTCTGATCCTGTGGATATATGTTTTGATAGAGCTAAGAAAATGAGAGTTATTTCAAAAATTTAGTGTTATTATTCATTTAAATTTGAGTATAAGTTCTTTCTAATTGCTCTGCTTCTTTTAGATTTCTTTCATTTAAATTCATTTTTAAAAATCAATTTCACTGAATTTTTATCAGTTCAGGAAACTTGTGTTGTGTGCCAGCTTAATTCACAAGATGCTTTCTACTGTAAAAAGTTTTGGAAAACATCTTTGGTCCTTTATAAGTTTATGCTATTAGCTCAACTTCCTAAATACAACTTCAAAATGTTTACTTCAGCCTTCATTAAGATTGAGAATAGTGTCATTTAGACCAAAAACCTGTGGTTGTATGCTTTTATTTCCCAACAACAAAAAAACCCAGCATATAATCCAAACTGGGCCTGGTGCCTACACCAGAGCTGTGACCTGAGCTACCCTCCCCACCCCCCAACCCCTCAGGCCTGTCTCACTCCATGCTCTGTGGAGTCTTCCTCTGAAAGCCTCTTGAATCTCACTAGCTCACTCTTCCCAGTGGTACTTTCTGGGCTCAGGTCCCTAGTATTAGTCTGGAGCATTGCAAGACAATAATAACCAGTACCTCTGTCACCATTCTTTCTCCTCACCCTCGGCAAGGTTGGCATTTGGATCAGATCACTGTCTGTTGTTGGGAGCTGTCCTGTGCCCTGTAGGGTGTTCAGCATCATCGGTGGCCTCTGCCCACTAGATGCCAGTAGTAACCCACCTCTCTCCAGCTGTGACAACCAAAAATGTCTTTAGATATTGTCAAATGTTCTCTGGGAGGTGGAGGGGTTGTCCCAGGTTGAGATCACTACTCTAACCAGTCTCTACAATTCTGATGGAAGCATCATTATCACATAGACTTCTTATCGTGTGCCTCTTCCTCTTCTTTAAAGGAAAACAAACTCACAACTTTTGTGGTTACCCTCATGTACAGCAGTGATCTCCACAAAGGGTGTGTACAAAGATGATTCATTGTGTTTCAGGAAGAAAATATCAAAACTTTCAGTTATATTTCTTTCTAATCTTTTAATTTACTCTTTAATTTTTAACTTTTATATATGATATATTTGTGTATAATAAAGTAAATGATAAGTGATAATTATAACCTGGCATGGCATTATAAAGTGCATAATATACTGTTAGTATACTATTTAAATATATATACATATATCTTATATACATACTAATGTATGTATTTCATTGTACCTATATTATGTCTATTATATATAATACCACATATATTATTACACATATGCATAATATATATGCATATATAGACATTATTCTGTATATAGGATAGAGGCCAAACTGCAAAGTGTGTAGCCCGTATGCTTTATGGGCAGGCCCTACCCTGCTGGGTTCAGCTCCTGCCTCCCCCCGCCCCACACACACTCTGCACTCTATGAGAGGCATTGAGAAGCATGCTCCGCACCTTCCCACCTCAAGGGTTTGCTGAGTTTGCTCCCCTACTCACTCTGTTACCTCTTACTCTTCCTTCTCTCCAAAGACTCCAAGTTCACCTCAGCGTCATCTTTTCTCTGAGTCTTTCCCCACCCATTGCAGAGTAATCATTTCTTCCAAGATACTTCCTCGTTCTCTTTTGCAAAGACCATTTCTCCAGTTTTGCACTAATACTGTATCATTCCTACTTTTATAAGGATCTATCTTTCCTGCTACTATGTGCCATGTGTGCACTGGGGACACACCTTATTATTGGACTTTCAGTGCCTAACATAGAGTTGGTATGAAGAAACTAATTAAAGAAAATAAGATCTTTATTACTTATCACAACTATTTGACACCTGTATATTCTTGCAATCAGAGATTAATTAATACATGAAATGAGCATAAATGGAGCATGTTGTGTTTTTCTCTTTATCTTTTCAGCCCCCAGGCATACAATAGATCGGGTGATCCTGAAAGACAATGAGGATGAAATGGAAACTTAACAGGAATAGATCACCCTCCCCATATAAGTCGATGCACTGCACACCAGTTGGAGTTGTCAAACCAATGACACTTACAGCACTCCTGTGTGAATGCCACTTTATCAGCATTTCCATGGATTGTGCCAAATATGGTCGCCCATCCACTAGTGTCCCCTGTGAAATGATGATGAACATGTGTCAGTCATGCTGTAAATCAAATGCCAAAGTACAAAACAAAAGTCTAAGAATTTGATAATAAAATCAGTGAAAAATTGGTTTAAGGAATAGAACAATAACATTGAAGGTAAGGGAGAAAAAGATAGGAAGACCTCTAGAGTTTTTATCATTTTTGAAATTACAAATATTTTGGATATATAGATCATAAAATATATAATGAAAATATATAACAATTTAATGCACATCTTGAAAAAATATCAACTATTTCCAATGCTGACATTTTAAACTTTGATCTTAATTTTGAGATTCCCCAAAAGAAAATACAATGTAAATTTTATTTTGTCATATGAGTACTATTGCATATGGATATATAGATATGTACTTGATAGGTATAATGCATTCTGATAATATTTATGTCACTTGACATTTTTAATAAAGCAAAAAAAGAGTCCCCTATTAAAGGCTCTCTAGTCCTAATAAGAGAAATAATATATTCTCAATTTTTCAGAGGCTATGATCTGCTCATTGCTAAGTTTTTTTCTATTTTTTTGCAATAAAATTGTATTTTTTTAAAAAAGGAGGCCTGATTTTAAAGTATTGCTACTTTAGCATATGCTATTATCCTGATAACATATGCATTAAATGAATGATATTGAAGTTCATATGGATAGAAAAGTAAATTTAAATAATCATCAAAGGTCCCTTTGATCCCTACAATCTTTAATTTAACTCTATTTCTTACTAATATCCTTAAAGATTCTTACAATGATTTTATTTGATGCTTTTACGTGGATTATACTTTATACTTTGTGTTCAGATCACATTCATGAAATAGATAAATACATGTAATCTCTGATTCCCACACAGTGAAGAGGAAAGCCAAGAATTTGAGTGGCTTCTCACTGGCATCCAAAGAACGGCCCCATTGCTGAGCACAGATTTAGTGCCTACTATATACTTGACTGTTCTAGGCTCTGGTGATACCAGAACAAGACACAAACAAGAACTCTTCTTGAGCAGTTCA
Organism: Saccopteryx leptura; assembly: GCF_036850995.1. Classification (NCBI taxonomy): domain Eukaryota; kingdom Metazoa; phylum Chordata; class Mammalia; order Chiroptera; family Emballonuridae; genus Saccopteryx; species Saccopteryx leptura. Next base: position 170,875,040 of record NC_089504.1, on the reverse strand, counting down.
TATCTAGTGATAGAAGTATAGTAAGAAAGCAAGGTAATGCATAGTATAGTCACACAGGTACACCAGGGTGCTATGGCAATAGAGAAAGGGTGCTTGTCCCAGACTGGTGGGGGAGCTTCAGGAAAGCATAGCCAGGGAAGCCAGCTGATCAGGAGTCCTTAAGTGCATTCGAGAATATAAGTGGGAGTGATCCATGGGTGGGAGAGTAGAATGTTCCAAAAGATCAACGCATGAGTACCAGGGGCAGGAGAGAAGATTCTAGAGATGGATGCTCAGCATTCCTGGACTTTGCTGTGTCAATTTGATGGCTAGTTGGGTAGTGCCAAGGAGTGGCAGTCCAAGTGGTGGGAAACACATGTGATTCTTTCAGAGTCAGATGATATACAGTGTGTCCGTAAAGTCATGGTGCACTTTTGACCGGTCACAGGAAAGCAACAAAAGATGACATAAATGTGAAATCTGCACCAAATAAAAGGAAAACTCTCCCAGTTTCATATCTATTCAGTACAGTTTGATGTGGGCTCACACACAGATTTTTTAGGGCTCCTTAGGTAGCTATCCCGTGTAGCCTCTACAGACTTGTCACTGACTGATGGCCTACCAGAACGGGGTTTCTCCACCAAACTGCCGGTTTCCTTCAACTGCTTATCCCACCGAGTAATGTTATTCCTATGTGGTGGCGCTTCATTATAAATGTGCCGATATTCACGTTGCACTTTGGTCACGGATTCGAATTTAGCGAGCCACAGAACACACTGAACTTTCCTCTGTACCGTCCACATCTCAACTGGAATGGCCGTGGGCCATAATGAGGTAAGCATAAGAGGCATTTAAAATTAAAATATGGATATACAATTAAAATTTAAAGTATAATTTTAATTTTTATCAGATATAACACTTTATAACACGGTATTTCTAATTTCAATAATCTCTATATATGAAAGTTCAGGTAATTATCACTAATAAATTGGGGAGCAGTATTTGTGTAGAATTAGTTACCACCCTATTCACCCACAGCTTGGGTTTCATGAAGTGGGGTGCACATATGTAGCTGAGCAGCAGTCCTCACCACAGTCCTCCTCGTCAGCACCATTCCCACAGTCGTTCACACCATCACAATGAAAAGTACGTGGTAAGCACTTGGTCAGATTCCCACAGGGAAAATATCCTTTTTGGCACAATGGGGTGATTGTGCTGCCTTCAGTCAGTGCAAAATCTGAGTGAAAGAGAGGATAAAAATCTTATGTAGCAGCAAGAAAGTATTAATATGGCCAAACTCTTTTCATGTTGCTCCATTTAATTTTCACAAGAACCCTATGAAATGAGTTTGTTCGGTGTTATTCTTAATGCATAGTATCTATGAACAATATTCTTAATTAGAACATTTTAAACAATTGTGATCATACCTAACCTCAGCTACACCAAGAATGTAATTGAGATGCATTTTGAACTCACTTCAAGAAGTCTACAGTAAACAATACAAAAGCAATTGTCCTACTTTTGTAGAAAAATCAAAGGCTTGTCCACTCCCAGAAATATAATAGAAAGGTAAAACCATGAGCTCACAGGGTCAAAAGGATGGATTTATTTACTTGCTAATCTTTTACAATAAAGATTTGAGGTGACATAGTAAAAAGTACATATAGAAAGGATGGCATAAGTATAAATTAGAGGGAAACCCAGAGCCACATTTGAATAAAGAGGTAATTGTAAGCAACAAAATCCCATTGAGCTCATAGTATGCCAGGTAGCTGGCACAGTTATGTAGCTTAGTTATTCTTGAGGTAAATCCATGTACAGGTGATATTATCCTTTATATTTGAGGAATAAATGTAGTTATCCATGTGGAAAGTCACACAGAATAGATTGGAGTTATCCCCCTGACTCCAGAGGCCACTCTTACTCACTGTCCTACGAGGATATCAGAATAAAGAACCTGTATTTCAAGAAGGATAAGTCCCCTATGAGGATGAATTAAAAGTGGTCTTGGTCAGGGAACATAGGACAAGATGAATGAGAGTTGAACAATTGCTACATTAAATGAAGGAATGCAGAAAGGAAAGAGAATTAATGTTTACAGAAATACTATATCTAGGGATAAGATGACCAAGAAATTTCAGAACCTGAGATGTAGGAGACATCCTTGCAGTTTTGATGGAGTGTTTTCCAGGAAATAAAGAAATGTGTTTGCTGTACATACTCTAGTAGATTGGTGAAAGTAATGTATTTTTTAAAAAGGAGGGCAACATGAAACTTCACAGAAATAATTGATTTAGAAGAGTGTAGACTCGGGCATGGCTACAGTTCAGTATGACTACTTGAAAGGGACAAAGGATGTTGGCAAAATGTCCCTGACCATGTCATTGAAGGTTAGCAGTGTAGCCAGAAATTTCCTTGGGTTGGTGTGACAACGTTTTTAATATGGCAGGAGGATAAAGAACAAATCTTTGTGGGTCACCTTCTACTTTGTGCTGAGTGTCTCTTAGTTGTTTTGGTGTTGCCATGTCCAGGTAAATATGAGGGAACGGAGGCTGGAAATGTGGAAGCACTATGACTCTGGATCTTGGGGAAATGCCAGTGAGAGCTGGGCCCTTTGAGCTCATGCTACCTTGTAACAAGGTGCTCTCCCACCAGATTGGACATCAAGTTCTCCCAAAATAGGTGAAGCCTGCTGCCTATTGTTTAAGAAATAATGCCATTTGTTTTAGGGCAGGAGTTTGAGTTTCGGCACTAAAGCTATCTGAGTTATGAGTTCATGTTAAGCTTTTAGTGATATAATTAGAAGAAGAGTGGAAGATTGGATTACTGGAGATTTAGTCCTTCAAGCATGCTAACATTCAAATTCGTGCAAATGTATAGAAGAAGAGAATCTAGCCTTCTCTCGGGAATGGCCAGCTGTGACACTGTCCACTCTCCCTGGAAGCTGGGAGTCTTCCCTGACTGGGCAGTATGGCCCTCAGAAACTTTTCTACCCTCTATGACTGGTGCAGCCACTGTGGAAAACGGTATGGAAATTCCTCAAAAAATTAGAAATGGAACTGCCCTTTGACCCAGCCATCCCACTTATAGGAATATATCCCAAGGACACCATATCACCGACTGAAAAAAAAGAAATGCACCCTCATGTTTATGGCAGCATTGTTCACAATAGTGAAGATCTGGAAACAGCCTAAGTGTCCATCAGTGGACGAGTGGATTATAAGCAGTGTTACATATATACAATGGAATACTATGGGGCTATGAAAAAGAAGGAAATATTACCTTTTGCAACAATATGGAGGGACCTGGAAACTATTATGTTGAGTGAAATAAGCCAGGCAGAGAAAGAAAAATATCATATGACCTCACTCATTTGAGGAATCTAAGGAATAATGAGAACTGAGGAACAGAATTGAGACAGAGGAGAGATCAAAGGGACCAGAGGAAAAGAGGACAGAGGGGAAGGGGATGACAGGATGGGATAAACTTGAAGGGAAGAGGGGAGGGCGCTGTAGGGAGGGGGGCAAGGGAGATGTTGAGGGGAATATGAGGGAGGGGGATGCATTCGGGGTGACCCTAGAATCTATGTAAACAATTAAATTAAAAAAAACATAAAAAAATGAAAAAACAAAACAGAACAAAGAAGGCCCTAGCTCAAAGGGGTTGATGTGCACATGAACTAAAATGTGAAAGTTGTTGAGCACATAGAATTTCCTCTATAAGAACTAGTCTGAGTTTGACCAGTGGTGGCACAGTGGATACAGTGCCAGACTGGGATGTAGAGGACCCAGGTTTGAAACCCCAAGATTGCCAGCTTGAGCGCAGGGTCGCTGGCTTGAGCGTGGGATCATAGACATAACCCCATGGTTGCTGGCTTGAGGTCAAACGTTGCTGCCTTAAGCCCAAGGTCGCTGGTTTGAGCCCAGGTCACTGGCTTGCACAAGGAGTCACTCCTCGGCTTCTGTAGTCCCCCAGTTAAGGCACATGAGAAAGCAATCAATGAACAATTAAGGAGACTAAGGAGCTGCAAGGAAGAATTGATGCTTCTCATCTCTCTTGCTTCCTGTCTGTCTGTCTCTATCTGTCTCTCTTTCTCTGCCTCTTTTCTGTCGCTGTCACCAATAAATAAATTAAAAAAAAGAAACTTTTCTACCCTCTGGATTTTTGTTCTTACAAAAGCAAAATATATTTTCTCCACTATTACTGAGTGGTGGATGAATGATTTACTATCAGCAGTAGGCCTAAGACCAGTTAGGTCTGACTATTTTAGAAAAAATCTCTGCTCTGAGATTTGGGTTATGAAGTCTCTTCATGAGGACATATATAGTGAGTCATAGATTTTTCAAGCTCTTAATTTCTCTCTTGTAAAGATTTCTGGAGAGAGTAGTTTTATGAAAACTAGTAGTCCTCCTATGTTTGGAATATGAGCAAGTGAGAGTCAACATATTTTAGTGTAGCAGCTTTGACATTTTTTAAAGATAGTAATTCATAGTTGGAAATAAATTTTGTATCACAGTGCAACACATAAGCACACAGACTGAAAACAAAATTTCATGAAATATTATTTGCTTTTTACTCTATGGGCTGTACTCTGATCATTGCTATTCGATCTTATTCACTTGTAAAGGGATCACAAGCTACTAAGTTGACCTCATGATTCATCCACTAATGAGATATTACCCAATATTTATGATTCCACTTATATGTGGGATATAAAATAGAAATCCACAAACAAACATACAAAACAAACCCATAGACACAGACAGCAGTATGATAATTACCAGAGAGAAGGAGATGGGAGTAGGTAGAACAGGGAACAGGAAGACAAACATGCAGTGATGGAGGGAGACTGGACATTGGGACGTGAGCACACAATGCAATATACTGATGACCAGTGGCTGAATTCAAATAATTTAACAACTGGTTCTCTGTCTTAATGACCATTTTAATTATAAAATAAAAACCCCAATATACCAAAAGGTAGTTTATTATTTCATGCATTTAATACTTAAATAAGAACATAAAAGAGGTATACAAAGCTAGGTCATAAGAGTTTTAAAATATTAATGAAAAAATATTAAATAATACCTGACAAAAAACAATAAAACTTTTTAAAAGATACTTCCATATTGTTTCTTGATTGGAGTCCTAACTTGCAATTTTTTCACCTATGGACAAAATGAGCATTTCTCAATGGCACTTAGAATACGCTGTTGCACAGATGAACATTGAAAAAGAGTAAGGAATGTAAATTTGTAGTTTCCACATTGGGCGGCTGTCCAGGCTCCCACTTTAGAAAGAACTCTGATAACAAGTGCCATTTTAACAACCGGTTCACAGAACTCAACAAAAAACTAGGTATCGGTTCTGCCAAACTGGTGCAAACTGGCTGAATCCCACCACGGCAGATGATGATGTATTATAGATTTGTACAGTTGAAACATACTCTTATTAACCAATGTTACTCCAATAAATTTAATGAAATTGAAAAAATTTTAAAACTCAAAAAAATATATTAATTAGCAATAAAGTGCTCTGAAGACCATCAGACCTGCCTGGATGAACATTCTCTCAGCCATTCACTAGCTGTGTGACTTTCAAGCAAGCTCCTTAACACCTTTCAACTTGAGTTTTCTCACATTTAAAATAAAGTTGATGATAATAGCCCCTCCCAGAGGGTCTGTTTCAAGAATGAGACAAATTAGTGCTTCTGAAGTACTGGACAGTGCCTGGCCCATGGAGAGCCCTTGATAATGTAGGCATAAGGGCAAGTTCAACACAAGGCAAAAAAACAGGGCTGTAAGAAGGAAGCTTTAGTGTCAAATGTAAGCTTTCTGTGCCTTTGCATTGTGTGACTTTTATGAACAAAAAAATAAGGACTATCAAAAAGCTTCTCCTACTTTTTCATATTATTCTATTTTTAAAACCATGTGACATATGACATATGTGGTTTATACCTTAAGTAGCCTTGAATCTCTTTTGAAAGCTAATGGGGGAGTTGTAAATGATAAATAAGCAATGAAAATGTCTTCAAAACCTATAAAATAGTAATATTTTCTGAATGATCTAGAAGAGTTGATTAAATATTGATTAAAGACAATTTTGAAGTAGAAAGCTGAGGGTGGGTGGGATATTTTGAAGGCTATGTGTTGATTGTGTTCCCTTATAGGATTATCATGAAGATAACCTTGAGTTTTTTGAGGCTGGATCCAACTAAATACCTACTTTACAGATGCAGACTCCCTTAGAAGGAGGTAAGCAATTAGCTGTCACTGACAGGAGGGGTGGAGATTATTCCCTTCTCCCTGGAAAATATTGGGCTACATGTAGCTAGTATGGTGAAGAAAGGGGAGGGGAATGGCTGACCATGTACAAACAGAAATAGTTGATTGAATTTCTGTTAATTCTTCATCTTTCACCTGTTAATGCCTTCCTGAAGACATCTCAGGGTAAAAATTTAGAAAAATTTTAAAAAATGTAATCTATTCCTTACTCTGTACCCTCTATACCTTAAGTCCTTATAGTTCAACTTAATGCCTGGTAGTTACTTGGTGCTGGATAAGGATTTTAATGAATGAATGAGTTAACGGGTCAGTTAGGAATAAAAGAGAAAGTAAAAAAAAGACCCTTCCAGGATGTAAACTTGCCAAAGTTGCAGGCTTGTGCATTTATTGTGATAACAAAGCATTGTTTAGTCTTCTGTGTACTTCATTGTTCATCCTGTTCTTCCATTATGCAATCTAAAACACAACGAGGAACCTTGCCCGTATTTGGCACTTACTAGAAATGTATCAGTCTGTAGAAAGCACATTCTGCTGCCCGCACTTCCTGCCATCCATGGAAGTAAAGAGAGTTAGTTTTGTAGAAACTTTGGGATTATAGAAATGGAGGAGCTGGGTGACCTCACGGAAATGGCGCCGTGAGCAGCGCGTCCGACAGATCTCCCCAAAATCTCAACAAATTTATCAACTAGAAACAGAAAAATATATCCTCGGAGCATCCCGGAGTTCCACACACACACTGAAAGCGAAAGGACTGTTGCCGAGGAGGGAATACACCTGTGGTGAGTCAACCCACACGTGCAGCTGCCCGCGCCGCGGTCCGGAGAGTCCTGGCCACCGGAGTGCACTAAGAAGCCATGCGTGTGCCCCGTGCCGCGGTCCAGGGAGTCCCGGCTACCGGCGTGCACTGAGAAGCCGTGCGCACACCCCGTGCCGCGGTCCGGGGAGTCCCGGCTACCGGCATGCACTGAGAAGCCGCGGGCGCCCCTGTGCCACAGTCCGGGAGGGGCGCCAAACCTGTCTTTCCTAGTCAGGAGATTCTCTCCGTGGGCAGGGCACCTCACCCAGCCATTCAAGCTAACAATCAAGCGTTGGGGGAGGGGCGCACAGGCAGCCTGAAATACTCTCTGGAGCACAGCTGCAGATCCAATCACTGAAATTAGCTTAACCCACGAAATCTGCGCACCCACGGGGCTCTAATTGATACGATCTCTCCCAGTTCAGCGATCCAAGACAAGAGGCATAATATTTTTCAGTGTTGTTAGCTAAAGGGGCGGGGGCAACTTCTGATTGACAGAGCCTCCATATTCAGGGATATACCTAACAAGAGGGACTTGGCAGATATTAAGATCTATACAGCAAGCAGCGAATACTGCATCTTCTTCCCAGCCAAAACAGGCTACAAAGTGTGGAAAGCCTGGGTTGAGTGGTCCAACTGAATGGTAGGCGCTGAACAGTCACCTTGACAACAATTGACTCCCAGCCCCACCTGATTACGCCGGAGGCTCTGACTGCCAGAGCCTTACCCAGAGACTTGCGCTGAGTGAGGATAGAGTGGGGATTTCCCAGCTCTTTGAGCCTCTTACTCCCCAGACAGAAGCAGTGGCAGCCTCATAGCTGGATCACCAGGCTGCTAATTCAGGAAGGGGAGACTAGGGGAGAGACTCCAGGAAAGCAAACTCTCTCATTGTTGGACTCTGCAAACGCCAACAAGCCTTGACTACCAGCGAGACTAAAGCCAATTATATGACATTGCCATAGAATCCCATCAACTGCAAATCCCTACCTAAGCGTGACACAGGGGCAGAACCTGGGGTACAGAGTCACCGACCAGGAAGAGGGAGAGAAAAGAAAAAGGAAGAAGTTAACCTCTCAAAATCAAGAAAAATCCACAGACTTTATAACTTGTTCCACTAATTCTTTGTTGTTGTTGTTTCTTTCTTCTTTCTTATTGCCTTTATTATTATTTGTATTTCCTCCACCTCGGTCCTTTTATTCTCTGCCCATCTTATGCTACCCTTTTCTTGAACTACACTACCCATGAGTGTTACATTTTATTTCTTTTCTTCATGCTTACTATCCTTTAGGGTTACACTCCAAAACCCTTAACTCTCACTCTCTCCCCTTTTTGTTTTTTTTCCCCTTTCCTTTTTTTCTTCCTTCGTTTCTCTCTTTTTCTTATTTTTTCCTTTCTATTCATTTCTTCTTTTCTCCTTTTACTTTTCCTCCCAGTTAATCCTCAATCACGAACAAATTATTTAATTTGGGACTCAAGTTTTTTTGTTTTTTTTTGTTTGTTCTTTTTTTTTTCTTTTCTGCTTTTGTTCTTGGTTTTCCTTTATTTGTTTGTTTTTGTGGCATTTTGGGTACTTTTTACATTGCTTTTTAACTCACTAGCATTCTTCCCAACCCAAAGTCTCCATTGTATTTAGTCTTCGCTCCACTTAATACAACAGATTTTTACTTATTATTTTTAGTTTTTTCTTGTTTAAATATTATTATTTTTTCTCTCCTTTTTTCTGTTTCCCTCTTATCCCTCTCATTATATCTCTTAGTTGACCATCACTTACAAGCAAATCATTTTATGCTTGTCTAAGATATTCTCCTTTTTTTTTTTTCATTTAGTAGGTCCCTACTCCCTTTTTTGCCCCTTGAACTCTTCACCCCAAATCAGGCCCTCCGTTATAGGCAGTTTTTGTTCCATTTAGCATAATATAATTCACAGGTCATCACGATATTTCCCTAAAGAGGTGAGAGGAGGGGAAGAGAAGAAAGAAAAAAGGGGAAAATAATAAATTATTACTTTTTTTGTGTGTGAAGTGTTTTCCCTTTTTTCCCCCCTTTTTATTCTTTATTAATTCTAATTAACACTACCAATAAGACCACCTTCAGATGCCAATAAGAAAAAGGAAATCGAATATTATGGATACAAAAGGTAGAGAGGTAACACAAATAGATGTGGGAAAATCTATGGAGAAAAGATTTAACATATTGGAAGCCTTGGAGCCAAATGACAGAGAATTTAAAATAGAAATCTTAAAAACACTCAGAGATATACAAGAAAACACAGAAAGGCAATTTAGGGAAATCAGAAAACAACTCAACAATCACAAAGAATATATTACCAAGGAAATTGAAACTATGAAAACAAATCAAACAGAAATGAAAAACTCAATTCACGAACTGAAAAACGAAATAACAAGCTTAGCTAATAGAACAGCCCAGATAGAAGATAGGATTAGTGAAATAGAAGACAAGCAACTTGAGGCACAACAGAGAGAAGAAGAAAGAGACTCAAAAATAATAAAAAACAAGAAAGCCCTACAGGAATTATCTGACTCCATCAGAAAGAATAACATAAGAATAATAGGTATATCAGAGGGAGAAGAGAAAGAAAATGGAATGGAGAATATACTCAAACAAATAATAGACGAGAACTTCCCAAGCCTGTGGAAAGAACTAAAGCCTCAAATTCAAGAAGCAAACCGAACACCGAGTTTTCTTAACCCCAACAAACCCACTCCAAGGCACATCATAATGAAGATGACACAAACCAATGACAAAGAAAAAATTCTCAAGGCAGCCAAGGAAAAGAAGAATACAACATATAAAGGAAGACCTATTAGATTATCATCAGATTTCTCAGCAGAAACTCTATAAGCTAGAAGAGAGTGGACCCCAATATTCAAAGCCCTGAAAGAGAGGAACTTTCAGCCAAGAATACTATACCCATCAAAGCTATCCTTCAAGTATGAAGGAGATATAAAAACATTCACAAATACAGAAAAGATAAGAGAATTTATCATCAGAAAGTCCCCACTCCAGGAAATACTAAAGGAGGTTTTCCAACCAGATTCAAAGAACAAAAGAAAACAAAACCACAAGTAACAGCTCCACCAAGAAAACAATAAAACCAAACTTAAACTGTGACAACAAAAGAAAAAAAAGGGGAGAAAAGATGAAGATTAACAGTAGCAAAGGACGATGAAGCGCAGAAATACTCATAAGAAAGGGTACTACAATGAATATGGTAGGTACCCTTTTCATTACTTAATGGTAACCACCCTTGAAAAAACCACCACAAAAACACTTGACTTAAAAAAGGTAGCAACAGAAGAAAGAAATATGGAATACAAACAAACAAAAACAAACAATAGAAAAACAGAAGAGAAGAATCAAACAAGATACAAAACTAACAGAAAGCAATTTATAAAATGGCAATAGGGAACCCACAAGTGTCAATAATTACACTAAATGTAAGTGGATTAAACTTACCAATAAAAAGACACAGAGTAGCAGAATGAATTAAAAAAGAAAATCCAACTGTATGCTGCCTACAAGAAACTCATCTGAGCATCAAGGATAAAAACAAATTCAAAGTGAAAGGCTGGAAAACAATACTCCAAGCAAACAACACCCAAAAAAAAGCAGGTGTAGCAATACTCATATCTGATAATGCTGACTACAAGACAGAAAAAGTACTCAGAGACAAAAATGGTCATTTCATAATGATTAAGGGGACACTGAATCAAGAAGACATAACAATCCTTAATATATGTGCACCAAACCAAGGAGCACCAAAATATATAAGACAGCTACTTATTGACCTTAAAACAAAAACTGACAAAAATACAATCATACTTGGAGACCTCAATACACCGCTGACGGCTCTAGATCGGTCATCCAAACAGAGAATCAATAAAGATATAGTGGCCTTAAACGAAATACTAGAACACCTGGATATGATAGACATCTACAGGACACTTCATCCCAAAGCGACAGAGTATACATTTTTCTCTAGTGTACATGGAACATTCTCAAGAATTGACCACATGTTGGGCCACAAAGACAATATCAGCAAATTTAGAAAACTTGAAATTGTACCAAGCATAATCTCTGATCATAAAGCCTTGAAACTAGAATTCAACTGTAAAAAAGAGGGGGAAAACCCCACAAAATTGTGGAAACTAAACAACATACTTCTAAAAAATGAATGGGTCAAAGAAGAAATAAGCGCAGAGATCAAAAGATATATACAGACAAATGAAAATGTAAGTACGACATATCAGAATCTCTGGGATGCAGCAAAAGCAGTAATAAGAGGAAAGTTCATATCACTTCAGGCCTATATGAACAAACAAGAGAGAGTCCAAGTAAACCACTTAACTTCACAACTTAAGGAGCTAGAAAAAGAAGAACAAAGACAACCCAAAACCAGCCGAAGAAAGGAGATAATAAAAATCAGAGCAGAAATAAACGAAATAGAGAACAGAAAAACTATAGAAAAAAATCAATAAAACAAGGAGCTGGTTCTTTGAAAAGATCAACAAAATCGACAAACCCTTGGCAAGACTCACCAAGGAAAAAAGACACAGGACTCAAATAAATAAAATCCAAAATGAAAGAGGAAAATCACCACAGACATCATAGATATACAAAGAATTATTGTAGAATACTATGAAAAACTATATGCCACCAAATACAACAATCTAGAAGAAATGGATAAATTCCTAGAACAATATAACCTTCCTAAACTGAGTCATGAAGAAGCAGAAAGACTAAACAGACCAATCAGCAGGGAAGAAATAGAAAAAACTATTAAAAACCTCCCCAAAAATAAAAGTCCAGGCCCAGACAGTTATACTAGTGAATTCTATCAAACATTCAAAGAAGACTTGGTTCCTATTCTACTCAAAGTCTTCCAAAAAATTGAAGAAGAAGCAATACTTCCAAACCCATTTTATGAGGCCAACATAACCCTCATACCAAAACCAGGCAAGGATGGCACAAAGAAAGAATACTACAGACCAATATCTCTAATGAATACAGATGCTAAAATACTAAACAAAATACTGGCAAATCGAATACAACAACATATTAAAAAAATAATACATCATGATCAAGTGGGATTCATCCCAGAATCTCAAGGATGGTTCAACATACGTAAAACGGTTAATGTAATACACCATATCAACAAAACAAAGAACAAAAACCACATGATCTTATCAATAGACGCAGAAAAGGCTTTCGATAAAATACAACACAATTTTATGTTTAAGACTCTCAACAAAATGGGTATAGAAGGAAAATATCTCAACATGATAAAGGCCATATATGATAAACCATCAGCCAACATCATATTAAATGGCGTAAAACTGAGGACTTTCCACCCTAAATCAGGAACAGGACAGGTTTGTCCACTCTCTCCACTCTTATTTAATGTAGTGCTAGAAGTTCTGGCCAGAGCAATCAGACAAGACAAAGAAATAAAAGGCATCCATATCGGAAAAGAAGAAGTAAAGGTATCACTTTTTGCTGATGATATGATCCTATACATCGAAAACCCAAAGGACTCCACAAAAAGATTACTAGAAACAATAAACCAATACAGTAAGGTCGCAGGATACAAAATTAACATACAAAAGTCCATAGCCTTTCTATATGCCAACAATAAAATATTAGAAAACGAACTCAAAAAAATAATCCCCTTCACGATTGCAACAAAAAAAATAAAATACCTAGGAATAAACATAACAAAGAATGTAAAGGACCTATATAACGAAAACTACAAGGCATTGCTAAGAGAAATAGAAAAAAACACAATGAGATGGAAAAATATTCCTTGTTCTTGGATAGGAAGAATAAATATAATTAAAATGGCCATATTACCCAAAGTAATATATAAATTTAATGCAATTCCCATCAAAATTCCTATGACACTTTTTAAAGAAATGGAACAAAAAATCATAAGATTTATATGGAACTATAAAAAACCCCGAATAGCCAAAGCAATCCTAAGGAAAAAGAATGAAGCTGGGAGCATTACAATACCTGACTTTAAACTATATTATAGGGCCACAATAATCAAAACTGTATGGTATTGGCAGAAAAATAGACACTCAGATCAATGGAACAGAATAGAAAGCCCAGAAATAAAACCACATATATATGGTCAAATAATCTTTGATAAAGGGACCAACAACACAAAATGGAGAAAAGAAAGCTTCTTCAACAAATGGTGTTGGGAAAACTGGAAAGCCACATGCAAAAGAATGAAACTCGACTACAGCCTATCCCCGTGTACTAAAATTAATTCAAAATGGATCAAAGACCTAAATATAAGATCTGAAACAATAAAGTACATAGAAGAAGACATAGGTACTAAACTCATGGACCTGGGTTTTAAAGAACATTTTATGAACTTGACTCCAATGGCAAGAGAAGTGAAGGCAAAGATAAATGAATGGGACTACATCAGAATAAAAAGTTTTTGCTCAGCAAGAGAAACTGATAACAAAATAAACAGACAGCCAACTAAATGGGAACTGATATTTTCAAACAACAGCTCAGATAAGGGCCTAATATCCAAAATTTTCAAAGAACTCATAAAACTCAACAACAAACAAACAAACAATCCAATAAAAAAATGGGAAGAGGACATGAACAGACACTTCTCCCAGGAAGAAATACAAATGGCCAACACATATATGAAAAGATGCTCAGCTTCATTAGTTATTAGAGAAATGCAAATCAAAACTACAATGAGATACCACCTCACCCCTGTTAGATTAGCTATTATCAACAAGACGGGTAATAACACATGTTGGAGAGGCTGTGGAGAAAAAGGAACCCTCATACACTGTTGGTGGGAATGTAAAGTAGTATAACCATTATGGAGGAAAGTATGGTGGTTCCTCAAAAAACTGCAAATAGAACTACCTTAAGACCCAGCAATCCCTCTACTGGGTATATACCCCAAAACCTCAGAATCATTGATACGTAAAGACACATGTAGCCCCATGTTCATTGCAGCACTGTTCACAGTGGCCAAGACATGGAAACAACCAAAAAACCCTTCAATAGAAGACTGGATAAAGAAGATGTGGCACATATACACTATGGAATACTACTCAGCCATAAGAAATGATGACATCAGATCATTTACAGCAAAATGGTGGGATCTTGATAACATTATACAGAGTGAAATAAGTAAATCAGAAAAAAACAAGAACTACATGATTCCATACATTGGTGGAACATAAAAACGAGACTAAGAGACATGGACAAGAGAGTGGTGGTTACCAGGGGTGGGGGGAGGGAGGATGCAGGAGGGAGGGAGGGAGAGAGTTAGGGGGAGGTGGAGGGGCACAGAGAAAACTAGACAGAGGGTGACGGAGGACAATCTGACTCTGGGTGAGGGGTATGCAACATAATTTAATGACAAGATAACCTAGACATGTTTTCTTTGAATATATGTACCCTGAATTATTAATGTCATCCCATTAACATTAATAAAAATTTATAAAAAAAAAAAAAAAGAAATGGAGGAGCTACTTAAAATTTAGATTGATAGCTTCTTCAGTTTTTTCTGTGGGACCCTTGCCTAATACACAGCTGAGAGGAGGTTGGTACATGGAAAAGAAAATTATTCAGTTATACTCTTTCTTTTTCTCTCTTCTGGTGTATTCTGAATATGTATGTCCAAAGGAATTTTAAAATGACTTCTTGATAGCCCTTTGAAGCCAACCAGACTGTGCCCAAAACACTTTTATTATTATTATTATTATTATTATTATTATTATTTTAAATGAGAGGAGGGGAGATAGAGAGACAGATTTTCGCAGGTGCCCTGACCAGGATCCACCTGGCAACCCACATTTGAGGCTAATGCTTGGACCAACTGAGCTATCATCAGTGCCCAGGGCCAACGCTCAACCAATCAAGCCACTGGCTGTGGGAAGAGAAGAGGGAGAGAAGGGAGAGATGGAAGGGGAGAGAAGCAGATGGTTGCTTCTCACATGTGCTTTGATCAAGAATTAAACCTGAGATGTCCATACACGGGGTTGTTGCTCTATCCACTGAGCAAACAAGCCAGGGCCCCAATAATACTTTTTGATGCCTGTCAACACCTTCCTTGTGTTATTCAGAAACAAAAGATGAGAACTAGCTTTTAGTTCTGAGTTTGAAAATCCTTGGAGCTGTGCAAGTCTCTCTTTGCTTTCTTTGATTCTCTGCCAGAGCTGGTCCTGCATGACTTTCATCCCCTCAGTCTGATATTCTGGTTGAGACTCTCTCCACAGTTACATCAGGGATGACAGCACCATGGTCCCAGAGGGAGCACAGAGGACCTTGAACAATGAGGCCTCTTTCCAGAGTGTACCATTCCTAGTGGAGTTCAATTCAGTCTAGATGGATGGAGCCACTGCCATTTACTCTGAAGAGCCAACTACTGCAGTACCAGAAGAAATACTCATTTAACATCTGGAAAATGTTAACTGAGTGCCTCCTCTGTCCTATGGCAACAAGGCAAATCATGGCCATTATCACCTGGAGCTCAGGGGCTACAATCTCTGAGAGGAGCAGCAGCACTGCCCAGGACTGTTCTGACATGATGCCAAGGTGAATCCAGCTCATTTGCTGAGTCCACCTGCCAGAAGCCCTACTACTTCTGGGAAGAGTGTAAGCGTCACTAAAAGTGCACCTTTGCAGGGTGGATGATTTATTGTTTGTTTGAAAGAATCTAGTAAAGTGATCCTTAAAAGCTCTTAGGTTAAGGTGAGTGGAAAGAAATAAGCCTCTCAGATGTTGTTTTTTAAACTTAGAAATCTTATGCTTTTCTGCTTTTCTGTTTGGTCCTCCTTATCTGGATGGGAGTGTGAGGCTTCATTAGTCCGAATATGGAGAATTCACATTCAGTTCCACGCACACATTTCCCCCACCTCCTTCTCCTGTCAGAGATTCCCACCTTAACTGCATTTCTGTAAGCCCTCATTTTCTGTCATGTTCTTCTGAAACAAACAAATCCCAGGCTGGTTAACGTCCCACAGGGTCCTACTCACAGATTTACTGCAGGAGCTGTCACCCATCTCCCTCCTCAGATGACCTCTTGATGTTTGAACAGACAGATTTGGGGAAATAATGCTTAATTTTTTGAAACAGAGTATAAGCTCAATACATGTTGATTTAAATTGGGGTGGGGGAGGGATTTCAAATTGTTAATATCACCCTTAATAGGCTTGGTTATCAGCTCCATGTCCCCTTTGGCTCTGTGCTGTTACCTAGTCACAAACTAAATGTCATGGTCTTCGATGGGTTCTAAGGTATATATAAAGGCACAAGAAAGACTTCTCTTCCAAAAAGATCTCTTCTATGACCAGTAAACTGCTTAAGTTCACCTGTAGAGATGCATTTTTTTAGTTAAAATCTTTTTTTTTCAGTATTTAATTACTTATCTTGTTTTGCATGAGTTTGAGAAACTATCTTCTTCCTAAAACCTGGCTGAGCGTAGTGAGCTCAGAGAATGAACGCTCTGGTGGGTGAAGGAAAAAGAACTTGGAGTGGGTGACCTTGAAATAGACAGGCAGAACCTGATGTAACTTGGCCTGGGAACTATGGAGAGGAGAGAAGGTGGTACCTTTTCCCCTTTGCCTTTCTCTATCTCTCTCTTAATTCTTCTCTAATTCATTGACTGCTCTGTCTCAAGGGATTTTCACTAACTGTTCTTCTAGTTGATGGTAGTTCTTCCAAACTGACCTGCATATATGTAACTGGGAAGGACATACCTCCCAGAAAGTGGGTACCACTCACAGGAACTACTAATGTCGAGTGTGTGGAAGCCACACAGTCCCAGTCTGAGGCCCTGAACCTTTCTCTCATGATGCACAAAAGGTAAAGGTTATTATTTCTGCCTGTGGTGAAGCCTTCCATCTGTAGTCTATAGAATTCCATTTAACCTCATCTTTTTAGAATACCTCTCCATTAATCCTTTACTTTACCTCCTATATTTTCAAAATTCCTGTCCCTCAACTAGTTTTTCTATTATCATTAATCTTATTCAATCAGCTTACATCTAAAAAATAAACCAAGCAAGCAAGCAACCAATCAACCCAAATCCCATATCTACAGTACAACTGAAACAGACTTCTCCCGTCAAAATTAAGTTTCTCAGAAAAAATTGTACAAGCCAATGTCTTCACTTCCTCATCACCCTTTCTTTCTTCAATTCACAGTTTTCAGCCTTAGCTTTGCTGCTCCATTAAAATTCTTCAACCAAAGTCATTAATATCCTCTTTGTTACTAAATGCAATAAGTGTGTTTGTTTATTTGTTTTTAGTTTTTCTATTGATTTAACTGACAAAGAGAGAAAGAGAAAGGAGGGAAAGAAGAGAGAGAAACATCAATTCATGTTCCACTTAGTTGTTCCATTTTTAGTTATGCACTTGTTGATTGCCTCTTGTACATTCCCTCACTGGGAATCCAACCCACAACCTCGATGTTCCAGAAAGTATGCCCTATCCATTGAGCCATCTGGCCAGGGCCAATGCAATATGTATTTTTTAGTTTCTATTTTACTTAGTTCTCTGCAGCATTTGAATCACCATGTCACCAGGTTAAAACCTCTTTTTTCCGTTGGCGTTGTGGTATTTCACTGTCCTGGTTTACTTCCTTCATCTCCATAGTTTCTAACGGTTCCCTTTCTGCTTTTCTCTTTAATGCACTGGCTCTTTTTTCTCTGTAATTCCCCTGAATATCACCTGCATACATTAGGTCAGAAGTTTCTTAGGCCAATCAAATCAATTACAGAATTTAGAGGGACCTGCAAAAAGTTACTGATATTTTAGATTGTCAAATAAGAACATTAAAAATCTTAAGACACCATGCATTTTATAATAGTGGTTTATTAGAAAAATATTATTTACTTGTTCAAAATCACAGAAGGAAAGATAATCATTTGGAAAGAATATAGTTAGCTTTATGAAAACCTTACTCACTTCTTTGTGCTCCTGGGCTGGTGAAACCTTCATTCCTGACAACTATGGACACAGTATTTAGAACTATGTGTGAAAAAATTGTATCTGGTGATGTTACAGAATTCTTAAGGAGGTGACTCCTCTGTTCTGTCATCCACAAATATTTACTCCCCCTTTGTCACTTGTCTTTGACTTTGTTTATGACAGGGGCTCCAGAGATGGAACTATCAGACCCTGACTTTCAAATAACGATGCAAACTAAAAATACAAGGTGATATACTTGGTTTAATTAAGGCTACCTATAAACCCCATTGCATATAATGCACTTGACAGTGAACTTTGTAAGACCTTCCCTTTGAGATTAAAGAGAGGATGGTAGTGTCACTGCTCCAACATCTGTTCAACACTCTACATGGAGGGCTTAGCAAGAGCAGTAAGGCAAGGCAAGTTAGTCAGTGGAATAAATATTGGAAGAGAAGACATAAAACGGTCATTGTTCATGAATGCTATGATTGTGAACATAAAATCCAAAACAATAAGTTATTAGTATTTGTGAGTTTAACCAAGTTTCTGTGAAATCAATCTAACACATACCTTTTCGATAGCATCAACAGTGTCATATATTTAAAAATAACTCTAATAAAAGTCTGTAAGACATTTATGTAAAGTATATGAAATTATTAGAGGTATTAAAGACCTAAATAAATGGAGACTTAATATTTCAAAATGTCAATTATTCTCCCAAAGTGATCTATAGGTTGAAAGCAATCACAATAAAAATCCAGGAGTTTGCATACATGTGTGTGTAGAAATGGATAAATTGTTTCTAAAAGGCATGTGGTAGAAGAATAAGTCAGTCTTGAAGAACAACTTGAGAGAACTTACTTATATATCAAGATTTATTAAGGAACAATAATTCAGATAGTATGATACTGGTGCAAAGATAGGGAAAAATAGACCAATGGAATGGAATAGGAAGTTCAGAAGAAGAGACACACAGACAAACATCTGATTTATGACCAAGTGGCAGTGGAGAGGGACATTTGATTCTAGGTGGATTATACATCTAAATATGACAGATAAAACAAGAGAGTTTTTGAAAGATAACATAGGAGAAAACCTTCATGACACTGGGGTAAAGATTTTAAGAAGAATACAAAAAGAAGCATTAATCATAATGGAAAAGAGCTAAATTAAACTGTATTAAAATTAAGGACTTCTGTTTTATAAAAGAAAAAGCCACCATTAAGAAATTGTAAAGGCAAGCTTCAGAATAGAAGATATTTGCAAAAATAAGTCAGTAATTAGAATGTATATTTTACAAATTAATAAGGAAGAGATGAACAATATATAGAAAAATGGGTAAGAAACTTGAATATAAACTATGCACAAGAAAATATTAAAATGGGCAGATAATATCTGAAAAGTATTAAATCTAATTAATAATGGGGGAAGTGCTAATTAAACGATAATAAACTATCACTACAGATTACTGGTATATATATGGCTATAATTTAAAACTAACCAATCCCACATTATGTGGTGAGAATGTGAAGCTATGGTGTGAGTGTTCATTGAAACAACTGCTTTGAGAAATGGTTGGTCATTCTCTCCCAAACATAAAGCTGGCAAGCCTCCTGTGTCAGCAGGTTTTCTTTTAGGATGTGCCAATAGAAATGTCTGCATGTGTGCACCAACTGACTCAGACCAAAATAGGCAGAGATTCATTATTCATCACAGTCCCAAAGTGTAAACAATACAAACGTCCTTGAAAAATCAAACAGGTAGAAATTGTGGTATCTTCATCAATGGCATACTATATAGTACTGAAAATGAACAAAGTCATTCAGATCAAGCATAGCCAAGGGAAGTTTTTCCTTTGCCATTTACATTGATTGCTATCTTTAAACACTCCTGGCAGCCCTGACATCTATAGAAATGAGATGTGAAGACTTAGCTTGTCTTGGTCTCTCCATATGAAATGCAATTTCCTTTTTTTTTCCACTTCATCCTTTTTTTTTTTTGTTATTTATCTCAGAAGTAATTTCTGTGAACACTTTCCTGATCCCCTCCAAGACCATTCTTTCTTCTTCCCAAAGCATGTTGGACATGCCTCTATTGCAGTATTTATGGTATTTTATTATAGTTATAGATTTTTTCTCTTTTTTTCATAATTTACTATGCCCACTTATGGAGGGAAATTTATTAATTTTGAATTTCCCAATGCCTGGTAAAGTTCTCAATTTTTAGCACATGCCATACACCTCAAAATTGATATCCAAGTTTGATTAACATTTTCAGAGACAGTAGTGCTGTTTCCACAGCTGGGCTACATATACCTAAAACCTTGTATGTGGAAGTGGGGAGCACATTGCTACTTCAGTGATAATCCATGTCAGAAATAAAGGCCCAATATGGGTGCACACGTTGGACACGATATCAGTGTGGGTTAGGTGCACATAGAAGCATTATACTGTACTTAGTTTTCTTTTCTTTCTTTATCTTATATCAATGATTCAGTTTCTTATGTTGACATTTTTGCTTGAAGGTCTCTACCATTGGAGAGGAGCCATGGGTCGGCCTCTCCTAAAACCCAAGTGGACTCCATGTATGTTAGAGTAAGGTAGCTCACATTCACTTATCATACTGTATGCTCTACATCTACAGGTAATTTCCTCATGCATTACTTTTTGCAAAACTCTTGCAATTCATACAAACAATAGATTAAAAAACATAGCATTCACAAAATTCTGTGCTGTTAAGGAGGGCAATTTATATCTCCCATTAATAATTTTAGTTTTAGTTATTGCAATGAGCATGGCATTTTCAAGTGAGAAACAGAAAACAACCATAGAAGCTTCTAGTCAAGATTGCAGCCTAGATAAATCCTCCTACAACCACATAAAAAATACAACTAAATTATAGGACAAGCATTATTCAGAACTGCTTGAAATCTAGCTGAACAGAAGTCCTACAACTAGGGAATTAAAGAAGAAGCCACATTGAGACTGGGAGGGGAGATGGAGATGCAGGACAGACTGGTCCCACACTCACAATGTGGTGAGTAAAAATTGGAAGGGGATATCTCCACTGCAGAGGTACCCCAGCCTAGGGTTCCTGTGCCAGAAAGAGAAGTCCTCATAACTTCTGGCTGTATAATCCAGCGGGTAGTGTGGCTGAGAGAGATGAAGAACTGCTGGAGTCCCAGGCAATACCTCTTAAAGGGCCTACACATGAACTTACTCAGATTCACTCCCTCTGAGCTCCAGCAATCAAGTAGCAGCTTGAAAAGCACCAGGGACATACAGGGAGGAACTGAAGTGTCTGGCATCAGAGCGAGAGCTGGAGGGACATTCTTTCCTTTTCTGAGACATTCCTTTTTCTGCAGAGCCAGCTAGCAGGCATCATAGCTGAATCTCTATTAACCTGGTTATCATTGTTTGCCCCACTCTGGTGATTCCTTGAGACCCCCACTCCACCAAATTTTGGGCCCACCGAAACTATTTCCAGTAGCTTTTCCATATGAATGGCCTGTTTTGGCTCATGCTTCAGACTTTCCTAAAATCTCTCAAACAAGCAGCATCTGGTCTCAGTGTGCCGGTACACTCGTTAAATTGCCCCAGGCATGGTACTAGCAGCAGCCAGCCTTGATTTGCAGCTTGGACTCTCTTGGGAACCTTCAAGCCCAGCACAGTTAGCAGCCATTGGCAGATCACTCTGTAGCTCATGCTTGTTGGCCCCCAGCAGAGTACAGGTGGAAACTGGCCTTGGCCTGCACCTCCTAGGAAGTTACAGAGTCAATGCACCTGTTGAACAGCTTCAGACTATGCTGAGTACCACTTCACCACCTCCAAAAGCAACAAACTCAAGGACTGACTCAGGGTTTGGGCACTAGAGCCTTGCTAAAGTAAGTCCTGCTTTATGGGGCAGGGCCCTGCACAGCTGATCTTCCATGGTGGTTGCAGCTAGTCATTGCAATTGATTGGCATGGGGGTAAATTCCTCCCATTAATGTACCCACAGCAATCAAGGCTCAACTATAACAGGAGGGTGTTCATAGCTCACATGATAGGAACCACACCTGCAGTGCTGAGCTCAGGTGAATGGGGAGGCCATGCCACTGGATCCTACTGGACACCTACCACATTAGGTCACTTACCAAGTTTGGGAGATGTAGTAGCTCTACCTAATACACAGAAACAAACACAAGAGGGCTGCCAAAATGAGACAAACATGTCCCAAATGAAAGAACAGAACAAAATTCCAGAAAAAGAACTAAACAAAATGGATATAAGCAATCTACTAGAAGCTTAGTTCAAAACACTGGTTATAAGGATGTTCAATAAACTTAGGAGAAGAGTGGATAAACTTAGAACTTTAACAGCATAAAAAAGGACATGAAAACCAGAAAAAAGAACCAGCCAGAAATGAAAGATACACTAAGTGAAATAAAGACTAATTTACAGAGAATCAACAATAGAGTAAGTAAAGCTGAGAATCAAAACAGTGAGTTGAAATACAAAGAAACAAAACTACCTAATGAGAACAGCAAATAGAAAAAAGGATACAAAAATATAAGAATAATGTAAGGAGCCTCTTGGACAACTTCAAGTGTACCAACATTTGCATCATGGAGGTGCCAAAAAGGAGAAGAGAGAAAGCAAGAAATGGGAAAAGTTATTTTAAAAAATAGTGACAAATCTTTCCTAATCTGGTGAAGAAAATAGATATACAAGTTCAGGAATGCAGATAATCCCAAACAAGATGAACCCAAAGAGCCCCACACCAAGACACAACATAATTAAAATGCAAAAGTTTAAAGACAAATAGAGAATCTTAAAGGCAGCAAGAGAAAATCAGCTAATTTCCTACAAGGAAGCTTCCATAAGACTTTTAGCTGATTTCTCAACAGAAATAGTTCAGGTCAGAAGGAATTGGCAAGAAATATCCCAAGTGATGAAAAGAAGGGACCTACAACCAAGATTACTCTACCTAGCAAAGTTGTCACTTATAATCTAAGGACGTATAAAGAACTTTCCAGACAAGAAGAAGCTACAGAAAGGAGCCCATCACCACCAAACCAGTGTTACATGAAACTTCAAATGGTTGAAGAAGAAGAGGGAGGAGGAGGAGGTAGAGAAGGAAGAAGAGGATGAAGACAAGGAGGAGGAAAAAGATAAAAAAATAAACAATAAAATGACAATAAATACATATCTATCAACAATTGAATCTAAAAAAAATAAGCAGAACAAACATACTCATAGATACAGAGAACATTTTTTTTTTTTTTTTTTTGCATTTTTCCAAAGCCAGAAATGGGGAGGCAGTCAGACAGACTCCTGCATGCGCCCGACCGGGATCCACCCGGCCCGCCCACCAGGGGGTGATGCTCTGCCCCTCTGGAGCGTTGTTCTGTTGCATCCAGAGCCATCTAGTGCCTGTGGCAGAGGCCACAGAGCCATCCTCAGCGCCCGGGCCATCTTTGCTCCAATGGAGCCTTGGCTGTGGGAGGGGAAGAGAGAGACAGAGAGGAAGGAGAGGGGGAGGGGGAGGGAAGCAAGATGGGCACTTCTCCTATGTGCCCTGGCCGGGAATCAAACCCGGGACTCCTGCACACCAGGCTGACACTCTACCACTGAGCAAACAGGCCAGGGCCTACAGAGAATATTTTGATGGTTATCAGATAAGAGGGGGGTTGGGTGGGCTGGGTGAAAAAGGTGAAGGGATTAATAAGTACAAATTGATAGTCACAGAATAGAGATGGGGATGTAAAATACAGCATAGGGAATATAGTCAACAGTATTCTAATAACTATGTATGGAGATGAGATTTATCAAGATGATCACTTAATAAGTTATATAATGCTGTGTATGCCTGAGATTAATATAATATTTTATGTTCACTGTAATTGAAAAATAAAAAATGATTTTTTTTAAAAGAAATAAGGGAGCAGTTACTCAGTAACACTCAGTATGGATTATTATCCTTTCTCTGCCTATGAGTAATTTACATAAAGACTCAGCTATCTCACCTTCAGACAGAATTTGAAGTTTTTGAGAAAAGATTTTTTGCAGTGTTTTCCAAAGGCCAGAATGGGAGAGGATCAATATTTTTGGTGTCCGCTGGCTGGACCATAATTGAACAAAAAAGTAGATAATGAAAACCAAGTGACAAATTAGAAAGATCTTGCTCTAAATCAGAAAAGGCCCTTTTCTCTTTCCCAGCCATTTGTGTCATAGGTTTACTAATTTCTTCTTATTTCTTAAGGAGGGAGTGGTAATTAACATCAAGACTACTTTATAGCTAAGCTTGGATATTAATTAGACTTCTTCAAATTATATTCTCCATAAGGAGGTTGTATATTGATTATTTGACAATGTAGCTTTAGTGACTCCCTTGCTAAATACTTAATTTGTGCTCATAATTTCCCAAATTAAAAAAGAAACTTTTCAGGTAGAATTAATGGGTTAAATAACCAGGGTTAACCCAGTTAGTAGTCTGGGTACACATAAAGAGGACAAGGAATTGGCATCTCTTATAAAAAAGAAGTCTACCTATACTTTGATATACAGTGTGTCCATAAAGTCATGGTGCACTTTTGACTGATCACAGGAAAGCATCAAAAGATGATAGAAATGTGAAATCTGCACCAAATAAAAGGAAAACTCTCCCAGTTTCATACCTATTCAGTGCAGTTCGATGTGGGCTCATGCATAGATTTTTTAGGGCTCCTTAGGTAGCTATCCCGTATAGCCTCTACAGACTCGTCACTGACTGATGGCCTATGAGAACGGGGTTTCTCCACCAAACTACCAGTTTCCTTCAACTGCTTATCCCACCAAGTAATGTTATTCCTATGTGGTTGCATTTCGTTATAAACGCGCTGATATTCACTTTGCACTTTGGTCATGGATTCGAATTTAGTGAGCCACAGAACACACTGAACTATCCTCTGTACCATCCATATCTCAACTGGCATGGCCGTGGGCTGCTCCGCTGTATACATGGTGTTACATCACCATCTGCGCATATGCACATGCTGCCACACCATCCTATAGAAACTGGGAAGGTTTTCCTTTTATTTGATGCAGATTTCACATTTCTATCATCTTTTGTTGCTTTCCTGTGACCAGTCAAAAGTGCACCATGACTTTACGGACACACGGTACTAACTGAGGTGTGATTCGTGGGACAGGTTCATGAGGTCTCCTGGCGTACAGAGTCCCATATACCCCACCCTAGAGTTTGGAGTCCTAGAATTCATTTTTTTAAGATCACAAAAGTGGTTCTTGGAAACTTGACAACTGTACAAACACAACAGCTAGGATTGTGAAGTTGTTACACTGAAGGCCAAAGGCTGGTGAGAATCAGGGCTGTGACTTGAGCACAGGTGTGCTAACCCCTAACTGGAGTCTCCTTTGCACTCTGCTGCTGTCCCTGTCCAACTCCTTTCATTTGCACAGCTATTTACTTCACAGTTCCAGATTTCTGGTATGCGTGGCCTCTCAAATTCAGTCTCTGATCAAGCAAAAGCTAGAGAATAAAATACACCTTCTGGGTCAAGATGACCTCTTGTGATGATCTCTTATGAGCAAATCCTGAATATGTTCCCCACAACATAGCTTCTCTTCTCCATAGACACAGGAAAGACTGATACATTTTTATTGAAGACATTCAGCTCACAGATGGGAGAACTCTCCACAGAACACGAATAGAGAAGAAGCCACTGTTGTGAGAGGAGCTACCCCACTTGTTGGCAGAAAGCTGACACAGGGTCATCAGAGAGGGCTAGTTTCATGCCTGTTTACAAAAGTGCCAGAATGCAGCCCCATGGCCAAGGCTGGGGCTGGCAGGAAGCCTTGTGCAGAGACTGAGCTCAGACTCAGAGTGGAGATGAGGAACTCTGCCTGACATCAAGATTGTGATCTGAATCTTGCTCCTTGCCCATGGCCAGCAGGACTAGATTGGATATGACCTTTGGAACTGGATCATCAACAACGTAAAATCCCTGAGATACTAATATAACTAACAGCTCACATCTGAAGACTCCAGTGGGCTCTGTTGAGGCAATTAAGAGACCACTCATAAAGCAATGTGTGCAGAAGGAAAATTCCTCCAACTTCACGAGAGTGTCCGAGGCTCTACCAAAGAGAGAATGATACCTGGAGAACCAGGATATGGTAGTGCTTTCAAAAGCAAGTTAAATCTGGACGGACCAGGCAGTGGTGCAGTGGATAGAGCATCAGACTGGGACACAGAGGACCCAGGTTCAAGACCCTGAGGTTGCCAGCTTGAGCGTGGGCTCATCTGGGTTGAGCAAAAGCTCACCAGCTTGGACCCAAGGTCACTGGCTTGAGTAAGGGGTTACTCGGTCTGCTGAAGGCCCAGTCAAGGCACATATGAGAAAGCAATCAATGAACAACTAAGGTGTCACAACAAAAAACTGATGATTAATGCTTCTCATCTCTCTCCATTCCTGTCTATTTCTCTCTCTGACTCTCTCTCTGTCCCTGTAAAAAAAAAAAAAAAAAAAGAGAAGCAAGTTAAATCTGGATGGTTAAAATTCTCAAAGAAATAGTGGGAGGAAAAACATCATGAATTAAAAGTAAAAGTTTATAAACCCAGAATGACAACTTTAAATTCTGTTGATATCAAATGAATAAAAAATATAATCGCTGAAAAACTTTTTAAAACTTTACAGAATGAATAAAAATAAATTGGAATTAGAGAAAGGGATAATTAGTTAAATTTATCTTTTCCTTTTCAAACACATATTCTATTTATACAGGACTTCCCTGGGCAAAGAAAATAGCCATTCAGCACTGGTAAGAAAATGTTTATTGCAAGTTTAATTTTTTTCAGTATCTACTCAATAACTGGAAGTATAAGGCTAAGAAATGGGTACATGTGAAAGAAGCACAAAAGAGTTATTTTTTCTATTTTCAGATAATGGTGCCACTCATGCTACTATTATTTCTCATGTATAACAAGCACATTTATTTTTCCTGAGAAATGTTGTCACATGATTACTAAACAAGTAAACCAAAGAGAAATGGTGCTGTGAGGAGCACTCCCAATACCTCTCCCCAAAATTTCAACAAGTTCTTCAACCAGTGTCAGAAAAATCTATCCTTGGAGCATCTGGAAGTCCCACATACTGAACACAAAGGTATGATTGAGCGAAAAATTGACTAAATATATAATCAACCCTGTAGGAAATAAGACAGAGAACGGAACACTCCGCCCTCCTCACTAACCTGAGCAAAGGCTGCTTTCACTTGGAACTGAGAGAGAGTGGGGGCTGGAGGCGCGAAGGGAACCAGGCTGTGGCACAGATGTCCAAGCCAAGGAAAGAGTGTGCCAGTGGCTACTCAGCTCACACGAGCTAACGCCCACGCCAGACCCCGGCAGAGGCGGGTGAGCAGTGGCCGCCATTATCCCAGATATCCTGGTCAGCGAGCGCATAGAGTATGCAAGAGGTTCCTCCTAGCACCCCGGGAGTGGTCGCCCATGTTCCTGGACAGAGGGGCAGGGTCAGAGGCCTCTGCATGGGCTGCAACTAGAGTCTTGGTGTGGTCCCTGCACCCCCAGCAGCACACAAGGAGTGCGCAAAAGTGAACTTCCCTATGCCCAAACTTCTCCAGGCAGGCGGGTCGCCTCACCTAGCCATTCATGCTGACATACTGGGGAAGAAAAAATACGGACGCGCCAGGGGGAGGGGCATGCAAGAAGCTTGCAGTCTATCTCTGGAGCAGATCTGTGGATCCAATTGCTGAAATTAGCTTAACCCACATCTGCTCACCTCCCAACTGACTAAAGAGGCTCTAATTGACAAGGTATCTCTCAGATCAGCGATCTAAAACAAGAGAGGTAATATTTTTAGTGCCTCTTGCTATGCATGTAGGGGCAGGGGCAACATCCTGTCAGCCGATTCAGGGTGAAAAACACATTTCTACGGAACAAACCTCGGAGAACACTGCAGAAGCTAGACTGGATAGGCTGTAGGTTTTTTAACAAGAAAGAAGCCTGCAGGAAACAATCCCATGGAATGCTAAGGCAAATTTAACTAGATATACCTGGGGAACTGAACAGAAGTCAACACGCTCCCCTACCTGCCTAAGCTGGTGGCTCTGATTGGCAGAGCTTTTATACTTAGGGCTGTATGTTAAAAAGAGGGACTTGGCAGCTTTTAAGATATCCTGTTCTGCAGGCAGCGACTAGGGCATCTTCTTCCCAGCCAAAACAGGTTACAAAGTGCAAAAAGCCTGGGGAGAGTGGTCCCACAGAGTGCTGAGGCATACTAGACACGCCTGGAGGTTCATAAAAGGGCACCTTGAGGCAATTGGCTCCCAGCCCTGCCTGATTACACTGGTGGCTCTGACTGATAGAGTCTTACCCAAGCCCTGCGCTGAGTGGGGATAGAGTGGGGATTTGCCAGTTCTTTGAGCCTCTTACTCTCCAGGCAGAGGCAGCTCAATGTCATAGCTGGATCATCAGGCTGCTAATTCAGGAAGGAGAGACTAGGAGAGAGGCTCCGGGAAAACGGACTCTCCCATTATTGGAGCCTGCAAATGCTAACAAGCCCCGACTACCAACGAGACTGAAGCCTAGTATATGACATCGCCATAGAGACTATCAACTGCAAATATCTACCTAAGCGTGCCACAGGGGCAGAGCCTCGGGGACAGAGCCACCGACAAGGAAGAGGGAGAAGAAAAAAAAAGGAAGAGATAACCTCTCAAAATCAAGAAAAATCCACAGACTTCATAACTTTTTCCACTTTTTTTTGTTTCTTTCATCTTCTTGTCTTTATTATTATTATTTTTCTTCCACCTTGGTCCTTTTATTTTCTGCCCATCTTATTCTTTTCTCTTCATCTTGAACTACATTATACATAAGTGTTACATTTACCATTTTTTTCTTTTCTTCTTCCTTTCTCTCTATGAAGGTTACACTCCAAAACCCTTAACTCTCTCTTCTTTTTTATCCTTTTCTTTTTTCTTCTTTTCTTTTTTCCCTTTTTGTTTTTTCTCCCTCTCTTTTAGTTTCTTCTTTTCTCCTTTACTTTTCTTCTCATTTGATCCTCACTCATGAACAAAATATTTTACTTGGGACTCAAATTTTTTCTTTGTGGCACTTTGGGTGCTTTTTACTTTGCTTTTTAACTCATTAGCATTCCCACCAACCCCAGCTATTCATTCTATCTAGTTTTTGTTCCACTTACTACAATAGTATTTTTTTCTTTTTCCTGTTTCCCTCTTATCCCTTTCATTATATCTCTCAGTCAACCATCATTTACAAGCAAATCATTTTATTCTTGATTCAAACTTTTTCCATTTTTGCATTTTGTGGGTCCCTACCTTCTTTTTTGCTCCTTTATCACTTCTCCCCAACTCAAATCCTCAGTTATAGGTAGTTTTTGTTCCATTTAGCACAGTATAATTCACAGTTTTTCACTGTATTTTCTCAAGGAGGAAGGGAAAGAGGGAAAAGAAGAAGTAATAAAAAATTTTATAACTTTTTATTCTTTATTAATTCTCATTAGTGCTATTAACAAAGCCACCCTCAGATGCCATTAAGAAAAAGAAAATCAAATATCATGGATACAAAAGACAGAGATATAGCACAGATAGATGAAGAAAAGTCTATGAAGAAAAAATTTAATAGATTGGAAACCTTGGAGTTAAATGACAGAGAATTTAAAATAGAAATCCTAAAAATACTCAGAGATATACAAGAAAACACAGACAGGCAATATAGAGAGCTCAAAATACAACTCAATGAACACAAAGAATATATTACCAAGGAAATTGAAACTATGAAAACAAATTAAACAGAGATGAAAAACTAAATTTATGAATTGAAAAACAAGGTAACAAACTTAGCTAATTGAACAGGCCAGATAGAAGATAGAATTAGTGACATAGAAGACAAGCAACTTGAGACACAACAGAAAGAAGAAAAGAGAGACTCAAAAATTTAAAAAAATGAAAATGCCCTACAGGAATTGTCTGACTCCATCAAAAAGACTAACATAAGAATAATAGCTATATCAGAAGGAGAAGGGAGAGAAAATGAAATGGAGAACATATTCAAACAAATAATAGATGAGAAATTCCCAAGCCTGTGGAAAGAACTAAAGCCTCAAATTCAAGATGCAAACAGAACACCGAGTTTTCTTAATCCCAACAAACCTACTCCAAGGCACATCATAATGAAATTGGCACAAACCAATGACAAAGAATAAATTCTCAAAGCAGCCAGGGAAAAGAAGAATACAACGTATAAAGGAAGGCCTATTAGATTATCATTTGATTTCTCAGTAGAAACTCTATAAGCTAGAAGGGAGTATACCCCAATATTTAAAGTTCTGAAAGAGAGGAACTTCCAGTCAAGAATACTATACCCATCAAAACTATCCTTCAAATACGAAGAAGAAATAAAAACATTCACAGATACAGAAAAGATGAGGGAATTTATCATCAGAAAACCCCCACTCCAGGAAATACTAAAGGGGATTTTCCAACCAGATACAAAGAACAAAACAAAACAAAACCACAAGTAAAAGCTCCACCAAGAACACAATAAAACCAAATTTAAACTGTGACAACAAAAACAAAAAAAAAAGGGAGAGGACGAAGATTAACAGTAGCAAAGGACGATGGAGTGCTTCATTCATAAGATAGTGTACTACAATGAACATGGTAGGTACCCTTTTCATTACTTAATGCTAACCACCCCTGAAAAAACCACCACAGAAGCACATGACTTAAAAAAGGTAGCAACAGAGGAAAGAAGTATGGATTACAATCAAACAAAAACAAATGATAGAAAAGCAAAAGAGAAAAATCAAGCAAGATACAAAACTAACAGAAAGCAATTTATAAAATGGCAATAGGGAACCCTCAAGTGTCAATAATTACATTAAAGGTAAATGGATTAAACTCACCAATAAAAAGACACAGAGTAGCAGAATGGATTAAAAAAGAAAATCCAACTGTATGCTGCCTACAAGAAACACATCTAAGCAACAAGGATAAAAACAAATTCAAAATGAAACGCTGGAAAACAATACTCCAAGCAAATAACACCCCAAAAAAAGCAGGCGTAGCAATACTCATATCTAATAATGCTGACTACAAGACAGCAAAAGTACTCAGAGACCAAAATGGTCATTTCATAATGATTAAGGGGACACTGAATCAAGAAGACATAACAATTCTTAATATATATGCACCAAATCAAGGAGCACCAAAATATATAAGACAGCTATTGATTGACCTAAAAACAAAAACTGACAAAAATACAATCATACTTGGAGACCTCAATACACTGCTGATGGCTCTAGATTGTTAATCCAAAAAGAAAACCAATAAAGATATATTGGCCTTAAATGAAACACTAGAGAAATTGGATATGATAGACATCTACAAGACATTTCATCCCAAAGCGACAGAGTATACATTTTTCTCTAGTGTGCATGGAACATTCTCAAGAACTGAGCATATGTTGGGCCACAAATAAAATATCAGCAAATTCAGAAAAATTGAAATTGTACCAAGTATATTTTCTGATCATAAAGCCTTGAAACTAGAATTCAACTGCAAAAAAGAGGTAAAAATATCCCACAAAAATGTGGAAACTAAACAACATACTTTTAAAAAATGAGTAGGTCAAAGAAGAAATAAGCGCAGAGATCAAAAGATATATACAGACAAATGAAAATGACAATAGGACATATCAGAATCTCTGAGATGCAGCAAAAGCAGTAATAAGAGGGAAGTCCATATCACTTCAGGCCTATTTGAACAAACAAGAGAGAGCCCAAGTAAACCACTTAACTTCACACCTTAAGAAACTAGAAAAAGAAGACAAAGACAACCCAAAACTAGCCAAATAATAAAAATCAGAGCAGAAATAAGTGAAATACAGAACAGAAAAACTATAGAAAAAATTAATAAAACAAGGAGCTGGATCTTTGAAAAGATCAACAAAATTGACAAACACTTGGCAAGACTCATCAAGGAAAAAAGAGAAAGGACTCATATAAACAAAATCCAAAATGAAAGAGGAGAAATCACCACAGACATCATAGATATACAAAGAATTATTGTAGAATACTATGAAAAAGTATATGCCACCAAATTCAACAATCTAGAAGACATGGATAAATTCCTAGAACAATACAACCTTCCTAGACTGAGGCATCAAGAAGCAGAAAGTCTAAACAGACCAATTAGCAGGGAGGAAATAGAAAAACCAATAAAAAACCTCTCCAAAAATAAAAGTCCTGGCCCAGACGGTTATACTAGTGAATTCTATCAAACATTCAAAGAAGACTTGGTTCCTATTCTACTCAAAGTCTTCCAAAAAATTGAAAAAGAAGCAATACTTCCAAATACATTTTATGAGGCAAACATAACTCTCATACTGAAACCTGGCAAGGACAGCACAAAAAAAGAAAACTATAGACCAATATCTCTAATGAATACAGATGCTAAAATACTAAACAAAATACTAGCAAATCGAATACAACAACAACATATTAAAAAAATAATACATCATGATCAAGTGGGATTCATCCCAGCATCTCAAGGATAATTCAACATACGGAAAACAGTTAACTTAATACACCATATCAACAAAACAAAGAACAAAAACCACATGATCTTATCAATAGATGCAGAAAAGGCATTTGATAAAATACAACACAACTTGATGTTTAAAACACTCAACAAAATGGGTATAGAAGAAAAATATCTCAACATGATAAAGGCTATATATGATAAACTATCAGCTAACATCATATTAAATGGCATAAAACTGAGGACTTTCCCCCTTAAATTAAGAACGAGACAGGGTTGTCCACTCTTTCCACTCTTATTTAACGTGGTACTATAAGTTCTAGCCAGAGCAATCAGACAAGATAAAGAAATAAAAGGCATCCATATTGGAAAAGAAGAGGTAAAGGTTTCACTTTTAGTATATGATATGATCGAAAACCCCAAAGACTTCACAAAAAGATTACTAGAAACAATAAACCAATACAGTAAGGTCACAGGATACAAAATTAAAATACAAAAGTCCATAGCCTTTCTATATGCCAACAATGAAACATTAGAAATCGAACTCAAAAAATTAATCCCCTTCACGACTGCAACAACAACAAAAATACCTAGGAATAAACATAACAAAGAATGTAAAGTACTTATATAACAAAAACTACAAAGCATTGGTGAGGGAAATCGATAAAGATACAATGAAATGGAGAAATATTCCTTGTTCTTGGATAGGAAGAATAAATATAATCAAAATGACCATATTACCCAAAGCAATACACAAATTTAATGCAATTCCCATCAAAATTCCAATGACATTTTTTTAAAGAAATGGAGCAAAAAATCATCAGATTTATATGGAACTATAAAAAACCCCAAATAGTCAAAGCAATGCTAAGGAAAAAGAACGATGCTGGGGACATTACAATACCTGATCAAATTATATTATAGAGCCACGACAATCAAAACAGCATGGTATTGGCTGAAAAATAGACACTCAAACCAATGGAACAGAATAGAAAGTCCAGAAATAAAACCATATATATATGGTCAAATAATTTTTAATAAAGTGTCCAACAACACACAATGAAGAAAAGAAGGCCTCTTCAACAAATGATGCTGGGAAAACTGGAAAGCCACATGCAAAAGAATGAAACTCAACTACAGTTTGTCCCCTTGTACTAAAATTAATTCAAAATGGACCAAAGACTTAAATATATGACCTGAAACAATAAAGAAATAGAAAAAAACATAGGTACTAAACTCATGGACCTTGGCCTGAAAGAGCACTTTATGAATTTGACTCCAAAGGCAAGAGAAGTGAAGGTAAAGATAAATGAATGGGACTACATCAGACTAAGAAGGTTTTGCTCAGCAAGAGAAACTGACAACAAAATAAACAGACAGCCAACTAAATGGGAAATGATATTTTCAAACAACAGCTCAGATAAGGGCCTAATATCCAAAATATACGAAGAACTTATAAAACTCAACAACAAACAATCCAATAAAACAATGGGAAGAGGACATGAACAGACCCTTCTCCCAGGAAGAAATACAAATGGCCAACACATATATGAAAAGATGCTCATCTTCATTAGTTATTAGAGAAATGCAAATCAAAACTGCAATGAGATACCACCTCACACCTGTTAGATTAGCTATTATCAACAAGACAGGTAATAGCAAGTGTTGGAGAGGCTATGGAGAAAAAGGAACTCTCATCCACTGTTGGTGGAAATGTAAAGTTGTACAACCATTATGGAAGAAAGTATGATTGTTCCTCAAAAAACTGAAAATGTAACTACCTTATGACCCAGCAATCCCTCTACTGGGTATATACCCCAAAAACTCAGAAACATTGTTACGTAAAGACACATGCAGCCCCATGTTCATTGCAGCATTTTTCACAGTGGCCAAGACATGGAAACAACCAAAAAGCCCTTCAATAGATGACTGGATAAAGAAGATGTGGCACATATACACTATGGAATATTACTCAGCCATAAGAAATGATGACATCGGATCATTTACAACAAAATGGATGAATCTTGATAACATTATACCGAGTGAAATAAGTAAATCAGAAAAAACTAAGAACTGCATAATTCCATACATAGGTGCAACATAAAAACGAGACTAAGTGTCATGGACAAGAGTGTGGTGGTTATGGGAGCAGGGAGAGGGAGAGAGAGGGGACAGGTGAGGGGGAGGGGCACAAAGAAAGCCAGATAGAAGGTGATGGAGGACAATCTGACTATGGGTGATGGGTATGCAACATAATTGAATGACAAGATAACCTGGAGATATTTTCTTTGAATATATGTACTCTGATTTATTGATGTCACCCCATTAAAGTTAATAAAAATTTATAAAAAAGCAAACAAACAAACAAAGAAACAAGTAAACCAAGCCATTTGGGGTTCTAAAATTTATGCATCTGTATGCTCAAAAATTCTGTGCACTTATCATCATATAACTATGTACATGGACACTTAATTAATGGAATTTTATTTAAGCCACAATTTTCTAGGATAAAACCCTGAAATTTTAATATCACCTTATTTGAAAGTAGTATTCCAGTTTTGTCTCTAAAATTTAGGTAACAGTAAACTTTGTCATTTCAAGTGAGTCCTTAAACTTTTATCATGTCTGGTAATATTTATTCACAATAAGATGAACCAATGAATAAACATCTGTTGTGATCTGTAGTTAGTTAGTGCCTCCATAGGACATATCTCATAGCTTTAACTTCTGGATGTCTGGCATGTCCCCTC
The DNA here is from genome assembly GCF_036850995.1 of Saccopteryx leptura. Lineage (NCBI taxonomy): Eukaryota > Metazoa > Chordata > Mammalia > Chiroptera > Emballonuridae > Saccopteryx > Saccopteryx leptura. The sequence goes on along the minus strand of NC_089504.1, from coordinate 170,839,696 downwards.
CCCCCTCACAGCAGGCTCCATGCGGCTCTCAAGTAGGACAGCTTCTTTTTCATTAGTGGTGCTGCTTCAGCCTCTCATTACGATTGTCTGGAGATAGAATTGATTTTCACAGCTATCAGCAGCATGGATGCAATTTAAATTTAGTTGGAAAACCTGTTCTCAAGTCTCAGCAACCAAGTTGAACTGATGATTTAGAAAGGCCCATAGGAGTGGAGGTTTGAACTTTTCCATTAGGGGGCAGTCATGTACTACTCACTTCAAAATGTTGCTCAGGACTTTTGATGACTGCATTTTTCAAGATTAGCAAATTATTTGAATAAGTAGCAATAGGTAGTAATGAAGTAGCATTTTCCACACTTTAATTTATCATATAAATTCATGTTTTTGATTTGTAATATTGTCCAGAATTATTCCACATAGAAACATACACACATACACTCACATTCAGACACATACATTTTGGAGGCAGGTTGAGGCTGGTTAACAAGGATACTCAGTGAATAAATTGATAATAAAGTATATGTTAGAAAGTGATAAAATACTTTATCTTTACTTATCAGTTAATGCCTATATCTTAATATGGTCAATATTATTAATTCCATGGGCACTCATGGGTCTTATGGCCAGAGGGAGAAAAAAATCATGAAATTTCTAACTTTTCTTTTTGTTTAGATCTAGCCTAAAAATCTACCAAATATTTATTTAAATTTAGCTCACATAATCAAATGGACTTTTCTTTGTTTCTTATAGTTTTACTGCTTTAACTGTCCATAATTTTATTGTGAGAAAGAAAAACCTTTGCTAATCAAAGCACTGATTAATATTTCTATCTTTGAAAATAAAAAACTTTAAGTATGAAGGTTTAAATGAGCAATCGAAAGTAATATAAAATTAGAAAGCAAAATTTTCTAGGGGATTACAATTAATCAGTACTTATCAGATTGGTACTATGGATCTGAAATAAGAGATTTGCTTAGATATAAAAAATATCATCTGTTTAAAATTTCTGTACCTCCTTTTTTTTAGTTTAAAGAACACCGTGAAGTGTAATAAATCTGACGACATTATTTTAGTAATAGACGTTTCTGTCTCATAAAGATTTTGTTTTTCTAAGCAAATTCAGTTAGATACACTGCCACAAACAAAAGCAGTAGTATTGGTAAAAAAAAAGCAGTAAAATTGGTTAGCTATAGGTACATTCCTGTACTTTAAAGAGTTTTTAAGGACACTGATAACCTCTGTAAATTCAAGAAGCTACTTTTTAACTATTTATTGTTTAAAAATCATAAAATATTGAATATTCCAAATGTGTATAGGACATGAACTTCTGAGGGAAGACCTTAATTCAAAGAAACATATAACTTTTTGCAATTGTATTTAATACAAAATGACTTCATATATATTTTCTGCTTAGATAACAATAATGTTTTCATAGAAGAGATATAAAAATACAAAACAAAAATTATGCTGTGTATTAAAATAATGTTTTAAAATGATTTAAACTAAATTTTAGTATTCTAAATTCAAACTAAAATGTAAATATTTTAAAAATATTTTATTTGTTAGAAGTACTAGAGTAATTTCTCATAAATACTGCATTTTATTTCAAGACAAACAATATTTAGTTGAATTCATTTAATAAAATTGAATATTTCAAAAACCTAAAACAAATTTCTCAGAAAATAAAAAATAATTAAAATATTTTTTATTCTTTTTATAAAAAGTCTCTGAAAAATAACAAACTTAAACAGATTTTGGAATAATAATAATAAATCCAACAAGCATTGAGTATGATGAATAAATTATATATTTATAAGTGTACAACCTCACAATAAAACAAGTCTATATATTTATTAAACCAGGTGAAGAGTAAATATTTTTTTCTCAGCTTTACAGTACAAATGCCACTAACTTGAAAGTTAACAATTTGGCTGAAATAAAAATGTTAAAAACAGAAAAGAGTATTATCTAAATGGGTATACTTTTGTACGTTTTTAAGGATCTTATTTTAGATAGGTTATCTCTTTTGGAAAGATACTGATTTTTTATTTGTCTGTGACTTTGCATTCCCTAGTTTAACTAGGTTTACAGAAAAACATAGTAACTAACAATTACATAAATGTTATGAACATATTTAACAGATTGAAATTTCATAAGACAAAATTTTAACTTGTTAATTTGTATTATTTTTTCCACAGATTCTTTTTCTGTATTATTGTTGGTATATTTAACATTTTTTTAAAGGATATTTTATCTATAATTTTAATAACATAGGCAAGTATTCATGAAAAATGTGTTGCACCTAGAAATTGCTAGGATGGGACTCTAAGCAGTTAGAGATAATGACAATGAAACCACAACGCAGACTAGAGGTCTGTTATCAAACACTGCAATGAGTCTATTACAAATATGATAAGATGAGATAGAAATATTATATTCTTTTGGAATTGCACTTGTGTAAGCGAGAAAGCAGCAGCCTTACCTTTGATGTCTATTAAAATGACGAAATGAAGTAGAAGGAGCATTGCAATCAATCTGCGGCTGAAGAAATGCTTACTACCAGGATAATAGCAATAGGTTCACAGCAATTGAGTTATTAGATGTGTCCTCCTTATACTTCAGAAGGAGTTCTGATAGAGTAACTTTGGTGCCTCCCAATGGGCTGAGCATGCTCACTTCACTGGCATAAGGAGAGATGGTGTTTTGTCACGGCGCAGCCTATCTTGCTTTTTCCATTTTAATTTAAATTTCTAGTTGTATTCTTGGTCGTTATTTTATAATAGTGTGTATAAAGGGACATAGTAAGACTTTGGTATTTTTAGATAAGAAACATTTTATTTAAAAAATCACTTCAAATGTTTTCTCCTCCAAGCATGTATTCAATTTGCTCTTATTTAAATTCAAATGCACACAGAGATTCTTAAAATATGAAGGGATATAGATTTACCCTGAATAAGTAATGAAACTCTTTGCAAGCATATTTTTCATGCAATAAGCAAGTGACAAAAAGGTACTTACTAGCAATTACACTTCTATTCAAATTTACTTAAATGTTTTCAAATGACACACAGAAAGATCATAATAATGAAAATATACAGCCTTGTGTTTAAGTAGTTGCTTACTGTAAAGCATTTCCACAATATTGTAAACCTCATTGACTTCCTCTATAATTATATCCTTCCTGAAGTGGAAAACTTCATGTTTGCATTCAATTTCTCATTGCACACCTATTAGAAACCTTTAACCGTAATTTAGTTTTTACATCCTGAAAGCAGCTTTTGAAACAGCACAGGTAGTGCAAGTTAAAGTACAAAAAAGGACTTTTGGTTGTAGGAGTCATAAAATTTTCTACGGAAGGACACTGTAGAATTTCATTGTCAGAGTATATATTTTACTAATTGTGAAGTGTCTATATAGAAATATAAAACATGTTGGAGCTCTGATTTGAACAGAGAAGTCTATAAGTGAATGATACAGGCTCTCTTTTACGTTTTATTAGTCGTGTCATAACAACATTGGAAAAACGGTCACTGTGATGACGGGCTATTTTCATCACAAATTGTAAGAGATGGAATTTTATTGTGTCCTCTTTCACTCCAACCTTTGATGGACTAAAGATTCAAAAGGAATTTGAAATAGAAAATATTTTATATATTATATAATTAGTTAGTTTTTTTTTCTTTTTTAAGACATGAACTAAAATCCTCAAGACTCTTCCCAGATAAATTTAGGTATGTTCTCATCTTATTTTTCAAACTAAAAGGGAGAACAACAAAGAGAATACAGTAAAGATGAGAAGAAATATTTTAAAATATTCTTTAACATTTCAAATGCCTTGTTTTTATTACTAAGTTTCAGGTTTTTAGATAAAAATTGCCTTACTTCACTTTTTAAAAAAAAACACAGGGTGATGAGTTTTTTTTACATGTTGTGTTCTGCCGCCAAGATGATGGATACTAGTTTCTGCTCCTACAATTCTGAGAAATTTTTCAGTGCAATTAAATATGAATTGCCCATTGCAACTCTATTTTAAGTTTAAATATATGTTCTGTGAAAATATAACTTTTGAAGAAAGAAGAAATGTCAAGATTTCAAAGAACTTAGTTTAGATTTCTTTGTGAATATTAAGCTTCAGGAATAGATTTAAACTGCTAAAAGGTTGAGTCATCATCATCATCCCTTTGTGTGAAGCTTTTCAAAATTACCCTTTGAAATATTAACACCCAAAATTCAGAGCTCAATAATTACAAGTAACAGTTAAGAGCATCTTTGTCTCATTATTAGTTTCTAAAGGCAGAAAGCGCAAAAATTGAGATTTTTTAATTTAATATATTATAACTTTGATTTATTTAGTGTGAATCTGTAGCCTTTTGGATGGAAGCTGAAATGGCTGAAAGGTGCACAAGGATATAATGTATGTGTTTACATAAAGATGAACAGATTTGCTTTTTGCTTAGAGACACAGTGGGTAGGAAGCCCCAGAGAACACCTCACGCAGGGCTGGGAAGGAGACTTGTGCAAACGGATTCATTCCTGGGTTCTAATTTGAGATTCATGCAAGTGTATTTTATTGATCCTTGCCTGAATCAACTCATTTCTTCTTTTCAGTCTCCTGTGTGTAGCACTCAGACTTTTGGCAACAACTGTAAAAAAGCTTGTGTAAATATAGTATTTACTATACGGCACAATTCCATATAAATCTGGATAATTCTAGGGAGTTTATTAACTGAAAATACTAACTACTTGGTTCTGTGTGTTGGGGTGGGGCATTTTCTTAGTTTTTACTGTAACATTTATTTATATCTTAGAAGCTATTCTTATATATAAACATAGTTTATTTAAATATGATAAAAAAATCTGATTTTGACACATTCTCGAATTGCCTGGTTGTTTTTAATGTGGGCTATAATTCCCTATCTTGCCAAAGTAATGTTTTTAGTAAAGATATTTACTCAATGCTCATTCTGTTACAGCAGAATAGGCTTGTGAGCAGCTCTCACATCCCAGTGAGCTAGTCTCATAGTCACAGGAACTAATCCATTTTGCTGTGTTCTATCGCTTTCTGTTTTGTGGGGGAAAACGACAGAGTGCTAGTCAATGAATGAATTATGTTAATAGATTAGATATGATCTCTCCTCAAAAAGTCAAATTATAGAATAATAAATACCAGAATCTCAAACTCATGATAAGAGTCCAACAATGACAATATTCACTTGAGTGTCTCCTTACCATAAACAAAGTTATAATAAAGTCTTAGTAATTCAGGCACACTAGTGAAGTATTTGTGATTACAACTGTTAGCTTTTCTACATGAGATTGTATCATGAGCTCATCATGCAATATGATTAATATTTTAAGTAACTTTCTCGGCAGCGGTAGAGGTTCATTCACACCCTGTAGGCAGAGCAAACCTGGCTGAATCATACGATTTCGGCAGCATGGCATATCAGTCATTAGCAAACCAGTTCTTATAATAGGGTACAGGGTAAGCAAGAAAGTCTACAATAAGTGTTTTAACTCTGATGTTCTACATTTAAAATAATTTAAATCATGCTCCATTTCTCTGAGAATTTCAATTCTTGGAAAGCTCAGTGACGAGGAGCATAGCTATAAACCCAGAATACAAAACATTGCCAAGACACCCACTACTGGCAGTCTGTTGATTAGATACTCTAAAAGGCCATCTTGCTTGGATAGCTCCTGGATAAAGCAATTTCCACTGCATTTCTGGAGTCTTTGAAATGAGGGGAATTAAGTCTAAAGGGAAAACATGAGACAAAACCAAAATGAAATGCTGAAATGGCAATGGAGAACAGTAAACAAATATAAAAGGTAAAGACTCACTGCAAATGAATGCAGAGATGAGCAATGCAGCTTGAGACAGAGGCTCGAGGGAGCGGCAATATGGCAGGGGGCTCCACCTCAGCCTCCCAGTGGTTAGGGGAGCGCTGTCCAGGAAGGCACCCTCGAGCTCTGGGCATAAGGAGCACAGATCTGGGGAAACATCCTCAAGTTAGATGCTTGGGTTTCACCCAGATTAACATTAACCAGATAGTAACCAAGCATGCTTGGGTGAAAATCAGCAGAAATAAAAACAACAGATTTAGAATGATCACTTATGGAATATAAAACGTTTAAGGAAACATGAAATTACAGAAATGAGTCAGAAATAAGGAACCATTCAAAAGTACCAAAGAGATTATTTTAGAAACCAGCAACATATTTGAGGAGCTTGATAACTCAATGGCTAGATAAAACAGTTATTAAGACATAGCTAAGGGGAAAAAATGTTGCAAATTGGAATACAGAGGTGAAGAAATTATTCAAAAGGTAGTACAGATAAACAGGGAATGAAAAGATTCAGGAAGTTAAGAGATTTAAGAAAAGCATGAAGAGTTTCAACATACAGCTAATAAGAGTCCCAGGCAGAGGCGGATTAATGTCAGTTGAGGCCCCGGGCACAGAAAAAAATATTGGGCCCCTTAAAAAAGAGAGAGAGAGAGAGACAGGGAAAATAAAAATGCATGTTAACCATATTTATAAATAAATAAAAAATATTATGTACTATTAATGTTAAAATTGCACATATGAAATGAAACTTGGTGTCACTAGAAAAAAGTATAAAGTTGGGGTTTTGCAGGGCCCTTCAGAAGTGGGGGTCCAGGGCGTGCGCCTGGTGCGCCCACCGTTAAATCTGTCTCTGGTCCCAGGGGGGAGAAAGTAGTGAAAATGACAAAGAGACAATATCTGAGGAGATAATGACTGTGAATTCTTAATAAAGGATGAAATACAAAATTTACTGATATAGGAAAAAAAATTCAGTACACAGTACAAATAAAAATAAATCCTCATTTGAAAATTTTGTATTAAAATGGCATAATATCAAATATGCAGAGAAAGCTTTAAAAGGAACCAGAGAAAAAAGATTGCCTTCAGAGGGAAAACTGAAATGCTGGCAGACTTCTCAGCAATGACTGTGGAAGCCATTTGTGGGCACAACACCACTCAGAGTACTGAGAGAAAATGACTGGAGACTGGAAATTGCATACCCAGGAAAACAATCTTTTAAAAGGCATATAACATAAAGTCAGACAAGAGACAGAAAAAAAGTTAAGGAATAACCAAAATAGAAAGTGTAGATAAGGAGTTCAATGGTATTTCAGGGAAGGGAACAATCTGTTTGAGTTGAAGACCATTATAATAAGAAAGTGAAGCTCTGTCCTTCTTGAAGAATGACTTGAGAGGTTAAGAAGTCATGTCAGCTGTTGTCAAACTGATACAGAAACCTGCTCAAGTCAGGTTGGAGGTGGAGGGAGGTGCTATAGATCTTGGTGCCTGTGTGAAGCTGAGAGAACGCTGCCCACACACACTGCTTGGTCAAACCAAAACCAAGAGAAATGCTCCACAAGCAACTTGGAGATATGGTGGTGCGTTAAATGACTCTCCTGATTATTTCACTCCCTGTAAAAGGGTCATGCACTTCCACTTTTCACCATGTAACTTGCCAATGCCTCTTATAGGTCACGTGTATACTTTTGCCTTGGCCATGAGACTGATTTTGACAAAATGAATATGTACAATGTGTCCCATTCCAGCAGAAACTTTAAATGTGCTTGTATGGTGTGGCTTAATCTGTTGTACTTCTCACTTCCTAGCCGGAAGGAGAGTCACTTGCAGCAGGTGTGAACCTGAGTCTAGACAAAGCCAGAGGAGCCACAGAAGACCCACATGCCATTTGATGGCTGTAAAAATGAGTTTTTTGTTTTACTGTTGCTGTTTTGGTTGCCACAACAAAACCTGACTCAGACTGACAGATAGAACTGGAGGTCATTAGTCCTGTCCTTAGTTTTCTAGGACAAAAACTGTGTAGATTAGCCTACGGGGATATGCTATGTATATTGAATCAATTAATGCACAGATTCTGTGTTTCTTTGTAGAAATTTTTCTTCTTTTGGGATGTCTTCTGCATTCTATGATATAATATTTCTATGTTTTTTTAGAGTAAATTAGGCAAGGATTACAGGTAGTATCCCTTTTATAATTCACAAAATGATTCCTAAACATTTACTACGTTCTCTAGCTCTTCTGAAATCCTGTGTGTTAGGTCTAAACTTCAGTATGCCCCCAGTAGATAGTGCTATTTCCTAAAGTATTCGTGTCATGGTCTCCAAGTACCCACATTTTTTTTTTTTTAGTGAGAGAAAGGGAGGCAGAGAAACAGACTCCCATATGTGGCCCAACCAGGATACACTGGGCAAGCCCACTAGGGGGCAATGCTCTACCCATATGGAGCCTTTGTTTCATTGCAACTGAGCTTTTTTTTTTTTAGCCCCTGAGGCTGGAGGTCATGGAGCCATCCTCAGCCTCTGAGGCCAACTTGCTTGAGCCAATAGAGTCATGGCTGCAGGAGGGGGAGAGAGAAAGAGAGAAGGAGAAGAGGGAGGAGTAGAGAAGCAGATGGTTGCTTCTCCTGTGTGCCCTGATCAGAATCGAACCTGGGACATCCACACACTGGCCAATGCTTTACCGCTTAGCCAACTGGGCAGGGCCTAGTGCCAACATTTACTAAGCTTCAGGTGACAACAAATAAATTCAAACACTATATGGTGACCATTTTAATTTTCAAGTCTGTGTATAGAGCTTAACCTGAATGAGTGGACCTTTACTTATTAAATACACTCATGTATGGCCTGACCAAGTGGTGGCTCAGTGGATACAGCGTTGGACTGGGATGTGGAGGACCCAGGTTCAAAACCCCGAGTTCACCAACTTAAGTGCAGGCTCATCTGGTTTGAGCAAGGCTCTCCAGCTTGAGCTTAAGGTTGCTGGCTTGTGCAGGGGGTCACTTGGTCTGTTGTAGTCCCCCAGTCAAGGCACATATGAGAAAGCAATCTATGAACAACCAAGGTACCGCAACAAAAAATTGATGCTTCTCATCTCTCCCTTCCTGTCTGTCCCTGTCACTCTCTCTGTCTCTGTCAAAATAAAATAAAATAAAATAAAATAAAATAATAAATATACTCATGTACGTTGCTGTGGAATGATCTTTGATTTCAAGTGAAAAGTCACAGATCATGTTTATCTTAATTCCATTCGAATTCATTATGCCAGCCCTTCATCTTATAGGCTTATAAGAACACAGCAGGGCAGAGCCCACAGAAGCCCTCAGACCAGACCCCCCACCCCAGCTCATTTTCTCCCCCCAATTCCCTTTCTGCTCTTGTGCTGTCATGTGAACATGAGTCTATATGCTTGTTTTTCCTCTGTTATTGTGCATTCGGACAGCTGGGAGAAGTATGCACAACAGTGCCCAAACCATTGGTATTAGAGGGAGAATGAGCTGATGAAAGGCCCTAAATAATCAATAAATTTGACATTCTCCAAATAGCAGTTAACTCTGCTCATCTTTGAGCAACCCTATGACAACTCATTGTTGTTCTTTTTCCATTTGTTGATGTATTTATTCAACAAACAATTACTTAGTTGAACTATTTTAAGTTGAAGAGAGAGGGAGTGTGGCACACGCAGAGTGCTGGAGAGGACAGGGCTCTGGGAGGACGCCAAGTGCTTGCATGAGGTAACAAAGAGCATGGAACTATATTTTAAACTGTAAAGAGGGGGGAAATGTAGTGTTTATATGGCAGGGAAGGGTGAGTTGTGCGAAGCTTTAATCAAAGAGAGGGGAGGTAGGTTGGCATGGCCACCCTGGAGGGTGGGTTGGAGAGAGCTAGGCCTGATGGCAGGAGGACCCACTAGGTCTGTGTCTGCAGTCCAGGGTGGCAGGACCAAGGCTGTGGCTTGGGGAATAGAGATCAAGTCAATGTGAGACACACATAGGAGGCAGAACTGGAGGGATGTGATGAATCGTGAGAGGAAGGGAAGGAGAGAGGCCCAGGTCATTCTCATTTCCAGACTGAGCCTCTGGGTCCCCGGACTGGGGGAGGAGTGCTCCATCCCAGTAGGTGTTGACTGAGTATTTCCCTGTGCTGAATCTTAGGGCCCTGAGGGCCAAAATAGCTAGTCAATGGGTAGAAATAGAAGTTAGAATTCAGAAAAGAGGTATGGTGTGGAAAACAAGTTTTATTTATAAAATAATTACCTAAAATACTTTAAAATAAAGGGATTCCAAAGCTACAACCAAAAAGCATGTCATTCAATTGCTATAGATGAGAAGGTAGTCATGAGAAGCTTTATTTAAAAGTCATTAAAATTCTAAAGCCCTTAGCACTAGGGTTCCATACAGCTAATTTCAGAATATTGACTAATGAGTATTCATTATATGACTAACATACATAGGATCTGTTTGAGTAAACCAATGTAAAGAGCTAACAAAACTTACGATGCCATGTTGTAGGTGAGGTTAGGTCAGTAATTACATGCACATGTGCATATCCCTAGCACATGCAGAAAATTAACTAGATCCTGTCAATACAATGCTATTGGATTTCTGAATGGGTATATTGAAGGCACACAACACTAACAAAGAAAGAAAACACTAAACTCTGTGGAAATACTGACAAGTTTTATTTTCACGAGATATGATGTAGCAGCTAACTTCAGAATCAGGGATGAGCCCCAAGAGTTAGGGCCAAACACAGAGCCAAGAAAAGGCTAAAATTCACTGTTAAATCACAGAGCTGTCCCTGCAGCAGATGTTTATAAGGATAATTTCTCTAGGTCTTTGTTTTAGAGGTTCTCTGAACTCCAGTGAGGACCAAGGGAGGTCAAAGAGACCCAGGAAGGCAGCTGGGGTAGGGGCCGAAGTACTAGAGAGAGAAATGATTTCACTGGCTTGTGCCAACAGTGGCCTGAAGTTCTTACATAGATCACGTGGCACAGCTGGTTGTCTCGAGTATGCGCTTTCTTCCTTCTCCACACGCTTCTGTGGGCTGCAGACATCTCTGCTCTTTCAGTTGTCTCTAACATGTACATATGAGTTAGCAGTATGAGAGGGGAAGAAGACATCCTCACAGGACAGGATTTCATCTTCCTGCGCTTTGCATTCTCAGACACATTTTCTGGCCCTTTTGGGGAGCCATTGCTAAGAGGAAACTAAAAAAGAGGTATGTGTGAAGAAAGAGAGAGATGGAATCTGTTTCTGAAGGAAGTAAGAGAGCAAAATAGTGTCAATAACCCAGAAAGCCATTGAAAAACCAGAAAAGCTCATTTGTTGAGACAAACCCTGAGAATCTGTTAAACTGTAGAGTACGTCTTTTGCCAGCATAAGCGGAACTAGTTCTGTAGTTCTAAAACAGCCTAATCACTAATTTTAATAAATTGAGTCCATTGAAATGTATAGCAAGCACCAATTATATATTTTATTTCTAATTAAATGCTTTTCCATTTACTATATCTTTTAGGAGTATAAATAGGTTGGCATTTCATAAAAGAAGTCACCCTGGAGATCACTTTTTTTCCCTACATGAAGCTCTTAACTCAGGACATGACCACATACTGCTGAGTTATTTGCTGGAAAATCATATTGGATTACTTTGGATTTGGCAAACCTCCAGCCCATGGGCCGAATTCGGCCCTTGTCTCTATTTCATTTGAATCCTGGCAAATATCTCCCACGTGAGCGCGGGCCTGGCGAGAGCTTCAGCAGCCCCCAGAATGATGTTATTGCCAAGATGATTCCATCTGGGGAAAAGCCTGGGAAGGTTTAACTGTGCGTGCAGAGATGGGCATGCCACAGGTTCCACTGAACACGTGAGCTTCCAGGTGAGGTCATTTCAGATGGGACAACCTTCAAGACCAGTAAGCCTGGACTTCCTCTGCTCTGAAATCACAGGGCTTCTTCCCCCTCTTCACCCCCCATCCTTTTTTCACTCCTCCTCCTCTTCCTCCTTTTTAGTACCACTAGAGACCTTGCGAAATACTTGCTGATGGAGTGGAGGGGTGATTTTCTGCCATCAATCCTATTCTTTTTCTCTTTCTTTCTCTCTGCTGTTTCCCTCACTTAAATTAATACAGCATGGAACTCAAGTAAATTTAGAGTCAAATGGTTTCAGTCCAATAAAATAATTAAAATTTCTTTGCTATAAAGAACTTGAAAAGTCACATAACACTGGGGAACAATTTTTTTTTTTTTTATCATTTTCTGTTGCATGAGGTTTTAGAACTGTTTCTATATATTTCTGCATTGCTGATTCTAAATCTAAAATCCATTTTTCAGGTACATGTTCTAGTTTTTATGTAATTTTAATTTCTTTTTGTTACAGTTAATGGCATGCATTGGTTTTTAAATTGGAGTTAAAGGGCAACGACTCTTGGATTGAACATAACCACAAGGCAATTAATGTTTTACAAACATCACTTTTACATAATTGTAATTGTTTTTAAATGTAAAAAATTATTATCTGATAAAACACCCTCTTATTTTGTTTTAAGATTGAATCATGGCTTCTTTGAGTAGGCATAAATGTAAGAATAGTCTTGACACCTTCTGTTATATATGTGGCTGTTACACATTTCAACATCAAAGGCGCAATATTTCATCATTTGTGACGTGTGCATATATTGCCTATTTTCAAGTTCCCCTTGGCGATCAAGACAAGAATTGGGCTCCTCATATTGTGTGTCATAATTGTGAGGAAATACTTCATGACTGGACAAAAGGAAAACGCAAAGGAATGCCTTTTGGTATTCCCATGGTTTGGCGTGAACCGAAGGACCACAGCAGTGACTGTTATTTCTGTCTGATCCATACAAAGGGCATTGGCAAGAAAAAACAGCATATGATCGCATATCCTAATATTCCTTCAGAAATATGACCTATCCCATACTCTGAGACACTCCCGGTTTCAGTTTTCAATGGTTTTATTTCTTCTAAGGACCAAGAAAGTGAACATGGTGATCAAGCGTATTTTGATAAGATGCATGAGGAAATGGTTGTAGAATGTGAAGGGTCTTCTTCTGATGCCAAGCAGTCATTAACCCCTCAGCAGTTTAACCAACCTGAATTGAATGACTTAGTAAGAGATTTGGGCCTTTCAAAGAAAGCAGCTGAGTCATTAGCCTACAGGCTTCAAGAAAAGAATGTACTTCACCGGTCAGCTAAACTATCCCATTTCAGGAAGCATGAACAAATTTTTGTGGACTTTTTTTCTGAAAACAGACACTTTGCTTGCTGTCATGATATCAGTAGTCTTCTTAGCCAGCTCAGTGTTACCACTTACAGTCCAACAGAATGGCGGCTATTTCTTGACAGCTCTAAACAGAGTCTGAAATGTGTTCTCCTACACAACGGTAATGTTTATGCAGCGGTTCCAATTGGTTATTCAACTCATCTGTGAGAAGATTATAATGACATAAAAATTGTCCTTGACTTTCTGAAGTATGAGGAGCATAACTGGATCATTTGTGTGGGTTGTAAAATGGTAAATTTCCTGGTAGGACAACAGAGAGGTTTCACAAAGTATCCTTGCTTTCTGTGTTTGTGGGACAGCCGACCTCGGGACAAACACTGGACACAGAAGGAGTGGCCGAAACGTGAAGCTCTGGAAGTAGGGATGCAGAATATTGTGAATGAACTTGTAGTTAATCAAGACAGGATCATTTTTCCCCCACTTCACATCAAACTTGGCTTATGAAGCAGTTTGTTCAGGCTTTGAATATAGAAAGCAAATGCTTTCAACATATTATTTCTGCGTTTCCTGCCTTGTGTTTTGAAAAGATAAAAGCAGGTGTATTCGATGGACCTCAAATTCAAACCCTCATACGTGACGAAGAATTTGCCAGGAAGATGAATAAGGAGGAGAAAGCAGCATGGCAGTCTTTTGTGGCAGTTGCAAAGAACTTCCTTGGCAAGAAAAAAGCAGAAAACTATGAACTTCTGGTTCAAAGGATGCTGTTGGCTTTACGCAACATTGGATGTAACGTGAGCGTTAAGATTCACTTCCTGAACAGTCACCTTGATAAGTTTCCCAAAAATCTTGAGCTGTTAGTGATCAGCAGACTACTGCTGGAGCATCAAACGAGATTGTCCTTGACAAGTACACAAATGCATGAGCTACAAACACAAATTTTTGCCTGAATAGAATTTAAATAAGTTTTGCACAAATTTTATAATTAAAATAAGTGTTTTAATATGTTATATTTTGAAGTTATAGACAAATTCTGATGCAATCATATTTTTTAGTGTATTAGTGTATTTACTACATTACATAAATTATTATATTTTCACAAAGATGATGCCCAAGAAGACATTCTACTTCATTATGTTAAGCTAAATGTTGAAAATTTTACAATAAGATGAAAACCTAATCTCTTGAATTGCAAAAAAACTGTAGCTTACAGAGGAAAACTAATGTCAGATTTGAGAATTAGGTAAGAACAAGTGTTTTTGAGGATGCAACAAAAATTTTGTTCCCTAGTGATGAGTAAGTGGACACATTTTCACAATTCTCAGAAAAGTAAAAGAATTTTGTTTTTTGTAAACTTAGATTGAGTTTTCTATTTAATATTGCAAGGTCTTGGTAGAAACAAGTTTTTATTTTGTTTTTTAAAATAACTTGATGGACTAAATAAATATCATTAAGACAAAAGTACCGAAAATAATTTTAAGAGACTAGCATGGAAGCAAGCAGACTTTGTGCTTGCTCATTTCTCCAATATTAGTGGCTCTGAAAGATTCCTTTAGATGCTCAGGGTAGTTACTAATCTTTATTTTTAACTTTTGAAGAAAGAGGGATACTTTAAGAGCTAGCATAATCATGTCAACAGGAGATGTGTCCTAAAGAAGAATACTTAATTATGCTAAAAATAGTGCTCTGACAAGATTACCTTAGAATCTGCCTCTTTTGAGGCCTTTTCCCTGGGGTTATGACTGACTTGGGACAGCATTTGTGTGCCCTACAATAGGCCAGGTTCCTTTGGGACATTGTTGAATGGGGTATGTAATGCCGATGGGCGAGGCCAGGCAGGTCCACATTGGATTCGAGCAGACGGTAGAAAAACTGCAGAGCCAGAAAGGGTTGGGCCATTCCGTTTAATAAAATCTCACAACAGCGGACAAGCACACAGGCAGGGAAACCACCTCTCAGGCAAACAAACAGCAAAATGACCTCTCACAGTGGCGGGCAGGCAATCCGCACATCTGCAATCCCCTGAGCGCAAACACCCATAGCCTTATATAGGCCATACACATGTGCCTCTGCCAGGCGCTCAGACCTTAATCAGGCAAAGGGCTTGCAGCTGGTACACCTGCCAGCAAGGTGCCCCACATTCCACCGCTTTAGGGTTGCTCACTTCACAATCTACATGACAGAAAACAGAGACTACAGCAACAGCAAAAGTTACACAGTAATTACAAAGGTGCCCTTCACAATGTCTCCCTGAGCACTTTGCCCAGAGTATCTCCTGGAGGCCCACCTCTAACTCCCTGCCCCATGGTAGGTGGGAGGGCCTGTATAGTCCAGGGCTGTGTCCATGGAAACTGTAAAGTGTCCTTGGTGCACTTCTGCACCTGGATGAGAACCACTGCAGGAGGGCCTCCACAGGTGCCCCCCCATCGGGGTCTCTCATAGTTCTCTCTATGAGTGATGTGTCCATCCATCAAGGGAACCGGTGCCCCCTCTGGTTGCAGTCCAAGAGTCAGTCCACAATAGACAGCCCAGCTGTCTGTGCAAATCACCAAGGTAAAGGTCCATTACAGGCTCTTTATGAACAGACCTCAGCACCTTTCCACAGTGTGCTGTCCATTGCCACAGCCCCATCCAAACCCCTTAACAAGCTCACAGGGCCTGGCAGGGTCAAGCACATTCAAGGCCTGTGTCATCTTAACAGTTCTCTTGGCTGCTGCTGCTGCTGTGAAAACAAAACAAAACAAAACAAAAAACCACCTATTACCTTCTAATGCCAAAACTTACTAGAAGGGAACCAGTGGATTGCCAATTTCACATGGGGTTTCTGGCCCCTGTCCGTCCCTGTTGAACAGGTCCCTTCTCCTTCCTCCTACCAGGACAACGAGTCTTAGAGATCCTGTAGCCTGAATGCCAGCCATTTTCCTGGCAGATGCTGGGGCCACCCGCTTCCCCCACTTTTTCAGCAGCTGTAACCTCTGTTCTGTCTCAAGTTGTCTCCAAAGCTCCAACAGGACTTTATTAGGCTTGTCATCTAATTTCTCTCTATCTGCCCTGGCCACAATCAAATCTACCCACATCTGTTGTTCAGGTAACTTTCACAGGCCCATTCCTCTTGTTAGTGCGGGGGGAGGGGGGGGCAGCATGGGCAGCAGCCCTCACAGCCTCACGGTCCATCTCTGTCCTAGAGAGCATGATGCCATCCACCCCTGTGCCCCACAGCTGTACCAAGCAGGATGCCAAGGGCTTGGTGTGTTTCTGCTTGAATTTCACCCCCAGCTCCATCATCTCTCCTTGGGTGTAGGGCCAGACCATAGAGTGCTCCACTACCTGGGGAGGAGGCTGTGGCTGCCCCTGAGGGACTCTTGGCTGCTGGGTCTTTACCTTCTTGGTGACCACCAGCTGGGCTCCAAGTCTGCAGACAGCAGTTGCAGCCTGAGTCTCCCCATCAGAGGAGTCGGAAATGCCTACTCCCACCAACTCAGAGCCACTCCACTGGCAGGTATGCAGCTCCATCTTCTGTGCCCACTTCAGCTCCTATGGCTGCCAGCTCTCAGCCTGAAGCTGACTCTCGAGCTCCTGAACCTGCAGTTGTTTCTTCAACAGCTGTCACTGCCAACACTCAGCTTCCAGGGCAAACTGCAACTTGCGAACCCATAACTCTTTGTCCAGAGACCACTGCAGTTCCAGGTGCTGTTGGCATTCAGCCTTCACCCCACACTGCAACTCTTGGACCCAGTCGGCCTCTTTCTTCAGTGCTCGCTCAAGTTTATGCTGTTGTTGGTGCTCAGTATGCAGCTCATCCTGGAGCTTTCGACCTCACTCAGCTTCTTGCACAGAGCTCTTGGTTTCTTCTTGCAGGATTGTAAAAACACCCAGCCCATGGTCCCTAACAGGAGAGCCACCAAGAGCAGCCACTCTTCTATTCCACCCCTCTAGGATGTCAGCGGCTCCATACCAATCTCTTTCAAATCCTGCCCACTACACCAGATGTAACACCAGTGGCCAAGGCCAGGCAGGTCCACATTGGATTTGAGCAGACAATAGAAAAACTGAGGAGCCAGAAAGTGTTAGGTCATTATCTTTAATAAAGTCTCACAATGGCGAACAAGCACACAGGCAGGGGAAACCACCTCTCAGGCAAACAAACAGCAAAGTGGCTCCTCATAGTAGTGGGCAGGCAATCTGCCATCTGCAATCCCCCTGAGCGCAAGCACCCACAGCCTTACATAGACTATACACACGTGGCTCTGCCAGGTGCTCACCCACTAATCGGGCAAAGGGCTTGCAGCTGGTGCACCAGTGAGCAAGCCTAACACAGCTGCCCCACAGGGTACGAGTGATGACTCTGCCCAGGCTAATGTTGGTAATGAAGGAGTCACTGAGGCTAAGTATGAGGAGGAAGAAACAGGTGGGAAGGCCTGGAGAGGTTGTTTCTGAGTTATCAAGTCCTTGTGTAGCCCACAAAGAAGTGAGCATGAAAGGGTTCACCAGTTCTGGGTCGGGGGGCACAAGGCAGAGCCCAGGACTTCTGAAGAGCCAGGAAGAGCCCTTGGAAACTGCTGTCTTCGCCAAATGCCAGAGTGGCTAAAACAATTCCAGACAGATACCACTTCCTGTCGGAGGAACTGGCTATGGGCACAGGGAAAACCTTTCTGAAGAAACAAGAACCTACACTGGGCAGGGAAGGCACTGCAGAACAAAAGTTAGAAGAAAAAGTTCCATTTGAACATCCATGTGGGGACCAGTTAAACCAAAACATCAATCACCATCCATCCCCTCTCTCCTCTCCCTCTGCCTTCACTCTTCCAGACTCTCTGTTTACCTGCATCCATTACGTGTATATCCATTTGTTGTCTGTCTCCCCTTCCTAGACTGGAAGCCCCATAAGGCTAAGGCCTGCGGCTGTTTCTTCATTATCTGTCTCCAGTGTGTGTGTGGAGCTTTAGTACATACTCAACAAATTATTTGTGGAGGGACAGAGTGATTTCATAAGTGAATGAAGAACTCTACAGAGTATTAAGAGAGAAGAGCTGGCATGCAGATATTTGGAAGTGATTTCTCTAGCTTAAAGACTTTGGCACTTGCCAGTGGCTTTGATGCTTAGCTCAGAGTGGCCCACACAATTAGTGATGACAACAGGGAATATATGTCTTTATTTATTTATTTTATAAATATATTTTTATTAATTTTAATGGGGTGACATCAATAAATCAGGATACATATATTCAAAGAAAACATGTCCAAGTTATCTTGTCATTCAATTATGTTGCATACCCATCACCCAAGGTCAGATTGTCCTCTGTCACCTGAATATATGTTTTTAATCAACTCCATGGCTCCTCTATGTTAAAAACTCATTCTCTAAAACAGTGGTAGTCAACCTGGTCCCTACCGCCCACTAGTGGGCATTCCAGCTTTCATGGTGGGTGGCAGCAGAGCAACCAAAGTATAAATAAAAAGATAGATTTAACTATAGTAAGTTGTTTTATAAAGATTTATTCTGCCAAACTTAGCAAAAATCCAACATAAAGTACTTGGTAAGTAATTATTATTATATGTTTTAACTTGCTGTAACTCTGCTTTATAAATTTTATGAAGTAAAGTTACTTCCCTACTTTATAAATCACCGTTACTGTGGAACCTGTGGGTGGTTAGAAAATTTTATTACTAACAGAGATACAAAAGTGGGTGGTAGGTATAAAAAGGTTGACTACTCCTGCTCTAAAAGAACTACCAGGGTCTGCTAAGGGAATCATAGATACAGATTTGAGAAAGGATTCTGGAGAGTTGAAGTAAGTACAGAAAAAAGGCCAAGATGATGGTAGCCTCAGAGGGCTTCAGTGACATTGATGCATTTCCTTTCTGGGTAGGAAATGTTCCAACCACTTTGCAGGGTCTGGCCCATAATTTTCTGCTGAGAATGGAATCCATTAAGATTATGTCCATAGTAAATATTACAACTTTTCATTCTAAATATGGAAAAACATCTGGATTACTTGGCAACATCAAAGTTTGGCCTAATGATAGGTTCCTGTCCAGGCACTGTAGTTTGGATTGCTGGAGGTGTATGAATGGTCACATTATTAGTCCTTACAGACAGTATTAAATTTTTTTACAAATGAGGAGTCTGAAAACAAAGAATTAGCTTCATAGCTCCTGGATTGAACCAGTCAGTATCTCAGACCTAATGTACCAGCTAGAGCCTTGCCTTCTCTCCTCACTAATTTATTGATTTAGGGAAGAACAGATCCAATAATTTGGAGCCCTGTGTGCTTGAAGATTTTTGATTGATTTGAAGTTAGAAAGACAGAAAGAGCTGTTTATGCCTCCAGACTTCTGAATCTGGAGAGCAGGGACTTACAACTCTGTTTATTGTAGGGGAGAAGTGGGGACAAAGAGTTCCTCCAGAGTTGATTATATTTGAACTTGTTTTAGTTTTGCAAATATTATTAAAGTATAACATATAAAGAATTGTGCAAATCTTCATTGCACAACTGATTTCATCCTCACAGAATGCAATGGAGACCCCTCTGCCCCTGCCCGGTATCTCCTTCCCATCACACTGCCTACCACCTCAAGGGCAACCAGCAGCCTG
This sequence comes from Saccopteryx leptura, assembly GCF_036850995.1. Lineage (NCBI taxonomy): Eukaryota > Metazoa > Chordata > Mammalia > Chiroptera > Emballonuridae > Saccopteryx > Saccopteryx leptura. Next base: position 170,820,016 of record NC_089504.1, on the reverse strand, counting down.
ACTTTCAAAGCCATACATTAGTTTTTTCTGTTCTTTTACAAGTGGAACCCTACACATATTCCCCTGTGAAAAGCCCTCTTCACTCAACACCTCCCTGCAAAAATCATTCTTGCTGAGTGTGAGGAAGCAGCTGTGTTAGGCTAATTCGCTGGTTTACTGCCTGCAAGCACTTTGCCTGATTGGCACATGAGCGCATGGCAGCATCACATGTGTATGGCTTATGTAAGGCTATGGGTGCTTGCACTCAGGGGGATTGCAAATGGTAAATTGCGGATTGCCTACTCGCCACTGTGAGGGGCCATTTTGTTTTGTTTTGCCTGAGAAGGGTTTTCCCTGCCTGTGTGCTCGTCTGCCATTCTGCGATGCAATGCTATTAAATGGAATGGCCCAACCCTTTCCAGCTCTGCAGTTTCTCTACCGTCTGCCCGAAACCAATGTGGACCTGCCTGGCCTTGGCCACCAGCATTGCATTGAGACAAACAGCTAAACCTCATCCATTCTCATTGTTTTCCACCATAAGACTATGCCAAGATTCATCCCTCACCCATCACAGATAACCATCTAAACTGCTTCAGTCTGTGGCACCACAAACAGTGGTTTCATGAATATCTGCAGATGCACCTTTTGTTGAGCATATGTGTACACATGGTTGGGTCATACTCAGGAGTAGAATTGCTGGGCCATAGTATCCCATAGATACTGACAAAGGGTTCTCCATCCACACTGCCAGCAGCCCCAGAGCTCCAGTTGCTCATATTCACACCAACACCACTGCCATTGGTCTGTTTGGTTTTAGCTGTTCTGGTAGCTGGGCAGTCTTATGGCCTGGTGGCCTCTTTAGTCTGTGCCTCCTTGATAACTTTTTTATGTTTATTGGCCATTTGGATATCTACCTCTGCAACTGCCCACCCATATTTGTTGATCTCTCCTTTGGGTTGTCGACCTTCTCAGGCCCCTAAAGATGTCCATGCATCAGTCCCCAGAAGGTGAGAGCCTGGGACCTGAACATGGTAAAAGTGACTTTGGAGAAGTGAGGACCATAAGTAGGGAGTTTATTCTGGGTTACTCAGATGGGCCCCACATAATCACAGGGTTTCTGCTAAGAGAAAAGCAGAAAAATCAAAGTTAGAAAGACAAGGAATAATGGTAGAAGCAAAGGTCAGAGAAGAAAGAAGAAACTACCTTGCTAGCTTTGAAGGTGCAGGCACTTGTAGAAGCTGGAAATAGCGAAGAAAAGGATTTTCTAGGATCCTTCAGGAGGAACACAGACCTGCCCACACCTTGATTTTAGCCTCATATTTAGGACCTTTGACTTCCAGGACTATAGGTAATACATTCATTTGTTTTAAGCCACTAAGTGGGGTAGTTTGTTACAGTGGCAATAACAAACTCATGCACTTCTCGCTACCTGCAAGAATTCAGAATATCCTCAAGATGTTCTCCTTTCAACATAAGCACAACAAACATCTTTCAGCAATCTGTGGCCAATCCCCTAATCCTGCACAGTGTTCTTAGATGAATAGTTCTTAATTCCAACATAGTCTAATTTATCATTTTTTTAAATGTTTAGCCATTTTTTTTCATACTAAGAAGTCTATACCTACTTTGGGGTCATAAAGACATGTTCCTATGTTTTCATAAAATATTTTACATTTGGATATGTGATCAATTTGGAACTGAGTTTTGAGTACTCTGTGAGATTCGTTTATTTTCCCTTATAATATTCATTTGACTTGGCGAATGGCTGCCCTCCCCCCAGTGCCTGGTCCTGTCACCTTTATGGTACACGTGGGGCCTCATTCAATGACACTTCTCCTCTTCTGCCCTTCCTCCCATGTCTGACTTCACATACACCAAGGTGAGCTCTGCAGTCCTGGGGAGCACTATGAAGGGGCTGCCTCTGGACAGAACAGTGATTAAGGTGAACGGGCCCCCTCAGTTCCCCTGTGTGTCCACCAGCCTCTGGAGCATTGGCCTGTGAGCAGTCTCTGTGAAACCTTGTAGATGTCATTCCCTAGGAACTGTGGCAGGGCCTGCATGACTACACAGATTAGTGGTCAAAGGTCAAGGTAGCCACTCAGGATGAGCCTGGGAGACTTGCAGTAGTCCAAGGGCCCCCAAAACATGGAAGAAGTTTGTCTCCACAGATTCGGTAACTGATGTGCTATTTGGTGTGCATGTTATATCAGTTGATACACAAGAAAGTCCTCTCTCAGAAAAGAGCTTCCATTCACCAGGCAGACCCCAGAGAATACCTCCTGTGGTTTGATGCTCGCGTTTCCTTGACCCTCATGAGATCAGTATAGGTCCTGAGTTTCTGCACAGGCCTGAATTTGGGGGGTTCTGGGGGGAAAACCAATAGCTGTCAGATCTAGAACTGCTGTTGAGTTGTTACACGGACAGTGGGGTGGGTGCTTTGTAGCCTGGGTCACTGCCCTCACGTGCACCCACTGCAGTGGGGGAGCTATGTTTCCGCTCTTGGGCCACAGTGCTCCACCATGAAGGGGCTTCATGGTGGGAAGGGTGAGTGGGGCCTGGGAAGGGCAGTGGCTGGAGCCGGGCTGGGAACCTCCAGGTAGAACCACTGAGAAATGTACCATGCCCAGGTCATTCACAAAAGGATGGAAACAAGAGTAGGGTGGAATCCAAGGACAAAATGTTTTCTTTAACTTACAGTGTTGATTTATATCTCTCTATAGCTTTCTAATCAGAGGTCTTCCCTCCAGCCGTGTGAAGTCTTATACTGAGTCGAGAGGCAGGGACAGAGAGTAAGGGAATCTATGTTTGTGTTCCCTGAAATTCATCCTGAAGGCCACTCAGTCCAGGTCCTGGCCCAGGGTTGCAGCTCTCGCATCTCTTCGCAGGTCATGCTGTGCTTCTCCGGGAGCCTTCCCCAGGCTGGCATGCTGCCACCCAGCATGGAGCAAGCTCAGGGGAGACTCAGTTCACAGCTGGAGGGAACTCACTGCAGACCTGGAGAACAATGCAACTTCAAGTGGGAACTAGATGAAATCCTCAGCCTGCTTGGCTGCAGGGACAGAATACCCTAGCCTGGATGTAAACAGCACAGCGTTTTCTCACTGTTCCAGAGTCTGGAGGTCCAAGAGCAGGGTATCTGTTGAGAGCCCAATAGCTTGTGTGCAAACAGCCATCTTCTCCTGTGCCCCACACGGCAGAGGCACATAAACATTCAGTCCCTGGCTCTGTCCCTTTTCTCAGAGTCTGCATGCTACAGAGCCTCCAAATGGGTTCTCATGGGTCCATCTGGGCATGATGCTCAATCTTGCCCCTCATGTGGGTAATGTGTGTTTCCTTGACAAATGTATCCCCTGCAGAGTGTCTAGTTGCCAATATGAGGAAAACTACAAAACATTCCTGACAGATACATAAGAGTTGAATAAATGGAGTGATCTGCCATGTTCTCAGGTGGGAATACTGAAATTTAAAAAGATAATCACCCTGTTATCTTAAAGGGTTAACATAATTACAATGAAAAAACACTAATAGATTTTTGGCACTTTACAAAATGATTGGAATTATTGAAAAAGATAAACTGACAAAAATTACTTGAAAAAAGATGGTTTATAAAATGAACTACCAGGTTTGAAAATCCATTCTAATGAAAGCTAATAATAATGGTGATGACAATAATAATAACAACAACATTTGTTGAGCTCTTGTGATGTGTTGGGCATTATGCTCACCACTTTCTGGTCATTATTTATCTGATTGCCACAAAAATGCTATGAAATAGGCAGCATTATTACCCTTATTCTACAGAATAGCTTGTTCAAGATTAACTGGTAATCAACTATGAAGCCAGGGTCTGCCTGAGCCCTGGGCTTACCTCACTGCCCTCAGCCACAGACACGACCCCTTCTGCCGCTGAGGAAAGAATGGGCAGGTAGAGCGACAGGACAGAAGAGAAACTCGGGTGACTTTCTCAGTGCAAGTGTATGAAATAAAATATGAAAAACGTCTGTAAAAGTACCCGTCTAAAATCAAAGTCTATATTGTTACACACACACACACTCTCTCTCTCTCTCTCTCTCTCTCTTTTTCCACACATACAAATAAAAGCTAACAAAACAAATTTGAAAAACAAATTGTAGCTAATATAACAAAAACTCAGGGTGGGGCTGAGACTGGAGTTGCAGTCACAGCTGGGAGAGCAGTGAGAGCACAATGGGGTCGAGACTGAACGGAGGGCTGAGGACACATGCAGTAAATGTCTGCTTAGTATTAGCTGCCATTTTGGCTTATTTGGCTGGAGCGTCGGGATTAGAGCAGACCATGTGTGAGAAGGCGCACTGAAACAATAAGAAGCCACGCATTTTTACCCATCAAATTATCTCCCCTACTAAGGGTTCACAAGCATCAACCAGGGCAGCTGGGCAACCTCCCCAGGGCATATTATCTCCTTGCTGGGACACATTTGTCACTGGATAGGGGTGGTGAGAGGCTCCCCCCAAGTTTCCCACTGCATGTGCTGTGGCACTGCTAGCCCGAGTGGGACAGTGGGGGCACATTTGCAACCCTGACCTCCCCTACACTCTGTCCAGGATGGTGATGGAAAGTAGGCCTGCCATCACAGGTTTGATGCCCAGGGGCAGGGTGGCAGTGGGTGCAGGGACATGGAGGGCCTGATTCTTCATGAGGTGGGGAGCATATGCAGAGAACCCATCCTGAGATGGGGCAGGGGGAGGGGAGATGGCAGGAGCCAAGTCCAAACCCTCAGTGCACACTTCATTGTCCCTTTGGAAATTACTTATAAAACACAAATTAAATTAAAAGCTAAAAACAATTAAGAATGTTGAGACTGCAATTGCAGAGCATTAAACTCCAAGCATAGGGTTCTTTAAGCACTGTGTTTGAGAGAGCACTGGCCCCAGGACTAGGAAGCTGGCCCTGCGAAGAGCTGAGCGATCGAGACAGAGACCTCTGACCTATCAAATTGCTATAGAAAATACTTCAGAAAAAAAAACAAACATTTGCAGGCCCCTCGTCTAGAGGATTCTAATGGGTTGTTGGGTTTGGTGGAAATTGAGCTCTTCCTTGGCTTGACAACAGTGCAGCTCTGTAGCAACAGGAGTTAACTCTTTGTGGGCCAGTAGTCATACTAGCCAGTGCCCCTTTACAAGGGGAGGATGCCCATGGTTGCCACTCTGTGAGACATCAGTTTTGCATCTAATAGTAGATTCACCCCAGCATGCTTGACTGTTATGTCTGTGTCTGCTCTTTGGGGTTTTCCTTACCCTCCTACTTCCTTTATTTATTTATTTTTTTACATCTTTTTGTCAAATGAAGTAAACAGCATATATTTTTCAACATTTGTATGGCCATCATGATTCACTTTTTTTGAAAAACGTTATCTTTTAAATATTATCAATTATCTGTTAACAGATTGCTGTTACTTGTCCTCTGATAGAAAGAATATTGTTATCAGCCATTTCCTGTCATTCAGATGGATCAAAGTGGAAGTGTGTGTTTGTCCAATGTCAGGACTGAAGTGGGTGTTTCAGTTTTATTTGCTTTGGAGACTGTGTGTTAAACCTTTCAGCCATTGCCAAATGCTAGAAAGAGAAAAATTTATGTTTTCTAAAGTTTTCTGTAACCACAGCACATTCCTACAAGCCGTGAGGTGTGAATGTGGAATGATTAAGAAAGCACTGTCGATGCCTGACCTATGGTGGCACAGTGGATAAAGCATCACCCTGTAACACTGAGGTTGCTGGTTTGAAACCCTGGGCTAGCCTGGTCAAGGCACATATGGGAGGTGATGCTTCCTGCTCCTCCTCCCTTCTCTGTTCTCTCCCCTCCCCTCCCCCCTCCCCTCCCCTCTCCTCTCCTCTCTAAAATGAATAAATAAATATCTAAAAGAAAAATAAAAGCACTGTCGAAAGTGTCACCCACAGGCTGCAGAAGTGTTGTGGGCATAGGCACCTCCCTGGTATGGGCGGTGCACACCTGTCCTGTAGGGCCCTCAGCTCCAGAAAGGTGGGTCTGACTTGCCCCAAAGGCCTCCAGGAGGTGTAGGGGCACAGTCCAGGAGGGGTGGGGAGAAGAGGAGTGACCACAATTCCTGGAGAAGCTGCAGTGGGGGCACCAGCCCTGCTGGGCATGCTTGGCTTGCTGCTGCACTTCCCCCCTTGTAAGTAGTACACCTGGTGAATGGGGCATGACCCTGATTTTCTGCAATTATTCTGCAATTAGCATGATCACCATCGTCACCAGCCTACTATTCACTGATATCAGGAAAGACTAGGGAAAACTGGTGCAGTTAGGCAGGTTTTCACTGTCTCTTCCTCTGTCACTCCTGTGCCCCATGGATTGATTGATGGGCCTGCCTTATCTTTTCCTGTCTTTGAGGGTTACAAGGTCTCAGTCAGAGGTCCCTGTGGGGGATCCTGTTCACCAATTTCCTAAGGGGAGTTTCGTCTTTTGCTCATGTTGAAATGTGAGTAATATGATCTGGTTAGTGTTATACAGTTAAGAAATTATTCAGTATTTTTCCTTGTTTGTAGTAATGTCTCATTTTTCAGAGCTGACACAGAATTTCCTCTTAAAAAGAATGCCTCTGGTAATTTCAATGGGATCAATTAGTCATCTTAAAATGTGCCATTTCCAATTTGTAACTTGTGTAAAGAACAATGATGCCATTTTTATACATCAAAAACTTGTAGGATATAATCTAGTTTCACAGTGGGATCATTGGCCTGTGCATATTGACATATGTATATCTCCTGATATACAATTGCCATTACATTAGCTACTGGGGTATTAGCAAGCTCTCTTGGTTGTTGTCACCAGTGTTGGGGTTCAAATAATTTAACGACTGGTTTTCTGCCCTAATGTCCATTTTAAGTATAAAAAAAGATATACTGAAAGGTAGTTTATTATTTCATGCATTTAATACTTAAATAAGAACAATAAAAGAGGTACACAAAACTAGATTCTGTTATAAGAAGGAGTTTTAAAATATTAATGAAAAATATTAAATAATACCTGACAAAAACCAATAAAACTATTATTTAAGATATTTCCATATTGCTTCATGATTGGTGTCCTCACTTGCAATTTTTTCCACCTATGGACTGAATGAACATTACTATGGCTGCTTAGAATACGCTGTTGAGCAGATGAACAAAAAATAGTAAGGAATGTAAATTTGTGATTTCCACATTGAGCAGCTGCCCAGGCACCCACCTTAGAGAGAATCCTGATTACACGTGCCATTTGAACAACTGGTTCACCAAACTCAACAAAAAATGAGGTTATCAGTTCTGCCAAACTGGTATGAACTCGCTGAATCCCACAACTGGTTGTTTCACCTTTTTCCATTATATTCTAATGTAAATAACTTCAATGCCCTTGAACGTAGAAACCCCATGTCCACTGTGATGGGTCTAGAGATTTGAAGGGCTTATTTTCCTCTAACCACTTGTTCCATCTTTCTGAATCAGTTTCTCCTGTTTCTTAAGTCTTAAGAGACTCATCAGCTGTACCCTTCCGCTTCCATCGGCCCTGTCCCAGGGCTATCTTTCCACAACCCAAATGGCCCATCAATGTTTTGCTAAACAAATGCAGTTTTCTCTCTGAATAATTATGCCAATAAATTTTAAATTGTTATTTTTTCTTTACCTTCTCTGGTGATTAATGCCCACTTTTTGTTCATTTATTGATTCTTGAATTAATAAAAAAATGTAATTAACAGATGTTCACTCTAAAATAAACAGAAGGTATTATTCCTCAGTTTCTGAGGAAAATTACTTTCTCCCAGAAGAATCAATAAATCTTTCAAAAGATTATTACATATATGGCTTCAAGATACAAAAGATTCTCAAATCTCATTATATATATTTCAGAATAAATATCTCATAATTGTGTTTGTTAACCTCTGGTTCATCTTGGTAATCAATATCACATCTTGACCCATAAAAAATGTGGTCAACATCTGAACTCCACTAAACAAAACAAACATCTCTGCTTAAAATGCTATCCATATGTCCTCCCAGTTAATTTTGAATATAATTCTGAATAATCTGAGAACCATCTACTTCTAATCCTAGAAATTTATACTACTAAACTGAAATCTTTAACTATGTCTTTCAGGAAGTTACTTTATCTTGCTTGTTATTCTAGCTCAGATGAAAAGAGGTAAATTCTCAGAACATGCAATTCAAAGTGTGTACCTTATGTTTTCTTTGAAAACCTGGGGGGCCACATAGCAAGTACCCCGATCTTCTCCCAGTACTTCTCACATCCCCCCTCTTATATGTGCAGTCATGACCATATGAGGAAAGGGGAAGATTTTTTACTGGAAAAAAATGATTCAAGGATAACAGCACAGGGGCAGATTGTAAAGAATCAACAGGGAGTTGAAATAAGGAAAATATAAGCACTGATATATTTTTTATAAATGTAAAATAAAACAAATAAAATAAAATAAAGGGGTTGTCAAGAACTTAAAGCTGAAGGTAAAGAAATTCAGTGTTAGTAAATGTCTGTGACCGAAATTGGGATTCTGTCAAAGGGTCAGTGAACATCTATCCACTGAGGAATGAGCAGGATGCAAAGAAAGACAGTGTCACATGAGTTACATCATGGGAGGGACTCATCACCATTAGGGCTATATTCACCCCACGAGGACGTGTCTAGGCCAAAGGCTTCTGGCTGACTGTGCTATGAGCATCTCTGGGGAAGAGAGCCTGCCAAAATATAGCAAACTTCCTTCTCACAGGCTTCCCATGCCTTGTTTCGCTGAGTCACATGAGACTCACTCATGAAAACAAACCTGAAAACCGACCCTGAAGCGCCGGGAAGGAAATGATAGGTCTGAAGAACACAGATGGCATTTTCAGGGCTTTAACTTTGGAGGCCAGGACACTGGAAATAAAAGGAAAATGGACAAGATAGAAGAAAGGAAAACTTGCTTTAGTGGATGGTGTTTGGGACCAGGGTTTGGTTTCTAGATTATGGTCCAGATGTTCCAAACAAGGGGTCTTTAATAAGGACAAGTGCTTCTCCTGAAGATGGGTGTGGGAGGGGATGATGTGAGTGTGCACTTTTCTTTTTCTCATTCAAATTTCAAAGGCAAATTATTTGATTTTTAAAAAATTCTCTGTAATCAATGTGGGTGTAAAGAAAAACAATGCCTTTTGTAACTCTTGCTTTCTGAAGTCATACTAGGCTGTGGAAGGTAAATAGAGGTGTGTTAGTATTCTTATTGGCAATAAATATATTCTTTGGTTCTGAGCCTAAAACAGTATGTTGAAATCCCAACACCACTGTATTGTCTCCCATAGCCCTATATTTTGTCAGGATGAGTAGCTTTTCTTCTCTTGGTGACTATGTGATGTACGGTGTGTGTGTGTGTGTATGTGTGATGGGCAGAGAGAACAGTCTGCAACACCAAGTATAGTTCCTGCATCATGAGAAGCATTACAACGTTGTACACAAAAGCCCAGTTTGAGGAGCCAGATGAGATGGGTTCAAGTTCTTTCACTTCTTTACAGAACAACCTGGCAAAGCACTTAAATTCTCTGCACCTCCCAATTCTTCATCTTAGAAATGAGGATAGTAGTTCCTTGCTTTAGAAAATGTTGCCTCTATACAAAATGGACTGAGTTCAAATTCCTTATTCATACTTACAAACTTATTCATGTTTTGGCCTCAAACTAGCCACTCCTGGCTATTATAACTTCCTAATGCACCTTATTCTTCAATCCTACCAAGCATCTCACCTTTTCTTAGTAACAGAGTCCCCTTAATAATGGGGATCCCCTGGACAAGGTAATTCTCTACCTGGAATGCCTGTTCCCCTGTCTGCCTGCTGAAATCCTTCTCACTCTCATTATTCCTATCAAAAACCTCCTGGCCCTGTCTGGTTGGCTCAGCGGTAGAGCATGAGCCTAGTGTGTGGATGTCCTGGGTTTGATTCCTGGCCAGGGCACATTGGAGAGGTGACCATCTGCTTCTCCCTCCTTCCCCCTCCTCCTTCCTTTTCTCTCTCTTCTACTCCTGGAGCCATGGCTCTACTGGTTCGAGCATGTTGGCCCTGGGAACTGAGGATGGCTCCATGGAGCCTCTGCCTCAGATGCTAAAAATAGCTCCAATGTGAACATATCTCCAGATGGGCAGAGCATCGGCCCCAGATAGGTATTGCCAGGTAGAGCATCTTCTGGCTAAATGAAAACATCTAGGGCTAAATATATTTTAATTTATCCTTGTATACCATTTTTAGCCCAGTAATGGTACATAGTAGCCTATCAATGTTGAGTGAGTTAAGTTCTTTCTTTATGTGTGTGTTTTGTAAAAACTGCACTTTTATATAAGCATTTATACAATAGCACAAATGATCAGTGAGTGAAGTGAATGATTCTCCTTACTGTATCATCAATGTTCAATTCTGTACCTTGGGGCTGGTTGAGTCTAACTTAACTCATAGAAGAAGAAACACAAATAGCTGTAAACATACTAAAAAAGATCTTCAAATAAACTAATAAATGAAGAAGTTAAAATATAAAAATAAGATACTAAAAGAAATAATGGAATAAACAAAATCAAAGTTATACAATTCTGGTTGGGTGTTATGAAACATGAACTCTAATACAGTGGTCCCCAACCCCTGGGCCGCAGATCAGTACCGGTCCGTGGGCCATTTGGTACCGGTCTGCAGAGAAAGAATAAATAACTTACATTATTTTCATTTTATTTATATTTAAGTCTGAACGATGTTATATATATATATATTTTTTTTTTCGATGTTATATTTTTAAAAAATGACCAGATTCCCTCTGTTACATCCATCTAAGACTCACTCTTGACGCTTGTCTCGGTCACGTGATACATTTATCCGCCCCACCCTAAAGGCTGGTCCATGAAAATATTTTCTGACATTAAACCAGTCCGTGGCCCAAAAAAGGTTGGGGACCACTGCTCTAATACACTTCAGGTGGGAGTGTTAGAGTGATATTTCGGTAAAGCAATCAGGTAAGATGTATCAAGCATCTTAAAAATGTTCCTATCTTTTCTTAGTAGTGAACTTATAAAAATCTCTCACATGGAAATAAACAGATGCAGACAAACTTTGTGTACTTAGGTACTCAGCACAGCGTAATTAATAATAACAACAACTAAAATAATCAAACCCTCAACAACCTGGGGAACATTAAGCATATTGTAGTATATTCATGCCGAGAAATGAGGTCTTGGGCAACCACTGCCTCCAAAGTTGAAGAGAAAGAACTATTTTATATAACTCCCCAAATTATAAGAACCAATGTCTTTAACACTGTTGAGAAATGTTGAGGATTAAAAGTGTATCAACTTCAGTACAAAAATAATAGCAGATAAGCAGTCTGTGATGTGAAAAGCTCACTTTATTGGGTACCTTTTAGTTTTTATTTGCTAGATTTTCATGTTTTTTTCTTTTTCAGTTTTCTGTAGCGAACATGTATTTTGTGAAAATTTAAAGCATTAGTTTCAATTTTTAAAAACTGAACTTGTCAGAGAACTTCAATTATAGTCTCAAACAGTTCCTTCCATAAATGAGTCCTTTAGTCATCTTCCCAGAAAGGAGTGCCCCTCAGGCCAGGGCTCACTAATGTTTATGCTGAACTTTGCCAATTCAGAAGGGGTTCATTAGGCAAGAAAGAGAAAGGGTATTTCAGGCAAGGGGATAAACAACATTGGAACAGAAGATGGGTTGTCATGACGATCAGTCTTTAGGAATTGCAGAGTGGGACATGAGAGGTGGGTCTGAAACAGACAACAGGTTCATTGAGTGAAGGGCACTGTAGTCTGTCCCTTGGAGTTGGGACTTGCACCTGCTGTACATGAGAAGCCAGTGGGAAACTTTGAACAGGAAAGTGCGGTAATTAATTTCATTGTAGAATTTGGTGCTCTGGCTGCATTATTTGTGGTCTTGGTTTGTGCCTGACACACAGCAAGCGTTCAGTAAATGTTTATTTGACTAAAGAAGTGAATATAAAGGGGTAATGCTGGAGGCAGGGGGCAGTACACAGGCAGTTGGAGCAATCTCAAAAGAGATGGCCACGGCCTGAACAAAGACACTGGCTACTGGATTGAGGAGAAAAAAATAGCTTAGAAGGAAATTTGAGATTTCTGGTTTCTGGTTGAACATTTAAGGACCTTGGAGGTTCCTTTTCCTGTTCACAAGACAACAAAAAAGGGCTGAACCAATAGGAGATCAACAACTCTTCTGAGATGCAGCAGATAAATGAGGTCTTGGGCAACCACTGACTCCAAAGTTGAAGAGACAGACAAGCAGACCCAGAAGATCAGAGCTCATTCCCAGGAGCAAAAAGCCTCTGCAGGAATAAGCACTGACAGGGGAGATAATCTCTAACAGATGAGTCACTAGAGACTCTGTGTGGACAAGTTTGAGAGGTTGAAGCTCCAGGACAGTCCAGTTGTGGGGGGTGGACATACTTCTGGAGTTTTACCTCTAAGAGCCCTACAGGCTTTCTGAGGATCAGAGAAAAGTCCCTTCACGCTCCTGGCAGAGGGGTGGGGAAAGTAGCCATTAACAAATATGCCCAAAGTATTCTGTTCTTGACAAGACTTGCTCTCAGGAGAAACCATGCAGGTGAGCAGAGAGTGGAGGAAAATATTTAAAGTGTTAAAGAAAAGGAGCCACCAACCTGGAATCTGTTTTCATTTAAAGGTCCTTCTGAGAGAAGACAATTTAAAAGGCAGACTGAAGCTAAGGAGGCTTTATTGGCTGCCTGGGTGTGGGCTGAACTGCTGAGTGTGTGTATAGACTTTTCTGGCTATTCTGTCATTGTCCTAGGGACTGAGTAGATTAATCAAGAGTGAGAACAGGAGAAGGAAGTTGGTGAGGAACACTTTGGACATGACACGTCTATGGACATGACACCAAGGCATCTATATGCAACAGGGAAATGAGCTTGGGCTAAAGCTGCAGGTCTGCACATCATCAGCATGTGACTGCCAGTGAGTTTGGTTTCATCATCCAGGGAAAGTACATCAAGAGAAAAAGAAGGAACTGAGGAGAGAACCCTGAGAAATGACAGCATTGAGACTGTGTCAGTTAGGACTGCATGTGGCTGCAACTGAAAATCTGCATTGTGTTTTAAACAAACAGGATTTACTCTTCTCACATAACAGATAGTCTTGAATTGGGTATTTAGTCAGTGTAGAAATCTCTCTAAGGTATGTTTTCCTTTAGCTTCTAGTCACAGGTTTGCCGGGAGCAATACCAGTCATGGCGTCTGCATTCCTGCAGGAAGAAGGAATGCGTGCCCGTAGCAGGAGGGCAACACTTTGCTGGGAAGCCCACAGCTGACTTCTGTGTATGTCACATTGATTGGAACTTTCTCCTCAGCCTAGCCTGCTTGAAAGATGGCTAGGGAGATGGAGGTTGGGAATGGTTAGCTAATCAATAGTATCTGCTATAGGTGATTAAGTAGAAAAAAAAAAGAGGATTTGAGGGAAAACAAAAAAGCAAAAATTTTCAAGCATCATGAAGTCTTAATTCCATCAAATACCTGATAATGCCAGTGAAATAAGAATGGCATGTAGTGATGGAAAGGTCATGGTCACAAGAGCAGAGAAGTTTCAATGGCGTGGTGAGGGAGGGACCTGGACTCCAATGGTTCAGAAATGAATAAGCAAATAGATGACAAGAACCCTTGGGCTACTCTTCTTTTTTTTTTTTCTTTTGCCTTAGTGCTTATAAAAGTACAGGTATCACATATATGTAAATCATGACACGCAGTGATGAAATGAATACCACTGTAACTGAGCAACACAAATGTGGCTTCAGCTGCCTGCCGCAACAAAAGTAAAAATCGCGGCATTTGCTGGTGCAAAGCAAAAGAGGTTTAATCGGGTGCAGAGACCTGGGAGAATCAGGGACTCCCATGTCAAAGACCATCTCCCCGTCCTGCTCAAGCCCTCAGTTCTTAGAGAGATAGGGTTATCCATTTCTTGCTAGCTTTTCACGGATGGGGTCCTGTCCATTCATGTTTCTAGCTTTGAGCACACTTGGTGTAAGAACCTCGCCATGACCCATCTGGGTAAATGGGGAATCTTCCCCGGTGCTCCCCGACTCTGTATGGTCACACCATCACCCACATGAGAAACAGAAGACGGCCAATACTCTTGCATGTACCAGACCCTGAGGACTACTCTTTCAGGAAGTTTGATTCTAAACGACAGAATAAAGTAAGTGATGTAGGCTAAAGGGGGAAAAGCCAAGAAAATCTTTTACATTTTTTTATTGAATTTATTGGTGTGACATGGGTTAATAAAATTTCAGGTGTACAATTCTGTAATACATCATTTGTATATTGTATTAGGTGTTCATCAATCCAATCAAGTCTCTTTCTGTCACCATTTCTTCTCCTTTTACCCTCTTTGAACCCCCACCCTCTTTCCCTCTTGTAATTGTCATACTGTTGTTTGTGTCTATGACAAAGGCTTTTTAAAAATTAAATTTATTAATATTGATTAATAACAACATATAAATTTCAGGTGTACAATTTTATAACATGACATCTGTGTACTGTATTGTGTGCTCACCCCTGAAATCTAGTTTCCTTTTATCATTTTCTATTTGACCCCCTTTACCCTCCTCATCCTCTCGAACTCTCCTACCCTTCTGGTAGCCACCACACTGATATCTGTATCTATGAGCATATTAAAAGGCATTAAAAAACAGATTGGAAGGTTAAAGACAGAGGGGAGAATGGGAACATGTCTAGCAGCATTGCGGTGCTCACCAGACGAGATCTAGGGGACCAGCAAGGAGGCATGTGGCTAGTTCTGCTGGGTGTGCTTTTCACACAAAAGGCACGATCAACACTTCTCTACCTACTACAGGGGCAAGTCTAGGAAGAACATGGTTAACACCCAGCGAGACAAATGGAGGTCAAAGCTGCCTGTTTGCTGGAGAGTAAGGCTTTGAAACATGACCCCTGACAGGTTATAGGAAGGGTGCTCAGCTCTTTGCCTGGGGTGAATTGCACAGTGGCAGGCTTAAACCAACTGGTTTGTCTCTGGACACACACATTAGATATGTGCTCATTTAAGATTGTCACTATGAACTTAAAGAGGACACAGTCCTCTTATAGCATTGTTGAGCTGTTTGGGTGTAAGGGGAAAGCAGATGGGGCTTACATAGGGGTTCAGATTTGCAGGGCTCGCAAACTGAGATAGCAAAGAGAGTGAGGGGTTGTTTATAATTCTGGTCTGCGGAATTTATGCTGAGTGAAAAGAGACAAGCACAGAGAGGGTTGATAGGAAGAGAGGGTCAGGTCAAAGCTTTGGCAGGTCGAAGACTTTCTGGAGTGATACTCAGGGTAGATGAGCTGGAGGGAAAAGATGTGGTTATCATAAAGAGGGCTTTTTACAGATTTCAGAAGAGCTGCTAAGAGGTGGGGGAAGTAACACACTATTAGAGGCAAAGAGCCCACGAATATAACATACCAGGGTGCTGAATTAGTTGTCCACATGGCTGTTGAAGTTGTTAAGAAGGATGACAGAACTAGTAGGGGAAGGAAGAAATAGCTAGGGTGATAAGACCATCACAAAATGAGAGGGAGTGGAGAGGGGTCTGTAGATGGCAACAAAGAGGTCAAGTCTGATGGCATGAATTTCAGTGACACAGTGTTGATCACTGGCAGCATTACAAATGCCTGGAAGATATGGAGGCCAACATCACACAGATCAAATGTTCAGTTAGTTGTGTCCGCTTTCTTGTTTTGGTTTGTATATTGAGTCACAGTGTGGGAAGTGCTACAGAACTAAAGAGGGGACAACCCTTCTTTCTGAAAAATACTTTGTTAATTGTGTTGCAATATGCTTAATCTCCCCCTACCCAATGGCAGACATTTGGAGAACAAAGCAATTAATATACTCCAGGGTTGCTAGCAAATGATAAGTGAAAAATATGCTAACAGCTCAACAATCTCTTTGATGGTTAAAGAAGGGGCTTCACTATATAACAGATTAAACATAGAGGTTTTGCCTAGAGGCCATTAAAAAAAAATCTTAAACAGCTAAGGGTAATACAGATGCAATTGGACTCACTGAGCAAAAATAAAACTTAGATAAAATGGAAATTCTGTCGTTCTTATAATGTAGTTGAATAATATCGCTAAGAATGTATGGTTTGATTTTCTACCCATTTCTTATAATGATGATGAGTGAAATTTGATTTTTGATTATATATTATAGAAAACACATAAAAGATATAACTGTAAGATAAAACTACATTTTATAATGTATTTTGAATAGGTTTTGCCATTAAGTAACTAGAAATTGAGAAAATTAAATAATATAATGTAGACTTTGTTAAATCCAAGTGTAAATATATAATATATAATCTATTCTGTCACCTATATATATGCTAATATATTTCCTATCATATATCTAAATTATAGCCAACACAAGCCTCACCTCTTTCATAAAAACTTCTAGACCTCCAGTCTTCTTTTTTGAAATACTCTAGTGTTTTATTTAACAAAATATTATTGTCACCTTTTATGTAGCAAGCACTATACAAAGCATGGGGTCAGGAGTGAAAGAATAAAACTAATTTGAGGGCAAATACTAAAACAACAATAAAAATGAATAGATCTCAGTTGCCAGGCATTGTTATAAATACTTTACATATACTAAATCTTTGATTTATCATGCAATATTATGAGGTAAGTACCATTATTATTCCCATTTTAAGGATAGAGGCACAGATAGGCTAAGTTGCTTAAAGGTTACAGGGCTGGTAAGTGGTAGATTCTGATTTAAATCAAGATCTCCTGTTTTATAACTGCTTGGTATCTCATTATAGGGATATTATCTAACCAATATAATTTTTTAAATTGAATGTGTTGGGGTGACACTGGCTAACAAAATATTATTGATTTCAGGTGCATAATTCTACAACACACATTCTGGCCTGACCTGTGATGGCGCAGTGGATAGAGCGTCGAACTGGAACACTGAGGTCATTGGTTCAAAACCCTGGGCTTGCCTGACCAGGAGGTAGCGCAGTGGATAGAGCATCGGACTGGGATGCGGAGGACCCAGGTTCGAGACCCCGAGGTCACCAGCTTGAGTGCGGGCTCATCTGGTTTGAGCAAGGCTCACCAGCTTGGACCCAAGGTTGCTGGCTCGAGCAAGGGGTTGCTCAGTCTGCTTAAGGCCCGCAGTCAAGGCACATGTGAGAAAGCAATCAATAAACAACTAAGGTGTTGCAACGAGCATTGAAAAACTAATGATTGATGCTTCTCATCTCTCTCTGTTCCTGTCTGTCTGTCCCTGTCTATCCCTCTCTCTGACTCACTCTCTGTCTCTGTAAAAAAAAATAAAAAATCAAAAAAAAAAAAACAACCAAAAACCCTGGGCTTGCCTGGTAAAGGCACACATGGGAGTTGATGCTTCCTGCCCCTCCTCTCCCCTCTAAAAATGAATAAATAAATTTTAAAAAATACAACATACCTCTGTAAACTGTATTGTGTTCACCACCAGAAGTCCATTCTCCATCCATCACAATTTATCCTCACTATTCTCCTCCACCTCCTCTTGCCCCCACAATCATCAAATTGTTCTCTATGTTCACGTGTTTTTTTCTTTTTTCTTTTTTAGTCAATCCTCCCACCCTCCAAGCCACCCACCTTCCCCCCAACAGCTATCATCTTGTCCTTTATCTATGAGTCTGTCTCTATTTTGCCTGTTAGTTCATTTTGTTCATTAGATTTAACATATAAATAAAATCATATGGTACTTGTCTTTCTCTAACTGGTTTATTCACTTAGCATAATGCTCTCCAGGCCCCTCCATGCAACCACAAAGTGTTGGGGACCGAATAAATAAACAGGGTATTTTTGCAATCTGGACAGAGGTGCTGAGCCCAAATCCCACCTCATTTGCCTAGTTAACAAAGAGCTACACCTGATTCTCATTTGTCTCACCCATGTTCTCCGGAGGAGGCTGGAAGCTAGTTTCTTATTAGTGTACAGTAAATTTGGATGGTATGGTGGAAGTTGTCTTTGAGTTGCTTTGGAAACTTAATTGAATTGCTGAAGGACCACATTTTTTCTATGAATAAAAGTGTATGTGTTTCTGGGAGCAGACACATTACAGCTAAGGAACAGTAGAGACTGTTTGCTGTGGCATCCTCCTGAACCCATCTGTATATGTGTGTGTGTGTGAATGTGTGTGTGTGTGTGTGTGTGTGTGTGTGTGTGTGTGTATATATATATATATATATATATATATATATATATATATATATATATATATCTTTAAGTCCCTATCTATCATTTATTTCAATTCCATACCTTTTCCTATTTGAAGACCCCGTAATAGACTTGTCATGGATGGACCACGACAACAAAGGGTAATTTTTCCTCCTTTTTTATGGCCACATAGTATTTCATTGTGTAGTAAATGTACCATAGCTTTTTTATCCACTATGCAGCTATAAAAAAGAATAAGGAATCTTTATATTGATATATTGATATAGAATGAGCTTCAATACATAATGTTAAATTAAAATAGCAAGATTCAAGACATGTATGGGGAAATAAAATCTATGTACACATTTGCTTGAATAAGCATATGTTATCTTTTGAAAGGATAAGCATTGGTTCCCTCTCAGGAAAGGAACTGGGTATCAAAGGGTAAGGGAAGGAGGGACTTTTTTATTATTTATCTTTATTTTTTATTATTTATCTTTGCCCCATACCTTTTGAATTTTGAATTGTGTGACTATATTATCCATTCAAAAAATAAATACTATTTTAAAAATAAAAATAAATAAATAAAAATAAAAATGATTTCTCTGATTCCAAAGCTTTTAGCCACCTAAATGATTTAATTATGTTGTACCTCAATTTTCTCAGCTCATAGGGTAATAAAGAAGCTTACTGCTCTACATTTACCCTACCGAATTTGTAGGCTGTTACAAGATTTTAAATAAAAGAAGGGATTTGCAACTTCAAAAATTAAATCTGCTCTGGTAATGCAATATGTTATATATTAGGATAGTCACATCTAAGAATTGTTTTAGATGGATAAACTTATTTAACTCCCAGAATAACCCTCTGTGACAAGCTCTTACGGTTGTGTTCATTTTATGATGGTGAAGCTAAGATACAGATAGTTCACACTACTTGTTCAAGGTTCCAGCCCAACTGGTCTGACTCCAAAGGCCATGTTGTTAATCTCTAAGTTCTGCTGCCTCATTTCTAAACTTGGTCCTATGGGCAGTTCATAGGGCTAAGCTCAATCAGGTGCCCACACTAGTAGATAGATGTTGGCACTTCTTAAGATGAGGCTGCAGGGAGTTTCCTGATCTGTTTTCAGCCTTGATCCTGAGGCCATACAAGTGAATTCTGCATGACCCTTAGCCTGCATGTAGGTATCAACCTGCATGCCCAGGAAAATGACTGCTGGCAGAGCCCTGCCATGCAGCCTCATTGAGTCAGCTCCTGACCTTCACAGATATCTGACATCAGAACTAGTGTCCCCTTAACCAAAATCACATCTTCCCTTTCTCATGGGAAGTGCTTATAGTACCTGGTTCCTGGAATTTCTGAATGCCTCTACATGAGCATTTCTGACCAAAACCCACTGACTCTAGAGAAATCCTTTCCATTTTTACTGCTCTAATCTGTGGTGAGCCTTCTTTAAATTGAACTATAAATGGCTTAAATTGAACTATGAATTGGACTCTTCAGGGCTGGTTCAAGATTGCCCTCTCTACTTCTCCTAACAAAATTGAGTTTAGCTCGGTATCTAAGTATTTGGTGCAAAGAGAGTTGCTCTGGTCAAAATTTTCCTTGTTCTGTGACTCTGGGAGCTGTGTGTGGTGTGGGGGTGGCAAGGGTCACCTACCATAATGCAGCAGGCACACTCTGGATAGCCAGCCCATTGCTCCTCTATGTGCAAGTTTAATGTTATGAACATAGTAATGAGACTAGTTTAACTTTGTTAGCTCATTATTTCCCCAAATTATTTGACATCAGGACTTTTTTTTTTTTTAAGGAGAGTATCTGTTAACTGAGTGTAGAGCTAGTGTTCAGTGGAACAAACACACTTTGGGAAATTTTGGACACAGGGTGTGTCGTTGAATTTGTAACAAGAACTAATGTAACAGGTCTTTCTTCATGTTTTAATCTCAAAGAAAAATACTTTAATATTTATACTCTTGCTTCAGTGTTAGATCCTGTCCCCCAAAACCACTAGGTGACACTCTAGCACACAGTCACTGCAATCAACTATTTTCACAGGCTGGAAAATGAGCACAGCTTTGTATCCTTCTCCCTTCCCCCATCCCACATCCAGCCCCAACTGTGTAATGGCCACTTGCTTCTCAACCATTTTCCCCATTTAAATTATTTTCTACTTTGTGGAAGATGTAGGTTCCAACAAAGGGTACTAGAAAAGTTTGCTGTTTCATCGAAAGATGAATTTTTTTTTGTAATCCTCAGTATACTGCTACCTGCAAATCAATTGGTTCTGTAAGAATGGATGTTTAGGGAGTTTCTTTAAGCAGAGGACAACATCAGTAATAATACCCATCCCAACCTTATCAAAAGAGAAAGAAGAAGAAGAAGAAGAAGAAGAAAGAGGAGGAGGAGGAGGAGGAGGAGGAGGAGGAGGAGGAGAAGAAGAAATACAACAACAACAATCAGAACAAAACAAAAAGCAAACTGGTTGTATTGTTACGACTGTCTTCTAGTTTTATACCCATTGAGTTTGCTGCCTTTGGGTTTGTTTTTCCCTGATCCTAGGAGACATAGTCATCTGGTAGCAGGTTTTCTCCCACTGTTGCATCAACACCCTATGCACTTATGTTCCTCCTCACCTTTTCTCAGTTTTCTAACTTTAATTTCTATTTAGTCGCAAGATTTGTGTTTGCACTGTCATTGTTATGGAAAAGACATTGTGCAGCTGGAAACAGACATCTCTGGAGATTGTTTTAAGGTTTGTTGTTCAGATTATCTCCCCTTTTGGATATTTGATGAAAAACACACATTTCTCTCTTTTACTCTGGTCTCTTTTTAAATTTGCCTCTTTGTGTACCTGCACACACATTTTCCCCTTTAATTACTTCAGCAGCTTGAAATTCTTATTTTTATCATTTAAACTCAGATTTTGCCTGTTCTATAATGTTCCCTTGATTTAACATCAAATCACGTTGGCATTGTTAGGTTATTTTTCCTTTCAATTTCTCTTTTGGAATATATTGTATTCTCTGCCATGCGATATTGAACAATGACAAGTTTTGATTTATAGAACAATAAAACTAGTAATCTATATTTCTAACCTTCTCATATGTTGTAAAAAAGTATACATCCTGCCCAGGACCCAGAACCACCTGAGTTGTGGACAATGACCACTGAGTTCTGTCAACTCCACTTGATGCAGAAGATTTCGTGCTAGCCCCATGGGGGTTTATAAGCAGCTGCCAGTGATCTGTGGAGTTGTCAAAGAATCTTCATCTGCTGGACTCGAGAGTACCTGTCATCATGTCAGTGACAATGACAGCAGTGTCTGTCACATTTACCCCCCAACCACAAGGGACTCTAGCTGTGTATTTGATATTATCTGTTGACTTCTAATTTCAATAGAAATGAGGATTTAGGTCTTACATATACAGTTAGGTCTTAATTTTTGGTTATATCAATATTCAGTGAGGAATTGCAGATGTCAGGTTAGTCCTGTTATCAGGAATAAAAACTGGCTTTGTACACCCATGGGCAATGATGTTCACTCATAACTGTCCCATGGCCAATGGTGATTGTATAATGTTTGTTATTTTAAGATGCATATAAAAAAATTGCTAAAAGCTTTGCCATGGCCAGTTGACTCAGTGGTAGAATGTCAGCCCAGCAGTGAAAATCCTGGGTTCAATTCCCAGCCAGGGCACACAGGAGAAGCGCCTATTTGCTTCTCCACCCATCCCCCCTCCTTTCTCTCTATCTTTCTTCCCCTCCCACGGCCAAGGCTCCATTGAAGAAAAGTTGGCCTGGGTGCTGAGGATGAATCCATGTCCTCCGCCTCAGGTGCTAGAATGGCTCCGGTTGCATCGAAGCAATGACCCAGAGGGGCCAAGCATCGCCCCCTAGTGGGCTTGCCAGGTGGATCCTGGTCAGGTCCAAGCGGGAGTCTGTCTCTCTATCTCCCCACTTCTCACTTCAGAAAAATACAAAAAAAAAAGTTGCTAAAATGTTTTAAAATGAAAAGAAATATGAGCTTCAGAATTGATAGTAAAATGATTGGTGAGATGTATTGATAGAAGATAGGACATTTCAGAATATTAGACACTCAGTTGTTTTCCTCTCTGAGGAGGAAATCATAAATTCTTACCTGTGGTTTTTGTCCTGAGAGCCAGCTATGAATAGGGGCACATCTCAGACTGGGCATAATAAAAACTGAACTTCCGATTTCCCCCCAAACTGCTCCACCTTAGCCTTCTCATTTAAGTTAATGGCAACTACATAATTTCTTGTTCTAAAAATGCTGTTATCATTCTTTTTTAAGGGAATTTATTAAGGTGACATTGATTAATACATTAATATAGGTTTCAGGTGTACAATTTATAATACTGCATCTGTATATTATATGTTTATCACAACCAGTCAAGTTTCCTTCCATCACCATTTACCCCCTTTTTACCCTCTTTTACACCACCCTTCTCCTCTGGTAATCAGCACACTGTTGTCTCTGATGCTTCTCTCTCTCCCACACTCCACAACCAAACAATTGGGAAGTACTGTTGGTTCTACCCATTACTTTTCAGCATGTCCACCACTACTCTACTACCCTTCTGATCCAAGACACCACATTCTCTCCTCCACTGTTGCAGTAGCCCTTAAGTAGACTCTATGCTGCTCCCCTAACTCCAAGAACTACAAACCCTGCCCCTTTGCCACCCAAAACCTATTCTCAACCCAGATGTCAGAGTAATACTTTTAAATCCGAAGTCAGGAGTGAAGTCAGAGAAATGGTGCACAAGGAGCACTTCTGATACCTCTCCCCCAAATTTCAACAAGTTCTTCAACCAGTGACAGAAAAATCTATCCTTGGAGCATCTGGAATTCCACACACTGAACATGAAGGTATAATCGAGCGAAAAATTGACTAAATATATAATCAACCCTGTAGGAAATAAGATGGAGAAAGGAACACTTCGTCTTCCTCACTAACCTGAGCAAAGGCTGTTTTCACTTGGAACTGAGATAGAGTGAGGGCTGAGGGCATGGAGGGAGCCAGGCTGCGGCACAGATGTCCAAGCCGAGGAAAGAGTGTGCCTGTGGTGGCTCAGCCCACGCTAGCTAACGCCAGCGCTGAATCCCAACAAAGGCGGGCAAGTGGTGGGAGCCATTAGCTTCAATATCCTGGTCGGCAAGCGTGGATTGTGTGTGAGAGATTCCTCCTAGTGCCCCAAGAGTGGGTGCCAGTGTTCCCAGACAGAGGGGCAGGGTCAGAGGCCTCTGCATGGGCTGTGACCAGTGTCTCAGTGTGGTTCTTGCACCCTGAACAGTGGCGTGCTGGGAGTGCACAAAGCAAACTTCCCTATGCCTGAACTTCTCCAGGTGGCAGGGCACCTCACCCAGCCATTTAGGCTAACATCCCAGGGAAGAAAAAATAGGGAAGCGCTAGGGGGAGGGGTGTGCAAGCAGCTTGCAGTCTATCTCTGGAGAGATCTGTGGATCCAATTGCTGAAATTAGCTAAACTCAGAGTCTGCTCACATCCCAACTGACTTACATGGCTCTAACTGACAAGAATCTCTCTCAGTTCAGCGATCTAAGACAAGAGGTGTGATATTTTTTTAGTGCCTCCTGCTATGCACGTAGGGGTGGGGGCAACATCCTGCCAGCTGATACAGGGTGAAAAATACATTCCCATGGAACAAACCTTGGAGAACACTGCAGAAGTTAGACAGGATAGGCTGTAGGCTTTTTAACAAGAAAGAAGCCTGCAGATAGCAATACCATGGAACACTAAGGCAAATTTAACTAGATGTATCTGGGGAACTGAACAGAGTTAACATGAACAGAGTTAACAGGACACCCTACCTGATTAAGCTGGTGGCTCTGATTGGCAGAGCTTTCATACTCAGGGCTATATATTAAAAGAAGGACTTGGAAGCCTTTTAAGACCTCCTGTTCTGCAGGCAGTGACTAGGTCATCTTCTTCCCAGCCAAAACAGGTTACAAAGTGCAAAAAGCCTGGGGAAAGTGGTCCCACAGAGTGCTGAGGCATACTGGACATGCCTGGAGGCTCATAAAAAGGCACCTTGAGAGCAATTGGCTCCCAGCCCTGCCTGATTACACTGGTGGCTCTGACTGATAGAGTCTTACCCAAGCCCTGCGCTGAGTGGGGATAGAGTGGGGATTTGCCAGCTCTTTGAGCCTCTTACTCTCCAGGCAGAGGCAGCTCAACGTCATAGCTGGATCATCAGGCTGCTAATTCAGGAAGGAGAGACTAGGAGAGAGGCTCCGGGAAAACGGACTCTCCCATTATTGGAGCCTGCAAATGCTAACAAGCCCCGACTACCAACGAGACTGAAGCCTAGTATATGACATCACCATAGAGACTCATCAACTGCAAATCTCTACCTAAGCATGCCACAGGGGCAGAACCTGGGGGACAGAGCCACCAACCAGGAAGAGGGAGAAGAAAGAAAAAGGAAGAGATAACCTCTCAAAATCAAGAAAAATCCACAGACTTTATAACTTTTTCCACTTTTTTTTGTTTCTTTCATCTTCTTGTCTTTATTATTATTATTTTTCTTCCACCTTGGTCCTTTTATTTTCTGTCCATCTTATTCTTTTCTCTTCATCTTGAACTACATTATACATAAGTGTTACATTTACCATTTTTTTCTTTTCTTCTTCCTTTCTCTCTATGAAGGTTACACTCCAAAACCCTTAACTCTCTCTTCTTTTTTATCCTTTTCTTTTTTCCCTTTTTGTTTTATCTCTCTTTCTCTTAGTTTCTTCTTTTCTCCTTTCCTTTTTCTTTCATTTGTTCCTCACTCAAGAACAAATTATTTTATTTGGGATTCAAATTTTTTCTTTGTGGCATTTTGAGCGCTTTTAACTTTGCTTTTTTTTTTTCCCGAAGTTGGAAAGGGAGAGGCAGTCAGAAAGACTCCCGCAAGTGCCTGACTGGGATCCACCCGGCATGCCCACTAGGGGGCGATGCTCTGCCCATCTTGGGGCGTCGCTCTGCTGCAATCAGAGCCATTCTAGCACCTGAGGCAGAGGCCAAAGAGCCATCCTCAGCGCCCGGGCCAACTTTGTTCCAATGGAGCCTTGGCTGCGGGAGGGGAAGAGAGAGACAGAGAGGAAGGAGAGGGGGAGGGGTGGAGAATCAGATGGGCATTTCTCCTGTGTGCCCTGACTGGGAATCGAACCCAGGACTCCTGTACACCAGGCCAACGCTCTACCACTGAGCCAACTGGCCAGGGCCTATAACTATGCTTTTTAACTCATTAGCATTCTCCCCAACCCCAGGTCTCCATACTATCCAGTTTTTGATCCACTTAATACAATACTAATTTTTTTCTTTTTTCTGCTTCCCTCTTAACCCTCTTATTATATCTCTCAGTCGACCATCACTTAAGAAGCAAATCATTTTATTCTTGATCCAAATTTTTTCCTTTTTTCCATCTTGTGGGTCCCTACTTCCTTTTTTTCCCCTTTATAACTTCTCCCCAACTCAGGCCCTTCATTATAGGTAGTTTTTGTTCCATTTAGCACAATATAATTCACAGTTTATCACGGTATTTTCTCAAGGAGGAAAGGAAAAGAAAAAAAATAATAAAAATTTTTCCATTTTTTTTCTTTTTTTACTTTTTATTTTTTATTAATTCTCATTAGCGCTATTAACAAAACCACTCTCAGATGCCATTAAGGAAAAGAAAATAGAATATTATGGATACAGAAGACAGAGTTGTAGCACAGATAAATGAGAAAAAAATATCAATGGAGAAAAATTTAATATATTGGAAAACTTGGAGCTAAATGACAGAGAATTTAAAATAAAAATCTTAAATATACTCAGAGATATACAAGAAAACACAGAAAGGCTATTTAGGAAGCTCAAAAAACAACTCAACAACACAAAGAATATATTAACAAGGAAATTGAAATTATAAAAACAAATCAAACAGAGATGAAAAGCTCAATTCATGAACTAAAAAACGAGGAAACAAGCTTAGCTAATAAAACAGGCCAAATAGAAGGTAGGATTAATGACACAAAAGACAAGCAACTTCAGGCACAACAGAGAGAAGAAGAGAGAGACTCAAAAATTTTTAAAAATGAGAAATTCCTACAGGAATTGTGTGACTCCATCAAAAAGATTAACATAGCCTGACCAGGCGGTGGCGCAATGGATAAAGCATCGAACTGGGATGTGGAGGACCCAGGTTCAAGACCTCAAGGTCACCAGCTTGAGCGCAGGCTCATCTGGTTTGAGTAAAGAACACCAGCTTGGACCAAGTTGCTGCTCTAGCAAGGGGTTACTAGGTCTGCTGAAGGCCCATGGTCAAGGCAAATATGAAAAAGCAATCAATAAACAACTAAGGTGTCACAACAAAAAACTGATGATTGATGCTTCTCATCTCTCTCCATTCCTGTCTGTCTGCCCCTATCTATCCCTCTCTCTGACTCTCTCTCTGTCCCTGTTAAAAAAAAAAAAAAAGACTAACATAAGAATAATAGGTATATTAGAAGAAGAGAGAGAAAATGGAATGGAGAACATATTCAAACAAGTAATAGACAAGAACTTCCCAAGACTGTGGAAAGAACTAAAGCCTCAAATTCAACAAGCAAACAGAACACCAAGTTTTCTTAACCCCAACAAATCTACTCCAAGGCACATCATAATAAAATCTGCACAAACCAATGACAAAGAAAAAATTCTCAAGGCAGCCAGGGAAAAAAAGAATACAACATATAAAGAAAGGCCTATTAGATTATCATCAGATTTCTCATCAGAAAATCTACAAGCTAGAAAAGAGTGGACCCCAATATTTAAAGTTCTGAAAAGGAGGAACTTTCAGCCAAGATTACTATACTCATCAAAATTATCCTTCAAATACGAAGGAGAAAAAAAAACATTCACAGATACAGAAAAGATGAGGGAATTTATCATCAGAAAACCCCCACTTCAGGAAATACTAAAGGGGATTTTCCAACCAGATACAAAGAACAAAACAAAACAAAACCACAAGTAAAAGCTCCACCAAGAACACAATAAAACCAAATTTAAACTGTAACAACAACAACAAAAAAAGGAGAGGATGGAGAATAACAGTAGCAAAGGATGATGGAGTGCTTCATTCATAAGATAGTGTACTACAATGAACATGGTAGGTACCCTTTTCATTACTTAATGGTAATCACCCCTGAAAAAACCACCACAGAAGCACATGACTTAAAAAAGATAGAGGAAAGAAGTATGGATTACAACCAAACAAAAACAAATGATAGAAAAGCAAAAGAGAAGAATCAAACAAGATACAAAACTAACAGAAAGCAATTTATAAAATGGAAATAGGGAACCCTCAAGTGTCAATAATTATACTAAAGGTAAATGGATTAAACTCACCAATAGAAAGACACAGAGTAGCAGAATGGATTAAAAAAGAAAATCCAACTGTATGCTGCCTACAAGAAACACATCTAAGCAACAAGGATAAAAACAAATTCAAAGTGAAAGGCTGAAAAACAATACTCCAAGCAAATATCCAAAAAAAAGCAGGCGTAACAATACTCATATCTAATAATGCTGACTACAAGATAGCAAAAGTACTCAGAGACAAAAATGGTCATTTCATAATGATTAAAGGGACACTAATTCACGAAGACATAACAATTCTTAATATATATGCACCAAACCAAGGAGCACCAAAATATATAAGACAGCTACTTATTGACCTTAAAGCAAAAACTGACAAAAATACAATCATACTTGGAGACCTCAGTACACTGCTGACAGCTCTGGATCGGTCATCCAAACAGAGAATCAATAAAGATATATTGGCCTTAAACAAAACACTAGAGCACCTGGATATGATAGACATCTATAGGACATTTCATCCCAAAGTGACAGAGTATACATTTTTCTCCAGTGTACATGAAACATTCTCAAGAATTGACCATATGTTGGGCCACAAAAATAACATCAGCAAATTCAGAAAAATCAAAATTGTACCAAGCATATTTTCTGATCATAAAGCCTTGAAACTAGAATTCAACTACAAAAAAGAGGAAAAAACCCCACAAAAAAATGTGGAAACTAAGCAACATACTTTTAAAAAATGAGTGGGTCAAAGAAGAAATAAGCACAGAGATCAAAAGATATATACAGACAAATGAAAATGACAATACGACATATTAGAATCTCTGGGATGCAGCAAAAGCAGTAATAAGAGGGAAGTTCATATCACTTTAGGCTTATGTGATATGAACTATGTGAATAAAGCACTCCATGAACAAACAAGAGAGAGCCCATGTAAACCACTTACCTTCACACCTTAAGGAACTAGAAAAAAAAGAACAAAGACTACCCAAAACCAGCCAAAGAAAGAAAATAATAAAAATCAGAGCAGAAATAAATGAAATAGAGAACAGAA
Organism: Saccopteryx leptura; assembly: GCF_036850995.1. Taxonomy (NCBI): domain Eukaryota; kingdom Metazoa; phylum Chordata; class Mammalia; order Chiroptera; family Emballonuridae; genus Saccopteryx; species Saccopteryx leptura. The sequence continues at coordinate 170,791,367 of NC_089504.1, read as the reverse complement.
AAACTATAGAAAATTAATAAAACAGGAGCTGGTTCTTTGAAAAGATCAACAAAATTGAAAAACACTTGGCAAGACTCACCAAGAATAAAAGAGAAAGGACTCATATAAACAAAATCCAAAATGAAAGAGGAGAAATCACCACAGACATCATAGATATACAAAGAATTATTGTAGAATACTATGAACAAGTATATGCCACCAAATTCAACAATCTAGAAGAAATGGATAAATTCCTAGAACAATACAACCTTCCTAGACTGAGGCATCAAGAAGCAGAAAGCCTAAACAGACCTATTAGCAGGGAGGAAATAGAAAAAACTATTAAAATCATCCCCAAAAATAAAAGTCCAGGCCCAGATGGTTATACTAGTGAATTCTATCAAACATTCAAAGAAGTCTTGGTTCCTATTCTACTCAAAGTCTTCCAAAAAATTGAAGAAGAATCAATATTTCTAAACACATTTTATGAGGCCAACATAACTCTTATACTGAAATGTGGCAAGGACGGCCCAAAAAAAGAAAACTACAGACCAATATCTCTAATGAATACAGATGCTAAAATACTAAATAAAAGTAGCAAATTGAATACAACAACATATTAAAAAAAATAATACATCATGATCAAGTGGGATTCATCCCAGAATCTCAAGGATGATTCAACATATGGAAAACGATTAACATAATACACAATATCAACAAAACAGAGAACAAAAACCACATGATCTTATTAGTAGATGCAAAAACGGCATTTGATAAAATACAACACAACTTGATGTTTAAAACACTCAACAAAATGGGTATAGAAGGAAAATATCTCAACATGATAAAGGCTATGTATGATAAACTATCAGCTAACATCATATTAAGTGGCAAAAAACTGAGGACTTTCTCCCTTAAATCAGGAACAAGACAGGGTTGTCCACTCTCTCCACTCTTATTTAATGTGGTGCTAGAAGTTCTAGCCAGAGCAATCAGACAAGATAAAGAAATAAAAAGCATCCATATCAGAAAAGAAGAGGTAGAAGTTACACTTTTCGCATATGATATGATCCTATACATTGAAACCGCAAAGACTCCACAAAAAGACTACTAGAAACAATAAGCCAATACAGTAAGGTCGCAGGATACAAAATTAAAATACAAAAGTCCATAGTCTTTCTATATGCCAACAATGAAACATTTGAGAACAAACTCAAAAAAAGAATCCCCTTCACGATTGCAACAAAAAAATAAAATACCTAGGAATAAACATAACAAAGAATGTAAAGGACCTATATAATGAAAACTACAAAGCATTGTTAAGGGAAATTGAAAAAGATACAATGAGATGAAGAATAGTCCTTGTTCTTGGATAGGAAGAATAAATATAATCAAGATGGCCATATTACCCATAGCAATATACAAATTTAATACAATTCCCAACAAAATTCCAATGACATTTTTTTAAAGAAATGGAACAAAAGAATCATCAGATTTATATAGAACTATAAAAAACCCTGAATAGTCAAAGCAATCCTAAAAAAAAGAATGAAGCTGGGGGCATTACAATACCTGACTTCAAACTATATTATAGAGCCACGACAATCAAAACAGCATGGTATTGGCAGAAAAATAGACACTCAGATCAATGGAACAGAATACAAAGTCCAGAAATAAAACCACATATATATGGTCAAATAATTTTTGATAAAGGGGCCAACAACATGCAATGGAGAAAAAGCCTCTTCAACAAATGGTGCTGGGAAAACTAGAAAGCTACATGCAACAGAATGAAATGACTACAGTTTGTCCCTTTGTACTAAAATTAATTTAAAATGGATCAAAGACCTAAATATAAGACCTGAAATAATAAAGTACATAGAAGAAAACATAGGTTCTAAACTCATGGACCTTGGTTTTAAAGAGAATTTTATGAATTTGATGCCAAAGGCAAGGTAAGTGAAGGCAAAAATAAATGAATGGGACTACATCAGACTAAGAAGTTTTTCAAAATAAATAGACAGCCAACTAAATGGGAAATTATATTTTCAAACAACAGCTCAGATAAGGGCCTAATGTCCAAAATTTACAAAGAACTCATAAAACTCAACAACAAAAAAACAATCCAATAAAAAATGGGAAGAGGACATGAACAGACACTTCTCCCAGGAAGAAATACAAATGGCCAACACATATATGAAAAGATGCTCATCTTCATTAGTTATTAGAGAAATTCAAATCAAAACTGCAATGAGATACCACCTCACACCTGTTAGATTAGCTATTATTAACAAGACAGGTAATAGCAAATGTTGGAGAGGCTGTGGAGAAAAAGGAACCCTCATTCACTGTTGGTGGGAATGTAAAGTAGTACAACCATTGCAAAAGAAAGTATGGTGGTTCCTCAAAAAACTGAAAATAGAACTGCCTTATGACCCAGCAATCCCTCTACTGGGTATATACCCCCAAAACTCAGAGACATTGATACGTAAAGACACATGCAGCCCCATGTTCATTGCAGCATTGTTCACAGTGGCCAAGACATGGAAACAACCAAAAAGCCCTTCAATAGATGACTGGATAAAGAAGATGTGGCACATATACACTATGGAATACTACTCATCCATAAGAAATGATGACAGCGGATCATTTACAAGAAAATGGTTGGATCTTGATAACATTATACGGAGTGAAATAAGTAAATCAGAAAAAACCAAGAACTGCATTATTTCATACGTAGGTGGGACATAAAAACGAGACTAAGAGACATTGACAAAAGTGTGGTGGTTAGGGGGTAGGAGGGAGAGGGGACGGGGAGGGGGAGGGGACAAAGAAAACTAGATAGAAGGTGATGGAGGACAATTTTACTTTGGGTGATGGGTATGCAACATAATTGATCAACAAGATAACCTGGACATGTTGTCTTTGAACATATGTACCCTGATTTATTGATGTAACCCTAGTAAAATTAATTTAAAAAAAAAAAAACTTAAAAAAAAAAACTTAAAAAAAAAGAGTGTGTTGCTTAATTTCCCCACATTTGTGAATTTTCCAGCTTGTTTCACTAAACCTGAATAGAGTGGTGAATGCATTATTCCAGGGTAAAGCGTTCTGTATGTCTGTGTTAGTTTCAGTTGGTTCACTGTCTTGTACAAGCCCTCTGTTTCCTTATTTATCTTCTGTCGGGTTGTTCTATCCATCATTTAAATTGAGTTATTGAAGCCTCCTAGTATTATTGTGGAACTATCTATTTCTTCCTTGAATTCTGTTCCGTTTCTCTCAAGGAAGGTTTGCTGGTAATCAACTCCCTCAGTGTTTATTGGACTATGAGGGTCTTTATTTCCCTTTCACATTTAAAGAATAATTCCCTGGATATAGGTTTCCTGGAATGACTCCTGGTGGGCTGGCACTGCTGGGAGAACCATCTGGCCCTGAGGAAGTGCAGCACCCCCTGGGTTGCTGCAGTCCTGGACCTTGGAGGGACACTGGGTTGGGGCCCTGCGTCTTTCCACCAGAGCCCGTGTGGTTGCCTGGGGCCTGTACAGTCCAGGGACAGACAGGCCCCTGCAGTGAAACGACAAAGACGGAGAGAGATGAGGAGTTGGGGAAGGCTGGGCTCAAGTGATGGATATGTGGCCAGAATCCTTGCAGAAGAGTTGGGGACTACGGACACCTGACATCCAGAGCACCCAAATGGCTCTCATCCTAGGACTACTGAGTCTGCCCCATGAACGTCCGAGATCTTGAGAAATGAAGCTTCCTCTGGAAAGAGTGGGTCTCGGAGCAGGGCTGTGGGCAGATTCCACCATCTTCTGAGCCTGTTGGAGCTCATGTCTCCTGGGCCTCCCCGTAGGACCTACAACCACCCGCTTACCGCCCCTCACATCCTGCCACATGCGCACCTAATGGGCTCCACCTGAGCCCTGTCTCCTGTCCAGGACCGTGCAGTTGTCCCCAGACCAGGCCGCGTGTAGCCTGCAGGTGTTGGATGGTGAGGAGACAACATCTTAACCTTGCTGCACTGCAGTCAGGTGCCTCTGCCTGCAGGGTTCCCTCGAGACTCTCCTTTTGTCTTTGACTTACTGCAGTTTGAATAGGACATATCTAGCTGTAAGGCTTTCTTTGTTTTGTTTTGAGATTTTTTGTGTGTGATTATTCTGACTTTCTTGGCTTTGTGGTTTAGTGATTGTCATAAATTTTGGAAAATTGTCAGATTTTTATTTATTTATTTATTATTTATTTATTTATTATTTATTTTTGTATTTTTCTGAAGTTGGAAACGGGGAGGCAGTCAGACAAACTCCCACATGCGCCCGACCGGGATCCACCTGGCATGCTGACCAGGGGGCAATGCTCTGCCCATCTGGGCATCGCTCTGCCACAATCAGAGCCATTCTAGCACCTGAGGCAGAGGCCACAGAGCCATCCTCAGTGCCCAGGCCAACTTTGCTCCAATGGAGCCTTGGCTGTGGGAAGGGAAGAGATAGACAGAGAGGAAGGAGAGGGGGAGGGGTGGAGAAGCAGATGGGCGCTTCTCCTATGTGCCCTGGCCGAGAATCAAACCCAGGACTCCCGCACCCCAGGCCGACGCTCTACCACTGAGCGAACCAGCCAGGGCCTTATTTAGTATTTATTTTTTATCATTATTTATTATTTTATTATTTATTTTGATTAATGTATACATGACATACAATATTATATTAGTTTCAGGTATACCACATAGTAAGTCAACATTTGTACATCTTAACTGTCACAGTGCAAAGTTATCACACTGCTATTTCTGAGAAAAATTTTTTGGTCTCTTTTCTCTTAATTCTTTGGTATTCCTATAATGCATATTTTACATCTTTGAATTATTATGTTTATTATCATTATTTTCATTTTCATATTCAATTTGGGAAGCTGACATTGACCTATATTCAAACTCACAATTCCTTCTTCTGCTGTGTCTCACCTGCTGTGGAGCTCACTCAAGAGAATGTTTACTTATTTCAGTGAACAATTACAGTGTTTTGATTTCTATAATAGAATTTTTATTGGATTCTTTATAATAGTTTCTGTCTGCTTACAGTATCCATCTCATCTTGCATATTGTATAATTTTTCCATTACAGACCTTAAAATATTAGTCAGACTTATTTTAATCTGCTCTAAAGAAGTTCTCTGTAAAAGCCAGTAGCCACGGCCACCATCACAGTCGCCTGGCCCATGCAGGTTTGCATTTGATTCGAACAGTCAGTAATGAAACAATGGAGCCAAGAACTGGTGGGCCATTACCTTTAATCCTAGCTTGCACTCAGTGGGCAAGAAATACACACAATGGGAAAACACTTCCTTTTCCATTCAGGGCTCCCAAAGCCACTGACTTAACCGAGTTTCCTAGAATCAAAGCTTTCTACCTCACCAGCCTTATTTACCTCTGTTCCCCATCTCCTTCTCTTTGCACAAACTCTGAACAAACTGGCTTCTCCCTCAGCACTCCACCATCTTGGCTGCTTCTCCTGGCCTCCTCCACGTGGCCTTACTTTGCACTCCTCTCTAATGCTAATCTCAGGAAACGAGAGAGAGCAATCTCCCGGTCTGCCCCACTTTATAGTGTAGAAATCAAAACCTTTAATTCAATATACAAACAAGGAAGTTTCTGATACAAAGTCACTTATCTGAGGCATAATGGGGTTCCTAATGAGATTGCACCACCCCACATCATGCAATCAGTCAAGAGTGTAGGGAAAAGCTTAGTCTTAAAACTAAGCCTTAGGATATAAACACCCTGCTAGTTTACAGCCTGTGCCCCACACCTAGTGCAAACTACAAGCGAGCAAACATATAAATATTTAAAAACTTATTTGACCAACATTCCACCCCTTTTGCTCACTTACAATCTAAAGCACAGGTATTCCTGCACAAGGAAATTAGGCACATTACACAAATTACAACAGCACAAATCATACAGTTTCAACAATTACAAAGGTACATTTCACCAGTCTCTGAGCACTTTGCCACAAGTGTAAAATGTCCTTGGCCCTCTTTCTAGCCATGGGAAAAGCTTCCTGGGGTAGGGGGAGGTCCTCCAGCAAAGCCGCCCCCCACCTCCATCAGGGTATTTCACATTGTCCAAAATCCATAAGTCCATCCACCAAAGGAGCCAGTGCCCACTCCGGTCGTAGTCCAGGAATCAGTCCATGCACATGGGGCCTCAGCCACCCCCCTCATCCCTGCTGTCCTGGCAGGTCTTACACTGTCCCAAAGAGGAGAACCTGGCAATGGCAGTCAGCATTTTCATCTCTGCTCTGGAAAGCATGATGGCAACCACCCCTATGTCCTAAAATCGCAGACCTACCAGGGGCATAGTAGGTGCTTCTTCCAGCTGGGCTCTCATCTTCTGGAGACTGTGGATCGCAACTCCTGCTCGATTCTTCTTATCCTCCAAAGAGGAACTGAAAACACCAGCTCCTGCTGCCAGGCCCAAGGCCACTGCCGCTTTCTGCTCTGTGGGCCTTGCAGCTCCGGCCCTGGCCTCAGCCCCAGCCTCTTGCTGGTGCTGGCTCTCCACAACATCCAGGGCAATCTGCAACTCATGAACCTGTGATTCTTCCTCTAGCAGCTGCTGTATTTCCAAGCTAATCTCGTGGACCAGGTCAACCTCCTCTGGTGCTTGCTTCAGCTCCAGGGTTGGCATCTCTTTCTCCCATGTTTGCTCCAGCTCCTTTAACTGCTTGATTTGCAGGTCCTGGGCAGCCTCTTCCACAGAGCTCTTGGTTTCCTCATGCATGGCTGTAAAAGTCATCCAGCCTACGGCCCCCAAAAGACAGCCATGGGGAACCATAACAGCAGCCAGTCCTCTACTCCACTGCTCAAAGGTGGTGGTGGCTCCATACTGATCTCCAAATCCTGCCACAGACTATACCAACTGTAAAGCCAGTAGCCAGGGCCACCATCAGAGCCACCTGGCCCATGCAGGCTCGCATTGGATTCGGACAGATGGTAATGAAATAACAGAGCCAAGAACTGGTGGGCCATTATCTTTATCCTAGCTTGCACCCAGTGGGCAAGTAAAAACACACACTGGGCTCCTAAACCCACTCATTCAGCACTCACAAAGCTACTGACTTATCCAAGTTTCCTAGAATCTAAGGTTTCTAGCTCACCAGACTTATTCACCTCTGTTCCCCATTACCTTCTCCTGCACAAACTCTGCACAAACTGGCTTCTCCTTCAGTGTTCCGCCATCGTGGCTGCTTCTCCTCTCCTCCATGTGGCATTTCTCTGCTCTCTTCTCTAATGCTAACCTCAGGAACGGAGAGAGCAAGCTCCTGGTCTGCCCCACTTTATAGTGTAGAAATCCAGACCTTTAATCCAATATACAAGCAAGGAAGTCTCTGATACCAAGTCACTCATCTGAGGCATGATGGGATTCCTCATGAGAGTGCACCACCCCACACCATGCAATCAGTCAAGGGTGTGGGGAAAAGTTTAGTCTTAAAACTAAGCCTCAGGTTATAATGACGCAGCCTGCTTACAGCCTGTGCCCCACACCCGATGCAAACTATAAGCAAGCAAACATATATCATATTTACAAACTTAATAGACCAACAATGCCATTTTATAGGTTTGAGCTCCATCAGTCCCAACAGGTTTTCATGATGATAGAGAGCTAATAAAGATACCCTACCAGTTCTGCAAGGAGTATGATGTGTTAATGATTATGAAACAGGTTCAGACCCTCTCCATATCAAAGGCCTTTACTCTAGCAGGAAAAGCTTTATCAGAATGTTGTCCTAGAGCTGCAGGGGAAGTCTATTTTTTGATATTATAGTGTCTTAATGTTACAGTAATATAATTTTATAATAATTAAATATATAGAAATATATAAAAATATGAAAGATACATAGAAATAATTAGGATGTAGTATTAAAAGCAATTAAGGAAAGTAAAAAGGCTATGCCATCTGGATAGGAATTAATCTAGAGTATACAGATATGATAGGCAGACTCTGCATTTCACGCAGGGCCCAGTTAGTGTGTGTGTGAAGTTACATATAGATAATATAGATAAGAAGTTGTTTGATGTCATAACTCTGTATGTTAACATTAACAAAGAAGCTTCCCTAGGAACACCTTAAAAGTGGCTTGATGTGACATTTCAGTAGATTAACATAAAAAGGGCTCCCTGAGAGGAACTCCCAAAAAGGTGGTTTGAGGTGATAATCCTATAGATTGACACCTGTTAGAAGGTGGGTTGACATGATAATCTTGTAGATTCACACCTGTTAGAAGGTTTAGGCCAGAAAAGGTACTAAAGCTAAGGGGCCCCCAGCTCTGACCAGCAGAGAGGACAGATGAGAGGAGCAGGCCAACCGGGACCCCGTAAACTGTACCCAGGCACTCCAAAAGGATTTGTGAGTAATAAACTGCCTGTGTGATTCTTGCAACTAACTTGTATGTCAGTCGGTTGTGTCTTTCCTCCGGTGGCAGTTGGTCTCGGCACTAAATTTCTCGTAGCTGCCTCAAGAGTAATCTTGAAGAGGCTGCCAGCCCTGCTGTTAAAGGGTAAGTGAAGTAGCTCAAATTTCCCCACCTATTGATTAATCGGAATTGGTAATTCTATTGTGCTGCATTCAGCATAGTACTGTGTTCAGTACTTTTGTCAGTAAATCCACTGTGGCCTTTGCCTGAGTGCACTGAACTCTGTCCCTGTTTTATGTTCCTATTCAAGGCCTCTATATCTCCCCCTTTTTTGTTTGAGTTATTTATTAAGGCTTCAAATCTTCAATAGGTTCGGAAGGACATTATTCTACAGGTGGCAGTAGTTGCAGTGGAAAGTGAAGGGCAAGTATAGAGAGAAACAGGTTTTCAGGGGTCACAGACATGCCTGTATTTTGCAAAACTTCTTCAGCATGCCCAGTTAGAATCTTCAAAGAAACCCAGATGTTGTCAGGCACTTCCTGAGTGCTTGGGAGCGAGTTAGGTGTCCTCCTCTTTTTCAAGATCACTCCTAGAGGTGGATCCACTATCAGCTTCTGAATTTCTGGTACCAGTTGTGTTGGGCAAATAAGTTTGTAAGATGTGTTTTTTAGGTTTGTTCACTTATATTTTGCATTGGCCTGGGCAGCACCATGTGTGTGTAGTCTGTGAAAGGCTGCAATGCTTGACCTCAGGGCAGCAGATTACAAATTGTGGATTGCCTTCCTGCTTGGGAGGGGTCATTGTATTGCTAATGTCTGCTGGAGGAGGGATTTTTTTCCCAGCCTGGGTTTTGCAAGATGGAGAGAAGAAGTACAGATGTAGAACCGGAGCTGAGAGGCTTTGGGAGCTCCGCTGAGGCTGGTGGGGCCTTTGATTCTAGGGGGAATCTGAGGAGGTTTTCCAGGTTGTGAAACTGGAGAATACCTCAGGGCTTTGGGAGCTCTGAATGAGAGGGACATGGTCTTCCCTGACTGTTTGCTAGTCTGCTGGCACGAGACTTTAATAAATGGAATGGCCCACCATTTTTTGGCCTCCTTGTTTCTTTACCGTCTTCCCAAATCCAATGAAAACCTTCATGCCCATGATGGCAGTGGCTATTGGCCATACAGGTTGCTTTCTAGGGGCTGATGCTAACTCATGATAAAGCTTCATGTTCCTTGCTGGTATCCAAAGAAGACCTGTTAATGACAAAATTGCAACATACCATTCCCCCAGGTTAGCAATTCAACTGGACTATGTCACTCAGAGCCAGCTAATACATCCTGGTACAACATGAGAGGTTTAGGCCATTGCTGGGCTGGTATAAGATGCCTCTTGGCTGCAGTAAACCCAGATGAGAAAATGTTCAAAAAATTAAGAATAAAAAGAGTCTTATATGGTTGTTCTTGTGGGGTGAATCTCTCTTCCTGATTCTCCTTTTTTTGTTTATGCAGTTGGTGCTTAAGAAGGCCATTAGCTCTTTCTTCAAAACTTGTAAGTTTCAGTGAATTCCTCAAGCTCCTGAGGACCCCCCCAAATATCCCAAGTTTCCTTTTTGCTTTCATTTCAGAACAATCCTTCTGAAGTTCTTCCTTCCTCTCTTTTTCTCACTTTTATTCACTTTCTTAGTTCCTTCTCTTTTTGTTTCTTCCCTCTGCACAAACATTCTGCAACTTACACAAACCTTCTTCTCTATTCAGGAATAACCAGCTTTCAGAACAACTTTCTTTTTTCTTTCAAAAGTACCTCTATACCTTATACCATTTATCATTAAAACCACACTATTTCTTTCCAATTAATTAGAATCCTCAATTTCTAAAAACCTTAACTTTCTGTGAGGACTAAGTAATTAGCAATTTTAGATTGATACTTTATAAATATATTTCATGACCTTAAGAAACAGGTTCTTTCTGTAGAAATTTATATTTTTAAAAGATTAATGAAAATCAAAAAGATTTAAAAAAATCAGCATCCAGTCTAGTGTCTGGTATTCATAACTGTTTGTTAATGGATTTTACTAAAATATACTTTTTCTCCTTAACATTGTAAGGACCAAGAAAAGATCAGAAAATAAGCAGGGCACTAATGGAACAGGGAACTTAAGGGTTTCAGGCAGGTCCTGCTCCTGTTCTGTTAGGAATAACATGCCCAAGGTCGTTCAAGAAGCAGAGACAGATAGGGACCCTGTGAGGCTGAGAGAAAAAAAAAAAAGAAAAAGAAAAGACAAACGTTTGCATTCTATTGGTTAAAAGACCCTTATTAGAAGTTTATGGTTGGAATTCGCCAATGAGCTAGACCCCAGCCCCTGTTGCTATGCTATGTGCAGCCCCCTTAGCAAATAGGTTACCGCCACATCTGCTTCTGTATTATGCTTGCTCACTTAGGATATATAAGAGCCTGGCTGTAAGCTCCAGGGGTGGCTCCCATTTGCAGCTCCTTGTGAGCACAGTGTCTCTGGACATCTCAGGAGTTCACCCATGTGCAGGTTAAACTGGCCAATAAAGTAACATCTTAACTCTTGAAAGTCTCCGATGTTTGTTCTTGTACCCGGTGGATGTTACAAACATTACCCTTAGTTTTTTTAAAGAACCAAATTAAGATTAACCTAGTTACAATATTAAGTCCAGTTTTAATTTGGCCTGGTAATTTCTATTGTGGTAAGGTACCAAATAATTGAAAAATTAATATTAATATTTTAGGAGAGTTAGGTTTCTTGCCCTCTCCTTTCTGTAGAGAATGAAGAGAGAGGAATGTGGGAGTTTCCTGGCTTATAGGGACATACTATATAAAAAAAAAAACCCTTTTACTAGGAAGCTTAAAGGGCATTTTATAATTTGGGCTAAGCATACAGAGAGATTTTGTAAATATGATTTTTATACTTGTGTGTGATTTGCACCAACTCAGGATGACGATAGCATTGTATTGTAAATAGAGAGGTTTTCGTACTAGAAGGTTTTGAATGAAAAGAGGAAGGAGACTTGGACCCCCTCCCATTCCACCTGTGAGGAAGGAGGTAAACAGTTAGCCAGGTGCTGGGGGGAGGGGAGGAAAGATTTAAGTAGTCCTTTCCTCTCTCCTTTCTTTCTCCTTAATGGGTGATTTACAAATGTTTATCCTCTGACATCATGTAAAGCCCCTCTCATCCTGCAACCAGGTGATTGATGTATGTACCTCTAGACAAAGGGATGGCAGATAGACACTAAAAGATTTGGGGATGTCTTTTGATACGTAAAATGGCAACTGCTATTGTGCTACCTTGTAAGTTTTAATATATAGGAATGTTCTTTATAAATCCTATAGAAAAATGTTATAAACTTGTGTCATGCTCTTCCTTCTTTTCCCACCAACCTGTGTGTAATCAAGGGTATATAACCTGCCTCAGGGCTATATTTGACACTGCACAATTTGGGTCAGCTTTACTCCATGTTTGTCATATGCAGCTGGCTTATTAATAAATCTCCTCCTTTTAATAAAACTCCTAAAAATTCATTTGGACTTGGTGTCTTACATAAACCCAGCGGAACGCTACTTCACAACACTATAAACACAACAAGAATAGCAATTGATTGTAGTGGCTTTTTACAATCCTCTTAGCTGGAACTTTATAAGGAATTTTCCAATTGAGCTTTAGTTAGCCTCTCAGGGCACACACAGAAGCCAAGCTACACAGTTGCCATTACACTCTGCCTGCAATCTTTCTAAAAATGTCCTTCTTTGTCACAGTTCTAACAAGTTTGTGGCAGCAATTACCTGGGCTCAATGTTATTTGGTACCTACATTTTGACAAGCTCTAATCATTTTTGCTATATTAGGATGATGCTCTATAAGACCAGTGGCAGTTGCCATGGCCATGCAGGTTCTCATTGGATTCAAGCAGATAGTAAAAAAAACTGTGGTGCCAGAAAATGGTGGTGGGTCATTCTGATTATTAAAGTTTTGTAACAGAGGATGAGCAAACAAGCTGGAAAGACCACTTCCCCTTCTCTTAGGGCTCCTAAGCTCTGACTTATTCTCCAGACTCTCCTGGGACTCACAGGTCCCCACCAGCCTCAGCACCCCAGCCCAACAGGCTGGGCCAAAATACTAGGACTCCCAAGGTCCCTCAGCACTCTTTCTCTCTCTCTGCACTCTCCAGCAAAACAGGCTAAAGGAAAAAACCCTTCTCCAACAAACAGTAGCAAACAATTGCCCCTCCCAAGGAGGAAGGCAATCCACAATTTGAAATCTGCTGCCCTGAGGGCAAGCACCTGCAGCCTTCCATAGACTATACACACACACGGCACTGCCCCAGTACAAGTGAGCAAACTTAAAAACATTTTTTTACCCAATATGCCCCTTAAGAGGAGCCAATACCTTTTGGCAATCAGCCCTTGCATTCTCATAAGTCAATTGTAAGATCAGCACCTTTGCTGCTTGTTCTACCTGTCATGAGATTGCAGTTTGTAGGTGACTAATGAAATCAATATAGGGTTTGTTTGGTCTCTGATTGATGCTTGCAAAAGAGCCCATAGGGTCTTGGTATCTGGAATCCAAACCCAAGCCTTAAAAGCTGCTGTAAAAATGTGAGAAAAGAATGTGCAGTTCATGCAGGCCTGAGCCTAGGGAGTGTCATAAGCCCTGACTGCTGTGAACATATCAACCCAACTGGAACTGCCGCATTCAGATTCTTTACAGCTTGTGTCTGAGCTGCATCCTGTGTGTTTGCTTGTCCGCCAGTGTAAGACTCTAATAAAGGGAATGGCCCACCTTTTTTGGCTCCACTGTTTCTATGGCATCCAATATGAACCTGCATGGCCACAACAGTGGCAATCACTGGCCCTAGAAATGTCTAAGCTCCTGCTGGGCAAATAAGTTTGTAAAATCTGTATTTTCTGGATTTGCTCACTTTTATTGTTAAAATGGCCACTGCCCAGATATGTGATCTGGCAAACTGCTAATTACCTTCCTGCTTGGGAAGGGCCATTGTTATGCTACTGTTGCTGGAGGAGGGGTTTTCACGTCAAAAAGTTTTAAGAAGAAGGAGGAAGAAGGGTAAGAGGAAAGAGGCATATTTTTGGAGAGTGAGAGGAAGAGTGCTGGAGAGAAAGAAGCCATGTTGGCAGGTGGGAGCAAGAGGGGCGAGAGGCTTTGTACACTCCTCTGAGACTGGTGGGGACCTAGGAAAAACCAGAAAAGATTCTTCTGGTGTGGAACTGGAGAATGCGTGAGTGAGTTTTGGTGCCCTGTGTGTTTATTTACTTGCCTGCTGGTGTGAGGCTAGAATTAAGGAATGGCCCACTATCCTCTTGTTCTGCTGTTTCTTTACCATCTGTCTGAATCTAATGGGAACCTGCATGTGCAAGGCGGTGATGGCTACGGCTATTGGCCATACAGCTCCCTTCTTTCAGATACCAAGGACACTGTTGACAGACTACAATAAGTAACTTTGTGAGTTGCCTACCAGTGACCTTACACCCCACACTGTGGAGAAGGCCATGAAGTTGGAGCCTATGTTTGCATTGCTCCTGGGTAAGGGAATTCTACATGGTAGAGGGCAAATGAAGGCAGGGGATGGGAGAGAAGGGAGGGGAATCTCCTGATCTGAAACCTATGTGACTTCGCCCAGATGTTTAAAGGCATTCCTCCATCATCTGTGTCCAACTTACCAGGATGTGTTGAATGTCCTTTTCCTCTGCCAGGCTTTCAGATGTTGTTTCTCTGTTTGTTTCCGTTCTTCACACAGGGCACTACTTGTCATGGAGACAATGACTACTTGAAGACCACATGGTGCACTGAGGAAAAACACCTCACAATCCCCTATACAGGTTTCATGAGATGACCCTGACCCTTAGTCCTTACAGGTTATCTATTGATACACACAAAACAGAAGCAGAGACAAGAATGAGGAAGTCAGGAAGCAGAGAAGAGAATGAGGAGGAGAGAATGTGAAAGTCAGAAAGGGGAACTTCTTTAGAGCAGATGAAAGGGCAAGCAATTAGCTCAAATGTCCCCACCTATTGATTAATCTGAATTGCTAATTCTAACCTTATTATGCTGCATTTAGCACAGTACTGCATTCAGTACCTTTGTCAGTAAAGTCACTGTGACCTTTGCCTCAGGACACTGAACTCTGTCCCTGTTTTATGTTCTTATTCACAGACTCTACAAATTGGAACAAAGTTATTTTCAGGGTTTTAGAACTTGAGAACTGGTTTTTAATGAGGTGAAGTGGAAGCACTTTCTGGGTCATGACTGAGAGTCTATAGTTATTGCATCTGTTGGGCAGATAAAATATATTATGCTCACTTTGTTAAAGATGGCGCTGCCCACGTGGAGGCCATCGCTCAGGTGATATTAATGTGTGTCTCTGAGGGCTGTGGGCAGGCAGGATTCTTGTAGCCTGGGGTTTGGTTTTAGGACTAAGCCTTTCCCACCCTTTTTAATGTGGGGTGGTACAATCCAATTATGCCTCAGATAAGTGACTTTGTATCAGAGACTTCCTTATTTTGTATATTGGATTAAAGGTTTTGATTTCTACACTATAAAATGAGGGCAGAACAGGAGCTTGCTCTCTTAGTTCCTGAGATTAGCATTAAGAGGAGAGAGGAGAGAGCAGAGAGCAGAGAAAGGCCACGTGGAGGAGGCCAGGAGAAGCAGCCAAGATGGCAGAGTGTTGAGTGAGAAGCCAGTTTGTGCAGAGTTTGTGCAGAGTGAAGGAAGGAGATGGGGAACAGAGGTGAATAAGTCTGGTGAGCTAGAAACCTTTGATTCTAGGAAACTTGGATAAGTCAGTAGCTTTGTGAGCACTGAATGTGAGTGGGTTTTGGAGCCCAGTGTGTGTTTTTACTTGCCCGCTGGGTGCAAGCTAGAATTAAAAATGGTGGCCCATTAGTTTTTGGCTCCGTTGTTTCTTTACCGACTGTCCGAATCCCATGCGAACCTGCATGGGCCAGGCTGCTGTGATGGTGGCCCTGGCTACTGGCTTTACAGCATCCAAGAACCTTGATTAGGACAGAGAGAATGTGGTGCCTGCATAAGTTAAGACCTGGGACAAGGAGATGGGAAGAAAGTGGAGATGAAGTGAGATGGAGGGGAAAAATGGTCCTAAATACCTGGATGCCTGACATCATAAAGCCTGATCATTTAGATGATGAATTGAATATATGTTTCATCATTATATTTGATTAGCATGATAACTCAGTATATACTGAGCATATTCTGAGAATTGGGGCTGAGTGGTGCTTACTCTCATGGAGCTCATATCTTAATGATGGGTCACAGAAATTTGGGTTATTTTCCCCTCCTTTCTATTAGGCCATTAGTTCAGGAGGCAGGAGGAAATTGTTTGAGCTCAGGGAAGGGCAGACCCTCTGTCTGCTTCAGGGGTTGTATTTTAATTGGTATAAACAGTCATGAAAATGCCATTTCTTTCTGCTAGAAACTCAGTCTTGAAGTCTCCTCTTAGCAATATAAGGGGAAGGTTCCAGGGGCTTCCAGTGAGAATTTTCTTCCTAGATAAAAAGAGAGGACCTTAGGAAGTAGAAACCTTTGTCTGCCCCTTCCTTCTTTGATGGGGATCTGAGTATGAGGATGCGATGCTTGATGCTGCAGAAGTCAATCTGTGGTGCTAAGGTGTAAGCAGAAGGGCACAAAGTCAGACTCTGTGTGACAGAGGAGGAGGCTGGAAAGAGCCTTGGGTCACAAGAGCAACCCTGGATCTGCCTGCTCCAAGTAGTGTCTTGTGCTTTGTGCCAGTGCTTCTGACACCAGGAGTGGTGAATGACTTTTTTTCTAATGCTTCAAGGACTAACCCCTTTGGTTTCTACCCTGTTCAATAGACAAATCCACTGAGCTTGTGCTTTCATGCTGTAGCACTGTCAAAGCATCTACATACTTGATTTGTGTGTTTATTTTATCATGGACTTTTATAAACAGTTCACAGACTGGCACTGGTCTACAGACCATATTTTGAGTAGAACTCATTATTTAGCACTCATAAGGTTGGTGAGTTATAACTACCATGTACAGTGTCCCAGTAGAGCCCCAGCTCTATGTCGATCAGGTGTCCCTGATTTGACTTCCCCAGGCAGTGGGACACTCCTGCTTAACAGCAGGGCTAGCAGCCTTTTGAGACTACTCTTGAGGCAACTGTGAGAATTCTACTTATTGGTACCAAGACCAATTGCCACCATAGGAAAGACACGACCGACACGCAAGTTAATTGCAAGAATCACACAGACAGTTTATTACTCACAAATCCTGGGTACAGCTTAATGGGGCCCCGCTGGCATGCTCCTCTCTGTTGTCCTTGGTCACAGCAGTGTAGAGACAGTCCACATTCAACGTTGGAGTCTGGATGACTAACTGCAGCTGGGGGCCCCTTGGCTTTAGTACCCTTTTCTGGCATACGCCTTCTAACAGGTGTTAATCTATGGGATCATCACATCAAGCTACTTTTAAGGAGTTAGTCCCAGGGAGCTCTTTATCTATATAGTTTCACACACACACTAGCTGGGCCTTGCGCAAAAGGCATATTCTTGCCTATCATATCTGTACACACTAGATTAGTTCCCACCCAGAGTGCATAGCCTTATTCATTTGCCTTAATGGCTTTTAATATTATATCTTGACTTATTTTTATATATCTTTGATATTTTTTATAGTTCTATATATTTAATTACTGAATTGTTTTATTACTGTAACATTCAGTAGTCTCCTCTTTCCATGGTCTCACTTTCCATGGTTTCAGTTACCATTGTCTGAAAATATTAAATGGAAAGTGCCAGAAATAAACAATTATAAGTTTTAAATTGTGCACCATTCTTAGTAGAATAATAAAATCTTGTTCTGTCTCACTTTGTTTCACCCAGGGCATGAATTTTCCTTTTGTCTCTGCTCATTTGTCAAATAGTGGCCATCTTGGTTACCGGGATCTCAGTGCTTGTGTTCCAATACCAGTTATAGTAACCCGATGCTACATCACAATGCCCACATCATTGACCTCACTTCATCTCATCACTTAGGTATCATACCAACTTGTGTCATCACAAAAAGAAGGGTGAGCACAGTACAATGAGATATTGTAAGAGGGAGAGATCACATTCACATCTTATAATATGTTGTTTTCATTTTTCTATATTATAAATTAATTTATAAATTTATAAATTAAACTTTATTATAGTGTACATGTGTAGGAAAATACATAGCATATATAGGGTTCTGTACTATCCACACTTTCAGGTATCTACTGGTGGTCTTGAAATGCATCCCTTGTGGATAAAGGGAGGCTACTACACTGAATATTGAGGCAATTAGGATTCTTTTTAATGGGTTACAATATGCTTTTCTAACTGACACACAAGAAAGAAGTGAATAAGACAAATAAATGAGACAAATATATAGACACATATTTTGGGACGGAAAATGATTTGACTTTGGGTGATGGGTATACAACATAATCAATAGTACAAATGCTACAGAAATGTTTACCTGAAACCTATGTACTCTTATTGATCAATGTCATCCTGTTAAATTTAATATTCTAAATAAAATTTTTTTAAAAAGTGAAATGACTAAGAAGTAATTAGAAAATAGTCATGGGGATGTAAAATATAGCATAGGAAATAAAATATAGTCAATAATATTGCAATAACTACATATAGTGTCAGATGAGTACTGGAAATATTGGGGGGGAGCACTTTGTAAAGCATATGATTGTCTAACCACTGTGCTGTACACCTAAAGGTAAGACAAAATAATACTGAATTAAACAAACAAACAAACAAACAAATACATGTCTATTCCATGCTCATATACCCAGAGATTATCCAGAGAAGATGAATTTATTTTGATGTGTTTTAATTCAATCATCAAATTCCCTTGTATCCAACTAACAATTACTGTGTGCCTGTGTATGTCAGACCTGTGTGGACTCAGAAGCACAGGGGCTGGGATGGGAACACCTGGTCTTAAATCTTAATTTTGAGGCCCTAGCTGGTGGCTCAGTGGTAGAGCATCAGCCTGGTTAATGGATGTCCTGGGTTCAATTCCTGGTCAGGACACACATGAAAAGCAACCATCTGCTTCTCATACCCTCTTTCACCACCTACCCCTCCCACAGCCAATGGCTTAATTGGTTCAAGCATTGCCCTGGGCACTGAGGATGGCTCAGTGATTCTAGCATCAGCCACAGATGGGGTTTGTCGGGTGGATCCCAGTTGAGGAACACACAGGAGTACTTCTTGCTGTTTCCCCTCCTCTCTCTTAAAAAAAAAAATCTTGATTCTGTGACATGCTATCTGCACGGTCGAGGGCAAGTTACTTAATTTTGTTGCATGTCTTCTGCTGCCTTATCTTCAAAACTGTGATAATGTGGAGCATTGGATAAATACAGGGTATTATAATGAGAAAATTGGCTGTGTGTGCAGATAGTTGCAAGAGTATGCCTTATCGCACTAAAGGAAAACCTAGAAATATCAAGATATGCAAAACTAAGAAGTCAGTATTTTTTTCTAAATGAAGAATATCTTTTGAGTAAGCTGCTCCCCAAATTTCCTTTATTCTGAAATAGAAAAGATCTGAGGAAGATCCCTTCATAAGGATTATTGCCTGTCAGTGAAACAGATGAAAGGCCCTTTGACTCATCTTTGCAGAGAACTGCACATTCTTAGGAGAAAATCAGCTTCTCTCTTGACTAAAAGAACTGGTACAAATTTTTTTTTAAATGTGAAAATAATAAATTTTAAAAATATACCATACTTGCCAAAATAATAATGTATAGAGAAAACAAGAGCAAAAAGATGAGAAGAGAAATACCAGATCAATCACTTGAAATCAAGTGTGTATCTCTCAGCCAGACTAATAAATAAAAACAAAGCCAAAGGACCCTAATGTCTGGCTTTGTCATCAAATGATGAACAGTGTGGGAAAGCTCCAGATGATGTAACTTGAACCATAACCACCATTTAGTAGACTGTTTAAAAAATGACATAATTGTACTTCTTTTTCTCTCTGAGGGTGACATTACCTGGGATGCAGAAATTTATGCTGCTAGATATTGATGGATTTGTTTCTAGTTCTGGTTCTTGTGATCCTTGGCTTCCCTGAAATAAGAAATCTTATTCCCTTATAATAGACATTTGTCATTTTTTTGTTTGTTTGTTTGTTTACCTGGAATCTGAACTCTTGTGTTTGAAATTTTGCTACCTTATACATCTGTATGGGAAGCGAATCTACCCTACCCCTGTGGAAGTTGAAATTCCAGCTACATATTTTCTTTCCTTCTGTAGCTTGAGCAGGGACAGGTGAATAGTACTGAGTCACTCGTTGGACACTTCAGAATCAGGAGTTAGACAGAGGACAGGGCAGGGCCATAGAGAGTCGTTGTGGGGACAGGAAACAACAGCAATCACGTT
Source organism: Saccopteryx leptura (assembly GCF_036850995.1). Taxonomy (NCBI): domain Eukaryota; kingdom Metazoa; phylum Chordata; class Mammalia; order Chiroptera; family Emballonuridae; genus Saccopteryx; species Saccopteryx leptura. Next base: position 170,771,552 of record NC_089504.1, on the reverse strand, counting down.
AGGTTTCCAGTCATTGGAGACAGTGGTAAGGCTGTGGCATCTTGTATACATTGCTGATGGTGAAAATGGCGGGCAGGCACTGTGACCTCACTGAACAGTCTTTTCTTGGGAGAAGATGGAAGGAAGAGGGAGTGCAGGGTTGATTGCTTCTAACCTTCCTTATTTGTGCCCATCTTCCAGGCCTGCTTGAAAGCTACTGGATATCCCCTTGGTAATTTTGTTTTATCTTCATCCCCTTCCCCCTCCTCCCCTCTCCACTTCTCATCTAGAATCAGACAGAAACCTGAAAGACACCAAAATACTATAGTTGCAGGCTGTGATGAGGCAATCTGAGATGATCTGAGATGGTTGGCACTGAAGGCAGAGAAAATCCAGCCAGCATTTGAGGATACAAATCTTCTATGAAACTCAGTGGCATAAAACCAATGAAAATATCACCAGGATTTATATGGAATAAAGTACCATTTGGAGGCAGTGGACAAATGTTAGGGAAACTATTAGTTACTGATCAAGTCCTTGCTCCTTTGGGTTGATTGCTACAGAAGATGTAGTTTGACATCCTGGACTGTTTATTGCATATTGTGGGTCAGAGTTCTATTCAGTTTCTTAATAGCTTGAGAAAGAGAATGGTAGATTTATATCTAAATGCTCACCTATCTTTTATTTAAAACCAGGGACTTTCTATGACTGTGCTAAAAAAAAAATACAACAACAAAACCTCACCTCTTGCAGGATTTGGGCTGAAATAAAGAAATAAAAGCAGTAAAGTTTGATACAGACTAAAAAATTACAAAGGTGTTGAATTCTCACCTTCCCAGATCACTTATGTAAGAGTTCAAGTTCTGATTGAGAAAAAGCGAGGAAGGAGGAACCAGAATAGGAAGTAAGGAAGTGTCACTTTGCAGCAGAGTTCAGCTGTCATCTGTTTCAGCAGCCCTTCTCCACCCAGTTTCCAAGTTTTGCTCTTCAGCCTTTCCAATAACTCTGATTCCTATTCTGCTGAAATGCAGTTTTTACCTAAGACCCCTGCCTGATGCAGCCCTCTTGTTAGCATGGGATCTATTTCTTAACCCCCAACAGCTACACCCTATACTCATATTTACCACACTCCTGATCACCCTGACATGTGTGCTGATGCAGTGTTGTGTGGACTCCTCTTCAGGACAAGCCAGCAGACACAGTGGTGAGAACAGCAAGGAGAAAGCCTTGTTGTTGAGATGAAAACCTCTGAACAATAGATATACAATCTAATGCAAAAAAATTCAAATTTCTTAAAACCAAGCTATTTTCGTAAGCTATTACCTCTTTTCACAGTTATAAATCAACAGCAAGATTCAGGAACATCAAAGGAAGTCATTGCAAGGTGAGCAGAAATAACTTTAGTATTTATTGAAAGAACTAGTTGGAGTGGGAGGTGGATAAGGAGTGGGAAGGTACAGATTTATGACCCAGTAAGTGAGGATTTGGGAGTTTATTGAGTAAGGCATGGCTTGGTTACATCTGTGGACCAAGTTATAGTGAAACACGTGGTGAGCTACAGAGAATGATGCCTCCAGGATTGATGTTGGCATTTGTAATTTGGAGCATCTGTTTGAAATCCTGTCTGGCATCAAGCCTTGGGGAGATCAGCCAAAGGTCTTATCTAATCAATGAAGGGTAGCCAAGGACTGTAGCCTGTGTATTTTGGTAATCTTTACAACCCAGACTGAGGCATAATTCTTCAGAAATGTTGAAAAATATGTAAGGATCATAATCTGTGCCAGCTGTGGTATAAGTGATCAGCTGACAGGGTTTATTTATTTCTTATGATAGGACATTTTCTTTGACTATTAATCAGTATAAGAATTTTGCCAAGAGTTCTCACTTTACTTCTAGACTACATATCTAGTTGGCCAAATAGCAACTATTCTTTCTGCCACTTGTTGATGATTAAGTTTTTCATGAAGACAATAAATTGAACCAGGGATGGTAACAATGGAGCTGAATCTTGGAGTGTCTGTTCACTGGGCTGTAAACACCCACCACTTCAAGGTGCTGTGGGCAGCACCCTTGTCCTGAGGAGGCCACTACTGGAAGCAAGAAGCAAGGGAAAGCAGTTTTCCCTGTAGCCTGGAAAGATCTTACTTAAACCCTTTTAATTTAGAGTATTCTAAGATATATTGTTACCCATGATAAATAACATGCTTACGAGACCTGAAGATGGCAGCTCACACCACCAAACTGGATTACAAATTAATTTAGAAACAATCAGCATGAAAAACCAACTCTGGACTACAAGACCAGCTCTCAAAAACCAAGGAGCAAAGAAGAAGCCACACTGAGCCTGGTAGGGAGTGCTGAGGAGCAGTGAGTCTCCCCTGCTTATAGGAACAAAGGGGGCATGAAGCTTAGAGCCTAGAAGGGCTCTCATTCCAAGGAAAAGAGTAGTAAATATTGCTCACAGCCACTTGCCTGGGGACCTGGGAATGAGGTGTGTTGAAAGAGCTGGCGTATCTTCCAAAAGGAAAGAGGAGAGAGAGAGAGAGAGAGACGGTGACTGGCAGAGGAATGCATGAGAGGACCTGAGAAACTGACTCATCCAGTGCTGAAGGCGGCCATAGCTGGGGGAGGGGTTGATAATTCCACATAACACAAGACTAAAGTGCTTCCAGATCACACATCTCCAGACAACTCTCCAGCTCGAATCAGCACAAGACACAGCAGAAAACAAGAAGTGAGGAGAAGGGGAAGTAACTCAGGTCTCCATGGAGATCTGAGATACACCTCCCCCTACTGAAGCAGAGAAAGCACCTTGCCCTCAGAGAGAGTAACTGGCAGATAAGGCCTTCAGAGTCTCAGGTTACAGCCACTGCATTCCTGGATACATTTTCAAATAAGGCCCATGCTGAGATCAGTAAACAAGACTATAACTGAGAAGAAAACAAACAAATCAAGACTTCAAAGCAGAGTGACGTCATGGAAATGGCGCCGTGAGCAGTGCGTCCGACAGATCTCCCCAAAATCTCAACAAATTTATCAACTAGAAACAGAAAAATTTATCCTCGGAGCATTCCGGAGTTCCACACAAACTGAAAGCGAAAGGACTGTTATCACTTGAATCTGAGAGACGAGGGTGTGGAGGAAGCTAACTACTGCAGGGACGTTCATTCAAGCCGCAGAGGGAGTGCGCCTGTGGTGAGTCAGCCCACACTCAGGGAGCAGCAGCCTAAGTGCTGCGAGCAGCTGCCGGCGTGTGCCTGGTGCCGTGGTCCGGTTGCAGAGCAAGCACCGCTAGCGTCCCCAGCGGCCCGTGCACTGCGAGTGAGAGTCACCAGCCACCGGTGCCCGGAGCACCCTATTCACGCGCATGCCCTGGGCATCCCACGTGCCCAGAGTGCGCTACTGGCCCGCACACCCAGGGTGTCCCATTATCTTGCGCCTGGTGCGCCCAGCCGCCAGCGGCAGGGTGAGCGGGAGAGGCGCCAGGGTGGTCTTTCCTACTTGGGAGATTCTCTCCGTGGGCGGGGCACCTCACCCAGCCATTCAAGCTAACAATCAAGCGTTGGGGGAGGGGAACGCGGGCAGCCTGAAATACCTTCGGGAGCACAGCTGCGGACCCAATCACTGAAATTAGCTTAACCCACGAAATCTGCGCACCCACGGGGCTCTAATTGATAAGATCTCTCTCAGTTCAGCGATCCAAGACAAGAGGCGTGATATTTTTTAGTGCCTCTCGCTAAAGGGGCGGGGGCAACTTCTGATTGACAGAGCCTCCATATTCAGGGGTAAACGCTAACAAGAGGGACTTGGCAGATAATAAGATCTATACTACACTAGTCGCAAGCAGAGACTAGTGCCTCTTCTTCCCAGCCAAAACAGGCTACAAAGTGTGGAAAGCCTGGGTTGAGTGGTCCAACTGAATGCTAGGCGCTGAACAGTCACCTTGACAACAATTGACTCCCACCCCCGCCTGATTACGCTGGAGGCTCTGACTGCCAGAGCCTTTCCCAAAGCCTTGTGCTGAGTGGGGATAGAGTGGGGATTTCCTAGCTCTTTGAGCCTCTTACTCCCCAGGCAGAAGCAGTAGCAGCCTTATAGCTGGATCACCAGGCTGCTAATTCAGGAAGGGGGGACTAGGAGAGAGACTCCAGGAAAGCAAACTCTTTCATTGTTGGACCCTGCAAACACCAACAAGCCTTGACTACCAGCAAGACTAAAGCCAATTATATGACATTGCCATAGAATCCCATCAACTGCAAATCCCTACCTAAGTGTGACACAGGGGCAGAGCCTGGGGTACAGAGTCACCGACCAGGAAGAGGGAGAGAAAAGAAAAAGGAAGAAGTTAACCTCTCAAAATCAAGAAAAATTCACAGATTTTACAACTTCTTCCACTAATATTTCGTTGTTGTTGTTTGTTTCTTCTATCTTATTGCCTTTATTATTATTATTTCTATTTCCTCCACCTTGGTCCTTTTATTCTCTGCCCATCTTATGTTTCCCTTTTCTTGAACTACACTACCCATGAGTGTTACATTTTATTTCTTTTCTTCATCCTCACTCTCCTTTACTCTCACTTAACTCTCACTCTCTCCTCTTTTTTTTTGTTTTGCTTTATTTTGTTTTTTTCTCTTCCTTTTTTTCTTCCTTCGTTTTTCTCTTTTTCTTATTTTTTCCTTTCTATTCATTTCTTCTTTTCTCGTTTTACTTTTCCTCCCATTTAATCCTCAATCACGAACAAATTAGTTAATTTGGGACTCAAGGGTTTTTTTTTTTTCACTTTTGTTTTTGTTTTTTTTGTTTGTTTATTTTTGAGGCATTTTGGGTACTTTTTACGTTGCTTTTTAACTCACTAGCATTCCTCCCAACCCAAGGTCTCCATTGTATTTAGTCTTCGCTCCACTTAATACAACAGATTTTTACTTATTATTTTTATTTTTTTTCTTCTTTATTATTCTTTTTTTTCTCCTTTTCTCTGGTTCCCTCTTATCCCTCTGATTATATCTCTTAGTCGACCATCACTTACAAGCAAATCATCTTATGCTTGTCTAAGATTTTCTTCTTCTTTTTTTTTTTTTTTTGCATTTAGTAGGTCCCTACTCCATTTTTTTGCCCCTTGAACTCTTCACCCCAAATCAGGCCCTCCATTATAGGCAGTTTTTGTTCCATTTAGCATAATATAATTCACAGGTCATCACGATATTTCCCTGAGGAGGGGAGAGGAGGGAAAGAGAAGAAAGAAAAAAGGGGGAAATAATAAATTATTACTGTTTTTTTTTTTGTGGGGTGTTTTACCTTTTTTTTTTTTTTTTTACTTTTTACCCTTTATTAATTCTAATTAGTGCTATCAACAAGACCACCCTCAGATGCCCATAAGAAAGAGGAAATTGAATATTATGGATACAAAAGATAGAGAGGTAACACAAATAGATGTGGAAAAATCTATGGAGAAAAGACTTAACATATTGGAAGCCTTGGAGCTAAATGACAGAGAATTTAAAATAGAAATCTTAAAAATACTCAGAGATATACAAGAAAATACAGAAAGGCAATTTAGGGAGATCAGAAAACAACTCAATGAACACAAAGAATATATTACCAAGGAAATTGAAACTATAAAAACAAATCAAACAGAAATGAAAAACTCAATTCACGAGCTGAAAAATGAGGTAACAAGCTTAGCTAACAGAAAAGCCCAGATAGAAGATAGGATTAGTGAAATAGAAGACAAGCAACTTGAGGCACAACAGAGAGAAGAAGAAAGAGACTCAAAAATAATAAAAAACGAGAAAGAACTACAGGAATTGTCTGACTCCATTAGAAAGAATAACATAAGAATAATACGTATATCAGAGGGAGAAGAGAAAGAAAACGGAATGGAGATTATACTCAAACAAATAATAGATGAGAACTTCCCAAGCCTGTGGAAAGAACTAAAGCCTCAAATTCAAGAAGCAAACAGAACACCGAGTTTTCTTAACCCCAACAAACCCACTCCAAGGCACATCATAATAAAGATGACACAAACCAATGACAAAGAAAAAATTCTAAAGGCAGCCAGGGAAAAGAAGAGTACAACATATAAAGGAAGGCCTATTAGATTATCATCAGATTTCTCAGCAGAAATTCTACAAGCTAGAAGAGAGTGGACCCCAATATTTAAAACCCTGTAAGAGAGGAACTTTCAGCCATAATACTATACCCATCAAAGCTATCCTTCAAGTACGAAGGAGATATAAAAACATTCACAAATACAGAAAAGATGAGAGAATTTATCAGCAGAAAGCCCCCACTCCAGGAAATACTAAAGGGGGATTTCCAACCAGATTCAAAGAACAAAAGACAACAAAACCACAAGTAACAGCTCCACCAAGAAAACAATAAAACCAAACTTAAACTGTGACAACAAAAAAAAAGGGGGGGTAGAGGATGGAGATTAACAGTAGCAAAGGACGATGAAGTGCAGAAATACTCATAAGATAGGGTACTACAATGAATATGGTAGGTACCCTTTTCATTACTTAATGGTAACCACCCTTGAAAAAACCACCACAAAAACACTTGACTTAAAAAAGGTAGCAACAGAGGAAAAAGTATGGAACACAAACAAACAAAAACAAATGATAGAAAAGCAAAAGAGAAGAATCAAACAAGATAAAAAACTAACAGAAAGCAATTTATAAAATGGCAGTAGGGAACCCACAAGTGTCAATAATTACACTAAGTGTAAATGGAATAAATTTACCAATAAAAAGACACAGAGTAGCAGAATGGATTAAAAAAGAAAATCCAACTATATGCTGCCTACAAGAAACACATCTAAGCAACAAGGATAAAAACAAATTCAAAGTGAAAGGCTGGAAAACAATACTCCAAGCAAACAACACCCAAAAAAGAGCAGGTGTAGCAATACTCATATCTAATAATGCTGACTACAAGACAGAAAAAGTACTCAGAGACAAAAATGGTCATTTCATAATGATTAAGGGGAAGTTGAATCAAGAAGACATAACAATCCTTAATATATATGCACCAAACCAAGGAGCACCAAAATATATAAGACAGCTACTTATTGACCTTAAAACAAAAACTAACAAAAATACAATCATACTTGGAGACCTCAATACACCGCTGACGGCTCTAGATCGGTCATCCAAACAGAGAATCAATAAAGATATAGTGGCCTTAAACGAAATACTAGAACACCTGGATATGATAGACATCTACAGGACACTTCATCCCAAAGTGACAGAGTATACATTTTTCTCTAGTGTACATGGAACATTCTCAAGAATTGACCACATGTTGGGCCACAAAGACAATATCAGCAAATTTAGAAAAATTGAAATTGTACCAAGCATATTCTCTAATCATAAAGCCTTGAAACTAGAATTCAACTGCAAAAAAGAGGGGGAAAAACCCACAAAAATATGGAAACTAAACAACATACTTCTAAAAAATGAATGGGTCAAAGAAGAAATAAGCGCAGAGATCAAAAGATATATACAGACAAATGAAAATGAAAATACAACATATCAGAATCTCTGGGATGCAGCAAAAGCAGTAATAAGAGGAAAGTTCATATCACTTCAGGCCTATATGAACAAACAAGAGAGAGCCCAAGTAAACCACTTAACTTCACACCTTAAGGAGCTAGAAAAAGAAGAACAAAGACAACCCAAAACCAGCCGAAGAAAGGAGATAATAAAAATCAGAGCAGAAATAAATGAAATAGAGAACAGAAAAACTATAGAAAAAATCAATAAAACAAGGAGCTGGTTCTTTGAAAAGATAAACAAAATTGGCAAACCCTTGGCAAGACTCAACAAAGAAAAAAGTCACAGGATTCAAATAAATAAAATCCAAAATGAAAGAGGAGAGATCACCACAGACATCATAGATATACAAAGAATTATTGTAGAATACTATGAAAAACTATATGCCACCAAATACAACAATCAAGAAGAAATGGATAAATTCCTAGAACAATACAACCTTCCTAGACTGAGTCATGAAGAAGCAGAAAGCCTAAACAGACCAATCAGCAGGGAGGAAATAGAAAAAACTATTAAAAACCTCCCCAAAAATAAAAGTCCAGGCCCAGACTGTTATACTAATGAATTCTATCAAACATTCAAAGAAGACTTCGTTTCTATTCTACTCAAAGTCTTCCAAAAAATGGAAGAAGAAGCAATACTTCCAAACACATTTTATGAGGCCAACATAACCCTCATACCAAAACCTGGCAAGGATGACACAAAGAAAGAAAACTACAGACCAATATCTCTAATGAATACAGATGCTAAAATACTAAACAAAATACTGGCAAACCGAATACAACAACATATTAAAAAAATAATACATCATGATCAAATGGGATTCATTCCAGAATCTCAAGGATGGGTCAAAATATGTAAAACAGTTAACGTAATATACCATATCAACAAAACAAAGAAAAAAACCACATGATCTCATCAATAGATGCAGAAAAGGCTTTTGATAAAATACAACACCATTTTATGTTTAAGACTCTCAACAAAATGGGTCTAGAAGGAAAATATCTCAACATGATAAAGGCCATATATGATAAACCATCAGCCAACATCATATTAAATGGCGTAAAACTGAGGACTTTCCACCTTAAATCAGGAACACGACAGGGTTGTCCACTCTCCCCACTCTTATTTAATGTAGTGCTAGAAGTTCTGGCCAGAGCAATCAGACAAGACAAAGAAATAAAAGGCATCCATATCGGAAAAGAAGAAGTAAAGGTATCACTTTTTGCTGATGATATGATCCTATACATCGAAAACCCGAAGGACTCCACAAAAAGATTATTAGAAACAATAAACCAATACAGTAAGGTCGCAGGATACAAAATTAACATACAAAAGTCCATAGCCTTTCTATATGCCAACAATGAAATATTAGAAAACGAACTCAAAAAAATAATCCCCTTCACGATTGCAACAAAAAAAATAAAATACTTAGGAATAAACATAACAAAGAATGTAAAGGACCTATATATCAAAAACTACAAGGCATTTTTAAGAGAAATAGAAAAAGACACAATGAGATGGAAAAATATTCCTTGTTCTTGGATAGGAAGAATAAACATAATTAAAATGGCCATATTACCCAAAGCAATATATAAATTTAATGCAATTCCCATCAAAATTCCTATGACACTTTTTAAAGAAATGGAACAAAAAATCATAAGATTTATATGGAACTATAAAAAACCCCGAATAGCCAAAGAAATCCTATGGAAAAAGAATGAAGCTAGGGGCATTACAATACCTGACTTTAAATTATATTATAGTGCCACGATAATCAAAACAGCATGATATTGGCAGAAAAATAGACACTCAGACCAATGGAACAGAATAGAAAGCCCAGAAATAAAACCACATATATATGGTCAAATAATCTTTGATAAAGGGGCCAATAACACACAATGGAGAAAAGAAAGCCTCTTCAACAAATGGTGTTGGGAAAACTGGAAAGCCACATGCAAAAGAATGAAACTCGACTACAGCCTGTCCCCGTGTACTAAAATTAATTCAAAATGGATCAAAGACCTAAATATAAGACCTGAAACAATAAAATACATAGAAGAAGACATAGGTACTAAACTCATGGACCTGGGTTTTAAAGAACATTTTATGAACTTGACTCCAATGGCAAGAGAAGTGAAGGCAAAGATAGATGAATGGGACTACATTAGAATAAAAAGTTTTTGCTCAGCAAGAGAAACTGATATCAAAATAAACAGACAGCCAACTAAATGGGAAATGTTATTTTCAAACAACAGCTCAGATAAGGGCCTAATATCCAAAATTTACAAAGAACTCATAAAACTCAACAACAAACAAACAAACAATCCAATAAAAAAATGGGAAGAGGACATGAACAGACACTACTCCCAGGAAGAGATACAAATGGTCAACAGATATATGAAAAGATGCTCAGCTTCATTAGTTATTAGAGAAATGCAAATCAAAACTACAATGAGATACCACCTCACACCGGTTAGATTAGCTATTATCAACAAGACGGGTAATAGCAAATGTTGGAGAGGCTGCGGAGAAAAGGGAACTCTCATCCACTGTTGGTGGGACTGTAAAGTAGTAAAACCATTATGGAGGAAAGTATGGTGGTTCCTCAAAAAACTGCAAATAGGACTACCTTATGACCCAGCAATCCCTCTACTGGGTATACACCCCAAAACCTCAGAAACATTGATACGTAAAGACACATGTAGCCCCATGTTCATTGCAGCACTGTTCACAGTGGCCAAGACATGGAAACAACCAAAAAGCCCTTCAATAGAAGACTGGATAAAGTAGATGTTGTACATATACACTATGGAATACTACTCAGCCATAAGAAATGATGACATCAGATCATTTACAGCAAAATGGTGGGATCTTGATAACATTTTATGGAGTGAAATAAGTAAATCAGAAAAAAAACAAGAACTACATGATTCCATACATTGGTGGAACATAAAAACGAGACTAAGAGACATGGACAAGAGTGTGGTGGTTACCAGGGGTGGGGGGAGGGAGGACATAGGAAGGAGGGAGGGAGAGAGTTAGGGGGAGGGGGAGGGGCACAGAGAACTAGATACAGGGTGACGGAGGACAATCTGACTATGGGCGAGGGGTATGCAACATAATTGAATGACAAGATAACCTAGACATGTTTTCTTTGAATATATGTACCCTGATTTATTAATGTCATCCCATTAACATTAATAAAAATTTATTTAAAAAAAAGACTTCAAAGCAGCCCAAATCTGAAAATGAATTACAAATAACAGCTGTTGCCAACCCAAGAAGACCTAGAAATAACACAACTGAAAATTGGAGGCAGACAACACCAAACCTAGACTTAACCAGCACTAGAAAAAACACACCCAAACACATAGACATAATGAGAAGACAGAGAAGTGCAATCCAAATGAAACCACAAGAGAAATCTCTAGAAAAAAAAAACCTGACTGATATGGAAATAACTAACTGTAGGATGTAGAGTTTAGAATAATAATTCTTCGGATGCTTAGGGATCTTAGAACAACAATGGATGGTCATTACGAACACCTAAATAAAGAAATAGCAAGTATAAAAAAAGACATTGAAATATTAAAAAAGTATTAGTTGGAGGTGACAAATACAATATCAGAAATGAAGACCACAATGGGAGGAATTAAAAGCAGGATGGAGCTGAGGATCGAATCAGCGAGTTGGAAGACAAGCTGAGCAAAGGCACGAAAGCAGAGAAGAAAAGTCTGAGAAAACTCTGAGAGGACTCTGACAACATGAAGAGAAATAACAACCATATCATAGGGGTTCCTGAAGAAGAAGAGAAAGAACAAGGGATAGAAACTTTATTCAATCAAATCATAGCTGAAAACTTCCCTAAATTGATGCAAGGAAGGGTCTCACAAGTTCAATAAGCACAGAGAACTCCATTAAAGAGAAACCCAAAAAGACCCACACCAAGACATATCATAATTAAAATACCAAATCTAAGTGATAAAGAGAAAAAATTAAAAGCTGCTAGAGAAAAGAAGGCTATCACCTACAAAGGAGCCCCCATAAGGATGACATCAGACTTCTCAACAGAAACACTTGAGGCCAGAAGGGAATGGCAAGAAATATTCAAAGTAATGCAGAACAAGAGCCTACAACCAAAACTACTTTATCCAGCAAGGCATCATTTAAAATTGAAGGAGAAATATAAAGCTTCCCAGACAAAAAAAAAAACAAAAAAAAAAAAACTCAAGGAATTTATTATAACCAAACCAAGGCTGCAGGAAATGATAAGGGGCCTGTTGTAAACAGATCACAGTGGAAAAAAAATATATCAAAAGAGGAATACAGCTTTAAAGAATAAAATGGCAATAAACAACTACATATCAATAATAACCTAAAATGTAAATGGATTAAATATTACAATCAAAAGGCATAGGGTAGCTGCTTGGATAAGAAAACAGGACCTGTACATATGCTGTCTAAAAGAGACACACCTTAAAACAAAGGATGCACCTAGACTGAAGGTAAAAGGATGGAAAAAAATATTTTATGAAAATGAACATGAAAAAAAAGATGAGATAGTAATACTTATATCAGAAAAAATGGACTTTAAAACAAAGATTATAGTAAGAAATAAAGAAGGTCACTACATAATGATAAAGGGAGCAATCCAACAGGAAGATATAATCATCATAAATATTTATGCACCTAATATAGGAGCACCTAAATATATAAAGCAGACACTGATGAATATAAAGGATGAGATCTATAACACATTTATAAAGGGGCAATACTATAATAGTAGGAGATTTCAATACCCCACTAACATTACTAGATAGATCCTCAAGAAAGAAAATTAACAAAGAAACAGCAGACTTACAGGACACACTAGATCAGGCGTCCCCAAACTATGGCCTGTGGGCCGCATGCAACCCCCTGAGGCCATTTATTCAACCCCTGCCACACTTCTGGAAGGGGCACATCTTTCATTGGTGGTCAGTGAGAGGATCACTGTATGTGGCAGCCATCCAACGGTCTGAGGGACAGTGAACTGGCCCCCTTTATAAAAAGTTTGGGGACCCCTGCACTAGATCAACTTGATTGAATAAATATTGTTAGCACATTTCACCCTAAGGCAGCAGAATATACATTCTTTTCAAGTGCTCATGGTACATTCTCTAAGATAAACAACATATTGGGACACAAAAGCAGTCTCAACAAATTTAAGAAGATTGAAATCATATCAAGCATTTTCTCTGATCACAATGGCATGAAACTAGAAATCAACCACAACAGAAAAACTGAAAAATACTCAAACACATGGAAAGTAAATAGCATGTTATTAAATAACAAATGCATTAACAATGAAATCAAAGAAGAAACTAAAAAATTTCTAGAAACAAATGATAATGAGCAAAGAACAATTGAAAATTATGGGACACAGTACAAGCAGTCCTGAGAGGGAAGTCCATAGCAATACAGGCATTCCTTAAGAAGCTTGAAAAAGCTCAAATCAACAACCTAACCCTTCATCTAAAAGAACTAGAAAAGAACAGCAAGTAAGGCCCAGAGGTGGTAGAAGGAAGAAAATATTAAAGATCAAAGCAGAATAAAATGACATAGAGGCTAAAGAAACAATACGGAGGAATAATGAAACCAAGAGCTGGTTCTTTGAAAGGGTAAATAATATTGATGAACCTTTAACAAGACTCACCAAGAAAAAAGATAGAGAATTCAAATAAATAAAATTAGAAATGAGAGTGGAGAAATAACAACCAACACAACAGAAATACAAAATATTGTAAGAAAATATTAAGAAGAATTGTATGCCAAAAAATTAAACAACCTAGGTGAAATAGAAAATTCCTTGAAACATATAATCTTCCAAAAATCAATCTGGAAGAATCAGAAAACCTAAAAAGACAGATTACAACAAATGAGATCAAAACAGTTATCAAAAAGCTACCAAAAATCAAAACTCCTGGGCCCGATGGCTTCACTGGTAAATTCTACCAAGCATTCAAAGAAGAAATAACTCCTATCCTTCTCAAGCTATTTCAAAACATTCAGGAGGAAGGAACATTTCCAAGTTCCATTTATGAGGTGAGCATAATTCTGATTCCAAAACCAGGCAAAGACAACACAAAGAAGAAAATTATAGGCCAATATCCCTGATGAATTTAGATGCTAAAATCTTCAACAAAATATTAGCAAACCGGATCCAGCAATATATGAAAAAAATCATACATCATGATCAAGTGGGATTTATTCTGGGGAGGTAAGGATGGTACAACATTCGTAAATCAATTAATGTGATTCACCACATAAACAAAGGAAGGAGAAAAACCACACGATAATTTCAATAGATGCAGAAAAAGCATTTGATAAAATCCAGCACCTATTTATGATCAAAACTCTTAGCAAAGTGGGAATACAGGGAACATACCTCAACATGATAAAGGCCATCTATGACAAACCCACAGCCAACATTATAATTAAGAAACAAAAATTAAAAGCAATTCCCCTAAAATCAGGAACAAGGTATGGTTGCCCCCTTTCACCACTCTTATTCAACATACTACTGGAAGTCCTAGCTACAGCAATCAGACAAGAAGAAGAAATAAAAGGCATCCAAATTGGAAAAGAAGAAGTAAAACTATCATTATTTGCAGATGATATGATACTGTATATAGAAAACCCTAAAGTCTCAGTCAAAAAACTACTGAACCTAATACACAAATTCCCTAAGGTGGCAGGATATAAAATTAATACACAGAAATAAGAGGCATTTTTATACACAAATAATGAACAGTCAGAAAGAGAAATTAAGGAAAAAATCCCCTTCACTATTGCAACAACAACAAAAAAATAAAGTACCTAGGAGTAAATTTAAACAAGGAGGTTAAAGACTTGTCCTCAGAAAACTATAAGACATTGATAAAAGAAATCAAGGGAGACAGAAACAAGTGGAAGCATATACCGTGCTCATGGTTAGGAAGAATAAACATAATTAAAATGTCTATATTATCCAAAGCAATTTATAAATTCAATGCAATACCAATTAAAATACCAAAGACATACTTCAATGATATAGAACACGTATTCCAAAAATTTATATAAAATAGAACAAAAAAGAACATGAATAGCCTTAGCAATCTCGAAAAGGTAGAATGAAGTGGGAGGTATCACACTTCCTGATATCAGGTTATACTACAAGGTCATTGTACTCAAAACAGCCTGGTACTGGCATAAGAACAGACATATAGATCAATGGAACAGAACAGAGTACCCAGAAATAAACCCACATCTTTATGGACAATTGATATTTGATAAAAGAAGAGCATACAGTGGAGTAAAGACAGTCTCTTTAACAAATGGTGTTGGGAAAATTGGACAGCTACCTGCAAAAAAATGAAACTAGACCACCAACTTACACCATGCACAAAAATAAACTCAAAATGGATAAAGGACTTAAATATAAATCATAATACCATAAGTATCCTAGAAGAAAAACTTAGGCAGTAAGCTCACCGACATCTATCGCAGCAATATCTTTGCTGAATTATCTCCACAGGCAAATGAAATAAAAGACAGGATAAACAAATGGGACTATATCAAACTAAAAAGCTTTTGCACAGCTAAAGACAATATGAACAGAATAAAAAGACAAACCACACAATGGGAGATCATATTCAACAATACATCTGATAAGGGGTTAATAACCAAAATTTATAAAGAACTTGTAAAACTCAACACCAGGAAGACAAACAATCCAATTAAAAAATGGGCACAAGAAATGAATATACACTTCTCCAAAGAGGACATACAGATGGCCAATAGACAAATGAAAAAATGTTCAACATCACTAATCATTAGAGAAATGCAAATTAAAACCACAATGAGATATCACCTCACAACAGTAAGAATGGTGCTCATTGACAAAACAATACATGATAGGTGCTGGCGAGGATGTGGAGAAAGGGGAACCCTCCTGCACTGCTGGTGGGAATGCAGACTGGTGCAGCCACTGTGGAAAACAGTATGGAGATTCCTCAAAAAATTAGAAATGGAACTGCCCTTTGACCCAGCCAGCCCACTTATAGGAATATATCCCAAGGACACCATATCACCGACTGAAAAAAAGAAATGCACCCCCATGTTTATGGCAGCATTGTTCACAAAAGCGAGGATCTGGAAACAGCCCAAGTGTCCGTCAGTGGATGATTGGATTAAAAAGTGGTGGTACATATATACAATGAAAAACTATGGGACTATGAAAAAGAAGGAAATATTACCTTTTGCAACAATATGGAGGGACCTGGAAACTATTATGTTGAGTGAAATAAGCCAGGCAGAGAAAGAAAAATATTATATGACCTCACTCATTTGAGGAATCCAAGGAATATTGAGAACATGAGGAATGAAATTGAGACAGAGGAGGGATCAAAGGGGCCAGAGGAAAAGAGGACAGAGGGAAAGGGGATGATAGGATGGGATAAATCTGAAGGGAAGGGGGAGGATGCTGTAGAGAGGGGGGCAAGGGAGATGTTGAGGGGAATAGGGGGGAGGGGGGATGCATTCGGGTTGACCCCAGAATCTATGTAAACACAATTAATTTAAATAAAAAAATAACATGCTTAACTGAATATCTTTCAGTGCTCTGCAAAAGTCTTTTATTTTTCAAATTAACAATATCAATAATATAGCTATTGGATTGTTTGCTTGTTTGTTGTTACAGTGGTTGTAAAACCTGCTAAATTCCCCACATTTTAAAATTGAGGTGAAATGTACATAACATAGCCTGACCAGGCACTGGCACAGTGGATAGAGCATTGTACTGGGACATAGAGGACCCAGGTTTGAAATCCCAAGGTCTCCAGCTTGAGAATGGGGTTGCTGGCTTGAGCAAGGGGTCTCTCAGTCTGCTATAGCCCCTTAGTCAAGACACATATGAGAAATCAATCAATTAGAAACTAAGGTGCCACAATGAAGAATTGATGCTTCTCATCTCTCTCCCTTCCGGTCTGTCTGTATCTATCTATCCTTCTCTCTGTCTGTGTCACAAAAAAAAAAAAAAAGAAAAAAAGAAATGTACATAACATAAAATTAACCACTTTAAAGTGAATAATCTAGTGACATTTAGCACTTTTCAATGCTGTAAAACTAGCACCTCTATCTAGTTTTAAAATATTGTTATCACAATATACCTGCCTTGTCCCTATGCTCAGTTAATAGAGTACCGGCCTGAGCCTTAAAGTTGCCAGTTCGATCCCCAGTCAGGGCACATACAGGAACAGATCAGTGTTGTTGTCTCTCTCTCTCTCTCTCTCTCTCTCTTTTTCTCTCTCTCTCTCTGTCTGTCTTCCTTTCCTCTCTCTCTAAAATCAGTAAATAAAAAAGTTAAAAATATATATATATATTGTTATTACACTACAGTAAAACTTCATGCCCATTAGCACTCATTTTTCCTCTCCCCTCTCCCAACCCTAGAAATGATCTATTTACTTCTTGTTCCTCTGGATTTAGCCATTTGAATATTTCATAAAAACAGAGTTATACAATATGTGACTTTTTCTTTCTGTCTTCTTTCATTTGACATATTTTTGTCAATGTTTATCTACACTGTAACATCTATTATTATTCTATTCCTTTTTTTGGCTGACTAATATTCCATTATATGTATATAATACAATTTGCTATCCTTTCACTTATTTGTGACATTGGCTATTGTGAGAAGTACTATTATGAACATTTGTGTTTGTTTGAGTACTTGTTTTTAATTCTTTCAGATATATACCCAGGGATGAAAATGCATATAATAATTCTATGTTCAACTTTTTGAAGAACCATCAAATTATTTTTTATAGTGGGTGCAGCATTATGCATTCTCACCAGCATGTGTGACAGTTTCAATTATTCCACACCCTCCATCACACTTATTATTATTATTTTTAAATTTTATTTAGACAATTTTAACAGAGTGACATTGATCAATTAGAGTACATAGATTCAGAGAAAACATCTCTAGATCATTTTGACATTTGATTATGTTGTACACCCATCACCCAAAGTCAAATTGTCCTCAATCACCTTCTATCTGGTTTTCTTTGTGCCCCTCCCCCCTCTACCTCTCCTCTCTTCTTGTCCCCCTGGTAACCACTGCACTCTCATCTATGTCCATGAGTTTCAATTTTGTGTCCCACTTATGTATAGAATCATATACTTCTTAGTTTTTTCTGATTTACTTATTTCATTCTGTATAATGTTATCAAGATCCAACCATTTTCTTATAAATGATCCAATGTCATCATTTCTTATGGCTGAGTAGTATTTCATAGTGTATGTGTGCCACATCTTCTTTACCCAATCCTCTATTGAAGGGCTTTTTGTTGTTTCCATGTCTTGGCCACTGTGAACAATGCTGCGATCAACATGGGACTGCATGTGTCTTTATCTACCAATGTTTTTGAGTTTTGGGGGTATATACCCAGTAGAGGGATTGCTGGGTCATATGGTGGTTGTATTCTTAATTTTTTAAGGAACCACCATACTTTCTTCCATATGGTTGCACTATTTTACATTCCCACCAACAGTGGATGAGGGTTCCTTTTTCTCCACAGCCTCTCCAACACTTGTTATTACCTGTCTTGTTGATGATAATAGCTAATCTAACAAGTGTGAGGTGGCATCTCATTGTAGTTTTGATTTGCATTTCTCTAATAGCTAATGAAGATGAGCATCTTTTCATATATCTGTTGGCCATTTGTATTTCTTCTTGGGAGAAGTGTCTGTTCATGTCCTCTTCCCATTTTTTTTTTATTGGATTGTTTGCTTGTTTGTTGTTGAGTTTTGTGAGTTTTTTGTATATTCTGGATATTAGGACATTATCTGCACTGTTGTTTGAAAATATCATCTCCTATTTGGTTGGCTGTCTGTTTCTTTTGTTGTCAGTTTCTCTTGCTGTGCAGAAGCTTCTTAGTCTGATGTAGTTCCATTTATTTATCTTTGCCTTCCCTTTACTTGCCTTTGGAGTCAAAATCATAAAATGTTCTTTATGCCAAGGTCTATGACTTTAGTACCTATGTTTTCTTCTATGTAATTTATTGTTTCAGGTCTTATATTTAGTTCTTTGATCCATTTTGAATTAATTTTTTTACAAGTGTACAAACTGTAGTAGAGTTTTATTCTTTTCCATGTGGCTTTACAGTTTCCCCAGCACCATTTATTGAAGAGGCTTTCTTTCCTCCATTGTGTGTTTTTGGCTCCTTTATCAAGGATAATTTGACCATATATATGTGGTTTTACTTCTGAGCTTTCTTATCTGTTTCATTGTTCTGTGTGCCTACTTTTCTGCCAATACCATGCTGCTTTGATTATTGTGGCTCTATAATATAATTTAGAGTCAGGTATTGTAATGCCCCCAGCTTTGTTCTTTTTTCTTAAAATTACTTCAGCTATTTGGGGTTTTGTATAGTTCCATATAAACCTGATGATTTTTTGTTCTATTTTTTTAAAAAATGACATTTTTTTATGGGAATTGCATTAAATCTGTATATCGCTTTGGGTAATATGATCATTTTAACTATATTTATTCTTGCTATCAAAGAACAAGGAATATTTTTCCATTTCATTGTATCTTTTTCGATTTCCCTTAACAATGTTTTGTAGTTTTCATTATATAGGTCCTTTACAATTCAGTGATTTTCAACCTTTGTTTCTCACGCACTCATAAACTAATTACTAAAGAAAAGGGGCCCTGACCTCTTCTTCCTTAGTAACTAATTTATTTGTGCAATAAGATGAAAATGGCTGTATTTAGTCAGGGGCACTGACCTTAGTAATTAGTGTGTGTTTGTGCCATGAAAAAAAAAGGTTAAACATTCTTTGTTATGTTTATTCCTAGGTATTTTTTTTGTTGTTGCAACCGTAAAAGGGATTATTTTTTGAGTTCATTTTCTGAAGTTTCATTGTTGGCATATAAGAAGGCAATAGACTTCTGTATATTAATTTTATTTTATTTTAATTTATTGTGTTTACATAGATTCTAGTGTCGAACTGAATATACGCCCACCCCCGTGTTCCCCTCAACATCCCCCTTGCTCCCCTCCCCCTATGCCCTCCCCTCATCTCTCTAGGATTTGCTTTTCTTCTCTCTATAATGCTGTGTTATGTATATATAATTTCACCAATCTCTGTCTCTCCTCTGAGAGATCCCATCTTATCATCCACTTTCCCTCTGTCAGCTTTCCCTCTGGTCCCTTTGATCCCTCTTCTGCCTCTATTCCGTTGCTCAGTTCACATTTTTCATTGGATTCCTCAAATGAGTGAGGTCATATGATATTTTTCTTTCTCTGCCTGGTTTATTTTAGTTAGCATAATGGTTTCCAGGTCCATTCATGTTGTTGCAAAAGGTAAGATTTCCTTCTTTTTCATGGACCCATAGTATTCCATTGTATATATGTACCACTACTTTTTAATCCACTCATACACTGATGGACCCTTGGGCTGTTTCCAGATCTTGGCTGTTGTAAACAATGCTGCCATAAACATGGGGGTGCATTTCTTCTTTTGAATCAGTGATTTGGTATTCATAGGATACCATCCTAGAAGTGGGATGCCTGGGTCAAAATGCAGATCCACTCTTAATTTTTTAAGGAATCTCCATACTGTTTTCGACAGTGGCTGCACCAGTTTGCATTCCCACTAGCAGTGCAGGAGGGTTCCCTTTTCTTCACATCCTTGCCAACACTTGTTATGTGTTATTTTGTTAATGAGCGCCATTTTGACTGGTGTGATGTGATATCTCATTGTGGTTTTAATTCGCATTTTTTTAATGATTAGTGATGTTGAACATTTTTTTCATTTGTCTATTGGCCATCTGTATGTCCTCTTTAGGGAACTGTCTATTCATTTCTTTTGCCCATTTTTTGATTGGATTGTTTATCTTCCTTGTGTTGATTTTCACAAGTTCTTTATAAATTTTGGTTATTAACCACTTATCAGACATATTGTCATATATGTTCCCATTGTGTAGGTTGTCTTTTTATTTTGTTAATGGTGTCTTTTGCTGTGCAAAAGATTTTTAGTTTGATATATTCCCATTTGTTCATCCTGTCCTTTTTTCACTTGCCCATGGAGATAAATTAGCAAATATATTACTGCGAGAGGTGTCGAAGAGCTTACTGCCGATGTTTTCTTCCAAGATGCTTATGGCTTCACAACTTACATTTAAGTCTTCTATCCATTTTGAGTTTATTTTTGTGAATGGTGTAAGTTGGTGGTCTAGTTTCTTTTTCTTTTTTCCCCCAAACACCATTAGTTAAAGAGGCTGTCTTTACTCCAGTGTATGCTCTTACCTCCTTTGTCAAATATCAGTTGTCCATAAAGGTGTGGGTTTATTTCTGGGTTCTCTGTTCTGTTCCATTGATCTATATGCCTGTTCTTATGCCAGTATCAAGCATAAGATTGTTTTGAGTACTATGGCCTTGTAATATAACTTGATATCTGGAAGTGTGATACCTCCCACTTTATTCTTCTTTTTCAAGATTGCTGAGGCTATTTGTGTTCTTTTTTGGTTCCATATAAATTTTTGGAATATATGTTCTATATTTTTGAAGTTTGTCCTTGGTATTTTAATTGGAATTGCATTGAATTTATAAATTGCTTTGGGTAATATAGACACATTAATGTTGTTTCTTCTTCCTATCCATAAACACAGTATATGTTTCCACTTGTTTGTATCTTCTTTGATTTCTTTTATCAATGTTTTATAATTTTCTGAGTACAGATCTTTAACCTCATTGGTTAAATTTACTTGTAGGTACTTTATTTTTTTTGGTTGCAATAGTGAAGGAGATTGTTTTCTTAATTTTTCTTTCTGACAGTTTATTGTTTGTGTATAAAAATGCCTCTAATTTCTGAATGTTAATTTTATATTTTACCACCTTTCTGAATTCATTTATCAGGTCCAGTAGTTTTTTGACTGAGACTTTAGGGTTTTCTATGTACAGTATCATTTCATGAGCAAATAATGATAGTTTACTTCTTCTTTTTCAATTTGGATGCCTTTTATTTCTTCTTGTCTGATTGCTGTAGCTAGGACTTACAGAACTATGTTGAACAAGTATGGTGAAAGTTGTCACCCCTGCCTTGTTCCTGATCTTAAGAGGATTGCTTTTAATTTTTGCCCATTGAGTATGATGTTGGCTGTGGGTTTGTCATAGATGGCCTTTATCATGTTGAGGTATGATCCCTCTATTCCTACTTTGCTGAAAGTTTTGATCATAAATGGTTGCTGGATTTTATAAAACGCTTTTTCTGCATCAATTGATATTATCATGTGATTTTTCTCCTTTCTTTTTTTTTTTTTTATGTGATGAATCACTTTGATGGATTTGCAAATATTGTAACAGCCTTGACTCCCCAGAATAAATCCCACTTGATCATGGTGTATATTTTTTTTATGTATTGCTGGATCCGCTTTGCTAATATTTTGTTGAGAATTTCAGGGTTTAAATTCATCAGGGATATTAGCCTTATAGTTATCTTTCTTTTTATTGTCTTTGCCTGGTTTTATAATCAGAATTATGCTTGCCTCATAACAGGAATTTGGAAGTTTTCTCTTCTCTTGAATATTTTGAAATAGCTTGAAAAGGATAGGAGTTAGTTCTTCTTTGACTATTTGGTAGAATTTGCCTGTGAAGCCATCTGGCCCAGGACTTTTGTTTGTTGGGAATTTTTTGATAACTTTTTCTATCTCATTTGTTGTAATCGGTCTATTTAGGTTTTCTGATTGTTCCAGATTGTTTTTTGAAAGATTATATGTTTCAAAGAATTTGTCCATTTCACCTAGGTTGTCTAATTTTTGGCATACAGTTTCTTACAGTATTTTCTTACAATATTTTGTATTTCTGCTGTGTCAGTTATTACTTCTCCACTCTCATTTCTAATTTTATTTGAGTTCTCTCTCTCTTTTTTTGGTGAGTCTGGTTAAAGGTTCATCAATCTTGTTTACCCTTTCAAAGAACCAGCTTTTGGTTTCATTGATCTTCTGTATTCATTTTTTAGCCTCTATCTCATTTATTTCTGCTCTGCTCTTTATTATATCCATTCTTCTACTACCACTGGGCTTTACTTGTGGTTCTTTTTCTAGTTCTTTTAGATGCATGGTTAAGTTGTTCATTTGAGCTTTTTCTAGCTTCTTATGGTATGCCTGTAATGCTATGAACTTTCCTCTCAGGACTATTTTTGCTGTGTTCCTTATATTTTGAGTTGTATGTTCATTATCATTTGTATTAAATTTTTTTTTATTTCTTTCTTAATCTCATTGTTAACTCATTTTTAAATTTTATAGCATGCTATTTAGTTTCCAAGTGTTTGAGTTTTTTTCAGTTTTTCTATTGTAGTTGATTTCTAGTTAGTTTCATGCCTTTGTGATCAGAGAAGGTGCTTTTATGATTTCAATCTTCTTAAATTCATTGAGACTCTTTTTGTGCCGTAACATGTTGTCTATCCTAGAGAATGTACCAGGAGCACTTGAAGAATGTATATTCTGCTGCTTTAGGGTGAAAGTTTCTGAAGATATATATTAAATCCAGTTGATCTGGTGTGTTCATTAAGTCTACTGTTTCTTTGTTAATTTTCTTTCTTCAGGATCTATCCAGTGATGTTAGTGGGGTATTGAAATCCCCTACTATTATAGTATTGCTATTGATCTCACCCTTTATGTTTATCAAAATCTGCTTTATATATTTAGGGTTTCCAATTTAGGTGTATAGATATTTATAATGGTTATATCTTACTCTTAGATTGCCCCCTTTATTATTATGTAGTGACCTTTTTTATCCCTTACTATAGCCTCTGTTTTAAAGTCTATTTTGTTAGATATAAGTATTGTTACCCCAGCTTTATTTTTATTTCCATTTGCATGAAACTTTTTTTTCTATCCCTTCACTTTCGGCCTATGTGTATCTTTTGTTTTGAGGTGGGTCTCTTGTAGACAGCATATGTATGGTACTGTTTTCTTATCCATGCACTTATCATAGGATAAGTATTTTGATTGGATTATTTAATCCATTTACATTTAAGGTTATTATTGATATGTAGTTGTTTATTGCCATTGTATTGTTTAAATCTACAGTCTTCTTTTATTAGATCCCCCCATTTTTTTTGTTTACAACAGGCCCTCTAACATTTCTTGCAGTATTGGTTTGGTTGTAATTAAATCCTTGATTTTCTTTTTTTGTCTGGGAATTTTTTTATTTCTCTTTCAATTTTAAACAATAGCCTTGCTGGATAAAGAAGTCTTGGTTGTAGCTCTTGCTCTGCATTACTTTGAATATTTCTTGCCATTCCTTTCTGGCCTCAAGTGTTTCTGTTGAAAAATCAGATGTAATCTATATGGGGGCTCCTTTGTAGGTGACTGACTGCTTCACTCTTGTAGCTTTTAGTATTCTTCTTTTATCTCTTAGCTTTGGTATTTTGATTATGATGTGTCTTGGTGTAGGTCTTTTTGAGTTCCTCTTTAATGGAATTTTTTGTGCTTCTTGAACTTTTGTGACTTTTTTCTGCATCAATTTAAGGAAGTTTTCAGCTATGATTTCTTTAATCAGGTTCTCTATCTTTTGTTCTTTCTCTTCTTCTTCAGGAACCCCTATTATGTGGGTATTGTTTCTCTTCATGTTTTCATAGAGTTCTCTTAGAGTTTCCTCAGATTTTTTCATCCTCTTTTCTTTTTGTCCTTCTTCTTTCATGCTTTCGCTTATCTTGTCCTCTAAATCAGTGGTCCCCAACCTCCGGGCTGTGGACCAGTACTGGTCCGTGGGCCATTTGGTATTGATCCGCAGAGAAAGAATAAATAACTTACATTATTTCTGTTTTATTTATTTTTAAGTCTGAATGATGTTTTATTTTTTAAAAATGACTAGATTCCCTCCATTACATTCATTTAAGACTCACTCTTGATGCTTGTCTCAGTCACGTGATACGTTTATCCGTCCCACCCTAAAGGCTGGTCTGTGAAAATATTTTCTGACATTAAACTGGTCCATGGTCCAAAAAAGTTTAGGGACCACTGCTCTAAATCACTGATTCAATCCTCTGCTTCATGCAGCTTGCTTTTAATTTCTTCCAGTGTAGTCTTCATTTCTAATTTTGTGTTTGTCATTTCTGTCTGGTTCTTTTTTATGATTTCAGTGTCCTTTTTGATGCTTGCAATTTTTTTATTTAGGTGCTTATTAAGTCCATCCATTGTAGCTTTGAGATCCTAAAGCATCCAAACAATCATTATTTTAAATTCTTCTTCGAGTAATTTGATTACTTCCATCTCATTCATTTTTTTTTCTGGAGATTTTTTAATGTTGATTCATATGGTTTACATTCCTCTGTATTCCCATTCTTTCTGTGTGTGGTTTGCAAGCTTGTTAGACTTGTGGGTCTGAGGTTTGTTTATGAAATGCAGCTTCTCCTCCAGGCCTTTATTTTTCAGTCTCTGCTTCTTGCTTGGATTTTAATTCTCCTTAACTAGTAGAACCCCTTAAATGTCTGAATTTCCCTTCTGTTTGTTTGGTGATCTGAGGAGGAGCTTCTTTGTTTGCTGATCTCAGCAAGGGGCTTCTATGTTTAGGAGGGGGGAAGTGGGCATATCTTGTTTTGTTTTTTTTTGTTTTTTTGTTTTGAACTTAGTTGAAACTGTATCCAGAAATATGGTGGGTGTGACCTCTGAGGATTTGAAAGTGTGGTCTGGTCTGCCTTGGTCTGCCCAGAGCTTCTCCAGGGGCTGGGCATATTCTCAGTATGAAGGGGGAGGTGTAGCTCGGGTCTTTTTGGAAACCTGAGTCACTGTTGTTCCCATTTATTTCCTGCTTTCTGAACAACCTTTTGTGCTGACTGGAGGTAGAGAACTTTTTGAAGGTGGATTAACTAGTTCTACTCTAGGCTTGTGCTGGGCAGAGGATACTACCCCTCCCCTAGCTATGACCACTTTGGCACTGGAGAATAAGTCAACTCAGTTCAGTTATCTCAGGTTTTCTTCTCTCCCTCACTATTTGTGTCCCCATGTCTCACTCTCCCACTCTCTCTATGCAAGACCAGTCCTCTCAGCCCTCCTGGCCTTCAGAACCCCAGATAAGAGGATGTGAGCAATATTTTCTGCACTGGCCCTTTAAGGCTTCACTTTTTTTTTTCCAGCCACTTCCCACAGACAGCACTCTCACACTTTTTCCTGCTCAATGCTGTCAGGCTGTCTCCTCCAGTCCCTGGGTTTCTAGACTGGGGATTTGGTCTTGATACTGAGGACCACCATCTCTCAGGGTCTCTCTCCTTGCAATGAGAGCCCTTCTGGGCCCTCAGCCTCAGCCTTCTCTTGATCCTGGGAGCAAGAGAGCCCACTCACTCCATGCCTCTGTACTCCCTACCCAGGTTGGTGGGGATTCTTCTGTGCTCCTTGGTTTTCGAGTCCTGTTCTTTTAGCCCAAAATTAGTTTTTACGATGATTGCTTTTAAATTAATTTGTAATCCAGTTTGGTCATGGTAGGTGGCAGTCTGTGCGTCTGCCTGCTCGGCTTCCATCTTGAAATCTTTATATATTAATTTTGTATCCTGCAACCTTCGTGTATTGGTTTATTGTTTCTAATAGTCTTTTTGTGGAGTCTTTGGGGCTTTCGATGAATAGGATCATATTATTTGCAAAAAGTGAAAACTTTACTTCTTCTTTCCCAGTACGAATGCCTTTTATTTCTTTCTCTTGTATGATTGCTCTGCCTAGAACTTCCAGCAATATGTTTAATAAGAGTGGAGAGAGTGGGAAGCCTTGTCTTGTTCCTGATTTTAGAGGAAAAGTCCTCAGTTTTTTGCCATTTAATATGATATTAGCTGCTGGTTTGTCATAAACAGCCTTTATTATGTTGAGATATTTTCTTTCTATACCCATTTTGTTGAGTGTTTTAAACATAAACTAATGTTGTGTTTTATCAAATGTCTTTACTGCATTTATTTAGGGTCATATGGATTTTATTAATATGGCATATTACTGTTATACGTATGTTGAACCATCCTTGTGATTCCACGATGAATCCCACTTGATTATGATGAATTACTTTTTTAATGTATTGCTGTATTTGATTTGCTAGTATATTGTTTAGGATTTTAGCATCTGAATTCATTAGAGATTTTGGTCTGTAGTTTTCTTTCTTTGTATTGTCCTTGCCAGGTTTGGTATGAGAGTTATGTTGGCCTCATAAAATATGTTTGGAAGTATTGCTTCTTCTTCAATTTTTTGGAAGACTTTGAGTAGAATATGAACTAAAACTTCTTTGAATGTTTGATAGAATTCACTAGGATAGCCGTCTGGCCCTGGACTTTTATTTTTGAGGAGCTTTTTGATAGTTGTTTCTGTTTCTCCCCTGCTTATGGATCTGTTTAGGCTATCTACTTCTTTTGACTCAGTCAGGAGGAGTATTGTTCTAGGAATTTATCCATTTCTTCTAGATTGTCAAATTTGGTGGCATATACTTTCTCATAGTATTCTACAATAATTCTTTGTATATCTCTAATATCTGTGTAATTTCTCCACTTTCATTTTGGATTCTGTTTATGTGAGTCCTTTCTCCTTTTTCCATAGTGAGTCTTGCCAAAGGTTTGTCAATTTTGTTGATCTTTTCAAAGAACCAGCTTCTTGTTTTATTGATTTTTTTCTATAGTTTTTATGTTCTCTATTTTATTTATTTCTTTTCTGACTTTTATGATTTTCTTTCTTCTGCTGATTTTGGACTGCCTTTATTCTTTTTTTTCTATTTCCTTAAAATGTGATGTTAAGTTGTTTACTTGGGCTCTCTCTTGTTTGTTCATATATTGCTGTAGTGATATAACCTTTCCTCTTATTACTACTTTTGCTGCATTCCAGAGATTCTGATATGTTGTATTGTCATTTTTGTTTGTCTGTTTGTACCTTTTTGTAAATAAATTTTTATTAATGTTAATGGGATGACATTAATAAATCAGGGTACATATATTAAAAGAAAACATGTCTAGATTATCTTGTCATTCAATTATGTTGCATACCCCTCGCCCATAGTCAGATTGTCCTCCGTCACCCTGTATCTAGTTCTCTGTGCCCCTCCCCCTCCCCCTAACTCTCTCCCTCCCTCCTTCCTATGTCCTCCCTTCCCCCACCCCTGGTAACCCCCACACTCTTGTCCATGTCTCTTAGTCTCGTTTTTATGTTCCACCAATGTATGGAATCATGTAGTTCTTGTTTTTTTTCTGATTTACTTATTTCACTCCATATAATGTTATCAAGATTCCACCATTTTGCTGTAAATGATCTGATGTCATCATTTCTTATGGCTGAGTAGTATTCCATAGTGTATATGTGCCACATCTTCTTTATCCAGTCTTCTATTGAAGGGCTTTTTGGTTGTTTCCATGTCTTGGCCACTGTGAACAGTGCTGCAATGAACATGGGGCTACATGTGTGTTTATGTATCAATGTTTCTGAGGTTTTGGGGTGTATACCCAGTAGAGGGATTGCAGGGTCATAAGGTAGTCCATTTGCAGTTTTTTGAGGAACCACCATACTTCCCTCCATAATGGTTGTACTACTTTACAGTCCCACCAACAGTGGATGAGAGTTCCCTTTTCTCCGCAGCCTCTCCAACATTTGCTATTACCCGTCTTGTTGATAATAGCTAATCTAACCGGTGTGAGGTGGTATCTCATTGTAGTTTTGATTTGCATTTCTCTAATAACTAATGAAGCTGAGTATCTTTTCATATATCTGTTGACCATTTGTATTTCTTCCTGGGAGTAGTGTCTGTTCATGTCCTCTTCCCATTTTTTTATTGGATTGTTTGTTTGTTTGTTGTTGAGTTTTATGAGTTCTTTGAAAATTTTGGATATTAGGCCCTTATCTGAGCTGTTGTTTGAAAATAACATTTCCCATTTAGTTGGCTATCTGTTTATTTTGATATCAGTTTCTCTTGCTGAGCAAAAACTTTTAATTCTGATGTAGTCCCATTCATTTATCTTTGCCTTCACTTCTCTTGCCATTGGAGTCAAGTTCATAAAATGTTCTTTAAAACCCAGGTCCATGAGTTTAGTACCTATGTCTTCTTCTATGTACTTTATTGTTTCAGGTCTTATATTTAGGTCTTTGATCCATTTTGAATTAATTTTAGTACACGGGGACAGGCTGTAGTCGAGTTTCATTCTTTTGCATGTGGCTTTCCAGTTTTCCCAACACCATTTGTTGAAGAGGCTTTCTTTTCTCCATTGTGTGTGTTGGCCCTTTATCAAAGATTATTTGACCATATATATGTGGTTTTATTTCTGGGCTTTCTATTCTGTTCCATTGGTCTGAGTGTCTATTTTTCTGCCAATACCATGCTGTTTTGATTATCGTGGCTCTATAATATAGTTTAAAGTCAGGTATTGTAATGCCCCTAGCTTCATTCTTTTTCCTTAGGATTGCTTTGGCTATTCGGGGTTTTTTATAGTTCCATATAAATCTGATGATTTTTTGTTCCATTTTTTAAAAAAATATCATAGGAATTTTGATGGGAATTGCATTAAATTTATATAATGCTTTGGGTAATATGGCCATTTTAATTATATTTATTCTTCCTATCCAAGAACAAGGAATATTTTTCCATCTCATTGTGTCTTTTTCTATTTCTCTTAATAATGCCTTGTAGTTTTCATTATATAGGTCCTTTACACTCTTTGTTATGTTTATTCTTAGGTATTTTATTTTTTTGTTGTTGCAATCGTGAAGGGGATTATTTTTTTGAGTTCGTTTTCTAATATTTCATTGTTGGCATATAGAAAGGCTATGGACTTTTGTATGTTAATTTTGTATTCTGCGACCTTACTGTATTGGTTTATTGTTTCTAATAATCTTTTTGTGGAGTCCTTCGGGTTTTCGATGTATAGGATCATATCATCAGCAGAAAGTGATACCTTTACTTCTTCTTTTCCGATATGGATGCCTTTTATTTCTTTGTCTTGTCTGATTGCTCTGGCCAGAACTTCTAGCACCAAGTTAAATAAGAGTGGAGAGAGTGGACAACCCTGTCGTGTTCCTGATTTAAGGTGGAAAGTCCTCAGTTTTACTCCATTTAATATGATGTTGGCTGATGGTTTATCATATATGGCCTTTATCATGTTGAGATATTTTCTTTCTATACCCATTTTGTTGAGAGTCTTAAACATAAAATTGTGTTGTATTTTATCAAAAGCCTTTTCTGCATCTATTGATAAGATCATGTGGTTTTTGTTCTTTGTTTTGTTGATATGGTGTATTACGTTAACCGTTTTGGGTATGTTGACCCATCCTTGAGATTCTGGGATGAATCCCACTTGATCATGATGTATTATTTTTTTAATATGTTGTTGTATTCGGTTTGCCAGTATTTTGTTTAGTATTTTAGCATCTGTATTCATTAGAGATATTGGTCTGTAGATTTCTTTCTTTGTGCCATCCTTGCCAGGTTTTGGTATGAGGGTTATGTTGGCCTCATAAAATGTGTTTGGAAGTATTGCTTCTTCTTCCATTTTTTGGAAGACTTTGAGTAGAATAGGAACCAAGTCTTCTTTGAATGTTTGATAGAATTCACTAGTATAACCGTCTGGGCCTGGACTTTTATTTTTGGGGAGGTTTTTAATAGTTTTTTCTATTTCCTCCCTGCTGATTGGTCTGTTTAGGCTTTCTGCTTCTTCATGACTCAGTCTGGGAAGGTTGTATTGTTCTAGGAATTTATCCATTTCTTCTAGATTGTTGTATTTGGTGGCATATAGTTTTTCATAGTATTCTACAATAATTCTTTGTATATCTATGATGTCTGTGGTGCTCTCTCCTCTTTCATTTTGGATTTTATTTATTTGAGTCCTGTGCCTTTTTTCCTTGGTGAGTCTTGCCAAGGGTTTGTCAATTTTGTTGATCTTTTCAAAGAACCAGCTCCTTGTTTTATTGATTTTTTCTATAGTTTTTCTGTTCTCTATTTCATTTATTTCTGCTCTGATTTTTATTATCTCCTTTCTTCGGCTGGTTTTGGGTTGTCTTTGTTCTTCTTTTTCTAGTTCCTTAAGGTGTGAAGTTAAGTGGTTTACTTGGGCTCTCTCTTGTTTGTTCATATAGTCCTGAAGTGATATGAACTTTCCTCTTATTACTGCTTTTGCTGCATCCCAGAGATTCTGATATGTCGTACTTTCATTTTCATTTGTCTGTATATATCTTTTGATCTCTGCGCTTATTTCTTCTTTGACCCATTCATTTTTTAGAAGTATGTTGTTTAGTTTCCACAATTTTGTGGGTTTTTCCCCCTCTTTTTTACAGTTGAATTCTAGTTTCAAGGCTTTATGATCAGAGATTATGCTTGGTACAATTTCAATTTTTCTAAATTTGCTGATATTGTCTTTGTGGCCCAACATGTGGTCAATTCTTGAGAATGTTCCATGTACACTAGAGAAAAATGTATACTCTGTCGCTTTGGGATGAAGGGTCCTGTAGATGTCTATCATATCCAGGTGTTCTAGTATTTCGTTTAAGGCCACTATATCTTTATTGATTCTCTGTTTGGAAGACCGATCTAGAGCCGTCAGCAGTGTACTGAGGTCTCCAAGTATGATTGTATTTTTGTTAGTTTTTGTTTTAAGGTCAATAAGTAGCTGTCTTATATATTTTGGTGCTCCTTGGTTTGGTGCATATATATTAAGGATTGTTATGTCTTCTTGATTCAACTTCCCCTTAATCATTATGAAATGACCATTTTTGTCTCTGAGTACTTTTTCTGTCTTGTAGTCAGCATTATTAGATATGAGTATTGCTACACCTGCTTTTTTTTGGGTGTTGTTTGCTTGGAGTATTGTTTTCCAGCCTTTCACTTTGAATTTGTTTTTATCCTTGTTGCTTAGATGTGTTTCTTGTAGGCAGCATATAGTTGGATTTTTTTTTAAATCCACATTCTGCTACTCTGTGTCTTTTTATTGGTAAGTTTAATCCACTTACATTTAGTGTAATTATTGACACTTGTGGGTTCCCTACTGCCGTTTTATAAATTGCTTTCTGTTAGTTTTGTATCTTGTTTGATTCTTCTTTTTTGTTTTTCTATCATTTGTTTTTGTTTGTTTGTATTCCATACTTGTTTCCTCTGTTGCTACCTTTTTTAAGTCAAGTGTTTTTGTGGTGGTTTTTCAAGGGTGGTTACCATTAAGTAATGAAAAGGGTACCTACCATATTCATTGTAGTACCCTATCTTATGAGTATTTCTGCACTTCATCGTCCTTTGCTACTGTTAATCTCCATCCTCTCCCCCCCTCTTTTTTTTTGTTGTCACAGTTTAAGTTTGGTTATATTGTGTTCTTGGTAGAGCTGTTACTTGTGGTTTTGTTGTCTTTTGTTCTTTGAATCTGGTTGGAAATCCCCCTTTAGTATTTCCTGGAGTGGGGGCTTTCTGCTGATAAATTCTCTCATCTTTTCTGTATTTGTGAATGTTTTTATATCTCCTTCGTACTTGAAGGATAGCTTTGATGGGTATAGTATTATGGCTGAAAGTTCCTCTCTTACAGGGTTTTAAATATTGGGGTCCACTCTCTTCTAGCTTGTAGAGTTTCTGCTGAGAAATCTGATGATAATCTAATAGGCCTTCCTTTATATGTTGTACTCTTCTTTTCCCTGGCTGCCTTGAGAATTTTTTCTGTCATTGGTTTGTGTCATCTTTATTATGATGTGCCTTGGAGTGGGTTTGTTGGGGTTAAGAAAACTCGGTGTTCTGTTTGCTTCTTGAATTTGAGGCTTTAGTTCTTTCCACAGGCTTGGGAAGTTCTCATCTATTATTTGTTTGAGTATAATCTCCATTCCGTTTTCTTTCTCTTCTCCCTCTGATATACCTATTATTCTTATGTTATTCTTTCTGATGGAGTCAGACAATTCCTGTAGGGCTTTCTCGTTTTTTATTATTTTTGAGTCTCTTTCTTCTTCTCTCTGTTGTGCCTCAAGTTGCTTGTCTTCTATTTCACTAATCCTATCTTCTATCTGGGCTGTTCTGTTAGCTAAGCTTGTTACCTCATTTTTCAGCTCGTGAATTGAGTTTTTCATTTCTGTTTGATTTGTTTTTATAGTTTCAATTTCCTTGGTAATATATTCTTTGTGTTCGTTGAGTTGTTTTCTGATCTCCCTAAATTGCCTTTCTGTGTTTTCTTGTATATCTCTGAGTATTTTTAAGATTTCCATTTTAAATTCTCTGTCATTT
This sequence comes from Saccopteryx leptura, assembly GCF_036850995.1. Classification (NCBI taxonomy): domain Eukaryota; kingdom Metazoa; phylum Chordata; class Mammalia; order Chiroptera; family Emballonuridae; genus Saccopteryx; species Saccopteryx leptura. The sequence goes on along the minus strand of NC_089504.1, from coordinate 170,738,788 downwards.
AGCTCCAAGGCTTCCAATATGTTAAATCTTTTCTCCATAGATTTTTCCACATCTATTTGTGTTACCTCTCTATCTTTTGTATCCATAATATTCGATTCCCTTGGCATCTGAGGGTGGTCTTTTTTATAGCAGTAATTAGAATTAATAAAGAGTAAAATGTAAAAAAAAAAAAAAAAAAAAAGGTAAAACACCCCACAAAAAAATAAAATAATAATTTATTATTTCCCCCTTTTTTCTTTCTTCTTTTCCCCTCCTCTCCCCTCCTCAGGGAAATATCGTGATGACCTGTGAATTATATTATGCTAAATGGAACAAAAACTGCCTATAATGGAGGGCCTGATTTGGGGTTAAGAGTTCAAGGGGCAAAAAAAGGGAGTAGGGACCTACTAAATGCAAAAAAAAAAAAAAAAAAGGAGAAAATCTTAGACAAGCATAAGTTGATTTGCTTGTAAGCGATGGTCGACTAAGAGATATAATGAGAGGGATAAGAGGGAACCAGAAAAAAGGAGAAAAAAAGGAATAATAAAGAAGAAAAAAAAATAAAAATAAAAAGTAAAAATCTGTTGTATTAAGTGGAGCGAAGAATAAATACAATGGAGACCTTGGGTTGGGAGGAATGCTAGTGAGTTAAAAAGTACCCAAAATGCCACAAAAATAAACAAAAAAACCCCAAAAACAAAAGCGAAAAAAAAAACCCCAAAAAATCTTGAGTCCCAAATTAAATAATTTGTTCGTGATTGAGGATTAAATGAAAGGAAAAGTAAAAGGAGAAAAGAAGAAATGAATAGAAAGGAAAAAATAAGAAAAAGAGAAAAACGAAGGAAGAAAAAAAGGAAGAGAAAAAAACAAAATAAAGCAAAACAAAAAAAACAAAAGGGGAGAGAGTGAGAGTTAAGTGTTTTGGAGTGTAACCTTAAAGGGGAGTGAGGATGGAGAAAAGAAATAAAATGTAACACTCATGGGTAGTGTAGTTCAAGAAAAGGGAAGCATAAGATGGGCAGAGAATAAAAGGACCGAGGTGGAGGAAATAGAAATAATAATAATAAAAGCAATAAGATAGAAGAAACAAACAACAATGAAAAATTAGTGGAACAAGTTATAAAGTCTGTGGATTTTTCTTGATTTTGAGAGGTTAACTTCTTCCTTTTTCTTTTCTCTTCCTCTTCCTGGTCAGTGACTGTACCCCAGGCTCTGCCCCTGTGTCACACTTAGGTAGGGATTTGGAGTTGATGGGATTCTATGGCAATGTCACATAATTGGCTTTAGTCTTGCTGGTAGTCAAGGCTTGTTGGCATTTGCAGGGTCCAACAATGAGAGAGTTTGCTTTCCTGGAGTCTCTCTCCTAGTCTCCCCTTCCTGAATTAGCAGCCTGGTGATCCAGGTATAAGGCTGCTACTGCTTCTGCCTGGGGAGTAAGAGGCTCAAAGAGCTGGGAAATCCCCACTCTATCCCCACTCAGCGCAAGGCTTTGGGAAAGGCTCTGGCAGTCAGAGCCTCCAGCGTAATCAGGCGGGGCTGGGAGTCAATTGTTGTCAAGGTGACTGTTCAGCGCCTAGCATTCAGTTGGACCACTCAACCCAGGCTTTCCACACTTTGTAGCCTGTTTTGGCTGGGAAGAAGAGGCACTAGTCACTGCTTGCGACTAGTGTAGTATAGATCTTATTATCTGCCAAGTCCCTCTTGTTAGCGTTTGTTCCTGAATATGGAGGCTCTGTCAATCAGAAGTTGCCCCTGCCCCTTTAGCGAGAGGCACTAAAAAATATCACGCCTCTTGTCTTGGATCGCTGAACTGAGAGAGACCTTATTAATTAGAGCCCCATGGGTGCACAGATTTCGTGGGTTAAGCTAATTTCAGTGATTGGATCTGCAGATGTGCTCCAGAAAGTATTTCAGGTTGCCCGCGCGCCCCTCCCCCAATGCTTGATTGTTAGCTTGAATGGCTGGGTGAGGTGCCCCGCCCTCGGAGAGAATCTCCCAAGTAGGAAAGACAGTCCTGGCGCCTCTCCCGCTCGCCCCGCCGCTGGCGGCTGGGGCACACTGGGCGCGCGGGATAATGGGGCACCCTGTGTGTGCGGGCCAGTGGGGCGCTCTGGGCGTGTGGGACGCCCAGGGCACACGTGCGAATGGCTCCGGGCATCGGTGGCTGGGGACTCTCACTCGCAGTGCGCGGCCTGCTGGGGACGCTGGCGGTGCTCGCTCTGCGACCGGACCGTGGCACCGGGTGCGGGCCGGCGGCTGCTCGCAGAGCCCAGGCTGCCGCTCCTGAGTGTGGGCCGACTCACCACAGGCGCACTCCCTCCACAGCTTGAATGAACGTCCCTGCGGTAGTTAGCTTCCTCCACACCCTGGTCTCTCAGATTCAAGTGATAACAGTCCTTTCGCTTTCAGTTTGTGTGGAACTCCGGAATGCTCCGGGGATAAATTTTTCTGTTTCTAGTTGATAAATTTGTTGAGATTTTGGGGAGATATGTCGGATGCGCTGCTCATGGCGCCATTTCCGTGACGTCACCCTTGTATGTATCTTTTGATCTCTGCTTTTATTTCTTCTTTGACCCCCTCACTTTTAGAAGTATGTTGTTTAATTTCCACATTTTTGAGGATTTGTTTAATTCATTTTTGCAGTTGAATTCTAGTTTCAAATCTTTGAGGTCAGAGAATATGCTTGGTATAATATCAATTGTTGATGTTAGTTTTGTGGCCCAACATATGGTTAATTCTTGAGAATGTTAAATGTACACTGGAGAAAAATGTATACTCTGGCATTTTGGGATAAAATGTCCTGTAGATATTATCATATCCAATTGTTCTAGTGTTTCATTTAAGGTCAATATTTCTTTACTAATTTTCAGTTTGGATGAGTGATCTAGTGCCATCAGCGGTGTATTGAGGTCTCCAACCATGATTGTATTTTTGTCAGTTTTTATTTTTAGATCAGTTAGTAGATGTCTTATCTACTTTGGTGCTCCTTGGTTTGGTGCATATATATTAAGAAGTGTTTGTCTTCTTGATTCAATATCCCCTTTATCATTATGAAATGACCATCTTTGTCTCTGACTACCTTTGCTGTCTTGTAGTCAGCATTGTTAGATATAAGTATGGCTATACCTGCTTTTCTTTGGATGTTATATGCTTGGAGAATTGTTTTTCAACGTTTTATTTTGAATTTGTTTTTATCCTTGTAGCTTAGATGTGTTTCTTGAAGGCAGTATAATGTTGGATTTTTATTTTTATCCTTTCTGCTACTCTGTGTCTTTTTATTGGTGAGCTCAACCATTTACATTTAAAGTAATTATTGTCACTTGAGGTTTTCCTATTGCCATTTTATATATTACTTTCTGATAGCTCTATATCTTGTTTGTTTCTTCTCTTGTTTTTCTGTCATTTTTTTTCTTTTTATATTTTTCCAAAGTGAGAAGCCAGGGAGAGACAGACTGGCAGGCTCCCGCATGTGCCTGACCAGGATCCATTCAGCATGCCTACCAATGGGTAATGCTCAGCTGCAACTGGAACCATCCTAGCACCTTAGGTGGAGGCCATGGAGCCATCCTCATTGCATAGGCCAACTTTACTTCAATGGAGCCTTGGCTGTGAGAAAGGAAGAGAAAGACAGAGAAAAAGGAGAGGGGGAAAAGCAGATGAGCACCTCTCCTGTGTGCCCTAGCTGGAAATTGAACCCAGGACTTCCACTCTTTGGGCCAAGGCTTTACTGCTGAGCCAACTGGCCAGGGCTGTCATTTTTGTTTGGTTGTATTTCATACTTCTTTCCTCTGTTTCTTCTTTTTTAAGCCATGTGTTTCTGTAGTGGTTTTTTCAGGAGTGATTACCATTAGACACTAAAAAGGATATATTTCATATTCATTGTAGTATGTTATCTCAGGAGTGCTTCTGCACTTTATCCTGCATTGCTACTGTTTATCTTTGTCTCTCTGTCTTTTTCTGTTGCTGTCACAGATTAATCTTGTTTTTATTGTGATCTTGTTGGAGCTTTTACTTGTGATTTTGTTTTGTTTTGGTCTTTGTATCTGGTCAGATAATACCCTTTAGTATTTCCTGAAGTGGGAGTTTTTTGGTGATAAATTTCCTCATCTTTTCTATATCTGTGAATATTTTTATTTCCCTTTTGTATTTGAAGAATAGCTTTGATGGATATAGTATTCTTGGCTGGAACTTCCTCTCTTTCAGTACTTTAAATATTGGGGTCTACTCTCTCTGGCTTGTAGAGTTTCTGCTGAGAAATCTGATGATAGTGTAATGGGCCTTCCTTTATATGTTGTATTCTTCCTTTCCCTGGCTGTCTTGAGGATTTTTTCTTTGTCATTGATTTGTGATAATTTTATTACAATGTGCTTTGGAGTAGGTCTGTTTGGGTTAATGTAACTTGGTACTCTGTTTGCTTCTTGGATTCGAGGCTCTAATTCTTTCCACAGCCTTGGAAATTTCTCATCGATTATTTGTTTGAATATGTTCTCCATTCCATTTTCTCTCTCTTCTTCTGATATACCCATTATCCTTCTGTTGCTCTTTCTGATGGAGTCAGGCAATTCCTGTAGGGTAGGGGTCAGGAAGCTATGGCTCATGAGCCAGATGTGGCTCTTTTGATGGTTGTATCTGGCTTGCAGACAAATCTTTAATAAAAAAATAATAATGTTAAAAATATAAAACATTCTCATGTTTTACAATCCATTCATTTCCTACCACTCATGTTCATGGTTGTGGGTGGCTGGAGCCAATCACAGCTGTCCTCCAGGACAACACCAAATTTTTATTGGATAATGCATAATGTACATGGGTCATTGTATGGCTCTCATGGATTTACATTTTAAAATATGTGGCATTCATGGCTTTCTCAGCCTAAAAGGTTCTTAACCCCTTCTGTAGAGCTTTCTCATTTTTTTAATTAGTGAATCTCTCTGTAGAATCTCTAGTTGCCTGTCTTCTATGTCACTAATTCTCTCCTCTATGTAGCCAGTTCTATTAGCTAAGCTTGTTACCTCATTTTTCAGTTCATGTATTGAGTTTTTCATCTGTTTGGTTCCTTTTTATACCTTCAATTTCCTTAGTGAAGTATTGTTTCTGTTCATTAAATTGTTTTTTGAGCTTTCTAAATTGCCTTTCTGTGCTTTCTTGTATTTCCCTGAGTCTTTTTAGGATTTCAATTTTAATTCTCTGTCATTTAATTCCAAGGTTTCCAAGCAATTAAAATTTTTTCTAGAGATTTTTCTTATCTATCTGAGCTACATCTCTGTCTTTTGTATCCATGATATTTGATTTCTTTTCCCTTAATGGCATTTGATAGTGGTATTGTTAATAACACTAATAAGAGATAATTTAAAAAATAAAATTAAAATTGAAAAGATACAGTGAAAAATAAAAATTCTATAATGATAAGTGGAACACAAACTAGAGAACAAGAAGCAGAAATTGATGAAAAATGAAAAAAGAGATAAAAAATAAAGTCAAAAGCACACAAAATGCCACAAAGAGTAGTATAAATCCAAAATATAATAATTTGTTTATAAATAATTGAATGAGAGAAAGAGAAAAAACGTAAAGGCTTTTGAAATGAAACCCTCATAAAAAAACAAGAATGAAAATGTAACAACTATTGATAATAAAGTTCAAAAAAAGGGGAAAGAATAAAAAGGAAAGAAGATAAAATGTCCAAAATGGGGGGAAAAAGAGATAAAGAAGTTATAAAAATGTAATTTTTTCTAGTTTTTGGCAGGTGGCTTTGTACTAAAGGTTTTGCCCCTGTGGGGCTCTTGGGCAGAGGTTTGCTGTTGTGTCATTTGGAAGCTCTGACAATGGGAGACTCAGTTTTCCAGGTACCTCTCTCCATGTCTCTCCCATATGAGCTAGCAGCCTTGGGACTTAGCTGTGAGGTTCACCCCAGCCACTGCTTGCAGAGCAAGAGGCTCTAAGAGCAGCTAGGTCCTTCTTCCAGTACCACTCAAAGCATAATTCTGGGTAAGGCTGTGCCAACCAGAGCTGCCAGCAAGAGCAGGCAGGGCTGGGAGCCAATTGCTGATCTAGCGCCTTTCTAAGGGCTGATGGACAGGTCTAGCATGTCTCAGCATGCTGCAGGCTGGGAGCCAGTTGCAGATCAAGTACCTTTCTAAGGGCCCTGGGCATGTCTAGTATGCCTCAGCACTCCACAGGTCTAATCTCCACAGGTTTTTCCCTTGTGCACTGTTTGGTAGCCTGCAGCAAGCCACATGCTCACCCAGCCCGCTTGACTTCTGCAGTGCACACGAAGGCTTACACCTGCCCACTTAGGTGTGCAACACCTGTGATCTCAGTCAGAGCCAGGAATGCAGGTCCACAGAGGCGCCCCACCCAGACAGTCTCAGGCCCAGGGATTGTGGCCTTTGTGCACGTCCTGTGCTGGCAGTAGAGCTGGGAATGCACAAAGATGCTGGCAACAGCACACGCAGATGTTTATCACTGATAATCTCGAGGTATGTCCTCCAGCCCGCCTGTGTGCACTCACACACCAGTGGTGCCAGGTGGTGCCACTCACACACTGCCTGTGATCACAGAGCCGGGAGCACACAAAGCTGCTGATGCCAGCGCCAGGTCCCATGGGCACCTCACACCAATAACCTTTGTTGGAGCCTGCCGCCTGTGCATACCCCTCATCCGTGACCTCAGGCAGAGCTGGTGTGATCTTTCTTCTGCTTGATCATCCACCCTCACCCAGCTCCTTCCCTCTGCCTCAGACCCTCTGCTTTGCTTGGCTTCAGATGAAAGCGCTCCTTCTGCAGATCAGTGAGGAAAGTGAAAAACCTCGTTCTCTGTCTTATTTCCTTCAGAATGGATTATATATTCAGTTACCTTTTCTCCAAATCATACCTTTGCCTACTGTGTGTATATTTCAGGTGCTCCTGATATTTTTTCTTTGTCTTAGTTGTTGAATTTGTTGAAATTTCAAGGGGAGAAATTGGGAACACCCCTCATGGTGCCATTTCTCTGACATCTATCATTAATATTTTTAAGTTAGTCACCCTGAATGAGAATTCTGGGAAGATGATAGATCATAAAGCACCAGAATATGTCTGATGTAACTATTTTGGAACTCTAGTCTATCAAAGGCTCACAACTCTAGAGAAGGTTTGGACACTAAATTGAAGTTAAGTTCAGCTCTTAACTTAGTGGTGGCTACTCATCCTCACTACCCAGACTAAGGACAGGCAGTTATGCTTATATTCCAGAAGTACCTTACATGGACCGTGCAGGGGCCTGGATATGCAATAAGCACCCCCTCTTCCATGTATCAGGGTCTGTGTTCTGATAACTAATTGTTGCTTCTTATCACAGAAGTGCAGACAAAGAGGTAAGCAACCACTACTGCACACTCTCATATTGCAAACCTCTAAACCTCCAGTAGAAGTGACTTTAAGATGATTTAAAGAGCTAGCATGCCCCCCCTTCATTTTTCTCTCTTTTTTCTTTTGGGAATCAGCCATTTAAGAACTAGAATATTCAAAAGCATCTGAATGTATGCAGAAATCAGAAGGCCACACTGCACACACAAGAAAAGGCAAAGTCTCGAAAGACCAGAGAACACCTTAGCTTTTTCACCTCTGGGTAGTCCCCAGTGCACAGCCTAGAACATTCAACAAACAAAACCAAACAAACAACAAGCCTCAGGAAAGGAGGCAAATCTGATTTCTAGTTACTGCATTATTAGATTCAAATGCCCATTTTTCAACAAAAACAACAATAATTAAGAGGCATAAAAAGAAGCAGGAAAGTATGGCCCATTCAGAGAAGAAAAATTAAGCCAACAGAGACTATTCTGGAGAAATATCAGATAGGGGATCTACTACTATGAATATTTAAAGCAACTGTCTCAAAGATGCTCTAAAAACTAAAGGAAAATGTGTAAAATTTTTATAAATCTAGAACAAAATAGAAGTATAAACAAGGATATAGAAATTCTAAAAGACACTAAAAAAGTTCTGGAGCTGAAAAACACAAAACAAATAAATTTATTGAAGGGATTAAAGGTATATTTGAGTGGGCATAAGAAAGATTCAGCAAACTGGAAGATAAGACAATTGAAATTACAGAGTCTGTGGACAGACTAAAGACCAAAAGACATACACATTTTGGGCATCCCAGAAGAAAATGAGAGAGAGAAAGGGGCAGAGAGATTACTTAAGAATAATGGCTAAAAACTTCCCAAATTTGATGAAAGACCTGAATATAAACTTCCAAAAAGCTCAATGAATTCACGAAAAATAAATTCAAAAGCATCTAAATCAAAATTACAAACTGTCAACACACAGGAGCAAAGAAGGAAGCATGAAAGCACCAAGAGAAGCAACTCAGCACATACAAAGAATCCTCAATAAGAATATCAGCATTTTTTTTCATCAGAAGTTTTGGAAGGCTAAGGGTTAATGTATTCAGTGCTTAAAGACAAAAAAACCTATCAATCAAGAATTCAATACCCCACAAAACTGTCCTTCAAAAGTGAGAAAGAAACTTATATATTCCCAGATAAATAAAAGCTGAGGGAGTTTGTTAACGTTCAACTTGTCTTTCAAGAGTTTCTAAAGGGAGTCCTCCTAAATAAAATGAAAAGACACTAGACAGCAATGCAAGTTGTATGAAGAAATAAAAGGCTTCAGTAAATGCAAATACATAGGCAATTATATGAGCTAGTATTCTTGTAACTTTAGTTTGTAACTCCATACTTTTTTTCCTACATAATCTAAGAGCTTATTGCATAAAACAACAACTATTTGTCTATGTTCAATTATTTATTGAAAGGATAATAAAAATTGAAAGGATGTGGAGACAAAGCTATATGGGAGCAGAGTTTTTTGTGTGTTACTGAAGTTAAGGTGGCATAACTTCAAATTAGAGGCATATACACCTTAAAAATATCTCCTCTTAAGTGCAATCAGTAAACCAAAGCAGATCTGGTGAGCAAAATTAGCATGGATTTAGGATTAAGGGTTTGATCCCATTCAGCTCCCATGACTCTCCCACAAGTCTGTTCCTCGTGTCTAAAAGGAGAAAGTTGAGCCAGGGTTGCCTCGGGTCCTTTGACTAGCCAAGCCAGGCTGTTTGAAGTCATCTGTCAACGTCACCAGCAGCCCTAATTTACCTGTTCTTTCTCTCTGTCATCTGTGACCAAAGTCTTTTCTATCTCTTATTCTTAATGTTTCATTTCATTTGGATCTCAGCTTTCTCTTTAGAAGTCCTAATCCCCTTTGAGGACCAAGCCTCATGCCTGATCCATAAGCCTGGAGATTAAAATCAACCACAGGAGCCTTTGCCCTCTTGTAGGTTTCATATTTTTCCACCTTCATTTGCTTTTCCTTTGTTCTCTCTAAATTTATTCTATCCTCTCGTTGAATGCTCTATTTCTCGTTGAATGCTCCCTCCTATTTCACAAGCTTGAGCAGAGTTGTTCTTAGTATCTTCACCTCCTGCAAAAGCAAATACTCCTGATCTCCATGCCAAATGGAAGCTATAAACACCAAGAATTCCTGCTTATCCCTGATCTCTCCAATTTTACAACCTCTGAGCCTTCTGTGGAGGGTAAGTGATTGGACAACATATCACCACACATGCTAACGCTTAGTCACAGGGCACCCAGAACATTCAACACAGACTCTCTCCCTCACAAAAGTTTCTCATCTCTAGAAGGTACCCAAGAGCAAACCATACCTTTTCCATATGCATCAGTGCTTGTTAACAGGACGAACCCTGCCTATCTATAGGTAAATTATGTTGAACCCCAACAATTCCAGTTGGTTCAGTTTCCAGAGCCTGATTTAGTGACATGCACAAGACAGAAATGTGCATCTCTGAATATACAACAAGGTGTGTAACTCCGCATTGCAGAAGCAGACATTTTCTGATGATGTCCAGCTTATGAGCAGTGTTAGAGAGTTAGCTTCACCACAAGTGAAGGGTTCAAATCAAGCAGGTGTCGTGAGAGCCTGGCATAGGAGAATTGAAACCTAATTTCCCTGAAAAACAAACAAAAAGAACCCCTTACTTGAATTTGCCTAAGATTATGTTTTTTCTACACTTTTTCATCATTTGAGTAATAAAATGAAAAGGGTTCATCAGCTAATGGCAAAGTATACATTCCTTGGTATATATGAAAGAATGAAATGCTATGATAAATGCAAAATTCATCAAGTTTCTATTCTTCTTCCCCAGGATACCTTACTCTCTACTTTTGGTAATATAAAAATGATAAAGCAACTATCTCCTACTATATAACAAGACACTTACCAGGTCATCCCCCCCAAATATGTTTGTTTGATTGGAGACTGATGATTGAGTCTCAGTTTTCAAATACACATGTGACATGTAGTCAGAAGTCTACTTTCCTTGGTTTCTTTGTTAACCGTCCCCTTTGCTTATGTCTAGATAATTTCCCCCAGTTGCATACCAAACTTGCCCTTAAATAATCCACCAAGCTCTCCTGAGCTCCTCCTTCTGAGGGAATTATTCCCTTATGTTTCTCTATTTCTTTTCTACTGAGTTTTTTAAAGCTCAGCCTCTTGGTACAAGAGAATTACAAAGGTGAAATTTATTGCCATTAATCATTTTTAGGTAAGGCCAAATATCTTCCAGCCACTCTGAATTGGTTTTCTTTGTTCTCTTGAGAAAGAAACAGAAAGGAGTTAGAGAGCATGCAGAGGACTGAATCAATATTTGAGTGAGGAGAATTTCATGGAGGTAATCATATACAGAAAAGCAGGGAGCTCATAGGGCCAGTTAATAGGAGTAAGTTTCTTACTCAGTTTTATTAACTCACTAGGCAGGCCATAAAACCTCTGGTTTTCCACATTAACATATGACCCTGTTCCCTTGTGTAAATAATTAATAGGCCTGGCTGGTTGGCTCAGCAATAGGGTGTCAACCCAGCTTGTGAAAGTCCCAGGTTCGATTCCCAGTCAGGGAACACAGGAGAAGCAACTATCTGCTTCTCCACCCCTCTACTCCCTTGCTTCCCCTCATACTGCCGTGGCTGGAATGGTTCAAGAAAAAAGTTGGCTCCAGGTGCTGAGGATGGCTCCATGGCCTCGCCTCAGGTGCTAAAATAGCTCAGTTGCTGAGCAACAGAGCAGCAGCCCAGACAGGCAGAGCATGGCCTGGTAGAGGCTTCCTGGGTGAACCCCAGTTGGGATGCATGCAGGAGTCTGTGTCTTCCTCCCTGCCTCTCACTTAATAAAAAAAAAGAATTTACTGTCATTCGTTACATCCTTCCCATGATTCAGACATGGTTGGGGCCTCTCACAAGGACATCCAAAAAGGTCCATGATAAGTGTAGCAGCATAATATTAAGAAAAATAACCTCCAAAGCCAGGTTAGAAGGTAATAATGATAATGGCAGTAATAAAATAATGTTATTTGAATATCATCACTTATCTCCACTGAAAGCTAAGGGGATGTCATGCTTGCTTTCTCCTTCCTCTCTGATACTCCAAAGGCTCCTATCTTCCTTAATGTATCTTTTAAATATTTTTTTCTTTTTTTCCAAGTGAGAGGAGAGAAGATAGAGAGGCAGACTCCTGCATGCATCCTGACCAAGATCTACCTGGCAACCCTTATCTGGGGCCAATGCTTTGCCAATCTAGAGCCGATGCTCACAACTGAGCTATTTTTAACACCTGAGGTGGAGGCTCTATAGAGCAATCCTCAGTGCCTGGGGCCAATATGTTCAAACCAAACAAACCATGGCTGTGAGAGGAGAAGAGGGCGGGGTGGGGGGAGGGAGAAGCAAATGATTGCTTCTCCTGTGTGCCCTGACAGGAATTGAACCTGGGACATCCACACAGCAGGCCAGTGCTCTACCACTCAGCCAATGAGCCAGGGACAAATATTATGGTAAAACATATATAATCAAACACTTACCATTTAAATCATTTTAGAGCTTACAGTTAAGGAGAATGAATTACATTTATAGTGTTGTGCCACCATCATCAATATCTATTTCTGAAACTTTTCCATCAGTTCAAATAGAAACTCTGTATCCATTAAGCAGTTAACTTCTTATGCCCCTCCTCTGTCACTGATAATCTCTAATCTACTTTCATCTTTATAAATTTGCCTATTATAGAAATTCCATGTATGTGGAATCACACAATATCTGTCTCTTTGTGGCAGGCTTATTTCACTTTGCATTAGTTTTCAATGTAGCATGTGTCAGAAATGTATTCCTTTTTATGACGGAATAATATTCCAGTGTATGTACAGTTGGTCCTCATTATTCACATCTTCTGCATTTCTGAATTTGACTTCTCATTTAAAATTTGTTTGTAACCCCAAAATCATTCCTTATGGTTCTTTTGTGGTCAGAAGTGGACGTGGGTCAAGTGGCAAAATTTGAATTACCTTATGTTGATGTTCCCAACTGAGATTGAACAAATATGCTTCAATGAAGGAGTATCTATTTGAGTCCCTGATTTCAGTTCTTTTAGGTAGATCCCTAAAAGAGGAATTGCTGGGGTGTGTGGCAATTTTACATTCAACATTTTGAGGAACCACCAAAGCGTTTCCCACAGTAGCTGCACTATTTTACATCCCACCACAACACACAAGTGTTCAAATTTCTCCACATCCTTGCCAATATTTGTTTTCTTGAATGTTCTGATTTTTAAAAAATAATTATAGACATTCTAGTACATGTACAGTGGTATATTTTGGTTTTGATTTGAATTGATGTAGTGATTAATGATGGTGAGCATCTTTTCATGTGTTTTTTGGCCATTTGTATAGTATATCATCTTTGGAGAAATGTCTATTCAATTTCTTTGTCCATTTTTTAGTTTTTTAAAATCTTTTCCTGGTTGAATTCTAAGAATTCCTTATAAACTCTGTATACTATAACATTGTTTGCAAATATTTTCTCTTATTCTGTAAGTTGCCTTTTCACTTTCCTGATAGTGCCTCTGATGCATAGAAGTTTGATTTTTACTCCATCTCCATTCCCACTGTTCCCCCGTCCCACCCTCCCTGTCTGTAATCAGGGGTATTGAATGCACTCTGGACTCCAGTTAGAGTCTTCGCTTCTGCATTTGTATCTCTCCCCTTATGCTATTTATCTTCCACTCGGTTGTTAAATGATATTTTTATAGATAGGGCCAACTAAGTATTTCAGTGTTTGCTCACAGCAGTCACAGGAGGACTCAAACTTGTTATCTAAACTACATTATCTCCAATTCATAGTTGATGCTTCATTCACAAACCAGAAATTATCCTTGCAGTCCAGATGGCACCGTAATACAGGCCCTCATAGCTCTGACCACTGCACATGTGAGGCTCTCTGCAAAATAATATTCCCAAGATTTTTATTCTCATTTTCAGGCTTGTATTATACTTGTACTCAATGTAAAATGGTGCAACCACTGTGGAAAATGCTTTGGTGATTCCTCAGAGTTAAACATAGACTAACCATATGCCCCAGCAATTCCACTTCTATGGATTCAGCCAAAAGAACTGAAATCAGGAGAAATATTATATATACACATACACACAGAGACATACACACATGTGTGTGTGTGCGTGTGTGCATGTGTGTGTGTGTGTGTGTGTGTAATAGTCTTTAGCTATTCACATTCAGCTCACCTGGGCTTTAATGTAAGATGTCATAATGAGGATAGATATGTTAGAAAAAACATCACTGAGGAGGAAATTAACTTAAATATGTTAGTATGAATTGGGTCAGTTTAATGCTATGTAAGGCATGTGAGATATAAAGGGAGCTCCATAATGTGGCTCTTTACATAATTAGGATCTTAGAACATTAATTTGACTTTTACTTAACATCGTTGTACACCAAACAGTATTAGTTTCATCAGGGAAAGACTGCCCAGCTGCCAAAGTAATTTGGGACCCCAAGCCACCCTCTGTGTTGTTATAATTTAATAGTGCAGGTGGGAGGGTGAGAAGCCCCGTGAAGGCCTGTAAGTAGTCATGCTGCTGCAGGCAGGGGAACAACAACCCAAGAGGAACTTGTTGGCAAGACTCTTTGTGGGGTCAAAACAGGACTCCAAGTGTAAACATGCCACTGTCTGACTTGGGGAATTTCTGGGGGCCCACCCTCTGGTGCAGATTCTTTCTACTCCATCTCATTTTATCACTGCAAAGAATGGTTCTTGTATTGATAAGGAATATATATAGATAAGAAATATATATATATAGATAAGGAATATATATATATATATTATATATATATATATTTTTTTTTACGGAGAGAGAGGGACAGACAGACAGGAAGGGAGAGAGATGAGAAACATCAATTCTTTGTTGCGGCACCTAAATTTTTTCAGTGATTGCTTTCTCTTATGTGCCTTTACCAGGAGGCTATAGCAGATCGAGTGACCCCTTGCTAAAGCCAGTGACCTTTGGGCTCAAGCCAGTGACCATGGGGTCATGTTTATGATCCCACACTCAAACCAGCAAACTGCACTCCAGCCAGATGAGCCCACATTCAAGCCTGCGATCTCGGAGTTTCAAACCTGGGTCCTTCGTGTTTCAGTTTGACACTCTATCTACTGCACCATCTCCTGGTCTGGCTGATTAGGAGTATTATGAGTGGGACTAGAGGTGTAGCAGTGGGAACAGCTTGCTGCTATAATTCAGAGGGGGACAAATATTTTTCAGTAAAGGACCAGATAATAAATACTTTAGTTTCTGTGAGCCAAGAGACAAAATCAAGAACAGTATGTAGGTTTTTATATAATGGAGGAAAAACAAAACTTGCAATTGTAAAACTCAAATTATAATAATAAAAATTGACTACATGCGTAATACAGGCCTACTAATGAGAATAAAACTCTTGGGAATATCACTGTATTTTGCTTAGTTGGGGCAAAAATTAGTGTTCCCTATCACTACATAGATTGGAAGTGTTCATCTGTGAAAATCATTCTCACATTCTCAGCTATGGACCTTGCAAAAAAGAAAGAAAGAGAGAAAGAGAAACAAACAAACAAGGGGAAAAAAGGAAACATGGCAGGGTCTCAGGCTGTAGTTTGCGAGTCCCTTCAGTTTCACGAAATAGTTCCCCTCATTTCTTAGAGCTCCCGAGTGAAGTAGCCTAGAATAGAGTGTGGCAGTGGTTGTCAACAAAGGGCTTGTTCTTGCACATTGCCAGTACTTTTCCATCACCTCATTTCTCTTCGAAAATACCCCTACGCATTCAAACACAGATAGATCTTTGCTGTTCCTTAGTCACCTTTTTAATGAAGCCTCTCTGAGCACCCTATTTAAAATCACAATCCTGTCTCCTCACCAGTCATCCCTGAAATGGAAAGGGTAGGCTAATTATCTTGTAATCACAGATTTACTATTGGGTTAGAACTGCTTTACAGAATTCAGATTCAAAACTCATCTGAGATTTTCTTTTTATATTTCCCACATCGTATTTGAAACCACTTGGATATAACCAATAACGACATCTCTTTCCATGAAACTCTTGGCATTTGTCTGTTAGGGAGACTTATGATTATCCACAGTTGCATTGGTTAACATTTAAAACAGATTTTATTTTAATTTTATTTTATTATTTTTATTTATTTATTTTTGAGAGGAGAGAGAGAGTGAGAAAGAGAGAGAGAGAGAGAGAGAGAGAGAGAAGGGGAGAGGAGCAGGAAGCATCAACTGCCATATGTGCCTTGACCAGGCAAGCCCAGGATTCGAACCGGTGACCTCAGTGTTCCAGGTCGATGCTTTATCCACTGTGCCACCACAGGTCAGGCCCATTTAAAACAGATTTTGACAATAAAAAATGCAGCTCTCGGCAGAAGGACATTTGACAGGAAGGGCAGGTTTACTGTAAGGCAGGAAGGCTGCTTTCAGACTGGATAGGAACTGGTCTCCTTGGTGGACGGAGAACCCTTTGGCTCAGCTGACTCTGTTGGAGCTGCCATCATTTTTATCACTTGTTTTTTGTTTTTCTTTCTGGAGTCCAATTGCAGTTAAGTAACGCACATTTGTATGGTTCCATCAGTGAGTACCCTGTTCTTCAGAACAAGATACAGATATGTCATGAAAAATGTGTGAATTAATATAACATCTCTATTTGAGCATTCAACTCAGGTTACACATGGGTCTCAATTTCTCCTGGTCTTGGAACTCTTTAAGGAGGTATGGCCACTCCACTGTGACCATCACATTGGTGGCCCAGCTGGAGGACACACATACCTACAAATGGTAAATGAACCAGAGAGAATATGATACTTTTTCCCTTGAAGTAGATCAAATAATCTCCCTCTTTGCAGGATCAGTCCCTACGTCAGCTCAAGGCCAAAGCAAAGCAATTACAGACCCAGAAGTAGTTAGAGTATGTGAGCAGATTTAGAAGCAAGCACACATGAGCCAGGAGGAAGCACTAAGCGAGACTAGACAGGCCCATCTGTCTCCTCCCCAAGGTTGCTCTGACTCCCCAGGTTCCATGAGCAAACATGAAATGGAAGAATCCTGCTGCTTGGAGCTAGTGGGAGCAGCACATGTAGTGAGATAAATGAGGGTTGGGTCAGGCTGACCGAGGTCCAAATCCTGGCTCATCTGCTTCCAGTTGTGTGGCCTTAAGAGGGTTGATGAACCAATATAAGGTTTTTGTTAAATGTAATCATAACTGTAAATCTATGTGCCTGACCCATAATAAGAGTTTAACAAGAACTAGAAATATAAGTGTTCCTCTGACTGGTTTGGGAGGCATGGTGTACAGTACATCCATACCCAGTCTCTGTTGGGAGACCACAGGATACACATGAGCAAGATTTCATAGCATTAGGCTGAAATTCATCTTTGGTACCAGCTTGGTTGTCTGCAGGGAACCCTGGGCTAGAGAATTTTCTTTCCACTTCTTCCATCCCAGAGCCACTTTTCCGCCTGTCCTGAGGCCCCAGAATTGGGATACAATCAGGAGATGAGATTCTGGCACTGTTTCATGAGGGCTCAGCACCAATATGCATTTCTATCAAAGCCTTAGGTTTAGCCCACTAATCCAATCCTTCTTTTACCTGAATGCCCCTAAGAGCCAATGAGGTAGACCATCACCTACTACTGATATCTCATACAACCACTTGGAATCTTCTTGGGTTCAGGCCCTCAATGTATGAGAAAAAAGGTGTTCCTCACATACCAATGTGGAAAATATGGAAGTCTAACATGTTAGCTTTTTAAAAGACAAAACTGATTGAGTAGAATAAATGCCTTTGAAAAGGGAACTGTTTGTCTTTATAAATATGTAATTTGGGAAATAAAAATTGGTATCTGGTCTCTCTACCCAGAGTTGGGGTGAGGTGGAGTGGGGGGAAGTTCTCTTCAAAGTTTGTGGTGATTTGTATAAATTTCAAAGACTTTCCCTTGCAAAGCCTGATGAAACTGAAATTCCACACCCTTCAAAACATGGCTAAACTGGCTTCTCTGGCTTGTCAGGAACACAAAGTATGAACAAAAGTTCAAATCCATGTGGCATGTAAAGAAAGAGGCAGAAATTCTGGACACATTCATCCAATCACCACAATGTACATTCCAACTGTGACTGCCTCCTCCATATGGGCATGTGTTAGGGGCCTCTTCAAGATTCGGGATCCTACTTACCTGTCACACATGTCATTGCCATGAGGAGAAGTGACCCAGCTTGGGCTTGACACAGTATGGATCTGACAGGAGTCAACTATAGGCACCTTGAGAAGGACACTGGCTGGAAATCCACTGTCTTATTCAGCTCGGCTGCTATAAAAATTACCAAAGGGCCTGACCTATGATGGTGCAGTGGAGAAAGCGTCGACCTGGAACGTTGAGGTTGCTGGTTTGAAACCCTGGGCTTGCCTGGTCAAGGCACATATGGGAGTTGATGCTTCCAGCTCCTCCCCCCTTCTCTCTCTCTGTCTCTCTCTCCTTGCTCTCTCTCTCTCTGTCTCTCTCTCCTCTCTAAAAAAATGAATAAATAATAAAAAAAAATACCAAAGGCTGTGTGGCTTAAACAACATATGTTTATTTCTCACAGCTCTGGAAGCAGGGAAATCCAAGTTCAAGGTGCCCAAAGATTTTATCCTTGGTAAGGTCCCTCTTCCTGGTTTGCAGACACTGCCTTCTTTCTGTGTTCTCATGTGGGGGAAAGAGGAAGCGGAAGCTCTGGTGTCTTTTCTTCTTTTTATAAGGGCATGAATCCCATCTAGAAGGTCAATCCTAGTGGCCTCACCTAAACCTAACGACCTTCCAAAAGCACCACTTCCTAACACCACCACGTTGGAGGTTAGCACTTCAACACTTGGATCTTGGGGAAATCTCAGACATTTAGTCCAAAATAGCCACCAACTCCAAAGAGCCTTGAGTGACTAAATGACTTACTTTAGAAATCTTTCTTAAGCTTTATTTTGAATTAAGAAATCTTGAGTATAATCATGAGAATAATAATTTGGTGCAAATTATACTACCCAAACTCTGATGGATAGGTTGATGAACGGCCGCTTGGAGGGAAGGTCCTAGTCCTAGAACCTTTTGATCAGAGATTTAGATGAAGACCCAGAAAACAGTTTTATCAAAACTGCAAACAACACAAAGCTTAAAGAGGGGGCATACAATGGGCGACAGAATCAGATTTCCATAAATCTTCATGGGCTGAAGCAATGAGTCAGTCTTGCAATATACAATTTAATAAGACTAGATATGTAAGCTGTGCACTTGCATTTTAAAATATCAAAATTGCACATGTGAAGATTGAGAAAGATGTGGCTTTAACAGAAACTTGGGTGGAAAACCCAGGCACATTCTAGTTAGAATGCAGTTTCATCTGGATAAAAAATGTGATGATATCTCAGCAGGAAAAAGCAATGCAAGCACAGAGGCATGCCATTTAGAGTGGAAGTGGGTCCTGCTGGGACCTACGTCTGCACTCTGCACCCAGGTACAGACATCACACTTAAAGAAATGGACACACTGGGCCAGGACCCAAAATGGAGCAGAAATGCAAGCCTCTGTGCTCAAAGAGAGCTTCACAAACAGGGGAACGTGCCTCCCAGAAAGATGACGTGGGCTCCCATGGCTGCTTGCAAATGCTGTTATGAAGGAAAGTGATAAGCCAGTTCTCATGTATTAGGGGAGGGTAAAGACAACTGATGACAGTACAGGGTCATCAATTTTAATATAACCTAATTTAAAACTATTCAGTAGTCTGATATTTGCTTACACTTATTCTCACAGCCACAGACTGAACATCCTGACAATGGTTTACTTCAGAAACCTTTAATGGTTTACTTCAGAAATGCATAGTGTCCCACTCTATGCATTAAGGTTAGATTCAGCTGCACATGATAAGAAATTCCAAATAACAATAACTTAAATTATATACAATTTTATATCTCCCTCCAATAAAGACAAAAATAAAACAAAATTCCAGAGTTGGGAGACCAGAAGGAGCCTCCAGTGTTGAACACCCACCTTCAGTGAGCTTCTGCTGGCCCAGACGGCACTCTGTGCCTGGGAGTGATGTCTGCTTTTCAGGCAGAAAGAAGGAAGCAAAGGGCAGGAGAGGGAATGGGTTCATCTAACCCTTTCCAGGTGACTTTCTGGAAGTTTCACATAACCCTCCTGCTGGCCAGAATGTAGCCTAAGTTGAAAGGAGTCTGGGAAATGTAGACTTTACATGGTGACAGTGTACAGGGCTCAAAAAGGAGCTCTTACTGAAAGGGTAGGGCGACAGATGTTACAAGTTTCTGCCACTCTCGGATGACCACGTTCACCATCTTTTTACTGCTTGTTCTAGTTACTTCCTCTTTCTTAGAGCTGGCAGTTCTTGACCACCCACCCCCATTTTCCTGGATCCCATTAGTCCTGTACCCTTTTCTCTTTCTTGGACCAGCTAGGGTCACCGGCACAGCCTCAATTCCCTTCACTGCTGTCTTCGGCTGCTCACTGGTCAGCCTCCCCCTGGATCAAAGGACTGCCCTTCACTCTTCTGCATGAGAATAAGCCAGCATTCCTGACACAGCCAGGAGGACTGGTGCCACAGTCCTCAGATGTCCGTGGCAGACAGACCTCTGCTCTGCCGGGCATCCTTTCATCACATCACAGTTACCTCTCTTGATCAAGTCTCTCCACAGCTCATCCAAACCTTTATCATTTCTCTCAAGTATTGGCCTCCTTACACTCAGAAAACTATCTAATGTTCTACTACTTTCAAAAAGAAAAGAGAAAAAGTTAGGCCATCAGTAGTTGTCATACTGATGTTTACTGAGTGTTTATTAAACTCAAATACTGTACTAAATTCTTTAATCTGTCATCTCACGTAAACCTTACAGTTCAGTAGGAGTTATTGTGGCTATTCAAAAGATAGCCTTAGGACAAACATGCTTAGTCATGATGTGTTGTCCTTTTAATATATAGTTGAATCTGTTTGCCAACACTTTGTTCGGAACTTTTGCATTTCTGTTCAGGAAGGGTATTGCCCAGTCAATATTAATTTAAAAAATTATAAAATACTCAGTCACACTTTTTTTACAGTATTTATTTGGGAGGTATTTTTCCAAAGTTAGAAGTGGGGAGGCAGTCAGAAAGATTCCCGCATGAGCCCAACCAGGACCAACCAGCACGCCTACCAGGGGGCGATGCTCTGCCTATCTGGGGCATTGCTCCGTTGCCGCCAGAGCCATTCTAGTGCCTGAGGTGGAGGCCATGGAGTTGTCCCTCAGCACCTGGGCCAACTTTGCTCCAATGGAGCCTTAGCTGTGGGAAGGGAAGAGAGAAATAGAGAGGAAAGAGACGGAAGGGTGGAGAAGCAGATGGGAGCTTCTTCTGTGTGCCCTGACCTGGAATCAAACCCAGGACTTCCACAAGCCGAGCTGACGCTCTACTGCTGAGCCAACCAGCCAGGGCCGACAGTATTTTTTTTAAGTGAAATATGGCTCTTTTTTGCCAGCACAATTATTTCTAAATCATTTGAAAAAAAGAATTATTTACTGAGTTGAGTTTACAGCTTTCTACAAAAGGCATTTTGCCGTTTGGTCCTTCACCAACTCTGACAGAATCTCCAAAGCTAGGAGTGGCCACCTATGCTTTGCACTGGCTGGCACTCCCACGTCAGGAACTAGACACACTAAGAACAGCAGCAATAAATGTGCTCTCGCCAAGAGGCAGGGAGCTCAGCGGCAACCATCCTTGATCCCTGCCAGCAAAGCTTTTCATTTCCGTTCTCACATCAGGCATGGAACCCTGGCCTCAGAACACACGTACCTAGCAATACAGATATTTCTAGCATTTACTTCCCATCTGATACCTAAATCTTAACTTCTTTAAGAACAGAGACACCCACCAGAGGAAAAGAGGAATCACAGTCATCCACTCAAAGCAATTGAAAGCATTTTTCAGTAGATTTGATGATATACTGATATCACCAACAAATTTATGTTTTCCTTCTAGAAACTGAAATACAGTATAAAAAATAAGAATAAATAGTTTTCAAGTCAGTATTCTAGAGTTCACTGTTAATTTGGTGACTAAAAGGAAATAAATAAATGCAGCTTTTTAAATTCCTCATCATTTCACATTTTAGCATATTGACTTTTAGTTGTTTGGGCATGTTTACAAATTTTTGGCCATAGAATTTAGCCTTAAGAGTGTAGGAAGCTAAAATAATCAGATTGGCTGAGCAATAGTAAATTCATAACTAAATACACAGCATGAGAGATTCAGAATTTTTTTTTTTTTTTCTGAAGCTGGAAACGGGGAGAGACAGTGAGACAGACTCTCGCATGCGCCCGACCAGGATCCACCTGGCACGCCCACCAGGGGCGACGCTCTGCCCACCAGGGGGCGATGCTCTGCCCCTCCGGGGTGTCGCTCTGCCATGACCAGAGCCACTCCAGCGCCTGGAGCAGAGGCCAAGGAGTCATCCCCAGTGCCCGGGCCATCTTTGCTCCAATGGAGCCTTGGCTGCGGGAGGGGAAGAGAGAGACAGAGAGGAAGGAGGGGGGTGGAGAAGCAAATGGACGCTTCTCCTATGTGCCCTGGCCGGAATCGAACCCAGATCCCACGCCAGGCCGACGCTCTACCGCTGAGCCAACCGGCCAGGGCCGAGAGATTCAGAATTTATAAAGCTGACATAGACTGGCCCTTGGAGGGCATATCTCAGTGAGTTGAAATTCTACAAATGCAAACGTAAAATTCTTCTCAACAACATAAATGCAAAATGGAGGATGCAAGCCTTTCTAGCAATTCATGTGAAGCCAGAACTTATTTGTTGCTTTTTTACTTTTTATTGAAAACAACCTAAAAATTCCACAAAAGGAAAAAACAAAAACTAATACCAGGTAAGCAGAGTGTTGCTATCAGAGACAATTACCGAATTCCACACTTGTTAGACTGGAGCAGGTAGGTGAACAGGAACTCAAAGGGACCAGATGACATCCAGAGACTCACCAAGCAGAGGCAGGCATCTGCAGTCTTTCTTTAGGACTAGCCGTGCATGTGAATGCTGTCATATCTAATGTTTCACCCAATTGTCTGTCCTATTGTGAGTGACAGCACCTGCAGACCAAGAAGATCCAGGAGCATCCACATCTTCATTGGTGCCTGTTTCCTTTGAGAGCAGTATGCTTACTTTTCTGCCTCTGTTTCTGGACAGTGAGCAAGAAAGGAAGGTAGAAGGGCTCCAAGCAGAGCAGTAACAGGGCACCAGAGCACACAGAGGGTCCTGGATGAGAGGAAGGACTAGGAAATGGATCGGGGTGTGATGGGAACTTAGTATCAGAAAATGGAAAATTCTCTGGCTAATTGAAGGAGAAAAGGATAAAATTCAGTGAATTGGATGTTTACTAGATCTTTGGAAGGGCTAGAAGGAGAAGTTCTCAATGGACCTCTGGGAATGACTTCCAGAAACTCTCCCCACAAGAACATGCCATGAAAGCCACTCTCTGCCAGGAGCAGCACGGTGGGAACCAAGGGCTCACACACCATCTGTTTTCTTCCAGAGCCCACAGCCAGCACTATGATCAGGGATCAGGAAGTTGCTGCTTCTGTAAATGCCCATCTACCTCTACCAAGCTGGTTTCTGAATGCTGGGATGCTGCTTCAGAGAGCAAAACAAAACAAAAACGACCCACATTGCACACAATGGGTCTGGCACCCACAGAAGTTAAGGCAGTGACTAGCTAGCCCCTGTGTCATTTCTGCCTTTACCTCAATTGGAAGAATCGAATGTGTGTTCAGAACATAAGTGCAAGATAGTCGTAGGCTGTTTATACTGGATTGGTTTAGAGTTAATGCTGAGTGTGGATCCAGATGGAAGATTTCTAAGTGTTTGAGCAGAGGGGCAAAGACATGATTTGACTTAACCTTCTACAATGATGACTGTATGCTCTGGAAAAAGACTGGACTGCAGGAGAGAGCCAGGGGTGAGTGGGGAATGGGATAAGGGGGCTGTTTAACTGGAGGCTATTGTAAGAATAGGTGAGATACAAAGAGATGGGCTTGCACCTGGGAGATAGTGAAAACATTCTTGGATTTTTTTTGAAGATAAAGCCAAATGTATCTGCTGATGGAGCAGATATGGGGTGTAAGAAAGAGTAGAGACAAGAATGAATTCAAAATTTTTTACCTGAGCAGTTAGAAGCCATTGCTTGAGATGGGGAAGACTGTGGGAGATTGAGATTTAGTTGAGGAATGTAGAAGATACAAGAAAATATCACATAGGTTGGGGACAGAATAAGCTAACATTGTTCCACACAGATAGCATTCAAAGTCATGAGAGCAGATGATTTCAAACCTGTAGGGTAGTTCTTAGAAAAGAAGCTTGTGGGCTGAGCCATGGAGCACTCCCATGTTTAGATGGGAGGTAGGCAGGAGGTTAAGGAGGATACATAACAAAGGAGTGTGAGAAGTATTTACCAGTAAAATAAGAGAGCGAAGACAGAGGAATGTTCTGGAATCAAGGAGAAAAAGAGAGTCACAAAGGAGAAAGCAATCACTTGTGTGACATACTGCTGGTTGGTTGCATCACATGAGAAATGAAAATTGTTTTTTGTATCTGACGACATTAAAGTCATGGATTTTGATGGAACAGTGAGAGCACAATTCTGATTGAAACTGGTTCCAGGAGAAAAGCCAATATAGACAGATCTTTCAAGAAAATTTACTGCAAAGGGAAGCTAATAAATTACTTGGGAGCTTAAGGTGGATGTTTGTTTGGATTGAGGAAGTTTTTTCAACTTGATCCACAATAGGGCATGTTTGTGTTCTCGTGGGAATGATAAAGGGCAAAGTTGATCACTAAGATGATACTTTATTATAGATTTGGGTCCTGCTTTTTTTCTGCTTACCATTATGAACATTTTTTCATGTTATTTTAAGTTTTATAGATGGCTTTAATGGCTATATTATATTTCATGGAATGGCCAAAATGATTTCAGATGCCTTTCCTTTATCTTATGTGTGTGGGTTGTTTATTCTGAGTTGCTACTGTAAATAATGCTCAGAGGAGCAACTCTTTATACTTGTCTCCCCATCTTTATTTATTTGTTCCATTTCTCATTTCCAGCTGAGGGATTTATATATTTCAAAGTCTCATACACTGACATACCTGCTTTTCTAAAAATCATGCTCCAAGTTTTCAGTTTGGGACTTAAGCATTTTTCTTTCAAAAAAAAAAAAATGCCAGACAGCTTCTCTAGGCCCCACTTCCAACTCAGTGTCATGGTGATATTTTGACAAAATATTGGCAGTCCTGATAAGTGCCCAAAGGGGCTCATCTCACTTCAATCAGCTTGCCTAGAAGCAGTTGCCAAAGTTCCACTGCCAAGCAGGGCACTTTCCACTTTACATATATTTTATGGAGTTCCCAGTGGAAGAGTGGAGTTCCATGAAATGGAAGGCATCATTAAATGGGAGGTTTTATCTAGGTCTTTCATTTGTTATCTGTGAAACTCACTTATGTTTTGTACTTCGTAGATAGAACTTTTCTGACAGTCACACTTATTGCCTCAAAGACAGGAAAAGAGGTAGGAGACTATTTCTAGTTATTTTAAAATGAGTGGAGTATGAGTAGGCAGTAACTATATAATCAAAGTGGGAGCCCAAAGAAATAAGTAAAAGAAATAGTAAATATTAGTGATAAATCACTAGAAACTTTAAATTTTATGCAACTAAAACACAATTTGATTTGTGGAATAGAATTAAAGAGAAAAAATATTTACTTTACAGTTGACCCCACTTTTGCCAACCCCCCAGAACACACATCACACAGAATTTTATGCTTTTTTTTTTTTTTTTGTATTTTTCTGAAGCTGGAAACAGGGATAGACAGTCAGACAGACTCCCGCATGCGCCCGACTGGGATCCACCCGGCACGCCCACCAGGGGGCGATGCTCTGCCCACCAGGGGGCGATGCTCTGCCCCTCCGGGGCGTCACTCTGCCGTGACCAGAGCCACTCCAGCGCCTGGGGCAGAGGCCAAGTAGCCATCCCCAGCGCCCGGGCCATCTTTGCTCCAATGGAGCCTTGGCTGCGGGAGGGGAAGAGAGAGACAGAGAGGAAGGAGAGGGGGAGGGGTGGAGAAGCAAATGGACACTTCTCCTATGTGCCCTGGCCGGAAATCAAACCCGGGTCCCCCGCACGCCAGGCCGACGCTCTACCGCTGAGCCAACCGGCCAGGGCCAATTTTATGCTTTTTTGCAGCCGTAACTCCCTTTGGAATTGTATATAGTCAAAATCTTAAAAGAACTACATTAATGTTTTACTGATTTTGATATACTGAAAAAGAACATACCATAATTTATTGTTCTCTCTAATTTTCTGTACAGTATTACCTACCTGCACAGGATGAATGGTTAAGAGTTTTTGTGAGAGAAATGGTGCTATGAGGGGTGCTCCTGATATCTACCCCTGAAATTTCAACAAATTCAATGAGTAGAGACAGAGAAACAACCTCAGGAGCATCTGAAATATACATGCACCAAACAAAGATACAATTGGGCAAAAAGGTGGCTGAATATATAATCCATTCTGAAGGAAATAAGATGGAGAATGGTGTATTCCACTTTCCTCGCTGATCTGAGGAAGGGCTGCTTTCACGGAACTGAGAGGAAAGGAGGGCTGGGGCGTGGGAAGAAGCTGGGTTAGGGCAGACAATCAAGCTGAGGAGAGAGAGTGCTGGTGGCTCAGCCTGAGATTGCAAATGTGGAGCTAGCACAAGCGGCAGACTCTGGTGGAGGTGGCCGGAGTGGGTTGCCTGTGGAGGCCAGTGCCAGAGTGGCCTTTGGGCTTTGTTCATTCCTGGTCTGCAATTGCAGGCGGTGTTCATGAGGCTCCACCTGGTGCCTCTGGCGTGGGTGTGCACATTTGCGGGCGGAAGGGCTAGGCTGGAGACTGTCAGCAGTGGACTTCTGAGTGGGTTGTAGCCAGAGTTTCTGTGTGGTCTCGGCTCTCCAACCAACAGCATGGAAAATGCACAAGGGCCTGGATCCCTAGGCCTGGACCTGTCCAGGCAGGGCACCTCCACCAGCCGATATGGGTTACAAAGTGCATTCCCACAGAGCAGACCTCCGAGAGCCCTGCAGAAGTTGTGGGGGCTGGGCTGCAGGCTTCCAAACAGGGCACATGGAGAAGCCTGTGGAGATTATACCCATGGAGCACTGAGACAAACTAGACATACCTGGAGACCCTTAGAAAGAAGCCTGACCAGCAATCAGCTCCCTGCCCTGCCTGCTTATGTTGGCGGCTCTGGTTGACAAAGCCTTACCCAGAACTGTGCTTTGAGTAAACCTGAAGAAGGGACTTAGGAGCTTTAGGGCCTTTTGCTTTGCAAGCAGTGGCTGGGGCAACTTCACAGCAGCCGATACAGGTTACAAAGCACATTGCCACAGAGTAGACCTCCAAGAGCACTGCAGAAGTTGTAGGGACTGGGCTGCAGGATTCCCAAACAGGGCACAAGGGAGAAGCCTGTGGAGATTAGACCCGTTGAGCACTGAGGCATACTAGACATACCCCGGGGCCCTTAGAAAGTCCTCTAAATAGCAATCGGCTCCCTGCCTTGCCTGCTTATGCTGGCAGATCTGGTTGGCAAAGCTTTACCCAGAACTGTGCTTTGAGTGGTGCTAAAGGGGGAACATGGCAGCTCTTAGAGCCTCTCGCTCTGCAAGCAGTGTCTGGGGCAACTTCACAGCTGTGCCCCCAGGCTGCTGGCTCAGGAAGGAGTGACGTGGGGAGAGGCACCTGGAAAACTGACTGTCCCATTGTCAGAGCCTGCCAACACTAATAATCCCCTCCTACCAATGTGACTGAGGCCTAACTTAAATCATTACTATAGCAACACAGCAATTGCAAATCTCCACTCAAGAGTACCATAGGAGCAAAAGCTGTGGTACAGTGCCACTTGCCAAAAAGAAAAGAAAAAAAAGAAAAATCTACCTCTCAAAACCAGGAAAAAATTACATTTTTTATAGTTTTCTTCCATTTTATTCTTGTCTATTTCATCTTTTTTTTCCACTTTGGTCATTTTATCTTCTTTCTGTCTTATTCTTTCCTTTTCATTTTGAACTTCATTACCCATAGATATTACATTTTCCATTCTTGTGGGTTTTTTTTTATGAGGGTTACATTTCAAAAATCTTAACAATTTTTTTCTTTTTTATTATTATTTTTCTTTTTCTCTTTCATCTTTTCTCTCATTCGATCATCATTTATAAACAAATTATTTTATTCTGGATTCAAATTTCTTCTTTGTGGCATTTCATGTGTTTTTTATTTCATTTTTTTTATCTCTTTGTCATTTTCCCCTAGTTCTGGCTCACTGTTCTATGTAGTTTTTGTTCCACTTAGCATAATAGAATTTTCATTTTTCACTGTATTTTTTCAATTTTTAAAATCATCTTTTATTAGTGTTATTAACAATGCCACTCTCAAATTCCATTAAGGAAAAAGAAATCAAATATCATGGATACAAAATACAGGGATGTAGTTCAGATAGATGAGGAAAAATCTCTAGAAAAAAATTTCAATTGCTTGAAAACCTCAAAGTTAAATGACAGAGAATTAAAAATTGAGGTCCTAAAAATACTGAGGGAAATACAAGAAAGCACAAAAAGGCAATTTAGAGAGCTCAAAAAACAATTCAATGAACAATCAGAATACATCACCAAGGAAATCAAAACTATGAAAATGAATCAAAAGCAGAGATGAAAAACTCAATACATGAACTGAAAAATGAGGTAACAAGATTAGCTAGTAGAACAGGCCAGATAGAGGAGAGAATTAGTAACATAGAAGACAGGCAACTAGAGACACTACAGGGAGAAGAGGAGAGAGACTCACAAATTTAAAAAAATGAGAAATCCCTACAGGAATTGCCTGACTCCATCAGAAAGAGCAACATAAGAATAATGGGTATATCAGAAGGAGAAGAGAGAGAAAATGGAATGGAGAACATATTCAAACAAATAATTGATGACAACTTCCCAAGCCTGTGGAAAGAATTAGAGCCTCAAATCAAAGAAACAATCAGAACACCAAGTTACCTTAACCCAAACAGATCTACTCCAAGGCACATCATGATGAAATTATCATAAAATAATGACAAAGAAAAAATCCTCAAAGCAGCCAGGGAAAAGAAGAATACAACATATAAAGTAAGGCCCATTAGATTCTCATCAGATTTCTCAGCAGAAACTCTACAAGCTGGAAGAGAGGGAACCCCAATATTTAAAGTACTGAAAGAGAGGAACATCCAGCCAAGAATACTATATCCATCAAAGCTGTCCATAAAATACAAAGGTGAAATAAAAACATTCACAGATATAGAAAAGATGAGGGAATTTATCACCAGAAAACCCCCACTTCAGGAAAAACTAAAGGGGGCTATTCGACCAGATACAAAGAATAAAACAAAACAAAATTATAAGTAAAAGCTCCATCAAGCTCACAATAAAAGCAAGATTAGTCTGAGACAACAAAAACAAAAAAGAAGAGAGGACACAGATTAACAGTAACAAAGGAGGATGAAGTGCAGAGGCACTCATGAGATAATGTACTACAATGAACATGATATGTATGCTTTCTATTATTCAATGGTAACCACCCCTGAAAAAACTGCTACAGAAACACATGGCTTAAAAAAGAATAAACAGAGGAAATAAGTATAGAATACAACAAAACAAAAACAAATGACAGAAAAAAAAAAGAGAAGAACCAAACAAGCTACAGAGCTATCAGAAAGCAATATATAAAATGGCAATAGGAAACCCTCAAGTGTCAATAATTACACTAAATGTAAATGGATTGAACTCATCAATAAAAAGACACAGAGTAGCAGAGTGAATCAAAAAAGAGAATCCAATGGTATGCTACCTTCAGAAAACACATCTAAACTGCAAGGATAAAAACAAATTCAAAGTGAAAGGTTGGAAAACGATTGTCCAAGCAAATAACATCCAAAGAAAAGCAGGTGTAGCCATACTCATATCTAACAATGCTGACTACAAGACAGCAAAGGTAATCAGAGACAAAGATGGTCATTTCATAATGATAAAGAGGACATTGAATCAAGAAGACATACACTTCTTAATATATATGTACCAAACCAAGGAGCACCAAAGTATATAAGATATCTACTAATTGACCTAAAAATAAAAACTGACAAAATACAATCATACTTGGAGACCTCAATACACCGCTGATGGCTTTAGATCATTTATTCAAACAGAAAATCAATAAGGAAATATTGGCTTTAAATGAAATACTAGAACAATTGGATATGATAGACATCTACAGGACATTTCACCCCAAAATGCCGTAGTACACATTTTTGAGTGGGTCAAAGAAGAAATAAAAGCAGTGATCAAAAGATACATACAGATGAATGAAAATGGCAATACGACATATCAGAATCTCTGGGATGCAGATAAAGCAGTAATAAGAGGGAAGTTCATATCACTATAGCCGTATATGAACAAACAAGAGAGAGCCCAAGTAAATAACTTCACATCTTAAAAAACTAGAAAAAGAACAAAGGCAACCTAAAACCAGCAGAAGAAAGGAAATGATAAAATCAGAGCAGAAATAAATGAAAAAGAGAATAGAAAAATCAATAAAACAAGGAGCTGGTTCTTTGAAAAAATCAACATAATTGACAAACCCTTGGCAAGACTCATTAAGGGAAAAAGAGAAAGAACTCATATAAACAAAATCCAAAATGAAAGAGGAGAAATCACCACAGATATCATAGATATACAAAGAATTATTGTAGAATACTATGAAAAACTCTATGCCACCAAATTTAACAATATAGAAGAAATGGATAAATTCCTAGAACAATACAATCTTCCTAGAATGAGTCATGAAGAAGCAGAAAGCCTAAACAGACCTATAAGCAGAGAGGATATAGAAACAACTATCAAAAATCTCCCTAAAAATAAAAGTCCAGGGCCAGATGGCTATACTAGTGAATTCTATCAAACATTCAAAGAAGTTTTGGTTCATATTCTA
Organism: Saccopteryx leptura; assembly: GCF_036850995.1. Classification (NCBI taxonomy): domain Eukaryota; kingdom Metazoa; phylum Chordata; class Mammalia; order Chiroptera; family Emballonuridae; genus Saccopteryx; species Saccopteryx leptura. Next base: position 170,708,329 of record NC_089504.1, on the reverse strand, counting down.
CTCCAAGTCTTCCAAAAAATTGAAAAAGAAGCAATACTTCCAAACACATTTTATGAGGCCAATATAACCCTTATACCAAACCTGGCAAGGACAACACAAAGAAAAAAAACTACAGACCAATATCTCTAATGAATACAGATGCAAAAATACTAAACAAAATACTAGCAAATTGAATACAACAACACATTAAAAAAATTCATCATGATGAAGTGGGATTCATCCCAGAGTCACAAAGATGGTTCAACATATGTAAAACAGCTAACGTAATACACCCTATCAACAAAGCAAAAAATAAAAACCATATGATCCTATCATTAGCTGCAGAAAGGCATTTGATAAAATACAACATCATTTTATGTTTAAAACACTGAACAAAATGGGTATAGAAGAAAAATATTTCAATGTAATTAATGCCATTTATGACAAGTCATCAGCTAACATCATATTAAATGGCATAAAACTGAAGACTTTTTCTCTAAAATCAGGAACAAGACAAGGTTGCCCACTCTCTCCACTCTTATTCAACATAGTGCTGGAAGTTCTAGCCAGAGCAATCACACAAGAGAAAGAAATAAAAGGCATTTATATTGGGAAAGAAGAAGTAAAGGTTTCATTTTTTCAGATGATATGATCCTATACATTAAAAAACCAAAAGACTCCACAAAAAGAATTTAGAAACAATAAACTAAAACAGTAAGGTTGCAGTATACAAAATTAATATACAGAATTCTATTGCCTTCCTATATGCCAATAATGAAACATCAGAAAATGAGCTCAAAAAAACAATCCCCTTCATGGTTGCAACAACAACAAAAATACCTAGGAATAAACATAAAAATAAATGTAAAGGACCTATATAATGAAAACTACAAAGCATTGTTAAGGGAAATTGAAAAAGATACAATGAAATGGAAAAATATTTCTTGTTCTTGGATAGGAAGAGTAAATATAGTCAAAATGACCATATTACCCAAAGTGATATACAAATTTAATGCAATTCTCATCAAAATTCCAATGTCATGTTTTAAAAAAATGGATCAAAAAATTATCAGGTTTTTATGGAACTAAAAAAAACTCAAATAGCCAAAGTAATCCTTAAAAAAAGAACAAAGCTGGGGGCATTACAATACCTGACTTCAAATTATATTATAGAGCCACGATAATAAAAACAGCATGTTAATGGTGTTTTGACACTCAGACCAACTGAACAGAATAGAAAGCCCAGCAATAAAACCACATATATATGGTCAAATCATCTTTGATATAGAAGCCAACAACACATAATGGAGGAAAGAAAGCCTCTTCAATAAATGGTGCTGGGAAAACTGGAAAGCCACATGCATAAGAATGAAATTCTACTACAGTTTGTCCCTTGTACTAAAATTAAATCAAAATGGATCAAAAACCTAAATATAAGATCTTAAACAATAAATTATATAGAAGAAAACATAGATACTAAACTCATGGACCTTGGTTTTAAAGAGCATTTTATGAATTTTACTCCAAAGGCAAGGGAAGTGAAGGCAAAGATAAATAAATGGGACTACATCAGACTAATAAGTTTTTGCTCAACAAGAGAAACTGACAACAAAATAAACAGACAGCCAACTAAATGGGAAATTATATTTTCAAACAACAGCTCAGATAAGGGCCTAATATCAAAAATATACAGAGAACTCACAAAACTCAACAACAAACAAGCAAACAGTCCAATAAAAAAATTGGAAGAGGACATGAACAGCCACTTCTCCCAGGAAGAAATACAAATGTCCAACAGTTATATGAAAAGATACTCATCTTCACTAGTTATTAGAGAAATGTAAATCAAAACTACAATGAGATACCACCTCACACCTGTTAGATTAGCTATTATCAACAAGACAGGTAATAACAAGTGTTGGAGAGGCTGTGGAGAAAAAGGAACTCTCATTCACTGTTGGTGGGAATGTAAAGTAGTACAACTGTTATGGAAGAAAGTATGGTGGTTCCTCAAAAAATTAAAAATAGAACTCCCATATGACCCAGCAATCCCTCTACTGGGTATATACTCCCAAAACTCAAATACACTGGTACGTAAAGACACATGCAGCCCCATGATCATTGCAGCATTGTTCACAGTGGCCAAGACATGGAAACAACCAAAAAGCCCTTCAATAGAGGATTGGATAAAGAAGTTGTGGTACATATATACTATGGAATACTACTCAGCCATAAGAAATGATGACATAGGATCATTTATGACAACATGGATGGAACTTGATAACATTATACTGAGTGAAATAAGTAAACCAGAAAAAACTAAGAACTTTATGTTTCCATACATAGGAGGGACATAAAAATGAGACTCGTGGACATGGACAAGAGTGTGGTGATTATCGGGGGATGGGGAACGGAGAAGAGGGAGGGGATGGAAGGAGGGGATGACATAAAGAAAACCAAATAGAAGGTGATAGAAGACAATTTCACTTTGGGTGATGGGTGTACAACATAATCAAATATCAAAATGACCTGGAGATGTTTTCTCTGAATCTATGTACTCTATTTGATCAATGTTACCCCATTAAAATTAATTGTCTAAAAAGAAATTTTAAAAAAGAGTTTTTGTTTTTGTTAATGAAGGTTAATTAAAACATTTATAATCTTTTTAGGTTCTATGTATAATCCCTAAAGAAAATCACTCAGGCCCTGGACAGTGGGCTTAGTAGGTAGAGCGTCAGCCTGGCATGTGGATGTCCTAGGTTCAATCCCTTGTCAGGACACACATGAGAAGTGACCATCTGCTTCTGTTCCCCTTCTTTTCTGTCTTCTCTCTCTCTTCTGCTCTTGTAGCCAGTGGCTTAATTGGTTCAAGCATTGGCCCCTGGCACTGAGGATAGCTTGGCTGGTCTGAGCACGTCAGCCTCAGGTGCTAATAATATATACAATTGATTTGAGCATGGGTCCCAGACAAGGTTTGCTGGGTGGAGGAAGACAGAATTGGGCACCTGAAACCTGTATAATTATGTTAACTAGTACCACCCTAATATATTAAATTAAAAAAATTAAAAAGACATTCCCAGAAAGTGATTTTTCCCTTAGTAGATTTCTGGAAAGCCTAATTTAAGGCACATAATAAAGCTATAAAAATAGCCTGAAGAGTTTTGTTTTGCTATTTGGTATTCATGGTTTTTGATAATTGACTGCAGAAGGACAATGTCAATTTTTGTGTGTGTGTGACAGAGATGGAGAGAGACAGAGAGGGGGACAGACAGACAAGAAGAGAAAGATGAGAAGCATCAGTTCTTCATTGCGGCACCTTAATTGTTCATTGATTGCTTTCTCATATGTGCCTTGACTGGGGAGCTACAGCAGAGCAAGTGATCCCTTGCTCAAGCCAGCAACCTTGGGCTCAAGCTTGTGAGCCTTGCTCAAACCAGGTGAACCTGTGCTCAAGCCAGCAACTTTGAGGTTTCAAACCTGGGTCCTCTGTATCCTAGTCCGATGTTCTATCCACTGTGCTACCACCTGGTCAAGTGTCAATTTTTTTTTATTCATCTCAAAATAGATGAAGAAATGCCGTACTCAACAATGTCACTTAGTAACTTGAAGCCAGATGTAATAGGAGTGTTTGCACCACAAAAGTTGGCAAATTATTTTCTTTGGGCCAGACTTTAATTTGGAAAGCCCTTTGTTAAAGCCTTCCCACTGCCTGCATGTGCATTAATACAGCAGCTCATTTTTGTTTTCCATGTATTAGCATACACATAGCACAATATATATTCCAAGAGAATTCACTTCCATTCAGTCTAATAATTTGGAATTAGAAAATTGAAGATTTAAATAGGACTCTATTTAAAAACAACTGGGGGTAACTTAAGAAATTATAATTAAGGAACAATTCCTTTTCAAGCTAAATTTTGGCAAGAAAGACAAATTTCAAGAGATATTTTGAGCCCTGGCTGGTTAGTTTGTTTAGTTAGACTTAAGACACATCCAAATACTCAAAGGTTGCTGGTTCGATTCCCGGTCAAAGCATATACAGCAACAAATCCATATTTCTGTCTCTCTTTCCCTCCTTCCTCTTTCTCTCTTTAAAACTAGTAAAAAAAATTATTTTCAAATGAAGTACTTTAAGACATAGAATTTGTTCTTTAAACTGGTAGATAGGTTTAGAGATTAGGATGCCAAGTGTTTTGAATGAGGCATCATATTGTTCCATCCTTCTCCAGGGACTGGAAGTTGGAAAGGGAAATCTTAATTGTGGCAGCCATCAAATCCCAATATTCTCGTCTTCTGTTAGCCCGTGTTGACTTTTCCCTTGGAAAATACAAACACTTTCCTATAACTTGCAGAACATTACACAAAGCTACAGTAGAAACAAATTACTGAGACAATACTTCACTATATAATTGACATCAAAGTGATTTATAAAGGTTATATTCTTCAGGGATGAAAAATTTCAGGCACATAGATTTGGGGTGGCAAATAAACAATTAGAGTGACAGAAATATCTCATCACTGACAACAGCTTAGTATAGCAGCCCCTGGCACTTCAGAATATATGGGAGAAGCCCAGAAATCCACTTGCAGGTATGTTTTTAATGCTTTAAATAATAGAGGAAACCTAAAAATATATTGAAAAATTCCAAAAGACAAAGCCACTATACATAACTTGAAAGTACTATCTAAAGTTAAAGGCTTGAATAAATACCAGGAAGCAAATATTTAAAACAAGTTAAAGAGCATCCTTAAGCCACTAAAGATAGCTCCAACTATTTTTAACACCCTGTCATTCAGGAAAGACTGCCAAGAAAAAAAAGGAGGGGGGATAGAAGTGCTAAAATAGATGATTACAAAATGAAAAGTATATGGTGTGTGACTGTACAAATTTAGCACTCTCGTCCAAAGTCAGTGCTTTCTAAATATAATCGTTCCATGTCACACCAAGCCAGGGCGATTACATAGAAAAATGTCTTTGGCTACCTGGCCAAATTGAAAGAGCATTCTTTGGAGTGACATTACTCTTTGTTCACAGTGTGAATTCTTGTCTTTTAGATGATAAGCACGATCTTACCATAATGTGCCTTTAATCAAGCAGCTAAGTTAACTCCTTTTAGGCTTTGGAATAAAACTAGTATGGCCAGATTTGTAGAAGCCAGAAAAGAATATTGAATTCCAGGGATGCACTTAGGGTCTTCCTAATGCTGGTTGCATGTGTGCAGTAAAATAGAGAGCTTCTATTGAAGTCATTCTGGGAAGAGAGAACTAAGAAGTTCAGAGTAAGCATCATTTTCCTCTCTGTGGTGGGCCAGGAGGACCATAAATGGGAAGTTAGCAAAAGTAGAATAAATGCAAATCATTTTGGGTATTTATTATTGCAACAAAAACTACCCTTAAAACTTATGGCTTAAGACAATAACTATTTTCTTTTATAGCTTGTGATTTGATGGGTCTTTGGGGCAAAGCTGGGTTGGGAGAGTCTTCTGCTCCTTGTGACATCAACAAAGATACTTTATGGTACTTAGCTTAAGGCTGGTCTGGTCTGAAGTTTCCGGCTGACTTCTTAGAATGCCCAGTTCCTTGGTAGTGACTTACAGGGCAGAACTCAGCAGGGCTATTTCCTTCCTTGTGTAGTCTAAGGAACTCTCCACATGGGTGATTGTACTTCTTTCAGGGCAGGGCAGAGCACTGAGAGAACAGGAAGAAACTGCTGGTCCTCTTAGAGGCTAGGCCCATACTCCATTAGTCAAAGCAGCCACAGGCCACTCTAATGCAAAGGGTGGAGAAACACCACTCTTCTCTAGGAAGATTGCCATGAATTTGAAGCCTCTTTAATGTGCTACCACCTTCCCACTGGCCAAAAATACTTTTGATTCCTTCCATAGGATCTGCAAAGTCTCATTCCATTATGGCATTGCTATGTAGTTTAAGATCTCACATTCACACACACACACACACACACACACACACACTGTATTAAGACAGACTCCCACATGCGCCCTGACAGGAATCCCCACCTTCCCCTGGCAACCCCTCTACCAGGTGATTCTCTGCCTGTCTGGGCCTCTGCTCTGTTGCTTGGCAACCAAACTATTTTAGCTCCTAAGGTGAGGCCATGGAGCCATCTTCAACACCCACTTTTGCAGGAGGAGAAGAGAGAGAGAGATAGAAGGGGGGGGGGGAGAGAAGCAGATGGTTGTTTCTCCTGTGTGCCCTGACTGAGAATTAAACCTGGGATTCCCAATGCCAGGCCGATTCTCTGCCACTGAGTCAACCAGCCAAGGCTAGGATCTCACATTCTAAGTTAAGTTTACAGGTAGATGCATCATTTCTGTTGCTTTCCTTGAGTACATTTCTTTTTTCTTTGAAGATCTGTGAATTAACGAGACAACTTATCTGCCCCAATGCACAAGTGACATGCATTAGAGACTCCTATTCTAAAGCAGAAAATTGGGAGGTACAAAGCAGTCACTGACACTTGTTACTAGATTCTTGGTTAAGGTCCAGCTCTGTTCCCTTGAAATAATATTCCCATCCATTCTAGGATCCATCTGTTATACACTGATGGTGACAAATAATCCCAGACATGAGTGGCTTAAGACAACAATTTTATATTTTCTCTCATATTTTTGGCAGTTACCTGGACTCAACTCAACAGCTCTCACTTGTTGAGGTGCAGTGACAACCAACCTAGACTGGGCTGCCATCACCTGTAGGTTCACCTGGACTGTCTCTACGGTCTCACCAGAGTGCCAGGTTATGGGATTGGGCAGTTTATATAACCACTCACCCTGAATTCCAAACCCCCTTTGTGATGGTTGGAATTGGGACTCTGAAAAAATTTGTTTTCCAAGTCCCCTGAAATTTTCAGTTGGCTTCCTCTTAGATCCTGCCATTGAGCGGCACTCAAGGGAGACTGAGAGGCAAGGCAAGAAGAGAGGAAGTTTTTTTCCATTTTTAGCTTCAGTCCAGTTGAAGCAGACACTTGGTTCCAACCTCAGCTACTTCTCCTTTAATTTTTATTGAACAGTAATTTATACAACGTCGTATTCATTTAAGATATACAATGGAATGATTCAGTATTTGTATACATTGCAAAGTGACCATGACAATGAATCATCATCTATCACCATATATAGTTACACATTTTTTCTTGATGATAAGAACTTTCAAGAGTCAATTTTTTTGCCACTTTCAAATACGCAATGCAATATTATTAACTATAGCCACCATGCTGTAGATCAGGGGTCTCTAAACTACGGCCCGTGGGCTGCATGTGGCCCCCTGAGGCCATATATCCGGCCCCGCCGCACTTCCAGAGGGGCACCTCTTTCATTGGTGGTCAGTGAGAGGAGCACAGTTCCCATTGAAATACTGGTCAGTTTGTTGATTTAAATTTACTTGTTCTTTATTTTAAATATTGTATTTGTTCCTGTTTTGTTTTTTTACTTTAAAATAAGATATGTGCAGTGTGCATAGGGATTTGTTCATAGTTTTTTTTTTTTTATAGTCCGGCCCTCCAATGGTCTGAGGGACAGTGAACTGGCCCTCTGTGTAAAAGTTTGAGGACCCCTGCTGTAGATTATATCCCTTGGGCTTACTCACTTTATAACTGTGGATTCTTCTCAGAGGGCCCTCATCTTTTAACCCTCTCTGCCCATTTTTCCTACCTATACCCCCACCCAGGCAACCATCAATTTGTTCTCTGTATCAGGCACCAGTCACAAAGTACTCAAGCTGAGTAAGAATAGTGTGAACCTTGTCCCCATAGATCTGAACACAAGTCCTGAAGAGCTTCATCTCGAACTCCTAGGTTCTAGTAACCCAACTCTTCCTTTGGGTCCCCTCAGCCAACATTAAAACCAACTTCTGCATTCATTAATCTCCGAGTGACCTCATCATGCCTTCTTACTTTTTCAACTGTGCAGAATTTATATAGCCAGTCCTCTGTATCAAGTCCCCTTTGTGTGATGTGGTATGGTTTCTGTGTTTCTGATCGAATCTAATGGATAGAGAGACTTGACAAAGACACTTTCTCGCTTGAATTTTTTTTTTCAATCTGATTCAGGGAGGTGGTTTCAGACTTTGCAACTGAGTGTTGTGCCTTTGTAACAAGTATGCTGCACTAGCCTACAGATGTACAACAAAAACCCAGAATGAAGAGTGATGGTCTGAGCATTAGAAAACATGTACAATATATTCTTGGGAGGATTTTGGAATTTTGAGAGTTATATCCTTAAAGAAACAAAGTAGAGTTTACTTTTGTCAGTCAATAAATTAATTCTTATCCTTAGCACTTTAAAAAAAAAGAAAAGTCACCTGACCAGGCAGTGGCACAGTGGATAGAGCATTGGCCTGGGATGCAGAGGACCCAGGTTCAAAACCCTGAGGTTGTTGGCTTGAGTGTGGGCTCACCTTGAGCCCAAAGGTTGCTGGCTTGAAGCTTAAGGTCACTGGTTTAAGCCCAAAGTTGCTGGCTTGAGTAAGGGTCACTCAGTCTGCTGTAGCTTCCTGGTCAAGGCATATATGAGAAAGCAATCACTGAACGACTAAGGTGATGCAATGAAGAATTGATGCTGCTCATCTTGTCCTTCCTGTCTGTCTGTCCCTAACTGTCTCTAATCTGTTCCTCTCTCTGTCTTTCTCTTTCTCTCTCTCTGTCTCTCATAAAAAATAAAATAAAAAATAAAAATTCAGCAATGCTTCTTTCAAGTCTTTGTCCTAGCCTGCTTCCCATTTACTCTCCAACCACAGCCATTGCTTTTATTATCATGGTGGCATTTCCACTAGGGCTCCTTCAATTTATTGGATCATCCAATCCACTGTCTTGAGCATGTTGGTCTCAGCTTTCCACTTGACACTCAGATTAACAGCTTCTACAGGCTTTCATTCTGGAAAGGAAGAAGAGGATATTCTTTCCCTTCCAGTCTTAGCCAGATCTTTAAATGTAATGTTTAAGTTTTTCTACCTATACTTTCACCCTGGTAAGAAATGAGTCTTTAGATAATGAGTTCAGTTAAACAAAGTATTCCACTGTGATAAAATCTGCCAGTTTTTGAAACCATTCTCTTAGGTTGATAAGCTAACCAAAAAGGGGGTGGGGCAGAAAAGGAAAGTGCCAGATATATAATTTCTAACTTCACAAGAATCTTATGATTAAGGTATCATTATATGCATTCCAATAATGGAAGAAATTGAGATCTGGAGAAGTAATTCCCCAGGTAACCTAATTAATAAATGATCGAGTTGAAATTCAAATGTAAAACATACTCAAAAGTCTCCTTTCTTTTATATTTTGTTTTGTTTTGGCTGGAGAAACAGCCTGGGAGCCAGGAGTTAAGAACCAAATAAGGTGCCTGTAAATTGTATCAGTCAGTTTAGGGCAAAAATATAAACTCCTTAGGAGATTAAGTGAGAAATAAGATAGGGCTTGGGGTGACCTAGCATTTAGACATTATTTCTTCAGATATACTTTCTGCTCCTTTCTCTCTCTCTTCTTTTTCTGGGACCTCATTATGCATACGATGCTATGCTTTGTGACATCCCACAGATCTCCAAGGCTCTGTTTATATTTCTTCATTCTCTTTCCTTTTGATATCTCAGACTAGATAAATTCAGATGAATATTTTCAAGTTCTCTAATTATTTTCTTCTATTTCAATCTGCTGTTGAGCCTCTCTAGTGAGTTTTTTATTTCAAATTCCAAAACAACTTCTATTTGGTTCTGTTTTTAAATTTATAGTTGTTTATTGTTATTCTATATTTGGTAAACATCATTTTTATATTTTATTTAATTATTTAAACATAGTTATCTTTATTTCTTTGAACAAACTTATGATAGCTAATTTAAATTCTTTTCTAGTAATTTTAACACCTGGACTTTCCCAGGGACAACTTCTACTGGCAGGTTTTTTTAAAATCTGTGCATTAATTTTCTATTTATTATTTATTTTGCATGTCTTGTAAACTTTTGTGAAAAACTAAATGTTTTATTGTAAGTAATATAATGTAACAGTTTTGGAAATCAGCTTGGTGGTCAGTTAATAACTGAATAGAGAGCATCTTAAATGCTTTGATCAGATACCTCCATCCACTTTTGCTGTGAGGCTCTGCATCTGTGTTTGGGCATGTCTTCAGCACTCCATCAGGGACTTCACAACTGCCTCAGCTTTCCTTATTGTTCACACAAAGCCTCAAATTCTGCTAGAAGTCAGGAATAAGGGCCATTTCACATGATTCCTGTGAATGTGCACAGAGCAGCATGTGCACAGGGTTTTCTAGGTCCCTGGAAATATGTCAAAGTTTTTCAGTGCTCCCTGTATGTACATGTCATTTTCCAATAGTCAGCCTCTTGTTATCCCCAACTGGTATTTCTCCCTTGGACAGTGGTAATGTTAAACAACAACTACTACTTTGTCTATTTGTTTTGACAAAAACCGAGGGATGAGGCTTTTTATGTAGAGCCAGCTTTGAGTCAGATTAACTCTTTGAGTAGTGAGTTTTTTTCATGCTCTCTGACCCCCAGGAGTGAGTTATTCTTTCAAAAAATAAAATTAGTTCCAGTTAAGTTTTATTAACTTAAAATCATGTTAGTTTGATTACCAATTTATGAAAACAAGAAGAATATACATTTGCCTTTTTTTTAATGTTGCCTTACACATTTTTAAAATAAAATTTTTTGTTATGATTATACTCTGGATGGTCAGGAGGCACATGAACGTTCACACTACTCAGAGTTAAAAAGACAATTCCTGATAATACATCTTTGAAGGAGATGCCACATGGGTCAAATAATTACAGTTCTCTGCATATGGGGCTTTTGGGGAGCTTCAAACCCCTCTGGGTCTATCAGCTGCTAGGCTGATGGTTTTTAGAGCTGCCATGTTTGCAAAGCTGTTGGTTTTCAAGGCTACTGCTAGGTTGGGGAGAGGTTTATGGGAATAAGACACGCTTAAAAACATAAGCTTGCTACTCCGACCAAAATCCAGTTATTTATCTTGAATACAAATGTACTCCTGAGATGTTTGTAATTCTTTGGTTATTTTCCAGAATTCTAAAAAAAGTTGATTTTGACCATTTTGTCTAAAAACAGTATTCTCATTGTTTTTATAGAGGGTCACACTCTTGGAGGTTCTTATGTCACCATCTCAGAAGTCAGAAATAATAATTGAGTATTATAAAATCAAAGACAAGCACTGAGAAACTGGACTGAATTTATGCTTCAAGTATTCTGTGATTATTTTCTTTCAGTTGTATTTGAAAGGTACAAGAACTGGCAGAAATCATATCAACCACACAGAGGCTAAAGTGTGGAAAAGAGAATTTATTGTTAACATCTGGATGAAAGTGGGCTGAGACAGACAACAGAATAGGTCCCAAGCAGGAGTGAGAAGGTTAGTTTTATACCCTGCTACCTTCTTCTGGCAATTTCTGTTGATGCTGGCTACCAGGCCTCCAGCTTGGGCTTGTGGTATTCTGTTTCGGTTCCTGCCTCTATTGGTAGTGGGCTCCTGTTTGGTCAACTTAAAGGTTAAGTATAGTTCATCATGTACTGACTGAGGAATGGTTGAGCAGGAGCAGTTTTGAGCCCTGAGGATACATTTTGTCCTAACATTTCTGTCTTGTTGGTTATAAGAAAGAAAGTAAGAAAGAAACAAAAGAAGGAAAAAGAGAATAGGAGAGGAGAGGAAAAGAGAAGAGAGGAGAGGAGAGGAGAGGAGAGGAGAGGAGAGGAGAGGAGAGGAGAGGAGAGGAGAGGAGAGGAGAGGAGAGGAGAGGAGAGAGGAGAGGAGAAGAAGAAGAAGGAAGGAAGGAAGGAAGGAAGGAAGGAAGGAAGGAAGGAAGGAAGGAAGGAAGGAAGGAAGGAAGGAAGGAAGAAGGGAGGGAGGGAGGGAGGGAGGGAGAGGCATAGGCTTTTTTGTCTTGTTTTTTGTTTTGTGTGTGTGTGTGTGTGTATTTTCTACTTCCTATGGGATATTGGGCATTGCGGACAATCTGGAAGAAAAGAACTTTAAATTTGTTGTACCATTGGCTGGTATCCTCTTTGAGTCTGCATGAGGACAAACTGGCCCATGGTTTGATTGATGAGGCCTCTTATCCTGTCCTGTAGAAGTCGTGTAAGTAGTAACTATAGGATGCAGGGTCTGAGGAGGAAAAGCAGGAAAACACAGAATATGGGACCAATTAAGGGTAGAAGCTAAGTGAGCTTTGGTAGTGCTGCTTGTAGGGATCTAGAGAGCCAGTCTGCCCTGGAACACCTGGTGGCTCTGGGTGGGCTCTGGGCCAGCAGGTACAAGGGAGGGCAGGAATGAGAAGTGGGCTGAAGCCAGTGGGGGTAATTGAAGGTCTGTACCTGGAACTGTGCTAGCTGGCACTCCCATCTGCTTCCCGTACCTTCACAGAGATCACAGGCAGCCTGGCATTACTCCTCAGTAGAAAATCCAGACAGCTGAAGGAACAAATGACCTGGGGAAAGCCAAGGCTTTTAGTGGGAGTAATTTCCCCAGAGGAAGGCATACCACAGCACTAGGCACCCAAAGCCTGAGCACTGGCTCACCCTAGAGCAAGCCAGCCAACCAAGGCATCTTGCCCTACACAGAGGGCTCAGTCAGCCATCCACTCAGGTAAGAAATTTAAGAGGAAGAGACCAACTTTTAATAACAGCAAAGGAAATCCACACAATTTTCTCTGTCCTCTCTAAAATATAAACAGACCAAGGATTAGCAGGCCTACAGGGAAATCAGCAGCAAGAAACAGAAGAGCTAAGAAAAACATAGAGAAAAAGAAAGCAGTAAGGTTTAGGGTCTGCCCCTGTTTACAGTTAGTGGTGTTAAGAGTTGTTCCCTGATGAGAGATGTTCACAGTAGCATCATAATCACAGTAATAAAGGGGATGCCTTGGGGAATTCATATAACAAATGTACAGGGGAAGGCATCTGAGGGAGTCTTTGGGTTGGACATAGGATGGAGGAGGTTGGAACGAAGTACAGCCTGTGGGACATGAATGCATACAGAAGGACTAGCAGGGACCTTTACTGTTATAGACAGGGAGGGGGACATTTTACAAGCTCAGGGGACACTGGGAAGGATTTCTCCTCCTGACTAGTTGGCTCCTGTAAGAGGTAGAATTGGTGAATGGAACTGTCTGTCCTTAAACTGGAAAAAGACATTCACTGACAAGATATCTCGACCTAGTAATGGGGTGGAACAGGAGAGGAGAAGTAAAAAAGGCATGTGTGAAAGGGAGGGATCCTAGCATGCATTGTAGGAGTGTGGTCAACATGGGTTGGGAAATCTGGCCATCAATTCCCACAACAGAGGCCACAGACTGACGGAGGGGACATTTGTACTCTGGTAAGGCAGAGTATGTTGCCCTGGTATCTCTAAGGAAAAAAGCCACCATCAAGTTTGCCTGAGCCTCAGAAGATGTGATGATCATTGGGGTGTCTGTCCTCAGGCACCTTCAGTCTTCAGTGGCCAGGCCTATTAGCTCTGGAAAAGAGGGGCCAACCAGCCTGGGAGGTTGATGGGGTCTTATCTAGAGAGGTCCGATCACGTCTGACTTCCAGTGAGGCCTATCACAAAAGGGGCAAGGTTTTGGGGGTTGGCCTGGATTAGGGCACTTGCTGACCCAGTGACCTTCATTGTTGCACTTAAAGCAAACACCTGGTGGGATGTTAATAGGATGATTTTTGCTTTTCGGACCGCCCTTAGTGTTCCAGAATTGGATCTGCAGGCCCTTAAAGGCAGAGGCTAGCATTTGATATTCAGCTACCTTCTGTTTCTTTGCCTACTCATCTCAGTTATTAAAGACCTTAAAGGCCAGGTTTAAAAGGTCTTGTTGGGTAATTTAAGGGCCATCTTCCAGCTTTTGCAGCCTGTGCCTGATGTCAAGTGCTGATTGGGAGATGAAATTTATGTTAAGTACTAGGAAAATTTGGGAAGGAGAGCAGGAATCACAGAGTGAGGGTCACGATTTGAGTGCAAAGAAGGTCTGGATGTAGGGGACCTCAGACCAGGGGTTCCCAAACTTTTTACACAGGGGGCCAGTTCACTGTCCCTCAGACCGTTGGAGGGCCGGACTATAAAAAAAACTATGAACAAATCCCTGTGCACACTGCACATATCTTATTTTAAAGTAAAAAAACAAAATAGGAACAAATACAATATTGAAAATAAAGAATAAGTAAATTTAAATCAACAATCTGACCAGTATTTCAACGGGAACTATGCTCCTCTCACTGACCACCAATGAAAGAGGTGCCTCTTCTGGAAGTGCGGTGGGGGCTGGATAAATGGCCTCAGGGGGCCGCATGCAGCCCGTGGGCCATAGTTTGGGGACCCCTGCCTCAGACCATTTCCCTCTCATCTGCAAAAGTTGTCAAGGTCAGTAACAATGTTTAAATCAAAAGTCCCATTCTCTGGCCACTGGGACCTATTGTCCAATTTATATTGCAGCCAAGCTGCATTTCAATAAAAAATTAGGCATTTAGGTCAGAGGTCTTGGGCCCACCCAAGGGTCTGTAGGTTTTTAAGGAGACAGCCCAAGGGTATACAGTAGTTCAGGGAATAGCAGATGGAGCATTCCCCATAGTGAGAAGAGTCTAAGCTTCTTCCCCTCCCTGAACAGAGCACCTTTCTTAGGAAAAGAGCATCCCCTTTCCTAGAGTAGGTTGGGGAGAGTGAGGCAACTCATCTGCACTGGGCGTCCCCAAATGCAGAATGAGTTGAGGGAGCCTGGCTCCCAGAGGACTTGATCTGACCAGCACAATATTTCCAGAGTCACTGAAAGTTATGGGGGACCTGACCCAGTTAAAAGACAGAGCAGCCCAGATGGAAGAAGTAGGGAGAAGAAAGTCAGACTCACCTCATGAATTAATGACCACTGTTGAGAGGGAGTGACTGAAGTCCTGGTATCTGGAGGTTGAAGATCTTCCTGCCTGGTCCAAAGGAGACCTGGAGGGAATCCAGGGGCCTGCAATGGCCACTTGATCCACTACTACAGGTCTCCCGGGTTTTGGAACCAAATGAAAGGTCCCAGGACCTGGCAAGAGTTGCATTAACCACACAGAAGCCAAAGTATGGAAGAGAGGGTTTATTGCAGACACCTGGGTGCAGGTGGGCTGTATCTCTAGTCAGCCCTGAGCAGAGATAAGAGGGTTAGTGTTATACTCTGCTGCCTCCTTCTGATGATATCTGTTGATGCTGGTTACCAGGCCTCCAGCCTAGGCTTGTGGTCTTCTTCTGTTTTGGTTCTTACCTCTATTAGTAATGGGGCTGCTTCTGCTGTTTTGCCTCCTGCCTCCATTGGTAACAGGCTCCTGTTTGGTCAACTTAAAGGTAAAGTGTAGTTCAGCACACACTGACTGAGGAGGGCTTGGGAGGGAGCAGTTTTGAGCCCTGAGGATACATTTTTCCCTAACAGTATTATTTAGGAATGCTTTTTGAAAATGGCAGTCATCTCAACTGCATCACAACTAGTCAAGGAAAGGGTTTTTCCTTAAGCCTAGACAGAAGGGTAGAGACTCACAGGAAGAAACATGTCCACCTAAGCACAGAGACATATAAGTGCTGGAAACTAGAATGATTGAATCCCAGGGCAGGGTGACACTGGGAATGGGCAGCATTGTATCAAGTGGTCATGTTCCTCCCCACCTACATATTCTTCTAGTGCTAAAAATTTTAAATGTTTGGGATTTAATTTGAATAAAGGACCCAATTAAAAATTATAATGTCTTTGGAAACACTTTTATAACCAATCTGAATAAGTCAGGCTAAATCACCCAGTGTTTCTGCACTGGATTGTCCGTCTGTCACAAATGCACTACTCATCTGTACATCAGTTCAATTATGCAGATTGACTTGGACTTCAGTTCTTAACTTACTCTGCTAGTAAAATCAGACTTCGATTGTATGTTAATCTTGTATTTTATAATTACAATTTTAAAACCCTTTTATTTAACAAGATTCAAGAAATGATATATTGTAATGAAGCAAAAAAAAAAAGGAAGAAACTTAAACCTTGAAAACCTAAAGTGGGCTTATTTATTAAAAAAAAATACCTACCATTTTCAAACCCTGTAGTAGTATGAAGAATAGTAAGATAAATGAGATAAGGGGAAACAAGGGTAGAAATAATTAATCAGGTCTGAATTACCTCCCAAAGAACATAAAGATGATTTCATTGATTAATTCATTCATTTATTCATCCAGTCAGCAAACATTGATTAAGTCCTCATTGTGAACCAGGTATTGTAAGGGCAGAGGGATAAAAACATAAACAGGACACACCCTTGACCCCAGAGAGCACCCAGTCTGGGATGGGAACCAGATGAATAATTCAGCAATGACAATGAAATGACTTCAGAGTTGTGACAGAGCTGCGTGACTGTGTGAGATATAACAGGTCAGTTGCAGTGGCTTTATGTTCTCCTGTGTAAAACTCAATGTCTGAGAACCAATACAACCTGAAATAAAACATTACATGAGGAAAAGTATAAATTTATGAATTAGGATTTTAAAAATTATTAATGCTGATGAAACTGATCTCTGCTTATTTTCACAGCAGATTATAATTCTATGTCTCATTTTTATTGGAGATGCCACAATACTCTAAATTTCTAAAATGACCTTTTAAAATACATTGCTGTTTTTAGATCAAGCCCAGAAAGTTCAGCTGAGTGAGAACATCACACACTCACGTATCCTTGTCATATGACACATTTTTGCAAATGTGCTAATGGCAAAGTAGCAGAATAAAGTTTTATTAAAAAGAATAGAGGCATGACTATTTATAGCCAGTTTGCTAAGCTTCCTTCCCATCAGGGCTGAGAGCCACAATAAGTGTTCCCAAGTACTACAGTTATCCCTGAGCCTTCCTGAGGGAAGCACAGCCTCATTGCTTATCTTCTCCCACAGCTGGCTGTAGCAACTCGAACTGCTGTCCATGCTCTGTGTTTTTTCAGAACGGGTATCCTTGCCCAGTCAGAAGAGGTACCTACATCTCATTTAAGAATTTCTGGTGTCAACAGATCAAGCCTAGAATATTCCCTTATGATCTGACTGATGAGTACACATTTTCATACAGTTAATAGTCCTTAAAACTGGAGAAGAGAAAGTAGATCTTCCTCTGGAGGCTTCTTTCACTCTAACAAATCAGAAGAAAACTCCCACTGGTTTTCACCACCACATATTCCAGTGCCTGCACTTATGGGCATAAAAGCCTTACTCTCTCTCCTGTTACTATGAATGAACTGTCCATGCTCCCTCCTAGCCATAGCTCTTCCCTGGGCACGAATACCAATCTCCTTTTCCATACTCAATGGCATCACTTCAGAAATTCTTCCTTCTCTTTCTTGCTTTCCCTCTCTCCTGAATCTTTGTCATCGATATATGAAAGGCAATAATTTCATCCTTAAAAAATAAAACTCTCTCTCACCCCCATTCTCCACTAGACTACTCATTTCTCCACTCCCCTGTGAAGCATAGCAAGTTTTTAAAATCATCTAAACTCATTGTGCAGTTTCCTCTTCCCCCATTTCCTCTTGAATGCATTTCAATCAGGTCAAATCTCAGACCTCATTGTACCTAACCTCCCAGCCAATTACTGAGTCTTGTATGAACTGCATGCTTCCTGTGCTTCTTGTGGCTTTCTTCTTACTATTAGGGCTGCTGAGCCACGCTCTCCTTCCCCCCCTCCAACTCATCTCCCCAACCTCTTTTATTTTTATTTTTTGGATTTTTTTGAGGTTAGAAGTGGAGAGGCAGTCAGACAGACTCCCACATGCGCCTCACCGAAATCCACCCGGCATGCCCACCAGGGGACAATGCTCTGCCCATCTGGGGCATTGCTCCATTGCAACCGGAGCCATTCTAGCACCTGAGGTGGAGGCCATGGAGCCATCCTCAGTGCCCGGGCCAACTTTGCTCCAATAGAGCCTTGGCTGCAGGAGGGGAAGAGAGAGATAGAGAGAAAGTGAAGGGGGAAGGATGGAGAAGCAGATGGGCGCTTCTCCTGTGTGCTCTGACTAGGAATCAAACCTGGGATTTTCACACACTGGGCCAACGCTCTACCACTGAGCCAACTGGCCAGGGCCTCCCCAACCTCTTAATGCTGGAATGTGTGAGAGTTTGGTTCTTACATCTCCCTTTCTCCCCTCTAGCTACAATCAGTTTTGAAGAAGTTCCACCTATTCTCTTGGGTCTAAATACTATTATATGCTAAAGACTCCCAATTTTTATCTCCAGTCCAGACCTCTTTCTGAACTTCAGACTCATATATCTGACTAATTACTTGACATCTCTAGCTGGATATCTAATAAATATCTCAAACTTATCATGTTCAAAGTTTATCTTTCTCCCTTCCAAAAATTTCTGTTTCTCCAGCAGCCTTGCTTTTCTCAAAAATATTAACTCCATCTTGCTGGTTGTTCAGACCCTCAGAACTGCCTTTGGACCCTCCTTTCCCCCTCATCTCAGGTCCCATCTATGAGCAGATCTTGTTGGCTCGGCCTTTAGACTAGACCCAGATCCTGGGTGCTTCCTGTGAGCTCCTCTGCTGGCACTCTGGTCCACACTGCCATTCTCTCACCTGGGTTGTCATAGTAGGCTCCCAGCTGACCTGTCTGCGTCATTCCTTTGTTCTTCCCACAATGTATTCTTAACAAAGAACCCAGAGTGAGCCTGTTAGATCCTAAGTCAGATTGTGTCACGGCCCTGCTCAAGACCTCCAGTGTCCTTCTATTTTATGCAAAGTAAGCCTAAATTCTTACAGCAGCCTACCAAGCCCTAAGGATTTGGTTTTCCTTCCTCTCTTACCTCATCTCCTACTGCTCTCCCCTTATCAAGCCAGGTTGATCTCTGAAGTTTTCCCAACACAGCAGGCATTTTCCATCTCAAGGCCTCAGCATCTGCTGTTATTCCCACCCAGACTACCCACCCCTAGGCCATCCACGGGCCTGGTTCCTCCATCCACTGAGGCCTTTGCTCAGATGTTATCTTCTCCATAAGGGCTTTCCCTGACCACCCTCCTCAAAACTGCAAAGGACTCCTCAAACAGCCTCAACACAGTCATTCCTTGTAGGCTGCTTTAATTTTTTCCCACAGCGCTTCTTAGTATTTGGTATATGGAATATATTCTGTTACTTCCCAAGTACCTAGAACCATGCCAGGCACATAATGTGTGATATTTGTTGAATTAAGGTCAATGGATCACCTCAAAAAAAAAAATAACTGTGACTCCCCCCAAAGAGGTGATGGGACACTGGGAAGCCAAAGGGAAGGGGACCACCTTTGGAAGAAAACAGTCTCCCATGTGAGTCAGTCAGGGTTCTCTTCTTTGGCCTAAAGGACTAAAATCAAGCATGATCCTAGGAATAGCAATTATCACTAACATGAAAAGACAAACTACAGGTGGAAACTACAGAATCAATAAATAGTCACTTTAGGGTCCCCAAATCGGTAAATGCTAGAGCAATCACATACAGAATGCCAAATAGTGGCTGTGACTTATAAGAAAATATTAAGTGGCCCTGGCCGGTTGGCTCAGTGGTAGAGCGTCGGCCTGGCGTGCAGAAGTCCCAGGTTCGATTCCCGGCCAGGGCACACAGGAGAAGCGCCCATCTGCTTCTCCACCCCTCCCCCTCTCCTTCCTCTCTGTCTCTCTCTTCCCCTCCCGCAGCAAGGCTCCATTGGAGCAAAGATGGCCCGGGTGCTGGGAATGGCTCCTTGGCCTCTGCCCCAGGCGCTAGAGTGGCTCTAGTCGCGACAGAGCGATGCCCGAGAGGGGCAGAGCATCTCCCCCTGGTGGGTGTGCCGGGTGGATCCCGGTTGGGTGCATGCAGGAGTCTGTCTGATTGTCTCTCCTCATTTCCAGCTTAAGAAAAATACAAAAAAAAAAAAAAAAAAAAAAAAAACATATAAAGAAACTTGAACATGAAGAAAACTCCTAAGAATGAAAAATATAATTAATGTCAAAACATAACAGATGACTTAAACAGCAGATTGGTTATAGCCAAAGAAAAGGTCTATCTGAAGAATTTAGCCAACACCTGCTAAAGAAAATACCAAGGAGGTGAAACTAGACCACCAACTTACACCACTCACAAAAATAAACTCAAAATGGATAAAAGACTTGAATGTAAGCTGTGAAACCATAAGCATCTTAGAAGAAAACATAGGCAGTAAGCTCTCTGACATCTCTCGCAGCAATATATTTGCTGATTTATCTCCACAGGCAAGTGAAATAAAAGACAGGATAAACAAATGGGACTTTATCAAACTAAAAAGCTTCTGCACAGCTAAAGACAATAAGAACAGAATAAAAAGACAAACTACACAATGGGAGAATATATTTGACATAGTGTCTGATAAGGGGTTAATAACCAAAATTTATAAAGAACTTGTAAAACTTAATACCAGGAAGACAAACAATCCAATCCAAAAATGGGCAAAAGAAATGAATAGACACTTCTCCAAAGAGGACACACAGATGGCCAACAGGCATATGAAAAAATGTTCAACATCACTAATGATTAGAGAAATGCAAATTAAAACCACAATGAGATATCACCTCACACCAGTCAGAATGGCGCTCATCAATAAAACAACACAGAGTAAGTGCTGGCAAGGATGTGGAGAAAAGGGAACCCTCCTGCACTGCTGGTGGGAATGCAGACTGGTGCAACCACTGTGGAAAACAGTATGGAGATTCCTCAAGAAATTAAAAATCGAACTGCCTTTTGACCCAGCTATACCACTGTTAGAAATATACCCCAAGAACACCATAGCACTGTTTGAAAAGAAGAAATGCACCCCCATGTTTATGGCAGCATTGTTCACAATAGCAAAGATTTGGAAACAGCCCAAGTGTCCATCAGAGGACGAGTGGATTAAAAAGCTTTGGTGTATATATATATATATATACTATGGAATACTACTCAGCCATAAGAAATGATGACATAGGATCTTTTACAACAACATGGATGGGCCTTGATAACATTATACTGAGTGAAAGAAGTAAATCAGAAAAAACTAAGAACTATATGATTCCATACATAGGTGGGACATAAAGATGAGACTCAGAGACATGAACAACAGTGTTGGGGTTACAGGGTGGGGGGAGGAGAGGGAGGAGGTTGGGGGAGGGGAGGGGCACAAAGATCATGGCTTTTCAGCATTTGCCATATTCCCCCCTTAATCTATAGACAGACAGCAAATATTTACGTATGGTGTTTCCACTATAAAGACTGCTGTCTTAGGGACAAATGCTGATAAACTATTTCAGCAGTTCCTCCTTCTTCAAAGACTTATATGTCAACATAGAGCTCCATGTTTCATAGGACATACTCAAGCTCACTCCATGCTCCCTGGAGCTTTAGCACAAGGGAATGCCCCCCCCCTTTTTTTGTAGTATTTTTATTTATTTATTTATTTTTTGTATTTTTCTGAAGATGGAAATGGGGAGGCAGTCAGAAAGACTCCTGCATGCGCCTGACTGTGATCCACCTGGCATGCCTACGAGGGGGGAATGCTCTGCCCATCTGGGGTGTTGCTCTGTTGCAACCAGAGCCATTCTAGCGACTGGGGCGGAGGCCATGGGACCATCCTTAGTGCCCGGGGTGGCTTTGCTCCGGTGGAGCCTTGGCTGCGGGCGGGAGGAGAGAGACGAAGAGGAAGGAGAGGGGGAGGGGTGGAGAGGTAGATGGGCGCTTCTCTTGTATGCTCTGGCCAGGAATCGAACCCGGGAATCCTGCACACCAGGCCAATGACTCCTACGAGTCTACCATATCTTGCTTTTTACTTAAAAAAAAAAAAATTCCATTTCTTTTGAATGCTGATGAACAGGAGACGCCAAATCTTTTTCGCCTGCAAACTACTATTCTTTATTTTATCTAGCTAATAACACTGTTTTGTCTTTTTCCAAATAGCTCCAGATATATGGAAAAGATTTATATAGGCGGATGGGGATTCTCAAACCCCTCAGCGAGATCTTCTGAGAATAGCTTTTAAGATACCTAGAGGCAGAAAAAGCCCAATAGAGATCAGGGGAACTACCAGCTTTTAGGATACACCCTTAAAGGCTCCAACACCCCAAAGGGGTCTCATAGGATGCCATCTGGGTCCTGCTTCAATAGTGGAAAGGAAGGTCATTGAGCTAAAGCCTGCCAGGCTTACATGCCTCTGCTGTGAGGAAACAGGGACACTGGAAGGTGGGCTTCCCCCTCGCTCCTCTAAGGGAGGGTTCAGTCTCTTCCAGCCCTGCTCCAGCCACCTATGACTAACCTTGCCCAGAAAGCTGGGGTTTGCCACTGAAGGCTGAAGGTGCCCAGGGCCATCGGCCCCATCTACGACACTGTGGACAAGCCTAGGGTATTTCTTCCAAGAAGCAGGTAAACTGATCTCATTTGCACAAGGGCCACTTAACTATGTTTTGCCTGAATAGTCAGGTTTTTTATTCTTCCCTCAAAGATCTCTGTTGTGGGTGTTGATAGTCCTATTTTCTGCTGCTTTGCTTAATATATAGTGTTTCCTTTATCCCTCCTACCTCAATGCCCCACTCATATTTTAGGCTGGGACCTACTCCTAATTTAGAGCTCTCTTTCCTCCTTTTGCCAACTTGTATTATGAATTTACCTTTGCCACCCAGCTTAGTGTATCCCAAGGTTCTCTTTACCATACCACAGTCACAGAGCTCCAGGGAAAAGCAACCTGGTCTCAACTCTCCAGGCAGAGGAGAATAGAAGCTCCATTTCCACGCATGCTGCAAATGGCTTTTTCCAGTCTACCTGAATCATTACCAGCTAGAAGCAGCGGTCATTGGGACTTGGACATGAGCTGCAAAGTGTAGAATGGTGACAACAATTCCAGTGCCATGCGGACTTTTCCTGTGGAGAACTTTCCTGCACTACTGCTCCCTGTGACAGCTCCTAACAGACTGAACTATGGTTGGGTTGCATTTTTCAGGGATTTGGCATGGTGATGGGGCCAACTTGGACTTGGTGAACATGTTAAGGACACTACTCTTTTATGGATTCTTGCTGTATTGGCCAAGAGTTTGCTTAAAGGCTTTTAATCACTGTAAAAAAAATAGAGGACTGGATGAAGAAGATGGGGCTCATATACACCATGGTATACTATTCAGCTAGGAGAAATGATGACATTGGATCACTTACAGTGGAATGGTGGAGTCTTGGTAGCATTGTGCGGGGTGAAATAAGTGAATCAGAAAAAAACAGGAACTGCAGGATTCCATACATTGGTGGGACATAAAAGCGAGACTAAGAAGCATGGACAGGAGTGTGGTGGTTACGGGGGGTGGGGGGAGGGAAGGAGGGAGAGGGGGAGGGGGAGGGGTACAGAGAGAACTGGATGGAGGGTGGCAGAGGACGATCTCTCTTTGGGTGATGGGTATGCAACAGAACTAAATGACAAGATAACCTGGAAATGTTTTCTTTGAATGTATGTACCCTGATTTATTGATGTCACCCCATTAAAATAAAAATTTATTTATAAAAAATAAAAAAAAAGAAAATACCAAGGAAGAAAATAGAAATGAGTGGTTAAGGGACAAGGATAGTTAAGTGAAAAGATCTAACATATGAATGATTGGTGTCTTGGGGGAAAAGGGGAGAAAATTGAGCAGAAGCAATACTTTATGTGACAGCAACTGAAAATTTTACAAAACTTAAAAAGCGCCACATGAATCCAGGAGGACCCAGGAATCACAGTGTGTCTTTTTTTAAGTTTTAATTTGTTGTGTTTATATAGTTACAATTGTTCCCCCAAATATATCTCCCTCCCCCCGGGGTTCTCCTTGATACCCCCTTTGCCCCTCCCCCTCGTGTTCTCCTTGATACCCCCTTTGCCCCTCCCCCTCGTGTTCTCCTTGATACCCCCTTTGCCCCTCCCCCTCGTGTTCTCCTTGATACCCCCTTTGCCCCTCCCCCCACAGCCTTCCCGCTTCCCTTCAGGTTTTACTATCCTGCCCTCTATCTCTCTGTGTTATGTGTATATACTTTCCCTAATGTCTTTCCTTTCTTTGATCCCCTCCTCTCATCCCCTTTCCCTCTGACCGCTTTCCCTCTGGATTCTTTAACCCCCTTCTCTGCTTCTCTTCCATTCCTCAGTTCATATTGTTCATTGGATTCCTCATATGAGTGAGGTCATGTGATTTTTTTTCTCTGCCTGCCTTATTTCGCTTAGCATAATAGACTCCAGGTCCATCCACATTGTCACAAAAAATAAGATTTTCTTCATTTTTATGGTCATGTAGTATTTCATTGTGTATATGTACCACAGCTTTTTAATCCACTGGTCCACTGACTGTGGGCTGTTTCCAGATCTTGGCTATTGCAAACAATGCTGCCATAAACATGGGGGTGCATTTCTCCTTTTGAATCAATGATTTGTTATTCTTAGGATATATTCCTAGAAGTGGTATAGCTGGGTCAAAAGGCAGTTCGATTTTTAATTCTATGAGGGATCTCCATATTGTTTTCCTCAGTGGCTGCACCAGTCTGCATTCCCACCAGCAGTGCAGGAGGGTTCCCTTTTCTCCACTCTCTCGCCAGCACTTGTTATGTGTTGTTTTGTTGATGAGCGCCATTCTGACTGGTGTGAGGTGATATCTCATTGTGGTGTTAATTTGCATTTCTCTAATGATTAGTGACATTGAACATTTTTTCATATGCTCATTGGCCATCTGTATGTCCTCTTTGGAGAAGTGTCTATTCATTTCTTTTGCCCAATTTTTGATTGGATGGTTTACTTTCCTGGTGTTGAGTTTTAAAAGTTCTTTATAGATTTTGGTTATTAATCCCTTATTGGATGTGTTGGCAAATATGTTCTCCCATTGTGTGCGTTGTCTTTTTATTTTGTTCATGTTGTCATTTGCTGTGCAAAAGCTTTTTAGTTTGATATAGTCCCATTTGTTCATCCTGTCTTTTATTTCACTTGTCTGTGGAGATGAATCAGCAAATATATTGCTGCAAGAGATGTCTTCCAAGATGATCATGGTTTTATGACTTACATTCAATTCTTTTATCCATTTTGAGTTTATTTTTGTGAATAGTCTAAGTTGGTGGTCTAGTTTCATTTTTTTGCAGGAAGCTGTCCAATTTTCCCAGCACCATTTGCTAAAGAGACTGTCTTTACTCCACTGTATGCTCTTACCTCCTTTGCCAAATATCAATTGTCCATAAAGATGTGGGTTTATTTCTGGGTTCTCTTTTCTGTTCCATTGATCTGTATGCCTGTTCTTATGCCAGTACCAAACTGTTTTGAGTACAATGGCCTTGTATTATAACTTGATATCAAGATGTCTGATACCCCCTGCTTTATTTTCTTTTTCAATATTGCTGAAGCTATTCGTGTTCTTTTTTAGTTCCATATAAATTTTTGGAATATTTGTTCTATATTTTGAAATATGTCAATTGGTATTTTAATAGAAACTGCATTGGATTTATAGATTGCTTTTGGTAATTTAACATTTTAATGATGTTTGTTCTTCCTATCCATGAACACGGTATATGCTTCCACTTGTTTGTATCCTTCTTGATTTCTTTTATCAATGTTTTATAATTTCTGAGTACAAGTCTTTAACCTCTTTGGTTAAATTTACTCCTAGGTGCATTATTTTTTTTTGTTGCAATAGTGAAGGGGATTGTTTTCTTAATTTCTCTTTTAGACAATTCATTGTTGGTGTATAAAAATGCCACTGATTTCTGAATATTGATTTTATATCCTGCTACCTTGCTGAATTTATTTAACAATTCCAGTAGTTTTTTGACTGAGACTCTAGGGTTTTTTATGTACAGTATCAAGTCATCAGCAAATAATGAAAGTTGATTTCTTCTTCTCCAATTTGAATGCCTTTAATATCTTTTTGTCTGATTGCTGTAGCCAGGACGTCCAGAACTATGTTGAATAAGAGTAGTGAAAGGGAGCACCCCTGCCTTGTTCCTGATCTTAAGGGGATTGCATTTAATTTTTACCCATTGAGTATGATGTTCGCAGTGGGTTTGTCATAGAAGGCCTTTATCATGTTGAGGTGTGTTCTCTGTATTCACACTTTGCTGAGAGTTTTGGTAATGAATGGGTGCTGGATTTTATGAAATGCTTTTTCTGCATCTATTGATATTATCATGTGGTTTTTATCCTTCCTTTTGTTTTTGTGATGAATCATGTTGATTGATTTGCGAATATTGTACCAGACTTTCCTCCCCAGAATAAATCCCACTTGATCATGATGTATGATTTTTTTAATGTATTGCTGGATCCAATTTGCTAATATTTTGTTGAGAATTTTAGCATCTAAGTTCAACAGGGATAATGGCCTATAGTTTTCTTGCTTTGTAGTGTCTTTGCCAGTTTTGGAATGAGAATTATGTTTGCCTCATAAGAGTTTGAAAGTTTTTCCTCCTCTTAAATTTTTTGAAATAGCTTGACAAGGATAGGGGTTAGTTCTTCTTTGAATATTTGGTAAAATTCACTTGTGAAGACATCAGGCCCAGGACTTTTGTTTGTTGGGAGTTTTTTGATAACTCTTTTAATTTCCTTTGTTGTAATCAGTCTGTTTAGGTTTTCTGATTCTTCCAGATTGATTTTTGAATAATTATATTTTTCAAGGAATTTATCCAGTTTATTTAGGTTGTCCCATTTTGGGGCATACAAAATACTTTATAGTATTTTCTTACAGTCCTTTGAATTTATGCTATGTCAGTTGTTACTTCTCCACTCTCATTTCTAATTTTATTTATTTGAGCTCTCTCTCTCTCTCTCTCTTTTTTTTTTTTTTTTGGAGAGTCTGGTTAAAGGTTCATCAATTTTTTTTTTTTTACCTTTTCAAAGAACCAGCACTTGGTTTCATTGATCTTCTGAAATGTTTTTTTGTTTATTTGTTTATTATTTGCTTGTTTTTTGCCTCTATGTTATTTACTTCCACTTTGATCTTTATTATTTCCTTCCTTCTACTTCCTCTCGGCTTTGCCTGCTGTTCTTTTTCTAGTTCTTTTAGGTGCAGGGTTAAGTTGTTAATTTGAGCTTTTTTTTTTTTTTTTTTTTTTTTTGCTTCTTAAGGTATGCCTGTAATGCTATAAACTTCCTTCTCAGGACTGGTTTTGCTGTGTCTGATAAATTTCAATTGTTCTTTGTTCATTTTCATTTGTTTCAAGGAAGTTTTTTATTTCTTCCTTGATATCATTGTTAACCCATTCATTATTAATAGCATGCTATGTAGTTTCTAAGTGTTTGAATGTTTTTCAGTTTTTCTATTGTAGTTGATTTCTAGTTTCATGCCATTGTGATCAGAGAAGGTGCTTGATAAGACTTAAATCTTAAATTTATTGAGACTTGTTCTGTGTGCTAACATGTGGTCTATCCTAGAGAATGTACCGTGAGCACTAAAAAGGAATGTAAATACTGAGCCCTGGGGGGATCCCACAGTGAGTGCTCATGCACTCCTTAAGAACTGCTTCTTTATTTGCAATGGACTTCTGAACACAAATCCCATTGGCTATCAGAGTTAGGTGTTTTGAGGATCCATCAGTCAGCTGAAAGCCTTAAAAGTTGGGGCACTAGACCTTTTTTTTTTTTTTTTGCTCCTCAGGAAGAAGCAAGGTATTGAGTTTCCTCCCCAATATATGGCACTGTGCCGGGGTGGGGTTCATAGCAAAGTGTGTCTCAGCTTTTCTACCCATCTTGCTGTGTGTGGGGGGGAAGGTTTCTCATTTACTCGATGTATAGGACTCACTCAATTTGTTTCTGGATTTCTCTCGGAGGGCATTGCTCCACATTTGCTGTACATTCAGTGTATCTATGGGGGAATGGAAATTCTCTATGTCACCATGCTGGTTTGAAGCTTACTAAGGAAATTTGCTCAACAGGAAAGAAGGCAAGGCAAAAACATACTAGTATAATAACTCCATGAGGTATTTTTATTTGCTGATGATAAAATTGATGCTTTGAGAGAATAAATCATCAGGTGGTACTGGCTTTAAACAAGTCTATGTGACTAAAAAAGTACATGCTTATAGTGACCTCTTTCTCACCTGGCACATCTAGTGACTGGTGCAGCACTAGCATAAGGTGAGCATTTTATAAATATTCCCTGGGGATTGAGTGAGAAGATGAATAGACAAATGAATAAAGAGAATGGCTGGTGGTTGGAAGTGGCAGCAGCACATGCTGTGTGGAGATGTTCATGGGCACAAGGGTGGGCATGTAAATGCCCCTACTTTGCCAATCTTGATTCCCCCAAAAGACCTTTTTTCTGGATTCTCCATCACAGTCCACAAACCTGGACCCAACATATTTTTATTTTCTTTCTAGCCAGTATGACATCTTCTTTTGCCACAGCCTCATTTAACCCCTGTATAATTGAAGGCTTTCTAAATAGCTTCTGTTCTCCTAGATCTTCCTTGTCTGTGAACTCAAAACAAAGTTTCATCTCTACAGCATTAATTATATTGATAACATTGACATGCACAACTTGTTCATTACTTTGTGTCTAATACATAATAAGCAAGGCATCTCCTTGATGAGATTAGCAGCAGCTATACAAGGACAGATAAATGATACTCCCAGCTGGTCCCAAAGAGTAAAAAATAAATGAGAGGTGCTTCATGAATAATTATTTCTTAGTTAATTGTCTAGGTACTGGTTAACAGATCAATAGTCTGTATCTAGCAATGGATGAAGCTGCACTCCATGGTTGTAGATCAATCAAATCATGATTTAAAGGTTGTAGATTCAGGACCTGGCCCTGCTGCTGATTTCACTAATATGTTATCAGATATTGTGTTTGATTCCTGCCCTGTCTTCTATGCAGTGAGCAGAAAAGAGGGCCAGAGTCATGAAAAAGGTTGAAAATTAATATATATATATACAGGGCATCCTCAGGTTATGACACAGTTTCATTCCTATGGCAGTGACATAACCCAAATTTTGGTGTAAGTCGAAACACACCCTAGCCTAAGTCACTTACCTATCCTAACACAGTTATAAAACCATAATATAGAATATAAAAACACAACTAAGCCACAGAAAAAGAAAAAGGACATAAATATACTATACTGTGCACTGTACTGTAGTAACAGAAAAAATGAGTGTAAAAAAATTCCTTACTTTTATTCCTGTGGTTGGCTTGCACACTGGAAGGGGGAACTCCTTCACTCATACCTCACATTACTGCATATTCTTCCACTGCATAAAACCAAACTAGTTTTCCCACATAATCCATAAGTATGACACTAACAGCATAAGCCAAGTCAAAACACTCATGTCTCCATTTTTTAAAGTTTTTATGAGAGTGAGCATCATGAACGGAAACATCGTAAGTCAAGACTGTCATAACCCAAGGATCCCTGTGTGTGTGTGTGTGTGTGTGTGTGTGTGTGTGTGTGTGTGTGTGTGTGCATATGAATAACAACTAAAAAATCACAAGCCATTGTTTCCTGAGTATCCTGCCTAATTAATGGAAAACAGAACTTCTCTGAAATGGTCATTTCTTTTATTCTAATATAGAAACCATGAGATGATTTTATAATTAATCTCTCTCATTTGGTTTGTTTTGGGCAGAGTCCAAAATCCTAATTATTTACAGTGGTTTCCTTACTTTTTCTAAAGGGATTAGTTTTTCTGGCATAAATAAGGTATAAAATTTTGTATGCATGTTTGTGTCAGATTTTTTTCTCTGGAGGATTTTTAAATTCTCAGAAATACTGTACATATTTTGACATTCTTTTTCCATATGTGTTACATGGTGTTTTCAGTAAGTACTTAGAGGGATTAAGAGTAAGACAATAAATGCAGAGCAAATATCAGGTGTATTAAATTGTCTTTCTTGAGAGCAGATATCCTGTCACTAAAAAAAGGAAATAGATGCTTACCAAAGGAGATAGGGAGAATAGCAACACACACAAACATACACACACACAGAGAAATATAAGGTTACCCTTTTGAATCAACATCAGCATAGCTCTCCATTAATCTTTCTACCCTTACAATGTCTGTATAAGACAGTGAATAGGCAGATGTTACTAAGCATATGTCTCAAGGTCATCATGTATTTCTTTCTTTTTTTTTTGTAAGAGATACAGAGAGAGGAACAGACAGACAGGAATGGAGAGAGATAAGAAGCATCAACTCATAGTTGCGGCCCTTAGTTGTTCATTGATTGCTTTTTTATATTTGCCTTGACTGGGGGGCTCCAGCTGAGCCAGTGGCCCCTTGCTCAAGCCAGTGACCTTTAGTTTAAGCCAGCAACCATGGGGTAATGTCTATAATTCCACGCTCAAGCCAGCAACCCCACACTCAAGCCAGTGAGATTGTGCTCAAGCTGGATGAGCCAGAACTCAAACCAGTGACCTCAGGGTTTTGAACCTGAGTCTTCTGCATCCCAGGTCGATGCTCTATCCACTGCACCACTGTCTGGTCAGGCTCATCAAGTATTTCCTTTCTTTCCCAATTTAGGAGTGCTAAGCAGTGGTAAGACTCAGCTGGTTCACACCAGTTTGCACCGATTTGGTAGAACCAATACCTAATTTTTTGTTGAGTTCAGAGAACCAGTTGTTAAAATGGCACTGGTAAGCAGGGTTCTCTCTAAGGTGGGCACTTCAGCAGTCACTCAGTGTGGAAATCACAACTTTACATTTCTTACTCTTACATTCATCTGTACAACCACATATTCTAAGTGCCCATAGTAATGTTCATTCTGTCCATACGTGAAAAAAATTTGACAGAACTATGCTTGTAATATTTACTTATTTATTTCATTATACCTTTGATGAAATATTACATTTTAATTTTCTTGTGTTTATTACTTCAGAAAACAAAGAAGTAACCTAAAGAAAAAAAGTGCCAAACAAAGGGGGTGACAAACTGTCATTTGTTTCAGGGTGGAGCAAAAGCCCAGAACAGGCAGAGACCTACAGCTGAGCAAGGGTGCTCACCCCTGCCCTCAGGGCTGAGGCTTGTGGTGCCAGCACAGCACATAACCCCACCCATGGGGACGGGGCGATGGACAAGGCCACTGAGGCTTGTACACACGAACATGTGATCACAGCCCTTCCTATGAAGGAGAGGCAGAAAGCACAAAAACAGCCCCAATGGGCTGGCACCAGCAATGCCCAATCCTGAACACCCTACACAGCAGCAGTAGAGGGGGTTGTGGGCCTGCAAACAGACCACACCTAGGGAACACATAGGCTACACCCAGTGGACTCCAGTGGCCAAATGCTTCTTTACACAGACAAAATGAGGAAGCAGAGAAATGCAACACAAAGGACTCAAGAGAAATCTTCAGAAAAGGACCTGAATGAGTCAGATATACTAAATTAGCAGATGCAGAGTTTAAAATAACAATTGTTAGGATGCTCAAAAACCTCTAAACAACAATACATGGTCATTACAAACACCTAGATAGATAGCAAATATAAAAAAGGACATGAAAATAATAAAAAAGAATCAGTCAGAAATGACAAACACAATAACAGAAATGAAGAACACAATGGAAGAAATTAAAATCAGGATTAATGAAGCTGAGAATCAAATCAGTGAGTTAGAGGACAAGATAAATAAAGGCATGGAAGCAGAACAGAATAAAGAAAAGAAACTCAAAAAGTCTGAGGAAACTCTAAGAGAGATCTGTGACAACATGAAGAGAAATAACATTCGCATCATAGGGGTTCCTGAAGAAGAAGAGAAAGAACAAGGGATAGAGAATTTGTTCAAACATATCATAGCTGAAAACTTTTCTAAATTAAGGCAGTCTCACAAGTTCAAGAAGCACAGAGAACTCCATTAAAGAGAAACCCAAAGAAATCTACACCAAGACATATCATAATTAAAATACCAAAGCTAAATGATAAAGACAAAATATTAAAAGCTACTAGAGAAAAAAAGGCTCTGACCTAAAAAGGAGCCCCCATAAGGATGACTTCTGACTTCTCAACAGAAACACTTGGGGCCAGAAGGGAATGGCAAGAAATATTCAAAGTAATACAGAACAAGAGCCTACAACCAAGACTACTTTATGCAGCAAGGCTATCGTTTAAAATTGAAGGAGAAATAAAAAGCTTTCCAGACAAAAAAAAAAAAAAACTCAAGGAATTCACTACAACCAAACCAATGCTGCAAGAAATGCTAAGGGGTCTGTTGTAAACAGATCAAAGGAGAAAAAGAATATAGCAAAAGATGAATACAGTTTTAAAGAATAAAATGGCAATAAACAACTACATATCAATAATAACCTAAAATATAAATGGATTAAATGATCAAATTAAAAGATAGGGTAGCTACATGGATAAGAAAACAGGACCCATACATATGCTGTCTACAAGAGACACACTTTAAAACAAAAGATGCACATAGATTGAAGATAAAAGAATGGAAAAAATTATTTCATGCAAATGGAAATGAAACAAAAGCTGGAGTAGCAATACTTATATCAGACAAATTGGACTTTAAAACAAAGGCTATCATAAGAGATAAAGAAGGTCACTACATAATGATAAAGGGAGCAATCCAACAGGAAGGTATAACTGTTATAAATATCTACGCACCTAATATAGGAGCACCTAAATATATAAAGCAGACTTTGATGGATTTAAAGGGCGAGATCAACAGCAATACTATAATTGTAGGGGATTTCAATACCCCACTAACATCACTAGATAGATCCTCAAGAAAGAAAATTAACAAAGAAACAGCAGACTTAAAGGACACACTAGATCAACTCAATTTAATAGATATCTTCAGAACATTTCACCCTAAAGCAGCAGAATATACATTTTTTTCAAGTGCTCATGGTACATTCTCTAGGATAGACCACATGGTAGGGCACAAAAGTGGTCTCAACAAATTTAAGAAGATTGAGATCATATCAAGCACATTCTCTGATTCACAATGGCATGAAACTAGAAATCAACCACAACAGAAAAACTGAAAAATACTCAAACACTTGGAAACTAAATAGCATGTTATTAAATAATGAAGGAGTTAACAATGAGATCAAAGAAGAAATAAAAAAAATTTCTAGAAATGAATGATAATGAGCATACATCAACTCAAAATTTAAGGAACACAGCAAAAGCAGACCTGAGAGGGAAGTTCATTGCATTACAGGTATACCTTAAGAAGGAGAAAAAGCTCAAATAAACAACTTGACCCTGCATGTAAAAGAACTAGAAAAAAATAACAGGAAGTAAAGCCCAGAGGTAGTAGAAGGAAGGAAATAATAAAGACCAGAGTGGAAATAAATGACATAGAGACTAAAGAAACAATACAGAGGATCAATTAAACCAGGAGCTGGTTCTTTGGAAAGGTAAACAAGATCGATGAACCTTTAACAAGACTCAACAAGAAAAAAAGAGAGAGGACTCAAATAAATAAAATTAGAAATGAGAGTGGAGAAATAACAACTGACACAACAGAAATATAAAGGATTGTAAGAATATACTATGAAGAACTGTATGCAAAAAAACGAGACAACCTAGATAAAATGGACAAATTCCTTGAAACATATAATCTTCCAAAAATTAATCTGGAAGAATCAGAAAACCTAAACAGACCGAGTAAAAGAGTTATCAAAAAACTCCCAAAAAAGAAAAGTCCTGGGCCTGATGGCACACAAGTGAATTCTACCAAATATTCAAAAAAGAACTAACTCCTATCCTTCTCAGCTATTTTAAAATATTCAAGAGGAAGGAAGACTTCCAAGCTCCTTTTATGAGGCGAGCATAATTCTGATTCCAAAACCAGGCAAAGACAACACAAAGAAAGAAAATTATAGGCCAATATCCCTGATGAATTTTTTTTTTTTTTTCATTTTTCTGAAGCTGGAAACAGGGAGAGACAGTCAGACAGACTCCCGCATGCGCCCGACCAGGATCCACCCGGCACGCCCACCAGGGGTGACGCTCTGCCCACCAGGGGGCGATGCTCTGCCCATCCTGGGCGTCGCCATGTTGCGACCAGAGCCACTCTAGCGCCTGGGGCAGAGGTCACAGAGCCATCCCCAGCGCCCGGGCCATCTTTGCTCGAATGGAGCCTCGGCTGTGGGAGGGGAAGAGAGAGACAGAGAGGAAGGAGAGGGGGAGGGGTGGAGAAGCAAATGGGCGCTTCTCCTGTGTGCCCTGGCCGGGAATCAAACCTGGGTCCTCCGCACGCTAGGCCGACGCTCTACCACTGAGCCAACCGGCCAGGGCCCCTGATGAATTTTGATGCTAAAATCCTCAACAAAATATTAGCTAACCAGATCCAGCAATACATAAAAAAAAATCATACACCATGATCAAGTGGGATTTATTCTGGGGATGCAAGGCTGGTACAATATTCGCAAATCAATCAATGTGATTCATCACATAAACAAAAGAAAGGAGAAAACCACATGATAATTTTAATAGATGCAGAAAAAGCATTTGATAAAATCCAGCACCCATTACGCCCTGGCCGGTTGGCTCAGCGGTAGAGCGTCGGCCTAGCGTGCGGAGGACCCGGGTTCGATTCCCGGCCAGGGCACACAGGAGAAGCGCCCATTTGCTTCTCCACCCCTCCGCCGCGCTTTCCTCTCTGTCTCTCTCGTCCCCTCCCGCAGCCAAGGCTCCATTGGAGCAAAAGATGGCCCGGGCGCTGGGGATGGCTCTGTGGCCTCTGCCCCAGGCGCTAGAGTGGCTCTGGTCGCAACATGGCGACGCCCAGGATGGGCAGAGCATCGCCCCCTGGTGGGCAGAGCGTCGCCCCTGGTGGGCGTGCCGGGTGGATCCCGGTCGGGCGCATGCGGGAGTCTGTCTGACTGTCTCTCCCTGTTTCCAGCTTCAGAAAAATGAAAAAGAAAAAAAAAAAAAAAAATCCAGCACCCATTCATGATCAAAACTCTCAGCAAAGTGGGAATACAGGGAACATACTTCAACATGATAAAGGCCTTCTATGACAAACCCACAGCCAACATCATACTCAATGGGCAAAAATTAAAAGCAATCCACTTAAGATCAGGAACAAGGCAGGGGTGCCCCCTTTCACCACTCTTATTCAACATAGTCCTGGAAGTCCTAGCCAGAGCAATCAGACAAAAAAAAAAAAAAAAAAAAAAAAAAAAAAAAAAAAAAAAGAAAGAAAAGGCATCCAAATTGGAAAAGAAGTAAAACTATCATTATTTGCAGATGATATGATATTGTATATAGAAAACCCTAAAGTCTCAGTCAAAAAACTACTAGACCTGATAAGTGAATTCAGCAAGGTGGCAGGATATAAAATTAATACTCAGAAATCAGATGCATTTTTATACACTAACAATGAATTGTCAGAAAGAGAAATTAAGGAAGCAATCCCATTCACCATTGCAACCAAAAAAGTAAAGTACCTAGGAATAAATTTAACCAGGGATATTAAAGACTTGTACTTTAAAAATGATAAAACATTGATAAAAGAAATCAAGGAAGATACAAAAAGTGGTAGCATATACCGTGCTCATGGTTAGGAAGAATAAACATCATTAAAATATCTATATTACCCAAAGCAATTTATAAATTCAATACAATACCAATTAAAATACCAATGACATACTTCAAAGATATAGAACTCATATTCCAAAAATTTATATGGAACCAAAAGAGAACACGAATAGCCTCAGCAATCTTGAAAAGGAAGAATAAAGTGGGAGGTATTACACTTCCGGATATCAAGTTATACTACAAGGCCATTGTACTCAAAACAGCTGGGTACTGGCATAAGAACAGGCACATAGATCAATGGAACAGAATAGAGAACCCAGAAATAAACCCACACCTTTATGGACAACTGATATTTGACAAAGGAGTTAAGAGCATACAATGGAGTAAAGACATCCTCTTCAACAAATGGTGTTGGGAAAACTGGAAAGCTACCTGTAAAAAATTAAAACTAGACCACCAACTTACACCATTCACAAAAACAAACTCAAAATGGATAAAAGACTTAAATGTTAGATGTAAAACCATAAGCCTTTTAGAAGAAAACATAGGCAGTAAGCTCTCTAACATCTCTCGCAGCAATATATTTGCCGATTTATCTCCACGGGCAAGAGAAATAAAAGACAGGATAAACAAATGGGGCTATATCAAACTAAAAAGCTTTTGCACAGCTAAAGACAATAAGAACAGAATAAAAAGACAAACTACACAATGGGAGAACATATTTCACAAGATGTCTGATAAGGGGTAATATCCAAAATTTATAAAGAACTTGTAAAACTCAACACCAGGAAGACAAACAATCCAATCCAAAAATGGGCTAAAGAAATGAATAGACACTTCTCCAAAGAGGACATACAGATGGCCAATAGGCATATGAGAAAATGCTCAATATCACTAATCATTAGAGGAATGCAAATTAAAGCCACAATGAGATATCACTTCACACCAGTCAGATTGGCGCTCATCAACAAAACAACACAGACTAGCCCTGGCCGGTTGGCTCAGCGGTAGAGCGTCGGCCTAGCGTGCGGAGGACCCGGGTTCGATTCCCGGCCAGGGCACATAGGAGAAGCGCCCATTTGCTTCTCCACCCCTCCGCCGCACTTTCCTCTCTGTCTCTCTCCTCCCCTCCCGCAGCCAAGGCTCCATTGGAGCAAAGATGGCCCGGGCGCTGGGCATGGCTCTGTGGCCTCTGCCTCAGGCGCTAGAGTGGCTCTGGTCGCAATATGGCGATGCCCAGGATGGGCAGAGCATCGCCCCCTGGGGGGCAGAGCACCGCCCCTGGTGGGCGTGCCGGGTGGATCCCGGTCGGGCGCATGCGGGAGTCTGTCTGACTGTCTCTCCCTGTTTCCAGCTTCAGAAAAATGAAAAAAAAACAAAAAACAAAAAAAAAAAAACAACACAGACTAAGTGCTGGCGAGGATGTGGAGAAAAGGGAGCCCTCCTGCATTGCTGGTGGGAATGCAGACTGGTGCAGCCTTTGTGGAAAACAGTATGGAGATTTCTCAAAAAATTAAAAATTAAACTTCCTTTTGACCCAGCTATCCCACTTTTAGGAATATACCCAAAGAACATCATAGCACTGTTTCAATGGAAAAAATGCACCCCCATGTTTATGGCAGCATTGTTCACAACAAAGATCTGGAAACAGCCCAAGTGTCTGTCAGTGGACAAGTGGATTAAACAGCTTTGGTACATATATACTATGGAATACTACTCAGCCACAAGAAATGATGACATCGGATCATTTAGAACAACATGGATGGACCTTGATAACATTATCCGAGTGAAATAAGTAAATCAGAAAAAAAAAAAAGAACTATGATACCATACATAGGTGGCACATAAAGATGAGACTCCGATACATGCATAAGAGTGTGGTGGTTATGGGGTGAGTGGGAGGAGAGGAAGGGGATTGGAAAGGGGAGGTGCACAAAGAAAACCAGTTAGAAGGTGATGGAACACAATTGGATTTTGGGTGATGGGAATGCAGCATAATCAAATGTCAAAATAACCTGGAAATGTTTTTTCTGAACATATGTACCCTGATTCATCCATGTCACCCCATTAAAATTAATATAAAATAAAGAAAGTAAAAGAATCCACATAATATATGGCTGTGAAAACCAGCAGGGATTCTGTCCACCAGGGAGACAAGAAAGTCTGTTAGAGACACAGGTGCCCTCTTTAAAAGTCAATGCAAATTCCAACATGGCAACAGAATAGGTGAATGTTCCAACAGCCACCTTCCAAAACCAAATTGGATTACAACTTAGTTTAAGAACAATCATCTTGAAAAACCAACTTTGGACTAAACAAAGAGGAGTATATAGCCAAGGATCACAGAAGAAGCCACACCAAGACTGGTAGAAAGGGCAGAGATGTGGACAGGACTGCCTTGCTACCAGGAGTGAGTGATGGCTGACGGTCAAAAAGGACTCTCACTGTGGGGAGGGTAGCCCTGAGAAGTATGGGTCCTCAGCCCCAGGCCCAAAACCCCAGCCTAGAGCCCCAGAGCCTAGAAGAGGTGCCCACAGAGCATTTGGAGATGAAAAGAGATGGGTTTCTGTCTGTGAGAAAGAGACAGAACTCTCAAAGATACAGGCTCCATCTTAAAGGGTCCACCCAGAAAATCTTGTTCACAGTCACTTACCTGGGGCTCTGGTGGAGGGAGAGGTGAGAGGACTAGAGTTGCATAAAGAGAGTGTAAAATTGGAGGCCCAGAAGAGACATGTGCAGGACAGCCTCCAGAACCCCTGTGCTGAGTCATTCTCCAATACTGAAGTTGCCATCTTTTCGGGTAGAGCAGTCCCCTCTGAGTGGCATCAGCCTGAGGGAAAGCTACTGCTCTTCCTTCGGGAGTCTCTCCTATCCCAGTCATAAAGACTAGGTTGTTCTGAGAGGCTTGAAAGCAGGGTGTGTGTCAGTGATTCAGTTTTCTGGTGTTGAGGTTGAAGCATTCCCCCACATGTTCCTGAGTCTAAGACTGGTAATTTCCCCTTGTGGGGAGACTCAGTAGAAATTGCCTGGACTGTGGGCAGATCACACCTCTGGGTCTCAGAGGCTACATCAGGCATGGCCAACATACGGCCTACAGGCTGGATTTGGCCCATGTAATGAGTTTATGTGACCCACGATTAAATTTTTAATATTCTCCGCTACTTTAAAATCTTAGCTACTCAGAAGTGGAAGCATCTTTGATTATTGGAAATCGAGATATTTAAGAAGATAGTGATACACAGAAAAAAATTCCGCGTGTGACTCCTCTAGGGTTAACTTTCAATAATTGGTCGAATGGATTCACGATACTTCCTTATTTAAAAAAAAAAATTATTATAAAGATTTACAACTTTTGTACTTGTCTGCACTTGATATGAACTGTTAGACATTTAGCGGCAATGTGAAACCCACATTGTTTTAGGCGGAGTTTGCCAGTGCGCACCCAAGGTCAAACAATTCATCATTTTTGTGGTCAAATGTGCTGAATCAAGTGGCATTGTAGCATAGACAATAGCTGCAGTTGATAACTGAAAATGTGTCCAGGCTGTTTGTAAAACAAAATAACTGTTTTATTTGTGATATAACCCCTTCAAGCTCATTCTATTAATTATATATTGTTTCAATTGATTGCAATACAGTTTGGATATTTAAATGGAATGTAATTATATTTTTATTAAAATATATTTTATTAAAATAATGTATATCAAAATTTTTTTACTCATTTACATTTATTCATAAACAAATTACATAATAAAATTTTGTTTACATAAATAAATTGTTTTTGTATTTAACATTTTTAAATTTTAATATTTCATCTGGCCCATGAATAAAGTTTTTTTTCTAATCTGGCCTGGGGGCAAAAGCTGTTGGCCACACCTGGGCTACACCCACCAGACTCCTGGGGCCACACCCTACTGCAGACTGTGAAAAAAGTCTGCAAAGACTGACACCTAGGGCTGAAGGTCAGATCCACACCCTCCATTTTTTTTAATCCCTGAATTGCTGCAGGCCCTAGAATCTAGCACAGGTTTTTTCATTAGCTGAGCCCAACAAGCAGCCAGCAGACAGAGGCGGCAAGAGGCGGAACTCAGGGAACCTTGGCCTTTTAAGTGGACCTTCCCCAGGCCCAGAATGGGTAAAAGCCAGCCTAGGTGTGCAGCTGGTATTTCCATGTGCACCTTGGCCAAGTAGAAGCAGCCACAAACTGAATTGCTGTAGCTCCAAGAAGGTTACTGAGGGGTGGTCATGGGCAGTGTCTCATGCCAGGAAAGCCCAGGGCTGGCACATCCAGAGGCCAGCTGTGGAAAGCATTGATTCAGGATGTAACAACCCTTGCTAGAGTGGTATCCAAAAGAAGAGTTCCTCACACCAGGCCCAGCTGAAGCGAATTCCACTTTTTGTGATCAGCACTGGCACAGAGGCTCATGTGCATTGGATAGGATGGAGCTTCACAGTCAGCCAGCCTGGGTGCTGGATACCCTGCCCTAGTGGATTGGATTCCACAGGGAGAAGGGAGAGAGGCTTGGAGCATGAACATTTAACATGTGGGTCCCTGTGAGCCTATTGTCTGATCTGGTCAAGGGGCTTAGCCAAATTCTGGGGGTCAAGTCAACCCCAGAAAACTCTTAGTCTTCCTACTTGAGACCAGGAACTCACCAGCTGTAAGAACTTCTGCAGAGGGCACTGTTGGCCACACTTTATCTGAACCTGATGCTCACCTTGTTGGGGAGAAATAAAATTTGAGTATTCAGCAGTGGCTGAGGGATTAGGCTCTGGAGGAGGGATCACATTCCCTGTACTGAGCTCCTGAACAAGAAATCCCTGAAGTAGTGTGTTCTCACTAACATTGTATTTACAACTTCAGCAGCCCTAACCCACCAAGTGTGCAACTTGTAGAGGGGTTGGCTGGATGAGGCCAGTCTGAGCCCACATTGCCGTTTTTCTACAGAAGACTGTGAGAAGCCCAGGTCACTGCATGAGGAGGTGGAGCAGCTGAAAAGTGGAGGAAAATCTTATAGAGCTTGGGGTCCTTAGGGAGCTGCTGTCATCTCTAAGCAGGAGGATGCTATCTTTATACACAGGTTGGCCCCTCCCACACTACCCAGGCACAGAAAATGCAAACACAAACAGTAAAAAGTGCAGTAGCTGCAGACAAGTAGTACACAGTGAGTTACAAACAGCAGCTGATGCCAACCCAAGAAGATCTAGAACCAACACAACTGGTAGTGGGTGGCAAACAGCACCAACCCTAGACTCAGCTAGCTACATAAGAAGCATGCCCAAAGGAAGAGTCTAGTAGGCACCAGATATTGTGGATAATAAATATGCCCAACAGGACAGAAATTGCACAGTGAGTAATACACATGATCAAGGTGGACTGTTGTGGACCGTAAATGGCAAAAAGCCATTGTAGATTTGAGGCTGAGCAAAAGGCTAAGTTCTCCCCACACCAGCTCCATATTGGCTATGATACTGAGTATTTGCACCCACTTCACTTGCTTGCTTAGGTTGCTGGAAGCAATTTACATGCCCTTCCTTTCACTTTTTGTTTGTTCAGATGTTGGTTGATTTCACTTATGCATGGTGGGGGGATTCCTGTTTATGCCTTGAGAGAGTTCCTGTTTTAGCTTCAGATGTGTAATTTTGTATCAAGGACTTCCTTGATTTGCATATGGCTATATAATAAAGCAAACTGGGGCTGTGGGACACTCAGATATTGCCATCAGCATTTGAAGAGTCCTCCTGGTCTCATTTTTTCTTAATAAGTATGTTTCTTTAATTCCACACAGTTATTTGGAGCTGCGCTGGTCCGCGGCAAGTGGCGCCCGAACAGACGACTTGAGTATGAGGAAACTAAACCTGAAGGCAGGTGACAGAACTCCGCAAAATGAAGTGTGCACAGTGAGTAAAGAAAGTTTTTGGGGAAAGTATAAGTGGAGTAAACGATTATGGGACAGATAGGGTAAAAAATAAGGAAACTTTTTATAGAAATGTTTCCATATGAGGACAAATCATTGTCTGAAGAGTATCAGGGTGAGCTGGAAACAGGGAGATGTGAATATGAGGATAACTTGGAGTCTGAGGATGATTCGGGGGGTGAAAAATCCATGGCTATGGCTGCCTTAGCCACGGGGTCTCTGCTGCCCACAGCTCATTTCTACATTCAATCCTCTGCTCCTCTGTTCCCTTATCAGGCTGATTCCAGAGTCTATAGCTCAAAATCAGGGAAATCCCCTCTCCAACAATCTATAGACCAGGCTCAAAATATAGAGGAAACAATAAATGGCTTTACCCATTTTCCTGTTGTAGAAAGACAGGATGATACAGGGAGACTAGTGCCAGAACATGAACCTGTATCTTTTAGAACTCTGAAAGAGCTTAAACCTGCTTGTGTTCAGTATGGGCCTACTGCCCCTTTTTCACTTGGTTTATTAGATACTACTAGTGCAAAGGCTCTTTCTCCAAATGACTGGAAGGTGATTGCTTGTGCTTGTCTCTTGGGGGTGATTATTTGCTGTGGAAGTTGGACTTTCTTGAGAATGGATAGGAGACTCAGGTATTAGAAAAATTACAGCTTTTCCTGTTATGGTCTGATTTTCTTTAATGTTTTAACTACAATTTTCTGAACTATCATTTTGTTTTTTTTCTTATTCTTTGCCTGGAAATTGAGGCAGGGGACCTGTGTTGGATCTACTATAGAAAATATCCCAGCAGCTGCCAAGAGCAAATTTTCTTGGGGAGATTTTTGCTTAGTCACATCCTTCTGTCTCTCTGTCAGAAAATGCCTTGACTAATATCAGGCAGGCATCTCTCTAATCTGGTTGTGCTCTAAACTCCTGGGTTTCTCTCTGGTTTGTCTGGTTCATCTATTTCTTGTTTCTGTTTTGTCTTTGTTTAATGTTGTCTAAAATGTGTCTGTTTTTAAGGCCTGAATTAAGTTCTTTTTTTGCATGCAAAAATTGGAAATGCTGGCTCTAATATTTAAAAAAAAATAAAATGTTTTTATAACTTGTAAAGAGCGCTCATTTAAATTTAAATAGAATAGAATGTAGATCCTTAAAACTTACT
This sequence comes from Saccopteryx leptura, assembly GCF_036850995.1. Lineage (NCBI taxonomy): Eukaryota > Metazoa > Chordata > Mammalia > Chiroptera > Emballonuridae > Saccopteryx > Saccopteryx leptura. Next base: position 170,665,837 of record NC_089504.1, on the reverse strand, counting down.
GATTTGGTTAGTGCATTGTGAAGTGTGTTCAGAGTTAGGAGCCAAATAGCAATTCAAGTATTAGGATTAATCAAAGTTATATGTTATATTTGTGTTTTTTGTGTGTACATTGTCTTGTTTATGTGTAAGGTTATACTCTCAGGTAGGCAAAACAAAGGAATTAAGCAAAATTAAGCAGAGCCCTAATAAGTCAGCTCAAGAATTTGTGTCAAGCTGCTTTAGGCAGTTAGAAGAATAGTATAAGAATGCTAATTCTGCTTCTCAGGCCAAACGCTGCAAAAAGGGACCCCGAGAAAATCGAGGATTTGCCTCCTCTGATGTTGCCTATTGGATTCAAAAAATAGGTCACGAACACCCTGAAATGGAACTAAAAATACAAGGGCATAAATTTAAAAGACTTTTAGATACTGGAGCTGATGTATCTGTTATTGCTAAGCTACGTTGGCCTCCTTTATGGCCAACTCATGCAGCAGCCACAAAAATACAAGGTATAGGGCAGAGTAAATCCCCTCAACAAAACTCTAGTTTTCTACAATGGGAAGATCAAGAAGGTCATTCTGTATTTTTTCAGCCTTATTTGCTCCCTGGATTGCCAGTTAATTTGTGGGGTAGAGATGTTTTGTAAATATATGGGGGTGTTGCTTGTCAGTCCTAATAGTTTAGTCAGCACTCAAATGCTTGATCAGGGATTTTTTCCCACTAAGGGACTAGGGAAAGAACAGCGGGGAATTCTCACCCCCATAGATGTGGCACCCAATACCAGAAGGTGTGGATTAGAATATCAAAATTTAGCATAAGAGCCTTGGTAGCTCCTGCTACCCCAATAATGCATTCTGCATACCCAATTACTTAGAAATCAGATAATCCTGTATGGGTAGACCAATGGCCCCTTTCTCAGGAGAAACTTAGGGCAGCTGCTCAATTGGTACAAGAGCAGCTACAGCTTGGGCACATTGAACCATCTAATAGTCCATGGAATACGCCTATATTTGTCATTAAAAAGAAATCAGAAAACTGGAGACTATTACAAGATTTGAGAGCAGTAAATAAGCTATGGAAATTATGGCTCCTCTCCAGCTGGTACTCCGTTCTTCTACTGCTATTCCATGGGATTTTCACCATGTAATTATTGACTTGAAGGATTGCTTTTTTACTATTCCTTTAAGCCCTCATGATTGCAAGCATTTTGCATTCAGTGTTCCTTCACTTAATTTCCAGGCTCCCATGGAGCGATACCAGTGGAGAGTTTTGCCTCAAGGTATGGCTAACAGTCTTATCTTGTGCCAAAAATATGTTGCTCAAGCTATCTCTCCAATATGAAGGCAGAACCCTAAGGCATACATAATTCATTATATGAATGATATTCTTATTGCTCATCCAGATAAAGACATTATGTTGACCAGTTTGCAACAACTAGAATATTCTTGAAAAGAATCACAACTTTATATAGCTCCTGAAAAGGTACAGCAATCTTTACTTTTTTCTTATTTATGACAAATTATTGAGGAAAAATAAATTGTCCACAAAAATTAGAAATCAGGACAGACCTTTTGCAAACTTTAAACGATTTCCAGAAATTAATTAGAAGACATTAATTGGCTTAGACCTTCCTTGAAGTTAACTACCAGGGAACTGAAACCACTTTTTGATATTAGTAAAGGGTCGGCTGAACCAGCTTCTCTTCAGCTACTTACAGCTGCAGGACAACAAGCTTTAAAGCTTGTAGAAAAAGCCTTGCAACAAGCATAACTAAAACACATAAATCCTAAAGAATCAATTGCCTTACTAATTTGTCCCTCGAGTTACACTCCAATGGGACTATTGTGGCAAGCTTCAGGTCCTATTGAATGGATTCATTTAGCTGTTACTCCTAAGAAAGTTTTATCTCCATATTTTGATCTTGTCACCTCCTTGATTATCAAGGGACATAGGCAACTCTTACAGTTTATAGGTTTTGAGCCTCAAATTATTGTTGTTTCTTTTTTCAAAGGATCAACAACAATGGCTCTGGGAAACTTCCACTAAATGGCAAATCGCTTTTGCAAATTTTACAGGCCAAATTGATTCTCACTACCCAGCTAATAAAATAGTTCAATTTTCACTAATGACTACATTTGTATTTCCTAAAACAATTGTTAATGAGCCCATTCCTGAAGCACCTACAGTCTTTACTGATAGGTCCAGCTCAGGATAGCAGCCTTAATAATCAATGGACAACTTTTTACTGAAACTCACTTTAAAATCAGCTCAAAGACTAGAATTACATGCCATTATCATGGCTTTTCAGCATTTTCCATGTTCCTCCTTTAATCTGTATACAGAAAGCAAATATTTACTTATGATTATTTCCACTATAGACACTGCTGTCTTAGGGACAACTGCTGATGAAGAACTATTTCAGCAATTTCTCCATCTTCAAAGACTTGTATGTCAACATAGAGCTCCATGTTTTATAGGACATATTCAAGATCATTCCATGCTCCCTGAAGCTTTAGAACAAGGGAATGCCCTTGTTGATAAAACTACCCCCCCAAAATTATTAGAGCAACCATGACAAATCAAGCAATCCAGTCTCATACTATTCATCACCAGAACACTGCAGCGCTATGTAAACAGTTTCAACTTTCTCGGGAGACAGCACAGCAGATTGTCAAATCCTGTCCAAGGTGTCCTATGCTACAATCTGTTCCTTCATTTGGAGTTAACCTTCAAGGATTCCTACCAGGACAACTTTGGCAAATGAACCTTACTCATATACCTTCATTTGGCAAATAGTCCTTTGTCCACGTTACAGTGGATACTTGTTCTGGATTTATAGTAGCCTCTGCCAAACAGGAGAGGCTGCTAAACATGTTATAGCTCATTATTTTTTGTATGCATTTTCTATTATTGGACTTCCTAAACTGGTTAAAACTGACATGCTCCTGCATATATGTAGCAAAAGCATTTACTATATTTTGTCAAACCTTTCACATTACGGGTATTTCTTAATAATCTTTAAAGTCAAGGTATTATTAAAGTGTATCCAGCAAATATTTAAGGTCAATTTAAAAAAATATAAATGGGGGAGTCATATCCTGGAATTCCTGCAAATCTACCTTATCTTTAAAAGATTTATTTTGAATGCTGATGAACAGGAGATGCCAAATGTTTTTCTCCTGCAAACTTCTACCCTCTTTTATTTGATTCAGCTAATAACACTGTTTTGTCTTTTTCCAAGTAGCTCCAGATATATGGAAAAGGTTTATATAGGTGAATGGGGATCCTCACACCCCTCAGCAAGATCTTCTGAGCATGGCCTTTAAGGTACCAAGAGGCAGAAAAAGCCCAATAGAGATCAAGTGAAATACCAGCTCTTGGGATACACCCTTAAAGGCTCCAATGTCCCAAAGGGGTCTCATAGGACTCCATCTGGGCCCTGCCTCAATACTGGAAAGGAAGGTCATTGAGCCTGTCAGGCTTAATGCCTTTGCTGTGAGGAAAAAGAGACACTGGAAGGTAGGCTTCCCACTCACTCCTCTAAGGGAGGGTTCAGTCTCTTCCAGCCCTGCTCCAGCCATCTGTGACCTAATCTTGCCCAGCCTACTGAGATTTGCCACTGAAGGCTAAAGGTGCCCAGGGCCATTGGCCCCATCTATGTCACTGTGGATGAGCCTAGGTATTTCTTCCAAGTAGCAGGTAAACTGATTTAATTTCTTATGGACACAAGGGCCACTTACTATGTCTTGCCTGAATATTTGGGTTTTTATTCATTCCCTTGATGATCTCTGTTGTGGGTATTGATAGTCCTATTTTCTGCTGCTTTGTTTAATATATAGTATTTCCTTTATTCCTCCTACCTCAATGCCTCATTCATATTTTAGGCTGGGACCTACTCCTAATTTAGAGCTCTTTTTCTCCTTTTTGCCAACCTCTATTATGAATCTACTTTTGCCACCCAGCTTAGCGTATTCCAAGGTTCCCTTCACCATGCCACAGCCCCAGGGAAAATCACCCTGGTCTCATCTCTCCAGGCAGAGGAGAACAGAAGCTCCATCTCCACACATGCTGCAGATGGCTTTTCCAGTCTACCTGAATCATTACCAGCTAGAAGCAGTGGTCATTGGGACTTGGACATGAGCTACAAAGTATAGAAATGTGACAACAATTCCACTGCCATGCGGACTTTTCCTGGACTCCTGCTCCTTGTGACAGCTTTTAATGAACTGAACTGGGGTTGGGTTTCATTTACAGAGATTTGGAATGGTGTTGGTGCCAACTTGGACTTGGCAAACATGTTAAGGACATTACTCTTTTATAGATTCTTGTTATATTGGCTAAGAATTTGCTTAAAGGCTTTAATCACTGTAATGTATTAGAAAATTTTTTGGGTATCTGTTAGCATTGGCTATACTAATTTTGTATTTGTTCTGTATTTTTTTCAGTCTGCCTCCAAATTAGAATCTAGGAAACTAGAAAATCAGATGAATGCAAATCTCAGCACACAAATTAAAAAGAAAAAAGAAAAGGGGGATATGTTGTGGACTGTAAATGGCAAAAAGCCATTGTAGATTTAAGGCTTAGCAAAAGGCTAAGTTCTCCCCACACCAGCTCCATATTGGCTATGATGCTGAGTATTTGCACCCACTTCACTTGCTTGCTTAGGTTGCTGGAAGCAATTTACATGCTCTTCCTTTCACTCTTTGTTTGTTCAGATGTTGGTTGATTTCACTTATGCATGGTGGGGAGATTCCTGTTTATGCCTTGGGAGAGTTCCTGTTTTAGCCTCAGATGTGTAACTTTGTATCAAGGACTTCCTTGATTTGCATATGGCTATATAATAAAGCAAATTGAGACTATGGGGCACTCAGATATTTCCATCAGCATTTGAAGAGTCCTCCCAGTCCATTTTTTTCTTAATAAGTATGTTTCCTTAATTACATACCATTATTAGGAGCTGTGCTGGCTTGTGGCAGTGGACCCTTAGAGCCAGTCAGCCTGAAGAGGTAACCATACCCATGAAAGGACCAACTTTTTTTTTGTATGCATTCAATACTCACATACCTCAAGAGGAAAAACAGTACCCTTAAGAAGCATTCCTAGAACAAGAAAACATGGCCTGGAGGTCAGTACCACTGAACCCATCTTCTTCGTAAAGATACCACAAAAAGTTCAAAGTCAGACAGCACTACCTAATTCACAGACAAAATAGGCAGACAGAGAAATGATAACCAAATCAATTAACAAGAGAAATCCCCAGAAAAAGAACTAAATGAATTTGAAGTAACCAAACTACCAGATGCAGAGATTAAAATAATGATTTTTAGGATGCTTAAGGATCTTAGAGTAACAATGGATGAACATAATAAGCACTTACAAAAAGAGATAGCAAGCATCAAAAAGGACATTGAAATTATAAAAAGGAACCAGTCAGAAATAACAAATACAATATCAGAAATGAAGACTACACTAGAAGAAATTATCAGCAGGCTGGATGAAGCATAGGATGGAATCAGTAATTTAGGGGACAAGATAAATGAAAGCAGAGAAGCAGAATAGAATAAAGAAAAGAGGCTAAAAAAGACTGAGGAAACTCTAACAGACCTCAGACAATGTGAAGAGAAACAACATCCGCATCATAGGGGTTCCTGAAGCAGAAAAGAATGAACAAGGCATAGAGAACTTGCATGAAGATATCATAGCTGAAAATATCCCTAAAATGACGAATAAAAAAGTCATACAAGTTCATGAAACACAGATAGTCTCATTAAAGAGGAACCCATGGAGGGCTATACCAAATTACATTATAATTAAAGTGCCAAAGTTAAGAGACAAAGAAAGAATACTAACAGCTGCAAAAGAAAAGCAGTTAATTTTCTAAAGAGGAGCCCCCATAAGAATTACATCTGACTTCTCAACAGAAACAATTGAGGCCAGAAGGGATTGGCAAGAAATATTCAAGGTCATACAAAACAAGAACCTACAACCAAGATTTCTTTATCCAGCAAAACTATCATTTAAAATAGGAGAAACAAAAGGCTTTCCAGACAAAAACAAAACAAACAAACAAACAAAATCTCAAGAAATTTATTACAACCAAACCAGTACTGCACAAAATGTTAAGGGGCTTGCAGTAAACAAACAAACAAAAAAAGTAAAGAAAAAATCTAGAGAAAGAGGATTGTAGATTTAAAGAATAAAATGGCAATAAATAAGCACAAATCAATAATAATCTTAAATGTAAATGGATTAAATGCTCCAATCAAAAGACATAGGGTAGCTCATGGACAAGAAAACAAGACTCGTACATATGCTGTCTACAAGAGACCTACCACAGAACAAAAGATACACATAGACTGAAAGTATAGGGATGGAAAAAAGTATTTCATGCAAATGGAAATGAAAATAAATTTATGGGACATATATCTGACAAAATAGACTTTAAAACAAGGCTATAGAAAGGGATAAAGAAAGTCACTACATAATAATAAAGGAAGCAATTGAACAGGAGAATATAACCATTCTAAATATTTATGCACCTATTACTCTAACATCTAAATATAAAGCAGATTTTGACATACATAAAGGGCGAGATCAACAGCAATACTATAAAAGTAGAGGATTTTAATATGTTATTAACATCAATGGATAGATCCTCTAGACAGAAAATTAACAAAAAACAGTGGCTTTAAATGGCACACTAGATCAAATGGATTTAATAGATATCTTCAGAACCTTTCACCCCAAAGCAGCAGAATATACATTCTTTTCAAGTGCTCATGGTCCATTCTCTAGGATAGACCACATGTTAGAACACAAAACAAGTCTCAATAAATTTAAAAAGATTGAGTTAATTTCAAGCATATTTTCTGATCACAATGACATAAAACTAGAAATCAACTACAGTAGAAAAACTAAAAAACATTCAAACACTTGGAGGCTAAAGAGCATGCTATTAAATAATGAATGGGGTAACAATGAGATCAAGGAAGCAATCAAACATTTCCTTGAAACAAATAAAAATGAACATACAACAACTCAAAATTTATGGGACACAGCAAAAGCAGTCCTGAGAGGCAAGTTCATAGCATGACAGGCATACTTTACGAAGCAAGAAAAAGCTCAAATAAACAATGTAATCCTGAATATAAAAGAACTAGAAAAAGAACAACAAATAAGGCCCAGAGGAAGTAGAAGGAAGAAAATAATAAAATTCAGAGCAGAAATAAATGACACAGTGGCTTAAAAAAACAATATAAAAGATCAATGAAACCAGGACTCAGTTCTTTGAAAAGATAAACAAGATTGATGAGCCTTTAACCAGACTCATCATGAAAAAAAGAGGATTCGGACGTCACGGAAATAGCGCCGTGAGCAGCGCGTCCGACAGATCTCCCCAAAATCACAACAAATTTATCAACTAGAAACAGAAAAATTTATCCTCGGAGCATTCCGGAGTTCCACAAAAACTGAAAGCGAAAGGACTGTTATCACTTGAATCTGAGAGACGAGGGTGTGGAGGAAGCTAACTACCACAGGAACATTCATTCAAGCCGCGGAGGGATTGCGCCTGTGGTGAGTCGGCCCACACTCGGGAGCGGCGAGCAGCCGCTGGCGCGCACCCGGTCCGGTTGCAGAGCGAGCACTGCTAACGTTCCCAGCGGCCATGCACTGCGAGTGAGAGTCCCCAGCCACCGGTGCCCGGAGCACCCCATTCGCGCACATGCCCTGGGCATCCTATGCACACAGAGCGCCCTACTGACCCGCACACCCAGGGTGCCCCATTATCCTGCGGCCGGTGCGCCCCAGCCGCCAGCGGCGGGGCAAGCGAGAGAGGCGCCAGGGCGGTCTTCCCTACTTGGGAGATTCTCTCCGTGGGCGGGGCACCTCACCCAGCCATTCAGGCTAACAATCAAGCATTGGGGGAGGGGCGCGCAGGCAGCCTGAAATACCTTGGGGAGCACAGCTGCAGACCCAATCACTGAAATTAGCTTAACCCATGAAATCTGCGCACCCATGGGCTCTAATTGATAAGATCTCTCTCAGTTCAGCGATCCAAGACAAGAGGCGTGATATTTTTTAGTGCCTTTCGCTAAAGGGGTGGGGGCAACTTCTGATTGACAGAGCCTCCATATTCAGGGATAAATGCTAACAAGAGGGACTTGGCAGATAATAAGATCTATACTACACTAGTCGCAAGCAGAGAGACTAGTGCCTCTTCTTCCCAGCCAAACAGGCTACAAAGTGTGGAAAGCCTGGGTTGAGTGGTCCAACTGAATGCTAGGCGCTGAACAGTCACCTTGACAACAATTGACTCCCACCCCCGCCTGATTACACTGGAGGCTCAGACTGCCAGAGCCTTTCCCAAAGCCTTGCGCTGAGTGGGGATAGAGTGGGGATTTCCTAGCTCTTTGAGCCTCTTACTCCCCAGGCAGAAGCAGTAGCAGCCTTATAGCTGGATCACCAGGCTGCTAATTCAGGAAGGGGGGACTAGGAGAGAGACTCCAGGAAAGCAAACTCTCTCATCGTTGGACCCTGCAAACGCCAACAAGCCTTGACTACCAGCAAGACTAAAGCCAATTATGTGACATTGCCATAGAATCCCATCAACTGCAAATCCCTACCTAAGTGTGACACAGGGGCAGAGCCTGGGGTACAGAGTCACCGACCAGGAAGAGGGAGAGAAAAGAAAAAGGAAGAAGTTAACCTCTCAAAATCAAGAAAAATCCACAGACTTTACAACTTGTTCCACTAATTTTTTTTTGCTGTTGTTTGTTTCTTCTATCTTATTGCCTTTATTATTATTATTTCTATTTCCTCCACCTCTGTCCTTCTATTCTCTGCCCATCTTATGCTTCCCTTTTCTTGAACTACACTACCCATGAGTGTTACATTTTATTTCTTATCTTCATCCTCACCCTCCTTTAAGGTTATACTCCAAAACACTTAACTCTCACACTCTCCTCTTTTGTTTTTTTTTGTTTTGCTTTATTTTGTTTTTTTTCTCTTCCTTTTTTTTTCTTCCTTCGTTTTTCTCTTTTTCTTATTTTTTCCTTTCTATTCATTTTTTCTTTTCTCGTTTTACTTTTCCTCCCATTTAATCCTCAATCACGAACAAATTAGTTAATTTGGGACTCAAGGGTTTTTTTTTGGTTTTATTTTTCTTTTTCGCTTTTGTTTTTGTTTTTTTTTGTTTGTTTGTTTATTTTTGTGGCATTTTGGGTACTTTTTACGTTGCTTTTTAACTCACTAGCATTCCTCCCAACCCAAGGTCTCCATTGTATTTAGTCTTCGCTCCACTTAATACAACAGATTTTTACTTATTATTTTTATTATTTTCTTCTTTATTATTCTTTTTTTTTTCTCCTTTTTTCTGGTTCCCTCTTATCCCTCTCATTATATCTCTTAGTCAACCATCACTTACAAGCAAATCATCTTATGCTTGTCTAAGATTTTCTTCCCCTTTTTTTTTTTTTTTGCATTTAGTAGGTCCCTACTCCCTTTTTTGTACCCCTTGAACTCTTCACCCCAAATCAGGCCCTCCACTATAGGAAGTTTTTGTTCCATTTAGCATAATATAATTCACAGGTCATCACAATATTTCCCTGAGGAGGGGAGAGGAGGGAAAGAGAAGAAAGAAAAAAGGGGGAAATAAATTATTACTGTTTATTTTTGTGGGATGTTTTACCTTTTTTTTTTTTTACTTTTTACTCTTTATTAATTCTAATTAGTGCTATCAACAAGACCACCCTCAGATGCCAATAAGAAAGAGGAAATCGAATATTATAGATACAAAAGAAAGAGAGGTAACACAAATAGATGTGGAAAAATCTATGGAGAAAAGACTTAACATATTGGAAGCCTTGGAGCTAAATGACAGAGAATTTAAAATAGAAATCTTAAAAATACTCAGAGATATACAAGAAAATACAGAAAGGCAATTTAGGGAGATCAGAAAACAACTCAATGAACACAAAGAATATATTACCAAGGAAATTGAAACTATAAAAACAAATCAAACAGAAATGAAAAATTCAATTCACGAGCTGAAAAACGAGGTAACAAGCTTAGCTAACAGAACAGCCCAGATAGAAGATAGGATTAGTGAAATAGAAGACAAACAACTTGAGGCACAACAGAGAGAAGAAGAAAGAGACTCAAAAATAATAAAAAACGAGAAAGCTCTACAGGAATTGTCTGACTCCATCAGAAAGAATAACATAAGAATAATAGGTATATCAGAGGGAGAAGAGAGAGAAAATGGAATGGAGAATATACTCAAACAAATAATAGACGAGAACTTCCCAAGCCTGTGGAAAGAACTAAAGCCTCAAATTCAAGAAGCAAACAAAACACCGAGTTCTCTTAACCCCAGCAAACCCACTCAAAGGCACATCATAATAAAGATGACACAAATCAATGACAAAGAAAAAATTCTCAAGGCAGCCAGGGAAAAGAAGAGTACAACATATAAAGGAAGACCTATTAGATTATCATCAGATTTCTCAGCAGAAACTCTACAAGCTAGAAGAGAGTGGACCCCAATATTTAAAGCCCTAAAAGAGAGGAACTTTCAGCCAAGAATACTATACCCATCAAAGCTATCCTTCAAGTACGAAGGAGATATAAAAACATTCACAAATACAGAAAAGATGAGAGAATTTATCAGCAGAAAGCCCCCACTCCAGGAAATACTAAAGGGGGTTTTCCAACCAGATTCAAAGAACAAAAGAAAACAACACCACAAGTAACAGCTCCACCAAGAACACAATAAAATCAAACTTAAACTGTGACAACAAAGGAAAAAAAGGGGGGAGAGGATGGAGATTAACAGTAGCAAAGGACGATGAAGTGCAGAAATACTCATAAGATAGGGTACTACAATGAATATGGTAGGTACCCTTTTCATTACTTAATGGTAACCACCCTTGAAAAAACCACCACAAAAACACTTGACTTAAAAAAGGTAGCAACAGAGGAAAGAAGTATGAAACACAAACAAACAAAAACAAATGATAGGAAAACAAAAGAGAAGAATCAAACAAGATACAAAACTAACAGAAAGCAATTTATAAAATGGCAGTAGGGAACCAACAAGTGTCAATAATTACACTAAATGTAAATGGATTAAACTTACCAATAAAGACACAGAGTAGCAGAATGGATTAAAAAAGAAAATCCAACTATATGCTGCCTACAAGAAACACATCTAAGCAACAAGGATAAAAACAAATTCAAAGTGAAAGGCTGGAAAACAATACTCCAAGCAAACAACACCCCAAAAAAAGCAGGTGTAGCAATACTCATATCTAATAATGTTGACTACAAGACAGAAAAAGTACTCAGAGACAAAAATAGTCATTTCATAATGATTAAGGGGAAGTTGAATCAAGAAGACATAACAATCCTTAATATATATGCATCAAACCAAGGAGCACCAAAATATATAAGACAGCTACTTATTGACCTTAAAACAAAAACTAACAAAAATACAATCATACTTGGAGACCTCAATACACTGCTGACGGCTCTAGATCGGTCATCCAAACAGAGAATCAATAAAGATATAGTGGCCTTAAACGAAATACTAGAACACCTGGATATGATAGACATCTACAGGACACTTCATCCCAAAGTGACAGAGTATACATTTTTCTCTAGTGTACATGGAACATTCTCAAGAATTGACCACATGTTGGGCCACAAAGACAATATCAGCAAATTTAGAAAAATTGAAATTGTACCAAGCATATTCTCTAATCATAAAGCCTTGAAACTAGAATTCAACTGCAAAAAAGAGGGGGGAAAACCCACAAAAATGTGGAAACTAAACAACATACTTCTAAAAAATGAATGGGTCAAAGAAGAAATAAGCGCAGAGATCAAAAGATATATATAGACAAATGAAAATGAAAATACGACATATCAGAATCTCTGGGATGCAGCAAAAGCAGTAATAAGAGGAAAGTTCATATCACTTCAGGCCTATATGAACAAACAAGAGAGAGTCCAAGTAAACCACTTAACTTCACACCTTAAGGAACTAGAAAAAGAAGAACAAAGACAACCCCAAACCAGTCGAAGAAAGGAGATAATAAAAATCAGAGCAGAAATAAATGAAATAGAGAACAGAAAAACTATAGAAAAAATCAATAAAACAAGGAGCTGGTTCTTTGAAAAGATCAACAAAATTGACAAACCCTTGGCAAGACTCACCAAGGAAAAAAGGCACAGGACTCAAATAAATAAAATCCAAAATGAAAGAGGAAAGATCACCACAGACATCATAGATATACAAAGAATTATTGTAGAATACTATGAAAAACTATATGCCACCAAATACAACAATCTAGAAGAAATGGATAAATTCCTAGAACAATACAACCTTCCTAGACTGAGTCATGAAGAAGCAGAAAGCCTAAACAGACCAATCAGCAGGGAGGAAATAGAAAAAACTATTAAAAACCTCCCCAAAAATAAAAGTCCAGGCCCAGACGGTTATACTAGTGAATTCTATCAAACATTCAAAGAAGACTTGGTTCCTATTCTACTCAAAGTCTTCCAAAAAATGGAAGAAGAAGCAATACTTCCAAACACATTTTATGAGGCCAACATAACCCTCATACCAAAACCTGGCAAGGATGGCACAAAGAAAGAAATCTACAGACCAATATCTCTAATGAATACAGATGCTAAAATACTAAACAAAATACTGGCAAACCGAATACAACAACATATTAAAAAAATAATACATCATGATCAAGTGGGATTCATCCCAGAATCTCAAGGATGGTTCAACATACGCAAAACGGTTAACGTAATACACCATATCAACAAAACAAAGAACAAAAACCACATGATCTTATCAATAGATGCAGAAAAGGCTTTTGATAAAATACAACACAATTTTATGTTTAAGACTCTCAACAAAATGGGTATAGAAGGAAAATATCTCAACATGATAAAGGCCATATATGATAAACCATCAGCCAACATCATATTAAATGGCATAAAACTGAGGACTTTCTACCTTAAATCAGGAACAAAACAGGGCTGTCCACTCTCTCCACTCTTATTTAACGTGGTGCTAGAAGTTCTGGCCAGAGCAATCAGACAAGACAAAGAAATAAAAGGCATCCATATCGGAAAAGAAGAAGTAAAGGTATCACTTTTTGCTGATGATATGATCCTATACATCGAAAACCCAAAGGACTCCACAAAAAGATTACTAGAAACAATAAACCAATACAGTAAGGTCGCAGGATACAAAATTAACATACAAAAGTCCATAGCCTTTCTATATGCCAACAATAAAATATTAGAAAACGAACTCAAAAAAATAATCCCCTTCACGATTGCAACAAAAAAAAAAAAATACCTAGGAATAAACATAACGAAGAATGTAAAGGACCTATATAACGAAAACTACAAGGCATTATTAAGAGAAATAGAAAAAGACACAATGAGATGGAAAAATATTCCTTGTTTTTGGATAGGAAGAATAAATATAATTAAAATGGCCATATTACCCAAAGCAATATATAAATTTAATGCAATTCCCATCAAAATTCCTATGAGATTTTTTAAAGAAATGGAACAAAAAATCATCAGATTTATATGGAACTATAAAAAACCCCGAATAGCAAAAACAATCCTGAGGAAAAAGAATGAAGCTGGGGGCTTTACATTACCTGACTTTAAACTATATTATAGGGTCACGATAATCAAAACAGCATGGTATTGGCAGAAAAATAGACACTCAGACCAATGGAACAGAATAGAAAGCCCAGAAATAAAACCACATATATATGGTCAAATAATCTTTGATAAAGGGGCCAACAACACACAATGGAGAAAAGAAAGCCTCTTCAACAAATGGTGTTGGGAAAACTGGAAAGCCACATGCAAAAGAATGAAACTCGACTACAGCCTGTCCCCGTGTTCTAAAATTAATTCAAAATGGATCAAAGACCTAAATATAAGACCTGAAACAATAAAGTACATAGAAGAAGACATAGGTACTAAACTCATGGACCTGGGTTTTAAAGAACATTTTATGAACTTGACTCCAATGGCAAGAGAAGTGAAGGCAAAGATAAATGAATGGGACTACATCAGAATAAAAAGTTTTTGCTCAGTAAGAGAAACTGATATCAAAATAAACAGACAGCCAACTAAATGGGAACTGATATTTTCAAACAATAGCTCAGATAAGGGCCTAATATCCAAAATTTACAAAGAACTCATAAAACTCAACAACAAACAAACAATCCAATAAAAAAATGGGAAGAGGACATGAACAGACACTTCTCCCAGGAAGAAATACAAATGGCCAACAGATATATGAAAAGATGCTCAGCTTCATTAGTTATTAGAGAAATGCAAATCAAAACTACAATGAGATACCACCTCACCCCTGTTAGATTAGCTATTATCAACAAGACGGGTAATAGCAAATGTTGGAGAGGCTGCGGAGAAAAGGGAACTCTCATCCACTGTTGGTGGGAATGTAAAGTAGTACAACCATTATGGAGGAAAGTATGGTGGTTCCTCAAAAAACTGCAAATAGAACTACCTTATGACCCAGCAATCCCTCTACTGGGTATAAACCCCAAAACCTCAGGAACATTGATACGTAAAGGCACATGTAGCCCCATGTTCATTGCAGCACTGTTCACAGTGGCCAAGACATGGAAACAACCAAAAAGCCCTTCAATAGAAGACTGGATAAAGAAGATGTGGCACATATACACTATGGAATACTACTCAGCCATAAGAAATGATGACATCAGATCATTTACAGCAAAATGGTGGGATCTTGATAACATTATACGTAGTGAAATAAGTAAATCAGAAAAAAACAAGAACTACATGATTCCATACATTGGTGGAACATAAAAATGAGACTAAGAGACATGGACAAGAGTGTGGTGGTTACCAGGGGTGGGGCGAGGGAGGACATGGGAGGGAGGGAGGGAGAGAGTTAGGGGGAGGGGGAGGGGCACAGAGAACTAGATAGAGGGTGGCGGAGGACAATCTGACTTTGGGCGAGGGGTATGCAACATAATTTAATGACAAAATAACCTAGACATGTTTTCTTTGAATATATGTACCCTGATTTATTAATGTCATCCCATTACCATTAATAAAAATTTATTAAAAAAAAAAAAAAGAGGACTCAAATAAATAAAGTTAGAAATGAAAATGGAGAAGTAACAAATGACACCACAGAAATACAAATGATTGTAAGAAAATACTATAAAGATCAATATGCCAAAATATTTGACAACCAAGACTAAATGGTTAAATTTCTAGAAATATACAATCTTTCAAAACTCAATCTGAAAGAATCAGAAAACTTAGACAAACTGATTACAGCAAATGAAATTGAAAGTTGTCAAAAAAAAACTCCCAACAAACAAAAGTCCTGGACCAGATGGCATCACATGCAAATTTTACCAAATATTAAAAAAAAACAAAAAACAAAACTAATCCTTATCCTTCTCCAGCTATTTCAAAATATTGAAGAGGAGGAAAGAATTCTAAGCTCCTTTTATGATGCAAGCATTATCCTCATTCCAAAATCAGGTAAAGATACTACAAAGAAAGAAAACTATAGACCAATATCCCTGATGAACATAGATGTTAAAATTCTCAACAAAATATTATCAAACTGGATCCAGCAATACATTTAAAAAAATTATATATCATGATCAAGTGAGATTTATTTTGGGTAGGCAAAGCTGGTACAATATTCACAAATCAATCAATGTGACTCATTATATAAACAAAAGGAAGAATAACAATCACATGATAATATCAATAGATGCAGAAAAAGTATTTGGTAAAATCCAGCAACCATTTATGATCAAAACTCTCAGCAAAGTGGGAATATAGGGAACATACCTCAACATAATACAGGCCATCTATGACAAATTGACAGCCAACATTATACTCAATGGGCAAAAATTAAAAACACTCCCCTTAAGATCAGGAGCAAGGTAGGGGTGCCCCCTTTCACCATTCTTATTCAATATAGTACTGGAAGTCCTAGCCATAGCAATTAGACAAGAAGAGCAAATAAAAGGCATCCAAATTGTAAAAGAAGAAGTAAAGCTATTATTATATGCTAATGACATGATATGGTACATAGAAAACCCTAAAGACTCAGTCAAAAATCTACTAGACCTGATAAATGAACTTGGCAAGGTTGCAGCATATAAAATTAATATTCAGAAATAAATGGCATTTTTATATACCAACAATAAGCTGCCTGAAAGAGAAATTAAGGAAACAATCCCCTCACTATTGCAATAATAATAATTATTATAATAATAAAGTATCTTGGAGTAAATTTACCAAGGAGGTTAAAGACTTGTACTTGGAAAATTGTAAGACATTGAGAAAAGAAATCAAGGAAGATATAAACAAGTGGAAGCATATACCGTGTTCACAGATAGAAAGAATAAACATCATTAAAATGTCTATACTACCCAAAGCAACATTGAATTTATAATTCAATGCAATTCCTATTAAATACCAATGGCATACTTCAAAGGTATAGAACAAATATTCCAAAAATTTATATGGAACCAAAAAAGAACATGAATAGCCTCAGCAATCTTGAAAATGAAGAATGAAGTGGGAGGTCTCACAATTCCTAATATCAAGTTATACTACAAGGCCATTGTACTCAAAACAGGTTGGTACTGGCATAAGAAAAGGCATATAGATCAATGGATCAGAACAGAGAACCCAGAAACAAACCCACGTCTTTATGGTCAATTAATATTTGACAAAGGAGGTAAGAACATACAGTGGAGTAAAGACAGTCTCTTTAATAAATGATGTTGGGAAAACTGGACAGCTACCTGCAAAAGATGGAACTAGAGCAGCATCATATACCATTCACAAAGATAAACTCAAAATGGATAAAAGACTTAAATGTAAGTCGTGAAACAATAAACATCTTGGAAGAAAAGATAGGTAGTAAACTCTCCGATATCTCTTGTAGCAGTATCTTTGCCAATTTATCTCTTTGAGCAAGTGAAATAAAGGACAAAATAAACAAATGGGAATATATCAAACTAAAACTTTTTGCACAACAAAGGATACTGGGAACAAAATAAAGAAACAACCCACACAATGGGAGAACATATTCACCAATACATCAGATAAGAAGTTAATAATCAAAATTTATAAAGAACTTCTAAAACTCAACACCTAGAAGGTAAAAATCCAGTTAAAAATGGGAAAAAGAACTGAGTAGATATTTCTCCAAAGAAGGCATAAAGATGACCAATAGGCATATAAAATATGTTCAACATCACTAATCATTAGAGAAATGCAAATTAAAACCACAATGAGATACCACCTCACACCTGTCAGAATGGCGTTCATTAACACACAATAAGTGCTGGCAAGGGTGTGAAGAAAAGGGAACCCTCCTGCATTACTGGTGGGTATGCAGACTGGTGCAGCCACTGTGGAAAACAGTATGGTGTTTCCCCAAAAAATTAAAATGGAACTGCCTTTTGACCCAGCTATCCCACTTTAGGAATATATCCTAAGAACACCAAACCACTGATTCAAAAGAAGATAAGCATTCCCATGTTTATTGCAGTATTGTTTACAATAGCCAAGTTCTGGATATAGCCCAAGTGTCCATCAGTGGACAAGTAGATTAAAAAGCTGAAGTACCTATACACAATGGAATACTATGTGGCAGTGAAAAAGAAGGAAAACTTACCTTTTGCGATGGCATGGATGGACCTGGAGATTATTATGCTAAGTGAAATATGCCAGGCAGAGAAAGACAAATATCATATGATCTCATTTATATGTAGAATCTAATGAACAAAGTGAACTGAGGAAGAGAATAGATGCAGAGGCGGGGTCACTGGGAGCAGAGTGATAGCAGTTAGAGGGAAGGGGGATGAAGGGATGAGATTAGAAAAGATGAAGGGATTAGTGAAATTATGTCATTATATACATAACACATAGATACAGATAACAGGACAGCAAAACCCAGAGGGAAGGGGGAAGACAGTCAGCCAGAGGAGGGCAAAAGGGGTGTAATGGGGGACACAGGGGGTGGATAGTGAGAGAGTTATATTGAGCAGGACACTTGAATCCATATTAACACAATAAATTAAAATTAATTTTAAAAAAGCCAATGTACAAAATATCTTTCTCAGTCACTTACCCTGGACTTTGATGGAAGGAAGTTGGAGTGTACAAGAGTCATTTGAGGAGACACTGAGGTTTGTGGCTCTAGGAAGAGGCAAGAGAGGACAGTTGCCAGGGTCCCCATGCTGAGTCCCTCTCCTACACTGCCGATATCAACACCCTTGGGTGCAGCACTCCCTTTATTATGACATTAGCATGAGGAAATGCATTAATACCCTTACACTCTGTACTCCCTGTCTCCTCAACCTGTAGAGTTTGCATCTTGATGAGGAGTCAGCTGCCTGGGAGAGAGAATACAGGTCTGAGCTGACTGAGGTAGTGTTCATGACTGAGTTATGTATCTTTGGGACAAGGCCCATCCCCAAGCTTTCTTATGAACCTGACCAGTGCCTCCCCCTCACTGGAGATCTGTTAGCTAAAACCTACTGACTCCTGGTGGCCTCATCCAGCCAAGGAGGGTCTGGGCAAAATCAGAGATAGACTGAGTTGTGTGGGGTTACATACCCCACCTTTTCCCACGCCTGACAGACACTGCCCCCTCATTAGAGATCAATTAGCCCCACTTCCTGACTTCTGGTGGCCCTGCCCTGCTTAGTTCAGGCTCCTGAAAGAAAGTGCAATAGACTGAGTTATGTGGCTCTAGAATGAGGGGCCATTTTTTCCTCACAACCTGATGGGTGCAGAGCCTTTCTTTCACATGATCAAATCTTGGTTTGTTTGGGCCTGAAAAACTCTGTTGGCCTCATCCTGACAATTTTCCAAGACTTTGCCTCACCACAAAGGTCTTTGAGCACCCAATTAAGGGCATCTAGATTTGTCATACCCCAGGACTTTTGCTCAGTGACCTCATACTCAGCACTGGCACTGAGTTTGATATTGTACAAATATGGTGAACACCATGCAGCCCCACATGGTGCTTCACTGACAACCTACATCATGAAACTCAAGTACCACCAGAGACTTTTTCAGTTACTGAGCTTAACAGGTAAACAACAGGTAGAGGCAAGCCGAGGCAGATCTCAGGGTGCCTTGGGCCTTAGGCTAACCTCCCCAGGCTTGGTGCTGGTGGAAGCTGGCTTTGGTTCCTTTCATGAACACTAAGGCCCAGCTCAGGTACACACAAACTGTGGATCACTTTGTAGCATTAAACAAGTTGACCAGGGCCAGTCACAAGCAGGGTCTGACATTATCTTGCACCAAAGTCTCTTTTAAGGGGCCACAAAACAGACACACTCAGTAGCTAGTCTCAGACACTATCAGAGCAGGATACAATTAACCTCACAAGGAGGTAACCTCCCTCATATCCACAGGGAGATCTCAATAGACATCAGGCCCTGAAGAGGCAAATTCTGCTTTATGCGATCAATACCTACACAGCAACTCATAAGCTGTGC
This sequence comes from Saccopteryx leptura, assembly GCF_036850995.1. Taxonomy (NCBI): domain Eukaryota; kingdom Metazoa; phylum Chordata; class Mammalia; order Chiroptera; family Emballonuridae; genus Saccopteryx; species Saccopteryx leptura. The sequence continues at coordinate 170,646,275 of NC_089504.1, read as the reverse complement.
TTGAGGTCAATTTTCACACTCAGCCAATCTAAGGGTGGACTCTACACACAAATAAACCAATAGTAATCAAAACTTAATTACAACAGATGGAATTATATAACCCACACAGAGGACATTTGATCTGGACCACCCAGATCAAATGATCAAGGAGACTGTGTCACTGGGGCCCCACAGGACACCTACAACATAAGGCCACTCTGTCAAGACTGGGAGACATAGTAGACCTACCTAATATGTAAAAACAAACACAAAGGGCAGCCAAAATGAGCAGATAAAAAATGCCTCAAATGAAAAAAGAGGAGAGATAGCCAGAAGAAGAGCTATATGAAATAGAGGCCAACAATTTACCAGATATAGAGTTCAAAATAATACTTATAAGGATTCTCAAAGAACTTAGTGAGAACTTCAACAGCATGAAAAATGACTTTGAAACCATGAAAAAGAATGTCATAAATAAATAATACAATATCTGGAAAGAAAAAATAAACAGTAAGTTAGATCAGTGGTCCCCAACCTTTTTTGGGCCACGGACCATTTTAATGTCAGAAAATATTTTCATGGACCGGCCTTTACGGTGGGATGGATAAATGTATCACATGACCAAGACAAGCATCAAGAGTGAGTCTTAGACAGATGTAACAGAGGGAATCAGGTCATTTTAAAAAAATAAAACATCATTCAGACTTAAATATAAATAAAACAGAAATAATGTAAGTTATTTATTCTTTCTCTGCGGATCGGTACCAAATGGCCCACAGACCAGTACCAGTCCATGCCCAGGGGTTGGGGACCCTGAGTTAGATGAAACAGGGGATTGATCAGTGATTTGGAAGACAAGGTAGAAGAAAAAACCCAATCAGAACAGCAAAAAGAAAAAAAAATGAGAACAGTCTAAGAGAACTTTGAGACCATATGAAGTGAAACATCATCCACATAATAAGGGGATCCAAAGTAGAAGAATTTCAACACCCCATTTACATCAATGGATAGATCTTCTAGACAGAAAATCAACAAGTAAAGAAGTCTTTAATGATAGATTAAATCAGATGGATTAACATCTTCAGAGCATTTCATTCCAAAGCAGAAGAATATACACTCCTTTCAAGTGCACATGGAATTTCTAGGATAGACCACATACTAGTACACAAAACAAAACTCAGTAAATATGATAAGATTGAAGTCATATCAATCATTTTCTCTGACCATAATTGTATGAAACTAGAAATCAATCACAAGAACAAAACTAAAAAACATACAAAAACATGAATGCTACATAACATGTTATTAAACAATGAATGGGTTAATAAATTTATTAAAGTAGAAATCAAGTGATACCATAAAAAAATGAAAATGAGAACACAACAACCCCAAATCTGTAGGACACAGTAAAGGTAGTTCTAAGAGAAAAATTCATAACATTATAAGTTAAGAAACTAGAAAAATCTCAAATTAACAATCTAAATTTACACTTAACAATATAAGAAAAAGAACAACAAAAAGGTTCAAAGTGAGTGTAAGAACAAAAATAAAGATCAGAGCAGAGCGCTGGCCAGATAGCTCAGTTGGTTAGAACATCTTTATACAGCACAGAAGTTACTGGTTCAATCCCTGGTCAGGGCACTTATAGGAACAGATAGATGTTCCTGTCTCTCTCTCTCTCTTCCTTCCTCTCTTGCTAAAATCAATATATAAAATAAAATACTATCAGAGCAGAAATAAATAAGTCTAAAATAATAATGGAAATAATGAATGAAACCAAGAGCTGGTTCTTTGAAAAGATAAACAAACATTTAACCAGACTACTCAAGAAAAAAAAAAGCAAGAACCAAAATACAAAATAAAAAGTGAAAAAGGAGATGTAACAACTGACAGCACAGATATACAAAGGATTGTAAGATGATAATATGAACAAATATATATCAACAAATTAGACAATCTGGACAAAAATGTATAAATTCCTGGAAATAAATAACCTTCCAAAACTGAATCAGGAAGAATAAAAAAATCTAAATAGACTGATTACAACTAATAAAATTGAAGTGGTAACTTAAAAACTTCCAACAAACAAAAGTCCTGAACCAATGATATATCTCCTTGGGTAAAGTAAACAAATAAAAATATAAACAAATGGGACTACATGAAATTAAAAAGTTTTTGCACAGCAAAGAAAACCATCAATACAATAAAAAGACCACTCACTGAGTGGGAGACCTTATTTGCCAATGATACATCTGGTGAAGCGTTAATATAAAAATTTCTAAAAACTACCTAACCTGTGGTGGCTCAGTGGATGAAGCATCAACCTGGAATGCTGAGGTTGCTGGTTCAAAACCCTGGGCTTGCCTGGTCAAGGCACATATGGGAGTTAATGCTTCCTGCTCCCCCTCCCCTTCTCTCTCTCTTTTTCTCTCTCTTCACTTCTCTCAAATAAATAAATAAAATCTTTTTAAAAATTATAAAAACTTTTACAATTTAACACCAAAACCCCCACAAACAATCCATTTAAAAATGGGCAAAGGACCTGAATAAACACTTCTCCTAAGAGGACATAAAGATGGCCAATAGACATATGAAAAGATGCTCAACATCACTAATCATCAGAGAAATTTAAATTAAACCACAATGAGATATATTACTTTATATCTGTCAGAATGGCTATCATCAATAAATTCACAAATAGCAATTGCTGGCGAGGATGTGAGGAAAAGGGAACCCTCCTGCACTGCTGGTGGGAATGGAGACTGGTACAGCCACTGTGGAGAACAGTAAGGAGTGTCCTCAAAAAATTAAAAATGAAACTGTTGTTTGTATAGAAAATAATACAATAATAAACAAATAATAACAAGAATAAATTCTGTTTTGCATACTCACAACTATAAATCTACTTTTGTCTCACCATGTATATGTGGAATCTAATGAAGAAAATAAGCTAATAAACAAAATAGAAACAAATATAGATACAGAAAACAGACTGAGAGCTGTCAGAGAGCCACAGGGGTTGGGGCCTGGGTGATATAAAGATGAAGGGATTAAGCAAAAACAAAACAGAAAACCTCAGACACAGACACCAGTATGGTGGTTACCAAAGGGAAAGGAGGTTGGGGAGACAGAAAGGGTAAAGGGAAGATAAATGGTAATGGAAGGAGATTTGACTTTGGGTGGTGAACACACAGTATGATATACAGATGATGTATTGTAAAATAGTAAGCTTGAAAACCTATATAATTTCATTAACAAATGTTACCCCAATAAATTTAATAAGAATGTTAAATAAAAGTCTGATATCCTGCCACCTGGAAAGACGTGCGTATAAATAGAGAAGATGACCCCTTTGGCCCAGTGGGGCATCCTTTTAACATTGACTGAAAATGAAAGTCATTCTCCCATCAGAAGAAATATATGAGGACAGGCCCTCCGATTGAATTAATGTGGGCAGAATGCAAAGATGACCAGTTATCACTTTTTCTTAGAGACTAGAAATTGGCTCATTATATGAGAATATACTATATCATTAACAGTCTGTTTCATGCAAGCATTGATAGTAAACTGCATATATTATTTTTAAAAGATTGAGTGTTTTAAGTGGACCTTTGGCCACTGAGTGTATAAAAATGTCACAGGCCTCATTATCAGTCTTGACCTCCATGGGACAGGAAGAGTGGGCTGCATGAGGAATGGCAATAAGATCTGGAAAACCAAGAAGCAGAATAGTCTGAACCAAATTTCAGGATCAGAACAAGACTTTTGATTTAGCTAATCGTGATGTACTGTTTCACCAGCAATTTAAAGAGAGGGACTTGGTATCAAATGCCTGATAAATACCTGTATAAACATCCAGAACCTGATGTAGTATTATATATTGTGATCTCACAGACTATCAAGGTTACTTTGTCAAAGTGATGTGAGTAAAAGGGGACAAAGTAGTGTAAAACAATGTGCATTTTGAGTTGTTTTTACTTTTACTTAAAACAACCAAAAGTGATGAGACAATTAAGTCCATTTTTACCCATAACAAAACTTAACACTTGGCTATGAAGTTAAGACCGGTGAGTGGAGACTGCATTGCCTGCCCCTGCTGCCTTGGGGAATATCCGTGGCTTCTCATCTACCTGTGGGGCTGGTCCCCCAAAGGCAGGTTTACAGAAGGTGGGAGTGGGGGCAGAGGAAAGAGCAGCAGAGGAAAGTCCCCAAGTGTTCACCCACTTGGTCTGTGGTCTTTGTTAGCCGGCCTGGTAGTCACTCACCTGTTGTTGTAGGCCACCAACTAGTGCAAAGATTTTAGGGAGATCCTGTTGCACTAAGAGAACGAAAGCATTGCCATCTGTAGGATCTAGCTCAGAGAAGCGGTTCACTAAGAATGAGACTCTACATGTCGCCAGCAGTGCAAGCATTGGAGTGATGTGCTGGAGATGGCTAGGCAAGGGCTAAGGGAACCAGGAGAATGGTGGGCCTTGGGATCAGCTTGGGACAGTCTACCTTCTCAACATCACCTGGAGGGGCCACCTCTACCTTCTTAACTGCACCAAGAATGCAGGGGCAGTTCAGTTTCATCAACAGAGAGATTGATGCATAACCTTGTTGCAGATAACCACATAAGGAAGCTGTCTTCCTCACACTCTCCTCTGCTGAACACCAGATGAACAGGGCAGGCAGGGAGAGAGAAGGGTGGAAGGGACACAGGAGCTCCTGCTAAAGGCCGAAGGTGTCTATTCAAGGGTCACCTCCTTTGACTTTCTCCTCACCTTACCTCATTTCTTTCTTTATAATTTGTATCATTGCCTGTCGTTCTTTCCTCTGTTAATCACAGGGGATTCTTTTTTCCGAGCACTAAGTCTCTGTACCTGGTACACAGTGGCTCATAAGATTTGTTGGCTGAATAAATGAATTTCAAGGTATGAAGTAAAATCTAGCATTCAAATTTAGTCACTGGATGAATGTGGCAGAAATTGTTTTAGGACAAAAATTTTAATATTTAATAGTCAATATAATGGGAACAATACAAAAATTTTTACCTAAGACCATTAAGTTCAACGTTTATCCTAAGATAGAAAAGGTAGCAAGTTTTAACAACATGAGCCTAAAATATCCACAAATGTAGCAGAGGGCTTACTGAGACAACTTGACCTTAACCCCAGCTATTTTTACAACTACTAACTGACAAGTCACATATAAAATGCCCTTGCAGCACATGTGAGGTAGAAGATCAGTAAAAGTCAGCTTGAACAGTCACAGGCTCAAACTTCAAACCCATCCTTGTTCAAGAGAACTAATTAATGTTCTGGAGGAAACCACTTCAGTCCTCAGGCAAACTGACTCCACATGAGAAATATGTGACAAAAAAGTTTGTTTCAGTCTGGCACATATTTAATTTATTTTTTAATTTTAAATATCTACCTCATTGTTCTAAAATACTTGAATAGGAATTGGTGCCCCGCCCCCTCAACTCTATAGAGAGTTCCATCGACTTCCACTTCACCTAATAATTCCTGTTCAGTAAAGAAGGCGGATGGTGTTTTTGGTAAAGATATGCTCTTGCCAATCACTATCCACTATCTAACACTTATGCCTGCTCACACCTGTTCTCTGTCATCTGAAAGTTATTGGGTTGAGTTGTTATATTTGCATAGACATGGATGCCCTTGGCTGACCCCCAGCAGCCCCTTCAAAAGGAGATGGTGAGGTGGGAAAAAATACTTAGGGCAGTAGTTTTCAAGTGCCTCTTGGTTCTTTTGGGCAAAAGCATTATCATCACCTGGAATTTATTAGAAACACAAAGCCCTGCCACCTTCCCCAGAACTCCTGATCCAGAAGACCTGAGGGTAGGCTCAGCCATCTCTGTCAATAGGTCGCCAGTGATTCTAACTCTACTTTAAATTTGAGAATACTTAGACAAGAAAAACCAATCTTTGAGCAGTAGCTACTTTCAGAATAAAGGGATCTCATGTTCTTCTGAAGCAAAAGTCTACCTTTTAATGCAGATCAGCACACATGAGGTATGTGAGCTATAACCCTCCCTGCTGCATGAGGGCTGGGCACCTCTGATTGACTCCAAAGCCAACAATCTTCTAAAGAATGAACAATTGGTTGATCAGAGTGGGCCAGTACAATGATACTTATTTGACACCTGCCTGGACTCTCCTTGATCAAACTTTATTTTTAAAACAGAGCCCTCATTTTTACTAGGCTTTGACCCTGGGCACTATTCTTGCCTGCCAAACCCACTTTTAGCAAGAATTCTACTAAACTGGTTTAGAAAGAGTCCCTGCCTTTGATATCTAGTCTACCTGTGGGGCTGGTCCCCTAAAGGCAGGTTTACAGAAGGTTTATCTAGTCAAGTTCCTCATCTCCCACCTGATGCCCAAGTCTTTGGCCTGTTTTTAGCAAGAATCCTGTAAGACCAGCTTAGTAAGAATCCCCTGACTTCTGATGTCCCCTCTTAGTAATTTTCTGCCCACTGCCCTCTCATTCTGCTGAACTATAAATCTCAGGTATTTTGCTGTATTTGGAGTTGAGCTCAATGTTATTGAAACCTCTCTCCCTTATTGCAAAAATGTGTCTTTACCACCTTTAACTAGTGTCTGGCTCTGTTTCTCTTTTACATTTTGTGAGTAAAATCTCTATCTTAGGAGACATATGTTAAATGTCATCTGACATTATAGGCCAGGTTAGAAAGTGAACTTTAAACAATGTGATGACAGAAGTTAAACTTCACTGAGTTTCATCTCTCATAGCTTAAGTTTTAAAATACTATACTAAGCCCAATGTTTTTCAATCACTGGTCTATCAGAAATTTCATGCTGGTCAGTAAAAGAGTTAACCACCCTGATGTTGTATGATCTTTTCTAGTAGATCTACCATTGAAAACCACTACTGTAACACACCCTTCCAGTATTATAACATTGTGTCTGTAAATGATGACTTGTAAATGCACATGTAGCTGTCCATAAACAGCCTGCTTGCTTAAAAGATTCTACGAGCTAACTTCAAAGAATGTAGATTACAGCCATCAGACATTTTCGCTCCAGGAGATTTGTACACCTTCAGCCGACCAGACCATTGTTTGACTGGCTATCAGAGCAGACTGTGCTGGCTGGCACACAGCATACTCAGTGAGAGCCAGTACCCCTCCAATTTCCTTCATTCTGCTTTCCCCTTCCTCACTCATAAAACTCCTGCCTGCACTGAGATGGTAAGATGGTCTTTGTGATGAAAGTCTCTCATCTTCTCAGGCTACTGGCTCTTGAGTAAACTGGCTTTCCTTCCCTCAGACCCTGTCTTTTGAGTATTGGCTTTTAAATGCAGGCAGCCAAACCTGGGTTTTGTATCAATACCAACTGCAATCAGAAAAAATAATTTAAAAATTGGCATAAAGTACACTTAAGGCTCAGAAGATCCTATAAGGAAATATCTTCTTTACACTTAGTAAAGTCACCAATGGCTTCCTAATTTCTAAACCCAAAGAATGACTCACATTCCACTTAAAAGGTTTTTACCACCATCATCAAATGCCTGGAATTTTTTTCTAAATAATTTCCATGCAATTCTTTGTGAACATTAAATTCTATTTTGAAATACATTTATGTATCTATATATTTCTCAGAAAGCTTAATTACTTTTATAGCACAGCCTACATCAAGGAAAACAACTTGAGTTCCTTAAGTGATGAAAATTTAATTTGAAGATTATAAGAGGAAGAAATGAAGAAAGTCTTCATAAGGATCCCAAAGGAGGCTCATCAGCTCAGAAGCAAATCACATTTGACTTTCTAGGAAGGGAATACGCTTCCTTAGACTAGAATTCAGTTCCTATACTTTACATATTCTGATCCCCCCGTAATAGTTACATATATTTTAAAGAACAACAACCAAAAAAAAAAAATTCAAGTTTTTCCTTTCTAAATCAAAGATAAATGCCAGTGTGCTTTGGAATTAATTTCAAAGCATGGAACAAATTTTGCCAATAGGTACTTCTACATTTGTATCATGTATTTCATTAAAATTTATTTTTAATTCAGAGTGGAATCAAAGTGTTTTTGCTTTCTGAAGGTTAGGGAAAAATTAGCACCATTCTTTGGTGAGCTATCTAGCAAGTGTTTCTGATAGATTCATCTCCGTCTGACATTCTGGAGAATAACCCAGAGTTAAGGAAGAAGCTACACTTCTGATGGGGCAGAATAGGTGGTTAGATAAGGGAGTGAGCAAAGGCACTGCTGGGGAATAGTACCGGAGGCTCAACAACCAAACTCTGCATGCTGGTGGGAGGTCACAACCACTCTGGGACTGCCTTGCACTGTTCTGGCCATGTACCCACAAATGCAAATGCAGGATGGCCATGAACTCTTCAGAGTGTTTGGCCAATCTTGTCATCTTTCTCCATCACCCAAAGCTACAGTGGTGGTCCCTGGTGCAATTGACATTGTAACCTCATCAGCTGGTGCAGTGACTGACACATGATAGACAGGAAATAGGATTAATAACTGAATGGTTACACAATTTTCAGGCTTAACTTCGAGGAACTCTGAACTCTAGACTTCTCAACTTTTGCCCTAGAAATTTTCTTTTCTGCATCTCATTACCTCTTCCCAGGAGCAAAGAGTGACCAATTAATTGCTAATAATATTCTAGCTAGCTAATATGTTACCCTTTTCAGATAACATGTTGTAGGAAAATGGCCGGAGATCAGATACTGCCCTTAAACAAGTCTTCTTTTTTATAAAGAGTTTTTATTTATTTATTTACAGAGACAGAGGGAGAGTCAGAGAGAGGGATAGCTAGGGACAGACAGACAGGAACAGAGAGAGATGAGAAGCATCAATCATCAGTTTTTCGTTGGGACACCTTAGTTGTTCACTGATTGCTTTCTCATATGTGCCTTGACTGTGGAGCTATAGCAGACCAAGTGTGAGTGACCCCTCGCTCAAGCCAGGGGCCTTGGGTCCAAGTTGGTGAGCTCCGCTCAAACCAGATGAGCCCGTGCTCAAGCTGGCGAGCTTGGGGTCTCGAACCTGGGTCCTCTGCATCCCAGTCCGATGCTCTATCCACTGCACCACTGCCTGGTCAGGCTGAAACAAGTCTTTGGTGCAGACTTTGGAACACCAAGTCCTGCGGGGGCAGAATGCTGCCCTGGCAAGCACTGATAAGATTGTTTAAAAGAAGCAGCTGATTCCTATAACCATTTCCTGCATTACTGAAAGGTTTTAGGTAATCATCCTTCTCTCCACCTGAATTCGTTCTAGGCTAATTTGACCCAGGCTCTGCTAATTTGCTTGATGAGCAAAGAAATGAATAAATACAATAAGGCTGCAGAGATCTGGGCTCTCAGTCCTAGAGGCAGGGAGTCCCCTGTACCCATCTTTTCCCTATGTTGAGTCTTGTGTGTGTTTTTTCATAAGTCCTGCAGAGCCTTCCTTTTGTGCACACCCATTGTTGTGCTAGTCTCAGCATCATGTGGTCTTAATTCAATTCAGACTTCCAGCTATCTTTGCATGTTTGGATAAGGAGGGCCTATTGAGCCCCTGAAAAGACACTTGAAGGTAGTACTCCTGGGAATAACAGCAGCAGAGAGTTCTCCTGCCAGGGAGGACTCACAGGACATCTGCTGCTCTTTATGCATATGCAAATACTGCCCAGTAATTCTGGGTTCTAAAAAATACCAGCTATTGGAGGTTGTATGCTGTCTTGGTACATCCACAGGGTGCAGGGGGCACACTGGTGAGGTACTTTGCTTCATACCTTCTCTCCTTTTCTAGACAGACATTGTTTATCTCCATATCTTAATGCCTTGTGCATCTAGAGCAGCTAGGAGAGGGAGGCAACTCACTGATTCTGTATGTATTTTGGAAAATACACTAGACACAAGATGATTCTAATGTGGTGGGATGTTGGGTAACTGGGACAGAATGCTCTCCCGTTTCTTGTGTGTGTACACAGGTGTTTAAGTCCAGTATTTGTGGCTTTCACAGCTGCCTGGCTTGTGCAGCTTCCCATTTTTTTCGGATAGATGGTAGTGAAACAACAGAGCCAAAAACTGATGGCCCATTTTCTTTATTCTAGTCATATATTTGGCCAGCAAGTAAAAACACACAGGCACCCAAACCTATTAACACATTCTCCGGTTCCACAACCAGGAGAATCTTCCCAGTTTTCCCTAAAATCAAAGGCCCCACTAGCCTCAGCTGCCTCCTTTTCCCCATCTGCACACTTCCATCTTGCTACTTTCTCTCCAACCACCACATGGCCTTTCACCCCACAACAACATGGTCTCTTCTCAAAATGGCCTCCTAGCTCCTCCTTTTAAAACTTTTTGGTTGGACTACCCCTCCTCCAGCATACACTAGCATAACCAAGCCCCTTCCCAAGCATAAAGGGAATTAGCTGTATCACCTGGGCAACACAATCACGTGGTCAGTGGTCATTTTCAACAATAAAAGTGAGCAAAACCAGAAAATACAGATTTTATAGACTCATTTGCCCAACAACAGGTAACTAGCTAATCATCCAGATGCCATCTCACTGAAAGGAATAGAGTGTAACACACATGGTTCTGTTTGTGCTGCAGCCGAGAGGCATGGTGTGGTGATATCAACGGGCACGCGCTCAGGGATCAGCAGCACATACAGAAGCTAGACCTCCTGCCCCTTGAGGAGCAGAGATTCTGACAATGGTACAGATGACACAAGGAGGCACATCTCAGCTTTTTGAACTAAGTGGGAATTGGCACAGATTCATTTAAATGAATTAATGCTTTCATCATCTGTGGTGATAGTCAATGTGAGTTAACCCAGATTCTTAAAAAAAAATAGGGTGCCATCACATTCTTCTAATAAATAGTGAGAATTAGCCCATTTTCCCTTTTTCATGGCACTATGAACTATATTTGCCATTTTAAGTGCATGCATATTCTAGTGAATGCAAATTCAACATCAAAGACTGAACTAGACACTTAAAAAAGTGAGCAATGCAGTTTATTGAGATATTCTTTTATCTTTATTTATTTTTGTCCCCAAATAAGCTTTAAAAGCACAGTGAACAAATTTAAGCAATGATGTTGCTAGAGGTCATTATAGAACTCACTTTTTAAAACTATAAATTTCCCATAAGACAATAGATATGTGATTATTTGGGTAATGTCTTCTGTGTCTATCAGGATAGAGCAATTATTAGCAAATGTAAGTGTCCTATGGATAGTTGTGATTTTAAGCTTATTTATTAGTTAGCATAAGAAAGACCATGTGTCTTTGGGGGGAAAATAATTAAACATTCAACTCAAATAAAATAAAAACAAAAAAATAGAAAGTAAAAATTTAAAACTAAAAACATTAGAAATCTGAAAATGGTCAAATACATAGAGCTAAAGCTGATTATTTCTAAATCTTATTAAAATAAAATTTCTATTAAAACTAAGTTTTAAAATAACAAAACATAAACACCAAAAAATTGGAGATGAAAAAAGAAGTACAACCAGATGACACAAATTAACAATCGGATATTCTGTGGCTAAATTACCCATGCCTTGGACAAAATCACATATGAAAGACAGAGCCTAAAACACAAGATGCTCTGTCACCACTGGTGCTGGTAGCCCAGTGGGGGGGGGGGGGTGTCTAAGACTCCCTCCAAGAAGCACAATCTCAGCGTGTGGCAAACAGATGCCCCTTATGATTCTAAGCAACTCTGCAAAACCAGAAGCTGCAGGACAGTTATTAGTGTCCTCTGTGCTTTGCAGTTTATGGAACACTTTTTTCTAAAGTTCTCAGTTTATTCATCTTCTCATGAAAAACCTGCACAATTACCACATAAAGTCACTGAAGAATCTTTACTCCTCCGATTGTCTAATCTCTGGCTCTGTTTCTGCCAGCCCCCACATTGGCATTTGCAGTCCCACTGACTTTCTCCATTCTGTTCTCATGTTCCTTTCTCTCTTTCTTGAGGTCTACATGTCATACATGCCATGGCTTACAAATCTGTGTTTGGGTTCATTTTTCTTTCCATACTCCAAGGAATCATAAATTATGCCAAAGCCAGTTGTCCTGCCACCACCGAAATGGATTCTGAATCCGAACACAAAAATGACATCTAGTATGTTCTTACACATTTGGCTAGTTTAACCCAAATTTCTGCTTGGGTGCTATTGCCCTCTCAAGGTGGAGGATGCCAGTGGCCACCTGTTTCTGCTGAAGTAGTTTGTTGGTCATGAACTTCCTAGCCTGGATAGTTACTGTGTGTCACTCATAATGGTGGCTAATCTCTCTGAAAGACTTTTGAGATGCCATCTAAGAATAATAATAATTTTTTAAAAAACTAGGAAATAGGTATTACTATCCTCATCCCATTCTACAGTTATGGAAAGTCAGCATCAAAGAGAGACACAGAGCACCCACAGACACTCGTGTGGTAAATGGTGGAGGTAGGAATTGAATTACAGTCTGTGTTCTCTGCTCTTTCAGGTTTACAGCAAGTCTTCACTTAACCCCATTGGGCCTTGAAAACTGGGACTTTAAGCTAAATTACAAAACCAATGTTATTCTTGGCTAATTGATATCAACAAGAGTTCCTACAGCATATTTCTAGTCACAAAAATATCACTGTATGGCCAGTATCTGCAGCCACCATCCTAGCCGCCTGGCCTATGCAGGTTCACATTTGATTCAGACAGACAGTAATGAAACAACAGAGCCAAGAACTGGTGGGCCATTAGCTTTAATCCTAATTTGTACCCAGCGGGCAAGAAATATACACAGTGGGAAGACACTTCTCTTTCCATTCAGGGCTCCCAAAGCCACTGACTTATCCAAGTTTCCTAGAATCAAAGGTTTCTAGCTCACCAGCCTTATTCACCTGTTTCCCATCTCCTTCTCTCTGCACAAACTCTGCACAAACTGGCTTCTACTTCAGCACTTCGCCATTTTAGCTGCTTCTCCTCTCCTCCACATGGCCTTTCTCTGCTCTCCTCTAGCATGGGCTCCTCTGCCCCATTTTATAGTGTAGAAATCAAAACCTTTAATCCAATATCCAAACAAGGAAGTCTCTGATACAAAGTCACTTATCTGAGGCATAATGGGATTCCTCATGAGAGTGCACCACCCTACATCATGCAACAGTGAAGGGTGTGGGGAAAAGCTTAGTTTTGAAAGGCTTAGTCTTAAAACTGAGCCTTAGGCTATGATGACCCTGCCTGCTTACAGCCTGTCCCCCACACCCAATGCAAACTATAAGCGAGCAAACATATACATCATATTTACAAACTTATTTGACCAGCAATGACCAATCTTCTAAACAAAGGTCCCAAACACTTCTAATATTTAATATTGAAATAAATGTCAGCTCTACATTCATGTAAGAAAGATGAAACATGCCTAGTGGGATAGCTCGGTGAGGTGGAACATCGGCCCGAAGTGCAGAAGTTGCTGGTCAGGGCACATACAGGAACAGATTGATGTTTCTGTTTCATTTTCTCTATCTATCTCCCTTCCTCTCTGGCTCAAATCAACAAATAAATTTTTTTTAAAAGTAAGATGAAACACAAGTAAAATCATTCTGTTTAAACCTGCTGATTCCAGTGCAGTGTCAAGGGTGGCCAGAGCCTCTTCTGGCAAATCAGGGCCAAGGTGGGATCCTCACTGGACAAAACACCTTTCTGTCACAAGGCCACCTAGATCCCAGGCTGGGACACTGGAGACACACCAATTCACCTCACGTGCACATCTTTGGGAGGTGGGAGGAAAGTGGAGGACCCAAAGAAAACCCATGCAAACATTGGGACAATAGGCAAACTCCAGAGACAGTGGCCCTTCAAGAATCATTTTTATTTCTTGTCGTTATAACAAAATGACATTGAATAAAGCAATGTTATTCAAGGACCTGCTCTTGCTTCATTGTCACTTGGAGAACAATTTTAAAATGTCAGCATAAAGACTTTTTCATCAAGGAATAAAGAATGTTAATAGTCTACAATTTAGGTAGATTAACTGGTAGAAGGAGAAAAGTTGTTTTCAGATAAAAGCAGAGTTTGCAACAGCAGGTTCTTTAAAATGAGTTTTTCCTCAAAAAAGCACTAATCAGGCTGGTTTATAATGGGCACTGAGAAAACAATCAGGCCCAGATTTCTTAAGGAAACTTAAAGTGTTGTGAGGAAGAATTGACATTGAGTGTCCTCACTTGAAATTCTCTCTGGGAAGGTGGAAGTCTTAATGAGCTCGTTAGCAACTCTTGTGGTGACTCTTCGATTGCTGACTTTTCTTTTAACCTTCCATGGTCTTGAATAGTAAAACTGCGTGTTTGGATGGCGTTGAGCCTTATGAGTGAAGGAGAACCTTATCTCCCATCCTGACCTCGGCAAACAGCCAGGGAAGAATCCTGTTACATTTGCGCTGCAGCTGTGAGCAAAACACAGGAGGTTCCATCACTGACAAGCTTAGTGAGACAGCAGAGCCTTCAAAGACAAAAAAAAAAAAAAAGTCCAGATTTGGAAATGCTGGCAGAGCTGGGAAATAGAGAAGAAGAATTAATCATCCGCACCCGGCCAGGCAGTCCTTTGAAGGGAAAGGCGACGCCGTTTTCTGTTTTGTTTTTTTGGTGGGGGAAGGAGTTGCTGCAGAGAACCACTTAGAGGGCAATCCAGGATCAGACACTGTCTGCTGTGTCCCATGTGTAAATTCATTCGGCATGACGACATGAACCCAAAGCAAAGGGGTGAAGGATTTGCCAAATGCCGATTAATTATAATGGAGTGTGTGGGTGTGAGTGGGCATAGGGGATGCTTGTGATTGAACTGAGGTTTTCCTTTGGTAGAATTTTCGGGGTGTTGTAAGAGAGAAGAATGCACTGACATTCAGAGCTGTTCTCAATGTAGTTCTAAGTGCTGAGCAAGCCACAGACTCAAGCTGTTCAGAAGGAGAGACCTTTGCCCCAGTCAACTGAGATGTCTGTGAGAATAAAGAACGTGATGGAAGCTATAGCCAAGACCAGAGGGAGTGAGGGCGCAGCGCAGATGCGCCCATTTCGTCCTGATTTGGTCCCTCGTTTTGCACGTACGCTCAGCCAGGCACTTTCCTTTCCAGCCGGCCTGCAGCTGTGTCCCTGTGTCCCTACAAGTAACTTCACTCTAACAAAATCTGGTTTCTTTGGAGAGTGGCAAGCGTGCTTCCTTCTTGATTTAGCTTCCCAGCTTTACTTGATTCCACCAATCCAGTTCATCCTGGGCCTGTCCTCTAAATGCTGGACAATTTCCACTTGGGTAAATGGCTTCCTGCTTGCCCAGGCTGGCTTCTACTAGAGAGGACACACCCTTCTCTTAGGTAGTCAGCTCTGCCAATGGTGAAGTTTCTTCACAATCATTTCTTATTTCAGGCAAATCTTTTTTTTAATGTAAGAAATATACTAAAAGCAAATATAGGTTAATAACTTGAGTGGTTTAGTTAACATTTTCTATAGCACATAAACTTTGAAAATTAATTCAAGTAAAAAACCTGGTTAGATTTATAACTATGAAAGGATTTGAGAAAGCTACTAAAGAACAACCTGTTCTCTGAGATTTTCATAGTCTATTTCCTTTAAGCTTTCAAAGGACAGAAAATTTCCTTTAAATGATGTTAGGATAGAAAGAAAATGGGTAATTTTATAAAAGTAGAGCAATCATAATTGTAATAAAAAAAAGGTAGGGGCCAATGTCACTTATAAAAATGTGTAAACAAAATTCTAAATAAATGACTAGAAAATAAAACTAGAGAATATATTAAAATAATAATCTGCCATAATAAAAAAGATTTTTTACCTAGGAAGAAAAGAATGAATTAATATTAGGCAAGTAAATAAAATGAAACATCACTTTGATAAATCAAATAAGGAAAAAACTGAATCAGCTCAAGAGATATTGAGAAGCATTCAATATAATTGTTACCATTACTGATTTAAATAAATTATTTTCAGTTTAATTTTAGAAGTATGTTAGCTAGCTATTGCTACTTAGTGAATTGCCTCAAAATTATCAGTTTAAATCTATAAGCATTCATTATCACAGAGTTTTTATAGATCAGTGATTCAGGAGCAACTTAATTGGATGGTTCCAGCTCAAGGTTTTTCATGAAATTGCACTCAAGATAATGGTCAGGGCTGCAGCCCTCTGAAGACCAGGTTGTGGCCAGAATATCTGCTTCCACGGAGGCTCACTCACATGTCTAGCAAGTTAGTGCTGGCTGTTGACAAAGGCCTCAAGTCCTCACCACTCAAGGGCTGCTTGAGTGTCCTCACAACATTGAAGCTGGCATTTCTCTGAAGGAACAATCAGAAAAAATCTCCCAGGCAGAAACCTCAGTGCCTTTTACAAACTCACCCAGAAGTCACACAAAATATTGTTTCCCTCTTATTTCCATTGGTTACATAGGTCAGCCTTTTCAAAATGGGAAGAGGCAAGCATCACTGGAGATATATTGAAAGCTTGGTATCCTAGATAGTTTCTCATAAGATAATATAAAGAATGTCTGTCTTAACATTAAAGTTAAAATGGAAATGCTAGAGGAAGGTCCAATAAAACTCAGAATAAAATCAAGATGCCTGCTATGGCTTTATTATTTAATATGTTCTAGAAGTTTTAGAAATGCAAGACACAAAACAGAAATAAGAGGTAAGTTTATTGAAAGAGTAAATGTTCTAATTATTTGTAAACCATATGGTTGTATAAATAGAAAACTCAGTTATGCCAACAATAACCAGTTAGAAAATGCCTTTTACCATAGTGCCAAAAAATCTCCAAGGAGCCAGACATCTCCTAAACAATAAGAATACTATACTTTACTGAGAGCTATAAGAACAGAAAGAGGAAGACTAGGAAAGTCATAATGCCAGATACTAAAATACATTTTAGAAACACAATTATACTTGATACTGATACAAAATTAATGAGACAAATGTTACAAAATAAATAACCCAGGAATAGCCCAACATATATGAATTTAACATAATAATTTATGTTTCCAGTGCAGTTTTATATCTATATATAAATTCAAAATAATGTCACAAATTGGAGAGGAATGAAAGCTTGTTAAAAACACGATTCTGGCTTAATTGGGGAAGGATGTGAAAAAAAGCTGAGCTGAAAAATAGGGAACACTGAGTACTGGGAATGAAATATCTTCATTCTGGGGGTTTGACAAGACTAAATTTCAAAAGATACAACATCTCCACTTCAATTTGTCTCAAATTCTAACCCATTCTTTCAAATAAACAGAAAGGGAATATGCCTGGTGTAAAGTTTTCTCCACTGTTTCGAACCTTTTTTTTTTTTGTCTCACGAAGTAATTTAACAGTAATCAAATTCTTGGGAAAGGCCACTTTCCTCTTAGATAGGGCCTAATCCCAGAAAACAAGACAAATTATTTTAATCTCAGCAGTGTTACTTGTAAAGATTCAGACATCTAGGTCAGCCTTTCAAACTTTCACAGAATTTGAATTTCTTCACTCACCAAATAAATCTTTCCCTTGTTTAGTCTCCAGCTTATGCCACCAAAGTGGTTAATGAGAGAAGAGTAGAAACTGGGGGGAGGGGAGAGGCAATAAATGAGAAGCTTATTTTTGACTGGGCTTTATTTCAATATATTGAAACATCTACTGCCAAAAGACTCCGAATGCATATATTGATATATACATAAAGATGATCTGACCATAAGAAATTGCAACATGATAATCATCTTGAAAGCCAGCCTTATGATGATGAGAGTTGCTGCTGAGGGTTTTAACTTCCTTGTAGGAGCCGCTCCTCTCACCCTGTCAGAGGACAGAATCATAGCCAATTAGAAAAATAAACACCTTTTCAATGTGAATCAAAAACAGAAATACTAAGTAACAAGCTAATGGATTGATCTGACTTGAACAGATTATTCTGGTTTGCAGTTTAGTAATGCTGAGTGAACTTCACTATGGTTCCAAGTGCCTGAGTAGGTGATCCACCTCCCCTTACCACCCGGAACCCAGACCTTCCTTCTCCCAGTCTCCTTTCTATCTTCATTTTACATCAGAATCGCCTAAAGTTTTTCTCAAAATATACACAGGACGCCTGGGCCTCAATATGAAGCTAACAGGCTCCCCCAAGAGATTCTAACATGAACCAAGCGTAACAATCACTGTTTTAAATCATGGTCTTCTGAAATTCTCCCTGGAATTTTCACATTTTTTGGTGCAATCCAGCATGCCACCAATATCTCTGATTTTGGAATAATAAAATCAGGAAGTGCGGATTTGTAAAATGGGCTTTCTTTTACATGTGTCATTGGAATGTGCCTATCCTGTATTATTTTCTGGTGTACACAATACTCATATTCATGAAACTGTCCCAGTTTTTGGTAAGTGAATTATCCTCCTCGGCATCCATGCCTCCTGTAAAGCTCAATACCAAAAATGGCTGATACTTACATACAATTTATTCTGTACCAGGCACTGTCTAGACACTTTATATATCTATACTCATTCGATCGTCACAATATTCTATGACTTCAGTTTTCCAATTTTCAAGTGGGAAACTTGGGCCACAGAGAAGCTGTCATTCACCCAAGGCCACAGGGCAAAGCCATACCTGCGCCTAAGCCTTCTGGCTTTTATCTGCTGTATGATTCTGCCTCTCCTGCTTCATATTTTGTGTCTTTCTTGAAATTTTTCAAAGCACAAGATGCAGCAGAATAAATAGCTTTAATAAAAAAGATAGAATTAAAGCGGGTGTCAGACTTCCTGGCTTGTGAACAAATTACAACACAGCTTGCCTTACTTTTCCCCACAGGAAGGCAAATTAGTTAAGATTAAAATTCTACAGATAGAAAAAGAATCTAATGAGGAATCATATTAGCTTTTGGCAGAGATGACAAGTCCCCAAAACTTCTGACAGTCCTACACTGTGGCCAGAGATGGCTTTGATGGTGAGGTTTAGAAAATAGATACTTTTCTGTGTCATTGTTACACCCATTTACTTTTTTAAATATTAAATTATTTAAATCACATATTGAGTCTCTTCCTCCTATGTGTAGAGAAAAAAAGCAAAGAAACAAAGTCCAAAAACCAAATAGATATAAAACCTGATCTAACCCCATACCTCATGAACACTTGTACAGAGCTAACTGTGAGCGTCTTGGTAAGTGTTTCCAGGAACACAAACAGGAAGGAAATACTTTGAAATCCTGGTTGATTGGATGCAATACCCCAGAGTCTGCGGAAGCAGAATCCCACTGTTTTGCCCCAAACCACAGGGAGAAGTGCTTCTCACTGACCCATGCAGCCCCATGAGGGGCCCCATTTCATGGGCAGGAAGACAGAACAGAACATCTTCCTGAGGGAGGACTCGGTAAGGCTTGTGAAAGACTGTGCCGGAATTGAGGCTGGCTAAATTGAAAATGTGTCACATTTCTTTTAGGCAAATCTAAAACTGTTCTCATGAACTGTTAACTTGATGCCTAAGGATGAACTACCTTCCCTCTGTGTTCTTCATTCGAAATGAAATAGAACCCCTACCAGGAATTAGTGGTGGCAACTTATACTTAACCATTTTAGTGCAGTTACTTATTAAATTCTCTTTACTCCAACAACTACACCTATTGGATACACTGCAACTTTAGGTAATTCATTAGACAATGATACTCAAGTTACAAGCTTAACAGTGGAAGAGAAAAATTAACATTCCAAAGGCTTAGCTTTGCTAAACTTAAAAACGTAAGTCTAGGCCTGACCTGTGATGGTGCAGTGGAGAAAGCGTCGACCTGGAACACTGAGGTTGCTGGTTTGAAACCCTGGGCTTGCCTGGTCAAGGCACATATGGGAGTTGATGCTTCCTGCTCCTCCCCCTTCTCTCTCTATCCTCCCTCTAAAATGAATAAATAAAATCTTTAAAGCAAAAACAACAACAACAAAAAGTAAGTCTAAAAATCTAATATCTCCATTAGGTTTTTCTTTCATTCATTTATTTGTTAAAATTTGTTCTGTGGGAGACTTTGGTACATCAAATAAATTTTCAAGCTCTCCTTTGCCTTAGCACTATTTGCATTTAAAAAACAACTTTATTTAAAAATAATTAAAGCCAATGTTTCTTATCTGTCAGAAGCTACTTTGTTTCCTAATCCCTTTTAATTGATTACTAAAACTATGGCTTGAATTATAAGATCATAAAGTGAAAAATCATAAAACAAGAAATAACCTTTTAGTGACTTATTATGCA
The DNA here is from genome assembly GCF_036850995.1 of Saccopteryx leptura. Classification (NCBI taxonomy): domain Eukaryota; kingdom Metazoa; phylum Chordata; class Mammalia; order Chiroptera; family Emballonuridae; genus Saccopteryx; species Saccopteryx leptura. The sequence continues at coordinate 170,626,085 of NC_089504.1, read as the reverse complement.
GAATAGCAAGCGAATGTTTCACACTTTTTGTAACTGATCCCCAGAAACCCACTTAAATCAACATGGAAAATGCTTTCCTGAATTTCTGATTGATATTGCACTTATCCCTGGAGACAGTGATACCAATGATTAATAAAACAGACAGCAATGTCATATTTTTTTAAAGTTCTGGCACCTTAGCATTCAAATGCTGAAATTAATTTGAGGATTAACAATGAAGCAGGTTTGTGAGGCAGTTTTAGCTTGCACATTTTGCAGGATAGAATTAAAGAGAGGAACTAATCTCCAAAATGGGAAAAAAAGATTTAAAAATAGAGAGATCATAAATTCACTAAGGTTTGTGGACTTAGTTTGCAGAATGGCCCAACATCTGGGACTTCCTTGTCATTGGCCTGGATTTATTGGCTTGTTGGAGTCTCCCAGTTGGTGCATAAATTATGTCACAATCACTTAAACAATACCAGTTATGCATTTTGTATTCATTCATCAAACTTTAAATGTCACTGTAAACCCACAAAGGTTGTCACCAGCCCTGCCACCCCAAAGGCCTGTGTGCATCCAGGCACTGGTGTCATACATTGTCCTCTTCTCACCTATTCTGTGACTGTACAGACCACAAAGATCAAGTAAGACTGGGTTTAATCTGCAATTTTCTTTAGGAGATCTGTAATGCATGAGTTCCCACAGCAGTAGGTTGGCTATCTCAAGCTTGTGAGAATGCATGAGACTCACAGTTACCAAAAATAGGAAGTAAATGCCTTTAAAGAGGTTTCTGTTATAAAGTGGAATAATGACTCCTCTCAAACTGAAGAAAGTTTAAAATATGTTCTGAGTGTGGAATGACAATGATAGCCAGATTTCTATAAAATTGTATTTTAATCTGGGGAAGCTTTTTAAAGGTGTAATGATAAATAGAGCTGACTGAAAATGTGGACAACCCCCCAGAGAGCACCTTTAACTACCTGGTGATCCCAGTCTTAGTCTAGTCGCCCACTGCTCAGGCCTGATTTGGGCCACTGTTTTCTTCTTGCTCTTGGTTTCTCGTTTACATGACCATCCTACAGATGGCTGTCAGGAAAATATTTCTAAAACACCATTTACTAGACATCCTTCATGTGGCTCAGTAATTTATAGTGTCCTCAGCCTGGTCTTTCAAACATCTCCAGTATCTTCCCTGCCCCGACAAGCAACATTATCTCAGGGCACCACCCTTAGGGAGGAACCATCCATTCAGGTCAACCCATTTCTTTGGTGGTGCACCAACCCGGCACTGCTTGCCATGTAGGATTCATGCACCTATGTGGGTGGGTGTACATGCAGCTCTCTCCACCCGGAAGCCCACCTTTACCTTCAGCTCCCATCCGGCCTAGTCATCCCTCTGGGCACAGCTCAGCTTCTCCAGATGTTTGCCTTTTTCTGAACTCCCACAACACGGACAGCCCAAACCTAACACTCAAGCCTCTTAAGGCTTCAGGTGGCTTAGTTATTTGTCATTGCCTGTAGAGCAGAAACTGTTCCTGATATATCCTCTTGCTGCACAGCATGAGTATGAGGCCGAGAACAGAGAAAATATAGAGCACCTGCTGATTGATGCCCAGGTTGAATACATCATATCCCTTAAGTCAATAAGCCTGTTAGTTTTGAAACTCTATGTCTATAAAGAATTAATTTATAATCAAGTCTATATGTACTGTGTTCTATAAAAACTTTTCTGCAAAATGAAGAGAGCTTGTATTTGTAGGGATGTCCCCAAATCCTCCAGCCTTACAGAATCATCTCCCTTTCAGCATCTATAGTAGAGTCACCTGGCACCTATCCCACAAAGGATGGAAAACAGAGCATCACTACTGATGTTTTCAGGGGTTCTAAAGGAGGTTGTATTTTTTTAAAGCTTATCCTGATATCTTCCCTCTGTAGAATTTTCTATTTCATGTGTGTTTCTCCACCTATGGTTGGCATTTGCTTTTCATCTTATACTAATGTAAATAAGCCTAGTTCCCCCTTCTTGGTCCCTAGTTGCTTCTCACTACTTACACAAGACAGTTTTTGTATAGAGATATTTTATTTAAAAATTTGTAGAGCAAGACAAGAGAAGAATATTTCAAAGCACAGGAGATCATTTGAGATGAAATCCTGTTTCTTGTGAGCTCTAAGCCATTCCCGCTTTTCTCAGCATTTGCAGTCTGGACTTTCTTGCTGGTTGACTTTCACCTTTGGTCCTTTGCACCGCCCCCCACTAGCTGCTGTCCCCCTTTCTTCATCTCTCCTCTTTCACGGACTGCTTCTAGAACCCTGACAGCCATACCCTTTTCCTCACTTTTTTCCTAACCTATCCTGACCACTTTGCCCTGGCCCAGTGGAAAAAGTTATAGGGTGTTCAACACTGCTCTCTCTCTTCAAGATGAATTCTCCCATCAGCATGAAAATATTGTTTCATCTTAATACATAAATAATGCAGTGATCCCTTATCATTGTAATGGGGAAATTAATACCTAGATTAGATTATTTTGCTGATTCTTTTCTCCATATTTATTATTACTTTACATACCTGCTCATGGGCAATTGCTTATTTGCAATTAGATTAAATTGTTCAACCAAAATTTCATTTATATAAATGGTCAATATTTTCATTTAACCTTGCATTTTCCTGAAAATTAACCAAGGGATTTTCTCCAATTGTACTGAGTAATGAAAACCTAACTTCAAAGTCACTGATCACAAAAATTAGGGGATATTTTATCAATTCATATTCATATTTATTGTGATTGGTAAAGGTTCTTGATAATGGGGTTTGTTTTCTCTTGATACATCCAAGTCATTAAGAGAAAGATAATTCTTCATCCTACAATCTAAGATGTTTCATTGGCTAATGAGAAAGTTGTAGGGCCCCCTTGGTAGTTAGATGAAGGAAAAGGAAGGAAAAGACATCCTTCAGTATTAATACAGAAGTATGATAGAACCCTAGAGGCACAGGGTGACAGTCTCAATTACTATATACTCTGAGGCAGAATTGGGAGCAGAATGAGATAGTAGAAGCACTTGGGAAAGCTGCCAGGAATTACTGAATATCAGCCAGGTATTGAGTGGAAGATTACAGAGCTGGGAGCCAGAACCAAGCTAGAGCAAGTGACTGAGGAGTGGAGGTTGAAACCAGAGGCAGGACCTCACTGCCATTTGCAGGGCTCAGAACTAGGTCGGGCACAAATGTAGGCCCTCACCATATGTCTCAATACTTTTTGTTTTTCTTTCTTTTTCTTCTTCTTTTTTTTCTAATCAGATGAGAGGCAGGGAGGCAGAGAGACAGACTCCGCATGCACCCCGACCGAGATCCACCCAGCAACCCCATCTGGGGCTGATACCCTACCCATGTAGGGCCGCTGCTTCACTGCTCGGCAACTTAGCTTGAGGTGAGGCCAAGGAACCATCCTTAGCGCCCAGGGCCAACTTGCTCATTCAAGCCGGGGCAGTGGGAGGGGGGAAAAGGTGGAGAAGCAGATGGGCACTTCTTCTGTGTGTCCTGACCAGGAATTAAACGGGACTTCCACACGCCAGGCCGGCAGTCTACCACTGAGCCAATCGGCCAAGGCCATGTCTAAATACTTAAAAGCTCTCACCATACGTCTCAATACTTGAAAGCTGTAATAAATCAAGATAACAAACTATTACAGAAAGGGTGTTTTATCCTCCTACCTTGACGAATATACTTACTGACAACTTGGAAGGCCAGATTTGAATTTAAAATTCTCAGACTGCTCAGATTTCTGCCCTACCACATGGCAGAACAGAGAGAGTGGATCCAGCTCATTCCTCACCCCAGCTCAATTCAGAAAGGAGAAGGGATTTGCACACATGCCTGGGACCAACCCAGCTCTCATGGCCAATACCGTCCACACTCCTTGCAATTAGCCACCCATTCCCCTGGCTGCCTGGGCTCACCGGTCCACACTCAAGTAATATCTGGCTCAGGAAGATAGGCTGAATGATGAAGCACACAGGCCTTTGGAAGCTGGCTTGGGCTGTTTGATGGAGGAGTCTGAGGAGCTGTGTACCTGGAGCATGAGGCAACAGGGGGTCATGTCTCCTTGACTCTGGGCCCTCCTTCCCTATGGAATTAGCACAGGTTGTGGAAGCCCAGAACCAGGCCCAGGACTGGGTCCCTTCTTGCCCAAATTTAATGGCAGTATTGACAAGAGGAATGCCCACCAGCCAGGAAAAAGCCTTGTGGGGTCAAAGTCCTGAGCATCAAGGCACAAAGCAGAGGCCCAGCTAAATCTCTTGGCAGATACTTTGCCTAAGGCTGACCACCTCTCATGTCTACCTCAAATTAGTTATGGTCACCGATATTCCCGTTACTTTTTAGTTTGGATCATAAGCATCAGTGCTTTGAGAATCCATCACTCATTCCTTATCCTCCAAGCCTCTCTTTCTTGGAAGGCCCTCACTATTGGAAGCTTGCCTTTCACTATATTTTCTTAGGAGAGCCTTGAGAAATACAATGGCAAGAGGTGACCTGCAAAGGGTGAAGGGATGGTCTTGAAAAACATGCAGGCCACGTTGACAACATGAAAGATGTATATGACATGGCAGCTTTCTCTGGAGAGCCTCTGATATTACTGGGAAGAAGAACTAGAAAAAAGGTTGGTCTTCCTGTGGCTGTGTAGGAAGGAGGTGCAGTGAGTGTTATTTTGGCGTTAATGGGAAGAGTACCCCCAAGCATCAGGCAATGACAACACTAACTGATGGCAAAGACTTGGCATAGCAGGAACCCTTATCCCTACATGGGGACATAAAGTGGTCTGGCTATTTTAGAAAACAGTTTGACGTCACTTAGTAAACTGAATGCACCGATTCTCTAGAGCCAGCAATTCCACTCCTGGTTTATATCCTACGGTAATGCGCACTTAATGTGCACCAAGAACACGTACAGAATGTTCATAGCAGTACTGCTAGCATGAGCTGCAAATGGGAAACAACCTCAATATTGTTTAGCCTTCAATTGGATAAAGAAGGCATAATCATCAATAAAACCTATATAGTAGTGAAAATAAATTATGGCAACACACAACAACATGCATATAGCTCACAAATGTGCTATTGAGTGAAAGGTCAGACAGATTGTAAGAATACATATTGTAAGTTTCAATTTATACAAAGTTCAAAAATAAGCAAACCTGAACTATGCCTATCAGCAGAGATGGGCATGGTGATTACCTTTGCCAGGAGGGGAGAGATGGAAGTGGGAGGGACGTAGGGGTGGCTGCCTGTGTTCCATGTCATGCTGAGTGCACAGGTGTTTCTTATGTGTAGTTCATTAAGACAAGGTTTGTATTTGTGCATTTTTCTATGTGTATTATATTTCAATCAAGGGTTTAAAAAATTAGGGAATGCGAGCTGATACAAAATAGCCTTAATTTATGTATGTTCTCAGTTTTGATCATTAATGTAGTCCATTTTTCTTCACTTCCCTTTGGTAGTAGCAGAAAGGGGTTTGCTCTGAGCAACAAGAAATGGATCTTATTTTTTACCCAAATTAGGGTCATATGTCAGAAATGGAAACTTGGAAAATAAACACAGCAATCTAGGGTGTCTTTTAAGAGTTGAAATCAAAGATAATCAGAAAACTTGGTAAATCCTATTGCAAAGAAAGTTATCTGCTTTACTCTGGTTCTTTTCTTTTCAGAGTGTTGTCTTTCCTGAACAGTTTGATTTTATTGTTAAAAGTTTTCCAAAACATGAAACTGGATCTCTAGAAAAGAGAGCAAACAACATAAATGAGAGGCCCAGGCTGCTTCCTCTGGTATTTGCCTCCCAGAAAAATGTAATTTTGTTAAAGAAAAACACATCACTTCCAAGCTGGATTTGAAATGAATTAAAGGCCCTTATGAAAAGTCAGGATGAATTTCCTCTCTTTCTTGTGCAGAGATGCACCAGGTCAGGAAACAGCCTTGTCAGCCGGAAACCTTTAAGAGCAAAAAAATCAAAGGCTGCTGGCCCATGGGGCTAGAGGAAAGTTTGAAGGAAGAAAGCTGAATTCTTTTGCCCTGGCCAAATGAATCCTTCAGAGAATATTAGGGGAAAGGAGGGGATAAAATTTTAATTGGGGTTAGAAGAGAGCCATAATATGTGAAATCATGGTCCCCACCCATATCTTTGCCTGCAGACGTGGAAGTCCTTGTCTTAAAGGTGCAGATGGAAATGCAGAGAGGAGGCAATGGTGATGTACTCTAGGGTTCGAGGTGGGTGTGTAGCAAGCGAAGGTGTGAATTTGCTAACAACTGGGCCTGCAGATAAGTGGGAAGCAGTTGAATGTTCTGTAGTAAAACATATTTAGGTTTTCTTTGGGTTTTAAACCTTGCTTTAGTGTTTAGGTGTGTGACGTTAGTTAATTTTTCTAAATCTTGATTTCTTTGTCTGTAGAATAGACACCGTACCAGTACCTAACTGATAGGGTAATTATGAGAATTAAATATATAAGCTGTTAAAGCATTCGGCGCAGACGTTGGCACAGAGCACGTGTTCGTTATACATTGCCCGTTTGCTAGACCGTGCAAGATGTTGCAGACACTATTTAGTCGTAAAGCAGAAATCATCAATGTATACATATAAGCGGACAGTCGTGAAGTCACTTTGTAGTCAATCTGCTCAAAATACCAGCAACCCAGAAGAAGGATCTCCTTTAAAAAGCACTTAGTGAGAAGCAGCTCTGAAATTTCCAGAGACAAAGGTTACAACATGCAGAGCTTTGGTCAGTAAATCTTTTTTTGATATTATTTATTTACTTTTTCAGGGAAGGGAGGAAAACCTAAGAAGAGTGAATGGTGGAGAGGTGTCAGAGTGAGCAACGCAGTTTGCACAAGTGTGCTGAGCAGGAAGGCTCTGGCTGACTCGTCTGATATAAATCATTACACAAGTCGCAGAGTGAGCGGCCCCTGTTGAGAGAGCTGCGAGGCCTCAGTGCCACTGAGGAGTAAGAGAAATGCTGGCTCCCCAGGAAGGGCTGGTGGGAAAGCAGGGACATGGTGCCCTTTGTACCAGATAGCCATGGCGTGCTCATACTTCAGGGGTGCGTTGGTCATGAGACTGAATAGGGGGGAGTTGCAAGACCTTAAAAAAGGGCAAGAGGACTGTTAGTGGTGAAACAAGAATTGCAGCACTGCCATGCCTATGGGAGCACTACCAGGTCATCACTGAACTGTAATGATTAGTGCCGAGAAAAGAAGAGCCCTATTGCGGACCATCAGGTTAAAATGTGCATGTCTGCCTTGTTAGCACCTTGGTGGTATCTGGGGTGACTGTAGTCACACAGACACTGGCTCAGGAGCTGAAGGGCAGACACTGGTCTGCACTGCACTTCATGCCCAGCCACCAGGAGAGTGGACCATGGTTCTCAGTGTGGCCCCGCCGGCCGGCAGCAGCACCTGCCTGGAAATTGGCAGAAATTCAGACCTTCAGGCCCTGCTTTGAAATGATTTGTCTTACATTTATTTTTAAATTCATATAGAAAATAAAAGGAAGAGTCGCAAAAGGAAAATATAAGAGTACCAGGTTTTATATTTGACTATATAATTACCTCTGGTGGAGTTTTGTGTGTCCTTGTGAGGCTTTCCATTCCTGTCATCTTGTTTGCATCTATTGGTGGTGGTTGTTTTTTAATTCAAGTTTAGAGTGCTTGTTTATTTGCTTGTTTATTTGTTTGTTTGTAAGACGTACTAGTGATGTTTCCACTGAAATCTGGGCAGTCTGATTATTGCATTAGGAGAGTTGGGATCTTTTCAAGCCTTGTGTTTTAGGTGGCTCTCTCTGACATGCTCTGCCACACAAAGCGGGCGTCAGTGTGTCCCTGCTGCTTGCAGGAGGGGGAGCTCCTTGCTGAGACACTGGGATGCCTATGCCCGCTCCCCATTGTGTCCTGCACTCACACTCAGGAGAGGGGGCATCTCTGAGCATCCTAGCTCTCTGCAGGGTCTCCTCCGACAGGCCCCCGCCCTGTGGGAGGAGAGCTGTGTTACTTATGGGTGAAGGTGGAATTCATCTCTCTACTGGGACCCCACAGTGTTGTGGGGCTTCAACCCACCCTTGGATAAAGTGTCTGAGGCACCTGATTGCAGCATGGCAAGGCTGGAGGCCGGGATTCCTGATTCTGCCTCCGCATGGGAATTGGACTACAGTCCTTTCTGAGTGTCCAGCTGGAGGGTAGGCATTAGTATTCCATCGTGTTTCTGTCTTCTTGGGCTGCAGACAGCAGGCTCTTGGTGGGTGTTTTGGGGCTGCAGGCTGTTAGCTCCACATCTGAGATCTATGAGGCAAAGCAGAAACAATCTCTTTACCATACTTCTGTTACATTGCTCTGTCCTGAGGTCTCTAGCTGGTCTGCCTCTTTCACTCAGTCTCCCTCCGTGTGATTTTATAAACCATGTCAAGGGGTTGTGGTGCACTCAGCAGGAGGAATACCGAAAAGTGTGTCTATTCCGTTTTCCCAAAGCAGAAGTTGTCATCTCATTATTTACAAGTCAATCATTAATCTTTTGAAGATTATACTGGGGAACAAAATTTTTGTTGCATTCACAAAAACACTTGTTCTTAATTCGAGTGTGCTGATCTCAAATCTGACATTAGTTTTTCTCTGTAAGCTACAGTTTTTTTGCAACTCAAGGTTTTATGTTATCATCTTATTGTAAAATTTTCAACATTTAGTTTAACATAATGAAGTAGAATTCTTGGGCATCATCTTTGTGAAAATATAATAATTTATATAATGCAGTAAATACACTAATACACTAAAAGATATGATTGCATTAGAATTTGTCTACAATTTCAAAATAGAACATATTAAAACACTTATTTTAATCATAAAATTTGCACAAAACTTATTTAAATTCTATTCAGGCAAAAATTTGTGTCTGTAGCTCTTGCGTTTGTGTACTTGTTGAGGACAATCTAGTTTGATGATCCAGCAGTAGTCTGCTCATCACTAACAGCTCCAAGATTTTTGGGAAATCTATCAAGGTGACTGTTCAGGAAGTGAATCTTAATGCTCATGTTACATCCAATGTTGTGGAAAGCCAACAGCATCCTTTGAACCAGAAGTTCATAGTTTTCTGCATTTTTGTTGCCAAGGAAGTTCTTTGTAACTGTCATAAAAGACTGCCATGCTGCTTTCTCCTCCTAATTCATCTTCCTGGCAAATTCTTCATCACATGTGAGGGTTCGAATTTGAGGTCCATCAAATACACCAGCTTTTATCTTCTTGAAAGACAAGGCAGGAAAAGCAGAAATAATATAGCGAAAGCATTCAAATATTCAAAGCCTGAACAAACTGCTTCATTAAGCCAAGTTTGCTGTGAAGTGGGGGAAAAATGATCCTGTCTCGATTAACTACAGGTTCATTCACAATATTTTGCATCCCTACTTCCAGAGCTTCACGTTTCGGCCACTCCTTCTGTGTCCAGTGTTTCTCCCGAGCTTGGCTGTCCCACAAACACAGAAAGCAAGGATACTTCGTGAAACCTCTCTGTTGTCCTAGCAGGAAATTTACCATTTTACAATCCACACAAATGATCCAGTTATGCTCCTCATACTTCAGAAAGTCAAAGACAACTTTTATGTCATTATAATCTCCTCACAGATGAGTTGAATAACCAATTGGAACCGCTGCATAAACATTACCGTTGTGTAGGAGAACACATTTCAGACTCTGTTTAGAGCTGTCAAGAAATAGCCGCCATTCTGTTGGACTGTAAGTGGTAACACCAAGCTGGCTGAGAAGACTACTGATATCATGACAGTAAACAAAGTGTTTGTCTTTGGAAAAAATTCCACAAAAATTTGTTCACACTTCTTGAAGTGGGATATTTTAGCTGACTGGTGAAGTACATTCTTTTCTTGAAGCCTGGAGGCTAATAAGTAAGTCAGCTGCTTTCTTTGATAGGCCCAAATCTCTTACTAAGTCATTCAATTCGAGTTGGCTAAACTGCTGAAGGGTTAATGACTGCTTGGCATCAGAAGACCATTCAGATTCTACAACCATTTCCTCATGCATCTTATCAAAATACACTTGATAACTATGTTCACTTTCTTCGCCCTTAGAAGAAATAAAACCATTGAAAACTGGAGCCGGGGATATGATGTCAGAGTAATGGCATGGTAGGAAGTGATACCGATAAATCTCCCCCAAAACTCAACAAGATCTTCAACCAGAAACAGAGAAACCTATCCTTGGAGCCTCCAGATGTTTCATAATACACCCAAAGGTATGGTCGAGCGAAAAATTGGCTAAATATATAATCAAACCCTGAAGGAAATAGGGAGTAAGAAATGCTCCGCCTTCCTCACTAACCTAAACAGGGCGGCTTTCACTGGGAACTGAGAATATAGAAACTGAGGCAGGCAAAGGGGGTGAATAGATCCAGGCCGCAGCACAAACGGCCAAACCAGGGTATGGCACAGAGATCCAGGCCAAGGAAAAACTGTTCCTGTGGCAACCCGGGCAATACAAGCTAACAATCGCGCCAAACACGGACAAAGAAAGACAAGCGGGGCAGCCATTTTCCCTGATCTCCGGGTCGGCACGCACAGATAGTGGGTGAGAGATTCCTTCCAAAGCCCTGGGAGTGGGCACCCGTGTTGTTCCACAGAGAGGCAGAGTCAGAGGCCTTTGTGTGGGCCAAAAGCGGAATCTCCAGGCCACCCCAGCACCCTGGGAAAGCCGCGCACAGGACGGAGTGAGAGCCAATTCCAACGCTGGAACTTTTACGTGTGGGAGGGGTTTCACTCAGAGGGTGAGGCGGCTGGCCTGATATCCTGGTCGGCGTGCACAGAGAGTGAGTGAGAGATTCCTCCCAGCACCTCAGGAGTGGGCGCCCGTGTTACCCCACAGAGGGGCAGAGTCAGAGGCCTCTGTGTGGGCCAAAAGCAAAATCTCCGGGCTGCCCCAGCACCCTGGGAAAGCCATGCACGGGGACAGAGCGAGAGCCAATTCCAATGCTGGAACTTTTCCGTGCGGGTGGGGGTGTCACTCAGAGTGTGAGACTGCTGGCCTGATATCCTGATCTGCGCACACAGATAATGAGCGAAAGATTCCTCCGAGTGCCTCGGCAGTGCGCGCCCGTGTTATCCCACAGAGTGGCAGAGCCAGAGGTCTTTGAGTGGGCAGAAGCCCCGCCTGATTATGCTAGCAGCTCTGACTGACTGAGCCTTACCCAGAGCCCTGTGCTGAGTGGGAATAGAGTGGGGAGTTGCCAGCTCTTTGAGCCTCTTACTATCCAGGCAGAGGCAGCAGCAACCCCATAGCTGAATTATCAGGCTACTAATTGAGGAAGGAAAGACTAGGAGAAAGGCTCCAGGGACACGGACTCTCTCACTGGCGCAGCCTATAAATGCTAATGAGCCTCGACTGCCAACGAGACTGAAGCACAATACACGACATCGCCATAGAGACTTATCAACTGCAAACCTCTACCTGAGCGTGCCAAAGGGGCAGAACCAGAGGTACAGAGTTACCGACCAGGAAGAGGAACAGAAAAGAAAAAGCAAGAAGATAACCTCTCAAAATCAAGAATAATCCGCAGACTTTATAGCCTATCCCATTTTATTATATTTGTTCGTTTGTTTCTCTTATCTTCATTCTTGATATTTTTATTCCTCCTCCAATTTGGTCATTTAGCTCTCTGCCGGTCTTACTCTTTCCTCTCCTTGAACTACACTACCCATAAGTGTTACATCTCCCATTATCTTTTCTTTCCTCTTCCTTTCTCTCTATGAGGGTTGCATTCCAAAACCCTTAACTCTCTCTCTCTCTCTCTCTCTTCTTTTTTCTTTCTTCTTCTTTTAGTGGTTCCCTCTTTTTTCTCTTTCTCTCTCTTTCTTTTCTCCCTCTATATTAATTTCTTCCTTTCTCCTTTACGTTTCCTCTCATTCAAACCTCAATAAAGAACAATATGTTATGGGACTCAAACTTATGTTTGTGGCATTTTGGGGGGTTTTTACTTCACCTTTTTAACATACTAGCAGTGCTCCCATTCCTGGCTCTCCATTTTATCTAGTTCTTGTTCCACTAAATACAATAGTAATTTTTTAAATTGTCCCCACATTTTCCTGTTTCCCTCTTATTCCTCTCATCATAACTCTTAGTCAACCAACAGCTAAAAGCAAATCATTTTATTCTTGACCCACTTTTTTTTCTTATTTGCTTTTTGTGGGTCCATACGCCCTTTTTTTTCTTTTTTTTTTTCTTTTTTTTTTTTTTTTGCCTCTTTATTACTTCACCCCAATTAGGCCCTCCATTACAGGCATTGTTTGTTCTATTTAGTACAATATAATTCACAGTTCACCACAAGATTTTCTCAAGAAAGAGGGGAGAGGAGAGAAGAGAAAAAAAGGAGGGGGGGAATAATTTCTTTTTCTCTTTTTTTTAAATTATTATTTTATTTTTCTTTATTTCATTATTAATTTAAAAAAAAATTCTTTTTTTTATTTTTTTAACTTTTTATTCTTTATTAAATCTCATTAATACTATCAACAAAACCACCCTCAGATGCCATTAAGGAAGAGAAAATCAAATATCATGGATACAAAAGAAAGAGAGGTAACACAGCTAGATGAGGAAAAATCTATGGAGAAAAAATTTAATATATTGGAAACCTTGGAGCTAAATGACAGAGAATTTAAGATAGAAATCCTAAAAATCCTCTGAGATATACAAGAAAACACAGAAAGGCAATTTAGGGAGCTCAAAAACAACTCAACGAATGCAAAGAATATATTTCCAAGGAAATGGAAACTATAAAAACAAATCAAACAGAGATGAAAAACTCAATTCACGAGCTGAAAAACGAGGTAACAAGCTTAGCTAATAGAACAGGCTAGATAGAAGAGAGGGTTAGTGAAATAGAAGACAAGCAACTTGAGGCACAACATAGAGAAGAAGAAACAGACTCAAAAATTAAAAAAATGAGATAGCCATACAAGAATTATCTGACTCCATCAAAAAGAATAACATAAGAATAATAGATATATCAGAGGGAGAAAAGAAAGAAAATGGAATGGAGCACATACTCAAACAAATAATAGATGAGACCTTCCCAAGCCTGTGGAAAGAAATAAAGCCTCAAATTCAAGAAGCAAACAGAACTCCGAGTTTCCTTAACCCCAACAAACCTACACGAAGGCATATCATAATGAAATTGGCACAAACCAACGGCATAGAAAAAATTCTCAAGGCAGCCAGGGAAAAGAAGAATACAACATACAAAGGAAGGCCCATTATATTATCATCAGGTTTCTTAGCAGAAACTCTACAAGCTAGAAGAGAGTGGACCCCAATATTTAAGTCCTAAAAGAGAGGAATTTCCAGCCATGAATACTATATCCATCAAAGCTATCCTTTAAATATGAAGGAGAAATAAAAACATTCACAGAAACAGAAAAGATGAGGAAATTTATAATAAAAAAACCCCCACTCCAGGAATTACTAAAGGGGGTTCTCCAATCAGATACAAAGAACAACAACAACTAAAAAAAACAAAGCCACAAGTAAAAGCTCCAAGAAGAACACAATAAAACCAAATTTAAACTGTGACAACAGCAAAAAGAAAGGGGGGGAGAGGATGGAGATTAACAGTAGCAAAGGAGATGGAGTGCAAAAGTACTCAAAAAATAGTGTGCTACAATGAACAGGGAAGGAACCCTTTCCATTACTTAAAGGTAACCACCATTGAAAAAACCACCACAGAAGCACATGAGATAAAAAAGATAGCAACAGAGGAAAGATGTATGGAATACAACCAAATAAAAACAAAACATAGAAAAATGAATGAGAAGGATCAAACAAGACACAAAACTAACAGAAAGCAAGATATAAAATGGCAATAGGGAACTCACAAGTGTCAATAATTACACTAAATGTAAACAGATTAAACTCACCAATAAAAAGGCTCAGAGTAGCAGAATGGATTAAAAAAGAAAATCCAACTGTATGCTGCCTACAGGAAACTCATCTAAGTAACAAGGATAAAAACAAATTCAAAGTGAAAGGCTGGAAAATAATACTCCAAGCAAATAACATCCAAAAAAAAGCAGGTGTAGCAATACTCATATCGGATAATGCTGACTACAAGACAGGAAAAGTACTCAGAGACAAAAATGGCCATTTAATAATGGCTAAGGGGACACTGAATCAAGAAGACATAACAATTCTTAATATATATGCACCAAACCAAGGAGCACCAAAATATATAAGACAGCTACTTATTGACCTTAAAACAAAAACTGACAAAAATACAATCATACTTGGAGACCTCAATACACCGCTGACAGCTCTAGATCAGTCATCCAAACAGAGAATCAACAAAGACATAGTGGCCTTAAACAAAACACTAGAGCACCTGGATATGATAGACATCTACAGGACATTTCATCCCAAAGTGACTGAGTATACATTTTTCCAGTGTACATGGATCATTCTCAAGAATTGACCATATTTTGGGCCACAAAAACAACACCAGCAAATTCAGAAAATCGAAGTTGTACCAAGCATATTTTCTGATCATAACGCCTTACAGCTAAATTCAACTCCAAAAAAAGAGGAAAAAAATCCCACAAAAATGTGGAAACTAAACAACATACTTTTAAAAAATGAATGGGTCAAAGAAGAAATAAGTGCAGAGATAAAAAGATATATACAGACAAATGAAAATGACAATACAACATATCAGAATCTATGGGATGCAGCAAAAGCAGTGATAAGAGGGAAGTTCATATCACTTCAGGCATATATGAACAAACAAGAGAGAGCCCAAGTGAACCACTTAACTTCACACCTTAAGGAACTGGAAAAGAAGAATAAAGACAACCCAAAACCAGCCAAAAAAAGGAGATAATAAAAATCAGAGCAGAAATAAATGAAATAGAGAACAGAAAAACTATAGAAAAAATTAATAGAACAAGGAGCTGGTTCTTTGAAAAGATCAACAAAATTGACAAACCCTTGGCAAGACTTACCAAGGAAAAAAGAGAAAGAACTCATATAAACAAAATCCAAAATGAAAGAGGAGAAATCACCACAGAAACCGTAGATATACAAAGAATTATTGTAGAATATTATGAAAAACTTTATGCCACTAAATTCAACAACCTAGAAGAAATGGATAAATTCCTAGAACAATACAATCTTCCTAGACTGATTCAAGAAGAAGCAGAAAGCCTAAACAGACCTATTAGTAGAGAAGAAATAGAAAAAAACATTAAAAACCTCCCCAAAAATAAAAGTCCAGGCCCTTATGGCTATACCAGCGAATTTTATCAAACATTCAAAGAAGACTTGGTTCCTATTCTACTCAAAGTCTTCCAAAAAATTGAAGAAGAAGCCACATTTTATGAGGCCAACATAACCCTCATACCAAAACCAGGCAAGGACTGCACAAAAAAGAAAACTACAGACCAATATCTCTAATGAATACAGATGCTAAAATACTAAACAAAATACTAGCAAATTCAATACAACAATATATTAAAAAGATAATACATCATGATCAAGTGGGATTCATCCCAGAATCTCAAGGACGGTTCAACATACGTAAAACGGTTAACGTAATACACCATACCAACAAAACAAAGAACAAAAACCACATGATCTTATCAATAGACGCAGAAAAGGCTTTCGATAAAATACAACACAATTTTATGTTTAAGACTCTCAACAAAATGGGTATAGAAGGGAAATATCTCAACATGATAAAGGCCATATATGATAAACCATCAGCTAACATCATATTAAATGGCACGAAACTGAAGGTTCCCCCTTAAATCAGGAACAAGACAGGGTTGTCCACTCTCTCCACTCTTATTTAATGTGGTACTAGAGGTTCTAGCCAGAGCAATCAGACAAGACAAAGAAATAAAAGGCATCCATATCAGAAAAGAAGAAGTAAAGGTATCACTTTTTGCAGATGATATGATCCTGTACATTGAAAACCCCAAAGAATCCACAAAAAGACTACTAGAAACAATAAGCCAATACAGTAAGGTCGCAGGATACAAAATTAACATACAGAAGTCAATAGCCTTTCTATATGCCAACAATGAAACATTTGAGAACGAATTCAAAAGAACAATCCCCTTCACGATTGCAACAAAAAAAATAAAATAGTTAGGAATAAACATAACAAAGAATATAAAGGACTTATATAATGGAAACTATAAACCATTGTTAAGGGAAATCAAAAAAGATATAATGAGATGGAAGAATATACCTTGTTCTTGGTTAGGAAAAATAAATATAATCAAGATGGCCATATTACCCAAAGCAATATACAAATTTAATGCATTACCCATCAAAATTCCAATGACATTTTTTAAAGAAATGGAGCAAAAAATCATCAGATTTATATGGAACTATAAAAAAAACCCTGAATAGCCAAAGCAATCCTAAAGAAAAAGAATGAAGCTGGGGGCATTACAATACCTGACTTCAAACTATATTATAAGGCCACGACAATCAAAACAGCATGGTATTGGCAGAAAAATACACTCAGACCAATGGAACATATTAGAAAACCCAGAAATAAAACCACATATATATATAGTCAAATAATTTTTGAAAAGGGGCCAAGAACACACAATGGAGAAAAGAAAGCCTCTTCAATAAATGGTGCTGGGAAAACTGGAAAGCCACATGCAAAAGAATGAAACTGGACTACAGTCTGTCCCCTGTACTAAAATTAACTCAAAATGGATAAAAGATCTAAACATAAGACCTGAAACAATTAAGTGCATAGAAGAAGACATAGGTACTAAACTCACGCACCTGGGTTTTAAAGAGCATTTTATGAATTTAACTCCAATGGCAAGAGAAGTGAAGGCAAAAATTAATGAATGGGACTACATCAGACTAAGAAGTTTTTGCTCAGCAAGAGAAACTGATAACAAAATAAACAGACAGCCAACTAATTGGGAAATTATATTTTCAAACAACAGCTCAGATAAGGGCCTAATATCCAAAATATACAAAGAACTCATAAAACTCAACAACAAACAAACAAACAATCCAATAAAAAAATGGGAAGAGGACCTGAACAGACACTTCTCCCAGGAAGAAATACAAATGGCCAACAGATATATGAAAATATGCTCATCTTCATTAGTTATTAGAGAAATGCAAATCAAAACTGCAATGAGATACCACCTTACACCTGTTAGATTAGCTATTATTAACAAGACAGGTAATAACAAATGTTGGAGAGGCTGTGGAGAAAAAGGAACCCTCATACACTGTTGGTGGGAATGTAAAGTAGTACAATCATTATAGAAGAAAGTATGGTGGTTCCTCAAAAAACTGAAAATAGAATTACCTTATGACCCAGCAATCCCTCTACTGGGTATATAACCCCCAAAACTCAGAAACATTGTTACGTAAAGACACATGCAGCCCCATGTTCATTGCAGCATTGTTCACAGTGACCAGGACATGGAAACAACCAAAAGGTCCATCAATGGATGACTGGATAAAGAAGATGTGGCACATATACACTATGGAATACTACTCAGCCATAAAAAATGATGACATCGGATAATTTACAGCAAAATGGTGGGATCTTGGTAACATGATACGAAGTGAAAGAAGTAAATCAGAAAAAAACAGGAACTGCATTATTCCATACGTAGGTGGAACATAAAAGTGAAACTAAGAGACATTCATAAGAGTGTGGTGGTTCAGGGGGGAGGGGGGAGAGGGAGAGGGAAAGGGGGAGGGGGTGGGGCACAAAGAAAACTAGATAGAAGGTGACAGAGGACAATCTGACTTTGGGTGATGGGTATGCAACATAATTGAACGAAAAGATAACCTGGAGTTGTTATCTTTGAATATATGTATCCTGAAATAAGGAAAAATAAAATAAAAATTTAGAAAAAAAAAGGAAATTATTTCCCCCCTTTTTTTTCTCTCTCCTCTCCTCTATTCTCTTGCTTGAGAAAATCTTGTGGTGAACTGTGGATTATATTGTACTAAATAGAACAAACAATTCCTGTAATGGAGGTCCTGAATTGGGGAGAAGTAAAAAAGGGGCAAAAAAAAAAAGAAAAAAAAAAAAAAGAAAAAAAAAAGGGCGTATGGACCCACAAAAGCAAACAAGAAAAAAAATTCGGTCAAGAATAAAATGATTTGCTTTTAGGTGTTGGCTGGCTAAGAGTTATGATGAGAGGAATAAGAGGGAAACAGGAAAATGTGGGGACAAATTAAAAAATTATTATTGTATTTAGTGGAACAAGAACTAGATAAAATGGAGAGCCAGGAATGGGAGCACTGCTAGTGTGTTAAAAAGGTGAAGTAAAAAACCCCCAAAATGCCACAAACATAAGTTTGAGTCCCAGATAAGATATTGTTTGTTATTGAGGTTTGAATGAGAGGAGACGTAAAGGAGAAAGGAAGAAACTAATATATATATAGAGAGAGAGTTAAGGGTTTTGGAATGCAACCCTCACAGAGAGAAAGAAGAGGAAAGAAAAGATAATGGGAGATGTAATACTTATGGGTAGTGTAGTTCAAGGAGAGGAAAGAGTAAGACCGGCAGAGAGCTAAATGACCATATTGGAGGAGGAATAAAAAATATCAAGAATGAAGATAAGAGAAACAAATGAACAAATATAATAAAATGGGATAGGCTATAAAGTCTACGGATTATTCTTGATTTTGAGAGGTTATCTTCTTGCTTTTTCTTTTCTCTCCGTCTTCCTGGTCGGTGACTCTGTACCTTGGGTTCTGCCCCTTTGGCATGCTCAGGTAGAGGTTTGCAGTTGATAAGTCTCTATGGTGATGTCGTGTATTGTGCTTCAGTCTCGTTGGCAGTCGAGGCTCATTAGCATTTATAGGCTGCGCCAGTGAGAGAGTCCGTGTCCCTGGAGCCTTTCTCCTAGTCTTTCCTTCCTCAATTAGTAGCCTGATAATCCAGCTATGGTGTTGCTGCTGCCTCTGCCTGGATAGTAAGAGGCTCAAAGAGCTGGCAACTCTCCACTCTATTCCCACTCAGCACAGGGCTCTGGGTAAGGCTCAGTCAGTCAGAGCCGCTAGCATAATCAGGCGGGGCTTCTGCCCACTCAAAGACCTCTGGCTCTGCCACTCTGTGGGATAACACGGGCGCGCACTGCCGAGGCACTCGGAGGAATCTCTCGCCCACTATCTGCGAGCGCAGACCAAGATATCAAGCCAGCAGTCTCACACTCTGAGTGAAACCCCCACCCGCACAGAAAAGTTCCAGCATTGGAATTGGCTCTCACTCCGTTCCCGGGTGCGGCTTTTTCAAGGCACTGTGGCGGCCCAAGATTCCACTTTCAGCCCACACAGAGTCCTCTGACTTTGCCCCTCTGTGGGGAAACATGGGTGCCCACTCCCGGGGTGCTGGGAGGAATCTCTTGCTCACTCTCCGTGTGCGCTGACCAGGATGTCAGGCCAGCCGCCTCACCCTCTGAGTGAATTCCCCTTCCGCACGGAAAAGTTCTAGCATTGGAATTAGTTCTCGCTCCCTCTCCGTGCGCGGCTTTCCCAGGGCGCTGGGGCAGCCCGGAGATTCCGCTTTTGGCCCACACAAAAGCCTCTGACTCTGCCTCTCTGTGGGATAACACGGGCGCCCACTCCCGGGGCTTTGGAAGGAATCTCTCACCCACTATCTGCACGCGCTGACCCGGAGATCGGGGAAAATGGCTGCCCCGCTTGTCTTTCTTTGTCTGGGTTTGGCGCGAGTGTTAGCTTGTATTGCCCAGGTTGCCATAGGAACAGTTTTTCCTCGGCTTGGATCTCTGTACCACAGCCTGGTTCGGCCGTTTGTGCCGCGGCCTGGATCTATTCACCCCTTTTGCCCGCCTCAGTTTCTATATTCTCAGTTCCCAGTGAAAGCCGACCTGTTTAGGTTAGTGAGGAAGGCGGAGCATTTCTTACTCCCTATTTCCTTCAGGGTTTGATTATATATTTAGCCTATTTTTCTCTCGACCATACCTTCGGCTGTATTGCGAAACATCTGGAGGCTCCAAGGATAGGTTTTTCTGTTTCTGGTTGAAGATCTTGTTGAGTTTTGGGGGAGATTTATCGGTATCGCTTCCTACCGCGCCATTACTCTGATGTCATCTCCTTCTTAACATAATTTATTTCCTTAATTGACATATTATGCCTCAACCATTCAAATTTTGTGCCTCAGTACTAAATACTTTGCTTTTCCATTTTGGTTTGCTCTCGGGAGAAATTGACCTTACGGGTATTGCTTTAGTCAGAGTCTTGTGCCTATATCTTTGTTCAAAAAAAAAAAGTGTGTCTATTTTTGTTTGAAATTCAAGGTTTATTTTTTAACATATATGTTTTTCTTCCCATTAAATCTACAAGCTTTTTCTATTTAAAAGCCTAATTTAGGGTTTTTAAATTTACTTTAGAATCTTTGGTATTTGTCATTCAAGTAACTTGTTAATCATCTGGGAAGTAACTTTTTGAAGGCAGGGCTGTGTCTTGTGCACTGTTTTCTGTCTAGAGTCTGGCATAGTACCTAGAAATTTCCTAAATATGTAAGGAATTGAATTGAATCTTAACAATTCTACAAAGTAAATGATGCATTCATGGAGACAAGAACCATCAACAAAGATGAAGGCGAGAGCCACCATATCAAGCTGGATTTTTCTATGGTGAAATGCTTTGCCAGCGACATGGAATTTGAGCTCCACTTTAAGGAATGAGTTAAAGTTATAGAGGCAAGATGACAAGAAAAATGATTTCATCTCAATTTAATGTGAATGGAAGTGCCAACACAGAAAAGCACAGGCCATCTGCAGCCAGGAACTGTCAGGAAGGGAAGGCTTATGAGCACTAGTAGTTGAAAATGGAGCTGTAAATGCATGTTGAAACTGACTAGCAGTCCTACTTTATTCTGTGTGCAATAGTGACTACTGAAGGCTTTTCACATATACCTCTTCCATGTGCAAACACTGCTGGAAACATGTTCCTTTCTGTGATCAGACCTCATTCTGACCAGATTTCATTTAATGACCCTGCAAGTATTGTTAACATCAAATACGGTATTTTAGTCTTGTTGAATCCTATTTTGAATGTTGTCCAATGGAACTAAAATAAGCAAAAAAAAAAAAAAATTGAAGTTATAAAATTTTAAACCTCATTCTCATGGATAAGTACCTACAAAGCATTAAAGGTAGTACCAAATCTTTTCAATGTCATGTTTTAAAGGTGATGTATAATCAGAGAAGTACTAACCTTTTAAATTCCTTGAAAATTAGTTAACCTCTCCACAATACTTATGACGGACACTCTACATTGGACTCTTTCTCTGACTGCCTGGATCTAAACCCCACCTGTCACTCACAGCTATATCAATTTGAAAAAGATATTTAAATTCTTTAAGCAGCTGTTTGTTCATCTATGAAAAATAAAGTTAGTAATCATATTTGTTTTCTATTCTACATAAACATTGTTGCAAACTTAGTAGCTTAAAACAACACATTTTTTCAATATTATATTATGGTAAAATACACATAATATTAAATTTACTAAGTTAACTGTTTTTAACTGTAGAGTTCATTGGTATTAAATATGTTCTGAGCAACCATCACCACCATCCATCTTTATTATAACTCTTTTCATCTCATAAAACTGAAACTCTGTCCCCATTAAACAACTCCCTATTCCTGTTCCCTCAGCCCCTGGCACCCACCAGTCTACTTTCTGTCTCTATAAATCTGACTACTCTAAGCCCCTCATATAAATGGAATCATACAATCATTTTTTTGTGACTGGTTTATTTAATTTAGTATAATGTCCTCAGAGGTCACCATGTTGTAGCATATGTCAGAAATAACCTTCTTTTTTATAGCTGAATAATATTTCATTCTATGTATACACCACAGTTTGCTTATCCATTTATCCATTAATAAACACCTGGGTTGCTTCCAGGTCTTGGCTACTGTGAATAATGCTGTTATGAAGATTGGTGTACAAATACATTTTTGGGACCCTGCTTTCAATTCTTTTGGGATATACCCAGAAGTGGGATTGCTGAAT
Source organism: Saccopteryx leptura (assembly GCF_036850995.1). Lineage (NCBI taxonomy): Eukaryota > Metazoa > Chordata > Mammalia > Chiroptera > Emballonuridae > Saccopteryx > Saccopteryx leptura. The sequence goes on along the minus strand of NC_089504.1, from coordinate 170,604,043 downwards.
CTATGATAAACTTATTTTTAATTTTTGAGGAACTACCATACTATTTTCCACAGAAACTATATACATTTTCACCAATAATACATAAAGGTTCCCATTTCTCTTCATCCTCCTAAACACTTGCTGTTTTGTTTTGGTTTGGTTTTTGTTTTGATAGTAGCAATCCTAACAGGTGTGGTGCAGAATCTCACTGTGGTATTGATTTGCATTTCTTTAGTGATTAGTGATATTGAACATGTTTTTATTTGCTTATTAACAATTTGTACATCTTCTCTGAAGAAATGTTTACTTCAATTCTTTATTTTTAATTGCATTGTTTGTTTATTTTCATTGTTGAGTTTTAGTTTTCTTTATATTTGGAATATTAATCTTTTTTAATCAAACCTATAATTTGCATATATATTTTCTTTTTTATTAAATTTATTGGGGTTACATTGTTTAATGAGATCATATAAGTTTCAAGTATACTTTTTTTTTAGCGAGAGAAACAGAGAGAGACAGACAGAGAGAGGGACAGACAGACGGAGAGAGATGAGAAGCATCAACTTGTAGTTGCATCACTTTTAGTGGTTCATTGATTACTTTCTCATATATGCCTTGACTGGGAGGCTGCAGCCAATCCAGTGACCCTTTACTCAAGCCAGTGACCTTGGGCTCAAGCCAGCAACCTTAGGCTTCAAACCAGATACCTCTGGGCTCAAGCCAGTGACCATGGGGTCATGTCTATGATCCCACACTCAAGCCAGCAACCCCACACTCAAACTGATGAGGCCACACTCAAGCTGGCGACCTCAGGGTTTTGAATCTAGGTCTTCTGCATCCCAGGCCTATGCTCTATCCATTGCACCACTGCCTGGTCAGGCACAAATATACATTTCTGTAATACATGATATATATATTGCATTGTGTGCCCACCACCCAAAGTCAAATCATCTTCTGTCACCATATATTTAGCTCCTTTTACCCTTTACTGCCCTCCCACCCCTTTTCTCTGCTAACCACTGTACTGTTGTCTATGGCTGAGTTTCAGTTTTATATCCCATGTATGAATAAAATAAGCTTCTTAGTTGTCTGACTGACTTATATCACTTGGCATAATATTATCAAGATTCATCTATGTTGTTGTGAATGGCAGTTTTTCATCTTTTCTTAAGGTTGAATACTATTCCATAGTATGTATGTACCACATCTTGTTTCTCCAATCCTCTATTGAAGGACACTTTGGTTGTCTCCATGTCTTGGCCACCTTGAATAATGCTGCAGTGAACACAGGACTGCATATACCTTTACAAATAAGTGTTTTTGAGTCCTTTGAATATACCCAGAAAAGAGATTTTTAAGTCATATGATAACTCTATTCTTAATTTCTGAGTAACCACCATAGTGGCTATACCATTTTACATTTCTATCAGCAGTGAATGACAGCTATATGAAAAGATTCAATTTCACTAGCTATGAGACATGCAAACCAAAACTACAATAACTACCACTGCACACCAAGTAGAATGGCTATTATCAACAAGACAGATAATATAAGTGTTGGATAAAGGAACACTCTTCACTACATGTATTTATTTTCTATTCTGTGAGTTTCCTTTATACTCTTTTGCTAGTATCTTTTGATGCACAACTTTTTAAAAAAAATTTTATTGAACTTATTAGGATGACAATAGCTAATAAAATTATATGTTTCAAGTGTACAATTCTATAACACACCATCTGTACATATTGTATTTTGGGTTGACCATCCAAAGTCAAGTCTCTTTTTATCACTACTTACCTCCCCTTAGCTTTATTATACCTCCCCACACACACTTTTCCCTCCAGTTATCGCCATTATGTTGTCTGTTTCTATAAGTATTTTTTTGGCTTAATATCTCCACCTTTTTTATGTATCACCCCAACACCTCACCCTCTGACGCTCATCAGTCTATATCTGAGTCTGTTTCTATTTTATTCATTAGTTTATTTTGTTTATTAGATTGTACATATAAGTGAAAACATACGGTATTTGTCTTTCTTTGACTGGCTTATTGCACTTTAGCATAATATTTTCCAGGTCTATCCATGATGTTGAAAAAAATAAGATTTCTTTCTTTATTATGGCCAAGTAGTATTACATTGTGTAAATGTACCACAGCTTTTTTATTCACTCAGCTACTGGGCAGTGCTGCACCTAAGAAAGTTGACATCTGCCATATGAGAGAGGGACTCAGTGCAAAAATCTGGCATCTGTCCTTTCATCTCTCTCCCCAAAGCTACAAACCCCAGTCTCTCCTCACTTGACTGGTTATGCTTCACTCTCCCTTCACTGGAGCTCAGGGTGAATGGCTACAAAAGAGATCTTATATGCTGGCCATTTAAGAGGATACTTGTGTCTCTAGAAGACTCCCTTCTGTCCCTTGAGGACAGAATCCCACTTATATTTCACAATCAGATGTTATATGAGCTCCTCTTCCAGCTCTGGTTCTCTGAACTGGGAGCTTGGTGTGGTGTTGAGATATCATGCTTCTCAGAGGGAACCTTTGCAGCTGAGATATCCTTCCAGATTCTCAGCCACTTCCCTTGGGAATGGGTGCACCATTTTTGAGTCTCTGCCTTTCCTATCAATCTTGATGGGATTTTTTTCTGTAAATCTTGGTTATAAGACTTCTTTGCAGCTAGTCTTTAGTTGATTATTCAGGTTGATTTTTCTATATTTTATTTGTAATTCCAGTTTGGTCCTAGGAGGAAGTGAGTGTACCTTCTACCTACTATGCCACCATCTTGAATCATTCAATGATGCACAAATCTTTTAAATGTTTATGAAGTTCAATTTTTCTGTGTTTTTTTTTGTTATTATTGCCTATGATGTTATATTTAAGAAATCATTGTCAAGTCCAACATGGTAAAATCTTTGTACTGTGTTTTTTATGAGAGTTTTATAGGTCTTACATTATAGGTCTTTGATCTACTTTGTTTTGTGAGTCCTCAGTATAATTGAGAGTTCGAAAAGAGTTACATTATACAAATTCTGCTACAAAACAACACATGTTTATTATTTCAAAGACTTTGTAGATCAAAAATCTGGACAGTTTAGCTAAGTACTCAGCTTATGGCTTCACAACACTATGATCAAGGCATAGACCAAAGCTACAGTCTTGTCTGTGGCCTAACTGGGTAAGAACCTCTTTTCTTTAACAGAATTCAGTTCTTCACTGTTGTAGAATGAAGAACTTCAATTTTTTTTTTCTATCACCAGGGACCACCTCTCAGTTCCTTACCCAAAATTAGAAGCTTATAACATGACAGCCTGGTTCTTCAAAAACAAGAATAGACTTCAGCAAAGTGAGCATTAACATCTTATGTAGTATAATCATGTACACAAAATCACATATTTTTTAACATTACCATATTTTATTGATTTTATATACAAATCAGAGTTACTAACCACACTGAAAGGAAGGGGTCACACAAGGCAACATGATGTGGACTTCCAATAAGAGTCTGTCTGCTACATCAATGATAGCTGCTCAATTTTTAGTGATGTCAAGTTTTATAGCCCAATCTCCCTACATATATTCTAAACCAGTTCCTTTTTTTCCATAAAACATAATAGTTATACATATTGAGAATAAAAATACTCTTCGTTCCTGACAAACTTGAAGGCTTAAGTCTTCAAAAAAGTGGTTCCCAGTATTCCTTCCTCCCCACTCATTCTAGTATATTTTCCCAGAAACAGAGATGGATATGAGCAGGTCAACATGACAAGTACTGATCACTTATAGTAGGAAGAAAAGTGAAAATATACCTTTGCTTAGGCCAGGTCATTATAAAATGGGCCATACAGAGATACAGCATTTTTGTCTTTTGACACTTTGTGCTCACAGATCAGTTCTGAAGTTAATAGAAGTTATGGTTATCCACCATGAACAAGATTGGCCATTTATTAGTAAAATTTATGCTAACACCTTCATTGGTGTGGATTCCCCTATACCAATCATTGTTGTTTTGTTTATCTTTCTGAAAACACTGGCAGGCAGTTGCTTTGTCCTAAATTGGATCAACTTCAAGGCCATTCCAAAATCTAAACTTAAAATGCATTCATTTTTATTTTCCAACTCAAAATTTCCCCAAGCACATAATAACATTAACATCAAATAATAGAATAAAGACACCACAGTATTACAAGGTCAGTGATATAAAAAGTCTCAAAACTGTATTATATGGATTCTTTTATATTATCTTATTTCCATGAAAAATAAAGTACAAAATATTTCTGTCCTCATTTTCTATATGTTAAAGGCAAAAGCTAAAATTCTTTAATACAAAAACACCAAAAGGCCATACAGTACTTCTTTCTCAATTCTTCCTTTTTTTACACAGTGTTATCCAATAATTTTAATCAGACTTCTGGATTTTAGAAGTCCACTCCGGTACTTTAGCATGAATAATTACAGAAATAAATGTAAGGGGGAAATAAAAAAATTTAAAAATTGTATCTGAACATTTTTTCCAATCTGATAAAAACCCTTCACCTACAAACCCATTCAACTTAGTGAATTCTATGCAGAAGAAACACAGAAAGTCAAGGATTCAAGATGGCAGCAGAGTAAGTAGATGTCACACTTCCTCCTCCCAGGACCAAACTGGACTTACAACCAAATTAACAATCAATCATCTTGAATAACCAGCTGCACACCAGTTGATGAGGAGTCTTATAACCAAGGATTCACAGAAGAAACCACATCGAGACTGGTAGGAAGCCTGGATATGTGAAAAGGGCTGGCTCTGCTGCCATGAGTGATGGCTGAGGTTCCAGAGGTATCTCTCAATAGTAGGAAATTCCCCCTGATAAGTGTGGGACTTAAACCCCCAAGCTGGATCTCTCAGCTCAGAGCACCAGAGCTGAGAAAAGGTTCCCACAAAATACCTTGTTGTAAAAAACAGCAGGGTTTTGGTATGCCAGAAAAAGATGGAAATCTGCAGAGATGAAGGACCCTCTTAAAAGGCCAACACACAAAATCTTGTTTGCAACCACTTACCCTTGACTCCAGTGGAGGAAGGGCTGAGCAGACTAGAGTCATGTGGGGAGAATATCTGGGGTTCGTGGCTTTGGGAAGATGGCTGAAGGGACAGCTCCTAGGATTCCTGTGCTGAGTCATTCTCCAATACCGCAGTCACCATCTTTCCTGGGTGGATTACTACCCTCTGGGTGGTAGTAATTTCCCTACCCTCTGGACTGCATGTAACCCCACCCTGCAGAACTTGTGTTCTGCTGAAGAGTCAGCTGCCTTAGTCAGTGTGTATAGGTCTGCATAGACTCAGGGGTGTTAGTTGTCTGTCTTTTTAATTTTTCAATTTTATTTATTGATTTTTAGCAAGAGAGGAAGGAGGAAGAGAGAGAGAGTGTGTGTGAGACAGAGAAAGAAGCATAAATCTGTTCCAGTATGTGCTCTGACTGGGGATTTAACCAGCAACCTCTGTGCATTGGAATGATGTGCTAACTAACCAAGTTGTCCAGCCAGGGCAGTTGGCTGGCTTTGAGGCAGAAGCCATTTCCTCTACTTTCCCTGTGAACCTGACTGGCATTTCTTCCTCATGGGAGATTCTGAAGAACCACACTCTTAGCTTTCAGCAGATCTACCCTTTAGGCTCTGGAAGCCTCACATACCTGACTTAAAAGATCCCCTGGCAGACGTGGAAGAAAAATCTAGGACAAGCTAAACTCCTGTTTCTCTAGGGCAAAATCCTTATCCATCACTTTTCTGAAGCCCAACCACACCTTCTCCTTACAGAGAATCCACTAGCTCTATCTTCCTGACTCCATCAGAGGCTCTTTCAGTGACTGAGCCTACCAGGCAGCTAGCAGGTGAAGGCAGCTGAAAGTGGATCTCAGGGTGCCTTGGGAGTTTTGCTGATGTAAACTAAAAGCCTACTGTTGGTAAAATCCAACCTTAGTGTGCATCTCAGTCCTTCCTGTGTGCACCCAGTGCAGCAGAGGCAGCCTCAAACTGTAGATCCCTTGTAGCCCCCAAAAGTTTGCTGAGTAGGAAGGACTTTGGATGCACCCAACAGAATCTTGAGAAGTGCTCTTTTTCTAGGGAAATAAAAGGCAGACTCTCAGAAGGTCACTGAATTGTGTGGCTTTGGAATGGGGACCAATCTTTCTCCCCACTTGTAAGTTAGGCAAGTGCCACCTCAAACAGAAGACTCCCTTGTCAGTGTCACTGGCAGCCCATCTGAGGAGCTGGGAGGAGGTGAGAAGCCTGCTTTCCTCTCCAGGCATGCACCACCCCCAAAGAAGGACTACTTGGATTTTCACTCTCAGGTACAGCTGGCCCTTGGGTACCCTGATCTTAGTTCAGTTCTGTGGAGTGAAGACAGCACAGTGTAGAGCTGAGACCTTTGGCATTACCCCCTTGAAACCTTCTGTCAGGGTTTCTGAAGGCATGGCTGAGGAGGTAGGGGGAGACATGCAACTCACTATACACCTATGGACCTGTGCATCCCCAGCAGAGAACTGCCATGATTTGTATCCTCAAATCCTGCTGACCTCAATGTTGTGGGGGCTAAGAGCCACAGCTCAGAACTCCTACCTTCAGCAGCTGAAGAGGTAGGGGAAGATGTACAACTCACTCTCTGCCCAAGGGCTTGTACCACTGCCAGAGCTGGAACATCTGAAGTGCGTCTCCCTCAGAAGCCCCAGTCCAGGGTTCAAACTGGAACCACTATAGAATTAAGGGAAGAAATGTGGCTTGCCCCTCATTCTGCAACCCTGTTGGTGCCACCCCAGCAGAAGGCTTTCTTGATCTGTTTGCCCAAGCTCTGGAGGTCTCATTTTGCTGAGCCTACTCATGAAAATAGAAATACTGGTTGCATCTAACCTGAACTTATGTTGTGCTCTTTCCAGTCTCTCTGGCATAGACTGAGAGGTATGGATCTGGAGTAAAAGCCAAATGCTCCCCAGTGAATACCTGACCACACTGCCCACTAGCCCCATCCTCCTGACCAAGTTCCTCTAATCTACCAAGCTTGAGTACTGTAGAAAGTGGAGAGGGGCATGGTAAGCTTGGTCTACTCTACAGCCTTTCTTGATAAGGCTCTGGAGGAAGTCTAGGCATTTCCAGAGGGGTGGAGAAGTCAATGGGTAGATGCTAATGTCAGGGAACTTCAGACTTCTGTTGATCTTCCCTCAGCTTAGAGCTTTAGGAAGCTGATCCTGCAACACAGCCTTGCTTCTCTGCCACATACCCAGGCCCAGTAGACACAGTCACAACAATGAGTAACATGGTAGCACCAGACAAGTAGCCCAAGGCCTGTTACACACAATATCTGACCTCAACTTGTACCAGGGCCTTGACTAAAGGGGCCTAAAAACAACCAGCTGTGGGTTTCAAACCACACCAGAGCTTGACCCAATTAGACACACAAATAGCACAGCCAAAGGGAGCTTCCAGAAGACACCAACACTACTAGGAACAACTCTAAGCTTGTAGTCAGCTGGCCTAAAGGTTAACACTACCCCCCAAAAGGTCAACAGCATTCAAGACTCAATTACAACAGGAGAGGGCAATTAACCCACACAAGAATCACTTCTGGAGATACTAGATCAAATGGTCTAAAAGACTGCCACTGAGACCCACAAGACACTTACATCAGAAAGCTCTCATCACAAGTTTTGGAGTCATAGTAGATCTACCTAATATACAGAGACAAACATAAATACACAAAGAAAAATGGGGAGATAATGATATATGCTTAAAATGAAAAAATAAGAAATACCCAGAAAAAGAATTAAATAAAATACCAGATGCAGAATTTTAAAAAATGGTTATATGGATTCTTAAGGAGCTTAGGAAAAGAATGCATGATCTGTGAGAACTTAAATAAAGAGATATTAAGCATTAATAAGGACATAGAATTCATAAAAAAAAAAAACCCAGTAAGAAGTGATTAATTCACTAGAAGAAATCAGCAACAGGTTAGATGAAACAGAGGATCAAATCAGCAATTTAGAGCCTGACCAGGTGGTGGTGCAGTAGATAGAGCATCAAACTGGGATGCAGAGGACCCAGGTTTGAGACCCCGAAGTTGCCAGCTTGAGCTCAGGCTCATCTGATTTGAGCAAAGCTCATCAGCTTGGACCCAAGGTTGCTGGCTTGAGCAAGGGGTTACTCGGTCTGCTGAAGACCCGCAGTCAGGGCACATATGATAGGGCAATCAATGAACAACTAAGGTGTCGCCATGAAAAACTGATGATTATGCTTCTCATCGCTCTCTGTTTCTGTCTGTCTGTCCTATCTATCCCTCTCTCTGACTCTCTCTCTGTCCCTGTAAAAAAAAAAATCAGCAATTTAGAGAGTGAGTTTTTACACATGGGAACCAGTGAAAATAGGAGAATTGTTTGGGGAAGCCCTAAGGCAGATATACCCAGAACATAAGCAAATTTGATTAAAATCATTGGGACTATAATCTTCACATAACACCAAGGTGGTTAATTTTTTTGCAGACTGGCACAAAATTTCTGGCAGACCAGTGCACAGACCAGTGGTTGAAAAACACTGATTTAGAGGATAAGAAAACAGTAAGCACACAAGCAGAGTATCCAAAGAAAAGAGAATTAAGAAAGCTAAGGAAAGTCTAACAGATCTCTGGGATAATATCATATGTAACACCCACATTATATGGGTACCAGAAGGTGATGAGAAAGAACAAGAGAAAGAGAACCTTTCTGAAGAAATAATGGCTGAAAACTTGCCTTACTTTGTGAAAAAAAAGTCACACAAATTCAGGAAAACACAGAAAGTCCCAAGCAAAGCGAACCCAAGACACATCAAAATTAAATGGCAAAGCTTAAAAACAGAGTGAGAATCTTAAAAGCAACAAAAGAGAGACAGTTGGTTACCTACAAGGGAGCTCTCATAAGTCTTTCAGCAGATTTCTCAACAGAAATACTTCAGGCCAGAAGGAATTGGCATGAAATATTCAAAATGATGAAATGCAAGGACCTACAACCAAGACTACTTTATCCAGCAAGACTATCATTTTAAATGGAAGGTGAAATAAAGAAATTCCCAGACAAAAAAAAAAAAAGAAATAGAGGAAGAGGAACATAGGTAAAAATAATAAAATAAAAATAAATAAATGACTAGCAATAATGAATTTAAATTAAATGAATTAAATTCTCCAATCAAAAGACATAGGGTAGTTGAATGGATAAGAAAACACAACCCATATTTATGCTGTCTGGAAGACAGTCACCTGAAAACAAAAGATACACATAAATTGAAAGTGAAGGGATAAAAAAAAAAATATTCCATACGAATGAAAATGAAAAAAAAAAAAAAAAACTGAAGCAGCAATACTCGTATCAGACAAAACAGACTTCAAAACAAAGGCCATAACAAGAGACAAAAAGTCACTACATAATACTAAAGAGAACAGTCCAACAAGATATATATAGCCCTTGTAAATATATATGCACAAAACATAAGAACACTCATATATATAAAGATAATCTTGGTGGACATCAAGAGTGTGCTTAATAATAATAAAGTCATAGTAGGGGTTTTTAACACCCAAATGACATCAATGGATAGATCTTCCATGAAAAAAGTCAAAAAGACAAAAGCAACTTTAAATAACACATTGAATTGGATGGATTTAATTGATATTTTTAGAACCTCTTATCAAAAAGCATCAGAATATACATTTTTCTCATGTGTACATGAAAAATTCTCAAAGATAAACCACATGTTTGGACATAAAACAAGTCTCAACAAATTCAAGAAGATTGAAATTATATCAAGCATTTTCCCTAACCATGATGTTATGAAACTAGAAATGAACTCCAATTTAAAAAACCTGAAAAACAATCAAACACATGGAGACTAAATAACATGTTATTGAACAAAACATGTGTCAACAATAAGCTCAAGGAAAAGATAAAAAGATGTATAGATAAAGTGAAATAAGTAAATCAGAAAAAAACAGGAACTGCATTATTCCATACGTAGGTGGGACATAAAAGTGAGACTAAGAGACATTGATAAGAGTGTGGTGGTTACGTGGGGAGGGGGGAGAGGGAGAGGGAAAGGGAGAGGGGGAGGGGCACAAAGAAAACTAGATAGAAGGTGACAGAGGACAATCTGACTTTGGGTGATGGGTATGCAACATAATTGAACGACAAGATAACCTGGACATGTTATCTTTGAATATATGTATCCTGATTTATTGATGTCACCCCATTAAAAAAATAAAATTATTTAAAAATAAATAAATAAATAAAATAAAACTTCAATGATCAAAAAAAAAAAAAAAGATGTATAGAAGCAAATGTAAAAGAACACACTACAACCTAAAATCTATGGAACACAATGAAAGCAGCTATGAGAGGAAAGTTTATAGCAAAAAGGTCTACTTCAAGATGCAAGAAATATCTAAAATTAACACTCTAACCCTACATCTAACAGAATTAGAAAAAGAACAACAAACAAAGCCTAGAGTAAGTAGAAGGAAGGAAATAATAAAAAACAGAAAGGAAATAAATGACACAAAACTAAAATATAATACAAAAGATAAATGAAACCAAGGGCTTGTTCTTTGAAAAGATAAACAAGATTTATGAATCTTTAACCGGACTCATGAAGAAAAAGAGAAGACCCAAATAAGTAGAATCAGAAATAAGAGAGTAACAACTGACACTACAGGAATACAAAGGATTATGAAATAAAATACTATGAACAACTATATCCAACCAATTGGACAACCTGGGAGAAATAGATTAATTCCTAGAAATATACAATATTCCAAAACTGAGTTACAAAAAACCAGAAAACCTGAATGGACCAATTACAACTAATAAAGTTGAAGCAGTAATTGAAAAACTCCTAGTAAACAAAAGTCCTGGACCAAATGGCTTCACAGGCAAATTTCACAAAACATTTAAAGAAGAACTAACACCTATTTTTCTCAAACTACAGGCAGTTTCCAGGTTACAAATGAGATAGGTTCTGCAGGTTTGAAAATGTTTAAATATTTATATGCACAGAAAGGTAAAAATAATTACTATGTTAAGACACACATCTATCTAAATTGCATTTAACAGGTAAATGTACCTGTTCCAACTTATATATACATTCAACTTAAGAACAAACCTACAGAAACTATTTTGTTCATAACCCAGGGACTGCCTGTTTTAAGAAAAAATTCAAGAGGAAGACTCCCAAGTCCATTTTACAAGGCCAACTAGCTCTGAAAACTTGTGAGAATACAATAATCCCCATGACCATAGTGCTGAGACATGGCTCACATAACAGAATAGACAAGAAATTGCTTTGTACTCTAGAATTTATTTTGACATAAAAGTTATTTGTTATTTATTAGTAATTATACCTCTAAGAATTAAGAATATTCAGCTTATGTTTTAAAAATAATTTTCTATTAAAGTTTTACCTTAATTGTATACAAATAATTGATATCTGCAGGCTTGTCAGCATAAGAAAGCACTTATTTACTTATATTATCTTTCTTTTTAACCAGTGGAGATGACCTTCTACTCTGATAACTCACTGTGAGTAAGAGTTGTGCTATGTGTGTTTATTAGCAATGGGTAATTGGTTGCTTTGAACCACTGAAACTCAGCAAATCAATTCTGATTAAATACTTGACTAGAAAAATAAATGATTTTAAAACAATGGTTTGGCTGATTGGTTTTTCCTCTTGTCAATGATATTATCTATTAGTGATTTTTCTACCATTTATAGGATTGTTAAACAACAACAAAAAAGAGTCACACCTATGATTGCTGAAGAAAACCATGGTAGTGGGATTGAAAATAGAAAAATGATCCATAGACAGTATCACATGCATGCTCTGCCAGCTCAAATTCAGCATGTTTCCAAAAATACCTCATTACTTCTCCCACTAGGAAACCATCATGATAATGCTATTAGTGTCTCCAATCATTCACGTTGTAAATTCAGAATGAGCTCTTCTCTGGGAACTCTAGATGCAGCTAGTTGCCAAATTCACTTAATCTTCATTTTTTAACATCAGTCACACACACCTCTTTCTCCTCCTTTCTCATTTTTATGGCCCAAATCCTGCCCTACCCTGAAACCTGGATTGGCACAATCAACTCCTTCAACTCCTAACTTTTCTTTATGATTCTAGTCTTTTCACTTTTCAACACAATCCATGCTTGACTACCAAAGTGGATTTCCTAAGAAATCCTTAAGAAAAAGCTGTGTAACTGTGGCTAAGATGACATAGAGAAAATCCAGATGGTAGATTCCTTCCAAAACTGACATTCTATTATCCTATGATTTTAACCACACATCTTTTTACATTTTCATGTAAGTCTCTCTTAATTTTTCTTGTTTCTGACTTTTTCCAAGTTCATTACTTCAAGATCTGTAATATGGTATTTTTGGCTAAGATGTAGGTCTCTCCTAGTTAGAAGGACTTCTGAGTTGAATTTATACATACATTGATTTATTTTTATAGCACATGAGTCTTAAAGTTTCATTAAGAAGAAGATATTTAAGTTGATCTTTTCTCAAGTATATCATATGTTAAAATTGAGTTTAGAAGAATTTCTCAATCTAGAATTAGACTTTTCTGGTCCTGGATGATTGGCTCAGTGGTAGAGCATCTGCCTGGCATGTGGAAGTTCCAGGTTTGATTCCTGGTCAGGGCACACAGGAGAAGCAACCATCTGCTTCTCCACTCCTCCCTCCTCACTCTCTTTCTCTCTCTTTTCCTCCCACAGCCATGGCTTGAATGGTTCAAGCAAGTTGGCCCCAGGTGCTGAGAATGACTCCATGGCCTCACCTCAGGCACTGAAATACCTTGGTTGTTGAGCAACAAAGCAGCGGCCCCAGGTGGGCAGAGCATCACTCTGCAGGGGGCTTGCCAGGTGGATCCCAGTTGGGGTACATGTGGAAGTCTGTCTCTCAGCCTCCCCACCTCTCACTTAATAATAATAATAATAAGAAGAATAATAATAATAAGAAGAAGAATAAGAATAAGAATTAGAAGAAGAAGAAGAAGAAGAAGAAGAAGAAGAAGAAGAAGAAGAAGAAGAAGAAGAAGAAGAAGAAGAAAGAATCAGGCTTTTCTTAGTCTTTTCTCTATTAAGCAGGTTCATATGTTAAAGATTTTCTGATTAAGTATATTTATCCCATTATACTATTATTTAAATTTTATTCAAAGCTTTGGAGTAGATTAAATTAATTAAATTCAGACACTACTAACAATAAGAACTTTGGAATTCCCAAAGTCTTTGGGCAATCACTCACTTAGTTCCAGAAATTTTAAAAAATTTGAGAATCCAAATGTTCTTGAAACACCACTTTTTTTGTGTAAAGCATAATTACAAATAAAATTATGGTAATTTCGCCATAATTTTGTGTGTCTAACTGAAGAAATTAAAGCAATTCATCTTCGTGAGGACACAAAATTAAAAAATTCTACAAACATTTTCATGAATCATCATTCTTCTCTACCCAGTCATTGAGTAGACAGCTTGGTCCTCTTCTCTATGGTTATAGATGATTAACTATTGGAACCCAAAGTGAGCATGTCCATAGACTGGCCAGCACCTAGGACATGAGTAGCTTGAATTCAAAAAGATCCCAGAATCAACCACATTCTCCTCTAAGAAAACTGAAGTAAGACACAAGGAAAAAACAGAGGTACCTCAACAACAGCAAGGCATTCTGACATAGGATTAACATGAAATATCCTTGTCACTTCTTACATTATACTCCTTTAGAAGTCAGTGTGGAGAGCCTTTGGAAAATATAAGTATAAGCAAATAATAGACAAATCTATGTATGTCACCATTCATAATTTAAGCTTTAGAGCACATTATCTGTACAATCTAAATATTAGGTACTTAGAAGATCTTCCAAATAATTGAATTAGACATAAGTTGGCACAATGTCTAGCACAAATTGTATTCTTAATCATTATATTTGAATGACTCAACCAATGATGAAATTAACTATCATCCAATAGTATTTGACATGAATAAAATATTTGTACTATAAAATAATTTTCACACTGTCAAAACTTTTATGTCATTTTTGCTGTGCCTCATATAATTTGTTTACATTTCTGTAGCATGGTCTACATCCTTCTGAATGATGATCTGTAAATCATCAGTATCATCATCATCACCTAGAATATTGTTAGACATGTAGAATCTCATGGCTGACCCCAGCTTGTTGAATCAGAATTTACCTTTTAATGACATCTCCAGTGACTTCTGTGCACAATAGATTGTGATAAGAACTGCTATAGAATATGGAGGCTATCTTGATAGAAATAAATCAATGATTCTCAACTCCAGATACGACAGAATCACCTAGGGTCCTCTAAAACTACTAATGTTCAGACCTTATCACAAACTAGTTAAATTAAACTCAAGACCATTGAGTAGGTAATGATACTTGAGCCCCCACATTGCACGAAGACTTTACTACCACACCCATGGTACATGGTGACAATATGTCTACATATATATATATGCATATTCACCTGTATATATATAGCTATATCTGTATCTATAGCTATTTCTATTGGTATAAATGAAGAAGGCAATAGTAAAGAAGAGATAGCACTATTGAGGGGAAAACCTAGAGAAATTGAGTTGTGGTTTAAGGAATGTAAAAAATAGTTTTGTTAAAGTAAGAGTAATATTTGGGAGCAGGCTGGGGATCAATGCCAACGTGAGGATATCACAACAAAGGTGTGTTTATGAACATTACAGAGAGGTAAAGCAACTGAGCTGAGTTGCAAAGTTACAAACCAACAAACACTAACCAGAAATAAAGACTCAGCCTTGAAAAATAACTAAGATTAAATAATAAACACATTGCAGGTCAGTTGGAAAGTTTCCTATACAGAGACTAAGAGTTAAGTAATTTGTAAATGACTTCAACCACTTAAAAAATATTTTTCTTTACTCTGGTTTTATAAAAGAAAAATTTATTATCAAAAACCTGGAAAGAGAAGCAAGTAGAAAAAAAAGGCAAAGTAGTCATTATTTCAAAATCCAGAGACAGCTATATTTAACACACTGTACATCCTTCTAGGAACTTGTTACTGTGTATTGTACTTTGTTGATATTGGTAACTTTTGCTTTTATGACACATAATTAATTTAATTTTTACTAGGAAAAGATAAATGTACATTTTTCTTTTATGATTGAAAACAAATTATATTTTATGTAATACATAATACATTCTTCTAAGTTTTTTATTCTATTTACTGTAAATATTTTTATGAATTGCCTTGAGACAACAGCAGCTGTCACTGGCTGCATGACACTGGCTGTTTTTTTGTTTGTGTGCTTTTTAATATTTTTATTAATTTAGTGAGAGGAGGGGAAGCAGAAACAGACTCCCTCATGCCCCGGACTGGGATCCACATGGCAAGCCCACTAGGGGATGATGTTCTGCCTATCTGGGGCCCTTGCTTTGTTGCAATTAGAGCCATTCTTTTTAGCACCTAAGATGGAGGCCATGGAGCCATCCTCAGTGCTTGGTGCCAACTTGCTTCAGTACAACCATGGCTGTAGGAAAGGAAAAGACAGAGACAGAGAGATGTGAGAGGGAGAGGAATGGAGAAGCAAATGGGTGCTTCACCTGCATGCCCTGACTAGGTATTGAACCCGGAATACCAACGCACAGGGCTGATGCTCTACCGCTGAGCAAATTGGCCAGGACCAATGTGCTGTTTTCTGTTTTGTTTTTTAAATTTATTTATTTTTATTTAGACAATTAAATTTAACAGGGTGACATTGGTCAACTAGAGTACATAGATTTAAAGTAAACATCTTCACATCATTTGAACAGTCAATTATGCTGTATACCCATCTCCCAAAGTCAAATCATCCTCTGTTACTTTATATTTGTTTCCCTTTATGCCTCTTCCTCTCCCCCACCCCTCTCCTTTTCCTCCCTTCCCCTCCCCTTAGTAACCCTGCACTCTCATCTATGTCCATGAGTCTCAATTTTATGTCCCACCTATGTATAAAATCTTACAGTTCTTAGTTTTATCTGATTTACTTATTTCACTCAGTATAATGTTATCAATGTTCATCCATGTTGTCATAAATGATCCTATGTCATCATTTCTTATGGCTGAGTAGTATTCCATAGTGTATATGTACCACATCTTCTTTATCCAATCCTCTATTAAAGGGCATTTCAGTTGTTTCCATGTCTCGGCCACAGTGAACAATGCTGCGATAAACATGGGGATGCATATGTCTTTATGTATTAATGTTTTCAAGTTTTGGGGTATATACCCAGTAGAGGGATTACTGGGTCATATGGCTCTTCTACTCTTAATTTTTTGAGAAACCACCATACTTTCTTCCGTAACAGTTGTACTACTTTACATTCCCACCAGCAGTGAATGAGGGTTCCTCTTTCTCCACAGCCTCTCCAACACTTGTTATTACCTGTCTTGTTGATAATAGCTAATCTAACAGGTGTGAGGTGGTATCTCATTGTAGTTTTGATCTGCATTTCTCTAATAGCTAATGAAGATGAGCATCTTTTCCTATATCTGTTGGCCATTTGTATTTCTTCTTGGAAGAAGTGGCTGTACCTCCTCTTCTCATATTTTGCTTGTTTGTAGCTGAGTTTTGTGAGTTCTTTGTATGTTTTGGATATTAGCCCCTTATCTGAGCTGTTCTTTAAAAGTGTCATCTCACATTTAGTTGGCTGTCTGTTTTGTTGTCAGTTTCTTTTGCTGTGCAGAAGCTTCTTAGTTTGATGTAATCCCATTCATTTATCTTTGCCTTTACTTCCCTTGCCTTTGGAGTCAAATTCATAAAATGTCTCTACAGACAAAGTCCATGAGTTTAGTACCTATGCTTTCTTCTATGTAATTTATTGTTTCAGATCTTATATTTAGGTCTTTGACCATTTTGAATTCATTTTTGTGCAAGAAGACAAAATGTAGTCAACTTTAATTCTTTTGCATGTGGTTTTCCAATTTTCCCAGCACTATTTATTGAAGAGGCTTTTTGTTCTCCATTGTGTGTTTTTGGCTCATTTATTAAAGATGATTTGACCATATATATATGGTTTTACTTCTGGGCACTCGATTCTGTTCCATTGGTCTGTGTGTCTATTTTTCTGCCAATACCATGCTGTTTTGATTATCATGGCTCTGTAGCATAGTTTGAAGTCAGATATTTTATTGTCTCCAGCTTTGTTTTTATTCCTTAGGATTACTTTGACTATTTGGAGTTCTTTCTTTATGGTTACATTAAACTTAATTATTCTTTGTTCCATTTAAAAAAAAAAAACATTGGAATTTTATGGGAATTGCATTAAATTTGCATATTGCTTTGGGTAATATGGGCATTTTAACTATATTTATCCTTCCTATCCAAGAACAAGAAATATTTTTTCATTTTATTGTGTCTTTTTCAATTTTCTTTAATAATGCTTTGTAGTTTTCATTATATAGGTACTCTACATTCTTTGTTATATTTATTTTTAGGTATTTATTTTTTTGTTGTTGCAACTATAAAAGGGATTATTTTTTTAGTTCATTTTCCAGAGTTTCATTGTTGGCATATAAGAAAGCAATAGATTTTTGTATATTAATTTTGTATCCTGCAACCTTATTGTATTGGTTTATTGTTTCTCATAGCCTTTCTGTGGAGTCTTTGGGGTTCTTTATATATGGAATTGTGTCATCTGCAAAAAATAAAATTTTTTCTTCCTCTTTCCCATATGAATGCTTTTTATTTCTTTCTCTTGTCTGATTGCTCTGGCTAGAACTTCCAGCACTATGTTGCATAGGAGTGGAGAGAGTGGGCAGCCTTGTCTTATTCCTGATTTTAAAGGAAAAGTGTTCAGATTTTTACCATTTAGTATAATGTTAGCTGATGGGTTGTCATAAATGGCCTTTATTATGTTGAGATATTTTCCTTCTATGCCCATTTTGTTGAGTGTTTTAAACATAAAATGTTGTATTTTATCAAATGCCTTTTCTGCATCTATTGATAGAATCATATCATTTTTGTTCTTTGTTTTGTTGATATGGTGTATTATATTATTCGTTTTACTTATGTTGAACCATCCTTGTGTTCCTGAAATGAATCCCACTTGATCTCTGACATCTCTCACAGCAATATATTTGCTGATTTATCTCCACGGGGAAGTGAAATAAAAGACAAGATAAACAAATGGGACTATATCAAACTAAAAAGCTTTTGCACAGCTAAAGACAATAAGTACAGAATAAAAAGACAAACTACACAATGGGAGAACATATTTGACAATATGTCTGATAAGGGGTTAATAACCAAAATTTATAAAGAATTTATAAATCTCAACACCAGGAAGACAATCCAATCAAAAAATGGGAAAAAGAAAGGAATAGACACTTCTCCAAACAGAACATACAGATGGCCAATAGGCATATGAAAAAATGCTCAACATCACTAATCACTAGAGAGATGCAAATTAAAACCACAATGAGATATCACCTTACACCAGTCAGAATGGCGCTCATCAACAAAACAACACATAATAAGTGCTGGTGAGGATGTGGAGAAAATGGAACCCTCCTGCACTGCTGGTGGGAATGCAGACTGGTGCAGCCTCTGTGGAAAACAGTATGGAGATTCCTCAAAAAATTGAAAATCGAACTGCCTTTTGACCCAGCTATCCCACTTTTAGGAATATACCCTAAGAACACCATAGAACTGCTCCAAAAGGAGAAATGCACCTGCATGTTTGTGGCAGCATTGTTCACAATAGCAAAGATCTGGAAACCGCCCAAGTGTCCATCAGAGGACAAGTGGATTAAAAGCTTTGGTACATATATACTATGGAATACTACTCAGCCATAAGAAATGATGACATCGGATCATTTACAATAACATGGATGGACCTTCATAACATTATACGGAGTGAAATAAGTAAATCAGAAAAAAACTTAGAACTATATGAATCCATGCATATATGGGACATAAAAATGAGACTCAGAGACATGAACAAGAATGTGATGGTAACGGGGGGGGGGGGGGAGGGGAGTGATGGGGTGAGGAAGGAGAGAGGGGGTGAGGGAGGGGAGGGGCACAAAGAAAACCAGATAGAAGGTGACGGAAGACAATTTGACTTTGGGTGAGGGGTATACAGCATAATCAAATGTAAAAATAATATGGAGATGTTTTCTCTCAACATATGTACCCTGATTTATCAATGTCACTGCATTAAAATTAATAAAAAAAGATTAATAAAAAATAATAAAATAAAAAAAAAGAAATGATGACATCGAATCATTTACAATAACATGGATAGACCTTAATAACATTATACGGAGTGAAATAAGTAAATCAGAAAAAACTAAGAACTATATAAATCCATACATAAATGGGACATAAAAATGAGACTAGAGACATAGACAATAATGTGATGGTAATGGGGGGGTGGGGGAGCGAGGAAGAAGAGAGAGGGGGTGGGGTGAGGGGAGGGGCACAAAGAAAACCAAATTGAAGGTGACAGAAAACAATTTGACTTTGGGTGACGGGTATATAACATAATCAATGTCAAAATAATCTGAAGAGCCTGACCTGTGGTGGCTCAGTGGATAAAGCGTCGACCTGGAATGCTGAGGTCGCCGGTTCAAAACCCTGGCTTGCCTGGTCAAGGCACATATGATGCTTCCTGCTCCTCCCCCTTCGCTCTCTCTTTCTCTCTCCTCTCTCTAAAATAAATAAATAAAACTTTAAAAAATATCTGGAGATGTTTTCTCTGAACATATGTACCCTGATTTATCAATGTCACTGCATTAAAATTAATAATAAAAAAATTAAAAAAAAAAGAGGTGATGTTAAGTTGTTTACTTGGGCTTTCTCTTGTTTTTTCATATAAGCTTGTAATGATATGAACTTCCCTCTTATTACTGCTTTGCTGTATCCCAGAGATTTTGATCTTTCCTGTTGTCATTTTTGTTTGTCTGTATATATCTTTTGATCTCTGCTTTTATTTCTTCTTTACCTCATTCATATTTTAGATGTTGTTTAATTTCCACAGTTTTGTGGGTTTGTTTTCTTCTTTTTTGCAGTTAAATTCTAGTTTCAAAGCCTTATGGTCAGAGATATGCTTGCTACAATTTCAGTCTTTCTGAATTTGTTGATATTAGTTTTGTTGCCCAACATATGGCCTATTCTTGAGAATGTTCCATGTACACGGGAGAAAAATGTATACTCTGACATTTTGGGACGAAATGTCCTGTAGTTTTCTAACATATCCAATTGTTCTGGTGTTTCATTTAAGGCCAATATTTCTTTATTAATTTTTTGTTTGGATGATTGATCTAGAAGCATCAGTGGTGTATTCAGTTCTCCAAGTATGACTGTATTTTTGTTGGTTTTTATTTTTATATTTTTTGGTGCTTCTTGGTTTGGTACATATATACTAAAAAGTGCTAAGTTTTCTTGATTCAGTGTCCCCTTTTTCACTATGAAATGACCATCTTTGTCTCTGGTTACCTTTGTTGTCTTGTGGTCAGCATTGTTAGATATAAGTATGGCTACATCTGCTTTTCTTTGAATATTATTTGCTTGGAGAATTGTTTTCCAACCATTCACTTGGAATCTATTTTTATCTTTGTAGCTTGCATGTGTTTCTTGAAGACAGCATAAAGTTGGGTTTAGTTCTTTTATTCATTCTCTTACTCTGAGCCTTTTTGTTGGTGATTTCAATCTATTTACATTTAATATAGTTATTGACACTTGAGTGTTTCCTATTGACTTCCTTTTTATGTTTTTTATTTATGATTTTAACTTGTGTTTACATAGATTCAAGTGTCCCACCAAATATATCTCCTCCCATCCCCTTATTCCCCTTGGTGCCCCCTTATACCCCTTCCCTTCAATTTCTCCCCCCCTTCCCTCCAGGATTTAATGTCCTGTTCTTTATAATGCCATATTATGTATATATAATTTTATTAATCTCTTTCCCTTCTCTGACCTCATCTTCTCTTCTACTTTCCCTCTGACTGCTTTCACTCTGGTCCCTTTGATTCCGCCTCTGCCTCCGTTCCATTGTTCAGTTCACATTGTACATTGGATTCCACGAATGAGTGAAGTCATATGATATTTTTCCTTCTCTGCCTGGCTTATTTCACTTAGCATGATAGTTTACAAGTCTATCCATGTTGTCGCAAAAGGTAAGATTTTCTTTTTCCTCACAGCCACATAGTATTCCATTGTTCATATATACCACCACTTTTTAATCCACTAGTCCACTGATGGACACTTAGGCTGCTTCCAGATCTTGGCTACTGTAAACAATGCTGCAATAAACATGGGGGTACATTTCTTCTTTTGAATCAGTGATTTGGTAGTCATAGGATATATTTCTTAAAGTGGAATAGCTGGATCAAAGGGCAATTCCATTTTCAATTTTTTGAGGAATCTCCATACTGTTTTTCACCTTGGCTGCACCAGTCTGCATTCTCACCAGCAGTGCAGGAGGGTTCTCTTTTCTCTGCAACCTCTCCAGCACTTATTATGTGTTGTTTTGTTAATAAGCATCATTCTGACAGGTGTAAAGTGGTATCTCATTGTGGTTTTAATTTGCATATCTCTAGTGATTAGTGATGTTGAACATTTTTTCATATGCCTATTGACCATCTGTATGTCCTCTCTGGAGAAGTGTCTATTCATTTCTTTTACCCATTTTTTGATTGGATTGTTTATGTTCCTGGTGTTAAATTTTACAAGTTCTTTATAAATTTTGGTTATTAGCCCCTTATCAGATGTATTGGTGAATATATTCACCCATTGTGTGGGTTGTCTTTTTATTTTGTTAATGGTGTCTTTTGCTGTGCAAAAGCCTTTTAGTTTGATATATTCCCATTTGTTCATTCTGTCCCTTATTTCACTTACCCATAGAGATAAATAAGCAAACATATTGCTACGAGAGATATTGGAGAGTTTACTGTCTATGTTTTCTTCTAAGATGTTTATGATTTCACAACTTACATTTAAGTCTTTTACCCATTTTGAGTGTACTTTTGTGAATGGTGTAAGAAGGTGACCCAGTTTCATCTTTTTGCAAGTATCTGTCCAATTTCCCCAACACCATTTGTTAAAGAGACTGACTTTATTCCATTGTATGCTCTTACCTCCTTTGGCAAATATCAATTGTCCACAAAGGTGTGGGTTTATTTCTGGGTTCTCTGTTCTGTTCCATTGATCTATATGCCTGTTCTTATGCCAGTACCAAGCTGTTTTGAGTACGATCATCTTGTAGTATAACTTGATATCAGGAAGTGTGATACCACCCACTTTATTCTTCTTTTTCAGGATTCCTGAGGCTTTACCTCTTCTTTTTTGGTTCTATATAAAATTTTGAAATATTTGTTCTATATCTTTGAAATATGTCATTGGTATTTTAATAAAAACTGCATTGAGTTTATAGATTGCTTTGGGTAATTTAGACATTTTAATGATGTTTATTTTTCTTATCCATGAACATGGTATATATTTCCACTTGTTTGTATCTTCCTTGATTTCTTTTATCAATTTTTTATAATTTCCAAATACAAGTCTTTAACCTCTTTGGTTAAATTTACTCCTAGATACTTCATTATATTGGTTGCAATAGTGAAAGGGATTGTTTTCTTAATTTCTCTTTCAGGCAGTTCGTTGTTGTTATCTAAAACTGGCACTGATTTCTGAATATTGATTTTATATTCTGACATTGTGCTGAATTTATTTATCAGGTCCAATAGTTTTTTGACAGAGACTTTATAGTTTTCTATGTACAATATCATATGATCAGCAAATAATGATAGTTTTACTTCTTCTTTTCCAATTTGGATGCCTTTTATTTATTCTTCTTGTCTGATTGCTGTGGCTAGGACTTTCAGAACTATGTTGAATAAGAGTGGTGAAAGGGGTACCTCTGCCTTGTTCAGGATCTTAAGAGAATTTTTTTAATTTTGACCCATTGATTATTATGTTGGCTTTGAGTTTGATATAGATGGCCTTTATCATGTTGAGGTATGTTTCCTGTATTCCCACTTTGCTGAGAGCTTTGATAAGAAATGGGTGCTGGGTTTTATGAAATGCTTTTTCTGCATCTATTGATATTATCATGTGGTTTTTCTTCTTCCTTTTGTTTATGTGTTGAATCACATTGATTGATTTGCAAATATTGTAACAGCCTTGTCTCTCTAAAATAAATCCCACCTGATCATGATGTATGATTTTTTTCATGTATTGCTGGATCCAGTTTGCTAATATATTGTTGAGAATTTTAATATCTAAGTTCATCAGTGATATTGGTCTATAGTGTTCTTTTTTTGTAGTGTCTTTGCCTGGTTTTGGAATCAGTATTATGCTAGTCTCATAAAAGGAGTTTGGAAGTCTTCCCTCCTCTTGTATTCTTTGAAATAGCTTTAGAAGGATAGGAATTAGTTCTTCTTTGAATATTTGGTAAAATTCGCCTGTGAAGCCATCTGGCCTAGGACTTTTGTTTATTGGGAGTATTTTGATAACTATTTCCATCTCATTTTATGAAATTAGCATGTTTAGATTTTCTGATTTCTATATATTGATATTTGAATAATTATATGTTTTGAGGAATTTGACCATTTCGCCTAGGTCCGTTTTGGCAAACCTTTTTATAAAAACTGCCCACTTTTGCAGTGCTGGTCAACCTGGTCCCTCCCGCTCACTAGTGGGCATTCCAGCTTTCGTGGTGGGCAGTAGCAGAGCAACCAAACAGCACCATGATTGGCCCACCATGAAAGCCAGAATGCCCACTAATGGACGCGAGGGACCAGGTTGACCAGCACAGCAAAAGTGTGTAATTTTTATAAAAAGGTTCACCATCACGGGCCTATGTTTTCTAATTTTATGGCATACAGTTCTTCATAATATTTTCTTACAATCCTTTGTATTTCTGCTGTGTCAGTTATTACATCTCCTCTCTCATTTCTAATTATATTTATTTGAATCCTCTCTCTTTTTTTCTTGGTGAGTCTGATTAAAGGTTCATCTACCTTGTTTATTTTTTCAAAGAACCAACTCTTGGTTTCATTAATCTTCTGTATTGTATTTTTAGCCTCTATGTCATTTATTTCTGCTCTGATGTTTATTATTTTTATCCTTCTACTTCTTCTAGGTTTTACTTGCTGTTCTTTTTCTACTTCTTTTAGATGCAGGATTAAATTGTTTATTTAAGTTTTTTCTAGCTTCTTAAGGTATGCCTGTAGTGCTATGAACTTCCTTTTCAGGACTGCTTTTGCTGTGTCCCATAAATTTTGAATTGTTGTATGTTTGTTTTTGTTTTTTTCAAGGAAATTTTTTATTTCTTCCTTGATCTCATTTTTAACCCATTTTTTATTTAATAACATGCCCTTTAGTTTCCAAGTGTTTAAGTGTTTTTCAGTTTTTCTATTGTAGTTGATTTCTAATTTCATGCCATTGTGATCTGAGAAGATGCTTGATATAATTTCAATCTTCTTAAATTTCTTAAAACTCATTTTGTGTCCTAGCATGTGGTCTATTTTAGATAATGTATCACGAGCACTTGAAAAGAATATATATTCTGCTGCTTTAGGGTGAAAAGTTCTGAAGATATCTATTAAATCCAGTTGCTCTAGTGTGTCCTTTCTTTGTTAATTTTCTTTCTTGAAGATCTATCCAGTGATGTTAGTAGGGTATTGAAATTCCCTACTATTATAGTATTGCTGTTGATCTCACCCTTTATGCCCATCAAAATCTGCTTTATAAATTTAGGTGCTCCTATATTAGGTACATAAATATTTATAATGGTTATATCTTCCTGTTGGGTTATTCCCTTTATCATTCTGTAGTGACCTTCTTTATCCCTTACTATCATCTTTGTTCTAAAGTCTATTTTGTCAAATATAAGTATTGCTACCCCAGCTTTTTTAAATTTCCATTTGCATAAAATATTTGTTTTCATCCCTTTACTTTTAGTCTATGTGTATCATTTGTTTTGAGGTGTGTCTCTTATAGACAGCATATGTACATGTCCTGTTTTTCTATCCATGCAGCTACTCTATGTCTTTTGATTGGAGCATTTTACCCATTTACATTTAATGTTATTATTGATATGTAGTTGTCATTGCCATTTTATTTTTTAGGTCTACATTCCTCTTTTACTATATTCTTTTCCCCCCTTTTTTTCTGTTTACAGAAGACCCCTTAACATTTCTTGTCACACTGGTTTGGTTGTAATTCCTTGAGGGTTTTTTTCTGGGAAACTTTTTATTTCTCTCAATTTTTAATTAATAGCCTTTATGGATAGAGAAATTTTGGTTTTAGGCTCTTGTTTTGCATTATTTTGTATATTTCTTGCCATTTCTTTCTGGCCTCTAATGTTTCTGTTGAAAAGTCAGATGTCATCCTTATGGGGGATCCTCTGTAGGTAATAGATTTCTTTTGTCTTACAGTGTTTAGTATTCTTTCTTTATCTCTTAATTTTTGTATTTTAATTATAATATGTCTTGGTATTATCCTTTTGAGGTTCATCCTTAATGAAACTCTCTGTGCTTCTTGAACTTGTGTGACTTTTTCCTTCATCAATTTAGAGAAGTTTTCAGCTATGATTTTTTCAATCAGATTCTCTATCCTTTGTTCTTTCTCTTCTCCTTCAGCAACCCCTATGATGCAGATGTTACTTCTCTTCATGTTGTCACAGAGCTTTCTTAGAATTTCCTCATACTTTTTGAGCTTCTTTTCTTTTTGCTGCTTTGCTTCTGTGCTTTCATTTATCTTGTCCTCTTACTTGCTGATTCAATCCTTAGCTTCATCCATCCTGCTTTTAATTCTTTCCAGTGTGGTCTTTATTTCGATATTGTTTTTGTCATTTCTGACTGATTTCTTTTTATTATTTCAGTGTCATTTTTTATACTTGCTATCTCTTTATTTAGGTGCCCATTATGTCCACCCATTATTACTCTAAGATCTTTGAGCATCCTAACAATCATTATTTTAAACTCTGCCTCCAGTAATTTGGTTATTTCTGTCTCATTCAAATCTTTTTCTAGTGATTTTTCTTGTTGATTCATTCATTCTCTGCCTTTCCATTTTTTCTGTGTATAAGAAGGGTGTGGCCACAGGAGCCCAATGGGTGTGGTCTCTGTGTTTGCTAGGTGTGGTCTGTCTGCAAGCCCACCACCTTCTCTGCTGCTGCCTTGGGTATTTGGGCATGGGCATTGCCTGCGCCAGCCTGCTGCAGCCATTGTTGTGGCTTCCACCTCACCTCTGTGGGCAGGACTTGTTCATATGCCTGAGCTGCAAGGCTTGGCCAGCCAGGCCTCCACACCACCCCTGAGGGCAGGACTGTGTACATGTGCCTGAGCTGTAAGCCCTGGCCAGCCCCCAGCTTATGCCCTGTCCCCAGGAGTGAGACTGTGTTCATGCATTTGACATACAAGCCCTGGCTGGCCCCCCGCCTCTGCCCCACCCCTGCAGGTGGGACTGCACTCCTGCATCTGGGCTGCAACCCTGGCCTGTCCCTGTCCTTCACCCCACCCCCACTGGTGGGACTGAGCTTGCACACTGGGGCCATGCTTTTTCTCCAAGCCTCAAGTCTCAGCCAGTTCCCTGGTTTTCGCCTTGCCCTTGCAAGTGGGACTGGAGGCGGGACCACTTTCTCACACCCAGCCTGCAGCTGCAGGTCAGACCACTTTCATGTGCTCCTTCCACCACTGGGGCCGTCCTTGGCCTCCACCCCCACCAGGCATAACTGTGTTAGTGCTGGGCCTCAGTGGCAGCCTGCCCTGGCTTCTGCCCCCACTGACGGGACCACACTTTTGCGTCCAGCTGCCTCCCAATCTCTTGCGAGCACTTAGCAGTAGTGGGGTGGTGATGCAGCTCAGACCTTAGTGCTCAATACTGTAACCATGATGGCTCCGTGCTTCTAAGCAATTCTTTGCTCTGAGTGCAGTAGGAGAGCTTCTGTTTGGCTGGTGACCTGCTTCCCTTTGCTGGTATTGTTGTTTCCAGGAAAAATATTCTCTTTAGATTTGGGGAGTGAATCAGCCCAGGGGTTAGGGTGGCTGTCCCTCAAAGTGTTTCTCCCTGTGCCACCTAGATTACACTCTCTTCCTGCTACTCCAGTCTTCTTAGCTCTCCCTATCCCCTGGAGCCCCATGTGAGTGGTCATAAAAGAGGTTTTCTGCGCAGACCTTTTAAGACAAATTCTGGGTGTAAGAAATCTGTCTCTTCCTCACAAATGGTATCCTGGCTTGTTTCGCAGCTAAATACTGTCCATACACCTCTTCTAGGCTCTGAGGATGCATGCTGGGGCTTTGTTCTTGAGGCTCAAGACTCTCCCCTTTCCACTAACCTCTCTTCCTGCTTCACGAGTCCCTCCAGGCTGCCAATTGCTCCAGGAGCTGGGCAGCCCTCTCCATGTTTCTGCTTTTCTTACCAGTCTCAGTGTGGCTTCTTCAGTGATTATTAAAGAGTCCTCCTAGTTTAGTCCAAAGTTGGTTTTTCAAGATGATTTTTCTTAAAATAAGGTTATAATCTACTTTGGTTCTGGGAAGGGGAAATTGGTAAGTCCACTTACTCCATCACCATCTTGTCCTCTCTCCCTATTGCCATTTTATATATTGCTTTCTGATAGCTGTTTCTTGTTTGGTTCTTCTCTTTTCTTTTTCTGTAATTTACTTTGTTTGGTGGTATTCCATACTTCTTTGCTCTGTTTGTTTTTTTAAACTATGTTTTCTTTTTTTTTAAAATAATTTTATTTTTTTAATGGGGTGACACCAATAAATCAGGATACATATATTCAAAGATAACAAGTCCAGGTTATCTTGTCGTTCAATTATGTTGCATACCCACCACCCAAAGTCAGATTGTCCTCTGTCACCTTCTATCTTGTTTTCTTTGTGCCCCTCCCCACCCCCGTTCTCTCTCCCATTCCCCCCTCTCCCCCCATAACCACCACACTCTTATCAATGTCTCTTAGTTTCACTATTATGTCCCACCTACGTATGGAATAATACAGTTCCTGGTTTTTTCTGATTTACTTATTTCGCTTTGTATCATGTTATCAAGATCCCACCTTTTGCTGTAAATGTTCCAATGTCATCATTTCTTATGGCTGAGTAGTATTCCATAGTGTATATGTGCCACATCTTCTTTATCCAGTCTTCTATTGAAGGGCTTTTTGGTTGTTTCCACGTCTTGGCCACTGTGAACAGTGCTGCAATGAATATGGGGCTACATGTGTCTTTACGTATCAATGTTTCTGAGGTTTTGGGGGTATATAACCAGTAGAGGGATTGCTGGGTCATAAGATAGTTCTATTTTCAGTTTTTTGAGGAACCACCATACTTTCTTCCATAATGGTTGTACTACTTTACATTCCCACCAACAGTGTATGAGGGTTCCTTTTTCTCCATAGCCTCTCCAACATTTGCTATTACCTGTCTTGCTAATAACAGCTAATCGAACAGGTGTGAGGTGGTATCTCATTGCCGTTTTGATTTGCATTTCTCTAATAGCTAAAGAAGATGAGCATCTTTTCATATATCTGTTGGCCATTTGTATTTCTTCCTGGGAGAAGTGTCTATTCATATCCTCTTCCCATTTTTTTATTGGATTGTTTGTTTGTTTGTTGTTGAGTTTTAAACTATGTTTTCAAGGGTGATTACCATTAAGTAATCAAAAAATATATATCATATTCATTATAGTCCATTATTTCATTAGTACTTCTCCACTCTATCCTCCTTTGTTGTCATAGATTATCCTTGTTTTTATTGTGATCTTGTTGGAGCTTTTACTTGTAGTTTTGTTTTGCTTTGTTCTTTGTATCTAGTCAGATAACCCCCTTTAGTATTTCCTGAAGTGGGGATTTTTTTGGTGATAAATTTTCTCATCTTCTCAATATCTGTGAATGTTTTTATTTCCCCTTCATGTTTGAAGAATAGCTTTGATGGATATGCTATTCTTGGCTGGTAGTTTCTCTCTTACAGTACTTTAAGTGTTGGGGTTCACTCTCTTCTGGCTTGTAAAGTTTTTGTTGAAAAATCTTATGATAACCTAATGGGCCTCCCTTTATTTGTTGTATTTTTCTTTTCACTAGCTGCCTTAAGGATTTTTTCTTTGTCATTGTTTTGTGAAAATTTCACTACAATGTGCCTTGAACTAGGTCTGTTTGGATTAAGGTAATTTGGTGTTCTGTTTGCTTCTTGAATTCGAGACTCTAACTCTTTCCACAGACTTGAGAAATTCTCATTGATTATTTGGTTGAATATGTTCTCCATTCCATTTTTTCTCTCTTCTACTTCTTTTTTTTATTTTTTTATTATTAATTTTAATGGGGTGACATTGATAAATCAGGGTACATATGATCAAAAAAACCATCTCCAGGTTATTTTGACATTTGATTATGTTGCATACCCATCACTCAAAGTCAAATTGTCTTCCATCACCTTCTATCTGGTTTTCTTTGTGCTGCTCCCCTTCACCCCTTATTCTACCCCCTCCTGGTAACCCCCAAACTCTTGCTCATGTCTCTGAGTCTCATTTTTATGTCCCATATATGTATGAAATTATATAGTTCTTAGCTTTTTCTGATATACATATTTCGCTCAGTGTAATGTTATCAAGGTCCATCCATGCTTTTATAAATAATCTGATGTCATAATTTATTATGGCTGAGCAGTATTCCACAGCATATATGTACCAAAGCTTTTTACTCCACTCGTCCACTGATGGACACTTGGGCTATTTCCAGATCTTTGCTATTGTGAACTATGCTGCCATAAACATGGGGGTGCATTTCTTCTTTTGGAACAGTTCTATGGTGTTCTTAGGGTATATTCCTAAAAGTGGGATAGCTGGGTCAAAAGGCAGTTCAATTTTTAATTTTTTGAGGAATTTCCATATTGTTTTCCATACTGGCTGTACCAGTCTGCATTCCCACCAGCAGTGCAGGAGGTTCCCTTTTCTCCACATCCTCACCAGCACTTATTCTGTGTTGTTTTGTTGATGAGTGCCATTCTGATGGGTGTGAGTTGATATCTCATTGTGGTTTTAATTTGCATTTCTCTAATCATTAGTGATGTTGAGCATTTTTTCATATGCCAATTGGTCATCTGTAAGTCCTCTTTGGAGAAGTGTATATTCATTTCTTTTTCCCATTTTTTGATTGGATTGTTTGTCTTTCTGGTGTTGAGTTTTACAAGTTCTTTATAAATTTTGGTTATTAACCCCTTATCAGACGTATTGTGAAATATGTTCTCCCATTGTGTAGTTTGTCTTTTTATTCTGTTCTTATTGTCTTTAGCTGTGCAAAAGCTTTTTAGTTTGATATAGTCCCATTTGTTTATCCTCTATTTTATTTCACTTGCCCGTGGAGATAAATCAGCAAATATATTGCAGCGACAGATGTCAAAGAGCTTCCTGCCTAAGTTTTCTTCTAAGATGCTTATGGTTTCATGGCTTACATTTAAGTCTTTTATCCATTTTGAATTTATTTTTGTGAATGGTTTAAGTTGGTGATCTAGTTTCATGTCTTTGCAGGTAGATGTCCAATTTTCCCAACACCATTTGTTAAAGAGGCTGTATTTACTCCATTGTATGCGTTTATCTCCTTTGGCAAATATCAGTTGTTCATAAAGGTGTGAGTTTATTTCTGGGTTCTCTGTTCTGTCCCATAGATCTACATGCCTGTTCCTATGCCAGTACCAGGCTGTTTTGAGTACAATGGCCTTGTAGTATAACTTCATATCAGGAAGTGTGATACCTCCCACTTTATTCTTTTTTTTTCAAGATTCCTGAGGCTATTCGTGTTTTTTTTTGGTTCAATATAAATTTTTGGAATATGTGTTCTATATCTTTGAAGTATGTCATTGGTGTTTTAATTGGTATTGCATTGGATTTATAAATTGCTTTGAGTAATATAGGCATTTTAATGATGTTTATCCTTCCTAACCATGAGCATGATATATGCTTTCACTAGTTTGTATCTTCCTTGATTTCTTTTATCAATTGTTTTACAATTTTCTAAGTACAAGTCTTTAACCTCCTTGGTTAAATTTACTCCTAGGTACTTTATTTTTTTGGTTGCAATAGTGAAGGGATTGCTTCATTAATTTCTTTTTCTGACAGTTCATTGTTGGTGTATAAAAATGCCTCTGATTTCTGAGTATTAATTTTATATTCTGCCACCTTGCTGAATTCATTTATCAGGTACAGTAGTTTTTTTACTGAGACTTCAGGGTTTTCTATATACAATATCATGTCACCTCCAAATAATAATACTTTTACTTCTTCTTTTCCAATTTGGATGCCTTTTATTTCTTTTTTTAATCTGATTGCTGTGGCTAGGACTTCTAGAACTATGTTAAATAAGAGTGGTGAAAGGGGACACTTCTGCCTTGTTCCTGATCTTAAGGGGATTGTTTTTAAATTTTGCCTATTGAGTATGATGTTGGCTGTGAATTTGTCATAGATGGCCTTTATCATATTGAGGTATGTTCCCTGTATTCCCACTTTGCTGAGAGTTTTGATCATGAATGGGTGCTGGATTTTATCAAATGCTTTTTCTGCATCTATTGAAATTATCATGTGGTTTTTCTCCTTCCTTTTGTTTATGTGATGAATCACATTGATTGATTTGCAAATATTGTACCAGCCTTGCCTCCCCAGAATAAATCCCACTTGATCATGATGTATGATTTGTTTTTCATATATTGCTGGATCCGGTTTGCTAATATTTTGTTGAGGATTTTTGCATCAAAATTCATCAGG
Source organism: Saccopteryx leptura (assembly GCF_036850995.1). Classification (NCBI taxonomy): domain Eukaryota; kingdom Metazoa; phylum Chordata; class Mammalia; order Chiroptera; family Emballonuridae; genus Saccopteryx; species Saccopteryx leptura. The sequence continues at coordinate 170,572,272 of NC_089504.1, read as the reverse complement.
GATATTGGCCTATAATTTTTTTGTGTGTGTGTTGTCTTTGCCTGGTTTTGGAATCAGAATTATGCTTGCCTCCTAGAAGAAGTTTGGAAGTCTTATTTCCTCTTAAATTTTTTGAAATAGCTTGAAAAGGATAACAGTTAGTTCTTTGAATATTTGGTAGAATTCACTTGTGAAGCCATCAGGCTAAGGACTTTTCTTTGTTGGGAGTTTTTTGATAACTGTTTCAATCTTATTTGTTGTAATCAGTCTGTTTAGGTTTTCTGATTTTTCCAGATTATTTTTGGAAGACTATATAATTCAAGGAACTTATCCATTTCATCTAGGTTGTCTAGTTTTTTTGGCATACAGTTCTTCATAGTATTTTTTTACAATATTTTATATTTCTGTTGTGTCAGTTGTTATTTCTCCACTCTCATTTCTAATTTTATTTATTTGAGTCCTCTTTCTTTTTTTCTTGGTGAGTCTGGTTAAAGGTTTATCAATCTTATTTACCTTTCCAAAGATCCAGTTCCTGGTTTTATTGATCCTCTGTATTGTTTCTTTAGCCTCTATGTCATTTATTTCCACTCTGATCATTATTATTTTCTTTCTTCTACTAGCTCTGGGCTTTACTTGCTGTTCTTTTTTTTGTTCTTTTAGATGCAGGGTCAAGTTGTTTATTTGAGTTTTTCTAGCTTCTTAAGGTATGCCTGTCATGCTATGAACTTTCCTCTCAGGACTGCTTTTTTGTGTCCCATAAATTTTGAGTTGATGTATGCTCATTATCATTCATTTTTAGAATTTTTTTATATATAATATACCCATTTTTCTTATATTGCTCTTTCTAATGGAGTCAGACAATTTTTGTAGGGCTTTCTTATTTTTTTTAATTCATGATTCTCTCTCTTTTTCTCTCTGTAGTATCTCTAGTTTCCTGTCTTCAATGTCACTAATTCTCTTCTATCTGGTCTGTTCTATTAGCTAAGCTTGTTACCTCATTAGCTAAGCTTGTTACCTCATTAGCTAAGCTTGAGTTTTTTATTTCTGTTTAGTTCTTTTTTATAGTATCTATTTCCTTTGTGAAGTACTCTTTTTGTTCATTAACATTGTTTTTTAGTTCATTAAATTGACTTTCAGTGTTTTCTTGTATCTCATTGAGTATTTTTAAAACTTCAATTTTGAATTCTCTGTCATTTACTCCAAGGTTCCCAAGTAACTGAGTTTTTCTGGAGAATTTTTATCACCTATTTGTGCTACATCTCTTTCTTTTGTATCCATGATATTTAATTTCTTTTTTCTTGATGGCATTTGAGAGTGGTATTGTTAATAACATTAACAAGCGATCATTTTAAAAATAAAAATAAAAATTGAATAAACAGTGAAAAATGAAAATTCTATACATAAGGGGAATAAAAACAACAGAGAACAATGAACAATGAGAAAAAATTCAAAAAAAGAGAGAAAATATGAAGTCCAAAACAAGCAAAATGCCACAAAGAAAAGTATGAGTTCAAAATATAATAATTTAATTTAAAAATGATGTTTGAATGAGAGCCAAAAAAAAGAAAGAAAGACAGAAAGAAAGGAAAAGAGAAGAAACGGGAAGAGAGAAAAAAGTAAAAAAGAGGTTAAGATTTCAGAAAAGAAAACTGCACAAAAAATAGGAATAAAAAAGTATAACTATGGAAGTTTAAATGGAAAGAAAAACGATAAAAAAGGAAAAAGAAAGAAGAAAAATGAAAAAAAGCATTAAAATTTTTTTTTCAGTTTTGAGAGGTAACTTTTTCCTTTTTTTTTATTTTGGCAGATGTTACTGTATTATAAATTTTGCCTCTGTGGTGCTCTTGGGCAGAGTTCTGCTGATGTGTATCTGTGGTAATATATGTAGGCTGGGCCACAGTGGCGTGGGTAGGTGGGACTTGTTAGGGCTTTGCAATTTTATGGCTCTAACAATGGCAGTCTCAGTTCACCAAGTGTCTCTCCCCAGGTCCCTCTACTGCTCACTGGAGCTAGTGGCCTTGAGACTTACTTAGTTGTGGGGATCTGCCACAACCACTGTTTGCACAGCAAGGGGAGCAATGCACAGCCAGGTCCTTCCTCCAGTTCCACTCAAAGCAGTTCTGGGCAGGGAAGTACCTGCAGGACAGTGGCTTCTCACTGCTGGGGAGCCATGAGCGGGAGTGGGAAGGTTGAGGCACAGATCACAGATCAATCGCGCCTCTATTACATGCAGGCAAAACTCTGTGGGGCCGCAGGCAGATCTAGCAGGCCTCAATGCACCATGGGTTCAATTTCCATGGGCACTGTTTGGGACCCTGCAGTAGGCTATGTGTGCACCCAGCTTCTGTGATCCCATCAATGCAAGCAGACACCCACACTGGCCCCTGCATGTTCCCAGCATCTGTGATCTCAATAGGAGCCTACTGGCCTATGCACATGCCCAGCGCCAGAGATACCAGGTGAAGCAAGCATGTTTTTTCTTTTGTTTCAGCAACTGCCCTAACTCAGGTCCTTTCCTTCTCTCAGTCTCTCTATTTCTTCTGGCTCCAAACAAAGGTGCCCCTTCCTCAGATCAGTGAGGAAAGCAAAAAACCCCATCCTCTGTTTTTCCTCCATGAGCAGATTCTGTCTTCAGCTGCCTTTTCTCCCAATCATACCTTTATCTGGTGTGTGTATATTTCAGAAGCTACTGAGATTTTTTTCCTCTGTGTTTAGTTGTTGAATTTGTTGAAATTTCAAGGGGAGAGATTGAGAGTATCCCTCACGCTGCCATTTCTCTGACGTCACTGTGCTGTTTTTTTTTTAATAACCCAAGCCTGTGGTTATTATTATTCATCATTTATGGAACTGAAAATATAATTTTGAGATACATTGAAAAATATGAGGATTTTTCTGCATTTGCTGTTTGGTTAAATTTAGTTTTCTTCTAATTAGAATATACAGTTCTTGGTGCTCAGCCAGTGCTTTTGACACACGGGTGTTTAGTCCTGAGTAACAACCTTTTACCACACTCAAATTGGTCATGATGTCTCTCCTAGCTTTCAATGATTTCTATACTTGCTAAATTCCTACTTTATTTTGAGATTAGATTAAAATTTTTTAATATATTTTTAAGACATATTTGTTTTTAAGATGTATTTTTGTTATAATTTTATATTTTATCTGTATTCCTTTGATTTGGCTGGACCTTAGTGGATTTTATATAAAGCTCTATTTTTCCCCAAAGGAAATTATTCATATAATTTGCCTCTTACTGAATGATTTATGATACTGTGCTTAATGTTATATTAGGGTACATAACCCAATATATGTAACAACATGTTTCTGGATTTCACTTTTGACTAATAGATCTATATCGCTTTTCTTATATCAGCAGTAGACATTTTTATTTTTATATCAGTTTGGATTGTTTTCAACAGTAATAAAAATCTTCACTACTAGGAAGACATTATTTATTTTATTCACTCAATAAGAAGTCAAGGAGTTAGTAGCTCAAGTGATCTCATACTCAGATGATAAAGATACCATCAGGAACACACTTCTTTTTATGGCTTCATCAAATATAAAAGTGACTGTTGCAACTCCAGCCACAATACATTCAATTGCATATAAAGAAGGCATATTTAAAAAGGGAAGAAAAGAAAATGCAAATGCCTTTGCTATAGGGTCATCTTTAGATACAAGACAATACAGAAAATTAAAGAGGGTTTGGGGGGTTTTGTTTTGTTGGTTTGCTTGTTTTGTTCTGTAAGTAAAAGAAGATAAGACGAAAGGGATTAAAATTGGAACTGAATGAGCCAACATGTGGCATATGTCACAGGTAGCTTTATACAATGTTTGAGATATACTGTTACTCTTTCAACATTCTATAGCTTCTCTTTGTCATCCTTCTTTTATTTATTTATTTATTTATTTTATTTTTTTTTTTTAATTTTATTTTTTTTAATGGGGTGACATCAATAAATCAGGATACATATATTCAAAGATAACATGTCCAGGTTATCTTCTCGTTCAATTATGTTGCATACCCATCACCCAAAGTCAGATTGTCCTCTGTCACCTTCTATCTAGTTTTCTTTGTGCCCCTCCCCCTCCCCCTTTCTCTCTCCCTCTCCCCCCTCCCCCCGGAACCACCACACTCTTATCAATGTCTCTTAGTCTCACTTTTATGTCCCACCTACGTATGGAATAATGCAGTTCTTGTTTATTTCTGATTTACTTATTTCACTTTGTATAATGTTATAAAGATCCCACCATTTTGCTGTAAATGATCCGATGTCATCATTTCTTATGGCTGAGTAGTATTCCATAGTGTATATGTGCCACATCTTCTTTATCCAGTCATCTATTGATGGGCTTTTTGGTTGTTTCCATGTACTGGCCACTGTGAACAATGCTGCAATAAACATGGGGCTGCATGTGTCTTTACGTATCAATGTTTCTGAGTTTTGGGGGTATATACCCAGTAGAGGGATTGCTGGGTCATAAGGTAGTTCTATTTTCAGTTTTTGAGGAATTATCATACTTTCTTCCATAATGGTTGTACTACTTTACATTCCCACCAACAGTGTATGAGGGTTCCTTTTTCTCCACAGCCTCTCCAACATTTGTTATTACCTGTCTTGTTAATAATAGCTAATCTAACAGGTGTGAGGTGGTATCTCATTGCAGTTTTGATTTGCATTTCTCTAATAACTAAAGAAGATGAGCATCTTTTCATATATCTGTTGGCCATTTGTATTTCTTCCTGGGAGAAGTGTCTGTTCATGTCCTCTTCCCATTTTTTTATTGGATTGTTTGTTTGTTTGTTGTTGAGTTTTATGAGTTCTTTGTATATTTTGGATATTAGGCCCTTATCTGAGCAGTTGTTTGAAAATAACATTTCCCATTTAGTTGGCTGTCTGTTTATTTTGTTATCAGTTTCTCTTGCTGAGCAAAAACTTCTTAGTCTGATGTAGTCCCATTCATTAATTTTTGCCTTCACTTCTCTTGCCTTTGGAGTAAAATTCATAAAATGCTCTTTAAAACCCAGGTCCATGAGTTTAGTACCTATGTCTGCTTGCTTCTATGTACTTTATTGTTTCAGGTCTTATGTTTAGATCTTTGATCCATTTTGAGCTAATTTTAGTACAGGGGGACAAATTGTAGTCCAGTTTCATTCTTTTGCATGTGGCTTTCCAGTTTTCCCAGCACCATTTATTGAAGAGGCTTTCTTTTCTCCATTGTGTGTTGTTGGCCCGTTTATCAAAAATTATTTGACTATATATATGTGGTTTTATTTCTGGGTTTTCTATTCTGTTCCATTGGTCTGAATGTCTATTTTTCTGCCAATACCATGCTGTTTTGATTGTTGTGGCCCTATAATATAGTTTGAAGTCAAGTATTGTAATGCCCCCAGCTTCATTCTTTTTCTTTAGGATTGCTTTGGCTATTCAGGGTTTTTTATACTTCCATATAAATCTGATAATATTTTGCTCCATTTCTTTAAAAATGTCATTGGAATTTTGATGGGAATTGCATTAAATTTGTATATTGCTTTGGGTAATATGGCCATCTTGATTATATTTATTCTTCCTAGCCAAGAACAAGGAATATTCTTTCATCTCATTATATCTTTTTCGATTTCCCTTAACAATGGTTTATAGTTTTCATTACATAAGTCCTTTACATTCTTTGTTATGTTTATTCCTAGGTATTTTTTTTTTTTTTTTTTTTTTTTGCTGCAATCGTGAAGAGGATTATTCTTTTGAGTTCATTCTCAAATGTTTCATTGTTGGCATATAGAAAGGCTATTGACTTCTGTATGTTAATTTTGTATCCTGCGACCTTACTGTATGGGCTTATTGTTTCTAGTAGTCTTTTTGTGGATTCTTTGGGGTTTTCAATATATAGGATCATATCATCTGCAAAAAGTGATACCTTTACTTCTTCTTTTTCGATATGGATGCATTTTATTTCTTTGTCTTGTTTGCTTGTTCTGGCTAGAACCTCTAGTACCACATTAAATAAGAGTGGAGAGAGTGGACAACCCTGTCTTGTTCTTGATTTAAGGGGGAAAGCATTCAGTTTCGTGCCATTTAATATGATGTTAGCTGATGGTTTATCATATATGGCCTTTATCATGTTGAGATATTTTCCTTCTATACCCATTTTGTTGAGAGTGTTAAACATAAATTTGTGTTATATTTTATCAAAAGCCTTTTCTGTGTCTATTGATAAGATCATGTGGGGGTTTTTTGTTTTGTTTTGTTGATATGGTGTATTACGTTAACCGTTTTACATATGTTGAACCCTCCTTGAGATTCTGGGATGAATCTCACTTGATCATAATGTATTATTTTTTAAGATGTTCTTGTATTCGATTTGCTAGTATTTTCTTCAGTATTTTAGCATCTGAATTCATTAGAGATATTGGTCTGTAGTTTTCTTTTTTTGTGTCATCCTTGCCTGGTTTTGGAATGAGGGTTATGTTGGCCTCATAAAATGTGTTTGGAAGTATTGCTTCTTCTTCAATTTTTTGGAAGACTTTCAGTAGAATAGGAACCAAGTCTTCTTTGAGTGGTTGATAAAATTCTCTGGTATAGCCGTCTGGGCCTGGACTTTTATATTTGGGGAGGTTTTTAATGGTTTTTTTCTATTTCTTCTCTACTAATAGGTCTGTTTAGGCTTTCTGCTTCTTCTTGACTCAGTCTAGGAAGGTTGTATTGTTCTAGGAATTTATCCATTTCTTCTAGGTTGTTGAATTTAGTGGCATAAAGTTTTTCATAGTATTCTACAATAATTCTTTGTATATCTACTGTGTCTGTGGTGATTTCTCCTCTTTCATTTTGGATTTTGTTTATATGAGTTCTTTCTCTTTTTTCTTTGGTAAGTCTTGCCAAGGGTTTGTCAATTTTGTTGATCTTTTCAAAGAACCAGCTCCTTGTTCCAATAATTTTTTCTATACTTTTTCTGTTCTCTATTTCATTTATTTCTGCTCTGATTTTTATTATCTCCTTTCTTCGGCTGGTTTGGGGTTGTCTTTGTTCTTTTTTTTCCAATTCCTTAAGGTGTGAAGTTAAGTGGTTCACTTGGGCTCTCTCTTGTTTGTTCATATATACCTGAAGTGATATGAACTTCCCTCTTATCACTGCTTTTTCTGCATCCCATAGATTCTGATATGTCGTATTGTCATTTTCATTAGTTTGTATATATCTTTTGATCTCTGCACTTATTTCTTCTTTGACCCATTCATTTTTTAAAAGTATGTTGTTTAGTTTCCACATTTTTGTGGGATTTTTCTCCCTTTTTTGCCGTTGAATTCTAGTTTCAAGGCTTTATGATCAGAAAATATGCTTGGTACAATTTCGATTTTTCTGAATTTGCTGATGTTGTTTTTGTGGCCCAACATATGGTCAGTTCTTGAGAATGATCCATGTACACTGTAGAAAAATGTATACTCAGTCACTTTGGGATGAAATATCCTTAGATGTCTATCATATCTAGGTGCTCTAGTGTTAGTTTAAGGCCACTCTATCTTTGTTGATTTTCTGTTTGGATGACCAATCTAGAGCCGTCAGTGGTGTATTGAGGTCTCCAAGTATGATTGTCTTTTTGTCAGTTTTTGTTTTAAGGTCAATAAGTAGCTGTCTTATGTATTTTGGTGCTCCTTGGTTTGGTGCATATATATTAAGAATTGTTATGTCTTCTTGATTCAGTGTCCCCTTAGCCATTATGAAATAGCCATTTTTGTCTCTGAGTACTTTTTCTGTCTTGTAGTCAGCATTATCAGATATGAGTATTGCTATGCCTGCTTTTTTTTGGATGTTATTTGCTTGGAGTATTGTTTTCCAGCCTTGCACTTTGAATTTGTTTTTATCCTTGTTACTCAGATGAGTTTCCTGTAGGCAGCATACAGTTGGATTTTCTTTTTTAATCCATTCTGCTACTCTGTGCCTTTTTATTGGTGAGTTTAATCCGTTTACATTTACTGTAATTATTGACACTTGTGAGTTCCCTATTGCCATTTTATATCTTGCTTTCTGTTAGTTTTGTGTCTTGTTTGATCCTTTTCTTTCATCTTTCTATGTTTTGTTTTTATTTGGTTGTATTCCATACATCTTTCCTCTGTTGCTATCTTTTTTATCTCATGTGCTTCTGTGGTGGTTTTTTCAATGGTGGTTACCTTTAAGTAATGAAAAGGGTTCCTACCCTGTTCATTGTAGTGCACTATTTTGTGAGTACTTTTGCACTCCATCATCCTTTGCTACTGTTAATCTCCATCCTCCCCCCCCCCTTTCTTTTTGTTGTTGTCACAATTTAAATTTGATTTTATTGTGTTGTTCTTGGAGCTTTTACTTGTGGCTTTGTTTTTGTTTTGTTTTTTTTTTGTTTTTTTTTTGTTTTTTTGTTTTGTTCTTTGTATCTGATTGGAGAACCCCCTTTAGTAATTCCTGGAGTGGGGATTTTCTGATGATAAATTCCCTCATCTTTTCTGTATCTGTGAATGCTTTTATTTCTCCTTCATATTTGAAGGATAGCTTTGATGGGTATAGTATTTGTGGCTGAAAGTTCCTCTGTTTCAGGACTTTAAATATTGGGGTCCACTCTCTTCTAGCTTGTAGAGTTTCTGTTGAGAAATCTGATGATAATCTAATGGGCCTTCCTTTATGTTGTATTCTTCTTTTCCCTGGCTTCCTTGAGAATTTTTTCTTTGCCGTTGGTTTGTGCCAATTTCATTATGATGTGCCTTGGATTAGGTTTGTTGGGGTTAAGAAAACTTGGAGTTCTGTTTGCTTCTTGAATTTGAGGCTTTAGTTCTTTCCACAGGCTTGGGAAGTTCTCATCTATTATTTGTATGAGTATGTTCTCCATTCCATTTTCTCTCTCTTCTCCCTCTGATATACCTATTATTCTTATGTTATTCTTTTTGATGGAGTCAGATAATTCTTGTAGGGATATCTTATTTTTTTAATTTTTGAGTCTCTTCTTCTCTCTTGTGCCTCAAGTTGCTTGTTTTCTATTTCACTAATCCTACCTTCTATCTAGCCAGTTCTATTAGCTAAGCTTGTTACCTCGTTTTTCAGCTCGTGAATTGAGTTTTTCATCTGTTTGATTTGTTTTTATAGTTTCAATTTCCTTGGAAATATATTTTTTATGTTCATTGAATTGTTTTCTGAGCTCCCTAAATTGCTTTTCTGTGTTTTCTCATATATCTCTGAGTATTTTTAGGACCTCTATTTTAAATTCTCTGTCGTTTAACTCCAAGGTTTCCAATATATTGAATTTTTTCTCCATAGATTTTTTCTCATCTATCTGTGTTACCTCTCTTTCATTTGTATCCATATTAGATTTTCTCTTCCTTAATGGCATCTGAGGGTGGTTTGTTGATAGTATTAATGAGAATAAAAAGTTTAAAAAATAAAAATAAAAAAATCAAAGAGTTGGTTTTTTTTAAAAAAATTAATAATTAAACAAAAAAATAAAATTAAATTAAAATTAAAAAAAAGAAAATTATTTTCCCCCCTCCTTTTTTTCTCTCCTCTCCTCTCCCCCCTTTCTTGAGAAAATGTTGTGGTGAACTGGGAATTATATTGTACTAAATAGAACAAACAATGCCTGTAATGTAGGGCCTGAATTGGGAGAAGTAATAAAGGGGCAAAAACAAGAGGGGGTATGGACCCACAAAAAGCAAATAAGAAAAAAATTTGCATCAAGAGTAAAATGATTTGCTTTTAGGTGTTGGTTAACTAAGAGTTATGATGAGAGAAATAAGAGTGCAACAGGATAATGGGGGGACAATTTAAAAAATTACTATTGTATTTAGTGGAACAAGAACTAGATAAAATGGAGAGCCAGGGATGGGAGCACTGCTAGTGTGTTAAAAAGGTGAAGTAAAAAAAAACCAAAATGCCACAAACATAAGTTTGAGTCCCAGATAAGATAATTTGTTCGTTATTGAAGTTTGCGTAAAGGAGAAAGGAAGAAACTAATATAGAGAGAGAAAAGAAAGAGAGAGAGAAAAAAAAGAGGGAACCACCAAAAGAAGAAAAAAGAAAAAAGGAGAGAGAGTTAAGGGTTTTGGAGTGCAACCCTCATAGAGAGAAAGGAAGAGGAAAGAAAAGATAATGGGAGATGTAATACTTATGGGTAGTGTAGTTCAAGGAGAGGAGAGAATAAGACCGGCAGAGAGTTAAACAACCAAATTGGAGGAGGAAAAAAAAAATCAAAAATGAAGATAAGAGAAACAAACAAACAAATATACTAAAATGGGATAGGTTATAAAGTCTGTGGATTATTCTTGATTTTGAGAGGTTATCTTCTTGCTTTTTCTTTTCTCTCCTTCTTCCTGGTCGGTGACTCTGTACCTTGGGTTCTGCCCCTTTGGCATGCTCAGGTAGAGGTTTGCAGTTGATAAGTCTCTATGGCGATGTCGTGTATTGTGCTTCAGTCTCGTTGGCAGTTGAGGCTCATTAGCATTTATAGGCTGCACCAGTGAGAGAGTCCATGTTCCTGGAGCCTTTCTCCTAGTCTTTCCTTCCTCAATTAGTAGCCTGATAATCCAGCTATGGTGTTGCTGCTGCCTCTGCCTGGATAGTAAGAGGCTCAAAGAGCTGGAAACTCCCCACTCTATTCTCACTCAGCACAGGGCTCTGGGTAAGGCTCAGTCAGTCAGAGGTACTAGCATAATCAGGCGGGGCTTCCGCCCACTCAAAGACCTCTGGCTCTGCCACTGTGTCCGGTAACATGGGCGGGCGCCCACTCCCGGGGCTCTTGGAGGAAACTTTCACTCACTATCTGTGCGCAGACCAGGATATCAGGCCAGAAGTCTCACACTCTGAGTGAAACCCCCACCTGCACGGAAAAGTTCCAGTGTTGGAATTGGCTCTCGCTCCCTCCCCATGCACGGCTTTTTCAGAGCGCTGGGGCGGCCCAAGATTTCGCTTTTGGCCCACAGAAAGACCTCTGACTCTGTCCCTCTGTGGGATAACATGGGCTCCCACTCCTGAGGTGCTGGGAGGAATCTCTTGCCCACTCTCCGTGCGCACCGACAAGGATATCAGGCCAGCCGCCTCACCCTCTGAGTGAAACCCGTGCCCGCATGGAAAAGTTCCAGTGTTGGAATTGGCTCTCACTCCCTCCCCATGCGCAGCTTTTTCAGGGTGCTGGGTCGGCCCGGAGGTTCTGCTTTCGGCCCACAAAAAGGCCTCTGACTCTGTCTCTCTGTGGTGTAACACGAGCGCCCACTGCTGAGGCACTCGGAGGAATCTCTCGCCCACTATCTGCGCGCGCTGACCAGGAGATCGGGGAAAATGGCTGCCCCACTTGTCTTTCTTTGTCTGGGTTTGGTGCGAATGTTAGCTTGTATTGACTGGGTTGCCACAGGCACAGTTTTTCCTCAGCTTGGATCTCCGTGCCACAGCCTGGTTCAGCCATTTGTGCCGCGGCCTGGATCTATTCACCCCCTTTGCCCACCTCAGTTTCTATATTCTCAGTTCTCAGTGAAAGCAGCCCTATTTAGGTTAGTGAGAAAGGTGGAGCATTTCTTACTCCCTATTTCCTTCGGGGTTTGATTATTTAGCCAATTTTTTGCTCGACCATACCTTCAGGTGTATTGCGAAACATCTGCAGGCTCCAAGGATAGGTTTTTCTGTTTCTGGTTGAAGATCTTTTTTTTTTTTTTTAATTTTATTTTATTTTTTTTTAATTTTTTAAAATTTATTCATTTTAGAGAGGAGAGGGAAAGACAGAGTGAGAGAGAGAGAGAGAGAGAGGAGAGACAGAGAGAGAGAAGGGGGGGAGGAGCTGGAAGCATCAACTCCCATATGTGCCTTGACCAGGCAAGCCCAGGGTTTCGAACCGGTGACCTCAGCATTTCTAGGTCGACGCTTTATCCACTGCGCCACCACAGGTCAGCCTCTGGTTGAAGATCTTGTTGAGTTTTGGGGGAGATTTATCAGTATCACTTCCTATCGCGCCATTACTCTGACGTCAACTCCTTGTCATCCTTCTGAATGGAATTTGGAATTAAAAATTTCAAATTTGATTCAGTATGTCATTAAAATTTCTCACACTCCCCACCCCCTCCCCCAAAATATAGCATGCTTTTATTCATTTATCTCCTTAAAAAATTTTCAGTAACATTAAGATTCATTCAGTTCTTATTAAGTAGTCTCAAGAATTTGGAATTTGGGAATTGATTTTTGAAAATTACCTTTTTTATGTATCTTTTAATTAGTGGCTAATTAACTATTGAGTTTAGATTATTTATCTTGTAATTAGATATACAACTGTACCTTTATTAGAGTGATATTTATTTCTTGATTTGAAATTGTTTTTTCTTATTTCCTGAATAAAAAATTTTACCTAACATTATTCCTCGCATGCATTTGGAACATGGGCATCTTGCTTTTCAGTTTACTAAGCATAAATTTTATTTTAAAATGTCCTTATATACTGAGCTAGATTATATAGTAGTAAGAAAAACTATGACAAAAGAGTTGGTAAGGGTAATTCCTGAATCAGGTAGGAACTAAAACTTGATCAATAGTTCCCAAAAACTGGACTATGAAATTAAAATATCTGATTGGAGAAATAACCTAGGAGAAATAGAGGGATGTAAAATAATAATAATAATAATAATAATAATAATAATACAGTGGTACCTTAAGATATGAATTTAATTTGTTCTGTAACCGAGCTTGTAAGTCAGTCAACTCGTATATCAAACTGCTGATACTGGACCCAAGTGCCAAAGTGCCAACTAGCAGCAGCTTCCTGCATCACTACTTGTATCTTGGAATTTCGCTCGGATCTCAAACAAAAATATGGGCCGAGTCGCAGCTCGTATCTTAAAAAAAATTCATATGTTGGTCTGTTCTATCTCAAGGTACCACTGTAATAGTTTTAAAAATTATGAATTACTACACCCTATTATAATCATGAGGATTATGATTTAGTAGATTAAGAATGGGGTTAAGGATCAATGATCTGAGAGAAACACCCCAGATAATTTTGAAGCATTTGGACGAATATTTAAAACTCTGAATTGGAAGATCCTTTCTACACTAAGCCCCCCCTCTAAACTAAAAGTACTGTATTTCCATTAATAGTTTGAATGCCTTCTGATGTCCTTGAATTATGCTAGAACCAGATGTTATCTTAGGTATATCCCAGAGAATTTACAATGATATGACAATACTTCTTTCAGAAGACAGGGAACAATGTAAAGGGCACATTAAGGCTGAGAAGGATTACAGGAGCTGCCAGCTAGAATTAAGACCAAGAAGGAATTATGGCAAAATAATTCCCAGGTGATTGGCTTCTATTTTTTTTATAAATTCCAAAAATTTCTAGATGCAGAAAATGTGAATAAATTTTCTATCATTGCTTGAAACAAGGAATGGCATTTCTCATGTTAAATGGGTCTTAATGAATTATAGATTCTGTGCCAATGGTATCAGCTATAAAAATGTAATTGCTTTCAAATTAAGATACATTATCCATTCCTAACTTGATAAGGTTCAGAATTAAAGGTCATTAATCAGCATGTTTGGCATGGCAGAAGTATGGAGCAATAGTAATTACCTACTTTGGGCTAAGTCTTGTGCTAGACATTTTACTTACCTTCTCTCCATTATCTACAGCAGGCTTGCAAATTAGGAGTGGGATCTAGACTACCAGGATACAGAACAACATAGTAGAGGGAAATCTGGAAACAGGACGTTAGTCTGACCTGTGCTACTAATTGGGTGTTCTCTGTCATATATAACTACCTAATTCTCTAAATTTAAGGTCTGTGAAATGAAGAGTAAATTCCAGCTTTATAAGAGTGTATTAATGAGGCTATGATGCATCTTCAACCAACAACCTCATTATCTCAGTGCCTTACACAACAAAAGTTTTTCACTCATATATGAGCCCACCATGAGTCTGGCTCACTCCCTAAATCAGCTGTTCTCCATGTAGTAATTCAGTAATCCAAGCTGCTTAGACCCTCTGGATGCATCATTTCATTTATTTTTAAATTTTTTAATTATAAATTTTCAATTACAACTAAATTTAATAGTATAATAGTTTCAGATATACAGCATAGTGGATAAATATTTATGTAACTTACAAAGTGATCACCCTAGTAAGTTTAGTACCCATCCAGCACCATACAGTTATTACAAAAAATGTATTATGACTATATTCCTTATGCTGCACTTTGCATTCCTATTACTGTTTCATAACTTCCAATTTGTACTTCTTAATCTCCTCGCCTTTTTCACCTAGTCCCACACACTCCCAAATTGGCAATCATCAGTTTGTTCTCTGTATCTATGAGTCTGTTTTTGTTATGTTTATTTAACTGCTCACAAAAATTAGGGGATCAGGGAACATACCGATACTCCAGGACTTTCAGCATTTTCACCAATGAAATAAAAGTTGATTTTGCATCTCATTTGCATAATCAAGTAACTTTCTTTGACTTTTTGTTTGCTTTTCAATGTTCTTGTTTAATAAAAAAATCAAATGCTTCTTTTTATATTGCTTCATATTCATTTTAAAATATTCTTTAATTTTTGTGAGCAGTATATTTTTGGATCCCACATATAAGTGAAATTTTATGGTATTTGTCATTCTCTCTCTGACATATTTCACTTAACTTAATACCTTTTAGGTCCATTCATTGTCACAAAAGGTAAGATTTCATTCTTTTTCATACCAAGTAATGTGTTCCATTGTATACATGTATCACTAGTTTTATATCTACTTATATAATGATGGGCATTTGTGTTGCTTCCACATCTTGTCCATTGTAAATAATGCTGACACAAACTTAAGGATGCATATAATTTTTGAAATTAATGTTTTAGATTTCTTCAGACTAATACCCAAGAGTAGTATTGTCAGGTCAAATGATAGTTCTATTTTTAATTTTTTTAGAAACCTCCATACCGTTTTTCATAATGGCTGCACCAACTTGCAATCTTATCAACAGTGCATAAGGGTTCCCTTTTCTCCACATTCTTGCCAATACTTGTTGATTTACTGATGATAGTAATTCTGACAGGTATGAGATGACATCTCATTGTGGTTTTAATTTGCATTTCCTTGATGATTAATGATGTTGAGCATCTTTTCATATGTCCATTGGATATCTATCTGTATATCCTCTTTGGAAAAATGTCTATCCAGGTCCTCTGCCTATTTTTCCATCAGATTTGTTGTTGTTGTTAGGTTGTATGAGTTCTTTATATATTTTGGATATTAACCTCTCATAGGATATATCATTGATAAATATCTTCTTCTATTTAATAGGTTATCTTTTCATTTTGTTAATGGCTTCCTTCTCTGAAAAAAAAAAAAAAACCTTTCAGTTTGAGGTAGTCTCGTTTGTTTATTCTTTCTTTTGTTTCTTTTGCCTGAGGTCACACACCCAAAAATGTTACTGGAGTTTTAAGATGGCATTGGAGAAGGTGGTAAGTACACTCATCTCCTCCCAAGACCAAACTGAAGAAATAACAACTAAACTTCTCAAACTATTCCAAAACATTCAATAGGAATGAAGACTAACAAGGTCATTTTATGAGGCCAGTATTAAACAAATTCCAAAACTGGATAAGGACATTACAAAGGAAAAAAATTATGCCCCAATAAATTGGAGGAACATGAATGCTGAAATCCTCAAGAAAATATTAGCAAACTGAATCCAACAGTACATTAAAAAGAACACACACCTTAATCAAGTGGGATTTTTTCCAGGAATGCAAGGTTGGTACAGTAGATGCAAATCAATAAACTTGATACACTACATAAATAAAATAGACAAAAATTCACACAATCATATCAATTTATACAGAAAAGCATTTGATAAAATCTAGCACCATTTATAATGAAACCTCTCAACAAAGTGGGAATAGAGGGAACAAACTTTAATAAAATAAAGGCCATTTATGGCAAACCCATAGACAACTTCATATTCAACAGACAAAAATCTAAAAACACTTCCCTTAAGATCAGGAACAAGACAAGAATGTCCCCTTCCACCACTCTTATTCAACATAGAACTGAAGTCATAGCCATAGTAACCAGACAAGAAGAAAAAAGAAAAACCATTCAAATTAAAAAGAAGTAAAAAGTCATTATTTGTGGATAATGTGATACTGCAGATAGCCCTAAAGATTCCACTAAAAAAACTACTAGAACTGATAAATGAATTCAGTAAAGTAGCAGGATAAAAAACAAATATTCAGATATCAGTTGCATTTTCTCAGACCAGTAATGAACTTTAAGAAAGTAAAACCAAGAAAATAATTCCATTTATAATGTTTTTGTAAAAAATAAAACACCTAGGAATAAATTTAATTAGAGATGTAAAAGATAATGACCTGCAGTTGGAAAATTATAGAACACTGAAGAAAAAAAATCAAAGAAGATACAAATATTTGAAAGTATATACTGGGTTTTTGGATAAGGAAGAATTAACATAATTAAATTATCTATTCTACCCAAAGCGATCTAGTCATCTATAGATTCAGCACAATTCCTATCAAGAAACCAATGGCATATTTCACAGAACTAGAACAAATTTTCTAGCCTGGTAAACATTTTCCCTGATAGGCACTGAGAAGGAAGCCTGGAGAATTCTTCCATAAGGAAGAAGTCAGATCTGCTCCTCCCACAGGCTTCCCTGTGCCCCACCCTCCCTATTCCTTTCACTTTTATGTACATAAGTTCCAAACAGGGCAGAGATCCCATGATAATAAACAGTTCTGCACAACAGACTTCTTCCCTGTAGCAGCTAATAAAATGAAGCATGTCATCTGTTTATGCAGCCTTTTCCAGATGTTTCCTTGGGAGAACTGAGTTGCTGCTCAACCTGTCATATTTTCTGCTGTGAAAATTACCTCCCACCCACACTTTCCTGTACCTCTACACTGTAAACCTTCCCTGAAAACCAAAGTTTTTCCCCAAATCCTGACTACGATCCTCCTTCCCAATCTATTGAGCATTTAATCTTTATTCTCCTCTTGGAGTTTTATTTATAGGAAATTCACAATAACATGAAAATCAAAATCCTAGGAAGAAATTTTTTTAGGGCTAGGGACCAGGTATTGCATAGATAGGAAGAAGCAGGAGGGAAGATAAGGTGGTGATGGAGTAGGCAGATGTACCAACTTCCACCTCCCAGAACCAAAGTGGATTACAAACTAATTTTAAGAACCATC
This sequence comes from Saccopteryx leptura, assembly GCF_036850995.1. Classification (NCBI taxonomy): domain Eukaryota; kingdom Metazoa; phylum Chordata; class Mammalia; order Chiroptera; family Emballonuridae; genus Saccopteryx; species Saccopteryx leptura. The sequence goes on along the minus strand of NC_089504.1, from coordinate 170,555,098 downwards.
ATCTGGAAAAAACAACTTTGGACTAAACTAAGAGAACTCTTCAACCAAGGAACACTGCAGAAGCCACACTGAGACTGGGATTATGGACCTGAAGATGGCAGCAGAGTAGGCAGACACACAGACTCCCAGGTCACACCACCAAACTGGATTACAAACTAAGTTATGAACAATCAGCATGAAAAACAAAATCTGGACTACAAGAACAGCTTTCAAAAACCAAGGAGCAAAGAAAAAGCCTAAACAAACCTGGTAGGGAGCGCCTGAATCTCCCCTGCTTACAAGAACAGAAGGGGGATGAGGTTGAGAGTCCAGAAGGGATCTCACTCCAAGAAAAAGAGCAGTAAATACTGCTCACAGCCACTTTCCTGGCAACCAGGGAATGAGATGTGTTGAAAGGGCTGGCTTGTCTTCCAAAAAGAAAAGGGAGAGAGAGAGAGAGAGATGGTGAGGGTCAGAGAAATTCAGGGGATGACTTGAAAAGCTGACTCATTCAGTGCTGGAGGTGGCTTTAGCTGGGAAAGGGGTTGATCCTTCCACAAAACAAAAGTCAAAGTGCTTCCAGGGCACAGATGTCCAGACATCTCTCCAGCTCCAATCAGCACAACAAGGCACAGCTGAAAAACAAAAAGTGGGGAGGAGGAGCAGTAACTCAGGTAGCCATGGAAATCTGAGATACAACTCCCCCTACTGAAGCTGAGAAAGCAACCCACCCCCAGAGAGATTAACTGGCAGAAGAAAACTTCAGAGTCTCAGGTTACACCAACTACATTCCTGGATACAATTTCAAATAAGCCCCCTGCTGAGATCAGCAAACAAGACAATCACATGTTAAGAAAACAAACAAATCAAGACTTCAAAGCAGCCCAAATACAAAAGTGGATTACAAATAATAGCTGATGCCAACCCAAGAAGACCTAAAAATAACACAATTGAAAAATGGAGGCAGACAACACCAAGCCTAGATTCAACCAGTTCTACAAACAAAACACCCAAACACACAGATATAATGAGAAAACAGAGAAGTGCAATCCAAATGAAACCACAAGAGAAACTTCCAGGAAATGAACTGAGTAATATGGAAATAACCAAACTTCCAGATGCGGAGTTCAAAATAATGATTGTAAGGATGCTTAAGAATCTTAGAACAACAATGGATGGTCATTACAAACACCTAAATAAATAGCAAGTATAAAAAAAGATATTAGGCCCTAGCCAGTTGGCTCAGTGGTAGAGCGTCGGCCTGGCGTGCAGAAGTCCCAGGTTCGATTCCCGGCCAGGGCACACAGGAGAAGCACCCATCTGCTTCTCCACCCCTCCTCCTCTCCTTCCTCTCTGTCTCTCTCTTCCCCTCCTGCAGCAAGGCTCCATTGGAGCAAAGATGGCCCGGGTGCTGGGGATGGCTCCTTGGTCTCTGCCCCAGGTGCTAGAGTGGCTCTGGTCGCAACAGAGTGACACCCCGGAGGGGCAGAGCATCACCTCCTGGTGGGCAGAGTGTCGCCCCCTAGTGGGCGTGCTGGGTGGATCCCAGTCGGGTGCATGCGGGAGTCTGTCTGACTGTCTCTCCCCGTTTCCAGCTTCAGAAAAAATACAAAAAAAAATAATTAATTAAAAAAATTAAAAAAAAAAGGATATTGAAATAATAAAAAAGAATCAGTCGGAGATAACAAATACAGTATTAGAAATGAAGACCACAATGGAAGGAATTAAAAACAGGATGGATAGAGCTGAGGATTGAATAAGCAAGTTGGAGGACAAGTTGAATGAAAACATGAAAGCAGAGAACAAAAAAGAAGAGACTCAAAAAGTCTGAGGAAACTCTTAGAGAGCTCTGTGACAACATAAAGAGAAATAACATCTGCATTATAGGGGTTCCTGAAGAAGAAGAGAAAGAACAAGAGATAGAGACTTTGTTCAATCATATCATAGCTGAAAACTTTCCTAAGTTAACGCAGAAGAAACTCTCACAAGTTCAAGAAACACAGAGAACTCCATTAAAGAAAAACCCAAAGAAATCGACACCAAGACACATCATAATTAAAATACCAAAGCTAAGTGATAAAGACAAAATATTAAAAGCTGCTAGAGAAAAAAAGGCTATCACTACAAAGGAGCCTCCATAAGGATGACATCAGACTTCTCAACAGAAACACTTGAGGCTAGAAGGGAATGGCAAGAAATATTCAAAGTAATGCAGAACAAGAACCTACAGCCAAGACTAGTTTATCCAGCAAGGCTATCTTTTAAAATTGAAGGAGAAATAAAAAGCTTCCCAGAAAAAAAAACCTCAAGGAATTCATTACAACTAAACCAATGCTGCAGGAAATGTTAAGTGGCATAGTGTAAACAGATCAAAGTGGGGAAAAAAATATAGCAAAAGAGAAATACAGCTTTAAAGAATAAAATGGCAATAAGCAACTACATATCAATAATAACCTTAAATGTAAATGGATTAAATGATCCAATCAAAAGACATAGGGTAGCTGCATGGATAAGAAAATAGGACCCATACATATGCTGTCTACAAGAGACACACCTTAAAACAAAAGATGCACATAGGTTGAAGGTAAAAGGATGGAAAAAAACATTTCATGCAAACAGAAATGAAAAAAAAGCTGGGGTAGCAATACTTATATAAGACAAAATGGACTTTAAAACAAGGAATATAGTAAGAGATAAAGAAGGCCACTACATAATGATAAAGGGAGCAATCCAACAGAAAGATATAACTATTATAAATATCTACGCACCTAATATAGGAGCACCTAAATATATAAAGCAGACTTTGATGGATATAAAGGGCGAGATCAACAGCAATACTATAATAGTATGGGATTTTAATACCTCACTAACATCCCTAGATAGATCCTCAAGAAAGAAAGTTAACAAAAAAGCCACAGACTTAAAGGACACACTAGATCACCTCGATTTAATAGATATCTTCAGAAACTTTCACCCTAAAGCAGCAGAATATACATTCTTTTCAAGTGCTCATGGTACATTCTCTAGGATAGACCACATGTTAGGGCACAAAAGTGGTCTCAACAAATTTAAGAAGATTGAAATTATATCAAGCACTTTCTCTGATCAAAATGGAACAAAACTAGAAATCAACCACAACAGAAAAGCTAAAAAATTTTCAAACATGTGGAAACTAAATAGCAGGTTGTTAAATAACAAATGAATTAAGAATTAGATCAAAGAAGAAATAAAAAAATTCCTAGAAACAAATGATAATGAGCATACAACAACTCAAAATTTATGGGACACAGTGAAAGCAGTACTGAGAGGGAAGTTCATAGCACTACAGGCATACCTCAAGAAGCTAGAAAAAGCTCAAATAAACAATTAACTCTGCATCTAAAAGAATTAGAAAAAGAACAGCAAGTAAAGCACAAATATAGTAGAAGAAAGGAAATAATAAAGATCAGAGCAGAAATAAATGACATAGAGATAATAAAGATCAGAGCAGAAATAAATGACAGAGGCTAAAGAAACAATACAGAGGATCAATGAAACTAGGAGTTGGTTCTTTGAAAAGGTAACCAAGATTGATGAACCTTTAACTAGACTCACCAAGAAAAAGAGAGAGAGGACTCAAATAAATAAATTTAGAAATGAGAGTGGAGAAATAACTGACACAACAGAAATACAAAGGATTGTAAGAAAATACTATGAAGAACTGTATGCCAATAAACTAGACAACCCAGATGAAATGGACAAATTCCTTGAAACATACAATCTTCCAAAAATCAATCTGGAAGAATCAGAAAACCTAAACTGACTGTTTACACCAAATGAGATCGAAACAGTTATCAAAAAACTCCCAAAAAGAAAGCCCTAGGCCAGATACTTCACAAGTGAATTCTACCAAATATTCAAAGAAGAAATAACTCCTAACCTTCTCAAGCTATTTCAAAAAAATTTAAGAGGAAAGAAGACTTCCAAGCTCCTTTTATGAGGCAAGCATATTTCTGATTCCAAAACCAGGGGAAGACAACACAAAGAAAGAAAATTATAGGCCAATATCCCTGATGAATATAGATACTAAAATCCTTAACAAAATATGTATATTAGCAAACCAGATCCAACAATATATGGAAAAAATCATACACCATGATCAAGTGGGGTTTACTCTTGGGAAGCAAGGCTGGTACAATATTTGCAAATCAATCAATGTGATTCATCACATAAACAAAAGGAAGGAGAAAAACCACATATTATTTCAATAGATGCAGAAAAAGCATTTGATAAAATCTAGCACCCATTCATGATCAAAACTCTCAACAAAGTAGGAATACAGGGAACATACCTCAATATGATAAAGGCCATCGATGACAAACCCACAGCCAATATCATACTCAATGGGCAAAAATTAAAAGCAATCCCCTTAAGATCAGGAAAAAGGAAGGGTGCCCCATTTCACCACTCTTATTCAACATAGTCCTGGAAGTCCTAGCCACAGCAATCAGACAAGAAGAAGAAATAAAAGACATTCAAGTTGGAAAATAAGAAGTAAAACTATCATTATTTGCAGATGATATGATATTATATATAGAAAACCCTAAAGTCTCAGTCAAAAAACTATAAAACTTGATAAATAAATTCAGCAAAGTGGCAGGATATAACATTAATACTCAGAAATTAGAGGTATTTTTATACACAAGCAATGGGCAGTCAGAAAGAGAATTTAAGGAAACAATCCCCTTCACTATTACAACCAAAAAAATAAAGTACCTAGGAGTATATTTAACCAAGGAAACTAAAAACTTATATTCGGAAAATTACAAAACATTGATAAAAGAAATCAAGAAAGATACAAACAGTGGAAGCATATACCGTGCTCATGGTTAGGAAGAATAAACATCATTAAAATGTCTATATTACCCAAAGCAATTTATAAATTCAATGCAATACCAATTAAAATACCAATGACATACTTTAAAGATATAGATCACATATTCCAAAAATTTATATGGAACCAAAAGAGAATATGAATAGCCTCAACAATCTTAAAAAAGAAGAATAAAGTGGGAGGTATCACACTTCCTGATATCAAGTTATACTACAAGGCCATTGTACTCAAAACAGCCTGGTACTGGCATAAGAACAGGCATATAGTTCAATGGGACAGAAAGAGAACCCAGAAATAAACCCACAGTTCTATGGACAACTGATATTTGACAAAGGAGGTAAGAGTATACAATGGACAGCCTCTTTAATAAATGGTGTTGGAAAAATTGGACAGATACCTGCAAAAAAATGAAACTAGACCATCAACTTACATCATTCACAAAAATAAACTCAAAATAGATAAAAGAATTAAATGTAAGCCATGAAACCATAAGCATCTTAGAAATAAACATAGGCAGTAAGCTCTCCAACATCTCTCGCAGCAATATATTTGCTGACTTATCTCCAAGGGCAAGTGAAATAAAAGACAGGATAAAGCCCTGGCTGGTTGGCTCAGTGGTAGAGCATCGGCCTGGCGTGCAGGAGTCCCGGGTTTGATTCCCGGCCAGGGCACACAGGAGAAGCACCCATCTGCTTCTCCACCCCTCCCCTCTCCTTCCTCTCTGTCCCTCTCTTCCCCTCCCACCGCCAAGGCTCCATTGGAGCAAAATTGGCCCGGGCGCTGAGGATGGCTCTATGGCCTCTTGCCTCAGGCGCTAGAATGGCTCTGGTTTCAACAGAGCAATGCCCCAAATGGGCAGAGCATCGCCCCCTGGTGGGCATGTTGGGTGGATCCTGGTCGGTCGCATGCGGGAGTCTGTCTGACTGCTTCCCCGTTTCCAACTTTAGAAAAATACAAAAAAAAAAAAAGGACAGGATAAACAAATGGGACTATATCAAACTAAAAAGCTTTTGCACAGCCAAAGACAATAAAAACAGAATAAAAAGACAAACTACACAATGGGAGAACATATTTGACAGTACATCTGATAAAGGGTTAATAACCAAAATTTATAAAGAACTTCTAAAACTCAACACCAGGAAGGTAAACAATCCAATTTAAAAATGGGCAAAAGAAATGAATAGACACTTCTCCAAAGAGGACATACAGATGGCCAATAGGCATATGAAAAAAATGCTCAACATCACTAATCATTAGAGAATGCAAATTAAAACCACATTGAGATATCACCTCACACTGGTCAGAATGGCGCTCATCAACAAAACAACACATTAAGTGCTGGCGAGGATGTGGGAAAAAGGGAATCCTCCTGCACTGCTAGTGGGAATGCAGACTGGTGCAGCCTCCATGGAAAACAGTATGGAGATTCTTCAAAAAATTGAAAATCAAACTGCCTTTTGACCCAGGTATCCCACTTTTAGGAATATACCCCAAGAACACCATAGAACAGTTCCACAATGAGAAATGCACCCCCACGTTTATGGCAGCTTTGTTCACAATAGCGAAGATCTGGAAACAGCCTAAGTGTTCTTCAGAGGATGAGTGGATTAAGATGCTTTGGTACATATATACTATGGATACTACTCAGCTATAATGAATGATGACATCAGATCATTTACAATAACATGGATGGACCTTGATAACATTATACTGAGTGAAATAAATAAATCAGAAAAAAATAAGAACTATATGAACCCATGCATAGATGGGACATAAAAATGAGACTCAGAGACATGGACAAGAATGTGATGGTAACAGGGAGTGGGGTGGGGAGGTGGGAAGAGGGCGAGGAAGGAGTGAGGGGGCGTGGGGGGAAGGGAGGGGCACAAAGAAAACCAGATAGAAGGTGACAGAAGACGATTTGACTTTGAGTGAGGGGTATGCAACATAATCAAATGTCAAAATAATCTGGAGATGTTTTATCGGAACATATGTACCATGATTTATCAATGTCACTGCATTAAAATTAATAAAAATAAGAAAAAAAATTTTTTAAAAGAAAAAGCAGGAAGTGTTTGCACAATAGGGTTGTGTTCTATCACTTATTTACAGTTTTGGAACAAGCAGTCTACCCTGCTACATATTCAGTGCAAGGGAATTACCTTATGGAAAAAATAGTCTAAATTAAGATCAGATAATGAGGTGAATATCTGAGCCATTAATAAGAACCAATTAGCTTCCTCTCCCAGTGAACAGAATTTTTCAAGAATGCTTCCTGCTGTAAAGACAAGAGTAAAAATAGAACCTAACTGCACTATGATAAATGTGAATAGCTAGTCTCATTGGTAGAATAGGTCAATGCTAGGCTAAAGGTAGATCACCAGGAAACTGAAGCTACTGACCTGAGTTGGTATAGAGCCCTGAGCTAACACCAGGTTGCGTAAGATTGCATCTCACTTCCTTTACTGGCTGTGCACTTGGGTTTTCATTTCCTGCTCTGTAATATGGAGCATAATAATTACTCACAGGTAGTTGTGGGGGATAAATGAATTAATACACATGAACTGCCTGGAACATCAGAAGCATTCATTAAACATTAGCTATAATAATCATTGTTATTATATATATATATTTTGCATTTAACTTAAGATGCAAAAAAATAAGCTGGAAAGACATGGCTGCAGCCATTGAGTTCTAACTTGGTGGCCACAATAAATCATATTTTCTTGCAAAATAGAAAGAAAAGCAAATATTTATAAAATTCTGTGTGTTGAGTTATTTGTCATGTTTCCTCTGCATTCATGGTACCCAAACCACATCAGTATAAAAACTGAAGGAATTATGTGAGGATTAGAAGAAAACTTTAGTTTCCCACATTGAAAATGGTTAGTTTGGGAATTAGTGTGTCATTTTATAATTACTTAATCTAATATGTGTCCTCAGAGTCAAGGTACATGCAGTCGTGGGCTGAAGCTAACTATATGAAGAACCAGCCGCTGAGTAGTCAAGAATTTTGCAAGCTGGTTGTTAAACCATTGACAGCTTGAAATCAACCACGTGGGAGTACTTACACCACAGAAATCAGTAAACACCACAAATTGGGGTATTTTTTTTTCTCCTGGGAGAGCCAACTTACCTGCCTATCACAGAATGTGTGTGTCTTACAACACGTGGAAGAAAATGAGAACACTTCCAAGGTGGCTTGTTTTTCCAAAGTGAGTGTCCATCCTATTTGTGTAGATAATCTTTCCACCAGTTCTATGACAATGCAATGTTATTATTTTTGTTGCTATTTTACATATTTGAAATCTGATACCATGATGCATAATCATCAATACCCAAAGTAATACATATCAGGACAGAACCATAAGTAAAATGCCAGTTTCCTGACTGACACAACATTTATCCTACCCTGGTTTTGAGATAACAGCATCATAGGTTTTGATTTCTGGCAATTTGGGACTTTCAGTGAATTTTAAGGGTTGCTATTAATATTTTCTAAATTAAAAAAAAAACATCTGAATTATATATTCTATATATCACTTGCAAAGGGGAGGTTGAGGAGCAAGCTGAAGACATGATAAATATTTCATATAGATGTAAATGTTTCATTTTTCAGCATTGGGAAAACCGTATGCTGATGGCCTTTAGGTGTGGAAAGAGTTGTCTAAGAAGTGAAACATACATTTGTTTCCAAGGGAGATTTTGTTATAATTAGGAATTTTGAATAGATATATGAAATGTTTAAGAAGATTTATGAAGCAAAATAAACAGAAAACAAAACACAATTTTGTTTAAACTGGGAATCTACATTGCACTGAGAGGTTGATCAGAGGCCTCCAGGAGGGAGGAATGTTGAGGTGTGTTTTTCCAATGGTAACACCTAAACCTGAACTGCTGCTGAGGACAGGAGAGGAAACTGACAGCACTGGGTGCCAGAATGGCTAGGCTGGGACTTCCCCCAGGAGCAGCTCCAGCCCTCTGGATGGCTCTCTAGGTAATGTACCTTCCCTAGGAAAGGGGAAAGCAAACTTAAACCAGACAATTTTACTACACCTTCTCCAGTCTGAGAAAGAAAGATAGGTTGAAAATTTAGAACAAAAGAGATTGATGCCTGGGATTTTCATATTCCTTTTCACCACTTCCTGGGCCATTTGTGACATTCCAGTGAATATATCACTGTGTCAGGCATGGGGGTAGCTGAGAAAAATTTCCCGTTGTTCTCTATAAAGCCACATGATATATTGTTGTTCCACAATTAACAAAAACCCAGCAGACTAATATCCAAACTCATAAATCAAATGGATCAGGGTATGTTTTTTCCCCCCTGTTTCTCCTTTTTGTCTTCTTTTGGGTTAATTAAATTTTATTTAAGATTACATTTTAATTTGTTTTGGATATATGTGCATATTTTCAGTAATCACAGTAAGTTTTAAATAAATATTTTTTTTATAAATAAATTTTTATTTTAATGGGGTGACATCAATAAATCAGGGTACATATATTCAAAGAAAACATTTTCAGGTTATCTTGTCATTTAGTTCTCTTGCATACCCATCACCCAAAGAGAGATCGTCCTCCATCACCCTCTATCCAGTTTTCTTTGTACCCCTCCCCCTCTCCTTCCCCCTCTACCCCCTTCCTTCTCCCCACCCCCCGTAGCCACCACACTCCTATCCATGTCTCTTAGTCTCGCTTTTATGTCCCACCAATGTATGGACTCCTGCAGTTATGTTTTTTTCTGATTCGCTTATTTCACTCCGCATAACATTATCAAGGTTCCACCATTTTGCTGTAAGTGATCCGATGCCATTGTTTCTTCTAGCTGAATAGTATACCATGGTGTATATGTGCCCCATCTTCTTTATCCAGTCTTCTATTTTTTTTTACAGTGATTAAAAGCCTTTAAGCAAACTCTTGGCCAACACAGCAAGAATCTATAAAAGAGTAGTGTCCTTAACCTGTTCACCAAGTCCAAGTTGGCCCCATCACCATGCCAAATCCCTGAAAAATGCAACCCAACCACAGTTCAGTCTCTTAGGAGCTGTCACAGGAAGCATGAGTCCAGGAAAAGTCCACACAGGAAAAGTCCGCATGGCACTGGAATTGTTGTCACCATTCTATATTTTGCAGCTCATGTCCAAGTCCCAATGACTGCTGATTCTAGCTGGTAATGATTCAGGTAGACTGGAAAAGCCATTTGCAGTATGCGTGGATATGGAGTTTCTGTTCTCTTCTGCCTGGAGAATTGAGACCAGGTTGCTTTTCCCTGTAGCTCTGCAACTGTGGCAAGGTAAAGAGAACCTTGGGATACACTAAGCCGGGTGGCAAAGGTAAATTCATAATACAAGTTGGCAAAAGGGAGAAAGAGAGCTCTAAATTAGGAGTAGGTCCCAGCCTGAAAAATGAGTGGGACATTGAGGTAGGAGGGATAAAGGAAACACTATATATTAAGCAAAGCAGCAGAAAATAGGACTATCAACATCCACAACAGAGATCTTTGAGGGAAGAATAAAAAATCTGACTATTCAGGCAAAACATAGGTAAGTGGCCCTTGTGAAAATGAAATCAGTTTACCTGCTTCTTGGAAGAAATACCCTAGGCTTGTCCACAGTGTCATAGATGGGGCCAACAGCCCTGGGCACCTTCAGCCTTCAGTGGCAAACCCCAGTTTTCTGGGCAAGGTTAGGTCATAGGTGGCTGGAGCAGGGCTGGAAGAGACTGAACCCTCCCTTAGAGGAGCAAGGGGGAAGCCTACCTTCCAGTGTCCCTGTTTCCTCACAGCAGAGGCATGTTAGCCTGGCAGGCTTTAGCTCAATGACCTTCCTTTCCACTATTGAAGCAGGACCCAGATGGCATCCTATGAGAACCCTTTGGGGCATTGGAGCCTTTAAGGGTGTATCCTAAAAGCTGGTAGTTCCCCTGATATATAGTGGGCTTTTTCTGCCTCTAGGTATCTTAAAAGCCATGCTCAGAAGATCTCGCTGAGGGGTTTGAGGATCCCCATCCACCTATATAAATCTTTTCCATATATCTGGAGCTATTTGGAAAAAGACAAAACAGTGTTATTAGCTGGATCTAATAAAGAAGGTAGTAGTTTGCAGGTGAAAAAGATTTGGTGTCTCCTGTTCATCAGCCTTCAAAAGAAATGTAAATTTTTTTTTTTTAAGTAAAAAGCATAATATGGTAGACCTGTAGGAGTCATTGGCCTGGTGTGCAGAATTCCCGGGTTCGATTTCTGGCCAGAGCACCCAGGAGAAGCGCCCATCTACTTCTCCACCCCTCCCCCTCTCCTTCCTCTCCATCTCTCACTTCCCCTCCCGCAGCCAAGGCTCCACCAGAGCAAAGCCACCCCGGGGACTAAGGACAGCCCCATGGCCTCCGCCCCAGTCGCTAGAATGGCTCTGGTTGTAACAGAGCAACACCCCAGATGGGCAGAGCATTCCCCCCTGGGTAGGCATGCCAGGTGGATCCCGGTCAGGCACATGCGGGAGTCTGTCTGACTGCCTCCCCATTTCCATCTTCAGAAAAATACAAAAAATAAATAAATAAAAGAAATAATACAACCAAAAAAAAAGGGGGGGGGGCATTCCCTTGTGTTAAAGCTCCAGGGAGCATGGAGTGAGGTTGAGTATGTCCTATGAAACATGGAGCTCTATGTTGACATATAAGTCTTTGAAGAAGGAGTAACTGCTGAAATAGTTCATCAGCATTTGTCCCTAAGACAGCAGTCTTTATAATGGAAACACCATACGTAAATATTTGCTGTCTGTCTATAGATTAAAGGGGAAATATGGCAAATGCTGAAAACCCATGCTCTTTGTGAACCTCCCCTCCCCCAACCCCCTCACTCTCCTCCCCCCACCCTCTACCCTCAACACTGTTGTCCATGTCTCTGAGTCTCATCTTTATGTACCACCTATGTATGGGATCATATAGTTCTTAGTTTTTTCTGATTTACTTCTTTCGCTCAGTATCATGTTATCAAGGCCCATCCATGTTGTTGTAAAAGATCCTATGTCATCATTTCATATGGCTGAGTAGTATTCGATGGTATATATATACCGAAGCTTTTTAATCCACTCGTCCTCTGATGGACACTTGGGCTGTTTCCACATCTTTGCTATTGTGAACAATGCTGCCATAAACATGGGGGTGCATTTCTTCTTTACAAACAGTGCTATGGTGTTCTTGGGGTATATTCCTAACAGTGGTATAGCTGGGTCAATAGGCAGTTTGATTTTTAATTTCTTGAGAATTCTCCATACTGTTTTCCACAGTGGCTGCACCAGTCTGCATTCCTGCCAGCAGTGCAGGAGGGTTCCCTTTTCTCCACATCCTCGCCAGCACTTACTCTGTGTTGTTTTATTATGAGCGCCATTCTGACTGGTGTGAGGTGATATCTCATTGTGGTTTTAATTTGCATTTCTCTAATCATTGTGATGTTGAACATTTTTTCATATACCTATTGGCCATCTGTGTGTCCTCTTTGGATAAATGTCTATTCATTTCTTTTGCCCATTTTTGGATTGGATTGTTTGTCTTCCTGGTATTAAGTTTTACAAGTTCTTTATAAATTTTGGTTATTAACCCCTTATCAGACGCACTGCCAAATATATTCTCCCATTGTGTAGTTTGTCTTTTTATTCTGTTCTTATTGTCTTTAGCTGTGCAGAAGCTTTTTAGTTTGATAAAGTCCCATTTGTTTATCCTGTCTTTTATTTCACCTGCCTGTGGAGACAAATCAGCAAATATATTGCTGCAAGAGATGTCAGAGAGCTTACTGCCTATGTTTTCTTCTAAGATGCTTATGGTTTCATGGCTTACATTTAAGTCTTTTATCCATTTTGAGTTTATTTTTGTGAGTGGTGTAAGTTGATGGTCTAGTTTCATTTTTTTGCAGGTAGCTGTCCAATTTTCCCAACACCATTTGTTAAAGAGGCTCTCTTTATTCCATTGTATTTCCTTACCTGCTTTTTCAAATATCAGTTGTCCATAGAACTGTGGGTTTATTTCTGGGTTCTCTGTTCTGTTCCATTGATCTATATGCCTGTTCTTATGCCAGTACCCTGCTGTTTTGAGTACAATGGCCTTATAATATAACTTGATATCCGGAAGTGTGATACCTCCCGCTTTATTCTTCCTTTTCAAGATTGCTGAGGCTATTCGTGTTCTTTTTTGGTTCCATATAAATTTTTGGAATATGTGTTCTATATCTTTGAAGTAAGTCATTGGTATTTTAATCGGTATTGCATTGAATTTATAAATTGCTTTGGGTAATATAGACATTTTAATGATGTTTATTCTTCCTAACCATGAGCACGGTATATGCCTCCACTTATTCGTATCTTCCCTGATTTCTTTTATCAATGTTTTATAATTTTCCAAGTACGTCTTTAATCTCCTTGGTTAGATTTATTCCTAGGTACTTTATTTTTTTGGTTACAATGGTAAAGGGGATTGATTCCTTGATTTCTCTTTCTGACAGTTCATTATTAGTGTATAAAAATGCCTCTGATTTCTGAGTATTGATTTTATATCCTGCCACCTTGCCGAATTCATTTTTCAGTTCTAGTCGTTTTTTGACTGCGACTTTAGAGTTTTCTATGTACAATATCATATCATCTAAAATAATGATAGTTTTACATCTTCTTTTCCAATTCGGATGCTTTTATTTCTTTTTCTTGTCTGATTGCTGTGGCTAGGACTTCCAGAACTATGTTGAATAAGAGTTGTGAAAGGGGGCACCCCTGCCTTGTTCCTGATCTTAAGGGGATTGCTTTTAATTTTTGCCCATTGAGTATGATGTTGGCTGTGGGTTTGTCATAGATGGCCTTTATCATGTTGAGGTATGTTCCCTGTATTCCCACTTTGCTGAGAGTTTTGATCATGAATGGGTGCTGGACTTTATCAAATGCTTTTTCTGCATCTATTGAAATTATCATGTGGTTTTTCTCCTTTCTTTTGTTTATGTGATGAATCACATTGATTGATTTGTGAATATTGTACCAGCCTTGCCTCCCAAGAATAAATCCCACTTGATCATGGTGTATGATTTTTTTCATATATTGCTGGATTCGGTTTGCTAATATTTTGTTGAGGATTTTTGCATCTAAGTTCATCAGGGATATTGGCCTATAATTTTCTTTCTTTGTGTTGTCTTGCCTGGTTTTGGAATCAGAATTATGCTTGCCTCATAAAAGGAGTTTAGAAGTCTTCCTTCCTCTTGAATTTTTTGAAATAGCTTGAGAAGGATAGGAGTTAGTTCTTTGAATATTTGGTAGAATTCACTTGTGAAGCCATCAGGCCCAGGACTTTTTTTTGGGGGGGGGAGTTTTTTGATAGCTGTTTCAATCTCATTTGTTATAATTAGTCTGTTTAGGTTTTCTGATTCTTCCAGATTGATTTTTGGAAGATTATATGATTCAAAGAATTTGTCCATTTCATCTAGGTTGTCTAGTTTTTTGGCGTACAGTTCTTCATAGTATTTTCTTACAATATTTTGTATTTCTGTTGTGTCAGTTGTTATTTCTCCACTCTCGTTTCTAATTTTATTTATTTTAGTCCTCTCTCTTTTTTTCTTTGTGAGTCTCGTTAAAGGTTCATTGATCTTGTTTACCTTTTCAAAGAACCAACTCCTGGTTTCATTGATCCTCTGTATTGTTTCTTAAGCCTCTGTGTCATTTATTTCTGCTCTGATCTTTATTATTTCCTTCCTTCTACTAGCTCTGGGCTTTACTTGCTGTTCTTTTTCTAGTTCTTTTCAATGCAGGGTTAAGTTGTTTATTTGAGCTTTTTCTAGCTTCTTGAGGTATGCCTGTAATGCTATAAACTTCCCTCTCAGGACTGCTTTCACTGTGTCCCATAAATTTTGAGTTGATGTATGCTCATTATCGTTTGTTTCTAGGAATTTTTTAATTTCTTCTTTGATCTCAATGTTAACCCATTCATTATTTAATAACGTGCTATTTAGTTTCCAAGTGTTTGAATGTTTTTCAATTTTTCTATTGTGGTTGATTTCTAGTTTAATGCCATTGTGATCAGAGAAAGTGCTTGATATGATTTCAATCTTCTTAAATTTGTTGAGGCCACTTTTGTGCCCTAACATGTGGTCTATTCTAGAGAATGTACCGTGAGCGCTTGAAAAGAATGTATATTCTGCTGTTTAGGGTGAAAGGTTCTGAAGATATTTATTAAATCAAGTTGATCTAATATATCCTTTAAGTCTGCTGTTTCTTTGTTGATTTTCTTTCTTGAGGATCTATCTAATGATGTTAATAGGGTATTGAAATCCCCTACTATTATAGTATTGCTGTTGATCTCGCCCTTTAAGTCCATCAAAGTCTGCTTTATATATTTAGGTGCTCCTGTATTAAGTGCGTAGATATTTATAATGGTTATATCTTCCTTTTGGATTGCTCCCTTTATCATTATGTACTGACCTTTGTTATCTCTAACTACGGTCTTGGTTTTAAAGTCCATTTTGTCTGATATAAGTATTGCTACCCCAGCTTTTTTTTCATTTGCATGAAATATTTTTTTCCATCCTTTTATCTTCAGTCTGAATGCATCTTTTGATTTAAGGTGTGTCTCTTGTAGACAGCATATGTATGGGTTCTGTTTTCTTATCCATGCAGCTACCCTATGTCTCTTGATTGGATCATTTAATCCATTAACATTTAACATTATTGCTGATATGTAATTGTTTATTGCCATTTTTTTCTTTGAAACTGTATTCCTCTTTTGCTATATTCTTTTTTTCCTTTGATCTGTTTACAACAGGTCCCTTAACATTTCTTGCAGCCTTGGTTTGGTTGCAGTGAATTCCTTGAGTTTTTTTGGTCTGTAAAGCTTTTTATTTCTCCTTCAATTTTAAATGATAGCCTTGCTGGATAAAGTAGTCTTGGTTGTAGGTTCTTGCTCTGCATTACTTTGAATATTTCTTGCCATTCCCTTCTGACCTCAAGTGTTTCTGTTGAGAAGTCAGAAGTCATCCTTATGGGGGCTCCTTTGTAGGTGATAGTCTTTTTTTCTCTAGCAGCTTTTAATATTTTCTCTTTATCATTTAGCTTTGGTATTTTAATTATGATGTGTCTTGGTGTTGGTTTCTTTGGGTTTCTCCTTAATGGAGTTCTCTGTGCTTCCTGAACATGTGTGATGTTTTCCTGCCTTAATTGGGGGAAGTTTTCCACTATAATATGTTTGAACAAAGTCTCTATCCCTTGTTCTTTCTCTTCTTCTTCAGGAACCCCTATGATGCGGATGTTATTTCTCTTCATGTTGTCACAGAGCTCTCTTAGAGTTTCCTCAGACTTTTTGAATCTCTTTTCTTTTTTCTGCTCTGCTTCCGTGCCTTTATTTATTGTGTCCTCTAACTCACTGATTCGATTCTCTGCTTCATCCATCCCATCCTGCTTTTAATTCCTTCCATTGTATTCTTTATTTCAGATATTGTACTTGTCATTTCTGACTGATTCTTTTTTATTATTTCAATGTCGTTTTTTATATTTGTTATCTCTTTATTTAGGTTTTTGTAATGGCCATCTATGGTTGTTCTGATATCTTTGAGCATCCTAACAATCGTTATTTTAAACTCTGCATCTGGTAATTTGGTTATATCTGATTCACTTAGGTCTTTTTCTGGGGATTTCTCTTGGTTTATTTGTGTTGTATTTCTCTGCCTCCGCATTTTCTCTTCACAGGAGTGGCTGTGATCACGTGCTTGGGTGCACAAGTGTTGGTGGCCTTGGCCTTTGCCCCGCCCCCATGTGTGATGTTATGCTTGGTCCTGAGGGAACTGGCGAGCACCTTTGCTCAACTGCAGGTCTCCGCCTGTTTACGGGCTTTCGCCCTGCCCTTGCAGGAGGAGCCCACTCAAGGAAGGGCTGCTAGCCTTGGCTCTACCGCTGGGCAGGATTGCGTTCCCAAGCTCAGCTCGGTAGCAGAACTCTGCCTCTTCTGGGCTTTTGGCTCCACCCCCGCGGGAGGAGCCGGCTACCAAGTCAGACCGCAAGCCTGGGTTGCATGGGTGGGGCAAGGCTGTGCTCCTCTGCCTTTGCTCAGGGGCTGGTCTCCACCCTTTCTGGGGTTCCTGCCCTTTTCCCCCGCAGGCTGAATTACATGCTGCCGGCAGCTGAGCTTGACCGCTTTTGCATGCCCTCTCCTCCCCAGCGGGCAAGATTGAGCTCACACCTGAGCCGAGTGGTTGCCAGCTGGTTTCCGCCCCTGCCAGCAGAACCGCGCTTTTGTCTCCCGCTGCCGCCCACTCTCCGGTGCACCCTCAGCCGCGTGGGTGGGGGCATTGCAGCTCAGACCCTAAGACTCACTACTGTAGACCCAAAAGCTCCCTCCTTCTATGCAACTCTGCTCTGAATGCTGCGGGGGAGCTTGTTTGGCTGCTCTCCTGCTTCCCTTTGCTGGTATTGCTGTTTCCGGGGGAAATATTCACTTCAGCTTTGGGGAGTGACTCGTCCCAGGGGTTAGGGTGGCTATCTCCCAAAATGCTTCTCCCTGTGCCTCCTAGATTACACTCTCTTCCTGTTACTCTGGTCCTCTCCTCTCTCCCCTGTCCCCAGGAGCCCCGGGTGGGTGGTTATGAGAGAGATGTTCTGCACGGTCCCTTTAAGAAGGATCCTGGGTCTGAGAAATCAGACTCTTTCTCAAAAACAGTATCCCAACTTTTTTCCAGCTAAATACTGTCCTTACACCTCTTCTGGGCTCTGTGGCTGCAGGCTGGGGCTTTGTTCCTAGGGCTCAGGACCCTTCCCCCTCTGCTAAACTCACTTTCCGCCACACGAGTCTCTCCTTGCTGCCATTCGCTCTGGGGAGCTGGGCAGCCCTCTCCACGTTTCCCCGTTTCCACTTTTCCTGCCAGTCTCTGTGTGGCTTCTTCAGCATTCCTTGGTCGAAGAGTCCTCTTAGTTTAGACCAAAGTTGGTTTTTCCAGATGATAGTTCATAAAATTAGTTTGTAATCCACTTTGCTTCTGGGAGGTAGATGTTGGTATATCCACCTACTCCAGCAACATCTTGTCTCCTCGATAAATAAATATTCTTGACTACTTACAGTCTATTTAGAGTTAGTATTGCACCACTTCACAAAACTATGGAAATCTTGTACTGGGTATGTCCTTTTACAGTCTCTATCCAATCTGCAGCAGTTATATGTATTGTGCGTACATTTATTTCAAACTAAAATACCATGGTTTACTGCTTTTTGTTGAATTTACTGGGGTAACAATGGTTAACATAATTATAAAGTTTCAGGTGCACAATTCTACAACACATGTCTGTACACTGTATTGTATATTCACTCCCACCAAGTCAAGTCTCCATCAGCATTTATTCCCCTAGACCAGTGGTTCTCAAACTTTTTGAGGTCAGGGTGCATTTAAAATCCTACAAATAATTGTGCACTATATACAAATTTCTGAGAAATATGTTATAATGATTAAGTCAAATATTAAAGAAAAAATATATAAAGTCCAAGCATGCTTTTATGGTAATTAAATGAAATAAATACAATAAAATTAAATTTATTCTGACATTAAAAAACATTTTTATATTACATTTTTTGAGTTATGCTTTTTAGAATTCGTAAAAAAGAGGGATTAAAAAATTTAAAAACCAACAAAATAGTTATCTTTTTATATGTATAGATCCATTCTTAGTAAGATTTAGTAAATTCAGCAGGTACTGGCACAAATGTGTTAAGTTTTTTCATTCTTGTGTTTATGAGAAACATGAGCCTGATGTATCCTAGCGATTTCTTCAATGTTTGGGCATATATTTGAAAGGCAAACTCTCATTTCCTCACCAATACACTGAAGAATTCCTCTCTTTTTACTCTTAATTGTGTTGAGTGCAAAAAAATCCCACCATACATATCATCTTAACTTTACCCCAAACAAAGGATAAAGGAAACTTGCCTCTAGTCTTTCTGGGGAACATGGGGGGTAGTGTAAACAATCCAGCACCACAGCTTAACAGCCTTTTACAACCTAATCAGGCAAGTGAGGTGGGAGTTTGGGCAGACTGTCAGCTTACAGCCAATTCCCCACACCTCTGTCCCCCCAAAATCTAAAATCAAAAAAAACTTGTTGGTTTTTTGTCCGCAACAGGCACATATTTCTCTGGAATACCAAAAAGCACACCTAGAAATCTTCTAGGGCACACACTTTGAGAACCACTGCCCTATACCCTTCCATACCTCTCCCCACTCCCAACTCCCAGGCAAACACCACCCTGTTGTCTGTACCCATGAGTTTTTTTCTCTCTTCTTTTTCTCTTTTTGCTCAATCCCTCCACCATTCTCACCTAGCCCTTGGCAGCTGTCAGCCTGCTCTTATCTGAGTGTGTCTCTATTTTTCTTGTTCATTTTGTTTATTATATTAATGTTATTCACGTCACAGAAAGAGGTCTTCATTTTATAAAAGGCTTTGCCATTATTTTATTAATTCATTTTTTTCAACAGATGTTTGTTAAGTAAGGACTATATTTCAGGCCCTGAAGACATGAAACCGTATAAATCAGATCTCAGAGGACACTGGAGAACACTAAGCTACTCTGGTAGTATTAATTAGACCCAGTTGTTATAACAGCCACTCAAACACTTTAGGAATACTAGACCAGGACAGTTAACTGTTGCAGACATGAAAGTACAAAAAGAAGGTAATGCTTCAAGAGGAAATGGATGGGTTCACCAGCCAAAAAGGGATAGCTTTCCTAAAGAATGGCAAAATTGAAAAGTAAGGATTTAAAAATCAGTGTGTTGCCATGGTTTCCATTGCATTTATGGTGTTCTGATCGACAAAACCACTTACATAGATATAATACCTGGATTTGTATGAGATTAGGAGTAATCCTCACATTATGTCACAGGAACAGAAAGAGTGTTGTTATAACTGGAGTGGGGATATTGGAGGTTCTAGGGAAGGAGAGATTACATGTAGGTAATCAGAAATCACTGAACATTTTCAGCAGGAGTGGCGGGCTCTGATTTATAACATTAAAAAATGATAGAGATGATATAAAGCACCGGTAGTCAACCTGGTCCCTACTGCCTACTAATGGGTTTTCCAGCTTTCATGGTGGGTGGTAGTGGAGCAACCAAAGTATAAATAAAAAGATAGATTTAACTATAGTAAGTTGTTTTATAAAGATTTATTCTGCCAAACTTGGCGAAAATCTGACATAAAGTACTTAGTAAGTAACTATTACTAAATGCTTTAACTTGCTGTAACTCTGCCTTATAAATTTTATAAAGTAAAGTTACTTCCCTACTTTATAAATCACCATTACTATGGAACTGGTGGACGGTTAGAAAATTTTACTACTAACAGAGATACAAAAGTGGGCGGTAGGTATAAAAAGGTTGACTACCCTTGAGGATGAATTGACAGGTAGAATTCTTTAAATAGAAGCTTCCTTATTGTATTTAAAATGTAATTTTATTCACAAACATTTGTTTTGTTGGGAGCAAATCCTTACCCTGTCCTTGTAGCAAGCCGGCATTGTTTTTGTTCTTGTTGTTTTTTTTTGAGAGAGAAACAGAGAGAGGCAGATAAGAACAAACAGAGATGAGACTGTTGCAGCACTTTAGTTGTTCATTTATTATTTTCTCATATGTGCCTTTATGGGGGGCTACAGCTGAGCCAAGGACCCCTTGCTCAAGCAAGTGACCTTGGGCTCAAGCCAGAGACCTTGGAGTCATGTCTTTGATTCTGCACTCAAGCTGTTGACCCTGTGCTCAAGCTGGATGAGCTCATGCTCCAGCTGGTGACCTTGGGGTTTCGAACCTGGTTCCTCATCTTCCCAAGTCAATACTATATCCATACTGTGCCACCACCTGGTCAGGCATAGGCACACTTCTGATTGGACAGAGGTGTCTCAACTCAAGCACAGGTGTCTTTAGTTTCTAATGCTGCATGCCTCCATTTCCAAGTGGCACAGAGGTTCTGCTGAAACAACTCAAATCTGATAGACTACAAATGTGCCACCCACACCATAAATATTTTCGAAGTGTTGAAACAATCTCTCCAAACATTTCAGATATAAGTGTCCTGTCATTTACCTCTCATTTCTGCACCAAATATCTCCACAGGTTCTTTGGAACCTAAAGGTGACTTGCTTTTTCCTTTGCTTTGAGATACTGTCATGAACTAAATATTTTCTGGGTTATCTACTAAGCTGGAAAGGGATTCACTTCACCCTTAAGGTAAACACAAAAACTTAAAGGAAATTTCTCAAAAGGAGAGAAACAATAACACATATAATAGACCCTACGTATTTTTCGAAGCATTTTCTGAATTGAGTTTAGAATTTGTTTCTTATGGCTAGCAGCATCCTGCTGAGTTAATGATGTTCAAATTTAGAAGATATAAAAGAATTAAACACAATTCCTCTGAAGATGCTATGAAGGACTGAAGAGGGACATGGTAGTTCAGGCAGCGTTGTTGGAGCACTAGGTGATTTAGCTAGGGATCTGAGCAGGCACTTGATTTTATCCTTCTGTTTTAAATCAACTTAACTTGGAAATCATCTTATTGGTGATTATCACTCCAATTCTGCTTTGCCAGCATAGAAGATTTTTTTTTTCATTTTTATTTTTTCTTTTACAAAATGTATGGGGGTGACACTAACTAATAAAATTATATAGGTTTTAGGTGTACACTTCTATAATACATCATCTGTATATTGTATTGTGTGTTCACCATCTCAAGTTTATTTTTAATTTTTAAAAGAGGAGCCTGACTGGTGGTGGTGCAGTGGATAGAACATTGACTTAGGACACTGAAGTTCCAGGTTTGAAACTCTGAGCTCCCTAGCTTGAGTGTGGAATCATCCAGCTCAAGGGTGGGCTCACCAGTTTGAATGAAAGGTTGCCAGCTTGAGCACTGAATTGAGCCCAAAAGTTACTGGCTTGAAGCCCAAGGTTGCTGGCTTGAGCCCAAGGTCGCTGGCTTGAGCAAGGGGTCACTGGCTCAGCTGGTGCCCCCCTCCCATCAAAGCATGTATGAGAAACAATAAATAACTAAAGTTCCGCAATAAAGAATTGATGCTTCTTATCTCTCTCCCTTCCTGTCTCTATCTCTCTGTCTCTCTCTTACTAAAAATAATAATAGTAATGAGTTTAAGAAAGATGAGAGACTTCTTAAACCAAAAAACAGGAAAATGATGCCCCATCTGCCATTAACAGGCAACCAAGTAGATTATATTGTAAGTCAAAGCCCAAAAATCAATTAGCTCTACTTTTTTATTTTAATTGTGCCAACATATTCTTGTACTTTATTAGTCAAAGAGGAAAAGAAAGTGTGGCAATGGCAAATGACCCAGGATAAACTCAGGCAGTAGACTAAAAAATTTGAACCATTGACTCTTAAAAATATATATGTAGCCTTGGCCGGTTTGCTCAGTGGTAGAACATCTGCCCAGTGTGTGGATGTCCCTTGTTCAATTAGCAGCCAGGGCACACAGGAGAAGGGCCCATCTGCTTCTTCCCCCTTCCCCCTCTTGCTTCTCTCTCTCTCTTCTCTGCCCCTCCTGCAGCCAAGGCTTCATTGAAGCAACTGCCCCAGGCACTGAGGATGGCTCCATGGCCCCGCTCAGGCACTAAAAAAATGGCTTTAGTTGCAAAGGAGAAAGGGCCCCTGATGGGCAAAGCACCAACCCCTTGTAGCCTTGCTGGATGGGTTCTGGTCAGGGTGCATGCAGGAGTCTGTATCTGCCTCCCCTCCTCTCACAAAATAAAAAATAAAATAATAATAATAATAAAATTAAAAATATATATGGAACTGTAAGACTTCTTGAGTTTATAATTTCATTTCAACATTTCAACCACAGCTTTATTTGCCATCATTTGGTCAAGTTTAGGCTATAGTCATTTCCTTGAAGACCCAAAGACCTTTGTTGCACAGTAACTCAAGAGGGTAGGTGGGTGGCTTTGTAGATTGTCAGTCAATGATGTTAAGAGCTGGTGTGGGGTGGGAACGCAGTAGCCTGGTCTTCAAAATGGTCCAAATAATTTTCTTAAAGCATCATTTCAATCGCTGTTGACTCAAGATAAAATCCTCTACCCTAGGATCCAAATCCTTCAACTGTCAGGCCTCACTCGGTCTCTCCAAGCTTCTCTCTTGCTCTTCCCTGGTGCCAAACTGCCTACCAGCTGCTGCTCCATGATTTGCCTGTTCCATTGTTACTTGGCTCATATTTTGCATATTTGCTTGTGTTGCTTATCTCCAACCTAGGACACTCTTTTAAGTTCTCTTCATTAAACTAAACCCTCAAATTCCTTCAAGTCTGGGAGTTGAAAATTTACCCCATCCCTCAAGGATATTTTGGTATCCAGAGGCATGTCCTGTGATATCTGTGATTGTTTTCTGCCCTTTGCCATGCACCTTTACCCTTAGTCTGGAAGGGACCTTAGAGATTATTTACAAAAGGAGCTGGTGAAGCCTTGAGAGACCGAGGGACATTCCCAATGACACAAAGCAGTGCAGTGAAGGTTGATGATGCCCCTGAAGACCCAGTGACATCATGATGAGATGACATCACAGCCATCAAAGAATGGTTGACTCATGCTCATTCCAGGTTCAGAGTTGAATCCTAATCTCAGAAAATAAATGAGTATCCCAGCTGATCCTTGTGTGACATTTCCCAGTGCTGCATAAGAGGTGCACTTTAGAAAATTACAGTACCCAATCATTCCAAGAGCAGAGAGCATGAGTTACATTTGGGAAAGTTTCCCTAGTTTTATGTAAATTAAGGTTTCTTCTTCCATTTTCCTATAGCAACCATTTACTTTCTCATAGAAAATATTTATCATTTTTATAAGTGAGTTAAACTGTGATCATCATTATATTATATTACTATACTAATGATGGTATAATTGGACTGTAAAGTTACAAGGGCAGGCACTGGGATTCTTTTGAATCATTGTATCCCAGGGTCCAGCATAGTGCCTTGAACACAGCAAGTACTCAAGAAATGATGACTGAATAAATGAAGATGTGTGCCTTTTTTCCAGCTTGAATGTAAAGTCTACAGGACAGGGATTTGTTTCTTGTTAGCTTAAAGCAAGCCAATTAAAGCAAAACCAAGGTTTTTAATAAAATACACTAGAACAGGAGTTACTAATTTAAATGCTTATAGATCCAGGCATTGAACATAAATGAGCATAGCCAGGCTGGGTGTGAGAAATACAACACAACAGTGCAAGCACAATCATTAGAAAATGATACTAAGTGATAATAATAATGGTGAGAAATGTGACAAAAAAAAAAAAAAAAAAAGAATAGGCCTCATCTAAACAGGCTGGTTGTTGCCAGGTAGTAATGGAAACCCAATGTCACTTGAAGTTCTGAGTTTTGTTTTGTTTTGTTTTAAGTGAGAGGAGAGTTGATAGACTCCCCCACATGCCCCAACCTGGATTCACCTGTCAACCCTGTCTGGAGCCAATGCTTGGGCCAGTTAAGCCACTGGCTGTGAGAGCAGAAGAGAGAGAGAATGGGGGGAGGGAGGAGGAGAGAAATAGATGGTTGCTTCTGATATGTGCCCTGACCAGGGATAGAACCCAGGACGTCCTCACACCAGGCCAATGATCTATCCATTGAGCCACCTGGTCAGGGTCATAATTTCTGATTTTTATAGAAAGGCTGAAATGCACATTTTAATATAAAATATCAGAATATTAAAATAGTGATAATTTGTTTTATAAAAAAAGTACTATGTGGACAAATCTTTCTGTGGGCAGCCCAGAGGCTGCCAGTTCCCGGACTTCCCGTCCAGCTTCCAAGGCAGCTAGCTCTGCACGGGTAACTGAACCTGGCATTTCCCACCTTTCCTGCATGAGACCTTCTCCCATATGTAGACAGCATCATGTTCCGAACATTGTGCCACCATCAGAGCCAGATGCATCACGCTGGGACTGCTGGTTCAAGACGAGGGAGCACAGATGTGGCCTGCTGGTAGGCTCTGCAGCTTCAGAGGCCAGTAATTGGCTTCATGTTTTTAAAACAGGAAAAGCAACAAGACTTACGCACTCTAAATTGACCATGAAATGCTCTCTAAGCAAAAATTACTACCATACCTATCTGAAACATCTTCCCAGGGGAATCAGAAGGGAAGGACTAGGATGAGAGAAGCTACTTTTCCTAAACTAACAGATTCTATTCTGCCTAGTGTAGAGGAAGGACTGTCCATGATGTGACTGCTGCAGGACACTGAGCTAGATTGGGTCAGAATGGGGGGCAGCCTTCCTAGAAATTGTCTACCTGTAATCGATGTTTTCTTCTGACATACATCAGGACCTACTGCCTGCTTCCTGCTATGTGCTGGTTCCCAAAACAGGCCATTGTTCTGACCTGGTCAAGCATGTAATTTCTGTGTACTAGTACCTGTGAGCATTCCTGCCTTTACCCTATGCAGTTCTCTGGCACTTGTCAAGTGGCACAAAAAGTATCCACTTCATCTCGCAGCTGCGCAAAAAGGACGTCGTAATGTATGCTTTCCACAATAAACTCTGTTAGTTGCCAGACTACAGGGGCAGCCTCGTTCTTCCACCTCTACCTGCCCTCTAGTCTTGGGGCTTTTCCCTTGGTCTTCATGTGCCAACACCAATATATTTGGTATAATTTTTAAAGTAGTAGCATGTAATTGATTGAGATATTTTTGTAAATAACACAGAAGAGCATGTGCATAAAAAAAGGTTTTTACAGAAAAATGGTTTGGTTTAGGGTATGCAATATATTAACCTATTTTTTATACAATAGGCCATGCCTTCATGAAGCCAAAAAATTATTTTTTAATTAGAAAATTTAATCAAATCTCTTATTTGTATGGGTGACAATATTTAAAAAAAAAAAAAAAAACAGGCCCTGGCCGGTGGGCTCAGCGGTAGAGCATCAGCCCAGTGTGTGGAAGTCCCAGGTTTGATTCCTGGCCAGGGCACACAGGAGAAGCACTCATCTGCTTCTCCACCCTTCCCCCTCTTTGTTCTCTCTACATTTCTCTTCCCCTCCTGCAGCCAAGGCTCTATGAGAGCCAAGTTGGCCCGGGTGCTGAGGATGGCTCCATGGCCTCCTGCTCAGGCATTAGAATGGCTCCAGTTGCAACAGAGCAACGTCCCAGATGGGCAGAGCATCGCCCCCTGGTGAGCATGCCCGGTGTATCCCTGTCGGGTGCCCCACTTTTCATTTCGGAAAAATACAAAAAAAAATAACCCCACAAAATCCTCAAGTAGCACACACACACCCTGAGCTATGTAAATAGAACGGTTTAGCTAAAAACAAAATTTTATCAAACTATTTTATGTGTGTGTGAGTGAGCTTAAGATAACCTTCATTCAATTACAAGTTCACTGATCAGTCCAGTGTGACATGGAGAACGCTGGCTGTCAGAATCAGTATCCCATGGGAGGGAATTTGTAAACATTCTAGTCTGTGTATTTATGTCAGCTGGCAAACACACGTGCTGACTTAACAACTGTTGAAGCTTCTGTTGTGTGCAAAGTGCTGTGTGAAGTCCAAGACTCATCTCTCACCCAAGTTCTGCCAACAAGTGGCTCAAAGACCATTTTTTAAGATTAGGCACTTAAGGTACATTGCTCCTCAGAACAAAAAATATTATCATTTTAAACATAGTGATGTTTGCTGTGATCCCATTTGGGTATCATTTTACTAATGAGACACATGCAGTCTAAGCACAAACACAAGGAACAACCACTTTTGGTAAAACAGCTGGGTTGGAACTCAGTCTCAGGGGTTCTGTCTCCACCCTTCCTCCCAGCCTCTCTGCCTTTGCCACCGAGAGCAGCTGTTACTTTCTCTGCAGGCCCATTTCCAGTTAGCTGGGGATATAGGAGCATTAAATGAAAAAGAAGTCTCAAAACTTGAGTCAAACATCCTATTTCCACATTACTTTATGAAGGTCACTTAACCTATCTTGGACTTGGCTTCTCTTTTATAAAATGAAATACATAATTTCTTCCTGTCCAAGCTCAGAGGACTGACTGTAAGGAGAATCACAGAAGTTTACACTTGTGAAGTCAAAATATACAACTTATCCAAATAGAAATAAACCTCTTGAACTCAAAATTCTATATCAGTACCCCCTGGTTTTGCTTACCCCAAATCTTAACTATTAATTGTGAGGTAGAAGACCCAAATCTAGCTACATAGTGCAGGGCATTCTAAGATAATAAAAATGAAAGCATATTATTGAAAAATGTATTATTTTAAAAAGACATTATTAAAAATAACCATCCTGTCTAGTTGGGTCAGTGGTTGAGCATCAACCTGGCGTATGAATGTCCTGGGTTCGATTCCCGACCAGGGCACACAGGAGAAGCAACCATCTGCTTTTCCACTCTTCCACCTTCTCTCTCTCTCTCTCTCTCTCTCTCTCTCTCTTCCCCTCTCACAGCCATGACTCAATTGGTTTGAGCACATTGGCCCCAGATGCTGAGGATGGCTCCGTGAAGCCTCCTCACCTCAGGTGTTAAAAATAGCTCAGTTGGAAGTATGGTCCCAGATGGGCAGAGCATTGGCCCCAGACAGGGGTTGCTGGGTGGATCCTAGTCAGGGTACATGTGAGAGCCTGTCTTTCTTTCTCCCCTCCTCTCACTTGGAAAAGAAGGGGGAAAAAAGTACTATGGGCAGTGTACTTGCCATTTGAAAGGCCAATACTCACCATTGTTAGAGATTTGAGCAAAGTAAATACTCCCCGTAGCCTTTGATGTGCAAGAATCTTCTATACAAGTCTATTAAACAGCAGTGATGTCTTGAAAGCAGAATGAGGAGTCTTATCATTGTACTTGGAAGTTACTATTAGCATCAAGTACATTTGTGCCTTGACCTTAAGTGGTCTCTAGCTGATCACCCACCTCCTCCTGTCCCCTCTGATGCCAGGTCCAAAGTGTGTGCTGGACTTTGAGGGAGTCATTTCTATCTGTGACCAGGTCTGCTCTGTTGCATTCAGTTCCTTTGGCCAAGTTTTTTATCTGCCCTTCAGCAACGTTTACCTCTCCAGAAAATTCTACCTCCCCTCCCATTCTGTATAATAATTTCTTCTCATTTTTTTCTTGTCCCAGCTAGTTTGTTTTGTTTCCATAGAAACAGCTGGAAGATACTGTTGAGATTAATTAGTTCAACACCTACATCTCACAGATGAAAAAAACTGAGGCCCAGAGAAATTAGTTATGCTTTGTTTTGAGTGAGCCGTGGGGAAAAAGGATCCTTAGAGAAGGATCTGGCTCCTCTCAGGGAGCTGGTTATAGGGTTTTAGGTCAATCGAGTTTCTCAGGGTGACAGACTATTCATGCACAAGTGCCTGCTCTCCCTCAGGAGCGAACTGACTGTCTCTATCTCCATTGGACTCCCAATACATTCTGACCCAGTGTGCTCCGTGTCCAACTTCCTGACAATCCTCGTGCAATCCACGATGTTCTCCCTCCAGCCTGACCTGATCTTCCATACAGTTGTCTCTGTGTAATATCAACCACCTTCCCATGGAATTTGTCCTTAAGTGTCTTTTGATGCCACATGGTGACCACAAGCAGGGATCAGTCACTAGATGCATTAGGGCCAACTATGCTCTAAGCTGCATAGCGATTGAGACCTGATCTATATGCACCTACCTGCATACCGCGCTTGCCGAGACCACAAGAATTTTGTGGACTTTAGGGATTATAAGGATGGGTGCTTGGAGAGTTCTGGCTGGACATTTGTGACCAGGGCTTCTCTTTAGAGGGAATAAAGTGGGACA
The DNA here is from genome assembly GCF_036850995.1 of Saccopteryx leptura. Taxonomy (NCBI): domain Eukaryota; kingdom Metazoa; phylum Chordata; class Mammalia; order Chiroptera; family Emballonuridae; genus Saccopteryx; species Saccopteryx leptura. Next base: position 170,526,487 of record NC_089504.1, on the reverse strand, counting down.
AACTCAAGTGGCCTTAGAGTCTGAGAGTGTTAGTGCTGAATGATAAGTAAGAGGCCAACTAGGTGAGAGCCCAACAGCTATCAGAGTTAAGATCCAACTGAACCACTTTACTTAGGGGACTATGAAAAATTCAGATTCCTGGGTCCTGCCCACAGAGATTAAGGTTTACCTGACCCATAGTGCAGCCCAAGAAAGTGAAATTTTAATCAGTACAATGATTCTGACTTGGAACCCCTTAATATGCATACTGCCAGAGGCTGCAAATGAGGACGCTGAGGAATGGCCCACAGAGTCCACCACAGTCGGTTCTGCACCCAGGTGCTGCAGGCTGCGATCCCTGTCTAAGCAGGGAAGAGCTCTCTAGCTCTGATCTCACACCTCCACGCAGCCTCTTCTCCTTTGGTTTCTGTGACTCTTCCCCTGGCTCACTGTGAGGTGGGCCATGCTCCCAGAAGAGGGCCTGGAGGAAACAGGAGAGCACAAAGATAGGGTGGAGGGAGGCCCTGAAAGAAAACTAGAGGACTAGTGAGGACAGCTGCCATTGCTTCCTCATTGGGCCGAAAGGGATTCCTGAGCCAAAACATCCAGTCAACTTTGCTGAAACCATCCATTTGGCCATCTGCCAGCCCACTCAGTGCGTGATCGGTCACTCGCATAATTAGATACATCTGCTGCTGCCTTTCCTTCTTCCAGCCTCATGTTCCTCCTCCATTTTCCTTTTTTTCTCTGTCCTTCTTTATTACCCTATTTGTAATGTGAAATACCAATCTGCAATGAGAGATTAATTCAAAAGTTGAATTACTCATTTGCTGTCAAGTTTGACTCATTTTTTTCAAGAGATTTTAGATATGCTGTCATGCAAACACAAGCATGTAAAGTTGTCCCCTTTTCCTACAGTCCATAAGGGATTATATAACAGCACAGTTCTGCCCTCTTGGCATTTGTTTTATTTCCTTGTCTCACAGGATGCACTGGGCCAGCTGTGCTCTGAGTGCAGCAATTGAGCGCTGACCCATATGCACCTGCATGCCGTGCCTGCGCAATACACACAGCGTGCCATGGAAGAGGCATTGACAGTCTTCTTGTAGAAATGCCTTTGAGAAAGTGAGGTTATCTCCCAATCTTAGCTCTTCTTTAAATTTAAAGCAGCCACTGAGCTCTTTTCATCTAGAGCACAATTTCAAATGATTTCCTCCTCCATTTGTCCAGTGATTGCCAAGACCTCACAGATGAGAGGCTGCTTTATACCTTCAGTATAAGTTTTGTTCCCCTTACAGACACTAATCATAAAATGCCAAGAAGTAGCAAATATACAAGAAAAAACATCAGCATAAATTACATTATAAGGTGCCCAAATAAGAGCCAAGTCAACATCTCAACTCTGCTTTGGAATTGGAAAGTGGTATAAATCTCAAGTTCAAGAGAAAGATGACATATCTGCACTAACATACTGACATCCTAAAAAGAAAACATTTGTTCCCCCTTCTGAGTGTGCCTGAATTTGAACCATAAGTAAAAATCGTTTTAATGAGACACGAATATGTGCTCAATGAAAGCGAATTTAAACTGGATTTTTTTAAATCACTAAAAGTCATAGCTGGGTTGCTCAGTAGGTAGAGCATTATCCTGGCATGCAGAAGTTGCAGGTTTGATCCCTGGTCAGGGCACATATAAGAAGCAATCAACGAGTGCACAACTATATGGAACAACTAAGTGGAACAATGAGAGAAATCAATGGACACATAAATAAATAAATCAGAATGACAGCATCCCATGTTGCAGCTATTTAAGAACTCCAATCAAACTGTGACAGAACCTGACCAGGTGGTGACACAGTGGATAAAGCATCAAACTGGGATGCGGAGGATCCAGGTTCTAAGCCCTGAGGTTGCCGGCTTGAGCGCCGGCTCACCAGCTTAAGTGTGGGCTCACTAGCTTGAGCGTGGGGTTGCTGGCTTGAGCATGAGATCATAAACATGACCCCATGGTCGTTGGCTTAAGCCCAAGGTCACTGGCTTGAGCCCAGGGTCACCAGCTTGAGCAAGGGATCACTTGCTCTGCTGTAGTCCCCCAGTCAAGGCACATATGAGAAAGCAATCAATGAACTAAAGAGACTAAGGAGCCGCAACGAAGAACTGACGCTTCTCATCTCTCTCCCTTCCTGTCTGTCCCTCTCTCTGTTTCTCTCTGTCTAACACACACACACACACACACACACACACACACACACACACACTGTAACAGAAATTTTGTGGATAAGTGAGTCTCTTCTTCGTTGGTGGATAATTTCACACATGGATTTACTCAAATGTTAATGACATTAGTATCATTCCTGTAATGAGATGCCTGGTTAAGACCAAACAATAGCGGGAGTCTGATGGTCAACAGGTGGGGTGGACACTTGTAGGCTTGGAGTCTGTGGATCTCTACATGTCTGTTCTTCAGGTATGACAGAGAGAGATCTGAGCACATAGCTTCTTAGGCAGCGGTGTCCCTCACAGATGATTGCCCAGAAGATATTAAAATAAATGCCCAACAAATGAGCTTAAAGTTGAACATTCATCTCTGTCCACACTGAATAGGCACTTATAGGATGTGCCTGACTAAGATGTTTCTAGATTTTATAAAGGACGTTTGGGCATAAATAAAGTGCTTTTCACTATGCTTAAAAAGTGCTGAAAGTTATTTTATTGTGGTTTTGTAAGAGAAACATTCTTCAACTCATAAAAATATCATATACCATTTATTAAAACCAACACAAAAATTGTGACCTGTAAATATAACAATCTTCCAGCAATTCTGGGTGAAAGGAGTGAAATCATATGGCAAAAAGTAAATGTATTGACAACAATAAATACAGTGTGTCCGTAAAGTCATGGTGCACTTTTGACTGGTCACAGGAAAGCAACAAAAGACGATAGAAATGTGAAATCTGCACCAAATAAAAGGAAAACTCTCCCAGCTTCATACCTATTCAGTGAAGTTCGATGTGGGCTCATGCACAGATTTTTTAAGGCTCCTTAGGTAGCTATCCCGTATAGCCTCTACAGACTCGTCACTGACTGATGGCCTACCAGAACGGGTTTCTCCACCAAACTGCCAGTTTCCTTCAACTGCTTATCCCACTGAGTAATGTTATTCCTATGTGGTGGCGCTTCGTTATAAACGTGCCGATGTTCACGTTGCACTTTGGTCATGGATTCGACTTTAGCGAGCCACAGAACACACTGAACTTTACTCTGTATCATCCACATCTCGACTGGCATGGCCGTGGGCTGCTCTGCTGTATACAGTGTTACATCATCATCTGCACATGCGCACATGCTGCCACAGCATCCTACAGAAACTGGGAAGGTTTTCCTTTTATTTGGTGCAGATTTCACATTTCTATAGTCTTTTGTTGCTTTCCTGTGACCGGTCAAAAGTGCACCATGACTTTACAGACACACTGTATAACTTGCAACAAATTTTCTGATAAATAAAAACCTATGCCTTTTAGTGATAGTCAATGCAAATCACAATTTTGCTTTTCAGACAATGTTGGTAGCTTGCAAAGCCAGTAATAGTGTAAAATTTATGTGAACAAATTTTTTTTATTGCACTCTGGACAAATTAAATATATCAGTCAAAATTGAAAAAAACAAGTGGCAAGAAACAATGAATCTAAAATTAATTCATACAGAGAGTCAAAGTGCACATAAACAGAAAATAATAACTAACAGAAAACTTTCTTGCTTGATTGATTGATCTTAGAGGGAGAGAAAGAGATAGAGAGAGATCGATTTGTTTTTCCCATTTATTTATACAATCATCACTGATTGACTCTAGTATGTGCCCTGACCAGAGATCAAACCCGTAACCTGGGTGTATCGGGACAATGCTCTAACCAACTAAGCTACCTAGTCAGGGCCTGATAGAAAGCTTTAAACTACATAATAAATCTGAAAGAATTCCAGTATTAGGCTTATGCACACAACAAAGTCAAACACCTTCCTGGTTGTGAGCAAACTATAGGAAACAGGGGAAATCTTCTGAATTATCACAGACACTATCTTGAACTTATTATTATAATAGTCCTATTGGTCTTAAGTCATAGGTAATTCTGAGGAAAATTTATATCTAAAATGTTAATGAAGTAACCCAAAATCTACTTATCAGTTGTATGACTTCAAGCTTATTATTTTTTCCTTGAATCAACAAGCAAGTACCTCCCCTGGGTGCCAGGATCCACTATAAGGAGCATTAATATCACTTCTGTCCTGTAGTCACTACCCTCCAATCTTGGGGGCCTGGCCTGACTATTGGAATAGGAGCTCATTGGTTGTAGGAAAAACTTGTTATATTTGGAGGGTAATAGAGGATGTGCATCATGGCTAACAAATCCTATATATCTATTTGGGACCCTGGCCAGTTTGCTCAGTGGATAGAGCATTGGCCGGGCTTATGGGTATACCAGGTTTGATCCCTGGTCAGGGCACACATTAGAAACAACCATCTGCTTCTCTCTCCCTCCTTCTCCCCCTTTTCTCTCTTTCTTTTCCTCCCACAGCCAGTGGCTCAATTGGTTAGAAAAACGGCCCTGGGCACTGAAGATAGCTTAGTTGATTCAAGAATCGACCTGGACAGGGGTTGCTGGGTGTATCCTGGTTGGGGTGCATGTCTTTTTATCTCCTTCTTCTCACTTAAAAAATCCTGAATATTTGGATAACTGTCATAATGGCCAATAGATGAATGTATGTTGTTAAGCATTTTAATTTTCTCTTCAGTGAAAAGGCACCAGCTCTTGGACACCTATCTGTCAGTAAACCAAATTTTTGAGTCAAATACCTGAAGATTAAGCTATGACAGTACAACCAGTTGAAGGAAGAAAGGGCCCTAATTGCCTGTTATATTGGTGCAGTTTTGTACCTCAAAGTGAAAATCACTGGCAGAAATTAGTGTAAAGAGACACTACTAGTGACATTGAGAAAGAAGAGGTGACCCATGCAAGCAGCCTGTGATCCAGGATGTAAAAGTGTATTGAAAAGTGCTTACAAGTAAATGGGACTAACATCAGTGATTAAAAAGACTGCCTTCTTTAAATGTTAATATTTGGAGAGGCTACTATGCTAACCTCCTGAGCAATTTATTTAGCTTTCATAGCCTAAGCCCACATTTATGAAAAAAGGGGAAATGAGAATGATACAAATTGATACTAGGGACTTTTCAAAGTAATAACACACATACATACACACACACACACATGCAGCTCTGTCTACACACCTTCAGTCCACAATCTACTGGAATCTGTCTACATCTGAGCCCATAGCCACAGAATAAGTACAGGGAACAAAGGGAAAGCAAAATAAATAAGGACTGACACATTCCCAAGGATATGTTATTATAATAAAAATGTATGATCTGTTTAGTCTGCTCTGTCTTATAAACACAAAAACTTAGAAAGTTTCCCATTAAAAATGAATTATACAGCCTGACCAGTGGTGTCACAGTGAATAGAGCATTGACCCGGAATGCTGAGGTCCCCAGTTCAAAACCCCGAGGTCGCCAGCTTGAGCACGAGATCAACCACATGATCCCAAGGTCACTGGCTTGAGCAAGGGGTCACTAGCTCACCTTGAGCCTTTCAATCAAGGCACTTATGAGAATCAATCAATGAACAACTAAAGTGAAGAAACCTCTAACAATAGTTGGTTAAGTTCTCATCTTTCTTCTCTCTCTCTCTCTCTCTCTCTCTCTCTCTCCAGAGATATATCTTGGAATATCTTGGAATCCATTTTAAAAGTGAATTACACAATCCAAGGTGTTTAAAGGTATCTGAATAAACTTGGCCATTCAGAAGTCCATTTCCTCAGCACTCCGGATTGCAGAATACTTTACTGTGCAGACTGATTTGGCTTCTACATAAACATTGCCTTCTTTTAAAAAAGCATTTATCATCTTTCAACTCCTCACCTTCTATCCATACACTGTGAGTGTTTCTTTGATGCACAAACAAGTTTGTTTTTCAATTTAGCATAACTTTCTTCTGTCTTTTTTATTATCATAAACTCTTTTTCTTGTTTTATTCTCTCTCCTCTTTCACTGTCCTTTTCCTTTGTGAAGGGACAAAATGTCTGCCTATTGAATATTTTTTTACTACAATTCACAATGTGCATAGTCTCTGAGAAGAGAAAGAAAGTCAGTGCTTTATGACATGTCAGTGAGGCTTCCTGCTGCCTTCCAAACTCTGATCCTAGAGTTTGAGCTTGAAGAGATCATACAAGTCATCTAGTTACTCTTATTTCACAGGCAAGAAAACTAGGACTCTAACATGTTACGTCTCTGCAGCATTGCAGTGTTGTTGGGTGGCAGTAAAGGTATCATGTCATGTCTCCTTGCTCCAGATCCATGCCTGTCCCACCTCCTTCCCTTACTGATGGTGAGGTGCACTGAGGATCCTATGTGTTTGTCTGGAGGAGGTGAGTGAAGTGGTTGGTGGGAGGGGAGTGGGATGGATACAGCTTGTTCGTTTTCTGAAATCTTATGAAGATGCATAAACATTTCAAATATCAAGGAGAAAGCCCCCAAAGACACATACGGTGGTAATAAGAATCAGATATGCTTTGCTTAACCACAATGTGGTTAACATTCAAATGTAGACTATGAAATGCATGCCTTCAGAGCTACTCTCCTTTCCTTCCCAAGCACTCAGACTAGCGAGGTGCAGAATTTAAAACCCATCTTCAGACTCCCTGTGGCTATGATTATGAACATTTTCAACGTGCTGTAACTACAGAAACAAAACTCTGTGGGATTTCTTTTATTGAAAGTACACATAAGAGGTTTATCAAAAAGTTTTCTTAAAATTTCAGAACAAAGTATAGGTGTACTCAGACTGTCCTTTTACCCGTTCCATGAGCCATGCCACCAGCACACCTACCTGGTCAAACAGACCCCAAGGTTCTGCCTCAACTCGCCAAGGATTCCTCCTGTGTTCCCTGGGGTCTTGCCGCCTCTTGGCAAGAATGCAACATCACTGGGAAGGTGCCAGGGACCTTCTGAGGTCTGCACAAATGACCTCATCCCTCACAGCAGAAACACCTACTTATGTGGTGACCACCCTTCTGTTTACATGTGCCTATCAAGGCCAGTCAGGCCAGCTGTAGCCAAGATTTTGACCAGACAAGTGTTCTTTCTAGCACAGTTTTCACCTTTTGCCTTTTGGTGATTTGGTGACCTTCAGTTTCCCTACTAATACAAAGCAAGTTTTTAAAAGTTAATTAAGTTGCTTTAGTTTAATGAGATATTGCAAATAAAAATCAGTGGTCCAGCTAAAAGAAAACTTATGAAAAAAAAGTTGAATAGCAGTTTGGACATAGAGACTTGAGAAATTCTGCATTTACATCAAAATCCAAATACAGAAGCCTGCCTGTGTATAAAGAAACTTTGGGGCTTACGAAAAAACTAAGTTTAAAAAAAACAATACTGGTCATAAAAAAAGATGACAATTGTTTTTTAGGAGGTAATTTGGTAGAGTTGAAAATCCATTAAATCAATGAACTCTCACTTTCTGAGTTTAAAGAGTGAGACTATTATTTGCTTAATTGACAATGCACTCCAGGTTTTAAACTGGAAATCTGTCATTTGTTTTTTTAACACTCAGAAAGTTCACTACACTTTTTAAAGACCTAAATCTTTGTCACTCCTCTTCATCCTATCTATGTGTACTAAAATGTTTTATTTTATTTTCTGAAAGTCTTAGAGAAGGGAAAGGGAAGAAGTCAAGAGACGAATTTAAGAATTGAAGTTTGAAGTAAAAATGAGATGGCATTTTGCAGTAGTCGAGGCTCAGCGTGCACAGCTGAGGCACACAGCATGGTGGCGGGCACTCTGCACAGCCTCTGGTACTCTGAGAAAGAAGGACGCCAATTCACCAGCTGACTGATCAGCCTGGATTGGGGGCTGCATGGATACTAGAGGGAGAGCGACCCAGTTATCAAATGTTCCAGAAGTATTTGATGTTGAGGCTGTGGTGCTGGGACTCCTACATCCTGATAAGACCCTGCTCCCTCTGACCTGCCTGACTGACACATAATATGAAATGGTCTCAGGAGCCTTTCAGAATATAAGAAAGTTATAAAATAAGAATAATTATTCTCGCCCTAGCCGGTTGGCTCAGTGGTAGAGCGTCAGCCTGGCGTGCAGGAGTCCCAGGTTCGATTCCTGGCCAGGGCACACAGGAGAAGCGCCCGTCTGCTTCTCCACCCCTCCCCCTCTCCTTCCTTTCTGTCTCTCTCTTCCCCTCCTGCAGCCAAGGCTCCATTGGAGCAAAGTTGGCCCAGGCGCTGAGGATGGCTCTGTGGCCTCTGCCTCAGGCGCTAGAATGGCTCTGGCTGCAACAGAGTGACGCCCCAGATGGGAAGATTACTGCCCCCTGGTGGGCGTGCCAGGTGGATCCCGGTCGGGCGCATGTGGGAGTCTGTCTGACTGCCTCCCCGTTTCCAACTTCAGAAAAATACAAAAAAAAAAAAATTTGAAAAAAGAATAATTATTCTCTGGCCATGGCTGGGTAGCTCAGTTGGTTATACCATTGTCCCGAGTCACCAAGTTGGCTGGTTCGATTCCCAGTCAAAGCACATACAGAAACAGAACAATGTTTCTGTCTCTCTCCCCCCCTTCCTTTTACTCTAAAATCAATCAATAATTAAAAAAAAAAAAGCAAGAATAACTATTCTCAACAGAACTACTTGATTTTGTAAAAGAGTTTTGTAAATGGCTTCCATTCCTTAAAACACAGGAGCCTTGATTCTTCCCCCTTTTGCCCCAAGAGCCAGAGAGGCCACTGCCAAAGCAGGACAGGTGTGGCATCTGCAAAATCTCCAGAAAATACTGCCACCCCTTCTGCCCCTGAAAGGAACGGGATGGGTGTCATTCAAGGGGAGGTGGTGGTAGGCTTCTGTGGGAGACCTGCTGGGACCTGGTCATAGCCTCACCTGGAAGCCAAAAGGTCCTCACATTCCCCTCAGCCTTCCCAAAGCTCTGGGGAGAAACAGAGTTTCCAAAGAGGAGAAAGATTGTTTCCTTTGGTTATTGGAGCTGGTGATGGAAATGTGGTTCTGATTTGTTCTGACCATTGTTGTGTTTCTAGTCTTATACTTGACACTGATTTCTTTCTAACCTTATTATTTTTTTTCTTTTTGATCCCAAGCAGCTCAGAAATGGAAATATGGTCCTAATTATATAAGCATAACATGCTGATTCCGGTCTACAAGGCATCTTCTTCCTAATAGTCCTAAAAATAAGGTCAGAGTGAGCAAGAAAGCTTTAGGGAATATTTGGCAAGCTGCATACAAGCCCCGACACTCCTCCTTTCAGGAAAGAGCATTTCACAGATCCTCATATGTCCTTCTCATGTGGTCAGGGCTCTGGACAGAATTGCTAAAAAAAAAAAAAAAAAAGTGGGTTTCTCATTTTTAGTCTCATCATTGTGTCAGTATAGCCTACTGGCTTTTAACAAAAACAAAAACAAATAAATTAATACTTCTATCCGAACTTTTCTTAAACAGTTTTTGAACTTTCAAGGTAATTATTTTTTGATACCTTTATTTTTTTATTTCTTGAGAAATTGAAACATTATTATTATTAACTGAAAAATATTAAAAATAAATGACAAGTACACTATTTAACACATTGCTAGTGCCCATGAAAATTCTACAGAAAACTTCACAATTTTTTATCAGTCTATGGGATGATGCTACATCAACAGTTTCATTTTTTAAGGCTGGTGAAAACCATTTTTTTTTTTTTTTTTTTTTTTTTGCATTTTTCTGAAGCTGGAAACAGGGAGAGACAGTCAGACAGACTCCCACATGCACCTGACCGGGATCCACCCGGCACGCCCACCAGGGGCGACGCTCTGCCCACCAGGGGGCGATGCTCTGCCCATCCTGGGTGTCGCCATGTTGCGACCAGAGCCACTCTAGCGCCTGAGGCAGAGGCCACAGAGCCATCCCCAGCGCCCGGGCCATCTTTGCTCCAATGGAGCCTTGGCTGCGGGAGGGGAAGAGAGACAGAGAGGAAGGCGTGGCAGAGGGGTGGAGAAGCAAATGGGCCCTTCTCCTGTGTGCCCTGGCCGAGAATCGAACCCGGGTCCTCCGCACGCTAGGCCGACGCTCTACCGCTGAGCCAACCGGCCAGGGCGGAAAACCATTTTTAAAAACTAAATCCTATGTGAAGTACCAACATATAAAGTCAGTAAAATTTGGGTGTTCTCATTGGAACAGGAGCTGAAGGCCTAAAGTTGCTCTCTCTTTGGTCTTTACCTGAGTCTTCCCCTTTCACCCATACATACCACTCATACTGTCCCCACACTTGAGAGAGACCACTGTACCTGTCACTGAGGAGGTTTCTGACACATCGTCCCAGAATGGAAGCTTCTAAGGGACAGTTTTAGAGACGCAGCTCTAGACAGGCCTCGTTCTTTCCAACCTCACAACCTCACTTTGTATGGGTGGCCACATTGCTTATACTGGAAACGATTAGCTTCTAGGCATGTCCACTATCAGACTTTTGCTTATTCATTTCCAAAGACTACCCAGGTTATTTAAAAGGCATCACATTTAACTCATTTTTTATTTCTTCTTGCCCTTTTATGAAAATAGAAATAATAATAACAGTCAGTTATTATAATAAAGTTGTTTGGAGAAGAAAAAATAACTAGAGATTTCACCTGCTTCCGTACTTAAGCTTATAACTTTTGGGTTTTTTTTGTTTTTTTATAGTTGTTAATTAATGTGTTAAACAAATATTTACCAAACTTCTTCTACATACAAGGCAGTTCATTATCTAAACCCACAAGATTAAGGCAGCACGGCTAAATGGAAAGGACTCTACCAAGTACTGTGCAGTTCCACTGGGCCTCAGTTTCCTTCTCTGTATATTGGGTCAAATGCCTAACTTGCAGTGTGGTTGTGAGCTCAATGGGCCCATGAATATGAAAATACTTCTATCACTCGGCCTCAAACCTACTGAATCTCTCTTGAGGTGGCTGGTGGAGGGAGAGGGTGTGACTCACACCCTGTTTTGTGTTTTTTGACTCTTCTGTAGAGAGTAAAAGCCTGACACCTAGCAGCCATAGTGACAGTGCACCTCATCTTGTGGCAGGGTGGGGTCTCAGAAGTTCCTGACTTGGATGTGTTTCAAATCCAGCCAGAGAACCAGACCCTCACCTGGAGATCTCTGTACAGCAGGTCCAGGCTAAGACAGGAAAGGTCTAGCTTTAAGAGCCTCCCAAAATGATTGTTATCCACCTGCCTGCAACAGGTAGTTTGAGGTCACTCACCTGAGGGTTCAGAAAGGAGAGGCTGCTAGATGAGCAAGCTCTTTACTTAAACTCTTCATTAAAAGAGGCCTTGTACCTGCAAGTATGCAAAAGTAAGAAAGCACTTTATGAAAGAGTGGATTTCCATGTGTGCAAAATCATGCAAACTTAACCCAAACAAAGACTGTCCGCATGAAGGAAATGCAGCAATTGTAGTTCCATCTAAATAAATGCATGTGATTGAGGCAAGCCTACAAAGTAGCACTATACTTTACCTCCCATCAGTCTAGTCTCAGAGAAACACAGAAAATCAAATACAGCATTTCTATACAACTCACAAGCGTTCATTTGACAAATATTAATTAAGCACCAGCTACCTTCCAAGAACCATGTCGGTCCTTGCGGATATAAAATGAATAATACTGATTCTGTATAGCTCTTGCAGAGCTTATGGGCTGGTAGACAAATGAAGAAGTCCTCAGGCTATTAAAATTGAATCTGAAAGTGGACCCTAAGAAATAAGATGCCTACTAAGAAGGGCTCCTGGTGGCTTAACTGAACTTACATTTAAGACAAAAACAGAGCCTAGCAGCCATTTCTACACAGGGACCTCTCACGCAAATTGCACTGCTGGAAGAAGCCTGCACTGAGCTATCTGTGTGCCTCCTGCAGTGAACCGCCTGCCTGCACCGCATTTCAGCCATCTGAGCCTGCCCTCGGGGAGTTCCTGGTGTCCTGTTTGAACCAATAGGACTGAGGCTTCTGCACCCTGTTGAACTTGTGCAGCTATAACCAGTTATAATTTTTGGTGATGTTCAAATTGTGCCAATTTGACCAGTTGGAGCCCTATCAAGGCAACTCTTGTTTTCTGTAATGTGACCTAATGGAGAATTTTAAGTGTTAATGTAAAACTTTATTTCTTAAACTGTAAAAACATACTTTTATTTAAAAATAAAACAAATGTATTATCTTATAATTCTGAAGTTTTGAAGTCTGAAATGGGCCTTCCAGGGCTAATTCACTGTGTCCACGAAGCTGTGTCCCTCACAGGCTCCAGGGAAGAAGCAGCTTCCTCGCTTCCTCCAGCTTCCGGAGGCCCCCTGCTCCCTGGCACGTAGCTCCATCACAGGCCTTGGCTTCTGTTGTCACATCACCTTCTCTGGTTCTGATTGTCCTAACACCTTGTAAGGATACCTTATAGGACCCTTGTGAGTTGGGCTCATCTGAATAACCAAAGGTCTTCTTCTCACCTTATCATCCTTACCTTAATCACATCTGCAAAGTCCCTTCTGTGTGTAAGATAACACGGTCCCAGGTTTGGGCATGAAGACCTGGACACCTGCAGAGAGCCGTTACTCTGCCTACCACACCTTCTCACCCAGACTCGGGAAAGCAGGGAAGCTTCCTAGAGGAAGAGCTATCTGAACTGAAACTTAACTGATAAAACAGTGTGTTTCTAGTGGGGGGCAGGGGATAAGTAAAGGAAGCAGATCAGTCGTAGAGAGAGGAAGAGTTCCCAAACAGAGGAAACATGTGAGGAGACCCAGAAGTAAGAGGAAGCATGTTTGCGGAACTTAAAAAACGCACATTAGGGCTGTGTGGTGGGTGGGGGAGAGAGCAGGTAGAAAGCCCTAAAAAGTAATCAGAGGGCAGATTGAGAGGAAAAATGTCAAAAGCTGTATTATGAACTTTGGGATTTATCCTTAACATAATGGGGAACAACCAAAGGACTTGGAGTAAAAAGATCATTTCACTCTGCCATGAAGTGAAACTTGAAAAGGCCTGGTGAGAAGCTGTAGAAATCCAGAGAGATGATAGAGCTTCCTAAACGGAGGGCTTGGGGATCAATGACACTGGCTCATACCACAAGGTCCCTTTAGTGGCCCTCTGTGTGACCTCTTCAAAATACTTATTTACCCTCTTTATATCTCATTTTCCTTATCTGTAAAAATAAGAATAACATGAGTGCTCACTAGAGTTTACCCAGTAATATTGTTCTAAGGATTAAATGAGGAAATACATTTAAAGCACCTAGTACAGAATGTGGTACATAAATTATAAAGGTCTAATAAAAGTTAACAGTTGTTATTTAATGGTTATTTCGGTGGGAATGTAGACAACTGATGATATTCAAAACATATTTGGGAGAAAGAATGAATAAAATTAGTGAAGTGAAGGAGGAAGCCAAAGCTGAGGCTCCAGAGTCTAGGTGGGCAGTTAGCTCAATGGTGCAGGATGATGTTGGCCCAAAGCACAGGCAAAGCACTAGGGTATAGGGAGGGGTGTGTGTGTGTCTGTGTGTGCTTGTGTGTGTGTGTGTGTGTGCGTGCGTGCATGTACGGGTGATTAGTTCTGTATTTGACATGTTTAATTGGAAGGTGATTATGAGATTATCAAGAGAAGACATTTGTTGTGTATGCTTACAAATATTTGAACTGGATATCTCTGTACGGGAGTCATTAATTGAATCTAAGAGAGAGAATGACATCACTGAGAGCACATATAAAGTGAGAAAAGAAAACCTAGAGTAGAACTCAGAGACATAAGTGAAGAGGACTCTGCAGTTTCCTTCTCATGGCTTTGATTACCCTTATTGAAAGTGCTTCTTTAATGTCTCCGTCACATAACCCCATTGAACTTGCAAGCTCCCTGAGGGCATTGATCATGTAACTTGCTCCCCATTGCATCTCCGAAGAGTAATATCTAACTGGCATACAACACTGCTCAATGAATGTCTCCAGTTGGGTGATTAAACTATAGACAATCTTCAAAGCCTATATATATATAGCAGGAGGAAACCACCAAAGATTCTTAAAAGTCCGGCATGAAGACAATATTGTAACAATAAGCAAATGGCATTATTAGGGAGTTTATAATAATGAGTATACATAAAGAGTTAAGTAAAAGTAGAATAATCATTCTAAGATGAAACTATGGGAGAAGAATTGACAGAAAGTAGTTATTAGAGGAAGAGGAGGAGGAGAATATGCAAAATGAGGCATAGAATGATAGTGTCATTAAGAGTAGGATAAATAGTCACCTATATCCTTGGGTTGTTCAAATACAATCTTGTCTGATAACAGACCTCATTCTGTTCTGATAGTTCTGGGGTAATAGCAGCCTTACAATGGGCATCTTAGGTTAATACTTAAAACACTCCCTTTCATATATTTATACATTTATTCCACAAACATTCATTGGGTACCTACTACACATCAGGAAACAGAAATGGGTGAGACATAATATTCTCTCTGCCTAAGAGGCAGTGTTATACCATATCAGTGGTATAAAAAGAAACTTAAACAAAAGAACAAGCTACAATATTAATTTTACAATCTGGATATAGGACACTTTATCAAAATTGCTTTGTCAAGGTCAATAATGGCCTCTATGATGCTGAATTAAGTAGTCAATTCTATGTCCTCATCTTATTTGACCTATTAATAACATTTGAAACAACTATCACTCTCTATCCTTTTAATATTGTTCTCTTGGTTCCCTGTTTCTGTTTCTGCCTTACTGTCTATCCTCTTCAGTCTCCTTCAATGATTCTGCCTCACCTCAATGACCATAAACAATTGAGTGCCTTTTAGCTTAGTAGGAACCTCTTCTCTTTCTATGCTCACCTCTATGGCGATTTTACTTAATAACTTGGCTTTAAAGGTCATCCATTGCTGAAGACTTTCATTTTTATCTCAATCCTGAACTTTTCCCCTAACATTCAGGTCAAAATGACATCTCCTGGATGTCTATTATGCATCTGAGACTGAACATGTTCGAAATCCAACTCATTTCTCAGAAGTGAGGTCATCATTTCCCCTTTGGGAGTGAATATCTCATCCCAGGCTGTCTCTCAGACCTCACCTCCTCCTCTCCTCAAAGCCTCTCGACTTCCCATCCTCCACCCCATCAGACATTTATCTCATTCTTTATGCTACACTGAAATTGTTTAAAATGGCTTTGCCATGTCCATGTCCACGGTGCTGCCTGTCTCAGAGAGTGAGGCCTGCATACCGTGGTTTTACAACCAGCAGGAATCAGTGCCCCTGCTGTGTGCTGGAAGCGTAGCCCGGGAGCAACTCCCATGCTCAGTCTGGTCATCTGCTAAGTGCTCAACAGATGCTTCCTATGATTAGAAGCTGACCCGTTCACAGAACCCTAAACCTCAGTTCCAAACTCTTTTGGGTAATCTGGGATGTGGTGCCAGTGATGAATTCATCCATTGGTGGTCCCATTAATTCCCCGGCTCTCCTCAGTGAGAAGACTGGCAATATGAGGAGGCGCTACTGCCTTAGTTTCCTCTTCTACTGGAGCCAAGAGCGGGACACGGCAAGACATTTCTTGGCGCTGATGATGCAGCAGCATCCCGGAGCAAGGCCCAGGGCGCTGAAGAGAAGTGGCCTCTCATCTGTGTGTCCATGTCCATAGCATGTGTCTCAAGTTGTCTGTGAGAGTCAGGAAACCTTACTGATTAAATCTCAAATGATTTTCAAAACAAATCTCCATTGATTTAAAATTCAGAATTCTTTGAAACACACAGAGCTGAGATGTACCTTTATTTCATCCATAGGGAGAAAAGACTTTACTAAGCAACTCTGCTCAATGTATTTCCCCCTTTTCCATCTCAACTAAGTATTTTCCACAATTTTACATATTTCTTTCTCTCATCTAATTGACTAATCTGATTATTAGCGGAATGTGTCAAAATGAATTAAGATATCCACTGACTTTAGTGCAAAAAGTAATAGAACAACAGAGAGAGTATCTAAATGCCCTGATAGTGTGCCGAAGTAAGGTGGGATTTTAAGGCTTTTGCTCTGGATGCATAATTTTCACCATTCTTTAAAATTCAACATACTAAGAGGGTCATGACCAAAATCTGTTAATACAAATATGGTAGCAACATAAAAGACTTCAGGAAATTTAAGTATGTATGAGGGTTTGTGTACATCCTTTTCCTGTAATTAACCTTAAAAGTTGAGCTGTCCACACCTTAAGTGGACACTTTATTTTATTTTTACCAAACATTCTTTGCTTGTCAAGTGGTTTGGTTTGCCTTTATTCATGCAGTCCATGGCAACGTTCAGCATTACTTACTGCTGCACAGATCTGTTTTCACACACACGTGTGCACATAACAGTTTATCTCTATGGCCATGTGTTCATGAATGCATATTGCATATATGAAAAGGAAGGATTTCATCATTTGCAAGATGGATTTACATATACTGGTCACAAAAATTAAGGGATATTTCAAAATGAATATAAAGCAATAAAATACCCCCTAATTTTTGTGAGCAGTATGTTTGTACGGTCTCATGATGAGCTTAAAATGAGGTGCACTAGGCTTGTTTGTCCTCGAACCACAAGAACTGATAGAGACTAGAGCTGTGGAACCCAGTCAACATGCCCCATCCAGCTGTCGATGTGTGCTGGTCCAGCTTTTTGTGTATCACTGAACTTCACACAGTGCACCAAAACCACGTGGTAAACATACTTAAACAAACACATGGCCTGACCAGGTGGTGGCGCAGTGGATAAAGCATCAGACTGGGATGTGAAGGACCCAGGTTCGAGACCCCAAGAATGCCAGTCTGAGTGCAGGCTCATCCGGTATGAGCAAAGCTCATCAGCTTGGATCCAAGGTCGCTTGCTCGAGCAAGGGGTCACTCAGTCTGCTGAAGGCCCATGGTCAAGGCACATATGTGAAAGCAATCAATGAACAACTAAGGTGTCGCAATGAAAAACTGATGATTGATGCTTCTCATTTCTCTCCATTCCTGTCTGTCTGTCTCTATCTATCCCTCTTTCTGACTCACTCTCTGTCTCTGTAAAATACACACACACACACATAAAGTTAGGCATTCCTTTAGTTATGCACTTTTTATCCTTGCACCCCAATCTGCAAAAGATAGCAATTGCCAAGAACTGCAGAACCCTTGCCTTAAGAAGCCTAGTGTCTGTTCCTTAGTCAGACTCTTTATTTTCTTTTCTTTTTTTGTATTTTTCTGAAGTGAGAGGCAGAGAGACGGACCACCACCCGCATGTGCCTGACCAGAATCCACTTGGCAAGCCCACTAGGGGCTGATTTTCTGCCCATCTGGGGCATTGCTTCATTGCTTTATTGCAATTCCAGCCATGCTAGTGCCTGAGGTGGAAGCCATGGAGCCATCCTCAGCACCCGGGCCAACTTTGCTCCAATGGAGCCTTGGTTGCAGGAGGGGAAGAGAGAGATAGAAAAGAAAGAGGGAAGGGTGGAGAAGCAGATGGGTGCTTCTCCTGTGTGCCTTGGCTGAGAATCGAACTCGGGACTTCCACAAGCTGGACTGACACTCTACCACTGAGCCAACTGGCCAGGGCCTGAGTCAAAGACTCTTATTTGCCGCAGACCAGCATCGCTAGTAATTTCAGGTCTCTGAGGGAGAATGATGCGGAATGAAGAAAATAGATTTAAAGAGAAATCAAATGGGATCGGGAGGCCTCTGCAAGCTGATGGCAAGACAGAGAGAGAGCCCCACCCCTAAACCTGTTTTATTTATAAGGCAAAGTGAATTATTAGCAAATCAAAGAGATCATTAAAACAAAGTCACATTTCCATGGGAACCCAAGAATTCTCCCAAGTGCAGAAAACCCCCATCATGCATAACACCTTAACTTCACAAAACAAAGGATAAAAAGAAAACTGCCTCCAGTCTCTCCAAGGGACATGGAAGATAAGAGAGTAGAAACAATTCAGCATCACAACTAACATGGAGGTGTGGAGAAAAACTTAGCCTTTAGCAACTTAACCAAGCAAGTGAGGTGGGGGGTTGGGATGAGTGCAGATACTCAGTTTCATAGCCAATATGGAAGTGTGAGGGTGAGAACTTAGCCTTTTGCTAAGCCTTGAACTACAAGAGCTTCACCATTTGCAGTCTCCCACACTTACTTATTGAATGTTTGTGAGCATCCTGCAGTGAATCACATGGAATTGTTTTACGGAACCATTCCCTCAGCAGAAATCAACTCACTGAGAGTGAAGACTCACACCCTCCTGACTTCTCAATGTCGTAGGACACACCCTGCCCTTTTGGCTCTTTATTGTGGCATTCAGAGCCTCCATACTTCGTTTGGTCTTGCTGCCTGCCTTCCAAGTGCCTTTCCACAGCCTCTCTGACATGAGCCCCTGCTGCCTGCTCTCTAACTTGGAGGATGTCTTATTCAGGATGAATGCACTTTCCTCTTGACTTGTCCAAATGCTATTCAAACCCTTGTGGAAGCTACTCCTCACCCTCTAAAGCTTTCCCATCCCACTCAGGTCTACTCTCTTCTCTGAACTCAGACAACCTGTTTCTCCATATTGCTTATTTCCCAAATGTCATGTGCTTACTAATGACTTTGTTGTGTCTTATCACTGACTTCTCATATTTTCAACTTGTGATGGCCTTTCTTCTCAACTATACTGTAAGTTTCTTGAGGGCATGAACCCTGTTTTCTACATCTTTGTATCCCCAATGGCATCTAACATAGTACACAGTAAGGACTCAATACATATTTGTTGATAATATATAAAGATAAAACAACTCAGGAACTTATAGAACACTTATCTTCCTGAGAGACTGAAAATATATATTCAGTGATGCCAGCTCTCTGGAGAAACAGGAAGAGAGCTAGATATCCTCACGGCCTGGATCTCAGGTCATTTATAGTCTCCAACCCCTACTCTTTTCTCTGCTTCCAACAGCCCCTGGAAGAGGCCTAGAATCTCTCTACCTTTATTCCTGCTCTGCCATCGAGTCTCTTTCTACTCCCTGCATCTAGACTTCTCATCTACGTCAACAATATAGAACTTGATCTTTCACTGTCTTCTGTTTTCACACAACAAGAATCCAGTCTAACTCCCCATCTACAAGTTCGTTTTCCTTCCTTTACTGCATGGAATGTATGATCAGTCCCTCCCACTCCACCTCCTTTCTCCCAAACTCTGACACTCTACACTCTACTCTATTCTACTTCCCATTATGTATAACCTTACCCATCTTCAGACCTCTCTTGGAGCATCCTCTCTGTCCCATCCTTAACTGTCACTAGCTCTCCCCTAAAGGCACCAGTTCTCCTACAGTTTCAAGAAGATGCTCACTGTCTCATGCCCTTGATAAGTGACGTAAGGTATACAAGCTACTTAGTCCCCAGCACAGTGCCCAGTAAGGCCTCCAGAAATGGTAGCTATTCAATTTCCATCATTATAACTATCATTGTGTTTACTCAAGTCAGGAAGTGAGGGGCACTGTCCTCCCCACTCCCCCAAAGCACTTCTAGACTATGTCCCTTCACTTTCTGGTGAAGACCCCTGCCCTATGGAGTGCATGTTACCTGGTCACATCACCCTTGACTGCCCTGGTGTTGTCAGCACAGCCTCTCACTCATAGATGATCGTGTTCTTCCCATCCACCAGCCCAGTCTCTTTCTAGTTTTCTCTCTTTGCAATTCAGACTTCACGGTATAGCAGTTCCATCCCACTCTTGGACAAATTCCAAATTCTCTTATCCATCTTTTATTATTTTCTGATTGACCTAGACAAATCTTATCCCAATTCAGTTTTCTCTGTACTGGCACCAGAGCAAGTAAGCCCTGACTTCAACTTGCTAATATTTTACAAAAGTTTTTTCCATGCATTTTGTAAGAAAGATTTTTCTGAAGTTTTTTTTCTGTGCTATATTGTTCAAAACACTAAGTATATACAGAGAGTTAAGTTGCTTTCAACCCTAATGATATCAATGAAGACACAGACGTGATTAACAGCTTCTTAAAGCCCCAAACTGTGGCTGCAGGTCTGTAAAATAAATTGGGAAGATTTCTATCTTTTTATGCTGTTAAAAACATTGTGCAAGACAAGAATTAACCTATTCCTTAAGGTTTAATAATAATTAATGTTGATTGATTTTAATATGGAGTCCAGGCCTTTTAAAATGAGACTCATTGAAAAACTGGAATTTATTTGAATTGACACAGAAGCAGTAATAAAACTAGGAATGAACACTGGACTTTGAGCACTTCTTTGAGTTCTTGGTTGTTCTTCAACCCTATTTACTATTGGTCAAGACAACATCCTCTCATCTTGGATTGTCTGGTTACAAACTATAAGAGAAAACAATTATTTAAGAGACTGTTAAATGACTTTCTTGTGCACAGAACCACATTCATTGCCCTCAAGATTGTAACACACAAACCTTGCCTGCTTCCTGCCTGCAGCTCTGCCCTACAAATTTAAGACCTCTCCACCCTTCCCTGGCCAGTTGGCTCAGTGGTAGAGCGTCGGCCTGGCATGCAAGAGTCCCGGGTTCGATTCCCGGCCAGGGCACACAGGAGAAGCGCCCATCTGCTTCTCCACCCCTCCCCCTCTCCTTCCTCTCTGTCTCTCTCTTCCCCTCCCGCAGCCGAGGCTCCATTGGAGCAAAGATGGCCCAGGCGCTGAGAATGGTTCCTTGGCCTCTGTCCCAGGCGCTAGAGTAGCTCTGGTCGCAACAGAGCGACGCCCCAGAGGGGCAGGGCAGAGCATCGCCCCCTGGTGGGCGTGCCCAGTGGATCCCGGTCGGGCGCATGCAGGAGTCTGTCTGACTGTCTTTCCCCGTTTCCAGCTTCAGAAAAATACAAAAAAAAAAGACCTCTCCACCTCCACAATTACATAAGATAATCTTTCTTTCTTTCTTTCTTTCTTTCTTTCTTTCTTTCTTTCTTTCTTTCTTTCTTTCTTTCTTTCCTCTCTTTCTCTTTCTTTTTCTTTCTCTCTCTTTCTCTCTTTCTTTTTAAAGATTTTATTTATTGATTTTACAGAGAGAAGAGAAGGAGGGGTGAGGAAGTGAGAAGTATCAATTCATAGCTGCTTTACTTTAGTTGTTCGCTGATTGCTTGTCATATGTGCCTTGACCAGGCAAGCCCAGGGCTTCCAACTGGCTACCTCAGCATTCCAGGTCGACACTTTATTCACTGCACCACCACAGGCAATGTCTTAAAAATAAATAAATTATATATATAACATATAAAATTTCTATATAAATATGAAAAATATAATATTTATATACATAATATATATAAGATAATTTTCCATTGATTCTGGAGAACCCTGATAGAAACGTGTATCTTAAACATTGTTGTATTTGCCTCAGCAACACATATACCAAAGGTTACTACATGGTCCCTTCCCTTCCCAGGGATGATGCTCTGCTATTTTCTTTCTTTTGAAATTACAGGCAACAAAAGCCATCATTTGATGCCTAAAGTTTTATGAGTTACTTAAAAATACTAAACCTTCAGATGTTTTCAAATGATAAACCTGTGCAGTTTTTGGAGAGTATTTGTTTTTTAAAGAAAGGAATAAGTCCTGGGCAAATGTTCACAAAATGATAGAAAATGTTTTTAAATCAATAGAAATCTATAAATCCTTGGTGTGTCATGCCCAGTGCACTTGTTTTAAGTTCTGATTGTTCTTAAACTTTATTCCAGTTAGGCATAAATGTAATTTTTATTTTTCTCTAAAGTCAAAAGCAACATTGCAAAAAAATAAATGGGCATTGTTAATTTTCTTGAGGTGGAATGACATGTGGAATGTCTAGTCTTTTTACAATGAACATATATTGTTCTTATAATAGGAAAAAATAAGGATTCAAAAAATATAAATGTTTTCATAGTAAGTAATGAATGCACAGTTGGAAAGTTTGGATAATGTAGAAAGATTAAAAAACATGAAGAAGCTGAGAATTCAGGGGCCTAACACCATAAGCAAATGCAGGTGCTGCACAAACAGTGTACAGATGATAGAATTAGTCATCATACAATAGGGGGAGCAAGCGATTCAACTTCTTGGGAGAGCCTAACTTAGAGGTCTAAACACTAGGTAATGAAATAGGACACTTATAAAGAGTAACGCTGGTAAGGGGCCTCGAGCCCAGAGTGTCAGCACTGTCAGTCATCAACCCCAGCTGGGAAAGCCCCAGTGGAATGGAACAATGAAGTTAGGAGTGACTGAATCACAAGTAAGGACTTGGGAGTGTTACATCCACCAAGCGCGAGAACAAACGTCGGAGACTTTCAGGGGTTTAGATCTTACTTTATTGGCCAAGTTTAACCTGCACAGGGACGAACTCTCAAGGTGTCTGGAGACACTGTACCCACAGGGGGCTACAAACAAGAGTTGCGCCTGGTGCTTACAACTATGTCCTTATATATCCTAAGTGAGCAAGCATTATACAGAAGCAGATGTGGCAGTTTGCTATTCACTAGGGGGGTTGCGCGCAACATAGCAACAGGGGAGCGGTTTAGCTCAGTGGCGAATTTCAAATATAAACTTCTGACAAGGGTCTCTAACCAATAGAATGCAGGATGTTTGCCCAGCTTTGTGCTGATCTCTTTGTTCTCAGCCTCAGAGGGACCCTATCAGCACTTCCCTGTTCCTGCTCCTCCAAGAGTTAGACTCTGGCAGCCACAGCATACCTCCCTGAACCTAACAAGAGCAAGATGCTATCCAGAGAAACTGAGCAGTAAAAAAATTAAGTGATTCAGCTTTCACCCATTTTTTTAAGGAATAGTTGTCCATAATAAGTTAAATTGAAATGTGTTGAATTGGAAAACACAACAACAAAGGATGAGAAAGAAATTCGGAAATATATTTAAACTTTGAGAAATGTTCATCAAATGCCACCCAAGGAAAGAAACACCCATGGATAAAAATCCTTTCACCAAATCATATAAAGGCTTTATAAGTTTTTCAGAAAAAAATCACCCTGGAAATTTAAGTTATTTTTATTACTTCTATTGAAAAGGCCACTTTTCTGCTCTAAGATTGAATTCTTTGGTGGAAGTTCAGTAGCTCTGGGGTGAATGTGAATGCAGTTTTTAAAGCAGCAAGAAAAACCATGCAGTGTCGAGCTGCCAAGCTTCCTCCAAGAATTATTTTGAAAATAATGGATAATGCTGCTTAGGACCCTCTGAATTCTTATGAGGTATGGTATTCCAAGAAGCTGGTGCTTTAGAACAACACTTTCTTGTGACTGTGTACTATCAAATTGTAAAATGCCACATAGCAACATAAATGCAAAATAAATCCATTTTTAATTCATTGTGGACAAAATGCATAGATATTTAATCTGGGACTAAAGAGGTGGACCTGAATGTACTCGTCAGGTTATCTTGCTGCTTGATCTCAATGAGCATTACCTATGACCATTGAGAATGGAAAGGACTACATTAGACACTTCAGGCAATTGGCAAAGATATGTCAAATACCAGGGTAAGGTGGGAACAATTACAGCAAAGATCCTTGTGAGACCAACAGATCTTACTGCCCTCTGATCTGCATAGGATACGTAGTAGCACACAAGAAACAATACCATACCATTCTAATACAAGGGAAAAAAATGTATCATTTCTGGAGTTTGGATGTTTTGTTGGTTTTTAGAATTTCCCTGCTGCTTTGTAACAGACTTTAAAACTTCTTCTCTGTACTAAAATTCATTTTAATGTTTAATAATAATAATGGTCTACACATACCATTCTTTTTATATGCTCAGCATCAAGTTTAAAAGTATGATCTCATGCATCTCCATTTTGCAGAAGAGAAAACTGAGTCATGGTTAACTGGCCAAAGGTTACACAACTGTTCAGTGACAGAAGTACAATTCAAAGCCAGTTAATCCCCTGAAAAGTCAAGATCTTAAAACTACTATAGTAACACTGTAGTTTATATTTCTATAGAGCACCTATTAAAGACATAGCATTCTGGATGATGTGAAGTATAAGACAGGATTTTATTTTTAATTTTAATAAATAGCACTTGTTATTTTTCTACTTTCCAAAAGCCCATGTGCGTGTATACGTAGTATTTTGCCAAGTAGCCTTTGGTCTTATCTGTACTGAAACCCCCAAAACAGTGGAGATAGCTGAGTGACAAGTAGATCACATGACACCTGATACTCATTTATCCCCAGGGAAAATGTCTTGGTCAGCCGCAGCAAACACATGGCTCAGCAATGGTGCTCTGGGCAGGACTAAGCCACCACTCTGCCTACTGTCAATAGTGAAAGGGCTCGCCCAGCCTTCAGGCTCAGCCCACATCCTCATTGCAAGGAGATGAATAATAAGAAAAGGTCTGTGAATGCCAAGACTCACCTGGATGGCCCTTAGATCACCCTGTGCTGTAACTACAGTCTAATAATAATGAGAACAATAATAATGCACATACATTACTTAACACTGCTTTATGTAGCACTGATTTGTTATAATGCTCTCATCACAGAAACATATTTTATTAAAACTATTCAGACTATATAAACTCACTACAGTGAGGAAATACAACTATTATGGTTAAACATATGAAATTACCAATATTAAACCTTTTTGACCTATAAAAATATTTTCTTATATAGAGTGTGTATGATCAGTCAACTGCTATCAAGAGCTCTCAGCCGATGAGCCCGCTTCTCATCAGATACTTAGCTCAATTAGAATGAGGTTCAGCTCACTGTGGTCTCTCTCCCATTCTCAGATATGCTTAGAGTTCAATGTTGACTTACAAAATAATAAGGGGTGCACTGGTGACAGTACTCCAGGGGCTGCAAAGCGTTCAGAATGAAGTGGAGGGTGATGTTTAAGTGCAGGCCTGCTGGCTCAAGGGCTTTCCAAGGGAAGGTCAAAGCATTACAGGGTAAAAGTCGGCTGCCAAGCAGAGAGTGGTGCAAGACAGGAGATGCTAAGGAGAGACAAGATGGCCCGGGAGTAGGCAGATGTACCAGCATCTACCTCCCAGAACCAAAGTGGATTACAAACTAATTTTATGAACTATCATCTGGAAAAACCAACTTTGGACTAAACTAAGAGGACTCTTCAACCAAGGAACACTGAAGAAGCCAAACCGAGACTGGTAAGAAAAGCGGAAATGCAGAGAGGGCTGCCCAGCTCCTCGGAGCGAACGGCAGCAGGGAGAGACTCGCATGGTGGGAAGTGAGTTTAGCAGAGGGGAAAGGGTCCTGAGCCCCAGGAACAAAGCCCCAGCCTGCAACCCCAGAGCCCAGAAGAGGCGTAAGGACAGTATTTAGCTGGAAACAAGTCAGGATACTGTTTGTGAGAGAGTCTGATTTCTCAGACCCAGGATCCTTCTTAAAGGGACCGCGCAGAACATCTCTCTCACAAACACTCACCCGGGGCTCCTGGGGACGGAGGGAGAGGGGAGAGGACCACAGTAACAGGAAGAGAGTGTAATCTAGGAGGCATAGGGAGAAACATTTTGGGAGATAGCCACCCTAACCCCTGGGACGAGTCACTCCCCAAAGCTGAAGTGAATATTCCCTCCGGAAACAGCAATACCAGCAAAGGGAAGCAGGAGAGGGCCAAACAAGCTCCCCCGCGGCATTCAGAGCAGAGTCGCATAGAAGGAGGGAGCTTTCGGGTCTACAGTAGTGAGTCTTAGGGTCCGAGCTGCAATGCCCCCACCTACGCGGCTGAGGGCACACCAGAGAGCGGGCGGCAGCGGGAAACAAAAGCGCGGTTCTGCTGGCAGGGGCGGAAGCCAGCTGGCCACCATTGGGCTCAGGTGTGAGCTCAATCTTGCCCGGCTGGGGAGAAGGGGGCGTGCAAAAGTGGTCAAGCTCAGCTACCGGCAGCCTGTAATCCAGCCTCCGGGAGAAGGGCGGGAACCCCAGAAAGGGTGGAGACCAGCCCCGGAGCAAGGGCAGAGGAGCACAGCCCCGCCCCACCCGTGCAACCCAGGCTTGCGGTCTGACTTGGTAACCGGCTCCTCCCGTGGGGGTGGAGCCAAAAGCCCAGAAGAGGCGGAGTTCCACTACGCAGCTGAGCTGGGGCACGTAGCCCTGCCCGGTGGTAGAGCCAAGGCTAGCAGCTGTTCCTTGAGTGAGATCCTCCTGCAAGGGCAGGGCGAAAGCACAGAAACAGGCGGAGACCTGCAGCTGAGCAAAGGTGCTCGCCAGTGCCCTCAGGACCGAGCATAACGTCACACACGGAGGCAGGGCAAAGGCCAAGGCCACCAACCCTTGTGCACCCGAGCACGTAATCACAGCAACTCCCGTGAAGAGAAAATGAGGAGGCAGAGAAATACAACACAAATAAACGAAGAGAAATCCCCAGAAAAGGACCAAAGTGAATCAGATATAACCAAATTACCACATGCAAAGTTTAAAATAATGATTATTAGGATGCTGAAAAATATTAGAACAACCATAGATGGCCATTACAAAAACCCAAATAAAGAGATAACAAATATAAAAAAGGATATTGAAATAATAAAAAAGAATCAGTCAGAAATGACAAATACAATATCTGAAATAAAGAATACAATGAAAGGAATTAAAAGCAGGATGGATGTAGCAGAGAATCGAATCAGTGAGTTAGAGGACACAATAAATAAAGGCATGGAAGCAGAGCAGAAAAAAGAAAAAAGACTCAAAAAGTCTGAGGAAACTCTAAGAGAGCTCTGTGACAACATGAAGAGAAATAACATCCGCATCATAGGGGTTCCTGAAGAAGAAGAGAAAGAACAAGGGATAGAGACTTTGTTCAAACATATTATAGTGGAAAACTTCTCCCAATGAAGGCAGGAAAACATTTCACATGTTCAGGAAGCACAGAGAACTTCATTAAGGAGAAACCCAAAGAAACCAACACCAAGACACATCATAATTAAAATACCAAAGCTAAATGATAAAGAGAAAATATTAAAAGCTGCTAGAGAAAAAAAGACTATCACCTACAAAGGAGCCCCCATAAGGATGACTTCTGACTTCTCAACAGAAACACTTGAGGCCAGAAGGGAATGGCAAGAAATATTCAAAGTAATGCAGAGCAAGAACCTACAACCAAGACTACTTTATCCAGCAAGGCTATCATTTAAAATTGAAGGAGAAATAAAAAGCTTTACAGACAAAAAAAACCTCAAGGATTTCACTGCAACCAAACCAAGGCTGCAAGAAATGCTAAGGGACCTGTTGTAAACAGATCAAAGGAAAAAAAGAATATAGCAAAAGAGAAATACAGTTTTAAAGAAAAAAAATGGCAATAACAAATTACATATCAGTAATAACCTTAAATGTTAATGGATTAAATGATCCGATCAAGAAACATAGAGTAGCTGCATGGATAAGAAAACAGGACCCATACATATGCTGTCTACAAGAGACACACCTTAAATCAAAAGATGCACACAGACTGAAGATAAAAGGATGGAAAAAAATATTTCAGGCAAATGGAAATGAAAAAAAAGCTGGGGTAGCAATACTTATATCAGACAAAATGGACTTTAAAACAAAGACCATAGTTAGAGATAAAGAAGGTCACTACATAATGATAAATGGAGCAATACAAAAGGAAGATATAACCATTATAAATATCTACGCACCTAATATAGGAGCACCTAAATTTATAAAGCAGACTTTGATGGTCTTAAAGGGCGAGATCAACAGCAATACTATAATAGTAGGGGATTTCAATACCCCATTAACATCATTAGATAGATCCTCAAGAAAGAAAATTAACAAAGAAACAGAAGACTTAAAGGACATATTAGATCAACTCGATTTAATAGATATCTTCAGAACCTTTCACCCTAAAATAGCAGAATATACATTCTTTTCAAGCGCTCACGGTACATTCTCTAGAATAGACCACATGTTAGGGCACAAAAGCAGTCTCAACAAATTTAAGAAGATTGAAATCATGCCAAACACTTTCTCTGATCACAATGGCATTAAACTAGAAATCAACCACAATAGAAAAATTGAAAAACATTCAAACACTTGGAAACTAAATAGCATGTTATTAAATAACAAATGGGTTAACATTGAGATCAAAGAAGAAATTAAAAAATTCCTAGAAACAAACGATAATGAGCATACATCAACTCAAAATTTATGGGACACAGCAAAAGCAGTCCTGAGAGGGAAGTTTATAGCATTACAGGCATACCTCAAGAAGCTAGAAAAAGCTCAAATAAACAACTTAACCCTGCATCAAAAAGAACTAGAAAAAGAACAGCAAGTAAAGCCAAGAGCTAGTAGAAGGAAGGAAATAATAAAGATCAGAGCAGAAATAAATGACATAGAGGCTAAAGAAACAATACAGAGGATCAATGAAAACAAGAGCTGGTTCTTTGAAAAGGTAAACAAGATCAATGAACCTTTAATGAGACTCACCAAGAAAAAAAGAGAGAGGACTCAAATAAATAAAATTAGAAACGAGAGTGGAGAAATAACAACTGACACAACAGAAATACAAAATATTGTAAGAAAATACTATGAAGAACTGTATGCCAATAAACTAGACAACCTAGATGAAATGGACAAATTCCTTGAATCATATAATCTTCCAAAAATCAATCTGGAAGAATCAGAAAACCTAAACAGACCAATTACAACAAATGAGATTGAAATAGCTATCAAAAAACTCCCAAAAAAGAAAAGTCCTGGGCCTGATGGCTTCACAAGTGAATTCTACCAAATATTCAAAGAAGAACTAACTCCTATCGTTCTCAAGCTATTTCAAAAAATTCAAGAGGAAGGAAGACTTCCAAACGCCTTTTATGAGGCGAGCGTAATTCTGATTCCAAAACCAGGCAAAGACAATACAAAAAAAGAAAATTATAGGTCAATATCCCTGATGAACTTAGATACAAAAATCCTCAACAAAATATTAGCAAACCAGATCCAGCAATATATGGGGAAAATCATACACCATGATTAAGTAGGATTTATTCTTGGGAGGCAAGGCTGGTACAATATTTGCAAATCAATCAATGTAATCCATCACATAAACAAAAGAAAGAAGAAAAACCACATGATAATTTCAATAGATGCAGAAAAAGCATTTGATAAAGTCCAGCACCCATTCATGATCAAAACTCTCAGCAAAGTGGGAATACAGGGAACATAGCTCAACATGATAAAGGCTATCTATGACAAACCCACAGCCAACATCATACTCAATGGGCAAAAATTAAAAGCAATACCGTTAAGATCAGGAACAAGGCAGGGGTGCACCCCTTTCACCACTCTTATTCAACATAGTTCTGGAAGTCCTAGCCACAGCAATCAGACAAGAAAAAGAAATAAAAGGCATCCAAATTGAAAAAGAAGTAAAACTATCATTATTTGCAGATGACATGATATTGTATATAGAAAACCCTAAAGTCTCAGTCAAAAAACTACTAGACCTGATAAATGAATTTGGCAAGGTGGCAGGATATAAAATCAATACTCAGAAATCAGAGGCATTTTTATACACTAATAATGAACTGTCAGAAAGAGAAATCAAGGAATCAATCCCCTTTACCATTGCAACCAAAAAAATAAAGTACCTAGGAATAAATCTAATCAAGGAGATTAAAGACTTGTACTTGGAAAATTATAAAACATTGATAAAAGAAATCAGAAAAGATATGAAAAAGTGGAGGCATAAACCATGCTCATGGTTAGGAAGAATAAACATCATTAAAATGTCTATATTACCCAAAGCAATTTATAAATTCAATGCAATACCAATTAAAATACCAATGACTTACTTCAAAGACATAGAACACATATTCTAAAAATTTATATGGAACCAAAAGAGAACACGAATAGCCTCAGCAATCTTGAAAAGGAAGAAAAAAGCGGGAGGTATCACACTTCCGGATATCAAGTTATATTATAAGGCCATTGTACTCAAAACAGCAGGGTACTGGCATAAGAACAGGCACATAGATCAATGGAACAGAACAGAGGACCCAGAAATAAACCCACAGCTCTATGGACAACTGATATTTGACAAAGGAGGTAAGACAATACAATGGAGTAAAGACAGCCTCTTCAAGAAATGGTGTTGGGAAAACTGGACAGCTACCTGCAAAAAAATGAAACTAGACCACCAGTTTACACCACTCACAAAAATATACTCAAAATGGATAAAAGACTTGAATGTAAGCCATGAAACCATAAGCATCTTAGAAGAAAACATAGGCAGTAAGCTCTCTGACATCTTCCTCAGCAATATATTTGCTGATTTGTCTCCACAGGCAAGTGAAATAAAAGACAGGATAAACAAATGGGACTTTATCAAACTAAAAAGCTTCTGCACAGCTAAAGACAATAAGAACAGAATAAAAAGACAAACTACACAATGGGAGAATATATTTGACATAGCGTCTGATAAGGGGTTAATAACCAAAATTTATAAAGAACTTGTAAAACTTAATACCAGGAAGACAAACAATCCAATCCAAAAATGGGCAAAAGAAATGAATAGACACTTCTCCAAAGAGGACACACAGATGGCCAACAGGTATATGAAAAAATGTTCAACATCACTAATGATTAGAGAAATGCAAATTAAAACCACAATGAGATATCACCTCACACCAGTCAGAATGGCGCTCATCAATAAAACAACACAGAATAAGTGCTGGCGAGGATGTGGAGAAAAGGGAACCCTCCTGCACTGCTGGTGGGAATGCAGACTGGTGCAGCCACTGTGGAAAACAGTATGGAGATTCCTCAAGAAATTAAAAAATCAAACTGCCTTTTGACCCAGCTATACCACTGTTAGGAATATACCCCAGAACACCATAGCACTGTTTGAAAAGAAGAAATGCATCCCCATGTTTATGGCAGCATTGTTCACAATAGCAAAGATTTGGAAACAGCCCAAGTGTCCATCAGAGGACGAGTGGATTTAAAAGCTTTGGTATATATACACTATGGAATACTACTGAGCCATAAGAAATGATGACATAGGATTTATTACAACAACATGGATGGGCCTTGAGAACATTATACCGAGTGAAAGAAGTAAATCAGAAAAAACTAAGAACTATATGATTCCATACAGAGGTGGGACATAAAGATGAGACTGGGAAACATGAACAACAGTGTTGGGGTTACAGTGTGGGGGGAGGAGAGGGAGGGGGTTGGGGGAGGGGAGGGGCACAAAGATCATGGCTTTTCAGCATTTGCCATATTCCCCTCTTAATCTATAGACAGACAGCAAATATTTACGTATGGTGTTCCCACTATAAAGACTGCTGTCTTAGGGACAAATGCTGATAAACTATTTCAGCAGTTCCTCCTTCTTCAAAGACTTATATGTCAACATAGAGCTCCATGTTTCATAGGACATACTCAAGCTCACTCCATGCTCCCTGGAGCGTTAGCACAAGGGAATGCCCCTCCCCCCCCCCTTTTTTTTTTTTTGTAGTATTTTTTCTTTTATTTATTTATTTTTTTTTTGTATTTTTCTGAGGGTGGAGATGGGGAGGCAGTCAGACAGATTCCTGCATGCGCCTGACTAGGATCCACCTGGCAAGCCTACCAGGGGGGAATGCTCTGCCCATCTGGGGTGTTGCTCTGTTACAACCAGAGCCATTTTAGTGACTGGGGCAGAGGCCATGGGGCCATCCTTAGTGCCCGGGGTGGCTTTGCTCCGGTGGAGCCTTGGCTGCGGGCAGGAGGAGAGAGACTAAGAGGAAGGATAGGGGGAGGGGTGGAGAGGTAGATGGGCGCTTCTCCTGTATGCTCTGGCCAGGAATCGAGCCTGGGAATCTGGCACACCAGGCCAATGACTCCGACGGGTCTACCATATCATGCTTTTTATTTAAAAAAAAAAAAAAAAGAAAAAATTCAATTTACATTTCTTTTGAATGCTGATAACAGGAGACACCAAATCTTTTTTGCCTGCAAACTACTACCTTCTTTTTTTTGTTTTTGTTGTTTTGGGGTTTTTTTTGTTTTTGTTTTTTTTTTTGTTTGTTTGTTTGTTTTGTATTTTTCTGAAGCTGGAAACGGGGAGAGACAGTCAGACAGACTCCCGCATGCGCCCGACCAGGAGCCACCCGGCACGCCCACTAGGGGCGACGCTCTGCCCACCAGGGGGCGATGCTCTGCCCCTCCGGGGCATCGCTTTGCCGTGACCAGAGCCACTCTGGCACCTGGGGCAGAGGCCAAGGAGCCATCCCCAGCGCCCGGGCCATCTTTGCTCCAGTGGAGCCTCGGCTGCAGGAGGGGAGGAGAGAGACAGAGAGGAAGGAGGGGGGGTTAGAGAAGCAAATGTGTGCTTCTCCTGTGTGCCCTGGTTGGGAATCGAACCCGGGTCCCCCACACACCAGGCCGATGCTCTACTGCTGAGCCAACTGGCCAGGGCCAACTACTACCTTCTTTATTAGATCTAGCTAATAACAGTTTTGTCTTTTTCCAAATAGTTCCAGATATATGGAAAAGATTTATATAGGTGGATGGGGATCCTCAAACCCCTCAGCGAGATCTTCTGTGAATGGCTTTTAAGATACCTAGAGGCAGAAAAAGCCCAATAGAGTTCAGGGGAACTACCAGCTTTTAGGATACACCCTTAAAGGCTCCAACGCCACAAAGGGGTCTCATAGGATGCCATCTGGGTCCCGCTTCAATAGTGGAAAGGAAGGTCATTGAGTTAAAGCCTGCCAGGCTTACATGCCTCTGCTGTGAGGAAACAGGGACACTGGAAGGTAGGCTTCCCCCTTGCTCCTCTAAGGGAGGGTTCAGTCTCTTCCAGCCCTGCTCCAGCCACCTATGACCTAACCTTGCCCAGAAAGCTGGGGTTTGCCACTGAAGGCTGAAGGTGCCCAGGGCCGTCGGCCCCATCTACGACACTGTGGACGAGCCTAGGGTATTTCCTCCAAGAAGCAGGTAAACTGATCTCATTTGCACAACAGCCACTTAACTATGTTTTGCCTGAGTAGTCAGGTTTTTTATTCTTCCCTCAAAGATCTGTTGTGGGTGTTGATAGTCCTATTTTCTTCTGCTTTGCTTAATATATAGTGTTTCCTTTATCCCTCCTACCTCAATGCCCCACTGATATTTCAGGCTGGGACCTACTCCTAATTTAGAGCTCTCTTTCCTCCTTTTGCCAACTTGTATTATGAATTTACCTTTGCCACCCAGCTTAGTGTATCCTGAGGTTCTCTTTAGCATGCCACAGTCACAGAGCTCCAGGGAAAAGCAACCTGGTCTCAACTCTCCAGGCAGAGGAGAACAGAAGCTCCATATCCACGCAAGCTGCAAATGGCTTTTTCCAGTCTACCTGAATCATTACCAGCTAGAAGCAGCGGTCATTGGGACTTGGACATGAGCTGCAAAGTGTAGAATGGTGACAACAATTCCAGTGCCATGCGGACTTTTCCTGTGGAGAACTTTCCTGCACTACTGCTCCCTGTGACAGCTCCTAACAGACTGAACTATGGTTGGGTTGCATTTTTCAGGGATTTGGCATGGTGATGGGGCCAACTTGGACTTGGTGAACATGTTAAGGACACTACTCTTTTATGGATTCTTGCTGTATTGGCCAAGAGTTTGCTTAAAGTCTTTTAATCACTGTAAAAAAAAATATAGAGGACTGGATGAAGAAGATGGGGCACATATACACCATGGTATACTATTCAGCTAGGAGAAAGGATGACATCGGATCACTTACAGTGGAATGGTGGAGTCTTGGTAGCTTTGTGCGGGGTGAAATAAGCGAATCAGAAAAAAACAGGAACTGCAGGATTCCATACATTGGTGGGACATAAAAGCGAGACTAAGAGGCATGGACAGGAGTGTGGTGGTTACGGGGGGTGGGGGAAGGGAAGGAGGGAGAGGGGGAGGGGGAGGGGTACAGAGAGAACTGGATGGAGGGTGGCGGAGGATGATCTCTCTTCGGGTGATGGGTATGCAACAGAACTAAATGACAAGATAACCTGGAAATGTTTTCTTCGAATGTATGTACCCTGATTTATTGATGTCACCCCATTAAAATAAAAATTTATTTATAAAAAAAAAAGACAGGAGATGCTATGAACAGTACCATCAGCATCATCATTGCACTAGAAAACTGGACAAAGACATGTCACAACTTCAGGAGCTATGTCAAGAATGAGTGACTGAGATACCACTTTAAAGAGTCAGTTCCAAGCAGACTCGCATGGATGAGCCTACTAAGGCCATGAAAATAGCTGCTACGGGTGGGGTAGGGGGCAGGAAACCCAAGAGAGGATGGGGGAGAACCCCCTCCTCCCCAAGCCTAGCTGGATGCTCCATCTGGAGTGTGACAGCGCTTGGCCAAGCCCAGCTACATCATCCAGATCTGTCTGTTCTCCCCATAGAGATTTTTGAGAACAAAAAGTACAAAGATTTAGTGAGGAAATTAATCTTGAAACAAAACAGTCCTGCTTGCCAGAGACTGGAAATGGCCAGGGCTTTCTCCTCCCGCACAGAGTGTTACTGCCAGAGCTCTCTGCATGTCCAGAGGTTTGGGCCCAGATCACTCTTTGGAAATTGGAAAAGGAATGGACTTGGACTCTGGTACACCACTCAGTTTGCATCTCTCTAGGTTGTGGATTATGAAGTGAATCTTTTCACTGTGTGTCTTACCTGGGGAAGATGTTTTCTGTGTGATTAAAAAGTTAGGTTGTTACAGATCTAATCATTTTCTCTTGGTCTGATAAAGTGCTGAATGGTTGGTCCCTTGGAAGTGCTGATTAATTCATAAATGCATACTTATACAAACAGGTGGATTTATGTATCTGTGAAGAAAGTATTAATGCCACTTGGTTGATATTAAAACTCTTGCCTTTGAACTTGATAAGTGTCCCAGATGCCTCCAAGAACACTGCTGTGCCACAAGATGGGCCAGTCCTCTGAGCACCGGAGCCAGCAGGGACTGAGGTCTCAGAGAGGCTTTTTTTCCTTTTCTGTATTTTTTCTGCTTGCTGGTCAATCGCATTGCTGTAATGCTAAAACCTCGCCTACAGAACTAGCACTTACCTCTTGAAACTTGTAACCTTCTAGTTCTCCAACCCACCTCTTCCAACAAAAGCTGTTCAAAGAGCTTCAAACACAAAGTCGCTAATTTGAATATCGCTCCCCTGGAGATGGTGATAAAATGACGTTCTGATTCAGCAGGTCTGCATTTTTAGCACCTTCCCCTGATATGTCTGCTGCTAGTCAAGAACCATATCTCTAATTGCAAAAGCTTAGAAGTCCATTCTGTTTTTCTTTTGAATGTTTTGAAGATTATTTATCTTAAAAAAATTTGCCCCTTGAAAATGCCTTCATGTTACTGACAATATTACCAGCAGGCCCTGTCTGATGTTAGAAGAGAACCTGGTGCTGGAAGTGCTTCAGCAACCACACCTCTGCAACTTGTAGCAGAAGCACAGGCTGATGGTGACCTGGAGGCTTACTCTCAAAACCGCACATAGGCCTGACCAGGCGGTGGAGCAGTGGATAGAGTGTCAGACTGGGATGCGGAAGGACCCAGGTTCAAGACCCTGAGGTTGCCAGCTTGAGCGCGGGCTCATCTGGCTTGAGCAAAAAGCTCACCAGCTTGGACCCAAGGTCGCTGGCTCGAGCAAGAAGTTACTCGGTCTGCTGAAGGCCCGCGGTCAAGGCACATATGAGAAAGCAATCAATGAACAACTAAAGGTCAATGAAAAACTGATAAATGATGCTTCTTATCTCTCTCCATTCCTGTCTGTCTATCCTTATCTATCCCTCTCTCTGACTCTCTCTCTGTCCCTGTAAAAAAAACAAAAACAAAAAAAACACACATAGAAATTAATTTTGCCACCACTATTCAACTCAATGTGCTTGCCCTTGAGACTGCTGGGCCATTTTATTCAGTCTCAAATTTGCTGTTTTCCTTTGGGTAATTTCAATTATGGTATGGGATAAGAAAGTGTATATATTTAAGCATATAAACACAAGCAGCTTAATTGTGTGTTTAAAGTCTATATTTGATTGAACAGAAGTAATTCTGTTATTCTGCCTTTATTTCAGATTGTTCATTTTCTGCTTGGAGAATTCAGCCATTTTAATGTCCTAAAAAACCACTGTGGGAAATGCAACTGGTCTAAGCATGTTTAACCATCTAGAATAGATGAGGTAGAGGGGCACTGAACTAGGCAGCTCTTTCCAGATGTTTCAAGAATGCTTAGTATGTATTGCCTTTTATTCATATAGTATAGCTCTATATTATGTCGAAAAATACCTTACTTGGAGAAAATAAATGTGGTTTTATATGAACTATACCAATTCTTGGAATTATCCCTTACATTCCTGTCTGAAAACTGCCTGCCTAAATCAAATCTTCAGCATTGTCCTCCTGGTTAGTATCCCTGTCTGTGGAAGCTATCGATTCTAATCAGATATCTGTTCTAAAACATTTTTACCAAAACCTCCTTAATGTAAGGAAATTAAGACCTTAAGAATGGCCTTTCATATTATTCTATTTCAAAACATTTGCTCAAATGACCCAGCAATCCCTCTACTGGGTATATACCCCAAAAACTCAGAAACATTGATACGTAAAGACACATGCAGCCCCACCTTTATAGCAGCATTGTTCACAGTGGCCAGGACATGGAAACAACCAAAAAGCCTGTCAATAGATGACTGGATAAAGAAGATGTGGATATACACTATGGAATATACATTATGGAATACTATTCAGACTGGATATACACTATGGAATACTACTCAGCCATAAGAAATGATGACATCGGAACATTTACAGCAAAATGGTGGGATCTTGATAACATGATATGAAGCGAAATAAGTAAATCAGAAAAAAACAGGAACTGCATTATTCCATACGTAGGTGGGACATAAAAATGAAACTAAGAGACATTGATAAGAGTGTGGTGGTTACGGGGGGGAGGGGGGAATGGGAGAGGGAAAGGGGGAAGGGGAGGGGCACAAAGAAAACAAGATAGAAGGTGACAGAGGACAATCTGACTTTGGGTGATGGGTTTACAACATAATTGAATGACAAGATAACCTGGACTTGTTATCTTTGAATATATGTATCCTGATTTATTGATGTCACCCCATTAAAAAATAAAATTATTAATAAAAAAAAAAACATTTGCTCAAAACATACAGTTCCTAAGCTACTACTCAACACCTTTCATCAAATAAATTAACAGAGGTTTTTTTGTACATTGTATTATGAACTCATTTTCTTTAATAGATATAAAACAATTCACTCTGGGTCTTCTTTAAAATCTCTTATTAATATTTTACAGTTTTTAGTGTATAGGTTTTGCATACTCTTTGTCAAATTTATCTTTTCTTTTTATAAATACATTTTTATTCATTTTAAAGGGGTGACATCAATAAATCAGGGTACATATATTCAAAGAAAACATGTCCAGGTTATCTTGTCATTCAATTCTGTTGCATACCCATCACCCAAAGTCAGATTGTCCTCCGTCACCTTCTATCTAGTTTTTTTTGTGCCCCTCCCCCTCCGCCTCCCCCTCTCCCTACTTTCCTCCACCCACCCCCCATAACCACCACACTCTTGCCCATGTCTCTTAGTCTCATTTTTATGTCCCACCAATGTATGGAATCCTGCAGTTTTGGTTTTTTTTCTAATTTACTTATTTTACTCCATATAATGTTATCAAGATCCCACCATTTTGTTGTAAGTGATCCGATGTCATTTCTTCTGGCTGAATAGTATATCATGGTGTATGTGTGCCACATCTTCTTTATCCAGTCTTCTATTTTTTTTTACAGTGATTAAAGCCTTTAAGCAAACTCTTGGCCAATACAGCAAGAATCCATAAAAGAGTAATGTCCTTAACATGTTCACCAAGTCCAAGTTGGCCCCAACACCATGCTAAATCCCTAAAAAATGCAACCCAACCCCAGTTTTGTCTAGTAGGAGCTGTCACAAGGAGCAGGAGTCCAGGAAAAGTCCACATCCAGAAAAAGTCTGAATGGCACTGGAATTGTTGTCACAATTCTATACTTTGCAGCTCATGTCCAAGTCCCAATGACTGCTGCTTCTAGCTGGTAATGATTCAGGTAGACTGGAAAAGCCATCTGCAGCATGTGTGGAAATGGAGCTTCTGTTCTCCTCTGCCTGGAGAGATGAGACCAGGTTGCTTTTCCCTGGAGCTCTGTGACTGTGGCATGGTAAAGAGAACCTTGGGATACACTAAGCTGGGTGGCAAAGGTAGATTCATAATAGAAGTTGGCAAAAGGGAGAAAGAAAGCTCTAAATTGGGAGTAGGTCCCAGCCTGAAATATCAGTGGGGCATTGAGGTTGGAGGAATAAAGGAAACACTATACATTAAACAAAGCAGAAGAAAATAGTACTATCAAAACCCACAACAGAGATCTTTGAGGGAAAAATTAAAAACCTGACTATTCAGGCAAGACATAGTTAAGTGGCTGTTGTGCAAATGAGATCAGTTTACCTGCTTCTTAGAAGAAATACACTAGGCTCATCCACAGTGTCGTAGATGGGGCCGATGGCCCTGGGCACCTTCAGCCTTCAGTGGCAAACCCCAGCATTCTGGGCAAGGATAGGTCATAGGTGGCTGGAGCAGGGCTGGAAGAGACTGAATCCTCCCTTAGAGGAGCAAGGGGGAAGCCTACCTTCCTGTTTCATCACAGCAGAAGCATATAAATTTGGCAAGTTTAGCTCCAAGACCTTCCTTTCCACTATTGAAGCAGGACCCAAATGGCATCCTATGAGACCCCTTTGTGGCGTTGGAGCCTTTAAGGGTGTATCCTAAAAGCTGGTAGTTCCCCTGA
This sequence comes from Saccopteryx leptura, assembly GCF_036850995.1. Classification (NCBI taxonomy): domain Eukaryota; kingdom Metazoa; phylum Chordata; class Mammalia; order Chiroptera; family Emballonuridae; genus Saccopteryx; species Saccopteryx leptura. Next base: position 170,487,620 of record NC_089504.1, on the reverse strand, counting down.
TCTCTGTTGGGCTTTTTCTGCCTCTTGGTATCTTAAAAGCCATGCTCAGAAGATCTCGCTGAGGGATTTGAGAATCCCCATCTGCCTATATAAATCTTTCCCATATATCTGGAGCTATTTGGAAAAAGACAAAACAGTGTTATTAGCTGGATCAAATAAAGAAGGTAGTAGTTTGCAGGAGAAAAGGATTTGGCATCTCCTCTTCATCAGCATTCAAAAGAAATTTAAAATTTTTTTAAGTAAAAAGCATGATATGGTAGACCTGTAGGAGTTCCAGGATATGACTCACCCCTTTTAAATTTTTTTAAATTGACCTTAAAATATTTGTTGGGTACACTTTAATAATATCTTGACTTTTTGACAAAATACAGTAAATGCTTTTGCTCCATATGCAGGAGCATTGTCAGTTTAACCAGTTTAGAAAATCCAATAATAGAACAATGTATACAGACAATGAGCTATAACATGCTTAGCAGCCTCTCCTGTTCTGAAAGAGGCTACTATAAATCCAGAATATGTATCCACTGTAACATGGACATAGGACTGTTTGCCAAATGAAGGTATATGAGTAACATCCATTTGCCAAGGTTGTCCTGGTAGGGGTCCTTGAGGCTTAACTCCAAAGAAAGGGGCAGATTGAAGTATAGGACCCCTTGGACAGGATTTCCCAATCTGCCGTGCTGCTTTCTGAGAAAGTTGAAACTGTTTACACAGGGCTGCAGTGTTCAGTATGAGACTGAATTGCTCGATCTGTCATGGTTGATCCAAATACTTTGCTTTGGGGTAGCTTGATCAACAAGGGCATTCCTAAGCCCTGGACGGTTCGCTCAGTGGTAGAGCATCTGCCTGGTGTGCAGGAGTCCCAGGTTTGATTCCCGGCCAGGGCACACAGGAGAAGTGCCCATCTGCTTCCCCACCCCTCCCCCTCTCCTTCCTCTCTGTCCCTCTCCTCCCATCCCGCAGCCAAGGCTCCATTGGAGCAAAGTTGGCCTGGGCGCTGAGGATGGCTCTGTAGCCTCAGCCCCAGGCACCAGAATGGCCCTAGCTGCAACAGAGCAACACTCCAGATGGGCAGAGCATCCCCCCTGGTAGGCATGCTGGGTGGATCCCGGTTGGGCACATGAGAGAATCTGTCTGACTGCCTCCCCATTTCCAACTTTAGAAAAATACAAAAAAAAAAAGGGGGGGGGCATTCCCTTGTGCTAAAGCTCCAGGGAGCATAGAGTGAGCTCGAGTATGTCCTATAAAACATGGAGCTCTATGTTGACATACAAGACTTTGAAGGAGGAACTGCTGAAATAGTTCATCAGCATTTGTCCCTAAGACAGCAGTCTTTATAGTAGAAACACCATAAGTAAATATTTGCTGCTTGTATATAGATTAAAGGGGCAATATGGCAAATGCTGAAAAGCCATGATAATGTCATATAATTCTAGACTTTGAGCTGATTTTAAGTTGACAGTTTCAGTATCAAGTCCATTGATTTGCAAGAGCGATTTGCCATTTAGTGGAAGTTTCCCAGAGCCATTGTTGTTGATCCTTTGAAAAAAGGAACAACAATCATTTTGAGGCTCAAAACCTATAAGCTGTAAGGGTCAACTATGCCCCTTGATAATCCAGGAGGCAACAATATCAAAATATGGAAGTATATTCCATGGGCTATTAGATGGTTCAATGTGCCCAAGCTGTAGCTGCTCTTGTACCAATTGAGCAGCTGCCCTAAGTTTCTCCTGAGAAAGGGGCTACCCATACAAGATTATCTGATTTCCAGGTAATTGGGTCTGCACAATGCATTAGTGAAGTAGCAGGAGCTACCAAGGCCCCTATGCTAAATTTTGATATCCTAATCCACACCTTCTGGTATTGGGTGCCACTTCTATGGGGGTAAGAATTCCTCTCTGTTCTTTCCCTAGACCTTGATGGGCAAAAATCCCCAATCAAGCATCTGAGTAATGACTAAACCATTAAGACTGACAAGCAATGCTCCCATATTTTTCAAAACATCTCTACTCCACAAATTAACTGGCCATCCAGGGAGCACATAAGGCTTAAAAAAAATCCAGAATGACCTTTTTAATCTTCCCAATGTAGAAAACTAGAACTTTGTTGAGGGGATTTACTGTGCCCTATACCTTGTAATTCTGCGGCTGCTGCATGAGTAGGCCAGGAAGGAGGCCAATGTAGCTTAGCAATAACAGATACATCAGCTCCAGTATCTAAAAGTCCTTTAAATTTATGCTCATGTATTGTTAGTTCCATTTCAGGGCATTCCTGACCTTTTTTTTTTTTCAAGCCAATTGGCAAAATTAGAGGAGCCAAATCACCAGTTTTCTTGGGGTCCCTTTTGCAGGATGTGGCCTGGGAAGCAGAATTAGCATCCTTATACTATTCTTCTAACTGTCTGAATTAGCTGTGAGACACATTCTTTTCTTTTCTTTTTAATTTTAACGGGGTGACATTGATAAAATTGTCTTGTCACCTTCTAACTGGTTTTCTTTTTGGCCCTCCCCTCCCCAAGCCCTCCCTCTCCTCCACCCACCCTGTAAGCCCTACACTGGTGTCCATGTCTCTGAGTCTCACTTTTATGTCCCACCTATGTATGGAATCATATAGTTCTTAGTTTTCTCTGATTTACTTATTTTGCTCAGTATAATGTTATCAAGGTCCATCCATGTTGTTGCAAAAGATCCGATGTTATCATTTCTTATGGCTGAGTAGTATTTCGTAGTATATATATACCAAAGCTGTTTAATCCACTCATCCTTTGACGGACACTTGGGCTGTATCCAGATCTTCACTATTGTGAACAATGCTGCCATAAACATGGGGGTGCATTTCTTCTTTTCAAACAGTGCTATGGTGTTCTTGGGGTATATTCCTAACAGTAGTATAGTTGAGTCAAAAGGCAGTTTGATTTTTAATTTCTTAAGAAATCTCCATACTGTTTTCCACAGTGGCTGCATCAGTCTGCATTCCCACAAGCAGTGCAGGAGGGTTCCCTTTTCTCCATGTCCTCGCCAGCATTAATTCTGTGTTGTTTTATTGATGAGCGCCATTCTGACTGGTGTGAGGTGATATCTCATTGTGGTTTTAATTTGCATTTCTCTAATAATTAGTGAGGTTGAGCATTTTTTCGTATGCCTATTGGCCATCTGTATGTCCTCTTTAGAGAAGTGTCTATTCATTTCTTTTGCTCATTTCATTTTTGGATTGGATTGTTTGTCTTCCTGGTATTTTTACAAGTTCTTTATAAATTTTGGTTATTAACCCCTTATCAGACGCAATGGCAAATATATTCTGGCATTGTGTAGTTTGTCTTTTTATTCTGTTCTTATTGTCTTTAGCTGTGCAGAAGCTTTTTAGTTTGATAAAGTCCCATTGGTTTATCCTGTCTTTTATTTCACTTGCCCATGAAGACAAATTGGCAAATATTTTGCTGCGAGAGATGTCAGAGAGCTTACTGCCTATGTTTTCTTCTAAGATGCTTATGGTTTTACAGCTTACATTTAAGTCTTTTACCCATTTTGAGTTTATTTTTGTGAATGGTGTAAGTTGGTGGTCTAGTTTCATTTTTTTGCAGGTAGCTGTCCAATTTTCCCAAAACCATTTGTTAAAGAGGCTATCTTTACTCCATGTATGCTCTTACCTCCTTTGTCAAATAACAGTTGTCTATAAAAGTGTGGGTTTATTTCTGGGTTCTCAGTTCTGTTCCAGTGATCTATATGCCTGTTCTTATGCCAGTACCAGGCTGTTTTGAGTACAATGGCCTTATAATATAACTTCATATCTGGAAGTGTGATACCTCCCGCTTTATTCTTCCTTTTCAAGATTGCTGAGGCTATTAGTGTTCTTTTTTGGTTCCATATAAATTTTTGGAATATGTGTTCTATGTCTTTGAAGTAAGTCATTGGTATTTTAATTGGTATTGCATTGAATTTATAAATTGCTTTCAGTAATATAGACATTTTACTGATGTTTATTCTTTCTAACCATGAGCATGGTATATGCCTCAATTTGTTGTATCTTTCCTGATTTCTTTTATCAATATTTTTTCCGAGTACAATTCTTTAATCTCCCTGGTTAAATTTATTCCTAGGTACTTTATTTTTTTGGTTGCAGTGGTAAAGGGGATTGATTCTTTAATTTCTCTTTCTGACAGTTCATTGTTAGTGTATAAAAATGCCTCTGATTTCTGGGTATTGATTTTATATTCTGCCACCTTGCTGAATTTATTTATCAGGTCTAGTAGTTTTTTGACTGCAACTTTAGGGTTTTCTATATACGATATCTTATCATCTGCAAATAATGATAGTTTTACTTCTTCTTTTCGAATTTGGGTGCCTTTTATTTCTTTTTCTTTTCTGATTGCTGTGACTAGGACTTCCAGAACTATGTTGAATAAGAGTGGTGAAAGGGGGCACCCCTGCCTTGTTCCTGATCTTAAGGGGATTGCTTTTAATTTTTGCCCATTGAGTATGATGTTGGCTGTGGGTTTGTCATAGATGGTCTTTATCATGTTGAGGTATGTTCCCTGTATTCCCACTTTGCTGAGAGTTTTGATCATGAATAGGTGCTGGATTTTATCAAATGCTTTTTTTGCATCTATTGAAATTATCATGTGGTTTTTCTCCTTCCTTTTGTTTATGTGATGAATCACATTGATTGATTTGCAAATATTGTACCAGCCTTGCCTCCCAAGAATAAATCCCACTTGATCATGTTGTATAATTTTTTCCATATATTGCTGGATCCAGTTTGCTAATATTTTGTTGAGGATTTTAGCATCTAAATTCATCAGGGACATTGGCCTATAATTTTCTTTCTTTGTGTTGTCTTTGCCTGGTTTTGGAATCAGAATTATGCTCGCCTCATAAAAGGCGTTTGGAAGTCTTCCTTCCTCTTGAATTTTTTGAAATAGCTTGAGAAGGATAGGAGTTAGTTCTTTGAATATTTGGTAGAATTCACTTGTGAAGCCATCAGGCCCAGGACTTTACTTTTTTGGGAGTTTTTTGATAACTCTTTCGATCTCATTTTTTGTCATTGGTCTATTTAGGTTTTCTGATTCTTCCAGAATAATTTTTGGAAGATTATATGTTTCAAGAAATTTGTCCATTTCATCTAGGTTGTCTAGTTTTTTGGCATACAGTTCTTCATAGTAGTTTCTGACAATATTTTGTATTTCTGTTGTGTCAATTGTTATTTCTCCATTCTCGTTTCTAATTTTACTTATCTGAGTCCTCTCTCTTTTTTTCTTGGTGAGTCTCATTAAAGGTTCATCGATCTTGTTTACCTTTTCAAAGAACCAGCTTCTGGTTTCATTGATCCTCTGTATTGTTTCTTTAGCCTCTATGTCATTTATTTCTGCTCTGATCTTTATTATTTCCATCCTTCTACTAGCTCTGGGATTTACTTGCTGTTCTTTTTCTAGTTCTTTTAGATGTAGGGTGAAGTTGTTTATTTGAGCTTTTTTTACCTTCTTGAGGTATGCCTGTAATGCTATAAAATTCCTTCTCAGGACTGTTTTTGCTGTGTCCCATAAATTTTGAATTGATGTATGCTCATTTTTGTTTGGTTCTAGGAATTTTTTAATTTCTTCTTTAAGCTCATTGTTTACCCATTCGTTATTTCATAACATGCTATTTAGTTTCCAAGTGTTTGAGTATTTTTCAGATTTTCTGTTGTTGATTTCTAGTTTAATGCCATTCGGATCAGAGAAAGTGCTCGACATGATTTCAATCTTCTTAAATTTGTTGAGACCGCTTTTGTGCCCTAACATGTGGTCTATTTTAGAAAATGTACCATAAGCACTTTAAAAGAATGTATATTCTGCTGTTTTAGGGTGAAAGGTTCTGAAGATATCTATTAAATCGAGTTGATCTAATATGTCCTTTAAGTCTGCTGTTTCTTTGTTAATTGTCTTTCTTGAGGATCTATCTAATGATGTTAATGGGGAATTGAAATCCCCTACTATTATAGTATTGCTGTTGATTTCGCCCTTTAAATCCATCAAAGTCTGCTATATATATATATAGGTGCTCCTATATTAGGTGCATAGATATTTATAATGGTTATATCTTCCTTTTGGATTGCTCCCTTTATCATTATGTAGTGACCTTCTTTATCTCTAACTATAGTCTTTGTTTTAAAGTCCATTTTGTCTAATATTAGTATTGTCACCCCCGTTTTTTTTCATTTCCATTTGCATGAAATATTTTTTTTCATCCTTTTACTTTCAGTCTATGTGCATCTTTTGATTTAAGGTGTGTCTCTTGTAGACAGCATATGTATTGGTCCTGTTTTCTTATCCACGCAGCTACCTTATGTCTTTTTATGGGATCATTTAATCTATTTACATATAAGGTTATTATTGATATGTAATTGTTTATTGCCATTTTATTCTTTAAAACAGTATTCCTGTTTTGCTATATTCTTTTTCTTCTTTGATTTGTTTACAACAGGTCCCTTAGCATTTCTTGCAGCCTTGGTTTGGTTGTAGTGAATTCCTTGAGTTTTTTTGTGTTTGTTTTTTTTTTTGTCTGTAAAGCTTTTTATTTCTCCTTCAATTTTAAATGATAGCCTTGCTGGATAAAGTAGTCTTGGTTGAAGGTTCTTGTTCTGCATTACTTTGAATATTTCTTGCCATTCCCTTCTGGCCTCAAGTGTTTCTGTTGAGAAGTCAGAAGTCATCCTTATGGGGGCTCCTTTGTAGGTGATAGTCTTTTTTTCTCTAGCAGCTTTTAATATTTTCTCTTTATCATTTAGCTTTGGTATTTTAATTATGATGTGTCTTGGTGTTGATTTCTTTGGGTTTCTCCTTAATGGAGTTCTCTGTGCTTCCTGAACATGTGAAATGTTTTCCTGCCTTAATTGAGGGAAGTTTTCAGCTATGATATGCTTGAACAGAGTCTCTATCCCTTGTTCTTTCTCTTCTTCTTCAGGAACCCCTATGATGCGGATGTTATTTCTCTTCATGTTGTCACAGAGCTCTCTTAGAGTTTCCTCAGACTTTTTGAGTCTCTTTTCTTTTTTCTGCTCGCTTCCATGCCTTTATTTATCATGTCCTCTAAACTCTGCATCTGGTAATTTGGTTATATCTGATTCATTTAGGTCCTTTTCTGGGGATTTCTCTTGATTCATTTGTGTTGCATTTCTCTGCCTTTGCATTTTCTCTGTCTAAAGGAATGTTTTGGCCACTGGAGTCCACTGGGTATGGCCTCTGTTCCCTATGTATGGTCCGTCTGCAGGCCCGCCACCCCCTGTTCTATTCCTGCCTAGGGATTTTGGGTTTGGGCATTGCCAGTGCCTGCCCACTGGGGCTGTTGCTGTGGTTTCCACCTCTCCTTCACGGGAGTGGCTGTGATCACATGCTCAGGTGCACAAGCCTTTGTGGCCTTAACCTTTGCCCGGCCCCCATGGGTGGCGTTATGCTCAGCCCTGAGGCCAGTGGCAAGCACCTTTGCTCAGCTGCCTATTTCCAGGCTTTCGCTCCGCCCTTGCAGGAGGAGGCTGCTCGTGAATCAGCTGATAGCCTTGGCTCTACTGGCCAGGCAGGACTGCGTGCCCATGCTCAGCTAAGTAGCAGAACTCTGCCTTTACTGGGTTTTGGGCTCCACCCCTGTGGGAGGAGCCGGCTCCCAATTCAGGCCACAAGCCTTTGTTCCATGGGTGGGGCAAGGCTGTGCTCCTGTGCCCTTGCTCAAGGGCTGGTTTTTGCCCCTTCCAGGGTTCCCGTCCTTCTCATGCAGGCTGGATTACAGGCTGCTGGAAGCTGGGCTTAACCGCTTTTCCACACCCCTCTTCCCCAGCCGGGCAAGACTGAGCTGACACATGAGCCCAGTGATGGCCAGCAGGCTTTCATTCCTGCCAACACAACTGTGCCTCCACATCCCGCTTCTGCCCACCCTCCGGCGAGCCCTCAGCCATGTGGGTGGGGGCGCTGCAGCTCAGACCCTAACACTCACTACTGTAGACCTGGAAGCTCCCTCCTTCTAAGCAACTCTGCTCTGAGTGCTGTGGGGGAGCTTGTTTGGCTGTTCTCCTGCTTCCCTTTGCTGGTATTGCTGTTTCCAGGGGAAATATTCACTTCAGATTTGGAGAGTGACTCGTCCCAGGAGTTAGGGTGGCTATCTCCCAAAATGTTTCTCCCTGTGCCTCCTAGATTACACTCTCTTCCTGCTACTCTGGTACTCTCCTCTCTCCCTGACCCCTGGAGCCCAGGTGAGTGGTTGTGAGAGAGGTGTTCTGCACGGTCCCTTTAAGAAGAATCCTGGGTCTGAGAAATCAGACTCTTTCTCATAAACAGTATCCTGACTTGTTTCCAGCTAAATTCTGTCCATACGCATCTTCGAGGCTCTGGGGCTGCAGGCTGAGACTTTGTTCCTGGGATTCAGGACCCTCCCCTCTCTGCTAAACTCACTTCCCATCATGCGAGTCTCTCCCAGCTGCCGTTTGCTCTGGGGAGCTGAGAAGACCTCTCTGCATTTCCACTTTTCCTACCAGTCTTGGTGTGGCTTCTTCAGTGTTCCTTGGTTGAAGAGTCCTCTTAGTTTAGTCCAAAGTTGTTTTTTCCAGATGATAGTTCTTAAAATTATTTTGTAATCCACTTTGGTTCTGGGAGGTGGATGTTAGTATGTCTGCCTACTCCAGCTCCATCTTGTCTTTCCAGATTTATCTTTAATATGTCATTTTTTTGGATGCTATTATGTGATATTGTTTGTAAACTTTAATTTCCAATTATTTGTTGTTAATGTATAGAAATACAATGCATTCCTATATATTAAGCTCTTGTTCTGCAACCTTGCTAAATTCATTTAGTGGTTCTAGGAGCTTGTATTTATATAGTTTTTGTAACGTATAAGATTTTCTACAGACAAGCCATTGTTAAGCCTAATCTGGAGGGACTCAAAACATTGAAGATATGAACAAAATCCGTCAATTACACACCAAAGCTTTATTGTCTAGCTTGGCCAAGAGGCACAACTCCAACAGAAATCTGAAGGAGAGCGCACCGGCCCTTTGTTCTTTAGGTTTTATAGTTTTGCAAGCAGGAAGTATAGAAGCAAAAATTGCAATTAGGTGTTCTTTACCACTATTGGTTATAGTCATATGCCCTTTAACATGATAGAAACATGTTCAATTTGCAAGCCATACATCATTTTGGAGAAAACAAATTTACAAGTCAACACAATGATAGAAAGATGTCTCTTTACATATTAAGAGACATACCAGTGACGTCACAGAAATGGCGCCATGAGCAGCGCGTCCAACAGATCTCCCCAAAATCTCAACAAATTTATCAACTAGAAACAGAAAAATTTATCCTCGGAGCATTCTGGAGTTCCACACACACTGAAAGCAAAAGGACTGTTATCACTCAAATCTGAGAGATGGGTCGGAGCTGGTGTGGAAGAAGCTAACCACTGCACGGACGTTCATTCAAGCTGAGGAGAATACGCCTGTGGTGAGTCAACCCACGCGTGCAACTGCCCGCCCACACTCTGCGAGCGTGCCACGGTCTGGTCGCAGAGCGAGCTCCCTTTCACCGCGAGCGTCCCCAGTGGCCCGTGCACTGCGAGTGAGAGTCCCCAGCCACCGGCGTGTCTAGAACACCCCATTCACTCGCGTGCCCTGAATGTCCCACTCACCCACACGCCCAGAGCACCCCACTCGCCCGCACACCCAGAGTGCCTCATTCTCCCGCGCGCCCAGTGCACCCCAGCTGCCAGCGGCAAGGCAAGTGGGAAGGGTGCCAAGCTATCTTCCCTACTCTGGAGATTCTCTCCGTGGGCGGGTCACCTCACCCAGCCATTCAAGCTAACAATCAAGCATTGGGGCAGGGGCGTGCGGGCAGCTTGAAATACTTTCTGGAGCACAGCTGCAGATCCAATCACTGAAATTAGCTTAACCCATGAAATCTGCACACCCACGGGGCTCTAATAAATAAGATCTCTCTCAGTTCAGGGATCCAAGACAAGAGGCATGATATTTTTTAGTGCCTCTCGCTAAAGGGGCGAGGGCAACTTCTGATTGACAGAGCCTTCATATTCAGGGCTATACACTAACAAGAGGGACTTGGCAGATGTTGAGATCTATACAGCAAACAGAAGCAGCGAATAGTGCCTCTTATTCCCAGCCAAAACAGGCTACAAAGTGTGGAAAGCCTGGGTTGAGTGGTCCAACTGAATGCTAAGCGCTGAACAGTCACCTTGACAACAATTGATTCCCAGCCCCACCTGATTACGCTGGAGGTTCTGACTGCCAGAGCCTTACCCAGAGCCTTGCGCTAAGTGGGGATAGAGTGGGGATTTCCCAGGTCTTTGAGCCTCTTACTCCCCAGGCAGAAGCAGTGGCAGCCTCATAGCTGGATCACCAGGCTGCTAATTCAGGAAGGTGAGACTAGGAGAGAGACTCCGGGAAAGCAAACTCCCTCATTGTTGGACCCTGCAAACAACAACAAGCCTTGACTAGCAACAAGACTAAAGCCAATTATATGACATTGCCATAGAATCCCATCAACTGCAAATCCCTACCTAAGCGTGACACAGGGGCAGAGCCTGGGGTACAGAGTCACTGACCAGGAAGAGGGAGAGAAAAGAAAAAGGAAGAAGTTAACCGCTCAAAATCAAGAAAAATCCACAGACTTTATAACTTGTTCCACTATTTTTTTTTCTTGTTGTTTGTTTCTTCTTTCTTATTGCCCTTATTATTATTACTTCTATTTCCTCCACCTCGGTCCTTTTATTTTCTGCCCATTTTGTGCTTCCCTTTTCTTGAACTACACTACCCATGAGTGATGCATTCTATCTCTTTTCTTCATCCTTACTCTCCTTTAAGGTTACACTCCAAAACCCTTAACTCTCACTCTCTCCCTTTTTGTTTTTTTTTTCTTTTCCTTTATTTCTTCCTTCGTTTTTCTCCTTTTCTTATTTTTTCCTTTCTATTTGTTTCTTCTTTTCTCCTTTTACTTTTCCTCCCATTGAATCCTCAATCACGAACAAATTATTTAGTTTGGGACTCAAGATTTTTTTTGTTTTTTTGCTTTTGTTTTTGGTTTTCTTTTGTTTATATGTTTTTGTGGCATTTTGGGTACTTTTTACTTTGCTTTTTAACTCATTAGCATTCCTCCCAACCCAAGGTCTCCATTGTATTTAGTCTTTGCTCCACTTAATACAACAGATTTTTACTTATTATTTTTATTTTTTCTTCTTTAATTATTATTTTTGTTGCTTCTTTTTTCTGTTTCCCTCTTATTCCTCTCATTATATCTCTTAGTTGACCATCACTTACAAGCAAATCATTTTATACTTGTCTAAGATTTTCTCCTTTTTTTTGCATTTAGTAGGTCCCTACTCCCTTTTTTGCCCCTTGAACTCTTCACCCCAAATCAGGCCCTCCATTATAGGCAGTTTTTGTTCCATTTAGCATAATATAATTCACAGGTCATCACGATATTTCCCTAAGGACGGGAGAGGGGGGGAAGAGAAGAAAGAAAAAAGGGGGAAATAATAAATTATTACTGTGGTTTTTTTTGTGGGGTGTTTATCTTTTTTTTTTTTACTTTTTATTATTTATTAATTCTAATTAGTGCTATCAACAAGACCACCCTCAGATGCCAATAAGAAAAAGGAAATCGAATATTATGGATACAAAAGATAGAGAGGTAACACAAATAGATGTGGAAAAACCTATGGAGAAAAGATTTAACATATTGGAAACCTTGGAGCTAAATGACAGAGAATTTAAAATAGAAATCCTAAAAATGCTCAGAGATATACAAGAAAACACAGAAAGGCAATTTAGGGAGCTCAGAAAACAACTCAATGATCACAAAGAATATATTACCAAGAAAATTGAAACTATAAAAACAAATCAAACAGAAATGAAAAACTCAATTCACGAGCTGAAAAACAAGGTAACAAGCTTAGCTAATAGAACAGCCCAGATAGAAAATAGGATTAGTGAAATAGAAGATGAGCAACTTGAGGCACAACAGAGAGAAGAAGAAAGAGACTCAAAAATAATAAAAAACGAGAAAGCCCTACAGAAATTGTCTGACTCCATCAGAAAGAATAACATAAGAATAATAGGTATATCAGAGGGAGAAGAGAAAGAAAATGGAATGGAGATTATACTCAAACAAATAATAGACAAGAACTTCCCAAGCCTGTGGAAAGAACTAAAGCCTCAAATTAAAGAAGCAAACAGAACACCGAGTTTTCTTAACCCCAACAAACCCACTCCAAGGCACATCATAATGAAGATGACACAAACCAATGACAAAGAAAAAATTCTCAAGGCAGCCAGGGAAAAGAAGAGTACAACATATAAAGAAAGACCTATTAGATTATCATCAGATTTCTCAACAGAAACTCTACAATCTAGAAAAGAGTGGACCCAATATTTAAAGCCCTGAAAGAGAGGAACTTTCAGCCACGAATACTATATCCATCAAAGCTATCCTTCAAGTATGAAGGAGATATAAAAACATTCACAAATACAGAAAAGATGAGAGAATTTATCATCAGAAAGCCCCCACTCCAGGAAATACTAAAGGGGGTTTTCCAACCAGATTCAAAGAACAAAACAAAACAAAACCACAAGTAACAGCTCCACCAAGAACACAATAAAACCAAATTTATACTGTGACAACAAAAGAAAAAAAGGGGGGAGAGGATGGAGATTAACAGTAGCAAAGGACGATGAAGCGCAGAAATACTCATAATATAGGGTACTACAATGAATATGGTAGGTACCCTTTTCATTACTTAATGGTAAACACCCTTGAAAAAACCACCACAAAAACACTTGACTTAAAAAAGGTAGCAACAGAGGAAAGAAGTATGGAATACAAATAAACAAAAACAAATGATAGAAAAACAGAAGAGAAGAATCAAACAAGATACAAAACTAACAGAAAGCAATTTATAAAAGGGCAATAGGGAACCCACAAGTGTCAATAATTACACTAAATGTAAATTAATTAAACTTACCAATAAAAAGACACAGAGTAACAGAATGAATTAAAAAAGAAAATCCAACTGTATGCTGCCTACAAGAAACACATCTAACCAACAAGGATAAAAACAAATTCAGAGTGAAAGGCTGGAAAACAATACTACAAGCAAACAACACCCCAAAAAAAGCAGGGGTAGCAATACTCATATCTAATAATGCTGACTACAAGACAGAAAAAGTACTCAGAGACAAAAATGGCATTTCATAATGATTAAGGGGACACTGAATCAAGAAGACATAACAATCCTTAATATATATGCACCAAATCAAGGAGCACCAAAATATATAAGACAGCTACTTATTGACCTTAAAACAAAAACTGACAAAAATACAATCATACTTGGAGACCTCAATACACCGCTGACGGCTCTAGATCGGTCATCCAAACAGAGAATCAATAAAGATATATTGGCCTTAAACAAAATACTAGAACACCTGGACATGATAGACATCTACAGGACACTTCATCCCAAAGTGACAGAGTATACATTTTTCTCTAGTGTACATGGAACATTCTCAAGAATTGACCATATGTTGGGCCACAAAGACAATATCAGCAAATTTAGAAAAATTGAAATTGTACCAAGCATATTCTCTGATCATAAAGCCTTGAAACTAGAATTCAACTGCAAAAAAGAGGGGGGAAAACCCACAAAAATGTGGGAACTAAACAACATACTTCTAAAAAATGAATGGGTCAAAGAAGAAATAAGCGCAGAGATCAAAAGATATATACAGACAAATGAAAATGACAATACGACATATCAGAATCTATGGGATGCAGCAAAAGCTGTAATAAGAGGAAAGTTCATATCGCTTCAGGCCTATATGAACAAAGAAGAGAGAGCCCAAGTAAACCACTTAACTTCACACCTTAAGGAATTAGATAAAGAAGAACAAAGACAACCCAAAACCAGCCAAAGAAAGGAGATAATAAAAATCAGAGCAGAAATAAATGAAATAGAGAACAGAAAAACTATAGAAAAAATTAATAGAACAAGGAGCTGGTTCTTTGAAAAGATCAACAAAATTGACAAAACCTTGGCAAGATTCACCAAGGAAAAAAGGCACAGGACTCAAATAAATAAAATCGAAAATGAAAGAGGAGAAATCACCACAGACATCATAGATAAACAAAGAATTATTGTAGAATACCATGAAAACTATATGCCACCAAATACAACAATCTAGAAGAAATGGATAAATTCCTAGAACAAGTCATGAAGAAGCAGAAAGCCTAAACAGACCAATCAGCAGGGAGGAAATAGAAAAAACTATTAAAAACCTCCCCAAAAATAAAAGTACAGGCCCAGACAGTTATACTAGTGAATTCTATCAAACATTCAAAGAAGACTTGGTTCCTATTCTACTCAAAGTCTTCCAAAAAATTGAAGAAGAAGCAATACTTCCAAATAGATTTTATGAGGCCAACATAACCCTCATACTGAAACCTGGCAAGGATGGCACAAAGAATGAAAACTACAGACCAATATTTCTAATGAATACAGATGCTAAAATACTAAACAAAATACTGGCAAATCGAATACAACAACATATTAAAAAAATAATACATCATGCTCAAGTGGGATTCATCCCAGAATCTCAAGGATGATTCAACATACGTAAACCGTTTAATGTAATACACCATATCAACAAAACAAAGAACAAAAACCACATGATCTTATCAATAGTTGCAGAAAAGGCTTTTGATAAAATACAACACAATTTTATGTTTAAGACTCTCAACAAAATGGGTATAGAAGGAAAATATCTCAACATGATAAAGGCCATATATGATAAGCCATCAGCCAACATCATATTAAATGGCATAAAACTGAGGACTTTCCACCTTAAATCAGGAACAAGACAGGGTTGTCCACTCTCTCCACTCTTATTTAACGTGGTGCTAGAAGTTCTGGCCAGAGCAATCAGACAAGACAAAGAAATAAAAGGCATCCATATCGGAAAAGAAGAAGTAAAAGTATCACTTTTTGCTGATGATATGATCCTATACATCGAAAACCCGAAGGACTCCACAAAAAAATTACTAGAAACAATAAACCAATACAGTAAGGTCGCAGGATACAAAATTAACATACAAAAGTCCATAGCCTTTCTATATGCCAACAATAAAATATTAGAAAATGAACTCAAAAAAATAATCCCCTTCACGATTGCAACAAAAAAAAATAAAATACCTAGGAGTAAGCATAACAAAGAATGTAAAGGACCTATATAACAAAAACTACAAGGCATTGTTAAGAGAAATAGAAAAAGACACAATGAGATGGAAAAATATTCCTTGTCCTTGGATAGGAAGAATAAATATAATTAAAATGGCCATATTACCCAAAGCAATATATAAATTTAATGCAATTCCCATCAAAATTCCTATGACATTTTTTAAAGAAAAGGAACAAAAAATTGTAGGGACCCGCCTTACCGTGAAGGTTGCATGAGAGGTTGCATAAGGAACAAGGAACTTAGAGCTGACCCAGCCCCCAAATCCTGTTTATCTGGATTTGTAACAGTTTTAACAGTTTTAAAACTTTTCCACTGCCTGCCCTATGTTACTATGCCATGTGACTTCTCCCCCCACCAATAGCTAATAGCCAAGTCTGCTTTTGGAAACTGCTTGCTTGCTCAGCCTATATAAGACCTAGTTTGTAAGCGTTTAGGCGAGGCTCTCATCTGCGACTTTTTAAGAGTATAGTGTCCCTGAGACACCCGAGAGTCCGCCCCTGTGCAGGTTAAAAGCTTGGCCAATAAATTTTCCATCTAAATTCCTGAAAGTCTGCGACATCTGTTTTGTACCCCGGTGGATGCTACAAAAATCATCAGATTTATATGGAACTATAAAAAACCCTGAATAGCCAAAGCAATCTTAAGGAAAAAGAATGAAGCTGGGGGCATTACAATACCTGACTTTAAGCTATATTATAGGGCCACGATAATCAAAACAGCATGGTATTGGCAGAAAAATAGACACTCAGACCAATGGAACAGAATAGAAAGCCCAGAAATAAAACCACATATATATGGTCAAATAATCTTTGATAAAGGGGCCAACAACACACAATGGAGAAAAGAAAGGCTCTTCAACAAATGGTGTTGGGAAAACTGGAAAGCTACATGCAAAAGAATGAAACTCGACTACAGCTTGTCCCCGTGTACTAAAATTAATTCAAAATGGATCAAAGACCTAAATATAAGACCTGAAACAATAAAGTACATAGAAGAAGACATAGGTACTAAACTCATGGACCTGGGTTTTAAAGAACATTTTATGAACTTGACTCCAATGGTAAGAGAAGTGGAGGCAAAGATAAATGAATGGGACTACATCAGAATAAAAAGTTTTTGCTCAGCAAGAGAAACTGATATCAAAATAAACAGACAGCCAACTAAATGGGAAATGTTATTTTCAAACAACAGCTCAGATAAGGGCCTAATATCCAAAATTTACAAAGAACTCATAAAACTCAACAACAAACAAACAAACAATCCAATAAAAAAATGGGAAGAGGACATGAACAGACACTTCTCCCAGGAAGAAATACAAATGGCCAACAGATATATGAAAAGATGCTCAGCTTCATTAGTTATTAGAGAAATGCAAATCAAAACTACAATGAGATACCACCTCACCCCTGTTAGATTAGCTATTATCAACAAGATGGGAAATAGCAAATGTTGGAGAGGCTGCGGAGAAAAGGGAACTCTCATCCACTGTTGGTGGGACTGTAAAGTAGTACAACCATTATGGAGGAAAGTATGGTGGTTCCTCAAAAAACTGAAAATAGAACTACCTTATGACCCAGCAATCCCTCTACTGGTTATATACCCCCAAAACCTCAGAAACATTGATACGTAAAGACACATGTAGCCCCATATTCATTGCAGCACTGTTCACAGTGGCCAAGACGTGGAAACAACCAAAAAGCCCTTCAATAGAAGACTGGATAAAGAAGATGTGGCACATATACACTATGGAATACTACTCAGCCATAAGAAATGATGACATCAGATCATTTACAGCAAAATGGTGGGATCTTGATAACATTATATGGAGTGAAATAAATAAATCAGAAAAAAACAAGAACTACATGATTCCATACATTGGTGGAACATAAAAACGAGACTAAGAAACATGGACAAAAGTGTGGTGGTTACCAGGGGTGAGGGGAGGGAGGACGCAGGAGGGAAAAAGGGAGAGAGTTAGGGGGAGGGGGAGGGGCACAGAGAAAACTAGATAGAGGGTGACAGAGGACAATCTGACTCTGGGTGAGGGGTATGCAACATAATTTAATGACAAGATAACCTAGACATGTTTTCTTTGAATATATGTACCCTGATCTATTAATGTCATCCCATTAACATTAATAAAAATTTATTTAAAAAAAAAAGAGACATACCTATATTTTCTAATGTTTATCAGCCATCTCTTTGTCCAGAGTCACACACATTAACTATATGTATTCATATGGGAGAGGTAGTTTCCATGGGGACAAATGCCTGCAAATCGCTCATTACTATAAGAAAAGGTTTATTTTGGCTTTTCTCTTCCTGCACCAGGCTAGCCATTCACCCCTTTCCCCACAGGTGTGGTGGAAAGTCAGGGATTTCATGTTTTTTTTCCCTTTGCATTTACAATACAATGCCAAGGGCCATCCTGGTTTTATGCCAATCACACAGTACAGAGATTACTCACAAATTTCTCTGCACACCTTAACCCAAATTAATAAAATGTTCTTTAAGTCTCTTAAAATATTAATATCAATTCTGTAGCTTTGGGTACTTTACAACACCTGCGGGTGAGGTGGTGCAGTGGCTCCTCAGGGCTCCTCACCATGTCACCTGCACATGGGGTAAATTACAACACTAAGAAAATAATTTATTTGAATGCTCTTTAAATGGGGAAGTTACACAGTTTTTCACCACCAAGCAGCCTTCTCCCTAGGAACCTAAGAAAATGGTCTGTGTACAAAGAAAAAAGAAAAAAAAATTTTTTTAAGTTGGTGGAAGATTGAATTAGCCTCCACTATGTGCAAAAAAGGCTCGAGGCCAAATGGGCAGCAATGGTCTCAAACTACAGTGCTGTTTCCTCCTCCTTTTACCCCAGAGGCCCAACTGAGCATGCTCATTCTCTGGGCCTCAAAGACCTCTAACAGCATACAATTCCCCTAGCGCTGGGTTTCTCCTCCCATCATGTGGCAGACCTTTTTGAGAGCAAGTTGTGAGGCACATGGATACAGTTGACCAGCCTGAGACATAAAAACCTGTAGCAAAAAAGAAACAATAAAAGTGTGTAAAAATACCTTTTGCCATTTTAAATTTAGAACATTAGAAATAGACTTTTAAAATAAAGAATTAGCCCAGTGGCTTTAAATCTAGAGCAATTAGTTTTGCTAATAAATTACATAATTGAAAATGAACCCTTTATCCCTACACACACGCGCACACACACACACACACACACACACACACACACACACACAAATAGAGTATATGAAAATGTGTCATTTCACTACGTTCCTTTTCTTTTTGAAGACTTTGACTATTTTAAAAAAAGATGACAATCAGTAAGAGCTAAAAGCCTCATATTATTCATTCCTCTTTGAGCTTTTTAAATGTGGTCTCTGATCATGGTGTTTCTGAATAGTTTCCTTTTATAAACCAGCCTGGCCATCCATTAAAATGACAACTGAGGGGCCACAAGGCAGGCTGAGTGCACTTAGTGCAACACCAGTAGAAGCAATGGTAAAGGTTTCCTACAGTTAGCTGCAGAAACGCCTCTACACCTTGGTGCTGCGATCCAGCACAGCTAGTAATTGCAGGTCCTGAGTGGGACCGGTGCAGAATTAAGAAAATAAGCTTAAAGAGAAAAAAAGATAGGCTGGGGAGGACTCTTTGCAACACAGAAGATAGCTTGCAAAAGGTGAGTCTCCACCCCCTACTGCTTTATTTATAGGGCAAAGTGAAGTCATTAACAAATCAAAGAGATCATTAAAACAAAGTCACATTTCCAAGGGAACCCAAGAATTCTCCCAAGTGCAGAAAACCCCCACCATATATAACATCTTAACTTCACAAAACAAAGGATAAAAAGAAAACTGCCTCCAGTCTTTCCAAGGGATATGGAGAGTACAAACAATCCAGCATCACAGCTAACATGGAGGTGTGGAGAAAAACTTAGCCTTCAACAATTTAACCAAGAAAGTGAGGTGGGAGGTTGGGATGAGAGCAAATACTCAGCTTCCTAGCCAATATGGAGTGGGGAGGAGAACTTAGCCTTTTGCTAAGCCTTGAACTACAACAGCTTTACTACTTGTAGTTTCCCACACCTTGGAGAACTTTTAAGTTAATGCACAAAGTAATCTTTGCTGCTCCAGGGTTTGGAAATGGAGCGGTGATGCTACAGTGCCCAGAAGAATCAAAGTGATTTTAAGTTAGTGTTTGAAACCTAAGAATATAAAGCTTGTAAGAACTTTGCTACAACAATGCTCTATTTATTATCTGTTGTCAGTGGGTTGCACTATTAACTTTATGGCATTCTGTGACTATCATTGAATATATAACACCACAATAGCCTCTTTAATTACAATCAAACTCAGCTTATTTATACTCATGTAAAACTAAGCTCATTGACAGAGAACCTGGTTCACTGCTCTTAGCTTCATGCCTTGCTGCCAAAAATCTTTTCAGAACTTTGAAGCTAGACACCCCAAAGTGATCACATGCCACCACACCCACCGCTTCCTATCTGCCCACCCCAAATCCATACCACTGTACATTTAGATGCTTTGACAACCCTTTCCATGTCTTCTCTGCAAGCTCCTCACCAAACAAGGACTAGATTCTGCCTTTATAAAAAAACACATATCAAGGGAGCTGGGTCAGAGGTGACTGGGCTCCTTCTATCTGGGTTCTTTCCAACTAGTGTAAAAAATGAGTGAGCATGTAAGATCACAATCCATATAGGAGAAAATCTTAGAAGATGAAGTATCTCCCAGCCAGTTTGAATCATGTTTGCCCAACAGCCTGGTGATAAACAAAATGAACAAAAGGAACCACACCTGAGAGTTAGAATATTACACATGATCAAGAAGATGCAGGAGCACCTGAGGTTTAAGGTTCTGATCTTGATGCTAATCTGCAAGAACTGGCTCACCCTAAGACTGGGGTGAGGGCAAAGATGGTTCTGATGTCAACAGGGAAAACTGAACAAACTTAAGAGCACTTTGAAACACAAGATGCAAGGCCTGATCCGAAAGCTGTTCTCCAGGAACAAGGTCAGCCAAAGACTAGGGGTGAGGACAAAGATAGTCCTGGTGTCACGGGTGAGATTTTATCAAAACTAGAACCTGTTAACATGCAAGAAGCAGGGGAAGGGCAACCACAGGCTTAAAGCAAGATGAGCTGAAAACATGTAGACTTTTCTTTCTTCTTTTCTTGGAAGTGGTGAGTTGTTTTTCCAATATAGTTTACCTTTGGTATTGCACTGTGATGAACTCAGGTGTGTAGCATGGTAGTTGGACAAGCATATACTTTGCTGCATGGACCACCCAATGTTTCAGGTGCCCACATACCACCACCGCATGTGTTCATTGCAATATTTTTGGCTACAAGCAATGAAAGGATTACATATTTAGGTTATATAGGTGCTTGTTTAATATTCTTTAAACCATACAGATAGTTTTATGTATTCTTCATTTTGTCTCCAAGAAAAAAGAAAGGTAAAAGTAAATATTTCTACAATGAGAAAAATAGTTAAGTTTTAGTATTTTTTAAAGTTGCATTCTCCATCAACAAAATGAAAAGGCATCCTACTGAATGGGAGAAAATATTTGCAAGTCATATATCTGATAAGGGGTTAATATTCAAAATAATAAAAAAAAAAACCCATACAACTCAATAGAAAAAAAATTCTATTTAAAAATGGGCAGAGGATCTGAATAGACATTATTCCAAAAAAGACTATATATGGCCAACAGGTACATGAAAAATGGTTAACATCACTAATCATCAGGAAAATGCAAATCAAAACCACAAGATATAACCTGACACCTCTCAGAATAGAAGTAATCAAAGGGGAGGCAGATAAAAAATACTGGCGTGAACATGGAGAAAAGGGAAACTTTGTGCACTATTGGTACAGCTGCTGTGGAAAATAATATGGAGGAGCCTCAAAAAATTAAAATGAGAACTGTCAGCCCAGGAATTTCACTTCTGGATATTTATCTGAAGAAAACAAAAACACTAACTCAAAAACATATATTCACCCCTATATGTTCACTGCAGCATTAGTCACAATAGCTAAGTGCTCACTGATGAATGAATGGATAAAGAAAATGTTACACATATAAAATACAATATTATTCAGCCATAAAAAAGGATAAATCTTGCCATTTGCAACAACATAGATGGATCTAAAGGGCATTATGCTAAGTGAAATAAGCTAGACAGGTAAATATAAATACAATATGATCTCACTTTTATGTAAAACTTAAAAAAATCAAACAAAAAACAAACCCCAAGCTTCACAATACAGAGAAAAAATTGGTGGTTGACAGAGGTAGGGAGTGGGGGGAAGGGGATGAAATGGGTGAAGGTGGTCAAAAGATACAACTTCCAATTATAAAGTGAATAAGTCGGGGGAACCCTGTCCAGTGGCTTGAGTGTACCTCTCTCTCTGTGGCATCCTTATTTCTGACACCTGGACTTAGCTTAGGTAGGTACTTCCTTGCAGAACAGCCTCCAAGTATAGTATCCTTCCTACCTAGTTCACAGCAGTGATGTACTGTGACCACGGGGCCACTAGCCCTCACCTACCCACATCTGCTGTGCCTGTGTCTGTGTGCTCTTTGACAACTGCATTTCCCTCTTCCCACAAGCTTTGGCAGTCAGATGCTTTAAATGCAACTCCATGGTTGAATATCAGCTTAAAAGAATCCCCAATAGAGAAAAAAGTGGGGCTGGGGTAAAAGTTTTAACATAAAAGATCAGTTCCTACTTGAAATTTGTGGTGAAAAGTTTTCCCCACTAGTCTAAAATATGGATACCAATCTATTCCTTACATGACCATAATAAGTAGGATGCCTCTCTCTAGACTCCCACCCATTTCCTTGTCATAGTAGCTGATGGAAAGTACATTTTGCTAATTTTGTGCCTGTAACTACTGCAAACCTCCACAGAGCAGAGCCTCAGACTTCGCTGCCGACTTCTGGTCATTGTGCTTCTTTGTTTCTTAACCTGTTACCCATTATCCTGATACCTCACTTTTACATGACCTGATTACCTACTTGGTCTAGACTCTTGCTTCCCCACTCAGGTGTCCCCTTCAGAGGGCCAGCGAGCCCCACCAACTGAGAGTATGTCTTCACAGGAAGAAGGGTTTGGAAGATGCAGTCAGGATGAACTTCACAAGTTGATTGAAGTTAGGAGGGAAAAGTAGACACCCTAAGTCATTGCGAACACATCCAGAGTTTGGAAATTTAGATTTCTGGTACTGTACAGCCCCTTGGAATGGGAGTTAGCATCTCTGGCTCGCAGTTTCTGATTCTCAGTCTGCTTAGTATAGATTGTGTGAATTTGGGAAGGTCACTGACTTTTTTTTTTTATAAATAAATTTTTATTTTAATGGGGTGACATCAATAAATCAGGGTACATACATTCGAAGAAAACATTTCCAGGTTATCTTGTCATTTAGTTCTGTTGCATACCCATCACCCGAAGAGAGATCGTCCACCGCCACCCTCCATCCAGTTCTCTCTGTACTCTTCCCCATCCCCCTCTCCCTCCTTCCCTCCCCCCACCCCCTGTAACCACCACACTCCTGTCCATGCCTCTTAGTCTCGCTTTTATGTCCCACCAATGTATGGAATCCTGCAGTTCCTGTTCTTTTCTGATTCGCTTATTTGACCCCGCACAAAGCTACCAAGACTCCACCATTCCGCTGTAAGTAATCCGATGTCATCCTTTCTCCTAGCTGAATAGTATACCATGGTGTATATGTGCCCCATCTTCTTCATCCAGTCCTCTATTTTTTTTTTTACAATGATTAAAAGCCTTTAAGCAAACTTTTGGCCAATACAGCAAGAATCCATAAAAGAGTAGTGTCCTTAACATGTTCACCAAGTCCAAGTTGGCCCCATCACCATGCCAAATCCCTGAAAAATGAAACCCAACCATAGTTCAGTCTGTTAGGAGCTGTCACAGGGAGCAGGAGTCCAGGAAATTTCCCCACAGAAAAAGTCCGTATGACACTGGAATTCTTGTCACCATTCTATACTTTGCAGCTCATGTCCAAGTCCCAATGACCGCTGCTTCTAGCTGGTAATGATTCAGGTAGACTGGAAAAAGCCATTTGCAGCTTGCGTGGATATGGAGCTTCTGTTCTCCTCTGCCTGGAGAGTTGAGACCAGGTTGCTTTTCCCTGGAGCTCTGTGACTGTGGCATGCTAAAGAGAACCTTGGGATACACTAAGCTGGGTGGCAAAGGTAAATTCATAATACAAGTTGGCAAAAGGAGGAAAGAGAGCTCTAAATTAGGAGTAGGTCCCAGCCTGAAATATCAGTGGGGCATTGAGGTAGGAGGGATAAAGGAAACACTATATATTAAGCAAAGCAGCAGAAAATAGGACTATCAACACCCACAACAGAGATCTTTGAGGGAAGAATAAAAAACCTGACTATTCAGGCAAAACATAGTTAAGTGGCCCTTGTGCAAATGAAACCAGTTTACCTGCTTCTTGGAAGAAATACCCTAGGCTCATCCACAGTGTTGCAGATGGGGCCGATGGCTCTGGGCACCTTCAGCCTTCAGTGGCAAACCCCAGCTTTCTGGGCAAGGTTAGGTCATAGGTGGCTGGAGCAGGGCTGGAAGAGACTGAACCCTCCCTTAGAGGAGCGAGGGGGAAGCCCACCTTCCAGTGTCCCTGTTTCTTCACAGTAGAGGCATGTAAGCCTGGCAGGCTTTAGCTCAATGACCTTCGTTTCCATTATTGAAGCAGGACCCAGATGGCATCCTATGAGACCCCTTTGGGGCATTGGAGCCTTTAAGGGTGTATCCTAAAAGCTGGTAGTTCCCCTGATCTCTATTGGGCTTTTTCTGCCTCTAGGTATCTTAAAAACCATTCTCAGAAGATCTCGCTGAGGGGTTTGAGGATCCCCATCCGCCTATATAAATCTTTTCCACATATTTGGAGCTATTTGGAAAAAGACAAAACAGTGTTATTAGCTAGATCTAATAAAGAAGGTAGTAGTTTGCAGGCAAAAAAGATTTGGTGTCTCCTGTTCATCAGCATTCAAAAGAAATGTAAATTTTTTTTTAAGTAAAAAGCAAGATATGATCGACCCGTCGGAGTCATTGGCCTAGTGTGCAGGATTCCTGAGTTCGATTCCTGGCCAGAGCATACAAGAGAAGCGCCCATCTACCTCTTCACCCCTCCCCCTCTCCTTCCTCTTCGTCTCTCTCCTCCCGCCCGCAGCCAAGGCTCCACCAGAGCAAAGCCACCCCGGGCACTAAGGATGGCCCCATGGCCTCCGCCCCAGTCACTAGAATGGCTCTGGTTGTAACAGAGCAACACCGCAGATGGGCAGAGCATTCCCCCCTGGTAGGCATGCCAGGTGGATCCCAGTCAGGCGCATGCAGGAGTCTGTCTGACTGCCTCCCCATATCCATCCTCAGAAAAATACAAATAAATAAATAAATAAATAAATAAATAAATAAATAAAAGAAAAAATACTACAAAAAAAATAAGGGGGGGAGGGGCATTCCCTTGTGCTAACGCTCCAGGGAGCATGGATTGAGCTTGAGTATGTCCTATTAAACATGGAGCTCTATGTTGACATATAAGTCTTTGAAGAAGGAGGAACTACTGAAATAGTTTATCAGCATTTGTCCCTAAGACAGCAATCTTTATAGTGGAAACACCATACGTAAATATTTGCTGTCTGTCTATAGATTAAGGGGGGAATATGGCAAATGCTGAAAAGCCATGATCTTTGTGCCCCTCCCCTCCCCCAACCCTCTCCCTCTCCTCCCCCCACACTGTAACCCCAACACTGTTGTTCATGTCTCCCAGGCTCATCTTTATGTCTCACCTATGTATGGAATCATATAGTTCTTAGTTTTTTCTGATTTACTTCTTTCACTCAGTATAATGTTATCAAGGCCCATCCATGTTGTTGTAAAAGATCCTATGTCATCATTTCTTATGGCTGAGTAGTATTCCATAGTATATATATACCAAAGCTTTTAAATCCACTCGTCCTCTGATGGACACTTGGGCTGTTTCCAAATCTTTGCTATTGTGAACAATGCTGCCATAAACATGGGGGTGCATTTCTTCTTTTCAAACAATGCTATGGTGTTCTTGGGGTATATTCCTAACAGTGGTATAGCTGGGTCAAAAGGCAGTTTGATTTTAAATTTCTTGAGGAATCTCCATACTGTTTTCCACAGTGGCTGCACCAGTCTGCATTCCCACCAGCAGTGCAGGAGGGTTCCCTTTTCTCCACATCCTCGCCAGCACTTATTCTGTGTTGTTTTATTGATGAGCGCCATTCTGACTGGTGTGAGGTGATATCTCATTGTGGTTTTAATTTGCATTTCTCTAATCATTAGTGATGTTGAACATTTTTTCATATGCCTGTTGGCCATCTGTGTGTCCTCTTTGGAGAAGTGTCTATTCATTTCTTTTGCCCATTTTTGGATTGGATTGTTTGTCTTCCTGGTATTAAGTTTTACAAGTTCTTTATAAATTTTGGTTATTAACCTCTTATCAGACGCTATGTCAAATATATTCTCCCATTGTGTAGTTTGTCTTTTTATTCTGTTCTTATTGTCTTTAGCTGTGCAGAAGCTTTTTAGTTTGATAAAGTCCCAATTGTTTATCCTGTCTTTTATTTCACTTGCCTGTGGAGACAAATCAGCAAATATATTGCTGCGGGAGATGTCAGAGAGCTTACTGCCTATGTTTTCTTCTAAGATGCTTATGGTTTCACGGCTTACATTCAAGTCTTTTATCCATTTTGAGTTTATTTTTGTGAGTGGTGTAAGTTGGTGGTCTAGTTTCATTTTTTTGCAGGTAGCTGTCCAGTTTTCCCAACACCATTTGTTGAAGAGGCTGTCTTTCCTCCATTGTATTGTCTTACCTCCTTTGTCAAATATCAGTTGTCCATAGAGCTGTGGGTTTATTTCTGGGTTCTCTGTTCTGTTCCATTGATCTATGTGCCTGTTCTTATGCCAGTATCATGCTGTTTTGAGTACAATGGCCTTATAATATAACTTGATATCTGGAAGTGTGACACCTCCCACGTTTTTCTTCCTTTTCAAGATTGCTGAGGCTATTCGTGTTCTTTTTTGGTTCCATATAAATTTTTGGAATATGTGTTCTATGTCTGTGAAGTAAGTCATTGGTATTTTAATCGGTATTGCATTGAATTTATAAATTGCTTTGGGTAATATAGACATTTTAATGATGTTTATTCTTCCTAACCATAAGCACGGTATATGCCTCCACTTATTCGTATCTTCCCTGATTTCTTTTATCAATGTTTTATAATTTTCCAAGTACAAGTCTTTAATCTCCTTTGTTAGATTTATTCCTAGGTACTTTATTTTTTTGGTTGCAATGGTAAAGGGGATTGATTCCTTGATTTCTCTTTCTGACAGTTCATTATTAGTGTATAAAAATGCCTCTGATTTCTGAGTATTGATTTTATATCCTGCCACATTGCCGAATTCATTCATCAGGTCTAGTAGGTTTTTGACTGAGACTTTAGGGTTTTCTATATACAATATCATGTCATCTACAAATAATGATAGTTTTACTTCGTCTTTTCCAATTTGGATGCCTTCTATTTCTTTTTCTTGTCTGATTGCTGTGGCTAGGACTTCCAGAACTATGTTGAATAAGAGTGGTGAAAGGGGGCACCCTTGCCTTGTTCCTGATCTTAAGGGAATTGCTTTTAATTTTTGCTCATTGAGTATAATGTTGGCTGTGGGTTTGTCATAGATGGCCTTTATTATGTTGAGGTATGTTCCCTGTATTCCCACTTTGCTGAGAGTTTTGATCATGAATGGGTGCTGGACTTTATCAAATGCTTTTTCTGCATCTATTGAAATTATCATGTGTTTTTTCTCCTTTCTTTTGTTTATGTGATGAATCACATTGATTGATTTGCGAATATTGTACCAGCCTTGCCTCCCAAGAATAAATCCTACTTGATCATGGTGTATGATTTTTTTCATATATTGCTGGATCCAGTTTGCTAATATTTTGTTGAGGATTTTTGCATCTAAGCTCATCAGGGATATTGGCCTATAATTTTCTTTTTTTGTGTTGTCCTTGCCTGGTTTTGGAATCAAAATTATTTTCGCCTCATAAAAGGAGATTGGAAGTCTTCCTTCCTCTTGAATTTTTTGAATTAGCTTGAGAAGGATAGGAGTTAGTTCTTCTTTGAATATTTGGTAGAATTCACTTATGAAGCCAACAGGCCCAGGAATTTTCTCTTTTGGGAGTTTTTTGATAGCTGTTTCAATCTCATTTGTTGTAATTGGTCTGTTTAAGTTTTCTGATTCTTCCAGATTGATTTTTGGAAGATTATATGATTCAAGGAATTTGTCCATTTCATCTAGGTTGTCTAGTTTTTTGGCGTACAGTTCTTCATAGTATTTTCTTACAATATTTTGTATTTCTGTTGTGTCAGTTGTTATTTCTCCACTCTCGTTTCTAATTTTATTTATTTGAGTCCTCTCTCTTTTTTTCTTGGTGAGTCTCATTAAAGGTTCATTGATCTTGTTTACCTTTTCAAAGAACCATCTCCTGGTTTCATTGATCCTCTGTATTGTTTCTTTAGCCTCTATGTCATTTATTTCTGCTCTGATCTTTATTATTTCCTTCCTTCTACTAGCTCTGGGATTTACTTGCTGTTCTTTTTCTAGTTCTTTTAGATGCAGGGTTAAGTTGTTTATTTGAGCTTTTTCTAGCTTCTTGAGGTATGCCTGTAATGCTAATAACTTCCCTCTCAGGACTATTTTTGCTGTGTCCCATAAATTTTGAGTTGATGTATGCTCATTATCGTTTGTTTCTAGGAATTTTTTAATTTCTTCTTTGATCTCAATGTTAACCCATTCATTGTTTAATAACGTGCTATTTAGTATCCAAGTGTTTGAATGTTTTTCAATTTTTCTATTGTGGTTGATTTCTAGTTTAATGCCATTGTGATCAGAGAAAGTGCTCAATATGATTTCAATCTTCTTAAATTTGTTGAGCCCGCTTTTGTGCCCTAACATGTGGTATATTCTAGAGAATGTACCTTGAACACTTGAAAAGAATGTATATTCTGCTGTTTTAGGGTGAAAGGTTCTGAAGATATCTATTAAATCGAGTTGATCTAATATGTCCTTTAAGTCTTCTGTTTTTTTGTTAATTTTCTTTCTTGAGGATCTATCTAATGATGTTAATGGGGAATTGAATTCCCCTACTATTATAGTATTGCTGTTGATCTCGCCCTTTAAGTCCATCAAAGTCTGCTTTATATATTTAGGTGCTCCTCTATTAGGTGCGTAGATATTTATAATGGTTATAACTTCCTTTTGTATTGCTCCCTTTATCATTATGTAGTGACCTTCTTTATCTCTAACTATGGTCTTTGTTTTAAAGTCCATTTTGTCTGATATAAGTATTGCTACCCCAGCTTTTTTTTCATTTCCATTTGCCTGAAATATTTTTTTCCATCCTTTTATCTTCAGTCTGTGTGCATCTTTTGATTTAAGGTGTGTCTCTTGTAGACAGCATATGTATGGGTCCTGTTTTCTTATCCACGCAGCTACCCTATGTCTCTTGATCGGATCATTTAATCCATTAACATTTAAGGTTATTACTGATATGTAATTTGTTATTGCCATTTTTTTTTCTTTAACAGTGTATTTCTCTTTTGCTATATTCTTTTTTCCTTTGATCTGTTTACAACAGGTCCATTAGCATTTCTTGCAGCCTTGGTTTGGTTGCAGTGAAATCTTGAGGTTTTTTTTGTCTGTAAAGCTTTTTATTTCTCCTTCAATTTTAAATGATAACCTTGCTGGATAAAGTAGTCTTGGTTGTAGGTTCTTGCTCTGCATTACTTTGAATATTTCTTGCCATTCCCTTCTGGCCTCAAGTGTTTCTGTTGAGAAGTCAGAAGTCATCCTTATGGGGGCTCCTTTGTAGGTGATAGTCTTTTTTTCTCTAGCAGCTTTTAATATTTTCTCTTTATCATTTAGCTTTGGTATTTTAATTATGATGTGTCTTGGTGTTGGTTTCTTTGGGTTTCTCCTTAATGGAGTTCTCTGTGCTTCCTGAACATGTGTGATGTTTTCCTGCCTTAATTGGGGGAAGTTTTCCACTATAATATGTTTGAACAAAGTCTCTATCTGTTGTTCTTTCTCTTCTTCTTCAGGAACCCCTATGATGCGGATGTTATTTCTCTTCATGTTGTCACAGAGCTCTCTTAGAGTTTCCTCAGACTTTTTGAATCTCTTTTCTTTTTTCTGCTCTGCTTCCATGCCTTTATTTATTGTGTCCTCTAACTCACTGATTCGATTCTCTGCTTCATCCATCCTGCTTTTAATTCCTTCCATTGTATTCTTTATTTCAGATATTGTATTTGTCATTTCTGACTGATTCTTTTTTATTATTTCAATGTCGTTTTTTATATTTGTTATCTCTTTATTTAGGTTTTTGTAATGGCCATCTATGGTTGTTCTAATATCTTTCAGCATCCTAAAAATCGTTATTTTAAACTCTGCATCTGGTAATTTGGTTATATCTGATTCACTTTGGTTCTTTTCTGGGGATTTCTCTTGGTTTATTTGTGTTGTATTTCTCTGCTTCCACATTTTCTCTTTACGGGAGTGGCTGTGATCACGTGCTCTTGTGCACAAGCGTTGGTGGTCTTGGCTTTTGCCCCGCCCCTGTGTGTGATGTTATGCTTGGTCCTGAGGGCACTGGCGAGCACCTTTGCTAAGCTGCTGGTCTTTGCCTGTTTCCGA
Source organism: Saccopteryx leptura (assembly GCF_036850995.1). Taxonomy (NCBI): domain Eukaryota; kingdom Metazoa; phylum Chordata; class Mammalia; order Chiroptera; family Emballonuridae; genus Saccopteryx; species Saccopteryx leptura. The sequence goes on along the minus strand of NC_089504.1, from coordinate 170,457,569 downwards.
GCTTTCGCCCTGCCCTTGCAGAAGGATCCCACTCAAGGAACAGCTGCTAGCCTTGGCTCTACCGCCGGGCAGGGCTGCGTACCCAAGCTCAGCTCCATAGCGGAACTCCGCCTCTTCTGGGCTTTTGGCTCCACCCCCACGGGAGGAGCCGGCTACCAAGTCAGACCGCAAGCCTGGGTTGCACGGGTGGGATAGGACTGTGCTTCTCTGCCCTTGCTCTGGGGCTGGTCTCCACCCTTTCCGGGGTTCCCTCCCTTCTCCCGGAGGCTGGATTACAGGCTGCCGGTAGCTGAGCTTGACCGCTTTTGCACGCCCCCTTCTCCCCAGCTAGGCAAGATTGAGCTCACACCTGAACCCAGTGGTGGCCAACCGGCTTCCACCCCTGCCAGCAGAACCGCGTTTTGTCTCCCGCTGTCGCCTGCTCTCCAGTGCACCCTCAGCCTCGTGGGTGGCGGCGTTTCAGCTTGGACCCTAAGACTCACTACTGTAGACCCGAAAGCTCCCTCCTTCTATGCAACTCTGATCTGAATGCCACGGGGGAGCTTGTTTGGCTGCTCTCCTGCTTCCCTTTGCTGGTATTGCTGTTTCCGGGGGAAATATTCACTTCAGCTTTGGGGAGTGACTTGTCCCAGGGGTTAGGGTGGCTATCTCCCAAAATGTTTCTCCCTATGCCTCCTAGATTACACTCTCTTCCTGTTATTCTGGTCCTCTCCTCTCTCCCCCCATCCCCAGGAGCCCCTGGTGATTGTTTTTGAGAGAGATGTTCTGCGCGGTCCCTTTAAGAAGGATCCTGGGTCTGAGAAATCAGACTCTCTCACAAACAGTATCCTGACTTGTTTCCAGCTAAATACTGTCCTTATGTGTCTTCTGAGCTCTGTGGCTGCAGGCTGGGGCTTTGTTCCTGGGGCTCAGGACCCTTTCCCCTCTGCTAATCTCACTTCCCGCCACGTGAGTCTCTCCCTGCTGCCATTCGCTCCGAGGAGCTGGGCAGCCCTCTCCACGTTTCCGCTTTTCCTACCAGTCTCGGTGTGGCTTCTTCAGTGTACCTTGCTTGAAGAGTCCTTTTAGTTTATTCCAAAGTTGGTTTTTCCAGATGATAGTTCATAAGATTAGTTTGTAATCCACTTTGGTTCTGGGAGGTAGATGCTGGTACGTCCACCTACTCCAGCACCATCTTGTCTCTCCTCCAGGTCACTGACTTTTAACTGTTTGATCTTTATTTAGATTTTGGGGAAGATGGGGGAAATCTGAAAAGTAATCTCTGGAAAATATGTGGGTTCAGTGGTAGAGGCCAGAGAAGCCAGGTTTCCAAGCAAAAACCAAGGAGAGCAAAAGTCTTCTGAGCATTGCTTTCAGGACGTCTCAATGTATCACACTAAGGTTATACTAGAATGCCATGAGAAAATGAGTGGCCTGAAGGTAGTCCACAGAGAATGAGGTCAAGATTTAGACTCTATCTAGCTAATCTTCTTTTAGACAGACACACTGTATTATTCAAAGTTGAAAATGGAGTTTTGAAGGAAAATGACAGCTCTCTCATTATAGTTTTTTATTTTTCTGGATGTCTTAAGTGACAAATGATGTCTCAGGAAGTGGATCTACATTCTCAAAAGAAATTTAACTCAATTATTTCCCTAGGAACAACAGATAAAAAAAATTATTATTGGTAATTGAAGAATTAAAAGAATGATTATTAAAGTATTATGGAAACTACTTAAAACTTAGAAAGATTTTAGATTATTCTTACAACTACCCTCAGAACATATAAATAGTTACCTAACACAGGTAGTAGTTAGTATACCTCAGAACATAAACACACAGCATTTGCCTTTACATGTTGTGGACCATAAATGGCAGAAAGCCATTGTAGATTTGAGGCTTAGCAAAAGGCTAAGTTCTCTCCCCTCCATCTCTATATTTGGCTATTATGCTGAGTATTTGCACCCACTTTACTGGCTTCCTTAGGTTACTGGAAGCAATTTACATGCCCTTCCTCTGACTCTTTGTTTGTTTTCAGATGTTGGTAGATTTTGCTAATGCATCCTGTTTCTGCCTTGGGAGAGTTTCTGTTTTAGCCTTGGATGTGTAACTTTGTATCAAGGACTTTCTTGATTTGCATATGGCTATATAATAAAGCAAACTGGGGTTATGGGGCACTTAGATATTGCCATCAGCATTTGAAGAGTCCTCCCAGTCCCATTTTTTCTTGATGAGTATGTTTCTTTAATTCCGCACCATTATTAGTAGCCACGCTGGTCCGCGGCATTTACATTTGAAAATAGACTTGAATGTTGCACTTTTTCAGACTAACAAAAACCTTCAATCCCAAACTACAAAATTCTACAAAATAATTCACACTGTACTGGGGTGACCTTTACTCATATTATTTCCTGGAATTCTTTAATCTTTCAAGATGGAACAAAAAAGTCAAACTGTCCTAGTTAGTATGAGTTCATCCTGCTGAGAAATAGAAAATTTTCAAAAGCAGACATAGTCTATGATGTCAACTGCTCAAGATTTGGAAATCATAAAGTTGCCTGGCTCTTACTTGGGCTACTTAGTTGTTTCCCAAGAATATCAAAAGATATCAGTTTTTGTTATCCTTAACACAATTAAAGCCTATCTGATTAAAAACACTCTGAGAGGTAGCCATGCACATGATAATCACAGACTAAATGTCTTCTGTCCTGGACAGATATTGGATAGCAGTGCAGAAATAATCCCTGACAGAGGGTTTTAGGCCTAAAGCCAGGTTCCAGTGAATGAAATTTAAATCAGAAGGGCTTCTGACTTATAATTTCCATCTGATTTTTCATCTTAGTATATGATTTCCAGAAATGTGGATGATGAGCCTGACCAAGCAGTGGCACAGTGGATAGAGCAACAGACTGGGATGCAAAGGACCCAGGTTCAAGACCCCGAGGTCACCAGCTTGAGCATGGGCTCATCTGGTTTAAGAAAAGCTCACCAGCTTGGACCCAAGGTCACTGGCTTGAGCAAGGGGTTACTCGGTCTGCTGTAGCCCCATGGTCAAGGCACATATGAGAAAGCAATCAATGAAAAACTAAGGTGTCACAATGAAAAACTGATGATTGATGCTTCTCATCTCTCTCTGTTTCTGTCTGTCTGTCCCTATCCATCCCTCTCTCTGACACACTCTCTCTCTGTCTCTATCTCTGTCTCTGTAAAAAAAAACGTGAATGTTGAAAAATAATATAAATTTCTTGTCATCCAACCTATAAAATTCTGTTCTCCCTAACACCTTGTGTCTGCCCTCTATTTTACATAATTCAGGCCAAAGTGTCTCTCTAAAATGCTACTCTGATCATGTCACTCTCTTTAAATCTACCAAAAGTCCTTCATTGTTTTTAGGATTAAGTCCAAATTCCTTTTCTTGGCTTACAGACCCTGCTGAATCCAGCCCTGGTGTGTCTCCAGGTGTCTTTCTGTCCCACCTGTCACTGCCTAACATCGCCACAGGTCATCTGCTTTCCTGCCCTGCTGATCATCCCTTCATCCTTAGTACCTTGTTCCCTTCTGCCCCTGCTCCCAGTTCACACACCCCTTAACTTTGGTACGTGTTTGCACAAACATGTAAAAATGAATGCACTAGGTGGTGTGAAGAACAAAATGTAAGTCTCGACTAAGACCCACTACAAATTCTGTCATGACTTGACAGACCAACCTGGACTAACGCTCATGTTTTTGTCTTCAGTTCACCCCCTGACCCCACCAAAGTCAATTTAAATGTTTGACATGATATTAAATAACTTCTGTTTTAAATATAAAGAAACGTTAATTTGCAGAGTGTTCTGCCCAGGTCCTTAATTGTACACAGACATTGGAGGTTGTGTTTGATCGGACTTGATCTTGACTATGTATTATACTGCTACATTAACAAGACATTTAATTTACTGAAAAGGCCATTTAATTTTCTCATTTGATGCATGAGCAGGTGACATGGGACCATGTTCTCAGATCATACTGGCAGGGTTACTTACAGAAAACTTCAAAGTCATGTTATCCTTAGGAGTTTTTAAGAAGGGTCATTTTATGAGATTACAACTTAAAGATGTGGTCTTAACCAACATACTTTTAAAAATGTGGTGGTAAGATGTGCATAATTACATGTGATTATGTTAATTAATTGCTCATCGACTGTGCTTTGATATAAAAGCATAAAGTTCAGTGCTTGAAATAAATTATGGTAGGAAAAGTTTAAAGCACTTATAATGGTGAAATAGTTTTATTTTTGTTCAAGAGTGTATCAGAATCCCGTACATGTCTGACTAGAACCACAGCCTGGAGCCCCAGAGACTAGAAGAGGCGTACAGATGGTATTTAGGTGAAAGAAGAGTTGGGTTACTGTTTGGAGAGAGAGACAGAACTCTCAGATTCAGGCTCCATCTTAAAGGGACCATGCAGAAAATCTCGTTCACAGCCACTTACCCGGGCTCCAGGACAGGGAGGACTAAAGTTACAAGAGGAAAGTATAGTCTAGGGGGCACAGAGAGAGACTGTGGGGGACAGCTACCTTGACCCCTATACTGGGTCACTCCCCAAACCTAAAGTGACCATTATTCCTGGGAGAACCAAGTTAGCAAGAGGAAGCAATTGCCCTGCCTACCAAAGGCTCTCCTGCTCCAGTCAGTGCAAAGATATGCTTAGAAGCAGGGGACACATCAAGGACATAGGTTTTGAGTGCTGAGGTCTGGCATGCACCACCCCCGCAAACTGTTGAGTACCCTCTGAAGGGCAGGAGGGCCAGCTGTAATAGCAGCTGCTGTGCTAGGCCAGCACCCAGTGAGGCAGCCTGTATGGCAGTGGCAGGGGGCGGAGCCCAAAGAGGCCTACTACATGCTTGCGCCCATGGCGGACAGAGCTTGAGGGCAGCAACAGATAGGGGAGGAACCCAGAGAGGCAACCCACAAGCCCATGGGGCCCTGTGGGGCAGCTCGAGCTTTAGCCAAAGAGCTCGGAAGCCTGCATGCCCAGCAGTATCAGTGCTGACTGCCTGAGGAGGCTGCGGCAGTGGGGTCCAGTGGAAAGAACACATCTTGGGAATAGAGAGGCCACACACACTGGCCAAGAGTAGATAAAATCCAGCCTAAGAGTGCAGCTGATATTTAGAACAGCATCAAGGCCCAGAAGAGGCAGCCACAAATTCTGGATCACCTATAGCTGGCCCAAGAAAGTTGCTAAGGACCAGTTATAAGCAGTGACCCCACTAGTCTGTGCCAGGTTCTGGCCAGGGAGGTCCAGGGCTGATAAATCCAGTGGCTAGATACAGAAAGAATCAGCTCAGGACCTAACAACCCTAGTTAGAGTGGTATCTTAAGGAAAGATTTCTCACACCTGACCCAGATAAGACCTAGAAAATGCTGACACAAATAGCAAAAAGAGCAGTAGCAGCAGATAAGTAGCTCACAGCAGATTACAAATTAGAGCTGAGGCCAACCGAAGAAGAACTAGAAACAACATAACTGAAAGCTAGAGGCAGACAACACCAACCCTATACTCAGCTAGCTACACAAACAACACATCCAAAGGAGTAGTCTATACAGAGACAAAATGAGAAGACAGAGGAATGCAATTCAAATGATTCAACAAGAGAAATCCCTAGAAAAAAGAACTGAATGAGATGGAAATAGCCAAGATACCAGATGCAGAGTTTAGAATAATGATTGTTAGGATGCTCAAGGATCTTAGAGCAACAATAGATGGATAAAATGAACACCTAAACAAAGAGATAGTAAGCATCAAAAAGGAGAGTGAAATCATAAAAGAGAATCAGACAGAAATTACAATCACAATATTAGAAATGAAGACTACACTAGAAGGAATTAAAAGCAGGCTGGATGAAGCAGAGGATCAAATCAGCCTAGAGGACAAAATAAGTGAAAGCACAGAAGCAGAACAGCAAAAAGAGAAGAGGATTAAAAAGTCTGAGGAAATTCTAAGAGAGCTCAGTGACAACATGAAAAAAAAAAACAAAACACAACATTTGTATCATAGGGGTTCCTGAAGGAGAAGAGAAAGAACAAAGGATAGAGAAACTGATTGAAGAAATCATAGCTGAAAACTTCCCTAAATTGATGAAGGAAAAAGTCACAAAAGTTTAAGAACCACAGAGAATCCCATTAAAGAGGAACCCAAAGAGACCTACACCAAGACACATCATAATTAAAATATCAAAGCCAAGAGATAAAAAAAAAGAATACTAAAAGCTGCAAGAGAAAAGCAGTCAATCACCTACAAAGGAGCCCCCATAAGGATGACATCCAACTTTTCAACAGAAACACTTGAGGCCAGAAGGAAATGGCAAGGAATATTCAAAGTAATGCAAAACAAGAGCTTACAACCAAGACGTCTTTATCCAGCTAGGCCATCATTTAAAATTGAAAGAGAAATGAAAAGCTTCCCAGACAAAATAAAAAAATTCAAGGAATTCATTACAACCAAACCAATGCTGCAAGAAATATTAAGGAGCCTGTTGCAAACAGAACAAAGTGCAAAAAAAATCTAGTAAAAGAGAAATGAAGATTTAAAAACTAAAATGGCAATAAACAACTACATATCAATAATAACCTTAAATGTAAATGGATTAAATGCTCCAATCAAAATACACAGGGTAGTGCATAGATAAGAAAACAGGACCCATACATATGTTGTCTACAAGAGGCCCACCTCAAAACAAAAGAGACACATAGACTGAAAGTAAAGGGATGAAAAAAATATTTCATACAAATAGAAATGAAAAAAAAAAAGCTAAGGTAGCAATACTTATATCTGACAAAATAGACTTTTAAAAAAGTCTAAAGGGATAAAGAAGGTCACTACATAATAATAAAGGGAGTAATCCAAAAGGAAGACATAGCCATTATAAATATCTATGCGCCTAATATAGAAGCACCTAAATATATAAAGCAGATTTTGATGGACATAAAGGGCAAGATTAATAGCAATACTATAATAGTAGGGGATTTCAATACCCCACTAACATTAGTGGATAGATCCTCAAGAAAGAAAATTAACAAAGAAACAGCAGCCTTAAAGGACACACTAGAGCAACTGAATTTAATAGATATCTTCAGAATATTTCACCCTAAAGGAGCAGAATATATTTTCTTTTCAAGTGCTCATGGTACATTCTCTAAGATAGACCACATGTTAGGGCACAAAATGAGTCTCAAAAAAATTAAAGAAGATTGAAATCATATCAAGTATCTTCTCTGATCACAATGGCATGAAACTAGAGATCAACTACAATAGAAAAACTGAAAAATATTCGAACACTTGGAAACTAAATAGCATGTTATTAAGTAATAAATGGGTTAACAATGAGATCAAGGAAAAAATCAAAAATTTCCTTGAAACAAATAAAAATGAACATATAACAACTCAAAATTTATGGGACACAGCAAAAGCAGTCCTGAGAGGCAAGTTCATAACATTACAGAAATATCTTAAGAAGCAAGAAAAAGCTCAAATAAACAACTTAACTCTGCATCTAAAAGAACTAGAAAAAGAACAGCAAGTAAAACCCAGAGGAAGTAGAAGGAAGGAAATAATAAAGATCAGAGTGGAAATAAATGAAATAGAGGCTAAAAAAAAAACAAACCACAGAAGATCAATAAAACCAAGAGCTGGTTCTTTGAAAAGGTAAACAAGACTGATGAACCTTTCACCAGACTCACTAAAATAAAAAAAAAGAGGGCTCAAATAAATAAAATTAGAAATGAGAGTAGAGAAGTAAAAACTGACACAGTAAAAATACAAAGGATTGTAAGAAAATACTATGAGGAACTGTATGCCAAAAAATTAAACAACTTGGGACCTAGGTCCTAGGTGAAATGGACAAATTCCTTAAAACATATAATCTTTCAAAAATCAATCTGGAAGATTCAGAAAATCTAAACAGACTGATTACTCAAATGAGATCAAAACAGATATCAAAACACTCCCAACAAAAAGCCTTCAGCCAGATGGCTTCACAGGCAAATTCTACCAAATATTCAAAGAACTACCTCCTATCCTTCTCAAGCTATTTCAAAAAATTTAAGAGGAGGGAAGACTTCCAAGCTCCTTTTATGAGGCAAGCATGATCCTAATTCCAAAACCAGGCAAAGACAATAGAAAGAAAGAAAACTATAGGTCAATATCCCTGATGAACTTAGATGCTAAAATTCTCAACAAAATATTAGCAAACCAGATCCAGCAATACATGAAAAAAACAATGATCAAGTAATTTTATTTTGGGAGGCAAGTCTTGTACAATATTTGCAAATCAATCGATGTGATTTATCATATAAACAAAACAAAAGAAAAAAATCACATGATAATATCAATAGATGCAGAAAAAGCATTTGATAAAATTCAGCTCCCATTTATGATCAAAACTCTCAGCAAAGTGGGAATACAGGGAACATACCTTAACATGATAAAGACCATCTATGACAAACCCAGAGCCAACATCATACTCAATGGGCAAAAATTAAAAGCAAACTCCTTAAGAACAGGAACAAGGCAGGGGTGCCCCCCTTTCACCACTCTTATTCAACATAGTTCTAGAAGTCCTAGCCACAGCAATCAGACAAAAAGAAAAAATAAAAGGCATCTAAATTGGAAAAGAAGTAAAACTATCATTATTTGCTCATGAAATGATACTGTACATAGAAAATCCTGAAGTCTCAGTCAAAAAACTACTGAACCTGATAAATGAATTCAGCAAGGTATGAAATTAATATTCATAAATCAGAGGCATTTTTATAAACCAACAATAAACTGTCTGAAAGAGAAATTAAGAAAAAAATTCCCTTCAGTATTGCAACAACAAAAAATAAAGTACCTATGAATAAATTTAACCAAGGAGGTTAAAGACTTGTACTTGGAAAATTATAAAACACTGATAAAAAGAAATCAGGAAGATACAAACAAGTGGAAGCATATACTATGTTCATGGATAAGAAAAATAAACATCATTAAAATGTTTGTATTACCCAAAGCAATTTACAAATTCAATGCAATTCCTTTTAAAATACCAATGACATACTTCAAAGATATAGAACAAATATTTCAAAAATTTATATGGAACCAAAAAAGAACATGAATAGCCTCAGCAATCTTGAAAAGGAAGAATAAAGTGAGTGGTATCACACTTACTGATATCAAGTTATTTTACAAGGCCATTGTACTCAAAACAGCTTGGTACTGGCATAAGAACAGGCATACAGATTAATGGAACAGAACAGAGAACCCAGAAATAAACCCACACCTTTATAAACAATTGATATTTGACAAAGGAGGTAAGAGCATACAATGGAGTAACAGTCTCTTTAACAAATGGTGCTGGGAAAATTGGACAGCTACCTGCAAAAAAATGAATCTACACCACCAACTTACACCATTCATAAAAATGAACTCAACATAGATAAAAGACTTAAATGTGAGTCGTGAAACCACAACCATCTTGGAAAAAAACATAGGCAGTAAGCTCTCAGACATCTATTGCAACAATATATTTGCTGATTTATCTCCACGGGCAAGTGAAATAAAGGACAGGATGCACAAATGGGAATATATCAAACTAAAAAGCTTTTGCACAGCCAAAGACACCATGAACAAAATAAAAAGACAACCCACACAATGGGAGAACATATTTACCAATACATCTGATAAAGGATTAATAACCAAAATTTATAAAGAATTTGTAAGACTCAACACCAAGAAGGTAAACAATCCAATCAAAAAATGGGAAGAAGATATAAATAGATACTTTTCCAAAGAGGACATACAGATGGTAAACAGATGAAAAAATGCTCAACATCACTAATCATTAGAGAAATGCAAATTAAAACCACAATGAGATATCACCTCACACCAGCCAGAATGGCGCTCATCAACAAAACAACACAGATTAAGTGGCCAGGATGTGGAGAAAAGGGAACCCTCCTGCACTGCTGGTGGGAATGCAGACTGGTGCAGCCACTGTGGAAAACTATGGAGATTCCTCAAGAAATTAAAAATCGAACTGTCTTTTGACCCAGCTATCCCACTTTTAGGAATATATCCTAAAAATACCAAATCACTGATTCAAAAGAAAAAATGCACCTTTGTCGGAAGCCAATCAACAGCTGCTGGTTGACATAGTCACAGCAAAGAAGAGGTGCAACAATACTTTTCCTTTTATAAACTTTTGAATTAATTTGGTTTTTTATCCCCTCTTTTTCTGGGTGTGTGTGCTATCATTTATGGCACAGTGATAATAGCACTGTGCTTTCCCTGCAAATTCATAGTAATTTCTCTGGAAATGAGAGAGAGGGTATGAATTCCACAGAAAAGCCTATAAACCCCCTTGCCTGGGCTCATAGACATAGGAGGCTGGCTATGATAGTCCCCAAAAAGGGCTAAGTCTGTAGCAAAATTTCCTCTTATAAATCATATTAGGGAAAAATAGATTGTGACTTATAAATAGGTAAGTGAAATAAAGGACAGGATGCACAAATGGGAATATATCAAACTAAAAAGCTTTTGAACAGTAACTATATACAGAAGCACCTTTCAGCCTTCCCCTAATCCATTACTTTACCTCCCTAGCCTTTTAATATAATAAAATAAAAAAACTTTTTATTCCTCTTACATACCTGACCTTCAGGTAGTGGAACATTCTGAGAAAAATAAAGTTAGAACTTAACTACTATATGAATATAGTAGACAAATAAAATTTGACTAGACAATAGGCCATTAGGTAAGGTAGAGTTATTAATCAGTACTGACCTTTTAGAAGCTTGCATAAAAACTGTTGTTGCTGTTTTCAAGTTATTGTATAACTACTTAGAATGGCTTACCACCTGATTTATAGCTTATAGAAATGTAGTAACTGTACTAAACGTTGCCTAGAAATATGTAACCATAGTGAAACAAAAACAATTATTAATCAATGTATTCTGTATACCATGTGATTGTAACTTAGTGTGTATAAAAATAAAGCTATACTAGCCATTATTGGAGATGCCTGGCAGATGAGCTGAAAGAATTCGGCTCTCTCACTTGTTTCGCGCCGACACCGTCCATTCCTGTGGGACCCCTAGATTCCCTCTGGGGCGGGACCCAGGCACACTCCCATGTTTATTGCAGCATTGTTTACAATAGCCAAGATCTGGAAACAGCCCAAGTGTCCGTCAGTGGACGGGTGAATTAAAAAGCTGTGGTACAGGCCCTGGCCGGTTGGGTCAGCGGTAGAGCGTTGGCCTGGCGTGTGGGGGACCCGGGTTCGATTCCCAGCCAGGGCAATAGGAAAAGCGCCCATTTGCTTCTCTACCCCCCTCCCCTCCTTCCTCTCTGTCTCTCTCTTCCCCTCCCGCAGGCAAGGCTCCATTGGAGCAAAGATAGCCCGGGCGCTGGGGATGGCTCCTTGGCCTCTGCCCCAGGCGCTAGAGTGGCTCTAGTCATGGCAGAGCAACGCCCCCTGGTGGGCAGAGCATCGCCCCTGGTGGGCGTGCCGGGTGGATCCTGGTTGGGCGCATGCGGGAGTCTGTCTGACTGTCTCTCCCCGTTTCCAGCTTCAGAAAAAATACAAAAAAAAAAAAAAAAAGCTGTGGTACATATACACAACGGAATACTTACAATGGGGCTGTGAAAAAGAAGGAAATCTTACCTTTTGCAACAACATGGATGGACCTGGAAACTATTATGTTAAGTAAAATAAGCCAGGCAGAAAAGAAACAATATCATATGACCTCACTCATTTGAGGAATCCAATGAACTGAGGAGTGGAATAGAGACAGAGGTGGGATCAAAGGGACCAGATGGAAAGCAGACAGAGGGAAAGTGAATGAGAGGATGGGATCAGAGAAGGGAAGAGATTGGTGAAATTAAATATACATAACACAGCGTTATAGAGAGCAGGAAAGCAAATGTTGGAGGGAAGCAGGGAAAAGGGCGTGAGGGAGGGGGACAAAGCAGAGGTTGGGGGAAACACAGGGTGGGGAGGATGTACTCAGTGGGACACTTGAATCTATGTAAACACAATAAATTAAAATAAATATAGATAAATAGATAGATAGATAGATAAAAGCGGGAGACAGAAAATATAAAAATATATGTTAACCATACTTTTAAATAAATAAAAATATTATGTACTAAAAAATAAAATAAAATAAAATAAATTTATATATACTATGCAGTTAAGTTATAAAATTACTCAAATTATTAGACAAAACATGAGATCTCAAAAATGGAGTCATTGTATTGGGGTAGTTTTGGAATGGCCTTAAGTGAAATTTGGAAGAGTGTGGTTGGGCCCAGGGATGGAGGGTGATATAAATTCACTGTTCTCTGGCCTTAGAAGCATTTCAGCACAAGCTGTAAGAGTAGTTTCCCAAGCCCAAGCCAGGAGTCAGTAACGCGGTCAGCCCTCTGTAGACTGCAGTACTGTACCCAGATGAAAGCCACCTATGGGCTTGCCATGGGTCAGATCAAGAACTGCAGCCTCTCTGCTGGGGCTATGTCCCAGCTATGCCACCTACTGTGCAGTCTCAAGCAACGTATGTCTGGGTACCTCAGTATCCTCATCTGAGAAAAGGAAGATGACAGTAATAGCTCTACTTTATACAGCAGTTGTGAAGGTTAAGTGGGTTAATTCATGGAATGCTCTTGGAAAGTGTCCCACAAAGAGTAAGCATTCTGTAACTATGGGCCCAATGGACTTCGCAGTGGACATTGTGCAGACAGGTGACACAGAGGACTGTTTGATCATCCTGACCCTTTTGTAAAGCCCATGGAATTTAGTCAAAACCTTGAGCCTGGTTAGACCAGGATAGTTCTCCTATCACCCTGTCAGAGTGACTGCTTCAAAGATGCAAGGGAAAGATACAGTTCTGAGCTGTATGACCACTGAACTACACATGCAGCCTGACTGTATGTGGAACTGTGTGTATAATGCTGAGCTTGGGTTATCACTCTGAAGACATCGTCAAAGAAACAATTTGTAAACCTATAGAAAATAAGTAAAATTTGTTGTGGATTGATTATTCTGAGGGCTTACTTCATGTTGTAGGAGAAGGGGAGTAGTCACAACTACAACCAGCCAGAGAAACCTTACAGGCCAACTGCTTCTATCAGGAGTGGAAACACACTCATGTGTGTTTCCTGATTTTGAAGTAGACTTTGAAACTCTGAGATGAAAAGTGGCTTAGAAAGAACTCTGAGGTCTAGAAGAGGACATTCCAGAAGATAATGATAAAAGGATTTTGGTCATAATCAGGGAGCAGGACAATCATAACTTGATGAATCCCAGCACCTGATACCTAGGCCACCCAGCCATGTTCAACAGATACTGCAGGGAGAGACAGCCATGACCACTGGGGACAAGACATTTCTTTCTCAGTGCCAGAAAGTACCTTAACCCCTTTCATCCAAGGCACTTAATGTCACCTCCAAAAGGTGACATTAAGGCAAGTTAAAGTGGAGAGAAAAGAAACCACAGGAAATGACATTTACCCCACCATGATAAGTTTTGAACTTTCCAGTGATGAATTAGACTGAATACAACAAATTGGGAAGATGAGTCATCTGTTCTCAAAAGCAAAGTTGAGTTCAGTATTGAAGAGTAATGTCATGTTTGCTCACATTCAAGTTCATGATGATCTGATAAGGACTTGTGACACATGCCAAAGGAAGAACAAAAGTAGTGTTGTAGTAGTGCTCTAGAAAAAAAAAAAAAGAGGGAAAGCAGTAGGCCATGATCATCATGGCCGGTTGATAGCAAGAAACTCGGACCTGAAGCTAGCTAGAAAGCCATGTGTTACATTAAATTTCACATGAGAAAATTCACAGAGGTAGCAGTACAGATTGAGCAGAGAGGGAGATAATGGAAGTCAGAAACCAGAAAGGGAGCTAACTTTTACCTATCCAGGAGATAGAAGCAGCAAGGTTGAAAAGAAGAAAGAATTTCAGACAGAATTAGGAAGTAAAAGCAAGAGAAGTTGCTGTTTGATACTTGAGGAAGGGAAGGGCAAAAGAGGGGTCAGGATTCAGGGTAACTGGTGGCCTACTCCTTTGGACAACTCAGTGGATGGGAGTGTCATTCACTAGTTCTACTAGGAAATGCTGGAGCTGACGGGACAATAGTCTGGGAGGTGACAGGAAATAAAGGAGGAGCCTGTGGAACACTGTTAGATCTGCTCACCAGAAATTTAACACACAGATGTGGAAAGGCTCAAATATTGGGGAGTCATTCACATGCAGATGGTAGCCCAGCAGCCCAGTATAGATGAGAAAGGCCCACGCAGGTCAGAGAGTAGGGAGGGTGGACATCCAGAGGGCCAGGGAAGAGGAGCGGCTAAGGGGCAGGCAGGGAACGGTGAGTGGGTTCAAAAAAGAGAACAGAATTTCAGGAGGGAATGGGCAGTTTGTCAGCTGCCCAGAGAGCCCAGTGAGCTGGCCCCTTAGGGGCACAAGGCTCTGGGCCACCACTCTTCACCCTTCTGGCTCCTGTGGTGGAATGACTGCAGCTGGCTTGGATAGCACAGACTGCCTAACTGGACCACCAACCAAGGGGGACCTTGTTTTTGTTTTCCTCCCAAAGCTCCCTCAGTAAGGGCAAGTTAGTTAGCCTGATAGTGACTGGAGCATGCAAGCACACTATGTGGGGGGCCATGTCAGCCTATTTGGCAGACCCGGTCCCTGTTTCTGTGAGATTCTCACATCTCCAGCACCTTCCTCACCTTCCTCGAACTACAATCCTGGGGTCTGCAGATGTCTGTGAAGCACATTAGACAGGCTGACACCAAGATTCTCTAACACCCGAGAATGATGCTGGGTTGTCAAGTGCCCTCCCCTAACGCTGCCCACCAGACAGAACAGTCCCTTGTCATGACTTATTTTTGGACATTGTCCATGACCATCTGTCTCCTTAGGTGTCAGATAGCACTCAGCACAAACCCTGTTTATTTCTAGACCTATATACAGTTCAGTCCCTTTCATAACTTACTACATGGGCCTCTCAATGTGTGCCCATTCACTTTGTCTTCCAGTCATAAATGGAAACTAAGTGTGTTAATGAAGCTGTGCTTCTCCTCAGAGGATGTGTCTAGGAGAGGTCTCCCTGCCAGTCCTCTCTGGCCACACTCCACTACAAGGTCTGAAGACCCCCACACCGAGCTCAGCTCCATGCCTTTCCTGATTCACACCCTCAGTAGAGTACTTGAGGTGGCTCCAGGGCTTACTGGGACAACCACTGGTCCACCAATTCTTTCTTTAATCCCAGCGTGGTGACTAGTCTGATTCTTCCAGTTTTCTGATTGTGTTACAATTTGCCACACTAGGATGGGAACTCTTATCAAGCAAACTCATACATTGTCCCATTGCCTCACCTGTTCCTGACCTTTTTTTTACTCTCAAGTGACCCTTGAGATGCATGGAAGCTCGCCTGCCTCTCCTCTGTGCATCTATAGTTTATCCATTCAACAAATACTTTCATGCCAGACAGTGTGACATAATGAGTTAAAACACAATCCTTGCCCCCATGGGACTTGCAGACTCACAATATATAGCAACAAGGATAGACAGAACACTGCTCTGATAAAATCTATGACATATGAGTATCTGGGGTGGGGGACAGAAGGGGACAGAATGAAGTGGCATTCCTGAAGTTCAAGGAAGTCAGTGTGGCCCATCAGGAGAGGTCAAGCCTACCTCTGTGATGTGAATAGGGCCAATGGCAGGTGTCAGGTGGGGCCAATGAGGAAAGGTGCTTAGACTCCATCCAGTAGGCAATCTGGGAAGGGTTTTAGTCAGTGCAATGACAGGACAAGGTTTTGTTGTAAAAGATCTTTTCAAGGCCCTAATTTGCTTTCATCCAGCAGTTTGGGCAGGGAAGAGAGCATGCTGGGGGGTGGGGTGGGGAGAAAAACAGAAACCTCAAGCCAAACCAAAAATACGAGGTTAGTGTGTTCCAAAAGAAAAATTTATTTTAAAAGTGCCTGGATGCAGGCAGGCTGAGACCAGCAAAGGGTGTCAGCTCTGAGGGAGGGATAGGGTAAGGTTTATATGGATTAATCAAAGGGCCTTGGGCAAAGGCAGCTGACGTGGCTGCATCTGACTCAGTGGTCCCTGATCAGCATTCAGCTGCAAAGGAGGGCTGAGCCAGATTACTGAGTAAGCAAGTCCTTCTTCATCCTTCAGGCCTGCATTATTCTTAAGATGGCGGCAGAGTAGCCATTTTATCTCTCATTCCCATCTTGTTTTAGTATTTAAAGATACGGGACATTGTTCTCTTTAGACTGCTTCAAACTGCTTCAAAGGGGCATTATGGACACCTAAGAGAAAAACCTGTACTTGCTAGGGTAGTAGTTAGTACCAATACAAGTCCTGGAGGAGGAATAATTGGCCAATAATTTTGTTGGTGAGAGTCAGGACTTGATTCTATATGAAGTGCATGAAAATCCTGAAAAGACAGGGGCCAAAGAGAAATTTTAATAGAAGGGTTACTAGTGGGCATATGAAAAGTAATAATCAGGTTAGTTTCAGCAGAGCCTCCTGTTTAGCTGAACAGATGGAGTCCTCAAGCCTTTCTTAGCTGAAAGATTTGAGCAAGGCAGCATTTTCTAAGATCCTTTGAGTTCTTTATTCTACCTGTCCTGTGGAGTTGACATAAAAACAACACAAGGTGTTAGGGATCAAACAGACTCCCCTTCTTTGGCCAAGAGAAAAATCTAAGGCTATTTGTCTATCACAGTGCAAGTGAGGGAGTCAAGGGAGCATGTAAGGAGCTGGAAATTCTTTCCTGTACCTGTCCTATGGCAGCCATGGTGGCCATGATTTTTTTGCAGTTAGAGCATTTTAAGTGGTATGCCCTGCTAGGCCAGTGGCAGCAGTGGCCACAATAATTCCTGTGATTATTACTCTAACAGCACATTTTTCCTTATGTTGGGTTAAAGCTGGGGACCTTATGTTGGGGAGTTTAAGGAGGAACACATGAATGGGGGTGTTCGCGGGAGTGACATACCCAATCTCCCACAAATTGCTATCAGTGGTGGGATTGTGGCATTGTAAGGCAACACTGTGGGGATGTGCATCAAGAATCTGAAAATACAAAAAAAAAAAAAATCTGAAAATACGAGATGACGTCAGAGTAATGGCGCGATAGGAAGCGATACCAATAAATCTCCCCAAAACTCAACAAGATCTTCAACCAGAAAATGAAAAACCTATCATTGGAGCCTCCAGATGTTTCACAATACACCCGAAGGTATGCTCGAGTGAAAAATTGGCTAAATATATAATCAAACCTCGAAGGAAATAGCGAATAAGAAATGCTCCGCCTTCCTCACTAACATAAATAGGGCTGCTTTCACTGGGAACTGAGAGTATAGACACTAAGGCGGGCAAAGGGGGTGAATAGATCCAGGCCGCGGCATAAACAGCCGAACCAGGCTGTGGCATGGAGATCCAAGCCGAGGAAAAACTGTGCCTGTGGCAACCCAGGCAATACAAGCTAACATTCGCGCCAAACCCAGACAAAAAAAGACAAGTGGGGCAGCCATTTTCCCCGATCTCTTGGTCGGCGCGTGCAGATTCCTTAAAAATCCCTGGGAGTGGGCGCCCGTGTTACCCCACAGAGAGGCAGAGTCAGAGGCCTTTGTGTGGGCCAAAAATGGAATCTCCGGGCAGCCCCAGCACCCTGAAAAAGCCACGCATGGGGAGGGAGCAAGAACCAATTCCAATTCTGGAACTTTTCCGTGTGGGCGGGGGTTTCACTCAAAGTGTGAGGCAGCTGGCCTGATATCCTGGTCAGCACGCACAGAGAGTGGGCAAGAGATTCCTCCGAGCACCTCAGGAGTGGGAGCCCGTGTTATCGCACAGAGGGGCAGAGGTAGAGGCCTTGTGTGAGCCAAAAGCGGAACCTCCGGCTTGCCCCAGTGCCCTGAAAAAGCAGCGCACAGAGAGGGAGTGAGAGCCAATTCCAACACTGGAACTTTTCCGTGCAGGTGAGGGTTTCACTCAGAGGGTGAGGTGGCGGCCTGATATCCTGGTCTGCACGCAGGTAGTGAGAGAGACATTCCTCCAAGTGCCTCAGCAGTGGGCGCCCGTGTTATCCCACAGAAGGGCAGAGTCAGGGGCCTTTGTGTGGGCCAAAAGCGGAATCTCCAGGCTGCCCCAGCGCCCTGAAAAAGCCATGCATGGGGAGGGAGCAAGAGCCAATTCCAACGCTGGAACTTTTCCGTGAGGGAGGGGGTTTCATTCAGAGAGTGAGACTGCCGGCCTGATATCCTGGTTTGCGCACAGATAGTGAGTGAGAATCTCCTCAAGTGCCCCGGGAGTGGGCGCCCGCCTGTGTTACTGGACAGAGTAGCAGAGCCAGAAGTCTTTGAGTGGGCGGAAGCCCCGCCTGATTATGCTAGCAGCTCTGACTGACTGAGCCTTACCCAGAGCCCTGTGCTGAGTGGGAATAGAGTGGGGAGTTGCCAGCTCTTTGAGCCTCTTACTATCCAGGCAGAGGCAGCAGCAACCCCATAGCTGGATTATCAGGCTACTAACTGAGGAACAAAAGACTAGAAGAGAGGCTCCAGGAACATGAACTCTCTCACTGTCGGAGCCTATAAATGCTAATGAGCCTCGACTGCCAACGAGACTGAAGCACAATACACGACATCGCCATAGAGACTTATCAACTGCAAACCTCTACCTGAGCGTGCCAAAGGGGCAGAACCTGGGGTACAGAGTCACCGACCAGGAAGAGGGAGAGAAAAGAAAAAGCAAAAATATAACCTCTCAAAATCAAGAATAATCCGCAGACTTTATAACCTATCCCATTTTAGTATATTTCTTCATTTGTTTCTCTTATCCTCATTCTTGATTTTTTTTTCCTCCTCCAATTTGGTCGTTTAACTCTCTGCTGGTCTCACTCTCTCCTCTCCTTGAACTACACTCCCCTTAAGTGTTACATCTCCCAATATCTTTTCTTTCCTCTTCCTTTCTCTCTATGAGGGTTGCACTCCAAAACCCTTAACTCTCTCTCTCTCCTCTTTTTTCTTTTTTCTTCTTTTAGTGGTTCCCTCTTTTTTCTCTCTCTCTCTTTCTTTTCTCTCTCTATATTAGTTTCTTCCTTTCTCCTTTATGTCTCCTCTCATTCAAACCTCAATAACAAACAAATTATCTTATCTGGGACTCAAACTTATGTTTGTGGCATTTGGGGGGATTTTTACTTCACCTTTTTAACTCAGTAGCAGTGCTCCCATCCCTGGCTCTCCATTTTATCTAGTTCTTATACCACTAAATACAATAGTAATTTTTTAATTTGTCCCCCCATTTTCCTGTTTCCCTCATATTCTTCTCATCATAACTCTTAGTCAACCAACACCTAAAAACAAATCATTTTATTATTGACCCAAATTTTTTCCTTATTTGCTTTTTGTGGGTCCATACCCACTTTTTTTTTTTTTTTTTTGCCCCTTTATTACTTCTCCCCAATTCAGGCCCTCCACTACATGCATTGTTTGTTCTATTTAGTACAATATAATTCACAGTTCACCACAAGATTTTCTCAAGAAAGAGGGGAGAGGAGAGAAGAGAAAAGAGGAGAAGGGGAATAATTTCTTTTTCTTAAATTTTTATTTTATTTTATTTTTCTTTATTTAATTATTAATTTTTAAAAATAAAAACTCTGATTTTTATTTTTTTAACTTTTTATTCTTATTAAATCTCATTAATACTATCAACAAAACCACCCTCAGATGCCATTAAGGAAGAGAAAATTGAATATTATGGATACAAAAGAAAAAGAGGTAACAGATAAATGAGAAAAAATTTATGGAAAAAAAATTTAATATATTGAAAACCTTGGAGTTAAATGACAGAGAATTTAAAAGAGAAATCCTAAAAATACTCAGAGATATACAAGAAAACACAGAAAGGCAATTTAGGGAGCTCAGAAAAAAACTCAATGAACACAAAGAATATATTTCCAAGGAAATTGAAACTATAAAAACAAATCAAACAGAGATGAAAAACTCAATTCACGAGCTTAAAAACGAGGTAACAGGCTTAGCTAATAGAACAGGCCAGATAGAAGGTAGGATTCGTGAAATAAAAAACAAGCAACTTGAGGCACAACAAAAAGAAGAAGAAAGAGACTCAAAAATTAAAAAAAATGAGATAGCCCTACAGGAATTATCTGACTCCATCAAAAAGAATAACATAAGAATAATAGGTATATCAGAGGGAGAAGAGAGAGAAAATGGAATGGAAAACATACTCAAACAAATAATAGATGAGAATTTCCCAAGCCTGTGGAAAGAACTAAAGCCTCAAATTCAAGAAGCAAACAGAACTCCGAGTTTTCTTAACCCCAACAAACCTACTCCAAGGCACATCATAATGAAATTGGCACAAACCAACGGCAAAGAAAAAATTCTCAAGGCAGCCAGGGGAAAAAAAATACAACATATAAAGGAAGGCCCATTAGATTATCATCAGATTTCTCAACAGAAACTCTACAAGCTAGAAGAGAGTGGACCCCAATATTTAAAGTCCTGAAAGAGAGGAACTTTCAGCCACGAATACTATACCCATCAAAGCTATCCTTCAAATATGAAGGAGAAAAAAACATTCACAGATACAGAAAAGATGAGGGAATTTATCATCAGAAAACCCCACTCCAGAAATTACTAAAGGGGGTTCTCCAATCAGATACAAAGAACAAAAAAAACAAAAAAAAAAAAAACAAAGCCACAAGTAAAAGCTCCAAGAAAAACACAATAAAAACAAATTTTAACTGTGACATCAACAAAAAGAAAGGGGGGGAGAGGATGGAGATTAACAGTAGCAAAGGACGATGGAGTGCAAATGTACTCACAAAATAGTGCACTACAATGAACAGGGTAAGAGCCCTTTTCATTACTTAAAGGTAACCACCATTGAAAAAACCACCACAGAAGCACATGATTTAAAAAGGATAGCAACAGAGGAATCAACAAAGATATAGTAGCCTTAAACAAAACACTAGAGCACCTGGATATGATAGACATCTACAGGACATTCCATCCCAAAGTGACTGAGTATACATTTTTCTCCAGTGTACATGGATCATTCTCAAGAATTGACCATATGTTGGGCCACAAAAACAACATCAGCAAATTCAGAAAAATCAAAGTTGTACCAAGCATATTTTCTGATCATAAAGCCTTGAAACTAGAATTCAACTGCAGAAAAGAAGAAAAAAACCCACAAAAATGTGGAAACTAAACAACATACTTTTAAAAAATGAATGGGTCAAAGAAGAAATAAGTGCAGAGATCAAAAGATATATACAGACAAATGAAAATGACAATACAACATATCAGAATCTATGGGATGCAGCAAAAGCAGTGATAAGAGGGAAGTTCATATCACTTCAGGCATATATGAACAAACAAGAGAGAGCCCAAGTGAACCACTTAATTTCACACCTTAAGGAACTAGAAAAAGAAGAACAAAGACAACCCAGAACCAGCCGAAGAAAGGAGATAATAAAAATCAGAGCAGAAATAAATGAAATAGAGAACAGAAAAACTATAGAAAAAATTAATAGAACAAGGAGCTGGTTCTTTGAAAAGATCAACAAAATTGACAAACCCTTGGCAAGACTTACCAAGGAAAAAACTGAAAGAACACATATAAACAAAATCCAAAATGAAAGAGGAGAAATCACCACGGACACCGTAGATACACAAAGAATTATTGTAGAATACTATGAAAAATTTTATGCCACTAAATTCAACAACCTAGAAGAAATGGATAAATTCCTAGAACAATACAACCTTCCTAGACTGAGGCATGAAGAAGCAGAAAGCCTAAAAAGACCTATTAGTAGAGAAGAAATAGAAAAAACCATTAAAAACCTCCCCAAATATAAAAGTCCAAGCCCAGACAGCTATACCAGTGAATTTTATGAAACATTCAAAAAAGACATGGTTCCTATTCTACTCAAAGTCTTCCAAAAAATTGAAGAAGAAGCAATACTTCCAAACACATTTTATGAGGACAACATAACCCTCATACCAAAACCAGGCAAGGATGGCACAAAAAAAGAAAAAAAGAACAATATCTTTAATGAATACAGATGCTAAAATACTAAACAAAATTCTAGCAAATCGAATACAACATATTAAAAAAATAATACATCATGATCAAGTGGGATTCATCCCAGAATCTCAAGGATGGTTCAACATACGTAAAACGATTAATGTAATACACCATATCAACAAAACAAAGAAAAAAACCCACATGATCTTATCAATAGACACAGAAAAGGCTTTCAATAAAATACAACACAATTTTATGTTTAAGACTCTCAACAAAATGGGTATAGAAGGAAAATATCTCAACATGATAAAGGCCATATATGATAAAACATCAGCTAACATCATATTAAATGGCACAAAACTGAAGGCTTTCCCCCTTAAATCAAGAACAAGACAGGGTTGTCCCCTCTCTCCACTCTTATTTAATATGGTAATAGAGGTTCTAGCCAGAGCAAGCAGACAAGACAAAGAAATAAAAGGCATCCATATCGGAAAAGAAGAAGTAAAGGTATCACTTTTTGCAGATGATATGATCCTATACATCAAAAACCCCAAAGAATCCACAAAAAGACTACTAGAAACAATAAGCCAATACAGTAACGTTGCAGGATACAAAATTAACATACAGAAGTAAATAGCCTTTCTATATACCAACAATGAAACATTTGAGAACAAACTCAAAAGAATAATCCCCTTCACGATTGCAACAAAAAAAATAAAATACTTAGAAATAAACATAACAAAGAATGTAAAGGACTTATATAATGAAAACTATAAACAATTCTTAAGGGAAATCAAAAAAGATATAATGAGATGGAAGAATATTCCTTGTTCTTGGTTAGGAAGAATAAATATAATCAAGATGGCCATATTACCCAAAGCAATATACAAATTTAATGCAATTCCCATCAAAATTACAATGACATTTTTTAAAGGAATGGAGCAAAAAATCATCAGATTTATATGGAACTATAAAAAACCCCAAATAGCCAAAGCAATCCTAAAGAAAAAGAATGAAGCTGGGGGCATTACAATACGTGACTTCAAAATATTATAGAGTCATGACAATCAAAACAGCATGGTATTGGCAGAAAAATAGACACTCAGACCAATGGAACAGAATAGAAAACCCAGAAATAAAACCACATATATATAGTCAAATAATTTCTGATAAAGGGGCCAACAACACACAATGGAGAAAAGAAAGCCTCTTCAATAAATGGTGCTGGGAAAACTGGAAAGCCACATGCAAAAGAATGAAACTGGACTACAGTTTGTCCCCCTGTACTAAAATTAACTCAAAATGGATCAAAGATCTAAACATAAGACCTGAAACAATAAAGTACATAGAAGCAGACATAGGTACTAAACTCATGGACCTGGGTTTTAAAGAGCATTTTATGATTTTGACTCCAAAGGCAAGAGAAGTGAAGGCAAAAATTAATGAATGGGACTACATCAGACTAAGAAGTTTTTGCTCAGCAAGAGAAACTGATAACAAAATAAACAGACAGCCAACTAAATGGGAAATGTTATTTTCAAACAACTGCTCAGATAAGGGCCTAATATCCAAAATATACAAAGAACTCATAAAACTCAACAACAAACAAACAAACAATCTAGTAAAAAAAGGGGAAGAGGACATGAACAGACACTTCTCCCAGGAAGAAATACAAATGGCCAACAGATATATGAAAAGATGCTCATTTTCTTTAGTTATTAGAGAAATTCAAATCAAAACTGCAATGAGATACCACCTCACACCTGTTCGATTAGCTATTATTAACAAGACAGGTAATAGCAAATGTTGGAAAGGCTGTGGAGAAAAAGGAACCCTCATACACTGTTGGTGGGAATGTAAAGTAGTACAACCATTATGGAAGAAAGTATGGTGGTTCCTCAAAAAACTGAAAATAGAACTACCTTATGACCCAGCAATCCCTCTACTGGGTATATACCCCAAAAACTCAGAAACATTGATACGTAAGGACACATGCAGCCCCATGTTCATTGAAGCATTGTTCACAGTGGCCAGGACATGGAAACAACCAAAAAGCCCATCAATAGATGACTGGATAAAGAAAGATGTGGCACATATACACTATGGAATACTACTCAGCCATAAGAAATGATGACATCGGATCATTTACAGCAAAATGGTGGGATCTTGATAACATTATATGAAGTAAAATAAGGAAATCAGAAAAAAACAGGAACTGCATTATTCCATATGTAGGTGGGACATAAAAGTGAGACTAAGAGACATTGATAAGAGTGTGGTGGTTCTGGGGAGAGGGGGGAGAGGGAGAGGGAAAGGGGGAGGGGGAGGGGCACAAAGAAAACTAGATAGAAGGTGACAGAGGACAATCTGACTTTGGGTGATGGGTATGCAACATAATTGAAGATTACCTGGATATGTTATCTTTGAATATATGTATCCTGATTTATTGATGTCGCCCCATTAAAAAAAATAAAATTATAAAAAAAAAAGAATCTGAATATACAGGGGCCAAAAATTAGTATGAAAGTAAGATTATTAATGGCCCCATTAAGGGTAGTAGCCAGGTTAGCTTGAGCAAGGCATCTTGTATAGCTGACCAAATAGAATCTTCAAGTCTTCTTTTCACCTTTATTTTTTCAGTTTCTTTCTTTTTTTTTTCTTCCCCCTACACAAACCTTCTGCAACTTACACAAACATTCTGCAACTTTCATAAACCTTCTTTACTTTTCAGCAGAACTTACTTTCTTTCTTTACTTTCAAAAGTACTTTTATACTTTATACGTTTTATTATTAGCACCATATAATATCTTTCCTATCAATCAGAATTCTCAATTTCCAAAAACCCCAACTTTAAGTGAGGACTTAGCAATTTTATATTGGTACTTCTATGAACATACTTTATGACCTTTAAAAACAGGTTCTTTTATTGGCAAATACACTTATATTTTTAAGAGACATAACAGAGATATCAGGAACTTTTTATAAACCCAGGCAAAACAAACATATATTTTCTGTTAAGAACTTCAAAAGACATTAATCAAATTTAAACTAGAAGTAATATTAAATGCTTTTCTAGATCAATTGGTTAGAAAAACATTTGGAATTACTTTATATTTCACAGTATTATTAATAGTTGCAGAGAAGGCAAGACTCCTTATCTGTCCTTGGCAGCCTTTCAGGATAACTGAAAGGGGGAGGGGAGGGGCTGCTGAGCTGCTGATTGGATTTTAAAAGTGCCCTTTTCTTTTTTTTCCTCTTGCCCTGAGGTCCTGGCATGACCCCTTCCACTCATTGTGAGAATCTAAGGGTCATTAGTTTCTTACTTAGAAATTTCCCAGTTTCTGACTCAGACTTGGGCATCAGATGGATTGATATAAATCCACCTTCCACTGCTGCAGGGACTGTGACCAGGAAAGATATTCAGAAACCTTAGTTCAAGTCGAATTCTGGTTGTGTACATTGGGGGAGGAAGGTGAGGATGTTTGTTATAGTCCAAATAAACCTTTATTTGATTGTAAAACTTGCCCTGAGCCACCCAGATCATTTCCTTTCTCATAAAAAAAAATGCTCTCTTCAAGGACTACAAGATGCCAGAGAGCCAGGCACTGAAATCCATGATGGACTGGTCTTACTGGGCACTCTAGAGAAACAAGTGTGTAAGGAGCCATTATCAAGGAGCATGCCCTGGTCAGTGTTGGAATCCATGGGAGTCCAAAAAGACCAGAGTAACAGGCTTTATTGAAAGAAAAAAAGGAACCCTGCTGGGCACTTCTCCCAGGGAGAAGGGCACCATTTACAGATTAGGAGTGAAATTTATAGGGCAAGGAAGAATTTCAAGCATGTGGGTATTGAATTAAAAGTCCTGGTATGTCTGGAATGCTTCTCCTTGGGGCGACTTCCAGCTTCTAGGAATTCCTCTGTCTCAGGTGCAATAGTCCAGTAAGTAAGGGTGAGGTCTGACAGATAAGCAGAACATCAAGAGGGCAGTTTGGAATTCCTGGTAAATTCATGTATCTATCATTTTTCAACTCTCTGGTTACATATAAAAGAAAGGCAGTTATTAATTTTATAATATATGGTGAGGGGTGACGAGGAGAAAAAAATGGAATATTGTTTCTTCTGAAGAGAACTCAAGAAAAGAACCTTGCCAAGCCAAGTCCCTCATCCAGTTAAGGAGATCATCAATTTCCATGCTGTAAGGTCTGAACCAGGCTATGTCTTCGAAAACCTGAGTGAGGAAGTAAAAAAATCTTGTGAGGTAATAATTGCTAGTTGCTTGCTGCAAGTACTGATCTGGTTCCTCTCGAATGGGAGGACATGTGGATATTTTTAGAGACAGGGAACCTGTTGGTGTAAGTTTTAGAATAACTGAGTATGTGTGGTTTAAAAGGAAGGGGGTTTAGAGAACATTCAGGAGGGAAATTCTAGGGCTGAGGGGTGGCTTCTTCCTGCTGTTATCCCTACCTATTTGAGATTTCCTTCATGAAATTCTCCTTGGAATATTGGGGACTAGGAGTGTAGGAGCATTTGATTGTAGGTAATTGTAAAGCCAGTATCCAGGGCCAGGGCCACCATCAGAGCAGCCTGGCCCATGCATGTTCTCATTGGATTCGGACAGTCGGTAAAGAAACAACGGAGCCAAGAACTGATGGGCTGTCATCTTTAATTCTAGCTTGCACCCGGCGGGCAAGTAAAAAACTACACACTGGGCTCCAATACCCACTCACATTCAGTGCTCACAAAGCCACTGACTTATCCAAGTTTCCTAGAATCAAAGGTTTCTAGCTCACCAGCCTTATTCTCCTCAGTTCCCCATCTCCTTCCTTGTCCCAGATACAAACTCTGCACAAACTGGCATCTCACTCAGCACTCCGCCATATTGGCTGCTTCTCCTGGTCTACTCCACATGGCTTCCTTCTCCTCTCTGCTCTACTCCTTCTGCTCTCTCATGCTAACCATCCCAGGAACCAAGAGAGCAAGCTCCCGCTCCGTCCCCATTTTATAGTGTAGAAATCCAAACTCTTAATCCAATATACAAAATAGGGAAGTCTCCATCACAAAGTCACTTCTCTGAGGCATGATTGGATTGCACCACCCCACATCAAAAAAGGGTGGGAAAGGCTCAATCCCAAAACCAAGCCCCAGGATACAAGGATTCCGCCCGCCCACAGAGACACACATTAATATCACCTGGGCAACGGCCTCCACGTGGGCAGTGCCACTTTAACAAAGTGAGCATAATACATTTTATCTGCCCAACAGTAATCCTAGAGATTTCTCTCATCCAGGCCTGTAGGAATTTGATAAAGAAGGGGGCAAGTATTTGGATAATGACGGTTGTATAGTAGGGGGGGGGGGGTGAAAGTTCTTCCATGGTAAAGTTAGAGATATTTTTTCCTGGAAGCCCTGGAGAGAGCAGTTAGCTTGAGCTAAAAGAAATGTTTCATGTCCATTTGTAGATTCTTCTTCAGACAAGAAGACCCAGAGTTCTTGTCCCCTTACTATGTAAAGGGTAAAAAGACTGAGAAGCATTAAGAGGTGAATGCTATTCATTCTCCTAGTTCTTCAGGGATATGGGAGAGCATTAGAGTTAGGGGACCTGTAGGGGTTGAAAGATAGGATTTAGGAGGTTTGCTGATATAGGGTTTCAGATTTTTCTGTTTCACGAGGGTTGGTTTGTAGGGTTAGGTAGATTTTTCCAATTTTCTGATTGGTGAAGGTCTGCATGTGGTTCTGTAAGAAGCTAGTGAACAAACGTAAGAGGAAGGGTCCAAAATTTAGAAAAATAAATAGGAGAGTGAGTGGACTAATGAAAGGAAATAGTCAAGATACCCAGCTTGAGTGAAACCACTAATTCCATGTATACAAATTCGTTGGGCTTCAGAGAGAGAGAGAGAGAGAGAGTAGGAATAATACAGGGAAGTGGCCAGTCCCCCTGCCCCTAGACTTACTTCTGTATATTCCTAAAGCAATAAGAAGAGGGATTACCTGTATAGCTCATTGACGAGTAGTGTACTAGGAATTGAAAGAGGCTCATGGGGTAGGATTAGGTTAATATTTGGGGTGAGATAGATTAGGGTACAGGTGTTTGTCCAATTAGTAGGGAGACACATATAGGTATTATGCCGTATTTCTACTTTAGCAGCAGTGGGAGTTGTCAGGATTACGGTGTGTGGACCTGTCCACGTGAAAGTCAGTCCTTGGGTGATGTACTGCTAGAAGCGCCTCTTGGACAGTCTTTGAACAGTTTGCTGAATAACCTGTAAATCCTGCAAGTACTTAGGGAAAGGGTGGTTACATTGCTGCACTTTGCAGTTAGAGTTTAAGTCCTAGTGACCACTGCTTCTAGTTGGAATTAGCAGCAGGTCCCAGCCTACAATAGGCATGGGGCATTGAGACAAGAGGAATAAAAGAGATATTATACATTAAATAAAGTAACAAAATCAGACTGTCAATACCCAGAGTAGATATCTTTGAGGGATTAATAAAATTCAAATATTCAAGCAAGGCATAGTAGATGGCCCTTGTGTTCACAAGAAATGAGATCAGTTTATCTGCTACTTGGAAGAAATATCTTAGGCTCATGAACCTTGGGCCTTCAGTGGCAATTCCCAGCATTCTGGGCAAGGTCAGGTCACAGGTAGCTGGAGCAGGGCTAGAAGAGACTGAACCCTCCCTCCATGGAGCAAGGGGGCAGCTTACCTTTTTGTGTCTCTCTTTACACAGCAGAGGTGTGTCCCTTGATGGGATTGGGAAGCCTGGCAGGCTTCAGTTCAATGACCTTTCTTTCCACTCTGGAGCAGGGCCCTGATGGAATCCTATGAAGCCCTTTAAGGTGCTGGAGCCTGTTGTGGACCATTAATGGCAAAAAGCCATTATAGATTCGAGGCTTCCCCTGGCCAGTTGGCTCAGCGGTAGAGCGTCGGCCTGGCGTGCGGGGGACCCGGGTTCAATTCCCGGCCAGGGTACATAGGAGAAGCGCCCATTTGCTTCTCCACCCCCACCCCCTCCTTCCTCTCTGTCTCTCTCTTCCCCTCCCGCAGCCAAGGCTCCATTGGAGCAAGGATGGCCCGGGCGCTGGGGATGGCTCCTTGCCCTCTGCCCCAGGTGCTAGAGTGGCTCTGGTCGCTGCAGAGTGACGCCCCGGAGGGGCAGAGCATCACCCCCTGGTGGGCAGAGCGTCGCCCCTGGTGGGCGTGCCGGGTGGATCCCGGTCAGGCGCATGCGGGAGTCTGTCTGACTGTCTCTCCCCGTTTCCAGCTTCAGAAAAATACAAAAAAAAAAAAAAAAGAAGAAGATTCGAGACTTGGCAGGGGGCTAAGTTCTCCCCCCTCCATCTCCATATTTGGCTTTGATGCTGAGTATTTGCACCCACTCCACTTCCTTCCTTGGGTTGCAGGAAGCAATATACATGCCCTTCCTCTGACTCTTTGTTTGTTTCAGATGTTTGTAAATTTCACTAATGTATCCTGTTTTTGCCTTGGGAGAGTTCCTGTCTTAGCCTTTGATGTGCAACTTTGTATCAGGGTCCTTGATTTGCATAGGTCTATATCATAAAGCGAACTGGGGCTGTGAGGCACTCAGATACTGCCAGGCAGTTTGAGGAGTCCTCCCGGTCCCATTGGTTTTGTTTTCACAAAGTGTGTTTTCTTAATTCCGCACCGTTATTTGGAGCTGCGCTGGTCCGCAGAAAGTGGTGCCAGAACAGACGACTTGAGTACGAGGAAACTAAAACTGAAGGAAGGTGACGGAACTCCCCAAAGTGAAGTGCGCACAGTGAGTAAAGGAAGTTTTGGGGGAAAGTGTAGTTGGGAGTAAAAGAATATGAGACAGATAGGGTAAAAAATAAAGAACCTTTTTATAAAAATGTTTCCATATGAAGACAAATCATTGTCTGAAGAGTATCAGGGTAAGCCAGAAACAGAGGGATGTGAATATGAGGATAACTTGAAGTCTGAGGATGACAGGGGGGATTAAAAATCTGTGGCTATGGCAGCCTTAGCCGCAGGGCCTCCGCTGCCCTCAGCTCCTTCCTACATTCAACCCTCTGCTCCTCCGTTCCCTTATCAGGCTGATTCCATAGCCTATAGCTCAAAATCTGGGAAATCCCCTCTCCAACAATCTAAAGACCAGTCTCGAAATATAGGGGAAACAATAGATGGCTTTGCCTGTTTTCCTATTATGGAAAGACAGGATGATATGGGGAGACCAGTGCGAAAACATGAACCTGTACCTTTTAAAACTCTGAAAGAGCTTAAATTTGCTTGTGCTCAGTATGGGTCTACTGCCCCTTTTACACTTGGTTTTTTAAATACCATTAGTACAAAGGCTCTTCCCCCAAATGACTGGAAGGCGATTGCTCATGCTTGTCTCTCTGGGGGTGATTATTTGTTGTGGAAGTCAGACTTTCATGAAAAGGCTATAGAGCTGGATGAGAAAAATCAGCAAGAGGAGGTTCTGTTACTGTAGATATGTTAACTGGAGAAGGACAATATGCCCATACGGCAACTCAATTAGAGTATCGACCAGCTATTTATGATATAATTAATCAGATAGCCACACAGGCATGGAAATGACTGCCTATTCCAGGGACCAAACCAGAAGAATTTGGTAAAATTAGGCAGGGTGCAGACTAGCGATTTCAAGGCTTTGTCTCATGGCTAATTCAAGCAGTTGAAAGAATAGTAGAGAATCAAAATGTGGGAAAGGTTTGTTTGTTTTTTTGTTTTTTTTTAAATATTTTCTTTTTTTTTTTAATTTTTTAAAATTTTATTTATTCATTTTAGAGAGGAGAGAGAAAGGGAGAAAGAGAGACAGAGAGGGAGAAAGAGAGGAGAGAGAGACAGAGAGAGAAGGTGGGGAGGAGCTGGAAGCATCAACTCCCATATGTGCCTTGACCAGGCAAGCCCAGGGTTTCGAACTGGCAACCTCAGCATTTCCAGATCGACGCTTTATCCACTGCGCCACCACAGGTCAGGCGGAAAGGTTTTAATAAAACAACTAGCCTATGAAAATGCTAATTCTGCTTGTCAGGCTGCACTTCGGCCTCACCGCAAGAAGGGAGATATAGAGGACTATATTAGAATATGCGCCGATGTTGGGCCTTCATACATGCAAGGTCTTGCCTTTACCACAGTTAATAAGGCAAGATTTCCAGGACAAAACTTTGATAAAAAACAGAACAAGTGAAGGAATGAAGGTCAGGGAAGTACTTTTGCCCGTGGAAACTGTTTTCAATGTGGGGGTTCGGGGCATTTTGCTAGAAACTGCCCTGCTTTCCCCAGATATTGGTCTCGGCCTCTCCCTCAAGGACAGCCAGCCCTTAAGGCTCCGGACCTCTGCCCACTTTGTAGACAAGGGAAACATTGGAAGAATAAGGGGAGGCCTAAATGTACTACCAGGGGGCAGGGAAACGGACAATGGGGCCCTCCCTGGCCCCATCAAACAATAGGGGCAATGTCAGTGTTTCCTCAGCAAATTCAGATTCCAGCAGGCCAAACATTGCCCAACTATCCCAGGCAACAACAGGCAGTACAGGACTGGACCTCAGTCCCACCTCCCAATTCATATTGACTCCACAGATGGGACCTCAAGCCATACCCCCTGGAATTTTTGGGCCACTTCCCAGTAACACAGTAGGAATCTTGTTAGGCAAAAGTAGTTTAACTATGAGGGAATTCTTTGTTCTTCCTGGAGTAATAGACTCTGATTATACAGGGGAAATTAAAGTAATGGCTCACACTTTGAGGAATATAGTCACTATCTCCCCTGATATGAAAATTGCTCAATTAATCCTTTTACCTCTTTTAAGACAAGGCCAAACCCTGCTAAAAGGACCCCAAGAGAATCAAAGATTTGGCTCCACTGATATTGCCTATTGGATTCAAATAATAGGTCAGGAATGCCCTGAAATGGAACTAATAATACAAGGGCATAAATTTAAAGGGCTTTTAGATACTGGGCCAGATGTATCTGTTATTGCTAAGCTACATTGGCCTCCTTCCTGGCCAACTCATGCAGGAGCCACAGAATTACAAGGTATAGGGCAGAGTAAATCCCCTCAACAAAGTTCTAGTTTTTTACAATGGGAAGATAAAGAAGGCCATTCTGGATTTTTTCAGCCTTATGTGCTCCCTGGATTGACAGTTAATTTGTGGGGTAGAGATGTTTTGAAAAATATGGGAGCATTGCTTGTCAGTCCTAATAGTTTAGTTAGCACTCAAATGCTTGATCAGGGATTTTTGCCCACCAAGGGACTAGGGAAAGAACAGTGAGGAATTCTCACCTCCATAGAAGTGGCACCCAATACCAGAAGGCATGGATTAGGATATCAAAATTTAGCATAGGGGCCTTGGTAGCTCCTGCTACCCCAATAATGCACTGTGCAGACCCAATTACTTGGAAATCAGATAATCCTGTATGGGTAGACCAATGGCCCCTTTCTCAGGAGAAACTTAGGGCAGCTGCTCAATTGGTACAGGAACAGCTACAGCTTGGGCACATTGAACCATCTAATAGTCCATGGAATACGCCTATATTTGTCATTAAGAGAAATCAGGAAACTTGGAGGCTATTACAAGATTTGAGAGCAATAAATAAGACTATGGAAATTATGGGTCCTCTCCAGCTAGGACTTCCTTCTCCTACTGCCATTCCATGGAATTATCACCTTGTAGTTGTTGATTTGAAGGATTGCTTTTTTTACTATTCCTTTAAGCCCTCATGATTGCAAGCATTTTGCATTCAGTGTTCCTTCACTTAATTTCCAGGCTCCCATGGAGCAATACCAGTGGAGAGTTTTGCCTCAAGGTATGGCTAATAGTCCTACCTTGTGCCAAAAATATGTTGCTCAAGCCATCTCTCCAGTACGAAGGCAGCACCCTAAGGCATACATAATTCATTATATGGATGATATTCTTATTGCTCATTCAGATAAAGACACTGTGTTGACCATTTTGCAACAACTAGAATATTCTCTGAAAAAATCAGGACTTTATATAGCTCCTGAAAAGGTACAGCAATCTTTACCTTTTTCCTATTTAGGACAAATTATTGAGGGACAACAAATTCACCCACAGAAAATAGAAATCAGGACAGATCATTTGCAAACTTTAAATGATTTCCAGAAACTGTTAGGAGACATTAATTGGCTTAGACCTTCCTTGAAATTAACTACTGGAGAACTGAAGCCACTTTTTGATATTCTTAGAGGCTCAGCTGAACCAGCTTCTCCTCGGCTACTTACACCTGTGGGACAACAAGCTTTAAAGCTTGTAGAAAAGGTCTTGCAGCAAGCACAACTAAAATGCATAAATCCTGAGGAATCAATTGCCTTACTAATATGTCTCTCAAGTTACACTCCAATAGGACTATTGTGGCAAGCTTCAGGTCCTATTGAATGGATTCATTTAGCTGTTACTCCTAAGAAAGTTTTATCTCCATATTTTGATCTTGTTGCCTCCTTGATTATCAAGGGGCGTAGGCGACTCTTGCAGCTTATAGGTTTTGAGCCACAGACGATTGTTGTTCCTTTTTCAAAGGATCAACAACAATGGCTCTGGAAAACTTCCACAAAATGGCAAATCGCTTTTGCAAATTTTACAGGCCAAATTGATTCTCACTACCCAGCTAATAAAATAGTTCAATTTTCATTAATTACTACCTTTATATTTCCTAAGACAATTGTTAATGAGCCCATTCCTGAAGCACCTACAATCTTTACTGATGGATCCAGCTCAGGAATAGCAGGCTTAATAATCAATGGATAGCTTTATACTGAAACAGCCACCTTAAAATCAGCCCAAAGAGTAGAATTACATGCCATTATCATGGCTTTTCAGCATTTGCCATACTCCTCCTTTAATTTGTATACAGACAGCAGATATTTACTTATGGTTGTTTCCACTATAAAGACTGCTGTCTTAGGGACAACTGCTGATGAGGAACTATTTCAGCAGTTTCTCCTTCTTCAAAGACTTGTACATCAACATACAGCTCCATGTTTTATAGGACATATTCAAGCTCACTCCATGCTCCCTGGAGCTTTAGTGCAAGGGAATGCCCTTGTTGATCAAGCTACCCAAAAGAAAATTATTGGAGCGACCATGACATATCAAGTAATTCAGTCTCATACTATTCATCACCAGAACGCTGCAGCCCTGCATAAACAGTTTCAACTTTCTCGGGAAGCAGCACAGCAGGTTGTTAAATCTTGTCCAAGGTGTCCTATACTACCATCTGTCCCTTCATTTGGAATTAACCCTCAAGGACTCCTACTGGGACAACTTTGGCAAACGGATGTTACTCATATACCTTCATTTGGCAAACAGTCCTTTGTTCACATTACAGTAGATACTTATTCTGGATTTATAGTAGCCTCTGCCAGAAGAGGAGAGGCTGCTAAGTATGTTATAGCTCACTGCTTGTATGCATTTTCTATTATTGGACTTCCTAAACTGATTAAAACTGACAATGCTCCTGCATATGTAGGAAAAGAATTTACTACATTTTGTCAGACTTTCGGACTTGACCTAAGGACAGGAATTCCTTAAAATCCCCAGGGTCAAGGCACTGTAGAGCGTGCACATCAAACACTTAAAAACCAATTGGAAAAAATTTAAAAAGGGGAATTATACCCTCAAACTCTTGCAAATCTTTGTCATGCTCTTTTCACTTTAAATTTTTTGAATACTGATGTACAGGGTCATTCAGCAGCAGAGAGACTCTGGAACCCTGCAAGGAAAGCCTTCCCTGAAGTGCAATGGAGGGA
This sequence comes from Saccopteryx leptura, assembly GCF_036850995.1. Lineage (NCBI taxonomy): Eukaryota > Metazoa > Chordata > Mammalia > Chiroptera > Emballonuridae > Saccopteryx > Saccopteryx leptura. The sequence goes on along the minus strand of NC_089504.1, from coordinate 170,422,735 downwards.
CCTGCTCACAGGAATCTGGCAAAGGCCAGACCCTGTTCTCTTATGGGGCCGAGGATATGTGTGTGTTTTTCCTAGGTCTGCTGAAGCTCCTCTGTGGATCGCTGAACGACTGGTGAGACACCATGATTCTAGATAAGAGACTCACTTCACAAGAGCAATTGTATGAGGCTTATTTTACTATTCTCTCTTCCCTTTCTCAATTATTATTATCTAATTTTTTTAATGTTTTAGATCATTTTACTTTCCTGCTCCATTGCTTGAAAAGAGGGCAAAAGGGGGGCCTGATTTGGGTATTGCTGAACAGAAATTTCATACAGCTGTCTTGAGATTTTTCGAGAGATCTCTGTTTAATATATATCCTTATTACGTTTCTATTAAGGTAGCCCTACTTAAGATCAAGCAGGCCATAGTTTAATCTCTAAAACCCCGGATTTCACTCTTGATTTGTGTGATTGTATGTGAAGTCTTTGTATAATGTATAAGTGTTTTTGTTTATAAGGCCTGAATTAACTCCTTACATGAAAAGTAATGATGATAATAGTTTTGGAAGTGCCGGCTCTAGTATTGAAAACAAAATGGGGATAATTTCATTTCCCTACATGGATATGATTTTGTTTGGAATAAGTAAAGTGCGCTCATTTTGGATCCAAAAGACTTGCTGGTTTGGCCGGCTGCTCCAGGCCACAAGTGAAAGGCATGAAGCAGCATAGATTTACATAATAAAAGTGTAAAGATTTTTTTTACTATAAGAGAATAATGAAGATCACACTGAGATTTTTCAGTTTTGATATGTACTCTTTAAGGTGCCTGTTAATTAATATTAAGGGGGTGTTTTGATAAGTGTGGGAATGTTGCTTGAAGGTGCATTTACTCAATTTTTGCTAAAAGTTAACAAAGTCAAGAATTTCTTGCAATCTTTGAAGTCAAAATATTGTAAAGTGTGCTTAACATTTGCTTGAAGATTCAATTGTAAATAATAAGAAAGGGGGGGGGGTCATGTCCTGGAGCTCCTGCAGGTTTACCCTGTTACACTTTTTACTTCAAACAGTTTCTTTTGAATGCTGATGTACAAGAGATGCCAAATTTTTTGTCCTGCAAACTACTACACCTTTTTTATTTTTATTTGATTCCAGCTAATAACACTGTTTTGTTCTTTTCAGATATATAGGCAGATAGGGACTCTCAAGCCCCTCAGCGAGATCTTCTGAGCATGGCTTTTAAGGTACCAAGAGTCCAAAAAAGCCCAAAGGAGATCAGGTAAAATACTAGCTCTTGGCATACGCCCTCAGAGGCTCCAACGCTCCAACTGGAACTTCATCAGGGCCCTGCTTCAATAGTGGAAAGGATGGTCATTTGAGCGAAAGCCTGCCAGGCTTACATGCCTTTGCTGTGAGGAAGAAAGGACACATTGGAAGGTAGGCTTCCCTCTTACTCCTCTAAGGGAGGGTTCAGTCTCTTCCAGCCCTGCTCCAGCCAACTGTGCCCTAACCTTGCCCAGAATACTGGGATTTGCCACTGAAGGCTAAAAGGTGCCCAGGGCCATCGGCCCCATCTACGACACTGTGAACAAGCCTGGGGTATTTCTTCTAAGTAGCCGGTAGACTGGTCTCGTTTACACAAGGGCCATTTAACTATGTCTTGCCTGAATATTCAGGTTTTTTATTCTTCCCTCGAAGATCTCTGTTGTGGGTATTGATACTCCTGTTTTCTGCTGCTTTGTTTAATATATAGTCTTTCCTTTATTCCTCCTGCCTCAATGCCCCCTCATAGTTTAGGCTAGAACCTACTCTTAATTCAGAGCTCATTTTTTCCTTTTTTGCCAACTTACAAATTTACCTCTGCCACCCAGCTTAGTGTATCCCAAGGTTCTCCTCACCACCCAATGGCTGTAAAGTTCCAGCATAGGACCCCTGGGTTCATCTTTCCAGTTTAAAGAAAACGGAAGCTCCATCTTCATGCATGCTGCAGATGGCTTTTCCAGTCTACCTGGGTCATTGCCAGCTGGGAGCAGCGGTCATTGGGACTTTGACACTAACTGCAGAGTGTGGAAGTGTGACTGACGGCAATTCCAGTGCCATGTGGACTTCTACTGAATGTGGACTTTTCCTGGACTCCTGCTCCTGTGACAGTTTTTGATGGACTGAACTGGGGTTGGGTTGCATTTGCAGAGATTTGGAATGGTGTTGGTGCCAACTTGGACTTGGTGAACACTTTAAGGACATTACTCTTTTATAGATTCTTGTTGTATTAGCTTAAAGAGTTTGCTTAAAGGCTTTAATCACTGTGATGTATTAGTATCCTTGTTTTGGGTACCTGTTAGTATTGGCTATACTAATTTTGTGTTTGTTCTGTATTTTTTCCATCTGCCTCCAAATTAGAAAATCAGATGAGTGCAAATCTCAGCACACAAATTAAAAAGAAAAGGGGGATATGTTGTGGACTGTTAATGGCAAAAAGCCATTATAGATTCGAGGCTTGGCAGGGGGCTAAGTTCTCCCCCCTCCATCTCCATATTTGGCTTTGATGCTGAGTATTTGCACCCACTCCACTTCCTTCCTTGGGTTGCAGGAAGCAATATACATGCCCTTCCTCTGACTCTTTGTTTGTTTCAGATGTTTGTAAATTTCACTAATGTATCCTGTTTTTGCCTTAGGAGAGTTCCTGTCTTAGCCTTTGATGTGCAACTTTGTATCAGGATCCTTGATTTGCATAGGTCTATATAATAAAGCGAACTGGGGCTGTGAGGCACTCAGATACTGCCAGGCAGTTTAAGGAGTCCTCCCGGTCCCATTGGTTTTGTTTTGACAAAGTGTGTTTCCTTAATTCCGCACCATTATTTGGAGCCGCGCTGGTCTGCGGCAGGAGCCTTTAAGAGCGTATGCCAAAAGATGGTATTTCTTGACTTCTTTTGGGCATTATTTGCCCTTTCTGTTACTTCCTTGGCCGTTATAGACCTTAAAAGCCATGCTCATAAGATCTCACTGAGGGGCTTGACTAAGAGAGCAAAATTGGGAATTCAGTGTTTAATCAAGAAAACAAAGGATTTGATTTGCGGTGGTAGGTGGTTGGAGACTGCAGAAGGTCTGAGTTTGATCTAGGGTGAGACCTCAGGTGGTGGGGATTAAGTTGATGCCCAGATAAACTATAGCCTAAGAGTGAAGTTGAGCCTTAGCAGAGAAGACATGATATCCCTTCACGGGGAGAAAGTTAAGAAGGGTGGAGGTGTGTCTCCTTGAGGCAGGCAGGGAGGGGCTGCAGAGGAATAGGTTACTTACATATTGTAAGAGAGTACTAGTTTTGAAATTGCATGCTGCTAAATCCTGAGCTAGTGCCTTCCCAAACAGGTGTGGGCTGTTTTTGATCCCCTGGGGTAAGACAGTCCATGTAAGTTGCTGGGCTGCATTAGTGTCCAGGTCAGTGTAAATAAAGTTAAACAGAAAGTAAGAGTCAGGGTGTAGAGGAATGGTAAAGAAGGCATTCTTGAGGTCAACGACACTGAAGTGAGTGGTGTTTGAGGGAATGTGTGAGAGTAACCTGTAGAGATTAGGGACTACTGAATGGAGAGGAATTACTGCCTCATTGATTAGGTGTAAGTCATGTACGAGGTGATACACCTCTGAAGGTTTTTGAACAGGAATGATGGGGGTATTGCAGGGAGAGTCCATGGGGATGAGTAAGCCTTGATTTAGGAGGCAGGCAATTATTGGTTTAAGGCCTTAGAAACAGACATAGTTATACATTAAACAAAGACTTCACATACAGACTATGAATTAAGGAATTTAAATGAGCATGCTTTACTTGTTTCAATTAAAATTACACTAGAAATATTTTCTGACAAAGAGACAAAAATATTACTTCAGCCTGTGAGGGGGGCGTGGAGGGGTTTAAGAACATAGTGGAGAAGGGAGGGGCCCCTCGCCAGCAGGGGAGGAGAAAGAGAAACTGGTATTTGCAGGTGAATAAGAAACAGGATTTTGTGAAGGGAGGGGACTTTCTGGAGGGAAGAGACTCAAGCAAAAGAAATTTGCAGAGAGATCAGAGAGGGATCCCGAGAGAGGAGTGCCCACAGGGGTCAGGCAGGAGAAGGAGAGAGTTGAGAGTCCATGGAGAAGGAAAAATTAGGAGTGGAAGTTTTAGGTGAGGTTTCTTTGGCCAAGAACAGCCTGTGTGTAGAATAAGCGGCACAGAAATTAAGGACAGGAACGAAAGTAAAAGGAAGCCTTCACGTAAGGCATTTCAGAAGCCTTTCCCATCCAGTGGCAAAGATTATCTAGATCTTTGAGAATATTGTAATCGAATGTCCCATTTTCAGGCCAATGGGAGTCATTGTCTAATTTGTATCAGGGCCACACTGTGTTACAGAAGAAAATGAGGTTTTTTGGCTTAAGGTCAGAGAGACCCAACTAAGTGAGGGTTTTTTTGTTGTTGTTGTTTTTTATCTTATTTATATTAATTTTAATGCAGTGACATTGATAAATCAGGGTACATATGTTCCGAAAAAACATCTCCAGATTATTTTGACATTTGATTATGCTGCATACCCCTCACTCAAAGTCAAATCGTCCTCCGTCACCTTCTATCTGGTTTTCTTTTTGCCCCTCCCCCCACTCCCTCCCTCTCCTTCCTCTCCCCCTCCCCACCCCTCCACCCCACTCCCTGTTACCATCACATTCTTGTCCATGTGTCTGAGTCTCATTTTCATGTCCCATATATGCATGGGTTCATATAGTTCTTAGTTTTTTCTGATTTACTTATTTCACGCTGTATAATGTTATCAAGGTCCATTCATGTTATTGTAAATGATCCGATGTCATCATTTCTTATGGCTGAGTAGTATTCCATAGTATATATGTACCAAAACTTTTTAATCCACTCATCCTCTGACGGACAATTGGGCTATTTCCAGATCTTTGCTATTGTGAACAATGCTGCTATAAACATGGGGGTGCATTTCTCCTTCTGGAACCATTCTATGGTGTCCTTCGGGTATATACCTAAAAGTGGGATGGCTGGGTCAAAAGGCAGTTCGATTTTCAGTTCTTTGAGGAATCTCCATACTGTTTTTTACAGAGGCTGCACCAGTCTGCATTCCCACCAGCAATGCAGGAGGGTACCCTTTCTCCACATCCTCGCCAGCACATATTCTGTGTTGTTTTGTTGATGACCGCCATTCTGACTGGTGTGAGGTGATATCTCATTGTGGTTTTAATTTGCATTTCTCTAATGATTAATAATGTTGAGCATTTTTTCATATGCCTATTGGCCATCTGTATATCCTCTTTGGAGAAGTGTCTATTCATTTCTTTTGCCCATTTTTGGATTGGATTGTTTTTCTTTCTGATATTGAGATTTACAAGTTCTTTATAAATTTTGGTTATTAACCCCTTATCAGACGTACTGTTAAATATGTTCTCCCATTGTGTAGTTTCTCTTTTTATTCTGTTCTTATTGTCTTAGGCTGTGCAAAAGATTTTTAGTTTGATATAGTCCCATTTGTTTATTCTGTCTTTTATTTCCCTTGCCTGTGGAGATAAATCAGCAAATATATTGCTGCGAGAGATGTTGGAGAGCTTACTGCCTATGTTTTCTTCTAAGATGCTTATGGTTTCACGTCTTACATTTAAGGCTTTTATCCATTTTGAGTTTATTTTTGTGAATGGTATAAGTTCGTCGTCTAGTTTCATTTTTTTGCAGGTTGCTGTCCAATTTTCCCAACACCATTTGTTAAAGAAGCTGTCTTTACTCCATTGTATTTCCTTACCTCCTTTGTCAAATATCAGTTGTCCATAGAGCTGTGGGTTTATTTCTGAGTTCTCCATTCTGTTCCATTGATCTATGTGCCTGTTCTTATGCCAGTACCAGGCTGTTTTAAGTACAATGGCCTTGTACTATATATAGCTTGATATCAGGAAGTGTGATACCTCCCCCTATATTCTACTTTTTTAAGATTGCTGAGGCTATTCGTGTGCTTTTTGGCTCCATATAAATTTTTGGACTATGTGATCTATATCTTTAAAGTATGTCATTGGTATTTTAATTGGTATTGCATTGAATTTATAAATTGCTTTGGGTAATATAGACATTTTAATGATGTTTATTCTTCCTAACCATGAGCATGGTATATGCTTCCACTTGTTTGTATCTTCCTTGATTTCCTTTACTAATGTTTTATAATTTTCCGAGTACAAGTCTTTAGTATCCTTGGTTAAATGTACTCCTAGGTACTTTATTTTTTTGGTTGTAATAGTGAAGGGGATTGTTTCCTTAATTTCTCTCTCTGACTGTTCATTGTTGGTGTATAAAAATGCCTCTGATTTCTTAGTATTAATTTTATATCCTGCCACCTTGCTGAATTTATTTATCAGGTCCAGTAGTTTTTTCACTGAGACTAGGATTTTCTATATACAATATCATATCATCTGCAAATAATGATAGCTTTACTTCTTCTTTTCCAACTTGAATGCCTTTTATTTCTTCTTCTTGTCTGATTGCTGTGGCTAGGACTTCTAGGACTATGTTGAATAAGAGTGTGAAAGAGGGCACCCCTGCCTTGTTCCTGACCTTAAGGGGATTGCTTTTAATTTTTTCCCATTGAGTATGATGTTGGCTGTGGGTTTGTCATAGATGGCTTTTATTATGTTGAGGTATGTTCCCTGTATTCCCACTTTGCTGAGAGTTTTCATCATGAATGGGTGCTGGATTTTATCAAATGCTTTTTCTTCATCTATTGAAATTATTATGTGGTTTTTCTCTTTTATTTTGTTTATATGATGAATAACACCGATAGATTTCCAAATATTGTACCAGCCTTGCCTCCCCAGAATAAATCCCACTTGATCATGATGTATGAATTTTTCCATATATTGTTGAATCCGGTTTGCTAATATTTTGTTGAGGATTTTAGCATCTATATTCATCAGGGATATTGGCCTACAATTTTCTTTCTTTGTGTTGTCTTTGCCTGGTTTTGGAATCAGAATTATGCTCACCTCATAAAAGGAGCTTAGAAGTCTTCCTTCCTCTTGAATTTTTTGAAATAGTTTGAGAAGGATAGGAGTTAGTTCTTCTTTCTATAGTTGCTAAAATTCACTTGTGAAGCTATCTGGCCCAGGATTTTTCTTTGTAGGGAGTTTTTTGATAACTGTTTTTATCTCGTTTGGTGTAATTGGTCAGTTTAGGTTTTCTGATTCTTTCAGATTGATTTTTGGAAGATTGTATGTTTCAAGGAATTTGTCCATTTCATCTAGGTTGTCTAGTTTTTTGGCATACAGTTCTTCATAGTATTTTCTTAAAATCCTTTGTATTTCTGTTGTGTCAGTTGTTATTTCTCCACTCTCATTTCTAATTTTACTTATTTGAGTCCTCTCCCTCTTTTTCTTGGTGAGTCTAGTTTAAGGTTCATCAATCTTGTTTACCTTTTCAAAAAACCAGCTCCTAGTTTCACTGATTCTCTGTATTGTTTCTTTAGTCTCTAGTCATTTATTTCTGCTCTGATCTTTATTATTTCCTTCCTTCTACTAGCTCTGGGCTTTACTTGCTGTTCTTTTTCTAGTTCTTTTAGATGCAGGGTTAAGGTGTTTATTTGTGCTTTTTCTAGCTTCTTAAAGTGTGTCTGTAGTGCTATGAACTTCCCTCTCAGTACTGCTTTTGCTGTGTCCCATAAATTTTGAGTTGTTGTATGCTCGTTATTATTCCTGTCTAAAATTTTTTTAATATCTTCTTTGATCTCATTCTTAATCCATTCATTATTTAACAACCTGCTATTTAATTTCCATGTGTTTGAGAATTTTTGAGCTTTTCTGTTGTGGTTGATTTCTAGTTTTATGCCATTGTGATCAGAGAAAGTGTTTCATATGATTTTAATCTTCTTAAATTTGTTGAGACCAAAAATATATATATGTATATGTTGAGACCATTTTTGTGCCCTAACATGTGGTCTATCCTAGAGAATGTACCATGAGCACTTGAAAAGAATGTATATTCTGCTGCTTTAGGGTGAACGGTTCTGTAGTTATCTATTAAATCGAGTTAATCTAGTGTGTCCTTTAAGTCTGCTCTTTCTTTGTTAATTTTCTTTCTTGAGGATCTATCTAGCAATGTTAGTGGGGTATTAAAATCCCCTACTATTATAGTGTTGCTGTTGATCTCACTCTTTATATCGATCAAAGTCTGCTTTATATATTTAGGTGCTCCTATATTAGGTGCATAGATATTTATAATAGTTATATCTTCCTGTTGGATTGCTCCCTTTATCATTATGTAGTGGCCTTCTTTATCTCTTACTATATTCTTTGTTTTAAAGTCCATTTTGTCTGATATAAGTATTGCTACCCCAGCTTTTTTTTCATTTCCGTTTGCATGAAATGTTTTTTTCTATCCTTTTACCTTCAACCTATGTGCATCTTTTGTTTTAAGGTGTGTCTCTTTTAGACCGCATATGTACAGGTCCTGTTTTCTTATACATGCAGCTACCCTATGTCTTTTGATTGGATCATTTAATCCATTTACATTTAAGGTTATTATTGACATGTAGTTGTTTATTGCCATTTTATTCTTTAAAGCTGTATTCCTCTTTTGCTATATTCTTTTTTCACTTTGATCTGTTTACACCATGCCCCTTAACATGTCCTGCAGCATTGGTTTGGTTGTAATGAATTCCTTGAGTTTTTTTTTTTGTCTGGGAAACTTTTTATTTCTCCTTCAATTTTAAATGACAGCCTTGCTGGATAAAGTAATCTTGGTTGTAGGTTCTTGTTCTGCATTACTTTGAATATTTCTTGCCATTTCTTTCTGGCTTCAAGTGTTTCTGTTGAGAAGTCTGATGTCATCCTTATGGGGGCTCCTTTGTAGGTGATAACCTTTTTTTCTCTCACAGCTTTTAATATTTTCTCTTTATCACTTAGCTTTGGTATTTGAATTATGATGTGTCTTGGTATAGGTTTCTTTGGGTTTCTTTTTAGTGGAGTTCTCTGTGCTTCTTGAATTTGTGAGAGTTTCTCCTGCATTAATTTAGGGAAGTTTTCAGCTATGATATGATTAAATAAAGCCTCTATCCCTTGTTCTTTCTCTTTTTCTTCAGGAACCCCTATGATGTGGATGTTATTTCTCTTTATGTTGTCACAGAGCTCTCTAAGAGTTTCCTCAGACTTTTTGAGTCTCTTTTCTTTTTTCTTCTCTGCTTTCATGCCTTCATTCCAGTTGTCCTCCAACTTGCTTATTCGATCCTCAGCTCTATCCATCCTGTTTTTAATTCCTCCCATTGTGGTCTTCATTTCTGATATTGTATTTGTCATCTCCGACTGATTCTTTTTTAATATTTCAATATACTTTTTTATACTTGCTATTTCTTTATTTAGGTGTTTGTGATGACACTCCATTGTTATTCTAAGATCCCTAAGCATCTTTACAATCATTATTTTAAACTTTGCATCCGGAAGTTTGATTATTTCCATATCACTCAGTTAATCTCCTGAAGGTCTCTCTTTTGGTTTTATTTGGATTGCACTTCTTTGTCTTCTAATTGTGCCTGGGTGTTTTCTTTGTAGAGCTGGTTGAGTCTAGGCTTGGTGTTGTCTGCCTCCAGTTTTTACTTGTGTTGTTTTTAGGTCTTCTTGGGTTGGCATCAGCTATTATTTGTAATCCACTTTAGGATTTGGGCTGCTTTGAAGTCTTGATTTGTTTGTTTTCTTAACAGGTGATTGTCTTGTTTGCTGATCTCAGCAGGGTGCTCATTTAAAACTGTATCCAGGAATGCGGTGGGTGTGACCTGAGGGACTCTGAAGTCCTCTTCTGCCAGTTAATCTCTCTGGGGGTGTGTTGCTTTCTCAGCTTCAGTAGGGGGAGGTGTATCTCAGATCTCCATGGAGACCTGAGTTACTGCCCCTCCTCCCCACTTCTTGTTTTCAGCTGTGTCTTGTGCTGATTGGAGCTGGAGAGATGTCTGTATCTCTGTGACCTGGAAGTACTTTTGTATTTTTCTTTGTGGAAGGATCAGCCCCTCCCCCAGTTATGGCCACCTCCAGCACTGAATGAGTCAGCTTTTTATGTCATCACCATCCATCTCTCTCTCTCTCCTTTCTTTTTGGAAGACAAGCAGGCCCTTTCAATACACCTCGTTCCCTGGTCACCAGGCAAGTGGCTGTGAGCAGTATTTACCGCTCTTTTACTTGGAGTGAGAGCCCAGCCTCACACACCCCCGCCCCGTTCCTGTAAGCAGGGGAGATTCAGGCGCTCCCTACCAGGTTTGTTGTGGCTTCTTCTTTGCTCCTTGGTTTTTGAAAGCTGTTCTTGTAGTCTAGATTTGGTTTTTTACGCTGATTGTTCATAAATTAGTTTATAATCCAGTTCAGTGATGTGAGCTGGGAGTCTGTGCGTCTGCCTACTCTGCTGCCATCTTCAGATCTCTAAGTGAGGTTTTTTATGAGACATCCTAGAGGGGTCTAGTTGGCAGGCTTAGACTCTGAAGAGCCATGGAGACAGGTGAGCAAGAGGGGCATCCCCACCTTTTATCATTGTCTCAAGAGGAGAAAATCTCCATGTGGGGGAGTCATCCCTGATAGAGGTCATTACCACCTGTCAGGGAGCTTCAAGGACAAGAAGTCTGAGAGAGTGGAGAGGTTTGGCTAGGTGCCTAGTCTTTCGTGCAGTCTACAGAGACTGAAAGTCAAACCTCTCAAAAGCTGAGGCATGTCAGAGAAAACCATCTGACCAGAAAGGGGTGTTTTTAGAGAAAAATTTGGAGGCCAACCGGGGAAGGAAAGGGAGAAACTCCTTACTTTTCTGATCCAGCAGGGGTTCAGGACAGGGTTAGACTGCTGGCCAATCAACCTACAATTGCACATCCAAACAGAATCAGGGAGTAAGCCCGGGATGAGCTGCTGCTGCCCATTGCTTCCCTGGTTGTAAGTTTGGATGACAAAGAGGGATCATCCAGGCAGTTAGTACCCTGTCCCAGGTTTTGGCACCAAATGTTGGAATCCATGGGAGTCCAAAAAGACCAGAGTAGCAGGCTTTATTGAAAGAAAGAAAAAAAAAGGAAAGAAAGAAGAAAGAAAGAAAGAAAGAAAGAAAGAAAGAAAGAAAGAAAGAAAGAAAGAAAGAAAGAAAGAAACCCTTCTGGGTGCTTCTCCTGGGGAGAAGAGCACCAGTACAAGCTGGGGGGACAAATTTTATAGGGTGAAGGGAGAGTCTCAAGCAAGTGGGTGTTGAATTAAAAGTCCTGGTATGTCCAGAATGCACCTCCTTGGGACAGCTTGCCAGCTTCTTGGAATTCCTCTGTCTCAGGGGTGATAGTCCAGTAAGTAAGGGTGAGGTCTGACAGATAAGTGGAACATCAAAAGCAGGGGTCCCCAAACTTTTTACACAGGGGGCCAGTTCACTGTCCCTCAGACCGTTGGAGGGCCGGACTATAAAAAAAACTATGAACAAATCCCTATGCACACTGCACATATCTTATTTTAAAGTAAAAAAAACAAAATGGGAATAAATACAATATTTAAAATAAAGAACAAGTAAATTTAAATCAAACTGACCAGTATTTCAATGGGAACTATGGGCCTGCCTTTGGCTAATGAGATGGTCAATGTGCTCCTCTCACTGACCACCAATGAAAGAGGTGCCCCTTCTGGAAGTGCGGCGGGGGCCGGATAAATGGCCTCAGAGGGCCGCACGCGGCCCGCAGGCCGTAGTTTGGGGACCCCTGATCAAGAGGGCAGTTTGGAATTCCTGTTAAATTCACATATCTATCAGTCAGCACAGCAGAGGGTGTGTTTCCTCCATGTAAAGCATGTGTTTGCTTAGTCTCTCAGGTGAACCTGTCGTGCGAGGCGAAAGGAAGGATGGCTTCAGCCAGAGGAGGTGACACAGAAAGTTCTGAGCTTGAGCTATGTGGTTTTTGAAAAGAAATGGCGTGATTTCTATATTCTGACATCACATCAGAATGTTACAAAAGGGGAATGTTCTAAACTCATTTTTAAGAAAAACGTTTTAATCTTTGCAATATTTTAAAATAAGAAGTAAAATTTCTCAATTTGATGAAAATACTGAAATGCAAAAAGTATTTTAGTTATCTGTGATGACTTTAGAGTGCTGAGTGTTGTCTCAAAAGACCAAGAATCCTATTTGGAAAAACAGTAGCAAAATTTTAAATCCAAAACAGGTAAAAACAGATAGACAAAAATCAATAATTTCTTTTTTATGGAAATTGATGCCATTTTCAAGAATTAATGAAACAAATAGATATGACAGTGCAGTCCTTTGGACTAGAACAAAGGTGAGGACAGATAACAAGGAGAGCATTCATCAGCCTGAGCTTTGGTAGCAGAGACATCTGTTACACTGGTCCCTCTGTGTCCACTGTGGTGGACGCTAAAATGTGCAGTGGCACTAGCTAGATGTCAGGTGCTATTAACAAAAAGTTTATGGGCAGCATGCCTGAGAGGGAGGAAGGCTGAGGACACTGACCCACCATCTGAGAAAACATCCATGTGACAGGAAATACAAGGTGGGGAGGGTGGCAGTGGTGCTAGGCTGTGGTGGTGGAGGCAGGGAGGTGCTGTCTGTCATTTGGTTCCTGCTCCTCACACAGGGCACCACTTATTGCAGAGATAATGACTACTCTAAGACCACATGGCATGCACTGAGGAACCTAGAGGAGACCACCTCACAATCCCCTATACAGATTTTACAAGATGGCCTGACCCCTAGTCCTTATGGAGATTTATTGTTACACACAAATAGAAGCAGGGACAAGAATGAGGAAGTCAAAAAATAGAGAAGAGAATGAGGAAATCAGAAAGGGAAACTTCTTTAGAGAAGATAAAAGGACAAGGGAAGTATAGTAGCTCAAATGTCTCCACCTATTAATCACAATTGCTAATTCTATCCCTATTGTGCTGTGTTCAGCACAGTACTGCTTTTAGTACTTTTGTCAGTAAACCCACTGTAGCCTTTGCCTCAAGGCACTGAACTCTATCTCTGTGCTATGTCCCTACTCAGGGCCTCTAGAAGGTGAGGTACAAGGAAGAAGAAGAAGAGGTGGCCTGGGAGATGGGGCGGGTTGAGGAGTGCTATGGCAAAAAATGGATTTCCAAGGAATGGGAGAGGAGGTGGCAAGAAGAGAGACTATGAGGGGAGAGGCAGTGTTGGGGGAAATGGGTATCATAGAGGTTCATATACAGAAGAGGTGGATATATAATTTTTTTAAAAGAACCTCATAAATTACATGATAATTCTTGGTAGACACTTCAGGCATTGCATTTTAAATACCAGGCCAAAATGTCACCTTTGAAGTAAATCCCTGATACATTCTTGAGTCTTGTTCATAGGTGAAAGTATTGTTTTATACCAACAGTTGCTTTTTTAGGAAAAGTAAAATTTTTCCTCCATATTTTACATATCCTGAACATGACAGATCTTTTTAAACCTATATATATATACACACACATATATATGTATATATATATACTAAATGTTAGAATAATATAATGTTATAGTAATGAAATATATAGAAATATAAAAAATATGGAAGATATATAAAAATAATTAGGATATAGTATTAAAAGCAATTAAGAAAAGTAAATGTATGGCCAATAGCCATGGCCACTATCACAGCCGCTTGGCCTATGCAGGTTCTCATTTGATTAGAACAGATGGTAATGAAACAATGGAGCTAGGAACTGGTGGGCCATTACCTTTTAATCCTAGCTTGCATCCAACAGGCAAGAAATACACACAGTGGGAAAACACTTTCCTTTCCATTCAGGGCTCCCAAAGCCACTGACTTATTCAAGTTTCCTAGAATCAAAGGTTCTACCTCACCAGCCTTATTCACCTCTGTTTCCCATCTCCTTCTCTCTGCACAAACTTTGCACAAATTGGCTTCTCCTTCAGCACTCCACCATCTTGGCTGCCTCTCCTCTCCTCCACGTGGCCTTTCTCTGCTCTCCTCCAGCATGGCCTCCTATGCCCCATTTTATAGGGTAGAAATCAAAACCTTTAATGCAATATAAAAACAAGGAGGTCTCTGATACAAAGTCACTTATCTGAGGCATAATGAGATTTCTCAAGAGAGTGCACCACCCCCCACCATGCAACAGTCAAGGGTGTGGGGAAAAGCTTGGTTTTAAAACTACGCCTTAGGCTATAATGACTCTGCCAGGTTACAGACTGTCTCCCACACCCAATGCAAACTAAAAGTGAGCCAACCTATATATCATATTTACAAACTTACTTGACCAACAAAAAATAAGACTATGCCATCTGGACAGGAGTTCATCTAGTGTGCACAGATACGATAGGCAGACTCTGCCTTTTGCACAGGGCCCAGTTAGTGTGTGTGTGAAGTTATATATAGATAAAAAGTGGTTTGATGTCATAACTCTGTAGGTTAACATAAACAAGAAGCTTCCCTAGGAACACCTTAAAAGTGGCTTGATGTGACATTTCGGTAGATTAACATAAAAAGGACTCCCTGAGAGGAACTCCCAAAAAGGTGGTGTGAGGTGATAATTCTGTAGATTGACACTATTAGAAGGCATAGGCCAGAAGGAGTACTAAAGCTAAGCCCCCTCCATGCTGTGGTAGAGGCCCAGACTCCAAGGTTGATGTAAACTGTCTCCATGCCGCTCTGACTAAAGACATTTGAGAGAAGCAGGCCAATGGGGCCCCATTAAGCTCTACCCAGGCACGCCAAAAAGATTTGTGAGTAATAAACTGCCTGTGTGATTCTTGCAACTAATTTGTGTGTCAGACATGTCTTTCCTCTTGTAAAGCCAGTAGCCACGGGCACCATCACAGCCGCCTGGCCCATGCAGGTTCACACTGGATTCAAACAGATGGTAATGAAACAATGGAGCCAAAAACTGGTGGGCCATTACCTTTAATCCTAGCTTGCACCCGGCAGGCAAGTAAAAACACACACTGGGCTCCAAAACCCACTCATTCAGCACTCACAAAGCTACTGACTTATCCGAGTTTCCTAGAACCAAAGGTTTCTAGCTCACCAGACTTATTCACCTCTGTTCCCCATCTCCTTCTCCCTGCAAAAATTCTGCACAAAATGGCTTCTCCTTCAGCATTCTGCCATCTTGGCTGCTTCTCTCCTCTCCTCCACCTGGCCTTTCTCTGCTCTCCTACAGCATGGGCTCCTCCTAGAACATAACCACTCTTCTTTTTAAAACCTTTTTGGAGGCACATATACACCATGGTATACTATTCAGCTAGAAGAAATGATGACAACGGATCACTTACAGCAGAATGGTGGAATCTTGATAACATTGTGCGGAGTGAAATGGGCGAATCAGAAAAAGACAAGAACTGCAGGTTCCATACATTGGTGGGACATGGAAGTGAGACTAAGGGACATGGACAGGAGTGTGGTGGTTACGGGGGGGAGGTGGGGGGAGGGAAGGAGGGAGAGGAGGAAGGGGAGGAGGAGGGGTACAGAGAAAACTGGATAGAGGGTGACGGAGGGTGATCTCTCTTTGGGGGATGGGTATGCAACAGAACTAAATGACAAGATAACCTGGAGATGTTTTCTTTGAATATGTGTACCCTGATTTGTTGATGTCACCCCATTAAAATAAAAATTTATTTATAAAAAAAAAAAAATTAAAACCTTTTTGGCACGAAAGCCCTCCCCCAACACTTATTAAAATAATCACACCCATCACCTGGGCAATGGGCTTCCACATGGGTAGCGCCATCTTTAACAAAGTGAGCATAATATATTTTATCTGCCCAACACCTCTGGTGGTAGTTGGTCTCAGCACAGATAAGTAGCATCCTCATAACTGCCTCAAGAGTAGTCTCAAAGAGGCTGCCAGCCCTGCTGATAAGCAGGAGTGTCCCACTGTGCAGGGAAGTTGAATTGGGGATGCCTGATTGACATAGAGCTCAGGCTCTACTGGGACACTAAAATAACTGTTAAATTAAATATTTATTACCAGTGACCTGAAAAATGGAAAGTACGTTGTTGTCATAATTGAATTTAGATATTACCTATGTTCAAGCTTGAAACACATAAAGTATTCCACTGATATTGCAAAGGAATATAAACTACTAACTTCATTTAAAAATAAATAAATAAATAAATAAATAAATAAAAAGATTACCCTGATCTATGAAATGATTTTTGAAAGCAGTTAAAAAAATAAAAGAATCCTAATCCCTTCCATCTTGATATGGCTATGATTTTATGATGACAAAGCAAACTGCTTCACTTTAATATGACTGTTTCTGCCTCTTTGTTTTGCTTTTACTAATCCCACCTTTTTAGCTTCTATAAACCTGCTTCCACATTCTGCATACCTTATAACCACACCCTACCATGTGATCTTAAAACCCCAAAGATCCTGCCATTTGGAGCTCAGACTTCAGAGAATTAACCTCCTCTGAGCCCACCAGTGTAATAAAATGGTTCTCCAACTCTCCAAGTGTCATTTGGTTTTCTGTGTTTCTTTCTGCCAAAACAATCTAGGATGATTAAGTTGTCCTTGGGAACTGAGTTTGGGTTACAGCAAGCAAATTGCTCTCCTATAGCTCATGGCTTCTATGTAAAACCTCCCTGGGCAACAAAGAAGGAAAATATTTCTTTGGTACTGCAGGCTTATTCACAGGCAAAATTATGAAGTCTAAAGAGTCTTGAAACATCTAGTCTCTCTTCCTTTGTCAACCAACCAAATAGGGACTTCCAGTTCCCAAACACTGCCTACCCTTCAGTCACACTCAGTAGATCTTGTATGAATGTACACAGGGAATGAATGGATAAATAAAATGAGTGGAAAACAGTGTTACCAAGATCTCAGAACCCACTGGCCAACAGTGGAAACAGGATAGCATAGAGAAAAACCAGAATAATAGAGTAAGGAATTATTCTATTTTCTATTAAAGTAAGAAACAAAGCAGTACAGGAAAGTGCTCTGGTAGCCATATGTGTGGCATGCTGAAAGCACACCGGGTTCCTCTCTGCTTTCACTCCTTTCTGTGTCTTGTTTTTTCCTCCATGCTGCTTGCATTCCCATTCCATTCAATCAGCAAGTATTGACTGGACACCAACAAAGTTTCAACCTGTTGCCCAGGACAAGTCACAGGCAGCATCAGACATTGACTTGCACTACAGTCCCTCCCAAGGGTCTCCAGAACAGATACACTAAGAGGCCAGATTCAGATAACATCAGAGCAAATCCAAGTAGCTTTACAGGCAGCATACCAAAAGGGAAATATCAGCAGGCACTAAACAATGCAGAGGTGAATTCTTCTTTGTGTGGTTAGACCTGCACAGTAAATCATAAATTGTGGTCGGGGTCAATCCTGCCAGTTAGCCAACATGAAGGTCAACCCATTCATCAATGAGCCAATAGCAATCAACACTCAATTACAAAAGGAGGGTTCAAATAACCCACACAAGGGTCATTCTTAGACCATCCATCTCAGCTGATCAAGGAGACTGCACCACTGGGTCCCACAAGATATTTACTACATAAGGTCAGCCTACTTAGACAGGGAGATATAGCAGATCTACATAATACATAGACACAAACACAAAGTGGCAGCCAAAATAGGGAAACACAAAAACATACCCCAAATGAAAGAACAGAAGTCTATAGAAAAAGAGGTAAATGAAATGGAGGCAAGCAATTTACCAGATGTAGAATTTTTAAAAACGGTTATAAAGATGCTCAAGGAATTTAGTGAGAATCTCAAGGAACTAAATGAGAACTTCAAAAGCATAAAAAAGACATAAATAAAGAAAAAGAACCAGTCAGAAATGAAGAATACAATATCTAAAATTAAGACTATACTAGAAGAAATAAACAGTTGGTCAGATGAAGCAGAAGACAGATCAGTAATTTGGAAGACAATGTAATAGAAAAAATACCAATAAGAGCTGGAAAAAAAATTCTTTTTAATGAGGATAGAACCCTTGGGGCAACATAAAGTGAAACAACATCCATATCATAGGAGTAGATGAAGAAGAAGGGATCAAGGGATCAAGAACCTATTTTAAGAAATAATGACTGAAAACCTGGTGAAGGAAAATAACATACAAGTCCAGGAAGCTCAGAGAGTCACAAACAAGGTGAGCCCAAAGAGGCTCACAGAAAGACACATTATAATTAAAATGGCAAAGGTTAAATACCAAGAAAGAATCTTAAAATCAGTGAGACAAAAACAGTTAGTTACCTACAAGTGAGCTTCCATAAGACTGTCAGCTAATTTCTCAACAGAACATTTCAGGCCAGAAAATATTGGCAAGAAGTATTCAAAGTGATGAAAAGCAAAGACTTACAAGTAAACTAACACTACTCTAGCCAGCAAGGCTATCATTTAAAATTGAAGGAGACATAGCTTCCCAGATAAGAAAAAGCTAAAGTTTATTACCACCAAACCAGTATTACAAAAATAAAAATAAAAGAAAAAGCAGTTCTTTTTCTTCTTGAAGAAGAAGAAGAAGAAGATGATGACAAAGATGACAGAGGAACATAGCTATAAATAAATGGCAATAAATATGTACTTGTCAATAATCACTTTAAATGTAAATGGTTTACCTGCTCCAATCAATAGATATAGGGTACTGTATAGATAAGAAAAGAAGAACCATATACATGTTGTCTTTAAGAGACCCACTTCAGAATGAAAGTATAGACTACAAGTAAAGGGATGGAAAAAGATACTTTCTGCAAATGGAAATTTTTTTAAAATCTTTGTACTAACACTAATATATAACAGAATAAACTTTAAAACAAAGGTGATAAAAATTCAAAGAAGGACACTTCAAAATGATAGAGGGATCAATCCAACAGAGGATATAACCTTTGTAAACCTTTATGCACTCAGCATAAGAGCACCTAAATATATACAGCAAATCTTGATGTACATAAAGGGAGAGAACAACAGTAATGTAATCACTGTAGGGGATTTTAACACCTGATTCACATTAATGGATTGATTTTCCATACAGAAAAATGAACAAGGAAACACTGGCCTTAAAGGGCACACTAGATCAAATAAATTTAATCCATATCTTCAAATTATTTTACCACACAGCAGCAGAATATACATTCTTTTCAAGTGCACATGGAACATTTCCTAGGATAGTCCACATGTTAGGTCACAAAACAAGTCTCACTAAATTTAAGAGCATTGAAGTCATATTAACCATCCTCTCTGACCATAATGGTATGAAATGAGAAGTCAATCACAATAACAAAACTGTAAAACAAAGACATGAAAGCTAATTGCCACACATACAAAAATAAATAAATAAAGTACCTAAGAGTAAATTTAACCACGAAGGTAAAAAACTTATACTCAGAAAATTATAACACATTAAAAAGAAATCAAGGAAGATAAAAACAAATGGAAGCATATTCATGTTCATGAATAAGAAGAATAAATATTATTTAAAATGTTTATATTACCCAAAGCAATCTATAAATTCAATGCAATTTCTATTAAAATGCCAATAGCATACTTCAAAGATATAGAACAAATATTCCAAAATATTACATGGAACCAAAAAAACCCACAAATAGCCTCAGCAATCTTGAAAATGAAAAATAAATGAAAGGTATCACACTTCCTGATATCAAGTTATACTACAAATCCATAGTAATCAAAACAGCTTGGTACTGGCATAAGAATAGGCATACAGATCAATGGAACAGAGGAGAACCGAGAAATAAATCCACAACTTTATGGCCAATTGATATTTGACAAAGGAGGTAAGAGCATACCTTGGATTAAAGACAGTCTCTTTAATAAATGATGTTGGGAAAATTGGACAGGTACATGCAGAAAAAAATGAAACTAGGCCACCAACTTACACCATACATAAAGATAAACTCAAAATGGATAAAAGACTAAAATGTAAGTCTCAAAACCATAAACATCTTGGAAGAAAACATAGGCAGTAAACTCTTCAATATCTCTTGTAGCAATATTTTTGCCAATGTATCTCCATGGACAAGTGAAATAAAGGACAAGATAAACAAATGGGACTATATCAAACTAAAAAGCTTTTGCATAGCAAAAGACACCATGAACAAAATAAAAAGAAAACCCACACAATGGGAGAATGTATTTGCCAATACATCTGACAAGGGGTTAATAACCAAAATTCATAAAGAATTTCTAAAACTCAACACCAGGAATGTAAACAATCCAATTAAAAAATGTGCAATAGAACTCAATAGACACTTCTTCAAAGAGGACATACAGATGACCAATAGGTAAATGAAAAAATGTGCAACATCATGGGAATGTAGACTTGTGCAGCCACTGTGGAAAACAGTATGGCATTTCCTCAAAACATTAGGAATAAAAGTGCCTTTTGACCCAGCTATCCCACTTTTAGAAATATATTCTAAGAATACCAAATCACTGATTCAAAAGAACATATGCAGCCCCATGTTTATTGCAGCATGGTTTACAATAGTCAAGATCTTGAAATAGCTCAAGTGTCCACCAGTGGACAAGTGGATTAAAAATTAGTGGTACAAAAAAAAAATTAGTGGCACATATACACAATGGAATACTATGCAATCATGAAAAAGAAAAAAATCTTACCTTTTGCAAGGGCATGGATGGACCTGGAGATTATTATGCTAAGTGAAATTGCCAGGCAGAGATAGACAAATATCATGATCTCACTTATATGTCAAATCTAATGAACAAAGTGAACTGAGGAATGCAATAGAAGCAGAGACAGGGTCTCAGGGAGCAGAGGGACAGCTGTCAGAAGGAAGGGTGATGAGGGGATGGGATCAGAGAAGGTGAAGGGATTAGTAAAATTATATATACAGATAACCAGATAGCAAAACTCAGAGGGAAGGGGGAAGGGAGCCAGCGGGAGGGGGACAAAGGGGGTGTAATAGGGAACATGGGGGTGGGGGAAGAGGGCACTATATTGAGTGGGACACTTGAATCCACATTAACACAATAATTAAAATTAATAAAAATATAAAAACAATACTCAATTGGCAAAAACTAAAAGTGTTTCCCTTAAGATCAGGAACAAAACAAGAATATCCACTTTTACCACTCTTACCCAACATAACACCAAATGTCTTAGCCAAAGCAATCAAACAAAAATAAGAAATAAAGGGCATCCAACTTGGAAAGAAAGAAGTAAAACTGTCATTATTTGCAGATGACATAATACTGTATGTAAAGAACCCTAAAGATTTCACCAAAAAACTACAGAATTTATCAATGAATTCAGTAAAGTAGCAGGACACACAATAAGTATGCCAAAATCATTTAATTTAAATTTATACACCAATTATGAATTAGCAAAAAAAAAAAAAAAAAAACCAACTAAGAAAACAACTCTACTTACCATTACATTAAAAAAAAATAAAATAAAATGCCTAGAAATAAGTTTAGCCAAATATGTAAAAGACCTGTACTTAGAAAATTATGACACTAAAGCAAATTATGACCATGCTCATGGTTAGGAGGAATTAACATAATTAAAATGACCATACTACCCAAAGTAATCTATAGATTCAATGCAATTCTTATCAAGATACCAATTGCATATTTCAAAGAATTAGAACAAATATTTTATAAATTTATACAGAACTACACAAAAAACCAAATAGCCACAGCAATCGTGACAAAGAAAAACAAAGTTGGGAGAATCATGCTACCTGATATCAAGTTATACTACAAGGCCATAATAATCAAAACAGCATGATATTGGCATCTAAAAATAAGACATATAGGTCAATGGAACAGAATAGAGAACCCAGGAATAAACCAATGCTTTTATGGTCAATTAATATTTGACAAAGGAGGCAAGAACATACAATGAAGTAAAGATGATCTATTCAATAAATGGTGTTGGGAAAATTAAACAGATATGTGAAGGAAAATAAAAGTAGAAGAGATTCTTAGACCATACACAAGAACAATCTCCAAATGGATTAAAGTCTTAAATGTAAGCCATGAAACTATTAAAATCCTAGAAGAAAACATTTCTCATAGCAATATTTTTTCCTGATATCTTCCCCAGCAAGGGAAATAAAAAATAAACAAACAAATGGGACTACATTAAACTAAAAAGATTTTGCAAAGCAAAGGAAACCATCAACAAAATGCAAAGACAGCTCACAGAATGGGAGAACATACTTGCCAATGATACACCTGACAAGGGGTTAATACTCAAAATTTATAAAGAACTTATGCAATTCAACACCAATAAATAATAATAATAATATAACCAATCCAATTTTAAAATGAGTAAAAAACCTAAATAGACACTTCTCCAAAGAGAACATACAGATAGCCAATAGGCATATGAAAAGATGTTCAACATCACTAATCATTACAAAACACAAATTAAAACCACAATGAGATGTCACTTCACACTTGTCAGAAGGGCTATCATCAATAAATCAACAAACAAGTGTTGGTAAGGATGTGGAGAAAAGGGAACCCTCATGCACTGTTGGTGAGAGTGCTGACTGGTACAGCCACTGTGGAAAGCAGTATAGACTTACCTCAAAAAATTAAAAATGGAACTGCATTATGACATAGTGATTTCACTTCTGGGAATATAGCCAAAGAAACCCAAAACACAAATTTGGAAAAATATATGCATTCCTATGTTCATTGCAGTGTTATTTACAATAGCTATCATTTGGAAGCAGCCCAAGAGTCCATCAGTAGCTGAATGAATAAAAAAGCTGTGGTACATTTATACAATGAAATCTACTTAGCCATAAAAAGGAAGGAAATCTTACTTTTTGTGACAGTATGGATGAACCTGGAGGGTATTATGCTAAATGAAATAAGCCAGTCAGAGAAAGACAAGTACCATCTGATTTCATTTGTATGTGGAATCTAATGAACAAAACAAACTAACAAAATAGAAACAGACTCATAGATACAGAGAACAAACTGACAGCTGTCAGAGTTGAGTTGGGTTGGGGGACTAGATGAAAAAAGTAAAGATATTAAGTGAAAAAAAAAAACAAGCTCATAGACATAGACAATAGTATGGTGAGAACCAGTGGAGAAAAGGGTGAAAGGAGGTAGAAGAGAGTAAAGGGGGATAAATGGTGACAGAAGCCGACTTGACTTTGAGTGGTGAACACACAGTACAATATACAAATGATGTATTATAGAATTGTACACTTGAAAAAAAAGAATTGTACACTTGAAACCTATATAATTTTATTAACCAATGCCACCCCAATACATTTAATAAAATTAAAAAATAAGTTAATAAATACAGAGGGTAGAAGGCAAAGCTTTTCTTTAAAATATAATGCCAACAACTAATAAATGTCAAAGACATGATGAAAATAATTACCATTTGGCAACAGCAATGGTTGATATGGGCAGTTGTCCATGGTGGGAGGTTTGGTGGATGGAGATTTGAGGAACTGGACAATTTCAGAACATCTCTCCCAAAATACAGATCAAACACAAAGGGAGAAATAGTCACTTCATGTGAAAAAGCTGGGCAGATACCAACTTGCTCAGATGATCATGATTAGTCAACATTGTGGGCCCACAATGACATGGAGCAATTAGAAAGCCATTTCTATGCTATTTCTGCCAAGTATATGTGTTTTGAATCTGGTCAGGAAGAAACATAAGTCCAGCTCAAATTGGTGGTCCTGCTACGGACCACCTGTATTCTTAAGCTTTGCAATGAGGACAGGAACAGACTGAGGAACTGTTCCAGGTTAGAGGTAATTGTTGTGACATGACCATAAAATACAATGCATGTTCACAGATAGGCAGGCTTTGAGACCAGAAAGGAAAATTGGTGGAATAGTAATACCAGGAATTTCCTGGTAACATTTGAATAGGGTTTCTAGATTTCCTGGTAATGTTGTAAGAGTGTTGCTTTTCTAGTTTTCAGAGGGTTGCACAGTGGCTATTTAGAAGAGTGTTCTTGTTGGGGGAGTGTAAGGCTGGTGGCTGTGGCTATTGTAAAGTACCAAAAAACTGCAAAATTAATATTGATATTCTAGGAGGAAAGGTCAGACTTTCCTGTTCCATCCTTCCTTTGGGGAGGGGAGGGAGAAGAATGTAGAAGTTTCTGGCTTGCAAGAACAATGGGTCATTTAGTTTTAAATCTAAAATAAAGGTTAACCTAGAAACTTCTTCTCTTTCAATGGGAGACCAAATTTACATACCACCTTACATTGATTGTGGTTCCTCCTCCTTCCTGGAATCTTGAGAGTAAAATACCTCTAGGCTAGTGAGGGAAGATGAACCCTAAAAGATTTGTAAACATTTTTGATTGTGTTACCTTAAAAGTCTTAATGTTTCTGTGTATCTCCTAAACAAATATTGTAAGCTTGTGCCATGATGTCATGCTCTCCCCTGCCCGTGTGTGATCAAGGGTATATAAGCAGCCCCTGAACAATTTTTGGCACTTGCACATGATTTGGGCTTGCAACAACTGCCCCATGTCAGCTATATGTGGCCAGCATATTTAATATATCTCCTCTTTTAATAAAACTCTTCAAAATTCATCTGGACTTTGTGTCTCTACATAAACTCGTGGAATTGAGGTACAGTACCTTTCAGCATCTAGGGTACGGGTACTTTACAACATGGCCATGCAGATTCACATTGAATTCAGGCATACAGTAAAGAAATTGTGGAGCCAGGAAACAATGAGCCATATCAATTTATTGGAGGCTTGCAAAGACAGATGTATGGCCAGGAGCCACCACATGGCCATCTGGGTTCTCATTGGATTTGGGCAGACGTTAAAGGAACTGTGAAGTCAGAAAATGATGGGCCATTTCATTTATTAAAGTCTCATAATGGCAGACGAACAAACAGGCAGGGAAGACCGCGTCCCTTTCTCCCATCTCAGGACCCCACAAGTCTCAGCACTCCCCAGCCAAACAGGTCATAACCTGGACTCATTCTCTGGACTCACCCTCCAGACTTTCTCTTTGTTCTCTCAGCAAAATAGGCTGAGGGGATAAAATCCCTTCTCCAGCAAAAAATAGCAAACAATTGCCCCTCCCAAGCAGGAAGGCAATCTGCAATTTGCAATCTGCTGCCTTGAGGGCAAGCACCTGTAGCCTACCATAGACTATACATACAAGACATTGCCCCAATACAAGTGAGCAAACTTAAAAAGCATCTGTTTTCTCAGCAACAGGCAAGCCAAAAGGAGGAAGAAAAGAGAGAAAAAAGGGGGGAAAAAACAAAGGGAAAGGAAAACCTGCTTACCTGCTTTTCTGCTTTTCACAGTGGAGGGCAAGGATATCAGGAAACCAACAGCACTTCTCAGTGGCTGGTGCAACCTGATCTCATCGCTCTTGAAGGGAAGCACTTATACCCTTACAATAGTGCTGTCATGAGCTCATGCACTAATTGCACAAAGGGCTTGTAGCCGGTAAACCTTCAAGCAATCCTAATACAGTTGTTTTTCCCACAGGGAGGTACATACCAGTGTAAGGTATTTTTCCCGCCGAGAAGGAAGGAAGAGGGCTCGGAGCCACAAAGTATGGAATAGCAAACGGCTTTATTGAGTACAGAGCGCACATCCCACCCAGCAAGGTTCCCTGGCCCCGAGGAAAGAAAAGATGGAGGAGAGATGGAGGTCAGGGAAGTTGCACGGATTAAACCACGTGGGAGATATTTAAAGGGTCCCTCTAGGGAAGTGGAGCTACTATGATGTGGTGAAATTTCACTGGCTGGCAGATGATTGCTTCTTTCCAAATGGTTCCTGGGAAGCTTCCTTTGGCAGGCTTGGTTGTGGGCGGTCCTAGCCAAAGTGGGCGGGTCTGCGTTCCCCACATGACCATCCCCCATTATCCACCGACCTTACATTCTGACCTTTTGTGTTAAATAGAAAAAGGGGCACCGTTTATTCATCTGGCTACTTCCTGCTGAATAGGGGCATCGTGGGGAGGGGGAGATCAGAAGGTGGTAGCTTTGAGGGGTGTCAAGAGGAACATCTGTGTGGCTGTGACTGGAGAAACTTTGCAGATGCGGTCCTGTAAGGATTTTAAAAAAATAGGAGTAATAGGGGTATTTGCAGGGCCCAGCCTTTTGGTGAGCTGGAGGTGGATGGAGTCCAGTGGTTCTGACTGCTAGTGGTCCTATAAGGAGGCAAGCTTGAGGCAGAACTGCATGTCAGGAGTGGCGTAAAAAGGAGGAAGGGGTCCCATCCATTCCCATAACCGAAACCTGTGAGGGAACTAGAGGTCCAGAGTATGAAGGTAAAAACAGAGAAGGCAGCCCCCATGTTCACAAGAAATGAGATGGGCTTACCCACTTGTTGCAAAACCCTGGGTTCTCCGAGTCCAGGCCATGTCCTAGGAGTTTGAGCAATGCACCCACCTGGCTGGATTGGCCTTCCCATTCGGGCGGCTTGTCCTCCACGTAGAGGTGCTGAGGAAAAAACCTGTTGCCCAAAGGGACAATCACTCCGCCAGTGACTGGGATGCTTGCAGTCAGGGCAGGGCTCAGTGGGCAGCTGTGGGCAGGGGCCCTGTCGGGACCAGTGGTCCTGCTTGCCACACTTAAAGCAAGCTGCTGGTGGCTCTGCTGGTCACAGGGTTGCCACAAGAGTCGGGGTTTGGAGCATTACCTTCTGTTGCATGCGGGGCCTGGCGGAACAGCCTTGGCCTGTTTCTACTAATTGGGACCGTTAAAAACTTTAAATGCCGTGTTCACAGGTTCTGGATAGGGGTTTGGGAATAAGAGGAGGGGGCTCATGCAGAGCCTGGCACCCAGATCCTGCAGGAAACGCTAGACAGGGCAGGAGCTTCCTGCAAGAAAATTGGAATTGGACTTCCTGAAACTGGTGTAAGAGCCAATGCCAGGCTGAGAAAGGCCTGACGGAGGGACTAGAGAACACAGTGAAGGGAGGGGCCCCTGGCCAGCAGGGGAGGAGAAAGAGATGGTAGTAGATGGCAAATAAGAAACAGGTTTTTGCGAAGGGAGGGGAGGGGGCTCTCAGAGGGAAGAGACCCGAGCACAAAAGAGGTCCGCAGAGGGACCAGAGGAAAGTCCCGAGAGAGGGGTGCCTGCGAGGGTCAGATAGGAGGGAGAGAGAGAGTTGGGAGTCCGCAGAGAAGGAAAGATTAGGAGTGGAGGTTTTAGGTGAGGTTTCTCTGGCTAGAAAAAGGCCTGCACAGTGGAACAGGCGGCACAGAGATTAAGGACAGGTGCGCGAATAATTAGAAGCCGTGTATGTAAGAGATCTCCAATCAGTTCCCAGCTTTTTTGGTGATAATTAAATTGGTGAGGGTGTTAAAATCGAAAGTCCCTTCAGGAGGCTAATTGAGTGGGTTCTGTGGCCTGGCCACAGCGGAGAAGAACAGTTTCTTCTTCCTTAGGGAGAGAGATTCCTGTGCCCCAACAGCCGCACTTAGTTCTCGAAATGGTCAGACTTGAGCATTAGCGTCCTAAAACCTCAAGGTTCAGCCACGGATGAAAGTGGATGTGCTTGGGGACAAGCACACGCACTTGGATGGACGGAAAAGACTTCCCTGACGTAGCTACGGTTTCAGACAGGGAGTCTCGGACGAAAGAACCAAGAGGAATGCTGGAGGCAGGGGACTTACCGCACCGTGCGCCGAAGCGGTACTGGTACTGGTACCAGAGATCCTGGTACTTTCTCGGAGGGAGGGAAAGAAGCAGTCCTTGTGGACTTCTAACTCCTTCCAGGTTGTTGGCACCAAAATGTAAGGTATTTTTCCCTGCCGAGAAGGAAGGAACGAGCCAGAGCCAGAGTGTGGAATAGCAAACGGCTTTATTCAGTACAGAGCGCACATCCCGCCTGGCAAGGTTCCCTAGCCCTGAGGAAAGAAAGATGGA
This sequence comes from Saccopteryx leptura, assembly GCF_036850995.1. Taxonomy (NCBI): domain Eukaryota; kingdom Metazoa; phylum Chordata; class Mammalia; order Chiroptera; family Emballonuridae; genus Saccopteryx; species Saccopteryx leptura. Next base: position 170,394,925 of record NC_089504.1, on the reverse strand, counting down.
GGCCAGGGAAGTTGCAAAGATTAAACTGCGTGGGAGATATTTAAAGGGTCCCTCTAGGGAAGTGGAGCTACTATGACGTGGTGAAATTTCACTGGCTGGCAGACAATCGCTTCTTTCCAAATGGTTCCTGGGAAGCTTCCTTTGGCGGGCTTGGTTGTGGGCAGTCCTAGCCAAAGTGGGCGGGTCTGGGTTCCCCACATGACCATCCCCCATTATCCACCAACCTTACACCCAGAATATTTAATAGCTGGGGGAATCTGCGTAACAGGAATAAGGGAGTGCTTTGTTTTGCTCTTGCAACTTTTCAGTAGGTTTCACACCATCAAAATCAAAACAGCCCTGGCTAGTAAGCTCAGTCAGTCAAGGGCATCATCTTGAAACAACAAGGTTATAGATTCAATCCTGGTCAGGACACACATGAGAAGCAACCAAGGAAAGCACGACTGAGTGGAACAAATGCTGCCCTTCCCCTCCCCTCTCTCTCACTTCCTTTCCTTCCTCTCTCTGTCTCTAAAAATCAACAAAAGTAAGCCCTGGATAGATAGCTTGGTATGTTGGATCCTCCCAGAAAGTGGAGGCTCAATTCCCTGGTCAGGGCACATACAGGAGCAGCACGATATTCCTGTCTCTCTCCCTCTCCCTGCCTCTCTCTCTCTCTAAAAAAAAAAAAAAACTGGAAGAAAAGTTTTGTAAGGACTGAAGTATCAATAGTTGCTATATTCCCCAAAGGTAGTTGGCCTGTCCTTCATCAGGTAGACAGGGAAAGAGGCTGGTTACGGTCAACAGTTATTCTGGGATAAAGCAGTAGACTTTGTTAGACTCAATCCACTTCTGGTTTCAATGTCTCAAGTTTGAGAAGTGTGTTTAGTTTATTGTAGGCTCTTCTCTCTAGCGTGATCTTGACTTCCAAGCTGAATGAGACTATAAGACTTTATTGTGCCTTTCAAGCCCACCTTGAATTCCTCTCATCCCACAGCACTCTAAAATTTCCATGAGGAAAAACCAGCACAGAAAACTGTCTTTGCATTGAGACATTTCCTAGATTTGAACCTTTCACACCAGCCCTCAAAAATACTACTATTTCTCTTTACCCTGATAGAGTTCCTCTGCAATGGTGCCTCCAGTTCTCAGCCTGTCACACAGTTGTCAGATGCCTCAAGGAAGGGGAAAGCTGCAAATTAACTGCAACACAGAAGATCTTTCTACTCTGAAATCCAGGTCTTCTATACCTTTCCTTATTCACAGTCCCCACAGTCATTTTTAAAACCTTTTGTTAAATTTATCCAGTTTCTTGGTGGAAACAATGATCTTCTGCTACTTTCTGTATATTGACCAGAAGCAAAAGTCAAGTATGCATCAATTTTATAATCAAAGAAGTCATTCTCAATCAAAATTATTGGTTTATAGAAAACATACAAGATATATCATGCATAAAGATTACTCCAAACATTTTAGCATTAAAAGTCAACTTTGATAATTTCTAAATACAGCATAATTCCTTCACATTGTGGCTCACCTGACATATATTTGGAATCATTCTCTCTTTTAGGCATTATTATTAGTTTTAAAAACTAAATACCCACTTTCCAATCCTCCTTAGCAACTAATAGTGGCCACTAGACAGTTCTGACATGTCCTCCCTCTTGCCTGGAATGCAGACATGATGATCTCTGTGTTTGCAGTGGTCATTTTTGATCATGAGACACAAGCATGAGAATGAAAGCCAACGCACTAAGGACAACAGGGTAAAGATATAGAGACAGTCTCTGACAGTATTTTTGAGTAGCTAAACCAAATCCAGAATGCCTATAGTATACACAATGGTTTTGTTAAGCTTTTGTTTTAAAATGTATAAAAGAAAGTTTATAACATGATTTCTACCATGATAAACTATACTAGCTCTCAAAAACATATCAGTAAACTTTAAAAAACAAACACATGATACATGACAGTCCCATTACAAAGAAATGATGTATAGCCAGTAACTGCGGCCACCATCACAGCTGCCTGGCCAACACCGGTTCACATTTTATTCAGACAGACAGTAAGGAATCAACAGAGCCAAAAACTGGTGTTCCATTTTTCTTTAATCCTAGCTCACAACTGGTGGGCAAGAAAACATATATACCGGGCTCCAAAACCCACTCATTCAGCACTCATAAAGCCACTGACTTATCCGAGTTTCCTAGAATCAAAGGCTTCCACCTCACCAGTCTTATTCACCTCTGTGCCCCATCTCCTTCTCCTCCATGAACTGGCTTCTCCTTCTCCTATTTTGCCATTTTGGCTGCCTCTCCACTTGGCTTCCCTGCCCTGCCTCCATAGGCTTTTCCTCTCTACAAGAACGTAATCACTCTCCCCAAATGGCCTCCAAGCTCCACCTTTTAAAAACCTTTGGTGCAAAAGCCCTCCCCAACACTCATTAACACAATCACTCCCCTTCCCAAGCAAGAAGGGCATTCATATTATCACCTACGTGATGGCCATCCAAGTGGGTAGTGCCATCTTTAACAAACTGAGCATAATATATCTTATCTGCCCAACAAATGATATAATAATATTATTTCTAAATATAATCATTTTCCCTATTCACTCTGGGAAAATAATTATTTGCTGCCTTATTGAGATATTGAGAGATAAAGGACTGCTCTAGTCTAAGGATTCAGGGAGATGCCATTCAGTGAGAAGACAGCACTTTCACAGAGGTACTAAGGGCCACTTGGAGACCTGCACAAGCAAAGTTGAATATCTCAGCCTGTCTGTCCTAGTGTTTTTGAAACCCCACTGTTAAAATCATTCTTTGGAATTAGGTGATTATCCAGAAGTGGTCCTGATAAAGTAAAAATCTTAGCCAGAAAGTATAATATTAATAATCATCACTGTAGGTTTGTGTACCAGGGGACAAGCTGAAAGTATTGAGATGACAAAGAGCTAGAATTTGAAAGAGGTTCAGAATGTAATTTTGGAAGGGGAAGACTAGTCCCTGAGAAGCCAATGATACTGTTCTACTCAGGCTGCCATAACAAAATACCAAAACCTGGGTAGCTTAAACGACAGAAATCTGACGCAGTTCTGAGGCTAGAAGTCTGTGATTAAGGTGTCAGAAAATTGGGCTTCTGGTGAGACCATTCTTCCTAGCTTGTAGATGGTTACCTTCTTACTATGTTCACATGGCCTTCCCGGGGTGCCTGTGCGTTGAGAGAAGGGGCGGGGGGAGAATTCTCTGGTATCTCATAAGGATACTAATACTGTTGGTCTAGAGCTCCACCTTAGTGACCTCATTTAACCTAATTAACTTCCTTACAGGCCCCATCTCCAAACACACCCACACAGGGGGATAGGACTTTGACATGTGAATTTTGGGGGAAAACAAACCTTCAGTCCATAAGAGGAGGAAACGGAATAAGGTGCTGCACATTGAAGGAAAGAAGCAAGAAAAATTCACACAGTAGCCATGATGTGTGATGGGATGGGTTATGGTTCAACTGCTTTGCATATTTTCAGTTAAAATGAAAAGAGTGAGTGATCTCTGCAGTTAAAGATATAATGAAGCAGACATGCAGAGACAATACAGCTCTTAGAACAGAAAAGCAGATCCCTACCACTGTCCCGTGCCTCTGGACCCCGTGCTCTGGAATGCCTTCTGTGAAAGGAGGATCGGCACCTGCTGGGGAAAACCATGCCATCTACTCTTGGGGTCCCAAGCCCAGATCATGGCCTGCATGGGTCCCAGTCCTTAATTCTTCTCTCAGGAGCACTCTCCAGCCATATATATATATATATATATATATATATATATGGCAGACCATAATCCTTACGGAACTCAGGAACTAACACTTATGGAGTCAGCCAGGTGCCCACAGAGGGGCCTAGTGCCAGGAGGGCAACCTGGAATGCAAGTGACTCCCATGGGCCAGCACAGTTTTCCTTTCACAGAATCACATGAGATCAGGCCACCAGAATAGTGCTGAGACACTGATTTGGGTGACTCTTGCTCATATGACAAAGGACAGAGAATCTTCACATGCACTGATTCGAGGATACACAAATAGTAAGTAGCTCTCCTCTACCCATCCTTCCAAGTTTTTATCAATAAGTAACTATAACTCACATGGGCTCACCAATTTTGTAATATGTTTTCAATCAAGTTACAGTATTTATATAGGTGGGCTCCCTGCCTAAAGATTTTTCTATCACCCATGCACCCTAAGAGTAGCTCCAGGAAAAGGAACACCTATTTTAAATTTTGTGTGGGCCTTGGCTAGTGACTCAGTGGATAGAGTTTCGGCCCAGCAAATGGACATCACAGGTTCAATTCCCAATCAGGGCACACAGGAGAAGCTACCATCTGCTTCTCTCCCTCTCCCTCTCCCTCTCTCTCTCTCCCTTCTCTCCCTCTTCCCCTCCTGCATCAGTGGCTCAATTGGTTAGAGCATCAGCTCTGGGTGCTGAGGATAGCTCTGTTGGAGTGCATCAGCCTCAGGTGCTAAAAATAGCTTGGTACTCAAGCATCATCCCCAGATGGAGTTTGCCAGATAGATCCCATGTGGGGCGCATGCGGGAGTCTGCCTATGTCCTCTCCTCTCACCTAAAAAAAAAGTGTGTGGGGAATCATATTTGGTTAGTAGATTAGAAGAATCAATGATAAGGTTTAATGATAAACAGATTGCCAAAAGAGGAAACCTTGGCAGTCAGAACATTGGTCAATATTAGGAAAAAAGAAGAGGCTTTCTGAAACAATAGATTGTTGTTTCTTTTAGATAAATAGTAACAGCAATAAATAAAAGTGAATTTTGAGAAAAAGCAGCCAATCAGTTTTTAAAGGGTCATTTCCAGGCCCTAACTGCTGGAAAGTGTCTCTGGTGCCCACTACTCTGGGTACAGTGCCAGTATCAACTGGCAGTCTTTCATTCCAGTCCAGCCTTCAGTGCCTGTTCTGCCATATCAGATCTGAACAGTCCAGCATTTCTCCCTTGTAGCAAGGGCAATGTTGAGCTTTGTCAGTAAAGCACTGTGGGGAGACACTGCAGGAGAAAGGGGCTTCTTTTCCTGGTTCCAGTATGTTCATTTCAGTAGAAAACTGCATGGGCACAGTCTTCCTGTTGTGCCTGGTGGGCCAGCACCATGTCGCACCTCTCAGGATAAACTGTCCCCACCGCCCACCTCGGGAAGCTGGGTAGCAGAATGCCTCCGGTACGGTACCTCCCCATCCCAGGCTTCTCCAGCTCACACCCCTTTCACCTTCCTCATTTTCTAAGGAGAAACTAACAACACTCACTGTGAATATTTCCATCCTGCCAAAGATTCTTCAAATGGTTAAGATTTAAAAACAAAGGTGAGCCTTAGTGACACCTACATTTCTCCATGCATTTGCCTCACTCTCATTCCTCATAGGAAGACAGGCTGGAAGAAATGAAGGCCAGGTGGCACAAGCTCCTTAGGCAGATCTTGGAAAACTGCTCTTAGTTTCCTAAAATATGCTGCATCAGAATCTTTGAAAGACACTTTCTATGTATCAGGCAGTATTGTGAAGACTTTCCTAGTATAACTCATTTAATTCTTACTACTACCATATGAGGTCTGTTCAACCATTAGCCTTGTTCTATTTTTTCTTAAACAGTGACAGAGAGAGAGAGAGAGGGGGATAGATAGGGACAGACAGACAGAAATGGAGAGACATGAGAAGCATCAATCATTAGTTTTTCATTGCAACACCTTAGTTCAGCCTTCCCCAAACTACGGCCCGCGGGCCGCATGCGGCCCCCTGAGGCCATTTATCCGGCCCCCGTCGCACTTCTGGCAGGGGCAACTCTTTCATTCATGGTCAGTGAGAGGAGCACTGTATGTGGCAGCCCTCCAACAGTCTGAGGGACAGTGAACTGGCCCCCTGTGTAAAAAGTTTGGGGACTCCTACCTTAGTTGTTCATTGATTGCTTTCTCATATGTGCCTTGACCATGAGGCAGACCGAGTAACCCCTTGCTCGAGCCAGCGACCTTGGGTCCAAGCTGGTGAGCTTTGCTGAAACCAGATGAACCCGTGCTCAGGCTGGCGACCTCAAGGTCTCAAACCTGGGACCTCTGCATCCCAGTTCAATGCTCTATCCACTGTGCCACAGCCCGGTCAAGCTATTAGCCTTGTTCTAAATGAGGTTAAACAACTTAGTTAAGATCTACAAGTGGCAGAGCTTGGACTTCAACCAGGGCATTCTGGCTCCAAAACACACTTTTTTTTTTTTTTTTAATTATTACTAAGGTTTTTCTTTTCAGACAATTGTATAATCTATTTGGTTTTTTGTCTTTTTGTTTAATTTTTATAAAAATTGATTTATTGTGTTTACATGGATTCAAGTGTCCCACTCACTATAACTCCTGTACCCTCCCCCGTGTCCCCCATTATACCCCCTATAATCCCTCCCTCTAAATCCCTCCCCCTTCCCTCTTGGATTTGCTGTCTTGGTATCTGTATCTCTGTTATGTATATATAATTTTATTAATCCCTTCACCTTCACTGATCCCGTCCCCTCATCCCCCTTCCCTCTGACAGCTGTCCCTCTGCTCCCTGTGACCCTGTCTCTGCCTCTATTCTGTTCTTCATTTCACTTTGTTCATTAAATTCCACATATAAGTGAGATCATATGATATTTGTCCTTCTATGTCTGGCTTATTTCACTTAACATAATAATAATCCAGGTCCATCCATGCTGTCACAAAAGATAAGATTTCCTTCTTTTTCATGGCCATGTAGTATTCCATTCTGTATATGCAAAACTACTTTTTAATCTACTCATCCACTGATGGACATTTGGGCTGTTTCCAGATCTTGGCTATTGTAAAAAAAAAAAAAATGCTGCAATAACCATGGGGGTGCATATATTCTTTTGAATCAGTGATTTGGTATTCTTAGAATATATTTCTAAAAGTAGGATGGTTGGATCAAATTCAGTTCCATTTTAAATTTTTTTAGAAAACCCCATACACTTCTCCATAGTGGCTGCACAAGTCTGCATTTCCATCAGCAGTGCAGGAGGGTTTCCTTTTCTCCACACCCTCGCCAACACTTATTCTGTGTTGTTTTGTTGATGAGCACCATTCTGACAGATTTGAGGTGATATCTCATTGTGGTTTTAATTTGCATTTCTGATGATTAGTGATGTTGAACATTTTTTCATATGCCTATTGGCTATCTGTATGTCCTCTCTGGAGAAGTGTCTATTCAGTTCTTTTGTCCATTTTTAAATTGGATTGTTTACCTTCCTGGTGTTGAGTTTTAGAAGTTCTCTATAAATTTTGGTTATTAATCCCTTATCAGATGTATTGGTGAATATGTTCTCCCATTGTGTGGGTTGTCTTTTTATTTTGTTCATGGTGTCTTTTGCTGTACAAAAGCTTTTTAATTTGATGTAGTCCCATTTGTTTATCTTGTCCTTTATTTCACTTACCTGTGGAGATAAATTGGCAAAAATATTGCTACATTACTGCCGATGTTTTCTTCCAAGATTTTTATGGTTTCACGACTTACACTTAAGTCTTTTATCCATTTCGAGTTTATTTTTGTGAATGGTGTAATTTGGTGATCTAGTTTCACTTTTGTGCATATACTTGCCCAATTTTCTCAACACCATTTACTGTCTTTAGTCCACTGTATGCTCTTACCTCCTTTGTCAAATATCAATTGACCATAAAGGTATGGGTTTATTTCTCAGTTCTCTGTTCTGTTCCATTGATCTATATGCCTGTTCTTATGCCAGTACCAAGCTGTTTTGAGTACAATGACCTTGTAGTATAACTTGATATCAGGAAGTGTGATACCTCCCAATTTATTCTTCATTTTCAAGATTGTTGAGGCTATTCGTGTTCTTTCTTGATTCCATATAAACTTTGGGAATATTTGTTATATATCTTTGAAGTATTTTAATAGGAATTGCATTGAACTTATAGATTGCTTCCGGTAATATAGACATTTTAATGATGTTTATTCTTCCTATTCATGAACATAGTATATGCTTCCACTTGTTTGTATCTTCCTTGATTTCTTTTATCAATGTTTTAAAATTTTCCAAGTACACATCTTTTATCTCCTTGGTTAAATTCCTAGGTACATAATTTTTTGTTGTTGTTGAAATAGTGAAGGGATTTTCCTATTTTCTCTCTCAGACAGTTTATTGTTGGTGTATAAAAGTGCCACCGATTTCTGAATATTAATTTTATATCCTGCCACCTTGCTGAATTAATTTATTACGTCTAGTAGCTTTTTGACTGAAACTTTAGGATTTTCTATGTACAGTATCATGTCATCAGCAAATAATGATAGTTTTACTTCTTCTTTTCCAATATAAATGTCTTTTATTTCTTCTTGTCTGATTCCTGTGGCTAAAACTTCCAGAATTATTATGAATAAGAGTATTAAAAGGAGCAAACCCTGCCTTGTTTCTGATCTTAATGGGATTGCTTTTAATTTTGCCCATTGAGTATGACGTTTGTTGTGGGTTTGTCATAGATGGCCTTTATTGTGTTGAAGTATGTTCCTAGTATTCCCACTTTGCTGAGTTTTGATCATAAATAGGTGCAGGATTTTATCAAATGCTTTTTCTGCATCTATTGATATTATCATGTGATTTTTATCCTCCCTTTTGTTTATGTGATGCATCACATTGATTTGTAAATATTGTACCAGCCTTGCCTCCCCAGAATAAATCCCACTTGATCATGGTGTATGATTTTTTTCATTTATTGCTGAATCTGGTTCGCTAATATTTTGTTGAGAATTTTAGCATCTAAGTTCATCAGGGGTATTGTTTTATATTTTTCTTTCTTTGTAATGTCTTTACCTGGTTTTGGAATGAGGATTATGTTCGCCTCATAAAAGTAGCTTAGAAGTTTTCCTTCCTCTTGAATTTTTTGAAATAGCTGGAGAAGGATAGGAGTTAGTTCTTCTTTGAATGTTTGGTAAAATTCACCTGTGAAGCCATCTGGTCCAGGACTTTTGTTTGGCTGGGAGTTTTTTGATAACAGTTTTAATTTCATTTGTTGTTAGTTTTCTATTTCTTCCAGATTGAGTTTTGGAAGGTTATGTTTCAAGGAATTTGTCCATTTCACCTAGGTTGTTTAATTTTTTGACATACAGTCCCTCATAGTATTTTCTTACAATCCTTTGTATTTCTGCAGTGTCAGTTGTTACTTCTTCATTTTCATTTCAAATTTTATTTATTTGAGTCCTCTTTTTTTCTTGATGAGTCTGGTTAAAGGTTCATCAATCTTGTTTACCTTTTCAAAGAACCGGCTTTTGGTTTCATTGATCTTCTGTATTGGTTTTTTAGACTCTATGTCATTTATTTCTGTTCTGATCTTTATTATTTTCTTCCTTCTACTACCTCTGGGCTTTGCTGTTCATTTTCTAGTTTTTTTAGATGCAGGGTTAAGTTGTTTATTTGAGCTTTTTCTTGCTTCTTAAGGTATGCCTGTAATACTATGAACTTGCGCCTCAGGACTGTTTTTGCTGTGCCCCATAAATTTTGAGTTTTTTTATGTTCATTTTCATTTAAGGAAATTTTTTATATCTTCTTTGATCTCATTTTAACCCTTTCATTATTTAATAACATGCTATTTAGCTTCTAAATGTTTGAATGTTTTTCAGTTTTTCTATTGTAGTTGATTTCTAGTTTCATGCAATTTTGGTCAGAGCAGATGCTTGATGTTTTCAATCTTCTTAAATTTACTAAGACTTGTTTTGTGTCCTAACGTGGTCTGTTCTAGAAAATGGACCATGAGCACTTGAAAAGAATGTATATTCTACAGTTTTGGGGGTGAAAGGTTCTGAAGATATATATTAAATCCAGTTGATCTAGTGTGTCATTTAAGGCTGCTGTGTTTTTGTTAATTTTCTGTGTGGAGGATCAATCCATTGATGTAAATGAATAAAATTCCTTACTATTATAGTATTGCTGTTGATCTCGCCTTTTGTGTCCATCAAAATCTGTTTTATATATTTAGGTGCTCCTATATTAGGTGCATAGATATTTACAGTGGTTATATCCTCCTATTGGATTGCTCCCTTTATCACTATGTAATGGCCTTCTTTATCCTTTATTATAGCTTTTGTCTTAAAGTCTATTTTGTCAAATATAAGTATTGCTACCCTAACCTTTTTTTCACTTCCATTTGAATGAAATACTTTTTTCCATCCCCCAACTTTCAGTCCATTTGTATCTATTGTTCTGAAGTGAGTCTCTTGTGGACTGCATATGTATGGGTCCTGTTTTCTTTTTTATTTATTTATTTATTTATTTTTTACAGAGACAGAGAGTGAGTTAGAGAGAGGGATAGACAGGGACAGACAGACAGGAACGAAGAGAGATGAGAAGCATCAATCATTAGTTTTTCATTGTGAGGTTGCAACATCTTAGTTGTTCATTGATTGCTTTCTCATATGTGCCTTGACTGCGGGCCTTCAGCAGACCGAGTAACCCCTTGCTGGAGCCAGCGACCTTGGGTTCAAGCTGGTGGGCTTTTGCTCAAACCAGATGAACCCGTGCTCAAGCTGGTGACCTCAGGGTCTCAAACCTGGGTCTTCTGCATCCCAGTTCGACGCTTAATCCACTGCACCACCACCTGGTCAGGCGGGTCCTGTTTTCTTATCCACACAGCTACCCTATGACTTTTGATTGGAGCATTTAATCCATTTCTATTTAAGGTTATTATTGACATGTAGTTGTTTATTGCCATTTTATTCTTTAAATCTACAATCCTCTTTTTCTAGATTGTTTTTCTTTGCTCTTTTTACAGCAGGCTCCTTAACATTTCTTGTAGTACTGGTTTGGCAGTACTGAATTCCTTGAGTTTCTTTCTTCTTTTTTTTTTTTCAGGAATCTTTCCATTTCTCCTTCAATTTTAAATGATAGTCTGGCTGGATATAGAAGTCTTGGTTGTAGGTTCTTGTTTTGCATCACTTTAAATATTCCTTGCCAATACCTTCTGGCTTCAAATGTTTCTGTTGAGAAGTCAGATGTCAACCTTATGGGGGCTCCTCTGTAGGTACTTAACAGTTTTTAGTATTCTTTGTCTCTTAATTTGGCACTTTAGTTATGAGATCTCTTGGTGTAGGTCTCTTTGGGTTCCTCTTTAATGGGACTCTGTGCTTCTTGAACTTGTGTGACTTTTTTCTTCATCAATTTAGGAAAGTTTTCATCTATGATTTTCTCAAACAGGTTCTCTACCCCTTGTTCTTTCTCTTCTCCTTCAGGAACCCCTATGATGTGGATGTTGTTTCTATTCGTGTTGTCACAGAGCTGTCTTAGAGTTTCCTCAGTCTTTTTGCACTTTTCTTTTTACTGCTCTACTTCTGTGCTTTTGTTTGTCTTGTCCTCTAAATCACTGATTTTATCCTCTGCTTTATCCAGCCTGGTTTTAAATCTTTCTAGTGCAGTCTTACTTCTGATATTGTCATTTCTGACTTGTTCTTTTTTATGATTTCAATGTCCTTTTTGATGCTTGCTATCTCTTTATTTAGGTGCTCATTATGTCCATCCATTGTTGCTCTAAGATCCTTGAGCATCCTAAAAATCATTGTTTTAAACTCTGCATCTGGTCGTTTGCAGCAACCCTTCCATCTTATTCAGTTCTTTTTCTGGGGATTTCTTGTTGACTCATTTGGGTTGCATTTCTCTGTCCATTTTTTCTGTGTATTAGGTAGTGCTGTCTGACTTTGAAGTTTTTAGAGAATCTTTATGAAGATGGGCTTGGTGGTACTTACCTCAAGGCCATTGTTTTCCTTGTTCTAGGAATGCTTCTTGATGGTACTATTTTTCCTCTTGTATGTACTATATGCAAGTGGTTCTTTTGTGAGTATGGTTATCCCTTTAAGCTGACTGACTCTAAAGGTCCACCTTTATCATGTGTATTATATACACTGTGCAATGTCTGTCTAGTTGAGTGTATTTATTCTCCAGTGTCTGGTACCTGCTAGATTCCACCTTTGGGTGTGCTGCTTGTGTAAGTAGCTGAGTCTAGGGTTGGTGCTGTCTGCTACCCACTACCAGTAGTGTTGGCTCTAGATCTTCTTGTGTTGGTGTCAGCTGTTGTTTGTAACCCACCGTGGGCTACAAGTCTGCAGCTATTGCACTTTTCACTGTATGTGCCTGCATTTTCTGTGCCTGGATACTGTGGGAGGGGCCAACTTTTATATAAGGATCAGCTTCCTCTTACTTAGAGATGACAGAAGCTCTGTAAATGTCCCAAGCTCTATAAGATTTGTCTCCACTTTTCAGCTGCTCCTCCTCCTCTTGTAGCTTCCTGGTCTTCCCACAGAGTCTTCTGTAGTAAGACTGTAGTGTGGGCTCAGATTGGCCTCACCCAACCAACCCCTCTACAGCTTGCACACTTGGTGGGTTAGCACTGCTGAAGTTGTGAACACAATATTTGTGGGAACCCCTACTTCTAGGTTCTCTTGGTCAGGAGCACAGTACAAGGAATGTGGTCCCTACTCCAGATCTTGATCTCACCCATTGCTGGATATTCAAATTTTATTTCTCCTCAACAAGGTAAGCAGCAGGTTCAGACAGAGGGTGGCTTACAGTCCCCTCTGCAGAAGTTCTTTCAGTTGGTGAGACCCTAGTCTCAGGGAAGAAGACTGAGAGAGTCCTCTCCTAAGGCTGTCTGTGCCCCTCCCGAAGGTGGCTAAGCCCTTGACCAGATCCAACAAGAGATTCACAGGGGCCCACACATTAAATGTCCATACTCTAAGTTTCTCTCCCTTCTCCCTGTGGAATCCAGCCTAGAAGGACAGAATATCCAGTGCCAGGCCAGCTGATTGTGAAGCTCCACCCTACCCAATGCACATGAGCCACTGCACGGGTGCTGATCATAGAGAGTGGAACTCACCTCAGCTGGGCCTGGTGTGAGGAGCTTTTCCTTAGGATACCACTCTAGCAAGGGTTGTTAGGTCCTAAACCGATGCTTTCCACAGCTGGCTCCTGGATGTGCCAGCCTTGAGCCTCCTTGGCAGGAACCCAGCACCAACCAGTAGGAGACATTGCCCGTGACTGACCCTCAGCAATCTTCTTGGAGCTACAAGCAATCCAGAGTTTGTGGCTGCCTCTGCTGGGCCCAGATGTGCATGAAATACCAAGCTGCACTCCTAGGCTGGCTTTTGCCCACTCTGGTCCAGGGGGACATTTCACTCAAATTACCAAGTTTACCTGAGTCCCACCTTTTGCAGCCTCTGTCTGTTGGCTGCCTGTTGGGCTCAGCTGCTGAAGAAACCTCTGCTAGAGTCTAGAGCCTGCGGCCATTCAGGGATTAGAAAGGGTGGTGAGTGTGGCTCTGCCTCTTGGCCCCAGGTGTCAGTCTGTCCAGACTTTTTCACAGACCTCAGTAGGGTGTAGCCCCAGGAGTCCAGTGATTGTGGCCTCTGTGACCCAGAGGTGTGGTCTGCCCTCTCTCCTGACAGTTTCAACTGAGTCTCCCATGATCACCAGTTATAGACTCAGGAGAGTGCAGGGGGAGCTCAGGTCTACAACACCAGAAAACTGAGTCACTGATACACCCTCTGCTTCCTGGCCTCTCAGAATGACCTGTAGCCATGAATGGGGTAGGAGAGACTCCTGAAGGTGGAGCAGCTGCTTTTCCCCAGGCTGATACCACTCAGAGGGGATTGCTCCACCCAAGAAAGATGATGGCTGCAGTACCGGAGTATGACTCAGCACAGGCATTCTGGTGGCCATCTCCCACACTGTCTCTCCTTGGGCCTCCAACTTTACACTTTCCTCACGCAACTCCAGTCCTCTCAGCTCTGCCTCCATTGGAGCCCTGAGTAAATGGCTAAGAACAAGATTTTCTGTGCAGGCCCTTTAAGACAGAGTCTTCGTCCGAGAGCTCTCTTTATCTCAGACAGAAACCTGCTCTTTTCACTGCCAAATGCTATGTGGGCACCTCTTCTAGGCTCCGTGCTCTAGGCTGGGGCTCCGGGCCTGGGACTGAGCACCCACACCTCTCAAGGTGACCTACCCCACAGGCACTGGGGTAGGTCTCTGGACCCTCAACCGCCAGGCACTCCTGGGAGTGGGGCAGCCCTTTCTGCATCTCTGCCCTTCCTACCAGTCTTGGTGTGGCTTCTTCAGTGAACCTTGGTTATAGACTCCTCTTCATTTTGTCTAAAGTTGGTTTTTCAAGATTGTTCTTAAATTAACTTGTAATCCGATTTCCTCCTGGGAGGTTGCAGTTGGAACATCTACTTACTCTGTTGCCATCCCTGCACCTCCCAAAACACACTTTCTTAACCACTGTGCTAAAGCAAGATATCTGGCGTCAAGCTCCAAGTGTTTTTGGAGGGATCCCTGAAGACAGCCCTTAAAAACTCCCACAATCTAATGGCTACACTTCAGATCTGTTTGAACCCACAGATTCACTTTCTCCACTTGCCATTTAAAGTTGCTAGAGATATCACAAAGCCCAACTGTCACACTGAGTTTAAACTCTTGTTCAGCCCAAGGGGAACCTCAACCCTCTCCACTGATTCTACAGTTTCCCTCACACTTAAGGAATTTCCCTCAAACCTTCCACATTCTCTTCTTGGGAGCATTTTCCTCCAAAATAGCCTATTTTACTAAAAAGCAGAAATCATGAGACAAGGACTCCCTCATCTCCCATAATTAAATCCACAGGCCCTTCTATATTTGCAAGCACAACGATCCTGCTGCAATGGAGAAAGGCCTTCTACAGTAGCAAGTCTCTCCATTGTACTCAAACCACCTTCACTTTGCACCTTAGGAGTCTACACCTTCAACGGCCTCTCTCTCTATTTGACTAACCCCATCTGTATATGTTTTGGTATCTCTCACCTTAATAGACTTTGCCTTGACCCCACAGCATTCCAGCTCTCCTCTCATCATACTGTCCTTGTCCACAGCACACCATTCTGAAATGGTTATATTCACTATGTGACTTAATGTCCTCACCCAATCCAAATGGCTTTTGTCCCTCAATCTCCAGATGAAATCGTACTTGTCAAGTCCCAAGTAACTTTCATGTTTTCTAAAACAATGTTTTTTTTTTCTCAGAAACTTACCTTATTCAATTAATTTCATACCCTTTAATATTAACTGCTTTTCAAACATTTTCTACCTTTGTTTCCCTGATAATGTATGTTCTTGGTGTTCTTCCACATCAGGCAGGTGGATTAGGTAAGTGGTCCCCAATCTTTTTGGGGCCATGGACCAGTTTAATGTCAGAAAATATTTTCACAGGCTGGCCTTTAGGGTGGGATGGATAAATGTATCATGTGACCGAGACAAGCGTCAAGAGTGAGACTTCGACAGATGTAACAGAGGGAATCTGGTCATTTTTTAAAAATAATACATCGTTCAGACTTAAATATAAATAAAACGGAAATAATGTACATTATTTATTCTTTCTTTGCAGACTGGTACCGAATGGCCCATGGACTGGTACGGCCCGGGGGTTGGGGACTACTGGATTAAGTAACCAAGGACTGGGGAATATTTTCTGTTAAGGACCTAACAATAATTATTTTAGGATTTTCAGGCTATATAGAACTCTGTCCTATAATTTTCTCTGTTTTTTAAAAAACTTTAAAAATGTAAAAAGTCATTTTTAGCTCATGCACAACACAGAAACAGACTAGAGGCCAGATGTGGCCTGTGGGCTGCAGTTTGCCAGTCTCTGGCTCAAAGAACAGAGCTTTAATTCTCATTTATGCTCTGGGTGGATCTTGCAAGGGTTCCGCTTGCAGTAGTGACTCAAAACCCAGGCCAATTGAACAACCACACTCCCAAACATGGTGGACACTGTGGGGTGGGAAGGGCTATAGAATGATCTACATCAGCAATGGTTGCTCACAACCTGTTGGCTGGAAGTAATCACATGGCCCTCTCAGCCATGAGGAAGCCAGGAAGTTTAACCTCAACAGTGAACATCACATAGCAGAAGCACATCATTGGGAAACAGTTCTCCAAGGTCTCCTATGTTTCTGAACGTCTTACAGCAGAGTAATGGCAGCTTAGTTCCAGATCATCTCTTCAAGGGTGTCTGTAGAACACAAAACCTTGGAGGAAAGAAATCATCTGTTTATTGTCCAATATTACAGAGACAATATCTTTCTGAGGCAACAGATGGGCCAGTTTGCTGAGAACCCATTAAAAAGATTGGGGTTCCAAAAGCTCTGAGTTCCTCACCTGAGATGCAAACACACTGTTGACAACATCTCCACATTACCTGCATGGCATCTGGGGCAGGGGCCATAACACAGACATGAACTTCCTGCTGCTTTCTGTGCAGTGAGAAATGAAAGCCCACTGATCCAGCATCCAGAAATGCTCTGATCCAGTATCTTGTCCTCCATCAGCATTCATAAAACTGTAGCTAAGGCACGAGACAAAAACGTCCCCACTCATATAAGCCTTACATAACAGTAGGGCTACTTCGTTCTGGTCACTCCATCAGAAAGGTCTTTCCTGAACCACTTCCCTACACATTTTTCTCTACCACATTATCTGATCGATTTCCTTCATAGAAATGATAATGTCTGAAAAATAAATTTTATCTTACTTTTCCATTTTCTTCCCCTTGAATGTAAGCTCCTTGAAATCTTCCATTGTCCTCTTCAGTGTCAAGGAACACTAGACTGACACATGTTAGGGACTCAAAATAGCTATGTTGAAGGAGGGGAGGAAGAGAGAGAGAGGAAGGCAATTAATGTGGGTGTCCCCAACCCACAACTGTTCTGAGTCCTTCTCTCCAGCTCCAGAATTTAAGTGCACTCAGAGGGGTTGACCAAAGGGATGGCTAAGCCTTCAGAAAAGGTTAGCCACAGAGTCAACCCAGACTTAGAGATCCCTTTCCCAACAGGAACAGGAACACTTGACCTGTTCCCAGGTCAAACTCATCCCAGAAGGGGACTGAAATTTCCCCACTGAAGGGACAGGTCCAGGTATAGGGTTTGGCTGGCCCTGAGCTGAGTTTACGGGAGTCCCTTACCCTGCACTGCAAATCTAACCCTGACAGTACAGGGAGGCCCAGGATCAGTGCTTTGCAGGAGGGGAAGGAGGAGGGGGGATGGAGCAGAAAGCTTCTCTTTTATTTGCATTTCTCTTAGCTAGGATTTTGTAAAATTCTCTGTTCTTCTGGTGGATTTGATTTCCACTCCAGTGACTCCTATAAATTTAGATCCAAAATCATGCAGCTGCCTTTCCTTGCCCTGCTAAATTTGAAGGGGAGATAAAAAGAGTCACATTTTTGTAAAAAATGTGTTTTCTTTCTAATTTGCCATCATCTTTTCCCAAAACTCAGTGTCTCCTGTTTATCTTTGTTCCCTCTTGCTCTCTTAGCATTCTCCCCAGCTGCCCCTTTGGCTCTTTCCATCACCAGCTTTCTTCAAGCTTTCACCTAAAATTCATTGGGTTACATTGTGTATGTTAACATTTTCAGTATCTCTTTTCTTATCTGACTTTTAGATATTGCAAACAGGTTTGGGGAGAATGATGGGGGTTTTTTACTTTAAATTGCAGCAATCGTTCAAAAACTAAATAACTTTTTCAAAATGAGCTAAGGAAATGTTCACACAGGTCAAGAAGGGGAAACATGAGTCACGTGTTTCTGATGCTTTGGCACTGCTTCCTGCATTGACCAAAACAGCACCCCTCAGAAAGAAACTCAGAACAGTTTCCCAATGAGATGGTCTAATGTGTGCTCAAGTTTTAACAGTATTTTCCCAATTACCTGAAAAAAAAAAAAGATGAATCAAAATATTTTCTCTACTTTAAGATTTTTCTCAATAGTGTTCAAGCATATGGCAGTGCCTACTCCTTGCTTGTCAACACAAGTCACCAAGTGACCAAATATAGTAAACAATCAATAGCAAAGCAAAAGTGACCAGAAATTCAGAATCTGGAAATCTAGCTAAATCTGATTGTATTTTCTCCCCATATACACCATTTCATATGTCTGAAATGATTTCTGATTTCCTAAGAAAACAAACTCAACATTTGGGGATTCCTGAATGAATTCTTTGATTTCTAGTGGTGCTACTATCTAAACACAGCTGTGACTAATTATTCCAGACTATGGCATGGATTGCTGTTCCCCTTGTACTTGTGAAGTGATAGTGTTTCAAATTTAGTTTTAAAGAGGGACAAATATATGGTGACAGAAGATGATTTGACTGTGAATGATAACATACAACACAATCAACAGCTGAAATGCTATAGAGATGTTCAACGGAAACCTATGTACTCTTATTGATCAATGTCACCTCATTAAATTTAATTTTCTAAATAAAAATTAGTCTTAGAGACTCTCATGCTACCATGAGATTCTACCTTCTTTTCCACTTCCAACCACAAAGTCAGAATGTTTATTCCTTTCTATGTATGTCAATTTAAAAAATGGTTGTTCCTGTCTAGGAAATGCTGGTTTACTTAATGCCAGGTGAACTTGTACTATGGTTCTTTCTTTATTGATGGTTGTGCAGGCTAATGATTGTCATCTTTTCTTTGTTTCTTATCAGTTGATGTTTTTGTGTGTTAACTTGAATAACAGATAATTTGGCCTCAGGTCAACAAAATGATTTAAATCCCTATTTTTGTAGACCCATTTAAGATGAAAACATATAAATTGGTGCTATAAAATAATGAAGGAAACATCACTCATCAAACTGTTAGTCTGCAGAAATGAATCTGGATGCTGAGTTTGGGCCAAGAGAAATAAAGCCATCTTACAAAGTATTTGACACATGAATGTCGTGTGCATAGATCACTGTGTGCATAGTGTTTGTGGCATAGATCATTTTGCAAGAGACTTCATGCGTCCACTGATAGAATGCCCTTGATATTTATGATCCATCTCCAATCCAGAATTCATTTTTTTTATGTGCCCAGTTCTCCCAACCTCCATGCCCATGACAAAGAAAAAAAGCAATTGGTTTCTGTGAATATAGTATTACTTTAGCACATTATAATGAACATTTTAATTCCACTTGTTTGCATGTTAAAATGAATCAATAAATTGTTTATCTTTTCCTGAGTTGTCATGTCCAAAGTCTAGTTGCTTTTAAAGTTATCATGTAAAAAGTAAGGAGATCCCTTGCTTGCACTGAAATAGATAACCAAGGCAACACAGTCCAGCACTGCGTGAAAAGTAAGCGCTAGGCAGTATACGGACTGAGAGCTGACTACTCTTACTCAACTAACATTTTATGCCCATAGGAGCTATCTAAGCCAGGAAGAATTCATTTGTTTTTTCTGGTTATTTTCTACAGCCTGTGTATTCTGTTTCTCACTAACTAACTCCTAATTTTGTGCTATATAATAACAAAACAATTGTGATAGAGAATGAGAAAACAAAGTGAGTTTCAAACAGTGTCTGTGACAGCAATTCCAAAATAAAGAGGAAATTTTAACCTTGAAAGAACTGACTAGGTCAAGAGAGCTGTATACCCCAATCAGGGTGGGCCAGGTGTCCTTGAAGGCACCAGTCCTCAGGATGCTCCCATTCTTCTGCCCCCTCTGCCCACATTAACTTTGATGTTTTGGGGGACACTCTCCTGGCCCCCAACTCTTCCTTTGTATTCTCATTCTGAGCAATTTAACCCACAATCATGATTACAGTGGGAACTATACAGGTTTGTGTTCTTGCCCACAAAACCCCTCCAGAACTGCAGGTCTATATTGCCAACTGGTCCAGTGGCTTTCCAGAGGTCATTTTAGGTACTTCAAATGCAGTGTGACTACCTTTAAAGTCTTCATCTTCTTCCTCTGGGAATGTCCCAAGTCAACCTCCTTCCTCACTTCCACTGCTCTGGCTGAGGCCTGCCTCACCTCTCACTTGATCCAGCACCAGAGTGTCCTCACTCTTACCTGTCTGTAGGTAGTGATAATGGTTGCACAACACCGTGAATGTATTCAATACTAATGCCACTGGATTGTACACTGTAACATGGTTAAAACGGTCAATTTTAAGTGTGTTTTCTCACAATAAATAAAAAGTCCACATGTATTGCTTTTCTGCTTGCAGCACTGATTGAGGTAGCCTGTATTAGAGCAAGCTTTCCACCAAGAAAAACTACAAAAAACAGAATAAAATTTAGAGGGGGAAAAAAATAAGCTTTTGAATCTGGTCATCAAAATTGGCCAAGGTGAACAGAACACAAAGAATGGGATAGTTAGACTTTCAGGTGGTCCTCAGTGGTCCTTGTCTTATGGTATCTATGCCTTTGTGTAATTCCCTGCTCTTGAGTATTGATGTGACTTGTGACTGCCTCTAACCAACACATCACAAAGGTGACGATCTGTTGCTTCTTTACATTGTATCAGATTTTAACTTTCGTCTTGCTAGCAAACTCTACTGCCTTCTGAGCTTGTATGTTTTGATGGTTCAAGCTGCCACATCAGAATAGCTCACATGGCAAGGACCTGAGGACAGCTTCTGGCCAAGAGCCAGCTAGGAAGTGAGGTACTCAAGGCAATAGCCCACAAGGAGCGGTATCCTGCCCACAACCACTAAGTGAGCCTAAAAGAGGACCCTTCCCTTGTCTAACCTTGAGATGAGGCCCTGCTTCTAGCTGAAACCTTGACTGCAGCCTCATGAGAAAGCTGGGAACAGAGGAACACCTAAACCATGTCTGGATTCCTGACCCTGAGAACCTGGGAAATAAACAATGTATGTGTTTTAAGCCCCTAAATGCATAGTAAGTTTTTGCACAGCAATAGACAACCAATACAAAGAGACGAGAGCCCAGAGTAAAAGACAATACACTGAGGTTGCTATACCTTCCTGGTCCTCCCTTTCCTCAACGAATTGCTTGTTTTCAGTGAAAAAGATTGAGGCTGAGCAGACAGACAATAGCTGCAGAGAGATTTTTCCAGTTGGGGGCAAAAATCAAAGGCCCTCCTCCCTCCTTCCTTGATCCTTAGGTCAGAGGTACAAATGAATGAGGTGTTTTGCTATGGGCCCCCAGCCATAATGACTGCTCTGCCTCCCCTCTGCCACAGGGCACACAGAGCCATCAGCAGGCCCCCTGCATTGTCACTGCTCCCCAGACCCCCTCACAGAGATGAAGGGAACCATCACCTCATTCCCCTCTCAGCTGGGCCTATATAATGACCGGGGAGTCGCATTAAGAGAAAAAAGTGAGAATATTTTGACCACTAATCTCTCATAGATAGAGGCTGCTGTGTATAACTGGTAATGAACCTCATTCTGTGTGTGGAGAACTGTTATCTTCTGGCATTAAAATAACCTTCACAAAATCAGTGGGCTGATAAATCTTATAATCTGAAACATTGAAATATATATACTGGCTCATTACCAAGAACTAGCCTACATATGAACATAGCATGCCTTAGCATAAGTTTCGGGGGCTTTGCATGAGTTTTTTTTTTCTCGTATGTACAGATATCTGCTTTTATTCAGTTAACTAAATTAGCCTTGACTTCCAAGTGAGGTTATAGAATGAAATGATTTGAAAATGGACTGTGACAATAGAATGTAAAAGCCATTCCTTTTATATTTTGAAGAGGGGATTACAGACTGATCACTTACTGAAATTTGAGTATAAACTCCTTGAAAGCTTGAGAGGAGAGAAAAGGGAAAACATAGTTCCCTCCTTCCACGTCATTTCATGGATTATCCAGCAAATGATGCTAATCTCTAACCGGACTATTCCAACAGCAGTGTGTTCTGGTAACTTTCTTGATTGACTGCCTTTCTTCATTTCACCAGAGACATGATATATTTCCTCTTAATTCCAGGTAAGTAAGTCAGTGTGACTTTCTGCATTAGTATGTCAGAACAAAAGAATTACTACTAGCTTCTGAGGACAGGGGATAGTTTTCCTCTTTCTTAAACTGCTTTAACCCCAACAATGTTTTTGTCAAATGCTGATGTAAATGTCTCGGTTGTGTTTTCTTCATTTTCTGAACTTCTATTTGTAATCATACAGTACTTATGGGCTCATTACAGAGCTGACATGGTGGTTCAGTTCACCTGTATTGGGAAGCCATTTAAACCCATTGAGAGACTGGCATTGGTAGCTAAGGGTATCCTACTTTACAACATTACAAAATCATAAGCTAAACTGTCTGGGGTAGCAGCCTTCAGACTGTGTGAGGGGTTATGAGTGGTTGACAGAATCAGTTTTCAGATCCGCACTGGCATCCACAATCTGAACTTCGTGCTATGGGGCCAGTTCTCCCCAACCCCCATCTTCCTTTTGCAAGCTCCCTTCTCACGCATAAAAGAAACTCCTGTGGCTCACTACAATGTATTATTTTGGGGTGAAAAACAAAGAATCCACTCAAAATCTGGGTATCAGAAATGCGAAATGACTAAAAATCCTCATATAAGTCAGATGGTTTCAATTCTTTGCTCCTAATAAAACTGAGATGATGTAATGGAGTTATTAGCTGGTAGATCAATAAACATCATTTTGAAAGAATAAATTACTGTGTAATTTTTGGCACATGACTCAGAGATTTTAAAAAATAAATGGAAATATTACAATATTTTGCCATTTCCATATACTTATTGATGTGCTTGCAATCAATAAAAATTAAACTAGCAATAAATAATACTCATCCAAGAACATATAAAATTGTTATAAAGCTCCACCAATCTCATTAAGAGTTGCATTTCTGCCTGACTTGTGGTGGTACAGTGGATAAAGCTTCAGTCTGAGACACTGAGGTCACTGGTTCGAAACCCTGGGCTTGCCTGGTCAAGGCACATATGGGAGGTGATGCTTCCTGTCATTCCCCCCCCCCCCATCTCTCTCTTCTCTCTCTCCTCTAAAGGAATAAAATCTAAAAACAAACAAGAGTTGCATTTCCAATAAAGTACTTTCTTATATTTAATACTTATCAAAAATCTAAATGTTGTTTTAATCAACTGTCTTCATAATAATTATGATAAATTAACCCAAAATTTTTAAATATTTAAAGCCTTAGAGTCAGAGGAAAATTTTAAAACAAAGCATGTGTGCACGTGCATGCAGGCACATGCGCGTGCGCGTACACACACACACACACACACACACACACACACTTTGTTGCCAAAAACTATGATGGATTATTAATAAATGGCTCTTGGGAATTCTGGGCATGAGTTTAAAAAGGAAAAGCAATGATTTATGCTTCTGATTGTTACCAAAGAGCTCGTTTCTGTATTTTTTAGATGAATTATGGTAGGTATTAAGTTGCCATTACATTTGGGTTCATCTGGATAAATCAAAAGTGACTTAGCAGTTTCTTTTTAAATAGCTTATGATATATTATTATAATGCTTTGTTTTATAACTATTTAAACCATCACATTAACTGACAAAATTTTAAAAATGTAATTATTACACAAATAGAAGTTAAATATACCAATAGATAAGCTAAAGTGTTAGTTGATGCTTGAAGAAGAAACCAGCATAAAACAAAACCATTTTTAAATGGACAAGAGAAACTGGGATTATGTCAGTGAAAGAAGGGACACTGAAACAGAATTGCTACATTAGAAACAAACCTGGTTAAGGTGAGATAGGGCAAAAAAGTCATGACCCTCAACGTTATCTGCTCTAGCAGACAGAAGAAACATCAACATACCTTATCATTTTCCTACAAGCTAACCTGGAACTTCACAGTATTATAGAAGGATGGGGCCCTAATCAACTACAAAACTAAGTCAAACTAACCTTCTCTCAAGAATCAGATTTTCCTCAGACTAGCTTCTTAGAAAACACTTAGCAAGATGTAAAAAGTTCACATAATTATTTTATCTTATTTATAAGTTTTTGATAATTCTCCTTAGTAAAGCCTATGATGAAACATTATAAATGTCAACTTAAAAAGATAAGAAGAGAAATGTTATTTTTCAAAATTCTTTTAGAGGCTGCATAAACAATAATGCTATGATTAAGGTTTAAGGATAAAATTCATTCTTAGCTATGTTTTAAATAATTGGTAGATGATTTTTGCCCAGATTTCACGGGTTTTTTTTTTGTTTTGTTTTGTTTTTGTATTTTTCTGAAGTTGGAAACGGGGAGACAGTCAGACAGACTCCCGCATGCGCCCGACCTGGATCCACCTGGCATGCCCACCAGGGAGCGATGCTCTGCCCATCTGAGGCGTTGCTCTGTTGCAACCAGGGCCATTCTAGTGCCTGAGGCAAAGGCCATAGAGCCATCCTCAGCGCCCGGGCCAACTTTGCTCCAATGGAGCCTTGGCTGGGGGAGGGGAAGAGAGAGACAGAGAGGAAGGAGAGGGGGAGGCGTGGAGAAGCAGATGGGCACTTCTCCTGTGTGCCCTGGCCGGGAATCGAACCTGGGACTCCTGCACACCAGGCCAACGCTCTACCACTGAGCCAACTATCCAGGGCCGTGTTTTTTTTTTTGTGTGTTTTTTTTTTAAGAACAACACTATAGGAACAGCAGCACAAGGGTCAAACTCAGAAAATTAAACATAAAATTCTAGTAGCTAATCCATACTTCATATTTAAATTTCATTAATAGTCCCAATGAAGTTTTTTTTTCTATAATATGTGAGGAGGTATGATATATAACAAAGGATCTATGTGATCTTTATATGAATAAATAGAAAATGGTACAATGAACATAAGGAAATAAAAGATATAAGGATGCTATGTTCACTGCAGCATTATTCACAGTGGCCAAGACATGAAAACAACTCAAGGGCCCTTTGATAAATGATTGGATAAGGAAGTGTGGTAGGCCCTGGCTAGACAGTCCAGTTGGGAGCATCCTCCTGAAGCACAGAGGTTGCCAGTTTGATTCCCGGTCAGGGTAATTCAGTAGCAGATTGATGTTCCTGTCTCTTTCTCTCCTCCTTCCTCTCTTGCTAAAGTAAGTAAGTAAGTAAATAAGTAAATAAATAAATAAATAAATAAATGCCATGTTCTCCATGTATAAGACACACCTTAATTTTGGGGCCTGAAATTTGAAAATTATCATAAAATTCATACAACTCCTCATCACTGTCAAAACTCCCAATCACTAGCTGTCCTCATCTGTGTCTGATGACGAATCACTGTCTTCAACAACGAGCACAAAAACAAGCACAGAAAAGCAGGAAATGCAAGTAAAAAAATCTACAACCTCTGTGTAAGACGCACCCAGTTTACAAAAATTAGACCCCAAATTTTTTGGAAAATAGTGTGTCTTATACATGGGTAAATACAGTAAATGTTTACAAATATAGGACTATTTATATATTTCTGCCTTAATCTCTCGAGTTGTCCTAAAAAAATACCACATAGTGGCTTAAACACCAGAAATATATTTCCATACAGAGCTGGAGAGTTCATAGTCAAGGTGACAGCAAGACTGGTCTCATTCTGGGGCCTCTCACCTTGTCTTGTAAACAGCCACTTTCTCGCCATGTCCCCATGTGGCCTTATCCTCATGCCTGTGTGGAGAGTGAAAGAGATCTCAAGAGTCTCTTCCTCTTCTCGTAAGGACACTGGTAGGTCCCACCCTTACAACCTCATTTAACCTTTACTTACCTTTGTAAAGGCTCTATTTCCAAACACAGTCATATTAGGAGTTAGGGCTTCAATCTATGAATTTGGTGGGGTGGCAATTCAGTCCCTAACAATTCCTTATGTTACCGCTCTTAAATTAAGCAAAATTAATTCACAGAGTACATACAAACAACATTCCCAAGCCAATAAAACTAATTAGATTAACTTAGTAGGATGGATTTTTTCCCCCTAAAACTAAATTGCTGGTATTAACTTTACTAGTAGAAAAATTGAACCTCAGGTCTGGTTCTATTTTGATTCTATCTGCATTCTGACTTCTAGAACCTTGTTGCCTAAGCTTTTTGTTCATAAAAGTATACAGTACAAAATGTCATTAATAACCTCAAGAATTTGATCCAAAGGGCTTAGGCAGAGAGAGGAGAATTAAGGGAGGGGAGAGGAGAGGGAGAAGAGAAAGGAAAGACATAGGAAAAGAGAGAGTTCGTTATTAGAGATGGTTATCATTTTCTCTTCACTCTCTTAAAAATAACACCTTTAATAAGAAAAAAAGTAAGTTTCTCCAGCCACCTACCTGATATGACCAACACAAGCAATCCAACTAAAAATCATTGCCTTAATGACTACCCTTTGCCATCATCCTACTTCTCTTGCTTCAATTTAATCTTATATAAATTAATTATGAAAATAGCATACTAGTTAGACTTTTAAAAAAGTATAAAATGGCAAATAACCAAAATAACTGATAGAGAAGTCTTTAGATAAATTCCTGTGTAAGCAAACAGTGAATATCATGTGGGCCTTTTGTTATATTTAACAGTGTGTAAGATGTCCATAATATATTAAGTGAAGGATGCAAGTTACAAAGGGGTATGAAAAATATGATCCTAGAGCACTCCAGCCACATTAGCTTTTTTCACTTTCTCAGAGAAGCCATAAGCCCTCCACCACAGGGCCTTTGCATATGCCATTTTTTCTTTCTAAATTGCTCTCTTTTTGACACCTTTACCCAGTTAACTGCTTTTTATTTTTATATCTCAAATCAAAGCTCAACTCCCTTTTAGCATTTATAATTATATATTTTTGTAGTATTGGTAGTACATTTTGATTACTGTCTGTGCCCTACATTATAAATTCTATGAGGACAGAGAATTGAGAGAATTGTCTTCTTTTGCTTACCACTATATCTCCAGAACCTGGAATATAATGGGAACCATAATCAATATATATGGAATGAGCCAAAGTTACCTTTCTCACCCATAAAAAATATTATCTTAAAACTATCTTATTACAGACCCTGGCTAGTTGGCCAAGTGGTAGAGTGTCAGCCTGGTGTGTGGAAGTCCCAGGTTTGATTCCCAGCCAGGGCACACAGGAGAAGCACCCATCTGCTTCTCTACCCTTCCCCCTCTCCTTTCTCTCTATCTCTCTCTTACCCTCCCAAAGCTAAGGCTCCATTGGAGCAAAGTTTGCCCGAGAACTGAGGACGGCTCCATGGCCTCCGCCTCAGGCGCTAGAATGGCTCCAGTTGCATTGGAGCGATGGCTCAGATGGGCCGAGCATCGTCCCCTGGTGGGCGTGCCAGGATCCCAGTCAGGTGCATGTGGGAGTCTGTCTGTCTGCCTCCCCACTGCTCACTTCAGAAAAATACCCTAAAAAACTATCTTATTACAGAGTTCTGCTGGTTCTGAACTCACAAATGAAAGTCAAATGTATTTCAAATTCATTAAACTCAATATGACAGATTTTTTCCAGATTGGTTAAGCAGATAATTCACTATAATTAGAGAACCTTGAAGTCTTAAAACTAAGGGCTTTCAATAATGGAGTACAGAGGTGGAAATTGTACCAGAAGGGAATAGGTAGAGTAATGTGGGTTCTTTAGTAAGACAGTAGAATCACATAATAAAATTCAAGCCTCTTCATTTCATTAAAGGTTTAATGCCCAGAAACATGAAGTAAGCCAGTTGGACCACACAGTGGACAGCAAGTGGGCCTCCCAACCTCATGCTCACCCTACCACAATGTAGAGGAGTAGGGTAACTGCCAGTCCCAGTTGTGAAAGCAGTCCACGGGACAGGGAATAATACAGGAAGGGAAATACAGTCGCTCCTCACCATAGCGTGGTTCACTTTCCACGGTTTCATTGTAATCTTTTTAAATTGTGTATATCTAATTTTGTGTCACGGATTTTTCACTATATTGCAGGATTCTGCAGTATATAGGTATTTTTATACATTTATTATTTAATTATTTTTGTGATAAAATAAGCATTTTCTAGCCTAGAAAATTGAAAATATAAAAATATAAAAATATTAATTAAAACATATTAAAAGAATATTACTGTATATTCACTGGTGAGTACCCATATAGAATTTCCAGTGTTGTTAAAATTACATAATTTTAAGAGTGTAGAAAAGTGCTAAGAGCATAGAAGTGTGTGGGAAAGGTTAATAACAGTGTGGGAAAGGTTTATAAGAGTGCAGGGAGGGTTTATAAAGCCTTAAAATATATATAAATAATAAAATAAATATAAGATTGCTACTTTGTGGATTTCAACCTATCGCAGGGGGCTCTGGAACCTAACCCCTGTGATAGACGAGGGGCTACTGTAGTGAAAAGATACTCTAGATTTGGAGACATCTGAAAAGATCCAGTAGGCAGGCATGCCGAGAAGCCCAGGAAAATAAAAGGCAGGTCTCTCGCTTATCAACCTACAGAATCACTTTTTAAAAATGTGAGTGTGTGTGTTTTCTGATGTGGGATGATGTAGGTGGCACCACTGAGTATCCAGTGTTAGCACAATGCCTTGCACATTGTAGGTGCTCAAACAAATTTGTCAAATTCTGTGGCTTTCAACTGCTGGTCCACAGACTGGTGCCAGTCCGTCAGAAATTTTGTGCAGGTCTGCAAAAGAGTTAACCAGCCTGATGTCTGGAGATTATAGTCTATAATCATTGGGTCTGCAGACCAGTGGTTGAAAACCACTGAACTACATGTTCTTCTTGGTAGAGGTGAAAGGAGACAAGAATTAAATGAATAGACTCTGGAGCCAAAGTGTCTGGATTCAAAACCCAACTCTGCTACTTAACTACCTGTGAGATCTTGAGCTGGTTACTTATTCTCTCTGTGCCTCAGCTGCCCTCAGTGGAAACTAGGGAACACACCAGCGTTCACTTCAAAGGGTTGTTGTGAAGACTTAGTAAGTTAATGTAGGAAGCACTGTGAATGGTGCCAAGCACAGTGAGCGCATAGACATGGCGGTTAAGTGCGAGCACGGTAAAAAGGCAAACACTCTCAGCAGATAACTGTATCTTATACTTAGTAGACAGTATCAGATGCAAACACCCACTTCATGTCAACAAATCTAAGTCTTTCCTGTGCCAGCACTCAGAGCTCATTGGGCAGTGGAGCCTCCTATTAGAACTCTTGATTCCCTCATTTCACCAGGACCACCAAAGCCATCGTCTGTCATCCTCCATCTCTACTGAGTCATTCCCATCCCCGTCCCAAGAGCCTTTCATCTGAAAATACAAACTCCCTCAGGTCCTGTGTCCCCCCTTAAGCTACCTTCCCTTACACTCAGATAACTCATAAGAACAATTAATTTTAGACAAAAAAATGTTTGGCATCACTCTCTGCAATTTCAGCACTCATTCTCCCTCCATTTTGCCCCACTAACTGGAAGCAGTCTTATCAAGGTCACCTCTGTACAGGTGAATTACATGGCCACTTCTCTGTCATCTCTTGAAGTACCTCCTGACCACATGTGACACACTTGATCATTCACTTCTCAGTACACACACTTCCCTTGGCTTCCTGCCTACATCACTCCCCTGCTGTCCCTCCCACCTCAATGACTGTCCTACTCAGCAGACACTGTTTTCTTCTCCCCTGCATGACTTCATCTAGTCTTGTGGTCTTCAAACCCTTCAAAATGCTGATGAGTTCCAAAATTCTATGTCCAGCCCTGACTTCTCCCCTGAGCTCCTGACTTCTGCATCAACCGTTTATTTAACATCAGCTGGATGTCTAACAGTAACAGTGAGGACACAGGCTTAACTTCTCTTCTCAGACGTGCCAAACTTGTTCCCAACATAGAGCCTCCACTTTGGCTGTTCCCTCCACCTAAAACACCTGGAGTACATACCTTTGCATTCCTGACACTTTCTATTCACTTGGGTCTTCACTCCATCATCATCTTCTCAGAGGCCTTCTCTGACCACTCCATCCAAAGTCCCCAAGCGAGATCTAATGTTGCAGGAAAACATCACCCAAATGGAGGATAATAGATGCCCAGACAACTTAATGGAGGAAGAGAAAGTTATTAGTAGCTAGCAGAACACATGAAACTAGTAGCACTAAAGCCCGAGCTCCCTGAAGTTAGATGTCT
Source organism: Saccopteryx leptura (assembly GCF_036850995.1). Classification (NCBI taxonomy): domain Eukaryota; kingdom Metazoa; phylum Chordata; class Mammalia; order Chiroptera; family Emballonuridae; genus Saccopteryx; species Saccopteryx leptura. The sequence goes on along the minus strand of NC_089504.1, from coordinate 170,365,049 downwards.
TACATCTTATATGCCTTTTAGTGCCCATGCAAGGGGCACGTGATTCCTTTGTCTGAGGTCCTACGTGCACCTCATGACTCAGGGTGGGGGAGTTTTGGGGGTGCAGCAAGGGGTAAGAGGTTTCCAGACCCCAGGCCCTATCAATTTACAGCTCTTGTTCCTCTGGTAAGTATTGTAAGAGTCTCTAGGAGATCAGTTAGGCATCTCCTGTTAGAGTTAAAGATGTGGCTAATCTTTAACTGGCTGAGCCAGTCATTCCTGCAGGCCCCTTCTGGTCTCTCCCCTCACCAAGTCGATCCCAGGACCCTGTTCTTAGTGTCTCCATAGCATTTGTCACTATTAGAAACCATCTTTTCCATTAACTTGTTTACTGGTTTATTCTGTGTCCCTTCTCCTTGCCGTACCCCTAACTCCCTCCAGGAATCTGAGTGTCTTTAAGGGGAAAACATCTGCTAAAAGACTGAATGCCAGAAACAAAGCCTTCGCTTTCAAGATAGTAAGGAAACACATTTTGCAGGTGACATGTTTACACAATGCTTGGGAACATAATAGCCCCTACTGTGTACACAGGTGTTCAAAGATTGCAGGGATAGGTTGTGAGTAGCACAAACAAGGGCCATCCTGGAATATCTGGCACCTAATGGGTGTTTATATTAATAAACAGTGGCTGAATGAATCTATTTAGTTCACAGAAATGACAACTCTGATTATGAATGGAACACAATATAAAATTCTCACAAATGTTTGTTATTAATTTTGGAGGAAAAATAAACAGTTATAAGGGTTTGGATGCAGAAGCTCTAAAGATATTCAATGAATCAGGGAACTCACAGAGAGCACTGGTGTTTCAATATCCGTGCACAGTGTCCCTTGTTTTGTTTGCAGTCTATGAAGGCTGTGTTTGTGTCTGGCTTCTGATTTACCTGCAAAATGTAAAAAAATCCTACAGTCAGGCAACTTGTTTTGGTCATATCAGAAGAAGTAGCTTAAAAGCAAAAGTAACATTCCAGTTATTCCACGTATAACTCCTTGATCCTTAGGGTAAAAATTGCCATTTGGAAGTAAATTTCTATTAAAAAGGCAAAGGAAATAGGAATAGAACGATGCTTTCCCTGGAAAGTTGATTCAAAACTTAGCTCCTAAGATATGAACTATATGGCGATCAGTTCCCAAGCAGCATCTCCAATTCATTATATAATAATATAAATCATGGTTTTATAGACTCTGTATTACTGTATTTTCAGTAGTTTCCTCTTAAAAAAGATAGTGTTATTACTTTCTCTCTGAACAGTGTTTACTGAGCTGCCAAGTCTTTTCTTTTTTAGTTCTCTTAATCCCTTTCCCAGTATACCCTCCATGTGTGTTTTCCAGGTTGGACTAGTGAATACATTGGAACTACCAGAGCCTTAGGCAAAGACCTTGTATCTGTGGTTTGGCTTACATCATTTCAAAAAGTTAACAAAATTCACACAATACCTGAAAGTACCAAACAAGATTCTCCAACATCAGGAGAAGGCACTGATCATAACAGAGGAAGAGCACCACATATCTTCATGTACAGAGGCTGGTTCGACTCCATCAAATGAATATGCTGTTTTCTGAGTGTGACAACTGGTAGGCAGACAAAGGAAGAACTGAAGATTGTTTTCCACTGGGCTAGGCAGCCAAGCCCTCCAGGAGTATTATTATAAATGACCTGAAGGTGATGGTAATGGTACAGCTATCCAGTTATGACGATGCTGCAGTCATTAGCAACAGCTTGACAGGATCTGTAAATCCCTAAGGTGCTTCTACCCAGAAGATCATCTGTCCCTGATCCATTCTGACACAGACATAAAATCCACTCTCAGGAAAAACAAAAATTACAATGTAGTTAGGTGACACTGAAAAAACATCTATACAGGTATTTGCTCATTTGGAAAAATAGTAAATACTATCACATCATTTTGGAAATGTATTAAATCTAAGCTACAAGAAAAATATATTGTTAAAAAAGCATTCACATGGGTACTTTTGGTGGTATGGCTTTAAAACCTGTGCTGGCTGTAAGACCATTATGAGCAAATTTTTTTTTTTTTTTTTTTTTTTTTTTTTTTGGCGAGGGAGACAGAGAGGACAGATAGGGACAAACTGGAAGGGAGACAGATGAGAAGCATCAATTCTTCGTTGCAGCACCTTAGTTGTTCATTGATTGCGTTCTCATATGTGCCTTGACCAGGGGGCTACAGCAGAGCGAGTGATCCCTTGCTCAAGCCAGTGACCTTGGGTGCAAGCCAGTGACCTTTGGGCTCACGCTAGTGACATGGGGTCATTCATGTCTATGACCCCACACTCAAGCCAGTGACCCCATGCTCAAGCTAGATAAGCCTGTGCTCAAGCCAGCAACCTCAGGGTCTCAAACCTGGGTCCTCTGTGTCCCAGGTGGACACTCTATCCACTGCACCACAGTCTGTTCAGGCTCAAGCAAAATTAATGAATAGCAATTTTTATTTTAAAAAAAGAAAAGAAGAAAGTATTTTGCTATCTCAAAATTAGTTTAAGACATATCAAAATTAAATTTTCTGCAAATACCTTTAGAAAACTGAATTATATAATTAAAAATTAAATGACTACATTTTACAAATTAATAATGAACATGTCAAATTACTACATATTAAAGATATGATTTGAACATTAGAGCTGTTTCAAAATATCATGTTGAAATTTCATTTTTTAAGAACCCAGGAATATTGCCAAATTACCCTGCTACCCTTCCAATAGGGTTTCATGGTACCCTAGTAGGGGGATCTATTCCTAGTCAAGTGAGAGCCACTGAGTAACATTCAAAGAAAAATAAGAGCAAAACATTAGGAACAAATTAATTTAATTCACTTCCTGAGACTTACATAGAGCTCACTGACTTGAATAAAACACGACAACTTTGTTTTTAAATATTGAGGACACACTTTCCTGCTATGACCAGGTAACAGAATATGGGGCCTCGGGGAGAAACAGCATGCAGAAGAACCCTAAAGGAGTGAAACGCTCTCGCAATAGACTTCTCTTTTCATGAGGCACAAACAGAAAAAGAGAGAAAACTTAACAACTCAGATTATAGACTACAGGGAATTTCATAGCTAGACCTCTTATGATATTTTATGAATCATACTTAGTATGGCATTTTTCCCGCCATGTGACCAAGAAATGATCTTCATCATCAACAATACAGTTAAAAAGTTCATACCATTGTAATAGCTATGTCAATCAACGTTCTCTCTCTCCACACACGCACACATGCTCACGCACACGCGCACATGCACATTGAATGCTAGACAGTCACATTTCTCCAGTCTCAAGCCCAACAAAAATCTTCATTATAACAAAGAGAAGGAACAGGAAGGAGACTTCTGATGCCATTTATTCTCCCACGACAGTAATAAAGCTGCTGTGTCACAGCCTGAAAATCACACAGGGATCATTGTATAATACAATAATGCAGAATGCAAAAGCAAATGATTTTTCGCAGAAAAAAAAATCTGTTTCCCCCATGACTACCGTACCTCCCCTCTCAAACAATATCTAATACAGGATTTCATCAGAAGTCGGGAAGCTTCTAAAGCCACATGGCACGCACAAACAACACAATGATGGCGGGGCCGCCATCTTCAGAGTCTGTTTCCTGTTCAGAACTTGCACCTAGGCCCCTGGCTTTATAACTCATCCTTAAAGGTTTTCTGTGTCTCTGGCCTGGCTCTGTCTTCCTCACTGGGTGCCAACCACATGGCATACACCTTCACTGGGTCAATGTTCCAATGTTTGTGGAAGGAAATGGGAACCTGGTGAGAAAGGTAGTCCTCGGGATAATCGATGGGCCGGGCCTGCAGGAAGAAAAGAAAATTATACTCACTCATTCATTAAGAACAATTTGCTCCAGAATAGCATGTGAATGTAAGAAGCGACTAAGTTCCTTCAATATCTGTTATCAGTTATGGGAATCTAAAGCAAGAAGAAAAAGTTATCCCACTAAAACCTTTCCTTTCCCTATGGCTTTTTTAGTTACTTTAATGTCCCAAATACATGGCTCTTTTGCTCCTCTGTCCCACAGTCATGGGTCTGAGAGATTCCTCAACCACAGTTAATGACAATAACAAGGCTTCCATGGTAAGTCATTTCAGTTACTATTATGGCTTCTGAAAACAGCAGAAAAAATGACTTCCCAGTTCGTCTAATGGACCTTTGGCCATCTGGGCTTTGTGGGGCAGGGCATGGCACGCTCAGGTCCCCTTTCCTGTCTCCTGCTGACTCACATTGTGAATGCGTGTGTTCTTCAGTGGAGGAATGGGGCTAACTAACCGGCTCTCCTCTGACCTGAATATCTTGTGTGAATGGACATTTTGCATAACCCAAAATGGTTTATAAGAATCTAAAAAGTTTTTGCATTATCCTTTCAAAATTCTCTCAACTTAAGAAGTGAAATTTGCAAAGAATCAGATTGATCAACAAGACTAAGTAACTTACAGGGCTTGGAAGGAAACTGACATCAGGCTCTACTTTGTTTGCTCTAAACAGGCATCCATCTTCTCTCAGTGCTCATCTCATGTGTAAATTTACTGACCACCTGAATTATGTAGTAACCCACTGGGTTATCAGAGTCTCAACTTCAGTAAAACTAGAAATGATATTGGCCCTTGATGGTTGGCTCAGCGGTAGTGCTGACCTGGCATGTGGAAATCCCGGGTTCAATTCCCAGTCAGGACACACAGGATAAACGACCATCTGCTTCTTAACCCCTCCCCCACCCCCAACCCTTCTCTCTCTTCTCTTCCCGCAGCCATAGCTCCAATGATTCAAGCAAGTTGGCCCTAGGCCCTGAGGATGGCTCCATGGCCTTGCCTTAGGCACTGAAATGGCTCAAGCAATGGAACAGCGTCCTTAGGTGGGCAGAGCATTGCTCTGTAGGGGGCTTGCCAGGTGAAACCTGGTTGGGGCATATGCAAGTGTCTGTCTCTCTGCCTCCCTGGCTACCTGCCTCTCACTTAACAAAAAAAAAAAAAAAAAAAAAAGAAAAGAAAAAAGAAAAGAAATGATACGTTAGATATGTGATAAGGTACCAAAGAACTGTAAAACTTAGTACTGGCAATGCCATTTTAAACAGGAAAAGTCAGGCTTCTTGCCCCCTTCTTTCTTTAGAGAATGGAGAGAGAAGAATGTGGGAGCTTCCTCACTTACAAGAACAACTGGGTTATCTAGTTTAACTATAGTTCTCTGAAAGAATAAAGGTTATCTGAAGAACTTTCTTTCCCTTTCAATAAGAGACAATATTGACATATCCTACACTGACTTTAACTCTTCCTCCCTTCCTGGAGTCCCGAGAGTAACATATACCTGTAGTCAAAGGAATGGGAGGTAGACACTAAAAGATTTGTGAATGTCTTTGATATGTAAAACAACATCACTATTGTGTTACCTTATAAGTTTTAATATGTAGGAATGTTTTTTATAGATCCTATAGAAGAATAAGTTTGTTAATAATTATTGTATCATGCTCCCCCTCCCTTTCCCCCAACCTATCTATATGTGATCAAGTCTATATAATGAGCTGTAGAGCTATTTTGCACACACACGATTTGGGTTAGCTATACCCCATGTAAGTCATATGCAGCCGGCTTATTAATAAATCTCCTCCTAAAAATTCTTCTGTATCCTGCTGTGATGTTTCTATATAACCTGTGGAATTAAGATATGCTCCTTTACAGCATTTGGGGGCTCATCCGGGATGGTGTTCAGTGTCACCAGGCAGAGACACCCAGACGAGGCCGGCCTCTCCAGAGGGTTGCCTGACCACCCTGAATCTTGAGGAGGGGTGCCTCCTGAGACGTTCCAGGGCTGCTGTTTTCCTGTGGGGCTCAGACAACTCCTCAGCAGACACACTCGGTCCCCAAATTCGACGTTTCGGCAGAGAAATCGAGGAGTGTAAAATTCTGACCTCTGGAGGTAAGTGAGGCAAATCTTTTGCTTTACTGAATTCTAGCTTTTCTGTTTGTGACTAGTCAATATGAAACTATTGAGCAAGGATCAGATGTGATCTAACGCAATAGGCTCTCCAAGACCGAGATGTTGGTGGAGAGTTTGAGTCCTGCCTCAGGCTTTTCTGGGACACATTTATTTGTGCTCTCAGGAAAAGACATTAGTGGGGACATTTGTTTGTGTTCTAGGAAGACATTAGTGGGGACTGAGTTAATCAGTCCTGCCTCGGACTTCCAGGGACACCTTTGTGCTATCTGTCCATTTCAAGAGCTCATTCTTTGCTTTTATTGTTTCTGTCTAAAACCCCTGAGTGATTGGGTGTGAGTGGGGATCTCTGGTGCCTGAGCCTAAGCTCCCATAAGGGACGTGGCCAGGTGAGCACCTGAGAGGCCCCTGCCAGGGAATCCCTTTCTTTGTCTGTTGAACTGTGTGCCTAAAAGTCAAGTGTAAATGTAAATACTAAATTGTCTGTTTTGTAAGTTCTCTCTGTTTTTCAGGAAAAACTGTGGTGTAATTTGAATTGAAAATTTCTGGCTTAAAACCAGAGGGCAAAAGTATAAAAGAAAATTTGTAAACTTCATATGGTTTAGTGGCTGTCCGCTGGAGCCTGCAAATTATAAAACTAGCAAAATTCATAGAAGTATTAAAAATTCTTCAATGGTGAACTGTCTGTACTGTAGATTCTCTTTGTTAGTCAAAAAAATTTCTCATGACATTTCGTGGTATGGGCCTCTTTCCCCGGACACACTAAATCTCTTTCTTGGATCCAAGACCTCTGGCTTCAGGACACAATGTATGACTTCTCCCCTGAAGCAACTGTCCTCTTCTGCTGACTCCTGTCTCTGCTCTTGTGTGATGATTGACACCTCTAGAGTTGAACATCCTTTACTCTAAGTGCTAGTTATTATCTGTCTTATCTTTCTTGCCTTTTTATTGATGTGCTGATTCCTGTATCCTCCCGGACAGTTTCAATTTTGTAGATCAGTGCCCCAGACATTAAATATGGGAGGAGGGCCCAGTACACAAAAGACCCCCTTTAGGTTGTCTCCTAAAGCACTTTCAAGAAGCCTATGGAGACAACCGTGGGTATGGAATTAAATGGTCAAAAGGAAGACTTCGCACTCTCTCTGAATCAGAATGGCCCACCTTTGGGGTTGGATGGCCATCAGCTGGGACTTTTTATCCCTGGCTGGTAAGGGCAGTCTGGAATATCATGACAGGGGATCCAGGCTACCCTGATCAGTTCCCCTACATTGATCAATGGCTAAACTTAACAATGAACCCGCCACAATGGCTAAAAGCATGCTCAATACAGAAAGGGTGCCACGTCTTCCTAGTCCAGCTGGATTTACATCTAGGACAAAAAGGGGATTTGAGAAAAAGGACTAGGACTCCACTAGGAAAGAATCAGTGTGCATATTGTAAAGAGGAAGGGGCCCTGGCCGGTTGGCTCAGTGGTAGAGCGTTGGCCTGGCGTGCGGGGGACCCGGGTTCGATTCCCAGCCAGGGCACACAGGAGAAGCGCCCATCTGCTTCTCCACCCCCACCCCCTCCTTCCTCTCTGTCTCTCTCTTCCCCTCCCGCAGCCAAGGCTCCATTGGAGCAGATATGGCCCGGGCGCTGGGGATGGCTCCTTTGTCTCTGCCCCAGGCGCTAGAGTGGCTCTGGTCGCAGCATGGCGATGCCCTGGAGGGGCAGAGCATCGCCCCCTGGTGGGCAGAGCATCGCCCCTGGTGGGCGTGCCGGGTGGATCCCGGTCGGGCGCATGTGGGAGTCTGTCTGACTGTCTCTCCCCGTTTCCAGCTTCAGAAAAAAAAAAAAGAGGAAGGGCATTGGAAAAGTAAATGCCTCAAATTACAAGCAGCCAAGGCAAGTTCTAAGGTTTTGAACCTTGAGGACTGACGGGGTCAAGGCTCCTTTTCATTGAACCCCCGGGAGCCTATAGTAACAGCAGAAATAGAGGGGAGGGCTGAGGATGCGCTCCAGGAAATGTTTCTTCAGCCTCTGGGGGCGAAGGGCTGGCAAGTGAGTGGTTTGGGCGAGGGGAGAGCGGGAGGCCAGGCCGGGATGCGCTGTGTGTGGAGCCGTGGGGGAGGGTGCTGGAGTAAGGTGGCAGGGACGACTAAGGGTGGGAAAAGTAGGGGCAGCCAGACTGCAGCTGGCTGCACAAAAAGTGGCAGAGAAAAGAAAAAAAATGTTTTCTGTTAGAAATGTATATGCTATTTCAAGAGGTTTTTGTTAATTCTCCTTTTTATTTGCTGTTTCATAGTGCTGTGATGTTGAAATCTTGGTTTAAATATTAGAAAATATATAATAATTATTAATGTAATGATTATTAATGATATCTTTTTATATGGTATGTAAATGTTCAGCTTATTATCATTTTCGAAACAGTATTGTTCAATGTTAGGTCACCAAACCCAGAGTGAAAAATATTACTATTGATGGGCTAACAGTAGAATTCTCAACATAATAGGTGAAAAAAAAATAGAAAATAGATGACTAATTGTGGTAGTAAGAAAAATTTAAGTTTTGAGCCCAGATTTAAAGGGCTAAATAAAGGATGTGAACAGAAATCTGTTTCTCTTGAGCGTTTTAGACATTATCTGTTAAGGTGCGTAAAGTTACAGCATAGATAAGGTATGTTTTCTTGGAATGTAGAAGGAATTTGTGATTAAGTAAAATATAAGATTTATTTTATGAAATATTGGTAATTTCAGTTGGTGTTTTGTTTTTTTGTTTTTTGGGTTTTTTTTTTGTATTTCTCCGAAGCTGGAAACGGGGAGGCAGTCAGACAGATTCCCGCATGTGCCCCACCGGGATCCACCCGGCATGCCCACCAGGGGGCGATGCTCTGCCCATCTTGGGGCGTCGCTCTGCCGCAATCAGAGCCATTCTAGCGCCTGAGGCAGAGGCCACAGAGCCATCCTCAGCGCCCGGGCAAACTCTGCTCCAATGAAGCCTTGGCTGCGGGAGGGGAAGAGAGAGACAGAGAGGAAGGAGAGGGAGAGGGGTGGAGAAGCAGATGGGCGCTTCTCCTGTGTGCCCTGGCTGGGAATCGAACCCAGGACTCCTGCACGCCAGGCCGACGCTCTACCACTGAGCCAACCGGCCAGGGCTCAGTTGGTGTTTTTAACTAGATCTTTAGAAATTGAGGCATAGATGTAATAGGAAATAGTTTAAATTCTTTTTTCCAAGTGACCTATAGAATTAGAAAGCTCAGAATCCCCTTTCTCGGGGAAGCCTCAAGCCCTAACAGGACTGTTAGAATCTGTACTGTACATACGCTGCCCCACTTAGGACAACCAAGACCACCTCAAGAAAATGGTTTTGGCCCTGGCTGGTTGGCTCAGTGGTAGAGCGTCAGCCTGGCGTGCAGGAGTCCCAGGTTCGATTCCCGGCCAGGGCACACAGGAGAAGCGCCCATCTGCTTCTCCACCCCTTCCCCTCTCCTTCCTCTCTGTCTCTCTCTTCCCCTCCCGCAGCCAAGGCTCCATTGGAGCAAAGTTGGCCCAGGCGCTGAGGATGGCTCTATGGCCTCTACCTCAGGCGCTAGAATGGCTCTGGTTGCAACAGAGTGACGCCCCAGATGGGCAGAGCATCTCCCCCTGGTGGGCGTGCAGGGTGGATCCCGGTCGGGCGCATGCGGGAGTCTGTCTGACTGCCTCCCCATTTCCAACCTCAGAAAAATACAAAAAAAAAAAAAAAAGAAAATGTTTCTGGTTGCCTGGCCTAAGAGGAATCCTAACAGCCAAGCAAGTGAGGAAATTTTGGACACTTTCCACCAGTTTCTGTTAGCCAGGATCAGGGAAGATACTGAGGCAGTCAGCTTAGCCTTTATTATAGCAATCAGCTCTAGAAATTAGAAAGGAAATGTATTATAAGTTTAAAAACAAAGATAGCATCATCAGCTGCTAAAAAATAAGTAAATAAAACTAAGCATTTCTGAAGACATTGCTCCATCCTCACTCTCATAACTCTGGCCCCTAAGATGGCTGGTTAGCCAAAGATGGGTAATATTCCTGCAGGCAGGAACAACCTAAGACAGGCACAGTTGAAGAGGGGCCATCAGGAGAAGGCTTAAGAACTAACAAAGGTGAGGCTCAAACCCTCACCCCAACAATGCAGGATCCTGCTCTCCTAAAACAGTGGCCATCGTCCACTGTCCAGGGCACCAAAAGAGGGGGACTCCCTAGAAACTCAAGAAAAACCAAGCAGCTGATGATACTACGAATAAGGTAGCCCTAAAACCAGTGGTGTTTTTAGGAAATTTTAGTGACTTTACTAGAACGCTTGTTACCAAAGGTTTATTCTCAACCAATTAGAAAAAGATTTTGCCAGCAGGAAAGGGATAATTAAGAATAAGAAATAATTTAAAAAGCCAGACTTAGAATCTATTGCAGAAGGCATAATGTCTGAGTGTTTAGTCTGTGCCCAAATAAATACTAAGCAAAGTAAAGAAATTATAAAGAGAAACAGGGAGAGAGGAACTTTCCCAGAACTAGATTTTACTAAAATAATTGACAATTAGGTAGAAGCTTTTCCTACTAGAAATGAGACTGCAGTAACAGTTGTTAAGAAATTGCTATATGAAATTCTTTCCAGATTTAGCTTGCCCATTCTAATGATGGGTCTGCATTTGTATTCAAGATCTCACGGCTAGTGGGAAAGGTATTCAATATTAATTATAAATTAATTAAAAATTACATTGTGCTACAGGCCCCAAAGTTCAGAGCAGGTAGAACACATGAATCAAATTGTAAAGGAAATTTTAACCAAATTTGTTTTTAAAAACTGGTGAAAAGCGGCCCTCTTTAGGGCAAGGTGCACCTCCTCTTGCCCCTCCAGCACTGACTGTCTTCTCTTCAATCTGGTGTGGGCTCCTTCTGGTGCATCCCTCAGCGCTCCCTTTCCTGGCACCTGCTCCCCGGGTTATTAATATCTGGCGCGGGCACGAGGCCTCAGTGCATTCCTAACCGGCAGCTGGGCAGGCAGTGGCGATGACTAGGACCCTGTCGTACAGAGCTCAGCCCTCTTTTGTTTGCTCAGTACAGAGCAAGGTGAAGCTTTTGCAGAAGTGTGGTTGCGGGAGCTCAACACACTGAGTGGTGACCGAGGACAAGCTTGTCACCCACAGATGCCCCTGTCGCAGCACACCCCAGCCTCAAGTCCAGCGTTTTGCAGCAGAGATGGCCGAGCCCAGAGCCTGCAAGCAGATCCCCTGTGCTAGCTATGACAGGCAGCCCTGTGCCCAAACCATCCAGCTGCCCCAACACATCCCTCAACAGCTTGTGGGACAGCCTGACGGAACCCAGCTCCCTGGAGGACCTGGTGGCCATGGGTGCCATTGGAGCAGTGTTCTAGGTCACGGGCATGGTGAGTGTGGTGGGCAACGTGTACACAGTAGTTGTGTGCTGCTTCCTGTGCACCTCAGCCTCCATGTACATCTATATTGTCAACCTGGCGCTGGACGACCTGCTCTACCTGCTCAGCATCCCTTTCATTGTGACCACCTACATCACCAAGGACTGACTCCCATGTGGGCGGGTCCACACACCGTGATCCTGACCACTCCCACTGCTGCCAAGGTAGAAGGCATACCCGCCTGGGTCCACCACAGCCAGTTGAAGCCTGCAGTCCCAGCAGAGACACCCTCGTGGACAGCGGAGGCTGACCCCACCAACCCTTGTAAATTGACCCTGAGAAAGATGGCATGTCCTGCTCCAGCCACAACTGGAAGCTGGTTGGTCTATGCGCAGCTAATGCCTAAAAGAAGTCACTAAGGACCTCCTTTTAATTAGACTTTGGGGAAGAAGGAAAACTGAGGTAAAAGAAAGCCAGAACAAGTTGTCTTAAGGTTTGATGCATGCACTGCTATGAGTCATACAGAAGGGAGATATAAGTCCCTTTGCTAGAAGGGAAGCCACAAGGTAAATGGAAAATATACATGTACTTATACTTAGCCTATGATTACTAGCTACTTAGAGGGAGGGTATCTCCAAAAGGATGTATACTTTAAACTAAAATTACTTATTGCCAGCTTCGTTGTCAGTAAAGGTTACGATTTTTATATATAAGTTGCAGAAGGTTTGTACAGATTGTAAGAAATTAATCAGTAACATTTGTTTCTTCAGTAGACTGTATTACTATTAATGAAAACATCAAGTCTACCTGTTAAATGTTATAGGCTAATATTCCTACTCAACAGCCTCATGCACCTCATTAAAATGAGTCAAGGACTTGACTCAGGATATAAAACCAGTGGGGAATGTGATAAGGTACCAGAGAACTGTGAAACTTAGTATTGGCAATGCCATTTTAAAGAGGAAAAGCCAGGCTTCTTGCCCCCTCCTTTCTTTAGAGAATGCAGGGAGGAGGATGTGGGAGCTTCCTGGCTTACAAGGACAACTGGGTTATCTAGTTTAACTATAGTTCTCTGAAAGAATAAAGGTTATCTGAAGAACTTTTTTCCCTTTCAGTAAGACAATATTGACATATCCTACACTGACTTTAACTCTTCCTCCCTTCCTGGAGTTCTGAGAGTAACATATACCTCTAGACAAAGGAATGGGAGGTAGACACTAAAAGATTTGTGAATATCTTTGATATGTAAAACATCATCACTATTGTGTTACCTTGTAAGTTTTAATATGTAGGAATGTTTTTTATAGATCCTATAGAAGAATGTTATAAGCTTGTTAATAATTAATTATTGTATCATGCTCCCCCTCCTTTTCCCCCAACCTATATGTGATCAAGTCTATATAATGAGCTGCAGGGCTATTTTGCGCACACACGAGTTGGGTTAGCTATACCCCCTGTACGTCATATGCAGCCGGTTTATTAATAAATCTTCTCCTAAAAATTCTTCTGTATCCTGCCTTGGTGTCTCTACATAACCTGCGGAATTAAGGTATGCTACTTTACAACAGGTAAACAAATGAGGTGGTTTTTTTTGTTTTTTTTTTTACTTTTTATTAATTTTTTTAGAGAGTAGAGAGAGTGAGAGAGAGAGAGAGAGAAGGCAAGCCCAGGGTTTTGAACTGGTGACCTCAGCATTCCAGGTCGACGCTTTATCCACTGCGCCACCACAGGTCAGGCAACAAATGTTTTTTAAGTTTGCTCCCTTGTATTGAGGCAGTGCTGTGTATATAGTCTGTGGAAGGCTGCAGGTGCTTGCCCTCAGGGTGGCAGATTGCAAATTGCTGATTGCCTTCCTGCTTGGGAGGGGCCACTGTTTGTTATTGTTTGCTGGAGAAAGGGATTTTACCCTTAACCTGTTTTGCTGGGAGAGCAGAGAAAGAGTCCAAAGGGTGAGTCCGGGTTATGGAGCCAGAGACCAAGTCAGGGCTTGGGAGCCCTGATTTCCACCCAACCTGTTTGGCTGGGAGTGCTGAGACTTGTGGGGTCCTCAGATGGGAAAAAGGGAAGCGGTCTTCCCTGCCTGTTTGATCGTCTGCTGTTAGGAGACTTTAATAAACAGAATGGCCCACTATTTTCTGGCTCCACAGTTCCTTTACCGTCTGCCCGAATCCAATGTGAACCTGCATCTGCATGGCCATGGTGGCGGCTACAGGCCTTACAATACATTTTAAAAACAACTCTTCTCTAGGCTAGTATATATTTTATTACAGTCTGCTTAAACTTTTGATGAATAATTAAACTCTCAAAAATAGTTCACAGAATACCATCATTAAAATTTTATTTCATCCAGTCCTTGAAACAACCTAGCTAATACACTTTTCACTGTATCTGAGATTGTAACTTTAGGCCAGTAAAGGTACAGGTTTTGTTTGTTTCATACCAGGTTTGAGGATTTTAGCTGACAATTTTCATTTCGTCTCTCCCTCCCCAGATCAAGTCCACTCACTCTGACGACAAAGCTTCCTGGTGCCCTCTCCATCCAAGCCCAGACCCGTAAAGCTGGGGGACTTCAGGCAGAATGAGCTCGAAGGCCTCCGGCACTCCTGTTCTTCCCCCAAACTGCAGCACTTCTTCTGCAGAAAAGGCTTCTCAATGCTTTCAGTTTATTTCCAGAGTCTGGAAATGACTATTTTGGCAATTTTGTGGGCAGAGTTCACTGGCCATTGCACACTGCCATACCAAGCAGTGGCAAATAATTTTGGGAGAACAGAAAACCACAAGTTTTAGATACTGTTTTTTTACCAAAGGGATATATTAGAATAGACACTTCTTGATAGGCTCCCTTCTGAACCCATAATTTCATCATAACTTTCCCTGATGAAAAAGAGAAGGCAAGTGGCCCAGGAAACTGCATATGGGACTGCTTCACAACGTCCAACCTATTTCTAACTCATCAGGAATCCTAGATTTTCACTCTTTGCCTCATATCTCTTTCTCAACATGAACAGATACAGTGTTTGAATTAATATCCACACCTTACAAATGAGAAGTAATATACAAATCACAGCAAACTCTCTAAAAGGGGCTTAGGAATAGAAAGATATCACGGTACCTATTGGGAGGACAGGTGTGGGTCAAATAAGCTTGCAAATATGATGTATATGTTTGCTCGCTTATAGTTTGCTTTGAGTGTGGGGGACAGGCTGTAAGCAGGCAGGGTGGTTATAACCTAAGGCTTAGTTTTAAGACTAAGCTTTTCCCCACACCCTTGATTGTTGCATGATGTGGGGTGGTGCACTCTTATAAGAAATCCCATTTATGCCTTAGATAAGTGACTTTGTATCAGAGACTTTCTTATTTGTTTATTGGATTAAAGGTTTTGATTTCTACACTATAAAATGGGACAGACCAAGGGCTTTCTCTCTCTCTTGGTTCCTGAAATTAGCATTGCATAGGAGAGGCAGTCAAGATGGTGGAGTGCTAAAGGAGAAGCCAGTTTGTGCAGAGAAGAGGAGATGGGAAACAGAGGTGAATAAGGCTGGTGAGGTAGAAACTTTGATTCTAGGAATACTCGGACGAGTCAGTGGCTTTGGGAGCCCTGAGTGGAAAGGGAAGTGTTTTCCCACTGTGTGTATTTCTCACCTGCCAGGTGCAAGCTAGGATTAAATGTAATGACCTACCAGTTCTTGGCTCCATTGTTTCATTACCGTCTGTCCGAATCAAATGTGAACCTGCATGGGCCAGGTGGCTGTGATGGTGGCTGTGTCTACTGGCTTTACATTTTATGAATTGAGAAAAGGTTTAAAATTCATCATGTGAACTATAGAAATCAAGAGCTTTAAAATGTAAGAAACATACACATTTTTAAAAATTATCTTCAAATGACTTGCACTTAAGGAAATTTTCCTTCTCTCTTTTCTCCATCTCATTTTATTTACTCATGTATTCTTTTCCTGAGTGAAACAGGCTGTCATAAAAATCTAAGACGTCATATTAACAATGATAAAGTATTTTCCTCACACACCAGCAGTTTTAATCACCCTCCTTCCCAATGAGAAGAGAGCAAGAGAGAATGAGTGGTTTCTCTAGATCATCACAGCACAATACATAGATATAAATTGGGTAAGACTGCTCAAGGCTTTACAAGATGGAGACATACCTTCTGACTGGTATCAGGAAGAATTTTCTCATATCCTTATTCTTTTGGTTATCTCATATCCAGTTACTTATTATTAAAAAGCTTTGCATTTCTTGAGGAAGGGCACCGAATGGGTGTGGGCTATGCTACTTTTAGGGCACTATATCTGCTATTATTCTTACAGTATCAGAAGACACCACTGACCTGAGCCTTAAAACACTACTAAAAGTAATGCAGAAGAATTGTCTTTTCCAACCCCAAACTGCACAATGGCAAAGCCATTTGCATCAACCACCCCGGTAAACATCATCTTGTCTCTTCTTTTCTGTGACCTCCAGAATACATGCTTATTGACAGGTATAAAGTTTAGCCACTCAGTTTAATAGCAACCAACAGAAGGGTGGGGGGAGAAAGTCCAATAAAAAGGCAGCCAGTGGACAGTGTAAAGACAGAGGACACTGTAGAATTACATACGTTCGGTGGCCTACAGGCCAATATTAGGTCAGTTCTGTATATTTCCACATAGCATCTAAATAATTCTTAACTGCCATAAATTTTTAAACTCAAAACAAAACAAAAAGAACAGCTTTTTCCTGGCCCTACAGTAAAGGGTACTGATCAAACATCACTTCATTTTCTAGATGTTGCTGCCTTCCATCTTCATGCTGTCCATGGTACAGCTTCAACCTTCTGGACAAAGTGGTCAGTAAGAATGCCTGCAGAGGACGTGACTCTTAAGGCTCTTTTCAGAAGAGTATATGGGAAGGGCAAGAAGGAGAATCCTTCAGTGGGAAGAAATTATCCTTTCTCTCTGAGGAAGAAATAAAATACATATCCTTACCTGATGGAAGAGAGGGCTGTGTGTCACAGGGATTCCCAGACCACTGAAGCACATTCCCAGGACCATGTCATCGGGAGCATCATTACTGTAGCAACGACACTTACTGGCAAGAAGTCTCCTGATGGCCTCTCTGCTGAAGACCATGCTAGCGGGAAGTCAGGACAGACAAAGGGGTTAGAGCTGCTCCTTGCAACCATTAACCTGAATAAAGAAATATCATTCTGAGGCCACATTTCTGACAGAAAAGACACTGACATCAGCAGTGTTGCAAATTTAATATAAATTTGGGGGGAAATGTTTTTGTGCTTTCTGTGAACAGGTAGTTTTACTTCTTTTAATATTTCTCACTAATACTATGCCATGTTCTTTTTCCATATGCTATCCATTGGAGATTGAAATTGTCTTTAGTTCCAAAAATCTCAGTGAGATCAAAAACAGAATCTGCCCACACTCCCAGCAGGTAGATGGACACAGAAAAACTAGGTACCTCACACAGGCAATAGCCGATAACGAAATCAAATCTAATTGCAAAGCCATGCATTGTCCAAGTGACTTCAGTCTATAGAACCTTCCATAAGCTACTTTTGAGAAGGGGAGAAAAGAAAAAAAGGGAGGGAGGAAGGGAGACTGATCTGCCTCAAACAGGGCTCTGCTGGCACTCGACCTGACGTGCTGGCTGGTAGAGCTCACATCCACTCCTCCCTTCCCAGCGCCCCCCCCCCCAGCCATGCTGGCTTTGTCCCTACAGCAGGGCACAGTCCTGGGGGTGGCCACCTGCCTCGGGCTGCGGTGGTCTCTAGAACACAGGGGATGGTGGGCTGCCATAGGGTCCAACAGAACCCTGGCAGCGGGCTGCAGGGCAGCAAGGAGCCAATCCTGGGCCAGGCTCATAGGGAGCTTGATGTTGGCAGCAGCCAGCACAGCAGCCCACACACATGGGCTCCAAAAACCCTTAACTTCATGTGGCCCACTGTAATATTCCTAGCTTATTCTCTCCTATTCTATATTCTATTATTTTAAAGTGATGGCTATGATCCTTGGTTTTATAAGCCATTAGTTGATCCTGACTTGTTATTTAAAGGAACATGCTAACTCTTCAACTAGACCATCAGAAAAGTCTAGGTAATACTAGAAAAACCATTCACCATCGAGTCTGCCTCTTTTATTGAAGGTTGACATAAGACAATCACTCAGAATGTTTTTGAGTCTTTGTGAAAGTGCTATCAAAAGCAGACTAGTAGTATACTGGCCAGAGCTAGTTATGTAAGGTTAGTGCTCAGTATTCTGCATTTGCTTATTCAGTCATTCACTGCACCTTATAAAACAAGTGAGTCTTATGGTAGGGAGGGAGGATGTAACACAAACGAGACACAAGTGCTGCCTTCAAATAATTCATAACTTAGGTAGAAAACAAAAAAGTAAACAGGCAATTAAATGATGGTGATTTGCATAACATGCCATGAAAGCCCATTAGAAAGGCGTCAACCTAGATTTGAGAGGCTAGGCCAGGCTGAAGGCTTCTGGGAATAAATAGATGGCTATATGGAGTCCAAAAGAATGAGAAGGATTAGCCAGGCAACAGAGGCAGAAAGTTGGGGTGGCAGAACAATGCTTTGTAGAGACCAGAGGATGCCATATCTTTGGTAGAAATGGAAAAAGCAGTGCCTCTGAAGGACAGATCAAGTCAGCATGGACTCTTGAAGCCAGAGGGTACTGATGAATGAGGCCTCTGCCCATATCACAGAGGCCTGCTAGCCTTGATGTGAAATGTGGAGGCAATGAGAGGTTATAAAAGGATATAAAACACTTTCACTCCTGTAGCTAGCAAAGACAAAAATCATATTAACCTAAGGAATTTTTGAAGAGATGGAGGATAGGAAGCCTAGATGAACTAATTCCTAGAAACAAACTTCCAAGGAGGAGAGCAAGAGATGGCCGCTTTCAGGGGCAATGGGCCTGGGTCAGGAGGGTGCAGAAAAGACCTGTGTTGGGCAAACCGATGTGTTTCAAGTGTGGAAGAAGTGAATTAGGTTTGCTCCCTTGTATTTTGCATTGTATTGGAGCAGCACCATATGTGTACAGTCTGCAGGTGCTTGCCCTCAGGGCGGCAGATTGTAAATTGCAGTTGCCTTTCTGCTTGGGAGGGGCGATTGTTTGTTATCACTTGCTGGAGAAGGGGTTTTATTCCCCAGATGGTTTTGGCTGGAGAGGAGTGCAGAGAGAAAGCAGAAAGAAAGAGAAAGAGAGAGAGAGAGAGAGAGAGAGAGAGAGAGAGAGAGAGAGAGTGTGTACAAGCTGAGGCTGGTGGGGGCTTGTGAGTCCGGGACAGTCCAGAGAATGAGTCAGGGCTTTGGGAGCCCTGAGTGAGAGGGAAGTGGTCTTCTCCACCTATTTGCTTGTATGCCATTACGAGACTCTAATAAATGGAATGGCCCACCATTTTCTGGCTCCACTGTTTCTTTACCATCTGCTCAAATCCAGAGAGAACCTGCATGGCCATGGCAGCAGCCACTGGCTTTACAACCTGCCATAGACTCTGGCCCCAACCGAGGCAGTGGCCTCAGGTGACCAGAGGGCTATGGAGTTGGCAAATTCAAGGTGATGAAAATGAGGCCTTATCTAGTTGAAGTCTGGAGGTTCATCTCCTAGTCTTAGAGGCCAAAAGTAAAAAAGGGGCCACACTTTTGGGGGTAAAAAAATTCAAAGCAATGGGAAGCCAGTGGAGGCCTCCGAGTAGGGGAGGATGAAGAGCAGATACGCTTTGAGAAAGGTCTCTGGCTACAGCATGGACAGCAGCATGGAGAAGCAGGAAGACCAAGAGGCTGTTGCCGGAACCCACTGTGCAGATGCTGGGGACGTAGACTAGAAGGGTGGAGGTGCAGACAGAGAAAAGCACTCACAGAAGAGATAGGACATCAAAGCAACATGATTTAGGGGCATAAAGAAAAGGAAAGTACAATCTGACTCCCAGGTTTCTGGGGTAGAAACTGGTACAGGCTGATGTCTCCCCTGGAAGGGAAGGGCCACTGGATAAACATAAAAACAGGGGCTCAGGTCTGAAACAAGGAGGTCAGTATGGGAGGCATTGATTTAATGTGTCTGCGAATCATCCCAGTGGAGATGTCCTTTGATAAGTGGACATTCAAATCAAGAGGTCAAGAGCGAGTTCCCGGCCGGGGACAAAAATTGGGGTGTACTCGGCATACAGCCATGGGAGCGAGTGAGATCAGTGAGTGAATGAGAAAAGATGCTAGAAAAAAAACATTTAAAGGATGGATAAAAGGCACTGCGCAGGTCTGAGCAGAAAGACAGGAATAAACACCACCAGGGTTTCTAGGCAGTGAGAGGAAGGAGGGCTTCCAGGGGCAACGGTCAGCTCCATCAAAGGCCGCTCAGAGCCCAAGACAGAGAATGCATGGACCCTTGGATTTGGCTGATGGGTCACTCTAAGAAGGCAGATCAGGGAGAAGGCCAGAGGCTCTGGGCCCAGGGCAGATGCAGGGCAGATGGCAGTGAAACCGAAGAAGCAGAGAAGTGATATTAGTAAATTCTTAAGATATTTTCAAGGGGAAAACGGAGATGGTGTAGTTGCAGGAAGAAGTTTTAAGATGGAAAAACTGTAGGTGTCAGAAAAGACAGTAGCAAGGTGAAAGTCTAACAGGTAGGAGGCCAAAGGTACCCCTTGGTGATTTAGCAGTGCCTGTCCCCACCCAACCCAGCGATGGCCTGTGAGCTGGAGGGAAGGGGCTGTGGCTCTCATTTGTATCCCCAGCACCAGGCCGGTGCCTGGCCCACAGTGACTTTTTGACCAAATGAACAACCAGCTGGAGCAGGGAAAGGCCATGTTGGTGTTTAACGGAAAGTCCAGCTTCAGAAGGCTTTCAGTGCCAGTCTCAGAAATAACAGTCAGATCCAACGGGCAGGAGACAACAAAAGAGTCCTCTTGCAGAAAGCATATAAAATAATCCCTTCTACGTTAAAAGTGCATCAACACCTTTGTGCTACTGAATACATAAACCCATATACAAACACCAGAGCCCCTTTCAAAAGTGGACATTTCTGGCTTAACGGACACATGCATTGATCCTTAATTGGCTCCAACACTTCAACCAGAAAACTAAATGCTTTACCTTAAGGCTGCAAAGAGCTTGAACATTTTTTTTATTGATTTAAATTTATTGTGTTTACATAGATTCTAGTGTTGCCCCAAATGTACCCCTCCTCCCCTGTATTCCCTTCAACATCTCCCTTGCCCCCCTTTGAACATTTTTTTTTAATGAAGAGGTCAGTATTCCTTGGCTTTAACTTTCAGGGTTTTTTCAAAGGCCTGCGCGGACCCCAAGTCCTACTGCTCAAGCCCTCAGGTAGATGCATGCCACTGCGGAACAAAGACCAGTCTTCCTGCCCAAGCTCAGCTGTCACTGGGAAAGAGCCACACCATGACCACATGGCACACACAACCAGCTAGACTTAACGGGGACAACTGGAGGTGGTTCTTGAGACCTGGCAGCAGGAACCACTCTCACCTTGGGCATTGCATGGTAAAAATATAAAGTCCTGGCCCTTCAGAAGTTTATAATCCAGTGCCTAGAATGTTGCTTAGCACGTAGTGGTCAGTCAACAAACTCCTGTTGGATGAATTTAAATGACTACAGTCGAGAACTAAGTTAAGAGTCTCCCTAAATACCCCAAGAAATTAGACTATAGAAACAACAGCAAAGACTAACTGCTTGATTGGTTTACCCATATAAATCAAATTAAAATCTTTCCCCATAAGAGATTTGGCATCAGATGCTTCATTTAAAAACATTTGATTTTAACTGTTACTTGAAACCTATAAATCCTATACAAATATCACTTAATTGCTTGAGTCTACATTTCTACACTACTCTGTTCCCAAATGAGATTTAAAAGTCTAGTCACTTATTTTCTGAAAATAAAATCTATATCCAACTTTTTTCTATTTAAACATACAATCAAAACTAATTGGCTACCCTGAAGCAAGTATTACTATGGAAACATTTCTGAAGAAACAGATTTTAAAATAAATACATTGGCATGTATTTTTATATTGTCTTAAAGGGGTGAAATATTCCTTAGTGTGGTTCTATTTATATTTAACAAACCGAATGTTCACTTCCCTATTACAGGAACAGCTACCATGTACAAAGCACTTAGCCATCAGCACAGATCCCACCGACCCAGAAGTGCAGCATGGAGACTCTGCAGAACCATGCTCATAGTTACTTACCCTCCTCCGCCCGTGATGTAGCTGTAGCCGCCAGTGCCCAGGCCATAGCCATAGCGCTCTCCCAGGAACACTGGTTCCCTGGACTCGTAGCAGCTCAGCAAGTGCTGGAGCCTGGAGATGCTAGAATTCCAAAGGGAATGTAAGCTGTGACTATTAATTCAGTAAATATTTTATGGTTACATTCAGATATGAAATTCAATATGAACTCATTCAGATATGAAATTCACCCAAGTTACAGAAGAGATATATTTATTTTAAAAGAAAAAAAAAGAACTAGCAAACACTGTATCTTATTGAAATCCAGAGAGAAACTAAGAAGCACAGGCCTTCTTTCCCCAGCTTTCACAAGTCCTTGGCAGCACGTGGCTGCCCAGTCAGGGTGGTATAGCCAGGTGAATACAAAACCCACTTGTTCCCCATAGAGTGTGAACTAATTGTCATATCTCCTCAGATGTACTCAGTGGGGGTTTTGTTTGTTTGTTTGTTTTTTAATTCTTGATGGCCAAGATAGGAACTTTTAGGGAACCAATGAGGGCCATGTCAGGTGGCTGGCGGGTGAGGAAGGGGACATAGCAAGCAAGCCTTCTAGGGAACCCTCCAATCATAACGCCAGCCAGGCTCAGCTTCCCTTGAGGAAGGCCCCGCTTCTCTGTGGTCTCTTCACATCCACTGGCTGACACCTCTGGCCCCAACACTTATGCGCCATGTGTCAGCAGTGACAGCTTACAAAGGATGATGAGAAGTTTGAAGCGCTGGTCAAAGAAATGCCTGCAACTACAGCTGTTGTACAGATGAAAAAATTTCATAGGAAAATGAAATCTAGACGTTACTTTTAAAGGCAATACAAAGATCGATGTTAAGAAAAGCTAGTTCTTCCATGTGCTAAAAACTTACACCACTTACTACTGCTTCAGAGTCCTTCCATTGTCTTCCAAACAAGAGCTTTCAAACTACACAGTCCTAGGCTCCCTCACAATAATCTGTTCCTTCAGAAAATCTTTTCCATGGTCAATAATTCTGTATTACATTTTCTTAATTGGCTAAATGTCAATGTTTCTCAAGCCTGTTATTCATCTCCAAGAGGTGGATATGATAAGCAAGCATTTCTCTAAATTATTCATTATGGATTCTGTTCTCACAGGACAGTATTAATATTTAAAAAAACTACAGTTCTAGTGTCTCAGTTTTTCTCTCTTTTCGGGTGAATGGGGGAAGGTGGGGTCATAAGAAAACAAAGTAGAGATACAGAAAAGGAGCTCACCTTTTCCGTCCATACTCATGCCGCTTACAAAATTACCCCAGCTCATAGAGCTGAGGCTGAAAGTGAAGAGAACAAATTTAATGTATTTAAAAAAAAAATCTCTTACTAGGGTAGAGCTGAAAGAATCTATAAGTCTGCTGACCAGGTTGATATCTGACTTAAGGCCAAGACCTCTGGTAATATTGATAGTTTCTGAATGACCAAAAACTGTTATCTTTGGAAACGAACCCGTTTTGGCACAAATGTTAAATATTCTAGACAGCTAATTTGGAATCAGTCTTGAGGAAGTCTTTTAATGAATGCTCCACAGGGGAAGGCCAGTAAGTGTGTGGATACTTGGAAAATGCTCAGTTATGGAGAATGAACCAGCAGGTCCCTAAGGAAACCACAGTCTCTGTTTGGTAAAAGGCACTGTAAAGGTCACAGCCCTCTGGGGCAAATGTGTATCTCCTAAATCAAAGGAGAAATTAAAAGTATTTCTCTTTCTCCTGAATATTGTAAAATGATCCATTCAAATCCTCAACCTTCAATTTCTGAGGTTGCCTTTAGTATCTCCTCTGGGTTTGTTCTCCTGATGACACTGACTATTTTCATAGTCAAAACGACATTTTAAAGCTAAAGTGAGTCTGAAAACGATCACATCCCTCATATGGCTAAAAACTGGAAATGTAGTAAATGCCAACCAATCTCCGATTCTATCCAAGTGGACTGACCCTAAATTTTGCAATTACTCAGCCTCATGACTTCAGAAAAGTTAAAAGTTCTCGGGGGCCAAGGATGATGTCAGAGTCTTAAAAGAAAAAAGGTAACAAGGTTCAAACTCAGAACCACATTGACGATATCACTGAGTAGTTAGATATCATTACTGGTAAATAGAAAAAAAAATCCCCACCAAATGAAGATGTGGCAAGACTTCCAGGAAGAGTAACTGTCTGAAGACAGACAGCAAGAGTGTTGCAGCTATGCTCCAGGAGACCCTGATGCTGAGGACTGGTGTGGAGGCGGCTACACGTGGTTCTGACACTCACAGTTGTGCTTGGGGTTCACTGTGCTTCTTGGATCTGTGGGTCTATCATTTTTATCAAATTTGGAAAATATTTCTTTAAATAGGTGTCATGTGCCCCATATCTTTGGGGGACTCCAACTGAATATATACAAGGTTACCTGGAATTATCCCACAGTTCTGAGCCACTCTGCTTACTTGTTCAAAATTATTTTTTATCTTCGTGTTTCATTTGGATAGTTACTGTCGCAGTGTTCCTAAGGTCAGTGGCACTTTAATCTGCAATGTCTAATTTGCTGTTAGTCCTGTCCAGTGGATTTTTCACTTCAATGTAGTTTCCATCTCTAGAAGTTTGGTTTCAGTTATATGTACACCTTCCACATCTCTTTTTTGAACACAAAGAATGAAATTATAATAACTATGTATTAGTGGCAACTTTATAACCTCTAATTCAAACACTGTATCATTTCTGGGACTTCTCTTTGTTACCGTGAATATTCCTGCCATGCTGTGTGTCTGGTAACTTTTGATTGGATGCCAGGCATTGTGAATCGTTTTGGGTGATGGATATTTTGGTATTTTTGTAAATCCTCTTGAGTTTTCTTCTCGGATATAAGCTCATTACTTGGAAACAGTTTGGTCTTTTGAAATCTTGCTTTTAAGGACTAGTGCAGTGATTAGTGTATGGTTAGCTATTTCCCACCATTAGAGCAAGACCGTCTAAGTGTTCTACCCGCCACCTGCCCTGTGATTGTCAGGTGCCATTCCTTCTCATCACTTTGGTTGGCTCTTCCCCAGCCTCCAGCAGTTTCCTCATATACGACGCTGATCGATCCTGAAGGGGTGCCTCCACAGAGCTCCTGTGCTCTCCTTCTGGGCAGCGCTGTCCCCTCCAGTGCTCTGTCCTCCAATCTCCAATGGCCTTAGTCTCCCTGACTCTCAGCTTCATCGCTTCAACTCAAGGAGTTGGCCAGGTGCCCCCTGGGTTCCCCTCCCTGAGCAGTGATTTAGATACTTTCACAGGGCAGCTAGCTGGGGCAGTCACGGGACTCATCTCATTTGTTTCCTGAGTCTCATCTACCATCTCCCTTTTTTTCCTAGTAGTCCAGTGTCTTAAAAACTCTCATTTCACATATTTTGTCTCATTTGGGGTTTGTTTCAGATGTCAGAGTAAATTCAGTTCTGTTATCCCATCTTGGGCAGATGCAGAAGTACCCACCATATGAATATATGTAAGCTATGAATATATATAAAATTTGAAACCATCTTGGGATAAGAATGACTATTACTTACCTTATTAACGTATCATCATCCACAATGACTAACCATGCTGTTTTGTCATTGCTGTGATTCAAAAATCTTTCCAAAATGGCAAATGTCTTTCCACAATGACCTAAAAAAGGGAAGATAAAAACTTACAATGAACTATTTTATTTAACACACATATAATTCATTTGAAAACATTTTTTTTTTAGTTTTTTAGTTTTAAAAGAAAAAGCTTAAATGTCAGCATGTATCTTAATAAGTTGAAATTTTAAAAATTAGCCTCTTCTCATTTTCACAGACATAGTTAACCAGGGGGAACTTTAGAAATTATGAAATCTAAGCCATTTATTTCACACATGAGGAAATGGAGACTAACGAGAGGAGGGGGTTATACAAGGTCACATAGCTAACTGGAGGCAGAGCTAGGATTTGCACCTTCACTCTAACAAATAAGAAAGTTGCATGCTGCATAGAAATTACAGTCTGACTGGTGGTGGTATAGTGGACAGAGCATCGACCTGGGATCCAGGTTCAAAACCCCGAGGTCGCCAGCTTGAGTGGGCTCATCCAGCTTGACTGTACGCTCAGCAGCTTGAGTGTAGGTTTGCCAGCTTGAACATGGCATCACATCAAGCCATGGTCATTGGCTTGAGCCCAAGGGTCTCTGGCTTGAAGTCCAAGGTTGCTGGCATGAGCAAGGGGTCAATGGCTTGGCTTGAGTCTCTCAGTCAAGGCACGTATCAGAAGCAATCAATGAACAACTAAAAGTGATGCAACTACAAGTTGATGCTTCTCAGCTCTCTCCCTTCCTGTCTGTCTGTCTCTCTCTTGTAAAAAAGGGAGAGGAGAAGAGAGGGGAGAGGAGGGGACGGGAGGGGAGGGGAGGAAAGGAGGGAGGAAGGGGGGAGGAAAGAAGGAAGGAAGGAAGGAAGGAAGGAAGGAAGGAAGGAAGGAAGGAAGGAAGGAAGGAAGGAAGGGAGGGAGGGAGGGAGGGAGGGAGGGAGGGAGGGAGGGAGGGAGGGAGGGAGGGAGGGAGGAAGGAAGGAAGGAAAAAAATTATGAAGTCTGGCATCTGTCCTTAGATATACTTATTCTGAAGTAACTGTTAGTTGCTTCACACCAAGTATCACACCACAGGGGGACAGTGGTACAAAAGTGGAACTCTATACCTTCATTAATTTTGTAAATACTTGCTAAGTTTTAAAATGTTGGACACTGTGGCAGGGTCTAGGCCATGTACTGGAGACACAATCTGAATGAGACAGTAACAGGCTTTGGGGTCACAAGATAACTGTCAGTGCCTTACTGGAAAATGCTGGGGCCATGATAAGAATAAAATGCTTGGTAAGAGCACAGGTTGATAAACAAAGATGCTCCTGGTGGCACAGTAGAGAACAAGCCCGTGCTAATTAATATTAAACCTCTCAATTTGACCTTTATTTTAGTTATTCTTGATCTCTTTCAGCATTTTTCACCATTATGGTATGCATTTTTAAAAGTCATCTCAAATTCCTTTTAAATCAAGTAGAATACAAACAAAAGAAAGAAGAATGTTGGGTGAAAAGTAAAATAAGAAACCTGTGGTGGCGCAGTGGATAAAAGCGTCGACCTGGAAATGCTGAGGTCGCCGGTTCGAAACCCAGGGCTTGCCTGGTCAAGGCACATATGGGAGTTGATGCTTCCAGCTCCTCCCCCCCTTCTCTCTCTCTAGCTCTCCTCTTTCTCTCCCTCTGTCTCTCCCTTTCCTCTCTAAAATGAATAAATAAATAAATAAAATTTAAAAAAAAAAAAAGAAATCTAAAAGGAATTTAAGAGTAAATAAATGATTGCGTAAGCCAAACTAAATAGGAGCTTAAAAGATAAAATTAACCAAATTTAAAAAAAAGAAAATTCATCTAAAATCATTTTTCCCAAATAGAAACAATCCCGGTAACACACTTCACTTTGTCAGAAGACCCAGTAACTACAGGCACAGCTCATCTGACTCTGCGGCACACTTATCAATCAAGGTATCATGAGCGATGTTACCATAAGATACCTGAGATAAATGACTAGAGAACTAGACAATTAACTTACTTCTTTACCATAAATGGATCTTGGAACCAGAAAACCAAAGAGAAACTGTGCTGGGAACACCGGATAAAAATAAAGATGAAGGAAGAGCACAGAAAGGGGGGGTGCCCTATTTCTGTGTCTTCAAATGAAACATGTTTCTAATAGAAAGTCTGTAATCTTTAGAAAAAATCTAGTGTGCTTCTAACAATTTACTAATTAAAATGTTAACATATATGGTTATATATGTTTATAAACATATATCATGGAGTTTGTACCACATACAACCAGTATGGAAGGGGGTTAAGTGCTCCTCAGCAAAACACATAGAACAGGCTTAGACCATGAGCTTCATGAGGACAGAAAGTGTCAGCTCATTGCCACTTCCCCTGGCGCCTAACAGTGGCTGCTATGGGGCAGCTGGAGAACATCCTAGCTGATTAAGTTGCTAAAATTAAATGAGAAGCTTTGGTGAGAAGATAATTATCATCTTATCATTCACTTTGAACACCCCATTTGGGCCATAATGAATTCTGAAGGTATGAAAAGTGTACTGTTAAATTTGATCATAACTGTCATGTGCTCAGGCAAATCAACATGGCTTACTAAAAACTTGTAACAGGGCTTGGTACTTACAATGCAATGCTTAATCTGAAAAAACCAGCCTATCTGCATGGGTCAAGATGTGGAAAGGGCAGGAAGAAAAAAGACTTGCATAATGAAAAATTCAGAGTATTTATAAAATATTTCACTTTATTAGTAGTGGAATTTACTATATTTGCAGAATGGACATTCTGAGTAAGAGGGGTGGTAAGAATGATGGACTCACCTCTGTCTGTATTAGGAATTCCCAGATCCACTGTAGGAATGGAATGTTCTGCGTAGTCACTGTAGTATTCAATGAGACTGGCCTGGCCTGCCCATGTCTGCTTTACAATCGGGACTGAAACAATGAGAGAAGCTACAGTCACTGGCACAACTATTCAGAGAAGCTTGGACTCTCAGGGGTTAGCACAATCCCCTGTAAAGAAAAAGAACTGTTAGTTGCTGTTTCTGAGGTATTCTAGACTTAAAGCTAGCTGGTCTACCCTGGGAAATGCCAGTGTCCGTCAGTAAGACCCTCGCCCAGAGCTGTTTTATTATGATCTAGAGCAGGGGTCCCCAAACTACGGCCCGCGGGCTGCATGCGGCCCCCTGAGGCCATTTATCCGGCCCCCGCCACACTTCCGGAAGGGGCACCTCTTTCATTGGTGGTCATTGAGAGGAGCACAGGATGCGATGCATCCTGGAGTACTGTATGTGGTGGTGCCGCAAAGTGCAGCGTTGCTTACGTACAATACTACTTCTGGTGACGCAGGATGCACGGTCACGGCTCCAGAAGCACGTCATATCACTTGTTACGGCTAGCAGTGACAAATATGGAACTGGACATTGACCATCTCATTAGCCAAAAGCAGGCCCATAGTTCCCATTGAAATATTGGTCAGTTTGTTGATTTAAATTTACTTGTTTTTTATTTTAAATATTGTATTTGTTCCCATTTTATTTTTTTACTTTAAAATAAGATATGTGCAGTATGCATAAGGATTTGTTCATAGTTTTTTTTTATAGTCTGGCCCTCCAATGGTCTGAGGGACAGTGAACTGGCCCCCTGTGTAAAACGTTTGGGGACCCCTGCTCTAGAGCCACGCACTTTCCACTCCTGGTGATAAATACACTTGTGTCCATAGAATGATAAACTTTCTGATTATATTGCTTTCTGTTTAAACGGTATATAATCAACAGTCTGATTATACTGTTGCATTAGAATTTATTTTAACTAATTATTCTCTTTTCCCAAAATTTAAATTCACAACTGTATCTTATAAAAGCTTTTTAGGGAGGTGGGAAATACAATTACTTGCAAGGATCAGAATATTCAATGTGGTTCTGACAGAGATTTTGTCTCTCTTACAATGAGAGGGGGTATCTTTTCAAACTACACTGTCCCCACCCAAAGATTCCAAAAGGACCACCCACCCCTATAAAGGGCATGACCCTTTCATTGGGACTCACTACATATAATGACTGATATTATTGGACTTTTGAAAAATGTGGAAGAAATAAGATCTTGAGAACTACTGTGGATTTGAAAACTCTATCATTAACAGATAAGTAATTTTAATACAATAAACACAAACAAAATACTTTCCTGGCTTTCTGTATTTTAAGGTGGGACGTTAAAAGGCAGCTCTGTTTCCACACCTGACATTGAATTCCACCTGATCAATATTTGATATTAATTCACTTGACTAAGTATCTGAGTAATTATTTTCTTCTGTGCTTTTTTAAAGTTATTGTCCATGCATCTCTAAGTTTTAAGGACAAGAAGGGACTTATGTTGTAGTTTTAATAGAAAAGATCTTCCCATTTAGATTGTATACCCTGTTAATTTAAGAATCTCAACTCTGATGGGGTAAATCTTTAGGCTGATATACTGAGACATTATCAGATATTTCCCTTTTTCCCAGCCCAAATAAAAATAAGTTATATGTAAAAACTGCCAATGCAATGCCAAATTTAAGTGTTTACCATGTAAATCAACAAACTCAGTCAAACTCAGACAGCCTTTGTATATAAAATGCAGAAGTGCACCATTTTGTAGTCCATTATTCACTCACTTTCAGAAAGAAAAAAACCTCTGAATTCTGGATATTTGTTATAATAATCTCCAAATTACCCATGCAGACCTACTAAATATTTTTATACATTAAAATATAACTTTTCTGAAATCATAAAAAAAAGGCAGATGAAAGATTTCTCCATGTAAAAACAAAGATGCAATAAACAACGATAAGGTTGCCATGGGAAAAAATTCCCAATTCCAGCACAAGAACCTTCACTTGGCCCATGCACAGGCAGTCGGCTTTGCACACACGAAGCAGAAGGACTTACCCCCGGACAGGTGCCCTGCAGCTTTGCAGCCACTAATTGTCCCTACTCTTGGGTGAAATGTCCCTCCTTCTGACAAACAGACCTGTTGTCTCAGTATGCAGGTCAATGAGATGGAAAGGTCACAGGGGTCTCCAAACTTTTTACACAGGGGGCCAGTTCACTGTCCCTCAGACCATTGGAGGGCTGCCAAATACAGTGGTCCTCTCACTGACCACCAATGAAAGAGGTGCCCCTTCCAGAAGTGCAGTGGGGGCTGGATAAATGGCCTCAGGGGGCCGCATTGCGGCCTGCAGGCCGTAGTTTGGGGACGCCTGGCTCGGTCCCCATCACTGGGTCTTATGAACCACACAAATTCTGCTTCCATTTTTTCCCAGCCTTTAGCCACAGTTCCCGTGGGCTTTAATAGCTTTATTAAACAGCACAGGTATTTCTTCTCAATTAGCTGACAAAATTAAAATAAAAATCGAGTGTGAGTTAGCTCTTTGCCATACCTAGCTACTTGTTTTCAGTCGAACCAGAAATTTCACTCAAGGTAAAGATTACTGCATGACTGGTTCCCTGACACCTAGGACAGTGCCTGAGACATAGTAGATGCTCCATAAATAGTTAAATGAGGACTGAATTTTGTAGAAATTCCAACAAGAGGCCTAGGGCTATTTGTGGAATTAGTCTAAAGGAAAGTTTTATTCCTGACAGCAATTCATTCTTTGAGACAAGAGGGTACCACCATTACCATTCACTCAAAAATAGAATAAGCATTTTAATATAATAAGGTGTTATGATTCTATCACACCAAGAGCATTCAACACATTGTGCCATCTGTCACTCTAACTCCTGTGGATTTGTCCTATGTACCAGCTGCAAAGAATTTCAGCTTTTTTGTAAAACAGCTGGCTGAGGCTTTATTTTCAACCAGGGTTGATTCTAAACTACTTAACACTTTTAAAATATTAGCTGCTTTTATTAGCATTGTTTGAATTCTAAATTAAATTTATTTTATTATTTATAAAATATTTATATGGTGTTGAGGCAATGGATTCCTAAAGATATTAAACATTGAGAAAACATTTCAAAAGTTACATGATCTAATATCTCATTTTCAATAAATAGACACATACTTTCTACCATATAAAAAAACAACAGTGAGTGCCTCTTCGAAGGTTTGCCACAAGCAACTGAAAATTGAAGCAAAGTAAAAACTGGACTATGAAAAAAACCCACTGTACACAAGGCACAGTCTTCTATGCACCCTCACCTATAACACTTTGATTCCAAATGCAAATAAACTTGATGCTTGAACACAATACAAAAACTACCACATAATCAACCATGAATGACTCTTGATATTATGGAATTGACTGCTCCTGACAAACAGCAGGAGCAGTATGCAGGTCAATGAGCACAAAATAAAACCCTGGCTGCTCTGTCTTAGGAGTAGGTTGGAGACATCTACCAGGACTGCTTTAATTCCTAATTGTAGAGATGGAGTGGACGGAAGACTGACTGAAAAGCATCCCTCATGGCTGATCTGAAACATTTTAGGGCAATCTAAGATACTTTCATCTGTTCCACAGCCAGAGGAGAACAGAATGAGAGGCAACATCGCACTCCCTTCTTCTCCTTAATAATTAATCTAATCATTCGTTTAACACAGGGGGTAACCTTGCCCCTGGCTGCACTTTAATCCAAGCCTCACATTTTCAATAAGCAGACATAGGGCAGCACCTGTTGGCCTCTCTCATTAGAGAACACAGCAACCACACGCTCCTTTTAATAAGTTTGTTCAGATCTGCCTCTGCCAGACAAGACCACAGCAGGAAAGATACACAATAGGTGGTTTTTAATCTAAAAAGAATGAAGTGTTTATTTTTAGGAACTCAGAAGGTTGTCAAAAGAAACAAAAGGCTGAGCACAGAGGCACTCAATCTCTTTCATTAGAGGGAGACAGCTGAGGAGCGGCTCACAACCCCCACCTGGTGAACGTGGCCGCCCAGGGTATCTGAGACACGGCAGAGGCGTGATGCAAAGAAAACTCTTCCCGTTCTCTGACAGCTCCTGTCGCGTGGTAAGTAACACTAACCCAAGAGGAAGGGGTCTGACTGAACATTGAATTCCAGAGATCTCCTCGTTTCCAAGTTATCTGACATACTATGCCCAAGTTCCTTCCTTGCTTTATATAATTTTTATAAGGTTTCCTCAAACCCTACTAACTGCTGGCAGCATCTCAGAGTGCTGCTGCTTCAGAGGCATCAACATGTGCTTCTTACTTAAGACAAAAGACAAAATGTGTTTTTGCTACCCGTGTCCTAAGAATTTTTTTTTTCATTTAAATCAGAATCCAGACACAAGCAGTTACATAACTGTTAGTTTTGCTGTTAGGCAAAAACAAATGAACAAAAAAACCAAGAACTGCAATAACTCTTAAAATATGTTGGAACTTGGCTTTATTCTCAGTATAGACAGAGTATATAATAGTTAAGTTCAATGCATATTTTCCCTTAGCTTGACTACAGCCTTGGACAGAATGTCCGTCCCTCACCCTCTTCCCTGGGGATGGCCAACACTGTAAGAAGTCAGGAGTGGCAGCAGCCACCAGTGTTCACATAGGCTTAGTCCCGGGGGCATCGCACCCACCAGTGACAACCAGCCAACAGACTGTCACTCACAGTCAACTCATTCTCAATTTGTCAAACAAATACAGTCTTATCTAAGTTTTATATTCCTTCATTGTCGTTTGGCCTTTGTAACTTCAAGTGTTTCTAACACAGGATAGAAAAAGAAAAAACACAACACCCCAATCCATGCGTTCTGCTCGACTCCAGCAGCAACCTGCTAGGACGGGGCAGCAGTCTTGGATCCCTGCTCAGAGTGTATCTCAGATCGCCTGTGGATTTCAATTGCTAGCTAGCCCTAGAGCTGCTGAAAATAAAGGCTACTTTCCTAGCACCTGGCCAAGTCAACCTGACCTTGAGCACAGCAGGGCATCAATCAACACAAATAGCGAATACGTCCAGGAAGATCGCAGTACAGAGGTGCCATGGCAGCAGGAATCTGGGATTTGGTTCCAGAAAACCCGAGCTCCTGCTGCCGTATTCAATAGACCACAGGAACAGGGGCCAGTTGTGAGTCATCTACACTCAGCTTCATCTGCCGTATCAAATGAACAACATTAGTTATCACGTCACAAGGAACTGTCAATATGAAATTAGATGACAGGATGTATGCGAAAAACACCCCAGAAAATGTAAAAAAAGATAGCAGTCAGAGCAGTTACTATGTCACTGTCATTTTAACTAAACACGGCTATTGGATAATTCTTTGCATCAACTGGTGGCTGGACTAGACTTCCAAAAGGAAGGGAAAGCCCAGGGACCTGTCAGACTTCACTTCCACCAGTCAAATGTACATTCAAGTCCTTAAAATCCTGCTGCCTTAGACTATCTTCTCAAACAAACAAGTCCAAGTTCAAAGATGGCTTGCCACAGAAACCCACCTGTGAAAGCCTCATAATTCCTTTTAGGCTTCACTGACCCCCAGATCCAAATTAACAGCAGTAAATCAATGCACCTTGATATCTGGTGTTAATGTTCCTAACAGACTTTTAAGGTTTTTTCATTTTTAGAGACTTTGACTCAAAATTAAAATATAAAAGCATTTGATGGATATCTTAAAAGATTATCTCAACCTTATGCGAATAAGAGAGCAGTAACCAAGACTATTCAAAATTACTAAATTAAAATGAACAACTTTTCATTTTTGTAGAATATTAAAAATATGACAGGGATGGTCACTAATTTACTGCCTCCTGTCACTTGAAACACATGTTTCAAATGAGGAAATACCACCACGATCACCACCACTGTTCTCAACATTAATATTATGAAGGCAATTGCTACTCTAAGAGCAGCTTCAAGATCCAAGTAAAATAAATTACTAATCCAAACATGTCTGTTAAAAGAAAAAAGCAGCCTGGTTCTTTACACTTTTTGTGAAAGATATTTGTCAAGAATTGTCCCACAAAGCCCTTCTAGATTTTTAAAATAGCAAAATGATATTAAACCTAAGTTAAATTTATGATAAACAAAAATTTCAACTCCTATATTGATTTTTACTTTTAAAGTATTTTAGGACTCCTTATAATAAATACTGAATGCTTCATTTATTTAGGCTGATTTAATACGACTTGGAACCTTAAGATGACTATTTTAGGCAAACATAAAGGTTTATAGTTAACATATACTGTTGATTATAACCACATTTTAATTGATGTCAGTGTCTGAGAATTCTGGAATGACACAGAAAACTTAAATAAAAGCGTCCATTTGTACACCAAGATTTCCTTAAGAAGGGCCCACTGCTTATAGGGCTCCTTTTTCCTTTTATCTTATGTCTCTACCCATGAGAAAATACATATCTGAAAAGTTTCAATCTGTGCATTTGAAATACATGCAGAAAGAAGGAATAATCTTAAAAAAAAATTCCTTCTTGGCACTGTCACCTTGAAATCCCCTCCAAATTCTCATACAGTTAGGAGACTATGTCTGGTCATAATAGGACATTGTTTTGCAAAATGCATTGCTATTCATATACTGTCTTCAAGATTGCACCAGCTGAGTTTGTCCATTTCCAACTTAAAACACTACTTTAAACAGTATTTAGAAGGATTAGGATCACCCAGGTTTTGATACAAAACTGTCCTTTCTAATTGATCTCGGTGACTGAAGTGGTGTGATGAGGAATTCCAATTAATTAATGCTTTTACTTCCGCAATATACATGTCATTGTCCCTTTCTTGAATTTATATGTGGTTTGTACTTTTTAAAGAAGGCAATTCAAATTCTAAAAGTTGAATAAAAACGAATAACACAAAACATACTTCTATCACCATGAAATTTCTTGCATGTTTTTACTGCAACAAAAATGTCTTTGTTCTTCACTGGTTTTCCCTAAAAAACAAGGAAAAAAATATGCATATATGAGTCCATGTTCTCTTAACTTCATGCCCACATCAGATTTCACATCATGCTCTAGAGGTCTGGTGCCCTGGTATCAGGGACATCACACCTGTTTCCAGAATGAGACTTGAGTGAGAAAAGGAACTGTAGTTCAACTGACAGCAAAGCCTTAAATGTTAGCCAGACCGGGCCTGAAATTCCAGCTCCACCACTCACACTCTGCATCATCTGGACAGGTCCCTTCAGCTCTCTGACCTTCAGTCTGCCCTTTAAAAAATGGGAACAATAACCACCAGTAAGGCAGCTTTTATTCCACACATCATAAGGGTCCAATAAACACTGGTCAGCTACCTTCCCTTTCCTTTTTCTGGCTGGTGAAGATTTTGACAAAAGGAGAGAACTAAGGGGATGTCTCATCTTTATTATATGCGGCTTAAGTGTCTGTTTGTCGCCGATAGCTTATTGGTTGCTTGCGTAACCGTACTAGCCAATGGGGTGAAGTTGCCACAGCTGAACGCAAATTGAGCGGGTCAGGGGGAAGGTGAACATTTGTTTGCATTGGCAATCATCTGTTTTACATAAAAACTACATCTTAACGTAATTTCTTTTAAGAATGCCTCCTAGAAAATACAGCACTGAAGAGGAGAGAAAAGGAGCTAAAGCTGCACGAAAACGGCTTTCTCGACAAAAAGAAACCACTGAGCAGAGAAAGACAAGGCTTGCTTCAGTCACGGAGCAAATGCATCTTTCTCGGCAAAATGAGACTGATGAGCATAGAGAAACAAGGCTTGCCTCAGATACAAGACAAAAAAGCCTGTCTTGACAAAATGAGTCCCTTGAACAAAGGCAGGAGAGAAATGCAAAAAAACTTATGTTGCCTGTTCAAGAGTTCGTGAAAGAACGGACGTAAAATTAAAAATAATTGATGGTCCTCTGCAAGGCGAGCTTAAAAATGATGGAAAGATCTACACAAGAAATGTTGTGTACAAAGAGATCTTTGATATGTGAATTAACATTTTATTATTTAAATCACCTTTATTTATTGAGCTTGCGGTGGCTCTTAAGAAATGTACCGCCAGTGGTTTCCTTCATTGCACTCTACTTTAAGCAATTAAGCAAGTAGAAGGGGGAAACCCCGTGGGGCACTAAGCAAAGGGGCGTCCTCGCCGCCTGCCCTGGGTAATTCAGTTTGAATTAGCAGACACCTTTGCACAAATCATTTTAATTACAATTTATAATATCTAGAACAGCGGTCATTTCGTATGACCGCTGGGCTTTCTAGTTGAGAAATAAGAGATAACCCCCTTTGATGGGCATGGCCTTATTTTGATGTTTAAAGCATTTTTATGGCCCTTTTATTGTCTACCCAAGTCTAGGCTACAGCAATGTTCTGTCCTTTGGATCCCTTCAGACTCCTTGGTGAGGGGGACTGCAGCCCCTGAACTGGCTCCAGCCAAGCTGACCACTCAGAGGACAGGCGGTACACAGAGATCTGTGGACAACCCGCTCCCAGGCCATGGACTGCATCAGGGCTTTTCTGACCGCTTTATCACCTGTCCTAGGCAGGCCTTCAATAAAATTCAGTCATGCCTTCTACATCACTAGGGTCTGGTTTAGAGTGATATCTTACCACAGCTTTATCTTGTTACTCAAGGCACCAGGTCATCCTTCTGCCTCCCAGATTCACTAGAGCAAGCATTAAAGAACAAGCCAGCATAATGTCTACAATTGGGCAAACATTACAGATTCTTGGCATTGTTGCAATGTGTGTGAACACATATTCATCTTTCAAAATGTGACACACAGACTCCTGTGTGACTGACTGAGAACAACAGGTAACATGAGAGTGGTAAATGCTTCCTTATGAGGAAGAAGGAGAAACAGCCCAGAGAGTCTCAGGGGTCTTCAGGCTCATCCTGGGGATGGGACTGCAGGTCTGCCAAAATGAGGAAGCGCATTCTGGAAGTTCTTGCCAGTCTCAGGGGTATCGGAGCGAGGTTGG
Organism: Saccopteryx leptura; assembly: GCF_036850995.1. Classification (NCBI taxonomy): domain Eukaryota; kingdom Metazoa; phylum Chordata; class Mammalia; order Chiroptera; family Emballonuridae; genus Saccopteryx; species Saccopteryx leptura. Next base: position 170,327,976 of record NC_089504.1, on the reverse strand, counting down.
CAGCCAGGGCGTAGCGAGATGGGCCTGCAGAGTGGCTTGGGTGTTATGGGAAACGTCTAGAATTGCCTTTCAAGGACATGGAACAGGTATTCCGATACACATGCGCTGAAGCACCGGCAAAAGAAATGACTGAAGAGCTGGGCAGGTGACCAGCACTAAGGCTCCAGAGGAAGACAGTGCATCACACTGCACTCCCCACCTCTCACTGTACAACCTCTGCAAGGACCACTCATCTCTCCCTCTGCTTAGTGGGGCGAGACAGTGCTTTCCTTAGAGGGCTGTGAGGAGGAGAAACAGGATGGATGGTTCTTACCCAGCACAGAGCAGATGCTGATTATTTTCAGTACATACAATGCTGGGACAACATATTCACAGCGGAAGGTTTTCTTCCATTACTTACACAAAGGGGCAGGAAAGAGTGGAATGTGGTAGCACAGTGGGCGTCCACGCTGTCAGTACACAACTCAGGCACTGGAGTAAGGGGGGGGCCGTCACCTTTGTCCCAGATGTAGAGGGCCATCTGCCAGATGACAGGAGATCAGCAGTGAGGGAGAGTTCAGCAGCCCACATGTAGGAGAGGGTGCAAACAGCTCTTCTAAAGGCAGTGTTAGAGTGAGGCATGTCCACATTCAACAGTTTGTTTTTTTTAATTACAAAAACAGGAATTCCATGAGTTGATATACCTTTATTTAATGACTATTAACAAAGAATCAATATTATGACCTTCAAAAAATTCCAAAGTTGTCATAAGTAACTGCAGGGGACCTATGCTGAGGATTCTCAAACATCACAGAAGAAGATGCAGGAAATATAATCCTGACTGGTTCCCTGCAGTGTGGTAACGACACAGCCTCCACCCAACTGGCTGAAAACATGTCAAAATGTGGGCAGAATATCTTTAAAATCATTGTAAATGGACTGCTAAACTGGCACAAAGTGTGGAGCTTGTGAGGACAAGATTCAAGAGTTTGAGAAGCTGGGAGGCGCCACCAATGATAGCCGTCTCCGGCAGGTACCAGCCGAGCCCCGGGGACGCTGAGTTTCTGATGCGAGTCAAAGCATGCAGCCTGTGACCCACCGAGGGGTGTCTAACAGCAAACCCCACACAGAGCTGCGACTCTGGAGCTAGACGGAGGGGAAAACCGTCTCCACATCTCCTCTGGGATTTTGTTACCAAAAGCTAGGCCTCCTTAAGTGTGCCACTTATGTGGTCCAAACATCTCAGAGGGACTTCAAGTGGCCCCACAGCAGTACAAAAGCAAGTGCAAGTCCTCACTGTGGAGCTGGGACCTCCACACAGGACTCCGAGGTCACGAAATCAAGTCCCAGAGGCACAGGAGCACTCAGAGGAAAGAAACCACAGAAGCACAAAGAAATGAGCTGACTAACCAGCGCCAGCAGACTTCCAGAGTCAGGGCAGGGAGTGACCATGGTGGGGAGAAGATGCACGGCGGTGGGGGAGGAGGCACCCTCAGGGCACACAGAACACCTTTCACATTAGAAGACGTGGGCTTCTGATTACTGAGACTTTTAACCAAATAAACCATGACATACCTCGTGTTTCAAATCTATCGTAAAGTCGGACCTCAGGGACTCACTCTTTAACCTCTTGGTAAGCCTAGAAAATAAGAGACAATTTGAGGGGTTTTCTTAAGCCAGAAAAAGTGCCAAACAAGAATAAAACACTCTTGAAACTTTCCCATGTTTGAAAACGGGCCAAACTCTGGCCTCAATGGAGCAATGCCCCAGCTGGGCAGAGCGTCGCCCCCTGGTGGGCATGCCCGGTGGATCCCGGTCAGGCGCATGTGGGAGTCTGTCTGACTGCCTTCCCGCTTCTAACTTCAGAAAAACACAAAGGAAAAAAAAAGAGAGAAAACAGGCCAAGGTACAAATTTTAAAATAAAAACAGGAGTTAAATTGCCTTGAGGCAAAGGACTATGAAAATGCAAGGCTTGTTGAAAATGTAACATTCATTATTATAGCCTCTAGCAAATAACAAAATACAACACAAAACAATGCAATAAAATACAATTGTTGACTGCAAGGGGCAAAAAGCCTTTGTAAATTCCAGGCTTAGCAAAAGGCTAAATTCTCCCCCAACCACCTCCATATTGACTATGATGCTGAGTATTTGCACCCACTTCACTTGCTTGCTAAAGTTGCTGGAAGCAATTTATATGCCCTTCCTCTCACTCTTTGTTTGTTCAGATGTTGGTTGATTTCGCTTATGCATGGTAGGGGGATTCCTGTTTATGCTTTGGGGGAGTTCCTGTTTTTGCCTCAGATGTGTAACTTTGTATCAAGGACTTCTTTGTTTGCATATGGCTATATAATAAAGTAAACTGGGGCTATGGGGCACTCTGATATTGCCATCAGCATTGAAGAAGCCTCCTGATCCCATCCTTTTTTCTCAATGAGTCTGTTTTCTTAATTCCGCACCATTCTCCCTCAAGACCCAGAATTATTAGCCGCGCTGGTCTGCGGCAAGTGGCACCCGAACAGGGACTTGAGTACAAGAAAACTAAAACTAAAGGCAGGTGACGGAACTCTCCAAGTGTGCACAGTGAGTAAAGAAAGTTTTTGAGGAGAGTATAATTGGGAGTAAAAAATTATGGGACAATCAGGGTCAAAAGTAGAGGACCTTTTCGTAAGAATAGTTATGCAGTTAGAATGCTTTTTGTGATATGTTCAAGATGTGTACCCGTTTCCTGTAGGAGAGAATGGTTATTTCTGCTACAGGGGAGCAAGTAGGTAAAATTCTGAGAAGGCAGTGGTGTGAGGAGACTATGGTAGGATGAATAAAAGTGGCAGTCTCTCTGGCAGTTGGTGCTGTACTTTGCAGCTTGGGGACCGAGGAATGTAGGACAGTGTGGCTGCCTCTGGTTTTCTCCGGCTGCTTAGTCTGCTACTCAGCTGAAGTAGAGGTAGGGGAGAAATCTCAGCATAGTCAAACTAAACTGCCGGTTACAGCAACTATAGATTTTGAAAATGGATAGGAGACTCAGGTATTAAGAAAGTTACAGCTTTTCCTGTTATGGTCTGATTTTCTTTAATGTTTTAACTACAGTCTTCTGAACTATCATTTTGTTTCTTTCTTACTCTTTGCCTGGAAATTGAGGCAAGGGACCCCTGGTGGATCTGACTATAGAAAATATCCCAGCAGCTGCCAAAAAACATTTTCTTGGGGAAATTTTGTTTAGTCACATCCTTCAGTCCCTCTGTCAGAAAATGCCCTGACTAAAATCAGGCAGGCATCTTTCTAATCTGGATGTGCTCTGAAATCCCAGTTTCTCTCTGGTTTGTCTGGTTCATCTAATTCTTGTTTCTGTTTAGTCTTTGTTTAATGTTGTCTAAAATGTGTCTGTTTTTAAGGCCTGAATTAAGTCCTTGCATGCAAAAATTGGAAATGCCAGCTCTAATATTGAAAAAAATAAAATTATTTTAGAACTTGTAAGGAGTGCTCATTTAAATAGAATAGAACGTAGATCCTTAAGACTTACTGATTTGGTTAGTGCATTGTGAGGTATGTTCAGAGTTAGGAGCCAAATAGAATTCAAGTATTAAGATTAATCAAAGTTATATGTTATACTTGTGTTTTTGTGCATAAATTGTCTTGTTTATGTGTAAGGCTATACTCAGGTAGGTAAAACAAAGGAATTGAGCAAGATTAAGCAGGACCCTAATAAGTCATTTCAAGAATTTGTCTCAAGCTTCTTCAGGCAGTTAGAAGAATAGTATAAGGATGCTAATTCTGCTTCTCAGGCCACATCCTGCAAAAGGGGCCTTGAAGAAATCGGGGATTTGGCTACTCTGATTTTGCCTATTGGATTCAAAAAATAGGTCAGAATGCCCTGAAATGGAACTAAAAATACAAGGGCGTAAATTTAAAGGACTTTTAGATACTGGGGCTGATGTATCTGTTATTGCTATTGCTGAGCTACATTGGCCTCCTTACTGGCCCACTTATGCAGCAGCCACAGAATTATAAGGTATAGGACAGAGTAAATCCCCTCAACAAAGCTCTAGTTTTTTTACAATGGAAAGATAAAGGTCATTCTGGACTTTTTCAGCCTTATGTGCTCCCTGGATTTCCAGTTAATTTGTGGGGTAGAGATGTTTTGAAAAATATGGAAGTATTGCTTGTCAGTCCTAATGGTTTAGTCAGTACTCAGATGCTTGATCAGGGATTTTTGCCCACCAAGGGACTAGGGAAAGAACAGTGGGGAATTCTCTCCCCCATAGAAGAGGCACCCAATACCAGAAGGCATGGATTAGGATATCAAAATTTAGCATAGGGGCCTTGGTAGCTCCTGCTACCCCAATAATGCATTGTGCAGACCCAATTACTTGGAAGTCAGATAATCCTGTATGGGTAGACCAATGGCCCCTTTCTTAGGAGAAACTTAAGGCAACTGCTCGATTGGTACAAGAGCAGTTACAGCTTGGGCACATTGAACCTTCTAATAGCCCATGGAATATGCCTATATTTGTTATTAAAAAGAAGTCAGGAAACAGGAAGCTATTACAAGATTTGAGAGCAATAAATAAGACTATGGGAATTATGGGTCCTCTCCAGCTAGGATGCCCTTCTCCTACTGCCATTCCATGCAATTTTCACCTTGTAATTATTGACTTGAAGAATTGCTTTGTTACTATTCTTGTAAGCCCTAATGATTGCAAGCATTTTGCATTCAGTGTTCCTTCACTTAATTTCCAGGCTCCAATGGAGCAATACCAGTGAAGAGTTTTGCCTCAAGGTATGGCTAACAGTCCTACCTTCTGCCAAAAATACATTTCTCAAACTATCTCTCCAGTACAACCCTAAGGTGTACATAAGTCATTATATAGATGATATGCTTATTGCTCATACAGATAAAAACATTGTGTTGACCATTTTGCAACAACTAGAATATTCTTCGAAAGAATCAGGACTTTATACAGCTCCTGAAAGGGTACAGCAATCTTTAGCTTTATCTTATTTAGGAAAAATTATTCAGGGACAACAAATTCGTCCACAAAAATTAGAAATCAGGACAGATCATTTGCAAACTTTAAACAATTTCCAAAAATTATTAGGAGATATTAATTGGCTTAGACCTTCCTTGAAATTAACTCCTGGGGAACTGAAGCCACTTTTTGATATTCTTAGAGGCTTGGCTGATATTCTCTTCGGCTACTTACAGCTGTGAGACAGCAAGCTATAAAGCTTGTATAAAAAGCCTTGCAACAAGCACAACTAAAATGCATAAATCTGGAAGAATCAATTGCCTTACTAATTTGTCCCTCAAGTTATACTCCAACGGGACTATTGTGGCAAGCTTCAGGTCCTATTGAATGGATTCATTTAGCTGTTACTCCTAAGAAAGTTTTACCTCCGTATTTTGACCTTGTTGCCTCCTTGATTATCGACGGGCATAGGCGACTTTTATAGCTTATAGGTTTTGAGCCTCAAATTATTGTTGTTCCTTTTTCAAAGGATCAACAACGATGGCTCAGGGAAACTTCCACTAAATGGCAAATTGCTTTTGCAAATTTTACAGGCCAAATTGATTCTCACTACCCAGCTGATAAAATAGTTCAATTTTCATTAATTACACACTTGTCTTTCCTAAGACAATTGTTAATAAGCCCATTCCTGAAGCATCTGCAGTCTTTACTGATGGGTCCAGCTCAGGAATAGCAGGCTTAATAATCAATGGACAAGTTTATACTGAAACAGTTGCCTTAAAATCAGCCCAAAGAGTAGAATTACATGCCATTATCATTGCTTTTCAGCATTTGCCATGTTCCTTCTTTAATCTGTATACAGACAGCAAATATTTACTTATGGTTATTTCCACTATAGACACTGCTGTCTTAGGGACAACTGCTGATGAGAAACTATTTCAGCAATTTCTCCTTCAAAGACTTGTACATCAACATAGCTCCATGTTTTATAGGACATATTTGAGCTCACTCCATGCTCTTTGGAGCTTTAGCACAGGGAAATGCCTTTGTTGATCAAACTACCCAAAAGAAAATTATTGGAGCAACCATGACAGATCAAGCAATCCAGTCTCATATAATTCTTCACCAGAACGCTGCAGCCCTGCGTAAACAGCTTCAACTTTCTTGGGAAGCAGCACAGCAGATTGTTAAATCCTGTCCGAGGTGTCCTATAATACAATCTGTCCTTTTGTTTGGAGTTAACCCTTGAGGACTCCTACCAGGACAACTTTGGCAAATAAATGTTACTCATATACCTTCATTTGGCAAACAGTCCTTTGTCCACATTACAGTGGATACTTATTCTGGATTTATGGTAGCCTCTGCCAAACAGGAGAGGCTTCTAAACATGGTATAGCTGTCTGTATGTATTTTCAATTATTGGACTTCCTAAACTGATTAAAACTGACAATACTTCTACATATGTAGGAAAAGCATTTACTATATTTTGTCAAACCTTTCAAATTACAGGTATTTCTTACAATCTTTAAATCAAGGTATTATTAAAGTGTACTCAGCAAATATTTAAGTTCAATTTTAAAAAATATAAAAGGGGGAGTCATATCCTGGAATCATGCTTTTTACTTTAAAATTTTTCTTTTGAATGCTGATGTACAGGAGATGCCAAACCTCTTTCTCCTGCAAACTTCTACCCTCTTTTATTTAATCCAGCTAATAACGCTGTTTTTTCTTTTTCCAAGTAGCTCCAGATATACGGAAAAAGTTTATATAGGCAGATGAGGACCCTCAAACCCCTTAGTGAGATCTTCTGAGCATGGCTTTTAAGGTCTATAATGACCAAGAGGCAGACAAAGCCCAAAAGAGATCAGGTGAAAAACCAGCTCTGGGCATATGCCCTTAAAGGCTCCAACACCCTGAATGGGCCTCATAGGACTCCATCAGGGCCCTGCTTCAATAATGGAAAGGAAGGTCACTGAGCTAAAGCCTGCCAGGCTTCTTGGTCCCCACCAGGGACATGCCTTTCCTGTGGGAAAAATGGACACTGGAAGGTAAGCTGCCCCCTCGCTCCTCTAAGGGAGGGTTCAGTCTCTTCCAGCCCTGCTCCAGCCACCTGTGAACAGACCTTGCCCAGCCTGCTGAGACTTGCCACTGAAAGCTAAAGGTGCCCATAGCCGTTGGCCCCATCTACGTCACTGTGGATGAGCCTAGGATATTTCTTCCAAGTAGCAGGTAAACTAATCTTATTTCTTATGGACACAAGGGCCACTTACTATGTCTTGCCTGAATATTCGGGTTTTTATTCATCCCTTGAAGATCTCTGTTGTGGGTGTTGATAGTCCTATTTTCTGCTGCTTTGTTTTACAGTGTCTCCTTTATTCCTCTTGCCTCAATGTCCCATGAAGCTGGAACCCACTCCTAATTCAGAGCTCTCTTTCTCCTTTTTGCCAACTTCTGTTATGAATTTACCTTTGCCACCCAGCATAGTATATCCCAAGGTTCTCCTCACCACCCCATGGCTGTAAAGCTCCAGGGAAAGGCGCCCTGGGTTCATCTCTCCAGTTTAAAGAAAACGGAAGCTCCATCTTCATACGTGTTGCAGACGGTTTTTGCAGACTACGTGAATCGTTACCAGCTAAGAGCAGCAGGCATTGGGACTTGGATGAGAGCTGCAAAGTGTAATGTGACAATTCCAGTCATATCCTGGAATCATGCTTTTTACTTTAAAATTTTTCTTTTGAATGCTGATGTACAGGAGATGCCAAACCTCTTTCTCCTGCAAACTTGTGCCATTTGGACTTTTCCTGGACTCCTGCTTCTTGTGACAGCTCCTTTTTTTGTGTGTGTGTGTATTTTTCTGAAGCTGGAAACGGGGAGGCAGTCAGACAGACTCCCGCATGCGCCCGACCAGGATCCACCCGGCACGCCCACCAGGGGGCGACGCTCTGCCCATCTGGGGTGTCGCTCTGTCATGACCAGAGCCAGTATAGTGCCTGAGGCAGAGGCCATGGAGCCATCCCCAGCGCCCGGGCCATCTTTGCTCCAATGGAGCCTTGGCTGCGGGAGGGGAAGAGAGAGACAGAGAGGAAGGGGGGGGTGGAAAAGCAGATGGGCACTTCTCCTGTGGCCCTGGCCGGGAATCAAACCCAGGACTTCCGCACGCCAGGCCGACGCTCTACCACTGAGCCAACCGGCCAGGGCTGACAGCTCTTAATGGACTGAACTGGGGTTGGGAATGTGGAATGGTGATGGTGCCAACATGGACTTGGTGAAATTACATTAACATATTAAGGACATTTAAAACAGCAAAGGCTCTATTATAGATCCTACTGTATTGGCTAAAAGTTTGCTTGATAATCTAAAAGGCTTTAATCCCTTTAATGTATTAGAGTACTTGTTTGGATATCTGTTAGCATTGGCTATACTAATTTTGTGTTTATTCTGTATTTTTTCAGTCTGCCTCCAAATTAGAATCTGGGAACTAGGAAATCAGATGAGTGCAAATCTCAGCACACAAATTAAAAATAAAAAAGAAAAGGAGAATATGTTGTAGTCTGTAAGTGGCAAAAAGCCTTTGTAAATTCCAGGCTTAGCAAAAGGCTACACTCTCCCCCAACCACCTCCATATAGGCTATGATGCTGAGTATTTGCACCCACTTCACTTGCTTGCTTAAGTTGCTGGAAGCAATTTACATGCCCTTCCTCTCACTCTTTGTTTATTCAGATGTTGGTTGATTTGGCTTATGCATGGTAGGGGGATTCCTGTTTATGCTTTGGGGGAGTTCCTGTTTTTGCCTCAGATGTGTAACTTTGTAACAAGGACTTCCTTGATTTGCATATGGCTATATAATAAAGTAAATTGGGGCTAGGGGGCACTCAGATATTGTCATCAGCATTGAAGAAGCCTCCCGATCCCATCCTTTTTTCTCAATGAGTCTGTTTTCTTAATTTCGCACTGTTCTCCCTCAAGACCCAGAATTACAAGCTGCGCTGGTCCACAGCATACAATATATTAAATACCTTTAAAAAAATAGCCCTTATGTTTGCTGACTGCTGACTGACCTCATACTACATAATGACAGAGAAAAAATAAGAAAAACAAAAAGCTTGCTTTTCACCCTCCAACTTTTAACAACCCAAAGTACAATCTGTGGATGAAAGCATGTGGTGTCAGGAAAGAATAAATTGCATTTCACGTTATTTTCTTGATTAAAAAGTCCTCAATGGCTTGCTAGGATGCAGAATCAAGCCCCAGACCCCTGGGCCCAGGCACAGGAGCCCCTGTGCTGCCCCCTTCCCTCACACCCTCCCCAACCCCTCTGCACCCACCTGTCCCACACAGGGCACACTCCTGCCTGCTCTCCTCTCCTCTGCACAGCTGCCTTGAACGCCCTCACCCAAACTTAACTTGGCAAACTTCCCTCAAGACCAAAACTCAAGGCCAGCTTCTCTGTGAAATCGCATTATCGTTTGTGTGCACACCCTGCATGAGCTGTTCCCCGCCAGCATTGCCCACCAGTGGGGCCAGGGCGAGCCTTGGGGAGCAGCCTGAATGAACAAGGGTGAAAGACTGATTCTTAGCCGAGTGAGCTAGGATGATGTAAGTCCTAAGACCACTGGAATTCCACACATCCTATATTCATCTAGGGGGCTAGAGACAAGATGATTGGTGCCAATTACAGATCTCCTATTACATGTATTTTAACTATTAAGAAATAGTGAGCCCTGTCTAGTTGCCTCAGCAGCAGAATGTCGGCCCGGCATGTGGAAGTCCCGGGTTTGATTCCCAGCCAGGGCACACAGAAGAAGCGCCCATCTGCTTCTCCACCCTTCTCCCTCTCCTTCCTTTCTATCTCTTTCTTCCCCTCCCACAGCCAAGGCTCCATTGGAGCAAAGTTGCCCTGGGCACTAAGGATGGCTCCATGGCCTCTGCCTCAGGCTCTAGAACGGCTCCAATTGCAATGGAGCAACTCCCCAGATGGGCAGAATATTGCCCCCTGGTGGGCTTGCCGGGTGGATCCCAGTAGGGTGCATGTGGGAATCTGTCTGACTCCCCACCCCTTCTCACTTCAGAAAAATAATAATAATAATAATAATAATAATAATAATAGTGATTTTAAGAGAGAAAATAGTTTTTAAGAGAGAAAGTAGTAATGAGTTTCAAACATCTTTATTGAGTTTTTAGCCTATTGAGCCACAAAGATTTCTTCAAAAATGTACTTTTTTTTTGCCTGACCAGTAGGTGGCGCAGTGGATAGAGCATTGGATTGGGACGCAGAGGACCCAGGTTAGAAACCCTGAAGTCGCCAGCTTGAGCGCAGGCTCATCTGGTTTGAGCAAGGCTCACCAGTTTGAGCCCAAGGTCACTGGCAAGGGGTCACTCGGTCTACTGTAGCCGCCCCCCTCGGGCCAAGGAGCATATGAGAAAGCAATCAATGAACAACTAAGGAGCTGCAACACCGCAACAAAGAATTGATGCTTATCTCTCTCCCTTCCTGTCTGCCTGTCCCTATCTGTCCCTCTCTCTCTGTCACAAAAATAAAATGAAATTAAATCAAAAATGTACTTCTTGTTAGAGGAAAGACAAAGAAGGGTTATAATTTAAGTTCAGTTATAAAGTAACTGTCTCATGTTTGATATTAACAGTCTGGTGGCACCCAGCCCCCCAAAAAGCCCATGCAATCTCTGTTACATTCCTGCTGGTGTATCTGCCCAGGGATCTGAGTGAGAGGGCGGTGAGTACATGAAGAGACTATGTCTCAGATATGTTCCAATATACATTAAGAGGGGGGAAAAAAATCCGCCTTGGCATGGAATCTTGTCCAGTTCAAATTCTGCTCATTTGGGGCCAAATTTTTAAAATAAACTATATCAAGGTAGCTTTGGAATCTGCACTCACTTCAAGTGCCTCCAAATTCTGATCAGATCACATTCAGACTCCAAAGTCAAAAAGAGACATGCCTGGGCTCGCTGCCAAAGCTGGGTACACAAACCTGACCAGAGTCCAACAGCATGTGACGCCTGTTGACAGACGGTCGCACTTCCCATGTCCCTCAACAGACGGTCTACACTCTGAACTGATACCTTAAACATGTCTTTTTATTTTCTTGCTTTCTTTTTTTTTGCATGCATGAATGGGCCAGAAAGACAGACAGAAAGAAAGAGATTTGAGAAGCATCAACTTGTAGCTACATCACTTTTAGTTGTTCATTAATTGCTTCTCATACATGCCTTGAGCAGAAGAGGGGGCTCAAGCCAAGCCAGTGACCCCTTGCTCAAGCTACCAACCTTGGGCTCAAGATATTGACCTTGGGATCATGTTGATGATCCAGCTCAAGCTGGCAACCCCACTCTCAAGCCAGATGAGCCTGTGCTAAAATCGACAACCTTGGAGTTTCGAATCTGGGACCTCAGCATCCTGAGTCAATGTTCTGTCCGCTGTGCCACTACCAGTCAGGCTATCTTTAAGTTTTTCTCATTCAATTCTTGAAATTTTTTCTTTGGGGGAGCCTTAGAGGGGAACAAAGTGAAAACAATGAATAGAGTATCTTTGAGATGGACAATGACTGACTGGAGGACAAATAATTATGTGCACAAACATTTTTAAGTGGCTGTGTCTAGCAACCCACAGAGTGATGGTTACCTCAACGTCACCAACTTCATGTTGATGGGTCACCTCGTGTGACTGTGTGACACTCAAGCCCAAGCCAGTCAGTTACCTTGTAAATGCGTTCAAGTCCTAAAAGTGTGCAGGGTGTTCCCCTAACTTAAAAGGCTAGTCCTAGTGCTGGGAAGTAGTGTTCATTTTTCTGTTTAACAAACAAAACAGCACAAGTGTTTTTAAATGCTAATTTCAGAACCAAGAACTACAGAAAAACAATTAAGGCCAGAAATCTCCATTGCTTCCACTATTTCCCCATTATTCAGTTCCTGTCATACATGACATTTGATATTCAGTTGTCTTATTTATTTATTTTTTTTGACAGAGACAGAGAGAGAGTCAGAAAGAGGGAGAGACAGGAAGGGAGAGAGATGAGAAGCGTCAATTCTTCACTGTAGCACCTTAGTTGTTCAATGATTGCTTTCTCATATGTGCCTTGACCAGGGGGCTACACAGTGACCCCTTGCTAAAGCCAGTGACCTTGGGCTCAAACCAGCAACTATGGGGTCATGTCTATGATCCCATGCTCAAGCCAGCTACCCTGCACTCAAGCTGGTGAGCCCCCACTCAAACCAGCGACCTTGGGGTTTTGAACCTAGGTCCTCCACGTCCCAGTCCAACACTCTTATCTACTGCGCCAACGTCGGGTCAGGCTCAGTTGTCCTATTTTTAAAGGGTATTAAGCCATGCCCCAATAACAGTTCTAATGACTAGACTGGAAACTATAGGAGACATAAGTCCTCTTTGACTCCATTCTGGAAATCTTCCTAGAGACTTTTTTTTTCTTAAGTGAAAAGTGAGAGGCAGAGTGAAAGACTCCCACATGTACCTCAACTGGGATCCACCTGGCAAGCCCCCTACCAGGCAACGCTCTGCCCATATGGAGCCAATGCTCCACTACTCTACAACTGAGCTATTTTAGCACTTGAGGCAAGGCCATGGAGCTATCATAAGTGCCCAGTGCCAACTTGTTTCAACCGAGCCATGGCTCTGGAAGGGGAAGAGAGAGATAGAGAAGGGGGGATAGAGAAGCAGATTGTCAGATCTCCTGTGTGCCCTAACTGAGAATCAAACCCGGGACATCGATACACTAGGCTGATGCTCTACCACTGAGCCAACTGGCCAGGGCCCTAGAGACTTTTCTAGTCCCACTTGTGAGCCAGTCAATAGGGCGAGCTGTTGAAGAAAATCTAGGTAAGGTTTGCTCGTGGGAAAACAATGGAGAACGTACTCAATCCTATAATAACAACTACTGAAGAAAGAACGTTATTGGACATTACAATAATAAGAGTTTCTCTGAAGACAAAGCATGATTTCATTGACACTATTGTTAGAGTGTCCCATAGATGGGTCAGAAAGACATGTTGAAGAGTGTTAACTCAAACCTCACTAATGTGACACTGCTAGCACAAATAATATTTTTGGTGGGAAATAGTGTAAGAAAATGTGTGTCATGACTATCTTTAAGTAACCAGATTTTCTGGTGACATCAGCTAAAGAAATACTTTTGCAACTGTAGCTGCAACTTGTCTCCGACCTACTAAGTGGGCTACAGAGTCAAAGAGACAGGGAATCAGCATTCCTCAGAGGGTGCTGTCAGTAGCCTGTACAATACAGCCTCCCCTTCCTGCTTCCAAAGAGATTCTGGTTTTGATTAATTCTTGAGCCCAATAAATGGATTCCGAGGCCAGAATTAGGTTGATCCCAACCAAAGCACTGACATTGTCTGGTAACTGTTAATGGTCCAGGGGTTGGTTGGTACACATCTGAAGTTGATCCAACTTCATTTGCACAAGACCCAGTGAAGACTGAGAACAAGCACTCACCTTCCTTGGCGAGAGAGGTTCTCTATGCTTCTGGACATAAATAAAACATATGCAACCCTGATTGCCTTGAAACCCAAAGGAAACCAGGTTTAGGATGATAACATGTATTCAGCAGGAGACACAAAGGGAACCAGAGTCCTCAACTGCATTGTGATCTCCTGCAACAACCAACCACAGACTGCACCTTCCAACTACAGTAATGATACGTCCTTCATCCAGCCTATGAACTGATCTTACTCCCAATAACAGGAGGAAATCAGCACAGTAGCTTTGGACTAGGGAGAAACCAGCTTGCAGCTGATGGAGCTAATTGGTACTTATGCCTCCTTTAGTCCTAAGTAGAATAACAATTTCTTGGAAAAAAGAAAAAGTAAAAATGTCCTAATAGCTGTATCTTGGCTGCAGATATCTTCTATGCTAGATAGGTTATATAACGTTGTTTGTATCACGAGGAAATACAGTCAAAGGTGAGCAGAATTTTGGATGTGGTCCTAGGATAGAGTCTGCATTTTCATTTTGTCTTATTTCTGCTAGCAGTGGAAAGGGAGCAGAGGCAGGGAGAAAACATGGATGTTCGTTACTAACATTCTACGGTTTGTGGCTAACTGTTCAGTGTTGTGAAAGCAAACGACACTGGCCGTGGTGCTTCCTCCTCCATTATGCCCAGAACTTCTCTGAACTTGTGCAAAAGGTTAGTCTCTTGGCCCCAATCCCCTTAGCTGTAGCTCCCTACACATCCTACTGAAATGAAAAACTAAGGCCCTCAGTTTCCTCCCAAATCTCAGTAGAAAACATCATTAAGCTTGTCCAAAAGGGAGTGAACTGGCACTTGTCAACAGATGTTTTCAGTGACCTCATAAACACAGGAAGAGAATGACGTGCCTGTGGTGCTATCTCTGCAGAACGTCAGGCAATCCGTAACATAGTGTCCCCCTAAAAAGACGAATATCTTGGCCAGTTCACAAAGCCCCTGGCAGCTGGTCACATGGTGACATGCGGTAGTTAGGAGATGGGCCATGGAACCTGCCAGTGCTTAGTGGCCTCTGCACTTGTGAGCAGTGTTGTGGCCAGAGGGCAGAATCACAGCCCCAGGGGCTCCGCAGACCGGTGATGCCTTAACGCCAGCATGGCGAGCATAAGACTGGACAAAGCTGTTCTGTATGAAGATAGTGGGAGTCAAAGTCATGTTTATGACACATCACTACCATCCACATGGTTTAAAAAGGGGAGGTAGCCATTTCTTACACTTAACTCAATAAAAGCTGGATTGCATTCAGCATTGAAAAAGGTCTTTTCCAGATGGGGAAAATAGAGTGGAAGAAGAAAGGTGAAACTAGTCTATCAGGACTGTCATCCAGGTGGGAGGCCTGCAGACTCTGATGGGCAGGGTGGAGAAAAAGGTTATGCTAGCTTCAGAGAAATGGCTATAACCACGGGCTTACTGGACAGGGCCTTCATGGCCTGTCGGTTCCCTCTGTGGCCCTGGGGCAAGGAGGCACTGCCTGCTCTCAGAGAATGTCACAGGACAGGTTATAGCTGTACCTGAGCTCTCTCCAGAGAAAGACAACCCTCTCTTCTCAGTTCCCCTCCACTATGCCCAGCCCTACTAAGAACGGATCGGGACACTGTGGATGCTCCTGGGCATGCCTGGCTCAGGCTAGGAGCTGCCCTCCTTGCTCAGCTGTCTCAGGATGGAGCTCAAGGATAAAATTTTTAGCTGGAGTTAACAGAATCCACTGTGATAGTTTAAGCAAAAAATGCATTTATAAAGAAAGGCATAGAGATGGCTCACAGGATTACTGAGAAGTCAGGAGAAAGAGACTCTAGGCTGAGACAGCCAGAACAATCTTCAGATTCATACCAAAGACGATGATCAAGGAGCTGTGTCTTCTGCCTCTATCAGGAAGCTATGGATCAGGAAGCCACTGTCTCAGCTGCCATTCCCCAAACAACCCCTCCTCTGCTGTGACCTCTCAAGCCAAATGGGTCCCCCATCCATTTTCTCCTTCCCCATGTAAGTCAGTTCCCAAAAGGAAATTTTCCATGGCCCATCTACAAGATGAAACCTGCTGTACCCTAGCAGTGAGGAAGGCTAGACAACACAGGGTACTGTTGATGTCATCTTTGGATTCTCAATAGAAAACACGGTGGGCCCTGGCCAGTTGGCTCAGTGGTAGAGCATTGGCCCAGTGTGTGGATGTCCCAGGTTTGATTCCTGGTCAGGGCCCACAGGAGAAATGACCATCTGCTTCTCCATCCCTCCCTCTCCCCGTTCTCTCTCTCTTCCCTTCCTGCAACCATGGCTTAATTGATTTGAGCACATCAGCCCCTGGCACTGAAGATGACTCTGTGAAGCCTTCACATCAGGTGCTAAAAATAGCTGGGTTGTGAGCATGGCCCCAGACGGACAGAGCATTAGCCCTAAATGGGGCTTGCTGGGTGGATCCTGGTCAGGGCACATACAGGAGTCTGTCTCTCTATCCCCCCCTCCTCCTCTAACTTGTAAAAGAAAAAGAAGAAGAAAAGAAAAAATAAAACATGACAATATCTTGTCAAGAAGGGAATTACACTGTAAGGAAATTTCAAGCATCAAGACAGCCGTCAGGCGGTTTCAGCCAGCCACTAATGACAAGACCTCTACTACCCATCTGCCTCCAATGGTCGAGGAAGCTTTTCCAGACTCCAAACCCTTGAGTCAGCACACTGCATGTAAAACATAAGGGAGACCCTTTCACCTTTGAAGGTGTAGTGGTCACAACTGCTGTATCAACTTTCCATTCCTTAAAAAACAAAAACACAATAATTCACCTGAAGTGTACAGACTGAAAGAGGGCCTGTCAACTACCACATTTCTCCTGAATGAGAACTTAATTCTCTTCATTTTCCACGTCTAAAAAAGCATCATTGCAATTATACACACAAATAGCTAGGTATGAATATCTACCATGCCTCTTGACCCTCTACGTGGCCCATGTTTAAACAGGTATAGCCATGCACATGACTAGCGATCGACCACCCATCCCAGGAGTGTAACAGACTCATTTTCTCACAATCCGAAAGTCTGACAATCAAAGTCAGACCTATTGCTGACTAGGTCCATTAACAACAACAACAAGACTTCTGAGGGCAGAGTTCTCAAACATGTGCGTGCCCTCCCTTAGTCTCACAACTTTTCTTTTCATTTTTATTGACTCTATTGGGGTGACATTGGTTAATAAAATTATATAGGTTTCAGGTGTGCAGTTCTATAGTACATCATCTGTACATTGTACTGTGAGTTCACCATCATGATTTATGATTCACCTTAATTTACAGGTGAGTAATAAGGAAGCATAGAGAGGTTGAGTGATGAGCTTGAGGAGACTAGTAAGTGATGGGGTAGAAAAAAGACCCTGCAGATCTCTCCACTCTCCTATGTACTGCCTCTGGCTGAACCCATTTGAGATCCATCAATTATAACACTCAGTGAAATTTTTTAAAAATCCATAAATTCTTACTTGTTCACAAGTGGAATACTAAGGGCCCAGCCAGCAGCAAAGTCTGGATATTTAAAAACTGTAGGATTTTCAGAAAAGGCATAATGGTGAATTATTGTAGATTCTTCATCATGTAATGCTTTTCCTAAAAACCATTCCTGTTAAATAATGAAATAAAATGTCATAAAAGAAACATTCCCTGTAATACCAAAAACAAAGTCATATTATTAATTTTAGTTAATTAAATATTCTGAGTAATAGAGAATTAGCACAGATTATGGTTTTTTTAACAAAAATATAATTAATATTTATAATAATGAACACAACATAATCTTTGTCTATAAAGAGTAATTTAATATATCATCAGGCTAAACAAAATTTAGTCATTATACCATAGTAAATATATAAAGGTGGTATTTTACAGAATATTTCTATCAAAATACTATTAAGGCAAAGAAAACAGTTTACTGTGTGCCCCATTGAGGTTCGCAAAGAATTTTTCTTTGACCCCTTCCAGAATCAGTGCCTATTTTATTTATTTATTTATTCATTCATTCATTCATCCATCCATTCATTCATTCTATTAACATTTCTTGTGAATTGTTATCAACTAGCATTTAACTTTGATGCCACACCGGACAGGAAGACAGCTTACACACTATGGGGAGGCAGGAAAGAAGAAAGTCAATAATATGAGTTCAGAGGATGACTACCATACGCTGTGATGGAAATGTAACGGAGTGATGGGGGCAAGGACACCTGTGGAAGGAGGTAATGGCTGAACTGAGAGTAAGCAGTGCCAACACACCAGCTCTGCACACGCTGGGGAGTGACAGTCAAGGCAGTTAATACAAAGTCCCTGGGTGGGGAAAGAGCTGGACACAGTTGATGAAATAAAAAAACCCAGTGTGGCCAGAATCCACTGGACATGAGAGACGGGTAGGGACAAGAGAGGCAGAAGACAGACAAGAGTGAGCGGGTTTTCCATGCCAGAAGAATGCAACACGGACTTGATTCCAAATGCAATGGAAGACTTCCCCTTCTGGCCAAGACAGAACCACCTAGCTCAGACTTACTCCCCCACTGAGGACAAGTGTAAAAGCTAGAGAAATTACTTAAAAGAAAATGACTGTGGGTATCAGAAAACAACAAAGACAAATAGGCTCTGAGGGCTGATATCCCAGAGAAAAGGGGCGCCCCTCTGTGGAAACCCCATATTCACTGTCTTTTCCCTCAGGAATGTGTTGGTCCCCAGAACAGAGAGGGGCACATCACAGACAGCAGCAGCAGAGGCGTCTGCAGCCTCACTGGACTCAGACAGAGGTACAGCTTGAGAGTGCCAAAAAGGTCGAGATTTAGAAGATCCCAGTTAAGTGAACCCAAAATTCTGCATGTATTCTTCCTTCAATTCCAAAGCCAAAGGAAAACCAAGAGGCAAGTGGAAAGCAGCAGTGAAGAGGCTAAGAGCTGAGTGCAGACTTCAGCAGTGGCGCAGGAGCCCTAAGCTGCAGCACTGAGGCTGCCTGGAGAGAAGGGGTCTAGCAGGAAGGCCTTCGACCTGTCCTGACAAGGTCTCCAATCTGGAAGAACATTACCTCCTCCTGTAAGAAGAGAGGAGCCTTCTTATCCACAGCCTCTTCAAGTTTTCACATAAAATATCTGACACTGAGTGAACAGTTAACGGACATCACAAAAAACAAGACCAACACCAAAAACAAAGACAAAAATGAAAACTGAAAACACACAAATAAAAAGAAGCATTTTACCAAAGAACTAGAATATATAAACAAGAGTAAAAATGGAAATTCCAAAACTGAAAAACACAGTAATTGAAGTTAAGAATTCAAGAGGATGTCAGGCACACGAGGAGAGAGGCTGAGTGACCTGAAAGAGAAGTCAGTAAAGAATATACAGATTGACACCTAAAGAAAAAAACCCCAAAGGAGGAAAACACAGAAAAGAGCCTAAGAGCAGTATGGGCCACAGTAAAAAGGTCTAAAATAAATAAAATTGGAAACCTAGAATAGGAGAATCAATTTTTGTAGAAATTCAGGCTTAGAACCTTCTAAAAGTGACAAAACTCATCAAGGCCTAAATTTAAAAAGCTCTATAAACTCCCATCAAGATAAAAATAAAGAAAGTTACATATAGGTATATGTTGCTTGAAAAACCATCCAGAGAAAATCTTAAAAGTAGGAAGAGGGGGGAGATATACACATTTCTTTCAAAGGAGTAAAACCAAGATACACAGCAGATTTATCAAAAGAAAAAATACAATATGAAAGACAGTAGAGGCCCTGGCCGGTTGGCTCAGTGGAGAGAGCATCAGCCCAGCATGCAGACCTCCCAGGTTCGATTCCCAATCAGGCACACATGAGAAGCAGCCATCTGCTTCTCTTTCCTTCCCTCTCCCCTGTCTCTCCCTCTTCTCTTGCAGTCAGTGCCTTGAATGGTTCGAGCATCGGGCCTGGGTGCTGAGGATAGCTCGATTGGTCCAAGTGTCAGTCTCAAGAGCTGAGAATAGCTTGGTTGATTTGAGCATTGGCCTCAGACAGGGGTTGCCAGGTTGATCCCAGTCAGAGCATATGTGGGAGCCTGTCTGGAAGGAAGGAAGGAAGGAAGGAAGGAAGGAAGGAAGGAAGGAAGGAAGGAACGAACTTTGGCCAACCAAAAATGTATCGAGTGAAACTATCTCAGATGGAATTGGAAGCCATTGAAAGTTTTCAAGCAGGTAAATGATTATCATATGAAATATGGAGAGCCTAGATTATTGGGATGGCCAGAGTAAAAACCAGGAGACAAGCTAGATGCTCTAATAATGTTTAAAGCAAGAGATGACAGATGATAGCTTGGACCTGAGTGGTAGTGTTAAATATGGAGAGAAGATGAATGAGAGGTGTATTTTGGAGGTAGAGTCAACTGGACATGACAGCATGGGGTTGAGGGAAAAAGAGGAATCAGTCATATGTTCTAGGTTTTTTATATGAGCAACTGTGATACCACAATCAGACTGTGATACCATTTCTGAGATGGGGAAGGTGGAAGGAGTTTAAAGGGTCATTAAGAGTTGAGTTTTGAACATGCAGAATTTGAGGTTCCTATTAGATGGATAAGAGGACATACTGAGCAGTTTGATGTATGCGTAGGGAGCACATGGCTCACGCCCTTGGTTTCCCCACACTCTGCTCAGATGTGGCCAGCTCAGCAAGGTACTGCCTGAACACCTACCCCCATCCTACCCTTTATCCCTCTTACTCTGCTTCATTTTCTTCATAGCACTAACCATCGTCTGATATGTTATTTGCATTTTTGCTTACTGTTTACCTCCCCTGCAACAAGAATATCCCCTGTTTGTGGGTAGGGTTGTTGTCGTTCTGCTCACTGCTCTCCCCGGAACACCAGACACGGACGAGGACTAGGTGCTCACTAGTTAAATGAATAGAGAAAGCCCAGGACAGCTTTAAAGAGCAACCACTCCCTATGAAAGAAAAAACTAAGCATATAAGTTAAATCAAGTACCCTAAGTCCTAAAAGTTTTATGTATTTTCTCTCTTTCCAACCATCACCACCTCATGCCCTATTCCAGATCAGAAAATAAAAGCACAGGGATACAGGACTATTTCCGAAGAGCCCCCTTCTGCCGTGGTTGTGCCCCAAATACCTCCCAGAGTCCCAGTTTCAGCCAGTTCAGCCACAGGTCATAGATGAACTGTGTAAACACAATCAGCATAACTTTTATGTTAGGTTCACAGTTCCACCTGATGGTTTTCTCCACGATACTTTCTTTACAAATGTATTAAGTCAACACTGGGCAAGAAGAATAATTTTAAGGCTAATTAATGGCCTCAGTTTAAGATAGAGAATTCAACATTTAAAAAAAAATCAACAATACAGCACTCTATCAAACTACTGAACAATATGAAAGTATGAAAGTCAGCACTGTAACACACCACATCAGTGTGGCTTATTTAAAAAAAATAAACACTTCTGAGTATTTTAACCCCTTCCTCACTAGTCTTTCACTATTATAATCTCCTGTTCCTATCAGAATTTTATGCAGAATGTGTTTTTATGTTTCACCTCCTATTGGCAGTGATCAGCTGTCACCTAGTATGTAAGACTGGTTTTCATATTTTTGCCAGGGACTATACTGTAAACTACTCAGACAGATGACTATAGAATCTGTGAAAAGAGGTACTCCCCGTGTCTTTCTTAGCGGTTCTCTTAATGGACTCAGAACAAAGACATTATAATGCAGACACACTGTGAAGAGGAACTCAGCACTGTCCTCATTCTGCAGGCACCCTTTTCCAGCTCTCAGGCGTCTCCTACGTTAGAAATAAGACAGTAGAACTAAATACATAAACGCCAACAGAAATACTGCAGGACGGGGGACTGCTTGTGTAAACTGTGGCACATTTATAAGATAAAACTGCAAAGAGCCATTAAAAATTATGATCACTGTCAAAAAACTGTAGTTGAATAATACAAAAAAAATACACACATATTAAAAGCACACAGTGGGGGGGGGGAGAAAGACTTCATCAAAATATGGAAATTTATAGAAATCACCTAGAAAGGCAATTTAACAAAGATTAATTATTTTAATAAAGATTAAATTTTTCCATTTAAATCATTGTATACAGTATAAATTTGCATTAGTAATAATAACAGAAAGATATTGAAGGGGAAAATGTCCGAATCAAACAAAATAACTGATACTGACACATTATATCATATTATTTTTGTGAACTTACTTGTGTCGATATCCAAGCCAGACTTGCTTTATACTTTTTTTTCTAAAATTTTAAGTTATTGGGGAAAAAAAAACCCCATGGTTTTAAGCTAACTTAAACATTATGTAATTTTTATTCCTAAATCCTAATTTCAAAAGAAATAAAACATCCTAGATTTTTTTCCCTATTGGGAACCATCTCATTTTGCCTCTGTTCTTGCTTTTCATGAACTTGCTTTGAACTTTTTAATTTATTCCAGTTTTCCTTAGAAAGCACAGTGAGTCACCGTCTCCTGAAGAGAATCAGAGCTTTGGCTAATGGCAAAATAATCTCCAGGTGAAATGAACACTGGAGGAGATTAAAACTCCTACATCCTGAAAAAGATTTGGGAGTTTTTCCCAAGTCAAAAGAAGATATAAAAGCCTAACAAATGTTTCACATAAAACATGGCAAAAGGTACATAGATGCTGGTTAGCATTATCTGAGACACAGTCATAATTCTCTCCTTTGAAGGAATTATTTTTTTAACCTAGCAACTTTCTCATTCAGTTCTGTGTGTACCTTCCCAGAGAGCAAAGGCATGAAGAGAAATGACAATGGATACTTCAAGCATCTAAACATCAAAATGGGTGGTTCTACGATAGTACCAAATATTCCAGTGTTTGAGAAATCTCATGCTCGCTGTCGCCCAACTTTCAGCATGTATATCAATGAGCCAAACAGGCAGCCTGAAGCCAGCTCTCCTTCCCCCATGTCCTTGTTAAACCTGACCCACGTCTGAGTGGGCATCAGAGCATGGGTGGAGCAGGCGGCCAGTGGTACCCTAAAGGGCCCACTCTGTTTATTCCCAGTTTAAAGAGTTCTATGATATAATCAAGATTCTCCAAGAGGACAAAGCAGCCTGATTTACTCTCAATGTGTCTCTGGGTCAGCCCTTGAGATTTTCAGAGGCACTGAACGGAGCCCAGCAGAAGAGCTGACATCACAGGGTTATTCAGTTGGTCACAGATGTTTATTGACTGCCGACTAAGTGTTCAGCACTCTGCTCATGTGAGGGATGAAAGGTTAGCAAGACCCAATGACCACATCCTCTCTGCACAAAATAAATTTTGAAAATATGAAAGTTGTGGTGAATCTCCAACGTGAGATGCATCCCCTTCTCACCTCTGACCTTCCGGAGAATACCTGCTGAGAACCCTCTTTTTCTGCTGTTAACTCCTGCTCATCCTACATGACTCAGATTAAATGTCACTTCCACTCGTGACCCTCCCAGATGAAATCTGATGCCCAGCTATGTGCTTCTAATAGTACCCCATGTCACCCTTATTAAAAGATGCCTCACTTTTAACTGTAATTGCTGCTTTAATGGTCTGGCATCTCCCTGCGGCGCTGTACCACCATGAGGTAGGGCCCTTGTCTGTTTGCCCCACGGTCACGGTGGTACTCAAAAAGTATTTCTTATCTAAAATAAGATATGGTCATTGTTCATAAACAATTGATTTAAACATTTCTTAACTCTGGGTTACAGTTCTTTTAAACTTTCTGATATTCCTAGCACATACAAGTAGTTTTTTCTTTTCATTTAAAAACAGCTCATTGTTAGTTCCATCCTTCTGAAAGCTCAAAACTTAGAATTATTTAATATTGCTTCCAGATACTCAACTATTACTCCATTCTTTTTCATTTTAAATTAAGTGTTTTATTAGGTTTAAAAATCTCTTAGTCAAAATCTTCTTTTAAGTATTTTCCCCAAAAGATAAATTCTGGTATTGAAGTTGTATTCACCTTTGAGGGGTCATATCTTCTGAGTGTTTCTAAGAGTTCTGGAACTTGTATTCTTGTCTCTTCTTCACAGAAGAAAATCCATGATGAATTTCTGCTATATGTTACAGAAAAGCTGACAAAAAGAAACAGGCTATAGTGATCACTTCTATAAAGGGAGTTTATAGTAAGGTTTAAAATGAATAGGCAGGAAATGGATGAAGAACATATAAAATGGAAGAAATCTACATGTTTTTCCCTTATAATTCAATGTATAGTTTCAGTTTACAGGAAAGTCAGAAACTAATGGTTTATACAATAGCTCAAGTTCTTAAAGTTAATTCTTTTCATAACAACACCAGTGCAGAAGACATAAAATTATAGATATTTTTATATATTCTATAAATATTTTTATCCTTTAAGAAAGAAACATATTTAAAAATAAGAGTCATTCCTGGTTTGGAGTCAATCATCAAGAATTCTGGTTAATGTAGTAGTCATAGCAAGTAGAGTTTCCATTTACTTCACTTACTGGCTCTGAGGAAAAAACACACCCTCTTGATAAGAAAACTAGGGAGCTTACAAACATCCAAGTAGAAAAGTCAGGAATTTACACATTTCCAGTTAAACATACTGCGGGAACAGAGGAAGTATGGTCCATGCACCTTCCTGCTCAGACAGCTCGTGCAGCAGAAGGGCTCTGGGCAGTTCCTAATGAAAAAGGATCAGAGAAGAGCAATAACTAAAAATGCAAGGATCATTCCACTTTTCTTTTTTAAGACTCAATTTTAAAACACAGGAATTATTAGAGACCTGGCATTTTACCCTTCACACTATTCTCATTTTCTTCCTCCTCCAGAGATAACAGAAATAAAGGATTTGGGCTGAATCCAACATGAGCTCTCCACCTGCCAGACAGAAAGCAGAGCTCAACCCTTCCAGGTGCGGTCTTCAGTGATGCCCAGAATGGACCTAAAATGTGCATGTTTTCAAAGGTGACTGGAAGGGAAGAGTCCAGGGAAGTAGTCAGGACTTTGTCAGAGGCATGAACATTTTTTGTTGTATACACACCACACACCACAGGCAGCATATGGGAAATAAAATACTTTAGATAACAAGAAGATATAATATACAGGGTACGTCATGTGAAAATAACATTTTTAAAAGTGCCCTATAAAACCTGCCCTGGCCGGTTGGCTCAGCGGTAGAGCGTCGGCCTGGCGTGCGGGGGACCAGGGTTCGATTCCCGGCCAGGGCACATAGGAGAAGTGTCCATTTGCTTCTCCACCCCCGCCCCTTCCTCTCTGTCTCTCTCTTCCCCTCCTGCAGCCAAGGCTCCATTGGAGCAAAGATGGCCCGGGCGCTGGGGATGGCTCCTTGGCCTCTGCCCCAGGCACTAGAGTGGCTCTGGTCACGGCAGAGCAACGCCCCCTGCTGGGCAGAGCATTGCCCCTGGTGGGCGTGCCGGGTGGATCCCGGTCGGGCACATGTGGGAGTCTGTCTGACTGTCTCTCCCCGTTTCCAGCTTCAGAAAAGTACAAAAAAAAAAAAAGTGCCCTATAAATCCTAAAACACCACAGTAACAAAGAGTTTGAGATATAAATACTAGAAATATAATCCTTAAGTATTCAAGCAACAATGGTAATAGCATAATGATGGTATTTCAAAATTTATAAACATAGGAGGAAATAAAATTCAGAAATGAGGCACAACTGTGGTAAAATAAACATGCACACATATAAGCAGAGAAAGACTAATAATTTTATGGCTATGAATGTTAGCTTTGAAGTAAAAGCACTATTCAATACATTTCAAGTTGTGTCAAGCCAAAAGTCAGATGTCTAATAGTCTTTAACGCTTCCCTCAATAAACTTTAGTATATTCTTGTGTTTTATCCTATTTCCTGGTAACTGTTACAGATAAAATAAGCATCTAAATATTTCATGTAGGGCAGCAGTATTCCACGCCAGTTAGAAAGTTCATATACCTTTATTATTTAAGAAGAAGAGGGTGGTGTTAATATAAATCTTTGGAGGTAAATATCAAATAAGCCTCATTATTTTATGTTACATAGTATTTACTTTAACTTCCATGTACAAATGAGAAATGTAAAAACAGTAATGAAAGGTTAAATCGGACCAACAACATGGCATGTTAGAAAGAAAAAGCAAACCCAAAGGCTAAATTAACAGTTACCCAGGATAGTCCAGGGTCTTCCTACTGCTCAGTCTAAATTAGTTAGTAATTTCCCGTCTTTTAAAAAATTGCTATAAATATGTATATATGTATATGCATACATGTGTATACACATATATAATATATTCAAGAAGGATTATTTAAAAACAAATATTATCTGTGAAGAAAACTGATAAAGTTAGCATTTGCACAAAATTTTCAAATAATTATGGGAACATGTTAATATGAACTAGCTAGAAAAGAAACATTAAATACTACTAAAAGTTTTATAAGAAACTAGCAAATGAGCTATTATGTAGCAACTGGAATTATAATAACGACTTTATAACAATGGGAACATCTTTATGTTAAATGGGAAAACATGATTCCAATAGTGTAAAATAAATTCATATATGAAGAGAGACTAGAAAGGAACCAGAAAAATGAAAATATTTATGCCAAGATGACAAAAGTTATTACATGCATGATTTTAAAACACTTTAATGTAGTTAAAACATAGTTCAGATTTTATCTTTTCTATTAATTTTTAGAGATAGAGAGAGATAAGAAGGGAGGGAGGGAGGGAGAGAAGAGAGGAAGGAGAGAAGAGGGGAGAGAGAGAGGCAGAAGAGAGATGAGAAGCATCAACTTGTAGTTGCGGCACCTCAGTTGTTCATTGACTGCCTTGAGTGGGGGGCTCAAGTCAAGCCAGTGACCCCTCGCTCAAGCCACTAACCTTGGGCTCTTGTCAATGATCCCACACTCAAGCCAGCAAGCCTGCACTCAACTCAAGCCATTGACTTCAGGGTCTTGAACCGGGGGTCTCAGCATCTAAGGTTGACACTGGAACCACTAAAGCCACCACCAGTCAGGTAAAGCATAGTTTAGTTTTAAAAATGTCTTAAGGAAAAAGAATAAACCTCAAAAAAAATTTCCCAAACAAATACTGCCCTCCCTAGAGGGTAGAATATGAAAATGAGAATAGTGTGAAGAGTAAAATGCCAGGTCTCTAATAATTCCTGCATTTTAAAATTCAGTCTTAAATGCAAGGTAGGCAAAAGTAGGTTTACAGTTATGAGTATACAAAAGTTTATTCTTGTATTATTATTTATTAATTATTGTAGTATTTTTCCACATGAACAACTCTAAACCTACTTTTGCCCCACCCTGTATATAAGTGATGTCATTAGGTACTACAGCTAGACAGGTAGTATATACAGAAGGCTGTGATAGCACTTTCCTGGCAGAGATGCAAAGTCAGGCTCACAAACAACTTCTGTCACAATAAAAGGGCAGTGGGCAAAGGTTCAGTCAGCACAAGGGGAAGCTAAATTCTAGGATGAAATAAAGTCTACGGCTAACTGGTGAATTGTAGTCATTCCTATCCCCATGACTCTTTTGTTCACTAAACCAATCATATGCCTATATTTTGTATTTGCTTCCGTTGGTAAACACAAAACTGGCAATCTCCACATAGAAACTCTTCAAAAACTAGTAGGCTGTGTCAACAACTGTTTCCACAGGTAAGTGAATACTTTTGTCTCAAAAATAAAGAGTTCTATCACACTCAGAAACCTGGCCTTCCTTAATTCTTCATTAAGCCAACATCACTTAATCCTTTTTCATCTACTAATACTCAAAAAAGCCTCCAAAGCTTTTATTCTTGTTTTATAAGTATGCATGTATATGTACATATATGTGTATGTATATGTTCTGTGTGTGAATACCAAAGCCCCAAACAGATACACACATACTCGTGTGTATTAGCACTTTTAGGATAACCCAGTTTAAAAGATCACAATAAAATTTTACAGCAAGTGTTCTTATCCCAGGTCTTACTACTTGGAATTAGTAGAACCATTTTTGTTCTTTCTGTCTGTTTATCTAATACCACATGGGATTTAGACCTTCTTACTTAAGGTGCCATGTCACCAGCCTAGGCACTTTAGATGCAAAGCACGTATTTTTAATATGTATTTGGATGAATAACTGAGAAACAGTTTTCAAGTGAAAAAACAAGGGAAAAGTAAGAAAATATTATAGCAAAAGAGGTGTTTCGAACAAAAGCTATAGTAGAAACACACATGCACTGTCTGCTGTTGACCTAAACTGTGCCTATGCACCAAATCACGTGACTTCAAACCTAAAATGTAAGGCAAAGTCTTGTCACTAAGGAGATGATGCCATGGCCAAGACAAGCATAAAGGGGATAAAAATACAAATGATCATTTGTGGGAAAAGGAAAAGAAAAAGAAAATGAAAAACTTGATCACAAGGCTTTAAACTTTTTATGTCACCTGCACTTGTCTCACTAAACCAAAGCTGACTTTGGTTTCCATCAGCCTTGTTTCCATCTTCAGCATCTGCCGGTTCCCTAACAAGCACTGTAACCTCAGAAAGCCCACTGGACTTTCAGTCAGGACTTCCTTCGAACGTCTTCTTTCTTTTTTTTTTTTAATTTTTTAAAATTTATTTATTCATTTTAGAGAGGACAGAGAGTTAGAATGAGAGAGAGAGAGAGAGAGAGAGAGAGAGAGAGAGAGAGAAAGGGGGGAGGAGCCGGAAGCATCAACTCCCGTATGTGCCTTGACCAGGCAAGCCCAGGGTTTTGAACCGGTGACCTCATCTTTCTTATCAGTCACATTTAAAGCCGCTTATAATTATCAAAAAAACCAGCACTCTAACTCATCATTGGGCTGTTACACATATTAATTATCTTCATTAGGGGAGCAGGTTTGACTCCAGAGGTGAGTATTCTAAAAACACTCTGAGAACGATATGGAGAAAAAATCATGAAAAACCTATAGCTAGAAATATTAAAAATATGAATAAAAAAGCCAACATATGAACAGAGGTGAAAACAGATTAACATTTAAAACATCATAAATTACTTTTCATTATTAGGTAAATTTGGTTTGAACCACTTTGGTTTTCCTGCCTCTGTCTGGAAAAAATCAACTCACTCAGCCCCGTGCCCTGGTCTCCCCTGCCTGCAGGCTGCTTCCCAATGTTTCTCACTTGTCTGTCCCTTAATTAAAAATATAAGCCTAGCAGTACATGAGTGTGCGGTCTAATTTAGTCTCACTATTCAGATCAAGTACTAACTTAGAAAGCAAAAGCCCAGACATGTGTTCAGTATTAGGCAAAAGTTCTAAAAGGCTGACCCCGTATAAAGACTGATTCAACTATATTTCCAAATTCCAACTATTGATATTACATAGTTCTTGGGCATTGAACTGAGCTTTTAGAACAATAAATAAATTATGATGAAAATTAACATGTTTACTGAAATCATTTCTTTCACAAGGGGTAGGTTTATCTTATGAGGATAATAACCGAGATGTATAACATGCTATTTGAAACATATATCAGACAGATTTACTACCTTTTAAAAATCCAGTATTATTTGTGGACCAGTAGTTTATATATGATGCTATAATAATGTATCTTCCAGGAATCTGAGCCTATATGTAAAATATATATATATTTTTTCAGATACCTGCCTTAATCATAAATTGTCCCTTTTGGAATAAGAAAAAAATATTACCTCATTATTTATAAAATTTATTTTTATTAAGTAATTACTTTGAGATAAATTACTAAGTACATTTTTATAGCTCATATAAATCTGTTTTAACTAAGTATTCATTCACTCATGAGAGGCAGTAAAGTTTAGCACATAAAAACCTGACTTCTAGAACCAAAGTACTTGCACACAAATCCTTGCACCCTCTTCTGGGCTGTGCAACCTTGAGCAAGTTCCTTGACCTGTCTGTGCCTGTTATCTCATTTCTAATATGGGGATAACCATAGGCCTGGGGAATCAAATGAGTTACTACCTACATGCCTCCCCTCGGCACACACTATGCATGTGATATTATTATTATTATTATTATTATTATTATTATTGATTTGACAATATTTGAGTACCTCTATGAGCCAGGCGCAGTTTTAGGAACACAGAAACAGCAGTGAAAAGGCAGGGCTAAGTCCCTGCCTCCCCTGAATCTCACATTCTAAATGAAGGAAACAGGCAATAAGCATATAAATCTAGAAAACAATGACAAGGATAGATGGTATTAAAAAATAAAGCCAGAGAGAGGGATGGAGTGAACAGGACACCGCTGACTACGCAGCGTGGAGTTCTTCACATACGTCAGCCACACCGATCTGCTGGGTGACTATGCCCCACCTGTGTGTCAGAAGGCAGCAGAGCAGGCAGCAGTGGCTTTGGAGCCAGTCTGACTGAGATATAGGCCTGGTTGCCCTACTTTGTAGCAACGTGACCACGGGCAAGTCACTCAATCTCTCCAAGCCTCAACTGCCCCTCTGCAAAGTAGGGAAAATAACTGCAACCCATTCACAGACAAATGAGCTGACACTGGAAACAGCACAGCACAGAGTATTGACAGGAGCACCCAGAAAAACGGTAATAGTGAGGCACACTCAACAGGAGTCAGCTAGGATGACTACTGTCCTTCCAAGTTTGTCTCCACTCCAGGCCCTGGTCCCACATACCGGATTTCTCACTAGTCTCTCTGACACCACCTTTTCAAACGTGAACTCATCATGTTAGCTCAGGGCCAGTCACCTTCCTTTCATTCACCCATTCACTAACATCCAGTGCAACCTGCAACTGATCGCCTCCATCCAAGGGAGTCCTCACGGGTGCCCCAGGCAGGAGTTAGCAATCTCTTACTATTTCTTCAGGCTCAGCCCAGACATCCTAGCAAAGCCCTTGCTGACACTTGCAGGAAAGGCAGGCCAGTCTTTGCCTGTGCTCTCATTTTGCTGTGCTGAGTAGCTTCATAGAGCAGCATGCAGGATGGGCAGGGCTCACACCATCCACGTGACTCACTGGGAACAGGCCACCCACCCTAATGGGCACCACCCACCACAAGCACCATCCACATGGAACGCTACCCTGGACACCAATGTCACCACCACAGGGTGAGTTCTAAAGTGACTGGCTTTTTTGGGTCCCTGGTTCCAGACTCAGAATCCTGCATGGCAACATCTAAGTGTCCACACTCAATCACAGGCGCCGCTCCACCGAGCTCCGGGAGACCAACGTCTGCCTCTGATATTCTTGTCGGCCATGGCCCAGCTCACAACAAGATCACATGGAGTAGAGCTCTCCAGTATGGAGAGGGAATCCAAATGTTGGGCAGACAAAAAGAAACAAATGTTCATGACACAGCCTTCAGCATGGTATGAGGAATTAATTACTGCTGAGCTGCTCTGCTCCCGCCGGAAGTGGACTTGACCTCACTAGGGCATCTTGCCCAGGCCCTTGCATAAAATAAACATCCAATAAAGACTATTACCTAAATGGATGAATAAATTCTTTTTTATATAGGATACCACTAATCACAATTTATTCAGCAGCTCTATAATAGACATTTAAATTTATTTTACCATTTTTAAAAGACTGATTTTTCATTCTGTTAAAATAGAGGCAATTAAATCTACTCCCAAGATTGTGGTGAGGGTTAGAAATAAATTGTGGCAATTTTTATTACCACAGAGTTCAAATTGAAATAGGGGTATAGAAAAAATTCTATTGTCTCTAGTATCCAGACCTGAAATTAAATGGGAGCAGTTCCTATGTTTCTTCACAAAATAAAATTGAAGTAAATAATGTTTTAATATCTACAGGGTTTGGCCCATTGTTAGTATTCAATACATGTTTAATATACAACAAAATGCAAGATAAAAGACATTAATTTAATACCTTTTGAAGGAATCACAAGTGTTTTTTAAATTTTTTAAGAGTTGTCAAAGATGAAAATGCATCTACTAATTATGTACATTAACTTATCAAGTGAGAAGATTCAACTGTCAATCAAAGGGCCATCTATTACAAATAAGGTTATGTTTATGTTCAGCCTCTCCATATATAGCCATAATAATACAGAAAATGCTACATACTCTCATGTTTAACCAGGATTTGATAAATGTCAAATCAATTCCAGGTGATCTGGACTGGAAGGTGTATTGGTTGGATGCAGGGGTTTGCTTAAAAGAGGCAAAAGCACACAAAAAAAATGCCTCTATTGCATGGCATGATTTCTCCTATGATGCACAATGAGGAAAGAGGTCATAAGAAAATGAACAGAGCAAATTGTTGCTCTTTTAGAAAACAGGCTAGGCTCAGACTGGTAAAGTGATTTGCCAAAGGCTACTGAGCAAGTAAGCAGTACCAGGTTCTGGGTCTTCAAATTCCAAAGCCCATGTGCCTGCCACAGTGTCCCTGCAGAGCGGTCTCTCCTCCCTTCCAAGGCGTTTCTCAGCCCACCTATTTCCCCCACAGTTCTGCCTGCATCGATCTCCACCGACAGCAGTATTTTTCCTTTTCAGAAGAAAAGTTATTCTTTTTTTTTCCAGTTACAGCTAACATATATTATATTAGTTTCAGGCATATACCCCAGTAATTAGAAATTATATAACTTACAAAGTGACCATCCTGATAAATCTAATACCCATCTGACACAATAGTTATTAGAATATTATTGGTTATACTCCCTATGCTGTACTTCACATCCCCATGACTATTCTGTAACTACCAATTCATATTTCGTAATCCCTTCACCTTTTTCACACATCTCCCAAACCGCCTCCCATCTGGCAACCATCAAAAGAGTTCTCTGCATCTATGAGTCTGTTTCTGTTCTGTTTGTTCATTTATTTTTGTTGGGTTTTTTTTTAGATTTTATTTATACATTTTTAGAGAGAGAGGAGTGAGTGAAAGAAAGAGAGAGAGAGAGAGAAGGGGAGGACCAGGAAACATCAACTCCCACATGTGCCTTCAGCAGGCAAGCCCAGGGTTTCAAACCAGCGGCCTCAGAGTCTCAGGTCAACACTTTATCCACTGTGCCACCACAGGTCAGGCCATTTATTTTGTTGTTTTTTTTAATTCAATTGTTGATAGATATGTATTCACTGCAATTTTATTGTTTATATATTTTATCTTTCTTTGTTTTTCTTCTACTTCTTAAGGAAGACACTTTAACATTTCATATAATACTGGTTTGGTGGTAATGAACTCCTTTAGCTTTTTCTTGTCTGGGAAGCTCTTTATCTGTCCTTCAATTTTAAATGATAGCCTTGCTGGGTAGAGTAATCTTGGTTGTAGTTCCTTGGTTTTCATCACTTTGAATATTTCTTGCTAATCCCTTCTGACCTGCAAAGTTTCTGTTAAGACATCAGCTGACAATCTATGGGAGCTCCCTTGTAAATTTCTAACTGCTTTTCTCTTGCTGCTTTTAAAACTTTGTCTTTAACCTTT
The DNA here is from genome assembly GCF_036850995.1 of Saccopteryx leptura. Taxonomy (NCBI): domain Eukaryota; kingdom Metazoa; phylum Chordata; class Mammalia; order Chiroptera; family Emballonuridae; genus Saccopteryx; species Saccopteryx leptura. The sequence goes on along the minus strand of NC_089504.1, from coordinate 170,295,109 downwards.
TGTATTTTAATTATAATGTATATTGGTGTGGGCCTCTTTGTATTCATCTTGTTTGGAACTCTGTGCTTTCTGGACTTGTATGTCTACTTCCTTCACCAGGTTAGGGAAGTTTTCTGTCATTATTTTCTCAAGTAGGTTTTCACTTTCTTGTTGTCTCTCTTCTCCTTCTGGCACCCCCATGGTGTAAATGTTGGTATGCTTGTTGTCCCAGAGGCTCCTTACACTATCCTCATTTCTTTGGCTTCTTTATTTTCGCTGTTCTCATTGGGTGTTTTTTACTTTCTTATAGTCCAAAATGCTCAACTGATTCTCAACTTTATCTACTCTACTGTTGATTGCCTGTAAATTAAGTGATTATTCATTTCATTTACTACAGTGGTAGTCAACCTGGTCCCTACTGCCCACTAGTAGGCGTTCCAGCTTTCATAATAGGCGGTAGCAGAGCAACCAAAGTATAAATAAAAAGATAGATTTAACTATAGTAAGTTGTTTCATAAAGATTTATTCTGCCAAACTTAGCAAAAATCTGACATAAAGTACTTGGTAAGTATTATTATTATATGCTTTAACTTGCTGTAACTCTGCTTTATAAATTTTATAAAGTAAAGTTACTTCCCTATTTTACAAATCACCATTACTGTGGAGTAGGTGGGCAGTTAGAAAATTTTACTACTAACAGAGATACAAAAGTGGGCAGTAGGTATAAAAAAGTTGACTACCCCTGATTTACTGTATCCTTCATTTCTGAGTGGTTCTTTTTCATGCTTTTCATGTTTGTTTGTTTTTTTATGCTGTTGAAGTTCTAAATTCACTGACCATCCTTATAACCAGTGTTTTAAACTCTGAGTCTGGTAGATTGCTCGTCTCCATTTTGTTTAGTTATTTTTCTGGAGATTTGTTCTGTTCTTTTATTTGGGACATGTTCCTTTGTCTCCTCATATTGGCAACCTCCGTGTGTTTGTTGTTTCTAAGTATTAGGTAGAGCCATGTCTCCCAGTCTTGGTAGAGTAGCCTTATATAGGAGGTCTCCTGTAGGGTGCAGTGGCATAGCCGCCCTGTTCACCCAAGCTGGATACTTCAGATACACTGCCTTCCCCAGTGTGGGCTGTGTGCACCCTTCGATTATAGTTGGGCCTTGACTGCTGCTGGTACATCAATGGGAGAGATTTACCCCAGGCAAATCAGCTGTAAGGACTGTCTGCAACCACCACGGAGGATCAGTGTAGGGGCCCACCCCACAGAGCAGGATTTATCACATACAGCAGGGCTGTGGCACCTGCTGAGTTGACCCCTGGAGTGTGTCACTTGTGGAGGTAGGTGTGTGGTCCTTCAATATGTCTGAAGTCTTGCACCCTTTGTGATGGCTCTGGGGCCTCCCAGGAGGTTTGGACCAATGCCAGCCATTGCCTATGTTCTGCCTGGGGCCACCCAGCATGAGTTACAAAGTGACCTGCAGAGGGCTGCTAACTTGTGGAGGTGCCCAGGCAAGGCCATGCTACAAACCAAGGCTGGCTGCTGCTAGTGTCACACTGGGGCCACTCAGTGAGAGGTACGGGGCATGCCAAGGCCAGACGTTGCTTGTTTGAGAAACTTTAGTTAACCCTTTTAGTACGAACATTCACATACGTCCTCATGCCTCTTGACAATCCAGAGTATGATTGTACATGTACATCTTTAAACTCTGAGCTTGTGGTACTGTTAGAAAAAAACCGAAAGGGAATGCCTGAGTTTCCTAAGAATATAAAAAAGGGTGAATGCATCTCAACATACTACAGTCATGTTAGCTCAAAGATGGTGTGACAAAAGAGAGGTCAACATGCTAACTACAGTTCATGAGGACTTGATGATTGAAACTGGCAAAAGTGATTGCACTACTGGGCAAAGCATTACCAAGCCACTAAGTGTGGTCAGGTACAATGAGAATATGGGTTTGATTGACAAGGCTGACATGCAAATTAGTTTCACAGGAAATGTAAGAAAAACCATGAAATGGTGTATAAAATTATTTTCATAAAATTGACATTGCTGTTTTGAACTCATACACTGTGTATCAGATGAAGACTAGAAGAAGACCATAACAATATGACTTCAGACTGAAGCTCACTGATCAGCTTTTGGAGGAGTTTGTGAAAGAGAGGAGATCACCCAAAGGAGGCCAACCATCATCAGTAGGAGACAGCCTTTGTCTTTCAGGGAGTCACTTCCCAAAGCCAGTCCCCGCAACAGCCTCAAAGGATAAGCCACAACAAAAATGCTTTGTATATCAGCATGCTACAAGAAGGGAGTGTTGGGCAGATAAAATACATTATGCTCACTTTGTTAAAGATAGTGCTGCCCATGTGGAAGCCCATTGCCCAGGTGATAATATTAATTGCCCTTCTTGCTTGGGATGGGCGTGATTACATTAATGTGTGTTGGGGGCGGGCTGTGGGCAGGCAGGATCCTTGTAGCCTGGAGCTTGGTTTTATCACTAAGCCTTTCCCAGGCTGGGGTGGTGCACTTTCATGAGGAATCCCATTATGCCTCAGATAAGTGACTTTGTATCAGAGACTTCTTGTTTGTATATTGGATTAAAGGTTTTGATTTGTATACTATAAAGTGGGGCAGACCTGGGAGCTTGCTTTCTCTCAGTTCCTGAGATTAGCATTAGAGAGGAGTGCAAAGTAAGGCCACGTGGAGGAGGCCAGGAGAAGCAGCCATGATGGTGGAGTGCTGAGGGAGAAGCCAGGTGGAGCAGAGTTTGTGCAGGGAGAAGGAGATGGGGAACAGAGGTTGTAAGGCCAGGAGCCGCCATCGTGGCCATTCACATGCAGGTTCCCATTGGATTCGGGCAGACGATAAAGAAATGGCGGAGTCAGAGGATGGGGGGCCATCCTATTTATTGGTGTCTCACCAAGACAGGCAAACCACAAAAGAAGACAAGGGAAAAGCAGAAAACCAGCTCTTCCCATGAAGGGCCAGGGATCAGGGAAGCCCCTGCAATTGTGATAGCAGGAACTGTGTGTCCAAGCTCCTGGTCTGTCCCACTTTATAGTGTAGAAAACCAAAATCCCTTAATCCAATATACAAACAAGGAAGTCCCCGATATAAAGTCACTTATCCAAGGCATAATTGGATTCCTCATGAGAGTGCACCACCCAGATCATACAATCAGTCAAGGGTGTGGGGAAAAGCTTAGTCCCAAAACCAAACCTCAGGCTACAACGACCTGGCCTGCTTATAGCCTGTCCCCCACACCCAATATAAGTCACAAGCGAGCAAACATATATATCATATTTACAAACTTATTTGACCAACAGAGGTGAATAAGGCTGGTGAGCTAGAAACCTTTGATTCTAGGAAACTCGGATAAGTCAGTGGCTTTGGGAGCCCTGAATGGAAAGGGAAGTGCTTTCCCACTGTGTGTATTTCTTGCCTACCGGGTGCAAGCTAGGATTAAAGGTAATGACCCACCAGTTCTTGGCTCCATTGTTTCATTACTGTCTGTCCAAATCAAATGTGAACCTGCATGGGCCAGGCAGCTGTGATGGTGGCCGTGGCTACTGGCCATACAGGGAGCATAAACAGAAGGACACAAGGGTGATGTGCATTGAATATAACAAATCACTTCGCCTGCATCCACGTTTTGAGAAATACCACAGTCTGAAAAAGTTTTAAATGTAGGAATAAATAAAAATATCTATAAATTGTCCTAAGAATATCATCATATACGAGTACACATTTGAGATTCTGCTAATAACAATACTTTTTATTTACAGATGGGAGGTATGCGAGAATTGCAAAATAACAAAAATTTTTATTTAAAAAATGTGTAAGGCAACATTAAAAAAAAGGCAAATATATGTTCTTGTTGTTTCTATAAATTGGTTATCAAAAAACATGATTTTAAATTAATAAAACTGTAACCGTAACTAATTTCATTTTTTGAAAAAAATAACTCACTCCTGGGGGATCGAGCATGAAAAAAACTCACTAGTGAAAGGGTTAAGTGTGAAGCATGAGCCAAGACAGGCCACTTGTATGGAAAAGCCCCTGGAAACAGCTTGGGTGGTCCTGAAAGTTGGGTGCGGCAGGGCCTCAGGCAATCGCTAGGGCTGGGCAAACTGTAAGCCAGGTTGACTCAGATATGGTTCCCATATGCTGACTCTGTCGGGGAAGGGATCAGAAAAGAAACAATGGCATTTGCCAGCACTTATGTCTGGGTGAAAGGTGTCCCCCCCCCCCCCCCCCCCCAGCTCTCAAACTGATGACAGACAATTAAGTTCCTTCCTGTATGTCTTTGGTGTCTTTCAAGCTGCTGTGCCAGTGCTGGAGCTCACAGGGAGTGAGTCCAATTAAGAGGAACCACCTGGGGCTCCAGCAGCCTCCTTCTCACTCAGCCATACTCCCTGCTGTTTTTTACAGCCAGAAGTTATAGAGACTTCTCTTCCCAGCACTGGAACCCTGGGCTAGGGGCCCAGTGTGGGGCTGAGACCCCTTGCTCCTCAGTTGGGACTTACAAGGTTGAGATGTCCCTCCTAATTTTTATCCACCACACGTGGGTGTAGGACAGGCCCCTTCTGTGTTCTAACCTGCCTAACAGTCTCAATGTGGCTTCTTTCAATATCTAGTTTAGGACTTCCATTCAACTAGATTTCTGGCAATTCTGAATAATGGTTGTCTTGTAATTTAGTTGTAATTTTGATGTGGTTGTGGAAGGAGGCAAGTACCATGTTTACCTACATTGCCATCTTTGCCATCTGTAAAGCCAGTATCCACGGCCACCATCATAGCCGCCTGGCCCATGCAGTTTCGCATTGGATTCGGACAGACGGTAATGGAAATCGCCCCCTAGTGGGCATGCCGGGTGGATCCCAGTTGGGCATATGTGGGAGTCTGTGGAAGTCCCAGGTTCATGGGACTGGTGGGCCATTATCTTTAATCCTAGCTTGCACCCGGTGGGCAAGTAAAAACACACACTAGGCTCAAGCTACTGACTTATCCAAGTTTCCTAGAATCAAAGGTTTCTAGCTCACCAGCCTCATTCTCCTGTGTTCCCCATCTCCTCTCTACACAAACTCTGCACAAACTGGCTTCTCACTCAGCACTCCACCATCTTGGCTGCCTCTCCTCTCCTCCATGTGGCCTTACTCTGCTCTCCAACCTGCTCTCTGCTCTAATGCTAATCTCAGGAACCGAGAGCAAGCTCGTGGTCTGCCCCACTCCCACTCTATAGTGCAGAAATCAAAACCTTTAATCCAATATACAAAATAGGGAAGTCTCTAATACAAAGTCACTTATCTGAGGCATGATAGGATTGTACCACTCCACATCAAAAAGGGTGGAAAAGGCTTAGTGATAAAACCAAGCCCCAGGCTACAAGGATCCTGCCTGCCCTCACTCAGCTCGCCCCAATACACATTAATATAATCACGCCCATTCCAAGCAAGAAGGGCAATTAATATCACCTGGGCAATGGGCTTCCATGTGGGCAGCACCATCTTTAACAAAGTGAGCATAATATATTTTATCTGCCCAATACCATCTTACCTGGAAGCTTTTTTGTGTGTGTTTGTTTTGTATTTTTCTGAAGTGAGAAACAGAGGCAGAGAGACAGACTCCCACATATGCCCAACTGGGATCCACCCGGCATGCCCACTAGAGGGTGATGCTCTGCCTATCTGGAGCATTGCTCCATTGCAACTGGAGCCATTCTAGTGCCTGGGGCAGAGGCTATGGAGCCATCCTCAGTGCCCAGGCCAACTTTGCTCCAATGGAGCTTTGGCTGCAGGAGGGGAAGAGAGAGATAGAGAGGAAGGAGAGGGGAAGGGTGGAGAAGCAGATGGGCACTTCTCCTGTGTGCTCTAGCCAGGAATCGAACCTGGGACTTCCACAAGCCAGGCCGACATTCTACCGCTGAGCCAACCAGCCAGGGCCCCTGGAAGTTCTAATGAATAAATTCTTGTTCAAATTAAGTCTTGTTCAAATGTAATTAGGTCTTCAGTTAAACAAATAACAATGTGATTACTTATCACACCTATCAGTTACTACAAACAACCAAACTTTTAATAACTAAGCATCCAAATGCTCTCACCTCAAAAGAGATGTTTCTTGAGAGTAACACAACTCTCAGAGTTAAACTTTTAGTGAAATACCTCCTACTGTCTCCCTGCCAATTAAAAGCATCTCTAAAAATAGGAAGCACAAAGCCATCTTTCTTAAGCTTCTTTATACTAAAACCCATGAAAGGCTTTGCTCTTGGCTTTCCTGGCTTATTTTTATGAAAATGAAGTTTGTTTGTTTTTTTAAACTAATGAGCCAAGGCCTAACTAACAAGAAAATAGTGATTTCCAAAACTTTCTGTGAACAAGCAAAAATAATCATTCATTTGTGAGACTGAGAGTTTGCCAGGTTTTAAATAAAGTTCAAACCACAAAAAAAGGCAAAAATTAGAAGTGTCTGTTCCCTTCAAAAGCTATTTACTTGGGGGTGGTGAGAGTGGGAAGGTTTCTAAGCAGCTCATCTGGTTCCATTTGGCCTGAAGCAAAAATATAATCCAACATCTACCATAAAATGTAATTTACAACTGCACCAACTCCCCCAATATAAAACCTTATAAGCGCATCCCACTTCTGAATGTTTTTCTGAATTTGCAAGTTGCCTTAAAACTAGAACCATCATTTATCTGCAGCTCTGCCCCTTCTCAGGCTCTGCCTCCATCCCAGACTCCCTCCTGCTTGCCTAGCACTCACTCCTCCCTGGCTGACCTCCCTCCTCCCCAGGCAGTGATTCCTAACCTTGCATGACCCTTGCCCTGGTCTAAGGTTAAAGGTCACACTCAGAGTCTTCAAAATGGTGTGCAAATCCTTATTCTCTGAGAACCTACTAAAGTTCCTACATGCAATGCTACTTTATCTTCTCTCTTTTATGGTTTCCAATTCCATTAAATTTTGAAATGCTTCTGAAGAACAGTGGATGATTTCTTTTTTTTTTTTTGTATTTTTCTGAAGCTGGAAATGGGGAGAGACAGTCAGACTCCCGCATGCACCCGACCGGGATCCACCCAACACGCCCACCAGGGGGCGAGGCTCTGCCCACCAGGGGGCGATGCTCTGCCCCTCCGGGGCATCGCTTTGCTGCGACCAGAGCCACTCTAGCGCCTGGGGCAGAGGCCAAGGAGCCATCCCCAGCGCCCGGGCCATCTTTGCTCCAATGGAGCCTCGCTGCGGGAGGGGTAGAGAGAGACAGAGAGGAAGGAGAGGGGGAGGGGTGGAGAAGCAGATGGGCACTTCTCCTGTGTGCCCTGGCCGGGAATCAAACCCAGGACCGCTGCACGCCAGGCCGACGCTCTACCGCTGAGCCAACTGGCCAGGGCCGATTACTTCTATAACGTTAGGCAAGTGTTAGTGCACTTCTGAAGCTACCTTAGAAATTATCTCACTCAATGATCTCCCTGGTTACTGGACTCCAATATCAGTAGGGAAGAAAGACTCTCCTCTGATAACCTGCCTCTGATAACAACATGAACGCAGGCCTTTCCTTGGCAGTCCTCCCCAGGGTTTGAGCTGTTTGCTCCCATTTCATGTAACAAACAAAATGCACGACTTTTCACACAGATATCTACTCAAGAAGGAATCTTTTTAAGGTCAAAAAACAGAAGTCAAAACATAATCAATATAGAAATTCTATGTATACAGTAGGCATTTAAAAGGAAATGCACTGAAGTGCCTGATTAATTTGGGGGTCATCATTCTAATACTCCTGTGGGTTTCCAGGAGACTCCCTCTCATTGGCTTTTTGTTCATGTATCTCTTTAAATAGTCAATCTTTATAACATCACAAGGCCCTCCCATCTGTCTTGTAATGGAGAAAAACCCAGGAAAAAAATAGCCCTTCTTCAAAATCTGTATCCTTGTATCTACAGATTTGCTGTTAGGAACCCCACTGCCTCCACCACACACACACACCCCCAATCAAACCCAAAAAGTAAACTCCAGACAAATTCATATGATTGTCTTCCAGTGCCAGTTCCAAGTTCTAAACCAGCATCCCATAGGTGATGTCCCCAGTCTTTTCTATCTGAGTTGACAGAAGTCTTTCTTCTTTTTCACAGGCTTCCCATGCACAATCAGCCCAGGGCTAAAGTGTGCTGTTTACAGCATTTATATTCTACTTCTTCTCCCACAGCTCCAAGGAGCTTCGGCTTTCCCGAGGACCCAGTGTTGTCCAGAGATGTCCTTTCAGATTCAGGAGCACCGACCGTAACTATGGATGTCCAATTCATATTTGTTGTCTAAGTATTTTAGTGTATTACTTATTTTGAATTTCTAATTTCTTATCTAGTCATTTTTTCAATGTGTATTTTATTGATTTTAGAGAGAGTTAGGGAGAGAGAGAGAGAGACAGGAACACAGATCTGATCCTGTATGTGTCCTGACTGGAGATCAAATCGCCAACCTCTGCATTTCAAGAGCATGCTCTAACCAACCAAGCTATCCAGCCAGGGCTATTCAGTCATTTCTATTACAGAATAGTTACCATATCAGTAATTTCAAGAACTAGAATATCTTTTCTGATTCCTTGCTAACCTTTTGCTCCACAGCAATCTAGAATGGCACTCCACACACACACACATGCACTTGGTGAGGTCTGCTAGCTTACTGATTAGAAGAAATATATAATTGTAAATACCAAAGCCATTATACACTTCATTACAAGCTTTAAAACTGGAGGAGGGAATGACAACTCACCATGAACCCAATTATTTCAAAAAACAAAGGAAACAGTTACACCACTCTAGCAACAGCTACTAAGCACTGTATCATATTTCACACTGAACATTGAATATTCACTCATTCTAAAGAAAAAACAACTTTGCGTTTTCAATAATAAGACCGCAGGCAGCACCTTGAGGCAAAGCAGGCCCAGGTAATGACTTGCCAAAGCAGGAAGAATAGCTAGAAGCAGATGCACAATCACAGAAACAGAAACAGTTCCATATTTGTTCCTTAATTGTTTTGGCAGACACTCTAGTCAAGTACAATCCACAAAAGTAATGAATAAATAAACAGCAATTTCAGACATCTTGGTCATGTGGGAGGAATAAATATTTGGGGCTATCAGATAAATATTCAAATGATAAACTTACCGCAGGGTCCTTCCTCACAAAGCCACTTTTGTGTCTGGTCATGACGGGCTAATCAATGGAGAAACTCAAAATTGCCACCTGAGGACTTTGTGGTTCATGATCCAAGAGACAGGAGGGCCCCAGACGGCCTGTTCTATTAGAGGTCCAGCCCACACCTACCATGGGACTATGCCCTCCATGAAGGTGACCAGTCGTCCACCTTTAGAGAGGACAGTCCTTCTTTTGTAAGTTCCGTCCTCCCTCGAAAAGTGTCCTCCTACATGTCCTCCTTTTTGATATTGGAAGACTAATCTGTAAATGTCCGTATTTGATCGATGCAGAGTTGATCCACTGTGTGTGATGTAATGTATTTGTATCTAAATGAGTACTTTTTTCTTACAATTATTATTAAAAATTAATAGGCAAGTAAGAATTACAATATAAAATATTACAAATGTATTTATTATGCATTTATCATATTATAATGTATTACTGTTGCAATGAATAAAATGTTTCTTTTATTTACGATATTGTTCTCTTCAATTTATTTTTGCCCTCTTTTTCATTGTAAAAAAGTTGGTCACCTTACCTCCACGAAGGAGCCAACAAAGGAGCCAAGATGCTCCCCGCCACAGTGCTGAGACATCCTGACTCAGAATCTGTTTCTATGGCCAATGAATGAGCTGTCCCTTCTTTCTCAAGAATATGTACATTTCTTAAAAGAAGTTCAGTTCAGTTATAATGAGGGAGCCACAGTGGCCTCTCAGGGGCATTCTGCCTCCCTGTGTTTTGTGCCTCTCTGCATTTAGCTTTTTGTAGTTAGTCCATTCTTCTATTTCATGTACTTCTAGGTCAGGTATCTCATGTATTATCTGCAGACCATATGTTAGCCATCAAAAATCTTTGAATCTCGCCTGACCAGGCATGGCGCAGTGTATAGAACGTTGACCTGGGATGCTGAGGACCCAGGTTCAAAACCGGGTTGCTGGCTTAAGTGTGGGATCATAAGCATGACACCATAGTCACTGGCTTGAGCCCAAACGTTGCTGGCTTGATGCTCTGAAGCCCAAGGTCACTGGCTTGAGCAAGGAGTCACTGGCTCAGCTTGAGCCCCCCAGTCAAGGCACATAGGAGAAAGCAATCAATGAACAACTAAGGTGCCACAACCACGAGTTGATGCTTCTCATCTCTCTCCCTTCCTGTCTTTGTCTCTGTTTCTGTCTCTCTTGCAAAAAAAAAAAAAAAATTCTTAGAATCTCTAAAATGCTATTCATGGGATAAATTCAACTTTTAAACACATATGTAGCATTAAAAAAACTCTGTAAAGGGTAAAAAGAAACCAGTATCAAGTATACCTGTCAACTCTAAAGTTTTTCTGGCCATTTCAACTACTATAACACTTGTTAATCCAAATATAAAATTATCTTATAAGCAAATTGAATCCAAGGCTTAAAGTCTTGTCATAACTACAGCAGGTTCACAAATAACATCGTTCATTCAAAGTTGTGTTGTTATAACACTGATGAAGAGAAAAAAAATTGATTCCCAGTGGGGCTACCTACCGTCTGTGTAGAGTTGGCACGTTCTCCCCATAGCTAATGGGGTTTCTCTTTGTCTTCTGGTTTCCCCCACATCCCAGAGATGTGCATGTTAGGTTAGCTGATGTGTCTACACTGCCCCAGTCTGAATGAGTGCGTGTGGGTGTGAGTGGCCCTGTGGTGGAAGGGCGTCCTGTCCAAGGCGGGTGCCACCTTGTGGAGTAAGCTTCCGGGACAGGGTTAAGCCACCTGTGACCCAGAACTAGAATAAGTGGGTTGGGCCTGGCCTGTGGTGGCACAGTGGATAGAGTATTGACCTGGAACACTGAGGTCACTGGTTCAAAACCTTGAGCTTGCTTGGACAAGCAATCAAAGAGCAACTAAGGTGAGGTGGCTATGAATTAATAATTCTCATTACCCCTGCCTCTTCTCTCTGTAAAATCAATAAATAAATCTATAAAAAGAAAGAGGGAGGGAGGGAGGGAGGGAGGGAGGGAGGGAGGGAGGAAGGAAGGAAGGAAGGAGAGAGAAAAAGAGAAAGAAAGAAAAGAGAGAGACAGAGAAAGAAAGAAAAAGAAAGAAAGAATTAAGTGGGTTGGAAAGTCATTATCTCATTTGTTTTTATTCATCTTTTTAAATGGATGTATAGGTCACATTAATTTTGATATTCAATATTACAAATGTTTGGAGTCTTTATCTAGAAGTTTGGCTATGTTTTTGTGAGCAGGAATATGCCATAAAAACATATAGCTTGTCCCTGGCTGGTTGGCTAAGTGTTAAGAGTATTGACCTAGCATGTGAAAGTACCAGATTCAATTCTAGGTCAGGGCACACAGGAGAAGCAACCATCTACTTCTCCTTCCACCCCTCTCCCCCTTCTCTCTCTCTCTCTCTCTCTCTTCCCCTCCTCCAGCCAAGGCTCGACTGATTCAAGCACTTTGGCCCTGGGTGCTGAGGATTGCTCTGTGGAGCCTCCACCTCAGGCGCTAAAAAGTAGCTCAGTTGTGAGCATTGGCCCCAGATGGGCAGAGCATTGGCCCCAAATGGGGGTTGCAGGATGATCCCGGTTGAGGCACATGCTCTTTATCTCCCCTCCTCTCACTTAAAATTAAAAAACAAACAAATGAAAACGGTAAAGCTTGTTTCCATCAGTTAGCCTAGAGTAAAATTGGTTTTATTTTACATATTTCTCTTACAGTCACAGTTCCTCAGAACCTGTCAACAACGTTAAGTGAAGACTGTGCTTGGATACTCATGGCTGACTTCTATAACAGGGAAGAATTTCAGAATAAAAAGAGCTATGCTATCTTATCATTAAAGGGAGGCTTTCTTACTGCTTTAGTCCATATTCCATATATTATCACAGAAATTAAATGCTGGAGGACAGAGGTTTGCTTAATGACATTGCTTAATTATGTGTCTTTAAATGTAAAACCAATATTGCCACCTAGTGGTCACCTGAGTCACATACAAAACAGGTTGTATAAAGTGCCCATCATAAATGTCAAGGACAATAAAAATTAAATATATGCACACAAACTAAATAAGTATAGAATAAAGTGCAACAAAAGTTAACTAGTTCAGATAAATGGAGCTGCTCTCTACATTTTAGAAGCTGAGAAAACACACCAGTCACAATACAGCTGATGCTGCGTTTGGCACGGTACTACGTTCCCTGGGGGGGTCTCGCCTCCCTTTGACCCTGAGGGCAGGATGGGTGCCCTGAGAACCAAGGACACACAAAGTGCCCACGTGGGGCACCAAATGAGCACTGTGGTTACCAGCAGGACATGAAGGAGAGTTTGTCAAAGTAACAGTCATAATAATAAGATGCAGCCACTGCTACAACCTTGATGGATGTAATGTGAAAGAAGTCAGTCACAAAAAGACAGGTGGTGCATGATTCCACTTACAAGAGATCCCCAGAGAAGTCAGACCCACAGAGACAGAATGGTAGGTGCTGAGGCTGAAGGAGAGGAACAGGGTTTCAGCTGAGAAGATGAAAAAGTTCTGGAAATGTGTTACACAACATAAAGGCACTTCACAGTACAAACTACACACTTGAAAATGATTAGGATGGCAAATTTTACATTGTATGTTTTTACCACAATTAAACAACAACAGTGGCCCTGGCTGGGCTGGTCAGTGGATAGAACACTGTCCAGCACCACAAGGTCACAGGCACAAACCACGGTCAGGGCACATACAAGAAGCAATCAATGAGTGCACAACTAGGTGCAACAACTAAGTGGAACAACAAGTTATGCTTCTCTGTCTCTCTCTCCCTCATCTCTCCTCTCTCTCTCTTTCTCTCTTTTTCCTCATTGTCTCTCAAATCAATGGAAAAATTAAAAACAAAAAGGCAGTAACCGTGGCAGTGGCCTCTCACGAGTCCTCATTGGGGGACAGCACAGCACTGGGTAACTGCAAAGCTCTGGTCCCTGACGTCATATGAGACACCTGCTCTGTGTGTCCAGAGAGGGTCCCAGAATGTGGTTTCCCCAGGGCCCCCCAGGGTCCCACTGCTCCTCTGGAAGTAGCACCTTCCAGCTTTTAGTCACTACCTGTGAATGCTGCTAACTCCCAAACCAGCCACCTCTGCCCAAACCTTTCTCCTGAGCTTCAGATACGCAGCTCCCAGCCACTGACACTGCTACCTCAGAGTTCATCTATAGAAACCTCAGTTGTCTGTGTCCCATAAACTTGCCAATGCATCAGCCTCAGCCTCAGCCAGCGGCCCACCCCACCCCACCTCTCAGTCCCAGCTGCCCTGACCTCTTCAGACTCATGTGGGCCCAGTCTCCCCCAGTTCTGGCCCCACATCACCCTGCCACCACCAGCCAGGCTGCTCTACCTCTCACCTCAGCAAAGAGCCTGTGACGGAGCAGGTTGGCACCCCCGCTGTGGGCAGCACTGCCCTGAAAGAGTCCACGCGCCTTAGAATCAGACTCCCTGCTCCACTCTGGGCTCTTAAAGCTGCCCTCCTCACGGCCATTAGAGTGATGGCTTTAAAACAAAATCTGAGCATGTCAACACCCTAATCACTGTCCATACAGTAACTCAGCAGAGAACACTGTTAGTACGGAGAGTAGAGGTCAGGTCCCTCCCATGCCCACTGCCAGAAGCCAGGTATGCTAAGTGTCTGGGACATCAAAGAAATCTCTCTCAAAGTACCAGTAATGCCCCTGAGGAAGGCCTGGGTCCCCCAAAGACATACAGCTCCTTTGTGATCAGGTCCTGAACTAACTGTCCAGGCCAGCTGCCTACACTGCCCATCTCCCACTGTATGCCCACCCCAGGACGACAGGCAGGGCTGCATACAACCCTGTTCTTGTGTCTCACCTGGCTGCCTTTTCCGGGCTGTCACCTAGAAAGCCCTCCTCCACCTCCACCCTCTCCCTACCTACCTAGCACCGAATTTTTTATTTAATATTTTTTCTTGTATTGTTGTAAGAACATCTAACATGAGCTCTCTCATCTTAACAAATTTTAGGTGTTCAACAAGGAATGTTGGCTATAGGTCAGTTTCATAATTCAGATCTGACTAAACTGAAACTTTATGCCTGGTGATGACGCCTCATCTCCCCTGCCTGCACCGCCCTGGTAAAACCCTTTGGTCCTTGACTCTGTGACTTTGTTTCAGAGACTGCATCTAGGCAGAACCATGCAGCCTGTCTTTCTGTGTCTGCACTTCCTCTCTGCTTTACAATTGCCCATCTATGGGCCTGTCTCCTCTCCTGGACTGTGGGTCCTTCCAGTACCAGGACTTTGGAAAACTGAGTGAGTGAATGAGGTTCACAGGTCAATTCTTCCATAGACTAGGTGAATCCCTGACATGTCAACAAAATCCCAATTTTCAGAGATATCAGTTGTCTGAGTGTCCATCCCTCCCTTCTTCCTTTCAGCACGCAGAGCCCCTTCAGTTAGGCTGGCTCCAAGGCCAAGCAGTGAGACATCACCTTTCCCAGCCAGGGTGCACCCATGGGGTTATGCCCTGGACAACGGTATATTGGGAGAAATGACGAGTACAACTTCAAAATCACACCCTTAAAAGGAAGCTGCTTGCCCTCCACACCACGGGATGCAGATGCAATGGCAGGGAGCCAGCTGCCACTGTGCAGATGAGGACACCTTAGTCCACGGTAAAGGAGCAAGATGGAGGACGCTGGAGCAGAGCTGCCTGCCGCTGACCTGCCCATAACTATACTGTCTGGGAGGGGACATAAACCTCCATCTTCCCTACATCACTGTTACAGTGTCTGTGTGAAAGCAAGTGAATGAATTTTCTGAGTCTTTTCAATATTGTCTCTCAAAGATTCACTGAATTGTGACAGTATATTTTCCTAGTGTCAACTCATCTCTGATCACTCAATCTGGGGTAACTGCCACCACCCAGTGGAGCCATGTCCCTTAATGCCTGCCAGGACCCAACGGAAGGATTGTTCGGGTGCTGGCTGCCCTGCTCCCTACAGCTGCCTCCTCTGCACACTCCGCCAGGGCCTCCCTAAAGCATGAGGAGGAAGCCCCTCCAGTCAAGGGGGCAGCTGGGCTGTCTCTCAGATGAAATAAAAACAGGTTTATAGAAGAAAATCTTTATAAAGCCAGGTTTCCAGGCAAAGAAAAATTTTAAATTCTCTAGCTGCTCTTAGCTCCAATTACAAAAAAAAAAAAAAAAAAAAAAGCAGACACTGTTTCCTTGCCCTTACAAGGTGCAACACTCCAAGCAGAGGAGCCAGAGACCCATCCTGGCAAGGATGCGGGAGGCTGGATAAATTTTATATTAAAGCATTTCAAGATAAAGCACAATAAACCTTAATCTTCACAGTGTTTAGCCTTCAATATCATGAAGGTGGCTGATTTTTCCACCTTGGTGTCCAACCCTCTATGTCCCCACCCCCAGTAACAGGACAGCAATCCACCAAGCACACACATCCCTATCAGAGTGCTTGCTGAGGTGACTAGGGAGGGAGTTTATTGACAGACAGCACCTGTGACTTGAAGGCTACCGCAGCGTGGGGCAGCGGGCGTGGAGGGACACTTTTCCCTTGGCCAAAAAAGAAAGCCCTGATACAACAGCCCAGGAAGGGAGCCTCCTTTGCCCCAAACCTCCAGCAGTAAGGTCAGCTCATGCCTATTGTAAACTTGATCAGAATTGTACTTGTACGTGTCAATCTTTCTCTCCATGACCCTTCTCAGAAAGCACATTATAAATCAAGTCAAAAGTCCAGTTAATAATGTCACAAATAAAAAACAAACGGTTAAGGGACGTAAAGAGAAAATAGTACACTGAGGTTAATAAAAACGTTCTTTTAATATGAAAAATGCCTTTAAATTTGCTACCAAAATTTTGAATACTAATTATCTGTTATTTTAAGCCCTGCTTTTTTTTAAAAAATAAATGTTATTTCTTATTTTGTATCATACTTTAGGACAAAAACCACAATAGTCCTATATACAATTATATAATTCTCTTTAATTAAAAAAATACAATAATTTAGACTATGATGCTGTGAGCATTACCCATTGACTAGCACATTTTTAACCATAAATAGTCAATTCAACACTAAATAAGCAAAATAAGTCAGAAGAGTTAGTCTCATCTAAACAACATTCAGTCTCTACAGACCAAGAGCTTTGGAAAACATAAACATATCAGTAAATAAATAATCAGCAAGCATCCCAAGCCTTTTCTACCCACCTGGGTAAGAGCTGCAGCTTGCCTTAAGATGCTTGTCCTTAACTCTTCTGCTCTTTTTGCATGAAAAGAATTACTTTGACTCTGGATGACAAACACAATTTCTTTTAAATCTAGAAGTAAAAGAAGAAAAAAGTTTTCAGGTATTTAGTTTTTGACAACTGAAATAAACTTGAAAACAGGTTTAAAAAAAAGCACTACAAGATAAGCCCTCCAGGAAATAAAGTCTTAGGGGTAAAATAAAAAAATCAATTTATATGTAATTCTAGTAATAAAATATATTTTTTAATTGATCTGTGAAACTTCTTCCCCAAAAGTTAGTGAGTAAGTACGCTCGCTGTACCAGACCAGGGCCATGGTAACACACTGTGGACTTGCTTCTGCCTCTGTCAGAGTGACTGTAAACGCAGGAAAGCGTGAAAATAGCTAAACATGAACCCATTAGAAGCCAAAAATCTTGTTTGCAAGCAACCTTTTAACAGTTCACACATAATCCTACATTATGGAGTTATCAACTAGGGGTTGAATTATGTTGCCCAAACTTCTTAGATTGAAGTACTAACCCCCCCAGGATCCCAAATTGTGACCTTACTTGGAACTGGGTCTTTACAGAGGTCACCAAAGCCATGAGCGTAGGACCTGATCCAATATATTTGGTGTCCTTATAAGAAGAGGAAACGTGGACACAGACACAGAGGGAAACAGCTGTGAAGACACAGGAAGAAGACGGCCACCCCCAAGCCAAGAGAAAGGCACGGAGAGACCCCAACCTTGCCCACGTTGTGATTTTACACTTCCAGTCTCCAGAGCCGTGGGACACCGTTCTGTTGTTTGAGCCGCACAATTTGTGGCACTTCATTTGTATGGCCCTAGCAAACTAAATCATGACTTCCAGACTGTTTTGGTTGGCCCTTCAAGGTGACATTCAACAGGGACTGCGTATGCTCCATGAGCTTACAAATAAATAACTTGGTCACCCTGGCCTACCTCACGAGGCAGCCAGCCAGAACTGATTTTCCCTTCAGGAATAGAACCACAGTTCCACAGAAGCAGGGCTTTAGAACTGCTACATGAAAGCCCATCTATGGCCCAGGCCAGTTGGCTCAGAGGTAGAGTGTTGGCCTGGCGTGTGGAAGTCCCGGGTTCAATTCCTGGTCAGGGCACACAGGAGAAGCAATCATCTGCTTCTCCAATCCTCCCTCTCCCCCAACTCTTCCCCTCTCATAGCTATGGCTCGATTGGTTTGAGTGCATCAGCTCAGGGCACTGAGGATGGCTCTGAGGAGCCTCTGCCTTAGGTGTTAAAAATAGGTCAGTTGTGAGCATCGGCCCTAGATGGGCAGGGTATCAGCCCTAGACAGGGGTTGCTGGGTGGATCCCAGTTGGGGCGCATGTGGGAGTCTATCTATCTCCCCTCCTCTCACTTGGAAAAGAAGAAAGAGGGGAGATAGATAGACTATCTATCTGTGACAACACTGCCCACATGGGCTGAATCTGCCAGCCCCCTAAAGACTCACTGTAAGGTGGCTGGCTTTTCTACAGTGGCCTGCAGGGTAGAACCGCTGGTAGGATATGCCCATCAGACCGGGAGAACTATCAGAGGTTGTCCTGAGCAGAGATGGTTTCTCGGGCCCCACCATGAGAAGTATGCTAGCCTCCCCCCATTCTGAACTTGTCATAAAGAAAGAAAAACCGGTCTGTGTCAGCACCCTGCCACCAGACGGGTGGTGGCAGAAGAGAGATGTCACAGAAATTGTAGCCTCCAGACACGTGGAATGCAGGGACCATCCCCCACCCCACCACCATAAGCCTCCACTCAGGGACACTAATTTGGTTTTAATTTTATTCCATCATATTTTATTGTTCTGCTAGTCGGTTCTATAATTCCATTTATTCACTCATTCAAATATTCATTCAACACATAGCGCCACAGTAAGCCATCTAGATCCTGTAAATAATACCAAATGCATTTTGGTTAATGTTAAGATTTCTTTTATGGTTTGCACTTGCAAGGAATAAGACACATCAGATGAAAGTAGTATAGCAGAGGGCTGAAACTCGTAAGGCAGAATCAGCCCCGAGAAACTGAGTCACTGCATATTTATTGAGTTCCAAAAGCCACAGCTCAGCAGATAAAGCTAGAAAGCTACAAAAGCCTTGTTTCCCAACCGTGCCATCCCCAGTCCTGCACGTCTACTGTTTCCTTCATTACCAAGGACGCGAGAGGAGTCAGAGTCTCAGAGCTTATCAATCATAAAGGACATCTGGTTCTTGGAGGCATTCCTTCAAGAATGCTGCGTACTTACATTCAAGTAACCCCAGGCCAGTCTCCTGTTATGGTTAGCATACTCCGAGACCTCCCTTCTCCAAGTAACCCCTGCGCTGAACTTAACTACCGTTTATATTTGTGCAGGGTCTTTCCCCTCAGGTTAAAACTCAATAAAAAAAATTTAAAATGAAATGCTGAACAACCTACTGAATATGACCTCATTGTTTTCCAGTAGGAATGCATATAAATATGAAGAATCTACATATTTATCTCTTCTTTCAATCAGCTCTTGGTTCTATAAATGAGACACCCAGAAGGGCTTACACGGTGTCTTCTGTTTTGACTAAAACGTAATCTTCCATCCACCTAAATGTTAACACAAACCAACATATGAGAAGTGGAGTTATAAGGATTTACTTTTGTGAAGAATGAAGTAAAACTCCAGAGAATAATTTCTGCAAAACGTCATAAAGTTGAGGACACACATTCCTAATGACCTAGCAATTCTACTGCTGTTAACCATCACTGAGATGCCCTCCTGCATGTCTGCACAAGCATGCACCATGTGTAAAAGGAAAATGTTAGAAGCAGCTCACACACAAACAAGATACAAATCGGAATCCTAGTTAATGATAAAAATTAACTAGCCTTACATGTACCAACCCCTATGGATACTGTAGATGAACTGTATGAATGGAATGCTAAAAAAGCAAGCTAGAAAAGAATAATGATGTAAATCAATGGTTTACAAAAACATAAACACATATACAAAGTGGATATGTGCTATATACGTATGCATCTATATTGTGCATATACCTGATGCAAGTGTGAGATTATTTGAGAATGATAAACACCAAATCTGAATAGCAGTTCAAAGCTTTAGTTCTGTTAGTAATGCTTTATTTCTCAAGCTAGGTGACAGACCCATGGATGTTCATTACATTCTTCTCTGTAGCTTTATGCATCTTCACAATTAGTCATGAGATTTCTAAGGGAGCAGATCCACGTGTCAAAGGTTCATGGAGCTCACCAAAGCCCCAGGTCCTGCCGAGCTCATCCAGAGCAGGGAAGGGGGTTCATAAGAAGAAAAAAGCAAATTGTTCCCCTTTTCATACATCTGCATCTTGTGCTATGGGTTTTATGCAATGTTTCTGCTACTAAGAAACCATCCCCCTCCTGTGCCATATGCTTCGACCATGCGTGCTGCGTGCACTCTTTCTGCAAACGCCACGGAGTCTCTGCCAAGCGCAAGGATGTGGGACACAAAGGTGACCGAGTGGCCCCACATGTCAACGCCTAAGTCTAGTGCACTGCTGGTGGGACTGAAAACTGATGCAGCCACTGTGGAAAACAGCATGAAGGCTTCTCAAAGAACTAAAAATAGAACTACCATAAAACTCAGCAATTTCACTTCTGAGTATTTATCCAAAGAAACACGAAACACTAATTTGAAAAGATTTATGCACCCCTATGTTTATGCAGAATAATTTACAATAGCCAAGATGTGGAAGTAACTTAGGTGTCCATCAATAAATGAATGGATAAAGAAGATGTGGTATAGGCCCTGGCCGGTTGGCTCAGCGGTAGAGTGTCGGCCTGGCGTGCAGAAGTCCCGGGTTCGATTTCCGGCCAGGGCACATAGGAGAAGCGCCCATTTTCTTCTCCACCCCCCCCTCCTTCCTCTCTGTCTCTCTCTTCCCCTCCCGCAGCCAAGGCTCCATTGGAGCAAGGATGGCCCGGGCGCTGGGGATGACTCCTTGGCCTCTGCCTCAGGCGCTAGAGTGGCTCTGGTCGCGGCAGAGCGACACCCCAGAGGGGCAGAGCATTGCCCCCTGGTGGGCAGAGCATCGCCCCTGGTGGGCGTGCCGGGTGGATCCCAGTCGGGCGCATGCGGGAGTCTGTCTGACTGTCTCTCCCGGTTTCCAGCTTCAGAAAAATACAAAAAAATAAATAAATAAATAAATAAATAAATAATAAATAAATAAATAAATAAATAAAGATGTGGTATATAAATACAATAGAATATTACTAAGCCATGAAAAATAATGAAATCTTACCGTTTGTGACAATATGGATAAATCTAGAGAGTATTACTGCTAAGTAAAATAGTAAGACAGAGAAAGATAAATACCATATGATTTGCCAAATGTAGAATCTAAGGAACAAACCAAACCAAAACAAAAACAGAAACGGACTTGTAGAAATCGAGGCCAAAGGGATGGCTGCCAGAGGGAAGAGGTGGCAGGATGGGTAAAACAGTGACAGGAATACAGTCAAAACATTGCCATAGTCTGCACTGTGACAGACGATTGCCAGGATTAGTGTGGGGTCCCAAACATTATATTGTACACTCGAAAGTAATATAACTACTATAATACTGTGTGCTATCTATATTTAAATTTAAAAAGATAAAAATAAAAAAGAATTTTAAAAAGAAGAGAGGCCATCATACCACAAGGGTGCAAGCACGAGGCCAGAGCCCATGCAGGGGAGCTGGGAACCCAGAGCAGGTGAGCCCGTGCGTGGAGAGCTGCGGGGGAAGCTGTTTCCAGCGTTTCCTTTCAAAGCAGCCATTTTCTGCAGGCTGAGCTCAAGGGCTGCAGGTCAGCAGCAGAGACAGAAGTGGGCTATCCCTGAGACCACAGCGCCTTCCCTGCGTCTCTGAGGGGGTGCCCAGGGAATGTCAGGCATTTCTGAGAACAGCTTTCAGGGAACGGTCAGTGATGAAGCAAGGGAGGGAGGACAGCTCGGACATACCTAATCGTCAGGGATTTACAAGCCTCAGAAGAGTGGACTCCAGATTCATAGCTTTCAAACTGGGGACAGGTCAGGAGCCAGCTGGGCCCAGACAGTGAGACTCATACCTCCCACGCTCTCTCTTCCTCCCTCTCTTCTCTGTCCTCATCTCTTTTTCTGAGGATTTAGGATGCTTCTGGGAGAGCCTCAGGTGGAGAAGCAACAGAGGAAGAGTGTTCCCAGTTCCTAAAAGCCTGATAATGACAGAAAATCCTCCTGAAGCATGAAGCCCTAGCCCCTTCCAGACAACAGCCAGGTTAGTAGGTTAGTGCCAAAAACAGCGCATGCGCTTAAACTCCTGCTGTTCTTTTTATCAGTACCACAAAATATTTTCTGACACATGTAAACTCTCCCTCAGAGTCACATCCTGGCAGTGACTGGGGCGCTCAGGTCCCCCTCAGCAGTGTCCTCTCCGACTCTGCGGCTCCCACTGGCCAGCTGCCAGAGTGACCCAGACAACTCCCCTACTTCCTCTCACTCTGATCGCAAGTCTCTAAATTCATGCAATTTCCTTCCAGCAAATATTGTCACAGCTCAAGACAGATTGTCCCTGTTTCTCCTCCAGGAACGTGTGACGAATGGGTCACTAAGTTCCTGACAATAATGATGAGTGTGACAAGAAGATAAAGAACTTAGTCAAGGGTACGAAAAGAATCGATGCAGTCATGCAGTCAGTGGAGAGCTGCAGTGTTAATACCGGCAACAGAACCAGAGGTGTGCAGAAAGGGTCCCCGCAGAAGAAAGAATTCTTCTGTGAAGACAGAAGAAATCAAACATCCTCCATTCAGCAGGTGCAGAGCACCTGTCATGCGCCAAACATTCTATTAAGCACTGATTCTTCCTGATTAGAAATTACCTGGAAACATGGATTTCACAAGGCTGGTATTTTTCTGATGAAAAATCAAAGCAGCTTCTTCGGATAGAAGCTGAGTAACAAGCAGGCTCGTGACTTAAAACTGAGGGATAAATATGTATACATGTGCTCGCACACAAAGAGCCACTCTCCAATTATGTGTCAGCTGGTAAGAGTAACGTCACTAGAGAATCTATGGGTGAGGCAGTACTCCAGAAGAGAAAAGAAGACTGCCTGCTCTTGGAGGCTGTCACCAGCCCTGAGTACTGTGACACCAACATCTATGCACTCTGACTCTACGGGGCACGGCCAATAAATTCCCAGGGTCCTTTTCAGATGACTAGATACTACGTTCAGTATCACCAGATTGGCCATCCGCACTTATAAGAATGCAGATTTCCGGTCCAGGTAACTTCTCTTTGATCCTTTCAAGCCCATGTTCCTGATGATGATCATTAGTTGTTGGGCAGATAAAATATATTATGCTCACTTTGTTAAAGATGGCACTGCCCATGTGGAAGCCCGTCTCCCAGGTGATGATATCAGTTGCCCTTATGCTTGGAATGGGTATAATTATATTAATGTGTGTTGGGGGTGGGCTGTGGGCAGGCAGGATCCTTATAGCCTGGGGCTTGGTTTTAGGACTAAGCCTTTCCCACCCTTTTTGATGTGGGGTGGTGCACTCTCATGAGGAATCCCTTTATGCCTCAGATAAGTGACTTTGTATCAGAGACTTCCTTGTTTGTATATTGGATTAAAGGTTTGGATTTCTACACTATAAAGTGGGGCAGACAGAGAACTTGCTCTCTCTCAGTTCCTGAGATTAGCATTAGAGCAGAGAGCAGGCTGGAGAGCAGAGTAAGGCCACGTAAAGGAGAGGAGAGGCAGCCAAGATGGTGGAGTGCTGAGTGAGAAGCCAGTTAGTGCAGAGTTTGTGCAGAGAGAAGGAGATGGGGAACAGAGGTGAATAAGTCTGGTGAGCTAGAAACCTTTGATTCTAGGAAACTCGGTAAGTCAGTAGCTTTGTGAGCACGGAATGAGTGGGTTTTGGAGCCCAGAGTGTGTTTTTACTTGCCTGCTGGATGCAAGCTAGGATTAAAGGTGATGGCCCACCAGTTTTTGGGTTCGTTGTTTCATTACCATCTGTCCGAATCCAATGCGAACCTGCATGGGCCAGGCGGTGGATACTGGCTTTATTAATCCATTTAATAACCATTTACTATGAGGAGATCCATCAGCTCCAATAAAATAAATACACAAACAAATGCCCTAACACACAGGGGTGGCAGCAGAGGGGAGATCTCCACACAGGGAGGAATGGCTAAACCACAGAGTATTTTCATAGAGAGAAGAAACAGGCCCAACCTGTGGTGGCACAGTGGATAAAGGGTTGACCTAGAACACTGAGGTTCCCGGTTTGAAACCCTGGGCTTGTCCAGTCAAGGCACATGTGGAATGCTTCCTGCTCCGCTCCCTTTCTTTCTTTCCCTCTGTCTCTCCCCCCACTAAAATGAATAAATAAAATCTTTTAAAAAAAAGAAAGAAACGGCAACAAGGCAATGTGGCTCGTTAGGCTGCTCTCAGAGCCCGCAGGCACCCCCATGCCCTCGTGCTCCCCGCATACAGGTTCTCTGACACACCTACGCAGCCATCGCCCACCCTGCCCTGCCCAGGTGGCCCGACCTGTCTTCTCAACTCCTTAAAATCTGGGCCCAGAAAGAGAAGGCCTGGAAAAGAAGACATACCTTTGCCCTTCTGTCCTGGCCCATTTTCCAGGTCTCCACGACCCACCCTCAATGATGAACAGTAATGGAGCTCACACCATTTGGGAAAAGATCCACCCCTACACAGAGAGGTGGGGCCTTACCCTCCCTATCAACAAGGTAGGGAGTATTTCCCACAGAATACAAAAAAACATTCTCACTCCTGGCCATACCCCTAAAAACACATATGGGGGTGGGTGGCAGAAGGGGATGGGTTTAAGAGATGGCAGATAAGAGTGTACACAGGCTGTGACAAAAGTGTGTGTGTTTCCTGTTAGATTAGCTATTATCAACAAGACAGGTAATAGCAAATGTTGGAGAGGCTGTGGAGAAAAAGGAGCCCTCATACACTGTTGGTGGGAATGTAAAGTACTACAACCATTATGGAAGAAAGTATGGTGGTTCCTCAAAAAACCGAAAATAGAACTACCTTATGACCCAGCAATCCCTCTACTGGGTATATACCCCAAAAACTCAGAAACATTGATACGTAAAGACACATGCAGCCCCATGTTCATTGCAGCATTGTTCACAGTGGTCAGGACATGGAAACAACCAAAAATCCCGTCAATAGAAGACTGGATAAAGAAGATGTGGCACATATACAGTATGGAATACTACTCAGCCATAAGAAATGATGATGACATCGGATCATTTACAGCAAAATGGTGGGATCTTGATAACATTATACGAAGTGAAATAAGTAAATCAGAAAAAACCAGGAACTGCATTATTCCATACATAGGTGGGACATAAAAGTGAAACTAAGAGACATTGATAAGAGTGTGGTGGTTATGGGGGGAGAGGGGAAAGGGAGAGGGAAAGGGGGAGGGGGAGGGGCACAAAGAAAACTAGATAGAAGGTGACAGAGGACAATCTGACTTTGGGTGATGGGTATGCAACATAATTGAACGACAAGATAACCTGGACTTGTTATCTTTGAATATATGTATCCTGATTTACTGATGTCGCCCCATTAAAAAATAAAATTATTAAAAAAAAATTTAAAAAAAAGTGTGTGTGTTTGCGGAGGAGCAAGCCATCCCTTCCACACAGGGATCAGCAGAGGTCTGGCAGGAGACGTGGCGGTGAGCTGACCTGAAGGGCAGTGGTGTCTGGGTCCACAGTGGGGGACTGGGCTCCAGGCAGAAAAGGGCACCAGCAAAGGCCACAGCATGTCCTTTTTTCCCACTAACTGTGGGCCCCTAATCACAGAGATGATGTCTATTCACCTCTGTCATCCCGAAAATGGTCACCTGGCAAGGTAATCTGCCCTTACTGGAAACTCAACAATATTTACACCATAAATAAAATCAGAAAGTAAAATAAAATCACTGAAACAAATTAACAAGGAATACACTTGGGTACACACTCTTAAGTTTAAAAAACAAAATCATTACATACCTATGTCATTTTTCCTTGATATACCACTTTTCTCCAAATTCTGTATTGAAAAAAAGAGAGAAAGATAAATCTCATCACATAACAAAGCTAACAATACACTGAATGAATACATATAGTGCACATTAACATTGGAGGGAAGAAATTGAAGCTGAGAGCTTGGACATGTTCCCCAACACAGACCAATATTAGAGGGAAGAACAGTAATAATGTCCTTCTGCAGCATGACAGCCTCCCATGGCTGTCCCTTCGCTGAGCTCAGGGTCTTTCCTCCTGATTAACATGGAGCTAACTTAACTGGTTCAGTGCTCTGGGAGGATTAATTTAAAACCCCTGTGATAACCTAAAAATAAAAAGCCTTTCAAAGAGAGAGGCAACAGCATTATTTGAGATCAATAAGAATATCTATTCTATTTGGGAAGCACTGACTGATTCAGGCAGGAGCCCAAATAGCATGATTAAGAGACAAAGGCAAAGGGTATTTATGAGAAAGGGAAGAAACAATTACATCCATAGATGAAGGGCATTTCTATTGGTGCAGATAAACTAACATAGTTATGTTAATTCTAAACAATGTGGGTTGTTTTTTTTTTGTTTTTTTGGTTTTTTTACAGGGACAGAGAGAGGGATAGATAGGGACAGAGACAGGAACGAAGAGAGATGAGAAGCATCAATCATCAGTTTTTCATTGAGACACCTTAGTTGTTCATTGATTGCTTTCTCATATGTGCCTTGACCGCGGGCCTTCAGCAGACCGAGTAACCCCTTGGGTCCAAGCTGGTGAGCTATTTGCTCATGCCAGATGAGCCCGTGCTCAAGCTGGAGACTTCGAGGTCTCGAACCTCGGTCCTTTCACATCCCAGTCCGATGCTCTATCCACTGCACTATTGCCTGGTCAGGCTAAACAATGTTTTGTCTTTAACTCTCAGTCCAGTGGTCATCATACCTGCTTTCCTATTATCTCCACAAACAGTTGTTTGGGATACAATGCTGCCTTAGGCCCAACCCAAAGGTTCTTTTACTCTAACATTCTACATATTTGAGATGAAAGACCTGCGAGGCAGTTCCTCTGGGATGGCAGCTCCAGCTCCATTTTAAAAGGGCTCCATTTCTTTTCTTTTCTTTCATCTTCTCTTTCTTTCTTTTTTTTTTTTTTTTTTTTTACACCTGTAACCTCTAAGCATTACAAACACATCACAGATGGTATCAGTTCTGGCAGTGTGCTCCCTGTGAAGATGAACCATACTATTGTATTTATCATTGTTTGGGCTCAGGTGTACTGTCAGGAATGGCACCACAATGTCCCCTTCTACCTGAGAAGCCACATCAGGGCCCTGTAGGTGGTCATCCTGTGGGTCATCAGAACCCACAAGCATGAGCGCAGAAGGAGCAGCTGACAGCTGCAGAACTCCTGACAGAGTGCGGACATGGCACAGAAACACCTGTCCCTGACCCTGGGGAATCAGGATGCAGCTCGGAATAGGCTTCTCTGACAAAGTGCCATGTGTCAGTGGCTAAGTCTGCCAAGCCCATCGTCTTCTCCAGCAGACGAGGGGGTAATTTTCTAATTGTCCTTTTCCACTTTCAACTGCCATCTGCCAGAATTATGACAATGGGACAATGGCAAATATAATTCTATTGTCTTGACAGACAGCAACAAGAAAGTACCTACAGAACCAGGAGCAGCTTAAAAGCTAAGTTACACAGAGATGAATTCTCTTAGAATGCCAAAGGGATGATGATAACAGACTGGGAGCAGAGAGGAAACCACAGGAATGTCTATCTTTGGTAGCATTTTCTAAAATTATCTTTGTCTCAAGAATAGAAATACCACTGAGATGAGAAGAACCCCGTAGTTAGTTAGGTATTCCTGTCCTTACACCTGAGGATCAAATGAAACACCAATTTTTTGGAAGAGTCAAAAGGAGAGAGAAAGAGAAGAGAAAGAGGGACAAAAAAGCACAACCACTTTCTGTAAGTGTGTCAACCAAAGCCAGGAACTCATTATCAGTTAGCATGTGTGCATTCTCTGTGTCTTTCATACTCTACATGCCACTTGTGGCAGGGGAGCCTGCTCTTAGAGAAGGAACTCCTGCCTCAGAGCCCAGGGCCTCCCCACTCCTACCGCTGACCTGCTGCCCCTTGGCCCAGCTGCCTTCTCCTTGGGCAGCCTCAGCTTTGGCTGCCAAATAAGACTCATGAAAAATGAGACATTTTAGAACTAAAAATAGCATCAGGATGGATAAAGAAAATGTGGTCGATACATACAACATACTACTACTCAGCCTTAAACTGACACATGCTACAATACGGATGAACCTTGAGGACATTATGTTAAGTAATGCAGAAATTAATATAAATGGAGCTGCCATGCCAAAGAA
Organism: Saccopteryx leptura; assembly: GCF_036850995.1. Classification (NCBI taxonomy): domain Eukaryota; kingdom Metazoa; phylum Chordata; class Mammalia; order Chiroptera; family Emballonuridae; genus Saccopteryx; species Saccopteryx leptura. Next base: position 170,267,308 of record NC_089504.1, on the reverse strand, counting down.
CTGCCCTGTATGCCTTATGCCTCCAACCTTGTAATATTAAAACAGGGCACAATAACCTTTGGACGATGCCTAAAGCAACGTTATGTTAAAAAAAAAATGTTTGCAAAGATAACACGAAAGCAGATCTTATGACTACTGGACTGATGGCTACAGAACTGAAACTTTAAAACATTCTTAGTCCTTTGGTATTTAAATGATGATTTTGAAAGATTAAACTTGTACTGTTGGTATTGTGTCATGCATGGACCAGTATTGCCTGTAATAAAGATTTTATATATTAAAAAAAAAAGAACATTCTTTAGAGTTAGCATCACGTGACCGTCAGCCAGTTAGTAACCACCTTTTGCGACTGACTCTTCTTCCCATACCCCCCTCCCCGCACCTCCCATGTTCCATCTACCTTTCAATAAACTGATTGCCTTTGGGGGGGGTGGGGGGTGGGATGGCATCACCATATTAGCTTTTGTGCACCAACCAAAATGTCTTCCTTCTACTATTCCTATGTAATAGTCCTCCTTCCCCTTCTCATAAACACCCATGGCCTCTGTCTCCTAACTGAACACTACCTGGGTTTCTGCCTGAAACGGTGCTTCCCAACAGCTATTCTGTCAGAATTCAAGCCAGCTCTTGTTGCCTCTCACTTTGCCTTTTATTTTTAGGTTAATGTATCAATAAGCCAGTCACAAAAAGACAAACACCGTAGGACACCACTTATACGAGGCACCCAGAATAGCCAAATTAACAGAGACGGAAGTAAGTGGTGGTTGCCCGGGACCGGGGAAGGTAAATGGAAAATTATTGTTTAACAGGCACAATTTCAGTTCTGCAAAATGAAAAGTGTTCTGGAGATTGCTTGTATAGCAATATTTATGTACTTAACAGTACTGAGCTATTATACACTTAAACATGGATAAGGTGATAAACTTTATGTTATGTATATTTTATCACAAATTAAAAAACCAACACTGAAGATGATCCAATCCGACAGTCCCCCTTTACAAAGGAGATAACGGAGGCTCAGAAAAGACAGAGATAAAAGAATTTGCCCATTTCCAGTAGTGATTCTAGCCACAGAACTAGGATTAAATTCCAGGCCTTTTAGCCTAGCCTGTGGTAGCACAGTGGACAGAGCATCAACCTGGGGTACTGAGGTTGTCAGTTCAAAACCCTAGGCGTGCCAGGTAAAGGCACATACAACAGGCAAGCAATAAACAACTAAAGTGAAGCAACTATGAGTTGATACTTCTCACTCCCCCTTCATCTCTCTGTAAAATCAATAAATAAAATCTTTCAAAAAAAAAACAAAATCCAGGCCTTTCGGCTCCTTTCTAATGTTCCTTCCTTATATCCCATGAAAAATGCATGTCTAGCCTTCCTTCAGAGGCATTCTTCAGAAAACAGGCATCATTAAATGTAGACAGATTTTGAGAATAAGCTAAAAAAATAATACCTACAACAAGAGTCATCTTCATCAACAGGTTGAAAGATAAACTATATTCTGAACACAGAGTTTCCAGACTTAGTCACCTAGCAAGCAGGAATCCCAGTGGACTCCCCACCAGAGACCTTTGTGAAACCAAAAAAGAGCAACCAAAAACATAGCTTTCTCTCTGTCATCTCCTCTTTGTCACCAGGCACTGCAACACAGCTGACTGACACAATAGCTAAGAAATGATCAGCCATTCTTCATGGCTCAATTTGTCAACAGTAAAAATAAAATACCCAAGACGCCGAACAAAACAAAACCAAAACAGTCTTGAGTTCCCCTTTGAGAAGAAAATTAGACTACATAAACAAGTTGAGAAAACATTTAAAATTCTGTTTCCAGCTTGCCTCCTGAAAAGGCTTGGTTCTTCCCAAGGGCGGGGGTGGCATGGTTTATTACATTACCTCTGCTGCCCTATTTTTCACGGACTATCAATATCAGTCAAAACGCGCTCACTCAACATTTTCTCAGTCACCTGAACTGCTGCTGAGATCAGATGGAAGTCGGCACCTACCACCTCTGTCCACAGAAGTCCCACCCTCGCCAGGAAAAGACTAAGCCCATTCATTCTTTGTCCAGTTTTACTTTTATAAGGCACCACAGATTTGAACCCATGCAATCCATCTATTTGAGGCTTAATGTATAAGTTCTTCATTAAAAGAAAATAAGATACCCTCAAAAGAATGTAATATGAAATTTTTAAGAAGAAAATGGGGTGAAATGGCATCTTCTACTCATTCACCAATGGCTACCACCAGCCCCGAGAGCCTGAGAACAACGGGTGACGTAGGACGCGTCCATCAGTGCCCTCCATGGCAGGGCCGGCCTGTGTTCTCCCCGCCTCCACTCCTCACCAGCTCAGGCCTCAGTTTCTCATTTGGACAACAGGAACCATAGTGATGAGACCTGCTTCACAGGGTTTCGTTAGATCATACAGTGCTGAGCATAGGTCTTCCCAAAGGAAACCCCCATGCCTGTTAGCTCCTGCTCTTTCCATCAGCACGTCCGTCATGCTGGCAACTGCCACCGCAGAAGAAAGCTAACTGATAGATACAGTAAGGCCTCTGGTTCCTCTTGATTTGTTTAAGATCTTGCTGTCATATCAGGTAAACATTTAAATAGGGCATGGGACTATTCCACCTGGTGGAATAGTGGAAACACATGCACAAACACAAAATCTTCAAAAGAGCTTTTGGAGATAGGCCTTATTACCCTGTCTTACCAAGGAGGCTGAGGCACAGAAGGTTGGGTACGTTCACAGGGGTCAGTGATGGGGAAGGGATGTGACCGGCAGCAGTGTGGCTCCAGTGCCCATCCCTGATTCCTTGTGAGGACACAATGTCACAAGCCACCACAGGATGTAAGGCCACACTGCAGGTTGAACAGGTACAGGGCCATGGTTGAGACAGCACCCAGGGCCTGGAGCACAAGCCTGGGAGGGCAGGCTCCCTGAAAGTGGGCAGGTCAGAATCCAGGACAGTACAGGGACCAGGAGCCCCGAAGAGAAGCCCGGGCCACGAGGACAAGCTCCAGGCAGGACCACCAGGCACTGGCAGCACTCAGAGGTTTGATGATAAACCCCTGACACAGCCAGTGAACCGGAACCATGCTGTGGAAGGCTAAGTCTGCACTGCGCTAGCCTGTGCCACACTGGCCTGTGTCCTGGGGCCTGTGACTAAGTGAGCAGTGAAGTGAGGGGAACACGAGTGGCTGCTTCTGAACAGCAGTGGCAGGGAAGATAAACTCATGAGAACCCCAGATTAACGTGGTTATTGTTAAGAGCCATAACTCCTCTCTGAGCCATCTACAGACACTGGGCAACCTTGGACAAACGGATTCTTTCCTGTCTCCCAGTCTTGGGTATGGCCTCCAAAAGACACCCATCACTGCCCCATGGGATTAATGGCTCTTTTGGCTCTGTGGCCTAAGCACAGATGGTATTAATGACATTTTTCAAGGGCTTTAATACCTTTGCATGAAAAAATGACACTAAAATATAGGACTCCCTTTATCTCTATATTTAGACTCACATATGGATTTAAGGCAAAGGAGATATCTATTTCTTCATCTGAAAAGATTAGGTAAAACCAGTATTTGAAAGTATGCACCATAATTTCTAAATTCATTACATAAAATTTTAGTTCCCTATTAATAAACCTTCAGTAGCACTTTAAATTTATTATAAATGAGCCTCATTATTGCCAAACACACACACAAACACACACACACACACACACACATTTTATAGCACATACAGCTTTGTAAGATAAAATTGCACTGTGAAAAACTCAAGGATTCAGAAAATTTGCATTCTGACTTCACCTTTTAATAGTCGTGTGACCTCGGTAGAACCACCTAACTACTCTGAGGGTAAATTTTCTCAGCTTTACGTAGGAATATCTTCTTTGCTGAGCAGTGCCAGGATCATCGAGAAGATTAAATTAAATTAAATTCCTTAAAATGTTTAAGTGACCATAAAAGATCTTAAAACCTTAAGGAATTATTATTATTATTCCCCCTGTATAGGAAGCTCATAGTACATTTAGAACAAATAGAAGAAGCATTCTATTTAAAAATGCTTTTATACTAATTGTGTGGTAAAAAAAAAAGTCAACTGAGCCTTAATTAATATGACAAAAATAACTCCTATTTTAAGATATTGTTTCTCCTTCTCACATGCTAAACTAATTTTTACAAAGTCCACCCTGTAGAGCCCAGATGTGGTTCTGGGATGAACCCAGGTGAAATGATGACGCAGCAGCTCAGAGATCAGGGTGAGTGTTGTCCCCGCGCCATCAGACCCGGGTCCTGGTTTCTGGTTCTGACTCAGCACAGAGTTTGGGTCTCTCAACCAGTCCTCAGGATGCCACCTTCAAGGTGAGGGACACTCAGGCTCTTGTGACCCTGAAAATATAGCATAATCCCTTCAGGAAAATTAAACAGAAGGTTAACCCTTTGAGTAGTATGAACATTCACGTATGTCCTCGTGCCTCCTGACATCACATCCAGAGTACAATAGTTGTAGGTCAAATAAGTTTGTAAAATATGATTTTCATGTTTGCTCACTTATAGTTTTCACTGGGGACTGGGCAGCATCAAGAATATGTGGGCTGTGAAATTGCAAATTACCTTCCTGCTTGGGAAGGGCCATTGTTTTGCTAATGTTTGCTGGAGGAAAGGTTTTCACGCCAGAAAGTTTTGAAAAAAGAGAAAAAGAAGAGGCAGAGAGAAGCCATGTGTGCAGAGTGAGAGAGGACAGAATGCAGAGCGCTGAGGAAGAAGCCGTGTTGGTAGAGATGGAAGAAGGTGTGCAGATGGGGAACCAGAGCTGAGGGGCCTTGGAAGCTCCGCTGAGACTGGTGGGGCCTTTGATTCTAGGAGGAACCAGAGAAGATTCTCCTGGTTGTGGAACCAAATAATGTGTCAGTGGCTTTGGGAGCTCTGAATGAAGAGGAAAGTGTTTCCCCTGTGTGTTTGCTTGTCTGCCAGTACGAGACTTTATTAAACAGAATGGCCCACCATTTTTTGGCTCCACTGTTTCTTTACCGTCTATCCAAATTCAGTGGGAACCTGCACGTGCATGGCTGTGATGGTGGCGACTACTGGCCAAACAATAGTACAAAAATTTTTATTTTAAAAATGTGTAAGACAACATTAAAAAAAGGTAAATGTATTTTCTTCTTGTTTTCATAAATTGCTTATCAAACAAACATGATTTTAGGTTAATAAAACTGGAACTGGAACTAATTTCATTTTTTGAAAAAAAAAAACTCACTTCCGGGGGTCAGTGAGCATGAAATAAACTCACTACTCAAAGGGTTAAGATGTGGTGCATGCAATTGGAGAAAACTACTGTATTCAAACAGGCCTTCTAAAATGTCCTTATAATTAAATTTGAAACCTATTGCATATGTTCTAACTACTGAAAGACATTTTTAAATGCCAGATTATCAGTTGGCTGCTGCTAGGGATTCAAAATCTTGTTGACTGACATATCATGAAAGAAAAGAAAGAAAGAGAGAGAGAAGAGAGAGAGAGAGAGAGAGAGAGAAAGAAGGAAGGAAGGAAGGAAGGAAGGAAGGAAGGAAGGAAGGAAGGAAGGAAGGAAGGAAAGAAGGAAGGAAGGAAGAAAGAGAGAGAGAGAGAGAGGAAGAAAGAAACTTGATAACCACTGGAAGAGGAAACCATGACAGCTCCCATTAAAGAAATCACAAAGGAGTTTTAAACAGGAAAAACAGGTTTGATCTTTGGAATCAGTACCTTAGATGGTGTGATCTCTTTCTTTACATCTTTAGAAGCCAATGCAAAAGCTGGAAAAAAAAACATTTTTATATTAAAATTAGTAATTAAGGTTTATTCTCACATTGAACAGTTTTGCTCATTTTGAAAGGCAAGCTGCATTGCCACAGACCAGTCCCACTGGCCACCTCCATTGCCAGACCTAGACTTACTCACCATGCAGAGCCAACACACTTAGGCCACCAAGCTAAAGCAGTGCTCCCTCAGAGAAGTCAGAATCTGTGTTAAGCACTGATGTCCACAGGCATAAACCATAAAACAGATACACAGGTTTCTCCTTAGAAACCTCAATTCTGGTGCCAAACGGTAAGTAGAAAAACTTTCACAGTCAAAAGCTCTTCTGAAATAAGGGGTTGATGGAGCCCCGTGATGGCTAGAAAAAGCCCAGGTTCTAGGCGAACAGCCTAAGCCACCAGCAGCAGGGCTGGACAGAGAGGACGGGTCCGCTAGCTCGCAGTTGGGGATGGGGAGTCTTTTATATATCATGCTTTGAGGAAGAAAGAGGTAGGTCATTTTGAAAGAATTTACATGGTCTACAGACACGGGTGGGAAAAGGTAAAGGCAGTTCTAGGACAGGTGCAGAGCCTGTGAGGGAGATCTACTCATCACCTTTGATTGGTGATGGGCAGCAGTCCTGAAAGCTCATGCATAAGCAGGATACAGTGTTGCCTGCCAGTCACTAACGGAGCCTGCAGGTCAACTCAGAGTTCCAACAGACATTCAGGAAGGTGCCCCATCTATTGTGAGTCAGCCCACAGCTGTTAACTGGTTAGATCCTCTTATCCAGGAGTCCTCAAACTACAGCCCGCGGGCCGCAATGCGGCCCCCTGAGGCCATTTATCCACCCCCACTGCACTTCTGGAAGGGGCATCTCTTTCATTGGTGGTCAGTGAGAGGACCACTGTATTTGGCAGCCCTCCAATGGTCTGAGGGACAGTGAACTGGCCCCCTGTGTAAAAAGTTTGGAGACCCCTGCTTATCTCTCCCTCTCACTCACTCACTCACCACTGTAACTTAATTTAGGACACTTCAGCTATTTTTCTTGTCCCTTCTTAAGCAAGGAGAATTCCTAAGCATCTGAAGGGAAGAAGTACAAATTCCCACTCCCCCGATCACAGCCAGAGCCTGAGGGCAACAGCGACGTCTGTGCCCACTTCCCTCTCAGGTTTGCAGGAGACCTAAGGAACCCTACTGACGCCAGGGGACCAGGAGAGTGGGAGGAATTCAAATCATTCCCCATTTAGAATGATTTAATGTTTTGAGTCAGAGCCCATAAATAATGATATCCTTAGAGACATAGCTAAGCTCAACATTAAAATAATAATAATAATACTATAGCAGTAACACTTTGACAATGTAAAGCAAAATAATAAACTAAACAGAAAGGTGACCTGGACAAAAAATAATCTTAATTTTACAGTGCATTTCTTGAAAGTATTGCACAGTTTGCTTTCTCTGATTAGCAGTCCCAGGAAAAATGGGCAGTGGCATGGGGGTGATGGGGCTCCTCGCAACAGAAGCAGGCGAGGACCCACCCATTCGGAGGCCCCGGCCCAGTCCCAGACATTACAGCCTCGAACTCTTCCAATTCGCTCAAGGGAATTAATCTACAACATAGTCACACTAAGAAGCCAATCCCTAAGGTGGCGTCCATTTCCATTTCCAGATGACATTTCAAAAGGCAAAATGAAATTGAAACATAAGCCAAATGAACCTCTCTGTGTGGAATTTAGATAACCACAGATATTACAGTAGGCCTCCCCCAGACCACCTCTTATAAATAACAAGTCTCACTTCAATCTCTCCTCCTCCCACCCCTGGTTTTTCTACAGAGCACCTACCACCACTGACATAACATACCGTACTTCCCCATGTATAAGATGCTCCCATAAAATGTACCTTAATTTGGGGACCCGAAATTTGAAAAAAAAAAGTATTACATAAAGTTATTGAACTCAAGTTTTATTCATCATAAAACTCATACCACTCCTCATCACTGTCAAAACTCCCATCTATTAGCTTGTCCTCATCTGTGTCTTCAACAATAGCACAAAAACAAATGCAAAAAAGTGGGAAATGCAAATAAAATATCTACAAACATTGTATAAGACGAACCCAGCTATTAGACCCCAATTTTTCCAAAAAAGATGCATCTTATACATGGGGAAACACGGTATATTTATTTGTTTATTGCTTGGCTTGTATCAGTTCATGGTGAGTTCCATGAATGCAGGAATATGGAATATGGTTTGCCCGTGAACCTAGAACATAGCTAGCACATACAAGAAGATCAGTAAATATCTATCATGTGATATATACAAATGAATGAATGAGTGAATGCAAGTCTCCATGGGGGCCTTGGGTCACATCACTTAAGGGCTGTCTATTCCTTACTCTAGGCAGCATCAACCCAGTAGAATGAAACAGTTCAGTGCCCCCTCTTAATTCATTTTCCCTACGATCTGACCTACTTTCTCACTTTTACATAGACACACACACACACACACACACACACACACAAAGTCCAAATCACTCATTAAATTCTAAGAAAAAAGGAAAGACTTAACATTTAAATTCTGCCTCTAGGTACTTAATTTTGGGGGCATTAATATGAGGTTAATTACCTCCAAACTAGAATGAACATTTATAATTCTCAAGAAGATATCAAATATAGAATTATTCATAAACATCATACAGAGGTCACAACATGTCAACCTGACTCAGCACCACAGAATTTCAAAAAATAGGATATTCTGGCAACTTATGTGCTATAAAAACTGTAGTTAATCTAACGTACAACTTTGATGGTCAAATACACATCTGCCAACCCCATCAATTCCTAATGCCAGATGTGGACAGCCAAAGCTCTCTGGGTTAGCATTTACTTTTCTATTTAGAAAAATAACCTCAATTGAACACATTCAGTGACTCATTATCTAACCAACACTTAGTCCTTTGTCACTGTTTGTGCAAGGTCAGACACTCATGTCAACACAGAAGCCCTTGTCCTTTAGAATGTCGATTTTGTACTAAAAAAAGTGCCTTTAACTGGTGGCACTAGTTCTAAATATAACTAATACATCACTGCTGGGCAAACAAGTGTGTTAGACTTGCTCAACTTGTACTATACCTGATTGGTGCTTGCCCTCCGGGCAACAGAATGTAAATTGTGGATGGCCTGCTACCATTGAGAAGGGCCACTGCTTGCTATTGTTTGCCTGAGAAGGGGTGACCCCTGTTTGGGCTTGTGAGTGTGGAGAGAGAAGTGGTTTTCCCTGCCTGTTTGCTCATCAACCATTGTGAGATTCTAATAAATGGAATGACCCACCATCCTCCGGCTCTACATTCCTTTACTATCTGCCCAGATCCAATGTGAACCTGCCTGGCCACGGGCACTGGCCTTACCTCTGGTGCAGCCGGCAGGATTCGCCATGGCATGGAGCTGCCGACACCCCTGAGTAGTTGTTGCTCTCCAGTGTATGGTTCCTCATGGCTCTCCTTTTAGGGACAGTGGGCTGGGTGTTTTTTACAACCCTGCAAGAAGAGACCGAGCACCAGCAACGGCATGAACTGGAATGAGCACTGGAGAAGAAGGCCAACCAGGTCTGAGAGCTGCAGTGCAAGATGCAGGCTGAACACCAACAGCACCTTGAACTGGAGCAGTCTCTGGAAAAGGAGTTACAGGTTTACAAGCTGCAATTCGCCCTGGAAGCTGAACGTTGGCAGCGACGGGTGTTGGAGAAACTACTGTGGGTTCAAAGGCTCAAGCCTCAATTTCAGACCAAGAGCCTGCAGGTGCAGGAGCCGAAACAGTCACTGTTATGCCAGTGGCCAAGATGGTGGAGGAACTGTGGAGCTGGAAAGTGCTGGGCTATTACTGTTTAATAGATTCTCACCACAGTGGACGATCCAACAGGCAGAGAAAACCACTTCTCACAGCAGCAAGAGTACGAACAGCAAAAATGGCCCCTCACAGTGGTGGGCAGGCAATCTGCCATCCGCCAACTCTCCTGAGCGCAAGCACCCACAGCCTTACACAGGCTGTGTACACGTGCCTCTGCCATGTGCTCACACACTAATGAGGCAAAGTGCTTATGGTCAGTAAGCCAGTGAATAACCCTAACACAGCCATTTTCCCTACATTCCACCCCTTTAGGGTTGCTTGCTTCACAATCTACATGACAGGTATCTTCAACAATGGTCCCTGTGCGAGGAGTGAGGTACATTATGTAAACAGAAACAGTACAGACTACAGCAACAGCATTACAAAAGCACAAGCTATACAGTAATAACAATAATTACAAAAGAACCCTTCACAATGTCTCCCTGAGATCTCTGCACAGGGTGTTAACTGGAGGCCAACCTCTATCCCCCTACCCCACGGTAAGTGGGAGGGCCTGTAAAGTCCAGAGGTCCTGTATAGTCTAGAGAGCCTGGATAGTCCAGGGCCATGTCCATTGAAACCATAGAGTATCCATGGTGTGTCACTGCAACTGGATGTGAACAGCTTCCCAGTGCCGAGGGCCTCAACTGGTGCTGCGTCCCCCCACCTTAAAAGGTCTCTTATAGTACTGTCCGCAAGCCGTATGTCCATCCAGCAAGGGAGCCAGTGCCCCCCTTTGGTCACAGTCCAAGAGTCAGTCCACAACAGACAGCCCAGCTGTCTGTGCAAATCACCCAGGGTGAAAGTCCATTACACCTATTATCTTCTAATGACACCTGCTGCACATTAGAAGTGGATCAGTGGACTGCCAATTTCACACAGCCCTTTTGCCTGTCCTTGTTGGATGGGTCCCTCTGCCCTCCCCCTATTCAAACTGGGATAACAGGTCTTGGGGATCTTCCTCTACTTCAGCTGTCTCCATCATATAATCTTGCAACCGTGCAACCCAAATACCAGCCATTTTCTTGGCAGCTGCCAGGGCCTCCTTCCCCTGCTGTTTCAGCAGCTGGAGTATCTGTTGCATCTTAAGCTGCCGCCAAAGCTCTCACAGAAATTTATTAGACCTGCCATCTAATTTCTCCTTATCTGCCCCGGCCACAATCAAATCTACCCACATTTGTGCTCGGGTAACCTTTACAGGCCATTTCTCTTGTTAGTTGTGGGGAGGCAGCACAGGCAGCAGCCCTCACAGCCTTACGGCCCATCTCTGTTCCAGAGAGCATGATGCCATCCACCCCCTATGTCCCACAACTGCAGCAACCAGGCTGCAAGGGGCTCAGTGAGTTTCTGCCTGAATTTCACCCCCAACTCCATCAACTCTGCCCAGGTGTAGGACTGGACCATAGAGTGCTTCACTACCTGTGGAGGAGGCTGTGGCTGCCCCTGAGGGGCTCTTGGCTACTGGGTCTTTACCTTCTTGGTGACCACCGGCTGGGCTCTGAGATTGGTGGAGGCCCTCCTACACAAGGAAGCTGCTCTCATCCAGTTGCAGAGGAGCACCAAGGACACTTTATGGTTTCCATGGACACAGCCCTGGACTACACAGGCCCTCCCACCTACTGTAGGGTAGGAGGCAAGAGTTGGGCTTCCAGTTAGCTCCTTGGGCAGAGTTCTCAGAAAGACATTGTGAAGGGCACCTTTATAATTATTGTAAATGCATAATTTGTGCTGTTACTGTAGTCCATTTGTTTATATAATGTACCTTACTCTTCCAACAGGAACTATCACAGAAGATACCAGTCCTGTAGATTATGAAGCAAGTAACTCTGAAGGGTTGGAATGTTGGGCAAACAAGTGTATGAGGTTTGCTCTCCTCGTACTCTGCCTGATTGGCACTTGCCCTCAGGGCAGCAGAATGTAAATTGTGGATTGCCTGCCACTTGGGAGGGGCCATTGCTTGCTATTGTCCAGAGAAGAGGTACCCCCCTGCTGGTTTTGGTTTAAGTCCAGAGAGAGAGAAGCAGTTTTCCCTGCCTGCTTGCTCACCTGCAATTGTGAGACTCAAATAAAGGGAATGGTCCACCATCCTTTGGCTCCACAGTTCCTTTACTGTCTGCCCAGATCCAATGGGAACCTGCCTGGCCTCGGCCACAGCCACCAGCTTTACACAAAGAAAAAGAAAAACCTTGTCATTTCTCCCTATTGCTCTGCTATGAAATTAAGAACTCCTTTTCCCCTGATAGAAATAAACTATATAATATTTAAAGCCATATCATAAGACATGTCATCAGAGTTACTCTCAGGCATAAGAGCAAACCACATGGCAAGATCATCCTTATAAAGATAAATAGAAAAAAAAACTAGTTGGTTTTATCTCTGCTTCCATCATCTAACTAAAACAAAGAACTCATCAAGGAACCAAATTAACTTGGGACACAGAATACACTATACCATTGTTAAATCCAGCCTTAAGATAATGAATCATTTATAGAATTCCTACCATGAAATCTACAGCTGGAGGAAATGAAGGAGAAATGGTGCAAACGGAGGAGGAAAGTGAGAGAAAGTAGCAAGGGAGACAAGGAATCACCTGGCACCTGGGACAACTCTAACAAGAGCTCAAGGTGGCAGTGTAACAGCCCCTGCTTAGGGCAGGGGGACAGGGGGAGGAAAGTGGCCCCGCCCCAGCACAGGAGGGGACCCTAGAGAGCTCCAGGTTGTGTGTGTGTGTGTGTGTGTCTGTGTTGTTGTTTGGCCTCCCACAAACTTCCAGACTTGGTGGGGGAAAAATGATCTGGAAAGCATGGCCTGAAGGCACAGGACAGCAGGAGAAATACTACAAGGCAGTTCATGCTGTCATATGTCAAACTGCTGTTTAAAAGTAACTTTCCTGTTCCTATTTTCGACATGCATTCCTGTGAGCTACTACAGGGAACTATATGTAAAGCACAAGTCAGGAAAGGCAACAGAAATAAGACCCTTTTCATGATAACTTTAATTGCAGCCAACAAATAGGTTAGAAAAGGAAATGGACATTTTACAATGAACCTAGGGCAAAGATGGATGGGCTCCCTCCCCTAAGCCCTGGAGGGCAAGAAGACTGGAGAGTAATTAATTACATTGCACTTAAGCAACACTAATCAACTCTCTTTTCTTGTTCCTGGGAGGGAGCACAGGACCCGAAGGCCATGCAGGAAAGAGGAGTGTACCCCCTAACTCCTCACTCTGTGTGTTCCCCCAAACTCTTCCAGGAACACCCATCACAGAAGTCAAATGAAATACAAACCACTAAGACCCTAAATCACCCCACCTCCAGAGGTGCACCAGGATTGAATTAAGGTGGGCCTGGCACAGATGACAAGCCTAGTGGGTGATTGTGACCTTGCTGCTTGTGGTGAATGTGGTCACATACTGTCAGTCTGGACCGGGCCTAAGTGCAAATGTGCCCGCGCAGGAGCCAAGATAGGGAAGAAAACCCCGTGCCCGGCTCTGCCGTCAGGACCTGCTCACAGCACACCTGTGGAAGCTGGCAGAGGTGGCCCCCACTGGGCTTGGGGCTGCACACTGACACACAGCGGGAGGCAGCCTTTGGGGCTGCACTTTCTTTCCTGTGACCTACTTACAGAACATCTCGCCCAGCACAGCCCTGCTCCCTGGAGCTTTCGGGTTTCTTTCCAGGTCCTCTGGAGGGGCTATCAGCTCCAGGATGCACAGCCCGTAGCCAAGTCATTTGGTTCCAATTACCTGCTCTGAAGATAATCCATGGTGGCAGAGGGAGCAGAAACCAACTCCAGCTCAGCAGCAGGGACAGAGCCTGCGCTTCCTTCATCCTCGGACAAATCGCTGTCTCTGAGCTTGAGGCCTTGCTGGGTAGCAGCTCCATCCATCCCGTGTGGGTGAACCCTGTCACTCCCTGTGGGCTGGGGACAGGACCACTGCAGGTAACGGCTGAGGATCAAATAGTTTAGCATGTGGACTGTTCCTGGAACAGAGCCTGGCACTTGCTAAGTGCTCTGTGTGTTAACAGTGAATGTCATTATCATCATGAGTATATATTTTCAACCGTTCAACAGAAAATCAAAAAGTGACCATGTGGGCATCCTGAGCCACACAAGATGCTAGGAGTAGGGAAGAGGAGGGATAGGAGGCTCCCCACACAGCTCATGGTTTAACAGAAGATGAGTGAGTCTCAGTCCATGCCAAGCATAGAAGTGTGGCTCTGACGGTGGTCCCAATGGCCACCGTCACTAGGGAGCACCTGGAGGTGCAGGTACAGCGGAAGGAAAAGAGGCTCTCGGACAGGGAAGCTCAGAGCTTGAGAAAGTCAATTCCAGGCATGAAGATGCAAAATTCCCTTAGTGACATCTAAAATGCCAGGCTTCACTAATTCTTCATCAATAGTGAATGGCTTTTTCATTTTCAATATTCAAAGGGCAGCTAAATATGACTGCTTCAAGCAGTCACTAGTCATCATTTTCTTCATTTAAACATTCTGACTTTTCATTTGATTGTGTAATTTTTCAAAATAATCCAGTGGCTTCTCAATAAGATCACTATGCTTCAAATGCAAGTGACAGTAAGCTTGGAAGGTTTTGTTGCGCCATTTGACAGAACTTCAGAACATACTATACACAAGGACTGTGGCACTAATTCACTACCAGGTGCTACAGTGAAACCAGGTTTTAAAAACTCCTTATTGTACTGCCTAAGAAAGTTTCCTTTTGTTTTTTGTTTCTTATATTTTGTTTTTATTTTATTTTATTTTGGGGTTTCTGTGTTTCTTTTAAATTAAGCACTAGAAGTTGGTTTACTTTCCACGTCATCATTACTTCCTTTTTGACCACTGTTTCACTTTTGAAGCAGGCTTCAATATTTTGTTGGGTTTTTTCCTAACATTTTGTAGAGTTTAAAATTCACAGCACAATGACATTAAAACACACAATAATTTATTCACAAACAATATGGGTGTGTTCTGAAGAGGCAAGTACATGCACGACTATTTGTGTAATGTCCTACTGAGAGAGGAAAGGGGCCGGAAACGGAAACACAGAAATAAAGTTTTATTTATACTGTGCCCAATAGTGTATTATGGCACAACCTGGTATTTGGTTTCCAAATGCCACATGTACAATGCACTAAACACTACATAAGCTTGTCCAAATGCTTTTTGTATGTTGCACATATTTGTAAATGCTCTACATGGGGTAAAAGGTTGTTCGAATGAGCCTACAAGTTCCAGAGCTATCTAAGACACCCACAATAGTAGTTTCATCAATGATACAGGCTGATAAGTGGCCATCACCCCAAGCATAAGCAAATTCAACTAAGATCATTAGTTCTATACTCTTCATACACCATCAGGGTAGTTAACTCTTTTGTGGACCACAGGAAATTTCTGGCAGACCAGCAGAGGTCTGCAGACCAGTGGTTGAAAAACACTGCCTTCGACAGCCTTCTAGAGGAAGCTTTGGGGAGGACATAAAAAGACCCAAACACGCCTTCTGGGAAGCGAAGAGTCAGGCAATGAGAGCTTACAGGGGACCGACTTAAGGTGAGTCAGCCTGTGCCAAGGCACAGCAGGGTGCGGAACAAGAGCAAGTGCTGGCGATACTAAAGATGCACAAGGCACAGACTTGGAGACAAACTGGGGGGGAAGCGCCTAGCGCCCAGAGGGTTGGTGATGAGCATAGGTGACTTGGGCTTCAGATGGGAGGCACTGGGCAAACTGGGAGAGTGAGCAGATTTGTAGGAAAACTCCATTTGGCTCTCAATACCCTTAAGTGCCAATCTCTGGGGCAGCCTGGTCTCTGGGGAGAGGTGCTCAGCACAGAGGTATGCGAGGAGAATCACCAATTCAGTGGCTCTCCGTACAGTGGAGCTGAAGACACCAGACTGACGGGAGACAGGAGTAAAGGAACCCACATATTTCAGGGACCAACAGCAAAAAAGACAAAAGGGATTGGCCAGGCAGAGAAAAGCAGCAAGAGAGAAAGCCCTCGTTTAAGGAGTTTCTCAGACGTTCCTTTAAGGAGCGCTCTGGTTGAAGCTCACAGTACAATGGGAAGACACCAAAGTGCAGGAAACCATGGCTCCAGGCCTGCTGTACAATGAGGTCACTGGTCAGAGACATAGAGTCTAGACTCACGCCTCTTGGGATCCAATCCAAGATCTGCTGCTTAGTAGCTAAGCAACATGGGACCAGCGACCTGGCCTCTCGAAGCCTCTGCCTCCTTTCTCGTAAATGGGGGAAATCAAACAAGAATGAAATAAGTCATTACATGTTCAGGTTCGGGATAGGATCTGGCCTATGAGAAAAGCCACAGAGCCTTTTGCTCAGGAGTCAATAATAAACTCAGGAAAAGGGATATGCTGCTTTGGGGAAGATGGCGGCACAATTCTCCCACTAGGGCAGGTAGAGGCCTTGCCAACACTTAGGGTCAGAGAACCCCTTTGCCCGTTCCATGGGTTCTTCGGTGGCCATTTCAGCAAGAAGGCCTGGTCTTCCACTAAGGATGTAAATGAGTATCCAGGCACTATCCCTCCTCTTCTGAGCCCACTACCTACCCCAACTTGAAATACATCTGAAACACATCCCCTTTATTTTTTTAATCAAAAAAGTGGAGAAAAGTGGTGTTTGGCACACTGACTTTTCTTCACTTGGTAACAAAGCTTGCCAGGACCAATAAAGTCTATGTGCCATAGGGCAAACATATTTATAGGAAGGACAGGAAATGAGGAGGAAATAACCATATATTTTAGAAAGACAAAGGTCACTTGCTTCTTTTAAGTTATATCTCATTTAAATAAATGATATAGAACCCATGTACCACCCAGGATATGAAAAGAAGAAAAGTCCAACTCAGAGTTTTAGGGAAGAGAGTCAAAACAGCACCCTTGTAAGCATGTTCCATAGGCTGGGTCATAGGTAAGGGGGGCAGAGGAGCCCCTGGTCACACAAGCTCCTCCAGAACACAGAAAAGAGGTCCGAGGTAGCGAATACCAATAAGAGAGGAGAAACCAGAAAAATGCAGAAGAGAGGGGCCTACAATGTCTGTAACCTTTCGGTCAAGCCAGTGACCTCAGGGTTTTAGACTGGGGAGGAAGGGCTGACTGAGAAAGTTTGAAAAGAAACAAACCACAGCTGTGGTTCTTGTTATCAGTTCCCTGAAATAAACTTGCAGCACCAGCAAGAAGAATAGATTATATGAATAGTCAAGGACAAATGGTTTGAACCTCCACTCATACTCCTCCCCTCCCAGACACAAAAGGCTCATAGGTCTGCAAACAAAGAAGTCAAAGAAATCAGGCACTTGTCACGGGAAAGCTAAAGCTGAAAAGGTATATAAGAGGTATGAAATCTAACTTCAGGGAGCACTTTGTGTCATTCCTGCATTGCATGAGTATTACTGCACCACTAACTGTCAGGCTAACTTATAAAAACACAATTTATGCTTAATTTCTGGGTATCTTATTTTTGACATACAAAAAGTGGGTTTTAAAAGCACCCCTGTCAGGATGACTAACTCCATGGTACCCACAGTCTGTGATGTTCTATTGCTTGTAGGAACTTACTTGTCTGGTGTCCAAAAATCTTTGCTGTAACAACCCACTTCCTAGTTTTAGAGACTCGTGCCCCACACCGGATGATCTCTCCAGAAGCATTTGAAAATCTGCCAAACAATGCTGGAACTGAGAAAGACCTCTTTGTTTGAATTCTGGGGTGGGTTCTGGTTTGTGGGGCAGCTGTGTTAGGCTTGCTCGCTGGTTTACCGGCTACAAACCCTTTGCCTGATTGGTGCATGAGCACGTGGCTGCGCTACCTGTGTATGGCCTATGTAAGGTGTAAGGCCAGTATCCACGGCCACCATCACAGCTGCCTGGCTCATGCAGGTTCGCATTGGATTCGGACAGTCGGTAAAGAAACGGCGGAGTCGGAGGATGGTGGGCCATTCTATTTATTGGTGTCTCACCAAGACAGGCAAACCACAAAAGAAGACAAGGGAAAAGCAGAAAATCAGCTTTTCCCATGAAGGGAAAGTAAAAAATACACACTGGGCTCCAAAACCCACTCACATTCAGTGCTCACAAAGCTACTGATTTATCTGAGTTTTCTAGAATCAAAGGTTTCTAGCTCACCAGACTTATTCACCTCTGTTCCCCATCTCCTTCCTTCTCCCTGCACAAACTCTGCACTAACTGGCTTCTCACTCAACACTCCACCATCTCGGCTGCCTCTCCTGGCCTCCTCCACGTGGCCTTTCTCTGCTCTCTGCTGTACTCTCTCTGCTCTCATGCTAATCTCAGGAACCAAGAGCGCAAGCTCCTGTTCTGCCCCTATTTTATAGTGTAGAAATCCAAACCTTTAATCCAATATACAAAACAAGGAAGTCTCTAATACAAAGTCACTCATCCAGGCATGATTGGATTGTACCACCCCACATCAAAAAGGGTGGGAAAGGCTTAATCCCAAAACCAAGCCCCAGGCTACAAGGATTCTGCCTGCCCACAGCCTGCCCTCAACACACATTAATATCACCTGGACAACGGCCTCCACGTGGGCAGCGCCATCTTTAACAAAGTGAGCATAATATATTTTATCTGCCTAACATAAGGCTATGGGTGCTTGTGCTCAGGGGAATTGTGGACTGCCTGCCCGCCACTGTGAGGGGCCATTTTTGCTGTTTGTTTGCTGTAGAAGAGGTTTTCACCTGCCTGTCTCGTCCGCCATTGTGAGACTTTATTAAATGGTAATGGCTCATAGCTTTCCAGCTCCGCAGTTTCTCTACCGCTGCCCAAATCTGATGTGGACCTGCCTGGCCTCGGCCACTGGCATTACATGGTTCCTCTCCTCAGCAGACAAAACACCTGACTGCGAGGTCCTGGGTCCCAAGTCCACATGTTGCTCTCGCCAAAACAGCCCTTAGGGTATTCTTTAAGGCAAAGCCTAGCAATCATCCAATAATCCTCCAGTTTATGTACCTGGGCCTAAGGTGGCTCAGGTAAGGTTCCTGCACATGCCAGCACACAGAACTCACCTGTGCCTTGTTAGAAATGCAAACCCACAGGTCTCTTTTGAACCAGAAAAACCCGGAACCCAGGAATCTGCATTTTAACAGGGGACCCAGAAGGGGCCTCTTTAAGACACAGATGTGTGAAAAGGTTTGTTGGGCGGATAAAATGTATTATGCTCACTTTGTTAAAGATGCCATCGCCCAGGTGATATTAATGTGTGTTGGAGGCAGACAGGATCATTGTAGCCTGGGGCTTGGTTTTGGGATTAAGCCTTTCCCACCCTTTTTGCTGTGGGGCGGTACAATCCTATCATGCCTCAGAGGGTGACTTTGTATTAGAGACTTCCCTGTTTTGTATATTGGATTAAGGGTTTGGATTGCTACACTATAAAACGGGGACGAAGTGGGAGTTTGGGCTCTTGGTTCCTGAGGTTAGCATGAGAGAGCGGAGAGAGTAGATCCAGCAGCTAAAGGAGGCCACGTGGAGGAGGCCAGGAGAAGCAGCCAAGATGGCGGAGTGCTGAGTGAGATGCCAGTTTGTGTAGAGTTTGTATCTGGGATAAGGAAGGAAATGGGGAACTGAGGAGAGGAAGGTTGGTGAGCTAGAAACCTTTGATTCTAGGAAACTCGGATAAGTCAGTGGCTTTGTGAGCACTGAGTGTGACTGGGTTTTGGAGCCCAGTGTGTATTTTTACTTGCCCGCCGGGTGCAAGGTAGGATTAAAGGTTATGGCCCACCAGTTTTTGGCTCCATGGTTTCTTTACCGACTGTCCGAATCCAATGCGAACCTGCATGTGAATGGCCACGATGGCGGCTCCTGGCTTTACAAGGTTGATACACAATGGGCTGAACAGCTAGATAAGCCCCCAAGGGGAATGACTGGGGCTGTTTTTACAAGCCCTGGTCATTTCTTTATCTGCCTTTCCTGCCTTCATCTCAGTATTGAAAATGAAGCTCCCCCACCAATGCCTAGAGGATCTAAGGAAGATAAATGAGGCATGATGAGTCAAGAACAACAATGTAAACTAAAAACATATAGCCTCACAGATCATAAAATACTCTTTTAGGAGTGAAAATAAGTCACAGCCTTAGGGAAAACTGGCACTGCTACACTTGAGTACATTCAAATCTTACTTGATGATAGTTTTATATGTAATTGTTTTCCCCTAAACCTGTATGTCGTTTTACATCCTGCAGATACTTTCTTCCCCAACCTCTACCAAATCTTTGATACACATACATTTCGAATAAAGGCTTAAATAAATTGATTTTGTCAATCAGAGCTCTCTTCTTTAAAAAATAAAAAAATACTACTCTAATCATCCTCAAACATCCGTCCAGCTGACCTCTTCTCTGAGCTCCAGACCCAGAAATCTAACTCTCCATCCAACATGGTTCCCGAACATCTCACACAAACCCCACTCAACTTGTCCAAGCTGAGTTCATCATCCTCCCCTGACAAGCTGAGCTCATCAGCATCACTTTTTCAGAAAAGTAAATTTTAGAAAAACGTCTGCATGCTTAATGCTACAGAACTGTACAGTTAAAAGTGATTAAAGTGATAAATTTTATTTATAGTTGTTTTTCTCGTTTTGCTGTTGTTTAAGTCCAGTCCTTCTCCACTAGTGCCCATGCCAGTAAACACCACCACTATCTGCCCACAGCTCAGGACAGAAACCTGGGACTCCTCCCTGGCCCCTTACCCACTGCATCTATCAATCACCGCATCTTAGCGATTCTTCATCATCTCTCAAATAGCTGAGTCTCACATAGGATGATTGCTAGGCTTTGTTTACTCAATGGTCCCTGGAGTCCACCTAGGACCCCTCTAATCCCTGTTTCTACAGGACAGCCAGAGGGACTTCTTACAAGGGAAGTCAAATTTGTGTCATTCTCCTATGACAGCCCTTGAACAGCTTCCCTCTGCTCTAAGGGCAAAGTCTAAAATCCTCACCCTGGTGTCCTAGGGCCTAGGCCATGTATAACAGGGCCCCTACTGGTCTTCCCAGCCTCTGTCTCTTCAGTCCAGCCCCTTCTCACTCTGTTCCTCCAGCACCAAGATCTCCCCCTGCAGGGACTGCTGCCTACTCCCTCCTCCCTCCCACAACTGACTTCTGCTTACCCTCAGGTCTGAGCTCTGACGTCCTTTCCTTTAGAACAGGGGTCCCCAAACTACAGCCCGCATGGGCAGCATGCGGCCCCCTGAGGCCATTTATCCGCCCCCATGCACTTCCGGAAGGGACACCTCTTTCATTGGTGGTCAGTGAGAGGAGCATAGTTCCCACTGAAGTACTGGTCAGTTTGTTGATTTAAATATTTTTGTTTGTTTGTTTGTTTTTTGTATTTTCCTGAAGTTGGAAATGGGGAGGCAGTCAGACTCCTGCATGTGCCCGACTGGGATCCACCTGGCATGCCCACCAGGGGGCGATGCTCTGCCCATCTGGGGCGTTGCTCTATTGCAACCAGGGCCATTCAAGTGCCTGAGGCAGAGGCCATGAAGCCATCCTCAGCGCCCGGGCCAACCTTGCTCCAATGGAGCCTTGGCTGCGGGAGGGGAAGAGAGAGACAGAGAGGAAGAAGAGGGGGAGGGGTGGAGAAGCAAATGGGAGCTTCTCCTGTGTGCCCTGGCCAGGAATCGAACCCAGCACGCCAGGTCGACGCTCTACCACTGAGCCAACCAGCCAGGGCTTGTTCATTTAAATTTATTTGTTCTTTATTTTAAATATTGTATTTGCTCCCGTTTTGTTTTTTTACTTTAAGATATGTGCAGTATGCATAGGGATTTGTTCATAGTTTTTTTTATAGTCCGGCCCTCCAACGGTCTGAGGGACAGTGAACTGGCCCCCTATGTAAAAAGTTTGGGGACCCCTGCTTTAAAAAGTCTCTCTTGACTCTCTTGAGCCCTACTCCAAGGTTTCTCATTGGTAATATTGGGTAAACAAGTGTGTTTAGGTTTGCTTGCTTGTATTTTGCACTGGCTAGCTCGGCCCTAGCCCTGGGCAAGGCCAAGGGTGTGTGATCTATGGAAGGCTGCAGGTGCTTGCCCTCTGCCTTCAGGGTGGCAGACTGCAAATTGAGGATTACTGGCCTGGCCTCCAGTGGACGGGCAATTTTGCCGGAGAAGGGGTCCTGCCCTCCTGCAGCTTGTTTTGGGAAATTCGTGAGAGAGAGAGAGAGAGAAGCAGGAAGCAGCCTGGCCTGTTTGGCTGGGGAGTGCTAAGGCTGGTGGGGGCCTGTGAGTCTGGTGAGACTGGAAAATGAGTCCGTTGAGTGCGGAGTGCTGAGGGGCTTGGGAGCCCTGAGAGAAAGGGAAGGGGTCTTCCCTGCCTGTTTTCTTGTCCACCATTAGGAGACTTTAATAAACAGAATGGCCCACTTTGGGGCAGCTGTGTTAGGCTGCCTCGTGGGTTTACTGGCTGCAAGCACTTTGCTTGATTAGTGCGTGAGCACATGACAGAGGCACGTGTGTATGGCTTGTGTAAGGCTGTGCGTGCTTGCGCTCCAGAGAGATTGGGGACTGCAGATGCGCGGCTTGCCTGCGCACCACTGTGAGGGGCCATATTGCTGTTTGTTTGCTTGAGAGGTGGTTTCCCCTGTCTATGTGCTTGTCCACCAATTGTGAGACTCTATTAAGCAGAATGGCCCAACCCTTTCTGTCTCTGTAGCTTTTCTACCATCTGCCTAAATCTAGTGTGAACCTGCCTGGCCTGGGCTGATAGATACATGAATTCACCAGAACTTCCAGCTGCCCTTTTGCTGTTCTGCTTGTCTATCTGACCCCACCCTTGCTTACGTACTATCGCCCCTGAAGCAGAACAGTTCTGGAAGCTGGTCGACCACCCCAAGGAGAGGCGTTATAGGAAACTGCAGAAGGGAGCATACCAGAACTGCTGATTCAGTGCACACTTGCTCAAAGCTCTCCACTACCCTATACAATTTTGCCTCAGAGTCTGTTTCGGTGCCCTTCTCCCAGAGAAGTGCCCGGCAGGTCTTTCTCCTCTAATAAAGCCTGCACACCTGGTGTTCGAGTGTCATCTCATTCTTACATGGGCTACCAGCATTACACCCACCATTTTCTGGCTCCACAGTTTATCTTCTGCCAGAATCCAATAGGAACCTGCATGTGCATGGCCATGGCAGTGGCCCCTGGCCTTACAGTACCACTGACACTTTGAACCAGATCACTGATTCTTTGTGGGGAAGGAGTGTCCTGTGCATTGCAATACCTCTAGCTCCAGATGCCAGTAGCACTCCCTGCCAAACCATCCCCTATTACACCCAAAAAGTCTCCAGGCAAGAATAAACATTCCCTGAAGGTGAGATCACCCCCTACTGAGAAGCACTGCTGCCAACTGCAGGCTAAAGCTACATATCTCCCTGAAGAAACTCCAGCCACAACACTGAGCACAGCTGCAATTAGTTTCCTGTTGAGTTAGTTCTTAACGTCACCTCTTCTTCGAGATGCCCAGCTCCATGCGGCTGCAGGAGGACTAGCTCTGTCTTTTCTCTGCCGTAGCCCCACACCTACGATATATCAGGTTACTTTGGGGATGGCTCAGTGAACAGAGCTTGAAATAGGGTATTAAGGGAGCCTCTGGATCAATAATGAGGTCTCATGAAGCCCTGACACTCACCGTAACTCCCCTTCCTATTGGGAAATATGGAGTTAACATTACTGTCTATTGTTCATAAGCAAGAGTCTGTGCAACACCAAAGATGAATTACATGTAATACTAGGAGGCAAAACGTTGCAACATTTACAAATTCCCCCTCACAAAGTAATCCCTTTGTGCCTAGAAATTATGCTTGCTCTATATTTCTAATGAGAAGTATAAACCTGTCCCTTCGTGTTTTGAATGAGGTCAGTAACTGGGACTTGCTCAACAACTGGGCCCACACGTTTGCCAAAGAAAAAGTTAACAAAAGGGTACCAAAATCTCCTCTTCACTCTACCCCCATTTGAAAGAGAGACTCTTCCCACCTCCCATTCCACTGCCCCTGTTATAAAGTACTGCACCCCAGATTCTGAAAGGTACTGTACCTCATTTCATCGAGTTCACGTACAGACAGTCAAGTTTTGAAGAGTTTTATTAAAGGAGAAAATTTATTAAATATGCCGGCCACATATAGCTTACACAGGGCAGCAGTCCCAAATTGTGTGCGTCTATAATAGTCTAGGGCAGGGGTCTCAAACTCGCGGCCCGCGAGTACTGATTTTTTTTTGTTTTCAACTGCAGTGAGAAAAGTGTTGCGTAACAGTTGCCTTTTGTAGACCTAGTGCGGCCCACCGAACAGCTGTGATCTTGCTTTGCGGCCCACATGCTGAGTTGAGTTTGAGACCCCTGGTCTAGGGGCTGGTTATATACCCTTAATTATACATGGGCGGGGGAAAAGCCTGACATCACAGCCTAAGCTTAGAACCTTTGTTTTCACCTATACAGGTTTGGGAAAAGGGTGAAGGGGGGATGGGACACAATTCATTAGCAAGTTTATAATATCTGTCTATAGCAGGCATCCCCAAACTACGGCCCGCGGGCTGCATGTGGCCCCCTGAAACCATTTATACAGCTCCCGCTGCACTTCCGGAAAGGGGCACCTCTTTCACTGGTGGTCAGTGAGAGGAGCACTGTATGTGGCGGCCCCCCAACAGTCTGAGGGACAGTGAACTGGCCCCCTGTGTAAAAAGTTTGGGGACCGCTGGATAGGATTCATAAAAAGACATTTCTTCACATTAAAACTTACAAGGCAGCACAATGGTAAAAATGTCACTTTACATATTAAAAGACATTCCTATATTTTCTAGTGTTCATTTGCTATTCCTTTGTCCAGAGATACATACATTAACTACATGCTTTCAGGAGGGGAGAGGTAGTTTCCATGGGGACAAATGCTTGTAAATGGCCCATTAATATAAGAAAAGGTTTAATTTAATCTTTCTCTTCCTGCATGTGGCTAGCTATTCACCTATTTCCTTACAGGTGTGGGGAAAGTCAGAGAATCCAACTCTCCTTCCCCTCTGCATTTACAATACAATGCTATCGGCCATCTTGGTTTTAAGCTAATCACACAAGTACAAAGATCACTTACAAAATCTCTCTGCACACCTAGCCCAAATTAATAAAATGTTCTTTAAGCTTCCTAAAATATTAATATTAACTTTGTAGCTTTTGGTACTGTTGGTCAAATAAGTTTGTAAATATGATATATAGGTTTGCTTGCTTATAGTTTGCATTGGGTGTAGGGGATAGGCTGTAAGCAGGCTGGGTCATTATAGCCTAAGGCTTAGATTTAAGACTAAGCTTTTCCCCACATCTGATTGCATGATATGAGGTGGTGCACTCTCATGAGGAATCCCATTATGCCTCAGATAAGTGCTTTTGTATCAGAGACTTCCTTGTATGTATATTAGATTAAAGGTTTGGATTTCTACACTATAAAGTGGGGCCAGGAGCTTGCTCTCTCTCGTTCCTGAGATTAGCATTAGAGAGGAGAGCAGATAAAGGCTACATGGAGGAGAGGAAAAGTAGCCAAGATGGTGGAGTGCTGAAGGAGAAGCCAGTTTGTGTAGTTTGTGCAGAGAGAAGGAGATGAGAAACAGAGGTGAATGAGACTGGTGAGATAGACACCTTTGATTCTAGGAAACTCAGATAAGTCAGTAGCTTTGTGGCGCTGAATGAGTTGGTTTTGGAGCCCAGTGTGTGTTTTTACTTGCCCGCCGGGTGCAAGCTAGGATTAAAGATAATGGCCCACCAGTTCGTGGCTCTGTTGTTTCATTACCGTCTGTCCAAATACAATGCGAACCTGCATGTGAATGGCCACGATGGCGGCTACTGGCTTTACAGGTACCTTACATTCCCACCCCCAGTAGCTTGACTACTGACTACAAGCAAACTCTATTAGGTGAAATTCATGACTACGGGGGCCATGCTAACTTGGTGGTCTTGGGCTATCTAGATGACAAAAAAATCCATCCAGGTGGTGAGAACCCGTGCCAGCAATATTTATATACTTCCTTAGAAATAAAAGAAGGGTTTAAAAATCAAAGACTAAAATACACAAAAAAATCAGTCAGGTCTGATTCCTAGTATCCTGAACTATCTGCCTCATTGCAGTACAAAGAATCCGACCAAGACCTGGCTTCAAATGTCAACCATTCCTAATCTTGTCAGGTGCTAAAACACACAATCTTGACCCATACAGAGTAGAAACAGGGATAAGAAAGACAAAACTGAGTATCTATTATTTTGCCATTGGTTCAATTGAGCTTCTTCATGGATGCTTCATTCAATTAGAATTAGGATTGGCTGCATCAATAGAAAAGCCAAATAATTGATGCTTAAATAAGACAAAGGTTCATTTTTAATATCAAGCAATACAGGTCTGGTAATAGGTGATACAGCACTGGCATGGTGCTCCACAACCATCCGGCACCCAGGCAGTGGTGGCTCTTTCTGCTCTACCATCCTTACTACTGGCTTCCATCAAAGTCACGTCATGGTCACAAGATAGCCACCATGGCTCCATCCATCAAATGCACGAAATAGGCAATGACAAAAGAAGGCCTGTATCTAGCTGGGTCAGCCACTTTTAATAAGCTTTACAAGACCCACCCCCAAAGTCTCTACAGAGAGCTCCCTGGCTACCTCTATATGCAGGGGCCACTGTGGGACATTTCTTCACTGGACACAGCAACCACCAGGAACATTCCTCCATCCTTCCCCTCACCCCCTGTTTTATTAGTCTGCTAGGGCTGCCATAACAAAAACCATAGACTGGTTGACTTAAACAACAGAAATTTGTTTTTCACATTTCTGGAGACTAGAAGTCCAAAATCAAGGTGTCAGTGGAGCCAGTCTCTGCTGAAACTTCTCTCCTTAGCTTGTAGATGACCAGTCTTCTTGCTGTGTTCTCTAGTTCGACCTTTTCTTTTTGCATAGGCACCCTGATACTGCTCCCTATCCTTATCAGGACGCCAGCCCTACTGATTTAGTACCCCATCCAATAACCTCATTTAACTTTAATTATCTCCTTAAAGGCTCTACCTCCACATACAGTCAACACAGGAATTTGAAGGATTTGATTGCCTATACAGTGGTCTCCAACCTTTTTTGGGCCACGGGCCGGTTTAATGTCGGAAAATGTTTTCAAGAACCAGCCTTTAGGATGGGACGGATAGATGTATCACGTGACCGAGACAAGCATCAAGAGTGAGTCTTAGACGTATGAAACAGAGGGAATCTGGTCATTTTTAAAAAATAAAACATCGTTCAGACTTAAATATAAATAAAATGGAAATAATGTAAGTTATTTATTCTTTCTCTGTGGACCGGTACCAAATGGCCCATGGACCAGTACCAGCCCACGGCCCGGGAGTTGGGGACCTCTGGTCTATAACATTCCTGATTACCTCAGAGATTTCTAAGACAGGAAAAGAAAGAACTAAGGATTATCAGGTAAGCAGATGGCACCCCCTTTTACAACAGTATGCCTGAACTGGTAGAGATGGCAAAGCTCCAGGATTTTATCTAGTCTGGGGCTCTCATTTTATAGAGAAACCACTGGAAACCACACAGTGGCTAACCTAGAAACATGAATAAATCTGATTCTGGAACCAGCACCAAACTGAGAACTGAAATTGCAGTGTTTGTATAATCATAAGAGTTTAAAATAAATTCTCTATATGGACTTTTCCCTAATGTTTCCTTATAGTTTTTTGGGGGGGAAATAAACTATATACAGTCAAGCCAACCTAAAGGGAATGTTTAAGGTATTTTTAAAATATCCAGAGAACCCAAATGCCTCAGAACTCCTATTGTATTGTTTTGGATAGATTTCAGGAATCTTGATTTCAAGATTTATAGAGTGCCCCCCTCCCACATCAAAGCAGAGCTCAGTAAAGTGAATTCATGATTTATTTCAGGGCTCCAAAAATACAGCTTTTCTATCTGTACCAATCTATGAAAGCCAGTTCTCAAAGAACTTTTCATAGATTCTGCCTTATTTTCTGTATTGTGTTTATCTGACAACTTCATAATACTAATAAATCTCTAAAAATGTGTTGAAATTTTAGTTCACTCTGAATGTCCTTTAACATAGTATCAACTTTGGACAGTGCAGACATTCACCCAAGGGCAATAAAAAAATAGGTACATAGAGCAATACAAATGTGGCTTTCAGCCTATATGTTCACTATAATATATACAAAACTTATATTCTCAGGACAGCATTATAAAGTGCAGGGCTATAAATAGAATCCCAATTTCAGCTACTACCCACCAGCTTTGGTTAGGTGTAAATCTTCCAGGAAGCAGGCCAACCACTGCAGCTAGCCCTCACCTAGTCTACTCCCACTCCAGCTTACCCTCTCCCAGGCTGCCCAGCAGTCAGTGTACTTCCTTCCCTGTTAAAACAGAACTTCGCCAAACTCAGTGGCTCCCCACAGTCCCTTACAGCCTTTTCTGCTCAAAGTGCCCGCATATTTTTTCATTACACTGTTGCTTACTTAATCATGCATGTGGGCAATTAATTACCAATTAATCCCTCTCAATCTTCCCACACTGAGCATCTCTATAGACATGCCAGGAGTACGAAAATAAAGGTCCTTACCGTGAAAGCTTAAATCCAAACAAAAACGGTCACCAGAGGTTCCGGTGGGCTACCAAACAGCGACGTGCAACAGACAACACGACGTCTTTCCTAAATTGCACCATTCTGCCATCTCTAAAAATCTCAAAGTACTGCCTCTAAAAAGTCTGGGTTAGAGTCTAACCGTTAGAGGACAATAACCCTGAGAACACTACAAAGAATCGTTTCCCCCCAAGCTTTAAAATTTGAACAAATCTCACCATTAATGTTAATTACAATGATTTCCAAAGAAAAACTTTTATCAGCATCATTTTATGATAAAGGAGAGAGCATGGTCTTGTAAGAATGAAAAGAGAAAAGGGAGGAGGTGTTAGCAGCAGCAGCAGCTGGCCCTACAGGCATCGTTTCCAGGAGTGTTTTCTACTTTTCTCCCATAAAGACCTAAGATTTGGGGGAACTGCGCAGTTTCCCGCGCCAGGCTCGCCCACGCTGGGGGTGGGGGGGCGCACCGGTCCGCCCTTGCCTGGGAGAGGTGCGAGGGGCTGGTGCCAGGTTGGCACCGTACCCGCGGGGGCCAGGGCACGTCGGTCAGTTCACGAAGGGAGCCCCAGAGGGGGCAGCGGCCACGTGGGCGCCGTGTCTCAGCCCCGGGGCGGGGCGGTTGGAGGGAGCAGGCAGGGCAGAGAGGTGCGAGGCGCGCGAAGGTGCTGGGAGCGCGGAGGAGACGCGGAGTGCGGGGCGCAAGGGGAGACGCCGAGAGGCGGAGGGGGAGGGGCGGGCCCGCGTCCCTCCTTCCAAAGTTGCTCGCAGTCGCCCAGCTGGCGCGCTTCTTGTAGGAGTGAGAGCTCGCGCGCGAGACTCGGCCGCCGGCCAGCGCCGGGCAGAAGGAGGCGGAAGAGGCGAGCGGCGCGGCCGCGGCGGGGACCGGGCAGCCGAGAGGGGCCGCAGCGCCTCCCAGAGTCGGAGAGCCGGGGCCACCGAACGCCGCGCGAGGGTACTGCTGCGGGGCCGACGGCGGGCCGCGGTCGCCCGGGAGCGGGGCTGATCGCCCGGCGCTGCCTTTCGCGCGCGGAAAGCCCGCGTCCCGCCCGTGTGCGCCCAGCCGCCCGCTACTTACCCAGCGAGCAGGTGAGGAGCGAAAGCAGTTCTCGGAGCGCGCGGCGGCGGGCGGGCGGCCGCATCCGGGTGGCGGGGCTGCGCGCCCTCCGTGGGCGCAGGGATGAAGACGCGCGGGGAGCGGAGCTGGGCCGCCACCGCCCCTGCAGCCCGGCTGACCCTTTTCCGCGGCTCCCTCCTCCGGCTCCGCCCGCGCCCCCTGGTGGCCAGCGGCGGGAGCGTCCGCGTGAGCGCCTCAAGCACCCGCCTAGCCCTCGGTTAGATTCCCGGAGAGGTGACCGCTCTGCGCTGCTTCCAGGCTTCCGACCTCGGTTCCCTCGGACGCTAGTCCCTACTCCTCCCTTTCCTCCTTCTGCATTAACTAGACCCCATCTTCTATCCTCATTTCATCACCTCTCTTTCCTGGGTCTCCTGCAATAGATCAGTAGTTCCCCTTCTGACCCCCAAAGTGATGGGGATAGGGCAGGGCAGCAGATCGCGTTTCTTCCGTTATTGTACCATCTGCTATTTCAAAATCAGTAATTCAACTCTTAATACTTTTGTCACCAGTATTCCATTTTGATGGAGGTATTTTTTAAGTCATATTTTTATTATTATTATTATTATTATTATTTTTTTTTTTTTTTTGTATTTTTCTGAAGTTGGAAACCGGGAGGCAGTCAATACAGACTCCCGCATGCGCCCGATCGGGATCCACCCGGCATGCCCACCAGGGGGCGATGCTCTACCCATCTAGGGCGTTGCTCTGCTGCAACCAGAGCCATTCTAGCGCCTGAGGCAGAGGCCACGGAACCATCCTTAGCGCCCAGACAAACTTTGCTCCAGTGGAGCCTTGGCTACAGGAGAGGAAGAGAGAGACAGAGAGGAAGGAGAGGGGGAGGGGTGGAGAAGTAGATGGACGCTTCTCCTGTGTGCCCTGGCCGGGAATCCAACCGGGGACTCCTGCACGCCAGGCCGATGCTCTACCACTGAGCCAACCGGCCAGGGCCTTGATGGAGGTATTTTTAATCAGCTGAACTATATAATTTATTTAATATCCATTTTTAATGATTTGGTCAATAGATTACTCCTGTAGTTTGGCTTTTAATAGAAGTTTGTGTAAATGTAATTTTATATAAATAATTTTAAGCATTCACCATAACAGAAGAGAAAGGATATAATTCAAAACGTGATAAAAATTAATTAAATTGGAATACAGAGAAGTCAAGTGACTGAGGAAACCAGGACTCTCCAGGGTTTCCTTCCTGCTGGGAAGAGGGGCAGTCTCCCTTAAGTAGTGCGGTGGACTGAAGAGGACAGCAGTTATCAAGTGAGGACTGTACACCCGTCTCATGACCTGCACTCCTGTGCCTCCCCCAACCCTTAAATGGTTTATGTCTTAGAAAGTAGGTAGGACCAAGTGCTCATTGCCTACTTGAGTTTAATTTTTTTTTTGGGGGGGGGGAGTTGAGAGAGAGACAGGAAGGGAGAGAGATGAGAAGCATCAACTCATAGTTGCAGCACTTTAGTTCATTGATTGCTTCTCATACGTGCCTTGACCAAGGGGCTCCAGCTGAACCAGTGACCCCTTGCTCAAACCAGCAACATTGTGCTCAAGCCAGCAACCATGGGATCATGTCAATGAGCCCACACTCAAGCTGCTGACTCCATGCTCAACCCAACAACCTCGGGGATTTTTAACCTGGGATCTCAGCGTCCCAGGTCAACACTCTATCCACTACACCACCACTGGTCAGGCCCTACTTGAGTTTAGACCATGACTTCCTGAAGGTCCTATCCATATTTCCCTTCATGCTTGACCATATGTTTTGGATGCGTACTGTGTGCCTGGGACTATGCTAAATACTCTTCAAACACCAGTATCTTCCATTTGGATATGTAACTCTAACCCAGTTGCTAAACATCAAAGACAGACCAATGCCGGGCCCTAGAACACAGTGAAATGTGGGGAGCTAGAGAAGAGATGCTGAATGAATGTAGCCTTGGGCCCAATAAACATGAATGTCATTAGAAGATATAACCTCAAATACATTAGGACAGTCATTTGTCCCATTTGTCCATGCAACAGCTTCTGCAAGTTTTTTTTTTTTTTTTAAAGTAAGTCTGGGCCCTGACTGGTTGGCTCAGCAGTAGAGCGTCGGCCTGGCGTGTGGAAGTCCTAGGTTTAATTCCTGGTTAGGGCACAGAGGAGAAGCGCCTATCTGCATCTCCACCCTTCTCCCTTTTCTTTCTACCTCTCTCTTCCCCTCCTGCAACCAAGGCTCCACTGGAGCAGAGTTGGCTGGGCAGCTAAGGACGGCTCCACGGCTCTGCCTCAGGCGCTAGAATGGCTCCAGTTGCAGTGGAGCAATGCCCCAGATAGGCAGAGCATCACCCCCTAGTGGGCATGCTGGGTAGATCCTGGTCAGGCACATGCAGGAATCTGACTGCCTCCCCGCTTCTAGCTTTGGTGGGGGGGGGGGTGAGTAAGTCTGGAGACAATGGATTTTCTCTGGTTTATATTGATTTCTTAATACTATGAGGTAAATACTGTTACTACTATGTGTGAACGCACATAGTACCATTTTGCTCCATTCCACCAAGGTTTGTGGCTACATGGCATTACCATTTGGGGGGGGAGGAAAAACGAATGTAAGAATCCTTCCTTTTCTTTTTTTTAATTGAGGCCTTTCAAATTTATGGTTGGTCCTTCTTATCCTTCTTTTAAAACTTGCTTGTCTGGTTAAGAGTTCTAAGTTTTCAATTTCCAAAACTGGTCACCTTTCTTCCAAGAAAATATGCCTCGTACATATTAGCTATTAAACATGAAAGCAAGGTGGGTTTAAATAGAGAAGTCCAGTAATTAAATAGCTTGCTTGCCAAGTATATGTTCAAATACCTACTCCACTTTTGGTAATGAGCAACTCTGAATGCTTAATCAATGTTTTCATCAAAATATGTCTTATTAGAGTGTTACTACGTGCTATGCGGGGAATAGAGTCCTAAACACAATGTCTGTTTAATAAACTCACCCTGGCGTTCTTCCTTCCCCCACAGACAAAGATAAATGGCACAGTACCAAGCTCCATAACTCACATTTTAAAAAGGATTGCGTGTCACTTTCTCCAATCCTAAAATAAATGGACTTGCTGGACACTCTCTGTCCCTGTCACAAGTGGAGAGTTCCCTGGAACAAAATGCTCTGCATGTGAGGAGACTTGCAGACACTTGGAAAGGCCCTGCCTGCCTCGGTTCTGCCGTTGCCACCGGAAACACCAACTGTAAGGGGACAACTTTCATTAGGAAAAAAAAATCACATAAACTCGAACATTATTACATGAAGAAAGAACAGGTTGTAGCTCTGTCTTCCTGAGGTTCACCACCCCCATTCTGGCCCCAGAAAGGGGTGGAGCAAGGAGTCACCTCTTTTTAGGGGGTCCTATTGCAAGATGATTTGATGATCTTATAGAAACTATACTTTAGGCCCAAAAGTCTGGACTCCGTTCACTCATTCACCCATAGTGAACGTCCTCTAGCCGGCATATCCATTGCCAGGCTCTGGGGCAGATACCAAGAAGCACAAACAACAACGTTCACAAGTAGTATTACTGCCGAGTGGTAAATGCTACAGCACAGGTAGATGGAAACAGTTTGGAACCTGCATAGGGAAAGACAAAATCTGTCCAGGCTGTGGAAAGTGGTCAGAAAGGGGACTTGTTTTGGGTCTTAAAGGAGAAATGGGAGGGTCCTGGGTTCAGAAAGACAAAAAAGGAGTCCCAAGCAGAGGAAAGGCCATCAGGAGGCAGGGCTGCCCCAGGAGTGGGGGAGGGAAGGAAATGGAAGGAGGTGGCACAGGTATCTAACTCAGCCCCTTCCAGCCTGATGCCTCTCCTGATTACTTGGAAAAGGCTTCCTGGATATCCTGTTCCTGTACTAGCAAAAACCAAGGGACAGATTTCAACCTTCCACTCCCTTAGTGGCCCTCACACAGCTTCAGGAGGCCCCCTTTATCATACCCAGAGTAGTTTCCTTATGAATTATGAAGGGCGTTAGGGATTACTTTTCCAATCATAAAATCAGGCCAACAGTCTGACAGGGAACTCTGTCTAGAACTGAGTCTCAAGGACCTAAGTTCATTTTGATCATCAGACCTACGATTTCACCAGCTGCTAACCATGCCCCATACGCCCAGAATCAGTGCACACCTGGTGATGGAAGAGCAACCAGTTACTGTCCCTGATGCTTTCCAGTAGTGGGCAAACTCATTAGTCAACAGAGCCAAATATCAACAGTATAACGATTGAAATTTCTTCTGAAAGCCAATTTTTTAAACTTAAACTATAGTGTGTCTGTAAAGTCATGGTGCACTTTTGACCAGTCACAGGAAAGCAACAAAAAACAATAGAAATGTAGAATCTGTACCAAATAAAAGGAAAACCCTCCCAGTTTCTGTAGGATGATGTGGCAGCATGTGCACATGCGCAGATGATGATGTAACACTGTGTATACAGCGGAGCAGCCCACGGCCATGCCAGTCGAGATGTGGACGGTACAGAAGAAAGTTCAGTGTGTTCTGTGGCTTGCTAAATTTGAATCAGTGACCAAAGTGCAATGTGAATAACGAAGTGCACGTTTATAACGAAGCACCACCACATAGGAATAACATTACTCAGTGGGATAAGCAGTTGAAGGAAACCAGCAGTTTGGTGGAGAAACCCCGTTCTGGTAGGCCATCAGTCAGTGACGAGTCTGTAGAGGCTATACGGGATAGCTACCTAAGGAGCCCTAAAAAATCTGTGCGTGAGCCCATATCGAACTGCACTGAATAGGTATGAAACTGGGAGAGTTTTCCTTTTATTTGGTGCAGATTTCACATTTCTATCGTCTTTTGTTGCTTTCCTGTGACCAGTCAAAAGTGCACCATGACTTTACGGACACACTGTATATATAGGTAGGTACATTCCTTATCGAGGTAGCGCCCACACGTGGTATTTTGTGGAAGAGCCACACTCAAGGGGCCAAAGAGCCACATGTGGCTCGCAAGCTGTAGTTTGCCAACCACAGCTCTAACCTGTAGGGAAGCAAAACATTTGCCCCCTATGAAGAGTGAGAGGAAGAAAACCGACCCAGTGAAAACCTTCATCAGAGTAGGTCCATAGTACAGCCTCCCTGCAGCAGGAGCTGGGGAAGAAGGCTCTGATGCATAAATAAAGGAGTCTCTCCAGTGCCCTAGATGGGTTTGTCTCACCTTGCTCCCAGAGCTGTGCACAAATTACTGGCAAAACCCCTTCTGTCAAGTTGGACTTTCAACTGAGATTTTGCCCAAAGAGGCTGAACCACTGGATTCTTACAGACTCACAGCCCTAAACCAAGATCCAAGAAATAAGGACAGCAGAGGTTGCCATTTCAACAGGCCCCCAGGATAAGCCCAGAAATGCAAAGATACTGCCATTCAATTTTCTGTTCTTTGGAAGACACAGAATCGTATAAAGGCTTCTGTATGAAAAATGAGGCATCTCCTAGAAACTTCTGATCAGAAATAAAATATCCCCTTGGCTATTTTGTTCTTGCTAGAATCACATGTCCTGTAGAATCACTCCTAACAGGTGTGTACTCACAGAAGCAAGAGGAAGTGTCTTCACTGGAGTTTTATTAAGGACAGACGGTATGTGCCATGACTGTTCCACGGGTCACACAAAATGTGTTGGGGTTTTGGTGGTGTTGCTGGTAAGCAGTTGTTCATTTTACAACAGCTGCTTTCATATGTAGGACCTTGGTTCATAAGCTAAACAAGATAAACTTTTTTTCATTTATCCATCAACAAACATCATAGTGACTGCAGGAGTGAGGCTCTCAGGTGACCTGCTGAGGTTGGGAAGAAACATGCATTTCCCTGGGTTAATAGAGTCTGATAGAACTCGCATGTACCTAAAGAGCCGTTGAGTCCAGAGAGAACACGCAAGACCCCAAGGAAGTACCTGAAGGAAGTGTGACAGAAGCAAGCACATCCCTCTTAGAGACTGCATACCGCTCTCACACACACAGGGCAGTGACCTGTTGGTTCCAGGACAGACAAGTCGTCAGCAGGTGGAGAAGGGGAGAAAAGCACCAGTAGGGTGGCAGCAACATGGAAGTCAGGGAGCTGTGAATTTAGAGGCCGATGAATTCAATTTGACATGATAGGGCCCACTTCAAGGAGTACCTTGAATGCCATGCTAAGAGGACTGGACGTCTGCTGAGGGTGTCCGTGAGAGCAGTGGGGAGGTGGAAGAGATGTGTCAGCTTGTGATAACAGGCCCCCACTGAAAGACTGCACCCCTACCAGGGAACCATTGAGAATGAACAACCTGCTCGTGGTTGCTAGTACTGATTCAGCAAGTGAGCTGTGTTGTGAGAAAATTAATTCAATGGTGATGTTCTAGATAGATTGGAGGGAGGAAGGGGAAAAAAAGAACGACTTTTCAAAACGAACCATGAGAAAAGAAGAAAGGAAAGGAGGGAGGGAGGGAGGAAGGAGCCACATTCTATCACCTGGGGCACTCTGCCAGTTAGTTTCAAATATTCCCACTTCACAGATTAGCAAACTGAGTCTCAGGCAGGTCAAACACAAATAGCCAGAGCTGCCTTTAACAGCGGTGTCTTTCCACAAAAGCACACTCTCTACTGGTGGCCCAGCAGCAGGAGCAGAGGGAAGGATGGCTGCGGAGGCCAAGCCAGCAGAGGCCTGATCCAATTGATAGTGCTTGTGAGGGAGCAGTTAGGCTGCCACACAGAGAAGGCTGCAGAGAGCCAGCTGGAGCAGTTAGCTGGAGTGGAAATCTGCCGGAGGAAGGAGCATGTGGAGAAAAACGAGAGAT
This sequence comes from Saccopteryx leptura, assembly GCF_036850995.1. NCBI lineage: Eukaryota > Metazoa > Chordata > Mammalia > Chiroptera > Emballonuridae > Saccopteryx > Saccopteryx leptura. Next base: position 170,231,092 of record NC_089504.1, on the reverse strand, counting down.
CACCATCATTACTACTACTATAAATGATAGCTATACCCTTACAATATCCTCAGATGAAGAGCACCAGCTAACATTCAATAAACATGTGTTATACACCAGGCACTGATACGTGCTGTGTGTGCATTATTTCTTGTTAAATAAGCCTTTGTTTAATTCTCAAAACTGCTTTGCACCTACCTGCTTTAGCGAGGTTAAGGGGCATGCCTGAGGACAGCACTCCCCACTCTTAGGGTCCCTGAGACTCTCTCAGGTGCCCAGGTTTGCAAGGTCAAAACCTATTATGACAATACTGAAACTTTAATTCCTTTTTGTTTTTCTGTGTTGGTGCAAAAGCAGCAGGGGGTCAGAGTGCCTACTGCTTTAGCACTAATCAAGGCAGTGGCCTCGGATGGTACCTGCAGCTGTAGAAAAGCCAGGTCAATTTAAGAAGATACTTGATGAAGCATACAAATTACTAATTGTATTAAATTACACCCTTGAGCACACATCTTTTTTTAAATTGTGTGAGGCAAAGTGAGGTGTAGCATAAACGTTCTTCCGCTGTATATTAAACTATGTGTATCAAGAAAAAGTGTTTGTGTGAGTGCTTGAATTGCAACCTGAACTAGCTGGGCATTATTCTTTTTCGTTTTGTTTTGTGTTGTTTTCACAGAACAGCATTTTTAGTTGATAGAAACACGGACAAATTGTGTTTATTCAGCATTAAGAACTGGGCAAATATTTTCTCAAAAATAAAGTGGCCCTGGCCAGATAGCTCAGTTGGTTGAAGCACAGAAGTTACCGGTTTGATCCCTGGTCAGTGCACACACAGGGACAGATAAATGTTCCTGTCTCTTGCTCTTTCCTTCTTCTCTCACTAAAACAGCGGTTCTCAACCTGTGGGTCGCGACCCCTGTGTTTGGGTCGTTCGACACCCCCCCGGGGTCGCGACCCTCAGGTTGAGAACCACTGCACTAAAATCAATAAATAAAAATTTTAAAAAGTGAGCCTGTCACTTCAAGGATATTATGTTGGTAACAATAAAATATAAGCTTTCATAAGATATTTGAATTTTGGAAAACTTGTATTTGCTGCTGTGAGCTCAATAGCTTCCCAATCCTTAAAGACTTTTCAATATTGTCAATGGTAGTGTTTAAAAATGTGATTTTTTGATCTTGTATAACAGAATGAGTCCGCATTTATAAGAACCACATACATTTGTGACTTATGTATTATGTTACAAAACCATGAATGAGTTAAAAAAAATTTTTTCCATTCAAAGTAAAAGAAAGTCCAGTGGATTTTATCATAACAGTACAAAAGTCCACTGTGCGACTTCAGATTCCATGGTACAACTACCAATTGGAAGGAGGCAGGGCAGCCTTCCCTGCAGATGCAGAGATGCAGATCTTTGAGAAGACTCTAAGTGGAGCCCTGGAGGTGGAGCCAAGTGACACCGTGAGAATGTCAAAGCTAAAATCCAAGACAAGGAGGGCATCCCACCTGACTGTAGGAAAATTGCTGGAGATCAGATGCTGCCCTGAAACAAGTCTTTGGTGCAGACTTTGGAACGCCAAGTCCTGAGGGGTCAGAACGCTGCCTGGTCAAGCACTGTTAAGGTTGTTTAAAGCAGCTAATCCCTATAGCCATTTCCTGCATACCTGAGAGATTTTAGTTAGTCATCCTTCTCTGCACCCGAACCCATGTCTGCTAATTTAACTCATGCTCTGCCATTTTGCTTGATGATTAAAGAAACAAATATGACAAGGTGCAGAGATCTGGGCTCTCAGTTGTAGAGGAGTCCCCTGTAGCCATCTTTTCTTTATGTTGTGTCTTGTGGGTTTTTTCTTAAGTCCTGCAGCACCTTCCTCTCATGCACACCCATTGCCAAAATGGTCTGAACACCAGACCAGCAGTATCTCATATTGCAAGCAAACAGCTGGAGGTGCATACTCTCTCAGATGACAGTATTCAAAAAGAGTCCACCCTTGCACTTCGAGCTCTTCCTCCGCCAGCTCACCAGAAGACCAATGAACCTCTTTCTTCCTTTTCTCTCCTTTATTGTGGTAAAGCATGGGCTCATGAACTTGGCACCTAAGCTCCATCGGTTCCCTCCCTTCCCTCACATATCCCACATGGATGCAGGACTCTCTTGGGCCATGCCCCGTTGCATAAAAATGTATGTGAGAAAAACACTTTTCCTTCTGACTAGCATGCCCCCTCCTCCTCGCTTTTTGTCTGGCAGAACCTCAGTCTTTCTGTATGACTCAGATTGAATATTGCTTATTCAGGCAAGTTGTCCTGAGGCCTCCAGAGGGCAGGTCCCATGATTCTTGTGCCTTTCTTTTAGCCATTTTTTCTAAATAATTGGTTTTGCACAATTACCTATATCTATGTATAATTATATGTGTGTCACCACCAATCATGTCTAAAAACACACAAAAATAGAAACATTCAAGTATGGGATTAAAATATATATATAAAGACAAGTGATAATATGCCTTCTTGTCTCTCTCCCCACCCAAACCCAGGGTGCACAGGCTTTGCCCAGAATTCTATCATGTTCATAACTTCTAGTACAATTTATTATAATTTCTGTTTCCATACCTAGTTTAATTTGCCTTTGTATCAACACCATTCCTGACACAAAGTAGGTCCTTATAAATACTTGTAGAATTAATTTATATAACATTAGAAATCACATTTTATAAATAGATAGTATTAAGTTCTCATACTTTCTCAGTAATGACAGGTTGTAGCAATTGGTGTATTGACTGATATATCTGAGCAATGTAGTTGTTTTTTGTTTTTTTTTACAGAGACAGAGAGTCAGAGAGAGGGATAAACAGGGACGGAGATGAGAAGCATCAATCATTAGTTTTTCGTTGCGCGTTGCGACACCTTAGTTGTTCATTGATTGCTTTCTCATATGTGCCTTGACCGCGGGCCTTCAGCAGACCCAGTAACCCAGTGTTTCCCAACGTGGGGCCCACGCCTCACAGGGGGGCAATTCGATAGTTAAGGGGGGCAATTTGAAAATGGACTTGACACGACTTTAACTCTTTCGCCCCGAGCCATTTAAATGCAATGCTAGATATCGGTGCCAAATTTAACAAAAAATGCAATTCTTAAATAATTGCGGTAAATAATTATTAAGTATAATTTTGTTTGACGAGACCAAAATATCAACTGGGTGATTGGCGTCGTCAAGTAAACTTCGTCCTGGATTCACCACGGAGCGTGTCATCTGCCGCGGGGAACCCTGGACATTTTAAAAACTCGCTAAACAACGCAGTTATTCTCACCTAATTGGCCCATCGCAACTTCTGTAGTGTTTCACATCATTCAGTTGGTGTTAATTTGAAATAAGTGTCAGTAAAAACTGTTGTAGGCCCTGGCCGGTTGGCTCAGCGGTAGAGCGTCGGCCTAGCGTGCGGAGGACCCGGGTTCGATTCCCGGCCAGGGCACACAGGGGAAGCGCCCATTTGCCTCTCCACCCCTCCGCCACGCTTTCCTCTCTGTCTCTCTCTTCCCCTCCCGCAGCTAAGGCTCCATTGGAGCAAAGATGGCCCGGGCGCTGGGGATGGCTCTGTGGCCTCTGCCCCAGGCGCTAGAGTGGCTCTGGTCGCGGCATGGCGACGCCCCGGAGGGGCAGAGCATCGCCCCCTGGTGGGCAGAGCGTCGCCCCATGGTGGGCGTGCCGGGTGGATCCCGGTCGGGCGCATGTGGGAGTCTGTCTGACTGTCTCTCCCTGTTTCCAGCTTCAGAAAAATGAAAAAAATAAAAAATAAAAAAAAAAAATTAAAAAAAAAACTGTTGTAAAAGCTCGTTGATTTAATAAATATACATATATATATTGTATAGATATAATTGGTAAGTATTTGATTTTATTTTTATCAATATTAAACTATTAAGTACTTCTTGCATCGGGGCTAGAAAGCACTAATACTTTATAAATATTATTGGGGCTATAATAGTGCATGCATGACAATTTTAATTTCAGAAGCATAACTTTCCAGAATATTTTGTCAAATGGAAAAAATATAGATACCTTTTGATTTGCGGTGATAGTGTAGTAAATGTGTTATATACATTTAAATAAATATGAATTTTTAGTATACATTTACTCTATGTCACATTGAATATATTTTAACACGTATTTTAATATTAGTTTTTAATTGATCTTATTTTTATTTCTTATAGCCCATAGTAAAATGAGTGGTGCAAGCAAGAAAAAAACTCGTCAATATTCGGAGGAATATTTAAAATTTGGGTTCATACCCACTGTTCACGATGAGAGGATTCCTTTTTGTCTTTTATGCCAGGAATGCTTGACCAACGAATCAATGAAACGAGGTCGTCTTGAGGCGCATTTGAAGGCGAAACATAGTGCTCATGTTAATTCAGATTTGAGTTACTTTAAAACTTTAAAGAAAAATTTTGAAAAAAGAACAACATTAAAGTCTCTATTTACTGCTCATACTTCAACTAATAATCGTGTTCTTGAGGCTAGTTATCAAATTTCTTTATTCATCACTAAAACTGGAGAAAATCACACTATAGGAGAGAATTTAATAAAACCATCAATATCAGCATTTCTTAAAATGGTTCTTGAAAAAGATGACAAAGATGTAAAAGCTATGCCACTCAGTAACAATACTGTTAGCAGAAGAATAGACAAAATGAGTGAGGATATTGAAAAACAACTTATTGAAAAGCTGAAAACAAGAAAATTCTCCTTGCAAATGGATGAACCAACTTTGAGAGACAGTGAGGCGTATTGATAATTTACGTAAGATATATTGATAAAGGACATTTTGCTGAAGAAATGTTGTTCTGTAAAAGATTAGAAAGCACCACTACCTCCAAAGATATATATAATAAGCTAAAAAACTACTTAGATGTCAATGATATACCAATGAAAAATATAACATCTTGTGCTGCAGATGGTGCTCCCAATATGATGGGCAAGAAAAATGGCTGCTTAAAATTGATGAAAGATGCGAATCCAGAAATGATTCTTGTGCATTGTGTTATTCATAGGGAAAACTTGGTAGCTAAAAACATCTTGCCTGTTCTGAATGAAGTATTACATACAGTAATAAAGTGTGTTAATGCTATTAAAGCTAGTGCCAAATGTGAGCGTCTTTTCAAGCTATTTTGTGAGGAACAAAATGAAGACCATGTGAGACTTTTACTTCATACTGAAGTAAGATGGCTATCTAAAGGAAACTGTTTGAAAAGATTTATGGAACTGTTTGATACTCTTAGTGATTTTTTAAGCGACAAACCTGAAATGAAGTATCTGTTAACAATAGATGGTAAAGCATTTGTGAGTTATTTAGCCAATATCTTTGAAAAACTAAATATTGATATATTAAATAAGTAACTTCAAGGAACAAATAAAACTCTTGTCGATGCAAAAGCAAGGATATTTGGTTTCATTACCAATATTGAGTTATGTGAGAAACATATTAACAACAAAAACTTTAAACAGTTTCATTGGCTCCAAAAATGTGAAGTAACTGATACCGCTTTACTTGTTATTGTCAATCATTTGAATATTCTATCGGCTGATTTAAAAGAAAGATTTTCTGATTTAAAACAAATTGATTTCCCAACATGGATGATGCAGCCAATGTTAGTGGATTTGTCTGATATATCAAATATGCAGTATCAAGAAGAACTCGCAGAATTGCAAAATGATGAGTCAGTTAAAGCTTTATTTAATATCAAAGGAGTGATGGCATGGCTTTGTGAGGAAACAGAAATCAAATACCCAAATTCAACCAAATGTGCAAGAAAACTATTGCTACCATTTCCATCTTCATTTTTAGCTGAATGTGGATTTAGTGCTGTAAATGATTTACTGGTAAAAAAAAAAAGAAATCGGCTGGATATAACACAACATGGAGACTTGAGACTAAAGCTAACCAAATTGGAACCTAATATAAAATCTCTGTGCAGCAAGCATCAAGCGCAAGGATCACACTAAATTAAAATAATAAATATAGAAAAATCTGTATTAAAATTATTTGGAATTTAAATTTCTGTTTTTCATTATATGTTTTGAAATTTTACTTACTGTGTTTTGTTAACAATTTCATAGTGATTTCTTCCTAGAACCTATCATTTATGTTTATTAAGTGAACAAATCAATTTTTTAATGTTAAAAATTATGTATGTTACATAGGGGGGGACATAAAAATTTTAGAAAGGTTAAGGTGGAGCATGGCACAAAAAAGGTTGGGAAACACTGGAGTAAACCCTTGCTGGAGCCAGCGACCTTGGGTTCAAGCTGGTGGGCTTTTGCTCAAACCAGATGAGCTCAAGTTGGCAACCTCAGGGTCTCAAACCTGGGCCCTCTGCATCCCAGTCCAGTGCTCTATCCACTGCGTCACTGCCTGGTCAGGCTGAACAATGTAGTTTAAAAGTAAATGCTTTTTCATTTAAGCTCTCCCGACCTTTGTCTCAGTTAGGCTTTCTCTTCTGTAATCCTGGATTTACGCCTTCAGGCACCAATGAATGACAATCCAATCCTGGGTCTGGGGCTGACCAAAATTCCAGTTCTGGGCTGGTTTTTGAAAGAAGGTATTTTAGACAGAAGCATCTCATCTAGGACTGGGTAGTTAAATTGCAAATCTTAAAGTTTCCCCAAAAAAGTTATAAGCCCAGTTATTGAGTAAACCTTGAATTGGAGATTTAAAAAAAAAAAGGAATATACTTTAAATAATCACAGTTCCTATTTCTGAAAATTCTATTCAGTTTTGGCATTCAGGGTTCAGTGCTTTTTCTGATGGACATTATCTGGCTAGAAAATATTCCTTAAAAAAAAATAGAATCTTTAGGCCTGACCTGTGGTGGCGCAGTGGATAAAGCGTTGACCTGGAAATGCTGAGGTTGCTGATTCGAAACTCTGGGCTTGCCTGGTCAAGGCACATATGGGAGTTGATTCTTCCAGCTCCTCCCCCCTTCTCTCTCTCTGTCTCCTCTCTCTCTCTCTCTCTGTCTCTCTCTCTCCTCTCTAAAAATGAATTTAAAAAAATAGAATCTTTAAAAAATACTGTCACATCTTGGTCCCCTACATTGTTCAGTCTAGTCATTTAAATTATACAGCTGACGGCCATGCTATGTAGGCAACAACCTATGAATGAGTTAATAATTAAGTGTGGGAGTCCTAAGAGGGGGGCTTGTGCCCCTGCCTGATGGGGCGGTAGCCATAAGTGCATGTTGACTCTACATCAGTGGCCCCCAACCCCCAGGCCGCGGACTGGTACTGGTCTGTGGGCCATTTAGTACCAGTCCGCAGAGAAAGAATAAATAACTTACATTATTTCCGTTTTATTTATATTTAAGTCTGAACGATGCTTTATTTTTAAAAAATGACCAGATTCCCTTTGTTACATCCGCTAAGACCTACTCTTGACGTTTGTCTCGGTCACGTGATACATTTATCCGTTCCACCCTAAAGGCCGGTCCTTGAAAATATTTTCTGACATTAAACCAGTCTGTGCCCCAAAAAAGGTTGGAGGCCACTGCTCTACATGATGCTCTATAGCTTCACTTCCCAACATCCTTCCAATAAACTCCCAAACATAGCTTGTTTTTAAAAAGCCAACTTGAAATAGGTCTATAGTCTTGGCTGAGCACTTATTCTTTGTTTTGTTGTGTTTACTTCTCCCTGAAGACATCATTAAATTTCCACTAAGGGCCATTTGGACACAAAAATACAGGTGAGCTATTAGAATTCTGCTTTAGTTTGAAAAATCCTCCCCATAAGGAAACTGATGGTTGATGGGATGCTTTGAAGGAGTTGTTTAGGCTTTGAGTTGGTGTTTGAAGTAAGAAACTACTCATCTGTCTTTCACCCTGAGGATTTATTCCTAAATGTCTCACATCCAAGAAACAGTAGTCCAAGTACTGCCTGAACAATCACCCCCATGGCTGGGTGAGGGTGAAGCTGGACACCTAGGGCTTAGGCCATATTCGGGGTGAATATAACTGAATATGGATTCTTCTCTTGCAATGTGGTTGTTCTATGTCAGGTGTTCCCAGCAGGGTTCTGCCTTCTCCCTACAGGGAGCAGAGTGAGTGAGACTGCAAGCTCTATGCCTTGCCTTGAGGAGCAGCAGTTGTTCTGGATTGCTAGTTCTGGGAATGCTCTGGACCTTAGTTTCATCTTTCTTCACCATTATCTCCCCTCTGCACCTCACAAGAACATCCCAGCTGGCAACCCTGTTTCCACATTCCCTATGGCATAGACTTGTGCTACAGAGTAGGGTAACCACAAGCCACATGAGGCTATTAAGGACTTGAAATGTGACTATTCTGAAAAGGAGCAGTAAGATAAAATATACAACAGATTTCAAAGATTTAATATAAAATATTATATAAATTATCTCAATAATTTTTATATTGATTACATGTACTATTAATAATTTAGCTATGTTAGGTTAAATTAAACATTAAAATTATTTTCATCTGTTTCTTTTTACTTCTTAATGTGGCTACTAGAAAACTTTAAATTGCACTTACAACTCGCATTGTGGCTCACATTGTATTTGTGCTGGACAGAGCTGCTTGGACCTCACGCAGCACCAAGAATGATCCTTTGAGAATCATGACTCCTCTACACAAAATTCCCCAATGGCTTTACACCTCAGTCAGAGGTAAATAAAAGATCTTAGTTGTGGCCTATAAGGTCTGTGATTATCATAGACGATCCCAGCTACCCCTATGACTCTCACCCTATCACTTCTCCCTTTGTCACTCCATTCAGGGCTCACTGGCCTCCTTGCTACTTGCTGAACACACCAACCAAGCTCCTACCCCAGGGCCTTTGCATGTATTTTTCCCTCTGCTTAGAATCTGTCCCCCAGATATCTGTATCATCTCTCAGTTTCTTTAGGTCTCTGTTCATTTGTCATCACCGTATTTAAAAAAGGATCCCATGCACACTCGTGCACAGGTACACACACACACAGTCCCCTGTACCACGCTCCTTCCTTACTCTGCTTTAGTTTTCTTCATAGTTCTTACCACAGGCTGTCATTTAGGGGGAGTCTCCTTCTATTAAAATGTAAACTCCATGAGGGCAAGGATTTTTGTGTATTGTTTACTGCAGAAAACCAAGGGCTTAGCTGAAGGCCTGGCATGTCAGAGACACTTGGTGAATGTTTGTTGAGTGAATGAGTGCCAAAGTGGTGAATGTGTGTGGATCCAGGAGAAACAAGGCCAAGGGCCCCTCAGGTTGGCCACTGGCCTAAGAAAATGATCCCCTCCACCACCAAAGAACTCACCTCCCCATGAGGCACAGCCTTATGGCTACAGGGGCCCTTGTCTGACTTTGTTCTTTATAGAAATGCAAAAAGGTGACTACTGCAAGGCAGGGCCTGGGGATGCAGGTGCCATCCAAATATTATCAATGCTAACACAGCTCACAAGTCTTTTTGTGTGAATCCTTTTTCTGCCTCCCTTTGTCCCTCCTGCCTCTTCCCTCCCTCCCTTCCTAGCATAGCTAAAACAGAATACAGTGTTTTAAAATTCTTGGGTAAAATCAGGCCCTGGCCGGTTGGCTCAGCAGTAGAGCATCGGCCTGGCGTGCGGGGGTCCCGGGTTCAATTCCCGGCCAGGGCACATAGGCCCATTTGCTTCTCCAACCCCCCCTCCTTCCTCTCTGTCTCTCTCTTCCCCTCCCGCAGCTGAGGCTCCATTGGAGCAAAGATGGCCCGGGCGCTGGGGATGGCTCCTTGGCCTCTGCCCCAGGCGCTAGAGTGGCTCTGGTCGCGGCGGAGCAACGCCCGGGAGGGGCAGAGCATCGCCCCCTGGTGGGCAGAGCGTCGCCCCTGGTGGGCATGTCGGGTGGATCCCGGTCAGGCGCATGCGGGAGTCTGTCTGACTGTCTCTCCCCGTTTCCAGCTTCAGAAAAATACAAAAAAAAAAAAAAAAATTCTTGGGTAAAATCAAAAGAAAACCATGAAATACAAACAGCATAAAATCAGTCATTGCTGTACTTGGGCAGTGGCCCACAATGACTAGAGTCACATCACAGGTTGATTAAATTTTCAGGAGCAAGGCCTGGCTTCCTCCAGCTTGAATTCCCATCTGTCTTTGTCACGTGTGCTCTGGATGGCCTTCATCCCCCATTCCCCAGTGTAGTCCTGATCTTTCACTTCAATTCCAGGAGAAACTAGAGTGTCCCACCTGTCTTGTTACATACCCTTGCTTTCTGAACATAGCGAGCTCCCAGTTTAGTCACTCTAAATACATGAACCCCCAGCCCTTCCAGGCAGCACCCCCCCCCCCGGGCTTTCAGATTCATCCCCACAGCTGTTCCCACTCCTGCTGGACTTAGGGCAGCCTCTCTGGGAAGATCTAACAGCTTGGGCTAGCTCAACTAATAGGGAAATACAGTATCCCAGGGCAGGAGAGTCTCTTAGAACAGCCTTGCCCCCCAGAGCAGCCTGCAGACCCATTCTCCTTCCCCCTGGGAGGGTTAGGATCTGCTGGGTGTGAGGTCAGACAGGAGCTCTGTCCTTGGCAACACTTCTGAAGCCTCACCAGACACTAACCTGTGCCTCTAATGGAACAAAAATGCTCGTATTCTTTGGCACTTACTGTTAGGGATTGGCGGCTTAGGCCGTGTTTGAAGAAAGAGGAGCTACTTAAAAGCACTGTATTGTCTCCTCGGATTGCCTGTGCCCACACTCACACCCACTGGCTCTCTCTCCCAGCCTGCCAGCCAGTGCCCTAAGCCCTTGCCCTCCCCTTTGATCAAGAGAAGACTCCTGTATTTAACAACTGGCTGGCCGCTTGCTTACCAGTGTTCTTTGGGAAATAAGCTAATCCAGCAGAGCCCCTCTCATTTGTAAAATGAGGATGGGATAGAAGGGACCTATCTCAGAGGGACCCTGAGAGGTTTTCTGGAAAACATGCGTGCTGCCCAGGGGCTCTCCTCTTCCCAGTGGAAGTGCTGTGCCCGCTGCAGCTGCAGGACCTGACGCTGCCACACAAGTGAAGGCCCACGGCAGGAAGAGAGCCAACAGGAAGCGGAGCTCAGCTGAGACATGAACTGGGAAAGGGGGCAAGTCCTGGTGAGCCCACGGGAGGCCCAGATATGGGCCTATACCAGAGATATGGCTAAACCTATACCAGAGACACCCCAAAGCTTCCAAGTTCTGTGAATCAATAAACTCCATTTTTTTGTTATTTGTTGTTAGTTTTTATTGTTGCCTGCAAATGCAAACACCTAAACTAAAATACTGCTTTGCTGTGACGATGGCTCTTCATTTTGGCAGGTTTGTATAAGATTTTCATGAGTCTCTGGCTCCCCTGGGTGGCAGAATAAATTCAAGTTTCTATGATTCTTGCTTTCTGCATAAGCAATCTCATTTCTACAGTTCAGTGACACAACTGCTCTGGTGTCTGACACACTGGCTTTACTCTTAGCCCACAAATGCTTGGATAGAGACTTCTTTTTTGTGGTCCACTTATCTCCCGGCTGTGGTGGTGCTGCCTGCAGGAAGCCGGGTGAATGACCTCACTGGTCCTGTTTGGGGTGGCCCTTGGCTTTGGGTCAATGGTATAACAAGTGGTCCATGCCAGGGGGGCAGCGGGTCACCCTCCTTTAGAAGCATCTAGGACACAAAACACCATTTTGAAATTGTTGAGATTTTGCCAATCAAATGTGCAAACCAGCCCAGAGTTCACGATGTTTAAAAGGCCTGGGCCCGTGAACAGGCCTCATCTGGATAACTCCAAATGAGGAAGGTGCAAAATTGAAAAAAAATTCAGGCTGAAATTTGTTAAGGACATGTTTCTAAACAAAAGGTTTGGCTATACTGATTTTATCGTAATCTGTTTTCTGGAGAGCCATTACTATTGTAACATCAACAAGGTCCCTGAAACCCTTACCAGCCTTTTAGTTCTCAGATACCATCTGGAAAGACATCCTTAGTAATGGACACTCTGTTGTGCTCATGTTTTTACATAACTGTTCCTCATTCCTGACCATGACCCTTGTTGCTTTCCAGAAACACTAAGTGGCTCAGCCTCATGGGCCGGTCCATCTTCTTTGTATTTGCCTCCTCTGAGAGGGAAACAGAGGCCCCTTCCTCCAGCCCTCACCTCAGCTCAGCGGTCTGCTACACATCCCTGGCCCAGGCTGAACTGCGTGTCCTGCTTCTGCTTGCAATACTGTTCCATGCACAGTGCTGCCTTACCATGATTACATGGCATCACTATTTGTCAATGGGAGTCCCTGATTAGATTGAGATGTTTGAGGTGTGGTCTTTATCACTTTATTTCTTTAAACCAAGTGCTTTCTAGCACAGGGCTTAGCCCAAAGTTTATTAAATGAATATATACATTAGAAGGACAGGAGAGGATAAAATAGCACTTGTCATCAGATGCCTTATAGCAGTGTGGTGAGGACTTCCCAAGACAGCACCAGTAAATGTCCAGGAGGCACCCTTAGCACAAAGTGGCCAGGAACGTCAACTCAATGATGGAGGACTCACATTCCGAAGGTGCAAATGCTGCAAGGGCATATGCAGCTGCCCAGTCACACAGGTGCAATGAGAGCTGAGGTGTGTGAAGAGCTCTCTCTCATCCCTAAGCTCTGGGCTTCCCCTGAACTCCCTGGGGCCCTTTGCTTACACCTCCCAGTACCACTCATCCCAGCAGGTGGGCAAACATTGTTCGTTGTTGTTGTTAATAATCTTTGAATCAACTGTAATACTTTTACAGAAATACTTTGTGGAATTCTACAAGAGGAATTCCACAAATATTTGTTGGATGAACGGATCAATGCCTGGACTTGGGGAAACTTCCACTGCTCAACACAGGCCGGGCTGGTGCGGTTCTGTATTATTCCCTTGGAGGGGCTGATATCAGATCCATTAGGCAGAAACATAGTGTTATAAAATAACATTGAAGAAAGGGTTTAAAGAACAATGTAACAGAAATAAAGGTAAAGAAAATAAAGCCAGGTTAATCTTTCCAGGGCAGTGACAAAGTAAACATCTCCAAAATACATAGCCTTAGGAATCTTTCACAAGTATGTATTTTTACCTTCCTGCTAAAATTGGATTCTCTGATTTTGAATTATCTGTCAAGATATTAACATGTATTGGTCTAATTTTTTTTTTAATCTGTGGACTGTTGATTATCTAAACAGCACTCAGTCAAGTAAACAGGGCCATGTTGTCTTACTGGGAGAGGTTTACATAGGAATGAAGGTAACTGGCAGTATCCCAGGTGACTAGATCAGTCAAGGAGGTAACTGAACTGCTCTTGCCCATGCTCCTTGTGCGTGGCAGGTGCTTTCCTTGTGTTATATTATTTAATTGGTCTACATTCTACTACAGTGTGGTGGGACTTCCGATCCACATTTTATAGGTAAGATTTCAGAGATGTTATCTTGTTGCGGAAGGCTGCAATGCCAGGCGTGACACCCAAACCCTTCTGACTCCCGACAGTCTCTAGCATATAGTCTGTATCTCTCACTACCCCAGCACTGCAGCCTGCGGGCTGGTCCTGCACCTGGCCGGGGCCATCACCATATCCCCAGGGCAGACTGTTCCTATCCATCATAGGTGAAGCCAGGGCTACTCTGTATGAGCCAAGTGCACAGTGGACTAGTTAGAAAAATAATTCAAGCTGAGGCTAATGAATATTTTCATTATGTAACTGGCAAGGATGCACTTAGAAACACAAAGCTTTGGTCATATTGGCTTTATTTTAGCACGACTAAAGTCCTGGAGACCCACTGCTATTGAAAAAAGTTAACATGGTCCTTGGAACCTTCCTTGGAAACAGACCAAGGCTCCTCAATACTACAGAACCCCCATCCCTGCCAAGCAACCCCACAACCTATTAGACACACTTTACTCTGCCCCAGGAAGAATTGTGATTCTGTTCAAGGACAAAGGTGACCCTCAAGGACATGTCATAGGTCATAGTGGTTAGAGTGGGGTTTCCTGTACTCTCAAGAATCAGAAAAGGTCTGTTCTTCCATCATCCCCCCCAAGGGTAATGAGCCTAGATTATACTCCCTTCTCCCTAGATGTCCTCACTACCCTGGAAGAATAAGGCAGACCAGTGCAGGACACCAGGGAACAGTCTGTCGTGGTTAGTTCTAGGCATCAGGGGCACCTTTACATTGCTGGGCAGCTAGCTGATGCTGTAGCACTGCAGGGCTCTCTGGCCAGTTAGGCTGCTCAGCCCTGGGAAGGCCAAAGAAAGTCAGATAGGGACAGAACATGTATATACTGCTTAAGCACCTTGGCATAGGGAGCAGTGGATTTGCATTCTGGGACACTGAGGAGATACATTCAACAATGAATGAGGAAGCTTGAGTCAGGCAGAGAAAGGCAGGTCTGAAACTCAGGACAGACATTCCTCTTTCTCTTGGGCTGACCCTGTTCCCTCCTTTCACAAAGGAGAAGAGTTTATCTTGTTCTATTGTCAAAAAGTAACCAGGGTTGCTAAATGGTGACCTTCTCAGAAGAGAGCCTTTGCAAGCATAAAATGGCATAACATATTTGTGGAATACAGAAGATTTTATTTTGTATTTTTCCGAAGTGAGAAGTAGGGAAAGACAGACTCCCGCATGTGCCCGACCAGGATCCACCCGGCATGCCCACCAGGGGGCGATGCTCTGCCCCTCTGGGGTGTTGCTCCATTGCGGCCGGAGACATTCTAGCACTGGAGGCAGAGGCCATGGAGCCGTTCTCAGCACCCAGGCCAACTTTGCTCCAATGGAGCCTTGCTGCAGGAGGGGAAGAGACAGAAGAGAGGAGGACAGGCAGAGAAGCAGATGGGCGCTTCTCCTGTGTGCCCTGGCTGGGAATCGAACCTGGGAGTTCCACAAGCCAGGCCGACGCTCTACAGCTGAGCCTACCAGCCAGGACCACAAAAGATTTTTTAATGAATGATACCCATTTACAAACTTCCTCAGGAAAAACAGGCTTGACATTTACAATTTAAATAGTTGGCTTCAGGGTCATTAATCAGCAATATCAGCTTCCTCACGGTCACTGCATTTTCCCCTCTCCCTGAGGTTGTAAGGTGTCTCCTCAAATGCTTTACTCACTCCTCCTAACATACCTTACTCCTTATGTCGGCAGATGTAGAAAGCAGTCAGAAGGCTTGAGCAATGGTTCTGGAGTGATTCATCATTCAGAAGCAGCAAGAAATATCCCTTTTCACTGTTTTTCCTTTATGTAGGATTAAATCAAACAACTTGAATTTGTATGACTCTTAGTTCTCACGTCTGTCTCTTTTCCACATCATTCAGTTATCTGCTATTAGACAAATGACCTCTGTGATTATATCCATCCTTGCCAAGGGTTGACTTTGTAAGCAGGTAGCCAGCTCTCTTAAACTTTCTAGAAGGATTTCACCTCACTGGCACACCTGAGGTAAGACGAGTCCAACTTGCCCAACAAAAATAAATCCTGAAAATGTTATTTATTCCACCACTCCCACCCTCCTCCATGGATCATTAAGTCATTGCAGTTCCAAGGACTAATGTGAGACCCAAGGATGACATTCATAATGTCAACATCACTAAAGCTCAGACATATCCTGGTTTCAGAATCCATTTGACATAAAAAAATATGCCAACCCTTTAGTGGTTGTCCCCACCCCTCTAAAATGAAGGCACCTCCTTTCAACAGGGTAATTCAAGTAGTCTGTATGAAAATGACTCATCCTTATGTATAAGGACTTTCATTTACCTGATTATAGTTCAGAATAGAGAAGTTACAGGACACTGACTCCTTTCCTTTTTCCCACATGTGTGGATGAAACTAAGAAAAGAAGACAAGAGAAATCTATTTCTGGCATATGAATTTTGTTTTCAGTGTGAAAAATCGGAATATTATATACGGCAACAATGGTCTTGGTTATCCAAATATTAAATTTCTTCCACTATAACAGAATTGTTAAGGTGGTCATAAATGTAAGAACTACTTAATAATTTTCAGTAACTGCAGGCATTCTGATTGTTAGTTCCTAAGTAAAAAAATTGAGACAAAGAAGTGATGAGTCATTGTCTGAAGAAAATAATTTATAATCATAAAAACATTTCTTAACCTCAGTCAAAATTAACTCCTTGGAATGGGCAGGGCACATCTTCACAATAGCAAGCCATGTGCTAAATAAGACATATGACCCCTCCCCACACTGATCACATGTAAGACAGGCTGGAGTTGTCTCATTCATAGCTACAATTACATCTTAGCCTCTATGGTTCAGGAATCAAACATTACTTTATCTCAAAAACATGTCCTAAAATTATGCCTTTTTCATGTCACTTAAGTTTACATAAAATCTTGTAGACATGTTAGCAGTGGTTCTCAATCAGAGGACTTTTTTTTTCTTTCTGCTACTGCACCTAGTGGGTAGAGGCCTGGGATACTGTTAAATACCCTACAGTGCACAGAACAATGGCCCACAAAAGAATTATCTGGTCTAATAGGTGAACAGTGCCAAAGATGAAAAACCCTGTATTAGAGGAAAACTGATAAATGTCTTTTTTCCAATGAGTTGATGATATGCTTTTATCATTCAACCACTCACCAAATATTTATTGAACATCTACAAAGCACTATGAAGAAGAACACCAAGATCACTGGTTTCCTGAACCACACAATTCAGAGGGGAAATAAGTAAATAAGATAATTGTAGGCTGTGGTATTTAACTGTAAAATAAATGGGTAACAACAGGGTGTAATCAGGAGGTGCATTAGATGATATGGTCAGGAACTTACCTTCCTGAGGAAATTAGAATGTTTTTTGACAGCAAAGAACAGAAACCCCTAATTCAAGTTGGCTTAATCAATAAGGAAATGTTTAAGTTCACATAACTTAAGTCCAGAGGAAGGGTTGGTCTCAGGACTGGCTTAAAACCTGGGCTCCAACTTCTACCCAACTCCAAATGCCAGCTTCCTCTTCAGGAAGGTAGTAAGGTATCTCATAACGATGGCCCCTACACATCCACCTGTTCCAATAAATAAATAAATAAATAAATAAGGCAGACTGATTAGATAAAAGGGGGTACAAAAATGTACATCTTAGCCTCCACAGCAATATGAGTTGAGATAGAAGTTCTGGCTTTTTCTTTAATTTACTACTATTATTACTACGATTTTAGGAATGCCTACTAACACACTGGATGATTTAGTTATATCTAATCCTTTCAAATTCCCAGCAACATGTGTATTATCATTTTACAGATGAGGAAACTGGGGCCCACAAAAGAATTTTAAGGTTACATAGCTATTACCTACCAGTGACATGTTTAGTGTTTTACATGTGTTTTCAATTACACGCACCCTGTGAAGTGGAAAACAGAAAGGTTTAGTAGTTTCTCAAGGTCACACAGCTGGCAAATTTATAAGTATATATAGTCAAAATCCAGGCCCCCTGAGGTCTAACTCCAGAAGGGCCTGTACTCTTACAAGCTGCACTCCTGAGTATATTACTATTGACCCAGGATTTAAATCTGATCCAAATGTCTGGCTTCAAAGACTAAGAACTATTCTTTTTCTCTTTTCTGCAAAAGTTTTCTCATATAAAATGTGGGAAGCAGACCAAAAAATTCTCAAAGTTCTATTTCTGTCCAAAAGTGCTATCATTCCGTGGATTTTAATATGGTTTTAATGCGCAAAAAGTGGTGAGGGTATTTTTGTAAGGCACAACAAAAATAATAATACCTAACTATATTTTTAAATTTAATAATACTTGATTAAGCAGCCTGTCTCAGTGCCAGCCCGTCCACCAGGAAAAAAAAAATTAGTATTTTATTACACGCGCGCACACACACACACACACACACACACACACAAAATTCTGCTGGCTGATGACCACGAGAACATGTAACACAAACCCAGTTCTTAGCATTCGCGGTTTAAACGGAAAATCCGGCTCCACAGTTCACCAGTTGCGGCGTTTCTAGACAACATCAGAAACGAATATGAAACCAACCCGCACTCACAGCGGTTCCAGAACGCGCGCAAAAACGCGAGAACCAGCTCTCGCGGAAGTTTCCCAAGACAAAGCCGAGTCCCAGCACGCACCGCGGCCGGGACTAAAAGTCCCATCATGCCAGGGGCACACCGACTGCCTGCAGGACTACATTTCCCGACACGCTCTCCAGACAACTAGCCGACCCCTCAGCGTCGGGGGCGGAGGCGGAGGTGTCTCTTTCATTTTGTTCATTCTCTGGTTAGCATCTAAGGGTCGTACAGCATTACCCACGAGCAAATTACAAAGATGATTTTCCGACTCGTTCTTCATCGCCCGTTGGGTTAGAAGCAAAGAGACTGGGCTGGAGAGAGGAATGGGGCACGGCAGGCCCTGCTGGTTAAGCCAATAGCGCGGGAGCGGTTCTCCCGCCGCCATGGCAACGGCAGTCATCCCCCCCCCCCCCCCCCAGGAACCAAGGCCCCATTGGGTGGATTCTTTCGAGAAGGCTAGAGAAGAAGGAAGCGGAAGTGGCACGTGGAGGGGCCGGTGAGTAAATGCTGCAGATTCTGGAAAGTTCGGAACAGTGCTGTACAGGAGACTGAGGAGTGGAGCCCTCCCCTTTTCGGTCGGTAGTTGGGTGCCCAGCGAGGAGTGGGAAGGCGTCCATCCAGTTCCTGGAGCGGCCCGCGGAGACCCGACGCCACCTGCCTCCGGGAGAGCTGTCTGCCGAACCCCACTGTCCGCGGGAAGCCGGGCGCCCGGGTGACAGGAGCGGCCGGAAGACGTGGACCCAGACCCGGGGCGGAGGCGCAGCGCGAGCCAGGCATGTCGGTGGTGGGGCTGGACGTGGGCTCCCAGAGCTGCTACATCGCGGTGGCCCGGGCCGGGGGCATCGAGACGATCGCCAACGAGTTCAGTGACCGGTGCACCCCGTAAGTGGAGCCTGCTGGGCACTGCGGGAGGGCCGGACGAGGGGAGCAGCCCGGAGCGGGGGTCAGGGCCGGGCCAGGCCGGGGGGACGCCCGCCCACGAGCTGGTGATGGGGCCACGGAGGCTCCGCGAGTGGGATCGGCCTGGGTCATCGCTGAGCGCCGGGCTGCGGCCGAGCCTGCGACTTTGCTCAGTTCCTGAGCGCTGCAGCGGGGGGCTGCAGCGGCCGCCCTCGTCCCCCGCCAGGCCCCTTCCTCCGCGAGCCCTGCGGCCGGAGTTTTTCTTTCATTTGTGGGTATTGAGCTGGAAGCTTCCAGAGCTTGGCCGCCGCCGCCGCTCCAGCGGCCAGGGGGACTGTTGGCGACCGCGGTCACCCGGCAGGTAGACGAGTCCGTCTCCGCGGCCCGCCCCTCCTGGCTACTGACGTCGCTGGCCTCGGTACCTGGGGCCATTGTGGGAGATGGAAACGTCCTTCTGGCTCAGTTTATGAAAGCCATTCGAGAGTAACTCTAAATTTTGTTCTGATTTTTGTTAATTTTGCAGTTTAAATAAAGGAGAGAAAACTGGATTTGTTTATGTTTGTGGTCGAATGCTAGAACTTAATAGGGTGGATGTTGTCGCTGAATTGTGTTATATCTGACATCAGCGTGGGGTTGGCCAAGAGTGACATTTTAAAAAGCAACCTTTTCAGCGGGCTTATTTTTTTAAAGATAACATGCAACCATTTCCGCATGTGCGCGTTGGTAAAAAGCAACTGCTCAGGGAAATGAATGTCATTAGTTTATTTTTAACGCTTTGATTAACGTATTTGTAAGTGCCTTCAACCCAGTATAAAAGGTGTAGAATGAAACATTGATTGGAAAGGTAAAATGGCGAGACTTGTATCACTGAGTGCAGACGAACATTGATGAAAGTGAATGGAAAATCGGGAAATAAGCAAACGCGACAATACTAGTAACATTGAAAAGACTGCGGGCATATCAGGGTTCTACCTACTGTATTTGCAAACCGGCACCCTGTTTTTTAGCTGAGCAAAAGGTTCTGTAAGAAAGAAGACAGCACCTGAGGCATCCATGTTTAGGTGGACTTTACATATTTATTTTCTTTGATCCCTATAAAAGAAAGAAAGGCTGTTTAACTGAAGGCTGGGAAAAATTATGTATATGGCTGTAATGACCACTGCGAAACTAAAAAAAAAACAGGTATAGCTCTCAAATGGAAACTGAGAGCAGTACTGGAGTTCTCTTTCATGTTTTCAGTAACATGGATGTTTGATTCATTTGTATTGACTACTGTTAATTTCTTTTTAATATGATTAATTTGATTCTCTTTGGAAAATGAGTAAATTTGTTCTGCAAGTATACAGTTACTTTGAACTCAGAATGATACTCTGCTTTTGGAAGTTATTTTAAAAGGTGTCTATCCTTTGAATACTTCTGGCTTTTGGGATGCAATTTGGTACTTGCTCAGAAAATCTAGCTCTAGGATGTCCATATTAGAGCAAGTTTAAACTTGATTTATTTTAGCCTGGTACATAATGCCCTCAGTATGTTTCCATTTAGTTCATCTCATTTACCATCACACCTACCTGCCCTGGAATCTAAAGCCTAATTCACTGACTTTCTTATGACTTCTCTGTGTGTGTGTCTGCTGTGTGCTGACCTCCACCTCTGTTGCTAGAAGGCTGTCTCACAGTTATAGGTCACTTACCATCTCTTCGAAGCTGACTCAGTATAACTCAGATGTTCACTCCTTTCCTGCAGCGTTTATACTCAGTTCTGCTGTGGGGCTTCTCTGCATCATTTTTACTTGGCTTTCTGAAGTAGAGTCTTCTGTATAGGATCCTCTATAACTAACTATTCAAAGTATTTTCAGAATTCAGGTTCGCCTTCTGATAATTGGGACCTGGGGAATTTGTACTGGTAGTTGAGGTATTGGAAATTTCTCCTGAGCAGACTTATTTTTGGGTGGTGTGGATGGAAGTAGAACTACGGCCCCGGTTGGCTTCTCAGTCGCAGTAAAATGGAGAAACCCCAACTCCCTCTTGAGTATATGATTGAGTTTTAGACTCCAGCGTTGTGCTACACTGGTGCCCTTCCCTGTCCTAAACCATGGGTAGGAAATTTGTATTAGATTTTCCATCTTCTCAGTAAAAATGTCCATATATTCTTTTTAACTTTTTTGAAAATGTTTTTATATGTCTTACAGATCAGTCATATCATTTGGATCAAAAAACAGAACAATTGGAGTTGCAGCCAAAAATCAGGTATGTTCTTTGAGATAATTCTGCCCAATTTTTAAGGGGGAGATTTTAAAGATAAAATCTTAAGACTGCAAGAATGTGAAATACCTAAGCCTGTCTGTTGTTGAATATTCAAAATGTAGTGTTAGTATCTTTTTTTTTTTTACAGAGACAGAGTCAGAGAGAGGGATAGACAGACAGGAACGGAGAGATGAGAAGTATCAATCATTAGTTTTTCGTTGCACGTTGCGACTCCTTAGTTGTTCATTGAGCCCGCGCTCAAGCTGGCGACCTCGGGGTCTCGAACCTGGGTCCTTCCACATCCCAGTCCAATGCTCTATCCACTGCGCCACTGCCTGGTCAGGCTAGTGTTAGTATCTTTATGAGCCCTTACGTGGTTACTTTTTCCTTCTATTCCCTTTTTGTTTTATTGAATAAGATCTATTTTTGCTGTCAACTTTAATTTTTAGTAACTTTACTACCTCTAATTTATGTGAAGGTTTTTATGCTGCTCATTTAAGAATTTAAGATTTCTTCTAAAAGTTATGTGTTTAAAAGTGTTTTCAGGTTATCTAGTAATTAAAGCAAGACTGGGAGAACTTTTTGTCTAGACCTGTGCTGTCTTAGATGGTAGCCATGGCTGCTGAGCACTGAAAATGTGCGGAGTCTGAATTGAAATAAGAAGTAAAATACTATGAGATTTTTAACACTTAATTGAAATAAAGTATCTCATCAATGTTTTATATTGAGTACATGTTGAAATGATAGTATTTTAGGTGCATTAGGCTGAAGAAGCTTTGAAATTCATCTGCTAATACTTAATGTGACCAGAAAATTTACCTGTATCATTCCCATTTAGGACTCCAGAACTTTGGAGGTGGGGAGAAAAAATATGAAATATGAAGTCCCTTTTGAGAGGCTTTAGGAAAGAGACTAAAAAAGTTCTTTTAAGTATAGAAAATAGTATTGCTAATAAAACAATTTTAAACCCTGGAATATTAATATATATATATTATGGCTAGTTAACAAAAGAGGTGAAAAACAAAGAGAAGAGAGAAGTGCGCATACTTAAAATGACACACTCCAAGCAGTCACTTCTGCATTTTTGTGGTTATGTGAGAAGAATCATTTGAGGTCGTATGATTACCTGATACTCTTCATCTCATTTATAGAGTCACGAGGAATTTTAGGTTATAAAGATACTTAAATTTAATACTATTTGAAAACAAATACTGCCAAGATGTATTCTTCCCTGTAAAAGGTCAGGGAAAAATATAATTGGTGACTATTTTGGTATTTTTGAGCTTGTAACTTCAAAAGTTTTAGTTTTTAATCTTTTAATTATTTCTGTATTTTAAATAAGGTTCTGTCTGCTGATGCCTTTGAGTTAAATAATGCTGTGAAGTGGGACTTTGCAGAGCCTAGTCATCAAAAATATATACATGCAGATGAAAGCATTAGGTAACTTAGAAAGTTTTGAATTTTCCTTGCGTCTTCTGCTTTTTTTGGTATACAGTAGTTGGCATTGCATACTACTGGTAGGAAAAGTAGCAATTCATGTGTTATGTGGCACAAAATATTATACTTACTCTGGCCACTTAGCCATTTATTATACTATAGTAGTGAGCTACTCTAATTTGCAGTACATCTAGATCTCCTTATTTCTTTCAGTGGGAAGAAAACAGGTGTCATGGGGAAAGCAATGAACTTAAGTGAGGCATTTCTTGGTACTAGTTGCTTCAGGGCTTTAGTGATAGTTTCACACTCTTACAGATTTTGAAATCTGTTTTGAAGTCTGGTGACAATACTGCCTCATGTTCCTTTTCACTGCCTACCTATAAGAAAAGGAGAAAGAATAAAGTCCATTCATTAATGGGGAGATTCAGAGTTCCAGGCAGGTTACTTGTATCCCCATGATTTGAGTTCAACAAGTGACTTTTTGTAAAATTGCTATGAATACTAATAGGTGTTGAAATTAGAAAGTAATTTAAACTCTCTGGATTTTTTGTGCAGCAAATCACGCATGCTAACAATACAGTATCTAACTTCAAGAGGTTTCATGGCCGAGCATTCAGTGACCCCTTCATTCAAAAAGAGAAGAAAAACTTAAGTTATGATTTGGTTTCCATGAAAAATGGTGGAGTTGGAATAAAGGTAATACAATTGAGCAACCTAGGTTCTTAATAGGAAACTAAATCATTTATAGAGAAAGACTTTTATTTTTTAAAAATTTTCAGTTTTTATTTAGAAAGTTAATGTAGTAGCATTGATCAATAAGAGTACAAAGGTTTCAGGCAAACATTTCTATAGCATTTGAACTGTTTATTATGTTGTATACCCACCATCCAAAGTCACTCATTTTCTATCACCTTATATTTGTCCCTCTTTACTCCCTTCTCCCACTCCCCTCTTCTGCATCCCCTGCCCTCCCTCTCGTAACCACTGCACTTTTATCTATGTCCATGAGTCTCAGTTTTATATTCCACCTGTGTGTGAAATCATACAGTTCTTAGCTTTTTCTTACTTATTTCACTCAGTATAATGTTCTCAAGGTCCATCCATGTTGTCGTAAATGTCACTATGTCATCATTTCTTATGGCTGAGTAGTATTCCATAGTATATATGTACCACATCTTCTTTATCCAGTCATCTATCGAGGGACACTTTGGTTGTTTTCATGTCTTGGCCACTGTGAATAGTGCTTTGATGAACATGGGGGTCCATGTGTCTTTACGTACCAATGTTTTCAAGTTTTTGGGGTAGATAACCCAGTAGAGGGATTGCTGGGTGATCCGGTAATTCTATTAATTTTTTGAGGAACCACCATACTTTCTTCTATAATCGTTGAACTAATTTGCATTCCCACCAGCAGTGAATGAGGTTCCTTTTTCTCTATAGCTTGCCTTTGGGTTCAGATTCATAAATTGTTCTCTATGGCCAAGGTCCGTGATCTTAGTACCTATGTTTTCTTCTATGTAATTTATTGTTTCACATTTTATATTTAGGTCTTTGGTTAATTTTTAATTAATTTTTGTGCAAGGGGAAAAACTAAGGTCAAGTTTTATTAATTTTGCATGTGGGTTTCCAATTTTTCCAGCACCATTTATTGAAGAGGCTTTTTATTCTCCATTGTGTGTTTTTGGCTCTTTTGTCAAAGATAGTTGGTCCATATATAGGTGGTTTTATTTCTGGGCTCTTGATTCTGTTCCACTGGTCTGTATGTCTGTTTTTCTGCCAATACCATGCTATTTTGATTTTTGTGGCTCTATAGTATAATTTGAAGTCAGACAGTATGATACCTCCAGGATCACACTTTTTCCTCAGGATTGCTTTGGCTATTATGGCTCTATACAAACCTGGTAATTGTTTGTTGATTTCTTTAAAAAATGACATTGGGATTTTGTTAGGTATTGCATTAAAGTTGTATATTGCTTTGGGTAATATGGCCATTTTAACTATGTTGATTCTTCCAATCTATGGACACTATTTTTCCATTTCATTGTGTCTTTTTCAATTTCCTTCAATAATGTTTTGTAGTTTTCAGTTTATAGATCCTTCACATCCTTTGTGTATTCATAGGTACTGAGGAAGATTTTCCTAATGAAATTTTCTTACTGAAAATTTAACTTTTCACTTCTTAATTGGACAGTATGGTTTTTTTATTTTCTTCTTACTTTTTTTCTTAACTAGGTATGTCTTTAATAATCTTTGAAAGTTATTCAAGCAGTGTATACTGTTACAACTTAATTTGTATTTCATGCAACTTCTTGGCAGTTACAAAACTTACTTACTGCTATTTAAAGATTTAAATTGTGTTGTCATATCAAATGAAAGTCTGCTCAATGCAGCCCAGTTGTGTTGGAGAACTGTTTTGTAATATAACCAGAAGCCTTTTATTAAACTCACAGAAGCATTCCTATCTTATGATCTACATAAAATAATATTTATGCCAGTGTGATTCACCTCTTTAGAGTGGAAATTTACAACCTTCTCTAATGTTTGGATTAGTACTTTGAATGGGGAAAGCGTGCCCTAGCTTTTTTCTTCTTCTTTAGGAAAATGTTTGTTCTTTCATTATTTTTTTGCTTCCCCTTCCTTTCCCTTCCACCTTTCCTTTTCTCTTTCTTTCCTAAATAGCCATAACAATAGAGATTTTTCTGGAAGAGAATATGTAATAATATTTGGAAATCAATATTAGGTAGCTTGAAGTACCACTGATTAAAATATTTTCTTCAATAGGTAATGTACATGGATGAAGAGCATCTGTTCAGTGTGGAACAGATAACAGCCATGCTGTTAACTAAGTTAAAGGAAACTGCTGAAAACAACCTCAAGAAACCAGTAACAGATTGTGTTATTTCAGTAAGTAGAATTCAGCAAGGCAATGTGTTTTATTTTAATTTGCCTGCATTAGGTTACTCTCAAGTATCCAATATGTGAAAGCTGTTCTATTATTATAGACCAAAATTCTATGAGACTGTTAAATAGGAATATTTTAGAGAAGGTTCCAGTGGTAATTCTAACCAGAAGTTGCAGAGGGTATCAATTGGAGATGCAAACCAAAATCTCCTTTGGGGCTTTTTGAAAATACAGACTGATGAGTTGAA
Source organism: Saccopteryx leptura (assembly GCF_036850995.1). Classification (NCBI taxonomy): domain Eukaryota; kingdom Metazoa; phylum Chordata; class Mammalia; order Chiroptera; family Emballonuridae; genus Saccopteryx; species Saccopteryx leptura. Next base: position 170,205,361 of record NC_089504.1, on the reverse strand, counting down.
TGGGGGGTAGTCTTAAGTTACTGTACTGTTAGACAACTTGTATACATACATGGAAATTTTTTCAAATACTACCCCTCAAGTTGAGAACCAGTGCATTAGAAATTTTAACATGTAATCTAGTAGTAGTGACAAAACCTAAATTTTCAGCACTAGCAAGCCCACTACCTTCAATAGATAACTGATAGGTTATCGAGTACTTGAAATGGACAGAAGCCACCTCTTTTTGGACACCAAAAATAGTTTTAAGTTCTGTTCTGCCAAATGTCTAGGGCAGGGGTCCTCAAACTTTTTACACAGGGGGCCAGTTCACTGTCCCTCAAACCGTTGGAGGGCCGGACTATAAAAAACTATGAACAAATTCCTATACACACTGCACATATCTTATTTTAAAGTAAAAAAACAAAATGGGAACAAATACAATATTTAAAATAAAGAACAAGTAAATTTAAATCAACAAACTGACCAGTATTTCAATGGGAACTATGCTCCTCTCACTGACCACCAATGAAAGAGGTGCCCCTTCCAGAACTGTGGTGGGGCCAGATAAATGGCCTCAGGGGGCCGCATGTGGCCCGCAGGCCGTAGTTTGGGGACCCCTGGTCTAGGGTAATTTCTGAGGTGCTCTGCCCCGTGACTGTCTGTAACGAACTTGCCTACGCTGTGGTCTTTGCATTATAGCATAGATAAGGTAATCTGCCTAGACCAGTGGTCAGCAAACTCATTAGTCAACAGAACCAAATATCAACAGTACAACGATTGAAATTTCTTTTGAGAGCCAAATTTTTAAAATTATACCTATAACTATATAGGTAGGTACATTCCTTATTGAGGTAGTGCCTGCACGTAGTATTTTGTGGAAGAGCCACACTCAAGGGGCCGAAGAGCCACGGTTTGCTGACCACTGAGCTAGACCTGTCATAGCCCTTGTAAAGGCAGTGTGTCCTAGTATATGAAAGAATGGAGACAGAGCTAAAATTCTTCCTCTTGCCCTTGTAAGACAGAGTGTATTCTACCAGAGGGCTGCCTGCCTGTTGTAATTTCTCCAGGCAACAGGAGAAATTACATTAGTCTCTGGTAAAATTGAAGAATTAAGTTATAAATCAGTGGCCTGCCCTTCCCCCCACCTTGATGGTAAAAATATGATTAAAGCAGTGTTCTAATTTGAAAGGTGGACAGAGACCCAAGTTGGCTCTTGCCTCTCTCTTTCTGAAGCATCTGCAAATATAAATACTGTGGGGGAAATGTGAAAGCTGCTATACCAAGTTTCCTCAGAGTACTGTCTAGTTAAGTACTGCAATGAATATATTGTTGGGTGTTCTTCTCCAGGATTGTCCCGGTTAAATGGTCCTAGAGAGCGAGCAGAATAATCTAGCTAGAAGCACTGGTCACTCAGCACCATGAGAGTCCATCCTGTGAGCTGTTTTGCTCTTTTTTCTCTTAGGAAAACCAACAGGTTTAGCCAAAAAATAATAAGTTCTTGTAATTACAACAGAACTATGAAATTAGTAGAAGATTCCCCATCGTCTATTAGTGCTTGAACTCAATGAGTAGCTAACTAAAGGGCGGTGGCATATGCTAGAATTAGTCCAGTATTATCTTTAAATGCCTGCAGTCTATATTTAACATTAAATGTTGGCTTAGCATTATAATTTCCAAATATCAGTAGAAACTTAAGACAATTGGAAATGATGTTCCATTCACTTAAATTTAAAGCCTTCTGTTCGATTTAAGTAACTCGGTATGTCTTGTGAATACTGATTAATTTTTAAGTTTAAGGCAATTTTCAGAACATAAGTAACTATTCTAAATGTTAAGGAACTTGCTAGAAAATAAGCCTAAAATTTTAGTTCTGTTTTATGACTTGGTTGGGTACCTTTTTAGTTGAACTGTTATGATTTATTACAAGTGGTTAGAAGGAATTTGTGTTTTGGGTATGTTAAACTTCTTTTCTTTGTCTACAGGTCCCTTCTTTCTTTACAGACGCTGAGAGGCGATCTGTGTTAGATGCTGCACAGATTGTTGGCCTAAACTGCTTGAGGCTCATGAATGACATGACAGCTGGTAAGCATGAACTTTCTGTGTGGTGTGACTCTACTGTCAAAACTAGGGTTAAGACACATCAGAAACAATTACTGAACACTTTTTCCTGTTGATATAGATATGCAATCTATTAAAAGACGTGTTAGATTTGAAAGCAAAAATTCCAGCTTTTCAGATGTTTATGTTTAATGAGAAATGAGCACTTTATTAGATAGATATAATTTATTTATATGGATATATATATATATGGCATACATACATACACACACACAGACAGTGGGGCAAAAGTAGGTTTACAGTTGTGAGCATGCAAAACAGTTTGTTCTTTGTTATTATTGTATTATTTTCCATATAACTTGATGTATTTTAATTCTTTGAATTGGGTATAGTGGGTTTATGTTTTTTAATTTCCTTAAATTGTTTTTAGAGTTAAGAAACAAGTTTTCCCAAAATCTTACAGTTCCAGGTTTCACAACTACCTTGACTACAATTATTGATGTAGTTAAATTTTTTCTCCTTCTGTATTTCCCAAATACATGTAGTTAAGCATTGATACTCATCTCTGTCAAATATTGAGCTGTACCATTTGCCAGATATCAGGTTAGGTGTGGATATAATGTTGAACAAAGTGGTCCATGTTGCCTCCTCTTAGAGCTTTTATTAGTATATTGTGATTTCAGGTTAATAAAAAGTCAGTTACAATTTAATTTATTTGGGAAAAACAAAAATGGTACTTTTAGCATAGTTTTAATTGACTTTTTTAAGTTTCCACAAGGCAGTAGGTATACATGTTTAGAAGTGGTTTCAAGTTCAGAAAAAGCTAACAGATTCTTTAAGGGAGGTCATTTATTTGGGTCTAGAAATAACTGGTAGGAACTTCAGTTGCTGTAGTTGAATGTTAAATTTTTAATTTGTTTTGGATAAGCAGTCTCTAGCAGGTCATCGTTAAAATGTGAGTATTGTATAATGAGTCTGGTGACCGTGTGTGGTTACATTTCATTGTGTGTCTTCTCCATTATATGTCTCCATATACTGAAAAGTGATAGATTCTTCTAAACTCAGAAAGGGGAAAAGGTAGTTGATACCAAGAAAACTAGTATGAAGTCAGGTATAAAAGCAGTGTGTTTATTTGATCGTTGGAAGTAGAGTCAGGTTTTCTGCATGTGTAATTATATTGTGATAATTAAATTATGTGAACCAAAGGATTGAAGCTCACTTATTTTTTTGTAGTTGCTTTGAATTACGGAATTTATAAGCAGGATCTCCCAGGCCTGGATGAGAAACCTCGGATAGTGGTTTTTGTTGATATGGGACACTCAGCTTTTCAGGTGTCTGCTTGTGCCTTTAACAAAGGAAAATTAAAGGTAAGTCATAAATTAGATATATATGTACATGAGCAGAGCTCATGAAATGTTTTATGTTTGTTATTACTTTACACTCCTGAGCTTCTTGACTGTGGTCTTGGTAATGAGGAGTGCTTGATAAAAGAATGAGCAAGTTGTTCCTGAGATTGATCTTATTGATGATGTCTCAGCACACTGAGGGCCTTGCTTAGGCAAGGTTAGATCATCTGTGTAATCACTGAAAGTCAGAACTGTTTGAGCGTTCTATACTGCTCACAAAAATTAGGGAATATTCCAAAATCAATATGAAGAAATAAAAATAGCATTTGAATTTTTTTTTTATTAAACAAGATCATCAGAAAAACAAATGACAAGTCAAAGAAGGTTTGATTATGCAAATGAGATGCAAAACCAACTTATTATTTCACTGGTGAAAAATACACTATACAAAAGGCTGAAATGAAAGTACTGGAGTATCTGCACATTCCTTGATCCCCTACTTTTTGTGAGCAGTGTAGTATGTATTCATTTGGATTGTGTAGTTACATTTTGCCTGACTCACTCTCAAGCTCCCAGACTTGGGTTTCATATTGTAATTTAGATAGAAGTCCTGAGCCTGTTAGACTTTAGTTGTTTGAGTAGCAGTGTTTAAAATTGTACTAAATATGATTGCAAATAACCAGATTATTTATTGTTTTAACTAAATTAGGTACTAGGAACAGCCTTTGATCCTTTCTTAGGAGGAAAAAACTTTGATGAAAAGCTAGTAGAACAGTTTTGTGCAGAATTTAAAGCTAAGTACAAGCTGGATGCAAAATCCAAAATTCGAGCCCTTCTTCGTCTATATCAAGAGTGTGAAAAACTGAAAAAGCTGATGAGCTCCAACAGTACAGATTTGCCACTGAGCATTGAGTGCTTCATGAATGACCAGGATGTATCAGGAAAGATGAACAGGTGCGTCCTGAATCCCACCACCTATGGGAAGGAAGGGCGGTGGTGGCATTGAATAGTGGTTTCACCAAATATGTCACAGAAATATTTTTAAGTCAATAGAAATAAATACTCAAAGTAACAAGAATTGATTACCTAAAAATTCAGTGAACTCAATCTTAATGTCTTAATGTTAGTCTTCCAGTGATACCAGTAGAACTGATTTTTCTCCCTCACCCTTTTTCTACACCTATTTTGTGTGTTTATTTTTTTTTTAACTTAGGAATTACAGTACAGTTTAACTTGGCCCATGTAGAATCCAGAGTGTCTGATTAAAAAAAAATGAAATTCATGGGTTTGATAAGATTTATTGTTCAAAAACAAGATAGTGGCCTTTAGGTAACTTTTCTAAAGATTTATAAAGTTCTTCTTATTTATCAAGGGCACAATTTGAAGAACTCTGTGCTGAACTTCTGCAAAAGATAGAGGTTCCCCTTTGTTTACTGATGGAACAGACTCAACTTAAAGTAGAAGATGTGAGTGCTGTTGAGATAGTTGGAGGCGCTACACGAATTCCAGCTGTGAAAGAAAAAATTGCCAGATTCTTTGGAAAAGATGTTAGCACAACACTCAATGCAGACGAAGCGGTGGCCAGAGGTTGTGCGCTGCAGGTATGCTTCCTGAGGGCGTCCGCTGGTGCTTGTGCCAGAAACCTCCCCTCATTGCACTGTGGTGAGCTCATGCAGTAAGCAAGGCCCTGTGCCCAGTTAGATACCATGGGGAATGAGGCTTTGGGGAGACAAGGACCTCAAATTTGAAAGATCCAGGAAATTTAAGATGAGAGGAACTGCTGGACTGGCATGATCCTGGGGCATCACAGAAAACAGTTGTAATGCCTGAATCAGCTGCAGGACTGGGGCTGACCATTGCTAAACAGCACAAAGGAGGGAGTTCCGTACAGAGCTGACGTGGAGGCGTTTGCAGGGTTAAAGGGTGTTGGTTCACTTGTTTTAGGAAAGAGCTGCTTCCCTCCACATTGATTTTTAACCTGCTTATCAAGTAAACAGTCTCAGAGGCCTGACATTCCACAGAGCAAAAGCACCAAATCTAGAAGTTATTGATTAAAAAAATATTAGTTTATATTTAGGACATTGTAGTCAATTAAGTACTTTAAAGTTTCAAGTTTTAATATGCTTCAGTTTTGATTTGATTAGCAGTGTTTTTTAGTATAAAGCAAGGGATTCTATGGTCAAAGGGTATTTAGACTTTCCTTGAAAACCTAAAAAAAGGAATTTGTTAATACTATTGTTACTGATTATCTATTATATAATCATGACCCATCTGTGGGGTTTTTGTTTTTGCTTTTGCTTTGCTAATGGAGTATGTCTCTGTAGCAAACTTAATTCCCAGAAAACTGGGAAATAGTTCAAGTTAATATACGGTAAGCAATTTTGAATTTGAATTTATATCTACCCATCCGTTTTAAATTGAGTTTTATGTTAAAAGGTGAGTGGAATTACTCGTGCTCATTATAATTCATTCTTTTTTGAAGTGTGCAATCCTGTCTCCAGCGTTTAAAGTTAGAGAGTTTTCCGTCACGGATATTGTTCCTTTTCCAATATCTCTGGTCTGGAGCCATGATTCAGAAAACACTGAAGGGTATGTATGTTTCAGAGAATCTTTCAAATAATATGTAGTCATGATTTTTATGGTGGTGTGTCTGATTAACCAGGATTTTTCAACAACCAAACCCACTGATGTTGTAAATGATGAGAGGTACAGATTTATACTTGGTACAGATTTTGGGATGTGTGTGTAGCACAAGGAGCTTAAGCACTTGACACACTGACTGCCTCTCTTTCCTCCAGTGTTCATGAGGTGTTCAGTCGGAACCATGCTGCTCCCTTTTCCAAAGTTCTCACCTTCTTAAGAAGTGGGCCTTTTGAACTTGAAGCTTTCTATTCTGATCCTCAAGGCGTTCCATACCCAGAAGCAAAAATAGGTAAAGCAGTTGTATTTACTCCTAAAGACTGAATTAAATGTATGAACTTGAAATTTTTTATTAGCAATGTTGAGTGGAAAATAATTCCAAGTGTTAAAGGCATTTTCAATTTAGGATGATGGTGATGGAGATATCTCTTTGTTTTATTGATGAATAAACTGGCCTACAGAGATTAAATGACTTGCTAATTAGTGCTGCTGTTACTTCTAAGGATCTATATTTAGGAACACTTTTGGTGTTTTTCCTGTTCTGATATTATCTGTATTTAAGGAATTACCACCTACTTGAAACATTAACTTTTCCTGTAGGTGAAACATTATTTGCAGAATATTACTTTCAGTTTAAAACCCTGTTTGCAAGCCATTGAGCTACTTTTAAAATTTACTTCTGTATTTGAAAAGTACGTCTTTTTTGGTGCATTTTTTAAACAGTATTTACAAATTTATTGGGGAGAAATTAGTTTGAGAACAGTTGAATATAGACAGAAATTTTGACAGGCTAGATTCTATGTGTAACTTTCCATTGTACAGAGGGTAAAATCTAAGCTTTTTAGCATGGCACCAAATTTTTCATATTACCACCCAAACTGAAAAAGCTTGCCCGTACTTAAAGAAATCTCTTTTTTGTGAACCTTCTTTGATACCATGTAGTAATTGCTATTCTTTGAATGGGTCTTAATGGCAGTTATTTCCTGAACTAGTGACTTGACCATTAGTGAAGATCTATTTCAACATCTCTCAGTGTCCTGGGAGTTAAACCTATACCTTTTTTTTTTACAGAGAGTCAGAGAGAGGGATAGACTGGGGACAGACAGACAGGAACGGAGAGATAAGAAGCATCAATCATTAGTTTTTCATTGTGCATTGCTACACCTTAGTTGTTCATTGATTGCTTTTCTCATATGTGCCTTGACCGTGGGCCTTCAGCAGGCCGAGTAACCCCTTGCTGGAGCCAGCGACCTTGGGTCCAAGCTGGTGAGCTTTTGCTCAAACCAGATGAGCCCGCACTCAAGCTGGTGACCTTGGGGTCTCGAACCTGGGTCCTTCCGCATCCCAGTTTGACGCTCTATCCACTGCGCCACTGCCTGGTCAGGCTAAACCTATAACTTTTTGTGTGTTAACTACAAGGCTGTTAAATCCCATATAGTGTTTTCCACATAACATGTTCAAAATACTTAAATTTGGTTTAATGTTCTGTGCCAGAGCAGTACTGTTGGTGAAGATGATCACTGGTACTTAGTTCTTGGTTCCATGGTTTTTCCCCACTCACTGTAAACTCTGACCAGCTCAATCCACAGACACATGGAAAGATCGAGTAACTTACAGCCAGTCACACGGCCAGGATTCAAGCCCAGATCGTCTGGGTCAGAGTCAGCATTTGACTCCTTAGTAGTATATTTTGCATAATAATTTCAGCTTTGGTAAAGGTTTTAGCTCACTTGTCTGTTTAAAACCTACAAAGCTATTTTGGTTATTCAGTCAGAAAAACATAACCCTGAATGTAGCACTACCTCATATCATTTATATTTCCCTTGCTAATGCATTTGCACCTCTACTATGTGCTTACCAGCCTGAAGAAGCAGGCTAAGGGGAGGCAGTGATACTGGCCATCAGTGTCTCACACAGAATGGCTGTGTTGCAAGTTTTAAAAACAGCCTTGGGCTGTTTCATGGCGTATCAAGACTAATCCCAAGTATAATTATAGTGGAGACTTACCTATTGTAAGAGATATTACTAACTGTATACATTAAAAGATTTAGATCTGATTAAGTTGTAGAGAAAATGGGGAGATTGTGTAATAACGGTAACTTTCAAACTTTAGTTCTTAGCTTTTGTCTTTACAGAGATAAAGATTCAATTATAAAATTGTCTACTTGTTTTTGTTTAGGCCGCTTCGTAGTTCAGAATGTCTCCACGCAGAAAGATGGAGAAAAATCAAGAGTGAAAGTGAAAGTACGAGTCAATACCCATGGCATTTTCACCATCTCTACAGCGTCCATGGTGGAGAAGACCCCTGCTGAGGGTAGTGAGCTGCCTTCTGTTGAGGCGGACATGGAGTCGCAGAGCCAGAGACCTCCAGAAAATCCAGACACTGAGGTAGGTTTGTGGAGGAGCCTTTGAGTTTGAATCTGTAGTAGACTTAATCCTAAACTGTAAGAGAAGAGTAGGGAAGGGTTAAAATAGGTTTTGCTTAATTTTGATGAGCATTTTGGGTGATGATAATTAGCAATTGCTACATAATGTTCCAGCCTGGAATATAGTGAATTGTGATTAATCTGGAGCTTAATTTGAATTGAACTGGTGTTGACAATTTTATTGGAGTAGGTAAAGTTTCTTGGAAATTACATATTTAAAGACACAGACCACATATTGTGAAGTCAGCTGTTGACTGGTGATTAAGAAAAAAAGAAAAGAAATAAATATACTACAAAAACTATTTGGTGAAATCTATACCAAATATTAAAGCTGACTTTTTTTCTTTAGTGTCTGAATTGGCTTTGATATTTTAGACCTTTTTGCTTTTATTTTTATGGTTTTCTGTATTGTGGGAGGAAGGAAGAGACGTGTCTTTCTAGAGCATAGAAGTTGTTGCTGCTCATGTTCTTAATTTAGACTTCCTTTTGTATAAGTGTTAGTATTAGTGGTAAGAAACTTTAAAGTAGCCTGACCTGTGGTGGCGCAGTGGATAAAGTGTCAACCTGGAAATGCTGAGGTTGCCAGTTCAAAACCCTGGGCTTGCCTGGTCAAGGCACATATGGGAGTTGATGCTTTCTGCTTCTCCCCCCTTCTCTCTCTCTCTCTCTCCCCTCTCTATAATGAATAAATAAAATCTTTAAAAAAAAAAAAAGAAACTTTAAAGTAGATTAGCTACTACATTTTCTGGGTGATAATCAAAAATAGTTTACATGAAGAGAGGCAGGCAATAGAAGGTTTCAGTTAAGATGTGAAAATAGTGATCAGAGACCACTCTTACTCAAGATGTGAGGAACATTAATGTCTGAGTGTTGGGGTGGTTTTCATTTAAGAAAGCTTCAGTGTAATGAGTAAAATGACCAGGGCCATGTGCTTTGTCATTTGGCTACAGACACCATTGTTCTAATGCCTGGCATGTCAGTCTGTTAAGACCTTCTGGACATAATCCGGAGTGCCTGACTTCAGTGTCTGCCTTAGAGTCTTGAAGCTCTGACAGGAAAACAGGAGAGACTTGAGGGTGGGTAGGAAGGGTGAGGTCACTACCATGTAGCATGTAATCTTCATGCTGGGCTCTTTTGGGTGGAACTAGTCGGACCACAGCAGTGAGAGCAGAGGGTCTGTGTGTGTTTCAGCTGTCCGGACGAGCCCCTGAATAACTGATGGTTGGTTCTTCCATGTAACTGTTCAGTTACATTGAGATGGAGATATGTTCATGCTTGATGGCTCCTGGTTAGACTAGTGTCTTTCTCCCATCTGGTAGATTTCAGAAATTGAGCGTACTGTCTCTTGTGCCCTGTAACTTTACATTTATCCAAGTACACCTGCTTTCTACATCCTTTGTGCCTGGGCTTTCCTTTCAGAAAAATGTCCAGCAAGACAGCAGTGAAGCTGGAACACAGCCCCAGGTACAAACTGATGGTCAACAGACCTCACAGTCTCCCCCTTCACCTGAACTTACCTCAGAAGAGAACAAAACCCCAGATGCTGACAAAGTGAGTGATGCTTCCAGTTCATTCCATTGGACAATGTTGCAACATGTAATCATTAATGATATTAAATCTGCAGTTTCAAGAGCAAGCAAGTTATTTTATTTAATCTATGTAGGACTTTGTTTTTCTGTTGATTTTCTGTATTTTTTCAACTAAAAGCAGTTGAAGGTACTCAAACTCAACTAAGGGAATTGAATATTTTACTTTAGACGTGGTTTCCTTTGGTTAACTGCCACCCCAAGCAACAAGAGATGAACGCATAGCATTGGTTGCCTTCTCTAGAGCCAGAGGTCCCTGCTAATGCGAGGGGCAGAAGTAGATACATCCCAGGGCTATGGAATTAATTTCCACTTAAATTAGTCTAATGATAAATACAAGGGCTACAGGAGTCCAGTAAACTTGCCTCTCCTTTCAAATCACTTGTCAAAATTGAATAAATAGGATGATCTGGAAATAACCAGATTGCATTTCAAAGTAATTGTTCTTTGCCCTGCTTCCACAGTATGTTTTGGAAACTAAATAGTTATGTTGTGTTCCTTTCAAAATGTTATTTTTAATCAAATCTTTAAAATTCATGGTTGGGTGGATATTAGGAAGTTTCAGATGACTGTGCTTTTCAGAAGTTTTTTCCTTGTGCAAGTTGCATGTAGTTATTAACCTTTCAGTAGTGGTTTGTTTTTCTCATTTTGAGGGTAGACTGCTTTACCTGAGACGAATTACAGAATTGTTCGTTGGGGTCAAAATATGTTTTACACTAGGTGGATGTTTTGTTTTTAATGTTCCCGTGACTTGATTGGTCCTGGTGGGGGTCCTGTGTGAGCCATCAGTCCTGGTTCTGGTTTTGGAAAGCCTTGCTTGGTTCTCCTGCTAGTGCCAGTGGAGCAGCACTGCTTCTTTTGTAGTTACAGCCCCTTGATGTCAGCATCACTCCCCTGAACCCCTTTGAGCACTAACTGACAGTGCCAAGGATGTCACTACCTGTTGGAACATGCCACTGGTAGCATCTCATGCCCTTAGCTTAGGGGAGCACCAGCATCCGGTCCTTCAGAGCATTCTCACACATCCCCTTGGGGTGGGGGGTGTCCATGCTACATTGAATGCTTTTTTGGTTTTGTCAGTTGGTTTAATGTTGTATACTGCCAGATAGCCTCATCCCAACTTAACTGCCAGACACAGACTGTCATCCATTTGTTTCCCAAATGTCTGTTGCTCTCTGGTGTTTTGCTAAGTATAGATGTCATCTGATCTGTTTGTCTTTCTTATGGTTGGTGCCCCCAGAGCATGCCTGGTATAGTGGAGGGGTCTCCTGTGCAGTAGAGGGAGGAACACAGAGAGTGCCAGCAGACTGGGTCATTGCTAGTGACACACGTAGAGCCGTGCAGAACAGTGGGATTTCTAAGGAACACTGAAGTAAAAGTCTAGGAAACAAGTTCTGCTGTTTTTGTCTTTGTAATTTTAGGCAAACAATTGAACCTTTTTCAAGTCTTAGTTTTTCCTATAAAGTGCCTAGAATTTTAACATCTTTTACAGCTCCCCAAAATTATCCATTGGCAGTGTTTGCTGTGACCCATGGACTAATCTCTTCCTAATTTACTAAACCAGCCAACCAGGGTACATGTGTATACGCCCTGGTTGTCTTCTAATCTGTTTCCTATACTGTATTCTTTGTCACTTATGTGAGTGGGAACCCGCAGAAATGGAAATACACAGATGAGACTTGGGAGATTAAATGCCATAGAAGATGCAGACTTCTTGAGCCCTGTATTTACTTATTTTTAAAAACCTACAATAAATTGTTAGCATTTGCTGATTATTCTGTTGTTTTAAGACTATCTCACCACCATGGGGAGCTGCTTATGAGAAGTTAAATGATTCAGAGACAGGTAGTAGAAATAAGGATATATATATAACACACACACACTGGGTGTGTGTATAATCTCCAAATTCAGTAGGACATTGCAGAAGGCTCTTATCAGTATGGTGCTAAGTGTAATTCAGGCAGGCATAATACTGGGACATAAGGACTTCGGTATATGTTACAGGGATAGGGCTGACCCTGACATTTCTAGCATTGGTCAGCCTATCTTTGGTTATTTTGAGATTCTAGGCTATAATCTAAAGATGCAGCAATTCAGTAATATTTTTGATACTTCAGAGTCACAAATATTGCCTAAAGCAGTGGTCCCCAACCTTTTTGGGGCCACGGACCGGTTTAATGTCAGAAAATATTTTCACGGACTGGCCTTTAGGGTGGGGCGGATAAATGTATCACGTGACCGAGACAAGAGTCAAGAGTGAGTCTTAGACGGATGTAACAGAGAATCTGGTCATTTTTAAAAAGTAAAACATCATTTAGACTTAAATATAAATAAAACGGAAATAATGGTAAGTTATTTATTCTTTCTCTGCGGATCGGTACCGGTCCGCGGCCCAGGGTTTGGGGACCACTGGCCTAAAGGGATGAAAATGTCAAGACCAATGGAGGAAAGCTTTAGCAGAACAGATTAAAGTCAGTTTAATATGAAAAGAGAGAAATGTCCTGGTGAATTCTGAAAAGGGGGAGTGGGCATGCTTCTGTGCCGATGGTAGCCCAGACATAAAACGGGTGCATGGGAATCATGACCTTATTGCCTCCAACTTCATGTTAGAGGGGGTTTATTTTTGCCTGTGTTATCAGCAGATATGATAAGGAGTTTGGTTTTATTTTTCAAAGATGATATAAGAATTTTTTTTTAATCATCCTTCCCAAGGTAAATGAAAAGAAAGTCGACCAGCCTCCAGAAGCTAAAAAACCCAAAATCAAGGTGGTGAACGTGGAGCTGCCTGTTGAGGCCAACTTGGTCTGGCAGCTGGGGAGAGACCTGCTCAACATGTACATTGAAACAGAGGTAAGGACTGTCAAGAGCTACTTCTGTTTGGAATATGTTCAGTTGTTTGGCTCTATCGCCCATATTTCTAATAGATTAGTGGCTATAATCCTTTTCAGTATCCCAAGTTTTATACAGTTTTAGAGGGAAGATGAAGCCAAAATCAGTGGTTTTCCAGTTTAATTTTTTAAATTAGGTTTGTTTATATTTATTCAATCTTACAAAAAAAGTGATCTACACTCTTCTGCTTGTTATAAAATTGATTACCAAGTCCTTGTGAAGATAATGGATTCCCATATTTCCTAGCACAGAGCTCAGTATAATTGGTTTTTCAGGCAACACTGAATATGTCTATTAAAACACTGTGCTTTTCTGTAGTCTAGAGCAAGGGTCCCCAAACTTTTTACACAGTGGGCCAGTTCACTGTCCCTCAGACCGTTGGAGGGCCGCCACATACAGTGCTCCTCTCACTGACCACCAATGAAAGAGGTGCCCCTTCTGGAAGTGCTGCGGGGGCCGGATAAATGGCCTCAGGGGCCGCATGCGGCCCGCAGGCCGTAGTTTGAGGATGCCTGGTCTAGAGTGTGTGAAATAATTGAGATTCAGTTCTTCTGTACTGAGATAGGAGCACTCACTGTGTTTAGAAGTTTATTTAACAATAAATATAAGTGAATGGGCTCTAAGTAATTTATCCTTGATTTTCAGATGTGGCAAAGTGGTCTGATCATTATCGTTGGTCAGTATTAATTACAATATGAGACAACTGTATAGCAACATCAAAGAAAGTGAAATAATATAAAAGCCATGCATTCTTTTTCCCTCTAGTATTAAATCTCAAATGAGAAAGCTATGTAACTTTTTACATAATGTTAGAAAAAGAACTCTGTAAAAGGGTTTCATAAGAGTTTTATGAGGTATGAATTTGAATTATTAATACCAGTTTTTTTGGTAAGGTTGTTACAGATGACAAGGCTGGAATTAACCTTTCCTGTTCCTCACAGGGTAAGATGATCATGCAGGATAAATTAGAGAAGGAGAGGAACGATGCTAAGAACGCAGTGGAGGAGTATGTGTATGAGTTCCGAGACAAGCTGTGTGGACCGTATGAAAAATTTATCTGTGAGCAGGTATGCTTAAAGCCTGGTTTTTATTCAGATATTAAGTGTTTCATATTAAACATTTGAACCTCTACTAGATTCTTTAATGAGCTTTTTTTGAAACAGAACAACTTGAAATAGAAATTGTGTAAGAGAGGCTCACTAGTGATGTTCAGTTTTGTTCTCTTCAAGTATAGCAACTACTCTAGTTTTTACCATTCAGATGAAAGAACCATTCCGATTCCGAGTCTGTGATAGTCACAGTATGTCTTAAAAGATAAAAGAAAATCCTTGCTTTCAGAGGCTTCAAATAATTTTATTTATTACTTGGTTATTCATATTGTTTATCCCAAAAAACTGGTTCATCCAGTCATTCCAAAGTTTATCGGCCCCCCATTCCACTTAGCCTTTACCTAAATTCCAAAATCATTAGGCTTCTGAGTAAATCCCAGAAGCACAACTGGAAGATGGGACTTGGGAGTAAAATGGCTAGATAGAGATCTAGGGTGGTTAAAGGATTAATTCTGAAGTTAAAAGAATTTAATTTAAACTGTGAGAGGTCTATTTTAGTTATAAAGTCCTTGTGATGGATTTTAGTTCTCAGCTCTGCCCTAACATTCCTAGGTTGGTTGTGGTGGCAATTCTGAAGTAGAGATAACCCAAGCCAAGGTAACCTCCTGCTGCTGGAGTGGCAGGGCAGAGTTTGTAGGACGTGGGCAGGAGTGAGGTTTTCATATCAGTGTTTGAGCTGTCCACTTGTCTAGCTTCCCTTGCATTACTTGATAGTTGCGAATTGAATGGAAAGCTACTAACTGAGATCTTGTTGTTTTAAGAGTAGGAAGATAATTGCACTTCCATACCCACATTTCAGTGTGGAAATTTTCCAAAATTGGATTTCTAAGGTACAATATTGTAAGTCAGTAAGAACAGTTTACCAAAAATTCTCAAATGTCCAGTATAAAAGCCAGAGAATAACTGTTGATCCCTCGTGTGAAATACTGATGGGGCTAGTGTAGGGTGTATTGCTCCTTGATACATTTCATGAAGAGAATTCAATTTGATAAAAACAAGAGCATATGATTGGGGTTTAGCACTTCTGACTGACTCATCCTGCTGGTTCTTGTCTTTCACATCAGGACCATCAGACTTTTTTGAGACTGCTCACAGAGACTGAGGACTGGCTCTATGAAGAGGGAGAGGACCAAGCGAAACAAGCCTATGTGGACAAGTTGGAAGAATTAATGGTAGGCCTCTTCTTTTCCCTCTGAAAGCAGTGCCTGTGTTTTAGACTATATACTTATAAAATAATAATATGACAAACAAGAGTTAACTTGACTACGTTTGTTTTAGAAAATTGGCAGTTCGATTAAAGTTCGATTTCAAGAAGCTGAAGAGCGTCCAAAAGCATTTGAAGAACTAGGACAGAGGCTGCAACACTATGCCAAGATAGCAGCCGACTTCAGAAACAACGTAAGTCTCTGCACACCAGAAGGGGGTTACCGTGTTTAATCAGCTAATAACAGGGGTCCCCAAACTTTTTACACCGGGGGCCAGTTCACTGTCCCTCAGACTGTTGGAGGGCCGCCACATACAGTGCTCCTCTCACTGACCACCAATGAAAGAGGTGCCCCTTCTGGAAGTGCAGCGGGGGGCGGATAAATGGCCTCAGGGGGCCGCAGTTTGGGGATACCTGGCTAATAATATAAGTTGAGGAACCTTCCTTAATTGAGAAGTTTGTTTTTGGTATCTGAGACCAGAAGTAGGTAGATTTGAACATCATAGAAAATTTTGTCAAGTTAGTTGTCACTTTTAAATACTTAATTCTACTGAATGACCATACTTTTACCATTCAGGATGAGAAATATAACCATATCGATGAGTCTGAAATGAAAAAGGTCGAGAAGTCTATGAATGAAGTGATGGAGTGGATGAATAACGTCATGAATGTCCAGACTACAAAGAGTCTCTATCAGGATCCAGTTGTACGTGTTCAGGAGATTAAAGCAAAAATAAAGGTGAGCGTTATTGTCTGTCTGTTGCTGTGTTTTCTCACTTGAATGCTGAACATGGCCATTTTTCTTGTAAATCTTTCACCTCATCCTGATTGAAACCAGTTTTCTTTGTTCATTATTGCTATCACAATATTTAGAAGACATTGTAAATTTGTTAATTTCCATTTTATTTATTCACCCAGCTCAAAAGTATTTGTTGATCCTCTACCATCTCCTAATCCTAAACTTCCAGTGTACAAAGAAAAAGAAAGTTCCTTCTCAGTGGAGGCCACCGCTGGTGTGAGGAAGATGTAAACACACCTGGCGGTGTGTCTCGCGGCTTATAAAGTGCTAGTGGTGCAGATAGAGTCAGAGGGGTTAGGACTTTTTGGGCAGTGGAGAGGACCAGTTTAGTGTTATTAGGGAAGTCTTGCCAAGTGCAATAGGCCTGAAGGAAGTTGGGGGGAGAAAACAGGTAACTTCTTCCTGTCTGGAAGAGTATTTAGGCATAGTGGAGGTTAAGGAAACGTGAGCCTTTGAAGTCAGTGAACTACATGGAATTCCAGCTCTTTGGTTTTTCTCATCTGAGTTACTTTACCTCTCAGAACCATTCCCCTCTTCCATCATTGGGGATCCTAATTCCTACTTTTTAATATTTTGGGAAGGTTATAATAAATGAGAACTTAGCAAGTCCCTGATACATTTTAGGAGAGTATTCACCTCTCCTCAGTCGGGCTTCAGGCTATAGTTTTGAGCAAGTGTAATGAATAAATGGGATTCTTTGAGGTATGTGTAATCAGAGTAGGTAGAAAAGTATTGGTTCGTGGATGTAGGAAAGAAATTGAGAATGAACTGGATGGGTCTGAGTCAGTCTGATGACTAGCTTTGTTTTCCTTTTTAGGAGTTGGATAACACCTGTGAACCTGTCGTAACACAGCCCAAGCCAAAAGTCGAATCGCCCAAACTGGAAAGAACTCCAAATGGCCCAAACACTGATAAAAAGGAAGACGATTTAGATCAAGGGAAAAATAATTTCAGTGCTGAACCTCCACATCAGAATGGTGAATGTTACCCTAACGAGAAAAGTTCCATTAATATGGACTTGGACTAGATAGATACCATTAAATTGGCTTCGTCCTTCAATTAATGAAATATTTTTGCCATAGTATGTGACTATATAATATACTGAGACTATTTATATTTTCTTTTTTAAGGATGTTTAGAAAATTTCTGTATTACATAGAAAAAGAAAAAGCTTAAGTCAGTAGTCTTTATGATCCTAAAAGGGAAAATTGCCTTGGTAACTTTCAGATTCCTGTGGAATTGTGAGTTCAAGCTAAGCTTCTGTGCAGTATTACCATTTGCATCACTGAAGAAGAAACTGACTTGTCTTTTGGAGAAGCTAAAACAAACTGTACTGCTTGTTCAAGAGGGGGCTGTGGGTAAAATTGTTAAACATTTGTTCCCGCCAAGGTAGTTTTCTTGCATCTTGCTCTCCATTTCAGCATGTGTGGTTGTTTTCACAAGACAGTCTGATTTCACAATGCTTTCTAAAATTCTGTCCAGTAGAAGATGACTTTTTGCTTTGATGATATTAAAACACATTGAGTAACTCAAATCGCTAGAGAAATGTGTTAGTGGCATGCCGACCAAGTCTTTCATATCTATCTCTCACTACATGGTGCACTGTCATGTGAAGGTGTCAGACAAAAATGTGGGTTCTGTGTGTCACTGGTATTGTGAAGTCTTTTATGAGCTTTAAAATAAAGTTCATCTTATGGTGTCATTTCTAAATGGTTTTGTCACTGACTTGAATATAAAATGGGGGAGAATGATACAAACTATTATTGCAGAAATGAAGTCACTGTGAAAACCAATGGGTTTTTTTGCTGCTCTTTATATATATCATACTATCTCTTTTCTAAAGGAAAATGATTGGAAAGACCTGCATGCCATTAGGAGAGCTTTATTCACTCTGTACCTCCATTGGCCCACCCCGTATAATCAACTGTTAGAACGTCACTGCTGTGCTGAGTTCCATTAAATTAAAGACGTACATAAAGTATTTTTAACAGTCCCAGTATTGGTGGATTTAAGTCTTTCCCATGTATTTGCTATTTTAAATACGATAATACTGCAATGAATGGTACCTGCTAATTATTTTCTAGTAGGACATTGAAGTGGTATTGGGGCTGGGGTGAGGGTGAGGAGAGGACAAAAAGGGAGTAGTAGCCATGGTGACCACTGACGTGCAGCAGTTTGGGCTCCTCAAATGGGGGCAACTTGTCTTCCACAAAGGGGAGATTAATCTTGTAACTGTTGCCAGGCTATTATAATGTCTACTCTTAGCAACTATGTACCAGGTATTTTTTTCACATAGTTTAATTCTTAAAACAACCATGACCACAAGGGAAGTATCAGAGTTGGGAACAAACTTGGGCACTGAAATGTTGATGCCCACACTGCAGCTGCTCTGCACCCAAGAATGCCTTCATTTGTGTGTCTGGTAGGGTTACAACATGCTTGCCTCCATTTCACAAACAGTATTTTATTCATTCTCATTTGTGATAATGTTGATTTTTATATAAAACGCTAAGGGTCTTAACCATTTCTCAATATTCAAATTACTCCCATTTTGTAATTTTTTTAACTTTTACCATTTAGGAGCTTTGAATTATATAACCGTTCTCTTAACCGGTTTTCTTACGGTCTCTAATGCACAGTAATGATGTATATACAGTGGGTATGCTCATGTACCTGTTGAGAGGTAAAGATATGTTTGGTTTCTGTCTACAGTTGAGAAATTCATTAAACAGATTTTTTAAAAATGTAAGTGAGAAAATAATTTTTTTCCTACCCCAAAATAATACCTGATAATGGGTGTAGTATCAGTCTGGCCTAAACCTGTTTTTTTGTTTTGTTTTTTTAATTTTTTTTTATTTATTCATTTTAGAGAGGAGAGGGAGAGACAGAGAGAGAGAAGGGGGGGAGGAGCTGGAAGCATCAACTCCCATATATGCCTTGACCAGGCAAGCCCAGGGTTTCGAACCGGCGACCTCAGCATTTCCAGGTCGACGCTTTATCCACTGTGCCACCACAGGTCAGGCAACCTGTTTGTTTTTATTATAGGTTGGAAATTTTCGATAGCCTTACTCTTCTGAAAAGAGGCAGTATTTCCAAAAGTGATTCAACTGACCCTACAGTTTGCAAACCTCAATTGCATTTTTGGATATAGGACAAAAAAATTCATATTTTATAATATTAACATTGGCTTACACAATTGTGATGTTTATAGACCAAGCTGGATAAGTGCTTTAAGAAAGGATTGAATTTTATATTTAATTTTCACATAAATTGTTTCTATGACAGTACTTCTAAAGGTCTGGTCATTTTAGTTACCAACAGTGAAGGAATGAACTTTGAGTCTAGTTCATCATGAATGTTGGTTATGTTTGAGCAATGACTGACTGACTTTCTTGGGTTAAAATCCCTACTGCTTTTTTGTTTTTTGTCCTTTGCTTTATCAGAAAGAAATATACTAGATCTCTACAAAATAGGCTATTGATCATTACTTTCTGAAAGGTCAAAGAATAAGCCTCAGCTACTCTTGTCAATGACTGGTTTCTACTTACAGCATTCAAGAGAACCTGAACATCAGCACTTGTTTATATCCAGACTTCTTTCTGGCCTGTGGTATGTGTTGTGGGTCATCAGCACAAAATGTTATCCTTTCATGGGGCAGTTGAACCTGTTTGGAGAGAGCTTCACTTTCTCAAAGTGTTGAGTTGGGTGGGTTAAGCTCTACTTAAGTAGGCAGGTGCTGATGTGACAAAAGTATCCTGCTTTTCTCTTAGGGATGCAGCTTTGCTGGCCTCAGGTACTTTCTAAAAGACAGCCAGTTAAAATTAGTCTGTTGGTGATTTATAATATAAGCATGTGTAACAATTTGAAAGCTCTCAGGCCACTCTGGTTTTATTTCCTCAGAAGGGTTGTAGTGTAGTGTGGGCCCTTAATTCTTTGCCTCAGGACAGGTGGCAGTATGGCATGGCAGAAAGAGCGACTTTTCAGAAGGAAAAGATTGGTTTCATGTCCAAGGGTCCAGATTGCTGCTCCCACCACCACCCCAAGCACTATGGTTCTTAGGCAGGTCATTCAGCTTGTCTGAACCTCCACCTTATCCAAATCCAGGTAATAGGACCTTGGCTGACTCTTTTGTGGATTCCTCTATAGCAGGGGTCCCCAAACTACGGCCCGCGGGCTGCATGCAGCCCCCTGAGGCCTTTTATCTGGCCCCCGCCGCACTTCTGGAAGGGGCACCTCTTTCATTGGTGGTCACTGAGAGGAGCATAGTTCCCATTGAAATACTGGTCAGTTTGTTGATTTAAATTTACTTGTTCTTTATTTTAAATACTGTATTTGTTTCCGTTTTGTTTTTTTTACTTTAAAATAAGATATGTGCAGTGTGCATAAGGATTTGTTCATAGTTTTTTTTATAGTCCAGCCCTCCAACGGTCTGAGGGACAGTGAACTGGCTCCCCGTGTAAAAAGTTTGGGAACTCCTGCTCTATAGCAAGGTTTCTCTTCCTCAGCACTGTTGACATTTTGGGTGAGGGTACGGAAGGCTTCCCTGTCCCTTTTGGACCTCCACTCAGTACCCTTGCCCCTTGAGAACCCCTGCTCTAGGGAAAGTGACTTTGAACTTCAAAATTACACACAGAAAGAAGTAAATGCATTCATTAATCCCTGCCAGTGACCTTGCACTATGCTCAGTACTCTCACTCTGGTTTCACAGTAATCCTTAGGAGGATATTCTTTCCTGTTTCACTAGTGGGGAAAATGGGGTTAAAGTCTAAGTTCAAAGGTCAGTCACCATGATCTGACAGATGCCAAAGCTGTTCTCTCTGTGGTGGCAGTGATAAAAGCATGTACTGACCCAGGTGTAGAAAAACATCATTGAAAACTTTGGGAGGACTCAAAATCTGGTCTTTGAAATTATTTATAAAAGTCAACACTGGGGTATCGGATGTGGACAAACAAGTCATGCACATTACCCTATGGAGGACTGGTTGCTCTCTCGTGTACCCGTAAGGCACCCTGAATTACATGCACCCCCTCCAATTTTCAGCCTCGCCTGCAACTTGGACAGAAACTCGGATGTATTATTTTCTTATTGCTCAAATGCCTAGCACAGGGCTCTCCCTTCTGTGTTGTTGCCCACTGACACTGCTGTTTCCCACTTGGGGCCCCTGCAGAAGATCTCAGCTGCCACCAAGAATTGAGTCCATGCCACCCAAATGTTTTAGCCCATAGTGAATTTCAAACCCCATTCCCTACAAAAACTAAAGTTGCATGATATAAAGACCTCTCTGGAAGAGACAAGTCCACAGATGGCCGATCAAGTTTTGGTTTGTTTCATGATGGCGGGGGACCTTCTCCAGTCAGTGGGAGCAGGTCTTAGAGCTGGGGCCTCAGCCCATTGGGATCAACTCTCCTGAGTGCACACAAGTCGTGTTCCTGGTAAGGTGCATCATTTCCAAAAGCTAATAGCCCCCACTTTGTTTCAAGAGGAGAGGGCAGGGGTCATAACAGTCACTCAGGCTGAGGCTGTTCTGCTCTTGGATAGGGAGCACTGGGCTTGAGAGGGAAGAGGATCCCTGCTGGTGGTGCTGAGCCCCTCTTCAGAAGACACAGAGATGATAGAGCAGGGCTGTGACTCAGTGGGGAAGGAGTGACCCCATGTTCACTGGGCGCCCCATGCCCTGCTTTCCTGGACACAGCAGCCTCCCAACCTCCTACCCTCAGGTGCGCAAATGTGTGCACACGCATTGTACATCTCATGCCATGTGCACCATACATACACACACGCACACTTCCCCACACATACCACCAGCCCTACCTTCCATCCAGTCAGCTGTGTCTTCTCTGCCAGGGCCTCGCTCTGCCCAGGCATCCTACCGAGCACTTCCCAGAGGAACTGCCTGTATGTCTCGTCTCTCCTGTTGTAGTAAAGAGTTACTTTATTGCGGACTGTTTTCAGTTCTCTCTACCACTAGACTGTGTGCTACTTGAGAGCAGGAATGGTTTCTTAATCCTATTTGTGTTCTCAGAGCTTTACACAGCGCCCAGCACATAAATGAAATGTTAGTTAAGTGAATGGATGAAGTAATGAATAGATGGGCACAGGCTGGATCATGTGCTCAGGAGCAAAACCTTAGTGTCTGTGTTCATCCCCTGGGGCCACTGTAACAAAACCACACATGGAGCACAGTAGTGGGCTTGGAATGCCCCCAGAGATAGCAAGTTCTATCTCTGGAACCTGTGAATGTAACCTTTGTGGGAAGTAGAGATGTTAAGTTCAGAACCACAAGATGAAGTCACTGAATTATTTGGGTTGGCCCTAAATGCCATCCCAGTTGTCCTTATGAGAGAGATGAGAGAGAGACATGGGCACATGGGGTAAAGAGGGGAGGTGAAGAACATAGAATGTGGCCACAAGCCAGGGGACACCTGCAGCCACCAGAAGCTGGAAGAGGCAGGAAGGATCCTCCCCTGGAGCCATCAGAGGGGAGTGGCCCTGCCAACACTGTGGTTCCAGGCTTCTGGCCTCTAGGTCTGTAAGAGAATTTCTGCGGTTTTAAGCCCCAATGTGTACCATCTATATCTAAATGTTTTCCTGTTTGTTTCACCAGACAGAAATCTCCCAAAGTGTTGCTTTGTTGTTGTCTAGGTAAATTAAACAAGTAACTTAAAAATTTTAAGTCTTTAGCATTACTTCTGATGCGTACAAAGACGCATACAAATGACAACTTCATGGGAGCCCAGGACAAGTGGAAGAAGTGAAGAAGTCCCACTTCAGGGTGGGTCATAGTGGGAGGTGCTGTTTGTCAAAGCAGCCAAAGTACTTCAGACTGGCATTTATATATATATTTTTAAATAAATTTTTATTAATGTTAATGGGATGACGTTAATAAATCAGGGTACATATATTCAAAGAAAACATGTCTAGGTTATCTTGTCATTAAATTATGTTGCATACCCCTCGCCCAGAGTCAGATTGTCCTCCGTCACCCTCTATCTAGTTTTCTTTGTGCCCCTCCCCCTCCCCCTAACCCTCTCCCTCCTTCCCTCCCGCGTCCTCCCTCCCCCCACCCCTGGTAACCACCACACTCTTGTCCATGTCTCTTAGTCTCGTTTTTATGTTCCACCAATGTATGGAATCATGTAGTTCTTGTTTTTTTCTGATTTACTTATTTCACTCCGTATAATGTTATCAAGATCCCACCATTTTGCTATAAATGATCTGATGTCATCATTTCTTTTTTTTTTTTTTTTTTTTTTTTTTTTTTTATTTTTCTGAAGCTGGAAATGGGGAGAGACAGTCAGACAGACTCCCGCATGTGCCCGACCGGGATCCACCCAGCACGCCCACCAGGGGCAACACTCTGCCCACCAGGGGGCGATGCTCTGCCACTCTAGCGCCTGAGGCAGAGGCCAAGGAGCCATCCCCAGCGCCCGGGCCATCTTTGCTCCAATGGAGCCTCAGCTGCGGGAGAGGAAGAGAGAGACAGAGAGGAAGGAGGGGGGGGGAGTGGAGAAGCAAATGGGCGCTTCTCCTATATGCCCTGGCCAGGAGTCGAACCCGGGTCCCCCGCGCGCCAGGCCGACGCTATGTCATCATTTCTTATGGCTGAGTAGAATTCCATAGTGTATTGGCAGAAAAATAGACACTCAGACCAATGGAACAGAATAGAAAGCCCAGAAATAAAACCACATATATATGGTCAAATAATCTTTGATAAAGGGGCCAACAACACACAATGGAGAAAAGAAAGCCTCTTCAACAAATGGTGTTGGGAAAACTGGAAAGCCACATGCAAAAGAATGAAACTAGACTACAGCTTGTCCTCGTGTACTAAAATTAATTCAAAATGGATCAAAGACCTAAATATAAGACCTGAAACAATAAAGTACATAGAAGAAGACATAGGTACTAAACTCATGGACCTGGGTTTTAAAGAACATTTTATGAACTTGACTCCAATGGCAAGAGAAGTGAAGGCAAAGATAAATGAATGGGACTACATCAGAATAAAAAGTTTTTGCTCAGCAAGAGAAACTGACATAAAAATAAACAGACTGGCATTTAAACTACAACATGTACTCTCTGGGATCCGGAGACTGAGCACGAGAGGAGGGTGGGGCCAGGTGTAACCTGTGCTCAGAAAGGGCAGGCAGGGGTGGTGCGAGGAACAGAGGGTGGAGGATGACCTCAGGAAGGTGCCTTGGAGTCATCTGGATTCAGATCAGACAGAGTAGCCTCTAGGGCAGGCGTCCCCAAACTACAGCCCGCGGGCCACATGCGGCCCCCTGAGGCCATTTATCCGGCCCCCTGTCGCACTTCCGAAAGGGGTGCCTCTTTCATTGGTGGTCAGTGAGAGGAGCACTGTATGTGGTGGCCCTCCAATGGTCTGAGGGACAGTGAACTGGCCCCCTGTGTAAAAAGTTTGGGGACCCCTGCTCTAGGGTCTAAAAGAATGATCTTGACCCATCCTGAATCTCAGGGGAACCTGGCCAAGCTTCCAGGGGCTGTAACCAGCCTCTCCTGAGCACCTGGAGTGGAGAAAAGACCACGGTCCTCTTTAATGACTCCCTACTTTTTACCAAAGCATCCTAAAGAGGTAAAAAAAATTGTCCTGTGAGGAGGAGTCCAGCAGTGTTACCTCAAGTCATCCACACAGGAGGAGGGGAGACAGTGCCATTCTTCTAACACCACTGATTAGAGACCAGGATCTTGACTAGACTTCCTTATTTGTGTCTGGGTCATTCACATCAGGCTTGGCAGCCTTGTGGGGATAAGAATTGGGTAGGAACTGGGGAAGACCCTGCTCACACTCTGAGCCTGTGGTAACCCCAGCTCAGCTCTCTGGTTCTTTCTGAGGGATTACCATGCATCTCAACTCACACTAAAATGGCACCTTGGTTGTATTTTCCATTGTTCCTTGTTCCTTGCCTCCCCCTGAGATCTCACTAGGGAGAATGGGTTATTGGCAGGGCAGATTCAGACTCTCCTAGGACCCCCTGCTTCAAATCCCATCCAATCTCCTTCTTGACTCCTTCTCACCAAATTCTCCTCACCGATGGCTGGCGAGGCCTCATGCTGTCCTTTATGTGTAAAGGGAAAGAGGACAGTTACAGGAACCCAGAGACATTGGTCCTAGACTTGACTTTGCCACCTTCTTGCTAATGAATTTGAACAAGCCACCTCTCTATTAAGGCCTGAATGTTGGTGCCCCTACCCAAATTTGTGTGCTGAAGCCCTTTCCCCAATATAATGGTATTTGGAGGAGGGGGTCTTCAGGGATGATGAAGTTCAGATGGAATCATGAGAGTGAAGCACACGATGGAATGAATGCCCTTATCAGAAGAGAAAGAGGCCAGAGCTGCCTCCATCATGTGAGGACCCAGCACAAAGGCTGCTATATGTAGCCAGGAAGTGCCCTCTTCCAGAACCAAATTTGCCAGCACCTTGATCTCAGAAATGTAAGAAATAAATGTCTGTTGCTTAAGTCCCCCAGTCTGTGGTGTTCTGTTATAGCAGCTCAGCTGACAGACAATTTCCCTGTGCCTCAGTTTCCTTGTGAGCTCATCAGAAGTCAGCAGATGGACCCAGCCCACTCTAGCCTGCCAGAGGCAGAGCTGGGACCAGGACACCCTCAAAGCCAGTTTCCTCATCTGTACATTGTGAGAAGTAGTGTTTGTCTCATGGGACCTTCAGGTGGGAGAACTGAAAACAGATGTGTGAGCTCTTTAAACACTTTAAAGCAAAAGAAGTTAACTATTAGATAAAAGAGACTTCCATAGAGGGGCTGAGTGGAGCATACCTTAATCAGATCAGTGGTAGTTGACACAGCATTTTCCAAAATGAGTTCCCGAGAACACTCATGCTACCAGTTGCACCTTGAGAATGGGGTTCTCTGGTCAAGCAAGTTGGAAAAACTGGTCTTTGCCTAGAGCTTTACCAGGCACTTTGGGAGAGTGAGGGCTCAGAGGAATACTGGGGTAAATGGACCCATTGAAATGTGTAGAATTGAGCATTTCCCAACCTTATTCTTCAGAGAATTGAGGTTAATGGTCGGAGCTGTCCCTGCTCCTGTTTTGATGGACAGGAGAGCAGGTGAGAGAGCAGGATTCCTGTTGCAAAGATGAGAAGGAGTGTGGAGGGGGGAAGAGGAGCTGGGTCAGGAAAATGGCTGATATTTCACTGTTTTGCCCCATTTTCTTTCAACAAGGCAGACCAATTGCAGGTGGCACCTTGGAGGCACCTGGAGTTCTGCTTGACATGGTGTGTAAGATGCGTTTTGTCCCAAACATCACTGACTTCATAAAACATCATTAGTTCCTCGAGGGATTACTTAATGGAGGAAACAGTGCCCTTAGCAAAGCAGCATTAATGCAGAGCTCTCAATTTAAAATAGGGCCGAGTAGGCTGGTTAGGGTCCCAAGAATTAAACTCTCAATGTTATGGCCCAAAAATCAAGGATTAAAAATGCACACTTCACTAAAATAGAAAGAAGTCCACTGCTTAATGGCTTATGAAAAGCAGGGTGGGAAAGGGGGTCTGAACAGGTTAGGCTGATTTGCTGAGAAGGCTCAGAGGCAGAGACAGAGGGGCTCGACCTTTTTGGGGAGCAAGCTGCTTTCTCTCCACAGCTGAGGAAATTATGGCTCAGCATATAAAGATGGGCTCTGGCCATCAGCAAGTTGGTGGCAGAGCTGGGACTGATTCCTTTCATTGCCTCTGGAGACTGGATTCAGAGGGAAGGAGAAAACTCAGAATTTAAACCCAGGTGAGGAAGGAAAGAAGAGAGGGAGGGAAATAGGGAAGGAGGGAGGAAGGGGAAAAAAGGGGCTAGGTATGATAGCCTAAGGCAACGGGAGTTAGTTTTCTGACCTCAGAGGTTAGTCTGTGTACGCTGCAGCCCATCTTCCCCTGGTGATGAGGCCTGTACCATCCCATGGCTCTGGGGAAGCAGCCATTTTTAAAGAACCAGGCCCCAGCCTGACCAGGTGTGGCGCAGTGGATACAGCGTTGAACTGGGATGTTGAGGACCCAGGTTTGAAACTCCAAGGTCACCGGCTTGAGCATGGGCTCTTCTGGCTTGAGCACGAAGCTCTAGGCTTGAGCGTGAGATCATAGACATGATCCCATGGTCGCTGGCTTGAAGCCCAAGGTTGCTGGCTTGAAGCCCAAGGTCACTGGCTTGAGCCCAAGGTCTCTGGCTTGAGCAAGGGGTCACTTGCTCTACTGTAGCCCCCTAGTCAAGGCACATATGAGAAAGCAATCAATGAACAACTTAGGAGCTACAACAAAGAATTGATGCTTCTCATCTCTCTCCCTTTCTGTCTGTTTGTCCCTAATTGTCTCTGTCTCTGTCACTAAAAAACAAAAACAAAAACAATATAAAACAAAAAACAAACCAGGCCCCAGATGTCTGCTGGCCAGGCTGAAAGAAGTACTGACTGAGGGTACAGCAGCAAGTCCCTTTGCTTGTGGGACTGGGTGTAAGGTTGGTGGATAATGGGAAAGGTCAGACCCACTAACTTTGGCTAGGACTGCCCACAACCAAGCGCACCAAAAGAGGGTCTGCAGGAACCCTTTGGAAAAAAGCGACCGTCTGCCAGCCAGTGAGATTTCACCACGTCATATTAGCTCGACCACCCTAGGGACCCCTTTAAATATCTCCCACACAGGTCACCCCTTGCGACTTCCTTGGCCTCCATCTTTCCTCGGGGCCAGGGAACCTCGCCGGGCAGGATACGTGCTCTGTACTCAATAAAGCCTTTTACTATTCCACACTTCGTGGCTCTGGCCCCTTCCTTCCTTCTCGGCGGGGAAAAATACCTTACACTGGGAACCCCAGAGAATTCACAGCCAGTCTTTCTTTGGAGCTCAAGCTGCACATTAAGCCTGGAGACGGTTGTCCCATGCCTCCTGTGACGTGGAGGAAACCAGTCTGCGGAGAGGGGAATGGACAGCACAACAGGGGCCACAGGTGGAAGGACAGCCCTACTGGCATGAAGTTCCCGGCCACGGTTTTTCCCACAGCTGGATGAGCCCATACATTTCTCTGTTTACCGAATCTTGTTAACTTGGGTTTCCTCACTGATGTGGGGGTTTTTCAAGAGCCACAGCTGGAGGTGTCGAGGTCTGGGTCATCAGCTGGGGGGGTCAGAAGATCCCAGAGAATAATCAGGCAAGTTAACCAGTAAGGCAGCAACTTCTCCCTTCAGAGCTGTTGGAAATACTTCTGTGTGAAATATCACTTATGGTGGGTCAGGGGTTAGAACAGGGGTGCCCAAACTATGGCCCATGGGCCGCATGCGGCCCCCTGAGGCCATTTATCCGGCCCCCACCGCACTTCCAGAAAGGGTACCTCTTTCATTGGTGGTCAGTGAGAGGAGCATAGTTCCCATTGAAATACTGGTCAGTTTGTTGATTTAAATTTACTTGGTCTTAAACAAACAATCCAATAAAAAAATGGGAAGAGGATATGAACAGACACTTCTCCCAGGAAGAAATACAAATGGCCAACAGATATATGAAAAGATGCTCATCTTCTTTAGCTATTAGAGAAATGCAAATCAAAACTGCAATGAGATGCCACCTCACACCTGTTCGATTAGCTATTATTAGCAAGACAGGTAATAGCAAATGTTGGAGAGGCTGTGGAGAAAAAGGAACCCTCATACACTGTTGGTGGGAATGTAAAGTAGTACAACCATTATGGAAGAAAGTATGGTGGTTCCTCAAAAAACTGAAAATAGAACTACCTTATGACCCAGCAATCCCTCTACTGGGTATATACCCCCAAAACTCAGAAACATTGATACGTAAAGACACATGCAGCCCCATGTTTATTGCAGCATTGTTCACAGTGGCCAGGACATGGAAACAACCAAAAATCCCGTCAATAGATGACTGGATAAGTAAGATGTGGCACATATACACTATGGAATACTACTCAGCCATAAGAAATGATGACATCGGAACATTTACA
The DNA here is from genome assembly GCF_036850995.1 of Saccopteryx leptura. NCBI lineage: Eukaryota > Metazoa > Chordata > Mammalia > Chiroptera > Emballonuridae > Saccopteryx > Saccopteryx leptura. Next base: position 170,176,351 of record NC_089504.1, on the reverse strand, counting down.
GCAAAATGGTGGGATCTTGATAACATGATACGAAGCGAAATAAGTAAATCAGAAAAAACCAGGAACTGCATTATTCCATACATAGGTGGGACATAAAAGTGAAACTAAGAGACATTGATAAGAGTGTGGTGGTTACCGGGGGAGGGGGGGGGAGGGGGGAATGGGAGAGGGAAAGGGGGAGGGGGAGGGGCACAAAGAAAACAAGATAGAAGGTGACAGAGGACAATCTGACTTTGGGTGATGGGTATGCAACATAATTGAACGACAAGATAACCTGGACTTGTTATCTTTGAATATATGTATCCTGATTTATTGATGTCACCCCATTAAAAAAAAAAATTATAAAAAAAATAAATAAATAAATAAATAAATTTACTTGGTCTTTATTTTAAATATTGTATTTGTTCCCGTTTTGTTTTTTTTACTTTAAAATAAGATATGTGCAGTGTGCATAGGGATTTGTTCATAGTTTTTTTTATAGTCTAGCCCTCCAATGGTCTGAGGGACAGTGAACTAGCCTCCTGTGTAAAAAGTTTGGGGACCCCTGGGTTAGAAGGTCGGGGGTCAGGGGGTGGGTCTTCTAAAAAATGCCAAGTAAGGATCCACCATTCTTGGCACAGAGCAGTCAGTCAAGAGGACTGAGATTAGCCTGACCAGGTGGTGCGCAGTGAATAGAGCGTCAGAGTGGGATGCAGAGGACCCAGGTTTGAGACCCCGAGGTCGCCAGCTTGAGCGCGGGCTCATCAGGTTTGAGCAGAGCTCACCAGCTTGGACCCAAGGTCACTAGCTTGAACAAGGGGTCACTCGGTCTGCTGTAGCCCCTGGTCAAAGCACATATGAGACAGCAATTAATGAACAACTAAGGAGCCGAAACGAAGAATTGATGATTCTCATCTCTCTCCCTTCCAGTCTGTCTGTCCCTATCTGTACCTCTCTCTGACTCTCTCTGTTGCTGACACACACACACACACACACACACACACACACACACACACACACAAAGAGGACTAAGGCTACTGGGGTCTTGAGTGTGAGATTAAAGGACTCTGACATGTGAAAGGGGCAAGGATCACCCTTAATAATATTCGGGGGATCCAGGGCAAGAGAAAAAAAAGGAAAATCTAGCCTTCAAAAGTGAAATATCAAGTTAACAAAGTGTTAAGTACAATATTTAACAGGTGATGAGTGTTCTACCCTCCTATCCTGGTCACTCTAGAAGGCCCTGGAAGGCCAATTAGGGTATAGAATTTGGGGGGTCCTCATAGTTCTTAGGTAAATGGGATTACCCATACCTAGCTGTCCCCTTCCTTCTCCACTCCTAGTTTCTTCTTGCACCATAAGGGGCTTTCCTGTGCATATACACATGTACCCCCACCGGCATGTCCAATAGCTGTCCAAACTCCAGCAAACACCTGCCCCTTAGCCATGTTGCTGTGGTGGGACTGTGTGATCACTCCTTGGAAGGATGGATCACAAATGGGGGGCACATTGCATGGGCTCTGAACATGGGATCTTCAGGTCCTATAGGGTAGGTAGTATAGAAGTGGGTGGACCCTTCTTGCTAGTCCCTCTGGGGGTGGGGGGAGTCATGGGCAAGATAGTGCCCCTCTTGTCCAGGACTAAGAAAGGTACTAGTTATAGGCTGACCAAAGGGTGGGTGAGCAGAGGGTGCTGGACTTGGGGGTCAGGAGACTGCTCAGCTATGCAGTAGTATTCTCTGAACCTCAAGATCTTCATTTGCAAAACGATGGCTTTGGATCAGAGGTAGAGATTCAGCCTATGGGGTGGGGCCAAGTTAAGGTGTAAATTTTGAATTCTTTGGCTGTGTGATTTGGAGCAAAATACTTGATCTGAGGACATTTCTCACGTGTGAACTAGAGACGTATCCTGCTTAGGCTGCTTCAAAGATTAAGTGACGCTCATGAAGAGATTAGTGTAGTCGATGCTCTCGACCTGATGGCTGTGACACTGTGCTTTTTCTACGGAGGTTGGGATCTGATCACTTTAAATGGCTCTGGGTTTTCTTGTGCCATTGACTTAACTGTTAACAATCAGCAAATCACTTAACTGCCCCAAGCCTCAGTTTCCTTGTTGGTGAAATAGGGTAATAACAGCATTTCTACATAGGGGTCTAATTGGGGGTAAAGGAGTTAATATGTCTAAGAGCTTAAGCAAGGCTTGTCTGGCACAAAGTAAACTTTGAAAACTCAGAACTTTTTTTTAACCGCCAGCCCCATTTCCTCGCCACTGTCCTTGGCTCGCCTGTTGCAGTGGCTGCGGGTGATGTTTAGGTTGCAGTGGCTGCGGGTGATGTTGAGGTTGCAGTGGCTGCGGGTGATGTTGAGGTTGCAGTGGCTACGGGTGATGTTGAGGTTGCAGTGGCTGCGGGTGATGTTGAGGTTGCAGTGGCTGCGGGTGATGTTTAGGTTGCAGTGGCTGCGGGTGATGTTTAGGTTGCAGTGGCTGCGGGTGATGTTTAGGTTGCAGTGGCTGCGGGTGATGTTTAGGTGGTGGGCTACTTTGGGTGCTGTGCTGCTGCCCATCAGCTCTGTGCTGTCTTCACTCAATGAAGTATTGGCTTCCGAAGGAGAGAACCATCGGCTGCAATTTGTTCACTTAAATTCAGGCTCTCATTGGTTTGGGAAGAAGCCGTGTTGGCTGCCATCCTTCTGTGTTCTGTTCCCTGGCCTGTCAGGCAAGGGCTCATCTCCGCCAGAGCTCTCAACTAACTGAGAAGGAGGATTGGCCAAGGACAGGAAATAGTGGCCGCGTCTCAGACTCAGACAGGGAAGCTGCTGTAGGGTCCCTGCTCCTTCCTGAAGCTCCCCTTCCCCCTTTTTCCTGTGCAATAACATTTAAATTGAACAAATCCAAGCCACTAATAGACAAACTCAACCTCTCCCCCAGGGCTGGCAGGCAGGGCACATCATGGCACAGGAGGGTTGGGTGCACACTGGGCAACCTCAGCTCGCACGCCGTCCGGGAAGCCAGAGCTATGTCCCCGGCAGCTAGGGGAGCGGACCAGGGAGGCAGTAAGCCACACTTAGTGGTCCAGTACTGCCTCCTGCTTAAATGTAAGCCCCAAATGGAGTTTGGTCCTACCTCCGATGGCAGCATGGTTTTAATTGGCAAAATCACGTACACATTGATCCCTTTCACTTGAGTCTCTGTCACCAGCTCTGTCTTCCTTTCTGTTCACTTAAGCACCTTGGAAAGCCATCTGCTGCTACCCCTCAAGCTCCTCCCTTTCCAGTCCAGTCCTTGTCACTGTCACCCTCCCCCCAACTCTGTGCCAGCCACCGGAGCCACTCACCATTTCCAGAATCTCCCCTGCCTCCTTGGCTTAGGGGCCTTGCCTTATGCTCTGCTTTCTTTCTCTTTAGTTTTTAACTGTGGCAAGATACACACAATGTAACATTTACTCTCTGAACTGCTTTGAAGGGTCATTTCTGTGGTATTAGGTATATTCACATTGTGGTGCAACCATCCTCACCATCATCTCCTGAACTTGGTGACTGGACCCAAGAAGGCCAGAATGGAGAAGCACTCGTTCTTCACTGACTTCTCCATAGAACCAGCACGGCCCAGAGCAGGGAGAAGAGGGCACAAAGGGCCTTTGGGTTCCCAGGCTGTCCCAGGTTTGGGAGCCCTGGGGCCTGACTCCACCCAGTGTTTGCGCAGTACTCCTGCAGGAGGAGCCTCTAGCGGAGCCCAAAGGGAAAAAGGGCCTGAGAAGGTAGCCTTTGACGAAACAGGATGACCAGACAAAAGTGGGGCTCCTTGGAATGCCTGAGTCATGCAGTTAGCATATTTACCAGTGAGATTCGAGTGGTGACCTCACAATACTCACAGGCTGGAAGAGGTTAGGCACAAGTGGCTCGTGCAGATGACATAGTGGCCTAGGACACCTCAGCCAGGAAAGGCCGTCTTATGTCAGGAGGACCCTTGCTTTGACCTGGACTTTGTAAGGGTGACCTGCCAGTCCCAAATGCACCCATCAATGTGTGTCTTCCTCCAGCTCAGCTCCAAGGACACGCTCTTCTGGGGAGCAAGGTGTAGAGGCCTTTTCGGCTGGAAGGAGACACAGACTTGGGAGTGGGATCCCATGCTCACACAGGTGACAGGAATCAAGAACAATTTGTAATTACATGGATTTTTCATGTTAGAACAAGGCACAGGGTGGTGGAGTCCATTAGATGCAAGAGCATTTCCCCCTCGATTTCCAACTACCAACTCAGTGGAGCGTCCTCTAGGCAGACGCTTTGCTGCACTTGGTGAGCTGACTTTTATTGTGCTTGTGTTTGCCATCCTGGCATCCTGGCATCCTGGAGGATTCACTGCTGATACCAGGCTCTGATCAATGTGTTCAGTTTTGCAAAACAGATATTCAAAAAAACAATATTTTTCTGGTGGAAACAAAGCTTCAAAATCAGCCAATCAGACCCCTTGCTTCATAAATCAACAAGAGGGATTGCAGGAGGTCATCAGCTGATTAAGGAGAACTTGAGAGTAGAACCCAGGTGACCCTGACTCATAATCAGCTCTGCAAGCACATTATTCTGTGATTTCACCATTTGGATTCCCATCGAGTAGCCTAGGGACACTATACAAAGGCTAATTTCTTTATTCTTCTCTCTGTGTATTTTTCTTGGAAGGAATTTACAGTCTGTTTCATGGGGTGTTTGTAGTTGAATCAGGCAAAATAATAAACATAGAAACACCTATTATTTTCCTTACACAACATCAAGGTCACTAATGAAGCCTCTTGTCTCAAACACCATGCACGTTACATGTTTTGACTGCTGAACTGAGACCGCCTCTCTGCCCCCACCATGCGCTCTGCCTCAGCCGTCCTACATCTGCACTTGCAGTCAGCCCGCCCAGTCCTGGGGAGCAGCGCCCTGCCCAGGCTTTTCTGCACGTCAGCACATCCGCCGCTTCCTCTCTTTTCACGCCCCTCCCTCGTGTTTTTATTTTCCAAATTGTGGGCCTGTCAAAATTAATGAGCTCATTTATTTTCTCTATATCAAATACACATGGAAATTATATTTCTAAACAGGCCAAAGTGCTGTGTGGCCACATCTGAGTCTTCTGAGAGCTACCAGAGCCCCTCTTTATAACCTTTGGGATAACCTTCTGAGAACTCTAATGTGCAGATGGGAGAGGCCTCCTGACAAGACAGAAGGTGTCCTTGATTTATTCTCGCTGGTCCCTTTATTTCCTACTGGGAACACACTTGGGGGCTGCACGCAGATGCCAGTGGTAAGGTTCTGCCGAGTGATCAGTATTCTAGAAGGCTGCCAAGGAAAAACCTGAGAGACACTATTTTGCTGGCAAAGCAGGTGTCCTGCTATGAGTTGTAACAGCCAGTGAGCAGTAGCTCATGAAATGACCTTCTTTTCCGCTTATTAAAGTGCAAGCATTTCTTGGAAATCCATATATTTCACTGAGCTCTAAGTCAGGACTCCACCTACCAGGGTCCTCTCAAAGCCTTCTGCTCCAGTTTGACCTTCATAGACTTTATCACTAAACTCATCCTTTCTGCCTTTCACTCATGAGGAATCCCAGCTTTTACATGTACTTCTGATGGCATGTGTGTGCTGGGGATGGACATTTCAGTGTCTGTCTCCCTTGGCTGTCACAGATGGGTTGAGCATGGGGCTCAGTCTCTTCATGTTCCAAGGCCATGGACAACAAACAACCTTCTTGTTGGCCAAAAGGAGGATAAAGTCAAGTGATACTGGGCACTGAGCTCCCACATCTCACAGCAAGCCCTCCTTGCCCTGGTTCATAGTGTGATTATGGGACACACTTTTATTCTGGATCATGTTGTGACACTTTCAGGCTGTGGTTTTATTCCAGGCTGACTTGCCTGCAAGCAAAAAAGTCAACAACAGGTGTCCTGGATGTGCTTGGAACAACCTTGGCCTGACCTTTTCCTCCCCTGTGATGCCCTGTTCCTCCTCTCCTGTGTGCATAGCCAGAGCACCTCTGTCTGCCACTGGGTGATCCTCCTCTCCTGTGTGCATAGCCAGAGCACCTCTGTCTGCCACTGGGTGATCCTCCTCTCCTGTGTGCATAGCCAGAGCACCTCTGTCTGCCACTGGGTGATCCTCCTCTCCTGTGTGCATAGCCAGAGCACCTCTGTCTGCTACTGGGTGATCAGGCACCCCCTGGGATCTGTCAGAATGTCACAGGGCATTTTAGGATGGTTGCAGGAGGCAAGAAGGAAATTATCACAAGGGCAACTCTCACAAGGTCCCTGGAGGAATAAAGATAATAAGTAGTAAGCATAGGATGGAAGGTAACCTCTTATCTAATCAGAGCAGAGCTTTGCTAGGTCTTAATCCTTGCTATGTAACTTTATCTGACTCAGCTCTGCTTTTGAAGATCTTTGAGGAACAATTCTAGGATAACTGGCTCTGAAGAATTAAGCCTGAAATGCTTTCTTTAAAATGTGTCACTTGGTAAATAGGCTACTCAACAGCTACTAAGAACATGTGGCAGAGATGAACAAGAGTTCTCACACCTTCTTCAAGGAACATGACTGAGGAGACCAGGTAAGTGCTGGAACAGGTACTGAGTGTCTCTGAGCAATCAGCCAGGGCCCACTCAGGCTAGGCCTTCCCCCACAGGCTTCCTCAGTCCTGAATTGTTCCCATCAAGATGAGACTCTGGAGTAACTCATTTTCTTATCAAACTCATTGCCTTCAATCCAGCTGCGTTCTCTTCATTTAAACACCTCTGACTTTGGCAATGTTTGTGAAAGTAAGCTGATTTTACAGTATGGACTGATTATGTTCCCTTACCCCCCAAAATTCATATGTTGACTCCCTAACTCCAATGTGACTATATTTGGAGATGAGGCCTTTAAGGAGGTAATTAAGGATGAAGGGCAGAGCCTGATCTCATAGAATTGGTGTCTGATAAGAAGAGACACCAGAGGCCTTAGCTGGTTGATTCAGTGGTACAGCATCAGCCTGGTGTGTGGATGTCCTAAGTTTGATTCTCAGTCAGGGCACCCATTTGCCTCTCCACACTTCATACTCACTTCTCTCTCTTTCTCTATTTCTATCTATCTATTTCTCTCTCTCTCTCTCTCTCTCTCTCTCTCTCTCTCTCTCTCTTCCCCTCCTGCAGCCATGGTTAGATTGGAGCGAGTTGGTCCCGGGTGCTGAGGATGGCTCCATGGCCTCTGCCTCAGGCTCTAAGAAGAGCTTTGTTGCTGAGCAATGAAGCAACATCCCAGATGGGCAGAGTATCGCTCCCTAGTGGGCTTTTCAGATGGAGCCCAGTCAGGATACCCACAGGAGTCTGTCTCAGCCTCCCTCTCACTGAATATAAATAAGTAAGTAAGTAAGTAAATAAATAAAGAAAGAAAGAAATAACTCCAGAGAGTTCTTTCCAATCCTGTGAGGGCAGAGCAAGAAGGCAGAAGTTGCAATCCAGGAAGGGAGACTCGTCAGAGCCAGCCATGCTGGTGTCCTGGTCTCAGATTTCCAGTCTTCAGGACTATGCACATGTGACAAAGCCTTGTTGTTTAAGCTGCCAAGTCAGTCTGTGATATTTTGTTATGGCAGCTGGAGAAAATGAACACACTTGACCTCAGAGTATTTACAGCTCACGGGAGGCTCCACCTGAGGCCCTGACATGGGCTGAGATGCAGGCCAGAGATGTGTTCTGTGTCTGTGAACTTCCCGTCCGTGCTCCGCAGGCGCACAGTGTGGTCAGGGGAGGACAACAGCAGACCTTGTCTTCTATCAGCTTGAAATTAATGAGGTGAAAGGGAGGAGAGATGCTCTAAGGCTGCTCAGAACGAGAAGTTCACTGTATCCATGTGTCCATGGATCCACCAGCGAATTTCTTCTCCATTAATTAAAGTTGGAATATCAAAGCCAGGTTAATCTTCCGAATTATTCTTGGTGCCATTCTCTCCCTGCCTCCTATCACACCACACCCCCTCCAGACCCCAGTGTCCAGCGCCAGCAAGTCAAACAAGACATACTGGTAACTATCTGGTGGACAATAGGTCTGGGGGTTAAGACCACGAGATTGAGAAGAGCCTTCTGGCCATGGTTCACATCCCGGGAGTCCTCAGCCCTGACTCCTTTCCATCCAGTGAAAAATACTTTAAATTTACCGAGCTTCTAAATGCACACTAAAATATCTGATCCAGGGCGAAAAAACAGCCATCTATTTGTAAGAAAAGTGAAGACATCAAATCTCTTCCTTGGGTCTGTGGCAACATGCGTCTGTTTCACCTACAGCAGAGTTACGGCACTGCTTTCTCTTTCTCACCAAATCAGAGGGCTTCTGAGAACGTCCACAAACTCAAAGCTGTGCAAAGTGTTTCAACTCTAAAACAGGTGGTGCTCACCTGTCGAAGGGTGCCACAGTGGATCGAGTGTCGACCTGGGACACTGAAGACCCATGAGGTTGTTGGCTTCTGGCTTGAGCGCAGTTTGAGTGCAGGGTTGCTGGCTTCAGAGTGGGATCATAGACATGACCCTATGGTCTCTGGCTTGAGCCCAAGGTCACTGGCTTGAGCAAGGGGTCACTCACTCTGCTGTAGCCCCCTGGTCAAGGCACATATGAGAAAGCAATCAATGAACAACTAAGGTGCTGCAACAAAGAATTGATACTCCTCATCTCTCTCCCTTCCTGTCTGTCTGTCCCTGTCTGTGGTTTCTCTCTCACACTAAAAAATAATAAATAAATAAAAAAACAAATAAGTAAATAAATAAATAAAATGGGTGGTGCTTACAATGTTATTATACTGATGTGGGCCTGCCAGAATGTCACATCTAATCAGAGGAAAAACATTCCTGAATGGGGTGGAGACTTAACCGCCATGACACTAGACACAGTGTCAACTCCTAAAGGAAGGGCTCAAGGCTGGTGAATGTCCCTACAGGACAGAGACGGGAACTGGTATGGCAAATTATTGGTCTTGAGACATTCATTTGATAAATGTTCATCGAGTACTTACTATGTCCATTACCCCATGCCAGGTCCAAAGACGTGTAAAATGGGACCCAGGCAAAGTGCCTTCGCTGTAGCTTCCTTTGTATTTGGCAAACATGCAGGAGTGAGCGAGTAATCAAAATGATTCTTTAAATAGCCTGGTAAAAGCTACACTACCAGTACTTGGGGTAAAAACCAACAATGCAAGGCAGCTTATTCTAACTTCTGAATTATCATTTCTCTTACCTCCATATTTACACTTCTGTGGTGGAGCAGGAAATGGCAACAAGGCAGGGGTGCGAATATTTATCTCTAAACTGGCCTTATAGGAATGTATTTAATGGAAGATTATTTAGGCACTTAAGTATGTGTAAGGTATTTTTCCCCGCCGAGAAGGAAAGAAGAGGCCAGAGCCACAAAGTGTGGAATAGTAAACGGCTTTATTCAGTACAGAGCACGCATCCCGCCCGGCAAGGTTCCCTGGCCCCAAAGAAAGAAAGATAGAGGAGATGGAGGCTAGGGAAGTTGCACAGATTAAACCACATGGGAGATATTTAAAGGGTCCCTCTAGGGAAGTGGAGCTAATATGACGTGGTAAAATCCCACTGGCTAGTAGTCACTTTTTTCCAAGGGTTCCTGTGTAGTTTCCTTTGGCGCGCTTGGTTGTGGGCAGTCCTAGCCAAAGTTCACGGGTCTGAGTTCCCCACGTGACCATCCCTCATTATCCACCAACCTTACATTCTGACCTTTTGTGTTAAATAGAAAAGGGGCGCTGTTTATTCATCTGGCTACTTCCTGCTGAATAGGGGCATTGTGGGGAGGGGGAGATCAGAAGGTGGTGGCTTTGAGGGGTGTCAGGAGGAACATCTGTGTGGCTGTGACTGGAGAAACTTCGTGGATGCGGTCCTGTAAGGATTTTAAAAAAAGAAGGAGTAATAGGGGAATTTGCAGGGTCCAGCCTTTTGGTGAGCTGGAGATGGATGGAGTCCAGTGGTTCCGACTGCCAGTGGTCCTATAAGGAGGCAAGCTTGAGGCAGAACTGCACGTCAGGAGTGGCATAAAAGGTGAAAGGAAGGGGTCCCATCCATTCCCATAACCGAGACCTGTGAGGGAACTAGAGGTCCAGAGTGTGATGGCAAAACAGAGAAGGTAGCCTCCGTGTTCACAAGAAATGAGATGGACTTACCCACTAGTTGCAGCATACCCTGGGTTCTCTGAGTCCAGGCTGTGTCTTAGGAGTTCGAGCGATGCACCCACCTGGCTGGATTGGCCTTCCCATTCGGGCGGCTTGTCCTCCACATAGAGGCACTGAGGAAAAACCTGTTGCCCAAAGGGGCAATCACTCCACCAGTGACTGGGCTGCTTGCAGTTAGGGCAGGGTTCAGTGGGCAGCCGTGGGCAAGGGCCCTGCCAGGACCGGTAGTCCTGTTTGCCACACTTAAAGCAAGCTGCTGGTGGCTCTGCTGGTCTCAGGGTTGCCACAAGAGTTTGGGTTTGGAGCGTTACCTTCTGCTGCATGGGGGCCTGGTGAACAGCCTTGGCCTGTTTCTACTAATTGGGACCGTTAAAAACTTTAAATGCCATGTTCACAGGTTCCGGATAGGGATTTGGGGGTTTGGGAATAAGAGGAGGGGGGCTCGTGCAGAGCCCAGCACCCAGATCCTGCAGGAAATGCTGGACAGGGCAGGAACTTCCTGCAAGAAAATTGGGGTTGGACATCCTGAAAACCGGTGTAAGAGCCAATGCCAGGCTGAGAATGGCCTGACGGAGGAGAGACTTAAGAACACAGTGAAGGGAGGGGCTCCTGGCCAGCAGGGGATGAGAAAGAGATGGTAGTGGTGAATAAAAAACAGGTTTTTGCAAAGGGAGGGGAGCGGGCTTTCAGAGGGAAGAGAACCGAGCACAAAAGAGGTCCACAGAGGGACCAGAGAAAAGTCCTGAGAGAGGTGCACCCCCGGAGGTCAGACAGGAGGGAGAGAGAGTTGGGAGTCTGCGGAGAAGGAAAGATCAGGAATGGAGGTTTTAGGTGAGGTTTCTCTGGCCAGAAAAAAGCCTGCGCGGTGGAACAGGCAGCACAGAGATTAAGGACGGGTGCACAAATAATTAGAAGCCATGTATGTAAGAGATCTCCAATCAGTTCCCAGCTTTTTTGGTGATAGTTAAATTGATAGTTAAAGTGAGGGTGTTAACACTGAAAGTCCCTTCAGGAGGCTAATTCAGTAGGTTCTGTGGCCTGGCCACAGCGGAGAAGAACAGTTTCTTCTTCTTTAGGGAGGGAGATTCCTGTGCCCCAACAGCCGCCCTCAGTCCTCAGAGTCGTCAGTATTGAGAATTAGCATCCTAAAAACTCAAGGTCTGGCCATGGATGTAAAAGGTAAAGTGGATGTGCTTGGGGACAAGCACACGCACTTGGATGGACGGAAAAGACTTCCCTGACATAGCTACGGTTTTGGACAGGGAGTCTCGGAAGAAAGAACTGAGAGGAAGGCTGGAGGCAGGGGACTTACCGCACCGTGCGCTGAAGTGGGTGGAAGGTCGGAGATCCTGGTTCTTCTCCTGGTTCTTTCTCGGAGGGGATGAGGAAGAGGAGTGGTCCTCGTGGACTTCTAACTCCTTCCGGGTTTTCGGCACCAAAATGTAAGGTATTTTTCCCTGCCGAGAAGGAAGAGGCCAGAGCCACAAAGTGTGGAATAGCAAATGGCTTTATTCAGTACAGAGCACACATCCTGCCTGGCAAGGTTCCCTGGCCCCAAAGAAAGAAAGATGGAGGAGATGGAGGCTAGGGAAGTTGCACAGATTAAACCGCGTGGGAGATATTTAAAGGGGTCCCTCTAGGGAAGTGGAGCTAATACGACGTGGTAAAATCCCACTGGCTGGTAGACAGTCACTTTTTTTCCAAAGGTTCCTGTGAAGTTTCCTTTGGCGCGCTTGGTTGTGGGCGGTCCTAGCCAAAGTTCGCGGGTCTGAGTTCCCCACGTGACCATCCCCCATTATCCACCGACCTTACAGTATGCTAAGTAGTAAATATGCTAACTAGACTTAAATATACTTATTTGGAAAGTTGTCTTGGAGCTACAAAGAAAAAACAAGTCCTGAAAATTATGTATCATGTGTGCATGTGTGTGCGCACATGCATGCATGTATGTAAGTCCCTCATGCTCTCTCTCTCTATGTATCTCTTTAGATATGTGCATAGAAACTTTTTGAATGGAAATTGAAATTCATGAACACTGTTACAAGAGGCAGAAATGGCAAGCTAGGTTGTAGAGGAGGTCACAAAAACAGCTATTTTTTTTATTTTTCATTCTTTCATGCTGTTTGATTTTTTTCTCTTAAAAACGAGCATTTTCAAATGGTATAAAAGAGTTTTAAAGTTATTAATGTATTTTTTGTTATTACCAAAGAATTATGTATTCAAAAAAAATCAGAGAAGAATGATTTTTAAAGAAATGAATAAAACATATCTATTATGTCATCTACAGAAAGAACACTTGTTAAAACCTTGGTGTGTATCTTTCCAGACTTTCAATCTTCCATATACTCCTTTTTTGAACAAAGATAGACTCATACTGTAATATTGGTTTGCAATTCGATTTTTTTCACTTAACTTTTTTGCAAAAGGTCTCCCCTAGAAATCGTTTTCATATACAGCATCACTGTTTAATATCTCAATGACATTCTAATGTATCATACCCCTTTTCACATATTTAATCAGTTTTTCTATGTTGTTGCCTCAAATTATCTACTCTCTCCAAAACAATGCGTCAATTCACAAACGTATTGCTAAATCTTTGTATATTTTTTACTATTTCCTTCAGCCAAATCCTTAGAAGTAGACTTGCTGGTCTGAAGCTCTATACACATATTGTCAGCTTGCCCTCCATAGAGTGTGCACCACTTCACTCGCTACCCAAGAGTGTGCTCCTGTCCATTTCCCTGTGTCGTTGCCAGCACGGAATACTTTCATGAATATGCCTGTCCCTAAATATGTTCCAAAAGGGCTTAAGAGACTCCCTTCTCACTGGCACAATTTAATTTTACCAACCAGAAACAAACTAAAACTGAAGCTGTGTCCAGCACAATATTGAACATGAGAATCTATCTATGCCTGGCTGGAGGCCGTGGGTCCAGTCCCTGCAGCCGCAGTCCTTATTGTCGTACACATGTTCCAAGCCTCCTGCTCAGCCACACAGCAAGGGTGTCTCCTGCTGTCACTGCCATGCTGCTGACTGGGTTTTGTCTCTAGGCTGAAAGAGATGTCTATCACACACACACACACACACACACACACACACAGGGCCCAGTACACACATACACACACACACACACACGCACACACACACACACGCATGCACGCGCACACACAGGACTCTTCCAGGAGGAAGCTGACCTCAGACAAAGGCTGTGAAATGCTGCAGTCTCTACAGTAAGCACCGGACTGCTGTGTTAGCTTCCAGTAAATAGACACGCTGTGTAGATAAATAGAACCAAGGGCATGGAGCCGGGCAGAGTTAAGTCACACAGCCAGGCTGGTGTCAAAAAAGTCAAACAAACCTAAAGTATGGAAGTTATTTCTACCAAATGCCTAACTTACAGGCGTGAAGCTTGGCATGGAACCCAGAAGGTGACAGAAGCAGGGAGGAGAGGCAGAGGAAGGGCACTGCTGGTAGCACATTTCAAAGGTGGCATGGCTCCAGGGTTTGGTCAGTCTGGGCCCCAAGGAGCTGGATGGGAGCCATGAATGCTGGGGGAGCCTTCTTCACCAAGCCATAGCCTGGACGACCTGTCTGAGAAGGAGCTGCATGGCCTGTGGGGCCCTCTGGCTGTCAGGGAAGCAGCAGCTAATTCACTATGGCCACCCCAAGTCTTCAGAAAAGTTTGGGCCTGGTGACTGAAAAGAGAATTGATTGTGTTCCCCACACTGCTCACCGCTTTCTCTTTGCCTTCTGTAACTGCCCTGTGTCACAGAGCTGCGTCAGCCGGGCTGAAGCAGGTGGAGTGCGTACTGCAGAGCAGGTGGCCTCACTGGTTGAGAAGCAGCCAGCCTGGCTGATGGCATAAAGACAGATGTGAAGGCTACTGGCCCAAACACTGCCTCTGGACCTCAGGACTTTGGGCGAAGGATAGGGATCGGGGAGTTGGTGCGGGCTTGAGGAAAGGCCGGAGAGACCTGGGAATCCCAAGCAAGTGGTGCATTTGGGGGCTTCACCTGGGACCCTACAAGGACTTCCCAAGAGGTCCCACTCCTTAGGAATTCCTGGACTGGGAAAAAAAAACTAGTTAACCGTTATATCACCTTTAACATTTATTATAACGTAAAACCATGTGACATTACATGGTATTGGATTATCAGTCCCATAATCAGATGAGGGCATAGAGATTTAGAAAATTTCAAAGCTTGGTTCAAGGCCATAAAGATGGTCATTCTTTCATTCCTTTGTTTCTTATTGGCATCTGTTAAATCTCCAGTAGGATCTAGGCATTGTGCTGAGTGCTGTGGAAAGAAGGGAAGCAGAGAATTGAAGCAAGCTGAAGAGAACCACCACCAAGGAATGAGCAAGGTGCTGTTGGCACATGCAGGAGGGGGCTTTATTGTGTGTGGTGGAGAAGGCGGGGTCAGGGAAGGCTTCCCAGGAGAAGGGAGCAGCAATCAATATAGAATCTCAAAAGGTGGGATGGGTACTGAGTAGGAAAGGCCAGTTTAGGCAGCATTGAAGTCAAACCTTGATCTTCACGATACAGCTATGTGTCGAAAGAACTTCTATACCCAGCTCCCTACCTCCCTGGCCGTCCACTCCTCCAGCCAAATCTTTTGCACCATCCACACAGGGGCCACCTTTGTCATTTTTATTACTAGTTTAATTTTCTCACAGTGCTTCCTTGGTGTGTAGAATTACAATATTTGCTGTTGAACAAAAATTCTGCAAACCTACATAGATGCAAACCTCCACGAGCCACAGAGAAGGTTGCTACTTGAATATTGGGAGTGTGGGCAAAGATCTCTCTTTATTTTACCCTCTTTGAGTCTGCAGGCTCCAAGATACATTGTCCAGAATGGAGGTGAAGCCAATGGTCTCATGTCAATAAGGAACTACATCAATAACAGGGTTGGGTCTGAAGTTAAACACAAGAAGTTGCTGCTCCCATGTCTTACAACCAAGGGGACACACCCATGACTCAGGTTTTCAATTGTTCAACAGTATTTATTTTGGCCTGACTCTCACCTGGCACTGTGCTGTGCACTGAAAAGCAACAGTGGGCATAGCTGATTCAGGTTGTTCTCTCAAGTGGACAATGATCACAGCCAGGATTATTTGCTAATGGACACTTTCTGTGTGCCAGGCACTGAGTTAAACACTTTCTCAGCATTACTATATCTATCTATCTATCTATCTATCTATCTATCTATCTATCTATCTATCTATCTATCTATCATCTATCTTCTATCTATCTATCTATCTATCTATCTATCTATCTATCTATCTATCTATCTATCATCTATCTATCTATTTATGTGAGAGAAGGGGAGAGAGATATACAGACTCCCACATGTGCCCCAACCGGGATCCACCCAGCAACCCCCATCCAGGGCTAATATTTGAATCAACTGAACTCTCTTCCGTATCAGAGGCTGTTATGCTCAGACCAACTGCGTTATCCTCAGTGCCCAGGACTGGCACTCAAACCAATAGAGTCACTGGCTGCGGGAGTTGAATAGGAAGAGAAGAGGGAGAGGGTGGGGGAAAGAAGCAGATGGTTGCCTTTCTATTGTACCCTGACTAGCAATCAAACCGGGGGCATCTATACACTGAGCCAATGCTCTATCCCAAGGGTCCCCAAACTTTTTACACAGGGGGCCAGTTCACTGTCCCTCAGACCATTAGAGAGCCGGACTATAAAAAAATCTATGAACAAATCCCTATGCACACTGCACATATCTTATTTTAAAGTAAAAAAAACAAAACAGGAACAAATATACTATTTAAAATAAGGAACAAGTAAATTTAAATCAACAAACTGACCAGTATTTCAATGGGAACTATGGGCCTGCTTTTGGCTAATGAGATGATCAATGTCCGGTTCCATATTTGTCACTGCTAGCTGTAACAAGTGATATGACGCACTTCCAGAGCCGTGACACGTGCATCCCACGTCATCAGAAGTAGTACTGTATGTGAGCTATGCCGCACTTTGCATTGCCGTCACATACAGTACTCACTGACCACCAATGAAAGAGGTGCCCCTTCCAGAAGTGCTAAATGGCCTCAGGGGGCCACATGCGGCCTGCGGATCGTAGTTTGGGGACCCCTGCTCTACCCACTAGCCACTGGCCAAGACCTCAATATTACTACATCTAATTATCACAACAATCCTAGGTAGACATTAAGCTTCCAATTTTACAGAGACCATGGCCCTGAGACTGTGGTTTAGAAATAACTATATATATTCAAAGTCCCATAGCTAATAGATGGATGGGATTGAGATTCAGACCTAGATGTGCTTGCATCCAAAGCCCACTCTTGACATTGGTCTTGGTGGTTGTCTTTGGGGGGCTGAGGACTCTTAGAGGCAGGAAGGAGGGTCACCCACATGGTGGCATAGCTCCTGTCCTGGTCCTCAGTCCAGGTGCCCTTGTGCCTGGATGCGCCACTGATTATTTGGGCTAAGTATTTTTTTACTCTCAGGTTATTAAGTTTTACAGTGATTGATGTACGGGGCAGAGTAAGGGAACTAAAATAAAGGGAGGCACAGCAAAGATAAATTCCCTTCACTGAGAATGGCATACCTTAACCAAAGAGGTGAAAGACTTATCTAACGAAAACTGCAAAACACTCCAGAAAAAAAGGTATACATGAATGAAACTATACCTCATGTTCACAGATTGAAACACTTAATATTTCTAAAATGTTAATACTACCCAAAGAAATCTAGATATTTAATGCAATTTCTATCAAAATTTAATAACATTTTTTTTCAGAAATAGAAAAATCCACCCTAAAATTTTTATGTAATTTTAAGGGTCCCAAGATACCCAAAACTTTTGAAAATAAAGAACAAGAGCACTCACACTTCCTGGTTTTTAACTTATTACCATGCTACAGTAATCAAAACAGTGTAGCACTGGCGTGAAGACAGACATGCAGACCAATGAAATTAGAACAGAATGCTCCCAAATAAATCCTTACATATATGGTCAAATGATTTTTGGCAGGGGTGCCAAGACTATTCAATAGGGAAAGGATCACCTCTTCAACAAATGGTGCTGGAAAAACTGGACATCCACAAGCAAAGGATGAAGCTGGACCCTTAGCTGACACCACAGCTAAAAATTAACTCAAAGTGGATGAAGGACCTAAATATAAGACCTAAAACAATAATATTATTAGAAAAAAACATAGGAAAAAATCTTCACAACCTTAGATTTGGCAATGATTTATTGTCTATGACACCAAAGGTACAGGTAGCAAAAATAAATAAATTAACAAACAAACAAACAAATTGGACTTTACACACAAAAAATTATGCATCAAAAGATACTCCCCACAGAGTAAAAAGGCAACCCCAGAAGGAGAGCAAATATTTTCAAATCATATATGATAAAGAATTAATACCCAGAATATATAGAAAACTTTTAAAACTCAACACACACAGAAAAACAAACAACCTTATTCAAAAATAGGCAAAGAAATTGAATAGGCATTTCTCCAAAGAAATATACAAATGGTTTTTAAGTACAAGAAAAGATGCTCAACATCAGTAATCACTAAGGAAATGCAAATCAAATCACAATGATATATCACTTTAAACCATTAGAATGGTTATTATAAAACAAACTAACCAACAAACAAAATATAACAAGTATTAGTGCAGATGCAGAGAAATCAGAACCCTTGTTACTGCTGGTGGGAATGTAAAATGGTGCAACCACTGTGGGATACAGTATGGAGAGTCCTCAAAAAATTAAAAATAGAATTAGCATATGATTCAGCAATTCCACTTCTGAGTATATGCTCACACAAAGGATTAAAGCAAGGTCTCAAAGAGATGTTTGTACACCATGTGATAGCAGCATTATTCACAAGAGCTAAAACCCGGAAGCAGCCCACTGTCCACCAACTGATGAATGGGTAAGCAAATGTGGTTTATACATACAATGGAACATTATTCAGCCTTAAAAAGAAAATTCTGACATGTGTTACAACATGGATGAAACTTGAGATGTCATGCTAAGTGAAAGAAGCCAGTCACAATATGACAAATACTGTATGATTTCACTTACATGAGATACTCAGAGTCAAGTTCACAGAGACAGAAAATGTAATAGTTGCCAGGAGCTGGGAAAAGGGGAAACGAGGAGTTATAGTTTAATAGCTAAAGACTTTCAGTTTCACAAGAAGAAAAGAGTTATGGGGATGAATGATGGTGATGGCTGCACAACGTGAATGCATTTAATATAATCAAAATGTACACTTAAACATAACTAAGATGGTAACTTTAATGTTATGTATATTTTACTACATTAAAAAAAAAGAAGAAAAGAAAAAGGTTTAGTCTCCCAGTGAGCTCACTGATTTCCTGGATTTCAACCTGGTTCAATTCCCTTGGCTTCTCTCTTTCACTCTTGGGTTCTTTCTCCTTGATGCAGGGGAAGAAGTTAACAATCCCCAATGTAACAAACAGTGAAGTTAAAATTTTGAAAAGCTGGTGGGAAGAAGCTGTTTCCAGCTCATCCGGCTTTGCCTGCACAATTGCCTTTCTCTCTCAGCTACCCTCTCTACTGAGAGTGACTTCAGGAGAGTTGTCCAGATGGTTTTCCAAATACTATGGCGACTTCTTCACCAGCCCCATTGAAAGCCACTGGGAGCTGCTCTGACATTCAAGAAGAGCCAGTACTGTCATTCCTGGAAGAATGAGGAACTTTCACATATTTCCATTCCATTTTTGCAGACATATGCATTCCTGGTAGTTATGGCTGGCTGAGCATTTTTGGAGCAGAAAAATAGTTTCTCAAAAACCAGCCGTCACATAGCTTTAAGTAGTAAATGCTGCTGCAAACAGGGTTTTAAATTAGAGCTGCTGGCTGAAAGGTCGACATTGCATTCTTGGCTGGTGACTTCATTTTCATTTTAATGGGAGTAAAAATAAACCTTAGAAGAAAATGCCACCACTTTTTCCCCAAAGACTTTTAAAACTCTTAGGCACTCTCAGAAAGAGCTTTATAGAAGAATCTTTTTAGTATATAGTAAAGGGGGATAGGAATAGACAATAAAGTAAGTCTGGTTTCAACTTCTAACCACTGTCCTCCAGTGTCTCTCAAGCCCCAGGAGGTTGACTATGTTGATGTGTCATCATCTTATATGTGTTGGGCATGTACATTTTGTCTCTAAACTTAGACTCTGAGCCCCTCAAGGGCAGCACCAGGCTTCAAATCTCTGTCTCCTCCACCCATCTCCCATGGGGTTATGCCCACAGGAGAAGCTCAAAGATAGTTTCTGCAGGAATGAGTCATTGGAGCTTTTCCCTGGCTGCTAAATTATCACATGTCTAAAGCAGGAGGCTGCAATCTGGGGCTCATGGCTCTCTAAGGGTTTGCTGGTTGGGCTTCAGGAGAGGAAAGAATTCCCCAATAGTATGCAATAATGCCTAGGGCTCTGTGTTCTCTTATCAGGTTCCATGGGTGTGAAGCAATGAGTTCTTTAGCTGAGGGCAGGTGACTGTCCGCAGCTGCCACTTGGGACTAATTACCCTGGAGTCTGGAGCTGGTGAGAGAAATTGATATGAAACCCGTTAGGCTGTGGTTCCAGCCCATTTTCTAATCCAGCACAGCCAGCAATGAAACTGATAGATAAATGAAGCCTCCATTTGTCTCCCATGTGTATTTTTCAGAAGGTTCAGGACTTGGAGAAGAACCTGAACGGCTGCCAGCACCTAGCACTGGGTCTGGCACATAGCAGGAGCTCATCATTGTTTTTGCATAAATAGTGAATACATGAACCCATGATCACATGAGCAGAGAGAGAGGCCCTTGAAGAAATGGGACCAGGACATAAAACTTCAGAGAGTGGAAAAAATTTTGCAATGCGATATACAGATATAAGATAGATCCAGGTTGTAGGGTTATAGAAGGATTTGAGCAGTTTGAGGACCCTAGAAGCCGAGGGCCACTAGAGGGGGCTGATGATGAGTGTGGCATAAAAGTCTGTTAGATACACAGATAAGTGCCACATCAGGAGATGATGTCTGCCCTGGGCTGGGAGAGCAGGCTTGTTAGCTGGGCAGAAGGAGCATGTAGGTGGTGGTATTGAAGACAGAGGAGAAAATCAGTGCAGTGGGAGCTTTGTACCAACAAAGCCCAAGAGCCCCAGCAGGAAATACTCCTTCAGGTGAGCAGCGAATGAGAAGAAGGCTCTTGGAGGTGAAGAGCTGGCCCATGAGATGGACTTTGACAGACAGGTGCCTGGGGATGTGGATGAGCTAGCAGACCTCTTGAGTTCCCTCCGAGCTTTGGGAATCTCCATCTTTCAGCTTAAACCTGAAACCAGGCCAGTCCTTTTCACCTGGGAAGCATTTCAGAACTGAGATTCCTTTAGACAACTAGCCAGGAGTACAAGCCCACTAGGTCCTGTGCCAAATGGCCATTGAGCCTGCCCCTGGTTTACCTCCTCTATCTCCTGCTCTGTTGGGGCAGGGGCAGGTTGGAGGGGCTGGATGTATTCAGCTTGCAGTACATGTGGCCTGAGATAATACTCCAAATGATCATCTCCCCATTGCAGCTGGAGGTTGCAAGAAGAAAAGGTTGGCATTGGGTCACACAGAGGATGTCCTTGCCGCCTTGGTTCTGAAAAGAAGAGACAGAGAGGGACAGAGTAAGAAATGGAATACCCTGTCACCCACAGCTAACTTTCCTTACGTCATCCCCACAACAGAGGAGGCAGAGGGGTTCCTCCTCCTGTGGTTGTTCATACCAAGGACTCACCTGGAACCGTGAGACCCAGCCCAGAGGACCAGCGGCATCTCTCCATGTGGGAGTCCATTTGCAGGTCACCCAGAGAGGTGCTGCATCTCCTTGTGTCAGTTTCTTTGCCCTCCCCAGCAAAGTGCCACTCCCAACAGCTTCTGTTCCTCCCCAGATTGCTGGCAAACAGATTACTCACAAGGAGCCTCTTTGGGGCTGAAATGCTGATCTGAATGAGACATTGGAATCCAAGCACTGGCTGAAGTGGTCTGGTTTCCCAGCAGCACCAGGGTCAAACTGCTGAGGGTGGGGTCTCCGACTGCCTTCCTAGGCCACCCACCTGCCCCACTATGGCTTATGTGTGGCATTAGGAACTGAAACATCTACTCTCCTGCAAAGGAGAATTTTCTGATAAGGACCCTTAAGAAAGATAAGAAATCAAAATGGTTTTTTCAAGACTGGTGCTGCAGAGTTCAAAGTGTCCCTGGCCATTGTCCTTTCAGATTTCTCACTGGGTATAGATTCTCTGTGAGGACAACTGGCTTCTCTTGCACTACAATGGTGTCAATTCTCCCTTGCCCTCATCTACTCCCCATGGAGTGACCTGGAAGACCTAAGATGTCCTTCTGCTTGAGAGTAGCTGTGAAGGTGGCATTGGATGATTGTTGGGAAAGAGGTCAATGGCTCTCTCCTTCCCACAACCTTCTGCTAACAACCCTACCCCCTTCACAGTCTGTGAGCACCAGTGTGTGTGTCCCTCCTGTGGCCGCCCACTGTGCCCCTCTGCGTCTTCCTGTGGCCGCCCACTGCATCCCCTCCTGTGGCCACCTACTACACCCATCCTGTCGCCACCGCCTGTATAATGAGGTAGACATGCCTTAGCTAACTCTCAAGCTGTCATCTAACTTTCTGACCTAACTTCCTCCTGTGCCTGATGCTCTAGCCCCTCAAACCTTCATAGACGTTCCAAACAACTTGCATCTCGCACTTCTAGACATCGTTCATGCCCTTCCCCTCATCCAGATGCCTGTCCCTGCCTTGGCCCCCTGTGAAAATCCTAGTCATATTTAATATTCCTTAAGATGTCAGAGCAAAATTAGTAGTTCCCAACCCTGTGCTTCTCTCCCGTTTATACATTATTATGTCATCTGTCACGTTGCATGATTATTATTTCCTTAGTTTATCTTCCCACAGTCTGTGAGAATCTGGGCTGGGAACCACATTTTATTCCTGTTTTTATCTTCTGTGCTCATCCACTAAGCGTGGCAGTATGAAAGTGTTTGAAAATGTGTTGAATAAATTGATAACTGAATGAATAAATATTTGAATGAACCAATACTTCACTGACCCTTGCATGACTTCCGTCCTTGCAATGGCCACACGTCCCTGGAGTATTTTCTGAATAATTTTGTGCTTTCACTCAGCATTCATTAACCTGAACGCGCCATGAAGGCTGAGATCCTGTGATGACCATTTTGCTCATCACTGTGTCTTCAGAGAACAATATACTCTTGGCCCGCAATTGGCATTGGACTAATGCTGGTTGAATGAACACATTTATTGGGCAGCTACTATAATCCAGGCACTGAGTTGAGTCCTGGGAATACCATGTAGTTTGTATCTTAGCGACTGTATCTGGAATATTTACAAGGAGTATTAGATAAAGTGGAACAGAGTCAGATGGTGCAGTGACCTTTCTTAATGCTTGCCTTATCGCCTTGGCATCCAGATGATTTTGAGGGTGGTCATTCAGTCTTGGGAAGCTGTTGGAAGTTGGAACCATTTTGAGTGCTGATGAGAATCACAGGAAGTTCTTTGATTGTGGGGCAGCAGGAATATCATTTCCTAGTCTCCCCAGCTGCCCAAGGAGGGCACAGTGAATGGATACAGTGTTGCAGAAGGAGAAAGTGGGTGCTTCTTTAAGAAAAGTCATACCCACCTCATCCTGATTTGCCCTTCCTAGGTTACGGAACTCCTGGCTGTGATTCATGGAGAGCTGCACGGATTTGCTCCTATGACCTTCCACACCAATCTGAACATGGGTGCCATCACTGCTTCTGGAGAGGAAGTGGCTGCCTGCTGCTCAGTGTCCCTGGCTCTATTTGCACCCCAATCATGAATCCACCATAGCAGAGGCTTTTGAGATGCTTCTGGCCATCCCAGGCCAGGAGAGACAGGGTGTACCCATGGGTAAAGAAGAACCTCGTTAAATGCCACTGTTTGGGTTGAGAGTCAGATCATAGACCAAGGCTCACCAGGTTATCCTGCCAGTGGGGCTGTGGCTTCCAGAAGTGATGAAAGCCACATGGTGCATCCATCCTGTTCCAAAGCCAAATACGTACAAGCAGTGAAATGAGCTGCCAGCACACTCGAAACTTCAGTGAGAAGGTACTGGCATGTTGTAGAACTCTGCCCCTCAACCTACCAGTGATGCAGAAATTCAAAATGTCAAAGCAAATTCCTGGTGCCAGTGGGAATAAAAAGCAACCCACTCCTGACAACTGGATGATTGCATTGCAGCAAATCATATGTCAGCTGACAAGCTTTCCACAATGGTCCACACAGCTTTGCCTTCATAAGACTCAGAGCTATTGCATGTGCAAAACAAAAGCCACCTGTTCCAGAACCTGAGGTGGTAAAGGACAAATTCAATGCCAAGACATCTCAGATAGTCATCTCTCAAATCACCTGAGGTTACAAGGCTTAGGCTGTGCATCACATAAATAAAGAACTTTCAATGTTTAAAGACATTTGGAAATCCCTGGCCATTTCACATAGCAAGCAGGGGACATGAAGTGCCACAGGTAGATTTAAACGTGGCTGTAGTCAGCACTTTCAACTTCCCCTGTCTATTCATCTTCTCCCCCATGTCTAAGCCATAAAAAAGAAAAAAAAGAGAATTTTCTTTCTGTACCGACGCTGATGGATGACATTTTATCTTTTCTTTCCATCTCAGGAGGGACCAGGCATAAAGACATGACGCAGGGAAAAAGGAAGAAACTAAAGGACTGGACAATGACCGAACGATGTACTGGGTAACCTGCAGTCAGGGGCGAGGGCATATGGAGTAGAGCGGAACCCACTCTGCCTGCACAAAAGGGAAGGAACCCAGGCAAGGTCTGGGGAGCCACCGGTGTCAAGCCACATTCTGCTCTGGACTCCCAGGGAATGCCCTTGCAGCCCCTGGTAGCTTTTTTAGCTAGCCCTTTGTTATGTTGTCTTATAATAAGAAATATAGATTTAGTCTTTGTCCCTATTTCTGGCACAGAGCTCCTAAAACCCTTGGAATTTCCTACATGGTGAGGGTGTGGAAACTCCACGCCCTTTCCCACAATGCTTGCCCTGTACATCCCTTCCACCTGGCTGTTCCCGAATTATATCTTTTTATAATAAACTGATGATCTAAAAAAAATGTCTCTCTGAGTTCTGTGAGATGCTCCAGCAAATTAATCAACCAAAGAGGGGTTGTAGGATCCTTCTACCTTTATATAGTCAGTCGGTCAGAAGCACAAGTGCAACCTGGGTTCCAACTGGCATCTGAAGTAGGGGCAGTTTTATGGGTCTGGACCCTTAAACTGTGGGGCCTGACTCTATCTCCAGGTGTCATATAGAGTTAATTGTGGGATACCTAGCTGGTGCTAGAGAATTGCTTGTTGGTGTGGGGACCCTATCCCCCAGAATTGGGTGCAGAGTCATTGGACTTCTTCCCATAGAAAAGAAGTAAAATGAAGAAATGGAAACAAACATGGTAAAAAGGATTTTAAAGGGAAGGAGAGGAAAGATAAGATAGTATGAAAAAAGGAAGGGAGGAGGACATTCTTTGTCTGTATCCCAGCTTGAGTTGCACCAGATAGCAGAGGCATAAAGAATTCCACTACATGTTTTTAAAGGGAAAATAATCACTTGCATGAAAGGAAGAGAGAAAGAGAGAGAGAGAGAGAGAGAGAGAAAGAAAGAAAGAAGTGAGAGGGATAAAATGAGGAGGAAGGAACCAATAATGTAAATTTGAAGCAGGGTTTTGAAATATCATAATACTATATATCTCCCTTACAAAATACAACTTATTCTTCTGTCCCATCCATCAGCTATGATTCACCTAGAACAATTACATAATTACAGATGATGACATTGTAATACATAAGCTTAGCTTCTGTTTGACTTTCCCGTGGAATCAATGCTGTGGCCTAATGTTGCCATGTTCATGTGATCAATGAAGAGAGCAAGAAAAAATCCCTTCTGTTTCTTTTTGTGAAGAACAGGTAAAATGTGATTTGATAAATTAGGGTTATTGTTTTAATTGGTGCTTAAAATATCAGGAAACAGACAGGAGACACACTGTGATTCCCAAGGTCCATAGATGCCACTTCATGAGTAGCTGATTCCCTGAGGGTCACTTTTAAGAATATTCTTGAACTATGAAGGCAAAAACACAAACAGAAACTCATCAAAAATTGTTTTTACCCTTTTAGTGTTCTGGAGAAAACTTACCAGATTTTTAGTCTATGACTTATAGTTGCTGTATTTAATTACTCATACCTTCCTAAAGCATGCCTAAATTACCATCTGGGAGCAAACTGAGTCTTTGGGAGTTCCTCGACACACATGCTTCTGGAATATTCCCTTCACTATCTTGGTGTCTTCTTCCAGGACAAACTTTGTATCAAGAAAGATGCCCCACTAAATACCAAGATGCCCTTTATATTTAAGCTGAATATAACTTACTTATTTTGGCTCACCTCCAAGTAGGTACAAGTCACAGAATTCACTTGGCTTTTGGTCTAGAATGGTAACATTATCAACATTATATTAAACATGTTTCTCACTTAGTCTTGAATCAGCTTACACATATTGACTTACTCCAACTGATGATTAGGAAACAGGACTTACTTCCAGTTTGCAGGCCACATATAGGTGTCTTGGAGGCCATCAAAGCCCTGCTGATTTTCCACATCCTCACTGCCCAAAAAGGCTGGTTCTGCCCTTGCTTCACTGGGGAAGGGGCTTCCTCTCATAATGGGACCTCGCACAGCGCCTGGCACTTGCTGAGTAAATGAATGAACACATGAATGAATGCAGGTCAAAGGTAGAGCTGGGAACCACACACTCATTCCTTTGAGTAAATTTTGTCTTTTCCCTTCTACTTCATTTATACTCTGACAGTGGAGGGACACTTGCCTCTTAGCTTCTTTTTTATTTTTTTTTGTATTTTTTCTGAAGCTGGAAACGGGGAGAGACAGTCAGACAGACTCCCGCATGCGCCCGACCAGGATCCACCCGGCACGCCCACCAGGGGCGATGCTCTGCCCACCAGGGGGCGATGCTCTGCCCCCTCCGGGGGGGGGGGTCGCTCTGCCGTGACCAGAGCCACTCTAGCGCCTGGGGTAGAGGCCAAGGAGCCATACCCAGCGCCCAGGCCATCTTTGCTCCAATGGAGCCTTGGCTGCGAGATGGGAAGAGAGAGACAGAGAAGAAGGAGGGGGGGGGTGGAGAAGCAAATGGGCGCTTCTCCTATGTGCCCTGGCCAGGAATCGAACCCGAGTCCCCCGCACTCCAGGCCGACGCTCTACCGCTGAGCCAACCGGCCAGGGCCGGCCTCTTAGCTTCTTTATAGAGAGTTTTACTGGCCAGAATTGTGCAAAGTTCACCAAGAACAGACATAGCAAGTAAACAAAAGTAATACATAGAATAAGTAGCCTTGATGAACAACCACAAAAACACACAAAAGAGACTAGCTTTAATTTGCTCACCTAGATTTTGACTTATGTGATGTTTAAAAGGTTTAGAAAAGTGAAGCTCTTTTGAGAAATCAGGAAGAAACCAGGCAGCGAAGGAAATAATGCTGTAGACACAGCTAGGAGCAATTCAATTTTGTCCTGTGTATTCCCCCTGAGTAGAAGGTTAGTGCCATTGGTAATGGACTATGTTGGGCAGATAAAATATATTATGCTCACTTTGTTAAAGACGGCGCTGCCCACGAAGAGGCCGTTGCCCAGGTGATATTAATATGTGTCTCTGTGGGCAGGCAGAATCCTTGTAGCCTGGGGCTTGGTTTTGGGATTAGGCCTTTCCCACCCGTTTTGATGTGGGGTGGTACAATCCAATCATGCCTCAGAGAAGTGTCTTTGTATTAGAGACTTCCCTGTTTTGTATATTGGATTAAAGGTTTGGATTTCTACACTATAAAATGGGGGCAGAACAAGAGCTTGCTCTCTTGGTTCCTGGGATGATTAGCATGAGAGAGCAGAGGGAGCAGAACAGAGAGCAGAAAGAGGCCATGTGGCCAGGAGAAGTAGCCAAGATGGCAGAGTGCTGAGTGAGATGCCAGTTTGTGCAGAGTTTGTATCTGGGATAAGGAAGGAGATGGGGAACTGAGGAGAATAAGGCTGGTGAGCTGGAAACCTTTGATTCTAGGAAACTCGGATAAGTCAGTGGTTGTGAGCACTGAATGTGAGTGGGTTTTGGAGCCCAGTGTGTGTTTTTACTTGCCCGCCGGGTGCAAGCTAGAATGAAAGAAAATGGCCTATCAGTTTTTGGCTCCATTGTTTCTTTACCGACTGTCCGAATCCAATGCGAACCTGCATGAGCCGGGCTGCTGTGATAGTGGCCCTGGCCCTGGCTACTGGCTTTACAGACTACCAGAGGAAAAGCATTGCCTATATGCATCCTAGATTCTCTCTCCTTTGATGTCTTCTACAGTGACAACAAATGCTTACCTGTGCATCATTAATTTATGAACACCGTTGGTAGGAAGTGACTTGCTATGTCTCAAGGTGTAGACAATGCCTATTGTTGTATCCCCATCTCTCAGCCAGCCATCTCTGCCCCTAGTCACTAGCCTAGGAAGCAAGGTCTCTCATCAGATTGTATGTCAGGGATCACCTGTGCATGGCCCAAGACATTAGAGAAAACACTTACCTTCTCCCACTGAGGTCAAAGGTCAGGCAAGCAAATCCAGTACATGCACCCCAAAACATTCAGACGGCAGTCTTCCTGTTTCCAAGTCATATCTTTTTACTGCCTGCATCAGGAAGTTGAAAAATGTGACTTGGAGATACTAGCTAACAAATTAAAGAGCACTTCAATTTAGAGGTCTAGTGTCATAGATATGAAAGTTAAACATTTACTTTTAAAGTATCTGTACTTCCAATGCAAGTTGGCTTCCCTGAGGGGACTAGTCTGTTATGGCTGCCATGACAAGATACCATAGACTGGGTGGGGTCGGGGTGTGGAGTTTAAATTAATTTTCTCACAGTTCTGGAGGATGGTGCTGGCAGAATCTGGTTCCTTCTGAGGTGCCTCTCCTTACTGTGTCCTCACTGAATTTTCTCTATGTCTGTCCTCTATGCATGGACCCTTTGTGTCTCTTTATGTGTCTACATTTCCTCTTTTCATAAGGACACCAGTCACTGGAAGTCAGGGCCCACCCTAATGCCTTACTGCAAGTAAATCACCTCCTCAAAGGCCCTATCTCCCAGTGCATTCACATTTTAGTACTGGGAGTTAGTGATAGATACATGAATTACAACTGCCCTTTTGCTGTTCTGCTTGGCTGCCTGACCCCACCCTTAATTACCAGACAATCGCCCCTGGGACAAAGGAATTCCAGGAAGCTGGTCAATCACCCCAAAGAGGAGTATTCTAGAAAGCTGAACATACCAGCACACCCTTGCTCGAGGCTATCCCCAACCCTATAAAGTTTTACCTCAGTCTGTTTTGGGGACTCTTCTTTCAGAGAAGCACTCCAGCAGGTCTTTCTCCTCTAATAAAGCCTGCACACCTGGTGATTGAGTGCCCTCTCGTTCTGGGGGTACCGACTGCCTGGACGATCCCCTTGCCGGCCGAACTTACAACCAGGGAAGCAGAGGACAGCGGCAGCTCGTCTGGGCTAACTCCCTGATTCTGTTCGGCTGTGTGAGCGCAGTTGAGCGACCGGCAGTCAGACCCTGTCCTGAACCCCTGCCAGATCAGGAGGTAAGAAGTATCTCCCCTCCCCTTCCCCAGTTGGCCTCCAAATTTCTCTCCAAAAACATCCTTCCTGATCAGACGGTTTTGAGTTCGAACCCCATATCTACGGGTGGTCTGCCTCTACTCCTTTATGGACTTCTATGAAAGTCTAGGCGCGCCTAGCCAGGCCACTCTCCTACATCCCGGGATCTCAGCTTTGGGGTGATGACCTCTTGTCTGAGACTCTCTTTCTATGGAGATTTTTCTCCTCTTGGAACTGTGACTGGAGGCGGGGATGCCCCCTTCACTCACCAGTCTCCTCTACTATGGGCTCCTCTCAGTCCAAACCGTCTGGCCAGACACCCCTCGGCTGTGTCCTCAAAAATCTCTCCAACCTTGGCCTGTCTGACCTCAAACCAAAAAAACTCATCTTCCTCTGTAATACAGCCTGGCCTCAATATAAATTAGACAACAACTCCCACTGGCCAGAGAATGGAACCCTTAATTACAATATCCTAAGAGATCTTGACAATTTTTGCCACCGGACGAGGAAGGCATCAGAAATCCCTTACGTGCAGGCCTTCTTCTATCTCCGGTCTAGACCTTCTCTTTGCTCTTCATGTTCTACTTCTCAAGTTATTCTGGCCAGAACTCCTTCCTCACAATCTACTCACTCTCCTCTCTCTGACCCTCCAGTGGTCCTCAAGACTACTCTGCTGTCCCTTCCGCTCCTGCTCCTCCATCTCCTCCTACTGCTCCACCTCCCTATCAAACACAATCACCTGAAAACACTCCATTACCTCCTTCTCCTAATTTCTCTCCTCCAATTTCTCCCCCTCACCTGTGCCCGCGTAAGCCACCCCAGCCAGGCATGTACCCTCTCTGGGAAGTTGCGGGAGCTGAGGGAATTGTTAGGGTCGCTATCCCTTTTTCCCTCTCTGACCTTGCCCAAAATAAGCGCCGCCTAGGGTCATTCTCCTCAGACCCAGACACTTACATGAAAGAATTCAAATGCCTTACCCATTCCTATGACTTAACCTGGCACAATTTAAGCATTATTCTCACCTCCTTTCTGTCAGCCAGTGACAAGGACTGAATATGGACCACTGCCCAACAAATTGCAGATGAGGCAAACAGTAGGAACAACAACCTCCCCATGGGTCATCTAGCCATTCCCTCGGATAATATTACCCAATTGGAATTACCAGCTCAATCATGCCGATTGAAAACTCAGAGATCAAATGATTCATTATCTACAACAGGCCCTCAACCAACTTGCCAATAGGCCATCAATTATGACAAAATTAAAGAAATCATTCAAAGGCCCCAAGAGAACCCTGGAGAATTTCTTGAACGCCTTTCACAGGCCTTTCAAAGGTACACTCGCCTAGACTCAACAACTCCAGCAGGGACCACCCTCTTACACTCACACTTTACCTCCCAATCTGTCCAGACATCAGGCGCAAACTTAAGAAACTTGAGAACAGGCCTGAGACTTCCCAGACAGACCTCTTAAATCTAGCCTTTAAGGTCTTCAATAATCGGGAGGACACGGAGAAGGAGGAACAACAAAAGAGGAATCAGGAGAATTACCTAATGCTGGTGAAGGCCCTAAAAGGGAACCCTACTATGGGCTCAAAGACCAAACCCTTCCAGGGTCAATCTTCCAAATCCGAGCCGCCGGGTCCCTGCTTTAAGTGCCGCCAACCTGGACACTGGGCTAAGCAATGCCCTAATCTCCGTCCACCGCCAGGGCCTTGCCCGCATTGTCACCAGGAGGGTCATTGGGGAATTGATTGTCCCAGTCACCAGAGAGGGATCGGGTCAAACCTCCCCACTAATACCCAGTCAGTAACTGATTTCCTAGGTCTGGCAACGGAGGACTGAGGAGGCCCTGGGACACCGGCCCTGGTGCGGATCACCAACAGTGAGCCCAGGGTAATACTTCGTGTAGCAGGTAAGGAAATCTCCTTCCTCATTGACACCGGGGCCACCTACTCCACCCTCCCTGAATTCGGAGGACCTCTGAGTCCCTCTAATACCTTTATAGTTGGGGTCTTAGGTCTACACACTAGCCCTCTTATAACTCCACCACTGCTTACTTGCATACTAGGCCAGATATCATTCACACATCAATTTCTAGTTATTCCAATGTCCCACTCCATTACTAGGACGGGACATCCTAACTAAATTCAATAATATACTCTAATTATTTCCATTTAGCTCTACTCAAATATTACAACAAAAAACTTCCAATATTCTCCTTTTGCTGGCCAGTGGTTCATCACCTCACCTTACCGACTCCCCATTTCTCTCTCCTCCCCTTCCTTCCTCTCTAGTAGACCCATCAGTTTGGGACATTCAACATCCATCCATAGCTAGACATCATACCCCTGTCCAAATTTCCCTTAAAAATCCCTCCCTCTTTCCTAACGTACTCCAATATCCCATTTCCCACAAATACCTACTAGGACTGAAACCACTTATCACTAAATTCCTTAATGCAGGACTTCTTATCCCCACCAGCTCGCCATACAACACTCCTATCCTTCCGGTAGTCAAACCCAATAGCACTTATAGGCTAATGTAGGACCTGCGAGCCGTTAACTCGGCAGTTCTTCCCATTACTCCTGTAGTTCCTAACCCCTACACTATCCTATCTTCCATACCCGCCAATGCTACACACTTTACTGTGCTGGATCTTAAGGATGCCTTCTTTACTATTCCCTTATATCCCGACTGTCAAAACCTCTTCGCATTTACTTGGACCGATCCTGACACTTTACACTCACAACAGCTAACCTGGACGGTCCTACCTCAGGGCTTCCGGGATAGCCCCCACTTTTTTGGACAGGCATTAACTAATGACCTCAAATCACTAACTTTGTCCCAGAGCACCATCTTACAGTATGTGGATGATCTCCTTCTCTGCAGTCCATCCTTAGAAACTTCTAAATCAGACACCATTCAACTACTCAATTTCCTAGCTCATCTAGGCTACCGGGTAGCTCCTGCTAAGGCATAGCTCTCCCTATCACAGGTCACATATTTAGGGCTACAGTTGAACCCCAGGACAGAAGGCCATCACCACTGATAGAAAACATCTAATAAACCTCCATACCAACACCCTCTAGCAAAGAGGAGCTTCTCTCCTTCCTGGGAATTGCAGGTTTCCTCAGATCATGGATCCCTAACTACAGTCTGCTAGTGAAACCTCTCTATGAGGCCACTAAAGGGAACCTCACCGAACCCCTAGATCCTAAATTCCCAATACAAACACTCTTTACCAAACTCAAACAGGCTCTCCTTCAAGCACTTGCCCTACAGCTTCCAGACTTAAACTCAGAATTCATACTCTATGTTACAGAAAAACAAGGGCTTGTCCTTGTGGTCCTTGGACATCAAAAGTGACCCTCCTTTGCACCAGTTGCCTATCTCTCTAAACAGCTAGATCCCACTTGCAAGGGAGGGGTACCCTGCCTCAGAACTCTGGCAGCCGGCACCCTGTTAGCCTTTGAGAGCAAAAAGCTTTCACTAGGACAAAAGGTCATTATCAAATCTCCTCACAACCTACAGGACCTGGTTACTCATAAGGCCTTAGCCCATTTATCACCCTCTCGATTACAACAAGTTCTTATCATCTTTCTTGAAAATCCTGAGTTTTCCTTCCAGCCCTGTTCTAGTCTAAATCCAGCCACACTTCTTCCTACCTCCTCTTTACCTCCAGCCCACTGTTTTATTGAAACTCTCACACGTTTCTCTACCCCCTTCCCTCACCTCTCTTCTACACCCCTTTCCTCTCCAGACCTCACCCTCTTCATTGAGGGGAGTGCACTTAAGACCAGACAACAGTCCACTCAGGCAGGCTATGCAATCATCACCGACCAACACCTCATCCTCGAGGCTCAGCCCCTACCACAGGGTACTACCTCACAACAGGCTGAGCTTATAGCTCTTACAAGAGCACTAACTCTCAGCTCTGGCAAAGTGGCTAATATTTACACAGACTCAAAATATTGTTATCCTATTCTCTACTCAGCTGCAGCCATTTGGAAGGAGCATGGCTTCCTTACTACCAAAGGCGATCCCCTCCAAAACCACAAGTACATACAAAGTCTTTTAAACGCAGCCCTACTTCCCAAGCAAGCAGCCATTATTCATTGTAAGGGACATCAAAGAAGCACCTCTCCTATATCCACTGGAAATAACTTAGCTAGTCAGATAGCCAAGAAAGTTGCAACCCAGCCTCCTGATGAACAAATTTACTTCCTTACCTCACTTACTCCACAATATTCCACTAAGGAGAAAACTTTCTACTCCTCTCTCCCACAAAAGGAGGAATGGTTTCTCAAGGATAGAAAACTCCTCCTTCCACAATCCCAGACTGAGACCATCTTACAGTCCATACACGAGTCTTTTTCTTGTAGACTACCAACCTCTTCTAATCTACATCTCCTCCTTCCTCATGGGTAATAGTATTTCTGCAATTCTTAAACGCATAACCTCGTCTTGCCATATCTGTACCTCTTGCACCTCACAGGGAGGAATACATCCCAAATCTTTCCCTGCCCACCAGGCTTGGGAACAACCACCAGCCCAAAATTGGCAAATAGACTTTACACATATGCCTAAATATAAGGGATTCAAATACTTCCTCACTATAGTAGATACCTTTTCAGGATGGATTAAGGCATTCCCCACTAATTGGGAAGATGTTAGCACCATTGCCACCATTTTAACTGAGCACATTATTCCTCGATTTGGTCTCCCTTCTGTACTCCAATCTGATAATGGCCCTGCCTTCATTTCCCACATCACCCAATCTCTCTCATCCTAGCTAGGACTCAAATGGCAGTTAAACATTCCATACCATCCTCAGTCCTCAGGGAAGGTCGAACGAGCAAACCAGGTCCTCAAAAATCATCTCACAAAACTCATCCTAGAACTACACCTACCTTGGCCTCAGCTTCTTCCCTTAGCCCTCATGAGAATTTGAACTATGCCCAGGAAACCCTTAAATTTAAGCCCCTTTGAAATTATGTATGGGAAACCCTTTGTTTTGGATTCCAGCCCCCTTGCACCCTCGGATCCTGCCATGGGGTCCTACTTTCCTGCTCTGGCCCACATGAGAGCCAACCTACATGCTGAGGTCAACAAGCTGCTACCCCAACCTTTTCCAACAACTAAGACACATTTTTTCCTACTACCCGGAGACTAGGTATACAAGAAGACCCGAGGAAAGACACCTCTCCAACCAGTTTGGATGAGACCCCCACACAGTCATCCTGAGTACTCTAACAGCTGTAAAAATAGAGGGAGATATTCATTGGACTCACCTCTCTCATATCAAACCTTATATCAGCAAACCTCCTAAATCCTATCTTTCAACCCCTACAGGTCCCCTAACCCTAAAGCTCTCCCATATCCCTGAAGAACTAGGAGAATGAATAGCATTCACCTCTTAACACTTCTCAGTCTTTTTACCCTTCACATAGTAAGGGGACAAGATCGCTGAGTCTTCTTGGCTGAAGAAGAGCCTACAAACAGACATGAAACATTTCTTTTAGCTCAAGTTAACTGCTCTCTCCAGGGCTGCCAGGAAAGAATATCTTTAACTTTATCATGAAAAACTTTCATTCCCCCCCCCCCCCATACAACCTGCCTTATCTCTGCATTCTTGATATCCAAACTAAACGCAATTGTAAAGATAAGTGCACTGATGGTCAGTTCTTTACAGATTGCCTCTCTCTTCAGTTGACCGCCTCTGCTAATCCTTGGATCTTTGATGTCTGGGATCTCTGAGATAATAAGTGGGTAAACCATATTTAATATATCTCTATTTGTCAAACTTTGGTCTTCCACACAGAAAACTCAAAATATATCGAAAATGGGTGAGGGAAAAATCCCCCTCCAAGGTTCTCAAAGAGTTAGCCAATTCTATCCTTACCTATGAAGATGAACTTAAAACTCAAACATCTAATCCCTACTCTCAACTTTTTTCATGGGTAGGACTCATCAAACAGGGCATCCAAATCCTCAACCTCATGTCTGTATATGACATTTCTCACTGCTTTCTCTGCGCCTTCCTTAATAAGCCTCCCATCACTGCAGTTCCTTTACCCTATCCACTCAACACCACCAAAAATCCAGAAGACCTTTTTTTCTTTCTCTTCCAAGAAGATCCCACCTCAACCCTCTCAACTTGCTACACCAATCGGCCTACCCTGTTATGCAATAAGACTATGCCAATCAAAACTTCTCTAACCAGCCCTAAGGAACTCATTTCTGGTGCAATGGAACCATTCTAAAAAACCTTAAACACCTCTTCTCCCCTCCCTTGTGTCCCGGTAATAGTTGCGCCACAACTAACATATTATGGAGAGGAAGAATTTTCAAACCAGCTGAGAACAAGTAGAAATAAATGGGTTGCCTTCCTCCCTGTCCTCCTTGGCCTTACCCTTGCCACCTCTATAGTGGCTATAGGGATAGGTGGGGCTGGTTTAGGCCATAGTATATGTACTACTAACCAACTAAAGGCAGACCTGGAACAGGCCCTTGATAATTCAGGCACCTCTCTAGCCTCCCTCCAGAGACAACTGACCTCCCTAGCTCAAGTCGCCCTACAAAACCGAAGGGCTTTAGATCTACTAACAGCTGAGAAAGGTGATACTTGTCTCTTTTTACAGGAACAGTGTTGCTATTACATCAATGAGTCTGGTCTGGTCGAGGAAAATATCAACTCTCTCCAAAAACTTCAGGAACGAATCCGCAGTGGTCAGGCCGGTACCGACCCCTACCAATGGTGGAAAAACCCCTTGTTCTCCATACCAGCACCAATTATAGGACCAATCCTAATTCTGTGCCTAATTTTAATACTTGCCCTCTTCTTTATC
Source organism: Saccopteryx leptura (assembly GCF_036850995.1). NCBI lineage: Eukaryota > Metazoa > Chordata > Mammalia > Chiroptera > Emballonuridae > Saccopteryx > Saccopteryx leptura. The sequence continues at coordinate 170,140,594 of NC_089504.1, read as the reverse complement.
AAGTTCCTACAGGCCCAGATGAGAGAAATCTCTAGGATTACCTACAATCAAATGCTCCTACACTCCTATTCCCCAATACCCCAAGGAGAACTTCATGAGGGAAATATCAAATAGGTAGGGATGACAGCAGAAAGAAGCCACCCCTCAGCCCGAGAAGTTCCCTCCTGAATGTTCTCCAAACCCCCTTCCTTTTAACCACACATATTCAGTCCTTCTAAAAACTTACACCAACAGGTTCCCTGTCTCTAAAAACTCCACATGTCCTCCCATTCGAGAGGAACCAGACCTGCATGTCTCATGAGGCTCATCCAGGAGACCATGTATCACAATGTCACCCTGTTCAATTGGCACTCTCAGCAAGCAACTAACAATTATTACCTCACAAGATTTTTTTACTTACTCACTCAGGTTTTCGGAGACATTGCCTGGTTCAGACCTCACAGAATGACTTAATGTGGTAGGTGTCCTGTAGGGTCCAGTTCCACAGCCTCCTCAGTCACCTGAGCTGGCTGCTCCAGGTGTTGCCCTGCCATGTGGGTCATGTATACCCTCCTGTTGTTGTTGGGCATTGATTGCTATTGACATGTCAATGGGAAGGATTCACTCCCAGGCCAATCGGCTGCTGGGACTGGCTATGGCCTCTGTGGAAGATCAGCTGAGCAGTGCTTACCATATTTCCTCATGTATAAGACGCACCTTTTTTTCAAAAATTTGGGGTCTAAAAACTAGGTGTGTCTTATACAGTGGTTGTGGAAGTGTGGCATTTCAAATGCTATAGATGAAACTGAGGATGAGGCAATATATGAAGACAGTGATTCGTCATCAGACAGAGATGAGGACAAGCTAATAGATGGGAGTTTTGACAGTGATGAGGAGTTGTATGAATTTACAATGAATACAACTTGAGTTCAATAACTTTATATAATACATTTTTTTTTTCAAATTTCAGGCCCCAAAATTAAGGTGCATCTTATACATGGGAGAGTCTTATACATGGGGAAATACAGTACTTCTTTTCTGTAGGGCTGTGGTGCCTTGCATGTGTCATTTGTGGAGATGAATGGGTGGTGTTTCAACATGGTCTGAGCTGTTCAGTGGGTGTGCTGGTTCTGGGGCCTCCCAAGAGGTGCAGGCCAAGGTCAGACACTGTTTATGTTCTGCCTGTGGCCCATAAGCCACAGAGCCATCTGCAGATGCCTTCTACTTCTGCTGGACTTGGAGCTGCATAGGAGAGCCAATCTATAAACGAAGACCAGCTGCCACTAGTGCTAGGTCTGGGGCCACTTAGCAAGAAGTACAGGGCATGCTGAGGGTAGGTACTGTTTTTTTGTTGTTGTTGTTTTCTTTCTCTTTTTTTTTGTATTTTTCTGAAGTAAGAAGCAAGGGAAGGCAGACTCCCACATGAGCCCTACCAGGCTCCACCAGGGGGTGATGCTCTTTCCATCTTGGGTGTTGCTCTGCTGTAACCAGAGCCATTCTAGTGCCTGAGGCAGAGGCCATGGAGCCATCCTCAGCACCTGGGCCAACTTTGCTCCAGTGGAGCCTTGGCTGTGGGGGGGGGGGCGGGGGGAGGAGAGACAGAGATAAAGAAGAGGGGAAGGGTGGAGAAGCAGACGGTTGCTTCTCCTGTGTGCCCTGGCCGGGAATTGAACCTGGGACTTCCACATGCCAGATCGATGCTTTACCACTGAGCCAAGTGGCTGGGGCCCAGGTACTGTTTAAGAGATTTTAGGAAAGTCTGAAGCATGAGCCAAGACAGGAAATTCAAATGGAAAAGCCACTGGAAACACTTGGGTGGGCACACAAGTTGGTAGGGTTGGGTCTCAGGGGATCACCAAGGTGGGGTAAACAATGTGGGCCAGGTTGATGAAGAACCAGATATGACGCCTGCCTGACACCTCGGGGGGGGGGGGGCTCAGAAAAGGAATAATGGTCTCTGCCAGCACTTCTGTCTAGGAGAAAGCTACCTCTCCAGCTCTTGCCCTTATGCCAGACACTTTATTTATTAATTATTGTATTAATTTTCTTTTTTGCATTTATTTACTGATTGATTTAAAATTGAATTTAATGGAGTGACATTGATCAATAAGAGTACATAGGTTTCAGGTAAATATGCCTATAGTATTTGAATTATTGATTGTGTTGTATGCTCATCACCCAAAGTCAAATCATTTTCTGTCACTGTATATATGTCCCTCTTCACTCCCTTCCCCCTACCACCTTTCCCCTGGTAACCATTTTATTTTTAACAATTGTAAATCTCCTTTTGCTTTACCCTGTATACATGTCATATTATAAAGTTGTACAGCTGAAAGTCATACCATCTATTAACCAATATTATGCCAATAAATTTAATTTTAAAAAATGAACAGGATTTGTCATAAGGACCATTAGAACTTTTCCATGATGGTCCTTGGCTTCAGGGTGTGGAAGTGGAGTCTGGGAGCACCATCCCAAAGAGAAAAGTTCTGGGCCTTGGGCCAGAGGCGGTGCACTTTCTCTGGTCCTCTTTTCCAATGCCAGGAGGAAGGAGCTGTCTCCCACTTCACAGATGATACCATCAGCCAGCTTAGAAGGGCTGGGAACTTGACCAAGAGTGACCAAAAAGGGATGGGCAGCCATCACCTGGCACCTAAGTATTGGTGCTAGAGACAGGCTGTTTTTGCCTTATGTGGAATTCCAGTCATATTGCTCCAAACAAAAAGCACCAAGCAGGCTGTTCTGCACAGTGACATCATGTGGAACAAACAACAGCCTGAGCGACTGAAGTCCCGTTTCATTCAGATGGTATCTTTGGCATCTTGAAAGCTTGCAGGCCTGGCTGCAATGACTACTTGGAGGCTGTTCTCTCAGGGTCTCCTGAGCCACGGGCCTCTCTCGTGACCTCAGGGCACTAATAAGGAAGGGACATACACAGCGGCCACACATCCTGGACCTTTCAGTATAGTTCCGATATTGTGAAATCTGATCTGTTTATTCTCACATCATGAGAATATTATTGAGAGAGAGAGAGAAAGAGAGTTTTGACGAAGGAAGCCTGGGAAGAGTGATCTCAGGTGGAATGCTATTGAGGGACCCCTGCAAGGTTCATGAAGGGAAAAGATGAAAAGGACCTTGTAAAGCCAATAGCGGCAGCCACCATTACAGCTACCTGGTCCATGCAGGTTCACATTTGATTCAGACAGACAGTAATGAAAAAACAGAGCCAAGAACTGGTGGGCCAGTAGCTTTATTTCTGGCTTGCACCCGGCGGGCAAGAAATACACACAGTGGGAAAATAATTCCCTTTCCATTCAGGGCTCCCAAAGCCACTGATTCATCCGAGTTTCCTAGAATCAAAGGTTTGTACCTCACCAGCCTTATTCACCTCTGTTCCCCATCTCCTTCTCTCTGCACAAACTCTGCTCAAATTGGCTTCTTCTTTAGCACTCTGCCATCTTGGCTGCTTCTCCTCTCCTCCACATGGCCTTTCTCTGCTCTCCTCCAGCATGGGCTCCTCTGCCCCATTTTATAGTGTAGAAACCAAAACCTTTAATCCAATATCCAAACAAGGAAGTCTCTGATACAGTCACTTATCTGAGGCATAATGGGATTCCTCATGAGAGTGCACCACCCCCCATCATACAACAGTCAAGGGTGTGGGGAAAAGCTTAGTTTTAAAAAGATCTTAGTATTAAAAGGGTGGGAAAGGCTTAGTCTTAAAACTAAGCCTTAGGCTATAACAACCCTGCCGGCTTACAGCCTGTCCCCCACACCCAATGCAAACTATAAGCGAGCAAACATATACATCATATTTACAAACTTATTTGACCAACAGACCTCTTCCTACTGATGTTGAGGGTGACTTGGAATGTTAGCATTATATATCCTAAATTAAATAGCTATGACAAATTAAGCATTGCCAACTTATCCGTTGTCTGGTTGTCTGTCCAGTACCCTCCTTTCTTCTGTTAAGCGATTTGCCTCTGACTGTAAGCCTGGCCCACCCCAGATTTTTCTGGCTGGAGCTGGTAGTGAAACTGAAAGTGAGATGTGAGTTCAAGGCTGTGGATAAGTAGGGTCCCTGCTATTAGGAGGAGAAAGCCTTCGTGCAGCAGGAGCTGAAGAGTCCAGGTGGAACGAGGGAGAAGGGACAGAAGGGGAGGCAGAGTGTGAGAATAGCAGTGCCATCACTGAACCCATTAAATTCACTGCAAATTACAAATGGACAGGAAATCTGTGTCCATAGCTTTACCCCCCTTTAGGGAATGCCAGATACTGGCAGATGCCTGAAAGGTTTGGATGTTCTGGTGATTTGCAGAAGTGAAATATTTGGGCTGAAAAGTAAATTTTAAAAAAATGGAGACAATCAGCTCAGGCATGCTAGAAATTTAATTCTTTAGTTCCTAGTTGATTCATTTTTATTTGATAAGAATAATATATTTTGAAATAAATTACATAATGTATTTCCAAGACAGGATTTCAATATATTTTACACAATTTGGGAAGTGATTCAATATGTCTAAATTGTCCTGGGCAAGATGCTAATCTTGTAATCATGAGTTTATATTGGAAGAAATTGGAGAGACACTAGGAGGAGAAAATAGAAGTTGTATCTTCCTACAGAATTATGGTATTTGATGGCAGCACATTTGAAAAAAAGCTCATTAAAATTATTAAAACTACAGATTTGGAGATCTTTGACTTTCAAAATAAGTAAAAAACTAAAGTCCACAAATCTCACCATCTTAACAAATTTGCTCAGAGAGCTGTGAGTCCTGGTTGTATCACTGACTGAGATCTCAACACCCACTTTTATACAAAATATCATCATTGCCCCGGGATGGCCTCCAAACTCACTATGGAGGACTGTACTCTTTCCCACACAGGACATCCAAGCACAGTCCCTGTGCTAAGTCTCAGGGGCTTTTGTCTCTTAGGCTCACTCTCACTCCCTCTGAGATCTCATCCAGTCCAGGGCTTATAATTCCATCTAAATGCTAATGACTGTCGAGTTTGTCTCCAGCCCGACATCCCCTTCACCTAGCATGCTCCATCCAGCACACCCACTCTGAGCTCCTCTGACCCACCTCCGTGACTGTATCCATTTTTGGCTCGGCGCAAAACCTTGGTGTCATTCTTGACCCTCTCTCTCCCTCCTGCCCCACCACTTAAAAACAAAACAAAACAGTTTTATTGAGATATAATTCACATACCATAAATTTGCTTTTTTTTTTTTTTTTTTTTTTTTACAGACAGAGAGAGAGTCAGAGACAGGGATAGACAGGGACAGACAGACAGGAACGGAGAGATGAGAAGCATCAATCATTAGTTTTTCATTGCTCATTGCAACACCTTAGTTGTTCACTGATTGCTTTCTCATATGTGCCTTGACCGCGGGCCTTCAGCAGACTGAGTAACCCCTTGCTCTAGCCAGCAACCTTGGGTTGAAGCTGGTGAACTTTTGCTCAAACCAGATGAGCCCGTGCTCTAGCTGGCTACCTCGGGGTCTCAAACCTGGGTCCTCCGCATCCCAGTCCGATGCTCTATCCACTGCGCCACCGCCTGGTCAGGCAAATTTGCATTTTTAAAGTGTACAATTTAGTGTTTTTTTAGCATATTCACAGTGTTGTGCCACCATCACCACTAATTTCAAAGCATTTTCATTACTCCAAAAAGGAACCTCATAGCCCTGAGCAACCTCCTTAGTCCCACCTCACACCTCTCCCCCTGCGACTCCTCAACAACTCTCTGTGGATTTGCCTATTCAGGACAATGCATATAAATGCAACCATACACTACATGGCCTTTTGTAACTGGCTTTCACGACTCACCCATGTTGTAACATATATTAGCACTTCAGATCTATTCTAGTGCTGAAAAATGTGTCGTTGAATGGACAGACCACAATTTGTTTATCCATTTATCAATTTATGGGAATTTAGGTTGTTTCCACTTTTTGGCTATTATGAATGAAGCTGTTATAAATATTCATGTGCAAGTGTTTTTGTAAACATATGTTTTTATTTTTCTTGGGTATAACCTGGAATTGGAATTGCTGGGTTAGTCATACCTCTATGACTAACATTTGAGAAGCTGCCACAATGTTCTGATAGATACGTGAATTTACCAGAAATTCCAAACTGTCCTTTTGATGTTCCACTTATCTGTCAGACCTCACCCTTACTTACTGGACTATCACTTCTGAGACAGAGGAATTCCAAGAAGCTGCCAAGCCGCCCCAAGAAGGAGCATTCCGGACATACCAGGACTTTTGATTCAACACCCACTTGCTCAAGACTCTCCCTTTACCTTATAAAATTCGTCCCCCCAGCTTCTACTGGTGCTCTTCTCCCTGGGAGAAGTGCACAGCAGGGTTCCTTTTTTCCTTTCAATAAAGCCTGTTACTCTGGTCTTTCAGACTCCCATGGATTCCAACATTTGGTGCTAAAACCCGGGACAAGGTACTAACTGCCTGGACGATCCCTCTTTGCCATCCAAACTTACAACCAGGGACGCAATGGGCAGTGACAGCTCGTCCTGGGCTTACTCCCTGATTCTGTTTGGATGTGCAATTGTAAGCTGATTGGCCAGTAGTCAGTCTAACCCTGTCCTGAACCCCTGCTGGACCAGAAGGTAAGGAGTTTTTTCCCTTCCCCGGTTGGCTTCTCTTTTCCACAAAAATTTCCCTGGTTGGATGGTTTTCTCTGACATGCCTCACATTTTGAGGGGTTTGACTTTCAGTCTCAGTAGACTGCATGGAAGACTAGGTGCCTAGCCAAACCTCTCCACTCTCTCTCTTGGAGTTCCCTGACAGGTGGTAATGACCTCTATCAGGGACGTCTCCCCCACATGGAGATTTTCTCCTCTTGGGACAGTGATAAAAGGCGGGGATGCCCCCTCTTGCTCACCTGTCTCCACGGCTCTTCAGAGTCTAGCCTTCCGACCAGACCCCTCTAGGATGTCTCATAAAAATCCTCACTAAGTTGGGCCTCTCTGACCTTAAGCCAAAAAACCTCATTTTCTTCTGTAACACGGTGTGGCCCCAATACAATTAGGCAATGACTCCCATTGGCCTGAAAATGGGACATTCGATTACAATATCCTAAGAGATCTTGACAATTTCTGCCACCGGATGGGGAAGGCATCAGAGACTCCTTATGTGCAGGCTTTCTTCTCCCTTCGCTCTTGTCCTTAATTTCTGTGCCGCTTGTTCTACACACAGGCTGTTTTTGGCCAAAGAAACCTCAACGAAAACCTCCACTCCTAATCTTTTCTTCTCTGCAGTCTCCCAACTCTCTTCCCCTCCTGCCTGACCCCCAGGCGCACCCCTTTCTCGGGACTCCTCTCTGGTCCCTCTGCAAATCTATTCCACATGAGTCTCTTCCCTCCAGGAAGCCCCCTCCCCTCTCTTTGCAAAATCGTGTTTCTCATTCACCTGCAAATACCAATCTCTCTTCTTCCCCTGCTGGCCAGAGGCCCCTCCCTTCTCCACTGTGTTCTTTTCTTTTCTTTTCTTTTCTTTTCTTTTCTTTTCTTTTCTTTTCTTTTCTTTTCTTTTCTTTTCTTTTCTTTTCTTTTCTTTTCTTTTCTTTTTGGTGGAGGTGCCAGGGAATTAACCTGGGGCCTCATGCAATCCACTGTGTTTTTAAACCCCTCCTCCCTCCTTACAGATGGGTGGCTCTGTCTCTTTTTCTTCTTTGACTCACCCTTCCCCCTCCTCAGAGACTGACTGTGCATTCCACTACTTCTTGTCCTCTCCCCTCTTCTCAGAGCTCTAAATCTTTTTAACTCTTCTGACCATGTGGTGCCACCACCAGCACTTCGACCTCCTCCTCCTCCTTCTGCAGATTCTGACCCTCCTTCTTTCCATCCAGCTGTTCATGCTGTCCATCTGTCTGCTTTCTCTCTTCCTCCCCTTTGTGCTGACAACTCCCTGCCATCTTGAAAAGCTTAAAAAAGCAGAGTTGTCTATTGAGCTGTGTGAGTAAGTAATCTGTTTTGTCTCTGTCTGTGTCTGTTTCTAAGGCCTTAAACCAATAATTACCCACCTCTTAAAAGAAGGCTTACTCATCCCCAGGGACTCTCCCTGCAATACCCCCATCCTTCCTGTTCAAAAAAAACCTTCAGGGGCTTATCACCTCATACAAGCCTTACACCTGATCAATGAGGCAGTATTCCCCTCCATCCAGTAGTCCCTAATCTCTACAAGTTACTGTCACACATTCCCTCAAACACCACTCACTTTATGGTCCTAGACCTCAAGAATGCCTTCTTTACCATTCCTCTACACCCTGACTCTTACATTTTGTTTGGGGTTTTTTGGACTGACCTGGACACTAATGCAGCCCAGCAACTTACATGGAATGTCTTACCCCAGGGGATCAAAAACAGTCCACACCTGTTGGGCAGGCACTAGCTCAAGATTTAGCAGCATGAAATCTCAAAACTAGTACTCTCTTACAATATTTAAGTAACCTATTTCTCTGAAGCCCCTCCCTGCCTGCCTCAAAGAGACACATCGCCACCCTTCTTAACTTCCTCAGTATGAAGTGATATCGTGTCTTCCCTGCTAAGGCTCAACTTCACTCTTAGTCCGTAGTCTATCTGGGCATCACCTTAACCCCCACCACTTGAGGTCTCATCCTAGATCAAACTCAGACCCTCTGCAGTCTCCAAACACCTACCACCACAAATCAAATCCTTTCTTTCCTTAGTTTAACAGACTTCTTTAGACACTGGCTTCCCAATTTCGCTCTCTTAGTCAAGCACCTCAGCGAGATCTTCTGAGCATGGCTTTTAAAGTCTATAATGGCCAAGGAAGTAACAGAAAAGGCAAATAAGGCCCAAAGAAGTCAGAAAATACCAGCTTTTGACATATGCTCTTAAAGGCTCCAGCACCCTAAAGGGCTTCATAGGATTCCATCAGGGCCCTGCTCCAGAGTGGAAAGAAAGGTTATTGAACTGAAGCCTGCCAGGTTTCCTAGCCCCACCGGTTGACACATCTGTGCTGTGGAAAGAGGGACATGAGAAGGTAAGCTGCCCCCTTGCTCCATGGAGGGAGGGTTCAGTCTCTTCTAGCCCTGCTCCAGCTACCTGTGACCTGACCTTGCCCAGCATGCTGGGAATTGCCACTGAAAGCCCAGAAGATATATCCTACCCTCTCAAGAAAAGGTCATCTTTCTCAATCTGCTTTGCACTGATGGTAACTACATTTTGTTGCTCAAAATTCAATCCACTTCTATTTTATCAGAGCCTAGATGGTCAGGAGGTTTTTATCCAAAGATTTCTAAACTTTTTGAGTGTAAATGGGCTGAATTGTGTTCACCCAAAATTATTGTTGAAGTCCTAACTGTAAGAACGAGATGGCACTCGATCACCAGGTGTGCAGGCTTTATTAGAAGAGAAAGACCTGCTGGGCACTTCTCCGAAAGAAGGGCCCCAAAAACAGGTTGAGGTAAAACTTTATATGGTTGGGGATAGCCTCGAGCAAGGGTGTGCTGGTATGTTCGGCTTTCTAGAATAATCCTTTTTGGGGTGATTGACCAGCTTCCTGGAATTCCTTTGTCCCAGGGGTGATTGTCTGGTAATTAAGGGTGGGGTCAGGCAGCCAAGCAGAACAGCAAAAGGGCAGTTGTAATTCATGTATCTATCATTTCTCAACTCTGTTGTTACATATAAAAGAAAGGCAGTTATTAATTTTATAATATACGGTGAGGGGTGATGAGGAGAAAGGGGAGAAAAGATTTGGAAAATTGTTTCTTTTGGAGAGAACTCAAGAAAAGAACCTTGCCAAGCCAAGTCCCCCATCCAGTTAAGGAGGTTGTCAATTTCCGTGCTGTGAGGTCTGAACCAGGCAATGTCTCCGAAAACCTGAGTGAGTAAGTAAAAAAATCTTGTGAGGTAATAATTGTTAGTTGCTTGCTGAGAGTGCCAATTGAACAGGGTGACATTGTGTTACATGGTCTCCTGGATGAGCCTCATGAGACATGCAGGTCTGGTTCCTCTCGAATGGGAGGACATGTGGAGATTTTTAGAGACAGGGAACCTGTTGGTGTAAGTTTTTAGAAGGACTGAATATGTGTGGTTAAAAGGAAGGGGGTTTGGAGAACATTCAGGAGGGAACTTCTCGGGCTGAGGGGTGGCTTCTTTCTGCTGTCATCCCTACCTATTTGATATTTCCCTCATGAAGTTCTCCTTGGGGTATTGGGGAATAGGAGTGTAGGAGCATTTGATTGTAGGTAATCCTAGAGATTTCTCTCATCTGGGCCTGTAGGAACTTGATAAAGAAGAGGGCAAGTATTAAAATTAGGCACAGAATTAGGATTGGTCCTATAATTGGTGCTGGTATGGAGAACAAGGGGTTTTTCCACCATTGGTAGGGGTCGGTACCGGCCTGACCACTGCGGATTCGTTCCTGAAGTTTTTGGAGAGAGTTGATATTTTCCTCGACCAGACCAGACTCATTGATGTAATAGCAACACTGTTCCTGTAAAAAGAGACAAGTATCACCTTTCTCAGCTGTTAGTAGATCTAAAGCCCTTCGGTTTTGTAGGGCGACTTGAGCTAGGGAGGTCAGTTGTCTCTGGAGGGAGGCTAGAGAGGTGCCTGAATTATCAAGGGCCTGTTCCATGCCAGCTATGAGACATTCAATCATTTGGTCTTGTCTCCTACCTGTTTGTCCTGTCTAGTAATCCCAGTTGACGTCCATGTTGGAGACTGCCTGTACCCCAACTGGCATTTGGTTGTTTGTGAGGTCCTGATCGACATGAGCCCATGCTGCTGTCTGAATTCGGTCCTGTTCATTGGGGATAAGGGTAAAAGGCATGATAACACAGAGATCATGCCAAGTGAGGTCATATGCCTGAGTGAGATATTGGAATTCCATGGCATAGGCAGTAGGATTAGAAGAGTAGGAGCCCAAACACTTTTCGATTGCAGACAGATCAGAGAGGGAAAAAGGAACATGAACCCGAACAACTCCTTCCATTCTGGCCATCTCGCGGAAAGGGCAGAGAAGGTTGTCTCCCTCTTGTGGCTCAGAGGAGGATCTGGTGTGAGCACTGACAGGGGAGGAGAGAGAGGGACTGGTATCTGCACGCGAATGAGAAAAAGGATCCGGCAAAGGGAGTGGAAGACCCCGATAGGGCAGAGGGGGTCATGCAGGAGGGGGAGAGAGTTCCTCAGGGGGGTTGGCGAAGGAGGAAAGATCAGGAGTGGAGGGTTTAGCTGAGGTTTCTCTGGCCAAAAGGACCTGTGCCGCAGAGCAGGTGGCACAGAGATTAGGACGGGAGTGCAAATACCAGAAGCCCTGAATGTAAGGGATCTCCGACCATTTCCGAGTTCTCTGGCAATAGTTCTGTAAATTGGTGAGGGTTTTAAAGCCAAAAGTCCCTTCAGGATACCACCTGGTCTGGTTATTCAGTAGGTTCTGTGGCCAGGCCACATTGGAGAAGATCAGTTTCTTCTTCTTTAGGGAGGGATCAATGTTTGAGAGATTCCGAATAAGGCACCCTAGGGGTGTGTTTGAGTCAGGTTTAGATTCCTGTGCCCCCATGGCCGCCCTCAGCCTTGAGGTGATCAGAGATGAGAATTGGCATCCTGCAACTCAATCTCTGGCCACCGGATGGTCAGGCAGAGTGGGAGTGTCCGGGACGTCTCCATGGGCACAAATGCACTCGGAATGGATAGGAGGTCCCTGACACAGCTGTGATTATGGACAGGGAGTCTCGGAGTTGGAAAGAACTGAGGGGAGGCCAGAGGCAGGGGACTTACCACACCATGTGTTGAAGTGGGTGGGAGGTCATAGGTCCTGGTCTTCCTCGGAAGGGAAGGGGAGAGGAGTGGCTCTTGCAGGCTCAAGCTCCTCCCGGGTTTTGGCACCAAATGTAAGGTATTTCCCACCAAGGAAGAAAGAAGGACGTAGCCACCAAGTGTGTACAAGCAAAAGCTTTATTTAGAGCACTCCCGGGCAAAGTTCACTGGTCCACAAGACAGGGGCCAGGGAAGTCGTGAAGCTTCTCCCACCTGGGGGTAATTTATAGCATTGATAGGGTGGTGGTGGGGTGATAAGTTGTGGCAAAATTTCATTGGACAGTTGTTTTTTTCAAAGCGTTCCTGGACCGTTTCTTTTGGTGGCTGTTCGTGTGGGTGGTTTCGGCCAAAGTTCTTGGACCTGGTTCTCCATGTGACTTTCCCCCATTGCCAACCGACCTCACAGGGAGCATGGTATGATAGTCAATTACTAACAAGCTTACAACATCTATCTATAGTATCAATTAAAAGGAAAAAGCATTCTTACACATCAGGACCACAAGATAACACAGTAGTGATAATTGTTTTACATACCCAGCAAAGACATTCCCAAATCTTCTAGTGTCTACCACCCATCCCTGTTGCCACAACACATGGTTAGTTTAGGATAAGGAGAGAGGCTGAATGAAATTACCTTTGCTAATAAGCTAGTCCCTGCTTGTTTAGTTTATAAGTTTTTATATGTATACATATAAAGGATTTCAAGAGGGATGATTATTAGAAAGCATATAAAATGTTACAGAATGCAGGTTTTTCAAGCAAGGGGAATCCTCTCAAGATCCCTTTGTCTAGAGGTATAGGTCACTCTCAGGACTCCAGGAAGGGAGGAAGAGTAAGAATCAGTGCAGAAATTTTAATTAATTTTAATTAAATTTTAATTTAAACATTGTCTCCTAAAGGATCTTAAGGAAGGGGAAGAGGAAGTTTTCATATAAGTTTTATCCTTCCAGAGAACTATGATTAGTTACTAACTTTTGTCCCTTTAATCTCTCTGAGGTTTTTTTTTTTTTTTTCTTTTCAGAGAGGAGGGGTAAGGGGGCCCGACTCTTCCTTTTAAAATATTAATGTTAACCATTTTTGCAATTCCTTGGCATCTTATCACAGTGTGAGATAGAGGGTTGGACTCTGAGAGTGATGTGTGGGCAGGTTTGGTCTCCTTGGAGTGCAGATGATTGCCTTCCTGCTGTGTCCTGTTGCGGTCACATTTTGGTCTGTGTCCTGATTTCCTTCTCTTATAAGGACACCAATTATACTGGATTAGGGTCCACCAGTATGACCTCATTTAATCCTAATTACTTCTTTAAAGGTCTTATCTCCAAATACGGTCACATTTTAAGGTGCTGGGGTCAGGACTTCAACATAATCGAGTCTATCACATTATCAATCATTTATTACACAGGTGGTCAGTAGTGAGCTGATACAAAGCAGTGATACTCATCTCCCCTGAGGTTCCAGCATGTCTTTGATGCAAGCTGCTTTGAACTCCCACCCTCCGGCTCTGTGACAGTCCAGAAAGGAGTGTAGATGAGTTGTGAAAACTTGTTATATTCTTTGGAGAAGCTATGAGATGATAAATGAAACAAATCAATGATATATCTCTTTCTGTATAACAGATAATATATTATAAAGATCACAGGCTAACCAAATTATAAAGTTGGATAGGACTTTTACAAAGTTAAAAAGAGAGATAAAGCAAAAATGAAGATGGTGATATTGCTACCTCCACCAGGGCCAGAGATGTTTAGACCCTATACCTTACCCTGTGTGGACTGCGAAGTGAGGTGATAACAGCTAATGGCAAAGGGTGGCTGCCTCCTCTTTATCCCCAGTCTACCCCTCCCCCCCTTCATCCCCTGACATACATACTCACAGGGGACCTCTGGACAGTATAAAAGCAGTGGACTTAAGCCTGTAAAACATACTCATCCCAACCCAGACTACCAGGTTTTCTAAGAGGCGACCCTTCAATTGCCCACCTGTCCTCTCTCTCTCTCTCTCTCTCTCTCTTTTTTTTTACAGGGACAGAGAGAGAGAGTCAGAGAGAAGGACAGACAGACAGAAACGGAGAGAGATGAGAAGTATCAATCATCAGTTTTTTGTTTTGACATCTTAGTTGTTCGTTGATTGCTTTCTCATATGTGCCTTGACCGTGGGCCTTCAGCAGACCAAGTAACCAGCAACCTTGGGTCCAAGCTGGTGAGCTTTTTGCTCAAACCAGATGAACCCACGCTCAAGCTGGCGACCTTGGGGTCTTGAACCTGGGTCCTTCCGCATCCCAGTCCGACACTCTATCTACTGCGCCACCGCCTGATCAGGCTTTTTTTTTTTTTTGACAGAGACAGAGATAGAGTCAGAGAGAGGGATAGATAGGGACAGACAGACAGGAAGGGAGAGAGATGAGAAGCATCAGTTCTTTGTTGCGGCACTTTAGTTGTTGACTGAAAGCTTTCTCATATGTGCCTTGACCTGGGGGCTACAGCAGACCGAGTGATCCCTTGCTCAAGCCAGCGACCTTGGGCTCAAGCTGGTGACCTCAGGGTCTTGAACCTGGGTCCTCTGCGTCCTGGTCTGACACTCTATCCACTGCGCTCTTTCCAAAGCAAACACAAATACAAACACCACTTCAATATTTGATGAGTACAGGCCCCTGAAGCTGCAGAGAGGGCAAAGGAACCATAAAAGAAACACCATTCTCTGAAAAAAAAAAAATCCATCAAAATGTGAAAAGGCCAAGACTTTAATGGTGCTGTAAGTACATGGGGAACATACCTGTCATCCCAGCAGCCCCTGGATGTAGGTCACTGGAGCTGGGTGGCTTTTCAGCATACTTGTTGGTTTTCTAGAAAACCAGAAGAACAGATGAGCACGGAGCAGTTTTATCTGCTGTTTCTAAATAAAAATGCAGCACCGGGATTTGGGATTCAGCAGTTCTATTCAGCCTGGAGGAAGGCTATGTCTCCCCTACAATGAGACAAGTAAGTATCTTGTGTGATGAAAGGGACTGAAAGAAATAACACCCAGTTACAGTAACACAGGTCAGAGTGAGGCAAAGCCTGGCTTTTTCCTCATTGTTGACAATGTCACTATAAAAGGGATAAATGAGGGCAAGCTCGGGGTGGGGCTGGACTGGATCTCATGCAAGTTCTCATTCATGCAGCATTCAGATTGGGGTTGCCCTTCTACTATAAGTTTGTTTTAAGGGTCTCTGAGGGATCACAGTCTGACCAGTGGCTCAGGCATGATATGTAGTGGTGGGGTGGGGGCCAGAGGTGGGGAACAGAGGCAAGGCTGAGGGTGAGCACAGTGTCTTTTTATAACGAAGTCACTGAAAAAAAAAGTAAGTTGCTCGCAATCACTAGACAAATGGGAGCCTGAGGTCATTGAAATGACTAGAGAATTATTTTCTTCCTTATTAGGCACCTGCCATTGTGTGGGATGCTCTGGTTTGTAACCTTGATCACTATTCTAGGAGTGGGCATTCTGCTGATCACCATGTGAATGAGAAAACTGAGGCTGCAGCTCTTGCTCAGGATCACCCGGCTTGCAAGTGACAAGTGACAGGGGCGAGATTAAGTTCCACAGGCTTCCCTGACAGGCAGCATGGCTGCCACTGCAGCTTGCTGGGGTCGAGAAGGTCCCCTCCCCTGATGCCTAGTGCAGAGGCCCCACCAGGGGTCTGGGCACACCGTGGTGACTTGTTCTCATTCTGAAATCCTCATTACTGATGCATGAGAAGGCCACTTCCCATCTTCCACTTTCCTCTGACTTCAGTTTTTGTCAATGAAATCACATTGGCTTTCAGAAAAAGCCAGACCTGCATTTGAACCCTGATTCTGCCTTACTTCCAAAAAGGAATTTAACTCCTTGGAGCTTCAGTTTTTTCATCTGTAGATGGAGATGATGTGAGGATTAGAGATGATATAAATGTTGGGCAGTGCCCAGTTTGAAGTAGATACTAAAGTGACAGTTATTGCTATCGTTAAGAAAGTGTTATTGGGCCCTAGCTGGTGGCTCAGTGGATAGAGCATTGGCCCAGTGTATGGATGTCCCTAGTTCAGTTTCTAGTCAGGACCCACAGAGGAAGCGATCATCTGTTTCTCCTACACTTCTTCTCCCTCTTCTCTCCCTCTTCCCCTCCTGCAGCCAGTAGCTCAATTGGTTTGAGCATCAGCCCCAGGTGCTTAGGAGAGCTTGCAGTTGGTCCAAGCATGTCAGCCTCAGGTACTAAAAAATAGCTCTGTACTCGAGCATTGGCTCCAGACAGGGTTGTCAGGTGAATCCTGGTAGGGCCACATGTGGGACTCTGCCTCACTATCTCCCCTCCTCTCATCTAAAAACAAAAAGGTGTTACTGAACTCTCAATCTAGAGAGGCTGCCTATGGAAGGTTGGGACTGGACTCTCAGTGGTACAATGATGGCACAGGAAGGGGGTGATGGTGGCAGCTTGCCACCTTGATCTGACAGTTTGCTTCTCTGCTATCCCATTTCCAGGCTTTCCAGAACAGTTTTTTTTTTCTTATGTTAATTCTGCTATGCCTTTGAGGTGGTAAAGTAATTCATTCAGATGGGGCTAATTAGTTCAGCAGTGAATGTGAACCTAGGGCTGGCTGAGCCAGGTACACAGAAAGTACACTGAAGAAACTGTGCAGCTAACTGGTCATGGGTCATGGTTTAGAAGGCAGCACTCTGATGAAACAAGTGTGAGTGGGTGATGACTTCACAGTCTCTTTGTCCTTGCAGCATATTTACCTTTTAAATGAGTTGCTTATTAATTCCAAAGAATCAACTTTTAATGGCCATTAACAGATGTTACTCAAGGCTATGTAGATGGGACATCAACTTTGGACAGGGATTCTTAAATTATTCCAAAAGAGAATAAATGACCCCAAGTCCTGCTCTTGTGTGCCTTATTGAATCAGTGGCCCTGTCGGTTGGACAAAGAAAGAAACCTACCAAGGCAGGTAAGGGTTCTGGACCCTAAAAGTCTGCTCCACTCCACCTGCCGGCAGCAAGGTCCTCCTCTTGCAGAACGAAAATGCCTCAATGCCTTTGTTTGGTTATGTTCTGCTCGTTTTTAGGACCAAGCAGGGAATGCCTGGCCTGTTCTTGCCTTGAGATGTGTTTCTTCCCATGATTACTCAAATTTTCTGGCTCGTGACTGATTTTTAAAGGTCTCAGGTTACCTTCCAGCAACGACTAGTGTTCCCTTCTCTTTCTACCCCAGCTGCCCAGCCATAGACACTGAAGAGTGTATGAAATGTGTGTGTGTGGAAAGCAAGACTCTGTCCCCTGCCTTATTTGGAAAGAGGCCAGCAGGGTTACCGGGAGGAGGAACCATAACATAGTCATCTAATCTCAGGAAAGGAACTTATTAAATCTCTACCAAGGGCTAGGCAGTGTGTGTGCGACGACCCTTCCATTCAGGGCCTGCTTTGATCCCCACAGAAACTTAGGGAGGTTCAGTAACTTGGCATCAAGAAAATGTTGGGGCCAAGCCTCCAACCTGGGACCATTTGACTTCTAAATTGGGCTCATTGACTTAACCATTCAGTTTCATCAACTGCACTGGCCGAGTGGTCCTACAATTATTTATACAGGTATTTTTAGTCAGATTACTTTTTGGCTTTTGAATCTACTGCATAATAGAATTAAAATAGGAGCATTGTGCAGAAGCCATCGAAGGCCTTCCTGTAGGTTTCAGACATCAGTCTCATCAGAAGGGCATGACAAAAATTCCCAGTCTCTCACCAGTACATGTCCTGCCCACTCTGCACAGCTCACCCTGGCCTCAACCTTGTCTAAGGTGGCTGCCCTTGGAGAAGAGGGTGGAAGAGTATTTCATCTTCAGTCTCCTCTGCCCCTGACAGCCAAATAAGAATTCTCTTTCATCCTTTGTGACTTCAGCAGTTGGTTTTGTTTGACTGTTGTGTCGACCATGACAAATTCCAGATCAGTGGTTTTCTGGAAACTGGGAAGAAGAACCTGCTATTCAGAAAAGTTCTCCAAAGCGAGGACACATTTCATCTCGAAGGGTGGGCAGTGCTGCTGACCCTGGTGAAGCAGGACTCAGGCGCAGACCTGCTGGTTTTTCAAGAGAGGTAGGACATCTCTGTTTTTATTGGAAAGCTTCAGAATTTTAAATGCTGGTGCCCAGCTTTAAAACATGTTTTAAATCTTCCGGTGGCTGCTTGGCCCACTGCTGCCCCGAGGGCTCTGCTGCAGGGGCATGGCGCTGGGTTGGAGGACACAGAGGTGTCTGCAAAGAGAGGAGCGGCCTCATCTTCCCACTTCTCTTGCGCTCTTCTTTGGAGTCTCCTGCCTATGAATTTCGTAGAGAAGCAGATTCATTTCTAAACAGCTGGGGCACATGATTTCCATAGTATTTGGGGCTGTAACCCTAGTTCTGGGCCACCCCTGGCCAGGATAGTGCCAATGAGTTGACGTGACAACTCTGCTCTCTCTGGGTTCCTCCGACAGGGGCAGGGCTGGGTGGGACTGGGGGACCTGCTCGTCATTGTGACCCTGTATCCCCCCCTCCTTTTTTGTGCAGCAGGCAGGTCAACGGCCTTGAACTTACAGCCCTTCCACCTGCCAAGCCCAGGCTGGGGAGCTGGAGGGTGAGTGGCACATGTAGATGATTACCAAAGAGGAAGAGCGAGCCTGCGTGTCCAAGGGAGCACTCGAGCTGTCAAACAACGCAGCAAACTATCCTTGGACCCTTCCCATTTCCGGCAGGGAGCTGAGACTTCTAAGCAAGTGTGTCACTTTATTTTTATTTTTTAAGTGAAGGGAGAACAGCCAGTTCATTTGCATGATCTCTAACACTGCTTTTCCAACAGAGCCAGACAGAGATCCATGTTTCAATGGTTGCCATGGAAACCAGCGAGCACTGCTGTAACCCAAGGTCTGAAGGAGAGATGATGAAAAGTTTAAGCAATCTCCATGGAAACCTAGAGTAGACTCAAAATGGGTTCACATTCCCAGCACACAAACTAGCAGACAGGTCTTCAGGTGCTAGGTGCTGGTGGCAGGTGAATGCTAATGTCCACTCTGACTTTTAGGATCAGGGCTGACCCAGAGGCCACATCCACAGTCACGGGCTCAGAGCATCTAGGGGGTCAGAACACGGTGGGTGTGTCCCTCAAAGCTTGGACTTTCACTCTTCCTGTCTGGCGGTGGACCTTGGGGCCTCACCTGCCTGTCCTGCACTTCAGAGCCCTCTTGGCAACTGTTGGTTTTTTCTGTAATGGTTTTCCCTCTTGCCCATGATGAACTTATTTGCAAATATACTGCTGACCTTAAGCTAAGTTTTGAAGCCCCGGAGGATCCGTGAGGGACAGTGAAAGGACTCTTACCCGAAATGGAGACCAGAACTAATTCAAAGGGAGTTGTGAAGTGAGGGAACCATCTCCCTTGTTTCCTGACAGGTTTATGACTTTCTGGCAACCATTTAGGAATGTGTAATGCCGGCGGCCGAGGCCAGGCAGGTTCCCATTGAATTTATACAGACGGTAGAGAAACTGCGAAGCCAGAAAGCGAAAGCGTCGGGCCATACCCGTTTATTGGAGGCTTACCAGAATAGGCGAGCAAATAAACAACAAAAAGGAAAGAGCTAATAAACAAAGAAAAGTCTGCTATTCACAGTAAGGGCAAGGGAGCAAGGAAAACTGCACACCACTGTGGTGAGAGAGTGATCTGGGAGAATTGCCGCCCAGGAGAAGCACCCACAGCCTTATACAGGCTATGCACATGTGCCTCTGCCACCTGCTCACGCACTAATCAAGCAAAGTGCTTGCAGCTGGTACACCTGCGAGCAAGCCTAACACAGCTGTTTTCCCACATTCCACCCCTTTAGGGTTGCTCGCCTCACAATCTACATGAGAGGTTTCTTCTGTGATGGCCCCTGTGTGAGGAGGGAGGTACATTACACAAACAAACAGTACAGTCTACAGCAGGGGTCCCCAAACTATAGCCCGCGGGCCCGCATGTGGCCCCCTGAGGCCATTTATCCGGCCTCCACCATACTTCCGGAAGGGGCACCTCTTTCATTGGTGGTCAGTGAGAGGAGCGTAGTTCCCATTGAAATACTGGTCAGTTTGTTGATTTAAATTTACTTGTTCTTTATTTTAAATATTGTATTTGTTCCTGTTTTGTTTTTTTACTTTAAAATAAGATATGTGCAGTGTGCATAGGGATTTGTTCATAGTTTTTTTATAGTCCGGCCCTCCAATGGTCTGAAGGACAATGAACTGGCCCCCTGTGTAAAAAGTTTGGGGAGCCCTGGTCTACAGCAACAGAATTACAAACACAGCTGTGGGTGAAATGAGAGAGCTGTCAGTGGCACCAAGAGAGGCAAATCTTTCCCTCTGGCAGAACACAGGACAGAGTTCTGTCTGCAGACAGCACAGTAGCTGGTACCAGAGGCCGCCCGGACAGGTATACTAAACTTTATTGGCCTGCACACCAGGATCTGCTGGTTTAATGTGCAGCAAAATAGGAACACATATTATGGGCCACAAAGAAATTACAAAGGTGCCCTTAATAATGCTGTTTCCCTGAGCACTCAAGGGATAATACACTTCTACTGTAGGTGGCCAGGAGCTGGCTGCCCAGGGAGTTAACTGGATGTCCATTCACCTCTAGCCTCTTACCCCACGGTGCCAGCAAGGCCACCCATCATGGGTGTAGTCCACCCATACAGTCCAGGGCCATATCCATTGAAGCTGTTGGCCTTTAAGGGGGGGCTGTTAGGGCAGGCAGGAGCACGTTGACTTGCTGTTCAGAGCCTGGCTTGAGCAAAGCATCCTTGGTGCAGATCTGCAACTGAATGGGAGCAGCTGCCTGGTGCAGGAGGGCCTCCACCAGAGCTGGGGCTCTCCTGTCGAGGTCTCTCATTCAAAATGTGGAGTATTGTCCACAAGCAGCATGTTGCGGGGTAGCTGTGTTAGGCTTTCTCACAGGGTTACCAGCTGCAAGCATTTTGATTGGTGTGTGGGTGTGTGACAGTACCACATGTGTATCGTCTATATAAGGCTATGGGTGCTTGTGTTGGAGAGAGATGAGAGGTTGTGGATGCATGGATGGCCTGCCCACCACTGTGAGGGGCCATTTTGCTGTTTGTTTGCCCAAGAGGCGGTTTCCCCTGCCTGTGTGCTTGTTGGCCATTGTGAGACTTTATTAAATGGAATGGCCCAACCCTTTCTGGATCCGCAGTTTCTCTATGGTTTGCTTGAATCCAATGTGAACCTGCCGGCCTCAGCCACCACCATTACACGTGTCCATCCAGTAAGGGAGTAACACAGTTCTCGATTTCCTCTCAGCAGGCTGTAAAAACATCCGGCCTACGGCTCCCTAAAGGACAGCCATGAGGAACCATTTGCTGGAGAACAGCGACCACCACTCTACCCCTCCCTTCAAGGGTGTCAGTGGCTCCATACCCATCTGCTCCAAATCCTGCCCACTATGCCAGATATAATGCCCACGACTAAGGCCAGGCAGGTCCACATTGAATTCAGGCAAACCGTAGAGAAACTGTGGAGCCAGAAAGGGTTGGGCCATTCCCTTTAATAAGGTCTCACAACGATGGACAAGAACACAGGCAGGGGAAACTGCCTCTCAGGCAAACAAACAGCAAAATGGCCCCTCACAGTGGCGGGCAGGCAATCCACGTATCTGCAATTCCCCTAAGCACAAGCACCCATAGCCTTACATAGGCCATACACACGTGGTGCAGCCACACACTCACACACCAATCAGGCAATGGGCTTGCAGCTGGTAAACCAGCGAGCAAGCCTAACACAGCTGCCCCACATTCCACCCCTTTAGGGTTGCTCGCTTCACAATCTACATGACAGGAAACAGAGACTACAGCAACAGCAAAAGTTACAGAGTACTTACAAAGGTGTCCTTCACAACGTCTCCCTGAGCACTTTGCCCAGAGTGTCACCTGAAGGCCCACCTCTAACTCCCTGCCCCATGGTAGGTGGGAGGGCCTGTATAGTCCAGGGCTGCGTCCATGGAAACTGCAAAGTGTCCTTGGTGCACTTCTGCACCTGGATGAGAACCACTGCAGGAGGGCCTCCCCAGGTGCTATGGGGCTCTCCCCATCAGGCTCTCTCATAGTACTGTTCATGAGAGTCGTGTCCATCCATCATGAGAGCTGGTGCCCCCTCTGGTTGCAGTCTAAGAGTCAGTCCACAATAGACAGCCCAGCTGTCTGTGCAAATCACCCAGGTAAAGGTCCATTACAGGCAACTAGCCACACAGCTCTTTATGAACAGACCTCAGCACATTTCCACAGTGTGCTGTCCATTGCCACAGCCCCATCCAAACCCCTTAACAAGCTCACAGGGCCTGGCAGGGTCAGGCACATTCAAGGCCTGTGTCACCTTAACAGTTATCCTAGCTGCTGCTGCTATAAGAAAAAAAAAAAAAGCACATATTACCTTCTAATGCCAACACCTGCTGCACATTAGAAGGGGACCAGTGGTTGCCAATTTCACATGGGGCCTCTGGCCTCTGCCCGTCCCTGTCAGATGGGTCCCTCATCTTTCCCTTATTCAAAATGGGACAATGGGTCTTGGGGATTCTGTAACCTGAATGCCAGTCATTTTTCGGCAGATGCTGGGACCACTTGCTCTCCCTGCTTTTTCAGCAGTTGGAACCTCTGTTCTGACTCAAGCTGCCGCCAAATCTACAACAAGACTTTATTAGGCTTGCCATCTAATTTCTCTCTATCTGCCCTGGCCACAATCAGATCTACCCACATCTGTGTTCAGGTAACTTTCACAGGCCCATTCCTCTTGGTAGTTGGGGGAGGGGAGGCAGCTGGGCAGCAGCCCTCTCAGCCTAACGGTCCATCTCTGTTCCTGAGAGCATGATGCCATCCACCTCTATGTCCCACAGCTGCACCAAGCAGGCTGCCAGGGGCTCAGTGGGTTTCTGCCTGCACTTTATCCCCAACTCCATCATCTCTCCCTGGGTGTAGGGCTGGACCACAGAGTGCTCCACTACCTGAAGAGGAGGCTGTGGTTTCCCCTGAGGGACTCTTGGCTGCTGGGTCTTTACCTTCTTGGTAACCACCAGCTGGACTCTGAGTCTGTGGACGGCAGTTGCAGTCTGAGCTTCCCCCTCAGAATAGTCAGAAACACCTGGTCCCATGACTCAGAGCCACTCTGCTGGCAGCTCCATCTTACGCACCCTCTTCGGCTCCTGTGGCTGCTGGCTCTCAGCCTGAATCTGAGTCTCGAGCTCCTGAACCTGCAGTTGTTTCTCCAACAGCTGTTGATGCCAATGTTCAACTTTCAGGGAAAATTGCAACTCGCAAACCTGTAACTCCTTGTCCAGAGACCTCTCCAGTTCCAGGCATTGTTGGCGCTCAGCCTGCACCTCACACTGAAACTCTTGGACCCAGTTGGTTTCCTTCTCTAGCGCTCACTTCAGTTCACACAGTGGTTGCCGCTCAGTATGCAGCTCATCCTGGAGCTTTTGACCTGTTTAGCTTCTCACACAGAGCTCTTGGTTTCTTCTTTCAGGATGTAAAAACACCCAGCCCACAGCCCCCACCAGGAGAGCGACTGGGAACAGCCACTCCTCTATTCCACCCCTCAGGGGTGTCTGCAGCTCCGTACCTATCTGCTCCGAATTCTGCCCACTATGCCAGGTGTAATGCCAGTGGCCGAGGCCAGGCAGGTTCACGCTAGATTTGGGCAGGTGGTAGGAAAACTGCGGAGGTGGAAAGGGTTGGGCCATTTCATTTAATAAAGTCTCACAACAGTGGACAAGCACACAGGCAGGGGAAACCACCTCTCAGGCAAACAAACAGCAAAATGGCCCCTCACAGTGGCAAGCAGGCAATCCGCGCATCCACAGTCCCTCTAAGTGCAAGCACCCATAGCCTTATATAAGCCATACACATGTGGCACTGCCACGCGCTCACACACTAATCAAGCAAAGGGCTTGCTGATGGTAAACCAGCGAGGAAGCCTAACACAGCTGCCCCACAGCTGGGCTGTCCCAACAGATAGTAAAGTGGGCAAGGAGTGCCTCACTGAGAAGTGACATCTTACCGAAGATTTCAATGAGGTGAAAAAGTGAGCAATATAGACACTTGCTGGGAGAACCTTCCAGGCAGAGGGAAGAACCAGTGAAAAACTCCTAAATGTGTTCAAGGAAATTGGTGAGCTGGGACAGCATGAGCCCGGGAGAGCAGTAGAAGATCGGGCAGAGATGTAGGGCTGCATTGACACACAGGCCCTCGAGGATTTGGTTCTGCTATGAGTGAGATGGAGACCCAGTGGGGGACTCCACAGGCTTCCTCTGGCTGCTGTGTGGAGAATGGACTGTTGGTGCAGGATGGAAGTGGGGAGAGCACCAGGTTCTTGTCATAGCCAGGGAAGGAGACAGCGACGTTCACTAGATAGTAGCAGTGTGGCTGGGAGAAGTGGCAAGATTCCAGACGTATTACAAAGGTGGGGCCAGCAGACTAGCTGTGCACTGTGGAGGGAGGAGTCAGGGTAACTACAAGACTTTGGCCTGTGCAACTGGAGGATGGACTTAGAACAACTGAGATGAGGAAGACTGAAGGAAAAGCTAGATTCAGGCTTGAATTTAATTTTGATGTCCATAAGATATCCCAGTGGAGATGTCTTTTAGAGGTCCACAGCAGCTGGAAATATCAGACTGAAGTTCAGGGAGAAGGCCGGGCTGGAGATGCAAACTTGGAAACTGACATCAGTGGTCATGCAGGATCATCAAGGGCATGAGGCAACCCTCTCCCGGACTTCTGCTCCCAAGAGTTCTCTGAGTCTCAGACTTGTCACCTTATCATCATGCCTTGCATGTCATAAATACTCAGTACAGAGAGGCTGCAATGATGCTGATGGTGTCTCTGTGTGTGTGTGTGTGTGTGTGTGTGTGTGTGTATGGGTGTTTATCTCTATAAGAGAATGGCTTAGATCTCTGGAGACACTTAACAGTAGTTTTGAGCTGCAAGCAAGTCTAGTGGCCTTACTTTCCATAATGTGAGAAAGAAGAGGGATGAACAGGAGATGTGCAGAAATAAAGGAGCTGTGACTTTGGGCTGGCTGGAGCCCTAGAACTCATATCCAACTCTTTTATTGAGCTAGAGAGAAAAGTGAGGCTTGAGTTCATAGCTCCATTGGTGGCATAGCGCACGCTAGAACAGATAGATCCTCATTCTGGGTTCATTGCTTTTGTTCTGCCTCCAAAAGACACTGAATTTTGAGCTGTTTCAGTTTCTGCAGGCTGACTTTCAATTTCTTAAAATTTACATTCATTATTGTCCTAGTAAACCATAGTTTCCCACTTCTGAGAAAGTCAAGTGAAAATTTCCAAGAAACTTCTCAGCCATGCATATCTTTTTCTAACATTCTAGTAATTTAAATGTCAGCGAATCGGAAATGCAGAAAGGGAGCTCTCCTTGATGGATAATGGGAGCTGGAAGGCCATAAATCAGAGGCAGATGGTCTCAGGGAAGACTCCTGTCAATGAAGAAACAAAGTGGTGTCCCAGGAGGCATGACTTCTTGCTGATTTTGCATGATGTTCCATGGCCACGGGAATAAGATACTAAAGAGAACCAAAACTAGGGTGTACAGCCTTTCCCAAAGCTCAGAAATACTCATAGGCAGGACTAGAGAAAGGCATCATAAATGAAATAAATGGTTGTTGTCATTATGTGGGTGGTTGGTTGACTTCCAAGTCACGTAAAATGCTGTTAAATATTTTATTCATCACAAATTCACTGGTTGGTGAGCTCAAACTAGGCTCTTAACTTGAAAGGGTGAGTCAGTGATGGAGCTGGGAGGAGTGGGGAGAGAAGAGGAGGGGCAATTAAGAAAGCCAAGAGTAAATGAAAACCTGGAGACGATCTCATGTAGGGAGATACACAAGCCACGCCTGTCCTCCACTCTCGATGGTAGACACATGGATCCTGCCTTCCCACCTGTCCGTCTCCCTCTACAGAGGCCAGGCTGGGCAGTGAACAGTGTCTATCTGGGCTCTTCACTGACTCCTTTCTTGGCCCAGGTAGGTGGGAAGCCACCTGAAGATGACAGGGATGATGGAAGACAGCTTGCACTGGCGACAACTGTTGCACTGTTGCACTGTCGACTGTTGCACTGGCGACAACTATCTCACCACCTTATAGTAAATGACAGTATTTCCTTTTTACTATTACCAGAGATTCATTCTATCCCAAGGTCAGAATATCCCTTTGAATGGAGCCTGTCCCAGAACAAGCCACAGGGCCTGAGGGTTAGGGCTTTATTGACCCAGATATAAGTGGTGGCAGGTGGAAACTGGCACTGGAGTCAGAGAACCTGGAGTTGAGTCCCGATTCCATGTTTTCCAGCAAAGTGACCTGACAGACAACTCCTCTGGGCTTACAGGTTCTCACCTGTCAAATGGAAGTGCACACATGCATACCTCACTGGTTATCAAATGATAAACACAGCACATGTAAGTGGTTCTCGACCTTGGCTGCAAATTAGTCACTGTGAAATGTCTAAAAAAATACAGATGCCTGGGCCACACCCCCTCAAACAGTGGATTTTAATCTTGGCCACATATTAGAATCCCTGGGGGCTTTTAAAAGTCCTGACGCCCAGGCTTTTTTCAGACCAATTAAGTCAGATTCCTGAAGGAAAGACCTAGGTAACCAGATTTTATAAATTCCCACACTGATTCTATGGGCAGTCAAAACAGAATGACTTGCAAATCAGAAAATTATTTATATAAACTAGTAAGCTCCAAACACATGTAAGAAATCATCAACGGTTACAACTCGAAAATTAAATATGACAACAGTGATGTTGACTAATTGGATGGAGCATTTCAGCATACTCTCAAGAGCTTTACAAAATAAGTATAAAGCTTAATAAATTAATTGTGAAGAAGGGGAAAATTATTAGAAAAAACCTTATAAAACAATTAGAATAATATAGAAAATATAGGAAAAATTATATTTCTGTGACAGAGGATACCTCTCAGACTTGACATATACACAAAGCACCTGCTGCTTTTCAAACTCAGACTGCTGCATTGCTACACACTCCCCGGGGTGCCAGTGTTGGGGTCGAAGGATAGACACCTCAGGCTTTGGAGACAGGTAGACCTGGGTTAAGGCCCTGGGCCTGCCATCACGGATTTTCTTGACTCAGTATAGTATCAATCCTTCACATTTTTTAAAAGTAGTAGGCCTCTGTTACCTGCCCACACTGCTGGAAAGCAAAGCTTCCTAAATGCCAGTGCCATGGTGTGAATGGGCACTGCAGGTTCTCATTGCCCCTGCTCTCCCCTAGTCAGTTGGATCACGATTGTCCCAAAGATGGGACAAACTAGTCCAATGAGAACCTTCCCCGGGTGGTTGTTCTGGGGACCAAGCATGTCGGCCAGTTCCTGTTGGTGGCAAAGCCCAGGGAGGTAGGGGCACATCGCCGTCCATCCGAGGGCACTGGCATGCAGAGAGAACCAGAGGGGAGTGAGAAACAGAGCTGGACGGGTTGGCCCCCTGCTCCCAGGAGCTCCCAACGCTGAGTGACTTTCCTGATCTTCTCATGTTAAATGAGCCATCCAGAAATTCTCCTTTTTGCTGAAAGTCAATCTGAGTTGGGTCTAATACAGAAAATGAACAAAGAAACCCTGAACAATATCCGAGAAGTTAACTATTCTGTGCTTCAGTTTATTTTATTTTTCTGTAAGATGGGGCTAATAATGGGATGTAATCATGAGGTTGGTTTGGAGATTAAATAAAATAACAAAATAAATAGCATAGAGTATGCAATGCTCTAGTGAGACTGCACTGAGGCCAAGCAGAGGCTGCATGTAGGAAGTGCCCCACTGTCAAGACACCGGATTCCTAGTTCAAATCTAGACCAACCCAACCTCTTGAAGATCAGCCTGTGCCCAGATGTATGTCCTCAGTCTGGTCCATAGAAAATGATACCCACATGACTGTCACAGACTTGCCCTGACACATTTGCTGCTCCAAAGCCCTGAGACCAGCCTAGTCAAGTCCATGTCCAGAGTGGCTACGCATTCAAGGCGGTATGAGGGGGCACATATTGGGATTTGGGTTCTCCCTTGATTTCTCTCTGAATTCACTTGGTCAAAATCCAGCTTCCAGAAAAATCTAGATGTCTTCTGGTTCTGGGTCTTCCTGCTGCCACCATGGGAAGCTGTTACTCAATCCAGCATGCTTTTTGAATTCTTATTTTATTTTATGTATTTTTTTCTTCTTTTCCAAGTGAGAGGAGGGGAGATAGAGAGACAGACTCCTGCATACGCTCCAACTGGCATCCACCTGGCAAGCCCTGTCTGGGGCCGATACTCTGCCCATCTGGGGCCATGCTTGTAGCTGAGCTATTTTTAGAACCTGAGGTTGAGGCTCCAAGAGCCATCTTCAGTGCCTAGTGCTGATGTGCTTGAACCAAGTGAGCCATGGTTGTGGGAGAAGAAGAGAAAGATAAAGGGGGGGGAGAGCCTGACCTGTGGTGGCGCAGTGGATAAAGTGTCAACCTAGAAACGCTGAGGTTGCTGGTTCAAAACCCTGGGCTTGCCTGGTCAAGGCACATATGGGAGTTGATGCTTTCTGCTCCTCCCCCCTTCTCTCTCTCTCTCTCTCTCTCTCTCCCCTCTCTATAATGAATAAATAAAATCTTAATTAAAAAAAGGGGGGGAGAGAGAAGGGAGAGGGATGGAGATGCAGATGGTCACCTCTCCTGTGTACCCTGACCAGGAATCAAACCCGGGACATCCACATGCTGGGCCCATGCTGTACCACTGAGCCAACTGACCAGGGCCTTGAATTCTTACAGATTCCCAAATCTTATTTCACACAAAGGCCCCAAGCCCCTATGTCTATGTTACTGTCTATTTGATCCCATGTAGCATATTAAGGGCCCTTAAATGATGTCTCCTGAGATTCCTTTGAATGGATTTTGCTTTTATTTTTCAACTCACCAAATATTTATAGAGCTCCCAGTATGTACAAAGCATTTGTGCCCTGTGATGGGGATGCCCTCCCTCTCTCTGCCTCCTTGGTGGCAAGGGTGAGGCTTATAAGACTAAAGGCAAATGGCACAGTGGAAGATGTCACATGCTGAGCTGCAGCAGTTGTCAGCAGAACGTGAGGTGCTGTTGGAGTGCAGAAATAATAAAGATGGAGACATTCGAGGAACTGACATACCTGAGAACATGGCAAACCTCTGAGGAGCAGAGCGATATTCCTATCACCAGAGCAGGAAGCGCACATTTGGAGCCATAAATGATGGCTTTGATGGAATCATAACAGTTCAGCTAGAAATGAAAAAAAAGAGAGAGAAAGTGCTAATTAATATGAAGATCAGACACTAGGTCAAGTAAGACTTTGTAACAATATATAAAGCATTCTTTCAAAGCACATAGCAGGAAGGAGAAAGAAACCATTTGCTCTGGGGATAGATGTGTTTAAAAAAACCCACATTTGCATGTGGGCAGAGGTGTGTAGGTGGCCTGGGTTGTACAGTGTGTGTGGAGGGTCTTTTCCTTTTATGCTTGCTCAAGGCTAACACCAGCACCTGAGCTTCCGGGTATCCTGTCTGAGACTGTGCTGAGGTTTCTACTACCTATTTCAGATATTTCTGAGGAAACCAGACTTCTATCTGTGTAGCCACTGGAGTTTCACAGAAAAAACAGCGTCTCCTTCACAATAGCTCACAGTTAAATCGGAAGCCATGCTGACTGTCATACTAGAAAGGTTAAGGCTCTTGTCCCCTGTTTTGAATACCAAGAGCAGGCCTCTCAAACAGATGTGCCAGGCCTGAGGAACCAGGACTTTTGGGCAGACTGTGACTCAGGGCCAAGCCAGTCCTGGGTGCAGGGAACAAGCCTTGGGGGTTTTGAGGAGCTCTTTGCCTCTCAGACTACAGCCTTCCCTGCGGAGTCTTTACTAAGAATATGAGCATGTACATTGGATAAAGCCATAGTAGTGCTGAAAGAGCGCATGTTAGCAACAAAGTATGGGTTGCTTATTATTTAGACCTTCTAGAGACTATGCCAGGCTCAGAGGAGGATGCAGAGGAGATAAACCTTTGTTCTAACCCTCGTGAAGTGCAGAAACCACAGACTCAAAGACAGGGAGAGAAAAGAGAAGTTTTGGGGGAAGAGAGGGATTTCGGTGCCTGGGTCATGGCCCAGAACAACAGGACTTGGGCCAGCGCAGCCCTCAGAGCTCAGGCCTGTTCTCCACCCTTCCTGTGCTGGAACAGTGCTCACATGGCCCTCCTCTCCATTAGACTCCATTTCTGTGCTACCAATGCCAACCCCCACCCACCCCCCTTCACGCACAGATACCCTTGGGCTGTACTAGCCTTGGATCTTGCTACCGTTTCCCCACCTTCGAAGGCACAGAGGACTGAAGAGAGCTTCAGAGAAGGTGGCCCGTTCAGGACAGCAAAGTCTGGGGTTGGCAATTCAGTGGGGTGCGGTGTTCACACTCTACAAAAATCATGGCTCAATTCTGCCACATGGAAGAAGCCAGAAAACAAAGCCACACATTGTATGATCCCAGTCAGTCCCAGGTAGAAAGGCAAATCTTCAGAGACAGAAAGTACAGTAGTGATTGCTTAGGGCTGAGGGCAGGAATGAGGGTTAACTGGTGAGTGACAAGGGATCTTATTGGGGTGATAGAAATATTCTCAAACTGGATGATGGTGATAATGTCAACTGAAGAAACTTATCAACAATCATTAATTGTATCCTTCAGTTGGGTATGTTTTATGAGATGCAAATTGCACCTCAAAAAAGTTGAAGAAGAATGGGACCTTGTTTCCATTACCTTCAAGAACCACATCGTATTGTAAAGTAATTTAATTTGCGAGTTCCACAGAGACACCAAGGAAGGTTACAGAAGAAATTTTAGAAGGAGTTTTATTAAGCCGGTGACATGCACGGGGCATCATCAAACCCAAATCATGCAGTTTAGAATATAGCTCTGAGGCTGGTTATATAGACATAATCACATACTGGTTAGGGGGAAAAGGAGGGGGATCATGGTAAAAAGTCATTTATTAACAAGCTTATTGAGTTTTTACTGTCTTATTACCATGTTTACCTATAGGATCTATCAAAAGGAAAATACATTCCTATACATTAGGACCATAAGATAACACAGTAGTGATGAATGTTTTACATACCTGACAAAGACATTCCCAAACCTTCTAGGATTTACAATCTATCTTTGTTGCCACAATAGTGGGAAATGTTTGGTTTAGGATAAGGAGAGGAGCTAAATGAAGTTACTTTTGCTAAGAATGTTGGGGTTAGCTTAGTAGGAAGTCCAAAGCTAGTCCCCGCTTGCTTAGTTTACAAGTTTTGTACATACAAAGAATTTCAAAATGATGATTATTAGAAAACATAAAATGTTACAGAATACAGATTTTCATGCAAGGAGGGAGGGGGCTTGTGATCCCTTTGTCTAGAGGTATAGGTCACTCTCATGACTCCAGGCTGGGAGGAAGAGTCAGGATTAGTGTAGGAATTTTTAATTAAGGTATGTAA
This sequence comes from Saccopteryx leptura, assembly GCF_036850995.1. Taxonomy (NCBI): domain Eukaryota; kingdom Metazoa; phylum Chordata; class Mammalia; order Chiroptera; family Emballonuridae; genus Saccopteryx; species Saccopteryx leptura. The sequence goes on along the minus strand of NC_089504.1, from coordinate 170,109,242 downwards.
ACATTGTTTCCTGAAGGCTTTTAAGAAAGGAGAAGAGGAAGGGGTTTTCAGATAGGTTCTATCTTCTTGGCTCTGTCTAGCAAGTGGCGTCAGTCCTTTCAGAGAACTACAGGAAATAGTTAAACTGTGACTTTTGCCCTTGCAACCTCTTCTTCTTGTTTTTTTCTTCCTCAGAAAGGAAGAGTAAGGTGGCCTGACTCTTCCTTTTAAAATATTAATGTTAACAATTTTGCAGTTCCTTGGCACCTTATCACAGTGTATCCAGTGGTTTTTCATGGGCTGCTTCAATCAGGTTGTTATTATTTTTCTGTATCTAGCTTTCTTAATTCAATATCCTTCCCACGGCAGAATTGGTGTTTTATTTTCTTCCCTTTGTATTTGAAACTTTGTTAGTCTTAATCTTTTAGACAAATGTTATATTCTCTGTCCAATTTTTCTTCCCTTTTTATTTTCCTTTTCATTTAGCAAATAAGTTTGGTTGTCTTACTTTCACCCAATAATATTTCCTACCTTTCTTTTCCTGACTAAGTCTTCTTTATCAAAAATCTCTTCCACTTAGTTTCAGCCTGGTGCGTTTAGAAAGAGCTGAGAGATATTGATGAGATAAATATCCATGCTCCCCAGTGAAGCGTCCACATCAATCGTGAAGTGTCCCTGTTCTCCTTCCTGCTTCCTGGGACATCACTTTGCATTTGGTTTCTGAGCTGTCTTAACATAAAGGACTGTGTTTCTCTGTTTTATTCACTCTGGAAACACTAATTGAGCTTCTCAGAGTCAGTGGAAACCCCAGGGAAACAACACTTGTTTCCATAGTCACATTATTGGTCCTAGGGCATTTGGGTCACATGAACTGGCTCACACTCCTATCAGAGGAAGGAAAACATTTCTCCTATTTTCAGACCCAAAGGCTGGAAGCTCTCCAAACAAATATGTGGGGAAGTTCAAGTTGATAAATTTCACTAGTTTCCAGAAAACAGATATTTATCATCCTTTGTGTCATTCCAAGTATCTCATGTCACATTTATTTTTGTTTTCAACTAGGTTAAATTAACAAAGTTATCTCAGAACTAGTGGTGACTCATTAAGGAATATATGCTGTTATTATTTGATTGCTTGGCTGATATCCTTAGAGGGAGAGGGCAGGCTGGCAAATTCCAAATTACTTTCACTTGAACATTTTTGCTGCTGTTGTTACAAGAGTAGCCAGTCTCCATGCACTTACATTGACATTTGGAGAGGTCACAGCATGATTAAGGCTAATATTTGGCATTTTTCTCAACTTTGGGCAGCTTCTTCTGAATTCTAAGGAGAAAAACACAAAAATCACAAAAGGCTCAGAATAACTTTCCCTCCCCCACTCTGCGTGGGTCGGGACTCCCCCCCCCCTTTGCTCATCTAAATGCTTCCCTTCCCCAAGGCCTCTTCAGTCCTCCAGGGGAGCCTGTGCACCTGGACCAGGCTGTTTGATCACCCCTTCTTTGGGCTCCAGGGAAGTCCAGCCTGTGACTGAAACCTGGTGTGTGTTCTAGTTCTTGTCCAGAAGTTACAGCCTGAAGACCAGGGTACCTCCCCCAGAGCCCCACAAGGCTGTGCTATAGAGGTAAAATTCTTTTTGCCACAATTTAATTTCCAAGAACTCTTTTTATTTTCTAAGTTTTCCTCTGTAATGGCATCTTCTTATTTAATAGATTATGTCTCATCTCTCCAGAGATGACAATGGCATTTTATTGTTATTTCCTGCCTAGAGAGGGAAAGCTTGGCTGTCAGTGCTCTAGGAGAGGGGGCTGCTCACTCTTGGGCCTAGTTTGGTGGTGGTGGGCTCTCAGCTTTTCCTGTAGCCAAGTTAAAGATTCATTTTTGGGGGTTCACTAAGTCACCATTTCTTTATCTTCTTTTCAATGTCCAAACATACTGTTGTTCTTCCCTCTCATTGGCCCCACCTTGTGGGGTTGTGCCTTCCCAGGAAAATCCCTTCCTGTTGTTAGATGAGCTTGATTCAGGAGGGAGTGAGGTAGATGTGTGTATTCAACCTGCTCTATTTCCTGCACATGTGGGAGCCTCTTAGGAATCCTGTAGCAGGGGTCCCCAAACTTTTTACACAGAGGGCCAGTTCACTGTCCCTCAGACCGTTGGAGGGCCGCCACATACAGTGCTCCTCTCACTGACCACCAATGAAAGAGGTGGCCCTTCCGGAAGTGCGGTGGGGGCCGGATAAATGGCCTCAGGGGGCTGCCTTGTGAGACAGGGGCTCCCTTTTGTCGGAGGGGGGTCAAGCCAGCCTGGAATATCTATTTCTTGGGATGTGGGGAAGAGACTTTGCCTTCTGCAGGACAGATCATAAGTTAGATAATATGTATTTGATAAGATGTAATGTAATCATACAGACCTCTAAATATATTATGTTGATTTCAGTTGTTAAGTTCAAAAACAATGTGCTTTTGATTTTGTTCCATTTTCCATACAATCTACTGTATACTTTTGTGTAGGAATGGCCTTGAGGAAGAATGACACTTTGGGGGAGGGTTTTCTTTGTTTGGTTCTGTCATTCAAAGGTCACAGGTGATGAGGGGTCAGTGTTTTAGTCTTGTCAGGAAACTGCCTTCTCTGCTTACTTGAAACAACAGGAAGTAGGGCAGAAATGCATTTCAGGCTGAACACATAGAGTCCCTGTATTTCTCGAGATGAGAAAAGAAGACCCTAAAACCCAAACAGGATGATGAAAACACTAGGAGAACAGATGAACTGGGAAATACCTGTGCACTGCCCAAAGAGTCCTCATGTTCTGAAAGCATTCTCCTCAGCGTTTGGCCGGACAGGAATAAAATCATTTTCAGCTGAATGGTGTATCTGACAGACACTGGGAAGGGAAGATGACTATCAAAGTTCTTAAAAGTATACTTTGAGCTGTTGCTAGTTGAATCACATCTCAAGAAAATAAAGCATGTGTGAAATTATATTTGGTCAATGGGTAAATAAGAGGCAATTGATCAACATTCCTCTTACATCCAACTTCCCAACAACACAGTGTTATGCGCAGCTGATGCGTAATTGTGTTCACGTTCCTTCAGCTGTCTCTGCAACAATGGGGAAGTTAATGTCTTATAGTTAGTCTTAAGCATCTTATAATATTTAACTGATTTAAAAAAAATAAAATCCCTTAACTTCACAATCTGTTGAAAGAGCCAGCATCTATCCATCCATCCATCCATCTATCCATCCATCCATCCTATGTTTGCTAGGGACTCAAAAAATAAGAGCTCTCTCCTATCCCTTGAATTCTCAGCCCAGTGAGAGAAAGTGTGGGCAGAGCATTCTGTCTTAGGTCTATAATCCTGGTCATTGAAATATGCATGGGCTTTCTTTTGCAGAGGAGAGAAAAGCTTTACCAAGAATTCCTGAGAAGATGCCTAGTGAAGGCCCAGAAGAGCGCTGTGTTAGGCAGGGGAGCCACCTACACAGACCATGGGGCTATGAACAAAGGGGGTGCTTGTCAGAAGGCCACCTGCTTCAGAACATGGGAGGAGATTGCTGTATCAGAACAGCGAGATAAGACGTCTTGCCACACAATCAATCAATTAGCCAAATTAAGAAATTAGGAGTTGGCCCTGGCCGGTTGACTCAGTGGTAGAGCGTTGGCCTGGCATGCGGGAGTCCCGGGTTCGATTCCCGGCCAGGGCACACAGAAGAAGCGCCCATCTGCTTCTCCACCCCTCCCCCTCTCCTTCCTCTCTGTCTCTCTCTTCCCCTCCCGCAGCTGAGGCTCCATTGGAGCAAAAAGTTGGCCCGGGCACTGAGGACAGCTCTGTGGCTTCTGCCTCAGGCGCTAGAATGGCTCTGGTCGCAACAGAGCGATGCCCCAGATGGTCAGAGCATCACCCCCTGGTGGGCATGCCGGGTGGATCCCAGTTGGGCGCATGCGGGAATCTGTCTGACTGCCTCCCTGTTTCCAACTTCAGAGAAATGCAAAAAAAAAAAAAAAAAAAAAGAAATTAGGAGTTTTAGCCAGCTACGCAAATTGCATGGAAACTGAAGTCATTCAAATCAATGCTGCGCTGAACATAGTTTGGGGTTAGGTTTTATAGGGAGAATTACATACTGACTGAGGAATGGGGAGGGGAGAAAGCATAACAGTAAAACAAAGCAGTGAAACAAGCTTTCTTACAATGTTTATCTATAGGGTTAATTCAGGAAGAAACATTCTGAGAATACTTGCTACTTTGCAAGGCTAGTCCAAGGCCACAGTCTGGGAAACCAGCCTCAAGGCCAATAGGGAGTAACTTACTTTCAGAAAAAGTAAGTTCTGTTAAAAGTCTTTTTGTTTAAGAGGAAGCAAATTTGCCAAAAATTATTCATGTTTAAAAGCCTTTCTTTTCTTCACTTCACGATGAACCTGGAAAAGGAAGCGGGGTCCCTGTCATTAAGTTCAGATTTTATCTGAAAGCTAAGGGGAGTCACTGCAGGGTTTTGAGCAGGACAGAGACATCACCACCTCTGGTCTTAGTCACAGTCCCCACTGGAGCAATCTCCCATACAGAAGCCAGACTGTTTCACCCACAGCTTAGAACCCTACAATGGCTTCACCCACTATAAGATCCTATGGAACCCGGCCTTCCTTAGCTCTCTGACCTCATGTCCTCCACCCTTATCCTGAACCTCTTCCACTATGACCGTGTTGACCTGCTCACTATCCTGTGAATGCAGCAGGCACCCACACCTTAGGACACTCCTGTCTGCAAGGGATATCTGACCCCATGTGGCTCAATCCCTCACCCTGAGCCAATGCCAACCTTCAGTGAGGCCTGTCATGGACACCCTATTTATTTATTTTATTTTTATCTTTACATCCAATCTTTTTTCACTTCATTTTTTATTTTTGTTTTGAATTATAGTTGACATACAATGTTGTAATTTTCAGGTGTACAACATAGGAATTAAAAATTTATATAATTTATGAAGATGGTCACCCTATTTCAAAACACACACATACACACACACACACACACACACACACACGCACGCACGCACACATGGTACTCTGAATCTTCGTACCCTACTCTGTTTTTTTCCTCTTTCCCACAGGATTTATCATGTTTCATGATAACATATAACTTCTGTTTTTTTTTCTCTTCCTATCAAACTCTAACTTTATAAGGGTAGATGTCTTTGGTTTTTTGTTCACTGATGTATCCCAGGCATCCAGGACAAACACTGACTCACATATAGCAGATGCTCAATAAATGTCTGTTGAATGAGTGAAAAATTAGATTTGTTTTTTTAAAAAAAACCACTCAATGAAAATACAGAGACTAATGTGCAGGGAGTTGATGTTGGAGCAAAGGAGGGCAATTAGGAGTTTGTGTCATAGTGATGGTGACAGCTGGGTGCAGGTGTGGCTGAGTGGGGAGAATGAAGGGGCATGTTAGAGTTACTAAGGAGATGGAGTGGTGGCCGATTATCTGGATGTGGGAGCTACCTGGCTGGGATAACTGACCTGGCCTGGGCAACTAGGGAACAGTGGTGCCCTTCATGGAAGCAGGAGGGAGAGAAGAGATGTTAACTTGGGGTGTAAGGCAAAGACTTAATGAGCTTAGGTTCAGGCACGCTGCTCTTCAGTTTTTCTCAGGACAAGTGAGTAGACAATTATTTCTTTATATACACTGTTCACAAAAATTAGGGGATATTTTATCATTCTACAGTCATTTTGAAATATCCCCTAATTTTTGTGAGCAGTGTTTTACAGAGGACTTACTGATTTCACAATTTACTTTCCCCCCTCCATATATAGCCTTATACAAACACATACTATTTACCTCAAATTTTTACCAAAATTGAAATAATTAATTACAGTAATTTATTGCTTATCCTATAGTCACTGGACTTCCTTACAGTCTTATTTGAGGCTTTAAGAAAACATCTGTATAAGGTACAACCAAAAAACTGCCCCATTTCTCTACTGTCCATGCTACATTGACCTCCAGAGATGTAGGTCATCCATCACTTCTCTCTCAGATGCCCCCTGACTTTCCCTAAAATGATTAAGTCTGTAACTGGTTTACTTCAGCCAGGAAGGGGCACATGAACCGTGACCCTATCCTTAGGGAAACCACTAAGTTATTTTTAATGGCTGGCAAGACTCTGGCTTCTCTCCTGTTCCTTCAAGCTGTCACCTCCTCTCATGATGAACTGGATGGACCCACTGCTAGAAATTCGACAACTTTCTCCGTCTCTTGTTCAAAGCTTCCAGATGGCCACCAGTTGGTCTGGGCTATTTCCTGCATTTTCATCCTTTTTTCCATCTTCTTGGTTTTCATTTTGATCTCCTCATCTCTCCCCTCCTCCTTCTAACACCCACCATGCTATGTTCATCTATGGAAGCAACTATTTTCTTAGAGAATTTGAGGGGTTTTTTTTGGATCATTACCTCTCTCCCTACATATTTATGTATTGCAGAGAAACCAGCTGCAGGGGTTGTGAGAGGTAAAGCTCTCTGAGAGGATGACCCCTCTCACGTGAACAGGATCAGAACAGACCGGGTTCCCCAACAAGGCCACTGGGAGACAAATGAACTCAGCATGTCAAGAAGCCATGCCTTGGTCTTTGAGTTGCACTCAGTATTCTCCAAGGGCAGGGTGAGGAGTGGTCTTTCCCCTCTGGCTTCCTGATGAGCCGGCAAGGGGATAGAATAATCACCATTGGTTTGTTGTTTTTTTTGTCCTATTGCACATGACTAGAGAGTGTTGCACCTAGTTCCAGTCGTTAAACAAAGCTTAAAGGACTTTGATTGATTTTCAAGATTGTAGCAAGAAGATGACCTGAAATGACAAACTGTAGCTAAGTTGGCTGTATGTGTCTCCATCTGCATCTGGCAGGCTATGCGGGTCTGCCTGTGTCCACCTGTTGGGGATGTTTCTATGAGGTCGTGGTGGAGACCTCAGCAGGTGACTCATTTCTATGTGAGTGTGTTTGTGTAGATGGCAGAGCCTGTGCAGTGACAGGAGTGGACATGCTTGTCTGTCTGAATAGTGACTGTCTCAGTGTGGGCTCGGCTGTGTGTGCACAGGAATCTATGTGTGTGCCTGACTTTGTGTGCACAGGGATCTGTGTGTGCCTGACTGTGTGTGCACAGGGATCTGTGTGTGCCTGACTGTGTGTGCACAGGGATCTATGTGTGTGCCTGACTGTGTGTGCACAGGGATCTGTGTGTGCCTGACTGTGTGTGCACAGGGATCTGTGTGTGCCTGACTGTGTGTGCACAGGAATCTATGTGTGTGCCTGACTGTGTGTGCACAGGGATCTGTGTGTGCCTGACTGTGTGTGCCTGACTGTGTGTGCACAGGAATCTATGTGTGTGCCTGACTGTGTGTGCACAGGGATCTGTGTGTGCCTGACTGTGTGTGCACAGGGATCTATGTGTGTGCCTGACTGTGTGTGCACAGGGATCTGTGTGTGCCTGACTGTGTGTGCACAGGGATCTGTGTGTGCCTGACTGTGTGTGCACAGGAATCTATGTGTGTGCCTGACTGTGTGTGCACAGGGATCTGTGTGTGTGCCTGACTGTGTGTGCACAGGGATCTGTGTGTGCCTGACTGTGTGTTCACAGGAATCTATGTGTGTACCTGACTGTGTGTGCACAGGGATCTGTGTGTGCCTGACTGTGTGTGCACAGGGATCTGTGTGTGCCCAGGGATCTGTGTGTGCCTGTCTGTGTGTGCACAGGAATCTATGTGTGTGCCTGACTGTGTGTGCACAGGGATCTGTGTGTGCCTGACTGTGTGTGCACAGGGATCTATGTGTGTGCCTGACTGTGTGTGCACAGGGATCTGTGTGTGCCTGACTGTGTGTGCACAGGGATCTGTGTGTGCCTGACTGTGTGTGCACAGGAATCTATGTGTGTGCCTGACTGTGTGTGCACAGGGATCTGTGTGTGCCTGACTGTGTGTGCACAGGGATCTGTGTGTGCCTGACTGTGTATGCACAGGGATCTGTGTGTGTGCCTGACTGTGTGTGCACAGGGATCTGTGTGTGGGTCTGTGTTTGTCAGAGGGTTAGTAGAGTGCTTTGGATGGGATTGTGAGTGTCTGTGTTGGGGATTGTGGGGGAAAATTAGGGGATACTTTTGGGGAAATGTTGAAAGGAAATCTGTGAGAGAGGGTGGAGGGGTGTCTGTAATGAATTGGGGGGTGTATTTTGAGGCATTTGTGGATGATGTCCAGGGGTACCTATAAAGTGTGCGGTATCAGGGGATGAGAGAGTGTGACTAGGGTGTCAATGGGGTGAATGAGAGGGTGTTTCTGGAGGTTGTAGGGGTCTTCATGGGGCATTTGTGGAGTGTTCATGCACTGGCTGTTGGAAATTTTGGGGGGTGCCTATGGAGTGTCTGTGGTTGTCTCTGTGGGTGAGTGTATGTGTGACTCTTTGAGGCTGTGTGTGTCTGTGCCCTTACAGTGCAGGGAAGCAACACAACCTGAGAAGACCGTGAGGAGTCAGCTGGCCGTGGTGCTTTGCTGTCCTCAGAGTGGCACAGTGCTCTAGCCGGGGCAGCTCTCTCCTTAGGCCCCCATCGCCAGTAGTGATTTGCTGAAATGGCTTGACATGGTTGTTAGCTCCTTCCTGAGGGGGGCAACGTGGGTCCTGCTGACTTCTGGAATGTGGACATGGACCGTGTGGTTCTTGTCCCCCTTCCCAGGGCACCTATCACATACTTAGTGGTGTCTCAGCCAATAAAAGTCCAAGCTGTCATTGCCAGGACTAACTGGAAGAGAGAAGGAGCAAGTCCAACACTTCCTCTGGCTAGCTTCCAAAAATGATGTAAAAGATCAAGAGACACTTGGGTTTCAGCCCACTTTGTTCCAAGGGGACCTAATTATTCTTTTGGCTTAAGCAGAAATAAAATGTTCTACAGAGATGGTGCTTTTCACTTTATCCAGCTTAAAATCCATTGATGGTATGTCCATTCAGAGGAATCCTGGGTCTCCATCAGGAGGCCACCTTGGGCAAGGCTGTATTTATACTTATTGAATAGCGCCAGTGTTCAGTACCCGCAAAGCAGCCTCTCAACACCTCCCCTCCAGGATTTGGGCATCTGCGCCCAGGTTCACAAATGGGGGGAGGGGAGCAGCAGAGGTTGCCTGCCTGACCGAGCTCTCAGATGACCCCAGAACCCAGAGATGTCTGCTTAGCATGATGACTCAGTGAGCTCTCTGTGGTCACTCCCCAACAGGTTGAGTGACATCCCAGGCATGAACCCATGCAAAACCAAAACTTGCCAGAAGGCAGGTGAATGGGTTTATTTACGTATAGGTCTCTGCACTTACCTTTAGGGGAGTTAAATGCTATTGTAAGTAGAGTTCTGAGTTTCAGCCACACAGTGATTTTAGCCAGGTATTTCTTTTGTCTGGAAAGAAAAAAAAGAGTGGTATTCTTTCACTCACTTTCAAGCCAGGAGGCAGGGATGTTCTTCCTAACTTGCTTCTTCCTATTTACTTTAGAGAAAACGTCCTGTTTCCAAGAAGCACCACAGGTGGCCACTCCTTCACCTCTTTGTCTATTATACAATGGAGGGTTTTTTTCTGGTCCCCTGGCAGGTTCTGGGGCACTACCTGAGCTAATCCCAGGATGCCTTCTTGTGTTGCCTCTCATCAGACATGCCTACTGACTAATAGTTCGTGTCTTTCTGCATGCACCTGGGTCTGGACCTGCGACCCCCTTTGGGAGGAAAGGTGGTGCAGGCATTATTCTCTCTGGGGCCTAAATGAGAACACCGAGGCACAGGTAAGTGTCTGGCTGCAGCCAAGCCACTGGAAACACACAGACAGGGACCCAAGCTTGGGGTTGGCATGTCACGTTAGCGCATTATCTTTCTCAGTAACTGTGCACTGAGCACCTACTGAAGGCCAGGTGCTGTCCTCTCTAGCATGTTCATTGTACTGAATAATGAGGCAGGTGTGTGACAGCTAACACTGAGAGGATGACTGAGAAAAGTCTCCGGTGAGGGGCAGACAATGTGCAATACTGAAGGAAGGTGATCGGGGAGACTCGGTGGACGAGACGGAATTTGATCCAAGTGCTGAATGTGGGAGAGGAGTTTGGAAATCCAGGACGTAGGGAAGAACGCATCCTAGGCGTGAAGTTTATAAGCAAAGTGCAGAGGAAGGTGCACTCTGAAGATGGTACCCTCCAAGAGCATGTGAGGAGAGAGTCCACAGTGGCCAGTGGCAAAAGGAATGGAAAGAAGGGGCAGAAGGGGGACGTGACAGGAGGAGAGAATTCCTTGGCAGCAAAGGAGGTTTCACGCCACTGGAAGAAATGTCACAGGGGAATATGGTGCGTGTTTCCTTGGTAGCTTGTTTTTCAGGGTATGTGGCAAAGACTGGCTGGTCATCACCAGACCCACTTCCCTCTCTGGGCATGTTCACCTCTCCCAGCTCCTGCTGCAGATTGGGCAGCCATGAGGCTGACTTCTGAAATGCGGGCAGAAGTCACTCACAGCGCTTCCAGGCATGACCCCCAACAGGCCTCCTTCGTGACCCTTTACTTAGATGTCTTCCTTAATGTGCTGCCTGGGTCCAAGGCCGTAGGGCAGCCCGAGTCCCCAAAGCACCGCACACAGGTCCCCTGCCAAATACATGCAGCGACCTGTGAGAGGAGCAGGAAGGAAGTTCTACTGTGAGCAGCTGTTTGTCATGGCAGCTGCCTACCCTCACCCACTCAGACTGATTGGTTTTATCTGCGCCTTGGAACACTTTATGTTTAGTTGAAATGCTCATCCCGACATTTCCTGTGACTAGTTTGGGTTGCCCTGCTCTATTCTCTGCACCAAACAGAATGATCTGATAGACCCTCAGAAAACACTTTCTGAATGAATGAGTGCATGCAGGAACTTTTGGAGGCCAGGATAGCATGTCATCAGTGCAGGGCAGGGAAATGCACGCATCAGAGGATGCGACTGTGACAACACAAGCTGGGGAAATACGAAAGAAGACAAAGCAAACCCAAACCCTAAGCTATCTTTAGAGCATTTTCTGGGCTTACACTTTTTTACCCATGGCAACAGTTACATAAAGAGATGATGCCCTTGCTTTAAAAATTGTGTCATTCCTCTTCTTCTGAATTTAAATTGAAACTGCAATATTTACCTTAGGAAGCCAAAAAACAGAATGTTCACACATCCCTGCAACACAGTTTTAAAAAGAAAAAAAAACCCCATCAGAAGCAAAAAGCCAACATGGCCCATTTATTTTCCATGTACTGAGAGCTTTGCTTCCTCGACAGAAAGAGCATGCAATCTTTTTCCATTTAAGAGGGAGTGGATAGGTCTCCAGGCTTCTCTGTCTCTCCTTAAACAGATGGGTTTGCATATTCAGCAACAGGAGTGGCCATAACCTTGAGTGAGACTTGAGCTTGGCCAGACGGCACTGTTGAAGCCCAGAACAAGGTTGTAGGGGGAGCGCTCCACCACTTGTGATGATGCTCTTAGAGGATCTCCCCACCCCCTCCCCACCCCCCGCCAGGATGTTTCTCACAGTGAGCGACACTGGGAACAGCATTTGACATGGAGGGAAACCCTGGTATAATAGCAAGTGTCGAATAACAGTAAAACCCCTGTCTCTCCTGTGAGGTCAGTGCTGCTCATCTGTTTCAGGTATCCGCGTGACTGAAGATGTTCTCATTCAGTAAGAGCCAGGCTATGCACTAACTGCTCTGCAGGCATGATCTCACCAAATCTGCATGACAATCCTTTGGGTGAGCAATTTTATTAGTTCCATTTTACATATGAGGAAACTGAGGAAGAAAGAGGTAACAGAAGCCATAAGTAGCCAAAGCACTGGACATACTGAATTTCACATGGTCTCCGTGTTTAGGTGGTAGGGCACTAGAATGAGTCTGTAGCCTTAGTCAAGTTCAGAGCACATGAACTTCACAGTAGGTGATGTCATTTTTTGCTCAGTCTGGATTCAAAAGGAACCTCAGTGTGCTATTTTTATTTTTTAACCTTAGTATGACATACACACAAACGTCTGTGTCATGTGTCTTACATAAGATTTTTTCAGTGCATGATCTACTAATGAGAATGACATCGGCCTCATTGGGTTCTTTGACCTTCCTTGCAACTACAGTACCACTTAGAAACTTGTTTCATTTCAAAAAGTCATAGTACACTGTTTCTCTCTCCCCATGTCTCTCCTCCTAGGGAATGTGTCCTGTCCTACTCCACACTCCCTCTACAGCCTTGCCTTCCTGGTCCCCACCACCACTTTTCTCACCATTGTTCTATTTCTAATAACTCTAATGAACTTTTCTGTCTTATAGCTTCCTCGAGCTCCCTAGCTGTTTGGTGACTCATCCATTCGTTCTTCCTGGATGTTGTCCCTCTGCCCTTGGCTGGTTCCCTGCTCCTCTCGGCTCTTTCTTTATGCTTCTAAGGATGGGGTTTCAGCTCTCTGCTCTCTTCTTTTGCTCTCAAATGCTCCTTGAGGATTACAGCGGAGCTTTCTTCTCAGCCGATGGCATCACGTCTACATCTCTTCTCTGAACTCTAAACAGGGACTTGCAGCTCCCTGCAGGACCCCTGCACTTGAAAGGCTTTTCTAAAGTCACCTCAAAACACATGACACCGAACCAATTAGCCCACTGAACCAGGATGCAGCTCCCTATCTGAGTGGCATCATTGGCATCAGGGCCTGCTAAAGGCCTACGCCTGGGGTGAGATAAAATGGGAGTGGTTGCAGTGGGCCTGGCACAGAGAGGGGGCCCCTCAAACCAGCATCCAGGTGGGTTGCTCCCTCCCATCCAGTGTTTATTCGGCATTGAGTCTGCTGTGGGGAAGGAAACACCCGCTTTACACCATTTCATCCTTCCTGGGGCCTCCTCCCCCATTCCCTCATTCAGGGGCCTGGAAAGTGCCTGGCCCAGAATGCTGCCTCCCAGCCTTGAGTTTCTCTGGTTAACTTTTAACCCATGGATCTCACTCTGTACCTTTCTTGCTAAAGCAATTACCATGTGTTCCAGTTACCAACTAGATTAGGGTAAAACCCTTTAGCTCCATGTTCAAGGTCCTCCACCAGTGGGCCTCCTCATTCATTCAACACTTCAACTCCATACCCAAAAAAGGGAGCTCTTCCCTCTGGTGCATCCAGCTGCCCGCCTCCTACTCCACCCTGTATCTGTGTCTTGCTCACACAGTTCCCTCCACCAGATTCCCTCCTCTTCCTTCAGAATCTAGCTAATCAATAAAGATCACCTTGTTTTCCTCAGTCCAAAATGTTTCCCATTTCAGAATTCTTCTAATATTTATTGTCAAGATCTTGCACCCTTTAACTACCATTATTTACAATGTACAGAGATTGAGCCAATCTCTCCTCAAAAAATAACTCCAAGAGATAAATGTCCACTCAATTTTGCCAATAAAAAAAATCAACATTCAAAAGGTCAATCTACCCAATCTGGTATTTGAACCCGGGAACCCTGACTCCAAAGCCCATGGGCCTCACAGCTGCACTGTGTGAAATACCTGTCTTTGTTTCTTTTTGTCACCCAAAGGATTTAATGATGAAGATCATTTGTTATACTGTTTTGTTTCTTTTCCAGTGGGCCTTAGCAAGGGCTGAGCACATGCTATTTAATAAACACTCACTTTATTTTGGCTTCTGGCTTTCAGACTGAATGGTACTGAGACCCCAAATGAATTAAACAGTTGAGGAAACCAGTAGTCACACCAGTATTATTTACCTGATAAATAACAGATGATACAATAGTCCCCCCTATCCACAGGGGATACATTCCAACACCCCCAGTAGGTGTCTAAAACTGCACACAGTACTGAACCCTATATATACTATATTTTTTCTTACCCCTACATACCTATGATAAAGTTTAATTTATAAATTAAGCACAGTAAGACATTAATGGGAATAACTAAAAATAGCAATCTATTAACAATCTACTGTTAATGAAAGTTATGTGAATGTGGCCTCTCTCAAAGAATCTCATTATACTGCCTGACCAAGCAGTGGCTCAGTGGATAGAGTGTTGGACTGGGATGCAGAGGATCTAGGATCGAAACCCTGAGGTTACAGGCTTGAGCATGGGCTCATCTGACTTGAGCACGGGCTTATCAGCTTGAGTGCAGGGTCACTGGCTTGAGCAGAGTCACTCACTCTGCTGTAGCACCTCCTCCAGCAAGGCACATAAGAGAAAGCAATCAATGAACAACTAAGGTGCCACAACAAGGAATTGATGCTTCTCATCTCTCTCCCTTCCTGTCTGTCTGTCCCTATCTGTCCCTCTCTCTGACTCTGTCAAAAAAAAAAAAAAAAAAGAAAAAGAAAAAAGAAAAGAAATTTTGTTGTACTGATCTCACTTAACGGAAGCACTTCCGGCTTCTTGTTAGCATTTCTGAATTGCCAGCATCACTGTGCCTGTGCTCTGGGTCCATTATTAAGTCACATAAAGGCCACCTGAACACAAGCACTGCAATACTACCATCTGATAACCAAGACGGCTGCTAAGTGACCACAGGGCAGGGAGTATCTACAATGTGGACATGCTGGACAAAGGGAGATTCACATTCTGGTTGAGACCAAGCAGAACAGTTCAAGATTTCATCACGTTACCCAGAGCAGCATGTTATTTAAAACGTATGGATTATTTATTTCTGGAATTTTCCACTTAATATTTCCAGACTGCTGTTGACAGCAGGTAACTAACTGAAGCTGTGCAAAGAGAAACATGGATAAGGGGGGGTATGACTGTACTCAGTATTAGGTCAAAGTAACATCCTGAGTAAACTGCTTAACCTCAGTGGTCTTTTTCCCATTTCCTTTGGGGAAAGAAAATCAAGGTCAAAATCTGAGAGCTCATTGCTAGTCTGAAATCATTTGGCTTCCAACTCATTCAAATCATCTCAGGGGCTTTGCTGACATTATCTAATGCCTGTAGTCCATCTTCCCAAGTGCAGAGAGGCACTAAGCTGTCAAACAACATCCTTTTATCCACAGGGATCAGGGGTCTGAGTTCACCTCCTGACTGTCACGCCAGCACTTGCTCACTGGCCAGCTTCCTGCACCAGGCCTCTTGATGCATTTCTGAAGGCTGATATTTACAGTGTTGGATAGCTGGGCACTGTGGCGCTTAATGGGATTCTTAATAAAGACAGCTTTCATTAAGACAGGGAGTACACACAAGGTGCCCTTGCTTTTGAGGGAAGGACGAAGCAGCACAAGATGGATGCTCCCCCTCGGCTTGGGAAGCAGGCGGGTCAAGTGCTTGTCATGCATTAACAGCCTTTTAAAGTTCCCCGGGCAGATGAAGAGGAGCGGCCTAGATAAATGAAGGAAGAGGAGTCGTGCAGTCTGTCTTGGTAGCACAAACACTGAGACACAGCAGCTGCATCTAAACAGGGCAATTTGCTAAATGAGTGGTTGGCCACTTTCCAGATGGCCAGAGTGACACAGGGCTTGGATGAGTCCTTTATTCAATCATGTTCTGTCTAAACAAAGACATGAAAGGCCAGGTTGT
This sequence comes from Saccopteryx leptura, assembly GCF_036850995.1. Taxonomy (NCBI): domain Eukaryota; kingdom Metazoa; phylum Chordata; class Mammalia; order Chiroptera; family Emballonuridae; genus Saccopteryx; species Saccopteryx leptura. The sequence goes on along the minus strand of NC_089504.1, from coordinate 170,093,726 downwards.
AGCCGCTGCAGCAGCAGCAACAGCAGCAGCTTTGATACCCAGTCATAAGACATGCTCAGTACAGCCAGCGGGGCAGTCTGGCCACGGATCAGCTGGAGAGGACAGCATGGTGTGCGTGAAGCCTTGTGGAAAGCCAGGTTCTCAGCTGAGTGATGGCCAGTTTGGAACAGGACCTCGCTGTACCAACCTGCCAGGCGCATGGAAGCAGTGATCTTAATAGGGAGAGGCACCAGAGTAAGGTCAGAAAGCAGAAATATTGGTTGTGGTCTGTGTGTTTTCTTTATGTGCACTTCTGAATCATTTCACCTGTGTTTGTCTTGATTTTTCTAGTTAGGCTGTAAAATTCCTCAAGGTAGAAAAAAGAATATTCTTAGCTTTCCCCCACAACCCCACTGTGCCTTCCCTTCTCCCTGCCTCCAGCACTTAATGCAATCCTGGTTCAAGCACTTATTTAGAGGTGATATCCCAGGTACTGGCTGAGGCAGCCAGTGGTAGACCAGATGACCAGTGGTAGACCAGATGACCTCTAGGTTCTGAGGCTCTGGGTCTGTTTCATATGTTCATTGAATGGGGTAAATTAGGTCAGATAAAAATGTAGCTACTAAATGGGCATCTTGTCCACCTTTACTAAAATAGGCAGCCACAGGACTTCACTGGGCTGGAATGGGGACCTACAGGACAGCAGCTCTACTGACCAGCAGCTCTCTGGTAAGTTATACCCTTCGCTATTTAATTTTTATTATTGCACTAAAAATTTCCACAGGGGAGAGTTCACTATGTCCTTTAACAGTCATTCAAGTGTCACAGCTGGAACATTCTTTTTTTTAAAAAAATAAATTATTTATTTATTTAAATATTTTTTTATTTTTTTATTTTTCTAAAGTGAGAAGCAGGAGACAGAGAGACAGACTCTTGCATGTGCCCAACTGGGATCCACCCAGCAAGCCCACTAGGGGGCAATGCTCACCCATCTGGGGCGTTACTCCATTCCAATTGGAGCCATTCTAGTGCCTGAGGTGGAGGCCATGGAGCCATCATCAGCACACCGGCTAACTTTTGCTCCAATGGAGCCTTGGCTGCAGGAGGGGAAGAGAGAGATAGAGAGAAAGGAGAGGGGGAGGGGTGGAGAAGCAGATGGGTGCTTCCTCTGTGTGCCCTGACCGGGAATCAAACCCAGGACTTCCACATGCCGGGCCGACACTCTACCACTGAGCCAACCAGCCAGGGCCATGGTTGGAACATTTTGACCAGTTAGAAAACAAACCTGCTTCCCCCAACCTCCCCACCCATCCCCCAGAACTGCATTGAATGTCAGCTTCCACTTATTTCTGACTCAGGAGGAAAAGTTTAATCTGATGAATCACCAGTAGCATTTCCTGTGACATTCTGGGGAAGACTACAGTGGCTTAGGAAGAAATTAGAGGCACTTCACTGACTGGTTTCTGAACTACATAGGATGGAAAAATTTGAATCTGCTCTGTGCCATACACCCAAGCTTTTGCCCCAACATTGTTCTCTCCTGGAGGGTTTCCTTTCATAGCACTAAGTCTACCCTATAGTCAGCCTGAAATAAATGAATTAAATGAACAGGGCTCTCTTAGAGGGGAATATAGCATGACCCTATTTCCCTGCCAAACTCACCTAGATATCACTTCTTTTGTGACCATCTAGCACTGATTTCTCATTTGTACCACAAAGTACAGAAAATGAGGGATTATTTTTTTCAATTCTCCCCAAGAATGGCACATAATCAGCATTGTTCTAGATGCACAGGTAAGAAGTGAATCCATAACCGAGGGGACGCTTTTGGGCATGGTCAGCCTAGACTTCATCAGTGGAGGTTTTTATGGCAAGAGCCCAGGCAATGAAAAAGGAAGATATTCTAGGATCTAGAATATTCTACTAGTAGATAAGCCAAAAGGTCAGAGCGAATAAAGTCACTGAACTTTGAGATAAGTTACAAATCTATTCAAGTCCTTGTAATGAGGGAATAGCTTAGAAAGGGTATAAAGTAGATTATTAACTTTCTCAGGAAATAGGTTTGTTAGTACAGCACATGTAACATTGACAAATATCAAATGCTCTTTAAGTGCATGATCCTGGGCCAGAGTCAACTAAAGAAGCCCAAAGACAGTCACTCATCAAGACAGCCTTTCTGGTGTGACAATGATGAATCTGTGTCAGCATGTCTCAAATGTAGGTCCCCTTATGCTGAGTGAGACTGGGTCCCTGACTCCAAGGATATGTGACATCAGGAAGTATGTTAATTGTAAGGACCTTGAAAGATGAGTAGGTGACACCAGGTGATAAGACAGGCAAAGCCAGTGCTTCTGCCTTATAAACAAACTTGTTTCCCTTTCAGGTGAAACTCATGGCTTTTCTAGATGGCAGCATGAGCTCTTTAATGCCTTTTTTCCAATTTAAAGGTAGTTTGATTTTTAAAATGAGTATCAAATGATGGCACAAATACTGTCTGAAAATTTCGCGACTTTTTACATTCACATATAATTCCACAAAGAGTCACCCATGATTGACATTTTATCTTATTAAGTGCTGCTCATTAAGAACCACAGCTCCTAGTAAGATTAAAGCCCAAACTACTCCTGGAATAAAACGTGACTCATTTGCGTAGTTCCTAAATCCAAGCAAGACAGTGCATGGGCTCATTCGCATGTGGTACACTAGGGGGCAGTGGATGATCGAGTTTCCGGAGGGCGGCTGCAGTGCTGTTGCTACAGACATACCTGAATGGTGGTAGGCCTTTTGCACAGTGAGCAGAGCCACCGCAGCGATGACAGGTGCAGGGAGCAGCCAGTTACTGCTACCAGCACAGCACAGTCTGTCAAAGGATGAAGTGAAATGAATCATTTGCATTTTTTACCAATGAACTTGCATGATAATGAGCAAGGCAGTGTCACCCGAATCGGCCGTGGCTTGGCTTGCCTGGCTCCAGCAGGCTGACAGCACCCAGGACTGCAACAAGGTAGAGAAGCAGAGCCAGGGGACAGATTTTCCAGCTCTCTGAGGCTGGTGACCCCAGCAGCATGACTGACTGCAGGTGGAGCAGTGGGAAGGGACTTCCTTCTTCCATCTCATCCTTGTGCCTGCATCCATGTGGAGAATGGACTAGAAGCTGCAGAGCACAAATCCAGGGACACCAATCCTGTGTTCGCAGTTGTCATCCTCACAACCGTCGCTGTGACTAGCGCCCCCTAGAGTTGGGCATTGCATGTCCCTATGTGGGGGCTCTGGGCTGTAGGTCTCTGCTTTCTTCCTGCTCCTCTTATTTTTTTTTTTTAAATCTGCATTAAAAGACTTTAAGGAAAGTAGAGAGCAAGGCAACCCCTGAGCAAAATTAGGAATTGGAACCAGTGGCATTTCGATGTCTGCAGTGGTCTCTTCTGCCTTCTTCCTCTGTCTTACTCTTTGATTCAGAATCTGGTGCCTTTCTGACATTCTGTCTGTGCTCTGTTCAAAGGTGTTCTTCAAAAAGGTTCTAGGTTATTGGCCCATTCAACTTCAGTTGTGTTTTACATCACTCTGTCTCTTCTCCCAAGGGAATGTGCATTTAAGATTTATTTCTAATTGAGGAAGCAAACAAACACATTCCCCCCTCTGGGAATGAGTGGGAGGCAAACCCGCTGTGACACCTCCCCTGTGCTTCGACTGCAATGCTTTCCAAGTGATTCTACCATTTCTAGCCTCATTTCCTCGTGCGTTTACCTGGAACATCCCTTTTGCTCACATGCTCCAGGCTCATGAGTGAGCACTCCATAGGCGTTACCTCTTAGTATTTTGTTTATTGCACAAAATGCTGTATTTCCTCGCACTTTCTCTCAGTTTTGACAGTCCCCCACTTCACCTCATGGTTCTCCTTAGAAGGGTGGTAGAGGCTCTTCTGGTCCCTGAATCCCAGCCTACTTCTCTCCTCCCACCCGCCACACCTACCTGATCATCATCTTGGAGAGTCAGGCACTTACCAGGATCCTTGTCACTACAGCAAAGAATGTCGGTAAAACCCCTTGGGGCATTAAGAAAACCAACTAGGGGGAGTGCGGAGTGCCGGTATCCGACTACGCCTTTACATTCTATTTTCCCAACAGTCTTAGAAATGGGCACTTGTTTACTTTGCTCAGATCAGAGGTGATTTCAGGTTCTCTTCATTTAAATGTCTATTTCCACCGTGCAAGTTCTTAATGGAAAGAAGAAACATACTTATAAAGTACAGTAGCAGAGAGAGCGCTGTAAGGAGGTCCGCTGATCAACCCTTAGTGAGGTAGACTCTAAACCACATCAGCCAGCCTGGAAGGGGTGGCAAGGATGTCCCTGAGATGGGAGTTGGAAGGAGTGGGGAAAATATGTTGGCTCCCCATTCCTAGTGTATGACATAGAGAAGGAGGATGTCCTTAGAGAGATGATCAGCTTTTACGAGGAAATGCTTTGGGTAGATGGCTGGCTCCAAAGGTTGGTTGCACTCTGGCTGGTTCCAGGAGAGGGGTAGGGGGTGGGGTGAGGGGGAGACTGGCTGCTTGCCTGTATGGGCAGGAGCAGTGGAGGAAGCAGGGAGAAGGGACTAAAAGGCTTGAAAGAGTAGGAGGACAAAGTGGCAGATGGGCAACAATTGATAAGACCCTGAGAGGTGACCTTTCCCAGTGGCCCCTCAAATCTTCGGTAATGTCCACAAAAATCACAAAATGCTTGGTACAGTTGGACTTCTTGCCAAAACCAGGGAAAGGGCTGAACAGTTGCAAGAGGAGGAGGCCCTGCCTCCACACGGGAAACACCTCCACTGCTACTACAGAGCATGTTTGCTACCAAGGGCCACATTAAATTGCGCAAATAATGCATCAATTTGTATCAGATTTATTTATTTCTCTTTTATGTTCAAAAACAGAAAGGACCTGCTAGAGACATTCTTTCTTGTGTCACTATAAGAAATCTGTATGTCTCTTAAACACCTTAGTTATTATCTTATAGATACTATGAAGCCCGGAATGAATGTTGTTTTCCACTTTCTTCTGGCTTCTAGGAATCTCAAAGAGAAATATGTTGTTCATATCTACAAATTGTTTAAGGTATTATGGGATACATTTTGTTATTGGCTTTATCTTCCCAGAGTTCTGACCTTCACTCTCATTTGTGTGTGTACATTTTTATTCTACTCTGTGTTCATTGTGGTAAGTGTCCTCAAATCCTTTTTCAGACCATTTGGTTATTAATAAACAAAAACACAAATAAATACCATTTTACCTACCCTGGAAGTTCGTACACCTTAATCTTTCACTACACAGAAAAATTCCTAAAGTTTTGCTATCAAATTTGTTTGTGAATCTTTTTCTTGACTTCTGTTTTGCAAAAGACCTTTCTTACCTCCATTATTATTAAGATTTTTTTCTTATAATTTTTTCTGGTATCTATTTTAAAATCACTTAAATCTTTATCTAGGAGTTATTTTTAATTATATTGTGATATGAGAACTTCATTTTTTCTCTAAATAAATAGGGAAATAAAGATCTGAGGCTTTCTGCTAACTTATTAAAAAATCCTTTATGGACTAAAAAAGTTTCCCTATATGTTATATTTTTATAATTGATTTAAAAGTAAAACTTAGCTCCTTGCATGCTGTCATTCCCTTAACACTTCTCTTTTTATAATTCTTGGTGATTTTAATAAGGATCATAAATACCCCATTTAGTTTACTAGTTTCTGTTTCCTTGACCTCCTGACAATGGTCTTGTCTTCGACCAGACTTCAGCCACACATTGCCTGGCACACCTGTGACTTTACTAACTAGTAGTAAATAATAACTGGAACCGTCCCAGGCATCAATTTCAAACTTTCTAACTTCAGTCTTTCCCATTCATTGGCTCTCTGCTCCAGTTCTAACCCTGGGACTTCCAATTCATTTCTCCTAACATATGGTTGCTGTCCCTGACCCTTTCATGCTTCATTACCTTCTTACTTGGCTTGAATTCCATGCTCAGTTATCACCATTTCCTCATATACATCCTTAGCTCTTTTGTTCGTATTGTTGCTCTTTCTTGGCAAAAGCACACCCCTGGTTCAATTTGACTTTCCACTTACCCCACACCTTCATCCACCTGACCATGTGGCTGGAGGCAAACCACACAACTGTGATGAGTGGCCTGACTTCAAGTTCATGACCACAAACCACAAAGAAGGTCTTAGTGCTTCCTGGTAGCTCTGCCTCATCTGCCACTCCCTGAGGCCATTTCACACTGCCTCTTTCCCCTGAATTCTCTAACACCTCCTCCCAGTTCCCCTTCTCAGATGAAGGGCTTGCTTCCTAAATCACCAAGAAAACAGAAGCCCTCAAAGTAGACCTTCCACCAGATCCCACACATGTGCAAACTCACCTGCACTAGGCCCACCCATTCGGCCTTCCCTGGGGTCCCTCTGATGAACCACCTAGGCTCCTCGTTAAGGCCAGTCTTTGTCTGTGTCCTGGACCCCATCCCCTCTTGCCTACCACAATTATCTTTCTACATTCTCCCAAGCTCTCCTGCACCATCAGTATTCCAGGTCATTCTCATTGGCCCATAAACATGTTCTTAATTCTATGGGGAAAATAAAAAAAAAAAAAAACATGTCTTGATTCCCTTGCCTTTCCAACTATCACCCCATTTTCTCCTTTCTTTTACAGAAAAGTTTCTTGAGGGAGGAGTTCCTACTGCTGTCTCTTTCTTTCTTTTTCCTCGAGAGCATTGCCATCAGGCTTCTGCCCCACTTTGTGCAGGTTCCTCCCTGCTAAAGCCAGTAGAAATGCTCGGTCCTCATTTCCCTAGTGGCCACTTCCACCTGTGCCAACAGCAGTGTATTCATCAGCCTTATGACTTTAATTCCACCTCTTTATGCTGATGACTCTGACTCCCCTCAATGCACACTGAGCACCTTGAATTTCTGTTGCCCCTACCTGATCCTTCTTCCTTCTAGCACTTAGCACCTTCTAACATCCTATATAATCATGTACTACATGTATTACCTATACAATTGTCAAGAAGCCAGGATACTCTAAAGCAGGAGTTCTTGCCTACTTTATATATATATTTATTACAGAGACAAAGTCAGAGAGAGGGATAGACAGACAGGAACAGAGAGATGAGAAGCATCAATCATTAGTTTTTTGAATCATTAGTTTTTCGTTGTGCGTTGCGACACCTTAGTTGTTCATTGATTGCTTTCTCATATGTGCTTTGACCGTGGGGCTATAGCAGACCAAGTAACTCCTTGCTCAAGCCAGCGACCTTGGGTCCAAGCTGGTGAGCTTTGTTCAAACCAGATGAGCCTGCGCTCAAGCTGGCAACCTCAGGGTCTTGAACCTGGGTCCTCCGCCTCCCAGTCCAACACTCTATCCACTGTGCCACTGCCTGGCCAGGCCTACTTTATTTACTAATGTAAACAGAGTCGGGCCCATAATGAGTGACATTGATTTTTGTTGTTGATGCATTTCGACACTTCCAAACCTGCACCCTGTAAAGCCTCTGGTTTGGCTCACTGTGGCTCTGCTTTCAAGCCTCTCCTTCAGTGCCTTGTGAGCTCTGCCTTGTCCCCCCCCCCCCATCACCACTCCCCCCTCTGCAGTCCCCATGCTTTCTTGCCCCTCCTGTGTTGTATTTGTTCTCCTAGCCCATCCTCCCTAACATACAACCTACTGATTTTGAGAATTACTTGTCTCCATCCATTAGAATGGAAGCTCCCTGAGAACATAGTTTAGTAACTGTTTCTTTCACTGTGTGCCCCCAACACACTAAATGGTGTCCAGCACATATCTATGGTATCTATGGAAGGGATTTGCTTAGAAAATCCCTGTTATGTTTTGGTGTTTTTTTTTTGCAACTTTTTTTTTTTTTTTTCACAGAGACAGAGAGTCAGAGTGAGGGATAGACAGACAGGAACGGAGAGATGAGAAGCATCAATCATTAGTTTTTCGTTGTGCATTGCGACACCTTAGTTGTTCATTGATTGCTTTCTCATATGTGCCTTGACCGTGGGCCTTCAGCAGACTGAGCAACTCCTTGCTTGAGTCAGAGACCTTGGGTCCAAGCTGGTGAATTTTTGCTCAAACCAGATGAGCCCGCGCTCAAGCTGGCGACCTCTGAGTCTCGAACCTGGGTCTTCCACATCCCAGTCCAACGCTCTATCCACTGCGCCACCGCCTGGTCAGGCCCTGTTATGTTTTTTTGTGATCAACCTACAGTGCTGTGTCATCAAGAATGTGACCTGGAAGACAGCCCAGCAGGTGCCCTGGCTTTCATGCTGTACCCAGGTCCCTCTGGGTGGTCTTCATTTCCTCTGGACTGCTTGGCCTCCAAACCTCATACTGTGAGCAACCTCAGCCAACATCCTGGAGGCCACAGGGCTCCCACTCCACACTCCCCATTGTTGCAGCCTCCTTGATTCCTGAATGTCAGTCGCCCCGCAGCTGAACTCAAAGTGGCCACCTCTCCCAGTCTTGGTTCTGACTTTCAGTGGGATGCATGCTGGTGTCTAGCACAGTGCCTGTCCCAGTCTAGATGCTCCCCAGACCCATTCATTTCTTCCTACGTGAATATACCACCTACCCAGCACTGCTCCAAGCCCATGGGATATAATACCTATGCTTCTAATGGGGAGGTGGATAATAAATTAATAACCCAATAAATAGATCATGTGTCTATGGAGATAAATAAAACAAGGAAGGGCAACAAAGAATTTTGGGTCTGCAGGTGGGGTGTTGTGGGCAGTGTATTTTCACGTGGGGTGGTCAGAGGGGCCTCCCTGAGTGAGTGACATTGTGGTGAGCTCCGTGGATTTCAGAAGGGAAGGACACTCCTGAAGGAGATAATGGTGAATGCAAAGCCCTGGGGCGGAGGAGTGCTTGTGTGGTCTTCAAAGACTAACAGGGTGTTCAGTAGCCTAGAGCTGAGGGAGCAGGAGGGTCTAGTTGACAGAGAGAGATGAGGAGGATTTCTTCAAACCCAGAACCAAGGTTTGGGGAAGGGTAAGAAGTTGGAGGAGGGCCAGAGGGAGGGTGAGGATGAGAGGGCTGAGGGTCCCAGCAGTGAGTATGCAGGCCAGCTTCCCAGAAGGGCTGCCAGCTGGACAGGGTCCCCAGGAGACATGACTGAAGTGGCCGTGCGGAGCTCTAGGCAGATGGTGCCACTGGGCCAGAATGGTCATGACACCGGCTTCATACTAGGGGGTCCCCAAACTGTGGCACATGTCAGTGGGGGCACCCCTGAAGTAACTGACATTATGGTGGATGGTGGGAGCACAAAATAGAACTGAACTCAGGGTTTGGGAAATTAAGTTATATTTCTTGCACATGCAAAGTTACAGGCTGAGAGTCTCATTTGCTGCAGAATTCTATGTATATTAACATAAGAGGAATATGCTGTGGTGGCAGCTTTGGCTTGTTTTCGCCCCTGGGCATATTTTTTCTACAGCAGAAAGGGAGTCACTTGCGCAGATAGCTCTGCCTGATGCTACCCTCCTGGGCTACCCTCCTGGAGGCGAGGGGCCTCAGCGCCTGAGACCGCCCACTTCTCTACGACACACAGTCTCTAGTGGGGTTTCTGCCAAAACCATCCCGAAAACACATCCGCCTGAAGCAGCAGAGCCCAGAAATTATTCACGTCACCCTACAGCTCGCGCAGGCAGAGGCGGATTTAACAGCGGGTGCACCCGGTGCGCGCCCTGGGCCCCGACTTCTGAGGGGCCCTGCAAAACCCCAACTTTAACCTTTTTTCTAATAACAAGGGCCCGATATTTTCTTCTGCGCCCGGGGCCTCAATCAACCTTAATCCACCTTTGCTGGCAGAAGACCACATTCCCGGAATTTGGGGCATCCGAGACATTTCATGGTGCTACAGTAATGTCGGGCAATAGACAGGGGCAAGAACAATCTGGAAAGATCGAGTTGTTCAAAGGGTATTTTCATTTTTTTAAGATGCAAAGTTCGAGTGAGGACCCTTAATCTTCTTCCTCCTTCAGAAATTATCTCATCTGTGTATTTTAATCTCAGTAAAGGATGTGTGGGCTCTTATTTCATTCAGAGCTCGGGTCACTAAGAGTAGCTTTATTCCACAAGCTGTGACTGAGGGACTCAGAGCATTTTGTCACGCCCACCCGCCTGGGCTTTTTTTCAAAACCAACACAGACCCCAGGCCCTGGCAGACCCAGCATTTGCCCCTGGAAGACACAGGGCAGCCAGGAAATGGGAAGCATCCAGCTGTGTTTGGATTACCTCCAGATTTTCTTTCTTTGACCTTTTCTAAATTGCAAAGCATTATAAGTGTGTCAATTGCTGACAAGTCTTTGTTATCCAAATGCCAGTGATCTACTGTCTCCACATTTTTTTTTCTCTCTCTGGGGTGTAGCAGAACCAAAGACAGAACAAATCTCCTGGGTTTTCCTTCCAAAGGGAGAGAATCAAAGACCTCCAGGTGGAAAAGGTGATAAAGAGATTGAGCCTGATGTCAGCTGCCCACAAAGGGCTAATCAGTGCTGTCTTGGGTAGCAAAAAAAGAGACCAGTTACTAATGGATCACACTGAATGTGTTTCTAGTTAACAACATTAGACTCTACTCAACTCTTCTAGACACCAGCCTTCCAGAAGTGGCCCACCAATGCTCCCAACTCATATCCACACTAAGGAAAAGACACAGGCCACTTTCACTTGGTGCATGCTTAACCTGAACCAGACTCACTAGGGGCATCAGAAGGAAACTGGGATTCTATCCCTTATATGAGAAGGCTCTTCTAGGACATCACAGGAGTCACTATTATGGGATACACCATATCTTGAGAGAGCCAGGCAATGTATTAATGTCAACTTGGATGAAAACCGGAAAGCAATGGTGATGCTAATCACTTTTGTATCTCAAGGAGTCTAGGAGGGAGTACAGATATGTGATGAGCATCAATGTCCACTGGGGCCTTAACCCACTGGAATAGGGACCCGATATCATTGAGATGTGTTCAAGATTGTGAGAGCATCATATTCAATGCTGCCTAGAGTTTGTGGGTGAGGTTGTAAAGAGGGGAGACTGAGGCAATAAGACAACCAACTAGAACATGTAAGACATTGTGAGGACCCATGTTGGGGCATTGACTAAAGACATGAGAGGAGAAAACGGACAAGAATTTGGCAGTGATTGGACTTAGAAAGCAAGGAAGAGAGGACGCAATCACAGAGAATGCAAAGGTTTTCAATCTGAATGATGAAATGGGGGCTATAATCAAGACAAAGTACAAGAAACAGTTAATAATTTGGGGGATAGTGTAGTTGTATGTTGACACTTAAAGCTCAATAGGCCTGTAGTACATCCACATGGAGATGAATCTAGTATTTAGAGGTCAAGGGTCAAGGATTAGATTCTAAGTCACCAGCAAAGCCATAGCAAGGGCAGACAATACTTAAGAAAATATGGCAAAGGAGAAGGCAAGGGTAACACATGGGAGGGGAAGAGGGGAAGAAGGGAGGAGGAGTCTTAGAGTAGAAGAACAAAAGGTTCTATTGCAACTGTCAAGAAAAGACAAATGGTAAACATCACAGAGTTTGATAACAAAGAAGACAAAATAGGGAAAGGATTTGCCTTTTAAGGGCCATTGCATTAGGTCCAAGGAGAGAGAGTGAGGTGGTAAAGCCAGTCAGTGAAGGCATCAAGACACATGGCAGGAGGACCAGAGACAGCAGCTGAGTCACTGAATGTGTAGGGTGAGGGGGCATGTTCCCCTTCAGGCCCTGGCTCCAGCCGTTCCTCTGTCTGGGCTGCTCTCTCCCAGGCTTCCCTGTGGCTTCCTGAACTCACTGCGTGCTTCCTTCAAGTCTTAGTTGTACTTTCTTTTCTTTCTCTCTCTCTCTCTCTCTCTCTCTTTCTCCCTCCCTCCCTCCCTCCCTCCCTCCCTCCCTCCCTCCCTCCCTCCCTCCCTCCTTCTTTCTTTCTTTCTTTCTTTCTTTCTTTCTTTCTTTCTTTCTTTCTTTCTTTCTTTCTTTCTTTCTTTCTTTCTTTCTTTCTTTTTCCTTCCTTCCCTCCTTCCTTCCTTCCTTCCTTTTTTATTCTTTCCTGAGAGAGAGAGAAAGGGAGAGAGGGGAGGAGAATAAAGATGAGAAGCATCAACTTGTAGTTATTTTACTTAGTTGTTTATTGATTACTTTTCATATGTGCCTTGACCAAGGTGGGAGGGGTGGCTCCAACCAAGCCAGTGACCCCTTGCTCTAGCCAGTGATCTTTGGATCAAGCTAGCAACTTTGGGATCATGTTGATCATCTCATGCTCAAGCCAGCGACCCTGCTGCACTCAAGCAGCAAGCCCACATTTAAACTTTGGGTTTTGACCTGGGGCCCTCCACATCCAAAATTGATGCTCTATCTACTGTGCCATTACCAGTCAGACTACTGTATTTTTTAATTACAGGTTATAATCAACATTATTTTGCATTAGTTTCAAGTGTGCAGCATAGTAGTTAGACAAACACATACTTTAGCACCCACTTAGCACCATACAGTTATTACAATATTATTGACTCTATTTCCTATACTGTACTTTATATCCCCATGACTATTTTGTGGCTACCAATTAATACTTCCTAATCCCTTCATATTTTTCATCCAGTTTTTTTTTTTCTTTTTGTAGTTTTGTGAAGTGAAAAGTGGAGAGGCAGAGAAACAGGTTCCCACATGCGCCTGAGTGAGATCCACCCACCAAGCCTACTAGGGGGCGATGTTCTGCCCATCTGGGATGTTGCTCCATTGCAATTGGAGTCATTCTAGTGCTTGAGGTGGAGGTCATGGAGCCATCCTCAGCACCCAGGCCAACTTTGCTCCAATGGAGATAGAGAGAAAGAATGGGGGGAGGGGTGGAGAAGCAGATGGGTGCTTCTCCCTTGTGCCCTGGCCAGAAATCAAACCCGGGACTTCCACATGCCAGGTCAACACTCTACCAATGAGCCAACCAGCCTGGGCCTCATCCAGTCCTTTAACCTTCTCTCCCTTCTGACAACCATCAGTCTGTCCTCTGTACCTATGAGTCTGTTTCTATTTTGTTTGTTCATTTATTTTGCTTTTTAGATTCCACATATAAGTGAAATCACATGGTACTTGTCTTTCTCTGACTGACTTATTTCACTTAGTGTAATACCTTTTAGGTCTATCCATCTTGTCTTAAATGATAAGATTTTATTCTTTTTATTTTTTAATGACCAAGTCATATTCCATTATAGACTGTCTACTTTTCTACTCACATGTCTACTGATAGATACTTGGCCTGCCTCCAGATCTTGGCTATTGTAAATAATGCTGTAATGAACATAGATGTGCATATATTCTTTCCAATTAGTGTTTGGCTTCCGGTCATAGTTTAATGTGACTTCTCAGTTAGGCCTACCCTAACGACCTTACTCAGTACTATAAGCAACACCCTTCTCCCCGTTCCCACCAACACACACATACATCCTTATCATTACTTTCTCTCTTTTGCTATAGCACTTTTACTTTTTAACATACAATTTGTGTATTTGCAATATTTACTTATTGTCAATCGCTCCATACTCGGACAAATACTCCTTGAGAGTAGAAAATCTTATTTCTTATTTTGCACACTGAAGAATTATCCTGTATGCAGAACAATGTTTTGCTTGTAGTGGTTCTTCTATAGTATTTGTTGAGTGAATGACCATAGCTGACTATAGTACAAGACAGGGAGAGCTTTTGCTTAGATTAGAGACATGGATAAAGCGTGGTGGGAACCCAACAGAGAAAAAAAATGGACTATGGTTCTGAGGATTGGTGAAGGCTTTGTGAGGAGTGATATCTGAGTTGGCTCTTGGGGACTGACAGGCTTTTTGCATCAGAAGTGACCACTGAGTGGGGTGTGCAGGTAGAAAGAACTATGATGGGCTTCTAGGTGGGAACCTTTTTCACACATGCAGGGAAGAGTCGGCCACTATAGACTGAAACACAATGTTGAAGAAGAGAGCTATAGGTGGAGAAGGAGCAGGTGGTTTAGTGCCACCCAAAGTCACACACTCTGGTGTTTGCACATGTCTACTGAATTTCAAGGTGGAGACACGAGTAGGTAATTGGATGTAAGAGTCTGGAAGTTGAGAGAAGTATCCGTCCTAAAGACCTAATTTTAGAGTCATTAGCATATTGGTGGTATAGAAGGCTGAGAGACTAAAGGAGATCACTGAAGGGAATGAGTGTAGACAGAGAAGAGGACAAAGGATGAAAGCCAGAGGTACCCCAGGGGCAAAAGGTTGGGGAAAAAGGAGGTCCAGCAAAGAAGGCTGAACAGAAGCAGCAGTCCAACAAAAAAAGAATCACAAGGGGTGTCCAGGAAGGCAAGAGATCAAATGAGTCATTGGGAGAAGAAGAAGATTAAAGTGTGCCTGGTGTGGAAAGGACAGGAAGGTGACAGGAGTGAATCACTAAGAGGAAGGTCAGTTGGTATGACCATTCAAAAACAGTCTGGAGAGTAGGATATAGGAGCTCAGGGAGATGAGCTGACTGAAGGCTGTTCAGAATGGGTGTCAGTCCCCACTGTAACAGCCCGGTGGGGCTGGGAGAGAGAAGAAAGCCTGGTTTAAGCAGGATGACTCTTTTAAAGAAGTTGTGCTGCAAATAAATGGGACATGAGCTTTGGCCAGTGACACAGTGGGTAGAGCCTTGCCTTGGCATGTGGAGGTTTCTGGATGCTGGGGTCACTGTTTGAGCCTGGGGTTGCCAGTTCGAGCCCGAGGTCACTTGTTCAATCTTCAGGTCAAGGCATATATGAGAAGCAATCAATGGTACAACTAAAATGAAACAATGGGTTGAGGCTTCTTTCTCTCCTTCATCCTCCTCTCAAAAACAAACAAAAACAAACAAAAGAAATGGGACATGAGCTGGCAGTACACTTGAGATATAGAGAAGGATCTTGTTTGGTTTGATACTATGGGAGAAATGGCATTTTTATTCGTTAGTGGGAAGAAGCCAGTGGAGAATGACAGGCTGGTGGACAAAGCAGGGAGAGCTGTGGGACGGATGTCCCGGGCAGGTGAGGAAGAACAGGATTTGGTGTCTCACCAGAGATCTGCACATGTGGAGCCAGTGATGTGCACCTGCCGCCTCGAGTGAGATGGCAGCAAACATGGTGGTGTAGACAGGATGGGGTGCGGGTCCCTGGAAGTGCTTTCCGATTGCTTCAATTTCTCAGGAAGGTAAAAAGGCAAAGTCAGCCGCGAGGCGAGGACATGGAGGCAGCTGTTAGGAGAGAGAATAAAACGGGAGACTTGGGACGGGGTGTGAGTATACTTGGAGCACCTGCCTGCTTCCTCGGGGTCTGGGGGCCGCAGCGCTGGGACCAAGAACTCACAGCAGACTTCTAGCATGGTTGTGCATTTCCCAGCTGTTCTTACCTCTATCTCCTTCACTCCCGTATTTGTTTTTTTTTTTTTTTTTGAAAGAACTTTAGAATAGAGCCTTGTCTGAAAGCAAAAGTTTGTATTTGGCTGCAGACAGACACAGGAGCATTGGAAAGGAAATCGACACATTCCATGGGGCACACTCCTTCCCTTGCCAGCCTTTTTCCTGAAAAACCCATTTTCCCTAGCTTTACATAGATCTCTCTCATTTACCAGATACAAACATTAATCCAAATTGTTGGCATCTTACATTTGCACAAGCAGTTTCCTCTCTGGCCTTCTCTTAAAATGTACTCCTTCCTCTAATAGTCAGAAATGTGGGAATGAGGTCATATTTTTTTCTGATTTTAATCATGTTGCTTTCTTTCTGAAATGTCTAGCTTCCTTAAGTCCACTCTTCCAATTTAAATCAGGCATCCTTTGTGTTCTGTCCTACTTGCTTGACCAGTTTGAATGGTCAGGCCAATGCTCCTTCTTCTTTGCGATTTGCTCCTGTCACCCTCCTGTCTTCTCCGCACTGGGCATGCTTTCACCTGCTCTGTCTCTCAACCCAGGTTAAACTTCACTCCTCACTGCAGTGCTGAGAAAGGACTCTGTTTTATGCATCTGGTTCCAATCGGTAGCTGCTCATAGATTTGGAGTGATGAGGAATGTCATCCGTGAGACATCCACAGTCTAAGCCTGTGGGGTCCTGGGCCCTTCTGGGGTAAATTTCCACTTCAACGTAGCACATGCACACGATGCCCGCCCACCCCAGTCTGGGCTGTGGCTTCATCTGGGAGGAGGACCCACCTAGGTTAAGTGTGTCATGCTTTGAGGAGGGGAGGGAGAGGAGAGGCCTCCAGCTCCTCTTTGTCTAATACCATCCCACACACTCTGCCTCGTGAGGACACTCTACAACTCTGGGCTCCTGCCTTTGTAGCCTTCATTCCCTTTAACCTCCATTCCTTACTCATCCTCTCCTGCAAGGCCTGGCACACATGACAAGCTTGACAGATGTTTGCAAACTGGAACCGAGGTCCTCAGTCATTAAGAAAATGAGTTGGAGGAAGGCCTGCCAGGCAGAGGCAGGGGCACTGAGGAGACTTCTCAGGAAGCCAAGAGGTAAAGCAGGGGCCCTTCTGAGATCCCTCTGCCGTCCTAGTCCTTCTCTGTTATTATGACAGATTTGGAACACAGTATAAAGTTCTAGTTCTTTTTCTAAGACAGAATTGAAGTTAAATATTAAATATTAAAATAAAATTCACACCAAATTAAGATAGAAGCTCCAGTCCTTAGCAAGGCATAGACGACCCTCATCAGCAAATCTTTCTTTCCTGGTCCTCTATTCTCTTTCATTCAAAACATGTTGGTTTCTACATGGAATTCAGCTTTATCTCCTGTTCCTCCCCTTCCCCACTATGCTCATATGGCTCTCATAGACTGGAATGTGCTTTCTGTCCTTGGGTTTACCACACCTCTAGCACAAAGGTCACTTTCATGGGAAGACTTTGCTGTCTGTCTCTTTGCCAGCAGGGGTGGGCTCCCTCCTTGTCTTCCCTGGCCCCTTTGCACCCAGTGCACCCCTCTGCCTTGTACTTAAGTATTTTTTTTTTTACAGGGACAGATAAAGAGTCAGAGAGAGGGATAGATAGGGACAAACAGACAGGAATGGAGAGAGATGAGAAGCATCAATCATTAGCTTTTCCTTGCGACACCTTATTTGTTCATTGATTGCTTTCTCATATGTGCCTTGACTGCGAGCCTTCAACAGACTGAATAACCCCTTGCTTGAGCCAGCAACCTTGGGTCCAAGCTGGTGAGCCTTTTGCTCAAACCAGATGAGCTTGCGCTCAAGCTGGCAACCTTGGGGTCTCGAAACTGGGTCCTTCGCATCCCAGTCTGACGCTCTATCCACTGCGCCATCGCCTGGTCAGGCGTACTTAAGTCTTGAGTGGAAAAGTTTGGTTGGCTTGTCTACCTCCCCTTGTAGGCTGTAAAGCCAGTAGCCACAGACACCATCACAGCCACTTGGCTCATGCAGGTTCGGGTTTGATTCAGACAGATGGTAATGAAACAATGGAGCCAAGAATTGGTGGTCCACTAGCTTTAATCCTAGCCTGCACCCGACCGGCAAGAAATACACACAGTGGGAAAACACTTCCCTTTCCATTCAGGGCTCCTAAAGCCACTGACTCATCCGAGTATTCCTAGAATCAAAGGTTTCTACCTCATCAGCCTTATTCACCTCTGTTTCCCATCTCCTCCTCTCTGCACAAATTGGCTTCTCCTTCAGCACTCCACCATCTTGACTGCCTCTCCTATGCAATGCTAATTTCAGGAACTGAGAGAGAGAGAAAGAGAGAGAGAGAGAGAGACCCTGGTCTGCCCATTGTATAGTGTAGAAATCAAAACCTTTAATCCAATATCCAAACAAGGAAGTCTCTGATACAGAGTCACTTATTTGAGGCATAAATGGGATTCCTCATAAGAATGCACCACCCCACATCATGCAACAGTCAAGGGTGTGGGAAAAAGCTTAGTTTTGAGAACATCTTAGTATTAGAAGGATGTTGAAAAGATCTTAGTATTAAAAGGGTGGGAAAGTCTTCCTCTTAAAACTAAGCCTTAAGCTATAATGACCCTGCCTGCTTACACAGCCTGTCCCCTACACCCAATGCAAACTATAAGCCAGGGGTCCCCAAACTACAGCCCACGGGCTGCATGCAGCCCCCTGAGGCCATTTATCTAGCCCCCGCCGCACTTCTGGAAGGGGCACCTCTTTCATTGGTGGTCACAGCGGATGCATCCTGTGCTCCTGGAGCACTGTATGTGGCGGCACCGCAAAGCGCGGCATGGCTCACGTACAGTACTACTTCCGGTGACGCAGGCTGTACGCGTCACGGCTCCGGAAGTGCATCATATCACTTGTTACAGCTAGCAGTGACAAATATGGAACCGGACATTGACCATCTCATTAACCAAAAGCAGGCCTATAGTTTCTATTGAAATACTGGCCAGTTTGTTGATTTAAATTTACTTGTTCTTTATTTTAAGTATTGTATTTGTTCCCGTTTTGTTTTTTTACTTTAAAATAAGATATGTGCAGTGTGCATAGGGATTTGTTCATAGTTTTTTTTATAGTCCGGCCCTCCAGTGGTCTGAGGGACAGTGAACTGGCCCCCTGTGTAAAAAGTTTGGGGACCCCTGAACTGCAGCAATAGGATTAACAAATCAAACTCTATGGGCAAAATGAGAGAACTGTCAGCAGCATCAAGAGAGGCAAATCTTTTCCCTTTGGCAGAATACAGGCTAGAGTTTTGTCTGCAGATAGCACCGTAGCTGGCACCAGAGGCTGCCCTGAGCGGGCATATCAAACCTATTGGCCAATACACCAGCATCTGCTCGTTCTATGTGTAGTAAAATAGGAGAACTCATTATTGACCATAAAGAAATTACAAAGGTGCCCTACACAATGCTGTCCCCCTGGGCACTCAAGGGGTAATACAATTCTACCTTAGGTGGCCAGGTGCTGGTTGCCCAAGGAGTTAACTGGAAGTCCACTTAGTCTAGCCCCTATCCCCATGGTGCCAACAAGGCCACCCATCTCAGATGGGGGGCCTGTACAGTCCAGAGCCAAGTCCATTGAAGCTGCTGGTTTTTAAGAAGGGCTGTTGGGGCAGGCAAGAGCACGTTGCCCTGCTGTCTAAACTTGGCTCGACTAAAATGTCCTTGGTGCGTATCTGCAACTGAATGGGGGCAGCTGCCCAGTGCAGGAGGGCCTCTACTGGAGCTGGGCTCCCCAGTCAAGGTCACTCATTCAAAATCCGGAGTACTGTCCATAAGCAGAGTGTCCATCCAGTAAGGGAGCCAGTGCCCCCCTCCTGTCACAGTCCCTGCTTTAAGAGTCCATTATACCACTCAGTGATACTAGCAGCCTGTGGGTGTAGGGGACATTATATTTCCAGTCCACCCCTAGTTCTTGAACCCATTACCTCACCGTTGAACCAGCGAAGTGGGTACCATTGTCACTTTCAAGGACCAGCAGTCACCCGTATGCAGCACTCAGGCGATCCAGAGCCTGTATGACTGCCCTCTGGTCAGGGTTATGGGCAGGGTAAGTAGCAAGCAGCCCAGTGGCAGTATCTACACAGGTGACTGCATACTGGTACCCTTCTGACTTTGGTAAGGGTCCAGTGATGTCTATCTGCCATCATGTCAGTGGAACATGACTCCTCCGGATCTGTCCAGGTGACACCAGTGGTCTCCGAGGGTGCTCCTTGGAACATACTGCACATTGCTCACAGGCTGCAAGTACCTCTGCATAGGACACAGGCAAGTTCCAAGCCTTAACCGTAGCCCACATAGTTTTCTGTCCTGCATGGAGTAGGCGCCGGTGGAGCCACTGCGCCACATCACCTGCAGGTGCAGTCTCCAAGCATTGCACCCTTGCCAATGTATCTGCCTCATCATTCCCAGGATGGGCTAGAGGGGCATGCCCTGTGACATGATATACTATCACCTGCTTCTGGTGTCCTATTTCCCATAAGTCCTGACACATGGCCTGACCCCATAGTGGACAGTGCATTACCATCCACTGGTTAATGTGCCAAGTAGCAATCCAAAGGGTCAGTCCATGATAGACAGCCCAGCTGTCAGTAAAGATCACCAGAGGTGAAGGTTCATTATGGGTAACTAGCCAAACAGCTCTTAAGTCTGTCCATTGGCTGCTTTGGCCTGTACTTGTGTCCATACAAATAGTCTCAGTGGCCGGATGGAAGGCTATAGCTGTCCATTTGGCAGGTTGGCCCCTGCTGGAACCATCAGTATACCAGGCATCCTTGGGGATGGGCACCTGCCCCTCCTGGTAGGGACTGACTTCAGATTCTGCCTCCTGAGCCCCAGCTGCACCTGACTCTAAGGTCGCATAGGTGACTGGACCCAAGACTTCCTGCAATTCTGCCCTCAGTGGGCTGATGCTAAGAGCACAGCGTTGTTGCAGGTAGGCACCCCACTTGGCCAGGGTGGACATTTGGGCCATACCACTATGGGTATGTATATACCCTCAGTGTAATTGGGTTGTAATACTCTCAGTGGCCAGGAGGGCAGCATACACAGCTGCCAGCTGCTTCTCCACTAATGAGTAATGAATTTCAACACCTTTCCACAATTGAGACCAAAACCCAATAGGTTGCCGTAAGCGTTGCCACAAGCCCCATTCAAACCCCTCCAAGGTTACATGAACATTCAGCTCACAGGGCCTGGCAGGATCAAACACATTCAAGGCCTATGCCACCTTGACAGCTCTCTTAGCTGCTGCAAATGAACCTTGCCCTGCTCAGTCCAATCCCAGTGAACCCCCTTCTGAATAAGGTTGTACAAGGGGCATAGTAACTGAGCCAAATGGGGTATAAATGCTCGCCAATACCCCAACAAACCTAGGAATTTCTGTAATTGTTTTGCCGTAGTGGGCACGGCGTATGCTTGGATCTTATCTATAACTGCGTCAGTGATAACTTTTGTCTTACCCGATCAAACAACTCCCAAGAATTTAACAGATAACCCAGGTCCTTGTAATTTGTTCTTGTTGACTGCCCAGCCACATGCTTTCAAATGGGATAGCAAGGTAGGGACTGCTTGCTCCAATTCTGGAAGAGAATCACTAGTTAGCATAATATCATTAATATAATGGTACATGCAAACTGCCTCTGGCTGTTTCCATTTAGCCAGGTCAGCAGCCACCAGCCCATGGCACAAGGTGGGGCTATGCAAATAGCCCTGGGGTAACACTGTAAAGGTCCATTGTCTCCCTTCCCAACTGAAGGCAAATTGGTCTTGACCCTCTGCAGCTATATCAATAAAGATAAAAGCATTGGCCAAGTCTGCCACAAAGTGGTATGTCCCCAACTCATGGCTTAGCTGATTCATCATGTTAGCTATCAAGGGAACAGCAGCATGCAAAGGGGGAACAACTTTATTAAGTTCTCTGTAATCTACTGTCATTCACCAGGTTCCGTCTGGTTTGCACACAGGCCATACTGGGGAGTTTTAAGGACTGTGTGCTGGCTGAATGATCCCCACCTTTTCTAGTTCGAGGACTGTCCTTGTGACTTCTCCATAACCACCTGGCAGGCTGTACTGCTTGGTGTTAGTCACACGCCGAGGGATGGGTAATTGCAAAGGGGAATTTGATGCGTGTCCCCGCAACACTGCCTTCACAACCCTGATCCGCAGCCAGAACTCCCCGGCTGTAGTTTCCAACCACAGTCCTTGAAAGACATCTACCCCCAAAATATATTCAGGAATAGGAGATACATACACCTTATATAGCTTAGGAGGCAGTCTTCTTGTCCCCAATGGAATAGTTATTGGCTTCACTCGAACAGTTTGGCCCCCATAACAGTCAATGGCCACTGGGGTCCCAGCAAACCACTCTGGGTTCCCATAGAGGAGGGAATATTCTGCACCTGTATTCACCAAGGCCAACACCCGTTGTACATTGGAAGGAAACCAGTGGATAGCCAGTTCCACGTGTGGCCTCCGGTCCCCACCCATCCCCATTAGACGGGTCCCTCAGTCCTTTTCCTATTCAAACTGGTACAATGGGTCTTGGGAGTTCTCTCCCTTGGCCGTCTCTATCATATAATCTTGTAACTGAGCTGCCTGCGCACCAAACGTTTCATTGGTAGCTGCTGGGGCCTTTCGTCTCAGTGGCTGGAACTTCTGTTCTGGTTTAAGCTGCTGCCAAAGCTCCAAAACAATTTTATTAGACTGACCATCCAATTTCCCCTTCTCTGCTCCAGCTGCAATCAAATCTACTCACATCTGTGTTTGGGTAACTTTTATAGGCCCGTTTCCCTTGTTAATGGGGGGGGGGGGCGGGCAACATAGGCAGCAGCCCTCACTGCTTTATGATCCCAAGCGGCCTCCAGTTCTCCCAAATCCACTACCATCTGTGTAACTGCATTGATGGGCTGCCCCACATAGGGGCCCAAGATAGCCACAAGTGACCCAAAAAGGGCTGACGGGGTGCTAGCAAGGACAAATTCCCTCAGTTTTGCCGTATAAACACTTCCTTGTCTGGCCCGTGGGACCCAGGGTTGAAAACAGCATTCTTCATACCTAGTTCCTGAAGGACCTTTACTAACTCACTGTAGCACTGCCACTGACTCATTGCCCCTGGCAACTCTCCAGCATTCTGCCAGACCATTCCAATGGCAGCCATCACCCATTCTAATAGGGTATATCTCCTGGGTTGCCATGGCAGTTCTGAAGACACTGCCTCAAGGAGGAATGTGTGATAATGGCGGCCAATTTCTCCATCTCTCTTTCAGAGAGCATGATGCCATCCACCCCGATGTCCCAATCATTGTAACCAGGCTACCAGGGATTCAGTAGGTTTCTGCCTAAATTGTGCCCCCAACTCCATCAGCTCTGCCTGGGTATAGGGCCGGACCACAGAGTGTTCCATTACCTGGGCAGAAGGCTGTGGCTGCCCGTGAAAGACTCTTTGTTGCTGGGTTTTTACCTTCTTGGCAACCACTGGTCAGGCTCTCAGTGTGCGAATGGCAGCTTCAGCCTGAGCCTTCTCATCCTCAGAAGAGGAGTTGCAAGCGCCTGCTACTGCTGACTCAAAGCCAATCCACCACAAAGCAGCACGGATGCTGCTGCTCCTTTGGCTACCGTTTAGGCTCCTGTGGCTGCTGGCTTTTGGCCAGAAGCTGAGACTCCAACTCTTGAATCTGCCGGTGCAAACATTTAGCTTCCAGGGCAAACTGCAACTCATGAACCTGTAATTCCTTCTCCAGTGGTCGCTCCAATTCCAGCCTTTTCTGCCGTTCAATTTGCAATTCATACTGAAGCTTTTGACCTCGGGCAGCTTCTCGCACAGAACTTCTGGTTTCCTCTTGAGTAAAAAAAAGTAGCCCGTGGCCCCTAAAAGGACAGCCATGGGGAGCCAGAGCAGCAACCAGTACTCTACCCCACCCATCAAGGGTGGTGGCCCCATACCTATCTCTGAATCCTGCAGCAAACTATGCCAGTTATAAGGCCAGGAGCCACCATCATGGCCATTCACATGCAGGTTCCCATTGGATTCAGGCAGATGGTAAAGAAATGGTGGAGTCGGAGGATGGTGGGCCATCTTGTTTATTGGTATCTCACCAAGACAGGCAAACCACAAGAGAAGACAAGGGAAAAGCAGAAAACCAGCTTTTCCCATGAAGGGCAAGGGATCAGGGAGGCCCCTGAAATGGTGATAGCAGGAATCGAGAGAGAGCAAGCTCCTGGTCTGCCCCACTTTATAGTGTAGAAACCAAAAACTTTTAATCCAATATACAGATAAGGAAGTCTCTGATACAAAGTCACTTATCTGAGGCATAATTGGATTCCTCATGAGAGTGCACCACCCCACATCATGCAACAGTCAAGGGTGTGGGGAAAAGCTTAGTCTTAAAACTAAGCCTTAGGCTATCACGACCTGGCCTTCTTACAGCCTGTCCCCCACACTCAATGCAAACTATAAGCGAACAAACATATATATCATATTTAAAAACTTATTTGATCAACAACATGTAAGCATAATTACAATATAAAATATTACAAATGTTTTATTACACATTTATCATATTATAGTGTATTATTGTTACAATGAATTAAATGTTTCTTTTATTTACGATATTGTTTTCTTCAATTTATTTTTGTCCTTTTTTCACTATAAAAAAGTTGGTCACCTTACATATACACATGTCCAGTTGAGGTGGGGAGAGTCTGATGGGCTGTTAGTATCACTTCAAATTCTTTGTCGTTGGTTGTGTTGGGCAGGTAAACACCAGGAAGTGAGTGAATGAAAGAGGAAACTAGTCTCCAGAGGGGTGGAAAAGCATTATGGACCTCACTCCTTGTCTCTCCTGACAACCCTTCAGCAGAGGAGGGCCCCCAGAGAAGGCCACCATCAACAAACAGTCTCATTGGTTAATAGGACTGGTTTGTGACCAAAACCATCAGCTCCAACCCAGATGAATCCCTCAGCAAGGGAAGGGTGACATGTTTAGAGTCAGTAAATAGTCACTGTTGTGGGCTGAACGTTTGTCTGCCCCTTAAATTCATACACTGAAGCCCTAACCCGCAATAGGATGGTGTTTGAAGATAGGGCCTTTGGGTTAGTTAGACAAAGTCATGAAGGTAGGGCTTTCATGGTAATATTGATGTCCTTCTAAGAGAAACCAGAAAGCTTGCTCTCTCCCCATGGACATATGCCAAGGAAAGGCCATGTGAGGACACAGCAAGAAGGTGGCCATCTGTAAGCCAGGAAGAGAGCCCTCACCAGAAACAGAATTTGCCAGCATGTTGGACTTCCAGCCTCCAGAACTATGGGGAAATCAATTGCTGTTGTTTAAGCCCCCAGCCTGTGGTATTTTGTTATGGAAGCTGAGCAGACTAACTCATTGACATTCACCAGACTGTGCTGTCCCTTAGGTTTGGAGTCCTATGTGTTCAATCCTTGACTCCCTGCCCATAGCAAAGGACCCCTCACACACATAGCTCCAAGTCCAAGAGGGGTGGGGTAGAATAGGTCTTTCTGACTCCCAAGAAACCAGCATCCCCAGAACCTTTACTAATTTGAGGTGCTCTCCATTCAGTGCCCCTACAGAGTTCATCTAATGATAGTCACCATGTGCACTCTAACCACATCACATTGCCCTTGCTGAGGGGTTCATGGTGCGGATGAAAAAGGGGCCACATGCTGAACCTGACAAGATCAGGGGAGGCCTGCACAGTGGCCATGCAGACTCCGGGATCTAAAGTAAACACACAGGATGGTCTGAAATCAAAACTTTTTAACTAAAAGCAGTTTATGGTGGGCAGTCATGTCCTCCCTAGGACCTAGGGAGTTATTCTCTATCTCAGGGGTCGGGAAACTTTTTAGCTGAGAGAGCCATGAACGACACATATTTTAAAATGTAATTCCATGAGAGCCATACAACAACCCATGTACATTATGCATTATCCAATAAATATTTGGTGTTGTCCCAGAGGACAGCTGTGATTGGCTCCAGCCACCTGCAACCATGAACATGAGCGGTAGGAAATGAATGGATTGTAATACATGAGAATGTTTTATATTTTTAATGTTATTATTATTTTTATTAAAGATTTGTCTGTGAGCCAGATGCAGCCATCAAAAGAGCCACATCTGGCTCACGAGCCATAGGTTCCTGACCCCTGCTCTATCTGAACAAAAGGTCAGTGTTTGCTTTGAAGCCTGTCTATTGTTTTTTGCATCCACAATAATGTACTGATAACATGCCTTTGAAATGTGGGCATAAATAATCTTTTTCTGCCTCCTCAGGGCAGGCATCCTACCAGAGCAGGAACCAACAAACTCTTTCATTGTTATTAGCATGTGGATGAACTAAACCTGTCTGTGCCTCCCTATGTCAAAGAGGTTTCAGTGTATACATTTTCACTTTTACCCAGTCCCAGAGATTTCCCCACTTTGCTTTCTCCTGCCTCCCTAACCTATCACCAGTCAATCTTCTGTAACCCCCCTTACATCTTCCCCTTTGATTCTAAAGTATAAAATAAGTGGTGAAACTGCCATTTTTCAGAGCATTTTCTCAATCCGTTGAGACTTTGCTTCCTGACAATTATCGACAGTTTGGCTCAAATAAACTCATAAAAGATTCTTACATGTTTGGAAGTTTTTTTGATGTTGAGGATGGTAATAATGGAAACCAGCATTTATAGAGCGTATTCTGTATGCCAGACAAATCTTTGACAAGTAGCATTTTATAAACCCTCCCAACAACCCAATTTCACAGACAAGGAAACTGAGGTAAAAAGAGTTCAGACACCTTGCAGAAATCCTCAAGAGATTTAACTTTGGAGTCTAAGTTTTTGATTGTTTATATATCTTTAAAAAAAAATACTGAATGGCTGTTATGTGCCATGCCATGTGATGGGGACTAAGATTCCACTGGAGGAGAGCACAGATGTGGTCCTGCCTTCCCAGTCTGGTGACAGTTGCCAATAAAAAATTCACCACTTACATTCATAGTGATGAGCATGAACAAGGTCAGTGGGGACAAAGCTAAGGGAAGTAGGAAAGGGCTGTCAGAGGAAGTGAGATTTAAACTGAGACCTGAAGGGAAAGGTGAGTGTGGGTGAGGGAGGTGATCAGGCAGAGAGAAGAGCAGGTGCGCAGCCCTGCAATGGGGTCAGAGAAGCTGATGCTGGAGAACAGGGGGCGTGTGGGTGGAGGCATGTGATGGGCCTGGGGTCACGCTGAGCGGACAGCCCTGAAGGCTGTGAAATCGGTTCACACACTCACTCCTGTGGAGGTCAGGATGGGACTGGTGTGAGGCAGCCTGCTGTGGGAGCGTTGTGTGGGGACCCTTACCCCTGTGCAGCCTTTTCATCTTCACCACAGCCCCAAAGCGAGCCTCAGCTCATTTTCCAGCTGAGACACTGAGGTTGGGAATGCAGACATGACTCTCCCAAGTCCCCCGAGATGAGTGAAGGGACTAAGATCGAAGTCCACCACCCGGTCGTGCTTTTCCCAGGGTCCCCGAGCGGGCCTGGAGGAGCCCAGCTCCCAGTTGAGGGGCACTTGCTTTGCTGGGCACATGGGAGTTCTCCCAGGGGAGTCTTCTTTTCTTATCAAGATGGCCTTTCCTGAAAGCAGTCCTAACACAATCTGTCATTTTCAGGACACTATCTGAAAGGTCGTGAGCGTAACACAAATCAATACCTCACAACTCAATAGCACTTCACCCTTGTTGGATCAGGCTGTGTAGCTGGGCCCCCTGAGAGAAAAGAAAGGCATAAAGGCTTGGGTGCTACCAGGCCCTCCTGGCAGAGGTAGGAAGGTAGGAGGGCTGGAATGGGACTGGGAAGAGTGTCCAGGCATGGGGGCTGGCAGGCCTCGGAGGGTGCTGGGGCAGAGTGGGCAAGTCCGGTTGCTTCCACTGCACTCTGTCCCAGGAGAACCCACTTGGTGACAGGTTTGCCCTTCAACCCTTTACTTTTTTTAAATTGAATTTATTGGAGTACAGGTTCAGGTGTGAAACTCAATAAAATACCATCTGAACACTGCATTGTGAGCCCACTCTTCTCCCCCCACCCTGCCTTTGCTCACCTCTACCTACTCACATACCTCTTTTCCTCTGGCGATCACCACACTGTTGTCTGTGTCTATGTGTTGTGTGTGTGTGTTTTGCTTAACCCCCTCACCTTCTGTCACCCCGCCCCTCAACCCTCTTACCGTCTGACAGCTGTCAGTCTGTTCCATGTGTCTATGTCTGTTTCTATTTTATTCATCAGTTCACCTTGTTCATTAGATTCCACATATAAATGAGATAATATGGTTCTTGTCTTTCTCTGTCTGGCTTATTTCACTTAGGATATGATCTCCAGGTCCGTCCCTGCTGTCATAAAAGTTAAGATTTCCTTGTTTTTATGGCGGCATAGTATTCCATTGTGTAAATGTACCACAGCTTTTTAATCTACTTATCCACTGACGGGCACTTAGGTGGTTTAGATCTTGGTTCAACCCCTTGTTCCTAAGCCCATTAACTTTTCTCTATGCTTCTCAATATACACATGATTAATAGGAGAGATTTGAATGAAAGGTATATTTTATTAAAACTATTGAACAGCTAAAAATGACTTCTATCTCATAAGAGAGGAGTCAGAAGAGGGGAAGAAAAAGGTAAAATCAAACCCGATTATCCTTTTCCCATTTAAATAAGAGATTTCCGACTTGATCATTCAATACACATATCTTGAGAGCCTACTATGTGCCCACTGCTGTGCAGGTACCTGTGACTGCACAGTGAAGACTGAGGCCTTAATGTGGCCAAGAGTTGCCTTTGCTCCAGTGCCAGGCACAAGACCCACAGCTGAGGGGGGATGTTGGTTTCTGGGTATGAAGGAAGTTCAGGGGGATCCATGGAGATAACATTTGGGCCATAAGAATTGGGTACTATGTCTATTCATGTGTGTCTCTCTATCCAACCTTAGGCACAGAGGTGCTCAACAAACATGGTGGCATAGATGGTGGAACAGATGGTGGAGAAAAAGAACAGCAGTGGGAGTAGTGTGGCCATGACAGTGCCTGGCCCAAGTTGAAGGACCTCTGCTTAGTTTGGCACTGGAGGAACCTGAAGTCTTGGTGGGGACATAGGCTGGAAAGGGAGGAGGATTGGGTGCCTGAAAGGTATATCACTAGGAAGGAATTTGCAACTATTAAAAAGCAGAGTAACGCCTGTCCTGTGGTGGTGCACTGGGTAAAGCATTGACCTGGAATGTTGAGGTTGCTGGTTCGAAACCCCAGGCTTGCCTGGTCAAGGCACATATAGGAGTTGATGCTTCCTGCTCCTCCCTCTGTCCTATCTCTTTCCTCTCTCTCTCTCTCTTTCTCTCTCTCCTCTCTCTAATAAAAATGAATAAATAAAAAAAATAAAATCAATAAAAAAAAGCAGAGTAACATGGTCAAAGTTGAGTTTCAGGAAAATTAATCTAGCCACATTGACAACATAGATTAATTTATAATGGCATGACAAAATTATTGAACTCTCTGGGCTTCTCTTTTCTCACTAGATTCAGGAAGGTTCTTCCTTCCTGGACACCACTGTGATGAGTAACAAGGTCATGACAAGCTTCCTAGAAGTCTTGACATTTACAGATTAAACACAATTGAACATAATTGCCCAAGGTTTTTATGGAGGAGGAAAGGTTATGGTGCTTAGGGAAAGCCATCCTTGAGAGAAGAGGCCTGTGGGCCCCGGAGGCCTTTTACCAGGGCCTGAGTAAGCTAGGGACAAAGAAACAGCTTCTAAGTCATCAGTCTGACAGGAGGGCTCCAAGTTGGAGAGTTCATATAGCTGGATTTCATAATTCCTGTTCAAAGATCAAGCATATTTGGAATAAACTTCTGTCCCCACTTGACTTTTATAGAACATCTCTTCTGTTTCATGGATGCCTGACAAGTAGGCGTCCTGCCTCTAGCTGACTTTGAGGTGTCCTTCCCCAGTTCCACCATTTGGGAACATCTCTCTGCCAGGTGCTGCCCTACCTGTCGGACCCAACCTTCTTCATCAGGGGCCTGGTGCAGTTTTTAACAGATGGGCTCTGGATGCCAGGCACTGGGTTGTGAGATCCCAGCTCGTGGTTCAGTTCCCTATTCTGTCAAATGGGGACCGTGTTAGTTCCTGTCTTATAGGAAAGCTGCCAGAATTAAATGAGAGGATGTGTAAGAAAGCGCCTAGTCCAGCACTTGGGACTTGTTAAGTGCTCGAAATGTGAGCTGGCTCTGGCCAGCTGGCTCAGAGGTAGAGTGTAGGTCTGGTGTGTGGAAGTCCTGGGTTCAATTCCAGGCCAGGGCACAAAGGAGAAGTGCCCATCTGCTTCTCCACCCTTCCCCCTCTCCTTCCTCTCTATCTCTCTCTTCCCCTCCTGCAGCCAAGGCTGCATTGAAGCAAAGTTAGCCTGGGCACTGAGGATGGCTCCATGGCCTCCGCCTCATGTGCTAGAATGGCTCTGACTGCAATGGAGCTACGCTCCAGACAGGCAAAGCATCGCCCCCTAGTGGGCATGCTGGGTGGATCCTGGTTGGGCGCATGCAGGAGTCTGTCTCTCTGCTTCCCTGCTTCTCACTTCAGAAAAAAAAAAAAGTGAGTTGTCATGTGCTATTAACAAAAAAATGATTACACCTGCAAAGTGGAGGGTTGAGGTCTCTTTCAATTGCTAAGAGGTTAATTCATACCTCTACTCTGGAAGGGTCCCAGAACAGGGCCTCCATCTGTGCTTGAAACAGAGACAACATCACTGTAATAGGCCAAACAAAACAACTTGACAGAGTAGCTTTCACTATGATACATGAACTCCAGTATTTTTTTTTCTTCTTTTTCCAAGTGAGAGGAGGCGGGAGAGAGAGACAGATTCCTGCTTGTACCCCAACAGGGGTCCACCCAGCAACCCCCATCTGGGGCCAATGCTCTGCCCATCTGGGGCCATGTTTGCAACTGAGCTATTTTTAGTGCCTGAGGCAGAGGCTCCATGGAGCCATCCTCAGTGCCTGGGCCAATGTGCTTGAACGAATCGAGCCATGGCTGCAGGAGGGGATGAGAGAGAAAGAAGGGGAAGTGGAGGGGTGGAGAAGCAGATGGTCACTTCTCTTGTGTGCTCTGATCAGGTATCAAACCTGGGACTTTCACATATCAGGCCGATGCTCTACCACTGAGTCAATTGGCCAGGGCCAGAACTCCAATATTTTTCAAATGCATTTCATGAGTTTATTCTTATACTACAAATGTGTGTGTGTATACTTGCACGTGAAATCAGTTCCATAGCATGTCTTCACTTCCAGGTTGCAGGCACCCATCCAGTCTCTGTGATCAGTTTGTTGTACTGTAGCATGCTGATGACATCCTTCACCCACTTGAGCTTCTGACTAATGAACTCATCCTAAAGGGTTGAAGGATGAAAATAAAAAAAAAATGTACCTTGTAAATGATATGACAGATGTAGTTGTTTCAAGTCATTCTTGCTCACAATACCATGCTACCATGCTTAATATTACAGTATTTTCTTTAGTTGACTCTTCAAGGATAAAGAAAGAACTTTATTCCCTCTCTCTATGGAGGGCATAACCGGCAGCCTGGGGGGGTGGGGTGTTAAAATGGCTGCAACTTGTAGTGTAGATGATAAGTTTCCTGAGATGAATTCTGAATCTCCAGTATCCAGCAGAGGCCCAGGGCTATGTTAAGGGACCCAACTATTTGTTAAATGCGATTAGAACAGACTGACTTTTTTTTTTTTTCTGAAGCTGGAAACAGGGAGAGACAGTCAGACAGACTCCCGCATGCGCCCGACCGGGATCCACCCGGCATGCCCACCCGGGGCGTCGCTCTGCCACCACCAGAGCCAGCTAGCGCCTGGGGCAGAGGCCAAGGAGCCATCCCCAGCGCCCGGGCCATCTTTGCTCCAATGGAGCCTCACTGCGGGAGGGGAAGAGAGAGACAGAGAGGAAGGAGGGGGGGTGGAGAAGCAAATGGGTGCTTCTCCTATGTGCCCTGGCTGGGAATCGAACCCGGGTCCCCCGCACGTCAGGCCAACGCTCTACCACTGAGCCAACTGGCCAGGGCCAGACTGACTTTGAAGACAGAATATATTTGGGACTGGGTCAGGCATTTTTAGTACCATCTTAAGTGTACTTCCCAGTGCTGTTTTTGTTTTCTAAATTTCTGATTCTGTGATTCAATTAGTTGTCTTGAGAGAAACCCTAACATAGCTACCAAAACTGATATAACCATTAACAGGGAAAGAAATGGAAAATTATTTTCCATTTGTCATTCATTAAGACATATAATAAATTACATGGTAGAGTCACATGTATTTTATCATGCCATCTGATTTTAGAAGCAAAATGAAGAATCATCTTGTTATCCACATTCCATAGACTAGCAAAGTCCAAAACAAACATATTCAAGGACATGATTTCTGTAATCTTGCCACTTGAGGAACAGTTTAAAATAGCAAATAAAATCAAACTGGATCACTCATCATCCTTATCAAATAAAAATCACACACAAAAACCCTCTTACTTCTTTTCAACTTCAGCTGCAGGGACCAAAAATATGTCATTCCACCTTCTCTGGTAGTGATTAAGATGTTGTCAGGCACAGAGAGAATGCACAGCATGAGACTCCCATATGACAGTTCCTGCAGCACAGCAAGCAGCTGGAAGGAAACCTCTTTTTGTCAGACCAAAGCCCCAGCTTGCTCTGAATACTCCAGTTGCAGATATGTGCAGAAGCCATCCTGGTGAATGGAGGAAAATTCATTAAGCATCTATTGTCTTTTGGGATTTCAAAAATTCTCTTTTCCATCAGTGCATGGATAAGGCCTTTCTTGTTTATGATATAATTGTTAGTATACAACAGTTCATTAGTATGAACTTGGCTGCCAAAAGCCTGAAGCCAATGACTGGGTGTACCTACCTGTTCATAAGGTGCTGGGAAATTTGAGACTCAAGTTTTTTTTGTGTGTGTGTGGCATTTTGGGTGCTTTTTACTTCACTTTTTAACTCATTAGCATTCCTTCCAACCCAGGATCTCCATTCTATTTTGTCTTTGCTCCACTTAATACAATAGTTTTTTTCCCCTTTTTTCTGTTTCCCTCTTATCCCTCTCATTATATCTCTTAGTTGACCATCACTTACAAGCAAATCATTTTACACTTGACCAAGATTTTTTCCTTTTCTGCATTTTGTGGGTCCCTACTTCCTTTTTGCCCCTTGAACACTTCCCCCCAACTCAGGCCCTCCGTTATAGGCAGTTTTTCTTTCATTTAGCATAATATAATTCACAGGTCATCATTATATTTTCCTAAGGAGGAGGGGAGAGGAGGGGAAGAAAAGAAAGAAAAGGGGGGAAAATAATAAATTATTGTTTTTTTTTGTGTGTGGGTTTCTTTTCCAAATTTTTTCCCCATTTTTTTACTGTTTTTTTTTTAACTTTTTATTATTTATCAATTCTCATTAGTGCTATCAACAAGACCACCCTCGATGCCATTAAGAAAAAGGAAATCAAATATCATAGATACAAAAGATAAAGACGTAACACAGACAGATGTGGAAAAATCTATGGAAAAAAAATTTAATATATTGGAAACCTTGGAGCTAAATGTCAGAGAATTTAAAATAGAAATCCTAAAAATATTCAGAGATATAGAAGAAAAAAAAGAAAGGTAATTTAGGGAGCTCAGAAAACAACTCAATGAACACAAAGAATATATTACCAAGGAAATTGAAACTACAAAAACAAACAGAAATGAAAAACTCAATTCACGAGCTGAAAAATGAGGTAACAAGCTTAGCTAATAGAACAGCCCAGATAGAAGGTAGGATTAGTGAAATAGAAGATAAGCAACTTGAGGCACAACAGAGAGAAGAAGAAAGAGACTCAAAAAAAAAAAAAATGAGAAAGCCCTACAGGAATTGTCTGACTCCATCAAAAAGAATAACATAAGAATAATAGGTATATCAGAGGGAGAAGAGAGAGAAAATGGAATGGAGAATATACTCAAACAAATAATAGATGAGAACTTCCCAAGCCTGTGGAAAGAACTAAAGCCTCAAATTCAAGAAGCAAACAGAACAATGAGTTTTCTTTTTTCAAAATTTTTTTATTTTATTTATTCATTTTAGAGAGGAAAGAGAGAGGGAGAGAGAGAGACAGAGAGAGAGAGAGAGGAGAGAGAGACAGGGGGGAGGAGCTGGAAGCATCAACTCCCATATGTGCCTTGACCAGGCAAGCCTAGGGCTTCGAACCGGTGACCTCAGCATTTCCAGGTCGACACTTTATCCACTGCGCCACCACAAGTCAGGCAACACCGAGTTTTCTTAACCACAACAAACCTACTCCAAGGCACATCATAATGAAGATGGCACAAACCAATGACAAAGAAAAAATTCACAAGGCAGCCAGAGAAAAGAAGAATACAACATATAAAGGAAGGCCTATTAGATTATCATAAGATTTCTCAGCAGAAATTCTACAAGCTAGAAGAGAGTGGACCCCAATATTTAAAGCCCTGAAAGAGAGAAACTTTCAGCTAAGAATACTATACCCATCAAAGCTATCCTTCAAGTACAAAGGAGAAATAAAAACATTCACAAATAGAGAAAAGATGAGGGAATTTATCATCAGAAAGCTTCCACTCCAGGAAATACTAAAGGGGGTTTTCCAACCAGATTCAAAGAACAAAACAAAAAAAACCCACAAGTAACAGCTCCACCAAGAACACAATAAAACCAAATTTAAACTGTCACAACAAAAGCAAAAAAAAAAGGGGGGGAGAGGATGGAGATTAACAGTAGCAAAGGATGATGAAGCGCAGAAACACTCATAAGATAGGGTACTACAATGAATATGATAGGTACCCTTTTCAATACTTAATGGTAACCACACTTGAAAAAACCACCACAGAAGCATATGACTTTAAAAAGGTAGCAACAGAAGGAAGTATGGAATAAAACAAACAAAAACAAATGATAAAAAAACAAAAGAGAAGAATCAAACAAGATACAAAAGTAACAGAAAGAAATTTATAAAACGGCAATAGGGAACCCACAAGTGTCAATAATTACACTAAATGTAAATGGATTAAACTCACTAATAAAAAGACACAGAGTAGCAGAATGGATTAAAAAAGAAAATCCAACTATATGCTGCCTACAAGAAACACATCTAAGCAACAAGGATAAAAACAAATTCAAAGTGAAAGGCTGGAAAACAATACTTCAAACAAATAACATCCAAAAAAAGCAGGTATAGCAATACTCATATCTAATAATGTTGACTACAAGACAGAAAAAGTACTCAGAGACAAAAATGGTCATTTCATAATGATTAAGGGGACACTGAATCAAGAAGATATAACAATCCTTAATATATATGCACCAAATTAAGGAGCACCAAAATATATAAGACAGCTACTTATTGACCTAAAAACAAAAACTGACAAAAATACAATCATACTTGGAGACCTCAATACACTGCTGACGGCTCTAGATTGGTCATCCAAACAGATAATCAATAAAGATATGTTGGCCTTAAACGAAACACTAGAGCACCTGGATATGATAGACATCTACAGGACACTTCATCCCAAAGCGACAGAGTATACATTTTTCTCTAGTGTACATAGAACATTCTCAAGAATTGACCATATTTTGGGCCACAAAGATAACATCAGCAAATTAAGAAAAATTGAAATTGTACCAAGCATATTTTCTGATCATAAAGCCTTGAAACTAGAATTCAACTGCAAAAAAGAGGAAAAAACCCCACAAAAATGTGAAAACTAAACAACATACTTTTAAAAAATGAATGGGTCAAAGAAGAAATAAGCACAGAGATCAAAAGATATATACAGACAAATGAAAATGACAATACGACATATCAGAATCTCTGGGATGCAGCAAAAGCAGTAATAAAAAGAAAGTTCATATCACTTCAGGCCTATATAAACAAACAAGAGAGACCCCAAGTGAACCACTTAACTTCACACCTTAAGGAACTAGAAAAAGAAGAACAAAGAGAACCCAAAACCAGCTGAAGAAAGGAAATAATAAAAATCAGAGCAGAAATAAACGAAATAGAGAACAGAAAATCTATAGAAAAAATTAATAAAACAAGGAGCTGGTTCTTTGAAAAGATCAACAAAATCGACAAACCCTTGGCAAGACTCACCAAGGAAAAAAGGCACAGGACTCAAATAAATAAAATCCAAAATGAAAGAGGAAAAATCACCACAGATATCATAGATATACAAAGAATTATTGTAGAATTCTATGAAAATCTATATGCCACCAAATTCAACAATCTAGAAGAAATGGATAAATTCCTAGAACAATACAACCTTCCTAGACTGAGTCAAGAAGAAGCAGAAAGCCTAAACAGACCAATTAGCAGGGAGAAAATAGAAAAAAACTATTAAAAACCTCCCCAAAAATAAAAGTCCAGGCCCAGACGGTTATACTAGTGAATTCTATCAAACATTTAAAGAAGACTTGGTTCCTATTCTACTCAAAGTCTTCCAAAAAATTGAAGAAGAAGCAATACTTCCAAACACATTTTATGAGGCCAACATAACCCTCATACTAAAACCTGGCAAGGACGGCACAAAAAAAGAAAACTACAGACCAATATCTCTAATAAATACAGATGCTAAAATACTAAACAGCCCTGGCCGGTTGGCTCAGCGGTAGAGCGTCGGCCTAGCGTGCGGAGGACCCCGGTTCGATTCCTGGCCAGGGCACACAGGAGAGGCGCCCATTTGCTTCTCCACCCCTCCGCCGCACTTTCCTCTCTGTCTCTCTCTTCCCCTCCCGCAGCCAAGGCTCCATTGGAGCAAAGATGGCCCGGGCGCTGGGGATGGCTCTGTGGCCTCTGCCCCAGGCGCTAGAGTGGCTCTGGTCGCAATATGGCGACGCCCAGGATGGGCAGAGCATCGCCCCCTGATGGGCAGAGCGTCGCCCCATGGTGGGCGTGCCGGGTGGATCCCGGTCGGGCGCATGCGGGAGTCTGTCTGACTGTCTCTCCCCGTTTCCAGCTTCAGAAAAGTGAAAAAAAAAAAAAAAATGAAAAAAAAAAAATAAAATACTAAACAAAATACTGGCAAATCGAATACAACAACATATTAAAAAAATAATGCATCATGATCAAGTGGGATTCATTCCAGAATCTCAAGGATGGTTCAACATACGTAAAACGGTTAACGTAATACACCACATCAACAAAACAAAGAACAAAAACCACATGATCTTATCCATAGATGCAGAAAAAGCATTTGATAAAATACAACACAACTTTATGTTTAAGACACTCAACAAAATGGGTATAGAAGGAAAATATCTCAACATGATAAAGGCTATATATGATAAACCATCAGCCAACATCATATTAAATGGCATAAAACTGAGGACTTTCCACCTTAAATCAGGAACAAGACAGGGTTGTCCACTCTCTCCACTCTTATTTAACGTGGTGCTAGAAGTTCTGGCCAGAGCAATCGGACAAGAGAAAGAAATAAAAGGCATCCATATCGGAAAAGAAGAAGTAAAGGTGAGTGACGTCACGGAAATGGCGCCGTGAGCAGCGCGTCCGACATATCTCCCTAAAATCTCAACAAATTTATCAACTAGAAACAGAAAAATTTATCCTCGGAACATTCCGGAGTTCCACACACACACTGAAAGCGAAAGGACTGTTGCTGAGGAGGGAGTACGCCTGTGGTGAGTCAACCCACATGTGCAACTGCCCGCCCACACTCGGGGAGCGGCAGCCTGGGCACTGGCTGCTGCCGGCGTGCCCCGAGAAACCGCGCGCGCGCCCCGTGCCGCGGTCCGGAGAGTCCCCGGCCAACGGCGTGCACTGAGAAACTGCACACGCGCCCCATGCCGTGGTCCGGGAGGGGAGCCAACCCTGTCTTTCCTAGTTGGGAGGTTCTCTCTGTGGGCGGGGCACCTCACCCAGCCATTCAAGCTAACAATTAAGCGTTGGAGGAGGGGCATGCAGGCAGCCTGAAATACTTTCTGGAGCACAGCTGCGGATCCAATCACTGAAATTAGCTTAACCCACGAAATCTGCGCACCCACGGGGCTCGAATTGATAAGATCTCTCCCAGTTCAGCGATCCAAGACAAGAGGCGTGATATTTTTCAGTGCCTTTCGCTAAAGGGGCGGGGGCAACTTCTGATTGACAGAGTCTCCATATTCAGGGATATACCTAACAAGAGGGACTTGGCAGATATTAAGATCTATACAGCAAGCAGCGACTAGTGCCTCTTCTTCCCAGCCAAAACAGGCTACAAAGTGTGGAAAGCCTGGGTTGAGTGGTCCAACTGAATGGTAGGCGCTGAACAGTCACCTTGACAACAATTGACTCCCAGCCCCACCTGATTACGCTGGAGGCTCTGACTGCCAGAGCCTTACCCAGAGCCTTGCGCTGAGTGAGGATAGAGTGGGGATTTCCCAGCTCTTTGAGCCTCTTATTCCCCAGACAGAAGCAGTGGCAGCCTCATAGCTGGATCACCAGGCTGCTAATTCAGGAAGGGGAGACTAGGAGAGAGACTCCAGGAAAGCAAACTCTCTCATTGTTGGACTCTGCAAACGCCAACAAGCCTTGACTACCAGCGAGACTAAAGCCAATTATATGACATTGCCATAGAATCCCATCAACTGCAAATCCCTACCTAAGCGTGACACAGGGGCAGAACCTGGGGTACAGAGTCACCGACCAGGAAGAGGGAGAGAAAAGAAAAAGGAAGAAGTTAACCTCTCAAAATCAAGAAAAATCCACAGACTTTATAACTTGTTCCACTAATTCTTTGTTGTTGTTGTTTCTTTCTTCTTTCCTATTGCCTTTATTATTATTTGTATTTCCTCCACCTCGGTCCTTTTATTCTCTGCCCATCTTATGCTACCCTTTTCTTGAACTACACTACCCATGAGTGTTACATTTTATTTCTTTTCTTCATCCTTACTCTCCTTTAGGGTTACACTCCAAAACGCTTAACTCTCACTCTCTCCCCCCCTTTTTTTTTCTTTCCTTTTTTTCTTCCTTCGTTTCTCTTTTTTTCTTATTTTTTCCTTTCTATTCGTTTCTTCTTTTCTCCTTTTACTTTTCCTCCCATTCGATCCTCAATAACGAACAAATTATTTAATTTGGGACTCAAGTTTTTGTTTTTTGTTTTTTTGCTTTTGTTCTTGGTTTTCCTTTATTTGTTTGTTTTTGTGGCATTCTGGGTACTCTTTACATTGCTTTTTAACTCACTAGCATTCCTCCCAACCCAAAGTCTCCATTGTATTTAGTCTTCGCTCCACTTAATACAACAGATTTTTACTTATTATTTTTATTTTTATTTTTATTTTTTCTTCTTTAATATTATTATTTTTCCTCTCCTTTTTTCTGTTTCCCTCTTATCCCTCTCATTATATCTCTTAGTCGACCATCACTTACAAGCAAATCATTTTATGCTTGTCTAAGATTTCCTCTTTTTTTTTTTTTCATTTAATAGGTCCCTACTCAATTTTGCCCCTTGAACACTTCACTCCAAATCAGGCCCTCCATTACAGGCAGTTTTTATTCCATTGAGCATAATATAATTCACAGGTCATCACGATATTTCCCTAAAGAGGTGAAAGGAGGGGAAGAGAAGAAAGAAAAAAGGGGGAAATAATAAATTATTACTTTTTTTTTGTGGAGTGTTTTCCTTTTTTTTTTCCTTTTTATTCTTTATTAATTCTAATTAACACTATCAACAAGATCACCTTCAGATGCCAATAAGAAAAAGGAAATCGAATATTATGGATACAAAAGATAGAGAGGTAACACAAATAGATGTGGAAAAATCTATGGAGAAAAGATTTAACATATTGGAAGCCTTGGAGCCAAATGACAGAGAATTTAAAATAGAAATCTTAAAAATACTCAGAGATAAACAAGAAAACACAGAAAGGCAATTTAGGGAAATCAGAAAACAACTCAACGATCACAAAGAATATATTACCAAGGAAATTGAAACTATAAAAACAAATCAAACAGAAATGAAAAACTCAATTCACGAGCTGAAAAACGAGGTAACAAGCTTAGCTAATAGAACAGACCAGATAGAAGATAGTATTAGTGAAATAGAAGACAAGCAACTTGAGGCACAACAGAGAGAAGAAGAATGAGACTCAAAAATAATAAAAAATGAGAAAGCCCTACAGGAATTGTCTGACTCCATCAGAAAGAATAACATAAGAATAATAGGTATATCTGAGGGAGAAGAGAAAGAAAATGGAATGGAGAATATACTCAAACAAATAATAAATGAGAACTTCCCAAGCCTGTGGAAAGAACTAAAGCCTCAAATTCAAGAAGCAAACAGAACACCGAGTTTTCTTAACCCCAACAAACCCACTCCAAGGCACATCATAATGAAGATGACACAAACCAATGACAAAGAAAAAATTCTCAAGGCAGCCAGGGAAAAGAAGAATACAACATATAAAGGAAGGCCTATTAGATTATCATCAGATTTCTCAGCAGAAACTCTACAAGCTAGAAGAGAGTGGACCCCAATATTTAAAGCCCTGAAAGAGAGGAACTTTCAGCCAAGAATACTATACCCATCAAAGCTATCTTTCAAGTACGAAGGAGATATAAAAACATTCACAAATACAGAAAAGATGAGAGAATTTATCATCAGAAAGCCCCCACTCCAGGAAATACTAAAGGGGGTTTTCCAACCAGATCCAAAGAACAAAAGAAAACAAAACCACAAGTAACAGCTCCACCAAGAAAACAATAAAACCAAACTTAAACTGTGACAACAAAAGAAAAAAAAGGGGAGACAGGATGAAGATTAACAGTAGCAAAGGACGATGAAGCGCAGAAATACTCATAAGAAAGGGTACTACAATGAATATGGTAGGTACCCTTTTCATTACTTAATGGTAACCACCCTTGAAAAAACCACCACAAAAACACTTGACTTAAAAAAAGGTAGCAACAGAAGAAAGAAATATGGAATACAAACAAACAAAAACAAACGATAGAAAAACAAAAGAGAAGAATCAAACAAGATACAAAACTAACAGAAAGCAATTTATAAAATTGCAATAAGGAACCCACAAGTGTCAATAATTACACTAAATGTAAATGGATTAAACTTACCAATAAAAAGACACAGAGTAGCAGAATGGATTAAAAAAGAAAATCCAACTATATGCTGCCTACAAGAAACACATCTAAGCAACAAGGATAAAAACAAATTCAAAGTGAAAGGCTGGAAAACAATACTCCAAGCAAACAACACCCAAAAAAAGCAGGTGTAGCAATACTCATATCTGATAATGCTGACTACAAGACAGAAAAAGTACTCAGAGACAAAAATGGTCATTTCATAATGATTAAGGGGACAC
This sequence comes from Saccopteryx leptura, assembly GCF_036850995.1. Taxonomy (NCBI): domain Eukaryota; kingdom Metazoa; phylum Chordata; class Mammalia; order Chiroptera; family Emballonuridae; genus Saccopteryx; species Saccopteryx leptura. The sequence goes on along the minus strand of NC_089504.1, from coordinate 170,052,865 downwards.
TGAATCAAGAAGACATAACAATCCTTAATATATATGCACCAAACCAAGGAACACCAAAATATATAAGACAGCTACTTATTGACCTTAAAACAAAAACTAACAAAAATACAATCATACTTGGAGACCTCAATACACCGCTGACGGCTCTAGATCGGTCATCCAAACAGAGAATCAATAAAGATATAGTGGCCTTAAATGAAATACTAGAACACCTAGATATGATAGACATCTACAGGACACTTCATCCTAAAGCAACAGAGTATACATTTTTCTCTAGTGTACATAAAACATTCTCAAGAATTGACCATATGTTGGGCCACAAAGACAATATCAGCAAATTTAGAAAAATTGATACTGTACCAAGCATATTCTCTGATCATAAAGCCTTGAAACTAGAATTCAACTGCAAAAAAGAGGGGAAAAAACCCACAAAAATGTGGAAACTAAACAACATACTTCTAAAAAATGAATGGGTCAAAGAAGAAATAAGCGCAGAGATCAAAAGATATATACAGACAAATGAAAATGAAAATATGACATATCAGAATCTCTGGGATGCAGCAAAAGCAGTGACAAGAGGAAAGTTCATATCACTTTAGGCCTATATGAACAAACAAGAGAGAGCCCAAGTAAACCACTTAACTTCACACCTTAAGGAACTAGAAAAAGAAGAACAAAGACAACCCAAAACCAGCCGAAGAAAGGAGATAATAAAAATCAGAGCAGAAATAAATGAAATAGAGAACAGAAAAAGTATAGAAAAAATCAATAAAACAAGGAGCTGGTTCTTTGAAAAGATCAACAAAATTGACAAACCCTTGGCAAGACTCACCAAGGAAAAAAGGCACAGGACTCAAATAAATAAAATCCAAAATGAAAGAGGAGAGATCACCACAGATATCATAGATATACAAAGAATTATTGTAGAATACTATGAAAAATTATATGCCACCAAATACAACAACCTAGAAGAAATGGATAAATTCCTAGAACAATACAACCTTCCTAGACTGAGTCAAGAAGAAGCAGAAAGCCTAAACAGACCAATCAGCAGGGAGGAAATAGAAAAAACTATTAAAAACCTCCCCAAAAATAAAAGTCCAGGCCCAGACGGTTATACTAGTGAATTAAATCAAACATTCAGAGAAGACTTGGTTCCTATTCTACTCAAAGTCTTCCAAAAAATTGAAGAAGAAGCAATACTTCCAAATACATTTTATGAGGCCAACATAACCCTCATACCAAAACCTGGCAAGGATGGCACAAAGAAAGAAAACTACAGACCAATATCTCTAATGAATACAGATGCTAAAATACTAAACAAAATACTGGCAAACCGAATACAACAACATATTAAAAAAATAATACATCATGATCAAGTGGGATTCATCCCAGAATCTCAAGGATGGTTCAACATACGTAAAACGGTTAACATAATACACCATATCAACAAAACAAAGAACAAAAACCACATGATCTTATCAATAGATGCAGAAAGGCTTTTGATAAAATACAACACAATTTTATGTTTAAGACTCTCAACAAAATGGGTATAGAAGGAAAATATCTCAACATGATAAAGGCCATATATGATAAACCATCAGCCAACATCATATTAAATGACATAAAACTGAGGACTTTCCACCTTAAATCAGGAACAAGACAGGGTTGTCCACTCTCTCCACTCTTATTTAACGTGGTGCTAGAAGTTCTGGCCAGAGCAATCAGCAAGACAAAGAAATAAAAGGTATCCATATCGGAAAAGAAGAAGTAAAGGTATCACTTTTTGCTGATGATATGATCCTATACATCGAAAACCCGAAGGACTCCACAAAAAGATTATTAGAAACAGTAAACCAATACAGTAAGGTTGCAGGATACAAAATTAACATACAAAAGTCCATAGCCTTTCTATATGCCAACAATGAAATATTAGAAAACGAACTCAAAAAAATAATCCCCTTCACGATTGCAACAAAAAAAATAAAATACCTAGGAATAAACATAACAAAGAATGTAAAGGACCTATATAAAGAAAACTACAAGGCATTGCTAAGAGAAATAGAAAAAGACACAATGAGATGGAAAAATATTCCTTGTTCTTGAATAGGAAGAATAAATGTAATCAAAATGGCCATATTACCCAAAGAAATTTGTAAATTTAATGCAATTCTCATCAAAATTCCAATGACATTTTTTAAAGAAATGGAACAAAAAATCATCAGATTTATATGGAACTATAAAAAACCCAGAATAGCCAAAGCAATCCTAAGGAAAAAGAATGAAGCTGGGGGCATTACAATACCTGACTTTAAACTTTATTATAGGGCCACGATAATCAAAACAGCATGGTATTGGCAGAAAAATAGACACTCAGACCAATGGAACAGAATAGAAAGCCCAGAAATAAAACCACATATATATGGTCAAATAATCTTTGATAAAGGGGCCAACAACACACAATGGAGAAAAGAAAGCCTCTTCAACAAATGGTGTTGGGAAAACTGGAAAGCCACATGCAAAAGAATGAAACTCGACTACAGCCTGTCCCCGTGTACTAAAATTAATTCAAAATGGATCAAAGACCTAAATATAAGACCTGAAACAATAAAGTACATAGAAGAAGACATAGGTACTAAACTCATGGACCTGGGTTTTAAAGAACATTTTATGAACCTGACTCCAATGGCAAGAGAAGTGAAGGCAAAGATAAATGAATGGGACTACATCAGAATAAAAAGTTTTTGCTCAGCAAGAGAAACTGATATCAAAATAAACAGACAGCCAACTAAATGGGAAATGTTATTTTCAAACAACAGCTCAGATAAGGGCCTAATATCCAAAATTTACAAAGAACTCATAAAACTCAACAACAAACAAACAAACAATCCAATAAAAAAATGGGAAGAGGACATGAACAGACACTTCTCCCAGGAAGAGATACAAATGGCCAACAGATACATGAAAAGATGCTCAGCTTCATTAGTTATTAGAGAAATGCAAATCAAAACTACAATGAGATATCACCTCATCCCTGTTAGATTAGCTATTATTAACAAGACGGGTAATAGCAAATGTTGGAGAGGCTGCAGAGAAAAGGGAACTCTCATCCACTGTTGGTGGGACTGTAAAGTAGTACAACCATTATGAAAGAAAGTATGGTGGTTCCTCAAAAAACTGCAAATAGAACTACCTTATGACCCAGCAATCCCTCTACTGGGTATATACCCCAAAACCTCAGAAACATTGATACGTAAAGACACATGTAGCCCCATGTTCATTGAAGCACTGTTCACAGTGGCCAAGACATGGAAACAACCAAAAAGCCCTTCAATAGAAGACTGGATAAAGAAGATGTGGCACATATACACTATGGAATACTACTCAGCCATAAGAAATGATGACATCAGATCATTTACAGCAAAATGGTGGGATCTTGATAACATTATATGGAGTGAAATAAGTAAATCAGAAAAAGACAAGAACTACATGATTCCATACATTGGTGGAACATAAAAATGAGACTAAGAGACATGGACAAGAGTGTGGTGGTTACCAGGGGTGGGTGGAGGGAGGACATAGGAGGGAGGGAGGGAGAGTGTTAGGGGGAGCGGGAGGGGCACAGAGAACTAGATAGAGGGTGACGGAGGACAATCTGACTATGGGCGAGGGGTATGCAACATAATTTAATGACAAGATAACCGAGACATGTTTTCTTTTAATATATGTACCCTGATTTATTAATGTCATCCCATTAACATTAATAAAAATTTATTAAAAAAAAACAAACTCAAAAAAATAATCCCCTTCATGATTGCAACAACAACAACAAAAATACCTAGGAATAAACATAACAAAGAATGTAAAGGACCTATATAATGAAAACTACAAAGCATTGTTAAGAGAAATAGAAAAAGACACAATGAGATGGAAAAATATTCCTTGTTCTTGAATAGGAAGAATAAATGTAATCAAAATGGCCATATTACCCAAAGAAATTTGTAAATTTAATGCAATTCCCATCAAAATTCCAATGACATTTTTTAAAGAAATGGAACAAAAAATCATCAGATTTATATGGAACTATAAAAAACCCAGAATAGCCAAAGCAATCCTAAGGAAAAAGAATGAAGCTGGGGGCATTACAATACCTGACTTCAAACTATTATATAGGGCCATGACAATCAAAACAGCATGGTATTGGCAGAAAAATAGACACTCAGTCCAATGGAACAGAATAGAAAGCCCAGAAATAAAACCACATATATATGGTCAAATAATTTTTGATAAAGGGGCCAACAACACACAATGGAGAAAAGAAGCCTCTTCAACAAATGGTGCTTGGAAAACTGGAAAGCCACATGCAAAGGAATGAAACTCGACTACAGCTTGTCCCCGTGTACTAAAATTAATTCAAAATGGATCAAAGACCTAAATATAAGACCTGAAACAATAAAATACATAGAAGAAGACATAGGTACTAAACTCATGGACCTGGGTTTTAAAGAACGTTTTATGAATTTGACTCCAAAGGCAAGAAAAGTGAAGGCAAAGATAAATGAATGGGACTACATTAGACTAAAAATTTTTTGCTCAGCAAGAGAAACTGACAACAAAATAAACAGACAGCCAACTAAATGCGAAATGTTATTTTCAAACAACAGCTCAGATAAGGGCCTAATATCCAAAATATACAAAGAATTCATAAAACTCCACAACAAACAAACAAACAATCCAATAAAAAAATGGGAAGAGGACATGAACAGACACTTCTCCCAGGAAGAAATACAAATGGCCAACAGATACATGAAAAGATGCTCATCTTCATTAGTTATTAGAGAAATGCAAATCAAAACTACAATGCAATACCACCTCACACCTGTTAGATTAGCTATTATCAACAAGACAGATAAAAGCAAGTTTTGGAGAGGCTGTGAAGAAAAAGAAACTCTCATCCACTGTTGGTGGGACTGTAAAGTAGTACAACCATTATGGAAGAAAGTATGGTGGTTCCTCAAAAAACTGCAAATAGAACTACCTTATGACCCAGCAATCCCTCTACTGGGTATATACCCCAAAAACTCAGAAACATTGATATGTAAAGACACATGTAGCCCCATGTTCGTTGCAGCATTGTTCACAGTGACCAAGACATGGAAACAACCAAAAAGCCCTTCAATAGAAGACTGGATAAAGAAGATGTGGCACATATACACTATGGAATACTACTCAGCCATAAGAAATGATGACATCGGATCATTTACAACTAATTGTGGGATCATGATAACATTATACGGCGTGAAATAAGTAAATCAGAAAAAAACAAGAACTACATGATTTCATACATTGGTGGGACATAAAAACGAGACTAAGAGACATGGACAGGAGTGTGGTTGTTACCAGGGGTGAGGGGAGGGACGACTCGGGAGGGAAGGAAGGAGAGGGTAAGGAGTAGGGGTAGGGGCACAAAGAAAACTAGATAGAGGGTGACAATCTGACTCTGGGCAATGGGTATGCAACATAATTGAATGACAAGATAACCTGGACATGTTTCTTTGAATATATGTACCCTGATTTATTGATGTCACCCCATTAAATTTAATAAAAATTTATTTAAAAAAAATAAGGTGCTGGGAGTCTGCTACCCAGTATCTGGGGTCTCTTCTCCTCCTAGTCTCTTTCCATAAAGATGAAGATGATAGTGGTGATGGTGATGATGATGGTGATGATGGAGAGTACACAGTGTTCTAAGCAATGTTGACCTTCATCTCAATTCTCACTCTAATTGTATGAGACAGGTACTATTCTACTCATTTTACAAATTGAGAAACTTAAACTTGGGAATGTTAAATAACTTGCTTAATATCAAACAACTACTAAGTGGCAGGCCAGAGACTGAGTCCCCATTGGTCTGACTGAACAGTGCCTACTAACCAGGATATATGCCTCATGCAGAAGCTCAGCAGTATGGCCCAGGAAAAGACCTCTGTGGCCAGAAAAAAAGGGGTGGGGTGCCACAGGGCCTGGGACCATCTCTGGCTTCTCTCCAGTACCCCCAAAGCCCCACTTCACCAGCATCTTCTCTAATCTTCCATGGAATCTTTGACTTTTCCTTTTCAAATCAGATGATGCTAACAACACTTGTGTATGATTTGGTTGGGGAACTGGCCCAAGGACTCAATAGAGGCTTCTACTGCTCAGTTTTTCATCTTTAACATAGTTCTTCCTGGAACAATAGAAGTTCACTGGCAGACACAATAGCAGAGAATATTAAAAGCAGATGTGTTGGCTTTTCATTATTATGCAACCCAAATTGAATAATATTAATAATGATGATGATAATATTTGTTGAGAATCTACTCTGTGTAAAGTTGGCACTTTACTCATGCCAACTGATTTCTTGCTCACTCGTATTTCACTAAGGCTTTGGGGTGAGGTGGCAAATGTATCCTTCATCTTCTGCTTTTAGGATACAGTTGTTGAAACTTGCCTTAGTTACTGAAATCTCTAGTTAAACCATTTCAAGTATTACTTGACATCACAAGAATTTGAAAACTGTAAACATACATGTCCCCTTAGTTCATCTTCAAGTTGGCAAAGTTTCCAAGGGGCAAAGCATACTCCAGAAAGATACAAGCTCAGAGCCCAACATTTTGTATGTTTTCCTCACTAACTTCAAATTTGATTCACAAAACATAACCTAGCTTACCCACTGTATTCTGCTCATTGCCTCACAGTATACTTTTATGAAAACTTTTTTGTTGTTGTTCATTACTCCTTAGAAGAAAACAAAAATTTGCTTATATATTTCACAAGAGTAAACTATTCACTAGAATGTTGGCGGAAGGGGTGCAAAAGAAATGGAAATCCTGATGTTTCCAATTTATGAATTTCATATTAAAAATGCATAATACTCAAAGATCTTTGGGATGTGAGCTCCAAAACATTAATAGGACAATTAATTGGAATTCAGCACTCTGATACCAAAATTCTTCCCTGGTGGAGACTGGTACACCTAGAACTTCTGTATTTGAAAGGAAGCCAGGAGGAGCTGCATGTGTCTTTGTGAGTGTGTTCCTAGGAGGACACTCTCCAGCCTGGTCAGTTCCAGCCAGAAGACTAGACTGTGAGATAAACTGTTCTGAGGACAATGGCTGGGAGGGTGAGAAACTCCCTTGGGTATAGCCCAAGACACAATGATGAGCAAATAATAAAAATTATTTTCAAGTATAGGAAGGATCATTCTGTGGGAGAGAGGGTGGATATCTTCTGTGTGGCTATCATAGGCAGACTATAAGATGGACCTAGTGATCCCTGCCTCTTGGTATCCATAGCCTCCAGTAGGTTGCTTGTGACCAACATTGAGGGTATGTCACATCTAGGATTAGGTTATGTGAGATCACAGGTTTTGTCATGCTAGCAGGCTCTCTCCTTGGCTGGCCTCGATGCAGCTAGCTGCCATGTTGCGAGCTGCTCTATGGAGAGGCCCGCATGGCAAGGAACTGAGGGCAGCCTCTGGCTGGCAGCTATTAAGGAAATGAGGCTTGAGGCCAAAAACCTGCAAGAGATCTGAATCCTGGCAACAACCACATGTGCATGCACTTAGAGGTGGGTCCTTTCCCAAACTTTCAGGTGATACCCTAGCCAGAGCCTCCACCTCAACACAGGCTCTTGAGACTCCCTGAATTAGAGAGCCTGGCTAAGCCACGACTGGATTCCACACTTATGAAGTGTTAGAATCCAACAGAGTCCAAAAAGACCAGTGTAACAGGCTTTACTGAAAGGAAGAAAGGAACCCTGCCGGGCTGACTCATAAGAGAGAGTCGCACACCAGGCACAGCCTGGGACTGGGTTTTAAGGGTTTTGGGGAGGGGGGTTGGAAGGGTCATGGGGCATTTAGCCGATTGGCTGCTGGACGAAGAACAGTCTTTTATGGAAGTTTGCCAGAACTTCTCAGCTTGTGACATCAGACATTCCTTTGTGGTTGGTCATCTGCTGCAAACCCTGAAAGGAGACTTACTGGCAGGGTTAAAGAAATGAATCCTAAGACAAAGACTGTGAGATACCATATTTCCCTATGTATAAGATGCACATTTTTCCAAAAATTTAGGGTCTAAAAACTGAGTGTCTCTTATACAGTGGTTGTAGATTTTTTTTAGGTTTATTTTTATTATTATTAAATTTAATGCAGTGACATTGATAAATCAGGGTACATATGTTGACAGAAAACATCTCCAGATTATTTTGACATTTGATTGTGCTGTAAACCTCTCCCCCAAAGTCAAATTGTCTTCTGTCACCTTCTATCTGATTTTCTTTGTGCCCCTCCCCTCCTCCACCCCCTCTCTCCTTCCTCGCCCCCTCCCCCCCATCCCCAGCACCCCATTGTCATCACATTCTTTTTCATGTCTCTGAGTCTCATTTTTATGTCCCATTTATGTATGGATTTATATAGTTCTAGTTTTTTCTGATTTACTTATTTCACTCCATATAATGTTATCAAGGTCCATCCATGTTATTGTAAATGATCCAATGTCATCATTTCTTATGGCTGAGTAGTATTCCATAGTATATACGTAACAGAGCTTTTTAATCCACTCGTCTTCTGACGGACACTTGAGCTGTTTCCAGATCTTCACTATTATAAACAATGCTGCCACAAACATGGGGGTGCATTTCTCATTTTGGAGCCGTTCTATGGTGTCCTTGGGGTATATTCCTAACAGTGGTATAGCTGGGTCAAAAGGCAGTTCGATTTTTAAATTTTTGAGGAATCTCCATACTGTTTTCCACAGTGGCTGCACCAGTCTGTATTCCCACCAGCAGTGCAGGAGGGTTCCCATTTCTCCACATCCTGGCCAGCACTTAATCTGTGTTGTTTTGTTGATGAGTGCCATTCTGGCTGGTGTGAGGTGATATCTCATTGTGGTTTTAATTTGCATTACTCTAATGATTAGTGATGTTGAGCATTTTTTCATATGCCTATTGGCCATCTGTATGTCCTCTTTGGAAAAGTGTCTATTCATTTCTTTTTCCCATTTTTTGATTGGATTGTTTGTCTTCCTGGTGTTGAGATTTACAAGTTCTTTATAAATTTTGGTTATTAACCCCTTATCAGACGTATTGTCAAATATGTTCTCCCATTGTGTAATTTGTCTTTTTTTTCTATTTTTTTTTCTATTTTTTTTTTTTTTTTCTGAAGCTGGAACCGGGGAGAGACAGTCAGACAGACTCCCGCATGCGCCCGACCGGGATCCACCCAGCACGCCCACCAGGGGCGATGCTCTGCCCACCAGGGGGCGATGCTCTGCCCCTCTGGGGCGTCGCTCTGCCATGACCAGAGCCACTCTAGCGCCTGGGGCAGAGGCCAAGGAGCCATCCCCAGCGCCCGGGCCATCTTTGCTCCAATGGAGCCCTGGCTGCGGGAGGGGAAGAGAGAGACAGAGAGGAAGGGGGGGGTGGAGAGCAAATGGGCACTTCTCCTATGTGCCCTGGCCGGGAATCGAACCCGGTGCCCCCGCACGCCAGGCCGATGCTCTACCGCTGAGCCAACCAGCCAGGGCCTGTCATTTTATTCTGTTCGTATTGTCTTTAGCTGTGCAAAATCTTTTTAGTTTGATATAGTCCCATTTGTTTATCCTGTCTTTTATTTCACTTCCCCGTGGAGATAAATCAGCAAATATATTGCTGCAAGAGATGTCGGAGAGTTTACTGCCTATGTTTTCTTCTAAGATGCTTATGGTTTCACGCCTTACATTTAAGTTTTTTATCCATTTTGAGTTTATTTTTGTGAGTGGTGTAAGCTGGTAATCTAGTTTCATTTTTTTGCAGGTAGCTGTTGAATTTTGTCAACACCATTTGTTAAAGAGGCTGTCTTTACTCCATTGTATTTCCTTACCTCCTTTGTCAAATATCAGTTGTCCATAGAACTGTGGGTTTATTTCTGGGTTCTCTGTTCTGTTCCATTGATCTATATGCCTGTTCTTATGCCAGTACCAGGCTGTTTTGAGGACAATGGCCTTGGAGTATAACATGATATCAGGAAGTGTGATACCTCCCACTTTATTCTTCTTTTTTAAGATTGCTGATGCTATTTGTGTTCTCTTTTGGTTCTATATAAATTTTTGGAATGTGATCTATATCTTTGAAGTATGTCATTGGTATTTTAATTGGTATTGCATTGAATTTATAGATTGCTTTGGGTAATATAGACATTTTAATGATGTTTATTCTTCCTAACCATGAGCACGGTATATGCTTCCATCTCTTTGTATCTTCCTTAATTTCTTTTATCAATGCTTTGTAATTTTCCGAGTACAAGTCTTTAGTCTCCTTGGTTAAGTTTACTTCTAGGTATTTTATTTTTTTGGCTGTAATAGTGAAGGGGATTGTTTCCTTAATTTCTCTTTCTGACTGTTCATTGTTGGTGTATAAAAATGCCTCTGAATTCTGAGTATTGATTTTATATCCTGCCACTTTGCTGAATTCATTTATCAGGTCCAGTAGTTTTTTTAACTGAGACTTTACAGTTTTCTATATACAATATCATATCATCTGCAAATAATGATAGTTTTACTTCTTCTTTTCCAACTTGAATGCCTTTTATTTCTTCTTCTTGTCTGATTGCTGTGGCTAGGACTTCCAGGAGTATATTAAATAAGAGTGGTGAAAGAGGCACCCCTGCCTTGTTCCTGATCATAAGGGTATTGCTTTTAATTTTTGCCCATTGAGTATGATGTTGGCTGTGTGTTTGTCTTAGATGGTCTTTATCATGTTGAGGTATGTTCCCTGTATTCCCACTTTGCTGAGAGTTTTGATCATGAATGGGTGCTGGATTTTATCAAATGCTTTTTCTGCATCTATTGAAATTATCATATGGTTTTTCTCCTTCTTTTTGTTTATGTGATGAGTCACATTGATTGATTTACGAATGTTGTACCAGCCTTGCCTCCCTAGAATAAATCCCACTTGATCATGGTGTATGATTTTTTCCATATATTGCTGGATCCGGTTTGCTAATATTTTGTTGAGGATTTTAGCATCTATATTCATCAGAGATATTGGCCTATAATTTTCTTTCTTTGTGTTGTCTTTGCCTAGTTTTGGAGTCAGAATTATGCTCGCCTCATAAAAGGAGCTTGAAAGTCTTCCTTCCTCTTGAATTTTTTGAAATAGTTTGAGAAGGATAGGAGTTAGTTCTTTCAATATTTGGTAGAATTCAGTTGTGAAGCCATCTGGCCCCGGACTTTTCTTTGTAGGGAGTTTTTTGATAACTGTTTTGATCTCATTTGGTGTAATCAGTCTGTTTAGGTTTTCTGATTCTTCCAGATTGATTTTTGGAAGATCATATGTTTCAAGGAATTTGTCCATTTCATCTAGGTTGTCTAGTTTTTTGGCATACAGTTCTTCATAGTAGTTTCTTACAATATTTTGTATTTCTGTTGTGTCAGTTGTTATATCTCCACTCTCATTTCAATTTTATTTATTTGAGTCCTCTCTCTCTTTTTTTTTTTTTTGATTCTAGTTAAAGGTTCATCAATCTTGTTTACCTTTTCAAAGAACCAGCTCCTAGTTTCATTGATCCTCTGTATTGTTTCTTTAGCCTCTATGTCATTTATTTCTGCTCTGTTCTTTATTATTTCCTTCCTTCTACTACATTTGGACTTTACTTGCTGTTCTTTTTCTAGTTCTTTTAGATTCAGGGTTAAGTTGTTTATTTGAGCTTTTTCTAGCTTCTGAAAGTGTGCCTGTAGTGCTATGAACTTCCCTCTCAGTACTGCTTTTGCTGTGTCCCATAAATTTTGAGTTGTTGTATGCTCATTGTCATTCATTCCTAGTAATTTTTTTATTTCTTCTTTGATCTCATTCTTAATCCATTCGTTATTTAACAATCTGCTATTTAGTTTCCATGTGTTAGAGAATTTTTGAGATTTTCTGTTGTGGTTTATTTCTAGTTTCATGCCGTTGTGATCGGAGAAAGTGCTTGATATGATTTCAATCTTCTTATATTTGTTGAGAGCACTTTTGTGCCCTAAAATGTGGTCTATCCTAGAGAATGTACCATGAGCACTTGAAAAGAATGTATATTCTGCTGCTTTAGAGTGAAAGGTTCTGAAGATATCTATTAAATCCAGTTGATCTAGTGTGTCCAATAAGTCTTCTATTTCTTTGTTAATTTTCTTTCTTGAGGATCTATCTAGTGATGTTAGTGGGGTATTGAAATCTTCTACTATTATAGTATTGCTGTTGATCTCGTCCTTTAAATCCATCAAAGTCTGCTTTATATATTTAGGTGCTCCTATATTAGGTGCATAGATATTTATAATAGTTATATTGTCCTGTTGGATTACTCCCTTTATCATTATGTAGTGCCTTTCTTTATCTCTTACTATATCCTTTGTTTTAATGTCCATTTTGTCTGATATAAGTATTGCTACCCCAGCTTTGGGTTTCTCCTTAATAGAGTCTTCTGTGCTTCTTGAACTTGTGAGAGTTTCTCCTGCAAAAATAGGGAAGTTTTCAGCTATAATATGATTGAACAAAGTTTCTATCCCTTGTTCTTTTTCATCTTCTTCAGGAACCCCTATGTTGCGATGTTATTTCTCTTCATGCTGTCACAGAGCTCTCTAAGAGTTTCCTCTGACTTTTTGAGTCTCTTTTCTCTTTTCTTCTCTGCTTTCATGCCTTCATTCCAGTTGTCCTCCAACTCGCTGATTCGATCCTCAGCTCTATCCTATCCTGTTTTTAATTCCTTCCATTGTGGTCTTTATTTCTGATATTGTATTTGTCATCTCTGACTGATTCTTTTTTATATTTGCTATTTCTTTGTTTAGGTGTTCATAATGACCATCCATTGTTGTTCTAAGATCCCTAAGCATCCTTACAATCATTATTTTGAACTCTGCATCTGGAAGTTTGATTATTTCCATATCACTCAGTTCATCTCCTGAAGGTGTCTCTTGTGGTTTCATTTGGATTGCACTTTTTTGTCTTCTCATTATGTCTATGTTTGGGTGTTTTGCTTATAGAGCTGGTTGAGTCTAGGCTTGGTGTTGTCTGCCTTCAGTTTTCAGTTGTGTTATTTCTAGGTCTTCTTGGGTTGGTATCAGCTATTATTTGTAATCCACTTTTGGATTTGGGCAGCTTCAAAGTCTTGATTTCTTTGTTTTCTTAACAGGTGATAGTCTTGTTTACTGATCTCAACAGGGGGCTTCCTTGAAACTGTATCCAGGAATGGGATGGGTGCAACTTGAGACTCTGAAGGCCTCTTCCACCAACTAATCTCTCTGGGGGCAGGGTGTTTTCTCAGCTTCAGTAGGGGGTGGTGTATCTCAGATCTCCATGGAGACCTGAGTTACTGCCCCTCCTCCCCACTTCTTGTTTTCAGCTGTGTCTTGTTGTGCTGATTGGAGCTGGAGAGATGTCTGGAGATCTCTGATCCAGAAGCAATTCAGTACTGTTTTGTGGGGAAGGATCAGTTCCTCTCCCAGCTATGGCCACCTCCAGCAAGAATGAGTCAGCTTTTTCTTAGGTCATCTCCTGCATTCCTTAGCCCCCTCACAGTCTGTCCCTCTCTCTTTCCTTTCCACTTGGGAGATAAGCTGGTCTTTTCAACACACCTCACTCTCTGGTTGCCAGGCAAGTGGCTATGAGCAGTATTTTCTGCTCTTTTCCCTGAAGTGAGATCCCCTCTGGGCTCTCAGCCTCACCCCCCCCTCCATTCCTGTAAGCAGGGGAGATTTTGGCACTCCCTACCAGGTTTGTTGTGGCTTCTTCTTTGCTCCTTGGTTTTTGAGAGCTGTTCTTGTAGTCCAGAGTTGGGTTTTCACACTGATTTTTCCTAAATTGATTTGTATTCCAGTTTGGTGGTGAGAGCTGGGCATCTGTGTGTCAGCCTACTCCACTGCCATCTTCAGGAGGGTTATAGATTTTTTTAACTTGTATTTCCTGCTTTTTTTTGCATTTGTTTTTGTGCTCATTGTTGTAGATTTTTTTACTCGCGTTTTCCACTTTTTGGCACTTTCTATCTTTGTGCTCATTGTTTCACATTTGTTACCGTTATATTACGGTAGGTTATGTTTTGCCCCATTCTGTCCAGAAACGGCTCAGAAAAGATGTTTGTACAGTGCTGAATTCAAGTTAAAAGTGATCCAGTTTGCAAAAGTGATTGGAAATCATGCTGCTGAACATAAATTTGGTCCTCCTCCAACTGAGAAATCAATCTGAGACTGGCTATGGGAAGAAGAAACCCTACAGAAAATGCCACGGCAGAAGAAGGCCATGGGAGATAAGTCAGCTAAATGGCCTGATTTAGAGAGGGAATTGAAGATATGGTTTGAAGAGCAAAGGACAATTGGAATTCCTGTGTCCACAAAGATGGTTCAGCATGAGGCAAGAAGAATTGCTGATGAAAAAGCAGTTACTGATTTCAAAGGAGGACACAATCGGTGCTTCAGGTTCATGAAAAAGAATGGACTAGGCATGTGTACACACACCAGACTTGCCCAAAGATGTCTGAAAGCTATGAGCTGAAGGTCCTTGAATTTCATTGTTTTGTCATTCAATGTCGGAAGACAGGTGAGTTTGAGTTGGGACAGATTGCAAATATGGACAAAGTCCCTCTTCAATGTGATGTCCCAAGTAACAGAACTGTTGATAAGAAGAAGGTGAAAACTCTAACTACGAAGACAAGTGGACATTATATAGTTGTTCTAGCTTGTTGTGCAGACAGAACTAAGCTGCCTCCTCTGCTGACTTTCAAACACAAAACAATGCCAAAAGGAGACATTCCTCGAAGAGTGATTGTCCACATTCATGATATGGGTTGGATGGATCAGAATGGGATAAAAATCTGTTTTGAGAAAGTTTGGAGAAGGAAACCACAGTGCTTTTATGCAAATCTGCCCTATTGGTGCTTGATCAGTTCAGGGCACACATAACAAAAAATACAAAAAAGATTGCTGTAGAGAAAAAACCAAAACTTGCTGTCATACCTGGAGGCTTGACATCCTAGCTCTAACCACTTAATTTCAGCATTAACAAACCCTTCAAAGCTGCCAAGAGAGACAAATGGAACCAATGGATGAATTCTTCTGGGGACAATTTGATACTAGCAGAAAGAGTGAAGAAACCAACTATAGGAGAAGTTTGTACCTAGGTGGAAAGATCCTGGGATAAAATCAAGCTTGAGATTATTGTCAAGTCATTTAAGAAATGTTGCATTTCAAATGCCATAGAGGGAACTGAGGATGAGACATTATATGAAGACAGTGATTCACCATCAGATACAGATGAGGACAAACTAATGGATGGAAGTTTTGACAGTGATGAGGAGGTGTATAAATTTTATGATGAATAACATTTGAGTTCAATAACTTTATGTAATATATATATTTTTTCAAATTTTGGGCCCCAAAATTAAGATGTGTCTTATACATGGGGAAATATGGTAATAAATGTTTTAAGCTATTAAGTGTGCAGTAATGGTTATGGTGCAATATATTGCAAATACCATGGCTCAAAATAATAAAAATTGGTCTAATGGGTACAATGTTAAGAAAGACCATTTTCAATTCATAAAGGGAAAAAACTGTCTAAGGTCAGAGCTCTCCCATCTTGAAATGGACTGCCTTATGTGTTTTCTTTAGCTGAAGGTATTCCAGCATGTTGGCTCAAGGCTTAGTGGAGGAGAGAATTTGAGCACTGAAGAGGTTATGTACTAAGTGACCACTAAGGTCCTTCCATACCCCAAAGTTCTATAATTTCAGGAATGTTTGCATAAGGCAGCTTCAACAGAGACAGCAGGTTCTATGTCCATTTGGGGGAGTGATGTGTTGGCTTTTCTCTTATATGTCCCAGTGGTGTTGCCTTTGTGTAGTAATGACAGTAAAATGGAGAAAATAAGATGATGTCTGGTTTCCAAAACACCAGGGCATTGCCCTGTGGTGAGTCAATGCCCAGTGCCAGTGTAGGGGTCACTAGGAAAGGCCCTGGCTGTGGAACTAAGCACAGCCCTGGGTCCCTCAAAGTAATGCTCAAATGGAGACACCTCACATCCCTGGTTGTGGCTGACAGCACAGATTCCAACATGACAGCCAGACAACACCATAATATATAACAAATATTTTTAGAATGAATATCTAAACAACCTGAATGCCTAGAGGAATAGCCACAAGAAGAGTTTAAGAGCAGAGATGGAGCAAAAACAGACATATTGAGACCAACACTGCCGGGGCTCAGGCTGCCCACCTAGACCAGTCTTGTCTCTATGAAATAGAGCCTGGGAGAAATGTCAGCGCCCTTGGGTGCCTTGTAGGCAGCATTGTGAGTCATGGTGGGTGGAGCACCGAGGTAGAGTGACCAGATGGGCTCTCTCTGGTCTGCTGCACTGTGGTTTTCTCTTTCCGTCTCAGCACTGCAGGGCACACTGCCTTCTCAAGATGATTACGGGGGACACCAGGAAACATTGGGCTACTTCTTCCCCATATTGAGTCACTTGTTGAAGCAAAACATTGAGCACTGATGGTATACAAAGTCCTGTGCTGATGTTGAGGCTTCAGAGATAAAAGATTCATTACTGCCTTCATGACATTCACTGTCCAGCAGGGTCAGAGAGGAGCAGAACAGCAATGTAAAGCAAAATGGTCAATTCTGTGGTACAGGAAACTGCAGACCACTCTCAGCTTAAAAGAAAGAATATCTAATTATTTCTAGGAATGTTAGGACAGATTTCTTCAAAATAGCTGTACTACCTTAGAGTCATTCATTTACTCAGTAACACTTACTGGGCACATGTATGTGTCAGGCGTGGTGCCAAATTCTGGGGCTATAAAGAAAATCAAACTCCAGAGAGTCATGACTCACGTGAAAAATGGGAGGAAAGCACTCTAGGCAAAGATGTAGAAATAGGAAAATAGGCCTCACCTTCTCTGTTTCCCAAGGAAACCACAGAGCTTTGTGTGCTAGGAGACTGAGCCCCATTCCTCTAGATGCCACCTGTCTGACATAATCAACCTACACATTGTGCTTTTTCTGTGTTTTTGTGCATTCTCCCCTCTTGGGCATTGGATTTGATGAAGGCAACATTTCTCTCTTTTTTTTTTTATAATTTTATTTTTTAAGGGGGTGACATCAATAAATCAGGATACATATATTCAAAGATCAACAAGTCCAGGTTATCTTGTCTTTCAATTAGAAGGCAACATTTCTTAGAAAGAGCAAAGGAGACACTGTCTGGTTATTAGCAGGTATAAGCACACAAAGACCTACAGTAATGGAAAGGGCATGAGAGTGCTAGATGTTTCTCTTAAGTGTTCTTCTTGAGTAACAGAATACCCAGCCTTTCAGTGTATATATGCTGCCTCAGAATAAAGGTCTTATTTACCTGCCTCCTTTGCAGCTAGGCATGAGATTAATTTCTGACTGAAAAGTTGAAAATGTCACGAGCAGCTTCCAGGAATTGTCCTTAAGGGGAAGGAGTGCATCTGTTCCTGCTATTTCTCTCCCTTCCTGCTGCCTAGAACGAGGATATGTTGGCTGGAATCTAAGCAGCTCTCTTGAGCTGCGAGGACAAATCCAAATGCCACGGGTGAGAGATCAGCTGAGTAGGAGGAGCTAAGACTGGTTCTGAAGATTTCATGCAGTCTTTTGATCCCCTGATTTTTTACATGAGTAAGAATAAAACTTCTGTCTCGACTCAGCCTTGGTGGTAGAGTTTTCTGTCACCCTGCAGCTGAATTCAATTCTACCTGTGATATTGAGCATTAGTGCCACACCAGAGTTGGATTCCAAACCTGTTCCTTTGTAGCTGAGGGGCCTGAGGCGAGTTATCCAGATTCTTTAACCTTCTGTCTTTTCAGTTATGAAATAGGAGTAAGAATGCTTTCTGAACAGGGCTGTTCTCATATTATGGAGACTTAGAAAATAAAATATACGAAGGTCCTAAGACTGTGTGGGTACACAGTCAAAAATCAATGACTGTGTTAAATAAGTGAAGAAATGGTTTCATGCCGCCTCAGTGATGTACTGGATATAGTTTAGCTAGTGCAAACTGCCCGAAACAATGTCTCTTCTCAGCTCCTCTCCCCATGCTTCCCTGGCTCTGGCAGGTGTCCTGCTGGCTCTTGCCATGCTGCTCCCTCTGAAAAGCTTTGCCCTCTGTGCCTCCTGTATGGAGTGATTCCCTTCATCTCTCAGAACTCAGCCCAAGGTTCATCTCTTTCAGGAGAGCTCCCTGAGCCTTGGTCTGGTTTACATGCTCCCTGAGTACCTGGGCTGGATTCTGGGGTAACTCTAACCTCCCAGAGGCAGAGATTACGTCTGATCAACTTTGTGTGTCACAAGGGCTAAAACAAAGCTTTAGTAGATATTTACTAATTAATTTAATAAAATTTTCCTAGTAAATATGTACTGAATAAGTGAATGAGAGGATAAGGGAATAAATGGATAGCCGGTCATGCAGACATTCTACAAATATAGGTAATTAGACAGCTTTTGTTATGAAGGTCTAAAATATTGGTGAAACAACTAATAATGCATCCACTCAAAACATGCTCTTCCTTCTCAGCAGAAGTTCTTTATTTAGTATGACACAGATGGAGGGAAACTTTTAAAAAAGTAAGTGCTTTTAATGAACATTCTGCATAGCAGATAAAACATCCAGTTCACCTAAGCTTCCCTGTAGCCACTGACACCCAGGGCTTTGCAACTTAGAAGGGGATGTCGAGAGTCTTGTCAGACTGCAGTCTGGCAATGAGGAATTTTTGTCCAAACTCCAGGGACAAGATCACAAAACTTTACCTTGAATGTCTCTTTTTCTGTAATTGAAGATGTAATCTTGACACTTTAGTAAGTAGAGCCCAGACAGCCGCTCCTTTTATAATATGTATTTTATCTTATGAACACAACCTTGTTTGTTGCTGTGGTCTGAACATGTGTGTTCCTCCAAAATTTATATGTTGACATTCTAACCCACCAGGAAGTGAGGCCTTGGGAGGTGCTTAAGTCACAAGGGTGGAGTCTTCAAGAATGGGATTTGTGCTGTTACACATGAGACCCCAGAGAGCTTCCCTTCTATCATGTGAGAACTCAGTGAGAAATCTAGCCTGAAAGAAGACCCTCACTTGCCACGCTGGCACCTGGTCTCAGACTTCCAGCCTCTAGAACTATGAGGAATAAACACCTATTGTGTATAAGCCCCAGTCGGTGGTATTGTTGCCATAATAGCTTGGATGGAATAGACATTCATATAGATTTCACATTCTGGGCTAATAACTTGTCTTGCTAAGATGACAGAGAGAATGTTTAAAATATTTATTTACTAAGCTTGGGGGTGGTGGAAGCACCCAACTCTTTGGAAACAACCCATATATTATTTCAATCAGTGATCTAACAAGATTTTTTTTTTTTCGTTTTCAAAATAGTTTTTAAGTATCTTCTTGGTCTAATGTGCTAAGTATAGACTGTGCAGTAAATCAGGTGGTTGTAACAAAAGTTAAAGTCACAGTTTGGAGCTGAAAGTGATCTCCTAGATAGATCATCAAGCCTAATTGGTTCCTATGGTTACAGTGGTAATTGTGCTTTCAATAATCCAACATTTATAAACCCATCTATTTTATTATTACTTTATTCTGTGACATTATACTCTGCTTCATTCTGCATTTGAAAAATTCTGTACTGTTGATCAAATAAGTTTGTAAATATGATATATATGTTTGCTCGCTTATAGTTTGCATTGGATGTAGGAGACAGGCTGTAAGCCGGCAGGGTCATTATAGCCGAAGGCTTAGTTTTAAGACTAAGCTTTACCACCCACCCTTGACTGTTGCATGATGTGGGGTGGTGCACTCTTATGAGGAATCCCATTTATGCCTCAGATAAGTGACTTTATATCAGAGACTTCCTTCCTTGTTTGGATATTGGATTAAAGGTTTTGATTTCTATACTATAAAACGGGGCAGAGGAGCTCATGCTGGGGGAGAGCAGAGAAAGGCCACGTGAAGGAGAGGAGAGGCAGCCAAGATGGCAGAGTGCTGAAGGAGAAGCCAGTTTGTGCAGTTTGTGTAGAGAGAAGGAGATGGGGAACAGAGGTGAATAAGGCTGGTGAGGTTAGAAACCTTTGATTCTAGGAAACTCGGATAAGTCACTGGCTTTGGGAGTCCTGAATGGAAAGGAAAGTGTTTTCCCACTGTGTGTATTTCTTGCCCGCTGGGTGCAAGCTAGGATTAAAGCTAATGGCTCACCAGTTCTTGGCTTCGTTGTTTCATTACCATCTGTCTGAATCAAATGTGAACCTGCACAGGCCAGGTGACTGTAATGGTGGCCATGGCTACTGGCTTCGACGTAGTCGGCAGGATTCGATACATTGGTATGGAGCCACCACTATGTTTAAGTGGTGGAGTAGAGAACTGGCTGCTGTTATGGTTCCCCATGGCTGTCCTTTTGGGGACCATAGGCTGGCTGACTTTTACAGCCATGCTTGAGGAAATCAAGAGCTCTGTGGAAGAGGCTGCCTGGGACCTGCAAACCAAGCAGTGGAAGGAGCTGGAGCAAATGAGGGAGTAAGAGATGCTGACCCTGGAGCTGGAGCAAGCACTGGAGTAGGCAAACCAGGTTCATGAGATTCGCCTGGAAATGGAACAGCCGCTGGAGAAGGAATCACAGGTTCATGAGTTTCAGATTGCCTTAGACTTTGTGGAGAGCCAGCAGTGGCAGGAGGCCAGGGCTAAGGCTGGAGCTGGGGCTGCAAGGCCTGCAGAGCAGAAGGTGGCAGTGGCCCGGGGCTAGAGCCCGGCAGCAGGAGCTGGTGTTTTCAGTTCCTCTTTGGAGGATGAGGAGAATTAGTCTGGAGTTGCGATCTGCAGTCTCTAGAAGGTGAGAGCCCAGCAGCAAGGAGTATCTACTACACCCCTGGTAAGTCTGTGATTTTGGGACATAAGGGTGAATGACATCATGCTCTTCGAAGCAGCGATGGAAATGCTGACTGCCATTGCCATGTGCTCCTCCATGGGACAGTGTAAGACCTGCCAGGACGGCAGGGATGAGGAGGGTGGCTGAGGCCCCATGTGCATGGACTGATAAGTGGACTATGACCAGAATGGGCACTGGATCCTTTGTTAGATGGACTTATGGATTTTGGACAATGTGAAATACTCTGTTGGTGGTGGGTGGCAGCTTTGCTGGAGGACCTCCACTGCCCCGGGAAGCTTTTCCCATGGCTAGAGAGAAGTCAGAGGACATTTTACGCTTTTGGCAAAGTGCTCAGACACTGGTGAAATGTACCTTTGTAATTGTTGAAATTGTATGGTTTGTCATGTTGTTGTAATTTGTATAATGTGCCTAATTTCCTTGTGCAGGAATACCTGTGCTTTAGATTGTAAGCGAGCAAAAGGGGTGGTATGTTGGTCAAATAAGTTTGTAAACATGATATATATGTTTGCTCGCTTATAATCTGCATTTGGTGTGGGGGACAGGCTGTAAGCAGACACGGTCATTATAGCTTAAGGCTTAGTTTTAAGACTAAGCTTTTTCCCACATCTTTGACTGTTGTATGATAGGGGGTGGTGCACTCTTATGAGGAATCCCATTTATGCCTCAGATAAGTGACTTTATATCAGAGACTTCCTTGTTTGGATATCGGATTAAAGGTTTTGATTTCTACACTATAAAATGGGGCAGAGGAGCCCATGCTTGTGGAGAGCAGAGAAAGGCCACGTGGAGGAGAGGAGAAGTAGCCAAGATGGCGGAGTGCTAAAGGAGAAGCCAGTTTGTGCAGAGAGAAGGAGATGGGGAGCAGAAGTGAATAAGGTTGGTGAGGTAGAAATCTTTAATTCTAGGAAACTCGAATAGGTCAGTGGCTTTTGGAGCCCTGAAGGGAAAGGGAAGTGTTTTCCCACTGTATGTATTTCTTGCCTGCCGGGTGAAAGCTAGGATTAAAGCTAATGGCCCACCCGTTCTTGGCTTCATTGTTTTATTATCGTCTGTCCGAATCAAATGCAAACCTGCACAGGCCAGGCGGCTGTGATGGTGGCCGTGGCTATGGGTTTTACACGTACGTACCCAGCAGCTGTCTTCCTCTTTGTCGTGTTCCAGGGGGAGCAGCCATCAGCTGGGGACACAGTGCATTTGTTTCACCAGGAGCAAGATCTCAGACACTGGAATGATTAATTATACTTCTCTAAACTCTGTAAACTTCTAACATGTTATCCTTTTTGTTCATTTCTCTGATGCATTCACAATTTGTTCTTAATTTCATTAAGAAATGACAACTGAAGAGAATTTATTCTTCCTCGCCACTTTATAAGAATAAAAAGATTGTACTTTTTACTGAAAAATCAACCATCAGAAAGGGAATCTATTACCCAGACTATTATTTGGGAAGCTCACTTAATCATTCTTACCTGAAAGAGGGCATTTAAGTTCTGAAGCTCTTGCAGGGTCATTTGATGTTCAATCTCACTAAAACAAAGAGAAAAATAAATTAAAAAACATATACATAATGCTAATAGTAATGGCCATAAAATGCAATTTCTGGAAATCTATAATTTCATTCTTTATGAGGCCAATGAGGAAGCTGAACTTCCAAGTAATACTTAATATTCCAACTCTCATTTTCCCTGTCTCCTCTCCAATTCAACTACTTCTTCAGCCCTCAATTCTCAGGTAGGGTTGGCCCTAGCAGGCTGGAAGGAGGGGAGAGGTGGTGAGATAGAAGGAGAGGAGAAGATAGGCATGGCCCTGGGAAGGAAGAGATCAGGAGCTGGACTGAAATGAGAACAGGGAGACAGAAAATATTTTGCCAAATCACATCCCAAAGACTTTCTGTTACATGTCAGGGGTCCTGTGCCTTCTGATGCTTTTCTACTTCCCTCCATCCCACCACACCCCAAGCTGAGTCAGGAGGGCCCTTGGGAGAACTAATTTGCAATCTCCCTTCCCAGGGTAACTTTTCTGAAGCTATAGCCAGAGGCATGTGGTAGTCTCAGTGTCAGGGCAGCTGGTTATCTTTTAGTCACTTGTCCTTAGTTCACTAAGCAGATCACCAGAGGATGCCTACTTCTCACCTCCAGGCTATGAGCTATTGTCTCAACAATCTGACTTTTATAAATGAACATCTGTAAAATTCTGGCTTAAGATGAATGCATAAACTGTCACCAGTGGGTAGAGACAGTTAAGCTCTGATATTCTTACAACACTTCATAAGACTCGAGGAAGCTAGCAAAGAAGCAAAGTAGCTAGTTCCTCAGTAGGATCATCTTCTGAAGTGTTTGTGTCCAGCCTCCGAGGTGGTGGCCTTTACCATAAAACTCTGATAAACATCAAAGTCATTGGAAGCTCTACCATTCTGTAATACTAAAGCATCTTTCAAATTTTGTCTAGAATGATCCTGTAAATACATTTTGACTTCCTTTCACTGAGAAACAAAATGGAAACCTTGCTCTAGAATGGGAAAGCACTCCATCTGAAGTTTCTACTTAAAGTTTCTCTGTCAAGACTAAACCCACGGGGTGACATTGAAAAATCTGACTGGGGAAAAGATCTCAACAATATTCCAGTAAGTATGAGAGATGAATCCATCAGACTGAGGGGCCTTTTCCTTCACCTGACAAAAGGCATTACCATGGAGTGAATTCAGCATTTTCTTAGACGAAACCTTCTTCAGTATCCCCCAAACCAGCTGAGAGCGCAGAGACTCACATTAGCCTCACACATGCCAGGTAGGAGAAAAGGTGCCTGAGGCTAATGAGGAGATAGTGCCTCCAAGAGTACACGCCATCTCAGCTGCACCCTATGTGTAAGTTCCAGAGGGTGAACAAATTTTAAGGATTTGAAAATTATCTCCCTTAAGATTGAAAAAATGTGAAAAAGACATGGTATTATGTCAATTATTCACATTTTTCTGAGCCCTTATAATTCTAAATATACAATATAAATGCTTTATGAGTTTATATGATGCATAAGACATTTATATTCCTCAACTAACAAAGTGACTCTAGACTTGGATGAAGCAATCAAAATGTATTGCCTGTGTTATCCTTACCGCGAACTTCCATCTTTCTACCACCCTCCAATATCTTTCTGCCTGGCTCCAAAATCTCCTGAAATTTGATACCATGAGAATTATTTGTTCATTAACTGTGTTATTATGTGAAATTGACCTTTCATCTTTCTTTACCTCTATTACTGGAAAAGAATAAACAACAAAAAAATCACCCGACCTCCCAGAAGGGGGCTCCCCAATCCAGAAAGAGACTAGCTCAACTTCTCCCCACAAACTTACTAGGAACACTTCTGAGAGAGTGGGCTGAAAGCCATCACTAATGATAGTACTGAAGAGTCTGAAATCTAAAGCCAGTGTGATTATAAAAGGGCTTTACAGTAATTTTCATTCAAGAATGAAATTTGACCTAAAAGCCTTCCTTCGCAGCTTCTTTTCCTAGAGCCATCCCTCCATCCTCAACAAGTGTCCTACTTTATCCTGCCTCTTACTTACACCATGACATACCCACAGACTCCAGAACCTTCTAAGGTTTGTTCTTTGTCACCCTGGGCATACTATTCCATCTCTGCTTCCTGGCTCCAAATGCACCTGCTCCCGTCTTTCCTACTTCCACACCCACAAACATTAGGACAGGGGTGAAAGTCAGTTGCAAGAGATTTTTCTGGCTTGCAGTACACCACTATGTTCACTAAGTATTACTGCACTTAAGAAATGGGTTCTTAAATCTTACAGATCTTATCAAGTTTTCATAGGTCATGATGGAAAGTGAAAATCCAATGGTCATTAAGCCAACTTCTTTTCAAAAGGCAGCCATGTGAATTTGTTTTGCAGAAGCACAGCCACAAAACAGAGCCATTATTGTGCTTTTCCTTGAAAATATAAATCAGGTCTTCACATAATTGCATGCTTTTTTAAGGCAGATTTGGAACACAAAGCAGAGAAAACATATGTCCCTTCTGGGTACTCCTGTACTTGGCAGGGGCTAGACAATTTCTAATTGCCATTGACAGCAAGTCACACTGTATCACTAAAAAGCTTGAATGACTTGTTTTCATACAAATAAAAACAGACAGAGAGAAGCCTATTTTATTTCCAAACTATCATAGCCATAGTGACAATCATAAATAATTCAGTCCATAATTATAGACTCAGTTTTTAAAGTATCTACTGCCCAGCAAAGCATTTGGCTTTATCCAAACGCAATTTCATAGAAACCTACCTGGACAATTCTCTGACACCCTAGATGAGAGGGAATTCAGGAGCCATGATTCTGCCTGTCCTCACATGATTCTGCCTGGTTTTTATGATTAGAGAGGTTTTCCCATAAAGGTTTATTTGCTTGCTAGTTGCTCATTCGCAATGAATTCTCCTGTTGTTTTAACCCAACACTGCTTTGCTTCTCTCTGTAAGAGTCTCTTTGGTCAGGATGGTTTAGGGGTAATTTAATGTCTACAACAAGGAAATTGACCAATTAATCAAATAAAGTATCCTTTTGAAAAATATGTTCCTTAACTGACTGTCTCTATAGTTTCAGAAAATAGATATGATTCTGTGGTCAGAAGAGCCTGAAAGAGATTTTAACTCCAGAAGTTTGCAGGTTAAAATTTAGGGGATTTCATGGCAGATTGTCCTGGTGAAGAGGAAAAGGAGAGTGCTCTCAGGAGTTCTCCAGTGAACTTAGATTGTGGAAACATGAAGAAAATACCATGGCACAACCAAGGAAATGGGGAGAGGGGGCCTGGGTGATTCTACCAAGCTTCTTTCACACTAAGATGAGGGGTTAAGAAAAATTCTCTTTAGCCATGTTAGGAACAGGAAGAGAGAAAAAAAGTGGTTTCAACTTTAAAATTAAGGAATGCAACCTTAGGTAGCACTGCTACTGGCATGCAGCCTTTACCAAGCTCATGAGCCAGTCACTGGGCACTTTACCTGTATATTTCCAATAATCTTGCCAATAACTCTGCAAAGGAGAGACTATTATACTGCCCATTTTACAGATCAGGAAACTGAGGCACAGAGAGGCCAATGAACTTTCCCAGCTTCCCACAACTAATAAGGGCTAGATGCAAAATCCAAACACAGGTGATCTGTGCTGCTCACCTTGGTCACTCTACCTTCTGCCTGGGGTCCCCAGCCAGCGCCAGCCTCTCAAGGGAACACAGAGAGATGAGAAACTGTGGAGGGGTGTA
Organism: Saccopteryx leptura; assembly: GCF_036850995.1. Classification (NCBI taxonomy): domain Eukaryota; kingdom Metazoa; phylum Chordata; class Mammalia; order Chiroptera; family Emballonuridae; genus Saccopteryx; species Saccopteryx leptura. The sequence continues at coordinate 170,026,678 of NC_089504.1, read as the reverse complement.
GACGTCAAGATCTCTAATATCTGTTATTACTCTTGTCTCTTCCTTTCTGAAAAGTCTAAAAATCAGAGTAAAATGTTTCAACACAAGTTGCTTGTCCCCTTAAAAGTGAACCTCAAATTCCCTATATATTGGAAGTATTCTTACTTTATTGGTTTTTTTAATGCTTAAAAGTAATAGTGACACTTGAAGAGTTAAATCCTCTTCCTTCCCTCAGTGAATATTAAAGACTTTTCATGATTGAGATATTTTACAGCTTATGTAAGCTTTTAAGATGTTCCAAGGATCAGCCTAAGCATTGCCCTACTTGATTCTTAAAATTAGTCTAAAATGAATACAATGATGCATTTCCAGCTGCTTGGTTGAATTCTATAGCTTCCTAGTGGTTTAAATAAATATGGCAAAGCTGACCTGTCCTATGTCACCAGTCAACTGCAGCCATTTAGTGTCGTGTTGAGAAGGATTCTGAGGCAATTGGCACTTGTGCGGGATGGACTTGCTGTTGTCACAGCCTGAGAAGGGGCGTGAGAGTGTGAGCAACATGTCTGTGCACAAGCAAGGCAGCCGGGAAAGAGAGACAAGACTGAGCCAGGAGAGACCTTAGGGTCACAGAGTCACCCCCTTCCTGCACAGTGGGGAAACTGAGGCCCAGAGATGATAAGTAACTTGCCTAAGGTCCCTGAACTAGTGAGTATCAAGATTGGAAGCCTGGCTTCATTCTACATTAGAAATGGAACTAACTTTTCCTGTTCCTGCAACAAGTTAATTGAAACTTCACAGAGTTGGAAGAACAGAGATGTTTCCAGTTACCACCATGGACCTCCTGTGGTGTCCTCACACCCTCTCTCTTAACTTCCCTCCTTACCAGCCCTAGCTGATCAGGAGACACCAGGACCTCACACTCACGTTCTATGTCCCCTTTCCAGTCTGTCTCCAGAGGACACTTCTTTGCTTATTGATGTAATTTGTCCAGCTGCCAGTCTGCAAAGGGAAGAGGCTCTCACCATACCCTCTGGAGCTCTGGACACCAGATACTAAGAACCAAGGTCAGAGAAGGGAAAGTCAACAGTCTGGGGACAGGACCAATCAAAGCAAATTCAATTTTATTGCTCACTGCTGTGGGAAACTGTCAAAATGGCCCATCCTCTTTGCCAGGTAACTCACAATGCCTTCTCATCTTGTCTCTGGGCTTGGCTGGGTGACTTGTTTCGGTTCATGGAAAATTGGAAAATGTGGTGCAAACAGTTCCAGAAGTGTTTGCAAAACAGGGTGTGTCTCTCACTCATGCTGTCAACAGCAGAAGTACTCAGCTGGTCTGCTGGCACAGGAGAGGAGGCCTGGAGCACGACCTCACGATAGCATTTTACAAGGCATTGTGTGCATGCATGCACGTGTGTGTGTGTGTGTGTGTGTGTGTGTGTGTGTGTGTGTGATTTCTAGCATGCACGTATATATATTTAACAGATTCTCATTGAGGATCATGATATAAAAAAGTTTGAAAGTCATAATTTTATGAAACACTATTTACTCTTTAATATAAGCAATGTACTCTGTTATTTTTTATTTTAGTCTAGTCTATTTCCTTTTTCTCCACATCGCCCCCAAATTGTGCTCCTTACCCACTAAGTTAATTTGATGACCCACTAGCAGGTCAGGAATGCAGGTGGAATCAGGAAGCTTGTCACAGACTTGCTCATATTCTTGTGCTCCTACTGCCCCTCTAGGTCACGGTTCCAGGCACTCAGCAAGTTTTTGTCAAGTTTGAATGAATTGAGAGAAGCTTGCTGCTACAAAATTCCTGGTTTGTCTCCCTAATCACTGCCTCCTGGATTTTCCTTTATCTCCCAAGAACCTAGGGACATGACAACGACTGCTCTGGCCTTAGAACCCCTGGCTCTGTTTCCAGTCTCATATTGAGGAGGGAGCAAGCCTCCCTTCTCCCTTTTCAAGGGAGAAACCAGAAGAATACAAGGGAAAGGAGCCAGCAGGGATAACTGAGTCAGCTGGTTATAAATTAACTACAGCCCATAGTTCTTTAAATGGTTACTTAGAGCCACTTGCAACACAAAGTAAGAAAAACAGGATCTGTATGTAGCTATGACCAGTGATCTGGAAACCCCTTCCCCCTTGCTGTCCCCACTGAAACTCCCCCTCCCCTTTCCTTAAGTCCTGGGAAACTTTAAACAAAAGAATCATGTGCCCATTGCTTGGATACTGTAAAGGTATATAACCTGTAAGAAAATCTAATTCAGGGAGCTCCTGCTTTGGTACTATTAACCCTACATGCTCCCCCAGCTACTAATAAATTCTTCTTCCTTTTTTTATTAAGTTGGCTGAGTGTCTTTTCCATCAGAGTCATTTTCCTGCAACAGACTTCTGGTGCGTTGGTCGGGAAACAAGGAGGAATGATGCTCACATTTGGCGGACTTCGGGTTCCCGACTGGGGAGCCCACAAACTGCCCTGTAGGTGTGCCTGCTGAGTGCACACTGGGGATTTCCCCATGTGGACACCTCATAGAATGGGAAGGGAAACCCCATCTGCCCATCCTGGCAAGGATCAGAAAACAGAGGAATGAGAAAACAAGGGCATGTCAGAGCCACGGTAGGGCATACCAGGCACAAGGTAGCTAGCTAAGGTCCTGCCCCACTAGGCAGAAGGGAGGCTTGATTACCCTCTGGAGAGGTGACTGATCACCCTTCACAGGTTAAGAGTGTTGACTGATCAGTCTCCACAGGACAAGTTAGGAGTGGTGACTTGTCACCCTCCACGGGTTGTGACAGGTTGTATGAAAGAGTGAGTATGGAGTGAACGAGACAGACACTAGGAGAAGGTTCCAACTCTTTCCCACAGTGCTAAAGTGAGTGTTGAGTTCCTAACCGTGGTTCCATAGGGTACCTTGTATGGCTAAGAGGCAGAATTGCATGCTGATGGTTTATATCAGACTGCCATAAGGCAAGAGGGTCTGCTATCTCCGCGAGGGAAGTGGCCAGTGATAGACAAAACAAGTGATGTCCCTTCCAAGTTTCCTCTACCTGACCCCCAATTCCTTCTTGTGGCATGACTGGCGTTTGTCGTGGGATGCGTGGGAGGTTCATAGGGAAAACCTACTTCCCTTGCTACAATGATCAAGAACTTTAAGAAAGGGTTCTCAGGGATTACAGAGTTACTATGTTTCCAGGGATATTGAGGACTCTGTGTGAACTAGAATGGCCCACTTTTGGGGTGGAGTGGTCATCAGAAGGAAGTCTGGATAGGTCCCTTGTGCAGAAGTGTGGCAGGTAGTTACTAGAAATCCAGGCCACCCTGACCAGTTTCCCTACATAGTCACCTGACTCACACTGGTATTGCACCCTCTCCCTTGGCTTAAAGGTCAGGTTTTACCGTGTTGGTAAAAAAGGCAGGGAAGCATTCCACCAAAGCCCAAAAGCCACTGCTACCACCAGTGCCAAAAATCTTAATCCCTAGTGAGCCAGAAGGAACAAAAACTTTGGTTCCCCCACCTTATGTACCAGCAAAGCTTTACACTTCCATACTTGGATCCCTGTCTACCCCAGAGACTGCTACTGACTCAGGCCTGTCATCACCAGATGTGTCAAATCCCAGCGTAAGCTCACTCAAGCAGGAGGTGCCTTTCTCTGCCCCACAAGAACCAGGTCCAAGCTCTCTTCACCTAGCTGGGAGCTTGTGCTCAAAGACAGTGCCTGGAGTGCAGATGCTTCTGAAAGAAGTGAGGAACACAGTGATAAATGAACAGGGGTGCATGGTAGAACAGCAGGTGCTGGTGTACCAACCTTTCACCACTACTGACCTCAATTGGAAGCACCACACTCCCTCTTATACAGAAAAGCCTCAGGCCTTAATAGAGCTCATGCAATCCATATTCTAGACCCATAATCTTACATGGGCAGATTGACATCAATTGCTCCTTTCTCTGTACAACACAGAGGAAAGATGCTGGATAATACAGGCATTGACTAAATGGCTACAGGTGAACATTCCTGAGGAACACTAGATCCCCCAGGAATATGTGAGGGTCCAGAGGCCAGGAGATGATTCTAAGTGGGACCCAAATACAGAGTAAGGTCTGAGGCAGCTCAGGAGATACAGAGAAGCCTTTCTCTAAGGCCTCCAGAAGGGAAGCCAAAAGGCCACTAATACCAACAAAGCGGCAGAGACTTTGCAAAGGAAAGATGGAAGTTTGGGTGACTTTTATGAGAAGATATGTGAGGCCTACAGGATCTATACTCCCTTTGATCCAGAAAGTCCAGAAAACCAGAGAATGGTTAATATGGCCTTTGTTAGCCATAGTGCAAGATATATAAAGAGGAAGCTCCAGAAATTAGAAAGCTTTGCTGGGATGAACATTTCCCAAGCCCTGGAAGTAGCCAACAAGGTCTATGTCAATGGAGTGTTTGCAAGCAGGCAGAAGGATGAGCACTGAATGAAGAAGAAGGCTGAGCTCATAGCTGCTGCCCTTCAGCACAAGGGCAAAGGAAAGCCTCCTCCATTTGAAAATGGAAAGAAGACAGGCAAGAGAAAGAAAGGACAGTCAGGCAGGACCCTGTTTCAGCATGATCAGTGTGTCATCAGCCAGGGAACCGATCATTGGAAAAATAAATGTCCCAGCTGGGACAAAGGGGAGGCATGCTTGCCAGCCACCTCCAAAGGGGAAGACACACTGTTCAATGTATCTGGGGAATTCCTCCCAGACAGAGGGCAACCAGACTCAGGGGCCCCCGATGAGTCTATGGCCCATATGATGGTAGGGGCCAACAGATGGATATCCTGATTGATATGGGGTCTGAATACTCAGTGGTGACTCGGCTGGTAGCACCACTCTCATTGTAGGGGCCACAGGAAAACAGGCAGAACAGGCATGCTGCCTGCCCCATAAATGTCCTATAGGAGGTCATGAAGTTATGCATCAGTTTTTGTACATGCATGACTGTCCAGGGCCCTTGTTAAAATGTGATCTGCTAAGCAAATTAAGGGCTATTATATTTTTGCTGACAATGGCTGGCTAGACTTGCAGGTGCCTAAGCCTAGGCTTGGTCTAACTCTGCCCCCAGAGAGGAGGAGTGGAGGATTTTTGCTTTTTTTGCTACCAAGTCTGGGGAACCACCCAGCCAGAGACTGACTTAGAAATGTCCTGGAGAATAAGCTGAAGACAACCCTCCTGGGCTGGCAATAAACCAAGTGCCAGTGCAGAGAAGGTTAAAGCCGGGGCACTCCCTGTCAGCCAGAAATAATATCCAGTTCCTAGAGAAGCATTGGAAGGAATCCAGGTGCATTTACAGAGGCTCAAGGAGCAGAGCATTATTACCCCATGCCAGTCATCCTGGAATACATCTTTGCTCCCTGTCAGAAAACCGGGAACTAATGATTAATTACACTGGGGAACAATTTTTTTTCATTTTCTGTTGCATGAGGTTTTAGAACTATTTCTATATATATCTGCATTGCTGATTCCAAATCTAAAATCTGTTTTTTGGTGTATGCTCCAGTTTTTATGAAATTTTAATTTCTTTTTGTGACAGTTAATGGCATGCATTGGTTTTTAAATTGGAGTTAAAGGGCAACAACTCTTGGATTGAACATAACCACAAGGCAATTAATGTTTTACAAACATCACTTTTACATAATTGTAGTTGTTTTTAAATGTAAAAATTTATTATATGATAAAAACACCTTCTTATTTTGTTTTAAGATTGAATCATGGCTTCTTTGAGTAGGTGTAAATGTAAGAATAGTCTTGACACCTTCTGTTATATATGTGGCTGTTACACACTTCAACATCAAAGGCGCAATATTTCATCATTTGTGACACGTGCATATATTGCCTATTTTCAAGTTCCCCTTGGTGATCAAGACAAGAATTAGGATCCTCATATTGTGTGTGATAATTGTGAGGAAATGCTTTGTGACTAGACAAAAGGAAAACACAAAGGAATACCTTTTGGTATTCCCATGGTTTGGCGTGAACCTGAGGACCACAGCAGTGACTGTTATTTCTGTCTGAGGCCCATAGAAAGGGCATCGGCAAGAAAAAATAGCATATGATCACATATCCTAATATTCCTTCAGCAATATGACCTATCCTACACTCTGAGACACTCCCAGTTCCAGTTTTCAATGATTTTATTTCTTCTAAGGACAAAGAAAGTGAACATGGTGATCAAGTGTATTTTGATAAGATGCATGAGGAAATGGTTGTAGAATCTGAATGGTCTTCTTCTGATGCCAAGCAGTCATTAACCCCTCAGCAGTTTAGCCAACTCAAATTGAATGACTTAATAAGAATGACATAAAAATTGTCCTCAACTTTCTGAAGTATGAGGAGCATAACTGGATCATTTGTGTGGATTTTAAAATGGCATATTTTTTGCTAGGACAACAGAGAGGTTTCATGAAGTATCTTTGCTTTCTGTGTTTGTGGGACAGCTGAGCTTGGGAGAAACACTGGACACAGAAGGAGTGGCCAAAACGTGAAGCTCTGGAAGTAGGAATGCAAAATACTGTGAATGAACCTGTAGTTAATTGAGACAGGATCATTTTCCCCCCCACTTCACATCACACTTGGCTTAATGAAGCAGTTTGTTCAGGCTTTGAATAGAGAAAGTGAATGCTTTCAACATAGTATTTCTGCTTTTCCTGCCTTGTCTTTCAAGAAGATAAAAGCAGGTGTATTCGATGGACCTCAAATTTGAACCCTCATATGTGATGAAGAATTTGCCAGGAAGATGAATAAGGAGGAGAAAGCAGCATGGCAGTCTTTTGTCACAGTTGCAAAGAACTTCCTTGGCAATAAAAAAGCAGAAAACTCTGAACTTCTGGTTCAAAGGATGCTGTTGGCTTTCCATGACATTGGATGTAACCTGAGCATTAAGATTCACTTCCTGAACAGTCACCTTGATAAGTTTCTGGAAAATCTTGGAGCTGTTAGTGATGAGCAGACTATTGCTGGAGCATCAAACAAGATTGTCCTCGACAAGTACACAAATGCAAGAGCTACAAACACAAATTTTTGCCTGAATAGAATATAAATAAGTTTTGTGCAAATTTTATGATTAAAATAGGTGTTTTAATATGTTCTATTTCAAAATTGTAGACAAATTCTGATGCAACCATATCTTTTAGTGTATTAGTGTATTTACTGCATTATATAAATTATTATATTTTCACAAAGATGATGCCCAAGAAGAGACATTCTAGTTCATTATGTTAAACTAAATGTTGAAAATTTTATAATAAGATGAAAACATAAAATCTTGATTTGCAAAAAACTGTAGCTTACAGAGAAAAACTAATGTCAGATTTGAGATCAGCACACTCAAATTAGGTAAGAACAAGTGTTTTTTTGTGTGGATGCAACAAAAATTTTGTTCCCCAGTGTTATCGGCCAGTACAGGACTTGAGAGTCATTAATGAGGCAGCAGTGACTCTGCATCTGACAGTACCAAACACCTACACTCTCCTAAGACTACTCCCTGCCCAAGTCGTCTGGTTCACTTGCTTGGACTTGAAAGATGCCTTCTTCAGTATAAGACTGGCTCCTGAGAGTCAAGAACTGTTTGCCTTCCAATGGGAGGACCCAGCTTCAGGGGCAATGGTGCAGTACATCTGAACTAGGTTCCCACAAAGGATCAAGAACTCCCCCATCATCTTTGGGGAGACCCTCACTCAGAACCTCCAGTGGTTTCCTGCATAAGACATTGGATGTGTTCTCCTACAATATGTGGATTATCTGTTGCTGGGTCACAAGACTAAGGATGTGCTTGAGGAAAGGATGAGCTTCTACGCCATCTAGAAAAGAATGGATACAAGGTCTTGAAGAAGAAGGCCCAGATCTGCCAAAGGCAAAAAAATATATATACTTGGGATTCATTCTCCAACAGAGGGAGAGGAGGCTAGGAGTAGAACCGGAAACAGGTTATTCAGAACATCCCAGTCCCCATCACAAGGAGACAAGTTAGAGAGTTCCTGGGTGCAGTAGGATTCTGCCATTTGTGGATCCCTAACTTTGCAATACTGGTTAAACTCCTCTATAAAGTCACAAAGGGGGGAAAAAAAGAGCCCATGGAGTGGGGGCTGGAACAGGACTGTGCATTTCAGACTCTTAAAAAGGAATTACAATTTGCCCCAGTGCTAGGTCTTTCTAACCTAGCAAAACCTTTTATGCTGTGTGTCTCAGAGAGGAGTACAGCAGTGGGTGTATGAACCCAGGACTTGGGGTCACGGCCTAGACTGGTAGCTTACCTCTCCAAACAATTAGACAGGGTTGCAAAGGGCTGGCCACCATGCTTGAGAGCCCTAGCTGCCATGGCTATGCTGGTACAAGAGATAGACAAATTAACTTTAGGACAAGACCTAAAAGTGTGGATGCCACATGCAGTAGTGACTCTGATGAATGCCAAAGGACATCACTGGCTCACTAATGCCCGCCTCACTAAGTACCAGAGATTTTTATGTGAAAACCCAAGACTAGTAATAGAGGTGTGTACCACTTTAAATCCAGCAATGCTGCTCCCAGTGAATGAGGGAAAGTGCAACACAATTGTTTGGTGCAGTATACTTCAGCTGGCAGGACTTACTGGATCAGCTCCTAAGGGAGTCTGACTGGGAGCTTTATGTAGATGGAAGCAGCTCCAGTCGACTCAAGGGGAAAAATTCAGTAGTGACTCTAACAGATATTATAGAGGCACAGTCTCTACCCCAAGGCACTTCTGCTCAGCAGGCAGAACTGATTGCCCTGACTGGAGCCTTAGAGCTCAGTGAAAAGAAAAGAGTGAATATTTATACAGATTCCCAGTTTGCCTTTCTCACTCTCCAAATACATGAAGCAATTTACAAAGAGAGAGGACTCCTGACTGCTGGGGGCAAAGATCTTAAATATCCAGGAGAAATCCGCTGGTTGCTGAAAGCCAAAACAAGTAGCAGTGATCCATTGCCAAGGACACCAGAAGGCAGGAACGGTAGAAACCCAGGGAAATGCCAGCAGAGGCAGAGAGGGCTTCTACTCCGCCCTACCTCAAGGGTACTGTAGCCCCTCTCATCCCGTGGCTCCACATTTTGCACCCAAATATTTTGAGGGAGAAAAAAGGTAGATGGAAAAAGAAGGAAAAAGAATTGAAGGACGGCTGGATGCAGCTGCCAGATGAGAGTTGTCATCCCCCACCTGTTGAGACTGGCAGTAGTTCAGGCCTTACATACTGCCATCCATCTGGGACAAGAAAAGACAGAAAAACTCCTAGAGAGGTATTTCTACATCCCTTTCCTAACAACTTTAGCCAAGAAAGTCAGCCTGCACTGCCCACCCTGCCGCCAGAACAACACAAAACAAGGACCTTCAGTGTCCTCCAGTATCCAGTCTTACAGGGCAGCCCCTTTTGAGGATGTACAGGTAGACCTCACTGAGATGCCCAAAAGCCAAGGCTACTAGTACCTGCTGGTGCTGGTATGCATCTAATCAGGATGGGTAGAAGCCTACCCCACTCAGACTGAAAAGGCTAGGGAAGTAACCAAGCCATTGCTCAGAGAATTTATTCCAAGATTCGGATTGCCACTTCAGATAGACTCTGACAATGGTCCTGCTTTGTGGCCAAAGTAGTGCAAGAGACTGTTTAAGCCCTGAACATCACATGGAAACTTCATATGGCATATAGACTTCAACGTTCGGAAAAGATGGAACTTTAAAGTTAGGGCTCAGCAAGTTATGTCAGGAAACAGGTCTTAAATGGGTGCAAGCTTTACCTTTAATTCTGTTCAAAATTTGGTATACCCCATCCAAGAACTCCGGGTACCCACCTTATGAGATATATAATAGGCCTCCCTCAATATTACATAGTTTGCCAGGGAACCCTGAGAACTAGGAGAAACAGAACTACACAAGCAATTAGAGGTTTTAGGCAAGGTAGCCTGTACCATAACCAAGTGGGTACTAGATAGGGATCCAATCAGTTTGTCTGCCCCTGTCCATTCTCTTTTCCTAGGACACCAGGTGTGTGAGTCAAAGATTGGAATCCAGCTCCCCTGCAACCCAGGTGGAAAGGACCCTACACTGTGATCTTTTTCACCCCTACTGCTGCCAAGGTAGAAGGCATACCTTCCTGGATTCACCACAGCCAGCTGAAGCCTGCAGAGATGCCCCTGCGGACGGCAGAGACAGACCCCACCACCCTCTGTGAGTTGATTCTGAGAAAGACAACATGCCTTGCTCCAGCCACAAACCAGAAGCTGGCTGGTTCATGTAAGACCAAAACCTGAGGCACCTCACTGTGGGGCTCCTAATAATTAGACTTTGGAGAGGGAGGGGACTAGGGCTGAGGACTGTGAACTATGTATCCATATCACCAAGGAAGGTCAATAGGTCTCCACCATCTTGCTTTTTTATAGCTTCTATGACTGTGAGGGAACTCAGAAAGGGACTGGTATCTATAATCAGACTCAATATTCAGTATGTGACCCAGGAAATGACCAACTTTATATTTGTCATGACCCCACAAACCCTCTTTTACTGAAGTAGTGTTTGAGGTAAAAAATAGCAAAGGAGGAGGAGTCTAGGGTTAGAAAGACAGACCAATAATGGCTCACACTAGGGTCAAAGAAAGCCCAGAACAAATCATCCTAAGGTTTAACACATGTGCTGCTATGGGTCATACAGAAAGGGGGTGTGGGTCCCTTGACTAGGAGAGAAGCTACAGGATAGGTAAAAAGTATATGTGTACTAAGAATGTAAGACTTCAGTATAAAAGGAATTTCTAGAGTCTCAAAGGGGGGAATGAGGAGGGAGCAAGCCTCCCTTCTCCCTTGAGAGGGGAGAAACCAGAATACAAGGGAGAGGAGCCAGCAGGGATAACTGAGTCAGCCAGTTATAAATTAACTACATCCCATAGTTCGCTAAATGCTCGCAATACAAAGCAAAAATATCAGGATCTGTATGTAGCTACAACCAGTGATCTGGAAACCCCTTCCCCCTTGCTGACCCCACCAAAACTCCCCCTCCCCTTTTCTTAAGTCCTGGGAACCTTTAAACAAAAGAATCAAGTGCCCATTGCTTGGATATTGTAAAGGTATATAACCTATAAGAAAATCTAATTCAAGGAGCTTGTGCTTTGCTGCTAAGCTACTAATATATTCTCCTTCCTTCATTGATTAAGTTGTCTGAGTGTCTCCTTCATCGGGGTTAATTTCCCTGCAACAATATGAGTCACCGTTCATAGCTCCATCAAATTCAAGAATCTTTCGCAAAGTCGCCATCCTGGTGCCCCAGCTGCTGACTCTTAGTACCAGACCTGGCTGCCCGAGCTAGTGCAGAGGGACCATATGACGTTGGAAGATGGAGGCAGGTGCCTTATGGTATTCACCACTGTTTCCCTTGTGCCAAGCATGGCATCTGATACATGGTAGGTGTTCAAAACATTACCTGTTCAGTTGAACTTAAGTTACTTCATATCTCTGGGCCTCAGTTTCCTTACCTATAAGGAAATGCGATAATTTTTTTACAGCTTACAAAACATAATTCTAAGTAGCACCAACCAAACCTGAGTGTGTGCACAGGTGAGATCAGTGGCTGCCTGCTTCCTGTGCTTTAACTGTGTCAAGAAGGGCCCCAGTGACTTGATGGATGCTCTACTCATGAACCCTAGAGAGCACGGCTAAAGCTTTCTCCTTTACCCGAAGGAGCTCAGTCTTGCTGAAGTACCTCTTTTTCTTCAAAGGTAAATTTAAGCTATTATCAGCCTTTTACACCTTACTGAGAAAGAAACTCCTAGATCTTTTTTTGAAAGCAGGCTTGAGAGAAGGAAGGATATGATATGAAGGAGCTGACCTAGGGTGGTGTGGGAACAAATTTGAAGCCCTCAAAGATAACCTGAGTCTGTAGCCAGTGATGACAAACTTGAACCAGTTTACAATGGGCTGGTCCTGCCACCCACTGTCTTCCTGGGCTCTTTTCCACAGGCTGTCAGGGAGGAGGAGTTAGTGGAAGAGCTGAAAAACACCTTTGTGTCCTATGTCTAAGCCAGTATTTGACTCTGTGAGCAATCCTGGCCCTTGTGGTTTCTAACACAAATTAAAAATAACACTGTGTGCCTGTTTTTCCCCACAGCTGATTTAAATACGTGCCACTTAAGCCATCCCTTTCACTTGGACATGGCTCCATCCCATGTCCTCCAGCACAGCCTTGACTCTGCACCACCCCACACTTCATGCCAGGAGCCTCAGATCCTGCCACTGCTCAGAGAGGGCTGTGAGGAGCCTCAGGCCTCAGAAGCCCCTGTCAAGCCCAGCCCAGTCACAAACAATATGGCTTGGGCTACAGTGGTTTCCAAGATGGTTAACCCAATTAGCAGAGGATCAAAACCCAGGCTGGCCGCTGTCAGTTAACCCTGAAAGGCTCCACACAACTCTGCCATCCTCTAACAATGACTGGAACTTCCTCCGGAACTTTTCAGAAGTCTGAAAAGGGGTTGATGGGCAGAGTGAAGGCTGGCACAGAACCTACACAGTGAACTCTGGATGCGCCGACTTGAGAGGTGACTAGAAACAGACTGCAAGGTCACACCATGGCTGGAAGTCTCCTCACACAGGGACAACTGGTTCCAGACCTTTTGGATTGCAGCCTTTTTACCTCACGACTCAATGAGCAATCAGAAAACAGAAGTTTTACAACACAGTCCTCTTGCTTATTCTGGAATATTAACTGTTGTCTGTCACTTTGTTAAATGTGAGTCATATCCCAGTAAATCAACATCCTGACCCATTCATTCATCGATCTCACCCACAGAATGAAGATCTGTGCCCCAAGGAAGCCCCTCGTGACAGATTATCAGCACAGATCACTATGCCAAAAAGAATGAACCTGGTTCTTAACCCTGCACGGCCCTTTCCAACTCAGCTGTCAGCGCTTGTCGCGTTTCTGCCCCTTGGGCCCTGTTTGCTTCATCACTGTGGGCTTGGCTTGTGCTGTTTCCTCCATGCAGGGTGGGTGGCCTCTATTTTGCACAACGTTGTAAAAACTCCTAGACATCCTTAAAGGCCCTGCCCATATACCACTTCCTCTACGAAGACCTCTTGGCCCCCCAAACCGGGAGTAATTTCACCCACTCTGTATCCCTGTAAGGAGAATGTGTCTTTTGGATACACTTCTTCCTCTCTTACCAAGCTTCTATTTTCTAAAAATTATCTGTGAATCATCACCTATTCTGATTTTTACCATTTCTATGTTATACTTAATATTTTGACTTAAATGAACTTGTATATTTCACATACTACCTTCTTTAGCCTATTCTAAACAATTGCAACCATGAAATTATGTATTTAATGAGCTTGTTAGATTTCTAGTGCACATTTTAACATAAATGTATTAAGTTTTTAGAGTCTCATCATGGTAACACCTAAAACATTGCTTTCAAAGAAAAACTATGCCAGCTGCTAGATACATTGTCTCAAGTGGCTATATTTTGTTTACATTTGAATTTTTTATAGGGCAAAGTACATGACATTACTTGATAAAAAGTTGTGGAGTTGAAATAAAATGAAATTAGTTAATTGAAATGTATTCATATCCTGTAGATATTAGCATTAATATGATTTAATATAGAAAGCAATTGTGATCTTCTTGTAAAGCAAAGAATGAGAATGGAAAGAAGTTGGACATAAGAAAGGAAGCTGTTTGTCGCCTCTTGGATTATCAAGGGGCATAGGTGACCCTTACAGCTTATAGGTTTTGAGCCTAAAAATTATTGTTGTTCCTTTTTTCAAAGGTTCAACAACAATGGCTCTGGGAAACTTCCACTAAATGGCAAATCGCTTTTGCAAATCAATGGACAACTTTATACGGAAACAGTCAATTTAAAATCAGCTCAAAGACTAGAATTATATGCCATTATTATGGCTTTTCAGTATTTGCCATATTTCCCCTTTAATCTATATACAGACAGCAAATATTTACTTATGGTTGTTTCCACTATAAAGACTGCTGTCTTAGGGACAACTGCGGATGAACTATTTCAGCAGTTCCTCCTTCTTCAAAGACTTGTATGTCAACATAGAGCTCCATGTTTTATAGGACATACTCGAGCTCACTCCATGCTCCCTGGAGCTTTAGCACAAAGGAATGCCCTTGTTGATCAAGCTACCCAAAAGAAAATTATTTGGAGCAACCATGACAGATCAAGCAATTCAGTCTCATACTATTCATCCCCAGAATGCTGCAGCCCTGTGTAAACAGTTTCAACTTTCTCGGGAAGCAGCACGACAGATTGGTAAATCCTGTCCAAGGTGTCCTATACTACAATCTGCCCCTTCATTTGGAGTTAACCCTCAAGGACTCCTACCAGGACAACTTTGGCAAATGGATGTTACTCATATACCTTCATTTGGCAAACAGTCCTATGTCCACATTACAGTGGATACCTATTCTGGATTTATAGTAACCTCTGTCAGAACAGGAGAGGCTGCTAAGCATGTTATAGCTCATTGTCTGTATGCATTTTTCTATTATTGGATTTTCTAAACTAGTTAAACTGACAATGCTCCTGCATATGTAGCAAAAGTATTTACTGTATTTTGTCAAACCTTTCGAATTATGGGTATTTCTTACAATCTTTAAGGTCAAGGTATTATTAAAGTATACCCAGCAAATATTTTTTTTTCTTTTTTTTTTTGTATTTTTCTGAAGCTGGAAATGGGGAGAGACAGTCAGACAGACTCCTGCATGCGCCTGACCGGGATCCACCCGGCACGCCCACCAGGGGCAACACTCTGCCCACCAGGGGCGATGCTCTGCCCCTCCGGGGCGTCGCTCTGCCGCGACCAGAGCCACTCTAGCGCCTGGGGCAGAGGCCAAGGAGCCATCCCCAGCGCCCGGGCCATCTTTGCTCCAATGGAGCCTTGGCTGCGGGAGGGGAAGAGAGAGACAGAGAGGAAGGAGGGGGGAGTGGAGAAGCAGATGGGCGCTTCTCCTGTGTGCCCTGGCCGGGAATCAAACCCAGGTCCCCCGCACGCCAGGCCGATGCTCTACTACTGAGCCAACCAGCCAGGGCCTACCCAGCAAATATTTTAAGGTCAATTTAAAAAAAATTTAAAAGGGGGGAGTCATATCCTGGAACTCCTATGGGTCTACCATATCATGCTTTTTACTTAAAAATTTTTAAATTTCTTTTGAATGCTGATGAAGAGGAGACGCCAAATCTTTTTCTTCTGCAAACTTCTACCTTCTTTTATTTGATTCAGCTAATAACACTGTTTTGTCTTTTTCCAAATAGCTCCAGATATACAGAAAAGGTTTATATAGGCGAATGAGGATCCTCAAACCCCTCAGCGAGATCTTCTGAGTGTGGCTTTTAAGGTACCAAGAGGCAGAAAAGGCCCAATAGAGATCAGGTGAACTACCAGCTTTTAGGATACACCCTTAAAGGCTCCAATGCCTCAAAGGAGTCTCATAGGATTCCATCTGGGTCCTGCTTCAATAGGGAATAGGAAGGTCATTGAGCTAAAGCCTGCCAGGCTTACATGCTGTGAGGAAAAAGGGACACTGGGAGGTGGCTTCCCCCTCGCTCCTCTAAGGGAGGGTTCAGTCTCTTCCAGCCCTGCTCTAGCCACCTATGACCTAACCTTGCCCAGAATGCTGGGGTCTGCCACTGAAGGCTGAAGGTGCTCAGGGCCGTCGGCCCCATCTACGACACTGTGGACAAGCCTAGGGTATTTCTTCCAAGAAGCAGGTAAACTGATCTCATTTGCACAAGGTCCACTTAACTATGTCTTGCCTGAATAGTCAGGTTTTTTATTCTTCCCTCGAAGATCTCTGTTGTGGGTGCTGATAGTCCTATTTTCTGCTGCTTTGTTTAATATATAGTGTTTCCTTTATTCCTCCTACCTCAATGCCCCACTCATATTTCAGCCTGGGACCTACTCCTAATGTAGAGCTCTCTTTCCCCCTTTTGCCAACTTCTATTATGAATTTACCTTTGCCACCCAGCTTAGTGTATCCCAAGGTTCTCTTTACCACACCACAGTCGCAGAGCTCCAGGGAAAAGCAACCTGTTCTCATCTCTCCAGGCAGAGGAGAACAGAAGCTCCATCTCCACACATGCTGCAGATGGCTTTTCCAGTCTACCTGAATCATTACCAGCTAGAAGCAGCAGTCATTGGGACTTGGACATGAGCTGCAAAGTATAGAATTGTGACAACAATTCCAGTGCCATGCGGACTTTTCCTGGACTCCTGCTCCTTGTGACAGCTCCTAACAGACTGAACTGGGGTTGGGTTGCATTTGCAGGGATTTGGAATGGTGTTGGTGATAACTTGGACTTGGTGAACATGTTAAGGACACTACTCTTTTATGGATTCTTGCTGTATTGACCAAGAGTTTGCTTAAAGGCTTTAATCACTGTAAAAAATAAAATAAAAGACTGGATAAAGAAGATGTGGCACATATACACTATGGTATACTACTCAGCCATAAGAAATGATGACATCGGATCATTTACAACAAAATGGTGGGATCTTGATAACATTATACGGAGTGAAATAAGTAAATCAGAAAAAAACAAGAACTGCATGATTCCATACATTGGTGGGACATAAAAACGAGACTAAGAGACATTGATAAGAGTGTGGTGGTTATGGGGGGGCGGAGAAGAAGGGAGAGGGGGAGGGGGTGGAGCACAAAGAAAACTAGATAGAAGGTGACGGAGGACAATCTGACTTTGGGTGATGGGTATGCAACATAACTGAATGATAAGATAACCTGGACATGTTTTCTTTGAATATATGTACCCTGGTTTATTGATGTCACCCCATTAAAATTAATAAAAATTTATTTATAAAAAAAAAAGAAAGAAAGGAAGCTGTTGATCAACATGGAAAGAACAGGCCCTGGTTGGGTGGCTTAGTGGATAAAGCATCAATTTGGCCCACTGAGGTTTGATCCCCAGTCAAGGCACATATGAGAAGCAATCAATAGTGTATAACTGAATGGAACATCTAAGTGAAACAAGGAGTTGATGCTTCTCTCTCTCTCTCTCTCTCTCTCTCTCTCCCTATCTCTCTCAAATCAGTGGAAAATTTACAAAAGAAAAAAAGGAAGAATTATGGTGGGTGTAGGGAAGAGTGCTTGGGGAAAGGGATGTTTAAGGATCATCAAACATGCAGATGGAACTTTACCTGGGTCCACACATATGGATCCCGGCTTTAAGCTGGGTCACGAGTGGAAAGCTGACCTCCTGACCATGAGCCCCAGGAGACTGTGGCTCAGTCCCAGAGTCCTGTCTGAGTGACCCCTTGCCCATGCAGGCACGGTCTAGCTCATTGCTCCTCTTACCTTTTCCATACTCAGGCTCTCAGCGCCAGGTGTGCATAACAGGGCAGCGTCCTCCCCTGGCCACGTCCTCCACTCCGACGGAGAGGCTGTGTATCTTCTCTTATGAGTCAGGCCCACAGCTTCCAGGCCAGGGATTGGCTCTCTGCAGCCCTTGCTAACCCCTAGGCTGAGGTCCAGAGGGACAAGTTTGAACTTGATGCATTACCAGCTCCCCAAAGTTTGCTGCTGCATCCAGGTTGCTACCCAGACTCCACAGAGATTAAGTCTCATTAGGCGTCTTGGTAGGGAGACTGGGTCCCACCACACCTCATGCCCATTGCTAGGACACCACTTGCAAGTCTTTTGTGAGCAGTCTAAGCAGCTCCCATCTCAGGTGTGGCGCAAAAAGTAAGAAAGAACTTTTGGGTGTAAGAAAGGGCTTTTGGGGGTGTGGAGGCAGGATCTCTGCCTTAATTGACCAAAGTAAAATGCATTGGGCTAAGGCTTTTCCACTCTGTAAAAGATACTGAGATACACCTCCAGAATTACTGGTTTCCTAAATATTCTCAAATTCTGAACAGACAATATAACAAGTGAGTAGTAAGCTATTAGTATAGAATCCATGGAAGTTATGATTGTAATTAAAGCCTACAACAAAGCAAATCTGTCATGATAATTTTTATTATAGTGCATGATAATTAGATAGAAATGACAAGTTGTTTAAGCAATAATCCTAATTGCTATTAATTTTACAACAGTCGCCTGACCAGGTGGTGGCCCAGTGGATAGAGCATCGGACTGGGATGCAGAGGACCCAGGTTCGAGACCCTGAGGTCACCGGCTTGAGCATGAGCTCATCTGGTTTGAGCAAAAGCCCACCAGCTTGAACCCAAGGTCACTGGCTCCAGCAAGCGGTTACTCAGTCTGCTGAAGGCCCACGGTCAAGGCACATATGAGAAAGCAATCAATGAACAACTAAGGTGTTGCAATGCGCAATGAAAAACTAATGATTGATGCTTCTCATCTCTCTCCATTCCTGTCTGTCTGTCCCTGTCTATCCCCCTCTCTGACTCACTCTCTGTCTCTGTAAATAAATAAATAAATAAATAAATAAATAAATAAATAATTTTACAACAGTGTTTTGGGGGCTATTCAGGAAAATCTTCCAAAAGTTCTTGACATTGCTGGGTTTTCCAAGTAAGTTGTTCCATCTTAAAGAAACAGAGACAATAATAGATTTTAGACTTTTTTCTTAAGTACTATCTCTTTTTTATCTGCACTCAGAATAACACTTGGTAGTCCCTGGCTAAACTTCCTTGGTTTAAAGATCTTATTTATTGGGTCTATTTGAAATATAGAGATTTGAGAGAAACTCATCTCTTTGGTTATCAAATATGGTGAAAAAAAGAAAAGTCTGTAATCTCATTTAATTTTATTTGGCCCAAAAATTGGGTTTTGGAAAAGGAACAAAAGGTAGACCACTTATCCATTTAGGCTCTGCTATAGGCTACAAGGCAGACCATGCAGCCTCAGCAGGGTCAGCATCACTGGGTGATTACAAGTATCCTCTTTCTGGGCATCCCGGATGCTGCATGTCTACAGAGCCTGTGAAATACTTTGAAGAGTCCCTTACTCTTCATGTCTCCAAATTTTACTTCATGTGACCAAACACACATAGAGTCTGTCCTGGAGGAAAGACCCCTTTAATAATGGAAGTCTTTACACAACAAGCAAACCAAACTAGGCTCTTATGGGGCAAAGTGAAGGGATAGGTGGAGAACTGGATGCCACGGACCAGCGCGGTTCATAATTCTGGGTCTTGAGGGAGAACGGTGAGGAATTAAGAAAACAGACTCATTGAGAAAAAAGGATGGGGTCAGGAGGCCTCTTCAATGCTGATGGCAGTATCGGAGTGCCCCATAGCCCCAGTTTACTTTATTATATAGCCACTAGAAAACCCGGCGGTCATACGAAATGACCGCTGTTCTAGATATTATAAATTGTAATTAAAATGATTTGTGCAAAGGTGTCTGCTAATTCAAACTGAATTACCCAGGGCAGGCGGCGAGGACACCCCTTTTTGCTTAGTGCCCCATGGGGTTTCCCCCTTCTACTTGCTTAATTGCTTAAAGTAGAGTGCAATGAAGGAAACCACTGGCGGTACATTTCTTAACAGCCACCGCTAGCTCAATAAATAAAGGTGATTTAAATAATAATGATGATTAGTCAATAATTTATTCAAGAGTGGTGGATAATTCTCAATTAGTGGAACTACAATGTTTCCGTACTTGCAACATTGAGAAAATCCTTTCTTGCCACGGTCAAATCGATTAGTTTCTAACTTGAAGTTTAAGGACTGACAGTGTTCACATTTAATATTCATGTCACCAGAGGAATGCTCAAAAATTAAAGTTTCTCCATTTGAAACTGTTTTAATCCTTTTTGCATTTCGGTCAGCATTACTCTGTTGTTTTTTTGCATTTCTCTCCTGCCTTTGTTCAAGGGACTCATTTTGTCGAGACAGGCTTTTTTGTCTTGCATCTGAGGCAAGCCTTGTTTCTCTATGCTCATCAGTCTCATTTTGCTGAGAAAGATGCATTTGCTCTGCGACTGAAGCAAGCCTTGTCTTTCTCTGCTCAGTGGTTTCTTTTTGTCGAGAAAGCCGTTTTTGTGCAGCTTTAGCTCCTTTTCTCTCCTCTTCAGTGCTGTATTTTCTAGGAGGCATTCTTAAAAGAAATTACGTTAAGACGTAGTTTTTATGTAAAACAGATGATTGCCAATGCAAACAAATGTTCACCCTCCCCCTGACATGCTCAATTTGCATTCAGCCTTAAATTGTTTCAAAAGCAGATGATTGCCAATGCAAACAAATGTTCACCTTCCCCCTGACCCGCTCAATTTGCGTTCAGCCGTGGCAACTTCACCCCATTGGCTAGTACAGTTACGCAAGCAACCAATAAGCTATCAGCGACAAACAGACACTTTAGCCGCATATAATAAAGATATGCAAATAAGGAAGTCTTTGATACAAAGTTACACATCTGAGGCAAAAACAGAAACTCTCCCAAGGCATAAACAGGAATCCCCCTACCATGCATAAGCCAAATCAACCAACATCTGAACAAACAAAGAGTGAGAGGAAGGGCATGTAAATTGCTTCCAGCAACTTAAGCAAGCAAGTGAAGTGGGTGCCAAATACTCAGCATCATAGTCAATATGGAGGTGAAGGGGGGAGAACTTAGCCTTTTGCTAAGCCTCAAATTTACAAAGGCTTTTTGCCACTTGCAGTCTACAACAATTGGCAGGGAGCTGAGTGGAGGAGGATTTCGAAGCAAGGGGAGGGGACAAGGAGTAGGGACAACTTGACAGAATGGACATTTAAAGGGGAGCATTAAGCCTCGACAGGTGGAGCTGAAGGGAAGAGAGGAGCATAGGCTGTGGAAGCACTGCAGACACACAACCTTTTTCTGGGGAGGCATAGAGATACAGCTACATGGCCTATAATATTTTATTTCCCCAACTGTGAAATGGCAGTAATGATAATGCCTACATCATAGAGTAAAAAGTCAAGTCAATGTTGTAATTGTAGGTCAAGTGTTCAGAGCAGTGCAAGGCACACAGTAGGTGTCCCATGCATGTTAGCTATTATTAGTCTTGTTTTTGTTATTGTGAAAGCCAGCCCTACCTGCTTCCATCTTACAAGAGGCTGATCAAGTGCTCTGACCCTCCTGCCCACAGCTGGTTGGGTAAGGTAGGAGATAACCATCAACCCCAAGATTACTGAGACGATAAGGCTGGGGGCCTGTGAGAGTCTCTGTGTGTGTGTGTAAATTAGGACCTTTGAAAACTGTTAAGGGAATGGTGACAGGAGAGAAAGAAATAGACATGGAGTGAGCTGAACTATGCGACTATGGGGACCCCAGAGCAGAGATTTTGAGCAGTTGTTCCTGGGATCTCTGCCACCTTTGGACTCACAGCCATGCCCCCCTCCAGCCTCAGTAAGGCCCATCTTAGAGACAGCTCTTGTCTTAGGATTTCCACAAGGTTTCCTGTTATTTCATGTGGGTCCCCAACACAAAGCCCCTTGGCTTGTGTTATCTTGAGGGAACTCTGTTCCTTGTGATCTACAAAGCTAAATTGAAAAAACAAACTGTCCCTGACAGATGCTCTACACATGGCTTCTATTTTATTTTCTTTGTTGTTCTCTTTATTTTATATTTTTCAATAATGCATCTATGTAATTAACAGCCTATTATATAATGAACACTTATATTGTAACCAAAACCAAAAAAAAAAATGCTTTTTTTTAAAAAAGGAATTTATTATTAATTTTAATGCAGTGACATTGATAAATCAGGGTACATATGTTCAGAGAAAACATCTCCAGATTATTTTGACATTTACTTATGTTGGATACCCCTCACCCAAAGTCAAATTGTCTTTTGTAACCTTCTAACTGGTTTTCTTTGTGCTGCTCCCCTCCCCCCTTCTTTGCCCCCCCCCCCATTAACCATCACACTCTTGTCCATGTCTCTGAGTCTCATTTTTATGTCCCATCTATGTATGGATTCATATAGTTCTTAGTTTCTTTCTGATTTACTTATTTCACTCAGTATAATGTTATCAAGGTCCATCCATGTTATTGTAAATGATCCGATGTCATCATTTCTTACTAGTATTCCATAGTATATATGTACCAAGCTTTTAAAACCACTCGTCCACTGATGGACACTTGGGCTGTTTCTAAATCTTCACTATTGTGAACAATGCTGCCATAAACATTGGGGTGCACTTCTCCTTTTGGAACAGTTCTAAGGTGTTCTTAGGATATATTTCTAAAAGTGGGATTGCTGGGTCAAAAGGCAATTCGATTTTTAATTCTTTGAGGAATCTCCATACTGTTTTCCACAGTGGCTGCACCAGTCTGCATTCCCACCAGCAGTGCAGGAGGGTTCCCTTTTCTCCACATCCTGGCCAGCACTTAATCTGTGTTGTTTTGTTGATGAGCACCATTCTAACTGGTGTGAGGTGATATCTCATTGTGGTTTTAATTTGCATTTCTCTAATGATTAGTGATGTTGAGCATTTTTTCATATGCCTTTTGGCCATCTGTATGTCCTCTTTGGAGAAGTGTCTATTCATTTCTTTTTCCCATTTTTTGATTGCATTGTTTGTCTTCCTGGTGTTGAGATTTACAAATTCTTTATAAATTTTGGTTATCAACCCCTTATCAGACGTATTGTCAAATATGTTCTCCCAATGTGTAGTTTGTCTTTTTTTTTTCTGTTCTTATTGCTTTAGCTGTGCAAAAGCTTTTTAGTTTGATATAGTCCCATTTGTTTATCCTGTCTTTTATTTCACTTGCCCGTGGAGATAAATTGGCAAATATATTGCTGCGAGAGATGTCAGAGAGCTTACTGCCTATCTTTTATTCTAAGATGCTTATGGTTTCACGGCTTACATTTAAGTCTTTTATCCATTTTGAGTTTATTTTTGTGAATGGTGTAAGTTGGTGGTCTAGTTTCATTTTCTTGCAGGTAGCTGTTGAATTTTGTCAACACCATTTATTAAAGAGGCTGTCTTTACTCCATTGTATGCCCTTATCATCTATGTCAAATATCAGTTGTCCATGGAGCTGTGGGTTTATTTCTGGGTTCTCTGTTCTGTTCCATTGATCTATGTGCCTGTTCTTATGCCAGTACCAGGCTGTTTTGAGTACAATGGCCTTATAGTATAACTTGATATCAAGAAGTGTGATACCTCCCACTTTATTCTTCATTTTTAAGATTGCTGAGGCTATTCGTGTTCTCTTTTGGTTCCATATAAATTTTTGGAATATGTGATCTATATCTTTAAAGTATGTCATTGGTATTTTATTTTATTTATTTATTTATTTATTTATTTTTTTCATTTTTCTGAAGCTAGAAACAGGGAGAGACAGTCAGACAGACTCCCGCATGCGCCCGACCGGGATCCACCCGGCACGCCCACCAGGGGTGACGCTCTGCCCACCAGGGGGTGATGCTCTGCCCATCCTGGGCGTTGCCATGTTGCGACCAGAGCCACTCTAGCGCCTGGGGCAGAGGCCACAGAGCCATCCCCAGCGCCCGGGCCATCTTTGCTCCAATGGATCCTTGGCTGCGGGAGGGGAAGAGAGAGACAGAGAGGGAAAGCGCGGCGGAGGGGTGGAGAAGCAAATGGGCGCTTCTCCTGTGTGCCCTGGCCGGGAATCGAACCCGGGTCCTCCGCACGCTAGGCCGACGCTCTACTGCTGAGCCAACCGGCCAGGGCCTGTCATTGGTATTTTAATTGGTACTGCATTAAATTTATAAATTGCTTTGGGTAATATAGACATTTTAATGATGTTTATTATTCTTAACCATGAGCATGGTATATGCTTACACTTGTTTGTAGATACTTGATAAAGAAATCCACTTGATTTCTTTTATCAATGTTTTATAATTTTCTGAGTACAAGGCTTTAGTCTCCTTGGTTAAGTTTACTCCTAGATACTTTACTTTTTGGTTGTAATAGTGAAGAGGATTGTTTCCTTAATTTCTCTTTCTGACTGTTCATTATTGGTGTATAAAAATGCCTCTGATTTCTGAGTATTGATTTTATATCCTGCCTCTTTGCTGAATTTATTTATCAGGTCCAGTAGTTTTTTGACTGAGACTTTAGGGTTTTCTATATACAATATCATATCATCTGCAAATAATGATAGTTTTACTTCTTCTTTTCCAACTTGAATGCCTTTTACTTCTTCTTCTTGTCTGATTGTTGTGGCTAGGACTTCCAGGACTCTGTTGAATAAGAGTAGTGAAAGGGGGCACCCCTGCTTTGCTCCTGATCTTAAGGGGATTGCTTGTAATTTTTGCTCATTGAGTAGATTTTGGCTGTGGGTTTGAAATAGATGGCTTTTATTATGTTGAGGTATGTTCCCTGTATTCCCACTTTGCTGAGAGTTTTGATCATGAATGGGTGCTGGATTTTATCAAATGCTTTTTCTGCATCAATTGAAATTATCATGTGGTTTTTCTCCTTCCTTTTGTTTATGTGATGAATCATATTGATTGATTTGCGAATATTGTACCAGCCTTGCCTCCCAAGAATAAATCCCACTTGATCATGGTGTATGATTTTTTCCATATATTGTTGGATCTAGTTTGCTAATATTTTGTTGAGGATTTTAGCATCTATATTCATCAGGGATATGGCCTATAATTTTCTTTTTTTGTGTTGTCTTTGCCTGGTTTTGGAATCAGAATTATGCTCACTTCATAAAAGGAGCTTGGAAGTCTTCCTTCCTCTTGAATTTTTTGAAATAGTTTGAGAAGGATAGGAGTTAGTTCTTCTTTGAATATTTGGTAGAATTCCATTGTGAAGCCATCTGACCCCGGACTTTTCTTTGTTGGGAGTTTTTTGATAACTGTTTTGATCTCATTTGGTGTAATCTGTCTGTTTAGGTTTTCTGATTCTTCCAGATTGATTTTTGGAAGATCATACGTTTCAAGGAATTTGTCCATTTCATCTAGGTTGTCTAGTTTTTTGGCATACAGTTCTTCATAGTATTTTCTTACAATATTTTGAATTTCTGTTTTGTCAGTTGTTATTTCTCCATTCTCATTTCTAATTTTATTTATTTGAGTCCTCTCTTTTTTTTTCTTGGTGAGTCTAGTTAAAGGTTCATCGATCTTGTTTATCTTTTCAAAGAACCAGCTTCTAGTTTCATTGATCCTCTTTATTGTTTCTTTAGCCTCTATGTCATTTATTTCTGCTCTGATCTTTATTATTTCCTTCCTTCTATTACATTTGGGCTTTACTTGCTGTTCTTTTTCTAGTTCTTTTAGATTCAGGGTCAAATTGTTTATTTGAGCTTTTTCTAGTTTCTTAAAGTATGTCTGCAGTGCTATGAACTTCCCTCTCAGTACTGCTTTTGCTGTGTCCCATAAATTTTGAGTTGTTGTATGCTCATTATCATTCGTTTCTCAGAATTTTTTTATTTCTTCTTTGATCTCATTCTTAATCCATTTGTTATTTAACAACATGCTATTTAGTTTTCATGTGTTTGAGAATTTTTGAGTTTTTCTGTTGTGGTTGATATCTAGTTTCATGCCATTGTGATCAGAGAAAGTGCTTAATATGATTTCAATCTTCTTAAATTTTTGAGACCACTCTTGTGCCCTAACATGTGGTCTATCCTTGAGAATGTACCATGAGCACTTGAAAAGAATGTATATTCTGCTGCTTTAGGGTGAAAGGTTCTGAAGATATCTATTAAACTGAGTTGATCTAGTGTGTCCCTTATATCTTCTGTTTCTTTGTTAATTTTCTTTCTTGAGGATCTATCTAGTGATGTTAGTGGGGTATTGAAATCCCCTACTATTATAGTATTGCTGTTAATCTTGTCCTTTATATCCATCAAAGTCTGTTTTATATATTTAGGTACTCCTATACTAGGTGCATAGATATTTATAATAGTTATATTGTCCTGTTGGATTACTCCCTTTATCATTATGTAGTGGCCTTCTTTATCTCTTACTATATCCTTTGTTTTAAAGTCCATTTTGTCTGATGTGATATTGCTACCTCACCTTTTTATTCATTTCCATTTGTATGAATTGTTTTTTCCATCCTTTTACCTTCAGTCTATGTGTATCTTTTGTGTAAGGTGTGTTTCTTGTAGATAGCATATGTACGGTCCTGTTTTCTCATCCATGCAGCTACTCTATGTCTTTTGATTGGATCATTTAATCCATTTACATTTAAGGTTATTATTGAATTCAGTTGTTTATTGCCATTTTATTCTTTAAAACTGTATTCCTCTTTTGCTATATTCTTTCCCACTTTAATCTGTTTACAATAGGCCCCTTAGCATTTCTTGTAGCCGTGGTTTGGTTGTAATGAATTCCTTGAGTTTTTTTTATGTCTGGGAAGCTTTTTATTTCTCCTTCAATTTTAAATGATAACCTTGCTGGATAAAGTAGTCTTGGCTGTAGGCTCTTGTTCTACATTACTTTGAATATTTCTTGTCATTCCCTTTTGGCCTCAAGTGTTTCTGTTGAGAAGTTGGAAGTCATCCTTATGAGGGCTCCTTTGTAGGTGATAGCCTTTTATTCTCTAGCAGCTTTTAATATTTTCTCTTTATCACTTAGCTTTGGTATTTTAATTATGATGTGTCTTGGTGTAGGTTTCTTTGGGTTTCTCTTTAATGGAGTTCTCTATGCTTCTTGAACTTGTAAGAGTTTCTCCTGCACTAATTTAGGGATGTTTTCAGCTATAATATGATTGAACAAAGTCTCTATCCCTTGTTCTTTCTCTTCTTTCTCAGGAACCCCTATGATGCAGATGTTATTTCTCTTCATATTGTCACAGAGCTCTTTAAGAGTTTCCTCAGACTTTTTGAGTCTTTTTCCTTTTTCTTCTCTGCTTTCATGCCTTCATTCAACTTGTCCTCCAACTTGCTGATTCGATCCTCAGCTGCATCCACCCTGTTTTAAATTTTTTCCATTGTGGTCTTTATTTCTTATATTGTATTTGTCATCTCCGACTGATTCTTTTTTAATATTTCAATATCTTTTTTTTAAACTTGCTATTTCTTTATTTAGGTGTTCATAATGACCATCCATTGTTGTTCCAAGATCCCTAGGCATCCTTACAAGCATTATTTTGAACTCCACATTTGGAAGTTTGGTTATTTCCATATCACTCAGTTCATTTCCTGGAGGTTTCTATTGTGGTTTCATTTGGATTGCACTTCTCTGTCTTCTCATTATGTCTGTGTGTTTGTATGTGTTGTTTGTAGAGCTGGTTGAGTCTAGGCTTGGTGTTGTCTACCTCCAGTTTTCAATTGTGTTATTTCTAGGTCTTCTTGGGTTGGCATCAGCTATTATTTGTAATCCACTTTTGGATTTGGGCTGCTTTGAAGTCTTGATTTGTTTGTTTTCTTAACAGGTGACAGTCTTGTTTACTGAACTCAGCAGGTGGCTTATTCAAAACTGTATTCAGGAATGTGGTGGGTGTAACCTGAGACTCTGATGGCTTCTTCTGCTGGTTACTCTCTCTGGGGGGTAGGATGTTTTCTCAGCTTCGGTAGGGGGAGGTGTATCTCAGATCTCCATGGAGACCTGAGTTACTGCCCTCCCACTTCTTGTTTTCAGCTGTGTCTTGTTGCACTGATTGGAACTGGAGAGATATCTGGAGATCTGTGACCTGGAAGCACTTTAGCCTTTTGTTTTGTGGAAGGATCTGCCCTTCTCCCAGCTATGGCTGCCTCCAGCACTGAATGAGTCAGCTTTTTAGGTCATCCCCTGCATTCCTCTGTCCCTCACCATCTGTCTTTCTCTTTCCCCTTTCTTTTTGGAAGACAAGCCGGCCCTTTCACCACACCTCATTTCCTGGTTGCCAGGCAAGTGGTTGTGAACAGTATTTTCTGCTCTTTTCCTTGGAGTGAGAGCCCTGTTGGGCTCTCAGCCTAAACCCTCCCTCTGTTCCTGTAAGCAGGGGGGATTCAGGTGCTCCCTACCAGGTTTGTTGTGGCTTCTTCTTTGTTCCTTGGTTTTTGAGAGCTGTTCTTGTAGTCCAGAGTTGGTTTTTCATGCTGATTGTTCCTAAATTAGTTTGTAATCCAGTTTGGTGGTGTGAGCTGGGAGTCCGCTGCCATCTTAAGAGTCAGAGAAATGTTTTTTAAACAAAGGGTTGGTTCACTCACTTGCAGCAAGCAGAAAGTTTGTATAGAAAATACCAATGAACTTTAAGTCAATTCTATATTCAGTAGCTTTCTCATCATCCAGTCATGTGCCCTTGTCCCTAAAATGAGAAAGAGGGCCAAAAAACCTCTAGGTTCCATTTGGGTTCTGTGAACACTGAGATTAAAAGAAAAAAATGAAAAGACATCTACTAAGAAGGGCTTCTGGTGGCTAACGGAGCTCAAATCTTTAAAAAAAGAAGAGCTTGGCAATCATTTCTGCGAAGAGGCCTCTCACACAAACTGCACTTAATGGAGAACCTCTGTGCTGAACTACCTGCCTGCCCTGTGTCTCTATCATCTGAGCCAGCCCTTATAAATGAGTTCCTGGAATCCTATTTCAACCAATAGGACTAAGGCTTCCCCAGCTGCTCTAACCAAGAGTGGCTCTATTCTGACCAATCAGGACAGTGCCTTTTGGGTCATTTGACATCCTCTTTTACTACTTTTAGAATAATAACAACTACCTTTCCGTGTTCTCATTGAGGAAAAAGAGGACCTTACCACTGGTAGATTACTACCCTGCTGAGGATCCCTCTGTTTCAGAAGATAACTCTCATGGCCATTCTGTGTAAGTGACTTGTTAACAGGTTTTTCAGGAGATGAGGTTAATTGCTTTCTCAGAATTGTAATTTTCATGGTGTAGTCCTTGTACTGTTTAATTGGATATAATGCAAAATTTAACCAGAACTATCATTCAAATTACTCACTGAACTGCTAGAACCATTTAAACCTGGCTGTTTTTAGAGTGTGAATAGTCCTTGACAACGAAGTTGCTCTTGATTCTGTGCCCACAGGCCACGGAGGAATTTGTGCCATACAACTCCTCATGCTGTACCTGGATAAACTCTTCTTCCCAAGGGGAATTAGAAGCAAACTCCTTTATCTTGCTAGATCCTTTAAGGGGCATTCCAGTTTTGCTTCTAGTATCAATGGCTGGTAGGATTTAAATTTTCTGACATTTTCAGCTGGCTCCCAACTGGACTCAGAGCTATTTTAAGGTCTATGTTGCACACTGTTTTGCTTATTATTCTAATCTGTACAATATATTTTATCATCAAGCTACTGCTGCTCTGTATAACCACATGTTTAAAACCTACAAAAAACTGAGTAATGGTTCTCTGAAGGTTAGAAATGATCCATCAAGCCACTGTATCCCCTCCATATATGTAATTCATGATGGTTGGAAACTTTACTCCTGTTGTCAGGTACCTTTTGTCCATTATCCATGATTTCTTTTAGGACTAATTGCCTTTGTTGTTCTTTAACCTCTCCCAAGCTGTTTTAGCTGTTTGTGTAAGAGACTGAATCTTTTAGTTTCTGAGGAACCTCCCATAAACAAATGGCTTTATTTGCTCTATTGGCTATTGTCCTGACACAGGAGTCCCACTGAGGGGCTAGATGGAACCAGAACAGGTAGCCAAGCCATCCTGGCATGACATGGGACAAATTGACTTGATCTATCATCAATGATGTTTGTCACTGAATCCTGATCAAAAGGAATAAAATGTAAATCCTAAGGGGAAGAAGAAAGACAACTACTAAGAAGGGCTTCTGGTGGCTAACAAGAAGTCAAAAATTTAAAAAGCAGAGCCTGGCAGCCATTTCTGCAAAGGGGCCTCTTAGACAAACCACACTTCATGGAGACGCCTCTGTGCACTGCTGCCTGCACTGTGTTTCTGCCATCTGTGCCAGCCCTTATAAAAGAGTTTCTGTAATCTTATTTCAACCAATAAGAGTGAGACTTTTGTCATCCAATCAGTGTTGTGCAGCTCTGACCAATCAGAGCAACTTTATCTTGACCAATCAAAACAGTGCCTTTTGGACCAAAAAGACTGCAAAGATTGGTGCCCTTATTTGCATGATAATGACCAATCAGGAACCAGGGGTGGGGCCTTTTGTTAATATAAGCCAGCTCCCTGCTGGCTGGAGAATACACTTTTTCTTCTCATGAAAAATGATTACTGAGTGTTCCTGGGTGAGCCAAACAACGAAGATGTCCTACCAGAGCAGAGTGGAGCAGTCTAGTTGGAGAGGCACTGCCTGGCCCCAGGACAGCCACAGCCATGCTGGTTTCACAATCCTGCTGTAGAACTATTAAGTTGTTCCACAGTGTTGCTGTTTCCATAGCCATGCTGAATCACTGTAGAGCCATTTGCATTAAGTAGTTTCCTTTTTTACTACACCCCAGATTGTGAATTTCTGTTGGCACTAAATTGGCACCAGTGACCATTGGTTGACAGTTATGAACACTATTGTTATCCTACTTTTTTTTCATTTTAGCAGAATCTGTAGTTGCAGGTTTTATATTTCCCAAACCTGCAACTAGTCCGAGGAAGATGGTTTTCTCCGGAGTCAGACTTAGTGTTTTGGAAGCAGTGACCTTTCAGAATGGAGATGTGCATGTGATGGAACATTGCAAAACTGTCCCTTTATGTTTCCATTCATTCTCTTCCTTAGGTCAGCATATATTAAGTGCATATCTTATACCAGACTGGGCTATATGCTGGAACTATAAAGAGAAAGCAGGGTAAAGATGACTGAACCAATAATTTTAACACTCAAAAGTGTCATGTCAAAGGGTATTCATTGGAGGCCTGTAACAACACAGAGAGGAAGCACTTAACTTGGGTTTGAGGGGTTGAGAAAAGCGGTATTTTCCAAGCTATTGGAAAGGATATTAGTTTTCTAGGCAGACAAGATGACCAGTGTCTTCCAGGTTAAGGCAGGGCATGTAAGACAATGGAGAGGTAAAAATGAACTAGATGCTGGGTGTTGTCGTGGAGTTTCAAGTAGGTAAGCACAGGGCGAATTTTGGTGCTAACCTGGGAGATGGAAGGCATAGGCCAAAAGATCAGCAGGGTTCAGAGCTTGAAGAAATGTGTATGTCATACTTAGGAGGTTGAGTTTTATCCTTAGGAGAATGAAGAGGCCTCTCCATGAGGTATTGTAAAAACAGGAAATTGTAGAATAAGGTGGCTCATGGGAGACTTATGTAGAGAAGTCTTCTTGTTCTCAGAAATGTTTGTGTCACTAAAACTGTGAGCACAGAGGGTGATGGTCAAGGCGAGTGATTCAGAGGAGATTGTACACACAGTTTAATAAAAAAGGATCATAGCAGCGGGTAGATATTGTGAAATATAAAACCAGAGGATTTGAGAACAAGGGAGCTTAACAGCAAAGAGCAAACTCTGGTGCTAACCCTTACATGCAGATTGGGAGGTGGAGGTGGAGGACTCCCATCCCTAAAGATTGAGGGCAATCCTTATGGTTGTTTTGCTGGCTCTTGGACCCCAGCATGACAAAAGACCCTCCAGCCACACTTTGCTGTAAATCGCTGTGTGGGTCAGCCATGTTAAGCTTGCTCACAGGTTTACCAGTTGCAAGCACTGTGCTTGATTAGTGGATGAGCACATGGCAGAGGCACGTGTGCAAAGCCTATATGAGGCTATAGGTGCTTCCCATATGGCAGTGATTCTCCCAGATAGCTCTCCCACCACCGTGAGATACGGTTCCTTGCTCCCTTGCCCTTACTGCAAATAGCAGATTTTCCTTTGTTTATTAGCTCTTTCCCTTTTGTTGTTAATTTGCTTGCCTATCTTGGCGAGCCTCCAATAAATGAGTATGGCCCAAAGCAGGGGTCTCAAACTCGCGGCCCGCGGGCCGCATGCGGCCCACCGAAAAATGTTATATTGATTTTTTTTGTTTTCAACTGCAGTGAGAAAAGTGTTGCATAACAGTTGCCTTTTGTAGACCTAGTGCGGCCCGCCGAACAGCTGTGATTTTGCTCTGTGGTCCACATGCTGAGTTGAGTTTGAGACCCCTGGCCCAAAGCTTTCTGGCTTCACAGTCTTTCTACCATCTGCTTGAATTTAATGGGAACCTGCCTAGCCATGGCGATGGCCCCTGGCATTACATTTGGTGTAGTGGGCAGGATTTAGAGCAGATGGGTATGGAGCCACAGCCACCCTTGAGGGGTGGGGTAGAGGACTGGTTGTTGTTATGGCTCCGCATGGCTGTCCTTTTGGGGACCATCGGCTGGCTGTTTCATACAGCCCTATGAGAGGAAACCAAAAGCTCTGTGCGAGAGGCAGCCCAAGGTCAAGAGCTCCAGTGTGAGTTGCAGATCCAGCAGTAGCAATGGCTTGAACTGCAGCAAGTGCTGGAGAAGGAGACTGAATGGTTTTGTGAGTTGCAGTTTGCTCTGGAGGTTGAACGTTGGCAGCAGCAGTTGTTGGAGGAACAACTGCAGGTTCAGCTTCAGGCTGAGAGCCAGCAGCCACAGGAGAAGATGGAGTTGTGTCGGGGGAGTGGCTCTGAGTTGGAGGGAGCAGGTGTTTCCAGCTCCTCTTCTGAGGTTGAGGAGGCTCGGGCTAAAGCTGCCATCCGCACACTCAGAGCTTGGCCAATGGTTATCCAGAAGGTAAAAACTCAGGCACAAAGAGTACTCACTGAGCCCCTGGTAGGCTTGCTCTGATGGTGGGGCATAGGGGTGGATGGCATCATGCTCTCTGGAGCAGAGGTGAAGAAGTTAGCCACTGTTGCCACATGCTACACATGCTCCTCCTTGGGGCAGTATCTTCAGAGCTGTCATGACGGCAGGGATGAGGGGAGAGGACTGAGTCCCCATGTGAACCTAGTTGCTTATAATGAACCTTTACCTTGGTGATTTGCACAGACAGCTGGGCTGTCTATTGTGGACTGCAATGGGGGGGGAGCATTGGCTCCCTTGTTGGATGGACATACCTCCTTTGGACAGTATGAGAGACGCTGATAGGGGAGGCAGCTCTGGTGGACACCCTCTTGCACCAGGAAGCTGCTCTCACCTAGCTGCAGAGATGCACCAAGGACATTTTTGGTTTCAATGGACATGGCTCTGGACTGCACCAGCCCCTCACCTAAGATGGGTGGCCTTGTTGGCACCATGGGGTGGAGACTTAGAGGTGGGCCTCCAGTTAACTCCCTGGGCAGACTGCTCAGGGAGACACTGTGAAGTGCACCTTTGTAATGATCATTTTTAGAATGTATGTAATGTAGCTCTTGTGAGGCAAGCCATCCTAAAAGGGTGGAATGGGGGCAGCTGTGTTAGACTTGCTCACAGGGTTACCAGCTGCAAGCACTTTGCTTGATTAGTGCTTAAGCACCTGGCAGAGGCACGTGTGCATAGCCTATATAAGGCTATGGGTGCTTGTGCTCAAGAGAGATGGGGGATTGTGGATGGCAAATTGCCTGCCTGCCACTGTGAGGGGCCATTTTGCTGTTTGTTTTCCCAAGAGGCAGTTTCGCCTGCCTGTGTGCTTGTCCACCATTGTGAGACTTTATTAAATGAAATGGCCCAACCCTTTCCGGCTCCACAGTTTTTCTGCCATCTGCCCAAATCCAAAGTGGACCTGCCTGGCCTCAGCCACCAGCATTACACTTAGTCATATTCTCCTCCCCTTCAATCCCCTTTATCCAGTCAGTCACCAAATCATTTAATCTTCTCCTGTTAGCTTCTGCTTTTATGATCCATCCCAGGTGGTTTCTGGGTCTCCCTAATGCTCTTGACCGTAGACCTATTTTCCTCAAGTCCTTTGTTTTCTCTTGCCACACTCTGCTGGGAGCCCAGGGACCCTCCACTGCCCCACAGTCTGTGCACACCTGCCACTCTCTAGTTGTCTCACCTTGAGTAAATCATTGAACTTAATTTTTCTGTCTATAAAGTGAGGTTGTTAAGTGATCACTCAGGTGTTTTGTATGGTTGCCCTGCTGCACTTTATCCTGCTCACCTCACACCTGTTAGGATGTCTGTTATCAAAAAGGCAGGAGATAAGGAGTTTTAACAAGGATGTGAAGAAAGGGAACCTTGTGCACTGTTGGTGGGAATGTCAACTGGTGTAGCCACTGTGGAAAACTATGGAGGTTCCTCAAGAAATTAAAAACAGAGCTACTATATAGTCAGCAATTTTACTTCTTTGTATATATACAGAGGAAACAAAATTATTATCTCAAAGAGATATGTACACCATCTCCACCATCAAAAGCAGTATTATTCACAATAGTCAAAGAGTGCAAGCAACCTGTATCCACTGATGGATAAATGGATAAAAAAATGTGGTATATATAAAATGGAACATTATTCAGCCTTAAAAAAGAAAATCCTGCCATTTGTAACAACAGGAATAAACCTGGAGGGCTTTACACTCAGTGAAATAAGGCTGACAGAGAAAAACAAATACTGTATGGTGTAACTTATATGTGGAATCCAGAAACAAAAATAAATTAAACTCATAGAAATAGAAAGTAGAGTGGTGGTTGCCAGGGGTTGGGTGTAGAAGAGGGAGAGGTTGGTAAATGGGTGCAGACTTTCAGTTGTAAGGGGAATCAAGTCTGAGGAGCTAATGTATAACATGGTGACTATAACTGATAACACTATTATAGAATTGAAATTTGCTAAGAAACTAGAACTTAAATGTTCTCTCTCTCTCTCTCTCTCTCTCTCTCACACACACACACACACACACACACACACACACACACACACACACACACACACACACACGTAGGAAAGAAAGACTCTCCTGACAGGTCTGATCCCAGCTCACACACACAGTCGGGATCCCAGGTCTCCTT
This sequence comes from Saccopteryx leptura, assembly GCF_036850995.1. Taxonomy (NCBI): domain Eukaryota; kingdom Metazoa; phylum Chordata; class Mammalia; order Chiroptera; family Emballonuridae; genus Saccopteryx; species Saccopteryx leptura. Next base: position 169,992,019 of record NC_089504.1, on the reverse strand, counting down.
CCCACGGAGGAACACACAGTCTTGTCTCATGTACGATCTTCTGCTCATACTGTTCCCTCCTGAGGTACATTACAGCAGGATGTAAACTGAAGTAGAAGCCTCAGTCACAAGTGGAGGCAAGTGAGTTAAGTGCCAGGGGTGGCATGTCACCCATGTCTCTCAACCAGATTGCTCTCCTCTGTGTCTAGTCAGGACTGGGGCCTGTGAAGACCGACACGTCATGCTATAGTGTCATCAAACATTACCTCATTCCTTACTACATATTTTCATGATTATTGTGACTATCATGTCTCTCTCACCAGCAACATCCTATAATTCATAGTTTGTGCCCCTCCCCAATTTATATGTTGAGGGCCTAATCCCCAATTCAATGCTATTGATGAAACTTTTGGGAGGTGACTAGCTCATGAAGGTAGAGCTTTACTGAATGGGATCAGGGACCTTACAAGAAGAAATATGAGAGAGATGACCTCTCTTTCCATAATGTGAGGCTATCAGTAGAAGTTTGCTATTAACCAGGAAGGGAGCACTCAACAAGAACCCCTCCATGCCGGCACCCTGATGGCTGTGCTTCTAGTCTCTAGAACCATGAGGAATAGATGTTTGCTGGTTAAGCCTTTAGTCCAGGATATTTTGTCATGGTAGCCAGTGCTGACTGAGACAGACTCCTTTGACAGCAAATTTAGGTTTGTATTGACATATTTAAATGGAATTATCATGGTTCCTGCTTGTGCTCCCCTACCCAATTACCACCCCTCGACCATTTTACTGGGAACTAACTGTCCCTCACCCCAGTCCCAGTGTTTGTATTTGCTCAGACCACCTTCTCCTTCTCCTTCACGACTTCCATTTTCTTCCTCTTGTTTTCCCAACAAACAACCATCAGCTCCCAACATCTGCTCAGGCCCTCTTTTGGGGAGACTAATTGACTCCACTTTGTTTGTTTTTCAGTGAGCCCTCCCCTTGTCTTGACCTGAGCCCACCATCCTTTGGTCTGGTCACCAGCAGCTATGGGTGGAGTTTCTGGTCACCTGCTCTAGTCCACACAGCTCCTTCCCTTGTCTCTCCACTCTGGTTCCCAGCCTGCTCAGACATAAACACAATTGAAAAAGTCCTGTGAAAACAGGGGTTTAAAAAAGCTAAACAGTTCAGACCAGAACTAATCCAAACCATCACAGGGGTGCATTAGTGTGGCAGCCACATCAGAGCCAACACTAACATCCTTTTCTCCCTTGGAGTCTGTCTGCAGAATGTGCCATGATGGTTTCAGATCATGAGCTACATACCCTGGTTGCCCATGACAACCCAGCTGTGCGGGAGTGCTAGCATTTGTAAATGTGTGTGGGCTTGAAATTATATTATTGATTCTGTCTGGAAGAGGATTGCCTGATTTGTTTATAACTCTGAATAAATTACTCATTATCCATTACAACCATCAGAGAATGAGTCTCTCTCTCTCTCTTTAAATTTTAGAGACAACAAATTGTGACAGCACATGAGAAACAAATGTTTCCCCTAACAACCGTATTAGAGGAATCCATATTCCAGAACCATCCTGGAAAAGTGGTCTGGGCACAACTGAACAGATGACAAAGGGGATGGATCAGGGATGATAGAACCTGTACTGAGAAGTCCCTTCTTTTTTTTTTTTTTTTTTTTTATAAATTTTTATTAATGTTAATGGGATGACATTAATAATTCAGGGTACATATATTCAAAGAAAACATGTATAGGTTATCTTGTCATTAAATTATGTTGCATACCCCTCACCCAGAGTCAGATTGTCCTCCGACACCATCTAGTTTTCTCTGTGCCCCTCCCCCTCCCTCTAACTCTCTCCCTCCCTCCCTCCTGCGTCCTCCCTCCCTCCACCCCTGGTAACCACCGCTCTCTTGTCCATGTCTCTTGGTCTCGTTTTTATGTTCCACCAATGTATGGAATCATGTAGTTCTTGTTTTTTTCTGATTTACTTATTTCACTCCGTATAATGTTATAAAGATCCCACCATTTTGCTGTAAATGATCTGATGTCATCATTTCTTATGGCGAAGTAGTATTCCATAGTGTATATGTGCCACATCTTCTTTATCCAGTCTTCTATTGAAGGGCTTTTTGGTTGTTTCCATGTCTTGGCCACTGTGAACAGTGCTGCAATGAACATGGGGCTACATGTGTCTTTACGTATCAATGATTCTGAGGTTTTGGGGTATATACCCAGTAGAGGGATTGCTGGGTCATAAGGTAGTTCTATTTGCAGTTTTTTGAGGAACCACCATACTTTCCTCCATAATGGTTGTACTACTTTACATTCCCACCAACAGTGTATGAGGGTTCCTTTTTCTCCACAGCCTCTCCAACATTTGCTATTACCCGTCTTGTTGATAATAGCTAATCTAACCAGTGTGAGGTGGTATCTCATTGTAGTTTTGATTTGCATTTCTCTAATAACTAATGAAGCTGAGCATCTTTTCATATATCTGTTGGCCATTTGTATTTCTTCCTGGGAGAAGTGTCTGTTCATGTCCTCTTCCCATTTTTTTATTGGATTGTTTGTTTGTTTGTTGTTGAGTTTTATGAGTTCTTTGTAAATTTTGGATATTAGGCCCTTATCTGAGCTGTTGTTTGAAAATATCAGTTCCCATTTAGTTGGCTGTCTGTTTATTTTGATATCAGTTTCTCTTGCTGAGCAAAAACTTTTTATTCTGATGTAGTCCCATTCATTTATCTTTGCCTTCACTTCTCTTGCCATTGGAGTCAAGTTCATAAAATGTTCTTTAAAACCCAGGTCCATGAGTTTAGTACCTATGTCTTCTTCTATGTACTTTATTGTTTCAGATCTTATATTTAGGTCTTTGATCCATTTTGAATTAATTTTAGTACACGGGGACAGGCTGTAGTCGAGTTTCATTCTTTTGCATGTGGCTTTCCAGTTTTCCCAACACCATTTGTTGAAGAGGCTTTCTTTTCTCCATTTTGTATTGTTGGCCCCTTTATCAAAGATTATTTGATCATATATATGTGGTTTTATTTCTGGGCTTTCTATTCTGTTCCATTGGTCTGAGTGTCTATTTTTCTGCCAATACCATGCAGTTTTGATTATTGTGGCCCTATAATAAAGTTTAAAGTCAGGTATTGTAATGCCCCCAGCTTCATTCTTTTTTTCTTAGGATTGCTTTGGCTATTCGGGGTTTTTTATAGTTCCATATAAATCTTATGATTTTTTGTTCCATTTCTTTAAAAAATCTCATAGGAATTTTGATGGGAATTGCATTAAATTTATATATTACTTTGGGTAATATGGCCATTTTAATTATATTTATTCTTCCTATCCAAGAACAAGGAATATTTTTCCATCTCATTGTGTCTTTTTCTATTTCTCTTAGCAATGCCTTGTAGTTTTCTTTATATAGGTCCTTTACATTCTTTGTTATGTTTATTCCTAGGTATTTTATTTTTTTTGTTGCAATTGTGAAGGGGATTATTTTTTTGAGTTCGTTTTCTAATATTTCATTGTTGGCATATAGAAAGGCTATGGACTTTTGTATGTTAATTTTGTATCCTGCAACCTTACTGTATTGGTTTATTGTTTCTAGTAATCTTTTTGTGGAGTCCTTTGGGTTTTCGATGTATAGGATAATATCATCAGCAAAAAGTGATACCTTTACTTCTTCTTTTCCGATATGGATGCCTTTTATTTCTTTGTCTTGTCTGATTGCTCTGGCCAGAACTTCTAGCACCACGTTAAATAAGAGTGGAGAGAGTGGACAACCCTGTCGTGTTCCTGATTTAAGGTGGAAAGTCCTCAGTTTTACGCCATTTAATATGATGTTGGCTGATGGTTTATCATATATGGACTTTATCATGTTGAGATATTTTCCTTCTATACCCATTTTGTTGAGAGTCTTAAACATAAAATTATGTTGCATTTTATCGAAAGCCTTTTCTGCGTCTTTTGATAAGATCATGTGGTTTTTGTTCTTTGTTTTGTTGATGTGGTGTATTACGTTAATCGTTTTACGTATGTTGAACCATCCTTGAGATTCTGGGATGAATCCCACTTGATCATGATGTATTATTTTTTTAATATGTTGTTGTATTCGATTTGCCAATATTTTGTTTAGTATTTTAGCATCTGTATTCATTAGAGATATTGGTCTGTAGATTTCTTTCTTTGTGCCATCCTTGCCAGGTTTTGGTATGAGGGTTATGTTGGCCTCATAAAATGTGTTTGGAAGTATTGCTTCTTCTTCAATTTTTTGGAAGACTTTGAGTAGAATAGGAACCAAGTCTTCTTTGAATGTTTGATAGAATTCACTAGTACAACCGTCTGGGCCTGGACTTTTATTTTTGGGGAGGTTTTTAATAGTTTTTTCTATTTCCTCCCTGCTGATTGGTCTGTTTAGGCTTTCTACTTCTTCATGACTCAGTTTAGGAAGGTTGTATTGTTCTAGGAATTTATCCATTTCTTCTAGATTGTTGTATTTGGTGGCATATAGTTTTTCATAGTATTCTACAATAATTCTTTGTATATCTATGATGTCTGTGGTGATCTCTCCTCTTTCATTTTGGATTTTATTTATTTGAGTCCTGTGTCTTTTTTCCTTGGTGAGTCTTGCCAAGGGTTTGTCGATTTTGTTGATCTTTTCAAAGAACCAGCTCCTTGTTTTATTGATTTTTTCTATACTTTTTCTGTTCTCTATTTCATTTATTTCTGTTCTGATTTTTATTATCTCCTTTCTTCGGCTGGTTTTGGGTTGTCTTTGTTCTTCTTTTTCTAGTTCCTTAAGGTGTGAAGTTAAGTGGTTTACTTGGGCTCTCTCTTGTTTGTTCATATAGGCCTGAAGTGATATGAACTTTCCTCTTATTACTGCTTTTGCTGCATCCCAGAGATTCTGATATGTCGTATTTTCATTTTCATTTGTCTGTATATATCTTTTGATCTCTGCGCTTATTTCTTCTTTGACCCATTCATTTTTTAGAAGTATGTTGTTTAGTTTCCACAATTTTGTGGGGTTTTCCCCCTCATTTTTACAGTTGAATTCTAGTTTCAAGGCTTTATGATCAGAGAATATGCTTGGTACAATTTCAATTTTTCTAAATTTGCTGATATTGTCTTTGTGGCCCAACATATGGTCATATCTTGAGAATGTTCCATGTACACTAGAGAAAAATGTGTACTCTGTCACTTTGGGATGAAGTGTCCTGTAGATGTCTATCATATCCAGGTGTTCTAGTATTTCATTTAAGGCCACTATATCTTTATTGATTCTCTGTTTGGATGACCGATCTAGAACCATCAGCGGTGTATTGAGGTCTCCAAGTATGATTGTATGTTTGTCAGTTTTTGTTTTTAGGTAAATAAGTAGCTGTCTTATATATTTTGGTGCTCCTTGGTTTGGTGCATATATATTAAGGATTGTTATGTCTTCTTGATTCAGTGTCCCCTTAGCCATTATGAAATGACCATTTTTGTCTCTGAGTACTTTTTCTGTCTTGTAGTCAGCATTATCAGATATGAGTATTGCTACACCTGCTTTTTTTGGGGTGATGTTTGCTTGGAGTATTGTTTTCCAGCCTTTCACTTTGAATTTGTTTTTATCCTTGTTGCTTAGATGAGTTTCTTGTAGGCAGCATACAGTTGGATTTTCTTTTTTAATCCATTCTGCTACTCTGTGTCTTTTTATTGGTAAGTTTAATCCATTTACATTTAGTGTAATTATTGACACTTGTGGGTTCCCTATTGCCATTTTATAAATTGCTTTCTGTTAGTGTTGTATCTTGTTTGATTCTTCTCTTTTGTTTTTCTATCGTTTGTTTTTGTTTGTTTGTATTCCATACTTCTTTCCTCTGTTGCTACCTTTTTTAAGTCAAGTGTTTTTGTGGTGGTTTTTTCAAGGGTGGTTACCATTAAGTAATGAAAAGGGTACCTACCATATTCATTGTAGTACCCATTCTTATGAGTATTTCTGCACTTCATCGTCCTTTGCTACTGTTAATCTTCATCCTGTCTCCCCTTTTTTTTCTTTTGTTGTCACAGTTTAAGTTTGGTTTTATTGTTTTCTTGGTGGAGCTGTTACTTGTGGTTTTGTTTTCTTTTGTTCTTTGGATCTGGTTGGAAAACCCCCTTTAGTATTTCCTGGAGTGGGGGTTTTCTGATGATAAATTCTCTCATCTTTTCTGTATTTGTGAATGTTTTTATATCTCCTTCATACTTGAAGGATAGCTTTGATGGGTATAGTATTCTTGGCTGAAAGTTCCTCTCTTTCAGGGCTTAAATATTGGGGTCCACTCTCTTCTAGCTTGTAGAGTTTCTGCTGAGAAATCTGATGATAATCTAATAGGCCTTCCTTTATATGTTGTATTCTTCTTTTCCCTGGCTGCCTTGAGAATTTTTTCTTTGTCATTGGTTTGTGTCATCTTCATTATGATGTGCCTTGGAGTGGGTTTGTTGTGGTTAAGAAAACTCGGTGTTCTGTTTGCTTCTTGAATTTGAGGCTTTAGTTCTTTCCACAGGCTTGGGAAGTTCTCATCTATTATTTGTTTGAGTATATTCGAGGAGTCCCTTCTAAAAGGACCATTAAGTGTAGTCTGAATCACAGAGAACAGCAAAGGGGAACAAAGGGAGATTCAGCTTCACTCTGAACTTGATCAGTTTAAGCTGAGCCCGAGCTTTCTCTTTTGTTTTTTTCAATGGGCAGTATACTCAGACAGAGTGAAGTATTTCTCCAATCATCACCTCTCCCTGAATTTACACTTCTTGCCCTATTCCTCCCACAGAACGGATGATGTTCTTCCCTTGATTTTGGGCTTGATCTTGTTGCTTGCTTTGACTAACAAGCCAAAGTAGCAGTGTGCCAGTTCTGAGCCTAGGCATTAAAAGGCTTCAAGTGTTTCACTGACCCTCCAGTACTTTTTGTTTTTAAGGTGAGCAGAACTTCCCTGGGGTAGTAGCCAACCCTTCAGCTGGGACCCAGAACATGGAGCAGAGTCATCCCCATCAAGTCCAGCTGAGGTGAGCCCCTTCAGCTAAGCTGCAGAGGCATGAAAAAAAAATGCTCCTTGCTGTCTGCCACCAACACTTTGTAGGTGCACGTCATGCTGCAATAACTTCTTATCCCCCACCTTCCCAACAGCGTGATGATCCATGTTATTGATGATGGAAAAGAAAAGAACAACATCCTTCAGCTCTTCATTTCCATGGTCACTGAGAGAAAGTCCAGATCATGCATTATAATTTTAATCCATATTAGAACCTCCTGGTACCATAGAGCACAGTGTTGTTACCAGGAGCTCTATGGGGACAGCAATGCACCTGAGACAAGCCCTAAGTAAATTGTAAGATTCTATCTTCACCTATCCTCAGTACTCATGAAAGTCATGTCAAAAGATTGCTGGGATTATGTCTGAGTTGGGGAGGAAGTGTGTCATTGTACCTGTCAGGAAGCAGTCACTGTTTCCTTCAGTTCACCCCAGAATGGACTTTTTCATCAGAAGTCCGCACACCGTTACCCTTTCACCTCTTTCTACACTTCTGTGTTCTCACTCTCTAGTCAAGGCATGTGCCACACAAACACATTCCATCATTTTCCACAAGTGTTATTGAGCACATTGTGGTCTGGGCCCTGGAAGTGGCATGCCAGACATTGTGTTAAATGAGTGGTTGTGGTGGGTAGTGAGGGAAGGGGAGTCAACACTGACCCCCAGGCATTTGTTCTGAAACACTGGGCAGGTGGGGGTACCATTTATGATGATGGGAAAACCTAGGGAAGGACTGGTTTGGTGAAAATAGTAAGTTCAGTTTTGGGCACATGGTATTTGAGATATGTCTGAGACATGAAAGTGGAGTGGTCAAGTTGGTGGTTAGATGTCCACATGTGGACCTCAGAGGAGAAGTCTGGGCTGAAGATACTGGTTTGGAGGGTTGCCATCATGTAGGTGGCATTTCCAACCACCAGACTGAGCAGAGAATGTACACAGAGAAGGGAATGAGCCTACCTGAGTGCCGAGGGGTCCAATATTAGAGGCCAGGCGGAGGAAGAGGAGGGAGCAAGGGGTCTACTGTGGATCAGCTAGGAAGACAGGAAGAAAATCAGAGTGCATACCCAAGAAAAAAGTGGTGTGTCCACGCATTTCTATCTCGTGCCCTTCCCATGCTGACAGAGCACCACCTGTGTGTGGGTGTTGGGGATTATGCTCTTTATGAGAGACATAGCTTCTGGTTTCAGGGAGTGACTTCTGAGGGTCAAAGAGAACCATGGTGACCCATTCTCCCTGTGGGTTTGGTTTAGTCATAATCATGTGACACAACTTTGGCCAATCCAATGGCAGTGGAAGTCCACTGGGTGGCTCTTGGGAAAGGTTTCCAGGCTTTTAAAAAGTGAAGAAAAAAAAAACACAACAAATTCCTCTTCTGCCTCAGATGTGGACTCAGGATGGAGATGCTACAATCGTCTGGTAACCAGGACAAATGTGAGGCCAAAACCCAAAACAGCAAAGATAGAAAGAGTATTTGTTTTAAATTACTCTTTTGAATAATTGAATAAACTTATTTTTGGAGAACTCCCTACCAACTAATTTATAATATTAGGTAACCAATTTTCTAGTGTTTAGGGCAGTGATTTTTCAACTGTTGGTCTGTGGACCACTGGTGGTCCACCAGAAATTTCATGGTTAACTCTTTTTCAGACTGGCACAAAATTTCTGGTGGACCAGCAGTTAAAAACCACGAATCTAGGCTTTGTGGGTTTTTATAACTTGCAGCACAAAACAAGTGGTACTTATGGTTTTACAAGACAAAAAGTAAGGTGACTCACACCCACTGGTAACATGACCATGTCAAAGCCTGAGTGATTCTTAGCCCATAACTTCATGGGTTTTTTTCACTTTATTTGGGGGAATAGCAATTACTCAATCTTTTAAGTGTCTTATCACTGTTAATACTAATTTAATATTATGCTTACAATGTTTTTTCTTTCAAGAGTCAAAACATTTTTCTGCCAAGCTAAAAGAATGCTTTATGTTAACCATCTCAGAATAAATGCATCTCATTTAATTACATTTCAACACTTGGCCAGTAGGATAGGTGGGTTGAAAGAATAAGTTGCAAATATTCTAAGGCTTATTTTCCTGCTAACGTGGAAAAGAAAAGATTCATGACAGGGCAATGTGAGAAGAAAAAATAGGTACCTAATGGTCAGGACAACAAGAAAATTACATAGAAACTTCACTATCAAGTATCCTGAAATCAGAATGTTTGATGACATTTAGTACCTTAATTAGCCAGATTTTAAGACATATCCAAACAGTCTGGGACTTCCTTACAGCTCTGTGAATAGTGTTCTTTTGATTCAATCAAATGCTTCTGAAAGAGCTTCAATTTTACATTAATCAAAAGCCCTCATGATACTCTGAGGAATTAGTCAAATTCAAAGTGAAATTAAGTTATCAAGGCAGAGGCTCTGATTACAGGGATGTCGTATACTCACAGCCACGTGAGCGCTTGCCAGGCCAGGGACATAGTCAGGCCCTACAGTGAATGACAGGCTTCTCTTTACCTTCCTGCCAACTAGCAAAGGCTGACAGCATACACAGTTTCCTTATCATGCTCTTTTTACAGCTAACAGCTCTCTGCCTGTACCCCCAAACAGAACTATAGAAAATTCAATAAGATTAAAAATAAAAATGCAAGAAATAAAGATGACATTTTCCTGCCTGTTAATGTTAGAGGTTTCTAACTTTTCTAAAGCAGAACCTACTCTTCTTCCTCTCTGGTTCATGGTATCAGACAGAGACATGGGGCAGGTGCTCCTTTCCTGACTAGAATGGGGTCCATGTGGACCCCTGGAGCACTTAGAATGATCAGGGAGATGCCAGGTGAAGAAAGTCTTGCTGCTTTCTTGTGAGATGCCGCCAGGGCTGCTGAGCGCCCCCTGCAGTGTGGCTTGCTTCGCTGGCCAGGGTCTGTAATGGAGCAGCAAGGTTCTCCTTGCTCAGCTCCTCCCCAGGACATGGATCCTGTCACATGTGAAAGTGAAATGCTAACCTGAAGCTGGGAGGTGTGGTGGGAGGAGATGATGGAGAGTGAACAAAGAGAAAAAGAGCCTTGCTTTTCAGGGTGCAGTTAATAGTAATAGTTATATTTGGGTGCTGTTAGGGCAAAATGTATCCTCAGGGCTCAAAACTGCCCCCTCCCAAACCTTCCTGAGTCAGTCCATGATTAACTATACTTGACTTTTAAGTTGACCAAACAGGAGCCAGTTGCTGATGGAGACAGAAGGCAAAACATAGAAAGAGCCTGTTACCAACAGAGGCAGGAAGCAAAATGGCAACAGAAGAATATCACAAGCCCAAGAGGCTGTCCGGTGACCAGCATCAACAGAAACTGACAGAAGGAGGCAGCAAAATATAAAACTGACCCCTTCTTCCCTGCTCGGAGCTGACTCCCTTATCGAATTCAGTCTATCTGTACCCAGGTGCTTGCAATAAATTTTCTTTACTACACTTAAGCCTCTGCGTTGTTGATGTGACTCCTGCTAGGTCCCGGAACTTTCACTATCCCACCCAAATCTGAACCCTGATTGCGCAATCCCTCTCCTCTGCCTTCCGCATCTCAGATAGCAGTTCTGTTTTTCTAGTTGCTCAGAGAAAAATCCTTAGTCATTTCCCTCTTCTCTTTCCCAAACACGCATCCAGCCCGCCAGCAAATCCTGTCTTCCCCACCTGTGAAGTATCCCCAGAAGCCACCCACGCCCCACTTTTCCCACCAGTACTACCAAGTCCAAGCCACCATGTCTCTCACTGGGACCAGGGCAATAATGTCCCAGTAGGTCTTCTTGTTGTAATTTCTGTCCCCCTAGAATGGATCCTATAGAGAGTGAGCTTTTAAAAACAGAAGTTAAATAATGTCAGTATTCTGCTCAAAACCCTACCATGCTTCTCATCTTATTCAAAATAAAACCATAAAGTGACGTCATAGAAATGGCGCTGTGAGGACACGGACCAAAAAATCTCCCCAAAATTTCAACAAGTTCAACAACCAGAGACAGAAAAACCTATTCTTGGAGCATCCGAGAGTTTCACACCCTGAAGGCAAAGGCAGAGGCAGCGGCAGCCTCATAGCTGGATCATCAGTCTGCTAATCCAGGAAGGAGAGACTAGGAGAGAGGCTCCAGGAAAATGGACTCTCTCATTGTTGGAGCCTGAAAATACTAACAAGCCTTGACTACCAACGAGACTGAAGCCAAATTATGACATTGCCGTAGAGTCTCATCAACTGCAAATCCCTACCTAAGCGTGCCACAGGGGCAGAGCCTGGGGTACAGAGTCACTGACCAGGAAGAAGGAGAGGAAAAAAAGGGAAGAAGAAGTTAACCTCTCAAATTCAAGAGAAATCCACAGACTGTATAATTTGTTCCACTATTTCTTTTGTTTGTTTCTTTCTTTCATCCTCTTGCCTTTATTTGTATTATTTCTATTTCCTCAACCTTCGTCCTTTTATTCTCTGCCCGTCTTACTCTTTCCTTTTCTTGAACTACACTACCCATAAGTGTTTCATTTTATTTCTTTTCTTCTTCCTTACTCTCCATGAGGGTTACACTCCAAAACTCTTAACTCTCCCTCTCTTTTTGTTTTTTTTCTTTTTTCTTCCTTTCCTTTTCCCCTTTTTCTTGTTTCTCCCTTTCTATTAGTTTCTTCTTTTCTCCTTTTAATTTTCCTCTCATTCAATCCTCAATCACAAACAAATTATTTAATTTGGGACTCAAGTTTTTTGGAGTTTTTTGTGGCATTTTGGGTGCTTTTTACTTCACTTTTTAACTCAGTAGCATTCCTCCCAACCCAGGATCTCCATACCATTCAGTCTTTGCTCCACTTAATACAATAGTTTGTTTTTTCCCCCTTTTTCTGGTTTCTCTCTTATCCCTCTCATTATATCTCTTAGTCGACCATTACTTACAAGCAAAACATTTTACACTTGACCCAAATTTTTTCCTTTTTTGCATTTTGTGGGTCCCTACTTCCTTTTTTTCACCTTGAAGAGTTCCCCCCAATTCAGGCCCTCCATTATAGGCAGTTTTTGTTTCATTTAGCAAAATATAATTCACAGTTTATCATGATATTTTCCTAAGGAAGAGGGAAGAGGAGGGGAAGAGAAGAAAGAAAAGGAGAGGGAAATAATAAATTATTATTGTTTTTTTTTTCAAATTTTTTTATATTTTTATTTTTTTCTAATTTTTATTCTTTATTAAATCTCATTAATACTATCAACAAAACCACCCTCAGATGCCATTAAGAAAAAGGAAATCAAATATCATAGATACAAAAGAAAGAGAAGTAACAGATAGATGTGGAAAAATCTATGGAGAAAAAATTTAATATATTGGAAACCTTGAAGCTAAATGACAGAATTTAAAATAGAAATCCTAAAAATACTCAGAGATATACAAGAAAACACAAAAAGGCAATTTAGGGAGCTCAGAAAACAACTCAATGAACACAAAGAATATATTAGCAAGGAAATTGAAACTATGAAAACAAATCAAACAGAAATGAAAATCTCAATTCATGAACTGAAAACGAGGTAACAAGCTTAGCTAATAGAACAGGCCAGATAGAAGGTAGAATTAGTGACATAGAAGACAAGCAACTTGAGGCACAACAGAAAGAAGAAGAGAGAGACTCAAAAATTTAAAAAAATGAGAAAGCCCTACAGGAATTGTCTGACTCCATCAAAAAGAATAACATAATAATAGGGAGAAGAGAGAGAAAATGGAATGGAGAACATACTGAAACAAATAATAGATGAGAACTTTCCAAGCCTGTGGAAAGAACTAAAGCCTCAAATTCAAGAAGCAAACAGAACACGGAGTTTTCTTAACCACAACAAACCTACTCCAAGGCACATCATAATGAAAATGGCACAAAACAACGACAAAGAGAAAATTCTCAAGGCAGACAGGGAAAAGAAGAATACAACATATATAGGAAGGCCTATTAGATTATCATCAGATTTTTCAGCAGAAACTCTACAAGCTAGAAGAGAGTGGACCCCAATATTTAAAGTCCTGAAAGAGAGGAACTTTCAGCCAAGAACACTATACCCATCAAAGTTATCCTTCAAGTACAAAGGAGAAATAAAAACATTCCCAAATACAGAAAAGATGAGAGAATTTATCATCAGAAAACCCCCACTCCAGGAAATACTAACGGGGGTTTTCCAACCAGATCCAAAGAACAAAACCAAACCAAACCACAAGTAAAAGCTCCAAGAAGAACACAATAAAACCAAATTTAAACTGTGACAACAAAAGCAAAAAAAAGGGGGGGAGAGGACAGAGATTAACAGTAGCAAAAGATGATGAAGTACAGAAAAACTTGCAAGATAGGGTACTACAATGAATATGGTAGGTACCCTTTTCATTACTTAATGGTAACCACCCTTGAAAAAACCAACACAAAAGCCATGACTTAAAAAAGGTGGCAAGAGAGGAAAGAAGTATGAAATACAAACAAACAAAAACAAATGATAGAAAAACAAAAGAGAAGAATCAAACAAGATACAAAACTAAAAGAAAGCATTTTATAAAATGGCAATAGGAAATCCACAAGTGTCAATGATTACACTAAACATAAATGGATTAAACTCACCAATAAAAAGGCACAGAGTAGCAGAATGGATTAAAAAAGAAAATCCAACTGTATGCTGCCTACAAGAAACACATCTAAGCAACAAGGATAAAAACAAATTCAAAGTGAAAGGCTGGAAAACAATACTCCAAGCAAATAACATCCAAAAAAAAAGCAGGCGTAGCAATACTCATATCTAATAATGCTGACTACAAGACAGCAAAAGTACTCAGAGACAAAAATGGTCATTTCATAATGATTAAGGAGATGCTGAATCAAGAAGACATAACAATCCTTAATATATATGCCCCAAACCAAGGAGCACCAAAATATATAAGACAGCTACTTATTTACCTAAAAACAAAAACTGACAAAAATACAATCATACTTGGAGACCTCAATACACTGCTGATGGCTCTAGATTGGTCATCCAAACAGAGAATCAATAAAGATATAGTGGCCTTAAATGAAATACTAGAACACCTGGATATGATAGACATCTATAGGACACTTCATCCCAAAGCGACAGAATATACATTTTTCTCTAGTGTACATGGAACATTCTCAAGAATTGACCATATGTTGGGCCATAAAAATAACATCAGCAAATTCAGAAAAGTTGAAATTGTACCAAGCATATTTTCTGATCATAAAGCCTTGAAACTAGAATTCAACTGCAAAAAAGAGGGAAAAAATCCCACAAAAATGTGGAAACTAAACAACATACTTTTAAAAAATGAATGGGTCAAAGAAGAAATAAGTGCAGAAATCAAAAGATATATACAGACAAATGAAAATGACAATACGAAATATCAGAATCTCTGGGATGCAGCAAAAGCAGTGATAAGATGGAAGTTCATATCACTTCAGGCATATATGAACAAACAAGAGAGAGTCCAAGTGAACCACTTAACTTCACACCTTAAGGAACTGGAAAAAGAAGAACAAAAACAACCCAAAACCAGCCGAAGAAAGGAGATAATAAAAATCAGAGCAGAAATAAATGAAATAGAGAACAGAAAAACTATAGAAAAAATTAATAGAACAAAGAGCTGGTTCTTTGAAAAGATCAACAAAATTGACAAACCCCTGGCAAGACTTACCAAGGAAAAAAGAGAAAGAACTTATATAAACAAAATCCAAAATGAAAGAGGAGAAATCACCACGGACATTGTAGATATACAAAGAATTATTGTAGATTACTATGAAAAACTTTATGCTACTAAATTCAATAACCTAGAAGAAATGGATAAATTCCTAGAACAATACAACCTTCCTAGACTGAGTCATGAAGAAGCAGAAAGCCTAAACAGACCTATTAGTAGAGAAGAAATAGAAAAAACTATTAAAAACCTCCCCCAAGATAAAGTCCAGGCCCAGATGGCTATACTAGTGAATTCTATCAAACATTCAAAGAAGACTTGGTCCCTATTCTACTGAAGGTCTTCCAAAAAATTGAAGAATAAGCAATACTTCCAAACACATTTTATGAGGCCAACATAACCCTCATACCGAAACCTGGCAAGGATGGCACAAAAAAAGAAAACTACAGACCAATATCTCTAATGAATACAGATGCTAAAATACTAAACAAAATACTGGCAAATCGAATACAACAACATATTAAAAAAATAATACATCATGATCAAGTGGGATTCATCCCAGAATCTCAAGGATGGTTCAACATACGTAAAACGGTTAACGTAATACACCACATCAACAAAACAAAACAAAAAAACCACATGATCTTATCAATAGATGCAGAAAAGGCATTCGATAAAATACAACACAACTTTATGTTTAAGACACTCAACAAAATGGGTATAGAAGGAAAATATCTCAACATGATAAAGACCATATATGATAAACCACCAGCCAACATCATATTAAATGGCATAAAACTGAGGACTTTCCACCTTAAATCAGGAACAAGACAGGGTTGTCTACTTTCTCCACTCTTATTTAACGTAATGCTAGAAGTTCTGGCCAGAGCAATCAGACAAAAGAAAGAAATAAAAGGCATCCATATCGGAAAAGAAGAAGTAAAGGTATCACTTTTTGCAGATGATATGATCCTATACATTGAAAACCCGAAGGACTCCACAAAAACATTACTAGAAACAATAAACCAATACAGTAAGGTCACAGGATACAAAATTAACATACAAAAGTCCATAGCCTTTCTATATGCCAACAATGAAATATTAGAAAACAAACTCAAAAAAATAATCCCCTTCACGATTGCAACAACAACAACTAAAAATACCTAGGAATAACCATAACAAAAATGTAAAGGATCTATTTAACAAAAACTACAAAGAATTGTTAAGAGAAATCGAAAAAGATACAATGAGATGAAAAAATATTCCTTGTTCGTGGATAGGAAGAATAAATATAATCAAAATGGCCATATTACCCAAAGCAATATATAAATTTAATGCAATTCCCATCAAAATTCCTATGACATTCTTTAAAGAATTGGAACAAAAAATCATCATATTTATATGGAACTATAAAAAAACCCCGATTAGCCAAAGCAATCCTAAGGAAAAAGAATGAAGCTGGGGGCATTACAATACCTGACTTCAAACTATATTATAGGGCCACGACAATCAAAACAGCATGGTATTGGCAGAAAAATAGACACTCAGACCAATGGAACAGAATAGAAAGTCCAGAAATAAAACTACATATATATGGTCAAATAATTTTTGATAAAGGGGCCAAGAACACACAATGGAGAAAAGAAAGCCTCTTCAACAAATGGTGCTGGGCCTGACCAGGCGGTGGCGCAGTGGATAGAGCATCGAACTGGGATGCAGAGGACCCGGGTTCGAGACCTTGAGGTCGCCAGCTTGAGTGCGGGCTCATCTGGTTTGAGGAAAAGCCCACCAGCTTGAACCCAAGGTCGCTGGCTCCAGCAAGGGGTTACTCGGTCTGCTGAAGGCCCGCGGTCAAGGCACATATGGGAAAGCAATCAATGCACAGCTAAGGTGTTGCAACATGCAATGAAAAACTAATGATTGATGCTTCTCATCTCTCTCCATTCCTGTCTGACTGTCCCTGTCTATCCCTCTCTCTGACTCATTCTCTGTCTCTGTAAAAAATAAATAAATAAATAAATAAATAAAAAATGGTGCTGGGAAAACTGGAAAGCCACATGCAAAAGAATGAAACTTGACTACAGCTTGTCCCCTTGTACAAAAATTAATTCAAAATGGATCAAAGACCTAAATAGAAGACCTGAAACAATAAAATACATAGAAGAAGACATAGGTACTAAACTCATGGACCTGGGTTTTAAAGAGCATTTTATGAATTTGACTCCAAAGGCAAGAGAAGTGAAGGCAAAGATAAATGAATGGGACTACATCAGAATAAAAAGTTTTTGCTCAGCAAGAGAAACTGACAACAAAATAAACAGACAGCCAACTAAATGAGAAATGATATTTTCAAACAACAGCTCAGATAAGGGCCTAATATCCAAAATTTACAAACAACTCATAAAACTCAACAACAAACAAACAAACAATCCAATAAAAAAATGGGAAGAGGACATGAACAGACACTTCTCCCAGGAAGAAATACAAATGGCCAACAGATATATGAAAAGATGCTCAGCTTCATTAGTTATTAGAGAAATGCAAATCAAAACTACAATGAGATACCACCTCACACCTGTTAGAATAGCTATTATCAACAAGACAGGTAATAGCAAATGCTGGAGAGGTTGTGGAGAAAAAGGAAACTCTCATCCACTGTTGGTGGGACTGTAAAGTAGTAGTGCAACCATAATGGAAGAAAGTATGGTGGTTCCTCAAAAAACTGAAAATAGAACTACCTTGTGACCCAGTAATCCCTCTACTGGGTATGTACCCCCAAAACTCAGAAACATTGATACGTAAAGACACATGTAGCCCCATGTTCATTGCAGCATTGTTCACAGTGGCCAAAACATGGAAACAACCAAAAGCCCCTCAATAGAAGACTGGATAAAGAAGATGTGGCACATATACACTATGGAATACTACTCAGCCATAAGAAATGATGACATCGGATCATTTACAACAAAATGGTGGGATCTTGATAACATTATACAGAGTGAAATTAGTAAACCAGAAAAAAACAAGAACTACATGATTCCATACATTGGTGGGACATAAAAATGAGACTAAGAGACATGGACAAGAGTGTGGTGGTTACTGGGGGTGGGGGGAGGGGGGGCACAGGAAGAAAGGAGGAGAGGGGAAGGGGGAGTGGGAGGGGCACAAAGAAAACTAGATAAAAGGTTACAGAGGACAATCTGAGTTTGGGTGAAGGGTATGCAACATAAGTGAATGACAAGATAATCTAGACATGTTTTCTTTGAATATATGTACCCTGATTTATTGATGTCACCCCATTAACATTAATAAAAATTTATAAAAAAATAATAATAAAAAGTAAAACCATGGCCTCAGAGGATCCTGTGACCTGTCCTTCCACCTGCCTGCCCTCACCTCCTACCATTTTCCCTCACTTCCTTGGGACCTCAGGGACCTTCTCTTGGTGCACATAGGCCTTCTGCCCCTGTCATCTGCATCTGGATGGCTCTTTCCCTGGTGTCTACAGTACTCTTCCCTGCTCCCTCTCTTCTGTTAGGATCGAGTGTGATGCCATCTTAGGGAGGCTCCTTGCCAACTCGCCTAAGAGAGCGACCCCTGACACCTCACTACCCTGAGTCCTGCTGTTTTTCTCCATACTCCTGGATTTAATGCTGGATTATATATTGTATACAAAATACATATTTGCATTATAATGTACATTTTTTTATATTTCTGTAATTGTCATCTTAGCATATATTTATTCTTTATGTTATTAGTTTCCTTCCTTCGGAACCTGAGCTCCATTGACATCTGTTTCTCTTTCCCTGCTAAATCCCCACAGCGTAGAGATGAGCCTAGTACAGGTGAAGAAAGTTGCCCCAAACTGGAGACAGTGAGTAAACTGTGCTACATCCATGCTCAGCAATAAAAAGGAACAAATTACTATAGGTTACACAACAACAAAAATAATCTCAGTTCGTTTTGGTAAATGAGAGAAGCCAGACACAGAAGGTTAGATATTGTCTGATTCCCTTTATAGCAGTGGTCCCTAACCCCTGGGCCATAGACCGGTACCGGTCCGTGGGCCATTTGGTACCAGTTCACAGAGAAAGAATAAATAACTTACATTATTTCTGTTTTATTTATATTTAAGTCTGAACGTTGTTTTATTTTTAAAAAATGACCAGTTTCCCTGTTATATCCATCTAAGACTCACCCTTGACGCTTGTCTCGGTCACGTGATACATTTATCCATCCCACCCTAAAGGCCAGTCCATGAAAATATTTTTAGAATGATCAGAGAGATGCCAGGTTAAGAAAGTCTTGCTGCTTTCTTGTGAGATGCCGCCAGGGCTGCTGAGCGCCCCCTGCAGTGTGGCTTGCTTCGCTGGCCAGGGTCTGTAATGGAGCAGCAAGGTTCTCCTTGCTCAGCTCCTCCCCAGGACATGGATCCTGTCACATGTGAAAGTAAAATGCTAACCTGAAGCTGGGAGGTGTAGTGGGAGGAGATTAAACTGGTCCGTGGCCCAAAAAAAGTTGGGGACACTGCTTTACAGGACATTCTGGAAACATCAAAACTAGAGGGATAAAAACAAAGGGCGTTCCTTCTTTTCTATCATGATTCTGCTGTTGGATGTAGTACTTTAGGCACCTACATGCCAAAAAGAGTGCATTTTATTGTGTATAAATTAAACAAAACATTTCTGGAATTTCTTAAAACCGTCCCTAACTGATACAGTCTGACTGGTTGACGGTTGACTAGAGAGAGCTTTGGCAGCCCCGTTAGGCACAGCGGACGCTCTCCAGCTTGCCAGAGTCCTCACCACTCTTACGATCTCCCAATTGGCCCGCTTCTCTCATGTAGGTTACCCGCAGGCCCCTGTAGGCGTTTAAGTTTGAGAGTTGCTTTGGAAAATGGCCTAATTATAGTGCCATTACCTCTCATGAAGATCTGGGCCCTACACTGTTTAGGCAACCTGGCCTGACCCTTTGGGCTGCGTTAGGCAAGCCACTCCAAAATCCATAGCCCCCTGCGTGTGGCTCTATCAGACCACTCTTCCAAGTTTATTGACATTTTTTTCCTGTGTGAGTTAGAATGCTATTGATTCCCATGGCAGAAATTCAGCTCAGTCCAGCTTTAGTCAAATGGGACCAAACTGGACTGGTCAGTGTGGCAGGCATGGAGCTGGCCTCAAGAACTCACTCTCCAGCCTCCTCAGGGTCCTCTCTCACTGGCCCTCTCTCAGGCATCCATGTGTGTGGGTTGGTTGTCCTCATAAGGCTGGAAGAAAAACTACAGGAAGCTCTGGACATGTCTGCGTACAGCCTCATGACCACAGAGGAAAGAAAGTTCTGCCACATCTCCGCTGGGGGAACCTGGAAATGAACCCCAACTGTGGCCAGAATGGAGATGTACCACACTTGTTCCAGCCTGGGCAGGGCACAGTGAGGTTCCAGCTGACATCAGAACCATATGGTTGGAGTTTGGAGTGAAAATGTCCCCAAAGTGATACATACTACTCTGGGCTGAGAAAAGATCATATTTGCTAACTTGTCTTTATTTTCCACCAGGCTCTCTGACTTTAAGAACAGATCCCGCTTCTTTGATTTCTATATCTAATACAGTACAGTGTTGGGCAGAAAAACACTTTTAAACAGTATTTTTAAATGAATGGTGACTGAAGGATAAAGTTTAAATGGTCATAATCAGTAATGTTGCACTTTCTGAAACAATCCCAATGTCATAAAATATGTTTTTTGTTTTTTTTATTAAGATGAGTCTTTAAATTCATAATTATTTTCAACTTATGTTTTGTGAAGCATTTTATAAAGTTATATTTGGACATCATGTTCAGTCCTCGGCACACTCTCTATTGGTTTTGGTTCAGAAAACTTAGCTGTTGTGATGATTTATATTTTTTGTCCTCCACATCCCTTTCAATGCCTTCTCCAGAGCTTTGTATCACTGGAGGCCGACCCTGCAGCTTCATTGCCTGCACTGCTTTCTGGTGGGTGCGTTGGTCTTGGCTGGTGGGAACCACTGCAGGCCACACTCTAGCAAAGGGAAGGACAAAGAGAGAGTGGGTTATTATTTCTCCCCTTTCTCTCCCTGTTTTGTATCTCTTCTTTGTGGCTACGGCTCCCAGGGGACAGCCGCTGCGCCACACGCCCAGGCCTCCCTGAGCTGCAGTCACAGTGTGCGTTCAGGTTTACCGGTGGTACCAGCATTCACTCGTTGGTGCTCTCTGCGAAGCTCACCTGCAGAGGTGTGAACTCCCATCGTATGAAACAAATGGAGTGGCTGCTGTTTCCTGCTTAGCCCTTGACTGAACTATCAGCTTAGCCCTAGCAGGTACTGTTGTCAATTAGGTCATTCCTCTAGGTCAGTAGTTTTCCTCTGCTCCATGAGGAAATCATCTGGGGAACTTTAGGACAGACTGTTGCTGGGTTCCATCCCCAGAATATCTGATGTCATTGGTCCAAGAAGTGGCCTGGGCATCAGGTTTTGAAAATCTCTCCATGCCCTTCTGATGTTAATGCAGCCAAGGTTAAGAAGCATTGCTATGACTCGTACACCTCCAGTACAGAGAGGAGATTTGTGGCTTATAATTAAAGGTCAACCACACAGTTGACCCTTGAACAGTGTAGGTTTGAACTTCACAGGTCAACTTATATGTGGATTTTTAAAAATTGGCTCTTGCTGCTCAAACCCATGTTGTTCAAGGATCAAATGGTGGTTGAGAATCCACATATTCAGAGGGCTGATTTAAGTTATACACAAGTTCTCAACTGTGTGGGTGGTTGGTACCCTAGACCCTTGCATTGTTCAAGGGTCAACTGTGTATCATCCTTTATGGAGTATTTATTTATTACAAATTTGCCATCTCAGTTGAAAATAATGTTATTTTTCTGCTCTTCTATTCATGAAAGCATTTTTAAAGCAAAATAGAACAAGTTTAAACACACTTATCCAAAGGTTTCAAGAGTTTAAATGCAAAGACGAGATGTTTCTAGAAAGAATAGAAATCTATTCGATGTACTTTTTGGTTTAGATGGGTGGGTGGTGGGGAGAGTTTTGCAAGAGAGTGGAAAGGAAAACAAAAGCTCCATTGGGGGTTACCAAAGGAGAAGGTTTGTGTTGAAACTCTGCTCTCTTTGAACAGCAATAATAGAAGTACTGGTATGACATAATTAACTCACATCCAGTACACCGACTTATCTGGTCTTATCAACGTGCACTGAGAAGGAACCACATTGAAGCAGCGGCTCACGTCCTTTGGCACATTAAATTCAGCCACAGCTTCTGGGCTCATGAAAACCTTTCAAAGGTTCAGTGTTTAAGATGCCTTCACTGTTTGGTCAGTTTTTAAATACAAAAGAACCGCAACCACACTCTTTTATTTAAAAGACTACACATTTGTTAGTAGTGATCAGACTGAAAATTCTTAAGAGGGAGAACTTACTCTGTTGAGGCTTTCATTTTATTTTGATGTTTTCAGAGCTGTCCCATCTAAATAAATACTGTGCCTGTATTGATTAGCTGTTGCTACATTAATCTCAGTGGCATGAAACAAAAAGCATTTATTTCTCATAGTTTGTGGGTCACTAGGGCAGGTCAGCTGGGGTAGCTGTATTAGTTTGTTTGGGCTATTATAACCAAATACCATAAACTGACCAGTTAATAAACAACATATATATATTTCTTGTAGTTCTAGAGGCTTGGAATTATAAGATAATGGGGCCAGTAGATTCCAGGACTGCTGAGAGCTTCCTAATTCATATACAGTTAGTAGTCTTTTCCTGTGTCCTCACATGGTAGAAGGGACAAGGGAGCTCTTTTATAAGGGCATCAACCTCATTCATGAAAACTTTACCCTCATGACCTAACCACCTCCTAATACTACCACCTAAAGAAATAGTATGTCAACATATGAATTTTAGGGGGACACAAACACTCAGACCCTAATGGTAGTTCTCTTCTATGTGTCTCATCCTACTCTGGTGGGTCAGTGGGCAGCCCAGGTTAGTGTCTGCTAACCTCTTATTGGCTAAAGCAAGTCACATGGTCAAGCTCCCAGTCAAAGGCTGGAGAAAGACATTCCATCTTTAAGAAGAGGAACTATAAAGTTACACAGCCAAGTGGATACAGGGAAAGATTAGGAGGTGGGGACAATAATTCAATTTACCACAGTGCTTAGAAAGAATGTCTGTTGAATGGTGCATCCCAACACTGTATTTACGGGAGACTCTCTGGATTTTACCTGTTCTACAACTCTGTAAGTAGGACACATATTTGTGTCCAGCCTGATGTAGGGTGATTACTCATCCACAGACTGTCTGCCAAAGGCAATGGAGGTGATGTTAACTTATCTTGACTGTCCTGGCCATTATTACACCAAAAGTATCTCCAAAGACATAATGAAGGGTTTAGGGGCAGGAGGGTTGAGTCCATGAAGCACAGAGGATATTTTAGGGTGGTAAAATTATTCTATAATATGACACTGATATAACACTATGCTTTTGTCAAAACTCATGGAACTTTACAACACAAAGAGTAAACTTTAATGCATAGATATTTATAAAAACATCACTTAGGAGATCAGGGATCCCCTTGCGGACTCCAGCCTGTATGGCTTGTTCCTTTTGGAGGCAGGTGAGAAGCTTGAGATGCACCCATGATGTGTCTGCCGTGGCTGAAAACTCCCACCTCAGACAAAGCTTTGGTAGTGCAGTTTAAAGGAGAGGGTTATCATAAAACCCAACCATGCTCATGAGTGAGACACAACTGAATCAGCAGAAATGTATTGAATATTCTGGAACACAGAAAGTAGAATGTGAGTCCATGCTATCACTAACCATTGGCAGAGTCAATGGAGAAGGTAAAAGATACGTTTTACAAAAGTTAACTAACTGAAAGAAATTCAGTTACAGAGAAAAGGATGACTTTCTAGAATAAAAGCTAAAAATAAATTTGATACATAGAGTTTAAAATATGTTATACAGAACAATCACTGCCAAGAACCAAACTGATGTTATGAGAAAAGGAAGAAATGTCACAGAAATAAAAAACTAGAAACTATAAACAAAAAGAAGACTTGAAGAACAGATCCAAGAGGCCTCTCATGCAAATATGACTTCATTCAGAAGGAGAAAATGTATTGCAGAGAGTAACAGATAAGAAAAGTAATAATTAAAAAAAACAAAGTAAAAAATTTATTTCAAGGTAAAGAGTCTAAATGAAACTGAACATAGCCTTGTAAAATTACTAAACTATTTCAAAGGTAAAGAGACAATCCTATAAACATTCAGGAACCCCCCCCCCATATCACTTAATGGTGGTGATTGAATCTGACTTATAAATTATACTCTAACTCAAGATGATGGAATGGCAAAGCACTACTGAGAACATAAGAATAAGACCCAAAAATTCTATACCCAGCCATGATATAATTTAACGCAAAAGAATGACATTTTGGGACTAGTAAGGATTCAGTGTGTTGCTGCCCTAGGAACCTATCTTAGAAAATATATAGATACTATTCTATCCAAATAAGAGTAAATCATAAGATGACTTTCAGAATTTGGAAAAATAAGAGCTGTAGGAAACAATGATAATTAAATATAAATGGGTGATATGATATTAACATGACTGAGAATTTGTAATAAGCCTTGTTTAAACAAAAAAGGAAATTGTAAGGACATCCCTAATAAAAGCTTGAAGTGAAAATTTCCTACTTTCTCAACAATGAGGTGCACATGTAGGGGTGTCCATGTGCATAGGCACAGGCAGGGGGTGTGCAATACAGGGAAAATGAAAGCTCTACTAGTAAGTGGGCATGAGAGGAATTGTGAAGGAGAAGGTACTGTGGCATAGGGATTATGGAATTTGTTTAAATTAGTTTTCCAAATTGTTATATATTAGAAACCCAAATTTAGTAATAACCAAATGTGATAAGTAAATCTACTAGTAGAGTGAAAAATGGTATCATTTAAATTTTTTTAAGTGAAAAGAGGAGAGATAGAGAGACAGACTCCCACATGCCCCCTGATAGGGATCCACCTGACAAATCGGTCTGGGGCCAATGCTCAGACCAACCCAGCCATGGGCTGCAAGAGGGGAAAAGGGAGAGAAGGGGGAGGAGAAGAGAAGCAAATGGTCACTTCTTATGTGTGCCCTGACCAGGGATCAAACCCAGGACATCCTATCATTTACAGTCATCCCTCACTGTATCGTGGTTCACTTTTTGCAGGCTCACCATATCGTGGACTTTAAAATTGTATAAATATATATCTGATTTTATATCACAAATTTTTCACTATATTGTGGGATATTGCGGTATATACGTATTTTTATATATTTATTATTTTAATTATTTTTGTGGTAAAATAAACAAAATAAGTGTGGGGAAGGTTAATAACAGTGTGAGAAAGGTTTATAAGAGTGTAGGGAGGGTTTATAAAGCCTATAAGTGGATTTTTGCCTATCACAGGGGGTTCTGGAAACTAACCCCATAATACATGAGGGAGCACTGTAATTATTTTTAGAGAGAGAGAAAGAGGAAAGGAGAGAGAGGGAAGAAGGAAAAGAGAGAGGCATCAACTCATTACTTTAATTAGTTGGGCATTGATTATTTCTCATATATACCTTGACCAGGGATTAAACTGGTCACCTCAGGCTCAAGCTGACAACTCTCCTCAAACCAGCAACCTTGGGCTAAAGCTGGTGACCTCAGGATCCAGCCAGAGAACTCAGATTTCTAACTGGTGACCTTGACATTCCAGGTCAATGACATTCAAAGTCAATGCTCTATCCTTTATGCCACAACCAGTCAGGCAAAAAATAGTATTAACAATGAAGAGTGTAATAAAGAAATTAGGAAAAGTGAAACTAAAATGAAAAACAAAGAATAGCAAACAAAAATTACATAGAAATCAAGAAACCAAGTATGTAGGGCTTCATAATTACTAGGTATTGACTAAATTCTCCTATCAAAAGACAGACTGGCATTATAATATAAAACCCAGACATAAGGTATTTCTATAAACACACAGAAACAAAATTACAAAGAAATATTGAAAATTAAGGCAAGACAAACATATACTAAGCAAAGGCAAAAGGGATAAAATAGAACTGAGCATTAATATCAACTAAAGTGTAACTCAAGGATAAAAGCATTAATAAGGTCAAAAAGGAAAAAAGTAATGAGGTAAAGTTAATGAAAAAATTGTATATAAATCATAAACATTAATAAACAATATGGGGGAAGACAAGATGGCGATGGAGTAGGCAGACGTACCAACTTCCACCTCCCAGAACCAAAGTGGATTAAAAACTACTTATAAGAACCATCATCTGGAAAAACCAACTTTGGACTAAACTAAGAGGACTCTGCAACCAAGGAACACTGAAGAAGCCACACTGAGACTGGTAGGAAAAGTGGAAACACAGAGAGGGCTGCCCAGCTCCCCAGAGCGAACAGCAGCCGGGAGAAACTTGCATGGCAGGAAGTGAGTTTACAAGAAAGGGGAGGGTCCTGAGTCCCAGGAACAAAGCCCCAGCCTGCAGCCCAGAGCCTAGAAGAGGCATATGGACAGTATTTAGCTGGAAACAAGACAGGATACAGTTTGTGAGAAAGATGATTTCTCAGACCCAGGATTTTTCTTAAAGGGACCGCGCAGAAAACCTCTCTCACAACCACCTACCTGGGGCCCCGGGGGATGGAGGAGAGGAGAGGACTGGAGCAATGGGAAGAGAGTGTAATCTAGGAGGCACAGGGAGAAACATTTTGAGAGACAGCCATCCTAACCCCTGGGACGATTCACTCCCCAAATCTGAAGTGAATATTTCCCCTGGAAACAGCAATACCAGCAAAGGGAAGCAGGACACCAGCCAAACAAGCTCTCCTGCAGCACTCAGAGCAGAGTCGCTTAGAAGGAGGGAGCTTTTGGGACTACAGTAGTGAGTCTTAGGGTCTGAGCTGCAGCACCCCCACCTACATGGCTGAGGGATCACCCACGGGCGTGTGGCAGCGAGATGCGGAAACGCAGTTCTGTCGGCAAGGGCGGAAGCTGGCTGGCCACTACTGAGGCCCAGGTGTGAGGGCAGTCTTGCCCAGCTGGGGAGGAGGTGGCATGCAAAAGTGGTCAAGCCCAGCTTCAGGCAGCCTGCAATCCAGCCTGTGGGGGAAGGGCAGGAATCTGGAAGGGGCAGAGACCTGCCCTTGAGCAAGGGCACAGGAGCACAGCTTTGCCCCACTCACAGAACTGAGGCTTGCAGCCTGACTTTGGGGCTGGCTCCTCCCTTGGGGTTGGAGCCAAAAGCCCAGAACAGGTGGAGTCCCGCTACTGAGCATGGGCATGCATTCCTGCCTGGTCTGTGGAGCCAAGGCTTGCAGCCCTCCAGTGAGGGGCTCCTCCTGCAAGGGCTGGGTGAAAGCCCAGAATCACGTGGAGACCTGCAGCTGAGCAAAGGTGCTCACCCCTGTCCTCAGGGTTGAGCATAACACTGCCTGTGGGGGCAGGGCAAAGGCTAAGGCCAAGGCCACCAAGGCTTGTACACCCAAGCACATGATCATAGCCACTCCCATGAAGGAGAGGCAGAAACCACAGCAACAGCCCCAGTGGGCAGGCACCAGCAACACCCATACCTGAACACCCTAGGCAGCAGCAGAGGGGGTGGCAGGCCTGCAGAGAGACCACACCTAGGGAACACAGAGGCCACACTCAGTAGACTCCAGTGGCCAAAACCTTCTTTTACACAGACAAAATGAGAAGGCAGAGAAATGCAACACAAATGAATCAAGAGAAATCCCCAGAAAAGGACCTGAATGAGTCAGATATAACCAAATTACCAGATGCAGAGTTTAAAATAATGAATGTTAGGATGCTCAAAGATATTAGAACAACAATAGATGGTCATTATGAACACCTAAATAAAGAGATAGCAAATATAAAAAAGGACATTGAAATAATAAAGAATCAGTCAGAAATGACAAATACAATATCAGAAATGAAGAACACAGTGGAAGGAATTAAAAGCAGGATGAAGCTGAGAATTGAATCAGTGAGTTAGAGGACAAGATAAATAAAGGCATGGAAGCAGAGCAGAAAAAAGAAAAAAGACTCAAAAAGTCTGAAGAAACTCTAAGAGAGCTCTGTGACAACATGAAGAGAAATAACATCCGCATTATAGGGGTTCCTAAAGAAGAGAAAGAACAAGGGATAGAGACTTTGTTCAAACATATCATAGCTAAAAACTTCCCTCAATTAAGGCAGGAAAACACCTCACAAGTTCAAGAAGCACAGAGAACTCCATTAAAGAGAAACCCAAAGAAATCTACACCAAGACACATCATAATTAAAATACCAAAGCTAAGTGATAAAGAGAAAATATTAAAAGCTGCTAGAGAAAAAAAGACTATCACCTACAAAGGAGCCCCCATAAGGATGACTTCCGACTTCTCAACAGAAACACTTGAGGCCAGAAGGGAATGGCAAGAAATATTCAAAGTAATGCAGAACAAGAGCCTACAACCAAGACTTCTTTATCCAGCAAGGCTATCGTTTAAAATTGAAGGACAAATAAAAAGCTTTCCAGACAAAATAAAAAAAACCTCAAGGAATTCACTACAACCAAACGACGGCTGCAAGAAATGCTAAGGGGCCTGTTGTAAACAGATCAAAGGACAAAAAGAATACAGCAAAAGAGGAATACAATTTTAAAGAATAAAATGGCAATAAACAACTATATATCAATAATAACCTTAAATGTAAATGGTTTAATGATCCAATCAAACAACATAGGGTATCTGTGTGGATAAGAAAACAGGAGACATATGCTGTCTACAAGAGACACACCTCAAAACAAAAGATGCACGTAGACTGAAGATAAAAGGATGGAAAAAAAAATTTTATGCAAATAGAAATGAAAAAAAAAGCTGGGGTAGCAATACTTAGACAAAATGGACGTTAAAAAAAAAGACTACAGTAAAGGATAAAGAAGGTCACTACATAATGATAAGGGAGCAATCCAATAGGAAGATATAACCATTATAAACATCTATGCACCAAATATAAGAGCACCTAAATATATAAAGCAGACTTTGATGGATATAAAGGG
The DNA here is from genome assembly GCF_036850995.1 of Saccopteryx leptura. Taxonomy (NCBI): domain Eukaryota; kingdom Metazoa; phylum Chordata; class Mammalia; order Chiroptera; family Emballonuridae; genus Saccopteryx; species Saccopteryx leptura. The sequence continues at coordinate 169,963,193 of NC_089504.1, read as the reverse complement.
CGAGATCAACAGCAATACTATAATAGTAGGGGATTTCAATACCCCATTAACATCACTAGATAGATTCTCAAGAAAGAAAATTAACAAAGAAACAGGAGACTTAAAGGACATACTAGATCAACTCGATTTAATAGATATCTTCAGAACCTTTCACCCTAAAGCAGCAGAATATATATTCTTTTCAAGTTCTCATGATACATTCTGTAGGATAGACCACATGTTAGAGCACAAAAGCAGTCTCAACAAATTTAAGAAGTTTGAAATCATATCGAGCACTTTCTCTGATCACAATGGCATGACACTAGAAATCAACCACAACAGAAAAACTGAAAATTACTCAAACACTTGGAAACTAAACAGCATGTTATTAAATAATGAATGGGTTAACGAGATCAAAGAAGAAATTAAAAAATTCCTAGAAATGAACAATAACAAGAATATATCAACTCAAAATTTATGGGACACAGCAAAAGCAGTCCTGAGAGGGAAGTTCATAGCATTACAGGCATACCTCAAGAATCTAGAAAAAGCTCAAATAAGCAACTTGACCCTACATCTAAAAGAACTAAAAAAAGAACAGCAAGTAAAGCCCAGGGGTAGTAGAAGGAAGGAAATAATAAACACCAGAGCAGAAATAAATGACATAGAGGCTAAAGAAACAATACAGAGGATCAATGAAACCAGGAGCTGGTTCTTTGAAAAGGTAAACAAGATCGGTGAACCTTTAACCAGACTCATCAAGAAAAAAAGAGAGGGAACTCAAATAAATAAAATTAGAAATGAGAGTGGAGAGATAACTGACACAACAGAAATACAAAATATTGTAAGAAAATACTATGAAGAACTGTATGCCAAAAAACTAGACAACATAGATGAAATGGACAAATTCCTTGAAACATATAATCTTCCAAAAATTAATCTGGAAGAATCAGAAAACCTAAAGAAACCAATTACAACAAACGAGATTGAAACAGTTATCAAAAAACTCCCAAAAAAGAAAAATCCTGGACCTGATGGCTTCACAAGTGAATTCTACCAAATATTCAAAGAAGAACTAACTCCTATCCTTCTCAAGCTATTTCAAAAAATTTAAGAGGAAGGAAGACTTCCAAGCTCCTTTTATGAAGTGAGTATAATTCTGATTCCAAAACCAAGCAAAGGCAACACAAAGAAAGAAAATTATAGGCCAATATCCCTGATGAATTTAGATGCTGAAATCCTCAACAAAATATTAGCAAACTGGATCCAGCAATATATATAAAAAAAATCATACACCATGATCAAGTGGGATTTATTCTTGGGAGGCAAGGCTGGTACAATATTTGCAAATCAATCAATGTGATTCATCACATAAACAAAAGGAAGGAAAAAAACCACATGATAATTTCAATAGATGCAGAAAAAGCAATTGATAAAATCCAGCGCCCATTCATGATCAAAACTCTCAGCAAAGTGGGAATACAGGGAACATACCTCAACATGATAAAGGTCATCTATGACAAACCCACAGCCAACATCATACTCAATGGGCAAAAATTAAAAGCAATCTCCTTAAGATCAGGAACAAGGCAGGGGTGCCCCTTTCACCACTCTTATTCAACATAGTTCTGGAAGTCTTAGCTACAGCTATCAGACAAGAAAAAGAAATAAAAGGCATCCAAATTGGAAAAGAAGAAGTAAAACTATCATTATTTGCAGATGATCTGATATTGTATATAAAAAACCCTAAAGTCTTAGTTAAAAAACTACTAGACCTGATAAATGAATTCAGCAAGGTGGCAGGATAGAAGATTAATACTCAGAAATCAGAGGCATTTTTATACACTAACAATGAGCTGTCAGAAAGAGAAATTAAGGAAGCAATCCCCTTCCCCACTGCAACCAAAAAAATAAAGTACCTAGGAATAAATTTAACCAGGGAGATTAAAGAATTGTACTCGGAAAATTATAAAATATTGATAAAAGAAATCAAGGAAGATAAAAACTAGTGGAAACATATACCGTGCTCATGATTAGGAAAAATAAACATCATTAAAATGTCTATATTACCCAAAGCAATTTATAAATTCAATGTGATTAAAATACCAATGACTTACTTCAAAGATATAGACCACATATTCCAAAAATTTATATGGAACCAAAAGAGAACACAAATAGCCTCAGCAATCTTGAAAAGGATGAATAAAGTGGGAGGTATCACACTTCCTGATATCAAGTTATACTACAAGGTCATTGTACTCAAAACAGCCTGGTACTGGCATAAGAACAGGCATATAGATCAATGGAAGAGAACTGAGAACCCAGAAATAAACCCACACTTCTATGGACAACTGATATTTGACAAAGGAGGTAAGAGCATACATTGGAGTAAAGACAGCCTCTTCAACAAATGGTGTTGGGAAAATTGAACAGCTATCTGTAAAAAAATGAAACTAGACCACCAACTTACACCATTCACAAAAATAAACTCAAAATGGATAAAAGACTTAAATGTAAGCTGTAAAACTATAAGTATCTTAGAAAAAAACATAGGCAATAAGCTTTCTAATATCTCTTGCAGCAATATATTTGCCGATTTATCTCCACGGGCAAGTGAAATAAAAGACAGGATAAACAACTGGGACTATATAAAACTAAAAAGCTTCTGCACAGCTAAAGACAATAAGAACAGAATAAAAAGACCAACTACACAATGGGAGACCATATTTAACAATACGTCTGATAAGGGGTTAATAACCAAAATTTATAAAGAATTTGTAAAACTCAATACCAAGAAGACAAAAAAATCCAATCAAAAAATGGGCGAAGGAAATGAATAAACACTTCTCCAAAGAGGACATACAGATGGCCAATAGGCATATGAAAAAATGCTCAATATCACTAATCATTGGAGAAATGCAAATGAAAACCAGTCAAAATGGCACTTACCAACAAAACAACACAGAATAAGTGCTGGCGAGGATGTGGAGAAAAGGGAACCCTCCTGCACTACTGGCTGGAATACAGACTGGTGCAGCCACTGTGGAAAACAGTATGGAGATTCCTCAAAAATTTAAAAATCGAACTGCCTTTAGACCCAGCTATACCACTTTTAGGAATATACCCAAGAACACCATAGCACTGTTTGAAAAGAAGAAATGCACCCCCATGTTTATGGCAGCATTGTTCACAATAGCGAAGATCTGGAAACAGCCCAAGTGTCCATCAGTGAACGAATGGATTAAAAAGCTTTGGTACATATATACTATGGAATACTACTCAGCCATAAGAAATGATGACGTTGGATCATTTACAACAACATGGATGGACCTTGATAACATTATACTGAGCGAAATAAGTAAATCAGAAAAAACTAAGAACTATATGATTTCATACATAGGTGGGACATAAAAATGGGACTCAGAGACATGGTCAAGAGTGTGGGGGTTACGGGGTGGGGGGGAGAATGGGAAGGAGGTTGGGGAGTGGAGAGGCACAAAGAAAACCAGTTAGAGGTGACGGAAGACAATTGGACTTTGGGTGATGGGAATGCAGCATAATCAAATGTCAAAATAACCTAGAGATGTTTTCTCTGAACATATGTACCCTAATTTATCAATGTCATCCCATTAAAATTAATTTTAAAAATCCACAATATGGCAGCCACTATATATAGCAAAATCCCAGGAATACAAAGAGATATTAATGAAAACATTTTAATTGTGGAATATTATTAATGTTTTTTCAGAATTTGGCAGTTCAAGTATATAATTGCCGAAAAGATACAAGTGATTTGAAAAAATATAATAAACTATACAATTTTTTCTTATACTCAAATAATACAGAAATTAATCATATACTTCACATAAGATAAACTTTGCTAAATTTCCCAGTTTTTTTTAACTTTCAAACAAAGAATAAATAATAAAAATTTTTTTAAATCTTCTAATTATTGGAAAATTTAAAAACCTCTTCCACATAATTCCTGGTTCAAAGAGGAAGTCAGAAATAAAATCACAAATTAAGTATGCAAAAGAAAATAGAAAAAAACTTTCTATCAAAACAGACTGGATCAGTTACAGAGCTATGTAGGTGGGGATATATGGCCTTGAAAAAAACAAAAAATTACAGAGTCATGACTATCATATTTGAAACTAATTGGATATTGTTTTTTCTTTATTTTTGATAAAAAGGCCCAGTGGGTCTTTTCACAGCTTTTTAGATTTTCTTCATTTGGACTGTTTCCTTTTTCATTTTGTTTCTTTGTCAAAATCACAGTAAGAGTGAACAAAATGATCAAAATTTTTCTGTCTTAAACTTATGAAGAAAAACAAGATGAAATTTTTCATTTAAGGCTATTTAACTTCTTATATTAAATAGTTATCTATTTAACTTCTAAATAGAGAAATTCTAGGAGGGTGGCAAATATCTGATAATAGTACTCTGTACAAATTTGATGAGACCAACATAATTAAAGGACATTATATCTAATAGCTAAAAAGACACAGTTGTGTGATTATTGATTTTTAAAAAAGCAACAATATTCAGGGATCAGCAAGGCATGGGAGAGCATGGATTTTGGAGTGAAAAAGATGTAGGTTTCAGTTCTGCACTGGTGACTAATAGAAAGTCATTTAACCTCCCTCTTTTAAAAATTTTTCTTATCTTTGAATTCAAGTACTAGTACTTAATCATGCACAGGTGTGGGAATGGATTAGGAATGCTGGGTGTGAGGCACCTAGACAGTGCCTAGTCCATGAAGACACACAATAAATATTATAGCTTTACCCTTTTGTTACTGGGTTCACAGTAGTAAATAGTGCTGATAATGAAAGAGACCATTATTCCAAAAGTTCCACTGAAGCCAGGACTGTGTTTCTTTCCACCACCATTGGTAGGCTTGGCTCTTTTGAGTGATAAATGACTGTGGGAAGGCCTTTCAACTCCTTTGCCTCCATTCCCTCCTCTGGAAAACAAAGAATCTTGCCTGGTCTTAACATCTGTGATTCGCTGATCTTAACTACATATTTTAAATAGTACAGGGTAGGGCTGTGAAACTTTGTTCATGCCTGTCAACTGGCACCTGTGTAGCCTAAATCAAAAGAACCAAGAGAGGAAGAATGCAAGTGATAACTTGTTATCACAGTCAGTGTTAAAAATGCCAGCTGAGGTCTACATATCTGTTACTGTTTTCTCTCCAATTAGGTTTGCATTTAGTTGTTTTTGTGGTCTCATATTTAATTTTGAACCATTTCTACTCTATCCAGACCATTTTTGATCCCAGCATTTTTTTAAGTTGAAATTTTACACTTTATAAAAAGGTTACTGCACTGATATTCCAGTCTAATCAATGACTTGGCACTTGCGCACATGTAGACTACACCCTTATAACAGTGTAGATTATGTCCACCACCCCATAAACACCCATAATGCTCCTTCCCGGTCAATAGCTACCGTCCCAAGATGGAGGATTCGGAGGTCCTTCCCATAGATAAGTTTGGCCTGTTGCAGACCTTTGAATAAATGAAATCATACACAATGTATTACTTGATGTCTGGCTTCTTTTGCTCAGCATACTGTTTTTGAGGTCATATCTTGTGTTGAATATATCAATAATTTATTCTTTTCATTCTCTAGGAGTATATCATTATATGAGTACATCACAGTTTGTTTATGAGAGAGATCTGGGTTCTACCCAGTTTGGGACTCTTAAAAATAAATGGTTCTAAACATTATTATACAAGTCCTTTTGTGGGTCCAGCTGGTTTTTTCCCTTAAGCAAATACCTGAAGTGGAATTTCTGGGTAATAGGGTTGGGATATGTTCAGCTCTGTATGCCAGAGTGGTTGTACTATTGTATAACTACTAGCAATGTACTGCCCTGTAGAGTCAATATTTGCTATCATCAGTCCTTTTAATTTTAAACCTAAAATGTCTCTATTTTTCACTCTTATACCAAAGAAGAGTTGATTTTAAGAGAAGAAAAAAAATTGTGGCTTGATATCAAAGATAAGCATATAAGTTGAATCAATCAAGTTTGGCATGAATTAATAAAAAAGATAAGGTTGTATCAAATTTAATGTCAACTTAAATAACTTCAAAAAGGCCACCAATTGTAATCCAAATACTATTCATATTTATTATCTGTAGATGCAGATTTAGGTCCCTATGGTTTTATTTATGCTGTTTTCTCTGTTTAGGAATGGCCCTGCTTCTCCTTATCATGCGGCCCATCCTTGACACATAAAGGCTGCCTCCTCCGAGCAGCCTTCCTTAACCCACTGCCAACCCACAGGGTTGAGAGTGCCCCTTGCAGGTTTCTAGTGGACCTAAAGAGTACTTCGATTACAGAATGTGATAGCCACGTACTCTCTTCCACCCTTGACACAGATTCCCTGAGAAAAAGAATTTGTTTTTCTATATATTTTTGTGTCAAGTGAGCATTATAGGCATTCAGCCAGTGGTTGAGTGAATACATGCATTTTTAACAATAATGAATACACCCTAAAAAGAAATACCCTTTGAACATCCATATTCATGGGAGCTTCAACTGGAGACAGAGATGGTGAGGGAGACATAGCTGAAATATTCTGAAAAGCAGATGTCAGATAAATTTATCTTTCAAGGGGGGGATAAATGGGGAGCTGTTTTCACCAATACACAACAGAGGCCCAAAGGTTAATCTGCTGGGTACCCCAATCACATGAAGATTAAAACCATTTTGGAAGCAGAACGGCCACTGCAGATGTCTAGTTCAGATCCCTTAGGTTGTAAGTACAGAAACTCGGCGCCAAACAGCAGTCAGTGGGAGCGAAGATTCCCCTTCCGCTGTGTTGGTCAAATAAGTTTGCAAATATGATGTATATGTTTGCTCGTTTATAGTTTGCATTGAGTGTGGGGGACAGGCTGTAAGCAGGCAGGGTTGTTATAGTTTTAAGCCTAAGCCTTTCCCACCCTTTTGAGGAATCCCATTATGCCTCAGATAAGTGACTTTGTATCAGACTTCCTCTTTTGTATATTGGATTAAGGTTTTGATTTTTACACTATAAAATGGGGCAGAGGAGCCCATGCTGGAGGAGAGCAGAGAAAGGCCACATGGAGGAGAGGAAAAGCAGGCAAGATAGTGAGTGCTGAAGGAGAAGCCAGTTTGTGCAGAGTTTGAGCAGAGAGAAGAGATGGGGAACAGAGGTGCATAAGGCTGGTGAGGTTAGAAACCTTTGATTCTAGGAAACTCGGATAAGTCAGTGGCTTTGGGAGCTCTGAATGGAAAGGGAAGTGTTTTCCCACTGTGTGTATTTCTTGCCCGCTGGGTGCAAGCTAGGATTAAAGCTAATGGCCCACCAGTTCTTGGCTCCATTGTTTCATTATCGTCTGTCCGAATCAAATGCGAACCTGCACGGGCCAGGAGGCTGTGATGGTGGCTGTGGCTACTGGCCTTACACGCTGCTCCTGCTTTCTTCTCCCAACCTTTATTTTGAGTCTTTCTTGATAGATATATGAAATTCCAATATTTGGTGCCAAAACCTGGGGCAGGGTACTAACTGCCTGGACGATCCTTCTTTGCCGTCCAAACTTACAACCAGGGAAGCAATGGGTAGTGGCAGCTCATCCCAGGATTACTCCCTGATTCTGTTTGGACGTGTAATTGTAGGTTGATTGGCCAGCGATCTGTCCCTGTCCCAAAACCCTGCTGAACCAGAAAGATAAGGAGTTTTCTCCCTTCCCCTTCCCTGGTCAGCTTCTCTTTTGCACAAAAATTTTCTCTGGTCGGACGGTTTTCTCTGACATGCCACAGCTTTTGAGGGGTTTGACTTTCAGTCTCAGTAGACTGCATGGAAGACTAGGCGCCTAGCCAAACTCTCCACTCTCTCTCTCGGAGCTCCCTGACAGGTGGTGACGACCTCTATCAGGGATGACTCCCCCACACAGAGATTTTCTCCTCTTGGGACAGTGACAAAAGGTGGGGATGCCTCCTCTTGCTCACCTGTCTCCACGGCTCTTCAGAATCTAAGCCTTCTGACCAGACCACTCTAGGATATCTCATAAAAATCCTCACTAAGTTGGGCCTCTCTGACCTTAAGCCAAAAAAACCTCATTTTCTTCTGTAACACAGTGTGGCCCCAATACAAATTAGACAATGACTCCCATTGGCCTGAAAATGGGACATTCAATTACAATATTCTGAGAGATCTATATAATCTTTGCCACTGGACAGGAAAGGCTTCTGAAATCCCTTACATGCAGGCTTCCTTTTACTTTCGCTCTTGTCCTTAATTTCTGTGCCACCTGTTCTACACACAGGCTGTTTTTTGGCCAGAGAAACCTCACCTAAAATCTCCGTTCCTAATCTTTCCTTCTCCACAGACTCCCAACTCTCTCCCCCTCCTGCCTAACCCCCGGTGGCACCCCTCTTGGGACCCCTCTCTGGTCCCTCTGCAAATCTCTTTCGCTCGAGTCTCTTCCTCCAAAAGCTCCCCCCCTTTGCAAAATCCTGTTTCTTATTTACCTGCAAATACCAGTCTCTGTTTCTCCTCCCCTGTTGGTCAGGGGCCCCTCCCTTCTCCACTGTGTTCTTAAAACCCTCCTCCCTTTTTACAGGTCAGCTTTGGCTGTCTCTTTTTCTTCTTCAACCCATCCTTCCTCCTCCTCAGAGACTGACTGTGCCTTCCACTACCCCTCATCCTCTCCCCTCTCCTCAGAGCTCTAAATCTTTTTAACTCCTCTGTCCACGTGGCGCCACCACCAGCACTTCAACCTCCTCCTCCTCCTCCTACAGATTCTGACCCTCCTTCTTTCCTTCTCATGTCCCTCTTTCCACAGCAAAGACATGTAAACTGGTGAGGCCGGGAAGCCTGGAAGGCTTCAGTGACCCTCAACACTGTCCATCCATTTGCTTCCTCTCTTCCCCCCTCTTTGTTGGCAACTCCCTGCCATCTTGAAAAGCTTAAAAAAGCAGAGTTGTCTATTGAGCTATGTGAGTGAGTAATCTGTTTTGTCTCTTTGTTTGTCAGAAAATATCTCTAGTATAATTTTAATTGAAACAAGTAAAGCATGCTCATTTAAATTCCTTAATTCATAATCTGTATGTGAAGTCTTTGTTTAATGTGTAACTATGTCTGTTTCTAAGGCCTTAAACCAATAATTACCCACCTCTTAAATCAGGCTTACTCATCCACGAACTCTCCCTGCAATACGCCCATCCTTCCTGTTCAAAAACCTTCAGAGGCTTATCACCTCATACAAGACTTACACCTGATCAATAAGGCACTAATTCCCCTCCATCCAGTAGTCCCTAATCTCTACAAGTTACTGTCAAACATTCCCTCAAACACCACTCACTTCATGGTCCTAGACCTCAAGAATGCCTTCTTTACCATTCCTCTATATCCTGACTCTTACTTTCTGTTTGCCTTTACCCAGACACTAATGCAGCCCAGCAATTTATGTGGACTGTCTTACCTCAGGGGTTCAAAAACAGCCCACACCTGTTTGGGCAGGCACTAGCTCAGGATTTAACAGCATGCAATCTCAAAACTAGTACTCTCTTATAATATGTAAATAGCCTACTTCTCTGCAGCCCCTCCCTGCCTGCCTCAAGGAGATACACCACCACCCTTCTTAACTTCCTCGCTATGAAGTGATATCGTGTCTTCTCTGCTGAGGTTCAACTTCATTCTTAGTCCATAGTCTATCTGGGCATCGCCTTAACCCCCACCACCTGAGGTCTTACCCTAGATTGAATTCAGACCCTCCACAGTCTCTAACCACCTACCACCGCAAATCAAATCCTTTCTTTCCTTAGTCTAATAGGCTTCTTTAGACATTGGATTCCCAATTTTGCTCTCTTAGTCAAGCCCCTTCTGAGCATGGCTTTTAAGGTTTATGACCAAGGAAGTAACAGAAAAGACACATAAGGCCCAAAAGAGATCAGAAAAGACTAGCTTTTGGCATATGCTCTTAAAGGCTCCAGTGCCCTAAAGGGCTTCAGAGGATTCCATCAGGGCCCTGCTCCAGAGTGGAAAGAAAGGTCATTGAACTGAAACCTGCCAGACTTCCTGACCCCACTGGTTTACACGTCTTTGCTGTGGAAAGAGGGACATGAGAAGGCAAGCTGCCCCCTTGCTCCATGGAGGGAGGGTTCAGTCTCTTCTAGCCCTGCTCCAGCTACCTATGACCTGACCTTGCCCAGCATGCTGGGAATTACCACTGAAGGCCCAGGGACATCATTCACAAGCCTAAGGTATTTCTTCCAAGTAGCAGATAAACTGATTTCATTTCTTGTGAACACAAAGGCCATCTACTATACCTTGCCTGAATATTTGAGTTTTATTTATCCCTTGAAGATCTCTACTGTGGGTATTGACAGTCTGATTTTGTTACTTTATTTAATGTGTAATATCTCCTTTATTCCTCTTGTATCAATGCCCCATGCCTATTGTAGGCTGGGACCTGCTGCTAATTCCAGCTAGATGCAGTGGTCACAAGGACTTAAACCCTAACTGCAAAGTGTAGAAATGTAACCACCCTTTCCCTAAGTACTTGCAGGATTTACAGGTTACTCAGAAAACTGTTCAAAGACTGTCCAAGAGGCGCTTCCAGCAGTACATTACCCAAGGACTGACTTTCACGTGGATGGGTCCACACATCATGATCCTGACCACTCCCACTGCTGCTAAAGTAGAAAAACAGCATAACACCTATAGGTGTCTCCCTATTAATTGGACAGAAACCTGTACCCTAATCTATCTCACCCCAAATATCAACCTAATTCCACCCCATGAACCTCTTCCAGTTCCTAGTACACTACCCATCAATCTAAGGACCAAATGAGCTGTACAAGTAATCCCTCTTCTTGTTGCTTTAGACATCTCTATAAAAACAGGTCTAGGGGCAGGGGAACTGGCCACTGCCCTGTCTTATTCCCACTCTATCTCTCTCTCTCTCTGAGACCCAGAGAATTCATAAACATGGAATCAGTGGTTTTACACAAACTGGGTGTCTTGACTATTGCCTTTCATTGGTCACCTCACTCTCCTATTTATTTTTCTAACTTTTGGACCCTGCCTCTTACGTTTGTTCAGTAGTTTCTTACAGATCCGCATGCAGATTTTTGCCAATCAGATAATTGGAAAAATCTACCTAACCCTACACACCAACCCTAAAACTTGCCCTCGTGAAACAGAAAAATATGGAATCCTATAAAAACATCCTTACTCTGAACAATGGTGGGAAAACCCCTTATTCTCGATGCTAGCACCAATTATAGGACCAATCCTAATTTTGTGCCTAATTTTAATGCTTGCCTCTTTCTTTATCAAGTTCCTGCAGACTAGAAGAGAGAAATCTCCAGGATTACCTACAATCAAATGCTTTCACAATCCTTACTCCAACTACCTCAAGGGAGGGTTCACGAAGGAGGCCCCCAATAGGGATAACAGCAGGAAGTCACTCTAGAAGATGGCTGGTCCAAGACAAACTTCCTTCCTGAACCCCATACCCTCTCCTTCCTCCCACCTTTTTTCCTTTTTTATCATACCACAGAGTTGAGAAATGACAGATACATGAAATTCCAACATTCCTGGAGTTTTCTTAGTCCTCCTTCACCTTTCCACCACCCCAGCTCCCCAACTTAAGACATTATGCTGATCCCTCCTCCCCCTCTCTTTCAAACTATACCTGAATGGCTCCTGTGCTAAGAGGGATGACCCCATAAAATAATTTAAGCTGAGGTGGTAATAAGTCAGCTTAACACATCTGCCCGGTCTTTATTCTCCTGCGCCTGCTCAGCCCAACCATGGACAAGCTCTGCTGAGCTAGCTATTCACTAGCTAAAAAGCATTAGTGTCATCCAGATGGTGGAAATGACAAGATGTTTGGGGCTTCAGAATTCACAGCTGGCATCAATGAGTAGGCCATTCTAAAACAAAGCTAAAAGGAAAAAACTAGAATCCACTGGAAGCAGATCCTACATGACTCCAGTCAATGCAAAATGGTGAGGCTGTGGGGCCTGAGCATTGGGGTGCCTGCCTCTGTCCTGTCCCAAAGGAACCAGGGAAGAAGCCAGAGAAGGAGCCACAGCTTAGACTGGCCTACAGCCACATTGTCAGGGGACAGGTCATGTTCAAACTGTCCAGGGGTAAATCCCAACTGGAGGATGGCATCTCTGTGCAGGGTCAGCATGCCCAAGGAGTCTTAAAGAAAGCCAACTGAGCAGAGCAGAGGCTTCCAGGGTACTCTGAGGAGTTTTTATCTCCTTGAGGGGACATGGCTGAGGCTCTGACTGCAAATGACAGAGAGGGATCCAGAAGCCATCATGGTTTCCCTGCAGGCAGGGAAGGGAGGGTTCCATCTGCACGGCGAGTTCTGGGCAGATGGGAGCATCTGCTTTCAAAAGACAGAAACACTCAATCTATAGGGCCACGCAGCCTGACCAGGTGGTGGTGCAGTGGATAGAGTGTCAGACTGGGATGCAGAAGGACCCAGGTTCGAGACCCCAGGATAGCCAGCTTGAGCGTGGGATCATCTGGCTTGAGCAAAAAAGCTCACTAGCATGGACCCAAGGTCACTGGATTGAGCGGGGGGTTACTCAGTCTGCTGAAGGCCCACGGTCATGGCACATATGAGAAGGTAATCAATGAACAACTATGGTGTTGCAACGAAAAACTGATGATTGATGCTTCTCATCTCCGTTCCTGTTTGTCTGTCCCTATCTATCCCTCTATCTGACTCTCTCTCTGTTCCTGTAAAAAAAATAAATAAATAAAAATTATAGGGCCATGCAGATGCGGCCCTATTGGAGAAAAGAGCCCTGACAGAATGCAGAGGATGGTTTTCTACATCTGAACCAAAGCTGGAGAAAGGCTCGAGGAGCAGGCACAAGCCACTGCATGCTTCTGCTCTGCTTCCTGGGAAGGTCTGAGTAGTGGGCCTTTTCAAGGAGCCCCCGATATCCCTCTGAGCTGTCAGAGTGGCCCAGAGGCAGCTGTTAACAGTAATGAAGCTCTCAGTGGGAAATACAGGCTTCTGCTTCTGCCTTAGAGAGAGGTAGGATGCCTGCTGCTCGTACCTCCTCGACACCCAACACTCAAACTCTCTCAGGGGCCTTTGGGGCATCAGCCTTCAGTCTGTAAAAGTGGAAAATACCCCTTTCCCCCAAAATACCCACACACATGTGTAGGGAATCATCCGTGTAACCTTGAACCCTCTATGACTTGGATTGGGGAACTTTAGTTAAAAACCCTGAGTGAATGTCTCTTGGATGCAAACACCAAGAAGCTGTATGAGTAAGTGACCTTTGTGCAGACACAAACGAATGCATGTGAACGGGCTTTAGAAAATTAGCCTAGAGAGACATGGACAAGAGTGTGGTGCGGGGGGGGGGGGGGGGGGGGGTGAAGGGAGAGGGGGAGGGGCACAAAGAAATCTAGATAGAGGTGACGGAGGACAATCTGACTTTGGGTGATGGGTATGCAACATAATTGATTGACAAGATAACCTGGATATGTCTTCTTTGAACATATGTACCCTGATTTATTGATGTCACCCCAATAAAATTAATAAAAATTTATTTAAAAAAAAGAAAATTAGCCTAGAGGTTCTAAATTGCCCCTTCCTTGTACTTGTTAATTAGCCAAAGAAAAAGAATGTACTGACCCAAATTAGCCCTTTCACCATGTCAGCAAAATGGCCATTAGTCATTCTTTCCCCTTATCACCTGGCCTCCCTCCCCTGTAATCCTGTTACCTCTGTTCTGCTTCTGATACAATGGAATATTATGGGCTATGAGGAAGAAGGAAATATTACCTTTTGCAGCAAGATGGATGGACCTGGAAACTATTATGTTGAGTGAAATAAGCCAGGCAGAGAAAGAAAAATATCATATGACCTCACTCATTTGAGGAATCCAAGGAACAATGTGGACTGAGGAATGGAATTAAACCTGAAGGGAAAGGGGGAGGGTGCTGTTGGGAGGCGGTAAGGGACATGTTGGGGGGGAACATGGGGGAAGGGGATGCTTTTGGGGAGACACTAGAATCTATTTAAACACAATAAATAAATTTTTTTTAAAAAGCTGAGGGAGAAGGAAATTCAGGAGGTCCCTCTTTGCCTCCCTTGTCAGGCCTGCCCCTCTTCCTCTTGACATCAGTTTGTGTCTTGAGTAGGTTTTTTCCACATGACGCTGGTAGTTCCCAGTGGGTTGGAGTGCTACACACATGCACACAACTGCAGGCACGCAAGTCCCCTTTCTAGTATTGCCTCCAGCAGGCTCACAGTCTGGTGTGGGGCAGCAGATTCGTGAATGAAAAGGTTTCAGCAAGGATTTCAGAGGAGCAAGCGCCTCTGATCATGGCTACAGACAGAAACTAGGGATCCAAGAGAAGGAGGAAACAGAGAGCAGTGGGAGGGTTGTTGAGTAGTTGGTAGAAGTTCTGAGCTCAAGCCTGACTGCAGGGCACAAAGCACGGCAGTGACCCCCACACAGTGTAGAGCACTGGTCAGGTGAGCAAGACGGTCCATGGGAGCAGGGAGAAATACTAGAGCCTCTCTTATGTTTGCTTCTTACTTTCTCCTTCCACATTTTGTCTGTCTCATGATGTACATCAGACATTAGTTTAGTGGTATATGCATATCCTCTATATAAATATACACATCTGCATTGGGTCATGTGCTCCAAAATGAGGAGTGATAGGGTACAAACTAGCATTGGGTGCTGGGAGGCAGCTGTCAGATGAGTGTAGTCTCCTCTTTTCCAACTCTGATTCTCTGAGTTGACTCTTTACATGCTCAAACTGACAAGTTTCCCCCAAGATGTTCCTGAGTAGATTCCTGTCATCAGGCCCCAATCTGGGGTAAGTTATTGCTATGTGAAGTGAGCTAACATGGTTCTGGGATTGGCACTTACCCTCTTAGAGGAAATGATGAAGATATTCATGTACCTCAAAAAAGCCTGTCACAGAAAAGTAGCTCCCAAACCAGAAAATAACAATTATACAGAATAAGACATTAACTATGAGGCAGTTCCAACAGCCACTAGAGGAACCCATCAACTATAAGGAAAAGTCACCCCGGAATAACTCAACCACTGGCAAGTGAGGTCAGCAATGAATGGAAGGCTCAGTATCCTTTTTAACAGCGGGCTTATAGTTACTGGGGCTTCTTCAAGAAAAAAATATTTTCAGTGGGTTCAGGTTCGTACAAAAACCATGGATTTCTTTGAGGCAATATTTTTCTTTTTGTGAACATTTAACTCCCATGGCTGGAAGTTGGAACAATTTCTATTTGGTGTAAGGAAATACAGTGTGACCTGTAAACTCATGTAAAAGTAACCCTAAGACATCCTCTCATCTTTGTAGGAAACACTTTGCAGCTGCTGTGTTACCTGAGCGTGAGTGAGTGAATTCAAGAGCATTAAGAATCCAGTTGGACTTTCCCGTAATCACTCTGGTACACAGTCCACTTCTTTCTGTGGTCCTGATTCTTCATGTGGATGGAAGGGGCTAGGGGACACACGAGAAGGAGAGACACAGAGGCTGTCACTTAGCAAGGAACTCCTGCCCTTATTTGTCAAGCACACCCCTGACATCCCTGAGCCAGCCTGGTGCCTACTCAGCACCCTTAATGGTACTGGAATGGGGGAGCACTGTGTGAGGGACTCATGCCACCATGCAGCACAACTGGGACTCAGCACTGTTGGTGCGGGAGTGGGAGGGGTTTGAGATACGGCCAGAAGATTGAGTTTGAACACTGTCTTCAGAAAAGTTTTCCCTGGAATTGGCTCTTCTGCAGGTCAACATATTAGGATGGTAGCATCTGCCACCTGTTTTGTTCCCTCTCATGCCATCTCCTGGCAGACTGGAACAGACACACAACTCCCCAGGTGCCTTAAGAGCAGTTTGGAAGGAGAATGACATTTACAGTCAGCAGTCATTGCACATTCAGACCAATGGAGGTATGAAGGACAGAGCATTTACATTTGATTCTGAATGTTAATCATTTAATGTAAGTCCTGATAGTCATAGACTCATTTAAAAAAAAAAAAGCAGTGAGGATGATGTGAAAATCTGTCCACATCTTGTCCAGTCTTTTTAAACCTTAACCCTTTGAGTGGTTCAAACATTTATATATGTCCTCGTGCCTCCTGACCATCCAGAGTATGATTGATTTATTTTAAAAATGTGTAAGGAAACATTAAAAAAAGGCAAATGTATGTTCTTGTTTCCATAAATTGGTTATCAAACAAGCATGATTTTGAGTTACAGTTTTAACTGTAACTGTAACTAATTTTATTTTTTGAAAAAAAATCTCACTCCTGATGGTCAGCGAGCATGAAAAAACTCACTACTCGAAGGGTTAAGGACACCATAACTACTGCTTTGGTTCCAGATGTATACTTGAAATGGACCATTGGCCAGATGGAGAAACCAGGCTGGGGAGGGGACTTGACATAACATCCTGAGAAGAATGTTTATAGAGTCTAGGAATGTTTAAGTGCAGGAGACTTAGAAGGCATATACTAAGGTTTTTGTAGAACAATAGATCTATACTCTGTGGGAAGAAGAGAACTAATAGGTAGAAGACTATAGCTCTTCAGAACATTCAAACAGTTGAAATATCTAAGAATGGAGGAGTTCCCTGGGGATGAGCACTCGGCTAAAGAGTTTGGGCAGGGATGATGTCACCCCTTGGCAAGGATAGTGTAGCGATGACTCATAGAATGTACGAATCTAGACCAAGTAACATCTCGGCTGCCTTCTAACCCCTGATGCTAAAGTCTGTTCTGTGATTTCTGTGTAAAGTACTACTTGGTCCCAATTCCATGCCAGGAATCAATCACTATCTCAGAATGACACCCAAGAATCCTCTCAACTAGCATGTTGGAGGTGGCTGGGTCATGGAACTTCTAAAAACTTTCCTGTTGAAAACAATAGAAAATCTGGTCACCCACAAACTTCCCCTCTCAAATCTGAAGGTGCTTGAAGGGATGCCCTGTACATAAACTTTCAGTGAATAATTGACAAAACTAATTTGATTCCTACCTAATCTCTTTCCCTGAGGATTTATGGCTACTGAATCCTTCCTTTCAAATTTTAATGGATAGAGATGTCCCTCAATCCCATCCCCTGACCCTCTGAGGTTGAGAATGTACTCATTCTTTGGAATAGCATTCGGTTCTCTTTGAGATTTACTTATTCCCTGAGTCTGAGGCTAGATACCATGGAAGCATAGTTTTAATTCCATGCAGTGATTGCTGGCATTCTCTGCAACTTCTAGTAAGATCAAGAAGAAACTTGGAACAACAGGATAGATCTATGCAGTTGTTTTAAAAGCTACAGCTGTACTTACCTACACCCTGAGAAGTAATTGGTAAGCTTGAGTAGCATCCATATTTGAAACTAAAATCCTGAAACTCAGGATTGGTAATTGTGTCGATATTCAGTGTCTGCGGGTTGGGGAAGTAACTTTTTCCATTCCAGAAACACCTGAGAACTTTGCTTAATCTTCTGAACTGGGATGGGGGTAAAAAGAAAAGGCAATGATTACTCCTATTTGGCTACTTCTAAATAGAGCCATATTTTCATTCCATTCTGCTTTGGGCAGTAGCTTTCAATTCATCGTGCCAAACCTCACTCTCCTAAATATTATATTTAGTGGTATGGTCCATTTCAACTGGGAAATAATTTTCTGCTTTATCAGGCACTAGAGTAATTTCTAGTGAATATGCTTTACGGTGGTTGAGAGAGTTCTTTGTCAGGCTCCAGGGACAGAGAAGGCACTCCTCGCACCAGCAGGCCTGCCTTGTCCCTGGGGCAGGGGTCGGAAGCAAGGAGAGAGGTTTTGAGATAAGGCTGTGGTGCCATATAAAACATAGGACCCCTATTAAATATGAATTTCAGATAAACAATGAATAATTTTTATTGAAGACTGTTTAAGTGCTCAATATTTATCTACTATTTATAGTTCAGATTTAACTGGGCACCTGTGTTTCTGTTTGCTGCATCTGGTAACCCTAGAGGGGCACTTTTACCCCCTTTACCTGGAAAGAACCATGCAGAGCTTATCTCTTACTAGTGGAGGGTTAAATGATATCGTGGTCATTAGTGGACAATAGCACTACTATTTCTTTGAAATAACCCTAACAATTAGTCATTAAATCTATAACTATTATTTATTAAGCACTGACGGAACACCAGGTTACACAAGCACAATACCAGACTGCCATGCAAAAGCCACCCACCTAGACGAGTTCACCCTTAGTTCTGCTCTACACTGTTGGTTCAAAAGCATATGGCAGAAACCCAACTTTATTCAGGGAAAAAATTTTAAAACCATGGATGTCACAAGCAGTATCCAGATAGTGTCAATTACTGTTGAAACTAAACTCAATTTGTATTCCCAATTATTTTTTAATAGCTCTTTCTAAAATATATTCAAAAGCATATTATATATCAAAAAATATCTGCTGTCATCCACTGGCACCAGGAGCGTTTTGTTATTGATTTTTTTAAAAATGACCTCGTTTACATCAGCACGCTTTTAATTTAGATGACTAGGGAAGATAGGACGTGGGCAGTCAGTGCCTCATAATGAACCAATTCACTGTCCCAGGACAAGACAAGGTTATACAGAGGAGGAAAATCTGGGACTCGAAATCAGAGATCTCATAAATTATTTTGGAAAATTATCTGGTATTTTTCCTAGTAAGCACCATCTATAACTTTTAAAAAAAATATTTATAGGTTTATAGAAGAAAAAACAAATTTCTGTTGAAATTCTTAATGCTACTACTCAAAAGCAAATGTGTTCAGCTCCTATATGTATTCTGTGCCACGATTAAAGATAATTAAGCCATTGTTCTACATTAAGACACCTTCAAACAGGTATTATTAGAAAAATAGATACAGAATAAACACATATTGAATCTGATGTCTTGCAAGCATAACACTTGGAACAATAATTATCACAAGGAGATAATACAGCAGAATTACCTGGGATGGTTTTTCCAAATTATACCTGCCGAACCTCATCCCAGATATTGAGAATCTCTAGAAGTGGGACTCAGGCTCTCATATTATGAAGAAGCTTCTCAAATGCTTAAGAATCATTGACTCAGAGCTTTGCATAAGGTGCTATAGAAGCCCAGAAAGAGTGTAATAAACTCTGTTAGGGGAAGGAAAGGAAGACGGGAGTTAAAAGGCAAAGGGCATGCTTTCACAAAGGACCAGACCTGGAGCAAAAGGTGCATAGTGTGCTCATGAAATGTGTTCTGGATGGCAGGAGTGCAGGGTGGGAGAAGTAGCTGAGGGTGAAGAAGAAGAGGTAATTGAGGAACCAGGCTCTGAGGGTCTGGAGGGGTTTGGTCCATGTGGACCTGGATGGATCAACATAAAAGCAGAGCAATTGGAGATGAAGACCCAAAAAAGACAATAATTGGCATCCAGACTTACTCTCAAGTTCCTTTAAAGATTAAGTCTATTTTTAATTAATCCTTAGTCTTTATCACAGTAATAGACATCATTTAATATTTACTAAATTAATAAGTAAACAAAAGAAAAACTAGGACAGAATTGCTATAGGTTAGCAATTAATCTGAAGCTCATACTAGTGGCTGCCTATGTAATAATATGCTTAAAATAACTCTTAGTTCTTAGTTCTTTTCAACTGATGCTTTCAGTGTCTTTATTAAATTTTATGTTAATGAGTTCCTTTGGAATTATTAAGGAGAAAAGTTCCTGATACAAAGGGCTCCAACCACCACCTGAAGTCCCAACAGTGGTACTAACGTGTGGATGGAAAAGACAACCTGGAGCAAAGTTAACTGCCCTAAGGTGGCCTGGACCCTCTCTGCTCCTCAGGAGCTCAGGTACCCTTGTTTCTTTCCCACTTGATAAAGGTGACACATACAGCACTTACAGCCCAAAAAGAGAAACTGGCTCCTTGAAGATTAGGGATGGTGCCTGACCTGTGGTGGCACAGTGGATAAAGCGTCGACCTGGAAATTCTGAGGTTGCCGGTTCGAAACCCTGGGCTTGCCTGGTCAAAGCACATATGGGAGTTGATGCTTCCTGCTCCTCTCCCCCTTCTTCCTCTCTCTCTCTCTCTCTCCCTCTCTCTCTCTCTCTCTCTCCTTTCTAAAATGAATAAATAAATAAAAAATAAAGATTAGGGATGGCATCTGTTGAAAGGTACAATTCAAAAGAAAATCTACAGCAAGGACTATTCAAAATCACTAGGACCCTTTGCACATAATCCACATCCAAGTGAAAACCAGTTCTGTTGCTTTTATCTACTGTTCTAAATCATCTCCATACCTGGATTTTATTAGAAAACAAGCACCTTTTAGTGCTTCTCACTCATTCATCCTAATTCAATAATGAGGATACTCAGATAAGACATGGTCCCTGATCTTCCAAAGCTTAAAGTATTAGAGAAACAGATACAACAAAGATAATTACAATATTATATGATAAATGATTTTATAAAAAATATCAGAGAGCCATCCATTTGAACTGGGGGATGAGAGAAGATTCCTGGGAAAGAAATGGAGCATACATTTAGACTTAAATGATGGACAGACATGGGCTAAAAGAAAGGAGGAAGAGGCAGTCCACAGGGAGGAGTAGTGTGTGCTAAGGCATGAGGCTGCAGGGGCTTGCTGAGTTTGGAGGATGGAAGGCAGTGAGTCTCGTAGTGTGGGGACTGGCAGAGAGAAATGCTGGACAGTAGGCAACAACCAGATTGTACAGAACCTTGAGGACAATGGGAAGTCATTGAAGGGTTTTCAACTAGAAGGTGATATCAATTAGACACTTGGAAATTCACTATGGCCATAGTCTGGACAGTGGAGTAGAACAGACAAAACCAAAAAAGGGAGTTGGACTAGAAGTCATCTCAGGGAAAGACAGTGGTAGCCTGAATGAAGGCAGTGGCTGTGGGGAAGGATAGAAGCAGATGGAGTTAAAAGATTTAGGAGGGTGTCTTGAGAGGTCTTTGGCATTTCTTTACACAAAGGTGCATGGTAATTTGCACATGCTGAAAGGACAATTTTGATTGCAAGCTCAATTATATCTTTTAAGAATGCTGGCATTTCAAACATTTTTCCGTGACCTTAATGTTCATCTGCAATATGGAGTCTGGTACACTAAGAATAGAAGAAGGGTGTAGTGAGATTCTGGACCAGAAAAAAAGAGGGGTTCAGGGAGAGTATGCACAGCAAGCTGAAGACCCTCCATCACCCCAGTCATGTGCTCAGCATGCCAACAGCCAAATGTTTACCTTTATGAAAAAACTGATCTATAAATACTAGCACAGGGGTCCCCAAACTATGGCCCATGGGCCACATGCGGCCCCCTGAGGCCATTTATCCAGACGCGGCTGCACTTCCGGAAGGGGCACCTCTTTCATTGGTGGTCAGTGAGAGGAGCATAGTTCCCATTGAAATACTGGTCAGTTTGTTGATTTAAATTTACTTGTTCTTTATTTTAAATATTGTATTTGTTCCCATTTTGTTTTTTTTACTTTAAAATAAGATATGTGCAGTGTGCATAAGGATTTGTTCATAGTATTTTTTTATAGTCCGGCCCTCCAGCAGTTTGAGGGACAGTGAACTGATCACCTGTGTAAAAAGTTTGGGGACCCCTGTACTAGCATTTGGGGATTTCCCCCCAAAAAGAGATCTCACCACCTAAATCAAACACCAGCTAACAAGTCCATCTCTGTATGTAGTTTCCCTCAGCTTTGAGTACCTCTCTTGTAGATTTTGTGAACCCTAAAGCTTAATATTTTGGGTAAACCCACATTAAGAAAAAAAGAGCCCACAAAAATGAGACTTAAGTTTTATTAGCTTCGTAGTAATCTGCTTTCATTTCCTTGTAAATTTGAACAAAAACCTAGATTTTCTTTAGACCATTAAGACCCTCAGAGAAAATAGAGATGAAGCAAAGAACAGATGAAAACACTTAAAATTAATAAGATTATAAATATCCTAAAATTTGTAAGAGAATGACTGCACCTGTAAAATAAGAACAGAATGCTATTTTTACAAAAGAATCAGTGAGAAGAAGAAAGAAAGCTTGGAAATTAAAAACACGAGAGCTGAAGTTAAGAATTCAATGTAAGACTTGAATTAAAAAGTAAAAAATACTTCAAATAAACATAAAAATACATAAAGAAAGATACTGAAAGAGAAAACTGGAGAATCAAACCAACTCACAAAAGTCCCAGAAGAGAATAGAGAAAAGAAATGGGAGAAAAATAAGAAAAGGGTATACAGGAACACTTTCCAAAATTGAAGGACATAAGTCTCTAGATAAATGTGGAGAAAAGAACCCTCCTGCGCTCCTGGTGGGAATGCAGACTGGTGCAGCCACTGTGGAAAACAGTATGGAGTTTCCTCAAAAAATTAAAAATGGAACTGCCTTTTGACCCAGCTATCCCACTTTTGGGAATATATCCTAAGAACACCAAATCACTGATTCAAAAGAAGAAATGCATCCCCATGTTTATTGCAGCATTGTTTATAATAGCCAAGATCAGGAAACAGCCCAAGTGTCCATCAGTAGATGAGTGGTTTAAAAAGCTGAGGTACATATATACAATGGAATACTATGGGGCTGTGAAAAAAAAGGAAATCTTACCTTTTGCAATGGTAAAAAATATGGGTAGCTACATGGATAAAAAAACAGGACCCATACATATGCTGTCTATAAGAGACCCACTTCAGAACAAAAGATACACATAGACTAAAAGTGAAGGGATGGAAAAAAGTATTCCATGCAAACAGAAATGAAAGAAAAGCTGATGTAGCATAGTTATATCTGACAAATTAGACTTTAAAACAAAAGCTATAGTAAAGGATAAAGAAGGTCACTACATAGTGATAAAGGGAGCAGTCCAACAGGAGGATATAACCATTATAAATATCTATGTGCCTAATATAGGAGCATCTAAATATATAAAGCAGATTTTGATGAACATAAAGGGCAAGATCAACAGCAATACTATAATAGTAGGGAATTTTACTGCTCCACTTATATCAATGGATAGATCCTCCAGACAGAAAATTAACAGAGAAAAAGCAGCCTTACATGACACACTAGATCAGCTGGATTTAATAGATATCTTCAGAACATTTCACTCCAATGCAGCAGGATATACATTCTTTTCAAGTGGTCATGGTACATTCTCTAGGATAGACCACATGTTAGAACACAAAACAAGTCTCAATACATTTAAGAAGATTGAAATCATATCATGCATCTTCTCAAATCACAATGGCATAAAACTAGAAATCAACTTCAATAGAAAAACTGGAAAAACATTCCAACACTTGGAGGGTAAATAGCATATTATTAAATAACAAATAGGTTAACAAATGAAAATGAACATAAAACAACTCAAAATTTATGAGACACAGCAAAAGCAGTCCTGAGAAGGAAGTTTATAGCATTACAGGCATACCTTAGAAGCAAGAAAAAGCTCAAATAAAAACCTTAACCCTGCATCTAAAAGAACTAGAAAAAGAACAAATGAAGCCCAGAAGAAGTAGAAAAAAGGAAATAATATAGATCAGAGCAGAAATAAATGACATAGAGGCTAAAAAAACAATACAAAAGATCAATGAAACCAAGAGCTGGTTCTTTGAAAAGGTAAACAAGATTGACGAACCTTTAACCAGACTCATCAAAAAAAAAAAAAAAAAGAGAGAGAGAGAGAGAGAGGACTCAAATAAATAAAATTAGAAATGAAAATGGAGAAGTAACAACTGACACCACAGAAATACAAGATTGTAAGAAAATACTATGAAGATTTATATGCCAAAAAAATTGACAACCTAGGTGAAATGGATAAATTTCTAGAAATATACATACAATCTTCCAAAACTCAATCTGAAAGAATCAGAAAATGTAAATAGACCAATTACAACAAATGAAATTGGAACAGTTATCAAAAAAGACTCCCAACAAACAAAAGCCCCAGATTGGATGGCTTCCCAGGCAAATTTTACCAAATATTCGAAGAAGAACTAACCCCTATTCTTCTCAAGCTATTTCAAAAAATTCAAGAGGAGGGATGACTCCCAAGCTCCTTTTATGAGGCAAGCATTATCCTCATTCCAAAACCAGGTAAAGACACTACAAAGAAAGAAAACTATAAACCAATATCCCTGATGAACATAGATGCTAAAATTCTCAACAAAATGCTAGCAAACCAGATCTAGCAATACATTAAAAAAGTCATATATAATAATCAAGTGAGTTTTATTACAGGGAGACAAGGCTGATACAATATTCGCAAATCAATCAATGTGACTCATCACATAAACAAAAGGAAGGATAAAAATCACACATTTATATCAATAGATGCAGAAAAAGCATTTGTAAAATCCAGCATTCATTTATGACCAAAACTCTCAGCAAAGTGGGAATACAGGAAACATACCTCACCATAATAAAGTTCATCTGTGACAAACCCACAGTCAACGTCATATGTTGTGGACCTTAAATGGCAAAAAGCCATTGTAGATTCAAGGCTTAGCAAAAGGCTAAGCTCTCCCCCCACCACCTCCATATTGGCTTTGATGCTGAGTATTTGCACCCACTTCACTTGCTTCCTTAAGTTGCTAGAAGCAATCTACCTGCCCTTCCTCTTACTCTTTGTTTGTTCAGATGTTGGTTGATTTCACTTATGCATGGTGGGGGGATTCCTGTTTATGCCTTAGAGAGTTCCTATTTTAGCTTCAGATGTGTAACTTTGTATCAAGGACTTCCTTGATTTGCATATGGCTATATAATAAAGCAAACTGGGGCTATGGAGCACTCGGATATTGCCATCAGCATTGAAGAGGCCTCCCAATCCCATCCTTTTTTCTTAATAAGTCTATTTTCTTAATTCTGCACCATTCTCTCTCAAAACCCAGAATTAGGAGCTGCGCTGGTCCACAGCAGTCATACTCAAGGGCTAAAATTTAAAAGCAATCCCCTTAAGATCAGAAATAAGGCAGGGGTGCCCCCTTTCACCACTCTTATTCAACATAGTCCTGGAAGTCCTAGCCACAGCAATCAGACAAGAAGAAGAAATAAAAGGCATCCAAATTGGAAAAGAAGAAGTAAAACTATCCTTATTTGCTGATGATATGATACTGTACATAGAAAACCCTAAAGTCTCAGTCAAAAAACTACTGGACCTGATAAACAAATTTGGCAAGATGACAGAATATAAAATTAATATTCAGAAATCAGTGGCTTTTTTATACACCAACAATGAACTGTCTGAAAGAGAAATTAAGGAAACAATCCCCTTCACTATTGCAAAATAATAATAATAATAAAATACCGAGGAGTAAATTTAACCAAGGAGGTAAAAGATTTGTACTCAGAAATAATAAGACATTGAAAAAAAAAATCAAGGAAGATACAAACAAGTGGAAGCATATACCATGTGCATGGATAGGAAGAATAAACATTAAAATGTCTATATTACACAAAGCAATTCATAAATTCAATTCAATTCCTATGAAAATACCGAGGCATACAGGTATTGATTGACTTATGACCTATGCAACTTACGACCATTCGACTTTACGACCACAATCGCTAGCCATGACTGCTCTGCGTCTGGCAGCACAAGTGTTGCCAGCTGGGCATACGACAGTGTGGACCAGCTTCTGGCAGCACTACCATCTCCACGTGCACCATTTCAACTGTTATCCCAGACTTGGCACAGCAATTTGTGTTTTGTGATTGGATATTTTTCATCAAACCCCTCCCAAGATGTCTACCAAGAGGAAATTGTCTTTGTCTATGCCTCAGCCTGCCAAGAAGAAAAGAAACAAAATGGTGTAGAGATGATACAAATGGCATAAAATGAAGAAAGAAAATTATGATATATAACAATAATGAAAGAAAATTATGATAAAATATGACTTAAAGATTTTTATAACATCATTTCACAGTACTGTACATATAGCCTACTCAACTTATAACCAAATTGTGTTACGACTGGTCTATCGGAACCAATCGTGGTCATAAGTTGAGCACTAGCTGTACTTCAAAGATATAGAAAAAACATTATAAAAATTTATATGAACCCAAAAAATAAGCTGAATAGCCTCAGCAATCTTGAAAGTGAAGAATAAAATGAGAGGTATCACACTTCCTCATATCAAGTTATACTACAAGGCCATAGTAATCAAAACAGCTTGGTACTGGCATAAGAGCAGGCATATAGATCAATGATACAGAAGAGAGAACCCAGAAATAAACCCACACCTTTATGGTCAATTGATATTTGACAAAGAGGTAAGAGCAGACAGTGGAGTAAAGACAATCTCTTTAATAAATGGTTTTGGAAAAATTGGACAGGGACATGCAAAAAAAATGAAACTAGACCACCAACTTACACCATTCACAAAAATAAACTCAAAATGGATAAAAGACTAAAATGTAAGTCACGAAACCATAAACATCTTGGAAGAAAACATAGGCAGTAAACTCTCCAATATCTCTTGTAGCAATATTTTTGCTGATTTATCTCCATGGGCAAGTGAAATAAAAGACAAAATAAACAAATGGGATGCTATCAAACTAAAAAGCTTTTACACAGCAAAAGACACCATGATCAAAATAAAGAGACAACCCACACAATGGGAGAACGTATTTGTCAATACAGCTGATAAGGGGTTAATAACCAAAATTTATAAAGAACTTCTAAAACTCAACACCAGAAAGGTAAACAACCCGACTAAAAATGGGCCAAAGAACTGTATAGACACTTCTCCAAAGAAGACGTACAGATGGCCAACAGTCATATAAAAAAATGCTCAACATTACTAATCAATAGAGAAATACAAATTAAAACCACAATGAGATACCACTTCACACTAGTCAGAATGGAGCTCATTAACAAATCAACACAGAAGAAGTGCTGGTGAGGGTGTGGAGAAAAGGGAACCCTCCTGCACTGCTGGTGGGAATGCAGACTGGTGCAGCCACTGTGGAAAACAGTATGGAGTTTCCTCAAAAAATTAAAAATGGAACTGCCTTTTGACCCAGCTATCCCACTTTTGGGAATATATCCTAAGAATCACTGATTCAAAAGAAGAAATGCACCCCCATGTTTATTGCAGCATTGTTTACAATAGTTAAGATCTGGAAACAGCCCAAGTGTCCATCAGTAGACGAGTGGTTTAAAAAGCTGAGGTACATATACACAATGGAATACTATGGGGCTGTGAAAAAAAAAGGAAATCTTACCTTTTGCGATGGCTTGGATGGGCCTGGAGATTATTATGCTAAGTGAAATAAGCTAGGCACAGAAAGACAAATATCATAGATCTCACTTATACGTGGAATCTAATGAACAAAGTGAACTGAGGAATGGAATGGAGGAAGAGGCGGGGTCACAGGGAGCAGAGGGACAGCTGTCAGAGGGAAGAGGGATGAGGGGATGGGATCAGTGAAGGTGAAGGGATTAGTGAAACTATATATACATTACACAGAAATACAGACCACAAGATAGCAAATCCCAGAGGGAAGGGGGGAGGAAGTTAGGGGGAGGAGGCAAAGGAAGTATAATGGGGTACATGGGGGTGGGGGTGAGGAAGTTATAGTGAGTGGGAAACTTGAATCCATGTTAACACAATAAATTAAAATTAATAAAAATTTTTAAAAAGTTAGTGGCGGGGACGTAGAGAGACAGACTCCTGAACGCTCCTGAACCAGGATCCACGCCGCAAGCCCTCTCCTGGGAGATGCTCTGCCTACCAGGGGCCACTGCTCCAAGCTGTTTTAGCACCTGAGGCGAGGCCATAGAGCCATCCTCAGCACCAGGGGCCTATTTTGCTTGAATCACTTAAGCCATGGCTGCAGAAAAGAGAGAGAGAAGGAGGAAGGGGAAAGGTAGAGAGGCAGATGGTCACTTCTCCGGTGTGCCTTGACTGAAAATCAAACCCGGGACTTCCACATATGCCGGCAAACATTCTACCGCTGAGCCAACCTGCCAGGGCACTCGCGCAGCAAATTTACGGAGCAACTGTTCTAGGCTAGAGGAGACTAATGGAAGGTGTCAGTTCTCCAGGAAAATCTTAAACTAATAGAATGTCTGAAACTGTATTTGAAAAGAATCTTGGTGTGATAAAGTAGTTGAAAAAAATTAATGACAGGTACATAGAAAACTAAGCAAATTAAAAAAAAATTAGTAACTCTAGTAGAAAAACACAACAACAAAAAAAGAAACAATCAGAAACAACAACCTGACTCAGCAATAAATGTTTACACCTCATAATATATTATATTATCATAAGCACAATATAAACCCTAGGAATTGAATTACCCCAAATTTTGTAGTATAACTATATTTAGAGGATAGATGGAGTGTGGACAATTCCTGCCAGGGGTGAGGATGACGGAGACGCAAAGACCCGACTCCGGGGACCAGGTCAGTGACACAGATCCACTTTATTCAGGAAGTAAGCCAGCTTATATACACAGGTTCAGCCTATAGCATGTTACAGCATGTTCCTCAAAACCAATGGCTGAAATTATCAGGGAGCTGTGTGGTTGCCACTGAGCCACTTCCTTATAGCGGGCAAGCTCCCTTCCTGGGTGTGCCCAGGAGGCTTATGGGAGCTGGAGTATTCTCACAGTATCTCATCAGCCACAGCTGCTAGGAATGCGCTCTGCAATCCACCCACAATGGAGGAGGAGTGAGGAAGAGTCAACACTTCAATTGCCATAACAGGAAGTCAGTAATAATGTCTAAAATTTTTGAACCAAAAAATAGCAGTTATGAGCACATTATTTTTATTTTTATTTATTTATTTATTTATTTATTTATTTATTTATTTATTTATTTATTTTATTTTTAATGGGGCAACATCATTAATCAGGATACATATATTCAAAGATAACAACTCCAGGTTATCTTGTCGTTCACTTATGTTGCATATCCATCACCCAAAGTCAGATTGTCCTCTGTCACCTTCTATCTAGTTTTCTTTGTGCCCCTCCCCCTCCCCCTTTCCCTCTCCCTCTCCTCCCTCCCCCCATAACCACCACAATCTTATTAATGTCTCTTAGTTTCATTTTTATGTCTCACCTACGTATGGAATAATGCAGTTCCTGGGTTTTTCTGATTTACTTATATCACTTCGTTAAATGTTATCAAGATCCCACCATTTTGTTGTAAATGATCCGATGTCATCATTTCTTATGGCTGAGTAGTATTCCATAGTGTATATGTGCCACATCTTCTTTATCCAGTCATCTATTGATGGGCTTTTTGGTTGTTTCCATGTCCTGGCCACTGTGAACAATGCTGCAATGAACATGGGGCTGCATGTGTCTTTACGTATCAATGTTTCTGAGTTTTGGGGGTATATACCCAGTAGAGGGATTGCTGGGTCATAAGGTAATTCTATTTTCAGTTTTTTGAGGAACCACCATACTTTCTTCCATAATGGTTGTACTACTTTACATTCCCACCAACAGTGGATGAGGGTTCCTTTTTCTCCACAGCCTCTCCAACATTTGTTATTACCTGTCTTGTTAATAATAGCTAATCTAACAGGTATGAGGTGGTATCTCATTGCAGTTTTGATTTGCATTTCTCTAATAACTAAAGAAGATGAGCATCTTTTCATATATCTGTTGGCCATTTGTATTTCTTCCTGGGAGAAGTGTCTGTTCATGTCCTCTTCCTATTTTTTTATTGGATTGTTTGTTTGTTTGTTGTTGAGTTTTATGAGTTCTTTGTATATTTTGGATATTAGGCCCTTATCTGAGCTGTTGTTTGAAAATATCATTTCCCATTTAGTTGGCTGTCTGTTTATTTTGTTATCAGTTTCTCTTGCTGAGCAAAAACTTCTTAGTCTGATGTAGTCCCATTCATTAATTTTTGCCTTCACTTCTCTTGCCATTGGAGTCAAATTCATAAAATGCTCTTTAAAACCCAGGTCCATGAGTTTAGTACCTATGTCTTTTTCTATGCACTTAATTGTTTCAGGTCTTATGTTTAGATCTTTGATCCATTTTGAGTTCATTTTAGTACAGGGGGACAGACTGTAGTCCAGTTTCATTCTTTTGCATGTGGCTTTCCAGTTTTCCCAGCACCATTTATTGAAGAGGCTTTCTTTTCTCCATTGTGTGTTGTTGGCCCCTTTATCAAAAATTATTTGACTATATATATGTGGTTCTATTTCTGGGTTTTCTGTTCTGTTCCATTGGTCTGAGTGTCTATTTTTCTGCCAATACCATGCTGTTTTGATTGTTGTGGCCCTATAATATAGTTTGAAGGCAGGTATTGTAATGCCCCCAGCTTCATTCTTTTTCTTTAGGATTGCTTTGGCTATTCGGGGTTTTTTATAGTTCCATATAAATCTGATGATTTTTTGCTCCATTTCTTTAAAAAATGTCATTGGAATTTTGATGGGAATTGCATTAAATTTGTATAATGCTTTGGGTAATATAGCCATCTTGATTATATTTATTCTTCCTAACCAAGAACAAGGTATATTCTTCCATCTCATTATATCTTTTTTGATTTCCCTTAACAATGTTTTATAGTTTTCATTGTATAAGCCCTTTACATTCTTTGTTATGTTTATTCCTAAGTATTTTATTTTTTTTGTTGCAATCGTGAAGGGATTGTTCTTTTGAGTTCATTCTCAAATGTTTTATTGTTGACATATAGAAAGGCTATTGATGTCTGTATGTTAATTTTGTATCCTGTGACCTTACTGTATTGGCTTATTGTTTCTAGTAGTCTTTTTGTGGATTCTTCGAGATTTTCGATGTATAGGATCATATCATCTGCAAAAAGTGATACCTTTACTTCTTTTTTGATATGGATGCCTTTTACTTCTTTGTCTTGTCTGATTGCTCTGGCTAGAACCTCTAGTACCACATTAAATAAGAGTGGAGAGAGTGGACAACCCTGTCTTGTTCCTGATTTAAGGGGGAAAGCCTTCAGTTTAGTGCCATTTAATATGATGTTAGCTGATGGTTTATCATATATGGCCTTTATCATGTTGAGATATTTTCCTTCTATACCCATTTTGTTGAGAGTCTTAAACATAAAATTGTGTTGTATTTTATCGAAAGCCTTTTCTGCGTCTATTGATAAGATCATGTGGTTTTTGTTCTTTGTTTTGTTGATATGGTGTATTACGTTAACCGTTTTACGTATGTTGAACCATCCTTGAGATTCTGGGATGAATCCCACTTGATCATGATGTATTATCTTTTTAATATGTTGTTGTATTCAATTTGCTAGTATTTTGTTTAGTATTTTAGCATCTGTATTCATTAGAGATATTGGTCTGTAGTTTTCTTTTTTTGTGCAGTCCTTGCCAGGTTTTGGTATGAGGGTTATGTTGGCCTCATAAAATGTGTTTGGAAGTATTGATTCTTCCTCAATTTTTTGGAAGACTTTCAGTGGAATAGGAACCAAGTCTTCTTTGAATGTTTGATAAAATTCACTGGTATAGCCATCAGGGCCTGGACTTTTATTTTTGGGGAGGTTTTTAATGGTTTTTTTCTATTTCTTCTCTACTAATAGGCCTGTTTAGGCTTTCTGCTTCTTCTTGTCTCAGTCTAGGAAGTTTGTATTGTTCTAGGAATTTATCCATTTCTTCTAGGTTGTTGAATTTAGTAGCATAAAGTTTTTCATAGTATTCTACAATAATTCTTTGTATATCTACGGTATCCGTGGTGATTTCTCCTCTTTCATTTTGGATTTTGTTTATATGAGTTCTTTCTCTTTTTTCCTTGGTAAGTCTTGCCAAGGGTTTGTCAATTTTGTTGATCTTTTCAAAGTACCAGCTTCTTGTTCTATTAATTTTTTCTATAGTTTTTCTGTTCTCTATTTCATTTATTTCTGCTCTGATTTTTATTATCTCCTTTCTTCGGCTGGTTTTGGGTTGTCTTTGTTCTTCTTTTTCTAGTTCCTTAAGGTGTGAAGTTAAGTGGTTCACTTGGGCTCTCTCTTGTTTGTTCATATATGCCTGAAGTGATATGAACCTCCCTCTTATCACTGCTTTTGCTGCATCCCATAGATTCTGATATGTCATACTGTCATTTTCATTAGTCTGTATATATCTTTTGATTTCTGCACTTATTTCTTCTTTGACCCATTCATTTTTTTAAAGTATGTTGTTTAGTTTCCACACTTTTGTGGGATTTTTTTCCTCCTTTTTGCACTTGAATTCTAGTTTCAAGGCTTTATGATCAGAAAATATGCTTGGTACAACTTCGATTTTTCTGAATTTGCTGATGTTGTTTTTGTGGCCCAGCATATGGTCAATTCTTGAGAATGATCCATGTGCACTGGAGAAAAATGTATACTCAGTCACTTTGGGATGAGATGTCCTGTAGATGTCTATCATATCCAGGTGCTCTAGTGTTTTGTTTAAGGCCACTATATCTTTGTTGATTTTCTGTTTGGATGACCGATCTAGAGCCGACAGCGGTGTATTGAGGTCTCCAAGTATGATTGTATTTTTGTCAGTTTTTGTTTTAAGGTCAATAAGTAGCTGTCTTATATATTTTGGTGCTCCTTGGTTTGGTGCATATATATTAAGAATTGTTATGTCTTCTTGATTCAGTGTCCCCTTAGCCATTATGAAATGGCCATTTTTGTCTCTGAGTACTTTTGCTGTCTTGTAGTCAGCATTATCAGATATGATTATTGCTATGCCTGCTTTTTTTTTTTGGATGTTATTTGCTTGAAGTATTGTTTTCCAGCCTTTCACTTTGAATTTGTTTTTATCCTTGTTACTTAGATGAGTTTCCTGTAGGCATCATACAGTTGGATTTTCTTTTTTAATCCATTCTGCTACTCTGTGCCTTTTTATTGGTGAGTTTAATCTGTTTACATTTATTGTAAATATTGACACTTGTGAGTTCCCTATTGCCATTTTATAGATTGCTTTCTGTTAGTTTTGTGTCTTGTTTGATCCTTCTCTTTCGTTTTTTTATCTTTTGTTTTTATTTGGTTGTATTCCATACATCTTTCCTCTGTTGCTATCTTTTTTATCTCATGTGCTTCTGTGGTGGTTTTTTCAATGGTGGTTACCTTTAGGTAAAGAAAAGGGTTCCTACCCTGTTCATTGTAGCACACTATTTTGTGAGTACTTTTGCACTCCATCGTCTTTTGCTACTGTTAATCTCCATCCTCTCCCCCCCTTTCTTTTTGTTGTTGTCACAGTTTAAATTTGTTTTATTTTGTTCTTCTTGGAGCTTTTACTTGTGGCTTTGGTTTTTTTTGTTCTTTGTATCTGATTGGAGAACCCCCTTTAGTAATTCCTGGAGTGGGGGTTTTTTGATGATAAATTCCCTCATCTTTTCTGTATCTGTGAATGTTTTTATTTCTTCTTCATATTTAAAGGATAGCTTTGATGGGTATAATATTTGTGGCTGAAAGTTCCTCTCTTTCAGGACTTTAAATATTGGGGTCCACTCTCTTCTAGCTTGTAGAGTTTCTGCTGAGAAATCTGATGATAATCTAATGGGCCTTCCTTTATATGTTGTATTCTTCTTTTCCCTGGCTGCCTTGAGAATTTTTTCTTTGCCATTGGTTTGTGCCAATTTCATTATGATTTGCCTTGGAATAGGTTTGTTGGGGTTAAGTAAACTCGGAGTTCTGTTTGCTTCTTGAATTTGAGGCTTTAGTTCTTTCCACAGGCTTGGGAAGTTCTCATCTATTATTTGTTTGAGTATGTTCTCCATTCCATTTTCTCTCTCTTCACCTCTGATATACCTATTATTCTTATGTTATTCTTTTTGATGGAGTCAGATAATTCTTGTAGGGTTATCTCATTTTTTTTAATTTTTGAGTCTCTTTCTTCTTCTCTCTGTTGTGCCTCAAGTTGCTTGTCTTCTATTTCACTAACCCTCACTTCTATCTGGCCTATTCTATTAGCTAAGCTTGTTACTTTGTTTTTCAGCTCGTGAATTGAGTTTTTAATCTCTGTTTGATTTGTTTTTATAGTTTCAATTTCCTTGGAAATATATTCTTTGTGTTCATCGAGTTGTTTTCTGAGCTCCCTAAATTGCCTTTCTGTGTTTTCTTGTATATCTCTGAGTATTTTTAGGATTTCTATCTTAAATTCTCTGTCATTTAGCTCCAAGGTTTCCAATATATTAAATTTTTTCTCCATAGATTTTTCCTCATCTAGCTGTGTTACCTCTCTTTCTTTTGTATCCATGATAGTCGATTTTCTCTTTCTTAATGGCATCTGAGGGTGGTTTTGTTGATAGTATTAATGAGATTTAATAAAGAATAAAAAGTTAAATAAAATCAAAAAGAGTTGTTTTTTTAAAAAAAAATTAATAATGAAATAAAGAAAAATAAAATTAAAATTAAAAAAAGGAAATTATTCCTCCCCTCCTTTTTTTCTCTCTTCTCCTCTCCCCTCTTTCTTGAGAAAATCTTGTGGTGAACTGTGAATTATATTGTACTAAATAGAACAAACAATGCCTGTAATGGAGGGCCTGAATTGGGGAGAAGTAATAAAGGGGCAAAAAAAAAGGGAAAAAAAGAAAAAAAAAAAGGGTGTATGGACCCACAAAAAGCAAATAAGAAAAAAAATTGGGTCAAGAATAAAATGATTTGCTTTTAGGTGTTGGTTGGCTAAGAGTTATGATGAGAGGAATAAGAGGGAAACAGGAAAATGGGAGGACAAATTAAAAAATTACTATTGTATTTAGTGGAACAAGAACTAGATAAAATGGAGAGCCAGGGATGGGAGCACTGCTAGTGTGTAAAAAAGGTGAAGTAAAAAACCCCCAAAACGCCACAAACAAAAGTCTGAGTCCCAGATAAGATATTGTTTGTTATTGAGGTTTGAATGAGAGGAGACGTAAAGGAGAAAGGAAGAAACTAATATAGAGGGAGAAAAGAAAGAGAGAGAGAGAGAGAAAAGAGGGAACCACTAAAAGAAGAAAAAAGAAAAAAGAGGAGAGAGAGAGAGAGAGAGAGTTAGGGGTTTTGGAGTTCAACCCTCATAGAGAGAAAGGAAGAGGAAAGAAAAGATAATGGGAGATGTAACACTTATGGGTAGTGTAGTTCAAGAAGAGGAAAGAGTAAGACCGGCAGAGAGTTAAATGACCAAATTGGAGGAGGAATAAAAAATATCAAGAATGAAGATAAGAGAAACAAACGAACAAATATAATAAAATGGGATAGGCTATAAAGTCTGCATATTATTCTTGATTTTGAGAGGTTATCTTCTTGCTTTTTTTTTTTTTCTCCCCCTCTTCCTGGTCGGTGACTCTGTACCTCGGGTTCTGCCCCTTTGCCACGCTCAGGTAGAGGTCTGCAGTTGATAAGTCTCTATGGTGATGTCGTGTATTGTGCTTCAGTCTCGTTGGCAGTCGAGGCTCATTAGCATTTATAGGCTCTGCCAGTGAGAGAGTCCATGTTCCTGGAGAGTCCATGTTCCTAGCCTTTCCTAGTCTTTCCTTCCTCAATTAGTAGCCTGATAATCCAGCTATGGGGTTGCTGCTGCCTCTGCCTGGATAGTAAGAGGCTTAAAGAGCTGGCAACTCACCACTCTATTCCCACTCAGCACAGGGCTCTGAGTAAGGCTCAGTCAGTCAGAGCTGCTAGCATAATCAGGCGGGGCTTCCACCCACTCAAAGACCTCTGGCTCTGCCACTCTGTGGGATAACATGGGCGCTCACTGCTGAGGCACTTGGAGGAATCTCTCGCCCACTATCTGCGCGCGCAGATCAGGATATCAGGCCAGCAGTCTCACACTCTGAGTGAAACCCCCACCCGCACAGAAAAGTTCCAGCGTTGGAATTGGCTCTCGCTCTGTTCCCGGGAGTGGCTTTTTCAAGGTGCTGGGGTGGCCCGAGATTCCGCTTTTTGGCTTTCACAAAGGCCCCTGACTCTGCCCCTCTGTGGGATAACATGGGCGGGCACTGCTGAGGCACTCGGAGGAATCTCTCGCTCACTATCTGTGCACGCAGACCAGGATATCAGGCCAGCATTCTCACCTGAGTGAAACCCCTACCAGCACAGAAAAATTCCAGCGTTGGAATTGGCTCTCACTCTGTCCCCGGAGCACATTATTTTTAAATATAGAGGATGACATGAAAAAAAAACAGTTGAAATGACTGAAAATGATTGTCAATGTGGAGTAAGACTTGGCATGAATAAAGAAGCTGCTTCTATTTCATCTATTTCATTATGAGCCTGTAGGAAACTATTTTTTAAGTATATGCATGAACTAGTATAATAAAAGTTTTAATTTTTAAAAATAGTAAATAAGCAGTTAAGAATTGGAACCAGTATGATTAACTCAAACACTTCATCTTCACCTGGTTCTCTTGTTCTTGTCCTTAAACTAAGAAGACTTTCCTGACCTCCTTCCCCACGTTCAGTCAGATATCCCACTGTGTGCACCCACAGCACCCTACATTTTCCACAACATGTACCTTTTTATACTTGACTGTTTCTGTTGGTAAACTGACTTTGTCCATGTCTGTGCTGTACATTTCTTGAGAAAAGAGACATCTGGTATCCAAGAGCTTTAGCATAATAACAGGGAAGGAGAGAAATGACACACTTACCCTCAGTTCTATCCAAAAAGTCTCTTCTAGCATGGGAAACAAACTGATTTGATATGGCCTTCCTGACCTTATCCATAGAAGCAACAATTTTTCAAGGGAAGTAGCTCTTCATTGACATTGAGTGACCTGGAGGTAGTGTCCAGTGAAAGCAGCCCTATCAATACAAACACAATTTTCACGAATATCCACATGGGTTCACTGAATGGTGTGTGTGCGTGATTGCATGTGTGCATGCGTGTGTGCATATTCTTTTGAGTCCTTTACACCCACGCACCACACTGCAGATGCTGTGTATGCAGGAGCCTGTCCACAGGAGCCATCAGCTTCTCTAGCTCTCAGTTTACACAGGCACTTTGTCACTTCTTTGACATTTACATTGATGAAAGAAAATGTGATTGCAAAATCCAAAGAATTGTGCCTCCAAGTAGAAATGTCCAGACAGGACCAGAGGAAGAGAAGATCCTGTGAATTTTAGCTTTGGTCACAGGTAAGACAGCTGTTGCTTTCCCTTGGGTACCCCAAGCCTTCTGCTCCTTTTTGCCTCCAAAGATATTTATGATTATAAAACGTGGACCCTCCGTGCCCCTTTTCCATCTTCCCTCTCATCCCTCTTGCTTCCCTGTTCTCTGAGAAAATTGAAGGCATCAAAGAGAACTGCCCCTGGCCCACCACAGCCACCTCCCAGTCACTGCACCACATCTGTGACAGAAGAGGAGACCCGGACCTCCCAGCCGCGCCTGAGCCTCTCTGGTACCATAAAGTCTGCATGTAGTCTATGCCAGCACATCACCTCAACAATTCTCACCTCGCTAGCAACTTTCATTCCTCCCTCTCTCGGGTGGTTTTTATCTGTACCTAAGCTTGCCTTTATTTCTCCTATCTTAAAAAGAAAACTCTTCACCCAACTCCCCTTTCTACTATTTTCAGTTTGTCTTTACACTGAAATTCTTTTTTTCTTTTTGTGACAGAGATAGAGAGAGAGACAGAGAGAGGGACAGATAGGGGCAGACAGACAGGAAGGGAGAGAGATGAAAAACATCAATTCTTCGTTGTGGCACCTTAGTTGTTCATTGCTTTCTCATATGTACCTTGACTGAGGGGCTGCAGCAAAGCGAGTGACCCCTTGCTCAAGCCAGCGACCGTGGGCTCAAGCTAGCAACCATGGAGTCATGTCTGTGATCTCATGCTCAAGCCAGTGACTCTGTGCTCAAGCTGATGAGTTCTGTTCAAGCCAGATGAGCCCATGCTCAAGCCAGCAACCTTGAGGTTTTGAACCTGGGTTCTCTGCATCCCAGTCTAACACTCTATTTACTGTGCCACCACTCAGTCAGGCTACACTGAAATTTTTCAAAATACTCACTGTCCTGAATTTGTCTTTCAAGTCTCTTTTAATTTTTAGATTCCTGTCCTGACCTGGTTGGTTGGCTCAGTGGTAAAGTGTTGTTAGCTTGGTGTGTGGATGTCCTGAGTTTGATTTAAAGGCAAGGCACATGGAAGAAGAGATCATCTGCTTCCCCACCCCTCCCCCTCCTTTCTCTCTCTCTTCTCCTCCCATGGCTCAATTGGTTCAGTACATTGACCCCAGGTACTGAAGATGGCTGGTGGTGCCTCCACCCCAGGTGCTAAAAATAGCTCGGTTGCTAGCATCAGCCTCAGACAGGGGTTGCTAGATCCTGGTTGGGGCACATGCAGGAGTTTATCTCCCCTCCTCTCACATGGAAAAGAAGAAAAAAAAATATTTTTTTAAGATTAAAAAATTAGTTTCCCTCTCTATCCCTTTCTTTCCTTTACAATTTTTCTGTGTGGCTCTCACTTCAATTTTTAAGTCTTCTTAAAAATGAGGTGATAGGGAAGAAGTAGTTTTAAATAAATGTGAAAAGGAAGAACAAAAAGAGTCTAAAAAGAATCATAGCTGTAGATAAGGAAGGATCTTTGGGAAATATTCAAACTCTCAGTAATAGATTATTGATACAGCATTGAATTCAGCAGACATGTAGATATTATCTTACTTGACTGAAGCGAGGATTGTGGCTCCCAATCTCTCTTGGAGTCCCAGCTTTGATCAAATCTTCTTTAGACTGTAATTTCCCAATGCACTTGTACTCATCATTGTAATATGTCTGATTGGGAAGGGGATCACTAAGTTAAAATGTATATTCTAATGTTCAGATACTTTTTTTACTATAAGAAAAGATAGTGTAAAGTAGAGTAAGGCATTAAATACTAAGTCTCACAACAGTACACATGTCAAAGAATTTTACACGTTACTTTTTTTTTAAGATTGTATGGCTTAAGATTCGATGCCAGCCCTGGCTGGTTGGCTCAGTGGTAGAGCATTGGCCTGGTGTGCAGGAGTCCCAGGTTCGATTTCTGGCTAGGGCACACAGGAGAAGCGCCCATCTGCTTCTCCACCTCTCCCTCTCTCCTTCCTCTCTGTCTCTCTCTTCCCCTCCCGCAGCGGAGGCTCCATTGGAGCAAAGATGGCCCGGGCGCTGAGGATGGCTCTGTGGCCTCTGCCTCAGGCGCTAGAATGGCTCTGGATGCAACAGAGCGACACCCCAGAGGGGCAGAGCATCGCCCCCTGGTGGGCATGCCAGATGGATCCGGTCAGGCACATGCGGGAGTCTGTCTGACTGCCTCCCCATTTCCAGCTTCGGAAAAATGCAAAAAAAAAAAAAAAGACTCGATGCCAGAAATCATTTAATTTCCAGAATTGCCTGAAAAGAACCAATCTTGTATTTTAGAATAGATCCATGGGAGGCTAAAATGAAGTTTAAAAGAATAACAATGAGAATTTATTAATTTTTAAATTCATTAAAAAATTTTTTTTTCTCATTGATTTGAGAGAGAAAAAAGATAGAGAAAAGCATCAACTCATTCTACTTAATTATTCTATGTTTAGTCATGTGCTCATTGATTGCTTCTCTATGTGACTGGGGATTGAACCTATGACCACAGTGTGCTAAGATGATGCTTTATCCACTGAGCTACCTGGACAGGGCCTTAATTTATTTTTTAAAGACCTAAGTACTATTCTTTAAAAACAGTACTTCTGTGTCACCAAATAGTTGGTAAAGAAAAGTTTTTCTCTTTAGAAATATTTCAGTTAAATAAAGGAAGAAATATTAAAATGAGGATATCACTGGTTTACAAGTCCCAGACAAGACAATGCATCCTAGTGGTGACCAGCAGTTTTCACTCCCAGCTCGAAGAGATGGGCCACAGGCAGGATGGACGGACATGCACAACACCACTGATTATATATTTTTGCCAAAATAGTCACCTGAATCTGATGAGTTTTTAGAATGTCAGATTACAGCAACTCTACTAAACAAATATTTTAATCACATGATGGGAATGAAATCAGCAAAACCCAGAGCAATAATCCATTTCTTCAACAAAGAAATTCTCAAAAAAAAAGAGGAGAATCTGTAGGTTAAACGGGGTAAGAGATATAATAACCAAATAAAATGTGTAAACCTTATTTGGATTCAATTTTAAACCAATCATTTAAAAATTATGACACAAAAAACTGAAAATCGAACTGCCTTTTGACCTAGCTATCCCACTTTTAGGAATATACCCCAAGGACACCATAGAACGGCTCCAAAAGGAGAAATGCACCCCCTGTTTGTGGCAGCATTGTTCACAATAACGAATTTCTGGAAACAGCCCAAGTGTCCATCAGAGGACGAGTGGATTAAAAAGCTTTGGTACATATATACTATGGAATACTACTCAGCCATAAGAAATGATGACATCGGATCATTTACAATAACATGGATAGACCTTGATAACATTATAGGGAGTGAAATAAGTAAATCAGAAAAAAACTAAGAACTATATGAATCCATACATAGAAGGGACATAAAAAATGAGACTCAGAGACATGAACAAGAATGTGATGGCAACAGGGGTGGAAGGTGGGGGGGAGGGGGGAGGGGGCGAAGAAGGAGTGAGGGGTTGGGGGAGGGGAGGGCACAAAGAAAACTTTGCAAGAGAAAAATGTTTTGGATGGTAATTTTGAGTCTAAAGGAATAAAGGCCAACTTGTGGCCTATAATTAAGGGAGGAAGCTCAATTTAATTATCTGAATTTTCCCACTTAGTGACCAACTTTTCATACATCACATTAGACAAACCTATAAACACATAAAACGATAGTGCATAAAGGGGTTCAGAGTCTACATGCAGGTTTCATCCCGGTCACCGTCTCCTTGCTCCTCCTTCTCTGTGCTCATTATCACCTGCTTCCTATCCCTCCTCCCAGGTAGTCCACGTTAACAAGTGTGCCCGTTTCCTCCCAGACTTTTATAACTGTTTTGATATATTCATATACTGATTTACATAGACACATAAATGCATTGATATATAGGGTTTTAATTCTCACAATTTTTTTTTACAAAAATGGGCTCCTTAAACCTATAAAATTTTATTAACCAATGTCACCCCAATAAATTCAATAAAAAGTTCTAAAAAGGGGTGCTCATATTATACCAAGTGTCCTTTTCTTCTCTGTCATATAACAGTGTCATATGGGAAACCCCTCAAACTCCTCTGCTGCAGCTCTGGTTGATTCTTTATAATGACTGTGCAAGATTCTGTGATATAAATAATTGCATAAAAATCTGACAGTGGTGAGATCAACAAGAGAGGAAGCATGGTTGGAGGAGATGGAGCCTGTGGCATGCCCACATCAAGAGCTGGGGCCAGGAGGGGCAGCCAGGGAAGGGCCTTGAGGACAGCAGTCAGAGAGCTAAGAGGAGAACCAGGGGCGTGGTGTCCTGGACCCCGGAGGAAGGGATCACTTATGGCAAATGCAGTTGGCTGGTTGCATGAGGATGAGGACTGAGAAGTCACCATTAGGCAGATGCTAGCAACAACAGGATTTATCTGCCTTATATGCCCATTGCCAACAAAGCACTACCCAATTTCTTAAAGATATATATATAAATTTATATATATATAAATTTAATTCAGTCCTCTCATTCTTCATATTCAGGCAGTTACTTGCCGCCTTTTCCATTTCACTAGGACCTGAGTTGACATGCTTGATTACAATACTGTCTACGGTCATCACCTTGCCCCAAGAACACTGCAGCCCTTCACTGCAAGCTTTGCCCCCACTCCCACTTCTGGCACACAATGGCTGCCAAGGATCTGTCTCATGTACTTCTTCCATTTTCCAGTGTTCCTCAGATCTGTATGCCACTGCCAAGCATACAGAGCCCTGACCAAATGTTTCATTTTTGCCACCTGTGTGCTTCTTATTGCTCACCACCCTAACCCTCCCACCAGGGCTTATGTTTGAGCAAACAGGCCCATGGGTTCAGTCGGACAGCCAGACCTACTCCTCTGGACAATTTACCTGCTGCCTTTACACAGGTTGAGTTTTGCCTCCACCAAGAGGCTTTCCGTCAACTAAAACCTCAGCCCTATGTGTCACACTCCCAAGCCTTTCCCACCCTTTTAATACTAGTGTGTGCTCAACACACACTCCTGCTGTCCACACTCTGATCTTTTGATACTCCTGCTGCAGTGGAAATCACTGTACATTTAAAGTATTTTATCCCAACAGCAGAATCAAATGCCCTAAGTTAAGAGAACCTCAAGTATAGTCAA
This sequence comes from Saccopteryx leptura, assembly GCF_036850995.1. Classification (NCBI taxonomy): domain Eukaryota; kingdom Metazoa; phylum Chordata; class Mammalia; order Chiroptera; family Emballonuridae; genus Saccopteryx; species Saccopteryx leptura. The sequence goes on along the minus strand of NC_089504.1, from coordinate 169,921,022 downwards.
GTAAATGGCAAGAAACTGTGAGGTGCTGCTCTTCAAATAAGTCATTTAACTTGACTGCAACCTCTGAAAAATGCTGACAGCTACCAGAGGCTAGAAGAGCCAAGAAGGGATTGTCCTTTAGAGCCACCAGACGGAGTGCAGTTCTCCAACACATTAATTTTGGGCTTCCAGGCCTCCAGAATCTGAGAGAATAAATTTCTGTTGTTTTAAGCCACTAGTTTACAGTAATTTATGTCAGTCCTTGGAAGTAACACAGCACTTAAGAGCTCAGTTTATAGTAATAGTTCAGTAGTAGTTAGCCTATCATAGTCATCATCAACCTCATCCTCTTTGAGGACAAAGCTGGGCACATCAGGCCCACCTTTTTTTTTTTTTCACTTTTTTTTTTTAATTTATTTATTAAATTTAGTGCAGTGCCCTGGCCGGTTGGCTCAGTGGTAGAGTGTCAGCCTGGCGTGCGGGGGAACCAGGTTTGATTCCTGGCCCGGCACATAGGAGAAGCGCCCATTTGCTTCTCCACCCCCCCCCTCCTTCCTCTCTGTCTCTCTCTTCCCCTCCTGCAGCCAAGGCTCCATTGGAGCAAAGATGGCCCGGGCGCTGGGGATGGCTCCTTGGGCTCTGCCCCAGGCGCTAGAGTGGCTCTGGTCGCGGCAGAGCGACGCCCCGGAGGGGCAGAGCATCGCCCCCTGGTGGGCAGAGCATCGCCCCTGGTGGGCGTGCCGGGTGGATCCCGGTCGGGCGCATGCGGGAGTCTGTCTGACTGTCTCTCCCCGTTTCCAGCTTCAGAAAAATACAAAAAAAATAAAATAAAATAAAATAAAAAATTTAGTGCAGTGACATTGATAAATCAGGGTACATATGTTGAGAGAAAACATCTCTAGATTATTTTGACATTTGATTGCACTGTATACCCCTCCCCCAAAGTTAAATTGTCTTCTGTCACCTTCTATCTGGTTTTCTTTGTGCCCTCCCCTCCCCCAACCCCTCACTCCTTCTTCGCCCCCTCCCCCCTCCCCCCACCTTCCACCCCTGTTGCCATCACATTCTTGTTCATGTCTCTGGGTCTCATTTTTTATGTCCCTTCTATGTATGGATTCATATAGTTCTTAGTTTTTTTCTGATTTACTTATTTCACTCCCTATAATGTTATCAAGGTCCATCCATGTTATTGTAAATGATCCAATGTCATCATTTCTTATGGCTGAGTAGTATTCCATAGTATATATGTACCAAAGCTTTTTAATCCACTCGTCCTCTGATGGACACTTGGGCTGTTTCCAGAAATTCGTTATTGTGAACAATGCTGCCACAAACAGGGGGTGCATTTCTCCTTTTGGAGCCGTTCTATGGTGTCCTTGGGGTATATTCCTAAAAGTGGGATAGCTAGGTCAAAAGGCAGTTCGATTTTCAGTTTTTTGAGGAATCTCCATACTGTTTTCCACAGTGGCTGCACCAGTCTGCATTCCCACCAGCAGTGCAGGAGGGTTCCCTTTTCTCCACATCCTCGCAAGCACTTACTCTGTGTTGTTTTGTTGATGAGCGCCATTCTGGCTGGTGTGAGGTGATATCTCATTGTGGTTTTAATTTGCATTTCTCTAATGATTAGTGATGTTGAGCATTTTTTCATATGCCTATTGGCCATCTGTATGTCCTCTTTGGAGAAGTGTCTATTCATCTCTTTTGCCAAAAAAATAAAGTACCTAGGAGTAAACTTAACCAAGGAGACTAAAGACTTGTATTTGGAAAATTACAAAGCATTGATAAAAGAAATCAAGGAAGATACAAACAAGTGGAAGCATATACCGTCCTCATGGTTAGGAAGAAGAAACATCATTAAAATGTCTATATTACCCAAAGCAATCTATAAATTCAATGCAATACCAATTAAAATACCAATGACATACTTCAAAGATATAGAACACATATTCCAAAAATTTATATGGAACCAAAAAAGAACACGAATAGCCTCAGCAATCTTAAAAAAGAAGAATAAAGTGGGAGGTATCACACTTCCTGATATCAAGTTATACTACAAGGCCATTGTACTCAAAACAGCCTGTTAATGGCATAAGAACAGGCATATAGATCAATGGAACATAACAGAGAACCCAGAAATAAACCCACAGTTCTATGGACAACTGATATTTGACAAAGGAGGTAAGGAAATACAATGGAGTAAAGACAGCCTCCTTAACAAATGGTGTTGGGAAAATTGAACAGCTACCTGCAAAAAAATGAAACTAGATCACCAGCTTACACCACTCACAAAAATAAACTCAAAATGGACAAAAGACTTAAATGTAGGCCGTGAAACCATAAGCATCTTAGAAGAAAACATAGGCAGTAAGCTCTCGGACATCTCTCGGAGTAATATATTTGCTGATTTATCTCCACAGGGAAGTGAAATAAAAGACAGGATAAACAAATGGGACTATATCAAACTAAAAAGCTTTTGCACAGCTAAAGACAACAAGAACAGAATAAAAAGACAAACTACACAATGGGAGAACATATTTGACAATACGTCTGATAAGGGGTTAATAACCAAAATTTATAAAGAACTTGTAAATCTCAACACCAGGAAGACAAACAATCAGGCCCACCTTTTGAAGCATGCCACTTCTGGAAGTGATAATGGAGTAGCACACAGTGGCTGGGAGAGGCCCCAGACTGACCGTGAAGAGAAAACTCGCCCCGGGGGAGGGAACTTTGGAGCAGAAGCAGTGAGACCTGGTGATCAAACGAGGTGTCAACAAAGCTGCCCTCCCTCGCAAAGTCTAGGAGGATGGGAGAAAAATTTTGTGAGCACTGAGCTTGAGGCCTTTCTGACATCCAAACTGATCTGGTACACAGTTGAATATTTTAGTCTGAAAAGTAGGAGGCACATCCCAGTTAAAGACTAGAGAGCCATCAACATTTTCAGGACCTGAAGCCCCGGGCAGGAATGGCCACTCACAGAGGATGTAAACAGAGAGGGGTACATCAGGATAGCAACTTTTCCCGACAAGAAGGTAAGAGGAGACAGTGAAACAAAGACAAGGTGGCTGGCAAGGGAAGGGGAGAGCCGGGGTGCACTGCCCCTCTCTGCCTTGTCACCAGAGAAACTGCATTTTGACACATTTTTTGTTCTTAAGTATTTTCATTTTCTATCCTCAATTTACAAAGAGATTGAATGGAATGGGAAAGACATTTCATTCATTGTTGTGGGACTACAATTCTAGAGAATTTGCAGTTAAACAGTCCCCATTGCTCAGCAGCTACTGTGGAACCACAATTGCCCCACCAGAAGGCAGAGAGGGGCTGTTAGTGCCAGGAGAAGGGTCAGGATAGAGCTGCAGACACAGTAATCACGCCACCAGCATTGTAGCCAGAGTGGCTCTCCCTCCACTAACACAAAAAGCTGAGTTAGTAAATTTGCTGCATTTATGTTAAAAATTAGTTTTAAAAGCATTACAGAATCACTTTGAAAGATAAATCAGCAAAGGTTACAAGCAATAACTGAAAGCCATAGTTCCCAGCTTTTGCTACAGCCACGTGGGGGGTAGGACGGGCTGCCACTGTGGATCCCCTTGGGGGCTGTGTTCCTGCTTTCTATACCTCCTCAGGGGTCAGAACTCCTGCTGGGTCTGCTGTGTTTAGAGCTTCCTGACCTCTCTTCTTGCTTTGTTTTTGCCTTTGTCCTGGAAAAACACTAGTCCCTCCTTTTGCCTGTCCACAGACATGCATTTCTTGGGGTGTTTAAAAGCACCTGAGCATTTTAGGAGGTGTTGGTTAAGTAAGTTTGTAAATATGATAAATATGTTTGCTCGCTTACAGTTTGCATTGGGTGTGGGGGACAGGCTGTAAGCAGGCAGGGTTGATGTTATAGCCTAAGGCTTAGTTTTAAGACTAAGCCTTTCCCACCCTTTTAATACTAAGACCTTTTCAAAACTAAGCTTTTCCCCACACCCTTGACTGTTGCATGATATGGGGTGGTGCACTCTTATGAGGAATCCCATTATGCCTCAGATAAATGACTTTGTATCAGAGACTTCCTTATTTGTATATTGGATTAAAGGTTTTGATTTCTATACTATAAAGAGAGCAGAGAAAGGCCACGTGGAGGAGAGGAGAAGCAGCCTAGAAGGCAGAGCGCTGAAGGAGAAGCCAGTTTATGCAGAGTTTGTGCAGAGAGAAGGAGATGGGGAACAGAGGTGAATAAGGCTGGTGAGCTAGAAACTTTTGATTCTAGGAAACTCAGATGAGTCAGTGGCTTTGGGAGCTCTGAATGGAAAAGGAAGTGTTTTTCCACTTGTGTGTATTTCTTGCCCACCGGGTGCAAGCTAGGATTAAAGCTCTTGGCCCACCATTTCTTGGCTCCATTGTTTCATTACCATCTGTCCGAATCAAATGCGAACCTGCATTGGCCAGGCAGCTGTGATTGGTGGCCATGGCTATGGGCTTTACAAACAGCCACTCATTTTCCCTGATTCAAGCCTCTCCTTAAATTGAGTCCCACCCCTGAGAGAGAGGCTGGAATGCTCAAAGATGGAGCAGCCTTTGCTTTCATGTATTCCATCTCCAGGAAGGACCCTTCACCCCGCGGGCTGACAAGGTCCACAGTCTTACCTGGCTGGATCTTGCGAGGCATTGAGAGGGGTCCTGGGCTTCATGCCCAGGCTGTGTCATTACTGCCTCAACAGGGGTTCATCAGGGCCCTTGTTGCAGCAGGAACCTGGGCCGCTGGCTTTCTGATGCTTTGTGACACGTTGCCATGGAGACACGGGTCCGCTCACAGCCACAGCGAACCCGCACCAGGTGGGCTGGGGGACCAGGTGTGGAAAGCAAGATGCGCTTCTAGTAATATGGACACCTTGCTTTCATGTACTGGTAGGAGCTTTCTTGAACATTGCCTTGCGTATTTGGGGAGAGAAACAAAAGGGGAGCGGAGGGAAGAAAAAGAGACATTGTTAGATTTTCAACTGCAAAGTTTCATTTATTCCTAACTTTCAGATTAAGCAAAAGATGGTGAAGTGGTCACAGATCTCTGCAGGAAGTAGGATCCAAGCAAGAGGACAAAACAACCTCCTGTAGGTAGAACCAGCATCAGATTTCCTGAGATCATTTCATGGCCTCTGGTGGGTCAGCGCTTACAGGAATTAGGAGAGAACAGCAGGGTGAAGGGTGCCCTTGGGATCAGGAGTTTGCAGGTGTGTTTATGACAACTTCCTCTTCATAGGCTGCTTCCTATCCTTGTTTTGTAGTTCCTCTGCCTCTGCAGCTGAAACTGTCTCACCCAGAGTCTGTTAGAGTTTCCCCAGAATGTAGAGGGTTTATCTTCATATTCTTGGCAACTACCTGGTAATTCGACACATAGTAGGTGCTTAGTAATATTGAATGCCTCCAGGTTAGGACACAGCTATTCCCACTTGGATGAAAAGAGAAGACATTAGATGGAGACTACTGGGAACATGTTTATAAAGCAACTTACACCATTGCTTATCCTTAACGGTTTTTTCTAGTATGGGAACTTGGGGGAACAGTAAAGTAGAACAAAGGGAGGGTTGCGAAAGAACACAGAACAGGCATCAAAGCCAGAACTCCAAGTATATATGCAGAGAGTATTTTTAAAAGATTTTTTTTTAATATAATTTTATTTTTTTAATGGGGTGACATCAATAAATCAGGTTACATATATTCAAAGATCAACAAGTCCAGGTAATCTTGCCTTTCAATTATGTTGCATACCCATCACCCAAAGTCAGATTGTCCTCTGTCACCTTTTATCTAGTATTCTTTGTGCCCCTCCCCCTCCCCCTTTCCCTCTCCCTTTCCCCCCTCCCCCCGTAACCACCCACTCTTATCAATGTCTCTTAGTTTCACTTTTATGTCCCACCTACGTATGGAATAATGCAGTTCCTGGTTTTTTCTGATTTACTTATTTCACTTCCTATAATGTTATCAAGATCCCACCATTTTGCTGTAAATGATCCGATGTCATCATTTCTTATGGCTGAGTAGTATTCCATAGTGTATATGTGCCACATCTTTATCCAGTCGTCTATTGACGGGCTTTTTGGTTATTTCCATGTCCTGGCCACTGTGAACAATGCTGCAATGAACATGGGGCTGCATGTGTCTTTACGTATCAATGTTTCTGAGTTTTTGGGGTATATACCAGTAGAGGGATTGCTGGGTCATAAGGTACTTCTATTTTCAGTTTTTTGAGGAACCACCATACTTTCTTCCATAATGGTTGTACTACTTTACATTCCCACCAACAGTGTATGAGGGTTCCCTTTTCTCCACAGCCTCTCCAACATTTGCTATTACCTGTCTTGTTAATAATAGCTAATCTAACAGGTGTGAGGTGGTATCTCATTGCCGTTGTGATTTGCATTTCTCTAATAACTAAAGAAGATGAGCATCTTTTCATATATCTGTTGGCCATTTGTATTTCTTCCTGGGAGAAGTGTCTGTTCATGTCCTCTTCCTATTTTTTTATTGGATTGTTTGTTTGTTTGTTGTTGAGTTTTATGAGTTCTTTGTATATTTTGGATATTAGGCCCTTATCTGAGCTGTTGTTTGAAAATATCATTTCCCATTTAGTTGGCTGTCTGTTTATTTTGTTGTCAGTTTCTCTTGCTGAGCAAAAACTTCTTAGTCTGATGTATCCCATTCATTAATTTTTGCCTTCACTTCTCTTGCCATTGGAGTCAAATTCATAAAATGCTTTTTAAAACCCAGGTCCATGAGTTGAGTACCTATGTCTTCTTCTATGTACTTTATTGTTTCAGGTCTTATGTTTAGATCTTTGATCCATTTTGAGTTAATTTTAGTACAGGGGGACAAACTGTAGTCCAGTTTCATTCTTTTGCATGTGGCTTTCCAGTTTTCCCACCACCATTTATTGAAGAGGCTTTCTTTTCTCCATTGTATGTTCTTGGCCCCTTTATCAAACATTATTTGACTATATATATGTGGTTTTATTTCTGGGCTTTCTATTCTGTTCCATTGGTCTGAGTGTCTATTTTTCTGCCAATACCATGCTGTTTTGATTGTCGTGGCCCTATAATAGAGTTTGAAGTCAGGTATTGTAATGCCCCCAGCTTCATTCTTTTTGTTTAGGATTGCTTTGGCTATTCAGGGTTTTTTATAGTTCCATATAAATCTGATGATTTTTTGCTCTATTTCTTTAAAAAATGTCATTGGAATTTTGATGGGAATTGCATTAAATTTGTATATTGCTTTGGGTAATACAGCCATCTTAATTATATTTATTCTTCCTAACCAAGAACAAGGAATATTCTTCCATCTCATTATATCTTTCTCAATTTCTCTTAACAATGGTTTATAGTTTTCATTATATAAGTCCTTTACATTCTTTGTTATGTTTATTCCTAAGTATTTTATTTTTTTTGTAGCAATTGTGAAGGAGATTATTCTTTTGAGTTCGTTCTCAGTTGTTTCATTGTTGGCATATAGAAAGGCTATTGACTTCTGTATGTTAATTTTGTATCCTGCGACCTTACTGTATTGGCTTATTGTTTCTAGTAGTCTTTTTGTGGATTCTTTGGGGTTTTTGATGTATAGGATCATATCATCTGCAAAAAGTGATACCTTTACTTCTTCTTTTCCGATATGGATGCCTTTTATTTCTTTGTCTTGTCTGATTGCTCTGGCTAGAACCTCTAGTACCACATTAAATAAGAGTGGAGAGAGTGGACAACCCTGTCTTGTTCCTGATTTAAGGGGGAAAGCCTACAGTTTTGTGCCATTTAATATGATGTTAGCTGATGGTTTATCATATATGGCCTTTATCATGTTGAGATATTTTCCTTCTATACCCATTTTGTTGAGAGTCTTAAACATAAAATTGTGTTGTATTTTATCGAAAGCCTTTTCTGCGTCTATTGATAAGACCATGTGGTTTTTGTTCTTTGTTTTGTTGATATGGTGTATTACGTTAACCGTTTTATGTATGTTGAACCATCCTTGAGATTCTGGGATGAATCCCACTTGATCATGATGTATTATTTTTTTAATATGTTGTTGTATTCGATTTGCTAGTATTTTGTTTAGTATTTTAGCATCTGTATTCATTAGAGATATTGGTCTGTAGTTTTCTTTTTTTGTGCCATCCTTGCCTGGTTTTGGTATGAGGGTTATGTTGGCCTCATAAAATGTGATTGGAAATATTGCTTCTTCTTCAATTTTTTGGAAGACTTTGAGTAGAATAGGAACCAAGTCTTCTTTGAATGTTTGATAAAATTCGCTGGTATAGCCGTCAGGTCCTGGACTTTTATTTTTGGGGAGGTTTTTAATGTTTTTTTTTATTTCTTCTCTACTCATAGGTCTGTTTAGGCTTTCTGCTTCTTCTTGACTCAGTCTAGGAAGGTTGTATTCTTCTAGAAATTTATCCCTTTCTTCTAGATTGTTGAATTTAGTGGCATAAAGTTTTTTATAGTATTCTACAATAATTCTTTGTATATCTACAGTGTCCGTGGTGATTTCTCCTCTTTCATTTTGGATTTTGTTTATATGAGTTCTTTCTCTTTTTTCCTTGGTAAGTCTTGCCAAGGGTTTGTCAATTTTATTGATCTTTTCAAAGAACCAGCTCTTTGTTCTATTAATTTTTTCTATAGTTTTACTGTTCTCTATTTCATTTATTTCTGCTCTGATTTTTATTATCTCCTTTCTTCGGCTGGTTTTGGGTTGTCTTTGTTCTTCTTTTTCTAGTTCCTTAAGGTGTGAAGTTAAGTGGTTCACTTGGGCTCTCTCTTGTTTGTTCATATATGCCTGAAGTGATATGAACTTCCCTCTTATCACTGCTTTTGCTGCATCCCATAGATTCTGATATGTCGTATTGTCATTTTCATTAGTCTGTATATATCTTTTGATTTCTGCACTTATTTCTTCTTTGACCCATTCATTTTTTAAAAGTATGTTGTTTAGTTTCCACATTTTTGTGGGATTTTTTTCCTCCTTTTTGCAGTTGAATTCTAGTTTCAAGGCTTTATGATCAGAAAATATGCTTGGTACAACTTCGATTTTTCTGAATTTGCTGATGTTGTTTTTGTGGCCCAACATATGGTCAATTCTTGATAATGATCCATGTACACTGGAGAAAAATGTATACTCAGTCACTTTGGGATGAAATGTCCTGTAGATGTCTATCATATCCAGGTGCTCTAGTGTTTTGTTTAAGGCCACTATATCTTTGTTGATTCTCTGTTTGGATGACCGATCTAGAGCCGACAGCGGTGTATTGAGGTCTCCAAGTATGATTGTATTTTTGTCAGTTTTTGTTTTAAGATCAATAAGTAGCTGTCTTATATATTTTGGTGCTCCTTTGTTTGGTGCATATATATTAAGAATTGTTATGTCTTCTTGATTCAGTGTCCCCTTAGCCATTATGAAATGGCCATTTTTGTCTCTGAGTACTTTTCCTGTCTTGTAGTCAGCATTATCAGATATGAGTATTGCTACACCTGCTTTTTTTTGGATGTTATTTGCTTGAAGTATTGTTTTCTAGCCTTTCACTTTGAATTTGTTTTTATCCTTGTTACTTAGATGAGTTTCCTGTAGGCAGCATACAGTTGGATTTTCTTTTTTAATCCATTCTGCTACTCTGAGCCTTTTTATTGGTGAGTTTAATCCGTTTACATTTAGTGTAATTATTGACACTTGTGAGTTCCCTATTGCCATTTTATATATTGCTTTCTGTTAGTTTTGTGTCTTGTTTGATCCTTCTCTTTCGTTTTTTTATCTTTTGTTTTTATTTGGTTGTATTCCATACATCTTTCCACTGTTGCTATCTTTTTTATTTCATGTGCTTCTGTGGTGGTTTTTTCAATGGTGGTTACCTTTAGGTAATGAAAAGTGTTCCTACCCTGTTCGTTGTAGCGCACTATTTTGTGAGTACTTTTGCACTCCATCGTCCTTTGCTACTGTTAATCTCCATCCTCTCCCCCCTTTCTTTTTGTTGTTGTCACAGTTTAAATTTGGTTTTATTGTGTTCTTCTTGGAGCTTTTACTTGTGGATCTGTTTTTTTTTTTTTGTTCTTTGTATCTGATTGGAGAACCCCCTTTAGTAATTCCTGGAGTGGGGGTTTTCTGATGATAAATTCTCTCATCTTTTCTGTATCTGTGAATGTTTTTATTTTTCCTTCATATTTGAAGGATAGCTTTGATGGATATAGTATTCGTGACTGAAAGTTCCTCTCTTTCAGGACTTTAAATATTGGGGTCCACTCTCTTCTAGCTTGTAGAGTTTCTGCTGAGAAATCTGATGATAATCTAATGGGCCTTCCTTTATATGTTGTATTCTTCTTTTCCCTGGCTGCCTTGAGAATTTTTTCTTTGCCATTGGTTTGTGCCAATTTCATTATGATGTGCCTTTGAGTAGGTTTGTTGGGGTTAAGAAAACTCGGAGTTCTGTTTGCTTCATGAATTTGAGGCTTTAGTTCTTTCCACAGGCTTGGGAAGTTCTCATCTATTATTTGTTTGAGTATGTTCTCCATTCCATTTTCTCTCTCTTCTCCCTCTGATATACCTATTATTCTTATGTTATTCTTTCTGATGGAGTCAGATAATTCTTGTAGGGCTATCTCATTTTTTTTTAATTTTTGAGTCTCTTTCTTCCTCTCTCTATTGTGCCTCAAGTTGCTTATCTTCTATTTCACTAATCTTCTCTTCTATCTGGCCTGTTCTATTAGCCAAGCTTGTTACCTCGTTTTTCAGCTCGTAAATTGAGTTTTTCATCTCTGTTTGATTTGTTTTTATAGTTTCAATTTCCTTGGACATATATTCTTTGTGTTCATTGAGTTGTTTTCTGAGCTCCCTAAATTGCCTTTCTGTGTTTTCTTGTATATCTCTGAGTATTTTTAGGATTTCTATCTTGAATTCTCTGTCATTTAACTCCAAGGTTTCCAATATATTATATTTTTTCTCCATAGATTTTTCCTCATCTGTTTGTGTTACCTCTCTTTCCTTTGTATCCATGATATTCGATTTTCTCTTCCTTAATTGCATCTGAGGGTGGTTTTGTTGATAGTATTAATGAGATTTAATAAAAAATAAAATTAAAAAAATTAAAAATCGAAAAAAGTTGTTTTTTTTTAAATTAATAATGAAATCAAGAAAAATAAAATAAAATAAAAATTTAAAAAAGGAAATTATTCTCCCCCCTCCTTTTTTTCTTTCCTCTCCTCTCCCCTCTTTCTTGAGAAAATCTTGTTGTGAACTGTGAATTATATTGTATTTAATAGAACAAACAATGCCTGTAATGGAGGGCCTGAATTGGGGAAAAGTAATAAAGGGGCAAGAAAAAAAGTAATAAAAAAATAAAGAAAAGGGGGTATGGACCCACAAAAAGCAAATAATGAAAAAATTTGGATCAAGAAAAATGATTTGCGTTTAGGTGTTGGTTGACTAAGAGTTATGATGAGAGGAGTAAGAGGGAACAGGAAAATGGGGGGACAAATTAAAAAATTACTATTGTATTTAGTGGAACAAGAGCTTGATAAAATGGAGAGCCAGGGATGGGAGCACTGCTAGTGAGTTAAAAAGGTGAAGTAAAACCCCCCCAAAATGCTACAAACATAAGTTTGAGTCCCAGATAAAATAATTTGTTTGTTATTGAGGTTTGAATGAGAGGAGATGTAAAGGAGAAAGGAAGAAACTAATATGGAGGGAGAAAAGATAGAGAGAGAGAGAAAAAAAAGAGGGAACCACTAAAAGAAGAAAAAAGAAAAAAGAGGAGAGAGAGAGAGAGAGAGAGAGAGTTAAGGGTTTTGGAGTGCAACCCTCATAGAGAGAAAGGAAGAGGAAAGAAAAGATAATGGGAGATGTAACACTTATGGGTAGTGTAGTTCAAGGAGAGGAGAGAGTAAGACCGGTAGAGAGTTAAACGACCAAATTGGAGGAGGAAAAAAAAGAAAAAAAAAATCAAGGATGAAGATAAGAGAAAGAAATGAACAAATATAATAAAATGGGATAAGTTATAAAGTCTGCGGATTATTCTGATTTTGAGAGGTTATCTTCTTGCTTTTTCTTTTCTCTCCCTCTTCCTGGTCGGTGATTCTGTACCCCAGGTTCTGCCCCTTTGGCACGCTCAGGTATAGTTTTGCAGTTGATAAGTCTCTATGGCAATGTCATGTATTGTGCTTCAGTCTCGTTGGCAGTCGAGGCTCATTAGCATTTATAGGCTCCGACAGTGAGAGAGTCCGTGTTCCTGGAGCCTCTCTCCTAGTCTTTCCTTCCTCAATTAGTAGCCTGATAATCCAGCTATGGGGTTGCTGCTGCCTCTGCCTGGATAGTAAGAGGCTCAAAGAGCTGGCAACTCCCCACTCTATTCCCACTCAGCACAGGGCTCTGGGTAAGGCTCAGTCAGTCAGAGCCGCTAGCATAATCAGCTGGGGCTTCCGCCTACTCAAAGACCTCTGGCTCTGCCACTCTGTCCGGTAACATGGGCGGGCACCCATTCCCAGGGCGCTTGGAGGAAACTCTCGTTCACTATCTGCACTTGCAGACCAGGATGTTAGACCGGAAGTCTCGCCCTCTGAGTGAAACCCCCCGCCGGCACTGAAAAGTTTCAGTGTTGGAATTGGCTCTCGCTCCGTCCCCGTGTGTGGCTTTTTCAAGGTGCGGGGAAGCCTGTGACTCTGCCCTCGGCCCACACAAAGGCCCCCCACTCTGCCCCTCCATGGGACAACACGGGCTCCCACTCCCGAGGTGCTGGGAGGAGTCTCCTGCCCCCTCTCCATGTGCGCAGACCAGGATGTGAGGCCGGAGTCTTGCCCTCTGAATGTAACCTCCCGCCCGCACTGAAAAGTTCCAGTGTTGGAATTAGCTCTTGCTCCCTCCTCATGTGCGGCTCTCCCCGGGTGCTGGGGCAGCCCAGAGGCTTTCAGCCCACACAAAGTCCTCTGACTCTGCCTCTCTGTGGAGTAACACGGGGGCACCCTCCGGGGGCTTTGGAATCTCTCGCCCACTATGCACCGACCAGGGGATCAGGTAAAATGCCTGCCCCGCTTGTCTTTCTTTGGGTTTGGCGCGAGTGTTAGCTGTATTGCCCAGGTTGTCACAGGAACAGTTTTTCCTCGGCTTGGATCTCCATGCCACAGCCTGGTTCGGCTGTTTGTGCCGCGGCCTGGATCTATTCACCCCCTTTGCCCACCTTAGCTTCTATAATCTCAGTTTCCAGTGAAAATCGCCCTGTTTAGGTTAGTGAGGAAGGCGGAGCATTTCTTACTCCCTATTTCCTTTGGGGTTTGGTTATATATTTAGCCAATTTTTCGCTCGATCATACCTTTGGGTGTATTGCGAAACATCTGGAGGCTCCAAGGATAGGTTTTTCTGTTTCTGGTTGAAGATCTTGTTGAGGTTTGGGGGAGATTTATCGGTATCGTTTCCTACCCCGCCATTACTCTGACGTCATCTCTTAAAAGATTTTATTTAGTAATTTTACAGAGGAGAGAGAGGCAGGGGAAGCGAGAAGTATCAACTCATAGTTGCTTCACTTTAGCTGTTCATTGGTTGCTTGTGTGATAAGGTGCCAGGGAACTGAAAAACTGTTGATATTGGTATTTTAAAGAGGAAAAGTCAGACCTCTTACCCCCTCCTTTCTGTGGAGAAAGGAAAGAGAAGAATGCAGGAGCTTCCTGGCTTAGAAGGGCAGCTGAGTCATCTAGTCATAGTTTAGCTGATTCCTAGAATTCTCTGAAAGGGTGCCTGGGGCCACTTGCCACACAGAGCAAAGAAGATAGAACTTATCTGAGAACCAAGAAAACAATGTTTATGTACCTTAATCAAGAATTTCTATACTTGGACTCACCCTAAAGTCATGAGAGTAATGTTATACCTCTAGACAAAGGGATCACAAACCCCTCCTTACCCACTCCAACCAGTAGTTGATTTTGTATAAAAGCAGGCTCAGAACTCTATTAGGCCTACATGATTTGGGATTGTGCCCTGTGTATCTAGCCAGCTAATTAATAAAGCTTCTCCTAAAATTTCTTCTGTAACCTACGTTGCAATCAATGAACAATTGTAACCTGCAGTTTAAAGTACATTTTTTTATAACAGTCTGTTGGGCAGATAAAATATATTATGCTCACTTTGTTAAAGATGGCGCTGCCCATGTGGAAACCCGTCACCCAGGTGATAATTTTAGTTGCCCTTCTTGCTTGGGATGGGCGTGACTATATTAATGTGTGTTGGGGGAGGGCTTTCACGCCAAAAGGTTTTAAAAGGAAGAGAGATCATGTTGCTCCAGGGAAAGAGTGATTACGTTCTAGAAGGAGTCCATGCTAGAGGAGAGGGCAGAGAAAGGCCACATGGAGGAGAGGAGAAGAGGCAGCCAAGATGGTGGAGTGCTGAAGGAGAAGCCAGTTTATGCAGAGTCCGTGCAGAGAGAAGGAGATGGGGAACAGAGGTGAATAAGGTTGGTGAGGTAGATACCTTTGATTCTAGAAAACTCAGATAAGTCAGTAGCTTTGGGAGCCCTGAATGGAAAGGGAAGTGTTTTTCCACTGTGTGTATTTTTTGCCCACCGGATGCAAGCTTGGATTAAAGGTAATGTCCCACCAGTTCTTGGCTCCATTGTTTCATTACCATCTGTCTGAATCTAATGCGAACCTGCACTGGCCAGGTGGCTGTGATGGTGGCCATGGCTACTGGCCACCAGTTGTACGTGCAAGACTAGGGTTCAGACCCAGCAACCTCAGTGCTCCAGGTTGATGCTCTATCCACCGCACCACCACAGGCCAGCCCTGCAGAGGATTTTTTTAAAATGAGGATCTAACCAACATTTTCTGAGAGTTGAGCCTTATCCATATAATGGAATGAAAATTACACATGTTAGGCTCTTACATTTTATAGCAATGAATGGTGGAACATGTTAGAAGGCATATAGACTTCTGTTGATGTTATTAAAAGGAATAAGTTAGGATTTAGTAGTGACATCTAAATTAAGAAAGTAACACCAAATAACATTACTGTGTGTAAATGGGAGAGGTAATAAAAGAAATGTATTTTTTTCTAAATAGAGCAGTGCATATACAGAATTTTAAAAACAAATTCTTATTATCTTACATTTGTCTCCTCTTAGATAAGCTGTGAAATGGTGGGGTTCACACTGAATGGAGAGCTCCTTGTACTTTCTGCCTGGGGGCCCTTGGAGTAAAGCAGAAACTTCTCTGAGCCCTAGTTTCTTGTGAATACCTCTCACAACAATTTAAAAATTGTAAAGCCACACAAACCCAAGGTCTTACTCTTTTGTCTTATTGCTATTCTGATCTTCATCTTTTCATCATCTTTCATTTCTGTTTTAAGATGGATTTTTGGGACAGGTTCATTTTATTGTGAACACTACAGCACAGGGCAGAAGGCAGCCTGCCTTTGGATTTGGGTTGCTTGAGGCAACCCCTTTCAATGATAAAATAGAATATTTTTTTCTTCTTTTTTCCCTGCACAAATACTGACTGTGCACTGGAACTGAGCTGCATGGTGACATTAAGGGTAATGCCCTGGGTATTATAGAAACTTGTGGAGGTTGTTCTAGAAAAGAAAAATTCTAAGCTGGGTTCTCCCAGATGCCCGGGAGGCAGTCAGGAAAGAGGGAGAGGTGCACATGGCTAAACAGGGCTCAGGAGGTGTGGAGTAGCCTGAGTACTCCACAGCCTGAGTGGCTTAGTGCTGCTGGATTGTAAAGAGTGAATAGAAGTCTTGTCTAAGTAACTCAGTTGGTTAGAGCATCATCCTGATATGCCAAGGCTGTGGGGTCAATCCCTGGTCAGGGCATGTACAAGAACTAACCAATGAATGCATAAATAAGTGGAACAACAAATCAATGTTTCTCTCTATATACATCTCCCCCCTTCTCTCTCTCTAAATAAATAAAAATTATTTTAAAAGGAGATGAGGGAAAACTGAGAGATGGCTGGAGTAGGCTGCTATAGGTGTGAGCGTGTTGTAAGGTACCAAAAGCTGCAAATTAATATTAATATTCTGGGAGAAAACTTCAGGGTTTCCTGTCCTTTCTTTGGAAAATGAAGGAAGGAGAATATAGAAGTCTCCTGACTTACAAGGACAACTAAGGGTCATTTGGTTTTAAGTTCTCTGAAAGGATTAAGGTTATCTAAAGAACTCCCTTTCGCTTTCAATAAGAGAGAAAATTAACGTACCACCCTACATCGATTTTTAGCTCTCCCTCCCTTCCTGGAATCTGAGATTAACATGTACCTCTAGGCAAAGGAAGAGAGATAGATACTGAAAGAATTTGTGAATGTCTTTGATTGTATTACCCTGAAAGTTTTAACATTTTTTGTAAATTCCCTAGACAAATGTTAATCTTGTTAATGTAACGTAAATCTTGTTAAATGTTGATTTTGTTAATGATTATGTCATGCTGTCATGCCCCCCCTACCTGTATGTAATCAAAGGGTATAAAACCAGCCTCTGAAATATACTCAGCGCTGCATGATTTGGGTCTGAAGAATCCCCCATGTATACCATCGGCATAATCAATAAAACTCAAAATTCATTTTTGGACTTGGTGTCTCTACAATAACCCGCTTAAGTGAGGTACAATACTTTTCAGAATCTGGGGTATGTATGGTACTTTATAACATTTGGGGGTTTGTCTGGGATCTAGTGTTTCATGTCACGAGGTAGACACCCCAAATCGGCTGGTCTCTCCGGGGGACTGCCTGACCTCGCTGGTTTACTAGGAGGGGTGCCCCTTGAAACATTTCAGGCTCCGATTCTCCAGTGGGTTTAGACAGTCTCTCGGCAGATACTTCCAGTTCCTAAATTTGACAATTTAGCAGAGAGATCAAGGAGTTTCTGGACCTTGGAGATTTGTAGGTAGGGTCGATTTTTGCTTTGCTGATTTGTGACCTTGGAGTTATGTAGGTTTGCTTTGCTGATATGGGACTCCGAAGATTTGTAGGTGAAGTAGAACCTTTGCTTCACTGATTTATGACTTCGGAGATTAGTAGGTAAGTGTTGGGCAGATAAAATATATTATGCTCACTTTGTTAAAGATGGCGCTGCCCACGTGGAGGCCGTCACCCAGGTGATATTAATGTGTGTTGGGGGCAGGCTGTGGGCAGGCAGAATCCTTGTAGCCAGGGGCTTGGTTTGGGGATTAAGCCTTTCCCACCCTTTTTGATGTGGGGTGGTACAATCCCATCATGCCCCAGATAAGTGACTTTGTATTAGAGACTTCCCTATTTTGTATATTGGATTAAAGGTTATGAATCTACACTATAAAATGGGGGCAAAACAGGAGCTTGCTCTCTTGGTTCCTGAGATTAGCATTAGAGCAGAGAGGAGAGCAGAGAGAGGCCATGTGGAGAAGGCCAGGAGAAGCAACCAAGATGGTGGAGTGTTGAGTGAGAAGCCAGTTTGTGCAGAGTTTGTGCAGGGAGAAGGAAGGAGATGGGAAACAGGTGAATAAAGTCTGGTGAGCTAGAAACCTTTGATTCTAGGAAACTCGGATAAGTCAGTAGCTTTGTGAGCACTGAATGTGAGTGAGTTTTGGAGCCCAGTATGTGTTTTTACTTGCCCGCCGGGTGCAAGCTAGAATTAAAGGTGATGGCCCATCAGTTCTTGGCTCTGTTGTTTCTTTACCGACTGTCCGAATCCAATGCGAACCTGCATGGGCCAGGCTGCTGTGATAGTGGCCGTGGCTACTGGCTTTACAGTAAGGCAGATCTTTTGATTTGAGACTCCAGGATTTGTAGGTAGGCAAAATCTTTTACCTTGCTGAATTGAGACTCCGAGGATTTTTGGGCAGGGTGAATCTTTTGCTCCACTGAATTGTGACTTCGGATATTAGTAGGTAAGGCATATCCTTTGCTTTGCTGATTTGGGGTTCTGAAGATTTATAGATGGAGCAGAACTTCTACTTTGCTGTTTGGTTTTGTGACTAGTCAGTTTGGACCAGTGTGTAGAGGACTGGATGCAGTCATACTCTCACACTGGGCTCTCCAAGACCGAGACATCAGTGGAGAGTTTTGGGTCCTGCCTTGGGATTATCTAGGATACATCTGGTTGTACTCTGGAAAGCAAGCTTCCAGAGGTGTCCATTTGTGTTTGCACATTTACTCGTACTCTAGAGAGACAATTAGTGGGAACTGAGTTGACCAGGTTGACCAGTTCTGCCTCGGGCTTTCAGAGATGTCTATTTTTGTTTGTACATTTCTACATTTGTCTAGGAAAACAATTAGTGGGGACTGATTTGAGACCCCCCAATCTTCCAGAGCCATCTAGTTGTGCTCTCAGAGAGACCTAAGTGGGGACATTTGGTGGTGCCACATTGAGGGTGTTCTCAGGAAGAGACCTGAGTAGAGATGAGTTAATACTGAGCTGATCAGTCCTGTCTCAAGACTTCCAGGGACACCTTTGTATTTGTTGAGATCTCATTCTTTGTTTTTATTGTTTCTGTCTAAAACCACTGAGTGATTGGTGTGTGAATGGGGATCTCTGGTGCCTAAGCCGAAGTTCCAGGAACATGGCTGGGAGAACACCTGAGAAGCCTCTGAAAGTGTAACCCCTTCCAGGAATGTGACTGGGAGAACACCTGAGAAGCCCCTGAAAGTGGAATCCCTTCCTTTGTCTATTGAGCTGTGTGAGTAAGTAATCTGTTTGTCTCTTTGGTTGTCAGAAAAATCTCTAGTATGATTTTAATTAGAATAAGTAAAGTGCACTCATTTAGATTTCTTAATTTATAATTTATGTATGTGAAGTCTTGTTTAATGTGTAACTGTGTCTGTTTCTATGGCCTGAATTGAATTTTTGCATGCAAAATTAGAAATTTATGGGCAAAAGTAAAAGGAAATTTGTAAAACAAGCCCAAAAATGATAAAATCTTTTTTCTTGGATCCAAGATCTTTATTTAGCTTTGGGGCACTCTGTCTGATTACTCCCCTGAAGAAATTACTCTCTTCTGTTGGCTCCTACTTCTTGTCTTGTATTCTCTATAGTCCAACACTGTTTATTCTGGGTGCTAATTAATTGTCTGTCTTATCTTTTTTGCTGTGCTAATTCCTGCCTCCTCTCTGGACAGTTTGAAGTGTTTCCCCAGTGTTGGGCAGATAAAATGTATTATGCTCACTTTGTTAAAGAGGCCATTGCCCAGGTGATATTAATGTGTGTTGGAGATCGTTGTAACCTGGGGCTTGGTTTTGGGATTAAGCCTTTCCCACCCTTTTTGCTGTAGGGCGGTACAATCCAATCATGCCTCAGAGAAGTGACTTTGTATTAGAGACTACCTTATTTTGTATATTGGATTAAAGGTTGTGAAGCTACACTATAAAATGGGGGCAGAACGGGACTTGACTCTTGGTTCCTGAGATTAGCATGAGAGAGCAGAGAAAGTAGAGCCAGCAGCGGAAGGCGGCCACATGGAGGAGGCCAGGAAAAGCAGCCAAGATGGTGGAGTGCTGAGTGAGATGCCAGTTTGTACAGAGTTTGTATCTGGGATAAGGAAGGAGATGGGGAACTGAGGAAAATAAGGCTGGTGAGCTAGAAACCTTTGATTCTAGGAAACTCGGATAAGTCAGTGGCTTTGTGAGCACTGAGTGTGACTGGGTTTTGGAGCCCAGTGTGTATTTTTACTTGCCCGCCGGGTGCAAGCTAGGATTAAAGGCTATGGCCCACCAGTTTTTGGCTCCATGGTTTCTTTACCGACTGTCCGTATCCAATGCGAACCTGCACGGGCTGGGCGGCTGTGATGGCAGCCCTGATAGCCCTGGCTTCTGGCTTTACACCCAGCCTCCGGGGTGAAGGGCTGATAAGTAAGTAGTTTGGGTGAGAGGAAAGCAGGCCCAGGATGTGCTGTGAGCAAAGCAGTGGGGGAAGGGTGCTAGAGTAAAATGGCAGGGACAACTAAGGGTGAAGTGAAGTGACTAGAGAAAGTATAGAATAGAAACTAGTTTCAGATATCCACCTACTGACCAAAAGAAGTTTTACTCATTTTGAAAATACAGGGTAGGAATAGCATTGAAGATTAGAAACTTGCTTTTGAAAATTTTTAGAAAAGAAAAGTAAACAAGACCTGGTAAAAAGGAATTAGAAATTAACAAACCATGGGTGTAGAACTTGCTGGTTATCAGTTTTTTGAAATGAATTGCAATCCAGAAAAAGTGATGGGGTCATGAGTAATAGGATCATAGGAAAGAGGATTATCAGGGCAGTCCATGATGAGTGATGGGATCATGAGTAATAGGATTATAGGAAATAGAATCATCAGGACATTCCAGAAGGAGTACTGGGATCATGAGTAACAGGATTATAGGGAATGGGATTATCAGAAACAGGCCCTCCAGCTGCCTCTCCCTTTCCCCTCCCTAGGACATAGGGGTCACGTGGGCCTTCCATAGGTTGGGATTGATGGCTTATTGCCCTCTAGTGATGTATAGGAAGTTATAGAAGGGAAAATAAGTGTAAAATGAACAAAACTAGCACTGGAAAAAGGGTTCTGACTCTCCCACAGGACTGAAGTGGGTGTTGGGTCCCCTCCAAGTTTTTCCTACCCTCCCTCAGTTCCTTCGTGTCACATGGTTGTTTTCTGATGTAAAAAGCATGGGATTCATGGGGAAGATCCACTGCTTTAGCCATAAGAGTACCCCCTTGGGCACCAAGAATCCCAGGCACCCTGACTCTCATATTGACTTAATAGTATAAATTACTATGGGTCAAAAGAAGGTTAATATCTCTTTGCCAACTGGGTAGTTTGTACAAAGGATCCCTTATTGTGTAAAAAGTATTTTCCATGTCAGAAATGTATATGTTATTTCAAAGACCTCTTGTTCTCCATTTTGTCTGTTACTTCATAGCTCTGTGATGTTAAAATCTTGGCTTGAATATTTGGAAAATATGTAATAATTATTAACAATGTCTTTTTATATAATGTTTAGTTTATTATCATTTTTAAACAGTATTGTTAAAAAAAATTCTTTTGAATGTTAATGTACTGAGTTATTCTGCAGTGGAGAGACTCTGGAACCCTAAAGGAGACACCAAACCTGTTTCTCTTGCAAACCTCTACCCTCTTTTATTTGATCCAGCTAATAATGCTGTTTTTGTCTTTTTCCAAAAGTCTATATAGACAGAAAAAAGGCCCTCAAGTCCCTCAGCAAGATCTTCTGAGCATGGCTTTTAAGGTCTATAATGACCAAGAAAGGAACAGAAAAGGCAAATAGAGCCCAAAAGAGATCAGGAAAATACCAGCTCTTGGCACATGCCCTTAAAGGCTCCAGTGCCCTGTAAGGCCTTCATAGAACTCCATTGGGGCCCTGCTTCAAGAGTGGAAAGAAAAGTAATTGAATTAAAGTCTGTCAGGCCTCTCGACTCCCACCAGGGACATGCCTTTGCTGTGGAAAAAGGGACACGAGAAGGTAAGCTGCCCCCTTGCTCCACAGAAGGAGGGTTTAGTCTCTTTCAGCCCTAACCCAGCTACCTGTGACCTGACCTTGCCCAGCATGCCGTGACTTGCTACTGAAGGCTAAAACGGTGCCCAGGGCCATTGGTCCCATTTCACATCACCATGGATGAGCCTAGAGCATTTCTTCCAAGTAGCAGGTAAACTGATCTCATTTCTTGTGAACACAAGGGCCATTTATTATGCCTTGCCTGAATATTTGAGTTTTATTTATCCCTCAAAGATCTCTACTGTGGATATTGACAGTCTTATCTCTGTTGCTTTATTTAATGTATAGTGTCTCCTTTATTTGTCTCAATGCCCTCATGCCTATTTTAGGCTGGAATCTGCTCCTAATTCCAGCTAGAAGCAGTGATCATTAGGACTTGGATTCTAACTACAGAGTTTAGAATGTAACCACAACTCCAGTGTCTTGTGGACCTTTCCTAAATATGTGTAACTCCTGCTCATTGGGACATTTCTCAGACTGAAGTAAGATTGGGTTACATTTGCAAATAATATAAAACAGTAATAGTGTCAACATAGACTTGATGAAATTGCGTTGACATGTTAAGAACACTTGAGACTGTAAGAATTTTGTTTTGAATCCTGTTGTATTAGTTAGAACTTTGTTTAATAATCTGGTAGGCTTTGGTCACTTTATTGTACTGGGACACTTATTATAATATTTTTTAACATTAGCTGTTTGAATTTATTGTTTAATATATATATTTCTAGTTTGCCTCAAAATCAAAACATAGTAATTCAAATGAGTAAATGCCACCCAAAACCAGTGGGGTCTTGGGACTCTTATTGTAAAAGGTTTATTCAGAATCAATTAGAAAAAGATTTTGCCAACAGGAAAGAAATAATTAGAAAAGATAGACTTAGAATCTATTACAGAAGGCATAATATATCTGGATGTTTGGTTTATGTCCACGTGAATACGTGAATAAGGGAATTATAGAAAAAAAACAGGGAAAAAGGAGTTTTCCCAGGTAAACATTTAGAAATAAACTTTAATAAAATAATTGACAAATAGGTAGAAGCTTTCTCTACTAGAAGTGGGGCCACAGTGACAGTTGTTAGGAAATTGCTATATAGAATTCTTTCCAGATTTAGCTTACCCATTCTAGTGTTGGACTTGCATTTATGTCCACAGTCTCAAAGCTGGTAGGAAAGGAACCCAATATTAGAAGCTAATTTGAAGTTACATTGTGCCCACAGGCCCCAAAAGGTTCAGGGCAAATAAAATGCATGAATCAAATTATAGTAGAAATGTAACCACCCCTTCCTTAAGTATTTGCAGGATTTAGAGGTTACACAGCAGACTATTCGAGAGGAACTTTCAGCATTTGCCAAGAAATCCAGTACATCACCCAAGGACTGACTCCCACTGCTGCCAAGGTAGATGGCGTGTCCTACCTTAACCATAGACCGGAAGCTGGTTGGTCTATATACTGTTAAAGAATGAAGAAACTCGGGGAGATGACGTCAGAGTAATGGCGGGGTAGGAAGCGATACCGATAAATCTCCCCCAAAACTCAACAAGATCTTCAACCAGAAACAGAAAAACCTATCCTTGGAGCCTCCAGATGTTTCCCAATACACCCAAAGATATAGTCAAGTGAAAAATTGGTTAAATATATAACCAAACCCCGAAGGAAATAGGGAGTAAGAAATGCTCCGCCTTCCTCACTAACCTAAACAGGGCGGCTTTCTCTGGGATCCTTGAATATAGAAACTGAGGCGGGCAAAGGGGGTGAATAAATCCAGGCCATGGCACAAATGGCTGAACCAGGCTGTGGCACGGAGATCCAAGCCGAAAAAAAACTGATCCTGTGGCAACCCGGGCAATACAAGCTAACACTCGCGCCAACCCAAACAAAGAAAGACAAGCGGGGCAGCCATTTTACCCGATCTCCTTGAAGGCGCGCGCAGATAGTGGGCGAGAGATTTCTTCCTAAGCCCCGGGAGTGGGTGCCCGTGTTACCCCACAGAGAGGCACAGTCAGAGGCCTTTCTGTGGGCCGAAAGCGGAATCTCTGGGCAGCCCCAGCACCCTGGGAAAGCCGCGCACGGGAGGGAGCGAGAACTAATTCCAATGGTGGAACTTTTCCGTGCTGGTAGGGGATTCACTCAGAGAGAAATGCGGCAGGCCTCATATCCTGGTCTGCGCGCACAGATAGTGAGCGAGAGATTCCTCCGAGTGCCTCGGCAGTGCACGCCCGTGTTATCGCACAGAGGGGAAGAGTCAGGGATCTTTGTGTGGGACAAAGCGGAATCTCAGGCTGCCCCACCGCCTTGCAAAAGCCGTACACGGGGATGGAGCGAGAGCCAATTCCAACGCTGCAATTTTCCATGCGGTTGGGGGTTTCACTCAGAGCGTGAGACTGCTGGCCGGATATCCTGATCTGCGCGCACAGATAGTGAGCGAGAGTTTCCTCCAAGCGCCCTGGAAGTGGGCGCCCGCCTGTGTTACCGGACAGAGTGGCAGAGCCAGAGGTCTTTGAGTGGGTGGAAACCCCGCCTGATTATGCTAGCAGCTCTGACTGACTGAGCCTTACCCAAAGCCCTGTGCTGAGTGGAAATAAAGTGGGGAGTTGCCAGCTCAGTGAGCCTCTTACTATCCAGGCAGAGGCAGCAGCAACCCCATAGCTGGATTATCAGGCTACTAATTGAGGAAGGAAAGACTAGGAGAAAGGCTCCAGGAACACGGACTCTCTCACTGTCGGAGCCTATAAATGCTAATGAGCCTCGACTGCCAACGAGACTAAAGCACAATACATGACATCACCATAGAGACTTATCAACTGCAAACCTCTACCTAAGCGTGCCAAAGGGGCAGAACCCGGGGTACAGAGTCACCGACCAGGAAGAGGGAGAGAAAAGAAAAAGCAAGAAGATAACCTCTCAAAATCAAGAATAATCTGCAGACTTTATAACCTATCCCATTTTATTGTATTTGTTCGTTTGTTTCTCTTATCTTCATTCTTGATATTTTTTTTCCTCCTCCAATTTGGCCGTTTAACTCTCTGCCGGTCTTACTCTCTCCTCTCCTTGAACTACACTACCCATAAGTGTTACATCTCCCATTATCTTTTCTCTCCTCTTCCTTTCTCTCTATGAGGGTTGCACTCCAAAACCCTTAACTCTCTCTCTCTCTCTCTCTCCTCTTTTTTCTTTTTTCTTCTTTTAGTGGTTCCCTCTTTTTTTCTCTCTCTCTCTTTCTTTTCTCCCTCTATATTAGTTTCTTCCTTTCTCCTTTACGTCTCCTCTCATTCAAACTTCAATAACAAACAAATTATCTTATCTGGGACTCAAACTTATGTTTGTGGCATTTTGGGGGTTTTTTACTTCACCTTTTTAACTCACTAGCAGTGCTCCCATCCCTGGCTCTCCATTTTATCTAGTTCTTGTACCACTAAATACAATAGTAATTTTTTAATTTGTCCCCCCATTTTTCTGTTTTCCTCTTATTCCTCTCATCATAACTCTTAGTCAACCAACACCTAAAAGCAAATCATTTTATTCTTGACCCAAATTTTTTCCTTATTTGCTTTTTGTGGGTCCATAGCCCCTTCTTTTTTCTTTTCTTTTTTTTTTCTTTTTTTTGCCCCTTTATTACTTTTCCCCAATTCAGGCCCTCCATTACAGGCATTGTTTGTTATAATTCACAGTTCACCACAAGATTTTCTCAAGAAAGAGGGGAGAGGAGAGGAGAGGAAAAAAGGAGGGGGGGAATAATTTCCTTTTTTAAAAATTTTTATTTTATTTTATTTTTCTTTATTTAATTTTTAATTTTTTTTAAAAAAAACAAACAACTCTTTTCAATTTTTTATTTTTTTAACTTTTTATTCTTTATTAAATCTCATTAATACTATCAACAAAACCACTCTCAGATGCCATGAAGGAAGAGAAAATCGAATATCATGGATACAAAAGAAAGAGAGGTAACACAGCTAGATGAGGAAAAATCTATGGAGAAAAAATTTAATATATTGGAAACCTTGGAGCTAAATGACAGAGAATTCAAGATAGAAATCCTAAAAATACTCAGAGATATACAAGAAAACACAGAAAGTCAATTTAGGGAGCTCAGAAAACAACTCAATGAACACAAAGAATATATGTCCAAGGAAATTGAAAGTATAAAAACAAATCAAACTGAGATGAAAAACTCAATTCACGAGCTGAAAAATGAAGTAACAAGCTTAGCTAATAGAACAGGTCAGTTAGAAGAGAGGATTATTGAAATAGAAGACAAGTAACTTGATGCACAACAGAGAGAAGAAGAAAGAGACTCAAAAATTAAAAAAAAATGAGATAGCCCTACAAGAATTATCTGACTCCATCAGAAAGAATAACATAAGAATAATAGGTATATCAGAGGGAGAAGAGAGAGAAAATGGAATGGAGAACATATTCAAACAAATAATAGATGAGAACTTCCCTGGCCTGTGGAAAGAACTAAAGCCTCAAGTTCAAGAAGCAAACAGAACTCTGACTTTTCTTAACCCCAACAAACCTACTCCAAGGCATATCATAATGAAATTGACACAAACCAACAGCAAAGAAAAAATTTTCAAGGCAGCCAGGGAAAAGAAGAATACAACATATAAAGGAAGGCCCATTAGATTATCATCAGATTTCTCAGCAGAAACTCTACAAGCTAGAAGAGGGTGGACCCCAATATTTAAAGTCCTGAAAGAGAGGAATTTTCAGCCACGAATACTATACCCATCCAAGCTATCCTTCAAATATGAAGGAGAAATAAAAACATTCACAGATACACAAAATAGTGCACTACAATGAACAGGGTAGGAACACTTTTCATTACTCAAAGGTAACCACCATTGAAAAAACCACCACAGAAGCACATGAGATAAAAAAGATAGCAACAGAGGAAAGATGTGTGGAATACAACCAAATAAAAACAAAAGATAGAAAAATGAACGAGAAGGATCAAACAAGACACAAAACTAACAGAAAGCAATCTATAAAATGGCAATAGGGAACTCACAAGTGTCAATAATTACACTAAATGTAAACGGATTAAACTCACCAATAAAAAGGCTCAGAGTAACAGAATGGATTAAAAAAGAAAATCCAACTGTATGCTGCCTACAAGAAACTCATCTAAGGAACAAGAATAAAAACAAATTCAAAGTGAAAGGCTAGAAAACAATACTTCAAGCAAATAACATCCAAAAAAAAGCAGGTGTAGCAATACTCATATCAGATAATGCTGACTACAAGACAGGAAAAGTACTCAGAGACAAAAATGGCCATTTCATAATGGCTAAGGGGACACTGAATCAAGAAGACATAACAATTCTTAATATATATGCACCAAACAAAGGAGCACCAAAATATATAAGACAGCTACTTATTGATCTTAAAACAAAAACTGACAAAAATACAATCATACTTGGAGACCTCAATACACCGCTGACGGCTCTAGATCGATCATCCAACAGAAAATCAACAAAGACATAGTGGCCTTAAACAAAACACTAGAGCACCTGGATATGATAGACATCTACAGGACATTTCATCCCAAAGTGACTGAGTATACATTTTTCTCCAGTGTACATGGATCATTCTCAAGAATTGACCATATGTTGGGCCACAAAAACAACATCAGCAAATTCAGAAAAATCGAAGTTGTACCAAGCATATTTTCTGACCATAAAGCCTTGAAACTAGAATTCAACTGCAAAAAAGAGGAAAAAAATTCCACAAAAATGTGGAAACTAAACAACATACTTTTAAAAAATGAATGGGTCAAGGAAGAAATAAGTGCGGAAATCAAAA
The DNA here is from genome assembly GCF_036850995.1 of Saccopteryx leptura. Lineage (NCBI taxonomy): Eukaryota > Metazoa > Chordata > Mammalia > Chiroptera > Emballonuridae > Saccopteryx > Saccopteryx leptura. The sequence goes on along the minus strand of NC_089504.1, from coordinate 169,893,797 downwards.
GATATATATAGACTAATGAAAATGACAGTACGACATATCAGAATCTATGGGATGCAGCAAAAGCAGTGATAAGAGGGAAGTTCATATCACTTCAGGCATATATGAACAAACAAGAGAGAGCCCAAGTGAACCACTTAACTTCACACCTTAAGGAACTAGAAAATGAAGAACAAAGACAACCCAAAACCAGCCGAAGAAAGGAGATAATAAAAATCAGAGCAGAAATAAATGAATTAGAGAACAGAAAAACTATAGAAAAAATTAATAGAGCAAGGAGCTGGTTCTTTGAAAAGATCAACAAAATTGACCATCCCTTGGCAAGACTTACCAAGGAAAAAAGAGAAAGAACTCATATAAACAAAATCCAAAATGAAAGAGGAGAAATCACCACTGACACCATAGATATACAAAGAATTATTGTAGAATACTATGAAAAACTTTATGCCACTAAATTCAACAACCTAGAAGAAATGGGTAAATTCCTAGAACAATACAACCTTTCTAGACTGAGTCAAGAAGAAGCAGAAAGCCTAAACAGACCTATTAGTAGAGAAGAAATAGAAAAAACCATTAAAAACCTCCCCAAAAATAAAAGTCCAGGCCCTGACAGCTATACCAGCGAATTTTATCAAACATTCAAAGAAGACTTGGTTCCTATTCTACTCAAAGTCTTCCAAAAAATTGAAGAAGAAGCAATACTTCCAAACACATTTTATGAGGCCAACATAACCCTCATACCAAAACCAGGCAAGGATGGCACAAAAAAAGAAAACTACAGACCAATATCTCTAATGAATACAGATGCTAAAATACTAAACAAAATACTAGCAAATTGAATACAACAACATATTAAAAAGATAATACATCATGATCAAGTGGGATTCATCCCAGAATCTCAAGGATGGTTCAACATACGTAAAACGGTTAACGTAATACACCATATCAACAAAACAAAGAACAAAAACCACATGGTCTTATCAATAGACGCAGAAAAGGCTTTCGATAAAATACAACACAATTTTATGTTTAAGACTCTCAACAAAATGGGTATAGAAGGAAAATATCTCAACATGATAAAGGCCATATATGATAAACCATCAGCTAACATCATATTAAATGGCACAAAACTGAAGGCTTTCCCCCTTAAATCAGGAACAAGACAGGGTTGTCCACTCTCTCCACTCTTATTTAATGTGGTACTAGAGGTTCTAGCCAGAGCAATCAGACAAGACAAAGAAATAAAAGGCATCCATATCGGAAAAGAAGTAAAGGTATCACTTTTTGCAGATGATATGATCCTATACATCGAAAATCCCAAAGAATCCACAAAAAGACTACTAGAAACAATAAGCCAATACAGTAAGGTCGCAGGATACAAAATTAACATACAGAAGTCAATAGCCTTTCTATATGCCAACAATGAAACAATTGAGAATGAACTCAAAAGAATAATCCCCTTCACGATTGTAACAAAAAATAAATAAATAAAATACTTAGGAATAAACATAACAAAGAATGTAAAGGACTTATATAATGAAAACTATAAACCATTGTTAAGGGAAATCGAAAAAGATATAATGAGATGGAAGAATATTCCTTGTTCTTGGCTAGGAAGAATAAATATAATCAAGATGGCTATATTACCCAAAGCAATATGCAAATTTAATGCAATTCCCATCAAACTTCCAATGACATTTTTTAAAGAAATAGAGAAAAAAATCATCAGATTTATATGGAACTATAAAAAACCCTGAATAGCCAAAGCAATCCTAAAGAAAAAGAATGAAGCCGGGGGCATTACAATACCTGACTTCAAACTATATTATAGGGCCACGACAATCAAAACAGCATGGTATTGGCAGAAAAATAGACACTCAGACCAATGGAACAGAATAGAAAGTCCAGAAATGAAACCACATATATATAGTCAAATAATTTTTGATAAAGGGGCCAACAACACACAATGGAGAAAAGAAAGCCTCTTTAATAAATGGTGGTGGGAAAACTGGAAAGCCACATGCAAAAGAATGAAACTGGACTACAGTTTGTTCCCTGTACAAAAATTGACTCAAAATGGATCAAAGATCTAAACATAAGACCTGAAACAATTAAGTACATAGAAGAAGACATAGGTACTCAACTCATGGACCTGGGTTTTAAAGAGCATTTTATGAATTTTACTCCACAGGCAAGAGAAGTGAAGGCAAAAATTAATGAATGGGACTACATCAGACTAAGAAGTTTTTGCTCAGCAAGAGAAACTGATAACAAAATAAACAGACAGCCAACTAAATGGGAAATGATATTTTCAAACAACAGCTCAGATAAGGGCCTAATATCCAAAATATACAAAGAACTCATAAAACTCTACAACAAACAAACAATCCAATAAAAAAATGGGAAGAGGATATGAACAGACACTTCTCCCAGGAGGAAGTACAAATGGCCAACAGATATATGAAAAGATGCTCATCTTCTTTAGCTATTAGAGAAATGCAAATCAAAACTGCAATGAGATACCACCTCACACCTGTTAGATTAGCTATTATTAGCAAGACAGGTAATAGCAAATGTTGGAGAGGCTGTGGAGAAAAAGGAACCCTCATACACTGTTGGTGGGAATGTAATGTAGTACAACCATTATGGAAGAAAGTATGGTGGTTCCTCAAAAAACTGAAAATAGAACTACCTTATGACCCAGCAATCCCTCTACTGGGTATATACCCCAAAAACTCAGAAACATTGATACATGAAGACACATGCAGCCCTATGTTCATTGCAGCATTGTTCACAGTGGCCAGGACATGGAAACAACCAAAAAGCCAGTCAATAGATGACTGGATAAAGAAGATGTGGCACATATACACTATGGAATACTAGTCAGCCATAAGAAATGATGACATCAAAACATTTACAGCAAAATGATGTGATCTTGATAACATGATACGAAGCGAAATAAGTAAATCAGAAAAAACCAGGAACTGCATTATTCCATACGTAGGTGGGACATAAAAGTGAAACTAAGAGACATTGATAAGAGTGTGGTGGTTACGGGGGGGAGGGGGGAATGGGAGAGGGAAAGGGGGTGGAGGAGGGGCACAAAGAAAACAAGATAGAAGGTGACAGAGGACAATCTGACTTTGGGTGATGGTAATGCAACATAATTGAACGACAAGATAACCTGGACTTGTTATCTTTGAATATATGTATCCTGATTTATTGCTGTCACTCCATTAAAAAAATGAAATTATTAAAAAAAAAAAAGAATGAAGAAACTCACTAAGGACTCCTTTTTAATTAGACTTTGGGGAAAAGGGAAACTAGGGTAAAATGAAACCAGCTTAATTGTCACTAAAGGTTAAAGGTTTTAAAATGAAGAGTTCTGACTAAAAGTAAATTGTTATAAATGCCAATTAGTTCTATCTAAGTTGCAAAAGGTTTGTACAGTTTATAGGAAATTGATCAGTCACATTTGTTTCTTTAGTAAACTGTATTGATAATAATGCTGTTTGTTAAATATTTGTTACATGTTATAAGTTAATATCCCTACATAACAGCCTCATGCTTTTCAGTAAATTAAGTAGAAAATTTGACTTAGGATATAAAACCAGTGGGAATGTTGTAAGGTACCAAAAAGCTGCAAATTAATATTAATATTCTGGGAGAAAACATCAGGCTTTCCTATCCTTTCTTTGGAAAATGGAGGAAGGAGAATATAAAAGTCTCCTGACTTACAAGGACAACTAGGGTCATTTGGTTTTAAATTCTCTGAAAGGATTAAGGTAATCTAAAGCAGTGATTTTCAACCTTTTTTGAGCCACAGCACATTTTTCACATTTACAAAATCCTGGGGCACACCACCTACTAAAATGATACTCTAACACAGTACATATTATACATATAGTTAATAATATAGTTTCTAAATGTATTTATACTCACTTAGTGTGAAACCTGGGCCTGTTTCAATGAACACAAAAGGGATATCCTGGCAGGAATGGTAGAAACACACACACAAAGCTCTTCCTCAACAGTTCTCAGTCTCTCTCTGTTTTTAGTTTTTATCGCAGTCAAGCTTGAGAAGCTCAGCTCACATAGATATGTGGTTGAAAACAGGAGTATTGTCAAAATAGCTTTGTTGGCCAGAATGGGGAACTCCTTGGCAACAGATAACCAAAAACTGTCCAAAGGAAGATCAGCAAACTTTAGCTTTAAAGTTAGATAACATTGTGATGCGTTGTATATCACCCTCTGCGGAGGCCTCTTTTAAAAAGAAAAAGGTCAAATATCTATATACACCATCAGGATAGACATAACCAGCTTAGGCTGAGGCTTCATCTAGTGGTGGCAACATTTACCTCCAGTCCTGACCAGGATTAGAAATCGGGACCATAGGGAGGAGTAGCAGCTTCACCTACTCGCAGTGGCCACACAATGACAAGTGTGCAGCAGCCCGAGCGGGGACCTTCCTGGGTGTGGATGAGAGGCAGCCTACTATTGGTTCATCGCTAGTGGTCAGGATGAATTCTAGAAGGTAATTGGTCAGTGAGCGTTCCCTGTGCCTCCACTCTTCCTGTCGCTGATAGCTAGAGGGATTGTGAGGGGAATATTTATGTTCAGATGGAGGCGGCTGGTGGCTGGTGGCGGGCCAGATAAATAGCCTCCACGGGCCATATCAGATACATGGGCTGTAGTTTGGGGACCCATGTTTAATTTCCCCATGGCACACCTGACTATGTCTCACGGCACACTAGTGTGCCACGGCACACTGGTTGAAAAACACTGATCTGCCTGACCTATGGTGGCGCAGTGGATAAAGTGTTGACCTGGAACACTGAGGTCACTGGTTCGAAACCCTGGGCTTGCCTGGTCAAGGCACATATAGGAGTTGATGCTTCCTGCTCCTCCCCCTACCTTTCACTCTCCTCTCTAAAAATGAATAAATTAAAAACAAAACAAAACACATAAAAAAAAAAAAAAAAAAGAAAAACACTGATCTAAAGAACTCCCTTTCGCTTTCAATAAGAGAGAAAATTAACATACCACCCTACACAGATCTTAGCTCTCCCTCCCTTCCTGGAATCCTAAGATTAATGTATACCTTTAGGCATAGGAAGAGAGATAGATACTGGAAGAATTTGTGAATGTCCTTGATTGTATTACCCTGAAAGTTTTAACGTTTTCTGTAAATCCCCTAGACCAGGGGTCTTAAACTCAACTCAGCATGTGGGCCGCAGAGCAAGATCATAGCCGTTCGGCGGGCCGCACTAGGTCTACAAAAGGCAACTGTTACGCAACACTTTTCTCACTGCAGTTGAAAACAAAAAAAAATCAGTACAACAAGCACAATCGTACATGCAGTTTACTCAGTGTCACAAAACGACCAGAAACTGTAGTTCGCATCACAACTGCTGTTAACTAAGCTAATATCTAGCTAGGATGCTAGAGAAATGAAAAATACAAGTAGGCCCCTAGGCTTACTTAATTTTATCCAAAATATTTTGAACTTCATTGATTAGTCTGCGGGCCATACAAAATTGTTTGGCGGGCTGCATGAGGCCCGCGGGCCACGAGTTTGAGACCCCTGCCCTAGACAAATGTTAATCTTGTTAATGTAACATAAATCTTGTTAAATATTAATCTTGTTAATAATTATGTCATGCTGTCATGCCCCCTCCACCTGTATGTAGTCAAAGGGTATATCACCAGCCTCTGAAATATACTCAGCATGCACAATTTGGGCCTGCTATGCCCCGTGTCAGCCATATGCGACTGACATATTTAACATATTTCCTCCTTCAATAAAACTCTTCAAAATTTATCTGGACTGGGTGTCTCTACACGGACTCTATGAAGTGAGGTACAGTGCCTTTCAGAATCTGGGGTGTGGCACTTTATAACAAGTATTGTAGGTGAAGCTTCTCTGGCTTGGGTTGCTGTATCTGTGCCAGTGACTTTCTATTACTATGTAGTATGCAATGCTTTTATTTGAAAACTAGTATATTATTCTCCTTTGTTTTAGCTGACTGATGAACTCATAAAACATTTTCTCAATTTTTGTGATGTAGTCTGTATTATGCAAGGTTCTCTAGAGAAACAGAACAGAGAGAGAGAGGGAGAGATTTGTTTTAAGATGTTGGCTCACACTACATGGAGCCTGGCAAGTCCAATATCCACACAATGGGTTGTAGGCTGGAAGCCTAGGGCAGAGATAATGTTGAAGTTCAAATCCAAAGGCTATCTGTACAGAACTCACTCTTGTTTGGGGGAGGACAGTCTTCTGTTCTATTCTGGCCTTCAGCTGATGGGAGAGACCAACTTACATTGTGGATGGCAATCTGCTTCACTCAAAGTCACAGATTTAAATGTTAATCTCATCCAAAAGCATCCTCACAGATATTTGACCACCATGGCCCAGCCAAGTGGACCCATAAAATTGATCACTTCAGATTCAGATTTTCCTGAAGTCCTCTAGTTCTGACCTACCACCAAGGATGGTGTGGTGAGGTAGTCTAATGCCTTCTGACCCAGAAGTTCCACTAATGGGAATTTACCCCAAGTATCCCAAAACATTGATTCAAAAGAATATATGCACTATGTTCATTGCAGCACTATTTACAATAGCCAAGATCTGGAAACAGCCCTAGTGCCCATCAGTAGATGAGTGGATAAAAAAGTTGTGGTACATTTACACAATGGAATACTTATTATGCAACCACAAAAAAGAAGAAAATCTTACCTTTTGTGATAGCATGGATGGACCTGGAGAAATAAGCCAGTCATAGAAAGACAAGTATTGTATGATTTCACTCATGTGGAATCTATGAACAAAATGAACTAACAAGTGAAATAGAAACAGATTCATACACAGAGAGCAGGCTGACAACTGTTGGGGGTGTTGCATGAAAGAGGGGAGGGGTAGAACAAAAAAGGGAAAAAACTCATAGACATAGACAACAATGTGGTGATTGCCTGGGCAGTAGGGAGAGGTGGAAAAAGGTATAAGGGGGATAAATAGCGATGGATGAAGACTTGACTTGGGAACATAAATATACAATACAGTGTATAGACATGTGTTGTGGAATCAGGCACCTAAAACCTGTATAATTGTGTTAACCATTATCACCCCAACAAAATTCAATTTTAAAAAATAACAATTCAGAAAATTCTATAATATTCTCAACTTTTTTGGAGAAGCCCAATTTAATGTGGAAAATGCTAAGCCCTGCTTCTAACTGGCCAATCACTAAACTTATATTTTATCTAAATAAAGCCATAAAAGCAACTATATAGACTCTTGATTCTGTTAAAACCTTGTCAATCCTACCTATCTCTCAGCCTCCATGCTGCTAGGTCATCCTCCCATAACCACCACATATTCCTAAAGAAACTACTTTCATCGCATGCTTTCACTGTTCAAAACCACCTAATGTGGGACTGAAAAGATGGCAGCGGAGTAGGCAGACGCAGAGACGCCCAGCTCTCACCACCAAACTGGAATACAAATCAATTTAGGAAAAATCAGCATGAAAAACCAACTCTGAACTACAAGAACAGCTCTCAGAAACCAAGGAGCAAAGAAGAAGCCACAACAAACCTGGTAGGGAGCACCTGAATCTCCCCTGCTTACAGGAACAGGGGAGGGTGAGGCTGAGAGCCCAGAGGGGATCTCACACAAGGGAAAAGAGCAGAAACTACTGCTTACAGCCACTTGCCTGGAGACCAGGGAGTGAGGTGTGTTGAAAAGACCAGCTTATCTCCCAAGTGGAAAGGAAAGAGAGAGGGACAGAATGTGAGGGGCTAAGGAATGAAGGAGAGGACCTAAAAAAGCTGACTCATCCATGCTGGAGGTGGCCAGAGCTGGAGGACGGACTGAACCTTTCACAAAACAGAGCTGAATTGCTTCCAGATCAGAGATCTCCCAACATCTATCCAGCTCCAATCAGCACAAGACACAGCTGAAAACAAGAAGTGGGGAGGAGGGGCAGTAACTCAGGTCTCCATGGAGATACACCTCCCCCTACTGAAGCTGAGAAAACACCCTGCCCCCAGAGAGATTAATTGGCTAAAGAGGCCTTCAGAGTGTCAGGTTACACCCATCGCATTCCTGGATACAGTTTCAAGGAAGACCCCTGCTGAGATCAGTAAACAAGACTATCACCTGTTAAGAAAACAAACAAATCAAGACTTCAAAGCTGCCCAAATCCAAAAGTGGATTAAGATAACAGCTGATACCAACCCAAGAAGACCTAGAAATAACACAACTGAAAACTGGAGGCAGACAACACCAAGCCTAGACTCAACCAACTCTACAAATAAAACCCCCCAAAACAGACAATGAGAAGACAAAGAAGTGCAATCCAAATGAAACCACAAGAGACACCTTCAGGAGATGAACTGAGTGATATGGAAATAATCAAACTTCCAGATGCAGAGTTCAAAATAATGATTGTAAGGATGCTTAGGGATCTTAGAACAACAATGGATGGTCATTATGAACACCTAAATAAAGAAATAGCAAGTATAAAAAAGAATCAGACGGAGATGACAAATACAATATCAGAAATAAAGACCACAATGGAAGGAATTAAAAACAGGATAGATAGAGCTGAGGATCGAATCAGCGAGTTGGAGGACAACTGGAATGAAGGCATGAAAGCAGAGAAGAAAAGAGAAAAGAGACTCAAAAAGTCAGAGGAAACTCTTAGAGAGCTCTGGGACAATATGAAGAGAAATAACATCCGCATCATAAAGGTTCCTGAAGAAGAAGAAAAAGAACAAGGGATAGAGACTTTGTTCAATCATATCATAACTAAAAACTTCCCTCAATTAATGCAAAAGAAACTCTCACAAGTCCAAGAAGCACAGAGGACTCCATTAAAGAAAAGCCCAAAGAAACCTACACCAAGACACATCATAATTAAAATACCAAAGCTAAACGATAAAGAGAAAATATTAAAAGCTACAAGAGAAAAAAAAGCTATCACCTACAAAGGAGCCCCCATAAGGATGACATCCGACTTCTCAACAGAAACACTTGAGGCCAGAAGGGAATGGCAAGAAATATTCAAAGTAATGCAGAACAAGAACTTACAGCCAAGACTACTTTATCAAGCAAGGCTATCGTTTAAAATCGAAGGAGAAATAAAAAGCTTCTCAGACAAAAAACAACTCAAGGAATTCATTACAACCAAACCAATGCTGCAGGAAATGTTAAGGGGCCTGTTGTAAACAGATCAAAGTGGGAAAAGAATATCGCAAAAAAGGAATACACCTTTAAAGAAGAAAATGGCAATAAACAACTACATATCAATAATAACCTTAAATGTAAATGGATTAAATGATCCAATCAAAAGACATAGGGTAGCTGCGTGGATAAGAAAACAGGACCCATAGATACACATAGATTGAAGGTAAATGGATGGAAAAAAACATTTCATGCAAATGGAAATGAAAAAAAAAAGCTGGGGTAGCAATACTTATATCAGACAAATTGGACTTTAAAACAAAGGATATAGTAAGAGATAAAGAAGGCCAATACATAATGATAAAGGGAGTAATCCAACAGGACAATATAACTATTATAAATATCTATGCACCTAATATAGGAGCACCCAAATATATAAAGCAGACTTTGATGGATTTAAAGGGCGAGATCAACAGCAATACTATAATAGTAGGGGATTTCAATACCCCACTAACATCACTAGATAGATCCTCAAGAAAGAAAATTAACAAAGAAACAGCAGACTTATTGGAAACACTAGATCAACTTGATTTAATAGATATCTTCAGAACCTTTCACCCTAAAGCAGCAGAATATACATTCTTTTCAAGTGCTCATGGTACATTCTCTAGGATAGACCACATGTTAGGGCACAAGAGTGATCTCAACAAATTTAAGAAGACTGAAATCATATCAAGCACTTTCTCCGATCACAATGGCATGAAACTAGAAATGAACCACAACAGAAAAGCTCAAAAATTCTCAAGCACATGGAAACTAAATAGCAGATTGTTAAATAACGAATGGATTAAGAATGAGATCAAAAAAGAAATAAAAAAATTCCTAGAAACGAATGACAATGAGCATACAACAACTCAAAATTTATGGGACACAGCAAAAGCAGTATTGAGAGGGAAGTTCATAGCACTACAGGCACACTTTCAGAAGCTAGAAAAAGCTCAAATAAACAACTTAACCCTGCATCTAAAAGAATTAGAAAAAGAACAGCAAGTAAAGCCCAAATGTAGTAGAAGGAAGAAAATAATAAAGGTCAGAGCAGAAATAAATGACATAGAGGCTAAAGAAACAATATAGAGGATCAATGAAACTAGGAGCTGGTTCTTTGAAAAGGTAAATAAGATTGATGAACCTTTAACTAGACTCACCAAGAAAAAGAGAGAGAGAGGACTCAAATAAATAAAATTAGAAATAAGAGAGGAGAAATAACAACTGACACAACAGAAATACAAAATATTGTAAGAAAATACTATAAAGGACTGTATTTTCAATACTATGAAAAATTAGACAACCTAGATGAAATGGACAAATTCCTTGAAACATACAATCTTCCAAAAATCAATCTGGAAGAATCAGAAAACCTAAACAGACCGATTACACCAAATGAGATCAAAACAGTTATCAAAAAACTCCCAACAAAGAAAAGTCCGGGGCCAGATGGCTTCACAACAGAATTCTACCAAATATTCAAAGAAGAACTAACTCCTATCCTCAAACTATTTCAAAAAATTCAAGAGGAAGAAAGACTTCCAAGCTCCTTTTATGAGGTGAGCATAATTCTGATTCCAAAAACTAAGCAAAGACAACACAAAGAAAGAAAATTATAGGCCAATATCTCTGATGAATATAGATGCTAAAATCCTCAACAAAATATTAGCAAACCAGTTCCAACAATATATGAAAAAAATCATACACCATGATCAAGTGGGATTTATTCTGGGGAGGCAAGGCTGGTACAACATTCGTAAATCAATCAATGTGATTCATCACATAAACAAAAAGAAGGAGAAAAACCATAGGATAATTTCAATTGATGCAGAAAAAGCATTTGATAAAATCCAGCACCCATTCAGGATCAAAACTCTCAGCAAAGTGGGAATACAGGGAACATACCTCAACATGATAAAAAGCCATCTATGAGAAACCCACAGCCAACATCATACTCAATGGGCAAAAATTAAAAGCAATACCCTTAAGATCAGGAACAAGGCAGGGGTACTCCCTTTCACCACTCTTATTTAACATAGTCCTGGAAGTCCTAGCCACAGCAATCAGACAAGAAGAAGAAATAAAAGGCATTCAAGTTGGAAAAGAAGAAGTAAAACTATCATTATTTGCAGATGATATGATATTGTATATAGAAAACCCTAAAGTCTCAGTCAAAAAGCTACTGGACCTGATAAATGAATTCAGCAAAGTGGCAGGATATAAAATCAATACTCAGAAATCAGAGGCATTTTTATACACCAACAATGAACTGTCTGAAAGAGAAATTAAGGAAACAATCCCCTTAACAATTACAACCAAAAAAATAAAGTACCTAGGAGTAAACTTAACCAAGGAGACTAAAAACTTGTACTCGGAAAATTACAAAGCATTGATAAAAGAAATCAAGAAAGATACAAACAAATGGAAGTATATACCGTGCTCATGGTTAGGAAGAATAAACATCATTAAAATGTCTATTTTACCCAAAGCAATCTATAAATTCAATGCAATACCAATTAAAATACCAATGACATACTTCAAAGATATAGAACACATATTCCAAAAATTTATATGGAACCAAAAGAGAACACGAATAGCCTCAGCAATCTTAAAAAAGAAGAATAAAGTGGGAGGTATCACACTTCCTGATGTCAAGTTATACTACAAGGCCATTGTACTCAAAACAGCCTGTTACTGGCATAAGAACAGGCATATAGATCAATGGAACATAACAGAGAACCCAGAAATAAACCCACAGTTCTATGGACAACTGATATTTGACAAAGGAGGTAAGGAAATACAATGGAGTAAAGACAGCCTCTTTAACAAATGATGTTGGGAAAATTGGACAGCTACCTGCAAAAAAATGAAACTAGATCACCAGCTTACACCACTCACAAAAATAAACTCAAAATGGATAAAAGACTTAAATGTAGGCCATGAAACCATAAGCATCTTAGAAGAAAACATAGGCAGTAAGCTCTCGGACATCTCTCGGAGTAATATATTTGCTGATTTATCTCCACAGGGAAGTGAAATAAAAGACAGGATAAACAAATGGGACTATATCAAACTAAAAAGCTTTTGCACAGCTAAAGACAACAAGAACAGAATAAAAAGACAAACTACACAATGGGAGAATATATTTGACAATACGTCTGATAAGGGGTTAATAACCAAAATTTATAAGGAACTTGCAAATCTCAACACCAGAAAGACAAACAATCCAATCCAAAAATGGGCAAAAGAGGTGAATAGACACTTCTCCAAAGAGGACATACAGATGGCCAGTAGGCATATGAAAAAATGCTCAACATCACTAATCATTAGAGAAATGCAAATTAAAACCACAATGAGATATCACCTCACACCAGCCAGAATGGTGTTCATCAACAAAACAACACAGAGTAAGTGCTGGCGAGGGTGTGGAGAAAAGGGAACCCTCCTGCACTGCTGGTGGGAATGCAGACTGGTGCAGCCACTGTGGAAAACAGTATGGAGATTCCTCAAAAAACTGAAAATTGAACTGCCTTTTGACCCAGCTATCCCACTTTTAGGAATATACCCCAAGGACACCATAGAACGGCTCCAAAAGGAGAAATGCACCCCCATGTTTGTGGCAGCATTGTTCACAATAACGAAGATCTGGAAACAGCCCAAGTGTCCGTCAGAGGACGAGTGGATTAAAAAGCTTTGGTACATATATACTATGGAATACTACTCAGCCATAAGAAATGATGACATTAGATCATTTACAATAACATGGATGGACCTTGATAACATTATATGGAGTGAAATAAGTAAATCAGAAAAAAACTAAGAACTATATGAATCCATACATAGATGGGATATAAAAATGAGACTCAGAGACATGAACAATAATATGATGGCAACAGGGGTGGGGGGTGTGGGGAGGGGGGGAGAGAGGATGTGGCAAAGAAGGAGAGAGGGGTTGGGGGAGGGGAGGGGCACAAGAAAACAGATAGAAGGTGACAGAAGACAATTTAACTTTGGGGGAGGGGTACACAGCACAATCAAATGTCAAAATAATCTAGAGATGTTTTCTTTCAACATATGTACCCTGATTTATCGATGTCACTGCATTAAATTTAATAAATAAATTTAAAAAAAAGTAAAAAACAAACAAACAAAAAAAAACCCACCTAATGTCTCTGGAATACAGTGTGGTTTTTTGGAATGAAAAAATAATAAATAAATAAAACCTTGTCAATCCTGTATAAATGTCACCTCTCTCCTGGGCCATCCTGTCTTCTCAGATCCTTGTATCTTTCTCATATCTGAACTCTTTAAGAAGTAGGCTAGCCAGGCAAGCCATTGGATAATTATCAGTGCCTTCTGTAAGTTCCTACACGTTGATCAAGTGGTGAATATCAAGTGTGAACACTCATTTCAAATCAGTTTTACCAGCATTTATCATCCAAATGAATGTGCTCTTCTTCAAAAGTAATAATTTATTCTAATAACACCACAATTGTTTAAAGCATTTTAAAAATTCTTTACAAATTTCCTTTAGAAATGAATGCACAGACTTTTGAATTTCTTAAGTAGGTGTTTGGCAGATATATTATGCTCACTTTGTTAAAAATGGCGCTGCCCACGTGGAAGCCCATTGCCCAGGTGATGGTATTGGTTGCCCTTCTTGCTTGGGATGGGCGTGATTATATTAATGTGTGTTAGGGGCGGGCTGTGGGCAGACAGGATCCTTGTAGCCTGGGGCTTGGTTTTGGGACTAACCCTTTCCCACCCTTTTTAATGTGGGGTGGTGGTACACGCTCATGAGGAATCCCATTATGCCTCAGATAAGTGACTTTGTATCAGAGATTTCCTTGTTTGTATATTGAATTAAAGGTTTTGGTTTCTGCACTATTAAGTGGGGCAGACCGGGAGCTTGCTCTGTCTTGGTTGCTGAGATTAGTATTAGAGAAGAGAGCAGAGTAAGGCCATGTGGAGAAGGCCAGGAGAAGCAGCCAAGATGGCAGAGTGTTGAAGGAGAAGCCAGTTTGTGCAGAGAGGAGATGGGGAACAGAGGTGAATGAGACTGGTGAGGTTAGAAACCTTTGATTCAGGGAAACTCAGATAAGTCAGTGGCTTTGGGAGCCCTAAATGAGTGGGTTTTGGAGCCCAGTGTGTGTTTATACTTGCCCACCAGGTGCAAACTAGGATTAAAGCTAATGGCCCACCAGTTCTTGGCTCCATTGTTTCATTACCATCTGTCTGAATCCAATGCAAACCTGCATGGGCCAGGTGGCTGTGATGGTGGTCGTGCCTACTAGCTTTACAGTTGGAACATAACTTTGTTCTTTGACGATAGATTATTTGAAACAGTAAAAAGACATTTGAGCTGATAATTATGTTGGGCAATATAATCTTTTAGCCAAAAATCAAACTTTTTTCCCTGAGGTAATGAGAAGAAAACTTCCTCATTCCACAGATAAGGTAGAGATTTGCATTCTTGTTGAAATAAATTAATAGCCTTCAAGGTGACCCTTTCAATGAGAGCTTAGTTAAATCAGTCATTTTGATAAATCAAACCTTACAGATGTTTTAAAATTAAATTTTACAGTTACACTTCATTAATTTTATCTCCAATACTGAATCACAAGCATCATAAATGTTTTCCTGTTTGAACTTCTCTCCTGGCACTTCTTTTGTTCTTTATAGCTTGAACAGTGGACCTGTCTTCTCTGACAAGACTGCAGGCTCCCTGAGAGCTCAGGCCATGGTTTAGGTCTTTAAAGGCCAGCATCTGCCTCAGTGAACTGCACATAGTGGGCACTCCATCATATGTGTTAAATGAATGCATGAGTGAATTAATGAATTGCTTAGGTCACTTGTCTTATAGATTTCTATTGATTTTAAACTGTTAAAATACCTCAATTTGGCCATTTACACCCAGATTGAGGCCACTTTTACCCAGAAAGATCTGATTTTAGACTGCCCAATGTTACTTCTCTGTGACATTTGCTAATAAAATACATTAGTGTTGGAATCCATGGAAGTCCAAAAAGACCAGAATAACAGGCTTTATTGAAAGGAAGAAAGGAACCCTGCTGGGCACTTCTTTGGGGGAGAAGGGCACCAGTTACAGATTATGAGGTGAATTTTATAGGGTTTGGGAGAACCTGAGGGGGTACTGAGATAGAAGTTCTGGTATGTTCCCTTCTGTGGTTTGAGGATTTCAGCTTTCTGGAATGCTTCTCCTTGGGTGGTTGATCAACTTTCTGGAACTCTTCTGCCTCAGGGGCGATTATCCAGTAAGTAAGGGTGAGGTCAGGCAGCCAGGTGGGACAACGAAAGGGCAGTTGGAAGTTCTAGTAAATTCATATATCTATCATTTCTCAACTCTGTGGTATGATAAAAAGGAAAAGGTGGGGGGGAGAAAAGGGTATGGGGTTCAGGAAGGAGGTTTGTCTTGGACCAGCCATCTTCTGGAGGTACTTCCTGCTGTTATCCCTATTTGGGGCCTCCTTCGTGAACCCCCCCCAGGGTAGTTGCAATAGGGGTGTATTCATAGGGTTCCAGATTTTTGTTTCACGAGGGCAGGTTTCAGGGTTGGTGTGTAGGGTTAGGTAGACTTTTCCAGTTTTCTGATTGGCAAAGGTCTGAATACAGTTCTATAAGAAACTAGTGAACAAATGTAAGAGGCAGAGTTCAAAAGTTAGAAAAATAAATAGGAGAGTGAGTGGACCAATGAAAGGCACTAGTCAAGACACCCAGTTTGTGTAAAACCACTGATTCCATGTTTATGAATTCTCTGGGTCTCAGAGAGAGAGATAGAGTGGGAATAAGACAGGGCAGTGGCCAGTTCCCCTGCCCCTAGACCTGTTTTTATAGAGATGTCTAAAGCAACAAGAAGAGGGATTACTTGTACAGCTCATTTGGTCCTTAGATTGACGGGTAGTGTACTAGGAACTGGAAGAGGTTCATGGGGTGGAATTAGGTTGATATTTGGGGTGAGATAGATTAGGGTACAGGTTTCTGTCCAATTAGTAGGGAGACACCTATAGGTGTTATGCTGTTTTTCTACTTTAGCAGCAGTGGGAGTGGTCAGGTTCATGATGTGTGGACCCATCCACGTGAAAGTCAGTCCTTGGGTAATGTACTGCTGGAAGCACCTCTTGGACAGTCTTTGAACAGTTTTCTGAGTAACCTGTAAATCCTGCAAGTACTTAGGGAAAGGGTGGTTACATTTCTACACTTTGCAGTTAGGGTTTAAGTCCTTGTGACCACTGCATCTAGCTGGAATTAGCAGCAGGTCCCAGCCTACAATAGGCATGGGGCATTGATACAAGAGGAATAAAGGAGATATTACACATTAAATAAAGTAACAAAATCAGACTGTCAATACCCACAGTAGAGATCTTCAAGGGATAAATAAAACTCAAATATTCAGGCAAGGCATAGTAGATCAGGGGTCCCCAAACTTTTTACACAGGGGGCCAGTTCACTGTCCCTCAGACCATTGGAGGGCCGGACTATAAAAAAACTATGAACAAATCCTTATGCACACTGCACATATCTTATTTTAAAGTAAAAAAATAAAACGGGAACAAATACAATATTTAAAATAAAGAACAAGTAAATTTAAATCAACAAACTGACCAGTATTTCAATGGGAACTATGCTCCTCTCACTGACCACGAATGAAAGAGGTGCCCCTTCCAGAAGTGTGGCGGGGGCCGGATAAATGGCCTCAGGGGGCCGCATGCGGCCCATGGGCCGTAGTTTGGGGACCCCTGTAGTAGATGGTCCTTGTGTTCACAAGAAATGAGATCAGTTTATCTGCTACTTGAAAGAAATACCTTAGGCTCGTGAATGATATCCTTGGGCCTTCAGTGGCAATTCCCAGCTTGCTGGGCAAGGTCAGGTCACAGGTAGCTGGAGCAGGGCTAGAAGAGACTGAACCCTCCCTTCATGGAGCAAGGGAGCAGCTTACCTTCTTGTGTCCCTCTTTCCACAGCAATGATGTGTCCCTTGATGGGGCCGGGAAGTCTGGCAGGCTTCAGTTCAATAACCTTTCTTTCCACTCTGGAGCAGGGCCCTGATGGAATCCTCTGAAGCCCTTTAGGGTGCTGGAGCCTTTAAGAGCATATGCCAAAAGCTGGTATTTCCTGACTTCTTTTGGGCTTTATTTGCCTTTTCTGTTACTCCCTTGGCCATTATAGACCTTAAAAGCTATGCTCAGAAGATCTCACTGAGGGGCTTGACTAAGAAAGCAAAATTGGAAAAATCTACCTAACCCTACACACCAACCCTGAAACCTGCCCTCGTGAAACAGAAAAATCTGGAACCCTTATAAATACACCCCTACTCCAACTACCCGGGGTGGGGGGAGGTTCACAAAAGAGGCCCCAAATATGGATAACAGCAGGAAGTAGCTCCAGAAGATGGCTGGTCTAAGACAAACCTCCTTCCTGAACCCCATACCCTTTCCTCCCCCCCACCTTTTCCTTTTTATCATACCACAGAGTTGAGAAATGATAGATATATGAATTTACCAGAACTTCCAACTGCCCTTTTTTGTCCCACCTGGCTGCCTGACCTCACCCTTACTTACTGGATAATCGCCCCTGAGGCAGAAGAGTTCCAGAAAGCTGATCAACCACCCAAGGAGAAGTATTCCAGAAAGCTGAAATCCTCAAACCGCAGAAGGGAACTACCAGAACTTCTATCTTAGTACCCCTTCAGGATCTCCCAAATCCTATAAAATTCACCTTATAATCTGTAACTGGTGCCCTTCTTTCCGGAGAAGTGCCTGGCAGGGTTCCTTTCTTCCTTTCAATAAATCCTGTTACTATGATCTTTTCAAACTCCCATGGATTCCAACAATTTGCATGGTGTACATTTTTTTTATGGTCAGTTAATAAATGTTTGCTGAGTGAATACTAAATAAATGCATTTGGTTCACGGTTCACAAGCTCTTTTTAATGATAAAACTTCCAGACCTTTAGTTCATTCCTGGAGTGATTGATGGGTTTTCTTAACGCAGTTACTCTCAAGAAAATCTTCTTTGTCAATTTTTGGAATAGAATTTCTACTTTCTTTGGAAAGCATTTAATATTTGATATCAACCCAAAGTTTGTCCTGGCATAAAACTTATTTTACTGTTAATACATTTGGCACTAAGTTGAATAATCACTGTTCATTCTTTTTATCACTAAGAAGCATTCTCTTTTCTATAAGATCATACTAATTTTTGTGGGGTTTTTTTTCCAAATACTGAATAGCCCAGCTCTTTAAATGGCTCTGGAAAGTGGCTGTAAGAACCACAATTTTCCTTGTGATTAGGAAGATACCAGGAAAATATACAAGGCACAGTGGAAAGATCACACATACACACACACACACACACACAACCTGGTCACAAATTTAATCAATTCTCTGTTGATTGGTAAGAAAGTTTTAATTGCACAAAGATAGTACATAACATTTCAAATATAAAAGGGCAATAGGCAGTGTTATCAAAGTACAGAGACTTTTTTTTTTAAGGATAAAAAAATTATACTCAGGATCCTTAAGTCTTCCTCATTATAAGCATACAAAGTGATCCATTCATGCAGGTTTTATATATAGACAGGATTTTTTTTCTTTTTGAATTCCATTGTAGCAATGAGGTGAGAAATACACTGATGTAACAACATATTGTGGTAATTCGACAGCTTTCTCCTATTTTGATTTAGTGTTAGGATTGCTAAAAGCTTATATGAGATACCCAACTGGTAGAGGGGGAATAAATGGCGATGGAAGGAGACTTGACTTGGGGTGGTGAACACACAATACAAGAATACAGACAATGTGCTGTAGAATTGTACACCTGAAACCTCTGTAATTTTATTAACCAATGTCATCCCAATAAATTCAATTAAAAAGTATTTTTAAAATACCCAATTAACATAATGTGCTTTCAGTAGAGGATACTGCCACATGCATTATCTCCCCTGTCACTGTCTGGTTGCACGTCCCCTAGTCTCTATCTACACAGACCACTTTGTTATGAAGAAGGCCAAAGGGACTCAAATTTTAGGCAGCGGGTGGCAGGGTTGCCATCCTGTCAGCCTGGCCATTCTGCCTGCAAACCTCACCTGGAATGGTGCTCCTAGAGGCGGGATGAGAAACACACCTGCCTTTCAGTGAAAGACGTCACAGACTTTTTGCCAAGCTAGGTTTGCAGAGAACAGCCACAACTAAACTAAGCCCATATTGGCTGAGCTCAGGTCCAGAAAGGGGTGTCTCGAGCCAAGCAGAAGGACAAACCCTGATTTGTAGAGCATCACGGTCAACGCCCAGGTCGGACTGGTCCCGCAAAGACTGCTGGGGGAACTCCCAGGGTGCCAAGGTCCTACACAAAGCACTCGGGGCAGCAGAACCCTGCCACTACCTCTGTCTCTTTGGAGAAGTGTTCAAAAGAGAAGATACCCCAGCCGTGGGGCCTGAAGACAGCTGCCTGGGGCCTGCCAGGGCAGCACCATGAACCGGAGAGGAGCGCTCAGAGGAGCAGGATGGACCAGCAGGTGGAAGGCCTGCCTCCCACGTCTCCCACCTCTCCTCAGCCTTCAGCCAGCCTGCCATGGAGATGGGGCAGGTTCATTCCAATCAGAAAACTTGGTTAGGTGTCTCTTCTGATTCCAGAGCACTTGGAAACGGTAACTCTTCCAAAAGAGGCTCTGTCAGAGATGATCTGGGTGACAGACTGCAGTGAAAAACTTCATCTATTGAACCTGAAAGAAATAAACTAGCATTACTACCTCCCCTGGAGAACAGAGGCAAGGCCATGGTGCCATGAGAACTCACACAGCAATGAACCTTTTCAGTAACTGAGACAGAGTCCTAGCTTCCTCAGAAATACTCCAAAGCTCACTAGAGATGGGGTGTACTTTGTTTACCAGTAGGATGTGGCTTGTCATTTGCTTTTCATGGGCTGAAGTGGATTAGTAGTGAGAGGTATGAACCCTTTCTCACTTGATGACAAAAGGCCCACATCTGGGGCTGCCTTGGCCAAAACCCAGGTCTTCAGCGGAGGTGGAGCTGGGCTGATGATACACCCGGGTAGGGCTAGTGGAGGCTTGGCTGGGCACACTCGCCAGGGCCACTTGTGCATCACAGTTGTGCCCTCTGCCATGCACAATGACTGCTCAGGTCACCTTGAAGAACCCTTCCCCACTGCTCTGGTAGAAATGGCCCTGGAGCTGGCTCAGAGAAAATCTTAAGGAAGCCTTGCCCAACTTCACATGCATCTGGTGTCTCCAAGATGGCAATGAACGCCCTGCACACTACAAGACAGAGAGTGAGTGATGGTGAAACAGTAAGATCCGGCCAGGCTGCTGTGGTCCGTGGGTGAGGCTGGAGGGGTGTCACAGGAGGAATCAGGTATCTCGGACAGCCACTATAAGGCAAGCTCATTTTCCCCACTCCATGGCTGCAGTGGGGCAGAGCACAGAGGCATCTTTGTAAGGAACACCCGGACAGAGAGAGCTAAAGCAACATGGAGAAAGGGGGAGACAGGGAGAGTGGAAGAGAGGGACAGAAGGGAAGAGGGAAGGAAGAAGATGAGGAAGGAGGGAGGGAGAGACAGGGAGAAAGAGAGACAGACGGACTACTAGAGTAGCTAGAATAGCTAGAGTAAGCATTTTTGTTATAAACATCGGAAGAAAGCAACTGTCATTAAATACAATTAATGAAGACTGTATTTTACATTTGAACTTTTTTTTTTTTTTTACAGGGACAGAGAGAGAGTCAGAGAAAGGGATAGATAGGGACAGACAGACAGGAATGGAGAGAGACGAGAAGCATCAATCATCAGTTTGTTGTTGCGACACCTTAGTTATTCATTGATTGCTTTTTCATATGTGCCTTGACCACGGGCCTATAGCAGACCGAGCAACCCCTTGCTTGAGCCAGTGACCTTGAGTTCAAGCTGGTGAGCTTTTGCTCACGCCAGATGAGCCCGCACTCAAGCTGGCGACCTCGGGGTCTCGAACCTGGGTCCCCCGCATCCTAGTCCGACACTCTCTCCACTGCGCCACCGCCTGGTCAGGCCACATTTGATCTTTTTGAAAACTCTTGGTTCATAGACTGATGTTTTTTATTTGTTTGGTTTTGTTTGTTAGAATTAGCAGCAAATTTTTTGGTTCAAGGAAGTTGCTTTCCAGTCCCACTAGCACAGGACAGAGAGAACAGGCTCAGAGAAGATGTCACTGGTGTCACCTGCTCAGCCACACCAGTCTGAAAAGTCTCCTCAATTCCTAGGGAGGAGGCACTGATACCAAAGTCCAGAATGCAGCACAGAGAATAGGTCGTTTGTCCAGCGAAGCATTCTCAAGTTATTCTGTGGTATTACAAACTCTGGAGAGCCCTTCCAATTTTGTATTGCTGTAAACTTGACAGCTATCGACCCTGTAGGCCAGTGGTAGTCAACCTGGTCCCTACCGCCCACTAGTGGGCATTCCAGCTTTCATGGTGGGTGGTAGCAGAGAACCAAAGTATAAATAAAAAGATAGATTTAACTATAGTAAATTGTTTTATAAAGATTTATTCTGCCAAACTTGGCAAAAATCTGACATAAAGTACTTGGTAATTATTATTATCTGCTTTTTTTTTTTTTTTTTTTGCATTTTTCTGAAGCTGGAAATGGGAAGAGACAGTCAGACAGACTCCCGCATGTGCCTGACCAGGATCCACCCAGCACGCCCACCAGGGGGCGATGCTCTGCCCACCAGGGGGCGATGCTCTGCCCATCTGGGGCGTCGCTATGTCGCAACCAGAGCCACTCTAGCGCCTGAGGCAGAGGCCACAGAGCCATCCCCAGCGCCGGGCCATCCTTGCTCCAATGGAGCCTTGGCTGCGGGAGGGGAAGAGAGAGACAGAGAGGAAGGAGAGGGGTAGGGGTGGAGAAGCAGATGGATGCCTCTCCTGTGTGCCCCGGCCGGGAATCGAACCCAGGACTTCTGCACACCAGGCCGATGCTCTACCACTGAGCCAACCGGCCAGGGCCTTTATTATATGCTTTAACTTGCTGTAACTCTGCTTTATAAATTTTATAAAGTAAAGTTACTTCCCTACTTTATACATCACCATTACTGTGGAACCAGTGGGCAGTTAGAAAATTTTACTACTAACAGAGATACAAAAGTGGGCAGTAGGTATAAAAAGGCTGACTACCCCTGCTGTAGACGTTTCCTCCAGCTGAGACTTCTGTTCACATCCTGCTGCCAAGAATATGTACATCAAGAAAGCATCATTCTTTCATAACATTTAAATAAATGTTAATAGCATTCAAAGGAGCATCAATATGTATTTAAAATAATATATTTAAAAATTATTTTCTGGGTATGCTGCACAATGTTGCTTTGATGTTAGGAAACTTTAAGGAAACTAAAAGGAAAAGTCACTGTATTTCTTTTTGGTGGTAAACATGTCTCACTTCTTACTTTTGAACAATGTGATATATTGTATCTCCCCTTTAGCAAGAGGCTTCACCTTCTCCATTCACTGACTCTCCTTTCCCATTATACTATTCTACCCTTCTTTTTCATTACAAGAATTTTTAACCTACCTCTGGAAGTTACACTGAATTTTCGGTCAGAGAAACTGCCTCTTCGGATTAATGGTTCACTCATTTTTTCCAGAAATAATTTAATTGTCTCCTTCTTTTCTGGACTTGTACTCGACAAATTCAGAACTTTTCCATTCACCTTTACAGTGGAATTGCTGAGCCCAAACCAATAGAAGAAATCAAATAGTGCGTCGGCTTTGAATTCATAGGCAAAGCTCAAATTTTCTCCATTAACCAGCTCAGTTCCCAGAGGGAAAAAATTTTTTACTGCCTCTTGAAAATCAAACTGAAAGAAAAACATTTGATAAATTTCATGCATCTAATCATTATGTTATTTGATTATATCCTATATAAGACATATAAAATATCCTAGAATTTTGTTACTATAGAATTGTATTATAGAAATAACAACTACTCAAATGTCAAAACATCACACCCCTTATTTGCTTTGTTTTTCAAAACAGACCTATGTGTTAGATCATGTTATATCTACAGACCTTGAAGTGTTGATCAAGTTGACATTTATTATTACCCCATTTCTAATAAGTTGTGAGAAACTTCACTCATGAAAAAGCAACAAAAAACATCTATGTCTGGATGCAGCCAAGTTATAGTTGAGCTCTAGGAACAGCCCTACGTGAATTGCTTGAGCCCCTCTCTGTGTGGTCATAGTCCTGGATTCAGATAGGCCAGCACTCACCTGAAGCCGGTAGCTTTCTCCAATCACTGAGGAAATGACCATGTCCATGCCTTGCTCTATCTGTCTTCTTATTTTGGGGTGCCTTGTGTTCACGAGGAAGGCATATGTTCTTTCTAGAAATTTGGAAGCAGAATTTCAAAAAGAAGTGTGCATGTGTGACATAAACAAACTTCTGAGCGTTGGACAAAGCAGTGATTCCCACCTTACTTGCTGATTTTATTCAATTTTAGCCTCCCTCACCACAAAACCTCACCAGATCTCTAGAAACATTTCTGAGAGCTTTGCAAATATGAAGGAAGCAGGCCCTCCAAGACTGCACTTTGTCACTCTTATCTGGAAAATCAAAAATCTGGATGAGCCATCATTATCAGAGGTTGGGACTGAGCTCCAGGTGTGTGTGCAGCGCAGGAGACGTGGGATGGTTTCATGCCACCACCTTGCTGGATATTTGGACACCAGCTTGGCTGTCACCAACATGTCCTCATTTGCAAAGCAAAAAATCAGCCAAGTCCAGGAAAGGAGGCTGCCTTATGCCCCCACCCCCAGTTTCTCTCAGCCAGGGAGATGGCTTTCATTCTGCCAAGGGCTGGTCTAGAGTGCTAAGGATCAAGACAATCTGAGATGGACTCTCCTCCATGCCCCAACAATCCCCGGTGGGAAGGGAAGTCCCTCCCACTGCTTAAGTTACACCATGTGTGTGTCCTGCACAGTGGGTTGTTGTTTGTCTTGATTTGGTTTTGGGGGTATTCTCTTATATCCAGTTCTGACCACTCCTATATCATCTAAGTGAAGGGAAAATTGTTTGCTCTTTCAAAAATCTGAAATATTATTAACCAACCACCCCTTAACTTTTCAGCCCCCAGTAACTTCTTAATTGCTCAATCACTGCTTCTAGAGAGACACATATATAACAAATCATTGGCCTCTGCTAAACAGCACGAACCAGCATAGGTAACTGTGAGAACGCAACATTCTGCCTTTCCTTGAGCACCAAACCTGTGGTTCACCAGCAACACGCATCAACCCTCGAGGAACACATTTTGAACTAACCTTTGCACTGGCCGAATTCATCTTAATTTTCCTACCCTGTCTTTCTCCCAAATTACTTTTTTGGGACTTTCAGTAGAAACTACTCTATGTTCTCTTTGAGATGAGACAGAACAAAACAAGTAAACAAACAAGCTATTTTATACTTTGAATTAACTTTTACACAAACCAAACCTGGCCCTTGAGGCTCACACTCAGGGCCAGCCTGCTCCATGACTGGCTATACAACTCTGAAAGATGACATTCACATTCGCAGACCTTGCTATGTGTGTATTTATTATGCCAATCTTCTGGAAAGAGTCAGTAAATTGTCTTGAGTTAATGGTGGCTTTTTCTAATTTGTACAATAGTACAGTTCAGGGTAGCAGCAGGGCTGGACATCATGTTACCTTAATCACAATTTTCATAATTTAAACAACACCATCTTGATTAAGCTTCTGTATCATAGAATCTCTCCTCATTTCATGGCTTCCCTCACAATGAACCAGCATTGGGTTTCTGTACCTCCTTTCACAATAGTTACACCACTATGTGCCTTTTGTAACCTGCCACCTACTTTCCTGAACTGATGTTAAAATGTTAAAATAAGGCCCTGGCTGGTTGGCTCAATGGTACAGTGTCGGCCTGGCATTCAGGAGTCCCGGGTTCTATTCCCAGCCAGGGCACACAGGAGAAGCGCCCATCTGCTTCTCTACTTCTCCCCCTCTCCTTCCTCTCTGTCTCTCTCTTCCCCTCCTGCAGCCAAGGCTCCATTGGAGCAAAGTTGGCCCAGGTGCTGAGGATGGCTCTATGGCCTCTGCCTCAGGTGCTAGAATGGCTCTGGTTGAAACAGAGCAATGCCCCAGATGGGCAGAGCATCACCCCCTGGTGGGCATGCCGGGTGGATCTCGGTTGGGCGCATGCGGGAGTCTGTCTGACTGCTTCCCATTTCCAACTTCAGAAAAATACAAAAAAAAAAATGTTAAAATAGAGAGGCTCTTTATTCTTACTTAAGATTCCTCCTGAGAGGCAGACCAGGAATTATATCCCTAGAGAATCCTCTGGATTCCTGACTATTACCAAGCTAAGTAAGTTCAGGGGCTCAAATGCTTTAATGAGCATTGCAGTTACTGTGTGCTGATCCCAGCCCCTCCTGCCTAGGGCATCCAGATTTTGAATTACAAAGTGAGCAGAAAATGTGAATAATTCTGATTGAAATGAGCAGAGAATAGGCTCCAGAAATATGGATGAGACTGAATGTTTAAGACTGAAAATTCTTTGGAATTTATAGACTTTTTCTTACCACCTTGCACTCACTTTAAAGAATGTTATGTATAAGTATGTTTCAGAAATTCTATTTCTATAATTATGTCTATGATTTCCCCCACATGTCCCTCTGAGCAGCAGGAAGAAGGGAAAATTGAAATATTTTCATATTGGAATTTGAGTTAATATAGCTATTAGTAGTCAATCTGATTCCTTGGAAGAAACCAGAAAGAGACATTTCTAAAATTGAAATTCAAATATCATAGCATGAGACATTAAAGCATCTACAGGTACTTATTTTCTTTATCTTAGTTTTCTCATCTATAAAATGGGGAGAGTATACGTACCTCACAGGTAGGATGACCATGCATCCTAGTTTGCCTGAGTTAGTCCCAGCAGAATTATTAACAGTGCCAAATTTCATGTTCAAAAAGGTTCCCATTTGAGTAAGCTCTGCGGGGCTGTTGTGCCAAGTGACATTTGATAGAGCAGACCTGGAATACCTAAGTGTCTCACATGTCGTAGACAGTATCACATGCCATCATTTCCCTCACTCCAGGCATTTTTACAACCCCTGCAAGCTGAAACCCCTGCAGAATGTCAAATCACTTCCTGCCTTGACAGGAAGTATGAAAGAAAATTCAAAGACAGATGGCTACTGTCTCAGGCTTATGTAGAGATTTGTTCTGCAGGCTTACGCTGTTCTTCAGATGGCCTGACAACAGGCTTCTCGCTCCAGCCTTGTCACAAGCCGACATCCACCCCTCTATCTCCATACCGAAGTTCTATGTCATCAGCATGCCAAAGTCCACAGCCCAGCAAGCAGAACCAAATCAAAATATTTAGATACTGACCTTTTGAGGTGTCTTTTCTGGTCTGTACACTGACAAAGAACAGCATTGGTTTGCTCAGTATAGTTTCTCTATAGTCTTTATAATCGCAGTAGTTGGTCAGCTCCACATATCTATGAGAAAAGCAGAGATAATTGCAAATGTAGTATACCTGCCCAGCTAAGTAAGGAAGGAATGGCTGGACAGCTGCCTGCCGCATCCATAGTCCCTTTGAGAGAAGTCCCCTAAAATGTGTTCTTGAGGAGGCAACCATATTTTGTATCGTATAAATAAAGCTCCCTCTCTCTCTTGGTCAACTGTGATCAACATACAATTCAAAGATGGCTGTGGTCCACCTGACCAGATGGTGGCATAATGGATAGAGCGTCGGACTGGGATGCAGAGGACCCAGGTTCGAGACCCTGAGGTCGCCAGCTTGGGCTCCAGCTCATCTGGTTTGAGCAAAGCTCACCAGCTTGGACCCAAGGTCGCTGGCTCGAGCAAGGGGTTACTCAGTCTGTTGTCGCCCCACAGTCAAGGCACATATGAGAAAGCAATCAATGAACAACTAAGGTGTCGCAAGCAAAAACTAATGATTGCTGCTTCTCATCTCTCTCCATTTCTGTCTGCCTGTCCCTATCTATCCCTCTCTCTGACTCTCTGTCTCTGTAAAAAAAAAAAAAAAAAAAAAAGATGGCTGTGGTCCTTGAGGTGGCCTGACGCCAATGCTTGACTCTCAGATGGTGACTGGTACTATCTGTCTTTGGAACTCTAAGAGTTCATTTGAAGCTATCAGAGCTCTCTATCTGCACTGAGAACAAATTACACTCAGTAAGTGGAATTAGTTGGGTCTTCTCCAGTACAGTCATCCTGTTTTATTAAAAGCTTGACAATTTTCTTTTCTTTCTTCCCTCTTCCCTTCTCTAATCCCAAAACCAATCCAGTCTCCTCCACAGATTACACATAACCGAATACTCATATGAACTAATTCACATCTGCCTGACCCTGAGCTTGTACAATTAAAAAACACACACAAACTGATGTTGGACTTCCTTTGGGACTGTGATTTTAACTTCTGTGGCTTTCACTCACCATTCCAGCCTGAGAAGAGCTTTTACATCGTGACTCTATCTCCTGGTAAGTCAGCTTTCTCTCCCTACTCTACAAATTTTCCAAGCTGTCTTTCTAGGTCTCTACTCGCACTGCTGACAAAAGGCAGGTACAAAGTATAAATTAGCTTCCTTCAAGATGGCTAATTTTCTAACCAAACCCAAGCGCTGGTTCCATGGCGATGTAGCCAGTCTGACTGGCACCCAGTCCAGTAGGCTGAGGATGCACTGCCACAGTCTCTCTTCACCACAGAGTTGGTCCCACTGGCACCCCAGCTGTGGGGACCTGTGCCGAGCAAACGGCCAACCAAGTAACAGCATGGGCTGCCTTTGCTACACTGCAGCATGTTTGCTTCTGACACCGGGTTAAAAGCACAGACAGCTCCAGCGTGTCTCTCTGGCTTATTGTCCTTCGGTGTATGACATGAAAATCACAGCCCTGGGGAGCTCCCGGCAGCAGGGTGCTGTGGCCCAAGTCCTTGTGGCCTCCCTCCCCTCGCCACATCACACAACCCACCTAGGCCAGTGGACAAACCCCAGACCCAGGCCTGGGTAATGAGCACATGGGACAACACCTACCCCCGAGTCAGAAAAGCACAGCTTCTGCTTGTCTGTCACCCAGCTTGGTTTCTTAGAACTATGTGTTGCTATCTTTTCTCTGCGCTTGTCAGACCTGATTTTGAGAGCTTTTAAAACCTGATCCCTGACAGAGCCTCTAACATGCTCCCTACCTTCTGATTCACCACGCTTTTAATGCAGCCTCCGCTTTCCCAACCTATGGGCACCGGTGGTGGTCAGGTGGCTGGGAAGAACATGGGGAGGAAAGGGGGTGCTGGTGTGATGTTCAGGGGTGTTGGTGAGGAGGGCAGGTGTTGGGGAGAAGAGGGTGGGAGTGGAGAAGAGTGGAAGATGGACTGGGTCTGACAGTGCAGGCTGAGGGTTTTGTGTGGCCCTTTCTCGGGGCGGGGGTGGCAGAGCAGGGTTTAGGGAGAATGGATTGAGGTGGGGCACCTGAGGGGAGGGGCATGTGTGGTCCACATCAGCAGAGAAAGGACTTTCCTGTTCTTCTTTGTCACAGCCGGCCAACTGCTAATAGGTGCTGGAGAAAGGAGGCAAAGAAGGGGAAGGGGCCATCATTGCTAGATCCACTCTCTCATTCACTTAACGACATACCCTGAGTACCTAAGATGGGCTGGATGCCAGGGAGGCGATCACGTGGGCCTTATCACATCTGAGGAGCTCAGGGCACAAGAAGCGGGAATGGGGAGAGGGCACCTGGAGCGCTCTGGCCCCCTCTGCCATCAGGCAGGCAAGGGTGGCCTGGGTGGAAGAGAGGTGGGGCCTGTGGCTGCAGGAGAGGCGAGGGGGGAGGCAGAGGGAAAAAAAGGGAAGAAAACTCTAGCAATAGAACAAGAGAAAGACTGAGTGGATTACACATCAGAAAGTCAGATATGTAACTTTAGAGCAGGAGTCAGGGGCCACCTGTGAGCCAGCCAAGGTGGATTCTGCAGTCTCCCCGATTTACCACGGAGTTAATTTGCAGTCACTCCTGCACTATCTCCCTCAGAGCGACTCTTCTGCTCTCAGCGCCTATGGTCTGATTGTCATTCTCCAGGGCTGCCAGAAAATCTGTAGTTTTGATTACTATTCTGATGACATAGATGACAATACATGTCTCTGCCTATACAATCTATTGACATTGTATTATCAGTAAGAAAATACAAAAATTTCAACTGAGAAATGATTACTAAGTGTGAAAATAACCCTTCCACTCCAGAATCCTGTGGAAGGCTCTTCAGAACGCTCCGGGTCACAGCACCGTGACTCGGCATGCTCAGAGCAGCGGGCGGTGGGGCCCGTGGATAGCCCCAGGCTGACTTCAATGGCTCACTACCTGTGAGTCAGCCTATGTTTTTAGAGTCTGAATTTAATAAAATCCCTTGAATAATAAAATTATGCTCAACATAATTTAATCTTTCTCTGGTGATTCAGAGGTACTTTTAGAATCTTCACAGGCCTGTAAATGTCACAGCAGAGCGTGTCAGTTTCCCTTTACTGCAGACATGCAGGAATGCAGCTAACCTGAGAGTTGCGATAACGGGACTCACAGACAGAGATGGTGGTAAATCCCTCCTTACTGAACTGGTCACAAATAAGAATATCTCCTCAGGTCATCTATTCCCAGCCTCCTGGTCAAACACCAATTGTTAAACACTGCTGAATTCCAGTGAAATAAAGAAATATGAACATTCTTTTGGAAGTCACTGTTACAAAATCTGGATAGGTGAGTCACCAAAATGCAAAAAGATTGAAGACAGAGTTGTTAAGTCTCACAAATATTTAAATATCTGACATCCAATCAATTTGTTTTATTTTAGGAGGGGCCTTACTAGACTGTATTAGGTACTAGTTATTTCATCTTTAATCGTGCACATTTTTGAATTGCTAATAATGCTTTTGTGTACTGGGTACTTATTATATTTGCTGTCATTATCACTAGGTAGGAAAAGCAAACAGCTTAATGTGGTTTCTTTAAACTCTCAGTTATTTGTCGCTTTTACCCTAACCCCAGAATACTTCTAGGCTGAAGCTTTTTACACGTGGCTCCAATCCAAAGACTGAGAAGCAGAACACTGTGATGGAGAGCATAGAAATTCAAAATGAAAAGATCTAATTCATGCCTTAATTGACAGATTGTATGAACTCAGCCCCACAGCCACAACCCACTGTGACCTTGAGTGAGTTACTTAACTCTTCTGTACCTGGGCCCCAATCTGTAAAGGGATACAACAGTATTAAGATAATGTCCAACGATTCAATGCAGTGCAAGTAGTGTTGGCATGTACTTGAGCTCATAGTAGATGCTCACAGACATGATTAGTAGCTGTAATCCTGGCCATGGGGTGAACAAAGCTCTATAAGCTTCTGACACTCACCTAGGGCTGGTTCATTGAGTTAACAGGAAAGGAGGACAGTCTAAGCATCTGAAAAATAAGTTAGCAAGACCTTCTGCTCCCTTGCTCCAACTTCTATCCTCATCTTTTCCATTTGGAAGGCTAAAGAGAATAGCTCAAATAAGGCAATATCCGAAAGGCAGGGCAAGAAAAGAACCCTGTTTGTTCGCTTCTAAGACACCCCCTTTTTCTGAATTCCCTGCAGGATGCACAGCATCTGCAGCATGACCTGAAAAGCTGCTCCAGATTCCCCTTGGTGCTGACAATTTACTGCTCGAAGATGAATGGGAAGTCAAAGCTGTGGCTTCCATCTGAGGGTGTATGTTCGTTTTTAAAAATATGAGGAGAGAAGCAGGGAAAAGGAGAAACACATGTTGGAATAGTCCTTGTATAGAAAGCCCAGAAATTGCTTGAGAATTCATAATCCTTTGCCTGCAGGGACCTTCTGCCCTTGGTAGCATGCAGGATGGCCTTCTCGTGTTTCTAGTGTTAATGTGATAGCTCACCTAAGTCCTCAAGCTGTTCCGTCTCTTTTACTTTTTCCCAGGTTTCTTCTGTCCCTACCCTAGTGAAATTAAGCAAAAAAATTTAGATTCATCACTACATTGCCTGTGCAATGAATCCGGAATACACATGGTCGTGCATTCATTCATTCATTCGTTCATCAATTACTGATGCCCAGTGCAGTGAAACAACGTGATGGTGCATAGAATGACTCATTCATCTACTCATGCCGTAAATATTTGCTAAGCACCAACGACATGCTGGGCACCAGGGACACAGATGAGAAAGGAAATCGTTTTTTGCTTTCAAGAAGCATATACAGGGGCTCTTTGTGTTACAACAGTCTTTACATACAACATTTCGAGTTTACTATGCTCATTCCCATAAAATCTTTAAAACATTGAGATGTGAGTGTTTTGGCTTACACAGTTAAGAGTCATACTTGTGGACTATGTGGGTGAACCTGTTTGGTCGCGCATGGCAGAAGAATACTCAGCTCTGCGTACAGTACAGTGTATTTATGTTCTTTCCCTTTTTCTGTGGCTTACTTGTGTTTTTATGTTCTAGATTATGATTTTACAACTGTGTTAGGATAGGTAAGTGACTTAGGGTAGGATGTATTTCAACTTGTACCAAAATCAGGGTTATGTCACTGTTGTAGGAATAGAACTGTGTTGTAATGCAAGGACCCATTGTAGTCCACTGAAGAGATGGATAAGAAGACGCACCATTTCGATATGAAATGACGACTGTCTAAGACCTTGTTGCTTAAAGTGTGGCCCTTGGACTAGCAGTTCTGGCATCATATGGGAGCTTGTGAAACTGCAGATTCCCAGGCCCTTCTTCAGGTTTATTCAATTGGAATGTATGTTCCCACCATCCCCAAGATACCAGCATGTTTACTTAAAGTTTGGGAAACACTGGTAAGACATGGTCCCACCCACTCAGAGGCTTACAAACTAGTTAATCATTCAAACACACAAATGCTGGAGGAATGCAGCTCTCTGCACTCAGTGTCCGCTCTTCCCTGGGGTATGCCCCAGTTACTTAAATAAGAAGAAGCAAAGTGAGAGGGTCCTGGGACTGAGCTGAGATAGACTGGGTGCTAGAAGAGTGGGCTTTCTGTCAGGCCCAACATCCCGCCGGTGGGCAGGCAAAGCAGGAGAGAGATGGGGACCCCAGTAAATGACGGCTTACCCAAGCCCTAGGGACAATGTCCAGGCCTCCAGGTAGGCATGTGGCAAGGCCCAGGAAAGTTGAAAGCAAGAAGTAGATCAGAGTGTGTCTGAAAATCCAGAGCAAGGCTCCTGAGGAAGAAAGGCAGGAGAGAAGGCAGCAGAGACCTGTGGCTTTTCAATCATCAGATCTGAATTTGAGCTCTGGGTCCGTGACTTTGAACCTGGCCAAGATCCATTTCCTCGCCTGTTGAATCTAGCCAATAAAAGGTACCCCATAGGCCCTGGCTGGTTGGCTCAGTGGTAGAGCATCAGCCTGACGTGTGAATGTCCCAGGTTCAATTCCCAGTCAGGGCACACAGGAGAAGTGACCATCTGCTTCTCTACCCTTCTCTCTCTTCTCCTCCCATGGCCATAGCTCGATTGGTTCAAGCAAGTTGGCCCCAGGCACTGAGGCCTCAGGTGCTAAAAGTGGCTCAGTAAGCAATGCCCCAGACGGGCAGCATGGCCTAGTAGGGGGCTCGCTGGGTGGATCCCGCAGTGGGGCACATATGGGAGTCTGTTTTTCTGCCTCCCCTCCTCTCACTTAATTAAAAAAGAAAAGAAAACAGGTACCCCATGAAGTGGCTAAAGTAATGTGATTAAATAATGTCTGTGAAGCACTTGGCTTTGGGGCTGCTTAATAACAATAATATAAAAGCTAACGTTTGTCAAGTAATCAGTATGTGACAATAATTATTTTAAGGACTCTTAAATTTTCATTCTGAACAGCAACTCCATGAGTGTGATGAATTATCATTCACATTTTGTAGCTGAGGAAACTGAGTCACAGAGATGAAGCAGCTTTTCCAAGTCACTAAGCCAGTGAGAATAGAACTCAGATTCTAGCCAAGACCTTCTGGTCCTGGCCCTCCTGCCAGTCCACACTTACTCGAGAATGACTCTCACAAAAATCACAGCTCAACACAGAATGGCAATTACTTCATCACTCTGTGTCCCAGGGAGAGGTTGTTGAACAGGGCAGGTCACCAAATCCAAGACTCAGACATAGGGACCGAGGCTGAAAACCAGTTAAGAGGGCAGGACAGGAAGCTGCTGAGTGCAGCAGCGGCAGGAGTGACCACGCTACCCACTGTATGTGGAGCTATCATTGCTTCCACACCGCCTGGCCTCAGGCAAGGTCACTTCTGAGGCAGGCCTGAGCAGGCAGACAGAGCCCAAGCACTTCCCACTGTGCGGTGCTGGTGAGGCTCCCCAGTAAAAATCTAACTATGAGCCAGCCCTGCCTCCATGTCCTCAGTTTACCTCCACGAGTCTCCTACTCCAACCCCATGCACTCTGTGCCCCTGGTGCTGTTCTCCAGGTGAGTGTGACTGTCACTCACCTAACAGTTGGTTGGACCCAGACAGGACCAGGTCACCTCTCTGCTTGTTGTGGCTTCTTTACAGCACTGGACTTACTTTTGCTTTTAGGCTGATTAAACAAGATGAATACTGGCTGATGTGATTTCAATTATTTTTATTTATTTATTTATTTTGTAGATTCAGGAAACCTGAGAGATCCTCGGCTGTCTACAGCAGGGCAGAATGATTTCAGACTGGGGCAGTTTGCTGAACACCTGGATTCATGGAGAAGGCTGCACAGGCTCCTTAGCACCACGCTCCCTGGCATCCTAGTTCAGTGCGGTACTTGACCTCGCCCAATTCTAATTGCTCATCTGCAAAAAGGGGACACAACAGTGCCAACTTCATAAACTTCTGTGAACTAAGACCTGTGAAACACTCGGCACCACTCCTGGTGCTCAAGCAAACATTAGTGGCCAATGTTTTTACTGACGGGCTTATTTTTGTTACCCAGGCAGCCTCTTTCATACTAGAGAAGACAGAAAAGCAGGGATTATAGCTCCTCTTTGCCCAGGGCTGGCCACCACTCCTCACAGAGGCGGCATTACAGGAAAAAGGTGTGTGTGTGACAGTCAGTGCTGATTTGCCCGCCATCCCAAGCACGTTTTGTTTGCAACACCGATGGAAATCCAGAGTTTGAAGGAAAAATTAATAGTAAGATCTCGCCATAAATTCGACGAAGTCAGAAAAAAAAGCAAGCTCTCAGGAGCTTTAAAGCCCTGGGGGCCACCAGGAGACCTTCCCAGCACCCTAGCTTTCCTTAGGTTTATTTAGCAGGTATGTATGTGGGAAAATGCTCAAGTATAGACAACAAATTGGACTAAGTTGAGGGAGTAACTCATAGGAGTATCGGCAGCAGTAGCTATGAACATTTCAGGTTCCTTGGGATAGGACCCCATGGAAGCCACAGTGCAGACTTCTGAGGCCCTGAAAAGAAATCTTGCTTACACTGTGGGCTTCTTTCACACAAAAATATTTGGCAATGAAAAAAATAATAATTAGCAGAGCAAGGATTCTTAACCTGGATCCAACTACCTTGTAAAGTACCCAATGGTCAGCAACACTGGATGCACCTCTACATTTCTGGGGAGAAGGTGTACATATTATTGACTCCCCAAAGCAATACAGTTCAAAATGATTAAGAATCACCACTTAACTTTCCTGCCCAACCCCCCGGCCCCCCAGCCACCTTCTCGCACAGAATGTGGTGGCTGCAAAGATCAAAAAGTTGCTAGAGTCCGTCAGCTCTAGGCCTCATCGTGCTGTGAAAAGTGGAATGTAAGTGCCAGGGTTGGGCCAACTCCCAAGATGACAAATAAGGCAGAGAAGCTGGTCATTCCTGCCAACAACTGCCCAACCTTGGGAAATCTGAAGCAGAGTACTACTCCATATTGGCTAAAACTAGTGTCCAGCACTACTCTGGAAATAATATTGAACTTGGCATAGCCTGCTACAAACCCTGGAGCACCCACACTGCTGGTATTGACCCAGGTGATTGTGTGCTCATTAGCAGTCTGCCAGAACAGACTGGTAAAAAGCAAATCATGCAGAATGTTTCTTTAGTAAAACTGGCCAAAGCCTATTGAAGGAAGGAGAGAAGGAAGAAAGAAAGGGGGAGAGGAAGGAAAGGAGAGAGGGAGGGAATAAATCACTGCTTTGGAGCAATATTTTGAGAGGGGAAGTAGTATGCTAGTCTCAAGGCCAAAGACAACTGGGTAAATTTGGCAGAGCTGAGGAGCAGAAACTTTGGAAATCTGAGTTCTGACTATACATTCACCTCCCGATCTACGAGGGCAAACCTCTCACTGGTGCCTACAACTCAGCCTTCCCTCTCTATCTGGCAGGTTCTCCATTCCTACCCGCTTCCCTGCCAGTCATCCTTCCAGACCTTGTACCCAGTTACACAAGGCCTACCTCCCTGCCATAAGAAGGCCTACTTTCTTCCCCCTGAGAAGAAGACAGATGGCTCCTTCCATCACCCAAATTCTTCTCAGGAGTTCCTGCTCTTTCCCATGGTACAAAAACCCTCACACAACTGCTTAGAAAACTAGAACGCTGTATTTGTTGATTGTTTGCACCCTAGTCTGTGTTGCCTTGTCATTATTTATTCTGGATTCTACACTGCCAGGGTTCCACTGCTGTTTAATTTTCTTTTATGTAGGAGGTGTTCGAAGCAGGGGAAGCTGGCTCTATCAAAAGCTTTAATTAATTCTGGGCATTTTTATTTTTCAGACTCCATTCTCAAACACAATGGTTAACTTCTTTATGAATCTTTGCAAAACAGATTTCTAATTCAGTTCCTCCCAGGCCCCTGTTCATGAGTTGGAATTTTCAATTCACTAAAAAAGGGAGATATTCTTGTCAGGGAGTGGCTTTTCAGGCATTCAAAGACCTCATTTTCTTTGTGTGGAAAAGAAAGGTTTTCCCAGCAGCCTGAAGAAGGCATTTTAAATGTCATTTTGTTTGCGTGCCCCCTTTGGCTCCATCTCACCCAGGGGGCAGCAAGTACTGCTGTCTTTCCCAGTAGCAGAGGCTTTGTCATCGCTGGCGGGCAACTCATCTCTGAATCTAGCTCTAGACTGCCCACTTCCTGGCAGTCAGTTTACCACACAAATGTAAGACACAGGGCCCGGGGCTGGACTTCATGGAGCTTTATTTTCTTCTCATCTAGAGTTTGTGTGTTTATTAATTTATCTGAAACACTAAGGGAGGCCAAAGATGAGACACTTTGAATTTGTTTATTATTATTAAAAAGAGAGAGAGAGAGAGAGAGAGAGAGGAAGGGAGAGAGAGAGACAAACATCCATCTGTTCCTGTGCGGTCCCTGAAGGGGGGAGATCGAACAGGCAACCTTTGCGTATCAGGACCATGCTCTACCAACCTAGCTATCCGGCCAGAGCCACTTTGAACTTTTTTACACTCTTCTCCATTGGGTCTCCTCACTGGATAAGGTTCGTGGAGCACAAAATTGAGCTCCCCCAACCCCTGTCCCCCACTCTAGAGCCAGGAAGCGAGTCTCTGTAAACAACTCCGAAGGGTGTGCCCCCACTTTGAGCTCATCTTGACCCAGTTAAGGAGTCAGAATAGGAAAATCAACCGCCAGTGACGCGCTCCCCACCCTGCTCTCCCCCGTGTCCACCCCGGAGCCTTCCCTGGGCGGCTTCAAGAGCAGCTGCATATGTCAAGGCCAAGGGCAGAAAAGCGGGGGCCTGGAGTGGGGGGGTAAGCCTGCGGTCTCGGTGACGTCAGCAGTGAGAACACTCTTAGACGCGCGGCACCAAGGAGGCCAGGCCAGTGGGGGCTCCCGGGAACTGGAGGACGGGGCGGGGTGGGGGGGCAGGTAGGAGGCGGCACCCACCTCTTGATGTAGCGGCCGAGGCGGCAGAGCTGCCCGTCCAGGCGCACGAGGCCATCGCCAAAGATGTTGAAGCCGCCGTGCGCGTCCGCTTGCTCCTCGAGCCCGGGCACCGTGAGCTGGTCGCCGCGCAGCTGGAGGGCGCCGGGTAGCAGGCGCAGCAGCTGGGCCACCCGCAGCACGGCCAGCTCGCAGTCGCACGTCCACAGGCTGCGCAGCTCCCCCGACGAGATGGAGGTCAGGCTCGGCCTGCCCGGGGGTGCACACGCCGCCGCTGCCATCCCGCCTCCCGGAGGTGCCCCGTCCGCCGCTCCGGTGCCGCCCGCCCGCCCGCGAGGAGCGCTGCAGCCCGGAGCGGAGAAGGAGGCCGGCGCCGCACGGCCCTTTTATCGCCGTCGGTGCCGCCCCTCCCGGCCGGGGCACGACCCCGGGCCTCCGAGCCCAGTGCGCACCACTCAGAGCCTGGCGCGCTCCGCCTTGCCGCGCCGGCCCGCCCGCGGCCAGCGGTTACTCATCCTGCCCCCACCCCTGGTCCAGCTCCGCACCAGGGGCTGGGCGGACACCCGCGGCGGGGTGGGGAGGAGGGCCCTGGGGTCGGGTCCAGCTCCTGGTGGGCGGGGAGGGCACTAGCACCAATCCAGGGCCAAGATCCCTCACTTGGGTGTGCGTATTGGTGGGGGCGCGCCCCCAGCCCGCTGTCCGCACCTGCGGCTTCGGGGCCGTCGGAAAACAGTCAGACCCCTGATTCCAGCTCTGCCGCCCGCCTCAGCTTGGCCAGCTGCTGACCGCTGTCTCCCGGCCTGTTTTCCGCTTTTCCCGTGCCAGATTGTAGCCTGCGTTTTCCCTCCTCTCACGCTTTCCTTTCCTCGTACTGGTTCCTTCCCTTGCATTCCCCTTTACTCGGACACATTCCACGGGTCCTCACGTCACTTTTCCACGAAGCCTTTCTGTACCCCCTGTAGATTCCTTCCCATCGCTTCTCCTGGCCTCTCCTGCGCAGCGTGCCTGCCCAGGAGTGGGATGCAGGGGAGCAGCAGCGCTCCCTCCTGCTGCCTCTGCAAGCCCTCAACAAGTTCATTTTTCAGTCAGTCTAGAGCAGCGATTTTCAACCGGCCTGACGGAAGAATGTTTAAAACATGCAATACCTGACTATTTAGTCAGGGGCACTGACCTCTTTTCCCTTAAGGTTGTCAAACGTTTTAAGAAATTACAAGAGCCAACACAACAATAGCCATCTGGAGTGCGTGAATCAAAATTACACCTATTTTTTTTTTTTTGTCAGACCAGCCAAAAATATATTTTTCTGTGTGCTGCGGAATTTTAGTAATTGGCTTATGTGTGTGGTGAGATGGAAAACGTTGAAAGTCGCTACTCTATAAATACACACTCTGTAGACAATGGGTTGGTCTCCTGTCTGTAAAGGACTGTTTTGTTTAATTTAACCAAACAGCTATTTCTGAAACATCTACTAGGAGCCAGATAATCAGCTAAATTCTAAGAAGACTGGAATTACCAAACGCAAGCCCAGCTTACAAGGAGAATCTGGTCCAGTTCTGAGGTGAGCAGCGGGCTTCCTGAAGCCCCATAATTTAGAACACTAAGCTAGATCCTAAAAGTTGAGGACAACTTAGAAAATATCTTTCATTTGTCTTTTTGTGTGCCCATCACGGACCCACCCATAACCTTAATCAAGTCCAATGAAGAGTCCTGTCATATCTCACTTAAACCTCAGAATATAGATTTACAGAATATCCATTTACAAGTCCTTCTCCCAGACATGGGTCTCCTAGCCTCAGGCTTAGTCCACAACATTGGGCCTCTCTGAGTAAATCTAAACCACCCTGCATGCATTCATCCCAAAAGAATCAGTCTTTTACAAAGAGGTAGGGAGGATCTGCCTGTGACACCAGCACCTAAGTGGATTCTTTGGCAACATGAAACTTAACCACTGCACGGAGGATGGGTGTGAGGTGGACTGAGGCTGTGGGCTGCATTCACAGGGAAGGTCGTGGTGCCATGCCTTAGACCAGGCGTGGCCAACAGTTTTTGCCCCCGGGCCAGATTAGCAAGAAAATTTTTTTCACAGGCCAGATGAAATATTAAAATTAAAAAATGTTAAATACAAAAATGATTTGTTTAAGTAAACAAAATTTTATTATGTAATTTGTTTATGAATAAATGTGCGTGAAAAAATTTTAATATACAATATTATTTTAATAAAAATATATTTTAATAAAAATATAATTACATACCATATAAATATCCAAACTGTATCGCAATTACTCGAAACAAGATTTAATAGAATGAGCTTGAAGGGGTTTTATTGCAAATAAAACAATTATTTTGTTTTACAGACAACCTGGACACATTTTCAGTTATCAACTGCAGCTATTGTCTATGCTACAATGCCACTTGATTCAGCACACTTGATCACAAAAATAACGAATTGTTTGACCTTGGGTGCACACTGGCAAACTTCGCCTAAAAGAATATGGGTTTCACATCACCGCTAAATGTCAAACAGTTCATATCGAGTACAGACGAGTACAAAAGTTGTAATCTTTATAATGGATTTTTTTTTTAAATAAAGAAGTATTGCGAATCCATTCAACCCATTATTGGAAGTTAACCCTAGATTAGTCACACGTGGAATTCTTTTCCGCGTATCACTACCTTCTTAAATATCTCCATTTCCAGTAATCAAAGACACTTCCCCTTCTGAGTAGCTGAGATTTTAAAGTAGCAGAGAATATTAAAAATTTAATCGCAGGCCACATAAACTCATTATGCGGGCCAGATCCAGCCCACTGGCCATATGTTGGCCATGCCTGCCTATTGGGGACCGAATAAATAAACGGTATTTTTGCAATCTGGACAGAGGTGCTGGGCCCAAACTCCACCTCCTTTGCCTACTTAACAAAGAGCTACACCTGATTCTCATTTGTCTCACCCGTGTTCTCTGGAGGAG
This sequence comes from Saccopteryx leptura, assembly GCF_036850995.1. Classification (NCBI taxonomy): domain Eukaryota; kingdom Metazoa; phylum Chordata; class Mammalia; order Chiroptera; family Emballonuridae; genus Saccopteryx; species Saccopteryx leptura. Next base: position 169,853,705 of record NC_089504.1, on the reverse strand, counting down.
GCTGGAAGCTAGTTTCTTATTAGTGTAAAGTAGATTCGGATGGTATGGTGGGTGTTGTCTTTGAGTTGCCTTGGAAACTTAATTGAATTGCTGATGGACCACATTTTTTTCTATGAATAAAAGTGGATGTGTTTCTGGGAGCAGACACGTTACAGCTCCTTAGCTGTAGAGACTGTTTGCCATGGCGTCCTCCTGAACACATCTGTGTGTAATATATATATATATATCTTTAAGTCCCTGTCTATCATTTATTTCAACTCTATACCCTTTCCCGTTCAAAGACCCCATAATAAAGTCATCGTGGCTGGACCGCGATACCTGCCTTAGACCCAGCACACCCTACCAAGTGTTCATTCTCGGCCCAAACACTAACATGGTCACTGCTATGCAAAGGCATCATCTTAAGCTCTGAAAGTAGCAACAGCAGCAACAAAGTGAAGACCCTGGTCAGGATGAGTACTATAATAGATGTATGGACTAAGTTTAAGTACTTGAGAGCAAGGTGAAGAGAGTGATTGCTGCTACCTGGGAAGCCCCAGGAAGGCTTCACAAAGGATGTGACAAATGGATTGGACTCTGAGTACAAGGAAGGAGCCCCCAGATGAAGGAGCACCATCAATAAGAAACTGGGAGAGAAGATTCTAGACCAGTCTATGTAAAGAGAAGAGGTATGGTCTATTTGAGGAAGAATAGGAAAGTTTATATGGCCAAAGCAGACCAGGCCTATTTGGTGTAAGAGGGGTAAGTTTTATAAGATACCAGAAAGGGAAGTTGGAGCCAGATTGGGAGAGGCCTTCTAACTGAACTAACAATTTGGATTTTAAGGCAGTGGGGAGTTTTTGAATGTTTTGAAGGAAATAAGTGTATAACTATAGCTGAGTTTAGATAGATACCTTTGGTTGGTTATAGCCACATAAATGATGTTTTGAAACAGGAAGACTAAAGGCAGAGAGACTAGTTGGGAGATGGATGCCATAATCCAGGTGAGATATAATGAGGTCTGAACTGGTTCACACAGCAAGCAGCTGTAGGAATGGAGATAACAGGGTGAATTTGGGATGTGTTTGAACTAGAGTCAGCAGGATTTGCTGACCAAATAATTATATGAATAGAATAATTCAGATAATTCTACTGCTTTTTTTCTATTGCACGAGGAAACTGAAGCCCCTAGGGTAATGTGCTCAAGATCTCAGGTCAAATTTAAACTCAAATCTGGGTGATAAGGCACCAATGTCTGAGCTCTGTGCCACATTGCAATTCTGCCTCACCTTGTCTCAAACTTACTTTGGTGATGAGAAGGTTAAGTAATTTGCTCAAGATGATATGGCTTTTAAGTGTCAGAGCCAGATTTTAAACTAAAATCTTTGCACTCTCTATTATGCAACTTCTTCACAAGCTAAGGGAGGAGAGAGTTGCTGGGTCAAGGGTTGTCTAGCGAGATTATAACAAAGTGTCTGTAATATTTGGCCATATGGAGGCCATTGGGGGCTTAGGAAGGTCAGTTTTCAGTGAGACAAAGCTGGAATCATGTTGGAAAGTCTTGAAGAGTGTATGCAGGAGACAGAGATGATTCTTTAGGGAGTTTGACTATTGAGAGTAGAAGAGAGATGGAAAGTGGCTGAAAAAGGAAGAGGGATGTAAAAATGTTTTAAAAATATTTTTTGTTTAAGAGGAAGGAACCTGTAGATATTTGCACACTGACAGGAAATCTAAGAATAAGCATAGTGATAGTGAAGATGTTTCTTTGCTTTTCCATAAGTTCTCTGACTTTACAATTCTTCTGCATTTTCCAAATGAGTGTATTGTTTTGTATAGTAAAATGATGTTCAACAGAATAAAAGCATTTTGAAGATGCTTTTGTAGTGAGTTAGGTAAAGGTTTCACTTGATGAATTTTCAAGAAAACAGCTGCATTTCTTTATGGATAACTTGTACTCTACCAAAATCTAGGGAACGATATGGAAAGTGAGCAGAAAAAAATAGCATTAGTTGTAATCGGCCATTGGTAATCAGCCAAGAGACATAGCAATATTTTTATGTTTAATATCATTTCTTTGTCAAAGGAACAGCCAGGTAAAAGAAAAATCACTGCTGGTAAAGATATTTTAATATTTTTTATATTATTGGCTGTTTACACAGTTGTGTTGATATTGTAGAATTTTTATCTTGCTTTTCTCACTTAACACTATATAGATCATGTTTTAAATTTTTCTCTGTACATCATAATTTAAGCCACCACATTATTATATTTCATCAAGGGGGTGTACTGGACATTTCTTTACATGTGAACACTTTGATTGACTCATTTTTCCTCATTATGAACAATGCTGGATTGAATATCTTCACACATTTGTTTGTTTCTACATCCAAACTCTCAGAAATGACATTATTGAGGCAAGTGATGTGACAATGTGTGAGGTTCTTGAAACGTACCATTGTCCTCCAAAAAGATTTCTACCAGTCTTCTCACCAGCAGTGGATTCTCCTGGTTTTAAAGCTCTGGTATTAGGGGGTATGGCACCTCATGGTTATTTATTAACAGTTTAGCTGTGATGTTATCATTTAGACTTAGGGACTGTTTGTCACAGAACAGTAGCCCATTGGTGAGTCTGTGGCTATGTTTACAGTTAAAAGAGACAAGGTGACAACCTTTCCATCCCCATGTGCCCCCACTGGGGTGACTGTGCTTTGGTGACATCACCGGTTATGGGCTCAGTTTTAGAGGTATTCTGTCAGACTCAGAGGATCTGATTCAAAAGAACCAAACCCATAGCAGACTAAACACCAACTCTTCACTATCACTATGCTTATTCTTAGATTTCCTGTCGGTGTGCAAATATCTACAGGTTCCTTCCTCTTAAACAAAAAATATTTTTAAAACATTTTTACATCCCTCTTCCTTTTTCAGCCACTTTCCATCTCTCTTCTACTCTCAATAGTCAAACTCCCTAAAGAATCATCTCTGTCTCCTGCATACACTCTTCAAGACTTTCCAACATGATTCCAGCTTTGTCTCACTGAAAACTGACCTTCCTAAGCCCCCAATGGCCTCCATATGGCCAAATATTACAGACACTTTGTTATAATCTCACTAGACAACCCTTGACCCAGCAACTCTCTCCTCCCTTAGCTTGTGAAGAAGTTGCATAATAGAGAGTGCAAAGATTTTAGTTTAAAATCTGGCTCTGACACTTAAAAGCCATATCATCTTGAGCAAATTACTTAACCTTCTCATCACCAAAGTAAGTTTGAGACAAGGTGAGGCAGAATTGCAATGTGGCACAGAGCTCAGACATTGGTGCCTTATCACCCAGATTTGAGTTTAAATTTGACCTGAGATCTTGAGCACATTACCCTAGGGGCTTCAGTTTCCTCATGCAAAATTATGGAATTTAATGAGCTCCTGCAAAGGACTTGGAGCACTGCCTGCACACAGTCAGTGCTGTTGAATTGTCCACTGTATGCCTGCTCCAGGGGGACCTCTGTAAGTGTTACATGCTAACACAGTCTCTGGTGCAGCTCCCTGTCTTCTATTCTTCTTCTCTTTCTGAGTCTCAGAGTTCTGTTGTTGGCCACCTCTACTTTGCCCAGGTGACATTGTCAAAATTCTTAGCTCCAATAACACAGTATAAGCTGATGATTCCCAGGTCTCCTCCTCCAGGCCAAATCTCTTTTCAGATACCTACCCTGCCGAGCTCTCTCTGGACTTGTCCATTGGCACCTTTCTCCATCTCCAGTTTTGCTCCATCTCCTGTGTTCTGGGGAAGCATTGCCCTTGTCGAGAACAGCAAAGTCATCATCAGCATAGATGCACACTCCTTTCCTCCCTCCACCCACGCTTCCTCTGTTGTCTCTCCATCCCAGCCAGCTGCTCCCCTCCCCTATCCCACACACAGATCCTCCTCCTGTAAATCTCAGGAATCTCTTGCTTTCTTCCTACCTCCACTGCTGATACTTACTCAGCCTCCCATCATTTTCCCCTGGATTATCCCAATAGCTGTCACACCAGCCTCACCTGCTTCAGTCCCGCCTCCTCAGAGCTTGTGATAGCCAAAATCATATGTTGAAACCTAATTCCCAGTACCACAAAATGTGACTGAGTTTGGAAACAGAGCCTTTAAGGGGTGATGATATTAAAATGAGGCTGATAGAGTGAGGCCCTAATCCAATCTGATGTCCCTAAAAGTAGAGGAAGAGACACCAGACATACTTGCACAGAAGGGTGACCATGTGGAGACACAGCAGGAAGGCAGCCATTGATAAGCCAGAGAGAGGCCTCAGAAGAAACCTAAACTGCCATCATCATGATCTTAGACATCCAGCCTGCAGGCTGTGAGAAAATAGATATCTGCTGTTGAAACCCCCAGTCTGTGGTACTTTGTATGCCAGGCAGAGCAGACTGAGGGCTCTGCTCTAAGCTGCCTGTACCTGGGGCTTGTAGGGCCCAGAACGTGTAAGCTGACTGCCCCCTGGTGCCTGCATTGGTTGTTCTGTTGCACTGCCTCTGCTTACTGTTAAAGGTCACCTTCACCTTCCAGAAACAGTGTAAACATCACCTCTTCAGGGTTGAGTGACATGCCTTCCTGCTAGGCTCCAGGACAAATGTCATATGCTGTATTTGTCCTCACTGCAGGTGTTGTTATTGATTAACTGTTTGTCTCCACCACTAAATCCATGGGAGAAATTTAAAAAAGAACAAAAAAAAACCACAACTGTATCTTGCAAGGCAGCCTGTACACCAGTGGGGCGGCCCGTGCTGTAACCCACAAGCCAGCATGCCTAGCAATGCTGGTGACCAAGCGCCTGTCCAAGGAGGTGGCGGCGGCAGTGGGCCAGCAGACTAACCACACCTTGGGAATAGAGAAGGCACACATACTGGCCAAGAGTAGATAAAAGCCAGCCTAGGAGTGCAGCTGATATTTACAATGGCATCAGGGCCCAGCAGAGGCAGTCACAAATTCTGGATCGCCTGTAACTCCAAGAAGGTTGCTAACGGCCAGTCATAAGCAGTGACCCCACTGGTCTATGCCAGGTTATGGCCAGGGACGTCCAGAGCTGGTACATCCATCGGCCAGATACAGAGAATATCAGTTCAGAACCTAACAGCCCTAGTTAAAGTGGTATCTTAAGGAAAGGTTCCTCACAGCTGACCTAGCTAAGGCATAGAAAGTGCTGACACAAATAGCAAAAAGAGCAGTATCAGTAGACAAATAGCCTACAGTGGATTACAAACAACAGCTGAGGCCAACCCAAGAAGATCTAGAAACAACACAACTGAAAGCTGGAGGCAGACAACAACACCAACCCTCTACTCAGCTAGCAACACAAACAGCACATCAAAGGAGTAGTCTATACACAGACAAAATGGGGAGACAGAGAAATACAATCCAGATAAATCAACAAAAGAAATCCCCAGAAAAAGAATGAATGAGATGGAAATAACCAAGATACTGGATGCAGAGTTGAAAATAATGATTGTTAGGATGCTCAAGGATCTTAGAGCAACTATGGACAGACATAATGAGCACCTAAAAAGAGATAGCAAGCATCAAAAAGGGCATTGAAATCATAAAAAAAGAATCAGACAAAAATGACAAATACAATATCAGAAATGAAGACTACACTAGAAAGAATTAAAAGCAGGCTGGATGAAGCAAACGATTGAATCAGCAATTTAGAAAAAAGGATAAATGAAAGCATGGAAGCAGAACAGCAAAGAGAAAAGAAGATCAAAATGTCTGAGGAAACTCTAAGAGAGCTCTGTGACAACATGAAGATAAACAACATCTGCATCATAGGGGTTCCTGAAGGAGAAGAGAACAAACAAGCGATAGAGAACCTGATTGAAGAAACTACACCTGAAAACTTTCTTAAATGATGAAGGAAAAAGTCACACAAGTTCAAGAAGCACAGAGAATCCCATTAAAGAGGAACCCAAAGAGACCTACACCAAGATACATTAAATTAAAATACCAAAATTAAGAGATAAAGAAAGAATACTAAAAGCTGCAAGAGAAACGCAGTCAATCACCTACAAAGAAGCACCCATAAGGAAGACATCTGACTTTTCAACAAAAACACTTGAGGCCCCCTGGCCGGTTGGCTCTGTGGTAGAGCGTCGGCCTGGTGTGCAGGAGTCCCGGGTTCAATTCCTGGCCAGGGCACACAGGAGAAGCACCCATCTGCTTCTCCACCCCTCCCCCTCTCCTTCTTCTCTGTCTCTCTCTTCCCCTCCCGCAGCCAAGGCTCCATTGGAGCAATGTTGGCCTGGGCGCTGAGGATGGCTCTGTGATCTCTGACTCAGGCACTAGGATGGCTCTAGATGCAACAGAGTAACGCCCCAGAGGGACAGAGCATTGCTCCCTGGTGGGCATGCCGGGTGGATCCTGGTTGGGTGCATGCGGGAGTCTGTCTGACTGCCTCCCTGTTTCCAGCTTCAGAAAAATGCAAAAAAAAACAAAAAACAAAACAAAAAAAACAACAACACTTGAGGCCAGAAGGGAATGGCAAGAAATATTCAAAGTAATGAAAAACAAGAGCCTACAACCAAGACTTCTTTATCCTGCAAAGCTATCGTTTAAAATGGAAAGAGAAATAAAAAGCTTCCCAGACTAAAAAAAACTCAAGTAATTTATTACAACCGAACCAATGCTACAAGAAATGTTAAGGGTCCTGTTGTAAACAGAACAAAGGAGAAAAAATCTAGATAAAGGAATGTAGATTTAAGGAATAAAATGTCAACAAACAAGTACATATCAATAATAATCTTATATATAAATGGATTAAATGCTCAAATCAAAAGACATAGGGTAGCTGCATGGATAAGAAAACAGGACCTGTACATATGCTGTCTACAAGAGACCCACCTCAAAACAAAAGATACACATAGACTGAAAGTGAAGGGATGGAAAAAATATTTCATGCAAATGGAAATAAAAAAAAGCTGGGGTAGCAATACTTATATCTGACAAAGTAGACTTTAAAACAAAGGCAATAGTAAGGGGAAAAAAAGGTCACTATATAATGATAAAGGGAGCATTCCAACAGGAAGATATAACCATTATAAATATCTATGCACCTAATATAGGAGCACCTAAATATATAAAGCAGACTTTGATGGATATAAAGGGTGAGATCAACAGCAATACTATAATAGTAGGGGATCTCAATACCCCACTAACATCACTGGATAGATCTTCAAGAAAGAAAATTAACAAAGAAACAGCAGCCTTAAAGAACACACTAGATCAAACAAATTTAATAGATATATTCAGAACCTTTTACCCTAAAGCAGCAGAATATACATTATTTTCAAGTGCTCATGGTACATTCTCTAGGATAGACCACATGTTAAAACACAAAATGAGTCTAAATACATTTAAGAAGATTGGAATCATATCAAGCATCTTTTCTGATCATAAAGGCATGAAACTAGAAATCAACTACTATAGAAAAACTGAAAAACATTCAAACACTTGGAAACTAATAACTATTGCATGTTATTAAATAACGAATGGGTTAAAAATTAGATCAAGGAAAAATCAAACATTTCCTTGAAACAAATGAAAACGAACATAAAACAACTCAAAATTTATAAGACACAGCAAAAGCATTCCTGAGAGGGAAGTTCATAGCATTACAGGCATACCTTAAGAAGCAAGAAAAAGCTCAAATAAACAACGTAACCCTGCATCTAAAAGAACTAGAAAAAGAACAGCAAGTAAAGCCCAGAGGTAGTAGAAGGAAGGCAATAATAAAGATCAGAGTGGAAATAATGACATAGAGGCTGAAAAAACAATACAGAAGATCAATGAAACCAAGAGCTGGTTCTTTAAAAAGGTAAACAAGATTGACGAACCTTTAACCAGACTCACCAAGAAAAACAGAGAGAGGACTCAAATAAATAAAATTAGAAATGAGAGTGGAGAAGTAAAACTGACACAGCAGAAATACAAAGGATTGTAAGAAAATACTACAAGGAACTGTATGCCAAAAAATTAGACAACCTAGGTGAAATGGAAAAATTTCTTGGAACATATAATTTTTCAAAAATCAATCTGGAAGAATCAGAAAACCTAAAGAGACCAATTACAACAAAGAGATAGAAACAGTTATTTAAAAACCCACAACAAACAAAAGCCCTGGGCCAGATGGCTTCACAGGCAAACTCTACCAAATATTCAAAGAAGAACTAACTTCTATCTTTCTCAAACTATATCAAAAAATTCAAGAGGAAGGAAGACTTCCAAGCTCCTTTTATGAGGTGAGCATAATCTTTATTCCAAAACCAGGCAAATACACTACAAAGAAAGAAAACTATAGGCCAATATTACTAATGAATTTAGATGCTAAAATTCTCAACAAAATATTAGTAAACTGGATCCAGCAATACATGAAAAAAATCATACACCATGATCAAGTGAAATTTATTCTGGGGAGGCAAGGTTGGTACCATATTTGCAAATCAATCAATGTAATTCATCATATAAACAAAAGGAAGGAGAAAAATCACATGATAATATCAAAAGATGCAGAAAAAGCATTTGATAAAATCCAGCTCCCATTTATGATCAAAACTCTCAGCAAAGTGGGAATACAGGGAACATACCTCAACATGATAAAAGCCATCTATGACAAACCCACAGCCAACATCCTAATCAATAGGCAAAAATTAAAAGCAATCCTTTTAAGATCAGGAACAAGGCAGGGGTGTCCCCTATCACCACTCTTATTCAACATAGTTCTGTATATCTTAGCCACAGTAATCAGACAAGAAGAAGAAATAAAAGGCATTCAAATTGGAAAAGAAGAAGTAAAACTATCCTTATTTGCTGATGATATGATACTATACATAGAAAACCCTAAAGTCTCAGTCAAAAATCTACTGGACCTGATAAATGAATGCAGCAAGGTGTCGGGATATGAAATTAATATTCAGAAATCAGAGGCATTTTTATATACCAACAATGAACTCTCTGAAAGAGAAATTAAGAAAACAATCCCCTTCACTATTGCAACAAAAAAGAAAAATAAAGTACCTAGGAGTAAATTTAACCAAGGAGGTTAAAGGTTTATACTCAGAAAATTATAAACATTGATAAAAGAAATCAAAGAAGGTACAAACAAGTGGAAGCATATACCATGTTCATGGATAGGAAGAATAAACATCATTAAAATGTCTATATTACACAAAGCAATCTATAAATTCAATGCAATTCCTATTAAAATACCAATGGCATAGTTCAAAGATATAGAACAAATATTTCAAAAATTTATATGGAACCAATAAGGAACACAGCCTCAGCAATCTTGAAAAAGAAAAATAAAGTGAGTGGTATCACACTTCCTGATATCAAGTTATACTACAAGGTCATTGTACTCAAAACAGCTAGGTACTGGTATAAGAACAGCATATAGATAAATGGAACAGAACAGAGAACCCAGAAATAAACCCACACCTTTATGAATAATTTATATTACAAAGGAGGTAAGAGCATATAATGGAGTAAAGATATTCTCTTTAACAAATGATATTGGGATAATTAGACAGCTACCTGCAAAAAAATGAAACTAGACCACCAACTTACAGCATTCACAAAAATGAACTCAAGTCGGATAAAAGACTTAAATGTAAGTCGCGAAATCATAATTATCTTGGAAGAAAACATAAGCAGTAAGCTCTCAGAGATCTCTCACAGCAATATATTTGCTGATTTATCTCTGCGGGAAAGTGAAATAAAAGACAGGATATACTAATGGGACTATATCAAACTAAAAAGCTTTTGCACAGCTAAAGACAATATGAACAAAATAAAAATACAAACCACACAATGGGAGAACATATTCGACAATATATCTAATAAGGGGATAATAACCAAAATTTATAAAGAACTTGTAAACTTCAACACCAGTAAGATAAATAATCCAATCAAAAATGGGCAAAAGAAATGAATAGACACTTCTCCAAAGAAGACATACAGATGGCCAATAGGCATATGAAAAAATGCTCAACATCACTAATCATTAGAGAAATGCAAATTAAAACCACAATGAGATACCACTTCACACTTGTCAGAATGGTGCTCATCAACAAAACAACACATAATAAGTGCTGGCGAGGATGTGGAGAAAGGGGAACCCTCCTGCACTGCTAGTGGGAATGCAGACTGGTGCGGCCACTGTGATAAACAGTATGTAGATTTCTCAAAAAATTAAAAATGGAACTGCCTTTTGACCCAGCCATCCCTCTTTTAGGAATATATCCTAAGAATACCAAATCACTGATTCAAAAGAAGAAATGCACCCCCATATTTATGGCAGCATTGTTTACAATAGCCAAGATCTGGAAACAGCCCAAGTGTCTGTCAGTAGATGAGTGGATTAAAAAGCTGTGGTATGTATGTATGTATATATATATATATATATATATATACACACACACATACATACACACACACACATACACATACATACAATGGAATACTATGGGGCCATGCAAAAGAAGGAAATCTTACCTTTTGCAACATGGATGGACCTGGAAACTATTATTCTAAGTGAAATAAACCAGGAAGAGAAAGAAAAATATCATATGACCTCACTCATTTGAGGAATCTAATGAACAATGTAAACTTAGGAATGGAACAGAGGCAGAAGTGGGATCAAAGAAACCAGAGGGAAAGTGGTCAGAGGGAAAGCGGATGAGAGGATGGGATCAGAGAATGGAAAGAGATTATTGAAATTATATATATATTTATAGCAGCATTATAAAAAGCAGGACAGCAAATCCTGGAGGGAAGGGGGGAAGGAGTTGGTGGGAGGGGGCAAGGGGGATGTCGAGGGGAACATGGGGGTAGAGGGAGAGATCTATTTGGTGGGACACTTGAATCTATATAAACACAATAAATTAAAATCAATAAGGAGTGACGTCACGGAAATGGCGCCATGAGCAGCGCGTCCGACAGATCTCCCCAAAATCACAACAAATTTATCAACTAGAAACAGAAAAATTTATCCTCGGAGCATTCCGGAGTTCCACACAAACTGAAAGCGAAAGGACTGTTATCACTTGAATCTGAGAAAGGAGGGTGTAGAGGAAGCTACCGCAGGGACGTTCATTCAAGCAATGGAGGGAGTGCGCCTGTGGTGAGTCAGCCCACACTCGGGAGCGGCGAGCGGCCGCTGGCGCGCGCCCGGTCCGGTTGCAGAGCGAGTACTGCCCACACTCGGGAGCCGTGGAGGGAGTGCGCCTGCGGTGAGTCGGCCCACACTCAGGAGCGGCGAGCAGCCGCCGGCACGCGTCCGGTCCGGTTGCAGAGCGAGCTCCACCCACACTCGGGAGCTGCGAGCAGCCACCAGCGCGCGCCGGGTCCGGTTGCAGAACGAGCACCGCCCACACTCACTCGGGAGCGGCGAGCAGCCGCCGGCGCGCGCCCAGTCTGGTTGCAGAGCGAGTACCGCCCACACTCGAGAGCGGCGAGCAGCCGCCGGCGCGCGCCTGGTCCAGTTGCAGAGCGAGCACCGCTAACGTTCCCAGCGGCCCGCGCACTGTGAGTGAGAGACCCCAGCCACCGGTGCCCGGAGCACCCCATCCGCGCGCGTGCCCTGGGCAATCCACGCGCCCAGAGCGCCCTACTGGCCCGCACACCCAGGGTGCCCCATTATCCTGCGCCCGGTGCGCCCCAGCCGCCAGCAGCGGGAGGAGCGGGAGAGGCACCAAGGCGGTCTTCCCTACTTGGGAGATTCTCTCCATGGGCAGGGCACCTCACCCAGCCATTCAAGCTAACAATCAAGCGTTGAGGGAGGGGCACTCAGGCAGCCTGAAATACCTTCGGGAGCACAGCTGCGGACCCAATCACTGAAATTAGCTTAACCCATGAAATCTGCGCACCCACGGGTTCTAATTGATAAGATCTCTCTCAGTTCAGCGATACAAGACAAGAGGCGTGATATTTTTTAGTGCCTCTCGCTAAAGGGGCGGGGGCAACTTCTGATTGATAGAGCCTCCATATTCAGGGATAAACGCTAACAAGAGGGACTTGGCAGATAATAAGATCTATACTACACTAGTCGCAAGCAGAGACTAGTGCCTCTTCTTCCCAGCCAAAACAGGCTACAAAGTGTGGAAAGCCTGGGTTGAGTGGTCCAACTGAATGCTAGGTGCTAAACAGTCACCTTGACAACAATTGACTCCCACTCCTGCCTGCCTGATTACACTGGAGGCTCTGACTGCCAGAGCCTTTCCCAAAGCCTTGCGCTGAGTGGGGATAGAGTGGGGACTTCCCAGCTCTTTGAGCCTCTTACTCCCCAGGCAGAAGCAGTTGCAGCCTTATAGCTAGATCACCAGGCTGCTAATTCAGGAAGGGGGGACTAGGAGAGAGACTCCAGGAAAGCAAACTCTCTCATCGTTGGACCCTGCAAACGCCAACAAGCCTTGACTACCAGCAAGACTAAAGCCAATTATATGACATTGCCATAGAATCCCATCAACTGCAAATCCCTACCTAAGTGTGACACAGGGGCAGAGCCTGGGGTACAGAGTCACCGACCAGGAAAAGGGAGAGAAAAGAAAAAGGAAGAAGTTAACCTCTCAAAATCAAGAAAAATCCACAGACTTTACAACTTGTTCCACTAATTTTTTTGTTGTTGTTGTTTGTTTCTTCTATCTTATTGCCTTTATTATTATTATTTCTATTTCCTCCACCTCGGTCCTTCTATTCTCTGCCCATTTTATGCTTCCCTTTTCTTGAACTACACTACCCATGAGTGTTACATTTTATTTCTCTTCTTCATCCTCACCTTCCTTTAAGGTTATACTCCAAAACACTTAACTCTCACTCTCTCCTCTTTTGTTTTTTTTTTTGTTTTGCTTTATTTTGTTTTTTTCTCTTCCTTTTTTTTTTCTTCCTTCGTTTTTCTCTTTTTCTTATTTTTTCCTTTCTATTCGTTTTTTCTTTTCTCGTTTTACTTTCCTCCCATTTAATCCTCAATCACGAACAAATTAGTTAATTTGGGACTCAAGGGGTTTTTTTGGCTTTATTTTTCTTTTTTGCTTTTGTTTTTGTTTTTTTCTTGTTTGTTTGTTTATTTTTGTGGCATTTTGGGTACTTTTTACGTTGCTTTTTAATTCACTAGCATTCATCCCAACCCAAGGTCTCCATTGTATTTAGTCTTTGCTCCACTTAATACAACAGATTTTTACTTATTATTTTTATTTTTTTCTTCTTTATTATTCCTTTTTTTTCCTCCTTTTTTCTGGTTCCCTCTTATCCCTCTCATTATATCTCTTAGTTGACCATCACTTACAAGCAAATCATCTTATGCTTGTCTAAGATTTTCTTCCTTTTTTTATTTTTTTTATTTTTATTTTTTGCATTTAGTAGGTCCCTACTCCCTTTTTTTGCCCCTTGAACTCTTCACCCCAAATCAGGCCCTCCATTATAGGCAGTTTTTGATCCATTTAGCATAATATAATTCACAGGTCATCATGATATTTCCCTGAGGAGGGGAAAGGAGGGAAAGAGAAGAAAGAAAAAAGGGGGAAATAATAAATTATTACTGTTTTTTTTTTGTGGGGTGTTTTACCTTTTTTTTTTTTTTTTTTTTTACTTTTTACTCTTTATTAATTCTAATTAGTGCTATCAACAAGACCACCCTCAGATGCCAATAAGAAAGAGGAAATAAAATATTATGGATACAAAAGAAAGAGAGGTAACACAAATAGATGTGGAAAAATCTATGGAGAAAAGACTTAACATATTGGAAGCCTTGGAGCTAAATGACAGAGAATTTAAAATAGAAATCTTAAAAATACTCAGAGATATACAAGAAAACACAGAAAGGCAATTTAGGGAGATCAGAAAACAACTCAATGAACACAAAGAATATATTACCAAGGAAATTGAAACTATATAAACAAATCAAACAGAAATGAAAAACTCAATTCACGAGCTGAAAAACGAGGTAACAAGCTTAGCTAACAGAACAGCCCAGATTGAAGATAGGATTAGTGAAATAGAAGACAAACAACTTGAGGCACAAGAGAGAGAAGAAGAAAGAGACTTAAAAATAATAAAAAATGAGAAAGCCCTACAGGAATTGTCTGACTCCATCAGAAATAATAACATAAGAATAATAGGTATATCAGAGGGAGAAGAGAAAGAAAATGGAATGGAGAATATACTCAAACAAATAATAGACGAGAACTTCCCAAGCCTGTGGAAAGAACTAAAGCCTCAAATTCAAGAAGCAAACAGAACACCAAGTTTTCTTAACCCCAACAAACCCACTCCAAGGCACATCATAATAAAGATGACACAAACCAATGACAAAGAAAAAATTCTCAAGGCAGCCAGGGAAAAGAAGAGTACAACATATAAAGAAAGGCCTATTAGATTATCATCAGATTTCTCAGCAGAAACTCTACAAGCTAGAAGAGAGTGGACCCCAATATTTAAAGCCCTGAAAGAGAGGAACTTTCAGCCAAGAATACTATACCCATCAAAGCTATCCTTCAAGTACGAAGGAGATATAAAAACATTCACAAATACAGAAAAGATGAGAGAATTTATCAGCAGAAAGCCCCCACTCCAGGAAATACTAAAGGGGGTTTTCCAACCAGATTCAAAGAACAAAAGAAAACAACACCACAAGTAACAGCTCCACCAAGAACACAATAAAACCAAACTTAAACTGTGACAACAAAGGAAAAAAAGGGGGGAGAGGATGGAGATTAACAGTAGCAAAGGACGATGAAGTGCAGAAATACTCATAAGATAGGGTACTACAATGAATATGGTAGGTACCCTTTTCATTACTTAATGGTAACCACCCTTGAAAAAACCACCACAAAAACACTTGACTTAAAAAAGGTAGCAACAGTGGAAAGAAGTATGGAACACAAACAAACAAAAACAAATGATAGAAAAACAAAAGAGAAGAATCAAACAAGATACAAAACTAACAGAAAGCAATTTATAAAATGGCAGTAGGGAACCCACAAGTGTCAATAACTACACTAAATGTAAATGGATTAAACTTACCAATAAAAAGACACAGAGTAGCAGAATGGATTAAAAAAGAAAATCCAACTATATGCTGCCTACAAGAAACACATCTAAGCAACAAGGATAAAGACAAATTCAAAGTGAAAGGCTGGAAAACAATACTCCAAGCAAACAACACCCAAAAAAAAGCAGGTGTAGCAATACTCATATCTAATAATGCTGACTACAAGACAGAAAAAGTACTCAGAGACAAAAATGGTCATTTCATAATGATTAAGGGGAAGATGAATCAAGAAGACATAACAATCCTTAATATATATGCACCAAACCAAGGAGCACCAAAATATATAAGACAGCTACTTATTGACCTTAAAACAAAAACTAACAAAAATACAATCATACTTGGAGACCTCAATACACCGCTGACGGCTCTAGATCGGTCATCCAAACAGAGAATCAATAAAGATATAGTGGCCTTAAACGAAACACTAGAGAACCTGGATATGATAGACATCTACAGGACACTTCATCCCAAAGCGACAGAGTATACATTTTTCTCTAGTGTACATGGAACATTCTCAAGAATTGACCATATGTTGGGCCACAAAGACAATATCAGCAAATTTAGAAAAATTGAAATTGTACCAAGCATATTTTCTGATCATAAAGCCTTGAAACTAGAATTCAACTGCAAAAAAGAGGGGGAAAAACCCACAAAAATGTGGAAACTAAACAACATACTTCTAAAAAATGAATGGGTCAAAGAAGAAATAAGCGCAGAGATCAAAAGATATATACAGACAAATGAAAATGAAAATACGACATATCAGAATCTCTGGGATGCAGCAAAAGCAGTAATAAGAGGAAAGTTCATATCACTTCAGGCCTATATGAACAAACAAGAGAGAGCCCAAGTAAACCACTTAACTTCACACCTTAAGGAACTAGAAAAAGAAGAACAAAGACAACCCAAAACCAGCCGAAGAAAGGAGATAATAAAAATCAGAGCAGAAATAAATGAAATAGAGAACAGAAAAACTATAGAAAAAATCAATAAAACAAGGAGCTGGTTCTTTGAAAAGATCAACAAAATTGACAAACCCTTGGCAAGACTCACCAAGGAAAAAAGGCACAGGACTCAAATAAATAAAATCCAAAATGAAAGAGGAGAGATCACCACAGACATCATAGATATACAAAGAATTATTGTAGAATACTATGAAAAACTATATGCCACCAAATACAACAATCTAGAAGAAATGGATAAATTCCTAGAACAATACAACCTTCCTAGACTGAGTCATGAAGAAGCAGAAAGCCTAAACAGACCAATCAGCAGGGAGGAAATAGAAAAAACTATTAAAAACCTCCCCAAAAATAAAAGTCCAGGCCCAGACGGTTATACTAGTGAATTCTATCAAACATTCAAAGAAGACTTGGTTCCTATTCTACTCAAAGTCTTCCAAAAAATTGAAGAAGAAGCAATACTTCCAAACACATTTTATGAGGCCAACATAACCCTCATACCAAAACCTGGCAAGAATGGCATAAAGAAAGAAAACTACAGACCAATATCTCTAATGAATACAGATGCTAAAATACTAAACAAAATACTGGCAAACCGAATACAACAACATAATAATACATCATGATCAAGTGGGATTCATCCCAGAATCTCAAGGATGGTTCAACATACGCAAAACGGTTAACGTAATACACCATATCAACAAAACAAAAAGAAAAACCACATGATCTTATCAATAGATGCAGAAAAGGCTTTTGATAAAATACAACACAATTTTATGTTTAAGACTCTCAACAAAATGGGTATAGAAGGAAAATATCTCAACATGATAAAGGCCATATATGATAAACCATCAGCCAACATCATATTAAACGGCATAAAACTGAGGACTTTCTACCTTAAATCAGGAACAAGACAGGGTTGTCCACTCTCTCCACTCTTATTTAACGTGGTGCTAGAAGTTCTGGCCAGAGCAATCAGACAAGACAAAGAAATAAAAGGCATCCATATCGGAAAAGAAGAAGTAAAGGTATCACTTTTTGCTGATGATATGATCCTATACATCGGAAACCCGAAGGACTCCACAAAAAGATTATTAGAAACAATAAACCAATACAGTAAGGTCGCAGGATACAAAATTAACATACAAAAGTCCATAGCCTTTCTATATGCCAACAATGAAATATTAGAAAACGAACTCAAAAAAATAATCCCCTTCACGATTGCAACAAAAAAAATAAAATACCTAGGAATAAACATAACAAAGAATGTAAAGGACCTTTATAATGAAAATTACAAAGCATTGTTAAGGGAAATCGAAAAAGATACAATGAGATGGAAAAATATTCCTTGTTCTTGGATAGGAAGAATAAATATAATCAAAATGGCCATATTACCCAAAGCAATATACAAATTTAATGCAATTCCCATCAAAATTCCTATGAGATTTTTTAAAGAAATGGAACAAAAAATCATCAGATTTATATGGAACTATAAAAAACCCAGAATAGCCAAAGCAATCCTAAGGAAAAAGAATGAAGCTGGGGGCATTACAATACCTGACTTTAAACTATATTATAGGGCCATGATAATCAAAACAGCATGGTATTGGCAGAAAAATAGACACTCAGTCCAATGGAACAGAATAGAAAGCCCAGAAATAAAACCACATATATATGGTCAAATAATCTTTGATAAAGGGGCCAACAACACAAAATGGAGAAAAGAAAGCCTCCTCAACAAATGGTGTTGGGAAAACTGGAAAGCCACATGCAAAAGAATGAAACTCGACTACAGCCTGTCCCCGTGTACTAAAATTAATTCAAAATGGATCAAAGACCTAAATATAAGACCTGAAACAATAAAGTACATAGAAGAAGACATAGGTACTAAATTCATGGACCTGGGTTTTAAAGAACATTTTATGAACTTGACTCCAATGGCAAGAGAAGTGAAGGCAAAGATAAATGAATGGGACTACATCAGAATAAAAAGTTTTTGCTCAGCAAGAGAAACTGATATCAAAATAAACAGACAGCCAACTAAATGGGAAATGATATTTTCAAACAACAGCTCAGATAAGGGCCTAATATCCAAAATTTACAAAGAACTCATAAAACTCAACAACAAACAAACAAACAATCCAATAAAAAAATGGGAAGAGGACATGAACAGACACTTCTCCCAGGAAGAGATACAAATGGCCAACAGATATATGAAAAGATGCTCAGCTTCATTAGTTATTAGAGAAATGCAAATCAAAACTACAATGAGATACCACCTCACCCCTGTTCGATTAGCTATTATCAACAAGACGTGTAATAGCAAATGTTGGAGAGGCTGTGGAGAAAAAGGAACCCTCATTCACTGTTGGTGGGATTGTAAAGTAGTACAACCATTATGGAGGAAAGTATGGTGGTTCCTCAAAAAACTGCAAATAGAACTACCTTATGACCCAGCAATCCCTCTACTGGGTATATACCCCAAAACCTCAGAAACATTGATACGTGAAGACACATGTAGCCCCATGTTCATTGCAGCACTGTTCACAGTGGCCAAGACATGGAAACAACCAAAAAGCCCTTCAATAGAAGACTGGATAAAGAAGATGTGGCACATATACACTATGGAATACTACTCAGCCATAAGAAATGATGACATCAGATCATTTACAGCAAAATGGTGGGAACTTGATAACATTATATGGAGTGAAATAAGTAAATCAGAAAAAAACAAGAACTATATGATTCCATACATTGGTGGAACATAAAAACGAGACTAAGAGACATGGACAAGATTGTGGTGGTTACCAGGGGTGGGGGGAGGGAGGACATGTGAGGGAGGGAGGGAGAGAGTTAGGGGGAGGGGGAGGGGCACAGAGAACTAGATAGAGGGTGGCGGAGGACAATCTGACTTTGGGTGAGGGGTATGCAACATAATTTAATGACAAAATAACCTAGACATGTTTTCTTTGAATATATGTACCCTGATTTATTAATGTCATCCCATTACCATTAATAAAAATTTATTTAAAGAATAAAAATTAAAATCAATAAAAATTTAAAAAGAGAAAAAAGAATATGCTGTTGCACAGATGAACGTTAAAAACAACAATAAAAAACAACTAAGGAACCACAATGAAGAATTCCCGCTTCTCATCTTTCTCCCTTCCTGTCTGTCCCTATTTGTCCCTCTCTCTGACTCTGTCTCTGTCTATGTCAAAAATAAAAACATAAAAACGTTATTAGATTATATGCTTTAAATATGTGTACTTTATTACATGTCAATTATACTCAATAAAGCTCTTTTCTTTAAAAAAAAAACAAAAAAAATAACAAAAAAAAAAACCTATCTTATGCCTTTTTATTCCTAGCCCAACGTGGTCTCACAGACTATATCCAATTTATTTTTATTGAATGGATGAATAAATGAATGAAAGGCGACCTTCTGTAATGGTTATAGATGAAGTTTTTAGAATGGTGCCTGACATAATAGGTACTATTGAGCGTTTGTTAAGTAAAAGAACAAAAATATACTGAATGTGCTTCAGATAATTTTTTTCCTACACTCATAACTGTTGAAGTCCTGTGAAAGCTGAAGTGAGAACATGTGGGAAAATGAAAACCAACTCTGTGGAGAGATTCGCCCAGGTAAATCAGCTCAGATTCAAAGTCATTGTGTAGTAAGGTATTTGAAGAACTTCCTTGCTCTTTCAATAGGAGATAGAATTTGTATATTGCTTTCTTTCTCCCCTCTTTGAATCCTAGGAATAGCATGCCCCTAGGCAATGGAGGGAGGGGAAAGACATTGGAAGAATCTGTCAAATGCATGTCTTGTGAATCCCCACCTGTATATAGTTGTAAGCTTGTGTCATGATGTTATGTCTCCCCCTACCTGTATGTGGTCAAAGAGTATATAAGCAACCTCTGAGAGGTGATCAGGGCTGCATGATTTGGGTAGGAGGATTGCCCATGTATGCCACCGGCTTTTTATAATAAAACTCCTCAAAATTCATATTGTACTTGGTGTCTCTACATGAACCTGCAGAAATGAGGTACAGTACTTTATAACAATTGTACTGATTCCCTAAGGCTGCAGTCAGGGCTGAGTGAAAATGGAAAAGGTGACTTTCCTCCTGTGTGCTTAGCTCACTGGGCTCTGGCTATGATCCTCTGAGCTCACTGATTCCTGTCTCCTGAGTAGACATGCCCTCTCAGGGCAGAGTTCGCAGGGAAGCTGTAAAGCCAGGAGGCAGGGCCAGAGCCACCATCAGAGCAGCCCAGCCCATGCAGGTTCGCATTGGATTCGGACAGTCGGTAAAGAAACCATGGAGCCAAAAACTGGTGGGCCATAGTCTTTAATCCTAGCTTGCACCCGGCGGGCAAGTAAAAACACACACTGGGCTCCAAAACCCAGTCACATTCAGTGCTCACAAAGCTACTGACTTATCCGAGTTTCCTAGAATCAAAGGTTTCTAGCTCACCAGACTTATTCACCTCTGTTCCCCATCTCCTTCCTTATCCCAGATACAAACTCTACACAAACTGGCATCTCACTCAGCACTCCTCCATCTTGGCTGCTTCTCCTGGCCTCCTCCACGTGGCCTTTCTCTGCTCTCCTCTCTCCTCTAATGATAATCTCAGGAACCCAGAGCGCCAATTCCCATTCTGCCCCCACTTTATATTGTAGCTTCACAACCTCTAATCCAATATACAAAATAGGGAAGTCTCTAATACAAAGTCACTTCTCTGAGGCATGATTGGATTGTATCACCCCACATCAAAACGGGTGGGAAAGGCTTAATCCCAAAACCAAGCCCCAGGCTACAAGGATTCTGCCTGCCCAGAGAGACACACATTAATATCACCTGGGCAACGGCCTCCACGTGGGCAGCACCACTTTAACAAAGTGAGCATAATATATTTTATCTGCCCAACAGAAGCCCACCAGCCAGTTCTCTTCTGTCCTTCACTTTGGTTCATGCCTTTGATTATTTTTATTTATTTATTCATTTTGAGAAGAGAGAGAGGGGGAGAGAAAGAGAGAAGGGGGGCAGAAACAAGAAGCATAAACTTCCATATGTGCCTTGACTGGGTAAGCCCAGGGTTTTGAACCGGCGACCTCAGCATTTCAGGTCAACGCTTGATCCATTGCACCACCACAGGTCAGGCTGGTTCACCCCTTTGATTGGCGGTGGGGCACCGAGGGCTGTGGCCACCTAGGTGAAGTAGGCTGGGCACTGTGGCAGCCAGAGCTTCTGGCTAGTAGGGATAGTTCAGAGGAAGCACAAATGGTGAAATGGCGGGAGAGGAGCGAGTCTGTTGATGAGAACCAAGTGTGAGAACAGAGGTACAACTCAGTTCTATGAGTGCTGCCGGGTGCCTGCATGGGCCAGGTGCTCGGGGCACAAAGATGCTCAAGTCCTCAAATCAAGTCAGCTACAAATGTTGGAGGAAGAAAAGGAGGAGGACATAGAGAAGGAAAGACTGACATGAGGACAGTCGGTATGGGGAGAGTGTCAGGACAGAGGGTCTGAAGCCCAGGAACAGACATATTGGTTAGGTATTAAAGGCAACCCAGGAAGTCACTAGAACTTTTAGCAGTGTTGGTGTAATGCTGGCTGCAAATAAGATTTCTGCCTTGGACAGAGGTTGTACTAGAAGGCTTCTGAGAAGCCTTCCACTTCTAAACACTTTCTACTTTGAAATGAGCAGTTTTGGAGGCCACCAGATGGGCCCAGGTAACCCCATAACATCCTCCAAGTTACTGCTGCCCCAGAAGAAATAAACATGCCTGGCAGCTTTAAGATTCGGCATCAGCCCCAACGGTACCATAGTGATAGTGGCTGATGTTTGGTGAGGACTTCTTTGTGCCGATCACTGCTCTGCCTTCAATAGATGATGACACTTAATCCTCAACCTGGGGATCACTCATGTTCCCGTTCTATAGAAGGAGAAATAGAGGTGCACAGAGTGCCAGTAACTTGCCCAAAGTTACACAGGTGGTACAATGGAAGAGCACTTGTCATTTCCATTTTCAGCAGCTGAACTGACCACCTAGACCAGGGGTAGTCAACCTTTTTATTCCTACCGCCCACTTTTGTATCTCTGTTAGTAGTAAAATTTTCTAACTGCCCACCGGTTCCACAGTAATGGTGATTTATAAAGTAGGGAAGTAACTTTACTTCATAAAATTTATAAAGCAGAGTTACAGCAAGTTAAAGTATATAATAATAATTACTTACCAAGTACTTTATGTTGGATTTTTGCTAAGTTTGGCAGAATAAATCTTTATAAAACAACTTACTATAGTTAAATCTATCTTTTTATTTATACTTTGGTTGCTCCACTACCATCCACCATGAAAGCTGGAACACTCACTAATGGGCGGTAGGGACCAGGTTGACTACCACTGACCTAGATGGAAAGGTCCACTCCTCTCATTGGCCTTGACCCCCACAGCAGAGTGAGCAAGCTATAGCCCACAAGCCAAGTCCCACCTGCTGTCCATTTCTGTACACTGGTGATTAAGAATGTTTTTAGCCTGACTAGGTGGTGGTGCAGTGGATAGAGTGTTGGACTGGGATGTGAAGGACCCAGGTTCGGGACCCTGAGGTCGCCAGCTTAAGCGCAGGCTCATCTGGTTTGAGCAAGGCTCACCAGCTTGAGCCCAAGGTCACTGGCTCCAGCAAGGGGTCACTCAGTCTGCTGAAGGCCCGCGGTCAAGGCACATAAGAGAAATCAATCAATGAACAACTAAGGAACTGCAACGAAGAATTGATGTTTCTCATCTCTCTCCCTTCCTGTCTGTCTGTCCCTATCTGTCCCTCTCTCTGACAGTCTCTGTCTCTGCCACAAAAAAAGAATGTTTTTAAATAGTTGGAAAAAATTAAAAGAAAAGTAATATTTTATGGCATGTAAAAAATATGTGAAGTTCAAAGTTCAGCATTTATAAATAAAGTTTTACTGAAATACAGTCACACTCATTTGTTCACATATGGGTACAACAGCAGGGTGAGCATTTGCCACAGAGACTGTTGAGGCCTTGAAGGCTAAAATATGTATTTTCTGGTCCTTTACAGAAAGAATGTGCCAGTCCCTGGTCCTGAGTCCAGACTGGAGTCTAGAGTCAGGGGTTCCATTTCTGTATCACCCCCTTCTGTAGGCAACACAGCTCCTCATCCTCTCCAGGGCCTACAGCACCCCCCATTTAAGAGACTGCAGATCACAAGAGAATAAAAGCCACTCCAATAAACCTACAGCCTCAATCCCCAGAGTACCTCTCTCAGAGAAAGAGTAACTTTACTTAATGGCCGTTTTCACATTCTTTGGCAAGTTGGTAGCATCCTGTTTGTGCATTCACCCCCGCCACAGTCACTTATTCATCCCACAACATTGGTTGATCCTGAGCCCTGGTGCTGTCTAGTGTGGGTGAGGGAGGGGAGGTGAACCTTCAGTCTCCACATGGTCAACAGGGACGTCTGGTATCAGCACCTGACCTGAGTGGGCAGATCCAAATGAAGATCCTGGTTCTTTTTCTCCTAGTTCTGAACATAAACAAACCCTGACTCACAGCACCCAGCAAGAGATGGAGTTCTCTGACCTCCCTCCCATTCCTGTTAGGAGTGGTCAATAAAGCCTGGCTGCAAAGCCCTTTGCGCAGGGCAGGGCACAGAACCAACCCCCAAGAACTGACTCTGCCATCAGCACCCTCAGCGTCACTATAGTTACTGAAGGACCTACCCAGGCTACCTCTGAGTAAGCAGATAAAGCTGATGCAGATTTAGAAAAAGTTTTCTCTTTTTAAAAAATGTAATACCAGGAAACACTGTACAATCTCTAAGCTCCTTTGTGTTTGTTACAAACTCAAGAGCCAAAATGATTTTAGTAAGGAAAAAATGAGAATTTTGCTCTCACCACAATCCACTGGGATTGTGAGAAAACACAAACCAGAAATCACAAGGCTCTTGGCAACGCGAAGCTGACAGCAGTGGGAAGAGGCCAGACCCCTGGTCCAACGTCAGGTCTTAGGAATGCTTGGCTCGGCGCAGTCATCCCTTTAGAAGAAGAAAGAAAGAAGAAGAAGAAGAAAAAGACAGGCACAGAATGTTCAGAAGGAAAGGAAATTTTAAGAAGAAAAACATATTTGTGTCAGTATGAGAGGCCTTACAGTCAAGGAAGAGCTTAACAGAGGTGGGGGTTTGGGAAGTTGAGCTGGTTCCTTAATCTTACTTTGGCCTGTAAATTACCAAAGCAGCAGAATGAGAGAGAAATGAATATTTTCTTACCATTTTGAGAGCTCAGAAACTTTGAAAAACTTGCAGTTCTTCACTGCTGAGTGATATGTATCAAGTGCAGAAAAATCAGAATATATTAATTTATTTTAAGTGAAAGGAGGGGAGATAGACTCCTGCATGTACTCTGACCGGGATCCACCTGGCACCCGGTTTGGGGCCCACACTTGGGCCAGTTGAGCCACTGGCTGAGAGGGGAAAAGAGAGAGAAGGGGGAGAGGGAGGAGAGTAGAAGCAGATGGTCGCTTGTCATGTGTGCCCTGACCGGGGATCAAATAGGGACATCTGCACACTGGGCTGATGCTCTATCCCTGGCCAGGGCCTTGTTTTAATTTTTAAAAGTTAATAAATAGAGGCCCCCTTCCCTCATTATCCCCCCACCAACAGGTGAACACCAAAGGCTGGTCATTGTGTGACCCAAGCTTTTCTCTCTTGGTGTAAAGTGAGCTTGGAAAGCATGTTTTCGCCCAATGTGGATGGTAGTAACAAGGCATTTTGCAGTCACAGGACCTGGATTTGAATCCTTGCTCTGTCCTTGCCCGCTATGTGACTATACTTTTCTGTCTCCATTATTTCATTTGTGAAATGCAGTTTTTCTTAACAGCCACTTTTTAGGGCAGTGGTGGTGATTAGATGAATTATTATATGGAAAACAGCAGAACAGTGACTGGTACGTGTGTGTGTGTGTGTGCTCCTTCCTATATATGCACTTTCTTAAATAAAAGTATATCAAACTCTGGTCATTGGGACTTGGACGTGAGCTGCAAAGTATAGAATTGTGACAACAATTCCAGTGCCATGAGGACTTTTCCTGGACTCCTGTTCCTTGTGACAGCTCCTAACGGACTGAACTGGGGTTGGGTTGCATTTGCAGGGATCTGGAATGGTGTTGGTGCCAACTTGGACTTGGTGAACATGTTAAGGACACTACTCTTTTATGGATTCTTGCTGTATTGGCCAAGAGTTTGCTTAAAGGCTTTAATCACTGTAAAAAAATAGAAGACTGGATAAAGAAGATGTGGTACATATACACTATGGTATACTACTCAGCCATAAGAAATGATGACATCGGATCATTTACAACAAAATGGTGGGATCTTTTTTTTTTTTTCTGAAGCTGGAAACGGGGAGAGACAGTCAGACAGACTTCCGCATGCGCCCGACCGGGATCCACCCGGCACGCCCACCAGGGGTGATGCTCTGCCCACCAGGGGGCGATGCTCTGCCCCTCCAGGGCGTCGCTCTGCCGCGACCAGAGCCACTCTAGCGCCTGGGGCAGAGGCCAAGGAGCCATCCCCAGCGCCTGGGCCATCTTTGCTTCAATGGAGCCTCGCTGCGGGAGGGGAAGAGAGAGACAGAGAGGAAGGAGGGGGTGGTGGAGAAGCAAATGGGCGCTTCTCCTATGTGCCCTGGCCGGGAATCGAACCCGGTTCCCCTGCACACCAGGCCGACGCTCTACTGCTGAGCCAACCGGCCAGGGCGGGATCTTGATAACATTATACAGAGTGAACTAAGTAAATCAGAAAAACCAAGAACTGTATGATTCCATACATTGGTGGGACATAAAAACGAGACTAAGAGACATGGACAAGAGTGTAGTGGTTGGGGGGGAGGGGAGGAGGGAGAGGGGAAGGGGGAGGGGGAGGGGCACAAAGAAAACTAGATAGAAGGTGATGGAGGACAATCTGACTTTGGGTGATGGGTATGCAACATAATTGAAGGACAAGATAACCTGGACATGTTTTCTTTGAATATATGTACCCTGATTTATTGATGTCACCCCATTAAAATTAATAAAAATTTATTTATAAAAAAAAGGTATATCAAACTCTTCATGGCATTTGGTAGCCTTTCTTTTAATAAGTAAATTATCATTTATATGATCCTATATTGTCAGTAGTTCTTCATTTTTCACTATTATTTAAAAAGTACCGCTAGTTATGTTTATTTGCTGGGATCTCTGGCAACTTGCTCAATTATTTGCTTAGAATTTATCCCCAGAAGCTGGATTGTATGTTCTCATCTGTGGATTTGGACACATAATGCCAAGTTGCTCTCCTAAGAAGTTTTATACCTTAAGTTCCAACCAGCACAGCATGAAAGTGCCTATGTCTTGCAAAACCTTGCCAACACTGAGTCTGTTCATTCTATTCCATTTTTTTCCTACTAGGTTAGTGAGTTCTATTATTTTAATCTTTATTTTGTTACCAAAAAAGTTAAAAATTTTGAGGGTTTTTTGCCATTTTTATTGTTTTTCCACTGTGACTTTGCTGTTTGTGTCCGTTATTAACATATGGAGTCAGCTTTTCCTTATTGGTTTGTTAGAGCTCTTTATATATTAAGCATGTTAACTTTTACTTAAAGTTTATCATTTGCCTGTTAGCTTATTTAAATACCAAAGCATATCAGAGTATATTTTTTCACTATTCAGAAGTTTTACAAGTGTTTGTGAACTTATGTATATTAGGTACTAAAACCTAGCAATATTGTCCCTTATGAATTTTTTCCTGGAATTCATAGTTATAAGGTCTTTTTCTGTCATTACCCCTCAAATTATAATAATATTTTTTAAATTTTCTTCCAAAGTATTTAAAACTTTATGTTTACATTTTAAAATTGAATTTATTTCAAACTTATTTTGCAATTTGAGTTTTAAAATATATGGTTTTTCCTTTAGGCTCAGTGATTCTACAATATAAACTGATCATTATTTAAGTTGGTCAATTTCTTTGAACATCAATGTTCCCCTCCAAAAATTTTCCTGATTGTTAATGACCAATTAATTTACTAAAGTTTCCTAAGGCAGGTATAGGGAGACATGTGACATTGTTTGAGATAAAAGTATGGTTTAAGTATGTCAGTGACACTTTATACTTTTAGAATGTCACAGAATTGACTTTACATACTGTCAAAAAAAACAACAAACAAAAGCAAATTCTATTACTTAAAAATTAAGAAGTGGTTAATTATCAGGTTTTTCTGCTGAAAAACTTACATTTCCTAAATTGCTTTGATTCTCCATAAACCTCATGCCAAGTTTATCAGTATTATGCAAACTCCCACTTCCATTGCACAATATTGGAAAACTTTTATTCTGTTATTTCTTTAATCAGAATAATGCATATAAAGAATAGGTCAGAAGTGGTCAGCCAGGCCACCCCATTTCCTTCAGTGTTCTGGGCTCTGTCCACACACACCCACACCCACACCCACACTAAGCCTTGCACTAGGACTCTGTGCTCTGTCACTTGGCAGCCTTCCCTAGTGTGGCCAGAAGGAGTGATGATGAGAACCAACAGCCAGCTGCCATTCTACTTCTGCTTTTGGTCCTTAACAGAAATCAATCACACTGTGAACAGCTGACTCTGGCATGGACTCAACTTCAAAGATGGAGAAACAGCACCAAGTTTATGAGTTAGCAGTTAAGAAATTGTTTTTGAAAGAATACCCAAAACCTGCTGAATAATCCACAGTCACTCATCTCTTTTACTGTTAGTTTGCTCAAGTTTCTGCAAGACATTATCAGAAACATGAGACATTTTGAATGCTACTCAACGATGTGAATTGAGGCCTCCTTCCTTCTCTCAGATGAATGCTAGTAAAATTAGCAATAAGAGTTACAAGACAGCAGTGTTCACTCTCATTATGCACCCATGACTGAATTATGAGTAAGAAATTTTGATTCTCTGGAAAGTACCACGTATTCTTTATTTGTTTTTTCTTTTCTGCGCTATTGGATGCTTTCCGAAGACATGTTTTTCTTTTTCTGTTAAGAAAAGCAAGAAATAAGTGTGACAACACTTTTTTAATGAGTCCAAGTACAAAATAACAGCGGCCATTTCCCACATGCCTAGTATATGCCAAGCATTTATATACTTAGACATGTATCTAATTGCCACAACACTTTATTAAGGTAAATACTGTCGCTGTTTTCCAGGTGAGGAAAGGAGGATTAAATAACTTGCCTAAGTTGTCAGAAGCAGGATTTGAACCCAGCTCCATCTCACTCCAGGGCTTTTGCTGTTTCCACTATTCAGGGATGACTTTCCTAGGCTTGAGCTCCAAAATGCATTCAACATGTATTTCTCTCTTTTTCTATGCTCTCGAGCAGGACAGGAAAAGAAGAGAACCATGTTGACTTTTTAAATCTTGAAACAATGTTTATCCATTGATTCTGTGAATTTAATTTTTTGAAGTTCTATTATATATAAGGACGTAAATGTCTTGGTTGTATCTCCTTTCAGTTGTCCATCTCAACCCCAGGGGAATTAGAGTTCAGGCTGTTTTCCTGACATCTTGGTCAGTACCTCATCCCACAGAGTGATCTTCCTTTCACTTTCCTGTTATTCTAAAACTGACTCTCAAATCTATCTAATGTCATCTCTTGTTAAGTATGAATTTTTTTTATCTTCTATGATGCATACTAAGTAGTAAAAATCAATCTTATTGGTTCTCCAGAGATTTGAATGAGTGAACATTTTAACATATGTCCAAGAGAGACTTAGACATTGAGAAGACTATAATTCAGTATTTGTGAGGTATTTAGACTGCACCATGAACTTACAACATACACTCATATGTTCTTCTACCCAAAAAGTGTCCATTCTCAAGATATACAAGGTGGAAATGGTGGACACATGCAGTAGAAAAAGGTTTTATAACATCAGATCCTCTCTAGCAAATCAATGCAGGACTTTAAATATAAATAATCTCTTAATAGTTTGAAACTTTTAAAAGAGTGCAAGAATATTAAAGATGTCAACATTCATTCTGATTGGGCCCCCTTGGGTCACATACCCACTCTGCAACCAATGTCTGTGTACAGAGGAATGAAAGGCAGTGATTGGCTTAGATTAGGCCACATGCCTCATCCCTGGAACCTCACGGAATCCCCAGTGGGAAGTGGTCAGCTGCTGCAAAGAGGATGAAGATGGAAAGGAATGGATGATGAAGATGCAACCAGCAAACTGCCTGATTAGCTGAATATAAAGCAAGAGTCAAACAATAACGCTGCCTAGAATCCATGTTATGGTCCCAAGTGAACTAAAAAAAAAGAAACAACAACAAAACTCAATATTTGGAAAAAGTAGAATCATCAATAGATATTCTATGATATCTATAAATTATAGGTATATAAACAGAGCTCTGAAAAGTAAGGTAATTAACGAAATTGTTGATATAATCCACTATGTTACTCCAAATAATGGCCTTATTGTTTAAGTGAATTCTGAAACTTACAAAATTATTATAAAAAAATAAATGGCTGCTTATCTGATGATAGATATTTTCACAGACTTAGAAAATGTTATTTTCCCATTTAAATCTCTTATTGAAACCAGTTCTGATAGTTTCTCATTCCTTAAAAGACATAAAATGCCTTTCACCTCTGAATAATTTATCTGGAGAAGGCTGAGCCACCTCTAGGCCAGCCTAACAGGGTGAAACACCCAAAGGAAAAGAGTCCAAATTCTTAAAAGTTTGGAAGGAATATAAATCTTTGCTGAAGGTATCTCAAGGTATCTCTTTGCATAAGGCTTTCCTTTGCTCTAAGGAAAGCCTTATGCAGAACGATACACAGAAATTTCCATAGTCCATTGTATTCAACTATCCTCCACCTCATGGGCACAAGACAAATGGGGTTCTTCGCCTTGTGTTCTCTAGCACCTGAGTCATATCTCCAAAAGGAATTATAAAGAACATCTTCCACAGGTGGAAACTTGCAGCCATGATTATATTCACTATATGTTTGAAATATTTTGATATGGGGCACGTGGACCTACCTTACTAAGTTATCAGAGAGAACTTGAGAAAGCAAAGGAGCTTAATGGATGAAGTCAGTAACAACAACATCATTTATTGAGCATGAAAAATGTCACTTCTCTGTAAATGGACTGAGATGCTGACTCTTGGGACAAAAAATGGGAATTTCATGAAAGGCCCAAAAGAAGTTCCAAGTTTCTAAATGGAGAAAAGCACCCTGTCACTGTTGGTGAGAACAGACTATCGGGATTACAGTGCCAACAATCCAGGCTGTTTTGCTCCTGACTTTGAGTCATGTAACAAATGTTTGTGAGTGGTTTTCACAAAGCCTCAGGTGACACTTGCAGCCTCCTAACGGACTTCGTGAGACAGAAGTAATGTAGACCTCTGGAGTCTCCACCTCTGCTTCAACCAAAGTGTTTCCCCTTATCTCTTCTACATCTTAAATTTCTGAATAAGATTTTATTTGAAGGCTTCCTTTTTTAAGATGGTGGCCACAGAGTGTGTCTTCACTTCCCCGCTGAGGGGCAAAATGAATCAGGGGAGACGCCTTGACTGGCCCCAGTGGGCACCTCTGTCTTGCCTGCTGACATCTGCAATGGGGCAGGAGAGAGGACTTCAGATAAATGACCATGGGGGAGGAGCCAGATACCTCCTCCTTCATCTTCCCGAGGCTAAGCACCCAACAGCAAGGGGTGCTCACGGGGCTTCCCATGCTGCCAGGATGAGAAAGGGGTCTCAGCTCCTCCACCAGGGACTGTTATTCCACAGAGCCCCTCATTGCCTCCCTCTCTTTTCCCAGTACTCTCCACTTCCTTTGAAGTCCTCTCACTCTCTCTTTCCCATTAGCTTTTCTTAAATTGCAGTAAAATATACTGAACAGAAAGTTTCCGTTTTAACCATTTAAAATTTTTTGTATTTTGTAATTGTGGTAAAATACACATAACATAAAATTTACCCTCTTAACCATTTTACATGTATACTCCCATGGGGTTAAGTACCCACACTGCTGTGCAACCATCATCACCGTCCATGGTGAGAAATTTTTCATCTCCTCAGACTGAAACTCTGGCCCCATTAATCACTAACTCTGTACTCCTCCTCCTCCCCTGCCCCTGGCAGTCACCACCCTACTTTCTATCTCTATACATTTGACTACTCCTGTATAAAAGTGAAACCATGCAGTATTTGACTTTTTGTGAGTGGCTTTTTTCACTCAGCATAATGCTTTCAAGGCTCATTTATGTGTTAGTATCTGTCAGAATTCCCTTCGTTTTTAAGGCTAAATAATATTCCATTGTATGAATAGACCATATTTTGTTCATTCATTCATCATCAATGGACATTTAGGTTGTTTCTGCCTTTTAACCTTTGTGAATAATGCTTCTAGAAATACTGCTGTACAAATACAAGGATGGGCAAAAATAGGTTTACAGTTATAAGCACACAAAACACCATTTATTCTTGAATTATTTATTTATTATCATTTTTAAATTTTATTTCCATAGAAATAACTGTTGTAAACCTACTTTTGCTCACCCCTGTATTTGTTTGAATTCCTGCTTTCAATTATTTTTTGTATATATCCAGAAGATCAATTGCTAGTTTGTATGGTAATTCTACATTTAATTTTTTTGAGAAACTGTCATATTGTTTCCCACAGTGGCTACACCATTATTAATTCCCACCAGCTGTGAACAAGGGTTCCAGTTTCTCCACATTCTCACCAACACTTGTTATTCACTTGTTTGCCAAGGGATTTTTTTGTTTGTTTTTTGTTTCATATAGAAGCCCCCCAAGTGGGCACGTAGTGGCATTTCCTTGTGGTTCTGCTTTGCGTTTCCCTGAGGACCACCGTGATGTGGAACCCTCTTCATGCGCATGTTAGCCATCTGCATATCTTCTCTGGAGAGGTGTCTATTCAAGTTCTGTTTTGTTTTTGTGTATTCTGGATATTAAGCCTTTATCAGATATGTGACTTGCAAATATTTTCTCTCACTCCTTGGATTGTCTTTTTACTCCGTGTGTCCTTTGAAGCCACAAGACCTCCTCTTCAAGGCCTCCCCCTGGCACCCGCCCCTTCTCTAAAGCTCCACTGCACCAATCGTGCAGGGTTACTGGTGTTGAGGGGCTTCCTAGACCCCGCACCCTGTTCCCCCCCCACACGTAGGCTCCATCCTGGCAGAAGGTGTGGGAATGGTGGGTGCTTTAACGCCCCCACAGGGATGCCCCAAGCTGTTTCCTTCACACTTAAAACTGAAGACCATATCCTACCATGAGGATTTGCTAACAGCTTTTTAAAATATGGAAATGTGTTGTGAGCTTATTTGGGGGACAGTTTATAGAAGATAGATGGATAGATAGATAGATAGATAGATAGATATTGTAGATAAATACAGATGTAGATGGAGAGAGAGAGAGAGAGAGGGAAAGCAATCTCTATTTTTCTAAAATTTAGGGGATATAACAACTCCTCTACTCCAGCTTGAGGGCAAGGGCTATGTTGAAGAGTGATTGGCAACAACTAAACCAGAAAAAAAGGCAGGTGTCCACCTGAGGCTGTGAGGGGAGATGGCAGGGTCAGTGATAGGTAACCTGGGTCAGGAAACACACCTACGGGCCCCACATCGGGTCCACCCTCTGGGAAGCCTTGGGTCCAAGGTGGTCTTTGGCCTCTGTGGGGAGAGCACCCAGTGCAGGGGAGAGAGAACGCAGAGTCAGGAGACAGACCATGTCGGGCTCAGCCTCACTGCTGTGATTTGGGGCTGCAACCCCCCCCCCCCCCCTCTGATTGGCATCTCTGGTTTTTATATGAAAAATCAAATCAGTAATTGTTATAAAACCTCGTTGTTGTTGTTTTTTGTTACATGATTTATACAGTGCTGTGTATACATTATCCAATTTAACAAAATACTACAGAGTGGAGCGAGTCAAGCACTTTGAAAAGAATAAAATGCTTAACATATGTAAGGAATTCTTTCTTTTCTTTGAAACCTGCCGTGGGTGGTTCCACTATTGTTTGTTTAAGGAATTATATGATTCTGAGACCTGGCTCCTTATCTTGCATAGACCAAAAGGCAATTAAATGTCAGAATCTGAGGTATGAAGAATGCTGCTTCAAAGGGTCCACTTGACAAAGTGAAAGCAGTTGAGTAGAAACAGCATGCTCCGTATGATTTCCTTCTGGAATATCCATGCCATATGGCCTGAAGCAAGAACTTCAAACTCTGTGAGGAGAAGGAGACAGAAATAAAAACTTTAACTTTTTTTTTTTGCTCTGATTTCTCTTAGCCATCTTTTGAAGAGCCTTGGGAAACCACACTCTGTCTTAAAGAGAAACCAACCCAGACCCTCCGAGGAAGGTGGTTCTTCTCAGTGGGTAGAGATCATGCAGTCACAAATCGGTATCTTTTTCTAAGAGGAAGGTTTCAACAACAAAAGTTGGTCATAAACAGGACATTTAACCTTAGTATTCTCCTCACTGACCCCACTCATTTCTAACCCAAGGATGTAGGGATGGTACCCAGCCTGGCAGTCAGACCATCAGGACACCAGCTTCCCTGATAGAAGAATACAAAGTTAATAGCAAACACATTCATACATAAACCAATGCCACACCCCCAGCACTGCCACTCTCACCCTTGCCCAATGTCCCCCGTAACCTTTAAATTGTCTTGCAAGGCTGTTGTTGTCCTTCAGTGCCTGGGTGAAAACCCCTCTCCAGGCTGCCCTGTGGGAATGAGTGGCCTGTCACCTGCTCAAATGTGTGGTCTTTGTAGAGCCTGGACCTCCCCGGAGTAGCCTGACAAACACAGTCCTGCCAACAAAAGGAATTTCCAAATAGCTCTAATCATTTATTCCTGTCCCCCAACACTCTAGGGGTTCCCTGGACATAGCTCACAGCACACTGTAAGAAAGTACCCTCCCTGTATATGTCCAGCCCAATGCACAGGTGTGTTGCTCCACAGCTCTACCATGCACTTGTCCTAACACCCAGCCCTTCTCTTTTCTGTCCCTCTCCTTGCACCTGGCTCCCTAATGGTGTGGCTGGGCTTTCTGTGACAGGAGTGTTTGGAGGCTGTGAACACTGTCCCTACACAAGTGATTGTACTCTTGAGTTCCATGGCTTCCTCCAAGCCATCACTGGGAGTAGTGACAAGCTCAGAGCCTGACTGCTGCCCACACATCAATGTGGAATGGCAGCACGAAGGAAAACCCAATCTGAAAGATCTGGAGAATGTGAAATAAAGTTTTCTTTATTGCCTCCCCACCCCCACTGCAGCCCCTCCCGAGGCTGCCATTGATATCCACTTTCTCCAGAGCAAAAGCAGGGACAGCCTCTGCCAATGAGGAGTGCATTGTGAGCCCACCCCATGATCGTGCTGCCCTCAGCATGTCCTAGAGTCTCCACACTCAGCGGAACTCAGCCCGGATGCCCCTGAGACCCACCACCTACTCACTTCTGAAATCTTCCTCACTGCATCCTTGGGAAGGTTAGGGGGGCAACATTGAAGAGGGGTGGGGCAAAGTTGAGACTTCTCTATTTAATTAAATTGAACTATGGGTTCCAAGCACAGATGTTACTATGTGAAAGTATGTCTCAAATGAGCACTTGGTGTGCCTGGTAAAACCTGTGTCATACGTGGCTTTTTGCATTAGTCATTGCCCTGCTGGGACAGAGAAGTCCAGAAATAAGGATATTGCAGAACTGGACCATGTGGTTCACTCAACCACAGGGGAGAGGGTGGGGAAGCAGCAGTGTTCTGGTTAAAGGTCACAAAGTGTTATTTCTACTTCAATATCCAGAGTCCAAGTGAAAAGTTTAAGATGAAAGTGAAAATAAGCTAAGGACAGCGGTGCCATTTGGCTGTCTGAGACCAGTTTGCTATAGGAGAATGCAAACTGCCTTAGCTAGTTTTCCATGAGCAGAGATGAAGATATAATGGGCATCAATAAAGATGAACATAACAGAATGGCAAGAAAAGTTGATGGCATTGTCTTCCCTGATTCCTGAAACCAGACAGGCGTACACATTAGGTGACCCTGGAGATGAGCACACCTCTTGAGCCAGGACTGTAATTCTGCACCCTGTGCGACCCCGGTTCTCCAGGCCACCAGAGTCAGAGTGAGTCACTCTAGGCCTGCAGGACACAATGACCATGCTAGCGCAAACCCCTGGCTCCCAGTCCCCAGAACCCTGTGTGCTCTGACCTCATATCTCCTGGATGAGTCTCCAGGAGGTTACGTCCTCTCCTTGGGGAAAAATAAAGATTTCTTGTCTGAACTCAGCCTTAATGGCCTGAATTTTCCACCGCTCTGTTGCTAATGGTCACTTTTATGTCTGCCTGAGCCTGACCGCTCACTCTTCCAGCTGGTAGTATTGGCCATCCTGCCAGATGCTCACAGAGGGGAAAAGTGACCTTCTCAGCAGTGTTTCTAATAAAAGAGGGGCCTGCATTTTTGGATTGTTGCCGAATTCTCCTAGTGGCACCAACCACGCATTTCCTCCCAGCTGAAGGGAGTAGGAGGGCACCTTACCCAGAACACCCAGCACCTCTCCCAATAACAATCACCCACATTTCCGGATGATGCCACGAACACCACCAGGCCCACAGTGTACTTGGGTCCCCTGGACTCTGAGGCTTCATATATGTTATCTTGTCTGCTCTTTGCTTCCACCCCATGGGATATATACTACTCTTGCTTCTGTTCTCCAGATGGGGACTCAGTTGTGAGAACACCCAGTGAGGGTGCCCTGGTCAGCTCTTCATGTTTCAGATGACATTTCTCTGCGTTGCAGTGGCCAACCCTCATTTTTATCATTCTGTCTCATCAGGTGTCCACTGATCGTTCTACAGTTGATAGCACTGGTGTGCCTGGTAGGTAGGTGGACAATCAGCCTCACCACATGACATGTGCTGATAGCTCTGCCTTTTCTTTAGTTACAGTGCAATTAAAAAATGTGAATAGGCCCTGGCCAGCTGGCTCAGTGGTAGAGCGTCGGCCTGGCGTGCAGAGGTCCCGGGTTCGATTCAGGCCAGGGCACACAGGAGAAGCGACCATCTGCTTCTCCACCCCTCCCCCTCTCCTTCCTCTATGTCTCTCTCTTCCCCTCCTGCAGCCAAGGCTCCATTGGAGCAAGGATGGCCCGGGCGCTGGGGATGGCTCCTTGGCCTCTGCCCCAGGCACTAGAGTGGCTCTGGTCGCGGCAGAGCGATGCCCCGGAGGGGCAGAGCATCGGCCCCTGGTGGGCGTGCCGGGTGGATCCTGGTCGGGCGCATGCGGGAGTCTGTCTGACTGTCTCTCCCGTTTCTAGCTTCATAAAAATACAAAAAAAAAAATGTGAATACATACTCAAGAAACAGGAAATGGAGCCTTAACAATAACAAAAGCCAAGATATTGATATTTCATATTTCCATGCTCTGCTTTTTGAGGACCCAATCCTCATAATAACTCTTGGCAGTAGGGACTATTATTATCCCTCTTTTATGGGCACAGAGAGGTTAAGGAACTCTCACAAGGTTGCACCGCTCTTATATGAAGATGTTAGCATTGAAATCCAGCAACAGTGTGGGCCTGTTCCTTCAAATCTTCTTGTATGCTTGTTTCTTTCAGTTTAGAAAACAATATGGCCAAAAGACCAGACTTAGATACAGTATGAGAAGGAGAAAATGCGAAGGGCTCACATCCAATGAGAACTTTGGACTTCAGGCTTTGTGCTTGGTCTCGTCTCTCAGTTCAGCAGTATACATCATACTACACATAAAGTTGTAACAGAATAGACACAGGTGCGTGCCCAAGGAGGACATAAATCCAGCCCTGTGGGAGCTTGGATGACAGAAAGTTTTCCTACTTGCTCCTGCTTTGCAGAAGAGGCACTGTTGAGTTAGGTCTCACACAATCAGTAGGATCTCTATAGACAGAGATGAAAAACACAGACAGGAACAATGTAAGTAGAAAAAGGACTTTGTGGTGGAAGAGTCCTGGGTCCAGAAATGAAAAGTTACTAAAATCGGAGGGACCAAGGAAGAAGTAATGGATGATTCCAGGCAGAAAAGATACCTAAATTTATGAGAGCAGTCCTGGCCAGATAATTCAGTTGGTTGGAGCATTGACCTGCAGTGCAGAGTTGCCGGTTTGATTCCCTGGTCAGAGCACATACAGGAGCAGCTTGATGTTCCTGTCTCTCTCCCTGCTACTCTCAAAACACAAAACAACAACAAATCATGAGAGCAATAAGCAGGTAAAGTTTAGCAGCATTCCCAGCACACATGGGGACTTCAAAATACCTCAGTGATGGCCCAGGGGACAAAAGAGTTCTATCCTGTTTGCCAGGGTGTTTACACCCACTCTTGTGGCATCATCCCACCAGTTAGCACCCCAGTCCACTCTCAAGAGGATCCTCACATGGATGATAAATTATATGGCTTCCCCGTATTTAGCAGATTGACAGAGCCAACAGATAGGACCTGATAGTTAGGCAATGAAGAAGTTGTGTCTTTAAAAGCCTGCATCTCAGTGCTAGCTGAATACCGTAAAGGAGATGGGGTCTCGGTCGCTGGTGCCCACGTGCAGCCAGTTAGTTTTGAAAGCCAGAGTCAGTTCTCCCACCACCTTATCTG
Source organism: Saccopteryx leptura (assembly GCF_036850995.1). Classification (NCBI taxonomy): domain Eukaryota; kingdom Metazoa; phylum Chordata; class Mammalia; order Chiroptera; family Emballonuridae; genus Saccopteryx; species Saccopteryx leptura. The sequence continues at coordinate 169,816,004 of NC_089504.1, read as the reverse complement.
GTCTGAGCTCAATTTCATACAAAGTCATCTCAGCTGGTATATCTATCACCAAAGTGCACAGGAAACCCCAGCCCTTTCATAAAAAGGCATCGCCCATCTCTCTGCAGCCGGTGATGGCGAGGGCAATGCGAGCCACAGGCTTGTGCCACACGCTGACACAGCTGATAATGCTAATTGTTATCCAAGAACATTTTGGAGTGGAAAACAACTGAATTCAAAGAAGTGAATGAAAACCACATTGAGTTGTCAGAGCATTTAAAAATCAAACACAAACCACTTTGAAACAGGGAGGCTCCCTAGATCTGTGGGAGATGAGCCTACCGAAGTGTGCAGAGGAACCAGCCTGTGCGTATAGGAGCTAAAATCCTTCCAGGGAAGAAAGGGAGGTGCAATGTCCACAAAGCAGAACATGAAGAGGAAGAGGCAGTTTTACCCACCCTTTGAACTTGGCCGTGGGATCTGTCCACAGGGTTCCCTCGGGAGTGATGGGCAGGCCTTTCCAGTGAGGTTCATTAGTCGATGCCTGCTGTGCTGTTGCTGGGTTTTATTACTGTATGAAGTTGAAAGTCCTGCTATGAATGCATCAGGAACTGTAAGACTTGCCAGATGCGCTGGGCGGTGTGCTGGGACTTGCTGGGGGCCGGCTTGCGTGTCCGCCACTCCCTGATGTGCGTGGCAGGCTCTGAGCCTCGCACACAGGGAACCTCCTTTTTCTATGGCTCTTTTCTGAATCATCTATGGCTTGTTCATTGGAATATGGATGAATGAAGATAAAAATTGATTAATTAAAGCCCTCTGCACCCCCACCAAAAGCTTGACATTTCAAAGACTGTGGAACAAAAACAGTGAGAATAAAGCAACTTGAACTAATCTACACTATGACTTGGGAGCAAAGAATTTGGATCTTCTCTAGTTTTGGAATTCCAGATTCCCAACATTTCATAAATACAGTATGACTAGTTGTGTAAAATTGCAACGAATGCCCTGAGTGAATTAAATACACAGGGATGAATTGTTTTTAAAAGTTCCTGCTGGCCCCGCCAGACTTCTCATTGCCACTTTTAACCTTGTGAAGTGGAACCAATCCTGACAGTGAGGCTGGAGATACTTCCTGGTACATTCTGATCTGAAAGCTGAAAATCCACACCCCAGCACAAGGGCACCTGATGGCGTTCACTTACTCCCATTAGGAGCATATAGCCAGTTATGCTTCAAGGAAGGGATGAGCACGCCACTTTCTATGCACTGTGTCAACTAAATGAAGTTGATATTAGGTATCAGTGCAATGCATCATGACAGAAATAGGACTCCTTTATATAAATATATAGCTACAATCTTATCAATGCACAGCATTTATCCTAGTAAATATTATAAAATGCATCCTAAAGGTTATCTCAGAAATAAATTTCAAGTTATTTTCAGATGCCAGAGAATTGAAAAGAGCCCCAGTTGAGGGAAGAAAAAGGCCCTTCAAATATGTTGTATGTATTTCTAGATTACTCCTGTGTACTTAAAATGTGCCACACTGAAACAATGGCAGAAAATACCCTAACGGAGATTCCTGAGGGAAAGCAAATACGATTTGCTCTAATTACTCTGACAGCTATTTTCATAGTCCAGAAATGCCGAAGACATTGAGCATACTCACAGTTAAGCTAATAGAGCAGCTGGGTGCAGGATTAAGTTCCAAGCCATCAGATCAAACATGTGATATCTATTGAACAAGGGACAGTATGCCAGGCACTTTCAGAGCTGGGGACATGAATGAGCAATACTGTAGTGGGTTCAGTGGTGGCCTTCAGAAGTGTGTATTCACACCCTAATCCTTGGAACCTGGGTATGTGACCTGATTTAGGGGGAAAGAAAGGTCTTTGAAGATGTAAATAAATTAAGGATCTTTAGATGAGATCATCTTGGATTAGCCAGGCAATCCCTAAATCCAATGACAAATAAGACAGGGATAGTCAACCTTTTTATACCTACCGCCCACTTTTGTATCTCTGTTAGTAGTAAAATTTTCTAACCACCCACCGGTTCCACAGTAATGATAATTTATAAAGTAGGGAAGTAACTTTACTTTATAAAATTTATAAAGTAGAGTTATAGCAAGTTAAAGCATATAATAATTACTTACCAAGTACTTTATGTCAAATTTTCGCTGTTTGGCAAAATAAATCTTTATAAAACAACTTACTATAGTTAAATCTATCTTTTTATTTATACTTTGGTTGCTCTGCTACCGTAGCCTACCATGAAAGCTGGAACACCCACTAGTGGGCAGTAGGGACCAGGTGGACTACCACTGTAAGAGACACTCAGGAGAGAGGCACTGAGAGAAAAAGGCAGGTAAACTGGATTGTCTGGCATCAGGGCCAGAGCTGGGGGGCAGCTTTCTGCCAGACAAAAGTCTTGGCAGAAACTATTGTTCCTTTTTGGAGACACTCCCCGCTTGTGCACGCGCTCCCGCGCACGCACGCGCGCACACACACACACACACACACACACACACACACACACAGATCAGCAGGTGGAAGCTATATTTCTGTTTCTATCAACCTGGCTCACACTGTTCCTCTCACCCAGGTGTCTTCCTAAGACCCTACCCCCACTCACCTTGCAAGCCCACCCAAGCTGTTTCTAGTGGCTTTTTCATACAAATGGCTTATCTTGCCTCATGCATCAGATTTTCTTAAAAATCTCTCAAACAAGCAGCATCTGGCCTCTGCATACCCCATAACTCTCACTAAGTGGCTCCAGACCTGGCACAAGCAGCAGCCAGCCTTGGTCTACAGCTTAGCCTCTCCTGGGCACCTTCAAGCTCAGCACAAGTAACAGCCATCTGCATATCATTCTGTAGCTTGTGCTGGGTGACCCCAGGCAGGGCAGAGCTGGTAGCTCACCTTACACCTCCTGGGAGGCCCCAGAGCCAGTGCACCCAGTGGATAGCTTCAGACTACACTGGATTACAACCCTACCACCTCCTTGAGCAACACACTCAAGGGGCAAACTTGGTGAGCACTAAAGCCCCACTGCTTTATAGAGTTGACTCCTATGCAGCATGGAGTCCTGTCCTTGCAGCTGATCAGCCTGGGGGTCAATCCCTCCCAGTGATGCTAACAGCAATCAAGGCTCAACTACTATAGGACAGTGCACACAGTTCACACAGGGGCATACCTAGAGCACCAGCTCAGGTGACTAGGGAGGCTATGCCACTGGGTCCTATGGGACACCTACTACACAAGGCCACTCTACCAAGTCTGAGAGATAGAGCAGCTCTACCTAATACATAGAAACAAACGCAAGGAAGCACCAAGACAAAGAAACATGTCCCAAATAAAAGAATGGGAGAAATCTCCAGAAAAAAGAGCTAAATGAAATGGAGGCAAGCACACTACTAGACACAAAGTTCAAAACACTGGTTATAGAAATGTTCAAGGAACTTAGTGAGAATTTCAACAGCATGAAAAAAGACATAGAAACCATAAAAATGAACCAGTCAGAAATGAAGGACATACTAACTGAAAGGAAGAATAATTTTGAAAAATTCAACAGTAGGGTAGATGAAGCTGAGAATCATATCAATAATTTGGAATATAAGGAAGCAAAAAATACCCAATCAAAACAACAAAAAAGGAAAGAGAATTTTTTTAAAAATGAAAATAGTGTAAGAAGCCTCTGGGACAACTTTAAGTGTACCAACATTCACATCATGGGGGTAATGCAAAGAAAAGAGAGCAAGAAATCAAAAACTTATTTTAAAAATAATGATGGAAAACTTTCCTAACCTTGTGAGAAAAATAGACACACAAGTCCAGGAAGCACAGAGAGTCCCAAACAAGATGAACCTAAAGAGGCCCACACCAAGACACATCATAATTAAATAGCAAAGATTAAAGGCAAAGAGAGAATCTTAAAAATAGCAAGAGAAAGACAGTTAATTATCTACAAGGGGACCCCCATAAGACTGTCATCTGACTTCTCAACAAAACTTTGCTGTCCAGAAAGGAATGGCAAGAAATATTCAAAGTGATGAAAAGCAAGGACCTATAATCAAGACTACTCTACCCAGCAAGGCTATCATTTAAAATCACAGGATTATATATAAAGAGCTTTCCAGACAAGAAAAAGCTAAAGGAGTTCACCAAGCCCAAACCACTATTACATGAAATGTTAAATGGTCTTCTCTAAGAAGAAAAAGAAAATAAAAGATCAAAATTATGAAATAAAATGGCAATAAATATATATCCATTAAAAATCAAATCTAAATATCAAAATAAATAAACAAGTAGAACAGAAACAGATTCATAGATACAGAAGACATTTTGAATGTTGCCAGATGGGAGGGGGGATGAATGGAAAAAGTGAAGAGATTAAGAAATACAAATTGGTAGTTACAAAGTAGTCATGAGGACATAAAGTACAGCGTAGGATATATGGTCAGTAATATTCTAATAACTATGTGTGGTGTCAGATGGGTATAAGATGTACTGAAATGATAATTTAATAAGTTATATAAATGTCAAGTCACTGGGGTATACACCTAAAACTAATATATTGTGTGTCAACTGTAAAAAAATAAAAAACAATTTAAAAAGAAAAACCTAGCTGTAGAGATTGGAGTAATACAGCACAGCCAAGAACTGTCTGGAACTACCAGAAGATAGAAATGGCAAGGAAAATTCTCGAGTTTTGGAGAGAGCATAGCCTATCCCTTAATTTCAGACAGCTGGCTTCCAGAACTGTGAGAGAATAAATTTCTGGTATTTTGTGATAATTCCTCAAAGCAGCTCTAGGAAACTAATGCAGACAGCATCCCGCATCCAGGAACTGAGGACAGTGTGCAGGGCAGGGAAGCACTAAACAGAAGCCACTTTTTAATGAGCTCTCCACAACAAAAGTAACAATAGACAGAAAAACAGAATTTAACTGCAGGTGGGATTTTTCTTAAAAATTCAAGTTAGATGAGGACTCCTACAGATCTTTGGGTTGTCCAATCCCAAGTTTTCAGCTCGGGGCTGTCACGGTTGGCAGGCAGCCCCACTTATACAAGACTCGCCTTTACAAGAGACCCTGAAGATCAGATTCATGTAGAAAGTCTTTTTCACACTCATTCGTAGCCAAAGGCTGTGAAATACAGGATCTGAAAGACCACGTGTATACTGTGGCCACCTAAGCTCAGGCCGAGCTATAACCGCTGTGGGGATTCAGCCACAACCAGTGCTCAGAAAGTTGTTGACCAGCTGCATGATTTGGGATTGTGCCCCATGTAGCTAGCCTGCTAATTTATAAACTCCTCAAAAATTAAAAAAAAAAAAGGAAGTTGTTGACCAAAAATTCTTCCTCCTTAGCCAGGATTCGTACCCAAAGGCCCAGACATCAGCGTCCAAGGTCTACAAACTCTGAGCTGGTGTGTGAAATGCTGAATGTGTGCACACTCTCCTGAGAGAGCGTCAGGGCTTTCATCACCATTTGGAAAGGCTATAAGATGCCCCCCAAAATTGAAAAATTATCTTAAGGACCCAGAGGAAGACTCAGTGAGATGACCAATAATGGTATTAGAATAATTTAAAAGTGGTTCTCTGCCCTCATGACCATTTTAAGTATAAAAAAAGATATACCAAACCTGACCAGGTGGTGGCGCAGTGGATAGAGCATCGAACTGGGATGCAGAAGACCCAGGTTTGAGACCCCGAGGTCACCAGCTTGAGTGCAGGCTCATTTGGTTTGAGCAGAAAGCTCACCAGCTTGAACCCAAGGTCGCCAGCTCGAGCAAGGGGTTACTCGGTCTGCTGAAGGTCCATGGTCAAGGCACATATGAGAAAGCAATCAATGAGCAACTAAGGTGTCACAATAAAAAACTAATAATTGATGCTTCTCATCTCTCTTCGTTTCTGTCTGTCTGTCCCTATCTATCCCTATCTCTGACTCTCACTCTGTCTCTGTAAAAAAAAAAAAAAGATATACCAAAAAGTAATTCATTATTTCATACATTTAATACTTAAATAAGAACAATAAAAGAGGTACACAAAACTAGATTATGTTATAAGAAAGAGTTTTAAAATATTAATGAAAAAATATTAAATAATACCAACAAAAAATAACACAACTTGTCACCCCCTGGTGTTCTGGCACTTTTTCTCTTTATGTTATATGGTTGTTTACTGAAGTAACAAACACAAGGAAATGAAATGTAGTATTTCATCAAAGGTATAATGAGTTTTATGAAATGAATAAATAAATATTACAAGCATAGTTCTGTCAAATTTTTTTCACCTATGGGCAGAATGAACATTATTACGGGCGCTTAGAATACACTGTTGCACAGCTGAACGTTAAAAAGGAGTAAGGAATGTAAATTTGTGATTTCCATATTGGGCGGCTGCCCAGGCACTCACCTTAGAAAGAACCCTGATGACAAGTGCCATTTTTACAACCAGTTCACTGAACTCAACAAAAAATTAGGTATTGGATTTGCTGAACCGGTGCAAACTGGTTGAATCCCACCGCTGGAGATGACCCAGTAGCAAAGCCTCAACTGTCGGAGGAAATCAAGCATCCTAGGAGCAAAGGCACAGCTTCCATGTGAAGGGTAAGATCTGAGGCCATGAGAGGAGACTATGGAACACTGAGAGGCTGGTCTGCAGAAGCCCATGCAGCCCTGTTTGGGGCCCCGGCAGGATTCACACAGCAAGGGAGCTATTCTCCACCTCCGCCCAGTACCCTGTGAAGCTTCCCCACACTGAGGCTTCATAACTCCTCTGGAGAATGGCTGCACCTGCAGAGCAGAGCACATGCCAGGGGTCCTGGAGACACCCAGGGACCTGGGCAGAGCTGCAGAAGGTCACGTGTCCCAGTGGTAAGGTGGAGGAATGGAGTCAGCCTAGTTCAGCTGTTGATGTTCTATAAGCTATTTCTACCCGCACACACAGGAACATTCGAATGGCATGCCCACATGACATAGGAGACAAATATATGTATGTAAATCAAATCTCATTCCATTGCTGACCAAGTTTAACACTGAGTCCCACTTGAAAGCATCCCCTAGATTCCTACTCAGATTCTTGTGGCCAAAACAGTAATGGTGGCACCTGTCTCTCTTGTGCCTGAGTGCCACTGTCTCCCCTAGAATCACACAGTGAGGAGCTGCTCTGTGCATGTGGGAAGCAGGTATGGTAACAAGTAGGACTCTGCCAGCCGGGGTGAGCTGAGTGACCTCAGGCTTCTCCTGAGGAGACCTCCAAGACAGGCAGAAAAGCCACCAGCCCTTGGGGAGGAAGCTCCCCGCACCTCTGCTTCCAATGACAGGTGACCTTTTCACTGAGGAAAACAATAAAATCAGATGCTTTCCCAAAACACTTACAATATATATATATATATGCCACCAAATGCAGTTTTCATTTTGTTTTGTTTCTTATGATCTCAACAGAAGCAGGTAAAGATAGAATATACATTTCTTTAGCATGCTTTTGTCATAAAATAGAAAAGGAGCTTAGGGAGTTCTCATTTTGTGATTTGCTTTAAAAAAAGAATAAAAAGCTAAGCACTAGTCTCTACTGAAAAAAATACAACAAATCAGAAAGAAGGAAACTGTTAGAAAGTGGAGTGAATGCTGGCTTCTTCCCTGGGCCCACTCACTCCATCACCATGGAGACTCCTGAGGTGCTAAGAGTGACTGACTCACATTCGCTGAAGAAGCCTTTGGAATGGAAGCAGCACCCTCAGAGAGAGAACTTGGTCTTCAACCCTTGAGGAAGGAGCCTCTGACTCCAAGCCCCGAGGGTGGGAGCTGGGTGGGGGCTGCATAGAAAGATTCTTCCTTCCCCCAGGCCCTCATGACTAAGGGGTACCTGCTCTCCACAGCAAAGGTCAGGAAAGGCTTTGGCCTGGAAGGGGCTTGTCTACCACTGCTGAACAAGCTTCATAGATGTAAAAGCTACCCGGCAGTGTAAAAACCTTCCCTGGGGGGCTGGGGAGACGGTTCCTAGAACCTTGAAATTGGGAAAGGTGTGTGGACACTGTGGGCACAAGTTTTCTCCTGGGCAACTGAGCCTTGCCTGGCCTGGGCGCCCTCCAGCTTCACGAACCCTACTCAGAACTCGGGGAGGCAGGCTTTGTGCAAAACGGCTTCGAGTTTCGTGTTCACCTTAGCAAGGGCATAAATGAAGGGCCACAGGAAGAAGCTCAGAGTAAGGAGCTGCTCTCTGCCAGAGTTTTACCTGCTGAACACCTCTAAAACTATCATGATAGTCAGTGGTCCTGGGACAGCTGTCTGCCCAGGGACGCCGCATGGGCCTGCTCTGAGAACCTCGCAGGATGCACAGGGCCACTCCAAGGCCACATATTCGGGTGCTTCTTTTTGAAGGGTCTTGCCCAGGTGGCGGGGTCCTCTGGCTCCCAGCACAAAGCGTACCTTTGGGGACATGTCGGCACCCTGACTCGGGGTATCAGTGGCCAATGCTCCCCTAAGTGCCTGTGCCTACCCTGTCAGAGGGGCTAGTCCTGAGTATCACTTGCCCACAAGCAGCTGTGTCAGGCTGGGCTGTCTGTCACTCACAGAGCACAGCCAAGCCCACCAGCCACCATGCAGAACCTATGGAAGGAGAGAAGCTTCCTAGTCAGGCCCAGCCTTGTCTCTGACTGAACAGAAGCAGTGAGCCTGAGACTCACGGGAGCTCCCCAGCTTGCCTCCACAGTGCTTTCCTAAAACAGAAGACCATCTGAATTTCAAAGTCCAAAATGTACAGAAATTACCCCCTTTTTTCCTGGAGGAGAACCAAGGGGAAGATGTGTGTTCTTCCCTCCTCTACCCTAAATCTACTTTCTGGCGATGGTGACAGCCGGCCTGCTTGCCCAGGAAAACAAACGAGAAATACAAGCTTGAGCAAACGCCACAGTCACTGCTCCCAACTATTTATTCAGATTTCTCGACAAGCGAGTTAATTGGATGGGCCCCCGTGACAGACATTCCACACTGAAATTCATTGCTTCTGCCAAAACAGCATGTTGTGTGCTGCTATATTTTTCACGCTGGAATTTGGAGCTGACATGGGTCCTGAGCAGCTTTATGTGGGAAAAGGGAGACTGAAGGCACTAGCAGTGCCAGAGGGTTCTGGCTGGCCTGGAAAGGAAGCCATGGGCCTGACCCTGCCTGGCAGCAGCACCATGACCTTTGGTGTTTTACTGTTGCTCAGGCTTTGCAGGACTCAAGTTCAAAGGAAGCTGTAGGGAAGGGAGAACAGAGCCGGTTTTGAAGCATTCCAGCTGAGGCTCCTAGAGCCTGCAAGGGACTTGAGGGCCAACAGGGCTCACTGGCCCTCAGTGACCCATCTGCAGCCTCCAGCACTGTCTGGCGGGCTCCGTACCCTTTCAGTGAAGTCTGTCAACTGCCTCTTGTAATGCAATGATGTGGCCCCTCTGAAATCTCTCTCTTCATTTTCTGGATTTTCCCATCTCCTTGTGTAATCCTCTATCCACAACTCAGGGTCCCTTATCAGCCCCATCCCCCGCCCCTCAGCCCTTTCCTGGTCCTCTCATCTTCAAGGAGCACCACACAGTGATGTCAAGGCCCCTGATCTCCTCATCCCTGACTTGGGGCTCCCCGCACCCTCTTCTTCACACTCTTCTCCTCAGGGCTAGAGAGACAGAACAGAGGTCTCTGCCGCCTGGGCACAGCAGCCTGCAGCCTCTGCTCTCCACTGCAGGCCCGAGCTCAGCAGCACACAGGTGTGGTGCCGTCCTGGAGCACTCGGCTGGGGAACTAGGCAAGCCTGGACTCCACCCTGAAGAAACAATTCACAGCAGTGTGTGCTGCCGGGCCCCGTGCATTCCCCAAACCTGCTGCCGGTCGCCCTGTGCCCTGAGGCCTCCCCCACATGGACTCCTGGAGGGCTGTCCTCAGCCCCAGTAGCACCTTGAACACATTCTCCTTCTCCCACAGCAGAACGCCGTGGCTCAGGTTCTTCCTCTCACTACCTCTCGGGATGTGCCATCTTGAGGAAACCCTTTGGCTGCTGCACGTGTCAGTTCTGGCTTCCTTATCCAGACTAAAGACAAAATATACTCTCCACTTCTCTGCTGGTTCCCGTGAAACTCCTTTCTTTGGCGTCTTCCCTCCACCTGCCCGGATGTACCATCTAAGTTTTCTTTCCTGGGCTGTCCTAACACTTAACCTTGGTTTGAGGTGTCAGTCCTCTGGACCCCCACCCTGGACAGCATCACTCACACACAAGCGTCACTGCCACTTCCAAGCTGAGACTGTCCCACCAAGAGTCCAAACCCACATATCAACTTCTGACTGGACTTCTCTACCTTAAGTTCTAACTTAAATTCAGTATGTCATGAATGAAACAAATTACCTGTTTCCAAACCTGTTCTATTCTAGTATCACATGTCTTGATGAACCATTCCACTATCCCTCCAGTCACTCAGAAACTTGAGCTCACCCTAGACTCCTCCTTCGCATCATCACCACCAAGACCTGCCCATCACCTAAGTTGGAGCTTCCAAACTCACCACATGCGGGGACCTTGGCTGAGCACTTAAGTGAGAGCATTTCATCCGCTTCTCACCACAAATTCACAGAGCTAGTGCTATTCTCCTCCCTGTCCTCAAGACAAGGATGGAGACTAGAAAGGTTAGGAAATGTGCCTCAGGCCCCACAGGGAGTAGAGGTGGCATTGAGACTCACACCCAAGGAGATGTGCACATCTTCCAGCAGCAGCACAAACCTGCTCTTCATAGAGAAGGACTCATGAGGCTGATAGAAGCCAGTTCACAAAGGGGAACACAGAAGCTCCAGGCAATGGGGGACCTGTCCACAGCCCACCAGAGCTACCATCTCCCCATCTTTCTCAGCGCAAGCTGCCTTCAAAGGAATGGGGCTCCAGAACATTTGATGGGGTCACCTTCTGTTAAGTGACAATTGAGTTTAAAATTCTTATGTAAGTTATGGTTATACTAGCAATGATGGGCAGTGGTATTAAATTTCCACTGATGGTGAATAAAAAGAGTGGTTTAAGTTGCAACATAAAAGACTTAAATTTGAAATTCAAAAAGCCCTTGTAGAGTTGGAGAGCTGGTAGATTTTGCATTCCCCTGTTAAGGAGTCCAAACAACCTTCCCACCCTGCCATCTTCCTCTGAAAATCCTTTAAAATGACTCAGAGACCTGGTAGAGCTGGAATGAGTCTGGAGGACTCCAATATGTAGGTGATCCTACCAATCCTTTCTACATAAGAGGTTACTTTGGCCAGTAGATGTATTTGAATTGGCACATTTCATGAAAATTCTGACTTCTAGCTTCTTTTGAAAACTCAGTTGGCATGGCAACCCCAGGCTCTCTGTCCCAGTTGGCAACAACCCCTCTGGAACAAGGTCGGCCACCTATTTGGATGGAGCCCTCACACTCCAGCTGGCCTCAGCTTAGCTACTTCCTGGGCTCTGTAGGCACGTGAATTGCTGACAGATGAAACTGGCAAGATCAGCCTTTCAAACATGCACCTTTCCACTTAGCCAAAATCGGAGTGAGGCCAAACTTTGTCAGACAGCATCAGCGTGCAGACTACAAGCTGAATTGCTTCACGTGAAAAGCTGAGTCCTATACACCTATTTTATTTCTCCATAAAAACACGGTGAAATTAAGTTATCTACTTGCTTACCTGGTGAGGCAATCAGAAGTACTCACCAAGAATGGAAATACAAACTTAGTTCTCAGACTTGCCAACTTCGCTGCATCAAGTCACGTGTTAATTCCACCTAATGAAAACTCCAGAGCAGGCTGGAGACCCACACACAGAGGGAGCCCAGTCGGCTGTTGACTCTGGAGCTAATCACAAGCATGTTTACAGGAAAATGCCCTCATCTGCTTCCAGCAGCTCCAGCCACTCAGCCATGTGAGAGCCGTCTTCCAAGTCAATTGCCTGTCATTTGGCTGATTTATGTTGAGCAACTGTGAGGGCCCTCAAGGTATTTGTAGCAAGCTTGATGATTCCCAGCTTATAAAGTGGCAGTGGGCAGAGTGTTTCAGTTCAAATTCCCATCAAGACAGAATTTAAATCCTCAGCTCTGAGGCTCAGCCTTGCAATGTGAGCCCTTGAGATTGGCAGGGACCATCCTGCCCTGAACATTAGGGAGTATACCTGAGCTACTTCAGATGGACCCAGAACCACCTGCCCCCCGCCTTTCAGAACCTGGGTGGGAAAGGATTAGAACAGTCTTTAAAGTGGTGATTGCATAGGCTTTTTCTCAAGGCATGTTTATGACTGAGGCAGGATGGGTAGTGTCCCTCCCTACCCACCTGATTCAGAGGCTTCAACCAGCAGATTTCTTTGGAATAGCTTGAAAGTGACCTATTAAATCATGACTGATTAATTTCTGGTTTAGCTTTAATTTCAGCAGAGAATGGAATGCAGCCTCCCTTCTTGCAGATTCCCTCTAACCCCCCCCCCCCCCCGCCACCTCACACACAGAAAATACTAGAAGGTTCCAGATCTCAGAGAACTGGCCTTCCGCTGCTGAGGCTGGAAGGGGAGAGAGCAGGTTATTTATGAGAATCACCCACATTCCGGAGGTACCTTCCAAGCCCTATTCTAGTATGAAACCACCAAGAGGTGAAGCAGGCTGCATCTTTTATGTCTCCCTGACTACGTTTGAAAGTTGAATACAAATGATTTAAAAATTGCCCACGGCCTACATTGCCCGAACTTCTGCGATGTCTGTTCCCTCCTGGTGTCTCAGACAATAAAGCCACACTGAGTTAGGTCTGAAAGGAGACTTAGAGGTCTACCTCACCCCATCCGGTGAAGAAATTGAGGCCCAGTGACATCCCCTAAATCAGCCATGCCGGAGGATCCTTAAGAACCTAACCATGTGAGAGACTGAGTCATCCAAATTGAGGTAAACTCCAAAATGAGTTGCATTGACTCATCTTCCCAACTTCTCCCTCCATCTCTCACTTAGAGAAAGTGTGTATGTCTTCCATTTAGAAAAAGACTGCTCACTTGTACCGGTCATTACCTCCTCTATTCTTCTTTGTGTTCCAGCTGCCTTCCTCCATGTTTCTGCCACCTGTCTTCTGTAGCCAGCTTCAAAATAGCCACCTGACTCTGTGTCACACAGCATGCTTTTTGCATCTCTTCTGTCCTGGGCCAGCTTTCTCACCCTTCTGTACCCCTCCTTGAGCTGATGAAACCGGGTCTCCGCTCTGCAGCTATGCACTGTGATGACCTGACGGTGCCACTTGGTGGCAGTGTTTCAGAGCATTCCTGAGATCTGGTTTGTCTTTTATGGCAGTGGTCCCCAACTCCCGGGCCATGAACTAGTACCAGTACCGGTCCGTGGGCCATTTGGTACCGGTCCACAGAGAAAGAATAAATAACTTACATTATTTCCATTTTATTTATATTTAAGTCTGAACGATGTTTTATTTTTAAAAAATGACCAGATTCTCTCTGTTACATCCGTCTGAGACTCACTCTTGATGCTTGTCTCGGTCACGTGATACATTTATCCATCCCACCCTAAGGACCGGTCCGTGAAAATATTTTCTGACATTAAACCGGTCCGTGGCCCAAAAAGGTTGGGGACCACTGTTTTATGGGACAAACAGGGCTGTGTGAGCAGGCAGACAAGGCAAAAGGAGGCTGGCTGAGGTGCTTAGCTAATGGAGTGTTAGTGATTATGGTGACAAGGGACAGAGGTCTGCATACCGTCTGTGTACTTTCAGAGCAAGCTCAAGTCCCAAAGCTGACATCTGCCATCACTGTAACAAAGGAGCCTCAAATCCTAAGGCTGTTTTGGAAGGTGTCCTTGAAAATAATGACTGTAACCCTCTGCCCTCCTTGTTTTAATTTCTCCAATGATCCATTGGGCCCTGGTTCATCCATAAAAACAACACCAAAGGGAAAGAGACAATCCCCACAGGCATTCTGTGTTTACTGGACAGGACAGCAATGGCCTAATCCTGCTAATGGCTTTGGTCACTGCAGGATATTAGCTATTAGAGGGGTCTGTTTAAAGGCGGATGGTGTTGGGGAGAAAGTAGGGCCATCTGCTGATTACAATAAGCTTGAGAAATGAAAAGAACATTTAAAGAGACACCGTCTGCCTACTTGGACACAAGTAGTTCACTTGTCATTCAAAAGGTAGATTCAGGGCTTGAATTTTAGTAACCAAATAATTTGCATGGCTCAGACTCCGAATGCAATGTCTCAGACTAGAGACAACCTAGGAACTATCCCTCGCGCTTTCTGCAAAGAACGTCTCTGGGGACCAGAAAGAATGCAGCCTGAAATGCTGAAATATTTACATCATGGGTTAGATTCCGTGGAAATCAGACCAAATGTTTTTATTATAAACAAGTCAGCTCAAGACCAAACTGTGAGGTGCCCGTCTGATTTTCAAGACTCCTGCCCCAGTGCCAGCCTCCACACAGGAAATGGTCCTCTGCATCCCTCCTGGAGCCCCCGCGCCCTCCCCAGCTCCTTTCTCATTCCCTTCTGTGGCATCAGGCCTTCCCTCCCAGGCCTGACAGGGAACCAGAGAACAGCGAATGCTCCTGGCTACAGGGAAGCACCAGGGATGCTGGCAGCAGGGCAGCCTGGCTTTCCAGAGCGCCCAACAGAGAGGTGAGCAGGTCTCCAGCTTTCCCCACTGACCAGACCCTGGTTCAGTAAGGGCCACAGCTGTCGCTGCATCTTGGGATGTTACTCCCCGAGTCGGCGAGAAGGAAGATGTTCAGGATGTATTTTATGTGGTCACACCAAATCAAACATTTGGCCCCTGAACCAAGAGCATGAAAAGGCTTGGAGACAGAGAGCTCCTGAGCACTGTGAGACAAATACTGACCACGTAAGATAGCACAGGCTGTTCTAAATGTCCTGGGCCCTTGCCATCATGGCAAGGTCATTGACACCTCAAAGGAGAGGTGAGCCTCAAGTTGGGCCTTAAAAGAAGACTTTATCCAACAGGAGGAAGGAGGGGGCATTTCTAGAAAGAGAGCTTGAATTAGTAAGGCCAGGGGAAACAGGAGCACTGGGAACACAAGGACAGCCCCTGGGGCTGGAGCACAGCAGGAGACTTGGCAGGAATCAGGGCCAGAGCAGCGCTGGAATCCCCCGGTGGCTTTGTGCATTGCAAGGAACAGAGGAACAGAGCCATTCGATTTACCTGACATGAAGGGAGTAGACTCTAAGACAGGAGGGGTGAGGAAGAACACCTGGCCCCACCCAAGGAAAGCAGGGGCAGACTTGCTACCAACCTCCATAAAGGTATATGTGGGGTGTGGGGAAAATACCGTGAGGTAAGGGCAACAGATGAGGAGACAATAGCCATTGAAAAAATGGCTTGTTAGTCACAGTCCCAAAAGAAGAGGCAGCCAGGAGGTAGAGGGAGGGCAGGAACTGTGGGCAGGAGCCTTGACTGTGGTGTGTGCCAGAGGGAGTGGGAGAAGCAAGGAGAGCAGGCAGAGGGTCGTCTTGTCGAATAATTTCGGTGGGTGCCTGGGTAGGCTGTACCTACTTGTCTGGTACCCAGCCCCAGGTGATCAGGGCAGGGCGGTGGTGGCCCAGAGTATAGAGCCAGTGAGGAGGCCGTGGGACTGGTTGGTTTACGTTTGAAAAGCATGTTCCAGGGTGACCTGCTTGCCAGCTCTCAGGCTCAGCTAACCCTGGGAGGGGCAATTTCTCCAGGCTCCACAATACCTCGAATGTCAAAGCTTCTGAATGTAGAAACTAAAAGATGTGGTTCAGCAAGAGCTCATCCAGGACACAGTGGGATTGTAGCAGCAGCTGTCCCTCTGGCTGCCACACCAGTGCTTCCACCTGGGGGACTCACCCTCAGCGCCTGCCGCGTCTCCTCTCGGACCCTGTCTGGAGTTGACTCCTAGGAGTGGCTCAGCCAGGCCCAGTGGCCTCCATCCAGCAGCACCTGTCCCTGTGGGTAGATCTGCATGCCAGCCCACCCACGCTGGCTGCCCACGGATTAGGTACCTCCTCGTGGGCAAATGAATTTGCTAGTAGTTCTCAGGGCTTGGCAAGCTCTGCTTTGAGCCCACTGTTGGGAGGCTTGCGGGTAGGGACAGACCCTTTGAAGATTCTCAGGAGAAAATTGCCCCAGCCAGCACCTCACTTGGCTTTTCCCATACAATACTTTTGGAAGGCCAGAACTGAAGCTGACTTTCAATGGCAGTGGCACCCAAGGATTTTGAACAGCGCGGTGACGAGGGAAAGCCTTTTATAAGGAAGGCTAATCTGATGAAAACATACAGAAGTCGATTAGAAAGGAAAGAGCCTTGAAACCTGCAATAGGTCCTCATAGACCCAAACACCTGGTGTGGGTGGTGGCCACAGGACAGAAAGGAAGGGGTGTTTCCCAGAGTCAGGCTGGAGGAAGCATCATGAGAACTCAGTGACTGAGCAGCCTAGAAAGGCAAAAGAGAAGGCCCCCTAGGACAACCTCGAGGTTTCGGCCTGGAAGGTGGGGAGAAGATGTTTCACTAACAACACAGCTCAGTATGAAAAGGGAGCAGATGTGAGGGAGACTTGTTTAGAGAAATAAACTGTGTCAGGTGAGGAACACCAGTTCCCCCGCCTACCCATCCACTGCCAAGTAGGAAAGAGTGAGGCCCTAGCAATGGACACCTTGCTGAGCAGACAATTGAGTGGCAGGCTCTTTTACTAGTAAGCCCAGTAACTCCATAAACACAACTACCACCTTCTTAGACTTCCCCAAGTTTTCTCAGAGCCCTTAAGTGCAGGGTCTGGGTCCACAATAAAAGTACCAACCACACTTCCTTGCTCTCCTCCACCCATCCCTGTCCAAGGATGATTTAAAAATAATGTAATAACATGACTCTCATAAAAATTACACTGAGCACCTACTAAAGAGCTGCTTTGTTCCTTGAGGACAAAACCAGCAGGATGGCACAGTTGGCAGGAAGGGCACTGTGGAGCGGTACCTGGGCTCTCCCAGGATGGGAGGGTGGAATGAGCTTGCTAAGCTCAGTGCAAAGCAAGTAGCTGCCTTACAGGGCAGTGCAACTCTAACCTTTTTAGGTCCTTTTCAACTAGACACAAATGTTTGCATCCCGATTGAACAGAAAAAGCACCTGCAACTTGGCAGTGGTCTGCAAGTTAACATCTAACTTGAGCCCTAATCCATGATGTGTCATAAGTCAAAGCAGGTATTTTTCCCTAGAAATGAGATTGGTCTCACATTGGCCTTTTCTACAACAATCCAACTTGACACTGAAATGTTATGTCCTCTTGCTTTATTTCCAAGTTTTGGACACTTCTTATTACTCATCTTCCATCCTATATAAGATGTGAGATGTCGGCCTGGCCGGTTGGCTCAGTGGTAGAGCGTCGGCCTGGCGTGCAGGAGTCCCAGGTTCGATTCCCAGCCAGGGCAGGCAGGAGAAGCGCCCATCTGCTTCTCCGCCCCTCCCCCTCTCCTTCCTCTCTGTCTCTCTCTTCCCCTCTCGCAGCGAGGCTCCATTGGAGCAAGATTGGCCCGGGCCGCTGAGGATGGCTCTGTGGCCTCTACCTCAGGCACTAGAATGGCTCTGGATGCAACAGAGCAACGCCCCGGATGGGCGGAGCATCGCCCCCTGGTGGGCATGCCGGGTGGATCCCGGTCGGGCACATGCGGGAGTCTGTCTGACTGCCTCCCCGTTTCCAACTTCAGAAAAATACCAAAAAAAAAAAAAAAAAAAAAAAAGATGCGAGATGTTGGCTCAAGCATCACCTCCTCAGTCAGGTCTTCCTTGGCCTCCGGACAAGGCCAGAGCCCCTGTTTGTTTGCTTCCAAAATGTGAAGTATTTCACCCTCACAGCAGCTTGGTTAAAGAAAAATGACTCTAACACTGTGTGGGAAGACCTCTCTTGGGACTGTTGCAATAGGGGAAATTAGGTTCACATCCCAGTGTAAGGACCATGGAGATTCACAACCCGTGAGTGGAGTGTGGACAGTGGATTGATCCTTACTGAAAGGAGACATCAGGGCAGAAGTATTCTTGCTGAAGCAGGTCAGGGTGATCAAGTATGAGGTGGAGATGTTGCAGGAGGCGTGGTGTCAGACACCAAGAGTGGAGGGATTCTTGCTAAACTGACTTAGCAGCATTCTGGCTACGACTGGGCAGTGCAGGCCCAGCCAGGATGGGGCAGGGGCCAAGGCTGAGGCCCAGTTGAGAAGAGGACTCAGAGGAGCCTGACTAAAGTTAGGTTAAGGAGAGAGTTTTTGTGAGTAACCTCTACTCTAATTTTTATGGATCTGTGGAGCCATGTCATTCGCTTCTGTTTCCTCTTCTAAATTTTAAGCTCCTGGAGGACAAAGCCATGGTCAAACTCTACTTGCTGTCTCCCAGATCCAATATTACACTTGAGGTAGGGAAGAATCTTATTATTATTTTTTTTATTTAGACAATTAATTTTAGTGGAGTGACACTGATCAATCAGAGTACATAGATTCAGAGAAAACTTCTCCAGATCATTTTGACATTTGTTTATGTTGTATACCCATCACCCAAAGTAAATTGTCCTCCGTCACCTTTTATTTGGTTTTCTTTATGCCCCTCCCCTCCCCCTGGTAACCACTGCATTCTTGTCCATGTCCCTGAGTCTCACTTTTATGTCCCACCTATGTATGGAATCATAAAGTTCTTAGTCTTTTCTGATTTACTTACTTCACTCAGTATAATGTTATCAAGGTCCATCCATGTTGTTGTAAATAATCCTATGTTATCATTTCTTATGGCTGAGTAGTATTGAATAGTGTATATGTACCACATCTTCTTTATCCAGTCATCTATTGAAGGACTTTTTCATTGTTTCCATGTCTTGCCACTGTGAACAATGCTGCAATAAACATGGGGCTGCCATGTGTCTTTACGTACCAGTGTTTTTGAGTTTTGGGGGTATATACCCAGTAGAGGGATTGCAGGGTCATATGGTAGTTCTATTTTTAATTTTTTGAGAACCACCATACTTTCTTCCATAATGGTTGTACCACTTTACATTCCCACCAACAGTGAATGAGGGTTCCTTTTTCTCCACAGCTTCTCCAACACTTGTTATTACCTGTCTTGTTGATAATAGCTAATCTAACAGGTGTGAGGTGGTATCTCATTGTAGTTTTGATTTGCATTTCTCTAATAACTAATGAAGATGAGCATCTTTTCATATATCTGTTAGCCATTTGTATTTCTTCCTGAGAGAAGTGTCTGTTCATGTCCTCTTCCCATTTTTTTATTGGATTGTTTGCTTGTTTGTTGTTAAATTTTGTGAGTTCTTTGTATATTTTGGATATTAGGCCCTTATCTGAGCTGTTGTTTGAAAATATCATCTCCCATTTAGTTGGCTGTCTGTTTATTTTGTTGTCAGTTTCTCTTACTGAGCAAAAACTTCTTAGTCTGATGTAGTCCCATTCATTTATCTTTGCCTTCACTTCTCTTGCCTTTGGAGTCAAATTCATAAAATGCTCTTTAAAACCGAAGTCCATGAGTTTAGTACCTATGTTTTCTTCTATGTAATTTATTGTTTCAGGTCTTATATTTAGGTCTTTGATCCATTCTGAATTAATTTTAGTACAAGGGGACAAACTGTAGTCGAATTTCATTCTTTTGCATGTGGCTTTTCAGTTTTCCCAGCACCATTTGTTGAAGAGGCTTTCTTTTCTCCATTGTGTGTTGTTTGCTCCTTTATCAAAGAGTATTTAATCATATATATGTGGTTTCATTTCTGGGCTTTCTATTCTGTTCCATTGGTCTGAGTGTCTATTTTTCTGCCAGTACCATGCTGTTTTGGTTATTGTGGCTCTAAAATATAGTTTGAAGTCAGGTATTGTAATGCCCCCCAGCTTCATTCTTTTTCCTTAGGATTACTTTGGCTATTCAGGGTTTTTTATAGTTTCATATAAACCTGATGATTTTTTGTTCCATTTCTTTAAAAAAATGACATTGGAATTTTGATGGGAATTGCATTAAATTTGTATATTGCTTTGGGTAATATGGCCATTTTGACTATATTTATTCTTCCTGTCCAAGAACAAGGAATATTTTTCCATTTCATTGTATCTTTTTCGATTTCCCTTAACAATGCTTTGTAGTTTTCATTATATAGGTCCTTTACATTCTTTCTTATGTTTATTCCTAGGTATTTTACTTTTCTTGTTGCAACCTTAAAAGGGATTATTAATTTTTTGTTCATTTTCTGATGTTTTATTGTTGGCATATAGGAAGGCAATAGACTTCTATATATTAATTTTGTATCCTGTGACCTTACTGTATTGGTTTATTTTTTCTAATAGTCTTTTTGTGGAGTCTTTGGGATTTTCAAAGTACAGAATCATATCATCTGGAAAAAGTGAAACCTTTACTTCTTCTTTCCCAATATGAATGCCTTTTATTTCTTTCTCTTGTCTGATTGCTCTGGCTAAAACTTCCAGTACTACATTGAATAAGAGTGGAGAGAGTGGGCAGCCTTGTCTTGTTCCTGATTTTAGAGGAAAAGTCTTCAGTTTTTTGCCATTTAATATGATGTTAGCTGATGGTTTGTCATAAATGACCTTTATTATGTTGAGATATTTTCCTTCTATACCCATCTGGTTGAGAGTTTTAAACATAAAATGGTGTATTTTATCAAATGCCTTTTCTGCATCTATTGATAGGATCATATGGTTTTTGTTCTTTGTTTTGTTGATATGGTGTATTATGTTAACTGTTTTCTGTATGTCGAACCATCCTTGTGATTTCGGGATGAATCCCACTTGATCATGATGAATTATTTTTTTAATGTGTTGTTGTATTCGATTTGCTAGTATTTTGTTTAGTATTTTAGCATCTGTATTCATTAGAGATATTGGTCTGTAGTTTTCTTTTTTTGTGTTGTTCTTGCCAGGTTTTGGTATGAAGGTTATGTTGGCTTTATAAAATGTGTTTGGAAGTATTGCTTCTTCTTCAATTTTTTAGAAGACTTTGAGTAGAATAGGAACCAATTCTTCTTTGAATGTTTGACAGAATCCACTAGTATAGCCATCTGGCCCTGGACCTTTATTTTTTTAGAGGTTTTTGATAGTTGTTTCTATTTCTTCCCTGCTTATGGGTCTGTTTAGGCTTTCTGCTTCTTCATACTCAGTCTAGGAAGATTATATTGTTCTAGGAATTTATCCTTTTCTTCTAGATTGTTAAATTTGGTGGCATATAGATCTATGAGAGCTCAGGTCCTGAGACTATTGTCCTCTTCTCAACATTCCTCCCAAATGGAGGTTGGAGACACGTTCAAATCACCCTGCAAAGTACAAACATTCACAGCAGCCTGACCTCCTTCAACACATGCTTCTCAAGTAGAAGCATGTGCCAGCCTCGAGCTGCAGGACTGGAGTTCACTGGCAAGTGAGATTAACACTATCTACCTATCTATCATCTAGGTACCTTTATATCTATCATCTATCCATCTGTCTGTCTGCCTGTCTATCTATCTATCTACCTATCTATCATCTATCAATCATCTATCTATCTTCTTCCAATGTATTAAGAGATTTATTTTAAGAAATTGCCATACACAGTTATGGGGGCTGGCAGGTTAGAAACCCAAAGGGCAGGTGAGAAACAGGTGGGAGCTGATACTGCAGTCTTAAGGCATAAGATGTCCTACTCCTTTAAGAAATCTCAGTTTTTGCTCATTCAACTGATTGGATGTGGCCTGCACATATTATGGGGGGTATGATAATCTCCTTTAATTAAAAATGAATGATAGTAGATGCAAGCTGCACTTACACAATACCTTCAAAGCAAAACCTAGGTTAGTCTCTGATTAAACATCTGGGTACTGTAGTCTGGCAAAGTTGACACACAAAACTATCATAGAAGGATCAAAATGATGAGAGGTAAGTATAACATTTACGAGGTCCATGGCACAGAGATTCCTCAATAGATTGAAGCAGCCCTTATTTTTAATGTAAACTGCTCCCAAAAATTAAGGCATATTTTAAAATGAATGTGAAGCGATTTTAAAAAAGCATTTGATTTTTTTTATTAAATAAGAACATCAGAAAAGCAAATGACAAGTCAAAGAAAGTTTTAGATTATGCAAATGAGACACAAAATCAACTTTTATTTCATTGGTGAAAATGCACCATACAGAAGACTGAAAGTACTGGAGTATCTGCACGTTCATATTTATTTTGAAATATCCCCTAATTTTTGTGAGCAGTATATTCAAAAACATTGGGGCACTGCCACAACAGGTGACAGTACATTTAATTCCTTGCTGATTATGAGAGACATTAATGGTATACCCGAAAACTACCTGGTGTGGGTCTCCAGTTCTCAGTCTCCTGGTCTGCTCTGAGTTAGCTCTTGACCTTTTATACTTCCAAAGGCCTCTCTCTGCACTAGATGGGGCATCTCTTTATCACAAGCTTCTGTGCCACAGAAAACTCTCATTGAAGAATTCTGTAGATGCTGCCAGAATTCTAATTTTCAATCAAACACTTTTGGTGAGTTCTAGGACAATCTTTCCCTCTATGTTAGAACCAACACTAATACTTTTATTTTTAACTAAGACCTTATTAGCATTCTTCTGGGATTGCTGAATCTCATTTCTTCCTGTCTCATGAAATTTCTTGTCTCCTTTTGTTTTCAATGCTACAAAAACTTTTGTCTGATTAGGGAGGAGTGAGGACTAGCAAAGCAGAGATATGGAAAACCAAAAATACAATTAACGTTATTATACTTATAGATTTGCTTTTAATAGGACTTGGAGGTAGACCAGTATCCTATCATCAAAAATCATAAGACCTGAAACAATGGCCCAATAATAGTGACTGCAAATCCTTTTCATGGAATTTCTTTTTTCAACATTTTGATCTAGAACCCAAAGGTATTCTTTGGGAAATGATGATGGCTGCTCTTATTCTAGATGGTTCTTTTATGGTCAAGATTGGCACAAACATAAGCAAATATAAGTTAGAGAGATGATAACAACAAGATTTAGAGAAATGGTAAGGAGTGATCAGATTGGTCCAATAACTCAATAGCAAAACAAACAAACAAACAAACAAACAAAAAACAGAGAGAAACCCAACCCAAATAACCTGATTAAACAACGTACCAAGGTTAGAATAGACATTTCTCCAGAAAAGATATACAAATAGCCAACAAGTACACAAAAACATGCTCAACATCACTAATCATCAGTGAAATTCAAATCAAAACAATAATGAGATATTACCTATACCTGTTACAATGACTATAAAAAAAAAGTCAAGTGAAGATGTGGGGAAACTGGAATGCTCGTGCACTGTTGGTAGAAATGTAAATTGGTGTAGCTGCTGTGGAAAACAGTATGGAAGCCTCTCAAAAATTAAAACTAGAACTACTGACCCTGGCCAGTTAGCTCAGTCGATAGAGCATTGGCCTAACATATAGATGTCCTGGGTTTGATTCCCAGTCAGGGTACACAAGAGAAGCTACCATCTGCTTCTCTCCCCTTCTCCTTTTGCTGCCAGTGGTTCAGTTGGTTTGAGTATTGGTCCCAGGCACTAAAAATAGTGTGGTTAGTTCAAAAGTTGGCCTAAGGTGCTGAGGATAGCTTAGTTGATTTGAGCATCAGCCCCAGAGAGGGTTGCTGGGTGGATTCCAGTCAGGGCCATGTGGGAGTCTATCTCACTATCTTTCCCCTCTCAGTTAAAAAATAAATAAATAAAACTGCCATATGACCCAGCAATTCCACTTCTGGATATTTACCCAAAAGATTTGAAATAAGAATCTCAAAGAAATACTAGCACCCCAATGTTCACTGCCGCAGTGTTCACAGTAGTGAAGACGTAGAAACGACATAAACGTCCACTGACAGGTGAATGGATAAAGAACATGCGGTACATACATACACTGGAGTATTGTTCAGTGGCTCAAAGGAAGGAAATCCTGCCATGTGGACAACATGGATGCACCTAGAAGACGTTTTGGTAAGTGAAATAAGCTGGTCATAGAAAAGCGAATACTACATGATTCCCCTTAAATCAAGTATAAATATTTAAAATAATCAAATGTATAGAACTAGAGTAGAATGGTGGTTTCCATGGACTGGGGAGTGGAAGGAGCTGGGAATTGCTGTTCAATGAGTATACAGATGACTAAGTATTAGAGACATAGCGTTGCGCCTGTAGTTAAAAACACTGCATTGTGGCACTTAGAGATTTGTTCAGAGGGTACATCTCATGGTATATTCTGACCATCGCAGTTTTTTAAAAGTGATCAGAGTTGGAAGGATTTAAAGATAGAGCTGACAGGACTTGCTGATGGGTTGGTCATGGGGCATGAGAAAGGGTACTTAAGAATAGCTGCAAGGGTTCAGGCCTGGCCCCCTTACTGAGCATATATTATGTCCCAGGCATGGCAGTTTACCTCCACTGTCACATTTAATCCTTGCCGCAGTCCTCTGAAATTGTTATTATTAATCCTGGAGAGGCTGAGTCACAGAGTTAGTACATCAAGGAGTCCAGACACACACGTGAGTGTGCTGGCTCCAATCCAGCTTGTCCTGCTGCTCACTGCTCACGTCCTCTGCCACCCTTAGTCAGGTGCCAAGTTAAAGGGATGAGGAGTATGAGCATGGTAGCCAGCCACAGTTCTGCAGCATGCCACCTGTGTGGCCCTGGACAAGTTACTCAACTTCTGTGGGCCTCAGTTCCTCGGGGTTTTGGGTTTTTTTTTTTTTTGTATTTTTCTGAAGTTGGAAACGGGGAGGCAGTCAGACAGACTCCTGCATGTGCCCTAACGGGATCCACCCAGCATGCCCACCAGGGGGAGATGCTCTACCCATCTGGGGTGTTGCTCTGCTGCAACCAGAGCCATTCTAGCGCCTGAGGCAGGGGCCACAGAGCCATCCTCAGCACCCGGGCCATCTTTGCTCCAATGGAGCCTTGGTTGCAGGAGGGGAAGAGAGAAACAGAAAGGAAGGAGAGGGGGAGGGGTGGAGAAGCAGATGGGTGCTTCTCCTGTGTGTCCTGGCCAGGGATCGAACCCGGGACTCCCCTGAGCCAACCGGCCAGGGCATCTGTTCTTCATTTGTAGAATGGGTTTATTCATCATTTATAGGATTGCTATAGGATTAGATAAAATGCTGAATCTGAAACAATGGGCTGCTTGTCTGTTTTCCAGCTACTCTGGGGCTTTTTGCCCACTGCATTATACAAACAATGCTTTTAAATGCACGTTTCACACCTAGTCACAAGTGCTCAAATAACTCAAATCAAACCATAAAATGAGATAGAAAAAAACAAAAGAAAGAAAGAGAGCCACAGAAATTGGAGATGGGACTAAGAAAGGAGCAGAGAATGCAGGCCCTGAGCAAGAGGCAGGTGACACAGGGTGGGGACCTGACAGCCTGGAAAACGAGGAGGATGACAAAGTAGACCGCCAGATGGCATGCAGTGCCAGCATCGTCAGCAAGTCATGCTTCCCATTTCCAGCCTTAACAAGGCCTTTCCATTGTGTGGCTTTTGTCATGTCTTGAAAGTCCTACCGGAGTGGCAATACCTGGCCTGTTTGCATTCTGCAAATCTGCTCTCACTCTGGTTAGGAAAGGAAGGGCCATAGTGCAAGCAGACAGGGTTGCGGGGGTTTGTTGTTGTTTCCTTGCAGAGGTATTTTAAATAATTACATCTGCACAGATGTCATCTCCTATAGCTAGGATCTGAATGTTTGTGTCCCCATCAAATCCATATGTTGACATCCTAACCCTCAAAGGTGATGATACATGAAGCAGGGCCCTTCGGAGGTGCTTAGGTCATGAGAGTGGAGCCCACATTAGTGGAATTAGTGCCCTTATTAAAGAAAAAAAGAAAAGAAAGAAAGCCCTGCAAGCTGACTAGCCGGGGCACCCATGTGAAGGCTGTGATCTAGAAGATGGCTTTCGCCCACTGTGCCAGCGCTCTGATCCTGGACCCCAGCCTCCAGGACTGCAAGGAGTGAGGGAATCATTAAGTTCCCACCAAGATGGGAAGAACTTGTGGCGAAGGACAGATGTGCAGCTAACACTGAACACAGGCGCTTGCATGCAGATGTGCTCCAAGGAGGGAAATGAGACGCCGTCACCTCCTGCTCACCATGGTTAACACTCTCTGGTGATGAAGGAACAGTGTCACTTATCTGACAGCCGTGTCAGACAGGAGGGTGCAGGGCAGCTCTGGGCTAGCTCACTCTCCACCCATGACAATCGCTCCCTCCAAAAACCGGCCCCATGAGTGGAGGGCAGATGAGGTTGGGGATTGCTGACTGCGGGGAGCTAACTGTCCTTCCTGAACTCACATGGAATTCACCAGGAAGAGAGCCACTTATTCCAGGTGTGCTCTCATCTCAGGAAACCACCCACAGGCCATTAAAAGTTTCCATTCTTCCTTTCCAGGGAGCCCCTTTTCAACCACAGTTTCATTTTTAAAACAAAGTGTTATAAATTTGCCAAAATGTTGTCATCATAAGAAATGCTAAAAGGAGGAGTTCCAACCGTATGTTGATTCTTTCAGATTGATGTCACTGCACGCCCAACAGTCTCAGATCCTAGTTAAGCAGAAGCTGGTCACTTCCATTGGCACAGCCTTTCATGTTCATTGCCAGACGTCTTTCTGACCCTGTTCAAAGCCCCCTGGCCAGTGCATGATGGCCATTCTGTGACACACACTAGTTACTTTTGAATACGTCACTCAGAGCTGAGACTGTTCGTGGGTACTGACAGAAGACCTGAAACATCTGGGCCAGAGGGGAAAACCTTTGCTATTCACAACAATCTCACTTAACAAGGTGTCGTCGTATTCATACTGCTTTCCCTGCCTCAGGTCCACAAACAACGTGACGGGCCACACGGGTGCTGTGCACTCAGTGGACTCACGGTAGTAACACTTTCTGAGTGAGCAGAACACGTGGTAGCGAGCAGCTGAGGAGCAGATTAAGCAGGTACTCAGCAGTCACGCTGTGGCACCTTGACCTACTCAGGTGTCTGTGTGGCTAGCCTAGAAACTGCTCCTACCAGGAGATGGGTCCGCCCTGCAGTCCACACCCACCATGGGCGGTCCGGGATGTGACACCCAGGCGCTGCTCCTCAGCTACATCTATCCATCTATCCACATGGGTTTTTTGCCAATCGTCCCACTGGATGACAGCCTTAAAAAAAGCCCAAGTGCTGTGAAGACAACTGAAATCCTGGCCTGAGAACCATGTCTCCCAGGCAACCCATTTCTATCTTGGATACATAACACTTCTCGGAAGAGCAAATTAGAGTTAAATATAAAACCAAGGCTTTTCCATCTTTCTCATTTGTTTGGCCTGTGCTGACTTCACTTACAGAGTCACTGAGGCTAAAAAAGGTATTTGTGTGGTGGCAGTGGACGGCATCAGGGGCACATGCACTCTGTTGTGAGAGGAGATGCCAACAAGTCTGTTGTTGGTTGGTAAGTATGTGGGGATATGTGGAGACTGCAAACTGACAAAAGTCCTCGCAGTTTAAGGCCTAAGCCAAAGGGCTAAGCTCTTCCCCACAACCTCTGATTGATTAAGTTGGTAAAGGCAAATTACATGCCCTTCCCCACACCTCTACGTTAGCTGTGATGCTGATGGTTTCTACCCATCCCATCCCCCATGTCCCTCAAACAGACTGGAGGCAGCTTTCTTTTTACCCTTTGTTTTGTGAAGTTAAGATGTTATGCATGGTGGGGGGTTTTCTGCACTTGGGAGAATTTTTGGTTTGCCTTGGAAATGTGACTTTGTATCTGAGCTCTCTTTATTTTGCTAATGGCTTTGCTCTCTGCACTATAAATAAAGTGTTTTAGGAGTGCAGGCTCATTCTTGTAGGTCATCAGCTTACAGGAGGCCCCCCAATCCCATCCTTTTTCTTTCTGTGTTTATTTTGTAATCTTCTGCCGTTCCCACTCAAGACCTGCATAATTACAAGTCGAGCTAGCTCGCGACAGATATCTCTTTACAACACATCTCACAAATGCTTCTTATAATTCCATCAGGCATTTCTCCTCCAAGCATGTTTATATTCAAGGTCGCTTTGTGGTGCAGTATGGGACTCTGTTACAGAGGCAGCAAATCATTCATCATGTCCTTTATTTTTGATATTCTGTTGTGGGACCATGCTGGTTAGTGACATCCTAGAGCTAGTGTATGACACACAGGGACATGCCAGCCCACTAATCCACTCCTCTCTCTCTAGTCACGCCCCCATCTGGCACCTGAACTCATAGCCTTTTCTCCTGTCTGAGTGAATCCACCCAGTCGTGACCTTGGAGCCAGTCTGTGCTTCACTGAGACCCCTGGCTCTTCTGCCTCCAGGATAAGATGCCTGCATTGTTGCCTGGCCCACAGGGCCCTTCAGCTGGGCCCATCTGGCCTTTCCATCTTCATCCCCTATCTTTGCCCCTCACACCTAACTTTCAGACCCTGGCATTTTTCAAAATCCTGTGGTGCCCAACCTGCCAAGAAACTTCATCTCATCTTCTGTCACAACATTTCTCTTCAGGGGAGAACCTAGATAAACTGCTCTGGAACAGAAGATAAGGCTCTAAGATGTGGTTAGAAGGGACTAAGCAAGAGAGAGCTTCACCATGCCACAAAAAAAATCTTTTTTTTCTTTTTTTTTGGTGATATGTATTGATCATACAGAAGAGTGAGTGAGCCATATATGTTCAGACTAAAAAATAATTATAAAGCAAATACCCACGTGACCATCACCAAAGTCAAGGCAGAGAATGTGTCCAGGATCCCAGAAGCCCTTTCGTCATGCGCCCATCCTGGTCACAACTTCCCGTAATCAGGAGTTTGGGGTGGGAAGTAATTGGAGGTGAGGACATGGGAGAGGGGAGACAAAGTGACATGGTAGGAGGCTAGAGCACAGTGGGAGAATTTTAAACACAAAAGCCTAACGTTTATGTTCCAATTCTCTGATGTGCAAGGCTGTACTGTAGGTTTTTCTGCCTTTCCCCTCAATTTCCAGTAGAAATATTTTGTGTATCTGATGGGGGTAGGGGAATGCTATAGTGAACTTGAGGGCAATGGTTCTGTTGCATGCGTGGCTGGCTGACCCAGGTCAGAGATCATGGAATATCTACAAGATGAAAGAGGAAAATAAAAATTCAAAAGAAACTGGGAACTAGAGTCAGAAGAGACCCAGAACACCCAGTGGCCATGTGGCCATCCTCGGGGGAGGGGAGCTTTCCCCACACCCACATCCTGATCTTAACTTCCAAATTGTTTCAAAGACAGGTGAGCCCAGGAAGAAAAAGAACCTAAGAGAAAATGCATGTCCTCCCTCTTTCCCTCTTCCTCTCCCTCCTTCCTTCCCTCCTCCCCTGCCTCCCTCACTGGTTCAGCAGGTGCCAGGCACTGTGCTGGGCAGTGGGTATCATGGGAACACTGTCCTTGGTGGGGTGGGGGTCTGTTCTCTAGCACTTGTCCTGCCCCCTCAGCCCTTTTCCCTGGGCTTCCTGGGGAGGGTGTTGGCTATATTGTATGATAGAACTGCCAGAGGCCCATTTGGGTCCTTTGAATAGTGTCTTTGGTTCCTTTGAGAAGTGACTTTCTGCTAATTCTACCAGATAACACTGTCACTGCTTTATATCTTTACAAATGTAGGGGAGAGAGAAACTAGTGTATAATTATATAATGAGGCTAAGTTCCCTTCCTTCCCATGTCTGCTCGTAGGGCTGTGTTCCCTGGAGCTTTCCTTGTGCACACACCATACACAGATATTGGCTGAAGAACAGTCATATGCACCTCACTGCCAAAAATGTTGGGAGCCCCTAGATCTATTGGGGCCCATTTTAGGGGGATAAATACAAGTGCTATACCTCAAGGGCCTACAAAAGATAAGAAACCCCCATAGAGAAATACCAAGAGTATCCCCCTTACAATTCTTTGATGGTGTTTCTCTGCTTATTCTGGGATATAGGCTGTTATGGAGATGGGGGAGAACTGAACTAGCATGAACCTGAGGAAAATAGTGTAATGTGGAGAAATTCACCAGCTGTAGAAACTTTTATGCAAATTTACTCCTCTGAATTGGCTTTGAAGTATTGTACTAGCCACTACTGGCAGTAGTAATAGTAAAAAGTTTTGTAAGTTTCTGAAAATCAAGTTAGTTTTCTCCTTTGCACAATCTCAGGAACTCTGGGGAGGATGTGGCTGGAAGGGAAAGATGAGGGAGAAGCTCAGTGCTGGTCACAGCTCTGTGGTTGAGGGATGAGTGGGTCCAGCTGGAAAGAGGCATGGCTTCCTCACCTAGGGCCAAGATGAGAAGGAAAGTGGAATAAACACTAAGTTGTATCTCGGCTGTGAGAAGCCAGGAACATCTGCTCTGGGATAGTGATGCTTCTCGAGGGCTAAAAGGCAGACCCATAAAGTGTCGACCTGGAATTGCTGAGGTCGCCGGTTTGAAACCCTGGGCTTGCCTGGTCAAGGCACGTATAGGAGTTGATGCTTCCGGCTCCTCCCCCCCCCCTCTCTCTCTGTCTCTCTCTCCTCTCTCTCCCTCTCTGTCTCTCTCTCCTCTTTAAAAATGAATAAATAAATAAATAAATAAATAAATAAAAGGCAGACCCTGGAGTTTCTGCCTGCAAGAACCAGAAGGACTCCAGCAGGGGTTGCAAAGTTGCTAGATGGGTGATGGGGGGGGGGGCAGTGTGTTCCACTGCCATTTAGATAGCAGGGCCCTCAGTGCAGCAGTCCCTGGTATGGGCGCCTGCAGCGGCATCCCCAAGTGTCTTTAACAGAAACCTACATCAACAGAGGTGCTTCTAGCACCCGCCTACATGCTGGAGGCTCAAGAAGATCCCAGAAATTTGACCCTCTCTGTGACATACTCACTTTCCAAGACAGGGTGCCACCTACCCCCAGGACACAAGGATTTGCTTGTAGCTGTGGAAGGTGCACACACTGCCAGGGGATCCTGGAGAAATGATGAGCACAACCTCAAAGGGAAGTTTAGCGTGGATTATGTGACATTCAAATTTAACTGTGTGTCCTGGGTTTTTGTGCGCTAACCTTATCCACCCTATTTATGGAAGACTTGGTGTTGTAAAGAATAATACCTCATCTGTTTTCAGAGATCATGAAACGGGAGCAGGGGGAGGGCCTTGGCTGCCTCTGCATGCTCACAGAGAGATTCTGCAGGTTTATCAGGGACAGGAAACTGTATTTCTCCCACCTGTCATTGTGGCCTGCAAGGAGCTGGGAGGGGCAGGTCTGGGTAGCAGTCCCCATGGGCTGGTCACCCCAGCACCAGCACTTATGTCTTCATTCCAGGACCCAGGCAGATGGGGGAGCAGGAGGGAGAGACCATTATCTAGGGCATTGCCAGTTACCATGGCAAAGAGAAAAACTTCTGCAAAGCAAGGCATAGGCTTTTAAAATGTACACTTAGTCACGACACAGTCAGTTCCACACAAATGCTCAAGTTCAACAAGACAAGAAGATGCCATCCTACCGTACTGCTGGGGGAAGAAAAGAACACGGATCTCTGTGAACAGCCCTAAAGACCTCCTTAGTCATCATGCTCCATTCTCAGTTGTTCCAACAACTGGCTTCAAATCCTAGTGCAAGGGATCTCCCAGTGCCAGGAGCCCCCAGTGCCAGGAGCCCCCAATGCTGTACCCCAGGATTTCTGGAGAAGGGGGCTGTCTAGTTCAAGGTATGTCCTGACATGCTGGACAAGTGGTTTTACTTTGTCTGTGCCTGCTTCCCCTCCTGATGGTGCCCTGGTGACTAAGAAAACCCACAGGGCAGCTAGGGAGAAGGCAGCATCTCGCACTGGGACACACAGCCAGCCAGGTGGTTCTCCTAAGTGGCCCAGGGAAGCTTGGCAGTCTGGGCTCTCGCTTGGAGCCCTATGCCTTGGGGGGCAATGGCAGCAATCACTGTTCAGTTCTGCAAGGACCACTGCAATGATCATCCCCTCCAGCCAGAGCAGCAGGGAGTAGACCTGAGACCAACCCAGAGAGTCTCTGTTTGGCTCCCGGAAGCAGCCTGCATTGAAAAATCAACATGGAGAGGAAATGAGAAACACTGGCCCAGGGCCACCCAGACCCAGAAACAGTTTACAAAGGGGTTTCTGGAAGAGGCATGACGGATGTTGCTATTGCTGAAAGTGCCCTGGCTGCCTGCCAGCAGGGCTGTCACCACCTCTGCGGTGCCACAGTCAGGTGTGGGCCTGAGACAAAGGAGCCTTCTGTCTGCGGGCCATGGAGACGGGGGCTCTGCAGGAGGACGACAGTCCAACAATCGTGTGGTGGAACCAGGGAAGCAGGGCCTAGAGGCTCCCAAGCCCCCACCCCTGGAGATGAAGGGGAAACCTGAAGGTGTTCTTGGGCTGCCAATGGTCACTCACACCTGCAGAGAGAAGAAGAAGCAGAGCCTGAAGATCAGGGAGCAAAAGGCCCCACTTGGGACCCTGGTGGGACGCCCTGCCTATCTGTGCTCTGAGCCCAAAACCTGGCTTCCCCTGAACAGCAGCCCTTTCCTGAGCGCTCGCCGTGTACTGAATCCTGCATGACCCCCATACTTACATCTGATTAGTTAATTTTGCCCTCACAGCAACTCCTCTGATAGGGATTTCTTAGCCTCAGGTTAGAGTGAATAAAACTGAGGCTCAGAGAGGGTAGTGACCTGTCTAGGGTCACACAGCCGAGGCCAAGATTCAACTTCAAGTGTGCCCCACCCAAAGTCTGTCCCCATAACTTTCAGCTGCTTCCAGCAGGCCTGCAACAAATGCCACGACTTCTCCAGAGCAGGGCCTGCAGCCACACTGGCTCTTGGTGCAAAATTGAATGAAGCGCCAAAAAAATTCAGTAATCATGATAAATAATAGTGTAATGCAATAGTGTTTAAAATTTAAATTAATGCAAACCATACATGGTGAACAAAACATCAAA
This sequence comes from Saccopteryx leptura, assembly GCF_036850995.1. Taxonomy (NCBI): domain Eukaryota; kingdom Metazoa; phylum Chordata; class Mammalia; order Chiroptera; family Emballonuridae; genus Saccopteryx; species Saccopteryx leptura. The sequence goes on along the minus strand of NC_089504.1, from coordinate 169,783,086 downwards.
AGTGTACATAAGGCAGAACCCAGTCTGCATTTGTGCAGCCTGAGGCTGAGTCCTCCCTCAGGGCACCGTCGATGGCCCTGCCCCAGAGGGTGGCCCCTCCAAAACCTCCATATGCATCTTCTAAAACGCCTTTATCTCACAGACAGGGGCCTCCTGACCCTGCTCCCCATGCTAGGTGGATTACGAGACCGCTGCAGGTTCCTGAACCTTCTCTGCCGCAGCATGGCCTGCGCTGCACAACTGGAAAGGTCTTTACCACCCCCACCCCCCGGGTTGCCCAGCTCCACAGCCCAGCTCTGCTTACCACTGGCTCCTAGTGAGCAATCAGCCACTGAAGGCATCAGGCTGTGGACTCAGCCCCCCTACCCTGGAGAAACTGAGCCCCAGCAGCCTGAGCCCCAGGGGTAGCCCAGCTTTCTGTGCACTGAGGTCAGGCACACTGCAACAGCGCCAAACCCCATTTCAGTCCAAGGCTTTCACTCTTTAGAATGTCCAGCAAGGAGCTAAGTGATGACTTGATTGTCTCCTCATCTCTGGCACTTAGCACTGCACTGACTGCAAACAATATTGGCTGAGTTGGTGAACTGAATGGACCAAGAGTGGAAATGGACCTTCCCTTGAAAGGAGTTAACATTCCCTCGGCAAGGCAGGCCGGGAAGCAGCCAGCCCTGGGCCAGGAGAGGAGGCCTGTGCTGAGGGGAGGGTTCTCTTCACTCCAAAGCCAGAGGTCCACTACTGCCCTGATTCAGAGGCACAAAGCTGTGGGGACCACAGATGATGGCGCCATGGAGACAAGTTTGGAGAAAAACTAGAGGCCTGCTCATAGGAGGCGCCAGGGCAGGTCTGAATCTATAAGACCCAGATCCTGTTCTCTGTGCTGTCTTCTTGTCCACGTATCCTTGAACCTTCATAGCACCCCATTAACAGAGCAGCCTGGTCTCAGCTCTGCAAAGGGGCATTAGAGGGCAGGACATCCCCACTCTGGTTGAGTAAGAGGACAGCTGTGCCATGGAACAAAGGTCCTGCAGGGTGCTTAGCAGCAGGGCGGCAGCGTGGCGGCAGGTTGAGGAGATGGAGCAGAGGGCCTGAGACCTCTCCTTGAGCACAGGGACGAAACAAGCAGCTCTCAGAAGAAAGCAGGATGGGAGAGGAAGGGGTGCCCAGGTCCAGCCAGACAGAAAGCCATGGGGAAATGGTGACACTGCAGTAACCAAGGTGAAAGGGGAACACACAGAAGTTAAAAGGACTATGGATCCTCCAACTGGGTCATCAGAAATTGACCACATTAATTCTACTTGGCTGCCTGATTATTTGCACATTTTTTTCTTGGTTTCCTGCAGCAGGAACACCTCTGATTTTTCCAAGCCTCTTAAACCCAGAACATCCACCCTTCCAGACCTTCACTCCCTTGGCTTTTACCAGTGTTTTTGGAAAACTTTAATGGTCATGGAATTCCCAGGATCTTGTATTAAAATGGAAATTCTTGGGGAATCTCAGGCTCTGATCTAGTCACCTGCAGGGCCTTGGGTGTGAGTTTCAGCAGGCACCCACGGCAAGCGCTCCACAGGCAAGAGGTTGCAGAACAGCTCGGCGAAGCCAGTGGTTCTTAAACGTCAGTGTGTGTGTCAGTCTCTGGGGGGCTGGTTGGAGCACAGATTTCTGCCTCTCTAACCCCAGACAGTTTTCAGTAAGTCTAGACTCAGCCGAAGAACGTGCATTTCCAACAAGTGTGCAGGTGATGATGATGTCACTGGTCCAGAGATCATACTTTGAGAACCTTTGACCTAAGATATATACACCCCACCCCCTCAAACCACTTACCCGGAGAGAATGATTCTGTTACTTTTACTTCTTTGAACCTCTCCCACAGACTCCTCACAGCTGTCAGGGACATCACAGACTGCAGATCTGTCCTGTCAGGTTGACTGGGGTCAGGTCACAGCTCTGTCAGGCCATCCAACCAAAGTGTCAAGTCGCTGCATCCTGGACAGATGTGACCATGCAATGTGTTGGTAGGAAGGCGCTTAAAGTTAGAACAAGGTTTGAACAGAGACCCAGAAGACCTTTTTTGAAGTGCTGACTTCGTAGCAGGGGCACTATTCTTATTTAGATAGCATTTTATTGGGATAAGTTTGATGATGAGGGATAAAGTTGATGAAAAAAATGGGGCACTCAACCCCAAGCCACCTTTTGTACTACAGAGTTGGAGAGATGTAAACGTGAAGAAGAGTTTATACTCCCTCAGTGGGGATTGGGCACAGAGAAAGAGAAAACTTAAGAATCAAATGTGACAATTGTCAGAGAGGTGTCTCATGCTACCATCTCCCATGTCCTCTCACTTATTTATGCCACAAATGCTAAATAAGAGCTGTGTTGTCCAGACCTGAGTGTTGTCCTAGTCTTTAGAAAACAAGGACGACTCAGATTGCCTCCATGCTGGGGTAGGTAGCTCACGGTCTCGATGGGTGATGAGCATGGAAATAATGGTCACTAAGCAAGGACAATTGGAGATGCAGGAGCAATGTACCCAGGGGGGAATTGTGGCCCCTGCCTCAGGCAGCTGGAGAAGACAGGCAGGAGTACAAGGTGTGAGTCATTAGCAGGCACTGGCCTTCACTCTCGCTTCTTGTGACCACAGGGCCTGGCCTCATTGGACAGCACAACCTCTGGCCCCAGATGTAATTTCCTGGCTGCTGTCGGCACTGCAGTAGGATAGCCTGCTGGCCGGAACTTTGCAAGTAGAATTGCTTTCAAGCTGAGGAACTGACAGGTTGCTCCTGAGATAACTGGCAATGGCCGAATCAAACAGAACCAGTTGGATCTCACCCCCAGTGAGGTGCTGATTGGTTGGGCCTCAGCTCTCAGAGATTTCAGGAGCCTAAGCACTAAAGAAAAAGCTCACATCTGGAGGAATAGTGTTAGGGATAACAGGCCAGAGTTAACTTCTGAGATGAGATAGAAGGGCATTATGCAAAACTTTTCAGAACCCAGAGTACAGCTGATTGCAAGGAAACAAATACTACAAAGATAGATAGATAGATATTATAGATAGATAGATAGATAGATAGATAGATAGATAGATAGATAGATAGATAGATAGATAGATAATAGATACGTAGAGCCAGATAGATGACATATTAGAATGGATAGATAGCTGATGGATAAACAGGCAGCCAAGGTGGGATACACAGCCCAAGATTTCTGGGATCTCCTAAGGTTACCAATTTTTTTGTTTGTTTTTAGAGAGAGGAGGGGAGGCCAAGATACAGATTTCTGCATGCGCCCTTACCGGGATCCACCCAGCAAGCCTACTAGGGGGCGAAGCTCTGCCCATCTGGGGCTGCTGCTCTGTTGCTCAGCAACTGAGCCATTATTTTTTTTAGTGTCTGAGGCAGAGGCCATGGAGCCAGCCTCAGTGCCAGGGGCCAACTTGCTGAAACTTACCAAGCCATGGTTTCAAGAGAGAAAGAGAGAGAGAGAGAGAGAGAGAGGAAGGGGAACGATGGAGAAGCAGGTGTTCACGTCTCCTGTGTGCTCTGACCGGGAATCAAATCTGGGACATCCACACGCCAGGCTGACACTCTATCCACTGAGCCAACCGGCCAGAACCTGACCCAATTTCTAAAACAAAATGTTCAGCACAAACTGCCATCATTTTATTTGCCTGATTTGTCTTATCATTAGGTCTTGCAAAGATATAAAAGTGAAGTCTTGTTTACTTTGTCATATAACAAATAATTGCTCTTACTGAAAATATTTAATGACATCAAATCAGGAAATTCCAGGTGTCCAGATAGTCAGAAATCCAGACTGCATTCTCCCCAGGCACTGGTCTGTCTTTGGCCGTGGTAAACTCAGTGGCATCTCTAGTCAAGAAAAGCAAAAAACCAGAGCCTGACTGTATTTTGAGCATGACAGTGGAAATAAATCATTTCCCTGCCCCTCCCATCCCTATCTCGTGGAATACACCATTTGTTGAGACTGAGCCCTTTTTACTAATGCCTCAGAGGAATTACCTAAACTTTGCCAAAATACTTTTGCTGGGAAAAATGACTTTGACTCCTGAAGGAGAGGACTTAGAGGAAGCCCAGGGACTCCAGGACAACATTAGAGCACCTGGCTCTCAATATAGTATAGCCAATGCAAAGCAAGGTGTTGTCATTTGGATAATCTGCCCAGCAAAACTGGCATTCCCATGTGACAATCACCCTTTATTCTGGGACAGCTTCATGGCCAAAATACACAATTGGTCCTTCAAATGAATTCTTCAGTTGTCAACCCAACCTACAACTCTCTCTGCTTCCTCTGCCTTTCCTCTTCATGCCTATATTTGCATTAATTTCTCTCCTTTCATTTTTTTTTATTCATGTTTCCCTCTTTTTTCCCCCTGAGATTCATTCTTCCTTAAAAAGGCACAGGATGCTTGACCTGTGATGGTGCAGTGGATAAAGCATTGACCTGGAACACTGAGGTTGCCAGTTCGAAACCCTGGGCTTGCCTGGTCAAGGCACACATAGCAGTTGATGCTTCCTGCTCCTTCCCCCTTCTCTCTCTCTCTTTCTCTCTCTCTCTCTCTCTCTCTCTCTCTCATTTATCTTTCTCTCCTCTCTAAAATAATAAGTAAAATCTTTTTTTTAAAAAAAGGCACAGGAGCCTGACCAGGTGGTGGCGCAGTGGACAGAGCATCGAACTGGGATGAGGAGGACCCATGTTCGAGACCCCCAAGGTCACCAGCTTGAGTGCGGGCTCATCTGGTTTGAGCAAAAGCTCACCAGCTTGGACCCAAGGAGCAAGAGGTTACTCAGTCTGCTGTAGCCCCACGGTCAAGGCACATATGAGAAAACAATCAATGAACAACTAAGGTGTCCCAACGAGAAACTAATGATTGATGCTTCTCATCTCTCTCCATTCCTGTCTGTCTATCCCTCTCTCTGACTCTCACTCTGTCTCTGTAAAAAAAAAAAAGGAAAAAAAAAGAAATACGAAGCAGGAGGACAGACTTGCCATATTTTAAAAACCAAAGTCACTTTGAGTAGAAAAAGATTGTTTCTGCAAAAGTAATACTAAGCCTGGCCTGTGGTGGCACAGTGGATAAAGCATCAACCTGGAACACTGAGGTTACCGGTTCAAAACCCTGGGCTTTCCTGGTCAAGGCACACATAGCAGTTGATGCTTCCTGCTCCTCCCCCCTTCCTTCTCTCTCTCTCCTCTCTAACATGAGTAAATAAAAATAATCTTTAATAAAAAGGAATACTATTACTTTCATGAACCACATCATCAAGTCTTGGGCAGTTTCAGATCAACTTGATTAAAGTGAAGTCTTGGCTTCTTGGCTCTAGAATTCTGTCACATAAGGAGAAGTCATCAGAGGACACCAGTGACCAATGGGCAAGATTTGACCCTGTCCAGTTCACCCGAACAAAGAGCTAAACTTTTAATATAAAATCTACCAAACTTAAAATGAGTAGCAATGCCTAGTCAGCAAAAGCTTCTATCATTCTGCAAAGGCGGTGGGGGAGTAAAGAAAACCAGTCCCCATCGCGGTTCTGTCTACTCGAACTCCAATATTGCAAAACCCAGCTTCAGGCACCGGGTTGTCAGCTTTCATTGCTCTGAGTTACGATTAATAGTGAACTGGTCTCTGTCCTATTTTACATCATTTCCAGGACCGGGAAGAGCAAGTCCATTCTCAAAAGTCTTCAATTTACCCTCCTTTAAAAGCTAGCATTTAGTGCATGATAAAAAAAAAACGTTTGTTGCTATGTCCCTGACACCCAAGACAGTGCCTGGCACCCAGGAAGCAGCTGATACATATATAATAATGCTGACTGAGTGAAATATTGTAGAATGGGTTGTATTACAAGGTAATTTGTTTTCAGGCTGCAGTTTTCTTTCTCAGAGTTCAATAATCATTGCATCACCAAATTCATTGATTTAACAAATATTCATGGACAGTCAGCTAGGTGCCAGTCTGGGCCTTTGGGGTCACAATGGAGAGGCAGGCCAGCAGCTGCCCTCATTAAAGACACTGTGAGGAAATGATCTCCAGCCTGGAGCGGCTTATATAGGGCGAGGGAACACAACAGGTCAGACACAATAAGAAAACAATTAAGCGTTAAATTATATGGCTGTGCTTCCCCCAGGGAATTGTCAGAGGGAGAAGAGGCTCACGTAGATGCTGACATTTTCTCAGAAGAGGTGATTCTCTGGCTGTGCTTTGGAGGATGCTCTGGATTTGAGAAAGCAGGAGGTAGCCACCCCGAGCTAAAGACTCAATACTCAGTATGCACTGGACCAGAATGGCTGCCAAATAAGAACTTGAAAATGCACTAAGAACTCAAAAGAGTGTGAAGTACACTTGGAGATAATTTTCAGTTGCCATCACAAAGGTTAGCTGGCCTTCCTCTACCATGCTGGGACATGCCCCTGTGTTTGTGTCTTTCAGGCCACCGGGGAGAGAAACGGAGCACCTTCCCAGTGCAGACCCTCGCTGACTGTCTCAGAACCTTCTGGGGACCTGTTTACCAGCCCCACCTCCACAGTCTCTCGTCAGCAGATCTGGGATGGGATCCAAAAATCTGTATGTTTTTAAGGGTTCTCTGCAATTTTGTTCATCAGCTTGGTTCGCGAGCTGCTCTCCCAGATTTATTTCAAAGACATTCCCTTTCTGAGATTTAGGTGAAAGGGTCAGCATATAATAACCAAGGAAGTAGGTATAACTTATGTCTGCAAATCTCAGCAGCAGGCAACCTGGAGAATTCATAGGGCAAGAAGTTTTATCTAACACATTCCACTTCCTTGAGCTCCTAAATGAGTCAAAATAGTAAAAATCTGGCCAAAATAAACAAAATTCTGCCTTTATGGTTTGATGACTGAAAATAAGAGATATACTTTTACTTAAAATACTAAAACGATGATGCTGTTAGTGAATAGAAGCTGAGCCAGATTAATGTACTAACCTTTCTTATATACAATAGCTATGTTAGTTTGAGTTTCCAATTCCAGAAAAATATCCATTTGTATATAAGATGTTCCAAGGATAAAAGTCAGAAACAGATCACTTGACAGGTGATGGCAAAGTGGATAGAGCATCATTCTGGGACACTGAGGTCTCAGGTTCAAAACCCCAAGTTGCCAGCCCGAGCGAGGGATCATAGAAATGACTCCATTGTCACTGGCTTGAGCTCAGAGGTCACTGGCTTGAAGCCCAAGGTTACTGGCTTGAGCAAGGAGTCACTGGCTCAGTGGTAGCCCCTGGTCAAGACACATATGAGAAGCAATCAATGAGCAACTAAAATGACGCAACTATGAGTTGATGCTTATCAGCTCTCTCCCTTCCTGTCTGTCTCTAAATAAATAAATAAATAAATAAATAAATAAATAAATAAAAAACAGGTCAAACACACTGCTTGGAGATTAATGCTATAGTCGTCAGCATTACAAGGACTGAGAGGATGGTTTTGGACCCATGTGTGCCATGTTCCATTTCAGTCACTTCAGTTTTTAATAGGCGACGCTTATTAATGTTTCAAGGCATTTTCTTCTTCTTTGACCCACCTAGAAAATCCCTGGTTTCATTTTCCTTTTTGCAGCTAATTTCTGCTCTGCACTGGAGATTAGTATGCATTTCTCACTCTTTGTCAGGGTGCTCAGTTCCTATGACTGCCAGTGGAGGGTATGCACTCAGACTTAGCACCTACCTGCAAAACTCTTGGCCAACATATACATACATGCACACACATGCTCCTCCTCTTTCCACTGTGCTCTTGACCCTGCTTACTTAATCCAGAGCACCAGCATTGATTTGATTTGTGACAATTCTGAACTCTGGCTGAGGTTCCCTGACGTCATCACAGTCTGTGGAGGTCAGCTGGTTTCTCTCCTTCTAAGGCAGTGCTGGCTGCAGAGCTCTTGATGGCTCCGAGAGTGCACACATTCTCTGTAGGCCTAACTGCATGCCCTGGTTTGTTATTCTTTCTGAATCTGTGGGAGCAAATCTCTATGTACCCCTCAGCCTCTGCTTGGAGTAGGTCATCATGCAATGGCACCCAATCGTCTTCTGAAATTTGTGTCTATATTGTTTTTAACAAATAACCAGCCCAATAATTATTGTGGAATTATAGTGACTCTGAACAGGGGAGACAGTGCAGCGTGCACACCAGGGCGCTCAGTCACAAATCTTCCATTTCATTATTGCCATGATGTCATTGCAATTTCAGCATCCACTTGAGTGACAGGTCAGGATTCGAGAAGTCCATTACAACTGGTAAAGCACAAACACCAGGTTAATCGTAGCCACAGTCATGTCTCATTAGTCAGAATCTGACAAGGAAAGGATCATCAAACTCATCATTAAACTGACAAGCTATTCATTCTACACCATGTCTCCCTCGAATATGAGCCTGAGGTGATCCAGAGTGTTCTTCCCAGAGCTGTCTGTTTTAGATAATTGTGATGAGTCAGCACAGACGTCAAAGACCCTCTCTGGAGGTGACTCAGTGGCTTTCTTCACTCAGAGCATGTACTGGGAGGCATGCTGTTAAGTGGCTCAAAGTGTGGTGGTAAAAACAAACACAGTTCCTATCTTATGAAAGCCTGGGCTAGCAAGAGAGACACAAGGGGTTGAGTATGACACCTACAAATGTATACTTACAAGCTGGGTTGAATGTTAACACCAGTGGAGCAGTTCTCTAAGAACAGCTGACAAGACACATGCTTAGACTGAGGGCCCGGGCAGGAGTAGCTGGGAAAAAGCTGTGCCTGAGCTAAGACATGAAGGATGAGCGAGGTCAGGAAGGATGCAGGAGCAGCCTGTGCAAATAGCTGGTGGGGTAGGGACATGGCCCTGTGGTGTGCTGTGCACAAGGGACAGGTGTGTCCTGAGCGGGAAGAGCCAGGAGATATGCCAATGCGGACCTGTCATGATAGAGCCTTGGGAACCCCCTTTAAGAATCCTTTATCCTAAAAGCAACTGGAGCCCACCAAAGATTTTAAGAAGAGGTGACACAAACAGATTTATATCTAGAAAATATGTGCAGGCAGCCATGTGGCAGACAGGTTGGAGAGGTGCAAAAGCAGAGGAGGACAGGGAGACTTGTTAGGAAGCCAGCTTAACCATGAAGAGTCGGTATTGAGATAAGGAGAGTGAGTGGAGGGCAGCTGGAAATACAGGGGATAGATGCAAGAGCTATATAAAAGGTAAAACAGGCAGGCATTGGGAATGAACAGATTCAGGGGAATGAGGGAGAATGGCATGTCCGTGAGGACTTGCACACTTCTGGCTTGCTTAATTTGATGGAAGAGGAGGCATTCACCACAAGAGGATCAGGTCTGCAGGATGCAGTAGCATGATCTCTCTGAGCAGTGATGTGGACCAGCCATTAGGAGACACACAGACAAGAGGTGTAGGTGGAGATGCAGACTCGGAATTCATTACTGTCTAGGTGGACACTGATGTCATGGGCACAAATGAGTGAATAAGCTGAGAGAGAGGACAGAATGAACCCTGGGTTCTGGGAAATTATTCTGAAATGTAGAGATGATATGAGTCATACGTATCTTCAAATCAATCTTCCCGAATTTCATGTGCACAGTGCTTTGTTGTTCTCTGCAACCAATTTATGACTTTAACAACTAAATCAAAGGCTCAATGTTATTACTACATGGAGAAAACTTACAGGGAAGGCTTTGATTGGGCAGACCACCAACAATACAGGATTCCAATTTTTAAAAAGTCACTCATCACAAAGTTGCAGTCAGATCTGTTCACAGTGTCCTAGGCCATCAGGAAAGATCAGGCTAATGTAACAAAGTGGCTCTCTTATCCCAGTTCAAAGAAGCTTGGCCCCTCCCTCCCAATCCCCGTCTGTCTGCACCTTTCTCTTGCTTACTCATTTTGTGAACCTCCATCAAGCAGGTCCAGGCTATATTTGATCTTGGAGCAAAGATGTGTCTTTTTATTTATAGAGCCCCCTGAGAACATGTTGATCAGGGTACAGGGTGATTATGCAAATTCAGACTCTTGAATGCTCTTTAAAAATATTTTTTTTCTTTCTCTCTTCCCAGATACAGTTGTCTATCATTAAATTGCAATTGAACCTGTACATTTTTACGTTGCCTTTAACTGGTAGGCTAGCATTCAGAGTTTCCTAGTGCACCAGTCTCTAGCACATTTAGGCCCAGAGTGGTCACGTCAGGCTGGGAGAGGAAAAGATGAGAACAGACCCCTGAGAGACATGCCTTTCTGCCTTATGCCAGGAAGGTGCCAGCGAGCAACATCACACATAGGAAGGGGCAAGACCCAGGATATTCACAATCATGTCACAGATTGGGAATTCCAAAACCTGGAAACTTCTAAGAAAGCACCTGTGATTCTGTCACCTATAATCACACACACTACATCTTATAGTCCTTCAAAAATTCTTCTATTTTTTTAGTGCTCCATGTTCCTTTTTTTGCCTTTAAATTTTTTCATCAGCTTCAGTCTAAGACCATGATGGTGAACTTATGACACGCGTGTCAGCACTGACACACGTAGCCAGTTTCGATGACACGCGGCTGCATGCGGCCACATACCAGAGAAGTATGGGGTCTGCATGCCGAGAAGGACGTGTCATCCTCAGCTCCTGCATGGCCAGGTGCAGTAGCTGAGGATAAAACATTTGCTATAGTGTAGACACTCTGTGCAGGAGGTCTGTAGGCCAAAACAACAGAACTCCAGCACAGAGTGTCTAGTTCTGGGACTTCTGTTTAGGCCATTAGGGGATCTTGACCTCACTTCTGGCCGGCGGAGCAGGGAGCAGCAGAATGCCATGGGGGACGCATCTCTGGGGGCCCTGTGATCGCCATTACCAGCAACCACATAATCACAGCAACCATCATCCAATCTACTGTTCCGGGGTGTCGTGGATTTCTAATTGACCATCATTACTGAGATAAGTGAGGGGGAGGCTGGGAGAGGCGAGGACCTGTGCTATGGGTGCCGTTTCCCGCCATTAGAAATAGCAGCAGCCATTTTAATTTACATAAGATGCAACTTGCAGAATTTCAAGACAGCAACTGGGCTCAGGTGTTTGTTGACTTGAGGTCAAAGCTTGAGAATCTGGAAAGGTGCCACTTGGAGAAGCAAGAGGAGTGCCACTACCAACAGGAAATTTGGAGTGCCTGGAACCGATTACCAGACACTTTTAGCACCCTGAAAAATATAGCAATGGCTTTACTCACAATTTTTCTCTCTATATGTACTTTTGTGAGACCTTATTTTCAGCGTTAATAATATCAAAACCAATAAAAGAAACAGACTGACAGATGAAGTTAGTAGCGTTTGTTTGGGCTTGAAGTGTACAAAATACCAACCTTCAATTGAAGATTTAGCCAATGAAATTCAGCAACAAAAAAGTCACTAATAGGCAGGTTAGTTAAAGAATTCCCCATCCCCCTCACTTATCTTGGTTCATGGCACCCACACAAGTTAAATAATGTCAAGACTAACAAAAGAAACGGACTGACAGATGAACAAAGAAGTCACTAAGCAGGTAAGTTAAATAATTAGTTTTTGGTTTATTAAATACAGTTATATATTACAATTATACATTTTTGTTATTTAAACTATAAATATCATGAAATTATGGGTTTTTTTCTCGAAGTGACACACCACCCGAGTTATGCTCGGTTTTTTGGCAAATTTTGACACACCGAGCTCAAAAGATTGCCCATCACTAGTCTAAGATCCTCTTTTCCTATCTTCTTCCTCTTGGTGTGTCTAAATTTTTCTCCTGCCCTTTCTGTCTCTGTCTTTCTCTCTCTAAAATAAAAAAGTTTTATTTTACATAAGATGCAACTTGCAGAATTTCAAGACAGCATCTGGGCTCAGGTGTTTGTTGACTTGAGATCAAAGCTTGAGAATCTGGAAAGTTGCCTCTTGGAGAATCAAGAGGAGTGCCACTATGAACAGGAAATTTTATTTTTTAAAACAAAAAATTTTATTTTTTGCCTGACCTGTGGTGGCGCAGTGGATAAAGCGTCGACCTGGAAATGCTGAGGTCGCCGGTTCGAAACCCTGGGCTTGCTTGGTCAAGGCACATATGAGAGTTGATGCTTCCAGCTCCTCCCCCTTCTCTCTCTCTGTCTCTCCTCTCTCTCTCTCTCTCTCTCTCTCTCTCTCTCTCTCTCCCTCTCCTCTCTAAAAATTAATAAATAAATAAAAATTTTTTTTAAAAGTTGAAAAAAATTTTTATTTTTTAAAATAAAAAAGTTTTTTATTTTAGAGAGAGAGAGAAGCATCAACTTGTTGTTCTACTTAGTTGTGTACCCACTGATTGCTTCTCTTACGTGCCCTGACCTAGTCTTGAATCAGTGACCTATAGGTCAAGCCAATACCCTCAGGAAATGAGCCAGCACCCTCGAAATTAAGCTGGTGACCCAGGGCTTTAGCCAGTGACCTCTGCACTCCCGATGCTCTGGGACAACACTCTATCCACTGCACCGCTGTTATCCACTGCACCCTCTCTTATTCTCCAAAGCTCCTCCACTCTTGTCCTAATGCTTACACTCCATTGTAAATGTGTGCATGCTCACGTGAACGCCCTCTGGACCAATGCTCTGGATCAGCACACAAGATTGCATGCGTGAGCACCACATTCACTGCCATCTGCTTCTTGTCGAGTGCCACTTATTAAAATAAATAAATGAAAAAAATCAAATAGCCAAGGGACCTGCCAGGGCCCTCACCCTCAGATTCCACATGGGACAGGAGATTTCCACTAAAAATACCCCCAAAAAACAAGTAAACAGCAAGAGTTGTTTATTGAATGCAAATTTTGTACCCCAGTGAACCCATTTCTCCCCTTTCTTACCAAAGGTGTGGAGGGGACTGAGTTTGGAACCCTCCAGTAGAACATGCTGATCTTTTCATTAATAGTTCACATGGGGTGGGTGAGGGGGATGAAAATGTACCATAAGGCCCAGGTGAGAAGTTGTCCCATGAGTGTGAAAGGCCTTAAGTATATGGCCTCAAAGAGAACCATGTACTATGAGAGTGTGACTATAGCTCTGAGAAGTGGTCTCTCCCCGAATTAAGCAACCCCCACTAAGCTGGACAATTGTACATACATTCCTCCTGGGTCACACAACCTTGCAGAGGACTAGAATGTCAAGGCCACCTAGGCAACTTCACTGCCGACAGGTACTGGGGCTTTGTACCTAGAGGGCCCTGTGTCTAATGGCTTTCTTCCAGATACAAAGAAATGCTACAGCATTGTGAGAAATGCTTTATTACCAAGGACTGCTGAGGCTAGCCCAAAGCCAGGGTACCGTCCCTACCCTCTCTACGCAAGTGATTAAGAGCCTACAGTCCAATTACAGATGCAGCCTTTTAGTTCATACAAAGCAATGGTTTGGGGCAGTCGGGGGAGGTTATCCAGAGAAAACATTGCAAAGAAGACCTTTATAGAACTGGACTTCCTAGCACATCTGTTCTAGGAGTGTGCTGTGACCATGGTTACAGGAAAACGGGCCAGGGATTGGCTGTGGGGTGGCCCAATGGGAGTGGGCATGCTATATCCCAGGGAAGGTAAAGATATAGTTAGCCAAGTTGGGACCTCCAGGTGCCAGAAGTCCAGCCCAGCATGGCTCTGAGTCAGACTGATGTGTTGCTGTTTGTCTCGTTTGAGTTTCCCCAAAACAAAACCACTAAGAGGGATTTGGGTTCGGTTTGTTTATTTGGAAGGTGATCCCAGGAAGAGGGAGGGAGCCAAGAGAATGAGACAGGGAGCATGGAAAAACACTAAAAGGTGAGATATTGAGCAGGTTACTGCTGCAAAAATGAGTGCCAGCTCACTGGAGTCCACTGAGGAATAATGTAGATGGATTTCAGAACTGTGTCGCTGAAGCATGGGGGCTGCTGTTCCTAGTAGCTGAGGGATTCCCCGGGGAGCGTGACCTATCTCATGCTTCTGAACCATACCAGGACACACACGGCAAACTCTACAGCTTCAGAGAAAACCTTCAGGCAGGCAAGCAGAGAGCTGCTCGAGCACTAGAGGCAGGATGCTGTGTTGTGCCCAAGGGTCCTTCATGGCTGGGATAGAACCCATCCATGGAACCATGGAACCTGGGCTACAATCAGCTCATTTCTTGTTGTGTGCAGGACTACAGCGCTCTTGAGTCTCAGTTTCCCCACCTATAAAGTAAGATGAGAATAATCCTTCACTCCTGGGGCTGTTGCCAGGATAAAAAAATATATACTGATATAAGAAAACACAACATACTTTATACATATGTAAGGGATGAACTTTAAGAAAGAGAAGTGGGTTCTTTTTGCCAATGAAACGTAAAATGGTGTCGTCCTGCAGGGGAGTTTGCAGGACCCAGCAAAGTCACAGATGCACTTGCCTTTTGAGGCAGCAGTCCACTGGTAGGTCATTACAAAGAGAAACTGGCAAAAATATAAAAAGAAACACAAAAATACAAATGCAGGTAACTGTTTCTAAATGCCTACATTTTTAAAAATCCAAACCAAATTGAAACAAATCAACCCTGTATACTCTTGCATACCAATAACTATACCAGAAAACTTTGCAACATCATTATCTTACTATACAGTATCTCTAATGGGATAGACCTTAAGGACAAGAGCTAGAATAGATAAAGACCTGAATTATTGTCAATAAACATATTATTGGTAATGATATTGACACTGTTATTCTGAGACCATTGTGTGTCTATCGTGGAAGCAAGTGATTACAGCATAAAAGAAAGGAAAACATTTACAAAACCAATGGGATAAGTACAAACCTCCTACTTTTAAATTAAGTGTATCAGTCTAAACTTGTGATATATTTTATCATAAACAAATGAAATGCAGAGTTTCTAACTCTGTCCACTGAAAAAGACAGAAATGCATTTCTCAGTAACTCCTAACATCACTTTCTACTAAAAGAAACCTGGGTTCCTCGGAGAAATGACTAGTTATAGGTCGGAGGGAGACTGCATATAAGATGAGCCTACTAGACCATCTGAGACATAAAGAAATAAAAAAGCTATCAAAGACCATGGGGTCATCTTAGATTTCAATTGAAAAGACCCCCACTTTCACAGGGACAGTTTGAGCACTAGTGAGGATGCTAAATACAATATATTAAAACATATAAACTATTTTTTATAATGATACTTAAAAAAAACTCATTGGTCAATATTGTAGGTGTTAGGGAACCAAACCAATACTTTGAAAAACTAGTAAATCATGTGAAAGAATCAAAACATTTATCTTTTTTTTCCCTAAATGAGCCATAACTGAATAACTAAAGAGTAATGAGGGGGATATCTTTATACAGAAGCATATCAGCTGGTAAATGAAAAAGAAATGATAGAATATCATCATCCTGCAACTCTTTAAAAAAACACTAGCAGTAAGAGTTGGAATTTGTCATTAAAACACAATACCATTTACATTTGCACCAAAAAGGGTAACATTTAGAGGTAAATCTAACATAATATGTATAGGGTTTATATGAGGAAAGCAATATATTGAAGAAAGAAATCCAAAAAATCTAAGTAAAGAGAGATTTTATGTGCCAGCTGCCTGTTAGGCCTAGTCACTGAAGGAGCCTCTGGCAGCATCCAAGTTGTACGAGGTAGGTTCTTAGTGAGTCACCAGGTAGGGGCAAGTGGTGGACACTAGATTGATACAGGTTCAAACACAGAGCCAATGCTTAGTCTGAGGCCACTCAGCAAAAGTTCCAAGGTACATCAAACTAGCTCCCCCTCGCCAGATACCCACAGACCTTGATAGTGGAGCAGAGTCTCAGGAAGTCATTGGGGTGAGGCCAACAAAGTTTACCAGGACCAAACAAACCAAGATTTGGCTGTGAAAGCTATGGTTGGGTTGGGGGGGGGGGGGAAATGGCTCCCATCTAGAGCCACAAAATTCAGGCTGTCCAAGATTCTGTCCAGACCTCCTGGAGAGCCCTAGGTTGGCAGGGCAGGGTTACTGGGTGTCAGGAGAATAGGACTAGTGGATCTCTCATGAAGGAGAGACACTGGTCACGCTCATAGGAAGGGGGGGTGTTAATGGCTCCCACCTCAGAACCATACAACTCAGTCACTGACACCCCCTGAGTCTGCTCAGACCTGGGCCCAGGCAGCTGACTCCTCCACAGGAAATGAGCTTCACAGGATTGGGAGACAGGGAGCCCAGAGGGTGGCATTATTGCATTCCTCCATGCTGACACCATATGGAAGAGAGTGTTCCATCTCATAAAGACCCTGGTGGCTGTTATGTCTGTTACGTCAGGCTTCTCCTTGGAGCCACAAAACTCAGTCTCTCCTCACACAAATCTCATCTGTTCTTCCCTCCTTCTGCTGCAGTTCAGAGTGGCTGTGAACAAAATTTTGTATATTGGTCTTTTAAGAGGGTACCTGAATTTTTATCAGACTGCTGTCTCTCCCAGGGAGTCAAAATCCCCCAATGATTTTCACAGCCAGATGTTATGTGGGTGCCTCTTCCTAGCTTGGTGCTCTTGGCTGGGGTGCCCAGTATGAAGTTGAGTTCACTCTCCTTGGAGGGAAACCCTTGCAGCTGAGATATTCCTCCAGAATCTCAGCTACTGCCCATAGGAGCACGGTCAACTCTTTTCACATCTCTGCCCATCCTGCCAATCTCAATGTGGCTTCTTCTGTAAATCCTTGGTTATAAGTCTTCTGTTCAGTTAGTCTTCAAGTGGTTATTCAGGTTGATTGCTCTATATTTTAGCTGTAATTCCAATTGGTCCTGGGAGAAGGTGAGTGTAACTTCCACTTACTCCACCATCATCTTAGATCCCAATTCTAATGTTTTTTTATAGAGAAGTAAAAGACCCAGAATATTAAGTAAAAGACCTAACACAATGTTAAAGGAAAAGTATAAATTGAAGGACTGATACTATCTGACTTTGATACTTACTGTAAAGCTACAGTAATCAAATAGTGTGGCACTGGTGAAAGAGTAGACAAATAGACTAATGGAACAAAATAAAAGGCCCAGAAATAGATCCACACAAATATAGTCAGTAGATGTTTGACAAAAGAACAAAGGCAACACGGTGAGAAAGAATAGCCTTTTCAACAAATGATACTGAAACAACAGAACAACTATATACAAAATAATGAATTTAGGCACCAACAGATCTGGTACCTTTCACAAAGCTAACTCAAAATGGATTATAGACCTAAATGTGAAATACAAAATTATAAAACGCCTAGAATATAACAATGGAGAAAAGTTAAATGACCTTGGGTTTGATCATGAGTTTTTAGATACAACACTAAAAGTATGATCTATAAAATAAAAAATAAATAAATAAGCTGGGCTTTATTAAATTACAAACTTTGCAAAAGACATTGTGCATAAACCCCAGATTAAGAGGAAATATTTTCAAAATACATATTTGACAAAGGACTTGTATCTAAAATGGATAAAGAACCCTTAAAACACCTATTAAAATGGTCAAAACCCTCAAAACTAACAATATCAAAAGCTGACAAGGACATGGGGCAGCAAGAACTATCATTTGTTACTGGTAAGCATGCAAAGTGGTGCAGCCACTTTGGAAGATAGTTTGACAATTTCTTCTTTTTTTTTCCTACTTCCTCCCTTCTCTCCACCCCTGTGATCCCCACACTCTTGTCCATGTCTTTGAGTCTCATTTTTATGTCCCACCTATGTATGGAATCATACAGTTCTTAGTTTTTTCTGATTTACTTATTTCACTCAGTATAATGTTTTCAAGGTCCATCCATGTTGTTGTAAATGATCTGATGTCATCATTTCTTATGGCTGAGTAGTATTCCATAGTATATATGTACCACATCTTCTTTATCCAGTCATCTATTGAAGGGCTTTTTGGTTGTTTCCATGTCCTGGCCACTGTGAACAATGCTGCAATGAACATGGGGCTGCATGTGTCTTTACTAAGAATAAACATAACAAAGAATGTAAAAGACCTCTATAATGAAAACTACTAAGCATTGTTAAGGGAAATCAAAAAAGATACAATGAAATGGAAGAATATTCCTTGTTCTTGGATAGAAAGAATAAATATAGACTATATTACCCAAAGCGATATACAAATTTATGCAATTCCCATCAAAATTTCAATGTCATTTTTTAAAGAAATGGAACAAAAAATCATCAGGTTTATATGGAATTATAAAAACTCTGAATAGCCAAAACAATCCTAAGAAAAAAGAATGAAGCTGGGGGCATTACAATACTGTACCTAACTTCAGGTTATATTATAGAGTGGCAATTTCTTAAATGCTAAACGTACTGTTATCATATGATCCAGCAATCATGTTCTTGGTATTTACCCAAATGAGTTGAAAACTTACGTTCACACAAAGGTTTATTGCAGTTTTATTCATAATTGCCCAAAACTGGAACCTTTAGTAAATAAATGGATTCAACAATGGAATTTTATTCAACAATGGAATTCAAACAATGGAATACTATTCAGCAATAAAAAGAAATGAGCTATCAAGCTACAGAAAGACATGGAGGAACTTGAAATCATATGCTAAGTGAAAGAAGCCAATCTGAAAAGGCTACATACTATATGATTTCAATTATATGACATTCTGGAAAAGGCAAAACTATGGAACAGTAAAAAGATCAGTGGTCTCCAGGGGCTGTGGTGGCAGGGGTGGATGAATGGTGCGCACAGGGGGTTTTGACAGGGAAGAAGGTATTCTGCATGATCCTTTCATGGTGGATACATCACATCATGCATTTGTCAAAACAATAGAAGTATACAAAACAAAGAATGAACCTTAGTGTAAACTATGAACAAAATAAGAGCGTATCGATATTGTTTCATCAAGTATAACAAATATATCACACTAATATAAGATGTTAATAATAGGGGAACTATGGGGACAGTGAAGGGATTGTGGGAATTCTCTGTGCTATCTGCTGGACTTTTTCTGTATAAACCTAAAACTAGTTTTAAAAAGTCTTTTTTTTTAAAAGGGATTGATCTAGGCAGTAGTCGTCAATGGTAACATACAAAAAGAGAAACAACCACACTTGACATGCAACCTGATGGAAGAACACAGTACCACCCAAAGAGTAACCTTGCCAAACACAAAACAAAACAAAAAACAAACAATCAAAAACTGGAACCTCATCAAGCCTTGAGCTCTAACTTCCCATTATCAGAAAATACCATTATATAGTAGAAAATAAAGGAACAAAGCAATGTGTCCGACAGCAGCATGGAGAGGCACTCAGCAAACTGCAGACTACAAGGACTCCTACAGATCAAAACACGATTTCTTCAACTAATCATTTGTAAAGAAAAGCAGAAGAGAGACAGAAAGGGAGCTCACGGATTGAAAGAGCCCCAGGAAACCTATCAGGCAATTGTGATACATGGAACCCGATTCAAACAAATAGTGTGGGAACCAACACATAATTATAAACCTTAATGAGACAGAAAAATTGAGAACACATTGGATAGTTTATGATATTAAAAATTATTGTGAGTATTCTTAGATATGATAAAGATATCGTAGTTTTATATATAAAATTAGAGCCCTCTTTTAGAGATAAATACTGAAAATGAATATGGATGAAATAATTTGCTGATTAGCATTTGCTTTTGAGACATCAGAGTGGGAAAGGGGTCAGGAAATCAATGAAACAAGATCAACCATGAGCTGATTTTTTTAACAGGGTGATGGGCATCAAGAATTCTTACACCATTTCAGGGGCAGAAAACTATGCCCCATGGGCCAAATCTAGCCACCAACTATTTCTGCACTGCTTGTGAATTAAAAATGCTCTTTACATTTTTCAATAGTAGAAAAAAATGAAAAGATTTCTTAACATGTGAAAATTACACAAGACTCAGATTTTAGTGTACAGCAAGAGTTCTTTACGAACACAATGACACACATTCCGGCCACCGGTAGCTCTCGTGTCTCAGCAGCAGAGCTGGGAGGTCGAGCCCTTTCTCAAAGAAGGCCTCGCTTTTGCCATTGGGCAAGACATGTCCCATGGTGCCTCTGTTCTCCTGGGTCCCTCCTATTCTTCAGCTCAGAAGGTGTCTAATACATTATGTATTTATATTTTTTCACTAAATTAATCTTGACCTTAAGTCCAAGGTTGAAATTGAAACACAAGCACACTTATGGCTTAGCAGCCTGGCTGGGTTCTCATTTTAAATTCTCTACCCTGAGCCATTCTTTGATGATCAGTACCCAGGCTGACCGTCAAGCAAGTGAAACCATACATGAAAACTCTGTGCAGTTTACGGGAGCCCTGCCAGCTGCAAACATGAAGACCGGTGGGACCTACCCAAAGGCCTGCCAAGCTAGACCCTTGCTTGTGGTTCCGATCTCCGCAGTGCAGGTGCACTCGGCTCTGGACAGCTCTCTGGGGATTCCTACTGAGTCAGGCAAACCAGGCAAGTGACCCACTAATGCAGCACCTGAGCCTCCTCATAACAAATCCAGGTCTTTGGGTGGGTCTCTGGGAGATGAATTGGGTGAGAGAATAAGTGGGGTGCCTTCAGAAAAGAGCTCAGGGTGGCACCCTCCACACCCGCCCAGGTCCTATGCTGGCCCTGCTGTGGCTGCCTGTCAGAAGCATTGTGGCTTGCGTGACAACTAATAGTTTGGACTTCTGTGTGAGCCTGCCAAGGGCGGAACGTGGCTGACCTTACCAGTGCCAGAAAGAATGTGGGGGCAGGCCCCCGTGGTGCCTGGTGATGCCTGTCACCCCCTGGCAGGGCCTGCTAACGGTCATCAGTGTCGAGGCAGGAGGTTCACACTCACTCCTCAGTGCGCCCAGGGAATCACTTATTTTCCTTGATAGGTTTCTCCCCACTTTCTGCCAGCACTCCGGGTGGGTGGTGTGGGGATGTGTGCATGCATTTTCTTGATCCCCAAAGCACAGGGTGTGAAGGTTCCTGGCAGCCACTTGCTGACTTGGCTCCTTGGGGAATGAGCAGGGAGGGCTCCAGGAATGACAGCCAGCTCCAGTAGCCCCACAAACCAGGCTCCTGCTGTTGATGTACCAGAAGTCATGTCCAGGTGTGGGGCCAGCCTCCTTTGGCCAAGAATTGAAGGGGGTGGAAAGATAAAGCCCCTACCTAGGCTTTGCTCAGCCTTGGGCAGATGGCCACCCACTAGGCAAAGCTAGAAAGAGGCTGTCTTTAAAACTTTCCGAGTGTTTAGATGAAGGTGGTACTGGGCCCTTTTAAACAAACAGACAAAAAAAGCCAGCAAGCAATGAGAGGCTGAAATAAGAAGAAAAGTAAAAATTCTCACCCTGCCTGATCCAGCCTCTTTTTTTTTTTTTTTTTTTTTTTACATTTGATGCCATTTTCCTTCACTCCCCACCTTGTCTCACACTGGTCTTTACTCAGCTGCTCAAACATGCACAGCCTCAGGACCTTTGCACATGCTGCCCCTCTGCCTGGAATGCTTCATGCTTCCCTTCTCCACTCCCTGTTCTCTCCCAGTCTTCATGTCCACACCCCTTCTCTTCCCATAGGTCATGGGTGAGAACTCTTCCTTCTTCTTTCCCTCACACTCTGCCTCAGTTGTTTTATCTCAATCTTGTTTTGACTCTTCCTTAGTCCCCGACACA
This sequence comes from Saccopteryx leptura, assembly GCF_036850995.1. Lineage (NCBI taxonomy): Eukaryota > Metazoa > Chordata > Mammalia > Chiroptera > Emballonuridae > Saccopteryx > Saccopteryx leptura. The sequence goes on along the minus strand of NC_089504.1, from coordinate 169,761,458 downwards.
ACTTGCAGGTGTTTAGGTTATTGTTTTACTCACTTTTATCTCTACCTCCCATAACTAGACTAGACTGTCCTATAGAACAGGGACCATGGCTAATTTCTCATGGCATACCCAACAACCAGTGCAGTGCCCAGACCTGGCATTCGTGAACTGTTTGCCAAATAAATGAATAACTGATTCAGTGGTCACTGTGTTGCATTTTACTTCTTATTCTCAGCTCCTTTGCAGATTGGCTAAGAGGTAGTTTCAGGGTCTGGTTGCGCAATCTGAGCAGTTTTCAAGGCCTTTCATTTCTCCTCCTCTTTTTTTTCCTTCAACCTTTTGGTCATTTTGATGTCACTAACAGCTCTTACAGAGCAGGCAGGAGTCATTTGCTGCTCTTTAATTGATCCCACATGAGAATTGTGCAGACTGGGGTTCTAATTGTTGGCGCTAAACTATCATGTGGGGGTAATTTGTTATTTCAATTATCTGCGAGATTTCCATCCTCTCAGCACAGCAGCTGCAGGGTTCAGAATGGGCCAACTACTGTACCAAATAACCCCAAATCTCAGAAGCTTATATTAACGCAGTGAATGTTTATTTCTCACTCCTGCAAAGCCCAAAAGGAATGTTTCAGATTACACAGTATCTTTTCCCAGGAGTGACTCAAGAATCCTTCTAACATGTGATGCTTTAGTCGTCAACACAGCCCTCCCAGCTCACCATAAGAGAGCCCCTCACTCTCTTGGCCAGTGGTGACACACACAGCTTACACTCAGTTCCAGCCAGACAGTCATACACCCCACAGAGACATAGGGACAGGGCAGGGGCATGAGAAATCCAACAAAGTTTTAGCAAGGGGAGCATGAGTGTTCCTGCCACAAGCAGGGAACGTCCCCATGATTTGCCAACACCCTCCACACTTCTCCCAGCTTCTCTGAAGAACCAAGTGCACTATAAACCCCAGCGCATGGTCCACATCTCTACACTGTCCCCTGAGGGTGTGTGATGTATAGCCCTGTCTCAGAGACATGCTTGTAGAACCTTCAGGTACCTTCTGTCCCCTTGTTTGCTGCCTTCCTTTCCTGGCCTTTCTCCATAGGACCCGGCAGGCAATATGTCCCGATGTGACCCCACAGGCTGCCCACATCGTGCACTCAGTACCCTGCCAGGCCCGTCACCCCAAGAGAACTCGACCAGGTGACTGATCCTTCTATCTCTCTCTCTCTACTCATCAAGTGCCCCCTTTTCAACTTGACTTACAATTGGTGCTAGGAAGAGAGCAACTCCCCTGGATTACTGTCACTGAGTCACAGGGCTGACACACAGCCTTCAAGGCAGGAAGCTGGTGGCAGACACAGACCTGTGCAGACAGCATGGCAGGCAGGGGGGCAAACCACAGGCAAGGCCTCCGCTCCAGTGGTGACGAAGGGCCATCCACTCTGGCGAAGAGGCCTTCAGTGCCCCTCAGGCATACCAGGAAATTGCCCTCTGTCCTCAAATGTAACTGCATTAATGTTCAGGTGTGGTAAGGTCCCTAGATCAGGAGATAGCTTGCACTGTAAAGACAGCCTGTGACTCACAGTGCCCAAGAGGCAGGAGCATGCAGGGCCACATGGGGAACCCCAGGGATGACCAGAAGACAGGCAGAAACTGTGGGCAGGAGCCTTTATTGTGTTTTTTCCACAGGAAGGAATGGACAAGGCAGGACAGCAGGCTTGGGGTTGGCTAGTTTGGATAAGGAGGCAGTGGGGTGTGGGCTCTGCATTTGTAGTGCCCACAAGGGTGAGCCACACACTAGCTCTAGAAACTGGCTAACCCTGAGATGGGTTTCCAGAGGCAGCATATCCCCACCAGTCAAAGCACCAAAAATCACACAAAATAGAAGACACAATTAATATGCTTTCTCCAACTAATCAAGATAGTTGATGCAGTTAAATAATGACAATCCCATCTAGTGCCAAAGCCACATTCGGAGACAATGACGTGCCTACTATCATCTGAACTGACCCCTCCCTCTCTGACGGTTCCCCCCTTCCATGCAGTCCACCAGTACCCCCATTGACTCCAGCCCCACAAGACCCAAACCCACTGCACTGAGGCCTCCCCTGAGCCCAGCCTGCCCTCCCTTGAGCCCAGCCTGGCCTTGAGCTGCCTGAACCCAAAACGCCCGGTCTCTGACATCCTGCTCCCTCCTGAGCTGCTCTCTCCACAGAGTAGCCAGAAAGGATATTGTGCTCTTGTTCTATTTTGTCTGGTTGTTTGCAGTAGAAGTATTTTTTTGTTTTTGTTTTTCCATTTTGTTTCTTTTGAAGTTTAAAGAGTTCTTTTGTAAACATTTATTGCATCAATTTTCAAGCCAACACTAAAAAAGAGAGAACATCCAGGTTTAATACCTAACTCCTGGCCAGTCCTATTTTAAGTATTCCCCAATTTCTCCCCTCTCACCACATTATTTCACACAAATCTTTGAGGAGAGAGGCTCTTTATAAACAAATCAGATCAAGTCACCTCCCACCTTAAAACCCTCCCAGTTCCCCAAAGCACTGACAGTGAGACCCTATACCTCTCCCTGGCGCTCAGAGCCCTGCTCACCATCTGACAGCACCTCTTCACTCTGCTCAGCTCTCCTGTTTCTTAGACTCCCTGGAAGCATACCTACCTCAGTGCCTTTGCACTGTCATCCTGTTACCTAGACTGCTCACTGCCCTGCATTTACATGGCAGGCTTGCCTTGGCATTAATACCTCAACTCAGACCCCACCCCCAAAGGCCTTCCTGGCACCCCCACCCCGCCCGCATCTCTAACCAGCCACTCTCCACCGCAATACTCTGAAATTAATGCACTTATTTTTAAATTTTACTTTTTCTGTAATCAAAGTTCCAGAAAAGCAGAAACTTTATCTATTTTGTTCCATGTTGTATCCACAGCTAGATGAGTGCTTTGGCATGTAATCAATTCTTACTATGTTTTGAGTAAAAGCAAACAAACAAATGAAAAGTGTTCACTTCAGGGTAGATTTTAAAGTTTTCTGGTGCACTTATAATTAAATTATATGATTTAATTAAAATATCATTTGACAGGAAAAATATATCTATACATATTTACTCTGCCATAAAACCTCTTATATGGCAAAGACATCAGCATCTGTGGAAGCTCCTAAGTGACCCGAGTCCTGACTCTGTGAAGGGAAGGGAGTCAGGCTGCCTATTATTGGTCCCTCGGAGAAGCTCACGCTACTTGGGGCTTACAAAGTTCATTTAGACAAGACCATGTGCTCTAGCTCTTAAAGCCATGACAGGTCAGAAGAAAAAGAAAAAGAAACAAAAAAAAGAAAAACATGCCTCTAAGAAGACAAGATTACTGAATTCTGGAATGAAAAGTAAAAGATAGACATTTAGATTTATCAAAGAAACGCCTCCATTGAAGGCTTTTGAATACTGGGGGGATCCCGTTTGATGGAACTGAAATTGTAAAGTGAACTTACATTGTGCTTTTCGTTATTTCATAAATGTTTTCAAACAAATACCCACATCATTTTAAAAGTGGGTGAAAATGCATTCCAGAAACTCCTCCTTCCCAGCAGCCCTGCACCCCCGCAGTGCTGTCTAAGCAGGTACCCTCACCCACCACCTGTCAGCTGACCTCCCCTGTCTTTATAAATGGCATTCTTTCTTCTTCCTGCCTGTCAGGGTGTTTTTGTAGAACCGACGCTCAGTATTTGTGATTGTGAGTGCATATTTTTTGCTGTACACACACACAAAAACTGTACTAGAAAAGTTTCATACTGATTGACTCTGTATCACCCAGATTCTTCTACAGCAGGACCTCCGTGGGCGTGGTGCCTCCCCCACTCCTCACACTTCCTCCGGGTCCCCAGACAGTGAGACAGGTGGCAGGGTTCCCTCAGAGTCTCCCACACACCACGCCCTGTCTCAGGGGAATAAGCAGCATTCCTGACTCAGGCCTGGGGAATGTGCAGGGCTGCGGTGGCCTGGAGTATGGACACCATTTGAGGACAGAGAGCACGCAGCCACAGGAGATCAGACAGGCATCTGCTGGAAAGTCTCCCCGGCTTCCTTAAGTCTATGGCTGGGCACAGGCCTCCTTCTCCCAAGGGGAGAAGTGGGCCTAGACTGGCCGACGGAGTTTGGGCCAGTTTCTTCAAAGAAGCCACTTTCCATTCTGTGACTGGCACAGGACCAAAGACTTCACATATGCACAATGTCATTTTGAACATTCTTTTGTGTGCCAGCAAAAACCCTTCACACATTAGCTGACTGCAACCTCACATGTCTCTGTGAGGTAGAACTCATATCATTTTATACTCATTATGGACAGTGAGTCTTAGAGAGGTCTGAAACCTGCTGAGGTCACACAACCAGTAAGAGGGAAGCTGGGAATGTACCTAAAGCCATTTGACACCAAAATCCCAGTTCTTGACCACTAGCAAGCATGAAGCCAACACAGATGAGATAAAAAACAAACACAGACCCACACTGCCTGGGCTCAAATCCCAGCTCTGCCGCTTTTCAGCTGTGTGACTTTAGCAGTTTGCTAAATCCTCTCTCAGCGCCAATTCCTTTAGAAGTGAGGTAGAACCTATTACATGGAGTGGGATGTAAATTAAACCAGTTGCTATATATGAGTGCTGAACCTAGAGGCAAATTAAGGTCAGTGGAGGCCCCAGGCGCAGACGAAAATATTGAGTCCTTTAAAAACAAGAGAGACAAGGAAAATAAAAATACATGTTAACCATATTTTTAAATAAATAAAAAATACGATGTACTATTAATATTAAAATTGTGCATATGAAACCAAAGTTGGTGCCATTAGAAAAAAGTGTAAAATTGGGGTTTTGCGAGGGCCTTCAGAAGTCGGGGCCCAGGGTGCATTCCTGGTGCGCCTGCCATTAAATCTGCCTCTGGCTGAACCAGTGCCCGGTATGTCTACTCCCTGTCTACCACTGTAGGTCCTACAATACTACTTGTCATTCTTGCATAATCCTGCTTTTCTGGCTCCTTCCTCCAGTTGTTAATGGAAGACAACTCACCCCTGCAAACCCATGCCAGTTATTTCAGAAGAAAGACTTGTTGGAGAAGGTCCAACTGTTTCTTAATTACCATCTCTCTCTGTCTCCAGCAGGACATCTTTTGGTGACTTTCAAGGCCATTACCCACAAAAAGACCTAAAGCCAGCACTGGCCAGTTGGGTCAGTGGATAGAGTGTTGGCTTAGCATGAGGACATCCTGGGTTTGACCCCAGACCAGGGCACACCAGAGAAGTGACCATCTGCTTCTCTTCCTCTCCCTCTCCCCTTTCTTTCTTTCCTTTCCCTCTCATAGCCAGTGACTCAGTTGGTTCAAGCATCGGCCCTGGGGGCTGAAGATAGCTTGGTTGGTCCAAGCGTCAACCTCAGGCACTGAGGATAGCTTGGTTGATTTGAGCATCAACCCCAGAGCCCACCCGTACCCTGGCTAAATGGGAAACTTAGCAAGATTCTCCTGTGCCAGCCACTTGGGGCCAAGCCAGCAGGCTGCCCGAAGAACCTGTATAGCACTTAAAGGAACAGGCTTCTGATTTTTTTTGTCCCAGAATTTATGAGCTCATGGGGGGCTGAACTGAGGGTCAGATCCTAGAAGGAAGTTAAAATTAAGCTTCTTCTCCAAATGCCTGAAGCTCTGTTATTATCCCTCCACCTCATCTTCCCACCCTTCCTGTCCCCATACTTTCCTCCCCTGCTCCAAGTGAGGGGTCCTAGAAGGCTCCTTGGATGGCATGGCTTGGGGCGGGGGGCACAGTGCCTGCACTCTGAAGCTGACCACATGTGTGTGGATTTCCTGGAAGGCATCCATGATCCCGAAAATGTCTAGGATTCTGACTTATATATGTTAGTCAATCTATTAAGTTGGGTTCTCCAGGAAAGACCCTGAGATGGAGGTAGAGGTACAGAGGTCCTGTAGCTGAGAAACTCCAATGAAAGGGATGAGGGAGAAGCAGAACTGGGAAGCAGTTAGGAAAGAGGAGGGACACCTAACCAGAAGCCACTCAGCAGGGATTTGGGGCACATACCACTGGGTCTTCGGACCATAGCCTTGCTCTGACGTTAGGCCACCACGCTGAAAAGAGTGTGACCAGCTTGAAAGTTAAGTGTATCTTGAAGAAACTAACTAACAGCTGGAGGCTGAAGGCCAGCTGCTCCTCACTCCTAGTAACTGGGCCCCATCCATCTTTGAAAGGGGATCTGGGTGTGCATCTCTGTGCCTGATGTATGCCCTGGGAGCCACCACACGCAGCTCCTGGCCAGGCCACTCCATTGTCCAACAGACTTGCCCAGGCAGATCAAAATCCTGAGGTGGCTCAGCCAAACTGGGGACCTCACCCCTGACATAGTCAACAGAGAGTCCCAAAGTCCTGGATCCTGAACCTAACCTGAGGGGAGAGTGTGGGGGATACTGAGCAAGAGAAGTAAGTTATAGACAAAAAATAAAGTCTTTATCTAATACAAGGGTGGTTGCTTAGATTTTGAAATGTTTTCTCCTATAAATCCTATTATATATGGGAAAAGGGGTTCTCAGGCTTTTTTGAAAAACCCTATTAAATTTATAATGATGTTGAAAAAGTAGGTCTGAGGTCTGGGCAAAGCCCCAGGCCCAGCGCCTTTGAGCTGCCCAGGGAATTCTGCGGCAGCAGAAACAAGGAGCAACGGTGTCAGGGGCCACAAGCTATCTGGGGGAGCCAGTCTGGCAGGGGCGTCCCAGTGCTCCTCAGGCACATGTGTAGGGGCTTAGCAGCAGAGAGAGATGGGTGGAATGGGTTTGCAGAGGACAGGGGTCTGCTGTGGCAAGGTGGCCTCTGCAGCAAAAGGATTCTGCCCTGTGTAGGAAAGTCACAACTCCTCTTTATTAATCCAGTTTCTTGCCTCCACCCAGTGCCAGCAGGGCAAAGGTCACACAGGCTTGAAGGCCTGCATGCTGGACGCAGTGAGTTTGTGTCATCCCAGGGCACCACAGCCCTCGGTGCGCAGCAGCAAGACGCCCTCAGAGCGGCCACTAGGGGGCACTTCTGCCCTTCCCCACTTGGGGAGCACGTGGAGCAGCTGGGGGTAACACCAGCTATGTCATGCCCTTTACTGAGAAGGCTGCTCCCAAGTGTCTTGCTCTGGGGACATCTTCAGACTTCTGCTGAGAGGAATGGCTTTCACACAGCAGCCATTTAACAGAGTAACACGCCCTGGCCAGGTGTCTTGGTTGGTCAGAGCGTCATCCAGATGTCAGGGTTGCGGGTACCATCCCCAGTCAGGGCCCATACAACAGTCAACTGATAGATGCATGAATAGGTGGAACAACAGGTCAACCTCTGTGTGTGTGTGTGTGTGTGTGTGTGTGCGCACATGCACGCATGTGTGTGCATGTGTGTGCATGTCTCAAAACCAGTAAAATATTTGGAAGTTTTTAAAAACCATATTAACGCCAGACCTGTGGTGGTGCAGTGGATAGATACAGCATCGACTTGGAATGCTGAGGTCCTTGGTTGAAACCCTGGACTTGTCTGGTCAAGGCACATATGACAAGCAATCAATGAACAACTAAAGTGAAGCAACGAACGACGAGTTGATACTTCTCACTCACCTTCCTCTCTCTCTCTCCTCTCTGTAAAATCAATAAATAAAACCTTAAAAAAGAAAAATACACACATTAACATAACCAAAGTGGGCAGGCATCTGAAGGACAGAGTACAGTATACTGGTGTTGCCATTGAAGGCTGTCGTAGAGCCCACGTGGTCTGCCCTGGTGTGCACTTTGGTCCTAAGATGGGTCTCAAAGCTCCTGTTTCCCCAGAGCCCTGCCCCTCCCTGAGGGTTGGGAGTGCAGGTGTGGCATCCAGATACTCCAGACATTTCAGGCAACCTGGCTTCATACTAATTTTTCTTAATGGTCCCACATGAACATGCATTTGTCAAGACATTTATTACAGTTTACAAGGCCAGGAAACATGATCACTGGTGATATTCTTTATACTATCTACTGAGTCTGTAGGGAAGATTCTGGAAGGTGCCATGGTCTGGACCAAGGTCCATTCATTCCAACTGAATAAGTAGGGGCCCAGGTACGAAGCAGACTGTGCACCAAGAGAAAGTGGATGGAAGTCCTAAGCAAGACCCACAATTCTAAATTCTGAACTGTTTGAGGTGAGCCAGATACAGGATGCTATTAAGGTTATGGCTCTGACATTGCACAGATGCGGAGGAGGGGCCTCAGGAGAAATGCCTGTCTTTTCTTGATTCCAAAAATAGTGACTCTGAAGCCATTGATCTGCTTTTATGTTAAACACGCATTTTGTTAACCCTGGTGGCAACCCTGGGGCACAGTGGGCAGTAGCATGTAAACTCTCGCGGTCCACTTTGCTTTCCCTCACTCCTGGCACCATTTTATGTGGCCACCCTTACCTCTCCCTTTCCTCTTGCTCCCATTTTAGTGTATATTAAAATTATATCTGTGCCTTTTTTGGTAAATTGTCTTAATGCTTTTGTGGTACAGAACAAAATACAAAAGTAAAATAATAATAATAATAAAATAAATCAGATCATTCTTGTTGTGGCATAGCGTTAACTCAAAGGTCCATGAGGATCTGTTACCTGTAATCATCCGAAACAAAAGAGAATTTAAAAATTCTCTGCCAAGCTGCATTTTCCAACAATACTACTTAGTATTGCCCTTGATTTGAGTTAAACTTTATTGGAATACCTCCAAGCAGTGTCTTGTAGACTTTTTTTCTTTTGTACATAATACACAATGCCTCTTCTTTCTGACTTTCCAATTTCAGAAAGTATAAGGTCTAACGGAAAGTTCTGTCTGTTTTTGGGATAAAACAAAATACAAATTTTTCTTACCGTCAATAAACTTTATTAAATAATATAATTGCCATTATTATTAATGATTTCTTGCCAGCGTGAGGGCAATTTGTATATCCCATTTTTGAAAAATGTTTTATCTTTTGATGCAAAAAACTGAACCAGTGCTTTTTAGATATCTTCTTCATTTTTGAATTTTTTGCCCTTCAAAAAATTTTGTAAGGACAAAAACAAGTGATAGTCAGAGGGTGCTAAGTCTGGGGAATATGGTGGATGCGACAGACATGCTTCTGTAGCATTTCTTCCTTGTTGAAATTTGTAAAAATTACAGTGGCGTAAATGAACTTTATCAGTAGCCATGGGTACACTATGGCTTCACACATAAGACTAACGTGAATCAACTTTGTTTTAGTTAATTTGTTATGTCAGTATGTATACATTAAGTGATAAAAATAAAGAGGCACACATGCGCCAAATAAACATGTGCTTACATGTGGAAACTTGTTGTGATAGAAACGGACAGAACTTTCTGGTAGACCTTATATATTCTAACTTCTCAGAGGACTCAGATGGCAGATTTCTTTCTTTAAATTTTTCAATAGGTTTACAAATTTAAACCATCTCTCCATTAGAAGACCTGGAGTCAGCAATGCCATTTCACTAGTCTGGCTGGTGCCTTTGAAACATATGAAAATACAAAGAAAGTCATGGGCAGGTGACTCAAAAAACTCACCTTTCCCCCAAGTAATTTATCTCTTGCTGCTCTTGCTATTATAAGTATTCAGACACTTTGTGAGGTACTCAGTTCCTGAATCTCAAGGACTGGCCCCAAACCCTGAATACAGTACATGCTCAATCTTGTTTGTTAAATGAATAAATGAGTTAACACAACCAAACCCAGACTCTGGGGAAGAATGAATGAAGCCCCTGGGTTAGGCCTTAGTAGTTTGATTACTCAAGTTCCCCATGAGGGAATGGCCAACTTTCAAAGAACGAGGGTTTCCTAAACTGATGTTACTGTGGTTTTTCTCAAGAAGGGGTCTGGGCAGGAAAAGGCTGGTCTCTGGGAAGGGCAGCTTCTGAAAGACTTGGTAGACCAGGAAACTTCTCTGGGGAAGGCAAGGGAATGCCATTATTTATCAGATGAGCCTCTTCTTTTCTCTCCCCCCACCCCCTCTCCCTCAAATGTTAGCAACTTGCATATTGATGCTAGCAATAAAACCCCAAAGTATGGACACTTTAGGCTATGTTCCTGCACTTTGTCCTCAAGTTTCATATTTCCAAGGATTTTATGTCATTGACCAGGCCGAATAGCTTAAACGAACAAAGAGGGTAATTAATACATCTGTGGGTTTTGGTTGTGTAAACAACCAGCTTCCCTAATTCAGGTCAAAATCTGGCCTTGTAAAGACACACATTTTATTGGAAATATGCATTTATATTAGACAATTTCACAAGTTGGAATTTTTTCAACTCAAGGGATGCATCTCACTCTCCCAAGTTCCTGCATCTCTGGCTTTCTGTGTGTGTTGTTTTGGGGGATTTTTGAGCACCTCGGTGCTGGGGGCCAGCTCCCCAGACAGCAGATGGTGCTGACGAGGCCTCAGCAGCTGGAAGCTGACTTTCCCACCAGCCCTCCCTGCCAGAATCACTAGTATGGAGGAACCGCTTTCCCTGCTGTGTTTACAAAGCACTAAATTTTGAGTCATAGAACAGGCCTGATGGTTTTATTAGTCACTGAGATAGTGGTTATAACACTGAGAGACTAAGAAAGCAATAAGGAGCCTCAATGTTAGTGGGGACAGGAAGGAAAAATGGGGGTCAGCAAAATAGGTCCTTCTTTTTCAACATCAGCTGTCTCCCATTTTAAAGGGAAATGTTTTGAATGTCGTATTCACTACCTCAGGCATTTGTTTATTTTCCTTTTTAGAACATTGAGAAATGTGTGGTCCCAGACCTATTCCTCCTAGGTCCATGTGTTTCTCAGGGAGAGGCAGTCTTTGTGCAGTTCAACTAAACATTTACAGTGCCCACAGTGGAGCCAAGGAGGGGAGGCTTGGGATCCCAGCCCTCCGCCATGTCAGGCACTAGAGCTGGGGTGCCCAGAGTGCCACACAGAAAGAACCCTGTTTTCTCAGTACTCTAATTACTCCTTGGAATGCAGGCTTCCAGGGAGAGCCTTAACGGGTTCAGAGCTGCAGAGCTGCAAAGGGCTGTCCTGCTTTGAGCAGTTTCCCACCCACCTCTGAGCAAGCCCAGGCTGTCACTCTGGGCCCTAGGGCAGGAGACATACTGTGCGGGTGGAGCACTGCTCCCTGCAGAGTCCAAGGAACAACTCTTCCCTAGGGCCTTAATGGGTCCTCCATAGCCGGAGAGGTGGGAAACTCAGTGAGGACTGCTGACTTCACGTGGAGGTGTATTCTAGAGGATGCCCTGAGACTCTGGTTGTTAGAAGGGTTGCTGGGGACAAAGGGGAAGCCTGTGGGAGCTGTGTTGGCTCTTAAAGTGGCAGCTTTCAAAAAAGGGCCCACAGACCTCCCATGTCAAAACCGCCAGGAAAACCAGTTAGAAATGTGGACTTTCCCACCCCCTGCAAAATCAGAATTTCCCTGGGAAATGGGGAAATGACAAGGAAGAGTCCCAAAGATTCCTGCACCTGCCTCTGGGCCCTTGGAACATGACGCCCTAGGGCAGTGTTCGGCAAACTCGTTAGTCAACAGAGCCAAATATCAACAGTACAACTATTGACATTTCTTTTGAGAGCCAAATTTTTTAAACTTAAACTATATAGGTAGGTACATTGTTATTAACTTAAATAGGGTACTCCTAAACTGGCCAAAGAGTGCTGCCATCTACTGCCCTAGGGGCTCCGATGATGGTTTGGAAGGAGGGAACGCTGCCTGAGGCTTCAGGAGACCACCAGTGCCCCTGCAGCAGCACTCTGGTCAGCAGGCTGTGCCTCCTATCCCCACCCCGGTTGCTGAAATCCTTTTGGGGATATTGTTGTTGGTTTCATTTCAGTGCTCCCAGGCAGGAGCCAAAAGAACAGAATTCCTCGTAAAGACCTGGACAGTGTGGATTTCAGCAACCCTGGAGATGGCCTCAGTCCTCTGCTGTCCACTTGGCATTTGGCTCTGGCCCTGTCTTATTCAAATCCCTGGAAAGACACTGTATGAGCTGTTTTTGGTGGGAGAAATTTATAGAGGCACAGGGACCAGGGTTGCCTTTAGCAAACAAAGTCTCAACTTCTGACCCTTATGGCACCCTTTGAGACTCATCTCCTCCAGGGAGCCTTCCAAAAGGATGCTGGGGCCCTGGCCGGTTGGCTCAGTGGTAGAGCATCGGCCTGGCGTGCAGAAGTCCCGGGTTCAATTCCCGGCCAGGGCACACAGGAGAACCACCCATCTGCTTCTCCACACCCCCCCTCCTTCCTCTCTGTCTCTCTCTTCCCCTCCCGCAGCCGAGGCTCCATTGGAGCAAAGATGGCCCAGGCGCTGGGGATGGCTCCTTGGCCTCTGCCCCAGGCGCTAGAGTGGCTCTGGTCACGCGACAGAGCGACGCCCGGGAGGGGCAGAGCGTCGCCCCCTGGTGGGTGTGCTGGATGGATCCCGTTCGGGCGCATGCGGGAGTCTGTCTGACTGTCTCTCCCCATTTCCAGCTTCAGAAAAATACAAAAAAAAAAAAAAAAAAAAAGGATGCTGGGCCGTCTTCTTGTGCTGGTTTTTCTTCTGTGTCAGGCTTCACAGGGAAGAGTCAGGAGCCACAACCTGGACCTGCCTCTCCTAGCTGTGTAACCCAGGGTACATTACTCATCTTCTCTGAGCCAATGGTCTTCTTATCTGTAAAATAACAACAACAACAACAATAATAATAATACAGTGTCCTCTCTTATCTGGGGGAGGTGCATGCCTGAAACCACAGATGAGACGGAACCCCATACACAGTACGTTGTTTCCTATACATACACACCTGTACTAAAGTTTAATTTATAAATGAAGCACAGTAAGAAACTAACAATAACTAATAATAAAATATAACAAAGTACTGTAATAAAGCTATGTGAATGTGGTCTCTCTTTCAAAATATCTCTTTTTTTCAAATTTTTTTAAAGATTTTATTTATTCATTATAGAGAGGGAAGAGAGAGAGAGAGAGAAGGGGGGAGGAGCAGGAAGCATCAACTCCCATATGTGCCTTGACCAGGCAAGCCCAGGGTTTTGAACCGGCAACCTGAGCGTTTCCAGGTTGATGCTTTATCCACTGCACCACCACAGGTCAGGCAAATTATCTTATTTTTATAACCCTTCCCCTTGTGGTGGTGTGAGATGACACAATGCCGACATGAGGAGACAGAGCAAGGTGAAAGACGTGAGCGTTGTGACGTAGCATTAAGCTACATAAGGGTGACTTAAAAACTACCACTGAGACACAGCGATTGTAGCTCTGGTGACCACAGACTGCTACAGAGTGACTCACAGGCAGGGAGTATATATGGCCAGCAAGGACTCCCTGGACAAAAGAATGGTTAACATCTGGGCGGGGTGGAGCCTCATGGCAAGAAAGCTCATCACCATTACTCAGAATGACATGCAATTTAAAACTGATGAATTGTTTACTTCTGAAATTTTCCATTTCATATTTTCAGACAGCTTTAACAGCAGGTAATTGAAACCATGGAGAGCAAAACCGTGGATAAGAGGGGACTTCTGTAGTAATAGTGTTCCTGCAGCATTAATGAGACAAAAACTCATGCTAGGTGCATAGCTGGTACAGAAATATGCCCACTCCTTCCCCACCCTTCCCGTAGCCTTCTACCATGTACCCACACCTGGGATGTGTACCTGGACATTCAGGGTAATGGCACCAGGGAACCATTCTGATTGCCTCATATGACAAATGATCTATCACGCCTGGTACCTGTGCAGATCATTCTTCTTAAGTATTTGTTTGTTTTTTAATTGAATTTATTGGGGTGACACTGGATAACAAAATTATACAGGTTTTAGGTGCCCAATTCTACAACACATCATCTGTACACTGTATTGTGTGTTCACTCCCCCCACCCCCAAGTCAAGTCTTCATCCATTACTATTTATCCAGTGGTGGGATTCAGCCCATTCACACCAGTTTGGCAGAACCGATAGCTAATTTTTTGTTGAGTTTGGCAGACTGGTTGTTCAAATGGCACTTGTCATCAGGGTTGTCTCTATGGTGGGCGCCTGGCCAAACGCCCAATGTGGAAATCACAGATTACTGTGATTACTTACTCTTCTTTAACATTCATCTGTGCAACAGTGTATTCTAGGTGCCCATAGTAATGCTCATTCCGCCCACAGACAAAGGAATGGGATCCTACTCCTACAGTGAAGAGATGGTTAAGGACAAATCACACAGCTGATGATATGCAGATAAAAGTAAAGAAAATTGCCAGTGAGGACACCAATCAAGAAGCAATATGGAAATAAATAACAGTTTTATTGTTTTTTGTCTGATATTATTTAATATTTTTTCATTAATATTTTAAAACTCATAACATAATCTAGTTTTGTGTACCTCTTTTATTGTTCTTATTTAAGTATTAGATGCATGAAATAATAAACTACCTTTCAGTTTTCTTATACTTAAAACAGTCATTAAGGCAGAGAACCGGTTGTTAAATTATTTGAATTCCACCGCTGCATTTATCCCCCCTTTACCCTCTCCCACCTCCTCCCGCCCCCACGGATCACCACATTGTTGTGTGTCCATGAGTTTCTCTCTCTCTCTTTCTCTCTCTCTCTCTCTCCTTTTTTGCTCAGTACTAGTAGAGATAATTACTGTTAGTTTTTGCCCAGTCCAGACATATGTTCCACCAACAAGAAATAATGATGCCAAAGCCGTCTAGTTTCTTGAATTGTCGTCAGAGCCTGGTGGTGCTGGGGTGGCTCTGAGCATGGTAAATATTTAAGCACATGTATTGTGTAACCATCAGGGATCCAGACACACCAGGAGCCGTGGAGCAACGCACTGGCACCTATCTACCTGTCCCAGCTTCAAGTGATAGTGTTGATGCTAATATCAAGAGACTTAGCTACCAGCGGCTACAGGTACCAGAATTCTGTGGACCGTTGTCTTGGAAGCAAATCCTTGAACTGGGAGATAGAAAAAGTAATTACAGCTTCCCTTGGGCAGACTGTCTCAGTGAGGGGAACTGGCACATTATTTGTGTGCTTGTTAGGCTTTAGGCTCAGGGCTAGGAACTTTACATATACTGAATTTTTAATCCTTACAACAAGCAGAGAAGGAACTGTTTCTGTCACCCAGAAACAGAGGCTCAGAGAGCTGAAATGAACTGCTTAGAGTCTCCCATCGACTCTGTATCAGAACCAGGGGTAAAGCACAGTGGGGACTGTGATCATGGAGAAAGGGAATCAACGCCTTCCTTTGAGTCATAAATTTGCTCTGAGTCTGGGTACTTTGAGACTAGAGGGAAAGCTCGTGTGTACAGGGAATGCCTCCAGGTCTTACTATGAGGTCAATACCAAAACACTTCTGATGTCTCATGGATGCCCACTGAGCAAAACATTCTGTATTATCTCAAAGTACATGTTTATCAAAACTCAAGGGAATGGAAAAACATTACAACAATAACAAAAAATAGAACCTCACAGAAGTTGCTGCAGCTGCCCCTCGGGAGTAGAACCTGGAAGCCAGATGATAAGAGATGGAGCCCCTTCACCTTTATCTTCAACCCCCACTCATTCCCATGCACAGACCCCAGGGGTCCCCAGCCACAGCAGTCATTCCCCCCTCCCCCCTGCCACACTGACATCCCGCAGTTCCTTCCCACACAGTTCAGATACTCCAGGTAGTTAGCACAGCCTGCTGGTTCCCACCTAGTTTATACTTTTTTTGTGTGTGTGACAGAGACAGAGAGAGGGACAGATTGGGAAAGACAGACTGGAAAGGAGATAGATGAGAGGCATCAATTCTTCACTGTGGCACCTTAGTTTCCCATTGATTGCTTTCTCATATGTGCCTTGACTGGGCAACTACAGCAGAGCAAGTGACCCCTTGCTCAAGCCAGCGACTTTAGGTTCAAGCTGGTGAGCTGTGCTCAAACCAGATGAGCTCGTGCTTGAGCTGGTGACCTCGGGGTCTTGAACCTGGGTCCTCTGCATCCCAATCCAATGCTCTATCCACTGTGCCACCATCTGGTCAGGCAATACTCCTTTTGCATGGCATCTTAACTGTACATTTATAGTTTTCTCCCGCTCTGTGAACTATGGGCTCTTCAGAGGATGAGTCCTCTGTGTTCCCAGTATGTCCCCAGTCTATGTACCCCCACTGTGCCACCCAGGGCTCAGTTGTTTGTGGAAGGCACTCTACAAATGCTACAGGGCAGGCCTGATGAAAGGATAGTGGCCTGGAAACAGAAACTTTGCCTTCCTGCTCCATTTTCTGTAACAAGAAGCATCTGATCTGGTTCTCTTTGCAGACTCAATGCAGTGCTTTCTCATTCAGATGGTTGGCCCAGGTAGTAAACAAGGCTGTCCTGCCTCCCAGAGTGCCCCCCAGGAATGACCAATAACCAAACAATCAAATGTTCACAAGATAATAGAAAGATTAGAATAAGTGGACCTCTAGAATTTGAAAGTAATAAACAACCCTGAAAAAAAAGTCTATATTTTTTAATCTCCAAATACAGTATGTTGATATGTATTTGGGAAAAATTCATTTCACTTTTTTAAAAAATCACTCCAATCCCTCAGAAGTGATAACTGAGTGCCTCTCAAGTGCTTGATGCTTCAGGGAAATTATTAAAATTTCTTTGTAGCCTGACCAGGCGGTGGCGCAGTGGATAGAGCATCGGACTGGGATGCGGAGGACCAAAGTTTGAGATCCCGAGGTCACCAGCTTGAGTGCAGATGTACTGGTTTGAGCAAAGCTCACCAGCTTGGACCCAAGGTTGATGGCTAGAGCAAGGGGTTACTCAGTCTGCTGAAGGCCTATGGTCAAGGCGCATATGAGAAAACAATCAATGAACAACTAAGGTGTTGCAACGAAAAACTGATGATTGATACTTCTTTCTCATCTCTCTCCATTCCTGTCTGTCTATTCCCCTGATGGCAAACCTATGACACGTGTGTCAGCACTGACATGCATAGCCATTTTCGATAACACGCTGCCACATGCGGCCGCATACCAGAGAAGTATGGGGCCGCATGCCGAGAAGGACGGTTCATCCTCGGCTCCTGCATGGCCAGGTGCAGGAGCCGAGGATAAAACATTTGCTATAGTGTAGACACTCTGTGCCGGAGGCCTGTAGGCCAAAACAACAGAACTTTGGCACAGAGCATCTATTTCTGGGACTTCTGGTTAGGCCGTTAGGGGATCTTGACCTCACTTCTGGCTGGAGGAGCAGGGAGCAGCAGAATGCCACGGGGGACGCATCTCTGGGGGCCCTGTGATCACCATTACCAGCAACCACATAACCACAGCAACCATCATCCAATCTACTGTTCTGGGGTGTCGTGGATTTCTAATTGACCATCATTACTGAGATAAGTGAGGGGGAGGCTGGGAGAGGCGAGGACCTGTGCTATGGGTGCCATTTCCTGCCATTAGAAATAGCGGCAGCCATCTTAATTTACATAAGATGCAACTTGCAGAATTTCAAGACAGCAACTGGGCTCAGGTGTTTGTCGACTTGAGGTCAAAGCTTGAGAATCTGGAAAGATGCTGCTTGGAGAATCAAGAGGAGTGTCACTAGGAACGGGAAATTTGAGTGCCTGGAACCGATTACCAGACACTTTTAGCACCCTGAAAAATATAGCAATGGCTTTACTCACAATTTTTCCCTCTACGTACTTTTGTGAGACCTTATTCTCAGCTTTAAATAATATCAAAACCAACAAAAGAAACAGATTGACAGATGAAGTTAGTAGCGTTTGTTTGGGCTTGAAGTGTACAAAATACCAACCTTCAATTGAAGATTTAGCCAATGAAATTCGGCAACAAAAAAGTCACTAATAGGCAGGTTAGTTAAAGAATTCCCCATCCCCCTCACTTATCTTGGTTCACGGCACCCCACACAAGTTAAATAATATCAAGACCAACAAAAGAAACTGACTGACAGATGAACAAAGAAGTCACTAAGCAGGTAAGTTAAATAATTAGTTTTGGGTTTATTAAATACAGTTATATTATTACAATTATACATTTTTCTTATTTAAACTATAAATATCGCGAAATTATGGGGTTTTTTCTCAAAGTGACACACCACCCGAGTTATGCTCAATTTTTTGGTGAATTTTGACAGACCAAGCTCAAAAGATTGCCCCATAACTGGTCTATTTCTATCTATCCCTCTCTCTGACTCTCTGTCTCTGTAAAATAAATAAATAAATAAATAAATAAATAAATAAAATAAATTTCTTTGTAAAGTGCTTTACCTTTCTCAGCACAGCTGCACAGAATCACTCCAGTATTTCCCGGTTTCCTCAGTGTGGTAGAGAGAACAGCACCCCAAAGATGCTCACCTCCTAATCTCTAGAACTTGTGAATATGATCTTACATGATAAAAGGAACTTTGCAGATGTTATTAAGGATCCTGAGATGGGGAGTTGGTTCTGTTTTGTCCAGATGGGTCCCACATTTTTACCAGGGCCTTGTAAAAGGAGGTAGGAGGGTCAGAGTCCACCATTAAAGATGGGACTAGGGAAGCAATCAATTCAAGCGATGTGGTTGTGAGACAAGAAACATAGGAGGCTTCTGGATGCTGAAAAAAGGCAAGAGAGCAGATTCTACCCAGAGGACCCAGAACAAATTCAGCCCTGCTTACACCTTGACTTTACACCTAGGCTTATGCTTACTTATCACAGCTACGATATGGAAACCACACATGCATCTTGACAACGGAGATAGCAATAGTCTGTACCTCATGAGTTATGCTGTTAGATGACACATGACAAAGGCTTAGGACAGTGCCAGTCAGACAGGTCATTTTATTAGTTATTATTATCATAGAGTTATTTTATTGTTCATTTGGGAGATCTTAGCTTGTGAGGTGGCAGGTCCATGTTATACCCATAAAATGAGCCTGTATTAGTCTTTGCTGAACACCAGGCTCTCTGGTGACTTTGGGACCTAGAGGAATCAAATGGCTTTCCTAACCTTAGGAGCTCCTGGCAAGGAAAAGAAGCAGACATCCCAACTAGGAAGGCCAGCATGGGTGGCAAGACTTGGGGGTATGCCCAGGATTGAGAAACCAGAGGTGGGGAGTGGGAGTGACAGAGGAGGTCCCCCTAATGAGGAAAAGCTTGAGCTAAGGACTGCAGACAGGAGGGGCTACCAGGCAGACAAAGGGAGGTGCCCTGCAAAGGCAGCCTCCAGAAGAGGGGGTGCAGCAGCTGCCCAAGAGCTCACAACCAAGACTCGAACCTCAATCTTTTTCTGCCCCTTGCCTGTCCTGCTGTTGTGAGGTACTCTACACATGACATGGCTGCTGGCAGTCCTCTGGGACTATGTAGCCTGTGTAGGGACAACCAGATACAGAATGAGGACACAGTTTAAAACAACCACAAAAGTCCCTATTTGAGAGAGTTTAAAAATACATAAATGGGCCCTGGCCGGTTGGCTCAGCGGTAGAGCGTCGGCCTAGCGTGCGGAGGACCCGGGTTCAATTCCTAGCCATGGCACACAGGAGAAGCGCCCATTTGCTTCTCCACCCCTCCACCACGCTTTCCTCTCTGTCTCTCTCTTCCCCTCCCACAGCCAAGGCTCCATTGGAGCAAAGATGGCCCGGGCGCTGGGGATGGCTCTGTGGCCTCTGCCTCAGGTGCTAGAGTGGCTCTGGTCGCAACATGGCGACGCCCCGGAGGGGCAGAGCATCGCCCCCTGGTGGGCAGAGCGTCGCCCCTGGTGGACGTGCCGGGTGGATCCCGGTCGGGCGCATGCGGGAGTCTGTCTGACTGTCTCTCCCTGTTTCCAGCTTCAGAAAAATGAAAAAAAAAATACATAAATGGTGGAAGTTCCACTAGAAATATGAACCATACTTGGAGAAGATTTAATGAAGGAAGAACGTGAGTCAGGTCCTATAGGTGGATAGAATATTGATAGCTCAAGGCGGGAGAGGAGGAAGAAGCCTGTCACGTGTAAAGCCCTTCTGCTTGCAGGTGGACATTCTGGGTGGGTGTGGGCTCTGCTGGGTCCCAGGGGAAAGTATGGAAGACCAGCTGGGTGCAGAAGTCATGGAGGGCCTCGAAAAGGCACTTCCAGTTAGGACTGCATCTGAGGGCATTTGAAGGTCTGCTGAAGGGGTTTTAAGCAGTAGAATAATATCGATGTGTTAGAAACACTAATGGCTCTGTCTATAAGACCCAGACATGCCATTAGGTCTCCAGCATGGTGTATACTCCATTGTTCTTTGTTAACTGAACTGAGATTTGTAGGATGGGGTAGGAAGAATGGGAGAATCTCATTTCTTCTCTCAATCATCCTTCTTGCTTGCTCCTCTTCTCCCTCCTCCCAAAAAGAATACCTCTTCGCCACCAGCTGCACTTCCAATAAATCTCAGGAAGGAACTGGCTCAGATGTCCTCTCCTCTAGGGGACTGTGGCCAGGGGGGGTGGCAACATGGGAAAGGATCACAACTTCCATTCAGACCACCTGGCTGGAGTTGGGGGACAAGAGAGGGTTGGATATTTAGAACACCAAGGAAGTGTTGTAGCTGAGCTGGATGTGAACTTAGAATCTGCACAACAGCTGGTGGAGAGGTGTGGCCCGGGAGGGCTCTGTCATCTGCTGAGTATCACTGGCTGGGTTTCCAGGTCCTGTCTGGCTGCCTCTATTCTTGCAGGCCAAGAGCTCTCCCTCATCCTTCTCCCTCTTTGAGTCAGCGCTGGGTCTTCTCATGTCACTGATGTCTGCAGTTAAAAACCCAACCTTCCCACTGAGTTGCCATCCTGTCAGACAGACACAACAATGAGAAACAATGAGAGACACACACAAAGACCCAACATTCTTGTCCACAGAATCATGGAAACCTGAAGCTCAAAGATGTCAAGAGTGGATGAAATAGGATTTGGTTAGATTCAACTTTTCAGCAGAGGAGTGTGGCCACCTCCCCTCATGACTGTGAAGTTGGCATACACAGCAAAGGGTAAGTACCCAATTAGGTCATTGGTCATTGCCCTGACCAGTGGTTAACCCTTAGACATGGACAATCCCCCTTGTGGAGAAAAGGCCTTGCCAGGGGTAGAAGGTTGATTTAATTTAGGATTGGTACCATTGTATCTGCACACTCTGCCTCCCACCGTGGATACAACCAAAGCCTGTATTGTTGGTTGCAATTGTTTTGAATTCTCTGGCACCACTGATCCTTAATTGACCCCAGATTCCTGAGTGCCAAGATCCAGCCTAGACTTGTTTATGACTGGCCCACTGTGCTTCGTCCATGCCCTGCATTCCGCTGAATTTAGTCTGTAAGGCCAGCCTCCAGCTGTGAGTCAGCTGGGCCCATGGTTGGGGAACCAACCTCCTCGGGTCTTCAGCAACAACAGTGTGACTAAAGTGAATGTTTTCTTTTACATGAAGCTATTTAACACAGAGGTCTTACTGTTCTGGTTATCTGGCCAACAGAAATTCTGTCAGTCCTTAAGTACCAGATAGCTGCCTGGTTCAGCGGGGCTGGATATAACCTAGAGAAATGTCACAGGTGGGTTCACCGCACTCCTAGACAGACTTTACCCCTTTGCTCCCAGGCACATCCTGAACCTTAGCCAGCTGGCTTTGACAGTCTCACAGAGCTGAGTGGGTGCTGAGTGGGCGCATTCCTGATGACAAGTGAGTCCAGGATCATCCTGATATACAGATGAGAGTGGATTAATGCATTGCAAACTTGCCCCTGTGCACAAAGAGCCTTCTCTGGTCCCAGCTGGCTCTGGTAGAACAGGCTTGGCGGGAGGTGGTCAGGGGGCCACACTTGGTGTGGGACTCAGGCAGAAATGTGGTCCAAGGCACCTCTGGCAGCCTGGAGGAGACTGCATTTAAGCCCTGCACGAAAATAACAGAGCTTTGAGGCTAGTGGTTTATTGGGTGTTTCCAACAAAGACACAGAACCCAGGCTCCCTGGGGAGTCTGGCACATTACACAGCACACACCCATCTGCCACATTTGCCCAGTGATTCTTCAGACAGATCCAGGCTGGGGCTCACATGCACTTCCAAGCATCCTGCCAGCCTCCCTCTGAAATCAGAGCTGTGTGGTCAGACTCCAACAGAAGACGAAGAGGGGCTGAGCCCCAGAGAAGCATGAAACACTCAGAACCAATGGCTCCTCGATTGCAGATGAAGGTATGCTTTTCTT
Source organism: Saccopteryx leptura (assembly GCF_036850995.1). Classification (NCBI taxonomy): domain Eukaryota; kingdom Metazoa; phylum Chordata; class Mammalia; order Chiroptera; family Emballonuridae; genus Saccopteryx; species Saccopteryx leptura. The sequence continues at coordinate 169,739,279 of NC_089504.1, read as the reverse complement.
TTGAACCTGGAATGTACCCTCTAAAGATGATCACAGGCCAAATAAGCACCCAGTGATGGAAAGCAGGCCTGCTCTGCTCCCGGTATCCAGGCTGTAAGGTAGCTGTGGCCTAATGAGGTCCAGAAGCAGGCCCTGGGGGAAGGGGCAGCAGGAGCTGTTCTAAGGGGTTCCCTGCTTAGCTTGGGGGCTCGACAACCCCACTGCCTGGCCCCAGGGATCTTCAGGTGTGCACCAGAATCAGCCCAATCTTGCACATGGACACCTAGCTTGGGTAACAAAAAGGTGCATGGTGCTGAGGTCAGAGCATCTGAATAGACCACTCCAGCCCAAATCATGACCTGTCTGCATCCAAATCTCTCATTACCCACAACTGCTTCTGCAAAATACAGACTGGGTTTGCTCTCTTCACACTTGGTGGGAAAGATATCTTTATTTGCTACACAATGAAGCCCCATGATAATGCACTCAGAATAACACACAATTGAATGGGAATACAATGAGGAGTGGTTGATTCTTGCCTTTAAGCCAAGCCCACCTGATCCTTCCATGTACCCCTTATAACACAAGCCCACATTTTATGAGACTGAATTTGAGGGGAGCCCTACTTAGGAATCAACTATATCCAGAACTAAAGCAGGCATAGAAAAAGGCAAAGCAGGCAGAATACCCCTCCACCTGCTGTCAGGGTTATTTTGGTGAGATGGATGCTGCTGTCATGGACACTTCCACATGAAGGAACTCAGATTTGGACCTACAGGTATGTAGGTCTCTGAGATGGCAGGTCAATAGTGATCACGTGACCCAAGTGACGACATTCAGTTCCTTTGCAGAAGGGAAGGGTAGAAAGATGTCTCAACAGAGAAATCAGGAGACATTTGTTCTCCTCCCCGTAGTACAGCATACCCAGACCTGCCCTTATTCACAAGCTGCCTCATGACACAGCTCCAGGGAGGGAAGTGTAGCTGCAGTGAATGTGCTGCCATTCTGGGTAGTAGATGAGGCAAAAGCACCAGGCCTGGCTGTCCCTGTCTTCCCCACCACCGCTATGAGAGCCACTGGTCCTGAGAGACAGAACATTCTCAGAGGCTGGAGACCTGCTCACCACTGCTCTCTTTCCACGTCCCTGCCAATGATGTCTTTGGGTGTCGAGAAGCTGTGCTTTCAGAACAAGACAGAGAAGTGCCTTCCTCACAGCTTCAGCACAGAAAATGACCTTCAAAAGGAGACCTGCACCTCCAAGGGGGAGGAGGAAGAAAGTGCGGATTTTCCACATTTAACATTCTCCAGATTTTCTGGGAAAGAAATCCCAGTGCAGTGTAAGCCTGGCTCTTCCTCTGGAGGAGGTGTACTTTGCTCTCTGCAGCCCTGGCCTCTCTGGAGGGACAAAGCTCTCCGGATGCAGCTCCAATGCTGCTGTCTGTTGTCCCCCTCAAGCCACCCCTCAGCAGATAAGTTTGCAAACTCAATCTCTTCCTCATAAACAGAATTGTGTAACCCTCTCCCTGTCCTCTGGCACTACCCACAGGGAGTACATTCCAGAATATACCAGAATGTTCCAAAAACTTCTTAGAATTCTGGACCGCCTGTACCTCCTACTACGCAACCCAGCTCCCTGCACCAGGGAGTTTGCAGGCTTCAGAATCTCACTGCTGCTCAGACTTTCCTAACAGTTAGTATATTTTCACTCTACTGCACTTCCTTTTTCTCTAAGTGGATGTGTGAGAGGAGAGCCTCACTTTAGAGCAGTGGTTCTCAATCTTTTTGAAGTCGGGGTGCATTTAAAATCCTACAAATAATTATAGGCGCACTATATACAAATTTCTGAGAATATGTTATAATAATTAAGTCAAACATTAAACAAAAAAAAAATAAAGTCCAAGCATGCTTTTATGGTAAACGAAATAAATACGACAAAATTAAATTTATTCTGACATTAAAAAGCATTTTTATGTTACATTTTTTGAGTTATGCTTTTTAAAATTTGTGATAAAGAGGGGTTAAAAAATTTAAAAATGATGAAAAAGTTATCTTTTTATATATATAGATCCATTCTTAGTAAGATTTAGTAAATTCAGCAGGTCCTGGCACAAATATGTTAAGTTTTTTTATTCTTGTGATTATGAGAAACATGAGCCTGATGTGCCCTAGTGATTTCTTGAATGTTTGGGCATATATTTGAAAGGCAAACTCTCATTTCCTTGTCAATACATTGAAGAATTCCTCTCTTTTCACTCTTAATTGTGTTGAGTGCAGAAAACCCCACCATACATTTCATCTTAACTTTACACCAAACAAAGGATAGAAGAAACTTGCTTCCAGTCTTTCTGGGAAATATGGGGGGGTAGTGTAAACAATCCAGCACCACAGCTTAACAGCCTTTTGCAACCTAATCAGGCAAGTGAGGAAGTGAGGTGGGGGGTTGGGCAGACTGTCAGCTTGCAGCCAATTCCCCACACCTCTGTCCCCCAAAAATCTAAACTCCAAAAACCCTGTTGGTTTTTGGTCCCCAACAGGCACATATTTCTCTGGAATACCATAGGGCGCACCTGGAAATCTTCTAGGGTGCACCAGTGTGCCCTGGCGCACACTTTGAGAACCACTGCCTTAGAGTCTCATCAGCAGTTGGTAGCAATTGTGAAAGTTCCCAGGCCACTTGCAGCAGCTATCTGCTCCTCCTTTGTGTCTTCAATAGTTAGTGCAAAAGCTCAGTGCAGCATTCACCACATTATACTGGGACTGTTCTTATACCTTCCCCTAGAAAATAGTAACTGTCACTTTCTGAGCATTTCCAAACCTATAAGAAACATGTTCTGTTTTTCCTATGACAGAAGACAACACTAAGGTTCAAAAGGTGAAGTACTGTATTTTTCGATGCACTTTTTTGCCCCAAAAATGGAGAGGAAAATACTCGTGTGTCTTATGGAACAAATGTTCATTTTTTTTAAGCTGCTGCAGGTTCCCGGACAACTAGAAGAGTATTTGCACATTAAAGTCTCTTCTCATTTGTTAATAACGGCTAATGGTTGTTAATACTGCTGTTGAGTTTACATTGTTGAAATATTATTGTGGTACATTTTATTAAATATTTTAACACACCATTTGGTTCAGAATATATTTTTTCTTATTTTTCTCCTTAAAACCCTAGGTGTGTCTTATGGTCAGGTGCATCTTATGGAGTGAAAAATACGGTAACTTCTCTATGATCACACAGCTAAGCAGAGAACCTGAGCTTCCATTGGGAAGCCTGGCTCCAAAGCCAGCCTTCTCTCTGTAACTGCACATGCCAGTCGGCCTCCTGGAAGCCTGAGGTCTGACCTCTGCCCTTTCTCTCTGTCCTGGAGGTTGGCCCGGGACTGAGGATTTCCTGGGATACAGAACTTTAGGTACTAGAGCCAGGAGTGTTGGTCACCCCGTGAGGGACTGCGGACTCCTGCACGTGAGGGCGGGCCTCGGTGCAGATGCAGACGCTGGCGGGAAGAGCATGGCTGCACACGGACACACCTGCCGGACAGGGAGGCATCTCAAAGCTTGCCTACTTCCCATATAAAGCCATGACGACTTCAAAGTGGAGACAGGACTCGTCAGTGCACAGAATCTGCCAAACATTACAGAAACATCCCCAAATTTTTCTTTCCTTTTTATGAATCCAAGAAATCTAAAACTAGTTACAATTTTTGAAAATATTAATGAACCCATTGAACTCAGTGTCCTGAAATGCTCATCTCAGAGAAGTCTTCAGGGTCCATACCTCCCCCACCTCCAAACCCCCCTCCAGAATATGACCTAAAGTCCTTAGGGTTCTCGGTTCCTCTGCCACAACAGCTCCTGAGTGTGTGCCCCACCCACACACTCACTGGGTTCATTGCCTCCTGCAAGTGCTGTGGCCACTGCTCAGACAAAACTGTCCCCTTTCCTCCCTAAACCCTTCCCCTCATCACACCTCTTTTCTCCCAGAGCTCCCCACCGCCTCCTCCATGAATCAGATACAGTGGACAATGGGGCTCTATTGTACTACTTGATCTCACCCTCTAGGATGGAAGCCCTGCTAGGCGAGGGCCAGCAACTAACTGTCTTACTCTTGGGTTCCCAGTATCCACTGAAGTATCTGGCACGCAGATGCTCAATAAATAAATGTTTGTTTCAACAAAGTGGGAACAAGGCTATTTAGGGCATGCTATAATGGAAATAGCTGGCGTGAAAGGTGCCCTATTCCAAGTCACACCCACATGAGGTTCCAGGCTTGCTTACAAGGCTTGAACTTACCTACCATCTCAGTTCTTAGCCATGGCTACTGGATCCTGGCTGTCCTGGAGGCTATTCCACAGTTGCCATGGGAACCAGTGGACAAGCCTCTGGGACCCCAGAACTCCACCCCCACTCCCTGCTGTGAGCCATTCAGATGCTAGCATGGGAACTTTACAGATGCCAGCTCACTCCTTAGAGTTGCTTTGGTCCAGAACCACCCTGCCTACTGCTGTTTTTGTGGAGAAATGCATTCCAAGTTCCCAAGAGACCAGGCTGTGAGTGCACTCCTGAAGAACACCCTGTGGGATGAAGTGGCCTCTCTCTTGGCATGTAGTTTAAGAAGGGCAAGAGCCAGGAAGTAAGCAGGATGGAAAGGGACACCAAGAGATGTTGTCAGACCTACCAGTGGTGGGTCCCAGTAGACTTTACCAATTGACTTTGAAAATATTTCACAAATGAGGTAACTGAGGTCAGAGAAGTTCATCAAATCCGCATTCTTATCTTCTTCCTGGTCACACATTACGTGGCCTCCCCTGCAACTCAGAGTGGTCATGAGGCTAGCCCAGGGATCAGAGAAGAAGCAGTTTGAGCCATGTTGAAGCCTGGTCTTAGATCTCTATGCATACCTCCAGGCTCTCACCCTCGCTGGCTGGCAGAAATATGATGACCTCTGGGAAACCTCACAAGTAACTAATGACCCTTGACCTCGAGGAGATAGCAGAGTCTGTGCCAATCCAAGCCCCTGCCTGAGCATGCTGAAGAGGGTTGCCCCACCAACCTCTGCACCTGCCCAGAGTATTACCTGAACAAGAAACAAACTTCTATATCTGTTTCAACAAATAGCCCTCCCTAACTGATATAACAGGACAGTGCCGCCTTTCTGTCAGTTTCCCTGCACGGCATCTCACAAGTAAGGACCAATCCCAGGGCAACTAGTAGCATCAGAAGTATGTGGGCTCAGCTGGGCAGGTCCAGAGATGGTGGGATCAGAGCTCATCACAACAGCTGCTTCTTGTGCTCTGTAGGGCTTCCAAGAGAAAATATGAATCATTCACATGACATGCTCTCAGGAAAATTATGAATTTACTGCATGGTATCTGACACTTAAAAGGTATTCTATAAATATTTATTAAATGGATGGGTGAGTGGGTGGATGGACGGACGAATGGACGACGGGTGGTTGGATGGACAGATGGATAATGGCTTGTACTATAGAGAAGATAAATGAGGGAATGTCCTAAATGGAGTCTAACTGAAAAACAAGAAAGGAGGTAAAGAGAGAGAGCTGATCACTTCATTGACAATACCCTCTTGAGCTATGTTGACAAGTTCAGCTGGGTGAGCAGAGATGGATAGGTCCGAGGAGACAGCAGAAGTGTGGCACCATTGGCTACTGCTGCTGGAAGTGCTTCCCACCTATCTCCAACCAGGGCTGGAGGTGCCACTTTAGCAAATAAAATGCAAGGTACCCAGTTAAATTTAAATTTTATATAAACAACCAATATCTACCCTTATGATGCTTGAGACATATTTATCCTAAAAAAAATTATTCATTTCTTAAAATCTGAAGTTTAAACTTAACTGGGTGTTCTTTATTTGATCTAGCGGCCCAAACCAGGCTTCCCTGGAAGTGACCTTGGGTGGACCAGCAGGAAAGACAGCTGACATGGTCTGACCCAAGACCACTGTTTCAGGGGCGTGTGTCCCACTGCCAGCAATGCTATGCCTCTTCTGAATAACCAGAAGGGAGAAGACCCCTAGCAACTTCATTTGGCCTCTTTACTACATTTTGGAAAGTATTCTAAGTATGGAAAATAGAAAGTCTATAAATAGTGCTGTAAATTAGAACAGCAAATAAAAAAACCAACAACAAACTTTGGCCTTCGGTCCACTGGGTCAAGAAAATAAATCCTTCCAACCCAGTGACTGTTTGTTAAATCTAAAACATACAGCCTCATTCTTAATAGAATTTATACAATAGAAACACAGGGGGCCTTTCTGATTTTAAACTTGCAAGAAATCTCTGACTCTTAAAACAAACATTGTCCATGGATAGTTATACCACTGTCAAAAGTTGATATTGAATAAACACAACCATTGTCAACATGGGATTCTTGATCAACCTTTGTATAAACACTATTGTTCTTCCATTAGATTCAACACTGTTTTAGCTTGTTTTCTTAATATTCCTAGAAGCCTTGTGAGAAGGTTCTAGAAGTAAGGAAAATCCAGCCTTACCCATTTACCTCACAAGGATGACATTGTCAGTTTACATTAAAACTTCCTTGGAGAGAAAAGACAAGAGGCCTGAGGGCAAACCAGTTCTCTCCTGGGGCCGGAAGACCTCTCAGCTACCTGGCCTCACATCCTCACCCGTGTGCCAATGTCTCCTGTTGGCAAGGTTAAGAACTGCAACTGAGCATCATAACCGCACTGGTCACATTTTACTTGTTATTATTCCCCATTTGTATCCCTATTTTTCGGCTTGCTTTTCTCAGTCTGTTTTCTACCCTCAGCCAACGGAATCTTTGTAAAATGCCAATTCCTTATCCCTCTACAGAAAATACCCAGACACTTTTCTGTGGTCTACAATGCACCACAACTCAACCTCTGGGACCTCATGTTCACTCTCTGCTGATACTCGCTCCCCCCCCCCCACCCACACACATCAGCCTCATTTCTGCTCAGACACACACACCAGGCTCCACCCCTCAAAGTGCCTGGAAAATTCTCACCTCTGGTGTTCTGCTGGTTGCTGCGTTGATGTAATTCAGGTACCAACTTAAAAGTCACCTGTCAAAGCAGTTTGTCCAGATGGTAAAACCTACAGTAATCCCCCCACTTCCCATCTCTCACCACCCTGATTTATTCTGATACCACTGACCACTATCTGATGGGTCTTTGTTTATTTCTATATTGTCCGTATCCTCAAACTAGAATGTAAACTCCAGGAAAATAGGGCTCTGCTCACCCCATTCACCCATATCTCTGGTTGCTAGAACAGCATGTAACACATAGCAGGCCATTAATACCAATGGACTGAATGAACAAACGTTTTGCAGAAATTTTCAAAGCTTTATCATCTCATCAGACATCAAATCTCTTGCAGACAGCATATACACACACCGATAATACTAGCAAATACTTGTTCAGGGCTATTACATGCTAAGTTTTTTGTGTTTTTTTTTTTTTTTTTTGTATTTTTCTGAAGTTGGAAATGGGGAGGCAGTCAGACAGACTCCCACATGCGCCCGACTGGGGGGATCCACCCAGCATGCCCACCAGGGGGTGATGCTCTGCCCATCTGGGGCATTGCTCTGCTGCAATCAGAGTCATTCTAACACCTGAGGCAGAGGCCACAGAGCCATCCTCAGCGCCCGGGCAAACTTTGCTCCAATGGAGCCTTGGCTGCAGGAGGGGAAGAGAGAGACAGAGAGGGGGAGGGGTGGAGAAGCAGATGGGCGCTTCTCCTGTGTGCCCTGGCCGGGAGTTGAACCTGGGACGCCAGGCCGATGCTCTACCACTGCTAAGTTTTTTATATGTATAATTAATTCTCTTAATCTTCACAACATCCTTGGGAATTCTGCCTTATTATTATTGTATTTTCCAGAGGAGGGCCTGAAGAACAACTGGGAAAAGTAAGTTGCCCATGACCACACAGGGGTTCAGGGGATGCCTGGATGCACCCAGGCCATCCACCTCCAAATCCTAAGCACAGACCACTAAGCTATGTTGTTGACCCCAAGCCCAGTCCAAATCCTGCGATATACAGGAGACTAGGTCCAAGCTTGGTTCTAGAAGGTATTTCCTGTGAGGCTTTTGGTTGTCTACGTGGGCTTCTTCTTATACCATTTGTTAGTTCTGGTCATACGTTCGGAGTAAGGAGGAAGGAAAACCAACTGTGACTCTACTAGACTTAGGAGAGAACCAAAGACAGAAGAGAAAGGGGGCCAGTGAAGACCAGCAACAGACCCCTGTTTTCTGTGTCCATCCACCTGTTCATTTATCATTCACTTAGTGATGTTTCTGAACACCTACCAGGCACCATTCTGGGCATATTTGTCTGTCAGGAGGTGGTAAGTAGTCTAGAGGCCCAGAACAAAGTGGGAAGATGAAGAGACAGGGATGGCATGATGCTGCTCTACAGGCTGCGTGTAGGGTCCAGGAGCAGGCTGTCCCGGATAGTGGGGACAGCCAGCAGAGGCCCCGAGGCAACAATGTGCCCGGTGAACCTGGAGGATAAGCAAAGAGTGGGTCTGGGACAGAGGAAGTGGTGGAGAGGGACAAGGTTGGAGGAGGCAAGAGAGGCCTAATAGGTACTGAATCATATTTGAATTTTACTGTGTCAACATGGTTTAGCATCCATGTCTAGAGGCAATCTGGTTGCTCAGAGGCTATGGTGCATGAGTATGAAAGTGAAAGACCAGCTACATGTGTGTTTATGTCCCCTAGAGAACAGTTGACAATGTCTGAAATATTTTTGGTTGTCACACTTGGGGTGGGGGTCGGGCAGAATGCGCTACTGGCACCTGGTGAATGGAGACCAGGTGCACTGTTAGCATCCTACAGTACACACCAAGCTCCCACAAGGCCCAACATGTCTGTAGTGCCACGGTTAAAGAATCAGGGTTAGGGGATTACTGCAATAATCCAGGCAAGAGCTCTACTGTGTGTCTGGCAGTGATCGAGGAACCAAAGATATGACAATGAATGAAACAGACAAGGTCTGTGTCTTCACAGAGTTTATGTGGTGGAGATGGTGGAACTTTAGAACAGGTTTGAGGTGTCAGAGTGGTGAAAATGGTCAGATTTTTAAAACATCTTTTGAAGGTAAAACTGACAAGATTGATTGAGGACTGGATGTGCAGTGTGGGAGAAAGAGGAATCAACGTTGACCCAAGGCTTTATCCTGAGCAATTAGCACAGAGTTGCCATCTACAGAGATGAGGAGCACCAGAAAGAAACAATTTGGGCATTAGGGAAGAAACCAGGGGCTGTGTTTTGGACACATTAAGAGGAGATGAGGGCAATTGGATATTTTAGTCAGGAGGCCAAAAAATAAAAAGAAGTCTCTTTAGCAGGAGACAGAATTTTAGAAATCGGCAAGTGTCAGCAAGATAACTCTGGGATCCAATGCAGATATGACAATGTGTTCACGAGATCTGGTGCCAAGCCTGAGCTCTCCACCATGAGGAGGAAACAACAACCAGGCATGCGGGCCCTGCTGCAGACCAGGTGGAGAAAGTATGTCAGGAGAAGAGAGTGATCAGAGCATGCCAGGTAAATGCTCCCATGCCAGGAAGTAAATCTAAATACCACCCCATCCCCATTTTCCAACATTACAAACTTCCGGTGAGGCATCGCAAAAACTTGGTTCACTCTTCGTTGCCTTACTGGTCAGCCTTTCCGGGATAATTATTGAGCATTTACTCCCATCAGTAATTAAATCAAATGTTGCACAAGATGCAAAAATGATTAATACAAAGTTTCTGTCCTCATGAAGCTTTCTAACTACTAGAGAAAATATAGCAACCACATAGGAATTAATTCATCAGCACTCACTGTGTGTCTACTTTATTCATAGCACTCTGCTTGTGGTTGAAAATATACAAGACAAATATAAGTCAAAGACCTTGTTTCATGTGATTTACAGTCTAGCTGAGGAGAAATGAGGAAAAACAAATGGAAGATTTAGAGAAGAAGTAAAGGCCCTTAGAGGGAGGAATGGGAATACACTGGGCATTTGGACAAGAGGAACCCATTCAGATTAAAAGACCCTCTTCTTACCCTCCAGCCTGAAACATCTCCCTTTTGCTGTGCTTTCCCATGCATATGTGGCCTGGAGGCACCAGGGGTGTGGGAATCAGGTAAATGAATGTGAATGAATCAGCCTGGTGGTGACAACCTCTGAGAAAGTGACCTCAAAGTACATTAGCCACCTGCTGAGAGTAAGAGGAGGCTTTTCCTAGGTGCTTAGTATCCTGGCTAAGCTTCCACTGAGATGGTGCTGGAAAGAGAATTGGGACCATCTTGAGCTGAGGGCACTCTGTTTCCCTTATCCTTTACTAGTTCCCAGATGATATTTTCCCAGAAGTCACCAGATAAAGAAATTTTGAAAGGTTAAAGCTTTGAATAAATCAATTTCCACACCAATTTCCCACTCCGTTCAGGTAGAGTAAGCCAAAATACTTTTCATTCCTGCACACACAAGCATTATAGTGGGAAGTTGGTGACTTTTTGCATAATGTACTCAAATCCTCATATTATACTGAGCAAAGCTTTGGTGCTTACAGGAACTCTGTACAAGGGGTCTCTAAGGAAAATCGGGCATTTGTTTATTTTAGCCTAATTTCTAGAGTATGGGCTGGCTATTATAGTGGTGAATTGCTGGGCATATGTGGGTAGAATATATCTCAAGTTATTGCAAATTTTTTCAAGTCAGTTTGCTTCCACAATAGTAAGATATTTCAGTTATTGTTCTTTCAAGGTCTCCCCAAGCCCAGGGAAAACAGGATCACTTTGGTGGAAATAAACACCAGAGTGGATGACCATAGCGTTGGAAATCACCTGTACTGAAGGTTGTAAATCCATAGTCTGGAAAACTCCTGAATGTTGCATTTCTCTAACAAACAATGAGAAAAACACCTGTGTTTTTATGTTCCCTGGTCTGGAGCCATCCTGCTCTTTGAGCTCACTTCTAAACTGGAAAATACAAAGAATCTATAGATTTCATATGAATGTGATTTTTCTTACCTGAAGTGTTTTCCATAAATTAGGACAACGTTGCTGTGTTCCTAGATGAAAAGACCTGGTTCGATATGTCTGCCCGCGGAAGAGGAAATGAAGCATCTGCTTTGTGCCTCCATTAGGACGAGGACTTATAACTGGCAGCTGTCAGGCGAGTCATCTGGATTCTGACGGTGCTGGCTTCCACCATGGTGTCGAAAGCCTTCAATAATTCACTGAAGGTCACAGAAACTAACCATAACCTTTCCCCGCTCCCCACCCCCAGGAACAATGTGAACAGCATGGACACCCACACACAATTTTGAGGGTAATTTTAGGGTTTTCAGCTTCCCCACTACCAAGGTCCAGACCCGGTGCTGCTCTGTCAGTTCTGAACTGTGGCACTTGGATGGGATAACTGACTCTCTCCCAGATGTACTCTCTTCCCTTGTACAATGGGTCTGTAATAAGCACACACAAGTTTATTGGTGTATTTTGAAGAAAAATGAGGTTCCTGTGAGGCTCTTGGCACAGTGCTGTGCCCACAATGAAGGCTGGTCATCATTAACTGTTATTCTTATGCCTGGGCCATGAGTTTAAGATTCCCTAGCCAACAACAACAACAATAATACTAAACACTTCATAGTTTATCGGGATCAATCTCTTTAAACAAATCTATTTTACAGGTTTTATGGAGTAGCAGTGAAGAGCATAGATTTACTTTATGATGCCCATAATTTACTTTAAAATAGTTTGGCATCTTGAATGAGAACATGAGTTTGGGTTAATTGGGGCCTTGGGTCTTAGGGCATTGAGATGCTCGAATAGAAAATTCAGCCTCAAGAGGTGGTCCAGTGGCAATATAACAGAAAGACATGCACTTTTCGGATTTCAGTCATCACTTGAATCTTTGAAAATTAAGCTAGTGAATGTCAGAAATGAGTGTTTATTTGTGAAATGAGAAGCTTGCTAGACTACATGATAACTATTAGAAATAGGCACTAAATGATAAACTTAAGCTTACAAGTCTGGAAGGCTGGGGGAAATATAAGAAGTGCTCTCTAATCCGTGTGTGAAATGGCTTGTGGTCATGTCTACAGGAATGGCACTGAATGTACGTACACCCATAGTCAGTCCTATGACCAGCCATTGATTAAGATTTCTGATTGCCTAATATCCACTCTAGGGTCCTTTCTCTGCAATATAGTTGCTTATGACTCAGAGAAGTTTTTTAGTAAAGAGGTGGAATCCACCAAGCTCAAAGTTGTATGAACTGTCCTGGGCCCTACTTTCTAAAGAAATATTTGTTTCGTACAAATTTGTGGAGAGATTTGGCCTGAGAATTACTTTCTTAATAACATGATAGCGAGGTCCAAGGGCATAGATAACTCTCACCCACCATAAATTTCTCAGTGCCACCATCTACCCAGATTATCTAAGAGTTATTATTGGCCCTGTTTGATAAAGTCAGTTCACAGCTTGAAGATATGATAAGCTTGAATTTGGATCCTGAATATGCTACTTTCCAAACTCTTTGACCTTGGGGCAGATGTCCTCACCTGTGGGTTATTAAAGAATTAAATAAAATAAGTCATGCAAAACACATAGAAGAGTACCTGGAACACACTAAGAGAGTAATAGAGGCATTGTCATGTTTATCATCAAGGGTTTATGGATTACAAGTGGTTTTTCAATGTTCTTTGATGTTCACTTTACATGATCATTTACACAGAACTGTAAGTTGAAACGGTCTACTCTGTTTTGTGATCTACATTGTTCTGTTGTTTTCTAACTCTCTGGCTGCTGAACATCTTCATTAGAAGGAAAATTCCGTGAGGGCAGGGGTCTTAGTCCTCTTAGTCACTGCGATGCCCAGCACCTAGGCCTGGGCCTAGAATATGGTAGGGGACTGGTAGGGATTTAATTATGTGTGCTTCTCCTCTCATCTAAGCTCAAAATCACAAGTTCTTTATTCTCCTTCTCATTTTCCTTCTCTCATTCAACCAATCATACTTCCTATTGGTTGTTTATTCACAATGTTATATCTTCCATTCTGTCTTCTCCATTCTCTCAGCCAACATCTTAGTCCAGGTGCCATCTTGCATTTAAACTATTAAAATTGTTATAGGCCAATTATCTCCAGCTTGCTTCCTTTTTCACATCAGTTGACTTTAAGTTATCAGAGGGAGCTTGCCCTGGGTGAGCCTGACCTAATCAGGTAAGCCCTGTAAAAGTGGGTCTGCAGGTCAGAAATGAAAGGGGGGAAAAAAACACCAAAGATGCTTTTCTGTAGGCCTTAAAGAAGAAAATGGGCACGTTGTGGAAAAAGCCATGAATCAAAGAAGGACTTCCAGGAACTGAAGACCTCGGTCCTATAACTGCAAAGCACTGAGCCAACATGAGAAAACTGAGGCCTAGGAAGAAGACATGGAACTGAGAATGTATCGGATTCCATCCAGGCCTGAAACTCAGAAGACAGAGAATTGGACCAACTCAGTCCTGCCTCCAGTCAGAGGAGGAGCCCCTCCAGCAGGAGCTCTACACTTGAGACCCTCTTTTTTGTAACTGCCATATCTTAACCCCTCATGCTCTCAGTTATGCATGCTCCATCCAGGCCACTGATGTGCCATCTCATCATCTCCTCCCCTTGATAAGGTCCCATGGTCTTTTGGGACAGTGTGGCCTCTAGCAGCTAAGGTATTCACAGGCTCCACTGGGAATGTTCTGGTCTATTCCACCCTTAGGAAGACCAACTCATCTTGGCTTTCCCAGGACTGTCATAGTTTTAAAACTGAAAGCCCACCTCCCAGGAAATTCTCAGCCCTGGGCAAGCTGAGACAATCACCTTGCCTCCCTGCACACTAGGCCCAGGTTAAGGCAGGCCTAGGGGCTATTTCTTCTCTACAGCTTGCCATGACCTTTCCTGTCACCAAGTAGAAAAAAGAGGTCCAGCTAGGATATTCAAGTCCGATTCTCAATAGAGAGCTAAGAGCAGAAGCAACTCTGCAAAAGTAATGACACTAAAAAGTTTCTGCTAGATGGAGTTTGACAGTGAAAGCCCAGGTAGGGCTTCAGCCAGGCCCATCAGACAGGCCTCGGGAACCATCCACATGGGGCTTTCCCTTCCACCCAGAGGGCTGCTGCCTTAAGCATCACAGATGAGGCACATTGACCCAGACATCACTCAGGCTGGTCTCCATGTCTTCATCTGCTCTGCTCCCCCAGGGAAAGTTGGGAGAAGTTTGACTTGGGTCAAACTTGGGCTTTACTTCTTCCTGCCTAAGATTCGGAACCTCACTAGACTTAGCTGGGATTAAGGGCGCTCACCTATTGCTGGTCCCCTCAACTGACAGCTCAGCCCTGATGAGTTGATTCCCCTGTAGGAGCTGGCTTCTCTCTGTCAGAGATCCTTGATTCTTGACCACAACCAGCCATCTTCCAAATTGTGCTCTTTGTGCCAAAGGACACCAAGCGTGACAATGATTGGACAACTGTGAGTCTGCCGACAAAATGGAAAATGGCTCAATAAACATATTTTATTAAATACTGCCAGCTGGCACCTCAGTCATTCATTTATTCACTATTTGGGAGCACCTGTGATGGGCCTGGCCTTGTCATAGGTGCTGACACTGAGTTACAGCACATTTCAAACTGAATAACATGCTGAGTGCAAACTAGTCTTCATGGGGATGACTAGGACACAGTCAACAAACAACTCTTAACATAGTTTGTCTATCAGTAGAAGAAAAGATTCTTTCTTTTCTCCCTCTCTTTCTTTTTTTTTTCCCTTCTTTGTCACTACTCCACAATTTATCTCATTAAAATCTTTGGAAAGAAAACACATCTTGCTCTCATAAAACTCATACCTACAGTCCTCACAATATAACACTTTACAGGACATTTGCAGGAATTGCCAAATAGTTTGAATCATGAGTACCCACTTCAGGTCCCTTCTTGAGCATAGCACAAGAGAAGGGAAATACACAGGACTCTGGGGATATTCAAGAACTAGTGACTTAGTGGGGCAGAGTGGCACATCTTAATAAATACCTTTACATGGTAAGACGGACTCACTGTGGTTGAGACACGCATAGGGTGCTGTGGGAGCTCAGAGGGTAGCATCAACCAACCTGGACTCAAGGAAGTTTTCTTGAAAGAAGCAAGACTTCAGTTGTGTCTCTTCTGTTTATTTCTTTATTGGTATTTTCTCATTAAGAAATTTGAAATTATACATGAAAATATAAACAGGAGAGTGAAACTTACCCCAACTCTCTTCACCCAGAGATAATCAGAATTGCCATTTTGGTGAATACCCTTCCAGACACGCACACATGCGTGTGAATGTGGGTGTGTGTGGTGGTGGTGGTGTATGTAAGGATAGTGTATGCCTTATTATGATGATTTAAGTTGAGTAAAACAAGCTACTTGTTCAACTTCAGTAAAAGACCCACAAAAAATTCAACCACCAGCTTAAAACATGACTCTACATTTTATTTCAGGAAAACGCAAATCGAGTTCCAAAACATCTTTGGAAAGCAGGGAAAGTCAAGGAACACAGAGCAGGTCTGAATAACAGATCTGGGGGCCACTGACATTTTCAAGGGGTGGAGCTGACACAGTTATTTTTTTCCAAGAAAAGCAAAGTTAAGCCAAGATGTGAAGCCCAGATGGTCGATAGATTTACTTCCTAAGAGGAGCTGCATCTCTCCAAGGGTTGAGTGATGATGACTTCTAGGTATTGATCAATCAGATGAGAGCACCAACCCTGCATTTAGCAGAGAGTTAGGGAATGAGAAGCAGAGGGGAGATGGTGGTAGTGATTGTCTTTATGTAGTTTTCAAAGTCACTTCCAAAAAGTAGGATGAGGTAATAGTTGATTATGCCAGCAATGGACATAAGGAACAGGAACAGTATGATGCGCTTCCCAAATAAGTAGCCAGGTGTGCTGGAAAAGGAGAGAGAAACCTGTAGAAGCTGCACAAATGACACCCATTTCACACACACACACACACACACACACACACACACACACAGGCATCACTTTGAAATACACCGGGTTTAAATTATAGCTCCTTTTACTCAAGAATGCTCCATTTACTTCATATGAAAGATGAAGATGTCTTAGCTATTATTAGTCATTGAACATACTTCAAAACCCACCTAAAGAGCTGAGACCTTAACCCCCATTGATAAGGCCCAGCAGACAGCTGCTCTGTGTGCTCCTGGGGAAACTCCGAACTCCAGGTCCTGTATGACACGAAGATAGCAGGTTCTGCTAGTCACTGGGCATTCTGACTGGGGATTAGAAACCCCACCGATTCATTCAGACCCTCTCTGCTCTGCTCTTCTTCAGGAGCACCTATAAAAGCCTTTCTGGAAGCTGTGTATAATGCAAGCCTTTAGGGTCTCTAGGAGAGAAGTGATGGTTTAAATGAGACAAGACTGGTGGCATCTAATAGGTGCTTTGGCATCTAAGTTTCAATCTGTCTGGGAATAAGTCATGTTCATTCTAATGGGAGCTGGGCATCCAGAAATGGAAGACAGGTATTTTAAGTGAATGGAGGGAGAAAGGCTTTTTATACATTTCTACCCTTCTATCAAAGGCTCTAACCTGAGCTGCTGAGGCACATTATCAGCAGGAGTCAAGAGCCATTTCCCCAGAGATATGTGACCACCTAATTGTTTACAGCAGCGACCCTAGCTTCTTCCTTCTATCTGCAGAATCTTGTGACCACTGTGACTGGATCCATCTGTGCGGCATTAGCAAAGTCCAGCCAAATGGCTCGTTAAAGCTGTAGTGTGGACCCAGCAAAGGGACCCTTTGGCAACCAGGACTCCTCAGCTAGCTCAGCTGAACAGGGTGAATTAATGCTGCTGAGCTTGATTTTTGCTATATTTGAGAGGAAAACTTAGTGTCTGTGGGTTTAATGTTTAGAAAGTTTATATTTTTGAAAGGAATACCTAAGTTTCACAATGTAATCCATAGTTTCCCATGTCATGAGTTAGAAAACCATTCAGCAGTTTAATATCAACCTCCCTGCTACTCCAAGTGTGATCCACGGACCAGCAGCATGGAGCTCATTGGAAATGCAGAATCCCAAGCCCTCCCGGGTCTATGGGATCACAGTCTGAACTGTGACGAGTTCGTTTGATGACTCCTGGGCACATTTGAGTCTCAGCGGCCTGCTGGCTGAGGCGCCCTGCCCCTAGCCAACTGTGCTGGTCTCTTCTTGGTTTTCTTGGTTCACAGTGATGCTCATGAAGTGAGAAGTTCTAGCTCCATATTGGAGGGAAAATGTGGTCCCAAAAGAGAGGGATGTGGGCTGAATTGCATCCACCCAAATTCATATGTTGAAGTCCTTAAACCCCAGCACCTCAGAAAAAGACTGTATTTGGAGGTAAGATCTTTAAAGAGGGTAATGAAGGTAAAATGAAGGTGTTAGAGACCCTGACTCAATCCCACAGAGAGAAGATCATGTGAAGATGGGGGAGAAGATGACCATCTACACAAGGAGAAAGGCCACAGAAGACAGCAATGTCTAGAATTGTGGGACACTAAATTTCTTTGGTTTGAGCCACCCAGTCTGTAGCACTCTGTTATGGTGGCCAACAAATACCAAGTTACCTGCTAATGCTGGTAAGGAAGAGAGAAGAAAGTAAAGGAGTCTATTTTTCCAATAAAGAACAGAAGATTCAGAGGCATTAAATTGTTAAAAGGCAAATGTTTTGGGGGTTCTATATATTTTATCACATGAATGAGGCCACCATATGTTCATTACAGAGACAAAAAAAGGGGGGGAGGATTTGTGAAACTGTTTAGAACATATTCAAGATAAATCTGTGGTGAGCACTGAAATGGTGATGCCCCCTAATGGATTTGGGTGAGATTTTCGAAGGTCTTAAGGTGAACCAACCCCCAAAAGAGATGTGTCCATGATGCTTTAACTCTTCTCCAGCCGTGCAAAGAGAACTCAGACTGCGCCCACCATGTGCAAGGTCCAGTGTGAGTAGGGTCCCCAGCCAGGCACTTCATTGTTGCATTTTTTAAGTCTCTCAGGTTTGGAGATGAGCTACAGCCCTTAGGGGTAGACAAAATGTGCAAAGGATAAGACCCACCCTGGGCTCAAGGAAAGCTGCAAAAAACCACAATGAGTCAGAGCACAGTGAGAGTGAGGGGTCCCAAGGGGCCACATGCTGCATATCAGACTTTGAACCATTGAGACATTTTTTTTATTGTTTCAAAAGTTCATGCATACCCCAGACAAGAAAAAGCTAAAGGAAATTATCGTAAACCAAACCAGTATTATAAGAAATGTCAAAGGAACTACTTTAAAAAGAATGAAAAAGAGATAAAAAATATATAAATAATAAAATAGCAATAACTACATACCTATCAATAATCACTTTTTAAAGTATAAATGGATTAAATGTTTCAATAAAAAAATATAAGGTGGCTGAATGAATAAGAAAACAAGACCTATAACATGCACTGCCTATAAGAAACTCACCTCAGAGCAAAAGACACACAAAAACGGAAAGTAAAAGGGTGGAAAAAGATATTCCATGCAAATGGAATGGCTTTTAAAGCTGAAGTAGCAATACTTCTGTCAGACAAAATAGACTTTAAAACAAAGTCTCTAAGAAGAGACAAAGAGGGACATTTCATATACAATAGACAAAATATGGAAGCAACCTATGTTTCCATAAATACAAGTGGATAAAGAGGATGTGGCACATATATACAATGGAATATTACTTGACCTATACAAAGAATGAAATCTTAACATTTGGGACAGCATGGATGGACCTAGAGGGTATTATGTTAAGTGAAATAAGTCAGACAGACATACCGTATGATTTCACTTACATGTGGAATCATAAATAAATAAATAAATAAATAAATAACAAAACAGAAACAGGCCTGGCCAGACAGTGGCACAGTGGACAGAGTGTCAGACTGGGACATGGAGGACCCAGGTTCAAAACCCCAAGGTTGCCAGCTTGAACGCAGGTTCATCTGGTTTGAGCAAGGCTCACCAGCCTGAGCCCAAGGTCGCTGGCAAGGGGTCACTCGGTCTGCTGTAGCACCCCAGTCTAGGCACATATGAGAAAGCAATCAATGAACAACTAAGGTGCTGCAACGAAGAACTGATGCTTCTCATCTCTCTTCCTTCCTGTCTATCTGTCCCTATCTGTGTCTCTCTCTATCTCTGTCACACACACAAAAAAGTTAAAACAGAAATAGGTTCATAGATACAGAGAACAAACTGATGATTGCCAGAAGGGAGGGATTTGGAGAGTAAAAAAGGTGAAAGGATTAAAAAGTACAAATTGGCAGTTACAAAATAGCCATGAGAATATAAAATACAGCGTAGGGGATGTAGTCAGTACTATTATAATAACTATGTGTGGTATCAAGTGGATACTAGACCTATCAGAGGATTATTTCATAAGTTATATAAATGACTAAGCACCATGCTATATGCCTGAAATTAATTTAATATTGAGTGACAACCATGATTGAAAATTTTTTTGAAATAATAAGAAAAATATGTAAATAAATAAATAAATGTTAGTGCATAGTTCTCTTTAAATGGAGTGAGAAGGTCAGAATGAAATAATTAACAAGCACCTACAGAAACCAGGCATTTCAAACCTGTGACTTCATTTAACTCTTAGAACCACTCCATGAGGTATTATTATTAACCTGTTTTACAGGTGAGGAAACTGAGAGCAGACAGGTTGACTTACCTAAGGTTACATAGCCAAGAAGATGCAGAGTAGAAATTCAAACCTGTTGTGTGACACCAGAGTCCCACTATTACTGACTTTCTGAGGACTCCTTCAGCTTTCGGAGACTAGGTTTGGCTATTAGTTTTGAAACAAATGTGCTCCCCCACCCTCAAATACATATAGCATAAAATCTGTAGGAAAGCATAAAAGAGGCATTATGCCAAACAATTCTATTCCCATCTTGAATGTGCCCACAATTTCCAGGAAGCAGAAATGAGATGGGAGAGAAGCAAACCCAGGCATCTGGAGACCCGAGTCCCAGCCCCAGACCTCTGCCCTGTGGCCTTGGGTGACCTGCCGAAGTTTCTCTCACCTCACACAAAAATGTACACAAAATATGGGTAGAAAAAGAAAATGTTATGATCCCTCTGGCTTTAAAATTCTATTATTTTCAATAAGGAAATATCACTTTAACCTGGAAACTTCTAGTTGGAAAAACAATTGTAAGACTCAGGAGAGCAGGATACTGTCTCCTTTGTTCATACACTCATCTCCAATAAATCAGGCCCTTCCTAGATGTGTCATATGAATGAATCATTCTCAGGAAAAAAGCATGAGCAGCATTCTATGGTTCCCTAACTCCATGTGTATAAGAATCACCTGAAGAAGCTGTTAGAATGCAGAATCCCAGGTTTCTGGATCCACACATCCAGGGACGGGCCCAAGAATCTGTGTTTTAAAAAAGCATCCCAGGAGAGTCTGGTGCAGTTGTTGGTGGGTTTCACTCTACAACTCCAGCCTTGGTAGCCATATGTTCCAAAGAAAGCAATTCATTCTCCAACTCAGGTGAAATAATCCATGGTCCACATTTGGGGGGCAGGGCAGAGCCTCTAGAGTATTGACATTAAAGGAAGAAATGACTGGGAGGGATCAGTTCTTCTGAAAATTGTGCCCATTCATATGTTGGAAGTTTAATACTTCTGTACTTGCCCTATGACCCTAATCCCTAGGGTTTCCTTGGGGGACTGGCTTACAATACCTGGCTCAGAGCAGGTGGTCATTAAACATTTACTAAATGAATGCTGAGTGAATAAGCAAGGAGTGAGCAAGCAATGAGAAGGTGGAGCTGAATAACCTGAGCTTATTGGCCTTGAGAGTCGCCAGTCTGTACCACCCACCACTGAGCTGAGAACCTCAAGTTGTAAAGATGGATTAGTGCAAGCTCCAACAGGAGATAGGACTCTTCGAGACAGGAAGAGAGAGCAGCCTAGTGCCAGCTGGTGAAGGTAGGTGATGAAAGTCAGATATTCTTATAATATAATGCTAATTGTCATTGAGTTTAGGTCCAGACAGTATCTTAGAATGAACAGGGAAGAAACTAAGATTCAACCTTAACTGCTGTGTGGTTAAGGATGCTACGGATGACCCAATCAAAACAGAGAGAAAGGGCTTGGGGAATATGATGTAGGACTAACAATAAAAGACATACATTTCTTTTTTTTTTTCTTGTTTTGTTTTGTTTATTGTGTTTGTTTTATTTTACAGAGACAGAGAGAGAGAGTCAGAGAGAGGGACAGACAGACAGGAACGGAGAGATGAGAAGCATCAGTCATTAGTTTTTCATTGTGTATTGCAACACCTTAGTTGTTCATTGATTGCTTTCTCATATGTGCCTTGACCACGGGCCTTCAGTAGACCGAGTAACCCCTTGCTCGAGCCAGCGACCTTGGGCTCAAGCTGGTGAGCTTTTGCTCAAACCAAATGAGCCCACACTCAAGCTGGCGACCTCAGGGTCTCGAACCTGGGTCCTCTGCATCTCAGTCCGATGCTCTATCTACTGCACCACCGTCTGGTCAGGCAAGAGACATACATTTCTAAAGGTAGGAAAGACGGAAGCTACCAAATCCCTGGGAGAAGAAGCTTCGGTGGGGCAGATACACCAGGGAATGTTTTTACTACCCACTAGAACAAAACAGCACCAGAACTTCTGATGGGGACAGGGCAAAGCAAGTTCTGTGAAGAAGCAAAGTTGATCTAGAGCCCAAGGGAGAAATTTTGGAAGATGAATCTCACTGAGCAGGACCTTCCTCTGTTGGCGAGGCCAAGGACTAAAGCAGATCTTGAAGGCATAGGGCACTAAGGCATCTGCAGAGACTAAGTATGACACAGCCCGGAGACAGAGGCAGATGGACAAAAGAGGGGGTCCCAATGTAAGAAGGTAGTAGCAAGTAGTTTCTAGAAGGCAGAATTGAAAATCCCTTTGGATCTGGCCACAGAGCCTATCAGGCGTGCATTCACCTCAGGCCACATTTTGGTTTAGATTAAGACCGGATGTCTCATCCAGTATAGAGTGTGTCATTTCTGTCAAAGACAGCTGCTCAGAACTGTGTGGTATGTTAAAAAGCACTGGGAGGCAGAGCACCGGGGCTGGTAAGGAATAGCTGCCAGCACAGGTCACAGGGAGAGGGCGAGTGGGGTCTCCTCACACCATGCAAAGGGAGAGGTCAGGAGGGACTGAAAAGGGTAGACCATTTTTGTTTCAATGAGGCGCAGAAAGAGCAAATATTTTTCAGATTTTAAATCTATATTCTACTGCTGATTTTTGCCACCTCTGTCCACTTCCTAGTAATGATTACCTTTAAAATAAAAAGAGCCCTTGGGTAAATGGACAAATTTTGTCATGCGCCACAGCTTGTCTTAAAATTAAAGCACTTGAAGATCTCAGACAGTGGTGACAGATAAAGAGAAAATAATGTGCCTTGGCTAAATCCCTGGGACTTTGGGGAGGAAGACAGGGTTGCATGGGGAGCCAGCCTATGAAAGTGGAACTCCTTTATTTTATTGACAGACACTCCCTCGCCCCACCAAGATTACTCACAGCAAGTAATCTTCCAGGGGAAACAGAATAGAGGCTTTCCGAGGTAAAAGAGAATAAAGAACATCATTTAAGACAGTGTTGGTAGGATGAAAGAGATAATGGAGTTGTGGTTTTAGGGGATAAATAGGAAGGCCACTAGGGAGGAACAAAGGGGAAAAAATTACTGGAAGGAGCCATTCCTCTCCAGCTGCTGCTCACCATGGAGCCACTGCGTCATTCAGCTTTGCAGCTCCCAGGTCCCCAGAAGTAATGCCAACCTCTGGGGATCCCGCCACTGAAGGATGCTATCTAACTGTAGAGCCCATTAGCCACTAGAGAAGTGTGCTGCTGTAAAAGGCTGGGAATGGCATGAAACTAGACAAGAAAGAAAAATGGAGGGGAAGGCTGGGCTTGGCCTCCCAGAACAAACTCCTGGCTCTTGGAACCAGAGCCAGGAGTTTGTTCCTGGTACATTAGGAATCCTGTTCTCTTAAGCATACTATCATTTGAATGTTTCTTCTGCAAGTGCCATCATTTATTTTACTAGACTCAGATTTCCCAATCCAGGTAAAGTGGGAGTGGCACCGTTTATATGCCACGCAAGGTGACTCTGTTCTCAGTCTCCATCCTCTGCCTGTGATTGTATCTTATGTTCTCAACGTTCCTTCTGGTGTTTCCCAGAAGATCTGTTATTCAAGGGAATTCATAACAAGGTGCAAACTTTAGTTCTCCTTTCTCCAGACAAACAATGAGATGTTGCATTCACTGGAGGCCTGGGAAGGCTAGGCATGTAATGTCGTTCAAGCCCCAGACTGTGAAGTGTGGGGGTAGGTGGTGTGCGGTTGCAGGGACTGTGCAGCTCACAGTGTTAAAGCACCTTCGTAAGCCCAACGCCATGGAGAAATTGTTCGATGGAAACACTAGTCAAGTCCCCCAGCTGTATTTTCAGAGCCTGCAAAGTTCAGGGAAAAAAGGAGGGAGCCTAGTCAGCCTGGCCCTCCTGCCCCACATGGTCCCCCAGGCCCTTGAATGCTACGCAGAATATGGTTGTGAATTATCACTCTCCTGCTCAATAAGCGTGACTGAGCTGTGGTATTCAAACATTCCCAGTTCCTACCTTTGAGTTCTCTCTCCTAGGTAGCCGACGAAGTACTTTTGCCTCACGAACAGATACATCAGCCCAGCAAAGGCAGCAGGAACTAAGTGGAGAAAGAAAAACACCTCCGTTTTGTAGATGCTAAAACAGGCTAAATTAACACCATATTAATATAGTCATTGTGCAATTATTGTTTGTCACAAAATCTAGCAGTGGCTTCAGGTTCTGACAGCCTGGGCTGATGTGAACTTCAGTAAACAACCTAGGGCTAGAAGAAATCTGAGCATTTTATTTATTAAAAAAATTTTTTTATTTATTACTTTTAGTGAGAGAGGAAGGGAGGGAAAGAGAGAAACAGGAACATCAATCTGTTTCTGTATGTATGTACCCTGACTGGGGATTAAACCAGTAACCTCTGCTCTTCCGGACAGTGCTCTCCAACCGAGCTATCCGGCCAGGGCCAATCTGAGCATTTTAATAATGTTGATGTACAGGTGGCCAATAGACATATAAAAAGATGTTCAATGTCACAAATCATCAGAGAAATGCAAATTAAAACCACAACAAGATATCACCTCACACCTGCCAGAAAGGCTATCATCAATAATGTATTGGTGAGGATGTGGAGAAAAGAAAATCCTTGTTCACTGTTGGTGGGAATGCAGATTAGTTCAGTTACTATGAAAAACAGGATAGAGGTTCATCAGAAAACTAAAAATAAAACTACCATATGACCCAGCAATACCGCTTCTGGGTATGTATCTGAAATAATTCAAACATTAATTTGAAAAGACATATGCACCCCTATGTTCATTGCAGCATTGTTTACAATAGCCAAGATATGGAAGCAACCTAAGTGTCCACCAATAAATGAATGGGTAAAGAAGAGGTGATGCATATATACAATAGAATATTACTCAAAAATAAAATAAAATCTTACCATTTGTGACAACATGGATAAACCTAGAGGGAATTACAGTCGTCCCTCTCCATATCATGGTTCACTTTTCTTAGTCTCACTGTATCATGAATTTTTTAATTGTATATATCTAATTTTGTATCATGGATTTTTGCTATTTCACAGGATTTTGCAGTATATAGGTATTTTTATATATTTATTATTTTAATTATTTTGCGGCAAAATAAGTGTGGGAAAGGTTTATAAGAGTGTGCAGAGAGTTTATAAAGCCTTAAAATACATACACTGGGGAACAATTTTTTTTTTCAATTTCTGTTGCATGAGGTTTTAGAACTGTTGATATATACTTCTGCATTGCTGATTCCAAATCTAAAATCCGTTTTTAGGTGCATACTCTAGTTTTTATGCAATTTTAATTTCTTTTTGTTACAGTTAATGGTATACATTGGGGTTTTTTTATTTAATTGTGTTTACATAGATTCTAAGATCACCCCAAATGCATCCCCTCTCCCCCATATTCCCCTCAACATCTCCCTTGTCCCCCTCCCTACAGCACCCTCCCCCCTTCCCTTCAGGTTTATCCCATCCTATCATTCCCTTTCCCTCTGTCCTCTTTTCCTCTGGTCCCTTTGATCCCTCCTCTCTCACCATTCCGTTCCTCAGTTCTCATTGTTCCTTGGATTCCTTAAATGAGTGAGCTCATATGATATTTTTCTTTCTCTGCCTGGCTTATTTCACTCAACATAATAGTTTCCAGGTCCATCCATGTTGTTGCAAAAGGTAATATTTCCTTCTTTTTCATAGCCCCATACTATTCCATTGTGTATATGTACCACTGCTTTTTAATCCACTTGTCCACTGACGGACACTTGGGCTGTTTCCAGATCTTGGCTATTGTAAACAATACTGCCATAAACATGGGGGTGCATTTCTTTTTTCTTCTTTTTTTATAGGAAGAGCACATCTTTTTTTATTAATTTTAATGGGGTGACATTGATAAATCAGGGTACATATGTTCAGAGAGAACATCTCCAGGTTATTTTGACATTTGATTATGCTGCATTCCAATCACCCAAAGTCAAATTGTCTTCCGTCACCTTCTATCTGATTTTCTTTGTGCCCCCCCGTAACCCCCACACTCTTGTCCATGTCTCTGAGTCTCATTTTTATGTCCCACCTATGTATGGAATCATATAGTTCTTATTTTTTTCTGATTTACTTATTTCGCTCAGTATAATGTTATCAAGATCCATCCATGTTATTGTAAATGATCCGATGTCATCATTTCTTATGGCTGAGTAGTATTCCATAGTATATATGTACCAAAGCTTTTTAATCCACTCGTCCTCTGACGGACACTTGGGCTGTTTCCAGATCTTCACTATTGTGAACAATGCTGTCAAAAACATGGGGGTGCATTTCTTTTTTTCAGTCGGTAATATGGTGTTCTTGGGATATATTCCTAAAAGTGGAATGGTTAGGTCAAAAAGCAGATCCATTTTTAATATTTTGAGGAATCTCCATACTGTTTTCCACAGTAGCTGCACAAGTCTGCATTCCCACCAGCAGTGCAGGAGTGTTCCCCTTTCTCCACATTCTCACCAGCACCTATTGTGTGTTGTTTTGTTAATGAGTGCCGTTCTGACTGGTGGGGGGTTGTATTTCATTGTGATTTTAATTTGCATTTCTCTAATGATTAGTGATGTTGAACATTTTTTTCATCTATCTATTGGCCATCTGTATGTCCTCTTTGGAGAAGTGTCTATTCATTTCTTTTGCCCATTTTTGAT
Organism: Saccopteryx leptura; assembly: GCF_036850995.1. NCBI lineage: Eukaryota > Metazoa > Chordata > Mammalia > Chiroptera > Emballonuridae > Saccopteryx > Saccopteryx leptura. The sequence goes on along the minus strand of NC_089504.1, from coordinate 169,712,913 downwards.
TAGATTGTTTGTTATTAACCCCTTATCAAACATATTGTCGAATATGTTCTCCCATTGTGTGGTTTGTCTTTTTATTCTGTTCATATTGTTTTTAGCTGTACAAAACCTTTTTAGTTTAATATAGTCCCATTTGTTTATCCTGTCTTTTATTTCACTTGCCCATGGAGATAAATCAGTAAATATATTCCTGCGAGAGATGTCGGAGAGCTTACTGCCTATGTTTTCTTCTAAGATGCTTATGGTTTCATGACTTACATTTAAATCTTTTATCCATTTTGAGTTTTTTGTGAATGGTGTAAGTTGGTGGTCTAATTTCATTTTTTTTGCAGGTAGCTCTCCAATTTCCAAACACCATTTATTAAAGAGGCAATCTTTACTCCATTGTATGTTCTTACCTCCTTTGTCAAATATCAATTATCCATAAAGGTGTGGATTTATTTCTGGGTTCTCTGTTCTGTTCCATTGATCTATATATATGCCTGTTCTTATGCCAGTACCAAGCTGTTTTGAGTACAATGGCCTTGTAGTATAACTTGATATCAGGAAGTGTGATACCTCCCACTTTATTCTTCTTTTTCAAGATTGCTGAGGCTATTCGTGTTCTTTTTGGTTCCATATAAATTTTTGGAATATGTGTTCTCTTTGAAGTATGTCATTGATATTTTAATTGGTATTGCATTGAATTTATAAATTGCTTTGGGTAATATAGACATTTTAATGATGTTTATTCTTCCTAACCACGAACACAGTATATGTTTCCACTTGTTTGTATCTCCCTTGATTTTTTTTATTAATGTTTTATAATTTTCCAAGTACAAGTCTTTAACCTCCTTGGTTAAATTTAATCCTAGGTACTTATGTTGTGGTTTTTTTTTGCACTAGTGAAGGAGATTGATTCCTTAATTTCTCTTTCTGACAGTTCATTATTAGTGTATAAAAATGCCTCTGATTTCTGAGTATTAATTTTATACCCTGCCACTTTGCTGAACTCATTTATCAGGTCTAGTAGTTTTTTGACTGAGACATTAGAGTTTTCTATATATAGTATCATACCATCTGCAAATAATGATAGTTTTACTTCTTCTTTTCCAATTTTATGCCTTTTATTTCTTCTTCTTGTCTGATTGCTCTAGCTAGGACTTCCAGTACTATGGTGAATAAGAGTGGTGAAAGGGGGCACCCCTGTCTTATTCCTGATCTTAAGGGTATTGCTTTTAATTTTTGCCCATTGAGTATGATGTTGGCTGTGGGTTTGTCATAGATGGCTTTTATCATGTTGAGGTATGTTCCCTGTATTCCCACTTTATTGAGAGTTTTGATCATAAATGGATGCTGGATTTTATCAAATGCTTTTTCAGCATCTATTGAAATTTTTATGTGGTTTTTCTCCTTCCTTTTGTTTATGTGATGAATCACATTGATTGATTTGCGAATATTGTGCCATCCTTGCCTCCCCAGAATAAAATCCACTTGATTATGATGTATGGTTTTTTTCATGTATTGCTGGATCCGGTTTGCTAATATTTTGTTGAGGATTTTGGCATCTAAGTTCATCAGGGATATTGGTCTATAATTTTCTTTCTTTGTGTTGTCTTTGCCTGGTTTTGGAATCAGAATTATGCTCGCCTCATAAAAGGAGCCTGGAAGTCTTCCTTCCTCTTGAATTTTTTGAAATAGCTTGAGAATTATAGGAGTTATTCTTTGAATATTTGGTAGAATTCCCCTGTGAAACCACCCAGCCCAGGGCTTTTGTTTTTTGGGAGTTTTTTGATAAATATTTTGATCTCATTTGGTGTAATCGGTCTGTTTAGGTTTTCTGATTCTTCCAGATTGATTTTTGAAAGATTATATGTTTCAAGAAATTTGTCCATTTCACCTAGATTGTCTAATTTTTTGGCATACAGTTCTTCATAGTATTTTCTTACAATATTTTGTATTTCTGTTGTGTCAGTTGTTATCTCTCCACTCTCATTTCTAATTTTATTTATTTGAGTCCTCTCTCTTTTTTTCTTGGTGAGTCTGGTTAAGGGTTCATTGATCTTGTTTACCTTTTCAAAGACCAGCTCTTAATTTCATTGATCCTCTGTATTGTTTCTTTAGTCTCTATGTCATTTATTTTCATTCTGATCTTTATTATTGCCTTCCTTCTACTACCTCTGGGCTTTGCTTGCTATTCTTTATCTAGTTCTTTTAAATGCAGGGTTGTTTATTTGAGCTTTTTCTAGCTTCTTAAAGTATGTCTGTAGTGCTATGAACTTCCCTCTCAGTACTGCTTTTGCTGTGTCCCATAAATTTTGAGTTGTTGTATGCTCATTGTCATTTATTTCTAGGAATTATTTCATTTCTTCTTTGACCTCATTGTTAATCCATTCGTTAACAACCTGCTATTTAGTTTCCATGTGTTTGAGAATTTTTTAATTTTTCTTTTGTGATTGATTTCTAGTTTCATGCCATTGTGATCAGAGAAAATGCTTGATATGATTTCAATCTTCTGAAATTTGTTAAGACCACTTTTGTGCTCTAACATGTGGTCTATCCTAGAGAATGTACTATGAGCACTTGAGAAGAATGTATATATGCTGCTTTAGGGTGAAAGGTTCTGAAGATATCTATTAAATCCAGTTGATCTAGTGCAGTAGTAGTCAACCTGGTCCCTACCGCCCACTAGTGGGCGTTCCAACTTTCATGGTGGGCGGTAGCAGAGCAACCAAAGTATAAATAAAAAGATAGATTAAACTATAGTAAGTTGTTTTAAAAAGATTTATTCTGCCAAACTTAGAGAAAATCTGACATAAAGTACTTGGTAAGTAATTATTATTATATGCTTTAACTTGCTGCAACTCTGCTTTATAAATTTTATAAAGTAAAGTTGCTTCCCTACTTCATAAATCACTATTATTGTGGAGTTGGTGGGCAGTTAGAAAATTTTACTACTAACAGAGATACAAAAGTGGGCGGTAGGTATAAAAAGGTTGACTACCCCTGATCTAGTGTGTTCTTTATGTCTGTTTCTTTGTTAATTTTCTTTCTTGAGAATCTATCTAGTGATGTTAGTGGGGTATTGAAATCCCATACTATTATAGTATTGCTGTTGATCTTGCCCTTTATATTCATCAAAGTCTGCTTTATATATTTAGGTGTTTCTATATTAGGTGTGTAGATATTTATTATGGTTATATCTCCCTATTGGATTGCTTCCTTTATCATTATGTAGTGACCTTCTTTATCTTTTACTATAGCCTTTGTTTTAAAGTCCATTTTGTGGACTTTATAGTATTGCTACCTCACCTTTTTTTTTTATTTATGTTTGCATGAAATGTTTTTTTCATCCTTTTACCTTCAGTCTATGGGCATCTTTTGTTTTAAGGTGTGTCTCTTGTAGACAGCATATGTATGGGTCCTGTTTTCTTATATATGCAGCTACGCTATGTCTTTTGATTGGATATTTAATACATTTACATTTAAGGTTACTATTGATATGTAGTTGTTTATTGGCATTTTATTCTTTTAAGCTGTATTTGTTTCAGAGAATTTTTGCTATATTCTTTTCTCACTTTGATCTGTTTACAACAGGCCCCTTAACATTTCCTGCAGCATTGCTTTGGTTGTAAGGAATTCCTTGAGTTTTTTTTATCTGGGAAGCTTTTGATTTCTCCTTCAATTTTAAATGATAGCCTTGCTGGATAAAGTAGTTTTGGTTGTAAGCTCTTGTTCTGCATTACTTTGAATATTTCTTGCCTTTCATTCTGGCCTCAAGTGTTTCTGTTGAGAAGTCAGATGTCATCCTTATGGGGGCTCCTTTGTAGGTGATAGCCTTTTATTCACTAGCAGCTTTTAATATTTTCTCTTTATTACTTAGCTTTGGTATTTTAATTATGATGTGTCTTGGTGTAGGTTTCTTTGGGTTTCTCTTTAATGGAGTTCTCTGTGCTTCTTGAACTTGTGAGACCATTCCCTGCATCAATTTAGGGAAGTTTTTAGCTATGATATGTTTGAACAAGGTCTCTATCCCTTGTTCTTTCTCTTCTTCTTCAGGAACCCCTATGATGCAAATGTTATTTCTCTTCATGTTGTCACAGAGCTCTCTTAGAGTTTCCTCAGACTTTTTGAGTCTCTTTTCTTTTTTCTTCTCTGCTTTCATGCCTTCATTCATCTTGTCCTCCAACTTGCTGATTCGATCCTCAGCTTCATCCATCCTGATTCTAATTCCTTCCATTGTGGTCTTCATTTCTGATATTGTATTTGTCATCTCTGACTGGTTCTTCTTTAATATTTCAACATCCTTTTTTATACTTGCTATCTCTTTATTTAGGTGTTCATAATGACGATTCATTGTTGTTCTAAGATCTCTAAGCATCCTAACTACCATTATTTTAAACTCTGCATCCAGTAGTTTGGTTTTTCCATATCACTCAGTTCATTTTCTGGAGGTTTCTCTTATGATTTCATTTGAATTTCACTTCTCTGTCTTCTCATTCTGTCTCTGTATTTGTGTGTGTTGTTTGTAGAGCTGGTTGAGTCTAGGCTTGGTGTTGTCTGCCTCCAATTTTCAGTTTTGTTATTTCTAGGTCTTCTTGGGTTGGCATCAACTGTTGTTTGTAATCCACTGTCGGATTTGGCTTTTCCAGTAGAACTTCTTTGAAGTCTTGATTTGTTTGTTTTCTTAACTCAGTAGTAGTCTTGTTTACTGATCTCAACAGGGGGTTTATTTGAAACTGTATCCAGGAATGTCATGGATGTAACCTGAGACTCTGAAGGTCTGATCTGCCAGTTACCCTATCCGGGGCAGGGTGCTTTCTCTGCTTCAGTAGGGGAAGGTGTATCTCAGATCTCCATGGAGACCTGAGTTATTGCCCCTCCTTCCCACTTCTTGTTTTCAGCTGTGTCTTCTTGCACTGATTGGAGCTGGAGAGATATCTGGAGATGGGCCACCTGGAACCACTTTAGTCTTGTGTTGTGTGGAAGGGTCAACCCCTCCCCAAGCTATGGCCACCTCAAGCACTGGATGAGTCAACTTCTCAGGTCACTGTCTGTCTCTCTCTCCCCCCTTTCCTTTTGGAAGATAAGCCAGCCCTTTCAACACACCTCATTCTCAGGACCCTAGGCAAGTGGCTGTGAGCGATATTTTCTGTTCTTTTTTTTTTTCCGAAGCTGGAAACGAGGAGGCAGTCAGACAGACTCCCACATGTGCCCAACCAGGATCCACCCGGCATGCCCACCAGGAGGCGATGCTTTGCCCCTCTGGGGCATCACTCTGTTGTGTCCAGAGCCATTCTGGCGCCTGAGGCAGAGGCCACAGAGCCATCCCCAACGCCCGGGCCATCTTTGCTCCAATGGAGCCTTGCTGCGGGAGGGGAAGAGAGAGACAGAGAGGAAGGAGAGGGGGAGGGGTGGAGAAGCAAATGGGCACCTCTCCTGTGTGCCCTGGCCAGGAATCGAACCCAGGACTCCTGCACACCAGGCCGACGCTCTACCACTGAGCCAACCAACCAGAGCTGATATTTTCTGTTCTTTTCCTTGAAATGAGAGCCCTTTTGGGCTCTCAGCCTCACCCTCCCTTCATTCCTGTAGGCAGGGGAGACCCACTGCTCCTTGGCGCTCCCTACCAGGGTCAGTGTGGCTTCTTCTTTGCTCCTTGGTTTTTGAGAGCTGTTCTTGTAGTCCAGAGTTGGTTTTTCATGCTGATTGTTCCTAAATTAATTTGTAATCCAGCTTGGTGGTGCAAGCTGGGAGTCTGTGCATCTGCCTACTCCACAGCCATCTTCAGGTCCATCTGCATTGGTTAATTAATTGGAGTTAAAGGGCAACAACTCTTGGATTGAACATAACCACAAGGCAATTAATGTTTTACAAAAATCACTTTTACATAATTGTAGTTGTTTTTAAATGTAAAAAATTATTATCTGATAAAAACAACCTCTTATTTTGTTTTAAAATTGAATCATGGCTTCTTCAAGTAGGCATAAATGTAAGAATAGTCCTGACACCTTCTGTTATATATGTGGCTGTTACACGCTTCAACGTCAAAGGCGCAATATTTCATCATTTGTGACACGTGTATATATTGCCTATTTTCAAGTTCTCCTTGGTGATCAAGACAAGAATTGGGCTCCTCATATTGTGTGTCATAATTGTGAGGAAATGCTTTGTGACTGGACAAAAGGAAAATGCAAAGGAATGCCTTCTGGTATTCCCATGGTTGGACGTGAACCTAAGAACCACATCAGTGACTGTTATTTTTGTCTGATCCATACAAAGGGCATCAGCAAGAAAAAACAGTATATGATTGCATATCCTAATATTCCTTCAGCAATATGACCTATCCCACAGTCTGAGACACTCCCGGTTCCAGTTTTCAATGGTTTTATTTCTTCTAAGGACAAAGAAAGTGAACATGGTGATCAAGTGTATTTTGATAAGATGCATGAGGAAATGGTTGTAGAATCTGAAGGGTCTTCTTCTGATGCCAAGCAGTCATTAACCCCTCAGCAGTTTAGCCAACCTGAATTGAATGACTTAATAAGAATGACATAAAAATTGTCCTCGACTTTCTGAAGTATGAGGAGCATAACTGGATCATTTGTGTGGATCTTAAAATGGTAAATTTCCTGCTAGGACAACAGAGAGGTTTCATGAAGTATCCTTGCTTTCTGTGTTTGTGGGACAGCCGAGCTCGGGAGAAACACTGGACACAGAAAGAGTGGCCAAAACATAAAGCTCTGGAAGTAGGAATGCAAAATATTGTGAATGAACTGTAGTTAATCGAGACAGGATCATTTTTCCCCCCACTTCAGACCAAACTTGGCTTAATGAAGCAGTTGTTCAGGCTTTGGATAGAGAAAGTGAATGCTTTCAACGTATTATTTCTGATTTTCCTGCTTTGTGTTTTGAGAAAGTAAAAGGAGATGTATTCGATGGACCTCAAATTCGAACCCTCATACGTGACAAGGAATTTTCCAGGAAGATGAATAAGGAGGAGAAAGCAGTATGGCAGTGTTTTGTGGCAGTTACAAAGAACTTCCTTGGCAACAAAAAAGTAGAAAACTATGAACTTCTGGTTCAAAGGATGCTGTTGGCTTTCCATGACATTGGATGTAACCTGAGCGTTAAGATTCACTTCCTGAACAGTCACCTGATAAGTTTCCCGAAAATCTTGGAGCTGTTAGTGATGAGCAGACTACTGCTGGAGCATCAAACGAGATTGTCCTCAACAAGTACACAAATGCAAGAACTACAAACACAAATTTTTGCCTGAATAGAATTTAAATAAGTTTTGCACAAATTTTATGATTAAAATAAGTGTTTTAATATGTTCTATTTCAAAATTGTAGACAAATTCTGATGCAATCATATCTTTTAGTGTATTAATGTACAAAAAGACATTCTACTTCATTATGTTAAACTAAATGTGGAAAATTTTATAATAAGATGAAAACCTAAAATCTTCAATTGCAAAAATAACTGTAGCCTATAGAGAAAAACTAATGTCATATTTGAGATCAGCACACTTGAATTAGGTAAGAACATGTGTTTTTGTGGGTGCAACAAAAATTTTGTTCCCCAGTGTAATAAAATAATATAAGGTTGTTGCTTTATGGATTTTCGTCTATTGTAGAGGGTTCTGGAACCTAACCCCCACAATACATGAGGGACCACTATACACTGAGTGAAATAAGTCAGACAAAGAAAGACAAATACCATATGATTTTACTTATATGTAAGAGCAAAATAAATAAATAAAATTGAAACAGACTGGACACAGAGAACAGACTGGTGGTTGATAGGAGAGAGGTTGGGAGGCTGGATGAAAAATGTGTGGGGATTAAAAAGCATAAATTGGTAGTCACAAAATAGTCACAGAGATATATGGTACAGTTAATAATACTGTATTAACTAAGTATGATGCCAGGTGGGTTCTAGACTTATCAGGGGGAATCACTTCGAAAATTATACAAATGTCTGATCTCTATGTTGTATATACCTGAAACGAATATAATACTGAATGTCAACTGTAATGGAAAAATAAAAGTTAAAAATAATAATAGTGATGTTACTTTATATTGGCACCGTGGTATTGTTTACAAAGTATTTTTATACCCATTATCTCATTTGAATCCTTTCTACATGACTGATGTCATCTTTCCTTTCTCTAGATATGGGAAACTAGGGCTTGAGCAGTCAAGGGTCTTGTGTGAGACTATCTACTGGTAGATGTGTCTGTGGGGATGGAGCAGACTTGAACCCCAAACCCAGCTCTGAGCTCAGTTCTCTTAAAATATACACTTCATTTCTGGACTTCCCGGCAGTGCAATGCTCAAAATTTTCTGAACAGTTGTTATCATTCAAGAAAGGTCTCTGGAAGAGCAGATTCCATTTGCATTCTGGCCTGTAAGGACAGTCACAAGCAGCGCCCAAGTAATCCCATAGTCATGACGCTTGGAGCCGACTCAGGAAACCCAGCCTCACCAGGACTACTATGAACTGGAGCTAGTATTTAATTCAGTTTACATCTGGATAAAGGGTCCATTACAGCTTTCCTATTTATTAGGAATAATTGAAGGTCAAAGAGAAGCATGGGTATGAAAGTGCTTGGAAAACCTCCCAGTTATTCAAGTGCCAAATTAATTGTGCTGCCCAAGCACATTTCGTATGTCAGCTCTGCCAAGGCTCTTTGGGTACTCTCAGCCACCTAGGAAGAAGCACATTACTGTCACCACTTGGCAGGTAAGGAAATTTAGGCTCCAGGAAGTCAGTTTGCTGCAGGGTCGATGCCAGCTGTGGCCCTTCCCCCTCCACAGTCCCTAGCACCATGGTCATGGATCCATAAGATAGAAGGTAGTAGAACTATCACTAAGGTTTTACTAAGAACACTGGGACTGAGTCACCAGATATCATCCAGGAGAAACAGCACAGAACAGCGCATACGCTTCCCCCTACCTCCTGCTTGCCTGCATGTAGACAGAGTCTCACTTAAGCAGTCACCCACGGCTTCACTGAAAAAACCACAGCCCCACTCCAAGCTTTCACCAACCTGCCACCATCAGTGCTGCCCTTGTATGGAAGTAACAAAGGTTATGTTCACTCCATCTGGTCTTCCTGTGGCTTCTTCAGAATCCTGCAACAGCACCAGACTGGCTTTCCAGGTCTGGACCTCCTGCCTTACATTTGCCCAAAAGACCCATGAGGACAGCCATATTTTTCCTGTCATTACTCTGTGCCTGGCATCATGCCTGGCACATAAAAGTCAGATAGATGGGCCAGGGAAGAGGTGGAATTTGAAACCAAGTCTGAGTTCAAAACATTGTTACCACCAACAACACATCAATAATAACGTTCATTGGTGTTCTATTGTTAAACTGAACTATATGAAAGTGCCATTTTTATGAGCCACACCTGATCATATAGCAGCAGTTTTATATGGTTCAATCTCATATGCCAAGCACTGTGTTGGGATAGATGCACATACGTCACACAATCATCCTGGGAACACTATCATTCCTGCTTTACAAAGGAGGAAATTGAGGCTTAAGAAAGCTGAGTAACAACCCAAGGTCACAACAGCAGCAAAAAAATTGTCTTCAGAATTGTCCCCAGTCCATCAGTCCCCAAGATCCACATTCTTTCCACAACTGTGCCTTGTCTCCCAAAATACTATTGTTATGTGATAGATAGAAATCCAAAGCACAAAAAGAACTGCTTTTGGGCCCTGGCCAGTTGGCTCAGCAATAAACTGTTGGCCCGACGTATGGAAGTCCCAGGTTTGATTCTCCCCAGGGCACACAGGAGAAGTGCCCAGCTGCTTCTCCACCTTTCCCCCTCTCCTTTCTCTCTGTCTTTCTCTTCCCCTCCTGCAGCCAAGCCTCCATTGGAGCAAGGTTGGCCCGGGTGCTGAGGTTGGCTCCATGGCCTCTGCCTCAAGTGCTAGAATGGCTCTGGTTGCAACAGAGCAACACCCCAGATGGGCAGAGCATCACCCCTAGTGGGCATGCCGGTGGATCCTGGTCAGGCACATGTGGAAGTCTGTCTGCCTCCCTGCTTCTAACTTTGGAAAAATACAAAAAACAACAACAAAAACAACAAAAAAAGAACTGCTTGTGAAATTCATTCTATTCTCTAAAAGTCACAAAACAGTCACAAGTCACAATCTGCTTTAGATGAAGTTTTTCCTGGTTTGTCTGTGCTAACTTACCAGCTCATCTCTTTTACCTGGAACTAAACTGAATAATAACCGGAGCCAGAGTGGGAAATGGCTGCACTTGTTGCCAACGTGCTTGTAATGGTGTACGTCTCTGTAGACCTGGGCCACCTCGACCAGCAGGAGGGGCACCGTGGGTAAAACCTGGGCTGTACAATATTAAATTCCGAGGAAGCCACTTGTCCCTCAGGGGCTTGGCCTCCTTCCCTGTAAAGTAAAGGTTTGGACTAGAATGGTTCCCAAGGTTCCTTTCAGCTAAGAAAGTCTACAACCTACTCTGTTGATAAGGTATGGCAATTATTGAACCAGTTTTAACTGAGACTTCTGTTCCCTGGCAATGCCAGGGCATTTTTAACAGGGAATGCATTGTCCCAGGCTCTGATACACCAGCAGACCCCCTTCGTCTTTGTCTAGCTGGAACAACTCTGGATTCATGTACAGCAAGTATTATCAAAACCACAAAGGAATCATAACTCCTAGTAGGAGCATATTTTGACTTGGTGTTTCAAGTCTTGCTGGACATGTTCCTCATTTAACTCACACTAGAAAGTGTAAAATAAATAGTGAGCTTACAAACAGCCTCAATGGAGCATAGAAGGAGACAACAGGGTGTCCCTGAAGTGGTTTCTGCAGCCACCCCTGACCCCTCTTCTCTATCCCTGCCCTCACTCTTGTCCTTCACAGCACCTCTCACTCTTGGTGACAACGTAGCCATTCACTGACTTTCTGTGCTTCATCTTGCCAACCACTGTGGGCTTCCCTGCCATCTCTTTATTGGTCACTGTGTACTCAACACAGTGGGCGTTCTGAGTTTGTGTGTTTTATAAATGAATCAAGTAAAAGGCTATAGCCCCAAAATAATCCAGGATATAGCCCAAGAGACCCAGGATCTCAATCTGGTTTGTCATTCACCAGCTGAGCACCCTCAAGAAAATCACCTTATCTCTCGGAACCAAAGTGTCCTTGAAGACAATAGGGGAAATAGTATCCACTCCACCTACTTTAGGAAGTGGAAGGAGGTAACTTGGGTTAATAAGTTCCTCAGAGAACACTAGCAGCCTTTTCTGATACACCTACTGTGCCACAGCATGGATGCTGGCCAGCTCATACCACGCCTCCACCAGACACAGTGCCAGTCTCCAAAGGGGACCAAAAACTATTACTCTGGTTTCCATTTAATTTTTAAAAACACTCTGAGAGCCAACTTGCTGAAGTCAAGACTGTGTACTGCTTATAACTGGGGAAATCTTGGAGACCTGGCATCTGACATGACTCTGCAGACACGGCCCAAGGGAGAACTGCCAGGCCGGAAGCTTATTAGCAGAAGAGCCAAGCGACAGCAGTCCCAGAATAGACGCACTGGTGCTCTCATTTAGGATGCCCTTGTACCTGAGCTAACACTGTTTAAGGATTCTGAGTCACATTTAGCCTTATATCACCCTTGTCAGGGCACACTCCTAACCAGCCCCCAGGGAGCCAGCATTAACAAGGCATTATCACACCAATCCCCAGGCACAGAGCCTGCGGAAGACACAGCCTCCCTCTCAGGGGTCTCACCTCTCTAGGGCTTCACAGATCAGAGCTGGAGGTCAGGCATAGTCTTTTCAACAGAGAGCCTGCACTGACACTTCCTCAGGCACACACCAGGGAGGGCCCACAGAGGGGAGCTGCATTACCTTGGCTGCACAGTAGCCCCGCGCTCCAGAGCACCACGAGGAAAGTGGGGTATGCATCAACACAGTTTTGGCTGCAGAATAAATAAATACAAAGAAGAAGAATTAGCAAACATGTTGCCTCAGTATTACCTGAAACCCCAAATTAATAAGCACCATCACACCAGCACAAACCCATTCATAATTCCACATACATTTACCCTCGAAAACTGGTGCCAGTGGCCACATCAGAAAGGGGCAGGGAAGCTAAGAACTATAAGATTTCACTTGACTGTGGGATATAAAAATGAGACTCATAGACACAGACAGTAGTATGGTGGATAACAGAGTAAGGGGAGTAAGGAGGTAGAGAGGAAAAGGGGGCCAAATGTGATGGGAGATGGTTTGACTTTGGGTGATGAGCACACAACACAATATACAAAACATGTCTATAGAGATGTACACCTGAAACTTATATGATCCTATTAACCAATATTACCCCATTACATTTAATAAAAATAAATAAATCTAAAAAAAAAACAAAAACAAGCACTGGCCAGTGGCATATTGGACAGAGCAATATCCTGGAGTGCCAAGGTCACCGGTACAATGTTGCCAGTGCCATCCTGAGGGGGCTGGCTCCATCCCAAGGCTACCAGCTCAATCCGGAGGGCACTGGCTTGACCCTGAGGTCGCCAGATCAAGCCCTGGTCAGGGCCCATATGAGAAACAATAAATGGGATGCACAACTAAGTGAAACAATAAGTTGATGTCTCTCTCTCTCTCTCTCTCTCTCTCTCTTCCTCTCGCAGAAAAGAAAAAAGAAAAAAAAACAGACAGGAGTGTAAAGTGACACATGTTCAGAACCTATTTACACTCTTCCCTGGTGAAACCCACTAGAGATTCAGTTTCTTGATAGATTCTCTTTGGCAGGATTCCAGCTCCTGGCTTTGCCAACGTGCTTCTGGAATTGATAAGTGAGCAGTGCTGTGGTGGCAGTCAGGGTGGGGTAGCAGGGAGAAGAGCCCAGCTAAGAAGGCCATTATGTCAGACACACAGCTCAGATCCTCAGGCCAGGCAGAGGAAGGAAAGGCAAAGTCACACATTAAGGAAACCAGGATTCAGAAAAGCTGGTTTTCAGAAAGGTATCTTGCCAACTGTGCAATTGCTGTGTGTAGGGTTCAGTCCTTGCTCCCACGGACAGACTCGCATTCTACTGGGCTGGTGTTCTACACCTTTGTCTCCTTTAAGTTTACCGCTCCCCTGTGAGAAAACTTGGTTACTGTACGAGATTTCAATGGCGGCTGTAACAAGTCGCCACAAACTTACTGCCTCAAAACAAGACAAATTTATTATCTGCAAGTCACAATATCAAATGGGTCTCATTGGGCTAAAATCTAGATGTCAGCATGTCTGCTTTCCTTCCAGAGGATCTAGGGCTGAATCCGTTTTCTTAACTTTTTCAGCTTCTAGAGATCACTTGTATTCCTTGTCAGTGGCCCCTTCCAACCTCAAAGCCAGCAATGGCTGAGCAAGTCTTTTTAACGCTGAATTGCTTTTACGCTGAATTGCTCTGACACCAACTCTTCTGCCTTCTTCCTCACAATTAAAGGACTCTTTTCATTGCCCTGGGTCCTACCCAAATAATCCAGAAAAATCTCTTTATTTTAAAGTTAACTGGTAACTCACCTTAATTCCTCCTTGCTGTGTAATATAACATATTCTTAAGTACCTGGGATTAGGATAGGAGCTATGGTCTTTAAGGGGCCATGATTCTACCGATAATTACTACTATGTTTCAGATGAGAAACAGAGGCTGGAACAAGTTGAGTATATTGCCCAGGGTCACCAGCTATGAGTAGCAAAGCTCAGATTGACACACTGGTCAGTTTGACTCTAAAGCAGATCTGTTACCTCTTTGACTATAAGAAATTAAATAGTGAGGGTCCTCTTAAGGAGTTTACAGTACAGATCAGGACAACTGATGCCCATATCCAGGCATCCCCAAACTACGGCCCACAGGCCGCATGTGGCCCCCTGAGGCCATTTATCTGGCCCCTGCCGCACTTCCAGAAGGGGCACCTCTTTCATTGGTGGTCAGTGAGAGGAGCACTGTATGTGGCGGCCCTCCAACGGTCTGAGGGACAGTGAACTGGCCCCCTGTGTAAAAAGTTTGGGGACCCCTCCGGGGACCCCTCCCCATATCCACTGAAAAACAACCCAACAGTACAAGGAGACACAGAAGGGGGAGGGGCAGCCCAATAGAGTGGAAGGGCATGAAACTAGGATTGAGTCCCTGATCTGATACTGACCAACTATCACCACTGGCAGAGCAGTCTCTCTAAATTTATTTTCCTTACCTGTGAAACTAAGAGACTGATAATGAACAACTCAAAGAACCATTTAAGCTCTAATAGTTGGTGGTCTAATTGGTTGTTCTCAAAGTGTGGTCCTAGATCAGCAGAATCCTCTGGGAAACTCATTAGAACTACAGGTGTTAATGCCCTCCTAAGAAGTCCAGAATCAAAAATTCTAGGTCCAGCAGTTCATATTTTAACAAGCCCTGCAGGGGATCCTAATGCATGTTCATGTTTGAGAACCATCGGTCCCATGCAATTCAAACTATGCAGGTAAAAGCCAAGAAGCAATTTTCCAAATATATCTGGCCTTTTATCCAAATTTCTTCCTTGGAGTCCTTCATCTGGATCCCTCTTGATCCAGTTCTCATGATTTTCCTCTTCAATCAACTGTGAACACCTGTTCAAACTAATAGGGCCTAGCATCCCAGTGGGACCACAGGGCATTCTGGAATGACCAGGAGAGAACTCAGAGAGAGTCTAGCAATGTTCTCAGCCACTCTGATGATCACAACAGCCTTTACTGCAGGATCAATGAATGTGAAAGCAAAGAAACCAGTGTGTCCTATGCTAGGATACAGACACAGGAGAGAGCAGAGCTCTCCAGGTGTTCTGGATGCCCAGGATTGTCATTATCTAGTGGACAGAGCAGGATCTCCTTACAAATATCAGTTGGGATGCAGTTTTGGTGAATAAAAAGGTCCCAGGGTGATAGCTGCAGCAGTTTTTATACATTATAATAGGACAAATTGACAGCCTCAGGACTGAGAATGTGACCCATTCTCCAGTTTAAGAAAACTAGAGTGAATATAATTTTTTTATTTAGTTGAAAAATATTCTGTTACTGATGGCATCTAATATCTGATGCTCCCACAGTTTGAAAGTCTATTAATACCAAAGATTATCCCTTCTCCTTCCTCATGCTTCTGCTTTGGTTGTTGGTTGGTTGGTTGACATTAAAGTAGTGAGATTTTCTGGATGGTACAACATTCCTAAAATTTCTTTATTGTCCAAAAAATTTGGTCATTAGCCAGAATGCCCTATAATTTGACACTGGATCAACCATTCAGTCATTCTTGCCCTAATTAAACAATGTCTACCAAGTCAAATGAAACTCTCCCAGCTATAAGAGAATGGGTTCCTCTTGTGTATTTCCAGAGCATGTCTCAATCCTGTCCCTCTCCCAGGCTGAAACCAGTACCTGTCCCCATCCAGGACCCCTGACATGTCTCTACTCAAACAAAGCTCCATGTAAGCATGCCCCCTCATAACAAAGAGCTGTTACTGGGATGAATTCAAGTAGCTGTGGTCAGTGACGCATTGCCTCTTGGGCATTCATGTAGCCTTTAAAGCCACAAAGCCTCGGTCCAATGTGGGAATGCCACTTAGTGTCTGTGTGAAAGTGAATGCATCTCCTAGCCACACAAAACCTCAATGTTCTCATCTATTGAAGTTGAATGGAGACATCAGCAATTCTCTCTCTGTACTACTGTGGGAATAACATGAGATAAAGTAGTGTCTTGCTCACAAGCAGCATTCAAGAAATGGTGGCTATTTTTGCTCTAACGTCTTCCTTCTTAGAATCCCTAATGAAATTTGTCTTTCCTACTGACAAGTTTTTATTATTTAAAGTTTTCTTTTGTGAAGAATTTTGTGCCATTTTTTTTCTGTAAGACAAAACTGACAAACCCATTTTTGTTCTCAGTGCCTGAAGTCTAACTGTGAACTACTCAGCAGATCTCATGACATCTCACCAAGCTATGTTCAGTTTGCTGTGCCAATGTTTTAATGAAGAAAAAGACTCATTGCTACTTTTCCTTTAACTTTTCTCCACCTTTGGAATGAGATATAGAAGCACTTAGTGTTTTGTTAGCTGGTATAGGTTAATTTAAAATAAGTAAACAATAGTAATGGTATCAATACTAATTAATAGACTCAGTGAAGATCTATCACCTTCAAACGATTGATAGTGAGTCTAGAGTGAATTCTGAGAGGTGCAGGGAAGAAGAAACACAAGAGTGACATTTCCCAAAATGCATTTTGTGAAACACTAAATCCTTGGTATGCTCTGCAAAAATAGAGGGGTTCTACAGTTAAATAAGATACCCCCTTCTTGGAGAACTAAGAATCACAGTGCCCATAATATTTTGAAGGCTCTCAAAAAGTTTTGCTGTACAGAACTTGTTCTTCTTGTAACACCTGTTAACAGCCCATGAACTTGTTACCTATGAAACATGTACTATGAATTAGACATCTCCTCTCCGCAACCTATATTTACCTGCATTAATGGGTCAGTTAACTGAGATTTTTCTCCAAAAAAAACAAATTTTGACTGCTCTATCTGTGCTCATCATCTGGGAACAGGGCATTGAACTAGGTTTTATTCCAATGAACAGTGATTCAAGGTCTGCCCTCATGGGGATAGGGGTGGAGAAGACCATAAACAGAAGGCAAGTCTGAGCTGATGGACCACATCTGGCTGTGATGTCTGTTTATCAACTGCCCCACAATCTTGAACTACCTGTATTAATCAATAGTGATATTTTATATTGAAAAATATGCATCGGGTTTCTCAATCACCAGAATCATTTATCCTTCCTGTTGCTTGTCCTTCATAGCCACAGTCTATAAACATTTATGATTCTGTACCCCATCAACCAAAAGTTTTGACCATGCAACCCTATAACAGGTATATTTTACATAAACTGTATACACATACTACTCTCCACCTGTATAGCAAAAATGAGTAAACCTGAAGTTTCTATTTTTTAGATAGCAAGGTTAAAGACATGTTTTCTTCTTCTTGTACCCCAGGAGTTACCATACACCTTTCTTTGGTGCTTTTGGAGATCCCTGGAGAAGCTATTGCTGGGTAATTTTCTACGGGACTAACACTCACCCCATCCCTGTGGTTTCCAGAAGCAAGTAGATGGGGTCCTGTGGCTTTGGTCAACATGCCGTGCCCGGCTGCATTGATTCCCAGCACCTTCTGTGACACACCACCCACCGCAGGCACAGACACACACCAGCTGTGAGCTAGTCGGGGAGAAAGTGTCTTTGTAACAGAACCACAACAGTGTCTGGGCAAACTTTGTCTTACAGAAAGTTCTTCTTTACCTCCCTCTCCCCCCAGCTCTCTCTCCTCCTCTTATTATTCTTTTACCCCTTCTCGTAAACTTGTAAAGGTTAAGTGGGAAAGACACTTACTGACACTGGTTTGGGGAGCTGCAGGCATGGGCAGCACCAACTACCTGCCATACTCCGCTAGCCACTTCTTGTGTCAGGAACCCCACACCACTGCACAACCTCCAGTCACCCTCCAACCATGACCAAACGGCACTTCTGTAATTCAGATTCTGGAAACAGGGTAAGGTGTCAACATGGTGACTTTTTGGAAACAAAGCTAGCTTGCTCCAGAGGAGAATGGTAGAGACAGAAGCCCTGACCTACTGTTTCTTCTTCATTGCCAGCAAAAGGTCATTTCTTTTCTCCGAAGGGAGAGTAGAATTCTTGCATGGCCACACTGCCTAACCTCTTCAAAGCATACGAGCAGAGAAATGCCCGAGAACACAGCGTAACTGGTGAGAATGTTATGGGATGAAAAAACTCCTCATTCCAAACCTGTGGAAAAGTATCA
Source organism: Saccopteryx leptura (assembly GCF_036850995.1). Classification (NCBI taxonomy): domain Eukaryota; kingdom Metazoa; phylum Chordata; class Mammalia; order Chiroptera; family Emballonuridae; genus Saccopteryx; species Saccopteryx leptura. The sequence goes on along the minus strand of NC_089504.1, from coordinate 169,695,072 downwards.
ATATTTGTTTTGGAATCTATGTTTGGAGAGGTGTTGATGTAGCCCCAGGTCAAAGACACCTTTGTTACAACTGTTGCACATGGAGTATATCTGAAGGGAGTTCTCGCCTCTCCCCCTACAAGTGGTTGATGGTACCTTGCATGCGTTCCCTACCCCCCCTTGGAATGATCCAAAATGCCTACATTCACATCTTTAAATGTCTTTAACTGATTCTGAGAATGAATACACTGAAGGCCCAAATGTTAAAATAGAAATCTCCCTTAAGGAGTTCAGCAAAGAATTTCTTTCAGATCAAGCTGCCAGAATAACAAGGGGGCAGGAGAGGGACCAGAAGGTCAGCCTGGGACCCTCTACACATGTGCCCATGAGTAGCTCAGAATGTGTCTGATGGGGACCAAGCGGGACGATGATGAAGTATGCTATCTTTCCCATTCCTAGGCCTCACTAAAAAAAATAAAATAAAAATAGGTAGGTAAGGCAAAGGGCAGAAGAGAAAGCATGCTGGGGACTGTGAGGAAGGCCTGCCCATTTGAGAACCTTTGAAGTTGCTCTAATTTACAGAAGCTAACAGTAGCCCCAAGTGTGGAACCTTCACCCCATCTGCTCCCACAGAGCCTCTGTCGCTTCTGGGTGTTGTTTTTTGCCAATATAAAAGTCCTTTTTTTGGGTGGCCATGACTCCGCCCTTGGAAAGATCTCTAAGGACATCAGAGTCACCTCCAAGCCAAGCTTGGTCCTAAACCAGCTCACAGCCAAAACCTTCCTTCTTACAGGCTGCTGGTCACAGGCACAGAGGAACAGCAGAGAGGCTGGGCTGAGGCTTCTATTCCAATGCATTCTGCACAGAGGAAGAGTGAGGGTTTTAATAAAACCTACTGCATCCCAAATAGCCCCAGCTCCTTCACCAGACTGTTCAGGTGTTTTCAAACAGCTTTTATATTCAAAAGCAAAGAATGAGAGGCAGGAAAGCCACTGCATAATTTCCCCATTTCTTCTGTCCTTGTTCTGGTTGCTCAAGGAGAACAGCATTATGAAATGTACTGCATCACCCCCAGACTTCCACTGAGGGAACCGCAGGTCGGTGAGTGCCAGGCTGCTGCCCGCAGGTCCTGCCTGCTACTTCTGCAGCCGGAAGGTGAGGAGTAGCGGGTTTTCATGCTATTACCTCTGCACTAACCCCACAGGAAACTGGTCAACTATGTGACTAAATGACTGGCCCCAGGCTCCTGGAACAAGGGGGAGCTGTGGTGATCTCCTTCCTCACCCACAGTCCTCACTTCCCTTCTTTTAACTCACTTACTGAGATGGTGGGGGTTTCCACAAATCCTCCCATGTGGCTTTGAGGGTGGTTGTCACTCTAGTAGAGAGGCCCTGTGCCCATGCCCCCCTCTGTCAGTCAGGAGTGTCAAGGTTTGGACTCACTTGGCAGTGTAGACACGCTCAAAGGCAAGTGTCCCCGTCCTCTGGAAGCTCCGCCCAGGGTGGGTCCTGCTTTCGTGTTCCACCTTGTGAGCGAAGAATCCTGCCAGGGGAAGGTTTGCATTTGAGTTATAACCGGCATACTCATGAGCCTCCCATCTTATCTTAAATATTAAATTTTTTTGTCTTGACCTCTAAATAGCCCAAATGTCCTCCATCAAATGTCATTCAGCAAAAATGTATTTAGCAACTACTCTCCCTGAATCACTGCATTTGGTGTTGCTGAGACAATGGTGAGCAAAATATAACCCCCTTCCCAGGCCTTTACATTTGAAGGGAATGGAAAAAGCAATAAAGCAGAAATTACTCTATAATGATGTATGCCAAGATGAGATTGAGTGAGACAACAGTGCTATAGAGGGGCAAAGGAGACAACTTAATTCGGTGTCCGGTTACAGAAGAATCCCTCTACTCAAGTGGAACAGAATATGCAAAGGTGCAGAGGCAAGAGCTGTCCTTCCTTTAGTATGTCTAGCTTATGACGGAAAGTGAGGAGTAGAACCTGGTTGAATTACAAATGAGGTCAGGGAAATAGATAGGTGATGAGTTTTTCTTTCAGTGACATTACTCTGTTATCACTTGTCATGAGCCAGCCACTTAGCTTGCATCCGAGAACAAAACACGCAAAGAGCCTTGGCCTGGGTTGCTTATGTTTTGACAAGAACAAAAGAGAAGAAGACAGACCATGCACAGCAAACTGAATATGTCCATTATAATTATACAGTGTGTAGAGTTAAGGACAAAGAGAAAGCAGAGCATGGTCTGAAGCCACTGGAAGTGCCCAACAGGGTAGATAGACTGAGCCTACATGAGGAAGTAGTAAGTAAGCCAAGGCTTGAAGAAGATGATGGTTGAGAAGTGCTCACTGGATTTAACAGTGCAACTGAGACCTCAATGAGAGCCATGTTAATAAAGTTTGAATTCCTTTCCATCTTGAGGAGAGAGAGGACTTATTGACAGGTGTAAGCTAAGCCATGGTGTAATAAGAAAGTCACTGTGTTTTTAGTGAGAGGGGTGAGACCATAACAGGGGAGAAGATGGGAGGCAGCCAATTAGGGCGATGGCTATGGGATATAAGAGATGTCAAGGAGGAGGCCTGGTCCAAAGGGTTTGTCTATAAAGTAGATGTTGAGGATAGAGGTGAAGGTCTCGCTCTCTACCTATACATCTCCCCTCTCCACATTTTATGCCATCACTCCTCTTTCAAGAGTGAAAATTGGAAAAGTGATATTGTCAGGGATCCATCTATAAGGTTCTCTTTCACCAACTTCTCATTAACCTCCACAGAAAGACATGGAAAAGATAGGTTATATTTTAATAAAAGCCTCTTGTGTTTTTCTGTTTGGCAAAAGTGCATTTCTTCCCCAAGAATGGGCTCATTCTGAGCCCATGTCTAGGGCCGGCTCATATGAAGAAGGATCTACCATACTGCAGGCACTGTGGCAGGCATGCAACATAGGTTCCCTTATTGGGCTCATCCTGTTCCCACTTTGTAGACAAAGATGGTATGGTTCAGGGAGGCTGCATAACTCTGTCAGAGTCACTCTACCTGGGAGCAATAAATCTGGGGATCAGCTCCAGCTGGGCCTATGGCGATATGTCTCCTGTCATTGTCACACTGACAGTCACTGCACAGATTCCCTTGGCTACACAGGGTTTAAGCACATGTCTGCCCATTCTGAATGTCTCTTACATCATTTAATTTTTTTTGGGGGGGGGTATTTTTCTGAAGCTAGAAACCGGGAGAGACAGTCAGACAGACTCCCGCATGCGCCTGACCGGGATCCACCCAGCACGCCCACCAGGGGGCGACGCTCTGCCCCTCCAGGGTGTCACTCTGTTGCGACCAGAGCCACTCTAGCGCCTGGGGCAGAGGCCAAGGAGCCATCCCCAGCGCCCAGGCCATCCTTGCTCCAATGGAGCCTCGGCTGCGGGAGGGGAAGAGAGAGACAGAGAGGAAGGAGAGGGGGAGGGGTGGAGAAGCATATGGGCACTTCTCCTGTGTGCCCTTGCCGGGAATCGAACCCGGGACTTCTACACGCCAGGCCGACGATCTACCACTGAGCCAAACGGCCAGGGCCATGAATGTCTCTTCTTAACACAGAATCCAGTGGAAAATTCTAATCATTGTCTTTCCAGAATCCAAAGTGACATCTGGCCTCTGAACAGGTAACCTGGGCAATATTAAGAAAGTCAGAGGTTATTTCTATAGCCAGCATCACAACTGGACTCAGATTCCTGTGTCTGCCCTTCTTCCTCTCCTTGCTCAGAGAACAAACCCCTTACTCTTCCTCACAGCTTGCCCTCTACCTGTGACATTGACCCCATTCCTGCCACTTCTTCAGGACTTTGTTTCATTGATGTTTTCCTTATTTTCTGAATCTTCAGGCTTTTTTTTTCTTCTCTTTACCCTGAAAACACACTCAAATCTTTCTTACTCTTAACACAAAACAAAAACTAGCCTGTCTCCATCCAATATTACACTAGATATACCTCTCCTTCCCTCTAAGCTAGACGTGAAAGTGTTGAGCTACTTTGATCCACTTTACCCCAATTCCTTGTTATCCTCAACTATGTTGAAGAAACTGTTTGTGCAAAGACCATTAACACACTTATCTTAGCCAGCTGCTAACATTAGGCCAAACCAGAGAGAGACAGAGGTAGCAACACCGAGAGAGAAGGCTGCAAACTGTTCCTGAGAATCAGCCACACCCAAGGCATGGATAGCTGCCTTCCCTATGTTATTTCATGGAATACCTTCAACCAGTACATGTGGAAGCTATTAATAAATTTGCTTCTCAGTTGAGAAAACCGAGGGTCAGAGAAGTTAAATAACTTCTTCAGGATAACATTTTAAAAATTGTGAGACTTTAGTTAACTGCAAAGTTAATATGAACCAGCAGTTACCTGCACAAGAGACATCTATCTGCACTGTAGGAAGAACATGGCAAGATGGGGAAAGTGGGCAATGACAAGGGACGGTGCAAACCAAGACCTACGATAAATTATCATTTGAAGAGGAAATGTTACAATTGATTCTGCAAACACAGAAGTAGCAGGCATCATCTGACCTTTTCCAGAGAACAGAAGTAGGACTGGGGAATAGAAGTTACAGGGCAGATTTCACCTTGATATTAGAAAGAACTTCCTGGGTAGTGAACTCTTGAATAAATGAATTTGAAGCACTATACATAGTGTATGTGCCTACACTTTGGAGGAAGTTTGAATCCTAGCTTCACCTCTACTGACTCTAGGACTTCCAACCAATAGTTTACCTTTTAAGTCTCACTTTGCTTATTTGTAAAACAGAAATAATAATAGTATATATTTCATAGGGTGCAAGGATTAAATAAGATAATATTACGCCAGCATGAAAGACTGCACTTGACACAAAGCAAACTCTTATCACGCCTGGCAATGAACAGGGCACACTCAGTTGGTCGTGAGTTCTCCACCACAGGAGTATTCCAGGAGGAGCTGCTGAGGATCTGTAAGGAAGATTTCTGCACTGGAGAATTTCATGAGTTCCTGATCCTGTTTCTAGAGCCCATCAAACCCCAGGTTAGGTTGTGAAGTCTTCCCATATGGAGGTCCATGACACTCACTGTGTGAGTGTGAGTATTGGGGTGGAAGTGGAAGAGAAGGCGTGAAAATGTAGGTAGTCCCTACTTGCTCTATTTCTCTCCTTACCACAATTTTCACAAACCCTTCTGACTGCAGGGCCATCATGTCCCCCTTCTTGGCTTCAGAGTAAGAAGAGACTTGAGGGGTTGCCACTCTTGGAGGAGAGTTGCTGCTAACTCTGGCCACCTTCCCCCCACACACACACCAGAAGGGCTGCAGGACAACCTTCCAGCCAGAGAACACCTTTTCTCTGCGGCCACTGGCTAGCCTCACTCTCTCCTCCCCATCTAATTAGGTTGGCTTCCTGTGGAAAGCACTTTCTCCAAACCTGTGTCCACCCTTTGCTCCGGTCAAAGCTGCTGGCACCTGGGCAGCAGACATGGCAGGTTCTCTGGAGGCTTGTCATAAGAAGTGCATCTATCTGTCCTCCCTGGGAAACCAGGCTCTGGTGGCTCTGGCCTAGCTTTCTTAGAAAGGTATCTTTCAAACTTGCGGATTTCCCTGCATGTGCTCTGCTGGATCAAGCTGGAAGAGGCCACAAGTTCAAAGATCTTGATGACGAAGGAACATTTGAAAGGCATAGGAGGAAGTTCCAGCAGGTGGCCAGGCCCTGGCCTCTCTGGAAAATGGGCTCACACAGCATATGGAGGCACAGAGCCCCCAGCCACCGGCACAGACACACACAGACATTCCTTGGGACAAAGACAGGTGTGCAGTGCCAGTGCCTGGCAACAGCATGTAAATGTTTCTTAAAACAAACAGGAAGGGTATGGAATGATATGTTGTGGTTGAGGGGGAGAAAAGCAAAGTTTTTGCATATTTTCCGAACTCCATAAGGTAGATCTATGGTTGCTACATTGAGGTTGATTAGAATTGCAAAGAGAGGCTCTGGACATACATTTGGGCTTTTGTGTTTGCCTGGCAAGTCACAGAGCAAACAGGCAGAGGTGTTGTTTCCCAAGTCACTGGAACTTTTCTTGTTCTTCTACCTGGTACGTTGAATAGTTACCAAAAAAGATCTTACACAGTGATCTCTGCACTGCATGGGTGCCTAGGTCTGTGCCTCACAAGGGAGCATAGCTTGTCCTGAGCCACCAAGGGGGTGACAAGGGATCCTTCTTTGGTTTCAGTCTGCCCCTTCCACAAACATAGGTGGAGCAGCACTGTACTAAGTCATTCTAACCTCGTGTTAACAGCTGGAGTTGCTCACAGGGGGCTGGGGAGGGGTGGAAACTGTGATGGGGGCCATGTAGGGTCTTCCCAGCATGAAAACATCTCCAGGCCAAACCAGTGGCTCCATGCCTGTCCATGCGCCATGTACCCACCAGAAACCCTCCATCCCAATCACAGTCATTGGGCCTCTGGGAGACCACAGTGTTCTATCTTTATCTATCTTAAATGGCCTGTAGACTGTGGTTAAGACACAGACATTTGGCCATCTACCATTCCTCCTTCCCCTTTGTACCAAAGAAGTTCTTAATCTCATGTGCCAAAACTAATTTAAATCTTACCACCTGGCTCAAGTCTGCTCAGGGTTTGCTATACCATTACAGAGAAGCCCAGCACCCGCTCGACAGCCCAGGGCCAGGCCCTGGTCCCTCTCCATTAGGAGAGATAAAAGACTATTCTCATAGCAGGAGACACTGCAGAAATCCACCCCCATCTCCTTTCCCCCACCCCACCCCCACCTCCAAACTGAGAGAGAGGAGCTCAGAGAGAAGGCCGACTGCCCAGCTCAGCTCAGCCATCTTTGCTGGCTGTGAGACAGCACTGGCTACCTGGTCACCACACTTGTCAGCTATTTGGATGGGTCCAGGGGAAGGGCCAGAGAGAAGACCCTGCACAGAGTGAACCAGCACTGCTTGCCTACTGCCCAACTTCTGTCCCCAGGGAGGCCCTTGCAGGCTCGCTGCTGACCGTGCCTGCCCATCTGCTCCCACTGCTTCCCTCCCTAGGGGGCGGGAGCCACAGCTCTCTGCTCACTGCCATTTCTCCCCGTAACCAGGCCACTGCCTGGCACAGAGCGGGGTCCCTGTAGGTGTGTGCAAGGATGAATAAACCCTTTGCTTGTTGACAAACTGAGGGAGCCCTGGCACAGTAGCCACATGACATAGCAGTGGCTTAAGGAAATGGTGGTCTAAACAATCAGTTGTTCCCTCCCAAGCTGCAATTCTACTGACTGTGACTTTATGTGAAAATGTTTGGGTCAGAAAACCACAAAGTGCTCTCCCATATAGGAGACCTCCTCAGAGTGTTCAAAGTTAGGCCTCTGGTGTGGGGAGCCACAGAGAAGCCTCACTCTGTGCCCCAGAGCTAATCACCAACCTCTGTCCACATTCAAATTGGGAGAAAATATCAGAATATCCCAAATTGATGAAATATTTAAATTCCAAAGTGTGATAGTGTGTGAACATTCATTGCTATGAAGTTGTGGAGCTGCCCTTAGTAAGTACTCCCCTTTTCTCTCTCTCTCTCAATAAACTGCAGATTACAAAGCCACTGGAGATACTTATGAAAAGAGTCTGATGCAGCCCTAACAACTCCAAGCCTTTAGCAGAGAGTCCAACACAGTCCTACTTTTCTCAAATCTGGGTATCCTGCTTGGTTGTTTTAAAAACTGATAGCAGGATTAGTGGACATGTAGCCCCAACACTAGAATGTACCCTCCCCTCTCTTTCTTTATGTAAGTGTATAATGCATATGGAAAATCCTTCAAAACTTATACATTGCTAGAGGGGAAAAAAATATAACAAAGGACATGTTTCTTCAAAAGAAAAGAAAAGGTTACACAGGTAAAATAACGATAAGGTGATCTCCCTTTCACAATCCCCCAAATTCACCTTTTATTTTTAGCCTCCATTTGACAAGTAACCTCAGATGCACTAAAGTCAGCCCAGCTGATCAGAGTGAAGCCCAGTGTCTGAGTGAACATATGTCTCATCTTCCCTTTCCAGGCACTGGCCTTCCTCTGTGGCCCCATTAACTAATAATAGTTGAAATGCTGATTGCAGGCCCTTGGGTGAGGGGCTTGCCAAAGCCTCCAGGTGGCTTCCCTGGCGGTGATAAGTTATCACCATCAAAGTGAAAGAAACCCCTAGTCCCTGCAAAATTACATTCAAATAAAAAAAGCAACAGATATAGATGAAAAGTACATACACACACAGAGCTGCATAAGCCTGACTTTCAAACAAATAACATCTCCCCTGGCTTTCCCTCCTGAGTGAGCAGCTTCCCTTACCATTCTGGACCACGCTGATAAGGGTGACGATGGCCAACAAGACAATATTGCCCAGGGTTTCTTGGTCCATGTTTGCTTCAGGCTTACCAGGGAGGACTGCTCCGTGGCACTCACGTCTGCACTGTGCAGAAAGGGGAAGTGAGGGCCTGCACTCTGTCTTTCATCATTAGAATTTCTGAAGGTCCCAACACAATTACACAGTGCTGCCTTCTTCTTCCTCCTCCTCTTCCCCTCCTCCTCCTTTATAACTAGCCTCCAAAGTGCCCTGGCTCAGTGTGACTTGCCAGGAGAATCAAGGAAGAAATATAAAAATTTGTTTTTTTATTTATAGAGAACCAAAAATATCTGTGTCCTGAGTACAGATCTTTTTGTACTCTTTTGAGGAGGAATACTTAACACATGACAGGGTCCACAGTAGCAGCCAGGTAATGAGGCCTGGATAAATGAATGAGTGAAAGAATGGATTGGGGAATGAATGAGAAGGAGAAGGGACAGCTGAAGCCACAAGAGAATTAAAACTATACCAAAGACTTGAGATAAGGGGCTGAAATGGGGATGTAGATGGCCCCTAAAGAAAACCTTTAAACAGGAAGTGTTATTAAACAGTACAACTGGCCTCCATGAGGTAATTGTGAAGACACCTGCCCTGGTGACTTCTCAACATAATGATAAGAAGACAGAGAGGGTGTGAGAGCAGGGCTGCTGGGTGGGGCAGGTGGTTGCTGTCAGTTTATAGGACAGCTTTCTCTGGTAACTGGCAACCCCTTGGAAATTACAGAGAAAATGCAAGATTCCTGCAATCTTCTTTCCAGACTCAACAACTATTTGGCAGTGATCAAGAGGAGCTTTTTAACAAAGCCTCACTTGGGAAGAGAACATTGGCCAGTATACTTGGTGGCAGCAAGGAGCTGCCTCTTGGTGTGGGAGCAGCCAGCGTGAACAAGCCATCTCACACCAGCCCTCATACAGAGGTCAGCGGAGACCAGTATGAGTGTCCTCAGTTTGACTTAAAGAATGGGGTTCACAGAGGCAGTGTGAGGAGTGAGAACATGCAGAGGCCTGCAGAAAGGGACACTAGGCCAGTTGGAACACTCAAGTACCCTCTGAGTACCTCAACATTAACAAGACATTTATGTTCTTTTTTCATTTCTTTTTTTCTTCTTCTTCTTGTCTGATTGCTGTGGCTATGACTTCCAGAACTATGTTGAATAAGAGTGGTGAAAGGGAGCACCCCTGCCTTGTTCCTGATCTTAAGGGGATTGCTTTTAATTTTTGCCCATTGAGTATGATGTTGGCTGTGGGTTTGTCATAGGTGGCCTTTATCATGTTGAGGTATGTTCCCTGTATTCTCACTTTGCTGAGAGTTTTGATCATAAATGGGTGCTGGGTTTTATCAAATGCTTTTTCTGTATCTATTGATATTATTATCACTTAGCTTTGGTATTTTAATTTTGATGTGTCTTGGTGTAGATTTCTTTGGGTTTCTCTTTAATGGAGTTCTCTGTGCTTCTTGAACTTGTGAGATGTTTTCCTGCCTTAATTGAGGGAAGTTTTCAGCTATGATATGTTCGAACAAAGTCTCTATCCCTTGTTCTTTCTCTTCTTCTTCAGGAACCCCTTTAATGCAGGTGTTATTTCTCTTCATGTTGTCACAGAGCTCTCTTAGAGTTTCCTCAGACTTTTTCAGTCTCTTTTCTTTTTTCTGCTCTGCTTCCATGCCTTTATTTATTTATTTTATTCTTAGTCTGTTTTTTTTTTTATTCATTTTAGAAAGGAGAGAGAGAGAAAGAAGAGTGAGAGAGAGACAGAGAGAGAGAAGGGGGAGGAGCAGGAAGCATCAACTCCCATATGTGCCTTGACCAGGCAAGCACAGGATTTCGAACCGGCAACCTCAGCATTTTCAGGTCGATGCTTTATCCACTGCGCCACCACAGGTCAGGTGCCTTTATTTACCTTGTCCTCTAACTCGCTGATTTGATTCTCAGCTTCATCCATCCTGTTTTTAATTCCTTCCATTGTGTTCTTCATTTCTGATATTGTATTTGTCATTTCTGATTGATTCTTTTTTATTATTTCAATGTCCTTTTTTATATTTGCTATCTCTTTATTTAGGTGTTTGTTGTTATGAGTTGGGGCACAGAGAGAGAGATCAGCTGACGAAATCATCAAGGACTAGCAAAGGACCACCTCTCACTCAGGCAAATGGCCCCGAGTTCGCGCTGTGTCCTATTTTTATTCACAAGAATTCAAAAAAGCTTGTTTACTGAGAAACTGGCATAACATCAAGCACAACTTTTACTTAAAGATACATGGAGTACACCTGCATGATAGCTTAATAACAATATAATATCAAAAGGCATTAATTGCTGTTGCTTCTATGATTTCCACAACATTCCTCTCTTTATCTCAAGGGATAACCTTGGAAGGTACAGAAATCTTATGAGAATGTTTTACTGAGAAAAAGCCCAGCAACTGCCTTCAGTCACATAGACCTGTTTCAGTGACTTGCCTTCAAGTCACAAAACAATTCTCTTGGCAAAACGTTCTTTTCTTGTTGGCTGTGTTCCCATCCAAGGCCATGCAATGGGTTATTCCACTACAGGTGATCGTAATGACCATCTATTGTTGTTCTAATATCTTTGAGCATCCTAACAATCGTTATTTTAAACTCTGCATCTGGTAATTTGGTTATATCTGACTCATTCAGGTCCTTTTCTGGGGATTTCTCTTGATTCATTTGTGTTGCATTTCTCTGCCTTCTCATTTTGTCTGTGTAAAAGAAGGTTTTGGCCACTGGAGTCCACTGGGTGTGGCTTCTGTGTTCCCTAGGTGTGGTCTGTCTACAGGCCTGCCACCTCCTCTGCTGTTGCTGCCTAGGGTGTTTGGGTGTGGGCATTGCCGGTGCCAGCCCACCTGGGCTGTTGCTGTGGTTTCCACCTCTCCTTCATGAGAGTGGGTGTGATCACATGCTCGGGTATACAAGCCTCAGTGGCCTTGGCCTTTGCCCCGGCTTCACAGGTGGCATTATGCTCAACCCTGAGGGTAAGGGTGAGCACCTTTGCTCAGCTGCCAGTCTTCGCCTGATTCTGGGCTTCGCCTCACCCTTGCAGTAGGAGCCCGCCCGTGGGATGACTGCAAGCCTTGGCTCCACAGGCCGGGCAGGACTGTGTGCCCACATTCAGTAGCAGGACTCTGCCTGTTCTGGGCTTTTAGCTCCACCCCTGTGGGAGAAGCTGGCTCCCAAGTCAGCCCACAAGCCTCTGTTCTGCGGGTGGGGCAAGGCTGCGCTCCTGCGCCCTTGCTCATCAGATATCCATTCCTAGGACAAACCAATGGAAGAAAAATGATAGAATCCGATAGTTTCCACAGTTTGTCTTATGGTTGAGGGAGATCGTCCCCTAAGGAAACATTGGAGGTTGCGGGGGGCAGTACTGGGTACATATATGATCATGTTGTGATTGTCTATTACTTATAATCCCAGATTAAAATGTCCAGTTTTTAAAGAATGTTCTCTGTCTTGCAGTCCAGTGTCTTTGAGGTGCACCCTAATCTCCCTCCTGGCTGGTGTTTATGTTGATGTGTGTGCATGTGTGCCACAATCTGCAAGTACATGGAAAACATGTCAACAGAATCTGAGATGTTCTTCCCAGATGCCACTGGAAATCTTGGAACTCTGTGGAACTCAGGGAACCAGAAAAAGGCAGCTCCTGCTTGTTTCCCGAGCCCTCGAGAGCTCCACAAATGGGAAGAAAGGGGTGCCCCACCACTGCCACTCTATCACCTGATAAAAGCTCCTTGTAGGAGGTCCGTAGGTGCGCCGCCTCTGTGGTGGGATAGCATGGGTCATGGAGTGAGTCCACTTCCCAGGAAGAGCATTTTAATAGCCAGCCAAGTTGGCCATTAAATCTCAGTGAGCCCATAGAATTTTAATGGGCTAGAATTTTAAGCTGTAGTACAGAAGAGCACTTAGAGGTGACGCCTTTGGAAATGGCAATCATCTCAATGGGAAGCTGCCAAGACAGAAAAAAAGAAAAGGACTTGGGAAGTGGAGAGGGGAGCACTTGCCTTGCACTGGAACCTGGGCTCCTAACAAGAGGGTCTCCAGCCCTGTGGCTCACCAGCTTTCCGCTGACGGGACCAAATCAAACCAAGCCTGAGATCTGAGGCTTTGAGATGCTGAGGACCTCACTTGTGCATTTGCTCTTCAACACAATCCTCTGGGTACAAATTATCGCTCCCATTGCCCAAAAGGTAAACCTGAAGTTCAGCTGGGTTAAGCCACGTGCCCAAGGATACGCATGTAGTAAGGAATAGACACTGGCACTCAAATCCAGGCCTCTAGCTTATAACCCCCTGAACACTGCTTCCACAACAGTTTCAGAACTGTTGATGGGTCCTTCTGCACCCCTGCTGGGCAGTCCCATCAGAGGCTTGTGAATTAATCAGTGGTTCATCAGCCCCTAAGGAGAGATTTTCCTTTTTATAAAAGTAAAGAAAGGAAAGCATATACATTTCACAGAAAATAACGTATTCCCCAGCCACCTGATTTTTAGTAAAGATAATTTAACAAGAACTAACCACAGCTACAAGGCCATGAGCACCCCCACCCCGCTCCTCCCAAACCCTTGCTCCCAGCGCCTCAGTGCTGATGCGTGTGCTGCCCTTATCTGAGCGTGCCAAGCTGGTTAGACAAATGTGCTCAGTATAGGAAAGAATAATTAGCACATTAATTAATTAGAGTGCTCTTAGTAATTTCTCTGTGAAGGACAACCATTTGTCAGCAGAGATCAGGACAGCTAGGAACAAGCAGAGGCTTGGGGGGGCAGCAATTCAGAGAAGGCAGTGGCACTAATGAGAGGCTATTTGAAACATGGGAGCTGCTCATGCACTCAGGGGCAACGTGCCTCCATTACCATGGCAACATGGAGCCACTTGATTTGGCTGTCAGGCAACAGCATCCATATCTCTTGCGTCTCACCTCCAGTGTTGCCACTTCAGGACATCTCACCCCTTCACTATCCATTCACTGTCGCCCTTGTGAGGACCTGTAATATAATGTTGGGAGTGAGAGAGAGGGGGAAATCTCCTGGACTGGGGAGTCAGCATTAGACTGGACATAGATATATGTGCCTGGGTCTACAGGCACAAATTATAGATGGTGATAGAGAAGTCCTTTTAATTTCAGTCAATCAAAAGAGTATTCAGACCAATAATGATCTGAAAGATAAGTGATATGAACAAATGCCTGGCTATGGATTGTTCTAGATGTCACATGTTGATAGTCTCCAAGAGAACCAAGTCAGCCTGGTTGAGTGTCACATCTCCTTCCCTAGTCACAGTCAGATGGCCTTTCTTCATATGAGCAGCCATGGATCTGAACTGAATTGAACTCAACACACATGAGCCCTCATGTCATTATACAGGTGAGGAAACAGGGAGGGTGAATTTGCTGTAACCTCAACTTTGTTAATTAAACTCCATACACGTTCAGAATCCTGTTAGGTGCTTTACAAATCTAAATGACATTTATGAATGTGATCTTTGTTCTCTAGAATCTCAATCTAGAAGCTAGTAATATATAATATATGTATATATTTTATATATATATATATATATATATATATATATATATATATATATATATATATATGCGCAGAGGTTCATGAACAGTCACACAGACTGCAAGAAACCACGATAGTGTACAGGAGGCCTGTTCCCTCTTCTGTCATAAATACACACAGCACAGTGTATTGTTATGAGTTTGCATGAAAATAAAGCAAGTGACTCAGAAGGGCAGGAAACATCATGCTGCACACTGAGTACAATAGCAGAGGTCAGACAAAGGTTCCTTTGCCCGAGTATCGGCATGCTGTGTCTTACAGAATCTCTAAGAGGAGGTGGCAACCATGGGCACAGTCTGATCTGGGAACATTTTGTCCTAGTGAGATTAAAAATTGTGATGCTCATATATGCTCAACTGATTTTGGACAAAGTAATTGAGGGGTTTGAAAACTGGATTCATATGAAGAAAGGGGGAACCATAACTCTACCTCAAAATCACACAAAATATAACTAGAAATCTTTCTTAAATATAAACATAAAAACCAAAACTATAGGCCCTGGCTGGTTGGCTCAGTGGTAGAGCGTCTGCCTGGCGTGCAGAAGTCCCGGGTTCGATTCCCAGCCAGGGCACACAGGAGAAGCGCCCATCTGCTTCTCCACCCCTCCCCCTCTCCTTCCTCTCTGTCTCTCTCTTCCCCTCCCGCAGCCGAGGCTCCATTGGAGCAAAGTTGGCCCGGGTGCTGGGGATGGCTCCTTGGCCTCTGCCCCAGGCGCTGGAGTGGCTCTGGTCGCAACAGAGTGATGCCCCGGAGGGGCAGAGCATCGCCCCCTAGTGGGCAGAGCATCACCCCTGGTGGGCGTGCCGGGTGGATCCCGGTCGGGCGCATGAGGGAGTCTGCCTGACTGTCTCTCCCAGTTTCCAGCTTCAGAAAAAAAAAAAAACTAGAAAGTTTCTAGAAAAAATGTAGGAGAAAGACTTTGTGACCATGAAGAAGGCAAGGATATTTTAGATAAGACACAAGAAGTTTGTAAAATAAAAAAATCAATAAATTAGACTTCATTAAAATTTAAGACTTCTGTATTTCAAAAGACACTATTAAGAAAATACAAAGGCAAGCCACAGACAGGGAGAAAATATTTATAATATATAAATCTGATAAAGGACCTCTATCTAAAATGTATACATAACTTATTTTCAGTCAATGATAAGGAGATAACCCCATTTTTTAAATAGATAAATGATTTAAACAAACATTTTACAAAAGAAGATATCCAAATGCCAATAAGTGCATGAAAATATGCTCACCATCATTAAATTAAATGCAAATAAAACCACCATGAGATCCCACTGTACACCTCTGAGTATGGTCAGCAAGGATGAAGAGCAAGTGGAACTCTGATCTGTTGCTGCTGACAGTGTAAAGATGACAAAATATATATAAATAAAAAAACTTCGGAAAAAGTTTGGCAGTTTCTCAAGCTACATACACACTTTACTATAAGACCTAGCACTTCCCTCTTAGGCACAAGGAATGAAAACTCATGTCCTGTATTGGTCAGAGTTTGACCAGAGAAGCTGAACCACTAAAAGATTATAAGTATATAAAAATTTTAATAGAGTTTTGAGCAAGCACGACTGTGGAAGCCACATAAATAGTCTCTGTGTCATATCACTGTCCTGGGGTGCTGCAACAAAGCATTCCAAATAGACACCTTAATACAGCAGAAATGGTTGTCTCGTCTGCAATCAAACCATCAGCAGGACCACACGGCTTCAGAAACCTGTTCTTGCCTTGTCTAGCCGCTGGTAGTGTCCAACAGTTCCTAGTGTTCCTTAGCTGCGACCATACCACTTCAAGCTCTGTCTCCATGGTCACGTGGTATTCACCCCTCATGCCTCTGTCTTCACATGGCCCTCTTCTTATAAGGACTAGAAAAAATAAAATTATGAAGTAACAAAAAAAACAAAAAACAAAACAAAAAAAGGACTAGAGCCGTACTGGATTAGGAGCCCACCCTAATCCAGGATGACTTTTCCTAATGAATTACATTTTCACTTATTCTATTTCCAAATAAGGTCACATTTTGAGGTACAGGGATTAGAATTTCATCATGTCTTTCTGGAGGACACAATTCAACCCATAACAGGGAAGTTGCTGTTTCTGAAACCAGAGCTGAAGTTGAAACCTCAAAGGCAGGCTGTCAGGAAGGGAACAGGGACATGGAATGGGGAAAGCAAGGACAAACTTGAACCTGCCTGAATGAGCTGAGACAAAAATCTGCTAGGAAACCATGAGGGCAGACTGGAGCCCATGTCTGTCACTCACTGACTTCTAGTCCAGCTGTCAATGACCAGGGGTTTCTGCAGAAAAACCTGATGTTCTGAGCACAGAACAGTCTGAGAAGCTGAAGGAGTTTCCAGCAGAGGCTGGGAGAGCTGAGGGCTCAGCTGGCCAGGTGAGCCAGCAGTACTCAGCCATGTGCGTGCAGCAGAGACAGATGCTGCCACTTCACTCCCACCTGCCTGATCCCGTGAGAATGCCTCCTGTGGCACACGCTAACCCAGAACTATGCAGGAAGTAGACTGAGGCAAACATGGCTCCAGCTTAGACAGGTTGACACAGTACAAATCTGCCACAGTCTACCCCTTGTCAATTTGATGGCCATATAGAAGTCAACGTTTGAAAAAGGCATAGCAAAATCATGATTCCATCTAACACAATGAAACCTTCTCCCATAAAACAGAAAATGCGCTAATCCTCTCCTCTGCAAAATGACATAGATCTCTTTCTTCATCTTTAGGTGACATTCTTTCTGCTTCTGAGTCACAATCCCATGTTGTTAACTGGCGACTTAAATGCTAAAATATAAGGTTAGCATTAATATATATTAATATATTAACATATATGATATTATGTTATATAGGAGGAAATTGAATAAAGGAATAGAAAAATGACTGATAGTTATATTTAGTTTAAGATAAAGAAGAAATATTCAACTCTAAACAGTCCTCATTTCTTTAACTGGTTTTTAGCTATTAACTAACATTTGTATTACCTTCTACTAGCCATCCCATAGTTTCCCTCAGCAAACACCTCAACCAGTCAGCTTCTCCTTTCCTGAAGAAGGGACCCAAATCTTCATTCCCAAAGAGCCTGTCCCATTATCAGTTCCATAGGTGTTGAATTATTGCCATTTTTCATTGACAAAAATTACAAGACATGGGAGCACAAACCCCTCACACACTGCCCATGTACAGTAGCAGTCCAATGTCCCTTTAGAATCAGGTTTAACCACCCCTGCAGAAAGAGGAACCTTCTTTGGTTCATTGGCGTGACAAGATGGTGAACTCAGCTTCCAGTTTCACAGAACCATCATTGTGTTCTCAAATGGAAGCACTGCTCCCACAGAAACTACAAATTCTAGACTAGCAGAGGTAACAGTGGCAAAGATGTGAAGCATAATTACTACTGGAACAGGTGTAACAGTGAGAAAAGAGCTCTCATTTTCACCCCGTGACCCCTGGACCCTGAATCCTGGTTATGGGAGAAATTGCATCCTTAACTGATCACTGATTTGAGCACATAGTGCATCCTAAAGGACATAATCCCAGCCCTGTGAGGTGTTGTCACCCAGCTGGTGTTATAAGGGAACATTTAAAAGCCTATTCCAGTTTTCAACAAATGGTATTAGAACACCTGGCTACTCATGAAAAAAAGTGCTTCCAGTATTTACCTTATGTTGTACACAAAAATTAACTCAAAATGAACCATAAACCTAAATGTAAATTCTAAAACAATAAAACCTCCAGAAAAAAAAATCTATTTCATTCATGATCTTGGGATAGGCAAAAATTTGTAGGACACAAAATGCACAAACTAGAAAAGATCAAATTAATAAATTTAATCTCATTATAATTAAAATATTTTGCTCTTTTAGACACTGTTAATAAAACAAAAAGTCAAGCCACTGACTAAGAGAAAATATTTTCAATATATATTTCTGACAAACATCTTTAATCCAGAATGTATAAAGAACACTTGCAAATCAATAATACAAAAATAAACAACTTAGTTTTATTTTTTATTTTTTTGTATTTTTCTGAAGTTGGAAACGGGGAGGCAGTCAGACAGACTCCCGCATGTGCCCGACCGGGATCCACCCAGCATACCCACCAGGGGGCAATGCTCTGCCCATCTGGGGCATTGCTCTGCTGCAACCAGAGCCATTCTAGTGCCTGAGGCAGAGGCCATAGAGCCATCCTCAGCGCCGGGGCCAACTTTGCTTCAATGGAGCCTTGGCTGCAGGAGGGGAAGAGAGAGACAGAGAGGAAGGAGATGGGGAGGGGTGGAGAAGCAGATGGGCGCCTCTCCTGTGTGCCCTTGCATGGAATCGAACCCGGGACTCCTGCACGCCAGGCCGACGCTCCACCACTGAACCAACCGGCCAGGGCCAACAACTTAATTTTAAAAGGGCAACAAATTTGAACATACTTCACAAATACAGGAAATATATGAGTGGCCAATAAACACATTTAAAAAACCATAAGGAGATCCCTCAGCAGTTTCAATGAAAAGAATACCCTATTGGGGAGGATACGAAGCAGCTGGAGCCCTATTAGCTTGCTGGTGAAAATGTACAATGGCACAACTACTTTGCAAAATAGTTGGACAGTGTTTTGTTTTGTTTTTCTGTAAAGCTAAAAATACACTTACAATGAAACCCATCAATTCTATTCCTAAGTATATATTTACCCACATGAAATGAAAACATGTTCTGTTCATCCTAAAACTTGTACATGGAAGTTCATAGTGTTTTATCTGTAATAGTTAAATGCTGGAAACAATCCAAACATCCATCAGCAGGTGAATGGACAAATTGTGGTACATCCACACAATGGAATACTATTCAGCAATAAAAGGAATGAATTACTAATACATGCAGTGACATGGACAATGCTCAAAAATGTTATGTTGTGTGAAAGAAGCCAAACACTAAAGAATACATGTTATACAGTTTTATTTCATTGAAACTATAAAAAAGATAAACCTAGTCTGTGGTCACAGAAGGCAGAACCATGTTTGCCTGGGGCTGATGGGATGGGCTGATGAGGCAATGGAGAACTTTTCACTCTGATGGGAGCTTTTTACACACTGCTCACAAAAATTAGGGGATATTTCAAAATGAATATGAAGCTATAAAATATTCTCTAATTTTTGTGAGCGGTATATTTTGATTGTAGTTAGTGGTTACACAAGTGTACAAATTTGTCAAAATTCATCAAAATATATGTTTAAAATTGGTGCATTTTACTGTATGTAAGTTTTACCTCAATAAAGTTAATTAAAAATATATATATAGTACAAAGAACATTAAAAAATAATAAATAAAAAGTTAAAGTCCATTTCAGAATTCTAATCAGGCCAATTGTTTCACTGTAAGGCCAATGAAGGCCACGGATCATGAGCCCATAGATTTCCTTTGCTGTAAAATTACTCCTTTGATCACAAGCAATGAAGCATAGAATTTCACAACAATGGAATTAACTCCAGAGATGGTAGGTTTGGCAGAAGCATTGTAGTCAGGGAAGCCAGTCATATTCCAGAACAAGTGTCTGTTCCAGTGAAGACAAAGCATTACCCCTACCATGATGGGAGTGGTCCATTATAACCAACCTACTCCTAGGTAGCTTTCTATTCCTCAAGCCAGGGAATGACACCATATTGATGTAGATTTTCAGGCATAGTAGGTGAGCACTCAACACTGGCTAGAACCAAATTACCTTTGATGAGTGGAAATTCATATTGCTGTGTCAATATATAACCCTGCCCTCCCTGGCCTTTATATTTCTAAGCCCACTGGTCAAGAACCAAGGTGGTTAAGAAATAGGCTAACTGATGCCACCAAAAGGAATCATCTTGCCTCTAGCTGATTGGCTCAGCAGTAGAGTGTCGGCCCAGTGTGTGGAAGTCCCGGGTTTGATTTCCAGTCAGGGCACACAGGAAAAGCAACCATCTGCTTCTCCATCCTTCCTTCTCTCTCTCTCTCTCTCTCTCTCTCTCTCTCTCTCTCTCTCTTGCCCCCTCCCATAGTCATGGTTCATTCAAGCAAGTTGGTCCCAGACACTGAGGATGGCACCATGGCCTCACCTCAGGCACCAAAATAGCTTGTTTGTCAAGCAATGGGGCAGGGGCCTGAGATAGGCAGAGTAGCACCCATAGGGGATTTGCTGGGCATGTGTGGGAGTCTGTCTCTCTGCCATCCCACCTCTCACTTAATAAAAAAAAAAAGAGGGATTATCTTGTCCACTTGGTTTTTAAGCTCCTCTGCCTTGGTTGCTTTTGTATGCATTCATATGGGACACATAGTCTCATATTTTCTGTGAATTCAGAGAAATCAATCCATACAACTCTTCCCTAGATCTCCTTGCCACCAGTGTTTCAATCACGTCCTTTCCAAGTTCTTGACAATCCAGGTAAGCCATTGGTCACTGTCCATGAGTTAGTGAAGATGTGTGCTTAGGGGTATTTTTTTCCTCTGGGAAAAAGGAACATTCACTGCTCAGCATTCATCCACTGAGGAGAGTACTCTTTACACTGTCCTCAGTGGGCCACCCTGGAGTAATGCTCTAGTCTGCAGCTGTCCACTTTTGGGTAGCACCAGTATACTGTGAAGACACCTATAATCCACACCTCAATTTCTTTTTTCCCTCAGTTGAGTGGTCACTGAGAACTCCTTGTGAGGGCATAGGTTCAGACTGAGGGGACCAGTCAACTTGGCAACAATACTGGCCAGGGCATCTTCTTCTTGCTCCTGCCATTTTTTGTGTGTCTCCAGGATCTGCTGGAGCCCAGTCTCACTTATATATCCCTTTCTCCTTGATGATGGTTGCTGCTGTGTAAACCCAACTTCCTTGCTTGGGTCAGATGAGAGGTCACAAGGTAGCTTGATGGCTTTTGGTACAGCATTCAGTGTTTATTATCAATAGTAAGTCCAGTGCTTCTCAAAAGGAAAACAGTTATCTTCAGAAGGAAATATAGCTTTCCTCCAAAATTTGAAGGAGCTATGCTTGGGTTCACCTGTAGTGGTTGCCAAAGATTCCAAACAGCATCACTATCTGCCACTAACATTTCATACACCATTGTAGTCGCTGTCTTCAGGCCCACGAGGCCAAGCTGCTTGTGCAGCAGCCTGAATTTGTATGCAGTCTTCTCTCATTATAGAGTCTCATTCAAAACTGGCAGCTTTTTAGGTTACTCAGTACATGGATTAAACTAGCATGCCCAAATGAGGTATATGTTGCCTCTCAGGTCCACATAGATCTACTAGGCATTGTACCTCTTTCTTAGTGGAAGGAAGGGCCAAATGTAACAACTTATTCTTCAACTTGGAATACATAATTTGCCATGGCTCACAATTCTTTTGAAATGCAAATTCACTACACCTAGACACACAGCCTGTATCATAATGTCTGTAGCAGCTTTATTCAAAATAGCCAAAAGCTGAAAACCACCCAAATGTCCATCAGCATGTGAATGGAACAAACAAATTGTGGTGCATTCTTACAGTGAAATTATTCAGTAATAGAAAGGGTCAAACAACTGATACATACAACATAGATAAATCTCAAAACCACTGTGCTGAGCAAAAGAAGAAAGACACAGGGGAATGCACTCTGTGTACTTCCATTTCCATAAAGTTCTAGAGAAGATACACAGTATGATCTACAGTGACAGGAAGCACATTTATGCTTGCCTGGAAGGGAGGCTGGGCTGCTCAGTGGCTGGGGAGAAACACTAGGAACCTTTATCGGGTGACAGAGACATTCTGTATCTTGGTTTTGGTGATGGTTACATGGATGTACACATTTATCCAAACTTGTCAAATTGTGCACTTAAAATTGGTACATTTTATTGTATGTAAATTGTATCTCAATAAAACTGATATTTTAAGTTTTTTAATTTCTGATTTAGTATCTCAGTAGTGTTTTTCACTTAGAGATTAAAGTAAGTTACATAGAGACCATGTGGTGGCGAAGTGGATAGAGCATTGACCTGGGACACTGAGGACCCAGGTTCAAAACCTGGAAGTTGCCAGCTTGAATGCAGGCTCACCAGCTTGAGCACAACGTCACTGGCTTGAGCATGGGATCATCAACATGACCCATGTTGCTGGCTTGAGCCCAAGGGTCTCTGACTTAAAATCCAAGGTTTCAGCTAGAGCCCTCTGGTCAAGACATGTATGAGAAGCACTCAGTGAACAACTTAGGAGCTGTAACTACAAGTTGATGCTTCTCATCTCTCTCCTTTCCTGATTATCCATCTATCTGTGTGTCTCTCTCACTCTCTTTCTTGCAAAAAAAAAAAAAAAGTAAGTTGCATAAAAATACACGTTATTTGATAGTTTCAACAAAGGAATTTCTATTAAGTAAATTATAGACTGTATGAATTAAAGGATAGATCTTCTAGCTTTGTATTTCAAATAGGTTAGAAATCTCAGGTGGCAGAAATCTTCATAATCCTTTCTTCCTCCACAAAACAGTTAAGCTTCCTGAAGGACAGAGCCAGGAATGCTATCTCATATTCATATTTCTGTTCCACTGTTAGCTTTGGCCTCTATTTTAAGTAGGTAGGTGCTGTAATCACCTGTCTAAGATTCTAGTCAGGGACCAGATGTTCCAGACTGGCCCAAGCAACAGATAGATATCTCTTCCACAGAAAAATTTTAAAAATAAAAAAAAATCAATGAAATAGGTATAAATTGCTATAGATCTCAGATCCTCTATCTTCAGCCACAAGCCACCTAACTATGAGATTGGATTACCTGCTTAATCTCAGAAGAAGGAGAGTGAGGACAAAAATGCATCTAGAAGTTAAAGGAAGGTATTAATTACAAATTAGTTCAAAGAAGGAGCAAATCACTTAACAAGAGTTTTTCCTATTCTGTTAGGAAATTAAAAAGGGCTTCACAAAAGTTGGTGATTATGTAACCAATCCCAAGTAAAGTCCTAGGGACTAAATACCCCAAGTCAAGAGAGAATGGAATGGTTTTACTTAAGCCTAGGCCATAGAACACTGGTAGAGACATACTGATAGAGGAACTTTATGGAAGAACAAACAGTAATAGCTAACATTTACTGAGGGCTCACTTTGTACTCAGAATTGTGCTAAACATTCTACATACATTATCTTATTTAGTCCATTCTACCAAGATAGAAACTGAGACTCACAGTAACTTGCTTGAGATTTAACCTAGTAAATGGCATAAATCAAAGGAAGAACTGAGCTCTTTTTCTGGTCTTATTTCTACCTTTTATGAGTTCTGCCATAAGCTCTGGTCCTCTCCTAAATTCTCAATTGGCTGAATTGGTAGGAAATACAAATACTTTCAATTGTCAACACATTCTCAGCAAATTAGAGATTGAAGGAAACTTCTTTAACTTGATAGAGAACATGAAAAATCTACAGCTGATATCATATTTAATGGTGAGCAACTAGAAGCTTTCCTGCTAAAATCAGGAATGAGATATCACTCTCTTCAAAATTGTAGTGGATGTTCTAGCTAATGCAGCAAGACAAGAAAGAAAATAAAAGATATACCGATTGGGAAGGAATAAATAACACTGTCTTTGTTCATAGATGACATGATTGTCTATATAGAAAATCTAAGAGAATCAATAGAAAAAACAGAAACAAACTTGGAACTAACAAGTAATTATAGTAAGGTTGCAAGAACAAGGTCAACATACAAAAATCAATCACTTTCTTGTATACTAGGATTGAGCAAGTAGAATTTGAAATTAAAAACATGGTGCCATTTACATTAGCACCCTTCCTCCAAAATAAAATATTTAAGAGTGACTCTAAAAAAATATGTAGAAGATTTATTTGAGGAAAACTAAAAAACTGATGAATTAAATGAAAGTATGAGTCAATAAATGGAGAAAGACTCCATGTTCATCAATAGAAACACTCAATATTGCTAAGATTTCAGTTCCTCCCAACTTCATCTATAGAGTCAATGCAATCCCAATCAAAATTCTACCAAGTTATTTGGTGGGTGTTGACAAATTAAATTCTAAAATTTATATGGAGAGACAAAAGACCCACAATAGCCAACTCAATATTGAAGGAGAAAAATAAATTCAGAGGACTGACACTACCTAACTTCAAGACCTAACTATGAAACTACAGTAATCAAGACAGTTCCCATTCTTTGGCAAAAGAATAGATAAATAGATCAGTAAAACAGAATATAGAGCTCAGAAATTAACCCACATAAATATAGTCAATTGACTTTAGACTTTATTTTTTTATTGAGATATAATGATACATAGCATTATATTAGTTTTGGGTATATGATATAATGATTTAATATTTGTATAATTGCAAAATGATTATCACACTAGGTCTAGTTAACATCCAATACCACATAGTTATAATTTTTGTTCTTGTAGTCAGAACTTTTAAAATCTACTCTCTTAGCACCTTTAAAATGTATATGATAAAGTATTATTAACTATAGTCATCATCTGTATATTGTATTCTCCTGACTAATTTTTTTATTTATTTATATTTATTGATTTATTTTTTACATATCCCTGTTCCACTATTTGCTTTGGCCTCAATTTTATTTCTCAGTTACTGTTGATATTCAATATTATTTTATATTAGTCTCAGGTATACAGCATAACAGTTAGATGATTACATAATTTACAAAGTGATCTCCCCCAATATTCTAGTACTCATTTGGCACCATACATAGTTACTACAATTTTATAATCATGTGATCTTTGACAAAGGAGCAAAAGCAATACAATGGTGAAAAGATCATCTTTTCAAGAAATTGTGCAGAACAACTGGACACCAATATGCAAAAAAAGTTATTCTAGGCACAGACCTTACATTCTTTACAAAAATTATCAATACATTTGTCTCTTTGCATTTTCTTCTTCTTATATCCCTTTAGCAATGGTCAATGGATCTAAAACAAATCATAATCTTAAAGGATCTTCAACACAGCAAGTATTTTTAGAGATATGTGGTGACTAGAGTCCTAAGTAATTTGTTAGAAGATTGAGCCAGGATCTTAGACTGACTTATTAAAGGATTCATGGAATTATATACAGTACCCAGATCCTAAAAAGAATCAGATGACAGCTATACAAGAGGACTAAGTATTTTCTATCTTCTCTCATTCATTCACTCATTCAACAAATACTTATGGAGCATACATACTACTGGCTTAGTACTAAGTGAAACAGAGCCAGTCAGTGGTAATATTGATTAGAATTAAATTTACCCACATTTGAGCAGAAAAACCAAAATAATAATAGCTTATAAATACAGGTTTATTTTTTTCTCATATATAGAGAAGTTCCAGTTGTAAGCAAACCAGGGCTGTTGGGGCAACTCCAAGGTCATCAATGACCGGCATGCCAACTCTTCTTCTGCTCCATCATCATAACATGTGGCTGCCATCTCATTGTCACTTGATACTTGATTGTCCAAAGTGGCTTCCGGTGTTTCTGCCATCTGTTCTTCACTTTAGGAAGCAAGAAAGAGAAAGAGTGAGAAGAGAAAAGAGGAACCACCTTTCCAAAGAGTTTTCTTGAAAATACTACCCTGAAATCTCAGCTTTCATTTCATTGGCGAAAATGCTGTCACATGACCATTACTCACTTCAGAAGAAACTAGTATTGTAGTCTTTCCACAGAGACTACCCTGATGGAGTCTTGGATGAATGGGAAATGGACAATAAGTAGACAACTATTTTTAGTCTTTTTTTTTTACAGAGGATATTGGGAAAATCTTCCAGAGGAGGTGCCATCTAAGATAAGACTTGAAAAGTGAGTGAATATTAGTTTGGCAAAGAGATGAGAAAAGGGAAAATCACATTTCCAAAGATCTTGAGCAAGAGAAAAATCACAATGCAGTTGAGGAACTGAAAACAACTTACACTTGGCTGGAAACTAGACTGAAAAGGTGGTATGGGAAGGACCTGGGGAACTGGGCCTTGCCAATCCCATCTAGGAGTTTTGAAATAAGTAGCCATGGCATTGGCCAGAAGTTGGTGGATTTGAAGCCTTTTTATTAGTCACTATGAGGTTTGGTTTGGGATATGGGATAGGATGAGGAATCAAGAATAATTCTCAAATCTGACAACATTCTAGATAAATGTCAGTGCCATTCCCTGAGCACTACCTCTAAGACCTTTTCACTATAGCCATTGTTACAGTACTTTGTCAGGGATCACTCGGGCATGCAGCTGAAGTTCCTAGTGTTTGGCTGTCTGGCTATTCTTGAGGGAATG
This sequence comes from Saccopteryx leptura, assembly GCF_036850995.1. Lineage (NCBI taxonomy): Eukaryota > Metazoa > Chordata > Mammalia > Chiroptera > Emballonuridae > Saccopteryx > Saccopteryx leptura. The sequence goes on along the minus strand of NC_089504.1, from coordinate 169,668,858 downwards.
TTGGACAAGTATCATAGCTCTTGAACAACCCACCTGGCAGTACTATTGAGATGTGGTGAGATTAGACTTGATGCCCGTGTACATGTGTTAAAAATGAATATCCATCTCCTATGGAGAAGGAGTAGAGGCAGATGTGATCAGCTAGCAGGAAGAAGGCACATGGGATTGGCTCAATGAGTGGAATTACAAGCTTCATTTTCCACCAATAAATGGCCACAAGGGATTCCCAGCTCTACCTTAGAGGTTCAGCATCCTCACTCAATTACAACTCCTGCAATCAAAGAGCAGGGGAAAAGGGGGGGGGTAATTAGAGAGGTTGTTGTGCGCCCCTGAGGACACCCTCAAGGTGTAGGCAGCCCAGTCTCTGAAATCCCATCCTCTGAGGGATCAACAGGAAGGAGACAGAAAATCTCCTTTGCTTGTTTTTTGTATCTTTCATTGACAGAAATTATGTAATAAGCAAGCTCATTAAATGGCTGACATTTGAAGATTCAAAAGTTAAATTTCTTCCCCTGGCAAAATTAGCCTGGCCACATGAACAGAGTATATATAGCATTAACATGTTTTTAGTTCTGTTTTCCTTTTCGATAAACCAGCTGAAAACATTATTGTTTGTGGTGTTAAATGGATTTCATAACTAATGTAGGATGTGGCTAAATTCATATTATTGTGATCATTTTAATTGAATTTCCTAACTCCTACAGGCTTAATTGTCAACTTTTAACACTGAATTAAACATAAGGTCTCAATGTTATTAATATGACATGCTCACATTCCCTACTGACTCTGATTAGATTTTGCTTATCATTCCTGAATATTGTATTGAGTTTATTTTAAAGATATCCCAAGAGACCCATCTATGTTTACTGCATTTGAAGAAAAACAGATGTTCTCACATATCCTGAGAGATATTACAATTTACATTGTATTTGAAGGATGCTGAAAACCACTTAGAGATCTATTTAGATGGCCAGAGGGTTTAGGTCATCTATAACATCTGATGGTTTGGAATATTACAAAATTAAAGGGCTACTCACCTGAAAATAAGTTCCTGAAAAGAAGCCCAGGAGCCCAAAGGTATGCTAATGTGTGTCATGGAAAGAACTCCATGGGGAGCTTTTTAAAACATTCCAGGCCTGGATGCACCAAATTTCTCCTTTGCTCTAGAGACCATCTTCTCTTTGTCCTTGTCCCATTGAGCCTCATGCCAACTGCTCTTTTCTAGAAACTAAAAAATTCTTAAGTATATATTTCTAATGTTCATTATTCTCCCCAAAGTTTATACTACACTTTACTACCTTCAATAGCAGATGCACCTCAGAAAGAAAATAGATGCCCTTAGAGGAAACCCTCCAGCTTTCCCTCCCTGATCTGACCCCAGCCCTCTCTGATCATCAGGGCCACTGTCATAGAAAGAAGACCATCTCTGTTTAAGTCTGGTCCCTGCTGTGCTCCAGCTGCCACCATCCAACAATACCTAAGTCTTCTTTGGACTTATGATGCAACCCACTATACAGATTGTTTTATGAACATCATCTCAGAATCCTTCCAACAGCCTCAGGAGCACTCCACAAAAATTTCAAAGTCAGACAGCACTACCTAATGCACAGACAAATGGGGCAGATAGAAAAATGTGAACCGAAGGAATCAACAAGAGAAATACCCAAAAAAAGAACTGAATGAGATGGAAGTAACCAAACTACCAGATGCAGAGTTTAAAATAATAATTTTTAGGATGTTCAAGGATCTTAGAGTAACAATGGATGGACATAATGAGGACCTAAATAAAGAGATAGTAAGCATCAAAAAGGACATTGAAATTATAAAAAAGAATGAGTCAGAAATGACAAATACAATATCATAAATAAAGACTGCACTAGAGGGGATCAATAGAAGGCTGGATGAAGCAGAGGATCAAATCAGCGATTTAGAGGACAAGATAAATGAAAGCACAGAAGGAGAGCAGCAAAAATAAAAGGCACAAAAAGACTGAGGAAACTCTAAGAGAGCTCTGTGACAACATGAAGAAAAACAACTCCCCCATCATAAGAGTTCCTGAAGGAAAAGAGAACGAACAAGGGATAGAGAACCTGTTTGAAGAAAACTTCCTTAAATTGATGAAGGAAAATGTCACGCAAGTTCAAGAAGCAAAGAAAAGTCCCATTAAAGAGGAACCCAAGGAGGCCTACACCAAGACACATCATAATTGAAGTGCCAAAGTTAAGAGACAAAGAAAGAATACTAAAAGCTGCAAGAGAAAAGCTGTTAATTACCCACAGAGGAGCCCTCATAAGGATGACATTCAACTTTTCAACAAAAACACTTGAAGCCAGAAGGGATTGACAAGAAATATTCAAAGTGATACAATACAGAGAACCTACAACCAAGACTTCTTTATCCAGCAAGGCTATTCTTTAAAATTGAAGGAGAAATAAAAAGCTTTACAGACAAAAGAAAAACTCAAGGAATTCAATACAATCAAACCAGTACTACAAATGTTAAGGGGTCTGCTATAAAAAGATAAAAGAGAAAAAAATCTAGAAAGAGGATTGTAGATTTAAAGAATAAAATGACAAAAAAAAGTATATGTCAATAATAACCTTAAAAGTAAATGGATTAAATGCTCCAGTCAATAGACATAGGATAAGAAAACAGGACCCATACATAGGCTGTCCACAAGAGACCTGCATCAGAACAAAAGATACACATAGACTGAAAGTGAAGGGATGGAAAAAAGTATTTCACACAAATGAAAATTAAAAAAAGCTGGGGTAGCAATACTTATATCTGACAAAATAGACTTTAAAACAAAGGGATAAAGAAGGCCACTACAAGATGATAAAGGGAGCAATTCACCAGGAGGATATAACCATTGTAAATATTTATGTGCCTAATATAGGACCACCTAAGTATATAAAGCAGATTTTGATGGACATAAATGGTGAGATCAAAAGCAATACTGTAATAGTAGGGGATTTTAATACCCCACTGACATCAATAGATAGATCCTCCAGACAGAAAATTAACAAAGAAACAGTAGCCTTAAATGACACACTAGATCAACTGGATTTAATAGATATCTTCAGAACCTTTCACACCAAAGCAGCACAATATACATTCTTGTCAAGTGCTCATGGTACATTCTCTAGGATAAACCACATGTTAGGACACAAAACAAGTCTTAATAAATTTAATAAGATTGAAATCATATCAAGCATCTTCTTTGATCATAATGACATGAAACTAGAAGTATACTACAATAGAAAAACTGAAAAACATTCAAACACTTGGAGGCTAAATAGCATGTTAAGTAATGAATAAGTTAACAACAAGATCAAGAAAGAAATAAAAAATTTTCTTGAAACAAATGAAAATGAACATAAAACAACTCAAAATCTATGGGATAAAGCAAAAGTATTCCTGAGAGGGAAGTTCATAGCATTACAAGCATACATTAAGAAGCAAGAAAAAGCTCTAATAAATAACTTAACCCTGCATCTAAAAGAACTAGAAAAAGAACAACAAATAAAGCCCAGAGGAAGTAGAAGAAAGGATATAATAAAGATCAGAGAAGAAATAAATGACAGAGAGACTAAAAAAAATACAAAAGATCGATGAAACCAAGAGCTGGTTCTTTGAAAAGGTAAACAAGATTGACGAACCTTTAACCAGACTCATCAAAAAACAGAGAGAGGACACAAATAAATAAAATTAGAAATGAAATAGGAAAAGGAACAATTGACACCATAGAAATACAAAGGATTGTAAGAAAATGCTATGAAGATCTATATATATGCCAAAAAATTGGACAACCTAGGTAAAATGGAAAAATTCCTAGAAAAGTACAATCTTCCAAGACCAAATCTGGAAAAATCAAAAAACCTAAACAAACTGATTACAACAAATGAAATTGAAACAGTTATCAAAAATCTTCCAACAAACAAAAGTCCTGGACCAGATGGCTTCACAGGTGAATTTTACCAAATATTCAAAGAAGAATACTTATCCTTCTCAAGCTATTTGAAAAAATTCAAGAGGAGGGAAGCCTTCCAAGCTCCTTTTATGAGGCAAGCATGATCCTCATTCCACAACCAGGTAAAGACACTACAAAGAAAGAAAACTATAGGTCAATATCCCTGATGAACTTAGATGCTAAAATTCTCAACAAAATATTAGCTAACCAGATCCAGCAATACATGAAAAAAATCATACATCATGATCATGTGAGATTTATTCCGGGAGGCCAGGCTGGTACAATATTCACAAATCAATCAATGTGATTTATCACATAAACAAAAGGAAGGATAAAAATTACATGATTATATCAACAGATGCAGAAAAAACATTTGATAAAATCCAGCACCCATTTATGATCAAAACTCTTAGCAAAGTGGGAATGCAGGGAACATACCTCAATATGATAAAGGCCATCTATGACAAACCCACAGCCAACATCATACTCAATGGGCAAAAATTAAAAGTAATCAATCCCCTTAAGATCAGGAACAAGGCAGGGAAGCCCCCTTTTACCACTTTTATTCAACATAGCTCTGGAAGTCCTAGCCACAGCAATCAGACAAGAAGAAGAAATAAAAACATCCAACTTGGAAAAGAAAAAGTAAAACTATCGTTATTTGCTGATGACATGATACTCTACATAGAAAACACTGAAGTCTCAGTCAAAAAACTACTAGACCTGATGAATAAATTCGGCAAGATGACAGGATATAAAATTAATATTCAGCAATCAATGACATCTTTATACACCAACAATAAACTGTCTGAAAGAGAAAATAAGGAAACAATCCCCTTCACTATTGCAACAACAAAACAATTAAGTACCTAGGAGTAATTTTAACCAAAAAGGTAAAAGTTGTACTCGGAAAATTATAAGACATTGAAAAAACAACTCAAGGAAGATACAAACAAGTGGAAGCATATACTGTGTTTATGGTTAGGAGGAGTGAACATCATTAAAATGTCTATATTACCCAAAGCAATCTATAAATTCAATGCAATTCCTATTAATATACCAATAGCATACTTCAAAAATATAGAACAAATATTTCAGAAATTTATATGAAACCAAAAAGAAACTGAATAGCCTCAGCAATCTTGAAAGTGAAGAATAAAGAGGGAAGTATCACATTTCCTGATATCAAGTTATACTACACGACCATAGTAATCAAAACAAGTTGGTACTGGCATAAGAACAGGCATACAGATTAATGGAACAGAACAGAGAACCCAGAAATAAACCCACGCCTTTATGTTCAATTGATATTTGACAAAGGAGGTAAGAGCAGTGGAGTAAAGACAGTCTCTTTAATAAATGGTGTTGGTAAAATTGGACAGGTACATGCAAAAAAAAAAAAAATGAAACTAGACCACCAACTTACACCATTCACAAAAATAAACTCAGGATAGATAAAAGACTTAAATGTAAGTCATGCTACTGTAAACACCTTGGAAGAAAGCATAGGCAGTAAATTCTCTGATATCTCTCGTAGCAATATTTTTGCTGATTTATTTTCATGGGCAAATGAAATAAAGCAGTGGTTACCAACCTTTTTTGGGCCATGGACTGGTTTAATGTCAGAAAATATTTTCACGGACCGGCCTTTAGGGTGGGATGGATAAATGTATCACGTGACCAAGACAAGCGTCAAGAGCGAGTCTTAGATGGATGTAACAGAGGGAATCTGGTCATTAAAAAAAAATAAAACATCATTCAGACTTAAATATAAATAAAACGGAAATAATGTAAGTTATTTATTTTTTCTCTGCAGACTGGTACCAAATGGCCCATGGACCGGTACCGGTCTACGGCCCGGGGGTTGGGGACCACTGAAATAAAGACAAAATAAACAAATGAGACTACATCAAACTAAAAAGCTTTTGCACAGCAAAAGACACCATGAATAAAATGAAAAGAAAACCCACACAATGGGAGAACATATTCACCAATACGTCTGATAAGGGATTAATAACCAAAATTTATAAAGAACTTCTAAAACTCAACACTAGAAAGATAAACAATCCAATTAGAAAACGGGCAAAAGAACTGAATAGACACTTCTCCAAAGAGGACATACAGATGGCCAATAGGCATACAAAAAAGTGTTCAACATCATTAATCATCAGAGAAACGCAAATTAAAACCACAGTGAGATACCACCTCATACCTGTCAGAATGGTGCTTATTAACAAATCCACCCACAGTAAGTGCTGGCAAGGATGTGGAGAAAGGAGAACCCTCCTGCACTGCTGGTGGGAATGCAGACTGGTGCAGCCACTATGGAGAACAGTATAGAGTTTTCTCAAAAAATTAAAAATGGAACTGCCTTTTTACCCAGCTATCCCACTTTTAGGAATATACCCCAAGAACACCATAGCACTGATTCAAAAGAAATGCACCCCCATGTTTATTGCAGCATTGTTTACAATAGCCAAGATCTGAAAACAGCCCAAGTGTCTGTCAGTGGACGAGTGGATTAAAAAGCAGTGGTACATATAACCAATGGAATACTACAGGGCTATGAAAAAGAAGGAAATCTTACCTTTTGCAATGAAATGGATGGACCTGGAAATTATTATGCTAAGTGAAATAAACCAGGCAGAGAAAGACAAATATCTTATGATCTCACTTATATGTGGAATCTAATAAACAAAGTGAACTGAGGAACAGAATAGAGGTAGAGACGGGGTCATGGAGCAGAGGGACAGCTGTCAGAGGGAAGGAGGATGAGGAGATGGGATCAGAGGAGGTGAAGGGATTTAGTGAAATTATATATACATAACACAGAGATAATAACAGGACAGCAAATCCCAAAGGGAAAGGGAGAGGGGGGCCAATGGGGGACAAGGGTGTGGGGGTGAGGGAGTTATATTGAGTGGGACACTTGAATTCATGTTAACACAATAAATTAAAATTAATTAAAAATTAAAATAATAAATAAATAAATAAACAAACAAACATCCCAGGCCTCTGATCACATCCTGATAGACAGGGTTTTCCCAATACCAAGGTGGCTTCCATAGGGCTCAACGCAGCAACAAGCCAGGAGGAATCACTGGGATGGGGCAGCAACTGACAGCCTTGGCCATTTCCCATCCTGTAAATGAGTCCCATTCCAGTCTAAGCTCAGAGGTCACTGCTGCCTCCCCTGCCTGGTTTTGAAGTATCCAGGCCCAGGAACAAACAGTAAGGGATGTGGAAATCTTGCCACCCCAGTGCTTGAGAAGGCACTCACCTCCTTCACTTCGACCAGTGCAAGGTGGCACAACCACACTCACACTCACAGAGCATTGGTTAGAAAAAAAAGCTAACACATATCAAGTGCAATAAATGTTCCAGGCATTGTTCCATCTGCTTGGTATCCAATGTCTCATTTAATATGGACAAAACCTGCAATTATTGCTTTTTATACAGATGAGGAGAGTGAAGCTCAGAGACTTCCCCAGTGACTTGGCTGTGGTCACACAGCAAGTTAAAACATGGAAATCAAACCCTGGCCAGCTGGCTCGGTGGTAGAGCGTCGTCCCGGTGTGTAGAAGTCCTGGGTTTGATTTCTGGACAGAGCACACAGGAGAAGCGCCCATCTGTTTCTCCACCCTTCCCTCTCTCCTTTCTTTCTATCTCTCTCTTCCCCTCCCGCAGCCAAGGCTCCATTGGAGAAAAGGCCTATGGAGCTGAGGATGCTCCATGGCCTCTGCCTCAGGAACTAGAATGGCTCTGGTTGCAACAGAGCAAGGGCCAAGATGGGCAGAGCATTGCCCCCTAGTGAGCTTGCCAGGTGGATCACAGTCGGGTGCATGCAGGAATTTGTCTCTCTGTCACCCTGCTTCTCATTTCAGAAAAATACAAAATAAAAAACAACAACAAAAACTATGGAAATCAAAGCCAGACCTGTCAAACTCCAATGCCACTGAGACCTACTTGTTCTACAGAGGCCTGGGGGGCTTAAGTGACCCGTCCAAGGGCACATGTCAACATGGTGGGAGCAAGGTAACAAACCCAAGGAAGGGGACAACCTTCCTACAACTTGAGGTATGCCATAACCAATCTGGAAATGATCTGATCACAGAGAAGCCCCATCTATCCCTAGACAAGGGATGGTCCCCACAATGTGACACCAACTCAGAAGGAGAAGCAAGCAAAAGTATAGTGACTAACAAGATTAACATCAGGAATGACTTTGCCTACATAGTAAAATGACAGGAATCAGGGACTGTAAACTAAGTGGAGACATTTTCTCAAGTGCCCAGGGCCCAGGGGCAAACAGTCTTCTCAGAGGCAACCTTGACCCCTTGACCACATAGGAATGTTGCAGAACCACCTAACTGTGGTTTCCATGTCTGGGATTGTACCCTCTGCACTGTCTGTGAGAGTGTCACCAGGCCACAAACCATGTGCTGGGTCCCAGGGGTGCTCCTTTGGTTCAGAGACATCCTCCCACCAAGCCCCTTCACCAGCCCACTCTTCTCTAAACAGGAGCCAGGGGAGGCGGGGATTGCAATAGAGCAGGAGTCGGGAACCTTTTTGGCTGAGAGAGCCATGAACGCCACATATGTTAAAATGTAATTCCGTGACAGCCATACAATATGTTTAACACTAAATACAAGTAAATGTGTGCATTTTATGTAAGACCAACACTTTTAAAGTACAATAAGTCTCTGAATTCTTTTAATAATGTTGTTATGCTGTTGCTAACCAATGATAAATAAAGTACTTCTTACCATTAGTGTGACTTCTAGTGCTGCATGGTTTTACTGATGGCTTTGTAGTCTGACTGATACGTGGTGAGGTTAAGCTTCATGCAGGCGTGGAGACTTCAATCCATTAAACGTGATCATAGGTTGGTCTTAATGTTCTTTACATGTGAGAAAGACTGCTCACATGCATACATGGAGCCAAACATTGTCAGTACAGCAATACTCACACGCTGCAGTGTGTGGTATGTGACAGGAAGCGCGTTCCAAGTTTTGACAATCAGCTGGTCCGCGGATCGAAGTTTTTTCATTTCTCCCCACTTGTGTTTGCTCACCACCTCTGCTTGCTGTCATGCAAGTCTTTCCAAATCTTCATTCAGTGACTTGAACTTATTCACCCACATGTCTGAGGCCTTCAGGTCAGCAGCTTGTAGCTCAAAATCTCTGACGGAGACACCAGGGATGTAACTCAAGTCAGTGCTGTCCACTGCACACTTGTGTGGATGAGTGATGAACTTAAAAAGACGAGTGCACTCACAAAATTCTCCAAAGCACGCTTTGAGTGACTGTAGGAGATTAGATGTGAGGCCTGCTAGCTGCTGGAGATCAAGGTGTTGAGCAGGGTCACTTGCTATGCATGCATCTTTAAACTCTCTCAGTTTTTCAAAGTGTAGTAAATGACCTGTTTCAATGTCAGCAATGAAGAGTTCCAGCTTGTTTTCAAATGCAAACACTGCTTGTTGAAGGGATAAGACTATATTTCCAACACCTTGCATTTTCACATTGAGCTGGTTCAGATGTTAAGTCATGTCCATGAGATAGTAGAACTTCAGGAGCCACTCAGTGTTAGCTAACTCAGGATGCTCGATGTTTTTCATTTCAAGAAAAGTCCGGATTTCGCTCAGACAAGCCGCGAAACGGCTGAGCACCTTCTTTCTTGACAACCAATGCACACTGCTGTGCAGAAGCAGACCACGATAATTATTCCCAACTTCATCCAGCAGTGTTTTAAACTGGCAATCATTTAAAGCTTGGGCAACAATAAAGTTGACCACCTGAATGACCAGAGACATCACCTCACCAAGCTGCTCACCACACATCTGAGCACAAAGCGCCTCCTCATGTAGGATGCAGTGAAAACTTAGGGTGGGTCTCTTTTCATGTTCATGAAGAAGTGCTACGAATCCTCTGTTTTTCCCCACCATGCACGGAGCACCATCAGTACACACCGAAATTAGTTTATCCATCGGTAATTTTTTTTCTTTAGCTAACTCAGTGAAAGACTTGAATAAATCCTCCCCTCTTGTTGTCTCTTCTTTCATAGGCAAAACAGCAAGACTTTCCTCACGGAGTGTGTCACCGACAGCATACCTTGCAATCATGCTGAACTGGGATAAATGGCCTATGTCTGTTGACTCATCCAAAGCGAGAGAAAAGAATGGTGCTGCATTTATGTCCTTCACTTGTGCTGCCTCAGTTTGATTTGCCATCATGATGGTACAATCATGAACAGTTCTTGCCGACAGAGGCATGTCTTTTAGTCATTTGATTATCTTGTCTTTACCCAAAAAGTCGTCAAAAAGTTCATTGGCAACATCAAGCATAAATGTTTTGGCATAGTCCCCATCTGTGAATGGCTTTCCATTTCTCACAATTGCTAAAGCACCAGCAAAGCTAGACAAATTCCAGTCACCTTGTTGGGTCCAAACATGGAGTTGCTGCTGACTAGCTTGCACTCTGCACAGTAGCTCTTGACATGCTTTTTCCTGCTGTCCCCCGCTGGATATTTTGATGCAAATGTAGTATGATGTGTGTTGAAGTGCCACTTTATATTTGACCGTTTCATCAATGCAATTTTATCATTGCATATTAGACAAACTGCAGAACCTGCTCTCTCCACAAAGGCGAATTCCTCTGTCCATTCCTGCTGAAAAGTACGATACTCCTCATCTTTTTTTCTTTAGCCATCTTCTTCGTCAAAATAATTTCTGCAATTAGCTAGCTGACTACCTGATTAAAAGGAGGGAAGTTTACTTCCTGACCTCACAACAACCCGTGTACGTTTCACATTATCCAATAAAAGTTTGGTGTTGTCCCAGAGAATAGTTGTGATTGGCTCCAGCCACCCGCAACCATGAACATGAGCAGTAGGAAATGAATGGATTGTAATACTTGGGAATGTTTTATATTTTTAACATTACTGTTTTTTTTATTAAAGATTTGTCTGCGAGCCAGATGTAGCCATCAAAAGAGCCACATCTGGCTCACGAGCCATAGGTTCCTAACCCCTGCAGTAGAGAATGAATAATCCTCGAAAATGGACTATTCACCCTGAATGATGACAAAGTTGATCACTGTGCTAGTTTCCACGCATGTGAGTGAAACCCCACACTTAATCCTCAATTCGACTTCTCCCTGCTTCTCTCTTCACCCTTGGGCCAGGAAAACCCTCTTTGTGAAGAACAAATATATCCTTCCCTGCCCAGGTGTCTTTCTCAGGAGAAAGTAGAAAAGATCACCTGGCTTCTCCAGCAAAGAAACAAAAGGGTTTTCTCATCTTTGTGGAGCTCTGAGCACTCTGGACACTCTTTTAAGGTTGATAAGTCCATCACTCACCCTAACACTTATTCAGTACCTGCGTGTAAGTTCCACAGGGTTTCTTTCAGAGAGGGTCCAGTGATTCAAGGCAAGGAAGGAAAGTCTCTCTTAATGGTGTGCTAGGAAGGCATGTGACCCTGATTCAGATGTATGGAACAGAACTTTAAAAGGAACTCGGTTGAGAAGTAGGTGGAGGTGGAAGTATATTCTGGGACTACTTGGCTCTGAATACGGCTTCTGAGAGCCAGTGCTCTTAAAGCCACTGCATGAGGCCCTGGGGCTCAAGTAGATTGGTAGGGAACATGCAAAAGATGACTCCAATACACACACACACACACACACACACACACACACACACACACACACACACAGCCCTATACTTCTAACACTAGAGACGGCCAACAAGGTACTTACTAATTTCCCAAACTCAGAAGTTTTCAGATTCTCCCATGTATACCATGTGAGTTGTGGGTAAATGCCAGCATTTTTGTTTCTGTTGACTCCCTATATTGTATAATGCCCCAGTTCGCAATGAAGGGAGATCTGCACAGTTCTTGCAGAATCCTGCAGCCACATCAGGACACTCCCTTCTTCAGGGCTCTAGAATAGGAGGGGAGAGAGGGCCAGTCGTGGGTGGGAAACCAAACAAGCAATGCTACTCCACAGCTGGCGCCCAGGCCCCTTGAGCCCAGATCTGCCAAAGTTGTGACACCCTCACCTCAACGTTTCCATGTGATGGGAAGTTGGCCTTTTTTGGGGGTGATTCTTGTCTCACCAACTTCCCCCAGACCAAAGTGGAAGGTAGGTGTCATTTTCTTACAAAGATGGGGTAAAGGGCAGTGTAGGGTGAAAAGGCCAGCAGTTGTAAAGTTACCTCATGTACTCATTTGCATGAGGGAGGAAGCCTCATGTCCCTCAGTGTCCTATGTGGACACTTCCTCTTTCCCAGCCTCTCTGTCACTCCATTTAATCTGCCTCTTACCACACCCCTGCTACTGGATGTCCTAGACTCTGCTCCCTTTTGGAAGATAATCTTCCTCCCATCACCACTAGCACCCCTATTTCCCACCCCCACCTCCCATCCTTGGAAGGTGTCTCTTTCAGTGTTTTGGAAAATCCAGCACCTCAAGAGTAGTGCAGTGGTGAGTGTCTCATCCCAGCTCAGACCCCCAGCAATGAAAGCTGCAGCTAACCGCCACCAGAGTTAACTAGAGAAGCACTCTGTCCAGCCTGATCCAAAGAAAACATGTTCTTTTTTTAAACATGGCTTTGTTCCTAGACTTTACAAAATTATAATCCTGGCATCTTGGTCCTGGCTCACCTTACAAACTCCATGACATGTCTTAGCAGCCATTGCAAATTGAATTGTGCCACTCCAAAAGATATGTTCTAGTCCTAACCTTATTTGCAGATGAGGTCATACTGGAGTAGAGTGGGCCTTTATCCAACATGACCGAAGTCCTGATAAGAAAAGGAAAAGGAACACAGAGATAGACACATGACAGAGAAGGCTAAAGAAAAGCCATTAAACACATTCTCTTAAAGAGCCTTTAGAGAACACATGGCCTTGTAAACCCCTTGACTTTAGACTGCTAGTAAAGCCTCCCAGTCATGGTCTTTGTCACAGCAGATCTAGGAAGCTAACATAGCAGTCAGTATGGGTGCTACCAACTCAGTGGGTTCTTTGCTATATATATATGCTGTGTTGATTCATCCCATCAAATGGAACAATGAAATGACTGGGTTGCTGTCTGTATGCTCCAGCCTGGCTACTATCACTCAACTCAAACGAGGAGGTGATACTGCTATACACCAAACAAATGACTCAATAGCAGCAGTGGAAATGGATTTACAAGTACTCCAGGCAAGAAATAGCCAATGTCCATACTGGCCCAGTGAGCAACACCCACTCTAGGATATGGTAGGACAGCCACCCTACAAAAGCTCCTACCTTGGTCACTAAGCAAACAAAGAGCAGGTCATGCTCGATTTGATTAATTTAAGGTATTAATGAGGAAGTATTATTCAAAGATTCAAACTTTGCAAATTTAATTAATGATCTGAATTAAGAGATTGCTGTTTTATGTTGCAAATGGGATAGCCTTGTGGATGAGAATGAGTCATTTGAAAAATTCCCTTTATAAATCTTACCCCCTCCTGTATACCCCCTTGCTGTAACTGGAGAAGTAAAACACAAATATATATATATGGGGTGTGTGTGTGTGTGTGTTCTGGATGTGTCTCTCTGTCCTCACTCTACTTATATCCCAAGAAGATATTTTGTAACATCCTCACAGCTTAGGTGAGAGTGACCCACTTCTAGCTCCAAGGATGGGTTCTGATTTGCCCAAATAAGTACACTCCGCCCCACTTTGCATAGTGGCTGGTTCACTAATGCAGTCAGGACCCAGTGGGAAAATGTTCGTTTTCACAGTCTCCACTGACACTTAAGGTCAGCCATGCAGTCAGTTCTGGTCAATGAATTCTAGATGGAAGTTTGGGAAAGTGCTTATGATTGGTTTGGATTTCTGTGGTTGTTGTTTACTTCTGATAAAAAGAGGCAGCCTCAGCTGGGCCCTTAGCCTGTGTGTCCTGTTCTTCCTACCAGGAGCTAGAATGTGGTGCCAGTGAAGAAGCAATCATCTCACTGCTTGGGAAAAAAAAAATCTACCCACCAAGGATGGTGGAGTAGAAAGCTAGAAGGAGCCTGGCTCTGAGCAGATGACTACCTTGGACAGGTTCACCAGCCCCATCCACCTATCTCTGGAAACAAAATAACCTTACCTGAGTCAGGTGAGTGGCAAGTGGCATAGGGGTAGAAAAACAGATCAATAAAACAAAATAGAGAGCCCAGAAATAGGTCCACAATGGCCACAAAATTAAAACCTGATCTGCAGAACTACATCAAACCTCAGTCTTAAAAGTGTCCACTCATCCAGAGACATTAAGGATATGAAAAGGCAAACTGGGAGGAAATAGTCACAATCCATCTGTCTGATGAAGGGCTGTATCTAGAATATATACACCGCTATACCCAAAAAATAAGAGAAAACGAAAAAGAAAATAACCCGTTTTTAAAGAATGAGTTAACAACTTTAACCAGCATGACATGTGAAGCTATGGAAGTGGCCAGTAAGCACATGAAAAGATGCTCAATGTCATCGCTCATCAGGAAAATGTGATTACAACCAGAGTGGGAGTTCACGTCCACTAGAATGGCTACAATATTCAAAACTAGCAACACCAAATGTCAGAGGGCATGTGGGCCAAGTGCCGCCACTCAGAAAATCGGGTGTGTGGTTTCTTACTGTATTAAATGTGCATCTATTTACTATTTAATGATTTTACTTCTTTTTATTTACTCCAGGGGAAAAAACATATAAATAAAAGACTTGTACAAGTATGTTTTTTAACTGCTTTATTTAAAATAGGCAAGAACTGGAAACAGTCCAACTATTTACTAATGAATAGATAAGCAAATTCAAGTATATGTGTCCAACAGACTACTACTCAGCCATAAAAATGAAAAAAACTACTGATCCATTCAAGGACGTAACTGAATCTTACGAACATTATGCTGAACAATGAAGCCAGGCATAAAAAGATACATTCATATTATTTTATTTATACAAGTTTTTAGAAATAGGCAAAATTAAGCTGTAGTGAGAGAAATCTGGGGTGGGGTGAAGCGGTGGTAGGCAGGATTGACAAAAAATAAAAAGGACATAAGATCATTTTCTAGTGTAATAAAAATGTTTTCTATTTTGATAGGGTGGTTTTATATAGATTTACAGTACACATCTCAAAACTCACTGAACTGCACACTTACAATGTGTGAAATTTAAATATAAAGAGTAGCTCTGAAAAAAATTGCCCTGTTTATGTGGTTATGCCCCTGCAAGTCAGGTTTCTTTTAATGCAGCAAAATGAAATTCTTCCCTGATTCAGGAAGGGAAAAGCAGGGTGAAAATATATCTTTATTATCTTATAAAGGTGAAATAAAGACAGGACAGAGGGCAGTGTAGTACACAGTGTGACCTCCTTTGAAGTCCTCCAGCCTTCAGAAGCATAGTAAAATCAGTGCTCATCAGTTACCTTAGCCGCATGGTTTGATTGGATTTCATGTGCAGGTGGCTAGGAAGACTACTGAAAAGACAGAGCTTTGTAAGCAGGTGGTGCTGGGTGGAGACTGAGTCCATGTGCTTACTCCTGAGGGGACACTGAGGGCCAAGGGCAGGTGAGCTATTGGGCAGTCCAGAAGTCATGGGATGAGCTGAGCTTTAGAAACTTTCAGCGAGAAAGTGGTGTATTTGAACAAAATGAACCTAAACTTTGAAGTTCCAGAAGGCTCAAATTAACATAGAGGGTAGATTTGCTGAGGGGAGAGAGGAGGAAAGGATACCTGGTGCTTGGTGTGCTCTTGAGGTCCTGCTGGTGTCTGTCCCTAGTCTCATATCCTGCCATTGTGTACTGCAGTGATTTGGTTTTAGCTCAAAGAAGTTTTGCTCACTGCAGTAGGGGACCCTGTTGTGGGAAATCTCTTTCTTTGCCCATTTATTACATCCCAACATATATCATCTTGTCCTCTGATTCTAGGACAGACATTCTCCCCAAATCCTCTTTTACACCCCTAGCCCCGCCCTACTGAGGCTCCAGAAACAGTCCTGCACTCAACCATCTGCACCACCCCCTCCAGGGTGGTCAGAAGTGGGGCCTTCACCTCATTAGCATCAGCCCTCATTAACAGATCCCAGAGCACACTCCAGCATCGGTGGGGCTCGCAGAGAAACAGCAACAGCATTCTGGTACTAATACCACTGAGGTCCCTAGGGCGCTCACCAGCCAGCACGCTGCTGAGGGTGGTGGTGACGGTAATGATGGTGATGATTGTAATAACGGTATTCCTCTAGTGGTTCTTTTTCTCCGTTCTTCTTTTTTTGGTGGAGTCACAGATCTCCAGGAAATGCTTTTTTTTAGAAAGTAAAAGCAGTTGTGTTTTTCAGACTCCAGCTTAGCAGCAAAAGTGATTATAATTTTGAAAGGGGGTGGAATAATAGCTTTGGTTGGGGTTACTCTTTTCCTAGGCTCCCCGGTCCCCACTCAGAGGGGAAAAAGTTCCATTCTTCCACAGAAATGTACTGAAGGAGACTTCTGGTTTCTTTTTCCTGCTCTCACCCCCACTCTGACTTTGGAAGAAGACTTTGCTTACTAATTAGAAAGCCTGGAGGAGGCCTGGGCAGTTGCAGCTCAGCACCTGGTGGGGCCTTCATGGGAGACACCTGGTCTCTGATGCCGCACTTCACTTGCTTTTTCCACCTTGTGCCCAGCCTCAAATGAAATGCAAAGCTCCAAAACCCCCAAAATCCCAAGGAACCACATTAGGTCAGAGTGACAGATGATATGTTTTTGCTGAATCCTGATTCCCCCAACCGTGAAGGTGGCCCTACTTGCTTCAGCATTCTTGTTTGTTCACACAGAGCACTAAGTGTCACTTGGCCATGACTGAACACAAATGCTTTGTTACAGACTGAACCCATCTCTCATCTTTTCATTAGTCAACAATCCCTTTAAGAAATGCCACTTGGGGCCCTGGCTGGTTAGCTCAGTCAAAAGCACCAAGGTTGCGGATTTGATCCCTGGTTAAGGCACATAATTGGAAGCAACCAATGAATGCACAACTAAGTGGAACAACAAATCAATGCTTTCCTCTCTTTGTCTCTGTCTCTCTAAAATCAACCAATTAGAAAAAAGAAATGCCACTTGGCATCAAAATGATTATAAACACATTTGTAGATATGGATCCTGAGGGGGCAAGAGAGTACAAGTAAGTTCTTAACGTCATCAATAGGTTCTTCAATTTAGCGAAACAACACATAACAAAACCAAGTTTACCACAGGCGAATTGATATAAATGTGAGCTTAGTTCCTCCAGCAACTCATCCACATTATGACAAAACGACGTTGAACAAAATGACATTATCCAAAGACCTGCTGTTCTCCTACCTAAGGGGGTTGTCTGGACCGCACAAAATATGCTTGTCTCAATCTATTCAGATTATCATAAACATGAAAATACACAATTGTGAAATCCTCCCAAGGAACTGTCAGAGCTCTGGAACAACAGTCACCTATCTTCTTCAGTCCCCAGCCTGTGCCCAGGACTGCAGACCCCATTTGAGAAGCACTTCGCCCTTTCTCAGGTTTCCATGATTGGGGACTTTCTTGCTTGACCCCCAGTCAGATTCCAATTGGTGCAACAAAGCTTTTGGGATCTTACAAATCCCAAAGCGTTTATGTTCAGGCCTGTCCTAAGACTCATACAGCTATATATTTACTTCCTGGAAGTTTTCTGTCACCTGGCTGTATAGTACCTTCAGTGTCAATGTAACTGTCATATAAGACAATTACATGAGAGGCATTCTTCCTCTTGGGATTTATGAAGTCGGGCATACTGAAGTTGGTGGCTTCAGCAGCAGGATAGAAGGGAGTGAGACAGAGGCTTTCTGTAAAACTCAGGGTCTGACTTCCTCTCCCCAACAGACTGGCACCACAACAGACTCTGACTTGTCAAGCCCAGCCCAAGTTCTCTCCTCTGTGGGTCACTGGCTGTCAGCTAGAGAACAAGTTCCAGGAAGCAGATGCTGCTCTTGAGGCTCAAAAAGGCCATGTGACAAAAATACTGATGGAGAGGCTGTCACCAGGGAGCAGCTGGCAGTGAGGAAGAAGTGCTGTGAAGTCAGACAGCCCTATCCTTTGGGGAAAGACCTCTCAAGCAGCCCAGTCTGTGAACAAGCTGGTGCTCCCATGTTTGGTGATGGTTCCCATTCATTCATTCATATATACATACACTCAGAACACACTGAGCAAGCTACTGTGGGGACTCAAAGATAAACAAGGTGAGTTTCTCTTGTTAAGACCTTTGCAGTCCAGTGGAGAAGACACACAGGTACACAAATGACTATAATGCAACTGTTAGCACAAGGAAAATGACAGCATTACAGCAAACAGGTTCTAGCAGCATTTCAAAAGATGCTCCTGGGCCAGCAGGTGGGGGCAGAAGCTGTGGAAGCTGCTGAGCACAGCAGTAACCACCACAAACTACACCTGTGTCTTTTTTTCCAGCAAGATAACCAGGAATAAACAGCCGCAGTTTTTTTTTTTTTTTTTTGCCCAGCAAGATATGAACCACGTGCCTGGTCCCCAGAACAAAACGCACTTGCTAACTTCTCCCTCTTTTTACACAAGGAATTGAGAGCCAAGAAGAGCATTAGGAATGGGGATGTGTGGAGAAGTCCCAGCGGGGTTCTTTCACTCAGGAATGGACCAGCCTACCCAAAGCTGCCCCAGCACTAACATTCCCCACTCAGGCCAGGATGGCCAGCTTGAAACTACCAGCATTCTCTGATGAATCTAGAACCTACTGACGTTCTAAGGACAAGGGGAAAAATGAAAACATGCTCAGATATTAATTCCCAGGGAATCAGTACTACTGATTTCATTTTTTTTTTTTTTTTTTTTTTTGCACCAAGAAGAATACTTGCACAGTCTTCCTGTTTGGCACATGAGTCCAGGCCTGGACCACGTGGACATGGGTGTGCTAAAACAACCTCATAAATGCTCATGTATTTTTAACACCTGTGGAATCTATCAGAAACATAAAACAGATTTATAATATATATCCACAGTTTAAGCTTAAGAAAATGGATACCATGTACCCACCAGCCCGCTCAAGAAATACATGTCAGTTTCTTGTTATTAAGAAAAGTTCATCTTTTTTGAGCACTTTTTATGTGCCAGGCACTGTTTTCAGCACTTTACCTGCTGAACCCTCACAACAACCCAGTCATTATCTCACAGATGGAGCCACATGAAGAGCTTGCCCATGGACACACAGAGATCAAGTGGCTCTCAGGGATAACCACCAAGACAGCTGACTCTGAAGCCACACTTTTAATTACTCCACTATACAGAGGCCCTTTGTTGTATAGGATATTGGGACAAATTAACCATAAAATGAAATTCTGTCTGTAAACCAAATTCCTCCACTGACTTACACAGAGGACGAGTTTGGAGCGGAACCAGAAGAGGCATGCTGGGGTGAGTGAGTGAGTGAGTGAGTGAGTGAGTGAGTGAGTGAGTGCAGGAACCTGAGGGAAAGGAGGTGGGAGGGGCAAAAGGCTGTAAGCAGAGAAAACAAGTATTTCAGGATCTGCAGCCAGCAGAGGAGAGGTGTTTGAAGAAGAGTGGACAGGTAGAACAGGGTTTTTCTTTCCTTTCATGGTTGTTCCACTGACACCCCCACTGTTTAGTGACTATGTCCTGTGTCCAAAGCCTTCTGAATACTTTTACCTTCTATCTCCTCAGTTCCCCACAATACCCTCCTCTTTGCCAATGATGAAGCATCACATTTCCTTCACCAAGACACAGAGACCAAAGGACTTGCACAGTCCCAGGGTGAGTGGCACTGTGGCCCGGACATCATATCTTGGCGTATAGAATGTAGCACATTGCCATGCCCACTGAAGCACAGCTGGGTGTAAACTAGACCCTTAATGGAAAAGACCAAATTCTTCAGCTCCTATAAGAGTCAAGAGCGTTCTAAGAATTAGCACTCAGGTTACAATCCAGTGTGACCATGGGTTGTGAGGACAAAGATTCTGAATTCAGGCCCCCTTCTCCTCCCAGGGTCACTAGAGAGATCCTAGGCAGGGAATCGGGGAGAGATCGTCTGACCCATACAGATCTTCATGGCAATGACTTGGGCTAGAGCTGAACTGTCTTGATAACTTTGGGACTAACAGGAGCCTTTACACAGGGAGGCGATGTCCTCATTATTGCCGGAGGGTAGAACCCACACTGGTTCCAGGTAATGAGCTGCACCACTCTGTGATGAGGGGCTCTCCAGAGATGCAGGAGATGCAGGAGCCACTGACTGTCCATGGGAGGAGGAGGGGCCGGCAGCAGAGGGAAGCTGTTCTGAAACAGGACGCTGGGGACTAGAGTCGCCAGTCACAGAGTCACGCCAGAGTAGGAGGGCCTGTAGGGCCCCTGCTGGTGGCCAGGGGTTGCACCTGGGCGGCAGTTAGGAGAGCTCAGGGGGGTGAGAGCAGCCAGCCGGCTGGTTGAGGATGGCCGCACACTGCTTGTAGGTCCCTGAGAAGAGGTTGTGGGCTTTCTTCACTTTCAATAAATCTTCCTCAGAACATATTTTGACAAATGAGGACAGGCGACTTTATAAAAAATGTCAAAGGAAATGTTTGTTCAGGATTCTAAATGGGGTTCAAGCCCATTTACTGCCAAGGAGGAGGCAGTAATAGCAACTCATGCCACAACATCTCTGGCCCAGAAGTGACAGCAACACTGTCCCAGTGAGCAAACCCAGACCCCTGTTACAGAGCCAAGAGTGAACTAGCGACTCATTCCTACTTACAAACTCCTGAGACCTGGGCTGCGGTTGCCAAACACCAGCGAATTCAAGGGATGTACAGGCAGAAACACAAGATAGGAGGTGAACAGTGAAGATCTCATTACCCACATATACAGGCACATATGGCATCAAATTGTAAATTTTATCCTCAAAGAGCTGAAAATGATATCAAAACCAGAACAATCATGGGGATTTTTTTTTCTACAAGTAACTATTATTTAAAAAGGGGGGCCTGGCTGGGTAGTTCAATTAGGTAGTGTCATCCTAACATGCTAAGGTTATGGGTTCCATCTCCGCTCAGGGCACATACAAGAATCAATCAATGACAGCATGAATAGGTGGAACAACAAATTGAACTTTCTCTCTCTCTCTCTCTCTCTCTCTCTCATTCTCTTTCTGACTCACTTTCTCTCTCTTTAAAAATCAATAAGTAAAATTTTTCTAAAAAAGCAGTTTTGATTGATGTATTTATTTTCAACTTAATAGGGCTGCACACAAGGACCATGACCCTTTTTTGACAAATGTCCCAAATCAGAGTACTGATGGAAATAAAACAAATGATCTTTCTAAATGACCCAGCTTCAGAATGATAGACAAGGACCCGGGAGGTGTGAGTTGGAGGTCCTGTGAGTACCCAGCAGGTGAGCAATGCGGCAGGGGTGGTGGGTGACGGGGTGACAGGGGACCCTGCTGCCCTGGGGCTCTGTGTCCGCCCAGGCTCCACCTTCCCTGGTGCTTCCACTCTCACTCTCCACCCCTTCTCTTCTGACATCCAGTTCCTTTCCTGCCACTCACTCTCTACCATGAGCTTATATTTGTCTTTCCTGCCACACCAGTTCTTAGAATAACCTTCCATTTCCAGAACCAAAATCCCTCTTCTTTCCACCCTGCGGAACTCCCATCTTAAACATGTGACCAACATTCTGGTGCTAACTGCTGGTTCCAAACTCCAAAGCATGGCACACATTTGTGCCCTGACACAGGTGGGCAAGGTACGGATACTGACAGGGTGGGGTCCTTCCAGCCTCAGACCACTTCCAGTCTAGAGAAGGAAGCAAACCGAGGTGCTGTAACTAAAGTCCAGGCTGAGGGGGGGATGGGGGCAAAGGCAAACTCTACAGGACAGTGTTGGGCAAACAATTGTGTTAGGCTTGCTCTCTTACACTTTGCCTGACTGGTGCATGAGCGTGGGGCAGCACCATGTGTGTGTAGTCTATGTGAGGCTGCAGGTGCTTGCCCTCAGGGCAGCAGGTTGTAAATTGTGGATTGCCTGCCACCTTTGGGAGGGGCCATTTTTGCTATTATCTTCGGGAGAAGGGGTGTCCCCCACCCTGGCCTGTTTGCTCATCAGCCCTGAGAAAGAGATGTGGTTTTCCCTGCCTTTTTGCTCACCCACTGTTGTGAGACTAATAAAGAGTATAGCCCACCATTTTCTGGCCCCACAGTTCCTTTACCATCTGCCCGAATCCAATGTGAATCTTCATGGCCACAGCAACCAGCCTTACAAGACAGACGTAAAAATATGGTGAGCAGGGAACACAGGCTAATTCTGCAGAACAGAGGAGGTCCTGGAGGAAGTGGAAACAGCACAAAGGCAGGAGCCAGCCTTACTTGTCTCTGAAGTCTCGTGTGAAGACTAAATACAAAGCGTGGAGAACAGACCCACAGGTCTTCAGACAGGCATGTCTTTGCAATGCTGGGGACAAAGAGGAGGGTTGTGGATTGTTGGCACCCACTGGCCAAGCCACAGGGGCCCTTGGCTCTGCTCACAGTCGCATTGCGGCTGCACCAGCTCACAGGCCACTTTTCACTCGCAGGACGCCTGCTACAGGTGCAGCTGCCACCCTGCCACCCTGTCCCCTGTCCGTCTGTAGCTCTGAGAGAGATTTCCAGAAAGAGAGTAGAAAAGATCTTAGAGAGCTTCCTTTCCTCACCCAGGACCCTCTCATACTGTATGCCTGCCCAGGCCCATCTGGGTAGGGCTTCCAACCAGCCTACCTTCCAGCACTGACTCATGACAAGGGAAGGGGGAAGTGAAGTAGAGCAAGAGAGAAGATAGATGATTCTTCCAAGAATCTGCCCTTGAGCCAACCACTTCCCCTTTCCAGGCCTCGGTTTCCTCCTGGCCAGCTTCAATGTGACATTGCTGTTTTCTGTTTCCTTCCTGTTGTCTGTCAGCCCATCTTTCTCTTCCGATAAGATAAGGCTGTTCCCAGGTTCATGGAGGCCACTTCTCACCATTCATATCCATAATCCCTGTTTTATTGATTGGTTTTAGAGAGGAAGGGAGAGAGAAAGAGAAACATTGATTTGTTGTTCCACTTGTTTATGCATTCATTGGTTGATCTTGTTTGTGCCCTGGACCGGGGATCTAACCCAGCACTAACCAGCTGAGCAACCTGGCCAGAGCCTATGCTCATAATTTGAGCTCTTTCCCTTCTTTTCTCCACACCCTGTTCATGGTCTTTGTCTTGTTCCCCTCCCTTTACTCATTCTTTCTCAAAACTTTGGCTTTTCTCTCCCCCTGCCTGGGCTTCTCCAGGGCAAGCTGACAGCCAGGGCTGTCTATGTGCCATCACTTTGGGGCTGGCTCTTCTGAGGTTTCTCTCCTTCCTCCAGTGGCTCTCAGTGGGCACTCACCATGCAGCGGCGGGAAGTGGGGCCTCCCAACTGTCTGCTCAGCACTTCTGGGAGAGCCCACAGATGTCTCAGAAGCTGCAAGAAAGAGCCGTTAATCCCAGCATGACTTACAAAAGGGAATTTAGAATTCCTGCAAAGTTTGCAATCCAGAAGTGAGGGTCTCTCCAGCAGCACCGAGAGCAGGGCCCCACACCAGTATAGCACCAGTAGCTGGTAAGTGACAGCATGAGTGATTCTGTTGCAAAGAACACTGCCTCCCTTGAGAACAAAGGTCAGAGAAAGAATTTTCTTTTTTAGGATACACTCCACATGGAAAGACAGTACAACAATACTGTGCACGTAAAATACATTTCTCTTGGAATCCTTTTTCTGAAAGCACTTCCTCCTTATTTCAGTCTCCTGAAGTAGCTCCTGAAAGAACCCTGATGAACACTCAGGATGGAGTGGCTGGTGAGGGAGCGGAGGCTGCCTGTGGTGACTCAGATGTGCTTGGAGGGCCCACCCTTCCTGCATTCTGTCATTTTTTCCACTCACTCCCACTGCTCCTCCTCTCCATGACCCCATCTTCTTCAGTCTCCCTGAGAATAAACCTGAGAAGCAGCTGCCAATCAGAACTCCAGTCCCCACCCTCCAGGACACACTCACTACTCAAGCAGTGAATGTTAAAGTGAATGTGATGCATTTATGTATTCTTACCAGCAGTGTAGTCCTGATTCCTTCCTGCGGGGCACTCCATTTGCTTCTGTGGCATCACCAGCATTCAAGGATATGCCCAATCTGCCCCACCAAATGCCAGCTGCTCAAGAACCTGGACTGCATTTCATTCACCTCCATAACCCTGGTACCAGTCAAGATATCTAATTCACAGTCAGTGCATCTTTTTTTAATTTTGTTTTATGACACAAAAAAACATGCCCGAGGTAGGCTTCCATGTTTATTGGCAGAATAAATCACAACAGAGAAAATGTACACAGCCACCAAAGCAATTAAAGAAATGCAAATTCTAGAAAATGGGAAATGCTCTTATACATGTATTAAATGAAGATAAATCAATAAAAATGGCAAAATG
This sequence comes from Saccopteryx leptura, assembly GCF_036850995.1. Taxonomy (NCBI): domain Eukaryota; kingdom Metazoa; phylum Chordata; class Mammalia; order Chiroptera; family Emballonuridae; genus Saccopteryx; species Saccopteryx leptura. Next base: position 169,644,412 of record NC_089504.1, on the reverse strand, counting down.
CTGTGCGGGAGTAATCATAGAAAAGTGTGTGTTTATACAGTATTGGAGGGATACTGTCATTTGGTTCAAGACTTTTCGAACTCCACCTGGCAACATCTAACCAGAAGTGTAAAAACCCTTTAATGTGGGCATCTTAATGCTGCTCTTCTGTTCTTTATTCTGGAGTCACTATCACTATTCCAGCCCCCATCCTAATAAGGCCTCCTCACTTCACATCTGGTTTATTGAAATAGTCACCTAACTAGTCTTCCCACCCATCTTTCACACATCCAGTTAACCTCCCCCCAAACCTTGCTGTTAGCAAGTCTCTCTCCCATTCAAAATGTTCAGTGCATCCTCAGCACACATTGTATAAACATACCACAGTACTTCAGACATTGCCCCTTTGATAAGCATTTAAAAATTGCCACTATTATTAACAGTACTGTCCATAATGCAAATGTTCTAGTTTGGTATGTAAGGCCATCTGTGCTCTATCATCATTTAGTTTTCTGCAAGTTCCACCACATTCCACGTAAGTCCTTTGTATCCTCTCAGCTGACCTCTTGTCCCAGCCTCGGTTCCTTCTCCTCACTGCCTAGGGTCTCACCAAGAATCAGCCCCACACCTACTTCCTCCACTGACTGCTCAGGGCTTGTTCTTGCCTCAGGTTTCAGTTGACACTCACTATCAATTTTTTATACATCTTCTTAAAGTTATCTGTGTCCAGAAATAAGGTCTCCAAGTCTTGGGTGGAAGGGAGATCCCTGAAGCATCTAGCCCAGGTTCTCACAAGACTCAATAAACATTTGCTGACTCTCATCTAACCCAAAATGTATTAAATGTTACATAGTATGTTTACAAATGTTTAAAATAACTTCCAACGCTAGGTTTTATTCAAATGAAAACAACTCGTTGTGAAAAAGAACAATAGTGCAAAGAGGTGCTTTAAAAGAGTATAAAAGTTACCTAAAATCTCAGGTTCTCCAGTTCTTTTTAAATGAAAGCATATTCATTACCAAAGGGTCACAGATTGTGAAGTCACTCACACACAGGAGTGGTTCACATCTTCTTCAAGGTGGGTGACAGGTGGAACAGAGAAAACAGCATGACAGTTGTTGGGTGCTTGGCAAAGACCTGTGTGTGCACAGACTGGACTAAGGTGCCATGGCACAGCCTGGCATGCCTCTGCTCCAGAAGTGAAGATGCAGAACAAGAGTAACCACCTACCACCCTCTATCTGTAATTTCGGGAAACTGCTGCTGCTGCCTTTCCTCACTGACTCTTTCTTTATAAGTGCTGCTTGCTGCACATGATTGAGAAAGTAGCAAAGTGGGGTAGAGATGAAGAAAAACATCATTCAGAGATAACCGCTAATAATGTTTCAGAGAATTTTCCAAATACTACACATGCAGGCACACACACACACACACACGCACCCCACACCTGGGTTCATACCACGTATGTTACATGAGAAGCTGTGTGGGTCAAGATTACAGGTGTGGCAGCTGGAGCCTGATTCATGTTTGAAACTGGGCCCTCTGGAACCTTACCAAAGTGCTCTCTGAACACATTTTCTCACCTGTGTAATTGGAATGATAGTAGTAATTGCCTGATAGGGTTGGTATGGGCTTCAATGAGGTGAAATGTAGAAAGTGTTCACAATAGTGTGAGCACACATAGAAAGAATTGTGTAAGCAGTAGTTATCATAATTAGTTCACCATCTTACCTTTTAACTTAGCATTTTATCATGACCGTGGTGTCAAATATTTGAAGATATTTTAATGATTATATGATATGGTGTGGATAGCCTACCTGATAATACTTAACATATTATCATCACCACATTTGTGTATGTTTCTGTGGTGTGTGTGTGTGTGTGTGTGTGTGTGTGTGTGTGTGTATGAAAGAGATAGAGAGAGATACAGAGAGAAGGACAGACAGGAATGGAGAGAGATGAGAAGCATCAATTCTTTGTTGTGGTTCCTTAGTTGTTCATTGATTGCTTTCTCACATGTGCCTTGACCAGGGAGCTACAGCAGAGCGAGTGACCCTTTGCTCAAGCCAGCAACCTTTGGCTCAAGCCATGACCATGGGGTCATGTCTATGACTCCATGTTCAAGCCAGCGACCCCACACTCAAGCTGGTGAGCCCGCGCTCAAGCGAGCAACCTTGAGGTTTTGAACCTTAGTCCTCTGTGTCCCAGTTTGATGCTCTATCCACTGCGCCACCACCTGGTCTGTAACATCACTATATTTTTAACTATTCTTTGAAAAAAAATTATTTTTGATGTCCAAATAATTAATATTGGCCCTGGCCAGTTGGCTCAGCGGTAGAGCGTCAGCCTGGCATGCGGGGGACCCGGGTTCGATTCCCGGCCAGGGCACATAGAAGCGCCCATTTGCTTCTCTACCCCCAGCCCCCCTCCTTCCTCTCTGTTTCTCTCTTCCCCTCCTGCTACCAAGGCTCCATTGGAGCAAAGATGGCCCGGGCGCTGGGGATGGCTCCTTGGCCTCTGCCCCAGGCGCTAGAGTGGCTCTGGTCGCAGCAGAGCGACGCCCCGGAGGGGCAGAGCATCCCCCCTGGTGGGCAGAGCTTCGCCCCTGGTGGGCGTGCCGGGTGAATCCTGGTCGGGCGCATGCGGGAGTCTGTCTGACTGTCTCTCCCCGTTTCCAGCTAAAGAAAAAAAAAAATTAATATTATTTTCCTAAATATACCATAATCATTATTTTCTCCTGTGGCTGGACATTTAGGGTGTTTTCATTTAGGGTATTTATCACTATTGTAAAAAATACCGTGATGATATACTTAAAACTTTGGTCACATCCCTGGTTACTTTCTTAGAAAACAAACTGCTACCCAGAAATAACATACCAAGTTTACTCTCATCAGTCTGTGTAAGAATGGCTCTAACTGTGCCCTTGATAGCATTTTAGTATTATCTCTTTTTCTGTTTGGAAAAAGAGAATTTTTAAATTCTATTCCTATTTGGGAAAAGGAATTTTTTTAAATTTTATTTAACCTTGATTTTGTTTACTAGTGTGGCTAAACTTTCATGATTATATTGGTCATGAGTACACGTATTTCTTCATTTGGGAATATTTTGCTCATGCCCCTAGTCTTCTTGTTTGTTTGTTTGCTTGATTTTTTCCCAGTTAAGTTGTAAAGAGGTTTTCTCACATTAATTGATAAGTGCTCCTTCTATATTAGAAATTTAATTTTTCTGACACATTTTATTTTTCCAGTTTACTTTATGGCTTACGATTTTCACGTACTCATTGATTTAGCGTGTTTGAGTGTCTGCTGTGTGCCAGACACTGTTGTAGGCACTGGGGACTCAGTAGGAAGCAAAACCTGTTAAGATCTCAATCCTTGGAAAGCTTACATTTTAGTGGGAGCTTCCTGCTGAGAGTATAATATCAATGGACAGAACCATCTGGTTTCTAGAATGCCTGTTCTATAGTTTGATAAATATAGACAATTACTTAAACATAATTGGCCTATTAATGTCATCTTCCTTTCAGAAAACAATTGTACCCACATGAATATGGAGGAAGAGAAACTTCAGAACTCAGCCTAGAAGAGAAATTTGATAGTATCTCCAAACAAGTATCACTAAAAGGACACCCTTGGACTTGCCCGAGGAGGCAAGAGCACATTCAGTGGCTATTTCCTTTTATTCCTTCTACAAAGGTGCCTCTAAAACTTGACAATCACTTATATGCCTTGCAGTCTGGGGCTGAAGAAAGAGGAAGTACAGTGGAAAGATTGATGCGAATAAAGAACTTTGGGATCCTAGCTTAGTCAGTTCCGGCTGCTATAACAAAGTACCATGAACTGGGTGCTTTATACACAACAGAAATTTATTCCTCACTCTTTTGGAGGCTATAAGTCCAAGATAAAGGTGCCAACATAATCAGGTCCTGGTGAGCACCCTTTTCTGGGCTGCAGACTGCGGACCTCTCCTTGTATCCTCACATGATGAAATGAGATGGAATTAGCTCTCTGGAGTCTTCATAAGAGAGCATTAATCTCATTCACGAAGGCACCACTCAAATACCTCCCAAAGACCCACCTCCAAACACCATCACATTGCAGATTAGATTTCAACATGTGAATCTGGGGGGACACAAACATTCAGTCCATAACAGGTCCCATAAGGGGAAGGGACTGTGCCAGGAGTGACTTTATGGAATGGCTGATGCAACAAAGCCAATTTCACAAGAGATTCCGTTCTATAAGTTGAGGCTTCGGAGAGCATGGTATCTGCAAAAGGAACAAAAAACTGCCTCTTCAGCAAACTGTGCACATGCGACTCGAGGACCAGAAGAATGACTGCTCTCAAACCTCAGTGTTTGGAAACAGCCCCAGGAAAAAGGACAAAGGAACCCTGAATTGACTGAGATTGTTCTTCTGGCAGCAGAAGAAAAGGGACTCTAAATAGAATTGAAAGGAGTTACAGAAAAATAAAGTTTTATTTCTTACACGTCTGAAAGATCTCACTGTGTTTTTAAGAAGAATTACACACAAAAACAGAGATCACCAGCCCTGGCTGGATAGCTCAGTTGGTTATGGCATCGTCCCAAAGTGAAGAGATCACCATTTAAACGCTTAAAAAGAAATTCTCACAATTCTTATGAAAAAACTGAAAAATGCAAATGGAAGATTATTCTAAATTAGCATAACTTTAAGTTAGCTTGTATAAACACAGTTTGGAAAACATTATACATTCCAATATTTTCAAAGTGGAGGTCATTGATTCCTTCTTCACACATGGGCCAATCATGAGTAACACTTACATAAATATCCCTATAGAGCTAGAATAAACATAACCAACTCCAACTGTTGTCCAGCACAGATGACCAAGTACTTCTCATGACAATGGGACCACTAGATGGTCTTCCTCAGAAGATTCCTCCTTCATCTCCTCCCTTGCACGGTATATGCTCAACTTTGCAGGCCCCTTTAGCCCCTTCCCTCCACCCTTTATCAGAAGCTGGCCTCCATTGCTCTCAGCTTCCTCCTCACTGAAGCGGAGGTGGGTCTGGCTAGAAGGAAGCAAGTAGAAGAAGGGTCTAGAACCCACAGATCCTAGATGCAAAAGGCATTCAGGAAAGATGCTCAATAGCACTAACCTTCAGGGAGATACAAATCAAAAGTACAATGAGATAACACTCCACACCCATTAGATTGGTTATTCTTTTTCAAAAGAAAGAGGGAGAAAAAAGAAATGGAAAGAAAGGAGCTAGGGAGAGAGGGTTGGAGGGAAGAAAAGTAAGAGAGGGAGAGAAAGGAAAAGGAAAGAACAGAAGTGTTGGCCAGGATGCAGAGAAAAGGAAAGGATAGCCTTGTGCACTGTTGGTGGGGATGTGAAATGGTGGAGCTGCTGTGGGAAATTATATGGTTGTTCCTCAAAAAATTAAAAGTAGAATTACTATATGTTTTATCATTTGTACCTCAGCGTACTTATCCAAAAGAGTTGAGAACAAGACCTCAAAGAGATCTGCATGCCCACGTTCACTGCAACATTATTCACAATAATCAAAAGGTAGGAAGCAGCCCAAGTGTCCATGGACAGATAGATTAATGGGTAAGGAAAATGTGGTCCATTCGTACAATGGGATATGATTTAGCCTTAAAAGGAGTGAAATTCTGACACAGGCTACAACATGGATGAACTTTGAGGACATAATGCTCAGTGAAGCAAGATGGTCACAAAAGGACAAATTCGGTATGATTCCATTTATATGAAGTACCTGGCGTGGTATAATTCCTAGAGACAGAAAGTGGAATGATGGGTCACAGGATTTGGGGAGGGAGAGGGGAGCTGTTGTTTACTGGGAACAGAATTACAATTTAGCAAGATGAAAAAGTTTTGGGGATGGATGGTGGTGATGGCTGCACAGCAATGTGAATGTACCTAATGCCCTGAAATGTGGGCTATAAAAAAACTGTGAGTTAAAATGGTGAGAAAAGGAGCTAGGAGGTGGGGTGGGGCCATGGGAAAGGACTAGGGGGAGGATGACGGTCCCTCACTCATCGGAACAGAATGGAGTCACCGTATGGAGAGCACACCCCTTCGGCAGGGTGGCAGGGCGAGGCAGAGAATGGGGCGTCTCAGGGAGCCCCGCTGGCCTCCCCACCCAGGAGACCTGCGGCCCGAAGCGCCCCCTACTGCGCGCGGGCACAGCTGGCCGCTTCATCTCCGCAGGAACTGGGCATCCTGGTCTTCGGAGTCCTTCCGCTGTCCACACCACACCGCCCAGGGCGGGGCGGGGCGGGATGGGGGAGGTGTGGCTATGGGAATGTGTATACACCGCAGGCGTCCTTACTCAGCGTAGTCTCTGTGGCGCAATCGGTTAGCGCGTTCGGCTGTTAACCGAAAGGTTGGTGGTTCGAGCCCACCCAGGGACGAGTTGATAGTTTTCTCGAGACAACCTCCAGGAGGCAGCATTTTAACTGGGTCAGGGGGAGATTTTTGATGAAATCGGAGTATGTAGCTGCCCGCCCTACCCTGAATCTAAGACGGAGAAAGGGACTACAGCCGCCCTTCTCTGCAGCAGCAGCCCGCAGCGCGTAGGCTCTGGACATGCTATGTATCCCAGGGGATTTTGCACACAGGCTCAGGAGGCCTACTCAAGGCTAGGCACCAGCACGGTCAATTTGCCTGTCGGCAGGTGAGTAATTAAATGCCAATGGCGTCTTTCAGAAACGCTGCAACCACCGAAAGCAAACGTAGCTACTCAGCATAGCCCATTTCCTGCCAAAATGCGTGGGGGCGGGCATGCAGGAGGTAGTACCGAGAAACATGGGGGAACGAAGGCACCCTAAAAAACTATCTGCTCGCTTAAGCCCTGCTTGCAGCTTTTGTGCCACTACCTCGAACTCAGGCGAAGGCGGCAACATTTACTGCAGATTGTGACGTAATTCTAACAGGACACTAAGCTCAGGTAAAAATAATAGGGGTTCCCGTTGACTGGTCTGCGTGGCTTATTTTCAACTCTGGTCTCTCGGAAGACATATTTTTCAAGCAGATGATCACATTGACTTCCGCTATATAGATGGAGAACCGCACGATACTGTGATAAACGTGAAAACAATTCATTTCTGCTCATACTGAGGTCAAGTTACAGTAGGTGCGGTGTCCTCTGAGACAGACACACTAGGGATAGAATTTAGAGACCTAAAAGGAAGAGCTGTCTCACTAGGCTTTTAGGTAATGCCTTGCAAAGGTTGGCTGGTAATTATCCACTGTTGCCTAGTTAGGAGCCCTAAAGGAGGAGGTACAATTGCCACTTAATGGTGGAATTCCTGGCAGAGTAACAGGTAGCCCCCAAAATGTCCTCGGGTAGGGGCCTTTCTGATGTTCCTCAAAATTCCAAACTTTCCATTGACACTTAAGGATTGTTTTAAGTGTCAAACTGAGTAAATAAATGAAACAAGAAAACAAGGGGGAGGAGATTAAGTCACAAAATTACTTATACACGATTTCAATTGAATCTCATTTCAGTTGGCTACTACTGAAGCCAAGGGGATTTGAAAAGTGTATCCGTCCAATTTGAAGGCGATCTACACTGCTCACAAAAATTAGGGGGTATTTTTATCGCTTCATATTCATTTTAAAATATCCCCTAGTTTTTGTGAGCATTATAGTAGATACACTAGGTTCTAAGCTCCTTGAAAGAAAACACTGTTTTCTGTTATTAGTGATCATTTTAGGTTCCAAAGCATTCCCTTCAGACACAGTTCAAATACTTGAGTTTAGCACATAAAATATTTCCTGATCGTGTTAAAGAGAACAGTTAAGAGGCAATTATATTTGAAAGGAGCAACGAGGCTCCCTGCTACGGTGGGTATAGCCTTGGATGCACTTCAGGGGAATTGGACAGGACCTACGGACAGAAACAGGAAGGGACTGTGAGGGAGATACCTACAGTGAGAGCCTTGGTGACTCAGAAATTAGTGGTAACACTGCTTGATAATGGTCATTTAGAGGGGTCTTAAAGAAACTTTGAAAGAGTATCTTGGAATTTATCTAGAACCTAGTCCCAGAAACAACCTTCATTTTTAAAAAAGTTTAACTCTATTTTAAGGTAAACTTTTTTTAAGATGAACTTTCCAAGAGACAACTTAAGGGATCCATGGAACCATGTGAAAACCTGAGTGGGAAGCCAAGGATCCCTTCCCCAGAATGTACATAGTCACAGATAATACTTGATTTAATGTCCAAGGGAGTCACAAACTGTCTGGAGCAGTTCTTGGCCCCCAGATTTTGAAGGCCCAGCTTTATATTTTATTTACTCAATCTGTATTCTAGTTACTGATAAAGGTCATAAAGTGGGCCAAATCCAAAGTGTTTAGGTATGGAAGAATTACACTGAAGATTTCAAGGTAACACAAAGAACTAGAAATGTCTAATACTATTGACAAGTGACAAATAAAGCCATTTTTTTTCTGAGCAATTAGTTAGATATATAAAATTAATAATAAAGAACTTGAGACCAAAAAATCTTCTTGAGGTTTTAACACTTACTGCTTGTCACAATCTGGAATGACTGGACTTAAAGGGCTTTAATATATCAATCCTCTCAGGGTCACTGCTATAGGGATTTATACCAATTTGTATTTCTTTCCTTGTTAATTACTTAATGAAACCCAGCAAACTGTTATGTTTTAGTTAACTGCTCATAGAAATTGAGCCGTGTTTAATTTTTTATTTTAGCAAAAACAAAACAAAAATTGTCTCGCAAGGATGACTAAAACTAGTTTTTCCCTAACAAGGAAATCAAATACACATTTTAAAATAAGGAAGTCCTCAACTACTTCAGCAATAAACCAAGTAGATGATCATATTATCTATCATATGTATATGTGAGCACCATGATAGTTTATTTCTAAATCACATAATATACTTACTTATACTAGAGTATAGTCTGGACTGATCATTGGAATCCACTATAAGTACTGCATAGGTGAAAACCTACAATGGATGAGATTCAATGCAGAATGAAAGTTTTAAATACAGAATTTCTCTATTAATTTTAAGCACATGGATTCTTTACAGAAACTATGAGTCCTATGGCCAGCAGGATGTCAGTTTACAACAGCAAACATTTTGCCATCCTGCTGAAAAGGTCTGTTTGAAGGTGCCTTAGGGCTGGGGAGCATCAGCTGCCAGGCGGTTGTAGAGACACTTGAACCTCCTAGCACACTTGGATAACCTCTGCCTGCAAGCCCAGTGAGAAAATTACCCTAAGAAAAAGCTGGCAAGAAGGGTGCTTTCCCAAGCTATTAAGTGCCTGCAAAAACAAAAGGAGGCCCTAGCCAGTTGGCTCAGCGGTAGAGCGTCGGCCTGGCGTGCGGGGGACCCGGTTTCGATTCCCGGCCAGGGCACATAGGAGAAGCGCCCATTTGCTTCTCCACCCCCACCCCCTTCCTCTCTGTCTCTCTCTTCCCCTCCCGCAGCCAAGGCTCCATTGGAGCAAAGATGGCCCTGGGCGCTGGGGATGGCTCCTTGGCCTCTGCCCCAGGCGCTAGAGTGGCTCTGGTCACGGCAGAGCGACCCCCCGGAGGGGCAGAGCATCGCCCCCTGGTGGGCAGAGCATCGCCCCTGGTGGGCGTCCCGGGTGGATCCCGGTCGGGCGCATGCGGGAGTCTGTCTGACTGTCTCTCCCCGTTTCCAGCTTCAGAAAAGTACAAAAAGAAAAAAAAACAAAATGAAATCTATTTTCATTGAGAGATTTGAAGTATTTCACATAAGTTCCTTTTCTCCTGATGACCTCTTGCTTCTATGGTTATATTAAATCTCCTGGTTGTTTTAAAATTCTCCTGGACCAAGTCTGTTGTCTCTTTAACCCTTTTGCTATTTTGCAGGAGTTAATAAGCACCTTTTCACAGATCTGCTTTACTTAGGAGTACCCTGGTGTGCCTTCCAGCCCCACTTGCCTGTTTGTTCTCTGGCTTCCCGAGGGGACTCCTGTGGGACAGGGGTGTGGAGCTCCTGGTGATGAAAAGGGGAAAAGGACCAGAAAGGTAGTCACAGAGCAGCTCAATGATCAGCCTGTCTCACAGCCTGTGGCAGGGTGCTCACAGGAGTTGGCTGTGGAAACTGCTTATTCTGAAGTTGTTAAGTTTAATGCTACTTTTGGCTCCCAGACTCTAAGTTTGGATAAGCCAGTCCATTTTGTGTTAGCACTTGCAGTACCCAGCAAAACTCTAAGTTAACGAAACATAATACAGTGATCATTTTGTAGTATATATGTAAATCAATTATTCTGGACAACATAAACTATAAAGGATGTATGTCAGTTATATCTCAATGAAAGTGGGGAAAAAAATAACAAGCAACTCTAATCTGTTGTATCTTCCACTTTCATACACTCTGACTTGCAGAGGGCATTATTACAATCATGGTAACTGGAAAAAAAATCAGCTAAAACTTCATAGACTTTCCTCTAGCCTTGTTTTCTTCCGAAAAATTGGTATTCTCACTGTTTAATTAGTATTCTTTAACTGGTCACTAATTTTTTTCCCACATAACCTCAACCTACAACAGGAATTGAATATTTGTTAATAAATATAACAAAAAAATATGTGAATGGTGTATTTTGAATGCTTAAAGAACAGTAAGGTGAAATAAATAATATTCAAACAAATTTACTAACGGAGAAAAAACAAACCCTCAATGCAATGCAACACATCAAAACATATTCAAAGAGAAAGACTTATGATCAAAAAAGAGAAGGGAAAGAAAATAAATCGAGTTTTATTAGAAGATATGTGTATTTATATTTGGGGGAGTAAAATTATCTTGCTAAAACATAATACCAAGACGGGAAGTCAAAAGAATGTAAAACTTCAAATAATAAAAATGATGGTCAACTGGAAACCAAAATTGCCACATTACAAAGAAAGGTTTAATAGCCTTACACTTAAAGAGCAGATCTAAATTAGTAAGACTCCAATTCAACCACCACAGGTCTAAAGGGCAGCCCACAGAGCTCTTCGTGCTCCCTGCTCAGATACTCTGTTCCCACACCATCCCAAGTGGGCTACTATAATTAGAACTGGTGAACCTCCCATCTCCTCTTCCCAAGATCCTATCTTAACCTGCATTCTTGTTTATCTCTGTCACCCCATGAACTCTAAGCCTACTGGGACATTAAACTCTACATCTAATCTCTCCCACTCCTATTCAACACCTTCATCTTTCACAGTGCCCTCTGAAATGTATGACAGGACTTCCCATCTCCTCATGACTTCAGTGAAAAGTGTCTTCCCTGCCCTCATGCTACATGAAATCTGAATATCCCCTGAAGGAATTGCTTCCTATACAGTCCTATCTTCCTACTTCCAGTTGTTATTTCAACCAGTACCTCCATCTCCCTTATAAACCTCCAGTGACTTTGAAGCACAAACCATTAGATCAAACTGCCCATATGGTTCCTTTTGCTGTCATCTGGCATCTTCAGCTCCTGGCTTACGGTATATTTCTTTCCACCAGGACTCCTTCTGCAATTTAGATAACTTTGGCTTCCACAAAGTCTATCCACACACTATCCATGGTCTCTTGGTTCCTTTATTTCATTACTTTTCGTGGACTTCTCCCCCAACCTTGTCCACGTCCATTCCTTGTCATACTTCATGCCTTGTTATGACTAATAACTGCACTGCCTCCAGAAGCCCAATTTCAAGCACATCCCTTTCAAACCAGCTGACTTTGTCCACTAGCCCTACTTTAGCAGTCTTTGAACCCACCTCCAATCCACTGAGATCTACCAACACTTCTTAAAAGACCATCACCTGTCTCATGTCCCTACTTTCCTCCTCATCCATCACTACAATCATTTTCCTTGCATAAAACCTGAATTCCTTTTCTCTTGGTCTTCTTCATCTGCAAATACCTCTAACTTTGGCGGAATCCAATTTTCCTCCTTTCACTCTGTCCTGCACCTGAGCAGCAAACATGATTGGAGAAAAATAAACAGCTGTGCTGGTCTCTGTTAAACTTGTGACCATAAACCTCTGGTGGGCTTTCAGAACTGCCTAGAGAGCCTACTGCATGTCTGTACTCAATGAGCTCTCGAAAATAATTCAAACTTCTCTTCCCCAATCTTCAACTCCTCCTCTCGTATCCCTGAGAAAATAATCACCAGACTATTCTCATTCTCTAATCATCAAGTCTTCTAACATCTCCTAGATAGGGAAGAAGATACTCTTATCTTCACTAGCATTAAAATGAGTAAACTCTTCTAGCTCTTAAGGCCACCCCCTCTTCCTCTCATATACTGGATCCCTTACCTGAAGAAATCTGCTCCCATGACTGTCCCTTCTCAGAATATTCCATTTCACACATAAACATGTGACAGCTCCCATCTTAAAAACATTAACAAAAACCTTGAACCCTATTCCCTCATGAGGCACCAGATAAATGTTTTGAAAGAATGAGTCTTTATCTGCGTTTTCACCGTCCCTTCGCTCTTGAGCCCACTTGACTTGTCCTCACAACTCCACTGAACTGTCCTTGCTAAGTCACTAAGGACTTCCCTATCAAAACCAATGATCACTTCCCAGTCCTCCCATCATTCCACCTCTCAGCAATCTCTGACAGATCAGCATCAGTCACTCATTTGAAAAGAACAAAAAGAAACAAAAACTTTCTCTCCTTGATTTTCAGGACACCCCACTCACCTGGTTTTTCTCCTGCAGTCCCTTTTGTTCCCCAGAGCTGGCTTCACCTTCCAAGTGATCCCATCCTCTATCATGGTATTAAACATGATCCATGCATTCATAATTCCTGAACGAGCATCTCCAGTGTCCACCTCTCCTGGGCTCCAGCATTGCAGCTCCATCTTCCTATGAAATTCTCTCCACTTGGAAGTCTAAGTGTTGGGGGAAAGCCCCAAAAGTCTAAATTCAGGATAGATTTTGAAGAACTGACACATAGCCTTATCCAAATTCATAAGAGCCTTAATATGAGAAACTTACACACATGGGCACTGCAGCTGCTTCCTCTGGTGATGGTGATAGGGGCACTCCAGAGTTAGAAATTTAGCCTCAGTAAAAGCAGCTTTTAGTTGTAATCAACAGGGGTTAGGAAATAGTTAATTTTCTTGCTATTCTTTCTTAATAGCTCCCTGGCCTTCCCCTTAGAAATGTGGCAAGTTTATCTTTGCAGGAAGGCCTGGGAAGCCTCTTTGGAAGCAGACACCAGGGAGGGGCCTGAAGATTAAGGAGAGGTTAAATCACAAATTACTTCTAAGAGCATAGCCACAGAATTCCTATAAAGAGTCAAGGCCCTATAAATAACTAGGAATTTAGTTCACAAACTTAAATCTTTATTTTGCCTCCCAAGGAGAACAGGGAGTCTTTTTATGCAGGTAATTCCTAGAGGCAGATGGCCTCAGAAGTGCCCGGCTCCAGTTGCCTGGAGATACCACCCTCAGGAGAACTTGCTGGGAGATGTTCCTGCCAACCGGACTCCCACCTTCGACGTACTTTGTGACTAATTGCATGATCTTTACTAAATTACTAACCGCCCCTAAAAAGTACATAAACTGACTAGTCAACTGAGACTGTAAGGCAGGAATTGGATGCATTTTTAGGCTTCCTGCATTCTCAGGTTGCTGCCAATTTGAATAAAAGACACTCTTACACCACTCAGCTCCATCTCTATGATTGGTTGACAGTGATGGGCAATTTGAATCCCGGCTAGTTCTGATAATAGTGGTGGGCTGGGCAAAATCTACACTCCTCCCATAATAGGGTCCCTTTTGGGGGGGGGGGGGTTAATAGCAAAACCATATGGTGGGTAGTCACATAGACCAGAAAGAACAATGTAGTTCTAAATTAAAAGACAAAATCAGGCAGTTGTTACACTCTATAGTCATTAACCTCTCTCCTGAGACCTGAGGTTTCTCTTTGGGCAGCAGCACTCTGGCTTTCGGAGCCGAGTGACAGAGTACAGTGCTTCCCAGATGCTTCGGCCGCTGGAGCCATACTGTATCACTACAATGAGTTCCCCTACAAAAAGGGATCTTACATTTAACATATCCAAAATTTAATCTTTCCTTTAAATTTTTTTCTTCCCAAATTAGTCCCATCTCAGGAAACGGCACAACCCATTTGGTCAGGCAGCAAACCTTAGACTGATCTTGGACTTCTCTTTCTACCCTATATTCAACCCATCAACACATCCTGTTGACTCTTTGAAATGCAAATGAAAAGTAAATAAAAGTAAATACTTCTTCATACCTCCACAGCTACCACCCCCTCAACTCTAAGAGGCTGCAACAGACCAGCACTTCTACTCTGACCAACTGAAGTCCTTTTCCAAATTTCCATGATCCTTTTAAAACTTAGACCGGATGTTACTCCCTTGCCTGAAACCAGTGGCTTCTCATGATTCTCATGTACAGGGAAGGCTTCACTATGGTCCACAAAGCCATTCAAGATCTGGCATCCACCTTCTTTAACCTCATGTTCTACCTCTCCCTTGTTCACTCTGCTCAACCACAGTAGCCTCTTCCCTGTCCTCAATCATGCTAAGTACCCTCACTTCTCAGGACTTTTGTTCCTCCCTTCATCCAGTCACAAAGTCAACTCCCTAACTTCATTGCAGTGGCTGCACGAAGTTCCCACCTCCAAGAATCCTTCCAAGTCTTCTCAGTCTAAGAGTCCTCCCACTCATCCACTTTTCTTCTCCATGGCATTTAGGTCATGTGACATCCTGTAGTCAAGCCTCATTATTCACAAATTCTGTATTTGTGAATTTGCCTTTCTAAAATGTATTTGTAACCCTAAAAATCAGTAATGAAGTTTTTATATTCATGTACAGATATGCAGAGAGCAGTGAAAAACGTGTCTCCACACACTTTGCTTTCTATAGTCTAGTGTCACATTTTAAAAAACCTTTTGTGCTTTTTGTTGATTTCATTTTAAAATGGCCCCTAGTGCTAAATACTGTCTAGTGAAGATGGAAAAAATACAGAAAAAAACCTATTAGATCAGCTTTGTGCATGCTGTAGTGCTGCTGGCTTTGTGTTCAATGTTAATGAACCAACAACGTATACACTAATCTCACCCCCTACCCCCACACCTTATCTGTGGTTTCACTTCCTGTGGTTCGTTGTTACCATGGTCAAAAAATAATTTTAAAATTCCAGAAATAAACAGTGTGTAAATTTTAAATTGCATGCTGTTCTGAGTAGCTTGGTGAAATCTTGAGCCATTTCACTCCTTCCTGCTCAGGATGTAAATCCTCCGTTTGTCTGTCCAGCATCTCCAGGCTGTAGACATTCCCCACCCACCACTTAGTTGCTATCTCAGTTATCAGATTGATTGTCTTGGTATTGCAGTGTCTGCATTCAAAGAAACTTCATTTTACTTAATAATGGCCCCAATATGTAAGAGCAATGATGCTGCAATTCAGAAATGCCCCAGAGAAGCCGTAAACTTGATTATAGGTACGCAGGTATAGGAAGTCTGTCTATAATTTAGTCCCATCCACAGCTTTAGGCATGCATTGGGGGTCCTAGAACATGCTCCTTGAGGATAAGGGAAGAGAACCACTGTATTCATAAGGTGTCTTTAAACAGAAATACACAAATAACAAGGTTATTTGTTGATCAGTTAACAAAAATGTGACCAGAAGCTCACAAAAACCTAACATTATTTACCCTAGGAGCAATGGTTCATTCAGTATTTGTAAATTCAGCATTCACAGTGGCTTTAACAGAAGTACTGCAAATAACAAGAATTGACTGTATCTCCTATCATCACCTAATACTATAAAAATATCTCCTTGTTTAGAAGGTAAATTCCTAAAAAGCAAACATTTCTCTTTTTTTTTTTTTTAACTGCCTTATCTCAGGTTTACAGCAGTGCACCGGCACTTAGCAGAAATCTAGAAATCCTTGAATGAAAATAACAAATAAAAGAGAAATAAGCAATTCCTCAGAGAAACTCAACTAGCCAATCAAATTATGGAAAGTATCTATTCTCAAAAGCAATCACGGAAATGTAAACAAAAATAGCAAAGGGCTCCCCTGTCAATGCTACTACCCCATAGTGATGAGGGTTCAGGAACATTTTGTTCTTGACAAAGCCAGTGTTTAAACACTACCTAAAACATAGTAGGCTTTTCGAAGACAAAAATAAATATTAAACTAAGAAGAGTCAACAAGCATTCAACAACTAAAGCAGAACCAGAGGTAAAAACCTTCATTACCTTAAGTTTTTAAAAAAAGTTTCAGATGAAGTCAATCATGCAATTAAGACTTTTAAAAGTACATATCCTTTGACCTAGCAATTCCAATCCCAGGAAATAAGACCTGGATCTGTGCCAAAATTTATCAAGAAGGATAATCCCTGTACACAACTGACAATAAATAACAAGACATTACAAATCACTTCAACATATTGATTGGTGAGACAATGGTAATCTACACAATATATAAATAATATATGGCTATCCAAAAGTTGTCAGAAACTGTAAGATGGAAAAAAGGCTCACTAAACATTAAGTAAAAACAAAGATCATACAAATAGGTACAATAGAATCCTACTTTTACTTTTTACAGTCCCACATGCATAAAAATATGAAAATGTTTGTAGTAGCTATTACCATTCTGTGTGAAGATGATGATCCAAAATCTCCTTGGTTTTTCTCTGTAGTTCCCCACTTTCCCCTTTCAATAAATGTATTACTTTTGTAATCACAAGAAGAGGAGGGGGAGGTTTGGGAGTAAATTTGACAAGTCAATTATAAAGTACTGAGTCCCTGGCAAAGTATTCTACCCTTAAATATTAGTAACTGCTGCTACTATCAAATCACTACAACAGGGGTACTCCTGGGCAGCCAAACTTTAAATGAAGCTTGAGAAGGGGAACCTATCTTGGCAAGTTCAGCAGTTTCAACTGGCATAGTAACCATCCTCTCCAATCCTTGTTCTACAACTCTCTATGCTATTTCCTTATGTGTTAAATGTAATAAAAAGTATCTTGCTCACAGAAACATAATTGTTTTATAAATAACAAGATCTGACACACAGCAAGATCTATAAGCATTGGTTATTTTTTCTCCAAAACAGAACTGCTGGATGGTGCCCCACTTTGGCTACAGAAATAAACGTCTTGGGGAGAAAGATATTTATAATAATGTAAACTCTTTGCCCATCAATGCAAAAACAGATTACTTTTTCCTGTTATAAGTCATTTATTGATCACTACCATTACTTACATTCTAGTACCATTACTTAAATTTCTAGTAACAAGGTTTCCTGCCACCCTCTGTAAGGAAAGAAGACCAGGTGTATGGGTAAGCTGACATTCCACTCTACCCCTGTTAGAAAGAGGCTCGGGCTCTTACATAAGACCACAGAACCATCAGCAAAACAGTCATGCAGTCATACATCATATACAGCAAGTTAAGTTTAGATAAATTAGTGTTTTTCCTGAACCAATGTAACCAAAAATTAAAAGGTATGTTTCCAAGCTGTACAAATTGCCAGAAACTACATACTGTTTTTTGTTTTTGTTTTTCATTTTTAACATTTTGAAATCCTCATCATCCTATAAATACAAAATGAAGCTGACAAGTGAACAGATTCTTGGTCATTTTAATTTATAAAATAAATTACATGCATTATGGACAGAACCAAATGTAAAACCTTCAGCAGCTTATTACATTTTGTTCTTGACAAGGCCAGTGTATAAACATTACCTAAAAACACAGTAAGTTTGTCCCAGACAATAAATATTAAACTAAAAAAAAAAAAGTTAATATACATTCAACAACTCTCAAACAGATATTCATCAAAATAAGGTAAATCTAACATGTCATTTGCTAAAGAATTGAATGCTGAAGTGGAAAAAAACTCATCAAAAATATCAGTCTTCAGGGAATTTTCCAAGTTCAATGTTCTGACACAGGCATTATTTGCTGGGTCTGGCTGAACCTGGCACTGATTTTTCTTGGTAGGGCTGCAATAATTATGGTCCTGATTCAGATGTGGGTTTTGGGGAATACCATTTAATTCACTAGGTACTGGTGCTGAAGTATGGCTATCTCCCATTTCTAAATACCTGACGTCAGCCTCCCCATTTTCTGAAAGCTCTGTTGAAACAGTTGCAGGAGACAATAATTCTGCCAAAATTTCTTCATGAGTTTGACCACTATATGGAGAAACACTAGGAATGGTGGTTCCTCTAGATTTATTATCGGCAATATCAATTTGGTATTGTAGTTCTTTTAACAAGTCTTCTAATGACTGACTGTCATTTGGAGACCCACAATCGGATACATGTTCTAAATTTTCACTTGAAAGTTTTCCATTTTGAGGGGAAGACATAAGAACAGCTAATTTCTTCTTTTTCGCCTTAAGTTTTTTACGAAGTTTTAGACGAAGTTTATGAATCTGACTCTCATTGGAGTCTTCATGGTTTTTTGAAGAAACACCATTTTCATTTCCACAAGGTCTGTGGTTGAGGTGAGCTCCATATGAGGCGTTTTCATGTTTCTTCAACATTTCTAGTTCCGTTTTAACATTAGTGTGTGGAGAGGCTGTGTGACCTGCTGATGGAAGACTTGGTAGAGGATTACTTGCTGGAAGAGGCTTACTGGCTGGAGGAGGCTTACTCGCACACTTACGAGCCTTCTTGGATGCCTGGTGAGTCTTCTGGTTCATACCTTTGGTTTTAAAGCCACCAAAATTACTTGCCCCCTTAACTGAAGGCTGCAAAACAGTAACAGTATTTCTATTATGAGCTGAAACACAAGGCGGCATAAAAGAAGCACCCTTGCTTAGTAAGCCTTTAACCCAACTGCCCACAAATGGTTTCTTCAGATTTTCTCTAAGAGATGGATTCCGGGATGACTCGGCTTCTATGGTTTGAGAAAATGTTCTCTTCAAATTAGATACCCGAGGTGTAATGATCTCTTCTGGTTTTAATTCCTTAGTTTTCGGTGAAAGAAACTGTTTCAACAGAACATCCTTCTCTAAGGCAACTGTATCCTCAGTTTCTACCGACTTGACTCCCTGTATAGGACCAGTAGCAGGAATATGAACCACAGGTTTAATTACAGTACTTCCTGAAATCGGCTGTACTGACTGCATCTTTGCACTTACAACCTGAGGTGGAAAGCTGAAGCCCACAAAATGGCCTTGGGTAAGCTTTTCCTTACATGGAGCTGATACTAAAGAAGCCATCAGCAACTCCTGTGACTGCAAAGTATTTGTTTTGATAGCCACTCCATTTTCAGCCACAGGTATATTTTCTAGTAGGAAACCTCCAGAGTTAACCTGTATTTTCTCAAGCGTCAAAGGTAAAACATCATTGTCAACCACACCTTTCGGACTCGAAAGTAAATGAGGTCCAGGAGCTACAGCTTCACCCTGGGGAAGAGGGTTAGGAGCAACGGACATATCTGGGGGGGGTGTTCCCGAGGGTGCCAAAGCCGAGGCTGGCGGTGCCCGTTTCTCTTCCCCGAAAGCATGGTGATCATTAGTCTTCTGAAGTGGAAGACAGGTAGATGCTTTATCTGTCATTTGGGCTGTTTTTCTCTCCCAAATAACAATATGTATCTCTGAAGCAGGAACTTGAAATTTCTCATGCCTTTCAGAACATGGGCCTTTTAGGTCATCACATTCCAGCCAACTTCCTAGGGAATTAGGAAGGAAGTAAAAGAGGTCAGACACTCAACACCACCATCCCAGGTTAACTTTCTCTGGCCACTTTAACTTCTGTACCACTGTACACCCACTGAGGAGAGTACTCCAAAGCATGACCATATTCTCATGTCACTATTTTTCTCTGCCAATTCTTAAAGTCCTTATTTGGATAACAAAAATTACAACATCCAGAATTTTGAAAACAAGTTTTTACTCTTTCTTAAAATATAAAAAATTAAGTATATTGAACTTTTGGGACTGAGAATACAGTACTGCCTAATTTATCCAACAACATCAGAAAATGAGTTTTTCTGATATTTATATGAATTCTCAAAATAAATGAAGCTGTTACTTCAAGTACCAATTTTTGTTTCAATTCTTAAAAAAAAAGCTTAGGTCTTTAGGTGTCTACTTTGCATTTCTGAGCCTTGGTTTTCTCATTTGTCAAGTGGGAAAGAGATGACAGATGATAAGGGAAGAGGTTAACTCCCTCTATACATACAAACACCCCCCAAAACCATAAAGTTACGTGGACACACCCTTCTAAACCACATGAGCCCACTACTTCTTACTCTATACTCATTACAACTTGAGGACCTTTAGTTTGCCTCTGTTCCACACCACACAAGCACATCAGAATCACCTGGTTAATAACTGGGCCCAATCCCCAGAGACAGACCACTGGTCTGGTGGAGAAACAAGACATTTTTAATAAGCTGATCATGTTTTTTATATGCTGTCAGGTTTGGAAAACATCTAACCTCAGCTACCTAAAGAGGGTTTTCATTCAGGGATATAGTAAAAAACTGAAATAAGTTGGGTTTTTAGTTTTTGCTTCTTACTGAGAACCACTTTCTCCCACATTCTGAAGTAGGGTAAAACCGTAAGGTAATAAATAAATTGATAATGCAAGTTTCAGTTTGCAAAGTACTTTTATAACACATTATAGTGTCTGGCATACACCCTAACCATCCCCAGGAGGAAAATATCACTATAAACAGTATCCCAACAATAAATAGAAAAACAAAAAATATCAACAGCCTGATAAAGCACTTTTAGAGGACTGAGTTGTTTTTGTCTGAGACAAAGTGAACATTAAAAGGAAAACACATTCAAGAGTAAATTACATTAGATAAATGGAAAGGAAAAATTAGCAAAATCTATGAGCTGTGCTATTTATCTTTCTACTGAAAAGCTTAATTATTTAGATATAGGCTTTACCTTGACTATAGCTGTTAAGCAAATTGTATCACAGTGAAAGTTGCACAGTCTGTAATGTCTAATAGTTTCAGAAATAGATGTTCACCTTTATTTATACTACTAGCAACTGCAAAGTAAGTAAAACTTGTTATTTTTGTTCTCAATTAAAAACCTTCAGCACTTTCTTTACAAGTACAAGGTTATGTACCTAAAAAGTCAAAATTACCACCATTCATTTGTCTATACTGAATATATATAACTCATGTAATAAAGAAAATAAAATCAAAGATATTAAGTAGAAAATAGCCAACTATAAACTACTAGTAGTATATGATCTGTCTAAAAAAGAAACATAGTGACATAAGCAAAGGAAAAAGTTAGTTGTTTTACACCATGTGACAGGGTAGAGAAAAGGGCAGAAAAATTAATGGCAAAGGCAAGAAGAGAAAAAAAGAGTCAAGGCAGTCTGTCTTTTTAAGAAACAGAGTTGGCTCAGTGGTAGAGCGTTGGCCTGGTGTGCAGGAGTCCCGGGTTCGATTCCTGGCCCGGGCACACAGGAGAAGCACCCATCTGCTCCTCCACCCCTCCCCCCCTCCCCCTCTCCTTCCTCTCTGTCTCTCTCTTCCCCTCCCGGAGCCGGGGCTCCATTGGAGCAAAGTTGGCCCAGGCACTGAGGATGGCTCTGTGGCCTCTGCCTCAGGCGCTAGAATGGCTCTGATTGCAGCAGAGCGACGCCCCAGATGGGCAGAGCATCGCCCCCTGGTGGGCGTGCCGGGTGGATCCCGGTTGGGCGCATGCGGGAGTCTGTCTGACTGCCTCCCCGTTTCCAACTTCAGAAAAATACAAACAAAAACAAAAACAACCCACCAGAGTTTATTCTCTATGTCTATTACCATAAAAGAAAAATGGTTTAACACTTACCATCAGGATCTAAAATCCATGTTATAAAATGATTATTTGCGTGGTACTGAATTACAGAAGTGATTTGGTAAAGACAGCTTTCAAAATGAAATGAGTAGCATTGCAAGTCATTATGTGGTAAGCCCTCCACAAAGTGCAACATGAATATGGAAGATACTCTGTGGGAGAGAAAGGCAAGAGAGGTCAAATGAATTAATATCATGCATCTGGTTATACAAAAGATGGTCTGGAAAGGGTAAGTCACACAGTACTTCCAAGGCTGCACTAATTCTCCTTGAGCACCTCCAGATGTATGCCTTAATTAGAAATGGAGAACTCGCCCACAACATGGGCAACGTTGAAAACCGTCTCAGAATGGAATCACTAACTGGAAGCCATCGTACAATAAGGCTTTAACACAGACCATTCAACAAAACTTGCTGCTTTGGCTCAGTTGCTCTCTTGGCAACTACTTTGTAGAAATAAGGGGAAAATCCAGACCTGTTAGAGTGGTCATTGGCGTCAAGTGTTCAAATGATCTGCTTTTGTTGGGGGGAGGGAAGATAGGTAATACGTAAAACAAAGCAACAAACCTATGATGTTCAAATACACATCGAAAAATCCCCAATATGCTAACAAGTTGGCCTTTTCCTCTCGATATCTTAGGAAGTAGAGAGATTCATCAAATTAAAATTTTCATTTAGAAAAAGTTTAATTTATAACTAAAAGAAGAAAATACAGCATACTTGGTTAATTTACTATAAACTTCAAGATATGCATAATTTTAAAAAATTACAGAAATGTGGCAAACCAAAAAGCAGAACCCAAAGATGAGTCTCAAATAACTAAATTCAACAAAGCTCTTAGAAATTAAGAAAAATGTTGAATCTCTTTCCCCAATATTTAAACAGCTGTCAAAGCTAAGGTCAGTTGAAAATAAACTTGAATCAATGCCAAAAATGCAGGTTATTCAGACCGACAAGGACAATTTGTAAATTATCTGTTGTCAATCATTCTGTTAGAAAATAATTAAGTCTCCAAGATTTAAGTGCCTACATATAAAAAGTCCTGCAAACTATTCAAACACTCAACTCTCATTGGTTTTTATCATACCTATTTCATCGATCTAAGATGTTGGTTGTAAAATGTACCACTATGATGTTAATAATGCCAATTAAACTATACCATACCAACAATTTTTAGAGGTATTCACATTACTAATTGTTAAAAGAATGTACTTTGGAACCAACCACCCACAGTAAAACTAGCGATACATGCTCCCAGCTAGAAAGGCAGGCTATCGGACTTGCCTGACTCTTGAGGTACTAATATTTAGTTTTCTCTTAGTTTCAAGATACCATTCCAATATATCTTTTGAGGCTACTTACTATAACATTCTCCTGATGATCCCTAGACTTTCCAATCTCAGTAATTTGAGTATAAAACATAGAAAATGTTAAATAGGCAGCAGCATTTCTTTCTTAATAGCCCATTTAAAAAACAGTACAACTGATAAATGATGGCATACTGGAGTCAATATAATAAAACATGCCTCTTCTTCCTTTTCTAGTTTATTTTCCTGTGGGTCCACCAGACTTTAGTGCAGGAATCGGGAACCTTTTTGGCTGAGAGAGCCATGAACGCCACATATTTTAAAATGTAATTTCATGAGAGCCATACAATGACCCATGTACGTTAGGCATTATCCAATAAAAATTCGGTGTTGTCCCGGAGGACAGCTGTAATTGGCTCCAGCCACCTGCAATCATGGACATGAGCAGTAAGAAATGAATGGATTGTAATACATGAGAATGTTTTATATTTTTAACGTTATTATTTTAATTAAAGATTTGTCTGAGAGCCAGGTGCAGCCATCAAAAGAGCCACATCTGGGTCACGAGCCATAGGCTCCCGACCCCTGCTCTAATGTCTCCTAAAAGTCCCAGTATTCTCCTACTTGTAAGTTCAGCTTGTCTCATTTCTAGCTTCTCAGGTGAAGGTAGGAGTTTACCCTTAGCCAGCAACAAACTTTGTTCTCAGCCTCCTTCCTATCCACAAAGCTCGGGGTTTCAGAGACGATACTCAGAGCTGAGGAGACCAAGTAAGGTTTTAAGTCAAACCTAAGAAAACTGGATGGGGAGGGTTAATGGAACTAGAACCAGGATATTTCAAGATAGGATTCATGTTCCTCCACCTCCCTAATATGAAGTTTGACTCCTCTAGCTATAAGGCTCTACCCCCAGGAAGAGGAGAGAAAGGAAGCAAAAGTGACCGGGCCACCTGCTCTGCCATAAGAGACAGTAGGACACCGAGTCTCTGACCTCAGCAAGTGGCCTCAGTCTTGTGCTAATGGCCTGGAGTACAAGTTTTTAACTTTCATCCCAACTAACATAATAAAATAATTCATATTTTAGAAAATGCAAAACTTAACTATGCATACTTCTGAACTGTAATAATGTAGGCTTTAGGCAGAAAAAAGTCTGCAAATGTAATATTTAAACTTCATTACATTTTAGATCTATTACGTCACTGAATTATTTTGGACTATCAAAATTTTTAAAATGAGTAAAATCAGGTGTGATTCAAATAATTAGAATTTGTTCATATAATTATAAACAAGAAAATGCATCTTCAGAAAAATTCAACTGTTCAACAAACATCTTCAGACAGATGTGTTCTATGGAGATAGTACAGAATCTTAAAAAAATAATAAAGTGTTGTTTATCTGCTTTAAAAAGTCTCAGAAATCATTATATTAGACATTTTAATAAGCTCTACAACAGCGGTTCTAATGGAAACATTTTAGACATGCATTACCTGAGATGAGGTGCTCAGAATTAGTTCTAAAAACTAATATAACACTATTAACTTTTAGAATGCTATAAGACTGAATTATGTATGATGTCATAATAGCCCTAATTACTTTTAAGTTATCCATAAAACCTATGTTAAATTTATTTATAAATTCCATTAAATGCCACAAATGAACTTAGACAAATTTCAAAGAAACTACAAAGACCTTTATAAAGACCTCCTCATGAAATTTTACTCACTAGTACAATTTATTTTTGAATACAGTAAATGACCAAATTATAAATTCTGCTTATAAAATGACCCATTAGAACACTAAACACACTTCCAGCTAAAATCCTGTTACACCCAACAGATACATTTCCAGATCAGAGCATGAATCTTTAAAGTAAAGAGACATATTGGTAATCAAAAATTATATGTTGCGCTCAGTGGTAGAGCGCCGGCCTGGCGTGCGGAAGTCCCGGGTTCGATTTCCAGCCAGGGCACACAGGAGAGGCACCCATCTGCTTCTCCACCCCTCCCCTCTCCTTCCTCTCTGTCTCTCTCTTCCCCTCCCGCAGCCGAGGCTCCATTGGAGCAAAAGATGGCCCGGGCGCTGGGGATGGCTCTGTGGCCTCTGCCCCAGGCGCTAGAGTGGCTCTGGTTGCAACAGAGCAACGCCCCGGATGGGCAGAGCATTGCCCCCTGGTGGGCGTGCTGGGTGGATCCTGGTTGGGCGCATGCGGGAGTCTGTCTCACTGTCTCCCCGTTTCCAGCTTCAGAAAAATGCAAAAAAAAATAAAAATTATATGTTGCAATGTGACCAATTCATAGATCAAACAAAACAGTAGTATGAGTTTATCTTCAATGTGGGGCTTGAGGAAAAGTAGGTATAAACTCTTGGATATATACCCTAGAAGCCTTGAGCAATTCAATGGTCCAGTGAAGGATGGCACATAGCCACACCTGCTGCCTCTCTATCTCCTCATCAAAAAAGAGCTTAAAAAAAAAAAAAAAAGGAAAAAGAGGCTCCTTTGTCACTTAGATCTCAAAGCTTGGACTGCAGGCAGCCAAGACAAAATACGGACTTCTGGTTGAAGACATCACTTCTTTCCCACTCTGCCCTCTGATGTGAATGCTGTCATATGACAGTGAAGGTAAAAAAAAAAAAAAGGTAATGAACTGAAAGGACAAAAAAGGAGAAAGGAGACATGAGAAAGCAAGACAAGAAGGCAATAAATATTTAGAAGTCAAAAAGCAAACAGAAAAGTGGTAACTCAGCTGAACAGACGAAGTGATGACATGAGTGGGACAGCAGGCACTGCCAAGAATAGAAGCCCCAAAAGACTCAATACAGAGGAAACAAACACTAAAGAATGTGATGGGAAGGCCCTGGACTACAAATTAGGGCAGTGACAGACGTGTGTAACAGAGCATTCCCATGTGCCAGGCCCAGAGAGGAATCAGAGTAGGTTGAGACTGGAGCAGAAGGATGAAAGCAGCAGAAGACAGGTTTCCGGGAACAAACAGAAGGGGGTGAAGATTCAAAAACTGTGAAGCATTTCAATATTTAGAAAATTATTAATACTGAAACCTAGGTACTCTTCCTGATCAATGTCACCCCATTAAATGTAATTTCTAAATAAAAAAGAAAATACAATAAAAAATAATTACCAATAAGTAAAGACTTTGAAGGAAAAAAACGCATATAAAAACAAAGCAAATAAAAACACAAGGCAATAATAATTCCAGAAAAAATAATGTTATACAGAAACATGTATAATGCTTGGCTAGAAAGAAAATATATGCATGTTCATAATAAACAATGAGTAAGGATTTAACCCAAAATATAAACATACTGGAAGGAAGAAGTTAGAAATGGGCCCCAAGTGTCGGTTAAGAGCCCTAATACTCAATTATTATCAAAGGAGAAGACTGTCTAAAGGCAGAATAAGCACATTGTTTTGAAAAGTCAAGTAAATACAACCTATAAGGTTTAAAGTAGATACCTGGAGATGGGGTAGGAGGGGTACTGTTTTTTTCCTTTTTAAGTCTTGGTACTATTTGATTGGGAATTTATTACTTGAATAAAAACAGACCTTTGGGGCCCTGATGGTTGGCTCAGTGGCAGAGCCACGTGTAAATGTCCAGGTTTGAATGCCTTGTCAGGGCACACAGGAGAAGCAACCATCTGCTTCTCCACCCCTCCCCCTTTCGCTTCTCTCTCCCTCTTCCTCTCTTGCAGCCATGGTTTGATGGAAGCAAGTTAGCCTCAAGTGCTGAGGATGGCTCAATGGCCTCAGCCTCAGGAGTTAATAAGAACATGGTTGCTGAGCAATGGAGCATCGCACCCTAGCAGGCTTAGTTGGGCAGATCCTGGTTGCAGTGCACAAGGGAGTCTCTCTCCCTGCCTCCTCTCCTCTCACTGAATATATATATAATATATATAAAATACTAATTAATTAATTTGGGAAAGATTCTTAGGGGTTTCTTGGCATATCCAAGGGCATCAGAAAAGGTTAAGAACATCCCTGTTTCTTTCTTACATCAAATTATATCTCAAAACACTCCCTTTAGAGTTAAGAGCAACAGAAAAAGATTACAGAGGATGTATACGTATGAGCATATTGACAGAGAGACATACTCCCTAAAATGGAACTGACCTGCAAGTTTAAAGATATGGGGGCTTCTGGTACCCCTGGAAAAGGTAATTCTGACAGTCCTCCCACTGAGGACACACAGAAAGGCTGGCAGAAAATAATAAAAAGACATATGCTCAAGGCCAGCAGGCAGCTTATAAGAGGATAAGAGGATGAGTAGTCAGCAAGCTGAGGTTGGAAGAAGACAGAGATGAGCCTGGCTCATCTCTGAATCATAAGTTCTTGAAATCAGATTAAGAAAATCCCAGAATTCTTAGTGACTTCAGGAACTTTCCAGAGGAGAGAAAAATTGATGTTTAATATCCTCAAAGGGGAAGAATACCAAATTACTGACTCAAAAGAACATATGCACCCCCATGTTTACTGCAGCATTACTTACAATAGCCAAGATCTGGAAACAGCCCGTCAGTGGACAAGTGGACAAGTGTACATCAGTGGACAAGTGGATTAAAAGGCTGTGGTACATAGACACAATGAAATACTATGCAGCCATGAAAAAGGAAAACCTACCTTTTGTGACAGTATGGATGGACCTGGAGACTATTATGCTAAGTGAAATAAGACAGAGAAAGACAAATATCATATGATCTCACTTATATGTAGAATATAATGAACAAAGTGAACTGAGGAATAGAATAGAGGTAGAGGCGGGGTCACGGAGCAGAGGGACAGCTGTCAGAGGGAAGGGGGACAAAAGGATGGGATCAGAGAAGGTGAAGGGATTAGTGAAATTATATATACGTAACACATAGATACAGATAACAGGAGAGCAAATCCCAGAGGGAAGGGGGGAGGGAGTTAGCAGGAGGGAAGCAAAGGGGGTGTACACAGGGACACGGAGTGGGGGGTGAGGGAGTTATATTCAGTGGGACACTTGAATCCATGTAAACACAATAAAATAAAAATTTAAAAGAAGATAAAATATGAAAACAAATATTCTTAAAGGGGAAAAAGGGCAAAAGGAATTAAAGACACTCAGAGAGCAGGGTTTGGCAATTCCTAAATGTGTTAACGTAAACTCCTGAAAAGTAGTTTGCAATAATCACTTTAAATACTACACATTAAAAAAAATATGTAAATCCACCTCATTTTGTTTTAAAATTAGTAAGGCTATTTTAACTCACTTTTTCAATACCATTTTTCGTATTTGTGACTTCTTGTTGCAATTGTTACAAGGACTAAAATGGGCAGCGTTAAGTGGGTGCCACTCAGGAATGACACTTGTAAAGGTAACCAGATTCTTCATATATCTATTAAAAAAAAAAAAGGACAAGTTCATTTAAATCAAATTCATTCATGCTAATTTAAATAAATACCTAAAACAGAAGGTACTTTCTTTCATTTGTTTATTCATACTTAACCTATCCCCCGAAACATGTAATAAATAGGCCAATGCTGCTTCCTAGCCCTAGTAAAACTCTTTGTGAAGACTCTCCACGTTTACCTAGTTTTTCAGGTATGAGAGGAACTTATGCCTGAATTCTGTCACTTATTAGTGTGTCCCCTTGGATATCTATGTAACCGCTTTAAAGCTTCAGTTTTCACATCTGCCAAATGGGAAGAAAAATCAGATAATTTATATAAATCAGTGATAGACCAGAAAACAGATATTTGTTCTCACACAAAAATATGTAAGTCCTAGGTATGTGTGAAATGCTAATTCTTATTCTGTTCTAGCTAATTGGTTAAAAAATTTGTTTTCTGGTCCTGTTGCTTTGCATTATCTCACACTTGATTCTCAAATGATTCTAAAATACCTAAAAATAATCTCAATTTAGATGATTAACATGTAACATTTTTTCTCATATTTTGAAAAGTAACTGTGGACCCAAATTTTCTAATTTACTAGTAGGCGAGTTTAAGAAATAAAGAAAAGCTTTATCCTTGTTATAAAAATTTGAAGAAACAACTAAGAGAATCAGTTTGGTCATTTTTTCGACCTCTAGCCAGCATTTTCTCATATACTGACAAAGTGAGGGTATCTTGTTTGATAGAACCCTTCTCTCCCTAACACCCCCTTGGAAACGAATCTCTCATTACGTGGTAGGTGCAGTCTCTTTTTTTTTTCCTGCTTCCTCCCAAGTACCAATCTCAGGGCCAGGTACACTAGTCACGATTCCCCAGTTGGGTTGGGGAGGTGGAGAGTATGGCTGACAGAGCACATGGAGGATGCTGGGGCAGCTGGTTTCGGGACTAAGGTCAGGAACAGGAAAGCACAGCTACCTCTGAGAGCTGCTGCCTAACTCTGGGAGACCAAAATCAAGTTTCCAAAACATAAAAAAACCCAAAAACCGTGGTGTCTAATAGAAGAGGAAGCAAAACACACAGTTTCAAAGAGTTCTGAGAGATATTATTACTCAGCGGGAATCCAGAGAGGAGTGGAAGGGCAGGTTCTACTTTCCTCATTTGCCCCACTTACCACTGAAAAACTTAAGAAAACTCCTACTGGTAATGTATCGAACCATGGGTTTACTTCCAGTTTAAAGAAGCAAAATGTAACTTCTGGGGCTCAAATTCTTCTTTTTAATCTTAATGATGGAGAGACTTCAAGATAGGGCGGGAAGTTTTATTGAAGTACAAGGAACCATTGAGAGAGTGTTAGAAGTAGAAACAAGCTTTATTCCAATTTGATTACTCAGAACCATTTTCAATAAACACATTTTAATTAACAGAAAAACGAACCTGTTTTGATACTTGTATTCACACTCTGAACATTCAAAGTTCCAAGAAAAAGAATATGTGAAGAGTTTTTCAATGTGGGTTTCTATTTTTAGGAGCAGGGGAAATGCAAACACGGGACTTTCCATGTCACCTTCAAAAAGAAATGGAAAAATGATTGCTTATACTGAATCAAAAAAGGTCAACCCAAATTATGAACTATTGCCATTTCTCACTAAACTCACAGTATGAATACATGTGAATATGGATATATGACAGAAAAGGTTATTCACAGGTAGGCAAGGGAAAGTTTTTAAAGCACTTTTCTAAAAAATGTCCATAATAAAGATTTAATAATCACTTTGGTCTTCTTCCTTTTTAAAAATTTATTAATTTTAATTTATTGTGTTAACATGGATTCAAGTGTCTCACTCAACGCAACTTCTTTACCCCTCAACCATGTGCCCCCCATTATATCCCCTTTGCCCCCTCCCTAATTCCCTCCCCCTTCCCTCTGGGTTCTGCTGTCCTGTGATCTGTATCTCTGTGTTATGTATATATAATATCACTAATCCCTTCATCTTCTCTGATCCCATCCCCTCCTCAGCTTCTCTCTGACAGCTGTCCCTGTGACCCCGTCTCTGCCTCTATTCTGTTCTTCAGTTCACCTTGTTCATTAAATTCCACATATAAGTGAGATCATATGATATTTGTCTTTCTCTGTCTGTCTTATTTCACTTAGCATAATAATCTCCAGGTCCATCCATGCCATTGCAAAAGGTAAGATTTCCTTCTTTTTCACAGCCATGTAGTATTCCATTGTGTATATGTACCACTGCTTTTGAACGCACTTGTCCACTGACAGACACTTGGGCTGTTTCCAGATCTTGGCTATTGTAAACAATGCTGCAATAAATGTGAGGGTGCATTTCTTCTTTTGAATCAGTATTTTGGTATTCTTTGGATATATTCCTAAAAGTGGTCTTTTTCATTTTTCTTAGTGGATGTGTACGAAAACGTCTTAGACAAGAGACACAAAAGATCCATACTATCTTTCCGTATCTTTTTAGCTTTTCTCAGGAAAAAGAGATCTGCAGAACTATAACAACTCTGGAATATCATAAAAAGATAAATATATATAAACAGTTTGCTGCAGATACTAAAAACACTGTAACTGGTAAAACACGGTAGACTGATGCCAGAGCTGGGCAGAAGCATTACAAAGCCATTTCTATTCTGGAGAGAGCAGGACACACACCAGAGAAAGGACCAGCCTCCAAGCTTCTCACTGACCACTCTGCTTAAAAATCTTTTAACAATTAATGTTAAATTTCAACAACTTTAAGACTAGCAAAGATCTGAATTTTGTTGTCATTAAAATAAAACCTGAACCATGAACACTGTCTTTCAGTGTGGAGACCAGCAAGCAAGTTAACCCTTTGAGTAGTACAAACGTTCATGTACATCCTCGTGCCTCCTGACCATCCAGAGTACGATCATAACAAAAATTTTTATTTTAAAAATGTGTAAGGCAACATTAAAAAATGGCAAATGTATGCTCTTGTTTCCATAAATTGGTTATCAAACAAACATGATTTTAAGTGAATAAAACTGTAACTGGAACTAATTTCATTTTTTGGAAAAAAAACAAACTCACTCCCGGGAGTCAATGAGCATGAAAAAATCTCACTACTTAAAGGGTTAAACAGAAGGATTTATATTCTTCCTTTATGTTCCTCTTCAAAGGGTTTCTCTCATTCTTATCCTCAGGGGAGCTTAGATGCTAGGAAAAATCCGAGTCTTTCCATCCCCTCCCTCCCCTGGGACAGGTCTTACACCCATGGTCTAGTTTCTCCTACCTGCCTGGAACCACAGTTGCCAGGAGCACCACCAGGAGGAGTCACCTTGGTAGGACCAAAAGGCAGAAGAGTAGTAGCTGTTACTGCCTACACATACTCTGTAAGTATCAGTAGTTACAAAGATTATTTTACTAGTCACCTTTGTGGTACAGTCCTGCTGCTGGGTTTGCACAAAACATAAAATCAAAACAAAATCTTTTATATAAATAGAAATAAATACAAATCAGTCTCCTCAATATTAACATATGCAACACCACATGCATAAAGTGTGTAGAGTAGCATAAATTTGTAATTAGTTCTCAACCTTTAAAATGCTTACTCAACTGAGCCTGACCTGTGGTGGTGCAGTAGATAACATGTTGACCTGGAATTCTGAGGTCACCATTCGAATCCCCAAGCTCCCCTGGTCAAGGCACATACTGGAAGCAACTCCTGTGAGTTGATGCTTCCTGCTCCTCTCCCCCTTCTCCTCATTCTCTCTCTACCACCTCCTCTCCTATCTCCAAATTCAATAAACAAAATATAAGTAAATAAATAAAATGCTTATTCTATTGTAACCAAGTATTAACTGAAAAAGTAAATAATTTATATTTCATATAGACAACACAGAATCCTCATGTCTAAAATATAAAGTTCTCAATAACTCAAAATATAAAAGAGCTCAGAATATACTGTTAAATAAGCTGTGTTATTACGGATCACTTTAGCTAATATATAACTTCAATTTAGATCTTATTTTTCCTTTATTAAATTTTTTGGGTATGAAGTATAAAGCAACCTACTAAAGAACATACCAATGACTAATTCCAATTTTTATATCCTCCTGCCTCAATTAGTTAAGTGGTTTCTATGCCTGTAGTAACCCAACCCCAACTCCTACCCAATTATCTTCATTTGCCATACTGGCTTCTTTGCTCTCTTTTTCCAGAGGTTTTAAACTTCAATATAATCATATCTATCAATCTTTTATCTACCTTATTTAAGAAATTCCTCCCCAATGAGTGATAAAATATTTAACTATATTTTCTTCCAAAGTTTTACAACTCCATTTTTCATGTGTAGGTCATTAAACATGCCGAAATTTCTTTCTGATGATGGTGGCAAGTAGGGAATCTCATCTTTCCTCTGTAGCAGGAACCATGTAATCGTGTATCTGTATCACTACCTCCATCACAGGATGAAGTGACCAAAAGGGGAAGCTCCTGATCTAGGCCATTCTGTTCCACTGGTCTACCCTTACACTGCTACAACACTCAGACTAAATTATTCTTTCAACTTACACAAAATAAGTAGAAACTATAACAATATTAGCTTTTGCTTAAAAAAAAAATAAAAGAGTACTATAGATATTAGAAGAGAAGAAAACACTAGACTGGAGATAGTTGTTACCTTTGTGGGGAGCTAAGGACGGACTGGGGACAGAACCAGGGGTTCAGTTGCATTTGTAATGTTTTATTTCTTACACTGTGGGGAGGGAGAGAGGGTAACTTACAATGGGGTTTTCAAAAATAATAATCAAAATGATAGAGTGTCTGATCTTAAGATTTTAACCAAAATTCAGGGTCAGTAGAGATTCTACTTCTCTTTCTTTGGTACTTTAAAATACACATTCATGCCTGACCTGTGGTGGCGCAGTGGATGAAGCGTTGACCTGGAAAGCTGAGGTCGCCGGTTTGAAACCCTGGGCTTTCCTGGTCAAGGCACATATGGGAGTTGATGCTTCCTGCTCCTCCCCCTGTTCTATCTCTTTCTCTCTCTCCTCTCTATTTCTCTAATAAAAATGAATAAATAAAAATAATTATAAAAAAATAAAATACATATTCATGTTCAGAATGACAACACACACATGCTAAGATTTTACAGTGCTCTTTAAAGCAAAGATTAGATTTCATCAGCATTATCTGAAGCTCTGATGTAGCACCTAGCACAGCTAAATGAAAAAGAAGGAACACAAACAAGAGAGGTTCTATTGTATCAGCAGAGCCGAGTGTTTGTCTAATTGCTGACTGCTCAAATAATCATTTAAAAATCATTTCCCTGTTACAAAGGAATACAAGCCCAAGTGACAGGGTGAGCAAGATTCAATCATGTTCCAAACATAATTATCAGGGATAAGGGTGATGATTCAGACTGGGGAAGAAGCCACCCCTTAATTTAACTGGGACCTAGAGTCTGGACCCTAAATAAAACATTTCAAATCATGCTAGAAGGGAAATGATACTTGCAAAATGCACCATAAGAGCCCCTCAAGTCTATATACTCTGGTGATCTTATGAAAAAGACTACTTGAAATGAATGGTCACTCAACGGATCAGTGGTTGGGGTAAAGAAGGGAGTTAATTACTAAGGAGGCTGGGGAAAATTTTAAGGGTGATGGATCACTCTATATCTCGATTGTGGTAATATTGAATAGTTACACAACTGTATACATTTAAAAAGTGTTTTACTATATGTTAATTACGCTTTGATAAAAATTTTTAAAAAAGAATATTCATCCCATCTAATGATAAATTAGAACTACCCTTTAGATCTAGAGGAGGCAATGACAAAGACTCAGCATATAGAAGATCAGTTTATTATTATAACAGAGTAAACTTGTATCTGTAGGATTTCATGAAAAAACAAGAGTAAAACTAGCAGACAACAGTGTGGAACAAAGAAGCAGGAGATACTACCATAAAAACAAAGCAGTTTCAGACACTTATCTGGTTCTGATCAAATAAATGCCACTTGTTGAGAAAAACTTGAAGACATTGATATTTTACATAATAATGGGTACTATATTCATAGGGGCACCATATATTCTATATTCTGCTCTTACAATACAATATTAATACAGGAGTTAATACATAAATCAAAATAAAATAGACATCTCTCTCAAACAAACAAATCATTACAGCTGCTTTTTGTAATACTAAAAACATTTAGCCCTGGCTGGTGGCACAGTGGATAGAGTTGTCCAGAGCACCAAGGTCAGTGGCTCCATCCTGGGGGCGCCAGCTCAACCCCCAAAGTTGCCTGTTCAGGCCCCAGTCAGGGAACATATGAGAAGCAATCAATGGCATAACTAAAATAGAACAATGACTTGATAATACTCAGTCACTCTCTCCCCTCAGAGTCCCCTCTCTCTCTCCTTTCTTCTCTTTCAGGAAAAAAACGACAAAAAAACCTTTAGAAAGACCCAGAGAGCTAGTGCCCTTGCTCCACACTGCCCC
This sequence comes from Saccopteryx leptura, assembly GCF_036850995.1. Taxonomy (NCBI): domain Eukaryota; kingdom Metazoa; phylum Chordata; class Mammalia; order Chiroptera; family Emballonuridae; genus Saccopteryx; species Saccopteryx leptura. Next base: position 169,609,477 of record NC_089504.1, on the reverse strand, counting down.
CAGAGGCCAAAATGCAACAGAGGAAAAAGCAGGTCGCATTCTTTTGTCTTCTTTTAAAGGTAAGGAATTGTCCCCAAAAGGTAATTAGTGTATTTCTCCTCATATCCCAATGGCAAAAACTGTACCATCTGTCCAATTCTAAACCAATTACTGGAAGAAGTAGAGTAACTCTGGTTGGTTTAGACCAGAGACTCTCCATGCTGTCCACCTGTAAGAATCACTTGGAAGCTTCTAAAATTCCTGATATCTCAGGTCCATCCTTAGATTCTTATTTAACTGGCCCCTAGCACTATTGTTTACTTTTAAATTCCTTAGGTGCTTCTGAATGCAGTCAATGCTGAAAATGCTGGAGTAGTCTACTGGGGGAAAATACTGAAAAAGCAACTAGAGTACCCATGAGTGTTCACCTATTTTTGAGACCAGCATCAATTCCTGGGTCAGAACACAGCCTGCATATTTACATGGGCCCTCTCTGTCCACTGAAGATTTAGCCAGTGGTTAATTCCTAAATTAAACCACCCAGATTCTCTCCAGCAAGAATCTGGATCATCCAAAGTAATAGAACAGTATTATACTTCCTTATAAGTTATTTATTTATGGTAGATGAGTTATACAGTTAAATTATACAAACTACTTACCTAATGTGCACCTAAGCTGAGGCTGAAGCCTGAGAAAAATGTTATTTCTGACTTCGTTTAGACAGGTCTCTATTTCTCCAAATATTTCTGAAGTAAGTTTTTTATAATCGCCATCTAAATATAAAGTATAGAACATTATCAATTTCTTATCAATCTATACTTTTCAAAAAAATCAAGACACTGTCAAGAATGAAAGTTTATTGAAAGGCAATAAATTCTGCAGAGACAAAATGCAAAACACAAAAGTTTCTTACTTCTTCCTCCCCTTTGTGGTGTACAATATATTTCTTCAAACACAACTGAAAGTAATGCAGCTCAAATGTAATTATAGCCATATTTAAAAAGCTACAATATTCTGTAAAAAATTAGTATAAGATTAAAATATAAAAATTTAAGTCAAAATTTAAATGAGATATATGGTCTGCAACAATTGATTGAATAATCATCACTTACTCAGTACTGAGGTTCCTGTAATAATTGAAAATAGGAATAGAAAGAAAACAAAACAAAAATACTTGTGAAAATCTGAATTTTAAAAATGCAAAAAAGTGCAATCTCAAAGAAAATTTTATTTAACAAAATATTTCTTACCTAACTACTTTTTTTTTTCTTACCTAACTACTTTTTAATTGTTTATACCCAGAAGTGATTAGAGTGCTCAAGCATGTTTTCTTCCACATATGAAAATAGAACTATATACTAGTATATAAGCCTTCTGGAAAGCCACTGATAAACTCCTTATATTCATATTTTAATATCCCTTCTAGAGTATACTCAGCAATGGGTCCAAAATATAGAGAGAGACTTGTCACGGTGTTTAAATCGTCACAGCAAAAAATTGGAAACAGCCTGAATGGTCACCAAGGGGGAACCAACGGACAAGATTTATATAAAAGATTGCATGACCAAAGTCAAGTTAATAAACATGAGGATTCTTATACTACCAGAAAGCAAAACCTATAAAGTCCTAATAATTGAAATAGTACGGTACTGGTTCAGGGACAGATAAAGCAACCAAGAGAACAAAGCTAAGAAACAGTTGCATACACATATGAAATAACACATGACAAAAGTGGCATGGCAGATCAGTTGAGACAAAAAGTAGAGCTAGAAAAACAAGCTATGCAATGGAGGAAAATATGTGTCTGAACCACACACCATACACAAAAATTACCTCAAGCAGAATTACAAACATCTATATCAAAAGCAAAACTTATGAGTTTTCAGTGACAGTACAGGAGAGTGACTTCCTAATTTGGGGGAAAGGAAAGATTTATTTTAAAAATCACATTACTAGTTACAAAAGGAAAAGGTAATTTCTATCGACAAAAGAGATCTTTAAAAAGGTAAACATACAAGATAAAAGTTGGGAGATTTAGCAACACATCGCTGACATAAAAATAGCAACAAGAACATATAACAACTCACACAACCAGTAAGAACATGTCAATAGAACAACACATAGGGATAAGACACAACCAAGCATATATCATAGAAGGAGCATACATATGAAGAGATATTCAACCTCTTTAAAATCTGGGAAAGATAAACCAAGACCACAGACCCATTCAGATAGTAAAATCTCCAAGTGTGAAAATATGGAAAAATCAAGGAAAAATATGGATCAGGAAGATCTCTCATAGACTGCTAATGGGAGTGCTGACTGGTATAAACGCCTTGAAAACCAACTCACCATTATATTGTAAACTGAACTCAGAGCCTATGATCTGGCAATTTCATTCCTGTGGTATATATCTAAGGGCAACACTACTTGCATCCAGCAGACTTGTCTGAGTAATCACAGCAGCACATTTATAATGGCAAAAAAAACCCAATGACAGAGGACTAAATAAATATATTAGTGACGTCAGAAATGACGCCGTGAGGGGTGCTCCCGAGACCTCTTCCTAAAATTTCAACGATTAGAGACAGAAACAATCATAGGAGCATCTGAAATACACATACATCAAACAAAGGTACGATTGGGCAAAAAGGTGGCTGAATATATAATCCACTCTGAAGGAAATAAGACAGAGAATGGAGTATTCCGCTTTCCTCACTGACCTCAGCAAGGGCTGCTTTCACCTGGAACTGAGAGGAAGGGAGGGCTGGGGGCGTGGAAAAAGCTGGGCGAGGGCAGAGATGTTCAAGCCAAGAAGAGAGTGTGCACACGGCTCAGCCCACGTGGAGCTAACGCCAGTCGCAGACCCCGGCAGAGGTGGGCGAGCAGTTGCCTTCCTTACTCCCAGTATCCCAGTCAGCCCGCACGGGCAGTGTGCAAATGGATCCACCTGGCGCTTCGGGCACGGGTGCCTGCATTCCCAGAAGGAGGGGCTGAGTCGGAGACTGTCAGTAGTGACCCTCTGTGTGGGCTGTGACCAGAGTCTCTGTATAATCCTGGTGCACTGAACGCAGCATGCAGGAAGTGCGCAGAGAGCTGGCTTTACTACGAGCACAGCGCCTCCGCCAGCCATACAGGCCAACAAAGCACATTCCCAGGAAAGAGAACTGTGGAAGTGGTGGGGGGAAGGGCGTGCAGACAGCCTCTGAAGAGCAGACCTGTAAAGTGTTGAAAGGAGCCTAATCCGCAGTTTGCTCACTGCCAGGCGGGTTTACGCTGGCGGCTCTGGCTGACAAAGCCTTCTTTCTCAGGCCTGAGATTTAAGGGGACCTGGAGGAGGGACTTGATAGTTCTCAGGGCCTCTTGCTCGGCAGGCAATGGCTGGGGCAACTTCCAGCCAGCCAATACAGGTTAAAAAGTACAGTCCCATGGAACAGACCTCAGAGAACACTGAGGAAGTTGGGCGGGCTGGGCTGTAGGCTTCCCAACAAGGGAGAAGCCTGTGTAGAGCAGACCCATGGAGCACTGTGGCAAATTTAACTAGAACCAGAAATCAGCTCACTCCCCTGCCTGCTTGAGCTGGTGGCTCTCGTTGACAAAGCTTTCATACACAGAGCTGTGCTTTGAACGAACCTGGAGGAGGAACTTGGCAGCTTTTAGGACCTCTTCCTCTGCAGACAGTGACTGGGGCATCTTCCTGCCAGCCAATACAGGTTACAAAGTGCAAAAAGCCTGGGGAGAGTAGACCCGCAGAGTGCTGAGGCATGCTAGACAGACCCAGAGGCTCATAGAAAGACACCTAGAGAACAACTGGCTCCCAGCCCTGCCTGATTATGCTGGCGGCTCTGGCTGGCAAATCCTTACCCAGAATCCTGCTTTGAGCGGAGATAAAGGGGGCATTTCGCAGCTCTTAGAGCTTCTTGCTCTCCAGGCAATGGCTGCGGCAAATCACAGCTGGATCCCCAGGCTGCTGATCAGGAAGGAGAGATTTGGGGAGAGGCTCAGGGAAAACGGTCTCTCCCATTGTCGGAGCCTGCAAATGCTAATAAGCCCTGCCTACAGGACTGAGGCTTAGCTTGTCATCACCATAGCGACACATCAACTGAAAATCTCTGCCTAAGAGTGCCACAGAGGCAGAACCTGGGGTACAGCACCACCAGCCAAAAAGAAAGAGAAGAAAAAGGAAGAAGATAACCTCTCAAAACCAGGAAAAATCTACAGTCTTTATAACTTTTTCTATTTTTTTTCTTCTATTTTTTATCTTTTTTCTTGGTCATTTTATCCCCTTTCCATTTTATTCTTTTCATTTTGAACTTTATTACCCATAGGTGTTACATTTTCCATTCTTTTATTTCTATGACTGTTACACTCCAAAAAACTTAACTCAATTTTTTTCTCTCTCTCTCTCCTTCTGTTTCTTCTTTACTCTTTCACTTTTTTTCTCACTCAAATCTCACCCACAAATTATTTTAGTCTGGTTTCAAATTTTGTCTTTGTGGCATATTGTGTGCTTTTTACTTCGCTTTTTATCTCTTTAGAATTTCCCTTAACTCCATCTCTCCATTCTATGTAGTTTTTGTTCCACTTAATACAATAGAATTTTCATTTTTCACTGTATTTTTTCTTTCCTCTTTTTCTTCTCTTATACTATTTCTCTCATTTGACCATCATTTACAAACAAATTAATTTATTATTGATCCAAATTTTTTCCTTGTGGCATTTTGTGGGTTCTTGCCTCATTACTGCTTCTTTGTCACTTCACCCAACTCAGGCCCTCTATTCTACGTACTTTTGTTCCACTTAGCACAATAGAATTTTCAGTTTTTCACTGCATTTTCTCAAAAAAAGCATTTTTTATCAACTCTTATTAGTGTTATTAACAATACCACTCTCAAATGCTACTAAGAAAAAAGAAATAGAATATCATGGATACAAAAGAAAGAGATGTAGCTGAGATAGATAATGAAAAACCTACAAAAAATTTTTTTTGATAGCTTGGAAACCTCAGAGTTAAATGACAGAGAATTTAAAATCCAAGTCCTAAAAACACTCAGGGATATGCAAGAAAGCACAGAAAGGCAAATTAGGGAGCTCAAAAAACAATTCAACGAACAGAAAGAATACATCCCCAAGAAAACTGAAACTATGAAAACAAATCAAACAGATATGAAAAACTCAATTCATGAACTGAAAAAACGAGGTAACAATTTTAGCCAATAGAACAAGCCATACAGAGGAGAGAATTAGTGACATAGAAGACAGGCAATGAGAGGCACTACAGAGAGAAGAGGAGAAAGACTCACAAATTTAAAATAATGAGAAAGCCCTATAGGAATTGTCTGACTCCATCAGAAAGAGCAACATAAGAATAATGGGTATATCAGAAGGAGGAGAGAGAGAAAATGGAATGGAGAACATATTCAAACAAATAATAGACAAGAACTTTCCAAGCCTGTGCAAAGAACTAAAGCCTCAAATTCAAAAAGCAAACAGAACACCAAGTTATCTTAACCCTAACAAACCTACTCCAAGGCACATCATAATGAAATTGGCACAAACCAATGACAAAGAAAAAATTCTCAAGGCAGCCAGGGAAAAGAAGAATACAACATATAAAGGAAGGCCCATTAGATTATCAGCAGATTTCTCAGCAGAAACTATAGAAGCTAGAAGACAGCGGACCCCAATATTTAAAGTTCTGAAAGCGAGGAACTTCCAGCCAAGAATACTATGTCCATCAAAGCTATCCTTCAAATACGAAGGAGAAATAAAAACATTCACAGATACAGAAAAGATGAGGGAATTTATCATCAGAAAACCCCCAATTCAGGAAATACTAAAGGGGGTTTTCTGACCAGATACAAAGAAGAAAACAAAACAAAACTACAAGTAAAAGCTCCATCAAGAACACAATAAAAACAAGATTAATCTGTGACAACAAAAACAAAAAAGGGGAGAGGACAAAGATTAACAGTAGCAAAGGATGATGGAGTGCAGAAGCACTCATGAGATAGTGTACTACAATGAACATATGTATCCTTTCCATTACTTAATGGTAACCACCCCTGAAAAAAACCACCACAGAAGCACATGGCTTGAAAAAAGAAGTAATATAAGAAAGAAGTATGGATTATAACAAAACAAAAACAGATGATAGAAAAACAAAAGAGAAGAACCAAACAAGATACAAAACTATCAGAAAGCAAAATATAAAATGGCAATAGGAAACCCTCCAATGTCAATAATTACACTAAACATAAATGGATTGAACTCATCAATAAAAAGACACAGAGTAGCAGAATGGATTAAAAAAGAAAATTCAACTGTATGCTGCCTATAAGAAATACATCTAAGCTACCAGGATAAAAACAAATTCAAAATGAAAGGTTGGAAAACAATACTCAAAAAAAAAAGCAGGGGTAGCAATACTCATATTTAACAACGCTGACTACAAGATGACAAAGGTAATCAGAGACAAAACTGGTCATTTCATCATGATAAAAGGGACACTGAATCAAGAAGCCATAACACTTCTTAATATATTTGCATCAAACCAAGGAGCACCAAAATATATAAAACAGCTACTGACTGACCTAAAAACAAAAACCGACAGAAATACAATCATACTTGAAGACCTCAATACACCACTGACGGCTTTAGATCATTCATCCAAACAGAAAATCAATAAAGAAATATTGGCCTTAAATGAAACACTAGAACAATTGGATATGAGAGACATCTATAGGACATTTCATCCCAAAGTGCCAGACTATACATTTTTCTCTAGTGTACATGGAACATTCTCAAGAATAGACCATATGTTGGGCCACAAAAATAATGTCAACAAATTCAGAAAGATTCAAATTATACCAAGCACATTTTCTGATCATAAAGCTTTGAAATTAGAATTGAAATACAAAAAAGTAAACAAACCCACAAAAATGTGGAAACTAAACAAATGAGTGGGTCAAAGAAGAAATAAAATCAGAGATCAAAAGATACATACAGACAAATGAAAATAATACAACATATCAAAATCTCTGGGATGCAGCAAAAGCAGTAATAAGAAGTTCATATCACTTTAGGCCTATATGAACAAACAAGAGAAAGCCCAAGTAAACCACTTAACTTCACACCTTAAGGAACTAGAAAAAGAAGAACAAAGATAACCCAAAACCAGCCAAAGAAAGGAAATAATAAAATCAGGGCAGAAATAAATGAAATAGAGAACAGAAAAACTATAGAAAAAAATCAATAAAACAACGAGCTGGTTCTTCAAAAAGATCAACAAAATTGACAAACCCTTGGCAAGACTCACCAAGGAAAAAAGAGAAAGGACTTCTATAAACAAAATCCAAAATGAAAGACGAGAAATCACCACAGATATCATAAATATACAAAGAATTATTGTAGAACACTATGAGAAACCGTATGCCACCAAATTTAACAATCTAGAAGAAATGGATAAATTCCTAGAACAATACAATCTTCCTAGACTGAGTCATGAAGAAGCAGAAAGCCTACACAGACCCATAAACAGGGAGGAAATAGAAATAACCACCAAAAACCTCCCCAAAAATAAAAGTCTAGGCCCAGATGGCTATACTAGTGAATTCTATCAAACATTCAAAGAAGACTTGGTTCCTATTCTATTCAAAGTCTTCCAAAAAATTGAAGAAGAAGCAATACTGTCAAACACATTTTATGAAGCCAACATAACTCTCATACCGAAACCTGGCAAGGAGAACACAAAAAAGAAAACTACAGACCAATATCTCTAATGAACACAGATGCTAAAATACTAAACAAAATACTAGCAAATCGAATACAACAACACATTAAAAGAATAATTCATCATGATCAAGTGGGATTCATCCTAGAATCACAAGGATGGTTCAACATATGTAAAACGGTTAACGTAATACACCATATCAACAAAACAGAGAACAAAAACCACATGATCTTGTCAATAGATGCAGAAAAGGCATTTGATAAAATAGTACATCATTTTATGTTTAAAACACTCAACAAAATGGGTATAGAAGGAAAATATCTCAACATAATAAAGGCCATTTATGATAAATTATCAGCTAACATATTAAATGGCATAAAACTGAGGACTTTTCCCCTAAAATCAGGAACAAGACAATGTTGTCCACTCTTATTCAACGTAGTGCTATAAATTCCAGTCAGAGCAATCAGACAAGAGAAAGAAATAAAAGGCATTCATATTGGGAAAGAAGAAGTAAAGGTTTCACCTTTTGCAGATGATATGATCCTATACATCAAATACCCCAAAGACTCCACAAAAAGACTACTAGAAACAATAAACCAATACAGTAAGGTATCAGGATACAAAATTAATATACAAAAATCCATAGCCTTCCTATATGAAAGGAAAGCTGTGAAACAATGAAACATGAGAAAATGAGCTCAAAAAAATAATCCCCTTCATGGTTGCAACAAAAAAAATAAAATACCTTGGAATAAACATAACAAAGAATGTAAAGGACCTATACAATGAAAACTACAAACCATTGTTAAGGGAAATCAAAAAAGATACAATGAAATGGAAAAATATTCCTTGTTCTTGGATAGGAAGAATAAATATAGTCAAAATGACCATATTACCCAAAGCAATACACAAATTTAATCCCATCAAAATTCCCATGTCATTTTTTAAAAGAAATGGAACAAAAAAATCATCATGTTTATATGGAACTATAAAAACCCCTAAATAGCCACAGCAATCCTAAGGAAAAAGAATGAAGCTGGAGGCATTACAATACCTGACTTCAAATTATATTATAGAGACACGATAATCAAAACAGCACGGTGGCATTCTTACACTGACTGTACAGAAAGAGGAGACAGAGTAAACCCACCCATGTATACCTCAGTCCTGGCTCTTTGCCTGGTCTGTACTGTGAATGGGGGGACATGGGGAAAAAAAGAAAAAATAGAAAAAAAGAATAAAAAGGAAAAAAAGAAGAAGAGGAAGAAAGAAAAAAAAAAGCACGGTATTGGCAGAAAGGTAGACACTCAGACCAATGGAACAGAATAGAAAGCCCAGAAATAAAACCACATGTATACGGTCAAATAACCTTTGATAAAAGGGCCAACAACACACAATGGAGAAAAGAAAGCCTCTTCAACAAATGGTGCTGGGAAAACTGAAAAGCCACATGCAAAAGAATAAAACTTGACTACAGTTTGTCCCCTTGTACTAAAATTAATTCAAAATGGATCAAAGACCTAAATATAAAACCTGAAACAATAAATTACAGAGAAGAAAACATAGGTACTAAACTCATGGACCTTGGTTATAAAGAGCACTTTATGAATCTGACTCCAAAGGCAAGGGAAGTGAAGGCAAAGATAAATGAATGGGACTACATCAGACTAAGAAGTTTTTGCACAGCAAGAGAAACTGACAACAAAATAAACAGACAGCCAACTAAATGGGAGATGATATTTTCAAACAACAGCTCAGATAAGGGCCTAATATCCAAAATATACAAAGAACTCATAAAACTCAACAACAAACAAACAAACAATCCAATAAAAAAATGGGAAGAGGACATGAACAGACACTTCTCCCAGGAAGAAATACAAATGGCCAACAGATATATGAAAAGATGCTCATCTTTATTAGTTATTAGAGAAATGCAAATCAAAACTATAATAAGATACCACCTCACGCCTGTTAGATTAGCTATTATCAACAAGACAGGTAATAACAAGTGTTGGAGAGGCTGTAGAGAAAAAGGAACCCTTATTCACTGTTAGTGAGAATGTAAAGTAGTTCAACCATTATGGCAGAAAGTATGGTGGTTCCTCAAAAAATTAAATATAGAACTACCATATGATCCAGCAATTCCTCTACTGGGTATATACCCCCAAAACTCAAAAACAATGGTACGTAAAGACACATGCAGCCCCACGTTCATTGCAGCATTGTTCACAGTGGCCAAGACATGGAAACAACCAAAAAGCCCCTCAATAGATGACCGAATAAAGAAGATGTAGTACATATATATTATGGACTACTACTCAGCCATAAGAAATGATGACATCGGATCATTTAAAACAGTGGTCCCCAAACTTTTTTGGGCCACGGACCGGTTTAATGTCAGAAAATATTTTCAGAGACCGGCCTTTAGGGTGGGACGGATAAACATATCACGTGACCGAGACAAGTGTCAAGAGCAGTGGTTCTCAACTCGTGGGTCGCGAACCTGGGGGGGTCGAACGACCAAAATACAGGGGTCACCTAAAGCCATCGGAAAATACTTTAGGCGACCTCTGTGTATTGGTCGTTCGACCCCCGCCAGGGTCGCGACCAACAGGTTGAGAACCGCTGGTCAAGAGTGGGTCTTAGATGGATGTAACCGAGGGAATCTGGTCATTTTTAAAAAATAAAACATCGTTCAGACTTAAATCTGAATAGAACGGAAATAATGTAAGTTATTTATTTTTTCTCTGCGGACCGGTACCAAATGGCCCACGGACCAGTACCGGTCCGTGGCTTGAGGACCACTGATATACAACAACATGGATGGACCTTGATAACATTATACTGAGTGAAATAAGTAAATAAGAAAAAACTAAGAACTATATAACCCCATACATAGGTGGGACATAAAAATGATACTCAAAGACATGGAGAAGAGTATGGTGGTTACCAGGGGTGGGGAGGGGAAGAGAGGGGCACAAAGAAAACCAGATAGAAGGAGAAGGAAGACTATATGATTTTGGGTGATGGGTATGCAACATAATCAAATGTCAAAATAACCTGGAGATGTTTTCTCTGAACCTATGTACCCTGATTGATCAATATCACCCCATTAAAATTAATTAAAAAATTAAAAATAGGCCTGACCTGTGATGGCGCAGGTCATTAAAGCGTCGACCTGGAAATGCTGAGGTCGCTGGTTCAAAACCCTGGGTTTGCCTGGTCAAGGCACATATGGGAGTTGATGCTTCCAGCTCCTCCCCCCTTCTCTCTCCCTCCCTCTCTCTCTCCTCTCTAAAATGAATAAAATAAAAAAATTAAAAAAAATTTCCCTTTAAAAAAAAAAATTAAAAATAAATAAATAAATGTATTAGTATATTTACTAAATGAAAACAGCAATGAAAATCAAGGAAGCACAAATACAAGCAGCTTCCTAGATAAATCTTTATGAAAAAAAAAGGTCCCAAAAGACACATTGTATATCCTTAGTATTACAGTTGAAAACATACTAGATAATAATAATTTTATTTATTTTTTTTTTTTTGTATTTTTCTGAAGCTGGAAATGGGGAGACAGTCAGACAGACTCCTGCATGCGACCGGGATCCACCTGGCATGCCCACCAGGGGCAACCACTCTGCCCACCAGGGGGCGATGCTGTGCCCCTCCGGGGGGTCGCCCTGCAGCAACCAGAGCCACTCTAGCACCTGGGGCAGAGGCCAAGGAGCCATTCCCAGCGCCCGGGCCATCTTTGCTCCAATGGAGCCTCTGCCGGCTGTGGGAGGGGAAGAGAGAGACAGAGAGGAAGGAGGGAGGGGGGTGGAGAAGCAAATGGGCGCTTCTCCTATGTGCCCTGACCGGGAATCGAACCCGGGTCCCCTGCACGCCAGGTCGACGCTCTACCGCTGAGCCAACCAGCCAGGGCCCTAGATAATAATTTTTTTAAACATTCATATGTAGGGAAACTGTTAAAAAGAAATAAAACATTTCAGGATGACCATTACCACTGGAGGAGGTACAGGCTGAGATAGGGAGGAATACATAGGTAGGTGTAAGTTACTAAAAATATTTCAATTCTTTAGTCAGGAGGTGGTTCATGGATATCCCCTTTTATAGAAACTAAAACGTAAAGTATATCCCTCACTGTGAAGAGAGATTTGGGGGGAATTGCAGAACAGTGGGTGATTTGTATTTATTCCTTCTTGCTGCTTACAGCAATTTAAAAACTTAAAATTATACTTCAATGGGCTCCATGATGACCACCATTACTCTGACAGCTAGGATACACCACAGCCGTTTTTATCTTGACTCTATTTTTTAAAAAGATGTCTTTTGGGGCAGTCAGGATAATGCAACTGGTGTTGTCTCAAGCTTCATGACCACTCCCTGGGCTCACTGCTCCCAGGTCTCCACATAAAACAGAGGGAACTGATGGCATCTTCCACGTGCTGTGAGACAAAACTCAATATTAACCTCTTTACAATTAAAGAGAAATAAACTATTATCACCAACCTTTAACTGCATCCAAGTGACTGGTGTGCAGAAGCTTAGTGGCTTGATTATACTTTGTGAACAACTGCCAGAACACGGATTCCTCTCTAGGGCAGAGGTCAGTCATCACCACCTTCTTTACCACTTCCAAGTGCACCAATGCTGACAGGATACAGTCTAACCAACAAAGGGAATAAGAATTTTTCCACTGAACACATGAAGTCTGGCAAAATGGTGTACATCTGCCCTGCAGTGGCATTTCCAGTTCAGATGGGCCTCCTTCATTTTGAGGAGGAGTCTCCCCAGTTCCAGAACCGATGACAGCAGCAGCATGTTCTTCAGCAGCCACATCAGTGACAACCGCTTCCAAAATCTCAGCCTGTCCCAAGAAATCAGCAGTCCAAGCTGGACCCTGCCGACCACTGCACAGTAAGTCAGGTGAGTGTGATGAGGTTTCATCACATGCTTTTCCATTATGTTTTCTGTTCAAAACCTGTTCACCATCAATAACAATATGACTTTTAATCCTTTTGGAATTTGCTAAAGAAGGGGAATTTTTATAGTCGCTTTCCAAGAGCTTTTTTTTTTGAGGCTTATTAGCAGTCTGATGATCTTCCAAATCAGGAGAAATTAAGTTATTCAGTGATTTAGAGCCCAAAGGATAGATGCACTAGGAAGGAAAAATAAAATGATAAAAACTACAAAAATTCAAACAAGCTCAAATTTTACTTTATGTTTCTAAGTCATGAGAAATATGTATAACATATTAGCATTAATTTGACATGAGTATACTATACATCTAAATTTGAAGGAACTAGGAATAAACAACTGTTTAATAAAACATTTGGTCCCCTCCAAAAAATTTTTCCTAGTTAATTTGATCAAAGCTTTAATCTGAATTCTACTAGGTTCCTCTAACAAGAAAAATATTTTTGCCTTAACAAAAAGCTAATGTCAAATGAATTAAAAAATTTCAACAGTGTAAAGAAATATTTTATGATGAGTGTGTCATTCTTTTTTGGACAGGTACACTGCATAACACTAAGAATTAGAAGAGTATTTTCAAATAAAAAAAGTTGCATGGAGTAATTTCTGTTTCTTACTTTTGAAACTGTATAGTACTGTAATCTGAGAGTAATCAGCACGTCAACTTTACATCCTTATTGGGTTTAAGGGTCAAGCTGGTTGAATTTTAGTAACTTCAATATTAATGTACACACTGTACATTAACACAATTTCAGCCAAATAGCAACAGTGTAAACTAAAATAATCAGTGACTTTCCCCTAAGTTTGAAAGCCAGCAAAAAATTTTCTAAGACAAATTCAAGAAATAGATATTCTCTGTGCCTTTTTAAAAATATACCTTCAACAGACTCATGGATGACAGGTGGGGAGTTGGGCTAGGACCTAGGTGAAGGAATTGGAAAGGTACAATTGGTAGTTAGTTACAGATAGTCACAGGGATGTAAGCCACAGCAAAAGGAATAGTGAATAATATCGGAATAATTACGTATGGGGCCAGATGGGTACTAGACATATCGGGAGGACCACTGTGTAAAGCAGTGGTCCCCAACCCCTGGGCCGTGGACCGGTACTGGTCCACAGAGAAAGAATAAATAACTTACATTATTTCCGTTTTATTTATATTTAAGTCTGAATGATGTTTTATTTTTTAAAAATGACCAGATTCCCTCTGTTACATCCGTCTAAGACTCACTCTTAACACGTCTCGGTCACGTGATATATTTATCCGCCCCACACTAAAGGCCGTTCTGTGAAAATATTTCCTGACATTAAACCAGTCCGTGGCCCAAAAAAGGTTGGGGACCACTGGTATAAAGTACATGATTGTCTAACCACTATGTGTACATCTAAAACTAACACAGAATAACACTGAATGTAAACAGTAATTAAAATATAAATATATGAGTTCTGCTTCTTTCTGGAGTCCGAGCTCAATGAGTTCCTTCCTGATTCTCTACTCCCTCCCTCCTCAGTTATGGCTCCCATCATCAGGAATTTGCTCCCCATATTAAGGCAGCCCTTCATCACCTATGAAGGTGTTTGCCTGGTAGGTAGTCCTTAAAAAATAACAACAAATGAACAAATAAAGTATGCCACCTTCTCCACAAAAATGGCAGACTGCTACCTTAGTGGCCTCTGAAAAACCATACCTTGTGGTATTGTGCCCTCACAGAAGCAGCCCCTGCCACACAACTCTGGGCTGGGTTATGTGACTACCATGATGTACACGGAGGCCTGATAAGCACTGGCTCACGGGGCTTATCCTCTTGGAGCCCTCCTTGTGGAACATTCCTTCTTAGTCCCAGCCACTATACTGTATTGTGAGAAGCCCATAAGCCTCACAGGATAACCCTTGTGAAAAAGAATCAAGATCATGGCTGATGCCTGAGCTGAGTGCGCAGATGGCAGCTAGCACCACTATCAGCCCTGCAGACATGTCAGTTGTCCCAGACAACAGCATCTAAAATGTAAGGCCTCCCTGGCCAACCTACAGAATCATGAAGAATAATAAGTAAACCATTAAGTTACTTTAGTCAGTAAGTTTTGAGGTGGTTAATTTCATAGCAAGAGGTAACTGAAATGCACTAAATCCTCATTTAAAACATAGCTTCTTCAATACAAGTGAACATGATATTCATAATACTGCATTTGTTATGAAATTTCTTAACAGAACAAGTTTTGGACCCTTCTGTCACTAACTAGTTGTACAGTCACCATAAACAGCAACTTTATACCTTTACTTCCTAAATACTACCACGTCAATAAATGGAGAATGCTTTAAAATCAATAGCAATGATTTAGTATTCAAAGAATCATAAAAAGGTACATACCTCCCAAATTGAAAACAGGACCTCAAAAAGATATATTGTACACTCATGTTCACTGAACTATTAGTCACAGTAGTTGAGAGGTGGAAGCAACCCAAATATCCATGAGCAAACAGATAAAGAAAACGGGGTATATGCATAAATGAAAAACTACTCAGCCTTTAAAAAGGAAATCCTGTCACATTCTACATGGATAAACCTTGAGGACATTATGCTAAGTAAAATAAGCCTGTCACAAAAAGACAAATACTGTATGATTTGACCTATACGAGGCACCTAGGGTTGTCAAATCCATAGAGACAAAAATAAATGGTGGTTGCCAGGGCTGAGGGAAGAAAAATGGGAGTTGTTTAATGGGGACTGTTTCAACTGTGCAAGATGAGAAACTTCTGGATATCTGTTGCACAACAATGTGAATATAGCTAACACTCCTGAACTATACACTTAAAATGGTTAAGATGGGCCTGACCGGTGGTAGCACAGTGGATAGTCAACTTGCAACACGGAGGTCCCAGGTTTGAAAACCTGAGGTCGCTGGCTTGAGTATGGGATCATCAACATGACCTCATGGTTGCTGGCTTGAAGCCCGACAGCACTGGTTTGAGCAAGGGGTCACTGGCTCAGCTGGAGCCCCTTACAACACCCTCAATCAAAGTATGTATGAGAAAGCAATCAATGAATAACTAAAGTGAGTTGATGCTTCTTACCTCTCTGCCTTCCTCCTGTCTCTTTCTCTCTTGCTTAAAAAAATGGTTATGATAAAATTTTGTCACAATAAAAAATTTTAAGAGGCAAAAATCTGTACCCATCACAGTGTCAGCACCCCTACTCAAGAAAAAGAACAATAAACAAGGGTCCTTTATGGTTTATTGGGTTTTTTTAATCCATACTCCTAGGTGAACTCCCCCAGTCTCTCAGTCCAATCATCTATATGATAATGGCTCACAAAGGTGTATCTCCAATCCCAAACTCTCCACTTAATGCTAGACAGAACACTGTTTGCTCTACACACCCACATACATTATTAGATACATGTTTCAGGCTTGACTGGACCTGACCTCTTGGTCTTTCCAACCATCTTCCTCTTCCCAAAGTCTTCTCATCTCAGTCACTGGCAACTCCATTCATTCTTCCAATCACTTAAGCCACAATTCTGGGAATCATCCCTGACTTATCCCTCTCCTACCATGTATCCCAACCTTTCAGCAATTCCTTTTGGCTCCAGTTTTAAAACATTTATAGAATACAACCATACCTCATTACCTTAGTTATACTTGGTCCCCCTGGAGTACTACGCCTGCCTTCCAGCTAGTCTCTCTGCTTCAGGTCATGCGCAGGACCCAAGCAAGCCATCACGATCCTTTTAATATGTAAATCAGATTATGTCACCCAGAGACCTTCAAATGGCCGGTTAGGAATGTACTTGGCCCAACCCCTCCCATTATTTTTCTGACCCATCTTCTCTGACACTGTTCATGCTCTCAGATTCAGCTCCCGTGCCTCCTTGCAGTGGCACAAACACGGACAGGCAGCCTCCACTCTCAGCCTTCCACCCATGTCTCTTCCTGCCGAGGGGGCTCATTCCTCTTCTCCTTCAGGCCTTTGCTCAAATGTCTCTTTCTCAATGTAGAGTTCCCTTCACCATGCTATTTAAAATTGTGATTTCCCCATTCCCTGAAACTCAGTCCATGTGGCTTGATTTTTCTCCACAGTACTTTTCATCACCTCACACACACAAAAATTTACTTTTTTTCTTCCCCACTCTAGAGAGCATGAAAATTTTGTTTTACTCATTGTATCCTAGCATCTGAAACAGTGCCAACATAGTGACACTCAAAAAAATTTTATCAAATAAATAAAAAGAAGTTTACTTCAAATTTTAAGAATGCTCAGGATTTTTCAAGTTGCAGTCAGGAAAGCATCACCAGCAGAGTGATTTAGTCTAGAATTTTCCAAACTTGGCTATTCATTAGACTTCCCCTCAAAAGTTGCAAAACTACAGAAGTCTCAGTCAGCTTTACTTAATCAGCACCTGAAAGTGAGAACTAGGAATTTTTGAAAAGCCTTCAGATGACTCTGATGAACTGCTAGTTTACCTGGAATAAAAGTATGTATCTGAAATTAGATGACTGTGATCCTATCACAGTCCTGCCGTTTTATGGAGATCTTGAGTGCCTAAACTTGCTGCATCTGTTTTCTTATTCATAACATGGGAACACCTACCTTGACAAAGTTTTAAGAATTAAATGTGAATATAACAGTTTCATAAGTGTCAAGTACAATAAAACAGAGTATTATGGAGTTTAACGAGCTTCAATATAAAAGTTTATACCACAGATACAAATTACTGTAATTAATCCTATAAGATATTTAGAGCCTTAAGTATATACTGTAACATGTAGTGATTAATAACTTTTCCAGTAAATCCCAAATAAACCAAAGAGAAGAGATTACATACCAACTATAAGGCTCCCAACAAGGTTAAAAAAAATCAATCTTGAAATATATTTTTCCTCTTACAAATCTTATGACAGTAAAAACAAACATCTTCTTGCAAGAACTCAGGAAAGCAGGTGGAAAAATAATAACATTTAAAAGAGTATACCAGACAGATCTAAGACTCTGATTATCTATTAAAAATGTACAGTCTAAAATATACAAAATGAATACAAATTTAAACACGGAAGAGAAAAAGGAAAAGGCCAAAACTTTGTTACTATTTAAAACCTTGATACTATCTAAAAATAATACTTTACCTGCAGATCCTCACACAAGTGGATAGATTCTTGGAAACTAATTTGGTAAGTTTTTAAGGCTTTTAACTTTCCCTTCTCTTTACAAGCAGGGCAATACCCATCTGGTGGGATGTTAGTAGAATCATAATTCTAAAAGAGAAATAAAGTAAATTAAAATATAGACAATTCCTAGATTGTAACAAGTTACAAAATGTTAACTGGAAAAGCAACCAGAAAAGAAGCACAACTTTAACCTAGAAGTATCCTGGCAAGTTATTTTGACCATGGCAATAAAAAAAAAAAAATGCATATAGGCTTTAAAATTACTCCAAAAAGAACATATTGTAGTTTTAAATATTAAATTTAAAGTGTTAAAAATAACAGTTTTATTTGCAAGAAAAAAAGTGATGTCCACTGCCAGGTAAAATGCATGTTCCATATTTTCAAAAAATAATAAACTGTAAGGTCTATATTTTATTTCTAGTTTCACATATTAATAAAACAGAGAGGTAAACACATTAAAACAATCTTTCGCCAATACTTAAGATTTCCGTGGAAGATGATACAATTTATTCATAAGTTAAGTGGTAAAATTAAAATCAAATTTGAGTCTCAAAATCAGGAGGGAAAAAACCCAACTCTCCACTGAGGCAAAAAATAAGATCACTAACTTTTCCCAAAGACCCCACCATGTGGAGTGAAGATACCCCTATATCAGTCCCTGGTCCAATCACTGGCAAACCATTTCCAGTCTTCGGGGAATCCATCATTCCGAGTCACTGGCTAATTTATGTCACTTGAAACATGTCAATATCACTAAGGATTTTTCAATGAACCCTGAAAAAAAAGTTAATAGACAATTAAATTAAAATCCTATTTAATTTGAAATAGAGCTATGCTATTATACAAGATGTATACATAAAAGTATATTTTAAGAACTGTATGTTCTAGGATAAACATATTTTGAAATTGTAATCTTCAAGTGAAAAAAAAACCCTAAATATATTTATAGATCTAGAAAATTTGAGAGAAGAGGGCAGAGACTAGCAATAGAACTGGTTTTCATAGACTCATTTATAAACAGATTTATCAAAAGCTGTAATAAAGCCCTAGCCCGATGGCTTGATGGCTCAGTTGGTTAGAGCATCCATCCAGAGTGAAGAGGCAATTGCCAGTTCCATCCCCAGTCAGGGCACATGCAGGAACAGATCCATGTTCCTGTTTCTGTCTCCCCCTTCCTCTCTCACTAAAATCAATAATTGTAAAAAAAAAAAAAAAAAAAAAGGTTGTAATAGAGGTAACTTATTTAAAACCAATTTTTATTGACCAGACTTTGAAAGCCTAAGTTTTTAGTCTATGCACAATTTGAAATAAACAGGTCAGCATCACACTAAGAAAATACATCAGATCTCAGATCTATTGTGCTATTTATTTACTTGACAGGAACCAAAGAACCCCATACATTCCCAGTGCTTTCAACCACCAAGAATACCTCACCAACTGAAAATAATGTCACTTTTTAAAAGCTGCCAACAAAATACCATTTCATATTAAAGTAAATGATCTGTACCAGAACAAAAAAATAAACATTGTCACAGTACAAATTACGCACAACAAGCCTATTCTGAGTGTACTCCTTTGGCCTAGAATCACATTCAGGAAAGTCAAAATTATGCGACTGGAGCGCAGTGTATGAAAAGTGATTGTTTCAATTAGTGTAGACATGGATTTAAAATACAGGGAAACCAGCCTGACCTGTGGTGGCACAGTGGATAGAGCTGGAAGGCTGGGGTTCCAGGTTCAGGGCCCCCGGAATGACCGGTTAAGATGACTACTCCCCTTAACCCCACCTCTCTAAAATGAATAAACAAAATCTTTAAAAGTAAAAATCTTAAGCAGAATCACCACTTAGTAGGGATGCTGTAAAATAATTTCAAGCAAAAGCTTTCTCCAAATCTAAGAATTCATGATTCTGCTAATAACCATTTCCTAGGAAACTTCAGCACACAGGTTCACTTGAAAAACTAGTTATGCTAGTCTGTTCCAGCTGTATACAGTTCACACATATTCAAGCCAAAGATTAATTTAAAAATTAAAAATTCTTTTTAGAAAGTCAGTATCATTTAATATCAAATTCTTATTCCTGAAGAAATATAGGCAGGGTTTCTCAACTACAGTATTACAGACACGTTTTGGACCAACTCATCTTTTGTTGTGAGGGCTGCCCTGTGTGTTTTACTCACATGATGTTTAACAGCATCTATGAGCTCTATCTACTACCAGGGGTCCCCAAACTTTTTACACAGGGGGCCAGCTCACTGTCCCTCAGACTATTGGAGGGCTGCCACATACAGTGCTCCTCTCACTGACCACCAATGAAAGAGGTGCCCCTTCCGGAAGTGGTGTGGGGGGGTGCAGATAAATGGCCTCTAGGGGCCACATGCGGCCAGGCCATAGTTTGCGGATGCCTGTTAGACGCCTCAATCTATGACTTCTATCTACATGTGACAATCAGAAATGTCTGCAAGCACTGCCAAATGTCTCCTGGGAGGCAAAATCACCCCACTGAGAACCACTGGTGAAAAGGTAAAAACAAGTTTGGTGCTAAAGTTTTCCTTTTTAAACTGCTCATGGGACAACACCAATTTATTATCTTTGGCTGGTTCTATTTAAAATCTGCTTACAAAAGGGATCTATAAAGGAAAGAGCAAACTTCTATGGTTTTACAATGGCTAAAGGCATGGGCTTTTACATCTGCAGATCTGGGTTCAGAAATTTCTTTGTAAAATTGGTTGTTCTAAGAGTTAAATTCACAAATACATGTAAAATGTTTAACACCTAACACAAAGTAAATCCTAACTGCTCCATATTTAGTGCTAATTTTATACTTCACTGTTGAAAATATGCAACCCATCTTGTATCATTCTCCAAAGAAAAACCAGTATTCTAACATATCTTGAATAAACTGTTTTTAACAAAAATTTCCATTTTCCTGAGGGATCAATAAGACTTTCCCCCACTGGTTCTAGCAGGCTCTCTTTCAATTATAAAAGTGAAACAGAAGAAGCCTTCAAATCTGCTCCCTGGATCCCACCACCAATACTTCAATGAGGAAAGCAGGTAGATTGGTGGTTGGAATCCTAAATATGCAGAACCCTGGAAAAAGTTACTAAAATAAAACACCATAAGTGAGATAGTGGGGTCTTCCAAATACAATTTACTTTGTACTCTCTTCGAAAAAAAATTGGTCCCTCTTTTGTATCTCATCTGTATCCTGGAATCTCCACCTTTCCAAACACATAAATTAGAAAATTGGAGTGATTATATATCCTTTCACTTCCCTCTTTTTCACCCGGTAGAAGTCACCAAGATCTGTGCACAGTTTTTTCGAAGCGTCTCAAATCCCCACCTCTCTCCAGGAATCCGCACTCCGTATCACTGCCAAAGTGATGCCTCTATAAAACAAGTCTGATTTTCTCTCTTACCAGCTTAAAATCATCTCTTAACACGAGCCTGATTATAGGAAAAGTCCCAAAAGCGCAGTGTGACCTAAAACAGCGGTCCACTGCATTGTGACCTCGCAGTCTGACCCTACGCTCCTCTTCACCCCCAACATCATTCTTCTGACTGCACCCCTTTTTCTATTACTACTGTGAGCCGCTGATATTCCAGAAGCCCGAGTGTTAATTACTAACCCAGGCTGGACCCAGTCAGAGCAATGAACGTGTAAAGGTAACCCTTGGAATAGCGAAAAAGACGCAATTAATTCACAGTCCTGCGTGCAAAACAGGAAAACCCAGAGCGCAAACTGTTCCAAAAGAAGCCTTATACCTAACTGAGCTTCCCCTCCAAGACCGAGTGGGCCCAGCACATGTACTGTCAAAAGTGAGGCCACAACTGACTCGAAACCGAGGAATGAGGTGGGGTGGGCTTGAAATAGGTTACCAAACCCCAAGCCATGAATCGGAGACGCACAGAACCCACAGAGGCCTGTTTCACACCCCAACCTTGTCAACCCTCCCCGTTCCCCCGCTCCTAGCGAGAGAGGAGAACAGCTCTGGTTTCTCTTCAGCGTTTACCTCTCTGAGTTCAAATGAATCTATACTTGTATCTCCACACCTTAATCCTCAACCCTCCCACCCGAACCTGGTCCCCGGCCCTCCCTCTCCCAGCCCAGCCTGTCTTTCCAGCGCGCGCACTGCTGCACATACCGACCCGGTTCCGTCCCCGTCCCCTCTTTCAGGGGAGGAAGGACACGTTCTTCGTTACCTGCGGCGGCTACTCTTCTTCGCATGGGCTCAACCCGAACTCCCGTTCCACAGCAGCGGGGCGACGTTCACACCACGTTCCCGCTCAGCCGGCCCCCCCCTACCCCCCCGCGCGGCTTCCCCGCTAGGAAAGCAGCTTCCGGTTTGTGCCCGCGGCCAAATAGTCCCCTCGCCGCTCCGAGCGCAGCCCGGAAATATGACGTCGGCGAACACGGCGGAAGGTGAGGACGACAGCGCTTCCGGAGGCCTGCGGGGCGTGGCCGCGGCCCGGATACGACTGGGGGTTTGGCAAAGGGTGAAGGGGAGAGGGAGAGAAGGGGAGGGAGAAAGGGAGAGAGGAAGAGACAGAGGAAGGGGGAGAGAGGGGGGGGGGAGGGGAGGGAGAGACCGGGCGAGCAGGCGATGTTTCTGGAAGCCGCTGGAAAGCTCTGAGCAGCGGAGAGGACGCCGGGTGGGGCGTGATCAGAACTAGTTGGCGGCGGGATCACGCTGAGGAAAGAGAGCGCCGCGCGTGTTGCAGCGGCGTGGCCGGCGCGTCCCCGAGTGGGAAGTTGAGGCGCCCTGGAGAGACCTGGCGGGCGGGGAGGGACGCTCCCGAGCCCGCGGACGCGCAGAGGCTCCGCCGTGCTGGCGGCCGTGGGTCGCGCCAGGCCTCCGCGGGCCGCCGTGCCGAAGCCTCAGTGAGAGGCGAGCTGCCCGAGTGCGCGTTCACAAAGGGTCCCCACACACGAGGCTGCCCCTTCCTGTCGCTCCATACCCCGTCTTCGAGGCCAGGGGCGTTTCTGCCCGGATTCTGGGGTGTTCCCCCCCCCCTCTTCTGACGGTAAGGGGAGCAGGCAGAGCCCTGGGCTCCGATGTCCGTGACCGGGGCTGACCCGGCAGCCTCCAGCTCCCTGCCCGCCGACGTCCGGCGCCTGCCCGGTTTTAACGGGAGCAACGGGCAGTTCTCATTTAGTGTTTTTAAGTTGAAAGCTTTGCTTTGGTAGGAAGGTCGCGTGGTTTCAGGCAGTGGTTTTCAACCTTTTCACCCTGGGGGATCGGTGAAAATAGAATGATCTCAGGACCACTAAGGCAGAAGTCACCCTGAGTAGAAGCAAATCCGGCTAAGATCATGGTGTCTATACTCTTCATACACCAGGGCAGACCTGCGTGACATTTCTGGCCAAACGGAAAAGCACTGGTTTAAAACGGACGTGGTGGCCGCGCGTGCTAATTCGCAGTCTGCATTCTGAATCCTGGGGGCAGCGTAGTCCTTTCCTAGAATAGCAACGTGTAGTTTCGGACCAGTTTTTTTGGGTTTTTTTTTACAGAGTAACCATTGGCAATTGTGGATTTTTTGTTGTTGTTTTTAGTGGTCTCTAAATGATCATATTGTGTAATAATGCTCATCATTTTGATAGAGTAGTATAAAGGAAACAAGTCCTGTGTACTAACAAGTTCTTCTGTAAAAAGGGTTTTAGTTTTTGGTACTTAGTGCAAATCTTAATGCTGGTCAAGAAATCAAGCAGGGGTTTTTTGTTGTTGTTTTTCCAGATCGATTAGTTTTTGCTTACCTTTTTTGTTGAACTAGATTATTAATGTGCTGGTTGGTATATTTGTTATAAGATCTCGCTAGTTAGGAATTAGAACACTTGCTGAATATGAACTTCATAAATTGAACAAAATAATTGATTCAGTTAAAATGTACATAAAAGTTGTTAGATTGAAAATCAACGTTCCCAAACTGAATTATATCAAACGTGTCTGCAAAATTGATTTGTAGTCTTTTGCAAGGATAAAATGTTAACTGTAACAAACAAAATGGAGGTGGAGCTTGGGTTGTTAAAGGAAGGGATTTTAGTGTATATCCCAGAGCTTTTCCCTTGTAAAAGGTAGAAAAAGTCATATAAGGCTTTATAAAATGAAGAACACAAATACAGAACAGTCAGGAGAATTTAGCTACAAAATTCTCCTTTAATTTATAATAGAGGAATGGTACCATGTTCAGAAAATTGTATACATTTATGCTTATTCCTTACTGGTATATTTGGAATGTCTCTATGTACTACACTGGTCTTAAAAGGAGTGCAGTTACCTTCTGGTAGGATTAAAGCTAATTGCCTCTATCCCCTTTCAACATTGTGGGACAGAGTTTTATCTATTTCCGTTTAAAAACTAACATTATGTAATCAAGAGAGCTTTTATTAAATTAATAACCAGTGAGCAGCTACAATAGGAATAGTGTTGTACAATTAGGATTTTCTTTTCTTTTTTCATTTTTCTCTTCTCACAATGTGAGCTTTTATCTCCTCTGTTAGGTTGGATTCCTTAATCATAAAACGTCTTCCACCAAACTTGGGATGTAAAAACTGCTTGGTTGTTCTGGTCTCATCAGAAAGATGAGAGTTGAAGTGACTAACCATGCTTTCTAACATCACCTATCTCTTACTTGATTCCAACATTTAGAAGGCTTTGAAAACCAAAATCTAAGCTTGTAAACAATTCATTTGATAGCAAAATATGACCTGAACGAAAGAGTTATATGTGGTCTTTATCACATATATTGTGTTTGATTATGGGCTTATATATAGTCTATCACATATGTTTTGCTCAAGAAATATGTTTGATTATGAGGTGTGGCCCTTCTTCACTGGTATGTTAGGTGTTACATAATGGTTTGTGTACCTTATAACATTTCTAAAGTTCCAAGAAATTACTATTTTTAAAACACATCATCCCAGGGTTTTGGTTAAGGAATGCAAACCTATATTAATTTTTGGCAAAACAATTGTTAGGCATTTGTATATTTAAAAAATTAAAATCATACAGTTTAGTTCTCTCCCTCAGTGAATTCACTTCAGGGAGAAGGATAGAAAAAAGTACATTTATCATACTGTAATACTGTATGTTCGTCGTTTGAGATAGAAACCACACAAGAAATTGGTAGTCTGAGCATTTGAGATTATTTTGTACTTTCAACTCTACATCTTAGCTAGAACATGACAACCCGTTATGTAGCCTAAACTTACCTGTCTCTGTTTTGCCTGCACAAAATGATAAAGATTGTATGATAAAGAATCCTAAGAGTAGATATTCAAATATCTGATTTTTAATCCTATCTCTTCTGCCATGTGACCTTAGACAAGTCCTTTAGTAGTATTCAAGGCCTTGGTTTACAGAGATATGAGAAGTTTGCAATAGATGAGTCTCTTTGGGAAGGTCCCTTTATAGTCCCAACATTCTACCTGCAGGCATTTACCCTAGACTATATTTACGTATTATAAATGTTTTCAGTTAAGAATGTGATCCTGTTTCATCTCAAACTACTTTCTTGCTGATCTAAATTTTGTTTCCTTTTGGATTAGGCAGTACATTTACACAGTTCAAAATTCAAAAAGTAAAAATGATATGCAGTTAAAAATCTTCTTTCCATACTTGTTCCTCAACCACCCAGTTTCTTGCCTAGGAAACAACTAACACCAACAGTTTGCTATATATCCTCCCGCCCAGTAATAATAATAATGCATACACATGCAAATAAAAGCAAATGAATACTCTATATGTTTTATATTTCTTCCTTTTTTACGTAAATGGTACATACCTTACAAAATTTACTTGAATTTTTCACTGAAGTCAGAAGTTCTGTATCATTATATGAGGAGTTTTTCCATAATTTTTTATGCCTGTGTATTATTCTATTGTATGATGTATCATTCCATCAGGCCTCCTCTTTGGACTTTTAGGTTTTTTCCTGATTCTTATTACAACTATTATGCAGTGAATAACTTTGTACATCTTTTTCCACATGTGTCCATATTTGTGCACAAGACAGTGGCATGTCTCTGTTGGGATAGTGACACAGTTGATAAAATATTACTTAGTAACTAGTAACATGAACTAGTTGGTAAATCAGGGTTTCAAGGATGTGTTTCTAGGGTTCCATCAACTTTGACTTAAAGTATTTCCTGTGCCAGTATAATAGAGAAGTATAGTGCAGTCAATACCCTACTTCAGGGCTCGGGAACCTTTTTAGCTGAGAGAGCCATGAACACCACATATTTTAAAATATAATCCCATGAGAGCCATACAATGACCTGTGTACATTAAGTATTATCCAATAAAAATTTGGTGTTGTCCCAGAGGACAGCTGTGATTGGCTCCAGCCACCCGCAACCATGAACATGAGCGGTAGGAAATGAATGGATTGTAATACATGAGAATGTTTTATACTTTTAACATTTTTTTTATTAAAGATTTGTCTGTGAGCCAGATGCAGCCATCAAAAGAGCCACATCAGGCTCGCCAGCCATAGGTTCTCGACCCCTGCCCTACTTGGTTCTGAAGAAGTAATTATATAAACTGAATCATAACTCCTAAATGGCTGTCTCTTAATTTGAGCCTTAGACGAAGCAAGTGGATTATGTGTAGGCCCATTGTGCTGAACAAATATTTGTATCTTTAAACACTAAAATCATGCAACAGAGCAAGACTTTCGATGAGAGGTGTGTAAGAACTGATATTAATTGATGTGACAATAGGTGTGTGCTTTTCATCTCATGCTCACATCATGGCATATGCTCATTGAGTGCTATTTAAATTGATATTTTTATTTCAGGTTTTTTGCCAAGCACATATACCTGTAGTTGAATTTGTGTAAGATGTAATTTCTATGTATTTTCTCTTTACCAATAAGAAAATAGCCTAAAAGAAGTAAACAATTGACTCAGATTTACATGAAAAAGTAGCAGACCTAGGACTATATATAACCTACATCTGATTTCTAACCCAGGAGGTTTTCTAGTAGATCACATTCTCATAATTTAACATGTGGCTGTAGCAGAAGATCTGAAAAATGCTGGGTGGTTAGGGACTAGTTTAGATATGTTTACTCTGCCTAGGCTCTAGAACAACCTGGAGTTCCAGAAAGCAGCCGTACTTCCTTTTGATGACAAAATGGCATTTTATAAGATTATTAAAGTAATCACACAACATGTTGATTAGCAATCAGAAGGGCTCCAAATCAAAAAAACTAAAGCTGATACAGAGAAACACTCCTAACGGCCATAGTTTATCACTCATAAGGAATGCAAGGAAATTAGAATTATTTGTAAATGGATAGTCTTACATTCCCCAGAGTTCATGCCATCACTTAATTTAGCCAGGACAATCTAAAGTAAACCATCAGAAAAAAAGTTATAGAAAAATTAGAGAATGTATTGTAGTAACTATTTCCTTAAAACTGGCATCACAGCACCTGACACTCCTAGCATACTTTTGGGGCCTTAACTCTGCTGGTTTGTCAAGCTGTTCACTCTATCTGAGAAGCCTTCTGCCCTCCACCCCCACTCCAGTTCCTTATCACCACCTACTGTTTGTTTTCTTCATAACATATGTCCCTCTCTATTTGTTATTGCCTGTCTCTCTACTAGGTTATGAACTCTCTGAGGGCAGGAACCACATATGTCTTGTTCACCATTATATACATACATTGTCTGGTACATAGTGCATAGTTATTAATAAACTAGAAAGCCCGGTGGTCATACGAAATGACTGCTGTTCTAGATATTATAAATTGTAATTAAAATGATTTGTGCAAAGGTGTCTGTTAATTCAAACTGAATTACCCAGGGCAGGCGGCGAGGACACCCCTTTGCTTAGTGCCCCACGGGGTTTACCCTTTCTACTTGCTTAATTGCTTAAAGTAGAGTGCAATGAAGGAAACCACTGGAGGTACATTTCTTAAGAGCCACTGCTAGCTCAATAAATAAAGGTGATTTAAATAATAAAATGTTAATTCACATGTCAAAGATCTCTTTATACACAACATTTCTTGTGTAGATCTTTCCATCATTTTTAAGCTCGCCTTGCAGAGGACCATCAATTATTTTTAATTTTACGTCCGTTCTTTCACGAACTCTTGAACAGGCAACATAAAGTTGACCGTGTCCAAATGCAGGCTCAGGTAAAAAAATGCCAACACGCTTAAGCGTTTGGCCCTGAGACTTATTGATGGTCATAGCAAAGGCAAGTTTTACAGGAAATTGTCTACATCTCAATTGAAACGGCAACCCTGTTTGAGATGGAGCCAAATCAATTCTTGGAATGGCATGTATTTCACCTTTAGAGGAGCCAAAGACTTAGCTATTATGACATTATTTTTCAATTGGAGAACCTCTAGTCTTGTACCATTGCAAAGACCCCTTCTGGTGTTAAGATTTCTTAACAGCATAATAATTGCTCCAATCTTTAACCTCAATTTGTGAGGTGGCATGCCAGAAGGCGGGACTATTTGAATGCCGTGGCAACTTCACCCCATTGACTAGTACAGTTATGCAAGCAACCAATAAGCTATCGGCGACAAACAGACACTTAAGACGTATATAATAAAGATGAATGATCTTGGTGATTCCTAGTTCCTAATTTACCTGGCTGACCAAACTTTTAAAATGAAAGATTTTCAATAGTATATCACCCCATGTTCTTAGATTTGTTACTTCGTGAATATGCAAGGCAATGTGCTTAATGCTGGGTGAATATAAAGGTGAGTCATGCATAGTCCTTAGCCCTAAAGAAAAGTAGAAACATTTGTAAATAAATAGCTTTCATATAGGGCAAAATGAAATAGATGCTAAATAGAGTTGAAGAAGCACTGTTCTGTAGCAGTAATGAAGAAATGTGATTAATAACAGGAGGGGCCTCATGGAGTTGAATTTTGACTTTGGTCTTGAAGCTAGAAAAAGAAATAGAACTGAAGTTTCTCTACATGCAGAATAGAAAGGAATAAATGCTTAGCTTCTCTTTTTAAAAAGTCCTCAGCCCTGGCTGGATATCTCAGTTGATTAGAGTATTGTCCTGACATGCCAAGGTCACAGGTTTGATCCCTGATTGGGCACATAAAAGAAATAACCAAAGACGGCATGAAAAGTAGAACAACAGGTCAGTGTTTCTCTCTCTCCCTCTTCCTCTCTTTCTCACTAAAAACAACTAAAAAAATAAATTAAAAGTCTTTAAAATAGTAATATTGACCACAAAGAAGCAATCTTTAAAGCTTCAGTTATAAATAAAATTACTCTGAGCTTAAACATTACACTTCTAAAATTGAGGCTAACCATAAAACTAACTTGACTGTTTTGACTAGTTGCTAATAATCGGTTCAAGCTAATAATTGGATTCTAACTGATTGCTAATTTCAGTTAGTAATCATTTAGTAAACTAATCAAGTAAGACAAACGAATTATTTTTAAAAACATTCATTTTTTTAAAGCGATTGGTGGTTCTAACATTTGGTTCTCAGACTATTACGGGTTAAAATGTAGATAATTTAATTAAAAAAATAAAATGTAGGTAATTTTTTTTCGATGATCTAATTTCAGTTTTTTTAAGTTTACTTTTGTTTTCCTACCTTTGTATATTTTCCTAAGCAATATAGACTGTCTTCTTTCCCTCTTGTTAAAAAAACAAAGAAGCTTGGGCTTTATATTCATAGACCTGATTGCAACTTGGCCACTTATTAATTACAGTTCTGCCACTTTCCAATTTTATTACAGCAAAATATTTAACATCCCTGAGACTCGATTTCATTTGTAAAATGAAAATATTTACTAATCCCACTGTGTCATATAACTAGTTTTGTGACCTTAGGCCAGTTATTCAATCTCAGCCTAAGTTTTTTTCATATATAAAGTGAAATTATCTTCAGGCTGACCAGGCGGTGGCACAGTGGATAGAGTGTCAGACTGGGAAGCAGAGAACGCAGGTTTGAAACCCCGAGGTCACCATCTTGAATGTAGGCTCATCCAGCTTGAGCATGGGTTTACCAGCTTGAGCACAGGGTTGCAGGCTTGAGTGTGGGATCATAGACATTACCCCCCATGGTCACTGGCTTGAGCCCAGAGGTCTCTGGCTTGAGCAATGGGGTCACTCTACTCTGCTGTTCCCCCTCCCCCCCATCAAGGTACATATGAGAAAGCAATCAATGAACTACTAAGATGCTGCAACGAAGAATTGATGCTTCTCATCTCTGTCTGTCTGTCCCTATCTGTCTCTCTGTCTTTCACTCTCTTTGTCACAGAAAAAAAAAAATGAAATTCAGTGAGATTATATGTAGAACAGTGTCTGGCAGTTAATAAGTTCTCAGCAAATGTTGGTTTCCCACAGGAAGGAGACTTGACTTGAGGTGGTGAACATACAATACAATATACAGATGATGTATTATAGAATTGTACACCTGAAGCCAATAAAATTTTCTTAACTAATTTCACCCCAGTAAATTCAGTAAAAAAAAAAGTTGGTTTCCCCGACCCTCTTTCATATCATATCCTTTGAAGGCCTGACTGCTACCATCTTTCCTTGCTAGCTCATAGAAGTCTCATTATAAGTCATTGCACTCACCATGTATACTTGGGTTCTTAAATTAGTATGGATCAGCATTATATTTGCAAACATATAATGCAATTGCTTGGGTTTCATTTCTGGCTCTGTGAATTTAGCATGGATGGAGTCTGGGCATCCAGAAAGTTTTTACTTTTCTCCTTCAGATTTTCTGATGCTCACCAATGATCATAATTTCTCACCTATTTGTTAATTATGTGCTTCTTATAGTTTATATTTGTTAGGTAATTTTAATTATGTAACCCCTTCAGGTGTTTTAGTTTGTACCCCAAATATAAACTCCACAGGGTGAAAAATACCACTTGTACTTGACTTTGTACTTAAGTTTAGAGGTTAAAAGATAAGTAATGTACCCTTTCCTGCTGATGTTTGAATCCAGTTAAGAAATAAGATGCAGAAGTCAGGTAGATCAAGATTCAAATAGAAGTTTGATTACTGAGAAAGTTGTTTGGAAAATATGGCTGAGATTTGCAGCCACAATAAGCTTCCTCATATTGCACTCCAAAATTAGGCAGATGGAAACCTTAAGTTTCTCTGTCTAAAAGAATAGAGTTTGTCCTACTATACCTACTATGTGACAGAGAGCTGACCTGAACAAATGGCTCTCTTCCGTTGGACAAATCCCAAATAGAAATGGGAATGAAGGTGGCTGAGCCTCAGGAGGACTTAGTGAGATCAGCCATGAATATTATTTTAAGGAAGTTTCATGTGGAGTATGAGAGAGCTTTCTTGCCCTCAAAGGCACAACGTAGTTATTTGTTAGGGGTATTTTAATACTTACCTTGCATTGCATCAGCATGCTGTGATTTTTAATACCTAATGAGAAATTCTAAAGTTGCAGCTTTAACCAGCTAAATTAGTATATATAATTGTATTATCTTTTTTTTTTTTTTTTTTTTTTTCCTGAAGCTGGAAACGGGGAGAGATAGTCAGACAGACTCCCGCATGCGCCCGACCGGGATCCACCCGGCATGCCCACCAGGGGGCGACGCTCTGCCGCTCCGGGACGTTGCTCTGTCATGACCAGCGACCAGAGCCACTCTAGCGCCTGGGGCAGAGGCCAAGGAGCCATCCCCAGCGCCCGGGCCATCTTTGCTCCAATGGAGCCTCACTGTGGGAGGGGAAGAGAGAGACAGAGAGGGAGGAGAGGGGGAGGGGTGGAGAAGCAGATGGGCGCTTCTCCTGTGTGCCCTGGCTGGGAATCGAACCTGGGACTTATACACGCCAGACCGACGCTCTACCACTGAGCCAACCAGCCAGGGCCTAATTGTATTATCTTTTGCTATGTAAGAAACTACCCCAAAACAAACATACTTATTATTTCACACATTTTCTGATAGTCAGGAATCTAGGAGTGTATCAGCTGGGTAGTTCCAGTTCAGGGTCTTTTACATGGTTACAGTCATCTGAAGGCTGCTTGAGTGGCCTCATAACATGGCACCTGGCTTTTCCCAAAGCAAGTGATCTCAGAGAGACCAAGACCACAATGTCTTTTATTCTAGTCTCAGAAGTGACTTACCATCACTCTTGCACAGACTCACCTGGAGGTAATGTGGGATGAACCTACCTGAAGGTGTGAATGCCAGGAGGCAGGGATCATTGGAGGTCATCAGGGACGCTGCTACCACAATCATATATGTTGGTTTGATTTTGTTACCTCAAATTGCTTCAAGTATTTCAGTAGCCTTTAATATCTCATTAAAATTATTAAAATGTTAATGGTAGCTCTGTGAAATAATTGAAATTAAAAATGTTGCATAATTTCCTAGCTGGAGAATAAGTTAAGAGGATGATTTCTGCCTGACCTGTGGTGGCACAGTGGATAAAGCGTCGACCTGGAACACCGAGGTCGCCGGTTTGAAACCCTGGGCTTTCCTGGTCAAGGCACATATGCTCCTCCCCCCCCTCTAAAATGAATAAATTAAAAAAAAAAAAAAAAGAGGATGATTTCCTGTTACTGATTCCTACTTCTTGTGTAACTCCTTCTAAATCAAAATTTTAGATAGTATGATCAGGGGCTGCCCTTGGTTTGCATGATCTTCCATAGTCTGAAAGTTCAGGTGATCTACAGGTACCTTATTCTAAGGTGATAATGGCTACAATTTTGCTTTCAGTATGAATTAATCATTTACTTACGGTCTTCTGGGAAGGACTTCATAAAGTCTGATCCTCAGCATCTGGTTTATTCAAGTGAGGACTTTTTACCAGTGTTAATCAGGATTAGGCAGACTAACTAGATGGCTAGTGAATGTCATTTACCTCAATGTAATCTACAGGCCCAAAGGAGTTGAAAAAAATTATCACTCAAGTAAGAGTCAGTGGTTTAAAATTCTAATGCCAGAGCACTAAAGAAGTCCAAATAAGGGAAATAAAATAGTCAAAATAATTAACCTTTTTATTTTAGATTCCAGATATAAGTGAAATCATATGGTATTTATAAATATCTCTGTGTAACTTTTTACTTAACATAATATCCTCTAGGTCCATCCATGTTGTTGCAAATGGCAAGATTTTATTCTTTTTTATTGCTGAGTAATATTCATTGTATAATATACCACATCTTTATCCATTCATCTATTGATGGACACTTACATTGCTTCCAGCATATGGGATATTTTCAGAATGTTGTGATAACTTTGTACAGTGACAGATGGTTACTAGACTTATCATGGTGATCACATCGTAAGGCATATAAATGTCGAATCACTAAGATGTACATCTGAAACTACTATAGTGCTATACGCCAACTATACTTTAATAAAAAATTTTAAAATGATAATCATTTTATTTTATTTATTTATTGTAATTTAGAGTTCATATACTAAATTTTAGGCTTTGTAAGATAGCAAAAAAAATAGCAAGGTAAGTTAGAGGGAACTTGAAATGTTCATTGAATTAAATTAAAGAATATTAGATTCATTTGTATAAAGAATTTATATTAAAAACATTCTATTTTTAATGCTTTCCAACAATAATTTGAAGGTTTTGGCAGAAAATATTTTAACTGGCAATGTATCAGTGTTCTTTGGAATTCTAGCCATAAACATTGTTGGGTCAGTCTGCCATTTCAGTTGGCTAAAAGAATGTTTATTAAGTTGTTTGAAGAATTTATACATGAAAGACCAATTATAGAAGCCCTGATAAAATTTTTATCTCTAATGAAGTTGTTTACTATGCAGACAGAAGAACATATAGAGCATTTGACCTAGGACCAAACCAACTGGCTCATTTGGCTGTTAGAATTTTCAGTCATGTAAACACATTTGACAGCTTTCACCCCGGAGAAGTATTAGGAGACACTGTTTTTCTAATTAGGAAATAAATTTCAGACAATTCATTTTACTTCTCAAGTGTAATTGTTATGATTAATCAATAAAATGATGTTTGGTTTGGGTACTGATTAGCTTTAAGATGAGATCTCCCATGAATTTTTTTTTAAAGGGGGTGGGAGGAGAGAGGTGAGAAGCATCAAGTAGTTGTGGCACTTCTGTTGTTCATTGATTGCTTCTCATACATGCTTTGACCAGGACACCCAAGCCAAGCCAGTGACCTTTGGGCTCAAGCTAGCTACCTTAGGATCATGTCAATGATCTTGCCCTCAAGCCAGCAATCTTGGGATTTCAAACCAGGTCCTTCAGTGTCCCAGGGCACCATTCAATCCACTGCACCACCACTGGGCAGGCTAGATCTCCCATGAATTCTTGTAGTAAATGAGAGGTGGTAGTGTGTTTTTTCTGAATATGAAGTATTTAAACCCTGAAATTTTCTCAGTTGGCAGTTAAATGAAAATCATCTTGGAATAAATTGTTTTCTGAAAATTAAAGGGCAGAGATATAAGAAAGTTGGGAAATGTTAATTTTAGGATATTGTGCCAGGAATAATAAGTATATTTACTGTCTTCAAAAACCTCCTTTCCAGGACAGAACAAGTTGAATGGCATGACAGAATCAGCCAAATCCATTCTATAAGACAGGTCTTTCAAAATGTCATTAATAGAGACCAAAGAAACATGATGACCAAATGCAATGCATAGACTTTGATTAAATCCTGATTTGGGGGGCGGGGGAATGTAAAACACATATTAGGGAAATTTGAATATGCCTAGCTGTAAAAATATATTTGGGGTTATGTTTTTTATTTCTGTAGGCTTGTTAATGGTTGTTAAAGTCATTTAGGAGAAGGGTCTTTTTTTTTTAGAAAGTGTATCTGAAGTGTATCTAGAGGTAAAGTTATCTTCAATATTTGTGTGTGCATATATATATGTACATGTAGGAAAAACAAGTATAGTGTTAAATGTCAAATCTGTGTGGTAGATATAAGGGAGGGTGTCATATTTTTCTGTATGTTTGAGTATGTGAAACAAGAAGTTGGGAGAAAATATTCTCCCCCAGATATCATGTAGTACTCTGTCCTACTCTCAGTTCTCCTCCTACCTCAGGTCTACACCTTTTTAGTACCTTCTGCTGTCCCTTTCTTTAAACTTTGGCACGCCTCAGTGTCCAGAACTCTTTTTAGTTTACACTCATCCCTCAGTGATCTTACGTTTCCTATAGCTTGAAACTCTGTGTAGCTACTAAGACTCCCAAGTTTGTATCTTCAGCCCCAACCTCTCCCCTCAACTTCAGACTCATGTGTCCATCTGCCCACCTGGTAGAGTCCCTTGATGCCAAGGAAGTAGAGTTTATAATTTAATAATGTGCAGAACTGAACACTTGAGTCTTACCAGTCACTTCTGCTCAGCCCCAAACAAAACAAAGCACCTGCTCCCTACCTGCTACTCCCACATTCTTTCTCACTTCCTTAAGACGAGCTTTATTCTTCTGATTGCTCAGATGAGAAACCTTGGTATCATATTTGATTTCTTTTTTAATCCCTCAGAAAATATGATTAGCTCTACTTTTAAAATATATCCAGAATCTAAGCACTTCTACAACTTTCACCACTGCCATTTGAATCGAAGCCACCATTCTATCACAGATTATATCGTTTCTCACCCTCAGTACTATTGGCATTTGGGGACAGTAATTCTTCTGAGGAAGTGGGCTATTCTGTGCATTATAGGATGCTTAGCAGTATCCCTAGCCTCTACTCACTAGACGCAAGTATCATTTGTGACAACCAAAAATGTCACCAAATATTGCTAAAATGTTTCCTGGAGGCAAAATTGCCTAGAGTTGAGGGCCAGTGGATTATAGCCATAGCCTCCCATTCTCCTTGCTTCTTCCTTCCTTGCCTCCCTACAGTTTATTCTCCATCCAGCAACCAAGTTGTCATATAAACACATAAATCAGATCATTTCTTGCCTTTGCTCAGAACATTCCAGTGGCTTCCCATCGCATCTCATTAGGATCAAATCTTGTAAGTGCTTACAGATTCCTTCCCTTGCACACACACACACCCAGCTGAACATCACCTTTTCCTCATTGTGTAGATCTGTTTTTCTTGCAGATTGTTGAGGGCACCCTTTCAACTAGGTAGAGGCAGCTCCTTCCCCTGCTTTATTTTTTTTTCTTCATAGTTTATCACCACCCTACATGTTGTATTTGTTGAGTGAATGGTAAAATGTGAAGTACAACAATGTACACAAGATGTACAATTTTAATAATATATACAACTGTGATAGTGTACCAAGAACAAGTGCTAACATTTCTAGAAAGGCTTAGCACCTAACCTAGCCCCAGAGATTCTTGAAAGTTCTCACAGAAAAAATGATGTGTGAATAGGACTTGGTCTGGTAGTGTCAAGGAGAGAAAGATATTACCAGTAGAGGGAGAAAATGAAGCAAACAGTTCACTTTTGAACTGACTCCAAGGTACTTGCATGAGGAGATCAGTCCGTCAGGTGGCTAAGAGGTGTGCATCCTGATCCCAGGAGAAATGTCAGGGCTGTAGGTATAGGTTTGGAAATACACTGCTCACAAAGATTAGGGGTATTTTATCACTTCATATTCATTTTGAAATATCCCCTAATTCTTGTGAGCAGTATAATAAATAGAAATGAGAGGATCTTTATATGCAAGATTGAAAGGAAAGCCTTGACATTTAGTATGATAAAACTAAAATTCTTGAATCAAATGCCACAGAGGAAAACGTGAGATGCAGGGAAGGGGGGCTATAATGTTCTTCTGCTGGTCTTACCTGGGTCTACTCGTGCAGCTGTAGTCTACAGTGGCCACACTGCATGTTTGGGGGCCAGATGCTGCATGTCAGTGTGGCCAGTTGGACCTTTCTGTGTCTCCTAGTGATCTCTCCTTATTTGTTGTCTCCCTCAGACTGTCTAACATGGCAGCAGAAATGTCCAAGAGGACAAAAGCTAAAGGCTTCAAGGCCTCTCCTGAGACTGTCAGAAGTGAAAACATCAGCTCTGCTACATTCTACCACACTATTGTGTGTGCAGATTAACTCATTTAAACCTTACAGCTATCCTATTAATATAGGTACCATTATTATCTTAATTTTTAAAGCGAGGAAACTGAAGCTCACCACTATTTGACCCAGATTACCAGCAGGCAAGCCAGAACCAGACATGGGTTCACTCTCTCCTTACCTATCAGCAGATTCAGTGAGCCTATTTCTTCATCTGTAAAATGTTGTTAATACTCCTATACAGACCCTGGCCGGTTGGCTCAGTGGTAGAGTGTCCGCCAGGCGTGTGGAAGTCCTGGGTTTGATTCCTGGCCAGGGCACACAGGAGAAGTGCCCATCTGCTTCTCCACCCTTCTCACTCTCCTTTCACTCTATTTCTCTCTTCCCCTCCCACAGCCAAGGCTCCATTAGAGCAAAGTTGGCCTGGGCATTAAGGATGGCTCCATGTCCTCCACCTCAGGCACTAGAATGGCTCCGATTGCAATGGAGCAATGCCCCAGATGGGCAGAGCATCGCTCCCTGGTGGGCATGCCGGGTGGATCCCCATCGGGTGCATGTGGAAGTCTGTCTCTCTGCCTCCCTGCTTCTCATTTCAGAAAAAAAAATACTCCTATACAGAATTATTTTTTAGGATGAATAATTTGATTTCTAAAGTGCTTAGAGTATATGATAGAGAGCAGGTGCTCAAAAATGTTAGTTTTACCACCTTTCTCTTACTCTTCTCAGGTTTCTTTATTAGATCAGGAAATGTTTTTATACACACTTTTAGTTTCATTATCTTTTAAAAAAAACTGTGAATAACCTAGATTAGAATCATTGTTAAAGTAGACTGTCACTAACATTCCAATAGAGCAGTAATAAAAAAATATTCTATTCTGCCTGACCAGGTGGTGGTGCAGTGGATAGACCATCAGACTGGGATGCAGAGGACCCAGGTTTGAGACCCCAAGGTTGCCAGCTTGAGCATGGGCTCATCTGGTATGAGCAGAGCTCACCAGCTTGGACTTAAGATTGCTGGCTTGAGCAAGGGGTTACTCGGTCTGCTGTAGCTCCACGGTCAAGGCACATATGAGAAAGCAATCAATGAACAACTAAGGTGTTGCAACAAAAAACTAATGATTGATGCTTCTCATCTCTCTCTGTTCCTGTCTGTCTGTCCCTGTCTATCCCTCTCCTGACTCTTTCTCTGTCTCTGTAAATTAAAAAAACAAAACAAAAATATTCTATTCCAATGGAATTAGTTAGATTACAGTCTTAGTTGTTCTACCCTAAGGTGTTAGTGGCTGATGATCACTTAATATATTACTCTTCCAGATATCACTTATATTTCCAGAGGAAATAAATGCCAGTGAAGGAATGAAATAGAATTTTAGGTTAGTGACAAGCCAGTGAGGAAACTAAGATTAGGAAAGGGATCTTTCTGTGATGTTCTTGTGGTCTGCCTGCCACCATGGGCCAGCTTTGGCACCTTACCAAGTAACTCATTACGCTTTGGGTTTCCATAGAAAAAGAGGAGATGCCTTTTAATAAATTCAGATAATCATGCTATATTATTTCATTTGCATATTTAACATTTAGATAAATACAAATGCAGTCTCAGTACTATAAATGCAAACTACAATGCTGCAAAATTAAGGTTTTGGCCTATTATAGGCTTCACTGTGTTCCTTCCCCTCCCCCAATTAATATGTGGAAGCTTTAACCCCAGTGCCTCAAAATGTAAGTACCGTATATGTAGAGATAAGGTCTTTAAAGATGTGATTAAGTTAAAATAAAATCTTTATGTTAGGCCCTAATCTAATATGACTAGTGTCCTTATAAGAAGAAGAGATTAGGACACAGACATGCACTTGTACCCAGAGAAGACCATATGAGGATCAAGTGAAACAGTGACCATCTGCAGATTGAGGAGAGAGGCCTCAGGATAAATTAAAACTGCTTACACCTTGATCTTGGACTTTTGGTATCTAAAATTGTGAGAAAACAAATTTCTGTTATTTAAGCCACTCAGTCTGGTATTTTATTATGGCAGCCCAAGAAGACTAATAGAGGGCTCATTTCCTACTGTTGCACATGATGTTTAATGTTTATTTTTTTCAAAACCAAAAATTTCTGTTTTAGGAAAACAAATTAGGAATGGATTATAGGAACCTTTTCTTAAAAAGTCATTGAATTGTGGTATGATCTGGTCTCTGAAATAGACCAGGTTAAGAAATGTCTTCGGCCCTGGCCAGTTGGCTCAGTGATAGAGCGTCGGCCTGGCGTGCAGAAGTCCCGGGTTCGATTCCCGGCCAGGGCACACAGGAGAAGCGCCCATCTGCTTCTCCACGCCTCCCCCTCTCCTTCCTTTCTGTCTCTCTCTTCCCCTCCCGCAGCCGAGGCTCCATTGGAGCAAAGATGGCCCGGGCGCTGGGGATGGCTCCTTGGCCACTGCCCCAGGCGCTAGAGTGGCTCTGGTCGCAACAGGGCGACGCCCCGGAGGGGCAGAGCGTCGCCCCCTGGTGGGCGTGCTGGGTGGATCCCAGTCGGGCTCCTGCGGGAGTCTGTCTGACTGTCTCTCCCCGTTTCCAGCTTCAGAAAAATGCAAAGGAAAAAAAAAAAAAAGAAATGTCTTCTTTCCTTTTATTTTACCCCAATGACCATAACCCCTTTTCCTTTTGTTTCTCTGTCCTTTCACCCTGTCCTACAACCACCCTATCCCATCCCAACACAGGCATACCAGGTAACTGGCTCTTTCAGCTTCAGTTCTTGTATTGTCAGGTACATTCTGTCAACGAGCTTTAGTTATTTTTCCTAAGCAACAGATAAATCTTTCATGTTGTTTTTCTGCCTTCATTTTGTATAAAAAAAACACGAGTAGCCTGATTGAAGAAGGAGAGAGGGCCTTAGCATTTAGAGAGCACCTATGCTAGGCACTATGTTACTCACTTTCCATAAATCATCTTTAATGAAAAAAGAGCAGTGGCCTAATTTAGAAAAAGAGAAGGAAGAACAAATGTAACAGCTGTATGACATCACTGTGGAACTTGGAGTCTTTGGCCATTGCCCTACTTTTTATATACTTAGCCATACCATTATAAGATCCACAATACCTGGTGGTTATGAAAAGGGCCTTAACTATTTAAATCTCTAGATATAAATCATTTTGTGAGATGTGAAAGCAGTGTATCTTTGGGGTATCCTTCAGGAAAAGCCCTGGAAATACCATAAGGTTGCTGAGAGTATCCCATTGATAGTCATAAGTAATTTGCATGTTTGTATCCCCTTCTTCATAGAGAGTAACTGAAGGAAAAATGGGAAATATTGCTAACCTCTGGACTACTATTACATGGTTATAAGAGTCAAAAAGGGACAGCTAGTTGTAAGGACATTGGAAGCATGCCTGGATTGGTGCGGAGTATCTTCTACCTTGTTGTGGAAGAACTTTGAAATAGTTTTCTTTAGGCTTGAAATTCTGAAGAAAAAGGAGTTCAAGCAAAAGGAGGCTTGTTAACCCTACACATCAGGGTCAGCAAACAATAGCCTGTGGGTTAAGTGTGCCTTGAGGCCTGTTTTTGTTTGGCTAAAATGTTTTTATAATTTTTAAAGAGTTATTGCTGCACTTAGCCCACAAAACCTAAAATATTTACTATCTGACTCTGCAGAAAAGTTTGCCATTTCTTGCCTATAGTTATGGAGGATCTGTTTTGTGTTTTCTGTTGAAAGACTAGTAGCATACTATAAACTGCAAAATAATGAGCAGTCTTGCTGAACATGTGTAGTATTTCATGGAATTATTCAATTTTAGACCTGATAGAATGTTAAGAGATCATCTTCCCCTGTATTAGTTTGCTAGGGCTGCTGTAACAAAGTACCACAAACTGGGTGGCTTAACAACAGACATTTATTGTCTCACAGTTCCAGACATTAGAAGTCCAAAATAATGTGCTGGTCAATGTGGTGGGCTTATTGTGAGGGCTATGAGAAGGAATCTGTTCCAGGCCTCTTCCTAGCTTGTGTGGTTTGCTGGCAGACTGGTGTTCCCTGGCTTCTAATCATTATCACCCCAATCTATGTCATGTTCACCTAGCATTTTCTCTGTGAATTTGTCTTTGTCCAAATTTCCCCTTGTATATGGACACAGTCATAATGGAGTAGGGTCCACTCTAATGATCTCATCTTAACTTGATAGTTTGCTAAGACCCTATTTCCAAATAAAGTCACATTCACAGGTCCTGATGGTTAGGACCTCAACATCCTTTTGGAGGACTCAGTTCTACTTCTACCTACAACATTTTCTAAATCTTTGTTTTACAGATAAGAACACAGAGGCCAAAAATGTCTAAAGAAGCCAGTCAGGTCCTACAACTATCTAGGAGCAAAACTAGTATTAAAATATAGGCTGTGTGGTCCAGTACTTGTTCACCTCATGCTTTACACCATAATATAAAATTGATTTAGTTATATTATTCCACATCTTTTATGTGCCTTCCATTAATCATAGAAGATTAATAAATTAGAGATGGATCAGAATTAATCCATCATTTCAGTTACACAAACAAGCACATCATGCACTAATTTTAGATTAAATTAAATATACTATATATATTTAGTTCAGAAAGCATTGGACAAAGGTTCATTGTTACTGTAGAGTGTCTAAGCGTATGTGCACAGTGCAGGCTAGGTGGTGGTGGTTGGAAGGTTGGAGAGAGCTCCATTAGTGTGGACCTGTGCATGATCTATTGCAATAGCATTTATAGGCAGATAGCTCATCCAGGAGCTCTAGAATCAACTCTCACTTACTTTTGACCTTTGAGAAATAATTTCCTTAAGCCTAAATTCCCATTTCTTTAAAAGAAGGGATGATCCTGGCCGGATAGCTCAGTTGGTCAGTGTCCTGTAGCCCAGATGTTGCTGGTTTGATCCCTGATCAGGGCACATACAGGAACAGATTGAACTCTCTTTCCCCCTCTCACTTTCTCCCTTCCTCTCTTTTTTTCTTTTTTTTTTTCTGTATTTTTCTGAAGCCGGAAATGGGGAGAGACAGTCAGACAGACTCCTGCATGCGCCCGACCGGGATCCACCCGGCACGCCCACCAGGGGGCGATGCTCTGCCCCTCCGGGGCGTCACTCTGTTGCGACCAGAGCCACTCTAGCACCTGGGGCAGAGGCCGAGGAGCCATCCCCAGCGCCTGGGCCATCTTTGCTCCAGTGGAGCCTCGGCTGCGGGAGGGGAAGAGAGAGACAGAGAGGAAGGAGAGGGGGAGGGGTGGAGAAGCAGATGGGCGCTTCTCCTGTGTGCCCTGGCCAGGAATCGAACCCGGGACTTCTGCACGCCAGGCCGACACTCTACCACTGAGCCAACCGGCCAGGGCTCTTTCTAAAATCAATAAATTAAAAAATAAAATAAAAGAAGGGATGAGGTTTTCAAACATCTCTTATACTTTTAGAATTCTGAGATTCTAATTTTGTGTGTGCAATGAGACCCACTTATAGGTATCTGTTGTTTAGGGACCACATATTTAACTTTATACTAAGGAGATATGCTAAACCTTTTTTTAAGATTTTATTTATTGACTTTAGAGAGAGGAGAAAGAGAAAGAAAGGG
Organism: Saccopteryx leptura; assembly: GCF_036850995.1. Lineage (NCBI taxonomy): Eukaryota > Metazoa > Chordata > Mammalia > Chiroptera > Emballonuridae > Saccopteryx > Saccopteryx leptura. The sequence continues at coordinate 169,567,096 of NC_089504.1, read as the reverse complement.
CGGAAGGAACAGCAGGCATCAACTTGTAGTAGTTGCTATTTTTTTTTCTTTTTACAAGACGGAGAGAGTCAGAGAGAAGGAAAGATAGGGACAGACAGGAAGGGAGAGAGATGAGAAGCATCAATCATTAGTTTTTTGTTGCGACACCTTAGTTGTTCATTGATTAATTTCTCATATGTGCCTTGACCGTGGGCCTTCAGCAGACCGAGTAACCCCTTGCTCGAGCCAGCGACCTTGGATCCCAGCTGGTGAGCTTTGCTCAAACCAGATGAGCCTGCGCTCAAGCTGAGAGCTGGCAACCTCGGGGTCTCGAACCTGGGTCTTCCACATCCCAGTCTGTCACTCTATCCACTGCGCCACCGCCTGGTTAGGCTGCAGTAGTTGCTTCTTGTATGTGCCTTGACTGCGCAAGCCCAGGGTTTTGAACCAGCAACCTCAGCGCTCCAGGTTGACGCTCCATCCACTGCACCACCACAGGTCAGGTGAGGTATGCTAAACTTCTATACAGATTAAAACTTGAAGTAGTTGAAGTAGTATGTGTGGGTGTTAATTGTGAAGCCCCAGCATGTGATTCTAAAATCTGTTGCCAAAGCTCTCTATGGATATATTCTAGTGACATTTGACTACAAGAGGGAGGAATAGACTGTCAGATTTTCTCTTGCAATTACTGGCCAGATTTTTGAATGAACTAAATTTAAAAGGTTACACATGAAACCTATATGATCCCATTAACCAGTGTCACCCCAATAAATTTAATGAAATAAATAAAAATAAAGAAATTAATCATAAAAAAAGAAAGAAAATAAAAGGTCATAATCATTGGCATCCCAAGGAATGGATTTTAATTACACCTCCTTGGCACTACCTTGCTCAGCCTTTTGTGATAGTCAGCCTGCAAAATGGCCCCCAATGACTCTTGTCCTTTGTTACTCATGTACTTGTGAAGTTCCCTCCCAGTCTAAATAGGCCTGACCTCTGTGACCAGTGAGATATTCTGGAAATGACATTGCTCTGGAAATATTTTTAATTGAGTGTGATTAACTTTTTTAAAAGTCTGGAACACCTGGGTTGCTTCTGTTGGGAAAGATATAAATTACCTCTACTATTTTGTTTGAAATAAATGCTATATTTTAAATAGGTTTTCTATAAAGGAGCCTGACCAGTGGGGTGCGGGATTAGTGGATAGAAGTGTCGACCTGGAATGGTGATATTGCCAGTTTGAAACCTGAGGTCGCAAGTTGAAAACCCAAGGTTGCTGGTGTGAACCTGAGGTCACTGGTCTGTTCCCCAGTAAAGGCATGCACAAGAAACAATCAATGCACAAATAAATGGAGCAATGAATGAGTCAATGCTTTTCTTCCTCTCCCTTTCCCTCTCAATAAATAAAGAAAGAAGATGTAACTGAAACATAAATACAATTATTTATATGGGACTTAACATTTTAACAGGTATCTAAACAGCAGGACCAGAAAGAATTGTTGGAGTTGGCTATCTTTAGAGAATTTACTGAGAAAAGTAATGCCTTTTATTCTTGCTTGTTTGTGTTCTTTATTTAAACATAATTTCAAACTTACAGATAAGTTGGAAAAAAAACCATAAAGAACACCTGTTGTATACCTTTTACCTAGATTTACCTATTAAGAATTTGTCTCATTTGTTTTATCACATATGCTCTTTTGTGTTCTTGCTCTCTCAGTGCTAGCATTTGTAGATACTGTGTGTTGTGTGTGTGCATATATGTAGACACACAATGCACACAGAGTTTATTCTAAATCATTTAAAGGTAACTAACTTACATACCTCATAACCCTGTACTCCCTAATTCTTAACTATATAATTCCTAAGAATTACAATTAAACTTCAGTAGGTTTAACAATCCCTATAAGAAACTTGGGGATAAGATAGGTTATTTCTTTGATGCTTGAATTTTTGAATTGTTGCAGTTGGTTTGTACTATATGAAATGCCCAGGAATTCACTTTAAAAAAATAATAGTGCTGAAAATTTAATTTATACCTATTTATTTATGCATCAGTCCCAACAGTATCACGGATGAGTGTTTAACATTAGTTTAAGGTGAAAAATGTCTTTTTAGTCTGAAAATAAAACAACTTTGCATCTTCTGATGCCATGATCTTAGTATGCTTTTGTTCCTGACTTTCCATGCAGCAATGTCCTGGGCAGTTCATTTCTCCTAACGACTAATTTGTTCTCAGCCACTTGACTTTGTGACTCTGGTTTTAGTAGGGCAATGTCATTATGCATACACTCCCTAAAATACTCTAATTTGAACTTGGCAATAACATACTAATATGCTGAAGCTAGGATCATTTCCAATAAGAATACCACTAAGATCATTTCTGTTTATTTCCAACAGTGTAGAGGAATGAGTGTATGCGTACTATTGTAGATACTCTTTATCTTTAACTGAAACTGTTTTACATGGGAAGATTGATGTTTTCATGTAATTTTCAATATAAGAATAAAGAATATGTAATAGCTACCTATTCTAAATTCTGTATTATATTTTCTTAATGCAGTAACTAAATACCAGGAAAAGAACTGTGATTGTGATTTTATATGGTCAGAAATAGGATTTTAAGGGCACCTCGAGAACAGAAAAGAATTTAAGAAGACCCATAAATATAACATAAGATTGGGAAGTTCTTTTTTTTTAAGTGTCTGTAGATATGCCCTTGCTTTTATGTTGGTAAAATACTAACCAAAGAAATATTTAACTGATAAATATGTATTTTAATCAAAATAAGTCTCTGACATAACATTCAAATAAGCTGACTAATTTTGAGAGTATTTTTTCTATTAAAATTGAGAGGAAAGGAACACAGATAATTTTCACCCATGCAGTTTAAATGCAGTTAAGTATAGTCTATAAATATAATTGATCTTTCAAACTACCTTAGTTGGGCTGTCCACAGTAGGGACAGTATTATGAACCATAAGATGACTCTGAATCTCATTATAAATGAAACATAGCCTACTTAGAGGTTCTTATATTTTTAATATAGTTTAAGAATTAACTAGTTTGTCTTAAATTTAAATTTTTTTATTGCTTTGCACAGAGCTTTGAGAGCAAAATGCAAAGGGTTTTAAAATCGTTAGCACAACCTAGTACATAAAATTATTGAGGGAGTCTTTTTAAAATGAAAGCCTGTTGAATATTGGTCACTTTCTATACTTCAGCCTTAAGGTGAGTTTCTTTGTAATATGGCTTCTACCTTCCTCTCTAGCCTCCTGTCCTGCCTCAGTCCACCTTGAACTTCATCTTCTAACATGCAGCCAGTCATTTCCTTTTCACACCTAACTTTAACAATTTAGAATTGTACTTTCCAGCCTGATAGCCATTATCAGCATGTAGCCATTTAAATTTAAGTTTAAATTTATTAAAATTAAATTAAAATTTAGTTCCTGTTGCAGTGCTTAGTAGCCACATGTGACTAGTAGCCACCTTACTGGACAGGGCAGATCCTTAAATTATTGCAGAAAGTTCTGTTGGGCAGTGCTTTCCTTGGACCCTTCTGTTCTCTCTCCATCCACCACTGCTTTCTCTTCTTCTTATCTATTTCAAGTCTACTTTTCCTTCAAGATTTATATCATGTTTAATGGAAGAACCATTTCTAACTAGTCCCGCTTGTTCCCAGTTTCTGGGTTAGATTTCTCCCTTATTCTGGCATATTTGTCTTTATTATTGGTATTTAACTGTGAAAATTTGGGTTTACATATATGTCTTCCTTTCCAGACTATACACTTGTCAAATTTCACCTTCTAAATAGTTCTTGAATTCATCCACTTCACTCTAAATGTAGTGGAAATATCAGAGTCTTAGGGATCAAACATTTCATTTTGAATCCTGGCCCTTCCACTTACTGTGTGACTTTAGCTTTAATCTTGTTGAGCTTTCATTTTCTTTAAAATAAAAATGGTAAACTAGGCAGTCAACATTATAATTAGAGGTGAATATTTATGTCTCTTCAAAATTTATGTGTTGAAATCCTGGCCCCCCTAATGTGATGGTATTAGGAGGAAGAGGCTTTGGAAGGTGATTAATTTATTAGGATGTAGCCCTCAGGAATGGGATTAGTGCCCTAATAATAGAGCCCTCAGAGAGCTCTCTTTTCACCATGTGAAGGACACAAGAGGAAGACAGCAGTATGCAGCTGAGAGAGGGCTGTCACTAGAACTCGACCATGCTGGCACCCTGATCTTGGACTTCTAGCCTCCAGAACTATGAGAATAAATTTCTGTTGTTTAATACTTAGTATAGTGCAAGTAACTACTAGGAAGAAAATAAAGTGGAATAATGTAGAGAATGACTGTGATAATACTTTTGCTAAGTGGTCAAGAACAGCCTTTTTGAAGTCACCTTTGAGTTAAGACTGAATAATCAGTAAAGGTGGTTCAAGTCAGAGAAAAGAGCAAATGTAAATGTGAGGCAGGATTGTGTTTGGCTGGAACAGGAAGATAAGGGTAGTGTGACTGGGATGTGGAGTAATCGGAATAGAATGGTAGGAGATATTCAGACAGTTGGGATTATTTGAGTTTTGTTGACTAGGATAAAGAACTCGGATTTGGGTTTCTTAATAGCTATCTAAGTGTTTTGAAACAGAGAAGGGTTTTTACTTAGATTAGTCTGAACACCATGTAGAACAGAGACAAGAAGACCTATTTTGAGGCATCTACAGCCATTGTGATAGTTGAGACTAAGGTTGTAACGTGATAGTGGAGCATGGTTAGATTCAGGGTGTACTGGTATGTGTGGAGTGTGAGGGAAACAGTCACCGTATTCAGCAGAAATGTTTATTAAAGCACCTGTTCAAATGTGGAGCCATGTTAGATAACAAGTACACAAATGATCTAAGCAGCTTTGCCTCCTCCTTCTTGGACAGTAGTTCTTCATCACTTCTTCTCATCCCCATCTAAATGACATCATAAAATTGATTTTCTTTCTAGTTAAAAAATAATGTATTGATAGTATTTTTCAAACAACTTTTTAAAGGTTTTGATTGCAAAATGAAAGAAACAGGACAAGTGTCAATTCCAGTGGAGGATGTTGTTTTATCAGCATTCCTGTATGTCATCTTGCTTAAGTGTCCAGCTCCGAGCACACTGATATATCCCACATAAAAGCATTCATAGTTCTGAACCCCCACATCTCTTCCTCCTGTCTTGTTTTTCTCTACCTTTTGCTGTTGACTCCAGCTTTGATGCCTACTTGTTCTGGTATGATTTGGTGATTCTGTTAAAAATTATAAAATACCCCTGTTTAGCAAGTCCTGAGACACTTTATCTCCCATTTCTCCCACCTTCCTAGAAGGTGTTGGGCTTATTGAAGAAAGCCATCTTTGCCAAGGAGAACCATCTATGGAAGATTGGTTAACAGACTTAATAAATAATTGAGCCTTCATTCATATGTGAAGTGGATAAAAACTTTTTCCTGCAGAATGTTTTGTCTTTGTCTCCCTCCTCGCTGAGTTAAGATGGCCTTCTGCCAGAGGAAGAGTCTGCTTAGGAACCTCAGTTTCCATTATAGATTATTTATAATATCACCTGCTTATCTGCCTCATATACATGTAGTTCTGCTCTTCATCAGCAAGATTAAGCAAACTGTCTATAAGGGTCTGTTATAGACTGGATGTTTATGTCACACAAATTCATGTGTTGAAAGCCTACCCCGCAATGTGACAGTATTAGAAGGCAGGACCTTTGAGAAGTAATTAGGATTAGATGAGGTTATGAGGATTGGGTCCCCTGAATGAGGTTAAGATAGAGCTTGCTTCCTTTCTGTGCACTTTACCATGTGAGGACACAGCAAGAAATTGGTAGTTTGCACCTGGAAGAGGGCTCTTCCCACAGCCTGACTCTGCTGGCACTCTGATTTGAGACTTCCAGCCTCCAGAATTGGGAGAAATACTTTTCTGCACCCAGTAAGACACCCAGTTTGTGGTATTTTGTTATAGCAGCCCAAGCTGACTAAGACAAGGTCAGGTGATAAATATTTTAGTCTTTGCAGGCCAGCTACCCAACTCTACTAGTGTAATGCCAAAAATGAGTGGCAATGGCTATGTTCTAATAAAACTTTATTTAAAAAAACAGCTGCAGCCTGAACAGGTGGTGGCGCAGTGGATAGAGCATTGGACTGGGATGTGGAGGACCCAGGTTTGAGACCTTGAGGTCGCCAGCTTGAGCGTGGGTTCATCTGGTTTGAGCAAAGCTCACCAGCTTGGACCCAAGGTCGCTGGCTCGAGCAAGGGGTTACTCGGTCTGCTGAAGGCCCACGGTCAAGGCACATATGAGAAAACAATCAATGAACAACTAAGGTGTTGCAACGAAAAACTGATGATTGATGCTTCTCATCTCTCTCCGTTCCTGTCTGTCTGTCCCTGTCTATCCCTCTCTCTGACTCTCTCTCTGTCTCTGTAAAAAAAAAAAAAAAAAAGAAAAGAAAAAAAAAAAGAAAAAGGCCCTGGCCGGTTGGCTCAGCGGTAGAGCGTCGGCCTGGCATGCGGGGGACCCGGGTTCGATTCCCGGCCAGGGCACATAGGAGAAGCACCCATTTGCTTCTCCACCCCCACCCCCTCCTTCCTCTCTGTCTTTCTCTTCCCCTCCCGCAGCCAAGGCTCCATTGGAGCAAAGATGGCCCGGGCACTGGGGATGGCTCCTTGGCCTCTGCCCCAGGCGCTAGAGTGGCTCTGGTCGGGGCAGAGCGACACCCTGGAGGGGCAGAGCATTGCCCCCTGGTGGGCAGAGCATCGCCCCTGGTGGGCGTGCCGGGTGGGTCCCGGTCGGGCGCATGCGGGAGTCTGTCTGACTGTCTCTCCCCGTTTCCAGCTTCAGAAAAATACAAAAAAATAATAATAATAATAATAATAAAAGAAAAAAAAAACAGCTGCAGGCTGGATTTGGCCCAGAAGCCTTTATTTGCTAAACTCGTCTCTAGGCCATGGCTAGACAAACTATATACTATTCAGCTATCATCAAAAGCTGGGCTATACTATTTATGAGATGTGATTAGAAGGAACTATCATATATCCACTCCTCTGAGTAATCTAAATTATAAGATTTAATTCTGAAATTTGGTTCTCTCTTTTGTTTTTTTACCAAAAAAATATTTTTTGCATTAGGCAGGTAGATACACCACTATAAGTTTGCATCTAGAATAGACATGCCAAAGAGAAAGAGTGTCCCTCATATAGCCAGTAGTTTTCAGGGAAAAGATACGTAACTTATGATTACCAATGGTCATTAAATGCATGTAAAAATATGAGGAATTGGTAAAGACAGCTCAAGGGGAAAACATGATAGAAATTCTTGAGAAGATCCAAATTTACTTGCTTTCTTGCTTCTTTGGGTGTCATTCTAATCTCTAATATTATTCAACCAATAGTTGTTAAATATCTGTTATGTACAAGGCATGGTGCTAGTTATGTCCCCAGAGAATGTCCTTTTACTAGGAAAAAAATGCCTAATATAAATGATTGGATTCTGCCTCTCTCTATATATAGCTCATTGCCTAGTCTGTAGGAGATGCTCAATAAATATTTGCAGCTGAATTATCTCCTATTATAAATCAATAAACTGAACTTGTTTGCAAATTACTTGTTATGGACTCAATTAACATGAATAAATGGATGAATTGATAAATAAACAAGCCAAAGCTAATGTCCAACCATGAACCCCAGGTGATTCCCAATAGCTGCTGATGTCTAGTGGTTTTAACAAGTTCATTGAAATAGCTCTTCCTGTCTCCAACTGCTACATAAGTGCTGAAGTATGTAAAAGGAAGTGATTGAATTAAATAAATACACTAGACTAATTTATGAAAAGAAGTAAGCTAATTTGGAGTTTAGAACCAGCTGGGTATTTGCTGGCTAATAAAGCAGAACTAATATTTCTTTTTGAACACCTACTAAGTTTCTAGTGTTCTGGTGTTTTACTAGGATTTTTTTAAAATAAAAAACTGAAATTGTCCTTACTTATTTTTACAAATGAAAAACTGAATCTAAAAGAGATGAAGTAGTTAATGTGAGGGAAGCCCTCTCTTCTCACTGCCTCTTTGTGTCAGAAATAAAGTCTTGATCTAGGAGATTGATACAGTTGTTTGATGTTTTATTTATTCTGTCATATGTAAGTTTATATTTTCATTTGTATTGTTTTTCTTTTCCTCCCAATTGAGTGGCTCCACTATTGTACCAAGGGATCCTGACTTTGTTAGTATTTATTCCTTTTACACGGTTGTCATTTTTTATTTTAATCTATCTTTTCAAGATGCTAGCAATGATCTCCTGCCCTAATTTAGTATCAGCAGTCAATTTAAGCGTATTTGATGGAAGGAAGGAATTAACATTTTTAAATGTCTTATGTGCCAGGCACCATACTGTTATCATCATTATTGCTATGATTTACTGAGTAAATACTAGGTACCAACTACTATGCTAAGGGCTTTTGCATACATTGTCCCATATAATTCTCACAGTCACTCTATGAAAACGGTACTATTATTGTCCTCTGGGTGATTTTGGTGACTAAATTGAAACTTGTGGGTAAGGCTAATTAAGTTTGGTAAGGTATCACAGTCACAGTAGGCTGTGAACCCAGTCTACCTAAAAAATTTTCACATGTCACTGAATGTTCTTGAAACTCTACATGGTGGGCATTATAGTTGAGGTCATTATAAAAAATAAATTATACTAAACTAAAAAATGACCAATGCAGTGTTTTTTAAAAACCACTCTCTACAATGGGGAAACCATTTAACATTTCAACCTGGTACACACACACAAACTGAAACAATAATTGTGCAAACTAGTACTCAGCCTTTAGTGTATGTGATATCCTCTGAGGTTTCTTATTTGAATTCTTTAGTGGAACATGACTAATAGATTGAAAAATAGTGATCTAATGTGATTCTATTCAGTATGTATTCTTAGTATGAAAGTATTATACTCAATAAGCCAGAAGTTCTTCTCATTTTTTTTCTAGCCATTCTGTTCATTATTTCATTTTAAAGTATATTTGGATATAGTGGGTGCTTACTACAGTGGTTCCTTGTCTTTCACAGGGGTTAGGTTCCAAAACCCCCCACAATAGGCAAAAATCCATGAAGTAGCGACCTTATACTTATTTTATTATTTATGTATATTTTAAGGCTTTATAAACCCTTCCCACACTCTTACAAACCTTTCCTACACTCTTATAAACACACTTCATATGCTCTTAAACACTTTCTACACTCTTAAACCTAAGTAATTTTAACAACATATAAAATTCTATATGGGTACTCATCAGCAAATATTAATATATTTTAATATTTTTATATTTTTTATGTTTTTAATTTTTAGGCTAGAAAATGCTTATTTTTTATGTTTTTATTAATTTTAATGGGGTGACATCAATAAATCAGGGTACATATGTTCAAAGAAAACATCGCCAGGTTATCTTGTCATTCAATTATGTAGCATACTCATCACCCAAAGTCAGATTGTCCTCCCTCACCTTCTATCTGGTTTTCTTTCTGCCCTCCCCCTCCCACTCTCCCTTCTTCCCTCTCCCCCCCCTCTAACCACCACACTCTTGTCCATGTCTCTTAGTCTCGTTTTTATGTCCCACCTTTGTATGGAATCATGTAGTTCTTAGTTTTTTTCTGATTTATTTCACTCTGTATAATGTTATCAAGAACCAACCATTTTGTTGTAAATGATCCGATGTCATCATTTCTTATGGCTGAGTAGTATTTCATAGTGTATATGTGCCACATCTTTATCCAGTCATCTATTGAGGGCTTTTTGGTTGTTTCCATGTCTTGGCCACTGTGGACAATGCTGCAATGAACATGGGGCTACATGTGTCTTTATGTATCAATGTCTCTGAGTTTTGGGGGTATATACCCAGTAGAGGGATTGCTGGGTCATAAGGTAGTTCTATTGTCAGTTTTTTGAGGAACCACCATACTTTCTGCCATAATGGTTGTACTGCTTTACATTCCCACCAACAGTGAATGAGGGTTCCTTTTTCTCCACAGCCTCTCCAACACTTGCTATTACCTGTCTTGTTGATAATAGCTAATCCATTTTTTTATTGGATTCTTTGTTTGTTTGTTGTTGAGTTTTATGAGTTCTCTGTATATTTTTGATATTAGGCCCTTATCTGTGCTGTTGTTTGAAAATATCATTTCCCATTTAGTTGGCTGTCTGTTTATTTTGTTGTTAGTTTCTCTTGCTGAGCAAAAACTTCTTAGTCTGATGTAGTCCCATTCATTTATCTTTGCCTTCACTTCTCTTGCCTTTGGAGTCAAATTCATAAAATGCTCTTTAAAACCAACGTCCATGAGTTTAGTACCTATGTTTTCTTCTATGTACTTTATTGTTTCAGGTCTTATATTTAGGTCTTTGATTCATTTTGAATTAATTTTAGTACAAGGGGACAAACTGTAGTCGAGTTTCATTCTTTTGCATGTAGCTTTCCAGTTTTCCCAGCACCATTTGTTGAAGAGGCTTTCTTTTCTCCATCGTATGTTGTTGGCCCCTTTATCAAAAATTATTTGACCATATATATGGTTTTAATTCTGGATTTTCTATTCTGTTCCATTGGTCTGAGTGTTTATTTTTCTGCCAATACCATGCTGTTTTGATTGTCGTGGCCCTATAATATAATTTGAAGTCAGGTATTGTAATGCCCCCAGCTTCATTCTTTTTCCTTAGGATTGCTTTGGCTATTCTGGGTTTTTTATAGTTCCATATAAATCTGATGATTTTTTGTTCCGTTTATTTAAAAAATGTCATTGGAATTTTGATGGGAATTGCATTGAATTTGTATATTGTTTTGGGTAATATGGCCATTTTGATTATATTTATTCTTCCTATCCAAGAACAAGGAATATTTTTTCATTTCATTGTATCTTTTTCGATTTCCCTTAACAATGCTTTGTAGTTTTTGTTATATAGGTCCTTTACATTCTCTGTTATGTTTATTCCTAGGTATTTTATTATTTTTGTTGCAATTGTGAAGGGGATTATTTTTTTTAGTTCGTTTTCTAATGTTTTGTTTTGGGCATATAGAAAGGCTGTGGAATTTTGTATATTAATTTTGTACCCTGCGACCTTACTGTATTGGTTTATTGTTTCTAGTAATCTTTTTGAGGAGTCTTTGGGGTTTTCGATGTATAGGATCATATCATCTGCAAAAAGTGAAATCTTTACTTCTTCTTTTCTGATATGGATGCCTTTTATTTCTTTCTCTTGTCTGGTTGCTCTGGCCAGAACTTCTAGCATCACGTTAAATAAGAGTGGAGAGAGTGGACAACCCTGTATTGTTCCTGATTTAAGGGGGAAAGTCCTCAGTTTTATGCCATTTAATATGATGTTAGCTGATGGTTTATCATATATGGCCTTTATCATGTTGAGATATTTTCCTTCTATACCCATTTTGTTGAGTGTCTTAAACATAAAGTTGTGTTGTATTTTATCAAATGCCTTTTCTGCATCTATTGATAAGATCATGTGGTTTTTGTTCTTTGTTTTGTTGATATGGTGTATTACGTTAACCATTTTACGTATGTTGAACCATCCTTGAGATTCTGGGATGAATCCCACTTGATCATGATGTATTATTTTTTTAATATGTTGTTGTATTCAATTTGCTAGTATTTTGTTTAGTATTTTAGCATCTGTATTTATTAGAGATATTGGTCTGTAGTTTTCTTTTTTTGTGCTGTCCTTGCCAGGTTTCGGTATGAGGGTTATGTTGGCCTCATAAAATGTGTTTGGAAGTATTGCTTCTTCTTCAATTTTTTGGAAGACTTTGAGTAGAATAGGAACCAAGTCTTCTTTGAATGTTTGATAGAACTCACTAGTATAACCGTCTGGGCCTGGACTTTTATTTTTGAGGAGGTTTTTAATAGTTTTTCTATTTCCTCCCTGCTAATTGGTCTGTTTAGGCTTTCTGCTTCTTTATGACTCAGTCTAGGAAGGTTGTATTGTTCTAGGAATTTATCCATTTCGTCTAGATTGTTGAATTTTGTAGCATATAGTTTTTCATAGTATTCTACAATAATTCTTTGTATATCTATGATGTCTGTGGTGATTTCTCTTTCATTTTGGATTTTGTTTATATGAGTCCTTTCTCTTTTTTCCTTGGTAAGTCTTGCCAAGGGTTTGTCAATTTTGTTGATCTTTTCAAAGAACCAGCTCCTTGTTTTATTGATTTTTTCTATAGTATTTCTGTTCTCTATTTCATTTATTTCTGCTCTGGTTTTTATTATTTCCTTTCTTTGGCTGGTTTTGGGTTGTCTTTGTTCTTTTTCTATTTCCTTAAGGTGTGAAGTTAAGTGGCTTACTTGGGCTCTCTCTTATTTGTTCATATAGGCCTGAGGTGATATGAACTTTCCTCTTATTACTGCTTTTGCTGCATCCCAGAGATTCTGATATGTCGTATTTTCATTTTTATTTGTCTGTATATATCTTTTGATCTCTGCGCTTATTTCTTCTTTGACCCATTCATTTTTTAAAAGTATGTTGTTTAGTTTTCACATTTTTGTGAGTTTTTTTCCCTCTTTTTTGCAGTTGAATTCTAGTATCAAGGCTTTATGATCAGAAAATATGCTTGGTACAATTTCAATTTTTCTGAATTTGCTGATGTTATTTTCGAGGCCCAACATATGGTCAATTCTTGAAAATGTTCCATGTACACTAGAGAAAAAATGTATACTCTGTCACTTTGGGATGAAATGTCCTGTAGATGTCTCTCATATCCAATTGCTCTAGTGTTTTGTTTAAGGCCAGTATATCTTTATTGATTTTCTGTTTGGATGAACGATCTAGAGCCGTCAGCGGTGTATTGAGGTTTCCAGGTATGATTATATTTTTGTCAGTTTTTGTTTTTAGGTCAATAAGTAGCTGTCTTATATATTTTGGTGCTCCTTGGTTTGGTGCATATATATTAAGAATTATTATGTCTTCTTGATTCAGTGTTCCCTTAATCATTATGAAATGACCATTTTGGTTTCTGATTACTTTTTCTGTCTTATAGTCAGCATTATTAGATATGAGTATTGCTACACCTGCTTTTTTTTTGGATGTTATTTGCTTGGAGTATTGTTTTCCAGCCTTTCACTTTGAATATGTTTTTATCCTTGTTGCTTAGATGTGTTTCTTGTAGGCAGCATACAGTTGGATTTTCCTTTTTAATCCATTCTGCTACTCTGTGTCTTTATATTGGTGAGTTTAATCCATTTACTTTTAGTATAATTATTGACACTTGTGGGTTCCCTATTGCCATTTTATAAATTGCTTTCTGTTAGTTTTGTATCTTGTTTGATTCTTCTTTTTTGTTTTTCTATCATTTGTTTTTGTTTGGTTGTAATCCATACTTCTTTCCTCTGTTGCTACCTTTTTTAAGTCATGTGCTTATGTGGTGTTTTTTTCAGGGGTGGTTACCATTAAGTAATGAAAAGGATACCTACTGTGTTCATCGTGGTACACTATCTTATGAGTGCTTCTGCATCCCATTATCCTTTGCTACTGCTAATCTCTGTCCTCCCCTCCCCCCCCCTTTTTTTTTGTTGTCACAGTTTAAATTTGGTTTTATTATATTCTTAGTGGAACTTTTACTTGTGGTTTTGTTTTGTTTTTTTCTTTGTATCTGGTTGGTAAACCCCCTTTAGTATTTCCTGGAGTAGGGGTTTTCTGATGATAAATTCCCTCATCTTTTCTGTATCTGTGAATGTTTTTATTTCTCCTTTGTATTTGAAGGATAGCTTTGATGGGTATAGTATTCTTGGCTGAAAGTTCCTCTCTTTCAGAACTTTAAATATTGGGGTCCACTCTCTTTTAGCTTGTAGAGTTTCGGCTGAGAAATCCAATGATAATCTAATAGGCCTTCCTTTATATGTTGTATTCTTTTTTTCCCTGGCTGCCTTGAGAATTTTTTCTTTGTCGTTGGTTTGTGCCAATTTCATTATGCTTTGCCTTGGTGTAGGTTTGTTGGGGTTAAGAAAACTTGGTGTTCTGTTTGTTTCTTGAATTTGAGGCTTTAGTTCTTTCCACAGGCTTGGGAAGTTCTCGTCTATTATTTGTTTGAATATGTTCTCCATTCCATTTTCTCTCTCTTCTCCTTCTGATATACCTATTATTCTTATGTTAGTCTTTTTGATGGAGTCAGACAATTCCTGTAGGGCTTTCTCATTTTTTTAAATTTTTGCGTCTCTCTCTTCTCTCTGTTGTGCCTCAAGTTCCTTGTCTTCTATGTCACTAATCCTCCCTTCAATCTATCTGGCCTGTTCTATTAGCTAAGCTTGTTATCTCCTTTTTCAGTTCATGAATTGAGTTTTTCATCTCTGTTTGATTTGTTCTTATAGTTTCAATTTCCTTGGTAATATATTCTTTGTGTTCATTGAATTGTTTTTTGAGCTCCTTAAATTGCCTTTCTGTGTTTTCTTGTATATCTCTGAGTATTTTTAGGATTTCTGTTTTAAATTCTCTGTCATTTAGCTCCAAGGTTTCCAGTATATTAAATTTTTTCTCCATAGATTTCTCCTCATCTCTCTGTGCCACATCTCTGTCTTTTGTATCCATGATATTCAATTTCCTTTTTCTTAATGGCATCTGAGGGTGGTTTTGTTAATAGCACTAATGAGAATTAATAAAGAATAAAAAAGTAAAAAAAAATGGAAAAAATTATTTTTTTTCTCCTTTCCCTTCCTCCTTGAGAAAATACTGTGATAAACTGTGAATTATGTTGTGCTAAATGGAACAAAAACTACCTATAATGGAGGGCCTGAGTTGGGGAGAAGTGATAAAGGGGCAGAAAAAGAGGTAGGGACCCACAAAATGCAAAAAAGGAAATAATTTCGATCAAGAATAAAATGATTTGCTTGTAAATGATGGTCAACTGAGGGATATAATGAGAAGGATAAGAGGGAAACAGGAAAAAGAAAAGGAAAAAAATTACTATTGTATTAAGTGGAACAAAAACTAGATAGAATGGAGAGCCGGGGTGGGGGGAATGCTAATGAGTTAAAAAGCGAAGTAAAAAGCACCCAAAATGCCACAAAGAAAAAATTTGAGTCCCAAATAAAATAATTTGTTCATGAGTGAGGATTGAATGAGAGGAAAAGTAAAGGAGAAAAGAAGAAACTAATAGAGAGGGAGAAAAAAGAAAAAAGAAAAGAAGATAAAAGAAAAGAAAAAAAAGGAGAGAGAGAGTTAAGGGTTTTGGAGTGTAACCCTCATAGAGAGTAAGGAAGAAGAAAATAAAGAAAATGGGAAATGTAACACTTATGGGTAATGTAGTTCAAGAAGAGAATAGAATAAGATGGGCAGAGAATAAAAGGACCAAGGTGGAAGAAAAATAATAATAATAAAGACAAGAAGATGAAAGAAACAAAAAAAAAGTGGAAAAAGTTATAAAGTCTGTGGATTTTTCTTGATTTTAAGAGGTTATCTTCTTCCTTTTTCTTTCCTCTCCTTCCTAGTCGGTGGCTCTGTACCCCAGGCTCTGCCCCTGTGGCATGCTTAGGTAGAGATTTACAGTTGATGAGTCTCTACAGCGATGTCATATATTAGACTTCAGTCTTGTTGGTAGTCAAGGCTTGTTAGCATTTGCAGGCTCCAACAAAAGAGAGTCCATTTTCCCGGAGCTTCTCTCCTAGTCTCTCCTTCCTGAATTAGCAGCCTGATGATCCAGCTGTGAGGTTGCCGCTGCCTCTGCCTTTGTGTTCAGTGTATGGGACTTCCACATGCTCCAAGGATAGATTTTTCTGTCGCTGGTTGAAGAACTTGTTGAAATTTTGGGGAGAGGTATCGGGAGTGCTCCTCACGGTGCCATTTCTCTGACGTCACTTAGAAAATGCTTATTTTACCACAAAAATAATTAAAATAATAAATATATAAAAATACCTATATATTGCAAAGTCCTGCAATATAGCGAAAAATCCTCTATACAAAATTAAATATATACAATTTAAAAATCCACAATACAGTGAGACCGAGAAAAGTGAACCGCGATATTGTGAGGGACAACTGTATATGTCAGGGGCAGTTCTAGGTCCCAATGTATACAAATATATATATAGGCATGATTCAGCCCTTGCCTTTGACTCATATGGGTAAAACAGACAGAATTACAATAATCTTTATAATGTCTCAGTATGAACAATGTACAGTGGGAACAGAAGAGCAAGCAACTACAGGCATACCTCAGAGGTACGGTGGATTTTGTTCCAGACTGCCACAATACAGGGTGTCCTGCTATATACAGCAGGTTGTAACCTAACTGCTGATGGAGGGGCTTGCCTATAGTTTTTTTAAAAAGAAAAAAAATGCAACCACAGCAAAGCGAGGTGTATCTGTAACTCTCCCAGTGGAAATTCAAGAAAGAATTGATACAGAAGGTGACTTATGAAAAATAGATCATGTTAGAATGAATAAGAATCTTCCAGCTAAAAGAGAATGGTGGTCCTGGCAAAGGGACCTGAGTGAGCAGGCACAAATGGGGAGGTTTGACAGATTGGAACTTGCTCCAGCAGCAGTAATAAGTTCAGTTTAGCAACTTTAGGAGAGTGAAGAGAAGTGAGGAGGTTAAGGAGCTGTTGCCTTGTTAAGAGATTAGATTTTGTTCTTATGTAGTGAGAGGCCCAAAAAGGCTTTCAATCTAGGATATGTAAGCGAAGATATTTGGGCTTTAGGAAAACAGTTCTATCAACTTTTTAAAGGATGGTATCAGAGGCAGATTTAACAACAGGCGCACCGGGCACACGCCCTGGACCCTGACTTCTGAAGGGCCCTACAAAACCCCAACTTTACACTTTTTTCTAATGTAAAGGGCCCAATATTTTCTTCTGCACCCGGGACCTCAATCGACCTTAATCCGCCTCTGGATGGTTTAGAGAAAAGAGACATTCGAGGCAGGAATTCCTTTGCATTGCTTCAAATGAGAAATGAAGACATAAACTAAGAAAACAGGCCCTGGCCGGTTGGCTCAGTGGTAGAGCATCGGCCTGGCGTGCGGGGGACCCGGGTTCGATTCCCGGCCAGGGCACATAGGAGAAGCGCCCATTTGCTTTTCCACCCCCACCCCCTCCTTCCTCTCTGTCTCTCTCTTCCCCTCCCGCAGCCAAGGCTCCATTGGAGCAAAGATGGCCCGGGCGCTGGGGGTGGCTCCTTGGCCTCTGCCCCAGGTGCTAGAGTGGCTCTGGTCGCGGCAGAGCGACGCCCCGGAGGGGCAGAGCATCGCCCCCTGGTGGGCAGAGCGTCGCCCCTGGTGGGCGTGCCGGGTGGATCCCGGTCGGGCTGTCTCTCCCCATTTCCAGCTTCAGAAAAAGTACAAAAAAATAAATAAATAAACTAAGATAACAGTTGTAGGTATGGAAAAGATAGTTAGGTTCCAGAATTCAGTTTCATTCAGTGTCACACGTTTATTGAGGGTTAACTGTGTATCAGATTGTTAAATACTGTGATTTTAAAAGGAGTAAGAAATGGTCCCTGATCTTGAGTTTTCTGTCTAGTGGGAAGCAAAGACACACAAATAAATCACTTCAGTATTTATAATGGGAAAGTGTTACAAGAAAGGCTTCCATAAAATAAATAGCCAAGATGGGAGGGGTTCATAACCCAGACCGAGAAGTTCATAGCTTCCTGGGAGGAAACTTCCAAGTGGAATCTAGCAGAATGAGTGGGAGCTGACCAGTTGAAGCAGAAGATTGGGAGTATGGCAGGCGTAAGGCAGAGGAAAGCCATCCTGAAAACTAGAGAACAGTGTGAACCACATGGATTTTAGTACTGCTGGGGCATCATGTGTTGAGGAAGGATATGAATGAGGCCCCAGTAGTTTTCCAGGAACTCCTGCTGTAGAACTTGCAGGTCTATACAGAGCCCATAAATCATGTTAAGGAGGCTGACTTTATCCTTTCTGTGGTGGAGAGCCCACTAAAGGGTTTTAAAGCATGGTGACGACAAAGGTAGCTTTGTGACTCAGGTGGATTATTCTGTTAAATTAGAAGATAATAGCTAACTTTTATTGAATACTTATAGTGTTTTTATTACTATTATAAGCATTTCACGTGATTCACCTTGTTGAAACAACCCTACTTGTTTTACAGCAAGGTTACTGACACACAGAGTAAGTAAGGTGCTCAAGTTTACCCTGTCTGCAAAAGAGCCAGGACCTAGTCTCCAGGGACCTGACACTAACCCACAGCAGTATGCTGCTAGGTAAATGAGAGAGGCCTGATCATGGGGAAGAGATTGTGATGAGCTGCCTGGGGTAATGGTGGCAGACGAGAAAAGTCAGCTTGGGTTGCCATGACAAAATACTGTCCACTGGGTGGCCTAACAACAAATTTATTTTCTCACAGCTCTGGAAGCTCAAAACCCAACATCAGGGTGCTATCAGGATCAGGAATGGATTCTGTAAGGGCTCGTTTTCTGGGCTGTGAATGGCTGCCCTTTCCTAGGCCTTCATATAGCATTTCCTGTGTGTGTGCCTGTGGAGAGAGCAGACTCTCTGGTGCTGAAGATCAGGGCCCCACCATGACGCACTTAAACCTAACTTCTTCCTTGGGGGTGGACATTCAGTCCATAACAGCAACAATTCCAGAAAATAGGAGATAAAATCAGCATAAGTTCGTGACTGATTTGATGTGGAGAGCAAGGGAGAAGGAGGAATTTAGGACAACTCTGGGATTTCTCACAAAGGACAGTGAAAGGAGCAAATCTGGGGAGAATGACAATTCATTTGGGGTTGTAGTAAATCAGAAACCTCTGGAGAGCAGTCAGGAGATAGTTGCTAATGTGAGATTAGGCATCAGCACATAGATGGCAGTTGAAGCCTCAGTTTGGGTCTGATCACCTTGAGAAAAACGAGGTAAAGGAAAAACCAGGACACTTAAGAAATAAAAGACATTCACCCCTGAATCCAAAAGGAGAGAGAACTTTAAGCAATAGGAATTGTTAGCACTCAAATCCTGCAGCCTTGTGTGTCCGATTTTTATTCTTAGGTGAGATAAGAAAACAGACATAGAATCATAGCATTCCAGTGCCTAATAGGACAAGAGAGATGCCTTTACAATTGCCCTCATTCTGCAAACAAGTGAGACCTTGCAAAGCCCAGTGTTTTGTCTCCATGGTCCAAGCAGACCAACATTTACATCTCACGAGCCTCTTCACATCAATCTAGTGCTTTTCACAATACATCAAATAGAATCCATCACTGTAGGATTTGAAAATTGGATCCAAGTTGTAGAAAATTACACTGAAGTGAAGAAAGAAGCATAAGAATTTTATTATATGCATTTTGGGAAAGGAGGAAGATGTATATAAAATGTTGTTTAAAAGGGAAGATAATAGTGCCAACCTTGAGTAGTGGTAAGAAAATTGACTAGTCGTGGGAGAGGACTTAGAGACAGGGCCTCTGTCTCTACTATATTTAGAGTGGAAGCCGTGTATCACCTATTACCCCTGGGCACACACTTTTAAATGTTTTTTCCTATTATTGACTAACCCCGTATTAGGTGTGTAGCAATACTGTATTGTTAGGAAAATAATTTTAAGTCAATATCTTACAAGCTTGAGACTGACAGACGTTATTACTTATGGAGAGGAGCAGCTCTATTACAGGATTTCAAAGTTGCCTTCAGCCACACAAACTCCCCAAGTGAGAATTTCTGTCGGCAACAGAGAGACAGTTTATCTTGTAATTCAATTAATGAAGTACATATTGAGTGTCTACTATAAATAAAGCACTACGTTAAGCACTGCAGGTTATATTACAGAGTCCCTCTGTAAGATGTGTGGAGCATGTTGCAACTAGGAACAATGTGTGATTTTTATGATGTCAGTGCAGTCAAGAGTGCCTGCATGTTCTCTTCAGTACTTATTAAAAATATGTGCATTGACTTTGTTTATATTTATCACTTCCACATTTTAAAGAACAAACAACTAAAGTGGGGTTAACTACCATCTTGGCTTGTGTATTAAATGCGTTCTTTTTTTTTTTTCAAACTAGCTAAGCAGGCATGCATTTGATTTAATACAATAAAATGACTTTTTTTTTCATTTTGTATAATGCTGTAGTTTGAAAATGTATAAGCTAACATAATAAATATATTCACACTGTAAAGATATTTTTGCTCTAATTTTTGCTAGGTTTTAATATACTGATTAAGATAGAATTATACAGGCCCTAGCTGGGTGGTTCAATGGATAAAGCATTCTCTTGGCACACCAGAGGTCGTAGGTTTGACCCCCGGTCAGGGCACGTACAAAAAGCAATTAATGAGTGCACAGCTAAATGGAACAACTGAGTGAAATGAGCTGTTGCTTCTCTCCTCCCACCCTCCCCTCTCTCCCTTCCTCTCTCTCAAATCAATGGAAAATTTTTAAAAAATTATACAAAATAACTGATTCACTAACTGACACGACCTTGGTACTAGGCCATTACCAGAATTTTTTTTTTCCCAAACCTTTATATATTTTTTTCCTTTTTATTGAATTTATTGGGGTGACCCTGGTTCACCAAATTATACAGGTTTCAGGTGCAGTTTCACAACACATCATCTGTACATTGTCTTTTGCATTCATTAATCCAAGTCAAGTCCCCATCCATCACCATTTATCCCCCTGTACCCTCCTCCACCTCCCTTCACCAAATCCCCCCAGCAGTCAACACTTATCCATGTCCATGAGTTGTTTTGTGTGTGTGTGTGTGTGGGGGGGTATATGCATATTACCAATTGTATATTATATAGAAAATAAACCAAGCTGGATTTATTCAAGCATTATATAAAAGGAGTAGATAACATTCAATTACGGATGGTATGGTGTTATGGTATCAGCCAGAGCTCTCAGGAAAATTATGAAATAGGCAAAGCATAGTTTCAGAGTGTATCAGAACATTAGCAGAATCTATAATGTGTTATCCCAAATAAGAATAACCAAACGTATTTCATGAAAAGTTTGATTCATAACACTGTACTAATCAAGACTTTTAGTAGAATGGAAAGCTTGTAATTTTCATTTAATAGTCCCATTATACAATAGTTCATGGAAGTTAGTAGGTTCTCAGTAAATGTTTATCAAATGAATGCATTTTGTTCATAAAGTAAGACATTAAGAACTTTTGACTGGGGACCATATTAATATAGTGCTGTTACATAAGAGAATATATTTAGCAACCTCTTATTGAGCACCACCAGTGTGTCAACACTCACTGTGTTGGCACCAGAAGTAATAATAAGACAGGCCTTGAAGCAGTGGGGTTGAGGGAGAGCAGAGAGAGAAGAAAAAGGAAATTCTGTAAACAACTCTGATGAAGAAGATGGCTACTGTAAGAGAAATGTAGACAAGTAACTATAAAAATAGCTATGCAGTTATAGAGGTGGCTACAAACAAAATGTAGTTATGCTGTTACCAAAATGCAAAGAGCTGTGTGGTTCCAGAAGAGACCTTCATTTCAGGTGCAATGGGAGTGTTTGGCGAGGTTTTGACAAAGAAAGTGACTTGAGTTGAACTTTTAAAGAATATCCCACTGGTATGTTGGGTATGGTGTGCCCGTTGGTATAGTCACTGTGTTTCCCTTCCACCTGTCTGTGCTAGACCTCTGGGCCTGCTGATCTTGAGCATGATTATTGATGTTACTATTCATGCCTAGATCCTTCTTGTTGGGAAGTGCTAGAATCATTTGGCTGTACAAATTCCCCCCCCATATTAATTTGGTAACTAATATGTGAAAATTTGAATAGTTGACAGTTTTTTACAATTGATGTACTTTGTATATAACCAAAAGCTTATAAAAAATATTTGAGTATATCAGTCCACATGAATACTTTTTTAAAAATTTTCTTAGATTATACATAAAATATCTTATCTGAAACAAGTCACTCATTTTTTTCCACAGTAAAAAAATAATATTCTAATATTTAAATAATGTGCAGAAAATTGTAACGACCTTACTATTTAGAAAAACTGTACTGGTATGCAGTCAGGACAATATTTAATTTGAATAATACTGTTCTTCTGAGAATATTTTTCTTTGAATTTGTTCTCTCTGCAGAACTGTAAGTTTTAGCACTATTCTAGAATTTCTAAACAGTAATACATTTCTGCCGCCATTTGGAGGAGCCTTTATCACAGTAGTGAGCAGTTGATCTGACTTGCAAAAATGCCTTCATTTGAAATTCAGATCCCCGCCTCCCGAAGTCAAATTCCCATAATTAATGAATTGTACCTTCTTTATTTCCTAGTGCTAATCTAATGGGAGTTACAATTATAACTAATTTTTTTGTAGGAATTCTAGTGATAGTCTTACACCACTGAAACAATAGATATTCTGAAAATTGAAAGTGAAACTGTAAGCCCTTGGCATTGATAGTTAACCAACTCCTTAGAATGTTGTTGATAGTTAGGTAAAGGTGAGATTAAATCAAGAGTGGAGGAAGCCTCTGCTTTTCTAATGAAACCAGCTAAGACCATATTGAAAATCATGGTCTTGCTTAATCCAAGATTTAAAATTGTATCTATAAGTAGTGATTTTCTAGAGTGGTCTTAGAAGTTACAGAAAGCAGAAGTGAATGTAAATTCCATTCAATTTCTTCTCATACCAGAGTTACTAAGAACTGGCAAAGTTCACTGATTCAAGAGTTGCCCTTCTGATACCTTGCTCTGATGAAACTATAGAAAAATGTTTTTCAAAGTAGAAGTTAGATGTAAAGATAAAGGAAATTTCCAGTTAATTAAAAGTTACATTGGTCCTGGCCGGTTGGCTCAGCATTAGAGTGTCAGCTTGGTGTGTGGAAGTCCTGGGTTCGATTCCCAGTCAGGGCACACAGGAGAAGCGACCATCTGCTTCTCCACCCCTCCCCCTTCTCTCTCTCTCTCTCTCTCTCTCTCTCTTCGCCTCAGACACTAAAATAGCTTGGTTGCCAAGCAACAGAGCAGCAGCCCCAGATGGGCAGAGCATCACCTAGTAGGTGGCTTGCCGATGAAGCCCAATCGGGACACCTGCCTGTCTGTCTGCCTCCTCACCTCTCACTTAATAAAAAAAAAAAAAAGAAAAAAGTTACATTAAAATAATTTTAGCATGATTGTAAAGTCTTGAATCCTGATTTTGTTTTTACTACTATAATGCTAATTACATATTTTACTTTGTTTAAAACTTTTTTATGATAAACAAATAGCCCAATTTCTATCAATAGGTGGAGAATTTGCATTTAGAATTGCCTTGAAAATTCAGTAATTCTTATGACATTATAAAATGTAACTGGATGGTCTCTGAAGGTCAAGGTAAATGCTTTACCTTGGTATTTCCTTACAGTCTGTTGCTGACTTGTATAGGAAAGAAAGGTACTTCCTAATTAGAGTATTTATCAACACACCTGAATACTCTTTCAGGAGTCCTGGAATTGTTTTATACCTGCTGACATCACATTCACCCCTTAAGTTTTAACTCAGAGTCAGTTCTTTGAAGTTATGCTTTCTCTCACATCATAAGCTTGCAGAACTAGGCCTGAAGCTGTTTTATTTCTCTCAGGTAGTACCTGCTGTTCAGGTCAATGCAGTGCAGAAACAATCTTGGGCGTGGTTTCATGGTGCATAGGGCTGGACTTAAGATAACACTCAGTTTATGGAGAGCAAATATAAACAGTTGTCCATTAAATTATTTTAAAATATATAAAACTCAATAAAATTATTGGTAATATATAGTAAATATTAGCTTCTATTACTATAATATAAAAAGAATGTAAAGTAATGCTTACAAATTATAGTACTCAGATGTATTTATTAATTTTTCTTACTAACCTTAAACTGAACTGTTTCCCTTCTCGGCTTAGACACTCCTAGTTCTCCCCAGACTGGAACAGATTTAAATGTGGCTTCAAGACTCAAGATACCATGCCATCTATAAAAAGTGGAATCTTATTCATGAGCTTACCTGTTCATAAAAGACTTTTTTTGCTAATACTAAAAGAGTGCTCTCCTGCACTTCTATTCTTTTAAGTTGTCAAACCATCTACATTGTTTTTTCCTGCCACAGTCAAACAAGTCAATACAGAATAAATGTTTATATACATCAAGTTTCCTTGTGACTGTGCATGGCTAGTTAGAATAAGATTTTTTTAACACCTTCCAACTATCCTTACTCTTTTAAATTTGATTTATGAAAATATAATTACAGTAATTCACATTTATTCATGAGGTTGACTTTTGAACAACACTTTTTAAAGGGCCCATGCTACTATTTTTTGAGAAATCTTATAAGAATATGAAAATTGTCTTTATTTTAGAAAAGGGAATTTGCATGAAATCAGAATTTCACACCCCCCCCAAATATGGAATATAAAATTATTTGTATGGAGCACAAGCCTTATTTGGTGTGTTTAGCACAGTGGCACAAAAAATGGGCATGTAACAAAAGCTTTTAATAATCAGGATATGAATTTTCTCTGATATGAAGAAGTAACCAAAACTGCTTTTATTCTCATTGTCCTTAGAAGTGTAGGAAGCAGAGCATTTATTTAATACTGTACTTGAACAAGAAAACAGCACAAAAAAGTACACTATGTAGAAAGATCAAGATTTCTGGAATCCTGGTCATGAAGGATATGTAAGTAAAGCCACACATATCAGTGTGTGAATGCAGATTAAGTTAATCACTTACTGAAATTGCTCCATGAAAGCAAAATATTCAAGGGGAAAAAAAACAACTAAGTGGTCATAAAATAAGACAAGTTTAAAGTAAAAAGTTACTGTAGGCTAAGAGTAAAATTAGAACCTAATTATGCCCTAAAGCAGTTAGATTTTTTCACTAATATTTAGAAATTCACAAGTGATTTTTTTTTTAAAAAAAGAGAATTTGAATCATTTATTGCTTGCTGTATTAGTGTACTTACTCAAGCAGAAGTGTTGCTTCTATGAAAAACCTCAGACTTCTTTTTCACTCCTACTCTCTGTTTGTGACTAATGTGCTGTCCTTCACATACAAAGAAGTCTTTGCTCAGGCTGCTGTAACAAATTACAGGCAGACTGGGTGGCTTAATCAACATTTATTTCTCATGGTTCTAGAGGGTGAAGTCTGATTGTCTCTGTCTCATGTTTCTTGTAAGGGCACTAATGCCATTCATGGGGGTTCCACCTTCATGACCTAATCACCTCCCAAGGCCCCACCTCCAGAGATGATCACATTGGGGATTAGTTCATCAACATGAATGGGGGTAGGAAAACAAACACCCATCCTCAGGGAATAAACTAGCTTCCTAACATCTGTTCTGCTTTATTCTATCTTCTACTGAAGCATATGCATTCATAGACTTAGCAAGTTGTTAGAGAACTGTGGATGGCTATGGACTCTGCTTAGACATTCTTAGTTTTCTCCAGACTTGAGCAAGGATAAACACATAAGAGATGAAATGCATAACCTTCGGCCTTGTTAACTCAAGAACTGATTCAAGTTGTAAAGTATATAAATTTGGTTTTGGTGTCCTAGACCCTTATTTATTATTTTTTATCATTTTCTTCCCCCCAGCCCCTGTCTTACCCCTACGTTGTGACTGGTGCTTTCTATTCCATATCCATCAGAGCACTCCCTGAAGGCAATACAGGAAAGGCATTAGAGGAACAGAGGCTTTGGGAATCAGACTCACAGTAGTTCATTGCCTGGCTCTGCCTCTCAATAAATACACATATCATTTCAGACAAGTGAGACAACTAATAGTATTGCTTGCTCAGATTTTCTCATCTATGAAATAGGACTAATGTCTACCACACAGAATTCTGCAAAGGTTAAATAAAGTAGTGTGTTTAAATGCTTTTTATACTGCCCAGCATATAAAAATGCATACTAAATAGCTGGAAATGGAAATGGAACTAGACCTGTTTGCAGTAAGAGTCATGCATTTAACTTACTAGGTAAGGTGTTCTAGAAAAATTCACTTTTTAACAGGGTTTAAGGACATAACCTATAAATATGAAATTAGGTACACTAAACAGTGTATTAGTGGAAAAATCTTCCTTTAACAGAGCTTATCCCAGCACCCCTATAATCATAACCACATTCTTTGTTGAATACAGAACAATAGACCTTTATCAACCTCTGTAGATTGGGCTATGTCCTAGGATGAACCATTTTTACTTCACTGTAGTGTGATTAGTTTCCTAATACTGCCATAACAAATTACCTACAAGCTTGGTGACTTAAAACAACATAGATTTATTCTTTAAATATCTGGAGGCCAGAAGTCCAAAATCAAGGTGTCAGCAAGGCTGGTTCCTGCTGAAGCCGCTGGAAGAGAAGCTGTCCTGTGTGTGTCTCAGCTCTGGGAGTTGCTGGCATACCTTGAGTTGTAGCTGAGGACTCCCATCTCTGCCTCTTTTCATGTGGGTTCCCTCTGTGTCTGTCCCAAGTCTCCCTCTCCCTTTCTCTTACAAGTACACTGGCCATGGGATTTACGGCCAACTTTTTATCCAGGATGATCTCTTTCTGCAGAGACCATGTTTCCATTCACAAGTTCTAGGGCTGGAACAAGGACATATGTTTTTGGAGGACCCCTATTCAACCACTGTGTACTGCATGAGAGAGAGGACCAGATCTGAGGGGATTGGGACGGTGAACTGGTACAGGAAAACTACACTTCCTGAAGAATCCACCCACTGGGAACACTAGAGCTTCACTGCCATTTGACATGGGACCACTGAAGGTTAATTTTCTAGGTACAATTAAACCTCTGCCCAGTGGGCAATTGTCACTCTTCAGCTGCAGGTGAACAGCCAATGGGATTTGTCCAGTTTTCTTTTTGAATTATGCCAGTGCTCTCTAGTTTCTGGAGCCTGTTAGCTGTATTTGGTAAAGAACAAGCAACGGAGCTAGAAGTACATGCATGTGGCTGGTCTTGAGAGTGATGTGGGATCTTCTAAACAGCACCAGCTACAGAAGGTATCAGTAGTTATCAGAGCTCATCAGCCCCCCCCCCCCCCCCAGTGACTTCACCACATGGCCAGTACTGTCAGCTCTTCCACTTACATCACTACCATTACCAGGACTTGTCATCCTCTTCAATCGCATTACTAACATCAACCCTTTCATCAGGAATTTACCATACCTTAGGTGCATTTAATGGAGATTTGGTTAACAAGTATGTGGAGGGGATTGGTATTGACATTTTGGGTGTTGCTTTGAATGGAGCACTGGAAATTGGCTATAAGGGCTGAATGAGGAAATCAAATTTTATTCAGGACAGTGTGAGTTGTGACTAGAAAAAGGATGGTGCTAATACCAGGGCCCTTTGCCAGAGACTTGGAATTTGATCCTGGTAGCTATCCCTAAAATGGTTTGGAATGATAATTAGTTGAAGAAAATTCAGGCTGGTAGAGAGTTGTAACTCTGTATGATATAATTTTCTACCATTACACATAGCAAACTGCCTGTGAAAACATTAAGCTTTGCACTAGTTTTTAAAATCAAAACTCATTTGTTCATCAGCTCTCTGGACCAAGATATTCTCAGAATTAATTACTGCATTATTTTTTGCATTCATAGTTCCTGTTACAGTGCCTTTGTAGATGTTTAGCCAGCCTATTATTTAGTATATGCTGTAACTGATTTCCGTAATGATCAAAATATTGATAAGTAAATGAATAACATGATCAAAATGCTAGATTAAGTAGGTACCATGTTGTCATTTTTCAGAATAACTTCCCATTGTCTTGGTAAGAAGAAATAAATGCCTGGTGTCAAGGAGAAAAGTCTATTGGTATAAATTGAATCAAGGCATTGTTACTTCAGAGCAGAGGCCAGCAAACTCTAGCCCTTGAGCCATACCCAGCCTGCTGCCTATTTTTGTGTCACCTGCAGGCCAAAAATGGTTGCTACCTTTATAAATAGTTGGACAGAAATCAAAAGAAGAAGGTTTTATGATACATGAAAAGCATATGAAATTGAGAAATTTCAGGGTCCACAAAATTTGATTGGAATAGTGGGGATGAGTTGCTCCTAGAGGGGCAACAGGAATGTGACGTCTAGAACCCACTGTAGACTGATTTATCTTGATCTGTCTGCATGATTCTGACTCTACTCCTATATTTCCTTTCCATTCAAAAAGTCTTTATTTTTTTTAACTTGTTTTGTGATAATAAAAATGACAGCTAATATTTATTGTGTCTGGCATGAAGCTGAACACTTTACACACATTATTTTATTAAACAAGATTATTACATCATTAGTTAAGGAATAATAAAGCTATTTGATGTATGCCAAAGGGAAAAAAATTCACTAGTGCATTGTCTATGGCTACATTTGTCCTGCAATGGCATAGCAGTAGTTATAATAGAGACCATATGGGCTCAGAAAGCCTAAAACATTTCTTCTCTGGCTCATTATTAAAAAAGCCTTGTAGACCCCTACTGTAGTGAAATCTTAATCAAAATACTGATTTTTGAACTTCAGAACATTGAAAACTTGAGTTTGTTCCCTGAATCTGTTGTTGGACCCGAGAAAAGTAGGGGTGTGTTGTATCAGATTGCTGCCAGACTTCCTTCCTGGGGACTGAAGGCAGTGTACAGGGACCTGCAAGCCAGGTAGACACTCCACTGAGAAAATGGCCAAACAGTGGGGCAGGTGAGCCAAGGAACAGTTGGTCTGAACAGGCCTCTGAAACCACTGAAATGGAACTCCCAGTGCCACCTGTCCCGGGAACTGTTTTTAAATTGTCCTTGCATCTTTGCAGTGAAGCCACAAGGGTCCTAGCTCTGGAAAAAAGTTTCTGATTGACCAGACCTAGGTTACATACCAGGTACTCATTCAAAGTCACTTTAACTTAATCAAAGGAGTGAAGAATTCATTCTAATTCTAACTGCTAATTTTCAATGCATTCCCCTCTCTCCTCTGTGATACACAAAGAGGAGATTCCCCCCAAAGGAGCAGCCCTGAAAGGGCAATTGAAGAATATGAAACACAGCTTTGCTTCTAGGAATGTGGCGGTAGAACCGATCCATCGCGCTGAGTCACCTGGGAGCTTGTTACAGATGTCCAGCCTCCCTAGCCTATCCCCAGACCTCCTGAATCAGATTCCAAATTTTAACGAGATCCTCAGGTGATTTGTATGTGCATTGAAAATGGAGATGAGAGGCCCTGGCCGGTTGGCTCAGTGGTAGAGCATCAGCCTGGCATGCAGAAGTCCCGGGTTCGATTCCCGGCCAGGGCACACAGGAGAAGCGCCCATCTGCTTCTCCACCCCTCCCCCTCTCCTTCCTCTCTGTCTCTCTCTTCCCCTCCCGCAGCCGAGGCTCCATTGGAGCAAAGATGGCCCGGGCACTGGGGATGGCTCCTTGGCCTCTGCCCCAGGCGCTAGAGTGGCTCTGGTCGCAACAGAGCGACGCCCCGGAGGGGCAGAGCATCGCCCCCTGGTGGGCGTGCCAGGTGGATCCCGGTTGGGCGCATGCGGGAGTCTGTCTGACTGTCTCTCCCGGTTTCCAGCTTCAGAAAAATTTAAAAAAATAAAATAAAATAAAATAAAGAAAAGAAAATTGAGATGAGATCCAAATAAAGTCCTACTTTTGCAGGACTTCAAGCAATATTATGAAATAAAAGGACATATTCAGGCAGTTTGGGGCATATATTTTTGGCCCTAGGAGGTTACCCCATTGCAGTTCTGCCTGGGAACCTAGTACCATAGGCTGTGCCTGCTTTTTTGGTTTCTTTCTTTCTTAAACCCTCAGGGTTAAAACCTCCAAAATAAGAGCATTTTCTGTGGCAGTACACTAGGAGTCCTGACAGTAAGTGTGGACAGTAGTGAAGCAGGCATTTAATTATGTGGGTGGCTTGAAAATGATGGTTTGCCTGTATAGATCACAGGGCCAAATAATATTTTAAAGGGCCAAAGGTGAGTTATTGACCTAATATAAATTCAAAAATGGAAGCTTAATATGAACCCAGTCATACCTGAATTCAGATCCCAGCTCTGTCACTTATTTTGTCTTTTTTTTTTTTTTTGTATTTTTTTTTCTGAAGTTGGAAACGGGGAGGCAGTCAGACAGACTCCCACGTGCGCCTGACCGGGATCCACCCGGCACGCCCACCAGGGGGCGATGCTCTGCCCATCCAGGGCGTCGCTCTGTTGCAACCAGAGCCACTCTAGCGCCGGAGGCAGAGGCCACAGAGCCATCCTCAGCACCCGGGCCATCTTTGCTCCAATGGAGCCCTGGCTGCGGGAGGAGAAGAGAGAGACAGAGAGGAAAGAGAGGGGGAGGGCAGAGAAGCAGATGGGCACTTCTCCTGTGTGCCCTGGCCCGGAATCGAACCCAGGACTTCCGCACGCCAGGCCGATGCTCTACCACTGAGCCAACCGGCCAGTGCCTTATTTTGTCATTTTTACATAACATCTCTGAACGAAAATTTTCTCATCTCTGAAATGAGGTAAGAATGTGAGTATGGAAGATAATCTATATAAAGGATATACCACAGTGCCCAGAAAGAACTATGTGTTTCATTAATTATAGCAATCGTTAAATGTTTTAATTTGCAAACTTAGGAGACCATGGTCTTTTATGCTTTAGTTAACCAAAGTGTGACAGTTTACCAATTCATTGTGTAAGAGATTTGTTACAACTGGATTACAGATTTTTGGCCTCCAGTTTCTATTGGTTCCTCCAGTTTGTCACCACAAGGTATCATAGAGTACAGTTTATACTACAGGTAGTCAACTTTTTTATACCTACCACCCACTTTTGTATCTCTGTTAGTAGTAAAATTTTCTAGCCACCCACCAGTTCCACAGTAATTAGATGATTTACAGTGTGTCCATAAAGTCATGGTGCACTTTTGACCGGTCACAGGAAAGCAACAAAAGACGATAGAAATGTGAAATCTGCACCAAATAAAAGGAAAACTCTCCCAGTTTCATACCTATTCGATGTGGGCTCATGCACAGATTTTTTAGGGCTCCTTAGGTAGCTATCCCGTATAGCCTCTACAGACTCGTCACTGACTGATGACCTACCAGGACAGGGTTTCTCCACCAAACTGCCGGTTTCCTTCAACTTATCCCACCGAGTAATGTTATTCCTATGTGATGGCGCTTCATTATAAACGCGCCAATATTCACATTGCACTTTGGTCACGGATTCGAAGTTAGTGAGCCACAGAACACACTGAACTTTCCTCTGTACCGTCCACATCTCGACTGGCATGGCCGTGGGCTGCTCTGCTGTATTCACGGTGTTACATCATCTGTGCATGCGTACATGCTGCCATATCATCCTACAGAAACTGGGAGGGTTTTCCTTTTATTTGGTGCAGATTTCACATTTCTATTGTCTTTTGTTGCTTTCCTGTGACCAGTCAAAAGTGCACCATGACTTTACGGACACACTGTATAAAGTAGGGAAGTAACTTTACTTTATAAAATTTATAAAGAGATTTACAGCAAGTTAAAGCATATAATAATAATTACTTACCAAGTACTTTATGTCAGATTTTTGCTAAGTTTGGCAGAATAGATCTTTATAAAACAACTTACTATAGTTAAATCTATCTTTTTATTTATATTTTGGTTGCTCTGCTACCGTAACCCACCATGAAAGCTGGAACACCCATTAGTGGGCAGTAGGGACCAGGTTGACTACCACTGAATACCATCAGGTCATTTTGATAAATTGTAGTTGTGAATATTAGAGGGATAAAAGCACATATTTGGAAAGCTGCTGAGTATACTAATTGTATTCTTTAAATATGACTTCTGGATTATTGCCACTACTAACAGCAATAGAAAACCTCAGGAGACCTTTTCTGTAGGACAGAAATGATTACTCTTGCTTATCATAAGCCTACTAAAATTTACTTCCAACAGTCTTTAGAATGGAAGAAAAACATACCTTTACAAGCACAGGGCAGTGGTTAGTATCTTAAGCATGTACTGGTCTTGATCATTTATTTGTCTACATTTCCTTTGAGAATCTTGTCACCTCAGTAAAATTGATTCTAAAAAATGTGAATTGAATTTTTTTCCCACAGCTAAACCATTTAGGCACAATGCTCCTGAAGTTATTGAAGTTATTAAAATAAACTCTTTATTGAAAAGCAAGATAGGTTTTTCATTTACTATTTTAATTTCATTGCCTTGTACATTTAAAAAAAACCAGTTTTAGAGTAGAAACCCAGCTAATAAAGTTTAAACAAGTTGTTAATAAACGAACTGGATACATCAGATTCTTAAACCATATCTCAGTTGGCAGTGAGGTGTCTTTATCCTCCATTGATAATACATTTCTCCCATGTAACACATCTGAGACACCCCTAAGATGAAGGTCCTAGGTTACTGTTGGTGAGAATTTAAATGTAGATTTGCAGAAAAAATAACTCTTACTAGCGTTTGAAGCACATAGTGATAATGTACCAAGTGAAATAAATAACATGTTTTACTGTTAATAGCCAGGTGATGTTAATATTTGCCGGGCAGTGTAGGGGGACAACTTATCAGAAATTAAATTTGTGGGGATTTTCCCCTATTCTTTTTTTTTTTTTTTTTTTTTTTGTACTTTTAGAGAGAGGAAGGGAGAGAAAAAAGCATCAATTTGTTCACTTACTTATGTATTCGTTAGTTGATTCTTGTCTGTGCCCTCCCCAGGGATCAAACCTGCAATCTTGGTGTATCAGGACGATGCTCTAACCAGTTGGACTACCCAGCCAGGGCTCCCTTATTCTTTAAACAAGAGAATTTCTAGCTGCTTCCCTATAGCAGGGATTGATTTTGACTTGGAAGCAAATCTTCCTTGTTCTAGTAAAAACTTGGTGAAGTAACTGCCCTTAGAAGGCAGGGCCAGTGGACTTCCTGCTCTCACTGCTGCGTGGAGCCTTAAGTACTGACTTCTGGAGGCTGACACCTGATTTATAGCCCAAACTAGGTGCGACATTCATCCCCATTCCAGCTCTTTCACAGCATGGTCATTAACGCTTAACCTATTCCCCTTTCCTCTCCCAGAGCAAATCTCTCATGGTTACTTCTATAAAGTATCTTACCCATACTCTTTTGGAATCCTCTAGTTTTGATACTAACATGAAAAACCAGAAACTTTTTTCTCGTTTTTCTCCCTGACATTAAGACCAAGCCCCTGACATTACAACAGTAGTACCTCCTCCAACCAACCCAAGGGCAATTCTGTCATCTTTAAATGTGTTGGCCATGTTCTGATCTATATATCCAAAAATGAGGTGTGTCTTCAGGATCTATAACATCATCCCACCAATATTTAAACATGCTTAAGTATCTTCTTTCTACCTTATAAAAAATATTCTTCCTCACGCCCTGGTCAGGTAGCTCTGTTGGTTAGAGCGTCATCCCAAAACAACAAGGTTGCTGGTTAGATTCCCTAGTTCGAGCACATACGGGAAGTGATTAATGAATGCACAACTAAGTGGAAGAGCGATTACAACTCAAGCTTCTCAGGTTTTTCTCATTCCTCAACCCAGTGTCATCCATTGTCTTTCCTATAACTGCACTGATTGCTCTCACCGAGGTCTTTAGACATGTCCTTGTCAGCAGTTGCTTACCCATATATGGCAGTAGTCTCACTGCTACTCATTTATCCTTTCTTCTGGACACATTATCTCCCCTTGGCTTCTCTGAGTCCACTGACTTAGCTCTCTGCTGACAGCTGTTCAGGCTTTGCAAGCCTATCTTCTTGTGTTCCTACCACTGCCCACTTAATGCTTGTGCTCCTCAGGAACTTCTCCTGGTTCATCTTCTCTTATCTGACACAGGCTGGGTCATCTCTGCTACCTCCATGACTGTGATACCTCCTGAGAGCGTTGCCTCCTCATTCTGAGCTCCAGACAGGAAGTTACTGACCATTCCCACTTTGATGAACTCTCTTTGGCTTCCCTGATTCCAGAAGGCCTTGGCATTTATTCCTACTTCATTTTGGCAAAGATTTCTCTCTTCTTAAATCTGTCACTTTATCTTTAAAAAGCACTTCAGTTACTTGACTTCAGTGTGAATTATAAGTCCAGGGATTATCTGGCTCCTCCCTACTTCTCTAGATGCTTCCGCCCTCACACTAGCCCTAGCTGTCCTCATCTGACCAGTCTTTTATTTCTTCAAACACCTAGCTTTCTTGTCTCTTGCTTCATGTGTATAACTATATGACCTGAAGCCAGTTCTGACCTATGAACTCCAGTCTTTGCTGATCTAAATGGCTATTCCAAATTTCCACCACTCATCAAATCCTTTAGTATTGTTACCCTTTCTCCTGGCAGTTAACTTTGTCACCTGCTTCACAGGAAAAAATAGAGGTGCAGTGGAATGAGTCCATCATGCCAGAATTTCTTCATCCTCTTCCTTAACATTGGGAATATACCCTCATGGGAACCTATCCACTCTTCCTTACTCTGTCCCAAGAGAAGCAATGTGCTTCCACTTTTCTTAGCTGGATTCAATCCCTTCCCACTTTCCAGGACTGTGTTCTAAGTCCTCTGCTGATACAGGCTTTTTATCCAGTGTGATACTCCAATCCTTCTTGGGAAAAGCAGTCTCTGACCTCATATTCCTTTTTAGTTACTAACCCTGCTATTCATCCCTGAGATTCAAGTTTCTTGAAAGAGTGGCATCTAATTGGCTATCCT
The DNA here is from genome assembly GCF_036850995.1 of Saccopteryx leptura. Lineage (NCBI taxonomy): Eukaryota > Metazoa > Chordata > Mammalia > Chiroptera > Emballonuridae > Saccopteryx > Saccopteryx leptura. The sequence goes on along the minus strand of NC_089504.1, from coordinate 169,532,483 downwards.
CACTTCCTTGTGCCTATTTGATTTCTCGACTCACTACAATTAGCTTCTGTTCCCAAATCTCAGATGAAGTAGTTCTTGCTAACTTGCCTTTGAGCTTCATGTTTGCCAAAGCCAATGGATGGTTTTTCATCTTTACCTTACACTGTACCTTTGTGAGATTAGACACTGCTGGCCCTCTTCCTTGGAACTTTTCTCCTTTGATTATTTACATGATCCTGTTTTTCCCTGGCACTTCTCCCAACTTTCTAGCTTTTTTCTCTGCTGCAGCTTTGGGACTTCTCTTGATTCATTCAACGAATATTTATTGAGCTAGACCCTGGGCTGCAGTGATGAGTACAATACAGTCCCTGCCCTCATGGAGTTTACAGGATTCAAGGAAAGAGCCAATCAAATCACACAAGTAATGATAAATTGCTACAGATTCTGCTAAGCACGATGTGAGCCTGATCTTGGTGCACCTGGGATCTGGAACATGCACAGGAGTCATCTGTCACACTGTACTGCTTCCTTCATTTTTCAATATGGGATTCAAGTGAATGAATGCACATTCATCTTAGTCATACCCTAAATTATTTAATAACTCAGTTATGTGTCCTTTCACAATATTCTGTCTCCAAATGGAGATAGTTTTAGCCATTTTCTACACTTTTTATATATTTTTAGGCTTTTCCTACCCAATCTCTATTAGTAGTTATGAAAAGACTTTGGCTTAAATACATTTTTGTAAATTTTCTTCTGTTCAGTTAATGCCTTACTTGAGCAGCAGCAGAACTCCACAGCACCCCAGATGTCCATCTGTCTGAAACTAAATTCCATCAACTTACTTAGAAATTGAACTTTCATAGGTAGCTCTCTTAATGCAGAGCTTATGTGTTAGAGTAGACAGCCTATTACTAGCACACCAATGAATAGTCCTTTTGATATGCCATGGTGTTGAAGAGGTGTGAACAGAGTTCATAGTTGGTTTGAATCTGACCTCTACCATTTCTTAATTTTGACAAACTGTTTAAATTTGCTGCTCAAGGAAACATTGAAAATCAGCATTGAAACTCTGGCAGTCTTACTGGGATTGGGGATTTAACCTGTAAAACAGTCCATTGTTTTGTGAGTGACCATTGCCATGGTGAGAAAACAGTCCTCCCATAATGTCATTTCCTCACCATTCTAGAAGCACAGAAAGTAGGTAGCCTACAGTAAGGCAGGTGCCTGATCTGTGTTGGTAAGGAATGGGCTGAGGTAGTGGTTCACAAAAGGGGTGATTTTGCCCCCCCATCCCTGTACATGGGTAATGTATGGAGACATTTGTGATTATCACAACCGGGTGGGGGTTACTGGCATCTAGTGAGTGGAGAGCAAAGGTGTTGCTGAACATCGTACAGTGCAGGAGAGACACCCTTACATCAAAGAATAATCTAGTCTAAAATGCCAACAGTGCTGAGGCTGAGAAATCCTAATCTAAGAGATAATGGGAATGTAATAATTTCCTGACTTTGTGCCTAAAGATAGATGAAAGAAACAGTCACCTATTTCTAGTGAAGTACTCAAATGGTACTTTTTATTTTTAAAAACAATGATAGATTCAGAGTTTTCTAGGAAACTATGTAGTCATTCACTCAACACACTTTATGAGCCATGTGCCAGGGTTTCAACTTTCAGCAGGCTTTGATTCCTGCATAACCAAGTGGTGTCTTTAAACTTAAACATGCAGAAGAATCACTGGAAGTTTTGTTAAAATCCATCGCTGGACCCCACCACCAGAGTTTCTGATTCAGTAAGTAGATCTGGGGTAGGATCCATGAATTTGCCTCTCTAGCAAGTTTTCAAGTAGTGCCCATGAAGCTGAACCAGGATAACTCTTTGAAAACCATTGTTAGGGGATACAGAAAAGGAAACACTTGTGGCTCTGTTATGGACTGAATGTTTGTGTGTCCCCCCAACCCACCCAGAATTCATATTTGTAATCTTAACTTCCAATGTGATAGTATAAAGAGGTGGGCCTTTGGGAGGTGATTAAGCCTTGACGGTGGCACCCTCAGTAATGGGATTAGTGGCCTTATAGGAAGAGAATGAGAAAGCTTGCTTCCTCTAGGCTCTGCCATGTGAGGACACAGCAAGCAGAGGGGCATCTGTAAACAAGAAGAGGGCTTTCAAGGGAAACATCCCTGCTGGCTGGAGTTGTGATCTTGGACTTCCATCCTCCAAAACTATGAGAAATGAATGTTTGTTGTTTAATACTCTAGTCTGTGGTAATTTGTTAATAGCAACCAAGCTAAAACAGGTTTTGAGGATTAACATTTACAGTACTTGTTGTATACTTGAAAGATTTGACTGTATCTGTTGGAATGTCTTTTGAAGATTTCTGAGTCCATGGCTGCTAGAGATAGACTCAGTATTTCACTGAGAACTAGTATCATTGCTGAAAGCCCAGCTGTTTTGTATTTCCCTAAAGCCAACAAAGTTGAACACTTTTTTATGTTAAAAAAAAATATATGCATCTCTTTTTTATGTGAATTATGTGTTCATTTCAGTTACCTTTTTTGTATTTTCCTCCTGAGGTCTTGGTGAGCAAATGGTTTTAAACTCCACAATTTTGGCTAACAATGAGATGCAAAATACAGACACTAGTTCTTAAATTCAGCACTGTTCACTTTTGCCAAGAGAGCATAAACTGAATTGCATCAAATTATAGAGTATCTAGAATATTTTATTTTTTCATTTTTTCCTTTCTATTGAAAAATATAATCAGGCGATCAAGATAGCAAGGGTTAAGTTTCCAGATCACCACAAGTCAGAAGCGACAAGAAGGCTTTCTGTTCAGTATTTGCCTGGGAAAGCTCCAAGGGAAAGGCAAGAAGCAGCAATTCAAATCCTTCTTCCCTTCATTATCCTTTTTTTAAAAATAGCCTTTGCATAGGTTCAATTGTTGGAAATGGTGTGATGCTAATTTCGATATATATGTCAATATAGTTTTAGCATGGATCCTTCTCTGACATACACAAGATAAGCCAGATGTGAAAAGAAGAGGGAACCAGGCATAGGAACCTCTGGGGCACTCATGTAACAATATACTAGACTCAAAGCCCACTTCAATGCAGACTAACTGGTAGACCTGGGTTTCAAGTCCCTCCCTAAGTATGGAGGAATAAGTCTTTTTTGCTCTCTCCCCAGCATCCCCTGTTCTTTCCATAACCATATTCTATAACATTTCCTGTTAGAACAAGGACAAATGGGCGAAAGACTAAAAAGAGACAAATTGACTGAAGAAGTAATTAGGCCCTGGCCAGTTGGCTCAGTGAATAGAGCATCAGCCCAGCGTGAAGAACATCCCAGGTTTGATCCCCCGTCAGGGCACACATGAAAAGCGAACATCTGCTTCGTTTCCCCTTCCTGTTCTTCTCTTGCAGTCAGTGGCTTGATTGGTTTGAGTGTCGGTCCTGGGCACTGAGGATAGCTTGGTTGATTAGAACATCAAGCATCTGCTCCAGAAGGGGGTTGCCAGGTGGATCCAGGTTGGGGTGCATGCAGGAGTCTCTCACTATCTTCCCTCCTCTCACTTAAAAGAAAGGAAGGGAGGGAGAGACAGAAGAAAGAGAGAGAGAGAGAGAGAAGAGAAAGAAAGAAAGAGGAAAGAAAAGAGAAAGGGAAGAAAAAAAAAGAGAGAGAAGGGAGGGAGGGAGGGAGGAGAGAGAAAGAAAGAAGAAATAATTATGTACTACCTTTGTCATGGTTAATGAAGTTTACCTGGCATAGAGGCATTCTTTTTTCTGGAAGTGTTTTTGCAAAGGCTAGCGATTTGTACAGTAGAATGGTAGTTAGAGAATTTGGTTAGATGACCTCAAAAGCCCTTTTATCTCTAAGGTGACTTTATAATCCAGGATTCTGTCATCAACATTTGTTGGAGCACAGCTTTGCACAGGGCATTGTGCAGGTATTGGGAAAATATAAGAGATACAAAGCCTGGTCTTTGCCATCAAGCGTCATCATATACACACATATACATAAAAAATATAAAAATAATAACAATAATATACACAGGGCTATATTACATATCCTCAAGTAGCTGAGGATCACTATGATATTTAGAATTAAATTCTTAGAGATTACATTATTTAGACCAGGGGCAGTCAACCTTTTTCATCTACCGCCCACTTTTGTATCTCTGTTAGTAGTAAAATTTTTTAATTGCCCACCAGTTCCACAGTAATGGTGATTTATAAAGTAGGGAAGTACCTTTACTTTATAATATTTATAAAGCAGAGTTACAGCAAGTTAAAGCATATAATAATAATTACTTACCAAGTACTTTATGTCGGATTTTTGCTAAGTTTGGCAGAATATACTTTATAAAACAACTTACTATAGTTAAATCTATTTTTTTATTTATACTTTGGTTGCTCCACTACCGCCCACCACTAGTGGGCAGCAGGGACCAGATTGACTACCACTGATTTAGACTGATGTGCAGCAACTAAGGAATATTTTGCTAGAATTAGGGCATATATTTCCATTAGAACACTGCTTGTATAAAAAAATGAAAACAGAAAATGGTAACCCTAAAAGAATGTGGAATTCAGTATAAAATTTTCAGCCTACAGAAACACATTATACAATTATTACTCTTCACCACAATACATACTTAAAATATTTACATAAAATCATAAAAAGTTAAGACATTAAAAACATTAACAATAAGTCATTTGATTTTAAGTTGTATAAGTAAAATTTTAATATATATATATATATATAGATAGATAGATAGATAGATAGATAGATATAGTAAGAGAGACAGACAAATAGGAAGGGAGCGAAATGAAAAGCCTCAACTCATAGTTGCAGCACTTCAGTTGTTCACTGATTGTCTCTCATCTGTGCCTTGACCAAGGGGGCTCAAACTGAGCCAATGACCCCTTGCTCAAGCCAGCAACCTTGGGCTTCAAGCCAGCAACCCTTGGTCTCAAGCCAGTGAGCATGAGATCATGTCGATGATCCCACACTCAAGCCAGTGACTCCATGCTCAAGCTGATGAGCTGCGCTCAAACAGCAACCTAGGGGTTTTGAACCTGGGACCTCAGCTCTAACCACGGAGCCACCAGCAGTCAGGTTGTTGTATAAGTAAATCAACTTCAGTATCTTAAAGATTCAATAAATTGTTTTAATGAATTCTTTCTTTGGAGGCTTGCTGGTGTCTCCTGCTTATTAACAACTATGGCAGCGGTTTTCAAAAGCTGCTTTTCCTGGGGTCTTTTCTGCTTTCTGACACTTCTGTTGAGAAGGTAGATTTTTTTTTCTTAAATCTCATTTTCTACTAAGTGTATAAGCAACCTGGAGTATTTTGTGAGGTTTATACAGATTAATATTTTCAAACACAGTAATCTATACATTCTGGTTTGACTATGGAGAAGGATTGTGGTAATGAATAGGAGGTTTTGAATGAAAGCTACTTCTGAGGTCCCAAAGCTTCAAAAATCTTAAGTAGAAATAAGAGAACATATTCCTCTCAGATGTTGATGTCCTACTTGTTTTCTTAATATTTTCACTTACAGATTGAGAGTTTCTTCCTGAAATTTAGATTTACTATATTATAGTATACTGTGAAATGTGGTTTGTCTATTCCTAAATTTAGGATGGGAATTTTAAAAAATAATTCTAGACATTCAGTGTATTAGTGTATTCAGTGTTTAGCTAGAACTTTGGGTGCTAGTAAAAACAACTAACTAAAATTAGTCAATGCAAAAAATGGAGGTGGATAGAAGATTAAAGCTGGGCCTCAAGAAGGGAGAGGACCCTAAAAGTGGAGGCCATTTGGACTCCAAGAAACTTGTTCTGTCCTCTTTGTCTCCTGTCTCTGCTTCTTCATGAAGTACCATAATGAAGGGGGACACTGTGTTTGCTTCTTTCTGTAGATCAGCTTTATGTGCTGCTTCTTCCCCTCTGCAGATCCCAGATTTACACGTTAGAGTTAAAGCCATTCAAGAGCTGAATTGCCTACGTCTTGAACTCGAGTTCAATTTCCCAAGATAAAGAATCTACTCAGCGTCCAATTAGCTATGGCTAGGTGGTGGTGGGGGGGATCAAAAAGTCTCCTAGACAAATGCAAGCATGTGAGCCCACTCCCAGGGAGCTGAGTTTTAAGAGAAATGGGAAAGGGGCAGTTGGCTTTTTAGGCTGGACAGACATCCAACATGGTTTATTGTAGTCAAGCATTACTCTAGGAATGTATGCATTGTATTTCTACACACCTATATACCTATAAACATCATTATATGGGGGGGCAGGCTTCTAATAATTACAGTCCTGCAAAGTATCATTATTATTACTGTAAACTGAGGAAAGTGAGGCTGCAAGAAGGTAAATTACTAGCCCAAAATCATAGCTAGCAGATGACCAAACAGAATCAAGTCTGTCCAACTCCCGTCTGTGTTCTTTTCACTTCACCCCCCCCCCCACCACCACACACACACACACACACACACACACACACACACACACACACACACACTGTGTTTGGACAATCTGAAAGCAGAGACTGGACCAAAGACTTAGATGCAGGTAGCTCATTTGAGAATATGAGCCCAGGGAGCAGACTGTGAGAAATGGGAATGATCCCAGGAAGGAGGGGAAGCCAATCCAAGGGTCCTTTTCAAATTGGCAGCCATTATGAACATCTGCTACTTGATCCTGTGGGAGTTTCTGAGGAACCTTACAAAACACATTCAGAACTGGCCACCCTGAGATCAAAAGTGGGGGAAGCATTTTTCCGTAAGTTCCTGTCCCTCAGTGATCAAGCCCAGGTTGTGTGCACACCGGAGGGCCCAGTAGTTCTTGTGGGAATACTTTGCCACAACACCAGTGTAGCCTGGGACCAGAATGGGGAGTCACAGCACAGGCTTAGAGTGAGGTGCTATCAGGTTGCACCTGCACAAGGCTGGTAGAAGTCTGTGCAGGACTGGGCACCAGTGGCAGCTTTTGAAATGAGGTGAAATCGAGTAGACCTGAGTTGTACCCAGAAGGCTCTGAGACTGTTAGAATGAGAGTGAAATGAGAGTGGAATAAGGATCTTGAATGTCACTATTCACTCATTTATCCATTCAGTCAACAAATACCATAGCATATGAAGTGCAAGAGGAGTTGAAGTGAGTCTAGTTAAATTTCAGATACTACAAAAAAGGAAGTAGACAGTATGACAAAATGGGTAAGTGCTTCAGGAGAACTATACAAAAGAAAGTAGCAATACTGGGGTGGGCAAAAGTAGGTTTACAATTGTTTGTATGAAACATAGTACAATAATAAATAATAATACAATAAACTGTTTCATGTACTCACAACTGTAAACCTACTTTTGCCCACCCTGTATAGAACAGAGACACTCAACTTGTGCACATGTGATATGTGTATGTGTGTGCGTGTTAGATTGTTATATCATTTTCCTTCAGCTTAGTCTTGAAAGAAATAATAGCCCATTGGGGACAATTTTGAATATTGACTGTATATTCCAATTAAATTTTACTCCTAAATATTCTGAGTGTGACCATTGTATTGTGGGTACATAAGAGGATGTTCTGTAGTTAGGAGATAGATGCTGAAGAATGTGGGAGTGAAGTGTTGTAAGGTCTGCAGGTTGCTCTCAAATAATCCAGCAAATGAATACAAGTGTGGCCAAGTGTCAGCTACTGATGAATATAGGTGAAGGGTATGCAGGTGCTTCTTGTACTAATCTTAAACTTTTGAAATTTTCCAAAATTAAAAAAATGGAGGGAAAGGTTGGTGAATTGGGCAATGGGCGGGGGCTGTAAGAAAGTGAGGAGTGATCTCGGATGAGATTGTGCCAGAGACACCAAGGTGTGAGGAAGCACGGGGCTCTTCAGAAACTGCAAGTGGTTAGGTATGACAAACACAGAATGCTTATGGTAGGACAGAGAGAAAAGTAAGGCAAGAGAAGGAGTGGGCCGTGCTAGGGTATCTGGGCTGAGACTTGACGGCATCAGGGTGACATTGAAGGGTTGTATACATCTTTTGTGTTGTAGGTGATTGTGCTAGCAGCAATTTAACAAGCATGGTCTAGAAGGGGTATAAGTATGGCAGAACGATGAGCTTCACATGATGTTACAGTAGTTCAGATGTAGACCTAAAGGAAAATGGTGTCAGAGAGAAATGGAACAGACAGCTTTGAAACTGTATTAGGTCAGAAGAATTACCAGGCCTTGGCAATCAGTTTTACTCAGTGAGTTGGTAAGAATGCCAACTTGGTTCAGTTCAGTCGGGTGAGTCTTTTAAACCCAAAGGAAAGACTTGTGGAGAGAAAAAAATTATAGAACTTCTTTAGCCATCACTGATATATAAAAGGTTTCCTTATCTTTTATCACCATATCTAGTATTGCTTGGCATGAAGTAGTGATTCAATAAAAAAATTTAAGTTGTTTTTAGAAATCATGGATAGTAAAATGTTTTATTCAGTTGCTGATACTTAGAGGAAACTGCTCTATATTTTGTGAATGTTTTCTCCTTGAAGGCTAAGCATTTGCTGAACATCTGCCTTCTGACACTTGTTGGACTGATTTACACCCCATCTAAAATGAACACCTGCCAGGGCAGTGCCACTCAAAATACCTGCAATTTAAAAAATTCTATCAGATATATCTAGGATTAGTTTCATCTTTCATCAGCTAGTTTATTGTCTCAATTTAGAAAATACAAGTATTTTTACTTCTTAGTAAACTTAATACATGAAATGTACATTCACAGAACTTGCAAAGTAGGAAGTACTTATATTTCATGCAACATGAATTTTCAAATGTAAAAATTTTGTCCTGGGAGTGATGCCTATGTTTTTGTAGCAGTGACAGAATAAGATACTGAAGCCAGGTTCACCTAGACATTGCAGGTGCTCTGGCATAAAAAGAGGTGACCTGAGTGTGTCATCAGAAGATTCCTTTGGTGGTTAGTGAGCTCAACAAAGAAGGAAAGTAAATGAAAAATACAAAGAGAGACTCTCTAAATCAAGAAGACATGAAGGACATCAGGGAGCAAGTTAGATGTTCTGTCCTATATATCCCTCCCCACCATACTGGGGAGACCACATGCCCTCATCCCACTTAACCTCAGTACTTATCACACTTATTATAGTAGCTTATAACTGTCTGATTTCCTCCCCTGACTTAAATAGGAAAGCCACCTGCCATTGTGTACCTAGCATTCAGCATTGTGCCTACAACAAGGTCAATGGTCCATGGTTTTTACATATATGAAGGAACATATGAACAAATAAACACATGTGACTTCTTAAAAAGATCACAGCTCCCAATAGTCATAACAAGACGAGTATTAACTCTTTTCCTTATAATAAGTTTTAACTTACTGTTTTAAAGAAAACATGTGATTGTTTTATTATTATACACATATTCCATTTAGAGTCTATCTAGTAAATATGAATATTAACTTACAAAATTTAAGGTTGTGTGCTTTACAAAATTAGTATTTATTACTAAAGCATTGTTTTTAGAATGCTGTCCCAATCTGGACTGATCTTTCTCTGATGCTTTTGATTCTAGTGAAACAAATTTCAGGACACCAAGAGAGAAAGCAGCCAAAAGAAGCTTGTACTGTTCCTTTACTTACTCTCAGGAACACTGTTTAACAGAGACTGCCTCCAGGACTTTGTTCTGCACTGATAGCCTTTGCTGTCCAAGGCCAGCATGTCCAAAATGGTGTGGTTCATTTGGTCTTAGCCCTGAAGTGTTTGTCCCCAGTCCAGGACAGCTCTGTGGGCAATTCCTTTCATGAGAGAGATGTTCTGACTCATTATAGGTCCCCTGGAGCAAAGACTATGTAGGTCCTGAGTGACATTATAACTGAGTGGAAACACAGAAGCAAGCATAATTCTGGGAAAAGAAGGATTTCTCTCATAAGAATTCTGCAAATAGGCCCTGGCCAGTTGGCTCAGTGGTAGAGCATCAGCCTGGCATGCAGGAGTCCCGGGTTCAATTCCTGGCCAGGGCACACAGGAGAAGCGCCCATCTGCTTCTCCACCCCACCCCCTCTCCTTCCTCTCTGTCTCTCTCTTCCCCTCCCGCAGCTGAGGCTCCATTGGAGCAAAGTTGGCCCTGGCACTGAGGATGGCTCTATGGCCTCTGCCTCAGGCGCTAGAATGGCTCTGGTTGCAACAGAGCAATGCCCCAGATGGGCAGAGCATCACCCCCTGGTGGGCATGCTGAGTGGATTCCGGTCGGGCGCATGCGGGAGTCTGTCTGACTGCCTCCCCGTTTCCAACTTCAGAAAAATACAAAAAGAAAAAAAAAAGAATTCTTCAAATAATGCATATTCTTTAATTTTGTTACAATTCATGTAATTTACCTTTTGGGAAAGAGGTACATAGATCTTGATGTAATTTGTGTACTAGTCACTGTTTATTACTGAAATATTTTTCTTAGTGGAAGTAAAACAGTATCTGTGATGTCAAGGTTTGTCATAATGGGTGCTTATGACACCATTTACAAATCTGAAACAGTGGTGTTGCCATTGCAAGTTCTCTTAGGAAAACACCATTAAATAAAAAGGCAACAAATGATGAGAAAGAACTTTCCATTGTAGAGTCCTTTAATGCTAGAGTCCTTTTGATAGGACTCCTGTCCCATACTATTAGCTCTTGCAATGACAATGAAGTGTAACAAGTGGCCCCAAGTGCAGTGCTTGACATAAGTTTATTCTAATTCTCATTGGTCTTAATATTGACAGAGGGTTTGCATATATAGGAAGGACTTGCCTGTGTGCTCTGATTCAGCCTCTGGGTAAAGGACACTAATATTTAGTCATATGAAAACAATTTTGCCCTATTTTAGGTTTTGCCATCATACACAGTCATCAAACTGTCACTAAAAATATTTACCAACAGTATTTTTCACAAGGTGAAATGATAAAGTAAGATAATGTAACAACTATAGCAGAGACTTACCTGCACTAAGTTCTCAAAAAAGATTTAGAAAAAAACAACAAAGCAATAGAATATTTAAAAAATCAGAGGTGATAAAATTTTCTGGAAACTATAACATTTAGGAGCATATCTTGGGGAGATTGTGCTTGACAAAGCTAAGCTTCAGACTGCTTTTTGCGTATTCATTTTGTCATCTGCTTTAACATAGCAGATCAAACTCTTGTCTCTTCTCCCTGCCTAAAACTTATTAAAATGACTGTAAAGGGTAGAATAGATAGAAATAAGTTTTGGAGGATGGAAGACAGATGGATAGTGGTTATTAACACAGAACGCTGAAACCTATTGCCGACAGTGTGCTTGCTGAAGTGGAGAGTGGTTAAGAGCCAAATTTTAAGAAACGAGACTTTGAGTACCTCTGACGTTGCATTTGGGGCAAGTTTTAAAATTAAAGAATTAAAGGTTACACAAGAAGTCATCAAACATTCAGATCTCCTTATCCACAGTAGAGTTAGGAAACTGCTCTCCCCAAGCCTACATTGTGAGGTTTATTCTCCAGAACAGTCTAATAGACCTTTCTGTAATGATAAAAATGTTTTATATCAGCATTGCCTATCAACAGGTGTCTCAACAGTCAGTGTGGCCAGTATGACTCAGGATCTAAATTTCCTATTTAATTGTAATTAATTTAAATTCAGGCAGCCACATGTGGCTAAAGATACCATATTGGACAGTGCAGCTCTAGACAGAGGGACAGAAAAGCAGGCACTGCTGAGAACAAGATTGATTATCTCACTGAAAAGCAAGGCAAGTAAATAAATTTCTTCACACTGAATGATTAGATCTCTCAACACTTTCTACTGCCTGGGGATCAGGTTGGAAGAGTCCTTTCTAAGAAAACTGACTTGCCACAGAGGCAAAATCTACAAATTCAGATATTCCTGCCTCCGTAGCATGCCTGGCACTCTGCCTCATCACTTTACAACATGCATTCCTTCACACATGGAACTCTCCATCCGTCTTTTAAATGCCTCACTCTTAAATATGACTAGGCAATGAAGGATCACCATATGTCTGAGGGGAGCTTCCCAGCCAAAAGGAAGACAAATACAAACAAGCAAACAAGAAAATGGAACAAAACCCACCTGACCAGGTGGTAGCACAGTGAATAGAGTGTCCATCTGGAATGCTGAGGACCCAGGTTTGAAACCTCGAGGTCACCGGCTTGAGCGCAGGGTTGCTGGCTTGAGCGTGGGTTCGTAGACATGAGCTGTGGTCACTGGCTTCAGCCCAAAGGTTGCTGGCTTGAAACCCAAGGTTGCTGGCTTGAGCCCAAGGTCACTGGCTTTGCTGAAGCTTCCTGGTCAAGGTACATGTGAGAAAGCAATCAATGAACAACTAGAATGCCGCAACTATTAGTTGATGCTTATCATCTCTCTCCTTTCTCTCTCTCTCTCTCTTGCTTAAAAAAAAAACCCCAAAAAACTAACACCAAGATATTACAGAGAGTGTTAGAAAAAAAAATGTTTTTTTCTTAAAGAGAAAATATTGCAGCAGTAAAATATCAGGCTTTAAAAATCAGGAGGAAAGTGTTTAAATCTCATCAAGATTAAAAATAATGCCTGACCTGTGGTGGCGCAGTGGATAAAGCGTCGACCTAGAAATGCTGAGGTTGCCGGTTCGAAACCCTGGGCTTGCCTGGTCAAGGCACATATGGGAGTTGATGCTTCCAGCTCCTCCCCACCTTCTCTCTCTCTCTCCTCTCTCTCTCTCCCTCTCTCTCTCCTCTCTAAAATGAATAAAATAAAAAATTTAAAAAAAAAATAATACAATATTTTTAAAAAGCAATAGAGATATTGGAAGGTAAAGTTGAAATGTTCTTTCAGAAAATAAACCAAAAGAAGATACGAGAGAAAAGTTTGGAGCATTAAATGATCAATGATTAATAGAGCTCCAGAAAGAAAACATAAATGGAAATGAAAAAAAGAAGAAATTATTAAAGAATTTTTCTAAACTGAATAAATATTCAGATGAAAAGGTTCACTGAGTCCTAAGCAAAAAGAGAAAGTATCACCCAACAGCCAGCACAAGTACACACATCTATTCAGCAAAGGCCTTGTACAAAAATGTTGGTGACAACACTATCTGTAATAGCCCAAAACTATTAACAATTAGAAGTCCATTGGCAAAAAAAATTTTTTTAATTTTAAAAAATCAGTATTTGGATATAAAAGAAGTTCATTGGCACTAGAGTTGAATAAATTAATTGTAATATGTTAATATAGTGGGAGAAAAATAAATAAATTACTTACATGCAATTGACATGGATGAACCTCCCAAACTTAATGGTAAATGTAGCAAAAAGTATAAATTATATGCTATTATTTCTATAAATGTTCAAAAACAGGCAAACTGGTCTGTGGTGTTGGAAATCAAGATATTGCTTACCACTATGGGCAGGTAGTGGCTGGAAGCAGGCTCTTGGTAGTATTTTGTTTCTTAATTTCTTAATCTAGATACTAGTTACCCAGTCTGTTCATTTTGTAAAACTCAGCAAATGGTATTTAAGATTTGTACTCCTTTCTGTAAGTATACTATTCTTCAATAAAAAAGCTTATATTTCTAAAAGTTCCATACCCAAACACATTTCAGTGAAATTTAGAACAGAGATAAAGAAGAGATCCTAAAAGCTTTGAGTGTCACTGGGGTGGGGGTAGGGAGATAAAAGGAATAAGCCAGAAAATAACTTAAGACTTCTTTTTTTTTTTTTTATAAAGAACAGTTTTGTTTTTTTTTTTAAGTATTCAATTTTCAGAAGAGAGAGAGAGAGAGAGAGAAGGGAAGAGAGAGGGTCAGGAAGCATCAACTCCCACATGTGCCTTGACCAGGCAAGCCCAGGGTTTCGAACCGGCAATCTCAGTGTTCCAGTTGGATGCTTTATTCCTCTGCGCCACCACAGGTCAGGCAACTTAAGACTTCTTAACAGTCCTGTTGGAACTTGCAACACAATGGAGAAATGCCCATAACATTCTGAGGGAACATTATTTTCAACCTCAAGGAGGTGAAATTAAGACATTTCATTTCAGCCCTGGCCAGGTAGCTTAGTTGGTTAGAGTATTGTCCTGATATGCCAAGGTTGTGGGCTGGATCCCTGATCAGGGCACCAAAAAGAATCAACCAGTGAATGCATGAATAATAAGTAGAACAGCAGTCAGTCTTTCTCTCTCTCCCTTCTTCCCCTCTCTAAAATCAATTTTTAAAAAAAAGTTTAAAAGACATCATAAAACAGTCTCAAAAAAACTTATTGCCCATGCGCCCATTCACAGGAAGTTTCTAGAAAATAAAAGTCACAAATAGAACAGGGAAGACATGATCCAGGAAGCAAAAAATAGTAAAAACAATCTGCAAAATGCTGGTAAAAAGAAGCTCCAAACCCTAGCCATGCAGCAGGCCAGGGATAAATCTGTGCAGCCTGGACGGAGTCCAAGGACGACCAGGGAACAAAAAGGAATACTGCTGGGAAGTGGCCTAAGGAGTGAGAGGACGTGTACACTGCTCTTGGAGAGCACGGTGATAAATGGTGATAGGCACATAGAATCTAAGCCAAAGAAAAGAAACAAAGATGACTACTAACTGTAGAAACACAAAGAGGTACAAGAAGGAAAGGTCATGATGGTCCAGTACCATGGATAATATAAATGATGACTACTGACTCAAGTTTTAAAAATCTTTATATTAGGAAATTAGGGAGAAGACACGGGAGTTGTGTTGTAAGGAAAAAGTTGGGGGGAAAGTTTGGGTCCTAGTATCTTGTGATAGGAAGTCAATACTACAACAGCAACTCTCTGCCAGACAAACACTGAACACTGTTTTCACTTTTTTTCATAAAAGCAAAAATCCTATTTGAATTTCTTTCAATTAGCAAAAACAGTTACTAACATTGGTCTTTTGTAAAAGTAAAGTGAAGTAAAGCAAACTTTTAAAAAGCAAGGGATACTTGTAAATGTCCCCTTTAATCAAGCTATCTTCTACTTCTAGGGGAATATCTCTATAAGTACTCATATGTGCAAAGATTCATATACAGGGACAGTTGGTTGCAGTCTTATAGAACCAAAAATTTAGAAACACTTAAACATTTTTTAAGTATACATCAATAGTATTGAATACTATGCAGCTATTAAAAAGAACAAAATAGACCTAGATCTCTTGATATGGAAAGATACTTGAATACTATGATATTTGGGAGGAAAAAGTTGTAAAGCCATGATTTCATATTTTAAAATATATAGTAGTTTGGACATACATAAACACTGTAGGAAAAGCATCTTTATTATATGTGGCTTAAGTGTCTGTTTGTCACCGATAGCTTATTGGTTGCTTGCGTAACTGTACTAGCCAATGGGGTGAAGTTGCCACGGCACTCAAATAGTCCCGCCTTCTGGCATGCCACCTCAAAAATTGAGGTTAAAGATTGGAGCAATTATTATGCTGTTAAGAAATCTTAACACCAGAAGGGGTCTTTGCAATGGTACAAGACTAGAGGGTCTCCAATTAAAAAATAATGTCATAATAGCTAAGTCTTTGACTGGCTCCTCTAAAGGTGAAATACATGTCATTCCAAGAATTGATTTGGCTCCATCTCAAACAGGGTTGCCGTTTCAATTGAGATGTAGACAATTTCCTGTAAAACTTGCCTTTGCTATGACCATCAATAAGTCTCAGGGCCAAACGCTTAAGCGTGTTGGCATTTTTTTTACCTGAGCCTGCATTTGGACACGGTCAACTTTATGTTGCCTGTTCAAGAGTTCGTGAAAGAACGGACGTAAAATTAAAAATAATTGATGGTCCTCTGCAAGGCGAGCTTAAAAATGATGGAAAGATCTACACAAGAAATGTTGTGTACAAAGAGATCTTTGACATGTGAATTAACATTTTATTATTTAAGTCACCTTTATTTATTGAGCTAGCAGTGGTTCTTAAGAAATGTATCTCCAGTGGTTTCCTTCACTGCACTCTACTTTAAGCAATTAAGCAAGTAGAAGGGGGAAACCCCATGGGGCACTAAGCAAAGGGGTGTCCTCGCCGCCTGCCCTGGGTAATTCAGTTTGAATTAGTAGACACCTTTGCACAAATCATTTTAATTACAATTTATAATATCTAGAACAGCAGTCATTTCGTATGGCCACCGGGCTTTCTAGTATATAAATATATATACATAACACATAGCTACAGACTACAGAATGCATTAACCAGAGGGAAAGGGAGGTAGAGGTAGGGGAGGAAGGCAGAGGGGGAGAATGGGGGCAGAGACTTTCACTGGGACAGTGAGGGGGAATGATATAGTGTATAGATGATGATATTGAGTTATACACTTGAAACCTGTATGGTTTGGTGAACCGTGTCAATCCAGTAAATTTTTAAAAAATGCTGTAAGGACTTCTGGTCAAGATGGCAGTATAGATAAACATAGTACTTGCCTCCTCTCACAACCATGTCAGAATTACAGCTAAACTACAGAACAAGCATCATTCAGAACTGCCTGAAATCTGTCTGAATGGAAGTCCTGCAACTAGGGAACTAAAAAGGAAGCCACATTAAGACTGGTAGGAGCAGCAGGGACACAGAACAGGCTGGTCCACACTCACATGTCAGGGATAAAAATCAGGAGGGATACTTCAGTGGTGGAGGTTCCTGCTAAGGTGTGAGGAGTCCCTCCCCCAAATCAGTCTCAGGGTTCATGTGCCAGGAAAGAAGTCCTCATAACTTCTGGCTATAAAAACCAGCAGAGATTGTGGCTGAGGGAGACAGAGGCTGCTAGAATCTCAGGTGGTTTCTCTTAAAGGCCCATGCATGGACTTACTCAGACTCACTCCCTCTGAGCTCCAGCACTGGAGCAGCAGTTAAAAAGGCAGCAGAGGCATACTGGGAGGAACTGAATTGTATGGCATTGGGACACCAGCTGGAGGACAGTTTTCTCCCAGACAAAGTGTTGGCAGAGGCCATTGTTCCTTTGATGAGCTCTTAACCCAGAGAGCTGGCAGGCAGGAGCTATATCTGAGACTCCACCAACCTGGCTCCCACTGTTTGCCCCAGCCTACCCAACTTTGGACTGGACCCATGCTCTTTCCAGTGGTTTTGGCCTGTCATAGCTCATGCCTCAGATTTTCCTAAAATCTCTAAAACAAACAACATCTGGCCTAAGCATGCCCTATGCCTCTCATTAAGTGGCCCCAGGCTCAGTACTAGCAGCAACTGGCCTTGATTTGCAGCTTGGCTACACCTGAGCACCTCCAAGTTCTGCACAAGTAGCAGCCATCTGCAGATCTCTTTGTAGCTCATGCCGGATGGCCTTGGACAGGACACAGGTAGTGGCTAACCTTGACCTGCACCTCCCAAGTGGCCCTAGAGCACACCCAGTGGACAACTTTAGACCACATTTGAAGCATCATCACAAACCATCTGCACAATCAATACACTCAAGAGGCATACTTAGTAGGCACCAGAGCCCTGCTGAATTAAGTGCTGTTCTGTGGAGTGGGCCCCTGCACAGCTTACCCTCCATGGTAGTTGGAGGTCAGTGTTTGGTGGTCACAACCTGTCTTTGCAACTGATCTGCCTAGGGTTAAATCCCTCCCATTGACATTCCAATAGCAATCAAGGCTCAACTAAAAGAGGAGGGTGTACACTGCCCACATGGGGGGACGAGGCACTCCTTGAGTGCCCAGGTTGGGAGATAGGGGAGGCTGTGCGACTGGACCCTACATTAGGCCACTCTACCAAGTCTGGGAGACATAGTAGCTCTACTAATACATAGAAATAAACGTAGGAGACTGCCAAAATGAGGAAACAAAGAAACATATCCCAAATGAAACAACAGAAAAAGAACTAAAATGGAGACAAGCAATCTACTAGATGCAAAGTTCAAAATGCTGATTATGAGAATGCTCAATGAATTTAGAACATCAATAGCATAGAAAAACAGAAATGAAAAATATACTAACAAAAATGGAGAATAATTTACAAGGAATCAATAGCGGAGTAGATGAAGCTAAGAATCAAATCAGGTTTAGAATATAAGGAAGTAGAAAACACCCAATTAGAAAGGCAGAAAAAAAATTCAAAAAGATGAGAATAGTGTAAGGGGCATCTGGGACAACTTCAAGTGTACCAACATTTGCATCACAAGGGTGCTAGAAGGAAAAGAGAGAAAGAAAGAAATTAAAAACTTATTTGAAAAAATGACAGAAAACTTCCTTAACCTGGTGAAGGAAATAGACATAGTCCAGGAAGCTCAGCAGACCCCAAACAAGATGAACTCAAAGAGGCCCATACCAAGACACATTGTAATTAAAATGCAGAAAGTTAAAGACAGAGAATCTTAAAAGCAGCAAGAGAAAAGCAGTTACCTACAAGAGAGCTCTCATAAGACTCAGTTGATTTCTCAGCAGAAACTTTGCAGGTCGGAAGGGATTGGCAAGAAATTGAATTCAAAGAAATGAAAAGCAAGGACCAACAACTAAGATTACTCTGCCCAGCACAACTATCATTTAGAGCAGGGGTCCCCAAACTACGGCCCGCAGGCCACATGCGGCCCCCTGAGGCCATTTATCTGGCCCCCACCGCACTTCTGGAAGGGGCACCTCTTTCATAGGTGGTCAGTGGAGGAGCATAGTTCCCATTGAAATACTGGTCAGTTTGTTGATTTAAATTTACTTGTTTGTTATTTTAAATATTGTATTTCTTCCTGTTTTGTTTTTTTACTTTAAAATAAGATATGTGCAGTGTGCATAGGGATTTGTTCAATAGTTTTTTTTATAGTGCGGCCCTCCAACGGTCTGAGGGACGGTGAACTGGCCCCCTGTGTAAAAAGTTTGGGGACCCCTGATTTAGAATCAGAGGACAGATAGATAAAGCACTTCCCAGAGAAGAAAAAGCTAAAGAAGTTCACCACCAAATAAGTATTACATGAAATACTATTAAAGGGTCTTCTTTAAGAAGTACAAATTGGTTGTTACAGAACAGTCATGAGGATGTAAAGTACAGCATAGAGAATACAGTCAATATTCTAATATCTATGTATGTTGTCAGATGGTTGTGAGATTTATCTGGATGATTGCTTAGTAAGTTATGTAATATCTAATAACAGGTGTGCACTTGAAACTCTAGCAGTTATCTCTGGAAGTCAGAACTGTGAAGGACTTTAAATTTGTTTTGTACATTTTTTTGTTTTTACCATGGGCATGTGTGAATTTATATTCAGAAAAAAATTTAGCTGTATATACATACATGCACATGGGTGTATTACCCCGCATAGTAATTGTGGACACATAACTAGACCTTCTTGGTAGTTAGTGATTGTTCACTTTCAGCACAAGTGTTCTGCATCTTAAAATGGAATGTTCTTATAGCAGTAGAACAACCATTGTGCTTAGGGTTTCTGTGTGAAAATATATAAATACATTTGTCTTTCCTGTTAGACTCAGTACACAGTCGTCCCTCGCCATATCGCGGTTCACTTTTCTCAGTCTCACTGTATTGCTGATTTTTAAATTGTATATATCTAATTTTGTATCGCAGATTTTTCACTATATCATGGGATTTTGCAGTATATAGGTATTTTTATATACTTATTATTTTAGTTATTTTTGCAGGAAAATAAGCATTTTCTAGCCTAAATAAATGAAAGTGTTTATAAGAGTGTGAGAAAGGTTAGTAACAGTGTGGGAAAAGTTTATAAGAGTCTGGGGAGAGTGTATAAAGCCTTAAATTATATATAAATAATAAAATAAATATAAAGTCGCTACTTCACGGGTTTTCACCTATTGCGGGGGTTCTGGAACCTACCCTCGCGACAGATGAGGGACCACTGTAGTTGAAAGCTGTTCTTTTCCCTTTATCATCAGCTTTAGTGAGCGGGCCCTGGGCATGCCTCACAGGATATGCCATCATTCATTTTAGTTTTTTAAAATTATAAGAGTGAATTAAGCTTGTCTTAAATATTCAAACAATACTGAAGTTTATAAAGTAAAAATTTAAAGCCTCATTCTCACCCTTACCTTCAAGTTCCAACCCCCAAAGATGGAAATGGTTCAATATATCATCTTAAAAACCTCTATGCATAACTTCTATGCAAATGTGTGTATTTTTGTTAGACAAATGAGATCATATCATATATACCAGTAAATATCTTCTCATACCATAGGTTTAGATATACTACATCCTTTTTAAAAAAAATGCTTACTCTTCTACTTGATAAGTGTAATATAATTTATTTAACTATTCCCCTATCAATATATATTTTCCTATTGCCTTTAGTGTCGCAAAAATGTTTTTACATATATTTTTCCCACTTCAGTGAGGAGATCTGTAGAATAAATTCCTGCAAGTGGAATTGGTTTTGGTTAAAACATATCTGCATGGATAATTATTATCCATGCACTAATTTACATTCCTACCAGCACTGATTGTATGAATTCCTTTCCCACACACAACTTCACTTATATTGTAATTATTATTGTCTTAAAATATTTGTCAACTGATATGTGAAAAATGAATCTCATTGTTTTATCTGAATTTCTTTCATTGATGATGAATATCTCTTTGTTGGTACAACCTATTTGGAAATGTGTGCAGATTCTGCAGATCCAACATGGAGGCTGGCCTAGAATGTACATTTTGGTTAAGTTGTGGGAGGCATGTGTGCATGTGCTTGAAAATGGAGTCCAGGAGAGAGCATTCAAGAAGAGGAGACAGAGAAGATGGTGCAAGGGTATATTTATGGTTTTATTTTTGGCCATCATGGTGGGGTGGGGAAACGGGGGATAGGTCAGATGATGGCACATTTCCATGCATAGAAATCAATACCTGTATGGCTACTGATTCCAGCACCCCTGACTTCCTCACGTGATGGCTGAAATGGGCCATCTCTTCCAGTTCAACTTGTTTTGAAACTATGGAAACCTTGTACATTATTCTCTGTGTACTTCTTCCCACAGAGATCTGGCCTGATACTGACTCTGCATCTGGACAAGCCCGTATCAGTTTTTCAAGACCGTACCTATCACCTAACGGTACCTCCGATACCTAAAGGATTTCATAGAACTCAGTTTCAGAATCACTGCTTGAAGTGGTCATGTTTCAAACCACTGTAAATGTAGGAAAATGTGAGCAGGGCCTTCGGTGCAGAAAAGAGTGTTCAGATATCTTTGCAACCAGTAATAGGTCAGTCTCATTTTACTGCCTTAGTTGTCATGCATACATCAGGCATCTATACCCCAGCATATATGAACTATAACATTTGTCCCAATAAACATTAAACCCCCCCCCCCTTTTAGAACCAGGAGCCTCAATAGAGGCACAAGCTCCCTGAGAGGGAGCAGACAGACTGGCCTCCAGGGCACCCTGTGACAGGGACTATGCAAGGAACTCCCAGACACCACTGTCTTGTTCACCATTTAGGGTGTCTTTACTGTCGTCTTCATCGCATGACCCAGAGATATCTACTTGGGGAAGAATGTGAGTCCTGACCCCCCCAGGCCCTCCAAAAACAAGTCAGTCTCCCACAAGTGCCAGTGGAGGACGTTTTCCCCGATTCTGTTGCAGTTGCCAGGTAGGCCCAGTGGTTCTCTCTTAAACACCTATCAGCTTTTACCCCGTAAACTTTATGTCTCGAGAGTTCATGTCTTCCAAACACACTGCATTCACAACTAGTTCATTGTTTCTTCTTTTTTTTTAATTAAGCAAATATGTATACAGGATAGGCACATAAGCCTTCTACTCAACCTATAGCACCAGAGTTACCTCAGGAGTTTATGCATAGATTCCATCAAAGGCAAGGGGATGTAATATGTTAGGACTTCGTGAGTAAAAGTAACCTTACCCTCCCCCTACCACAGTGGTTATCTTCTTTATAGTCCTAAAAAAAGAAGGACTCTGAGCTAAAAGCCCCTCAATGTCTTTATCCCACCCTTCTGACTTTCCTAGTCAGTTGGTGTTGGGCCATAAAAGCCAACAAGTGGTTCAAGATCACCAAACTCACCCCTCCCCCACACCTGAAGAAGGACGATTTACATTCACAATTAGCTGGTGACAGGAGTCCTGAGTCCAAAGTTTTATGCCAAAAACAGCCCAGGAACTGCTGGTCACTGAAGCTCCAGCACACACAGTTCCCTGCAGGGATCAGATCGTTAAGACCACATGAGGACAGAGGCTGTAAAAGTGTCTGCTTCTTCCAATTTAATTTTACCAGAGCACATAAATCCTCTGACGGTTTTCTTTAAGCAGTCATTCTCAACTTTAAATAAAATTTAAAAATCATTAACACCTAGTTTGCTTTTTAAATTTTTTTATATGAGGGAGAGTGGGGGGGGGGGGGTTGGGGGCTATAGAAGTCATTCTAATAGAAGAAAGAACACAGTTTTTCATGATTAGACATATTTGACTTTGAACCCTGGTTCCACCAAATATTTGGCTACATGGCCTTGGGAAAGACTCTTTTAAGGCTTGACTAACTTTTGGGGGAGTGGGAATACTACTACCTCCTAGCCTTGTTGTGAATATGAAATAACAAATATGGAGAAGGCAGAACATGCTGGCCCCGTAGAGGGCAGTTTACCTGCCTCCTTTCCCATCCCTTTATATCACAGGGAATCAGAGCCTCTAGTCCACCTGTATTTAAGGGAGCCTGGATGCTACAAGGGGACGCTGACTCTGGGGAAGGAGGAGGCAAAAGACAGTCGATTTTATTTTACCTGTAGAGGAAAGTCCCCTGGTCACTGCAGACTAGCCAATATCTGAGGAAGGTGAGAAGAGGCTTCAGAGAGCTCTCACCCAGCCCTCCAGCTTAACTTACCCAGCTACCCTGCCTTTAAGACCCCTGCCATCCCCTAGAGGAAAGGAGAAGCAGTTACTTCCTGTATTTGATGAAGGGAGGTGAGGGTGGAGGGCTTTGTCCATCCTCTTGCCTCTGGCCAGCACCTTTTCTCCCTAAAGCGTCTCTCAGAACTAAGGCTTCACTTAGTTGTTGGCCAATAGGAGCCAACAGACCCAAGTCCTAGGTCCCAGCAACTGCCTCCCCAGTCAGGGTCCTATCCCCAGTTTTCTCCCCTGCCTCCCTGCAGAGAGAAGGCTCAGCATCCGACCCACAACCACTGGGGACCCTGCTCTGCTGGAGATCCTTGAGCCACCAATGCCTAACTGCCCAGGCCACTTGTATAAAATGCAAGCTGTTGGCCCCCTTTGTCCCCTGCTTGGCCAAGCAGCCTGCCTGGCTGTCAGATGCAAAGGAAAAGATCATCAGCAGGACATGTTGAAAACATTGAGGTAAGAAATGAGTGGCTCATGGGGACAGAGACTTCAGGCTGATTGTGCTCTGTGCAGTTGAGACGGAACAGTGCCAAGTGTTGCTAAATTATAAGAGCAATTGTGAAAAATAGCAAGAACATAAAGACATCTTTGGCCCTGCCCTCCCACAGGAAGACAGTACTGTAGTGGAGAAGACATGAGAGTTGGTGTCAGGTGGACCAGGCCCCTTTCTGGTTATTTTTGGGAGGACAGATGACTCGGCAGTGATGGTAGAGATAGGACTGTGATGCTAGTTCTCACTGTTCACATGGTTGAGGTCTTACTGTGTGGTGAGTACTATTAGGTGCTTTACAACTGTTACCTCCCAACAGCCCTGTGAGGTAATTACTATTATTACCTTTACTTTATAGATGAGGAATCTGAGACTCTTAAGTGACGTAGCCTCTCTCAGCTTTCATTTCCTATCTGCACAATAGGAATTTTAAAAATACTACCTCATAGAGTTGGAAAAATAATGATTAGCTCACATCAAGTTTCTTCTATGAGAATGAGTCCCAATGAAATAATAAAAAGGAGCACAAGTCCTGATTATGGGGAAGTAGCCTCAACGCCATCTACATGTCCAGCAATAGGGAAAGGCTTAGTGGATTAGAACAGAATATTATACAACCACTAAAATATCTACAAAAACTGTAAAAGTATAAAGTTTGTAGAATATTATGTTAGATTAATAAAGAAAAACATGAAATAGTATAACGCACATTGATTACAACTACATGAATTAACGCGTAGACAAGGGTTTGGAAGCAAAATATAATTAGAAGCTGCTAGTCGTAGGTTATTTCATGTTGTTATATACTGCCTTTCAATTAAAAACAGAAACAACAACAAAAAAAAACAGGTGCTGCAAGTGGCAGCTACTTTCAACATGATTAGAATAACAACTAATGTTCTAGATGTGCAGAGGACACCAAAGCCTTACAACCACACCAGCATATGTAGAGAATGGCCCTATCAGTACCATCCTTTTCTTGTTATTATACTGAGAATGTAACACATCTTTAGAACAGATCCTGGAAAAAAAGTTCGGCTTCAAAAGATAAACGACATACCAATCAACCTGTTGCACTCTATAAGTCCAATAAAGTGTGTTAGTCCTTAATTAGAAGTTTTACCAGCGAGGTAGGAAAGCTTCCTTTAAAGGCCTTTTCCCTCGCTCAACTGGGAACATGCAGATTTAGGAACATGCAGATTTTCTCTTTCTAGGAAAGAGTGGTACTGTAACACTTAACCTCTAAGGAGATTATTTCATAAAATATTGATTTGGGGGGGCATAAAAGAGATAGTTCATAAATAGAAAATGTTAGTATAAGCAAAAATTCTTCCATTCTCTCAATTCAGGAACATAAAAAGTAAAGAATTCTGCTTACCAGCTGAGGCCTATGTCTACTATACCTACTGGGAGGTAGTCCGACCTAGAATATTCTTCTTCCTCAGAGTTATAATTCCAGGAACAGATGTGTAAAAAGAGACTAATCTGGACTGTGCAGTCTTTTACTACCAGTTGCGAAGGCAAAGCTGTAGACCTCCCAAGCTACACCTGGGCCTTTTCCTAAAGTCAGAATCATCTTACTGAGTTGTTGCAAGTCAATACAGTTCACCAGCTAGTCCTGTCTTGTGAACGCTGTGCACTGTACCACATCATATAACAGAGTGCCAGGACTACATCCTGCACCCCGCCCAGCCTCCCCGTATCACATGTAATTGTTGTCATTCTTGCTCTCCCTTTGTAGCTGGTAGCTATGCCAGGGATAGAGTAACTAACCTGCTGGAGTGGAGGAGCAGTAACACCAGAACCTAGAGGCACTGTAGTTCACATGCTGTCTCTGAGCTATCCTGAGCAAGTTAGTCCATCTGTTTGCTTCTTTTACCGAATCAGGAACATCAACAGATGTTGCCAGGATCAAATGAGAAAATTGAAGTGAAAGTACAAATAAACATAATTGTCACAATGAGTTATCAGTTCATGCTGACTAGAATGTCCGTAATGAAAAAGATAACAGCCTGACCGGTGGTGGCACAGTGGATTGAGTGTTGGCCTGGGATTCTGAGGGCCCCAGTTCAAAACCCTGAGGTTGCTGGCTAGAGCACAGGCATGTGCTTGAGCATGGGGCCACTGGCTTGATTGCAGGATCATCAACATGATCCCATAGTTAACTGGCTTGAAGCCCAAGGTCACTGGCTCAAGCAAGGGGTCACTGACTGGGCTTGAGCATCTCCTCCTCTTCCCCTCTGTCAAGGCATGTATGAGAAATCATCAGTGCACAACTAAAATAAAGCAACTATGAGTTGATCCTTCTCATCTCTCTCCTACCTTCTCCTTTTTTCCTTTCTGTTTTTCTCTAGCTAAAAAAATAAAATAAAATAAAACATAAAAGATAGAATAACAAATGTTGACAAGAGGTGATGTATGCTACAACATGAATGAACCTTGAAAGCATTGTGGTAAGTGAAAGAAGCCAGCCAAAGAAGGCTACAATTTGTGATTTCATTTATATAAAATATCCAGAATAGGCAAATCCATAGAGATGAAAAGAAAATTGTTGGAAGGGTTAGGAGTTGGGAGGAGTAGTGGGTACTGGATACTAGTGGGTCCAGGAGTTATTTTAGGGTGATGAAATTCTGAAGTTGATATATTGGTATTCTCTGTGAATATACTAAAAACTATAGAATTTTATACCATAAATTGTATGGTATGTGAATTTTATCTCAAGCTGTCACATTACTGTTTTTATTATGTTGTGGAAAACAAGTAGTGCAATGCAGAGGCCATTAATAATAACGATGTGTTTTCTACAAATGATCAAACCCAGCTTAATTCCAGTAAGGATCAACTCAGGACTTGGTTGACTTATTACCAACATCTGAGATCTCAGGATGTCCCACAGTCTGTCAGCTGGACCAGACCACACTTGTCATTGCCTGCATATTCATAAATATCAACAGCACCAGTGTTTAAACCTAAAAAATGGTGTCAGTTCCTTACAATAAAATCCCAGGAGGAAGAGTGAAGCACTCTTTTAACCCGTAGTAACCAATGTTTATGGAAAAGGAAGTGGAGAAAGGATAGGTCTTCATATGTGGTCTGTCATCTCAAAGAAGAATCAAAAATAGACAGCAAAGAGCCCAGCCCCCCAGAGCCTCTGGTACTTGTGGATTCTCTTTAAAAAGGCTGCATCACCAGTACCCTTGATGGGACAAAGGATGACACTGAGTGAGTCAGCAGTGACACAGACTCTGGGTCCAACAATGGATTCAGCAGTCTGGGACTCTGAATGCAAAGACAACTTAAGAATATTTTAAACCAGTGTATTTTGCCTATATTTCACTTTTTATGTATGCAAAATGTAAGAAATGTTGTAAAAATCTAAGTGTAAAAGAGCAACTTTTAAAATGTATAAATTAAAAACTAAGTTATAAGAAAACATCTTGTAGTTCAATTGGCAGCATTTTCTTCTGTGCATCTTAGAAGCAGAGGTCTTCCATCTGGTAATATTTGGTACTTATTAAAGGTAGACCATGAGCGCCATCTCAGCTAATATGACATGTCTAGCAGTTTCACTGAAAACATATGTAGTAGTATAATTCTTGCTTCTTGAGCACCGAAATGAATTTACACTTGTTTTAGAACTTGCCTGGAGATTTTGTCAGAGTTATGTCCTCTTTATTGACCCCTTACTCTGTTCCAGACATAGTGCTGACTGCTTTTTGTACATGTTCTCATTGGCACCTAACAAGAGTGGGGTGTAGAAGGTACCATTTCCTGTTTTATAGGAAAGGAACTGAGGTTAAAAATATTAAAGAACTCTCCCAGCATTCCTCAGCAGGGACTTGAATTCGTCTGGCTCCAGAAGACCCTGCTTTTGACTGCTCTGCTAACACACCTTTATGGCTGATTCTAAATTGGGTCTTAAAATTACAAACAATTAAACAAATGCAGAGGGAAATGGGGAAAGGAAGATGGATGTAGTAATATGGTAGTTGCAGACTTCTGGGCATTCTCTAATTACACGAAAGTCAACTCGGTCACCCCGCACTTTCCAGTCCCTGGAAAGAGTTTGGAACGAAGATAAGTGAGAATCTGTACTTACACATTCCAGATTTCTCCTCCTATAAATTCTGCTGATTGACTGTAAACTAAGTTTCTGTCTTCCAACTTTATTCTTCAAGCATTCTGGTTTTGCTTTAGTGTGTGGCAATACCCGTAGA
The DNA here is from genome assembly GCF_036850995.1 of Saccopteryx leptura. Classification (NCBI taxonomy): domain Eukaryota; kingdom Metazoa; phylum Chordata; class Mammalia; order Chiroptera; family Emballonuridae; genus Saccopteryx; species Saccopteryx leptura. The sequence continues at coordinate 169,504,987 of NC_089504.1, read as the reverse complement.
GAGAACGACATGGGGTTTGAGACGTAGAGCCAGAACAAGGGTATCCTATAACAAAATGCCAAAAACAGTTATAAAGCCAAAAAGGACCACAGAGATTGGCGCACATTGAAACCACCAATGAACATTTTCCAAGAACTAGATTCTCAGAGTAGGCTTCCTGGATCAGCGGCATCACCTGGGAACCTGTCAGAAATGCAGATTGTTGGGGCCCAGACAGACCTCTGGGTTAGAGACCCTGGGGCTGAGGTCCTGCAATTTGTGCTTTATGAAGTCTGCTAACATTTTTTCCTCCCATTTTATTGTATTTATTGGGGTGACACTGGTTAAGGTCTCAGGTACACAATTCCATAACACATCATCCGTACACTGTATTGTGTGTTCACCACTCCAAGTCACCTACTAACATTTGAAAATCTCTGAACTAGAACAAAAATTTGGATAGGATCCTAGGCTGTTCCTCCTTTTTGGAAGTATATTGCTGGTCTATTTCAAATTCAATTAAAAGTATTGACTTTCATATTTCATACATGAAATTTCTTGTAGCATTTATACTATTTAAAAGCACAAAAATCTTAATCTGAAACCCTGATCTTGTTCTCCTGCTGTCCTCCTTAGCAATTAACGTTGACTTGAAATTTCCTTGGCCTAGTAGATTAGTTGGTTAGTGCGTCTTCCCAATATGCTAAGGTTGTGGATTTGATCCCGTCAGGGCACACACAAGAATTGAAAGCATAAATAGAAGTAACAACAAATCAATGTCTCTCTCTCTCTCTCTCTACCCCTCTCTCTCTTCCTCCCTCCTTCTCTTTAAAATCAATCAATAAATAAATGAAATTTTAAAAAACATTGACTAGAAATATGTTTTAAAAAGTCTGTCAGTCTGAAGTGTTTTCTGCTCTAAATTTTAAGGTATAGATGACAGAAAGCATTTTGTTTCACCTATTTGGAAACATATCCACATCAGTAATGTACAAATAGAGATGTGATATCACTAAAACTGTTCTAGAATTTCCTAGGGATATTCATTTTGCCATATAGGTATCTGTTTAATATAGTTGTTAAATATCAATTTTCTAATTTATTGACTCCAGAAAAAAAATGATGAAAAGTTGCTATAGCCAATAGAAGACAGAACACTTTTCTGGCTCTTGAATATCTTTAATTCAATTTCTGAAACGTTTCTTTACCTACTAATATGACAATTTGATTCTCGTTCTGGGGAAGTGAGGAGTTTGTTCAGGTCAGCCTTTCCCAAACGAATTCCTGTAGGATATCAACTTGTTCCTCAGGGCAAAGGCTCAGGGTCAAATACATATGGGAAATGCTGTGTGAAAATAATTAAATCCATAGATTCACTTCATGACTGTTTTGAGTCTTTAGTAGGTAATATGCACTGTGGCTCTATAGGGGGTTATATCACACACAGCATTGGCCATAGTTTTCTAATAAAAAAATTTTTGGAAACAAATCAATAAAGCATTGTTTCTAAGGACCTTCTGCACTGACTTGGAAATATTGCTATACAGAATCTTTCTTGTAATGGTAATTTATGCAAAGAAATTTTGCCTGTCAATTTGTTTGATGATTACCTTAGTTTGTAAAATATCCTGCAGATTGGGAGTTGAGGGTGTTATATTGAGTGGGACACTTGAAACTATGCCAGCACAATAAATTAAAAAGGTAAAATAAAATATCTTATTTTATTTTATTTTATAAATAAAATAATATTTTATTTATTAAAAATTAAATCCTAATTTATTAAAAATTAGGATTTTTAATGTCCTAAAACTAAAATATAACCCCTGGATATATGAAATCTATGTCTAAGTGCATCTCTGCTTTAAGGAATTCTTTCCATGTTTTACAAAAACATTGCTTCTGGAATATAATGTGTTTTTAGCAACTTAATAACTGTATAATGTGAGCATGACGAATAGTGTTCAAATTAAAATCTTTGTTAAAATTTTTGTTTTTATCTTGATAAAAAAGAAGGCCAGTTGACATTTTGACCTCATTGGTGGTAAAGTTATTTAAATTGTTAATGTTTCCTCAATGAAAATTTATTGAGTATAATGTTAAATAATGTTTTGCTCGATATTTGAGGCATTAAAAAGTATTGATTTTCTATAGCTGCATAACAAAAATCATCACAAATAGTCAAACATCACCCACATACCAGCTCACACTTCTGCAGGTTCAAAATCCAGCTAGGCATAGCCAGGGCTCTACTCAAGGTGTCAGGAAGCTGAAATCCAGGTGTTGGCCAAACTGAGCTCTTGTCTGAGGGCACTGGGAAAATTAACACTTTCAAGCATTCATGTAATCGGCAGAACCCAGTTACTGGTGACCATTTAACTGAGGTTCCCATGTTCTTGCCTATTGTCAGTAGGGCATTGCTTTCTGGTCCCAGAGACTGCTTTCAGGACCTTTCCACACAGCCCCTTCCACCTTCAAGCCAGCAAGGGTATGTCCATTCTTTCATGCGCTTTCAGTCTCTGACTTCTGCCTCGAGCCAGAGAAAACTCTACTTTTAATGATTCATTGAGATTAGGTCAGGCCCACCTAGGTAATTTCCCTTTCTTGAAGTCAACTGTGGCGTCTAACATAATCACTGGAGTAGTCTCACATTCAGACTGCACCACATTCAGATGGGGAGGAGAGGCTGCAAGGCTGAAGGTCATGTGGAGTCACCTTAGAATTCTGCCTGTTGCAAAGTATCAGGTGAATCCCAGTTCTCCAAACTTTAAGAATTATTCAGGAGATAGACAAATATAAACAGAATATAAATTTTAAAATGACTACTACAGAAAGTACTTAAGTATTGATAGTTTATAGGGTGACATTAGTTACATATAAAATTACAGTTGTTTTTTTTTAATTGTGCTGAGTCCTGAGGAATAATAGCAATGACTAGCATTTACTGAGTTATATATAAGCCACAGGTACTATGCTGCTTACATGTATTATCTCATTTGGTCTTTACAAAAATCCTACTATCATTCCCATTTTGCATTTGAGGAAAAAGAAGTTCAGAGCAGTGAGAGCTGGCAAGTGGCAGAACCAGGAGCAATGCCAAGCCATGGGTTCCTTATTACTATTCAATGTAACAATCCGTTGTTAAGCCATTACCCCGAGCCAGACACTTCTCTAGGTGCTGTTAATACAAAAGTAAGATCCAATTCCTACTCCTGGGAAGTCACAATGAGAGAGAGGGTCCAGGAAACAAACTACGTGCCTGGAGTATGTAGAGTTTAATAATAGTATAATGGCCTCACAAAACAGGATGATCAACTCTGCCTCAGTGGGTCACTGAGGGCTTCCTGGAGGAGGTGACATGAGCTAGATCTGAAGAATGAATAATTCTCCAGGAGAATGTGGAGGGTTGGGATGGATGAGAAGAAATTCCAGATGTGGGCAAAGGCAAGGAAGAATGAAGCCATGTGACCTGGTTACGAAAAGGCTAGTGTACCCTAGGTGAAGGGGAGAGAGAAGAGATGAGGCTGAAAAAGAAGCCAGGAATCCAATAATCAGTGGACTCGCACAACATAATGGCCTGTTGGGATTTATCCCATAGGTAGGGAATCCACTGAGGTTTTAAGCAGTAGAATACCATGAACAGAGTTATACCCCCAAAAAGTCACTTGAGCATTTCCACGGAGGATGTATTTGAGAAGAACAGTAATACAGTAGGAAAACCAATTAGAAGACTACCATCACAGTCTACATGAGTGATATCGAGGGCCTGTGGTGAGAGGCAAAACAAGTGAATGTGGATGGACCATGGAGAGGTGAGGTCTGACACTGGTTAGAGAGATGGCATGAACAAGAAAGGATTTAGGATCACTCTGGGTTTGGGTTAGCTTGTTATTTGGATGATGGCAACATTGACTAACATAAGGAGGGAAAAGTAAATTGAGTGTTGCCCAGATCAAGTTTGAGTTATCTGTATTACACTGTGGACACATCCAAACCCACCTGCAGGTATTGCAATGTTACAATGGACACATGCCCAGCCGGAAAGAGTATTTGTGTGGGGTGACTTCCTAAAGCGGAGAATTCTAGGGAGATAGTAGGAAAGCCAGGAGGGATAGTGAAAGAAATTTTCTAGAGCAGGTGAAAAATGACTAGAGAGCACAAAAGGTGGCTGGGGAGAAAATGGACTCCAGATGAAGAGAGTGTTGCCATTTGGTTTCACAGTAGTGCACACAGCATAGAGTGATGTAGTAACTATGCCCACAAGGTGAGCACTCTGTCCACTATGAAGTCACTTCAGCGTAGTCTTGAAGCTCTTTCTCAAGCTTAGGAATTTAATATATCTTCATTGTTATTGTTGGAGTGGAAGTGGCTTTGTTTCTCCACAGTAATCTCTCTTTAAACAACTTCACCAAGACTGAGCCACACATGCGGACAATGATTTTCAGGGGAAACTACAATGGCAGCCAGCTTGGTTGACCAGGGCCAATTTCATGGAAAACTGAGCTGCTAGCAGACTGCTCTGGGATCATGACCTAGTGAAGGGAATTGCTAGGTGTCTATAATGTTTGCTAGTGTCAGTCTGGCTATCACTTTCCCTGTCAACAGACATTCTGGTTGACTTAACAGATGGCTGTTGTCCACTGCTTCTTGCTCCTTAGGTTTCCTTTGCCAGCACTTCTAGTCATAATTTTTCTCTGAACCAACTTCCTTGTTTGCTCCTACTTGCCAAATTACAATCACTTTTTTTCCTTTATGTATTTTAATGGCCAGGAAATGGTATACTGACAAGTCATATAAATTAGCTTTTTTGTTCTTGTTTGTGATCTCAGAACTGCATGTGAGTTTTCATCCATCCTTTTCTGGGCGTGTGACTAAGTGTAGACCATGGACCCATCTTTACAGGGTCCAGAAAAAAAGGCAATCACCATGTTTGGCAGGCTTCGGAGCTCCACTACCTCAGAGCTGGGCTCTGGTCTTGATCTTGAGTGATAAGTATTGTCTGATAAAGGTCTGTTTTCACTTTGGTGACCTTGGACAACTTTCCCAGGTCAGGTCATACCCAGCTCAGCTGGTCCAGCACACTCTCCTAAAACTTTGCCCATCATTTGCGCCAGCAACAAAGTAGCTGTGGGCCAGAATAATCGATGCAATTCCAGTGTTCTGAGAGAGGCTTGGCACAGTGACGTTCCATCTGCCTGAAGAAGTCCAGAGTGCACTCGTTGACAAGCTTGCCTTCCTCTACTGCTGCTGTTCCCTTCCCAGTAGCACAGGCTGAGCTCCTTGTTGGATTTATCTCACTGAGCTCCACAGTGACAGTCACTGAGCTCCACAGTGATGGGCTGCAGCTTTAAGCACAACAGAACTGGTTGTCACCTCCTGGACTCATATCCTCCAGAGTAGGCATTCCCACTGTCCTGGCATGATGGTGGTGGCCCCAGCCTGGACGAGGCATCTGCAGCCGCATTGACCCCCATCTGCTACAATCATTTTTTAATCCTACTTCCTTGATATTGCTCCCAGGTTTTGGTTGGAGCTTTGGGTCACCACCGTATCCTCAGTCACTCATCTACAGAGCAAGCCTGTTCTCGATTCACGCATGCCGGTGACATCCATGTGGAGAGCCTAGCCATGTACATTGTGGATGACAACTTTGTAGGTGTTAGGGGCAGCCCACCGTCACTGCTATGAAGAAGAGTCAGAGAGGTTGGACAAGAGGGCAAGCTAGCTTAAAAGTTCTTGCAAATTGGGCTAAGGATGTGAATTCTAGTGGTGTGTCTTGTCCTTGTGAATCCTAGGGAGGCCCTGGAGGCATGGGTTTGGGGCAGCGGGATGGCTCGGTGAAATCCATGTTTAGGGGAAGCTAATCTGAAACTGAGGGTAAGTGGCATTGGAGTAAGGATCGACTGGAGGCCAGAAGTCTAGTTAATGGCAGTGGAGGTAGATGGCCTATGCAAGGCCAGGACTGAAATGGTGACACAGTATAGAAGGGAAACACCATGTTGAACAGTCGTTTCAAAGAGAGAAGCAACAAGATCTGGTGACTGATGGACTATGGCAGATAAAGGTGAGGAACACAGTGATATATTCTTTTTATTTAGTTCTGTGATTGTTATTGGCAGTGCTTTAGGTATCTTAATTAATATTATGCATTGTTTTAGGTGTATGTCTATGAGCACTATGTATCTGTACAACTTGACTATTCCGGTCTGTCAGAGCCTGCCACGCCTACCCTGGTTTATTCAGTACATTTAATGGAATGAGCAGCTTCTTGGAAATTCCGGCCTACAATCTCATCCAAACGTTTTCCTTTGTCAGAGTTCTTAGGAATAAATGACCCTAACATAAGCAGAATATATAGAATAGAGTTTTGAGAGAAACTCAGGCTAATGAGGAGGAGAATTGACTAACGTCTCAACCAGGAAACATTTATTAAGCACTTACTGTATGCTAAGGTTGTCAGATGCTGTGGCTGTGAAATCTGTAAACTACCCCTTCCCCAAGGCCCTGAATGCCTTCTCAGGAGCCAGGTGTCCCTGTGAGGAGTGACCAGCAGCAAGTGGCATGAAGGGTCTATGTGAGCTGCCAGTTGGCCCACGCATGGGTGGCATTTGCATACACAGGGCACTGGGCCTCTGGAAGCCATCGCAGAGGAAAAAACAAGGTCAGGGGGACAAACACCTCTTAGCTTGAAGGCCGTGATATAGGCAATAGACAAACTGGGGCCGGTATGTTTAGTCACAGAGTTCAGAGGCATTTGTCCTTTCTCCCCCAGAGGTTTATTCTTTGCAAAACACTTTTATGTGTATTAATCTCATTTTGGTCTTGACACAGTCCAGCAAAGGAGGCAAGGTGGGGATTATAGGGGGAAGGATTTGTGAGAGATTTGTGATGTTTAAACAGCAGGACTTCATGACCAATTAATCTTCCAATTGAGGGTGGGGAAAGCATTGAGGATGACCTGCCCACACTCACTCTCTCACTTGCTTATTAAATCATCCTTGCAGCAAACTTCTTCAAGGGTCCTTTTATTGTCCATCTGTGCACTGGCACCAGGGTCCCACATTCCTGGCTAGGGTTACCGAGTGGCTCATAGTGCCATTGCCTGTGACGGGGAACACAGAAGAAGAGCACCTGGTGCTGACTGTCCTTCAGATCCCCACCTGTCCATGGGACACCCAGGTGAAATTGACCAGGAGGTAATTTTTACAGAGAATTTAGACTTTTGCAGCACAGAGGTCTGGGATCTGATACAGATTTGGAAATGAGTATCTGTTGGTGAGAGTTAAGACCTCAAGTGGGTTACATGACCTGGGGAGACCCTGGGTAAGACATTTAAGAACCCCAAGCTTTTCTCTTTTCTGTAGGAAATGAAGATAATGTCTGCATCAATGGATTACCTTAGATCAAATGAATGTGAACAGATCTGAAAAACAGCAAAGCACTATATAAACTGAAAATATTACTGGTATCTCATCACTATAGTATCAACATCTTCTCTGACAAAACAGCTTAGCAAATTCCTCAAAAAGACCAAAATTTTGGCCTGACCAGTGGTAGCACAGTGGATAGAGCGTCATTCTGGGACACTGAGGACCCAGGTTCGATACCATGAGGTCGCCGGCTTGAGGACTTGCTCACCAGCTTGAGTGGGGTGTTGCCGGCTTGAGCATGGGATCATAGACATGACCCCATGGTCACTGGCTTGAGCCCAAAGGTCACCGGCTTGAAGCCCAAAGTTGCTGGCTTGAGCAAGGGGTCACCGGCTCAGCTAGAATCCACCCCTCCCCATCAAGGCATGTATGAGGAGCAATCAGTGAACAGCTAAAGAGACACAACTATGAGTTGATGCTTCTCAACTCTCAAAAAAAATTTTTTTGTACTAATATTCCTCCATTATCTCATTATCATGCCTCCCTTCCCCAGGCAGAGATCAAGAGCCAAATAGAAATAGGTCTTTTTTTTTTTAAATAGGTCTTCTTAAAAAATATTTTTATTATTTTATTTACTTAGTGATTTTAGAGACAGGAAGAGAGAGAAAATGAAACCTTGATTTGTTGTCCCACTTATTTATGCATTCATTGGTTGGTTTTTGTACATGCCCTGACTGGGGATCAAACATACAACCTTGGCGTATCAGGATGACGCTCTAGCCAACTAATCTACTTGACCAGAGCTAGAAGTAGGTCTTAATAGCAATGCTTTGAGTAGAAATGGAAGATTTTAGACTACTTTATGAATGCATTTTAAAGTGAAAAGCGTGCCTGATAGGAACCAAGGCAGGACTATTGTGTGTTGTTGTGCGACTTGCCTTCTAAATTAATAGGCAAAAGTTTTTTCAGATATTCTGACCATTGAAAAGTGACAGGAGAGGAAATTTAGAAAAATTTGAGAGAAAAATTTAAGTTATAATCAGGAAATCCCCTGATTGTAAAAATGAAAGGGGGGGGGAGCAAAGATACCTTTAGAAAAATATTCAAAGCAGAGTTGGAGGGTGCCAAATTTAGGAACACTGTTTGAGTAAAAGCATGAAATAGGTGACAAAGAGGGTTTTTTTTAAGGTCTGGGTTTTTTTGTTTTGTTTTGTTTTTGTCATTTTTAGCAGCATAAGGTTATGGCTTAAAAACAACTTTCTTAGATTAATCTTTATTTTTTCAATAATGTTACTATTGCCAATTTCATGGATTAGGATCTGACCTGAAAGAGTAAGGAACATATTCCCGCTTAATTTTCAACTTTTAATACAATGTAATATGGAAGCAATGGCTCTGTGCCCGTCCAGTCAACCCATTGCATGTCCTGGCTTTTATGAATTGATGACTGGACGCATAGGTGTGTCCACTGTGAAAGCAGCTACCATGTTTCGGAAATTAAACAGCGGAGGCAGACGGGTCACTTGGCTCTAGATATTGGCTTACCAGGTTGGAGTAAATCAACTCAGGTTCCGGTCAATCAAATAATAGTACAGTATACCGTTAGCACCACACGCGGATGGTTCTGGGAATGTGGCTTCTGCTCAGCCAGTGCTGCCTCTCCTTCAGTTACTCCCAGCCCAGCAGAATGTGGTCTTCGGTCTGGGAGCCAGCGTGAGAGTCAGAGTCGGCAGCACAGCTTAAGTGTTTCCGCCCAAGGGCCTGCCCCTTTCTCCTCTCTGCCGTGCTAGGCCTGGAACTCCTCCCATTCTAAGGCCCCACAGCTGCCTGTGGGAGGTCCCACACGCTCCCGTGGAGAAGGAGCTGAGTGCAGCTCGGGTCCTCTTCCTGTCTTTTCCCGATTTCCATGGCTTCCCTCTCTTCTGTTCAGCCAGCTTGGTTTGTCAATGGAGACAGCCACCTTGTCTCCTCCAATCTGCCTCCTTGTCTTCAGATTACTTCCTAGAGAGGATGGAACTGAGTGAGGAGAAGTGGGATTGAAATGGCAAGCACGACTGAGAAACGCTGGTGCTCCCGGAGGTGATTACAGGCGCAGTGAGAGCTGCGCACCGGTCCGGGAAGCAGGAGTGTGAATGAGAACAAGATTAGCCTGCGCTGATAACGTGAAGCTGGACGGTGAGGACACAGGGTTTCATGACACGCTCTGTCTGCCTTTGCATGTTTGCAATTTTTCATAACGTGAAAAATAAAATAGTAGGAATTTGAAAATACTGTAAATTTACAATAATACTTCAATTTTCTCCAATGAATATAAATAAACATATGCTATTTACTAATGTAAAAAAAAAACTGTGCAGGAACTGTTCTGGGAGAACATTTCTAGTTTGACTCATTCCTTCTGTCCCATAGCCAACTCCAGTCTTCGACGGAGGTAGCTGGTACCTTCCCTCCCTGGCTTTCAGCAGAATTACCCTACAGCTTCCTTCGTGGTGGAGCATGCTTGCAGCAGGGGCACCTTTCTTCCGCCTGGTAGGAATGTGAGAGGGTAGCCCTTGTAAGGCGGTTGCCCTCCACACCTAACTGGAACCTTCTCTTGGCCCAAGCTCTCCTTTTACCGCAGCTGTGACCTCGCTGTGACAGCAAGTTGCTGGTTATCATTCATGTCCTAAAACTCTCCCCTTGGGTATCTCCAAATTAAATAATCCTTTTTTTTTTAGTCCAGGTTTTCCATAGGTCTGAAATTTGACAAAGCAGCGTCTAGAGCTTCTTTAGCACTGAAAGGATGCTTAACAATATCAAGCATGCAAAAATGAATTTCAGATATAAAAGACTGTTTTCGGTTTAGACCACACTGTGATTGAGAAACTTGAAAACAACTAACTTCATAAATCCAAAGATAAGGAACCACTAGCAAGAACTGCAGATGTTTGGGGCGGAGCAACTCACACTCAGCTTCCTAAATGTCCTTTCCAGGCGCTCCATTCCTCCTTCTTAATGGCTCTGCATTTCCTTTAGGATAAAAACCCTTCTTAAAGGCATGTAAGGTTACTAGAGATTGACTCCACCTCTCTCTCCATGTATATCTCAAGGTTTCCTTCCTGGAAGCTGTCCCTGAGGTCTCAGAATCATACCGATTTATCCATTCTTCACCTTTACAGGGCGTGGGCTCAGTACCTGGGAGGTTCCGCAGAGAAAGTCTAGCAGCATCAGTTACCCTGCAGAATGGTGGCGGCCCCAAATAAAGACAACTTAGGCTGGCAACAGAAATGTTACTTTTCTCATAGTAGAGGCACATTCTGAAAGAGAGAGAGAGAACAACATACAGTAAGTATTTGATTGAATGAGTGCATGAGTGAGAGTGCTCACCAACTTACCTCCTTTACCCTTATCCTAAACTACTCCAGTCTGCCTCTTTCTAGCTTATTAATGTGGTAGACCTCTTGTGCCTTCATTCTCACATCTATAAAATGGGTATGATAAACATAAATTCTTCATGAAATTGTGAAGACTCAAAAGTTATATAGTGCCTTGCATGTAGTAAAAGATTAGATAATGTTTAGCTATTAATGTTATTATTTGGAGAGACTCAATATGTCCCAGATTTTGTATGTTTTAAAACACTACCTAAGGCCTGACCTGTGGTGGCGCAGTGGATAAAGCGTCGACCTGGAAATGCTGAGGTCACCGGTTCAAAACCCTGGGCTTGCCTGGTCAAGGCACATATGGGAGTTGATGCTTCCAGCTCCTCCCCCCCTTCTCTCTCTCTGTCTCTCCTCTCTCTATCTCTCTCTCTCTGTCTCTCCCTCTCCTCTCTAAAATGAATAAATAGAAAAAAAAATTTTTTTTAATAAAAAAACTATCTATACTTTTTTTTCCCCAGCTCATTTGTGGACTCGTAAGACTTTTTGTAAATCAACTAACTTCTCTTTGTCTTTTAAAATCACAGGGTTATCATAATCAGTCCTATTGAATGGCTATCTTTCAGCATCCTTTTTCGAAGGAACCTGACAAGGGAGATTGAGCAATGCCACATTCCCCTCTGTAGAAAAAAGTAACCACAAATCTGTTCGTGCTGGCACTGACAGAATACCTTCAAGGGTTAGTGATAACCAGAAGTGAAAGCTTTACGTATATATATCACCATAATCAGTGTAAGTAGATTTTAACATTATATATATTTATAATTTAAAAATCTACTTACCTACTTTATGATTATGGTTACACAAACCTGAAAATATACTAAAAATTATTCACTTGTACCCTTTACACAAATCAATATTATAGTACACACACACACACACACAGCATGCTCATTATATCTCAATAATGCTGTGTTTAAAACATTATACTATAAGGTATTCTACGTACATAAACAGAAGTCTGTAAGGAAATACACTAAACTGTTAACAATAGTTTTTATAAGGAGAGAACTAAGATGTGGCAGACCTTCTTGAAGAGAACTTTGATTTTTTTTCTATGCACTTCAGTACCGAAACGCTTTATAGTGAGCAAAAATACATGTATTATTACATTTTTTGGTCAGTTACTGCTGTATCTCTGGCACCTAGTTCAATGCCTGCATATCACACAGGTTTAATAAATATTTGTCAAATCAATGGAGAAGTAAATTTGCATGACTGTGCACAATAACTTGGTAGGTTTGTGTATGGCACTCTCAAGCTTGCTAGTTTTTAAAATCCATTTCCAAAATCAATTTATGTAAGTGATGCTTTTCAGCAATTTAAGAACTATTCTTGGAATCCTCTGAATGGGTTCTAGCTTAAAAAGTTCAGGTCTGAACCTGATTTTTGGCTGCATAATTTGGCTACAAGAGGAGTTTCCATAGTATATCTTTTATTCAGTCTGTTATAAAGTATATGTAATAATTTATTTTTTTATCTAATATGAGAAAATGAGATGCTCTGAGGAACTATGTTAAATGGCAATTCTATTTGTATTTGGTATTGCTTTAAAATTACCTAAAGTTATTTTTCAAAAGTAGTAAAAGTAACTTTATTGGTAGTTTTCAACCTAGATTAAAATCTTTGTTTGAACTTCCCCTCCCCTAATAAGCTTGTTTGGTTATAATGTAAATACTTATTGATAGGTATCTAAAATACTGGAATAGTATTGTCTATATTAGTGTTTAAACATGCTTACTAATCATGTTATGATTATTTACAATACTGGACATTATTATCTTGCTGTTTGGTGAAATGGAAGTTACTTGTAATTTTTACTTAATGCATTTATAAATATATAAAATAATAATATCTTGATTTAAATCTCACATTTCCTCTAAAACAGTGGTTCTTAAAACTTGTGGCCAAAAATCTCTTAAGGATCTGATGAAAGTGATTAATCTTTGCACTAGAAAAACGTACACTTTTGCAGACGATCCCAAACCTCAAGTTAATAACTCTTGTTCCAAATCATTTAGATGCATGAAGATGTCCATAGATATGTTCACATCCATAGTTTTCATATATATTTACCTTAAATACATGTAATTTGACTAAAGCTCCTAGCTCTTGTATTGATTGTGACTTTCATGTTTAACCTGTGGCCCTTCAAACAATCAAATTCCTTTATTTCAATATCACACTCACTTCTCTAGGTAAGAGATACTAAAGTGACTCTTGAATAATTGGTAGGCCAACTTTAGATTCACATTAATCCCCAGTGGTTTGGGACAGAGTTTAATTTTGTTTAAATAAAGTTGTTACCAGAAAGGAACTGGGCCCAGAGTGGGTCTGCCTTGGGCCGGCCTGTAATGTGTGGGTTCTTCATGCACAAAAGATTTCACAAAACAAGTCTAGGTGATCCTGAGAGTATGTTTATTAAAGCTGGGGACCATGAACAACAAAGGGCCTAGGATAGAAGAAGCAGCAGGAGAGCCTGGGTGGGGCTGCTTTGGCTCCCTAGGAAGTCAGAGACAAGCGTCCTAGAAACAGGTTCAAAGCATTAGCCTGGACAAGCTGCCTCTGGCTCCCCTGATTGCATGTTTCATGGGGACCCTTAGAGTTTAGGAGATGCACACCTGAGAGAGAAGAAAGGAAAGAGCATCTTCCCGGGAGATAGAGCACCCCTGGGTCCTTTGTCTCGAGGGTTTTAAAGGCTAGGAGTTTAGGGATGGTCTCAGGGGAGGATCTCAATAGAATATTCATCAGCTTTATGCTGATAATCCAAAATGAGATTTATTCCCTTAGTTTCATCTATCCTTGGGTGTGGCTGGCACAAATGGCACTAATTGGATTTCTGCTCTCTGGCTCCCTGAGCAGGGTGTTTAAACTATTTACTCTCTGGTTGGGGAGAAGTATAAAACCATTTCCTCTTAAGTGTCCTTGGTTACAGAAGATAGGGTTCTGTGATTTACTAGATGGCTGTAACCTGCTTGGCTGTTTAACTCTCTGTCGCAGATTCCCTGTTCTGCTCGTCCTGGCTTACTAGCACATCTCAAGTCAGCAGTTTTCTTCATTCTTTTAATAAAGTTATAACATAATTATGTAAAGGTGATGTAGCTAAAGGGTTGACATCTTAAGCTTCCTTTTTGGTTTTAAGATCTTAAGAAGTTCAAGACCAACAATGATGGTTTTTAAAGGAAAGGGAGTCTGAACAGCTCATGAAGGGCTATTTCTTACACTTTGTGCTTCTGTGAGAACAAGAGAAGGGAATTGTTGATTTTAAAGTGTGGTTTGGAGAATGTGTTGGGACACACTATGGGCTGCTTGAAAGACAGCCATATCAAGGGAAACTCAGTTCCAAACATGAACAGAGAGATGGGGAAGAAACAAAGGCACTGGATCAAAGATTAAGAAGAGGTGAGAGTGACATTTTTTGAAAACTGCTGATGGACTTCCTGTTGACAAGCTACCAGTCTGGACATCAGAGATTCAATAGGCCCATTTCAGACTTCAGCACACCTATCATTCAGTTATATTAATATTTAGTGGGAAGAGAGAAGGGGTTGGGGTGATTTCTGACTCCGTGTTCAGGGCAAATAATTTATTTCCTGTACTAAGAAACTTTTCTAGATTTGTGATATTTGGGGCAAGAACTGTTGCATTTGTATCCTGCTCCATAACTAGACTTAAGGGAGAAAAGCCCTAAGGGACAGAGTGAACAATAACCTTGCAGAGGAAACCAGACTCAGTGGTCTGCCCTGTGCTCCCAGCAGCTACTGCTCCTTTGCACTCTCTCCCACTCTTGCTGGATCCCAATATGATAAGAAAAAGTATATGAGAAGATGAACTCTGAAAGAAGACTATTGAATTTGTCCAACCAAAAGTCCTCAGAGGACATATTTTTGTAGATTTATGAAAATAGAGGAAGTGGTGGATTCAAGGATGGAAAAAATGTTGAATAAATGTTTGAGGTGTGCTGCTGTGAGCAAAAAGAGAGAGCAGTAGGCTGGTGCAGCTGTACTGAACAAAAGTCTTCATGTCAGAGGGTCCTGGTCTTATTTAAAGAGGAAAGAGCTAGTGGAAAGAGTTAGGGGATAATTTTGGGAAAAGAAGAGATGACTTCAGACCTTAAGGTCTCTAACTAGGATTGACATGAAAGAAGCCCAGGGAAAGAATGGTTGCTCTGTGTACAAGAATATTAGCACTGAACTTCTTTTTCTTTCTTTCTTTCTTTTTTTTTTTGTATTTTTCTGAAGTTGGAAATGGGGAGGCAGTCAGACAGACTCCCGCATGAACCCGACTGGGATCCACCCGGCATGCCCACTAGGGGGCGATGCTCTGCCCATCTGGGGCGTTGCTCTGTTGCGACCAGAGCCATTCTAGCACCTGAGGCAGAGGCCAAGGAGCCATCCCCAGTGCCCGGGCCATCTTTGCTCCAATGGAGCTTCGGCTGCGGGAGGGGAAGAGAGAGACAGAGAGGACGGAGCGGGGGGAGTGGAGAAGCAGCTGGGTGCTTCTCCTGTGTGCCCTGGCCGGGAATCGAACCTGGGACTCCTGCACACCAGGCCGACACTCTACCACTGAGCCAACCGGCCAGGGCCAGCACTGAACTTCTAAGAAGAGTAAAAGACATTACACAGGAAGCTTGGGGATGAAGAGAATATTGGTAAAACGTGTGTGTTATTGGTGAAGTGTGTGATGGAAGGAAACCCTGTGTAGAGGAGTAGAAACCCATCAGCCTGAAGTTGGCCATTAAGGGAAAAAAGGACCAAAGCTTGTTCAATTAATTGTCTTTCCTCTTTAACACCTCAAAGTTTTGAGAAAATTGTCTGGAAAAGCAATCCTTAAACTTGCCTGTTGAGTATATTGTACTTTACTTTTGACAATCCAGCAACAAAAGTGCCACATCTCTTTTATCAAGAATCTTCTTGATAGCTTAACCTTTTAGCTAGATAGAGGAAGGTAATTAAGAAGACTGCATTCTGGTTCAATTCCCCTGCATGTTTTTTGGAAGGTCTTTATTCATTGCTCATTGTCTGAACTGCCAAGTACTTCTACATAAATGCATTTCCTAGGTATGTGTGTGTGTGTGTTTGTGTGTGTGTGTGTGTGTGTGTGTGTGTGTGTTTTAAAGGCAGCCATTATTTATTTTAATTAATTATTTATTTATTTTTATTTCTATTGATTTTAGTGATTAAGGAAGGAGAGAGAGAGCAAGAGACAAGAGCATTGAGCTGTTCCTGTATGTGCCCTGACCAGGGATCGAACCAGCAACTTCTGTACATCAGGACAATGCTCTAACTAGCCAAGCTATCTGACCAGAGCTAGATACGTGTATTTTATGGCAATTGCCAACATTGCCTGCACACCACAGGTGCCCAGAGCTATCAGGGATAGAAGAGGAAGTGTCAGATTGTATGTTGTATGTCTAGGCTGATTGTTGAAATGGCAATTACTTATTATAAAGTTTGGTAAGTAACTGATAGGAGACCTGAAGGGAGATGTGGGTGTGGAAATTACCTGCATTTGCTATCAAGAACAGTAAATGTTCAATAAACAGGCAGAATTTCTAAGGAAAACATTCTTTCCTACCTTCAACACTCACCCTCTGCCTTCCTTTGGCCACCTCCTCTTCAGGTAACCAGTGGTGTCATAAATATTTATTTGGGAAAAAAAAAACTAAGTTTTTAAATTTACTTCAAGTTAGTATACATCAGCTTTGGAGCTAAAAAGATAAATGGCATATTAAGCTGTTCTATATAGAAGTAGAGCAGCAGAAGAGGAGACAATAATTCCATCTTCTGTTTTAATACCCTTATTTATTTATTTTTATTTATAAAATTAAATTTAAGGGGGTGAAATTGATCAATAAGAGTGCATAGGTTTTTCTATATAGCATTTGAACTGTTGATTGTGTTGTGTGCCCATCCACCCAAAGTCAAATCACTCTAGAGGAACACGGACCAACTTAGATTACAATCAAAGACTAGCTAGGACCACCATGTTATCTGAGGAATGACTAAAGGCCTGGAAAAAGGAGACCAGGTGACTATCTTCAGATTTGAAGTGTTGTCTGCCATGTGAGAGAGAGAAGTCATATTCAATGTTGTTCTCAAGGGCAAATCAAGGAGCAATAGGAGAGAGACAGCAGAGGGTATATATTGAATTAAAATGAAAAAGAAATTTCAATTAATCAGAGTTGTTCAAAAGTTGAATGGGAAAAAAGTACACTGCAGAACAGGATTAGACATAGGATCTCATAGTAGTTTGAAAGTGGACACAAAGGTCTTTCAACAGTGGAGGGACAGGATCACTGGTTTAGAAAAATGGTGCTAGACCCTGGTCAGGAGTTCAGTTGATTGGAGCATCATCCTGATATGCCAAGTTGCAGGTTCAATCCCTGATCAGGGCACATACAAGAATTAACCAACGAATGCATAAATAAATGGTACAACAAATCACTGTTTCTCTCTCTCTCTCTCTCTCTCTCTCTCTCTTTCTCACTCTCTGTCTGTCTTTCTCTGTCTCTGTCTCCTCCCTTCCTCTCTCTCTCAAATCAATCAATAAATAATAAAAAGAATCTTTGCCCATTAAAAAATGCAGTGTTTGTCTTCTTATTGTGCTGTAATAGTTCTTTATATATTCTGGATACCAGCCTTTTATCAGATTTATGTGTTGCAAATATTTTCCAATACTATGTATGCCTTGTCTTTTCATTTTCTTAACAGTATCTTTCTAAGAACAAATTTTAAAATTTTGGTAAAGTTTGGTTTATCAATTTCCTCCTTTATTAAAGTTTGTTTTTTATGTCCTATCTAAAACATTTTTTTTGCATCCCTCAATATCAAATAGATTTTATCCTCTGTGTAACTCCAAGAATTTAATAATTTTAGGTTCTGCATTTAGGTCTGTCATTCATTTTGAGTTAGTTTTTGTGTGTTGTGTAAAGTAAGGGTCAGTGTTCATTTTCCCCTCCATATGGCTGGGTAGTTCCAACAAATTTGTTCCCCCCACTGACTTGTTTTACCACCCCTTTTCTTTTTAAAATATATATTTTTAAATTTATTCATTTTAGAGAGGAGAGAGAGAGAAAGGGGGGAGGAGCAGGAAGCATCAACTCCCATATGTGCCTTGACCAGACAAGTGTAGGGTTTTGAACAGCGACCTCAGCATTCCAGGTCGACACTTTATCCACTGCACCACTACAGGTCAGCCTTTGCACCCTTTTTGAAAATCATTTGACTGTGTATATGTGGGTTTATTTCTGGGGTCTCTCTTCTGTTTCAGGTAGAAGTATCTAACAAGAAGCTGGAAATAGGAAGTTAGAACTACACATTTGCTCAATATCAGCAAAGTATCTTTGCCCAGTCCAGTGAGAAGAAAATCTCTCTTCAGGAAGGTTTGTCTACCATCGTCAAGTTTGATTGTTGGTTCTTAAATTATTGATTTAAATTTTTTTTTTTTTATTCATTTTTAGAGAGGAGAGAGAGAGAGACAGAAAGGGAGAGAGAGGAGAGAGAGAAGGGGGGAGGAGCTGGAAGCATCAACTCCCATATGTGCCTTGACCAGGCAAGCCCGGGGTTTCGAACCGGCGACCTCAGCATTTCCGGGTCGACGCTTTATCCACTGCACCACCACAGGTCAGGCTAAAATTTTAATAAATAAATAAAAGATACATATTTCTCATGGGCTAAAATTACAGACAAGACCTAAAATTATAATGCAGTGGATAGGAAACTTGGGTTTAGACTTGGTCAAATGCACATTAGCACAAAGTATTTAGGGGACCTAAATGTTGACAACACTGAACTTATGTGTTATTTCTGTGGAATAATTTAAAGGATAAACGATTGAAAATGCTTGGAAGACAGCTTAAGGACCTGAGAACTCTTCTGCAAAGACAAGCAGGTACCTGGACATCAGCAAACTGCACAGCCTCTTCTTGTTCCTATTTGTGCCACCTAATGTCACCTTTCAGGGCACTGGCATGACTGGCCATCTTTCCCCGGCATTGGGGTAAATTTGTGAGCCTTTCTTTTCTTGCCAGAGTCCAAGAAAAGCAAATGCTTTACAGAAAATGGATTTAACCACTGTCTGAGAATAGTGCCCGTCCCACCTCATGGAGGTCCAGGGAATACTTTTGTTACCATAAAGATTCTCTAGTTTCCTGCCGTTTTTCTAGATATAATGACCTAAGAAAAGAAGGAAACAGGTCTAAAAGATTGTTTTTTACAAATAAGAATTTTAAATTAATATGAGAGCACTTTTGAAGACATGGAAGTAGAAAAGACTAAATATAAAATTCAACTTTGAAAGGACAGAAGAATATGTTGGAGAACATGTAAGCAGAAGCATGTGATTCAGCGGCTCCAGAACACCATGTTTGTACCCTGGTTTTGACACACATCTTAGAGCTATTAGCCTCCGTCCTTATCAGAAGAAATATATAATGACTGCTTAACTATGCTAATTTAATAACAAGTAAATTTAAAAATATATTCCAGACAAATTCTTTTCCACTTACATATGCAGTGTTTTTGTTTTGTTTTATTTTGTTTTGCTTTTACAACTTTACATTTTGACCCTCTTTACGCCAATACAAAACAACCCCCCTACCCCCCAACATATTTTGTTTTTTAGTGCTCACTGTGATGAATAAATATTGGCACTGAGTGTTGATGTTTAAGCAGTTGCCGCCTGACCTGTGGGGGTGCAGTAGATAAAGCATTGACCTGGAGCGCTGGGGTCACCAGTTCAAAACCCCAGGTTAGACCAGTCAAGGCACATATGAAAAGCAACTAATATGAATTGATGCTCTGCTCCTCCTCCCCTCTCTCAAAAAGCAATAAATAAGCTTTTGTTCACTTATATGAATTCAGGTCCTCTTCTTAGTCTATTATCTGTATTTGCATGTGTGTGTGTTAGAGACAGAAAGAGAGAGAGAGAGAGGAAGAGAGAAAGAGTTATGTGGAAGACAGCATAAGCTATCTTTAAGTCTGTGACTGGAGGAGTTGTTAGTGGTCTGAAGCTGGTTAAGCCCCTGGATGCATTTGGAGCACCATCTACTCAATACTAGTTCCTTGTTTACTACTTTGGATCTTTTATGTCTGAAACATTTTAGAGTTCTCTCCAGAGCAGCAATTCTGATCCGTGTCATAATGATATTGTAATAACTATCTCAGCATCTAAATCAGACAATAAAAATAATGCTTGTGAGAGTTTTTTGTTTTGTTAGGATGATAGTTTCCAAAGTTGATGTATTTAAAGTGCACCAGCTGTAGGACAGCCTTACTTTTGTTCTGGACATCATTTAGTATAGAAACAAACTTTCTACAACCACCTGGTGTATTTGGTTGGTCGGGTCCAAAGGTTATACAGCAATTCTGTAACTCTCTAAAGACTTTGGCAAAATGTTTTCTTCTCAATTTTAAAGTTATTATTTTTTTCAGGAAAATTTAATTAGAAAAAACAATATTCCTTTTCTAATTGTAGGCCCATCCATTCAGCCAATAAAGAATTTGTTTGAAAATAATTTCCAGCTTCTAGAACTACTAGGAGAATGTATTTTTTTCCTTTACTTAGTATCTTAAAATTTTTTAACCAATGCCAAATGCAATGCGAGCTCAAGTGTTTCAATTCAGTTCTAAACTTAGAACCTGTGATTTTCAACTGGATTCTAAATTTGGCAAAAATGTCTTCTCCCTGCTATTGTAGCTGGTGTTTTCCCATTCTTAACAGTTCTTACATCTTATTTTCTAAGCAAGCAGTACTGTTTTCCTGTACTTTTTAATAATTCTGTCCATTCCCCCTTTGGATACCAAATGTAAGGCAACTTTTTTTTAGACCATAAAGTAAAATAGATGTGGCAGCTTTCTGAAAGATGAAGGGGGAGATGGAAAGGGGAAAACGTCATGTAACTTCATTCCTAAATGGAAAGATAAATACCATATGTCTTAGACACTGAGTTACACCGAGTTTATATACAGGTTGGTGGAAACCACCAAGTCAGAATTCAGTTCAGATGCTTTTTTTCCTGCAGATTTCTGCATAAATTTTCATGAGTCCTGGTCCCTTCCTGAGGAGGTTGTGCCACAGGGCGCCTCAGCTGTCTCCACTCACAGAACTGTGTCGACAAAGCCATCTCCTGTGGTCTGCTTTTTGCTAAATGTTTCATCCCATTCCTTGCAGATGAAAACATCAAGGCAAAGTGCTAAATGCAAAACTCAGGCCCAGCAAGCCAGGGACACTAGCCTTTGCCAGGCATGGGTTATTAGTGCAGAGAGGTGGTAGGCAGTTAGAAACAGCCACATCCTCATCCTGCAGCATGTTGGAGGAAGGACACCAAGATCTCTCCAGGAAAGGCACTCTCACACCTCTCACTCACCTGCGTTTATCTCTGCCCCGTAGGTCCAGGCTCTCACTCCACTCTCTCACTGTCCTATTTCTCACACTCTTTTTTCTCTCAATAGCACAGAGGCGGATTAAGGTCGGTTGAGGCCCCGGACACAGAAGAAAATATTGGGCCCTTTAAAAAAAAGAGAGACAGGGAAAATAAAAATACATGTTAACCATATTTTTAAATAAATAGAAAATATTATGTGCTATTATGTTAAAATTGCACATATGAACCCAAACTTGGTGTCATTAGAAAAAAAGTATTAAGTTGGGCTTTTGCAGGGTCCTTCAGAAGTTGGGGCCCAGGGTGTGTGCCCAGTGCGCCTGCCGTTAAATCTGTCTCTGCATTAGAACCACCATTTTATTAAAACGACCCAGAGGAAAGTAAGCAAGCATGAAGACGAGGGATATTGGGATTTTTTTTCCTCCTGGGACCAAGTTTTGGCATCTGCCCCGAGCCGCACACCTCTGCTGCAGAATCTGTTCAAGCAGCTTCCTTTTCTCCCTAATTGTGTTGTTTAGGCAGTTACATATGTCACCCAGCCCAGAGCAACAGACTGACAGAGCACAAGCTTGTTGCCTCACAGGGCATTCCCCTGCACTTCCTTAGAGATCTGGGCAGAGAGGCATCCTGTCTGCTTGGTCTCTGGTTCTTGCCCTCCTCTGCTAGGAAGGAAGAGCTGTCAGGCTGCTGCTAGCAGGGGGAGGTCTCCAACAGCAAGAACAGCCTTGACGGTCTTGTTCAACAGGTTCCCCTGCTCTATTTTCTCTTGCTTCTGCAGCACCAAGGGGAGGACTAGAATACTTCAGATATTTCCCATTCCCAGTCCTCCTAGGAAACAAGCATCCTAGTTACCAGACTCCCAGCAAAAGTAGCAGTCAAATTTTCTGGGGTGCACAGCCCTCCCATCCTCCATGCCACTTCCACTGGCAGCTGTCTCCCCTCCCCACCCTGCAAGTGTTGGTAGAATTCCATTGCCCTCAGAGTTCCAAGGGTGGCTAGAATTGGCTTGGACATCCAACCTTGAAGGGAATGCAGCAGCAAAGTGAGCAGGGGCCATTGGAGCCCAGGGAACAGGTGCTCCAAATTAGAAGTTCAGGTTGGTTTAGGTCAGCAGACCATGCAGGCCAGTCTCCTACCCCTGACAGTGGCTCTAAGGAGTGATTTTGTGAAAAAACACTGTTGCTCTCCACCATGTCGGTCTTACTTAAACTTTTAGGGTTACTGCACGCAACATTCTGGCTTTCTTTAACAATACAGTATTTATCTGGCCTTGTATCTAGCTTCTCTAGTTTGGGCTTCTATCATCTGTTGTAGTGTTTTTATATTAAATAATCTAAAGGAAAGAACATTCATTAGGCAAGGGGTCAGGAGTCTTGGATTTAGTTGGAGCCGTAAGGTGATGTCTGACCCTGGACAAGGCATTTATGGGCCCAGTTCCTTCAGCTAAAATAGTGGGGTGGGAAGACGGATTTGATTACAACTGTTCTAACATTCCATAAATCTTCTTTAAGCTACTACTTAATAGTAAGTACAAAATAGTATTCACAATTAGTTATTTTTTACATTTTATTTATTCATTTTTTTAGAGAGAGGAGACACAGAGAGAGAAAGAGACAGAGAGAGGAAAGAGAACAGAGGGAGGAGCAGGAAGCACCAACTCCCATATGTGCCTTGACCAGGCAAGCCTGGGGTTTCAAACCGGTGACCTCAGTGTTCCAGGTCGACACTTTTACCCACTGTGCCACCACAGGTCAGGCAATACAAAATAGTATTTAAAATACTATTGTTGGAAGTATTTTCCCCACAGCTGCCCCTAAATTACTTTGGTCACACTTAAAGGAATACAGCTATTTCTAGTCTTGTAGATTCACCCTGTCTATGCTTACATGACTGAATTTTTTTTTAAGATAGGAGTGAGAAAGAGAGAGAAAGAGGGGAGTGAGAAAGAGAGACAGAGAGAGGGGAGAGAAGCAAGAAGCATCAACTCATAGTAGTTGCTTCTTGTCTGTGCCTTGACCAGGTAAGCCGGGGAATTCAAATAAGCAACCTCAGAATTCCAGGTCAACACTATCCTCTGAGCCATGACAGGTCAGGCCACATTACTGAATTAATATCACACACACACCCTTTTTCTTGAGCTTTACTGGTTGCAAATCTACTTTCTTGTATTCTCCTTATAAATACACTTTTATTTAGAAAGTCTCAAATTTATCCTAATTATTTTTATTACCCACCTCTAGCAGGGCCCCCGGCTCTGAAGACAGTAGTGTGCACCCAAGTCAGGGTTCTCTGTTCTCTGTGTGCTTCTTCACAATCTCCCAGTGTGGCGGCTCTATGACATCAGCAGAACACTGGGTCGTTATCTTTTGGGGTTGCCACATGTCTCCCAAGAGGCTTTTCCTGTGTCATAAATAGGCATTCAGAGTCTGTCATCTTTTTTATTATTATTCTTTTTTTTTTTTTTTTTTTTTTTAGAGGAAAAGAGGAGAGGAGTAGGAAGCATCAACTCCCATATGTGCCTTGACCAGACAAGCAGACAAGCCCGGGGTTCCAAACCAGTAACTTCAGTGTTCCAGGTTGACGCTTTATCCACTGCACCACCACAGGTCAGGCCCAGACTCCATTATCTTATAAGTACATTTGAAGTTTTTTCTCCCCAATACCTGACTCTGCCACAGAAATACCTGTCTCTCACTTCTTGCATATTCACAAAACTTGAAAAGACCTTTTGGTTATACACCCCCTTGGCTGTTCATCACTCAGAACGAGAGTCATCTACAGAATTGAAGAGTACACTGTGTACTTCCATGTTTGTGTCATTTTTTTGTTGTTGTTGTTGTATTTTTCTGAAGTTGGAAACGGGAGGGCAGTCAGACAGACTCCCACATGTGCCCGACCGGGATCCACCCGGCATGCCCACCAGGGGGCGATGCTGTGCCCATCTGGGGCGTTGCTCTGTTGCAACCAGAGCCATTCCAGTGCCTGAGGCAGAGGCCACAGAGCCATCCTCAGCACCCAGGCCATCTTTGCTCCAATGGAGCCTTGGCTGCGGGAGGGGAAGAGAGAGACAGAGAGGAAGGAGAGGGGGAAGGGTGGAGAAGCAGATGGGCGCTTCTCCTGTGTGCCCTGGCCGGGAATCGAACCCGGGACTCCTGCACGCCAGGCCGACGCTCTACTACTGAGCCAACTGGCCAGGGCTGATGTTTGTGTCATTTTTTAAATGTTGGAAAACAAAAACAAAGCAACTCTCATGGTCATCCTGATCCCTGGGAGAAGGTGGCAGTGGTGTGAGCTGGTGAGTGAAGAGCAAGGTGAATATCCTCCTAGACGATGTGGAAACTTGGCATTTGGCTTTACTGTGAGTTTCAGTAGCAAGTTATATAGTCGTTAGTGGCAAAGTCAAGATTAGAATCACATCTCTTCATTACTTTACCAATTTATCATAGTTAAACATTTACTCACGAGTTGAGTGGCTCCTGTAGGCCAGGCACTAAGCTAGATGCTGAGAAAAATGGTAACTAAGGCACACCCTGCCCGTGAGGGGTTTGCAGGCAGGTAGGCTGCCGACCACGGGCAATTGCAGGCCTGGGTGAGAACACCAAAGGGGAATGGGCTCAGGATGCCACGGAGGGAGCAGACTGAAAGACAAGCAGGAGCTGGGCAGGTGGAGGACCTCATGACTGAAGGAATGGCCAGTGCCTGGGGAAGTGTGCTTGCTTCAGGACTGCCTAGTGCAGTGATGGGCAATCTTTTGAGCTTGGTGTGTCAAAATTCACCAAAAACCCAAGCATAACTCGGGCGGTGTGTCACTTTAAGAAAAAAACCATAATTTCACGATATTTATAGTTTAAATAACAAAAATGTATAATTGTAATATATAACTGTATTTAATAAACCAAAAACTAATTATCTAACTTACCTGCTCAGTGACTTCTTTGTTCATCTGTCAGTCGGTTTCTTTTGTTGGTCTTGATATTATTTAACTTGTGTGGGGTGCCGTGAACTAAGATAAGTGAGGGGGGGGATTCTTTAACTAACCTGCCTATTAGTGACTTTTTTGTTGCTGAATTTCATTGGCTAAATCTTCAATTGAAGGTTGGTATTTTGTACACTTCAAGCCTAAGCAAGCGCTACTAACTTCATCTGTCAATCTGTTTCTTTTGTTGGTTTTTGATATTATTTAATGCTGAGAATAAGGTCTCACAAAAGTATGTAGAGGGAAAAATTGTGAGTAAAGCCATTGCTATATTTTTCAGGGTGCTAAAAGTGTCTGGTAATCGGTTCCAGGCACTCCAAATTTCCTGTTCGTAGTGGCACTCCTCTTGATTCTCCAAGCAGCACCTTTCCAGATTCTCAAGCTTTGACCTCAAGTCGACAAACACCTGAGCCCAGA
This sequence comes from Saccopteryx leptura, assembly GCF_036850995.1. Lineage (NCBI taxonomy): Eukaryota > Metazoa > Chordata > Mammalia > Chiroptera > Emballonuridae > Saccopteryx > Saccopteryx leptura. The sequence continues at coordinate 169,479,445 of NC_089504.1, read as the reverse complement.
TGCTGTCTTGAAATTCTGCAGGTTGCATCTTATGTAAATTAAGATGGCTGCCGCTATTTCTAATGGCAGGAAATGGCACCCATAGCACAGGTCCTCGCCTCTCCCAGCCTCCCCCTCACTTATCTCAGTAATGATGGTCAATTAGAAATCCACAATACCCCAGAACAGTAGATTGGATGATGGTTGCTGTGGTTATGTGGTTGCTGGTGATGGCAATCACAGGGCCCCCAGAAATGCGTCCCCCACGGCATTCTGCTGCTCCCTGCTCCGCCGGCCGGAAGTGAGGTCAAAGTTCCCCTAGCGGCTTAACTGGAAGTCCCAGAACTAGACGCTCTGTGCCAGAGTTCTGTTGTTTTGGCCTACAAACCTCTGGCACAGAGTGTCCACACTACAGTAAATGTTTTATCCTCAGCCCCTGCACCTGGCCATGCAAGAGCCAATGATGAAGCGTCCTTCTTGGCATGCGGCCCCATACTTCTCTGGTATGCAGCTGCATGTGGCCATGTGTCATCAAAAATGGCTACGCGTGTCAGTGCTGACACGCTTGTCATAGGTTCGCCATCATGGGCCTAGTGCTAACGATAGGGGACTTGGAGTAGGGCTGACAAGAGAAGCAGCTGCTTACCACGAATGGCCTTAGGTGGTCTGCTGGGGAGTTTGCACATTCTCCTGGCAGCAACGGGAAGTCCTAGCAGAATTTTTAAAGTAGCAGAATGTCATAACCATATTATCGTATTTACTTTAAGAAAATTTGCATTTTTTTTTTCTAACACTAAGGCCCAAGGACTTTAGGTTGTTAGAAACCACTGGAGTAGACCAGGCAGGAAACAGTGGCTTCAACTAAGATGGTGGCCTTTGGAATGGAGGGAAATGTTAGATCAGAGATATACCGTATTTCCCATGTATAAGATGCACCCTTTTTTGAAAAATTTTGTGTCTAAAAAGTGAGTTTAGTGGTTGTGGCATTTCAAATGCCATAGATGGAACTGAGGACGAGGCAATATATAAAGACAGTGATTTGTCATCAGACACAGATGAGGACAAGCTAATGGATAGGAGTTTTGACAGTGATGAGGAGTTGTATGAATTTTATGATGAATAAAACTTGAGTTCAATAACTTTATGTAATACATTTTTTTTCAAATTTCAGGCTCCAAAATGAAGGTGCATCTTATACATGGGAGCATCTTATACATGGGAGCATCTTATACATGGGAGCATCTTATACATGGGGCATCTTATACATGGGAGCATCTTATACATGGGAGCATCTTATACATGGGAGCATCTTATACATGGGCAAATACAGTAAATGATAGAGGGAGAGTCCACAGAACTTGATGATTTGTTGTTTTCAGGGATTGGGGGGAAGGGGAGAGTCGCTGATGAAACTCAGATTTCTAGGCCAAGCCGCTGAGCTTGAGAGCACCCTATGAGGTTTTAATGATGAGTGCAAAGGTGAATGGGGCCCTGAATCTCATGACTACCATAAAGTAGTACCAGGTTTCCAAGTCCTGGTGGACTCAGAATGAGGAGGTATATTGTAAGAATGAAGTGGGTTTTCTGTGCCCACTGGACTCTCTTACCTTTGGGTGAAAAGTGCTGGGGTCCTTGGCTAGATTCTCTGACATAGCACCCATTCCATTGTGGTTTGTCCTCAATAATTGGTAAAGAACATCAGTTTCCTCATCTTCTCTTAGAAAAATGCAGTGTCGCACCATTTTCACTACAGCTGCCATTTTGCTACCTTTGGAACATATCTTTTTGTGATTATTGGTTTTTAGTATTAAAGCAGAGACTAGAAGGACATGTCCATGCCTGGCACCATGTAAAGGGTTTTGGAGCCAGAGAGACTAACTGGATAAGACTAGGCAACCTTAATTTCCTCCTCTGTAAAATAGGAAAGTAACACTCACTCCAAGGAGTTGTTTTGAGAGAAATAATGAAGTACAGTGTTTATGGTGCCTAGCAGATGGTTAATGCCCAATTAATATTAGTTTCTGCTCGCCTTCTCACCTCCATCCATAGGCACTTACCACCTGAACAATACTGCTTTCTCACTGATGAAGGAAGCTTTCTCATGTTGCCCTTACCTTTACTATTTATCTTGCTGATAACTGTGTATGTGTGTGTGTGTGTGTGTGTGTGTGTGTTTGGTTTCTTAGACAATGGAGAGAAAGGAAGAGATGAGAGGAAGGGATCCAAATTACATTTAGGACTTTTCTAAGTAAATCAAAGTTTTGTCGGAAAGAGCTCCTTCAGGTGTCTAACATCAGTTCTTTTTCAACTACAAATGAAATGTTAGCCTAGCCCTAGGGCTTGCGACGCTGATATGCATCTATGATACCTCATTTCAGACTCTGAAGACTTTGACTGAGCTGGAATATTGGCTAATGAGTAAGACAGTAGCTTCCCTTCCTTTAGAGCAGTAGTTCTCAAAGTGTGCGCCAGGGTGCACTGGTGCGCCCTAGAAGATTTCCAGGTGCACCCTATGGTATTCCAGAGAAATATGTGCCTGCTGGGGACCAAAAAACCAACAGAGTTTTTGGAGTTTAGATTTTTGGAGGACAGAGGTGTGGGGAATTGGCTGTAAACTGACAGTCTGCCCAATCCCCCACCTCACTTGCCTGATTAGGTTGCAAAAGGCTGTTAAGCTGTGGTGCTGGATTGTTTACACTACCCCCATGTTCCCCTGAAAGACTGGAGGCAAGTTTCTTCTATCCTTTGTTTGGTGTAAAGTTAAGATGATATGTATGGTGGGGGGTTTGGATTGATGATTAAACGTAAGGAATTGTCTCTTGAAACCTTTTATATTTCTATAAAAGAAGAATATGTGGCAATATCTAAAACAGCTTTGAACATTTTACTAAAATTTTCAACATCCTATTTATGTGAATTAGGATTTTCTACCCTCAACACAATTAAGAGTAAAAAGAGAGGAATTCTTCAATGTATTGATGAGGAAATGAGAGTTTGCCTTTCAAATATATGCCCAAACACTGAAGAAATCACTAGGACACATCAGGCTCAGGTTTCTCATAAACACAAGAATAAAAAAACTTAACACATTTGCTCCTGGGACCTGCCGAATTTACTAAATCTTACTAAGAATGTATCTATATATATAAAAAGATAACTTTTTTGTCTTTTTTTTTAACCCCTCTTTTTTACGAATTCTAAAAAGCATAACTCAAAAATTGTAACATAAAAATGTGGGGTTTTTTTGGATTTGTGATACTTAAAAATGTTTTTTAATGTCAGAATAAATTTAATTTTGTCATACTCATTTTGTTTAATTACCATAAAAGCATGCTTGGACTTTGTATTTTTTTGTTTAATATTTTACTTAATTATTATAACATACTTCTCAGAATTTTTTTTTTTTTTTTTTTTTTTTTGCATTTCTCTGAAGCTGGAAACGGGGAGGCAGTCAGACAGACTCCCGCATGCACCCGACCGGGATCCACCCGGCATGCCCACCAGGGGGTGATGCTCTGCCCATCCGGGGCGTCGCTCTGTTGCGACCAGAGCCGCTCTAGCGCCTGGGGCAGAGGCCAAGGAGCCATCCCCAGCGCCCGGGCCAACTTTGCTCCAGTGGAGCCTTGGCTGCAGGAGGGGAAGAGAGAGACAGAGAGGAAGGAGGGGGGGAGGGGTGGAGAAGCAGATGGGCACCTTTCCTGTGTGCCCTGGCCGGGAATCGAACCCGGGACCTCCGCACGCCAGGCCGATGCTCCACCACTGAGCCAACCAGCCAGGGCCACTCAGAAATTTTTATATAGTGCACCTACAATTATTTGTAGGATTTCAAATGCGCCCCGACTTCAAAATTTTGAGAACCACTGCTCTAGAGACTGACTTTGCTCCACACATCTGTCGTTGGATCTTGTACTTCTAAGCTGAAAGATGCAATTGGCATCTCTCTTTAGAAAACTGCAGGTTTTCTGGCCTTGAGCCCTCTCCAAATCTTTCAGCTTTTGGAGATACTCATGTAAATTATTTTTTATAAGTCTTTCTGGATGTAGATAGCATCTAACCCAGGGGTCCCCAAACTTTTTACACAGGGGGCCAGTTCACTGTCCCTCAGACCATTGGAGGGCCAGACTATAAAAAAACTATGAACAAATCCCTATGCACACTGCACAGATCTTATTTTAAAGTAAAAAAAACAAAACGGGAACAAATACAATATTTAAAATAAAGAACAAGTAAATTTAAATCAACCAACTGACCAGTATTTCAATGGGAACTATGCTCCTCTCACTGACCACCAATGAAAGAGGTGCCCCTTCCGGAAGTGCGGCGGGGGCTGGATAAATGGCCTCAGGGGGCCGCATGTGGCCCGCGGGCCGTAGTTTGGGGACCCCTGATCTAACCCTTGCAATTGAGATCCACCAACTTCCTTAGGCATATTTCTCAGATGTTGGACAGACTTGGGGAGAATGTCTGAGTGGAATGCTTTGGCACTGGCTTTCAGTTCTTTACCTTTGCCTTGCCCCTTCTTGGCAGTCTTCTTTCTATTGCTCTAGCAGTTCCTCTTCTAATCTCATTTATATTATTTTTGCTCCATCCCAAAATCCCTCTGAAAAAAAACACAGAGTTCAGTTTTAGCCACTGAAGAATTTACAGCCACATAGAAATGTTCTTGAGTCTTCCAATCATCATTAATAAACACATAGCTTTTGAAGATAATGTGTCACCCTATAATTCTTAGGTCAGGATATAGTTTCTGCCTGTAAAAAAGTTTATATTTCTTTAAGTAAGGTAAGAAAATACAAGAAGAAGGAGATTCAAGAGACTATCTTTTAGAACATAGGCAGGAAACCATAGAGATAGCCTCACAAAATCCATTTTATTGCTTCGGATGAGATTATGAATTTCTTCAGTTACTGTTTCTCCCTGAAGTGTTGAAATAAGTGCCTTTTGATGTCCGGGCTTGAGAAAAGCTTGTTCCCCAAAGCCACTTGGCAAGTATAAACCCCAAGAACGAGGCACTTGAAGTACTGTGTTTGTGGAGCTGAAACTATTGTTGAGAGAGAAGGGGGTAGGGAAGGGAGAAAGGGAAAGAGAGAGAGGAAAACGATGGTATTAGGAACCACAGTCATGACTGAGAAGGACCACACTGCAGGAGAATAGGTCCTTCTTGGAACCTTGCAGGTCAGCCTGTTCTACTTCCCCTGTTTGAGCACTCCTGGCTTCACACGGCCACATCCCCCACACGGAATCTGAGTCCTTTCATGCAAATTCAAACTGACTTCATCTAAATCTAAAACCTAGATTGAATTTGTTGAATTCAACAAGCACATATTCTTGGTGTCAAAGTAAATTTCTACACATGAAGGATGATAACATTTTGGGGGAGTTTAAAAACTTGTGTGATATTTGGTAATATGTAGAAAAAAATAGGTGTTACCCTCAAAAAGCATCTTTGTTGCCACACAAATATAGCCATTTAGAATCCTGGCATTATTGTTTGACTTTAAAGATTTATTTTTAATATTTTATTTATTGGTTGATTTTAGAAAAAGAAGAAGGAAGAGAGAGAGAGAGAGAGAGAGAAATATCACTTGTTGTTCCACTTATTTATGCGTTCATTGGTTGATTCTTGTATATGCCCTGACCGGGAACTGAACCTGTAACCTTGGTGTGTCGGGATGATGCTCTGAACTACCTGGCCAAGGCTAAAGATTTTTCATAATATACACAAATTAAAACATAAATAATTCTAAATTAAAACATAAATAATTTCAAAAGTTTACAGCCTTCTGAACACCTCACACAGTAAAAGGCAAAGGAGAAAAAAATTTAAAACAACCGATCATAAAAACAAAAAACATGTTGCCAGTATCAACTGATTTTGACCAACAGAAACGATAGAATGACCATATGTTTTGCTCCATGTCCCTAAAGTCGGCATAGTAGAAGGTAATTAAATCTATGAAGGGAAAAGAATTCTGGATATAGGGTATTAAAACTGAGTAGAAACAATGTGATAGGTGTGGACAGAAAATTGAACATGACCTTCATGTTCCACTAACATTTATTGAGTACCAGTGATAGGTGAGTGCTGGAGAAACTAGGATGAGAAGATGAGTAAGATAACATAATATGTAATACATTTAGATAGGTTATAAAATGTATAATTATATATTTTTGTTATAATACTATAAAAGTTATTAGAAAGGTACAACCAAAAGCAACAGAATTCAAAAATAAAAGAAAGCCCATCAGTTGAGAATTAATAAAGTTTAGGAAGGTTTTAAAAGACAGGTTGGATTTTAGCAGCAGAGGTGGGGGAAGGACACTACAACCAAAAGAAACAGTGTGACCAGAGCTCGAAGGTAGGACAGGACAAGGTCCAGTTTGATTGGAAATTAGGAGAACGGAGGAGAAGGAAAGCAAAAGAGAAATTTGCCTTATTAGGAATGGCCCTGAGGGCCAGGTCAGGCTATTGTATTGATAGTTAATTTGAAAGGAAATATTGTAATTAAATAGAAATTTTTTCAAAATGGACTTTGGTGCATTAGGAAAATATTAATACTCATTTTTAAAGTAATCTAAAATAAACAGCCAACATTGGTTGATCATTTACAATGTTTGAAGCAATTTACATATTAGGCTCAGCTCTGTTACAAGCTACTTTAGACTCCCAGCTGCCCTCTGTAAAGGTATTTATACATTTTGCAGAAGCAGTGGAGGCTCAGAGAGGTTAATTCACTTTGTCCAAGGTGACACAGCTAGCTAGTGCCAGGGCCATGATTTTAACCTAAGGATTTGGTTCCAAAGTCTCCCTTCTGAACCACAAAATAATAAACACCGGTAGAGAGTTGTGGGCAACAGAAATGGAAAAATAAAATAAATTAAAAGGAAATGATTCAAAATAGTGTGGCATAGATACTATAAAATATGATGTGAGGGAAAAGGAAGAAGAGGGGCCAGACCCCTAGAACTGGAGCCACTGGTTGGCAAGGACAGAAACTGGAAAGAGGTGTGAGTTACAGAGCAAACTGGTGAGCCTGAGGAACTGGGAGGAACTGGGGTCCAGGACAGAGCCTGAGGCTGAAAGGGAATTTGGGTCATTTACATAGAGGTGAAAGTTAAATCTCCATGGGGTGTTGGCTGCCAAAGTCTCTAAGAAAGCCTAGAGAAGCAGAGAGGAGAGGATTCAGGACCAAATTGTGGGAAAAGAAGGAATAGCCATTAAAGAAGACACTTCAGTAGAGATGAGTGGCAAAAGTTTTTAAGCAGGCAGTTATCTGATTCTGATTTGAGTTCTCAGGGCAGTCAGCTTGGAGATGCCTGGTGACATTAGTGCTAGAATAAATATACATGATTTTTATAGATGTTGTATATCTGCTTATAGGGAAGAGTTTCTAGAGTAATGACGTCTGACTTTTTAAAAATGATCTGAATCTTTGAGTCTTCAATTAGCAAATTTCTTCTCTTAAAAAACTGGAGTTTTTCTTTTTATATAAAGAATTGTGTACCTGAAACCGATAAAAATTTTATTAACCACTCAAATAAATTCAGTTTTTTAAAAGTGCCAAAGAAATATTTACTTAAGTCCTTTAGCTATGTACACACACAAATTGGAGTTTTTTGTTTCTAAGTATAGAAGTAATATAAACAGATTATTCAAAACTGAGGAAATATTGAAGAGTATAGGGAGAAAATAGTTACCTTTCACCAGAAGTGAATACTAATAATATTTTTAGTATATTCTTCCAGTCTATTTTGGATTTATTTGAACTTTTTTTTCAAACCAGGGAATCCTTTTGAAACTGTTTTTGTTGTGATAAGGTGTTAGGAATATTTTATTATTTATAACAAATTGATAGTGGCATAATAGTAATCCATCATAAGTATGGACCAAAATTTATTTAACCAAGCCCCTTCATTGAACATCTAGGTTGTTTCAATAGTATTCAGTAGTCGGCAAACCGCAGCTCGTGAGCCACATGTGGTTCTTTGGCCCCTTGAGTGTGTCTCTTCCACAAAATACCACGTGCGGGCACTACCTCGATAAGGAATGTACCTACCTATATAGTTTAAGTTTAAAAAACTTGGCTCTCAAAAGAAATTTCAATCGTTGTACTGTTGATATTTGGTTCTGCTGACTAATGAGTTTGCCCACCACTAGCATAGATAATGCTGTAATTAATATTTAAATATTTGCGTTTTTTTACTTATTTATGATTAGTATTTTCTAACTATTTCCTAAAAATAAAATCACTGGTCAAATGCCATGAACATTCCTAAGCTAAAGTTTGTTTCTGAACATAAGTATCAATTTGCTGGTAGTACTTACTAGGTTAAACTATACTAAATTGTGCTTTTTCCCTCTAGTTCCTTATTTCCATCTTTAGAAGTCAAAAGGACACTTCAAAACAAGGATCAACAGTAACCCTTCAGAAAAGGCCAACATGTTTTTTGTTGTTGTTGATTTTTTAAATTATTATTATTATGAGCAACAGGTGTGGGTTGGCAGTCCTCTTCTATTTAGTCCCACAAACCATTCTGGGTGCTCAGTGTTTTTTTAAACAAAAAGTCCTGGAACCTTGGGAGATGAGGCCATTTTCCCAATGGGTCCACTTCCCACTGACAAAGCTGGGATCGGGAGCGTCCCCCGGGTGAGGAGGTGTCTGCCAAGTCTGCTAGGATTCCCACCCCCCCAGGCCTCAGGATTTGCAGGCATCTTCTTCACATTTCCTGGGTCTCTGAACTAGATTGCTAGTGTTGGTCTGAGGTTCCCCTGGCAGAGCGTGGTACTCTTCTTTCTCTGGAGCAGTCCGGCAGTCTCGGCACCAGCCTCACCGGTTGCTCTGGGGTGCTCTGGTTGCAGGTCCTGAGTGTGGGCACCTCTCCTGACCTGCTCCTCTCCCCAGTCATGCCCAGTTAGCCTGCAGCACCGGTGCTTGTCAGTTAGGGTGGATGTCTCCTTTATTAGGAAATGAGGTGTGTTTACTATAGCTCCAATACAGTGTTTTGCTATCAGCAGGGCCCATTGGTGGGTTTGGAAGTAAATTTGTAATTATAGGGGGAAAAAAATCAAACTCCATCACAGAAGTGGTAGGTATTGCTTCATAAAACTTTTTTCAAATTTTGTATCTGTAACACGTATGGCTCCTATTCTAAAACCTTGACAGTAAGGCTGTAAACTTGTGTGAAACTTCCCATGAGAATATGAGGGATGGGTGAGTGAGAAATGTGATCAGTGTCCATTTTATTAGCAAGGCTAATACCTGGATGGTCATGTGGCTTAGTGGAGAAAGCTAGCTTCAGACTCAGAACAGGGTCAATATTGTTACTCTCTCACTAGCTGTGTGACCTTGAACAACCTCACTGATGTCTCTGAGCCTCCTTAGCATGATTTGTAAAAGAGAGATAAATATCCTGGCCAGAAGGATCACTGTGAGAATTAAATGAAATAATCTATGTAGAGTGCTCAGCACAGAAGAAACACATGATAAATAAAACTTATTTTCTAGACTTTGGTCTGAGCCAGAGACATCCTGTGCAGCACAGCCAGTTTCTCCATTCCTCATCAAGTGTATATGTTACCTCTGTCACCAAAATGGTTCTACTCTCACTCGAGGGACCCCTTCAGTTCAGTTTCCTACTCTGTGTTCTGTTTCCCATGAAAGGAATCTCTGATGGTGAAAAATTCAGAATCACAGGTCATAGTCATGAAATGCTTAGGACCCAATTACAGGAGCCAGGCAGGTGACATAACTGGGTAAGTCCAGTAGAATGGTAGGTGGGGACTGTAGCAAACCACAGAACACATACCCCTTTGATGGAGACAGCCTGTGTTCACTCCACAAGATTGTCACCCTGCCAAAACGTGGATCCAAGCTTATTAGATATAGCCATGATTTTTCAAAAAAAGTGAAATTTCTGAATTTAAATGTGAAAAAAATCCAACTTTTCAAAACACAGTGCTGGCCACATGAAACATCTTTGTGTCACATAAGGCCAGAGGAATGCTGGTTAGTGTGGTCCAGCCTACCATTCATGGCTCAGCTTCCTACAGCCAACCTGGGCTCTCAAGGAAAACCTCCAAAGCCACCCTTGAAAAGTGCTCTTTTAATACATTTTAAGTACAGACTAATAAAGAGGAAGGCCATCATTTTCACGTGGTGTTAAACACCTTGGGCTACAGGAAAGTATTGGGCATAACTGGCAGGTAGGTCGTGTTCTGTCATCTCTTTCTATTTGGTTAATAGAAACCACTCGTAAAACATCTATTCTTTTCTTTAAAAAACAGCTTTATCAAGTTATAATTCACATACATACAATTCAGTGATTTTTTCAGTATATTCACAGGGTTGTGCAACCATTACTATAATTTTAGAAGCCTGATGCCCATTAGCAATCGCTCCCCCTCCTCCTAACTCCCAACTCCTGGAGACTACTAATGTACTTTCTGCTTATAAATAAATGTTTCTATTCTGAACATTTTATCTCTTTGAGTAGTACGAACGTTCATGTACGTTCTCGTGCCTCCTGACCATCCAGAGTATGATTGTACATGTGTAAGGCAACATTAAAAAAAGGCAAATGTATGTTCTTCTTGTTTCCATAAATTGGTTATCAAACAAACATGATTTTAAGTTAATAAAACTATAACTGGAACTAATTTCATTTTTTGAAAAAAAACTCACTCCCAGGTGTCAAGGAGCATGAAAAAAACTTACTACTCAAAGGGTTAAATAAATGGAGCCATAAACTGTGTGGTCTTTTTCTGGCTGTCTTCTTTCACTTAGCATATTTTTAAGGTTCATCAGTGTTGTATAGTGAATCAGCATGTCATTCCTCTCTGTTGTTGGATAACAATCAATCATATAGGCAGAGACCATATTTTATGTATCTACTCATCAGCTGATGGATATTTGGGTTGTTTCCACTTTTTTTTTTTTTTTTTCTGTATTTTTCTGAAGCTGGAAACAGGGATAGACAGTCAGACAGACTCCCGCATGCGCCCGACCGGGATCCACCAGGCACGCCTACCAGGGGGCAATGCTCTGCCCCTCCAGGGTGTCACTCTGTCGCGACCAGAGCCACTCTAGCGCCTGGGGCAGAGGCCAAGGAGCCATCCCCAGCGCCCGGGCCATCTTTGCTCCAGTGGAGCCTCGCTGCGGGAGGGGAAGAGAGAGACAGAGAGGAAGGAGAGGGGGAGGGGTGGAGAAGCAGATGGGCGCTTCTCCTGTGTGCCCTGGCCGGGAATTGAACCTGGGACCTCTGCACGCCAGGCTGACACTCTACCACTGAGCCAACTGGCCAGGGCCCTGTTTCCACTTTTTGACTATCACAAATAATGCCTCTATGAACATTCATGTACATGTTTTTGGGTGGACATGTTTTTGTTTTTCATGGGTACATGTTTAGCAGTGGAGTTGCTGGGTAATTTATAGGGAACTCTATGTTTAAACTTAGAACTGTCAGACTGTTTTCCAGAGTGGCTGATGGTTCCAGCTTCTCCGTATCTTCACCCACACTTGCCATTATCTGTCTTTCTGAGTATAGTCAGTCTTGTAGGGCGGTTGAGATATTTATTTTTAAGGTCTATGTCACTTTTAATAGGACAGCTGAATTTGGTATGTTATGTGATTATTTAGATCAAGACATAAAATAGTGATCTTACCTGACCTGTTTTGGAGCAGTGGATAAAGCAATGACCTAGCACACTGAGGTTGCTGGTTCAAAACTCTGAGGTCACTGGCTCTGAGCATAGGCTTGTCAGCACGGGGTCATTGGCTGAAGCAGAGGAATTATCCACATGATCCCAAAGCTCACCAGCTTGAGCCCAAAGGTGGCTGGCATGAAAAGCCCAAAGTTGCTGGCTTGAGTAAGGGAACACTGGCTTGGCACCAGTCAAGGCACATAAGAGAAACAATCAATGCACAACTAAAGTGACACAACTACGAGCTGATGCTTCTCACCCTCCCTTCCTGTCTCCTTCTCTCACTATCTCTCAAAAAAATTAAAATAGTGGTCTTTTCTGAATTTAGATCATCATTTTATAAAATCTTTTACTAATGACCTTTTCCCTTTCTTATTAAGAAAAAGTCTGATATTTTCCCTTTTCTTAAAGGTCTGATATTTCCTTCTTTTAATACCTTATTTTAAAGATTTTATTTATTCATTTGAGAGAGGAGAGAGAGAGAGAGAAAGGAGAGAGAAAGGGGGAGGAGCAAGAAGCATCAACTCCCATTTGTGCTGTGACCAGGCAAGCCCAGGGTTTCAAACCAGCAACCTCAGCGTTCCAGGTTGATGCTTTATCCACTGCGCCACCTCAGGCCAAGTACTTTTTTCTTACTCACCAGTGAACTAGTCCAATTCTAGAGAAAGTATTGGTATAAAATAGCTTTGTATATTTTCCCTGTCTGTGCCATCAATGCAGCCTGCAGCTGAGGCCGCTGGTTTTCCCACTCGCACACAACATTCAGGCAGAAAACTCGAGCTCAATCACAAGTACTTAAGCTTTTTGAAGTCGAGATGCATTTAAAATCCTACAAATAATTAGGTGCACTATATACAAATTTCTGAGAAATATGTTATAATAATTAAGTCAAATATTAAAGAAAAAAATGTAAAGTCCAAGTATGCTTTTATGGTAATTAAATGAAATAAATATAACAAAATTAAATTTATTCTGACATTAAAAAACATTTTATGTTACATTTTTTGAGTTATGCTTTTTAGAATTCATAAAAAAGAGGGGTTAGAAAATAAAAAAAACAACAAAAAAGTTATCTTTTTATATATATAGATACATTCTTAGTATGATTTAGTAAATTGGGCAGGTCCCAGCACAAGTGTGTTAAGTTTTTTCATTCTTGTGTTTATGAGAAACATAAGCCTGATGTGTCCTAGCAATTTCTTCAATGTTTGGACATATATTTGAAAGGCAAACTCTCATTTCCTCATCAATACATTGAAGAATTCCTCTCTTTTTACTCCTAATTGTGTTGAGTGCAGAAAACCCCCACCATACATATCATCTTAACTTCACACCAAACAAAGGATAGAAGAAATTTGCCTCCAGTCTTTCCGGGGAACATGGGAGGTAGTGTAAACAATCCAGCACCACAGCTTAACAGCCTTTTGCAACCTAATCAGGCAAGTGAGGTGGGGGATTGGGCAGACTGTCAGTTTACAGCCAATTCCCCACACCTCTGTCTTCCAAAAATCTTAACTTCAAAAACCCTGTTGGTTTTTTGGTCCCCAGCAGGCACATATTTCTCTGGAATACCATAGGGTGCACCTGGAAATCTTCTAGGGCACACCAGTGTGCCCTGGCACACACTTTGAGAACCACTGACTTAAGCAGTTCAGGAAGAGGTTCCCCTTCTCCACATACTGACAAAGAGAACACTGCTTCTCCTCCTTCACCTTTGGTGTCTGTCTATTCACTTCTGTAACATCCTTGCAAGTTAGGTAAGGTATCACAGCTCTAAGAGCTGAGGAAACTGAGCACAGACCCTAGTGGCTATCAGAGGCCCATGTGTGGTGAATGGGATGAGGGTGGGGGGTTGGAACTCAGTGTAGGCCAGCCTTCACAAACCTGTGTGCTTTCTTTTCCTGAATTCCTCCCTCCTTTATTTTCAGCAACTGCTCCTCCCCCCCCCCAAAAAAAAAAGAAAAAGAAAAGAAAGAAAGAATAAACGTTTTAAGTATGGTTGCCTTCTTCATACATTTTGGTTTATTGTTTTCTATCTTTTTCAGAAACTGACCTTGTTCAAGAAGGCGAAACAAGAGGCTTCATATAGCTGAACTTTAGGATTCATTGCAATGGGAGAAATCAATATCCTTCAGCCAAAGACGTGCAACCCCTCATCTGTGTTTTATGTTTTCTTTTTACATTAGAGTTAAGTTTCAAAGGCCTGTTGGAAGCAACCTTTGGGCAGACGTTCTGGCAGTTTTTGTGATAAATTCTATTTGGCTTGCTATAGTTCACTGTGTCCAACAAGGAGTAACCTTGACCTAGTTGGGAACTGGTAAATACCAAAAATTTTAGTATTTATCTATATTTGAGCTCCCTTTGAGCCTCTCAATTTCATCTTCCTCTTTTTTTAAAAGTTTATTGGTTTTAGAGAGAGAGGAAAGGGAGTAGAGAGAGAGTGTGTGAAAAAATGGGAGAGAGAGAGGAAGAATATTAATTTGTTGTTCCTTATTTATGAATTCATTGGTTGATTCAGTCCCTACGAGGACTGAACCTGCAACCTTGGCAAGCTGGCACTACACTCTAACCAATTGAGCACCTGGCCAGGGTTCATTATCCTCTTTTTAAGTTATAAGAATGAGGTGTAATTGGCATCTATCTTCAATCTTAGTATCCTAACATTTACTTATTAATTATTATTCTATTTTCTAACGTTCTGATTTAGAGACCCAAATGTTTGTCTCCAAAGATGGAAGAGGAAGATTAAAACAATAATTTTTAGTAAGCACTCTTTCAGCTATTAATTCATTTATTCAACAGATTTTATTTAGTGCCTGCTATAGGCCAGGCACTCCGCTAGGTGTTTGGGAAACAAAGGTAAGATAGAGTTCTTGCCTGTAAGGGGCACAGTGCAGAGGGACAAGTAGACACATGACTAGATAGTTACAATTGTGAGCCCAGTAATTAATATACAAAATACTATAGGATGGGATCACAGAAGACAGGCACTTCACCTACCCCAGAGGAGATCAAGCAGGCTTCAGGAAGAACATAAACCATATTAATGAAGATCTGTAATTCATTTGGCTAAACTGGGCATGGGAGAGGGTGTTCAGGTTTCTTTTCTTTTTTTCTTTTACTTTTTATGAGTTTATTTGAGCCAAACTGGCGACATATGCCGGGAGCAAGATCTTAAATGCTTTCTGTTTAGGCTTTTTGAATTAGACAAATCTGTATTTGGGATAAAACATCCAATAACATATATTTGGTAAAATATATGCCAAATTTGTAGCTAATGATTTATTTTCAAGAAGGACAGGGTCTAATATAAATAAGAAAACATCAAGGTTGTAGGACTAGAGCTAGAAGTTGTTGGGCTTATTTAAAAGTTTCCTTCCTTTTTATCCTCTTGATTTTGAGAGAGAGAAGGGGTGGGGGGGGAGGAAGAGAAAGAAAAGCACCTATCATGGGTGTCATATAAAGCAGTGGTCCCCAACCTTTTTTTGGGCACGGATCGGTTTAATGTCAGAAAATATTTTCACAGACTGGCCTTTAGGGTGGGACGGATAAATGTATCACGTGACCGAGACTAGCATCAAGAGTGAGTCTTAGACGGATGTAACAGAGGGAATCTGGTCATTTTTAAAAAAATAAAACATCATTCAGACTTAAATATAAGGTCTACCAGAAAGTTCTGTCCGTTTTTGGGATAAAACAAAATACAAATTTTTCTTACTGTCAATAAATTTTATTAAATAATATAATTGCCATTATTATTAATGATTTCTTGCCAGCATGAGGGCAATTTGTATATTCCATTTTTGAAAAATGTTTTATCTTTTGATGCGAAAAATTGAACTAGTGCTTGTTTGATATCTTCTTCATTTTTGAGTTTTTTGCCCTTCAAAAAATTTTGTAAGGACAAAAACAAGTGGTAGTCTGAGGATGCTAAGTCCGGGGAATATGGTGGATGCGACAGACATGATTCTATAGCATTTCTTCCTTGCTGAAATTTGTAAAAATTACAGTGGCATAAATGAACTTTATCAGTAGCCATGGGTACACTATCGCTTCACACATAAGACTAACGTGAATCAACTTTGTTTTAGTTAATTTGCTTCGTCAGTATGTATACATTAAGTGATAAAAATAGAGAGGCACACATGCGCCAAATAAACATGTGCTTACGTGTCGAAACTTGTTGTGATAGAAACGGACAGAACTTTCCGGTAGACCTTATATAAATAAAACGGAAATAATGTAAGTTATTTATTCTTTCTCTGCGGACCGGTACCAAATGGCCCATGGACCGGTACTGGTCCGCAGCCTGGGGATTGGGGACCGCTGATATAAAGTGTTAATTGGTGTGTCATGAATATTTTGTAATATGGGCATTGAAATGGCAAAACATATCGCTTCTCGGCCTTTTGGCTAAGATCAAGTGAAATGGCAAAACAGAATTGAAATAAATATCTAGATTCAAATAAAGCGTGATTACTAAAGTGGATAAAAGTAAATACATGTGAAAATAACAATATAAAAGTGTAAAAAGTAGTCATCTAAAATTAACTGAGTGTGCATTATACTATTTTATGTATTCTTTAAGATTATATATTATATACTTTTTCATGTGCATGTGTTCTGTATTATCTGTTCATCAAGACTCTAACTCCTGAGACCAATCATGTATACAAAAAGGTATAAACATTAAAATCATAGGTCAAGAAAGGTTATCTAAGCTGATTCTCAAACACCTGAATAACGTAGAGTGAATACATTAGGTTATGGATGCTTATAGTGGATATAAGAAATAAAAAGATCATAATAAAGTGATTAACTTTGATCTATTACAGCAATTTTCAACCACAAGAATTTTTAAAACATGCAATACTGGACTACTTAGTCAGGGGCACTGACCTCTTTTCCCTTAGATTGTCAAATAAAAAAAATGACAACAGCCAACGGAACAATGGCCATCAGGTGTGAATTAATCAAAATTATCTCTATTTTTTTGTTAGATGTAATATATTTTTGGTGTGCTGCAGTTTCACTAATTAGTTTATTTGTGCCATGAGATGAAAAGGATTGAAAATTATTCATCAATTACATTAGGGGGAGTTGGCTGGTGGATTTAAAAGTGTATAATCATAGCATTGGAGGGGTGAAAAGGGAGAAGTCTGTTATAACTGAATATGAGTGTGTTCTGCTCAGGCTAAGGAGAGCTAGATAACAGTTTCATAAAGCATTAATATATGTGTATGGTCTTCAGCTGTTTGGTCCATACAGCTAACACATTTTCTTTACAGACATAATAAATGTGTCTATTACTACCAGCCAGCTTGGTAAACTAGAAGAAAGTACAGCCTGTGGATTTGGGTATAGAACTCCGTTCCTTCATCTAGTCCTTCAGGTAACCATATCCCTACAGTTTCTGTAATCCTAGAGCAGGTACATGGATGCACTAAGTGGTGTGATGGGAGGGGGAGATAGCATCACAAGGATTCGTTTGATTATAACAGTAATCCACACCAAGTCAAATAAAATAGCCAAACAGTTAAAAACGTAGTCTTTAATGAATTTGTTAATTCTAGCAGGCCCTCGCAAACATTTCCTGCCGGAGTGCCCCATATCAAAAAGAAATAGCTGTGCTTTAATTACAAGGAATAATTATTCGATTTCCAGGAAGTTAAGACAGTGCTTTGTATTTAAATAAAAAGTTCTAAACACGCTGTGAAACTCGATCAAACCAACAAAAGGGGTGAAACCGAATGCCTGTGCAGCGAGTCAGAATTTCAGCTGCTCAGCAAGCCTGACGTTACGGCTTAGAAGCCCAGAAAGGGGGCATTTTAAAACCGGCCGACCGGATCATGTCACTTTCTTATACGAAAAGCTCTACCTTTGCAGAGATCTAGTGTAATGCAACCACATGCTGTCGAGGGGCCCCAATCTTGCTGCCTTCAACCCTCTGCACTGGTAGGAACCCAGGTTTTCAGGGCACGGGACCTCAGACTGTTTCCCTCACTTTTGAGGGTCTGTTGAAATTCTGGGGTCTCTTTTCTCAACGTCTTTGCAAGTGAGTTTGCGGTAGGGGGGGAGGCATGTGGGTGTCTGTTTTGCTTGAGGAGTTCGAGACTCTCGTGGAGAAGTCAGGCCCGCGCCGCTCCGGCGGCCGCTCCGGCGTGGGGCCGGCTCGGGATAGACACAGGCACACACACCATAGAGCTCGCTTTCCCGTAGCAGCTGCTGCCTCTGCCTCTGCCTCTCCCGCCTCAGCCTCCTTGCCCGGCATCCACACACATTCAGATTTGCGCGCTGTTTCAATCCTTGATGACGTGTCCCCGGAGACAGCCAATAGCCGACGGGCTCTGGTCAGGACAATGGGAGGGAGCGGGCCAATGAGCGAGTCCCGTGAGTTGGCGGTAGCCAATAGGAGGCGCGCTGGCTGGAGAGTAATGTTACAGAGCGGAGAGAGTGAGGAGGCTGCGTCTGGCTCCCGCTCTCACAGCCATTGCAGTACATTGAGCTCCATAGAGACAGCGCCGGGGCAAGTCGAGCCGGACGGGCACTGGGCGACTCTGTGCTCGCTGAGGGTGAGTCCCGGGCGGCACGGCAGCGGGGAGGGCACCTCCGGCAGCGCCCGGGCCGCGCGGCAGCGGGATCCGGCGGCCGGGAGCGGCGGGTCGGGATCCACACAAAGGCGGATGAGGGGGGACGAGGGGGGGAAACTGCGCACGGAGCGAGCCCGGGGCGCCGAGCCCTGCCCCGCGCCGGACCCCGCTCCCGGTCCCGCTCGCCGAGCGCCGCAGCCCCGCGCCCGCGCCGCCCGCCCGCTGGCGTCCGCGCTGACTGCTGCAAAAAAAATTTTTTTTTTACTAAAAACATTTTTAATGTGTTTTCAGCCTTTGGGCCGAGCGTTCGGCGGGGGGCGGCGGGGCCGTGGCGGTTGAGCGGGCGGCGGCGCCTCCCCGGGCTGCATCGGCCGCCGCAGAGCCGGGCGCGGGCGGGCGCGGTGGGCCCGGCGGCCTGCGCCCGGGCGGCGGCGGCGGCGGGGGGAGCGGCGCCCTGCGCCCGCTGGAATATGGCTGACTCGCCCGGCGCTGCCGGCGGGGAGAAAACAAGGCGGCGAGCGGGCGGGGGAGCGGGGCGCGCAGTTTGGAGGCAACTTTTTTTTTTCCTCGCCCCGCTCCCAGCCCCGCGATCCCCGTGCGGGGGTGGCGGGCGCGCGGGCCGCGGAGGGAGACGGGCGCGGCGGCGGCTGCGGACGGGCGGGGGAGGGGCGGGGAGGGAGGAGGGAGGGTCCGGCGCGCGCCCCCCGCCCCTCCCCCGGCCGCAATGGCCGAGCGTGCGCCGGAGCGCGCCGCGCACCCGCCCGCGCGCGCGCGCTCTCTCTCTCTCTCTCTCTCTCTCTCTCTCTCTCTCTCTCTCACACACACACACACACACACACACACACACACTCTTATACACGCGTGCGCACACACACACATACACACACACACACACAAAGGGAAGGAGCCATGTTCGCGCTCGCCCTCGCGGCGGCGCAGGCGGGGAAGACGCGCAGCGGCCATTCCGTGCGCTCCGGGCCGGCGGCCGCGGGCGGAGCCAGCCCCCATTTCGAGCGGGGCTTCTCTCTCGGCGAGCCCGACAAAATGGGGGCGGCGGGCGCACGTGGCGGCCCCGAGCCCGCGTCGCCCCCGGACTCCTGGTGCCGAGTGGCGGGAAGGTGCGCGGAGCCTGGGCGCCGGGAGCCCGCTCCGCCCGGCCCAACATGCATGGATAAAAAAATCCCCGTTTGGAGGTGGGGGCAGCCTGAGCTGTGAGCAGGAGTGGCTTTTGTCCCTCGTCCTTGTTTACTCGAGAAACTTCAGACGGGACGTGTTTGTTCAGAACTGAGAGACATCTCGGGCCAGCCCGTAGGAAACAGGCTGCCCCGCGGTGCGGTGGTGCCGTGCCCACCCCGCCGCCTCCCCAGCCCGGGTCCGAGCCGGGCGGCCTGCCCGCCCACTCGTCCCAGCAAAGTTTGTGCCTAGCGAATGTTTTTCAAGTAATGGCTAAACTTGAATGGTGTAGGCCCGTTATTGGGAAGGGCCTGCTTACTGTAACTTAGGCTCCTACATGTTTATTCCTTAGGTCGTTCAAATCCACAAGTCAGCACTTTAGTTTTCTGGCATTTGGTTTTGTTGGTTTTAAATGGTCTTTTTACATTTAAAAAGAATCTAAATGGCCGTTTAATTATTTACGGACTAATGAGTAACAGGCACTATATGCGCATACCATTGTGTCTAGACTTTTTGAGATCCCACCGAAGAACCGTTTTCTGCTTGACATTGCCTCTACTAGGAATTGGCTATTACTACCATTTCTTGGTTTGATATTGTAGGAGGTTGATGTCATTCCTGTGTTAAATAACCAGTGTCTTAGTTTTCATACACTCCGAGAAGTTAAAGTGCTCTTAAATTAAATGTCTTAGTTTCATTGCTAATATTGAACATTTATCCTCTTTTTAGAAAAGTAATCAAACATGGGCAAAGGAGATCCTAAGAAGCCGAGAGGCAAAATGTCATCATATGCTTTCTTTGTGCAAACTTGCCGGGAGGAGCACAAGAAGAAGCACCCAGATGCTTCAGTCAACTTCTCAGAGTTTTCTAAGAAGTGCTCAGAGAGGTGGAAGGTAAGAGCTTCAAACATACAAAAAGAAAGTCAACACCAAAAGAGAATTTTAAAGAAATCTTCCATGTTTGTATAATATGAGTGATAATGTTAGAACAGGCTACTTAATAGCTAAGGACACTGGTTTTATTCGTTTTAATGTTTCTAAGGAAAATTTATTAAAATTCTGTCTCTGACTTTACGTTTACAAATAATTCTTTCATAGACCATGTCTGCTAAAGAGAAAGGAAAATTTGAAGACATGGCAAAGGCGGACAAGGCCCGTTATGAAAGAGAAATGAAAACTTATATCCCCCCTAAAGGGGAAACAAAAAAGAAGTTCAAGGATCCCAATGCACCCAAAAGGCCTCCGTAAGTATCTTGACATTTTTCTTTAAATACGTGTTTTGCAGCAAGAATCAGAAGTTCAGCAAGCCACCTGTGGGTTTGGAGTGTATAATAAAAGTTTGTTAGCGAATAGTGGCTCACATTGGTATATTTAAGTATTGTAAGTAAAATTCCTGTGGGATAGTAGTTTAGCCAGACCATTTGAATTTGACATTTGCTTTTCTTCACCTCGTATATTTCCAAATGTAGTTTTGAGTCTTTTCTCAAATATTTATCTGAAATAACTTATATAATTTGCAGAATGTTGTTTTGGAGCTCTAAAATAATCAGTAGTGTGTTTAGTGTCGTGAGTTAAATAATTGTAACTCAGAGTTTGGTTATGAAGGATGATTAGCATCCTATGACATTTGCCACCCTATCCACTTAATACTAGAAATTAGAAGCAGTTTTTGTCAGTACAACACATTTGAGAGTAAACTAAAAATTCTAAAATGAAATTTGTCGTTGTAGTTCGGCCTTTTTCTTGTTTTGTTCTGAGTATCGCCCAAAAGTCAAAGGAGAGCACCCTGGCCTGTCCATTGGTGACGTTGCAAAGAAGCTGGGAGAGATGTGGAATAACACTGCTGCAGACGACAAGCAGCCTTACGAGAAGAAGGCT
Source organism: Saccopteryx leptura (assembly GCF_036850995.1). Lineage (NCBI taxonomy): Eukaryota > Metazoa > Chordata > Mammalia > Chiroptera > Emballonuridae > Saccopteryx > Saccopteryx leptura. Next base: position 169,458,125 of record NC_089504.1, on the reverse strand, counting down.
GCTAAGCTGAAGGAGAAATACGAAAAGGTAAGGAGTTCAGATTTGCCTGTTGTGATGCTGAAAGGGTACACAGGTGTTGAGTAATTATACTTGGTACCTCACCTTAATTGTGTATTTTCATAGGAATTTCTAAACGTTTGGGGTGTAGTGCAGTTTTCAGTATTACAGTTACACTCAGTATGTCACTGGCTATATAGTCTTAAGTCCTTTTCTCTCTTTCAAATTATATAGTATACCAAGTCACATTATGAATGTTCTTTTACTTTATATAATTTGACCTGGTCAAAGGCCATACATTTAAGCTGGGTTTGTTATTTCCCAAAGTCCAAATCGATGAAAATTTTGATAGGTACTTTGAGTCAGATTAGTTATCTTAAATGGTCAGGCACGCAATATAAAAATAGGCTGGACAAAGTAATATAGATTGTGTTTTCATAAACATCCTAAAACGTTTATGTTCTCTCCCTTAGATAACCCAAAAAACTTAGTTTTAAGTTAAAAAGTTAAAGTTCGTATAATAAATTGATGTGAAGACTATAACCTCTATACTTTGAATTGAAATACTAAATTTTAGCTTATTAAGTTAATTTGGGAAAATGTATTCATTTCTCTGTTTCTTTACCTAATTGCATGCTTACTTTGGCAAATTACTTCTTTTTAAGACAATTTCTGACTATGGATTAGAGTCTGACAATATGAACCTGTAGAATGCTTTTTTATATTCAGAAGGTGGCAGTGTCTACCCTTTAATCAAAGCTCTCCATTCTAGTTTCGATAAACGAAAGGTAGGATGTGGTGAATAATTTTACTTAAGTGATGCATAACATGGCAAATACTAGACCGTGTCATTCCATGAACTATGGAATATTTATTACAATCATCTCATAGTATTTTTAGATGCATTTTTTCAGAGTCCTGGGTTTTTTTGTGGAGCCGGCATGAGCCTTCAGATATGTGGTGTTTTAGCATAACTAGGATCTTGATTTTTCATAAAATTTTGCCATGTTACTTTTATTTCTTTCCTTACTGAACTGTATTATCTTTCCTGCCAATTTCTCCTGCCCTTATTTTGGAAGGATATCGCTGCATACCGAGCTAAAGGAAAGCCTGATGTGGCTAAAAAGGGAGTTGTCAAGGCTGAAAAAAGCAAGAAAAAGAAGGAAGAGGAGGAAGACGAGGAAGATGAAGAGGATGAGGAAGAGGAGGAAGAGGAAGAAGATGAAGATGAAGAAGAGGATGATGATGATGAATAAGTTGGTTCTAGCGCAGTTTTTTTTCTTGTCTATAAAGCATTTAACCCCCCTGTACACAACTCACTCCTTTTAAAGAAAAAAATTGAAATGTAAGGCTGTGTAAGATTTGTTTTTAAACTGTACAGTGTCTTTTTTTGTATAGTTAACACACTACCGAATGTGTCTTTAGATAGCCCTGTCCTGGTGGTATTTTCAATAGCCACTAACCTTGCCTGGTACAGTATGGGGGTTGTAAATTGGCATGGAAATTTAAAGCAGGTTCTTCTTGGTGCACAGCACAAATTAGTTATATATGGGGATGGTAGTATTTTCATTTTCAGTTGTCTCTGATGCAGCTTATAGGAAATAATTGTTCTGTTAACCGAATACCACTCTGTAATTGCAAAAAAAAAAAGTTGCAGCTGTTTTGTTGACATTCTGAATGCTTCTAAGTAAATACAATTTTTTTATTAGTATTGTTGTCCTTTTCATAGGTCTGAAATTTTTCTTTTTGAGGGGAAGCTAGTTGTGCTTTTGCCCACTTTGGATCATTATGATTTATTACAATGTTTATCTTTTCATATAGTTAGCTGATAAAAAGCTTTTGTCTACATACCCTGCATATCTGTGATGAGGGGTAATAAGAGTTGACTTGAGACCGTTTTCATCCATAGCTGAAAGTCTAAAATCATCAACAGTGGATAGCAAGTTTCACATAGCCCAGTTACATTTACAAAGTGAGAAGTGACCACTCAACTCAATAGCATGGGATTATTAGAATCAAACATTTTGAAAGTCTGTCCTTGAAGGACTAATAGAAAAGTATGTTCTAATCTTTACATTGAGAACTCGACGTCTTTTTTTTTAAGCTTCCATTACCATGTAATGGCAGTTATATTTGCAGTTCCCACGTTAAGACCTGAGATTGTACTCCCAAAAGCGTGAGCTTAAAATACAAGACTGGCACACAGGCTCTGAAAAACAGTGCTGGCTTTAAATGTCTTCTCCTATTTTAATATGGATTGCTTAGGAAACTTGACTAAAGGTATTTTTAATTAAATGGGCCAACTTTTAAAGTATGCCACATTTAAAGTCGATATTTTCCAAAATATGGTTTGCCCCTTTATCAGTCAAATAGACATGAGGGAAGAAGACACTTAAACTTGGTATCACAGTATGAGTTGTCCAATTTATTTAAATTTGACTTCATAAAATTCAAAATTTATTATTAGGGTCATGTTTATTTGCTTAGCCATTTAGGAAACAATTTGGCAATTTTGTGGTTTTTGACATCATTCTCTTACAGTGCCAGTGTTTTAAAATAGTGTTCTTGTAATTTTACACGCTTTTGTGATGGAGTGCTGTTTTGTTATATAATTTTGACTTGGATCTTTCCATTTGCATTTGTTTATGTAATTTCAGGAGGAATACTGAACATCTGAGTCCTGGATGATACTAATAAACTAATAATTACAGAGGTTTTAAATATTAGTTAAATGGCTTTCACTTAAGATTTCAAGAATTTGTTATGTACATATTTTAATCTTGTTTCTGACAACTAGCAACACTTTAAATGTGGACTGACTGGCAATTTTTTTTCTCAAAAATACTTTATGCTTATAAGTAGGTTAATGGGCTGGTAGAAAAAAAAATAGGTTTTTGTAAAACATTCCAAGCAGTCTCAGAGGATGGTGATTATAAATGTAAAAACCAGTTTTCTAAGCCAAATGAGAACCTCAAAAGAAAGGCTGACATCGTGTCCAAGTTTATTCAAATTTGTAGAAGAAATCTGCGTCTTGGATTTACGTGAAGGTTTCTGCTATGGCTGCAAAACTACATTTTCATTATAAGTTGAAAACTTGACTTCAAGGAAACAAATTTGAGTGGGTATGTCATGAATACTTTTAAGATGTTGAGAATCTGAACAAAGTGTGAAAAGTTAATTGGCTTCAGATCTTAACAGGAAGGAATGGACAGAACCCCCCCTTTGAAAACTTCATTAGTGATTCAACAGTAACCCCTAGAACTTGGGTGTCTAAAACTAGAAGAAGGTGGGAGGTAATTTAGATGATTTAGTGTTAAACTGAATGGATTTTTAATGTTTTAAGATAATGTTTAGGAATAGTTTCAGCACGGGTATAAAGATGCTCTTAACATAAAAGATTAAATGGTATAAATTTTAGTATTAAATTTTCTGCATTTTTAAAAATCAGTATACCGATTGAAACTTACATAATAGTTTCCTCACTTCAGTGGACAGGTTGAGAACTATTGTTGAGTAGTTGTAATCTGATCAAGATGTTGATGAAAAATCTTTTGAGTCCCATGTGTCACGGGTAAGAATTAAGAGATGAATGTGTAGTCATTCAAGTATTTCCCCCACTGATGAGGGAATTGTAAATACTGCTCAGAAGTTAGAGATTTATGAATGAAAATTGTGGTCAGCTCCTCTGGCACCATATAACCTGTGACAAAAGCTTAGATCTAGGTCGCTTTGGTGCAGCACACCTGAGAAGGCCTTTATCAGCTCTTTATCAGCCAGGCACTTTGTGTGTGATAGTAGCACTGCAAGTTTGCACAAATCAAATACATCTTAAACCTTGGAATTAACTCACTTGAGTATGAATCACTGGCTAGTAAATAGGCTGTTTCATTAATAAGGAGTGTGGTAAGTTATTTTAAACGTTCTCTCATATTTGAGCTTTTGGTGTTTTCAATTATTTTTTTAACTATTTAAGAGTCAAAACTATTTGAATATCTAGGCAACAGAAGATTCAAGTTGGTTTTGTCCTCTTCCAAGCAAAGATAACAGCGATGTTAACACTTGCTATAATTTGGGAAATTCCCTGGGTCTGAGCCAAGTTTTTCCCTGGAGTAAAAAGGCGAAGTATTTCCCTAGGACTGCTGCAGTTTAGTGGTACACTAGAAATAACAGAATGACACAAGCACAATTTATGCCACAATCCAGCAATGTGTAACACCCGTTTTCTAATGACTTTCGATCTGAAATGTATCTACCCAGAGGCGTGTCTGTTGGTTGGAACCTTCCACATAGTAAAAGGGAAGTAATATGGGTCTGGAATAATGGGAATTATGTCACCTATGCCAGTAGGTGACAGGAATGGTAGGTGAGGGTTGGGTGTGAGAACTGAAAGCCAGTAGTGATCAGCAAGTCTGAGGACGGACGTTGCAGAGGTCCTTGTAAATGATGAAGTACATATTTTTATTTTCTCTAGTCACAATTCAGACATGTAACATTCCATAGTATGCCCCACTGTCCATTTTCTATTTTTTACTAACTGCAGTGAACTTCAGTATGTTTTTCTTAGGCACATTTAGGTCTTTAGGTACCTTTGAGTAGAATTGCTGAGTCAAGATTCCTGTGTTTACAACTTTGGCAGATACTAACAAATTGACCCCCCAAAAGCTATACTTCCTATAAAGCATATTAGCAATGATTTTTATGATAAATCAAGATTTTTGCTGTTTATTCTTAGGCTCCATGAAATAACTATAAATTTTTAAAAGGTGTGAAATTAAAATACTGAAATGTGGCACTGGCCAGTTGGTTCAGTAGTAAGGCGTCAACCTGGCTGGTGGATGGCCTGGGTTTGATTCCCAGTCGGCACAGGAGAAACAACCATTTGCTTCCCTACCCCTCCCCTTCCCCATCTTTCTCTCTCCTGCAGCCATGGCTCGATTGGTTCAGCTCATTGGCCTTGGAGCCTCGCCCTCAGGCGTTAAACAGCTCCTTTGCTAGCATGGCCCCAGATAGGCAGAGCATCGGCCCCAGACAGGTTGCCGAGTGGGTCCCAGTCAAGGCGCATGCGGGAGTCTGTCTATCTCTCCTCTCACTTGGAAAAAAAGAAAAAAAAAAATACTGAAATGTTTTCATTTGTCTAGAGCTGTCCAAATACAAGAAGATAAATCAGAAGTGAAAGACCTTGGCTATTTAAACTACTGAACAAATAATTTATCTAAAAAGTTATTGCAATATTTAAGTAATTCATAGTGTGAAAATAAACTTCCTTCTTAATTTGACATCCTATGTCAGTGGTTCTCAAAGTGTGTGCCAGGGCGCACTGGTGCACCCTAGAAGATTTCCAGATGTGCCCTATGGTAGTCCAGAGAAATATGTGCCTGTTGGGGACCAAAAACCAACAGGGTTTTTGGAGTTTAGATTTTTGGAGGACAGAGTTGTGGGGAATTGGCTGTAAACTAACAGTCCGCCCAACCCCCCACCTCACTTGCCTGATTAGGTTGCAAAAAGCTGTTAAGCTGTGGTGCTGGATTGTTTACACTACCCCCATGTTCTCTGAAAGACTGGAGGCAAGTTTCTTCTATTCTTTGGTGTAAATTAAGAAATTTTCCGATGGCTTTTGGCGACCCCTGTGTTTTGGTCGTTCGACCACCCCCGCCGGGGTCACGACCCACAGGTTGAGAACTGCTGCTATAAAAGAATATGTGGCAATATCTAAAACAGCTTTGAACATTTTACTACAATTTTCAATATCCTATATATGTGAATTAGGATTTTCTACCCTCAACACTTAATTGAGTAAAATGTGTTGAGGAGAGGAATTCTTCAATGTATTGACAAGGAAATGAGAGTTTGCCTTTCAAATATATGCCCAAACATTGAACAAATTGCTAGGACACTTCAGGCTCATGTTTCTCATAAACACAAGAATGAAAAAACACGTTTGCTCTGGGACCTGCCGAATTTACTAAATCTTACTAAGAATGTATCTATCTATATATAAAGATAACTTTTTTTGTCGTTTTTTTATTTTTTATCCCCTCTTACAAATTCTAAAAAGCATAACTCAAAAAATGTAACATAAAATGTCAGAATAAATTTAATATTGTATTTATTTTGTTTAATTACCATAAAAGCACGCTTGGACTTTATATTTTTTTCTCTAATATTTGACTTAATTATTATAACGTATTTCTCAGAAATTTGTATATAGTGCACCTACAGTTATTTGTAGGATTTTAAATGCACCCCAACTTCAAAAAGTTTGAGAACCTATGTCCTAAATGAGAGTGTCAGGAAATTTTACCTGGGGAGGGCTTTTTCTAGCAGACTGTCAATCTTTACAACTGTTTTTGAAAAGCTTCAAGTTTGGCTGTAAATTGAAGTCTAGGGCTGTGTGGGAAGGATTCCAGGCACTAGGAGATGATTGGTTATACTTGAAAAAGTGGAATGGATACTGAGGACCTACCCTAAATGGGATAAAGTGGACCCCTGCTTCACCTCCTTGCTGGAGATGGTACTTTAGGGTATGGAAAACATGCCAATGCATTTATAAACACAGTTGTATTCAGGCTTAAAGTGGAATTAAACTTCGTTCCTTAGAGTTGCATAGAATCTCTAACTACAGGCTACACCATATTTTTGTTCATTGTGTTCTCATTAGAGATCATCTTATAAAATGTTCTTAACATAACCAAGCAAGAGAATAAAAGGTCCTGAAAGTATCTGCTAGGTGAGAGAGAGTACTCCTACAGAAAGACGGGAAGCCCAGTCACTACATCCTCAGGTACCAGTATTGACGCTCAGAAGGTGTGGAGAGAGAGCTTGGAGGCTTCTCGGCAAAGACATGGCAACCCCGCCCCCACCTGAAATTCAGGGAAGCTCAGGTATTTATTTATTTATTTATTTATTTATTTATTTATTTATTTATTTATTTTATTTCATTCTTTACTTTTTACAGAGACAGAGAGAGAGTCAGAGAGAGGGATAGACAGGGACAGACAGACAGGAATGAAGAGATGAGAAGCATCAATTATTAGTTTTCGTTGCGCATTGCGACACCTTAGTTGTTCATTGATTGCTTTCTCATATGTGCCTTGACCGTGGGCCTTCAGCAAAAGGAGAAACCCCTTGCTGGAGCCAGCGACCTTGGGTCCAAGCTGGTGAGCTTGTGCTCAAACCAGATGAGCCTGCGCTCAAGCAGGCGACCTCGGAGTCTCAAACCTGGGTCCTCGGCATCCCAGTTCATCACTCTATCCACTGCGTCACCGCCTGGTCAGGCAGAAGCTCAGGTCTTGCTGTGCTTCTGCGGTTGGCCTGCCTGGAACTTGGGTGTAGCGACTGGGCTAGGCACCCTTAGGCTGCGAAGCAGGGAGGCTGACTCAAAGCCTCTTTTTACAAGAGGAATAAAAGGTGCCCATGCTTTGGTGGCCAGTGCAGGCTTCTATAGCACATTAGAGGCAAAGGGCTCTGCCAGTTCGGCCTGTAGGCCCACAGAGACTCAGAGATTTGCTCAAGGACCACAAGCAGCGTCAAACAATCTAGCAGTGTCAGGCTCACAGGTGCAAAAAAATAGTGTGAGTTCTTTTCTTTTTAAGGTTGGTAACAAGGGGCTGGAAGGCTTCCTTGCGGCCCCTCACTTTCATGCCTGGGTTCTCATGCCATGGCTACAGTTGTAAAATGTGAGCAAGGCAGCACGCCACCATCACTGTAATTTCTCCCCAGCCTCCCTCCTTGTCGTTACTTGGTCTCAGAACACTTCCAGACAAAACAAAACGAAAGTACTCCCAATCTTATAGAACGTTATAAACTACCTGATTATAAAGAGCTGGAAAGGTCGAACTTTGACATGGTGCTACTGACATCTCCTCAGAATAGCAGCCTGGACCTCCAGAAGTAGAAGGAAGGATTCTGGTCCACTACACTCTACAATAACTTGAAAAACTGTTTACCTTTATTCTGAATAAAATTTACACTTACCGAAAGAAAACAAGTAAGAAAATTAAAAAAAAAAAAATCACCATTCTAATTAGAAAGGCTTAAAAATACTGTGTGCCCTTCAGGTTTATATAGGTCATACATGTATAAATATACATTTAATTAATTAAATATTAAAATATAACATTTTAAAATCTGAGGTGAGAGTCACATAAAATTAACCATGTTACAGTGACAATTCAGTGGTACTGAGTACCTTTACTATGTTGTGCAACCACCACCTCTATCTAGTTTCAAACATTTAAATACCCCCAAAGGCAACCATACCCATGAGGCCCCCACGCCCCCAGCCCTTGGCAACACCAGTCTTCATCATCTCTATGGATTTACCTGTTCTGGATATTTCACATAAATGGAATCACACAATATGTGGTCTTTGTATCTGGCTTCTTTTACTCAGCAACATGTTTTCAAAGTTCATCCACATTGTACTATGTGTCAATGCTTCATTCCATTTTATGGCTGAATAATATTCCATTGTGTATATATGTCACAATTCATTTATCCACTCATCCGTTGATGGACAGTTGGCTGGTTGCCCCCTTTTGACTATTGTGACGAGTGCTGCTATGAACATGCCTGTACACATAGTTGGATCACCATTTTCAATTCTTTAGGGGGTATATACCTATAAGTGGAATTGCTGGATCAGACAATAATTCTGTTTAATTTTTCGAGAGATTACCAAAATCATTTTACATTCCCACAGCAATGTATAAACATTCCAATTTCTTCACATCATCATCACTTCCTATTTCCATTAAAAAATAATAATAATAGCTGTCCCAGTGGGTATGAAGTAGTATCTCATTGTGGTTTTGATTTACATTTCCCTAAGGACTAGTGAAACTAAGATTCTTCTTTTTTATTTATTTATTTATTTATTTTTTCTGAAGTGAGAAGCGGGGAGGGGGAGAGGAGGGTGGCAGACAGACAACAGACACTCCACATGCAACCGACCAGAATCCACCCGGCACGCCCACTAGGGGTGATGCTTGGCCCCTCTGGGGAGTTGCTCTGCTGCAATCTGAGCCATTCTAGAGCCTGAGGCAGAGGCCATGGAGGCATCCTCAGTGCCCAGGACAACTTTGCTCCAATGGAGCCTTGGTTGCGGTAGGGGAAGAGAGAGAGAGAAAGAAAAAGGGGAAGGGGGGGAGAAGCAGATAGGTGCTTCTCCTGTGTGCCCTGGTAGAGAATTGAACCTGGGACTTCCACACACCGGGCAGACACTCTACCACTGAGCCAACCGACCAGGGCTGAGATTCTTTTTGTGTGTTTTTTTGCCATTTGTATATCTTCTTTGGAGGAATGTCTAACATGAGTCCTTTGCCCACCTTTAAATTGGATTGTCTTTGGGCTGTATATATATTTGTTTAGCAAAAATGAAAATATATTTATAAACATTCTAATTGTAAGGAATTTTTTTCGGCTTAACAGCCTTCCTTAAACAAGTTTATATCATCACATATTCTTTTTTTAAATTTATTTTTATTTATTTATTTATTTATTTATTTATTTATTTTTACAGGGACAGAGAGAGTCAGAGAGAGGGATAGATAGGGACAGACAGACAGGAACCGAGAGAGATGAGAAGCATCAATCATCAGTTTTTCATTGTGACACCTTAGTTGTTCATTGATTGCTTTCTCCTATGTGCCTTGACCGTGGGCCTTCAGCAGACCGAGTAACCTCTTGCTCAAGCCAGCGACCTTGGGTCCAAGCTGGTGAACTTTTGCTCAAACCAGATGAGCCCATGCTCAAGCTGGCGACCTCGGGGTCTCGAAACTGGGTCCTCTGCATCCCAGTCCAACGCTCTATCCACTGCACCACTGCCTGGTCAGGCCATCACATATTCTTATTCGGCACTATATTATTTTCAATGCCTGCATGGTAGTCCACTGAATGAATATAAAATACCATCCCATGTTATTAGACATTTAAACAGATTCTCAGTTTTTACTATTATGACATGTATAAGGCTAAGATGACTATCCTTTCCTTCTACCCATACCCTTGTGCCCATGATCGTTTTGTTAGGTTACAAATATGAGCCAAATTTGGTTTTCCCACGCTGTCTTCAAAACGTTTTCATTCAAATGTCATAACTTTTTAGATTGTTCAGATAATTTTGCATATAAGGGACAGAGAGTAGGGACATGGTTTCTAAGATTTTATAAAGGTTCAAGCCTACAGCATTGGGGGGAACTGTGAAAGTGGTAAACCTTCAGAAGCAAGCAGATGAGAAGTCTGAAAAACCTGGAGAGCCATTGGGTTGAAATGTCTATTTCTCTTTATATTTCTGTTATTTTACTACTTTTCAGAATGGAGATAAAAAGAGCTTTTTTTAAAAATTATTTTTACTTATTTTATTTTTTTACAGAGACAGAGAGAGGGTCAGAGTGAGGGATAGACAGGGACAGACAGACAGGAACAGAGAGATGAGAAGCATCAATCATTAGTTTTTCGTTGCGCATTGCGACACCTTAGTTGTTCATTGATTGCTTTCTCATTTGTGCCTTGACCATAGGCCTTCAGCAGACTGAGTAACCCCTTGCTTGAGCCAGTGACCTTGGGTCCAAGCTGGTGAATTTTTCCTCAAACCAGATGAGCCCACGCTCAAGCTGGCGACCTCGGGGTCTCGAACCTGGGTCTTCCGCATCCCAGTCTGACGCTCTATCCACTGCGCCACCGCCTGGTCAGGCAAAAGAGCTTTTATATTCAAGCAATTGCAGAACTTCAAAAGAGAATGTGTACAACAATTGGAATGAATGAAAAAAAAAACTGAAAAATTTGCAAAAGTATTATAGCTTTCTTGATTTTCACTTCATTGTATCACTGTTCTTATAATTATATGTTTCAAAATCTATTAGTCATTTGTACCAGAATTTTTTCCTTAAGATAAGTTAGCTGTATTTTTGCATATAATTTAAGGCTATGACATAGATCAGTAGTTCTGGGGAGCACATATTTTCTTTAATGGTGACCAACAAGTCAAAATGAGATTGTTAATTAAAAAAACTTACCTTCTAGTCATTCCCATAGGACTCAATATTTCATTCACTGATGAGCTTGAATTTTACACTATAGAGATCACAGCTGAATTTCATGTTTCTTTTAAAAACCTAAATTTTAGAGGTCAACATTGCAAAATTTTGTAATTAATTTATATGTTAAGCTTCTCAGATAATTATATAATGGACCATTAAAAATAATATTTATTTTTTAAAATTAGAGATATGTCATTGTATGATAACATTCTATTTCTATTATATATAATAGCTGTATCTATTATAAATACTTGAAGGTTTTTTTGTTTGTTTGTTTTTTTGTATTTTTCTGAAGCTGGAAATGGGGAGAGACAGTCAGACAGACTCCCGCATGCGCCCGACCGGGATCCACCCGGCACGCCCACCAGGGGGCGACGCTCTGCCCACCAGGGGGCGATGCTCTGCCCCTCCGGGGCGTCGCTCTGTCACGACCAGAGCCACTCTAGCGCCTGGGGCAGAGGCCAAGGAGCCATCCCCAGCGCCCGGGCCATCTTTGCTCCAATGGAGCCTTGGCTGCGGGAGGGGAAGAGAGAGACAGAGAGGAAGGAGAGGGGGAGGGGTGGAGAAGCAGATGGGCGCTTCTCCTGTGTGCCCTGGCCCGGAATCGAACCTGGGACTTCTGCACGCCAGGCCGACGCTCTACCACTGAGCCAACCGGCCAGGGCCAATACTTGAAGGTTTTGAAAAATTAAATGTTAAGGTGTTGAAGGTTTAAGAATTGTGGTTAAAAATCAACTGACGTGGGAAAAACCCAACAGAGATGTAGATTATTTATTTATTTATTTATTTTTGTTATGTCTTCATTTTTAGGCTAAATCTATTTTTTTTCTCATCTTTATGACCAAGCAGCCTTAGTAGGTTATTGCTAATAATAATGTTTCAAAAACCTCACTAATCATTTCCAGTTTGTTTTATTATATATTCCTCTTTTTTAAAGTGGGAAAATTATTTTAAAGCCACTGGTACAAACAGAAATTAATATCCAAATATATCTTTAGTAGTGTTCATGACTCCACCATCAAATAGAATGAAAGGATAAAAAAAAAGAATAAAATGAACGCTCATGTCAGAATATGGGACTTGACTTCTCTGTAGACCAGGAGAAAAACGTGTGATGAATGCATAGAGTCTGTGACATTGTATGAGAGTTTGGGGATGTTCTAGTCTTGCTTTGGGAAGTGTGGACAACACCAAGGCCAGGGATGATGGCCAGAACAGTCAGGAGGGTAACAGGCCCTCAGCTCCAGCAGAAGCTCCTGTATAACCAAAGATGAAGGGCCCGTTTTAGGGAAGACTTTTTACCAGTGTTAACGTATCTTTGATTGGTGGGACCTGAGTGCTCAATTGAAGCACTTCCTTCGAAATGAAGCAGTCCCTTTGGAATCACATACCAGGGAAAAGGACTCTGAAAGCATTTTTCTAGAGATAGGCAACCTGCCGCAGGTTTGGCGTGTTGTGATTTTGCTACAGTAGACTTACAAGGAGTAGCTTCTGATAATTTTCAGAAATACTAAGGAATTCCTAAAACTGTTATTCTTCCTCCTAAGAGCTCAGGAATGTGGGTCACCTTAAGTTTCTGGTCTTTTCAATTCCAGGGAGGAAGGCAGTGAGGTACGTAATGAACATTGTCAGATGACAGTCATCTTCTTATCATCTACTCTGCATTCTTTCCCAGGACCCAATTTTAGCTAAAAAAAAATAATAATAACAACCATCTGGTAGAACTTCTGAGAGTTAAGAGGACTGAGGAAGATTAATTATAAAGGATAAACTAGCAAAATATACTCATGATAAAGCTGATCAAAATAATGGGTGAAATCTAAGTTTATACCTAGCACAAACAAATCTTTCAATGTTTTGTAAAAGTTTTACTGATCAAAATGCAGTTGCTCCAACTACCTGCTATTGTCCCATTCAGTATATGTAGCTGTTCCTTCACTACCTTAAGCTGTAGCATGACTTCTAACATAGAAATCATCAAAGCAGGGCACTCACTCAAATGTCTTTCTTCCTTGAGAGTCCAAGGTATGAAAGTACCCCTCAGGTAACAATTTGTCTCCTGATCAATAAATTCTGTGATGAGGCCAACCCCAGACTCTCCCTTTCTCTCAGGTAGGTTCTGCTGGTCACTCCAAATCCTTCCTCTCTTGACCGAAATCTCCAGTGAAACAGGGTGCCTTCAGCCACTGAGGAAACCAGTCAGAACCTCAGCCACCTCTAGGGTCTGTGCACATCCCACATCTCTCTCCAAATTCTTTCCCAGTCTCCCCAGATCTGTAGGTAGTGCTGTTCCATTACCAGTCCCCTATCTCCGGGCTCATTATCTTCAAGACAAGTCCATTCACACAAATTTTTATTTTCCACTTTCTTTTAAGAAAAAGAGAGTCAAAATGCAATTCAAATTACATGATTGTTTCCAACTCCGTTCAAATGATGTGGTAGTTTTTTTCCAGTAGGGCTGTCAGTTTCAGGGTAGCTGGGCTTGCTCCTGCATGTGACTACTGGGGCACCTGGGCCTAAATAAGGCTTCCAGGAATGAATTCATTTCCTACTTCACAGAAAATTGCAAATTCCAACACTGAATAGGATACTAGTCATTTTTAGAAATTTAGTTTGACATACCCTACCACCCTGTTGTCTGGAGTAATGCTAGCAAAGAAATGGGGACATTTCATTATCATTATAGTAAAATAAGTTATGGACTCTGAAATCTTGGAAGGAATGGATACTAATGTACAGTGAATATCATATTTTTTCACAATGTCTCCAGATATGCATATCATTATCAGAAATAATTGTCACTTTTGACAAGCTTTTTTTTTTCCAGCTGATTTTTTTCTTGAGTATAAAATACTCAGGTTTAGAGAATATTTGTTTTAGAGGACCTGTGGTGGTAGTGGGTAGAGCATCGACCAAAAACCCTGAGGTTACTGGTTCGAAAACCAGGGCTTGCCTGGTCAGGGCACATATGAAAAGCAGTCAATGAACAACTAAAGTAAAGCAACTAGGATCTTGCTCCCTCTCTCTAAAAAATAAAAAAATCAATAAATAAAATATTAAGAAAAAATAAAAAGACTTCTTCAGTTCCATTAATGCATGAAGGTAAATTTCAATGATGTCATTAAATCTTCCTTCATGAGTTGAATTCTTATTAAATACAACAGACTATGTTGGATCTGTCACTAAGTCAAATTTGTTGAATTGACCAAATCTTTCTCAAATGTATTTTAACCAAGTTTTAGGTGGAAATCATCCTCCAAATGATTGTGCTAAAGGTTATATGATTGTGACTTTCTAATTACCCTGTAATTTAACCTTCTTTAGATGACATGAGGTTATTACGTTAAACAATTATGGTAATGACCATAAATACCACTAACTTTTTTTTTTTTAAGCCAGATAATACTGTGGACTAGAAAATATATAAAACCAGAAAGAATAAGTTTCCTGACCCCAAGGAAATCCAGTTTCTCTCCACAGATTAAGCAGATGTCAAGTTGAGAAACACAACGAGTAGGGCATCCTGCTCCATCGGGATTCACTCACAAACCACCCAGCACCAGGCTCAGCTCTGGATGGAGTCCCAGAGCCAAACAACGCAGACCAAGTGCCCGGCACCACGTTCAGCTTATTATAGTTTCCTGAGATTACAGTTCTATGGAGAAGACAGTGATCAAGTCAACAAACACCTAAGAAAGATGATTTCAGATGCTGCCAAAGGCCCTGCACACATAATACAGTCATGTGACAGAGGGTGAGTGACACAGGTGGGCTACGGAGGCAATCTGGAACAGGAAGTTCATTCATTTCCGAACTCTATTAGTACTTCTGCCCACTCACTCTGTTTCAGTTGGCGGGGACCTGTGGTGGCCGCTAACATTCAGAGGCTTCAGGGGCAGCCTAGCGTGGGGTCATTCCTCGGGACCCTTTCCGTGGTCCAGGCAGGCCCGCTCCCTGCTGTGTGTCTTACTCACACCCTCCACGGGAGCTCTCAGGATGTGCAGGGCTGCAAATAGCACCGACAGCTGTGGCTAGAGGTGGCCTCTGGGAAGCTTGCCAGCGCCGCCGGGGCGGGGCCAGGCCGTCCGGACTCGGGGGCAGCCCAGCAAGCAGTCTTGGCGATTGGACGAGTGGAGCCAACGCACTCGTGCAGATCCCTCCTTGGCTTTGATTTCTGACTGCACACGTGGTGATGTAAGGCAGGACAGTGGGTGCCCTGACGCGTTCCTGCGTGTCTCCGCGGGGCCTCTGAGGTTGCTTAGTACCAATAGTGACGTCTTTTGTACAAGGTGAAGGGGGACTGGACTCTGAGCAGAGCCGATTAACTCTGGGCCAGGGATCCAGGCCAGCCCTCTGTGTCGCTAGCCATGGCCCTTCCCTCAGCACTTGTTCAGTCTCTTTATCGCCTTAAAATATTTTCCTCCTGAGCTTTCTGCTAGTTCCAAGACTCACATGCTCCTTGGCCACATTCCTACACTGGAGAATGTAAGTATTATTTATAGAGCACCGTGGGAAATTTGTCTGTAAGGAAAAAGCCTAAAAGGGGATTAACACCCAGCCCCTGGTTCTGCCACACACAAAACAGGGCTGGGGTCAGCTGAGCACAGTCCCATTGCGTTCTCCCCAAAGGGAAGTGCAAGGGTGACATGGAGAAACAGCAGGGTCCTGCCCAGGGGCATCCCCCTTCTCCCGGGCTGATGTCCTTGTTCTGGTGTGCAGCTCTGCCTGGAGAAGAGGGGCCCCCGCCCCTGGCAGCACTGGGCTGGGGGCAGATGTTTTGACCCTTCTGGACCTACCCTTCCAGGACAATGTGGGTTTGCTTCTTCTTGTGCCCTGCCTGGTGCTGGAGGGGAGCCCCAGTCCCTCTCGAGGCCAGTGTAGCCTGGCAGGGTGACTGTATGTCCAGTCTCAAGTGGTCAGCTGCCTGGCAGGGTATAGGTGAGTGGTGCCTCAGAAGAAAAAGTGCTGTTCTGAGGGCAGTGGGCTGGCTAAGAACCACCAGTGAGGGGACTGGCCCAGATTCAGCTCTGACAGCTGTTGGCCTCATGCTCCAGAAGCTTATCTGGGCAGGTCTAGCTCCTCTCTCACTTCTACGTATGAAGGAGAGACAAGACCCAATTCAGAAATAAGGATACAGCACCATAATTGCCACAGGTAACTGCTGCACATGACTGTGACTTTGTATTGTATTTTTATCTTTCTTTCTGTCTTCATTTTGTTTTGTGTTTCACTGTGCAACCAAAAAATGTTAAATGTTTAGAATCTAAATGTTAAGAATTGTGCTGGTGTTTAACACATGTTACTTAAGGGGCCTATTTAAAACAAACACACACACAAACAAAAGCAACCTGTAATGCCAGTGGCCAAGGCCAGGCAGGTCCACACTGGATTTGGGCAGATGTAAAATTTGTCTGTAAGGAAAAAGCCTAAAAGGGGAAAAACCACGGAGCTGGAAAAGCGTTGACCCATTTCGTTTAATAAAATCTCACAACAGCTGACAAGCACACAGGCAGGGAAACCACCTCTCAGGCAAAAAAAATAGCAAAATGGCCCCTCACAGTGGCAGGCAGGCAACCCGCAATCCCCCATCTCTCTTCTCTCTCAACTGCAAGCACCTGTAGCCTTATACAGGCCATACACACATGGTGCAGCCACGCACTCACGTACCAATCAGGCAGAGTGCCTGTAGCCGGTAACCCTGTAAGCAAGCCTAACACAGGTGTCCCATAATACGTTACCATAGTAGTCATATTACTTAATTCCATCCTATACATTTGCTAACCTGGATGTTAAATAAAAATGCTGATCATTTTGGATGAATTTAACCAATTTATTTAGTAAAAAAAGTTGCTTTCTCAAGTTCCTATAGCTGCAACCTAAAAGAAACTGAATTTGTGGGGGACCAACTAGAATTTTCAGTGTAACATAGATTGGAACTGACTACAGGAGTACACATCACTTAATTCCATCCTGAACATTTGCTAACCAACTGGATGTTAAATCAAAATGTTGGCCGTTTGTGGGGCTGCTGTGTTAGGCTTGCTCCCTGGTGTACCAGCTGCAAGCACTTTGATTAGTGCGTCAGCATGTGGCAGAGGCACGTGTGCATGGCCTGTATAAGGCTATGGGTGCTTGCCCTTGAGAGAGGTGGGGGAATTGCCTGCCCGCACTGTGAGGGGCCATTTTGCTGTTTGTTTGCCTGAGAGGTGGTTTCCCCTGCCTGTGTGCTTGTCCGCCATTGTGAGACTTTATTAAACGGAATGGCCCAACACTTTACAGCTCCACAGTTTTTCTACCGTCTGCCCGAATCCAATGTGGACCTGCCTGGTCTTAGCCACTGGCATTACGCCATTGAAGTGAGATTAATGTTGTCTTGTCCTTTTGATTTCATCCTGGGGACTTCTAAAGGTATGTTGGTAGCTATTGGATTTGCATATCACCGTCTGTGTATTATTAACCTCTTTAAAAATTAATAAACATGTTGATCCACTTAGTGCTTTGGTCATAGTGACCCATCAGATCAATCATGAGTGAGGTAGCACTCAGCTTCCATCAACTTTGTCAACATTTTCCATTAGAAGCATGAAAGGCTAGATTAGAAAAAGGCCCTGCACCCCAGGAGTTCTGTATCTGGCCATGGACCTGGGCCATTGTGAGCTCCTTTCTTTTTTTTTTTTCTTTTTTTTTTTATTTATTTTTTTTTTTTGTATTTTTCTGAAGCTGGAAATGGGTAGAGACAGTCAGACAGACTCCCGCATGCGCCCGACCGGGATCCACCCGGCACGCCCCACCAGGGGCGAAGCTCTGCCCACCAGGGGGCGATGCTCTGCCCCTCCGGGGCGTGGCTCTGCCGTGAACAGAGCCACTCTAGCGCCTGGGGCAGAGGCCAAGGAGCCATCCCCAGCGCCCGGGCCATCCTTGCTCCAATGGAGCCCTGGCTGCAGGAGGGGAAGAGAGAGACAGAGAGGAAGGGGGGGGGTGGAGAAGCAAATGGGCGCTTCTCCCATGTGCCCTGGCCGGGAATCAAACCTGGGTCCCCCGCACGCCAGGCCGACGCTCCACTGCTGAGCCAACCGGCCAGGGTGTGAGCTCCTTTCACTAGCTGGGCAGAGCAGACCTTTTTGGGGATGTATCTACAATCAGAATTAAACAACCATTTGTCTCCAAGCACTTATGTTTAAAACAAAATAGTTATCAAGTTGAAAAACAGGCAATTGTATGTGAATGAACTACTCCCACTGCAGAACAGATTTTAGGGTATTTATTTTTAACAGTCAAAGAAATGATATCATTAGAAAATAGAGGGCAAAATAAAGGTATTTTTGTTTTTCCCTTTTGATAGTTTTACTTAAAAAGGAATTTTATCTAAAGATTGGGTAAAAAAAAAAAAAATAGCTCATTGTAATGTTGGTTGCCGAGGCCAGGCAGGTTCACATTGGATTTGGGCAGATGGTAGAAAAACTGTGGAGTTGAAAGGGGTTGGGCCATTTCATTTAATAAAGTCTCATAATGGCTGACAAGTACACAGGCAGGGGAAACCGCCTCTCAGGCAAACAAACAGCAAAATGGCCCCTCACAAAAAAAAAAAAAAAAAAAAAAAAAAAAAGGCCCCTCACAGTGGCGAGCGGGCAATCCACATATCTGCAATCCCCCTGAGCACAAGCACCCATAGCCTATACACATGTGCCTCTGCCACATGCTCATGCACTAATCAGGCAAAGTGCTTGCAGCTGGTACACCAGCAACCAAGCCTAACACAGCTGCCCCATACTCATATGGGGTCAAAATGGTCTAAGAGAACTAGCTAGTATTAAGTACCTATTGGGTGCTAGGCTTTCTCTGTACAGTCTACCTAATCCTTACAACAACTCCCCCCCCCCCCCAAGACAGAATTATCCCTAATTCATAGATAAGGGAACAAGTTCAGAGGGATTAAGTAATCTGCTCAAGGCAACATAGCATGAAATCACAAAAGTGGGATTTGAACCCAAGCCAGTCTACCCCAAGATCTCATGAGCTCTATTCACTGCATGTCAAGATGACCAACTATCTCGGTTTGCTGGGAACTCCTGGAACCTGGGACTCAGTTTTAAAACTATCTGTGGGGCAGCTGTGTTCGGTTTGCTCATGGGGTTACCGGCTGCAAGCACTTTGCCTGATTGGTACGTGAGTGCATGGCTGTGCCACGTGTGTATGGCCTGTATAAGGCTATGGGTGCTTGTGCTCGAGAGAGATAGGGGATTGCAGATGCACGGATTGCCTGCCCGCCACTGTAAGAGGCCATTGTGCTGTTTGTTTGCCTGAGAGGCGGTTTCCCCTGCCTATGTTTCTGTCCATCGTTGTGAGACTTTATTAAATGGAATGGCCCAACCCTTTCCAGCTCCACAGTTTTCCTACCGTCTGCCCAAATCCAATGTGAACCTGCCTGGCCATGATGGTGGCCACCAGCATTACACCATCCCTGGAGAACTGTGAGAAGTTGGTTGCGCCTTGATAATCAGAGGCTGCTGTTCCCTTAGCCAGCTGAATTCTGAGCACCAGTTCTCCCCTGGTGGGAAGGACACTATTTCAGAAAATAGCATATTGAACCATATCACACTCCCACTGTAATAGCATGTTAATGGCACATCTAGCCAAATTACTATATCCTTAGATCATATAGGTTAGGGATCAGCACACTCTTTCTCTGAAGGGCCATGTTTGATTTTGTGGGTCATTTGGTCTCTGTCACAACTACTGTTATTGTAGTGGGAAGCAACCATTGTCAACACAGAAATGAATGGGTATGGCTGTGCTCCAAGACAATGTTATTTACCCAAACCGTAAGTGGACTGAATTTGGCCCATGGATAGTTTGCTAAACCCAGATATAAGTTAATAAAGAATTCTTTGTGCCTGGCCTGTGGTGGTTCAGTTGATAAAGTGGCAACCTAGAATGCTGAGGTCGTTGGTTCAAAACCCCAGGCTTGCCTGGTCAAGGAACATACAAGAAGCAACTACTACGAGTTCATGCTTCCTGCTACTTACCACTCCCCTTTCTTTCTCTCTTCTCTCTAAAATTAAAAAAAAAAAAAATTTTTCCTTCACGTAGATAATGCCTATTTGAAAAAGAATTATTTCTGAGTGACTTTAATTGGAATTGGGCCAATGGACAGTGGGGAGCTGACTTTTGGACCAACCTATTCATCAGTTAGCTGTGTCTACTATTGTCTAATATTTGGGGGCCATGGAATTTGACTGTTCTAATCCTACCAAGATCACATAGTGTGTGGGTGTGTGAAGGGAGCCGTAAGACATCTCCCATCACAAATTTATATTCCTTTTCTTCTCTATGGGGAGATATTAGTCACACTCATTCTCCCTTGTGTTTTCAACCACTTCTTTTATTTCCAAACACCATTTAAAAAGTAATTCCTATGGCACTCTACATAAAATAAAGTATTCATTTGCTTTCTTATAGCATTATCTTTATTGTGTGCTGGGAAAACATATTAGATTTTTCTATACTGAAAAGCAAACACCCCTTTACCACTAGAGCAGCCTCTGCCATCCCAGCATTCATTCAGGGACACCCTCCTCCCTCTCTGGGTGCTCTCAGAGCATTCACCTTTGAAGTGAAGCAGGGCGGCCACTCCAGACCCTGTGCCCTTCACACAGATGTCCCAAAGTGGAGGATCTAGTACAGCTTCTCAAATCCTCAAATGCAAAAGGACCATGGGTGTGGCTTGAGGACACACTGAGGAGCAAGACAGATTTGAGGGAAAAAAGCAAATAGTAAGACTTGGGCTCAGGAATAAGGCAAGCACAGGAAGGGACAATGAATAGATTAGCTCAGGAATAGAAGAGGCTCTCAGCCTTTGGAGACAGCGGGGGTCATAAAGGAGGGCACTAGTGTTCAAGTAGGCAGAAGCCACTAGTTCTCAAGCAGGAGATAAAAAATAGCACTTTAGGCAAGTGTCCTGCTGGTGATGTCCACGGTGGTTGGACCTAGAAGGCTGGATCAGAGTGTGGCAGTCAAAATGGACAGTAAGGGGCAGGGTTCAAAATTATTCCATAGGAATTGGTAGTGATACTAATTTCATAAAAATTGGGAAGAAGTGACTCATTTAGAAAGATGATTTCAAGTGTCAGTTTGAAAAACTTCAGGTGTTTTCATGCTCATTGAATAAAATGATTTCTAAGAGAGTTCAGGTGAGATCAGGACTGCGTGTAGAGCTATGTATCTATACAGGTGATAACGGAACCAGGCAAGGAATTTCCAGTGGTTTTTTTGTTTTGTTCTGTTTTTGACTTTTATTTTCTTTTAAAAAATTTTAAATTAATTTAATTTATTGTGTTTACATGGATTCAAGTGTCCCACTGAATATAACTTCCTCACCCACCACCCCCATGTCGCCCATTATACCCCCTTGGCCCCCCTCCCCCTAACTGATTTTCCCCTTCTCTCTGGGATTTGCTGTCTTGTGGTCTGTATCTCTGTGTTATGTATATATAATTTCACTAATCCCTTCACCTTCTCATGATCCCATCCCTTCCCTCCGACAGCTGTCCCTTTGCTCCCTGTGACTCCTCCTCTGCTTCTATTCCATTCCTCAATTCACTTTGTTCATTAGATTCCACATAAAAGTGAGATCATATGATATTTGTCTTTCTGTGCCTGGTTTATTTCAGTTAGCATAATAATCTCCAGGTCCATCCATTCCATCGCAAAAGGTAAGATTTCCTTTTTTATCATGGCCCCATAGTATTCCATTGTGTATATGTACCTCAGCTTTTTAATCCACTCGTCCACTGACAGACACTCAGGCTATTTTCAGGTCCTGGTTATTATTGTAAACAATGCTGCAATAAACGGGGGTGGGGGGGTGGTGCATTTCTTCTTTTGAATCAGTGATTTGAGATTCTTAAGATATATTCCTAAAAGTGGGATAGCTGGGTCAAAAGGCAGTTCAATTTTTTAATTTTTTGAGGAATCTCCATACTGTTTTCCACAGTGGCTGCACCAGTCTGCATTCCCACCAGCAGTGCAGGAGGGTTCCCTTTTCTCCACATCCTTGCCAGCACTTATTATGTGTTGTTTTGTTAATAAGCACCATTCTGACTGGTGTGAGGTGGTATCTCATTGTGCTTTTAATTAACATTTCTCTGATGATTAATGACACTGAACATTTTTTCATATGCCTATTGTATGTCTATGGACACTGAGAAGTGTCTATTCAGTTCTTTTGCCCATTTTTTTATTATTTTTGTATTTTTCTTTTTTTTTTTTAATAATTTTATTTTTTTAATGGGGTGACATCAATAAATCAGGATACATATATTCAAAGATAACAAGTCCAGGCTATCTTGTTGTTCAATTATGTTGCATACCCATCACCCAAAGTCAGATTGTCCTCTGTCACCTATCTAGTTTTCTTTGTGCCCCTCCCCCTCCCCCTTTCCCTCTCCCTTTCCCCCCTCCCTCCTGTAACCACCACACTCTTATCAATGTCTCTTAGTTTCACTTTTATGTCCCACCTACGTATGGAATAATGCAGTTCCTGGTTTTTTCTGATTTACTTATTTCGCTTCGTATCATGTTATCAAGATCCCACCATTTTGCTGTAAATGATCCGATGTCATCATTTCTTATGGCTGAGTAGTATTCCATAGTGTATATGTGCCACATCTTCTTTATCCAGTCATCTATTGACGGGCTTTTTGGTTGTTTCCATGTCCTGGCCACTGTGAACAATGCTGCAATAAACATGGTTGCCCATTTTTTAATTGGGTTGTTTACCTACCTGGTGTTGAGTTTTAGAAGTTCTTTATAAATTTTGGTTATTAACCCTTATCAGACGTATTGGTGATTATGTTTGCCCACTGTGTGGGTTGTCTTTTTATTTTGTTAATGGTATCTTCTGCTATGCAAAAGCTTTTTAGTTTGATGTAGTCCCATTTGTTCATCCTGTCTTTTATTTCACTTGCCTGTGGAGATAAAACAGCAATATATTGCTACTAGAGATATTGGAGAATTTACAGCCTATGTTTTCTTCCAAGATGTTTATGGTTTCACGACTTACATTTAAGTCTTTTATCCAATTTGAGTTTATTTTTGTCAATGGTGTAAGTTGGTAGTCTAGTTTTGTTTTGTTTTTTTTGCATATACCTGTCCAATTTTCCCAACACCATTTATTAAAGAGACTGTCTTTACTCCATTGTATGCTCTTACCTCCTTTGTCAAATATCAATTGACCATAAAGGCATGGATTTATTTCTGGGTTCTCTGTTCTGTTCCATTGATTTGTATGCCTGTTTTTATGCCAGTACCAAGCTGTTTTGATTACTATGGCTTTGTAATATAACTTGATATCAGGAAGTGTGATACCTCCCACTTTATTCTTCATTTTCAAGATTACTAAGGCTATTTGTGTTCCTTTTGGTTCCATATAAATTTTTGGAATATTTTTTCTATATCTTTGAAGTATGCCATTGGTATTTTAATAGGAATTGCATTGAATTTATAGATTGCTTTGGGTAATATAGACATTTTAATGATGTTTGTTCTTCCTATCCATGAACACAGTATATGCTTCCACTTGTTTGTATCTTCCTTGATTTCTGTGTGTGTGTGTGTGTGTATGGTGACAGAGACAGAGAGAGTCAGTGAGAGGGACAGGTAGGGACAGATAGATAGAAAGGGAGAGAGATGAGAAACATCAATTCTTTGTTGCAGCTCCTTAGTTGTTCATTGATTGCTTTCTCATATATATGTGCCTTGACTGGGGGGCTACAGCAGACCGAGTGATCCCTTGCTGGAGCCAGTGACTTGGGCTCAAGCTGGTGAGCCTTGCTCAAACCAGATGAGCCCATGCTCAAGATGGCGACCTCAGGGTCTCAAACCTGGGTCCTCCATATCCCATTACGATGCTCTATCCACTGTGCCACCACCTGGTTAGGTGTATCTTTCTTGATTTCTTTTTACACTGTCTTATTATTTTCTGAGTACAAGTCTTTTACCTCCTTGGCTAAATTTACTACTAGGTACTTTATTTTTTGTTGTTGCAATAGTGAAGGGAATTGTTTTCTTAATTTCTCTTTCAGACAGTTTATTGTTGGTGTATAAAAATGTCAGTGATTGCTGAATATTAATTTTATACCTTGCTGACTTGTCAAATTCATTTACCAGGTCTAGCAAATAACGATAGTTTTCTTCTTCTTTTCCAATTTGGATGCCTTTTATTTCTTCTTGTCTGATTGCTGTGGCTAGGACTTCCAGAACTATGTTGAATAAGAGTGGTGAAAGGGGGCTTCCCTTTCTTGTTCCTGATCTTAAGGGGATTGCTTTTAATTTTTGCCCATTGAGTATGATGTTGGCTGTGGGTTTGTTATAGATGGCCTTTATTATGTTGAGGTATGTTCCCTGTATTTCCACTTTGCTGAGAGTTTTGATCATAAATAGGTGCTGGATTTTATCAAATGTTTTTTCTGCATCTATTGATATTATCATGTGATTTTTAACCTCCCTTTTCTTTATGCGATACATCATGTTTATTGATATGCAAATATTGTACCAGCCTTGCCTCCCCAGAATAAATTCCACTTGATCATGATGTATGACTTCTTTCATGTATTGCTGGATCTGGTTTGCTAATATTTTGTTCAGAATTTTAGCATCTAATTCCATCAGGAATTTTGGCCTATAGTTTTCTTTCTTTGTAGTGTCTTTACCTGGTTGTGGAATGAGGATCATGCTTGCCTCATAAAAGAAGCTTGGAAGGCTTCCCTTCTCTTGAATTTTTTGAAATAGCTTGAGAAGGATAGGAGTTAGTTCTTCTTTGAATATTTGGTAATATTCGCCTGTGAAATCATCAGTCCAGGACTTTTGTTTGTGTGGCATTTTTTGATAACTGTTCAATTTCACTTGTAATAAGTTTGTTTAGGTTTTCTGATTCTTCCAGATTCAGTTTTAGAAGATTTTATGTTTCTAGGAATTTATCCATTTCACCTAGGCTGTCCAATTTTTTGGCATACAGATCTTCATAATATTTTCTTATAATCTTTTGTATTTCTGTGGTGTCAATTGTTACTTCTCCACTCATTTATTTATTTGAGTCCTCTCTCTTTTTCTTGATGAGTCTGGTTCATCAATCTTGTTTACCTTTTCAAAGAACCAGCTCTTGGTTTCACTGATCTTTTGTATTTTTTTTAAGCCTCTGTGTCATTCATTTCTGCTCTGATCTTTATTATTTCCTTCCTTCTACTTCCTCTGGACTTTATTTGTTGTTCTTTTTCTAGTTCTTTTAGATGCAGGGTTAAGTTATTTATTAGAGCTTTTTCTTCTTAAGGTATGCCTGTAATGCTATGAATTTGCCTCTCAGGACTGCTTTAGCTGTGTCCCATAAATTTTGAGTTGTATGTTTATTTTTATTTGTGTCAAGGAAATGTTTTATTTCTTCCTTGATTTTGTTGTTAACCTATTCATTATTTAATAACATGCTATTTAACCTCCAACTGTTTAAATGTTTTTCAGTTTTTCTATTGTAGTTGATTTCTAGTTTCATGCTATTGTGATCAGAGAAGATGCTTGATATGATTTTAATTCTCTTAAATTTATTGAGACTTGTTTTGTGTTGTAACATATGGTCTATCCTAGAGAACGTACCATGAGCGCTTGAAAAGAATGTACTGTGGTACCTTGAAATACGAGTTTAATTCGTTCTGTAACTGAGCTCATAAGTCAGTCAACTTGTAAATCAAACAAATTTCTCCCACTTAAAATAACTGAAATAGATTTAATCCATTCCAGCCCTGTGAAACATCCCCAAACCATCATAAATTATGAAAAAAGACATTTTTAATTAAGAAACACACATGTATACTTTACCAATGCATAACAAAATACATGAAATAAAAGAAAAAGGTGTTATTTAGTACTGTATTCTTACCTTGGAGACAGACAAGTGCGGCTAACGGAGGTGAATGGTGAAGGAGGAGGGAAGGAGGAAGGGATGCAGGCACTGTAGACACATAAACTAAAACCGCACTTTCTTAACACTAAATGCAAACTAAAACTGCACTTTATTTACAGTACTTTAAACAAAACTAAAACTGCACTTTCTCTACTTAAAATGAAACCACAAAAACTTAATTGTAAAAAAATACACTTTCTTAACTTTAAACTTAACCTAAGTTTAACATTACGAATTTTTAATTTAATCACCTATTTTTGCCTTTTTGGCTGCACTTTCGGCACTTTCACTTGCAGACCTTTTGAATAAAAATCTATCCAAAGAGGATTGCTTTTGCCTGCTTTTTAAAATGTTATAGAAATGTAATAAACAAGTGTCATTAAAAAGTGCTGAAGCACGACCAGTTGAAACTTTTTCTGGGTGTTTCTTTTCAAT
Source organism: Saccopteryx leptura (assembly GCF_036850995.1). Lineage (NCBI taxonomy): Eukaryota > Metazoa > Chordata > Mammalia > Chiroptera > Emballonuridae > Saccopteryx > Saccopteryx leptura. The sequence goes on along the minus strand of NC_089504.1, from coordinate 169,431,704 downwards.
GAAACTTGAAAGCTTCTCCCACATTGCCAGCATGTCTTTAATTTCACTTGTAGAAATTACTTCCTCCAACTCTACCTCCTCCTCACTACTAATCTCTTGCAGAAGCTCCATATGTTGCATCATCTGTAGCTCTTTCAACTCCTCAATTGAGAGTTCCTCCTCATGCTCATTTATGTCACCTTCATCTACCTCCAGACCCATCAACTTTCCGAGGGACACAATCTCCTCCAATGCTTCTATCTTGGTCTCTGTCTCTGGTTCGAATCCTTTGAAGTCCCTGTCAGGCCATAACTTTTTCCATGCTGAATTCAAGGTTCTTCTTGTAACCTCTTGCCATGCCAAGTCAATAATGCATAAACATATCACAATGTTGTAGTGATCTTTCCAAAACTCTCGAAGGTTTAGATTTGTATTCTCAGTCACCTCAAAGCAGCAGCAGAACAAGTGCTTTGTGTAAAGCTTTTTAAAGTTGGAAATGACCTGCTGATCCATAGGCTGCAAGATTGAAGTCATGTTGGGTAGAAGGTAGAGGACTTTCATGAATTTGAACTCATCAAGAATGTCATCTTCAAGACCAGGTCGGTGGGCTTTTCAAGGATTAGTAATGCTTTCATCAGGAGTTTATTTTCTTGAAGATATTTCTTCACTGCAGGACCAAAGACGAGATTTACCCATTCAATAAAAAACGGCCGCGTAACCCATGCCCTAGCATTGGCGTGCCACATAACCTGCATTTTTTCTTTAAGAATTTTGTGAGTCTTAAAGGCTTGAGGATTTTTGGAATGATACACTAGCAGTGGCTTTACTTTACAGTCACCGCTAACATTTGCACACAATGGAAGGGTCAGATGGTACTTCATGGTTTTATGGCCTGGCAGCACCTTCTCCTCTGCGGTGATGGAAGTCCTCCGGGGCATTTTTTTCCAAAACAATTGTGTCTCGTCAGTTGAACACTTGTTGAGGGATGGAGCCTTCCTTTGCCATAAGTGGAGCAAAATGTGCGATGTTTTCTTCAGCTGTCTTAACGTCAGCACTTGCAGCTTCACCATGCCTCACTGAGTGGATGCCAGATCTCTTCTTGAAATTTTCAAACCAACTGTGACTTTCCTTAAACGTATCTTCTGCTGCCTCTTTTGAGGTTGATGGTTCTTTTTTCTTCAAGTTGCCGTAAATAATACGTGCCTTTTTGCATATCACAGTCTCCGTCACTGTATCTCCTGCCAGCTCTTTCTCTTTCACCCACACCAGCAGAAGCTTCTCCATTTCTTCATGGATATTTGTCCTTAATTGGGACAGAATTTTAGTTCCTTTCACTGGATTTGTGCTTCTGATGGCATCCTTTTGTTTAAGGATGGTACAGATTGTAGATGTATTGCGGTCATACAGCCTTGCCAGTTCAATCACTCATACACCATGCTCATGTTTTTCTATTATTTCTTGCTTTACTTCTATCAACGTCATTCTCTTCTTCTTCTCACCACGGTCCTTTACACTCACTTTCTTCAGCCCCATGATAACACACAAAAAAAGTTAGTAAAAAATGCAAAAATGATGCAAGAACAAGTACAGTGCACAAGATTTGACTTGATTCTGCAGGTAACACGTGAGAAAGAACAAGATGCTGGTGTTGTGCTGCCGATACTGGACCTGTGTGCCAACATGCCAACTAGCAGCAGCTTCCAAAATCATGACTCATATCTCAGAATTTTGCTTGGATCTCGGACAAAAATATGGATCGAGTCGCAGCTTGTATTTAAAAAAAGAAAATTTGTATGTTGGTCTGCTCGTATCTCAAGATACCACTGTATATTCTGCTGCTTTGGGGTGAAAGGTTCTGAACATATCAATTAAATTCAGTTGATCTAATGTTTCATTTAAGGCTGCTGTTTCTTTGTTAATTTTCTGTCTGGAGGATCTATCCATTGATGTCAGTGGGGCAAAATCCCCTACTATTATAGTATTGCTGTTGATCTCACCCTTTATGCCCATCAAAATCTGCTTACCTATTTAGGTGCTCCTACATTAGGTGCATAAATATTTACAATGGTTATATTCTCCTGTTGGATTGCTTCCTTTATCATTATGTAGTGACCTTCTTTATCCCTTACTATAGCCTTTGTTTTAAAGTCTATTTTGTCAGATATAAGTATTGCTACCCCAGCTTTTTTTCATTTCTATTTGCATGAAATACGTTTTCCCATACCTTCACTTTCAATCTGTGTATCTTTTGTTTTGAGGTGGGTCTCTTGTAGACAGCATACGTACGGGTCCTGTTTTCTTATCCATGCAGCTACCCTATGTCTTTTGATTGGAGCATTTAATCCATTTACATTTAAGGTTATCACTGACATGTACTTATTTATTGCCATTTTATTCTTTAAATCTCCTTTCCTCTTTTTCTTGATTTTTAAAATTTGCTCTTCTTATAGCAGGTCCCTTAACATTTCTTGCAGTACTGATTTGGTTGCAATGAATTCCTTGAGGTTTTTTTTTATATGGGAAACTTTTTATTTCTCCTTCAATTTTAAACAATAGCCTTGCTGGATAAAGTAGTCTTGATTGTACGTTCATTTTGCATCACTTTGAATATTTTTGCCAGTCCCTTCTGGCCTCAAGTATTTCTGTTGAAAAGTTGGATGTCATCCTTATGGGGGCTCCTCTGTAGGTAATTAATTGCTTTTCTCTTGCAGCTTTTAGTATTCTTATTTGTCTCTTAACTTTGGCATTTTAATTATGATGTGTCTTGGTGTAGGTCTCCTTGGGTTCCTTTTTAATGGGACTCTCTGTGCTTCTTGAACTTGTGTGACTTTTTCCTTCATCAATTTAGGAAAGTTTTCACCTATGATTTCTTCAATCAGGTTCTCTATCCCTTGTTCATTCTCTTCTCCTTCAGGAACCCCTATGATGCAGATGTTGTTTCTCTTCATATTGTCACAGAGCTCTCTTAGAGTTTCCTCAGTCATTTTGAACCTCTTTTTGTTTTGCTGCTCTACTTCTGTGCATGTTAATCTTGTCTTTTAAATCCCTAATTCGATCCTCTGCTTCATCCAGCCTGCTACTGATTCCTTCTAGTGCAGCCTTTATTTCTGATATTGTATTTGTCATTTCTGACTGGTTCTTTTTTATAATTTCAATGTCCTTTTTGATGCTTGCCATCTCTTTATTTAGGTGTTCATTATGTCCATCCATTGTTGCCCTAAGATCCTTGAGCATCCTAAAAATCATTATTTTAAATTCTGCATCTGGTAGTTTGGTTACTTCCATTTCATTTAATTCTTTTTCTGGGTATTTCTCTTATTGATTCATTTGGGTCACATTTCTCTGTCTGCCCATTTCTTCTGTGTATTAGGTACACTATCTGACTTTGAAATTTTTGTGGTATCTTTATGAAGAAGATGGGCTCAGTGCTACTGACCTCCAGGCCACCTATTTTCCTTGTTCTAGGAATGCTTCTGGAGGGCACTATTTTCCCTACTGTTTTCTGTGAGTATTGAATGTAGTTGGTCCTTTCATGGGTATGGTTACTCCTGCAGGCTGGCTGGCTCTAAGGGTCAACCTTGATGATGTGTATTACACATTGTGCAATGTTTAACTTGTTGAGCATATTTATTCTCCACAGTGTCTGGTGCCTGCTAGACTCCACCTTTGGGTGTGCTACTTGTGTATCTAGCTGAGCCTAGGGTTGTTGCTGTCTGCAACCCACTATCAGTTGTGTTGGCTGTAGATCTTCTTAGGTTGGCATCAGCAGTTGCTTGTAACCCACTGTGGGCTACTTGTCTGTAGCTACTGCTCTTTTCATTGTTTGTGTCTGCATTTTCAATGCCTGGGTAATGTGGGAGGGGCATCCTATGTATAAGGATCAGCTTCCTCCTGCTTAGAGATGACAGCTTGATTTTTATTTTCATAATGATCTTTGACTAAATTCTTTAATGTTTGACTGGAGAGAAACATTAGAACTAGTGTCACCTCTGACTCTGGCTGCTCAATGCACAGACCTTCAGATGACACTTCTCTACTAATTCTAGCTCTCCTAAATGAGGTAACCCATAAGTTGTCTGAATTACCAGCTCTGGCAAGGTTGGATTCTGCCAACTCATTTTTGTTGCTCGGCCCTGCCTGTCTTGCCCACACCACACTAGCCACTGCATTGTTGATTGGTAAGCTTGCACTTAAGAGAACTGAATCAAACCCCTTATAACCCTAAACAGGAATCATTTAAAGATGATATTACAACATTTAGGAATACATAAACACATAGATAGATATTTAGATGATGCATGCACTGAGACATTATTTTGATAAAATTGGTATCAACTTATTTACCTGAAAAATGTCATAATTGTTTATCAGTTTTACCCACTGAATTCAATTTTTCAACCTTACCTTTGTAAGAAAGGCATAAATATTGAATATTATAGTGATCTCCAGTAGAGGAGAATGCAGTCATAAATAATTTAGTTTCTTTATGCTTCAGCTGCTTACCTGAATTTCTTATGAAACAGCAACAAACACTGTGCTGTTGGGGAGTTGACATTATTACCCACTTCTTATTTAACAACAGAGTCATTAAAAGAGAGCAACGAAGCACGCTGGCAGTGAGAAACTCATGGTTGTATTAAATACAGATTCCATATATAGAGATGCTGCGTGTTTGGTTTGGCTGAAGTGTATTCAAAAGCCACTGAGCAAGAGACTGACTTTGTTGTAGTTGAAGTCAACAATTTTTATTTCTGTTTTCCATAGTCAAGCAAATGAGTTGAACACAGCACATTTTAGATTTGTACATTTGGGGAAAACATGTAGAATTAGAATCATCATACTATGACACACATACCTTATGCTCTGGAACATTTCCTCACTGCTGTGGGAATGCTGCACGAGGAAATAGTCTATGAGTGAGTGATCCTGTGACATTCCAGTACAGTGCCAGGGTGGGTATGAGGAGAGTCCACACAGAAAGCACTGTACCTGAACCCCCAGTTATGTGAAAATGTATTCTGTAACCTGTCTCTAGAACTTGTGGCGCAGATGTCATAGTAACTTACCAAAGAGAATCCTTATTGCCAGGGAAGTTTTCCTGGAGCCTTGCAGAGATTATTTTTCTGATCTCATTGGAGGTGGGAGTGTCTCACTCCCTGTAAATGCCAAGTCTTTTCCTCTCTCTCCAGCAGAGGGGTGTGTTTGCACAGAACCCCACCCCCAGACATAAACATGGTGGAATGTATGCATTTCCTGGGAGGCCTTTGCCAAAAATTCAGGCAAAGGGAGAATCCTTTCCATAAAACATTGTTTTTCTATACTCTGACATTTGTGTCTGCCAGACAAGATGTTTGCAATAAATTTTGTAAAACACATTTTGAGAAATCATTGGTAGGTGTTAAGACTGGAAATAGAAGAAATTAATGAAAAGAAGTTACTGATAATGTAAATAAAGTCTTCAGTAATGCTTGGCACATAGTGTGTGCTCAATAAATATTATAAGCAGCTATTATAATTTTAGTAATTGTGAAGATTCATTTAATTACAAATGGTAGCATGTATATACATATTCATAAACATATACACATATTTATGTATAAATGGGTATATACAAACACAAAAGTGTTCAACTTTTCTAATTGCCGAAAATAACCCTTGCCTGTGAATTAATTGCTGTTTACTGGTTTGGTTTTTAATTTTTTATTTATTGATTTTAGCAAGAGAGGTAGGGAAAGAGGGAGAGAGGTAGGAAAGAGAGAGAGAAGGGGGAGGGAGGAGGGGTGGAGAAGCAGATGGTCGCTTCTCCTGTGTGCCTTGACTGGGAATCGAACTCGGGACATCCACACACTGGGCCAACACTCTACCACTGAGCCAATCGGCCAGGGCCTAAAATTCTCTTATTATGTATATTATGTTTTAGATTTTATTTATTCATTTTTTGAGAGAGAGAGAGAAAAAGTGGTGAGGAGCAGGAAGCATCAACTCTTGTATGTGCCTTGACCAGGCAAGCCCAGGGTTTCAAACTGACAACCTCAATATTCCAGGTTGACGCTTTATCCACTTTGCCACCACAGGTCAGGCACTGTTTACTGTTTATTTGTTCTGTCGTTAAGAGAGTTGGAAAGGCCTGACCAGGCAGTGGTGCAGTGGAAAGAACATCGGACTGGAATGTGGAAGACCCAGGTTCGAAACTCCGATGTTGCCAGTTTGAGTGTGGGCTCATCTGGTTTGAGCAAGGGGTCACTCAGTCTGCTGTAGCCCCCTGGTCAAGGTACATATGAGAAAGCAATCACTGAGAAACTAAGGTGCCACAACAAAGAATTGATACTTCTCATCTCTCTCCCTTCCACTCTGTCTGTTCCTCTCTCTGTCTCTCTCTGTTTGTGTCATAAAATAAAATAAATTAAAAAAAAAAAGAGAGTTGGAAAGGAGAGCACTATGGGAGGTATGAAATGGCCCATCTATTTTAGTTATTATTATTTTTTTTTTTTCATTTTTCTGAAGCTGGAAACAGGGAGAGACAGTCAGACAGACTCCCGCATGCGCCCGACCGGGATCCACCCGGCACGCCCACCAGGGGCGACGCTCTGCCCTCCAGGGGGCGATGCTCTGCCCATCCTGGGCATCGCCATGTTGCGACCAGAGCCACTCTAGCGCCTGGGGCAGAGGCCACAGAGCCATCCCCAGCGCCCGGGCCATCTTTGCTCCAATGGAGCCTTGGCTGCGGGAGGGGAAGAGAGAGACAGAGAGGGAAAGCGCGGCGGAGGGGTGGAGAAGCAAATGGGCGCTTCTCCTGTGTGCCCTGGCCGGGAATCGAACCCGGGTCCTCCGCACGCTAGGCCGACGCTCTACCGCTGAGCCAACCGGCCAGGGCTTATTTTAGTTATTATTAACCTAGAAGCCTCACCATAATTATTCTAAACTGAACATTGAATCAACTTTGGCTGTTGATGAAACCCTTAATCAATGAACTAAAATTGTAAAACATATGGCATGGTGCCACGTTTATCGTAGAATAATGGAATGTGAGAATGAGTAGCGGCTTCAGATGGCATCTAATAAAATGCCTTCATTTTACAAGTGAGGAAACTAGGGTTAGCGTACACAGTAGGTATCAGAGGGGTCATTCCAAGACTGCACTTTTGCCCCCATATATAGGCTCTGTCCAGTTGCATTGTCTGTAATGCTTTTCCTCTTCTAAAACAAAAAACAAAAACAAAAACAAACAAACAAAAACATGTCTATCTGATTGCAATGAGTCTGTGTGAAGTTATTATATTTGGATTTGCCTCCTTTGCCTCTTGTAGGTGATGACTTTGTAAGCCTCTCAAATACAGAGAAGAGGGATTATACTTCTAAGAAAACTGAACTGAAGTGGTCCAACAAGTCTCCCCTTACCCTCACTTTTTCTACTCCTGCTGATATAGACATCTAAAAACATAGAGGTACCCAGCAATATCACCTCATTTTAGAATAAAAAAAGCAATTGTTTTACTTTTGTTTTCCAAGTGCATTTTTAAAGGAAGTCTTTGAAAGAGGTTACGGGAATCTTTCTTATATCCAGACACAGCATTTTTAGTGAGAATTGGTTATTGGTGAGTTGAAGAAATCATCCGTCTCTGATTCTGCTGTTTGGAATGGGTGGCCCCACTGGGCAAGTGAGCCTAAAACTATCCCTGCAGAACCACAGGCAGATGGGTCTCCTTTATGTTTGTCTTCCCAGCATTAAGTGCAGGCTTGGGACATTGTAGGTACTCAGTAAGGTTTCTGGGCAAATTAATGAGAGAAGCAGCAAACAGAATTTCTGATTCTTCAGACTTTCCATGGGACTAGATGAGCACTTTGCTCTGGGAGCAGGTATTTGTGCTTTTTTAAAGCTGTGTATCCCAAATGGGATGGTCTGGGGCTCCTGCCGTGACCAGAAAACCAACCAACCAGCCAAACAAAAGCCCAAACAGCCTTTCAAACTTTCCATCCCCTCGGGTAGCTACTGCAAAGCTTAATTCCATGACTTCAGGGGCATCTTTTGAACTTTAGTGGGTGACTTAGGAGTGCACTCCTGCTTCCTGTAGAAGGCTGTGTGTTCTGGGATGCCAGTCTACACTGTGTGCTTACGGTGGGACCAGCTGACCAGCTGCTTGTGGCACCTCATCTCTTTTGGGCATGCCGGTGGAGAAGAAGACTTCCAAGTTTCTTACCTTAGTGGGATTGTGTGCAGTGTGGTGTTTCCCATCAAGAAAAAATTAACACAAGTTTGCTTGATGACATGTTAGACAATTTCCTCCTTAATGAAGGAAGGTCTTGCTCCCTGTCATCAGGTCCCAGCCAGCCTGACTTCTGATTAAACTTGTCCACAAAGTGGTAGGAGATGCTTTAGTGAACACTGCTGAGAAGATGGCTCTTCAGACGACCATGTGCTGTGAAGCAACTTGTGTTCCTGTGGCCGGTGAGCAGGGACAGGCACGCAAGCACAGAGTGTGTCCGTGCTGCCGACAGGCCGCGCAGGGCGTGAATATGCCTGTTTCAAGGAAGCAGCCCTGGTTGAGAATGGACAACAGACATAGCCAGGGCACCCTCCCAAAGCCTGGGACTATACCAGTAACCAAAGCTGTCTTGAGGAAAGCTCTGTCCTGTTCACTTGCTTTTAGAGTCCGAAATCACATCTGAAGACATGTTTTTGGGATGTGAGCCCTGGGGTGCCTTTATGTCAGCATCAGCCATGAAAGGTCTTTAATGGTGACTACATTTTCTTTCCACAGACATGGGAAAAGAATAGGACTTACCTCGTAGGACTACCTTTCTTCAAGTCTTCCACAGCCTCCTCCCACTTTCGGGTTTGAATTACAGAAGGACAGGTCTTTTTGTCTTCAAGAGCCGAGGCTGCATGCCATGTGTCTTCCACATGGCAGAGGTGTTCTTACCTGATTTTATCCTGCGGCATTGAAAAACCCTACAGTGGACTTTGCCACATTTTTTCTTTTTTTCCATCCCCAAGGCACCACTGAGAGTTGGTAGGAGGAAAAATATTGACTTAAGCCTGAAGAGAGGTCAGCAACATGTCCAGAATCACAGTGCAATGGTGACTCAGACCTGTTTGAGCAGTTTCTTAATCACCTTGAAGACTGGTTATTTAAACAGCAAGAGATATTTATTCATTTTGGAAGTCTCTTCCACTATGTTTATAAATGGCCAGCGTTTATATTAAGGGCCAAATCACTTAGATTTTACTCACTACCCCAACTCAACCAAGTGAAAATAAAAATATATTTTAAAATGTTTGTATAAAAGTTCTCTCATGATAAATGTATAGTTGGTTATTATTGAGCTAGACAAATCTATCTGAAAGATATCTCAAGCGTTTGAAGTTGATTTCATGGAGTAGGTCTCTGTCCTCATAACCACTGCCAACCCCAAAGGGCCACTGTGATAAAAGAAAAGCTCGAGGGTGTCAAGATCAACATCTAAGCCCACTTGACATCTTTAAATTTTTCCTGTTTGGGTGAATGCTGACTTTACAAATAGTTGGTTGCCACTTTTTCAGTCTTTACCTTAATGCTTATACTGCAGACAAAATGTTAGAGAATTAAAAGTTATTAATCAACTCATAGCAATTCTAAATTAAAAATTTGCCCTTTTAATGTATAGCTGGGTTTGAAATTCATATTTTTTCTGAATCAGTAAAATAATTTTGCCCCTCCTTTACCCTCTGTAGGATCAACAGTTCTAGTTCCCTAACTAGCCGACCTGTTTCGAGCTCCCTCTCTGGCCAGCAGTGTGACTCCTCTCCGAACCTGCTGGGTTTTCTGACTACATTTTCCTAGGCATTTACCTTCACAAGCTGGCCCTCATCTTCCAAATCAAAACCAAAGCAACTCACATATTCCCCAGACTAACAGGAATGACTCACCTTCCCAGTCAGCCTGTGTCATTTATGTCATATGTATTAGTACGTGTAGTCATTGGTGGGTTTCTTTGGCCACTTTAATGAATAAGTTAAATTTTAGATAGTCAAAGTTCAGTAAATTGACCAGAAATGTCTTAGCCATTTAATATGGTAATGAAATAAAAACATATCTTTCAAGAAGACACTGGCTATGACCATGACTAGAGAAGAAACACCTAGAATTCTTTTTTTTTTTTTTTTGTATTTTTCTGAAGCTGGAAATGGGGAGAGACAGACAGACTCCCACATGCGCCCGACCGGGATCCACCCGGCACACCCACCAGGGGCGACGCTTTTCCCACTAGGGGGCGATGCTCTGCCCCTCCAGGGCGTCGCTCTGCCACGACCAGAGCCACTCTAGCGCCTGGGGCAGAGGCCAAGGAGCCATCCCCAGCGCCCGGGCCATCTTTGCTCCAATGGAGCCTTGGCTGTGGGAGGGGAAGAGAGAGACAGAGAGGAAGGAGGGGGGGGGGTGGAGAAGCAAATGGGCGCTTCTCCTATGTGCCCTGGCCGGGAATCGAACCCGGGTCCCCCACACGCCAGGCCGACGCTCTACCGCTGAGCCAACCGGCCAGGGCCACACCTAGAATTCTTGTTAACATAGTAACTTAACGTTGCTCACTGAGATAACATGAATTTCTTCTAAATGATGATCATCACAGGAGCTGGTCCTATTGGAGGGAACTTAAGAAGGAAACTTTCTTTACAAGTTGAAAGTAAAGGAAGCTAGGCTTATAATAGTTCCTGTAGATTTTAGATAAGAAAAATTAAATGGCCCTGGCTGGTTAGCTCAGTGGTAGAGAGTCGGCTCGGTGTGTGGATATCCTGGGTTCGATTTCCAGTTAGGGCACACAGGAGAAGCACCCATCTGCTTCTCTACCCATCCCCCTCTCTATCTCTATCTATCTATCTATCTATCTATCTATCTATCTATCTATCTAATCTTCCCCTCCTGCAGCCACAGTTCAATTGAAGTGAGCTGGCCCCGAGTGCTGAGGATGACTCCATGGCCTCTGCTTCAGACTCTAAGAAGAGCTTGGTTGCTGAGCAATGTAGTCACACCCCAGATGGGCAAGAGCATCAACCCCTAGTAAGATTGCCAGGTGGATCCTGGTTGGGGCGCATGCGGGAGTCTGTCTCTGCTTCCCTCCTCTCACTGAATAAAAAAAAAAAAGAAAAGAAAGAAAGAAAAACTAAAGACATTGGTTGCAGTTATTAAAAAGTATAAACTTAAGCTTTTTAATGCCTAAGTTCTTGTTCCAAAAATGTGTTTGAATGCAACATTTAACAGCATAATTTCTACACTATTATCACAAAAGCAGAAGAGAGATAAAATCTACATGTATCTGTCCTGCAGGAGGAATCGTGACTAAAGGGATGTGCAGGAGTCCCAGCATGCTTGTTAAAGAACTTACTGGAAAGGTATTGGAGGGAAAGGCATGAAAATGTCACCAAGGAGAAGAAAAGCCTAGGCATGATAAAAGATGCAGCAAAAACTAGAGCTGGAGAAGCTACTTTTCTGTGGTCTTTGAAATCTGTTTTTGTTCGGTTCCATTCACCAATGCCATATGAGCTCCTTCTACCTCCCCTTCTATGTCTCTGCCTTGAGCCTAAAGTAAAGACACCCAAGTTACAGGGTGCATTACACGTATTTCAATCACTAAGTTCATGCAGTAGGGGCAAACATCAATTAAAACCAAAGCAGAAACAATACAGAGGATCAATGAAACCAGGAGCTGGTTCTTTGAAAAGGTAAACAAGATCGATGAACCTGTAACCAGATTCACCAAGAAAAAAAGAGAGAGGACTCAAATAAATAAAATTAGAAATGAGAATGGAGAAATAACAACTGACACAACAGAAATACAAAATATTGTAAGAAAATACTATGAAGAACTGTACGCCAAAAAACTAGAGAACCTAGATGAAATGGACAAATTCCTTGAAACATATAATCTTCCAAAAATTAATCTGGAAGAATCAGAAAACTTAAACAGACCTCATTACAACAAATGAGATTGAAACAGGTATAAAAAAACTCCCAAAAAAGAAAAGTCCTGGGCCTGATGGCTTCACAAGTGAATTCTACCAAATATTCAAAGAAGAACTAACTCCTATCCTTCTCAAGCTATTTCAAAAAATTCAAGAGGAAGGAAGACTTCCAAGCTCCTTTTATGAAGCGAACATAATTCTGATTCCAAAACCAGGCAAAGACAACACAAAAAAAGAAAATTATAGGCAATATCCCTGATGAATTTAGATGCAAAAATCATCAAACAAAATATTAGCAAACTGGATCCAGCAATATATGAAAAAAATCATACACCATGATCAAGTGGGATTTGTTTTTGGGAGGCAAGACTGGTACAATATTCGCAAATCAATCAATGTGATTCATCACATAAACAAAAGGAAGGAGAAAAACCACATGATAATTTCAATAGATGCAGAAAAAGCATTTGATAAAATCCAGCACCCATTCATGATCAAAACTCTCAGCAAAGTGGGAATACAGGGAACATACCTCAACATGACGAAGGCCATCTATGACAAACACACAGCCAACATCATACTCAATGGGCAAAAATTAAAAGCAATCCCCTTAAGATCAAGAAAAAGGCAGGGGTGCCCCCTTTCACCACTCTTATTCAACATAGTTCTGGAAGTCCTAGCCATAGCAATCAGACAAGAAAAAGAAATAAAAGGTATCCACATTGGAAAAGAAGAAGTAAAACTATCATTATTTGCAGATGATATGATATTCTATATAGAAAACCCTAAAGTCACAGTCAAAAAACTACTAGACCTGATAAATGAATTCAGCAAGGTGGCAGGATATAAAATCAATACTCAGAAATCAGAGGCATTTTTATACACTAACAATAAACTGTCAGAAAGAGAAATTAAGGAATCAATCCCCTTTATCATTGCAACCAAAAAAATAAAGTACCTAGGAATAAATTTAACCAGGGAGATTAAAGACTTATACTTGGAAAATTATAAAACATTGATAAAAGAAATCAGGGAAGATACAAACAAGTGGAGGCATATTCCGTGCTCAAGTTTAGGAAGAATAAACATCATTAAAATGTCTATATTACCCAAAGCAACTTATAAATTCAATGCAATACCGATTAAAATACCAATGACTTACTTCAAAGATATAGAACACATATTCCAAAAATTTATATGGAACCAAAAGAGAACACAAATAGCCTCAGCAATCTTGAAAAGGAAGAATAAAGTGGGAGGTATCACACTTCCGGATATCAAGTGATTCTACAAGGCCATTGTACTCAAAACAGCCTGGTACTGGCATAAGAACAGGCATATAGATCATTGGAACAGAACAGAGAACCCAGAAATAAACCCACACTTTTATGGCAACTGATATTTGACAAAGGAGGTAAGAGCATACATTGGAGTAAAGACAGCCTCTTCAACAACAGATGGTGTTGGGAAAATTGGACAGCTACCTGCAAAAAAATGAAACTAGACCACCATCTTACACCATTCACAAAAATAAACTCAAAATGGATAAAAGACTTGAATGTAAACCGTGAAACCATAAGCATCTTAGAAGAAAACATAGGCAGTGAGCTCTCTGACATCTCTCGCAGCAATATATTTGCTGATTTGTCTCCACAGGCAAGTGAAATAAAAGACAGGATAAACAAATGGGACTTTATCAAACTAAAAAGCTTCTGCACAGCTAAAGACAATAAGATCAGAATAAAAAGACAAACTACACAATGGGAGAATATATTTGACAATGCGTCTGATAAGGGGTTAATAACCAAAATTTATAAAGAACTTGTAAAACTCAATACCAGGAAGACAATCCAATCCAATCCAAAAATGGGCAAAAGAAATGAATAGACACTTCTCCAAAAAGGACACACAGATGGCCAATAGGCATATGAAAAAATGCTCAACATCACTAATCATTAGAGAAATGCAAATTAAAACCACCATGAGATATCACCTCACACCAGTCAGAATGGCACTCATCAATAAAACAACACAGAATAAGTGCTGGCGAGGATGTGGAGAAAAGGGAACCCTCCTACACTGCTGGTGGGAATGCAGACTGGTGCAGCTAATGTGGAAAACAGTATGGAGATTCCTCAAGAAATTAAAAATCAAACTGGGCCCTGGCCAGTTGGCTCAGTGGTAGAGCGTCGGCCTGGTGTGCGGAAGTCCCGGGTTCGATTCCTGGCCAGGGCACACAGGAGAGGCACCCATCTGCTTCACCCCTCCCCCTCTCCTTCCTCTCTGTCTCTCTCTTCCCCTCCCACAGCCAAGGCTCCATTGGAGCAAAAGATGGCCCGGGCGCTGGGGATGGCTTCTTGGCCTCTGCCCCAGGTGCTAGAGTGGCTCTGGTTGTGACATTGTGCATGCGCCCAACCGGGATCCACCTGACACGCCCACCAGGGGCGACGCTCTGCCCCTCCGGGGCATCACTCTGCCGTGACCAGAGCCACTCTAGTGCCTGGGGCAGAGGCCAAGAAGCCATCCCCAGCGCCCGGGCCATCTTTGCTCCAATGGAGCCTTGGCTGCGGGAGGGGAAGAGAGAGACAGAGAGGAAGGAGGGGGGGGGTGGAGAAGCAAATGGGCGCTTCTCCTATGTGCCCTGGCCGGGAATCGAACCCGGGTCCCCCACACGCCAGGCCGACGCTCTACCGCTGAGCCAACCAGCCAGGGCCATGGAAGACAGTTTTATCAATGTCACCCCATCAAAATTAATCAAAAAAAGAAAAAAAAAAAGGAATGTGTGTCACGGCTAATTCAGGCAGTTAGAAGAATAGTATAAGGATGCTAATTCTGCTTCTCAGGCCACATCCTGCATAAGGGGCCCCAATTAAATTGGTGATTTGGCTCCTCTGATTTTGCCAATTGGATTTAAAAAAAATAGGTCAGGAACGCCCTGAAATGGAACTAACAATACATGAGCATAAATTTAAAGAACTTTTAGATACTGGAGCTGATGTATCTGTTATTGCTAAGCTACATTGGCCTCCTTCCTGGCCCACTCATGCAGCAGCCACAGAATTACAAGGTATAGGGCAGAGTAAATCTCCTCAACAAAGTTCTAGTTTTCTACATTGGTAAGATTAAGAAGGTCATTCTGGATTTTTTAAGCCTTATGTGCTCCCTGGATGGCCAGTTAATTTGTGGGGTAGAGATGTTTTGAAAAATATGGGAGCGTTGCTTGTCAATCCTAATGGTTTAGTCAGTACTCAGATGCTTGATCGGGGATTTTTGCCCACCAAGGGACTAGGGAAAGAACAGCGAGGAATTCTCACCCCCATAGAAATGGCACTCAATACCAGAAGGTGTGGATTAGGATATCAAAATTTAGCATAGGGGCCTTGGTAGCTCCTGCATCCTCAATAATGCATTGTGCAGACCCAATTACTTGTAAATCAGATAATCCTGTATGGGTAGACCAATGGCCCCTTTCTCAGGAGAAACTTAGGGCAGCTGCTTAATTGGTACAAGAGCAGCTACAGCTCGGGCACATTGAACCACCTAATAGCCCATGGAATACACTTCCATATTTTGATCTTGTTGCCTCCTGGATTATCAAGGGGCATAGGCGACCCTTACAGCTTATAGGTTTTGAGCCTCAAAATTATTGTTGTTCCTTTTTTCAAAGGATCAACAACAATGGCTCTGGGAAACTTCCACTAAATGGCAAATCGCTCTTGCAAATCAATGGACAACTTTATACTGAAACTCTCAACTTAAAATCAGCTCAAAGACTAGAATTATATGCCATGATCATGGCTTTTCAGCATTTGTCATATTCCCCCTTTAATCTATATACAGATAGCAAATATTTACTTATGGTGTTTCCACTATAAAGACTGCTGTCTTAGGGACAAATGCTGATGAACTATTTCAGCAGTTCCTCCTTCTTCAAAGACTTGTATGTCAACATAGAGCTCCATGTTTTATAGGACACACTCGAGCTCACTCCATGCTCCCTGGAGCTTTAGCACAAGGGAATGCCCCCCCCTTTTGTTGTATTTTTCTGAAGTTGGAAACGGGGAGGCAGTCAGACAGACTCCCCGCATGCGCCCGACTGGGATCCACCCGGCACGCCTACCAGGGGGGGATGCTCTGCCCATCTGGGGTGTTGCTCTCTTGCATCCAGAGCCATTCTAGCACCTGAGGCAGAGGCCGCAGAGCCATCCTCAGTGCCCAGGCCAACTTGGCTCCAGTGGAACCTTGGCTGCGGGAGGGGAGGAGAGAGACAGAGGGAAAGGAGAGGGGGAGGGGTGGAGAAGCAGATGGGCGCTTCTTCTGTGTGCCCTGGCCAGGAATTGAACCCGGGACTCCTACATGCCAGGCCGACGCTCTACCACTGAGCCATCCAGCCAGGGCCTAGGAATGCCCTTGTTGATCAAGCTACCCAAAAGAAAATTATTTGGAGCAACCATGACAGATCGAGCAATTCAGTCTCATACTATGCATCACCAGAACGCTGCAGCCCTGTGTAAACAGTTTCAACTTTCTCGGGAAGCAGCACAGCAGATTGGGAAATCCTGTCCAAGGGGTCCTATACTATTACAATCTGCCCCTTCATTTGGAGTTAACCCTCAAGGACCCCTACCAGGACAACTTTGGCAAATGGATGTTACTCATGTACCTTCATTTGGCAAACAGTCCTATGCCCATGTTACAGTGGATACATATTCTGGATTTATAGTAACCTCTGTCAGAACAGGAGAGGCTGCTAAGTATGTTATAGCTCATTGTCTGTATGCACTGTTCTATTATTGGATTTCCTAAACTGGTTAAACTGACAATGCTCCTGCATATGGAGCAAAAGCATTTACTGTATTTTGTCATTCTTACAATCTTTAAAGTCAAGGTATTATTAAAGTGTACCCAGCAAATATTTTAAGGTCAATTTAAAAAAATTAAAAGGGGGAAGTCATATCCTGGAACTCCTATGGGTCTACCATATCATGCTTTTTACTTAAAAAATTTTTTAAATTTCTTTTGAATGCTGATGAACAGGAGACACCAAATCTTTTTCTCCTGCAAACTACTACCTTCTTTATTTGATCCAGCTAATAACACTGTTTTGTCTTTTTCCAAATAGCTCCAGATATATGGAAAAGATTTATATAGGCGGATGGGGATCCTCAAACCCCTCAGCGAGATCTTCTGAGCATGGCCTTTAAGATACCAAGAGGCAGAAAAAGCCCAATAGAGATCAGGGGAACTACCAGCTTTTAGGATACGCCCTTAAAGGCTCCAACGCCCCAAAAGGGTCTCATAGGATGCCATATGGGTCCTGCTTCAATAGGGAATAGGAAGGTCATTGAGCTAAAGCCTGCCAGGCTTACATGCCTCTGCTGTGAGGAAACAGGGACATGGGAAGGTAGGCTTCTCCCTCGCTCCTCTAAGGGAGGGTTCAGTCTCTTCCAGCCCTGCTCCAGCCACCTATGACCTAACCTTGCCCAGAATGCTGGGGTTTGCCACTGAAGGCTGAAGGTGCCCAGGGCCGTCAGCCCCATCTACGACATTTCTATTCAGCCATAAGAAATGATGACATCGGATCACTTACAACAAAATAGTGGGATCTTGATAACGGTATACAGAGTGAAATAAGTAAATAATAATAAAAAAAACTGCAGGATTCTATACATTGGTGGGACATAAAAATGAGACTAAGAGACATGGACAGGAGTGTGGTGGTTACGGGTGGCGGGGGAGGGAAGGAGGGAGAGGGGGAGGGGTGGGGAGGGGCACAAAGAAAACTAGATGAAAGGTGACAGAGGACAATCTGACTTTGGGTGATGGGTATGCAACAGAATTGAATGACAAGATAACCTGGACATGTTTTCTTTGAATATATGTACCCTGATTTATTGATGTCACCCCATTAAAATAAAAATTTATTTATAAAAAACAAAACAAAACAACACAAAATAACCAAAGCAGATTTCTCACAATTACTACTGTGACTTTGCATAGGTCCAGGTTCAAAATTTTCACCGTTATGCCACCTACCATTTCAACCCCCTGAAAAAAAGGGAGAGAAAGAGAAATAGAAAGGGATGAAGTATACGACTTTTCTTTCAGGTTCTGTAAGTAACCTCGGGTTCTGGCTGGACTGTGTGTTAACATCATGAGGTCTCAATTTTTATCACATCAGAGTAACCAGGTTTTATGGTTTTAAAATTCCAACTGCTCAGATGGGTAGTTCTATCTATTAAATGGCCACTTTCAATGGTTACCTATGTACATACTCTCTAGTTAAGTTCTGATGTGGCAGTTTAAATTGTGCTAACCACAGTGACTTGCCCCTTGTTAAGAGTGACCACTGGTCTTCTACTAAGTGCATCATATGACAAAGTGAAATACTTGGTGTTTGACTTTGTTTCCCAAAGACATTCCATTAATCCAGTTCATTGTTTTCAACAGGAAGTCAAATGAATTTGAGAAATAATAAAAAGTATGCAACTGAGAACCAAATATGATAACAGGTAGAGGTCATATATACAAATATATCCATGCAAAGAGATGTCAATAGGCCCTGTCTGGGTAGTTCAGCTGGTTAGAGCATCATCTGTATATGCCAAGGTTGCAGGTTCGATCCCCGATCAGGGTACCAGAATCAAGCAATGAATGCATAAATAGTGGAACAACAAATCGATGTTTCTCTCTCTCTCTCTAAACAATAAATTTTTAAAAAGTAGAAATAATACATTTTGAGGCATTTATACAAAAGTTGTCTATTTAAAAAAGAAATTAAATTATATTTCTTTATGTAAATTTTCAGAAATAATCCACTTTGAAGAATATTTGAAATTGGACTTGTATTTCTCTAGAACAAGTATTGGATCAAAAAAAAAATACAAAGAGCTCAGTAAAATGCAGCAAAATATATCTTAAAAAGCACATATTTAAAGGTAAAATTATCTTTTACTGATAAATTATTAAAAATATTACTCAAAATAACTTAGGAAATATGAATGCAAAGTAGCCAGTGTTGCCCTGGCCAGTTGGCTCAGTGGCAGAGCATCCACCTGGCATGTGGATGTCCCAGGTTCAATGCCCAGCCAGAACACACAGGAGAAGTGCTCATCTGCTTCTCCACCCTTCCCCCTCTCCTTTCTCTCTATCTCTTCCCCTCCCACAGCCAAGGCTCCATTGGAGCAAAGTTGGCCTGGATGCTGAGGATGGCTCCATGGCCTCTACCTCAGGTGCTAGAATGGTTCCGGTTGCAATGGAGCAATGGCCCAGATGGGCAGAGCATCAACCCCTAGTGGGCATGCCTGGTGGATACCAGTTGGGCACATGTGGGTAGTCTGTCTGTCTGCCTCCCTGCTTCTTACTTCAGAAAAATACACACACACAAAAGTAGAGTTATTTTTATATCTGGCATAACTGCTACAAAGCTTAAAACGAAAAGCAATATTAGACAAAATAAATGAGACAGCAGAGCCATTTGAATTCTACCAAGCCTTTCCCCTAATATTCTGTAAGAAGAGAATATACAAGTTGCATTTTTAAAAGTTAGCCTATTGTGGAAGATTATGGCTTTTGAAAAAAAATGGTTAACCTTGGTTAAAGCCTAGAGGAAATGCAGACGTTTTGTTTCAAAATGCATCTGGCTAACGGGAGAGCTCTCTGGCCACAAATAGAATCTCCACTGAGTAAGGGTTGTACAGACCAGGGTTGGGAAAAAAGTCTACCTGGCAGGGAACTGAAGTAGGAGTCAGAGCAAACAAGATTGCAGCAAATGTCAGGGTACAGATAACAATTGAATACACAAGAATTCAAAATAGGTTGTTTATATGGCCATTCTTCCTCGACTAGAATAGAAGTTTCATGTGGGCAGGGACTTTAATTTGGTCCTTGCCATACACCCAGCTTCTGGACCAGTGCCTGGCTGAGAGAAGTTGCTCTATAAATATCTGATGAGTGAAAGAACATAAACTAAGTTTCAGAAGACAGATTTGTCAAAGGGAATAAAATTCCACAACTATTTAATGAGTACCTAAGCCAGGTGTCCACGTGTAACATGGAAGTAACTGTTCTACCAGAGTGCAATATGACATGAAAATTAAATGTTAAAATGTCAAACCCCAAGGCCACATTTGGGAATTCCCAAATCAAAATCCTGAGTGAGGAACCCAGAAAATACCATTATAAACAAGTATCCAGGTAAATCTCCTACATACCAAAGTTTGGATTCTACTAAAGGAGGGTTTTGCAGATAATTAAAAAGATCTAGTGAAGAATTTTCTCTCAAGTACATATTCACATTAGTAACTAAACTCTCAAGGGTGAGGGCAGCTAATATTTAGGGTGGTTACTGTTGAAGATGTTTTCACACATAATAATTTACTATTCAATAATCCAAGAAGGTGGTTTTATTATATCTATTTTTAAGGAAACAAGCTCCAGGACAGTAACTAACTTGTTTAACATTGTTCAGCAAGTACCTAGGGGGAGTGCAAGTCAGGTTTATGTCCTGAGGCCGTGTGCTTCTGAACAGGGACATTCAGTGGCACCTGTCTTCAGGAAATGCACTTAAAGTCAGTTTCTGATTGGTTGAATCTGTCAAGATGAATTTGTGAAGCTGACTGGAGGTAACACAGTGGATAGAGTGTCAACCTAGAACGCTTGAGGTTCCCAGTTAAAAACCCTAAGGTCTCTGACTAGAGTGCAGGCTTGCCAGCTTGAGTGCGGAATCATAGACATGATCCCAAGGTTGCTGGCTTGAGTCCAAGGTCACTGGCTTGAGCAAGGGGGTCACTGGCTGGGCTTGAGTCCTTGGTCAAGGCATGTATGAGAAACAATCAATGACCAACTAAAGTGAAGCAAATACGAGTTGATCCTTCTCATCTCTCTCCTCCCTCTCTATTAAGAAAAAAAAAAAAAGGCCCTGGGCAGTTGGCTAGACTAGAGCATCCGCCCGGCATATGATTTCCCAGATTTGATTCCCAGTCAGGGCACACAAAAGAAGTGACTGTCTCTCTCCCCACCCTCTCTCTCCCTTCTCTCCCTTTTCCCTTCCCACAGCCAGTGGCTTGATTGGTTTGAGTGTTGCCCCCAGGTGCTGAGTATAACTCCCTTGGTTGGAGTATGTCAGACTCAGGTGCTAAAAATACACTGTTGATTTAAGCATCTTCCCCAGATGGGGTTGCCCTGTAGATCCCTGATCAGGGTCTATGAGGGAGTCTGTCTCACTATCTCCCCTCCTCATACTTAAAAAAAAAAAAAGATGAATTTGTGGAAATCAAGATTTGAAGTCATTAATTATGAATGCTTAGGCCTAGACCTACAGTGTTGTCTAAATCATCTATCACTTGAATAATCATAATTTAAAAAGCTGAGTGCTGGGTGATGTGGTTTGTTTGGGGTGAACTAGAAAACTCGGGTGCACAGTGGTGGGGAGCAGAAGACAATTAGGAAGGTACAGATTGTCGTATCTCATGCTGCTACTCTGCTCTAGCCGCCTGGGGTTGGGTCTTCTCGTGTTTCAAAGGGAAGTGAAAAGTCCAGCTTCCCATATGAAACATTATGATTTTTAAATATAGATAACTAATTAAAAAGTTTAAAAACACATCTTGAAGGCCAAACAGGTCTGGAAAACAAGGACAGGCCGCTGGGGCTTCCGCCTGCAGCCTCTGGTCTGGACTATGCAAATCCCAGGAGTTAAGCTCAAGTGACTGTGATATTGCTTAGTGAAAATGGGGCAGACCAGAGACCTGTGTCTGCATCCTGCTTATGTGAAGACAGAGCCTGACTGTCACTACTGCTGGTTTCATTTGATAAAACATGCATCAGATCGTTTTGTTTTTGTTTTGTTTTTTTTTTGTATTTTTCTAAAGCTGGAAACGGGGAGAGACAGTCAGACTCCCGCATGCGCCCCACCGGGATCCACCCGGCACGCCCACCAGGGGCGATGCTCTGCCCACCAGGGGGCGTCGCTCTGCCGCGACCAGAGCCACTCTAGCGCCTGGGGCAGAGGCCAAGGAGCCATCCCCAGCGCCCGGGCCATCTCTGCTCCAATGGAGCCTTGGCTGCTGGAGGGGAAGAGAGAGACAGAGAGGAAGGAGGGGGTGGGGGTGGAGAAGCAAATGGGCGCTTCTCTTATGTGCCCTGGCCGGGAATCGAACCTGGGTTCCCCGCACGCCAGGCCGACGCTCAGCCGCTGAGCCAACCGGCCAGGGCCCAGATCGTTTTTAGTGTTTTATTTTTCCCTTTCCTACAGAAGTATCAGATGTGGCCTTTTTGTAAACCGAATGTGTCTTTCCATTAGCTTACCATTATAGGGCTGCTTTATTCAGGTTTTGGAGTGATCTTCAGTTGGCATTGACCGATTTGAATATGATTCCCTGGCCTTTCAGCTCCTTTTAAAGGTAGGTGAAGTAAACTCCTGGGGGAAGAACTTCAGTTCAAGTAAGCACCCCAACTGCTTTATAATAACTGCGTTTGGAATTTTCCCTACGGGGACTTGTTGCTACTGACTAGTTAAAGTGTTGCTCTGTGGCCGGGCAGAAATTCTCTGTCACACACAGGAAGACCTGATAAAGTACAAGATGTAATGATATACGTGCTAGAACTGGCCCGAGAGTTTTAGTTTTTAGCATTTCACGGTCCAAATAATTCTCCATTCTTTCACTATTGGCATTGCGTTAGGGAACATTTCATGTCTATTTTACGGTGGGGTTAAAAAGACCCCTTTCCCTGTGCAGCTTTATTTTTGCAATGTGTATGCATTTAGTTCGTGTTATCAAGGGAGTCAGTGTTAACAGGGCAAAGCTCACATCTTCTTGTAGTCAAGTTCCGGTAGTGCCGCGTCCGAAGCCTGGCGTAGTGAACGCAGCGCACAGGCACCAGCAGCGGGGTGCACGGTCCGGAAAGGCGCTCACGGGACCGGCAGGCCAGGACTCTCAGGTTCAAGCCCCGACCAAAAGCCTCTAGGAAATGGGGCCGGCAAGTTCTAATCGCACTTATTTTCATGGCTATGTCTTTTTAATTGTAGTGTTCCACTGTAAAACAAAAGAACATCCAAGAGGTCCGGTGGATTTTTAAGGAAAGCCTCCTCTCTCCCGGAAGTGTAACGGAAAGGAGTCCTAGAATCTGCGCGCAGTGGCCACAGGCAAGTGGCCCTCCGGCCCGCGCCCCGCGCCCCGCGCCCCGCGCCCCGCGCTGCCGCCTCCTGCGCCGGGAGTTGGGCGGGGCCGAGGCGGAGGGCCGACGGCTTTTTTTTCCCTCAGTTGTTTCAGAGAAGCTCCCGGCGGTAAACAAACCCGTCTGCCTGCTCCCGGGCCTCAGAGAAGCTAAAGAACTTAAAGAACTTGTTTATTACTCCCACAGAATCCAAAGCGTCTTCCCTGCCCAGGAGCAGGGTTCCCAATTCCCACCAGGTCCTCCAGCCGCCCGGAGGGCTCTAAGCCCTCCCGCTCCTTTTACTATTTCCCCACTTCCTCTTTCGACTTCCTTTTTGTCCCCCCGCCCCCCAGCTTCACTCTTTCTCGAGTCTTCCTCCTCCTTCCTCACTTCTCACCCCACTCCTTCCCCTTGCCCACCTCCTCACGTCCCCTGGGCTGCGGGCTGCCTCTCCCTCCACGCAGGACACAGATTGGGGCTGAGTGTGGTTTCAAGGCCCTGGGTCAATTCAGCTGAGGAAGTTTGCCGGCAGCCCCACTGGCAGCTGCGCTGCAGCCTGGCTCTGGTCGCTGCCCAAGAAGCGGCCTTACACAAGGGTTGGTGGCTCCCACCCAGGCCCAGCCTGGCCTGCGGCCAGTGCTCTCTGAGGCACAAACCGGGACTGAGACCGACCAGGCCCTCGGGACTGAGCAGGTTTGGGTGCGTAGCAGGAGAGGCAGGTATAAATAAAGATACAGAGGATAGGGAGAATTGGACAAGAGACCCTAGGAAGGAAGTCCGTGGTATTTCTGCCAGAAATGACCACTTCAAGCTCAATAGGTCCGGCGTCTCAGCCAGAGTACAGTGCTTGCTTTCCCCAAGGACAGGCCCTCCCATAGTAGGTACCTGATAAAAAAAAAACAACTAACTTATCAGGCATTGTGCTAAGAACTTTGCCAAATTTGTTACATTTGATCATTGTAATAATCAGGACAGTCCTTTATTCTCATTTTACACTTGTGGACACTGAGGCATGGATAGGCTAATTGACTTGCCCATGACTGCACACTTCTTAGTGGCAGACCCAGGACTCAAACCTACATCTGCCTAACTCCAAAGCCCAAATTATGACTACTTGCTGGTTTAAGATAAAATGGTTTAGCTTCAGCACAGATGAAACTGATACCTTGTTTGGGAGATAGGTTAGTTTTGTGAACCTTGAGGAGGAAAAAAAACACTCCTAAGAAGGGCTCTTGGTAGCTAACTAGACTCAAATAGAAGAGCAGAACCTAAAAGCCATTTCTGCACAAGGGCCTCTCGTGCAAACTGCACTTCTCACAGAAGCCTCTACACTAAATTGCATGCCTCGAAGCTGAACTGTCAGCTCGCACTCTTTTTGCCATCTGAACCAGCCCTTATAAAGGAATTTTTGGAATCCTATTTCAACCAATAGGACTGAGGCTTTCCTCAGAACTGCACAGCTCTGGCCAATCATACTGGCTGTATTCTGTCTAGTCAGGACTAGAAGAATTTGGAATCCTCATTTGCATGAGGAAGAACCAGTCAGAGACCAGGGGCGGGGACTCCTATCCATATAAGCCAATTTTGGCTTAAAGAGCACAATATCCCTTTTGGCTGAAGACTGAAGATTACATTGTGTCTCCCTGGTGGAGTTGAAACACCAAAGGTATCTTGCTGGAGCTGACTGGCACAAAGCACAGCAGACCTAGGTGCAGAGCAGAGCTGTCTAGCCAGAGAAGGGCTTGGCCCAGGACTACCTCACCATTGTGCTGTTTTCACAGCCATGCTGTATCACAGTTGAGATGTTTTGCACTGAATAATGTTTTCTTCTTCACCGAATCCCAAATTGGGTATTTTTTTGGTGTTAAATTGGTGCCAACGACCATTGGTTGACAGTGTGAAGGTAGGTATGTGCTCAGAGTTCTCCCAGATTTATATTTCACAATGGACATAGCCAGTGCATTTTATCCCTCAGGATATAACATCCTGAGGCCTTTCATTAGCAGGAGTCAGAATTCCTAGACCTTAACCAGGGTGGGAATTAAGTCTCTAGTTAACCAAAGTCTCCAGTGGTTCCTTAGGGAAATCCCCAGGGCCTGTGTAAAATTACTGGTTTATCCAAAAGGATTTTTAGAAGTCCCTGAAATTCCCATTTTTCTGCAAAGGAATATACAATTATGAAGAGGGGGAGACCAACAAGGCAAGTTAAACTTGAAGGTTTAATGGGACTCTTGCTATAAACCCAGAAATCTCTGCTGGATTATGAAGAACACTGGGATCCTTGGCTCCTGAGGTAGTTTATAAGGTGTTCATTCTGGAAACGAAGGAGATTGGTGTTCCGTGGTATAGGTGATGGGACTTGTGGTTCAGCACATATGTATATTCCTTTCCTGTTTATTCTCAGCAAATATAAAAGTACACCTGGTTCTCTCAGGCTCCTCCAATAGTTTCTTTTCTTTTCTTTTTTTTTTTTTTTTTGTATTTTTCTGAAGCTGGAAACGGGGAGAGACAGACAGTCAGACAGACTCCCGCATGCGCCCGACCGGGATCCACCCGGCACGCCCACCAGGGGCGACGCTCTGCCCACCAGGGGGCGATGCTCTGCCCCTCCGGGGCGTCGCTCTGCGGCGACCAGAGCCACTCTAGCGCCTGGGGCAGAGGCCAAGGAGCCATCCCCAGCGCCCAGGCCATCTTTGCTCCAACGGAGCCTTGGCTGCGGGAGGGGAAGAAAGAGACAGAGAGGAAGGAGGGGGTGGGGGTGGAGAAGCAAATGGGCGCTTCTCCTATGTGCCCTGGCCGGGATTCGAACCCGGGTCCCCCACAACGCCAGGCCGACGCTCTACCGCTGAGCCAACCGGCCAGGGCCCAATAGTTTCTTTTCAAAAGGTTTCAAGATACCACTGAGAATGTCTTTGCTTAGTAACTACAGTTGTCCCTTGCCATATCATGGTTCACTTTTTGCGATCTCACTGTATCGCAGATTTTTAAATTGTACATATCTAATTTTGTATTGTGTATTTTTCACTATATTGCAGGATTTTGTGGTATATAGGTATTTTTATATATTTATTATTTTAATTATTTTTGTGATAAAATAAGCATTTTCTAGCCTAACAATTTGAAAACAATATAAAATATATAAAAATATTTATTAAAACATATTAAAATAATATTAAATCATCATCTCATCATAAGTTGTAGTATATTCACTGGTGAGTACCCATATAGAATTTTATATGTTGTTAAAATTACATAGGTTTAAGAGTGTAGAAAGTGTTTAAGAGCATAGGATATGTTTATAAGAGTGTGGGAAAGGTTAATAACAGTGTGGGAAAGGTTTATAAGAGTGTGGGGAGGGTTTATAAAACCTTAAAATATATAT
Source organism: Saccopteryx leptura (assembly GCF_036850995.1). Taxonomy (NCBI): domain Eukaryota; kingdom Metazoa; phylum Chordata; class Mammalia; order Chiroptera; family Emballonuridae; genus Saccopteryx; species Saccopteryx leptura. The sequence continues at coordinate 169,405,254 of NC_089504.1, read as the reverse complement.
AAATAATAAAATAAATATAAGGTTGCTACTTTGTGGATTTTCGCCTATCATGGGGGGTTCTGGAACCTAACCCCTGCGATAGACAAGGAACCGCTGTATTTTTACTACTACTCAACATCTATACTCCTAAGTCACCGGAACACATTCTAATACTCATCTCAAAGTGAGATCAAGATTTGACAAGCCCAGAGTTCTGAGAAAGACAGTAGGAAATCTGTTTCTCAACTACAGCGTTGAGCCTGACCTCTAGTGGCGCAGTGGATAAAGCGTCGACCTGGGAACACTGAGGTTGCCGGTTCAAAACCCTGCACTTGTTTGGTCAAGGCATATATGGGAGTTGATGCTTCCTGCTCCTCCCCTCCCCCTAAAAATGAATAAATAAATAAATAATTTAAAAAAATCAACTACAGCGTTGTACACGTTTCCACAGAGTGCAAACGAGTTAGTATTGAAGACACTGTGTCATGGATAATATCATGGTGCTTCTCTGATGGTTCATTTATTGCCATACCTCATACAGCTACCATATTGATAAACAAATCCCCCACAGGATCACTAAGAAGTTATCCTCTTGGTTATCCTTACTCTATTTTTATAGGTGAAGAGCTGGAGCCAGCAAAAGGAGCTTACAATCACCTGTTTTTTAAGGTGCATGGATGAGGTAGCAGGCCTGTGGCTCCTTAGGTGGACAGCCAAGTAGAGAAGAAAACAGATCCCCTACCATGGAAGGGGCCTCAGGGGTTCCAGGCAGTCTCTTCACCATAGAATTGGGCCATTTTTCCTCAGGGTGTCCAGCTTTCCTGAGTCTTGTTGTCATGACAGCCTGATGGTAGCCACTGAAGCTCAGCCTGCCTCTAAGAAATTCCTTTTCCTTCAGATACCTAAATGAGGCTTTCCTTGTGAGGAGGAGGGAAAGGATGCTTGGAGGCTGGCGAGACCAGCTCCTCCCCCCTTCAGGGCACCCTAGAGAGGAAAAGGGAAGCAGGTAGGTCTGAATGAAGCAGAAGCTAACAACCCACTTACCTCCCTAAGCGAGTCATTGGCTCAGAGTGGCTCACTCATCTGGCCCTTGGAGCTCTTCACCACTTGCAGGCTGCCCTGCACACTCAACTGCCAGCCCTGTTTGCCACCGCCCTTGACCTTCCCATGAGACACAATGGGCAATGCAGGTGTTTGCCTTCTGACCAGCCCATCTACAAAAACACTGTGTGTGTGCCTGACCTGTGGTGGTGCAGTGGATAAAGCGTCGACTTGGAAACACTGAGGTCGCCAGTTCGAAACCCTGGACCTGCCTGGTCAAGGCACATATGGGAGTTGATGCTTCCTGCTCCTCCCCCCTTCTCTCTCTCTCTTTCTATCCCTCTCTTTCTCCTCTCTAAAGTGAATAAATAAAAAAAAATTAAAAACAACAACAACAAAAAAAACACTGTGTGGGTCTCAGGTCTGGCTTTGGGGCCAGGCATCCTCAGGCCTTGGCTGTGGCAGAACAGTGAGGGAGACTCTCAGGCCTTCCAGCACCTCTTAAATCTTCCCAGACAGTGCCACTTACTTCCTCACGCTCGGGCTGTGCTGGCTTGGTTGCCGGAGATGAACTATGTCATAAAATCAGATGAAAGTCTGTGTAAATCTTGCCAACTTTCAAAGACTGTAGAAAGTTGATGGAAGAGATATTAAAGACAATCCCGTTCTATCTCCTCATGCTGCCACTGTGAAGACAGGCCTGGGAGGTGTGCTGATGGCCTCCCATCACACGGCTGCTCTGCTGCAGTAAGCACACTAGCCCCCCAGGGTGGTGGCACTTACTTTCTGCTGTCCCACCTGTCTGTGTAGCATCTTTTGACTTCCGAAAACAGCTAAGGAGAAATCAGCCCTCCGGCATCTTCATTTTCATCTGCCCAGCTGATAAAAATTGGCACTTATGAAAGTAGGTGGTTCACCAGTTACAGAGGGTCAGAGCTCTGGGGCGCGCTGATTGAAAGGAGTGGAAAAGAGGCAGGTGACTGAAAGCATAATTGCCAGCCTCCTCTCTGGCACCTGTGGATTTCTGTCATTCAAGTCCCTGGGTGTGTGCCCTTAGCAAATACCAACCCGTAGAGTCAGTTGCTAACTCCAGTCACCTGAACACCGGCCCTTCGGGGAGGGAAAGTTGGAGGGCATGCCACTTCATCATCTAGTTGGCCTTGGATGGGAAGCTGTTTGGGCCTGTTGGAAGCCTTCAGAGACTCAGTAATGCAGATTTAGGACCTATAGTTCCTTCGGGACTTTCAGATACTGGCTGTAGAAAAAAACTCACAGATGGTTCTGGCTTTTGTCTTTGCCTTAGTTAATACCCTCTGGCTGCAGGTAATCAACTTAAGCTTAAAGAAACTGTGTGCATGAAGTGTGTCTCATGACGCCCAGGGACAGACGGTTCCTGGAGCCCAGGCAGGACTCCTTTTCCACCAGTCTTCTCTACTTCGTTTCTCTCTGTCATCAACTCTCCTTCCTTCTTCTCTGTGATCTGTCAACAGCTACCATGACCCCATGTCTATACTGAAGAGATGAACCCTGGTGACTGGCCAGGCTCAGGCCAGTATGAAATTCCCAAGAGGGAGACAGTGATTAGCATAACCAGATCCAAGCAAGGATGGCCCCAGGTAAGGTACCCTGAGACAGATGTGGCTCAGAGCTCACATCATTAGGGTGCTGAAGGTCATACTCCCAGACAGAAGAAAGGAAGGCAGTGTGCAGACACTTTAGAAGTGTTACTATCATATGCTTCAATTCAAACACTGCAGATTTCGATTATCTGCCTAATTTCTTGACTGATAAGTTGTCTATCATAGAGCTGTAGTTTTTAGATAGCAGTTTTCTTGCAGTTCAACCCCTATCCTTTGGTTTTTGCTAAGAAAGCCCATTCATACAACCTGAGAAGTGTCTTAACCTCTTATGTGACTGCTATATATTTTCATTCTGTTGAGGTATGTTACCCAGATAGATAAAGAAAATGAAGTAAAAAAATGTAACTTTGAACTTGTCTGTATTGAGATGTATGTATGAATAGATAAGCATGTAAATATATTTATATATAGATATAGATCTACAGAAGAAATATGACCCCAAACTATTAATACTGAAAAATAAATAAAAGCCAAGAAGGAAGCAGGTAGCCTCTGAGCAGAGTGACCAAAGATGGATGGGCTCTAATTCCTGGTGAACTGATTGCTAAACCTAGCTCTGAACTTTAATATTCAGGCAAAGAAGAAAATGTTATGAATTCAATAGCTATTATTATTTTAAAAGTATAAATATTTAGACTAGTGGTTCTCAAAATACAGTCTAGGGGTCTTCACAATCCTTTCAGGAGTTCTACAGATCAAAATTATTTTCATGTAATACTAAGACATAGTTGACCCCTCCCATGGTAGTTCTCTCATAAGTGTACAGGGGCGTTTTTCAGAGGCCATAGACCTGTCATATGACCACAGAGCAAAGCAAAAGCAGATATGAGAATCCAGCTGACTTCTAAGCAAACAGTCAAGAGATTTGCAAGGTTTTTAAATAATGTCATTCTCCTCAATTTTGTTTTTATGGAAAATATTTTCATAAAGCATTAATTAAATTGACATAGATTTGGCCCTGGCCGATTGGCTCAGTGGTAGAGCATTGGCCTGGCGTGCAGGAGTCTTGGGTTCGATTCCCACCCAGGGCACACAGGAGAGGCTCCCATCTGCTTCTCCACCCCTCCCCCTCACCTTCCTCTCTGTCTCTCTCTTCCCCTCCCACAACCAAGGCTCCATTGGAGCAAAGTTGGCCCGGGCACTGAGAATGGCTCTATGGCCTCTGCCTCAGGCACTAGAATGGCTCTGGTTGCAACAGAGCGATGCCCCAGATGGGTAGAGCATCGCCCCCTGGTGGGCATGCCGGGTGGATCCCAGTCGGGCGCATGCAGGAGTCTTTCTGACTGCCTCCCCGTTTCCAACTACAGAAAAATACAAAATAATAATAATAATAATAGTAAAAAATAAATTGACATAGATTTATTGCTGATATTTTAAATGAATTAATAAATATTAAAATTTTTGTTTTAAGTTCTGATATGGTAAATATTGATGAATATATCCCTTATAAGCAAAAATTCTTTGGGGTTCTTAACAATTTTTAAGAGTATAAGTGGGCCCTGAGGTCAAAATGTTTGAGAACTGCTTATCAAGAATGTTTAATTACTTACGTATCCAAGATGGTTATATTTGCCCTAAAAGTTCCTCTCTAGAAGGCAGTGCTCATGTCTACATTTGATCCCATGCAAAACTAAAATAATTTTATGAATAGATGAAGTGTCATTTTGTGCACGTATATTCATTTATTCCTCATTTTATCTGCTTAAGAACTATTGAGCACCTACTATATATATTCTAAGTATTGTGCCGACTTTGTGAATATAGGGAAGGGCAGGACAGACTGGTCCCTGTCCTTGTGGAGATAGTGGTCTAGTTTGCGAAGGAGAAACAAGAAGGACTTGAAAGTAATTCAGGATCAATATAAAACCAAACTCTTGTTCTTTTTATCCTGAGGTTGACGATTTGAGGTGAAAGAATTTCCTGGTAGGAGGACATCACATGACAGGTATAGGATTTACTGGTGACTTAAGTTACAGTGATCCTCGTCTGTAATTATCATTTAAAGTTATGAAGCCTTTGGGAGAAATTGACTACTGGTAAACAAAAATCTACATTACAAAGAAATATTCTTGTATGAAAGGGTTTTTACTTTGAAACACTGGACTTATAAAGAAAGCAATGAATAAGATTATTGATTGAATGATTGATCAATTCATTGTATACTTAAAACATGATTCAAATAATCCCAATTGACTCTCACTTTCATAGTGACATGTATAATGCATTTAGGAGAACAACATTGTCTGGGGCACATTACAATAAAAAACAAGAAAGCAAGCCTTTAAGTGTAGCCAGTGTCTGATGCTAGGTGAGCCTTAGGCTAGGAGGAAGTGTCCAGAGCAGGTAAAAAAAAAAGAGGTATCCAAGAAAATCTGAACTGCAAAGGGTAAGAAGAACGTAATTTCTTTGTTTGACAGCATGGTTGGGCTAGAAGGTCAAGGCAGTGCAGGTACATTTCAGTATGACATTAAACAAAAAATTTTATAGTGTTCTTGTTGATTAATGGAGAGCTATCTGTAGGGTAGGTATAGGGTAAATTAGATTAATTTGCAGCTGATTGGACAATCTCTTCTCAAAATAATGGATTCATTCCAACTTTGATGGAGGTCTCTGCTGACCTGCCTCAAGACTCCATCTTCAACCTTACTCAGTACAATATTGTTACAAGTGAGATCCTGAAGAAATTGGTGATGACAAAGATGGAAGGAAGCGTGTCTATATTAAGATGCTAGAATCAGGTTTGAAAAATATTTGTAAAGACTGGAACAATGTGTAAGTCTGATAGGATAGAACTTAACAGGGAAGTGTTCACCATTGGGACCCTAAAAGCCATCCATACAAGTTTACGATGTTTCAAACTTAATTTAAATGGAGCCAGGATGAGGCAAATACAAAAATGCACCTGTAAAGGCTTTGTTATGATAAGGCCACCACTTGGCTTCTGGTATGTTTCCTGAAGCACCATGACATTAGCAGGTGATAGGCCAGATGTCAGAAGGCTGAGGGTGGGGAAGAAACTCAGGTGAGGGGTGTGGTTTAAGAGTGCAATATGCAAAAGAAAACAATAAATTCCATAAGTGGCTTCTTTAAATACTACAAGAAGGGTCTCAGATTGTATTAATAGAAATATCATGTTCAGAATAAAGAAGAAGAAGTTAGGCCTCACCTGGAGTATTGGAGACAATTCTGGGTTACTCCTTTTTACAGAGGAGTAAAATTTAGAATATGGAGAGAAGACACAATTAAGATGGAAAGAGTCTTCGAGTCATACCACATCCCTACTCTCAACCCTGCAGACTGTGACCTTGTCAAGGCCACATGACTTCTGGCTACCTCTCCAAGCTCACTCCTGACCTGCTATCACCTTACTGTCCCCACTTCAGCCATACTGACTTCCTTGATGTTTCTCAAGCATGAAGCACATATTACAGTAGGGCCTCTGCTCTTCCCCCCACATATTCACATGGCCCATCTCAGTTCATTCAGGTCTTTGCTCCAATGTCACCTCCTCACTAGGACCAGGAAGCAGTGCTATTTCCCAGTCTCTTTCTCTTGCTTTTTCCTTCAGTGTATTTGCCATTATGTGTGGCATTACATTATGAACTTGTTTAACTCTTTACTTTCTGTCTTCCTTAATAGAATGTAAGTCCAGGAGGGCTGGAGTTTTATTTGGTTTCCTCTTCTATCCCCTGCTCCTGATATGCCTTAGGGACACCATGAGCAATCAGTTGGTGGACTCATTGAATGACACGAGGCCATACCACAAAGCACAAAGGAAAGCCTCCGAGAGCTATGCCAGACAGCCAGACACTGGACGACTGCTTCGTAGGAGCAGCGCTCCCTGGATGGCCAGGCTGGGACAACGTGGATGTTTGAGAAAGAACTTGGTGTCTTAGGCTCTGTGTGAAGAGACAGTTCTAAGAGTTGGACCAGGTGGGCTACTCAGTGCATCCTGGTCATGAGACATGTTTTCCCCAGATGTGAGAAAGCCATCTGCGAAGGATATTGTTTGGAACTGCAAGTAGAGAGCACTTAAGACATTTTCTGTTCCAAAATTTTATGAGATTGTCACAGGTTGGGCCACCTCTTTCTTGTTTAAACATTTTTGAATTTGGACTATGGAAACGGTCTTTCTTTCTTTCTTTCTTTTTTCTTTCTTCCTTCTCGTCTTTCTTTTCAAAAGATTTTTATTGTTTTTGATTTTACAGGGAGAGCAGAGTAAGAAGTATCAACTCACAGTTGCTTCACTTTAGTTGTTCATTGATTGCTTGTTGTTATGTGCTTTGACCAGGCAAGCCCAGGGTTTTGAACATGTAACCTCAGCATTCCAGGTCTATGTTTTATTTGCTGCACCACCACAGGCCAGGCTGAAATGGGTTTTCTATGTGAACACAATTGTACTGTTTTGAATGTGATAAGAAATGCAATCTGTAGAAACAATGCCTGTTTTCTGAAATATGATTCAGAGCATATGGGATTTAGAGAGACTTTGATTTCATGGTTAATGTGTGTAATTCTTTGAGAGTACCCCATGAGAGAACAAAATGTACCTAATTTTTCTTATTCACATGTCCATTGTGCTTACCAGCCTTATAAATAACTGTAAATGTTGCTTTCTGAGTATCTTTCTAGATAAGAAGTGGCATCTGTTCCAAGGAGAATAATTTTAGCACTTACAGGCTGAGAAAGAAAATGAATTATCCCATGGTTGTCAATTCAAGTAGTCAGCGAGGAATTACCCTAGTAATGACAGACAGACAAAAGAGTGAACATGACTCTAATATACTTTTTTCAATGAGACAAAAGTTTTCTTTTTTTGAAAAGAGTATTACATGTTGAGTATGAGCATAGAGCTCAGAGAACACAAAGGTCTATATATTTTTATAAATAAAAACAAACAAAAAACATAACACTGTTGTAGAAGAAGGACTCAGTGTTTCTCAAAGGAAAAGAGACAAAATATCAGTGTGGGGACAGGCCAGATGGCTTCCAGCCAGTATCTCTAGTGTGGACTTACTCCCACAGTCCTGAAGCAGGCTAGCAGCAGAGATACAACTGAAAGTATGTCATGGGAGTCTGTAACTGTCTGGCTATGTGATGAAATTTTTACTGCTTAGAAACATTAGAGGTTGGAACCCCATGGCTAGTGTTCCGGTAACCTAATAAGAGTCTTTCCTGAAATTCTGAAGTTTGAAAACTTATTATTTTTTCTTCTTTTCCAAGTGAGATGAAGGGAGACAGAGAGACAGATTCCCACATGTGCCCTACCAGGAGCCAACCACCTGGCAACCCCTGCCTGGAGCTGATGTTCTGCCCATCTGGGGCCGTGCTTGAAACCAAGCTATTTTTAGCACCTGAGGTGGAGGCTCCACAGACCATCCTTAGTGCCTAGGGCTGATGATCTCGAACCAATTGAATCATGGCTGCAGGAAGGAAAAAGAGAGAGAGAAAGAGGGAAGGGGGAGGGGGTGATAAGCAGATGGTCACTTCTCTTCTGTGCCCTGACTGAGAATCAAACCCAGGACATCCATATGTCGGGCCAATGCTCTACCACTAACCCAACCAGCCAAGGTCTGAAAACTTATTTCAAAAAGCAAACGAAAAGCTCAAACATAATTTCAGCACCTGAAAACAATAACCAAAACTGAGCTGTATGAAAGCTACAAAAGGGCTGAATCTTCTCTCTCTCCCAACAACAGACAGATTCCAGAACATAGTTTCATGAGAAGGGGAGGAAGGTAGGTGGTTTCTTAATTTTAGTTGTTAGGAACTTTCCAGGAGGTGAATTTGTAGGGAAGTGGGGTCAGTGAAGCCAGAGCAGACCCAAGATCAGAAATTGAGAGGCTCCTATTACTTCGCTGTGGAAATACAGGACCATCAGTGTTCTTCCTGGGCACCAGCACCAGACAGTGGCTTTCCTGTGGACTGGCCTTTGGGTCTGGCCCAGGGCCTTGCTCTCCTGGTTCATCTTGTGCCTCAAAGAGTAAATCAGTGGAATCAAGACAACTAATGGACCAGAGTCAGAGCAATTGTTGCAATTTCTGGTTCATGCTTTACTGGCCTACCATCCCACTGGGCAGCCAGCTGTTTCAAGATAGGGGCACATCTTGTTCACCGCTGTATCCCCTGCACCTAGTACAGCCCCAGTTCTTGAATTTTACTATAAAATGAAGTGAAAAGCTCCAAAGGAATGCGAGTCTACATTAACCCTCTTCTAACCCGTGGCACAGATTGCATGGTTCTGTATGACAGCTGGTTTTCTTCCTTCAAATTGCTTTGGGTTGTCAAGGAACAGAACAGCACCAGAAGTGAAGTGCATCTTGTCACTTGAACACTTAGTTCTTGGTGACCTGGGTATGAGGGCAGGGACTGAGTCCTTGCTCGCCCGAATCAACATATAACGCCTAGCACCCTGCAAATGACCAATAATCATTTGTTAGGTACAAGAACACAACGATGATGGCTGTTGGCCCAACTTGTGCTTGGCGGGCCGTTGTCATTGCCTAACAAATGGGCCTCTTTCAAAACAAGACATGTTAGGAAAGTGGATTTCCCTAAAGGGAAAAGCTGTGAGGGCAGCAGATCTTTTTCCTTCTGCTCTCTGGGAAGGTAGGTGAGGAGAAACATGTGACAAAACTTCCGAGGGTCGTGGTCCTGCACTGACGCCTGGCCTGAGATTTTAGCAGAGATCAGACGCCCTTGGCCTGGCTCATTAGATGATAAACGCCCAGAAACAGGAGCCGGCAGGTTTGGGTCAACAGGCGTTCCCTCTCCACGTGACGCGGTGACTCCTCGCGCTCCCCCCAGCCTGTGCTGCCACCAAGTGTCTCAAAGGTGAGGACACAGACCGTGGCCGAAGAGGCCGCCACCCTCCCCACCGCTCCTCCTGGGCGCCTCCTTTGGTGACTCCGCCTGCGGCTCCAGTGCCAGGACAGAGACACCTGCCGGTGGAGCGTGGCAGTGCGGGTCCCCGCGGGACTGACCGATAAGCAGGCCTGGCTCCAGGGTGGGGAGGTTAAGGAGCGGCCGCAGTGCTTCCACGTTCTCCTCTGCAAGCAGGCTCTTGATTATTTCCAAGGGACACAATGTTATCTCGTCTTTGCACATTCTGTGACAGATTTTAAAACAAACATGTTCAGGTAGAAGAGAGTCCAAATGTCCCCTGCTTTGGCCCTTCTCGACATCTTCACCCTGCCAGGCCCCCCACATCTGCTGTTTCCCCGAGCAGCTGGGCCAAGAGAACACAAGAACCAACTCCCAGACTCAGAGGGTCCTTGAAAGGGAGGCCACAGCCTCGACAGGTTTAAGTGAAGGTGGGCTGGCCAGATTGCACCATGCTCTGTCTGCTTCAGGGAGGCCCTAAACCTGCGCGAGAGTGTGTGTGCGTGTGCAGGTATGGGAGGGTGTGCAATGTGGAAACTGGATGCACTAGAAGCCACAATGAAAAAAGACAGCAAAGTGCAGTGAGGACAGGTAAGAACGACTTGTATGAGCCAGGGTCCTGGGGCCTGGGATATAGAGAGCATAGTCGGCTGCAGAGGCAACACTGACCACCTCCCCTCCCTCCTGCCCCCAGTTGTAATCACAGAGTTTCATTGCCACCCGGTACCAGAAGACAGGACTCCAGGGGGGCTGGAGAAGTTAAAAGTATTCTTGAGGCTGCTAGTGGGGAGAAAATTCCTTCAGAAAGGGGAAGATTTGAGTTCTTGGAAAGACAGAGGGTTCCACTCCGGGAAATGGTGGCTTAAGCTGAGATGCCACAGGCTAGGCCAGGTGTATGGAATAGTGCCACACTGGCCTGTGGGGAACCACAACTGGTTCCCTACAGTCTGGAAAAGTGCACTATGAGCCTGGAATTTGTATGTGGTATAGTTAGAGCCTTGGTTCTCAAAGCACCATCAATCTCACCAGGGAATTTATTAGAAATGCAAATTTGGGGGTCCCACCCTAGACAGGCAGAATCAGTTTGGGGGCGTGCCTTAGGACCAGTCTTTAAGTTCCTCAGATGGTTTTGATGTTCTCCATAATTTTAGAACCCCTAGATTAGGAAGTGGAGAGTGGAGGAGCCAGCTGGGAGGTGGGCATGGAGGATGGGGAGGACTCCAGGTGTGGTGAAAGTTGGGCTTCACGTGTATATAAAGGGGAACAGTGTGTGCCGCTGACACATATCAGATGTGGGGTGGCTATCTAGTTTGTGAGGGAATGAGTGCTAAATAAATGTCATTTGGTCCTGTTTAGTGTAGTGTGATGGCAGGGCGTCCACACGCAAATTCCGCAGGAAGCTGGAAGTCAGAGCCTGGAACACAGGTGGGAGGGCAGGGATGGGTTCACTGTGTGGGGTGGGTATGAAAGAAGTGGGTCGACTCACTGAGGATATAAATATAGTGAGATATGACCAGACAGAAGATGGGAGGACATGGAGTTCGAAGCTTACAGGGAAGAGTTGGTCATGGAGGAAGAAAGAAAATGCAGTCTGTGCTGTGCCACTGAAGCAGAAAAGGGAAAGAGACTTAAGAAAGAGCCAGTGGGAAGGAGGAGAAGGCCTCAGACAGCAGCTGGCCTTGGGCAGTGTTTTCTGATCCATTAGTGGGCTGTGAAGCAATATGGTTGTGAAACCAGCGTTTAAAATAATAATAGAAAAATGTCACAGTGTATATCACATAGCAAAGATACAGTTTCCTGAAACTTCTGTTTAGGATATATTGGGGGGGGGGGGACAAATACAACATCATTTCTGCCATTCTGACATTGTTGCCAAACATGTATAAGCTCAGTGCAATCATGAAAGAACAGCAGACAAACCAAAATAAAGGGATATTTGGCAAAATAATTGATCAACACTTCAAAAGTGTTAGTGTCATAAAAGCCAAGAGAAGTCCAAGGAACTGTCACAGATTCAGGAGGCTGAAGAGAAATAGCCAAATACAATGTGGGATCCTGGAGAGGATCTTGAAACAGAAAAGGGACATTAGTGCAAAACTGGAGTCTTTAGTTTGGTTAATAATATTATTAACCCATGTTAATTTCCTGGTTTTGACAATTACACTATGGTTTTAATAAGGTATATGAGTAACACTAGGGGATTACCCTCCTTAAGACCTAATCACTTCCCACCACCTCACCTTAACAACATCACATTGGACATTAGGATTTCAACATACGAATGTTAGGAGGACACCAGCATTCACACCATAGCAAGGGATATATGGAAATTCTCTGCTATTTTTTCAACTTCTCTGTAAGTCTAAAATTAGCTCAAAATAAAAAGTTAAAAAACAAGACATTTTTTTGTATATGGAAATTGGGGGTGGGCAGTGGTTCATGATGTAAAATACTATGAATTGTAGTGAAAAAAGTTTATGAGCCACAGTGTCTGGGTGTGGAGGGGACGTGGACCACAGCGGCAGGGCGAGCTTCTGGAGCTGAGGTCCTGGAGGATTTTGTGGGTGCCGTGTGGAAGGGTGAGAAGCTGCAGACCACAGGTTGTAGTCAGTGAGGGGGCTGGGGTTTTCACGGTGCCTTCAGTTCAGCTGTTTGACAGTGGCTGTGGATTTTAGATGGGGAGGAAGTCTGAGAGGTGGTTGGGCACTGGGGATATTGAAGCTGTTACTGGGCTATCCTGTTATCACCTATAATATCCATTTTGGGGGAAATTACATGCCAGGAAGTGATCCCATGCTAATGCAGGGGAGGGTAGCATTTGACAGTATAGGTTGCATTATTCCTTTGATTTTTTGAGGGTGGGTAGGAACCTAATTTCAGGTGTCTGCTTCACAATGTGTTTCACAATCGAAGTTATGATTGAAGAACTATTTCAAAGTTGAAGTCTCTCTGAATGCTAAAAGACCTAAGCAGCTAAGTGTCCCTCTTTCACAAGAAATCCTTTAAGCAACCTGGTAGAATGAATGTTCTGGAAATTTGGTAGCTTCTAACCTGTCTTGTAGACGTATTGAATTGGAGCAGTGATTCTCAACTGAGGGTGATTTTGTTCCCCAGAAGACATTTGGTAATGTCTGTAGACATTTTCACTTGTCACAACTGTGTGTGTATACACACACACACACACACACACACACACACACGTGCGCTACTGGCACCTAGTAAGTAGAGGCCAGGGATGCTGCTAACCATCCTGCAGTGCACAAGACAGACCTTCTGCACCCACAGCAAAAATTACAAGCCCCAAATGTCAACAGTGTTGATGTTAAGAAACCCTGAGTTAGAGAAGGTGAAAATGTGAAGTCAGTAATGATTAGGAGAGTTGTCTGGAAGCTTCTAACAAAAGGAGGGTATTAAACTTCATTTCTTGGCTTGATTTCAAGTAGATAATTATAACTTGCCTACCTAAAATCTACACTTTCATTTTCAGCAGGTATCTTTCTTCAGTTCATGCTTAAACAGGCTCAGTGTGGCTGCCTTCCTGACAACAGGGCAACATTCTATGCCTAAGTCAGTTACATGTGAGCAGGGGGTGAAAGGGCTGGTCTTGAAGTGATTTGAAACCTTTAGGGGATTAAAAGCACTAAAACAAGAAACTCAGGACATTATCATCATTATTAATTATTAGTAATATTTCAGCACTCATTGAGCCACACTCTCAGGATTCTCATAGGCTTGCCATTAGTAGAAAAGTCAAGATCAGATTCCTGACCTTTGGTCTAAACCAGATGCAGCCCAGAATTAATAAGTGAGCCTTTAAAAGCAGAGAGTGAAGGCTCTGCAGCCCTGGCTTCAAAGTGAATCTTCAGTCTTCTATTTGTATTCACTGTTCCCAAATTTAGAGTAGAGTGCACATACTTGTCTATTGCTTCAAGGCAAGAGTAAATTCTGAATTTATTAAACAGAGTCTGACTCAAGCAAACAAGACAACCCAGGAGAAGTTTAGGGCAAAGGTTTGCCTCTTCCTTCCCTCACGTTTTAAAGATTACAACCATTTAGGGTGCCAAATATAAAATCAGAAGTTGGGCTGCCTATTGATGAACAAACCAAATAACTACCTTTCTATAAGCTACATAGATTAGTTTGTAAAACCTGATTTTTCCCCCCAAGTATTTTAATGTTAAGCAAGCCTGGACAGCTACAGACAAGTATAAAAGGAGCAGGTTGGTTTATTTTTCCCTTTGTAGTTTTTTCTTTTAGGTTTATTTTCCCTTTAAAAAGATAGTATCAGTCACATCCTTAGCAACCTGGAATTTTGGCAAATGTGACTTTTGGATTGTGAATGGTGGTATATGTTTCTCTGCTTGACAATGGAGACTCTCCTGCAAGATTCTTAAAATTGTATATTATTTCAGAGTATGAGTGCTGCCTTTTATAAATAGATACAATACCACTAACTTTAATTTGATTTTTTTTTGACAGAGACAGACAGAAAGTCAGAGAGAGGGACAGATAAGGACAGACAGACAGAAAGGGAGAGAGATGAGAAGCATCAATTCTTCATTACAGCACCTTAGTTCATTGATTGCTTTCTCATATGTGCCTTGACTGGGGATGGGGGGGTGTCATGGACCAGCGTGACAAATAATTTTGTGGGTCTCAGGTGGGAAAGGTGGAGGATTAGAAAATAAAAACAGAAAAAAAAGGATGGGATCAGGAGGTCTTATGGTGGCTGATGGCCTACCAAAAAGCCCCTACATTCCCAAAAGCTTTATTTTTATAGTGTAAGGCAAAGTCAGTAGCAAATCAAAGAGATTTCTGATACAAAGTCACATTTCTGAGGCAAAGCAAGAATTCTCCCCAGTGCAGAAAACCCCCCACCATGCATAACATCTTAACTTCACAAAACAAAGGGTAAAAAGAAAGCTGCCTCCAGTCTGTTTGAGGGACATGGGGGATGGGACAGGTAGAAACCTTCAGCATCACAGCTAACGTGGAGGTGTGGGGAAGGGCATGTAATTTGCCTTTACCAACTTAATCAATCAGAGGTTGTGGGGAAGAACTTAGCCTTTAGCAACTTAATCAAGCAAGTGAGCTGGGGGGATGGGCAGCATGGACCCTGTCAGCTTACTGCCAGTCCCCACAGTCTGTCCTCAAAAAATCTAAACCGTAAGGACCCTGTCAGCTTGCAGTCTCCAACAGGGTGGCACAGCAAAGCAAGTGACCCCTTGCTCAAGCCAGTGACCTTGAGCTCAAGTCAGCAACCTTGGGCTTCAAGACAGTGATCATTGGGCTCAAGCCAGTGACCATGGGGTCATGTCTATGATCCTATGCTCAAGACAGTGACACCACGCTCAAGCTGGTGAGCCCACACTCAAGCCCAATGAGCCTGCGCTCAGGCTGGTGACCTTGGGGTTTCGAACTTGGGTCTTCCGTGTTGCAGTCCAATGCTCTATCCACTGCGCCACCACCTGGTCAGGCATAATTGCTTTTTTAATAGCGAATGCACCCACACCCTCTCACCTAGAAAATTTTAAAGGTGCTAGCTGAAGTGAGAGGCAGACATTTTAGCCATGGGAACAAAGTTTGTCTTTGCAAATCAAACTAGTGTGTCCCAGACAAAGCCTGAGACCTTGGCTTCTGGTTGGGAAGAATCACACCGTAGTAAGAATTAATATTTATTGGCTGTTTAGTATATGCAAACCTGAGCCCAAATTCTCCTATAAAATGGCTTATTTAAACCTCGCCACAAGTCCTTAAAGTAGGTTCTACTTGTAGCCTCTATATTACAGCTGAGGAAACTGAGGCTCAGAGAGGTCATGTACTTTAGCCAAGGTCATGGAGCAGAAAGACTCACTGGAATTGGAAACAAGCCATCTGTCTCTAGAGCCTTTGTTCTTGACTTGTTCCAAACAGAAAAGCATGAATAATATTAGCATATGATAATTATATAGTTTTTAAAATTGAATTTATTGTGATGACACTGGTTAATAAAATAACATGGTTCCAGTGCTGCTGTTTTGTTTTTTTTTAATAAATTTTTATTAATGTTAATGGGATGACATTAATAAATCAGGGTACATATATTCAAAGAAAACATGTCCAGTTTATCTTGTCATTAAATTATGTTGCATACCCCTTGCCCAGAGTCAGACTGTCCTCTGTCACCCTCCATCCAGTTTTCTCTGTGCCCCTCCCCCTCCCCCTCTCCCTCCTTCCCTCCCCCCACCCCTGGTAACCACCACACTCTTGTCCATATCTCTTAGTCTCGTTTTTATGTTCCACCAATGTATGGAATCATGTAGTTCTTGTTTTTTTCTGATTTACTTATTTCACTCCGTATAATGTTATCAAGATCCCACCATTTTGCTGTAAATGATCTGATGTCATCATTTCTTATGGCTGAGTAGTATTCCATACTGTATATGTACCACATCTTCTTTATCCAGTCTTCTATTGAAGGGATTTTTGGTTGTTTCCATGTCTTGGCCACTGTGAACAGTGCTGCAATGAACATGGGGCTACATGTGTCTTGACATATCAATGTTTCTGAGGTTTTGGGGTATATACCCAGTAGAGGGATTGCTGGGTCATAAGGTAGTTCTATTTGCAGTTTTTTGAGGAACCACCATACTTTCCTCCATAATGGTTATACTACTTTACATTCCCACCAACAGTGGATGAGAGTTCCCTTTTCTCCACAGCCTCTCCAACATTTGCTATTACTAGTCTTGTTGATAATAGCTAATCTAACAGGGGTGAGGTGGTATCTCATTGTAGTTTTGATTTGCATTTCTCTAATAACTAATGAAGCTGAGCATCTTTTCATATATCTGTTGGCCATTTGTATTTCTTCCTGGGAGAAGTGTCTGTTCATGCCCTCTTCCCATTTTTTTATTGGATTGTTTGTTTGTTGTTGAGTTTTATGAGTTCTTTGTAAATTTTGGATATTAGGCCCTTATCTGAGCTGTTGTTTGAAAATAACATTTCCCATTTAGTTGGCTGTCTGTTTATTTTGATATCAGTTTCACTTGCTGAGCAAAAACTTTTTATTCTGATGTAGTCCCATTCATTTATCTTTGCCTTCACTTCTCTTGCCATTGGAGTCAAGTTCATAAAATGTTCTTTAAAACCCAGGTCCATGAGTTTAGTACCTATGTCTTCTTCTATGTACTTTATTGTTTCAGGTCTTATATTTAGGTCTTTGATCCATTTTGAATTAATTTTAGTACACGGGGACAGGCTGTAGTCTAGTTTCATTCTTTTGCATGTGGCTTTCCAGTTTTCCCAACACCATTTGTTGAAGAGGCTTTCTTTTCTCCATTGTGTGTTGTTGGCCCCTTTATCAAAGATTATTTGACCATATATATGTGGTTTTATTTCGGGGCTTTCTATTCTGTTCCATTGGTCTGAGTGTCTATTTTTCTGCCAATACCATGCTGTTTTGATTATCGTGGCCCTATAATATAGTTTAAAGTCAGGTATTGTAATGCCCCCAGCTTCATTCTTTTTCCTTAGGATTGCTTTGGCTATTCGGGGTTTTTTATAGTTCCATATAAATCTGATGATTTTTTGTTCCATTTCTTTAAAAAATGTCATAGGAATTTTGATGGGAATTGCATTAAATTTGTATATTGCTTTGGGTAATATGGCCATTTTAATTATATTTATTCTTCCTATCCAAGAACAAGGAATATTTTTCCATCTCATTGTGTCTTTTTCTATTTCTCTTAACAATGCCTTGTAGTTTTCGTTATATAGGTCCTTTACATTCTTTGTTATGTTTATTCCTAGGTATTTTATTTTTTTTTTGTTGCAATCGTGAAGGGGATTATTTTTTTGAGTTCGTTTTCTAATATTTCATTGTTGGCATATAGAAAGGCTTTGGACTTTTGTATGTTAATTTTGTATCCTGCGACCTTACTGTATTGGTTTATTGTTTCTAGTAATCTTTTTGTGGAGTCCTTCGGGTTTTCGATGTATAGTATCATATCATCAGCAAAAAGTGATACCTTTACTTCTTCTTTTCCGATATGGATGCCTTTTATTTCTTTGTTTTGTCTGATTGCTCTGGCCAGAACTTCTAGCACCACGTTAAATAAGAGTGGAGAGAGTGGACAACCCTGTCTTGTTCCTGATTTAAGGTGGAAAGTCCTCAGTTTTATGTCATTTAATATGATGTTGGCTGATGGTTTATCACATATGACCTTTATCATGTTGAGATATTTTCCTTCTATACCCATTTTGTTGAGAGTCTTAAACATAAAATTGTGTTGTATTTTATCAAAAGCCTTTTCTGCATCTATTGATAAGATCCTGTGGTTTTTGTTCTTTGTTTTGTTGATATGGTGTATTACGTTAACCGTTTTACGTATGTTGAACCATCCTTGAGATTCTGGGATGAATCCCACTTGATCATGATGTATTATTTTTTTAATATGTTCTTGTATTCGATTTGCCAGTATTTTGTTTAGTATTTTAGCATCTGTATTCATTAGAGATATTGGTCTGTAGTTTTCTTTCTTTGTGCCATCCTTGCCAGGTTTTGGTATGAGGGTTATGTTGGCCTCATAAAATGTGTTTGGAAGTATTGCTTCTTCTTCAATTTTTTGGAAGACTTTGAGTAGAATAGGAACAAAGTCTTCTTTGAATGTTTGATAGAATTCACTAGTATAACCGTCTGGGTCTGGACTTTTATTTTTGGGGAGGTTTTTAATAGTTTTTTCTATTTCCTCCCTGCTGATTGGTCTGTTTAGGCTTTCTGCTTCTTCATGACTCAGTCTAGGAAGGTTGTATTGTTCTAGGAATTTATCCATTTCGTCTAGATTGTTGAATTTGGTGGCATATAGTTTTTCATAGTATTCTACAATAATTCTTTGTATATCTATGATGTGTGTCGTGATCTCTCCTCTTTCATTTTGGATTTTATTTATTTGAGTCTGTGCCTTTTTTCCTTGGTGAGTCTTGCCAAGGGTTTGTCAATTTTGTTGATCTTTTCAAAGAACCAGCTCCTTGTTTTATTGATTTTTTTCTATACTTTTTCTGTTCTCTATTTCATTTATTTCTGCTCTGATTTTTATTATCTCCTTTCTTTGGCTGGTTTTGGGTTGTCTTTATTCTTCTTTTTCTAGTTCCTTAAGGTGTGAAGTTTAGTGGTTTACTTGGGCTCTCTCTTGTTTGTTCATATAGGCCTGAAGTGATATGAACTTTCCTCTTATTACTGCTTTTGCTGCATCCCAGAGATTCTGATATGTCGTATTTTCATTTTCATTTGTCTGTATATATCTTTTGATCTCTGCGCTTATTTCTTCTTTGACCCATTCATTTTTTAGAAGTATGTCATTTAGTTTCCACATTTTTGTGGGTTTTTCCCCCTCTTTTTTGCAGTTGAATTCTAGTTTCAAGGATTTATGATCAGAGAATATGCTTGGTACAATTTCAATTTTTCTAAATTTGCTGATATTGTCTTTGTGGCCCAACATATGGTCAATTCTTGAGAATGTTCCATGTACACTAGAGAAAAATGTATACTCTGTCGCTTTGGGATGAAGTGTTCTGTAGATGTCTATCATATCCAGGTGTTCTAGTATTTCGTTTAAGGCCACTATATCTTTATTGATTCTCTGTTTGGATGAACGATCTAGAGCCATCAGCGGTGTATTGAGGTCTCCAAGTATGATTGTATTTTTGTCAGTTTTTGTTTTAAGTTCAATAAGTAGCTGTCTTATATATTTTGGTGCTCCTTGGTTTGGTGCATATATATTAAGGATTGTTATGTCTTCTTGATTCAGTGTCCCCTTAATCATTATGAAATCACCATTTTTGTCTCTGAGTACTTTTTCTGTCTTGTATTCAGCATTATTAGATATGAGTATTGCTACACCTGCTTTTTTTTGGGTGTTGTTTGCTTGGAGTATTGTTTTCCAGCCTTTCACTTTGAATTTGTTTTTATCCTTGTTGCTTAGATGTGTTTCTTGTAGGCAGCATACAGTTGGATTTTCTTCTTTAATCCATTCTGCTACTCTGTGTCTTTTTATTGGTAAGTTTAATCCATTTACATTTAGTGTAATTATTGACACTTGTGGGTTCCCTATTGCTATTTTATAAATTGCTTTCTGTTACTTTTGTATCTTGTTTGATTCTTCTCTTTTGTTTTTCTATCATTTGTTTTTGTTTGTTTGTATTCCATACTTCTTTCCTCTGTTGCTACCTTTTTTAAGTCAAGTGTTTTTGTGGTGGTTTTTTCAAGGGTGGTTACCATTAAGTAATGAAAAGGGTACCTACCATGTTCATTGTAGTACCCTATCTTATGAGTATTTCTGCACTTCATCGTCCTTTGCTACTGTTAATCTCCATCCTCTCCCCCCTTTTTTTCTTTTGTTGTCACAGTTTAAGTTTGGTTTTATTGTGTTCTTGGTGGAGCTGTTACTTGTGGTTTTGTTTTCTTTTGTTCTTTGAATCTGGTTGCAAAACTCCCTTTAGTATTTCCTGGAGTGATGGCTTTCTGATGATAAATTTTCTCATCTTTTCTGTATTTGTGAATGTTTTTATATCTCCTTCGTACTTGAAGGATAGCTTTGATGGGTATAGTATTCTTGGTTGAAAGTTCCTCTCTTTCAGGGCTTTAAATATTGGGGTCCACTCTCTTTTAGCTTGTAGAGTTTCTGCTGAGAAATCTGATGATAATCTAATAGGCCTTCCTTTATATGTTGTACTCTTCTTTTCCCTGGATGCCTTGAGAATTTTTTCTTTGTCATTAGTTTGTGTCATCTTCATTATGATGTGCCTTGGAGTGGGTTTGTTGGGGTTAAGAAAACTCGGTGTTCTGTTTGCTTCTTGAATTTGAGGCTTTAGTTCTTTCCACAGGCTTGGGAAGTTCTCGTCTATTATTTGTTTGAGTATATTCTCCATTCCATTTTCTTTCTCTTCTTCCTCTGATATACCTATTATTCTTATGTTATTCTTTCTGATGGAGTCAGACAATTCCTGTAGGGCTTTCTCATTTTTTATTATTTTTGAGTCTCTTTCTTCTTCTCTCTGTTGTGCCTCAAGTTGCTTGTCTTCTATTTCACTAATCCTATCTTCTATCTGGCCTGTTCTATTAGCTAAGCTTGTTACCTCATTTTTCAGCTCGTGAATTGAGTTTTTCATTTCTGTTTGATTTGTGTTTATAGTTTCAATTTCATTGGTAATATATTCTTTGTGATCGTTGAGTTGTTTTCTTATCTCCCTAAATTGCCTTTCTGTGTTTTCTTGTATATCTCTGAGTATTTTTAAGATTTCTATTTTAAATTCTCTGTCATTTAGCTCCAAGGCTTCCAATATATTAAATCTTTTCTCCATAGATTTTTCCACATCTATTTGTGTTACCTCTCTATCTTTTGTGTCCATAATATTCGATTTCCTTTTTCTTATTGGCATCTGAGGGTGGTCTTGTTGATAGCACTAATTAGAATTAATAAAGAATAAAAAGTAAAAAAAAAAAAAAAAAGGAAAACACCCCACAGAATAAAAACAGTAATAATTTATTATTTCCCCCTTTTTTCTTTCTTCTCTTCCCCTCCTCTCCCCTCCTTAGGGAAATATCGTGGTGACCTGTGAATTATATTATGCTAAATGGAACAAAAACTGCCTATAACGGAGGGCCTGATTTGGGGTGAAGAGTTCAAGGTGCAAAAAATGGAGTAGGGACCTACTAAATGCAATAAAAAAGGAGAAAATCTTAGACAAGCATAAAATGATTTGCTTGTAAGTGATGGTCGACTAAGAGATATAATGAGAGGGATAAGAGGGAAACAGAAAAAAGGAGAAAAAAATAATAATTAAAGAAGAAAAAAAATAAAAATAAGTAAAAATATGTTGTATTAAGTGGAGCGAAGACTAAATACAATGGAGACCTTGGGTTGGGAGGAATGCTAGTGAGTTAAAAAGCAACGTAAAAAGTACCCAAAATGCCACAAAAACAAACAAAAGAAAACCAAAAACAAAAGCAAAAAACAAACAAACAAACTTGAGTCCCAAATTAATTTGTTCATGATTGAGGACTGAATGGGAGGAAAAGTAAAAGGAGAAAAGAAGAAGTGAATAGAAAGGAAAAAATAAGAAAAAGAGAAAACCGAGGAAGAAAAAAAGGAAAAGAAAAAAAAAACAAAAGGGGAAAGAGTGAGAGTTAAGGGTTTTGGAGTGTAACCCTAAAGGAGAGTAAGGATGAAGAAAAGAAATAAAATGTAACACTCATGGGTAGTGTAGTTCAAGAAAAGGGAAGCATAAGATGGGCAGAGAATAAAAGGACCGAGGTGGAGGAAATAGAAATAATAATAATAAAGGCAATAAGATAGAAGAAACAAACAACAACAACGAAAAATTAGTGGAACAAGTTATAAAGTCTGTGGATTTTTCTTGATTTTGAGAGGTTAACTTCTTCCTTTTTCTTTTCTCTCCCTCTTCCTGGTCGGTGACTCTGTACCCCAGGCTCTGCCCCTGTGTCACGCTTAGGTAGGGATTTGCAGTTGATGGGATTCTATGGCAATGTCATATAATTGGTTTTAGTCTCGCTGGTTGTCAAAGTTTGTTGGCGTTTGCAGGGTCCAACAATGAGAGAGTTTGCTTTCCTGGAGTCTCTCACCTAGTCTCCCCTTCCTGAATTAGCAGCCTGGTGATCCAGCTATGAGGCTGCCACTGCTTCTGCCTGGGGAGTAAGAGGCTCAAAGAGCTGGGAAATCCCCACTCTATCCCCACTCAGCGCAAGGCTCTGGGTAAGGCTCTGGCAGTTAGAGCCTCCAGCGTAATCAAGCGGGGCTGGGAGTCAATTGTTGTCAAGGTGACTGTTCAGCGCCTAGCATTCAGTTGGACCACTCAACCCAGGCTTTCCACACTTTGTAGCCTGTTTTGGCTGGGAAGAAGAGGCACTAGTCGCTGCTTGCTGTTTAGATCTTAATATCTGCCAAGTCCCTCTTGTTAGCGTATATCCCTGAATATGGAGGCTCTGTCAATCAGAAGTTGCCCCCGCCCCTTTAGCGAGAGGCACTAAAAAATATTACGCCTCTTGTCTTGGATTGCTGAACTGAGAGAGATCTTATCAATTACAGCCCCGTGGGTGCGCAGATTTCGTGGGTTAAGCTAATTTCAGTAATTGGATCCGCAGCTGTGCTCCAGAAAGTATTTCAGGCTGCCTGTGCGCCCCTCCCCCAATGCTTGATTGTTAGCTTGAATGGCTGGGTGAGGTGCCCCGCCCACGGAGAGAATCTCCAGAATAGGGAAGACAGCCTTGGCCCCCTCCTGCTTGCCTTGCCGCTGGCGGTTGGGGTGCACTGGGCGCGCAGGAGAATGGGGCACTCTGGGTGTGCGGGCAAGTGGGGTGCTCTGGGCGTGTGGGCGCGTGGGACGTTCAGGGCATGCGAGTGAATGGGGTGCTCTCGGCACTGGTGGCTGGGGACTCTCACTCACAGTGCGCGGGCCGCTGGGGACGCTGGCGGTGCAAGGGAGCTCGCTCTGCGACCGGATCGTGGCACGGACGCGTGCGGTTTCTCCCGGCACGCCAGCGGCTGCTTGCAGCGCCCAGGCTGCCGCTCCCTGAGTGTGGGCGGGCAGTTGCACGCGTGGGTTGACTCACCACAGGTGTACTCCCTCCTCGGCTTGAATGAACGTCCGTGTGGTAGTTAGCTTCCTCCACACCTTCAGCTCTGACCCGTCTCTCAGATTCAAGTGATAACAATCCTTTCGCTTTCAGTGTGTGTGGAACTCCAGAATGCTCCGAGGATAAATTTTTCTGTTTCTAGTTGATAAATTTGTTGAGATTTTGGGGAGATCTGTCGGACGTGCTGCTCACAGCGCCATTTCCGTGACGTCACTAATCTTGTGTCCAGTGCTGCTGTTTTTACATTCATGATCTCTTTTGTTAAGGAGGCACAATGGTGACTAGTTTTGGAAGGTGTATCTTCATAAAGATGAGCTTTGGGAATGGCAAGATGCAGTCCCACATGCTCCCTTTCCAATGCCACATTTACAGAAGGCTGACTTGAGCAAATATGGTACCTGAAAGACCAATTGTTTATATTCTTTCTGCCCAAGATGAATTTAGGTTGGGAGGTATTTTAGATATTTTTTTTTGGTAACATTTCTTCTTCTACATGTAATGCGTGTGGCTGAGGCCAGGCAGGTCCACATTGGATTCAGGCAGACAGTAGAGAAACTGCGGAGCCGGAAAGCGTTGGGTCATTATGTTCAATAAAGTCTCACAACAGCAGAGAAGCACACAGGCAGGGGAAACCGCCTCTCAGGCAAAGAAACAGCAAGAATGACTGCTCACAGTGGCGGGCAGGCAATCCACCATCTACAATGCCCCTGAGTGCAAGCACCCATAGCCTTATATACGCCATACACACAGGGAGCTGTCACACACTCATGTACCAGTCAGGCAAACCAGCAGGTAAGCCTAACACAGCTGCCCCACACTACACTTTTCCTAAACACGATGCCATTGACACCTCCTTGAAGTTGAATTATACCTCTGGCCTTACATTGCAGGAAGCATTTTACTCATGGCTGTGTTTTTGGAAGCTAAGGGCCTGGAAGGAAGAGCATATTTATCTTGGAACTGAGACCTGAGAATTGAGTTCTTCTCTTGAACATGGCCTGAGATATATCACCTCCCCATATGGAAGTTCAACCTCAGGTACATAAGGAGCCGACTGTAAAATTTAAGAGTAAAAGGGAGCAAAAGGCATTAATTTGGATGAAAGCTGATGAGGTCAAGTACAGCAATCTATCATATCTTTACTGCTACCTCAACATCCATTCCATGACGTCTATTCTAGTTTTAAGATGACCTTTCTGCATCAAGTTTGAAACAGAACAAGTTTTGTTGATAAGGTACAGACATTGTATGCTTATGAGACATGTAGCAACTTGTTAGCATGACCTATGAGGCCCTTTGAAATTGGTCCCCAACCCTCATGTCTACCTCTAGCACCTGCCACTCTCTACTCTGCAGCTACACCAGATGGCTAAACCCCCTTTTCTCCAGGTGAGGAACAAAGCAAATCAAGGCCACATTTCAGAATTCCAAGGACTGGTTTTCTACTTCCTCAAGGCTGCAATTTTGAGTCTTAGAAACAAGACTAGGCTGGATGGTGTGGTCCCAAGATGATCAACTCAGAAAGCCCAAACCTCCCAGAGATAGAGGGAATTTAATTAAGTAAGGAAGGATGCATTTCATGCCTCCACATGGTTCATCTTTGTGGTTCTCTCATCTTGGGCTGCCTTTCTTTGTTTATCTCTGGAATTATATTTTTCTTTCTATAGCCAGTTATCTTCCAGTGAGAAGCTTTATCATCACCTTCTGGGCCCTAATCAAATATATATACCTTAAGCGCTGTCACAGCCTTAAAGGCACTAGTCAGGTGAATCTGAGCTCCTCCGAGTCCTCTGCGCTCAGCATGAGGACAGCCCTTCCATCTCCTCATCTCCCTGAGTTTCTAGAGAACAGGAATGTCTCCTTTTCACTTTTCTAATCCTCATAGCACTCAACTTAATGGTGTACATCTAGGTGTTCACTGAGTGTTTGCACATTGAATTGAATACAACCCCTAGGACTTGGATTGGCTGAATGAAAACCACTCTTGTAGGACTCCAAGATATGGGAACTTGGGTAAATTTCATAACTAAGCCAGAGTGGCCTGTCCTTAGGGGCCCATGAGAAAGGCTGCATAAAACCTGGAATTTTCCAGTCAGTCCTGGATTGAAAGAATCTATCTTGCTCTCTGAGTATACTTTATAAATCTCATACCAGCCTGACCAGGCAGTGGCACAGTAGATAGAGCATTGGACTGGGATGCAGAGGACCCAGGTTTGAGACCCCGAGGTCGCCAGATTGAGCACGGGCTCATCTGGTTTGAGCAAAAAAAAAAAAAGCCCACCAGCTTGAACCCAAGGTTGCTGGCTCCAGCAAGGGGTTACTCGGTCAGCTGAAGGCCCACGGTCAAGGCACATATGAGAAAGCAATCAATGAACAACTAAGGTGTCACAACGAAAAACTGATGATTGATGCTTCTTATCTCTTTCCGTTCCTGTCTGTCTGTCCCTATCTATCCCTCTCTCTGACTCTCTCTGTCTCTGTAAAAAAAAAAAAAAAAAAAAAAATCTTATACCAGAAGTTCCTATCTTGGGACTTGGAAAATATGATTGCTTTATCTGTGGGACATCCAGAATAACAATAATAATCACACCCAAGGAGTCAAACATTTGTTAACAACAAATATGGAGCTAAGTAAGCATGACCACACAACGAGGCAAGTAGGTGAGAGAATTTTGTAGTATTTTTATGGCTTTGTCATTCATAAACTTTATTCTAATGACTTCTTAGCCTACTTGAAGTTCTTCGTTGTGGGCTCAGTGCAGGTGTGACTTAATGAAGAAGGAAACAGGGGTCAAGTTAGCTGGAGAGCCACAGCAGAAGTCTCCCATACCTGACCTGTTTTTGGGTATAGGGATTATTCATGGTGGCTGTCAGCTCTTACTATAGACAACAATTAGAGTCCATCCTAACCACCAGCTTAACTTCTCCCAGAAAGGCCTGTAGCTTTTCCAAGTGAGGGTTATTCATTTTTTCTAGCAGCTCAAAGGACCCTGTTTACTTAAAATTATTAAGAACTGTGGACCCTGAGAAAAAAGAAGGGTTCCTGGTGACTAACTGGGCTCAAAAACAAAACAAAAAAATAACAACAACAACAAAAAAAGCAGAGCCTAGCAGCCATTTCTACACAAGGACGTCTCATTCAAATTGCACTTCACAGTGAAGCCTGCACTAAAGCTGCCCGCCTTCTTCACTGAACTGCTGCCTGCCTGCACTGTATTTCTGCCATCTGAACCAGCCCTTATAAATGAGTTCCTGGTATTCTATTTCGACCAATAGGACTGAGGCTTTTCCTGCCAATCGGAATTGTGCAGCTATATCCCCCCCCCCCCATCAACATCTTTACCAAACAATCAGTCTCCATTCTGACCAATCAGGACAGTGTCTTTTGAACCAATCAAATTTGTATGAGGATAGGCCAATCAGGGACCAGAGGCAGGAACTTGTAGGTCAGCCCTCCTCTGGCTCTGGGAGTGAACTTTCCCTTTCCATGGAAGACTGAAGACAGTGATCTCTTGGCTGGAGCTGAAACACTGAAGATATCTTGCCAGAGTAGACTGGCACAGAGAAGAGCTGCTAGCTGGAGAGAGGCTTGACCTCACGGCCTCCAGGCCCCAGGGTTACCTAACTCCAGAGACTCCTAACAGCTGTGTGGTTTCACTGTCACATTGCTTCATAATTGAGCTGTAACACTATTGAGCTGTTCCACAGCCATGCTGTCCTTATAGCTATACTGTTCTTACAGCTCAATAACAATTGAGCTGTTTGCACTAAAGTTTTCTTCTTCACTGCACCCCAAATTTGGGATTCCTATTGGCATTGAGTTGGTGCCAATGACCATCAGTGGACAGTATAAGCCCTTCATACAAGTATAGATTATTCTTTATTGTTTCTGGTAAAATGCACAATTGTATTGTATGTTAAGTCCTAAAGTCAAGGCAGAGAACATTTATAACTTGCATCTATAATCCCTTCTCTCAAGCTTCCTGGAATCTTCTTCCCTCATATTCCTGAAGCCCAGCTCTAGTGCTAACACTGCATTAGGCATTTCCTATGGTCTGCAAAATCTATTAATAGGTGAGAGAAAAGTCACAAGTGCAGTCACAATAGTTTATTACAAATCTATGATATTTTTCATGGGAGGCAGTGGAAATTGATTGGGTATGTGGAGTTTATCCTTTATCTTATTCTTATATGCTATCATTTCTCTTGTTAGCAAATCTGATAGGCTGAAGGGTGAGAATGGCCTGATGATGACTGAGTCCTCACCTGGCTAGGCTGTGGGCATCACAGAACTAAGGCTAAAGGCCAAGAAAGAAGGTGTCACAGCCCATTTGACATCCATCAGAAAGGATAAGATTGGTGGATAATTTCCAGGGATCTTGCTGCTATACAGAATAGACTTCTAGGGCAAAAAGTTGGGGTTACCTGAAATTCCAAAAATGTCCACGTGATTCTGTCATGCTTAAAAAATGTGTTTTTATCCTGGCAAAATAACACCTCACATAATTTTTACCATTTTAACATTTTTTTTTTTAAATCCTGTTTCTTTTTTTAAAAATTTTTTATTTATTAATTTTAGAGAAGAGAGGGAAAGACAGAGAGAGAGAGAGGAGAGACAGAGAGAGAGAAGGGGGGAGGAGCTGGAAGCATCAACTCCCATATGTGCCTTGACCAGGCAAGCCCAGGGTCATTTTAACATTTCTATGTTTACAGGTCACTGGCATTAGGTATATTCACATTGTTGTGAATCATTGCCATCCATCTCCAGAACTTTTTCACTTTCCCAAACTGAAATTCTGTCCCCATTAAACACTAACACACCAGTTCCCTTTTCCTCAGTTCCTGGCACCCACCATTCTACTTTTTGTTTCTATGAATTTGTCTACAGGATCCTCATGTAAGTGGAATTGCACAGTATATGTCTTTCTGTGACTGGCTTATTTTACTTGGCACAATGTCCTCAACTTCATCCATGTTGTAGCAAGTGTCAGAATTTCCTTCCTCTCTTTTGCCACATCTACCATGAGAATGAAGACCATTCACATCAGTCAGTGTGTTGACATTTCAGAAAATGTCGACTCCACTCTGAAGGGATGCAGTTATTATGAAGGCCCCAGAGGAACCTTGTGCAAAGACTACAATCACATCAGTGTAGAACTCAGTTTCTTTGGACAGAAAAAGAAGAGGCTTTGGGTTTGACAAAGGTGGGGAAATAAAAAGGATCTGGCTACTGTTGGAATTATTTTTAGTCATGTACAGTAGTGGGTTCAACTGTTGGTCCATGGACCAGTGTCTGGTCTACCAGAAATTTTGTGCCGTCTATAATCATTGGGTCTATAATCTTCATACAACATCAGGGTGGTTGACTCTTTTGCAAACTAGCACAAAATTTCTGGTGAATTGGCACTGTTCCATGGACCTGCAGTAGAAAAATACTGATGTATAGAATGTGGTTAAGGGTAGCACACTGGATTTCCGTTAGAAGATGAGGTCTATGCTTACTTCCTTATCAATGTTGTTGTCCAAGAGAATGGGTCTCTTGTGAAAATATGAAATTTCTTGAGTGAAAAATACATCTGCTGGGTTCAGATAAGGCCAGGCATTACTGGTTCAATATCTCAAGTGCGGAAAGATGAATTAACTCTTGAAGGTAATGACAATGAACTTGTATCAAATTCAGCAAGACAGAACCATTAAAAAACAGGATGTCAGAAAAATTTGGATGGTATCTTTGTTTCTGAAAAAGGAACTGTTCAGCAAGCTAATAACTAATCTCTAAGTCATCCAGCTACAGAAACAACAAGATGCTGGATAATGTCTAAGACCTATTTGTGCCATTTTAAAGATCCAATGAAAGCCTTGCATTGAAAAAATAATTTCCCTTCAGAGTTAAGGCTGAAGAATATTCCACTGTATGTATAGACCACATTTTGTTTATTCATTAATCCATGGACACTTGGGTTGCTTCCACCATTGGCTACTATGACTAATGCTTCTATGAACATAGATGTACAAATATCTTTTTGAGTCCCTGTTTACAGTTCTTGTGACCATATTCCCAGAAGTGAAATTGCTGGATCCTACAATAACTCTATGTTTAACTCTTTGAGAAACTGCCATATTGTTTTCCACAGCAGCTGTACCACTCTGACCCTCTTGGTAGTACAGTCTTTGAAGGAGGCCAGCTTGAAAATATGTGAATATTCTTCTGTAATTATCCAAGGACTTGGTGCTGAGGGTGTCACTGAGTTTTTGCCTTTGGTTCCCCATCTATAGTGGGGAGATGGTAATTATTGCTCCTTTCGGGAAAACCAGGGACTTGGGAAGTTGTTAAGAGAGACGGAGAGTAAATGTGGTTTCAAATAACCTGAATTCCCAGGGCCAGAGCTTTGCCTTCCCTTCCTCCAGCGTGAACTGCCCCTCCTGCGATGCACAAGTCAGGGCTGGGGGAGACTGGAGGCCATGTTTGCTAAGTTCTGATATGTTCTCCTTATTAGACATGGATATCAAGGCTCTTTTCTGAGGTCCTTGTATAATGGGCCATGCTCAGCCAGCAGGCCATTGCGCCTGCACATCTGATTTTTGTTTAAGTTTGCCATCTTCCTTTTCCTTTAATGCGGCAAACAGTCCCCGAGAGAAAAGTTTCTACTTAATGTCCATCAACATCCAATGAAGATTCCATTAAGAATGTGATGGCTGCGTGATTTCCTTCAGCCACCCCGCCTGACCCCGGCCAGTTCTCACACAGGCTGTCAGGAGCACTGCCAGGTTCAGAACACACATTCTCTCTCTGATCCACATCAGAGTAGAGGAGGCCTCATGCCTGCCTCTCACTGAGGATTACAAGAAAATTGGCATCCTGTCCTTTGGCAGGCTGCCTGAAGCCACACCTTGCCCCTCTGGCATTAGGACAGGCAGCTCTGGCCAGAGTGGCTCAGGAGTGCTCTGAGGAAGGCTGTTGGAGAAGCCGGGAAGTGGCGTGGCGGGTGTGCTGCTCTGGCTGCAACTCTGTCGTGCCCTGTCTTTGTCACAGCTTATGGAGGGGTCACCCCGGAAGAGCTTGGCTGTCTTTTTCGTTAGGCTGCCAGCAGCCACCAGCTGAGCCATCTACACGAAACCTCTTGCCCACACAGGATCAGCAGAAGGGAGCGCAGACTCCTCAGTGCTGACCTTGGAGCTCTCTTTAAGACGCAAGTTCCAGCCTGCACCTGACAACAATGGTGTATCTCATTTCCGAAGCATCAGCTGGCCAGTTCACTAGGCCTTGGTGGCCTGGAAAGGAGGGTTTTATCATCTGGGCAACGGCTGTGATGCAGAAGGAAGTCTACATGCTGTACCACAAATCCTGGTTCCTGGCCAGGCCTGGCCTCCTGGTGTGGCCTTTTGGGGAGGACTTGCTGTCTCTGGAGGGAGGCTCTATGGATGGCAGCAGGGGTCCTGCCCTCATTCACCTGGAATAGCACCAGGCAGAGGAGGCACTCAGTCAAGATTTGAGGAATAACTGAGTCCCCACCTGAAATCTGGCCTGGGTTGGAGAGTAGGGGCTCACCCACTGTTACAGAGTATAGACTCAGTTGGGAAGTGAGTGCATATGGAGAACCCTTGGCAGTTCCGTTTAGAGGAGGCCTTGGGCAGTATAACCAGGGCTGTTCCTCTCTTGACTTTCTCCTCTAACTGAGCCATCACTGAATACTATCTTAGAGACAGGAGAACACAGGCACCTTCCAAACAGGGGAGGGGATGACAGGGGGAGGGAGTAAGAACTATATTAAAACATGCAGAGTAAGGATGTCACCTTCTGGGTGGGTGGGGGTGCACATATTTACATATCCACACATACACCCCAACCTGCAAAGGGCACAAGCTCTTCTCACCCAACTCTTCTGCTCTCTCCTTTGCAGGATGGGCTGAATCAAAATTTAACACTAATGGTTTAGAAATCTTAGGTGGAAAAAACCCCGCAAACTGAACATGCTATTTAAAAATTTAAATTAAAAAAATGTCATTTTTAGTTTCCATATTTTGTTAAGTAGGAAAGAGCATAATTTGCAGACTTTCCAGGGAGAGAGAAAAGGTCCAATGAATCCTGACTCTTCGGCTGGAAAAGATATTGGATTTATTTACTCTTTCTTTGTGTCTGTTCAGTCATCCTACCTTATCCCAACAAGAGGGCTAACTCGGCTTGGAGAAGCTGAGCCTCTTCATTTTCCGGGATCATCACAGATTTTCCAAGAGGGAGGAGGATTCTCAGTTAACAAAACACGACAAAACAGTTCTCTGTTGCTTAGAAAACAGCTCCCTGCATGGGGTAAGAGGAGGCTGGAAGCTGGAAGCTGCGGGCGGGGCCCCGGGCTGCAGCGCGAGGTGTGACCCGCCCTGAATCACATTGCACCGACCAGCTGCACAAGCTTTTAGTGCAGTAATAAGCTTGATCTTTTTCTTCAGATACAAAGGGTACCCGCAGCGGCTCTAAGTCACGTGACCCAGTCAGGTGGTGTTGACCCAGTCAAGTGGTGCCGAGACACAGAAACCGGCTGGCAGTAATGAAATTCCAGGTTTTAAAGACACGAGCTCTATTTTTATAAAACAACCGGGACTGCGATAGAAGGTGTAGGAGTGGATTGGGTGTCTTAATCTAACTAAGAACTTTTCTTGGAGAGGAAGAGAGCCGGCAGCCATTCCCTGGTTTGTGCTGCTGCAGGCTTGCCAGTGGAGTCCTCCCTTGCAGACCTGGAGCCCCCCCCAGCTTCCCGGGCTTTTTTTTTTTTTTTTTTTTTTAAGTCTGCTGGATACATAGTCTCTTATCTACTATCTTTTTTTCCTTTAAATGTTTGTATTTATTTATTTATTTTTTCTTTTACAGGGACAGAGAGTCAGAGAGAGGGATAGACAGGGACAGACAGACAGGAAAGGAGAGATGAGAAGCATCAATCATTAGTTTTTCCTTGCGTATTGCGACACCTTAGTTGTTCATTGATTGCTTTCTCATATGTGCCTTGACCGGGGCCTTCAGCAGACCGAGTAACCCCTTCCTCAAGCCAGTGACCTTGGGTCCAAGCTGGTGAGCTTTTGCTCAAACCAGATGAGCCCGCGCTTAAGCTGGCGACCTCGGGGTCTCGAACCTGGGTCCTCAGCATCCCCGTCCGACGCTCTATCCACTGTGCCACCACCTGGTCAGGCAGCTTCCTGGGCTTTCAGTTGAGGGTGGGCGGGCCAGTTGGCACAGGGCCATAGTGTTTGGGAAACGGGAGACCGAATTCTGAAATTAGCAGAAAGCAAATGATTCTTCCTTATGAAATTCATGCTTCTGGGTCCCTTGAGTTTGGTTGGGGTGATGGGTGCACAAGACAGTGAGCCTGTGGGCCCTTCTGGAGTTCTCATAAAAATGAAAACTGAAATTAGTAGTTGGCCCCTTGAAGTCCTTCTGTGGTTACGAACAGAAACTGGGAGGACTCTGCCTACTTAAATGTTCCCTTGTTCAGTCGTTTGAATTTAGGAAGAGGTTCTTTAACTTTCTCCAACTT
Source organism: Saccopteryx leptura (assembly GCF_036850995.1). Lineage (NCBI taxonomy): Eukaryota > Metazoa > Chordata > Mammalia > Chiroptera > Emballonuridae > Saccopteryx > Saccopteryx leptura. The sequence continues at coordinate 169,372,555 of NC_089504.1, read as the reverse complement.
ACATAATGTTACTCTATGTTTTCAAAAAGTAGTTGTCAAACTGAGTTTGATTTAGCATAGAAGGGAGAATAGTGGGATGAATAAAGAGTTTAGAATCTTTGCTGGAGGGAAGGGATAGATAAATTACAGTTAAAAGGCCTTAATAGAAACTAACATTTTTTAAAAACCTAGCTGAGTTTTATTTCTATTATAGGAAAGGTACTTTCCAGAAACACTGTGCAATTTGGACTCAGCCTTCTAAGAAAATCCACCTGCACAGTCTGGAGCCTTCAATTCTTATTCATTTAACTCTTTTCAGAAGGAACAAATGCATAAAGAATTTACAATTTTCTGCGTTCACTGTGTCACTGAAATATAGCTATTTTAGGAAATTTAGTTAGGGAGTTTACATATCTCCTTCCTCACCTTTCCTCAGCTCTATTCTCTTCAAAAATGTAAAAATATGTGACCTAACGGGATGGATCCTGGTTTTGTAGAATCTGAAGCTTATATAATTTAGGAGGCCCTTTTGAAGAAAACATAAAATTAAACATACAAAATTGGGTATTAAACTATCACAAAACTCAGAAAAAAAAATATTTGCTTAACATACCTCTAAATCCTTTTACCCTACATTTTTGGGTGCATATTTTTGATGGCCTCCTGTCCCTGAAAGGAGAGAACTTTCATCCTGGCCAGTTAGCAATTTTAAGCATGGTTAGAACTGTCCAAGTTTGATGATTAGAAATTTTTTTCTGGACTAGCTTTTGACTGGTTTGTTCCAGCTCTATTTTGCATCTTCTGTGCCCTGGCCTGGCCCACAGTACCCTGGGTGCAGGGTACACTCATTGTGACCTGACTCATGGGTCTGAGCCCTCATGTGTCCAGCCAGTAAGTGGGCACAGTGGGCCATAGGAATATTCCCAAAACATTCTCTAATCCAGAACAGTCAGCAGTCACTTAACTAAATACAATCTATAAGTTTATCAATATATCTTAACTCAAAGCAAAGATATCTCTCACTCAGATTCTTCTTGGTCAGATGCCAAAAATGCCCACGGCCACTCCAAAGTCACCAGAAGAGCAGAGGTCTTAAGCAATTACTACTGCCAAGTTTCCAGAAAGCAAATGACCATGGATGTGCGGCTGGAAGTCCTGGACCCTCATTCTCATTAGCTTCAAGCTGCTTTTTGGTGACTCCTGGGGCATACTAAGTTTACCTCAAGGAGTCCTTTTCTGGGTCCTTGAATAAAAAATCCTTGTTTCAAGCGAACTGGCTTTTGTGGACATCATGGAATGATTCATCAAGGTAAATTCCATTTAGTAAGAAGCCTCTGCTGGGCTCTGACTCAGCCCCTCCAATGTGTCCATGCCCTTCCCTGGGCCAGGATCTCAGGGAAACCAGTCTCCGGCTCTGCATTACAGTAAAGGGAAGAGGAAATGGGGGGACAGGGAAGCGTCATTGTTCCAGGCTTCAGAGTGGCTGTTCTAGTAGTCATGTTCTACAGATGACAAACTGAGGCTCAGAGAGATGGTTTCCTGCCTACAGTCACAAGGTGGGAATCCTTTGAAAGCTGGGACTCAAAACCGTGTCTCTGTGACTTCCAAGGCTGGTTCTTTCGAAGTAGTCACAACTCTGATCTTATTCTTTTCCTGAAGTAAATGCAACACCTATCTCATTTAGTTTCTGGAGTGGAGCCCACTGTATTTCTGGTGCTGACCCTCCTCTTTACCTCTGAGCTAGTAGTATGATATCATTGTCTGCTCATATAGTTAGGGAATGGGATCCCAGGGTTCCCTGAAGTTCCCTTCTCTCCCTCTGATGGAATGTTCTCTCTTGGACTTACCTGCCAATGCCACTTTAACCTTATCAACATGACTCTTCACTTTCACCTTGCTACCCCTTTGATGTCCCTAGAATATGCCACCTTCCTTTATGCTGCACAGCAGAAAGAACCACCTTGTTGAATCACTTGCTTAGCTTGTCAGGATGGTATTTTGAATTGGGCAGGCTTGCCAACATGTTGCTTAGGGGGGAAAGGAGGCTGTCAGTTCAGGAATCTATAAAGACACTAATTAGCTGGATGGATAGAAGGTGTACCAATGCAAGCGGCAGCATCTCCTCTCCCAATGGGATGACCCGTCTGATACTGTGTCCTGATGGCTGGGGTTCTTCCTCCCAGGTCAGGCTGCAGACAAGGGCTTGAAAACATTACTGACTTCTTTAGCTCAGGCTTTCTCAACTTCAATGCCATTGACATTTTGGGCTGGACTGGGATCAGCAAGTGGGGACCTGCCTTGTGCATTGTAAGATGTTTATAGTATCCCTGGCTGCTCACCACTCCCAAATTGTGACAATCAAAAGTATCTTCATATCTTCAGACACTGCCAAATGTCCCCTATAGGGCAAAATCTCCCCTGGTTGAAGCCACTGTGTAAGCCCCATCAGCTGACTGCCATCATCAATCAGCTTTCAGTTGTGATGCTTTTTAAAAAATTTTTATTGATTGATTGATTTTAGAGAGAGAGGAATGGAAAGAGAGAGAAACAGTGATTTGTTGTTTTACTTATTTATTCATTCACTTGTTGATTCTTGTATGTGCCCTGACCTGGAATCGAACCCTCAAGCTTGGTGTCTTATGATGACTGTCTAAACAACTTAGTTATCTGACCAGGCTTTTGTAGTGATTCTTAACGTGTGGAGTCAGGAGACAGAGGGACTCTTTGCTGTCATAAGGAGAGGACACCACAGTGGGATGATCTAAGGCAGACACAGATTCATGGTGCCAGCCCTTGGAAGAGAGTGTGAGGAAAAAGGCCACACAAAGCTTTGAGTATAGAAGCACACTCATTTCTCCATAGTCAGACTTAATCTGAGGTCAGAATGGTTGCTTTAAAAGTTTAGTTTGGAGGTTAAGAGTTCTGTTGTCAGAGACCCAGGTTTGAATTCCAGTTTTGCCCCTGATTAGCAGTGTGACTTTAAATAAGTTACTTTACCTAGCTGTGTCTTGGTTTCCTTATTGTAATACAGAAATGATAATGTAATCTAATATGAGGATGATACAGGGGTGGGCAAAAGTGGTTTTACAGTTGTGAGTTTGCAAACCAGTTTATTCTTGTATTATTATTTATTTATTATTATATTATTTGTCTTCTTCTCGTTGCTATTATTTCATATTCTTACTTACAATTTATCTTTTAGGTAATGAGGACTGTAATTTAACCCACTCTTGCCCACCTTGTATCTGTATCTTAGAGCTGTTCTAAGAATTCAGGGAGAAAGTGCATGTGCCTGACTCAGTAAGAGCTTCACCAACATGATCCATTTTTTAAATCTCTGTGCCAATCTTTTATTCTTTTTTTTTTTTTCTGTATTTTTCTGAAGCCGGAAACGGGGAGAGACAGACAGACTCCCGCATGCGCCCGACAATCTTTTATTCTTTTTAAAAAATTATATAGATAAGTAGATCTCTGCCCCACTTTTCCAGATAATTGTGTCAATCTCCTGCTTGGTTGATTCAGGAAACAGTGTACCAAGCACCAACTTTAGAATCTCCTTCCTGCTGTTTCTGAGAAGTACAACCCTGTCTTTGAGAACATTCGTGGTTATGTGCGAAACTGTCGCTTGCCACCGCTGACCCAGCAGGGTTCCTGGCCACATGGATTTACAGTGTGCTTGCTCTGCTCATGTGAGTCTGGGATGTGTTATAAACATTTTTAACCTCATCAGGTCCACGAAAGGGTTTGCTAATATTATAGACAAGGTATAATTTTTTAAAAAATGGAAAACAGTGAAAAAGTAATGAATGGAACGTTGTCCCACATTAGGCAAAGTTCCAGAGAACAAAAGGCCATGTGTTATGTATAAAAGCTACCTTGCTCTATAGTCAACAATAATCAGCTAGGTCAAGGAATGGACAGAAATGAGAGGATTTGACGTGTCATGGCTTGAGGTGCCACATCAACAAAGACTGTACCTTGAAGAGCATGCCAAGAGCTTCTGTGAAGACTCAGAGGCTAGAGTGATGACATGTTTGTCCAAGCCATAGATATTTACTCTGTACAAGGCTCCTTTGAATTTGCCTGACTTCAAAGTACAGGGGAGTGGGTGGATATGAAGCTGCTAAGGAGAGTCTCATGATATCTGCAGGTACTATCTCTCTCAGTGCGTTTTCAATGTAGGGACTGATATACCTGAGAGAACAGACACCAGTTAAGAGGAGAAGCACAGCTTGCATTTATAACACTGCTGTTTGGTCGGAGCCCATCTTTGGGCTGCAAGCCTAATCCCTCCTAGGCAACTGGATGACAAACAGTGCGCTTGCAGGATCTAACCTGCTTCCATAGGAGGAGCTTCTGAACATGAACAGTCTTGCTTAAGGCCTGGCAGCTACTAAGTTATTTCCTTGCAAATGTGACGTGTCAACTCAGATTTGTAAACATGGGGATTGGTTTTAAAATTCTGAAGGCAAAAACTTCTGGTTTAATTCCAGCCTAGACTGTATCATCTTGTAATCTTTTGGACACAATAAAAGCATGGGTGGCTTTCTCTCAGGATTGAGCTCCACAGGGCTGGAGGAGGAAGCCACTTAGCAGAGCACAGAAAACAGCTTCCATCCCTGTGGCTATTGGCTTCCTGTTCCTCTTCCTTTTTCTAGTCCTGTGAAGTGCAAGGCCTTGGAATTGGAGCCAACTGTGTTGGCGGCTGCAGAAGAGACCCAGGGAAAGAAGCGGCCAGGCTGCTGGCCCAGGCACCAACTCAGCGTCACTGTTCCCATTTGTAAGTCCACATGGTTACTGAGTAAACCTAGATGTTAGTGGTGACAGCTCAGCCTAGGATGTCAGATGGCTTATTTTAACATTGTATGTACTTTGTAAAAGCTTTGTATTTTGCAATTAGTTTAGATTTACAGAGAAGTAAAAATTGTACAGGGAGCTGGGGGTGGGGGGGACTTCCAGCTCTTCCTCGCTCAGCTTCCCCATCACAGTCCCCTGAGCGAAGCCAAGGAGTAACTTTGTTACAATACTATTATATAAACTATAGGTTTATGTGCAGTTCACTGGTTTCCCTCCAATGCCTTTTTTTCTGTCCCACAATCTAACCCAGAATTTCACGTTGCATTTGGTTTTCATTTCTCCTGTCTCTTCCCATCTGCGACAGTCCCTCAGTCTTCCCTTGTACATCATGATTCTGTCACTATTGAAAAATACCAGTCAGTAATTTTGTAAACTGTCCTTCCATTTGTGTTTGCCTGTTGATTTCTCATGATTTTTTTTTAGTAAGGCTACCACAGAAGGGACATGCCCTTCTTTCTTCACGTGTCATGTCCAAAGTCACGACGTTGATAATTCTCATTACCAATGATGTTAACCTTGATTACTGGGTTGAGGAGCTGGTTTCCCTGCTGTAAAGTGGCTGTTTTCCTTTTCTTAGTAATAAATACCTTGGGGTAGAGACTTAAATTATGCAAATATCCCATTTCTCCTCAAACTTTTTCCCACTAATTGTAGCATCCGTTGGTGAATCTTGCTTGCAATACCCATTTCTATCACAGAAAGAGCTGGAAGTCCCCCCCACCCCCAGCTCCCTGTACAATTTTTAACTTCTCTGTAAATCTAAACTAATTGCAAAATACAAAGCTTTTACAAAGTACATACAATGTTAAAATAAGCCATCTGACATCCTAGGCTGAGCTGTCATTCTGTACTATCTTCTTTTTTTCTATTTTTGTTAGTTGGAATTTTTTAGTAGGAGGAACTATCCATTCTCTCTTCTTTCTTTCTTTCTTTCTTTCTTTCTTTCTTTCTTTCTTTCTTTCTTTCTTTCTTTCTTTCTTTCTTTCTTTCTTTCCTTCCTTCCTTCCTTCCTTCCTTCCTTCCTTCCTTCCTTCCTTCCTTCCTTCCTTCCTTCCTTCTTTCTTTCTTTCTTTCTTTCTTTCTTTCTTTCTTTCTTTCTTTCTTTCTTTCTTTCTTTCTCTTTCTCCCCTCCCTCTCCTCCCTCCCTCCTTCCCTCCCTCCTTCCCTTCCTCCCTCCCTCCCTCCCTCCTTCCCTCCCTCCCTTCCTTCCTTCTTTTCTCTTTCTTTCCTTATATCAGTATGGCCTCATTGATATGTATTTTATCTCATGGGCTCTGATCTAATTATACTGCCATTTATGCTGTAGGCCAGTGGTCCCCAACCTTTTTTGGGCCACGGACCGGTTTAATATCAGAAAATATTTTCACTGACTGGCCTTTAAGGTGGGACAGATAAATGTATCATGTGACCAAGACAAGCATCAAGAGTGAGTCTTAGACGGATGTAACAGAGGGAATCTGGTCATTTTTAAAAAATAAAACATTGGGCCCTGGCCGGTTGGCTCAGTGGTAGAGTGTCAGCCTGGCGTGCAGGAGTTCCAGGTTCAATTCCCGGCCAGGACACACAGGAGAAGCGCCCATCTGCTTCTCCACCCCTCCCCCTCTCCTTCCTCTCTGTCTCTCTCTTCCCCTCCCATAGCCAAGGCTCCATTGGAGCAAAGTTGGCCTGGACACTGAGGATGGCTCTATGGCCTCTGCCTCAGGCACTAGAATGGTTCTGGTTGCAACAGAGTGACGCCCCAGATGGGCAGAGCATTACCCCTTGGTGGGCATGCCGGGTGGATCCCAGTCGGGCGCATGCGGGAGTCTGTCTGACTGTCTCCCCATTTCCAACTTCAGAAAAATACAAAAATAAATAAATAAATAAATAAAACATTGTTCAGACTTAAATATAAATAAAATGGAAATAATGTAAGTTATTTATTCTTTCTCTCCGGAATGGTACCAAATGGCCCATGGACCGGTACCTGTCCATGGCCCGGGGGTTGGGGACCACTGCTATAGGCCACATTGTCCTAGCTTCTGCCACTGGCAGCTTGTTCAGGCTGGGTTCCTGTGCCCTTTCCATCCTGTGCCTCCACCCTATTTGAGCACTTTCTTATCTCCTCACACCACCAGATCCTCCAGGCTCATCTTATGTTTTCCCTTCCCCAGCTTCTCTGCAATAACCCCAGTTCCCTGTGATGAATCATAGTATTTATAGCCCAACATTTGGACGGTGGGTATGCTTAGTGATTGGGTGCCATTTCTTTGAGGCCATCTCAGCAGACAGAGCTAGAAAATATATGTATGTATAATAACATATATTTATATATATATACACACATATTTATATTTACTTCTTTGTTTTATTTATTGTATTTATATAAATTCTAGTGTCCCTCTGAATGCATCCCCCCCATGTTCCCCCCAACATCTCCCTCATCCCCCTTCCTGCAATGCCCTCCCCACTCCCTCCAGGATTTTCTTTTCTGCTCTCTATAATGCTGTGTAATGTGTATATAATTTCACCAATCTCTTTTTCTTCTCTGATCTCATCCTCTCATCCCCTTTCCCTCTGTCATCTTTCCCTCTGGTCCCTTTGATCTCTCCTCTGTCTCTATTCCATTCCTCAGTTCACATTGTTCATTGGATTCCTCAAATGAGTGAGGTCATATGATATTTTTCTTTCTCTGCCTGGCTTATTTCACTTAACATAATAGTTTCCAGCTCCATCCATAGTGTCGCAAAAGGTAAGATTTCCTTCTTTTTCATGGCCCCATAGTATTCCATTGTGTATATGTACCACAGTTTTTTATTCTACTCGTCCACTGATGGACACTTGGGCTGTTTCCAGATCTTGGCTATTATAAACAATGCTGCAATAAACGGGGGGTGCATTTCTTCTTTTGAATCATTGATGTGGTGTTCTTGGGATATATTCCTGAAAGTGGGATGGCTGGGTCAAAAGGAAGATTCATTTTTAATTTTTTGAGGAATCTCCATACTGTTTTCCACAGTGGCTGCACCAGTCTGCATTCCCACCAGCAGTGCAGGAGGGTTCCCTTTTCTCCACATCCTCGCCAGCACTTATTCTGTGTTGTTTTGTTGATGAGCGCCATTCTGACTGGTGTGAGGTGATATCTCATTGTGGTTTTAATTTGCATTTCTCTAATGATTAGTAATGTTGAACATTTTTTTCATCTGCGTATAGGCCATCTGTATGTCCTCTTTGGAGAAGTGTCTATTCATTTCTTTTGCTCATTTTTTGATTGGATTGTTTATCTTCCTAATGTTGAGTTTTAGAAGTTCTTTATAAATTTTAGTTATTAACCCCTTATCAGACATATTGTTGAATATGTTCTCCCATTGTGTGGGTTGTCTTTTTATTCTGTTCATATTGTCTTTAGCTGTGCAAAAGCTTTTTAGTTTGATATAGTCCCATTTGTTTATCCTGTCTTTTATTTCCCTTGCCTGTGGAGATAAATCAGCAAATATATTGCTGCGGGAGATGTTGGAGAGCTTACTGCCTATGTTTTCTTCTAAGATACTTATGGTTTCACGACTTATATTTAAGTCTTTTATCCATTTTGAATTTATTTTTGTGAATGGTGTAAGTTGGTGCTCTAGTTTATTTTTATTTTTTGCAGGTAGTTGTCCAATTTTACCAACACCATTTGTTGAAGAAGCTGTCTTTACTCCAATGTATGTTCTGACCTCCTTTGTCAAATATCCATTGTCCATAAAGGTGTGGGTTTATTTCTGGATTCTCTGTTCTGTTCCACTGATCTATAGGCCTGTTCTTATGCCAGTACCAAGATGTTTTGAGTACAGTGGCCTTGTAGTATCACTTGATATCAGGAAGTGTGATACCACCCACTTTATTCTTTTTTTACAAGATTGCTGAGGTTATTCATGTTCTTTTTCGGTTCCCTATGTATTTTTGGAATATTCTAGATTTTTGATGTATGTCATTGGTATTTTAATAGGAATTGCTTTGAATTTATAGATTGCTTTGGGTAATAAGACATTTTAATGATGTTTATTCTTCCTATCCATGAACACAGCATATGCTTCTACTTGTTTGTATCTTCCTTAATTTCTTTTATCAAGGTTTTATAATTTTCTAAGTATAACTCTTTAACCTCCTTGATTAAATTTGTGCCTACGTACTTGTTTTTTTTTTGTTGCAATAGTGAAGGGGATTGTTTTCTTAATTTCTTTTTCTGACAGTTCATTGTTGGTGTATAAGAATGCCTTCGAGGCCCTGGCCGGTTGGCTCAGCAGTAGAGCGTCGGCCTGGCGTGCGGGGGACCCGGGTTCGATTCCTGGCCTGGGCACATAGGAGAAGCGCCCATTTGCTTCTCTACCCCCCTCCCCTCCTTCCTCTCTCTCTCTTCCCCTCCCGCAGCCAAGGCTCCATTGGAGCAAAGATGGCCCGGGCGCTGGGGATGGCTCCTTGGCCTCTGCCCCAGGTGCTAGAGTGGCTCTGGTCACGGCAGAGCGATGCCCCGGAGGGGCAGAGCATCGCCCCCTGGTGGGCAGAGCGTCGCCCCTGGTGGGTGTGCCGGGTGGATCCCTGTGGGGCGCATGCGGGAGTCTGTCTGACTGTCTCTCCCTGTTTCCAGCTTCAGAAAAGTACAAAAAGAAAAAAAAAAAAGAAGAATGCCTTTGATTTCTGAATATTAATTTTATATCCTGCCACCTTGCTGAATTCATTTATCAGGTCCAGTAGTTTTTTGACTGAGACTTTAGGGTTTTCTATGTACAGTATAATATCATCAGCAAATAATGATAGTTTTACTTCTTCTTTTCCAATTTTGATGCCTTTTATTTCTTCTTCTTGTCTGATTGCTGTGGCTAGGACTTCCAGGACTATGTTGAATAAGAGTGGTGAAAGGGGGCACACCTGCCTTGTTTCTGATCTTAAGGGGATTACTTTTAACTTTTGCCCATTGAGTATGATGTTGGCTGTGGGTTTGTCATAGATGGCCTTTATCATGTTGAGGTATTTTCTCTGCCTTCCCACTTTGCTGAGAGGTTTGTTTGTTTTTTTTTTTAATTTTATTTATTCATTTTTAGAGAGGAGAGAGAGAGAGAGAAACAGAGAGAGAGGAGGGGGAGGAGCAGGAAGCATCAACTCCCATATGTGCCTTGACCAGGCAAGCCCAGGGTTTCGAACCAGCAACCTCAGCATTTCCAGGTCGACGCTTTATCCACTGCGCCACCACAGGTCAGGCTGCTGAGAGTTTTGATTATGAATGGGTGCTGGATTTTATCAAATGCTTTTTCTTCATCTATTGATATTATCATGTGGTTTTTCTCCTTCCTTTTATTTATGTGATGAATCACATTGATTGATTTGCAAATATTGTACCAGCCTTGCCTCCCCAGAATAAATCCCACTTGATCATGATATATGATTTTTTTCATGTATTGCTGGATCCGGTTTGCTAATATTTTGTTGAGAATTTTAGCATCTAAATTCATCAGGGATATTGGCCTATAGTTTTCTTTCTTTGTATTGTCTTTGCCTGGTTTTGGAATCAGAATTATGCTCACCTCATAAAAGGAGCTTGGAAGTCTTCCTCCTCTTGAACTTTTTGAAATAACTTGAGAAGGATAGTAGTTAGTTCTTCTTTGAATATTTGGTAGAATTCACCTGTGAAGCCATCTGGCCCAGGGCTTTTGTTTGTTGGGAGTGTTTTCATAACTGTTTTTATCTCATTTGTTGTAATCAGTTTGTTTAGATTAATGATAGTGAACCTATGACACACATGTCAGCACTGACACGTGTAGCCATTTTCAATGACACGTGGTCGCATGCAGCTGCATACCAGAGAAGTATGGAGCCACATGCTGCAAAGGATTTTTTATCCTTGGCTCCTGCATGGACAGGTGCAGGAGTCAAGGATAAGTCATTTGCTGTAGTGTAGACACTCTGTGCTGGAGGTCTGTAGGCCAAAACAACAGAACTCTGGCACAGAGTGTCTAATTCTGGGACTTCTGGTTAGGCCGTTAGGGGATCTTTGACCTCACTTTTGGCCAGCAGAGCGGGGAGCAGCGGAATGCAACAGGGGATGCATTTCTGGGGGCCCTGTGATCGCCATCACCAGCAACCACATAACCACAGCAACCATCATCCAATCTACTGTTCTGGGGTATTGTGGATTTCTAATTGACCATCATTACTGAGATAAGTGAGGGGGAGGCTGAGAGAGGCGAGGGCCTGTGCTATGGGTGCTGTTTCCCGCCATTAGAAATAGCGGCAGCCATCTTAATTTACATAAGATGCAATCTGCAGAATTTCAAGACAGCATCTGGGCTCAGGTGTTTGTCGACTTGAGGTCAAAGCTTGAGAATCTGGAAAGATGCTGCTTGGAGAATCAAGAGGAGTGTCACTAGGAACGGGAAATTTGAGTGCCTGGAACCGATTACCAGACACTTTTAGCACCCTGAAAAATATAGCAATGGCTTTACTCACAATTTTTCCCTCTACATACTTTTGTGAGACCTTATTCTCAGCATTAAATAATATCAAAATCAACAAAAGAAACAGATTGACAGATGAAGTTAGTAGCACTTGCTTGGGCTTGAAGTGTACAAAATACCAACCTTCAATTGAAGATTTAGCCAATGAAATTCAGCAACAAAAAAGTCACTAATAGGCAGGTTAGTTAAAGAATTCCCCCTCCCCCTCTCTTATCTTAGTTCACAGCAACCCACACAAGTTAAATAATATCAAGACCAACAAAAGAAACCGACTGACAGATGAACAAAGAAATCAATAAGTAGGTAAGTTAAATAATTAGTTTTTGGTTTATTAAATACAGTTATATTATACAATATTGTTATTTAAACTATAAATATCACTAAATTATGGTTTTTTTCTTGAAATGACACACCACCCGAGGTATGCTTGGTTTTTTTGGCGAATTTTGACACATCAAACTCAAAAGATTGCCCGTCACTGTTTTAGATATTCTGATTCTTCCAGATTGATTTTTGAAAGATTATATGTTTCAAGGAATTTGTCCATTTCACCAAGGTTGTCTAATTTTTTGGCATACAGTTCTTCATAGTATTTTCTTAAAATCCTTTGTATTTCTGCTGTGTCAGTTGTTACTTCTTCACTCTTATTTCTAATTTTATTTATTTGAGTCCTCTCTCTTTTTTTCTTGGTGAGTCCAGTTAAAGGATCATCGATCTTGTTTACCTTTTCAAAGAACCTGCTCTTGGTTTCATTGATCCTCTGTATTGTTTTTTTAGTCTCTATGTCATTTATTTCTGCTCTGATCTTTATTATTTCTTTTCTTCTACTCTCTCTGGGCTTCACTTGCTGTTCTTTTTTTAGTTCTTTTAGTTGCAGGGTTAATTTGTTTATTTGAGCTTTTTCTAGCTTCTTAAGGTATGCCTGTAATGCTATGAACTTCTCTCTCAGAACTGCTTTTGATGTGTCCCATAAATTTTGAGTTGTTTTGTGCTCATTTTCATTTGTTTCAAGGAAATTTTTTATTTCTTCCTTGATCTCATTGTTTATCCATTTGTTATTTAATAACATGCTGTTTAGTTTCCAAGTGTTTGAGTGTTTTTCAGTTTTTCTATTGTAGTTGATTTTTAGTTTCATGCCATTGTGATCAGAGAATATGCTTGATATGATTTCAGTCTTCTGAAAATTGTTGAGACTCATTTTATGACCTAACATGTGGTCTATCCTAGAGAATGTACCATGAACACTTGAAAAGAATGTATATTCTGTGTCTTTAGGGTAAAAAGTTCTGAAGATATCTATTAAATCCAGTTGACCTAGTGTGTCCCTTAACTCTGCTGTTTCTTTGTTAATTTTCTTTCTTGAGAATCTATCCAGTGATATTAGTGGGGTATTGAAATCCTCTACTCTTATAGTATTGCTGTTAATCTCACCCTTTAAATCCATCAAAGTCTGCTTTATATATTTAGGTGCTCCTATATTAGGTGCATAGATATTTATAATGGTTATCTCTTTCTGTTGGATTGGTCCTTTTATAATTATGTAGTAACCTTCTTTGTCCCTTACAATAGTCTTTGTTTCAAAGTCTATTTTGTCAGATATAAGTATTACTACCCCAGCTTTTTTTTTCATTTCCATTTGCATGAAATATTTTTTTTCCATTTTTTTACTTTCAGTCTATGTGTATCTTTTGTTTTGAAGTGAGTCTGTTGTAGACAGCATATGTACGGGTCCTGTTTTCTAATTCTTGCAGCTAGCCTATGTCTTTTGATTGGAACATTTAATTCATTTACATTTAAGGTTATTATTGATATGTAGTTGTTTATTGCCATTTTATTCTTTAAATCTATATTCCTCTTTTACTAGATTTTTCCCCACTTTGTTCTATTTACAACAGGCCCCTTAAAATTTCTTGCAGCATTGGTTTGGTTGTAATGAGTTCTTTGAGGTTTTTTTTTTTTTTTTTTTTTTTTTTTTTTGGTCTGGGAAGCTTTTTATTTTTCCTTCAATTTTAAACAATAGCCTTGTTGGATAAAGTAATCTTGGTTGTAGGTTCTTGTTCTGCATTACTTTGAATATTTCTTGCCATTCCCTTCTGGACTCAAGTATTTCTGTTGAAAAGTCGAATGTCATCCTTATGGGGGCTCTTTTGTAGGTGATTGACTGCTTTTCTCTTGCAGCTTTTAGTATTCTTTATCTCTTAGCTTTGGTATTTTAATTATGATTTGTCTTGGTGTAGGTCTCTTTGCGTTCCTCTTTAATGGGATTCTCTGTGCTTCTTGAACTTGTGTGACTTTTTTTCATCAATTTAGAGAAGTTTTCAGCTATGATTTCTTCAGTCAGGCTCTCTATCCCTTGTTCTTTCTCTTCTTCTTCAGGAACCCCTATTATGTGGGTGTTGTTTCTCTTCATGTTGTTACAGAAGTCTCTCAGAGTTTCCTCCTCAGACTTTTGATTCTCTTTTCCTTTTGCTGTTCTCCTTTCATGCTTTCACTTATCTTGCCCTCTAAATCACTGATTCGATCCTCTGCTTCATCCAGCCTACTTTTAATTCCTTCTAATGTAGTCTTCATTTCTGATATTGTGTTTGTTATTACTGTCTGATTCTTTTTTATGATTTCAATGTCCTTTTTGCTGCCTGCTATCTCTTTGTTTAGGTGCTCATTTTGTCCATCTATTGTTGCTCTAAGATCCTTGAGCATCCTAACAATCATTATTCTAAACTCTGCATTTGGTATCTTGCTTATTTCCATCTCATTCAGTTCTTTTTCTGGGGATTTCTCTTGTTTATTCATTTGAATTACATATTTCTGTCTTCCCATTTTGTCTGTGTATAGACTGCTCCTTTGGATGTGTTGTTTGTATAGCTGGCTGAGTATATGGTTGGTGTTGTCTGCCTCCAGTTTTCAGTTGTGTTGTTTCTAGATCTTCTTGGGTTGTCTTCAGCTGTTTGTAATCCACTGTGGGCTACTTGTCTGCTGCTACTGCTCTTTTTGCTGCTTGTGACAGTGCTTTCTATGCCTTAGCTGGGTCAGGTGTGAGGAGCCTTTCCTTAAGATACCACTTTAACTAGGGTTCTTAGGTCCTGAGCTGATGCTCTTTACATCTGGCTGCTGGATATACCAGCTCTGGACCTCCCTGGCTAGAACCTGGCACAGACCAGTAGGGATCAGTGCTTTTGACTGGCCCTTAGCAGCCTTCTTGGAGCTACAAGCAATCCAGAATTTGTGGTTGCTTCTGCTAGGCCCTGATGCCACTGTAAATATCATCTGTCCTCCTAGTCTGGCTTTTATCTACTCTTGTCCAGTTTGTATGGCCTCTCTATTCCTGAGGTGTGGTTTCCTACCAACCCCCTGCTGCCTCCACCTCCTCGGGCACTCTGGCACATGCACAGGCTTGCGGGCCGCAGCTCGGGCTGCTCCACGGGCGCTGGGGACATCTCGCCTCTCTGGGCTCCGCCCCTCACATCACTAGTGGGCCTCCTGGCTCCAACCCCCGGCATGCAGGACCCCTCGTCGGGCTCTGCCCCTGCAGGCACCTGGGACGCCTCGCCCCCCGGGGTCTGCCATGTACCGGCACAGGTGATGCCTCGCCCTACAGGGTTACGCCACCTGTGGGCATGTGGGAGGGCTCTTCGGGCTCTGCCCCCCAACATTGCTGCATGGGCTGCCTCTCTGGGCTCTTCCCTGTCCAACATGTGGGCCAAGCCCCATGGCTGCCACCACAGCCAGGCCCTTTGGCCCTTCGGAAGGTACTCAGCAGATTGGGGTAGCCCAGACCTGTGTTCCTGAAGTGCCCCCTGCTTCTAAGTGTCTCTCTGCTCTGAATGGAGCAGGAGAGCCTCTGGTTGGTGGAGTAAATGCTTCTATTTGCTGGCTTGGTTCTCCCAGGAAAAATGATCACTTTAGGTTTGGGGAGTGACCTAGTCTAGGAGTCAGGGTTGCTCTTGAGGGCACAGTCTCTCCCTGTGCCCTCTAGACTACACTCTCGTCTCATCACTCCAGTCCTCTTGGCACTCCCTGCTCCCAGAGTCCCTGGTAAGTGGCTGTGAATGAGGTTTTCTGCGTGGTCCCTTTAAGATGGAGCCTGGGTCTGAGAGTTCTGTCTCCCTCTTGCAAACAATAATGTGACTCTTCTCTCAGCTAAATACTGTCCATATACCTCCTCTAGTCTCTGGGGCTAAAGACTGGGTTTATGGTCCTGGGGCTGAGGACCCACAACTCTCCAGGCAACCTACCTGCCGTGAGAGATCCTCTGGGCTGCCTCTCACTCCCAGGAGTGGGGCAGCCCTTTCTCCATCTCTGCCTTTCCTACCAGCTCAGTGTGGTTCCTTCAGGAAGCTTGATTACAGGTTCCTCTTAGTTTAGTCCAAAGTTGTTTTTTTAAGATGATTGTTCCTAAGTTAAGTTGTAATCCACTTTGGTTCTGGGAGGTGGGAGTTGTAACATCCACCTACTCTGTCACCAATTTCCCTCCCAGACTAATCTTCTTGATTTTGATGTGCAGACACAAATCAATTCCCCAGTGAAGACACTTCTGTTTTGCACTCTTAAGAGAGTGAAATCTCTAGACTCAGGTGGGGTGAGAAGGAAGCGGTGGGAAGGAATCTAGAGATCTGTGTCTCTGGAGTCTCACCCAATCTTTATTTTAGCCACACTCTTTGTACCTTCATTTCCAGAGGCATCTGGTGCTGTTGGCTACTGAGAGTTTTGAAGATTCTGTAGTGTAAAATGAGTTCATTCTTAGCTTTATCTACTGCCCACTCCAGGCTGGCTTCATTACCCCTTAGCCTGTCATTTTATGGCTGTTGTCTCCACTCCTCTTCTGCCTGTCCTTGTGGAGAATGTCTTTCAAAAAAATCTCTTTTCTTTAGTTTTACTGTGTTTGGGGAGGGAGCAAGTGAGATGTGCATATTCAGTCTTATATCCTACAATAGAATGGAAATTTGAAATGTATTTTTTATTTTTAAAATTACAGAAATTTTAACTCTTAATGCTAAAATGGGACCTGGTTGTCATCTCGACTTTGCCAGGCCTCAGTGGCCAAGCGACAAGTACAGAGCCACACAGCTCATTATTGAAGAGCAGCTTTAGAATCTGAGAACTGACTTGCCTAATTCTGCTTGTTCTAGACCACCACAGTGCCTCCTTGTTATAATGCCCAACAATATTTTAAAAATGCTTTTATTTTGAACTAGTTTAAGAATCCTAAGGAGTTACAAAAAGAGTACATAGAGTTTGCCTGTGCCCTTTACTCAGCTCCCCGAATGATAAAATCCTATATAACAACAGTGCATTGTCAAAACCAGGAGCTCTTATGTCAGATACAGACCTTTAAGTAACATTTCTAGTATATAAATGTGTGTAGTATTCTGCTAAGCAAGAGCCAGAAAAAGACCCAATCTTTTCATATTAAAGAGCTTACAATCTAAGCAGACATACATAACTCACCAAGTAACAGCACTCAAATAAGTCTGGAATCTATTTTAGGGCCTTCCTTCAGAGGAGCAAGAGGTGGTAGAGAAAGTATGGGCTGTGAAGTGTGACAGATCTGATCTGGAATTTAGCTTCGCTGCTTATGAACTGTGTGTCCCCATGCAAGGAGTTTCCCAAGCCTTGTTTTCCTTTGTAAAAGGGAGGCTATTACTATCTACTGCTTAGGATGATGAGAATTAAATTTATATATAGAGACAGTCTAGAACAGTGCTTGGCACATAGGGATTTAATAAATCTTCCACATAGTCATAATTATCATATTAATAAAATAATTGTTTGTAATCATAATTCTCTCGTTGTCCACATGACCTGCAGTCCAGCTTAAATTCCAAGTCAGTCCTTCTGCCTTTTAATTTTTTCTGTCAAGATTAGATAGAAATCAAAGAACCAGCAGCTGTCCCTTGTGAAGACAGAGAAGCCTAGAGATGACAAAATGACTCCCAAACTGACAGCCTACATGGGTTCCTCGATGCTCCTACTTCCATATCTGTATTTCAGAAAAGTATAAGAAGATTGTCAAACGTTGAGCAAAATGCATTCAATTTACCTTTTTTTTTTTTTTAATACAAGCCTTTGGATAAATATGTGTGATTCTTTTGGGGGTAGTAGAAGGTAGAGTATGTGTCTAACAGCCCAGAGTATAATGTTTATCCCTCACCCACATGGTCAGTTTATAAGCAGTTCAGCTCAAGCCCAGGGTATGATAGTTTTCAATCCATTCCTGGCCTCTCCAATTCCACATGCTAGTCCAGGGGTCTTGCCCGGAACAGAAAGTTTTCATCACAGGCACAGTAAGAATGCTTGGAATTTGGAAACCTATGCAAACTCAATTGGGCTTAATTAAATGATCTAAACAGAAACTTAAATTCAGTGTGTGAACTAACCACTTGGGGCTTTTCAAAGGACCACACTTGGGCTTCCCTCGGCAGGTGGTTGTTGGATAAGCATTCATCTTCACAACACACCTGATCTTTCCCTGCGTCTCTCTGGCTTGACTTTCCTGTCTTTGGTATCAACAGAAAGAGGGGCTCCCAAGCTCCTGAGCCAGCAGCTTCCAGCTCAGCCCACAGTCAGGAAGAGGAAGTGGCCTTTCATTTAAGTCAGAAAATCATGGTCTTCCTTTGGGTGATGGGGTGTCAGCAGAGAACTAGAAGGTCTCTGACCACACTAGAGAAATACCTCCTTTAGGCCCACCCAAGCAGGGCGATGGGAAGATGGAACCTCAGGATAAAGAAAAAGCTACATTGTGGTAGCGTCTCTTTTCTTGTTTCTGGAACACACTTACTGCAAAGAATAACACCAGGCCTTCCCCACCCACCCACACCCACCTCCAAAAAGACCCCATTTCACAGTGCCTGTTTATTTTTTGTCTCTGTGTAGGTCTTTTAGAGGCTCAGGTATAACTTTTGATAGTTTAGTAGAATTGCTAATTCAGGAAAATCTCTCTTCTATAATAAATCATGCTACTCACAGTACCAGAATATCCTAAAAGAAATTAGGTTGTGTATACATTAGCTGTGTAGTAACTGCATAGTTTGTTATGAGCTGACATGTGGCCCTGTCCCCCACCAAATTCTCATGTTGCAATCCTAACCCCCAGCAGCTGAGAATTTAACTGTTTGCGGATAAGGCATTTAAAGAGGTGATCAAGTTAAAATGAAGTTTTCAGGGTGGACCCCATATGACCACTGTTCTTCTAAGAGGAGGAGATTAGGTCACAGACATGCATAAGTACCGGGAGAAGACCATGTGAAGATACAGGGAGAAGGTGGCCATCTGCCAGTCAAGGTTGTTACAAGTCTGCCTGAGGCTATTCCCATCTAGGCTCACCTGGAATCCAGGTCACTGTGTCTTTCTCGGAGTGATCTTCCTCAGTTCCTTCTTTCCACATCCTCATCTCCAGAGACTGGAACCCAGGTGGGCCCCCTCTGTCTTGAGAGGCTCTGAGACTGGTCCCATTCCTGGAAAGGAGGTGAGCCGTGAAGGGGTTGGAGTGAAGCCTCTGTCCCAGGGGCTTGCAGACCTTATAGTTGTTCCCACTGTGACCTCCAGACAGTAGATGCAAATGGTCGAGCTGCCTGTTTACTGCCACTCTTTGCAGTCAAGTTTCTTCTAGGCAGCATCTATGGTCTCCCAAGTATAAGGCTGGAGATGCAGGTTGGGGACCAAGAGCAGATGTGACCAGAGTTTAGGCAATAAGTTCCAGCCTCTTCCTTTAAGGCCAATTCACAGTGTCACCCACAGCTTTTGTAGACCACGGCATGAACACACTGTTCTACAATTGTGATAGCACGTGATGGTGTCAGAAGCCAGGCTTTGATAAACAGAAGGAGCAAGGATAAGAGATGGGTGGTCTCCAGGGTTGCACCTTTTCTTGTTAGTGACAGGCTGTGTGACTCTGCACACGGTCTCAACCTTTCCTTGCCTCAGTGTCTTCACCTGTACAAAGAGAAAACTGCCTCAGAGATTCGATAGGATTTAATAGAAAGTGCTTGATACATCTTGTCTAATGTAACAGTCACTAATAGTGAAGAGCCCTAAAGATTTTCACAGGCCTCAGTGCTAATTTGATATCCTCAGAAACTCGAGTCCTCATCTCTGTATATGGATGATATGAGCGGGATAGAGTCTACACTTATAAACAAGACTCATGTACCATCTCAAACCTTTTCTGGAATAAGGCAGGGTATAAAAGTTATTTTTTTATATTGTGTATTCATTGAGTAAGTGAACCCTTCTCATGTTGGGCACCAGAGATTCAGATCTAAAGAATTTAGTACCTGTCAACATGGATCTCACAGTCACGGGGCCCAAGTGGAAACAAAGATCTACCTTCACAGAATATTTGTATCACAGGAAGGCACATGGTGCTGAGCCCACAAGAGGGGTGGTGCACAGTCTACCCTGCAAGGCTTTGGATGCCAAGCTCAGGAGATAGAGATCTTGTAGGTGATGGGGCACCCCACTAGAAGAGTTAGCTGAATTTGCATTGGGAGCCCTGACACATTGTGGCTGTGGCTGTGGCTGGTGGAATGGGAGACTGGGAGACCACCAGTCCCTGGGACATGGGGTAGGGGTGAAGACCATGAGAAGATTCCAAGGCTGGACACAGGTCCACTCAACAGGACAAAGCGACTGACTGGATGGAAGGATAAAACCAAGAGGCAAGGATACAGGTGACTTCTGGGTTTCTGGCTCATGTGACTGGATGGATGGTCGTGCTTTGGGCCACACTTTCTGTGAACACAACAACAAAAATCATGGGAAAGTCTTAGTGATTCTGATTTCCTGTGGGTTATTTTTGGTACTAGAGTTTATTTAATTGTTCCAGATTTTATTATATAATTCTATCCCATAATTAGTGGGGACTGTGACTAAAGAGCAGAACAAAGGAAGGAGTCTTTGCCTTTCTTTCCCCAATAGGAAGCAGTTTAGAGCAAGCCCCACACAGCCACCAGAGGAGAGGGGGGAGCCTGGTTGCCTGGGGAGGGTAGGACTGTGCTGGTGCTGGCAGGTGCTCAGAGCTGCCTCCGGCTTAGCCACTTTGCCAGGCACAAGCCCCGCAGGTTGTGCAATATTTAATACCGCGTTTGTAAAGGAGCAAGGAAAGAGGAGAAAGAAGTGTGTTGTAAATGTGGTCTGCCCAGATATTGCTCAATCAATGGAAAAATTCTGACTGATGGATTAAAGGAGAAGAAATGAAACCCAAAACAATCAAATTGCATTTTTTTGTGTTTCTGGGTAAGCTTGGAGGGAAGTTGTTTTCTCAGTTTGAAAAAGAATGTTTCTTCCAATGAAGATGAATGTATTTTAATTAGTTAACTTGCAAAGACCCTAGGTAAACCAAAAATCTACTGAATTTTAAAAGATAAGAGAACTCATGTTGGAAGAATTAGGCTGTTGCAGCATCTGAGACAGATGATTCAAGTGTATTTTCTGTTATTGAACAGAAACTTTGAGCTGCAGAACACATACGCTTTCTGTTGGTGTGTTTATTTATATGTGCATGCATGCATGCATGCATGTTTATCTCACACCAAAGACTGAAATCTAAAAGAGGCCCCGGTGAGCAGAAGTAACAATTTTGCTACCATTATGCCAGTCTGCGTGGATGGCTGTCATGTTGTTTTCTTCCAACATAACTTCCTGGTATAATGTTCTCTCTCTGAAAGAAAACAACTTTCAATATTGGATTCTTGAGTGTGTCATTAAGCCTCACAAAGCACGTACACAGCTCCAATGCTTTCAGAGCAATGGCCCAGGCAGCCATTGTCTCTAAAGCTTGTGGTACACACAGCAATGGGTCTAGGGAGTATTAATGAGGTAACCATCCCTGAGCATTGAACGTTCAGAACCCAGCCCTCAAATCAACACCACAGCACATAGGAGGGGAAAGGGATGCATTAGGTTAATCCTACCTGAGTGTCTTGTACATGTGACATGCAGAGCAGCTTGGGCAAAGGTGAGTCTCAGGGCTCTGTGGGCTGCTTGGAAATCCCCACTGGAGGGTTAGGTTGTTTGCTCACTTTGCTCAGAACAAGAGGTAAAGAGACAAATGACAGAAGAGTGACTAGTAATTTGTAACTGGCTGCTATACTTGCCAAGCCTGATGGATTTATAATCTTTCAAAGGCAAACACCAACGCTCATATGCATCCTTAATCACCCCCATGACATCCTGTTTATCATGCTTTGTCACCTCAAAACCTGACCTAAAAGCCACTTTTCTCCCCAAATTTTCCCTGGGAGTACAAGAGCTACTGAGTTAGCCTTTGTAATCATAGCACTGATCTGTTTCACGTGCACTGAGACTACAGAAGTGGACCTGGCAGTTACATCACGCAACCCAAGAAACCACCAGGGCACTGAGTGCTTCCTGCCAGGCGACCTCTGGCTGCTGAGAGCCCCTGAACCCCCTCTGCAGCTGCCGTCCCTGTGGTGCACAAGTCTCTGCTATTCCCGGGGTGGCAGGAGCCTGCTGGAAACACTGAGTCATCTTGCTCTGCCATCGTGCATCACTTTCCTGTCTACAGAGTGGCTCGGTCAGATGTTCACTGGCAAGGATGTTTGTTAGTTTGCTTTTGTTTTTCTATAAAGAACTGTTTTTTAGCATGACATTTCCTACTTTTGAATCAGCTTAGAGTACATTTCCTACTAAAAAACAAGCAAGAGCTGTACAAGGATGCAGAGTGTCATGCCCAGGAGAATGCTTGGGAAGGGGGGCCTCACACCGTGGCTGAGGCAGCTTGTGTGGTTGAAGGTTTGGATGCTGGAGTTGCTTGGGCCTGGTCTGGTTTGCATCTCAAGTCTCAGTTTCCTCATCTGTAAAAAAGGTGTAGTGAGGAATCAATGAGCTAATGCACATAAATAATGACTGCCAGAACCTGAGTAGCCCGCCCAGCCTGCCAGCAACTGTTCTTTCATTAACTTGCTTATTCCTCAGAGCAGCCCTGAGATGAAGGTGCTATGGCTGTCATCTTTATTTGCATATGGGAGCCGAGACACAGAAAGGTACAGACGGACAGTAACTTACCCATGGTCACACAACTGCTAAGTGGCACACCTGGGACTTGAACCCGCACATGACTGTGGAGCCCTGTTTTTATTGTGACATTAAACTGCCATTTGTAAGCAAGTTGGTGAGTGCCCCACACTTGAAATTATAGGCACATCTTGATTTATTGAGCTTTGCAGAAACTATGTTTTTTACAAATTGAAGGTTTGTGGCAAACCCTGCATCTACCGGCACCATTTCTCCAACAGGTTCAGATGACAGTGAGCATTTTTTTAGCAATGAAATATTTTTTAATTACAGCATGTACATAGTCTTTTGTTTTTGTTTTTAGACAAAATGTGATTGCACACTTAATAGGCTACAGTATAGTGTAAGCATACCTTTTATGTGTACTGGGAAGCCAAAAAAATTGTATGACTCTCTCTATTGTAATATTTGCTTTATGTGGTGGTCTGGAATCCAACTCTGTAATATCTCTGAGATATATCTGTACCCAGAAAATATTAGAAGGAACTACAGAGAAGACTTGCCATGCTAGAAGCCGTGTTTGTCCTCTCTGGACACTATTCTAAGAGGCACTGGTGGCCCTTTAAAGGCTTAGTAGTACCACCTGACCTGTGGTAGCACAGTAGATAAAACATCAACCTGGAATGCTACGGTCTCTGGTTCAAAACCCTGGGCTTGCCTGGTCAAGGCACAGATGGGAGTTAATACATTGTGCTCCTCCCCCCTTCTCTCTCTCTCTCTTCTCTAAAATAAACAGTAACAAAAAAGGCTTAATAGTATAATCTACTTCAAAAAGGCTCAGTTTCTTCGCTATGACCCCATGAGTTTGGGGCAACGAGAAGTTTATAAGGTGTCAAACCAATCATCGGTGTGAGAAATGTCAGGTGGTACTAGGTTGCTGTTGAATTGAGCTAAACTAGTGATGAGACACTTCAGGCCTTGGAAAAACCTGATGGGGTTACATAAGAGCAGAGCTGTGATAGGGAGGAGATCCCTGGCTTGTGTGTGTGTCTGGACAGGTGATAGAAAGCCTTAGGTGACTTCCAGTCGTGAGAGAGACAGGTTGGGGTGAAATATTGGATCTTGGCTGATGTCTCGGGGGCACTTACAGTTGGAGACTGAGAAAGATCATCAGGACTGAGTGAGAGGAGGCAGTGTGAGTTTTTCCCTCCCCAAAGGCTTTGTTTTAGAAACTGTGAGGATGTTTTAATAATAAAAGGATGCCCATAGAATGAGACACTATGTAGGGGTTAAGGGTTAGCCATGACTCTGATGTTTCCTCCCAGA
This sequence comes from Saccopteryx leptura, assembly GCF_036850995.1. Lineage (NCBI taxonomy): Eukaryota > Metazoa > Chordata > Mammalia > Chiroptera > Emballonuridae > Saccopteryx > Saccopteryx leptura. Next base: position 169,348,949 of record NC_089504.1, on the reverse strand, counting down.
GTGCTGGAGACTCCTAGGCTGAAGCTTGCTATATAGATTTCTACCATGTAATTCTGCTCTGTGACTAGCCAAGAACTATTCTATGAGCTGATGGTTCACAGACATTGGAAAACACAGCCCCTGCCCTCAAGAAGCTCACATTCATTGGAAGAGACAAACACATGAGCAGGCAATATAAACCAATAGAGTCACCTGTAGGTGCACACTGGGGATCATGGGACCTTTGAGAAGGACATCTAACCTTGGGAGTGAAGAGGTGGGATCCGAGATGGCTGGTGATTTGTGCTGAATGTCAGTCTTCAAAGCAGAAGCGGTGGCAGCATGATCAGGTAAAGGTAACAGCAAGGTAAGAAATGCACAGTGTTGTCTTGATGGGGCTTAAAATATTTGGCAAGATGAGGTAGGGGGTAGCAATGGGAAGGTACAGCCATGTGTCATATATGAAGGGGCTTGGGCTTGCTTGGTGCCCAGCAATGATGGTGTTATTAGGTATGTGAGCTGCTCTATCAGTAGATCCTGCTGACAGCAGAATGGAGGATGGACTTTGTGGGGGAAGAGTCTGAGCCAGAGAGACCCAGTGGAACTGTTGGGGGAAATCCAGGTGGAGGCTGAGGGCCTGAGCAAGGACTGTGACCGCAGGAGAGCCGGGTCTGTAAAATGGGCATGGCTCTGTGTTTGACTGCTGATAGGTGCAGGGCTGGAGAAGAGAGAATGAGAATGCAGGGGTAGCCCCAGGTTTCCAGGTCAGCAGCTACTGTGTTGGAAATTGTAGGAGAGGAGGTGGGTCAGGACAGGAGATGATAAGGTTGGTCTTAAATCTGCTGAGTTTGTGGTGCCTGATAGTTCTTTAGGTAGAAGGTCCAGAGGCCCATGCTTATGTCATCATCTAGTGGATCGTTAAAACCTCACAGGAGAGGTGGACAGACCAGTGCTCTGAGAAGGGGACTTCGTCATGCTGGCAGCCTGAGGTGGGATGTGGTCAGCTCCAGGGGCAGAGCTGCTATGGCCTACACTGGCTTTGCCGGAGGGTTGGGTGCAGCTTGCCGCTCTCGGGGCTTGAGACATTGTGTCCCAGAGCTGGTTCTATTGCAGGGCTGGGGAAGGGTGGGCTTAGAGCTAGTAAACCTGAGTCACAGCCTCCTGGGGGCCAAGGGACTCTTTAAAATGGTGAAGTACTATTAAAGATCTTAGGCAGAGATTTTAAATAGGTGAAGGGGTAAAATTACTCATCAGGCCTTTCAAACTGTACATGCCTTCCTCCTCCTGCAAGGCTCTGAGTCTTAAAACCATAGGCTGGAGACAGGCTTGGGTGCCATCCTCAGGGGAGATGGCAGTGTGGGTCCATTTTGAAAAAGCTTCCGGGTGATTCTGATACCTCCGCACTGGGTAGAGGACCCCTGCCTACAGGGGAAATGGGATGAATGGGAGTGAAGGCTGGGGACCCTCCTTGGATTTTGTATTTCTGAACTGAACTGTTTTCCACCAACACTTCAAAATGTCCTCCACCAGCCTAATGATGGTACAAGCCACCATGCAGAATTTCTACACTTTCATTCACATTGCAGTGAAATAATTATAGCTTTGTCACATAGTCATGCAACATATCAGGAATATCTTCCTCAGGTGAGGGAGAATATTCTTTTTAGAACATTGTGAAATATCAATGAATTTATTTCTATTAAATGATCTGAGAACAATTTTACGGGTGGAGAGTATGACGCTGTAATATATATGGATGCAATCTAAAATTACCACCAACTATCCTTGAAAAAAAAATCAGGGTGTCACACCAAGCTAAATTGCCTATTTCTGTGTTTTTCTGCTGATTTTTGTTAGCTACCCTCATTTATTTGTTCTATTGTATCAGTGTTTGATGGCAGACAAGTGGTAGCAGTTAACAAAGTTTTAAGAAAAATTTGAGACAAGTTGATGAGTGGTGGTACAGTGGATAGAGTGTAGATCCAGAAAGCTGAGGTCCCCCACTTGAAACCACAAGATAACTGGCTTGAACGCAGGATCATCGACATGATCCCAAGGCCACTGGAGTGAGCAGGGGGTCACTGACTCAACTTGAGTCCCCAGTCAAGGCACATACAAGAAGCAATCAATGCACAGCTAAAGTGAAGCAACTATGAATTGATGCATCTCATCTCTCTCTTCCTTCTCCCCTCTCTCTCAACTCAATAGAAAAAAAATTTTTAATGAAAAATTTGAGATGAATTTCAACTGAAAATATTGAGGATGAGGTACCTTTGGGACACTTATACAATTCCACTGCCCCTGAAAATTGATTGTAATTGCAAATATTAATTTTTAGCTGCAGAGCCCCTGAATCCAGCCATGGAATAAATTCAGGAGTGTAATTTGAGAACTACTGGCTTTTTATCACATTTATTGCTTCTTTAACTGTCAAAAAGCAGCTGTGTTTATATATATATTCTTATATTCTTGACTCAAGCAGTGGGTGGCATGGTAGGACTCCACCCAAAATGAAAGGCATCCTCTGTGTGTTCTTGCTATGGAGATTGGGTCCCTGGGTTCTTTTTACCCTGAACACCTTCTCTCTTCAATCCTCATAGATAAGACGGTTTCCTTCCACTCTCAGTTCCAAGGCCATTTGCCCAAATCACCAGCAGATGGCCAAGGGACTTACAGAGGCACCAAGTCCAGACACTAGCCTGAGCATCCCAGACAGCTCCAGTTTCTGCTGATGTACCTTCAGGGCCAGAGCTCACTACTTCCTGAAGAAAAGTTCTTATGAAGCACCTTCTGTCTCCATCTCCATCTTCTACAATTACCCAGCTCTTACATTCTGCTTAGTGATTGCCGTTAGCCCTTCCACCTTATATTATCCTTTACTTGCATACCGATCAAGTCCAACAGTGGTAAGGGCTTAGGATTAGAATCATTTGGGCCAGAACCCCAAATCATAATTACCTTTACTACTTACCAGCTGTGTGTTTGGCAAGTTACTTAACCTCTCTGAACTTCAATGATCACATATGTAAAGTGAGAATAACATTAGTGTCTATTTCAGGGATTCTTATGAGGCCTAAAGTAATGAATGGAAATGGTCTGACAAATAAAAACCTGCCAACTAGCTTACTATTTTATTAATTTTATTACATTATTATTCTTCCCTCTCCTAGATTATGTAATCACTGAGGGCAGGACCTTCTCTTAGCTATCTTTGAATCCCTCCATAGCAGTCTGCGAAGTGCCTGTACAAGGAATTTAATGAGTGCACAACACGAAAGAGACATGGCTGAACAACAGAGACAATTATTTGAAGTCTTTAAAGCCATCAGAAGGCTTAGAGATGTAACGCCAATGTTTTGGTGAAAGAAATGGCAGCGCAGGAAGCAGGATCCAGAGTGGAATGCAAAGAGCAAGGACTAGTTGGAACAGGAAGTGGAGGAGAGACAGGGGAAGGTCATACAGCATCAGGCAGCATTCTGGGGGAACAGGAATGAACAATATGAGGGTCGACAGCTAATTAACATGGTGAAGCAGGACAGGACGGTGCAGTGATATCAGCCAGGCAAGGGGCCGACTGCTAGGCTGACCTCATATACATTCATTCAAAAGGAATAACCTTTCCAGCACACAGATCATTTTATGAGTGTGCCACCTTCCCACAGACCTTTTCTTCTGCTGTCACAGCTGTATCGATATGGCAGAGTGGCCACCCCCTGGCATGTCTTAACCTTAGAAGCTGCCCCTGGCTGTTGTGGAGGCCATGGCTCCTCCTGAAAGCCTTCCTGTCTGTGCCACAGCCGTGCTCTTCCGGGAGCAGGAATTGGTGGCATCATTCAGATACTTTGAGCTGGGGGTGGGTGGGGATTCATTTTGGACTAGTTTGTGCTCATTCTGTGCTTTAAAGTGACTTTGAAAGTTTGTTTGTACATTCCAGCCCTGGAGAGGAGACCCTGGCAGGCTGTCACCTGTACAACATATGTTTTGGGGAGGAAAAACTGTTCTGGGAGCACCTGGGGCAGAGGCAGATTTAACAGCAGGTGCCCTGGGCCCCGACTTCTGAAGGGCCCCGCAAACCTCCAACATTACACTTTTTTCTAATGGCACCAAGTTTGGTTTCATATGTGCAATTTTAACATTAATAGTACATAATATTTTTTATTTATTTAAAAATATGGCTAACATGTATTTTTATTTTCCCTGTCTCTCTTTTTTTTTAAGGGGCCCAATATTTTCTTCTGCGTCTGGGGCCTCAACTGACATTAATCTGCCTCTGCCTGGGGGAGCAGGCAGAGGGAACAGGGCACGCCCCCCCCCCCTCCTGTGTGCCACCTACAGGGACGCGTGCTCACCCAGGTGCAGGTATCAGTGTGCACAGAGCATGTGCTGTCACGCAGGCGCTCTCCCAAACCTGCGCTCAAGGACACGCAGAAAATCGGGCTTTCTTCCCTCCCTGAGAATCAACTGTTAAACATTTACCAGCTCGCCAATGTGTACGAACAAGACCCGAGGAGAACCAGTTAACCTCAAGTGAACAGAGACTTCCTACCACAGAAACTGTGGGCAGACAAACAAGGTCCACTCTGTTGCATACCCGTCATTAATGAAGTCGGCAGGAGTGCCGCCTCAGCAAGTGTCAGTTGCATTTACGGTATAGTCTTGGACGTTATAAAATAGGCTTCCAGTATTTTTTTTCATTCTTCTATTTATTTTTCTCCCTAGAATGGAGGCCTCCAGTTGCAAAACTCCCAGTTTACAGATGACGCATCCCTGAAGGGCATGGAAAGTCTGGTGTAAAAAGTCAAGGTGTTGCCTGCAACTGTCTGGGTGGCCCCAGACAATGTGCTGGCCATTCAGTGTGTGGGGGGAGGTCCGAGAAGTGTGGACTGGAGGCAGGTGCTTATTTCCAAGCTGAATTTTGACCCCTCTTTTTTGAAACCTTATGACAACTTTTCTTCAGTGACCCTATGTACCAGAGGGCTGCTGAGACCTGGAGCGGAGTCTACCTAGTGTGCTGTAGGCACAGCCTATGTACACTTCTGGAACTGTTCCCCATACATTCCCAACATCTCAAGCCTTGAGGTCCACTCCACCGGCTGACCTACTTCTGTTGCTGAAAGACTATGGCTGGGCTTCCTAAAGTCCTATGTCCGTGGACTCCAGCTTGTTGGGACCTCTGGTGCCTATTGAGTTAACTTCAAAGACCTGGCATGGTGTAATAGAAAAAGAATAAAATGTAATATAAGGAGTTTGGTGTCTGAGATAGGTTAAAGGTGGAGGCTTTACTAGGAAAGGGCACAGGAGAACTTTCTGGGTGATGAAAATGTTCTATATCCTTTTCAGGTGGTAGTTACACAAGTATATGCATTTGTCAAAATTCATCAAATGACACAGAAGATCTGTGTGTTTCACTGAATGTAAATTATACAGCACCTTTATAAAAGGGCAAGTTCAAGTCCTGGCCCTCTCTCTTATTGTATAGACGAGTGCCTCCCCTCTTTAAGCCTTGGTCTCCTGTCTATGAAATGGCAGGACCACTTGTACCTGCGCTATGGGTGATCACAAACATGAAACAGGACAACATGGGTCGAAAGTGCTTTGTAAATAATAAAAGGCCCTCTCCATGGTTCTTATGCTTCCACCCAGCTGCCTCCTAGAGCAGGTTATTGAGCTGATGCAAATCTGGCAGCTCTGCCTTGCAAATTCCCTTGGAGATTACTGTTTATCTATCTATTTTAAGGAGACTCTGGAGATATCAAAATGCTGCTGAAAAGCAAATGGATTATGGATTTGCTGGGAGACGGGGGGTGCAGACAGGGAACAGCTGGGGAGAAAGCCATCAATCAGCCCTGGTGCAGGGACAGAGGCCGGCAGGCGGTTGGTCGTGAAACGCCTGCGAGAGAGTCGTGAGTAGGAGCAGCGTGAGTTAAAAAAAAAAAAGAAAAACTTGCATCTTGCCAAACAAACTGGGTCACATTTGTGATGGAGTTAGTCACTGAGCAAAGACTGGAAAGCATTTTCAGAGGAAAAAGCAAACGCTTCGGGAACCATGATGATTCAGCTGGAAGTGGCAGTGGCCACACTGGCCTCCTGGTCTGGTCTGGCAGTGAAGTGGAAGATTCTCCCTGAAGTTCCTGCAGTGCGGCTCATGTTTTTCTGGGTTTGAACTTGCTCTTTACTCCTAAAGTCAGTCACAAACAAGCTTTACATTGAAATCAAGAGCACAGCACACATTTCAAAATGAAAAATCTTAGAGTCAAGCCAAGTTACATGGATACAGGACAAGTGGGAAGGCCATTCCAGAGTTCACCCTCGGAATTCAAGTGGGAGGTGACAACTGCCTGCATGCCATTATGCTGAGTGATGACACTGGCAAAGCCTTTGAATTTTGGAACTTTAAAGTTGGAGCAAAGAGCCAATGTCCTTTGGCAATAAAATCCTATAAGGTGAATGAATGAACAGGCTGAAATCAAATTTTAAATTCTTAACCGTGAAGATTAAGTTAAAATGGGGAAAGGTTTAACAGGAAGAAGAAATAATCTATAAGAGAAATCTGATGAGTGAAATTTTAATTTTCTCCTCATTATAAAAATCTTGGTGCTTTTCTGCCAAGAAATGTGAAATGTTGAAAAGAAGAGGAAATGTACTCGAGTTACTGTGACTATAAAGGCCATTCAAAGTGATAGGAATCATTGGAGGTTCTCCCAGTGACCAAGTTTGTAAAACTAAGGTCTTAAACTACCAAATCTGGGTGAAGGGGATAAAAAAAAAACCCAACTTCAGTAAAAGCGACATCTAAAGTTACCCTCGTTTAGTTTACATTTTCCCCCAGTGTTTGCTTTTTCTCGGGGCATGTCAGAGCTCTGTGTTGTCCTCTCCTCTAAAAGCTGACCTCTTGCACAGGCACTTATGTCTCTGGCATTTGGTGATGACATGAGTGACCCAGCACACTTGGCTTGGACCCACGCTGTGCAGCACAGGACAATGGCAAACCGTGGCTGCTGTTCTGTCAGGTGAAGGCTGGGCTCTTTGGAAAAGACTACAGTGCTGGAAAAAATAGAAGAAAGCAGAAAAAGACGAAGACCAAATGTGAGATGGGTTGACTCCATGAGAAAAGCCATAGCTTAAGTCCACAGGAGCGGAGCAGGGCTGTTGAGGACAGGACATTGTGGACATCACTTATTCACAGGGTCAGACTTAGAGCTGACTCAGTGGCATGTAACAAGAGCTGTCCCTATGGGATGATGTGGGGAGTTGGGGAGAACAGATAGGGTGCAGAGGCACTATGAGAAAGCAGGGGTGTCTCTCCTGTGACCTCTGAATCAGAAAAAGGGCTCCATGTGGGTGTCAGTGCTCAGGATGCTAAAGGGAGCCCAGGTTGGGGAAGTCTGTCTCAGCCAGGTGTTTGTCCACTGGACACCTCAACAGTCAGTGCGTTCAGTTTCTAGCTGTCCTGCTTCATTAATCAGCATGCAGAATCTGAGTCTGGGCCTCCCGCAGCCTGGCACTGGCTCCACATGCCTCTTCCGGGTCCTCGATAACAGTGGAACATGTAACTTCTCCCCTAAGTCATTTGTGGGCTGTCAGTCCTAAGGGAGTGCTTTCTCTCTGGCTTTGGAGCTGACCCACACAGATTTGCAGCTCAGATCCATCACTTTTCAGCCAGCCAGGAAACCTCTGTGAGCTCTGATTTTCTTGCCTTGAAGGTGGCAAGGCATAGGTAAGTCTCCAATACACATGAGCTATAATTAGCTGCTTCACATTTTTGCCAGTGACTTGAATGGACCCTGAGGGTGAGATAGCCAGACCTGCAGGCAGTCAGTTATCTTCTAACTGATGGACAGGGGCAAACAAGAGAGACCTCTGACCCTCAAAGGCTGCTTTTTTTTTTTTTCTTTATCCCAGATCAGCTCTCTAAGTGCAGAACTGAAGTAAATGGGCTAGTGGCAGCACCTGTGGGATCCAGTGATGAAATAAGAAACATGTATTTGATTTTCATCCCTGGTTCCTGGCACAAGAGCTTCCAAAACTCTTGGAATGCCTGAGTGATGGATGAGAGGAGTATCTTTTGTCATTTATTATAAGCCCCTTTCAACCATACCTGAGTTGAAAGTGACTGGGGTGGAGGAAGGAGGGGAGGTAGGACTTGGAAGCTTCAGGATGAGGACTGACAGCCAGAGGAACCAACCATGTGAGAGAGGGTTGGAACTTTCAATCTGTAGCCCCTGACCTTTAGGGAAGAGAGAGTTGGTTAGAGATTGAGTTAATCACCAATGGCTGGTGATTTGATCAATTATACTTACATAATAAAACCTCCATAAAACTCCTAAATTATGAGCTTTGGAGAGTTGCTGGGTTGGTGAATATTCGGAGGTCATGAAAGGATGACCTGCCCAGAGTGGGTGTGGAAGCTCCACCCCCCCCCCCAACACCTTGCCCTGTGCATCTCTTCCATTCAACTGCTCATTTGTATCCTTTATCGTAGCCTTTATAATGAATGGGTCCTGGTAGGTAATGTGCTCCCCCTGAGCTCTGTGAGCTGTTCTAATGAATCACTGAACCTGAGGACGGAGGTGAATTGGCACCTGAAATAGAAGCAGTTTTGTAGGACTGAGCCCTTAACCTGTGGGGTCTGTGCTCACTCTGAAGAGCGAGTGTCAGAACTGAATGAAGTTGTAGGACACCCAGTTAGCATCCAGAGAACTGTAAACTGGTTGTATGGGGAGAACCCCCCACATCTTTGGAGTCAGAAGTGTTGTGAATAAAAACAGACCACACCTGTGAAATAGACTGAGGAGTTGGGCCCACAGTGAGCCTCGGGATTGGGGCAGGACAGGGCTTCAGTGGCAAGCAACTGAGATGGACTGACAACATGAATTGGAATTAATTAACTCCAATTAATTTTCTAGGAAGGTCTGGAATAGTTGTTGGATGCAGAAGAGCCAGGTCTCAGGAGAAATAGGAAGAGGCCATTAGGTGGACTGGACAGACTCTGTGTCCACCCTACCCCATCAGAACTGCTCTGCTTCATGGTGTTCAGTTACCTCTTTCTCATCTAAGCTCAAGACCCAAGGAGCCAGGGTCAGAATAGCCTAAGCTGAGTTCCATGTGTCACCATCCTCCCAGTAGGAGGGACAGGAGAAACTTGACTAAAGGGCCCTCAAGACTTTTCAGAATAAAGGAAAGGTAATTCCTTAATAGAGAATCAGGGTGCTTTTGCCACAAAAAGTGGAAAGGCATGTTTGATAGGCCAAAGCCAGAGATCTCTGCTTGCTGATTTAAGGCTCTACTGTTTTTTTCAAAAAAAGGAGGGCGGGGCATGAAAAACAAGAAAAATGGTTCTATCTCACCCTTCCAGGCCTGGATTGGAGACAGTCCCCCTCACCCTCCCAGGCCTTGGTCAGGGACAGTTCTGGGCAGCACAATTTTGGAGGCCTTGGACAACTTTGGAGGTGTTCAAAGAGAAAAACTAAAATGGTAACCATCTGGAAAACAAGAAACATAAAACACACAAGAAATGATTCAAAGGACTGAGGAGTTTGAACCTGAGGAGAAGACAGAATGGGCTTCTTATGGCTTCTCTCAGATAGCAGAAGGTCTGGAATGTAGGACACACTCATTTTATATTCAGTGGCTCCAACAGACTTGACAGAGGAACAGATGTCAGTCCAGTATATATAGGAAAGGTCATTCAAAAAACTAACCTCTGGAAATTAAATGAGCTGTCGTGAGGCCAGGAACTGTCCACCCCCAGGAAACCTCAGTCTGTAATGAGCAAGAACAGTGTGCTCACACCTCACATTGGGATCAGCATGCCTGCCTGCCAGGACCTTGACCAGCATTCTCAGTGGGATAGCACCCCTGTCTGGCCACGTTGTCTTCACATGTGAGGTTCTGGGTATGCACAGGGGGAATGATAATGGATGGAGAGGATAAGAAGGGCCTCTAAATATCCTCTCTAACCATATGCCCAGGCCTACATGGTATATGCATACCATGGGAGAGTACTTAATTTAGAGTATTGCTTTACCCATGCAATTTTGGGTTACATCGCATTCATGTTCAACATTCATAAACCTTCAAGTGCAAATCAAGCCAGTATGTTGCTTTATCACTGAGCAATATTCCAAAAAATGTGTGATGTCTTGGGTTAGACCTATTATTAGAAAGCTATCATATCAGAGTTGGAAGGGACTTTCGTGATCAGTGAGTTCACAATGCTTGAACATATCCAATGGCATTTTTGACAAGTTGATTTGTAATATGATCTTGATTTCCTTCGGATACTCACCACCTCCTAGAATAATTCACACAACTTTGGGAAGTTTTTGGTTTTGGGAAGGGTGAGAGGAGGGAAGATTCCCACATGCACCTTGATTGGGATCCACTGGGCAACCCTGTTTGGGGCCGATGCTCGAGTACCAAGTTATTTTTAGTGCCTGGGGCTGATGCACTCTGATGGAGTTATCCTCAGTGCTCTGGGCCATGCTTGAACCAATTGAGTCACTGGCTGAAGGAGGGGAAGAGGGAGAGAAGGGAGAGAAGGGAGATGGAGGGAACGAGAAGCAGATGGTCACTTCTCCTGTGTGCCCTGACCTAAAATCAAACCCAGGACATCCATAGACTGGGCTGACACTCTATCCACTGAGCTGCTGGCCAGGGCCAGTTTTGGTTGTTAAAATTCTTTCTTACTTTGGGGTAAAATCTACCCATTATGTGGCTATATCTATCAAAATATAAAATGCACAAAGCCTTGACCAGCAAGTCCACTTTTACCAATTTATCCTACAGAAATAAGCTCCACAGGCTCAAAGACATTTGTTTAAAGATATTCATTGCAGTAAAGGGCTGGAAATAATTTAAATGTTTAACCAGGACACTGATTCAACAAATTATGAAATATCTGTTCTATGGAATATCAGGTGGCTGTTTAAAAAGTAAAACCATTCTTTTTTTTTATTTTTTATTTTTTTGTATTTTTCTGAAGTGAGAAACAGGGTGGAGAGGAGGGGAGGCAAACAGACGGACTCCCACATGTGCCTCACCGGGATCCACCTGGCATGCCCACCAGAGGGCAATGCTCGGCCCCTCTGGGGCATTGCTCTGCGGCAATTGGAGCCATATTAGTACCTGAGGCAGAGGCCATGGAGCCATCCTCAGCGCCTGGGCCAACTTTGATCTAATGGAGCCCTGGTTGCAGGAGGGGAAGAGAGAAACAGAGAAAAAGGAGAGGGATGAGGGTGGAGAAGCAGATGGGAGCTTCTCCTGTGTGCCCTGACCGAGAATCAAACCTGGGACTTCCACACACCAGGCCAGCGCTCTACCGCTGAGCCAACCGGCCAGGGCAAAAGTAAACCATTCTTTTGCATGGATAGGAAAAAGCTTTTACATCAGTTTTTCTGCCCCTGGCCATTTCTAATTCATGCTGATTTGTGAGAAATATAGAGTGGCTCGAAAATATATATCACATTTATGTGACTGAAAAGAAAGCTTATTTGGAAAGACTGTGGTAACAGTAACTGCGTCTGGGAAGGGAAACAGTGAGTTTGGGTGTCAGGAGTGGAAGGGAGAATTCTATGTGTATATGTATATGAATATGTATATGTAGACTAACACATGTATTTATATTTATGTCACTTTTTTCATTTTGAATTATTTTACCCTGTGCAATATTAGTTAAAAATTTTCTTTGAAAATCTGCCCTCTTAGGCAACAAAAGCAAAAACAAACAAATGTGACTATATCAAAGTTAAAAACCTCTGTGCATCAAAGGAAACAATCAACAGAGTGAAATGGCAGCCTACAGAGTGGGAGAAAATATTTTCAAATCATATATATGATAAGAGATTGCTATCTAAAATGTATAAAGAACTTCTACAGATCAACAGAAGACAATAACCTGATGAAAAAATGGGCAAAGGATCTGAATAGACAACTCACCAAAGAAGACATACAAATGCCAATATGAAAAGTTGCTCAGCATCACTAATCAGGAGGGAAATGCAAATCAAAACCACAGGGAGAGACTACTTCACACCAGTCATTATGGCTATTATCAAGAAATCAACAAATAACAAGTGTTGCAAGGATGTGGAGAAATTGGAATCCTTGTGCACTGTTGGTGGGAATGTAAATTGGTGCAGCCACTATGGAAAACAGAGTAGAGGTTTTGCAAAAAATTTTAAATTAAATAAATTACCGTATGATCTAACAATTCCACTACTGGGCATTTATTCAAAAGAATTCAAACCAAGCCTGGCCTGTGGTGGCACAGTGGATAAAGCATCAACCTGGAATACTGAGGTTGCCAGTTCAAAACTCTGGGCCTGCCTGGTCAAGGCACATATGGGAGTTGATGCTTTCTGTTCCCTCCTCCCCCATCTCTCTCTCTCTCTCTCTCTCTCTCTCTCTCTCTCTTCTCCTCTCTCTAAAATGAATAAATAAAATCTAAAAAAAAACTCTTTAAGAATTCAAATTAGGATCTTGAAGAGATAATTGTACATCCAAGTTTATTGCAGCATTATTCATAATACCAACAGGTGGAAGCAACCTAGATATCAATCAACAGATGAAAAGATAAAGAAAATGTGCTGTACACATACAGTGCAACCTTAAGGAAGAAAGAAATCTTATCACATGCTATAATACAGATACAACTTAATGTAATATTTCACTCCCATGAAATATCTAAAATAGTTGAAATCACGTAAACAGAAAGTGGAAAGGTAGCTGCCAAAGGCTGCGGGAGGGGGTTAGTGTTTAATGATGTACAGTTTCAATTTTTATTATTTATTTTTTTGAGAGAAAGAGGAAAGGGGGAAGAAAAGAGAGAGAAGCATCAACCCGCTGTTCCACTTAGTTGTGTCCCCATTGATTGCTTTTCAGATGTGCCTCGAGCAGGGTTCAAAACAGTGCTGTCAGCACTCCAGGAAGAGGCTTCAAACACTGCGCTAATGGCCAGGGCTAGTACTTCAATCTTGCAGGATTAAAAGTTCTGGAGATCTGTTGTACAACAATGTGAATATACTTAACGCTACTGAACTGTACACTTAAAAATAGTTAAAATGGTTAAAAAAATAAAACAAAACAAGAAAAACCCTGACCTCTTAAGTTCTAACACAGGACCCACGTGGTTCTACCTCTTACAACTGTATCAAACATCTCAATTTTTTTTCAACAGCAGCAAACATTTGAAGATTTTTACCATGGCCCTTACACTGGCTGCCTCTTCTCCAAGTTAAATAGGCCCTCTTCTTCAAATGGCTTCTGTTGCCACTAGCCATCTGGTGCCTGTCACTGGCACACCTGGATAATGGTGGGATTCAAATAATTTAACAACCGGCTCTGCCCTAATGACTGTTTTAAGTATAAAAAAAATGACATACTCAAAGGTACTTCAGCCTGACCAGGCGGTGGTGCAGTGGATAGAACGTCGGACTGGGATGCTGAGGACCCAGGTTCGAGACCCTGAGGTCGCCAGCTTGAGCGCGGGCTCATCTGGTTTGAGCAAAAGCTCACCAGCTTGAGCAACGGATTACTCGGTCTGCTGAAGGCCCGCAGTCAAGGCACATATGAGAAAGAAAATGAACAATTAAGGTGTCATAACGCGCAACAAAAAACTAATGATTGATACTTCTCATCAATCTGTTCCTGTCTATCCCTCTCTCTGACTCTCTCTCTGTCTCTGTAAAAAAAGAAAAAAAAAGGTACTTTATTATTCTGTGCATTTAATACTTAAATAAGAACAATTAAAGAGGTACACAAAACTAGATTATCTTATGAGTTTTAAAATATTAATGAAAAATATTAAACAATACCTGACAAAAACAATTAAAACTGTTATTTAAGATATTTTTATATTGCTTCTTGATTGGGATCCTCACTTGCAATTTTTTTCCACCTATGGACAGAATGAAATTATTACGGGTGCTCAGAATATGCTATTGCGCAGGTAAACATTAAAAAAGAGTAAGGAATGTAAATTTGTGATTTGCACACTGGGTGACTGCCCAGGTGCCCACCTTAGAGAGAACCCTGATTTAAAGTGGCATTTTAACAACCAGTTTGCTGAACTCAGTGAAAGATTAGTTATTGGTTCTGCTGAACCGGTGCGAATCCCACCACTGGAGCCAGAGCTGTGGTGCTGCATTTGAACTGTGGGTGTCCTTGGCACACGGGAGCCCACACGCCATGGGAGAAAAGCAGAGGCAGGCCTGCCCAGGGAGACCCTGCCTGTGTAGCCAGTGCCTGCTGGGTCTTGGGGAAGGGTAGGGCTCAGAGCAGGGTGTGGACCAGGAAGGGACAAGGCTCAGTAGAGGCAGGCTTTGCTAAGCTGTGTGGTGCCGTGATTGTAGGACAGTATTGTCCCTACATACGGTCATGACTTGGCTGGAATAAGAGAAAACCGCTACCCCTTAAGTTTGCACAACTACTTTACACATATTAAATGTTTTTCAAACTGGATAAAATTTTCCACCACCACAATCCTTTGAGGTAGACAGCCAGCAACTATTTTTCTCATTTCATAAAGAGAGGCCTAGGCTAGAGTGATTAAGGATTGGCTCCATCTTCGGGATCCTCCCTGGGTGGCCCCTTCCACTCTGCAGCCTGCCTTTGATTGCACAAAAACAAACAGAAAAAAAAACCAAGCAAAACAGACAAAAAATTATATTTTTTTCTAAATTATTCCAAGTCTTATCATTTTGACAGATTGAGAATGTTGTCTGTAGACAGACCTAGTGCCCAGATCACAGTGCATGTTCATGGGTACAGAAGGCCATTTGTGGGGTGGCCTTGGATAAGGAGGTCCTTACCGAGCCCAGAAAGTGGGGGGGCTTCTTCCTTGACTTTTGAGACCTGAGCCTGCCTCCACCAAGGGCAAGACCAGCTACACTTCCCACTTTGGGGAAAGACCATCCCTTCCCCGTGGCTGCATACTAGAAGTCCAGAGTGCCCTAGGGATATCCTCAGGTTGTGACCTGGGCCACACACAGGGCCTAGGGGATGCCTCTCTTGCAGGGACTGGACCCAGAGTGGCAGCCAAGAGAGGGGCGAAGGGGAGTGGGTTTTCCTCAGTCCGCACTTGCCCCTGAGGCTGCACCTCAAATGCTCTCTCTGTCACCTCAGCCTCATTACCTCAGGATAAACAAGTTTGGGAAGCAGAAGGGAGAAGCACCTAGGACAATTTCCTGGTAGCCTGAAGAACCAAAGTTCCATTAGAATGAAAAAAGGGCTGATCTCCCTGCTTATAGAAAAAGGCCCTATCGCTTCTCGGCCTTTTGGCTAAGATCAAGTGAAAAAGGCCCTGGCCAGTTGGCTCAGTAAATAGTGTCAGCCCGGTGTGTGGACATTCCAGGTTCAGTCCCTGGTCAGGGCACACATGAGAAGCGACCATCTGCTTCTCTCCCAATACCTCTCCCCCTTCTTTCCCTCTTCCTCTCCCACAGCCAGTGACTTGATAGGTTCCAGGGTGGCCCTGAGCACTGAGGATAGCTCTGTTGGAGCACATCAGCCTCAGGTGCTAAAAATTGCTCTGTACTCGAGCATTGCCAGGTGGCTTCTGGTTGGGGTGCATGCAGGACTCTGCCTCACTATCTCCCCTCCTTTCATTTAAAGAAAAAAAATAAAGAAAAGACACTTTATTTGAAAGACAAAAGACAATCCCTTCTGTGTAAAGGGCAGGAAAGAAAAGTAGGAGGTGGGGTTCCATAGGAAGTTGACTCTCTAGCCTCTCACTGATGGACAGATCTATTGGCAAAAAGGGGTATTTAAAATATTCAACAAGTGGCCTGACCAGTCAGAGCTGTCACCTGAGCCAGCTCCCCAGTGGCCCCCTGCTGGTTCATATGTTCCTTCTTTGGTTGCAGGCTGGTAGGTGGTGGGGAACCCAGGAGAGAGGCTGAGATTGTGGCTGTTTACCCACCAGTGGAGAAGTTTCCACATGAACACATGGTGTGGTTGTAGCATTTCACAGAGGCAGATCAGAGGTCCCAGTGGGGATAAAAGCTGGTGGTCTTGGTCACCTCTGAATGCCTGGTCCTTCCTAAGTGCTTACTTACTACAAATTGCTCTCAACCTTGGTAGCCTCACCAGCTCAGGAGAGAATTGCAGATGCTTGCCTGGGGCACAGCTGGGTGCCTCTGTGCTTGCAGAAGCTCATGGCTGCTCTGACATCAGAGAAGCCAGCGGCTTTCACAGAAGGATTCTCGTCTCCCTTCCCACCCTCTTTCCAGGACGCCCGGCAACTGGGACACACTTGGCAGGATGATGCCTCGTCTCCCCCAGAACCCAGGGCTCTTCCTCTGGAGAGTGGAGGGGCTGAGCTTCCACCACCACTGACAGGTGTCTGTGGAAAGGGCCTCCACATTTGCCAAACCACCAGCTTCCTTTCCCTTGAAGGTGCCTGTGTGCTGCATTTCCACCTTTTGAGAAAACCAGCTATCTGAACTCCTGAGAGTAAGAAATCAAGCATTGAGTTTCCTAAGACTGCAAGTGGGAAGTAGCATGCCAGGCAATATCCCTGCCATCTGACAGCCATCCCTGGAGGACAAGGGGCCAGTTATCCGCCTCAATCTGAAACAGGAGGCCATATGGATAGATCCCCTTTCATCTTCATAGTGTGAGAACCTCTGTTCCAGGAAGGCTTAAAATGGGGCACTTCATTTTATAACTTTTATTTTCATACATGTTATTTTACTTCTAATGCATACCCGAATTTAAACATTTACATGTTTATGATGCTTATATACAAATCACAGCCTACCCCTTCTTACCTCCTGGCCACTGCTTCCCAGAACCAGCCACAATCTACTATTTTAGTTGTGCTTCTGGCATTTGCAGCAGTTAATCTAAATGATATTTGTATAATGAAATTTGTATATTTTTACTTTATCTACTTATTTATTTATATTTTTATTTTTTGTGATGAGAAGCATCAACTCATAGTTGTTTCACTTTAGTTGTTGGTTGATTACTTCTCATATGGGCCTTGACTATGTGGCTCAAGCCAAACCAGTGACCCCTGTTGCTCAAGTCAGGAACCTTTGGGCCCAAGCTAATGACATTGGGATCACGTCAATGATCCACAGTCAAGCCTGAGACCCTGAGCTCAAGCTGGCATGCCCACATTCTAGCCAATGACTTCAGCATTTCAAACCAGGGCCCTCAGCAGCCCGGGGCTGATGCTCAATCCACTGTGCCACTACTGGTCAGGCTATATCTTTACTTTTAAATTTTGAAAACCATCTACTGACTTATTACAGTGAAGATGAGGGTTTCATTTCCTCCTCCAGGCACAAGTATTCACATTCTCCCTCACTTCCCAACAGAGTTCTTATATTTCTTCTAGTCCAGATGCCATCCATTACAAGCTGTACCATTACTTATGAGTCACTACAGAACAACAAAGCACGCCTGGTGAGACTGTGGCCCAATACTTTCTAATCATGCTAACTATAAGACAGTCTGATTTTCAACATACAGAAAATATGTACCATTCAGAATATTATGAATTAGGGGACATCATGGTTTCTGACTGAATCGCCGGTAAGTATTTGCATTATTTTCATTATGTAAATATTTGTCACAATGTACTATAATTACATTTCTGGTCTTGTATGTCCCCCTCCACCAAAGTCAATCACTGCCTTGCTATTTCACTGTGTAGGTTTTTAAGTATTTATGAGTAATTTATCCAAGCTCTCCTCAGAGTGAGGAACGCACTGGTTCTCTCTCGGTTGTGTTTCCCTCCCCATGGGATGTCCTCCAGGAGCTGTCTTCTTGACCTGACTGCAGGGCCGGTTCTCTCGGAGCTCACTGCTCAGCATCCCTTCAACTTCACCTGGGAATTCTCATTCCTTCTCTCCTGGGCTGAATTCCCCTGGGTTGGAGCGCCTACCTTTTCTCTAGGTTAATTTCCGGTTTTATTGGAGCACATCCTCCAGTAGCTTCCTGAGAATGGGCTGATGTCTATCAGTGTTTGGAGACTTTGTAAATGTCTTTATTCTGCTCTCTCTCTCTCTCATGATAGCTTGTCTAGATCGAGACCTTAACTTTGGGAATCATTTCTCTGTATGTTAAGAGACTTCCTTCCAATGTCTGGTGATCTACAGCTGGGTGCTGGAGTGATATGTGCATGGGGGATGCTTGTTGATCAATGGGGTTCCTTTTGGCGATTCTGCAGTGATCTGGATGTTTCACTGGGGAATGCTGCTAAGTCAGTCTCTGAATGTCTCTTCTCTTGGACCAATCAACTTCTCTAGAGATGAAGTCATCTCATCTTTTGCCTGTGGGGTATAAGCCTCCTGCTGGAATTCTTGGAGCCAAGAGTGTGAAGGAGACTCAGTCCAAAATGCAGACTGTCATTTAATCCTGTTTTGGCAGCTTGTCGCATGCCAGCTTTCAGTTGTGCTCACTGTCCAGACCACCTCAGATTCTACCTTTTTTCGCAGGGCTTTGTAGTGGCAGTGGCCTCTCTGCACAGGTGCAGATAGAACTGTGGGAGTCTCATCACTCCTGGCACAAATTTTCAATACTTTTGTTTTCAGCATACCTGCACTGACATTCTGCACAGATAGAATCAATTTCTGTTTCTTTCCAATGTTCTGTGGTCTAGCTGGTTTGCCTCTTACAGGCTTCCCTCCCTATGGGCTCAAGTTTTGACTTTATCTTCTCTGTTGAATTATTTACCTCTAATCCATCTGCTTTTATACTTTCCATAATATTGTTGATATTTTTTCTCTGCTATTGTCTTTGTTTTTGCTCTCTCTTTGTCCTTATGATTCTAAGCTTTGGTGTGCTGATAAATGTTTGACAATCAGCTTTTGCAGGAAGCAGGGGAGCTCTGATTTATAGCAGTCCAATTTCTGTGGTACAAATATTCTTACTGTGGTTCACTTTTTCTTCTTTTTTTCTTTTTAAGTGAGAGGAAGAGAAATAGTGAGACAGACTCCCTCATGTGCCTAAACGAGGATCCAGCCTCAACCCCTATCTGGGTCTGATGATCTAATCAACTGAGCTATTTTTAGCACCTCAGGCCAATGTTCAAACAAATAGAGCCACTGGCTGCAAGAGGGGAAAGAGAGAGAAGAGAAAGAGATAGGGGAAGAGAAGCAGATGGTCACTTCTCCTGTGTGCCCTGACCCAAGATTGAACCTGGACGTCCATATGCCAGGTCACCACTCTTTCCACTGAGCCAACCAGCCAGGACAACTGTGGCTAAATTCAAGTTACCAGAAGGACATCCTGAACATACAGATGAGAAGAAGCACATCATTACATAATATTTCCACCCCAAAGATACCATACACGTAAACACTAGATATAAATAACTTCAAAAAATATCTGATTGTAACATTATTACGAAGTGACAAGTTTGAAGAGTTGGTTAGCTTTCGCCTGACCAGGAGGTGGCACAGTGGATAGAGCGTTGGACTGGGATGTGGAGGACTCAGGTTTGAAACCCCAAGGTTGCCAGCTTGAGCCCAAGGTCACTGGCTTGAACAAGGGGTCACTTGCTCTGCTGCAGACTCCTGGTCAAGGCACATATGAGAAAGCAATCAATAAACAACTAAGGAGACTAAGGAGCCACAACAAAGAATTGATGCTTCTCATCTTTCTCCCTTCCTGCCTGTCTGTCCCTATCTGTCCCTCTCTCTGTCTGTCTCTCTCTGTCTCTGTCACACAAACACAAAAAAGTTGGTTAGCTTTATTTTTAATATAATTTTAAAAATTACAAACTTATATAAATTAATTTTTGAAATAAATATAACAGCTGGGTCAAAAAATTTCTAAAATTTAACAATCAGTTCTCACAAGCCAGTATAAGCTAGTCCCAGTGTACTTCTGGGTTAATGCCTTTTTAATAATTTAAATATATGTCATTTGAATATATTTTTTAAAAACTTATTTTTAACTGGATGCTCTATAGCATTCAACTAGTTGTCTTCATGTATTAGGATATTTTTTTCCTGAAGTTTTATTGAGATATAATTGACATATAACTCATATATTGTTAAGACAATGCTAATCCATTCCCATTCACATTCTGTCACTGTTAACTTTCTTTTTTTCTTTTCTTTTCTTTTATTTATTTATTTATTTATTATTATTTTTTTCTGAAGTGAAAAGCAGGGAGGCAGAGAGACAGACTCCCACATGTGCCTGACCGGGATCCACCTGGCATGCCCACTTGGGGGCAATGCTCTGCCCATCTGGGGTGTTGCTCCATTGCAACCAGAGCCATTCTAGCACCTGAGGTGGAGGTCGTGGAGCTGTCCTCAGCGCCTGGGCCAACTTTGCTCCAATGGAACCTTGGCTGCAGGAGAGGAAGAGAGAGACAGAGAGAAAGGAGAGGGGAAAGGGTGGAGAAGCAGATGGGCACCTCTCCTGTGTGCCTTGGCCAGGAATCAAACCCGGGACTTCCACACACCAGCCTGATGCTCTACCACTGAGCCAACTGGCCAGGGCCTCTCACTGTTAACTTTCAATCTGTGGTGACGAAAGGATGACACACCAGTGGAAGGAGGTGATACTTGATTTGAGGAGTAAATGGAAGAGTTAAAATGAAATGAGATGTGGGTAGATAATCAGAACTCACAAGTGGTCCTCAGAAGAAAGTGATGGGGCACAAGGTCTTACTAGGACAAGGCAGTAACTGGGCCAACCTTTCTATTCTGATTTAATTCTCAGTTTTTAAGACCATTTAGAGCCTGACTATTGGTGCAGCAGATAGAGCTGAGGTCCATGGCTTGAAACCCTGAGGTCACTGACTTGAGTGCAGGTTTATAGGCCTAAGTGCGGTTTGCTAGCTTGAGGGTGGGGTCGCTGGCTTGAGCTCAGGGTCATTGACATGATCCCAAGGTCACTGGCTTGAATCCAAAAGCTTGCTGGCTTGAAGCTCAAGGTCACAGGCTTGAGCCCAAGATTGCTGGCTTGAGCAAAGGATCACTGGCTCAGCATAAGCTCCCTGGTCAAAGCACATACAAGAAGCAATCAATGCACAACTAAGGTGCCACAACTACAAGTTGATGCTTCTCATGTCTCTCCTCCCTCTCTCTATTTCCCTTCCTCTAATAAAAAAAATAAGACCATTTAATGTAAATGTTTTTCTTAGTAGTTCTCTGAAGTCACACCAACCAACTTCTTACTCAAACAGATGCCATGAAGGGACCGTGTGTAAATGCTGAGCCTAGAGTCTACAGAGTCTTTCATTAACTGAGCTCAGAGCACTGACCCGCA
Organism: Saccopteryx leptura; assembly: GCF_036850995.1. Classification (NCBI taxonomy): domain Eukaryota; kingdom Metazoa; phylum Chordata; class Mammalia; order Chiroptera; family Emballonuridae; genus Saccopteryx; species Saccopteryx leptura. Next base: position 169,327,736 of record NC_089504.1, on the reverse strand, counting down.
GTGCCTCATAAGTCTCTCCCACCCCCGCCTCGGTGTGGGGGCAGCACGCCTGCCTCACAGACAGAAGGAACAGGGGCCCGCAGGTGCATCAACAAGAGCTGACCTCGCTGTTGCCAGTCTGCAAATTCAGTATGCTTTCTCTTCATGACAATGACCTCTTAGGCACTAATTCCTATTTTCTACCTCTACCTAACCTGGTAAATGTGCAGTTTTATTACCTGAAACACCAAGGAGTTCTTTTAGTCGTAAATTGTATGATTCTAGTTTGGGTCAGTGTTGACCCTCCCACAACTTCTCGCTCTCATTATTTAATAGTATTTTATGAACATTATTCAACATAACTCTGGCTATAAGAACAGGGGAATGTTTACAAGAACAGACGGCAGCGCCATTAGGGTACAAATAGAAAATCAGATACTGTGGCTTGATCTATGTTGAACAGATCATAGAGCATTAATAATTGCCAAAACAAATAATAGTCTTCTTAAACATTGAATATGTGCCAGCTATAAAATTTCATGCTTTATTTGCATTATCTCCCTTAAATTATTTTACTCTTCACAACAACTTTTTTTTTTTTTTTTACAGAGACAGAGAGAGGGATAGATATGGACAGATAGGAACGGAGAGAGATGAGAAGCATCAATCATCAGTTTTTCCTTGCGACACCTTAGTTGTTCATTGATTACTTTCTCATATGTGCCTTGACCCTGGGCCTTTAGCAGACCGAGTAACCCCTTGCTCAAGCCAGCGACCTTGGGTCCACGCTGGTGAGCTTTGCTCAAACCATATGAGCCCACGTTCAAACTGGTGACCTCGGGATTTCGAACCTGGGTCCTTCCACATCCCAGTCTGATGCTCTATCCACTGCACCACTGTCTGGTCAGGCCACAACAACAATTTATGGTTGGTATTAATAGTATCCTTATTTTACAGTAGTAAAAAGTGAAGCTTGGCTAAGGTGATTATAGATAGACCTGACACCCAACAGAGTCCTAACCCAGGATATTCCCAGCAGAAGAACCATTTCTTGTCTGGCAACAGAATCACTTGATTGCAAAACCAGTGTGGTAGGCTCCCAGGTCCACTGTCGTGTGAAGAAAGCTCTCCATAAGAGAAAGTGAAACCCACACACAAAGAAAAGCAGGGACAAGGACAAGTAGAAAGAATTCCAAGTCCCTGCCTCCCCTATCTAAGCTAGTTTGAAGTCAGCTTTTTCACTTGGGCCCTGGGGAAGTCCTGACACACCGTGCTGTCCTGCTGGTAGGCATTACCACAGTTAATGGAGTAGAGAGCCCACCACTGAGCTCCTGGACTCACCCTGACCTATGTCAACTCCATAAGCAGGTAGTTTCCTCACAATATAGGCCTTCTTATCCTTCTAAATATGTGCTGCATCTCGTCTCTAAAGTTCTTCTCTATCTCTTATTACTTGGCTCCAAATGCAAATACAGTATGTCATGATTGTGGACATCTTAGGGTTGATGCACATTACTTGGTCTTCTAACTTCAAGAGGCAGGAGAGAAGTTATGATTCTAGCAATACAAACACCACAGAGACTCTGCTGGCCTTAGCTGTGTGTGGGTCTCCGGACTACACCATTTCACAGGCCAGTTTTTTTTTTTTTTGATGTGGCAAGGGTTGGGGGGAATTTTGCCTAGTAGGGCTAGTAGGCTTAAAACATCCTCCTCCAACTCGTCATTCATTTATTCACGAGTCTTGGAAATACTCTTCTGTTAGCCCTGAGAGAATAAAGCAAGCTTACAGTCCAGTCAATATAGAAGACTATAAAGAGTCACACTAATTATTCATTATAAAATTCTGCTCTTCATTGCACTTGATACCTTGGATGACCTTCCAGAATTTAGGGCAGAGTATATGGAGATAGCCATATATGTTGGCAATAATTTAAGAAATGAGTTTGAGGCAGGGAAGGGAGAAGTCATGCTGCCTTAGGACAGGCGTGGGGAGCCTGGTGGACCGAGGGCATGGTCTGCCCGCAGGGCCAGCTGCCTAGGAGCTGCCGTCCGGTGTGCTCTGGGGTGAAGCAGGGGATATTGATGTGGGCTTGAGACAGCAGTTTGCTCTACCTCCAGGTGACTGAGTGGTAAACTACATTTGGCCAAAGGTGCCTTCAAGATTATAGCCAGAGCAAGACTCAGTACTGATCAGTGACAGGGGTACTTACAATACACATAGGACCAGACATATGAAAACAAAACAAAACAAAACCCTTTTGAGGTATGTAGTATCTGCCTCTAAGACAAATACATTGATAACAATCTTTTTTAAACAGCTGGCAAGAAAATCTGAAAATGTTTCTAGTAAAGCAAAGCATAATGAAATGAAAATTTACTGTACAGGACCCCAGTACTTTTAATCAAATGCCACTGGTAAGCTTTTTATTTACTGTGTTTTCTGTTGTTTTATTTCACTGTGGTTTCCAGGCCAGGTGCTTTATCTCTCCATTTCTCTTGAGTCACTCATTCAGTAAGCTAGCTGTCACAGGACATGCAGACAGTCAGCAGGGAGGCCCGTGAGACAAGGCACTGAGGCCTCTAGCCAATAGCTGAATGAGACTGCTAATAATGAAGTGAGTGCACCTGGGAATAGATGTTTTGTCCCCAGTCGAGCCTCCAGGTGACTCTTTTTTTTTTTTCTGTATTCTTCTGAAGTGAGAAGCAGGGAGGCAGAGAGACTCCCACATGCGCCCGACTGGGATCCACCTGGCATGCCCACTAGGGGGCAATGCTCGGCTCATCTGGGGTGTTGCTCTGTTGCAACTGGAGCCATTCTAGTGCATGAGGTGGAGGCCATGGAGCCATCCTCAGCGCCCGGGCCAACTTTGCCCCAGTGGACCTTGGTTGCAGGAGGGGAAGAGAGAGATAAAGAGGAAGGAGAGGGAAAAGGGTGGAGAAGCAGATGGGTGCTTCTCCTGTGTGCCCTGGTGGGAAATCGAACCCAGGACTTACACACGCCAGGGTGACACTCTACCACTGAGCAAACCGGCCAGGGCCTCCAGGTGACTCTTGACTGTAATCTCATGAGAGATCCAAGCCAGATCCATTCAGTGAACTTAGTCCCAGATTCCTGAACCACAGAAATTGTGAATAATCACGTTTGTTGTTTTAAGCTACCGAGAGTCTGAGGGATGTTTGTTATGCAGCAATAGATAACTGATCTATGGAGGGAAGATCATCTTTACTCCCTGCGGGCCTTACTCTCCCCCTCATTACTTCTGCAGGGAGAGATGTCCAAGTTTCTGACTAGGAGAGGGACATTGTACTTCCTTTGCTGCACTGAGGTTCTGGTATTTTGAATGAGATTATACACATAGAAGGGTATTTTCCTTACACTTGTCATCACACATCTGTAATCCCTTAGCTGCACCCTTGTTGTTGGATATAGGGATGATAAGTATGCATAGAATCTAGAAAAAAGTGCAAGCAGTTCTTTTTGTCCCTGTCCCAGTTGGATGGTATATAGAAAAATCTTTTGTGTACCTGCTTTAGAAACTGATCTAAAGGGGAAAAAAACCTGTGTTTTACTTACAATAAAAACAGTGGTGTGTGTGTGTGAGTGTGTGTGTGTGTTTTAAGTGAATGGAGGGGAGATAGAGAGACAGACTCGCACACGCACCCCTAACCAGGATATACCTGGCAACCCCCATCTGGGGCCATGCTTGCAACTGAGCTGTTTTTAGCACCTGAGGTGGAGGCTCCACGGAACCATCCTCAGTTCCTGGGGCTGATGCGCTCAAACCAATTGAGCCATGGCTGCATGAGAGGAAGAGAGAGAGAGACAGAGAAAGAAGGGAGAGGGGTGGAGAAGCAGATGGTAGCTTCTCCTGTGTGCCCTGACCAGGAATCCAACCCAGGACATCCACACACAGGGCCAACACTCTACCACTGAGCCAATCTGTGTTGTAAAAAATAAAAAGGCAAAACCATTAAACACCCATATTTCCACTATCTACATATAAATACTGTTAGCAACTGAAGTGTTTCTATAACTATTTCTATCCATTTTTCTTTTTCTTTTTATCTTTTTTTTGTGTATTTTTCTGAAGCTGGAAATGGGGAGGCAGTCAGACAGAATCCCGCATGCGCCGGACCAGGATCCACCCGGCATGCCCACCAGGGGGCGATGCTCTGCCCATCTGGGGCTTCGCTCTGTTGTGACCAGAGCCACTCTAGTGCCTGAGGCAGAGGCCAAGGAGCCATCCCCAGTGCCTGGGCCATCTTTGCTCCAATGGAGCCTCGGCTGCGGGAGGGTAAGAGAGAGACAGAGAGGAAGGAGAGGGGGAGGGGTGGAGAAGCAGATGGACGCTTCTCCTGTGTGCCCTGGCTGGGAATCGAACCTGGACTTCCACACGCCAGGCCGACGCTCTACCACTGTCTATCCATTTTTCAAAAGTAGGTAATGATGGATACGTGAATTCCAAACTGCCCTCTTGATGTTCCGCTTATCTGTCAGACTTCACCCTTACTGGACTATCACCCCTGAGACAGAGGAATTCCAAGAAGCTGGCAAGCTGCCCCAAGGAGGAGCATTCTGGACATACCAGGACTTTTGATTCAATACCCACATGCTCGAAATTCTTCCTTACCCTATATAACTTGTCCCCCTCGCTTGTACTGGTGCACTTCTTTTGGAGAGGCACCCCGGCAGGTCTTTCTCCTCTAATAAAGCCTGCACACCTGGTGTTCGAGTGCCGTCTCATTCTTACAGGAAATAAGTGCTATTTTGTGACTTGTTTCTTTGTTAAATATATTGTGAGCCTGTGCTTATATTATTAACATATTATCCATAATTATCATTTTAAATGACTGCACAGTGTCCCACTATAAAGATGTGTCATAATTTTTTTAAAAAGGGTAAAATTAATATTTTATTGTCATTTATAATCAGATGGTAGTTGAGTATATAGTCTCTATACTTGATCCTTCTTCTTTGTAAATAGAAAAAAAATTACAAGAGCCGATGGCTAGTTATGTTTTCAGAAAACATGATTAAACTAATTCATTAATGGTGGCTTCAAGTTTCTCCTTATTAGCTCCAGAAAATTCACCCACCTTTTGTCCTTTTTTGAAAAACTGGAAGGTAGGCATGCATTTGACTTCACACTCTGCAGCGACATCCTGACAGTCATCCACATCCACTTCCAGGAACACCACATTGGAATACTTCTCAGAGAGGGTATGGAAGAAAGGCTTGATCATTTTGCACGGCCCACACCACGTGGCGGAGAAGTCGACTACTACCAGTTTATCGCCTGTGCTGCTCAAGGCTTCCTGAAAAACATACTTGTTCTCGATCTGTTTCACCATTTTGGTGACTGAGGTCTGACGAACGACAGTAAGAAGCGATGGAAGTGGATGCAAAGTGGCAGACTGAACTTCGATGTGTCATAATTTTTAAGCCAATTCCTTTTTTTTTTTTTTTTGGACATAAATTTATTTCTGTTTTGTTATTGTAAGAAATGCTATGAAGAGTATGCTTGTAGCTAAATTGTTGTACTGATCCTTGACTTTCCCCCTTTGAGATAAATTATTAAAGTAGAATGGTTAGAGTATAGCACATGTACATTTTTTGAGTTTTTCCTACAAATTCCCAAATTGCCTTTGAGAGAGGTCCTTTCAGTTTATATGCTGATAGACACATTTCCAAATATGTCTATTTCCTCATACCCTTACCAGTACTGAGTAATTATTCTTTCTCTTTTGAACTGGGTATTTAAGTGGGAAACACAAGGACTTTCGAAGAAGTCCTTCCAACCCAATGCCTAGTCATCAGGAGTAAGGGAATCGAAGAGCTTGCTGGATTGGCATTGCCCCGATTACACAGGGAAGATAAGAAGAATGTTCAAATTCATATGCATGTGTTCAGGATGTAACAGAGACAATCAAACAGAAAATGTTCTCACTCTTTGGTCTTAGAACTATACTTTGGAGAACTTAGCCTAAAGAAAAATCCCAGTGAAAAGAAAAAACATATATGGGTGAAAAAAAAGTTTATTGTAACATTTTTCATATTAGAGAAACGTTATAAACAATTCAACATATGGAATGTGGTTTAAAAAACTGAAGTGTAACAACCTGATAGAATTTTATGCAGTTGTTAAATTGGTAATTATAAAGATTATGTAGAAACTTTGGAATGTGTTCATGATATAATGTTGAGTGCAAAAAGTAGAATATACAATATTTTAGCACTTAAAATGACATGTGGTTAAATCCACATAGATGAAGACTGGAAGGAAGTACAATAGAAGCTGGAAACATTATGAGGGAGAGTAACACCCACGTCTGAAATTTTTCTTGAAGGCCATCACGCCGCCGTTACAATAGAGAGTAACAGTTTGGAAAGCGGGGAAAGAGGTTTGCATGAAGAGGCAAGTGAGTGTGGCAGAGGGGGGTTGGTGGGAAACAGGGTCGCTCAGGGTTGCGTTCCTGAGGGCAGCCTGGCTGAGTGTTGGAGAGAGCAAGCTAGGTACTGGGGGCCACGGGGGCCTGGCATTGGGGCCACTCCACTTCATGCCAGAAGACTAAGCCTAGACTGGGGACTTCACTTCCTGCAGCTTAGTTTATGGAGCTGCAAACCTGGACCACTAGGCCTCCTGGGGCCGAGTTGGGGAAGGAGGCAGGATCCACTGAGCCAGGTATGCAGTATGCTCTTGCTGTGACTGTAAACAGTGATTCTGATCTTTTCCTGTGGCCTTTCCCTCATTATCAATACTACCCTCAGGGAGAAGGAAACCCAGTGAAAGGAAAATATTTACTAGTCTATTTCTGACAAATGTAAATCACACATCCATCTAAGACAGAAAGGGGTGAGGGAATGAAGGTGCCGTCCCAGCAGGTGGGCTCCTGCGCAGGCTGGCAGCACAGCACTGCCTCTCTGTTAGGCAGTCTCTGTACACCTTGACAGACAATGACACAACAGAAAAAGTATCGCAAAACTGCACACTTCCACTGGGTACCGCAGAAGAAAAATTAGTCATGAAGAGGTGATGGCCAGAAAAATATTTTGGAAAACAGAAAGTCTTCCATAAACCCTGTTTCTGTGGTTTTTTTGTAAAAACCAGGTATACAGTCTAATTTGGGGAGGGCAAAGTTTAGTTTAATGTTGCTTTTTAATTTTTTTAGAGAGAGAGACAGGGAGAGAGTGACATTGAGCTGCTCCTATATGTGCCCTGACCAGGATATCGAACCAGCAACCTCCATGCTCTGGGACAACACAACCATTTGAGCCATCCAGACAGAGCTTAATTTTTATTGGTTTTTAGAGACACAGAGAGAGGAAAAAAGAGAGAGGGAAGGGGGAAAGGAAAGCATCCATCTGTTGTTCCACTTGGTCGTGCATTCTTTGGTTGCTGCCCATGTGTGCCCTGACTGGGGATCAAACATGCAACTTTGTCGTTTCCAGACGCTCATAACCAACTGAGCTAACCAGCCAGAGCCGATGTTTGCTCTTTTAAATGCAGTGTTTGAAATCAGCCTGGAAAAGCAACTCACACTGAAATTTGCTCTCTGATGTCAACAGAATTTGCCAATTACATTAGAATTTCTAGAATATCTTTGCACCAGGAAAACTCAGAGAGTGAAGAGAAAATGGCAGGATTTACAGAAAGAACCAGCGGCCACCCAAGGCAAAAGAAAGCTGTGACCTGCAGAAGTCCTCCTGTGTTTCTGGGACCGCAGGCTAAGAAACCCTGGACAATTTCCCAACTACATCCACCCCTTTTATAGGGAAAAAAAGCACCTTGTTTATCCTGTGTCCTTTCCAATAAATTCCTCATCCTATTGAGAAGCTTTTTCCTTTTTCCTCTTCAAAAATTCTTTTGCAGTGACCGCAGCTCCAGTAGCTGGCATCATGGCAGCATGAGCGCGCAGGTCTGGTGGTCCTTTATTCAGACAGACGCCATTTCAAAGGAAAGTTCTTTGGCTGGGGAGTCAGTGTTACACGGGGTCTTGAGGAGCTCATCTCTCTTCCCTCTGCTGTGGGAGGGAGGAAGAGAGCGCCTCTTCCCTGTGGCAAGTCTCCTTTTGTTTCCTGGAGAGACAGAGCCCAGGAGATGGGCTCCTGAGGCAAGCGGGACCCTCCTTAAAAACCTCCAGACCAAATAGTGAGAATTGTATTTTTTTATATTATCAATTTTTATTTTTAAGGCATATTACTACTCAATTATTTAGTAATTTTCAATCATATGAATTTTGCACAATTAAACTTTTAATAAACTGGCCTTTACACACACACACACACACACACACACACACACACACACACACACACACACACACACACACCTGCAGAGTTATAGTACCTGAGACAATGAAAAAATGTGAAAGATCCCAGGATAGACACCCGGAAGCCTTTCTTCTGAGCTGGCATCAGCACTTAACCATCTTTCATCTCAATAACCTTTTCTCTTTTTTATACCAATAATAGTAGAAATTTTAAAATGAACCCCTTCCAAGAAAACCACACACAATTGCCGCCCCCAAATCGCAGTAAGCATGTTGCTACAGTTTACCTTACTGCAGAGCGCTGAAGGCAGGCAGGAGACACAGTTTTATAAAAAGAGTATTTTGGGGAGCTAGTTACAAGTTCAAACCAGTCCTGTACCTCCAGGGCAGGGGCTGCTTCACCCAGGGTTTTGCCTAAGAAGCTGACCCTGGCCTTAAGCTCACATGTGTCCCCAGCCTCCAGAAGACAGGTACCCACACCATACTCTGTCACACTTTGCTCTGCTCCAGGATGGGAGTGAGATGTCACCGTGCCCTCTGGCAGGGGCCCCCACAGTGTCTGCCAGTGACTCCCCTGAATTAAGGGTGAGCAACCTAGGGACCAGGAACCAAACCCGACTTACTCTCTGTTTTTGAATAGCCTGTAGGCCAGGAATGTCTGTCTTTTACTTTTGTAAGTGGCTGAGAAAAAACATGAAAAGAATACCATTTTGTGATATGTGAAAGTGTATGAAATTTAAATGTAAGTGTCCATAAGTAGTTTTATTGAGACACAGCCTTGCTTATTCCTATCCATCTCAATTCACTGCTGTTTATGGCAGCTTTTATGTTACAGTGGCTGTGTTGAGTCATTGTGACAGTGACTGCACAGACAGCACCTTCTACAGTATTGACCATTTGGCCCTTCACAGAGAAAGTTTTCTGCCCTCTGTCTTAGAACCTCCCCTCACCGTGGACTCCATCTTCTCACTTTCCCCACAGGGAGGGCAGTACCCTTCCTCAAGAACACTTGCTCCTCACCCCTTGCTCCCAAGGCAAGAAACCCTCCAAACAGTCTCTGCCTCCCCGATCCTCTGGTTAGGTTGACATAGTAGGGCTGGTTCAGCTAAGGTCCTATTTGGGAGCCAGGGGTGAGGACGAGGAGAGGGCATGGGGTCAGAAGGAGAGAGGGGTCTGCTCTGGTTCCAGTTGTTTGCAGTCACCTTTAGAATATGACATAACTAGAACTTTCTGGTTTCCAGCTGTGGGGTCTAATTCTCACTCTGGGAAGTTAGAACCCACAGGATATGGGGTATAGGAAACAAAGACAACACCTCTCTTTTAGCCATGTTTGATGCCACATATGAAAGTGAGAAAGTTTGGAGGACGAACAGGTTTGAGCAGGGAATGTTAGATATGTGATTCATTGAGAGGACAAGTAGACAAGTGGCCACCAGAATCTGGGGTGGAAGTCTGAGTTTATGAGTTATCAGCAGACAAATGGGATGGAAAACTTTGGTAGTACATGATGTCGCCACAGGAGTGAAGAGGTATGAGTTCTTGTAATAGGCCTTTACCATTTAGAAGTCATGCAGAGTAATAATCCACGAGGACAGGATTCTAAATGTCTTGTTCAAAAAATAAAAATAAAAATAAATGTCTTGTTCATTGATAGATTCCCTAGCCTGGTATGCACTATTTGTTCTATACATTATTTTTTAAAATTATTTTTATTGATTGACTTTAGGGAAAGAAAGGGAGAGAGAAAGAAAAATACATTGATTTGTTGTTGCACTTATTTATGGATCCTTTGTTGATTCTTATATGTGCCCTGACTAGAGGTTGAACCCAGAACCTTAATGTATCAGGATGACATTCTAACCAACTGTGCTAACTGGCCAGGATTAGCTCAATAAATTATTTACTGACTGCATAAGTGAACTAAAATCTCAATCAAGTAGAATCTTCCACTCTGAACACATTTCACGATTCCAGCACCACACTTCTCTATCACTTCTTCCTCTCTCTCCCTCTTTCTGTTTCATTTTGCCTCTCCTTCCCCTTTTCCCTATCTTTTGCCTTCTTTTCTGTTACATGATAAACCATCGTGGCACCCAAGCACCCTGGCCATGCTTGAGTATCTCTTACTGGGCTACATCTATGGCTGGGACCGGTGGATTATTCAGTGAACTAGTTGAGAGATATCCTCCTTTTTGCTTCTACAGGTTGTTTTGAAATATGTCTCACTTGTTCCTGTTGATGCTTCCCCTCTTTAAGAATTGTTTCTTTAAGTCAGTTAATGTTATTTGGACTTCAATGCCTACCTTCTGGCTGATGCCTCACAACTCAGTGTCATCTGCGATCTTAATTAGGAAGTTCTCAGTTATCTCACTGAGGTAAAAACAGGCATGTCCCACATAAATCCAGCTCTGCCCTGATTTTGACCACACCGGATGCTCCCAGGTTGGGGCAGAGTCATCAGTAAGTCATCTTTTGGACAACATTATTCAGCTTTTGGCACTAGCATCTTAGAAAGGAAAGGATCTCTGATTTCTATCTATCTTGCCGATGAAAAGCCATTGGTAATGCACTCTAAGGTCAGACTCCAGCACAGAGAGATTACATTTCCTGCTCATTCCTTGTCTATATGGCATATCTATCACCAAAGAAAATTTGATTCATCTGTCAAGATTTGATCTGCATGTACCACTGAGGCGAGTTCAAACTGATTGCTTGTTGTTACTAGACTCACTCTTGACACTGAAGAGAAGTAGACTTGTCTTGAGCCTGCTTGGAAGATGCGTGGTGTGGGGCAAGGGAACCCAGAAAGACCTACCAAGGCTCCTGACCATGCTTTACACCAGGCCATATGCCACGTGTTTTACAAGGATTTGCTTGTTTAATATTTACAACCTCCCACAGAGGTAGGTATTATTATTCCTGTTGTCCAGTTAAGGAAACTGAGGCTAAGAAGGTATTCAGGATTTTGTACAAGGCCATATAGCTGGTCAGTGACAGAAGTGGAACTTGAATTTCAAGTCTTTCACGTTGACTCCTAGCCATTATGAATGTGGTATCCTCAACTGTATCCCATTGTGAGAACAAAAACTCTTAAGCTTCTGAGTCTTCAAAAACACCTAGGTGGGTACAAACAAATAACTTCAAAATTTATAACTCTGCCCCCAAAGATTCAGTCCTCATTTCCTCCTGCCTCCTGGACATTTCTACTTGGACATCTTTCTCAAAGCTATAGCTCAATGTGTGAGGTCAAACAGTGCTCCTCCCTTTCCAGTCCAGCACCTTGCCACCTCCTCTCAGTGCCCATGTCCTCAATGGCACATCTTCCAACCTCCTGACAATCTGAGTTCATTCAAGCCCCTTCCTGGGGATTCTTTCTCTAAAATGTTTCTTGCTTCCACCTCTCATTTTCATTTCCACCACTCCAAGGGCTTATATTGCTGCAATAGCTAAATCCATCTCTTGCCAACCCATCACCATTGAAACACTGCTTCATCAAATCAGTTTCTTCAGATTATGGTCTTCAATTTTGTCTGCGTGTTGAAATCACTTGGGAAATTTAAAAAGGACCAAGAATTATCTAACACGTGGGTTCTTTTCAGCATTTCAAGGGCCACATCAGCATTATTTGTGTCTCTGTGACAACAGATATTGTCTTAAGTTCTGGTGCTCAGACACAGTCCCCAGGCATTAAGGAGGTGTGATTCTAACCATAGTCTGGTCTTTTTGGCCTGGGTGAAGGCAAGCCAGCGTGACTTCCAATAAAAAGAGTCAAGTAGTAAAATTTAGCATTCCAGGTCGACGATTTAACCACTGAGCCACCACAGGCCAGAAGTAGTAAAATTTAGTATCCTTGCACTCTCCACTTTTCAAAATTCCCTCTGAAGCTCTCTGCTCTGTTTCCAGTGACTGACTCAGGGAAATGGTGACTCTATGAAGTCTTTGATCCTCCCACCAAAGGCCATGCTTCAGGGTTGCCCGTTTTACAGTTACTTATTCTTTTCTTTTTTTAATCTGGAAGAGTGGATAGACCACTTATCTTTATTTTTATTTATTTATTTTTAAATTTTTATTTATTGATTAGAGAGAGAAAAAGGGAGGGAGACATATTGAAAGAAAGAAAGAGAGAGAGACATTGACATGTTGTTCCACTTATTTATGCATTCATTGGTTGAGTCTTATAGGAGCCCTGACGAGGGATCAAACCTGCAACCTTGGCATATCAGGATGATGCTCTAACCAACTGAGGTTTCCAGCCAGGGCACAGTTTACATATTTTCTGACCAACTTTTTCACAATTCTCCTATAGAGGACAATTAGTTGGCAAATCTGATCAAATAATATAAAATATGGCCCTGGCCGGTTGGCTCAGTGGTAGAGCATCGGTCTGGCGAGCGGTAGTCCCAGGTTCGATTCCTGGCCAGGGCACACAGGAGAAGCGCCCATCTGCTTCTCCACCCCTCCCCCTCTCCTTCCTCTCTGTCTGTCTCTTCCCCTCCCACAGCTGAGGCTCCATTGGAGCAAAGATGGCCCAGGCGCTGAGGATGGCTTCATGGCCTCCGCCTCAGGCGCTAGAGTGGCTCTGGTCGCAACAGAGCGACGCCCCGGATGGGCAGAGCATCACCCCCTGATGGGCGTTCTGGGTGGATCCCGGTCGGGCGCATGTGGGAGTCAGTCTGACTGCCTCCCCATTTCCAGCTTCAGAAAAATACCAAAAAAATATATATATATAATGACCTCATGCAGTGTTTTAAATTTATGTTTTACATAGCACTAGTACTATAAGGTGTGTGTGTGTGTGAGACAGAGAGAGAGAGAGACTCCCATGGCCAAATGAATCTCTTGAGATGCACTTTAGCATGTTAAAGGCTCTGAGAAGGGCTTCTTTAAACACTTTGATTTAATTCAGTTTATTCTATTACTAATAAGTTTTCCAGACTTATTTGGCCATGAAACCTTTTTATTTTCAAGCACCATATTCCAATGAAACTAATGATTTCAGAGCTGTAGAGGCAAGACAGAATGATCAAGCATGGTTATAAGATACATTGATTGTAACCAATATCCTGATTTCAGAGACATTCCAGTGTGGAGGATTGCACAATTTAGTCTTAATTTAATCCAGTAATACATATAACTTCCTTTGAGACCTGGGTTTAGTGCTACCACTGGGGCTCCACTGGGGAAAGAGCTCTTTTTTAACAAGAGTGTTCTGGATATGCACCAGTTGTGGAACATAGACAACTTGGTGGAACAGGCAGTAGAGGAGGCATTTAAGGAGAGAAGGGGTTTTCAGCAACTGTCACTGGTTTATTTCCAGGAAGACTAGTCTGGAAGGGGAAGGACAACGTCTTCACTTCCAGCACCCTAGACTCTGGCTGGCAGAAGCACACAGGCCCCAGTACTGGAGAGAGGAATGACGGACCTATCCGACCTAGCTTCCCAGTGCTGAGAGAGAGCCTCTGGTCAGCTCATTGAAATGAATCATGGAACTACAAAAGGCTTATGTGTTTTGAAATCAGGTAGCAGAGGATGGTATAAGGGTCGAATACCAGCTGGACAGCTGTGCCTTGTTCTGGATGAGTAAATTTGCCTGTGTTTATTACCTAAACTTTAGTATCTTTTTGTTTGTTTGTTTGATTGGTTGGTTTTAGAGAGACAGAGAAATGAAGGAAGAGAGAGAGAGAGGGAGAATGAGAGAAGCATTTATTTGTTGTTCCATTTAGTTGTACATTCATTGACTGCTTCCCATATGTGCCCTGACAGGGGATTGAATCCACAACCTTGGCATTTCGAGTTGATGCTCTGACGGAGCTAACTGGCTAGGGCCATGAACTTTAGTATTTCAATACTTTAGTAGAGTTATCATAATAGTAACAACTACCAGATAGATTACATTTGGGCTGTATGTAACAGAAAGCTGACAGAGGTGTTTATCAAAGTAAGGTTTTCTTCTTTCACATTTCTCAGGAGTTCCAGTGGTAAGCATTTCGGAGAGGTTTGGTGACATTGGTAGATTGCGTCTTTCTTCCTGCTGTATGATTCTCAGTGTAAGGCTTCTATCTTAACATTAGTTTCTTCATAGTCTCAAGATGGCTGCTCTGCTACCTACTAAACTCTACATTCCATGCAAAAAGTTAACGGAAGAAAAGAAAGAAAGGGAAGCACCCCAAAACATTCCTAGAGACCCCTAGCCACTTCCAGCTGGAACCCATTGGTTCCACTGCATGCTGTTTCCAGCGGCAAGAGACAAGGTTGGACAGGGAGAGTGGCCAGCTAGGTGTTAGCAGGACTTTGCCTCTGTCAGTCACACAGTCATTTATTTAGTCACATTTGCCTCCAACTACAACCTACATGTGTGTGAGTCCTTTTATGTGTCTGTCACTGTATGAGTCTCCAGAGACACAGGACCAAGTAAAGCACAATTCCTGCCTTAGAGGGAGAGAGTCGCACAAAAACAACTTGGAAACAACATAGGACGGCAGTATTGGGGAGGTGCTGAAGACCTTGAGTTTATCTCATTCCTTCCCTATGGACCAGTGAATTCTCTTTCCCTCCTATGTCCGTTTCATTTGCAGAGTCTTTGCAGTGCTATCCAGATTTCTCCTGAATGTTCACTATCTCATGGTTGGGCTGGGACCTGGGTGGTGGTGTGTCTGTTAGCTCAGTTCTCTTTATTATGCTTTTGTGATCAAACTCAAGCATGTCTAGCTCAGAGTGGAGGCCCAAAGTTAGCAAATAACTTACGGAGTTTTTTCCCCAACTCCTTTCTCTCCATGACATCCCTCATTATTTCCGGTTTCCTGGGGCTTCTCCTTTTTGTTCATCTGTCCAAAAAGCTGGGTTTTTATTTACTCTGCTCTTCTGTACAATTTCCACAACTCTGGCCAAGTGGTGGGAGCACAGGGAGAGGGGAAATCCTGCTCTCAGGACTATCCCTCCTTTAATTGGAGAGAAAAGCTCCCTTTCCTTGACATTTTCCATGCTGTGAACCTTCCATGTGGCTGCTGACACTTTCAGAAGACTCCTTTCTCACAGCTGGAGTCTGAACTAGAAGATTTTTGCTGGAACTCTGTCCACACTGACGCCCACTTCTGACTTTCAGGCTATCCTGAGACCGTCCAGGGAATACCAAAGGTAAATCCACAGCCAGTCTGGTGGCACTTTAAATTCTTGTTATCTTCCCCAATTTACCTGCTACTCTGCTTTTTAAAAGAGTCCTCAAATAGCTGCTCATATGTTCTGTCTGGGTACTATAGCTGTATTCACTGAGAAATAGGTGGAGAGTGCTTACTGCACCTTAGCCAGAACAAGAACCTGTCCATGGGATTTTGCTGAGTCATTTCTCCAATATTCCTTTGGTCTAAAGAACTGGGGAGGGAGTCCCGCGACTGATCATGGGCATACAGCCCCGCCTGAACTGTGGAGCCAAGGCTTGCAGCTGCCGGCAAGCAGGCTCCTCCTGCAGGAGCGGGGTGAAAGCCCAGAATGAGGTGGAGACCCCGCAGCTGAGCAAAGGTGCTCACCCTGCCCTCAGGGCCGAGGCTTGCAGCCCGGGCAGGCACATAACCCCACCCGCAGGGGCGCGGCCAAGGCCGAGGCCACCGAGGCTTGTACACTGGAGCATGTGATCACAGCCCCTCTTGTGAAGGAGAGGCGGAAACCACAGCAACAGCCCCAGTGGGCTGGCACCAGCAACGCCCATACCCAAATGCCATAGGAAGCAGCAGCAGAGGGGATGGCGGGCTTGCAGACAGACCACACCTAGGGAACACAGAGGCCACACTCAGTGGACCTCAGTGGCTAAAACCTTCTTTAACACAGACAAAATGAGAAGGCAGAGAAATGCAACACAAATGAATCAAGAGAAATCCCCAGAAAAGGACTTGAATGAGTCAGATATAACCAAATTACCAGATGCAGAGTTTAAAATAATGATTGTTAGGATGCTCAAAGATCTTAAAACAACAATAGATAATCATTACAAACACCTAAGTAAAGAGATAGCAAATATAAAAAAGGACATTGAAATAATAAAAAAGAATCAGTTAGAAATGACAAATACAATATCAGAAATGAAGAACACAATGGAAGGAATTAAAAGTAGGATGGATGAAGCTGAGAATCAAATCAGTGAGTTAGAGGACAAGATAAATGAAGGCCCAGAAGCAGAGCAGAAAAAGAAAAGAGACTCAAAAAGTCTGAGGAAACTCTAAGAGAGCTCTGTGACAACATGAAGAGAAATAACATCCACATCATAGGAAGCTCCTGAAGAAGAAGAGAAAGAACAAGGGACAGAGACTTTGCTCATACATATCATAGCTGAAAACTTCCCTAAATTAAGGCAGGAAAACATCTCACAAGTTCAAGAAGCACAGAGAACTCCATTAAAAAGAAACCCAAAGAAACCTACACCAAGATACATCATAATTAAAATATCAAAGATAAGTGATCAAGAGAAAATATTTATATTAAAAGCTGCTGGAGAGAAAAAAAGGCTATCACCTACAAAGGAGCCTCCATAAGGATGTCTTCTGATTTCTCAACAGAAACACTTGAGGCCAGAAGGGAATGGCAAGACATATTCAAATACTGCAAAACAAGAGCTTACAACCAAGACTACTTTAACCAGCAAGGCTATCATTTAAAATTGAAAGAGAAATAAAAAGCTTTCCAGACAAAAGAAAACTCAACGAACTCACTACAACCAAACCAATGCTGCAAGAAATGCTAAGGGGCCTATTGTAAACAGATCAAAGGGGGAAAAGAATATAGCAAAAAAGAAATACAGTTTTAAAGAATAAAATGGCAATAAACAATTACATATCAATAACCTTAAATGTAAATGAATTAAATGATCCAATAAAAAGCATAGGGTAGCTGTGTGGATAATAAAACAGGACCCATACATATGCTGTCTACAAGAGACACACCTTAAAACAAAAGATGCATATATACTGAAGATAAAAGGATGGAAAAAATATATCATGCAAATGGAATTTTAAAAAAAGCTGGGGTAGCAATACTTATAACAGACAAAATGGACTTTAAAACAAAGGCTATAGAAAGAGATAAAGAAGATCACTACAAAATGATAAAGGGAGCAATCCAACAGGAAGATAAAACCATCATAAATATCTACTCACCTAATATAGGAGCACCTAAATATATAAAGCAGACTTTGATGGATTTAAAGGGCAAGATCAACAGCAACACTATAATAGTAGGGGATTTCAATACCCCACTAACATCACTAGATAGATCCTCAAGAAAGAAAATTAACAAAGAAACAGCAGACTTAAAGGACACACTAGATCAACTCGATTTAACAGATATCTTTAGAACCTTTTACCCTAAAGAAGGGGTCCCCAAACTTTTTACACAGGGGGCCAGTTCACTGTCCTTCAGACCGTTGGAGGGCCAGACTATAAAAAAAACTATGAACAAAACCTATGCACACTGCACATATCTTATTTTAAAGTAAAAAAACAAAATGGGAACAAATACAATATTTACAATAAAGAAAAGTAAATTTAAATCAACAAACTGACCAGTATTTCAATGGGAACTATGGGCCTGCTTTTGGCTAATGAGATGGTCAATGTGCTCCTCTCACTGACCACCAATGAAAGAGGTGCTCTTTCTGGAAGTGTGGTGGGGGCCAGATAAATGGCCTCAGGGGGCCGCATGTGGCCCGCGGGCCGTAGTTTGGGGACCCCTGCCCTAAAGCAACAGAATGTACATTCTTTTCAAGTGCCCATTGTACATTCTCTAGGATAGACCACATGTTAGGGCATAAAAGCAGTCGCAACAAATTTAAGAAGATTGAAATAATATCGAGCACTTTCTCTGATCACAATGGCATGGAACTAGAAATCAACCACAACAGAAAAACTGAAAAATACTCAAACACATGGAAACTAAATAGCATGTTATTAAATAATGAATGGGTTAACAAATGAGATCAAAAAAGAAATTAAAAAATTCCTAGAAACGAATGATAATGAGCATGCATCAACTCAAAATTTATGGGACACAACAAAAGCAGTCCTGAGAGGGAAGTTCATAGCATTACAGGCATACCTTAAGAAGCTAGAAAAAGCTTAAATAAACAACTTGACCCTGCATCTAAAAGAACTAGAAAAAGACAGCAAGTAAAACCCAGAGGTAGTAGAAAGAAGTAAATAATAAAGATCAGAGAGGAAATAAGTGACATAGAGGCTAAAGAAACAATACAGAGGATCAATGAAACCAGGAGCTAGTTCTCTGAAAAAGTAAACAGGATCGATGAACCTTTAACCCGACTCACCAAGAAAAAAAGAAAGAGGACTCAAATAAATAAAATTAGAAATGAGAGTGGAGAAACAACAACTGACACAACAGAAATACAAAATATTGTAAGAAAATACTATGAAGAACTGTATGCCAAAAGACTAGACAACCTAGATGAAATTGACAAATTCCTTGAAACATATAATCTTCCAAAAATTAATCTAGAAGAATCAGAAACCTAAACAGACCGATTACAACAAATGAGATTGAAACAGTTATCAAAAAACTCCCAAAATGAAAAGTCCTGGGCCTGATGGCTTCACAAGTATTCAAAGAAGACTAACTCCTATCCTTCTCAAGCTATTTAAAAAAATTCAAGAGGAAGGAAGACTTCCAAGCTCCTTTTATGAGGCAAGCTTAATTCGGATTCCAAAAACCAGGCAAAGACAACACAAAGAAAGAAAATCATAGGCCAATATCCTTGATGAATTTAGATGCTAAAATCCTCAACAAAATATTAGCAAACCAGATCCAGCAATATACGAAAAATATCATACATCATGATCAAGTGGAATTTATTCTTGGGAGGCAAGACTGGTACAATAATCTCAAATCAATCAATGTGATTCATCACATAAACAAAAGGAAGGAGAAAAACCACATGATAATTTCAATAGATGCAGAAAAAGCATTTGATAAAATCCAGCACCCATTCATGATCAAAACTCTGAGCAAAGTGGAAATACAGGGTACATACCTCAACATGATAAAGGCCATCTATGACAAACCCATAGCCAACATCATACTCAATGGGCAAAAATTAAAAACAATCCCCTTAAGCCTGACCAGTCAGTGGCGCAGTGGATAGAGCATTGAACTGGAATGTGGAGGACCCAGGTTCAAGACCCTGAGGTCACCAGCTTGAACGTAGGCTCATCTGGTTTGAGCAAAGCTTACCAGCTTGAGCCCAAGTTGCTGGATCAAGCAAGGGGTCACTCAGTCTGCTGTAGCACCCTGGTCAAGGCACAAATGAGAAATCAATCAATGAACAACTAAGGAACTACAATGAAGAATTGATGTTTCTCATCTCTCTCACTTCCTGTCTGTCTGTCACTATCTGTCCCTCTCTCTGACTCTCTCTGTATCTGCCACAAAAAATAAATAAACAAAATTATTAAAAAACAAAAACAATCCCCCTTAAGATCAGGAACAAGGCAGAGGTTCCCCCTTTCACCACTCTTATTCAACATAGTTCTGGAAGTCCTAGCCACAGCAATCAGACAAGAAAAAGAAATAAAAGGCATCCAAATTGGAAAAGAAGAAGTAAAACTATCATTATTTGCATATAATATGATATTGTATATAGAAAACCTTAAAGTCTCAGTCCAAAAACTATTGGACCTGATAAATGAATTCAGCAAGGTAGCAGGATATAAAATTAATACTCAGAAATCAGAGGTATTTTTATACACTAACAATAAACTGTCAGAAAGAGAAATTAAGGAAGCAATCCCCTTTACCATTGCAACCAAAAAAATAAAGTACCTAGGAATAAATTTAACCAGGAAGATTAAAGACTTGTACTCAGAAAATTATAAAACATTGATAAAAGAAATCAGGGAAGATACAAACAAGTGGAAGCATATACCGTGCTCATGGTTAGGAAGAATAAACATCATTAAAATGTCTCTATTACCCAAAGAAATTTATAAATTCAATGCAATACCAATTAAAATACCAATGACATACTTCAAAAATATAGAACACATATTCCAAAAATTTATATGGAACCAAAAGAGAACACAAATAGCCTCAGCAATCTTGAAAAGGAAGAATAAAGTGGGAGGTATCACACTTCCAGATATCAAGTGATACTACAAGACCATTGTACTCAAAACAGCCTGGTACTGGCATGAGAACAGGCATATAGATCATTGGAACAGAGCAGAGAACCCAGAAATAAACCCACACCTTTATGGACAACTGATATTTGACAAAGAAGGTAAGAGCATACAATGGAGTAAAGACAGCCTCTTCAACAAATGGTGTTGGGAAAACTGGACAGCTACCTGCAAAAAAATGAAACTAGACCACCAACTTACACCATTCACAAAAAACTCAAAATGGATAAAAGACTTAAATGTAAGCTGTAAAACCATAAGCATCTTTGAAGAAAAGATAGGCAGTAAGCTCTCTGACATCTCTCGCAGCAATATATTTGCCGATTTATCTCCACGGGCAAGTGAAATAAAAGACAGGATAAATGGCCCTGGCCAGTTGGCTCAGTGGTAGAGCGTCGGCCTGGCGTGCAGGGGTCCTGGGTTCGATTCCTGGCCAGGGCACACAGGAGAGGTGCCCATCTGCTTCTCCACCTCTCCCCCTCTCCTTCCTCTCTGTTTCTCTCTTCCCCTCCCACAGCCAAGGCTCCATTAGAGCAAAGTTGGCCCAGGCACTGAGGATGGCTCCACGGCCTCTGCCTCAGGCGCTAGAATGGCTCTGGTTGCGACAGAGCATCGCCCTCTGGTGGGCATGCCGGGTGGATCCTGGTCGGGCACATGCGGGAGTCTGTCTGACTGCCTCCTCATTTCCAACTTCAGAAAAATACAAAAAAAAAAAAAAAAAGGACAGGATAAATAAATGGGACTATATCAAACTAAAAAGATTTAGCACAGCTAAAGACAATAAGAACAGAATAAAAAGATAAACTACACAATGGGAGAACACATTTGACAATACTTTTGATAAGGGGTTAATAACCAAAATTTATAAAGAACTTGTAAATCTCAGTACCAGAAAGCCAAAAATCCAATCAAAAAATGGGCCAAAGAAATGAATAGACACTTCTCCAAAGAGGACATACAGATGGCCAATAGGCGTATGAAAAAATGCTCAACATTGCTAATCATTAGAGAAATGCAAATTAGAGAATTGCCGGGACATGCGCGCTCTGGTGGAGGGGGTGTAATTTCTGAACTCTGAGAACTGGTTGTAAGAAGTAGGCCACTTGAAGGGACTCGCAAGGGGTCCGGATTGTTACGCCATGTCGCCGTGCAAGCAGACTAAGCCCCAGCACTTCCACTGCGGGGAGCCACAGCCTGCGCACACCCAGTTGGCGGTGGCTGCCCGCGAGGTGGTGGGGAACTGGCTTCAGAATTAGATCAGGATGCTCCAAAACCAAGCTGTCCCTCCACCTACAGCAGTGACGCCCAGAAAGCCCGGGCCTGCGGCTCTTCCCTCCGAGTCAAAGGAACCAATGGCCACCCTTGCAGAAAGGACATTCAACTGTTGCTATCCAGGTTGCCACTTCAAAACTGTTCATGGCATGAAAGATTTGGACCGCAATCTACGAATCCAAACGGAGGATGGAGAGGCGGTGTAGATTCGGCTGTGACGACAGTATCAATCTTAGTAGCAACTCAAGGCTGCTGTGCTCCTCTTGCAGCCCCTCATCAGTCCCACCTCGGTGCTGCGGGCTTCCCTCCAGGCCCAGGGGGCAGAGCAGCCTCACCTGGAACACACCAGATAGAGGCATTCTTGACCTTTCATCTGCTGGGGACACCTGGCAGTTCTGTGAAGCTTATGAACCCTTCCCCTAGTAATGATTTTAAATGTAGTAAAATCCCATTAAAACCTGTGTTTGAGTACAAATTAAAAAAAAAAAATTAAAACCACAATGAGATATTACCTCACACCAGTCAGAATGGTGCTCATCAACAAAACAACACACAATAAGTGCTGACGAGGATGTGGAGAAAAGGGAACCCTCCTGCACTGCTGGTGGGAATGCACACTGGTGCAGCCACTGTGGAAAACAGCATAGAGATTCCTCAAAAAATTAAAAATCGAACTGCCTTTTGACCCAGCTATCCCACTTTTAGGAATATACCCCAAGAACACCATAGCACTGTTTCAAAAGAAGAAATTTGAACCCCCATGTTTATGGCAGGATTGTTCACAATAGCAAAGATCTGGAAACAGCCCAAGTGTTCGTCAGTGGACCAGTGAATTAAAAAACTTTGGTACATATATATCATACTATGGAATACTACTCAGCCAAAGAAATGACAACATCAGATCATTTACAACAACATGGATGGACCTTGATAACATTATACTGAGTGAAATAAGTAAATCAGAAAAAACTAAGAACTATATGATCCCATACATAGGTGGGACATAAAAATGAGACTCATAGACATGGACAAGAGTGTGGGGGTTATGGGGTGTAGATTCGGCTGTGACGACAGTATCAAGGGAGGAGAGGGAGAGTGTTGGGGGAAGGGCACAAAAAAAACCAGTTAGAAGGTGACAGAAGACAATTGGACTTTGGGTGATGGGTATGCAACATAATCAAATGTCAAAATAACCTGAAGATGTTTTCTCTGAACATATGTACCCTGATTTATCAATGTCACCTTATTTAAAAAAACAACAACTGGGGACACTTTCCTAATTATAAAGGTAGAATGGACATGTCATCATAGGAGTTCACAATGGCCTTTGTCAAATATGTGAGTTTGTATCAATATATTTGTTTGTACATGAGTGCTAATTAAATGTTAAAAATACACTATATGGTTTCACACATAGGTGGGATATAAAACTGAGACTCATGGACATAAACAAAAATGAAGTGGTTACCAGAGGGAGGAGAGTTGGGTGGGGAAGAGGAGTAAAGAGGGACAAACACAAGGTGATAAAAAATAAAAAATGGCCAAACCAGATAGCTTGGGCACATATACAAACAAATCAATGTTCCTAACTCTAAAATTTAAAACAAAACAAAAAGCCTGACCTGTGGTGGCACAGTGGATAGAGTGTCGACCTGGAATGCTGAGGTCACTGGTTTAAAACCCTGGGCTTGCCTGGTCAAGGCACATATGACAGACAATCACTGAACAACTAAAGTGAAGCAACTGTGAGTTGATACTTCTTGCTCTCTTCCCTCTGTAAAATCAATTAAAAAAAATAAAAGCATTAAAAAAGAGAGAGAGAAAAGACATATTATAGGTTGTATGAAAGCTCTAAGGGGGAGCCAAGTCCTTGTCTCAGGCTGAAGTGGTGGTCAACACGTCCTTATTCCTAGCCACCCTTGATTGGACACAGCCTCCTTGACCTGTCCTGCAACTGTGGTCCTGCAGCAGCTGCTGATCTGCAGCTCTGTTCCGAATAGCTAGTGGACATATATAATATTCTAATGAGGAGCTGTCGGTCCTGCATTTCTTTGCAGGCTGCTTTTGAAAATTTCTCTCTATCTCTTTTCCTTTTATTCATTTCTTCTGTCAGCCATTTTATGGATCAATGTGACTTTAGGAAAGAATAGATACAGACAACAGAGGAGGTGGGTAGAGTGTTACTGCTCACAAAAATTAGGGAATCAGGGAACATGCAGATACTCCAGTACTTTCAGACTTTTGTATAATGCATTTTCACCAATGAAATAGAAGTTGGTTTTGCATCTCATTTGCATAATTGAACAACTTTCTTTGACTTGTCATTTGCTTTTTTGATGTTCTTGTTTAATAAAAAAAAAATCAAATGCTTCTTTTTCTTATCACTTCATATTCATTTTGAAATATCCCCTAATTTTTGTGCAGTATATGAAGAAATAAGGTTCTCACACATGAAGATTCTGATCCAGGCGGGGTGGTCATATGTAGGGGTAAAGCTCAGTGTAGAAAACTCTTGATTGATAAATATACAGTTGGTCTTGCCAATGTCACCCAAGGAATAAACAGCTTGGCCACCGTGAAGTCTCATTAGTCCTGGCAGGTGAATGAAGAAATGTTAAGATTTGTGGCCCCAGTCTAACGAAACCCATTATCTCAAGAATGTCTCAGCAATGTGTTATGGGTCCATTTGAGGATTTCAATTTACCTGTAGGAGGTTTGCTTTCTCTTTTCTCTACTAGAGAAACACATTCTGCTTGTTTTATTGTTTTGGATTCATTTTCAGAGGCCTGAAACTTATTACAGTCTACCCTCCAAAAACGTTAAATTCCAACCACTTGCTTGTTGTCCCTCACCACACACAATCTTAAAAGAGATTCTGTTTGTGGCCTGGCCGGATAGCTCAGGTGGTTGGAGCATCATTCTGAAGCTCAAAGGTTGCCGGCTCAATTCCCTGGTCAGGGCACATTCAGGAGCAGTTTGAAGCTCCTGTCTTTCTCAAAACAAAAACAGAAACAAAAAAACAGAGAGAGAGAGAGATTCTCTTCGTGCAGTGACAGGCCAGAAAGACATAGCTGAAGTGGTTGTGTGCCACGGACCAGCGTGGCTAATAATTCCGGGTCTTGAGTGAGAACAGTGCGGAATTAAGAAAACAGACTCATTAAGAAAAAAGGATGGGATCAGAAGGCCTCTTCAATGCTTATGGCAATATCCGAGTACCCCATAGCCCCAGTTTGCTTTATTATATAGCCATATGCAAATCAAGGAAGTCCTTGATACAAAGTTACACATCTGAGGCAAAAAAAGGAACTCTCCCAAGGCATAAACAGGAATCCCCCTACCATGCATAAGTGAAATCAACCAACATCTGAATAAACAAAGAGTAAGAGGAAGGGCAGGTAAATTGCTTCTAGCAACTTAAGGAAGCAACTGAAGTGGGTGCAAATACTCAGCATCATAGCCAATATGGAGGTAGAGGGGGGAGAACTTAGCCTTTTGCTAAGCCTCGAATCTACAAAGGCTTTTTGCCACTTGCAGTTTACAACATATCCCCCTTTTCTTTTTTATTTTTAATTTGTGTATTGAGATTTGCACTCATATGATTTCCTAGTTTCCCAGATTCTAATTTGGAGGCAGACTGAAAAAATATAGAAGAAACACAAAATTAGTAGAGCCAATGCTAACAGATACCCAAACAAGTATTCCAATACATTAAAGAGATTAAAGCCTTTTTTATTATCAAGCAAACTTTTAGCCAATACAGCAGGATCTATAATAGTTAAATGTCTTTAATATGTTAATGTAATTTCACCAAGTCCATGTTGCCATCATCACCATTCCAAATTACCTGCAAATGCAACCCACCCCAGTTCAGTCCATTAAGAGCTGTCACAAAGAGCAAGAGTCCAGGAAAAGTCCACATGGCACTGGAATTGTTGTCACATTTCTACACTTTGCAGCTAGTGTCCAAGTCCCAGTGACTGCTGCTTCTGGCTGGTAATGATTCAGGTAGACTGGAAAAGCCATCTGCAAGCATATGTGGAGATGGAGTTTCCGTTTTCTTCAAAACTGGAGAGATGAACCCAGGGGGCCTTTCCCTGGAGCTTTATAGCCGTGGGGTGGTGAGGAGAACATTGGGATACACTAAGCTGAGTGGCAGAGGTAAATTCATAACAGAAGTTGGAAAAAAGAAGAAAGAGTTCTAAATTAGGAGTAGGTCCCAGCCTAAAATATGCATGGGGCATTGAGGCAAGAGGAATAAAGGAGTCACTATATATTAAACAAAGCTGCAGAAAATAGGACTATCAACACCCACAATAGAGATCTTCGAGGGATGAATAAAACCCCAAATAGTCAGGCAAGACACAATAAGTGGCCCTTGCATCCATAAGAAATGAGATCAGTTTACCTGCTACTTGGAAGAAATACCCTAGGCTCATCCACCACAGTGATGTAGATGGGGGCCAACGGCCCTGGGCACCTTTAGTCTTCAGTGGCAAGTCCCAGCAGGCTGGGCAAGGTTAGATCACAGGTGGCTGGAGCAGGGCTGGAAGAGACTGAACCCTCCCTTAGAGTAGTGAGGGAGCAGCTTACCTTCTAGTGTCCCTTTTTCCCCACAGGAAAGGCATGGCCCTGGTGGGGGCTGAGAAGCCTGGCAGGCTTTAGCTCAATGACCTTCATTTCCACTATTGAAGCAGGGCCCAGAAGGAATCTTATAAATCCCCCTCGGGGTGTTGGAGCCTTTAAGGATGTATGCCAAGAGCTGGTATTTCACCTGATCTCTTTTGGGCTTTTTCTGCCTCTTGGTTATTATAGACCTTAAAAGCCATGCTCAGAAGATCTCACTGAGGGGTTTGAGGATTCCCATTCACCTATATAAAATTTCCCCACATATCTGGAGCTATTTGGAAAAAGACAAAACAGTGTTATTAGCTGGATCAAATAAAAAAGGGTAGAAGTTTGCAGGCGAAAGAGGTTTGGCATCTCCTCTACATCAGCATTCAAAAGAAATTTTTTAAAGTAAAAAGCATGATTCCAGAATATGACTTCTTTTATGTTTTTTAAAATTGATCTTAAATATTTGCTGGGTACACTTTAGTAATACCTTGATTTTAAAGATTGTAAGAAATACCCATAATTCAAAAGGTTTGACAAAATATAATAAATGCTCTTCCTACATATGCAGGAACATTGTCAGTTTTAACCAGTTTAGGAAATCCAATAATAGAAAATGCATAGACAATAAGCTATAACATGCTTAGCAGCCTCTCCTGTTCTGGCAGAGGCTACTATAAATACAGAATATGTATCCACTGTAATGTGGACAAAGGACTGTTTGCCAAATGAAGGTATATGAGTAACATTCATTTGCCAAAGTTGTCCTGGTAGGAGTCCTTGAGAGTTAACTCCAAACGAAGGGACAGATTGTAGTATAGGACACCTTGGACAGGATTTAACAATCTGTCGTGCTGCTTCCCGAGAAAGTTGAAATTGTTTATGCAGGGCTGCAGCATTCTGGTGATGAATAGTATGAGACTGGATTGCTTGATCTGTCATGGTTGCTTCAATAATTTTCTTTTGGGTAGTTTGATCAACAAGGGCATTCCTTTGTGCTAAAGCTCCAGGGAGCATGAGTGAGCTTGAATATGTCCTATAAAACATGAAGCTCTATGTTGACATGCAAGTCTTTGAAGAAGGAGAAATTGCTGAAATAATTCCTCATCAGCAGTTGTCCCTAAGACAGCAGCCTCTATAGTGGAAACAACCATAAGTAAATATTTGCTCTCTGTATACAGATTAAGGGAGGAACATGGAAAATGCTGAAAAGCCATGATAATGGCATGTAATTCTACTCTTTGAGCTGATTTAAGGCAACTGTTTCAGTATAAACTTGTCCATTGATTATTAAGCCTGCTATTCCTGAGCTGGACCCATCAGTAAAGACTGTAGGTGCTTCAGAAATGGGCTTATTAACAATTGTCTTAGGAAATACAAATGTAGTAATTAATGAAAATTGAACTATATTATCAGCTGAGTAGTGAGAATCAGTTTGGCCTGTAAAATTTGCAAAAGCAATTTGCTATTTAGTGGAAGTTTCCCAGAGCCATTGTGGTTGATCCTTTGAAAAAGAAACAATTTGAGGCTCAAAACCTATAAACTGTAAGAGTCACCTATACTGATAATCAAGGAGGTGACAAGATCAAAATATGGAGATAAAACTTTCTTAAGAGTAACAGCTAAATGCATCTATTCAATAGGACCTGAAGCTTGTCATAATAGTCCCATTGGAGTGTAACTCAAGGGACAAATTAGTAGGGCAATTGATTCTTCAGGATTTATGTATTTTAGTTGTGCTTGCTTCAAGGCTTTTTCTACAAGCTTTTTAAAGCTTGCTGTCCCGCAACTGTAAGTAACCGAGGAGAAGCTGGTTCAGCCAAGCCTCTAAGAATATCAAAAAGTGGCTTCAGTTCCCTGGTAGTTAATTTCAAGGATGGTCTAAGCCAATTAATGTCTCCTAATAATTTCTGGAAATCATTTAAAGTTTACAAATAATCTGTCCTGATTTCTAATTTTTGTAGACGAATTTGTTGTCCTTCAATAATTTGTCCTAAATAAGAGAAAGGTAAAGATTGTTGTACCTTTTGAGGAGCTATATAAAGTCCTGATTTTTTCAAAGAATATTATAGTTGTTGCAAAATGGTCAACACAGTGTCTTTATCTAAATGAGCATAAGAATATCATCCATATAATAAATTATGTATGCCTTAGGTTGCTGCCTTCATACTGGAGAGATAGTTTGAGCAACATATTTTTGGCACAAGGTAGGACTGTTAGCCATACCTTAAGGCAAAACTCTCCACTGCGATTGCTCCATTGGAGCCTGGAAATTAAGTAAAGGAACACTGAATGCAAAATGCTTGCAATCATGAGGGCTTAAAGGAATAGTAAAAAAGCAATCCTTCAAGTCAATAATTACAGGATAAAAATTGCATGGAATGGCAGTAGGAAAAGGGAGTCCTAACTGGAGAGGACCCATAATTTCCACAGTCTTATTTATTGCTCTCAAATCTTGTAATAGCCTCCAGTTTCCTGATTTCTTTTTAATAACAAATATAGGCGTATTCCATGGGCTATTAGATGGTTCAATGTGCCCAAACTGTAACTGCTCTTGTACCAATCGAGCAGCTGCCTTAAGTTTCTCCCGAGAAAGGTGCCATTGGTCTACCCATACAGGATTATCTGATTTCCAAGTAATTGGGTCAGTACAATGCATTATTAGGGTAGCAGGACCTACCAAGGCCCCTACTATAAATTTTGATAACACAGAGGGCCAGTTCACTGTCCCTCAGACTATTGGAGGGCCGCCACATACAGTGCTCCTCTCACTGACCACCAATGAAAGAGGTGCCCCTACCGGAAGTGTGGCGGGGGGCCAGATAAATGGCCTCAGGGGGCCTCATGTGGCCTGTGGGCCGTAGTTTGGGGATGCCTGTATCCATGCCTTCTGGTATTGGGTGCCACTTCTATGGGGGTGAGAGTTCCCTGCTGTTCTTTCCCTAGTCCCTTGGTGGGCAAAAATCCCTGATCAACCATTTGAGTACTGACTAAACCATTAGGACTGACAAGCAATGCTCCCATATTTTTCAAAACATCTCTACCCCACAAATTAACTGTCAATCCAGGGAGCACATAAGGCTGAAAAAGTCCAGAATGACCTTCTTTATCTTCCCATTGTAAAAAACTAGAGCTTTGTTGAGGGGATTTACTCTGCCCTATACCTTGTAATTCTGTGGCTGCTGCATAAGTAGGCCAGGAATGAGGCCAATGTAGCTTAGCAACAACAGATACATCAGCTCCATTATCTAAAAGTCCTTTAAATTTATGCCCTTGTATTGTTAATTCCATTTCAGGGCATTCCTGACCTATCTTTTGAATCAAATAGGCAAAATCAGAGGAAATGAATCCTCGATTTCTCTGGGGCCCCTTTTGCAGGATGTGGCCTGAGAAGCAGAATTAGCATCCTTATACTATTCTTCTAACTGCCTGAAGCAGCTTGAGACAAATTCTTGAAATGACTTATTAGGGCCCTGCTTAATTTTGCTCAATTCCTTTGTTTTGCCTACCTGAGTATATAACCTTATACATAAACAAGACAATTTATGCACAAAAACACAAGAATAACATATAACTTTGATTAATCCTAATACTTGAATTGCTATTTGGCTCCTAACTCTGAACACATCTCACAATGCACTAACCAAATTAGTAAGTCGTAAATTAAGATCTATATTCTATTCTAATTTAAATGAGCGCTCCTTACAATTTCTAAAATCATTTTAATTTTTAAATATTAGAGCCAGCATTTCCAATCTTTGCATGCAAGAAATCAATTCAGGCCTCAAAAACAGACATAGTTAGACATTAAACAAAGACTTCACAGAAACAAGAATGAGATTAATCAGACAAACCAGAGAGAAATCTGGGATTTCAGAGCACATCCAGATTAGAAAGATGCCTGTCTGATTTTAGTCAGGGCATTTTCTGACAGAAGGACTGAAGGATGGGACTAAACAAAATCTCCCCAAGAAAATTTGTTCTTGGCAGCTGCTGGGATATTTTCTATAGTCAGATCCAACACAGGTCCCCTTCCTCAACTTCCAGGCAAAGAATAAGAAAGAAACAAAATGATAGTTCAGAAGATTGTAGTTAAAACATTAAAGAAAATCAGACCATAACAGGAAAAGCTGTAACTTTCCTGAGTCTCCTATCCATTCTCAAATTCTATAGTTGCTGTAACTGGCAGCTCAGGTTGACTATGCTGAGATTTCTCCCCTACCTCAATGGCCTTTTAATGAAAGTCTAACTTCTACAGCAAATAATCACCCGTGGAGAGACAAGCATAAGCAATCGCGTTCCAGTCATTTGGGGGAAGAGCCTTTGCACTAATAGTACCTAACAAACCAAGTGAAAAAGGCCCATACTGAACACAAGCAAGCTTAAGCTCTTTCAGAGTTCTAAAAGGTACAGGTTCATGTTCTCACACTAGTCTCCCTGTATTGTCCTGTCTTTCTACAACAGGAAAACAGGTGAAGCCATTTATTGTTTCCCCTACATTTCAAGCCTGGTCTATAGATTGTTGGAGAGGGGATTTCCCAGATTTTGAGCTATAGACTCCGCAATCAGCCCAATAAGGGAACAGAGGAGCAGAGGGTTGAATGTAGGAAGGAGCTGAAGGCAGCGGAGGCCCTGCGGCTAAGGCAGACATAGCCGTGGATTTTTTTATGCCCTGAGTCATCCTCAGACTCCAAGTTGTCCTCGTATTCACATCCCTCTGTTTCCGGCTCACCCTGATACGCTTCAGGCAACAATTTGTCCTCATATGAAAACATTTCTATGAAAAAGTCTCTTATTTTTTACCCTAACTGCCCCATAATTTATTACTCCCGATTATACTTTCCCCAAAAACTTTCTTTACTCACTGTGCACACTTGGGGAGTTCCGTCACCTACCTTCAGTTTAGTTTTCTCTTACTAAAGTCCCTGTTCAGGCACCACTTGCTGCAGACCAGCGCCATTCATAATTCTGAGTCTTGAGTGAGAACGGTGCAGAATTAAGAAAACAGACTCATTAAGAAAAAAGGATGAGATCAGAAGGCCTCTTCAATGCTGATGACAATATCTGAGTGCCCCATAGCCCCAGTTTGCTTTATTATATAGCCATATGCAAATCAAGGAAGTCCTTGATACAAAGTTACACATCTGAGGCAAAAACAGGAACTCTCCCAAGGCATAAACAGGAATCCCCCTACCATGCATAAGCCAAATCAACCAACATCTGAACAAAAAAATAGTAAAAGGAAGGGCATGTAAATTGCTTCCAGCAACTTAAGCAAGCAAGTGAAGTGGGTGCAAATATCAGCATCACAGTCAATATGGGGATACAAGGGGGAGAACTTAGCCTTTTGCTAAGCCTCAAATTTTAGTTTATTTTATTTATTCATTTTAGAGAGGAGAGAGAGAGGAGAGAGAGAAGGGGGGAGGAGCTGGAAGCATCAACTCCCATATGTGCCTTGACCAGGCAAGCCCAGGGTTTCGAGCCGGCGACCTCAGCATTTCCAGGTCGACGCTTTATCCACTGTGCCACCACAGGTCAGGCGCTAAGCCTCAAATTTTACAAAGGGCTTTTTGCCATTTTGCAGTCTACAACAATTGTGAATCCATTTGTGACTGAAAAACATGCTAAGGATTTAAGAAAAACAGAGTTTCTGAAAAAGAGGACATTGTCAGGATATCTTTCTTTTTTGTGTATTTGGTGAGTATAAGAAACATTAATTCTCTCAACCTCTGAATGTATTGTCATGTGTTAGGAGCTTACTAGAAATAGTACGTTCTAAAATTTAAAAATAGGAGGATATTCTATTTCTAGAGTGATGTCACTATAAAACATGTATCTATTTATTTTACATTACTATATAAAATACATATGTATAAAAGAGCTAAATTTATTGCATTTTTAACTGTTTGGCTCTTCATTATGTTTCTGCTTCTCATTGTTGTGTGGACCATGACGTACAGATACACACAGCTCTCCAGTCCTGATATAAAACATGATTGCTGGATTCCTGGGCCCCACCCCATGATGCAGAAGATGTTGGGCAGGACTCCAGCACCTGCATTTCTAGTCTGTTTCTAAGGGACTGCTCTGAGGAATGCTGCTTTATATGCCGCCATCTCCATCACTAAATTCATCACAGAAAACACTAATCCATACATTACTCGCTGAACGGAAAGGCATTTGAAAAGGTTATCTAGGTAAGTCACCACTTTAATTTTTAATTTTTTTATTTTATTTATTCATTTTTTAGAGAGGACAGAGAGAGGGAGGGAGAGAGATAGAGAGGGCGAGAGAGGAGAGAGAGAGAGAGAGAGAGAGAAGGGGGAGAAGCTGGAAGCATCAACTCCCATATGTGCCTTGACCAGGCAAGCCCAGGGTTTCGAACCGGCGACCTCAGCATTTCCAGGTCGACGCTTTATCCACTGCGCCACCACAGGTCAGGCTAAGTTACCACTTTAAACTACTATCCAAGGCACAGCTGTGTTCACTCTAATAATGCATTACATCAAAGTGGGTGACTGCAGTTTTAAGTTCAGATACTCACAGAAATTGAAGCTGACTGTTCTGGTTGTTATATACTATTAATCTAGCATAAGAAATGATCTCATGATGTACCATGGGGTACATTACCTTACACGTAACAAACGACATGGCTTTCTAAACCAGGACAGCTAATGCCTGAGACTAAGGTTGCTTGTCACTTCAGCTTTTTCACTTGACCTTCAAGCTGTAATTGTCACCTCTCTGTATCTGCAACCATCAGATCTGTTTTTTTTTAAATTAACTTTAGGAATAATTAAGGTGCAATAAACTATATCCATTTAAAGTATAAACTAGTCTCACCTTTAAACTACTAATTTACTAATGACATTAACTTAGAATTATTCAATACAAATAAAAAATAACTTAAAACTCTTCATACTTGGAAAGTACTAGGTGATCTTCAGAGAGAGCAAGATGCGAATATGGTTTCATTGTACAGTCTGGCTTCTATTGGACACTCACATGATAAAAAGGCAAGAGGAGGAAAATGGGAATTAGGAAGTGACAGTCCAGCAGGACACTAGAGAAGTTTCCTGGAGGTCAGAGGGTTTCCGTTCTCTAGCACCTACAGCCCAGAGCCCAGACACCCCCAGAAACCTTGGAAATGCACCTGCCCTCTTGAAGTTGGCCTTCTGTGCTCAAATAACAAAGGTGTGGGCTAGGGTGCAGTTTGGCTGTGAGACTGGAGTGAAGGAGACAAATCTTTGTCATACCTTCATGGCTGTCTCTTCCCTTTGTTCTTAGTGTCCCTACTTTGGGCGGGGACCTCATCACCTCATACCTAACTGTTTATGAAAAGCCATTCAACTTTTCTCTTTGCTTCTAGTCTCTCCCAACATAAATCTATCCTGCATTTATCTGTATTCATGCTACTTTCCAACTAACAACACTTTATGGCCTTCCAGGGTAAAATCAAGCTCTGCAGTCTGGCAGTCACGTAAACTGTGCCGAGTGTCTTTGCCCATCTCTTTAGTCTAAGTTCAAACACCAATCACCCAGAACCCAGGGTTCTACCTGCCTTGGCTTCATGCCTTCCAGCCTGCTGGATGCCTTCATTCTCCCTACCTGTATTTCAGTCTACATGCAGTTCCCTATCAGTTGTTCTCTATGTGTGAAGACTTGATTCCCCCAGAATTCTTTCTCTTTTCATATTTCTGTAGCTCTGTGGTTGAACTGCTTACTTATACAAAATGATGAAGTGCTTTGGATTTTGAATTAATGACTCGTGAGCATATTCTGTCAAGTGCAGGATAAACTGGTTGAAATCAGGGACCACCATGTTGTGGAGTTCTTCCTGAAATTTAGGATCCTCTAAAACGATACCTTAAATGTGTACCCCCAGGCGTTTTGAGATTTTCAGTATGAATATATCCACAAATCTGGAAACAATCCTTTGCTGCTACAACATGTGTCTTGTGTCTTATTTTTAAAATATGCTAAATACTTGTATAGGCATTTAGGGAAATGCAAAGTACAGTGATAGTAGTGAATATTTATTGAGTTCTTACTGTGTATCAGGCACTTTTCCAAGTGCTTTTCTATGGAATGACTGCTTTAATCCTTCTGAAGACCCAATGAGGCTGGTACTATTGTTATTCCCATTATACAGCCAAGGCAATCAAGGCACAAAGAGGTGATGTCATTGCTAAGGTCAGACAGCTTTGGCCAGGAAGCTGGGCCTGGTGCCCAAAAGCTAAACCACAGCACATACTGCATCTCATTCATATAAGGAGTGTATAAAATATAGGCTGTGTTGAGGAACAAGTAGCAGAATTGTAATTAGAGGCCAGAGAAAAAGATCTTATCGACTATGTCTAGATTTATGCCTGCAGGTGGGGAGATGGACACACCTTCTGTATAACAAAGACGTGGTACTCTCATGAACTTGAGAAAAAGAAGAGTTCTTTATCTGTAGAGTCTCTTTTTAGATCCTTTTTCTTATGTCATTATAAGAAAATATAGTTCCCAGTTTGGTTACTCTGTATACCACAGGGATGATTTAAATTATTTTAAAGATGCCCTACCCAATGTCTATGCAAGTTGCTGAGTTTTTCATTAAAATCTCCTTTTTAGACTTAGCCAATGGTTAATCTTTTCTATTTTACTAATTGAAAATTCTCCTGTGGGGATCCTAAGCTCTTTAAATATTTTTAGGTTGCCAGATTTCTTCTATTGGCTCTCTAGGAAGTCTATTTTGTCCCT
Organism: Saccopteryx leptura; assembly: GCF_036850995.1. NCBI lineage: Eukaryota > Metazoa > Chordata > Mammalia > Chiroptera > Emballonuridae > Saccopteryx > Saccopteryx leptura. Next base: position 169,292,688 of record NC_089504.1, on the reverse strand, counting down.
AAGCCTCTGAGAGTGGCCTAGCTCCATCCTCTGCACACTCAGTCCATCACAATAAAATGTGGCCTGATTACTGCCGCTGTGGGGTCCCAGAAGTATAAGTATTTGTCTATGGACTACAAACTCTTCTCAGATAAGTTATAAACCTCTTTATTATTTAAATCTCTAGATCTTGTAACAGGAGCCTGCTCCAACCAAATTGTCTCCAGTCTTTGACAGAAGTGATCAAATGAGACTATGTAATTCATCTTGAGATATTTCTAATGGGACCAGTTTAAGGGAATGTTTCTTTTCAGAACTAAAAGTGGATTCATCTTATTTACTTTGTATCTTCATTTGTGGTTTGCGAAGGGAATTCAGCAGTGAGAAGTTGAGGAAGTGTTACTTCATCTTCTATAACAGGGGTCCCCAAACTACGGCCCGCGGGCCACATGTGGCCCCCTGAGGCCATTTATCCGGCCCCCGCCGCACTTCCGGAAGGGGCACCTCTTTCATTGGTGGTCAGTGAGAAGAGCATAGTTCCCATTGAAATACTGGTCAGTTGGTTGATTTAAATTTACTTGTTCTTTATTTTAAATATTGTATTTGTTCCTGTTTTGTTTGTTTTTTTTACTTTAAAATAAGATCTGTGCAGTGTGCATAGAGATTTGTTCATAGTTTTTTTTATAGTCTGGCCCTCCAATGGTCTGAGGGACAGTGAACTGGCCCCCTGTGTAAAAAGTTTGGGGACCCCTGTTCTATAAAGACTCAAAGTCAGGCCCTGGCTGGTTGGCTCAGTGGTAGAGCATCGGCCTGGCGTGCGGAAGTCCCGGGTTCGATTCCCGGCCAGGGCACACAGGAGAAGCGCCCATCTGCTTCTCCACCCCTCCCCCTCTCCTTTGTCTCTGTCTCTCTCTTCCCCTCCTGCAGCCGAGGCTCCATTGGAGCAAAAGATGGCCCGGGCGCTGAGGATGGCTCCATGGCCTCTGCCTCAGGCGCTAGAGTGGCTCTGGTCGCAACAGAGCAACGCCCCGGAGGGGCAGAGCATCGCCCCCTGGTGGGTGTGCCGGGTGGATCCCGGTCGGGCGCATGCAGGAGTCTGTCTGCCTCCCCGTTTCCAACTTCAGAAAAATACAAAAAAAAAAAAAAAAGACTCAAAGTTCTAATTATAGTTTTACTCTGGACTTCCACTGGATATGTTTTTCAATAGTGGCTTCTATAAGAAATTGATCTTGCCTGACCAGGTGGTGGCGCAGTGGATAGAGCATTGGACTGGGATGCGGAGGACCCAGGTTTGAAGGTCACCATTTTGAGTGTGGGCTCATCTGGCTTGAGCACAGGCTCACCAGCTTGAGCGCAGGGCTTGAGCGAGAGATCATAGACATGACCCCATGGCTGCTGGCTTGAAGTGCAAGGTCCCTGTCTTAAGCCCAAGATCTCTGGCTTGAGCAAGGGGCCACTCACTCTGCTGTAGCCCCCCGGTCAGGGCACATATGAGAAAGCAATCAATGAACAACTAAGGAGAGTTGCAATGGATAATTCATGTTTCTCATCTCTCTTCCGTCCTGTCTCTTTCTGTGTGTGTGTCTCTCTCTCTTTCTCTGTAAAAAAAAAAAGAAAGAAAGAAAGAAAGAAAGAAAAAGAAAAAAAGAAATTGAGCCATATAGCTAAAGCTGTTTTTACTAGAAGCTAAATACACTCAATAAATACAAAATATATTGCTTTATACAGTAAATTTATGCTTATTTGGTTAACCCTAAAATGAAACATATAGCATGCGGTAATTCACAAGTGCATTGGAATTGAATGCAAGAAGCTAATATTGAATGATGCATGATTATTTCCTTATAACAGTGGGAAAAATTGTAGGATTGGCCACTTGTAGATTGTATCTTCATTCTCTGAGTTGTTTTTTTTAAATAAAGGTATTAAATTTTCAAATACCTATGACTTAGGGAAGTTGCTACAGAACATTTTTGAGAAGCAGAGCTTAAGAGAGAAACAGTGCCAAGGACAGCATGCGGAGAGGGGTTCAGGGCAGCTCAGTCTTCCTTCTCTGCCGTCTCACTGTCTTGTCCAGCATCCACACATTGCCTGTGGTATTTTAGGATCTGTGGTTCAAGCTCTAGCTCCTGGATCTCTTTCCCAAGGGACCTCAGGTACATTCAGCTCATGGACTTCCATCTCTGGAACAATTGAGGGATTTGCAGCCTGAACAGAAGGGGTTCCCAGCCTTACCTGCCAATCAGAACCACTTAGGGAACTTTAAAAAATACTGATGCCCAGTTCTTTGCCCCCCCCCCCCCCTCAATGTTTGAAGTTCTCCAGGTGATGCCAGTTTGCAACAACATTGAGAGCCATTGCTACAAAGTCACTGAGGAGGGAGCTTTCTCATTCCTTACTGGCCTGCTACTGGTGCATCTGTGGGCATGGTAGCAACAGGGTTGTTATGTAGGCAACAATAGGCTGGAAATACTACAGTGAAAGGCACTGTCAAAGTGAAAAGATTGTAACAAGTATTACTCTTATCATTTTATCAGAAATGATTGCTAAGGCCTGATGTTACCCTCCCAGTTAGAAAGTGGTTACAGCCCTGGCCAGATAGCTCGGCTGGTTAGAAACATCATTCGGCTACGCAGAGCTTGCCCGTTCGACCCCCGGTCAGGGCACATACAGAAACAGATTGATGTTCCTGTTTGTCTGTCTCTCCCTTCTGCTCTTTCTAAAAACAATCAATTAATCAATCAATAATAATAAACAAAAAAGAAGCACTTCCACATATTTTGTCCTCATAAGCACCTGGGATGTAGATAGGGAAGGTATTATGCACACTTTTTACAGGTGAGGAAATGAAGCTCCAAAAGGCCAGATGTCATGCCCCAGACCACACCACTCTGCAGCCAGCCACCCTGGGGTTAGAGTCCAGGTTTCTGATTGCCGTTCCCTTGAAACAAGTTGGTGCTTTTATAAATTGGAATCTCATTTGGTTCTAGTTATACACTTGCTGTGTGATCCATGGGCTGTTTAACCTCTCTGTTCCCTCATCTATAAAATGGGGATAATATGATACTTAGACCTACCTCACAGGCTCCTCAGGATCACATGAGCTAAAGCTTGGAGAATGTAAAACTCAGTACAAATATAAGCTGTTGCTATTATTATTAATTTAACTAAAGGGAGAAAGCAGTGGTTAGAGCAAGGTCCGGTATTTTAATACTATTTTCCTGTGCCTGGGATTTTAAACTAACCTTAAAGTGTGAGTTACAATATTTTATTTTTTTCTAAAATGGCCTGCGTGTTTTCTAGGTCTGGTTTCTTCATTAATTCACTGGCGAAGATCGCAGAATTCACCTGAATAGACTGGGCTTCGCAGGGTCAAAGAAGTCTCTGAAAGGGAGACCCTGAATCATTTTGAATTCAGCCTTCCTCCAAAATTCCCAGGATTTCTGACTTGTGACAGCATTGGAAGCAGCTGCTACAGGTGTCTTTAACCGCTCTTGAAGTCTAAACATCATAGTACCTCATTTGGGCTTCCTGGGCCTGTTTGGAAGGCTCTGAATTAGTCGTGTAGGATGCTTAATCAAATATTTGCGAGCAGCTCTGTTCTTTGGCTCAACACTAGGCCTCCCGGTTAGAAAGCAGACCTGGGTTAGGAGCGAAATGTCTGAGGAACGTCTGAGATTTCTTTCCTAAGAGACGGAAATGGGATCGGTTCAGAGAACGGATAAGAGAAATGAATTCTTTCAATCCCATGTTCAGCATCCAGTCCACTCTCAGTGAGACATCTGATAGTGCTTAGCTGCAGATACCAAGACATTCCTTATTTATGAAAGCTGGTCATTCTCTACCATTTTTTAAATTTATCACTGTCAAGTTCTACTATTATTTTCATAATTCTTTTCAGCACAACACTCTACATACAATAAATTTTCATAAGTGTTGTCAGTAGCTTCTTACTCTATGACATTAATTCACTTATTTATTCATAGAAGAAATGGTTATTAACTTTTGACTTTATGTCAGGCACTCTGCAAGGGCTGGGGACACATAGCTGTAAAGACACAATACCCATTCTCGTGGGACTGATATTCAGTGGGGGAGCAGAGCATGACAGCTGATGAGAGTCAGCATAAGGGCTGTGATGGGGGGGCACAGAGTTCTATGGGGCACAAGGAAGAAGTTGGGGGCGGGGGGTGCTGGGAAGGGGTTCCAGAGGGAATGCTGGAGCTGGTTCTAGAAGAGCAAAGGGGAACAGGGGTTGTGGTGTAGCAGAAGGAGAAGGTACGTAGGCACAGTGGGCAGACAGCATGAGGGACTGCAGGACAGAAGCACACACAGCTGGTTTCTGTGTACTCTGCACGGCATCCTGTAGGCCAGTGTCTCTGCATTCATTAGCAGTTCATGATTTAAATGGCAATGAACTAGAATAGGGAATATGCATGATATGTTGTGAGGGTGAGTTTTGTTTCATAAAACATGTTTCAGTATAGTTATATGTTTGAGTGTGTCAGTGTACACATATACATGTATGTATGTACTAAATACAGTGTTTAATGGTAAAATAAAGGGTGAGGCAAAAGTAGGTAGGTGTACAGTTTGTATGGAAAATAATATAATAATTAATAAATAATAATACAAGACTCTTTTTTGTGTACTCACAACTGTACACCTACTTTTGCCCTCCCTGTCTGATTGAGATACTCTGCTCTTGACTGAAAGTGCCTGCAAGGGTTTTGACCCAGAGAAGTGGCATGGTTAGATTTGCATTTTAACGTAATTATTCTGTTCCCAGGATGTAGAAGGGATTTGAATGGTTGGAATGCAGCATGGTGGCAATGCTTGAACAGCTATTTTGTGCAGTGAGGTAGGAGCCATATGTTGTGAATGGTAGATCAACAAGATAAAAGGAGCATGGGTCCCTGATGATGATGGCACTGCCATACCTGCCCAGACTTCTAAAGGGGAGAGAAATAAATCTCTAGTCTTGGTTAACCACTATTATTTGGGTCTATAAACAGGCTAGCCAATATCCTTAACTATTATAACTACCTGTGGCAGATGGGCTCTAAGCTGGCCCATAATGATCAACTCCTAGTATGTATTTACACGTCTAGGTAATCCCCTTTCCTTAAGTATGGGTGGGACCTGTGACTTATTCAGTTGTGCAGAGGATGGCATTTCTATGAATAGACTACTTAAGATTTTGGCCTCTATCTTGCTAGCAAGTCTCCCCTTTGCCTCGATGAAGCAAGTTATCTAATGAAGAGGCTCAGATGGCAGAGAACTGAAGGCAGCCTCTGCCAACAGCCAGCGGAAACCAAGGCCCTCCATCCAATTGCTTGCCAAGAGCTGAATCCTGCCAATAGCTGTGAGCTGGGGAGAGGGTTCTTCCGCAGTCAAGCCTTCAGGTGACAGCCTAGCTCCTTGATTACAGTCTTGGGAGACACGCTGAAGCCAAGCCCAAGCTAAAATGTGCTTGGATTTCAGACCCACAGAAACCGAGGTAATAAATGTGGGGTAAGCCTATAAGGTTGTGGTGATTTGTTAAGCAATAGTAGGTAACTAATATACTGCTCAATTTATAATACAGTTCTTCTGCTTCCCTGCTTCTGCCTCCTGACTTGACAACACTCATAAGGCGTCACCCATATCAAACCCAAATACACCTTCATACTTTCACACTCATCAGACTAGTAAAAATAAAAATGTTGGATTATTCCAAGATATGGTGAAGTAGGAATTCTCTCCTGCTATTGTTGTGAGTGGTAGTAGATACACCACTGTAGGAAATAGTTGGTAAAATCTAGGAAAACTGAAGATGAATGTGCTTTGCTATACATGTTTCTACTTCTTGGCATAAACCCTATAAAAGAATACTCATTGATTAATCTTTAATATTAGTGAAGTACCAGGAGTGAGGTGCTGCTCTAACAAATACTTAAAAATGTGACATAGCCTGGGAACTGGGTAATGGGCAGAGGTGGGAAGAGGTCTAGGCAGCAGTGGGATTCAGCTGGTTCGCACGGGTTTGGCAGAACTTATACCTAATTTTTCGTTGAGTTCGGCAAACCGGTTGTTAAAATGGCATTTATTCCTGACCAGGTAGTGGCACAGTGGATAGAGCATTGGACTAGGATGCAAAGGACCCATTTCGAAAACTTGAGGTCACTGACTTGAGCATGGGCTCATCTGGCTTGAGCCCAAAAGTCACTGGCTTGAGCCTAATGTCGCTGGCTTAAGCAAAAGGTCTCTCGCTCTGCTGTAGCCCCCCAGTCAAGGCACATATGAAAAAGCAGTCAATGAACAACTAAGGAGTTGCAATGAAAAATTGATGCTTCTCGTCTCTCTCCTTCCTGTCTGTCTGTCCCTATCTGTCCCTCTCTCTCTGTCTCTGTCACAAAAAACAAAAAACAATGAAACAAAAAATACCCCCAAAAAACAAAATGGCACTTGTAATCAGGGTTCTCTTTAAGGTGGGCACCTGGGCAGCTGCCCCATGTGGAAATCACAAATTTACATTTCTTACTCTTTTTAAATGTTCGTCTGTGCAACAGTGTATTCTAAGCACCCGTAGTAATGTTCTTTCCATCCATAGGTGAAAAAAATTTGATGGAACGATGCTTATGATATTTATTTATTCATTTCATAATATTCATTATATCTTTGATGAAACACTACATTTTAATTCCCTCACATTTGTTACTTTGGTGAACAAACATATAACATAAAGAGAAAAAGTGCCAAACAACCAGGGGTGACAAGCTGTCACTGGAAATATCTTAAGTAACAGTTTTATTGTTTTTTGTCAGATATTATTTAATATTTCATCATTAATATTTTAAAACTAATTCTTATAATCTGGTTTTGTGTACCTCTTTTATTGTTGTTAAGTATTAAATACATGAAATAACAAACTACCTTTTGATATATCTTTTTTTATACTTAGACCGTCATGAGGGCAGAGAACTGGTTGTTAAATTGTTTGAATCCCACCCCTGGTGTAGGTGCCCACTGGAGAAAGCTTACGTTGCCAGGGATCGGCCCCTGAGAGAGATGCTGGTGAGAGCTTAGTGAGAGGGCAGCCTTTATCTTCTTGAGTGGTCCTGATCCAGATGGCAGTAGGAACAGGGACAGTAAAGGCCACTCTCATGAGGCCTTGGAAATGAGGAACATTTCACTGGACAATGGAGGAATTGCCATCCTTTTTTATAAAGTGGCAAAGAACTGAACTGTGTTCATGTTCTACCATTTCGTGGAAGTTAGAATATGAAATAAATGACATTGGATATTCAGCTGAAGCAGTTTCTAAGTGAAGCATTTCAGGAGCAGCTGGTTCTTCCTGACTCCTAAGGGTAAAATCAGGAGGAGAAGCGTAACTCAAAGACTGAAATTTTTATTGGAAAGAAAATGGCATTAAAAGATTGGAAAGTGCTCAGTCTTTCCACATTGAAAAGGATGAGAAAGTCTGGGAGTGAACACTGAGGGACTGACTCTGTCAAAGGGATTATTAGTACCTGATTGGCCAGCTCCGCCAAGGCAGGAGCCATTCTTCAAGATGATGGAAGAAAGATACCCCTCCCAGCACCATGCCCCACTCCCAGCAAGGTGACTGAGAGTCTCAGGGGTCCCACCGCCACCACAGACCCAGAGTGCTAGGGCAGGGAGAGCAGTTTCAAACAAGAAGCTGCTGGATTGTAGGACAGTGTGAGCTGGGGAGGACAACTTCACATTGCAGGTGGCTTCCCTCAGACCCCATCCCCACCCCACCCCAGACTCAGGACAATACCCAGCAGAACCTTGAGGCAGAGACCTAAAGCCATAGAAGTGAGGACCCCTCAGGATCTGGGGGCAAGGGGGGCAAACCTTGTCTTGCAAACCCGGGAGGGCAGGACCACCACTGGAGGACTGGATCCCAGCCCCAGGGGGCCTGGAGGGCAGAGCATAAACTAAAGAGAATTTTTGTCCAGCTTTAAGGTCTAATGGAATTTGAACCACTGGGTTTTGGACTTGTGAGACTTGTCACTCCTTTCTTCTTCCCTGTTTCACCCTTTGGAATGAGAATGTCTATCTTGTGCTTGTCCCACCATTTGTAAGCACCTGGCAAGTTCAGTGTCACTGGCTCACAGCAGGAGAGGAATTTGCTTCAGAATGAATCTTACTCATATCTGATTTAGATAATATTTGGATGAGATTTTGAACATTATACTTTTGAGCTGAGACATGTCCTTTTGAGAAGGACATTAATTTTGGGGGGGAGGGCTAAGAGTAGAATGTTATAGATTGAAGGTGTTGTCACCCAAATTTACATGTTGAAATCATACCCATCCCCATGTGATGGTATTTGGAGGTGGGGCTTTTGGGAGGTGATTTGGTCATTAGGATGGAGCCCTCGGTAATAGAATTATGGCCCTTATAGGAGAGAGCTTCTTCTCCCCTTCTGCCATATGAGGACATAGCAAGAAAGCTGCTGTCTATGAACTGAAGTGGGCTCTCACTTGACACTGAATCTGCTAGCAACTTGATCTTGAAATTCCCGGACTCCAGAAATATGAGGAAAAAATTTCCATTACTTATAAGCTATCCATTGGTATTTTTGTGATAGCTGCCCAAATGCACTAAGACATGAAAATTGGAAAGAAACTAAATATCCATTAATAGGATATGGATGAGTTATATTACATGGTTACAACAATTAAAATGAATAAACTAACTCTAAGTTCATAAACATGGATAAATCTCAGAAATACAACTTTAAATAGAAAAAGAAAATTTCAAGAAAGTACAATATAACATTTATATAAAGCTTGAAAGCATGCAAAGCAATATAATATATCATGCTTATAAGATAGATACCAAATAATAGTAAAAACATGAATCTAAAAATAACATAAAAATCAGGATGTGATGAGTATCAGGTTTTGTTTGTTTGTTTTTGTTATACAACTCTATAATTTTTATGCATGTTTTAAAGGTTACAAAAAATTGAAACGCGCCCTGGCCGGTTGGCTCAGTGGTAGAGTGTCGGCCTGGCGTGCAGAGGTTCTGGGTTCGATTCCCGGCCAGGGCACACAGGAGAAGCACCCATCTGCTTCTCCACCCCTCCCCCTCTCCTTCCTCTCTGTCTCTCTCTTCCCCTCCCGCAGCGAGGCTCCATTGGAGCAAAGACGGCCCGGGCGCTGGGGATGGCTCCTTGGCCTCTGCCCCAGGCGCTAGAGTGGCTCTGGTCGTGATGGAGCTATGCCACGGAGGGGCAGAGCATTGCCCCCTGGTGGGCGTGCTGGGTGGATCCCGGTTGGGCGCATGCGGGAGTCTGTCTGACTGTCTATCCCGTTTCCGGCTTCAGAAAAATACAAAAAAAAAAAAAAAAAAAAAAGAAAAAAAAATTGAAACGCTTATCTGTCATGGAGGCATACCATATTTTTCGCTCCATAAGACACACCTGACCATAAGATGCACTTAGGGTTTTAAGGAGAAAAATAAGAAAAAATATATTCTGAACCAAATGGTGTGTTAAAATATTTAATAAAATGTACCACAATAATATTTCAACAATGTAAACTCAACAGCAGTATTAACAACCATTAGCCGTTATTAACAAATGAGAAGAGACTTTAATGTGCAAATACTCTTCTAGTCGCCTGGAACCCGCAGCAGCTAAAAAAAAAAGAACATTCGCTCTATAAGATGCACGGGCATTTTCCCCTCCACTTTTCAGGGGAAAAAAGTGCGTTTTAAGGAATGAAAAATACGGCAAATCCTGGCACAGAAAAGTAGGAAGAAATATTGCAAAACATAGGTACTTGTTGTCCTTACTTCATCGTAACTTCACTTTCAGATAGGAAATTTCAGAACAGGTAATTGGTAATTGGTGAGCTGGGGAAAAGAGACAGAGAAGAGGCTGAGTAAGGGCTCCTAGCCCTCTTTATTACAGCTGTCAGTGAGGGTTTGGGAAACATGAAATTTGAGGTGTGATTTGAAAAAGGAGCCAGGCAGCCCAGCAAACACAAGGAGAAACAAGGAGGAATGGGATGATGAACAACTTGCTTGAATAGTTATCCATTTAGGATAGATTTGTATAAGGCAACATCATTTATGCACATAACTCACAAAGAAAACCTAAAATGTAGCAGAAAAACAAGAGGGAAGAAAGGAAATTAAATTTACCACCCCCCAAGCCATCACTCCCAATTTTCTATAGTTGCAGTAGAAGAGTCCACAAATGGAATGGGAGTGGCTGTCCAGGGTGGCTGTATCTTCTTAAAAGGGCACATGGGCTTGCAGACGCCATTGCCCCGGAGTTGTGCACCATCAGCCATGGTGAACCCCACGGTGTTCTTTGACATCACTGTCAACGGCGAGCCCTTGGGGCGCGTCTTGTTCGAGCTGTTTGCAGACAAAGTTCCAAAGACGGCAGAAAATTTTCATGTTCTGAGTACTGGGGAGAAAGGATTTGGTTAAAAAGGTTCCTGCTTTCACAGAATTATTCCGGGATTTATGTGCCAGGATGGTGACTTTACACACCATAATGGCACAGGCGGCAAGTCCATTTATGGGGAGAAATTTGATGATGAGAATTTCATCCTGAAGCACATGGGACCTGGCATCTTGTCCATGGCGAGTGCTGGGCCCAACGCAAATGGTTCCCAGTTTTTTATCTGCACTGCCAAGACTGAGTGGTTGGATGGCAAGCATGTGGTCTTCGGCCAGGTGAAAGATGGCATGGATATTGTGGCGGCCGTGGAGTGCTGTGGGTCCAGGAATGGCAAGACCAGCAAGAAGATCACCATTGCCGACTGTGGACAACTCTAATAAATTCTCTTGTGTTCTATCAACCACCAGACCATTCCTTCTGTAGCTCAGGAGAACACCCCTTCACCCCCATCTGCTTGGAATGTTCTCTAATCTTCATGCTATCACCACAGTCCATTGGGTTCCATCCTTTCCTTACCCCTTCCAAGTCTAGCTGGATTGCAGAGTTAAGTTTATGATAATGAAATAAAAACTAAACAATTGTCTGTCAAAAAGAAGGAAAAAAAAAGGGCACATGGGATCCCAGCTGGCTGGCTCTTTTATTCAGACTTGAATGTTTTGTGGTTGGGTTGCCTGGCACAACACTGCCTTCTACAAATAGAAAACCTGATCACACGCTGCTTTTCCTTTGCCTTTTTCCACCTACATTGTAACATGCTTTAGTGGCTGAATCAGAAGGTGACATGCTTTTCAATTCACTAGAAGAGACTCTGTGTGTCACAAATGGAGGAACTCCTGCCAACATTTTCCTGAGTAGCTCTTTACTAAATGTAAGATCCTAAAACAGTTAGGAGAAAGACATGGTGTAAATGTATTAGCATCGTGCAGAGTATACACAACGACTTACTGCAGGCCTCAGTGAAAACGCTGCCTCCTGCTATATCACTGACTAGGCACTCACTCAGAGCGACATGCCCACAGTGCTCCCCAGGCATCACAGATCCACTCAACAGCTTTGAGTCTTGGGTTTTCTATTCATGTTTCTAAATTAGCTTCAAGAAATACAAAACCAAAATCAAGGGGAATCCCCATAGGCTACTGCCAAGAGGTTTTGTGTTTATTTTAGCATACATAGGAAATGTTTTGAATTCCTAAAACGCAGAGTTCTTTTCATTGAGAATACATGATAAGGTGAAGCTGGCCTCCTAGTTTTGGTCTTTAAGGAAAGTCTCAGTTCTAATAGGAGCACTGAAGCTGAAGCATAGTAAGTTCATAAATAAAACAAAGCAAAAGCCTCATTTTTACTGAATAAAGCATTAAGTATATGGTTCTTCATTTTCTTCTTTTTTCTATTATCTCCTCATATTACCTGTAAGAAAAGGCAGCATTGAATAGAAAAAACTTTCCACCCTTGAAATTTTATTTATTTATTTTTTACAGAGACAAAGAGAGTCAGAGAGAGGGATAGACAGGGACAGACAGACAGGAATGGAGAGAGATGAGAAGCATCAATTATTAGTTTTTCGTTGCGACACCTTAGTTGTTCACTGATTGCTTTCTCATATGTGCCTTGACCAGGGGGCCACAGCAGACTTCTAAAGTAACCCCCCACTCGAGCCAGCAGCCTTGGGTCCAAGCTGGTGAGCTATGCTCAAACCAGATGAGCCTGCGCTCAAGCCGGCAACCTCTGAGTCTCAAACCTGGGTCCTCCGCATCCCAGTCCGATGCTCTATCCACTGCGCCACCGCCTGGTCAGGCAAAAATTTATTTCTTTAATCCTTTCCTTTCACTCACCAAGTTCCATTTCATTTTATAAGGTTAATGGTACCACTGCCTAGCTTTTGTCATCTTTAACTTTTTGCTTCCTCCCACTTGTTAATAAGGGGTAGACCAATGGCAAGTTAAGAAACTGAGTTTCCACCTGTCTGAAAGAGCTCAGATTGCAGGCACAGCTTGGGGTTTCTGCCACTCTGGGAGAACACCATAGGTTCACAGGCATTGATCTCCACAGGCCAGGTTAAGCCTGGGTCTGCAGGGACAGTAGCTGTCGTTGTAGCAAGAAATGTCATGCAAATAGAGGATAACAGATGCTCAGACAACTTAATAGAGGAAGAAGAATTTATTAGTAGCCAGCAGAAAACATGGGACTAGTATCAACAAAGCCCAAGCTCCCCAAAGTTAGATGTTTTACATCTTATAAACCTTTTACAATGTCCATGCAAGGGGCACGTGATTCCTTTGTCTGAGGTCCTACGTGCACCTCATGACTCAGGGTGGGGCAGGGGAGTTTTGGGGGTGCAGCAAGGGGGAAGGGGTTTCCAGACCCCGGGCCCTATCAATTTACAGATCTTATTTATCTTGTAAGTATTGTAAGAGTCTCTAGGAGACCAGTTAGGCATCTCCTGTTAGAGTTAAAGATGTGGCTAATCTTTAACTGGTTGAGCCAGTCATTCCTGCAGGCCCCTTCTGCACTCTTCTGGTGACATTGAACCCTTCACAGACCTGAACTGCAGAGTCTTCCACGTTGGCACTGGGCCCGGGCACCTAGAGTATCTGCCCATTTCAGAACACCCCAACTGCTCTCAGGTAGTGCTTCTTAAATCTTTTTGACTGACATCGTGATAGAAAACATTTTACTTCACAATCCATCTTTCTTTCTTCTTTCTTTCTTTCTTTCTTTCTTTCTTTCTTTCTTTCTTTCTTTCTTTCTTTCTTTCTTTCTTTCTTTCTTTCTTTCTTTCTTTCTTTCTTTTTTGTATTTTTCTGAAGTTGGAAACGGGGAGGCAGTCAGACAGACTCCTGCATGCTCCCGACCAGGATCCACCCGGCATGCCCACCAGGGGGCGATGCTCTGCCCATCTGGGGCATTGCTCTGTTGCAACCAGGGCCATTCTAGCACCTGAGACAGAGGCCATGGAGCCATCCTCAGAGCCCAGGCCAACTTTGCTCCAATGGAGCCTTGGCTGCAGGAGGGGAAGAGAGAGACAGAGAGGAAGAAGAGGGGGAGAGGTGGAGAAGCAGATGGGTGCTTCTCTTGTGTACCCTGGCCAGGAATCAAACCCGGGACTCCTGCACGCCAGGCCAATGCTCTACCACTGAGCCAACCGGCCAGGGCCCACAATCCATATTTTTCAGGGTCCAGCAGTCAGGAAAAAAGAAACCAGAGTATTTCAACAGAGAGAATTTAGCATAAGAAACTGATGAAACATGTTGGTGAACTGAAAATTTTTCTTTTATTTTTTTACACTACTCATTTATTGATTGATTTTAGAGGGAGAGAGAAAGAGAGAAACATTGATTTCTTGTCCCACTTATTTATGCATTCATTGGTTGATTCTTGAGTGTGTCCTGACTGGGGAATGAACCCTCAACCCTGGCATATTGGGATGATGAACTGAGCTACCCAGCCAGGGCTAAAAAATTTAAAAGAAACACTGCGATAAGAAGATATTGCCCCTGGGACCTGAGGTCAAACAGAAGAGAGCTGTTTGGGTTATTAGGACCCAGTGGCTTCTAAAAGTGCCATGGAGTCAGCACCCAGACTTCTGAAGAAAGGGATGGCTGGCAGATGCTGGCAGTTTGGTGTTCTGAAAAGTCCAATAAGAAGTGAAGACAGGACGACCTGGCCAGATAGCTTGGTTGGTCAGAGTGTCGTCCTGGTGCACAGAAGTTGTTCGTTTGATCCTTGGTCATGGCACATATAGAAACAGATCTATGTTTCTGCCTCTCTCTCTCTCTCTCTCTCTCTCTCTCTCTCTCCTTCCTCTCTAAAATCAATTAAAAAAAATTGGAGACAGGAAATACTGCTACCAGGTTGCCAGACCTAGAAGCTAGATCATGGCCAGAACAGAGAGTGCTTCCTGTGAACCCTCAGAGGCTGTCTGATTGACCCCTCCCCTATGCCCAGGCATGCTGGTTCCTGGAATGGCCATTGTCCTGCCCTGGACAAGCATGTAAAGCGTTTTCCCCTTTTCTGGGGTGAGTCACACACCAGTAACCCTGTCCATCCTGCCCTGTTCCATGTAATTCTGTAGTGCTTGCCATACAATCTGGAATACATCCATCTGACTTGCCCCTGCCCAAGGCCACCTCTGTTAAAACACTGTTGATTGGGAAATTTTATGAGCACTGCTGAAGTGATGCTGACTGCATAGTACACCAACAGGAAGCAAGCACGTGAGCAAGTGGCTTCCCCTCCTCCAGGCTTGTGCTCTTCCTGTAGAGCCCCTGGGAGCCAGGTGACAGTGGAGAATTGGCTTTGCCCAGTTTCAGCTCCACCAACACAAAGCAGTAGATAGAGCGGATCTAAGACTGAAAGTCCAATAACTGTTATGGAAGAAAAGAGGGGTTCTATGGAAAGTAACTTCTGTGGATGATCGGGTCCTAAATCCCTAACTGGGCAGGTCCTGGTGGGTCTTACTGCCACAAGCACAAAACTTTTTAGTAAAATATTTATCTTTGTTTAAACCAGCCCATCCCTTGTTTCTGTCTTTGAAATAAGCTTAACCAGCTTCAAGAGAGCACGTAATCTCGTTAACTGTTCTGTAATCCAATCCCCACTTTGTTTTCTCCTACCTCCATGTAATATTCTGTTCCTCACTTAATTGAAAATGCATAAAAGCAGCTACAATTGTCATTCCTTGGAGCATTTGAGATCTTGCTCCAAGCATATTTGTCAGTTTGGCTTAAGTAAGCTCACAGATGTTCTCTATAGGTTTGGATGTTTCTCACCTTGACATGGCCATGCAATACTTTACCAGAACTAGGAAAGCACACTCTACACTTCATTTTTTATCGCTTTCTGTTCTAAGTTACTTTACCCTACTCAACCTAACTCTCTCCCATTTTAAATATTAAAAAGCTAGATGGGGCCTGACCTGTGGTGGCACAGTGGATAAAGCAGAGGTCCCCAAACTTTTTACTCAGGGGGCCAGTTCACTGTCCCTCAGACTGTTGGAGGGCCGGACTATAAAAAAAACTATGAACAAATCCCTATGCACACTGCACATATCCTATTTTAGAGTAAAAAAACAAAACGGGAACAAATACAATATTTAAAAATAAAGAACAAGTAAATTTAAATCAACAAACTGACCAGTATTTCAATGGAAACTATGGGCCTGCTTTTGGCTAATGAGATGGTCAATGTGCTCCTCTTACTGACCACCAATAAAAGAGGTGCCCCCTCCAGAGGTGTGGCGGGGGCCAGATAAATGGCCTCAGGGGGCCGCATGCAGCCCGCAGGCCATAGTTTGGGGACCCCTGGGATACAGCATTGACCTGGAAATGCTGAGGTCACCTGTTTGAAACCCTGGGCTTGCCTGGTCAAGGCACATATGGGAGTTGATGCTTCCAGCTCCTCCCCCTTCTCTCTGTCTCTCCTCTCTCTCTTTCTCTCTCTGTCTCTCCCTCTCCTCTCTAAAATGAATAAATAAAAAATTAAAAAAAATTTATAAAAAACCCCAAAAAACAAAAAAGCTAGATGGGACTCATTAAATTTATTCCATGACACACTAAATGCTGCTCTAGAACATTTTCAAGGATAGCGGTGGCTTTGAGTATTGAAATTCAGTGCTATTTACCTCCTGACCTCCTTCCTTCCATACCAGAAGTGACTTAAAGGCATTGCCTCCCAAGGTAGCCATTCACCGAAAACACAGGGGAGCCAACATGTTTTTACAGGCTTCAGAATATTTCTATTAAGAGGCTGAAAATGTCTTGCATTGTACCAAAAGGAGGAATAGCTCCCAGTGTATCAGTGTAAAGCCAGTAGCCATGGCCACCATCACAGCCACCTGGCCCATGCAGGTTCACATTTGATTTGGACAGACGGTAATGAAACAATGGGGCCAAGAACTGGTGGGCCATTAGTTTTAATTCTAGCTCGCTCCAGGCGGGCAAGAAATACACACAGTGGGAAAACACTTCCCTTTCCATTCAGTGCTCCCAAAGCACTGACTTATCCGAGTTTCCTAGAATCAAAGGTTTCTAGCTCACCAGCCTTATTCACCTCTGTTTCCCATCTCCTTCTCTCTGCACAAACTGGATTCTCCTTCAGCACTCTGCCATCTTGGCTGCTTCTCCTCTCCTCCACGTGGCCTTTCTCTGCTCTCTCCTCTAATGCTAATCTCAGGAACCAAGAGAGAGCAAGTTCCCGGTCTGCCCCATTTTATAGTGTAGAAATCAAAACCTTTAATCCAATATACAAACAAGAAAGTCTCTGATACAAAGTCACTTAAGGTAGGAAAGGTTTAGTCTTAAAACTAAGCCTTAGGCTATAACAACCCTGCCTGCTTACAGCCTGTCCCCCACACCCAATGCAAACTATAAGTGAGCAAACCTATATATCATATTTACAAACTTATTTGACAAACAATCAGGAAGAGACCCAATGGAGGTAAGACACTCAGATATCTTAATTAATAAAGGAAGGAGAATTTAATAAATTTTTAATAAGCCAGCAGAGCACATGGGGCTTGTAGCTCCAAAACACGGGCTCTCCACATTAGATTTTCTTACAGGTTATATATCTTTACAGCAGGGGTCTCAAACTCGGACCCGCGGGCTGCATGCGGCCTGCCCACCAATTTTGTGCGGCCCGCAGACTGGCCCGCAGACTAATCCACGAAGTTTGATTAGTCTGCGGGCCACAAGTTTGAGACCCCTGCTTTACAGTATCCAAGCAATGGGTGCATGATTTCTCTGTTTAACATTTCCCAGGACTCCAGGAGAGGGGAGGGGAAGTTTCGGTGGGGTCAGCAAGGGAGAAGGGGTTTTCAGATCACGGGTCATAGCTACATATAGATTGTGCTATTTTGCTTTGTATTGTGACTCTATGCACCTGTTTAGAGAACTATGGGATGTAGTTAATTTATCACTGGCTGACTTGGTTACTCCTGCTGGCTCCATTTGCTTGTATTCTTTTCATTTCTTCCTTCTCAGGGAAGAAGGGGCCTGCCCCTCCTTACTCACCAGAGTGGAAGTCTTATTAAGGAGAAAAAACCCCCACCAATCAAAAGTGTATGTTTTGGGGAACACGTAGAAATGTTCATCAGAGGAGCTTGAAACCCAATAAGGAGAAGACAAAAGCCAAGGAGTCTGCCACTGAGCAGGATGATTAGTTAGAGAGTGGGTGATGTTGGCAGGGTGATATGGTTGCGAGCAAGAACAATCTAGAAATTTTCTTGTAAGGCCTATGTAAAGCCAGTAGCTACGGCCACCATCAAAGCTGCCTGGCCAGTGCAGGTTCGCATGAGATTCAGACAGATAGTAATGAAACAATGGAGCCAAGAACTGGTGGGCCATTACCTTTAATCCTAGCTCGCACCCAGCGGGCAAATAAAAACACACTGGGCTCCAAAACCCACTCATTCAGTGCTCTCAAAGGTACTGACTTAACCGAGTTTCCTAGAATCAAAGGTTTCTAGTTCACTAGCCTTATTCACCTCTGTTCCCCATCTCCTTCTCTCTGCACAAACTGGCTTCCTTTTAGCATTCTGCCATCTTGGCTGCTTCTCCTCTCCTCCATGTGGCCTTTCTCTGCTCTCCTCTCTAATGCTAATCTCAGGAACTGAGAGAGAGCAAGTTCCTGGTCTGCCCACTTTATAGTATAGAAATCAAAACCTTTAATCCAATATAGAAACAAGGAAGTCTCTGATACAAAGTCACTTATCTGAGGCATAATGGGGATTCCTCATTATGCACCACCCACATCATGCAACAGTCAAGGGGGTGGGGAAAAGCTTAGTCTTAAAACTAAGCCTTAGGCTATAAACACCTTGCCTGGTTACAGCCTGTCCCATGCACCCAATGCAAACTATAAGCGAGCAAACCTATATATCATATTTAAAAACTTATTGGGTGTAAAGCCAGTAGCCAGGGCCACCATCACAGCTGCCTGGCCCATGCAGGTTCGCATTGGATTCGGACAGTCGGTAAAGAAACAACGGAGCCAAAAACTGGTGGGCCATCATCTTTAATCCTAGCTTACACCCGGCAGGCAAGTAAAAACACACACTGGGCTCCAAAACCCACTCACATTCAGTGCTCACAAAGCTATTGACTTATCCGAGTTTCCTAGAATCAAAGGTTTCTAGCTCACCAGCCTTATTCACCTCTGTTTCCCATGTCCTTCTCTCTACACAAACTCTGCACAAACTGGCTTCTCCCTCAGCACTCCACCATCTTGGCTGCTTCTCCTGGCCTCCTCCATGTGGCCTTTCTCTGCTCTCCTCTTTAATGCTGATCTCAGGAACTGAGAGAGAGCAAGCCCCCGGTCTGTCCCCATTTTATAGTGTAGAAATCAAAACCTTTAATCCAATATACAAAGTAGGGAAGTCTCTAATACAAAGTCACTTAATCAGAGACATGATGGGATTGCACCACTCCACATCAAAAAGGGTGGAAAAGGCTTAGTCCTAAAACCAAGCCCCAGGCTACAAGGATCCTGCTTGCCCACAGCCCGCCCCCAACACACATTAGCATCACCTGGGCAATGGCTTCCACGTGGGCAGCGTCATCTTTAACAAAGTGAGCATAATATATTTTATCTTCCCAACTGTTGGGCAGATAAAATGTATTATGCTCACTTTGTTAAAGATAACACGAGGAAGCCGTCGCGCAGGTGATATTAATGTGTGTTGGGGTGGGCTAAAGGCAGGCGGAATCCTTGTAGCCTGGGGCTTGGTTTTGGGATTAAGCCTTTCCTACCCTTTTTGATGTGGGGTGGTGCAATCCAATCATGCCTCAGAAGGTGACTTTGGGTTGGAGACTTCCCTACTTTGTATATTGGATTAAAGGTTGTGAAGCTACACTATAAAATGGGGGCAAAACGGGACTTGGCTTTTGGTTCCTGAGGTTAGCATGAGAGAGCAGAGAGAGTAGAGCCAGCAGCTAAAGGAGGCCACGTGGAGGAGGTCAGGAGAAGCAGCCAAGATGGCGGAGTACTGAGTGAGATACCAGTCTGTGTAGAGTTTGTATCTGGGATAAGGAAGGAGATGGGGAACTGAGAAGAATAAGGTTGGTGAGCTAGAAACCTTTGATTCTAGGAAACTCGGATAAGTCAGTGGCTTTGTGAGCACTGAGTGTGACTGGGTTTTGGAGCCCAGTGTGTATTTTTACTTGCCTGCCAGGTACAAGGTAGGATTAAAGGTTATGGCCCACCAGTTTTTGGCTCCATGGTTTCTTTGCCGACTGTCCGAATCCAATGCGAACCTGCATGGGCCAGGCTGCTCTGATGCTGGCCCTGGCCGTGCCTCCTGGCTTTACACCAACATTGGGCCTGACCAGGTGGTAGCGCAGTGGATAAAGTGTCAGACTGGGATGCGGAGGAACCAGGTTCAAGACCGCGAGGTTGCCAGCTTGAGCGCAGGCTCATCTAGTTTGAGCAAAAAGCTCACCAGCTTGGACCCAAGAACCCAAGGTTGCTGGCTCAAGCTAGGGGTTACTTGGTCTGCTGAAAGCCCGCAGTCAAGGCACATATGAGAAAGCAATCAATGAACAACTAAGGTGTCGAAACGAAAAACTGATGATTGATGCTTCTCATCTCTCTCTGTTCCTGTTTGTCTGTCCCTATCTATCCCTCTCTCTGACTCTCTGTCCTTGTAAAAAACAAAACCCCCCCTCACAACTTATTGGACCAATATTTCACCCCTTTTGCGTGCTTCACAAGCTAAAGCACAGGTATACCTGAACAAGGAAATTAAGCACATTACACAAATTACAACAGCACAAATCATACACAAATTACAAAGATACACTTCACCAGTCTCTGAGCACTTTGCCAAAAGTGAAAAATGTCCTCTGACTTCTTTCTAGCCATGTGTTGGGCAGATAAAATGTATTATGCTCACTTTGTTAAAGAGGCCGTTGCCCAGGTGATATTAATGTGTGTTGAGAATTGTTGTAGCCTGAGGCTTGGTTTTGGGATTAAGCCTTTCCTACCCTTTTTGATGTAGGGTGGTACAATCCAATCATGCCTCAGAGAAGTGACTTTGTATTAGAGACTACCCTATTTTGTATATTGGATTAAAGGTTGTGAAGCTACACTATAAAATGGGGGCAGAACGGGACTTGGCTCTTGGTTCCTGAGGTTAGCATGAGAGAGCGGAGAGAGTAGAGCCAGCAGCTAAAGGAGGCCACGTGGAGGAGGCCAGGAGAAGCAGCCAAGATGGCGGAGTGCTGAGTGAGATGCCAGTTTGTACAGAGTTTGTATCTGGGATAAGGAAGAAGATGGGGAACTGAGGGAAATAAGGCTGGTGAGCTAGAAACCTTTGATTCTAGGAAACTCGGATAAATCAGTAGCTTTGTGAGCACTGAATGTGACTGGGTTTTGGAGCCCAGTGTGTATTTTTACTTGCCCGCCGGGTGCAAGCTAGATTAAAGACTATGGCCCACCAGTTTTTGGCTCCATGGTTTCTTTACCGACTGTCCGAATCCAATGCGAACCTGCATGGGCCGGGCTGCTGTGATAGTGGCCCCGGCCCTGCCTGCTGGCTTTACACCATGGGAAAAGCTTCCCGGGGCAGGGGATGGGCCTCCAGCAAAGCTGTCCCCTCCCCCCATCAGGGTCTTTCACATTGTCCAGAATCCGTAAGTCCATCCAACAAAGGAGCCAGTGCCCACTCTGGTCATAGTCCAGGAATCACTCCATGCACATGTGGCCTCAACCACCGCCCTCATCCCTGCCATCCTGGCAGGTCTTACAGTGTCCTAAAGAGAAGCACATGGCAATGGCAGTCAGCATTTCCATCTCTGCTTTGGAGAGCATGATGGCATTCACCTGTAAGTCCCAAAATTGCAGACCTACCAGGGGCATAGTAGGTACTCCTTGCTGCTGGGCTCTCACCTTCTGGAGACTGCAGATGGCAACTCCAGCCTGATTTTCCTCATCCTCCAAAGAGGAACTAAAAATATCAGCTCCTGCTGCCCGCCTTGTAGCCCGGGCCGGGCCTCAGCCCTAGCCTCTCACCACTGCTGGCTCTCTACAACGTCCAGGGAAATCTGGAACTCACAAACCTGTGATTCCTTCTCCAGCGAGTGCTCCATTTCCAAGCGAATCTCACGAATCTGGTCGGCCTCCTTCTCCGGTGCTTGCTCCAGCTCTAGGGTCGGCATTTCTTTCTCTCACGTTTGCTCCAGCTCCTTCCATGGCTTGGTTTCAGGTCCTGGGCAGCCTCTTCCACAGATGTAAAGCCAGAAGCTAGGGCTACTATCACAGAAGCCCGGTCCATGCAGGTTCGCATTAGATTCGGACAGTCGGTAAAGAAACAATGGAGCCAAAAACTGATGGGCCATAGTCTTTAATCCTAGCTTGCACCCAGTGGGCAAGTAAAAACACACACTGGGCTCCAAAACCCACTCACATTCAGTGCTCACAAAGCCACTGACTTATCCGAGTTTCCTAGAATCAAAGGTTTCTAGCTCACCAGCCTTATTCTCCTCAGTTCCCCATCTCCTTCCTTATCCCAGGTACAAACTCTACACAAACTGGCATCTCACTCAGCACTCTGCCATCTTGGCTGCTTTTCCTGGCCTACTCCACGTGGCCTCCTTCTGCTCTCTGCTCTGCTCTCTCCTCTAATGATAATCTCAGGAACCAAGAGAGCAAGCTCCCGTTCTGCCCCCATTTTATAGTGTAGATTCAAAACCTTTAATCCAATATACAAAATAGGGAAGTCTCTAATACAAAGTCACTTCTCTGAGGCATGATTGGATTGTACTGCCCCACATCAAAAAGGGTGGGAAAGGCTTAATCCCAAAACCAAGCCGCAGGCTACAATGATCCTGCCTGCCCCCAACACACATTTATATCACCTGGGCAACAGCCTCCACGTGGGCAGCGTTATCTTTTACAAAGTGAGCATAATATATTTTACCTGCCCAACAACAGAGCTCTTGGCTTTCTCACACATGGCTGTAAAAGTCAGCCAGCCTACGGTCCCCAAAAGGACAGCCATGGGGAACCATAACAGCAGCCAGTCCTCTACTCCACTGCTCAAAGTTGGTGGTGGCTCCATACGGAACTGTATCAAATCCTGCCACAGACTATGCCAAATGTAAAGCTAGTAGCCACGGCCACCATCACAGCTGCCTGGGCAGTTCAGATTTGTACTGGATTCGGAAAGGTAGTAATGAAACAACGAAGCCAAGAACTGGTGGGCTATTACCTTTAATCCTAGCTTGCACCTGGCGGGCAAGTAAACACACACACACTGGGCTCCAAAACCCACTCATTCAGTGCTCTCAAAGGTACTGACTTATCCGAGTTTCCTAGAATCAAAGGTTTCTAGCTCACTAGCCTCATTTACCTCTGTTCTCTATCTTCTTCTCTCTGCACAAACTGGCTTCTCCTTCAGCACTCTGCCATCTTGGCTGTTTCTCCTCTCTTCCATGTGACCTTTCTCTGCTCTCCTCTCTAATGCTAATCTCAGGAACTGAGAGAGAGCAAGTTCCTGGTCTGCCCACTTTATAGTGTAGAAATCAAAACCCTTAATCCAGCCTGACCAGGTGGTGGCGCAGTGGATACAGCGTTGGACTGGGATGCGGAAGGACCCAGGTTCGAGACCCCGAGGTCGCCAGCTTGAGCGTGGGCTCATCTGGCTTGAGCAAAGAGCTCACCAGCTTAGACCCTAGGCCCCTGGCTCCAGCAGGGGGTTACTCGGTCTACTGAAGACCCGCGGTCAAGGCACATGTGAGAAAGCAATCAATGAACAACTAAGAAGTCTCAACGCACAACGAGAAACTGATGATTGATGCTTCTCATCTCTCTCCATTCCTGTCTGTCTGTCCCTGTCTATCTCTGCCTCTGTAAAACAAACAAACAAACAAACAAAACCCCTTAATCCAATATAGAAACAAGGAAGTCTCTGATATAAAGTCACTTATCTGAGGCATAATGGGATTCTTCATAAGAGTGTACCACCCACATCATACAATCAGTCAAGGGTGTGGAGAAAAGCTTAGTTTTAAAACTAAGCCTTAGGCTACAACTACCCAGCCTGCTTACAACCTGTCCCCCACACCCAATGCAAACTATAAGTGAGCAAACCTATATATCATATTTAAAAACTTATTTGACCAACAGCCTATATTAGTTCTCACAGAATAGGTAAAATTTAGCATGGGGTAGTGTTCCCAGTGAAGAGAATAGCAGGAGCAACAGAACAAGTAAAGAGCACATGGAATGCTCAGTACAGTCCTGAAACTTGAGCATCAGAACTAGCAAGGAAGACCAGAGCACCAACAAGATCTGAGGTATGGAATCTTGGACTTGGAGAGGTAAGGGCTCAAAATAGGGAACTGGTCCCACATTTAAGGAGCAGGTCAAAGTGTTGTAAACTGACCAGCAAGCTCTACCAAGACACCAAGTCCAGATGAATTTTTGAGGACTTTATTGGCTGGCAACTACAGGGGACTAGAGCAAACCCAAATCCTGCAGCCCCTAACACAGCTCTGAAACTCCTTTATAAAGATGAAATTATACACTGGCTGGGTTTGGGAGGAGGGGGAGCATGGCACAAAAGTCATTAATCTCATTAACAAGCTCATTGAAGGTTGTTGCCTTTTTACAACGTTTTTATCTATAGGATTTATCAAAAGGAGAACATTGCTACACCCTAAAGGCTTTTAAGAAAGAAGTGAAGGGATTCTCAGATAAGTTCTATCTTACTTGCTCTGTAGTTAAGTTATGATTTAGCTGACCCAGTTGCCCTTGAAAGCCCTTCCTCCTGCATTCTTCTCTTTCCTTTCTCCAGAGAAAGGAGGGGGTGAGAGGCCTGACTTTTCCTCTTTAAAATGGCATTGCTAATGCTAAGTTTTATAGTTTATTGGCACCTTATCATAAAAGAGCTAGTGAATAACACAATGAAGCACACTTTGACAAGGATCAAAGTCATGGACCATTAAGGAATGTGGCCAGCAAAGTCAAATGCTACACAGGCCCAGACAACTGAGCCCTGAGTAAAAACCTCTTGCTTTGAATCAGCTGTGCCAAGTCTCTTACAAGGGTGGTGGCTCTTGACCACATTGTCTATTTGGGATGTTATCATTTTCAGCTCCATCATTTGGATCTGCACACTGTATTTAGCTATCATATGAACTGGTCCAAAATCTCCAGTGAAAACAATGAAGTTCATTATCAGTTCTCAGTTCCTTCTCAGCTGTTGGTCCAATAAATTTGTAAATATGATATATATGTTTGCTGCTTATAGTTTGCATTGGGTGTGGGGGACAGGCTGTAAGCAGGCAGCATCCTTATAATCTAAGGCTTAGTTTTAAAACTAAGCCTTTCCCACCCTTTTTGACATGGGGTGGTACACTCTCATGAGGAATCCCATTATGCCTCAGATAGGTGACTTTGTATCAGAGACTTCCTTATTTGTATATTGGATTAAAGTTTTTTATTTCTACACTATAAAATGGGGACAGACCGGGGGCTTGCTCTCTCTCAGTTCCTGAGATCAGCATTAGAGAGGAGAGCAGAGAAAGGCCACATGGAGGAGGCCAGGAGAAGCAGCCAAGATGGTGGAGTGCTGAGGGAGAAGCCAGTTTGTGCAGAGTTTGTGTAGAGAGAAGGAGATGGGAAACAGAGGTGAATAAGGCTGGTAAGCTAGAAACCTTTGATTCTAGGAAACTCGGAGAAGTCAGTGGCTTTGGGAGCCCTGAATGGAAAGGAAAGTGTTTTCCCACTGTGTGTATTTCTTGCCCGCAATGCAAGCTAGGATTAAAACTAATGGCCCACCAGTTCTTGCTCCATTGTTTCATTACCACCTGTCCGAATCTAATGTGAACCTGCACGGGCCAGATGGCTGTGATGGTGGTCGTGGCTACTGGCTTTACAGGCAGCCAAGATGGTGGAGTGCTGAAGGAGAAGTTAGTTTGTGCAGAGTTTGAGCAGAGACAAGGAGATGGCGAACAGAGGTGAATAAGGCTGGTGAGGTAAATACCTTTGATTATAGGAAACTTGGATAAGTCAGTGGCTTTGGGAGCCCTGAATGGAAAGGGAAGTCTTTTCCCACTGTGTGTATTTTTTTTTTTTTTTTTACAGAAGAGAGAGTCAGAGAGAGGGATAGATAGGGACAGACAGACAGGAATAGAGAGAAATGAGAAGCATCAATCATCAGTTTTTCGTTGCAACATCTTAGTTGTTCATTGATTGCTTTCTCATATGTGTCTTGACCGTGGGCTTTTGGCAGACAGAGTAACCCCTTGCTCGAGCCAGCGATCTTGGGTCCAAGCTGGTGAGCTTTGCTCAAACCAGATGAGCCCACACTCAAGCTGGCAACCTCAGGGTCTCAAACCTGGGTCCTCTACATCTCAGTCCGACACTCTAGCCACTGCGCTACCACCTGGTCAGGCCTACTATATGTATTTCTCTCCTGCTGGGTGCGAGCTAGGATTAAAAGTAATGGCCCACCAGTTCTTGGCTCTGTTGTTTCATTATTGTCTGTCTCAATCAAATGCGAATTTGCACGGACCAGGTGGCTGTGATGGTGGTCGCTGCAACTGGCCATATATTTGGCATAGTCTATGGCAGGATTCGAATCAGATCAGTATGGAGCCACCACAACCTTTGAGCAGAGGAGTAGAGGACTGGCTGCTATTATGGTTCCCCATGGCTGTCCTTTTGGGAACCATAGGCTGGCTGAATCTGCATGGGCCAGGCAGCTGTGATAGTGGCCGTGGCTACTGGCCTTACAATGCTTAATACTCAGATTTTGTGCTGAATTTTATTACATGCATGCTTTCATTTCCTCTGCACAATGTGAGCTATGGTCACGTAGACTTTGATTTATTTTCTCTTAGGCATCAGATTCCAGCTACTATCAACTGCTTCCTCAATTGTACAGAATAGTTTTAATAATCGAACCCACTATGTAGGTAGCTACCTAATATTTATTAACTACATTGTGGGCTGAGTCAGATTGAACATGCAGATATATTCTGGTGTGAAGAATATTATTTTAATAGCTGGCACTATAATTCCTGGCTAGGCAGGTATTTTCTTTGTGTAGAAAAACACTTTGATAAACACTTTAGGAATGGGAAGTAGCCCTAAAGGTAGAATTAGGAGACAGAGATAACTAAAAATACTATATAAAGAGAGGGAGGAGAATGGAAGACATGGGACCAGAGAGGGAGGAGAGTGGGAAGTTCTAGTTTACATGGAAAGAGGATGAAGTTGGTGGATACCAATGCCATTGGGATACAGAACCTTAAGCACAGGGAATTCTAATTTAAAACCCCTCTGTTGCTTTAAACCTTCAGAAGAGTCTGCTATACAAACAATAATAGAAAAGGGTGTGATTTCCAAATTGTGTGTGAGCAGGAGAGAACAGTTGCAGGAGGTGGGATGTGAGAGCATCTGCATGTTCAGAGAAAGTGAAACTTAGAGCCAGAGTGACTGCAGGTCTCCCTAGTGTTGGAGAGAACACTGTCCTCTCCACAGGAGGTGGAAAAGGGACTTGACTCAATCTCCACAACATCTCTGTGGACAAGGTGACCCTGACTGGAATGGGATGATATACACAGTAGTGAGTCAGGCCAGGAAGCCAGGACAAGTGGGATAGGGAAACTGAGCCAGCTAAATGGCCAAGCAGTTTATGGCCACCTAGTAAATCACACGATTTTTTGTAACGAGTATAAGTGGTTTATACTTCTCTTCCCCAACCAAAAAGTAAGTAGCTTAAACCACCCTGCTCAGGCAGATAGGTAGCAGAAATCCAGTGTCATTTGTGCCAACCACAGCCAAGGATAGATAAAACTGAGGGAATAAACCTCATTTTGATGCATCAGGTGATGAATATTCTATTAGGATCCTCCCCTAAGACCATCCCTAAGCTTCCAGTCTTTAAAAAAAATCTCAAAACAAAAGACCCAGTGCACTCTCCCTACAGGGAGCACTGCAGTAGCCCCCCGCCCCCCCATGTATTTCCTAAATTGAGAGGGTCTCTAGATTTGCCACTAGGGGAGCAGGGGGCGTGGCAGCTAGTCCTGGCCTAACACCCTGAACTTGTCTCCAAGCACCCCCTCTCCCCAACTTCCCAGGGCAGGCTCATTTCCTTCCCATAGATTTCTTCTATTCTAGGCCCTTCCTTGTTTCACTCTTCCCAGCTCTAATAAACTTTAAAAATCACCTAGATTTGTGTTGTGAAATTTTTCCTGCAGGAAGTCAAGAACCTATATGCACAGGCTGGCACTAGGCAGACCTGAAGAGCCAGGACTCCTGTCCAGTAAGAGTAGCTTGCTATTTTCAATCAAAATTTTTCGAGACATTTATTGCTAGAAAATGACAATCGATAATTCTCATACTCCCCTTCACCCCCTTCCCACATTTCTTAAATCCCTGGCCTTATTTTCCTCAAAGAACAGAATGGTGGTTGTTAGAGGTGGGAGTGGAGGCTGGGTGAAGTTGGTGAAGGAGGTAAAAAGGTACAACTTCCAGTTACAAGGTAAGTAAGTGCTGGGGATGTAATGTACAACTGTTGTAAAGTAACTAAATCCACAACTCTGTGGGTATTTGTAGAGGCATGTAGTCCAAATAAGTTTTTGAAAAGTTTTATTTATTTTATTTTATTTTTTTATAGAGACAGAGAGGGAGTCAGAGAGAGGGATAGATAGGGACAGACAGACAGGAACAGAGAGAGTTGAGAAGCATCAATTAACAGTTTTTCATTGCGACACCTTAGTTGTTCATTGATTGCTTTCTCATATGTGTCTTGACCATGGGCTTTCAGCAGACTGAGTAACCCCTTGCTTGAGCCAGCGACCTTGGGTCCAAGCTGGTGAGCTTTGCTCAAACCAGATGAGCCTGTGCTCAAGCTGCTGACCTTGGGGTCTCGAACCTGGGTCCTCCACATCTCAGTCCGACGCTCTATCTATCCACTGCGCCACCGCCTGGTCAGACGAAAAGTTTTATTAAAGGAGGAAATTTATTAAATATGCTGGCCGCATAAGGCTGACATAGGGTAACAGACCCAAATTATGCAGATTCCAAAAACAGTTCAGGGTTGTTTATATACTTATACATGGAGGGGAGAATTATACATGGGAGGGGAGAAAAGCTGACATTACGGCATAAGTTTATAACTTTTGTTTATATATATATTAATTACATGTTTTCAGGAGGGGAGGTGTGGTTTCCATGGGAACAAATGTCTGCAAATGATTCATCAGCCCATGAAAAGATTTAATTCTTTTCTCCCTACCCCTGGCTAGCCATTCCCTACACCAGGGAATCCAAGTCTCCTTTTCTGTATTTACAACACAATGCCATCTCTCTCTTATGCTAATTACACAAGCATAGAAATTACATTTACAAAATCTTTCTGCATGCCTAGCCCAAATTAATAAAATGTTCTTTAAATTTCCTAAAATATTAATATTAATTCTGTAGCTTTTGGCACTTTACAACACAACATGGTGACTATAATGGTAAAGCCAGTATACAAGGCCAAGGCCACCATCACAGCCGCCTGGCCCATGCAGGTTCGCATTGGATTAGGACAGTTGGCAAAGAAACAGCAGAGCCAAAAGCTGGTGGGCCATTGTAAAGCCAGCAGGCACGGCCAGGGCCACTATCACAGCAGCCGCCCGGCCCATGCAGGTTCGCATTGGATTCGGACAGTCGGTAAAGAAACCATGGAGCCAAAAACTGGTGGGCCATAGTCTTTAATCCTACCTTGCACCCGGCAGGCAAGTAAAAATACACACTGGGCTCCAAAACCCAGTCACACTCAGTGCTCACAAAGCCACTGACTTATCCGAGTTTCCTAGAATCAAAGGTTTCTAGCTCACCAGCCTTCTTCTCCTCAGTTCCCCATCTTCTCCCTCATCCCAGATACAAACTCTACACAAACTGGCATCTCACTCAGCACTCCGCCATCTTGGCTGCTTCTCCTGGCCTCCTCCACGTGGCCTCCTTTAGCTGCTGGCTCTACTCTCTCCGCTCTCTCATGCTAACCTCAGGAACCAAGAGCCAAGTCCCGTTTTGCCCCCATTTTATAGTGTAGCTTCACAACCTTTAATCCAATATACAAAGTAGGGAAGTCTCCAACCCAAAGTCACCTTCTGAGGCATGATTGGATTGCACCACCCCACATCAAAAAGGGTAGGAAAGGCTTAATCCCAAAACCAAGCCCCAGGCTACAAGGATTCCGCCTGCCTTTAGCCCACCCCAACACACATTAATATCACCTGGGCGACGGCTTCCTCGTGTTATCTTTTTTTTTTTTTTTTTTTTTTTTTTTTTTTTTTTTGTATTTTTCTGAAGCTGGAAACGGGGAGAGACAGTCAGACAGACTCCCGCATGCGCCCGACCAGGATCCACCCGGCACACCCACCAGGGGCGAGGCTCTGCCCACCAGGGGGCGATGCTCCGCCCGTCTGGGGCGTCGCTCTGCCACGACCAGAGCCACTCTAGCGCCTGGGGCAGAGGCCAAGGAGCCATCCCCAGCGCCCGGGCCATCTTTGCTCCAATGGAGCCTCGACTGCGGGAGGGGAAGAGAGAGACAGAGAGGAAGGAGGGGGGGTGGTGGAGAAGCAAATGGGCGCTTCTCCTATGTGCCCTGGCCGGGAATCAAACCCGGGTCCCCCGCACGCCAGGCCAACGCTCTACCGCTGAGCCAACCGGCCAGGGCCCCTCGTGTTATCTTTAACAAAGTGAGCATAATACATTTTATCTGCCCAACAGCCATCAACTTTAATCCTAGCTTGCACCTGGCGGGCAAGTAAAAACACACACTGGGCTCCAAAACCCACTCATTCAGTGCTCACAAAGCTACTGATTTATCTGAGTTTCCTAGAATCAAAGGTTTCTAACTCACCAGACTTATTCACCTCTGTTCCCCATCTCCTTCCTTCTCTCTGCACAAACTCTGCACTAACTAGCTTTTCCTTCAGCACTCTGCCATCTTGGCTGCTTCTCTGGCCTCCTCCACATGTCCTTTCTCTGCTCTCCTCTCTGCTCTTTCCTCTAATATAATCTCAGGAACCAAGAGCGCAAGCTCCTAGTTTGCCTCCATTTTATAGTATAGAAATCAAAACCTTTAATCCAATATACAAACAAGGAAGTCCCCGATACAAAGTCACTTATCTGGGGCACAATGGGATTGCACCACCCCACATCAAAAAGAGTGGGGAAGGCTTAATCCCAAAACCAAGACCCAGGCTACAAGGATTTTGCCTGCCCACAGCCCGCCCCCAACACACATTAATATCACCTGGGTGGCCTGACCAGGCAGTGGCGCAGTAGATTGAGCGTCAGACTGGGATGCTGAAGGAACCAGGTTCGAGACCCCAAGGTTGCTAGCTTGAGTGTGGGCTCATCTGGCTTGAGCAAAAAGCTCACCAGTTTAGACCCAAGGTCACTGGCTTGAGCAAGGGGTTACTCAATCTGCTAAAGGCCCGCGGTCATGGCACATATGAGAAGGCAATCAACTAAGGTGTTGCAACGAAAAACTGATGATTGATGATTCTCATCTCTCTCCCTTCCTGTCTGTCTGTCCCTATCTAGCCCTCTATCTGACTCTCTCTGTCCCTGTAAAAATAAATTAATTAAAAAAAAATATCACCTGGGTGACGGCTTCCATGTGGGCAGCGCCATCTTTAATAAAGTGAGCATAATATATTTTATCTGCCCAACAATAGTTAATATATTGCATATTTGAAAGTTGCTTAGTTCTTTTAAAAAAAGCAACTAATAGTTTTGCTTTTTTTAAATGTAAATTTACAGCGAAATGTATAAATCTTAGGTGTACCATTCCATGATACTTGACAAGCACATATACCTCTATAACCCAAACCCCAAGTGAGTTAGTTACAGAGCTTTTCCAAAACTACAGAAAATTCCCTCTTAAGTCAAACCCACCCTTGCCTCCAGGCTACCCCTCTTCTGCCTCTTACCATGAGGGACTAAACAGAAAGTTATTGTTAAATGTCAAGCTTTTCACAATGCTTATTTGGCATCAATGCTTTTATTTCTCACAAGCACTGTGCGATGGTTATTATCTGGATATATTAAAGATTAAATGTTGAGCAACAGAGTTGCTAAATTGTCCTGGTTGTGGGGGTTCAGAATTCAGAACAAGTCATCCCAAAATGTGCCTCTGGCATGCAGATTGTTTTGAGCTAAAACTTCTGCATCTTCCTTAGCTACCTAGAAGAACTTGAATTAGAAGCCTTGCCCATATTAAGAGATTATTTTATCCCTTTTGACCTATCTACATGGTGAGATAAATTTATTTGCTAAGCATCTGGTCTTCTTATCCTCTTGCAATGTACCTTTGAAGCCCTAAGGTACATTACCTCATCCCCAGCTCAGCATGTAT
Organism: Saccopteryx leptura; assembly: GCF_036850995.1. Classification (NCBI taxonomy): domain Eukaryota; kingdom Metazoa; phylum Chordata; class Mammalia; order Chiroptera; family Emballonuridae; genus Saccopteryx; species Saccopteryx leptura. The sequence continues at coordinate 169,260,916 of NC_089504.1, read as the reverse complement.
TATACACTTATTTTCTCCTTTCTGTCTCTCTTTTGTATTAAATTTGGTCATTTTCTCTTGCTAATCTGTCTCACGCCTATTTATTAGCTGTGCAGAAAGCACCTTGAGAGTACAGGGAAGTTTGCCTGGCTCTCCCTACAGCAGGGGTCGGGAAACTTTTTGGCTGAGAGAGCCATAAATGCCACATATCTTAAAATGTAATTCCGTGAGAGCCATACAATGACCCGTGTATATTATGCATGTAAAGCCAGTAGCCAGGGCCACCATCACAGCAGCCTGGCCCATGCAGGTTCGCATTGGATTCGGACAGTCGGTAAAGAAACAATGGAGCCAAAAGCTGGTGAGCCATCATTTTAATCCTAGCTTGCACCCGGCAGGCAAGTAAAAACACACACTGGGCTCCAAAACCCACTCACATTCAGTGCTCACAAAGCTACTGACTTATCTGAGTTTCCTAGAATCAAAGGTTTCTAGCCTACCAGACTTATTCACCTCTGTTCCCCATCTCATCTGCACAAACTCTGCACAAACTGGCTTCTCACTCAACACTCTGCCATCTTGGCTGCTTCTCCTGGCCTCTTCCACGTGGCCTTTCTCTGCTCTCTGCTCTCTAATGCTAATCTCAGGAACCAAGAGAGCAAGCTCCCGTTCTGCCCCCATTTTAGTGTAGAAATCAAAACCTTTAATCCAATATACAAAATAGGGAAGTCTCTAATACAAAGTCACTTATCAGAGACATGATGGGATTATACCACCCCACATCAAAAAGGGTGGGAAAGGCTTAATCCCAAAACCAAGCCCCACGCTACAAGGATTCTGCCTGCCCACAGCCCGCCCCCAACACATTAATATCACCTGGGTGACGGCCTCCACGTGGGCAACGCCATCTTTAACAAAGTGAGCATAATATATTTTATCTGCCCAACAATGCATTATCCAATAAGAATTTTGTGTCGTCCCGGAGGACAGCTGTGACTGGCTCCAACCACCTGCAACCATGAACATGAGCAGTAGGAAATGAATGGATTGTAAAAATTAGAATGTTTTATATATATATATTTTTTTAAGATTTTATTTATTCATTATAGAGAGGGAAGAGAGAGAGAGAGAAAGAAGGGGGGAGGAGCAGGAAGCATCAACTCCCATATGTGCCTTGACCAGGCAAGCCCAGGGTTTTGAACCGGCAACCTCAGCGTTTCCAGGTTGACGCTTTATCCACTGCGCCACCACAGGTCAGGCCTGTTTTATATTTTTAACATTTTTTTTTTTTATTAAAGATTTGTCTGCGAGCCTGATGCAGCCATCAAAAGAGCCACATCTGGCTCGTGAGCCATAGGTTCCGGACCCCTGCCCTATAGCATCTCTGAGCTGGGTTGGGAAGTCCACAAACATTACAGATCAAAATGCAACAGCAACTCATGCCATCTGCAATTTCTCAAATCTGAATCACCCTAAAGGTCGTATGCATTACACCTTACTAAGATTCCTTTCTCTCCCCCTGCTCAAAACAGGGCAGGAAGAAGGCATGAAAGGTCGCAAATGCGATTATACGGGTGAGCAGCCTCATTTAGGTGGCCCAGGCTGCAAACGGGCCTCGGGCTGAGCCTGGCTGGAGCCCCAGTGGGCGGCAGGTAGGGCGGCCCGGCTCCCTCCTTTGATGACGCAGACACCCTCTCGGAATCCAGCAGCCTCCACGAGCTCAGTCGTGGGATCAGGGCACGCGTGCCTGCCTCGGGGAAGGTCGTTGGCAGGGCTCTTTGGGTAGCCGAAGAGCTCAATTAGTCACGCATCCTCTTCCATGTCACCGGCTCCCTGCCGCCCAGACGTACCCTCTGGCATCCTTCCCTCCCAGCCCGACAGCCGGCGTGCCGGATTCCCAGGCTCCTCCTTCGAGCTGACTCGAGCCCCCTCAGCGCCGCCGCCGCGCAGCCCGCACTGCCATGGCAACCGCACGCCGCGCCACCGCCTTTCACGCACGTCGTGAACTAACGGACTCGGCGGCGGCGGCGGCCAGGCCCCACCCACAACCAACCTAGCCCGCAGCACCAAAACTCGACTGACGTGCGGCATCTGGGTAATGCGTCTGAGAGAGAAGGGCGGGGGATGGGGCGGGAGCGAGAAAGCAGGCCGTGCGGCGCTCAGGGTGACAGTCGCAACCGGCCCCTACAGCTGGTTTTCGACCGCCGGCCGCCGCCAGAGGAGTGGGAGAGCCGCGGAGCTCGCGGGGCATTATGGGGATTGTAGTTTAGTGGCTCTTCAGGCGCGCGGCTTTGGCTGGGCGGCCTGGCCGGGTGAACTACAAAGCCCAGCGGCCCCGATGGTTGGCAGAGACTTGAAGTTTGAGCGGACGTCGAAAGAAAAACCTCTTTGTGGTGGGAGGCTCTTGAGTGGTCGCGGAACCGACCTCAGTGCGCTAGGAAAGGGAAGTGGAGGTGAGATCTGACTTCTCGCCCGGCCTTAGGGCCCGCCCCGGCTGCCGGCTCTGCCTTCTCCGGGGGCCGGCGCCTTGCGTCGGCTCAGGGAGGAGCCGCCAGCCCGCAGGGGGCGGTGGGCCTGCGGAACCGGACCCGCCCCGGTCGCTGCCTCCTGATGCAGGACCGTACGGATGGACGGCACACGCTTATTGTGAGACCCGCGAGTTCTGTTCATCAGGCTGTTTTCTCCCTCTTGCATTTATTTTTAGATAGTCATGGTTCTTCTGCAGTTGCTCAGAGGTGTTTGCGTATTTAAACCCATTGATTAATAATGACTCAAAGGGCATTGATGTCAAGGTTAACTGTAGAAGAGGATAAAAGATAACCATTATATAGTAGTATCTAAAGTTTTTGCCGTTTTGCATTTTATTTAAACATTTTTAAAATTATTTTTTGTCGACTTTATTGAGGTTACATTAGTTTATAAACTTATATAGGTTTTAGGTATTTTTGTATTCTATTTATTGAGGGTCAGAATTGCAAAATGAGTTACGCCCAATCCTAGCTTGAACAGTGCCTACACATATTTTAATTCTATTTTGAAGATTAGTTCAACTTTAAATTACAGTACTAGTAATTTTTAAAACACTGACTTATCTTTTTTGTTTGTTAGCAGTGAGTAGTAATATTTTCTTTGATTATTCCAGCGTTTTTTAGAATTTTCCAGAAGTATGTTTTCAGAATGAAAAACGCCATCTTCTATTATTATTATTTTTATTAATGCTCTGGAGTACAGTTTAGTCCCTAGAGTTGGCTTGGGCATTGGTGGTAAGGACACTGACATGGGTTCAGGCAACCTTCCTTGATGACCCTTTAACATGTTTTCAGTAGGCATATAACCATCCTAGAAATTTTGTATTTTATGTCGTATGTTGGGAAATTGTTGGTAGAATTGTGTGCTTATTTTAACATATGTGTGTTTAAACAATAAAACAGCATAAAGCCAATATGAAATTCCTTTTCTCTCAATTAAAATGAAGCTGGTCTCTGAATTTTACTTAAAGTTGCAATTTTGTAGGAGGGAATGGAAGGAGGTTTAGTAAGACCATTTGAAGAAAGTGAAGCCTTCTGTTGTTTAGTGTAGGGATTTGAAGTATTTTATTCATTCAAGATTTATTAAAAAACCATTATGTGCCAGTCATTATGACAGGTCGTGGTAATATAGAGATAATAGAAGTGTGTCCTGCATGGGGAAGAGTGACGTCATCACAGTAGTGTGATAGAGATGGGTGCAAGTTGCTGTGGAAGCTCCAAGTGGGAATAAATGGTAATATAACACTAACATTTATTGCCTACTTCCTCTGTGTGAGCCACTGTTAAACATATATATATATATTTTATTTTATTTATTCATTATAGAGAGAGGGGAGAGAGAGAGAGAAGGGGGAGGAGCAGGAAGCATCAACTCCCATATGTGCCTTGACCAGGCAAGCCCAGGGTTTTGACCCTCAGCGTTTCCAGGTTGACACTTTATCCACTGCGCCACCACAGGTCAGACTAAACATATTTTGTATACAGCCCCTTACTGAATCTTCACAATCTTGTGAAGTAGCTACTGTAATTTAGAGATGAGGAAACAAACTTCAGAGACCTTGCCCAAAGTCATAGCTGATAAGATGTGAACCTGGGATTTTAACCCACATGGGTCTTCTGTAAGTCAGGATTTCAACCACTAGTGCCATTCTCTATACACATTGGTAGAAAGATCCTGACTCTGTCTAAGGATATCAGGGCAAGTCTCCAGTATGATGTGGTGAGGACGGTTTGACTGTGGGTGGTGGGCACACAATGCAATGTACAGATTATCACAGACGTGTATGCTTGAAACCTATATATAATAATTCTATTAACCAGCCCAATAAATTCAATAAAAAATGCTGAGTTAATTTTCACTGGAGAGAGGATGAGAAAAGTCATTCTGGGCAAATGGGACAACATGCTTTTTGGATAGATTTTGAGGGCTTTGTATTTGGGAAACTCAAGGTCATTTTGATAACCAAATCTCAAAATATATGCAAGGGTAGTTGGAGAGGCCAGATCTTGAAGTGCTTGGTACCCTGGTACAGAGTTTATAATTTCTCTTAAACACAGGGTGACCACTGAAAAAGTTGAAGCGTAGTAGGGTTATTGGGTTTGTGTTTTAGAAAGAAAACTCCAGCTCCACTGTGGAAAATGACCCTAGGGGAGAATAGGTTAGACTGGTTAGAGAAACCACTTTTAGAACAATAGCAACAATAAAGTCCAGTAGAGAAATAAAGAGAGTCTGAATTAAGCAGTTGAAGTTATAGAAAGAGATGGATTGGATTGTAAAAATATTTAAGAGGTTAAATTGATGTGGCTTAAGAGTTTGGATATTGGAGGCTAGAAAGATTTGGAATCCTATGACAACTGATTCCTAGTTTTCTGGCTAGAATGAGTGACAGGATCATGAAACCATTGATTGGGGTGAAGAGGAACAGGTTTTTGTGGAGATGAAAGATAAATCAGTTCAGTTTTGAGTATTTGTTCAAGGTTCCTGTGGGGTATTCAGGTAAGGATGCATTTGGATCTGGAGTTCAGGAGAGAACTCAGGGCTGGAGGGAGGTCAGAGTTTGCATTAATATCAGTATAGTGAAGTTATAGGAGGGAATGGACCAGCTCACAAAGGATGTATAGAAATGAAAAAGGGAAAAGTTTAAATATGGAACTCTTAAAAAGCAGCAGCGTTTATGGTGTGTGCACTTACCATTGTGTGTGCGTGTGCTGGGGCATTTGTGAGAGGAAAGGGGAGAAGAGCTGACACAGGATACGGAAGGTTAGGAGGCAGAGAAGAACCCCAGAGAGCACACATAACAAAGGACAAAGGAGAAGGTGAATAAGCAGGGAGTTGGTTAGAGTATCCGATGTTTCAGAAAGGGCAAGTAAGGTGAAGATTGCAGGGTGTCTAGTGGGTTTGATGGCTCCAAATCACTTCTAAACTTTGCAAATAGGAAGAATCTGAGCATTGGCTATTTGAGAAAAAAAGTTTAAAATTGTCTATAATATTTTAATATCAAAAGGAAGTAGAATGAGCCCCCATGTAGCCATCACCTAGGTTGAAGAATAAATATAACCAATTTTGTTTCATCTATATATGTGGGAAAGGGTGGGATGAGCAGGGTGAAAGAATTGGTTGCATTTCATAAATATCAACTAAGTGCTAGCTGTGTTCCTAGGCAGAGTGCTAGTATTGATAGGAGAAGAGATACACTGAGAAAGAGAAGAAGTGAGAATAGACAGGGATGTTTATAGGTTGGGTCATGAAAGATGAGCTAGTACAAACCTTATGGTTTCTAAGAGGTAGGTGGGAATAAGGTCAACTGGTGAGGAAGAGATTCGGGTTAGGAAAGGAGTAGTGGGAATTTGGTTTAGTCATGGTGGAAAGGGAACTGAGCTTAGAATTTAGTAATTTAAAAAAAATGTTCACTTTATTGATTTTAGAGAGAGCAGAAGGGAGAGAGAGAGAGAGAGAGAGAGAGAGAGAGAGACAGGAAGACAGGAACATTGAACTGTTCTGTGTTTGCCCTGACTGGGGATTGAACTGGCAACCTCTGCACTTCGGGATGATGATTTAACCAACCAAGCTATCCTGCCAGGGCTAGAATTCAGTGATTTTCAATGACAGCAAACCATGAGGCTGTGTGATTATTTTCCTTAAATTTTGATTTATTGATCTCCTAAGGGAGAGCTTAGCGTCTTGAGGAAACCTGTTGTGCCACTGAGGTGAAGAGAACCCAGGCCAGGAACTTACGATCGGGACGTTCCTCAACAGTTTTGGATTTATTCACTTAACTAGATCATTATTGTCTATTTTGTGTTAATATCACAGCAAAGCCAGGTAGGCCCTTACAGATCATTTGGATTAATACTTTGTACTTTATTTTCTCAACATGTGTAATTATATTCTTTTATAGAGAACATTTTCCAGGGGTCAGTTAGTGAGTGGTGTAGTAGGAAGGGTCAGATAGATCTGTTGCCCTATTCTGTGATCACAGGAAAGTTTCCAAACCTGTTTCCATACTCAAAAAGATGTTAAAACTGTCTATTTTATAAGATTGTTGGGAAGATTAGACAGTTTTATGGAAGTAAACCCTCAGTACTCAATAACTGAACACCTTGTCTTCCCCATCTCCCTCTCCTTACCAACAATGTGACAGGACTGTCATTTCTGTTGGGCAGAAGGCCACATTCTGGGACTTTACTTGACCATATAAGGCAGGTAGATCCGATAGTAGTTCTATAACAATGATATCTTCTCTATAAAAGGATTCATCAATTATTCTTTTAAATAGGGCTTCCTTAAACACTATAAAATGTTTATTTTACAAGCCATTAAGAGTAGTAATGTTGGCCCTGGCCAGTTTTCTCAGTGGTAGAGCGTCGACCCTGTGTGCATAAGTCCTGGGTTTGATTCCTCGCCAGGGCACACAGGAGAGGCGCCCATCTGCTTCTCCACCCTTCTCCCTCTTCTTCCTCTTTGTCTCTCTCTTCCAATTCTGCAGCCAAGGCTCCGTTGGAGCAAAGTTGTCCCGGGAGATGAGGATGACTCCATGGCCTCTGCCTCAGGCGCTAGAATGGCTCTGTTGGCGAGGGAGCAACGCTGTAGATGGGCAGAGCATCGCCCCCTGGTGGTCATGCTGGGTGGATCCTGGTCTGGTGCATGCGGGAGTCTTCCTCCCTACTTCTAACTTCGGAAAAATACAAAACACAAACAAACTGAAAAGTAGTAATGTCTTTGTCTTGGGTTCATCTTCAAAAAAACAAAGTTCTACTATGTGATTCGAGCTCTCAAATTCTTCAGTTTTCTGTCTATATCTCATTTCTTGGCTGATTTATACTGTGATGTCACTAGCTCACTAGCTATCAGTGCTCAGTAAATACTTAGTTGTGGTATAATTATTTTATTTCTAACTTTCATAACTTTGACATGTTTCAAGAACAAACAACATAATTTTATTTGTTGTATTTCAGTATCTTGTTATTTTCTATTTCTCTGTTCCCATCAGTGTCTTTATATTTGTGTCCTTTTTGTTCTGATGGTTTCCCCTTCTTTTCATTTTTTCTTTGGCATTAGGAGGTAGGAAGAGGAAGTAAATGAGGTTGTATTTTCTTTTTTTAATTTTTATTTTAAAAAAATGTTTATTTATTGATTTTAGGGGGAAAGAATGGGAGAGAGAGATAGAAACATCAGTCTGTTTCTGTATGTGTGCTGACCGAGGATCAAACCCAGCAACCTTTGTGTATTGGGATGGTGCTCCGACCAACTGAGTTACCTGATCACAACTGTATTTCATTTTTTATTTACTTATGGGAGAATATTGATTGGAGAGGTATTGAACTCATACTTCTTGATGTGATTATAGGTTTTTGAAAATATTCCTCTTATTTCCTCCATTATTACCGGCTTATATTCTTTGAAGTCAAGAACTGGGTTGGTAACTCCACATGGCCTTACATAGTTTCTTATATAACCATAGGTATTTGGTAAATGGGATAGGTGCATACCAAATAGTGTAGATTGGATGAAGAATGTATGAGTTCATACATACGATAAGAAAATTACTTGTTTCAAGAATACTTGATAAAGTAATATGAAGCTGATGGTTTTGAAAGGTTTTGTGTTATATTATTCAAATAACTATGAAATTAAGGAGCAATACTATTTAATTATATAGACACCTTGAACAAAATACATTATTTTGTCTCTACTAATTAGCTTAATTTTTTTTCTGATTTGATGTACAACTGAAGGAGTTGATATACTTTGAAGACATTTGGGGCAGTAGAGCATAATGGGCAGTAGGGTCAAGCTTTATGTTAGACATATTGATGCAAATCTGGGCTCTGGGCAAGTGTAGAGAGTCTTTGAAGCCTCAGCCTCCTCTTTTATTAAATGGGGGTATAACCATTTTAATTAGTAATGTGATGAGTGAGAGTTAAATGAGATAATGACTAGTAAGCCATTTTTATCACATTGCCTTATGTGGAGTAAGCATTCGGTAAATTCTGTCACTATTATTTTCTTGCTAAAAGGGTATTTTATACACTTCAGATTTCTAGTTTGAGATGCCATCTTGAGACAAAGTGGTAGATGATAAACACTTTTTCATCTTCTCTAATGTTTTAAAATACCAGTGGACTTTAGTACATGGGCAGAAATTATTGTGATGGTTACTTCTGAGAAACATTTAAGGTCTTAGAATTATCTATCTAGATCAGTGTTTCCCAACCTTTTTTTTGCCATGCCCCACCTTAACCTTTCTAAAATTTTTATGTCCCCCCCTATGTAACATACATAATTTTTAACATTAAAAAATTGATTTGTTCACTTAATAAACATAAATGATAGGTTCCAGGAAGAAATCACTATGAAATTGTTAACAAAACACAGTAAGTAAAATTTCAAAACATATAATGAGAAACAGAAATTTAAATTCCAAATAATTTTAATACAGATTTTTCTATATTAATTTATTATTTTAATTTAGTGTGATCCTTGCGCTTGATGCTTGCTGCACAGAGATTTTATATTAGGTTCCAATTTGGTTAGCTTTAGTCTCAAGTCTCCACGTTGTGTTATATCCAGCCGATTTCTTTTTTTTTTTACCAGTAAATCATTTACAGCACTAAATCCACATTCAGCTAAAAATGAAGATGGAAACAGTAGCAATAGTTTTCTTGCACATTTGGTTGAATTTGGGTATTTGATTTCTGTTTCCTCACAAAGCCATGCCATCGCTCCTTTGATATTAAATAAAGCTTTAACTGACTCATCATTTTGCAATTCTGTGAGTTCTTCTTGATACTGCATATTTGATATATCAGACAAATCCACTAACATTGGCTGCATCATCCATGTTGGGAAATCAATTTGTTTTAAATCAGAAAATCTTTCTTTTAAATCAGCCAATAGAATATTCAAATGATTGACAATAACAAGTAAAGCGGTATCAGTTACTTCACATTTTTGGAGCTAATGAAACTGTTTAAAGTTTTTGTTGTTATTATGTTTCTGACATAACTCAATATTGGTAATGAAACCAAATATCTTTGCTTTTGCATCGACAAGAGTTTTATTTGTTCCTTGAAGTTGCTTATTTAATATATTTAGTTTTTCAAAGATATCGGCTAAATAACTCTCAAATGCTTTACCATCTATTGTTAACAGATACTTCATTTCAGGTTTGTCGCTTAAAAAATCACTAAGAGTATCAAACAGTTCCATAAATCTTTTCAAACAGTTTCCTTTAGATAGCCATCTTATTTCAGTATGAAGTAAAAGTCTCACATGGTCTTCATTTTGTTCTTCACAAAATAGCTTGAAAAGACGCTCACATTTGGCACTAGCTTTAATAGCATTAACACACTTTATTACTGTATGTAATCATTCAGAACAGGCGAGATGTTTTTAGCTACCAAGTTTTCCCTATGAATAACACAATGCACAAGAATCATTTCTGGATTTGCATCTTTCATCAATTTTAAGCAGCCATTTTTCTTGCCCATCATATTGGGAGCACCATCTGCAGCACAAGATGTTATATTTTTCATTGGTATATCATTGACATCTAAGTAGTTTTTTAGCTTATTATATATATCTTTGGAGGTAGTGGTGCTTTCTAATCTTTTACAGAACAACATTTCTTCAGCAAAATGTCCTTTATCAATATATCTTACGTAAGTTATCAATACTGCCTCACTGTCTCTCAAAGTTGATTCATCCATTTGCATGGAGAATTTTCTTGTTTTCAGCTTTTCAATAAGTTGTTTTTCAATATCCTCACTCATTTCGTCTATTCTTCTGCTAACAGAATTGTTACTGAGTGGCATAGCTTTTACATCTTTGTCATCTTTTTCAAGAACCATTTTAAGAAATGCTGATATTGACGGTTTTATTAAATTCTCTCCTATAGTGTGATTTTCTCCAGTTTTAGCGATGAATAAAGAAATTTGATAACTAGCCTCAAGAACACGATTAGTTGAAGTATGAACAGTAAATAGAGACTTTAATGTTGTTCTTTTTTCAAAAATTTTCTTTAAAGATTTAAAGTAACTCAAATCTGAATTAATATGAGCACTATGTTTCACCTTCAAATGCGCCTCAAGACGACCTCATTTCATTGATATGTTGGTCAAGCATTGCTGGCATAAAAGACAAAAAGGAATCCGCTCATCGTGAACAGCGGGTATGAACCCAAATTTTAAATATTCCTCCGAATATTGACGAGTTTTTTTCTTGCTTGCACCACTCATTTTACTATGGGCTATAAGAAATAAAAATAAGATCAATTAAAAACTAATATTAAAATATGTGTTAAAATATATTCAATGTGACATAGAGTAAACGTATACTAAAAATTCATGTTTATTTAAATGTATATAACACATTTAATACACTACCACCGCAAATCAAAAGGTATGTATATTTTTTCCACTTGACAAAATTTTCTGGAAAGTTATGCTTCTAAAATTAAAATTGTCATGCATGCACTATTATAGCCCCAATAATATTTATAAAATATTAGTGCTTTCTAGCCCCGATGCAAGAAGTACTTAATAAAGATATTGATAATATTGATTTTAATATTGATAAAAATAAAATCAAATACTTACCAATTATATTTATACAATATATATATGTATATTTATTAAATCAACGAGCTTTTACAACAGTTTTGACTGACACTTATTTCAAATTAACACCAACTGAATGATGTGAAACACTACAGAAGTTGCGATGGGCCAATTAGGTGAGAATAACTGCGTTGTTTAGCGAGTTTTTAAAACGTCCGGGGTTCCCTGCGGCAGACGGCACGCTCTGCGGTGAACCCAGGACGAAGTTTACTTGACGACGCCAATCACCCAGTTGATATTTTGGTCTCGTCAAACGAAATTATACTTAATAATTATTTACCGCAATTATTTGAGAATTGCATTTTTTGTTAAATTTGGCACCGATATCTAGCATTGCATTTAAATGGCCCGGGGCGAAAGAGTTAAAGTCGTGTCGACTCCATTTTCAAATTGCCCCCCTTAACTATCGAATTGCCCCCCTGTGGGGCGTGGGCCCCATGTTGGGAAACACTGATCTAGATTCTTTTATGTTGCATGGACAGTTATTTTTCTGTTTCTCAAGTATTTGAGATATGAGCTCAGGTAAGGAAACAAATGAAAAGGCTTCATTGCTACAGACATTCTCCTGTCATGTCTGGGTTTGTGATTAAGTCATATTCTCCATTATTCATGGTAAGCTGCAGTCCTTGAAAATATCAGCCAACACAAAGAGATGGGAGGCATTGGGAGCTGACTATTTTGGTGATGAGTATTCACACAATAGGCTAATTTATTGCTGTTAAAACATATTTCAAGATGCAATAATTTGAGTAGTTGTGGTTATGTGTTTAAATTGCTTGTATTTATAATAGTCATTGTGTGAAATAAAGTGGACTTTGGTGATTTGCATAAGCATTAAAAGAAATGTGAATAGCCCTAGCCTGGTAGCTTAGTCATTAGAGCTTTGTCCTGATATGCCAAGGTAGCAGGTTTGGTCCTTGGTTAGGGCACAAACAAGAGTCATTTGGTGAGTGCAACCTGGAATGACATGTTGATGTTTCTCTCTCTCTTTTCCTCTTTCTCTAAAATCAATAATAATAAGTATATGTGTAGAGCCTCAACATTGGTAGAATTAAATGTGGAACAAAATGATGAAAACCAGGCTTAATTTGTTGTGTTTTATTCATTTGCTATAGTAGTGGCTGCTTCATTATTTCTAGAATAAATATCTAGTTTTAGGAATTTACAATTCATAGAAGTAAAAGAAGCAATATGAGAGGAATATGAAAGTGTGAGACTGAAAATAAAGCAGAAATCTTTTCTTAAGCCTCATATGTATTATAACTGAATTGAACATCTCTAACAAAAATTTAGCTTGAAAAAATGGTTTCTTTGCTATTTAAAAACCATTAGACTCTGGAGACAAAAGAATTTTATAAATAATGAAATAATGCTATTTCATTAAAAATTATTAATGACATCTTAAGCAGTTTTGGGTTCTGGATATATTTTAGTTTTCTTTAATATTGTCTTAAATATTTTAATTAGTATTTAAAAAATTATTTATTGGTGGTCCAGATTGTTTCACACAATGACTACTATAAATATGATACAAGCAGTTTAAAATATATATAACCACAACTGCTCAAATTATTGCATCTTGAAATATGTTTTAACAGCAATAAATTAGCCTACTGTGAGAGAGAGACACACCGATATGTCTGTCTGCACCCTGACTGGGGGTTGAATCTGCAGCCTTGGTGTATTGGGTTGATGCTTGAACCAACAGAGCTGCCCACCAGGGCTGTGCCTTAGTATTGATATGGGATTAAAAATCCAAGTAGGTTGGGAGATAAACCTGTGTGTGTGCTGTGGGGGGGTAGTAGATTTAAAGGAGAAAAGAGTGTGGTTGGAGATATAGCTGGAGAAATAGGTTGGAACCAGGGCTTTATTTAGATCTGAGTCTTGGAAAAAAGAAGTCAGAATTATTTAGGACCAAATTAAGCAGTAGTTTTTGATCTGACTATAAACTTGAACTGAGTTGTTCTTTTTCTTTTGAGTCTAGAACTCAAAGAAAAGATACTACTGTACTTGAATCAATCTTGAATATATGATAAACTCAAAATAAACCTGAGCTTTTAAACATCCTAGAAACTCTTTTTATTTTTATTAAATGAGATTTTAAAAACCGTCTATATTTCAAGATTATGGTTGAAAGTAATTAAAGCTATGGTATAGCATCTGGAATTTATAGTGAAAACTGGGTTAGTTTATTTGGTGTCTTTTTGAGGAAAAATTTAAGTTGTCTCAAATGTCTATGTTAGTGTTGAATGTAGGGTAAAATAATGGCTTACATTGATTTAGTGTTCATTATGTGCTAGGAATGATGTTAAAGTGTTATCACATTCAATTTTTACAATAACCTTATGATAGTAAATATTATTTTTCCTATTTTATAGATGTGGAACTGAGGACTAGCGAAATTACATGATTTGTCTGTAATCACAACTAAAAGTTTGTGGTGCCTGGACTCACACCTATGTTTTTCTGTTTGAATTTTTTATGTTGCTTTCACACTTGAATAGCTTAGCTTAGTATAAAATTCTAGGTTGGCATTCTCCCCCTGTCCCATCCCTTAGCACTTGGGAAATACTCCACTATCTTCAGGTTTCCCATGTTCTTTTGAAGAGTTAACTCTCAATATATTATCTTTCCTTTGTAGTCAGTATATTATTTCTTTCTTGCTCTTAGCATTCTTCAGTTTTACTACATTATCTCTAGGTATAGACTTATTTTTATTTATTTTGGAATAGAGAATAATATGTCTTTATAGATTTTCGAAGTTCCTTTACCACTATATACTCGAATATTGCTTCTCCTTTTTCCTTCTAGAATTCATTTTATATATATATATATATATATGTGGTCTACCGGAAAGTTCTGTCCGTTTCTATCACAAGTTTTGCCCCGTAAGCACGTTTATTTGGCGCATGTGTGCCTCTCTATTTTTTATCACTTAATGTATACATACTGACGTAGCAAATTAACTAAAACAAAGTTGATTCACGTTAGTCTTATGTGTGAAGCGATAGTGTACCCATGGCTACTGATAAAGTTCATTTACGCCACTGTAATTTTTACGAATTTCAATAAGGAAGAAATGCTACAGAAGCATGTCTGTCGCATCTACCATATTCCCTGGACTTAGCACCCTCCGACTATCACTTGTTTTTGTCCTTACAAAATTTTTTGAAGGGCAAAAAATTCAAAAATGAAGAAGATATCAAACAAGCACTAGTTCAATTTTTCGCATCAAAAGATAAAACATTTTTCAAAAATGGGATATACAAATTGCCCTCATGCTGGCAAGAAATCATTAATAATAATGGCAATTTTATTATTATTTTTTATTATTTTATTTTATTTATTCATTTCTTAGAGAGGAGAGAGAGAGACAGAGAGGGAGAGAGAGGAGAGAGAGACAGAGAAAAAGAAGGGGGGAGGACCTGGAAGCATCAACTCCCATATGTGCCTTGACCAGGCAAGCCCAGGGTTTCGGGCCGGCAACCTCAGCATTTCCAGGTTGACCTTTATCCACTGCGCCACCACAGGTCAGGCCGGCAATTATATTATTTAATAAAGTTTACTGACGGTAAGAAAAATTTGTATTTTGTTTTATTCCAAAAACGAACAGAACTTTCCGGTAGACCTTTATATATATATGATGGACCATCTCTTTCTACTTTCTCCATTTCTTATTTTTGCTTACTTCATCTTCATGCTGCATTTTGGCAAATTTCTACAGCTCTATCTTCTGATTTCTTGATTCTTTCATCTGTGTCAAATCCGCCGTTTCCTCAGTCCATTTAGTTTTTTTTTAGACTATATTTTTTTATTGACAACTCAGTCTCAGTCACTAAGTACTTACTTTCAGTATTGCAGAAATTGTGAATGAGTTAACAATTATATTAATACAAACGCAAGTAAAGCTAATGCTCTAGGTTTTGGTGCATTTTGTGACAGGTACTTTAGTATAAATATGACAACCATCAAGGAACTCAGCTATTTCAATTTATAAGACTCACCTTTCAAAAAAAGCATGTTGGCCCTGGTCAGGTAGCTCAGTTGGGTAGAGCATCCTCCCGAAATGCCAAGGTTGTGGGTTTGATCCTGGTCAGGGCACACACAGGAAGCAACCATTAGATGTACAACTAAGTGGAACAACAAATGAATACCTCTCTCCCTCTCTCTGTCTTTTTCCCTCTCTCCCTTCCTCTCCCTCCTTCTCTCCCTCACTCCCCTTTCCTCTTTCTGTCTAAAATCAACCAATAAAAAATGTTTTTAAAAAATTGAAGGTCATTTAGTAAAACAATTAAAATATCAAACCTAAGAAAATTAAATTACAAAAGGAATACTGTTAAAAAGAAAAATTGGTAATAGAAATGTAAGGTTAAAATACTGGATTTAAAAGTTTTAGCAATTGGACTTAGGACCCAGAAAGTATATGCATATTGGGAATTTTAGGAAAAGACCTCTATATTCTGCTTCATAATTACTGCTGCTTTCCAGAAGGGTATTTCTGGGTTGCTACAGTGTCTCCCTTGTTAATATAAACCACTCCTTCATACTTCAAAGGAAACAACATAGTAATTCACATAAAGGGGTTTTAAAATAAGATTTTTCTTGCCCTGACCTGGTAGCTCAGAGCATTGTGCCCGTATGCCAAAGTTGCAGGTTCAACCCCAAGTCAGGGAACATACAAGAATCAACCAGTGAATGTATAAATAAGTGGAACAGAAGCTCAATGTTTCTCTTTCTCCTTTTTTCCTCTAAAATCAATTTAATAAAATAAAAAGATTTTTCTCAAATAAAAAATATGATCTTTATCAAATTACACAGAAATCTTATTGAAATATCAATCAGATAGAGAAGCCAGACCACCCACTACCTATGTCAGAGTGCTGTGCTGGTGTATCACCTATATGGAAGGGGAGCTGTGAGCGGTCCCTGCTCTATATTGTGTGGGTGGACATCAGCCCTGTCCTTCCCCAGGGTTGTGCTTCTTTGGTAGTAGAATTGATGGGTGGGCCAGAAGGCTTGTAATAGACTTTTCAATTAAATGGATCTGAGATTGAGACCCCACCTTCAGCAGATGCATAAAGTGGCAAAAAAAATGGATGAAAAATGATGGACCAAATGTTTCTCTGACCTTTTGATGCCATCACTCAAACCCTTCTGCACTGCAGTTCAAGGAAATCTTTGATACTTTCATCAAGTGGCTGATTCTGCTAAAGGGTAAGCAAATGATGCATCTGACAATGAAATTTTGGACAAATATGTAGAAAGGCTGTGCCAAGTTTGGGTAGAAAAAGTGCACTACCATGTCAACATAGCGGTCAGGACTTTCTGCCTCTGAATTTTAAGAACCATCAATTAAGCCATTCAACAGAGATCTGTAGAGTGCACATCTATTAAAAATGTGTTTACTGAAATCCTCCAGGCAGGCAAATTCTGTAAAACTGGTTCTAACATAAAGGATACAAGATAATTAAGTGCAGGGTGGGATTGTTTTTTTCTTTACAGATCAGAAAAATGACCTAAAGAGAGTGATGGCTTCTCATAGTCTGTCCCTTAGAAAGAATACAAATATCAGTACTGAAATCTAACACAGGCCTGACCTGTGGTGGCGCAGTGGATAAAGTGTCGACCTGGAAATGCTGAGGTCGCCGGTTCGAAACCCTGGGCTTGCCTGGTCAAGGCACATATGGGAGTTGATGCTTCCGGCTCCTCCCCCTTCTCTGTCTCTGTCTCTCTCTCTCTGTCTCTGTCTCTCTCTCTTTAAAAATGAATAAATAAAATTTAAAAAAAAATCTAACACACAGGCTTCATTTTCAAAATGCATCCCTTTATTTTCCTCATAAGGCAGCCATACATTATAAACACGTGACAGTCTCATGATTTCTTCCCTAAGGCCAGGGCTTCCACAGGCTTTCCTGAAACGACAGCCAGAGTGGTCCTAGGAGTCAGGTATCACAGCTTTCTCCACAGCCACATGTTCCTCTGACGTGTGGATTATTGGACACAAACTCACTGGAAAATCTTTCTTCAACAGGGTCCATTTCTGTTCCTGAAAGTGTTAGCTGTGCTTTCTTTCCGATGAACACTGACTCCCTCTTGAACAACTCCTTTATCAGAATCTCCTTTTGTCTTCATGTATTCTAGACTATAAGAAAGGCCATTATATGCCTGACTGCTGGTGGCACAGTAGATAGAGCATCAACCTGGGATGCTGAGGTCCCAGTTTTGAGACCCAAAGGTCACCCTCTTCAGCGTGAGATCATCAACGTGATCCAGAGGTCCCGGGCTTGAGCCCAAAGGACACTGGCTTGAGGCACTAGGATGTTGCTTGAGGAAGGGGTCACTAGCTTGGCTTGAGCCCCCGGTCAAGGCACGTATAAGCTATCAGTGAACAACTGAAGTGGCACAACTATGTGAGTTAATGCTTCTCATCTCCCTCTCTCTCTCGCAAAAAACAAAACAAAAAAAACTATTACAATCCCTGGTTTAGACACTAACTTCCACACTACATGTTCAGGCTTGTCTTTAAGAAGTTGTTTTACCTTGTTTACTGCTGAGGGTGTCAGGGTGAGGGTGGCCCTGGTGGGCTGCAGCTTCTTCTTGCTTACAGCCCCGAAAGTGGTCCAAAGCCGACACCCATGCTGTCCTGGTGCCCTGCTGCTGTGGCCCTCGGCTGCCTCAGCCCTCTGTGGACAGCGCAGGCACTCTGACATCCACTGAGTTTTAAATTTAACTGGTATTTTTTTAATGCTAGAAGTTTTTTCATTTTTTACATCTGCCTATTTGTTTAAAAATGTCTTGTCTTTATGTGTTTAAGTATACTTATTTCATAGTAATTAATAGATTATCAAGAGCTTTACATAACAGCATTAATTCTGCTTTATGTTGTATCATTTGCCTCTCCTTTAGAGTGGATTGTAGTTTTTTGTATCTTGAAATTTTGAATGTCACCTCAGTGGATATACTCTGAGGCCTGGTCAAAAATATACTGTACTTTTGTGTTTGTTTCTGCCAAATGCCTTATGGAGAACAGGTGAATTTAAAACAAATTTTATTATATCCATATAATGAAATAGTAATCAACAATAAAAAGCATTGAGTTACTAATATATTTAGCAACATGGGTGAATCTGAAATGCATCATGCTAAATGAAAGAAGTCAAATAACAGAATACATACTATATGGTTCTATTTAAGTCATTTTCTATAAAAGACAAAACTATAATGATAAGTCAGTGAGAGAATGCCTGATCGG
The DNA here is from genome assembly GCF_036850995.1 of Saccopteryx leptura. Lineage (NCBI taxonomy): Eukaryota > Metazoa > Chordata > Mammalia > Chiroptera > Emballonuridae > Saccopteryx > Saccopteryx leptura. The sequence continues at coordinate 169,242,538 of NC_089504.1, read as the reverse complement.
GTGGGTACTGACTGCAAAGGATAAAGAGGGAATTTTCTGGGGTAATGGAAATGTTCTGTATATTGACTTTAGTGGCGGAAAGGCAATTGTATACACTTTTCAAAAGAAATCAAATTGTATACCTAAAATTAGTGAATTTAATTGTATAAAAATTATATTTCAATAAAGCTGATTTAAACAAACATGCAAAACTTATGAATGATAACATAAGTAGAATAGTAATTGTCCTAGAGGAGAAATGCTAACTGTGAGGGACATGAAGGGTCCTTCTGGGGCATGGAAATGTTCTGTATCTTGATGTAGTGTAACCTGGGTGTATCCAAAGTAAAAAAGTCATACACTTCCTGTGCACTGTACGTTGTGTCTATTACAATAATAAAATATAAAAAGAAAAATACTCTACAGAAGTGTTAGAATGTAAAGTTGATAAAATCTTGAAGAAAGTAGAGCAAAAGGATAAAGAGATGGAAAATAGGAGAGAAAATGTAAGAAAATCAGAGGGCCAAACTAAGAAGTCCAATATCTGAATACAAAGTGGTCCAGAATGAGAGAACAGAAATAATGGAGATAAATCACCAATGATATAATTCAGAATTTATTTTATTTTTTTTAGCATGAGGGTAGGGGGAGAGCAAGCGGGATAGGAAGGGAGAGATAACCTGAAGAGAATAGTAGACCTGTTTTAGAAGAAGTGCTCAACTATTATTACTATAATATTTTGAATTTCATCAAAAATTGTGGAAAATTTTGTCTCATTATATATTGACCACTGGTCTTCAAATATTGAGCACTGGTCTTCAAAACCAAAAATATTGACCACTGGTCTTCAAAACCTAAAATATTTGCTATCTTGTCTTTTACAGAAAAAGTTTGCTGACTCCTGCACATATTAGCAGAATTAATACTTGGTCTCACAGTGATTTCAAAAAAATGTATGGAACATCTTTGTTCCTACTGGATTTATTAATTACAGATTATTCCCTGTAAAAAGACCTCACAGCTTTGTGTTAATATTCTGATTTGAAGGAGAAGCTTTCCATGTTCTATATCCTGTGATAGATGTACGGAACATTGGAATTTTTTACCACATAAAAGTAGTGTACAAGTTGCTGCAATGTGATTCTTGAGTAACATGGGTGCTGCCTTTAGTGAACCTCTGCTGGGAGAAGGGACAAAAATAACATGCCAAAATGCATAAAGGAAACAGCTTTATTTTCAAGAATGTAATTGAGTCACTTAAAATGCCTAGAACTAGATGTGGTTAATTTAGAGGAAGAGTGTTAGAGCCCCTTAAGAATAGACAGCTTGGCTCTTCCTCTCTGACTCCTAACTACTCCAAATTCTAATTCCCTCAAGAAGGCATGGAAAAATACTGTGATTCTCTCTACTATGGGTATTTTCAGATGGTCATCTTAGCATCCTGTAGAATGAAAAAAATTACTGCTAGTTGTTTTCACAGACAAAACGCTACAGAGAATGACAGGCTCATGGGCGGTTACAGTTGAGGAACAAAAAGGGCTCAGGTAGTTTAATTCACAGGATTTTGCTTAAATTGAAGCTGTATGAGATGTTAAATGGATATAAGTGATGCATGGGCAACAGTTGGTTGTTCCTTTAAAATGTGTTTCTTCAGAATGACTTTCTGTTCTTGAGCCAGAAAGTTTTATTGAGAATTAGTTTCTGCAGTTTTAATTGATGTCAGTGGAAAATATGTGATATTCATATATTTCTGCATTGTCAAGAATAAATTGAAAAATATTATCTTTACTCTCATTGCAGCTTATAAGCATTATAAGTGAGCAAGGAAAACCAGTACCTGTAACATGAATCAGTAGTTCAGAACTGTGCGATTTCTCATTATCTCCTTGGGTGTTCTTTTGTGATTTCCTTTGTGCTGCCAAAATTAGAAACTTTGTTCAGTATTACAAGATGCATTCAGGTAACTTCAAAGAAAGAACTATTTAGACTTTCCAAGTGGTTTTAAGCTGATATTTTAAAGAATAAAAAAGAAATTTTAGAATTGATGCTGAAAACTTGATAAAAGGTCATTATATTTAATGTTTAGGTCTCTGAAAGAAGATGAACTTGGCTGAGATTTGTGACAATGCAAAGAAAGGAAGAGAATATGCACTTCTTGGAAATTATGACTCATCAATGGTATATTACCAAGGAGTAATCCAGCAGATTCAGAGACATTGTCAGTCAGTCAGAGACCCAGCTGTCAAAGGCAAATGGCAACAGGTAAGACCACCTTATTCAGTGAGTCAGGTCAGTAGTCTGTTGTACTTGCAAGATTAGATGTAAATAGTTCTTATTTGTCTGAAGACTGAGCTATGAACTACGTCTAAAATGTACTCTGAATAATTTTCTATCTTGCCCAGTTAATACTTTGTATATTTTTTATTATTTCATGAGACATACTTAAAAGATACTTAATTCTGATTGAATCTATTCTTAATTTAAAAAAATTTTCATTACTTGCCTAATGGTGAGTACTAATTTTTGAAATAAGTTATTACTACTTGCCCTATACTCTTTCAGTTCTTTTTGACCCTTTTCATAAAACTTTTCATTTAAGAAAGTTTCCTCTTCTTTTGAAAGACTCCTTACAAATACAAAGGAATCAGTAATCTAATAAAAAAACACTAATATATTTGCTGTCTCTTGACTATAAAACTTGATTATATAATAGTACAGTTAATAAAAACGAATTATAATTTCCCCACTTATTTCTAAAAATTAAAATCCTTTTAATATTTAAAGTACAAAGTCAAGCATTTCTTTGAAATTTCCATTTTATGTACTAAATGCCTTTAAGTGTTCTAATTTTTCCACTAAGGGTCAGAAATTGATGTTTACTAAATTTTCAGGGTAAATTTGGCTCATTTTCCAATCTAAGTGTTACCGGGTTATACTGAATGAGAACAATACACTTGCTCTAACTCAGGTTGAAATTTTTGGTTGTTTTCGTCTATCCTGCATACTAGCCATAGATAAGAGTGGTTTATTAATCTAGCATGGAAAATATTTTTGACATGTTCTTAATTGTGTTAAATAATTACCATTTCTATTCAGATATTTCTACTATGTTTCTTTCCATTAGGTTCTGAAATTTCATTTTTCCAAGTATATCATATAATTGTATATGTGAGCAGTTAAATTTTATCAAGGTTTTTCTTTGGTTCTGCATCTCCTTTATATGTTCCTTTCTATATATTATTCAAGATAAAGTTTCTTACTTTAAGATACTTTCTTAAGGGAAAGTTTTTTATGTTTTGCTTTACTTTACTGTAAATGCTTTTTATCATTAAGCACACTTTACTTAATGATTAAAAAATTAGAATTGTTAAACTGAATTTATAAATGTAATTTTCAGTTTTTTTTCTATTTGCCTCTGAAAATTAGTTTGGGCTATGAGTTTCAAAATAGAAGAATTTCCACATAATAGGTGCTCAATGAGGGTTTTGGTTTTTTTAAAGTGAGAGTAGGGGTGACAGTGAGGCAGACTCTCGCATGTACCTGACCAGGATCCACCTGGCAACCCCTGTCTGGGGCCAATGCTGGAATCAATTCAGCTATTTTTAGCACATGAAGACCAATTGAGCTACTCTTAGTGCCTAAGGCTAATGCTTGGACCAACTTAGCTATTCTCAGTTCCGGGGGGCTGACACTCAAACTAACTGAGTCACTGGCTGTGAGAAAGGAGGAGTGAGAGAAGAGAGAGAGGGAGGGGAAGAGAAGCATATGGTTGCTTCTTATGTGTGCCCTGACCAGGGATTGAACCTGGATGTCTGCATGCTGGGCTAGTTCTCTATCCACTGAGCCAATGGCCAGGGCCTCAATAAAGTTTTTTAAATGTAGGAAAAATCTTGCCTTTATGCTTAAAATAAACTTTACTCAGGTCTTAAAATAATTTAACAAGGCCAAAAGAATTATGATTTTAGGTAAAGGAGAATTTAAATAAAAATTAGAATTGGATATTGAAAGTATTTTGTCACATCAGGTTTTCAGATGCTGTGACAGGCAGCCATGTCATACTTAATGGTGTTGGGTACTGGAAACACTGGTCAAAATTTTGGCTGATTTTTTTATTTTTTATTTTTAAATTTTTCTTAAGTAAGAAGTGGAGAGGCAAAGAGATAGACACCTGTATGTACCTTGACCAGGATCCACCCGGCAAGCCCCCTATGGGGCGATACTCTGCCCATCTGGGACCATTGCTCCATTGCTCTGCAACCGAGCTATTTTACATCTGAGGGGAGGCCATGGAGCCATTCTTAGCGTAAAGGGCCAACTTGCTCCAACTGAGCCATGGCTGTGGGAGGAAAAGAGAGAGATAGAGGGTAGAGGGCCAGGGAGGGTAGAGAAGCAGATGGTCACTTCTCCTGTGTGCCCTGACTGGGAATCAAACCTAGCACATCCACATGCCAGGCTGATGCTCTATTGGCCAGGGCAATGATTTTTTGGAAGTTATTTCCAAGCATATTAAAAAGATTTAGCATTAATATTATATATAGCTTTCTGGGAATGATAGGCTTGTTACTGACCTAGTTGCTTGTTTTAAATTGTGTTCATGGTCATTACATTTCTTGGTAGAAATAAAGTTCCATTATGAAAGATATATAACTACTTCCCCTATGAAAAGATATTTAATTATGTCTTTTTTCAAACCAAATCCTGCCCTCCTGTCTATATTACTTAAAATAGTTCTTTGTTTTTAAATATGTTTTAATGTTTCATTTTGTATATTTTGAAAATAATAAGAAAACTTGCATTCTATAGCAATTTATTATTTGCAATTTAAACTTTAAACAGTTTCTGGCATAAAGGCTATATATATACATATATATATTTTTTAAAGGTTCGGCAGGAATTATTGGAAGAATATGAACAAGTTAAAAGTATTGTCAACACTTTGGAAAGTTTTAAAATTGACAGGCCCCCAGATTTCCCTGTGTCCTGTCAAGATGAACCATTTAGAGACCCTGCTGTTTGGCCGCCCCCTGTTCCTGCAGAACACAGGTAAACAGGACTTCATGTTCTTTAGGTGCTTCTGTAGCTGATCAACAGCCAGAGTGAAGGGAGTAAAGCTTTATTTGAACAAGATGAAACAGTTTTTCTGGGGGGCATGTAAATATAATATCTGTGTATAATTTTCTCACCTGTAGGTTTACAGAGTTTGTATGTGTTAAAGAACAGATGCCAAACACTTGTCATACATCTTGCTTTTAAAATGTTTTACTTCTGTACTTATAACAATAGAAATCTACTAGTCCTAAAATTTATCAGTTAAGTGAGGTCTTTTAGATTTCAGAATATCAACATCAAAACATAGATGGCTTTTTTGCTTTAAGACATTTTTGCTTTTAAAGACTAACAACGTTAGATGAAATGGTAGACAAATTGGATTCATTTGGTTGGGCCTAGAGCCAATTTCCAGACTCTTAGTGCAAAAGGGATCTTACTGACTGTTTCTTGAAGGTTAAAGGTCATATTCCCTAATGTGGCATATAAAGCTCTAAGTTTATCTCCCAGATGCCCCGCCTGTGCATGGGTGCATCATCTACATCAGGGGTCCCCAAACTACGGCCCGTGGGCCGCATGCGGCCCCCTCACGCCATTTATCCGGCCCCCACCGCACTTCCGGAAGGGGCACCTCTTTCATTGGTGGTCAGTGAGAGGAGCACATTGACCATCTCATTAGCCAAAAGCAGGCCCATAGTTCCCATTGAAATACTGGTCAGTTTGTTGATTTAAATTTACTTGTTCTTTATTTTAAATATTGTATTTGTTCCCGTTTTGTTTTTTTACTTTAAAATAAGATATGTGCAGTGTGCATAGGGATTTGTTCATAGTTTTTTTATAGTTCAGCCCTCCAACGGTCTGAGGGACAGTGAACTGGCCCCCTGTGTAAAAAGATTGGGGACCTCTGATCTACATAAACCTCTCTCTTCTTATTCTTTCCTGCCATCTTGTCCTTGCAACCTGTTCTTTCTTCAAGGAATACCCATAGTCCCCATCTAAGCAGTTCACATTTATCAAGTCTCAGCTCAGCTGTGTTTCCTTTCTGCAGCCTTTTAAGTTTGCCTAGACAAGATGGTTTGTTCATACCAGTTAGGTTGCATTTTTTGTCTTTCCACAAGATAAGTTTTGCAAGAGCAGGACTGTGGTTTTACTTATTTGGAGCAAAAATAACAAACTTTTATTGCTAACACAGGATTTGGCACATAAGTATTCATCAACAATGATTCCACAGTGAGGAAAGTAAGGCCTGAGAAACCCTGACCTGTAAGTTAGGCTCGATCAGCATCTGAGTTTAGGTGTCTGGCTTTCATTCCCTAGATTGTGAAGTGGTGTTGTGGCCAGATGTTATAGCACAGAAAATAAGTTTCCCATTGGTCAGTAGCTGTGATCCTGTGTATAACTTGTGGATCTCTTAACGTTTCTCTAAAAGTCTTTAAAGAATTGTGAAAAACGGTTACCAGATTTCCCCATTTTTAAGATGCACCTTTTTTTAGAAAAATTTGGGGTCTAAAAACTGGGTGTGTCTTATACAGTGGTTGCAGATTTTTTTTTTTACTTGCATTTCTCGCTTTTTCGTGCTTGTTTTTGTGCTCATTGTTGAAGAGAGTGATTCGTCATTAGACACAGATGAGGACAAGCTAATGGATGGGAGTTTTGACAGTGATGAGGAGTTGTATGAATTTTATGATAAATACATCTTGAGTTCAATAACTCTATGTAATACTTTTTTTTTTTCAAATTTCAGGCCCAAAACTAAGGTACGTCTTATACATGAGAGTATCTTATACATGGGGAAGTATGGGTAATTTATTCCTTCATGTTTTTCCTACACCCCTGTGTTACAGATAATTTTATGATTTCCATTATAAAAATACAAGAAGATGATCTTTTTCTAAGGTCTACAACAATAAGGTTCTTTCCTCATGTGTAACCACCTTCAGGTGTTTTGGATTCAGGTGACTGTTACTCCTCAAAAGGCAGTTTTTCAAGAATCATAGGATTGTTATCATGCAAATCCCAACATAAATACTGAAAAAAGAAATAATGTCATTTTGATCTATCATAATGTGAAAATTTTGTGTATATATGTATAATAAAATACTTTTTTTCCTGAAAGTAATTAATTTAGAAATATACTTTGAAACTAAAAGATAACAGTAAGTGACATAAACATTGTTTAATTTAAGGTATAGAATGTGTTGATTTCATACATTTATATATTGCAATATGATTACTACCGTAGCATTAGTAGACACCTCTGTTACATCACAGAATTATCATTTCTTTTTTGTGGTGGGAACAATTAAGATCTAGTCTCTTAGCAACTTTGAAGTTTATAATGCTGTATTGTTGACCTTAATCACTAAGTTGTGCATTAGGTCTCCGGGATTTATTTATCTATTGGTTGCAAGTTTGTACTCTTAAATAACATCTTCCTAGTTCTCCCCCAGCCCCTGGTAGCCAACATTCTACTCTGTTTTTACAAGTTTGGCTTTTTTAGATTGCACACATAAGTGATATCATGTAGCATTTGTCTTTCTTTGACTTATTCACTTAGTATAATGCCCACAAGTTTCATCTGTGGTGTTGCAAATGGCAGGATTTTCTTTCTGCTGAATAATATTCCATTGTACATGTGTATCACATCTTCTTTTTCCATTCATCTGTTCGTGGATGCTTAGGTTGTTTCCATATTTTGGCTCTTGTAAATAATGTTGCAGTGAACATGGGGGTGCAGAGAGCTCTTCAGTATCCTGTTTTCATTTCCTTTGGATATAGACTCAGGAGTGGAATTGTTGGATTATATGGTAGTTCTATTTTTAAATTATTGAGGGACCTCCACACTATTTTCCATAATGTTGAACCATTTTGCATTCCCACTATCAGTGTAGAAGGATTTCCTTTTTATCCACATCCTTGCCAACACTTATCTCATATTCATTTTTTTAATATAAGATTTTATTCATTTTAGAGAGGAGAGAGAGAGAGAGAAAGGAGGAGGAGCAGGAAGCATCAACTGCCTTGTGTGCCTTGACCAGGCAAGCCCAGGGTTTTGAACTGGCAACCTCAGCGTTCCAGGTTGACACTTGATCCACTGTGCCACCACAGGTCAGGCGTCATATTCTGGATTATAGCCATTCTGACAGGTGTGAGATAGTATCTCATTGGGGTTTTCATTTGCATTTCCCTGGTGATTAGTGATGTTTAGCATCTTTTCACATAACTCTTGGTCATTTAGATGTCTTCTTTGGAAAAAATGTGTTTTTAGTTCCTCTTCTTGTTTTTAAATCAGATTTTCTTTTTCTTTTTCTTTTTTACTGAGTTATATGAATTTTTTATATATTTAGGAGATGAACCCCTTATTTGTTATATAATTTATAAATATTTTCTCCCATTTGGTAGGTTGTCTTTTCATTTTTAGGATTCTTTTTCTGTGATTAAGCTTTTTCAGTTTGTTGTAGTCCCATTTGTTGATTTTCACTTTTGTTGTTTTTGCTTTGGTGTCATAGACAAAAATCATTGCCAAGATTAATGTCAAGGAACTTTTTTACTATGTTTTCTTTTAGGAGTTCTACAGTATCAGGTCTTATGTTTAAAGTCTTTTAAATCCATTTTGAGTTTATTTTTGTGAGTAGTTTAAGGGGTCCAATTTTATTTTTCTGCTAGTAGTTATTCAGTTTTCTCAACACCATTTGTTGAGACTACTCTTTCCCCCACTGAGTATTCTTTGCTGTTGTCAAATATTAATTAACAGGGTTTATTTCTGGGCTATTTTGTTCCAGTGGTCTATGTATCTGTCTACTTTTATGTCAGTACTATACTATTTTAATTACTATAGCTTTATAATATATATATTTTTTAAAATTTTGTTTATTGATTTTAGAGAGGAAGGGACGGGGGGCCAAAAGAGAGAGATATATTTGTTGTTCCACTTATTGTTGTATTCATTAATTGATTCTTATATGTGCCCTGATCAGGGATTGAACCTGCAACTTTGGCATATCAGTATGAAGCTCTTACCAGCTGAGCTACCCACCTACGGCTGTGGTGTAGTTAGACATCAAGAATATGATGTGATACCTCTGGCAGTTCTTTTTTTCATGATTGCTTTGATAATTTAGGGTCTTTTGCAGTTTCCTACAAATTTTAGGATTTTTTTTTCTATTTCTGTGAAAAATGCCTTTGGAGTTTTGATAGGGATTGTGCTGATTCTGTAAATGGCTTTGGGTAGAATGGGCATTTTAATGATATTAATCTTTGATCCATGAACACAGGTTATATTTCCATTTGTTTGTGTTTTCTTTAATTTCTTTCATTAAAGTTTTATAGTTTTCATTGTACATATCTTTCACTTCCTAACTACTTTATTGTTTTGATGCTTTTGTGAATGGGATAATATTCTTTATTTTTTTCAGATATCTTGTTGTTAGTATATAGGAACCCACTGATTTCTGTATGTTGATTTTATATCCTGCAATTTTAGTGAATTTATTAATTAGTTCCATCAGTTTTTTGGTTGAGTCTTTGAATTTTAAGATCATATCACCAGCAAATAATGCCAGTTTTTACTTCTTCCTTTGAAATTTGAATGCCTTTTAGGTTTTTGTCTTGCCTAGTAGCTCTGGCTAGGACTTCAAGTACAATGTTGAATAAAAGTGGTGACAGTAGGCATCCTTGTGCTTTTCCTGATCTTAGAGAAGAAGCTCTTAGTTTTTTTTTTTTTTGTACTTTTCTGAAGCTGGAAACGGGGAGAGACAGTCAGACAGACTCCCGCATGCGCCCGACCGGGATCCACCCGGCACGCCCACCAGGGGCGACGCTCTGCCCACCAGGGGGCGATGCGGGGCGTCGCTCTGCCGCGACCAGAGCCACTCTAGCGCCTGGGGCAGAGGCCAAGGAGCCATCCCCAGTGCCTGGGCCATCTTTGCTCCAATGGAGCCTTGGCTGCAGGAGGGGAAGAGAGAGACAGAGAGGAAGGAGGGGGTGGGGGTGGAGAAGCAAATGGGCGCTTCTCCTATATGCCCTGGCCGGGAATCGAACCCGGGTCCCCCGCACGCCAGGCCGACACTCTACCGCTGAGCCAACCGGCCAGGGCCTAGAAGCTCTTAATTTTTCACTATTAAATATGTTAGCTGTGGGTTTGTCATATATGGCCTTTATTATATAGAGTTATGTTCTTTTTGTATCCAGTTTGTTGAGGGTATTTAATCATGAAAGAATGTTGTATTTTGTCCTCTACTTTTCCTGCATCTATTGAGATGCTCATATGATTTGTATTTTTCATCATATTAATGTGGTGGATACATTTACTGATTTGCATATGTTGAGCCACCTTGGCATGCCAGGGATAAATCTCACATGATAATGGTGTATAATCCTTTTAATATGTTGTTGAATTTGGTTTACTAATATTTTTTAAGAGTTTTGCCTCTGTGTTCATTAAGGATATTAGTATATGATTTTCTTTTATTGTACTACCCTTATCTGGCTTGGTATCAAGGTAATGCTGGCCTCAAAATGAGTTTGGAAGTGTTTCCTCTTCTTCAGTTTTTTGGAAGAGTTGGAGGATTGGTGTTAACTCTTCTTCAAACATTTGAAGAATGTAGAATTCATCAGTGTACCCATTTGGTCCTGGGAATAATTTTCAGTATAAGAAATACCTATTCTGAATTGCTAGAGCACCATGATGTATTTCAGAAAGCAGTGGCCACAGATACTAACTCTAATATTTGTGGCTCAAACTGAATAAAAAGTGTGGCTGGCATTTTCCCCTTGATGAACACATACCTGAAAACTTCTCCTCATTAGAGAAACAGTAGCCCAGGTATTTCCTTTTCTTTGTCCTCCCTTAAATTGCCTATAATACAGATCTGATTGATTTTTATACTTGTGCTTTAATCTTTACTTTTTATAAAAATGAAAGATGAATTGATCAGAATGTATTTTCTGAACCTCCATTCTCCATACTAAATTTTTAAAAAAGTGTCCCTTTATGTACCCGTTGTGTGTATTTTCTTCCTCTATGGGTTAGAAACCCTTAATAAAAACAAATCTAAGACTGTATATTGCATGGGGGAAATTTTTTTTTTTTTTTTTACAGAGAGAGAGAGTCAGAGAGAGGGATAGATAGGTACAGACAGGAATGGAGAGAGATGAGAAGCATCAATCATCAGTTTTTCATTGTGACACCTTAGTTGTTCATTGATTGCTTTTTCATACGTGCCTTGACTGCGGGCCTTCAGCAGACCGAGTAACACCTTACTCGAGTCAGTAACCTTGGGTCCAAGCTGGTGAGCTTTGCTTAAACCAGATGAGCCTGTGCTCAAGCTGGCGACCTCGGGGTCTCGAACCTGGGTCTTCCGCATCCCAGTCTGACGTTCTATCCACTGCGCCACCACCTGGTCAGGTGCACAGGTGAAATTTTTTTATTCCCACATATATCTTCAATAACAATAGAAAAATACTACCTGACCTATGGTAGCACAGTGGATAAAGCGTCGATCTGGAATACTGAGGTTGCTGGTTCAAAACCCTGGGCTTGTCCGGTCAAGGCACATATGGGAGTTGATGCTTCCTGTTCCTCCCCCTTTCTCTTTCTCTTCTCTCTAAAATGAATAAATAAAGTCTTTAAAAAAATAAAAAAGAAAGAGACCCACCAACTTCACAAAGTTCTGCTAGTGAAGAAATTTTAATACTTTGAATGATAGCATGGGATAGAGTATGAATAAAGTCTTTACATAAGCAAAGCCACAGATACTTCATCAAATAAGAATATCGTTAGTGACATAGATGTAAGGCAGATGTTAATGAGGTAAAATTTATATGGGTTTGTAGAACAGAATGTCTTCACAGGCTGGTAAAATAACTAAATATTAAGATTGTAAATTTAAGGTTAGAAGTTATGGGAAGTTAGAGATATGTAGTATTTTTCTCCTTTTACAATTTTTCTTTCTATTGGTCATGTAAAACAAAAGATAATGCAATTTTTGCTTAGAGATAGTGAATAATGGGTATAGTTATTAGACATTCTTGGTTTGATGGGAAAACACTTGACTTGAATTCATGAGATCTGAGTTTGAAATCTAGTGCTGACACTCTCTTGCTCTATGACCTTGAGCTGGTTATTTAGCCTCTCTAAATGTTAGCTTCACTATCTATAAAATTGTGATCTCTACCTTATGGAATTAATTAAGGTAATTTAATGTCTTAGTAACTGGCAATTAATGAGTAATTAGAATGAATGGTCAATTTTGAAAGAAAGTACAAGTGTTCTTTCAGATAAATAAGCAAATTAGAGAATTAAAAAATGATAGCTTTATTCATAAATATTCCTAATGGAAATTTATTTTTTCCTTGAACAGTCAACACAAATCCTTAATTTTCTGAAATATTTTGAGTAACTCTGGCAGAGAGGATTTGGTTTATTAAATGTCAAAGTCTCATGAAATTGTTGATCATTTTCAGGGAAAGGATGATAACTAATTTTTGGTCACTTATAGAATGTTTTACAAGCATTATCTTCTTGAAGCCTCCAATGATCCCATGAAGTATCTATTGTTGTATACTCATATTACTTTTACCAGTTATTATTATGAACCCCAGTTATAGCTGAGGAAAGTTGAAGCTTATAGAGTTTGTAAGTTTCCCAAAGTTATCTGAACAAGAAAGTGGGAAAATCAGGATTTGAACCCAGATCTCTTCAAGTTCAGAAGTCTTCTTTGCATCCATTCTGCTGTGTTACTTTCCTATACACAAACAGTGGTGTCTGTGGGTATGTGTTTGATATCGTCTGTATATCCTAATACATCCACTTGATTCAATTCTTAAAAGCGGTGGTATGAGAATAAAGAAGCTGAAAATGCTAATTTAAATAAATATTGATATTTAAAATATTGATAAATTTTCCTTATGGGAACATCACACTGAAATTATAGTGGGAGTCCATAGGAAGATAGAATTGACTTTACCTTGTTTCACACAAAGTATTTCTGGGATGCATCTCATGTGTTTGCCATTCAGGCACGGATGTGTCCAGCACTGATTTAGTAGCTCTGTTTGTGGCCCTGTCCTTTTGGATTTTTAACACAAAACAACTCCTTTATCACTGTTACTGCACACCAGGGCACTTGTATATTGTGGGTTCCAGCAGTGGTGTGCCATATTTTTGGAAATTACATCTTATATGTTATGTTTCTGCTGAGTTCAATCATGATCCTATTTTCAGTCACCAGCAGCTGCTTGGATAAATCAAAAAAATCTTTTAAAATGAGTAGACTCATTGCCTTAAACCTGAGGAAACTGAGTTAACAAAAGTAGGTTATGATGGGAGGTAGTGGAAATATTAGAATTACACTCCAGAGAGATAAAGCCTGCAGGTCATTCTTCGTGTCCTGAATTAAAAGGTGCCTTGTAGTAATTAAATTATGTTATAATATTTTTCATATGTTTATTAAACACATTATTTTTAATGAAACCATTTTAAAATAGTTTCTCCCATGAGACCTGAAGCCATAAAACTAAGATTTTCTCTACTAGGGCACTATTTGACATAGCATATACTCAATAAACTATTCTTTATTCAACTTAAAAACATAAATGTTAGATCTTTTAAAGTTATGTATTTTGTGAGATATGGTGGTAAGAATAGGCTACACAGGCCTGAAGTTAATTGTTTGGCTTATTCTGTATAGGTAACTAGAACTCTAATAGGCCCTCTAATGTTTTCCTCTGGAATCAGGAAAAATAGTGTAATTTGTTTTTGTGCACATAAAGATAGAAGATTGCTTTTTATCAAATTTGTATTATACAGAATTTTAGCCTAGAAGAAATTCTCACTGACTTGGTATTAAAATTATTGCTTTATATTTCTTTATGTACCCACATAGATTAAGTAACTTCTAGCATTTAAAAGTCAAATTTGCAGTGGGAAAAGATCAGTTAAGGCCAAGGTCAGGTACCAGTAAACAGGGAACTACCATCTCATCTTTTCAGTATTTCACCCATGCTATGGTTCTCTTATTTTCCTGGGATTAGGAGGTAAGAAGAGCAAGTTTTTCTGTCTGTTCCACCACTGATTGGTCCTCCAAATTAACTTTACTTTTCTGTGTAAAATGTATATTTTTAAAATTGTTTTGAAGTCTTAGGAAGAAAAACACTGTATCATTGATCTATCCAACATATATTTTATGAACATTCATCATGTGCTCGACATTATCTTTGGCCTTGTGGAAAGTACAAAGGAAGTACCTCCCCCCCTACACACACACACACACACACACACACACACACACACACACCTACCTTGGCCTCAAGAAACGAATAAGAGAAAACAATTCAGACATCTTGGGAAGCTTAAGCTGGGATGCTGGCACCTGTAATATGCCAAGTACTGTGCCAGTACTATGCTGGGCTACAGAAACAGTCACCATCCCTGCCCTTTTAAGCATACAGTCTTAGAGTAAAATGGATGTGAGAGCCATTACTGAGGTAGAATGGGCTGGATTTAGTGGATAATGAGATACAGAGAATGAGAGAAAAACTGAAGATAGATAATGACATTTCTAGACCAAGCTGTTGAATAGGAATTGGAAATGAGAACCAGAGTTTAAGAGAGATTGAGATTAATGGCAGTGATTAGGAATCATCAGCAATCAGGGAATTTTAAGAAAGAAAATTTAAGGTCATCCTTTATATGGTAGAGTAAGTTATTTGCCTAATATGATTCACAGGTTGGTATTATTCTTATTTTCTTAATATTCTGAAGTCATAGTCTCTTTTAAAATCCTGTTTGTGGAGAATGGGATGAACTCTGTTTTTAGACTCTGGGTAGACTGTAGGTAGCAGTGCTGATTAACCACTATAACTGACAATTATTGAGTTTTTGACTGTGAACCAGCTACTGTGCTAATCAGCTCTTAAATGATTCCTTCCTTCCTTCCTTCCTTCCTTCCTTCCTTCCTTCCTTCCTTCCTTCCTTCCTTCCTTCCTTCCTTCCTTCCTTCCTTCCTTCCTTCCTTCCTTCCCTCCCTCCTTCCTTCCTTCCTTCCCTCCTGACCTCCCTTTCTTTTTTTCTTTCTTTCTTACTTTCTTTTTTGTGACAGAGAGAGACAGAGAGACAGAGAGAGGGACAAATAGGGACAGACAGGAAGAGAGAGATGAGAAGATTCAATTCTTTGTTGTGGCACCTTATTTGTTCATCGATTGCTTTCTCATATGTGCCTTGACCTGGAGGGGCTACAGCAGAGCGAGTGGCCCCTTGTTCAAGCCAGTGACCTTGGGCTCAAGCCAGCAACATTGGGCTTCAAGCCAGAGACCTTTGGGCTCAAGACAGCGACCATGGTGTCAGGTCTATGATCCCACACTCAAGCTAGTGGCCCCACACTCAAGCTGGTGAGCTTGCACTCAGGCTGGATGAGCCTGTGCTCAAGCTAGCAACTTCAGAGTTTTGAACCTGGGTCCTCCCTGTCCCAGTTTTATGCTCTATCCACTGTGCCACCACCTCGTTAGGCTACATGGTTTATTTCTTAATCTTCACAACAACCCTTTAAAATAGGTACTATTATTATCATGCCTGTTTTTTAGACAACATTGAGGTTTAAAGATTTTAAGTAACTATCAAATTCTGTGTCTAGGTCAAATAAGGTAGGATTGAGAATTGAAATGGATTTAGCAACATGGAGCTCACTGGTCACTTTGATGAGTATTTTGGGTGGAATGGTGGAGAATAACAGAGTGAGTTCAGTGAATAGGATGAGAGGAATTGAAAACAATGAATATAAGATACAAAGTAAATATTCAGAAATCAGTTGCATTTTTATACACCAATAATGATCTATCAGAAAGGGAATACAAGAAAACAGTATGTGCCTGCTGTAGCACCACAGTCAAAGCACATATGAGAAAGTAATTAATGAACACCTAAGGAGCTGCAGCAAAGAATTGATGCTACTCATCTCCTTCCTGTTTGTCCCTACCTGTCCCTATCTCTCTGTAAAAAAAAAAAATGCTTCAAAAAGAATAAAATACAAAATACCTAGGAATAAATTTAACCAAGGATGTAAAAGATCTGTACTTGGAAAATTATAAGACACTGCAGAAAGAAATCAAAGAAATGGTATATACAAATGAAAGCATATACCATGTTCATGGATAGTAAGAATTAACATCATTAAAATGTTCACATTATCAAAAGCAATTTATAGATTCATATGACTCCTATCAAGATATCAGTGGTGTATTTCACAGAACTAGAACAAGTATTCCCAAAATTTCAGTGGAACCACAAAAGACCCCAAATAACCTCAGCACTTTTGAAAAGAAGAACAAAATTGGACAAATCATGCTACCTGATATCAAAGTATTCCACAAGGACATAGTAACCAAAACAGCATGGTACTGGCATGAAAACAGAGATATAGATCAATGGAACAGAATAGAGAGAGCCCAGTTATCAATCCAGGCCTGTATGGTCAATTAGTATTTGACAAAGGAGGCAATAACATACAATGGGGTAAAGATAGTTTATTCAATGAATGAGTTGAGAAAGTTGGACAGCTATATATAATAAAATGAAACTAGACCACCTTCCTACACAATACACAAGAATAAACTAAAAATGGGTTAAAGTCTTAAATACTAGACACAAACCTATACAAATCCTAGAAGAAAACATAGGTAGTAAAATATTGGACAGTTCCAATAGCAATATTTTTTCAGGTATATCTCCTTGGACAAGGGAAACAAGAGAGAAGATAAACAGATAGGACTACATCAAACTAAAAAGTTTTTGCACATCAACAAAATGAAAAGATATCCCACTGAATGGGAGAACATATTAGCTGATACATCTGATAAGGGACTAATACCCAAAGTTTATAAAGAACTTATAAAACTCAACACCAAAAAAACCACACAAACAATTAAAAAATGGGCAAAAGCCCTGAATAGACACTTTTCTAAAGAGGATGTATAGATTGCTAACTAACATATACGAAGATGCTCAATGTCACTAATCATCAGAAAGATGCATATTAAAACCACAATGAGATATCACCTCACACCTGTCAGAATGGCTATCATCAATAAATCAACAAACAACAAGTGTTGGTGAGGGAGTGGAAAAAAGGGAATCCTCATGCACTGTTGGTGGGAATGCAGATTGGTGCAGCCACTGTGGAAAGCAATATGGAGTTATCTAAAAAAAATTAAAAATGGAACTGCCTTATGACCCAGCTATCCCACTTCTGAGACGAATGGATTAAAAAGCTGTGGTAGCCTGACCAGGCAGTGGTGCAGTGGAGAGAGCGTCAAACTGGGACGTAGAGGATCCGGGTTTGAAACCCTGAGGTCGCCGGCTTGAGCGTGGGCTCATCTGGTTTGAGCTAGGCTCACCAGCTTGAACCCAAGGTCACTGGCTTGAGCAAGGGGTCACTAGCTATGCTGTAGCCCCCTGGTCAAGACACATATGAGAAAGCAATCAATGAACAACTAAGGTGCTGCAATGAAGAATTGATATTTCTCATCTCTCTCCCTTCCTGTTTGTCACACACAAAAAAATAGCTGTGGTACATATACACAATGGAATACTACGCAGCTAAAAAGAAGGAAATCTTTTCTTTTGCGATGGCATGGATGGACCTGGAGATTATTATGCAAAGTGAAATAAGCCAGGCAGAGAAAGAAAATATATATTATATAATCTTACATGTGGAATCTAATGAACAAAGTGAACTGAGGAACAGAATAGAAGCAGAGGCGGGGTCACAGGGAGCAGAGGGACAGCTGTTAGAGGGAAGAGGGATCAGGAGACGGATCAAAGAAGGTGAAAGGATTAGTGAAATTATATATACATAACATACAGATAACAGGACAGCAAATCCCAGAGGGAAGGGGGGAGGGAATTAGGAGGAGGGAGATAAAAGCGGTATAATGGAGGGCACGTGGGTGGGGGTAAGGATATTATATTGAGTGGGACACTTGAATCCATGTTAACACAGTAAATTAAAGTTAATTAAAAAAATAGATTAATAAAATTACCTTTTAAAACGTTAAAGAAAAAGGAAAGTAAACCTTTGAAGAGTATTTTCTGCACAATAGCACCCTTCAAAACACAAAACAACTTATATTGGCATGGCCTTTCGTACTTAAAAGTATTTCTGAATGTGATTGATTTGCTTGTTAGATAAAGAGAGAAGACTTAACCTAATATAGCCTTTCGTATTATTAGTGTAGTATCTTGCATTCAGAGTTCAGATATTTGTTGAAAAAGTTAATATTTTGAACAGACTGATTCCTAAATATATCATAATAAAATATTTGTTTCTAATCTTCTGATAGTGAACAACTAAAATTTCTAAAGTTCTTTTTAGAACTGGAATTTATCATTAAAGATTAAATTCTGTGAAGTCACATGATCTATGAAATTCTGTGAAGTCACTGAAGTTCCATGGGAAAGATGGGTCTTATCAGTAAAGGCTTCTGGGTTAACTGAATATCCATGTGGCTGAGGAGGGGGGGAATCTTGAACCTGTACCTCACACAGTATAGAAAAATTAATTTGAAATAGATCACTATCTAAAATGTAAAAGGTAATAAAATATATCTTCCGGAAAGTAACAGAAGAATGTCATCATAATCTTGAGGTTGCAAAGATTTATTAAAAACTGGACACTAAAGTATTAAAGATAGAAGATTGGTAAGTCTGACCTGACCAGGTGGTAGCTCAGAGGATAGAGCATTGACCTGAAACTCTGAGGACCCAAATTTGAAACACTGAGGTTTCTGATTTGAGCGTGGGCTTATCCTGTTTGAGCGCATGGTTACTGGCTTCAGCGTGGGATTATAGACATGACTCCAGGGTCTCTGGTTTGAGCTCAAAGATCACAAGCTTGAAGCCCAAGGTCACTGGTTTGAGCCTTTTAGCAAGGGGTCACTGGCTCAACTAGAGCCCCTGATCAAGGCATGGATGAGAAACAATCAATGAACAATTAAAGTGCTGCAACTATGAATTGATGCTTCTCATCTCCTTCCCTTCCTGTCTCTCCCTCTCAAAAAAAAAAAAGATTGGTAAGTCAGAATTCTAAATTTATGAACTTCTCTTTATCAGGAGACATCATAGGAGTAAGAAGGCAAGTCAATACTGGGAAAAGATACTTGCAATTTGTGTGTCTCACAAAGGACTGGTATCCAGAATATACACAGGCACCTCTCATTTTATTGTGCTTATTGCATTTTTTTATAAATTCAAGGTTTGAGGCAACCCTGTGTCGAACATATTGGTGCCATTTTTCCAGCAACATTTGCTCACTTCAGGTCTCTGTGTCACATTTCGGTAATTTTCGTAGTGCTTTAAACTTTTATTATTACTATGTTTATTATTGTGATCTGTGATCAGTGATCTTTGATGTTACTATTGTAATTGTTTTGGGGCTCCATGAACTGTGCCCATATCGACAGCAAATATAATCTATAAATGTGTGTGTTCTGAGTGGTCCACCAAGCCCCATCCTTGTACCTCTTTTGGGCCTCCCCATTCCCCGAGACACACAATATTGAAATTAGGCCAGTTAGTAACCCTACAATGGCCTGTAAGTGTTCTAGTGAAAAGAAGAGTCGCACATCTGTCACCAATAGTAGTCAGGTCCTGGCCGGTTGGTTCAGTGGTAGAGTGTCGGCCTGGCATGCAGGAGTCCCAAGTTCGATTCCCGGCCAGGGCACACAGGATAAGTGCCCATCTGCTTCTCCACCCTTCCCCCTCTCCTTCCTCTCTGTCTCTCTCTTCCCTTCCCGCAGCCAAGGCTCCATTGGAGCAAAGTTGGCCCGGACGCTGAGGATGGCTCCATGGCCTCTGCCTCAAGCACTAGAGTGGTTCTGGTTGCAACAGAGCGACGCCCTAGATGGGCAGAGCATTGCCCCCTGGTGGGCGTGCTGGGTGGATCCCGGTCGGGCACATGCGGGAGTCTGTCTAACTGCCTCCCTGTTCCAACTTCGGAAAAAGACAAAAAAAATAAAAATAAATAAAAATAAATAAAAAAAATAAACCAGTAGTAGTCAACCTGGTTCCTACCGCCCACTAGTGGGCATTCCAGCTTTCATGGTGGGTGGTATCAGAGCAACCAAAGTATAAATAAAAAGATAGATTTAACTATAGTAAGTTGTTTTATAAAGATTTATTCTGCCAAACTTAGCAAAAATCTGACATAAAGTACTTGGTAAGTAATTATTATATGCTTTAACTTGCTATAACTCTGCTTTATAAATTTTATAAAGTAAAGTTACTTCCCTACTTTATAAATCACTATTACTGTGGAACCAGTGGGTGGTTAGAAAATTTTACTACTAACAGAGATACAAAAGTGGGTGGTAGGTATAAAAAAGTTGACTACCCCTGCTTTAAACCAAAAGCCAGAAATGACTAAGCTTAGTGGCGAAGGCATGTTAAGAGTTGAGATAAACCAAAAGCTAGTCTTCTTGTGCCGAACAGCCAAGTTGTGAAGACAAAGGGAAGTTTCTTGAAGGAAAGTAAAAGTGATACTCCACTGAACACACCAATGACAAGAATATGAAACAGCCTACTGCTGATGTAAAGACTGTTTCAGGAGTGTGGATAGAAGATCAAACCAGCCACAACATTTCTTTAAGCAAGAACCTAATCCACAGCAAGGCCCTAACTCTATTCAATTCTGTGAAGTCTAGTATAGGTGAAAAAGCAGCAAAGGGAAAGTTTGAAGCTAACAGAGGTGGGTTCATGAAGTTTAAGGAAAAAAGCCATCTCAATAACAGTGCAAGGTAAAGCAGCAAGTGCTGATGTAGAAGCATCAACAAATTATCCAGAAGATCTGGCTGAGATAATTAATGAAAGTAGCTTCATCAGCAATAAATATTCAGTGTAGATGAAACATCCTCATTGCAAGAAGATGCCATCTAGGACTTCCAATAGCTAGAGAGGAGAAGTCAGTTTCTGGCTTCAGAGCTTCAAAGGACAGGCTGACTCTCCTGTTAGGAGCTAATTCAGCTGGTGACTTTAAGTTGAAGACAGTGCCCATTTACCATTCCAAAAATCCCAGAGCCTTTAAGAATCATGCTAAATCTACTCTGCCTGTGCTCTATAAATGGAACAGCAGGGCCTGAGTGACAGCACAACTGTTTACAACATAGTTTACTGAGTATTTTAAGCCCACTGTTGAGACTGCTGCTCAGAAAAATATTTCTTTCAAAATATTACTGCTTGTTGCCATGCACTTGGTCACCGAAGAACTCTGATGGAGATGTACAATGGGAATGTCGTTTTCATGCCTGCTAACACACATATATTTTGCCTCTGGATCAAGGAGTGACTTCACCTTTCAAGTCTTACTATGTATTTAAAAAATAAGTTTTGTAAAACTATAGTTGGCATAGATAGTGACTCTTCATATGGAGCTGGGCCTAGTAGTAAATTAAAAACCTTATGGAAAGGATTCACCATGCCATTAAGAATACTTTTTTTTTGAATTATTGTCTTCATTTTACAGGGAAGGAAAGTTAGGCTTAAAAAAATCAAATAGCTGTTATGTGACTTCAAAAATAGGAAGATGGTAGATTTTAAGAAACTTGATAAAAATAGCACTTTGCATTCCTTGAACCTTGAACTAAGTGGAAACTAATATAATTCTCTGTTGGTAAGATATAATAAGGTAGTTGACAGTGTCAACTGATGGTCCCTGGCACCAATTCAGTGCCAACAGGAATCCCCAGTTTGGGATGTGATAAAGAAGGAAAATTTATTTAGTGCAAACAGCTCAACTGTAATACAGCAGGGCTGTGAAAACAGCACTGCCTGGAACAGCTCAGTAGTGTTAACCCTTTCAGTAGTGAGTTTTTTGTTAACCCTTTGAGTGAGGACGTACATGAATGAATGTTCATATTACTCAAAGGTTTAAAGCCTGGCTGTGAATGTTCATGGCCGTGAGGCTGCCCAGAGGCAGGTGGCCCTGAGGCTAGGCCCCTCTTCAACTAGGCAGTCCCATTCCGTAGTCTGGTCAGCTTCACACCAGTCTACTCTGTTCCCACAGACATCTTCGGTGCTTCAGCTTCAGCTGGGGAAATGCAGTCTTCAGTCTTTGATGGGAAGTGCACTCAGAACATTTTTGATTCATGGGAAGAGGTCAAGATATCAATGTTAACAGGAGTTTGGAAGAAGTTCATTCCAACCCTCATGGATGACTTTGAGGAGTTCTGGACTTCAGTAGAGGAAATAACTGCAGATGTGAAAATAGCAAGAGAACTAGGGTTAGAAGTAGAGCCCGAAGATGGGACTGAATTGCTTCACTTCCATGTGAAAACTTTAATGGATGAGGAGTTGCTTCTTTTTTTTGTTTGTTTCGTTTTTTGTTTTTTATTTTAGTGAGAGGAGGGGAGGCAGAAACAGATTCCTGCATGCACTCCAACTGGGGTTCACTTGGCAAGCCCACTAAGGGACACTGCTCTGCCAATCTGGGGCCCTAGCTCCATTGCAGCTGGAGCCTTTTTTTTTTTTTTTTTAAGCATCTGAGGTGGAGGCCATGGAGCCATCCTCAGCGCCTGGGGCCAACTCACTCCAATTGAGCCATGGCTGCAGGAGGAGAGGAGAAGAGAGAGATGGAAACAGATAGAAGTGAGAGGGGGAGGAGTAGAGAAGCAGATGGGCACTTCTCCTGTGTGCCCTGACCAAGAATCGAACGTGGA
Source organism: Saccopteryx leptura (assembly GCF_036850995.1). Lineage (NCBI taxonomy): Eukaryota > Metazoa > Chordata > Mammalia > Chiroptera > Emballonuridae > Saccopteryx > Saccopteryx leptura. The sequence continues at coordinate 169,219,810 of NC_089504.1, read as the reverse complement.
ACATCCACAGGCTGGGCCAACGCTCTACCACTGAGCCAACTGGCCAGGGCAGAAGTTGCTTCTTAAGGATGAGCAAAGAGAATAGTTTCTTGAGATGGAAACTATTCCTGGTGAAGATGTTGGAATTTCACAAAGGAATTAGATTATTGCATCAGCTTAGTTGAAGCAGCAGCAGGGTCTTAAGGGATTTACTGTGGGTAAAATGCCATCAAACAGCGTCTAATGCTACAGAGAGATTGTTCATGAAAGGAAGAGAACTTCAAAGTAGCAGACTTCATTGTTGTCTTATTTTAAGAAATTTTCACACCCACCCTGACTTTCAGCAACCATCACCCTGATCAGTCAGCAGCCATCAGTATCAAGGGAAGAGCTTCCACCAGCAAAAAGGTTATGACTCACTGAAGGCTCACATAATGGTTGGCACTTTTTAACAATAAAGTGTTTCTAAATTAAGATATGTTATATACATTGTTTGGACGTAATGCCATTGCACACTTAATAGACTATAGTACAGTCTAAACATAACTTTTATGTGCACTAGTAAACCAAAAAATTCTTGTGACTTGCTTTATTATGATACTCACTTTATTGTAGTGGTCTAGAATCAAACCTGAAATATCTTTGAGGTATGCTTGTAAGGAACAAGAATCAATAAATCAATAAAAAAACAAATCAGACAATCTGATTGAAAAAGAAATATACTAAGGACTGGAATAGATCCTCCACAAAAGAAGATATTCAGATGGCCAGTAAGCATATTGTTGGAGGATGTTCAACATCTATAGCAATTCAGGAAAGGCAAAGCAACACCACAATAAGATGCCATTACCTTCCCACCAAAATGGCTAGGATGGAACAGGTGGAACTCAGACATTGTTGATGGCAGTGTAAAATGTCTTCAGCACTTTGGAAAATGAAAGCTAATTTTCCATATACTCTGTGATCTAGCAATTCCAGTCCTGTGTACATACCACAAAGAAATGAATGTTTTATGTTTATCATTAACATAATCCTCATATTCATAGAAGCTTTAAAAATGATGTCAAAGAGAAAACAATTAAAGTGTCCTTCAACAGCAGACTAGATAATTTGTAGTATATATTTATGCAATAGAATACCACACAGCAATGAGAGAAGATAACCTAGTGCTATCTACAGGGACATGGATGAATTTCACAGGTTAATGTTTAAAGAAAGAAACCAGACACAGAGTATATACTATAGAATTACACTTAAATGAAACTAGTTTAGGCAAACCTAATCTGTGATACTAAGGTCAGGATAGTGATTATCTTTAAGGGCTTATAATTGACTAAGAGTGTTATGAAAAGCCTTCTGGGATATTGGGAAGTGTCCCATTTTGATCTACTCATGGTTATATGGTATGAAAATTTATTGAGTAGTATACTTAATATATATGCATTTTACTATATATATTTTAATGAAAAATAAATTTAAAAATTCTATGAAGTATTATCTTGATGGTAATTGATGGCCCTCAGGTCTTAGGGTTCTAAATCTAATGCTGGCTCCAGGTCTCCGTGCTCTTTTTCTGTGAAGGTAGGCTAGTGTTTGCAACACTTTTATGTCAATATAACATCCAGCATAGTTGTACTAATTCAGTAAACCGTAAATATTTACTGATTTAAAAAAATAACATTTATATATGTATTTGGTGAGAGTGGATGCTAAAAATCTTAGTCATTAATGTCTAATTTCAAATCATAGGTTCTTATAATTTCTATTTAAGCTTTGTTTTTTGCCTCTGATTTCTTACTTAATATTATTTCTTAGACTCAGAAATCTGATAAATTGACTTAATTGCCTCTAGTAAAAATATCAGTATGAATTATTTGGAACTTATTTTTTTATATCTTTTTATTAGCTATGGAGAGAGATGTTTTCCTGTTTATTTAATCCTAAAGTTGTTTAGATTAATGTACAGTAATAGCAAAGTAAGATTATTTTTCTTTATTTTCCAGAAGTTAACTTTAAGTAATCTTGGCTTATGTTCTTAGGCATATAGAGGACCTGTTTGAAATAAGTTATTCTTATACCAGAATTCTAAAGTATATAAACAGATAGGTAACATAAAAGAATTTAGAGTAATCATTAAGCAGAAAGTTAGAATAAATAGAAAAGCTCAATAGATGAAGATTTTAGGAAGGAGTTTATATAGAAAATAGAGAATATTCTGATATATCTTAGACCCTATTCCTCCCTCCCTGTTTCTCTCTCCCTCCCTTCTTCCCTCCCTCCCTCCTTTCCTCCTCCTCTCCCTCTTTTCCTCCTTCCCTCCTTCTCTCCCTCCCTTTCTCCATCCCCCCTCTCCCTCCTTTCCTCCCTCCCTCCAGACAAGAAGGGAGAGAGATGAGAAGCATTAACTTGTACTTGTGGCACTTTAGTTGTTCAATGATTGCTTTCAATGAATGGGGGGGGGGGTGCTCCAGCTAAGCCAGTGACCCCTTGCTTAAGCTAGTGGCCATGGGATCATGTTTAGGATCCCAAGCTCAAGCCGACAACTCTGTGCTCAAGACACTGACCCTGCACTCAAGCTGGATGAGCTGTGCTCAAGCCAGTGACTTTGGGGTTTCTAATCTGGGTCTTCAGTGTCCTAGGTTGACACTTTATCCACTGTGCCACCACTGGTCAGGCATTTTATATTCTATTTATTAACATGGCATAGAATGTAGACATCCTTACAGAAGTCCTTTTTACTTTGACTTCAGGAATTATGGTGGAGTGGTGCTGATACTGGCAGTTCTATTTCTGTAACCCAGTCTTCTCTGGAGAATTGCCAGGCAGTAGATTCAACTGAGGCAGGGTACTCTGCACCTTTATCTCTAGAACATGTATGTTTCTAGAACATGCCAGAAACTTTGTATCAACCCTATAATTTCATTTTTAGGTGCTCAGATTTTTCATTAGTGTTGCAGTATTATTATATTAACTACTGAGTAGATAATAGGAGCAATTAAAATTTATGAAAGGCGTAAGGAATCACAATACAGTAGCATCTGTATACTCACCACAGAGTTTAAGATAAAGGACTCCTGATACTTCTGACGTCCCCCTATGGGCTCCTCTGCATCCAATTCCTTCCCCACCCCTCACCATTCATAGTTGGATACTGTCCTGAGTTTGGAGTTTATCATTCTCTCACCTTTCTTTATGCTCTAATATGTCTATTTGTATCTACAAACAGTGTCCTGTTTTACTTGGAATTATAGTACGTATTCTTTGAACCTGTGTTTTCACTCAATATGATGGTCCTGAGATTCATGCTTTATCATTGTGTGTAGCTGTAATCCATATTCATGTGAATATAAGATCCCATCATGTGAACATGCAGTAATTTATGTATCCATTCTGATACTGAGCATTTGGGTTATTTCCAGGAGATAGCTATTATAAGCAATGCTGATAAGAACATTTACCTATAATATTTAAAATTTCTTTAACTTTGGTTATTTTTTTATATAGAGGAAGGAGGGGAGAGAGAGAGAAGGAGGGGAGAGAGGGTTGAGGGAGGGAGGGAAAAAGAAAGGGAGAGAGAGAAGTGTCAACTCATTGTTCCCCATAGTTTTGCATCCATTGATTCTTCTCATACATTCCTTGACCCCCACCCTGGGACCCTGGACTCAAAATTGCAACCCTTGGATTGAGGAGCTTGCAACTCTGAATTGAGAAGCTGGTGACCTTGGTTCTTGAACCAGCAACCTTGGCAATTGGGTCGACACTCTAACCACTCTCCCACCTCCAGTCAGGCTTTAAATATTATATTGATATTTAATAGTACATCTTTGCAAGAGGAAGTATTGGTTTTTGGAGGAAATCAAGCTTATTTGCATATGATAGAATAAGGCATATTTTTTCCATTCCTATCAGGAGATGTCCTCAAGCAGGAGAGGTAAACGCAGTATAGACAAACTAGTCTTTTATCTGTAGATTTACAAGTTATTCTCTGTATTTGAAATAGTGTTGACTGGTACAGTGTCAGTCTCTGACCATTCGGACGGAGGTTGATGATGTTCTGTAACCACACTGATGTCTCTTTTTAAAAAGAGATTAGTAAAAGAAGACTTGAGATGTATGTGTCACACAGCCGGGAAGCTGTCACTGAGCCCTTAATGCGAAGCATGATGTCATGCAGTGGTGTGCTCCTGGAGGGGCAGTACAGAACAGCATCAAGGATGTCCTTTGGGAAGTTGACAGTCTGTTACAAATGTAGCATCCAGCTGCAGTGAGATGGAACTGAAGACCTGCCAGGCCCAGACTCATTTTCTGTGAGACAAGGACAGGCCACAAATGGCACATATGGCTTCTTGAACAGTTTCATTCAGACCGTGTATGAGCCCACAAGAGGACTGAGTGAGGCAGGGCAGGTCAGCAACTGCGCACCCTGGGCATGCAGCCTGTACACAAGCTTTGAAATGTGTCTTCTGACAACACAGGCTCCCTGAGCTGGTGGTGTGCACAGTGGATACCTGTTTCTCCTCCACAGCCCTGACAGAGCACACCGAGGGGAGCACAGGCTGGGGGGGGGGGGCAGCCACGCTTCAGGGTGCGCTGCTGCTAACCCCTGAGCTCGAGACTGGGTGCAGAGTGTGGCTGGCCCTGCTGCTGGTGAGCATGTGTTCAGACTGGCTGTATCCCGTGAGCAGGACCCTGAACAGTGAAAGACTGAAGGGAGGCATGGCTGCTGATTGGGCAAACCCCTGTGTTCTGTGAGGAGGAGATGGTTGTCTCCTATTGTCTTTGATTACACTCATGAACCTATTCCAGAAAGGCACTTATATATATGCTAATTTATATGAGTAATCTATCCCTCATTAAAACAAAATTCAGTCAAAAAGCAGTGGTCACAATGAAATATGGAGAATAAAGCAATGTAGCATTTTTTAGTTTTGTATTCTTTACCAGTCTCATCACATTTCCTTTCATTGGCTTACAAGACTAACAACACACTAGAACCAATAATATAATAATACCTTTAAGTTTAAAAGTGCCTTATAACTAGTTTACTGTACACCATTTTCTAGTTTTCTCCCTGTGGATTTCTTCCACATGACTGCATATTCATCTTTGTCTGCTCTGAGGACCCAGCATAGCAGAGGCCAGATGCCTTCTGATGGGTGTTCAGTACACAACTGTGACTGAACTCCAAGGGCTTGGCTGTCAGTGTGTGGGAACCTCGTAGGTATTGGTAGTTTCCACCAGGCTCTCTATCCTTGGCAGGTTCATGTAGTTGTCTAATTCCAAAAAGCTGAAGATGCTACATTAGATATGCAATATGTTGTCAGTTTTTACCCTTTTTTTTTTCTTTTTTTTTGTCTGGAGTTTGGAACCTTCTTGGCTTTTTATCTAATTTTTTGTTTTTCTGGGTTCATTGAGTTATATACACGTGCCACTTTTTCTGATACCGGGAAGAGAAAGAAGCTCCATGATGAGTTAGATAAATTAAATCATGAAGCTGAAAAGGGGCTAATAATAGATATGGTATATTGGCGAAAAAGGACTATACACATGGGATCTGAAGGGCTACACAAGTACTGGCAGATCTGTAGAAAGAGAAGGTAGGGAAACAGAGGCAGAGACAGCTTAAAGAAGAAGAGATTACACACTAGTGATAGAGCCCCTCACACCCAGAGAGACAAGTAAACACTGTGCTGAGTAATCTCAAAATTTTGCTATTTGAAGAAGATATGTTTCACATTACATGAAACAAAATATGCCACTTTGTGTGCATTTTTACATTTAAATAGTTATCAAACTTCTTTTTTTTTTTAAAGAATGAGGAGTAACTGACATTATATTAGTTTCAGGTATATAACATAATGATTCAGTATTTATATATAGTATAAAATGACCACAATAAGTGTCATTAACATCTCTTACCATTCATAGTTATCAAAAATTCTTGATTCACATTTGGGAGCCTGTATAATAAAGGATCCTGTGATTTTTGACCCCTGAGAGCATAATATTTTAAAACTTAAATTACTTTGTTTATAAGATTTAATTGTTGAGCCCTGATATTTGTAATTTATGAATGAAATGTTATAAAAAAATAAATTAGTAAACCTCAAAGAGGCATATTTTGAATTCTTGTCCTTTCAGCTTTTGTGCTGTTTCTTTTTTTTTTTTTTAAGTTACTTATTCTTGGTTTAGGACAATGATGAATAAAGTAATGGGATTTCTATTACACTATTAAGATTATTACCATAAATAGGAATAGTCTGTATTGCTCTGTTGGTGATTGATAGTTATTTTTGACAAAATAATTGCTGCTATATATGTCATTTATATGTATTTAATAATTGTATCAACCAGTATGTTTTAAATAAAAGTACTTTTAAAAACTGACATAATTGATATGGCCATGAATTGGCAAAAGGGGGAAAAGTGAATATTTTGGCTTTCTTGATTCAGTAGTTTTATTGACTGTGGTCATATTGAAATACTTTTGCTTTTGATTAATTTCAATTTTTCTTATCAGAGCTCCACCTCAGATAAGGCGCCCCAACCGAGAAGTAAAACCTCTGAGAAAAGAAATGCCAGGAGCAGGTGCCCGGGGTCTTGTCGGCCGAGCATACCCTATTTCGAAGAGCGAGAAATCATCCACAAGCAGGGACAAGGATTGTAGAGCCCGAGGGCGAGATGACAAGGCAAGACTGTCTCTTTGTGGCTCACTTGCTTGAAGTGCATGACTTTATTATTAAGCAATTATATATGCTTGGTACATACATAATTTTTGTTAGCATTTCAGAGTACCCTGGTTTTGAGATAGAAGAGGTTTATAAAAGGTCTGAATTAGAAACCTGTGTACTTCTAAGGCCATTCTTCAATGCCAGTAATCTCAGAACACACACATGTACTCATAAATATTTAGTAAAATATATCTTTTGTAGAAATACACAAAATAAAGTTTTAAAACTTAAAAATATGTATTTAGACCCTAGCCAGTTGGCTCAGCGGTAGAGCATCTGCCTGGCATGTGGAAGTCCCAGGTTCAATTCCCAGTCGGGGCACACAGGAGAGGGGACCATCTGCTTCTCCACCCTCCCTCTCCCTCTTCTCTCTCCACCCCTCCTGCAGCCATGGTTCATTCGAGAAAGTTGGCTGGGGGCACTGAGAGTGGCACCATGGTCTTGCCTCAGGCGCTAAAGTTGCTGAGCAATTGAGCAATGGCCTCAGATGGGCAGAACATCGCCCCATAAGGGGCTTGCTGGGTGGATCCTGGTGGAGCTGCATGTGGAATCTGTCTCTGTACTTCCCCACCTCTCACTTAATAATATAAGTAAGTAAATAAATAAAACAAATAAATGTATTTTAACAATTATTCTGAATTAAAATGAACAATAAATGAAAACAGTTGTAGGGGAAAGACTATAAGAAAGTGGATGTGTAAACAGGTTGGGACAAAGTAGATTTACAGTTTTCATATGGAAAATAATACAATAATTAATAATAATTTCTGTTTTGCATACTCACAACTGTAAACCTACTTTTGCCTCATTCTGTATTCACAGAATAAGGTAATAGATGTGATTTGCTATGGCTAAAAAGAAAAATCTTTGATTTAACTGTAAATATTTTTTTAATGAGAAAATTCCCCTTGGTTAGGATTCACTAGTAAATACACTACTAGGTGCAAATTCGGTATTGCCCTTAAAATGGACTTTAGAAAAAAACGGTTTGAAGATAAACCTACAGAGTAAAAAGTGAGCCAGGATGTCCTGACACATCTCTTAGACTTAATTTTAATGAAAAGACAAAAATAAATCTTTAGTGATTGTATCACCAGAGAGGACCTGAGTCCCTGGGGCTTCTTCCTTAGCTCACTCGTGAGAAAGAATTCAGGTGAGGAACTGGGTGCAGCATTCAAGCAAAACAAGCAGTGTATTAAGCAGAGCCTGTGCATGAGGCACATGCAGGCAACTCAGCTAGCCTGAGCACCCTGCCTGTTGGGGTCTTAGGAGTTACATACTCTTAGTTTCATGGATTTGTTTCCTGGTTATTGGGTCTAACATATGGGGTTCCAAGGCTTCCCTTTGGTTATTTTGAAACTAACATACAGAGTTTAAAGGCTATTTGAACATCTGGTGATTTTGTTTTGGCAGAACTTATGACTGCTGACTCCCTCCTTCAGTGGGTGCGATGAACCCCCTTTTTTTCCCTTCCCCTTTTCCTGCTCTGATAACTATATATCCTACCTAACAATCGTATTTCCCATTTTCATTGTGATGTCATAAATAAATAATGATATTGAACTGCCACAAAGAAGTTTTGTTAGCTAGGGTTTCAGGTTATGTAATCACATTTATGCCATGATATTTATAAAGAAAATATAACCAATAAGAAGTGGGTTTCCTTAAAATGATATACTGTATTTGAACATTTTTACCATATATATATATGGTAAAAAAAAAATACATACATACATATATATATATATATATATATATATAGAGAGAGAGAGAGAGAGAGAGAGAGACCCTGAATAGGAACATAAAACAGGGACAGAGTTCAGTGTCCTGAGGCAAAGGTCACAGTGACTTTACTGACAAAAGTACTGGATGCAGTACTGTGCTAAATGCAGCACAATAGGGATAGAATTAGCAATTCTGATTAATTAATAGGTGGGGACATTTGAGCTACTTGCTTGCCCTTTAATCTGCTCTAAAGAAGTTCCTCTTCCTGACTTCCTCATTCTTGTCCCTGCTTCTGTTTTGTGTGTATCAATAGATAACCTGTAAGGACTGGGGGTCAGGGTCATCTCATGAAACCTGTATAGGGGATTGTGAGGTGTTTTCCCTCAGTGCACCATGTAGTCTTCAAGTAGTCATTGTCTCCATGACAAGTAGTGCCCTGTGTGAGGAACAGAGAAACAACCTCTGAAAGCCTGGCAGAGGAAAGGGACATTCAACACATCCTGGTAAGTGGGACACAGATGACAGAGGAATAGCCTCCAGAATCTGCGGTGACGTCAAATAGGGATCAGACCAGGGACTCCCCATTTTTCCTCTCCCTTTCCCCATTTCTTTCCCCTGACCATCATGGGGGAGTCCCTGATCCCGGAGCAGTGCAACTATAAGCTTCAACGTCATGGCCTTCTCCTCAGTGTGGGGTGTAAGGTCCCTGGTAGGCAACTCATAAAGTTGCTTATTGTAGTCTGTCAACAGTTCCCTGGTATCTGAAAGAAGGGAGCCTAGACATTGAAGACTGGGAACGAGTGGGGCACTGGCTCTGCAACTCATTAGGGCCAGTGACTGTACAACATCTAAGAACATGGAGTCATTGTCGATTGGCACTATTTCCGATTCAGTGACGAAATCACCAGATTCCCCTCTGATGAGCCCCAGCCTCACTGGCCACCACCCTATTCGCCCTCTGAGCCCGAATTACCATCACTGCTGTCTCCACTGCAAACCAAAAATATGGTTGATCAATGTTTGCGTGAGGGTTTGTAGCATGGCTAAGATTGTTTTCAGGCATTCCTAGTAATCTGCCTGCCCAAACAGCCTGTTAGACATGAGAGTCTCCCTTTTCATGTCTGTAAGGAATTCAGGAAAAGTATTTCTGGAAATGGGGTACAAAGCACATTTACCAAAGGAATAGTTGAAGCAGTTGGCACCGGATATGAAATGAGCCCCTGGGACTGGACGAGGCTAGTGAAAGCAGTAACCACCACTGCTCAATACAGTGTCTGGCTACAAGAATACCAGGATGCAGCTCAGACACAAGCTATAGAGAGTCTGAATGCGGCACTTCCAGTTGGGTTGATATGTTCACAGGAGTCAGGGCTTATGACACTCCCTAGACTCAGGCCTGCATGAACTGCACATCCCTTTCTCACGTTTTTATGGCAGCTTTTAAGGCTTGGGTTTGGATTCCAGATACCAAGACCCCTATGGGCTCTTTTGCAAGCATCCATCAGAGACTGAACAAACCCTATATTGATTTCGTTAATTGTCTGCAAACTGCCATCTCACTACAGGTAGAACAAGCAGCAAAGGTGCTGACCCTTCAGCTGGCTTATGAGAACGCAAGTGCTGTTTGCCAAAAGGTATTGGATCCTTTTAAGGGGCACCATCCTAATTAGCAGAAATGATTAGAGCTTGTCAAAAATGTAGGTACCAAATAACGTTGAGCCCAGGTACTTGCTGCCACATTGCAGCCACAAACTTGTTATAACTCTGGCAAAGAAGGACATTTTCAGAAAGATTGCAGGCAGAGCGTAATGGCAACTGTGTAGCTTGGCTTCTGTGTGTGCCCTGAGAGGCTAATTAAAACTCTATCAGAAAATTCCTAAAAAGTTCCAGCAAAGCAGATTGTGAAAAGCCAATATGATATAAATTGATGTTTATGCAAATTACCAGGCCAAGTTAAAACTGCATTTAATACTAGAGCCCTGGCCGGTTGGCTCAGCAGTAGAGCGTCGGCCTGGCGTGCGGAGGACCCAGGTTCGATTCCCGGCCAGGGCACATAGGAGAAGCGCCCATTTGCTTCTCCACCCCTCCTTCCTCTCTGTCTCTCTCTTCCCCTCCCGCAGCCAAGGCTCCATTGGAGCAAAGATGGCCCGGGCGCTGGGGATGGCTCCTTGGCCTCTGCCCCAGGCGCTGGAGTGTCTCTGGTCACGGCAGAGCGACGCCCCGGAGGGGCAGAGCATCGCCCCCTGGTGGGCAGAGCGTCGCCCCTGGTGGGCGTGCCGGGTGGATCCTGGTCGGGCACATGCGGGAGTCTGTCTGACTGTCTCTCCCCGTTTCCAGCTTCAGAAAAATACAAAAAAAAAAAAAAATATATATATATATATAAAAAAACACAAACAAACAAAAAAAACTGCATTTAATACTGTAACTAGGTTAATCTTAATTTGGCTCCTTAAAAAAACTAAGGGTAGGCCCTGGCCGGTTGGCTCAGTGGTAGAGCTTTGGCCTGGTGTGCGGAGGTCCCGGGTTCGATTCCAGGCCAGGGCACACAGGAGAAGCGCCCATCTGCTTCTCCACCCCTCCCCCTCTCCTTCCTCTCTGTCTCTTTCTTCCCCTCCCGCAGCCAAGGCTCCATTGGAGCAAAGATGGCCTGGGCGCTGGGGATGGCTCCTTGGCCTCTGCCCCAGGCGCTAGAGTGGCTCTGGTCGCAACAGAGCGATGCCCCAGAGGGGCAGAGCATTGCCACCTGGTGGGCAGAGCATCGCCCCTTGGTGGGCGTGCCGGGTGAATCCCGGTCGGGCGCATGCGGGAGTCTGTCTGACTGTCTCTCCCCGTTTCCAGCTTCAGAAAGAAAAAAAAAAACAAAAAAACCCCCCAAAAAACTAAGGGTAATTTTAGGGAGAAAAATTATATTTCAGTAAAATCCATTAAATCCATTAACAGTTATGACTATCAGAACCTAGACGGATCCTGAACTTTTCTGATTTTCTTGAATGTTTGGGTTACAACCTTTTGAGCTATTGTTTTGTTTCTTCCCCATTCTTTGCCTTCAAATTGTTCCCAGACTAGGGGACCCTGGAGGATCTGACCACGGTACTTCCCAAGCAGCTGCCAAGTGTGTATTTACCTGGGGGAGTTCTACTAGTTTTATCCTCCAGTGCCCCTGTCACGAAATGCTCTGACTGAGATTGGGCAGGTGTCTTCCTGGTCTGGTTGCGCTGAAATCATGGTTTGCAGTATTGCACAACAGGTTAGATGATGTTTCTCTCAGGTTTTTGTGATTTTGGTTTCTGTTTCAGTTTTTGTCTGATAATTGTAACAGAATGGGTAACACACCATCCATTCCTAAGGGTGGCCCCATAGGGTCAATTCTGGATACTTAGTCAACCTATGCTTATAAATGTATGAAATGATATCAATTTAGGGTAGCCAAGATGTGGCTCTTTTGAGGCTTAGATTAAGTTCTTTAATGCAAAAATTGAAAATGCCAACTCTAATATTGAATTAAATAAAATAGTTTTGTTTCTGTATTTAAATGCTCTGGGCATTGTTGCTTTAAAATTGAAGTACATTAAGAGTGCTCATTTAAACTTAAGTAGAATGGAATTTTGGATCCTAAACTTGTTTTTTTGTACTTTGTAAGGTCTTGCTATACTAATTGCTGTGCTCTGTGTTCATTGTCTTCAGAGTTAATGGCCAAGTAGCAACTCTGTTATTAGGTTTAATCAGGTTTCATTTATGTGTCATGCCTGTGGCTCTGTAACTGTAATTGTCTTGTTTGTATGTCAAATTGTACTCAGGTCTATGAAATAGGAGGAATCAGTTTCAGTTTGAAAGCTCTTGTTTGTCTCATCTATCCGTCTGTCTATTCACCTCCTTTCTAGACAATAAAATTCAGAAAAAAAAAAAAAAAGAAAAAAAAGAGGGGTGGGAACGAACAACTCTCCAGGCCCTGTGCAGGCTATAAAAATGGGAAGGGTCATACCACGACCTCAATGTAAAGGAAAATTTTAAAATCCAAGCGGCTCAGTAGCCTATCCCCTCCCTTCTCTTCAGTCATCCTGGAAAGCTGCCCAGGACAAATAAAGAGTCTTGCTTTCTCTGAAATTATTAATACTATAAAATATATAAGTTTTCCAATTTTTTTAACCAGGTGGTCTAGAAAAGCTTTTGATATTACTACTAGTTTAATTTAATTAATGTCTTTTAAAGTTCTTAACAGAAAATATGTTTTGCTTGAATTTACAAAAGGTTCCTGTTATTTCTGTTATATCTTTTGAAAATATGTTTGTTTGCCAATGAAAGAACCTGTTTCTAAAGGTCGTGAAATATAGGCCTAAAAATATCATTCTAAAATTGCTAATTACTAACTTAGTCCTCACTGAAAGTTAAGGGTTTTGGAAATTGAGAATTCTCACTAATTGGAAAGAAATTGTATGGTTTTAATGATAAAAGATATAGAGTATGCAGCGGTAGAGCGTCGGCCTAGCGTGCGGAGGACCCGGGTTCGATTCCCGGCCAGGGCACACAGGAGAAGCGCCCATTTGCTTCTCCACCCCTCCGCCGCACTTTCCTCTCTGTCTCTCTCTTCCCCTCCCGCAGCCAAGGCTCCATTGGAGCAAAGATGGCCCGGGCGCTGGGGATGGCTCTGTGGCCTCTGCCCCAGGCGCTAGAGTGGCTCTGGTCGCAATATGGCGACGCCCAGGATGGGCAGAGCATCGCCCCCTGGTGGGCAGAGCGTCGCCCCATGGTGGGCGTGCCGGGTGGATCCCGGTCGGGCGCATGCGGGAGTCTGTCTGACTGTCTCTCCCCGTTTCCAGCTTCAGAAAAATGAAAAAAAAAAAAAAAAAAAAAAAAAAAAAAAAGATATAGAGTATGGAGGTACATTTGGAGGGAAAATAAAAAGGAATCTTGGGACATTCTTTGGGGTCCTCAGGAGCTTGAGGAATTTACCCAAACTTACAAGTATTGCAGAAAGAGCCAATGGCCTTCTTAAGCACCAGCTGCACAATCAAAACGGGGGGAATCAGGAGGAGACACTCACCCTATAAGAACAACTGTATAAGACTCTTTTTATTCTTAATTTTTTGAGCATTTCCTCATTTGGATTTACTGCAGCCGAGAGGCATTTTATATTAGCTGAGCAATGGCCTAAGCCTCTTGTATTGTACTGGGATGTATTACCTGGCCCTGATTGGCAGAGTCTGGTCGAATTGCTAACCTGGGGGTGAGGGTATGTTGCAATTTTCTCATCAACAGGTCCTCTTTGGATACCAGCAAGGAATGTGAAGCCTTGTTATGAGTTCACATCAGCCCCCTAGGTAGTAACCCGGTTCCAGAGATCCAGAGTCTGATAGTGAATTCACCTCCAGGAATGAACTTGAAAAAGAGGAGGACACCTAACTCGCTTCCGAGCACTCAGGAAGTGCCTGACATCACCTGGGTTTCTTTGAAGATTCTAACTAGCCGTGCTGAAGTTTTGCAAAATACAGGTGTAAAGCCAGTAGCCAGGGCCACTATCACAGCCGCCTGGCCAGTGCAGGTTCGCATTGGATTCGGACAGTTGGTAAAGAAACAACGGAGCCAAAAACTGGTGGGCCATAGTCTTTAATCCTAGCTTGCACCCGGCGGGCAAGCAAAAAACACACACTGGGCTCCAAAACCCTCTCACATTCAGTGCTCACAAAGCTACTGACTTATCCGAGTTTCCTAGAATCAAAGGTTTCTAGCTCACTAGACTTATTCACCTCTGTTCCCCATCTCCTTCCTTCTCCCTGCACAAACTCTGCACAAACTGGCTTCTCACTCAACACTCCGCCATCTTGGCTGCTTCTCCTGGCCTCTTCCAAGTGGCCTTTCTCTGCTCTCTGCTCTCTAATGCTAATCTCAGGAACCAAGAGAGCAAGCTCCCGTTCTGCCCCCATTTTATAGTGTAGAAATAAAAACCTTTAATCCAATATACAAAATAGGGAAGTCTCTGATACAAAGTCACTTATCAGAGACATGATGGGATTGTACCACACCACATCAAAAAGAGTGGGAAAGGCTTAATCCCAAAACCAAGCCTCAGGCTACAAGGATTCTGCCTGCCCACAGCCAGCCCCCAACACACATTAATATCACCTGGGTGATGGCCTCCACGTGGGCAGCGCCATCTTTAACAAAGTGAGCATAATATATTTTATCTGCCCAACAACAGGCATGTCTGTGATCTCTGAAAACGTGTTTCTCTCTATGCTTGCCCTTCACCTTCCACTGCAACCACTGCCACCTGTAGAATAATGTCCTTATTATTCTGAACCTATTGAAGATTTGAACCCATAATAAACAGCTCAGACAGAAAAGGGGGAGATGTGGAGGCCCTGAATAGGAACATAGCACAGGGACAGAGTTCAGTGCCCTGAGGCAAAGGCCACAGTGGGTTTACTGACAAAAGTACTGAACACAGTACAATAGGGATAGAATTAGCAATTCTGATAAATCAATAGGTGGGGACATTTGAGCAACTTCGCTTGTTCTTTACTCTGCTCTAAAGAAGTTCCCCTTCCTGACTTTCTGTTGTGTTATTTCTAGGTCTTCTTGGGTTGGTATCAGCTATTATTTGTAATCCACTTTCAGATTTGGGCAGCTTTGAAGTCTTGATTTGTTTGTTTTCTTAACAGGTGATAGTCTTGTTTACTGATCTCAGCAGGGGGCTTCCTTGAAACTGTATCCAGGAATGCGATGGGTGTAACCTGAGACTCTGAAGGCCTCTTCCACCAACTAATCTCTCTGGGGCAGGGTGTTTTCTCAGCTTCAGTAGGGGGAGGTGTATCTCAGATCTCCATGCAGACCTGAGTTACTGCCCCTCCTCCCCACTTCTTGTTTTCAGCTGTGTCTTGTTGCGCTGATTGGAGCTGGAGAGATGTCTGGAGATCTCTGATCCGGAAGCAATTCAGTACTGTTTTGTGGGGAAGGATCAGTCCCTCCCCCAGCTATGGCCACCTCCAGCACAGATGAGTCAGCTTTCTTTTAGGTCGTCTCCTGCATTCCTTAGCCCCTCACAGTCTGTCCCTCTCTCTTTCCTTTCCACTTGGGAGATAAGCTGGTCTTTTCAACACACCTCGCTCCCTGGTCGCCAGGCAAGTGGCTGTGAGCAGTATTTTCTGCTCTTTTCCTTGGAGTGAGATCCCCTCTGGGCTCTCAGCCTCACCCCCCCTCTGTTCCTGTAAGCAGGGGAAATTCAGGCGCTCCCTACCAGGTTTGTTGTGGCTTCTTCTTTGCTCCTTGGTGTTTGAGAGCTGTTCTTGTAGTCCAGAGTTGGTTTTTCACGCTGATTTTTCCTAAATTGATTTGTATTCCAGTTTGGTGGTGAGAGCTGGGCGTCTGTGTGTCCGCCTACTCTGCTGCCATCTTCTGTCTCCTCCCCCTTCCTGACTTTCTCATTCTCTTCTCCTCATTCTTTTCACTGTTTCCTGACTTCCTCATTCTTGTACCTGCTTCTGTTTTGTGTGTATCAATAGATACCTGTAAGGACTGGGAGTCAGGGTCATCTCATGAAACCTGTATAGGGGATTGTGAGGTAGTCTCTGCTAGATCCCTTGGTGCATGCATATATATATATATATATATACACACACACACACACACACATATATGCACACACACACACACACACTTTCAACCAGTAGATAAGGAGTCTATATAGCCTGTCATCTATCATGGATGTTTAAACCATGATAGAATAAAACTGATGTTTTCTGAGTATTTCTATTCATGAAATAGAGCCAAGACATATACTACCACTATGCCTCATTAGGACACTGAAAATGAATTAAATTTTGTGTTTGTAATTTGTTGGAGTTATTATGCCATAAAACAGTGAGTAATTCCATCTCAGATCTTTTTTGGGATTGGTGAGGGATACTGATAAATAAATTTTCCTGCTGATGAAATTAAATTTGTTCTCCCTCGTTATCAAAACCCACATAAAAATGGATACTTAAAAATCTGTATCTTATGTTTCATCGTTGTTTCTTCCTCTGTTCTTTATTTTTGTGCAGCTAACCTTGGTTTGCATTTTGCAGAGTGTTGGGCAGATAAAGTATATTATGCTCACTTTGTTAAAGATGGCGCTGCCCATGTGGATGCCCATCGCCCAGGTGATAATATTAGTTGCCCTTCTTGCTTGGGATGGGTGTGATTATACTAATGTGTATTGGGGGAGGGCTTTTATGCAAAAAGATTTTAAAAGGAGGAGAGATCATGTTCCGGGGAAGAGTGATTATGTTCTAGGAAGAGCCCATGAAGGCAGGGCAGGGAAGCCAAGTGGAGAAGGCAGCCGGAATGGTGGATTAGGAGAAGGAATGGGGAATAGAGGTGAATAAGACTGGAGAGGTAGAAGAAACCTTTGAGTCTAGGAAACTTGGATGAGTTAGTGGCTTTGTGAGCACTGAATGGAAAGGAAAGTATTTCCCACTGTGTGTGTATTTCTTGCCCGCCGGTTGTGAGCTAGGATTAAAGGTAATGACCCACCAGTTCTTGGCTCCATTGTTTCATTACCGTCTGTCTGAGTCAAATGTGAACCTGCACGGGCCAGGCAGCTGTGATGGTGGCCACGGCTACTGGCCTTACCGAGAGTCAAGTAAGGGCTGAAGGCTGTCCCTGACTCTGCTAGTGGCTTTTAGGTAAACTTTTAGAACTAGGTGAGGAACTGTCAGTCTTCACCTTAATTTGATATAATACAAGAGAAGAACCTTGGTTGTGGGTGCTTCCCTGCTAGGTGCCATTCAGAGCAATTAGACAATAATTCATGAAAACAGCCCATTGAAGTTTTGCTCATGAAGAGACTGAGGTTGAGAGAGTTCAGTAACTTGCCCAGGGCCATACAGAAGGGAATGGAGCATAGAGTGGAATTTGTGAAGTCACAGATTTTTTCCTCTTAATTTTGAGACTTTTCATATTATGTAGTATCCCTACCAAATTAGATTAAAAATCTGGGTTGGATTTGAAAGAGTCCCAGAACAATTAAGTAAATGTTGATTTTGAAATGTGATTCTTAAGCAAAGAACAAAACAATCAAGCAGCATTTGTTGAATGTCAAATAAATATTTTTGGACATTTTAAATTGTCTTTTCCATAAAAATTCCAAATAATTTTCTAAATCTTAGCTATTTTTTTCATAAACATGCAAGTACTTCAAATGTCAATGGAAAATAAACCCTTTATTACATATATATTAATATAAACTACAGTTGTTTGAAGATAAAAGAAACTTTCTGAGTCACTCTGGAAAAGGGACTACTGTCCCAGTAGAGCCAAGCTCTACGATCAGGGGATCAGGCGTCCCTGATTCAACTTCCCCGCACAGTGGAACACTCCTGCTTGCCAGCAGGGCTGGCAGCCTCTTCCAGACTACTCTTGAGGCAGCTATGAGGATTCTATTTGTCAGTACTGACACCAACTGCCACCGGAGGAAAGACACAACCACACACAAGTTATTTGCAAGAATCACACAGGCGCCTGACCTGTGGTGGCGCAGTGGATAGAGCGTCGACCTGGAATGCTGAGGTTACCAGTTTGAAACCCTGGACTTGCCCAGTCAAGGCACGTATGGGAGTTGATGCTTCCTGCTCCTCCCCCCCTCTCTAAAATTGAATAAATAAAATCTAAATTAAAAAAAAAGAACATAAAAAAAAAAAAGAATCACACAGGCAGTTTATTACTCACAAATCCTTTTGGCGTGCCTGGGTACAGCGTAAGGGGACCCCATCTGTGTGCTCCTCTCCTCTTCTTGGTTGTCCTTGGTCAGAGGGCATGGAGACAGTTCAACATTGGAGTCTGGGCAGCTACCACAGCATGGTGGGGGGACTTTGCTTTAGTATCCTTTCTGGCCTATGCATTCTAACAGATGTCAATCTGCAGGATTATCACCTCAAACCACCCTTTTGGGAGTTCCTCTAAGGGAGCCCTTTTTATGTTAATTTACTGAAATCTCCATCAAGCTACTTTTAAGGTATTCCTAAGGGAAGCTTCTTGTTTATGTTAACCTACAGAGTTATCACATCAAGCCACTTTTTATTTATATATAACTTCACACACACACTACCTGGGCCCTGCTGGAAAAGCCGAGTCTGCCTATCCTATCTGTACACACTAGATTAATTCCTGTCCAGACGTTATAGCCTTATTCACTTGTCTTAATGGCTTTTAATATTATATCCTAACTTATTTCTAAATATCTTCCATATTTTCTATATTTCTATATATTTAATCACTATAACATTATATTACTGTAACAACTACAATTTTTAAAAACATGGAAACGTTATTAGAATTAGAGAGGTATACTTGGTTCAGTTACATTTTAGTAAGCACTAAAATAGTCATTAGAATTGTTGAGTCCCTAAAACTCACTGAAGGGTATGAGAGAGTTTAGAGCAATTTGGGTGAATCTGACAGATACCCACTGCCATTGAAAGCTAATTTAAAAAAAAAATTTTATTAAACTTATTGAGGTGACATCAGTTAGTAAAATTATAGAGGTTTCTGAAAGCTACCTTGAAAAATCAGTATTGGAAGGATCCTCAGAGATATTGTAGTTCCCAGTGTTCTTGGTTTTTCAAAATCAGTTTTGTGTGTTGCAATGAATTAAAAAAAAAATGAAATAGAATAGACTAGAAAATTTAGAGTGCATTGTTCATAGTAAAGACAGTATAATTTTGAGAAAAAATTAGTTCTATGAATATATAAAACTGTAGTTATATAATTATTTGCTCGTGATTTAGAA
The DNA here is from genome assembly GCF_036850995.1 of Saccopteryx leptura. NCBI lineage: Eukaryota > Metazoa > Chordata > Mammalia > Chiroptera > Emballonuridae > Saccopteryx > Saccopteryx leptura. The sequence continues at coordinate 169,200,610 of NC_089504.1, read as the reverse complement.
TGAATTTATTACTTTGTGTCATGGTCCAAAGTCCAAAAGATGCTGCTGTACCCCATCACTTACCTTTATAGAATGTAAGTAAGTGAGGGCAGCAGAAAGTATAGATCTTGCCCAAGATTCTCAGTGTCTGGATTTTTAGTCTAGTGTTGCAAGCTGTCTGTTGGACCAGTAGCAACAGATGCATCCTTCCTTGAGCACACTGAATTTGTGCCAGGCCCTTTTTGAAGCTTTTTACATACATTGGCTTATTTGATTCCAGTAAAATTCTGTGAACTCAGCTTTATTTTCCTTGTCCTATGTGTAAAGAAATTGAAGCACTAAAGTTATAACTGAAGTATGTGGTGGAACTAGGATTTGAACTATTAACTCTAAATCTGAATTTTTAATCCTTGTGCTATATATAGCCTTGTATTTGAAAAGGCTTACTATCATATTTTCATGTCTCACAAATATTTATGAACACCAGTTCATTTTCTGAGAGTGATTATATTGGTTTTTTCCTTCCTTCCTTCCTTCCTTCCTTCCTTCCTTCCTTCCTTCCTTCCTTCCTTCCTTCCTTCCTTCCTTCCTCCCTCCCTCCCTCCCTCCCTCCCTTCTTTTTTTTCTTTCCACAGAGGGACAGAAAGACAGGAAAGAGAGAATGAGAAGCATCAGTTCCTCATTGCAGCTCCTTAGTCTCCTTAGTTGTTCATTGATTGCTTTCTCATATGTACTTTGAGCGGGGGTTGGGAGGGGGAGCTGCAGCAGAGTGAGTGACCCCTTGCTCAAGCCAGCAACCTTTGGGCTCAAGCCTGATCCCACGCTCAAGCCAGATGAGCCTATGCTCAAGCTGGTGACCTCAGGGTTTTGAACCTGGGTTCTCCACGTCCCAGTCTGATGCTCTATCCACTGTGCCACTGCCTGCTCAGGCTTTCTTTCTTTCTTTTTTTTTTAACTGTTGACAGGCTTAAAGTTAGGTCCAAGCTTAAAAATACTGTTTCTCAATAAGTAAGAATCACTTTGTATAGTGCTTTGTTTTTCTCTCCTTACAGTTTCACCCCTTGATGTCCACAGAGTCATTATAGGCCAGTCTGTTACCCCATTTACTTCACACACATTAAGTGCATACTTTGTGTAAGTTATACTTCTAGGATATAGGAATATAAACTTTAGTAAAGTGTGACTCCTGGCCACAAGCTGATGATTATTATTGATAAGAGGGAGTCAGATGAATAAATTAACCTTTACAGCTATATTTTTCAGTCTTATTTGAATGTACCTGAGAAAATTTGATATATAATTATATATTTTACTATTTAAGCCTAGAGTTGGTATAGAAATGTACATAGAAATAACATGCATTTGTAAAGAAAGATTTTATTTATTGATTTTACAGAGAGAGGAGGTGGGGCAGGGGAACAATAAGTATCAACTCATAGTTGCTTCACTTTAGTTGTTCATTGATTGCTTGTTGTATGTACCTTGACCTGGCGAGCCCAGGGCTTTGAACCTGTGACCTCAGCACTCCAGCTTGAGGTTTAATCCACTACGCCACCACAGGCCAGGCCACATGCATTTTTATTTAACAAAGATAGTCTATAAAATATCAAATAACAGAAGAAATGTTTTTATATTATTACTAAAAATTAATTTATTCAACTCTGATTCTCAAGGTTTTTTAAGACTATAGTTTATGGTTAAGTAACTCAGTGAAATGGGCCATGCTTCCATTATGATTTTTTCTTTTAATTTTAATTTTTTTTTTCTATCTTTCTTTTTTTTCCCTGAAGCTGGAAACGGGGAGAGACAGTCAGACAGACTCCCGCATGCGCCCGACTGGGATCCACCCGGCACGCCCACCAGGGGCGAAGCTCTGCCCACCAGGGGGCGATGCTCTGCCCCTCCGGGGCTTTGCTCTGCCGTGACCAGAGCCACTCTAGCGCCTGGGGCAGAGGCCAAGGAGCCATCCCCAGCGCCCAGGCCATCCTTGCTCCAATGGAGCCTCGGCTGCGAGAGGGGAAGAGAGAGACAGAGAGGAAGGAGGGGGGGTGGTGGAGAAGCAAATGGGCGCCTCTCCTATGTGCCCTGGCCGGGAATCGAACCCGGGTCTCCCGCACACCAGGCCGACGCTCTACTGCTGAGCCAACCGGCCAGGGCCTAATTTTAATTTTTTGTGTTAACATGAATTCAAGTATGTCTGACCCCCTTGTTCCCCATTGCCCCCCCCCCTTCCCTTTGGGATTTGCTGTCCTGTTATCTGTATCTCTGTGTTATCTATATATATTTTCACTAATCCCTTCACCTTCTCTGATTCCTTCCACTCATCCCTCTTCCCTCTGATAGCTGTCCCTCTGCTCCCTGTGACCCTGCCTCTGCCTCTGTTCTGTTCCTCAGTTCACTTTGTTCATTAGATTTCGTAGATAAGTGAGATCATATGATATTTGTCTTTCTCTGCCTGGCTTATTTCACTTACCATAATAATCTCCAGGTCCATCCATGCCGTCATGAAAGGTAAGATTTCCTTCTTTTTCATGGCCCCATCGTATTCCATTGTGTATTTGTACCTCGGCTTTTTAAACCACTCGTCTACTAATGGACACTTGGGCTGTTTCCAGATCTTAGCTATTGTAAACAATGCTGCAATAAACATGGGGGTGCATTTCTTCTTTTGAATCAGTGATTTGGTATTCTTAGGATATATTCCCAAAAGTGGGATAGCTGGGTCAAAAGGCAGTTCCATTTTTAATTTTTTGAAGAAACTTGGTACTGTTTTCCACAGTGGCTGCACCAGTCTATATTCCCACCAGCAGTGCAGGAGGGTTCCCTTTTCTCCACATCGTCACCAGCACTTATTCTGTGTTGTTTTGTTGATGAGTGCCATTCTGACTGGTAGTGAGGTGGTATCTCATTGTAGTTTTAATTAGCATTTCTCTGATGATGAATGACGTTGAACATTTTTTCATATGCCTGTTGGCCAGCTGTATATCCTTTTTGGAGTTGTGTCTATTCAGTTCTTTTGCCCATTTTTAAATTGGATTGTTTACCTTCCTGGAGTTGAGTTTTACAAGTTCTTTATAAATTTTGGTCATTAACCCCTTATCAAACATATTGGTGAATATGTTCTCCCATTGTGTTGGTTGTCTTTTTATTTTGTTCATAGTGTCTTTTGCTGTGCAAAAGCTTTTTAATTTGAGATAGTCTTATTTGTTTATTTTGTTCTTTATTTCACTTGCCTGTGGAGATAAATCAGCAAAAATGTTGCTACGAGAGATATTGGAGAGTTTACTGCCTATATTTTCTTCCAAGATGTTTATAGTTTCACAACTTATATTTAAGCCTTTTATCCATTTTGAGTTTATTTTTGTGAGTGGTATAAATTGGTGGTCTAGTTTCATTTTTTTGCAGGTAGCTGTCCAATTTTCCCAACACCATTTATTAAAGAGACTGTCTTTACTGCACTGTACTTTTTTTTTTTTTTTTGGTATTTTTCTGAAGCTGGAAACGGGGAGAGGCAGTCAGACAGACTCCGCATGCACCTGACCGGGATCCACCCGGCACGCCCACCAGGGGCGAAGCTCTGCCCACCAGGGGGCGATGCTCTGCCCCTCTGGAGCGTCGCTCTGCCGCGACCAGAGCCACTCTAGCGCCTGGGGCAGAGGCCAAGGAGCCATCCCCAGCGCCCGGGCCATCTTTGCTCCAATGGAGCCTTGGCTGCGGGAGGAGAAGAGAGAGACAGAAAGGAAGGAGGGGGGGGGGGAGTGGAGAAGCAAATGGGTGCTTCTCCTATGTGCCCTGGCCGGAAATCGAACCCGGGTCCTCCGCACGCCAGGCCGACGCTCTACCGCTGAGCCAGCCGGCCAGGGCTCCACTGTATGTTCTTACCTTCATTGTCAAATATCAATTGACCATAAAGATGTGGGTTTATTTTCTGGGTTTTCTGTTCTGTTCCATTGATCTGTATGCCTCTTCTCATGCCAGTACCAACCTGTTTTTATTACGATGGCCTTGTAGTATAACTTGAGATCAGGAAGTTGTGATATTTACCACTTTATTCTTCATTTTTAAGATTGCTGAGGCTATTTGTATTCTTTTTTGGTTCCAGATAAGTTTTTGGAATATTTGTTCTATACCTTTAAAGTATGACATTGGTATTTAAATAGGAATTTAATTGAATCTATAGATTGCTTTGGGTTAAATAGACATTTTAATGATGTTTATTCTTCCTATCCATGAATACCACAGTATATGCTTCCACTTGTTTGTATCTTCCTTGATTTCTTTTTTCAATGTCTTATTATTTTCTAAGTACAAGTCTTTTACCTCTTTGGTTAAATTTACTCCTAGGTACTTTCTTTCTTTTGTTTCAATAGTGAAAGGTATTGTTTCCTTAATTTCTCTTTCACACAGTTTTTTGTTGGTGTATAAAAATGCCACTGATTTCTGAATGTTAATTTTATATCCTGCCACCTTGCTGAATTCATTTATCAGATCTACTAGTTTTTTGAATGAGACATAGAGTTTTCTATGTACAGTATCATGTCATCAGCAAATAATGATAGTTTTACTTCTTCTTTTCCAATTTGGGTGCCTTTTATTTCTTTTTCTTGTCTGATTGCTGTGGTAGGACTTCCAGAACTTTGTTGAATAAGAGTGGTGAGAGGGGGTACCTCTGCCTTATTCCTGATCTTAAGGGGATTACTTTTAATTTTTGTCCATTGACTATGATGTTGACTATGGGTTTGTCATAGATGGCTTTATTAAGTTAAGGTATGTTCCCTGTATTCCCACTTTGTGAGAGTTTTGATCATAAATGGGTGCTGGATTTTATTAAATGCTTTTTTTCTGCATCTATTGATATAATCATGTGATTTTTATCCTTCCTTTTGTTTACGTGATGCATCGTATTGATTGGTTTGCAAATATTGTACCATCCTTGCCTCCCCAGAATAAATCCCACTTGATCATGATGTATGACTTTTTCGTTTGTTTGTTTGTTTACAGAGACAGAGCGAGAGTCAGAGGGATAGACAGGGACAGAGAGACAGGAACGGAGAGGAATGAGAAGCATCAATTATAGTTTTTCGTTGCGACACCTTAGTTTAGGGGTCCCCAAACTATGGCCCGTGAGCCACATGCGGCCCCCTGAGGCCATTTATCCAGCCCCACCACACTTCCAGAAGGGGCACCTCTTTCATGGGTGGTCAGTGAGAGCAAAGCACGGCAGCGCTCATGTACAGTACTACTTACAGTGACGCGGGACACACGTGTCACGGCTTTGGAAGCACGTCATATCACTTGTTAAGCTAGCAGTGACAAATATGGAACCAGACATTGACCATCTCATTAGCCAAAAGCAGGCCCATAGTTCCCATCGAAATACTGGTCAGTTTGTTGATTTAAATTTACTTGTTCTTTATTTTAAATATTATATTTGTTCCCATTTTGTTTTTTAATTTAAAATAAGATATGTGCAGTGTGCATAGGGATTTGTTCATAGTTTTTTTTATAGTCCGGCCATCTAACGGTCTGAGGGACAGTGAACTGGCCCCCTGTGTAAAAAAGTTTGGGGACCCCTGCCTTAGTTGTTTATTGACTGCTTTCCCGTATGTGCCTTGACTGTGGGCCTTCAGCAGACCGAGCAACCCCCTGCTCAAGCCAATGACCTTGGGTCCAAGCTGGTGAGCTTTGCTCACACCAGATGAGCCTGCGCTCAAGCTGGCGACATCTGGGTCTCAAACCTGGGTCCTCTGCATCCCAGTCCGACGCTCTATCCATTGCGCCACCGCCTGGTCAGGCGATGTATGACTTTTTGAATGTTTGCTGGATCCGGTTTGCTAATATTTCGTTGAGAATTTTTAGCATCTATGTTTATCAGGGATATTGGTCTATAGTTTTCTTTCTTTGTAGTGTCTTTACCTGGTTTTCGAAAGAGGATAATGCTTGCCTCATAAAAACAGCTTGGAATTCTTCTCTTGAATTTTTTGAAAAAGCTTGAGAAGGATAGGTGTTAGATCTTCTTTGAATGTTTGGTAAAATTTGCCTGTGAAGCCATCAAGTCCAGGATTTTTGTTCCTTGAGAGTTTTTTGATAACTGTTTTAATCTCATTTGTTGTAATTGGTCTATTTAGGTTTTCTGATTCTTCCAGATTGAGTCTTGGAAGATTGTATCTTTCTAGGAATTTACCTATTTCACCTAGGTTGTACAATTTTTTGACATATAGATCTTCGTAGTATTTTCTTACAATTTTTTGTATTTCTGCGGTTTCATTTATTTCTTCTTTTTCATTTCTAATTTTATTTGAGTCCTCTCTTTTTCTTTTTCTTTTTATAAATTTTTATTAATTTTAATAGGGTGACATCAATAAATCAGGGTACATATATTCAAAGAAAACATGTCCAGGTTATCTTGTCATTCAATTATGTTGCATACCCATCACCCAAAGTCAGATTGTCCTCTGTCACCTTCTATCTAGTTTTCTTTGTGCCCCTCCCCTTCCCCTCCCCCTCTTCCTCCTTCTCTCCCCCTGCCCCCCGTAACCACCACTCTCTTGTCCATGTCTCTTAGTCTCATTTTTATGTCCCACCAATGTATGGAATCCTGCAGTTCTTGTTTTTTTTTCTGATTTACTTATTTCACTCCGTATAATGTTATCAAGATCCCACCATTTTGTTGTAAGTGATCCGATGTCATCATTTCTTATGGATGAATAGTATACCATGGTATATATGTGCCACATCTTCTTTATCCAGTCTTCTTTTTTTTTTATATAGTTATTAAAGCCTTTAAGCAAACTCTTGGCCAATACAGCAAGAATCCATAAAAGAGTAGTGTCCTTAACATGTTCACTAAGTCCAAGTTGGCTCCAACACCATGCCACATCCCTGAAAAATGCAACCCAACTCCAGTTCAGTCTGTTAGGAGCTGTCACTAGGAGCAGGAGTCCAGGACAAGTCCACCTCCAGGAAAAGTCCGCATGGCACTGGAATTGTTGTCACAATTCTATACTTTGCAGCTCACGTCCAAGTCCCAATGACCACTGCTTCTAGCTGGTAATGATTCAGGTAGACTGGAAAAGCCATCTGCAGCATGTGTGGAGATGGAGCTTCTGTTCTCCTCTGCCAGTCTCGGTGTGGCTTCTTCAGTGTTCCTTGGTTGAAGAGTCCTCTTAGTTTAGTCCAACGTTGGTTTTTCCAGATGATAGTTCTTAAAATTATTCTGTAATCCACCTTGGTTCTGGGAGATGGATGTTGGTACATCCGCCTACTCCAGCGCCATCTTGTCTTCCCTCCTTCTCTTCTTTTTGATGATTCTGGCTAAATGTTTGTCAATCTTGTTTACCTTGATAAAGAACCAGCTGTTGGTTTCATTGATCTTTTGTATTGTTTTTTAGCCTTTATTTTATTTATTTCTGCTCTGATATTTATTATTTCCTTTGTTCTACTTCCTCTGGGCTTTGTTATTCTTCTTCTAGTTCTTTTTAGGTGCAGAGTTAAGTTGTTTATTTGAGCTTTTTCTTGTTTCTTAAGGTATGCCTGTAGTGCTATGAACTTCCCTCTCAGGATTTCTTTTGCTGTGTCCCATAAATTTTTAGTTGTTGTATGTTTATTTTCATTTGCTTCAAGTAAATTTTTTATTTCTTCCTTGATCTCATTAACCCATGCTATTTAGCCTCCAAGTGTTTGAATGTTTTTCGGTTTTTCTATTGTAATTGATTTCTAGTTTCATGCCATTGTAATCTGAGAAGACGCTTGATATGATTTCATTCTTCTTAAATTTATTGACCTTATTTTGTGTCGTAATATGTGGTCTGTCCTAGAAAATGTACCATGAGCACTTGGAAAGAATGTATAGTCTGCTGCTTTGGGGTGAAAGGTTCTGAAGATATGTATTAAATCCAGTTGATCTAGATCAGGGGTTCTCAACCTGTGGGTCGCGACCCTGGCGGGGGTCATATGACCAAAACACAGGGGTCGCCTAAAGCCATCGGAAATACATATTTTATTTAAAAATGTATTGTATAATAAATATGTATTTAAAAATGTATTGTATAATAAATATGTATAATAAATATGTATTTAAAAATGTATTGTATAATAAATATGTATTTTCCGATGGCTTTAGGCGACCCCAGTGTTTTGGTCGTTCGACCCCTGCCGGGGTCGCGACCCACAGGTTGAGAACCGCTGATCTAGATTGTCATTCAAGGCAGCTGTGTCTTTGTTAATTTTCTGTCTGGAGGATCTATACATTGATGTTAGTGGGGTATTAAAATCCCCTACTATTATAGTATTACTGTTGATCTCGCCCTTTGTATCTATCAAAATCTGCTTTATATATTTAGATGCTCCTATATATGGTGCATAAATTTTTACAATGGTTATATCCTCCTGTTGGATTGCTCCCTTTATCGTTATGTAGTGACCTTCTTTATCTCTTACTATAGCCTTTTTTTGGGGGGAGGGGGTTGTTTTTTTTCCAAAATTAGAAGCAGGGAGGCAGTCAGACAGATTCCCACATGTGCCTGACCGGGATTCACCCAGCATGCTTACCAGGGGATGATGCTCTGCCCATCTGGGTTGTTGCTCCGTTGCAGCTGGAGCTGTTCTAGTGCCTGAGGGGGAGGCCATGGAGCCATCCTCAGCTCCCAGGCCAACTTTGCTTCCAATGGAGCCTTGGTTTCGGGAGGGGGAGAGAGAGAGGGGAGGGAGGGGGGAATGGTGGAGAAGCAGATGAGCGCTTCTCCTGTGTGTCCTGACTGGGAATCAAACCCAGGACTTTCACACGCCAGACTGACATTCTACTGCTGAGCCAACTGGCCAGGGCCTATAGTCTTGTTTTAAAGTCTATTTTGTCAGATATAAGTATTGCTACCCCAGCTTTTTTTTTTTTTTTCATTTACAGTTGCATGAAATACTTTTTCCATTCATTCACTTTCAGTCTATGTGTATCTTTTGTTCTGAGGTGAGTCTCTTGTAGACAACATATGTACGGGCCCTCTTATCTTATCCACGCAGCTACTGTATGTCTCTTAATTGCAGCATTTAATCCATTTACATTTAAGGTTATTTTTGACTTGTACTTATTTATTGCCATTTTATTCTTTTAATATACACTCCTCTTTTTCTACATTCCCCCCCCCCCCTTTGCTCTTTTTACAGTAGGCCCCTTAATATTTCTTGCAGTACTGGTTTGGTTATATTGAATTCCTTGAGGGTTTTTTTTTGTTTGTTTGGGAAGCTCTTTATTTCTCCTTCAATTTTAAAGAGTAGCCTTGCTGGATAAAGAAGTCTTGGTTATAGGTTCTTATATCGCATCACTTTGAATATTTCTTGCCAATCCCTTCTGGCTTCAAGTGTTTCTGTTGAGAAGTTGGATGTCATCCTTATGGGGGCTCCTCTGTAGGTAATTAACTGCTTTTCACTTGCAGCTTTTAGTATTCTTTCTTTGTCTCTTAACTTTGGCATTTTAATTATGGTGTAGGCCTTCTTGGATTTCTCTTTAATGGGACTCTCTGTGCTTCTTGAACTTGTTTGACTTTTTCCTTCATCAATTTAGGGAAGTTTTAAGCTATAATTTTTCATATAGGTTCTCTATCCCTTGTTCTTTCTCTTCTCCTTCAGGAATCCCTATGATGTGGATGTTGTTTCTCTTCATGTTGTCACAGAGCTCTCTTAGAGTTTCCTCTGTCTTTTTTAGCCTCTTTTCTTTTTGCTGCTCTGCTTCTGTGCTTTCGTTTATCTTGTCCTCTAAAATCGCTGATTCGATCCTCTGCTTCATTCAGCCTGCTATTGATTCCTTCTAGTGCAGTCTTTATTTCTGATATTGTATTTGTCATTTCTGACTGGTTCTTTTTTTATTATTTCAAAGTCCTTTTTGATGCTTGCTATCTCTTTATTTAGGTGCTCCTTATGTTCATCCATTGTTGCCCTAAGATCCTTGAGCATCCTAAAAATCATTATTTTACACTCTGAATCTGGTAGTTTGGTTACTTCCACCTCATTCAGTTCTTTTTCTGGGGATTTCTCTTGTTGATTCTTTTTTTTTATTTTTTTATTTTGAGAGGAGAGAGAGAGAGAGAAGGGGGGGAGGAGCTGGAAGCATCAACTCCCATATGTTCCTTGACCAGGCAAGCCCAGGGTTTCGAACCGGCAACCTCAGCATTTCCAGGTTGACGCTTTATCCACTGCGCCACCACAGGTCAGGCTCTTGTTGATTCTTTTGGGTTGCAATTTTCTGTCTGCCCATTTTGTCTGTGCATTAGGTAGCGCTGTCTGAAATTTTTGTGGTGTCTTTATGAAGAAGATAGGTTCAGTGGTACTGACCTCTAGGCCACCTGTTTTCCTCGTATTTGAGTGTTAAATGCAGTTGGTTCTTTCATGGATACGGTTATCTCTTCAGGCTGGCTGGCTCTAAGGGTCAACCTTGATCATGTGTGTTACACATTGTGCAATGTCTGTCCTGTTGGGCATAATTATTTTCCACAGTGTCTGGTGCCTGTGAAACTCCACCTTTGGGTGTGCTGCTTGTGTAAGTAGCTGAGTCTAGGGTTGGTCCTGTCTGCCACACACTACCAGTTGTGTTGGCTCTAGATCTTCTTGTGTTGGTGTCAGCTGTTGTTTGTGACCTGCTGTGGGCTACCTGTCAGCATCTACTGTACTTTTCCCTGTTTGTATCTCTGTTTTCTGTGTCTGTGTACTATGGGAGGGGCCAGCCTTTGTATAAGGATCATCTTCCTCCTGCTTAGAGATGACAGCAGCTCCCTATAAGCCTCAAGGTCTGTGATATTTGTCTCCACTTTTCAGCTGCTCCTCCTCCTCTTTCAGCTGCCTGGTCTTCCCACAGAGTCTTCTGTATTAAGACTAGTGTGGGCTCAGACAAGCCTTACCAAACTGACCCCTCTACAGTTTGCACTCTTGGTGGGTTAGGGTAGCTGAGGTTGTGAATACAATGTTAGTGGCACCCCCAACTTCAGGAGTCTCTCAATCAGAAGCTCAGTACAGGGAATGTGGCCACTACTGCAGAGCTTAATCTCTCAGCCACTGATGGATACTGAAATTTTATTTCTCCCCAACAAGGTGAGCAGCAGGTTCAGACCAAGTGTGGCTGACAATCCCCTCCACAGAAGTTCTTATAGCTGGTGAGACCCTGGTCTCAGGGAGGAATACTGAGAGAGTTGTCTCCTGGGGCTGACTGTGCCCCCCTCCCAAAAAAAGTGGCTAAGCCCCTGTACCAGATCCAACAATAGACTCACAGGGACCCTCACATTAAATGTCCATGCTCCAAGCCTCTTTCCCTTCCCCCTGTGGAATCTAGCCCAGCAGGGTAGCATATCTAGCATCCAGGCCGGCTGACTGAAGCTCCACCCTCTCCAATGCACATGAACTGCTGTGCTGGTGCTGATCACAGAGAGTGGAATTTGCCTTAGCTGGGCCAGATGTGAGGAGTCCTTCCTTTGAATACCACTCTAGCAAGAGTTGTTAGGTCCTGAACCAGTGCTTTCTGCAGCTGGCCCCTGGATGTGCCAGCCCTGGGGCTCCCTAGCAGGAACCCAGCACCAACCAGTGGGAGACACTGCTCGTGACTGGCCCTAATCAACCTTCTTGGAGCTACAAGTAATCCAGAGTTTGTGGCTGCTTCTGCTGGGCCCAGGTGTACATGGAAATACCAAGCTGCACTCCTAGGCTGGCTTTTACTCACACTGGGCCTGGGGCAATGTCTGCTTAAAAGGCCAAGTTTCCCTGAGTCCTGTCTCCTCCATCCTCTGTCTGCTGGCTGCTTGTTGGGCTCAGCTGCTGAAAAAACCTGTGCTAGATTCTAGGGCCTGCAGCAATTCGGGGATTAGAAGGGTAGTGGGTGTGGCTCCGCCCCTCAGCCCCAGGTGTCACTTTGTCTAGACTTTTTTCAGACCTCAGTAGGCTGTGGCCCCAGGAGTCCGGTGAGTGTGGCCTCTGAGACCCAGAGGTGTGATCTGCTCACTCTCCAGACAGTTTCTACTGAGTCTCCCATGAGGTGGAAGCACCAGTCCTAGAGTCGGAAGCGTGTGGGGCAACACTCTGATCTCAACACCAGAAATCTGAGCCACTGACCCACCTCCTGCTTCCTGGCCTTTCAGAATGACCAGTCACCATGACTGGGGTAGGAGAGGCTCCCAAGGGCGAGCAGCTGCTTTTCCCCAGGCTGATACCATACAAAGGGGATGCTTTGCCCAAGAAAGATGGAGACTGCAGTACTGGCAAATGACTCAGCACAGGGGTTCTGGTGGCTCTCCCCAACAGTGTCTCTAAATGGGCCTTCAGCCTTATACTTTCCTCACGCTACTCCAGTCCTCTCAGCTCTCCATCCACCTGAGCCTTGGGTAAGTGATTGTGAACGAGATTTTCTGCACAGGACCTTTAAGACAGAGCCTGCATCTCCAAAAGCGCAATCTCTTTTTCACAGACAGAAACGTAGGTCTTTTCACCACCAAATGCTGTCTGGGTACCTCTTCTAGGCTTGGGGGCTCTAGGCTGGGTCTCTGGGCCTGGGGCTGAGCACCCACACCTCTCAGGATGACCCACCCCACAGTGATAGTCCCTTCGGACCCTCAGCTGCCCATCGCTTCTGGGAGTGGGACAGCCCTTTCTGCATCTCTGCCCTTCCTACCAGTCTCAGTGTGGCTTCTTCTGTGATCCTTGGTTATGGAGTCTTCTTACTATAGTCCAATGTTGGTTTTTCAAGATGATTGTTCTTAAATTAAGTTGTAATCCAATTTGGTCCTGGGAGATAGCAGATGGAACGTCCGCCTTACTTCATCACCATCTTGGACTCTCTCCATTATGATCCTATAATTAAAGCTGTATGTCTTTTTATTTTTTTTTTATTTTTTTAAAGATTTTACTTATTGATTTTAGAGAGAGGAGAGAGAGAAAGGGAGGGAGGAGCAGGAAGCATCAACTCATAGTGGTTGCTTCTCATATGTGCCTTGACTGGGCAAGACTGGGGTTTTGGACAGGCGACCTTAGCATTTCAGGTCAACACTTTATTCACTGCATCATCACAGGTCAGTATAAAGCTGGAAGTGTTTTTAAATAGAATTCAGATTAGAGTATGGTAAATTATATTCATATAATTAATTTAAAGTTATTCAACTTATAGGACTTCATTTCATTGAATTACATGTAACATGACCATTTTGGAATAATCATGTCTAAGTCTAGGGATGTCTGAAATGGACGGGTGCTGTAGCTTCAATTGGAATATTCTTTGTGAGCTGTTGGTTGGTGATTATATACATGAATAGTTACTTAAATATATATTTTTTAATATAGCCTGACCGATGTTGGCACAGTGGATAAGCATTGACCCTGAACACTGAGGTCTCTGGGTTCAAGACCCCACTTGAGTACAGTCTCTTAGCTTGAGCAGGGGATTTCTGGCTTGAGTTGGGGATTGTCCATGTGATTGCAAAGGTCGCCAGTTTGAGCCTAAAGGTCACTGGCATGAAATGCCCAAGGTTGCTGGCTTGAGCCCGAAAGGGGACACTGGCTTGACTTGACCCCCTCTGATTCCTGGTCAAGGCATGTATGAGAATCAATCAATGCACAAGAAACCGTGAAAGCAACTATGAGTTGATGCTTCTCTGTCTTCAATTTTTTTTTAATTAAAGGAAAGTGCATAAATTATGAGGGTAATGTCTGATGAATGATGATCATCCAACCATTAGTGTACTGGGAAATGTTTAAAAACTTTTTCTGGGAAAAAAGTTGTGTGGATGTAAGCAACACAAATACATCTTCATACACAAGTTTATTATAAATTTAATGGATACAAAGGATGTGTAGCGTGTAATTTACAAATAATAAAATATACAATACTCTTTATTGTAAATTTTATAGAGTCAGTCATTCTCACAGAATGCCTTTGCTCTCGACTGTTGTATCTGTAGCCAACCTGTGGCTACAATAGGCAGATAGATGAATAGAAATGTAGTTTTGACTGAATGTTATTGATAATTTGTTTTTGTTAATGAGTAAAATAAAAGTGAAACAACAGAAACATGTTGGAACTTGACTCATACATCAGTCACTTCAACAGATTTAATGAATCAGATAATTTTCAAATACTGGAAAAATATTTCCTTACTTATTTTGTGCTATTCAAATGTAACAACTAAACAAATGACACACTAAGTTTCATCTACACTGTTAACATTTTTCTTATTACTTTCTTAAATCTAGAGAGTTAATAAACTATAGATCAAGCCTTACTTTGTAGCATTTGCTCATTTCTACAGTATAAATACTTATACTGTGATGCGTTTGTGGTTACCCACATGGTTCACTGAACTTACAGTAGCCTGCCACTCTATAGTGTTTCTACCATTATGATGCAAGACCAAAGTAACCTCACATGCATAGGTAATAGTTAACTAGTGAGAAGTGAAGAGATTTGAGTATTTATTACCTAAATTTTTAATAGTCTAAGTTTGTGTAATTTAATTTTTATTAATAGCTATGTTTCACAGCTGGCTCACAAAATTCCTGAATACTTAATAATCGGCTCTTACAAATCAGTAAGAGACAACTTGAGCACACCAGAGTATGCTGATGTCTAATCCATGTAACTATAAGTCAGGGGTCAAGGACAGAGTGCTTAGCTTCTCAGATGCCATAGTCATGATCCCTCCTGATCCCTGCCACTTCCTTCCCCAAAGTAACCACTCTTCTACTTCCTTCCCAAAGGTAACTTTTGTTCTGATTTCTGATACCATAAATTAGTTGTGCCTGTTTTGAATCTTTTTGTACAGTATTTTTTTTTTGGTCTGGCATTTTTGTGCAATATATGTTGAAGAGATTAATCCATGCTGTTGTATATATCTGAAGTTTATTTTTATTAATATACAGTATTATGCCACTGTTAATGGATATTTGAATTGCTTTTAGTTTGGAACTATTATTAGTAATGTTGCTTTGGATAGTTTTATACTTCTTTGGTGAATATGTGCAAGCATTTCTAGTGAGCATATACCTAGGAGTGGATAGATGGCTCATAGGATATGTATATGTTAAACTTTGGTAGAAAACACCAAATAGTTTTGCAAAGTCATTATACAAATTTCCACTCCTACCTGCAGAGTATGAAACTTCTAGTTGCTCTACATCCTCATCAACACTTGATATTGTCTGTCTCTAGTGGGTGTAATCATATCTCATTGTGATCTTACCAGCATATTAACTGTTACTGTGTATTTACCTGAGCACTAAAGAGATTGAAGTTTGTTTCATATAATTACTGGCCATTTATATTATCTATGACTCATTTTTAAGAAATACCTTGTTCTGTATTTTGAATATTAAATCACTCCAGAAATTCTTTCTCTGATGGCAATTAATTTATAGTGTTTTTGCTTTTACTTTGGTTTTTTTTTGCCCTACCTTCATTAGATTATAGTAGTAGTTACTTGCTGTTCTGTTCCTAATTGTTTTACTTATTTATGTATTGTGTTCCCTAACATGAGTGTGTGCCTCATGAGGGCAGGGATTTTTGTCTGTCTGGTTCATAGTTATTCCCCAGTACTTGGAGTAGTGCCTGGCACATAATATGTATTCATTAATATTCTTGAAAAGAGACATATCGATAAGTATGCAGAATGCTATGGATTCATCATTTCAGTGTAAATGTATTTTGTGTTAACACCAGTGCAGGGTACAATACTGAAATTAGAAAGCACCATTTTGCATTTATCAACCTACTTTTCTTTGAAAAATAATAAAGTCTTAGATGAGTTGTACTTTAGAGATCTGCTTCTTACATTGTGAGGGATGTAACTGACTGTGCATCAGGGTGTCATTGTGTACCAGGTGGTTGAAAGCACTAATCCTAGAGCCAGACTGCCTAGGATCTAGCTAGTATCCTGGAGCAATTTACATAACCTCTCTGTACCTCAGTTTTCTCAGCTAAGAGATGAAAGTAATAAGAGTACCTCATAGGACCTTTAAGATGGTCATAGTCAGGTGCTGAGAACAGAGCCTGGCACAGAGTAGCAATGCACAAGTGTAGTTATAAGTGTATAAGGTAACAGGAAAGTGGGGCACTAACATAGACAGAATACAGACTACAGATTACTTAAAAAAGACAGAGAAATGATGAAATTTTCATGAAATTTTACTTGTGCTTTAGGCTACTGAATTCAGGAAACAGATGAACAAGTGGGCAAGTGGAGGCAGTGGCTTTATAGAAAGACCCAAAGGTCAGCAATAATTAAGGCTATTTGTCCCTATTAAGTTAGCCTGAAATTCAGATGGTGGGTAGTTCACTACCTAACAAGAGAGATGACTCTTTTGTTGGACAGAACTCATTGTTAGAAAATGATTTCTTTTGTTGAGCTGACATTTACCTCTTCTGTGATTTTATATAAGTCCTGGTTTCTTCCTTTGGAGGAATATAGAATAAATAGAGGTAAATAGGTTAGTTGGTTGTGTTGCTTCCTTAGCATTTTCTTCTTCAGCTTAATGTCTGTGGTCCTTCAGCATGTGACATGGCTTTGAACCTTTGTCATCCTTTATCCTTCTCTGGGTATAATACACTTGTCAATATTTCTCTTGAAATGTAAGAGCACTGATTGGCCATGTTTTATTCATCTGCCAACGGTTAAAGTCACAATAAAATGCAAAAGCCATTCACATTGTAGGCTAGCTTGTCATTAATTGACTCTATAATATTGGGTCAGTCACTGACTTTAGTGTCATTTCCTCAAATAGAATAATTAAAATACTAGTAGATCATTAACAAATCTTTCTTGATATGGATAATTTAGATATTAATATAAAGAAGCTAAAATATTTTGCTTTAACAAGAAAAAGGTACACCAGCCTTCATGCTAAATATCAAATTCTTGGCAATGTTGACCTTAGTGTCAATTAATGTAAAAATCAAAGTAGGTAAGTACTATTAGTATAAACTGTACAGGTAATATATTGGGTGAGGTTAGCTTTATTGCCTGAAAAATGTTTCTTTTAGATGTTGCCATCACTCCAGCTGGCTAACTGCCACCTTGGTACTTGTGTTTGAAACCCTCTTCCAGTTTATCTAAGTATTTGTTATGAAAGATAATTGTCACCCATTTTTTTTCCAATGCAAGCAAATTAATTATTTTTAGTTTTGCTAAATTTGTTTTTATTTCTTTTTTTAATATTACCATTTTGATTTGAAAAAGTCCCTTGAATCTTCTTTGGACTTAATTTGTATTCTCATGTCATCTATACTGCTGAGGAACTTTGGGTTCTCGGGCTGGTCAGTTGACTGGCTGATTCCTGCGTTTCCTCTGTGGGTGGAGAGGCCTGGCTTTAGTACAGCAGCAGGCTTTTTCTTCTTTGCTCTGCTCTTCAGTCTACCCATATTTCCACATAGCAGCCAGAGGGTCATGTGAAAATGTAAAGCAGATCCTGTCATTCCCCTGCTTGTCATGTTTCAGAAGTTGGCCCATGCACTCAGACTAACTGTACAGCCCTTCCCATGGCCTGCAGGGCCCAAGTGAGCTTGCCTCTGCCCATCTTTCCAACCTATTCCTTTTAGTCACACTGACCACTCAGTGTTTTCATTACACTTCACAGTTTATAGTTCTGAGTAATTTGGGTTTATTTACTTGTTACTTGTTTCCCCCACTAGATGGGCACTTGATGAGGGCAGATAAGGTATTTGCATTCACTGATTTAAAACTTAATGTTCAATAAAATGTGCCAGGCAGATTATTCTTAAAATCCTATGATTCCTACTACTTTCAGAGAAGTGTCCAGCTGTTCCTTTCCCGTGGCAGTGGTTACAGATCTCCCCAGCCACTTGAATATTCATATCAAAATGGCTGTGTGATTACATCTTTTTAATACTAGTTTTTTTGGTAAGTCTCAAATTATAGTGCCATATGAAGGCTGGTTAAGTCCCACATTTATCAGTTTCTGTTGCATTCTTTAGTTGATTTATTTCTAGAAAGCTTTAAAATGATTACAGAGTGTTCCCAGTGATTTGTTTGAATGTGACTTTATAGTCTTGGCCAGTGTGTCTTATAAAATATGATTCTTGGCTGAGATTATTTTCAGTTTGTTGATGTTATATTTGTTCTGTAGCTATGCCAGAAATTTACTCCTTTTAATAGTGTCCATATTGTTTATCCGTCATCGGAAATATAAGAATCTTTCTGAAAATTTGGTTTTATTCTGTAGCCATGATCCTACCCAGAAATAGTAAGTTTTTTGGTCAGCTCACTAAGGTGATCTTAAAGAATGAGTGCATTTGCCAAAGGGAGCCCTTTAGTCCCTCTCAGCTGTGGTATATTTCTGAGGAAGTATGTATGGTAGAGGGGGTTCATCCCATTCTGTCTTCAGATGAAGTTTAGGGAGTGAACTCAGTTTTTTGAGCATTTCCGCCGTTTATTTTTGTAACAGTAAGGGTGAAGCACTGGGAGGTGCTTGGTCCTATCTGCCAGAGCAGTTTCAGTGGTTGAATTATCTCTGGCAACTGAGCATGTTTCATTTAAAGCTCTTCAAAGTTCAGTAATCTTGGTAGAACCCCATAGAAACTATAGCATGTAATTCTTCTTTAAAGTCACCATATTATTAGATACAGAATTTGGGATAGGTGCATTGCTTTAATGGTCTTAATACTATTTAAAGAGATCCTTTTACCACTATCATTACATTAACTTTATGATGTGGCCCAAGGACTTTGCTAGGAAGAGACTTAATCCTGAGGGGGCACTTACATCAGCAGGGAAAAGTCTCTGTGAGATATAATCCCAACCCACTCTTTCCTTGTCTACAGCCTCTTTCGTGGATGCTTTGGAGGATGTAATAGTTTGGCCATACGGAACCTGCTCTTAAGCTTTAAGCCGGCCCAGCCACACATGAAATGGTCTGATGCTGTGGTAGGGCATGGGTTCTGGGAGTCAGGAAGACCTGAATTAAAAATCTCTACTCTGATATTGAATAACTATGGACTTGATTAATCTATTTAACAAGTTCCTTATCTGTAAAAATAAGGTTAATATTACCGAACTTGTAGTTATATCAAATGAGGTAATATATTTGAGATCTTTCTGTTTAGTAGGTTTTCAGTAAATGAATTTTCTTTCTTCCTCTGTATTTATATTCTCAATATTTTCTGGCAGTTGTGGAAATATCTTGCACCCATCCATTCAGAGGTGTTTTGCAAGGATCATTTTAGTCTTACCTCAACTCTCCCCTAAGAATGTAAATTTGGAGAGGTGTATAGTGAAGCAGGCCAGTTCATCTGTTAATGATGAATTAAGAAAGGGGAGGATGGTATTTGAGTAATCAGAAAACAATATCTTAAAATAACCAAAGATTTTTAAAATGGTTACATTTTTTATAGCTTAATGATGCTAATTAAAATTATGTTGTTATTGACAAGTACTTTTTATTTATACCTGTCTCTAGGGAAGGAAAAATATGCAAGATGGTGTGGGTGATGGTGAAATTCCAAAATTTGATGGTGCTGGGTATGATAAGGATCTGGTGGAAGCCCTTGAGAGAGACATTGTGTCCAGGAATCCTAGCATTCATTGGTTAGTGTCTTTTAAGTTCTTGAATTAAAGTAGTGGAGAACAGTTACAGGTTGGCTTGGTGTGAGTCTTCTCTTTTAACCATTAATCTCCTATTTATAATTTCACCTATAATATGAGCATATAGAATTGACAGGACAGTATTTTCATAATATAACCAAGATACTTTGCATGTTAATTTGATGTTGACATCACTGACAGAGGTTGTTAATTGAGTAACATGTTCTAATTAATAACTAGAATGTTATCACTGATTAAATTTTATGCAGTAAGAATTAGAATAATGTTCTTAATATAAAAATAATTTCATAAGTAAAAAAATTCAAAGAATTAGTATTGACCAGCAGTCAAAAGAGTCTTTGAATAAACATGAAACTTTGCCGTTCTTGCAAAGGGATGACATAGCAGATCTGGAAGAAGCTAAGAAGTTGCTAAGGGAAGCTGTTGTTCTTCCAATGTGGATGCCTGACTTCTTCAAAGGTATTAGAAGGCCCTGGAAGGTAAGAATTTATTAAAATAATATATAAAAATGCTGCTTGCCTGATGTCTTGCCTGAAAGATAACATTGTAGTATCTATATGTGTGTGTTAATACCATTTGTAAAGGTTGTATATACCCAGATTCCTGGATTTGAACTTAGAGTTGAGTTGTGCAGCCTCTGCAGGGCAGTGAGGGACTTGGAGTTTTGAAACTTTAGTTATATCATCTCCTTCAGGTTTGCTCATCCAGAGATTAGTTTTAAGAATTTTCTATAGGTCTTTCTGTAAATAAAAAATTAATAAGCACATTAAACAGTAATAGTACATAGTGTTATAGAATAAGAGTTTGATCAAATACCTTTCTAAAAGCTGACATATTTCTCACTAATTATTTTGATCACTTTATCTACCCTTGGTGTAAATTTCAGACATTAATCAGAATGTGTTTTTCTTTATAACTGATCCTCTACTTTAGAGTTTAAAGCCTGACCAGATTAGTTCCCCCTAAGTCCAGTGATCTTTGTGAACATATTGAAAAATGCTTCCAGGCCCTGGCCAGATAGCTCAGTTGGTTAGAGCATTGTCCCGATACACCCAGGTTATGGGTTCAGTCCCCCGTCAGGGCACATACAAGAATCAATCAATGAATGTGTAGTACAACAAATCAATGTTTTTTCCCCCTCTCTCTTTTTCTTTCTCTCCCTCTATCCCCTTGTAAAATCAATTAATAAAAAACAATCTACCCCCCCCCCCAAAAAAAAAAAAAAAAAAAACCCTTCCACCACCTGCTGTGCTTTGGTCTTTGCATAGACAGAGTCTTCCTTTACTCTTACTGGTAGTGTGCAAAGTGTGACTTTACTGTGCACTCCTAAACTAGATGGGAAGGTCTGTTTCTCTTCTCACCCCTGCTTCTGTTTGTTTACACAGGTACCTGGGATAGCCATGGTGTTTTGATCACCTCTCACAGCTTAAATACTTATAAAGACTGTTACAGATTTGCCTCATTTGGGGAACATATTACCCAGAGGTGGATTAAGGTCGGTTGAGGCCCCAGGCACAGAAGAAAATATTGGTTGGGCTCCTTTTTTTGGGGGGAGGGGGTTCCTTACATTAGAAAAAAGTGTAAAGTTGGGGTTTTGCGGGCCCTTTAGAAGTCGGGGCCAAGGGCGCTTGCCCAGTGTGCCTGCCATTAAATCCGCCTCTGATATTACCATACATTTCAACTTTATAACTTCTAAAAATATTTAAAAGAGAGAGTAAGGTCTTAAAATAGGTATTTAAAGGAGTTTTAAAATAGCTGGAATGGTATCTTCCTTTATGAAGAGCCCTGTAACTTTTTATCAGGAGGTTGATTTGCAAATGTGGAAGTCCCTGTGGCAGCAGAAGGGAGGACAGATTGGAGATGGGCATAGATTGCAGGTAGATGAGGAGTCTGACCAGGAGGCTGTTGCAGTTGTCTAGCCAAATGATGAGGACCTGCACTAAGGCATTTGTTATTTGGCTAGTGAACAAATGGGTGGATTTTTGAGAGATGATTAAGAGGGGCATGATAGCATTATGGCTGGTAGTTTAAAGGGACAAGGGAGATGGACAAGTTTTATGACTCGCCAATTCCAGGCTTGAATTGAAGAAGTATACAGTTACTTCTGACACTGATTACACAAAATTGGGCCAAACTTTATATAAGTTAATGTCAGTTTTCCACAAGACTGCCCAACTTGAGATCCTAGCTGCAAACTTTGGGGTCCCCAAGTCACTCTCACATCTGATCAGCTGGCTATAAATTTAGGGCTTCTCATTACTGCTCAAGTTCAGTAATTCTCTAGAATGGCTCACAAAATTTAAGAAAGTAGTATACTTAAGATTGCAGTTTTACTACAGTAAAAGGAAGTCACTCAGAATTAGCCAAAGGAAGAAACGCGTAGGGCAAGCTCTGGAGAATGCTGACAGTAAAATGTCTGTGTCCTCCCCCCTGGAGTTGGGATGCTCTTTGCTCTTAGTCCAGGGAGTGTTGCCAGCAGGGAAGCTCACCCATGCTTCACTGTCCAGTTTTGATTTGGGTTTTATTTCATAGTCATTATTGACTGGATCATTGTCCAGGTGTCTCAATTTCCAGTACCACCTTCCTTTCCCCAGAGCCCCAATCCTCTAATCCAGGGGTCCCCAAACTACGGCCCGCGGGCCACATGCGGCCCCCTGAGGCCATTTATCCGGCCCCTGCCGCACTTCTGGAAGGGCACCTCTTTCATTGGTGGTCAGTGAGAGGAGCATAGTTCCCATTGAAATATTGGTCAGTTTGTTGATTTAAATTTACTTGTTCTTTATTTTAAATATTGTATTTGTTCCCGTTTTGTTTTTTTACTTTAAAATAAGATATGTGCAGTGTGCATAGGGATTTGTTCATAGTTTTTTTTATAGTCCGGCCCTCCAACGGTCTGAGGGACAGTGAACTGGCCCCCTGTGTAAAAAGTTTGGGGACCCCTGCTCTAATCACATGGTTGGTTTTTTCAAGCAAGGCCAGCCCCCTTTCTGAGTCTTCCTATTAGCATAACTGATATAGGGCCCACCATGAGTCATCTCATTAGCATAAAATTTCAGGGCTCAACATGGATAACAAAGACACTCCTGGCAGTTGGGAGAGTCCAATGATTTAGAGTCTTCCTTTCAAAAACTGGGGTAAAAAAGGGCAGCCCAAATTACTTATTATATAGGGTACAGTGAACTGAGAAAAGGAACAGGTTTAAATAGAAACAAAATATGTTTTAGGTAAATGTTCAGTGGGTAATTGGAAATAGAAGTCTGGAGTTTAGTTTAAGTTAAAATAGTGAGATATAAGTGATGGTTGATAATATGTGCATGGATGAAATTGTTCGAGGAGTTTTTAAAGGGAAAAGACAGAATTGCAAAAAAATACGGTGTTAACTATGCATCTGAGCTCCCATTAGAAGTGGCTACTGAAGTCAGTATTTAAGTATTCATTAGTCTTCAAGACTAGAGGATTAGTGTTCTCAAATAATTTTTTACTCCTTATTGATTTATTTTTTAGAATAACTTTCTGCTTATTTATTTTCAAAGGTGAGAAGTAACCACAATTTAGTTTTTAGTCACTCTTTCATTAGCAACAATATTTTATGTAAACTATTATCTAGCACATTATACTGATAAAATACTAATTTGATTATGCCAGAATCACCACTAGATTTTAGTTTCTGTATTAACTGATAAATGGATCTTCATTTTTGATTAAAAGCTGTTTATTATAAGTGTGTTGTGGAAGATAGATTTGTTCTTTCATTTTGTTTACACAGAGTGTCATGCTTAAGCGGTATTGTAAGACTATGCATATTTATCTTCTGCCAGGTTTACGAAAGTGGGAAAATGGGGTAGGTTGTTTCAAAATGTTTCAGAAGATTGCTTGTTGTCAAGGCCCTTTGTTAGCCCATCTCTGAGTTCCTGATTTGAGACATTTTGTAAAATCACTCATTTTTTTCTATCTAAAAAATGATAAAGGAAAATTTTCTTGTGTGTTAATAGCTGAAAGCGTTTTAATCTGATAAATCATTTACTATATCTTTTGAAATTTCAGGGTGTGCTGATGGTTGGACCCCCAGGCACTGGTAAGACGATGCTAGCTAAAGCTGTTGCCACTGAATGTGGCACAACCTTTTTCAACGTTTCCTCTTCTACACTAACATCTAAATATAGAGGTGAATCTGAGAAGTTAGTCCGTCTGTTGTTTGAAATGGTGAGTGGTGATGTATTTAGATTTCAAAATACTGTTGGTGTAAGCCATGATATCCCTATAATGTAGCTTAATTCATCCTGGACAAGTGTCATTGTAATTTAATAGCTCTTGACACGCTAGTGAGATAGAAGAGGGAGTCGTCGATGTGTCTTTAATGTATCTTCCTTTCTGGGGAAAAAGAAGGCCCTGTGGCATACTGTCCACTGAGGATAGGAAAGACTTTGGAAGTGTGAGATGTGACTGACATTTCTGGATCTCTGATGAACTGGTTGAGCAGAAGTCTATTTTCATATGTATTTTAAAAATCAGTTAGAAATTTATCTATCCTTAAAGCTGGTTCTGTTTTACAAGGAATTAGTAATAATTACTTAAGTATGTATTTTAGAGGAAAGAGATTAATGATTTATCTTTTAAAAATATGTTTTTTATTATGGAAATTTTCAAACACAATAGTAGAAGAATAGTACTGTGAATCCCTATATCTGTGCCTGAACTTCGCCAACCATATATAACTTAGCTTTTATTTTTAGAAATTTTCTTTTTGATACAAATGATTGATTTGAGCTCTGTCAATAACCAAATGGTGACTTTAAAGCAGTGAGAAACTTCTATTCTTCCTTAATCATGATTTTAGGAGGATGAAATGGCCTTTAGAAAAATTCAGACTGTTTTATGAGATAATTGAATGATTCTTTTAAAATATTTTCCCAAAGGCTAGATTTTACGCCCCCACCACAATCTTCATTGATGAAATAGATTCTATCTGCAGCCGAAGAGGGACCTCTGATGAGCATGAAGGGAGTCGCAGACTCAAGTCTGAGCTACTTATTCAGATGGATGGTAATTGATATTTAATTACTGTCTCAAAACTGTTCTGTTTCTTTTTTGAGCTTTGTGTAGATTAATAATTTGGAACTTATCAGTGAATGGACTGGAAGGCAGCCTGAAGGTATCCGTAACCATCTGTCTACCCAGTTATTTGTTTATTTGTTCGTGCACTCAGAAAGCACTTATTGTATACTTGTTATGAATTTCAGGTTGTGAGGGTACAAAGAAAATGAATGCCATGGCCTTTGAGGAATTTACTACTTAGAGCAAAGGTTCTAGAGATGTGGTCTGGAGTCCCAGGGGTCTTTGAGATCCTTTCAGCAGTCTGCAAGGGCTAAACTATTTTATTTTTCATTTTTTTAAAGATTTTATTTATTGATTTTATGGGGGGAGGAGGGGAATGAGAAGTATAGTACTTGCTTCACTCTAGCTGTTCATTGGTTACTTGTCGTATGTGCCTGACAGGGAAAGCCAGGGTTTCAAACCAGTGACCTCAGTGTTCCACGTCAGTACTCTGTCCACTGTGCCACCACAGGCCAGACAAAACTATTTTCACAATGGTATCAAGACATGATTTATCTTTTTTACTCTCATTGTCTTACAAGTGTACAGTGGGGTTTTTCAGAGGCTACAAAACATGTGGGATATAATAGGTAGAGCCCTGGCCGGTTGGCTCAGTGGTAGAGCGTTGGCCTGGCATGCAGAAGTCCCGGGTTCGATTCCCGGCCCGGGCACACAGGAGAGGCGCCCATCTGCTTCTCCCCCCCCCCCCTCCTTCCTCTCTGTCTCTCTCTTCCCCTCCCGCAGCCACAGCCGAGGCTCCATTGGAGCAAAAGATGGCCGGGGCGCTGGGGATGGCTCCTTGGCCTCTGCCCCAGGCGCTAGATAGAGTGGCTCTGGTCGCGAGAGAGCAACGGCCCAGATGGGCAGAGCATGGCCCCCTGGTGGGCGTGGGGCGTGCCGGGTGGATCCCGATTGGGCGCATGCGGGAGTCTGCCTGACTGCCTTCCCGTTTCCAGCTTCGGAAAAATACAAAAAAAAAAAAAAAATAGGTAGAAAGCAGAAGCAGACATGAAAATCAGAGTCAGACATTGCAGAGATTTGCAAAAATGTAAAAACAAAAGCACTCTTACTAATTTTTTTGGCTTGGAAAAATTATAGTTATTTTTAATAATAATATCTGATTTACATGAACAAATAATGAATTATTGTCATTTTAAAATGAATTAATATTTTTGAAAAGTCTCAGTTTCAATTTCTGATGATAAATATTGATAGATGTACTTCACACACACAAAAGTTTCTTAGAATTAAATAAATTTTGGCCCTGGCTGATTGGCTCAATGAATAAACCATTGGCCCAGCATATGGACATCCTGGGTTTGATTCCCAGTTAGGACACACAGGAGAAGTGACCATTTGCTTCCCTCTCCCTCCCCTTTCCCCTCCCCCTCTTCTCTTCCCACAACCAGTGGCTCAATTGGTTCAAGTGTCAGCCCCGGATGCTGAGGATGGCTCGTTGGTCTGGGCATCAGCCTCAGGCACTAAAAATAGCTCAGTAAATTCAAGCATCGGCCCAGATGGGTGTTGCCAGGTGGATCCCAGTCAGTGTGCCTGTGGGAGTCTATCTCACTATCTCCCTTCCTCATACTTATATTTTAAAAAATAATTTTAAAAATTAAAAATAGTTAAATATTTTTTTTTTTTTAGTTAAATAATTTTTAAGGATATATCAAGATCCTGAAACCAAAAAGTTTGAGAACCACTAACCTAGATGGGAAGTAGGCAACTTAACAGACAATTACAAATCATTATAATTTCTGTGTTAACTAAACTCTGGGCATAGTGAAAACATAGGAGAGGTACCACCCAGACGAAAGGAGTCATGGCAGGGAATAGCCAAATTGGACTTTGAAGCATTAGTCTAAGTTATTCAGACAGAGAAGAAAAGGCAATGGGGAACCATTGAAAGAAGAAAGTTTTGAGCTCGGAGCTGCTCTTTAGAGACATATTATTCTGGTACTTGTGTGGTAAACAATAGGCTATTTAAGCAAACAATGAGAAAAAATAAAATCTGGTAACACATATACAGAATGTTTTAAAACAGCTATGATTCTCCACCAACCATGGATATATATTGAATACTTATAGTGGGTATTGTATACAGTGCCAGATGCTGTAAGATAAATATAAAAATATACTACAAGTCCTGTTTCTCAAAGATTTTGCCATTTTAACTTATATTGAAGTATGAGAGGAAGGAGTGGCTGTGTTATATGTTAGGGGATGGATATAGAGGAAAACACATTATATTTAAAAATATCAATGAATACTAATTTAGTTAGTTGAATTTCATTTAGGGGTATTTGTGACTGTTACTGATTATGAATTGGTCTACCTGATACTTTGTGACAATAATTCAAATAGTGGTTTAGTAATAATTTATTAAGAAAATATCATACTGATCTGGGGTTCTTTAAATCAATTACTTTATCATGACAGGCTAGACACTCTGATAGTTGGTGGGTTTTTGACATATACCTTTTCACTGTATATTTTTCAGAGTTTTCATTATGTAACCGGAAGATTTTTATTTTAAAATTTTAATTCTAGAAAAAGTAGATTCTAGGTACATATGCTTGGTTGGGTATAAAAAGAAATGGTGTTTTCAGTAATTATTAGGTTCATTTTTAAATTTCATGTTTAATTTTTATGAGTCACTTAGAAGCTTGAAGGACAAAACTATTACAATATAACCTACCTTTCAAAATTATGATTGCATGCTAGTATATGAAGTAAATATGAACCCCCTTGTGTTCCCTCAAGAAAAATCAAATAAATTATAGTAATAACAAAAATGACTTTTTTGAGGAGGGAGGTTCAAGATGCGACAGAGTAGGTAGAAGTTGCACTCACCTCCTCCAGGTCCACATTGGAATTACAACTAAATTATAGAACAATAAACCTGAATAATCAACTGAAGACTAGTCTTATAACTATGGATCTACATAAGAAGCCACACTGAGACTGATAGGAAAGGCAGAGGTGCGAAATGGGCTGACCCTGCACCCACATACAGTTGAGGATCTGGCGGGATATCTCAGCTGCAAAGGTTCCCCCTGAGGAGTGGGAGCTCTCAATCCGATGCCTGGCTCCCCAGGCTAGGGCATAGATCCTGGGAAGAGGAGCCCACATAACATCTGGCTGTGAAAATACTATAAGCCAGGAAAAGACAGGAGTTTGTTAGAAACCCAGGCACCCTCTTAAAGGACCAGTGCACAAAATCTTGTCTGCGACCACTCACCCTAGGCTCTGGCAGAGGGATGGTAGCTTAGAGCAGACTGGTGTTATATAGGGAGTGTGTGGTTGTGTGGTTTCGGAGTGAAGGCTGGAGGGACAGCTACCAGTGTCCCTGTGCTGAGTCCCTCTCCTACACTGCTCATAGATACCGTCTTTCCTGAGTCTTGAGCATTCCCCTCCATATGGCATCAGCCTGGGGGAATGTACTAGCCCCACCTTGCTGCCTCTCTTTGGCCCTACTCTGCTGAGCACTCGCCCTGCAGAGGAATTAACTAGCAGCAGCCAGCCTGGGCTTGTGTTATTGACTTTCTTAGAAGGCTTGTGAGGAGGTCCAGGCAAACTTGGGGTGTCAGAGATGAGATGTTAAACGGGGAAGACTGAGTGGATTGTTCAACTGGCATCACCCCCACCCCCCACTGGCTTGAGGAGATCACTAGCCGAGGCTCCTGACTCATTCTGGCCCTACACTGCCAGGCTTGCATCCTATAGGGAATTCCACTGGCTATTGCCAGCCTGGGCCTGCATTGTAGTCTTTCTTAAAAGGCTCTCAAGAAGGTCTGGGCAGATTTGGGTGTCAGAGATGCACAGTAAAAAACTGAGTTGTTTGTCTTTTGGGGTGAGGACATTTTTTCCACACGCCCCGACTGGTGCCACTGTTTCTTCCTATGCAGAGCCTCCCCTCCATATAAACAAATCTTAATCTATTTTAGCCTAATGAACTCTACTGGCCCCACCCTGATGACTCCCTAAGACCACATACCTCCACAAAGGGTCGCAGGCCTCAAGTGGGTGGAGGCTGGCTTTGGTGTGCCCTGAGACTTTTTATTTTTATTTATTTATTTTATTCATTTTAGAGAGGAGAGAGAAAGGAAGAGAGAGAGACAGAGAGGGAGAGAGAGAGGAGAGAGAGACAGAGAGAGAAGGTGGGGAGGAGCTGGAAGCATCAACTCCCATATGTGCCTTGACCAGGCAAGCCCAGGGTTTCGAACCAGCGACCTCAGCATTTCCAGGTCGACGCTTTATCCACTGTGCCACCACAGGTCAGGCCATGCCCTGAGACTTTTGCTGAGTGGACTGAGAACCAGCACTGGCACTGAGTTTGAATCTGTATCAACTGGTGAGCACCAGTTACCCTTACCTGGTGATGCAGAACTTGTCTTATAAACTTGTGTGCTGCCAGAGGCTCTCCCATGGGCTGAGCCCAAAGGGCAGCTGGCAGGTGGAGGTAGATCTCAGGGTGCCTTGGGTCTTTTGCTGACCTGCCCCAGGCTTCATGCTGGTGGATGCTGCCCTTGGTATGCAACTTGGCTCTTCCCATGCACACCCAGGCCCAGCAGAGTCATCCACCAACTGTGGATTGCTCTGTGGCTCCTAACAGGTGGCCTGTGGCTGGACATAGTGCCTCACATTGACCTGTATTTGAAATTTCAAGATACCCCAGGACCAGCACATACAGTGCTTGGCTTTAGACCATGACTTGATTAATTACACAAGTGGCACATCCAAAGGAAGATCTTGACAGGCACAGATATGCTGGGGCAAATTCAGTTTTGTGGGGTCAGCTCTGCACAGCAGCTTATACATTGTGGTTGGGGTCAGTCCTCACAGTTGGCCAGCTTAAGAACCAATAGACAGCACACAGCAGTCAAGACTAAACTACAACAGGAAGGCTCACATAACCCACAAAAGTGACATTCCTGGAGTACCTAACTCGGGTGATTAGGGACTACCACTGAGCCCACAGTACACCTACTACATAAAGCCACTTGACTGAGACTGTCAAACATAGCAGTTTTACCTAATACCCCCCCCCAAAATAAAAAAAAACCCAAAACTCCAAATGAGGAGACAAACCTATCCCAAATGAAATAACCGGGGAAATTTTCAGAAAAAGAACTAAGTGAAATGGAGGCAGGCAATCTACCAGATAGAGAGTTTAAAATTATGGTTATAAGGATGCTCAGGAACTTAGAACTTTAATAAAGAGATAGCAAGTATAAAAAAGAACACAGAAACCATTAAGAAGAATTGGTCAGAAATGTAGAATATATCAGAAATGCATACACAGTAAGGAATCAGTAACAGACTAGATAAATCAGAGGATCAGATCAGCAGTTTGGATGAGAGATCCAGGATGGTGGCAGAGTAGGTTCTCTTCCCAGGACCAAACTGGAATTATGACTAAATTTGAGAACAGTCATCCTGAAAAACCAATGCAAGACTAAATGAAGAGGAATCTTATAACCAGGGATTCACAGAAGAAGCAACACTGAGTCTGGCAGGAAGAGCAGAGATGCGAAAACAGCTGGCCCCACTCCCACAAGCAGCAGCCAAGGTTCTGGAAGGATATCTCAGCTTGTGTGGGCGGCGGTTAACCCTGAGAAGTGTGGGGCCTAAACCCTAAACTGGCTCCTCAGCCTAGAGCACCAGAGCTTAGAAGAGGTGCCCATATAGCATTCAGCTGTGAAATGCAGCAAGATTTCTGTCTGCCAGAGAAGACAGGAGTCCACAGAGACACAGGCACCTTCTCAAAGGACCAATTTCCAAAATATCATTCACACTACTTACCCTGGGCTCTGGTTGAGGGAGGACTGAGCAGACTAAAGGCACATGAAGAGTCTCTGAGGTTTGTAGTCCTTGGGAGAGACATAGTAGGGGATAGCCATCAGGACCCCTGTGCTGAGCCATTCTCCAATACAGTATTTACCATATTTTTTGGGAGAAATACTCCCATTCATTTGGCATCAGCCTGGAGCAAAGCAACAGCCCTAACCTCAGGAATCTCTCTTGCCCTACTCTGCAGTGATTAGACCCTGTTGAAGAGTCAGTGGCCTTAGCAGGGAGTAGAGGTCTAGACAGACTCAGGGAGTGACAGCAACTTGATTGTGTGGCTTTGAGGCAGGAGCTATTCTCCCCACTTTTCCAAGAATCAGACTGGTGCTTCTCCCTCACGGAAGATTCAGTAGAACTACTCTCCTGGTTGTTAGCAGACCAACTCTTTGGGCTCCAGAGACTCTGCCCTGCTGAGGTCTAAGGAAATATCTGGGATGGAATGAGACCTGGGCTCTGGAGTAGGGGCCACACTCACCACCATGGGAAGTGATGGGCACTTCCCTGACAGGGGAGATCCACTAGCCCCATCATCCTGACCCTACCAGAGGCTCTTTCAGTGGCTAAGCCAAACAGGTAGCCAGAAGATGGAGATAGCCAGAGGCAGATATCAGGGTGCCTTGGGTCTTTTGCTGACCTTCCCTGAGGCCTAATGCTGGTGAAACCTGGTCTTAGTGTGCAGTTTAGTCCTTCTGTGCACTCCTAAGCCCAGCAGAGGCAGTCACAAACTGTGGATTGCTTGTAGCTCCAAACTGTTTGCTGAGGACCAGTCACAGGCAGTTTCTTAACACTGGCCTGCATTAGGTCTCCTCCCAGGGGACCCACAACCAACACACCCAGTGGCCAGCTTCAGATAACATCAGAGCAGGTTACAATTAGCTTTACAAATAGCATATAGAGGGAAAGCTCATCAGGCACCAAACCCAGCTGAGGCAAATTTTGTTTCCTTTGGTTGTACCTGCACAGCAGCTCATACACATTGGTCAAGGTAGAGCCTCAAAATCAGCCAGCTTGAGAGTTGATCCCACATACAATGGGCCAATAGCAATTAAGATTCAATTTTTTAATAGGAGGGCCATGTAAACCACACTAGGGACATTCCTGGATCACATAGCTCAGGTGATCAAGGAGTCTGCACACTGGACTCAAAAGAACACCTACAACATAAAGCCAGCCCACAAAGACTTGGAATCATAGTGGATCTATCTAATACATAGAAAAAACACAATGAGGTAGCCAAAATGGGGAGATAAAGAAACAGACCCCAAATGACAGAACAGGAGAAATCTCCAGGAAAAAAGCAAACTAAAATGGAGATAAACAACTTATCAGACATGAAGTTCAAAGTAATGGTTATACAAATGCTCAAGGAACAAAGTGAGAACTTTGACAAAGAGATAACAAGCATAAAATAGCATAAAAACTGTAAAAAGGAACCTGTTAGAAATGAAGAATATAGCCTGACCTGTGGTGGAACAGTGGATCAAGCATCGACCTAGAATGCTGAGGTTGCTGGTTCAAAACCCTGGGCTTGCCCAGTCAAGGCACATATGGGAGTTAATGCTTCCTGCTCCCCTCCCTTCTCTTTGTCTCTCTCTGTCTCTCTTCTCTAAAATGAATAAATAAATAAAAATAAATTTAAAAAAATAAATGAAGAATATAATAGCCAACATCAGGAATACATTGGAAGGAATAAACGGGTTGGATGAAGCAGAGGATTGAATCAGTGATTTGGAAGGCAAGGTAAGAAGAAAACACCCAATCAGAAAAGCAAAACAAAAAAATAACGAGGATAGTTTAGTAGGGGACCTTTGGGACATGAAATACTACATTTGTATTATAGGGGTACCAGAAGGAGAGGAGAGAGCAAGAGATTGAGAACCTATTTGAAGAAATAATGAACAAAAATTTCCCTAAACTGGTAAAGAAAAAAGCACACAAGTCCATGAAGCACAGAGAGTCCCAAACAAGATGGACCCAAAGAGACCTATACCAAGACACATTATAATTAAAATGGCAAAGGTTAAAGACAGAGAGAGAATCTTAAAAGAAAGAGAAAAGCAATTATGTAGTTACTTATAAGGAAGCTCCCATAAGTCTCTGAGCTTATTTCTGGACAGAAACATTTCAGGCCAGAAGAGATTGACATGAAATATTCAAAGTGATAAAAGCAAGGACCTATAACCAAGACTTTACTCAGCAAGGCTATCAATTAAAATTAAAGGAGAAATAAAGAGCTTCCCAAAGAAGAAAAAGCTAAAGGAGTTTGTTACCACCAAACCAGTATTACAAGAAATGTAAATGGGCCTGTTTTAAGAAGAAGAAGGAGGAGAGGAGAAAGGAGGAAGAAACACAGGAACATGGTTAAAAGAATAAAATGGTAAATACATGCCTATCAGTAATCACTTTAAATGTAAATAGCTTAAATACTCAAATCAAAAGACATGGGATAGCTGAATGGATAAGAAAGCAAGACCCATAGATATGCTGTCTACAAGAGATGCCTCAGAACAAAAGATACACACAGACTAAAAATAAAAGAATGAAAAAGAGATTTCATGCAAATGGAAATAAAAGAAAAAGCTGGAGTAGCAATACTTATGTATGGCAAAATAGATTTTAAAACAAAGGTTATAGTTCTGGTTGGTGTCTTGGTTGGTTGGAGCATCATCCCAAAGTGCAGAGATTACTGGTTCAATCTCAGATCAGGGCACATACAGGAATGGATCTATGTTCCTGTTTCTCTCTCTCTCTTCCTCTCTTGCTAAAATCAATAAATAAAAATAAACAAACACACACACACACACAAAAACAAAGGCTATAGTAAGAGATAAAGAAGGATACAATATAGTGATAAAAATATGGAAATCAATTCTTAATGGACTTAAAGGGAGAGATAGACAGCAATAAAGTCATAGTAGGAGACTTTAACATCCTATTGACATCAATGGCTAGATTTTCCAGACAAAAATATCAATGAGACTGCTGCCTTAAATGACACATTGGATAAGCTGGATTTAATATTTTCAGAGTATTTTACCCTAAAGCAGCAGAATATATATTCTTTTTAAGTGCACATAGAACATTTTCTAGGATAGACCACATGTTAGGACACAAAACAAGTCTCAATAAATTTAGTGTAAAGTCAGTAGCCAGGGCCACCATCACAGCCGCCTGGCCCATGCAGGTTCGCATTGGATTTGGACAGTCAGTAAAGAAACAATGGAGCCAAAAACTGATGGGCCATCATCTTTAATCCCAGCTTGCACCTGGCGGGCAAGTAAAAGCACACACTGGGCTCCAAAACCCACTCATTCAATGCTCACAAAGCTACTGACTTATCCGAGTTTCCTAGAATCAAAGGTTTCTAGCTCACTAGACTTATACACCTCTGTTCTCCATCTCCTTCCTTCTCCCTGCACAAACTCTGCACAAACTGGCTTTTCCTTCAGCACTCCGCCATATTGGCTGCTTCTCCAGGCCTCCTCAACATGGCCTTTCTCTGCTCTCTGCTCTCCAATGCTAATCTCAGAAACCGAGAGAGCAAGCTCCTGTTCTGCCCCCATTTTATAGGGTAGAAATCAAAACCTTTAATCCAATATACAAAATAGGGAAGTTTCTAATACAAAGTCACTTATCTGGGGCATAATGGGATTGCACCACTCCACATCAAAAAGGGTGGGAAAGGCTTAGTCCTAAAACCAAGCCCCAGGCTACAAGCATCTTGCCTGCCCACAGCCCTCTCCCAACACACATTAATATCACCTGGGCAGTGGGCTTCCATGTGGGCAGCGCCATATTTAACAAAGTGAGCAAAATATATTTTATCTGCCCAACATTTAGGAAGATTGAAATCATATCAAGCATCTTTTCTGACCCTAATGGTATAAAACTGGAAATCAATCCTAAGAAAAAAAGACAAACACATGGAGGTTAAATAACGTTGCTAAACCAGAGTGGCTTAGCAATAAGATCAAGGAAGAAATCAAAAGACACCTTGAGACAAATGAAAATGAAAACACAATGACCCAAAATCTATGGGACACAGCAAAAGCAGTCCTAAGCTGGAAATTTATAGCATCACAGTCTTAACCCGAGAAACAAGTGTAAAGCCAGGAGCCACGGACTGGGCAACTATCACAGCAGCTTGGCCCATGCAGGTTCGCATTGGATTTGGACAGTCGGTAAAGAAACCATGGAGCCAAAAACTGGTGGGCCATAGCCTTTAATCCTACCTTGCACCCGGCGGGCAAGTAAAAATACACACTGGGCTCCAAAACCCAGTCACACTCAGTGCTCACAAAGCCACTGACTTATCCGAGTTTCCTAGAATCAAAGGTTTCTAGCTCACCAACCTTATTCTCCTCATTTCCCCATCTCCTTCCTTATCCCAGATACAAACTCTACACAGACTGGCATCTCACTCAGTACTCCGCCATCTTGGCTGCTTCTCCTGGCCTACTCCACGTGGCCTCCTTCTGCTCTCCTCTGCTCTCTCTTGCTAATCTCAGGAACCAAGCGGCAAGTTCCCGTTCTACCCCTATTTTATAGTGTAGCTTCACAACCTTTAATCCAATATACAAAATAGGGTAGTCTCTAATACAAAGTCACTTCTCTGAGGCATGATTGGATTGTACCGCCCTACAGCAAAAAGGGTGGGAAAGGCTTAATCCCAAAACCAAGCCCCAGGTTACAACGATCTCCAACACACATTAATATCACCTGGGCGATGGCATCTTTAACAAAGTGAGCATAATACATTTTATCCGCCCAACAACAAGAAAAGTCTCAAAAAAAAAAAATCAAACCTTACATTCAGGGAACTAGAAAAAGAAAAACAAACGAAGTCCCAAATGAATAAACAAAAGGAAATAAGATGAGAGAAGAAAAAATGAAGTAGAGTCTAAAAAAATGCAAAAGATCATTGAAACCAGGCGCTGCTTCTTTGAATAAACATGATTGATAAACCTTTACCCAGATTTATCAAGAAAAAACAAGAAAGAATCAAAACAAATGAAATTAGAAATGAAAGGGGAATTAACAACTGTACCCTCAGAAACAAAAGATAAGAAAATATTACATATAACTGTGTGCTAACTAATTTGACTATCTGGAAGAAAGGAATAAATTCCTAGAAACATAAAATCCTGTAAGACTGAATGAAGAAGAAATAGAAAATCTGAACAAACCGATTACAACCAGCAAAATCAAAGCAGTAACTCAGAAGCCCCAGCAAACAAACGGGCTGGACTGGAAGGCTTCACAGTGAATTCTACCAAACAACATCTATCCTTGAACTGTTCCATAAAATTCAAGTGGAAGGAAGATTTCCAAATTCGTTTTATAAGGCCAGCATTATCCTAATTTCAAATCCAGATAAAGACACTATAAAGAAAGAAAATTACAACCTAATATCCTTGATATGCAGATGCAAAAATTTCAACAGAATATTAGCAAACCAAATTCAGCAATGCATTAAAAATTATACATCATTATTAACGAATTTATTCTTCAGATGCAAGTTTGGTACAATATTTGCAAATCAATTAATGTAATATACATAAACGAAGGATAAAAATCATATGATCATATCAATAGATGCAAAAAAGCATTTAATAAAATCCAGCACCCATTTATGATCAAAACTTTCAGCAAATAGAGGGAACATATGAAGGAATAAAGGGAACATACCTCAATATAAAGGCCATATAAATATAAAGGCCAATATAAATATATGACAAACCAACTGCTAACATACTCAATGGGGCAAAACAAAAAGCGTTTTTCTTAAGATCAGGTACAAGACAGGAATGTTCACTTTCACCACTTTTATTCAACATAGTATTTGAAGCAATCAGACAAGGAGAAATAAAAGGCATCCAAATTAGAATGGAAGAAATAAAAAGTCATTATTTGCTGATGACATGATACTGTATACAGAGAACACTAAAGATTCCACCAAAAATCTACTAGAAGTGATGAATGAATTCAGTAAATTAGCAGAATGCAAAATAAGTATTCAGAAATTAGTTATTTTTATACACCAATAATGAAATATCAAAAAGGGAAACCAAGAAAACAATCCCATTTGCAATTGCATAATAAAGAATACCAAGGAGGTAAAAGACCTGTACTCAGAAAAGAGTAAGACACTGAAGAAAGAACTTGAAGAAGATACAAATAAATGGGAGCATATCTGTGCTCGTGGTAGAAAGAATTAACATCATTAAAATATCCCTACAACCCAAAACAACCTATAGATTCAATGCAATCCTATCAAAATACCAATGGCGTTTTTCATAGAACTAGAACAAAAAGTCCAAAAATTTATATGGAGCCACAAAACAGGTTGAACAGACACAGTAACCTGGAAAAAGAACAACAGAGTTAGAGGTATCATGCCACCTCATACCATACCATACTATACTGAAAGGCTGTGGTAATCAAAACAGCATGGTACTGGCATAAAAACAGACACATAAATCAATGGAACAGAATAGACTGCCCAGAAATAAACCCATACCTATATAGTCAATTAATATATGATAAAGGAGGCAAGAATATACAATTGGACAGTCTATCCAATAAATGGAGTTGGGGAAATTGGACAGACACATGCAAAAAAATGAAACTAGACCACCTTCTTAGACTGTAAGAAAAAACTCAAAATATTTAAAGACTTAAATGTAGGTCTTAAAATCATAAAATCCCGGCCCTGGCCGGTTGGCTCAGTAGTAGAGCGTCGGCCTGGTGTGCAGAGGTCCCGGGTTCGATTCCCGGCCACGGCACACAGGAGAGGCGCCCATCTGCTTCTCCACCCCTCCCCCTCTCCTTCCTCTCTGTCTCTTTCTTCCCCTCCCCCAGCGAGGCTCCATTGGAGCAAGGATGGCCCGGGCGCTGGGGATGGCTCCTTGGCCTCTGCCTCAGACGCTGGAGTGGCTCTGGTTGCAAAAGAGCGATGCCCCGGAGGGGCAGAGCATCGCCCCCTGGTGGGCAGAGCGTCGCCCCCTGGTGGGCGTGCTGGATGGATCCCGGTCGGCCGCATGCGGGAGTCTGTCTGACAGTCTCTCCCCGTTTTCAGCTTCAGAAAAAAAAAAAAATCATAAAATCCCTAGAAGAAAACATAGGTAGTAAATTCTCTGATATTTCTCTTAGCAATATTTTTCTGATATATATTCTTGGGCAAGGAAAACAAAAAAAGAAATGGAACTTCATCAAAATAAAAAGGTTTTGCACAGCAGAAGAATTCATCAACAAAATAAAAAGCCAGCCTTACTAAAATGGGAGAAGACATTACCAATGACACATCTGATTAGGGGTTAATATCCAAAAATTATAAAGAACTCATATAACTCAACACCAAAAAACAAAACAAACCCCCCCCCAAAAACAAAACAATCTAATTTAAAAATGGGCCAAGGACTTAATAAGTCACTTCTTCAAAGCAGACAATGGCCGGTAGAATATGAAAAGATGCTCAATGTCACTAATCATCAGAGAAATGCAAATTAAAACCACAATGAAATACCACTTCACATCTGTCAGAATGACTGTCATTAATAAATCAACAAACAAGTGTTTACAAGAATGTGGAAAAAAGGAAACCCTTATGCATTGTTGGTAGGAATGCCTATTGGTACAATCATTATGGAAAACAGTATGGAGGCTCTTAAATTAAAAATGAAACTGCCTTATAACCCACCAATTTCATTTCTGGGTATGTAGTAAAAAAAAGACACCCTAAACAATATGGCCTAGTTGGATGGCTCGGTTGGTTGGAGCATTATGCCAAAACACAGAGGTTGCCGGTTTGATCTCTGGTCAGGGCACATACAGGAACAGATCAATGTTCCTGTCTCTATTTCTCTCTCTGCGTCTCACTTCCTCTATCACTAAAATCAATAAATAGAGATATATGCACCTCTGTGTTCTTTACAGCATTCTTTACAATAGTCAAAATATTAAGCAACCCAAGTGTCCATCAGTAGACGAGGGATAAAAAAATGGTGCTATATATACATACTAGAATGTTATAAAGCTATAAAAAGAATGAGGCCCTGGCCAGTTGGCTCAGTGGTGGAGCATCAGCCTGGCGTGCAGAAGTCCCGGGTTCGATTCCCGCCCAGGGCACACAGGAGAGGCGCCCATCTGCTTCTCCGCCCCTCCCCCCCCTCCCTCTCCTTCCTCTCTGTCTCTCCTCCCGCAGCCGAGGCTCCATTGGAGCAAAAGATGGCCCGGGCGCTGGGGATGGCTCCTTGGCCTCTGCCCCAGGCGCTAGAGTGGCTCTGGTCGCAACAGAGCGACACCCTGGATGGGCAGAGCATCGCCCCCTGGTGGGCGTGCCGGGTGGATCCCAGTCGGGCGCATGCGGGAGTCTATCTGACTGCCTCCCCGTTTCCGGCTTCAGAAAAATACAAAAAATAAAATAAAATAATAATAATAAAAAAAAACAATGAAATTTTACCACTTGTGACAACCTAGAAGGTATTATGCTAAATGAAGTAAGTCAAATGCCATATGATTAAAAAGCAAAATAAATGAACAAACAAAATAGAAACAGATACAGAGAACAGACTGTTGGTTGCTAGAGGGGAGGGACTTTGGGGGAACTGGGTGATAAAAAGTACAAATTGATAGTCACAAAATAGTCCAGGGCATTTGAGGTATAGCATACGTCAGTGGTCGGCAAATTCATTAGTCAACAGTGCTAAATAGCAACAGTACAACAATTGAAACTTCTTTTGAGAGCCAAATTTTTTAAACTTAAACTATATAGGCAGGTATAGTCTTTATCAAGGTAGCGCCCGCACATAGTATTTTGTGGAAGAGCCACACTCAAGGGGCCAAAGAGCCACATGTGGCTCGTGAGACGTGGTTTGCCAACCAGGGGCATAGGAAATATAGTTAATAATATTGTAATAATAGTGAATATAAACTGTAATCAAGAAATAACTTTAAAAGAAAACAAAAATGTTTGAGGAACTTCATGAATTAAAAAAATGGAGAGGAATAACATAGCAGAATTTTTCAATCCTTTTCTTTCCAGAGGAATATACATTCATTTTCTTACAGAAAAAAAAAAGTTTCCTTAATGGATTAGAATACTGTATATTAGATTGTGAATTCTTCTCCCTTCTTTTTTTTAATAGGTATCTGTTGATGTGCTTGGTTCTGCCATTATCCAGAGGTCAAAAGGACTGTTATTTTTATCATTGAGCCTATCACCAAGCCTGTTACTGATGCTTAAAAATGTTAATTGATGAAAGAATAATGGACTTTTTCCTCTTACTATGTGTAGGAGTTGGAGGAGCATTAGAGAATGATGATCCTTCAAAAATGGTTATGGTATTGGCTGCTACTAATTTTCCATGGGATATTGATGAAGCCTTGCGAAGGAGATTAGAAAAAAGGATTTATATACCTCTACCAACAGGTATAATGCTTTCCCTTTACTGTGTTTTGAAAGTTTATTTTTTGCTTCCAGTTACCTTGTTTTTCCCTATTGTCTTTATTCCATTGACATTCTGTTTAAAGAAGTTAATAGCATCACAAAATCTATTTGTAGTAGATGGTATAGAGCAGGGGTCTCAAACTCGCGGCCCGCGGGCCGCATGCGGCCCGCCGAACAATTTTGTGCGGCCCGCAGACTAATCCACGAAGTTCAAAATATTTTGGATAAAATTAAGTAAGCCTAGGGGCCTACTTGTATTTTTCATTTCTCTAGCATCCTAGCTAGATATTAGCTTAATTAACAGCAGTTGTGACGCGAACTACAGTTTCTGGTCGTTTTGTGACACTGAGTAAACTGCATGTACGATTGTGCTTGTACTGATTTTTTTTTGTTTTCAACTGCAGTGAGAAAAGTGTTGCGTAACAGTTGCCTTTTGTAGACCTAGTGTGGCCCGCCGAATGGCTGTGATCTTGCTCTGCGGCCCACAGGCTGAGTTGAGTTTGAGACCCCTGGTTTAGAGGCTGCAGTACTCTATTGAACTTTCTTACATTTCAGAGCAGCTTTCGAGCAGTATTCATGTTAATAAATTGAGTAGGACATCTAAGTTTTTTCTTTTAAATTTGAAGAATCTTCATTAAGAATAAAGTTTTTCTGAGATCTTTTTCACAACATGCTTTGAAAAAAGATATTCTTTTTATTTTTTTATTTAGACAATTAAATTTAACAGGGTGACATTGGTCAACCAGAGTACATAGATTTCGAGAAAACATCTCCACATCATTCGGACAGTTGATACCCATCAACCAAAGTCACATCATCTTCTGTCACCCTATATTTTGTTTCTCTTTAAGCCCCTCCCCTTCCCTCCACTCCCCTCTCTCTCTTCCCTTTCCCTCCCCCTGATAACCACTGCACTTTTGTCTATGTCCCTGAGTCTCAATTTTGTGTCCCATTTATGTATGGAATCATAATAGTTTGTAGCTTTTTCTGATTTAGTTATTTCACTCAGTATAATGTTATAAGGTCTATCCATGTTGTCATAAATGATACTGTCATTTCTTATGGCTGAGTAGTAATCCACTGTATATATATGTGCCACATCTTCTTTATCCAGTCCTCTATTGAAAGGCATTTCGGCTATTTCCATGTCTTGGCCACTGTGAACAAGGCTAGATGAACATGGGGGTACACGTGTCTTTTCGTACTCATGTTTTTGAGTTTTGGGGGTAGATACCCAGTAAAGGGATTGCTGGGTCATATGGTAGTTCCATTCTTAATTTTTTGAGGAACCACCATACTTTCTTCCATAGTGGTTGGACTACTTTACATTCCCACCAATAGTGAATGAGGGTTCCTTTTTCTCCACAGCCTCTTCAACACTTTTTATTACATGTCTTGTTGAT
Source organism: Saccopteryx leptura (assembly GCF_036850995.1). Taxonomy (NCBI): domain Eukaryota; kingdom Metazoa; phylum Chordata; class Mammalia; order Chiroptera; family Emballonuridae; genus Saccopteryx; species Saccopteryx leptura. The sequence goes on along the minus strand of NC_089504.1, from coordinate 169,159,259 downwards.
AAGAGCCAATCTAACAAGTGTGAGGTGGTATCTCATTGTAGTTTTGATTTGCGTTTCTCAAATAGCTAGTGATGATGAGCATTTTTTCATGTATCTGTTGGCCATTTGTATTTCTTTCTGAGAGAACTGTCTGTTCATGTCCTCTTCCCATTTTTTTTATTGGATTGTTTGTTTGTTGTTGAGTTTTGTGAGTTCTTTATATATTTTGAATATTAGGCCCTTATCTGTGCTGTTGTTTGAAAATACCATCTCCCATTTAGTTAGCTGCCTATTTGTTTTGTTGACAATTTCTTTTGCTGTGCAGAAGCTTCTTAGTCTGATATGGTCCCATTCATTTATCTTTGCCTTCACTTCCCTTGCCTTTGGGGTCAAATTCATAAAGTGCTCTTTATGGCCAAGGTCCATGAGTTTAGTACCTATGTTTTCTTCTATGTAATTTATTGTTTCATGTTTTATATTTATGTCTTTGATCCATTTTGAATTAATTTTTGTGCAAGGAGATAAACTGTAGTCAAGTTTCATTCTTTTGCATGTGGCTTTCCAGTTTTCCCAGCACCATTTGTTGAAGAGGCTTTCTTTTCTCCATTGCGTGTTGTTGACCCCTTTATCAAAGATGATTTGACCATATATATGTGGTTTTATTTTTGGGCTCTATTCTCTTCCATTGGTCTGTGTGTCTATTTTTCTGCTAGTACCATGCTGTTTTGGTTATTGTGGCTCTGTAGTATAGTTTGAACTACAGACCAATATCTCTAATGAATACAGATGCAAAAATCCTAAACAAAATACTAGTAAATTGAATACAACAACACATCAAAAAAATAATTCAACATGATCAAGTGGGATTCATCCTAGAAACAACAATGGTTCAACATACGTAAAACATTCACATAATAAATCATCTCAACAAAACAAAGAACAAAAACCATATGATTCTATCAATAGATGCAGAAAAGGCATTTGATAAAGTACAACATCCTTTTATGTTTAAAACACTCAACAAAGTGGGTATAGAAGGAAAATATCTCAATATAATAAAGGCCATTTATGACAAACCATCAACTAACATCATACTAAATGGTAAAAAACTGAAAACTTTTCCTCTAAAATCAGGAACAAGACAAGGTTGTCCACTCTCTCCACTCCTATTCAATGTAGTGCTGGAAGTTTTAGGCAGAGAAATCAGACAAAGAAATAAAAGGCATTTATATTGGGAAAGAAGAAGTAAAGGTTTCACTTTTTGCAGATGATATGATCCTGTATATAGAAAATCCCAAAGGCTACAGAAAAGCTATCAAAAACAATAAACCAATACAGTAAGGTCACAGGATACAAAATTAATATACAGAAGTCTATTGCTTTCTTATATGCCAACAATGAAACCTCAGAAAAAGAACTCAAAAAAATAATTCCTTTTATAGTAGCAACAAAAAAATAAAATACCTAGGAATAAACATAACAAAGAATGTAAAGGACCTATATACTGAAAACTACAAAGCAGTATTAAAGGAAATTGAAAAAGACATAATGAAATGGAAAAATATTCCTTGTTCGTGGATAGGAAGAATAAATATAGTTAAAATGGCCATACTACCCAAAACAATATACCAATTTAATGCAATTCCCATCAAAATTTCAATGTCATTTTTTAAAGAAATGGAACAAAAAATCATCAGGTTTATATGGAACCATAAAAAACTTCGAATAACCAAAGTAATCCTAAGGAAAAAAAAAAAATGAAGCTGGAGGCATTATAATACCCGACTTCAAACTATACTAGAGAGCCACGATAATCATAAAAATATATTCTTATCCTATTGATGAATGTTGAAATTTTCATAAGTGAAATTTTCATTTTATACAGTGAAATGTATAAATCTCTAGTGTGTAATTTGAGATTTAGACAAATGAATACTCCTGTTTAATTATTATCCTATTCAAGATGTAGCAAATTTCTGTCTTGTGTGCCTCCTACCAATTCAAGCCCCCTTTATTTTCCTGATTTTAGTTTTACATTTTATTAAACTGCATATAAATGGAATCATGACATACGTACCTATGTTTGTGGTTATTGTCACTCAACATAATGTTTTTGTGATTTATCCATGTGGTTTACATGTATCAGTAAGTTTATTCAGGATCATTATACTATAATTTGTTTATTCTCTTTTTGGTGGATATTTGAGTTATTTCTAGATTTTGGCTATTATGAATGAAACTGAATATTCTCATTCAGATCTTTTTATGTATGAATGTTTTCAATTCTTTTGAGTAACATAGATAAGAAGAGAATATGTGGATCATAGTGTAGGTATTAGTTTAACTTTATAATGCCCAAACTGTGCTTCTAGGTGGTTGCATTATTTTTATTTTCATCAATAAATGAGATTCCAGTGCTTTCTCATGCTTGTCAACATTTGGTATTGTTGGTATTTTAATTTTAGCTATTCTAGTTAAATGTGAGCTGTCATCTTATTATGGTTGTCATTGCAGTTCTCTGGTGACTAATGATATATAGAGCACCTTCCCATGTGCCTATTGGTCATGTCTTTTGTGCAGTGCCTTTTCTAGTCATTTGTTCAGTTGTTAATTGGTTTACTTGTTGTTTTATTAATTCTGTATAGTTCTTTATCATATGCATGCACTGTCAATATTTTCTTCTGGTTTGTGGTTTCCCTTTCAGTTTTCTTTTTGTGTGTGTGTGTGTGACAGAGAGAGGGACAGATAGGGACAAACAGGAAGGGATAGAGATGAGAAGCATCAATTCTTTGTTGCAACTCCTTAGTTGTTCATTGATTGCTTTCTCATATGTGCCTTTACCAGGGGGGCTACAGCAGAGCAAGTGTCCCCTTGCTTAAGCCAGTGACCTTGGGTTCAAGCTGGTGAGCTTTGCTCAAACCAGATGAGCCCGCGCCCAAACCTGCAACGGCCCAAGCCGGCAACCTCTGGGTTTTGAACCTGAGTCCTCTGCATCCCAGTCCAATGCTTTATCCACTGCGCCACTGCCTGGTCAGGCCCCTTTCAATTTTCTTTATGGTATCGTTTGATAAGCAGAAGTTTTAATTTGATGCAGTCCTCTTGTCAAGTTTTCCTTTATGGATAGTGCTTTTTGTGTCTTAAGAAGTCTTTGCTTACCCCAAGTAGGCAAAAGTTTTCTCCTTCATAATGTCTGGGCTCATGAATGGGAAGGGAAGGTTCAGCGTCTGAGGATGACCCCACATCTGGAACCTAGGATCATCTGGAATGTCTTCACTCATATACCTGTTGGTTGAGGGCTAGGGGCCTCAGCTGGGACATCTCTGTGTTATCTGTGGCCATTTCATGTAGCTTTAAGACAATCAAATATTATACATGGTAGCTCAGGGCTCCAAGTGTGATTGTTCCACTGGAAAAGGTACAAGGTGCATTATTATGACCTAATGTTGGAGGCCATATATTGTCACTTCTTGCCTTACTGTGGGTGGAAGCATTTACAAGTCCAGGTGTTTTCAGAGGAGGGGAATTAGACTGCCTTTGGGTGGGAGAGTGGCAATGCCCCATTGTGGGAGCATCTGTGGGAAAGAGAGACTCTTGTAGTCACCTTGGTAAATTCAGTCGTCCGTGGTCAATGCAAGGCAAGAAGTCAAGTAACAGGACAAGAGAAGCTTGGCCTTTCACTCTCTTCTTAGTCCTTGCATCCAAATATGGCAGAATCCACCTGGTCAGCCTTGTGGGCTCCTTTCTCAGACCCCTTCATTTCATTCTAACTTGCTTTCAGACTGACCCCCCCTAACCACCAAGGCATCATACAGTCTCGTGGATGCTGGGCGACTTTCCTTTCCCATCACATGGGGGGCAGAGTGTTTTCTTTCTCACTACAGGTTCACACCTTCCCCTGTTCTGTCATTTGCCTTTGGTAGTGCTGTTAACTTTACTACTGACCTCTTTTCACTCTGGTATATTTGTGCTTCTTTCTACTTCCAGGTCATTATTTATGATGCTCCCATTTCCTAGATTGTTCTTTTTCTTTCCTTCCATTTAAATTTTACTGTTTTCAAAGTTGACATTAAAGCACTTCAATTCCGAGGTCTTCTTTACCCAGGCCTATCTCCCTGTGTAGACTCCACACCCTGGGTGTTTCATCTGCATTATCTGTCTCCCAGACATCCCTTCAGAGAAGGGACCTGGGTTTTCTCAGTCTCCCTCTACTCCTGTTTGTTAACTGGTTAATGGTGGTGGTGATGGGACAATGAACATTTACCGAGTGCTGACTAGGCCAGGTTTTCAGTGTATTAGCTTATGTAACTGTCACAACAGTTTTATGAGATAGATTCTGTTCTTATCTTTATTTTACTTATGAGGAAGCTGGAGCACTGAGAGGTTCTGCCCAGGACAGCAGAGCAGGGGTGTGAGCACGCAGATGGCCCCAGTGCACACGTGTTATCTGCTGATCTGAGCTGCCTGGTGTGCTGAAGGAGAATTGTTAACACTAGGACCAGTCATATTCAGAATGTGTGTTAACTTGGCTGTGTAGCAGTGGCAGGTCTTTGTGCTATTATTAGTAGATTATCTCCGCATTAAACCCTTTCACAAGGTTATTACATATCATCCATATCATTAATTCAGCTTTGTAGAGCTGATAAATCCTACTTAAGATCTAACAAATCACTGATAAAATCATAGTTATCACAGTTATTAGGTAAAAGGAGGACACTTCCAACTAAGCTTCAGATCACTGGGCCCTCACTTATGAACAGGTTGATGCTCCAGAGTTCATCCAAGCTTGCTGTATAAAACTTCCTTTCTAGGGGGAACACAGTACATTAAACTTGGTGTGTAAGTTTGTAGGGCAGGCCACAGCAAAACATTTGCTCTACAAAGACAGTGGTGTTCTATCACGGACTGAATGAGCAATGTGATCCTCGCTCACTAACACTAGCTCTGTGGAGCACTGTGCCACAAGTTCTTTTAAATTTGGACTTTCTACTGGGGCATCAGGAGCACAGCCACCTGTGTAGCGGGGGACCCACGGGTTTCCCCTTCCTTCTTTATTCCCACAGCCCTGCTGGCCGCCTGAGTGCAGTTCTTTGGCCCTACACTGCGTGCAGTTTCCTGTGAACTTCAAGCTATGCTTATTGGCTAGGGAGAGCCGATGATTGGGAGCTCCCAAGGGTAAGGAATTCTAGAAATAAAGGTTTTCTAGTCACACTCCTTTTTTTGGCAACTCCCCCTTCCAAAAAAAGATAATGCCTGATTGCTTCTCTTTCCACTGTGACTGCTCTTTGCTTTGTCTTACTTTGTGTGCACACGAGTGTGTAAGAAATATTACTAAGATACAAAACATATATTAGTTATTTAGTAGTTGGCAAAGCAAACAACCGTATATCCACCTCTAGGACAAGAAATGGATGGAGCATGTCAGACCTCAGAAGCTCCTAGTATGTTCCTTCCCTAACACAACTCCTTTTCTGCTCCTTGGCAATTATTCCTTTTATGGAAAAAATTTTTCATTTTTCCTTATAATTTTATTACCTAATGTATCCTCAAACAAATACTTTAACCTCCTTTGAAACTTTACATAGATAAAATCACACTAATTGTACTAATTGTATTTATTTGTGTCTTGCTGCTTTTGCTCAGTGTATTTTTGAGATTCCTCCATGTTTTGACATGTAGATGCAGATATTTATTTATTTATTTACAATATTTGCTGTGTGGTCTTCTGCAGCTGCTATAACAAAGTACCACAGACGGGCTAAACAGGAGATAATTATTTTCTTACAGTTCTTGAGGCTAGAGTCCAAGATCAAGGTGTCAGCAGGATTGGTTTTATTCTGGGGCCTCTTGGCTTATAAACAGCCATTTTTCCCCATTGTGTTCATGTAGTCTTCCCCTTAAATGTCTAATTTTTTCTTATAAAAACACCAGTCATATTAGATTAGGGCCTATCATTGACCTCACTTTGCCTTTGTCACCTCTTTAAAGGCCCCATCTCCAAATACAGTCACAATCTGTGGTGCTGGAGGTTAGGACTTTGGGGACACAGGAATTTTGGGGAGGATACAGTTCAGCCCCCAAGACCCATTATGTGATTGTACCACAGTTATGGTCCTGTTACTTTGATGGACGTTTTGACTGTCTTTGGTTTTATACTGTTACAAACAATTCAGCTGTGAACATTTTTATACTGTACAATGGTGCAAATGTGTAAGCTTCCCTAGGCCAGGATGGAGCATTCCATCCTAGGAGTGATCGCTAGGGCATGTCGTATTGCTGGAGCATCAGTAGATAACCCAGTCTGTCTCTTCACTGGCATGCCAGTTTCACCCCTGCCAGCACTGTGTGAGAAGTCCTGTTGTTTCATATTTTTCCAACAGTTGGTTTTGACAGGCTGTTTCATTTATACCATTGTCTTGGTGTAAACTATTCTGGTTTAGTTTGAATTTCCTTTATTGTTAAAGAAATATCTTTTCCTTTACTTACTGGCCATTTGAATTTTGTACATTTACTGTATTTACAGTGTGTTTTGATAAATAACATCCTAATTTTAATGTGGTCAGCTTATTAATTTTTTACTGATTTTAATTTATTGTGTTTACATAGATTCTAATGTCCCCCCGAATACATCCTCCCCCTCCCCTGTGTCTTCCCCTTGCCTCCCTGCCCCCAACACCCTCCCCCCTTCCCTCCTGGATTTGCTTTTCTGCTCTCTATAACACTGTTATATGTATATAATTTCACCAATCTCTTTCCTTTCTCTGATCTCATCCCATCATCCCCTTTCCTTCTGTCCTCTTTTAATCGTGTATGCATGCACGTGTGCACACACATGAGAGAGACAAAGACAGAGATATAGGAAGGAAGAGAGATGAGAAGCATCAACTTATAGTTGAGTCATTTTACTTGTTCATTGATTGCTGCTTCTATGTGCCTTGACCGGGGAGTTCAAGCTAAGCCAGTGTGACCCCTTGCTCAAGCGAACAAACTTTGGGTTCAAGCCAGTGATCATAGGATGAAGTTGATGATCCCATGTTCACACTGGCGACTCCATGCTCAAGCTGGATGAGTCCACGCTCAAGCCATTAACCTCTGTGTTTTGAACCTGGGACCTCAGCATCCCAGGTCGACCCTCTATCTCAGGGGTCTGGAACCTATGGCTCGCGAGCCAGATGTGGCTTTTTTGATAGCTGCATCTGGCTCACAGACAAATCTTTAATAAAAAAATGTTAAAAATATAAAATATTCTCATGTATTACAATCCATTTATTTTCTACCGCTCATGTTCATGGTTGCGGGTGGCTGGAGTCAATCACAGCTGTCCTCCAGGACAACACCAAATTTTTATTGGATAATGCGTAACGTACATGGGTCATTGTATGGCTCTCACGGAATTCCATTTTAAAATATGCGGTGTTCATGGCTCTCTCAGCCAAAAAGATTACCGACCCCTGCTCTATCTCCTGCACCAGTCAGACATCAGTCTTTTCCTTTGTAGTCTATTTTTTAAATATATATTTTAAGAATACTTCTCTGAGATCATTAAGATATCCTCCTGATTTATCTTCTAAAATGCTAATTTTGCATCTTAAGTTTTAGAGCAGTAATATATCTGGCACTGATTTTTACTTATGTGTGAGATAGAAGCCAGCTTCATTTTTCCCTGCACCTTGCTGATGTTCTTCCAGTGTCTTGGTTCTTTCATTTTAATAAATTTTAGTATCTGCCGCCTGGTTCCACAAACAGACATGTTGAGATCTTTATTGGAATGCCTTGACTCTATAAGATTATCTGAGAGAGAATTGTCAATGTCATGAAAGACAAAACAAAAATCAACACTGTGGAACTGTTTTAGATTCAAGAAGAGTAAAGAGATGTGATGACTAGGTGCAACATGTGATAGTTTTTAAGAAAGTTATAAAGGTCTAGAACAAATGGGGACGTTTTAACCTGGATTGTGTATTAGATGATATGAATATAATTGTTAAATTTACTGACAGGTGTGATAATTGCCTCTGTTCTTAGGAAATACATATTTAAGGTGAAATGTTGTGATGCCCACAGTTAGCTTTCATTTCAAAAAAGGGTAGAGAGGAGAGGAGAGGGAGTGATAACAAAATGATGACACTTGGGGTATCTAGATGAAAATTAAATAGGTATTTGTTGAGTTTTTTACTTATAGATTTAAAATTTTTCAAAATAAAACTTGGGGAAAATTAAATTTCATTTTATATATCAGGAAATAGTAGAGAGCCAGATCCAAACTAATTATGCATTATCTTAAAGTGTACTGCATTAAGCAAACTTACCACTAAGCCTGATAATAAAAGAGCAAGCATGACCGGTTATTTTAAAATTCTGTGGTTTATATGCATTTATCATTTCAATCATACTGGGACAGCAAATGTCTGTGGGCTGTCTCTTCACGTAAAATATACATTTATAAGCATTTTGTGACAGTTGCTACTTTTCAGAAAAAGAAAATTGGAGTTTTAAAAAAACTAATGTTTTTTCTGTGTCATATTGAAGAAGGGAGCAAAGTAATTCATAGGAATCACACTCCGTGCAATTAAGTTTTATAAAACTTAGGCTTTTTTTTTTAAACTAAAATCATTTATGGTTATTGAATACTAATTTTTTTTTAATAAAAAGATCTCAGAGTCATTGTTCTCATAGCAAGTGTCTTCACAGTCTTTAAGGAAAACTCTGTTTCTTTCAGTTTTTAGTTATTTCAGCCAAGGCACATAGTGAGGTAAGTGATTCCAGGAGCCATGCAGTGAATTGGTAATACTAGCGGACTAACAGTTACTGACTCTCTTTCTTCTCCTTAATGTTAATATGTGATTTTTCATCAGAATAATTTATTTTAAAAAAAATCTAACAATATCAACAATTTTCTAACAGCAAAAGGAAGAACGGAGCTTCTAAAGATCAATCTTCGTGAGGTTGAATTGGATCCTGATATTCAACTAGAGGATATAGCAGAGAAGATCGAGGGCTATTCTGGTGCTGATATAACTAATGTTTGCAGGTATCTTTAAAAATGATTTGTGACCTTAGAGTTTAGTCATCGATTTGGCAGGAGGACTGGTCTGAAAGTTAGTGTAGTTATTAGCCCTCAATGTGAGAGCAGCCACCCATTTCCTTGTAATGATCTCCCATTTGTCTCGTTTTTTTCTACATATAACTTCATTGTCCATTGTTCGATGAATAATTACATAACAATATGGACACCTTTGTATCCTGTGATTTTTAAGAAATTGTTGAAGCCCTGGCCAGGTAGCTCAGTTGGTGAGAGCATTGTCCCACCATGCCAAGGTTGTGGGTTCAATCCCAGGTCAGGGAGCATACAAAGAGTAAGCAATCAATGCATAAATAAGTGGAACAAAAAGTTAATGTTTCTCTTTCTCTCTCCCTCTTCCTCTCTAAAAAAAAAATTAATAAAAATTATTTTTAAAAATTGTGTCTAACTTTATAATAACTTTGACAACCTCAGGTTTATTTAGTCCTAATTGGAGCCTAGCCACATCAACACAAAATAATATCACTCATATGTATTATATATATATATAAATATATAAATTTCCCTTTCAATTTAATGATACCGTAATTTTTAGACAGTTTATATCACTCAGTGAAAAGGACTCTCTTTTTTCAGTTCTTACTTTTCTAATAATACTTAAATTGACATCAGTGGCCTTTCTTTAAAACCTCAACATCTATTTTTCTGACTTTTTCTACTGGTATTCTTTCTGTGGGCATCTAAGTTTAGTGACGTACAATTAGCCCATAATAGTTTCTACTATCACTATAGTAATATATATAAAAATTTTAAGTTTTGATTGACTTGTCCTAATAGCTTTAAAAACATTTTTTTTAATTTATTGATTTTAGAGAAGAAAGGGGGGCTGGAGCATGAGAGAGAAAAATAGCGATTTGTTCTTTCACTTACTTATACATTCTTGATTGATTCTTATATGGCCCTAATTGGGGATCAAACCCACAACCTTGGCGTATCAAGAGGATACTAACTAACTGAGTTACCCAACCAGGGCCTAATAGCTTTTTCATGAGCACTAATTGTCCATTTTTTTTGAAACCTTCATAGTGATTTACAAGTGATCAGAATGGATCTGAAAAGAGGATCTGGGGAGGTCAGATTTTTTTATCCCTTTAGTTGCCTATAAATTCTCTGTATAAGGAATTTCAAATTCAGTATGTACAGATAAATTCATGTTCTAGAGGGAGAGGTTCCTGGCTTTTCCTCTAATTAGGTTGTAGACAAACCGGTATAAGATTTGAGTTATCTTAACATTTAGCCATATGTTCATTTCCAAGTGTACAATTCAGTATTTCAGAATTTGACTTCAGTTTTCTAAACTTTTTGGCTGTCTTTGGGGAACAAGTGGGAAAAATTCAGTATTTTCTGAACCCAGCATGGACTCTTAGAATTCATTAACAAGACATTTTATGTTGTCTTCTGCCTTCTGTTTTAACCTTTCTGAACCCTCAAAATGTCTCTGAGCTAGAAAAGTCTATGCAGCAGCATCAAAACATATAATATGATCTTTTGAATGTTTTCCCTTTGTTACAACTGAAAGTGTTTATAGCATTTGCAACGATCTGTATTCAGCAACTTTGGTATGTTTTTAGGGATGCATCCTTAATGGCAATGAGACGGCGCATCAACGGCTTAAGTCCAGAAGAGATCCGTGCACTTTCTAAGGAGGAGCTTCAGATGCCTGTTACCAGAGGAGACTTTGAGTTGGCTCTTAAGAAAATTGCCAAGTCTGTCTCTGCTGCAGATTTGGAGAAGTATGAAAAATGGATGGTTGAATTTGGATCTGCTTGAATTTCTTTCAGCTCCTCCATTTTTGGTATTTTTGTTTATTAAATGTGAAGAAATTTCTGCATTTAAAGAAAATAGGTTTGAAACTTGTCATTGGAGAGATTTTCACTTAAAGGCAAACAACCTAAATCGACAAAATATAAATGTAGCTGAAAGAGAAGAGAGGCTTATATAGAGAGCCAAAGGTTCCCGTCACCTGGCTGTGCTGATGTCCCACACGTTCCTGCCTAGTGTTACACCTGGAACCTGGTGTCAGGGCGGTGGGGGAAGGGATCAGTGTGCTATTGCTTAAACCTGTTTACAAAAGATTCAGAAGGACCTCTATTTCTCACTTACATTTGTTGTGTTTTTCTATTCTTTGCTCTAAATGTGAGGGATTGATATATGTTGACTTTTAACATCAAAACTGAGTTTGTGTCAGATTTATTATTTGTTAAGAATAATACTTTTGGATTAAATAATGAATTTGCTAGTTCAAACTCTAGAATTTAGCTATTTATTGTTAGAGTCTATCTTATGATTTGAATTTTTACCTTTCCTTCCCCCACCATTTCTTCTATTAGTTACTTAGTCATGTATTGAGCTCTAGGTAAGAATATCCTCATGCTTTTTTTAAAGCCATTTTGCCAGGTTGTTTCTCTGGTATTTAGTATTCATATTTTTTACCTATTCTCATATTTCATATTAGAAGGGTGGAGAGAATATTATGATAAAAAGCACTTCTTCATTCTAGACCTCTTAAGTTTGTTTCAATATGGTCAAACAGATAAACTCGTTATTTTTTTCAGCTGTAACATTGTTTGATTTTGGTTGAATTTGACTTTTATATTCTAAATAAATACTTTGCCCTGTCTGGGTAGCTCACTTGGTTAGAGTGTTGTCCTGATACACCAAGGTTGTGGGTTCGATCCCCAATCAGGGCACTTACAAGAATCAACCAATGAGTGCATAATTAAGTGGAACAGCAAATTGATGTTTCTCACTCTCTCTCTAAAGTCAATAACTAAATAAGTACTTTAATATTCTGAACAAGTCTACTCTTTTGTAGCTAATGCAAAACAGACAATACAATTTATAGTTTTCCAGACAGCTTGTTTAACAAAATAACATGGTACATAATGCATGATGTTCATTTTAAAAATTTTAAATTTTTCTTTGTCAAGGTTGAGAACTTTTACACATGGTAAGAAGATTAGATAGAAATCTGCCATGCTCATTAAGTTCAGCAGGAATTAGACAAAGAGGCCAGAAAAAGTAGATGGCATGTATCTAATTACAAGTAGAGTGAGCCTTCTTGTGATAGAAATTACATTTGTTTAAAATTACATTTATCCTGTTTTGATTGGGCAACCTATGCTTTAGTGGTCAAACTTTTAAATTTGTATTTGATGATATCCTGAATTCTCAATTTTGGAGAATATCTACTAGTTTAAAACTTAAAATAAGATAACTCATTAGACATTAAAAACAAAACAAAACAAAAAACCTCTTAGTATTTTAAGAGATTTTTTTGTTACTAAGAACTATGTAATTTTCAGATAATTTAAGTGTGACTATAAACTCCAGTATTCATCTAATGCTATAATTACCCTCCTTTTCTCTGATGCATAGATTATAAAAGTTTAAATCATAATTATTTTTAGATTTTAAAATCATGATTTTATTTTAGTTAAATTACTCCATCATAAAAATTGAGATGAGGGGTTCCTTTTATTCATTTTCTTCTGTCCATTTTTATTTTTATATATTTTTTACTTTTAAATTATTTTTTATTTTTCTATTACAGTTGACATACAATATTATATTAGTTTCAGGTGTACAACCCAGTGATTAGACATTGTATAATCTGCTAAGTGATCATCCCAATAAATATGATACCCATCTGACACCTTACATAGTTATTAGGATATTATTGACTGTATTCCCCATGCTGTACTTTATATCCCCATGATTATAATTTAATTACTAATCTGTACTACTTAATTTCTTCACCTTTTCAACACCCCCTTAACCTCCCTCCTGTCTGGCAGCCATCAAAATGGTCTCTGTATCTTTGAGCCTGTTTCTCTTCTGCTCATTTATTTGTTTTTTAGATTTGATTGCTGCCAGATACGTATTTATTGCCATTTTATTGTTCATATTTTTTACCTGGTTTTATCTTCTTCTTTAACATTTCATGTAATACTGGTTTGGTGGTAATGAATTCCTTTAGCTTTTTCTTCTCTGGGAAGCTCTTGATATGTCCTTTAATTCTAATAATAGTTTTTCTAGGTAGAGTGATCTTGGTTGTAGGTTCTTGCTTTTGTCACTTTGAATATTTATTGCCAATCCCTTCTGATCTGCAAAGTTTCTATTGAGAAATCCATTGACAGTCTTATGGGAGCTCCTATATAGGTAATTAACTGCTTTTCTCTTGCTGCTTTTAAGATTCTCTCTTGGTCTTTAACCTTTTGCGTTTTAATTGTGATGTGTCTTGGTGTGGACCTCTTGGTTCATCTTGTTTGGGACTCTGCATTTCTTGGATTTGTATATCTATTTCTTTCACCAGGTTAGGGGAGTTTTCTGTCATTATTTTTTCAAATGGGTTTTCAATTTCTTGCTCCTGTCTTCCCCTTCTGGCACCCTCATGGATGTGAATGTTGGTATGCTTGAAGTTGTCCCAAAGACTCCTTACACTGTTTTCATTTTTTTTTTGGATTCTGTTTTCTTTTTGGGGTTATGATTGGGTGTTTTTGCTTCCTTATATTCCAAATTGCTGATTTGATTCTTGGCTTTACTACTCCACTGTTGATTCCCTGTAAAAATATTCTCTATTTCATTTGGTGTATCCTTCAGTTTTGACTGGCTCTTTTCTATGGTTTCTATGTTCTCTTTGTTGAAGTTTTCATTAAGTTCATCTACTCCTCCCCTAATTTCACTGAGCATCTTTATGACCAGTGTTTTGAACTCTGCATCTAGTAGATTGTTTGTCTCCATTTTGTTTAGTTCTTTTTCTGGAGTTTTCTTCTGTTCTTTCATATGGGACGTGTTTCTTTCATTTTCAACTAAAGAAATAATCCCATTAAGATAATCTTGCAAACTATTGCATCCAATAACATATTTTCCTGAAGTCCTAAAACATTAGTACTTTGATTGCTATACCTTGTTTGTGTACTTTAGCTGATTAGTTAGACCATTTATCTAGGTTTTGTGTTACTTGTCTCGGCATGCATTTAATTTTTTTAAATTCTTGATGGATAATGATATGGTAATTGTGATTTAAAACATTATTAGTTAAGCAGTATTTGGATACACAAGCTTCCTGAAAGCTTATCTTACCAAGTAAAGTGAGTCAATGTGCTTTTTAAATTTTTTGTTTACTGCTTTGCTCTGTTAGTGCATGGTGACTGCTCTGTGTATCTTCAGCCCCTAGAACCACCTTGTGGAGACCCCTCAGGTGTTCTGTCTAGCCTTGGCAGTGTATTGTATGTAAACCATCTTCATTGCCAGTGTGTTGCTTTACTTAGAATTAAAGTGTTGTGTTTTATTTCTTTTTCCTATGCTGCATTATCAAATTAGAGAAGTTTGGTTTCTCTAATTCATCTGAAAGCATGAGTATTTTGGGTTCTGCAACACTACAGTGTAGGATTAAGGTTTTGCAGTTCTGTCTTGCAGACATCTGATCAGATAGTGCATTCAGCAGACTTGCTTTGGGAGCTTACTGTGTAAAAGAGCCTGGGTGGGGGTTCTGTGCTTACAGAGTTGGACCAGACAGCACAGATCCGACTGGGTACTTTCCATATTGCACAGTATAGCTTTGGCTCCAACTAATTAAATGAATTCAGGTCATAAATGGGGAGGCACAGTAATCTGGGTATGTTTTAGAAAGATAATAGTTAAGAGGTTTTCTCTTTTTGTCTCTTTAAATCTGTTCTTAAGTTAGAACTGATAGCTATTTATTAGAACAATATAACTTACAGATCAGGCTATTTTTTGAATCATTTTTGTCATTTCCTAAGCTATGTTTATTATAAACATGTCCACATGTAATTATGATAAACATGTAAACATGTTACATGTTGTTTATAAGTATTTTGCTCTCAATATTTCTTCATTTTTAAGGGAATTAATATTGATGAAATATATTAGACAAGTAGTCCTTTAATGTAGGCTGAAACCTTCTAGTAATGCAGGTTGACAGTAGACAGTGGAATCACAGACTTTGTCTTCTGGTCAGTCTCTATGTAGGTATTGCAGAGTGACAAACCTACTTGGGCTCGGACTGTGGTCTCTAGAAATGCCAGGATAGCTTGGAAGAGGACACATATGTGGTCTAGCTGCACATTTGTACTCCCAAGATTGAAGTTTTTAGGATATATTTGACTGTCAAAAAATAGGCTGAAATCAGTAATTACTCAAAAAGTGAGCAGGCAAGTGTCTTGTGAATCTACTATGAACAAACATACAGATACCTCAGGAAAAATGTGTGTGTACAACCCAGATATACAATATTATTGTCACTCTTCCACTTCGTTACATGTAGCCTGACTATTGAATATGAAATTATTGGTAGTTTTTAGGTTTGGAGCAGCTTGTGTTTATATGAATTTTTGCCAAGGAGTTTCTGTGTTGAATTCATTATGTACATCATAAAATGAATCATGTGACATGGTTATGTTTCTGTCTCCCCAACCCCAACTTGAGATGCAGTGAAGGACTTAGGCAGGCATTTCATACTGTGTGGGCTCTGGCTCCTTCAGTATTGTCTTGACTATTGAGTCTTTTTTGTGTAATAGTAGATTCCCACTCTTCCTTTGACCTTACTGAAAGCATTAAGGATATTTGCTTGCTTTTTCCAAGAAACGGCCACTTTAACTTGTAACAATAGTAATTATTTTAATATTTTTAATTTCTTAACTTTCTGGTTGTATAATATTCTTTACATACTACTTAATTTGTGATACACATAATATTTATGTGAATCTCAGAATCTGTCACAATAGAAAAGTAAGAATTACAGTTGGAGGGAATGTTAGGGGATAAAGATAAACTTCAAATGTTTCATTCTCATCTCTATTAATTACTTTTGCAGAAAAAGCTAAAAACTCTGTTATAATGATTGTGTTTACTTATTTGTACTTTTAATTAGATTTTTTTATACTTAGTTAATTTTTTAGACATTGCTTTTAATATTATTTCTTAATGTGGAAACTGTATATATATTTAAAAAATAAAATCCCTAAGATAATAGTTATATTTGTAAACATTCACAAATTAACAATAATTCTTTGAATTTTTAATTGATTTTTAGGTTCCAGACAACTCTAGCTTAAATATTTCTAAATGTCTAGGTGACTCATTAATAAAATAGAAAAAAAATATTAATGTCATAAAATTAATTCTTTTTATTTTACCTTTCTCATTCCTTGACTGACCTTATTTTATATGTATATATAAATAACTTGGACACTGCCTTGTCACCAGCAGTGTATAGTTGGTACATTTGTAAATTTAGCACAACAAATAGGAAATTAACATAGAGGTTTTCCTCCAGTAAAAGGGATCTCATTTGATTTTATGCTCAAAACTATAAAATGCACTTTTGTTTTACAACCTCTGAAATGACGACTGCCCTCTGAAAAACCTGCAGCTTTGCACATGGTTTCCAGAGTCTACCTCAGTTAACCAGGCTTACGTCATGTTAGGCGGGAAGGAGTTGAAACTGTACCTAAACTCAGTTCATAGTCCATGCAGATTGTTTCCTTCTTTCTTCTCTTACCTCCTCCCACTGATCTTTTTCCTTTTCTTTTTAACCCTGAAATTTTTATTTAAAATATTTGTCTGTCTTTCTTTGGCAAAGCCACATATTCCAAATCAAGCTTCTGTGAAATGTCTGAATTATTCTTCCCGTCTTTGTTATGACCAGCTTCCTAGTTTCTCACAACTTCATGAATACATGCTAATGTGCAACATTGAAGTCTGGGAAAGAACTAGTTTCCATTCTCGGAGAACCTGAGTACCACATGAAAATGCACAGGAATGGTCCCACATTGTCCAGCAGGTGGTCGGCAGCAAAGCTGCCTTCACTCTCATGGTGTGGACTGTGTCCAGCGAGATCACGTCACTGCGTGTTATGATGGTTTGTAAGTGTGCTGTTGAGATTTTTGTTTGTGTTTGTCTCCCAGTATTTTGAACTTAATTTAAAGAAAGAGATGTTTCTAAATTGTATTTATTAATTGTGATTTTCTTTACATTTTGTGCTGCTACTTTGCTAGTTTCATGAGCTTAGTTGTGTTTGATAATAAATTTCTAGAGTGTTATTTGTTGGTGTTTTCTTTGTGGTGCATATTGATGTACAGTCACTGGTCCACTCACTGTCACTACTGGGAGTAACAAATCATACACTAGTAAGAAGTGGCTTTCACAGGATTTTAGTTCTGACAGAATCACATGTCATAAATGACATTTGTGTTTGTCACGTGTTATACAAATACTTGCAAGGTTGATGCAGGTGAGGTGAGTGACTTTTCAGCTATTTGAACTGGTAACAAATGCACTTGTGTCATCTGTGGAGCATCATGCAAAATGGATGCTCCATATGATGCATTTTCCAAATGACTGTATCTGATTTTAAGAGGCCCCCAAATTGTTTTTAAAATAACAGATTTTATTATTTTTTTTTAGCACTTTTAGGTTTATAGAAAAATTAGACGGTGAGGAGAGTTCTCATATACTTTCTCCCTCCACTCCTCTAGTCCCTTTTCATTAATATTTTGCTTTGGTGTGGTATATATGTTATAATGAAATTCATGTGACACATGATTATTACTAAAGTTCATAGTTTACATTAGGGTTCATTCTGCATTGTACAGTTCAGTGGGCTTTGCCAAAGCATAATGTCATGTACACACCATTACAGTATCACGCAGAAGTTTCATTGCCTTAAAGTCCTCTGTGCTCACCTGTCATTCCTCCCCCTCTCCCTAACCTTTGGCAACCATCGATCTTTTAGTGTCTCTATAGTTTGCCTTTTCCAGAATGTCTTATGGTTGGAATAATATGGTAAATAGCCTTTTTAGACATGCTTCTTTTGCTTAGCAATATGCATTTTAGCGGCCTGATAGACTATTTTTCTGTTTACTATGGAAAATATTCCATCACAAGGGTGTACCAATTTGTTTATTTGTGTACCTACTGAAGGACATTGTAGTTGCCTTCAAGTTTTAGCATTTAGAAATAAAAGTGCAATCAACATTCATGTGCAGGTTTTTGTGTGGACCTGCCTATTTCAGTAAATAGGAGGTGCAGTTGCTGGAATGTAGGATAAGAGTGTGTAAAATTTTCTAAGAAAATGCCAAACCATCTCCACAGTGACTGCACCGTTTGCATTCCCAGCAGTAATGAGAGAGTGCACGTCCTCACCAGCACTTCGTGTTGTCGGTGCTCTGATTCTTCCGTTCTGATGGGTGTGCAGTGGCATCTCGTGCTGTGTTCACTTCCAGTTCTCTAATGACCTGATGCTGAGTATCTTCTCATGTGCTTATCTCTTCCTAATTAATTTTTATGGAAACCCTCCTAAAATGTATCACACTTTTTCTCTGACTTTTTAAAATAGACAATATGAACCTAAACTTTTCTTTCTGTTTCAGAGTTATCCACATGATATGTTACCCTCAGCAGATAGTGGATGGTTACAAGGCTTTTCAGCCCATCACTAAGTGGTTTACTCCTCTGTAATCAGGCTGTCAACCTCTACTCTTCCAGTTCCCTACCTCCAGTCTGGTGAAACCTAGCAGTGGTTGGCAAACTCATTAGTCAACAGAGCCAAATATCAACAGTACAACGATTGAAATTTCTTTTGAGAGCCAATTTTTTTTTAATTTAAACTATATAGGTAGTCACATTCCTTATCGAGGTAGCACCCGCACATAGTATTTTGTGGAAGAGCAACACTCAAGGGGCTAAAGAGCTGCATGTGGCCGACCAGGGACCTAGTGAAACAGTTTCTAGAATTATGGGTAAATTAAGAGTATAACTGTTTGGGGATGAGGAGTGGCAGAGAGGTTTATTGTTTGAGCTTAGTTCTTTGTATCATTTCTCTAGGCTGTCTATGATCTGTGAGCTTTGTTTTTGGTTTCTGGAATAGTTACACTTCTAAGTAGACTAAGTATGAAGTAGATACTTATGCATAATTATGTTTATAGCTGGAAGCAACAATTTCATAGCCCTACCCTTTTTCCTTGCTGTGACCATTAATGACAATTAGATCTCTTAAAGGTATAATGGAAAAGAATTAGGACAAAATTAATTAAGTACAAAAATAGGAAACATTTGGGGCTAGAGCCTTTTTACTCTCCCTTCAGTCATTTCCAGTGCTTTCTCCAGTGTAAATGGCCAGTGCGTCCTAGTAATGTGACATGGTCACTGGCTCACATAGCAGGGCACACTTGAGTATTGATATTTTTTGCTTAGCAAATCCAGGAATTTAGTTGGAAACTGAGATAAGAAGTTTGGCCACAGTAGAGGTCTGGACAGACTCGGAGTTGTCTGGCTTTGAGACAGAAGCCATTTCTCCCACTTTCCTGTGAATCTGACTGGCAGTTCTTCCTCATGGGAGTTTCAATAAAACCACTCTCCTGGCTTCTGGCAGACCCACCCTCCAGGTTTTAAGGCCCCAATTGCAGACTCCTAGTGGCTCCACCTTACTGAGATTAGGGCAAAATCTGTACAGACTGAGGCTGTGGCTCTTGGGTGGGGGTCACAACTACCACATTCCTTGAAGCCTGATAGGTACATCCCCTGAAGGGGAGGGAGATCCACTTGCGCATCCTCCCAGCCCCACCAGAGGCTCTTTCAGAGACAAGCCTAACAGGCAGCCAGCAGGCAGAGACAGCTGGAGATGGATCTTGGAGTACCTTGGGACTTTTGCCGATCTGCCCCCAGGCCTGTTACTGATAAAAGCTGGCTTTGGTGTGCAGCTTGGTCCTTCCTGTAGTCACCTAAGCCCCACAGAGGCAGCCACAAACTGAGGATAATGTGTAGCTTCCAACAAGTTGCTGAGAGCTAGTCACAGCAGTGTCTTACATTGGCCTGCACCAGGTTTCCTCCCCAGAGGCCCAGAACCAACACACCCAGTGACTAGCTTCATTCAGACAACATCAGAGCAGGATCCAATTAGCCTTACAAGCAGCATATCCGATGGGACATTTCTTCAGGTGCCAAACCTATTGAGGCAAATGCCACTTCTGTGGTTGCACATGCACAGCAGCTTGCATGCTTTGGCTAAGGTAGAGCCTCACAGTCAGCCAACCTTAGGGTCAACCCCACACACATGGGCCAATAGCAAATCAAAACTCAATTATAATAGGGGGGGCCCATGTAAATCTCACAAGGGACATTCTTGGAGCATACAGCTCCGGTGATCTGCACCACTGGATTCAACAGAACACCCCCTACTGAAGGCCACCCCATGAAGACTGGGAATCATAGCAAACCTACCTAATACATAGAAACAAACACAAAGAGGCAACCAAAATGGGGAGATAAAGAAACAGGCCCCAAATAACAGAATAGGAGAAATCTCCAGAAAAAGAGCTAACTGAAATGAAGATAAGCAATTTATCAGATATAAAGTTCAAAGTAATGGTTATCTGGAAACTAAAGTAACAAAGAACTTCAACAAAGATATAGAAAATATAAAAAATGGCATGGAAATCACAAAACCATAAAAAAGGAACCAGTCAGAAATGAAGAATACAATAGCCAACATCAAGAATACCCTGGAAGGAATAAACATTAGGTTGAATGAAGCAGAGGGTTGAATCAGTGATTTGGAAGACAAGGTAGGAAAAATACCCAATCAGAGTAGCAAAGAGAAAAAAGAATAAGAATGAGGAGAATTTAAGGGACCTTAGGGATAACATGAAGTGTAAAAACATTCGTATCATAGGGAAACCAGAAGGAGAAGAGAAGAGAGTAAGGGATTGAGAACCTATCTAAAGAAGTAGTGATTGCCCTGGCCGGTTGGCTCAGCAGTAGAGCATCAGCCTGGCGTGCGGGGGACTCAGGTTTGATTCCCAGCCAGGGCACATAGGAGAAGCGCCCATTTGCTTATTCACCCCCCCTCCTTCCTCTCTGTCTCTCTCTTCCCCTCCCGCAGCCAAGGCTCCATTGGAGCAAAGATGGCCCGGGCGCTGGGGATGGCTCCTTGGCCTCTGCCCCAGGTGCTAGAGTGGCTCTGGTCGCGGCAGAGCGACGCCCCGGAGAGGCAGAGCATCGCCCCCTGGTGGGCAGAGCATCACCCCTGGTGGGTGTGCCAGGTGGATCCCGGTCGGGCGCATGCGGGAGTCTGTCTGACTGTCTCTCCCCGTTTCCAGCTTCAGAAAAATACAAAAATAAATAAATAAAGAAGTAATGATCAAAATTTTCCCTAACCTGATGAAGGAAAAAGGCACACAAGGGCAGGAAGCAGAGTCCCAAACAAGATGGACCCAAAAAAGCCTACACCAAGACACATCATAATTGAAATGGCAAAGGTTAAAGACAAAGAATCTTAAAAGCAGCAGGAAAACGGTAGTTATTTAACTACTGTCAGCTGATTTCTGAACGGAAACATTTCAAGCCAGAAGGGATTGGCATGAAAAATTTAAAATGATGAAAAGTAAAGACCTACCACCAAGACTGCATTACCTAGCAAGGCTACCAACTAAAATAAAGGAGAGATAAAGAGCTTCTCAGACAAGAAGAAGCTAAAGGAGTTTGTTACCACCAAACCAGTATTGTAATAAATGTTAAAGGGCCTGCTAGAAGAAAAAGAATGAGGAGAAGGAAAAGGAATAAAAATAAGGAGGTGGAGGATGAGAAGGAAGAGGAGGAGGAGGAGGAGAAAGAGGAAAGAGAAGGAGGAAGAAGGACAAGGTAGAAAAAGAAGAAACAAAACAGTTGAGAATAAAATGGCAATAAATTCATACCTATCATAATTACTTTACATGTAAATGGTTTAAATGCTCCAATCAAAAGACATAGGGTAGCTGAGCTGAATGGCTAAGAAAGCAAGACTCATATATGCTGTCTATAAGAGACCCATGTCAGAAGGAAAGATGCACACAATAGAATTAAAGGGATGGAGCCTGACCGGTGGTGGCACAGTGGATTGAGCATCAGGGATGCTGGGATGCTGAAGGTGCTGGTTTGAAACCCCAAGGTTGCTGTCTAGCGTGTGAGCTTGCCAGCTTGAACATGGGGTTGCTAGCTTGAGTGCAGGATCATTGACATGATCCCAAGGTTGCTGGCTAGAGCCCAAGGCTGCTGGCTTGAGCAAGGTATCACTGACTCAACTTGAGCCTCCTAGTCAAGGCACATATGAGAAGCAATCAATAAACAACTAAAGTGAAGCAACTATGAGTTGATGCTTCTCATCTCTCCCCTCCCCCTTCTTCCTTCCTGTCTGTCAAAAAAAAATGATAGAAAAAGATATTCCATGCAAATGGAAACAAAGAGAAGGAAGCTGGGGTAGCAATACTTAATATCTGACAAAATAGACTAAAACAAAGGGTATAGTAAGAGACAAAGGACACTGTAACAATAAAGGGAGCAATTCAACAAGAAGGTATAACCCTTGTAAACATTTACACACTCAATGTAGGAGCACCTAAATATGTAAAGCAAATCTTGATGGACATAAAGGGAGAGATCAATGGTAATGCAGTCACAGTAGAGGATTTAAACACCCCATTGATGTCAATGGGTAGATCCTTTATACAGAAAATTAATAAGGACCTTAAGGACACATTAGATCAGCTGGATTTAATTGGTATCTTCAGAGCATTTGACCCCAAAGCAACATAATATACATTTTTTAAGTGTATATGGAACATATTCTAGCATAGACCACATGTTAGGACACAAAACAAGTCTCAATAAATTGAAGAAGATTGAAATCATATCAGCATTTTTTCTGACTCTAATGGTGTAAAACGAAATCATTCACAAGAAAAAAACTGAAAAACACACAAAGACATAGAGGCTAAATAACATGTTACCAAATAATGAATGGGTTGAAAATGAAATCAAGGAACAAATCAAAAGATACCTAGAAACAAATGAAAATGAGAATGCAATGACCCAAATCTGTGGGACACAGTGAAAGCAATCCTGAAGCTGAAGTTTATAGCATTACAGGCCTACCTCAAGAAACAAGAAATAGCCCTGGCCGGTTGGCTCAGTGTTAGAGCGTCGGCCTGGCGTGCGGGGGACCCGGGTTCAATTCCCGGCCAGGGCACCTAGGAGAAGCGCCCATTTGCTTCTCCCCCCCCCCTCCTCTCTGTCTCTCTCTTCCCCTCCCGCAGCCAAGGCTCCATTGGAGCAAAGATGGCCCAGGCGCTGGGGATGGCTCCTTGGCCTCTGCCCAGGTGCTAGAGTGGCTCTGGTCGTGGCAGAGTGACACCCCGAAGGGACAGAGCATCGCCCCCTGGTGGGCAGAGCGTCGCCCCTGGTGGGTGTGCCAGGTGGATCCCGGTCGGGCGCATGCGGGAGTCTGTCTGACTGTCTCTCCCCGTTTCCAGCTTCAGAAAAAAAAAAAAAGAAACAAGAAATAACAATCTAACTTTACACTTAAAGGAACTTGAACAGCGAACAAAGCCCAAAGTAGGTAGAGGAAGAAAATAATAAAGAGCAGAGCAGAAATAAATGGAATAGACTCTAAAAAAACAATACAAAAGATCAGTAAAACCAAGAGCTACTTCTTTGAAGAGAAAAACAAGATTGACAAACCTTTAACTAGACTCATCAAGAAAAAAAGAGAGAGGACCCAAATAAAATCAGAGATGAAAGAAGAGAAATAACAGATATCAAAGAAATACAAAGCATTGTAAGAAAATATTATGAACAACTATTTGCCAAAATTTGGGGCAATCTGAACAAAGTGGATCAATTCCAGCAAACATATAATCTCCCAAAACTGAACCAGGAAGAATTAGAGAATCTGAATAGATAGATTACAGCCAGTGAAATTGAAATAGTAATCAAAAAATTCTCAATAAGTCTTGGACTGGATGGTCCTGCTGGGGAATTTTACCAGATATTCAAAGAAGATTTGACACCTATCCTCAAACTACAGTATTCCAAAAAATTCACAGGAAGGAAGACTCTAGCTCATTTTGTAAGGCCTGCATTATCCTAATTCTAAAACCACATAAATACACTACAAGGAAAGAAAATAATAGGCCAATATCCCTGATGCATGTAGATGTTAAAATTCTCAACAAAATATTAACTGTATCAGCAATACATTGAAAAGGTTATACATCATGATCAAGTGGGATTTATTCTAGGGTGCAAGGTTGGTACAACAACTATATATCAATAAGTGTGATACACCACATAAACAAATTAAAGGACAGAAATCCCATGATCATATCAATAGATGAAGAAAAAGCATTTGATAAAATCTGGCACTCGGCAAAATGGAAAATGGAAACATATCTCAATGTAATAAAGGCCTTATATGACAAACCCACAGCCAACCTTATACTCAAAGGGCAAAAACTTCAAGCATTTCCCTTAGGATCAGGAACGAGACAGGGATGTCCGCTATTACCACTCTTATTCAATATAGTACTAGAAACACGAGCCACAGCAATCAGACAAGAAGAAGCAATAAAAGTCATTCAAATTGGAAAGGAAGAAGTAAAACTCATTATTTGCAGATGACATGATACTATATATGGAGAGCCCTAAAGATTCCACTAAAAAACTACTACAATTGGGCCCTGGCCAGTTTGCCCAGTGGATAGAGCATCAGCCTGGCAAGAGGATGTCCTGGGTTTGATCCCCAGTCAGGGCACACATGAAAAGCAACCATTTGGCTTCTCTTCCTTTTCCTCTCCCCCTTCTCTCTTTCTTCCCCTTTCACAGCCAGTGGCTCAGTAGGTTTGAGCATTGGCACCAGACACTGAGAATAGCTCTGTTGGTTAAAGCACTGAGGATAGCTTGGTTGATTAGAACATCAGTCCCAGATGAGGGTTTTCAGGTGATCCTGGTCGGGGCACATGCTGGAGTCTGTCTCTTTGTCTTGCTTCTTCTCACTTAAAAAAAATACTACAACTGATAAATGAAATCAGTAAAGTAATAAGATACATAAAAGTGTAAAGTAAATATCCAGAAATCAGTTGCACTTTTATACACCAATAATGATCTATCAGAAAGGAAAACCAAGAAAACAGGATATTCATTCACAGTTGCTTCAAAAACAACTACCTAGGCATAAATTTAACCAAAGATGTAAAAGACTGGTACCTGTACTCGGAAAATTATAAGACACTGAAGAAATAAATTGAAGAAGATACAACAAGTGGGAGCATATACTGTGTTCATGAATTGGGAGAATTAATATCATTAAAATGTCCATATTACCCAAAGCAATCTATAGATTCATATGATTTCTATCAAAATACCAATGCTATATTTCAAAGAACTAGAACATATATTTAAAAAATTTATATGGAACCAAAAAAGACCCTGAATAGTCACAGTAATCTTGAGAAAGAAGAACAAAGTTGGAGGCATCATGCTACCTAATATCAAACTATGCTACGAGGCCATAGTAACCCAAACAGCTTGGTATACACAAGAATAAACTCAAAATGAATGAAAGGCTTAAGTATTAAGACTGGAAACCATCAAAATCCTAGAAGAAAACATAAGCAGTAAAATCTTGACTATTTCTCATAGCAATAAATTTTCTTTCTTTTTTTTATTGATTGATTTTAGAGAGACAGAGGAAGGAAGGGAGAGACACAGGGAGTGTGAGAGAGGGAAGCACTTATTTTGTTGTTCCACTTAGTTGTTTGATCATTGGTTGCTTCCCACATGTGCCCTGACCAGGGATCAAACCCACAAACTTGGTGTTTTAGGATGATACTCTGAGCTAACCTGCCAGGGCTACAGTATTTTTTCTGATATATCCCCTCAGTCAAGGGAAACAACAACAAAAATAAACAAATAGGACTACATCAAACTAAACAGTCGTTGCAAGCAAAGGAAACCATCAGCAAAATGAAAAGACAACCCACTGAATGGGGTAACATATTCACTGGTACATCTGATAAGGGATTAATATCCAAAATTTATAAAGAACTTACAAAAATCAGTATCAGAAAACAATCCAACTAAAAAATGGGCAAAAGACTCAAATAAAAACTTTTCTAAAGAGGACTGATGGCTAACTGACATATGCAAAGATGCTCAGTGTCACTGATCATCAGAAAAATGTAGATTAAACCCACAATATGATATCACCTCACACCTGTCAGAGTGGCTATCATCAACAAATTAACAAGTGTTGGTGAGGGTGTGGAGGAAAGGGAATCCTCATGCATTGTTGGTAGGAATGCAAACTGGTGTAGCCACTATAGAAAGCAGTATGGAGTTATCTAAAAAATTGATAATGGAACTGCTTTATGACATAGTGCTTTTACTTTTAGGATTTTGAAACACTAATTTCAAAGAATATATGCACTCCTATGTTCATTGCAGCATTATTTACAATAGCCAAGATTCAGAAACAACCCAAGTGTCCATCAGTAGATGAGTGGATAAAAAACCTGTGGTATATTTACACAATGGAATATTATGCAGCCATAAAAAGAAGGAACTCTTACTTTTTTTGTAACAGCGTGGATAAACCTGGACATTATTATGCTACATAAAATACTTATATGTGGAATCTAATGAAAAAAAATGGACTAACAGGCAAAATATAGACAGTCTCATACATAGAGAGCTGGCTGACAGCTGTCAGGGATGAGTGTTGGGTGAGGGCAGTGGAGAGATAGAGCAAAACAGAACAAATAAAACCCCTTCATGGACATGGACAACAGTATGGTGATTGCTAGGGGCAGGGGAAGGTAGTGTGGGGGAAATAAATGGAGATGGACAAGACTTGACTTTGAGGTGTGAATACACAATATAGTGTACTGAGATGTGTTGTAGAATTGGGCACCTGAAACCTGCATGATTAGGTTAACCAATGTCACTGCAACAGATTCAATTAAAAAATTAAATTAAAAAAATTTTAAAAATAATATTAATTAAATTTAAAAGAAAGGAACTTTACCTGGCCAGAGTCCATTGCTGTCTTTCAAATGGCTAGGCAGAGAGGCAGAATAGACTCACATCCCACCTGGCTGATTCAATCACTGCAGGTTCAGATGCTGGAAGCTGGTGCCAATGGTATTTTTTCTCTATCTGTTGCCATCAACTGCACCTGGCTCAGGTAGGCATGAGGATTCACCCAGGACTTCCCAGCTTCTTGTTCACAGCATCATGCCAACAACACTAGAACAGGTGGGAAAGAGCAGGAAGGAAGTGGAGCACGTGTGCAGTGCCCACTTTCTGCCCTCTTTAGGATCAGGAAGGGTTTGTGGCCAACTCTTTCCAAACTTTAAATTTCCTAAGATCTTCTCAGGACATTTTGTGTAAGTTTTGAGAGGTTCAGGGCATTGAGACCTGAATTTGGGAGTGACTTGGTCCAATCCCATCATTTCATAGGTGAAGGAACTGAGCCCAGGCAGATTTTAAGATATGTGTTCAATATCACATTCTGAACTGGGAAATGACTGATGCCTATTCCTGACCTTGAAGAAAGCTGCAGAGGAGGGTAAGGAGAGCAAGCCAGGCAGCAAAAAAGCTTGTAAGGAAGTTTAAGCCTCTGGTACATGATACACAGTGGTGGGATTCAGGCTGTTCACACTAGTTCGGCAGAACTGATACCTAATTTTTTGTTGAGTTTGGCAAACCAGTTTATAAAATGCCACTTGTAATCAGAGTTCTCTCCAAAGTGGAAGCCTGGGTAGCCGCCCAATGTGGAAATCACAGATTTACATTTATTACTCTTTTTTTTAATGTTCATCTGTGCAATAGCATATTCTAGGCACCCGTAGTAATGTTCATTCAGTCCATAGGTGAAAAAAATTGCAAGTGAGGATGCCAATCAAGAAGCAATATGCTGACCTGTGGTGGCGCAGTGGATAAAGCATCGACCTGGAAATGCTGAGGTCGCCGGTTCGAAACCCTGGGCTTGCCTGGTCAAGGCACATATGGGAGTTGATGCTTCCAGCTCCTCCCCCCAGTCTCTCTCTCTCTTCTATCTCTTCTCTCTAAAAATGAATAAACTAAAAAAAAAATAAAAAAAAAAAATTAAGAAGCAATATGGAACCTGACCAGGCAGTGGCGCAGTGGATAGAGCGTCGGACTGGGATGTGGAGGACCCAGGTTCAAGATCCCGAGGTCGCCAGCTTGAGCATGGGATCATCTGGTTTGAGCAAAGCTCACCAGCTTGGACCCAAGGTCGCTGGCTTGAGCAAGGGGTTACTTGGTCTGCTGAAGGCCTGCGGTCGAGGCACATATGAGAAAGCAATCAATGAACAACTAAGGTGTCGCAATGAAAAACTGGTAATTGATACTTCTCATCTCTCTCTGTTACTGTCTGTCTGTTCCTACCTATCCCTCTCTCTGACTCTCTCTCTCTGTCTCTGTAAAAAAAAAAAAGTAATATGGAAATATCTTAAATAACAGTTTTATTGTTTTTTTGTCAGAAATTATTTAGTATTTTTTCATTAATATTTTAGAACTCATAACAGAATCTAGTTTTGTGTACCTCTTTTATTGTTCTTATGTAAGTATTAAATGCATGAAATAATAAACTACCTTTTGGTATATTGGTTTTTTTATACTTAAAATGGTCATTAGGACAGAGAATCAGTTGTTAAATTATTCGAATCCCACCACTGATGATATAGACTAGTTACCCAAGTTGATGATAGTTAAGAATAAGAAATGTAGGCTAAATTGACATCATAGGATTGGAACTAACATTTATGTTTGCTGTGCTAGAGACTTTACTTTTATTATTTTATTAGATCCATGTGTTAGCTCTAAGATGTATTCACTATTGTCCTCCTTTTGCAGAAGAGGAAACAGGTTTGTAGAGTGACTTGTAGAGTCATTTTCTCTTAAGAGATGGAGGGAGGAAGGAAACTAGGTCAGTGTTGTTCCAGAGCCTATTCCTTTGCCATATTCCAAGATTACTTTCAACAATGTTAAGTGCAAAAATACTCAATTTGTAAAATGAGTATGTTATATTCACTCATTTTTCTGAGCATATTAATCACTCTACCTTCCCTTTCCTGAAATGCTATATTACCAGGAATCTTTTAGCAGGCAACTGTGATATACCCAATTATAGTATTTATGCTTATAATGATAGGGAACAAATACTGTCTCGTATTGTGAGATTAAAGTGAAATTGGATTATCGCTGCCATTTGCTGTATCCAAGTGTGAATACATGTCTTGTTTGCAGGCCAGGCTTTATGAAACGAGCCAATCATTCTAAGAGTTTCTACGAATTTTATAAAAACCACCAACTTAGATGTTATAGAGTTCTCACAGTTCTTTTTATTAATAAGATTCCCTACAGTCTCTGCCCACTGGTGATAGGTTCTGAGCAGTGTGCTGTTGCCATCAGTTACCTGGAAAGCAGCCCCAGCATTCTTGGCCCTGGGCTAGTGGTCCATATTTGAAGTACTCCCAGAGCTCAGTATGGTTCACAGCAGGGGTCCCCAAACTATGGCCTGTGGGCTGCATGCGGCCCCCTGAGGCCATTTATCCGGCCCCCACCGCACTTCCGGAAGGGGCACCTCTTTCATTGGTGGTCAGTGAGAGGTCCTGGAGTACTGTGTGTGGCGGCACCGCAAAGGGCAGCGTCGCTCACGTACAGTACTACTTCCGGTGATGCAGGATGCACACATCACAGCTCTGGAAGCGCGTCATATCACTTGTTATGGCTAGCAGTAACAAATATGGAACTGAACATTGACCATCTCATTAGCCAAAAGCAGGCCCATAGTTCCCATTGAAATACTGGTCAGTTTGTTGATTTAAATTTACTTGTTCTTTATTTTAAATATTGTATTTGTTCCCATTTTGTTTTTTTACTTTAAAATAAGATATGTGCAGTGTGCATAGGGATTTGTTCATAGTTTTTTTTATAGTCCGGCCCTCCAACGATCTAAGGGACAGTGAACTGCCCCCCCCCTGTGTAAAAAGTTTGGGGACCCCTGGTTTACAGTATCAGAATGCTTTCAATGAGAACATCTTAACTTCTTTAAACAAACAATCATGGGATGGCTACTGTATGCTGTAACATAAATTCTACAGTGTTAGTGATTATTATGTAATTAAAGATGAGTGAATCAAGCTTCATTCGGGATTTGCAAAATACCTCAAGTTATTTTTAAAACATTTTGAAATGTATTTTGTAACATTTTTCCAAACATTCTTTACTAAGCATATTTTCTTTAATTTTAAAAACCTTGTGCATTTTAAGGAAAATTTAATCCATATGTTTCTGACTCATTTGCACTGAACTTATCAGTCTTTTTTTTAAGAACAATTTGGTTTCCAAGAAGCATTAGGAACTCTTCTCATGAACTTTGCCAGCCTTTAAAAACCTTTTTCCCAATCAAAATTCCCCTACCCAAAGATAAATGTGGATGATGTTTTAGTTTAGGCTACAATGCAGAACCCCTATTTCAAAATCTAAGCTAGTTCTGAATGTGCTGTAATAAATTATTGCACATTTCCTGTAAGAATTGGTTTCATTTGTTTTTCTTCTATGTGAAGAGCTTGTAATAAGTGTGCTCTCTTGAAAACAGTGCACTAACATGCTCTATATCAGGGGTCTCAAACTCAACTCAGCATGTGGGCCGCAGAGCAAGATCACAGCCGTTCGGCGGGCCGCACTAGGTCTACAAAAGGCAACTGTTACGCAACACTTTTCTCACTACAGTTGAAAACAAAAAAAAATCAGTACAACAAGCACAATCGTACATGCAGTTTACTCAGTGTCACAAAACGACCAGAAACTGTAGTTCGCATCACAACTGCTGTTAACTAAGCTAATATCTAGCTAGGATGCTAGAGAAATGAAAAATACAAGTAGGCCCCTAGGCTTACTTAATTTTATCCAAAATATTTTGAACTTTGTGGATTAGTCTGCGGGCCACACAAAATTGTTCGGCGGGCCGCATGCGGCCCGTGGGCCGCGAGTTTGAGACCCCTGCTCTATATAGTGGTATCTTGACACACGAGCTCTTTAAATCATGAGCAATTTGAGAGAGGATCAGTCACTTGTGGGAATTTTGCTTTATGTCACGAGCGAATATTTGAATCACGAGCATCCACCACCCTCCACTAGATTTGACACATGAGCCAAATTGAGTCATGAGCTAGGCCATGAAACGAATTAAACTCGTGTGTCAAGGTAACACTGCACTGTCTTCCCAAATTCACAGCACAGGTGACAAATGTAGGTTGATCAAATATGTCAAAGTAAATTAACTACTTATCAGGGATGTGTCATGTATGCTGAATATGTGTACATATTTTCTCCACAGTCACATATAGATAGATGCATACACTCATAAAAATGTTTAAATTCTTGAGGGAGTGACATCAGAGAAATGGCGCCGTAAGGAGTGATACTGATAAATCTCCTCAAA
This sequence comes from Saccopteryx leptura, assembly GCF_036850995.1. Lineage (NCBI taxonomy): Eukaryota > Metazoa > Chordata > Mammalia > Chiroptera > Emballonuridae > Saccopteryx > Saccopteryx leptura. The sequence continues at coordinate 169,127,895 of NC_089504.1, read as the reverse complement.
AATTCAACAAGATCTTGAACCAGAGACAGAAAAATCTATCCTTGGAGCCTCCAGAAGTTCCTCACTAAACACGAAGGCAGAGGCAGCAGCAACCCCATAGCTGGATCATCAGGCTACTAATTCAGGAAGAAAAGACTAGGAGAGAGGCTCCAGGAACACGGACTCTCTCATTGGCGGAGCCTGCAAATGCTAATGAGCCTCAACTGCCAACGAGACTGAAGCCCAATATATGATATTGCCATAGAGACTTATCAACTGCAAACTTCTACCTAAGCATGCCACAGGGGCAGAACCCAGCTTACAGAGTCACCGACCAAGAAGAGGGAGAGAAAAGAAAAAGCAAGAAGATAACCTCTCAAAATCAAGAATAATCCACACACTTTATAACCTATCCCATTTTATTATATTTGCTCGTTTGTTTCTCTTATCTTCTTGTCTTGATTATTTTCTTCCTCTTCCAATTTGGTCATTTAATTATCTGCTGGTCTTACTCTCTCCTCTCCTTAAACTACACTACCCATAAGTGTTACATCTCCAATTATCTTTTCTTTCTTCTTCCTTTCTCTCTATGAGGGTTGCACTCCAAAACCCTTAACTCTTTCTCTCTCTCTCCTTTTCTTCTTTTTTCTTCTTTTTGTGTTTTCCTCTTTCTTTTTTTTCTTCTCCCTCTATATCAGTTTCTTCTTTTCTCCTTTACTTTTCCTCTCATTCAATCCTCAATCACGAACAAATTATTTTATCTGGGACTCAAATTTTTCTTTGTGGTGCTTTGGGGTTTTTTAATTCGCTTTTTTAACTCACTAACAGTGCTCCCAACACGGGCTCTCCATTTTATCTAGTTCTTGCTCCACTAAATACAATAGTAATTTTTAAATTTTTCCCCCCTTTTCCCTGTTTCCCTCTTATTCCTCTCATCATATCTCTTAGTCAACCATCACCTAAAAGCAAATCATTTTATTCTTGACTCAATTTTTTTTCTTTTTTGCATTTTGTGGGTCCATACCCCCTTTTTTGCCCCTTTATTACTTCTCCCCAACTCAGGTCCTCCATTATAGGTAGTTTTTGTACTATTTAGCACAATATAATTCACAGTTCACCACAAGATTTTCTCAAGTAGGAGGGGAGAGGAGAGGAGAGAAAAAAAAGGGGGGGGGAATAATTTTTTTATTCTTTTTTATTTTTATTTTTTAACCTTTTATTCTTTATTAATTCTCATTAATACATTCAACAAAACGACCCACAAATGCCATTAAGGAAAAGGAAATTGAATATCATGGATACAAAAGACAGAGAGGTAGCACAGATAGATGAGGAAAAATCTATGGAGAAAAAATTTAATTCATTGGAAACCTTGGAGCTAAATGACAGAGAATTTAAAATAGAAATCCTAAAAATACTCAGAGATATACAAGAAAACACAGAAAGGCAATTTAGGGAGCTCAGAAAACAACTCAATGAACACAAAGAATATATTACCAAGGAAATTGAAACTATAAAAACAAATCAAACAGAGATGAAAAACTCAATTCACGAGCTGAAAAATGAGGTAACAAGCTTAGCTAATAGAACAGGCCAGATAGAAAGTAGGATTAGTGAAATAGAAGACAAGCAACTTGAGGCACAACAGAGAGAAGAAGAAAGAGACTCAAAAATTAAAAAAAATGAGAAAGCCCTACAGGAATTGTCTAACTCCATCAAAAAGACTAACATAAGAATAATAGGTATATCAGAGGGAGAAGAGAGAGAAAATGGAATGGAGAACATATTCAAACAAATAATAGATGAGAACTTCCCAAGCCTGCGGAAAGAACTAAAGCCTCAAATTCAAGAAGCAAACAGAACACCGAGTTTTCTTAACCCCAACAAACCTATTCCAAGGCACATCATAATGAAATTGGCACAAACCATCAACAAAGAAAAAATTCTCAAGGCAGCCAGGGAAAAGAAGAATAGCCCTGGCCGGTTGGCTCAGCGGTAGAGCGTCGGCCTAGCGTGCGGAGGACCCGGGTTCGATTCCCGGCCAGGGCACATAGGAGAAGCGTCCATTTGCTTCTCCACCCTTCCGCCGCGCCTTCCTCTCTGTCTCTCTCTTCCCCTCCTGCAGCCAAGGCTCCATTGGAGCAAGGATGGCCCGGGCGCTGGGGATGGCTCTGTGGCCTCTGCCCGAGGTGCTAGAGTGGCTCTGGTCGCAACATGGCGATGCCCAGGATGGGCAGAGCATCGCCCCCTGGTGGGCAGAGCATCGCCCCATGGTGGGCGTGCCGGGTGGATCCCGGTCGGGCGCATGCGGGAGTCTGTCTGACTGTCTCTCCCTGTTTCCAGCTTCAGAAAAATGCAAAAAAAAAAAAAAAAAAAAAAAAAAGAAGAATACAACTTATAAAGGAAGGCCCATTAGATTATCATCAGATTTCTCAGCAGAAACTCTACAAGCTAGAAGAGAGTGGACCCCAATATTTAAAGTCCTGAAAGAGAGAAACTTTCAGCCAAGAATAATATACCCATCAAAGCTATCCTTCAAATAAAAGAAGAAATAAAAACATTCACAGATACAGAAAAGATGAGGGAATTTATCATCAGAAAACCCCCACTCCAGGAAATACTAAAGGGGGTTTTCCAACTAGATACAAAGAACAAAACAAAACAAAACTACAAGTAAAAGCTCCACCAAAAACACAATAAAACCAAATTTAAACTGTGACAACAACAACAAAAAAAGGGGAGAGGATGGAGATTAACAGTAGCAAAGGATGATGGAGTGCAGAAGCACTCATAAGATAGTATACTACAATGAACAGGGTAGGAGCCCTTTTCATTACTTAATGGTAACCACCATTGAAAAAGCCACCACAGAAGCACATGATTTTAAAAAGATAGCAACAGAGGAAAGATGTATAAAATACAACCAAACAAAAACAAAAGATAGAAAAAGGAAAGAGAAGAATCAAACAAGATACAAAATTAACAGAAAGCAATGTATAAATGGCAATAGGGAACTCACAAGTGTCAATAATTACACTAAATGTAAATGGATTAAACTCACCAATAAAAAGGCACAGAGTAGCAGAATGCATTAAAAAAGAAAATCCAACTGTATGCTGCCTACAAGAAACTCATCTAAGTAACAAGGATAAAAACAAATTCAAAGTGAAAGGCTGGAAAACAATACTCCAAGCAAATAACATCAAAAAAAAAAGCAGGCGTAGCAATACTTATATCTGATCATACTGACCACAAGACAGCAAAAGTACTCAGAGACAAAAATGGTCATTTCATAATGATTAACGGGATGCTGAATCAAGAAGACATAACAATTCTTAATATATATGCACCAACCAAGGAGCACCAAAATATATAAGACAGCTACTGACTGACCTAAAAACAAAACCTGACATAAATACAATCATACTTGGAGACCTCAATACACCGCTGATGGCTCTAGATCGGTCATCCAAACAGAGAATCAATAAAGATATATTGGTCTTAAACAAAACACTAGGGCACCTGGATATGATAGACATCTACAGGACATTTCATCCCAAAGTGACAGAGTATACATTTTTCTCCAGTGTACATGGATCATTCTCAAGAATTGACCATATGTTGGGCCACAAAAACAACATCAGCAAATTCAGAAAAATCAAAGTTGTACCAAGCATATTTTCTGATCATAAAGCCTTGAAACTAGAATTCAACTGCAAAAAAGAGGAAAAAACCCCCACAAAAATGTGGAAACTAAACAACATACTTTTAAAAAATGAATGGGTCAAAGAAGAAATAAGCGCAGAGATCAAAAGATATATATAGACAAATGAAAATGACAATACGACATATCAGAATCTATGGGATGCAGCAAAAGCAGTGATAAGAGGGAAGTTCATATCCTCAGGCCTATATGAACAAACAAGAGAGAGCCCAAGTGAACCACTTAACTTCACACCTTAAGGAACTGGAAAAATAAAAACAAAGACAACCCAAAACCAGCCGAAGAAAGGAGATAATAAAAATCAGAGCAGAAATAAATGAAATAGAGAACAGAAAAACTATAGAAAAAATTAATAGAACAAGGAGCTGGTTCTTTGAAAAGATCAACAAAATTGACAAACCCTTGGCAAGACTTACCAAGGAAAAAAGAGAAAGAACTCATCTAAACAAAATCCAAAATAAAAGAGGAGAAATCACCATGGACATCATAGATATACAAAGAATTATTATAGAATACTATGAAAAACTTTATGCCACTAAATTCAACAATCTAGAAGAAATGGATAAATTCCTAGAACAATACAACCTTCCTAGACTGAGTCAAGAAGAAGCAGAAAGCCTAAACAGACTAATTAGTAGGGAAGAAATAGAAAAAATCTATTAAAAACCTCCCCCAAAATAAAAGTCCAGGCCCAGATGGTTATACTAGTGAATTCTATCAAACATTCAAAGAAGACTTGTTTCCTATTCTACTCAAAGTCTTCCAAAAAATTGAAGAAGAAGCAATACTTCCAAACACATTTTATGAGGCCAACATCACCCTCATACCGAAACCGGGCAAGGACAGCACAAAAAAAGAAAACTACAGACCAATACCTCTAATGAATACAGATGCTAAAATACTAAACAAGATACTCGCAAATAGAATACAACAACATATTAAAAAAATAATACATCATGATCAAGTGGGATTCATCCCAGAATCTCAAGGATGGTTCAACATACGTAAAACGGTTAATGTAGTACACCATATCAACAAAACAAAGAACAGAAACCACATGATCCTATCAATAGATGCAGAAAAGGCATTCAATAAAATACAACACAATTTATGTTTAAGACTCTCAACAAAATGGGAATAGAAGGAAAATATCTCAACATGATAAAGGCCATATATGATAAACCATCAGCTAACATTATATTAAATGGCACTAAACTGAAGGCTTTCCCCCTTAAATCAGGAACAATATAGGGTTGTCCACTCTCTCCACTCTTATTTAATGTGGTGCTAGAGGTTCTAGCCAGAGCAATCAGACAAGACAAAGAAATAAAAGGCATCCATATCGGAAAAGAAGAAGTAAAGGTATCACTTTTTTGCAGATGATATGATCGTATACGTCGAAAACCCCAAAGGATCTACAAAAAGACTACTAGAAACAATAAGCCAATACAGTAAGGTCGCAGGATACAAAATTAACATACAAAAGTACATAGCCTTTCTATATGCCAACAATGAAACATTTGAGAATGAAGTAAAAAAAATAATCCCCTTCACGACTGCAACAAAAAAAATAAAATACCTAGGAATAAACATAACAAAGAATGTAAAGGACTAATATAATGAAAACTACAAACCATTGTTAAGGGAAATCGAAAAAGATACAATGAGATGGAAGAATATTCCTTGTTTTTGGATAGGAAGAATAAATATAATCAAGGTGGCCATATTACCCAAAGCAATACACAAATTTATTGCAATTCCCATCAAAATTCCAATGACATTTTTTAAAGAAATGGAACAAAAAATCATCAGATTTATATGTAACTATAAAAAACCCCGAATAGCCAAAGCAATCCTAAAGAAAAAGAACGAAGCTGGGGGCATTACAATACCTGACTTCAAACTATATTATAGTGCCACGACAATCAAAACAGCATGGTATTGGCAGAAAAATAGACATTCAGACTAATGGAACAGAATAGAAAGTCCCGAAATAAAACCACATATATATGGTCAAATAATTTTTGATAAAGGGGCCAACAACACACAATGGAGAAAAGAAAGCCTCTTCAACAAATGGTGCTGGAAAAACTGGAAAGCCACATGTAAAAGAATGAAACTCGACTACAGTTTGTCCCTTTGTATTAAAATTAATTCAAAATGGATCAAAGACCTAAATATAAGACATGAAACAATAAAGTACATAGAAGAAGACATACGTTTTAAACTCATGGACCTTGGTTTTAAAGAGCATTTTATGAATTTGACTCCAAAGGCAAGAGAAGTGAAGGCAAAAATTAATGAATGGGACTACATCAGACTAAGAAGTTTTTGCTCAGCAAGAGAAACTGATAACAAAATAAACAGACAGCCAACTAAATGGGAAATGATATTTTCAAACAACAGCTCAGATAAGGGCCTAATATCCAAAATATACAAAGAACTAATAAAACTCAACAACAAACAAACAAACAATCCAATAAAAAAATGAGAAGAGGATATGGACAGACACTTCTCCCAGGAAGAAATACAAATGGCCAACAGATATATGAAAAGATGCTCATCTTCATTAGTTATTAGAGAAATGCAAGTCAAAACTGCAATGAGATACCACCTCACACCTGTTAGATTAGCTATTATTAACAAGACAGGTAATAGCAAATGTTGGAGAGGCTGTGGAGAAAAAGGAACTCTCATTCAATGTTGGTGGGAATGTAAAGTAGTCCAACCATTATGGAAGAAAGTATGGTGGTTCCTCAAAAAACTGAAAATAGAACTACCTTATGACCCAGCAATCCCTCTACTGGGTATATACCCCCAAAACTCAGAAACATTGATATGTAAAGACACATGCAGCCTCATGTTCATTGCAGCATTGTTCACAGTGGCCAAGACATGGAAACAACCAAAAAGCCCTTCAATAGAAGACTGGATAAAGAAGATGTGGCACATATATACTATGGAATACTACTCAGGCATAAGAAATGATGACATCGGATCATTTACAACAAAATGGTGGGATCTTGATAACATTATACGAAGTGAAATAAGGAAATCAGAAAAAATCCAGGAACTGCATTTATTCCATACATACGTGGGACGTAAAAACAAGACTAAGAGACATTGATAAGAGTGTGGTGGTTCCGGGGGGGGGGGAGGGGAGAGTAAAAGGGGGAAGGGGAGGGGCACAAAGAAAACTAGATAGAAGGTGACAGAGGACAATCTGACTTTGGGTGATGGGTATGCAACATAATTGATTAACAAGATAACCTGGACATGTTTTCTTTGAACATATGTACCCTGATTTATTGATGTCACCCTAGTAAAATCAATAAAAAAAATGTTTAAATTCTTACAGGTTATCTTTTTGTTTTTACCTCTACTTATAAATTCAAATAAGACCTAATGTATTCTGAATAAATTAATAATTCATTGTTGAAATTACTATAATTGTTGTCTTCTCTTTTCAGAACTGTTTTGTTTCTTTTTTAACCTGAGATTTAGTTCAGAAGGTTTCTGTTGCTCAGCAGTAGGTTTTGAGAACAGCGTTTTGTATAGTTAAATTGAACAGGTTGATTGTATGAAATCTTCTTAGACAAAATAAGGTTACTGTAGTGGAGGTAAAAGGAAATATGCTGACAACTAATTGGACAGAATGTCACACACCACAGAGATGCTGGGAAAGATTTGCAGAAACAACAACAAAAGAATGGACTTTGCTCAAGGCAGCTAGAAACTGCACTCAGAAATGTTCACATTAAATGAATGTGAACATTTTTCTTGGGTTCTCATTAGGGAAGTGTGTGAAATACTTATTTGCTAATTATAAGAATAACCTTTTCAGTTCCTGTTCTTAATGGAAACTATTATTTTTTTCCTTGAATTTTTGAGTGTGGGATTATTAAGCAATGAAAATTATCTTTTCTGTATTTTTCAAGGTATACCAATTCATTTATATATTATTTCAGTGCTATAAATTAACTCAATATCTTAGAAAGAACTTTTATGGTAGATGAATTTCTTTTAAAAATTAACAGATAAATTTTTCTTTATTCAAACCAAATGGAAAAATCTCTTCCAAGAAGAGACTTTTATTAACCTTTTACTTTGTATTTTCCCATATAATTACTTTATTTACAAAGGAGATATGCTCACAAAATTATTAAGGTCATTTTTAAAAAGCAGTATTTATAGAAATTAAACCAATACCTGCTCTTAAGTCTGTCTCCTAGAAGCTCTTGTCCTAACAGTCCACCATGGCTCTTGCCCTCATGTCATTTCACCGACAGGGCAGGACTGTGCTAGTCCCTGTCACTGCAGCCTGGAACAGTGCTCCACAAACCTGTGCTGAGATGTTTGTGAGTTTTACTCTCTTACTATATTGATAACTTATAGAATATTTATAATTTACAGTATTTGTATGTCATTTATAAAAATATTCACAAAATTAGAAGATTTAAATGAAATATGAAAACACTGAAATATAATTTCATGGGTACAAAATGCCTTTGAAAAATTATGAATATTTGTATTGAGATTAAATATGCTTTTAAACCACCTTCGACTAACTAGGTATAGTGATTTAGTATATATCTGTGTTTAGTTGTAATAACTGTTGTTGGTGTAAAAATATTACTTCATAAAGCTATGAAGATCCAAGAGGAAGAAAGAAGTCACTGGCTGCAATTACAATTCATTTGCACTCATTCCCACTAATACTTCAGAAGTTTTCATTTAATTTTGTTAAATCTGCATCTTCCCTGATGTCAGTTAGTTCTTACAGATTAATTGGAAGGTGCATTTAATATGAGTAGTTTTAACACCCGCTGAACCTCTTCATCTGAAGGATTTTATAGACACAGAAAAATGGTTTCAAGTTTAAATTGCACATATTAGAGTTTTTAAGAAAAGACTCACTGTTTTTGGCAACAAAATGTGGGGGAAAAGGAAACGAATCTTTGCGTTAGGGACTGAGAGCCTGCCCTCCACCTACCTCCCTGCGCCCCATATGCCCCGTGGTCCAATGCCAGCTCATCCTGACTGTGTCCCAGCTCTGCGGAGTCTGGACACTCTAGGCTTGAATGACATAGAACTAGCTGAATTCCTCTGGTGAGTTTTTATTTCTCCTCAGTCTTAAGATCCTGACTTCTAGATGTGATAGGAATATGTCACTGTCCGTTTCTTCCTCTTCAGTGTTCAGTGATCCCTGTGCCAGTGTCACAGTTGTCTCTGCAGCTTATGTTCAGAATGTCCCTTAGGGAGGTACCAAGCGTGTGGTTCCCCGGGCATTGGGTGGGACATTCAGATAGCTGTCAGCCACCTAAGGCAGGCAGTACTGTGCTTGCTGATGTCTCCTTGTTCATAGAGGAGTAGAGTCCTTTAATTAGATGAGTGGGACTGTTGAAGGGAGGACAAAGAGTGGAACAGAGACTGTACTAGCAGTGATTACCAGGTGTGAGAGAGCCTGGAGCGGGTAGTGTGTGATTGATGGGGGAGGATGGACATGAACCACAATACCTGGTCTTATTTGGACTGTGTGTACTTTGGTTAAATCATCGTTCCCTCTCTTTGGCTTGAGATCTGTTAGCTGTTTAGGCAAGGGGTCTGTCATAAGAGGCATTATGGTTTTGTGAGCACTTCAGCTCTGTGGTCAGAAGCCTGGATTCTAGTTGCAGTTCTACTGCTTCAAGGTGGGTGACTTTATGCGTCTGTTGCCTCACCTTAAAATGGAGAGGATAATAATAGTGCCTTTCTTGTAGAACTTTGTGAAGATGAAATGAGATCCTGAGTTGAGAGTGCTCATCACTTTGGGGTTCCATAATGAACCTTAGTAAATGGTGGTAGCTGCAGCAGTGCATTAGAGCAGGCCCCTAACGGGCCTGCCTACAGCCAGGTCTTGAATACTCAGGAATGTTGCCAGTCTTTGAGCCGCGGACAGCCTGAAATTGGTCACGGGAGAGTATGCACACCCTGGAATCAGCACACACGACATGTCAAGGCTTCCTCCTGCGCATAGCCCCATTACAGAGCCAGTTTATCAGCTCATCACAGGTTAGCTATTTTAGTTTTGAGTGGGATTTTCCCTCTTTCCTTCTGCAAATAAACAGCTCTGGGTGTCCATCCCAGCTCCTTGTCAGCCCCTCTGAAATTGGTTAGATGCAATGATGCGTAAAGTCCTAACCCTTGCCACGCATTGTAAATAGGGTCAGTTTGATTTGTAGTGAGGCTTTTTTTTTTCTTTTTCTGAAATGAGAAGCGGGGAGGCAAAGAGACAGACTCTCACATGTACCCAGTCGGGATCCACCCAGCACACCTACCAGGGGGCGATGCTCGGCCCCTCTGGGCCATCTCTCCATTGCAACCGAGCCATTCTAGTGCCGGAGACGGAGGTCATGGAGCCATCCTCAGCGCCTGAGCCAACTTTGCTCCAATGGAGCCTTGGCTGCGGGAAGAGATAGAGAGACAGAAGGGAGAGGGGGAAGGGTGGAGAAGCAGATGAGCGCTTCTATTGTGTGCCTTGGCCAGGAATCAAACCAGGGACTTCCACAAGCCAGGCCGACACACTACCACTGAGCCAGCTGGCCAGCGCTGCAGTGAGCCATTTTTTACTAGAGCAGCTTTGGATCTGCCAAAATTAGGGACCACTCTTCTCCTTCACTGCAATGGAATACATCTTAGGACACCAGAAACAGACTGAAGTGTCCATACAAATACAGCCTGAGCTGTATCTAGGCAATTCCCGTACAGCATTCAGCCTTTTGCCAAAGTAAGGCTCTTCAATTGTCCAGAAGATTCTGAAGTTCAGAGCTGGCATGGCTTCCCTAGTGGTCGTGGTGGACATGTACACACAGAAGTATTGTTACAAGTGCTGGTGGGAGTTCTGCAGCCGCTATTTCAGCAGAGACCGAGGGGCCGGAGTGGGAGGGGGCTCTCATCTCATTTCCTTTAGTACCTTCCCTGAACCAAGAAATGGAGGTTGGTGGTAGCACCCAATTAGAACTCTCTTGCCTCATCTAGCACACCAAAGATCAAATTTTCACTTTTTGCAATAGTAACAAGAAAGCAAGCATAATTTCTCGAAAAAGAAGCACTTTAAATAGGGAATTCACAAACTGCATGCTGTCTTTCCTTACTGCAGATATGTGCACATCTTCTTGGGAAGGCTACATGGCTTTGTGTACCTTCTTTAAGAAGCACAGAATAGGGTTACAGTGGTTGGTCCCATTTATTTTTCACAAGAAAGAGAAAGCATTGCATATGCCCAGCGTCTCAGGTTCCATAAAGGAGAGGTTCCCAAGGTAAAGAGGTTTTCTGTGTAATCCTTGGCACATTGTGCAGGAAGGGGGTTTGGAAGGACTAGCCAGGATTTGTTTTCCATCTAGTCTAATTTGACTCTTTTACAAATATTTATTTATGTAGGTTTATTATTCAGACCTTTATAAAGTCAGAATAGCTCATTGACTGCTTAGCAGATTCTAGGCAGAGGCCCTTCCTTGCAGACCTTGTCCTAGTGCAGTGAGCCTGGAAACAAGCCACCACAGATCACTCCAGGGTGGGGCAAAAGTAGGTTTACTGTTGTGAGCAAGCGAGACACAGTTTATTCTTGTATTATTAATTATTGTATTATTTTCAATGTGAGCAATTATAGTATAAACCTACTTTTGCCCACCCTGTGCGTTGGTAACAGTGGGTATGTGGCTGAGAAGTGGTGGAGGAGAAAAGGGCAAAGAGGGCTTCACAGAGGAGGTGATGTTGGCTGTGTTCTGCAGTATGAAGAGGAGCTTACCAGGTGGCTAGGGAGGGAATACTGGTTCAGATAGAGGGAACTGTCACCACCTTTCTGGTGACTTGTCATAGAGTTGTGGTTGCCTTTTACTGGAACACGTTCTTTTACAGCTTTTCCTTCACACTCTGCTCAGAGCCTTCTCCCTAGGGCTTTGCACGCTGTGGGCGCTCACATGCCCAGTGAGCATGAGATTCTGTGATCATACAAGCTCTCCTTTCTTCTTTGTGACCCTGTAAGCGAAACTGTTCTGAAGGATGGCATGTCCCTGCAGGAAGATGGCCAAGCTTGGGACTGAAATCAGCTCCTCAACAGAAAGCCCGTAGCAAAATTAGATGTTTGGTCTGTGGCCATGGGCTAAATAAATGCAAAGCCTTGCTTCCGTTTTCTTTTCCTTTTTTTGTAGGTTAAAGCCACCTCATTGTGATAGCTGGTTATTGAACAGTTGATAAACTGCTCTGCCGGCTTCCTCAATGGGGATGTGGCTGCCCAGACTCGGCGGTCCTGCTGCCCTTGGTAGTGTCATGTCCACATGCCGTGGCTGATGTGTGTGACCGCTGTGCAGTCTGTTAGCCCACCCTAGAGTAGTCCACAGGACCGAGTTTTTCCATGAATAAACAAGCTACTCCATAAATCAAAGGCTCTCTCCATTTGCAGTTGAATATTAAGTTCACACATTTCAGATTGAAATTTGTAGGTGCAACCTATTTGCATTACACTTAATAGTAATTTATTTTAGCTATTGCCCTTGGGCAATAGAAGAATGAAAAAAAAAACAGATCTGAGCTCTTTATTTTGACTATGTTCACAGACTGTAAATCTAATCTCTGATTTATTTTCTCTTAGAGTGACACATATATCACCTGAACAAAGACTGGTAAGTAGGGGCAGGTCTGCCTTATAGCTGTGTTCATCTTAAATTATCCTGTCACATCCCTTGGAAAATTTAGCTGTTTTTCTGCCCTAATTTATTGCATTGAGTTGATATGTGCCACCTAATAGATATGATATCCCTCTGTGAAATGGTGAAGAAATTTGTACCCAGATTAGGTAACGCTTTAAGACAAATGTATTTTAGAGCTGAAAGGGACCTTACAGATCATGTAATCCAGTGTTTCTCATTTTGAGCTAAAGAGTCCATATGTTCTATGAGGAATTTTTAAATTCTATGTTTTCATTTAGATGAACAACCTCTCCATATGGAGAACTATGAAGTCTGTAAGATCACATGACTTGGCTTCAGGGATAGGATCAAAGTTTCCTGCAGCACTCAGGGTGCAGGCTGGGGCCTCTGGATGACAACTCCAAGGTCCCCCCTTCACAGCCTGAGACTCCAATTAAACATATGGTGTATTAAAGGCATGACCATAGTGACAGTGTCATGTCAGCTCCAAATTCCTGTGGGAGGCGGCTGGTGCCACATATTTGAGTAGTTGCATATTTCCGGTGTTCATGGTACTATCTGAATTACAAGGCTGCTGCCACTGGAAGCTTTCACTCTAGGAGCACATGTTAACCAAGCCATCCTTGTCATTCTTTGAGTTTTAATGACATATAGAGGACAGTGGATTAGTCAGCTTTCTCTAGGTAAGAGTAGGATGATAACCCCAAATTTCAGTGCCTTGCACTAGCAAAGGTGAATTTGTGGTTCACATGTCACCTGCAGGCCTGCTCTGACTGGGATCCTGCCTGCGCTCTGTCTGTTTGAGGTTCCTGATACCTCCAGCAGCCCCTGTCCTCATGGCAGAGGGAAAAAAGCTGGAGGGCGCAGGAGCATTCACAGGGTCTTACCTCTTCTCTCCAGATGCCACACACGTTTCTGCTGCATTCCATTGGCCAAACCCATTGTCAGTGGAACTGGGACATATTATTCTCTCTGCAGGATGTCACATGACAGTGTGCAGAGAGGTATAACCCTCTCCCAGGAGGGTTTAAATAGTTGGAGACAGTAATACACTCCCACAGGTGACGTCCACCAGGCAGCGGCATGTCTCATAGTCACTCACCACTCTGGCCGACAGGACTATTGTGTTTGGCTTTCTGTTTTTAATTTTAATTTTTTTCTTACTTAGAAGTTTTATAATTGGAAGGCCAGAGAAAGCTTTCAGGCTGGGTGAACATTTAGGAATCTTACTTTTCTAGTAGAGGAACTGAGCCTCGTGAGGTTATGTGCCCAAAGTCACAAAACAGAATTCTACTCAGGTACTCTCGTCACAACACCCACTTGTGAAGTTGTTAGAGCAGAATTACTGCTTTACTTAACTAAAAGAAAACACTTTTATTTTTTGGGGTTTTATTGATTGATTTTAGAGAGAGAGAAAGGGGAGCAGGAAGCATCAACTCATAGTGGTTGCTTGTTGTATGTATCTTGACTGGACAAATCCAAGGTTTTGAACAGACAATTCCAACATTCCAGGTCGATGCTCTATCCACTGTGCCACCACAGACCAGGCAAAAACACTTTCATTGTTTGTGAAGTAACACCCCTTCTGAGAGACAGAAATAAGGCAGAATCTGAGTGATCAGTCTTGGGAGCAAACCTAAGCTCAATTTTTTATTGTTTTTTTCCCAGCCACATTTGCATTAGAGGCAACTCATGTAAGTTCATCATGTAACTTCCATGGTTAGCACTAAAGTAAGTCACAGTCCTTGCCAAGGCACACTACATCCCTGTTTTACAAACAGTCTGCAGCTGTGCTGATTTGATTTTAAAAATACCTATATGTAATATGTGGTGTGCTTTCTTTCGGCCTTTGTGTGGGGACACTAGGTCAGTAGGTAGACAACTCTTAATACTAGAGACATTAAACTGGGTGAGAGCTATTCAGTGGGAGTTCCACAGGCTTCTGATGTCCGCACTGTGTTCCACTGATAAAAAAAACAAAACACCCCCAACCAGCACTCCCGCTGGAAATGCGGGCAACCTTCACTCAGCCACTGACTTCACCAGCACTTCACTCCTGCTTTTCAGAGATTTCAAATTCCAAGGTCCGTGGCCAATCGAAAAGTGATAAAATAGATGGAATTTACTGATGGAGCCCCCATGTGGAGAACTATGGTTGGGGGTCAACAGGAAGAGGCCAAATCGATGCTGCCTGTACCTTAGGGAGGAGGCAGCTTAAGGCACTCAGGGCACAAGAGGCTAACAAAGAAGATTCAAAAGGACAGCGGTGGGCTGGCAGCTGTGCCCTGCTGAGCTGCAGACGTGCAGTGTGCTCTCTTCTCCCAGGGGTGCTGCCAGGCACGTGGCCGCTAATGGGTCATGGCACTGCATGGTGGACAGTCAGACTTCATGTGCACAAGCTCTGACATCTGTGTGCACTATAACTTATATACTTGTTTGCATTTGTCAGCGTCTTAGATAACCTCCGTCACACAATAGGGGATTTCTCATAGGTGGCATGTATAAATGTGCCATGGGGGAGAGAGAGCACCCCTCCTGGGATGGGATGCAGTTTTTATTGAGCCTCTGGCAGTGAAAGGGAGGGAGAGATGGAAAGGACACACCTCAGAGGACTGTATTAAAAACTGCTTTGCAGCTGGAGACTGGGGGCAAGATCAGTCCAAATAAACTTTGAAAAGGCCTTTTTCTGTTTTGTTTTGTTTTTTCACTTTCTCTCACCTCCTAAAACATCTTCCTTCACAGGAAGTGCCCAGTTCCCTAGTTTGTTTTTTTTTCCCCTTGAGAGGAGGGGAGATAGACAGACTCCCGCATGTGCCCCAACTGAGATTCACCCAGCAACCCCGTCTGGGGCCACTCAAATACCAAGCTATTTTCAGTGCCTGAGGCCATACACTCAAACCAATCAAGCCATTGGCTGCCAGAGGGGAAGAGGAAGAAAAGAGGGAGAGAAAAGGGGTAGAAATAGATGGTAACTTCTCCTCTATGCCCTGACCAGGAATTGAACCCAAAACATTCATATGCCTGGCAGACGCTCTGTCCACTGAGTCAACTGGCCAGGACCCCTTAGGATTTCTAAAGTGTCATGTTTTAATATCTCACTAAGCCTTCTCCATATTGCATCAAAATAATCTCCCATCTACCAACTCAGAGTGCCTGCTCCCCAAGTGATAGGCATTAGGAAAGCAATCTGATTAAACTTGATACACACAGACACTGCAGCATTTTGCAGATTCTACTTCTTCAGCTTGCTTTTTCCAATCTTTCCTTTCTCTTTGGCTGCAATTTCTAATAATCCTAAGGTACAAGAATTTATATACATAAAGTTTCTGAATAATAATCTAGAGTGATTAGGAAAACACGTAGAGACCTTTTAAAAATACGCATGCCTAAAACCCTCCCTTGAGACCCATTATTTGGTAGATTTTGAAGTGCTCTGGGTGTTTGAATTTTCAATAAGCTATCTATAATTCAGATCGCATTGTCTAGTTTTTGGCCTCCTGGTAAGGAACACCCATGTGGAAGGCCTGCTTTCCTCCTGTTGCTTGCCATGTGAGAGGGAGGCCCCACCTCTAACTGACAATACTCCCAGGACAGATTTAGTTGATTTTTAGAATTCTTTAGTGCCTATTCTGTTAGAAGAACTGAACAAATATTCTTAGACTCTCTTCTCCCTGCCCAAATTCCTAGCTCATAAATTCAGCCTCAAGCAGGGATTGGAAACACTGTAGTCCTTGGAAATTCTTGACTTAAAGGAGAGCAAACCTCATCCCTAAACCCAATCCTATTAGATGGCCCTATTTCCCTCCCCCATATCCCTTCTTCCTTATTTTAGGATCTCTCTTCACCTAGTTTTCACCCCCAGGAATTTTTTTACTGTGTAAGAAAGTTATTTTAATTGTGAATAAATTAATCTCATTTATTTCTATTTAGTTATTACCATACAGTACAATTATGGCCATGCTTTTTATTAAAATGTATTAGATTTACTTTGCTATAAGTTTTATTTAATGCTGGAACTGAATTCTGTTTATGTATTGCTCCGATACCATGCACATCAACTCAAAAAGTAATAAAGCAAAGTGGGACAGCTGTACCATTTCATCTGTGTCTGCCTGACAGTTTGGCACCACTGCAGCATGATCCAGGTGTAGATGGCAGGCTTGAGCTTACTGGTGTGGCTACAGTCAGACAGTTCAATATTCTCATCTCACATGTTGAATTTCAAAGCAATTGCAGTCACCCCAACCTGCTACTAAGATGGAGGTGTGTGTGTGTGTGTGTACGTGCATGTGGGTATACACAAGTGTCTATCCATCCGTCTTCAGGATGAAAGAAGGATCTTTTCCAAGGCCTTTGGCAACATCTGCCATGATGCCCTGATGGACAAAGTAGAGGAATATAACCTGGATGGTTATTATGTGGGTCCTTGGCTGGTTGAGTGACTACCATATTTCCCCATCTATAAGACGCACTATTTTTTAGAAACATTTGGGGTCTAAAACCTGGGTGCGTCTTATACAGTGGTTGTAGATTTTTTTACTATCATTTCCTGCTTTGTCATGCTTGATGTCTTTGTGCTTGTCGTTTCGCACTGGTTATAGGTATATTATGATAGGTTACGTTTTGCCACATTCTGCCTAGAAATGGCTAAGAAAAGATTTTCATACAGTGCTGAATTCAAGTTAGAAGTGATGCAGTTTGCAAAAGTGAACAGAAATCATGCTGCTGAACATAAGTTTGGTCCTCGTCCAACTGAGAAATCAATCCGACACTGGCTATGAGAAGAAGAAACCCTACTGAAAATGCCACAGCAGAGGGAGGCCATGAGAGGCAAGTCAGCTAAATGGCCTGATTTCAAGAAGGAATTGAAGATAGAAGTTGAAGAGCAGAGGGCAATGGGAATTCCTGTGTCCACAAAGATGTTTCAACATGAGACAAAAAGAATTGCTGATGAAAAAGTAGTTACTGATTTCAAAGAGGACATAGTTGGTGCTTCAGGTTCATGAAACAGAATAAACTAAGCATGAGTACACGCACCAGACTTGCCCAAAAGACGCCTGAAAGCTACAAGCAGAAGGTCCTTGAATTTTATCGTTTTGTTATTCAATGTCGGAAGACACATTAGTTTGAGTTGGGACAGGTTGCAACCCTTTAATTTGATGTCCCAAGTAACAGAACTGTTGATAAGAAGGGGGTAAAAATTGTAGCTTTGAAGATAAGTGGACATGA
Source organism: Saccopteryx leptura (assembly GCF_036850995.1). Classification (NCBI taxonomy): domain Eukaryota; kingdom Metazoa; phylum Chordata; class Mammalia; order Chiroptera; family Emballonuridae; genus Saccopteryx; species Saccopteryx leptura. The sequence continues at coordinate 169,110,276 of NC_089504.1, read as the reverse complement.
AAAGAGCCATTATACAGTTGTTTTAGTTTGTTGTGCTGATGGAACCAAGCTGCCTCCTATGCTGATTTTGAAACGCAAAACAATGCCAAAAGAAGACATTCCTCGAGGAATGATTGTCACGTTCATGACAAGAGTTGGATGGATGAGGATGCAATGAAGATCTGGTTTGAGAAAGTCTGGAGAAGGAGACCATGTGGGCTCCTATGCAAATCTGCTTGATGAGTTTAGGGCACACATAACAAAAAACACAAAGAAGATTGCTGCAGAGCAAAAAACAAAACTTGCCATCATACCTGGAGGCTTGACATCCCAGCTCCAACCACTTGATGTCAGCATTAACAAACCCTTCAAAGCTGCCATGAGAGATGAATGGAATCAATAAATGAAGTCTTCTGGGGACAATTTGACACCAGTAGAAAGAGTGAAGAAACCAATTATAGGAGAAGTTTGTACCTGGGTGAAAAGATCCTGGGATACTATCAAGATTAAGATCGTTGTCAAGTCATTTAAGAAGTGTGGAATTTCAAATGCCATAGATGAAACTGAGGACGAGACAATATATAAAGACAGAGATTCATCATCAGACACAGATGAGAGGTTGTATGAATCTTATGATGAATAAAACTTGAGTTCAATAACTTTATGTAATACATTCTTTTTCAAATTTCAGGCTCCAAAATTAAGATGCATCTTATACATTGGAGTGTCTTATACATGGGAAAATATGGTATATCACGTATTAGTCACTGAGGGTGTTAATTAATTAATGCTGGACTGGAAAGAAGGCTTTAATACTGTGCTATACCACCCTGTACTTGACCCTGGTCTCCAAGTGTTTTAATAGAATGTGAAGATAAAGGTAACAAATTTCTTGGTGACCCAAAGCTGGAGAGGACAGGTTGTATTTAAGATTATTGAAACAACATTTAAAAAGAGCACAGTAGGTAGAAGGAAAAGCTGGAAGGAGCAAAATGAAATGTAAAAAAGTAACATGAGGTCAGGACAGATGTAAAGTCTTGTACTTAATACCAAATGCTTAATGTACAAGTTAGGGAACCCTGGTATGAGAGTCACTATGTAACACAGGCCTGTGACATATGTGCTACCCGAGGGGTTCCAGCTTCTCAGAAGTTTGTCATGAGGCTCCCAGTGGACCACTAGTCAGGCCAATGTATCTGAGATGCCTTGAGGGGGTTATAGTCATCTACAGCTAGTGAGAAAAACCTTGGAACCGTGTGTTCACATAATAATCTACTGCCCATAGCACTTCATGCCGCCCTGGAGTCAAGTACTCACCACAGCATTCCTGTTAGGGTATTTGTGCATCTGTTTTTGTGCCTCAATTGTAAACTCTAGGGTAAGGACCATGTTTATTCCTTTCTGAGTTCACAGGGCCAAGAACCTGACACAGGCACAAACTGGGAAGTCCAGGGAGTCCCTGCAGACAGGAGCTTTCCTCTGCTTGGTTTGTTCTGTTCATCCAGAAGACTTACCACAGTGCTTGGCCTATGGCAGGTCTCAACACACATTTGATGAAAGAATGAAGGACACCTACAGATGCTTATTAAGCCTCAGCCATTCATTTCTTCTGTGGCCAGCACGTCCTGTCAGATGGTCACTACTTGGCTATTTTAGAGCGGGAGCTTCTCATCCTTTTCCCTTCTCAGCTCTCTCCATTCCCATCTCTGATTTCATTGTGGGTTTACTCAGAAAAGCCCAGATAGGGCAGAACCCTTTGATGCTCCTTTGAAAAGATGACTCCAGATGTAGTACGCTCATCGCCCTTTGGCAGGAATTAAGTGTACAGGCTGAAGTCAGATGGGCCCGGGTTCAGGCTCCAACCTGGCAGCTATTTATGAGATTTATGACTTTGGGAAAACATCCTATTGGCTGGAAGCCTTGTTTTTCCTCATCTGTAAAGTGTAGATAAAACACTCCATAGAGTGAATGCAGTGTGTATTTAACATGAAGTATCATCTGAATAAATGTTGTTATTATTATGGCTAGCTCACTAAGGCTTTAACTCAGATAAGAGCCATGAGCAGAGGGGGAGAAAAACTCTCCAGGAGGAACGAAGGCGAAAGAAATTAGAAATTGCTCAAGTCTTGCCTTTAAGACTTGCTTCTTTTATATGTCAAATCACAGCACTTGCTCCTATTAGAAAAGTGAGCTCTTCAGAAAGGGAAATAGAGGCCTTACATTGCTGAGGGAGCTCTGGTTTCCATGGTAACAGCACATTAGCCTCTGATAGGGGCACACCTGGTATTCTCAGGTTGCTTCACCATATGGTACCTCATATATTTCATCAAGGAAAAAAGCCTACCTTGACCTCTCTCTATTGCATAGGCACACACACACACACACACACACACACACTCCCTCTCTCTCTCTCTCTCTTTCTCTGTCTAATCCTCTGCCACTGAACACTGAAGCACACAAGCCTCTGTGAAAGCCATTGGAAACAGTTCCCAAAGCCATTCAATCAAACAAAGGGCCAGAACAGTTATGCTTACTTCAAAGAGGTACCTAGAAGGAAGGTACCTGACAAATGCATTTGCAACTCGCTTTTTCCTTTCAGAATGATGCAGAATCAGGTGGCTCCCCACCCCCATCTTGAGCTTGCTAATAAAGCAGCTCATTCATAACCCTGGCAAAAGCAGAATCATTTCCTTGACCATGACTCATCTCATGACACCATTTGAAAGAGTGGCCTTTCAAACTCTCCCTACATACAAATGCCCATTAAGTGCTCTGCTTTGAACTAGTTTAAAAGGAAAAAGAAAAATTTCCTGGTAGGATTAAAAAGAGTGCAGACAGCCTGTAGTTGCCATGTGACACGACCAAAGAATTATGGCTGCTTAGTGATTTCCTGCTCTGGCTTCAGAAACAGATGTTGAAAAACTTCATGTCAAAAGAGATGTCAGAAATTGGGGATAAAAGTCACTGTTCCTTGCAGCATATCAAAGCCTTCCTTTTCAATAGGCATCTTATTGATTTGGTGTCTTCATGCCACATCCCCTGCAAAGTCTGTTTAAATTAAACACGCGTGCTGCCCCAGCCTGCTTGGGTGCAGCCGCGGTGCTGCGTGTGCGGGATGCTTCACAAAGGGCCTTTGAAGACAGTGTTTTTAAAAGCCACTGTTAAGAAAAGTTAGAATTTAGGTTCTAGAAATGTTGGCTTACGTATGGTGCTTATGGTGGTGGTGTTTTTTTAAAGTATACCTTGGACAGCCTTCTGAGTAATAAATAATAATAAGCAAACCTGTCTGTCCAATGTGGGACGTGAGCTGTGCCCTGTAAAGCATAGTTAACATGGTGAAGCTGCCTTGGCATGTGGGGTTCCTGGATCACGGCTCAGTTTGAATCAGTGGGAAAGGCATTGTATTCAAAGCAATAAAAGCTTTCTCTTCCCTGTCACTGTAAGCTTCTGGCAAGCTCCTTGTTGTCTCTCAGCAGCTTTTCCACCCAGTTTATAGTGCGGGAACCTTGACCTTACCTGTCACCCCGGAAGGAACTATAGGTCTTTTGGAATATATCTGACCGTTCCTAAACATGCCAGATACAGTCAGACTTCCAGTTCCAGTGAAGATGAGGTAGGTCCATTCCTCCCAGCTCTTCCCTCTGACAACAAAAGGACCATGGATGCATGCAAGGATTCTGCTGCATCCTTGTGTTGCAGCAAAGACTCTGAAAGGTGGGAAGGAGGAGGCAGACCTCCAGGGTCCTTGGCTGTCACACGACGCGGTGGTGATCCCCCAGGGTTCTCCTTGCCTCTGTGTACTCCAGACAGGGCTCTATGTGAGCCTCCAACCCAGAACCGCCAGCAGACATAGACCCCAAAAGAATCTTCAAGAAAAGCCTGCTCTCTATAGCCAAAAAGACTAAGAAAGAGGTGCTCTAACAACAAAAATATTTTTGGCAATACCCTACTGCAGCCAAACACCAGTGAACAAACTACAACCCCCCAATCCCTAGAGTTTTAGCAGGAAGAAACAGGAGGCAATCCCCTACCACAACCCCAGGCCATGCAGAAGCCGGAGGGAGCACTCAGATCTGCTGTTCAGTAGGGCTCAGACCCATCTTCCCTTGCCAACTTGGTGGAGGCAGGTGGTGCTCTAAGTCCCCCACTGGTGCTGCCCATGGGCCAAGGGGGTAGTTGATCTCCTAGCCTCTGCTCAGTAGAAGTAGGCTGTGCTCCAATTTTCCTTTCAGGGTGGTGACAGTGGAGTCCAGTAGCTAGCTGACCTCACTTAAGGAGCAAAGAGGCAGAACGGTGTGAGAGGCAGGGCTGACTAGCTTGCTGGCTCCTCTCCTCCCTGTCCCTGGTTCTAGCTCGGCCCAACAAGGGTCCGAGCTTCTGCCTCAAGCCTGCAACAACAAAGCAGTGTCAGTCAGTCCCCACCTCCCCACTGGGGGAATCTGAGCTCACACTCATCCTTGGCGGCAATGGGGCAGTGGGAAGTGGTGCCTAGTTTTGCTGGGAAAGTATCAGTGGGGTCGAGCCCTAAATCTTTAGGCTAAAGAAACCCAACATGGATACACCCAAATGGTGTGAAATCCATGCCAAGACATATCATAATTAAACTTTTAAAAACTAACAAGAACTGCCCTTCCCCCTCCCCCCAAAAAAAAAAAAAAAAAAAAGTGAAAGCAACCAGAGAGAAATAACACAGTATTTATTGGGGAACACCAATTTAAATGACAGCAGATTTCTCATCTGAAACCATGGAGGCCAGAGGGACATGACACATCATTTTTCACATTTTAAAAGAATAGAACTGTCAACCACCAATTCTGTATCCAGCAAAAATATCTTTCAATGAAGAGGAAATATAGAAAAACTAAGAGATTTTATTGTTAGTACACCTATCCTTTTCAGCATGGCTAAATAAAGTTCTCTATAAATAAAAGAAATGATAACAGAGGCTTGGAACTTTAAAAAAGAAAAAGAAACATCAGAATGGATAAAAATGGGGCAAACAGACTATCCTACTTCTCATGAGTTTCTTAAAACATTTTTGATGGTTGAAACAAAAATTACAACACCATATGATATAGTGTTCAATCTATGTGAAAGAAATACCTAAGAAAATTATGTTTTAAAAATCTAAGAGTGCACATCCTGGAGCCCAGTTGCTGCCTGGCTATAAGCCCCGGCTTTCTGTCTCTCTAGCTCTAGGGCCAGGGCATGTGCTGACCCCAAGAAGGGCTTACGAGACGTTTTGTAAGTCCGTTGGAGTTGCAGTGTGGCTCACAGTACACCTCTCCTCTAGGGAGTGCCTCGGAGAAGCTGGGGTTTAGTGGTGGCTCATGGCATCAGCACAGTTGCCCTGTGAAGCAGACCATGTGCTGACTGGCTCACTCCTGGTCTGGGGTGGGGGGAGTGGTTACTTGCTTTCCCAGAGTGCTCTTTTTTGGGGTTTGATTAGAGTCTCTTCATGGTTAGCTGGACCTTAAATGTGAGGAATCTTCCCTTCAGCTGCTCCACAGTCCTCTTAGAGCCCTTCCCAAGGAACCTGAGGGCTCTTGTGCAAATCACTCTCAGCTTCTTTCCTGAGAGATGTGTGCAGACCAGGCCCCACGACGACCCTCTACCAGCAATCATGGCCATAAACCCTCCCTTGAAAACACATTGGGGTCATCCCGCACGCCCCTTGATTAAGCGCTGAATAGAAGTGCAGTGGAGGGGGGAAATCTCATGATTGAATGCAAATCCGAGAAACCGGTCGGGGAGAAATCAAAACCTTTCTCAGTTGTATCATTATGATACTTGGTGGATGGAAAGGAAATTATTTACTTGAGAAATCTCTATAGTGACATTGGTACTTTGCTGATGACCTCTGTAGCTTAGTTTTTACTTAGTGTCCAAAATGTATAAGACGTGCCATGACAGAAGGTTTGCTCTAAGCTATGAGTACGCGCAGCAAGGAAGGCTCCCGGGAGTAAGGCTGTGGCTGCTGCAGGGATATTCTCCCCTGCAGCCTTTCAGGGAGAAGCATGAAATCGTGGCCTCCCATTCAAAGGAGCTCAAGCATCCAGCCCAAACGTTTCCTGAGGAGTGGATACTGATTCATCTGCCTGCAGTGCCATGGCTGGTGACCTGACTTCAGACGTCTGTGGTCATCCTACCAGGACACTCCCTAACTCAGGCCTCCTCCTTACAGCTGGCCTGACCCTGTGGGCTTCGGATGTCGGCATCAACCACGCCAGAGGCTCACCTGGGCCACCCTGCCACCTGTCCACGTGGGGCCCTGGTCCTCGCTCCTTGTCACGCTGTTCTCTCGCCCTCACTGGCTTCTGCATGTGTCTGTTACCTCAGTTTTAGGACGCAACTAGGTTTTTGCTGGCCTTATGACTCTCTTTAGCTTTGACCCTTGACATTCTCTGGACCTGCCCACACTGGCCGCCTGGCTGCTTCTGTCACTGCCGGCCCAGGCAGCAGCCTCTGGAACCAGAGTCCCCACTGGACGTTCCAGCTTTTCACTCTCCCTCATTCATCCTTACCATGCACCGTCTCTCCAGAATCCAGTCTAGCCTCCTGCAAGCCCGCTATCATCAGCTGACCATCCTTTACGTCCACACACCTCACTGTGTGGCCTTTAGGCTGAGGGTGGGACAGCCTTGTGGTGAGAATGCACATCCTGGAGCCCAGTGCCTGCCAGGCTGCACACCCCAGCTTTCAGTCTCTCTGGCCGTGGGACCTGGGGCAAGTGGAGACCCTGCTCAGCCTCAGGCCCTGACCCATACAGTGGACACTACAAGAGTCCTTCCAGGGTCACTGAGAAGATTAAATGAATTAATTTATATAAAGCATTTAGAACAGGGCCTAGCCCTTAGTAAGCGCTCTGTAATTATTATTTTGCTAGGTTAATCTCTAAAAGCTAAGCCAGCTTTTAAAAACTGGGTTCTGTCATTTTAGGAGTGGGCTGTTGTGTTGTGTTGTACTTAGTGTGCCTGGCCACCCAGCCCAAGCGGAAAAGCTGAAATCAAAACCAGCTTTCAGGGACAGGGAAGGAATGCCAGAGGCTTTTCTGACTAATTTTTGAAAAGAATTCTCGTCTCTAAGAATGTGGAACTTGGTATCAACTCCTGATGCAGATGATTGGCTCTTGAAGAACAAGTTTTAATAGAAAAAATGCCTAAAAACAGTTGGTACCATTTTCTCTAATTCTTCATCTCCTTTGTCAACTGGCTCAGGATCTCAATGCTCTGAAGAGTATCCCAGGGCCCCAGGCTGGCCCCTGTTGTGGCTTGGGGGCTCCCTGTCTCTCAGGGCTGAGCCATCATTGCTCTTTCTTCACCATGGGTGGCCTCTACACCCTGCCAAGGATGTGTTTGCATTATTTGCAAGGAAGACAGTTTCTTTTGCAGTGCTCTCATGCTCCAAGTTTGCTTCCTGTCTCTGGCAGAAGAGAGGAGAAAGAAGTACTTCAAAGCTGCATGTGCGGTTGAGAGCAGACAGACTCCTGAGCGAGGCCTGAGAGCCACTGGCCTGGCTGCACTGTCCCCCAGAGGGCCCTGCTTTCCTGCTGCCGGCCTGCATTGGTTCTCACGCGGGCCTCTGAGGGCCCGTGCTCAGCGGGGCCACACAGAGCACCTTTGGAACCCCATTTGCTGTGTGTGGGCTGCCCGTCTGGACTTCATCTAGGACTGGTGTCTCAGGTGTGGCCCAAGATCATCCTCTGTGATCGAGGGGAGGACCTAGCTCTTTGTCCCTGATTGTCCTGGCCTCACAGCAAAGATCTCTGCAGACATCCCACAGATACCATGATGGAATGACAGGTGCTGTGATAGAAGGGTGGAGGAGTCAGTGTTTCCTGGGGCCTGGGAGTGTGGGAGGGCTGGGATCAGAAGAGGCTTCCTCAGGAAGGTGATGCCCCGGGTTAAATGGAGAGTCCCAGGGAGAGGAAACTCTGGGAGCTCAGTGGAGAGGCATGGGGCTCTGTGCAGGGGAGGTTGCAGGGCAAGGTGAGATGACAGAGCACACCCAGGACTCCTGGGCTCACTCTGGATGATGCCGCGGCCAGGAAGTCAGCTCAGCTTCATACTGAAAATAAGCTGTGCTGGCTGGTCCAACAGCCAAAGATTTTGCCTGTGAAAGGTTATGAAGTCCCCCTTTCTCTGACACATTCACTGCCTGACACTGGCCAGCTCTGCTAGGTTGGTGGCCTCAGTGCTGAGAAATAATCTGGAGAACTCTCAGGGGAAACTTCTGACTGGAGACAGGTGTTGGAAGGAGGCATAACAAGTGTCTATAAATCATGCTGACCCACCTCTAGGATGAGTCAGACTAAACTAATTTCATCCTCCCTCAGGGCAGGAATTCTAGAGAAGCATCCTGGATAGATCTTCTAGTAATGAACAATTTTCCATTATGATTAATTAGCTAGTTAGACATTCATTTAATTAATTACTCAAGCATTTATTGAATGGTGTCTATATGACAGGCACTGTACATCCCACAGGGGTTGTAAAGAAGAGTGAAACATGGTAGAGAAATGGGTTTATAAACACGTACCACAGATATGCCCTGATATGTGCATATAACCACAGCTACAGCCACCTAGGAAGGAAGACACTAACTAGACTAGCAAGGTCTGAAGTCTTAAGGAAGACCGTAAGTTTAATTGGAGGACAGAGTGGGAAAGAACCTTCTATGCAGTTGCAACAGCATTTTCAAAAGCATAAAGTTAGGAAAACCGTGGTATGCTTGGGGCTTGTCTACTAGAGACGCATTAATTCATAGTATGTCAAGCAGTTCCTCACTTCCTGAGCTCACGGAAGACAAGCCAGTTGAGAACTTCACTTCTCATTTGATTAACCTTTTTTATAGACATCTCACATACCATGTCAACTTGATCTCCAGAAAGCCAATGACTCCAGACCACATTGCATTAGCTGCTTCCAGAAATCTCATCAAAGAACTACAACTCTGTTATCCCCTTGACTTTTAAAGATGGTCCATGCCACAGACAACAGTGTGGTGGTTGACGGGGTAGGGCGTGTGCAGGGAGGTGAAGGAGTGTGTAGGGGGATAAATGGTGATGGAAGGAGACTTGACTTGGGGGTGATGAACACACAATACAGTGTACAGATGATGTGTTGTGGAATTGTGTACCCGAAACCTGTATGATTTTGTTAACCAGTGTCACCCCACTAAATTCAATAAAAAACACACAATAATAATAATAAAAAAAGATGGCCCATGCAAAAAAAAAAATCATATCAAATCACTATTCTATAAAAACCTGTATATGATTGGTTCCTTTTTAAGCTCAGTTCTTACACATTGATGGACTTCCTTTCACTAAATAATAACAGCTATGCAGTTTGTGTGTGTTTTTCGTGTTGCGTTAGTTCTCAGCTAAGTACCATGCTCAGTCACAGAACATGTATTGGTCTAGTGTTTTGGACCAACCACTCTTCCTGTCTTTCTTGCTTTGTAATTGTTATTTTTAAACTTTTAGAAAAGAATTCTTATATATATATTTTGACTATTCATTTTCACTGCCTGTGTCTTTTATGTTAGAAATAGGTGGTATATCGTGTTACCATGTTAACAGTTCTCTAAAAATAATTTCACACAGTGGCTTTGATTATAAGCTATTTTATTTAAAGGTATTCTTTCCTTTTTTAAAATGTATTTTTATTTATTTTAAAAAGTTAGAGCAGTTTTAGTTTTACAATAAAATTGAGAGGGAAGAACACAAATCACCCTTTCTCCCTCCCCCTCATAGACAGCTCCCCTATGATCAACATCATTCATCAGAGGGCGCATTTTTATTTTTTATTTTTTTACTAGAGGTGAACTTACATTGGCACATTGTCATCACCCCAAATCCAGAGTTTACCGTACGACTCACTCTTGGTGTTGTATATCCATGAGTAATGACATGTTTCCATCATACAGGATCAGACAGAGTATTCTCACTGCCCTCAAAGTCCTCTGTGCTCTGCCTGTTTACCTCTTTTCCAGAATGTCATGTACTTGGAGTCAGTACAGTATGTAGCATTTTCATATTGGCTTCTTTCACTTAGTAATACGCATTTAAGTTTCCTTCTTGTTTTTTCATGGCCCATTTCTTTTCAGCGCTGAATAATCTTTTATGGTCTGGATGGACCACATTTACAGTGTGTCCGTAAAGTCATGGTGCACTTTTGACCGGTCACAGGAAAGCAACAAAAGACGATAGAAATGTGAAATCTGCACCAAATAAAAGGAAAACTCTCCCAGTTTCATACCTATTCAGTGCAGTTCGATGTGGGCTCACGCACAGATTTTTTAGGGCTCCTTAGGTAGCTATCCCGTATAGCCTCTACAGACTTGTCACTGACTGATGGCCTACCAGAACGGGGTTTCTCCACCAAACTGCCGGTTTCCTTCAACTGCTTATCCCACCGAGTAATGTTATTCCTATGTGGTGGCGCTTCGTTATAAACGTGCCGGTATTCACGTTGCACTTTGGTCACGGATTTGAATTTAGGGAGCCACAGAACACATTGAACTTTCCTCTGTACTGTCCATATCTCGATTGGCATGGCCGTGGGCTGCTCTGCTGTATACACGGTGTTACGTCATCATCTGCGCATGCGCACGTGCTGCCACATCATCCTACAGAAACTGGGAGGGTTTTCCTTTTATTTGGTGCAGACTTCACATTTCTATTGTCTTTTGTTGCTTTCCTGTGACCGGTCAAAAGTGCACCATGACTTTACAGACACACTGTATTTATCCATTCACTTCCCGAAGGACATCTTAGTTGCTTCCAAATTCTGGCAACTATGAATAAGCTGCTATAAATATCCATGTGCAGGATTCCGTGTGGACATAAGTTTTCAACTCATTTGGGTAAATACCAAGGAGTGGGATTGCCAGATTTTATGTTTTGTTTGAAATCACCAAACTGTTTTCCTAGCTGCCTGCACCATTTGAATTCTGATGGGTCTTTCTTTCAACACTTTAAATATTGATATTTCACCCAACTCTCTTCTTGCCTGCATGGGTATGAAAAGTTTGGTGTCATTCTTTGTTTCTTGAGAGGTAACGTGTTTTTCCCTCTTTTAAGATTTCAAGCTTCTTGCAGGACTTATCTTTGATTTTCTGTAATTTGAAAATGATATACCGAGGTCTAGTTTTTCTGGGTATTTATCCTGCTTGGTGTTCTCTGAGCTTCCTGGATCTGTGATTTGGTGTCTGACATTAATTTTGGGAAATTATAAGTCATTATTATTTCAATTCTTTCTTCTGTTTCTCTCTTCTTCTCCTTTTGGTATTTCTATTAACATGTACGTTCCTCCTTTTAAAGTTGTCCCACAGTCCTTTATTTCTTTTTTCAGCCTTTGCTCTCTTTGCTTTTCAGTTTTAGAGGCCTTTATTGATATGTCCACAGCCATGTCCAGCCAACTAATAAGCCTATCAAAGGCACTCTTCATTTCTTTTAAGATTTTATTTATTGATTTATTTATTGAGAGGAGAAGGGACGGGGGGGGGGGGGCAAGAAGTATCAACTCATAGTTGCTTCACTTTATTTGTTCACTGATTGCTTGTCATATGTGCCTTGACCAGGCAAGCCCAGGGTTTTGAATGAGTGACCTCAGTGTTCCAGGTTGACACTCTGTCCACTGTGCCACCACAGGTCAGGCCACTGTTCATTTCTGATACAGTGTTTTTGACCCATAGCATTTCTTTTTGGTTCTTTCTCAACATTTTGTTCCCTTAGCTGACATTACCCATCTATTCCTATATGCTGTCTACTTTATCTATTAGCATATTAATCCTAATTGTTTTAAATTATCATTCTGATGATTCTAACATTCCTGCCATGACTGTTCTGATGCTTGCTCTGTTTCCTCAAATTGTGTTTGAGCCTTTCAGTGTGCCTTGGAAATTTTTCTTGAGAGCTAAACAGAATGTACTGGTTAAGAGGAACTGCAGTCAGCAGGCCTCTAGTGATGTGTCTGTGAGGTCTGGGAGGGGGGAGCAGCCCATTGTCCCATGACAAAGTGGCAGCCTTTAATGAGCTGTGCCTCTTAAGAGTGAACATCACAAATGTTTTTCAGTTGTTTCTTCTTCCTTTAGGTGGCACAGGATGGCAAGAGTTTGCTGGGGTTGGGGTTTCCTTTCCCCAGGTCAGTCAGGCTCTGGTAGGTAGTTTTCCCCGAGGGCAGTCTTATTAAGAAGAGCAGAGTACTGTGGAGTATTTCACAATAGTTTCTTTCTCCCTCCCCACTGGAAGCCCAAGGGAAGTTTTTCAATGTTTATTGTGAGAACCTGGTCAAGTCCCTGGAGGTACATCTCATTATACTGTGGGGGGCCCCAGTGGGCCCCCTGGACTTTTCACTTGCAGACTTGTCTGCACTGAGTCCCCAGCATTCATCAGTCATGGTCAGGTTCCTTCTCTCAAGTCTCTCCTCTGGTCCCCATGATGCCCCGGTACCTGCCTGTCTCTCTGCAGTCATGGGGGCAGCAGTTTCCCTGTGTCCTCCCCCTCCCATGGATACAAGAAGAATTATCAATTTTCAGTCTTTCCGGCATTTTCCTTGCTGTCAGGATGGAGTGGTGACTTCTAAACTTCTTACACTTGGAGCAGGAAGTCAGCAGTGCTATCCTTCCCTTTAAATGTGCAATTTCAAAAGACACTGAAATAGTGTACTGTTAGGCAAACAAGTGTGTTAGGCTTGCTCACTTGTACTTTGCCTGATTGGTGCATGAGCACGGGGCAGCACCACGTGTGTACAGTCTATGTAAGGTTGTGGGTGCTTGCCCTCAGGGTGGCAGATTATAAATTGCAGATTGCCTGCTGCCATTGGGAGGGGCCATTTTTACTATTGTCTGCCAGAGAAGAGGTTTTCTCTTCCCAGGCCTGTTTGCTTGTAAGTCCAGAGAGAGAGAGAGAGAGAGAGAGAGAGAGAGAGAAAAGCGGTTTTCCTGCCTGCTTGCTCATCCGCTGTTGCAAGACTCTAATAAACAGAATGGCCCACAATCTTCTGGCTCCACAGTTCCTTTACCATCTGCCTGAATTCAATGTGAATCTTCATGGCCAAAGCCACTAGCCTTACATATGGTGCAGCTGGCAGGATTTGGATGAGATTGGTATAGAGCCACAAACACTCTTAAAGTGTAGGAAAGAGTGGTTGTTGCTCTCTAGTGTATTGTTCCCTATGGCTCTCCTTTCAGGGACCATGAGCTGGGTGATTTTTACAACCCTGCGAGAGGAAACCAAGAGCTCTGTGTGAAAAGCTGCCCAAGGTCTAAAACTCCAGTATGAGCTGCTGACCGAGTGGCAATGACTGCACGAGCTGGAACATTCACTGGAGAAAGAGCTACAGGTCCAAAAACTGCAGATCAGGCTACAGGCTGAGAACCTGTGAGGGCTTGAACTGGAGCAAGCGCTGGAGATGGAGGCTGACTGCCATTGAAGCTGCAGTGTGAGATGCAGACTGAGCACCAATGGTGCCTGGAATAGGAGCAATCTCTAGAGAAGGAGTTACAGGTTTGTGAGCTCTAGGAAGTGGAATACTGGTACCAGCAACTGGTGGAGAAACAACTGTGGGTTCAAGAGCTGAAATCTCAGCTTCAGTCCGAGAGCTGGCAGCTGCAGGAACCAAAGCAGGCACTGAAGATGAAGCTGCATTCAAGCTAACAGAGTGGCTCTGAGCCAGTGGGAGCAGATGTTTCCAATGCCTCCTCTTCTGAGGATGAGGAGGCTCAGGCTGAAGCTGCTATCTGCAGACTCAGAGCCTGGCCAGCAGTCGCCTAGAAGGTAAAAACCCAGCAGCCAAGAGTCCCTCAAGGGCAGGCACAGCCACCTTTGTAGGTAGTCGAGCACTCTGTGGTCCATCCTTACACTCAGGCAGAGCTGATGGAGTTGGGGACAAAATTCAGGCAGAAACCCAGAGAGCCCCTGGTAGCCTGGTTGTTGCAGTTGTGGGACACAGGGGGTGGATGGCATCATGCTCTCCGGAACAAAGATGGAGAAATTGGCCACCATTACCATGCACTCCATCTTAAGGCAGCATCTTCAGAACTGCCATGACAACCCAGGAAACCATACCCTATTAGAGTGGGTGATGGACGCCATTTGTAAGGTCTGGCAGAATGCTGGAGACTTGCCAGGAGCAGTGAGTAGGTGACAGTGCTATAGTGAGTTAGTAAAGGTCCTTCAGGAACTAGGTATGGAGAATACTGCTTTCAACGCAAGGCCCTGTGGTTCAGATGAGGAAGTGTTTATGACAGGGATGAGGGACCTGATTCTCTGCAGTGCCACATCTGCCATTTTTGGGTCACTAGTGGCTATCTTGGGCCCCTATGTGGGGCAGCCCATCAATGCAGTTATGCAGATGGTAGCAGATTTAGGGGAGCTGGAAGTAGCACAGGATCATAAAGCTGTGAGGGCTGCTCCCCTGGTTCCCCCTGCCCCCCAACTAACAAAGGAAATGGGTCTGTAAAGGTTACTCAAACACAGATGTGGGTAAATTTGATTGTGCCTGGGGAAGATAGGGAGAAATTGGATGGCAGATCTAATAAAGTCCAGTTAGAGCTTTGGCGGTAGCTTGAGCCTGAACAGAAGTTCTGGCTACTGAAAAAGTGGGGGAAATTAGCGGCCCTGGCAGCTGCCAAGAAAATGGTTGGCATTCAGGTTGCGTGGTTGCAGGATTACTTGCTGGAGACAGTAGTGGGAGAGGAGGATCCCCCCCCAAGACCCACTGTTCCAGTTTGAATAGGGGGAAGGCTGAAAAACCTGCCTAACAAGGATGGGCAGGGAGGCCTGAGGCCCCAGGTGAAATTGGCAATCCACTGGTCCCCTTCTAATGTGTAACAGGTGTTGTCATTAGAAGATAATAAGTGCTTTTTGCAGCAGCAGTGGCAACAGTTAAGAGAACTGTCAAGGCAGCACAGGCCTTGAATATGTTTGTCCCTGCCAGGCCTGTGAGCTTGCTGAGGGTTTGGATGGGGCTTGCGGCAATGGACAGAGTATTTATGGAATGACGCTGAGGTCTGTTAATAAAGCTGTATTCCTAGTTGCCTGCAATGGACCTTTACCTTGGTGATTTGCACAGACAGCTGGGCTGTCTATTGTGGACTGACCATTGAGCGGTGTAATGGACTGTTAGACTGCAACCAGAGTGTGGCACCAGCTTCCTTGTTGGATGGACATGCCTCTTTTGGACAGTATGAGAGACTCTAATGGGGGGCAGAAGCTCAGGTGGACGCCCTCCTGCACGAGGAAGCTGCTCTCATCCAGTTGCTGAGATGCACCAAGGACACTTTATGGTTTCCATGGACACAGCTCTGGACTATACAAGCCCTCCTACCTACTGTGGGGTAGGGGGCCAGAGATGGGCCTCTAGTTAGTGCCTTGGGCAGAGTGCTCAGGGAAACACTGTGAAGGGAACCTTTGTAATTAGTGTATAACTTGTGCTGTTGCTGTAGTCTGTTTGTTTATGTAATGTACCTCACTCCTCACACAGGGACTATTATGGAAGATACCTGCCGTGTAGATTGTAAAGCAAGCAACCCTAAAGGGGTGGAATGTTGGGCAAACAAGTGTGTTAGGCTTGCTCACTTGTACTTTGCCTGATTGGTACACGAGCACGGGACAGCCCCACGTGTGTGTGTATAGTCTATGTAAGGCTGCCGGTGCTTGCTCTCGGGCAGCAGATTGTAAATACTGTCTGCCTGAATTTAATGTGAATCCTAATGGCCATGGCCACTGCCCTTATAGTTATCAAACAGATTTATAAACATATGGGTTTCTTATTAGACTTAAAAGTTGTTTAGTTAAAAAAATAAGTTGTTTGGTTTTAATTTTTGGTAACCCCTTGTTTAATCATCCCAAAATCAAATTGTCTTTTTCAACCCAAATAAGCTACTTCCTTCTTAGATCCAAGAGCTTTCCAGCTTTGAAGATTAAAGGAAAGTCTGTTTCACAGCCGAGAACTTTCCGTGACATGTTACTGAAGCAGGAAGTGCATTTGCAATCATTGGTGAGTCCTGAGGGGTTCCTTCTAGAGGAGTCTGATGCAAAAGGAGCCCCTCACTCTCCCGAACTGGGAAGGACCCTGCTCCGTGGCTCTGAGTTAGACGCCAGCGCACACCAGGACTGCCCAGTAGCCAGTGCTGCTCCGCGTGACAGCGCGGACAGGAAGCAGCGCCGGCCGGACCACGGGAAACTCGTATTTGTCACTGACAACACTAAAAGATGAAAGGCCTCATGTGGAAAGACTTGATTAGAATACAAACTTAATATACAAATGTTTTATCTTCTCAATGAAAACTGGAAAAGTCCTCATCCACACATTTGTCACACTCAATGTAGCCTCAAGAGAGGTTACCATAGAACATTAAACAGCATCTATTAAAGAATTACATTTCACAATAATGACTAAAAGGAAAAAAAAATTAGCAAACAAAGGACACTGTTCTTCACCCCTCCCCCAAGTTAATTCCATGTGCAAATGACACTGTTATAGGAGGGGAAAAAAGGCAAAGTTAAAAGCTCTCAAAATTTAGGCTATAATAGAATTGTTTCTTCTTATGAAATACTGTTCTTGGTCTGTTCCAAAGCCGGGTCAGAATGCCATCCCAAGGTTAGGACACACAATGGACTGTGAAACTATAGTACTTCTCAGTAAGGCAGGTACCTCTCAGCCCCTGTATGGCTACAGGGATGTGTTTATACAACATAGCCAAGTTTTTAAAAAATTATTGAGCACAAGACAAATTTGCCCACTCACAGTTGAACCATTTTTGAAATGGCCACTTGGGTGCCACCTACCAGTATGTCATTAACCAGGTCCTTTAAAAGCTACCTGTGGTCAGTTGGTGAATGAAGGATGGGATGATGTAAAAGTCATGGGGCCCCCCACAGAGAATCATGGAAATGATGCGTGACAGAACATGAACCTCCATAACATTACTCTAGTGACTTCTCACAGGCCCACAGGATTTTTCTGTTGGATAAGCTTTTATGAATCCTCAGTGTGGCTGGAAGACTATTACACAAGGATGGGCAGAAGTAGGTTTATAGTGGTAACACAAATAAATAATACAATAATTAATAAATAATAATACAAGAATAAACTTTGTTTTACATACTCACAACTGTAAGCCCACTTTGCCCACCCCTGTGCAACAGTGGGTGTGTAAAAAGGATGGAGACATACGTAGCACATAAGTACATGAAAACACCTATTATTATTATAATTAAGGTAATTCTTATCCTTTGCTGAAAAGACATTTATGTAACTAATGAGTACTTCAAACAGTTCACAAATATTTCAAAGGCACACATGCCCATGGAACCCACACAGACCTACCTAATGGGGAAGAGTGTTCGAGTCCGAATCCCCGGGCCAGGGCCTGTGTTGCTGCCACCTCCAGGCTGTGTCCCATCTTCAGCAAGGTAAAATAAGATTTATACCTTAGTCAGTGGGTATGAGGGACATGAGCCAGTACAACTAGAGCGCTCTGCAGTGCTCGACGCAGAAAGCAACTGTGAACCTGGAAGTGGGGAGATTGGAAAAAAGCAAGTAGAACACCACAGACTCACTGTTCTGACCAAAATTTAGTCTTTTATATTGAATGAGAGCTTCCTGGATTACTGCAAGCCTGGGGTAAATTTCCAGATTCTGGCAAAGTTGAGTTTTCTTGTTACCATTTTAGAGGAGAGACTTTTTGGAAGTTCTTCTTACCCATCAGATTTGTGTCCTGAAGACCGCTCTGGCCCGAGTGTGTGAGGACCCTGAGGTTTGGGGAAGACTGAAGTCAGAGAGGTGGCTGGATTGTCAACAGGTGACAGATGACAGGTGCCTGTATGAAGGAGGCAGTGGGGATAGCACTGGTAACTTGTATGTGTTGAATGATTACAGTTTGCTCATTTCTGGCATACTATGTTACATACTCCTTTGTAAATACCTATCTTAAAGATGACAAAACTATATTTAGAATACTTTTTATCTACACCACATTTAATACCTTGCCCAAGGTCATGGAGCTAAAATAGGTTTAAAGCAGAGTCCTAAATCTTTGTTAGTTTGACTTTAAAATCTATGCTCATAATCACTGTGTTATCTACCTAAAAGTCAGCTCAATACTACAGGAAAAAAAATCTTCATTTAACAAATATTTATTAATGATTAACTCTGTACAAGGTACTTGGGGGCAGCTAGTGAAAAAGGTAGGAAAAAAAATTTCTGTTCTCACAGAGCTAACATTCTAATTGGTATGAATAAAATATAGATGCAAACTATATCTTATGCTAGATAGCAATAAATTTAAAATAAATCCAATGAAGGAGAGAAAGAGAAAAGACCTTGCAAGGATGTCGCATCTGAGTGAGCACCTGAAGCTGAGGATCTGAGTAAGGGTCTGTGCCTATCTAGGTGAACAGCATCCTAGACAAAAGAAAGAGTGAGTGTAGCCTGACCAGGTGGTGGTGCAGTGGACAGAGAGTCAACCTGGGACACTCAGGACCCAGGTTTGAAAGCCCAAGGTCGCTGGCTTGAGTGCAGGCTCACCAGCTTGAGCAAGGGGCCGCTGGCTTGAGCACAGGATTATAGATAAGACCCATTGTCAGTGGCTTGAGTGTAAGGTTGCTGGCTTGAGCAAGGGGTCACTGGCTCAGTGGGAACCCCCCGGTTAAGGCACATATGAGAAGCAATCAGTGAACAACTAAAATGATGCAACTACAAGTTGATGCTTTTCATCTCTCTCCCTTTCTTTCTGTCTATCCTTGTCTGTCTGTCTTTCTTTTCCTAAAAAAAAAAAAAAAGAAAGAAAAGAAAAGAAAAAGAAAGGGCAAGTGCAAAGGCCTCAAGGCAGGAATGTATGTGACTTGTATGAGGAACAGCAAGGGGCCTGGGGTGGTGTGTGAGACTGAACGAACCAGGAAGGAGAATATAAGGAGACAAGGTCAGAGAGGTCGTGGGGATCCAGATGTCCTGGGTTTTACGGGCCACTGAGGGGAGTTTGACTGTGAAGAGTGACATGATTTAAAGGGTTGCTCCAGCTTATGGGTTGAGAGCAAGGAGACAAGGATGGAAACGGGCAGCCAGATAGGAAGCTCTGCAGTCATCTAGGATGGAGGAGCATGGAGTGGACCCAGGGGTAGCAGTGGAGGTGAGAAGTGGCTAGCTTCTGTATAAATTGGAAGGGAGAGCCTGTAAGATAGCTGACAGCCTGGAGGTGGGAGTGAGGAAAGTGGTCACAATGGAAGGATGGAGTTTTCTTTGCTGAGATGGGGCCAAGTGGGAGAGGAGGTTTGGAACTAGAGCTGGTGCCATGTCTGGGAGTGTTTAGTTGAGTTACTGATGCAACATCCTTATGGAGATTTCTAGTAGGCAGTTGCATGAACAACTGCAGGAGCATGTGGAGCCTGAGGGAGCAAAGTATTGTAAAGAACAGGACCAGGAAAGGCCACTGAAAGCCCAAAGGCGAAAGGGAACAGAGGATAGAAATCACAGCCGCAGATGCTCAAAATGCAGAGCCCTTGGTCTCTCCCCAACCTTATCTCCCACCTTGTTTGCTTCACAGAGTCATCTCTTTGTCCGTGATAGTCCCATCGAGGACCGCGAGCGACAAACAGAAATGAGTGAGTAAAGCAACAAGCATGGGATGCTGCAGTTGCCCCTGTGTGCCACCGTGTGCCTGTGTACACCCTGAGAAGGCAGGGAATCAGATATTCATTTTAAAAGCATTTCTTAAAAAAATAAATAAATAAAGGTTAAACTTGACATCAATAAATGCTTGAAATTTAAATGGGCAAGGCTCAGTTTTTAGTAAAATAAATTTAGGCGGACTAGCTCTCGTCCACGGATGTTGCACCAAAGAGACTTCATTTCGTGTTAAGTCGAGATGGAAGGAATTGGGAAGCAGGGGATGGGACTGGGGCAGAACTCTTCCTAGTCCTCCTAATACAAGGTCATTGGCCAGCCATTACTCAGAGCTCTTCCCAGGCAGAAAATGGACACAGTTTGCTAGAGAGGGTTCATATTCCCCACTTGCATTAATCATCCCCTTTGAGGGCACTAGCCAGTCGGCTGAGGAGAACGCACTCATGTCAGCATTTCCGATGTAAATGAGAGCACTCTTCCCTAGGCCTGACCCGCTGCTTTGGCCAGACGGGAGCCATCTTTCACTGGGTTGCCACATACGGTTGGCTCAACTCAGCAAATCTTTTCTCTGTAGTGTCTTATTGCTGCAATTTGTGGTTACAGTTTGTAAAAACTTAATAAATGGATGTGTTTTTGTATCCCCCAAGGAAGAAAATGAAGATGATCACTTGGCGGTGCTTTCCACCATCACGTTTTTGTTGCTGTTGTAGTAATGGAGCAGAAAATCAAGGTTGCTCCCTAATGCCCAACTGCCCACGCCACTTTCAGTCCTTGAGCAAAAAAATAATTTTTTTTTTGCAAATTTTATTCAGACATTTGAATTATTATTTGCCGAAATCGCCCCCATTCTTTCTTCTAACCAACGCATAATTCTGTGACGGAAAAAAACAAACACACAGCTTTTTCTATCTCAATGAAAAATCAGCTGCTATTGTATCTTTCATTTATTTCTGCACCTCACTTGTAAGAAGATATTAGTGACATGGATCATGCCTATGTATCATGCAACTTTCAATTTCTTTCAAAGTTATTTCTTTACTGTTCCTGAGCTTAAACTATGTACCAAAGACAATGCTTACACCACCCATTTTATTGATGAGGCAACTGAGGTAAAACCCCCCCCACAAAACTTAAATATTTTTCTTACCGCCCCACACAACCCAGCCAGTCAGCATTCTGCACAGCAGTGTCTGCTGCCCCTTATGTGATCAATCTCACCTCCCAGGAAGAATTTTTAAGTTTGTGCATTTTATACAGGAAACAAAATTTAGATAAATATATCTCATGCTTCTTTATTGCCAAATATTTTAATACAGGGCGTGTCAACAATTAAAAATACTGTTCATATGCACGTGAGTAATTACACGAAAAGAAACAGGGTAATGTAGTATAGCTAAACCTATGACTTCTTTTCAATGATTTCTTTTTCAGAACTGTTACCTGAATTTAGAGCAGACATGCTGTACAACTTGTAAGTTTTGACTGTATAACAATCAACTAATTATACAATGTGGGCTATAGTAGCAGATAAATAAACTCCAGCTAAGGGAGCTCAGGTGAAAGAAAGAACTTCACACTGGCATGTGACATTTCAATGAAATCTTAGGGTTTTTTCAGACTTCTCATAGGTTCTTAATTCTAGGAGAAGTGAAGTTAGTCAAAAATGTTTTCAAGTCACTGGGCAGATGTGCTGGCTAAGGTTATAGATTGAATAATTAAGGATGGATTTTGACCCTATTCCTGACTGAGTGGCCAACTCTTTTAGTGAAATAGGACAGGTCACTGACCCAGCGATGACCTCAGTCCTGGTAAGGGCTAGAACAGGTCTCCACAGTCAGGTGTATGAAAGGAAGGGCAAACGAAATGCTGGATGGGGCATTTTGGGACTAGGCAGTAGAGGCAGTTCCTGATGTAGTCTTTGCTGCTTATAGAGGACTCTACTGCAAGGTAGACTGGGTAGTCAGGCTAGGAGTTGGGGACTCCGTGGATTCTACAGAGAGGGAAGGAAGTAATTCAGACATGAGAGATTGTCATCCTCTTTCCAGCAGGGGTCAGTAGTAGGGCTGCTGTATTAGTCAGCTGGGCTGCCACTATGAAGTTCCATGAGCTGGGGGATTTCAACAACAGAAATTTATTTTCTCATGGTTTTGGAGGCTACAAGTCAAAGATGAAGATGTCAGCAGGGTTGGTTTTCTCAGAGGCCTCTCTCCTGGCAGTACAAAGGTGGTTATTAGTGATCATAGGCCAACATCCCTTCCTATTGCAGATGGCCACCTACTCCCTGTGTCTTTATACGGTCTTGCCTTTGTGTTTCTGTCTAAATTTCCTCTTTTTATAAAGACACTGGTCAGATTGAATTAGGGCCAACTGCAATAACCTCATTTTACCTTAATCACCACTTTAAAGACCCTGTCTCAAAATACAGTCATAATTCTGAGGTTCTAGGAGTTAGGACTTCAACATATGTATGTGGAGGACAAAATATTCAGCCCATCACAATGATTTTCAGTGATCTCCAGATTAATTTTATCATGTGGTCCCACAGGGAAAAAGAAAACATTTTGAGCATGAATATACAAATAAATCTATTTAATTATTTATAAATAATATTTAACTGAACTAATGATATCTTTTGCACAATATAAAGCATGCTCAAATATAAGAAATTTAAAGTATAAACAAGACACAAATAGAAGTTCTATTTTTTGTTGCATTGCTCAGTGGACCATTTGGGCATGTCCTGGGATGTAGGTGCCTGCTTTGGGGGGAACACTGACTTGGAAGTTACCATGTCTATCTCTCTGCTTCTTAGTTTTTCAAGGCTTCCTCTGGGAACCCACTTTACTCTAGATTGACACACTCATTCCTGAGATATGAATCCCTGGTATCAGATCACAGTCAACTCTCCTTTCCTTGGGACCATTCTGTTTTTATGGAGACTTTGTCAATCTGTAGTTTACCTCAGTAATTGGATTTCCTTCAGTTCTGAGTCTGTGAAGACAAGTTGGTTTCTTGTCAGGCTCACCACGAGACTTTCCGTTTGTCACTTAACACTTTTCTCTTTGATGCACTTTTCATTCTTCTTATATGTAATTTGTCTTTCCTCACCTAGGCTGTGAATACCCAAACAGCATAAATTAGTTTAAACTTTGTTTTCCTAGTGCCAAACCTGGTTCTTGAGAACAGCAGGGTCTTCATAGATGGTTGATATTATAACTTTTCATATCTTCACATGAAGTAGAGAATTGACTGCTCACTATGTCTGTAGAAGTTAAAATTTTAAGTTTTGCAATTAAACCTAACAGTTTAAAAAGTAGTCCTAACTGGTGGTGGCACAGTGGATAGAGCATTGACACGGGATGCTGAGGTCCCTGGTTTAAAACTCCAAGGTCACTGGCTTGAGCTCAGGCTTGTCAGCCTGAGCATGGGTCATTGGCTTGAGTGTGGGATCATTGTTATGATCTCAATGTTGCTGGCTTGAGCTCAAGCTCTCTGGCTTGAACAAAGGGTCACAGGCTCAGGTAAAGCCCCACCCCAGTCAAAGCATATATAAGAAGCAATCAATGAACAACTAAAGTTATGCAAATATGAGTTGATGCTTCTCATCTTTCTCCTTCTTCTTTCTTTCCCTTCCTGTCTCTCTCTCCCTAAAAAAAAAAATGTAGCTTTCTTAGTGGCCCTTCTAGATGGTCCTTGGGGGTAAAAGGTCATCATATATGTTTTTGTTAGTGTCCCCAGTGTGTAGCACAGGGCTACTGGCAAGGTGGCACCCAGAGTCAACTTTAGCTCAGCGCTGTTGCTGGTGAATGGACCGTTCAGTGAATGGACCTGATCTGTCATTGATGAAGAGCAAGGCAGATTGGGGGATCTGGGAGAAGTTACCACGTTGAAGAACTCACAAGACTATAAGCCTATGAGCACCTGACCAGGTGGTGGCACAGTGGATAGAGTGTTGACTCGGATGCTGAGTTTCCAGCTTCATAACCCCATGGTTGCCAGCTTGAGCATGTGCTTACCAGCTTGAGCACAAGGTTGCTGGCCTGAGCATGGGATCAAAGACATGACCCATGTTCTCTGGTTTGAGCTTAAAGGTCACTGGCTTGAAGCCCAAGGTCACTAGTGTGAAGCCCAAGGTCGCTGGCTTGAGAACGAGGTCACTGGCTCAGCTGGAGCCCCCTGGTCAAGGCACAAATGAGAAAGCAATCAATGAACAACTAAAGTGTCGCAACCCTTCCTGTCTGTCTGTCTCACTCACTAAAACAAACAAACAAACAAACAAACAAAAACAAAAAAGACTACAAGCAAGAGGATGCCTCTGCAGTGCTACGCACGGAAGAAAGGCACTGTTCGAGTACTTGTCTCCGTGAGCCTCTTCAATCCTCACAGCACCACCAGGTGTGAAGTATCTGTGTTTTACAGATTTTTTTTAGAGAACTTGAGTAATCTTTTCAATATCACAGAGCTTGTAGGTGAATGGAGGAGCTGGCTTTGAAATCAGGGCTGTCTGACTGGGGGAGACGAAGGTGTCGTCCATTGTCCCACCAAGACCTAGTGACCTCAGGCAGAGGCCCATTTCTGGTATCTTTTTTTGACTCTCCTATTTGATCAAACAGTGTTTTTGTCCTAGTGGAGCTCTCTTCTAATTAGGGGGACTGGCAGTACAAAGGTGGTAATTAGTGATCATAGGCCAACATCTCTTTCTCGCCATTTAAGTATAATCTGACATAAATTTCTTGGGGACTGTGCCCAACACAAATGTGGAATCAATATTGAAGGGCAGGAGAGCCTATGAGGCGTTCTTTTTTTTATTGATTTTAATTTATTGTGTTTACATAGATTCTAGTGTTGCCCTGAATGCATCCCCCCTCCCCCATATTCCTTCAACAAATCCCATGCCCCCTTCCCCATAGCGCCCTCCCCCCTTCCCTTCAGGTTTATCCCATCCTATCATCCCCTTTCCCTCTGGTCCCTTTGATCCCTCCTCTGTCTCAATTCCGTTCCTCAGTTCATATTGTTCATTGGATTCCTCAAATGAGTGAGGTCATATGATATTTTTCTTTTTCTGCCTGGCTTATTTCACTTAACATAATAGTTTCCATGTCCATCCACGTTGTCGCAAAAGGTAAGATTTCCTTCTTTTTCATGGTCCCATATTATTCCATTGTATATACATACCACTGCTTTTTAATCCACTCGTCCACTGACGGACACTTGGGCTGTTCCCAGATCTTCGCTATTGTGAACAATGCTGCCACAAACATGCGGGTGCACTTCTCTTTTTGAAACAGTGCTATGGTGTTCTTGGGGTATATTCCTAAAAGTGGGATAGCTAGGTAAAAAGGCAGTTTCATTTCTAATTTTTTGAGGAATCTCCATACTGTTTTCCACAGAGGCTGCACCAGTCTGCATTCCCACCAGCAGTGCAGGAGGGTCCCCTTTTCTCCACATCCTTGCCAGCAGTTATTTTGTGTTGTTTTGTTGATAAGCGCCATTCTGACTGGTGTGAGGTGATATCTCATTGTGGTTTTAATTTGCATTTTTCTAATGATTAGTGATGTTGAGCATTTTTTCATATGCCTATTGGCCATCTGTATGTCCTCTTTGGAGAAGTGTCTTAATTTCTTTTGCCTATTTTTTGATTGGATTGTTTATCTTCCTGGTGTTGAGTTTTACAAGTTCTTTATAAATTTTGGTTATTAACACCTTATCAGACATATTGTCGAATATATTCTCCCATTGTGTAGTTTGTCTTTTTATTCTGTTCTTATTGTCTTTAGCTGTGCAAAAGCTTTTTAGTTTGATACAGTCCCATTTGTTTATCCTGTCTTTTATTTCACTTGCCCGTGGAGATAAATCGGCAAATATATTGCTGTGAGAGATGTCTAAGAGCTTACAGCCTATCTTTTCTTCTAAGATGCTTATGGTTTCACTGCTTACATTTAATTCTTTTATCCATTTTGAGTTTATTTTTGTGAATGGTGTAAGTTAGTGGTCTAGTTTCATTTTTTTTGCAGGTAGCTGTCCAATTTTCCCAACACCATTTGTTGAAGAGGCTGTCTTTACTCCATTGTATGCTGTTACCTCCTTTGTCAAATATCAGTTGTCCATTAAGGTCTGGGTTTATTTCTGTGTTCTCTGTTCTGTTCCATTGATCTATATGCCTGTTCTTATGCCAGCACCAAGTTGTTTTGAGTACAATGGTCTTGTAGTATAACTCGATATCAGGAAGTGTGATACCTCCCACTTTATTCTTTATTTTCAAGATTGCTGGGGCTATTTGTGTTTTTTTTTTTTTTTGGTTTCATATAAATTTTTGGAATATGTGTTCTACAGTGTGTCCGTAAAGTCATGGTGCGCTTTTGACTGGTCACAGGAAAGCAAGAAAAGACAATAGAAATGTGAAATCTGCACCAAATAAAAGAAAAACCCTCTCAGTTTCTATAGGATGATGTGGCAGGATGTGCACATGCGCAGATGGTGACGTAACACCATGTATACGAGCGGAGCAGCCCACGGCCATGCCAGTCGAGATATGGACAGTACAGAGGAAAGTTCAGTGTGTTCTGTGGCTCGCTAAATTCGAATCCGTGACCAAAGTGCAACGTGAATATTGGCACCTTTATAATGAAGCACCACCACATAGGAATAACATTACTCGGTGGGATAAGCAGTTGAAGGAAACCGGCAGTTTGGTGAAGAAACCTCATTCTGGTAGGCCATCAGTCAATGATGAGTCTGTAGAGCCTATACGGGATAGCTACCTAAGGAGCCCTAAAAAATCTGTGCGTGAGCCCACACTGAACTGCACTGAATAGGTTTGAAACTTGGAGAGTTTTTTTTTATTTGGTGCAGATTTCACATTTCTGTCTTCTTTTGTAGCTTTCCTGTGACTGGTCAAAAGTGCACCATGACTTTATGGACACACTGTATATTTTTGAAGTATGTTATTGGTAGTTTAATTGGTATTCCATTGAATTTATAAATTGCTATGGGTAATATTGACATTTTAATGATGTTTATTCTTCCTAACCATGAGCATGGTATATACTTCCACTTGTTTGTATCTTCCTAGATTCTTTTATCAATGTTTTCTAATTTTCTGAATACAAGTCTTTAATCTCCCTGGTTAAATTTACTCCTAGGTACTTTATTTTTTTTGGTTGCAATAGTGAAGGGGATTGTTTCCTTAAGTTCTGTTTCTGATAGTGCATTGTTGGTGTATAAAAATGCCTCTGATTTCTGAGTATTAATTTTATATCCTACAATCTTGCTGAATTTATTTATCAGGTCCAGTAGCTTTTAACTAAGACTTTAGGGTTTTCTATATAGAATATCATATCATCTGCAAATAATGATAGTTTTACTTTTTCTTTTCCAATTTGGATGCCTTTTGTTTCTTCTTCTTATCTGATTGCTGTGGCTAGGACTTTCAGGAATATGTTGAATAAGAGTGGTGAAAGGGGGCACCCCTGTCTTGTTTCTGATCTTAAGGGGATTGCTTTTAATTTTTGCCCATTGAGTATGATGTTGGCTGTGGGTTTGTCATAGATGGCCTTTGTCATGTTGAGATATGTTCCCTGTATTCCCACTTTGCTGAGAGTTTTGATCATGAATGGGTGCTGGATTTTATCAAATGCTTTTTCTGCATCTATTAAAATTATCATGTGGTTTTTCTTCTTCTTTTTGTTTATGTGATGAATCACATTGATTGATTTGCGAATATGGTACCAGCCTTGCCTTCCCAGAATAAATCCCACTTGATCATGGTGTATGATCTTTTTCATATATTGCTGGATCTGGTTTGCTAATATTTTGTTGAGGATTTTAGCATCTAGATTCATCAGGAATATTGGCGTATAATTTTCTTTCTTTGTGTTGTCTTTGCCTGGTTTTGGAATCAGAATTATGCTTGCCTCATAAAAGGAGCTTGGAAGTCTTCCTTCCTCTTGAATTTTTTTAAATAGCTTGAGAAGGATAGGAGTTAGTTCTTCTTGAATATTTGGTAGAATTCTGTTGTGAAGCCATTGGGCCCCGGACTTTTCTTTGTTGGGAGTTTTTTGATAACTGTTTCAATCTCATTTGTTGTAATCAGTCTGTTTAGGTTTTCTAATTCTTCCCAATTGATTTTTAAAATATTATATGTTTCAAGGAATTTGTCCATTTCATCTAGGTTGTCTAATTTTTTGGCATACAGTTCTTCATAGTATTTTCTTACAATATTTTGTATTTCTGTTGTGTCAGTTGTTATTTCTCCACTCTGATTTCTAATTTTATTTATTTAAGTCCTCTCTCTTTTTTTCCTGGTGAGTCTGGTTAAAGGTTCATCGATCTTGTTTCCCTTTCAAAGAACCAGCTTCTTGTTTCAT
Organism: Saccopteryx leptura; assembly: GCF_036850995.1. Classification (NCBI taxonomy): domain Eukaryota; kingdom Metazoa; phylum Chordata; class Mammalia; order Chiroptera; family Emballonuridae; genus Saccopteryx; species Saccopteryx leptura. The sequence continues at coordinate 169,082,297 of NC_089504.1, read as the reverse complement.
TATCCTCTGTATTGTTTCTTCAGCCTTTATGTCATTTATTTCCACTCTGATCTTATTATTTCTTTCCTTCTATAACCTCTGGGCTTTACTTGCTGTTCTTTTTTCAGTTCTTTTAGATTCAAGGTTAAGTTGTTTATTTGAGCTTTTTTGAGCTTCTTAATGTATGCCTGTAATTCTGTGAATTTCCCTCTCAGTACTGTTTTTGCTGTGTCCCATAAATTTTGAGTTGTTGTATGCTCATTATCATTAGTTTCTAGGAATTTTAAAAATTCTTCTTTGATCTCATTGTTAATCCATTTGTTATTTAATAACATGCTATTTAGTTTCCAAGTATGTTTCAGTTTTTCTGTTGTGGTTGATTTCTAGCTTCATGCCATTGTGATCAGAGAAAATGGTTGATATGATTTCAATCTTAAATTTGTTGAGATTGCTTTTGTGCCCTAACATGTGGTCTATCCTAGAGAATGTACCATGAGCACTTGAAAAGAATGTATATTCTGCATCTTTAGGGTGGAAGGTTCTGAAGATGTCTATTAAATCGAATTAATCTAGTGTGTCCTTTAAGCCTGCTATTTCTTTGTTAATTTTCTTTCTAGAGGATCTATCTAGTGATGTTAGAGGGGTATTGAAATCCCCTACTATTATAGTATTACTGTTGATCTTGCCCTTTATATCCATCAAAGTCTGCTTTATATATTTAGGTGCTCCTATGTTAGGTGCATAGATATTTATAATGGTTATATCTTCCTGTTGGATTGCTCCCTTTATCATTATGCCATGACCTTTTTTATCCTTACTATAGCCTTTGTTTTAAAGTCCATTTTGTCTGATATAACTATTGCTACCCCAGCTTTTTTTTTTTTTTCATTTGCATGAAATATTTTCTCCTATCCTTTTATCTTCAGTCTATGTGCAACTTTTGTTTTAAGGTGTGTCTCTTGTAGACAGCATATGTATGGGTCCTGTTTTCTTATCCACGCAGCTACCCTATGTCTTTTGATTGGATCATTTAATCCATTTACATTTAATGTTATTATTGATATGGAGTTGTTTATTGCCATTTTATTCTTTAAAACTGTATTCCTTTTTTGCTATATTTTTCCCTCTTTGATCTATTTACAACAGGTCCCTTAATATTTCTTGCAGCATCAGTTTGGTCGTAATGAATTCCTTGAGGGTTTTTTTTTTTTTTTGTCTGAAAAGCTTTTTATTTCTCATTCAATTTTAACAATAGCCTTGCTGGATAAAGTAGTCTTGGTTGTAGGGTCTTGTTCTGCATTACTTTGAATATTTCTTGCCATTCCTTCCTGGCCTTAAGTGTTTCTGTTGAGAAGTAGGATGTCATCCTTATGGGGGCTCCTTTGTAGGTGATAGCAATTTTTTCTCTAGCAGCTTTTAATATTTTCTCTTTATCACTTAGCTTTGGTATTTTAATTATAATGTGTCTTGATGTAGATTTCTTTGGGTTTCTCTTTAATGGAATTTTCTGTGCTTTTTAAACTTGTGTGACTTTTTCCTGCATCAATATAGGAAAGTTTTCAGCTATGATTTGATTGAATAAAGTCTCTATCCCTTGTTCTTTCTCTTCTTCTTCAGGAACCCCTATGATGCAAATGTTATTTCTCTTCATGTTGTCACAGAGCTCTCTTAGAGTTTCCTCAGTCTTTTGGAGTCTCTTTTCCTTTTTTTCTGCTCTGCTTCTGTGCCTTCGTTTATCTTGTCTTCTAACTCGCTGATTCAATCCTGAGCTTCATTCATCCTGCTTTTAATTCCTTCCATTGTGATCTTCATTTCTGATATTGTATTTGTCATTTCTGACTGATTCTTTTTTATTATTTCAATGTCCTTTTTATACTTGCTATCTCTTTATTTAGTTGTTCATTATGATCATCTATTGTTCTAAGATCTTTGAGCATCCTAACAATCATTATTTTAAACTCTGCATCTGGTAATTTGGTTATATCTGACTCATTCAAGTCCTTTTCTGGGGATTTTTCTTGATTTAATTGGGTTGCATTTTTCTGCCTTCCTAATTTGTCTGTGTATAAGAAGGGTATGGCTACTGTAGTCCAGTGGGTGTGGCCTCTGTGTTCCCTAGGTGTGGTCTGTCTGCAAGCCCATCACCCCCTCTGCCACTGCCTCGGGCGTTCAGGCGTTGGGGTATGTGCATTGCCAGTGTCGGCTGGCTACGTCTATTGCTGCAGTTTCCGCCTCTCCTCCACACGAGGGACTGTGTTCACATGCCAGGGTCTACAAGCCTTGGCCTTCGCCCTGTCACCACGTGTGGGGCTATGCTGTACCCAGGGCCACTAGCCTCGGTACCGCAGGCAAGGGTGAGCACCTTTGCTCAGCCGCGGGTCTCAGCCTATTCCCAGGCTTACACCTTGCCCCCACGGGTGGAGCTGCACTCATGAGTCAGGCCACAAGCGCTGGGCTCTGTGTGCCAGGCAGGGCTGCACACCTGTGCTCAGCCACAGTTCTCTGTTCCCGGGCTTTCATCCTGCCCCCGCCGGCCGGCGAAGTTGTGCTCACAGCAGGCCACAAGCCCTGGCTATGCAGGCTGGGCAGGGCTGTGTGCTCACACTCAGTTGTGGGTCTCTGCAGATCCCAGGCTTTCTCCTTTTCTCTGTGGGCAGGATTTCAGGCAGGCCTGCAGCCGCCCGGACTGCTTTTGTGCACCCCTTCTGCCCCCGCTAGGCGAGACAGCTCATGCTGGGACCTCAGTTGTGTCCAGCCAGGCTTCTGCTCCTGCCGCCACCCACCCTCTGGCTAGCTCTCAGCAGTGTGGAGGGGGGCATGGCACCTCAGACCCTAGCACTCAATACTGTATTCTTTAAGGTTTTCTCCTTCTAAGCGACTCTGTTCTGAGTACCACAAAAGACCTTATTTGGCTGGTGTCCTGCTTCCCTTTGCTGGTATTGCTGTTTCCAGGGGAAGTATTCACTTCAGATTTGGGGAGTGACTCAGCCCAGGGATTAGGGTGGCTGTCCCTCAAAGAGTTTCTGCCTGTGCCTCCTGGATTACACTCTCTTTCTGCTACTCTGGTCCTCTCCACTCTCCCCATCCCCCAGAGCCCCAGGTGAGTCGTTGTGAAAGAGGTTTTCTGTGCTCTCCCTTTAAGAAGAATCCTGGGTCTGAGAAATCTGTTTCTTTCTCACAAACAGTGTCCTGACTTGTTTTGAAGCTAAATAGTGTCCATACACCTCTTTTAGTCTCTGGGGCTGCAGTTTGGGGCTTTGTTCCTGTGGCCCAGGACCCTCCTTTCTCCACTAAACTCCCTTCCCACCACACGAGTCTCTCTGAGATGCTGTTTGCTCCCAGGAGCTGGGCTGCCCTATCCATGTTTCTGCTTTTCCTACCAGTCTCAGTGTGGCTTCTTTGGTGTTCCTTGGTTGAAGAGTCCTCTTAGTTTGGATTTTCCAGATGATGGTTCTTAAAATTAAGTTGTAATCCACTTTGGTTCTGGGAGGTGGAAGTTAGTATGTCCACCTACTCCATCACCATCTTGCTGCTCCCTATGAGGCTTTCTCAGAGCACATCATGCAAGGTCTTGGGTCTTATATACAGGTGTTAGAGTTGCAATTAAGCAAGACTGGTGGAGACAAAATACCTCAGCAAGGCAACTTTAACACTTCTGCAGAAGGGCATGCTGCTGCTAGTGAAATTTGGCCAGCAAGTGCACGGGCAGGGGGTTGAATTCTGTTTTTGTTCCTAACATGAGCCCTAGGCTGGGTCTTTCCCCATTGACTGGGGTGGTGACTATACAATCTTATTCTTTTCTGATTAACTAGTTTAAATGGCCATGTGAAGGGGGAAGGGAGAGGGTGGGGATAGTATTAACTTCATGAAACTGGATGAAGGGGGCTGGGGATCGCCTGAAATGTGATGAAGGGGGCTGGGGAAATTCCCATTGAAGAAAAGAACATGAGGTAAACAAGTTCTTTTCTTTTGGTCCCCCCTATTCTTTATATTTTTATTCTTTTCTTAAACTTGGTAAGCAGAACTTGGCTCTGGTTATTGGCATTCATTACTATCACCTGGTTAGAGTAAGGGGGAAGGCTCTGCTTGGTTGTGGCTGTCTCGATCAGTCTCTAAATTAGGACTCGAGCACATGGGATGACAGCATCCTATAAGAATCAAGATTCCAATAATAATTATTGGGGGGAGGAGTACAGAAGTCATTAATCCTTTCTAGTTTCCAAATCATTGTTCCATTAAATTAGTGAAGAGGTTATCTATACCTGAGTTTTCAGCTAATTCATCTGCTAGGGTGTTCAGTCTGTGCAGGGCTTTGATAATGCTACCATCCAGGCTGTGTTACTGGAGATACAGATACAACATTGGGTTCCAATCATAACACACACTCTACCTTGCTCTGTTAGCATCATATCTAGATATGGTCTATTTTCCCAGGCCATTTGGCTGGTAGGACCAAGCTGTTCTGTGATTCCCTTAATCACATCCCTAGTGTAATTGATGAATCTTTGTTGATTATAATAGATATATATAAAGAGTCAAATGACCTGTGGGAAGTTATGACACTCCTCTTGTTTCACCCATCTCATGACAAGCTAAGAGGAGAGGCAAGGGAGGCAAATGCCAGGGTAAAAGGGATGGCCAATTGTATTAGGGGGCAAGTGCCACCCCAGTTGACTGGTAGAGTCTCATAGATACTTGCCCCACTATATTGTATTACCAAACATCAGCTCTGGGGATGATAAGGGAAGATTGATTTGTCAGCCCTATAAACTGTCGGCTTTCACTGCACTGAGTTAGGTTTCCTACAGAGGCCTAATTGTCCCCCCACCTTGAGGGGCATGAAGAGAAATTGGCAGTAGGATCAGGCACTTTAATATTTAATAGCCCTCAGGAGCTGACCCTTAGGGCCATTGACCTCGGGAAACAGCAGTGATAATGACCTACATGACTTGTTTTGCCAGGCAGTGGCATGCTGGAACAGGGCTACCATACATTTCATCCCATCAGAGTCTGAGGGCCACCCAAGTGGAAATGGGACTATCTGCATCTCCAGTCTCCCTGTAACACAAGCATAACAGTTGGGTTTTTTGTTTTGTTTTGTTTTTAGAGTGCTAACAGAATATTTGGTCCATTCTACCCAGGCATTTGCATCTTGGTATCCTGTTTCTATTGCTAGGGTCTATTTTAAATCCTTCACTTCTACTATGGTTACTAGACAGAGGGAGGCCTGGAAGGCTCCCTTTCAATTTGGAGCCCTAGTTCTAATCTTAAAAACGCTGAATGGGAAAATTCTTCACAATCCTGAATCCCTTAGGGCAGAAATCAGGAAGGTGGCCATATTCAATACTTAAGACTTTCATTGCTCTTAATAAAAATAAGCACTTATCCCAAACATGCAATACTGCTGGTGTAAGTTAAACTTATCTGTTAACAGTTGCCTGCTGTTTTTTGCTCCCAGATGAAATGAAGCACCTCCTCTGATAATCAAGAGAAACTGATAATACAAAAAACTACCATTAGAAGAAATCCCTTCAGGATCATTAAGCCCCTTCCTTTGCTCTGAAGCTCCTATAGTAGTAATAAGTTTTACTAAATCACCTGAAAAAAAATTCTAAAAGAGAACCACACACCATTGCATACAAACTTTAGTGTTTCAACAACAAAAAATTCCCAAGCTGTTATCTATGTCAGCCCAGTTGCCTAGTCTAACCCCCAGTCCAACACTTTCCTTCTCTAGATGCAACATTTTGAATCCAGTGGATCTTCATGAACTTTCCCAACTACACAATTCAGAAGTTGAGAAAAAAAAAACTTTTGAGGACAGGGAGTTACTTGCCAACTTGGAAGTCACATTTTCTTAGTTTTTTCCATCCTAAGTATTTAAGTTCTCTGGTATGAATTATCACAAATCGTAAACTAAAAAAATTACCTGAACTCAACCCTCCTGATCCCAACAATAATAGGCCATTGCCAAAGACTTATTGCCAAAAATTTCCCCTTCCTTTAAATATAAGGTATTTTAAAAGTCACATTATTTGAAAATTCAGCTTCAACATTTGGCCTAGTTGAGCTCTTCTGAAGTTTCTTCTGAGATGACTGAATGTGAATCAAAGCTGCACTATGCTGTTGTTGGGCAAATGAGTTTGTAAAATTTGTATTTTTTTGAGTTTGCTCACTTTAATTGTTAAAAATTGTGCTGGGCAGTGCCAGTTATGTGATCTGTGAAATTGCAAATTACCTTCCTGCTTGGGAAGGGCCATTGTCTTGCTAATGTTTGCTGGAGGAGAGGCAGAGAGAGAAGAAGACATGTTTTTGCAGAGTTTGTGCAGAGAGAAGGAAGAAGGAGACTGGGAACAGAGGTGAGGGGCTTTTGCAAGCTCCGCTGTGACTGGTGGGGCCTTTGATTCTAGGACAAACTGGAGAATATTCTCCTGGTTGTGGAACTGGAGAATGTGTCAGTGGCTCTGGGAGCCCTGAGTGAAAGGGAAGTGTGTTTTCCCTGTGTGTTTGCTTGCCGGCCAGTGTGAGACTTGAATAAAGAAATGGCCCACCATTTTCCACCATTTTTTGGCTCCACTGTTTCTTTACCGTCTGCCTGAATCCAATGGGAACTTGCACATGAATGGCCATGATGGCGGCGGCCTTTGGCCTTACAGCTGTACATTTCAGTTTCGACTGGAAATACTCTTCCAAGGAAAAAGGCCACTCCAATCCCTAAAGGTGCTGTTGTGAACAGCATATAGGTAAAATTCTTCTCTAACCCAGTTTGTCCAAAGTGCTATAGCATCTGTGAATCAGTCTTTAAAAAATGAATTTTTTTTTCTACCTTAAATCATTTGCCTTTGAGATTCTAGATCAGGGATCGGGAACCTGACCTGATCCCTGGCTTACAAGCCAGATGTGGCTCTTTTGATGGCTGCATCTGGCTTGCAGACAAATCTATAATAAAAAAAATAATAACATTAAAATATAAAACATTCTCATGTATTACAATCCATTCATTTCCTACCGCTCATGATCATGGTTGCAGGTGGCTGAAGCCAATCACAGCTGTTCTCCGGGACAACATCAAATTTTTATTGGTAATGCTTAATGTACACGGGTCATTGTATGGCTCTCATGGAATTACATTTTAAAGTACGTGGCGTTCATGGCTCTCTCAGCCAAAAAGATTCCGACCCCTCTTCTAGACAGACCTAATTGTTAAAGAACTCAAAACATATTTTGCACCCAACCCCATGAAAAAAGCTTTCCTTCCAGCATTAGATGCCCAAACTGACATTCACATCTAGTCACAAAACTAAAATGCTTCATCACCCCAAGCAAAAAGCAAAGACTGCTTACAAAAACTTGCCTTAATTTGGCCCCAAATTCATTTGTTTCTCTCAAATTTGTTAAAATATAAAGTCCATAAAACCTGCTATTTACCATTCCTCCAGGTCTTGAAAGTCTTCCCTCAAAGGCTTCAGAGAAGATACATGAGAAAATAAGCCTGAAAAAGAGAAACCTACAATACCCCAAAATAGGCCTATATTCCATAACAAAGCCCTTGCTGCTTAAGACACAGCTCCTCCATTACCTTTAGTAAAGGTTACCATACTCGTGTTGCCAAAAACCTGAACATGCCAACCTCCTGGACTTTTACCACACTACTGGCTGCCCGCATGCCACCTTTCACACTGGACGCTAGCTGCCTCCACATGGTAGCCCAATCTCATGCTGACATCAGCACATTGCACTGGCTCCTGGAATACTGTCTGTTGCTGTCTTCCTAGCTTCACTGAATCCACTTCTTTGTAGCACCTGGGTCAGCTGCCATTTAACACTATTCCTCAGGATTTTAAATCATCTGAGCTCAGCCCAATGCAAAACTGTTAGGTTGGTGATTACTCTTGATGTTGAATCATGTCAGTTATAGAAGTCCTTTACATTTTCTATCAGGCCAGACCTCCCACCAGAGCAGGAGCTGACAGACACCCTCATTGCTGTTGTTATGTGAACCATTATCTGTTAACTGTCTTGTTCCTGCCTATGTAAAAGAAGTTTCAGTATATACACTTTACTTTTTACCCAATCCCACAGACTTCCCCACTTTGCCTTCTCCTGGCTCCCTAATCTATCACCAGTCCATTTGACATAACCCCCTTACACCTTCCTCTTTGATTCTGATGAATAAAGTAAGTAGTGAAACTGCCACTTTCCAGAGCACTTTCTCCATCTGTTTGCTTCCCAGCAATTATTGACAGTTTGGCTCAAATAAACTCATAAAAAATTCTTACAGGTTTGGAAGTTGTTTTACATTGACAGAACGTATTTCATTAGCAAACAAACTTATATTTTCAAAAGATATAACAGAGATAACAGGAACCTTTTGTAAACCCAGGCAAAACAAACATATTTTCTGTTAAGAACTTTAAGAGAGATTAAGATGGCAGTGGAGTAGGTGGATGCACAGACACCCAGCTCTCACCACCAAACTGGAATACAAATCAATTTAGGAAAAATCAGCATGAAAAACCAACTCTGAACTGCAAGAACAGCTCTCAAAAACCAAGGAGCAAAGAGGAAGCCACAATCCTGGTAAGGAGTGCCTGAATCTCCTCTGCTTACAGGAACGGGGGGGGGGGTGAGGCTGAGAGCCCAGTGAGGATTTCACACAGGAAAAAGAGCAGAAACTACTGCTCACAGCCACTTACCTGGTGACCAGGGAGCAAGGTGGGTTGAAAAGACCAGCTTATCTCCCAAATGGAAAGGACAGGGAGAGGGACAGACTGTGAGGGGCTAAGGAATGCAAGAAATGAAATAAAAAAGCTGACTCATTCATGCTGGAGGCGGCCATAGCTGGGGGAGGGACTGAACCTTTCACAAAACAGAGCTGAAGTGCTTCCGGATCAGAGATCTCCGGACATCTATCCAGCTCCAATCAGCGCAACAAGACACAGCTGAAAACAAGAAGTGGGGAGGAGGGGCAGTAACTCAGGTCTGCATGGAGATCTGAGATACACCTCCCCCTACTGAAGCAGAGAAAAAACCCTGCCCCCAGTGAGATTAGTTGGTGGAAGAGACCTTCAGAGTCTCAGGTTACACCCACAGCATTCCTGGATACAGTTTAAAGGAAGCCCCCTGCTGAGATCAGTTAACAAGACTATCACCTGTTAAGAAAACAAACAAATCAAGACTTCAAAGCTGCCCAAATCGGAAAGTGGATTACAAATAATAGCTGATACCAACCCAAGAAGACCTAGAAATAACACAACTGAAAACTGGAGACAGACAACACCAAGCCTAGACTCAACCAACTCTACAAATAAAACAAACAAAAAAGAAGATGAGAAGACAAAGGAGTGCAATCCAAATGAAACCACAAGAGACACCTTCGAGAGATGAACTGAGTGATATGGAAATAATCAAACTTCCAGATGTGGAGTTCAAAATAATGATTGTAAGGATGCTTAGGGATCTTAGAACAACAATGGAGGGGCAGTTTGAAAACCTAAATAAAGAAATAGCAAGTATAAAAAAGAATCAGTTGGAGACGACAAATACAATATCAGAAATAAAGAACACAATGGAAGGAATTAAAAACAGGATAGATAGAGCAGAGGATTGAATCAGCGAGTTAGAGGACAACTGGAATGAAGGCATGAAAGAAGAGAAGAAAAGAGAAAAAAGACTCAAAAAGTCAGAGGAAACTCTTAAGAGAGCTCTATGACAACATGAAGAGAAATAACATCCGCATCATAGGGGTTCCTGAAGAAGAAGAAAAGGAACAAGGAATAGAGATGTTGTTCAATCATATCATAGCTGAAAATTTCCCTAAATTAATGCAAGAGAAGCTCTCACAAGTCCAAGAAGCACAGAGGACTCCATTAAAGAGAAACCCAAAGAAACCAACACCAAGACACATCATAATTAAAATACCAAAGCTAAGCGATAAAGAGAAAATATTAAAAGCTGCAAGAGAAAAAAAAGTTATCACCTACAAAGGAGCCCCCATAAGGATGACATCCGACTTCTCAACAGAAACACTTGAGGCCAGAAGGGAATGGCAAGAAATATTCAAAGTAATGCAGAATAAGAACCTACAACCAAGACTACTTTATCCAGCAAGGCTATCGTTTAAAATCGAAGGAGAAATAAAAAGCTTCCCAGACAAAAAACAACTCAAGGAATTCATTACAACCAAACCAATACTGCAGGAAATGTTAAGGGGCCTGTTGTAAACAGATCAAAGTGGGAAAAAAATATAGCAAAAAAAAGGAATACACCTTTAAAGAAGAAAATGGCAATAAACAACTACATATCAATAATAACCTTAAATGTAAATGGAATAAATGATCCAATCAAAAGACATAGGGTAGCTGTGTGGATAAGAAAACAGGACCCATACATATGTTGTCTACAAGAGACACACCTTAGAACAAAAGACACACATAGATTGAAGGTAAAAGGATGGAAAAAAACATTTCATGCAAACGGAAATGAAAAAAAAGCTGGGGTAGCAATACTTATATCAGACAAATTGGACTTTAAAACAAAGGATATAGTAAGAGATAAAGAAGGCCACTACATAATGATAAAGGGAGTAATCCAACAGGAAGATATAACTATTATAAATATCTATGCACCTAATATAGGAGCACCCAAATATATAAAACAGACTTTGATGGATTGAAAGGGCGAGATCAACAGCAATACTATAATAGTAGGGGATTTCAATACCCCACTAACATCACTAGATAGGTCCTCAAGAAAGAAAATTAACAAAGAAACAGCAGACTTTTTGGAAACACTAGATCAACTCGATTTAATAGATATCTTCAGAACCTTTCACCCTAAAGCAGTAGAATATACATTCTTTTCAAGTGCTCATGGTACATTCTCTAGGATAGACCACATGTTAGGGCACAAAATTGCTCTCAACAAATTTAAGAAGACTGAAATCATATCAAGCACTTTCTCCGATTACAACGGCATGAAACTAGAAATGAATCACAGCCGAAAAGCTCAAAAATTCTCAAACACATGGAAACTAAATAGCAGGTTGTTAAATAATGAATGGATTAAGAATGAGATCAAAGAAGAAATAAAAAAATTCCTAGAAACAAATGACAATGAGCATACAACTCAAAATTTATGGGACACAGCGAAAGCAGTGCTGAGAGGGAAGTTCATAGCACTACAGGCACACTTTCAGAAGCTAGAAAAAGCTCAAATAAACAACTTAAACCTGCATCTAAAAGAATTAGAAAAAGAACAGTAAGTAAAGCCCAAATGTAGTAGAAGGAAGGAAATAATAAAGATCAGAGCAGAAATAAATGACATAGAGGCTAAAGAAACAATACAGAGGATCAATGAAACTAGGAGCTGGTTCTTTGAAAAGGTAAACAAGATTGATGAACCTTTAAGTAGACTCACCAAGAAAAAGAGAGAGAGGACTCAAATAAATAAAATTAGAAATGAGAGAGGAGAAATAACAACTGACACAATAGAAATACAAAATAGTGTAAGAAAATACTATGAAGAACTGTATGCCAAAAAACTAGACAACCTAGATGAAATGGAAAAATTCCTTGAAACATACAATCTTCCAAAAATCAATCTGGAAGGATCAGAAAACCTAAACAGACCGATTACACCAAATGAGATTGAAACAGTTATCAAAAAACTCCCAACAAAGAAAAGTCCGGGGCCCAATGGCTTCACAACAGAATTCTACCAAATATTCAAAGAAAAACTAACTTCTATCCTTCTCAAACTATTTCAAAAAATTCAAGAGGAAGGAAGACTTCCAAGCTCCTTTTATGAGGCGAGCATAATTCTGATTCCAAAACTAGGCAAAGACAACACAAAGAAAGAAAATTATAGGCCAATATCTCTGATGAATATAGATGCTAAAATCCTCAACAAAATATTAGCAAACCAGATCCAACAATATATGGAAAAAATCATACACCATGATCAAGTGGGATTTATTCTGGGAAGGCAAGGCTGGTACAATATTCGTAAATCAATCAATGTGATTCATCACATAAACAAAAAGAAGGAGAAAAACCATATGATAATTTCAATAGATGCAGAAATAGCATTTGATAAAATCTAGCACCCATTCATGATGAAAACTCTCAGCAAAGTGGGAATACAGGGAACATACCTCAACATGATAAAAGCCATCTATGAGAAACCCACAGCCAACATCATACTCAATGGGAAAAAATTAAAAGCAATACCCTTAAGATCAGGAACAAGGCAGGGGTGCCCCCTTTCACCACTCTTATTTAACATAGTCCTGGAAGTCCTAGCCACAGCAATCAGACAAGAAGAAGAAATAAAAGCATTCAAGTTGAAAAAGAAGAAGTAAAACTATCATTAATTGCAGATGATATGATATTGTATATAGAAAACCCTGGACCTGATAAATGAATTTGGCAAGGTGGCAGGATATAAAATCAATACTCACAAATCAGAGGCATTTTTATACACCAACAATGAACAGTCAGAAAGAGAAATTAAAGAAACAATCCCCTTCACAATTACAACCAAAAAAATAAAGTACCTAGGAGTAAACTTAACCAAGGAGACTAAAGACTTGTACTCAAAAAATTACAAAGCATTGATAAAAGAAATCAAGGAAGATACAAACAAGTGGAAGCATATACCGTGCTCATGGTTAGGAAGAATAAACATCATTAAAATGTCTATATTACCCAAAGCAATCTATAAGTTCAATGCAATACCAATTAAAATACCAATGACATACTTCAAAGATATAGACCACATATTCCACAAATTTATCTGGAACCAAAAGAGAACATGAATAGCCACAGCAATCTTAAAAAAGAAGAATAAAGTGGGAGGTATCACACTTCCTGATATCAAGTTATACTACAAGGCCGTTGTACTCAAAACAGCCTGGTACTGGCATAAGAACAGGCATATAGATCAATGGAACAGAACAGAGAACCCAGAAATAAACCCACAGTTCTATGGACAACTGATATTTGACAAAGGAGGTAAGGAAATACAATGGAGTAAGGACAGCCTCTTTAACAAATGGTGTTGGGAAAATTGGACAGCTACCTGCAAAAAAATGAAACTAGATCACCAGCTTACACCACTCACAAAAATAAACTCAAAATGGATAAAAGACTTAAATGTAGGCCGTGAAACCATAAGCATCTTAGGAGAAAACATAGGCAGTAAGCTCTTGGACATCTCTCGGAGCAATATATTTACTGATTTATCTCCACGGGGAAGTGAAATAAAAGACAGGATAAACAAATGGGACTATATCAAACTAAAAAGCTTTTGCACAGCTAAAGACAACAAGAACAGAATAAAAATACAAACTACACAATGGGAGAATATATTTGACAATATGTCTGATAAGGGGTTAATAACCAAAATTTATAAAGAACTTGTAAAACTCAACACCAGGAAGACAAACGACCCAATCCAAAAATGGGCAAAAGAGATGAATAGACACTTCTCCAAAGAGGACATACAGATGGCCAATAGGCATATGAAAAAATGCTCAACATCACTAATCATTAGAGAAATGCAAATTAAAACCACAATGAGATATCACCTCACACCAGTCAGAATGGCGCTTATCAACAAAACAACACAGAATAAGTGCTGGCGAGGATGTGGAGAAAAGGGAACCCTCCTGCACTGCTGGTGGGAATGCAGACTGGTGCAGCCACTGTGGAAAACAGTATGGAGATTCCTCAAAAAACTGAAAATCGAACTGCCTTTTGACCCAGCTATCCCACTTTTAGGAATATACCCCAAGGACACCATAGAAAGGCTCCAAAAGGAGAAATGCACCCGCATGTTTGTGGCAGCATTGTTCACAATAGCGAAGATCTGGAAACAACCCAAGTGTCCGTCAGAGGACGAGTGGATTAAAAAGCTTTGGTACATATATACTATGGAATAGTACTCAGCCATAAGAAATGATGACATTGGATCATTTACAATAACATGGATGGACCTTGACAACATTATACGGAGTGAAATAAGTAAATCAGAAAAAAAACTAAGATGAATCCATACATAGAAGGGACATAAAAATGAGACTCAGAGACATGAACAGGAGTGTGATGGCAACAGGGGTGGGGGGTGGGGGGAGGGGGTATGGGGTGAAGAAGGAGAGAGGGGTTAGGGGAGGGGAGGGGCACAAAGAAAACCAGATAGAAGGTGACAAGACAACTTAACTTTGGGGGAGGGGTATACAGCACAATCAAATGTCAAAATAATCTAGAGATATTTTCTCTCAACATATGTACCCTGATTTATCAATGTCACTGTATTAAATTTAATAAATAAATTTAAAAAAAAAAAGAACTTTAAAAAAGGAGATGATGTCAGAGTAATGGCGGGGTAGGAAGTGATACTGATAAATCTCCCCCAAAACTCAACAAGATATTCAACCAGAAACAGAAAAACCTATCCTTGGAGCCTCCAGATGTTTCTCAATACACCCGAAGGTATGGTCGAGCGAAAAATTGGCTAAATATATAATCAAACCCCAAAGGAAATATGGAGCAAGAAATGCTCCGCCTTCTCACTAACCTAAACAGGGCAGCGTTCACTGGGAACTGAGAATATAGAAACTAAGGCAGGCAAAGGGGGTGAATAGATCCAGGCCGTGGCACAAACGGCCGAACCAGGCTGTGGCACAGAGATCCAAGCCGAGGAAAAACTGTTCCTGTGGCAACCCGGGCAATACAAGCTAACACTCGCGCCAAACCCAGACAAAGAAAGACAAGTGGGGCAGCCATTTCCCCCAATCTCTGGGTCGGCGTGCACAGATAGTGGGCGAGAGATTCCTTCCAAACCCTGGGAGTGGGCGCCTGTGTTATCCCACAGAGAGGCAGAGTCAGAGGCCTTTGTGTAGGCCGAAAGCTGAATCTCCAGACCGCCCCAGTGCCCTGGGAAAGCCACGCACAGGGAGGGAGTGAGAACTAATTCCAACGCTGAAACTTTTCTGTGCAGGTGGGGGTTTCACTCAGAGGGTGAGGCGGCCGGCCTGATATCCTGGTCTGCGCGCGCAGAGAGTGAGCGAGAGATTCCTCCGAGTGCCTCGGCAGGGCGCGCCCGTGTTATCCCACAGAGGTGGAGAGTCAAAGGCCTTTGTGTGGGCCAAAAGTGGAATCTCGGGCCACCCCAGCGCCTTGAAAAAGCCACGCATGGGGACAGAGCAAGAGCCAATTCCAATGCTGGAACTTTTCCATGCAGGTGGGGGTTTCACTCAGAGTGTGAGACTGCCGGCCTGATATCCTGGTCCGTGCAGGCAGATAATGAGCAAGAGTTTCCTCCAAGCGCCCCGGGAGTGGGCTCCCGCCCATGTTACCAAACAGAGTGGCAGAGCCAGAGGTCTTTGAGTGGGCGGAAGCCCTGCCTGATTATGCTAGCAGCTCTGACTGACTGAGCCTTACCCAGAGCCCTGTGCTGAGTGGGAATAGAGTGGGGAGTTGCCAGCTCTTTGAGCCTCTTACTATCCAGGCAGAGGCAGCAGCAACCCCATAACTGGATTATCAGGCTACTAATTGAGGAAGGAAAGACTAGGAGAAAGGCTCCAGGAACACAGACTCTCTCACTGGCGGAGCCTATAAATGCTAATGAGCCTCAACTGCCAACGAGACGAAAGCACAATACATGACATTGCCATAGAGACTTATCAACTGCAAACCTCTACCTGAGCGTGCCAAAGGGGCAGAACCCGAAGTACAGAGTCACCGATCAGGAAGAGGGAGAGAAAAGAAAAAGCAAGAAGATAACCTCTCAAAATCAAGAATAATCTGCAGACTTTATAACCTATCCCATTTTATTCTATTTGATCGTTTGTTTCTCTTATCTTCATTCTTGATTTTTTTTTTTCCTCCTCTAATTTGGTCGTTTAACTCTCTGCCGGTCTTACTCTCTCCTCTCCTTGAACTACACTACCCATAAGTGTTACATCTCCTGTTATCTTTTCTTTCCTCTTCCTTTCTCTCTATGAGGGTTGCATTCCAAAACCCTTAACTCTCTATCTCTCTCTCTCTCCTCTTTTTTCTTTTTTCTTCTTTTAGTGGTTCCCTTTTTGTTCTCTCTCTCTCTTTCTTTTCTCCCTCTATATTAGTTTCTTCCTTTCTCCTTTATGTCTCCTCTCAATCAAACCTCAATAATGAACAAATTATATTGTCTGGGACTCAAACTTATGTTTGTGGCATTTTGGGGGGTTTTACTTCACCTTTTTAACTCACTAGCAGTGCTCCCATCCCTGTCTCTCCATTTTATCTAGTTCTTGTTCCACTAAATACAATAGTAATTTTTTTAATTTGTCCCCCCATTTTCCTGTTTCCCTCTTATTCCTCTCATCATAACTCTTAGTCAACCAGCAACTAAAAACAAATCATTTAAATCTTGACCCAAATTTTGTCCTTATTTGCTTTTTGTGGGTACATACCCCCTTCTTTTTTCTTTTTTGCCCCTTTATTACTTTTCCCCAATTCAAGCCCTCCATTACAGGCATTGTTTTTCTATTTAATACAATATAATTCACAGTTCACTACAAGATTTTCTCAAGAAAGAGGGAAGAGGAGAGGAGAGGAAAAAAGGAGGGGGGGAATAATTTCCTTTTTTAAATTTTAAATTTATTTTAGTTTTCTTTATTTCATTATTAATTTTTTTAAAAAAAAACAACTCTTTTCAATTTTTTATTTTTTAACTCTTTATTCTTTATTAAATCCCATTAATACTATCAACAAAACCACCCTCAGATGCCATTAAGGAAGAGAAAATCGAATATCATGGATACAAAAGAATGAGAGGTAACACAGCTAGATGAGGAAAAATCTATGGAGAAAAAATTTAATATATTGAAAACCTTGGAGCTAAATGACAGAGAATTCAAGATAGAAATCCTAAAAATCCTCCAAGATATACAATAAAACACAGAAAGGCAATTTAGGGAGCTCAGAAAACAACTCAATGAACACAAAGAATATATTTCCAAGGAAATTGAAACTATAAAAACAAATCAAACAGAGATAAAAAACTCAATTCACGAACTGAAAAACAAGGTAACAAGCTTAGCTTATAGAACAGGCCAGATAGAAGAGAGGATTAGTGAAATAGAAGACAAGAAACTTGAGGCACAACAGAGAGAAGAAGAAAGAGACTCAAAAATAAAAAAAATGAGATAGCCCTACAAGAATTATCTGACTCCATCAAAAAGAATAACATAAGAATAATAGGTATATCAGAGGGAGAAGAGAGAGAAAATGGAATGGAGAACATACTCAAACAAATAATAGAAGAGAACTTCCCAAGCCTGTGGAAAGAACTAAAGCTTCAAATTCAAGAAGCAAACAGAACTCCGAGTTTTCTTAACCCCAACAAACCTACTCCAAGGAACATCATAATGAAATTGGCACAAACCAGCAGCAAAGAAAAAATTCTCAAGGCAGCCAGGGAAAAGAAGAATACAACATATAAAGGAAGGCCCATTAGATTATCATCAGATTTCTCAGCAGAAACTCTACAAGCTAGAAGAGAGTGGACCCCAATATTTAAAGTCCTGAAAGAGAGGAACGTTCAGCCACAAATACTATACCCATCAAAGCTATCCTTTAAATATGAAGGAGAAATAAAAACATTCACAGATACAGAAAAGATGAGGGAATTTATCATCAAAAAACCCCCACTCCAGGAATTACTAAAGGGGGTTCTCCAATCAGATACAAAGAACAACAACAACAAAAAGAAAGCCATAAGTAAAAGCTCCAAGAACAACACAATAAAACCAAATTTAAACTGTGACAACAACAAAAAGAAAGGGGGGGGGGAGAGGATGGAGATTAACAGTAGCAAAGGACGATGGATTGCAAAAGTACTCACAAAATAGTGTGCTACAATGAACAGGGTAGGAACCCTTTTCATTTCTTAAAGGTATCCACCATTGTAAAAACCACCACAGAAGCACATGAGATAAAAAAGATAGTAACAGAGGAAAGATGTATGGAATACAACCAAATAAAACAAAAGATAGAAAAACGAAAGAGAAGTATCAAACAAGACACAAAAATAACAGAAAGCAATATATAAAATGGCAATAGGGAACTCACAAGTGTCAGTAATTACACTAAATGTAAACGAATTAAACTCACCATTAAAAAGGCACAGAGTAGCAGAATGGATTAAAAAAGAAAATCCAACTGTATGCTGCCTACAGGAAACTCATCTAAGTAACAAGGATAAAAACAAATTCAAAGTGAAAGGCTGGAAAACAATACTCCAAGCAAATAACATCCAAAAAAAAGCAGGCGTAGCAATACTCATATCTGATAATGCTGACTACAAGACAGCAAAAGTACTCAGAGACAAAAATGGCCATTTCATAATGGCTAAGGGGACACTGAATCAAGAAGACATAACAATTCTTAATATATATGCACCAAACCAAGGAGCACCAAAATATATAAGACAGCTACTTATTGACCTTAAAACAAAAACTGACAAAGATACAATCATACTTGGAGACCTCAATACACCGCTGACGGCTCTAGATTGGTCATCCAAACAGAGAATCAATAAAGATATAGTGGCCTTAAACAAAACACTAGAGCACCTGGATATGATAGACATCTACAGGACATTTCATCCCAAAGTGATTGAGTATACTTTTTTCTCCAGTGTACATGCATCATTCTCAAGAATTGACCATATGTTGGACCACAAAAACAACATCAGCAAATTCAGAAAAATTGAAGTTGTACCAAGCATATTTTCTGATCATAAAGCCTTGAAACTAGAATTCAACTGCAAAAAAGAGGGAAAAAATCCGACAGAGATGTGGAAACTAAACAACATACTTTAAAAAAATGAATGGGTCAAAGAAGAAATAAGTGCAGAGATCAAAAGATATATACAGACTAATGAAAATGACAATACGACATATCAGAATCTATGGGATGCAGCAAAAGCAGTGATAAGAGGGAAGTACATATCACTTCAGGCATATATGAACAAACAAGAGAGAGCCCAAATGAACCACTTAACCTCACACCTTAAGGTACTAGAAAAAGAAAAACAAAGACAACCCAAAACCAGCCAAAGAAAGGAGATAATAAAAATCAGAGCAGAAATAAATGAAATAGAGAACAGAAAAACTATAGAAAAAATTAATAGAACAAGGAGCTGGTTCTTTGAAAAGATCAACAAAATTGACAAACCCTTGGCAAGACTTACCAAGGAAAAAAGAGAAAGAAGTCATCTAAACAAAATCCAAAATGAAAGAGGAGAAATCACCACGGACATCGCAGATATACAAAGAATTATTGTAGAATACTATGAAAAACTTTATGCCACTAAATTCAACAACCTAGAAGAAATGCATAAATTCCTAGAACAATACAACCTTCTAGACTGAGTCAAGAAGAAGCAGAAAGCCTAAACAGACCTATTAGTAGAGAAGAAATAAAAAAAAACATTAAAACCTCCCCCAAAATAAAAGTCCAGGCCCTGACGGCTATACCAGCGAATTTTATCAAACATTCAAAGAAGACTTGGTTCCTATTCTACTCAAAGTCTTCCAAAAAATTGAAGAAGAAGCAATACTTCCTAACACATTTTATGAGGCCAACATAACCCTCATACCAAAACCAGGAAAGGATGGCACAAAAAAAGAAAACTACAGAACAATATCTCTAATGAATACAGATGCTAAAATACTAAACAAAATACTAGCAAATCGAATACAACAACATATTAAAAAATAATACATCATGATCAAGTGGGATTCATCCCAGAATCTCAAGGCTGGGTCAACATACGTAAAACGGTTAACGTAATACACCATATCAACAAAAAAAAGAACAAAAACCACATGATCTTATCAATAGACGCAGAAAAGGCTTTCGATAAAATACAACACAATTTTATGTTTAAGACTCTCAACAAAATGGGTATAGAAGGAAAATATCTCAACATGATAAAGGCCATATATGATAAACCATCAGCTAACATCATATTAAATGGCACTAAACTGAAGTCTTTCCCCCCTTAAATCAGGAACAAGACAGGGTTGTCCACTCTCTCCACTCTTATTTAATGTGGTACTAGAGGTTCTAGCCAGAGCAATCAGACAAGACAAAGAAATAAAAGGCATCCATATCGGAAAAGAAGAAGTAAAGGTATCACTTTTTGCAGATGATATGATCCTATATATCGAAGACCCCAAAGAATCCACAAAAAGACTAATAGAAACAATAAGCCAATACAGTAAGGTCGCAGGATACAAAATTAACATTCAGAAGTTAATAGCCTTTTTATATGCCAACAATGAAACAATTGAGAAAGAACTCAAAAGAATAATCCCCTTCACGATTGCAACAAAAAAATAAAGTACTTAGGAATAAAGAAAACAAAGAATGTAAAGGACTTATATAATAAAAACTATAAACTATTGTTAAGGGAAATCGAAAAAGATATAATGAGATGGAAGAATATACCTTGTTCTTGGTTAGGAAGAATAAATATAATCAAGATGGCCATATTACCCAAAGCAATATACAAATTTAATGCAATTCCCATCAAAATTCCAATGACATTTTTTAAAGAAATAGAGCAAAAAACATCAGATTTATATGGAACTATAAAAAACCCTGAATAGCCAAAGCAATCCTAAAGAAAAAGAATGAAGCTGGGGGCATTACAATACCTTCCTTCAAACTATATTATAGGGCCACGACAATCAAAACAGCATGGTATTGGCAGAAAAATAGACACTCAGACCAATGGAACAGAATAGAAAGCCCAGAAATAAAACCACATATATATAGTCAAATAATTTTTGATAAAGGGGCCAACAACACACAATGGAGAAAAGAAAGCCTCTTCAATAAATTGTGCTGGGAAAACTGGAAAGCCACATGCAAAAGAATGAAACTAGACTACAGTTTGTCCCCCTGTACTAAAATTAACTCAAAATGGATCAAAGATCTAAACATAAGACCTGAAACAATAAAGTACATAGAAGAAGACATAGGTACTCAACTCATGGACCTGGGTTTTAAAGAGTATTTTATGAATTTGACTCCAAAAGCAAGAGAAGTGAAGGCAAAAATTAATGAATGGGACTACATCAGACTAAGAAGTTTTTGCTCAGCAAGAGAAACTGATAACAAAATAAACAGACAGCCAACTAAATGGGAAATGATATTTTCAAACAACAGCTCAGATAAGGGCCTAATATCCAAAATATACAAAGAACTCATAAAACTCAACAACAAACAAACAAACAATCCAATAAAAAAATGGGAAGAGGACATGGACAGACACTTCTCCCAGGAAGAAATACAAGTGGCCAACAGATATATGAAAAGATGCTCATCTTCTTTAGTTATTAGAGAAATGCAAGTCAAAACTGCAATGAGATACCACCTCACACCTGTTAGATTAGCTATTATTAACAAGACAGTTAATAGCAAATGTTGGAGAGGCTGTGGAGAAAAAGGAACCCTCATACACTGTTGGTGGGAATGTAAAGTAGTATAACCATTATGGCAGAAAGTATGGTGGTTC
Source organism: Saccopteryx leptura (assembly GCF_036850995.1). Lineage (NCBI taxonomy): Eukaryota > Metazoa > Chordata > Mammalia > Chiroptera > Emballonuridae > Saccopteryx > Saccopteryx leptura. Next base: position 169,060,748 of record NC_089504.1, on the reverse strand, counting down.
CTCAAAAAACTGAAAATAGAACTACCTTATGACCCAGCAATCCCTCTACTGGGTATATACCCTCAAAACTCAGAAACATTGATACGTAAAGACACATGCAGCCCCATGTTCATTGCAGCATTGTTCACAGTGGCCAGGACATGGAAACAACCAAAAAGCCCGTCAATAGATGACTGGATAAAGAAGATGTGGCACATATATACTATGGAATACTACTCAGCCATAAGAAATTATGACATCGGATCATTTACAGCAAAATGTTGGGATCTTGATAACATGATACGAAGTGAAATAAGTAAATCATAAAAAAACCAGTAACTGCATTATTCCATACGTAGGTGGGACATAAAAGTGAAATTAAGAGACATTGATAAGAGTGTGGTGGTTATGGGGGAAAAGGGAGAGGGAAAGGGGGGAGGGGCAGGGGCACAAAGAAAACTAGATAGAAGGTGACAGAGGACAATCTGACTTTGGGTGATGGGTATGCAACATAATTGAACGACAAGATAACCTGGACTTGTTATCTTTGAATATATTTATCCTGATTTATTGATGTCGCCCCATTAAAAAAATAAAGTAAAAAAAAAAGAACTTTAAAAAAATATAATTAAATTAAACTAGTAGTAATGTGAGATGCTTTTCTAGAGCACTTGGTTCAGAATAAAATATTTTGAGTCATTTTATATTTTACTAGAAACCTAAACAGTATTTTTGATAGTTGGAAAGATGACAAGACTCCTTATTTGTCCTTGGCAGCCCTCTGGGATGACTGAAGAGAAGGGAGGAGATGGCCTATTGAGCCACTTGGATTTTAAAAATGCTCACATTTTTTTTCCTTTTCATTAAGGTCATGGCATGTCTCCTTCCATTTTTACAGCCCACACAGGGTCCCGAGACTTAATGCTCCTGTTGTTCTCAGGATCACAGTAATTTTCAAGCCTCTAGGAGCAGGCTTTAAGATATTTAAATGACATGGTTTCTTTTCTTCTTCTTCTAAGTTTTACTGTCTGGAAAAGGGAGTGAAATCTTTACCCCACTTTGAATTATTAATTTATCAGTAGAATCTTTAATATGAACAACATGAAAGTTGGTTCATAACATAATAATCAAATTCTAAATAGTACAATTTTACATACAAACAAGACAATTACAGAGTACAAAACAAAGAAACAAGTTTAGGATCCAAAATTTCATTCTACTTAAGTTTAAATGAGCTCTCCTTACATATTCTAGTTTCAAAGCAAAAATGTCTAGAGCATTTGAATACAGGAATGAAATTATTTTATTTAGTTCAATATTAGAGGTTGCATTTCCAACTTTGCATGCAAGAACTTAATTTAGGCCTCAAAAGAGCCACATCTTGGCTCTCCTAGGTTGATATTTTTTGTTTGGGGATTATCATCCCAATAAGTGACTGTTTGGCCCAGTGAAACATTGGGAAGTTTCTTTCCCTTTTGTTTGGTACCATCTTTGTCTCTGGTTGTTATATTAGAGGTATGATTTACTTTCCTGATTATGGCATGATTCCTGAGATAGGCTCAACCCCCTGTCCTTGGGGGTTTCTTGCCTTCTTGTCATTTGCTTCATCTGTCTCTGGTCACTCCTCTAGTGGGGACATTGAATGCCTCTTAGCAATTGGCGGGTTGGTAGAAACCCCTGAGTTGGAAGAAGCTTTGCCTGATACCACCCTAAGCCTTACGAGGTCACGGCGGAACCTCAGATCAGGACTCCACACTTACTCTGTGCCTCAGCATGACACATACACACCACCTCCTGCACCTCTCCCCGACCACCAAGGAGTACTTTGCCACACCTGTGAATTTTCTTACTTTAATCCATGCATGAAGTTGCCTGGTCTCTGTGGTATCACCTTTTAGGGCCCTTCTACACATTGCTGAGAGTCCGGAGTTGTTTGCTGCTTAAGCTGAGTCATCATCCTTTCAGTCAAGGACTACCACAATGGAACAGCAAGATGCGTCTCTCTCAACAGAGGGCCTAGACCCCTCCTAAGGGGGATAGGGATCCCAGACGAGCCCCCAAATTGTTAGAGTTGAAATTAAGCAAGACTTGTGGAGACAAAATACCTTGGCAAGGCAATTTTAATAACTTCTGCAGAAGGGTGTGCTGCTGCTAGTGAAATTTGGCCAGCAAGTGCATGAGCAGGGGGTTGGGTTCTGTTTTTGTTCCTAATGTGAGCCCTAGGCTGGGTCTTGCCCCATTGGCTGGTGTGGTGACCATACAATCTTACTCTTTTCTGATTGGCTAGTTTAAATGACCGTATGAAGGGGGAAGGAAGAGGTAGAGATAGTGTTAACTTCATGAAACTGGATAAAGGGGGCTGGGAACTGTTGCCTGAAATGTGATGAAGGGGGCTGGGGAAATTCCCATGGAAGAAAAGAACATGAGATAAACAAGTTTTTTGTCCTTCATAGACATGTTGAGTTTTGCCTTGTTTTAGTTCCAAGGACAGTGGGAGACTACAGTGATATTAACCTCTCAGCAGCCCTTGGGCTATGATGTAAAGACCAGTAATGCACAACACAACAGACTCTTTATTGCTTAATTAGAATGCAGGAGGAGTGGACTCTGTTTAAAGAGCATCTCTCCTGTGCTGGGGCCCCTTCCAGTTTAATTGAGAATTTAGCATTGGGGGTTCACTTGATGTGATCTCAGTGAATTTTGCTCACTGACCAAAGACCATGCCTTTAGGTTTAACAACAGACTTCAGATTCTAAGGCAAAGTCACCAATGGGGCTTTGGTGTAGTAAGAGGCACTCAATACACTCCATCCAAATTGCATGCCTTAGTCATTAAACAGAGCCGTAGGCATTTTGACATTTTGTGTGAAACCAGCCCTCTAGTCCTTCTAAGTCAAGAAAAACTAGTCTCTCCATTCTTTCAAGCCCCATTCAGCCTTAACAAACCTGATTAAATTTTTAACTAATCAACAGTGCAGGTGAGTGCTTTGTATGTGCACACCCCTTTGTGGGCTCAGTGAGGACCAGTGAAAGGTGCTGATGTTAACACTGAGAAACAGCAGGTACCCACACAGAGCATGGGGTGCTTAACACCATTATTTCTTTTACTCTTCAGGTCCACAAGAAAGGCTTCTTCTTTTTCTTTTGCAGGCCAGGAAGCTGAGGGTCTGAGAAACTGAGTTACAGTTAGTGAGGAAGCCAGGCTCTGAACCTAGGATTGAAGTATATTCACGTACTGACCACAGAGCAGATGGCCAGCCACATTAGATCTGTTCCTGGATGTGCCCTGACTGGGGATTGAACTGGCAAACTCTGCACTTCAGGATGACTCTCTAACAAACCAAATATCCAGCCAGGACAACAGAGGACTTTATGTGTAGTTTTTTACACATATTTCTGTATTGGGAACCATTATTTTGTTCTTTGCTCGATTGATGATGAGTCCATCAATCCAGTCCTGAGTCAGTAACCCAGTCAGGTATGTTTTAGGGTCTGACAGAAATGGACAACCTCACCTCTCTGTACCAGATAGTACTTGGGTTCATTTTACTCCATGAGGGGGGTATTTCAGGGCACCAAAATGCAGAGACATTCCATTTTTTTCCTACTGAATGCAATGCCAAGTATCACCTAGGTCATACCAGTGTGGCTCTAGCCTTCTGCGGAGGTGGAATTCTTTAATGACCCAAGCAGTCTGGACCCCAGGGCTGGCATGGATCTGTTAGTGATGAGGAAGACACAGGAGGTGGTGGCACGTCTCAGTCCAGTCCTTGCAAGGATAGCCACTGCTTCTTCTAGCAAGGGGATGTGTGTGAGTTGCCATGACCTTTACCCCAGAGAAGAAGTTACAGGTCCCTCGTAACACCTCATCATAAATTCATTGACGGAGAAATTGGTCAAAAGAGCAAACATGAATGACTTCTAAAGAGGGTGCAGAGGTTGTTAAGCAGAGAATTTGCCAGTGTGTTAGTTGGCTCGGGCTGCCATTACCCATACCGCGCAGACTGGAGGCCTTAACCGCAGACATTCGGCGCCTCTCAACTAGAGGATCTGCAGTTTGGTTTTTCCTGAGGCCTCTCTACTAGGCTTGTTGGTGGCTGTCTTTTTTTAAAGGGCACTTATTCTATTGGATTAGCACCTACCCTAGTGATCTCATTCTCTCAATCACCTTTTTAAAGGCCCTATCTCCAAATATGGTCACATTATGAAGCGCTGGGAGTTAGGGTGTCAATATATAAGTTTTGGGGGATGCAACCCAGCCCATCACACTGATGTTACACCTTCTCCTCCTCCAATGCAGGGAACTAGCTCCTCTCTTGGAAAAGACCAATGATTGGGTCTTGTTGATGTCATTGGCTTCTCAAGAGAAAGAAGACTCATTATGTAATTTTTCACTTGTAATGCCAGTGGCCGAGGCCAGGCAGATCCACATTGGATTCGAGAAGACGGTAGAAAAACTGTGGACCCAGAAAGGGTTGGGCCATTCCCTTTAATAAAGTCTCACAATGGTGGAAAAGCACACAGGCAGGGAAACCGCCTCTCAGACAAACAAACAGCAAGAATAGTCCCTCACAGTGGTGGGCAGGCAACCTGCCATCCATAATCCCCCATCTCTCTTGAGCACAAGCACCTGCAGCCTTACATAGCCATACACACGTGGCACAGCCACACACTCACGTACCAATCAGCAAAATACTTGCAGCCGGTAACCTCACGAGCAAGCCTAACACAGCTGCCCCACATTACTTTATGGAGAAAGTCAGGACCAGTGAGGTGGCATGCTTTGCCAATGTCACACAGTGGGTTAAGAAAGCTCGGGCAAGTGTGACCTCCCAGGTCCTTGGAAGCCATGCACTATGGGTCTCCAGTTAGCTTGGCTGCCAATGACTTCCAGCAGTAAAACGACAGCAGCTGTGTTCACGGCATTTCCTCTGCGGGGAGTTGGTGAGAAAAGCTCATAAAGCATAGAGAAAACCATAGCCTAGTGCTCTCAAAAAGAAACATTTCTTTTCTAAAACAAAGAACTTTGGGGAAACTGGACCTCAGTGACAGAGTGTGGGGTGGGAGAAATTGGAGTCAGAACAGCTGAGTTTTGTCCTGGCTCTACAGGAATCATTTGTACAGCTTCAGGAGAGTCACCTGATCTTCAGGGGACTCAGATTATCTATAAAATGAAGCCATTGAAATCAATGAATGGCTTTCAAACATGTTTGACGGTGAGACACTTCTCAGATTCCACATGGTGGAAACCTTTCTCAGAAAACCAGTGTATAAAATAGATAAAATGGGAGAGTCACTCCTTAAAGGTGACGTGGAGACAGGAACAGGAGTTCCTGTCCACTCACTCTGAGTATTTTCCCAAACCCCGGCTTCCAGGGGACCCACGAGGTTTCATAATCAGAGAATCTCTGTGGGTCACTAACACATCACCACACTCCTCACCAGGAGACGGCTCTCTAATCTTGTTTCTGAACTGAATTATTTGGAGGAAAAGTGATTGTTAATCAGACAACTTTATGGGCTTGCTGAGGAAAAATACCTTCAGAGGCCAGCTGCAGAGGGAGCCTCCAGACAACATGTCTTCCTTGGCCTTGACCCTTTGGCTTATGGCCTCATGCCGCCTGACCAAACACCCCCCTCACAATCCACCTTTTGAAATGGGAAATATTGATTCCCACGCCTCCAATCATCCTAGTAAGACCTTCTTTACATTAATAAGTCATAGGGAAACAGAATAATGAATGAAAAATACTCGTGTTAAAATCAAATGACAACTTTTGCTTTCAATTTGGTGGAATAGCTAGTATTGGATCAGTCCCACCTTGAGAGCTAGGAAAATCTGTATAAGTATGTTTAAAAATTCTGTTGAAGGTATTGGAGCGCTACCAAGATAGCCAGGACTCGAGGAGCCCAAACCAAGGAGAGAAGGGATTACAGATGGGCCAGCCTTCAGTTCCTCCCCTTTGGAGCAGTGCTGGGAGAGGCTGAGAAACTGGGCAGAACTTTGAGCAATTCCTGTGCAATGCTGGTGGCTGCTTTCATGGCCAGGCAGGTCCACATTGAATTCGGGCAGACGGTAGAAAAACTGTGGAGCTGGAAAGGGTTGGGTCATTCCGTTTAATAAAGTCTCACAATAGTAGACAAGCACACAGGCAGGGGAAACCGCCTTTCCGGCAAACAAACAGCAAAATGGGCCCTCACAGCGATGGGCAGGCAATCTGCGTATCTGCAATATCCCCGAGCACAAGCACCCATAGCCTTACATAGACTATACACATGTGGCACTGCCACATGCTCACGCACTAATCAGGCAAAGTGCTTGCAGCTGGTAAGCCCGCAAGCAAGCCTAACACAGCTGCCCCACATTCCACCCCTTTAGGGTTGCTCGCTTCACAATCTACATGACAGGAAACAGAGACTACAGCAACAGCAAAAGTTACAGAGTACTTACAAAGGTGTCCTTCAAAATGTCTCTCTGAGCACTTTGCCTAGGGTGTCACCTGGAGGCCCACCTCTAACTCCCTGCCCCATGGTAGGTGGGAGGGCCTGTATAGTCCAGGGCTGCGTCCATGGAAACTGTAAAGTGTCCTTGGTGCACTTCTGCACCTGGATGAGAACCACTGCAGGAGGGCCTCCACAGGTGCCCCCCATCGGGGTCTCTCATAGTTCTCTCTATGAGTGATGTGTCCATCCATCAAGGGAACCGGTGCCCTCCTCTGGTTGCAGTCCAAGAGTCAGTCCACATTAGACACTCCAGCTGTCTGTGCAAATCACCAAGGTAAAGGTTCATTACAGGCAACTAGCCACACAGCTCTTTATGAACAGACCTCAGCACCTTTCCACAGTGTGCTGTCCATTGCCACAGCCCATCTAAACCCCTTAACAAGCTCACAGGGCCTGGCAGGGTCAGGCACATTTAATACCTGTCACCTTAACAGTTCTCTTGGCTGCTGCTGCTGTAAGAAAAAGCGCCTGCTGCACATTAGAAGGGGACCAGTGCATTGCCAATTTCACATGGCTGGCCCCCACTGCTCCCTGTTGGATGAGTTCCTTGCCCTTCCCCCTATTCAAACTGGGACAATGGGTTTGGGGAATTCTGTAACCTGAATGCCAGCCATTTTCCTGGCAGATGCTGGGGCTACCCACTTTCCCCACTTTTTCAGCATCTGGAACTTCTGTTCTGACTCAAGCTGTCGCCCTCAAAGTTGCAAGAGGACTTTATTAGGCTTGCCATCTAATTTCTCTCTATCTACCCCGGCCACAATCAAATCTACCCACATCTGTGTTCTGGTAACTTTCTCTTGTTAGTCAGAAGGGTAGCACGGGCAGCAGCCCTCACAGCCTTACAGTCCATCTCTGTTCTGGAGACTTTGATGCCATCCACCCCTATGTCCCACAGCTGCACCAAGCAAGCTACCAGGGACTCAGTGGGTTTTTGCCTGAATTTCACCCCCAACTCCATCAACTCTGTCCAGGTATAGGGTTGGACCATAGAGTGCTTTACTACCTGAGGAGGAGGCTGTGGCTGCCCCTGAGGGACTCTTGGCTGCTGGGTCCTTACCTTCTTGGTGACCACCAGCTGGGCTCTGAGTCTGCGGATGACAGTTGCAGCCTAAGCCTCCCTTTCAGAAAAGGAGGAGTTGGAGATGCCTGCTCCCACCAACTCAGATCTGCTCCGTCTTCCATGCCTGCTTCAGCTCCTGTGGCTGCCAGCTCTCGGCCTGAAGCTGACTCTTGAGCTCCTAAACCTGCAGTCGTTTGTCCAACAGCTGTCACTGCCAACACTCAGCTTCCAGGGCAAACTGCAACTCGTGAACCTGAAATTTCTTCTCCAGAGACCACTGCAGTTCCAGGTGCTGTTGGCATTCAGCCTTCACCCCACACTGCAACTCTTGGACCAGGTCGGCCTCTTTCTTCAGTGCTCGCTCAAGTTCACGCAGTTGTTGCTGCTCAGTATGCAGCTCATCCTGGAGCTTTCAACCTCACTCAGCTTCTTGCACAGAGCTCTTGGTTTCTTCTGACAGGATTGTAAAAACACCCAGCCCACGGTCCCCAACAGGAGAGCCACCGGGAATAGCCACTCATCTATTCCACTCCTGAAGGGTATCGGCAGCTCCCCACCCATCTGCTCCAAACCCTGTCCACATGGCCAGGCAGGTTCACATTGGATTTGTACAGACCATAGAAAAACTGTGAAGCCTGAAAGGGTTGGGCCATTCCATTTAATAGAGTCTCGCAATGGTGGACAAGCACACAGGCAGGGGAAACTGCCCCTCAGACAAACAAACAGCAAAATGGCCCCTCATAGTGGTGGGCAGGCAATCCGTGCACTGCAATCCCCCAGAGGGCAAGCACCCATAGCCTTTATAGACTATACACCCGTGGCGCAGCCACGCGCTCATGCACTAGTCAGGCAAAGTGCTTGCAGCCGGTAAACCAGAGAGAAGCCTAACACAACTGCCCCACACCCTAAAAATAAACATTTGAGTGCAGGCCTTCCAAGGAGGAGGGGGTTTGGAAACACTCTAGGCTCTGAATTGGGGGAGCTGAGGGGGTTACTCTCAGGTGTAAGGATGAGTCAGAAACAGACCAGCCTTCCCAAAGACTGAAACCAGCTCTGAATCAGCACCTCCATGCTAGATTAACATGGGCTGCCCCTGCCCCCAGTGCCCACCAAAAGCCAAAGTCAGTCCTACTTGCAAATTGTGTCACCTAGAACTTCAGATTATCTTTATAATTTTATATTCAGAACATCCAGTATCCAGAACAGACAAGTAAGTATAAAACCCAGGTTAGGGCATGGCCAGGGGGCTGTGCAGTGTTTTCTATAGCTGTGTGTGCTCTGCCTGTCTCCTTAGGAGGCTGGCTACTTGGAAACAGGCCCATGTGCTGTTATCAGTAATGGTAGCCGAGCTCAGTGTGAACTATCAATATGCTCTTGTTTACTCCAAACAACTACCCTCAGGTGTCAATATATTTCCCCCCATTATGCAGACGACAAAACAGGCTGGGGGTGAGGGGCAATGACCTGAGTCTATCCTACTACACTACCTGGACTCTGAACCACCAGTGGTCCTGCTTTCCCAGATGTGCTCATGTTCAGGAATGTTTGTGGGGTTGACTGGCTTAAGGCTTGCCATCGCAAACTCTCATTTACCAGGCCCCATATGTACAAAGGCAGCAGGGATACCGTGTCCACAGGGGGAACTCATCACACCATTTGGGTTGGATTCTAGAGCGTCAACTCTTAAACGACAGTTAGTGCTTCTTGACCGCTGCCTGAGCAGAGAATAAATTCCGTGGCCTGGGAAGGCTTGGTGGAAAGTGGAGGTGGTGCCACTATGGCCTTGGGGACCTGGATGTCTCCTGGGGGTCCGTGTGGTCCTGCCCTGTGTCCAGCCTCTGCTGGATTGGCTTTTCATGCATCCAAAGAGTCTGGGCAGGAGAGCTGCTGGAAGGAGGTCAATATTTTTTAATTTTAAAGAGCTTCTAGTTTTTTAAAAAAGATACGTTGAAAACCTGCTTTCTAATCCTCTCCTACTTGAAAGTCTCATGTTGAGTGGGCAACTGACTTGTTCAAGATCATGTGGGTAATGGCAGAGCCACAAACCTGGTTTCCTCAAATGCTAGGCTGGTGTGTCTCCCTTGTAGGTCCCATCCATAAAGGTAGTATTATAAACTGGACAGTGTGTATTGACCCTGACCCAGAGGACTAAATGGATTGTTCTCTATACCAGACAGACATGAATGAAAATAAGTTCCCCTCGATAGGTATGGACTGACTAGTTACAGCTACATTTGAACAGTGGGCCAGATGAAAGTTAAAAAGTCCCCTTTTTCCAAACTAATTGGAGGTGCCATATAGCAAGGTGCCTACAGCTCTGGGCCAGCATATCCCCTGCCTTTTGGGGAAGAAGGTGGTGAGATTCAAGGTAAGTCACTCTGACTCCAGGCAAGTGGCCTGCATTAATCTGCATTAATCTCAGCCTTCATATCTGTTCTTCCCATACTGAGTCTCTCTCCACTGGGCAGGTGTCCACCATCACAACCTCTCCAAATTCTGCCTTCCTCCTTGAGCATCCTTCCCTGAACTCACCTGTGACTCTCAGCAAAGTATCATGACTTTAACTTTGGGACTAATGAAGTCAACGTGGGTAAAAAAAAATCTATTTTAGAGAGAAGATAGAGAATTTCAATTTGCTCCCCTTTCACTGGGGTTTGTTACCTTCCCAGGTAGCCAATTCATTGATGACACTGTTGTGGCCATTCAAGGAGAAACAATCTCAGCCTCTTATGAATTTTAACAGTATTTTTCCCCCATTTATTTTTTTAATTGAATTTGTTGGGGTGACTGTGTTAGGCTGTGGGGTAGCTGTGTTATGCTTGCTCATGGGGTTACTGGCTGCAAGCACTTTGCCTGATTAGTGTGTGAGCGCGTGGCAGCGCCACATGTGTATGGCCCGTATAAGGCTGTGGGTGCTTGCACTCGAGAGAGATAAAGGATTGTGGATGGCATATTGCCTGCCCACCACTGTGAGGGGCCATTTTGCTGTTTGTTTGCCTGAGAGGTGGTTTCCCCTGCCTGTGTGTTTGTCCGCCATTGTGAGACTCCATTAAATGGAATGGCCCAACCCTTTCTGGCTCCGCAGTTTCTCTACTGTCTGCCCGAATCCAATGTGGACCTGCCTGGCCTCGGCCACTGGCCTTACATGGGTGTTAGGGGTACCGTTCTACAATACATCATCTGTACACTGTAGTGTGTGTTCACTACCTCATGTCAAGGCTCCTTCCATTGCCATTTATCCCCCCAATACCCTGTTCTACCCTTTTTTCCCTTTAATGACATTTACTATACATTCCTGGGACTTTAAGTATTCAGGTTTGACTGCTTCTCCTTTTCCAGGTGTTACCCTCCTGGAGCAGGGCTGCATCTTTTCATTTTATCCCAGGCACCAGCCGAAAACCTGGCCATCATCTAGGATACTCCAGTCTTGCTCATTCCTCACTTGGATCAATCGCCACATTATCAACATTGCTTGGGTCTCTTCTTTTTTCTCCATCCCCACCACTACTCTTTCAGGGGCCATCATCCCTGCCAGCACATGGCCCCTCTCCAAACTGACAGAGACCTCCACACTGAGGGAGAAATGGATTATCATGCTGTCATCTGGGCCAAGCACTGTCCCGCTAACTGCACTGATGCTCATCCATCTCCTGACCACCCCATAGATACAAACACCCCCATGTGGCATTGTGCTAATATGCCAACGTCAGTGCAGTGAAGGAAACAGACTTAGATGTGTCCTCAGGCACATCTTATAGACTTGCCAGGGAGACCAACAATACCAGGGAAACAAACCCCTGTCTTCTCACAACTGTGTCATCTTCTAGACTGGGGCTCAGGGTGTCCTCTATTAGGAGGGGATGTCTAGGCAGAGAGGGGTGCAGGGGAGGATTCAGTTGATGGCAAGTTGGAGGAAGACCAGGGCAGAGGGGCCCCACAAAGGCCCCACGGTGGGCACATATTCAGCTTATTTTAGTAAAGCCTGACTGTGTGAAGCAAGTGGACATATGGACCAGGAGGAGCATGATGGGAGCTGAGGTTGGTGCGTAGTTCACAGGAGGTGGTGCAGGATCTGGAACCAGGAGCGTGGGGCTGAGTATACGGACTCAGGGTCAGACAACCTGCATTCAGATATGGGGAATTGGCCCTCACTGGTCTCTGACTTGGTGCAAGAGCCTTAACCTCGGCAACCTCAGTTTCCATATCTGTGAAATGGGGATGGTATGATAATAGGATCTCAACTTGTAGGGTTGCTTGAGGATTACAGGTGTTAAGGTACTTGAAACATTTAGGACAGTGCCTGCGGAGTGGTAAGCACAGTCCTGAGAACTGAGGGCTTTAAAGCAGACAAGCAATGTGAGGCCTGCTTCAGGCTTTCAGAGAATATTGGACTGTCGTGTGCAGAATGCAGGACAAGAGTGGAAGCTGCGAGACCAGCTGGCCAGCTGGTGTAGACTCCAGCTGGGAGTGATGGGGACCGGCCCAGGGGCAGACTGGAGAGACCCTTGGGGAGAAGGACTAAGGGCACTTGCTCATGGATTTAGGTCGGGTGGGGGTGCAGTGAAGGGAGCTGACTAGGATTTGTGGCCCTAGAACCTGGGAGTGTGAAGAGATGGCATTTTGGGGAATTTCTGTAACTTGCCCAGGTCACACAGGGTATAGGTGGCGAAGCTGGGATTCAGATCCAGGTCATCCTGGCATCAGAGGCACAGGCCAGTTTCTTGGGCTCACAGATCTGCTGGTCAGAGGCACCTGGGGAGAGAGCCTGATGAGCCATCTGCTTTCTGTAGAACTGTGACAGTGACAGAGACTCTGGAGGTGACGTGGTCATCACTCTGCTTGGAGCCAGCACTGTCTGTTCCGTGCCACACAGAGAGCCGCTACCCAAAATAGCCTGCGAGGCTTTCAGAAAGCCCTTCACAGCTCTTCCGTGACTGATAGCCTGCCTTCTCAGAGGCTCTGGGTAGGGAGGCTCGGAGGTGCTGCTCCCCTGCCTCTGGGCACAAAGGTTACCATGGGGCTTAAGCACAATTCAATCATTAGCAGATTGGGAGGGATGGCGGAGCTGGCAGGGTAGTGACAGCCCCTTGCCACTGCTCACAGCTCCGAGGGCACGGCCTGCTTGTTGTCCTCCAGACCTCGGGGTGGGGGGTGGGTGAGAAGCGTCAGCCTGGTGAAGCCCCCACCCAGCTTTCCCTTTGCAAAACTGAGCGTGACCCTCCCAGCCCACAGGGATTGTGTGCTCCAGAGCTGCAGCACGCAGCCAGGCCGCGAGGCCTCCGCTGCGCTGTCTTTCATCCCATGTGGGCCCTGTCCCCGCGCTCACTGCACTGTGTCCTCTCTCCAGGTTGTCATGACAATTTTCACTGAGAAGTGGTTTCTGGAGCAGGAGCGGGAAAAGAAATGGGGGAGGGGTGATTGTTAAAATCAGGCCTAGTGTGTCGCAAGGTTTCAGTGGTATTAAAGCATTTTGTAATGGTCTCTCATGGAAAATGGGATTTCTGTCTTCTCCCAGTGAGCTGCCAGGACTCTGCTGTTACATAGCAGCAAAGCATAGGCCCAGACTCCATTAGATAGTGCTAATTACAGTGATAATGATAATAATAATTAAATGTGAGTCTCAAAGCCAAGGTCTCCTCTGGCTCAATCCATTGAAGAGAACGGTGGAATTTTTCAGTCAATATAGGCAAAGTTCGATTTTGGGAGGTGGTCAGTGTTCTCCTGACAACAGGCTCATTGTCTGCCCCTTTCTCACTGGCCACCTGGCCTTATAGTGTCTTTCTGCCCTTCCCAGACCTCATAATCTGTCCAGAATATCTCACCACTGGTCCTTGCAAACAACTCGGTGTGAGATGAGAAGCAAAAATCACCCCCTACCCCCACCTCCCATGTCACCGATTACTCATTTAGTCTTTCAACAGCTATGTGGTAACTCAGGGGAAGTGACAGCAATGCAGGTGGTCGAGGCCAGGCAGGTTCATATTGGATTCAGGCAGACTGTAGAAAAACTGCAGAGACAAAAAGGTCATTATGTTCAATAAAGTCTCACAACAGCAGACAAGCACACAGGCAGGGGAAACCATCTCTCAGGCAAACAAACATTAAAATGGCCCCTCACAGTGGTGGGCAGGCAGTCCACGCATCTGCAATCCCCCATCTCTCATCTCTCTCCAGCACAAGCACCCACAGCCTTATAGAGGCCATACACACGTGCCTCTGCCATGTGCTCATGCACCAATCAAGCAAAGTGCTTGCAGCCCATAAAGCCATTAGCAGGTGTCACACAGCTGCCCCACAGTGACCCTTAGGGGGAACTCACTGTGTCCCACAGAAGAGCAGGACCCGTGGCCTAGTACAAACCAGCCATGGTTACAATTACAAACTAAGTAAAGTTTATATTTTTCCCTTTTTTCTCTCATTGCTAAACAAATACATGTTCATCCTAATAAATCTGAAAAATATAAAAAGTTCAAAAAGAAAAATCATCAACAATCCTAACACCTGGTTTATCTTACTATGGAGGAAGGAAGGCTTTGACTGATAGTTGCATGACCCTTGTTCACCCAGGCTTGGTAATGGATGTGATCTGGACAGGGCGGGTCCAGAGAAGGCCGGGGGCCAATCTGGGCACAGCGGTGTCTAGTGGTCCCTATGGGTCACTGTGGATCCCTGTGGGGCTACATCGCACCCACACAGGGAAGCCTCCACCCAGTCTTGGACTTTGCGCACTGACTTGGGCTTGTTAGATGCTGGACAAAGTGAACACTGTATTTTCCTTGACAGATAGCATCCAACCTTTCAACCCACTCACCTACTATGTGCTGAGGCATTGTGAGGAGACAGATACAAAGAAGCTATACTCTCTGTTCTTAAGGAACTCATAAACTAGACTGGAGGCAGACACTAACATCTACTAGTTAGACAGAGTTTAGCAATGTTCTTTGTTTCCCAGAGGTAGATTAAGGTCGGTTGAGGCCCCAGGCACAAAAGGAAATATTGGGCCCCTTAAAAAAGAGAGAGAGACAGGGAAAATAAAAATACATGTTAACCATATTTTTAAATAAATAAAAAATATTATGTACTATTAATGTTAAAATTGCACATAACCAAACTTGGTGTCATTAGAAAAATGTGTAAAGTGTATGGGCCCTTCAGAAGTCGGGGCCTGGAGTGTGCATCCGGTGCACCCGCCGTTAAATCGCCTCTGTTGTTTCCACAGATGAGCAGACGGAGGTAGAAATGCAACATGAATGTGAAGGTCTGGATGGAGCATCTCCCAGTTTCAAGATCAACTACCATGTGATCTCTGTGGGATCCAGACTCCCAGATGACCCCCAGTGGTCCTTGCCACTGGGTATCCACACTTCTTTTTACCAGATATGAATTTTTTTTATTAATTTTAATGGGGCGACATTGATAAATCAGGGTACATATGTTCAGAGAAAACATCTCTATGTTATTTTGACATTTGATAATGCTGCATTCCCATCACCCAAAGTCCAATTGTCTTCTGTCACCTTCTAACTGGTTTTCTTTGTGCCCCTCCCTTCCCCAACACCCTCCCTCTCCTCCCCACCATCCCATAACCCCCACAATCTTGTCCATGTCTCTGAGTCTCATTTTTATGTCCCACCTATGTATGGAATCATATAGTTCTTAGTTTTTTCTGATTTACTTATTTCGCTCAAGTATAATGTTATCAAGGTCCATCCATGTTGTTGTAAATGATCCAATGTCATAATTTCTTATGATTGAGTAGTATTCCATAGTAAATATGTACCAAAGCTTTTTAATCCACTTGTCCACTGACAGACACTTGGGCTGTTTCCAGATCTTTGCTATTGTGAACAATGCTGCCATAAACATGAGGGTGCATTTCTTCTTTTCAAACAGTGCTATGGTATTCTTGGGGTATATTCCTAAAAGTGGGATAGCTGGGTCAAAAGGCAGTTCGATTTTTAATTTTTTGAGGAATCTCCATACTGTTTTCCACAGTGGCTACACCAGTCTGCATTCCCACCAGCAGCGCAAGAGGATTCCCTTTTCTCCACATTCTCGCCAGCACTTATTCTGTGTTGTTTTGTTGATGAGCGCCATTCTAACTGGTGTGAGGTGATATCTCATTGTGGTTTTAATTTGCATTTCTCTAATGATTAGTGATGTTGAGCATTTTTTCATACGTCTATTGGCCATCTATATGTCCTCTTTGGAGAAGTGTCTTAATTTCTTTTGCCCATTTTTGGATTGGGTCGTTTATCTTCCTGGTGTTGAGTTTTACAAGTTCTTTATAAATTTTGGTTATTAACCCCTTATCAGACATATTGTCAAATATATTCTTCCATTGTGTAGTTTGTCTTTTTATTCTGTTCTTATTGTCTTTAGCTGTGCAGAAGCTTTTTAGTTTGATACAGTCCCATTTGTTTATCCTGTCTTTTATTTCACTTGCCCGTGGAGATAAATCGGCAAATATATTGCCCCGAGAGATGTCAGAGAGCTTACTGCCTATGTTTTCTTCTAAGATGCTTATGGTTTAACGGCTTACATTTAAGTCTTTTATCCATTTTGAGTTTATTTTTGTGAATCGTGTAAGTTGGTGGTCTAGTTTCATTTTTTTGCATGTAGCTGTCCAATTTTCCCAACACCATTTGTTGAAGAGGTTGTCTTTACTCCATTGTATGCTCTTACTTCTTTTCTCAAATATCAGTTGTCCATAAAAGTGTGGATTTATTTCTGGGTTCTCTGTTCTGTTCCATTGATCTATATGCCTGTTCTTATGCCAATACCAGGCTGTTTTGAGTTCAATGGCCTTGTAGTATAACTTGATATCCGGAAGTATGATGCCTCCCACTTTATTCTTCCTTTTCAAGATTGCTGAGGCTATTCGTGTTCTCTTTAGGTTCCATATACATTTTTGGAATATGTGTTCTATATCTTTGAAGTAAGTCATTGGTATTTTAATTGGTATTGCATTGAATTTATAAATTTCTTTGGGTAATATAGACATTTTAATGATATTTATTCTTCCTAACCATGAGCACAGTATATGTTCCCACTTGTTTGTATCTTCCCTGATTTCTTTTATCAATGTTTTATAATTTTCCAAGTATAAGTCTTTAATCTCCCTGGTTAAATTTACTCCTAGGTACTTTATTTTTTTGGTTGCAGTGGTAAAGGAGATTGCTTCCTTAATTTCTCTTTCTGACAGTTCATGGTTAGTGTATAAAAATGCCTCTGATTTCTGAGTATTAATTTTATATTATGTCACCTTGCTGAATTCATTTATCAGATCTAGTAGTTTTTTGACTGAGACTTTAGGGTTTTCTATATACAATATCATATCATCTGTTAATAATGATAGTTTTACTTCTTCTTTTCCAATTTGGATGCCTTTTATTTCCTTTTCTTGTCTGATTGCTATGGCTAGGACTTCCAGAACTATGTTGAATAAGAGTGGTGAAAGGGGGCACCCTTGCCTTGTTCCTGATCTTAAGGGGATTGCTTTTAATTTTTTCCCATTGAGTATGATGTTGGCTGTGGGTTTGTCATAGATGGCCTTTGTCATGTTGAGGTATGTTCCCTGTATTCCCACTTTGCTGAGAGTTTTGATCACGAATGGATGCTGGATTTTATGAAATGCTTTTTCTACATGCATCAAAATTATCATGTGGTTTTTCTTCTTCCTTTTGTTTATGTGATGAATCACATTGATTGATTTGCAAATATTGTACCAGCTTTGCCTCCCAAGAATAAATCTCACTTGATCATGGTGTACGATTTTTTTCATATATTGTTGGATCTGGTTTGCTAATATTTTGTTGAGGATTTTAGCATCTAAATTCATCAGGAATATTGGCCTATAATTTTCTTTTTTTGTGTTGTCTTTGCCTGGTTTTGGAATCAGAATTATACTCGCCTCACAAAAGAAGCTTGGAAGTCTTCCTTCCTCTTGAATTTTTTGAAATAGCTTGAGAAGGCTAGGAGTTAGTTCTTCTTTGAATATTTGGTAGAATTCACTTGTGAAGCCATCAGGCCCAGGACTTTTCTTTTTTGGGAGTTTTTTTTATAACTGTTTCAATCTCATTTGTTGTAATCAGTCTGTTTAGGTTTTCTGATTCTTCCAGATTGATTTTTGGAAGATTGTATGTTTCAAGGAATTTGTCTATTTCATCTAGGTTGTCTAGTATTTTGGCATACAGTTCTTCATAGTATTTTCTTACAATATTTTGTATTTCTGTTGTGTAAGTTGTTATTCTCCACTGTCTAATTTTATTTATTTGAGTCCTCTCTCTTTTTTTCTTGGTGATTCTGGCTAAAGGTTCATCGATCTTGTTTACCTTTTCAAAGAACCAGCTCCTGGTTTTATTGATCCTCTCTTGTTTCTTTAGCCTCTATGTCATTTATTTCTGCTGTGATCTTTATTATTTCCTTTCTTCTACTAGTTCTGGGTTTTACTTGCTGTTCTTTTTCTAGTTCTTTTAGATGCAAGGTCAAGTTGTTTATTTGAGCTTTTTCTAGCTTCTTGAGGTATGCGTATAATGCTATGAACTTCCCTCTCAAGACTGCTTTTGCTGTGTCCCATAAATTTTGAGTTGTTGTGTGCTCGTTATCATTCGTTTCTAGGAATTTTAAAATTTCTTCTTTGATCTCATTGTTAACCCATTTGTTATTTAATAACATGCTATTTAGTTTCCAAGTGTTTGAGTATTTTTCAGTTTTTCTGTTGTGGTTTATTTCTAGTTTCATGCCACTGTGATCAGAGAAAGTACTCGATTTGATTTCAATTTCTTAAATTTGTTAGACCACTTTTGTGCCTAACATGTGGTCTATCCTAGAGAATGTACCATGAGCACTTGAAAAGAATGTATATTCTGCTGCTTTAGGGTGAAAAGTTCTGAAGATGTCTATTAAATCGAGTTCATCTAGTATGTCCTTTAAGTCTGCTGTTTCTTTGTTAATTTTCTTTCTTGAGGATCTATCTAGTGATGTTAGTGGGATATTGAAATCCCCTACTATTATAATATTGCTATTGATCTTGCCCTTTAAATCCATCAAAGTCTGCTTTATATATTTAGGTGCTCCTATATTAGGTGTGTGGATATTTATAATGGTTATATCTTCCTGTTAAATTGCTCCCTTTATCATTATGCCATGACCTTCTTTATCTCTTACTATAGTCTTTGTTTTAAAATTCATTTTGTCTGATATAAGTATTGCTACTCCATCTTTTTTTTCATTTCCATTTGTGTGAAATATTTTTTCCATCCTTTTATCTTCAGTCTATGTGCATCTTTTGTTTTAAGGTGTGTCTCCTGTAGACAGCATATGTATGGGTCCTGTTTTCTTATCCACGCAGCTACCCTATGTCTTTTGATTAGATCATTTAATCCATTTACATTTAAGGTTATTATTGATATGTAATTGTTTATTGCCATTTTATTCTTTAAAACTGTATTCCTCTTTTTCTCCATTTATCTGTTTACAACAGTCCCCTTAGCATTTCTTGCAGCCTTGGTTTGGTTGTAGTGAATTTCTTGACTTTTTTTTTTGTCTGGAAAGCTTTTTATTTTTTTTTCAATTTTAAACGATAGCCTTGCTGGATAAAGTAGTCTTGGTTGTAGGCTCTTGTTCTGCATTATTTTGAATATTTCTTGACATTTTGTTCTGGCCTCAAATGTTTCTGTTGAGAAGTCGGAAGTCATCCTTATGGGGGCTCCTTTGTAGGTAATAGTCTTTTTTTCTCTAGCCCCTTTTAATATTTTCTCTTTATCACTTAGCTTTGGTATTTTAATTATGATGTGTCTTGGTATAGATTTCTTTGGGTTTCTTTTTAATGAAATTCTCTGTGCTTCTTGATCTTGTGAGATGTTTTCCTGCCTTAATGGAGGGAAGTTTTCAGCTATGGTATGTTTGAACAAAGTCTCTATCCCTTGTTCTTTCTCTTCTTCTTCAGGAACCCCTATGATGTGGATGTTTTTTCTCTTCATGTTGTCACAGAGCTCTCTTAGAGTTTCCTCAGACTTTTGGAGTTTATTTTCTTTTTTTGCTCTGCTTTTGTGCCTTCATTTATCTTGTCCTTTAACTCCCTGATTCAATTCTCAGCTTCATCCATCCTGCTTTTAATTCCTTCCATTGTGTTCTTCACTTCTGATATTGTATTTGTCATTTCTGACTGACTCTTTTTTATTATTTCAATGTCCTTTTTTATATTTGCTATCTCTTTATTTAGGTGTTCGTAATGACCATCTATTGTTGTTCTAATATCTTTGAGCATCTTAACAATCATTATTTTAAACTCTGCATCTGGTAATTTGGTTATATCTGACTTATTCAGGTCCTTTTCTGGGGAGTTCTCTTGAATTATTTGTGTTGCATTTCTCTGCCTTCTCATTTTGTCTCTGTAAAAGAACGTTTTGGCCACTGGAGTCCACTGGGTGTGGCCTCTGTGTTCCCTAGGTGTGGTCTGTCTGAAGGCCCACCACACCCTCTGCTGTTGCTGCCTAGGGTGTTCAGGCACGGGCGTTGCCGGTGCCTGCCCACTGAGGCTGTTGCTCTGGTTTCTGCCTCTCCTTCTCGGGAGTGGCTGTGATCATGTGTTCAGGTGTACAAGCCTTGGTGGCCTTGGCCTTTGCCCCACCCCCACGGGTGGCATTATGCTCGGCCCTGAGGGCAGGGTGAGCACCTTTGCTCAGCTGTGGGTCTCCGCCTGATTCTGGGCTTTCTCCCCGCCCTTGCAGGATGAGCCCACTCATGAGACAGCTGCAAGCCTTGGCTCCACAGGCCCAGTGGGATTGCATGCCCACGCTCAGTCATATCCACACTTTGTACAGTATCTGCCCATACTGAGTCAGAACTGGCCTGTGAGACCAACAGAGCTTGCTAGGTGGACAACAAGTAGCTTATAAGGCACTGGGACTTCTACCTTATTCTCTCAGATCACTTGCTGAGGGAATCCACTGACATGTCTTGTGGACACTCAGGCAGCCATGGGGGAAGCCCACATTGAAAATAACTGAGGCCACTTGCTAATAGCTAGCACTGCCCAGCAGCCACTTGAGTGAGCCAATTTGGAAGAGGAGCCTCTAGTTCCAGGTGCTTTCAGATGAGACCACAGCCCCAGTCAACATCTGACTGTAGCCTCAACGCTTGAGCTGGAACCCTGCAGCCAGGACGCACCAGAACTCTCGCCACAGAAACTATAAGAGATGTAAATAGCTATAAGTAATTACACTGGGGAACAAAATTTTTGTTGCATCCACAAAAACACTGGTTCTTACCTAATTCGAGTGTGCTTATCTCAAATCTGACATTAGTTTTTCTCTATAAGCTACAGGGTTTTTTGCAATTCAAGATTTTAGGTTTTCATCTTATTGTAAAATTTTCAACATTTAGTTTAACATAATGAAATAAAATGTCTTCTTGGGCATCATCTTTGTGAAAATATAATGATTTATATAATGCAGTAAATACACTAATACACTAAAAGATATGATTGCATCAGAATTTGTCTAGAACTTCAAAATAGAACATATTAAAATACTTATTTTAATCATAAAATTTGCGCAAAACTCATTTAAATTCTATTCAGGCCAAAATTTGCATTTGTAGCTCTTGTGTTTGTGTACTTGTCAAGAACAATCTTGTGTGATGCTCCAGCAATAGTCTGCTCATCCCTAACAGCTCCAAGATTTTCAGGAAACTTATCAAGGTAACTGTTCAGGAAGTGAATCTTAACACTCATGTTACATCTAATGTCGTGGAAAGCCAACAGCATCCTTTGAACCAGAAGTTTATAGTTTTCTGCTTTTTTGTTGCCAAGGAAGTTCTTAGTAACTGCAACAAAAGACTACCATGCTGCTTTCTCCTCCTTATTCATCTTCCTGGCAAATTCTTCATCACGTATGAGGATGCAAATTTGAGGTCCATCGAATACACCTGCTTTTATCTTCTCAAAAGACAAGGCAGGAAAAGCAGAAATGTTTTTGAAACAGAATTATGTTGAAAGCATTCACTTTCTCTATTCAAAGCCTGAACAAACTGCTTCATTAAGCCAAGTTTGATGTGACGTGGGGGAAAAATGATCCTGTCTTGATTAACTGCAGGTTCATTCACAATATTCTGCATCCCTACTTCCAGAGTTTCACGTTTTGGCCATTCCTTCTGTGTTCAGTGTTTCTCCCAAGCTCGGCTGTCCCACAAACATAGAAAGCAAGGTTACTTTGTGAAACCTCTCTGTTGTCCTAGCAGAAAATTTACCATTTTAAGATCCACACAAATGATCCAGTTATGCTCCTCATACTTCAGAAAGTCAAGGACAATTTTGATGTCATTATAATATACTCGCAGATGAGTTGAATAACCAATTGGAAACGCTGCATAAACATTACTGTTGTGTAGGAGAACATATTTCAGACTCTGTTTAGAGCTATCAAGAAATAGCCACCATTCTGTTGGACTGTAAGTGGTAACACCTAGCTGGCTGAGAAGACTACTGATATCCTGACAGTAAAGAAAGTGTTTGTCTTCAGAACAAAAGTCCACAAAAATTTATTCACACTTCCTGAAGTGGGATACTTTAGCTGACTGGTGAAGTACATTCTTTTCTTGAAGCCTGGAGGCTAATAACTCAGCTGCTTTCTTTAATTGGCCCAAACCTCTTACTAAGTCATTCAATTCAGGTTGGCTAACCTGCTGAGGGGTTAATGACTGCTTGGCATCAGAAGAAGACCATTCAGATTCTACAACCATTTTCTCATGCATCTTATCAAAATACACTTGATCACCATGTTCACTTTCTTCGTCCTTAGAAGAAATAAAACCATTGAAAACTGGAACTGGGAGTGTCTCAGAGTGTGGGATAGGTCGTATTGCTGAAAGAATATTAGGATATGCAATCATATGCCGTTTTTTCTTGCCGATGCCCTTTGTATGGATCAGACAGAAGTAACAGTCACTGCTGTGGTCCTTAGGTTCACGCCAAACCATGGGAATACCAAAAGGCATTCCTTTGCATTTTCCTTTTGTCCAATCATGAAGTATTTCCTCACAATTATGACACATAATATGAGGAATCCAATTCTTGTCTTGATCACCCAGGGGAACTTGAAAATAAGCAATATATGCACGTGTCACAAATGATGAAATATTGTGCCTTTGACATTGAAGTGTGTAACAGCCACATATATAACAGAAGGTGTCAGAACTATTCTTACATTTACACCTACTCGAAGAAGCCACGATTCAGTCTTAAAACAAAATAAGAGGGTATTTTTATCAGATAATAATTTTTTACATTTAAAAACAACTACAATTATGTAAAAGTGATGTTTGTAAAACATTAATTGCCTTGTGGTTATGTTCAATCCAAGAGTCGTTGCCCTTTAACTCCAATTTAATAATCAATGCATGCCATTAACTGTAACAAAAAGAAATTAAAATTGCATAAAAACTGGAGCATGCACCAAAAAACGGATTTCAGATTTGGAATCAGCGATGTAGAAATATATAGAAAAAGTTCTAAAACCTCATGGAACAGAAAATAAAAAAAAAAGTTGTTCCCCAGTGTTATCATTGTGGTTTTTAAGGCCATTACATTTAGGATGATTTGCTATGAAGAATTAGAACATAATTACAGTACCTCTTGCTGCTTTTTGGGAAGAAATCCCATGTGGCTCCCTTTTGTCTAGTACTTACTTTGTGGCATGCACTAGGCTGGGGGACTAACATTCACAGTTCTCACGTTGGTGAAGCAGGGATGCTCACAGAGCCGGTGTTGTGTTCGTCTCCATCTGACAGATGAGGACATGAGGGGGTGGGGAGGAACCTGCCAAAGTCAGACAGATATAATAAGGCATATCTATCTGTGCTAGGATTTGAACACACAGCTCAAGCTCTTAACCACGCATATTATATTTCCTTGTAAATGCTTCATCCAGGAAAAAGTTACTGGGACCCTGCAGTGTGCCAAGCACTCGGTTGGGTCTTAGAGGATGTATCCTGCCCAACGATGCCAGGAGATGACTCTGGCCACGCTGGTGTGGCCCTCAGCCTCTCCGGTGTGGGCCCCGGTCACTCCACAGCCACGCCTCTCCCTCACCACAGGCTGAAGAACTCACCTGTTGCCTCTCCCCTCAGGAGCCCTTCCCTTCAGCATTTTCTCACAAGTAGCTGAGAGACACAGTCTTGAACTGTCCACAAAAACACATGCCAGGCCCAGCTCTTGAGAAGGGCTTCCTGGCTAAGCATTGCCAGGCAATGCACTGAGTAAATGAAAGTAACTAGTAGTGGATGTTACAGAGGTCACAGATACTGGTGGTTTTAGAATTCTGATCCTTCATGCGATGGTATTTGTTAAGCATTTACCATGTGCCAGGTACTCTTATGGGCACTTGGGACAGACACAGCAGCGAAAAAAGCAAAGATCCTGGCCCTGAAGTAGCTCTCAATAAACAATGTACTATGTCAGGCAGTGATAGCTGCTGTGGAAACAAGAAAACAGGGAGCAGAACAAAGGGGTTGGGAACACTGGGGGTATGGTGGTGAAGCCTACAGAATCCATGGGCTCGATCAGGGTGGGCCTCATGCGGAAGGAGGGGAAAGGGTTGGCAGGTGACCAACTGTCCCGTTTGCCTGGGACCAAGGGGATGGGAAAGCGTCAGTGCTACAACCTGAAAGTTCTGGGTAAACTGGGAAGGGGTGGCCATCCCAGGAGCTGGTCCAGCGGGTACAGGAAAGATAGCTCCAGGTGCCTAGCTCTGTGGTTCTCAGCCGGGAGTGATTTGGCCCCCAGGGGACATTGGGCAGTATCTGGAGACATTTCTGGTCATCAAAGCTGGGGTGGGAAATGCTACTGTCATCTGGAAGGCAGAGGCCAGGGAAGCTGTGGAAAATGGAAAATTCCCCCGCGCACAGCACAGCCCCCACCGCAAAGGATGGGTGACCTGGCTCCCACTGTCCAGAGCACCAAACCAGTGTAACGGGCTAGATTCTCAGTCTCCTCTGGAGTCACTTAGAAAATTTCATTTGCTTTCTACTTCCCTTTCTATTCCTGAGGCTGGACTAGTCCTCTGATCACACCTAAAGATAAAGGCCTTGTCTCCTCTTCCTCTAGAGTGTATCCCCATGGTCACTGCCTCCGCACACCAACCCAGACAGGCCAGCAGGGCCTCCTTAAATGGGTACTGTCTCTATCTTCCTGTGTCTCTGCCTGGCCATCCCCAAATCATCTTCCTAAAGAGGATTTTTCAGGCCACCATCAAACCATCAAAGTCCCCCTAGTCTTCCCAAGAGGGGTGATGGAGGTGGTGGGATGGTGGCTTTACCGTGGCCGCAGACATGAAAGGGACACCCTTTTGCAACATGACTCCTTTTCAGCAGCACTCTGAGATAGCCTGTGGGTTCTGGAGGTGACTGGGAGCCATGAAGAGGGTAGATTTCGTTGATCCTTTTGCTACATTGGAAATTTGAAAAGTTAAGATAGATTCCTAGTTCTTTAGAACATATTGGGGCCAAGGCTTCCTGGCACTGGCACTTGAACATAGTCTCCCTGAGTGCTGACCTGCACATTCATGGTTTCACTATGTTTGGACACACATTCTACCTACCACCTCTGACCAGGTTGTGCTGCCTACCGGTAAGGGGAGCAGGCAGTTCGACATCCGTAGGGACAGGGCAGACAGAGTAGCTTGCCACGTAGCCAATTTGTAAGGCATAAGCTGGGTTTCATAGAGCCCCAATTTGACTGGAATATTCTCAGGTCAAGAAGGATTTTTAGCCCTGGCTGGTTGGCTCAGTGGTAGAGCATCGGCCTGCCGTGCAGGAATCCCGGGTTCGATTCCGGGCCAGGGCACACAGGAGAAGCGCTCATCTGCTTCTCCACCCCTCTCCCCTCTCCTTCCTCTCTCTCTTTCTCTTTCCCTCCCGCAGCCGAGGCTTCATTGGAGCAAAGTTGGCCCGGGTGCTGAGGATGGCTCCATGGCCTCTGCCTCAGGCACTAGAATGGCTCTGGTCGCAACAGAGCAAGGCCCCAGATGGGCAGAGCATCGCCCTCTGGTGGGCATGCCAGGTGGATCCCGGTCAGGTGCATGCAGAAGTCTGTCTGACTGCCTCCCCATTTCCAACTACAGAAAAAAAAAGAAAAAAAGAAGGATTTTTAGGCCCTGGCCAGTTAGCTTAGTGGTAGTGTGTTAGCCTGGTGTGTGAAAGTATCAGGTTCAATTCCTGGCCAGGGCACACTGGAGAAGCAACCATCCGCTTCTCCACCCCTCCTCCTTCTCTCTCTGTCTCTCTCTTCCCCCTTTCCTCAGTCATGTCTCATTCAACTTTGTTGGCCCTCAGTGCTGAGGATGAAACCAAGGCCTTGCCTCAGGTGCTAAAATAGCTCGGTTGCTGAGCAACAGAGCAACAGCCCAGAAGGGCAGAGCATCACCTGGTAGGGGACTGCGTGGACCCCAGTCGGGGCACATGTGGGAGCCTGTCTCTCTGCCTCCCTGCCTCTCACTTAATTTACAAAAAAATAAAAAAGAATTTTTAGAACATTCAAATTGTAGATTTTAGATTCCTTTGGGTCTTCATATAAGTTCCGTGAGGGCTGAGATCTTTCTAAATTCATCAGTGAAACTCAACCTTCCAGAAAATGCCCAGCCCATCGTAGATATTTGATAAACTCTTGTTGACGTGAGTGTCATTCACAGGCTCTGTGACTGGACCAGCTCCCTCCCAGGCTTCCTGAAGATGCTCCAGCAAAGACTTCTTGTGCACAGAGAGGGCAAGGAAGTTGGCCCCTGGCCTGACCTGGGTGGCTGACTCTTTATCCTGGATGCAGGACTGGCTGGTTCCTGACTGAGCTTCTAGAGCCCCATTCCCACCCCATTCTAGATCATTTCTGTGTCAGTGGGCCTGAGCACAGCCCTGGCACAAAGTAGTTGCTCAGTAAATACTGGTCGATTGAAGGAAAGAATGAATGAATGTGGGCTCTGGTCAAGCTCTCCTTACTCCATAGCCATAGTCAGGGTCCAACCCAGATGGGCAGAGACATAGCTTTTGACTCAGACCTGGGGCTTAAGCACTGTTGGATTCTATGTATTTTCTACAAGTCCTGCTTAAACATGGAACCTGAGACTAGCTGCTGGCTCCTCACCCCCTTGCCTCTTCCCGTTGCTAGGCTAGAAATTGCCACTGGTGACATGACACTTCTGAGTGCCAGGTTTTTGCTTCCTGTGCATTTGGGGTCAGTGTTTGAGAGGATCCACCACTTAGGAGAGCAGAGCTGCAGGAGTGACAGGCAGTCTCCCTGAGCCAGGCGGGCTCTCCTGCCTGGAACGTGAGGTGCATGTCCAAAGGCTCTCAGGGTACCCAAAGCCGTGCCAATTTGCAGTAATCAAGCGGCAAGACCCAAGTGAATAAGTTTGGAGTTACCACCTAACAGCCAGATGCCTGGGGTAGGAATGGAGGCCCAGTGCACAGGGACCCTCCTCGTGTGGAAATCCAGCTTGCTGAAATAGTTGGTGACAAATCAGTGGAAAAATAATGATGGTGATTTGATGCTAATGTGGAAGCTCACTCCAAGGGCTTCCACACATCATCTCTTTTCCCGACAATGTCCTGAGGAGGCAGGGACTTGGCTTGGCCTCTGCTTTCTGCTCTCTAGATGGACAGCCCACCTCACAGAGCCTGGGCCTCAGCCACAGTACATCTGCAAAACTGGGAAGATACATCCTGGCTTCCCGGTCAAGACCTTGCCTGTTGCTTGCCCCTGTCCTCTGGAAGGGCCTATGGGAACCAGTCCCTGGGGAAGTGTTTCTCAGACACCATCTGTTTCAAGCCTGATAGCCGTTCTTTGAAGCAGGTGTTCATATACCCACTTCACAGATGAGCAGATTGAAGCTCAGACCTATCATGTAGCTTGACATGAGAGGGGTGGAACTCAGGTTAGCTTGACACCCAACCACACTCTCAACAATCATGACCATTCATCTCTCTTACACAGATGAAAGTGGACATTCTGATTTGGTTTGTATCCATTTTCCTGTGCTGCTATAACAAAAGACAAAAACTTGGTGGCTTAAAACAACAAAAATGTATTCTCTCACCATTCCAGAGGCCAGAAGACCAAATTCAAGGTGTCTGCCAGGCTGTGCTCCCTCGAAGGCTCCAAGAGAGGATCTGTCTCTTGCCTTTCTTATAGGTTCTTGTGTTGCCAGCAATTCCCAGGTTCCTTGGCTGGAGGAGACATAAATCCAACCCTCCACCTTCATGTGACATTTCCCTAAGTGTATGTGTCTTCACAAGGTCACCTTCTTTGAGGACCAAGTCATAGCCACTTACTCCTATGACCATATCTTAATTTAACCAATTACATTTATAAAGATCCCATTTCCAAATCGGGTCACATTTAGAAGCACTTGAACACATCTGACTTGGAGGGGGTCATATTCACTCCATAACAGGTGTTATAATTCTCTTTACTCTACTTTGAACATAGAACAAGGGACATGACTCTAAAGAAAGGCACACAAGCAACCCAACTGCAAATGGCAATTTCTCAAAAGAGCTGCACAGTCCCTTCCTGAACTCTCTAAACACTAGTGCCAGTACTCAGCTTGGGGCCCTCTAGGACTCTCATGCCCAGAGCTAGAACTCGCATCAGGGATCTCCAGAGGTTCCTTGGAATTCCCAGTTCTGCAAAATCTCCTCGGGATAAATTTGATGTGTTGGCCCTGAGCTCCCTCTCCAATAGGTTCCCCATTCCAAAAAAAAAAAAAAAAAAAAAAAAAGGACCATGATGCCTTTCAAAACAATGGGCACTTGTCAGATTATCTGTTTGAAGAAAAGAAAAAGAGGACACACGGAGATTTGTCAGGAGCAGAAGAGGGCAGAGACAGGGTGACTTATTGTCGGTGACACCAATTTATCCTATTAAGGAGTGATGAAAAGTTTTGCTTGGCAATTAGTCACAAGAGCCTTTTCCCCAGAGCCAGAAGAAATGGGAAAGGCCCTAGGAAAGACACGCTGGAGAACAGCCACAGCAAAGGCTCCTGACTGAGCCAGCACATTGGACTCTTCCGGGGGATTAAAAAAGTCCCAGAGCAGTGAAATCAGAGTGACCCCTACACGCAGGCAGGTAAGACGCTGAGCTGCAGAGTCCCATCCAACACTGTTATCTGAAGGCAGAAGGAGTCAGAAACAGCAGGGCAGAAATAGCTGTCACTTCGCCTCCGTTCATCTGGGTCAGCCAAGGTGGTACTCATTGTCCTGCTCCATTTCTTAGCTCTATTTCTTCTGGTGGTGTTGGGGTGAAACAAGAAATTCTGAGAAAGTCGTTTTGATGAGTTCATTTGGATGGCTATTCTATACAGAAAGACCCATAACAAAATGTTAAAACAGATTTTTCTTACCAAAAATCAGCACAGCAGACATTCCTGACCTTCAGCCCCTCGCTGAGCCTGAAGCACCTCGAGTCCAGAGAGTGGGGAGAGGGGCACGGCCCGGGACAGGGGAGGCCTCAGCATGGTGCAGAGGTCTGCTTCATCTGTTACTTGGTCATAAAAGTAGTTGCAAGCCTGATGGTTTTTGCACATATCAAAATGTACTGGGGCCAAGAGGATAGCAAATGTTTCAGAATGTCCCTGGTAACAAGGTGCCCACAATAAGGAAAAGCACATGGTCTATGCTGATTGGGAGGACATTCTGGGAGCTGGCTCTGTGCCAGGGACCTGCAGCACCAACTGCAAACAGCCAGCTGCTTGGCCGAGTCTCTGTAACCGAGATGGAACATACCTGCTCCGGAAGCACACGGAGATCACGCCCAGCCTTTGTCTGCACTGAGGACACCCAGGCCCGCAGCCGATACAGGTCTTCCCATAGCACTCAGCAGCCCCTTTCATGACAAAAAAAAAAAAAAAGAAAAAAGAAAAAAAAATTTGTCTCTTTCCTTTATTATCCAGAAGTTAAACTCACAGAATTTTAAAAACTCCACATATGTATTGCTGTAAAGAAAAACTAAAGGGCAAGTAACTTATAACACAATATCACACTTAAAAAAATGTAAAGGCTCAGTCATGTCTGCCCAGAGACCTAAGGAGGGACTCAGAAATTTGCATATATGCGTAAATCACTATGCCTGTGACAACACATTCAGACTGAACTTCTCAGTGGCAGGTCATGTGCCACTAGGGGGCTGCTGTGGTTGACATGCACTTCTGAAACTGTACCCTTGGTAGAATTCTAAAAAAACTTGATAGTTGCATTCCTGAAAATTTCAGTATATATTGAAGCGGGTCAAAAAATATGACCTGTATGTTTTAGTAAATTATGTAATAATGAAGTTTTTTCTAGACTTAAAAAAAAAATCAATATCTTAAGAGAAAATTCTTCACTGTGTGGGGTTTTCCTCACATTTTAAGGTCAGGATGTCTAGCATCATTGACTCTGAATGGCAGTAACTGCCCCCCACCCCCCACTGCATCATTGTGACCATTTTAAATGCCCTCTCCAAAAAATGATAGCTCAGTCCCCCCTGGGAATCCATTCCCCTGGCTATCAAGTCTTGCTTCCTAAACCTCAGCCTTGTGAGGTCCCCTGTGCTCAGATGGTCATTTCTTCTTTTATTCTTCCTTTTTTTTCATTTCTAAGTGGGTTCGCCAACTCTCTGGCTCCGTTGAAGTGGGTAGCGTTCACCCAGTGTTGGTCCTCTCACCTCTCCTCCTTGGCCTCACCACCAAGGCTGCTCTCTGCCTTCCTTACAGTGGAGAAGGCAATAGCAACAGTCACTCCAATGACTACTGATCTTCATCTGGTGACCAGAAGATGTTAAGTCTGTCCTTGAAGATGGTGGAGCAGTCTAAAGGTGGGGTTAGATGATTTATGAGAGGAACTACTGGATGTCACATCGGTGATAACCCTGAACACCTTTTTCTCTTAACTCATTAATTAGTGTTAGTTCTGATAGTTTTAGGTTTGGCAGTCTTGGGAGTTTTCTTCTTCTAGTTTGTCTGAGATGGACTAAACAGTGGACAGGAAATTTTAGTGTGCCTAAGAATGACCTAGAAAGTGTGTATAAATTTCAGTTTTCTAAGACTCACTCCAGAGATTCATATCTAATGAGTCTGATTATAGGTTCAGAAACCTGAATTTTTTTTTTTAAGTGGGAGGCAGGGAGGCAGAGAGAGAGAGACAGACTCCCTCATGTATCCTGACCAGGATTTACCCAGCAAGCCCACTAGGAGGTAATGCTCTGCCCATTTGTGGCATTGCTCCATTGCTCAGCAACCAAGCTACTTTAGCACCTGAGGTGAGGCCATGGAGCCATCCTCAATGTGTGGGGCCAACTAGCTTGAGCCATTTGAGCCTTGGTTGTGGGAGGGAAAGAGAGAAAGAGACATAGAGAGAGGGAGAGACAGAGAGAGAGAAGGGGGAGGGGGAGGGGAAGAGGGGGAGCAGAAGCAGATGGTTGCTTCTCCTGTGTGTCCTGACTGGGAATCCAACCCATGACTTCCACACACTGGGCTGTTGCTCAATTGCTGAGCCAATTGGCCAGGGCCAAACCTGCATTTTTTAACAAGAAGTGCAAGAGGTTCTGAGGCAGATAGACTACAGATCGAACAGGAGAGTAACTCCTGCTTAGTTGGGCAGGAGGTGAAAGTGGCAAGTGTTTTCATCAAAATAGGTCTGTGAAGGATTCTTAACGTGGGAATCCACTCAGGGTCTTAACCCTCTAAGGACTTACGTGCTATAAGGACGGGAGGTCTGTGGCAGAGACTTCCATTTATTCTCCTCTCCCATTAGAACTTACTCCAACTTTTTGCTAGGCACAGTCCATGTGGCAAGAAGACAGCATTTCCCAGACTTTTTTTCAGCCAAGCATGGTCATGTGACTAAATTCTGCGAATGGCCAATGGAATGTAAGCAGCAGTGGTGGCTACAACTTCCAGGAAGGGCCCTGGATAAAAGGGCTTTTTGCCCTTTCTGCCCCTTTCTTTCCAGCTGCTCACATGGAAATAGAGACCCCCAAGGAGACTTTGGGGAGCAATAATACAGAGCTGGGAGGCACGATAGAAGGAGCTTGTGTCCCTTGTAATCCTTATTAACTACATGGGACTCAGCATTTCAGCCTCTGCAGATGGAAGAGAGACACAAATGGCTGTCTGGTATAGACTATGTTGTGGGTCTTAATTTAAGATTAAGCAGCATTCAAGCTGGGATCTCGCCCTACTGGGAGACCTGTGGCTTCCTACCCGGCAGTGAGGAACAGTGTGTGTTAGCCACACTTCCACTCTGCCCCTGCCCGTGCATGCCCTGGAGCCAAACCAGGGTACAAAAGGAGGTGGGGCTTTGGGGGGGGGGCTAGCAGGAAGGGTCACTAAACAAGAACACAAGCCAGAGACCCCTGAAGGCTGTTGGTTCAGAATGGTGGTGAAGCATTGATCCATCAGCATATTGATTCATTAGCTCAGCTTCCTGTGTTAATAGGGGTCACCGCCCTCCACAGATCCAACAAAGGCCCCTGCCCTTGACCTGAATGGTGGCCCCAGGACAATAGCTGCTGCCTTGGAAAACATAGGAGCTGAGTGCTTGGAGAAAGCGGTGGGTGAACTCCATGTACTCAGATGAGCACACGCTACATGATCTTGAAGACCCCAGAAGCGATGGAGTGCAATGGTTCCAGGTCCTGTAAAATCCCAAGAACCAGAGCAAGGGAAACCCCCAAATATGGACTCTGTGAGAAAGCATGCAGGGACCTTCTGCAGCAGGGAGCTACCCACGCAGGACACGATCCTGTTCTGTTCTCTGCTGCCATGCACCGTGTAGACAGCTGTGCATCCTGTGCCAGTGGCACATTTAAAATCAGCAACAAGCCCTGGCCGGTTGGCTCAGTTGTAGAGCATCGGCCTGCCGTGCAGGAGACCCGGGTTCGATTCCCGGCCAGGGCACACAGGAGAAGCGCCCATCTGCTTCTCCACCCCTTCCCCTCTCCTTCCTCTCTCTCTCTTCCCCGCCCGCAGCCAAAGCTCCATTGGAGCAAAGTTGGCCCAGGCACTGAGGATGGCTCTGTGGCCTCTGCCTCAGGCACTAGAATGGCTCTGTTTGTAACAGAGCGACACCCCAGATGGGCAGAGCATCGCCCCCTGGTGGGCATGCCGGGTGGATCCCGGTCGGGCACATGCGGGAGTCTGTCTGACTGCTTCCCCATTTCCAGCTTCAGAAAAATACAAAATAAATAAATAAATAAATAAAATAAAATAAAATCAGCAACAAGTTCCCAGGCCACTTTGTGGTGTGAGGAACATGTCTGTTTATCAAGGGTTTTGCCTGTCCTGGGGACTGGGAACATGATTGTCCTGTTCCCTCTGTCTGTGTCCGTACTTGGTGGGCAGCAGAGCCACACTCCTCCAGGAGGAAGGGTTTAATGACTCATGGAGACACATGATTGGAAGTTTCCTTTGTTTCTTTTCCATGTGAAGAAAAGACATCCGCATAGAAAAGGCCCCATGCTTTTTGAATGGAGGCCCTACAAAATCGTAACTTCTGCAGTTCTCTGTCTGGGGACTTACAGGAATCATACAGCTGAATTCAAGGGGAAGGCTTTACCTGGAACAGCGGAAGGAGGTTGCTGCAAAGGGAGGGGTGTGGTGTGGGAGCTTTCGTGGCTCTGTGCCGAGGGCAGTGGGGCTGGATATTGCCTGTGGGGAAGGGGTTGGAGGTTCTCTGAACATTTCAGGAAACCACTTACTGCATCTCATGACTCTGGTGGAGTGATGTCAAGATGAACCTGCATTTAGGCTGATGGATTCCCCTGCAAACAGACCACAGAAATCTATTTTTACAGCTAGAAAAAAAGAACCTTTTCTTCTATAGCCGGCCTTCTCTTCCTGATCTTCCCTTTCACCCCAGAAGCCTGGGCAGTACACAGAGGTCACCCAGAGCCTGCAGAGCAGTCCTTGGAAGGCCATTCATGGGCTTGCTGAGTGTGTGACAGTAGCATCTGGTGTGAACTGTACTTTCCCTTCCACAGAAGTGCCTTTTGGGGGAGGTTAAAATGTCCAGGGAGCTGCTTCCAGGTTGCCTGGGATACCAAATGACTTCATAACCCTGATGAGGCAGAGAGGATACATGGTGATCAGAAGGAACACCTGCCCTTGAGATGCCCCTGAGCCTGGTAGAGGATTACATGTGTCAGGAAACCTGCCATCACACACACTAGCCCCCACATACCAGAAGCAAAGGTGTGAAAGAGACTGGACCAGGCTAGAAGTCAGTTGAGTGTCAATCAGGTCTCTTAACAAGCAAGAAAACACGAGGTTCCTCTGCACGCAGCCAAGCACAGGAGACACCGTGTGTGCTTCCCTCCACACGCTCTCTTATTATCTATGCCTGACGTCACACAGACTAAAGGGAAAGATGGTCTCAGTCTCAGCAACAGTAAGTGATTTCTCGGGGCCAGCCACCTATCTCTCTGGTTTTTAGTTTCTTTAGATGAAGAGAAGGGTGTTTGAGTAGGCATTCTGTAAGTTCCCTCCAAGTTCTAAATGTTTTATGATTCCGAGACTTTTTCAGATTGATTTCATTAAACAATCACATATTTACAAAGTCAAGCACAGTGATGAGCCCTGGAGAGAGACAGTGAGTCAGCTATATTGATGCTGCTTCCCATGAAACAGACATTGGAATCAATCCTTCCAAAACAGTGCCATATAGTATATACATACTAGAATTACACCCATGGTGTTATGGGAACTCTGAAAAGAGAGTGGATAGCTGGTTTTGATGAGGTCAGGGAAGGAAGTGTGTACTGAGTCTGGGGAACCTGCTTGAGGTTGTGAGCCCTGTGGACAGAGGGAAACAGGTTAGAGTCAGGAGGTGGGGAAGGGCAGGGAGCATTTGGAATGTCAATACCAGCTCACTTCTGACCTTATCTACCAAGAGATAGCACCCTATTCCCAGAAAGGGCTCCGTCCGGCAAGACCGCCCTCTGCTTCACATGCCTATCGCAAATACACATTGCTGCCTACGCTTCTTCTTCTTTTTTTTTCTTCTTTTCCCAGTGAGAGGAGGGGAGATAGAGAGGCAGGCTCCCACATGTGCCCTGACCAAGATCCACCCTGCAACCCTATCTGGGACCAATTCTCTGCCCATCTTGGGGTATGTTCACAACCAAGCTATTTTTATCACAGAGCCATCCTCAGCACCCTAAGCCAACGCCCTCAAATCAATCAAGCCAGGGATATGGGAGGGGAAGAGAGAAATAGAGAGAGAGAAGAGGAAGGGGAAGGGTGGAGAAGCAGATGGCCACTTCTCCTGTGTGCCCTGACCTGGAATTGAACACGGGACTTCCACATGCTGGGCCAACACTCTACCACTGAGCCAACTGGCCAGGGCCTGCCTGCACTTCTGACTAATTGGCTATGAATTAAAGGTTCCTGCACCCATCCCCTCCTTGGATTCTGCAGAAGTGATTGATGGGCAGAGACCATTCACCACTGCAGGGGGTGTAAGAAGAGCTCTGGGCAGAGAAAAGAGAAGGGAGGGGGTTGGTCCTCTTAGAATTCAGGAAAACTTTTACTAACTATATTACTGGTTTATTATAAAAGATATTAAAGGATTAACAGTCAGATGAAGAGCCACATAGGCGAGGTCACTAACGAAGGAGCTTTTGTCCCTGTGGAGCGAAGGCCCAACACGGGCACAGAGGCACGTTCTGGTTCCCTATCACAGCGGCTCTCCAGACTTCATCCTTTACGTTTTTATGGAGGTTTTGTTGCATAAGCGTGATTGAGTAAATCACTGGCCACTAGGGATTGATTCAACCTTCAGCCACCTCCCCTCCAGGTAAGTCAGGGGGTGGGGTTGAAAATTCTTACACTCTGATCATGTGGTTGGTGCCCCTGGGAACCAGCCCCCATCCTTAGGTGACTCAGGGGCTTTCCAAAGGTCATTTCATTAACATAACAATAACACTTTTTTTCTTGTCTATTTATTGAATTTATTGGGGTGACACTGGTTAACAAAATTATTCAGGTTTCAGGTGCACAATTCCATAACACGTCATTTGTACACTGTGTTCATTACCTCAAATCAAGTCTTTGTCCATCACCATTTTCCCCCTATACCTTCCTCCACCACCCCACCCCTCTGCCCAGCAATCACCACACTGTTCTTCGTGTCCATGAGTTTTTTCTTTTTGACACTGTTGTATCTCTTCTCTCATCAATTAGGACATTCAAAAGGTATAAGAACTTTGCCAGGAAAAGGATGAAGACTAAATATATATTTTTTATTATAAATCACACTGTCACACTGGGGTTCTGAGAAAAGTCCATTATGATCAGAATGAGGGAAACACCAGAACTTGAGGCTAAGCATAGCGGACCTTAGGTTCCACAACAAGGAGGCCAGGTCAGGTCTGCACTCTGTGTGGCAGTGTGGGAACTACTTTGCAGGAAGCAAGACTGAAAGCAGGGCGTTCCCTAGGCAAGTTGTCTCAGAAATCCACGTGGAAACTGATAAGGCTCTGTCCTGAACAGCGGGCAAAGCACAGAGGGACAGCGGTGACAGGTACTTAGTTGGTGGAATCCACAGGATTTGGGTGGCCGATGGAACTTAGGAAATGGTGAGGTGGAAGAGTCAAGATGATGTCTAGGTTTCAGAAGACCAGCTGGATAGAGTTATTATTAACCTGGAGAAGATAGAGAGGAGAAGAGCAGGTTAGGGTATGAAATGGGCAACGTGCCTCATTAATTTGGGGTTTGCTGGGTTTAAGGTGACTGGATCATGTAGATAGAGCTGTCCAGCAGAGATCTAAGAACCCAACCCTGGATATTGGGACAGTGATTGGTACCAAAGACACAGATTTGAGGGTAAGATAGCACATAGAGGTCTGTGTAAAGATGCAGTTGCCTAGGGAGACTGTGTAGAGTGAGGTAAGGGCACCCTTGGGTCTGTTCCTTGGGAAATGTTAAGATTTGGGGAGCAGATTAGGTAAGAGCAGTGGGCAAAGGAGACCAAGAAGGTGCAGCCCAGAGGAAGAAGGGAAAGAGTGATGTGAAACTTAAGAGCCAGTTTCAGGAGGGAAAGGATTCTGCAGAAGTGACTGATGGGCAGAGACCATTCACCACTGCAGGGGGTGTAAGAGGAGCTCTGAGCAGAGAAAAGAGAAGGGAGGGGGCTGGTCCTATTTAAATGGGATGGTCTACACTCTATAGCATGCATGTCATCAAATCAGAAGGCAGACTAGAGGTCTGGTCTGCACCAGTTCTGCCTATAGCTCGTGCACTCATCTACCAGTCTCATGCCTGTTCCAGCACCTGCCCCCTGTCCTTCAATTCAGCCCTGAGAACTCTCCTGCTTCTGC
Source organism: Saccopteryx leptura (assembly GCF_036850995.1). Lineage (NCBI taxonomy): Eukaryota > Metazoa > Chordata > Mammalia > Chiroptera > Emballonuridae > Saccopteryx > Saccopteryx leptura. The sequence goes on along the minus strand of NC_089504.1, from coordinate 169,023,862 downwards.
TCTGTGGAAACTGCACTCAAGAATGCTATGCAAGCTCCTTCCAAAATGCTGAGGGGTGAGGCTTGACCTCTTCTGTCTGGAAATTGCTGTCAAAGTGACTCCTGATAGGGAGAGTAAAAACCAGCACAGCTCCAAATCTCACCCCACCCCGAGCCTCGTTCAACTTCTCTCTCTCTCTCTCTCTCTCTCTCTCTCTCTCTCTCTCACACACACACACACACACACACACACACACACACACACACACACACACACACACTGTAAAGCCAGCAGGCAAGGCCAGGGCCACCATCAGAGCAGTCCAGCCCATGCAGGTTCGCATTGGATTCGGACAGTCGGTAAAGAAACCATGGAGCCAAAAACTGGTGGGCCATAGCCTTTAATCCTACCTTGCACCCGGCGGGCAAGTAAAAATACACACTGGGCTCCAAAACCCAGTCACACTCAGTGCTCACAAAGCCACTGACTTATCCGAGTTTCCTAGAATCAAAGGTTTCTAGCTCACCAACCTTATTCTCCTCAGTTCCCCATCTCCTTCCTTATCCCAGATACAAACTCTACACAGACTGGCATCTCACTCAGTACTCCGCCATCTTGGCTGCTTCTCCTGGCTTACTCCACGTGGCCTCCTTCTGCTCTCCTCTGCTCTCTCTTGCTAATCTCAGGAACCAAGCGCCAAGTCCCGTTTTGCCCCCATTTTATAGTGTAGCTTCACAACCTTTAATCCAATATACAAAGTAGGGAAGTCTCCAACCCAAAGTCACCTTCTGAGGCATGATTGGATTGCACCACCCCACATCAAAAAGGGTAGGAAAGGCTTAATCCCAAAACCAAGCCCCAGGCTACAAGGATTCCGCCTGCCTTTAGCCCACCCCAACACACATTAATATCACCTGGGCGACGGCTTCCTCGTGTTATCTTTAACAAAGTGAGCATAATACATTTTATCCGCCCAACACACACACACACACACATTTTGAAAATTTGAAAACCTACAGTAAAGTTTTAATAATAGTATAGTAGAGGCCCTGGCTGGTGGCTCAGTGGATAGAGCATTGGTCCAGCGTATGGATGTCCTGGGTTTGATTCCTGGTCAGGGCACACAGGAGAAGCAAGCGATCATCTGCTTCTTTTTTCTCCCCCCCTTCTCTTCCCCTTCCCCTCTCCCAGCCAGTGGCTCAGTTGGCTCAAGTGTGGTCCTGGGTGCTGAGTATAGCTCAGTTTGTCTGACATACCAATCTCAGGCACTAAAAATAGCTCAGTACTTGAACACGGGCCCAAGAGGGGCTTGCTAGATAGATCTTGGTCAGGGAGCATGCAGGAGTTTGTCTCACTATCGCCTCTTCTCTCACTAACCCCCCCCCCCCCCCAAAAAAAGCCCCAACAAAATAGTAAGTGACTATATTATTTACCTGGATTCACCAATTAACATTTTTCCACATTTTCTCTCTCTCTTTCTCTTTGTTCTCAGAGAAACCTCCCAGGAAGTACACAATAATATCTAACCACACTATCGGTAATGCTAACTTTGATAACAAGTAGTGGTAGCCAAATCTCTCCGTGGAAGGGACATCTTAAGTGTGACTTAGATGATGTAAATATTCTATTCCCTGACCTTCAATAATGGCTTTAGCATTCATTGCTGATCTTTGCCTAAAGCCAAAGATCATGTTGGTCATCCGTGAAATTCAGTTCTTTCACTTTGTTTTGGGTATTACCAAGACTTGTGAATTTTTTATTCAGTGTGTTACAATCCATCATCATCATTATTATTTTTGATGGCCTCAATGTCTCAAACTTGGTCAGTAGGAGCTTCTTTAAGCTGGTTCCTGTGTACTTTTGACACATTCTCATTGGTTGAACACCTCTTTGCTTTCTAAAACAACAAGATTTTCTAGGCTCTCCTGGTACTCTTCTTGTCCTCAACGTGGAATGGACTGTTTCTTTAAGGAGAATCTAGTAGGGAATGAGATTTAGAAAGCAAAATGAGGGTGCTAGTGTGTTTTTCGCTATTGAGGTGTCATTGCTTTTAGGTCTTTCAGTAACTTTAAAAAAGGACTATGGTAATAATACTATAGCAAGAGCTGACTGCCAGGCTCCTGGCTAAGCTGTCTGTATGTGTCATTAGGTAATCCTTACAGCAACCCGGGGAAGGAGGGAGGGACTCTCGTTGTTTTCATTCTACCATTTAGTAAATACACAGTTAGTAGACTAAATTGAATTGTATGAAGTCCCTCACTGAAATCAGAACCGAAGTGCTTGGCTCAAGGAATCACTCTCTAAACTATAACCCATTTTCCAAGTCCCTGAGATCTGCCTGACACTGTCCTAACATTCATTATTACTGATCTCACAATAATGCTACAAAGACAGGTGTTCCCATTATACAGACAGGAAACCTGAGGCTCGAGGTGGGGGATACCGACCTGACTTGGGCCATCAGCTAGTATGAGATAGAGCACATTATGGCCTCTGGTGTGGCCTCTGTGTCTCCTCCCCACCTGTTGGGCTCTGGGGAGAATGTGCGGGCCCGGTTGGGGTTGGGAGTGGGTTTGGCAGGGGCAGTGCTCACACCTGGGTCTTGCCAGCCTGGGCCTCTGCCCTGCCCCCCAGCCACTCCCAGCTCCTGGACCACAGTAGGGCCGAGATGCAGAAGGAGCAAGGAGTGTCTGGCCCCAGGCGCCCCAGATGCAGAAGAAGTGTCTGGCCCCAAGACACATACAGCCACCTGTCTTGTCCAGGTCAGAAGCCTGCACGTGGGAAAACAGATCTCTCAGGTGCTGGTGGCCACAGCTGAAAAGGACAGACGGGGGCAGGTGAAGGCCTCACTCTTTTCATGCTGAGCTCTCCTCTCTGGGGCTGCTCTGGAGACCCTGAGGGGCTCAGATATGACCGGGAAGACAGGCATGTTGGGGCGGCAGACTTGGGTTTGAATCTCATTTCTATCACTTATTAACTGTGAGAAATTGGGTCAGATATTCACTAAAATCTCCTACCCTTGGTGACTTCATCTGTACAATGGGGACGATGGTACCCATCCAGCTCCCAGGGCCATTGGGAAGATGAGAGAAAACAGGAAGTCCTTGGCATAGGCCTGATTCATGGTAAATGCTCAAATGAAGGCCATCGGCTCTATTACTTCTCCATTAAGGGAGGGGGCCCAAGCAGGGCAACAGGAAGAAGACTGTTACAACAGAGCCAGTCTTTCTGGCTAACATTTCCCTGATTAGGTTGGGTCTTCTATGACTGCGCCAATGGATTTTTACAAATTAATTACTTTTTAACTAAGCTTCAAGGGAGAAAGCAGTTTGGAGTCTCCCAGTGCGCCTAGTGTAACTCATTGCTGTCACAGGGAGAGAGGGCTGAGGGTGGAGGCAGCAGGGGTGAGTGGGGAGAGAGGAGGGAAGAGGACGGGGTCCCTCTTGAGTCTCCAAGTCACTGCAGGGGACAGTTGGTTGTCCCTATCCATCTCTGCTTGAGTAGTTTCTTCAACTGCCTAATTGACATCTCCACTTGGGGTCGATAGGCCTTACAAACTTAAATAAACAGAACTCTTAAATTTCCCTCCACGTGGGTGCTTCCCTTTCCCTAGTGGTCACTGTCTCAGGAAATGGTCATTTAGTTATCTGCTTGTTTAGGCCAAAAAGCTCACAGGCACTCTTAACCCCCTCATCCCTCATCCCCTACCTCCCACAACCAGAATCCAATCAACATGTCCTGGCTGGCTTTCCCAAATGTATTGATTCTGGGCCCTTAGGTGACTGCTCGCCTTCCCTGTCAGTGCAGGTGGCAGGCAGAGGGGCTGGGCCATCAGTGGTGCCCGAAGCCCGGGCTAGATGGAGGGCTTGGACCAGCTGCTCTCCTGAGTCATCACCCACCCAGACCCTTGTCTCAGCCTCTCTCCAGACAGAAGCCAGAGAGGCCTCCTAAAAACACGAATGGATCACTTTGCTCCCCAGGTTCATGGCCATTCTCAGTTGAGGTCTTTGCTTGTCCTTTTGCTGGGAAGGACCTGCCCTCACATGGTAAACGTTTCTCTCATTTGCAATGCAAACAGCAAATCCAGCTTCAGCTGCATTTTCCCGAAAGGCTGAGCTGCGCCAGCCCGAATCTCTGTCATGTCACCTTGTTTTCACAGCTTCCCCCACTCACCCAGTTTATCTTGCTCATTGAGTCACTGGCTTACTATCTGCTCCTCTCTTTCCAGAGCATAAATTTATCAGAGTCAGGTGTAGCCTTGTTCACAGCTGTTCCCGGCACGTAGCAGGTGCTCAACTAAACATTTGTTGGGAGGGCAGGTGCACAGCTAACAAGGCAAATGCCATCCAGGGTCTTCCTTCTTCCAGGGACAACCCCAGCTCTCAGAAGATGGTTCGGTGTTGTTCTTTAGGAGCAGCCTTAGGGCTTGCTCACCCTCCAGATGAGGAAATTCTTCCTGCTTGGCTGCCCTCAAGTTCGTGCTCACTGCAGCACGATTCCCTAGCTAACGCAGCCAAGTGTAGAGGTCTGGGAGACAGTTATACCTGGGCTTATCAAGTTCAGCTTCTGCAGCTCACTCGCCTTGCAAATCTTAAGAAGTTACTGAGCTTCTTAGAGATCTCTATTTCCTTACTGTGAAATAGGAACTCAAATGGAGTTGTGTTGATTTGACAAAATGATACACAAAGAGCACTCAGCACAGTAAATGCACACAGCGATGCTGAAGAATGTTTTCCTATTATATCTTGGGGGGGGGGGGTTCAGTGCTTGGCTTCCTGCAGAGAATCTAGTGAAGTGCCTGTGATCGTCACTTCAAAATAACCTCACTGGTGTCCTCTCTGTGACACTGAGGAAGCCGGGCCCCCAGAGAAGCCCAGGATGTGCAGGGACCCTGCCCTTCCCTCATTGTGACTGGAAGTGGTGGCTGGGACAAGCCTCCCTGGCCGGCAAGAACACTGTCCTTCAGGAGGCTACGTGCTCCCTGTGTCACCACATTGCCAGCCCATCTGGTGGCTTGTTACCAGCCTGGATAAAGCAGGTCTGTTTTGGTCATTAACTGCTGCTTTTTCAAGATAAAGAGAAACCACAATCGAGTCTGCTGCTCTTTACAGAAGCTATTTTTAGATTTCTGGCTTTATAACAACCTTGGTATTTCCTATTTTCTTCCACTCGTCCCTGTTTTTTGTTTTGTTTTTTGTTTGTTTGTTTTTAAAAGAAGACAAGCCAACCTAAAACACTGAGTGACTAGCCCACCAGAGACAGGAAAGTAAGTGCGGAGGGATAAACTCAGGACCTGGAGCCAAGGAAGGCTTGGGTCTAATCACACCACTTATAACCAGGTGACCCGTGCAGGCTGGTTCCCCTCTGGTAACAATAGTCTCAGTTGTCCAGTGACAACTTTAGGACAGACTGGAGCCAGCCGTCCAGGTGGGAGTGGTGTCTGTTTCTGGCCTGTGCTCGCTGGCCCTGCGCTACGTCACCAGGCGAAGGAGAAAGGCAGCCTCTCGGGGAGGCTCTCCAAGGACAGAAAGCAGCGGGGGCTTCACAGGCCAGGGGCCAGATGGTCCCAGTGAAACCGCCTCTGAGTTTTGACTTTTCCCTCAGAGGGAAGATGAAGATGTTACTCCCCAGGATACTAGTGCTGACCTGGAACCAGCAGGCTGTGTGCCCTCTCTGGGACCTGTTCACAGAGTGACAAAATAAAAAGAGGGAGAGCTTCAGCTCAGACAGCCAGCAAGGCAGGGGCCTCGGGACACAGGGGACACACAAGCCAGGGGGCTGGGGGAGCTCACAGGTAAGGCTAATGGCCAAACTGCATGCCCCAGGCTTGGTCTAGATGGGTGACAGCCATATGTGGCACACTCACCTGCTTCAGGTGACCAAGGAGGAGAAGTAGAATCATGACAAACACTGTCCCAGTGGGGAAGAAAGCTACAGGACAGGAGGAGGAAAGAAGACAGGGTGACCATCTGCTGGCTCTATGAGACACAGGCGCTGGTGGCAGCGAGGACGGGGAGGACATGGGGATGGACAGTCAGGGAAAAGCAGACATCTGGGGGGAGGGGGGCGGGGGGGATGAGCGGAGAGATGGATGCCATGCTGTCAGGATGCCCCCAACTCCCCTGCTGTTTGACAGCCTCTGGGCTCCCTTGTTCTGTTCTTGGACCTTTGTCCCTACCCAAGACAGCTCCCACAGGGCTGGGCCCATTCCTCTTGTTGTCCTCAACACCCCACCCCACATCCAAACCCCAGTGAGCTCCAGCAGGAGCTGAATCATAAATACATAGGGGTCAACAGAGGCAAAAGCTAAGAGGAGATTTACTTACAGCTGGTGGTGGGAAGGTCTTTGCTCAGGCGGTCTTCCTTTAAACCCGCATTTTCTGGGAAAAGCAAAGCTTCTGCTGCAGGGCTTTCCTCCTTAAACAAGGAGGCGCTGCCCTCTTCTGGTCGCACTCAGCAATACCACAGGCTGCACTAACCAGGCTTCCGAAAAGGAGAGGCTGACCTGAGGATAGTGCACAATTCTTTAGGTTTCATGAGCTACAACTTTACACCCCAGGGACCATTTTAATAAGGAATATGTCAATAATGTTGCAATAACTATGTGTTGTGGCGGATGAGTACTGGAAATATTGGGGGATGGGGCTGAGAACACTTTGTAAAGCGCATGATTGTCTAACCACTATACTGTTCACCTGAAGCCAACACAAAATAATATTGAAGGTAAACTGTAATTGAAAAAGAAGCAAACAAACAAACAAAAAAGGCGACTTTCCTTTCCTTTTCCTCTTTTACTCATTTTCTTTTCGAATGCCAGACCTCCCAACTCCCGCCAGTTCCAACTGTTGATGCTGTGGGTGCCAGCTGGAAACTAACAAAGTGTGTTGGATAGAATTTCCTCTCAGAAGATGATAAAAGAGCTAACAGTGATAGGAAATAGAAAATAATCATTAAACTCTCAAAACTCAAACTTACCACCAGGGTTATGAATGTTTAGAATTGATCATTTCTATGTAACAGAGAAACAATTACCTTTTGAAGGGGCATTTTTTTTTTTTTTTTCCTAAACATGAGTGATTTTGTTTCTTTTAATAATGTCTATTTGACAGGAAGGCGTGTGCATTCCCGTGTGTGGGCTTGTTGGGTTAAGTTTTAGTCTTCTGATAAGTCTGCTCTTCCTGTCTGGATCCCCGTGGCTGGCAGCCCCAGGGCTTCAAGCCCTCAAAGAGCCTTGTCTTCTTCTTCATGGCCAGTGTTAGAATTCAGACCAAGTTCTTATTCTTATAAAAATAATTATAATTTCTAGTTTCATCTTCCCACATCTCAGTAGAAGTGCTTGCTCTGGAGGCCACCTCTCTTCAGAGTCTGGGGAGGGTCAAGTCACCCAGATGCCCACACACCCTGCAGTCGTCACCATCCCCACCACCCTACCCCTTGGGGAAAGTAGTGTTCCCTCAGTCCCCGAGGCGTGCACGTCCCAATGACACGGATGGGGCTGCCATCTGTTCGTGCACTCTTCAGTCATTAATTCTTCAAACACTTATAGGGAAGGATCTATGAAAGAAACACCACATCAAGGTCTGGAATAAAGGGAGGGGACAGATGTTCAGGCAGCCTCCCTGATGTTGGTCTGACGGCTTCCTCAGAGCTTACGTAGAAGCTCAGAGGCTATTGTGCATATAAAGCTCTCAAGTGGAGGCTCGAGGACTGTGGTGAGGACTCTGTAAATGTCATCACCACACCTGAAGGTCATTTCCACATCTCTCTATGGAATCTGTTACTGATTACAATGCCCACCTGCTCCCATGAGCTTAGGTTGTCTCCCCAGATACCAGCGGGGTGTGACCATGCTAGCCATTCAAGAATAGGTGGTCACATCAGCAATGGCTAAAAGTTTGATATAGGTATATTATAACTAGTAGTAATTCTTTGGAAGAATTGCATGCATTTCTAGATTTCATCAGACACTTAAAAGTCATAAGCAGTTAAAGTGGCAAACTTGTGTTTTGGAAAGCTCAGAGATGTAGACATGGCACTCAAACAATGGATGAGAGATCAAATCAGCCATGAGAGCAAAATAACTTCACCAGCAGCATGGAGAAAAAGGAACGTGACTAGCAAGGGGAAAGTGACAACTGCAGGATTGATCAAACTTCAGAAACAGATGGGGATTATCTAAGTATAGACTTAGAGACTCTAAGATGGGACATGAGGACTGTAAGCACAAGCCAGGTGAGATACTGGGAAGAACTGACACCTGCTGAGTAGCTACAGTGGTGATTGACTAACATCCTGAGGCCGTTCTACCAAGCCACATGCCACATTGGGTACAACCAGTCAGTGTTGTTGTTGTCATTACTACAACAACTGCCACCTTGAGAAGTTGGAGTCTAATAGGAAAGATATACATACATACATACACAAGTCCAGTACATTCATTAAGGTAATAGATATTTGAATAACTGACTATATGATGTGTAAGAGGAAATATCACTTGGGACTAGGGAAGGTTCTAGAGAAGAGGAGACTTTTGAGCTGTGTCTTGAAGAGTAAGTAGGGGTCGCCTAAGCACAGAAGGGAGAGGTGCATTCTGGTTAGAAGGGCCACAAGTGCCAAGGCTCAGACAGTGGGAGAACTTGGAAGGTCCTAGACAGTGAAGGGTGTCTTGTAAAAGAAGAAAAGGTAGAGTGTGTGAGCCAGATCAAAACAAGGTTAGTAAAGTAGGTTGTAAAAACGCCATGTGTGCTGTGCTACGGCATTCCAACTTCGATTCACTGGCAATAAAGAGTAATGCAGAAGGTTAGAGCAGGCAATAACAGAATGAGCACTGGCGGAGGCAGCTCTTCCATAATTCCTAGTGCTTCTGTGCTTGGCTTGGAGGAAGCCTCCAGAAGCATTTGACCTGGAGGCCCTTAAAGTCCCTAAAGGTTCCAGACATGACTTGAGTCCTCAATCAGACCTCTTGTTCTTTCTGACCAATGACCGGTCACTGGGTCTCTGGGGAGTGTTGACAAGGGCAATGAGGTCGATCTGCCATCTGACTTGGTGTTTGGCTGCGTAACTGAGTCCCACCCTGCTGCCTCAGCCACACTCGGGCTGGGAAGGACAGATGGCCAAATGTTAAAGACTCAGGGGCTTCCAGGCCACTGTGTTCCCAGGGAGGGAGCCATATGGGATAGGGGCTACAGACTTAATTTGAAGGACCTAGGCTTGAATTCTATCTCAACCATTTACTAATGGTGTGACCTCTACTTATGATTCTACCTCTCTGTGCCTCATGTTCCCCTCAGTAAAGTCATATGACAATGGCTTCCTTATTAGGTTCTAGTGAGGATTAATTGCAGTTCAATGAGAAAACACACATAAGATGCTTAGCATAGAGACTGGCAGCCAGGAGTTAATAAATGGTACCTATTGCTGACTTCTTTAAGGTATGGTCTACTTCCTTCCTCCCCACAGTTCTGAGCCCCAACCCACCACAGAGGTGGGCCTGACAGCTGGCTCTGAGCCCAGTGTGGGGTCTTTCTGCTGTCTTGCTGCCTGGTGAGGATGAGCACTCTTTGCCCTCACAAGCTCCTGCTCTGGTTTAAAAGAGAAACTGTCAAGACCTTGACGAGGAGTTCTGGAGCTCGAGCGTGGCACTGATGCTCCCAGGCATGGTCAGCCTTCTGCTGGCTGTGAGGTGTGCGCTGGGTGCATTCTGAGCTTGTGATCATGCAGGAAGAGTTCTTTCTTGGGGAACCCCATTAGAAGCTGTGAGCCTGTGAAAACAGCTGGTGGGGACAGCAGAGACAATTCCCCTCTTCCATGGTGCCCTCTTCCCAGGTTGAGGAAAATGCCACCCACTGCAGACGCCAGGGCTGAGCTCGGATGGTCGTGTTGTGCTCAGAGGTCATTTTTAGCAGAGAGCTGCACAGGCACCTATAGGCCTTGAAGTTCAGTGGGTGTGTTTTTTGTTGCTTTCTCCAGGCCTTTAGCCCAGAGGCAGGAAGGAACTCACAGAAACACCAGACTCTGAAGTTGCCATACAGTGATACAGGTGGGAGCTACACAGATCAAAGTCTGGTCAATAAGAAGACAGTTTTTAATACTCAGAACTCCTTAAAGACAGACAGGCCTTCCAAGGGCTAGTGAGCTCTCAGAGGGCACACATTCAAGAACAGAGGGTAATGAGTGAGCTTGTAAAAGAGACAGGAATTTTGGAGGGGAAGGCATTGGATTAATTTGGTATTTAAAGATTTTTCTGACCTAAGAGGATATGCTTAAAGATGTGTAGAGACTGGGTTTTTCTAACTTGTTGTGTGCCTTTGGTTGAGTTTCCAAGTCTTGGGCTCTGGTTCTCTCACTAGAGGAGGAAGGGATTGACTGGGTGACCTCCACAGTCCCTTCCATCTCTCAGAGCTCATGATTCCATGCAAGAGTCTAGGGCAGGCATGGCCAACAGTTTTTGCCCCCAGGCCAGATTAGAAAGAAAATTTTTTCATGGGTGGACGAAATATTAAAATTAAAAAATGTTAAATACAAAAACGATTTGTTTAAGTAAACAAATTTTTATTATGTAATGTTTATGAATAAATGTGAGTGAAAAAAATTTTAATATACAATATTATTTTAATAAAAAATATTTTAATAAAAATATGATTAAATACTCTATAAATATCCAAACTGTATCACAATCAATAGAAACAATATTTAATTAATAGAATGAGCTTGAAGGGATTATATTGCAAATAAAACAATTATTTCATTTTACAAACAGCCTGGACACGGTTTCAGTTATCAACTGCAGCTATTGTCTATGCTCTATGCTACAATGCCACTTGATTCAGCACACTTGACCACAAAAATAATGAATTGTTTGACCTTGGGTGTGCACTGGCAAGCTCCGCCTAAAGAATATGGGTTTCACATCACCGCTAAACGTCAAACAGTTCATATCGAGTAAAGACGAGTACAAAAGTTGTAAATCTTTATAATGGAATTTTTTAAAAAAATAAAGAAGTATCGCGAATCCATTCGACCAATTATTGGAAGTTAACCCTAGATTAGTCACACGTGGAATTCTTTTCCGCGTATCACTATCTTCTTAAATATCTCAATTTCCAGTAATCAAAGACACTTCCACTTCTGAGTAGCTGAGATTTTAAAGTAGTGGAGAATATTAAAAATTTAATCACGGGCCACATAAACTCATCATGCGGGCCGGATCTGGCCTGCGGGCTGTATATTGGCCATGCCTGGTGTAGGGTGTTGGAGAGAATCAGAGAATCTCATATTTTTCTAAGAGTGTTTTTAATAAAAAGACAAAACATATAGGATAATGAACTTTTAGAATGAGCAATAAAATATTTTGGCAAAGTTATTTCCATTGACTTCTAGTCTTGATTCCACCCAAATTACTTTTTTAAACATCCAGTTAGAATATTTTTATGCACCAGATCCTTTCAGTCCCTGAGCCTGGAAACAATGTGTACAGCACAGCCCTGGGACTGGAGCCGGAACTGCAGTTCCCCATGCTTTCCCAACCAGCTGTGTCCTTCTGCCCGTGGCCTCACTTTGCTCTGAACTACCCTTGCCAAACCTATGAGTATGACTCACACCCAGCTAGCACCTGCAGCCATCCATCCCACGGGCTTTTCCCAAGCTGTGTGTTTGCACAGGGAACACTACACCCTCCTTGTGCAGAGACCTGAGGTGCGAGGAGCAGCTGGCCACAGAGAACCATTAGACGTTCAACACACCGTGCACACGCTCCCAACCCAGAGCTTAGCCAAAGTGACTCCCTGTGACAGTTTCCCACCAGTTTCAATTTGTGGAAGGCAGAAAGCCTTTCTAGAGGCCCACTGCATGCACAGGCTGTGAGAGACTGAGGTTGATGGAGGGTGTGTTCCCCGCCAGGCACCCTTGGTCCCACCATGGAAGTGCATGGGGACGCAACAGACAGGTTCCCTGCATAGGAAGACAAGTGACAGGGATCATGCCAATTGTAACTTCGCCCAAGTGGGGGGCCCTGGGCACAATGCCTCAGTTTTCTCACCTACCAACTAGAGGTAATGATAGAGTAAATTCAACTTTGCAGGATTATTGTAAGAATTAAATAAAATAATACACGTAATAATTTAGCACGGTGTCTGGCCTGTCCTGGACACTCAGTAAATGTTAATCCCTGTGAAATTAGCAACATCAGCCCTATTTTTGTAAATGAGAAGCTGAGGGACCAGAGCATGTGCACGTGACCCTGCAGAGGCACCGGCTCTCTGCCCACACACCTGAAGGGTCTCCTGATTATGTGAAACGACACGGTGTTAACAGAGCATCTTGGCCCCTCGGTACTTTTCCTCTGTCTTTTCGGGGCTTGCAGTTTTGTTCTGTTTCTCAGGGAAGCCTACGCCTAGCACCCTACAGCCCTCAGTCACCTCTTCCCTGGTTGTCCCAGGGGAAAATGCACTCAGCACCGCGGAGGAGGCTTTAGAGATCACTCCAAAGAAACCCCCGCGTGTTCAGGCAAAGATCGGGCCCAGGGCAGCTCAATCCGACTCCCTCTCGCTCCAGGCCCAGGCTGAAGGAGGGACTCTGCGCCCGCCCGCACGGCACAGACCAGCAGCCAGAGGGCGAGTCTGACCTGCGCTCGCATGCAGCCTCTGCTCACAGCCGTAGAACACAGTAAGTCACACACGTGGGCCAAAGCTGATGGGGCAGGAGGTGTGGTGACTGCGCAGTAATCTGAGCTACTCGCGGGGAGGCCGCGCTGGGAGAGGAAGACAAAGGTGGCTGTGGTGGCACAGGGTGGATAGCGGTGACTGAGGCTAGGGTGATGAGTGTGGGTAAGGACTGACAGAGGCGGGTTTGGAAGATGTTTGGGTAGGAGAGTCAGTATATTGGGTGTGTGAAGTGGCACTGGGGTCAAAATAGTCAGGAGTCACCTCCTGGCTGCAGAACTGAGGGGACCCACACGCCAAGGGGAGAGGACCTTGGAAGGTCAGATTGAGGGTACCAGGGTCTGTTTGGCCGTGTCCAGTGAAGGTGCTGATGAAGTGTACACATGGGGACCTCAGGGACCAGCTGGATCAGGAAGCTGGAGTTCCAGGAAGCGTCAGGGCTAGCGGTTAGGAACTTGGCTGCTGTGTAGGTTTGGAGTCAAGCCTAACTGCAGGCAGAAGTGGGGAATTTGTCAACATTGTATGTCACAGAGATGGGAGGAACTATGCTTTTAAAATAGGAAAAGTAAGAGGTAAAGTAAAAATATGTTGAAAGTGTTTTAGAGTCATTTACAGTTTCAAGGTCTCTTTGTAGGCTTAGGAACAGAGGAATTAATTAGGTAAGCCTCCAGGTGGAGGGCAGCTGCTGCACAGTGGGGGTCAGAGTCTGAGTGGGGGGAGGGGTTGGAGGGCGGGAACAGAAGAGAGGTCTCTTACAAGAGGATTGGTCAGAGAAGTGAATATTCTACGGCTAATGGGAAGCCAGCGTGTCACAGTCAGGGAAAGAAAATATAACTATGGAAAACGAGAAAGCTAGACTTTCTAGCTGAATTGAAATTGGATATGTGAAGTCTATTTTCAATAGATGGATACAGAAATAAATATAGCTGTATGTGTGTGTGTGTGTGTATCTGTATCTACACCATATGTATTAACATCTGGATCACTCTATTTCCATGTCTCTTCCAAGCTCTGTTCACTGCGAAGTCTAGGAGCAGTGATTCTCAAATAGCTGTGAGCACACCTAGCACCCAGATCTTGGTTGCTAAATCTCAGAAGACAATAAATAGGAGGGGCTCTTAATGAACAAACCAGGGATAATATAAGCATCAATGTATAAAATGATCATAACAATAACCTATTGAATAAAACAGGAAACCACAAGTATATATAGATATAAATAAGTAGAAGAATAAATGGAAAGAATATACAGTATATGAAAGAATACATGTAAATAATAAATGAAATAATACATTGGTGAGGAACATGGTACTTACATAGTTTAAGAATCCCTCCCTATGGAATAGTTATTAATGACAAAGGGGAAAATGAGTAATTTTACAAAGAAAACTCACTGGTATTATTCTAATTGGGCGATCAAAGTGAACATTATTAATAATGGGGCAGTTCAGAATTTTTTCTATGTGATCATATACAATAGGAAAAACACAGTGTCATTTTTGGGACACTCCTGAAGATATGTAATTACATGTAATCACAAGGAGACATCAGACAAACGCAGCTTGTAAGACATTCTACAAAATAACTCCTTTGTTATCCTCAAAAGTGTTTAGGTCAAAAAAAAAAAAAAGGTGTTTAGGTCCTGAAAGTCCAGGAGAATTGAAGAGGGTTCGGGAGACAAGGCCGCTACATATACCTCTCACAAAAGTTAGGGGATATTTCAAAATGATTATGAAGCAATAAAATATCTCCTAATTTTTGTGAGCAGTGTACAACTAGTGATTCAGAACTGGGTCTTTTTTCTAGAAAGGGACAGTGATGACACGGGAAGGAGGTCTGATTTTGGTGGCATGCTGTAGCTGTGTAGGCAAAAGTTCAAAGGAGATACACATTAAAATGGGAGGTTATGCACCAGGTGAACTATGGTCACCTATTCTCAAATGGTTCAGGAGCAAAAAAAAGTTCTTTGACCTGTACTGATAGCTAGAACTCTTATCTGAAGGTTGAGGGTATTTCAGTCAGATGTCATAAACCTTAGAACTGACAGCCCATTCAGTCTGAATCCCCTCAGTTCTGTAGATGAGGAACCTCTGGCTCAGAGAACGCAGTGCCTCTCCAGGTGCCAGGGCTATTTGCTGATGGAGCCAGGCCTGTGTCTTGATGCTGGGGTACCCAAGAGAGGAGGAGTCAGGACAGCAGGTCATCGGGGGCAGGACTCAGGAGAAAGTGCAGAGATTCTGATGAGACTCCAAGAGAGGGTCCTTCAAGTGGACACACAAACCCAAAGCCCTTTTGTGAAAGTCTGCTCATTGATTTTTACCTTTATTCTATAAATTAACTTGTAACTTTTAAAGAGTCAAAACAAAGTGTACTCATTTTAAAAAATCAAGCAGTATGGAAAATGTAAAAAGAAAGTTTAAAAAAATCACCTCACATGCACAGAGAATAAACATTGTTGTATTTGGGCAAACATCTTTTCAGATACCTCTTTAAGCATACACAGTCTACACGTGACTTTCTGTGAATGTCACAGTTCTGCCCATCAGCGGACACAGATCTCACACAAGTCAGATCTCCCTGTGTGTCCAGCAGAGCCTCTGGCCTTGGCTGGGTCCATTCTGCTTGGTCTGCGCTCTGCCCTCTCAGTCATTAAACATTTCAGACATCACCCTGGGCCTACATGATCACTTTTAATGTTCATCAGTGTCACACTTAATGACTATAGGTTAGTCTGTTATATGAATGTATCATAATTTAACAAATCCTCTATTGACAGATATTTAGTTTGTTCCTTATTACCTAATATAAATAATGCAGATATATTCTTATACATTTTTATGCTTATCCAATTATTGAGTTTTTTTAATTCATTTTAGAAAGGAGAGAGAGAGAAAGAGAGAGAGAAGAGAGAGACAGACAGAGAGAGAGAAGGGGGAGGAGGAGGAAGCATCAACTCCCATATGTGCCTTGACCAGGCAAGCCCAGGGTTTCGAACCGGCAACCTCAGCATTTCCAGGTCGACGCTTTATCCACTGCGCCACCACAGGTCAGGCCAATTATTGAGTTTTTTAAAGAATTGTTTTTGAGCCCTGGCCAGATAGCTCAATTGGTTAGAGTGTCATACAGATATGCCAAGTTTGCGGGGTTGATCCCTGGTCAGGGCACGTATAAGGAGCACCCAATGAACACATTAATAAATGGAACAGCAGATCTCTCCCTCTCCTTTCTTCTCTCTTTAAAATTAATCAATAAATTAAAAAAAATTTTTTTTTGAGCCAACACTAACACAAAAGCAATGTAGGTGACTTTTTCACTCTAAGCAAGCTAGGATTCTAAAGCTAGTTAACTTGTCTTAAGTTATTTAAACTAGATGAGACATCAGGGCTAGTCCTATTTTCTGATATTACTCTGTATGATTTTATAACAATAAAAATAAGATGTAATGTAATACTGCCATTTGTTGATGCTCTTCTCTGTGCTGGGCTCTGTAACAAACATTTAGTTTGTTGAATTCTGCAATCTGAGTTAATTGCTTTGATCTCAAATTCATAACTAAGGATGCCTAAGCACAGAGAAGTTAAGGAGCCTGCCCAAGTTCACAGAGCTAGTAAGCAAAGGATCCAGGACTCAAACTCAGGCTGTCTTCAAGTCTTCACTGAGATGTGAGGCATGGACTGGTGTAGTGAAACCAGCGGGAGTATACAAACATTCTCCACACTAAAGTTCAAATTTAAAGAAGTCTTTATTCAAAGTCGGTGACTGCACTGCACAGAGACCTAAGTCACTCAAATCATGCAGCTCCAACACAGTTTGAGGTCAGGTTTTTTTTATTTATTTATTTATTTATTTATTTTTCTGAAGCTGGAAACGGGGAGAGACAGACAGACTCCCGCATGCGCCCGACCGGGATCCACCCGGCACACCCACCAGGGGCAACGCTCTGCCCACCAGGGGGCAATGCTCTGCCCCTCCGGGGCGTCGCTCTGCTGCGACCAGAGCCACTCTAGCGCCTGGGGCAGAGGCCAAGGAGCCATCCCCAGCACCTGGGCCATCTTTGCTCCAATGGAGCCTTGGCTGCGGGAGGGGAAGAGAGAGACAGAGAGGAAGGAGGGGGGGGGTGGAGAAGCAAATGGGCGCTTCCCCTATGTGCCCTGGCCGGGAATCGAACCCCGGTCCCCCGCACGCCAGGCCGACGCTCTACCGCTGAGCCAACCGGCCAGGGCCGAGGTCAGTTTTTAAAGACAGAATCACATACTGATTGTGGTATGGGGAGAAGGGGAAGCCTAGCAGTAAAACAAGGCAGTGAAACAGGCTCATTTACAATGTTTATCTATAGGATTCATTCAGGGAGAAACATTCTGGCAACATCTATAATCTTGCAAAACTAGCCTAAGGCCACAGCCTGTAAAACCAGCCTTAAGGCCAGGGGTAGGGAGTCTTTTAGAAAAAGTAAGTTCTTTTTTGTTTTTTAAATAAATTTTTATTTTAATGGGGTGACATCAATAAATCAGAGTACATATATTCAAAGAAAACATTTCCAGGTTATCTTGTCATTTAGTTCTGTTGCATACCCATCACCCGAAGAGAGATCGTCCTCCGCCACCCTCCATCCAGTTCTCTCTGTACCCCTCCCCCTCCTCCTCTCCCTCCTTCCCTCCCCCCACCCCCCGTAACCACCACACTCCCATCCATGCCTCTTAGTCTCGCTTCTATGTCCCACCAATGTATGGAATCCTGCAGTTCCTGTTTTTTTCTGATTCACCCATTTCACCCCACACAATGCTACCGAGACTCCACCATTCCGCTGCAAGTGATCCAATGTCATCATTTCTCCTAGCTGAATAGTATACCATGGTGTGTATGTGCCCCATCTTCTTCATCCAGTCCTCTATTTTTTTTTTTTACAGTGATTAAAAGCCTTTAAGCAAACTTTTGGCCAATACAGCAAGAATCCCTAAAAGAGTAGTGTCCTTAACATGTTCACCAAGTCCAAGTTGGCACCATCACCATGCCAAATCCCTGAAAAATGCAAGCCAACCACAGTTCAGTCTGTTAGGAGCTGTCACAGGGAGCAGGAGTCCAGGAAAGTTCCCCACAGGAAAAGTCCGCATGGCACTGGAATTGTTGTCACCATTCTATACTTTGCAGCTCATGTCCAAGTCCCAATGACCGCTGCTTCTAGCTGGTAATGATTCAGGTAGACTGGAAAAAGCCATTTGCAGCATGCATGGATGTGGAGCTTCTGTTCTCCTCTTCCTGGAGAGTTGAGACCAGGTTGCTTTTCCCTGGAGCTCTGTGACTGTGGCCTGGTAAAGAGAACCTTGGGATACACTAAGCTGGGTGGCAAAGGTAAATTCATAATACAAGTTGGCAAAAGGAGGAAAGAGAGCTCTAAATTAGGAGTAGGTCCCAGCCTGAAATATGAGTGGGGCATTGAGGTAGGAGGGATAAAGGAAACACTATATATTAAGCAAAGCAGCAGAAAATAGGACTATCAATACCCACAACAGAGATCTTTGAGGGAAGAATAAAAAAACCTGACTATTCAGGCAAAACATAGTTAAGTGGCCCTTGTGCGAATGAGATCAGTTTACCTGCTTGTTGGAAGAGATACCCTAGGCTCGTCCACAGTGTCGTAGATGGGGCCGATGGCCCTGGGCACCTTCAGCCTTCAGTGGCAAACCCCAGCTTTCTGGGCAAGGTTAGGTCATAGGTGGTTGGAGCAGGGCTGGAAGAGACTGAACCCTCCCTTAGAGGAGTGAGGGGGAAGCCCACCTTCCAGTGTCCCTGTTTCCTCACAGCAGAGGCATGTAAGCCTGGCAGGTTTTAGCTCAATGACCTTCCTTTCCACTATTGAAGCAAGACCCAGATGGCATCTTATGAGACCCCTTTGGGGCATTGGAGCCTTTAAGGGTGTATCCTAAAAGCTGGTAGTTCCCCTGATCTCTATTGGGCTTTTTCTGCCTCTAGGTATCTTAAAAGCCATTCTCAGAAGATCTCGCTGAGGAGTTTGAGGATCCCCATCCGCCTATATAAATCTTTTCCATATATCTGGAGCTACTTGGAAAAAAAGACAGAACAGTGTTCTTAGCTAGATCTAATAAAGAAGGTAGTAGTTTGCAGGCGAAAAAGATTTGTTGTCTCCTGTTCATCAGCATTCAAAAGAAATGTAAATTTTTTTTTTTTTAAGTAAAAAGTATGATATGGTAGACCCGTCGGAGTCATTGGCCTGGTGTGCAGGATTCCCGGGTTCGATTCCTGGCCAGAGCACACAGGAGAAGCGCCCATCTACCTCTCCATCCCTCCCCCTCTCCTTCCTCTTCGTCTCTCTCCTCCTGCCCGCAGCCAAGGCTCCATCGGAGCAAAGCCACCCTGGGCACTAAGGATGGACCCATGGCCTCCACCCCAGTCGCTAGAATGGCTCCGGTTATAACAGAGCAACACCCCAGATGGGCAGAGCATTCCCCCCTGGTAGGCATGCCAGGTGGATCCCAGTCAGGCGCATGCAGGCGTCTGTCTGACTGCCTCCCCATCCCCATCCTCAGAAAAATACAAAAAGTAAATAAATAAAAGAAAAAATACTAAAAAGGGGGGGGGGGCATTCCCTTGTGCTAAAGCTCCAGGGAGCATGGAGTGAGCTTGAGTATGTCCTATGAAACATGGAGCTCTATGTTGACATATAAGTCTTTGAAGAAGGAGGAACTGCTGAAATAGTTGATCAGCATTTGTCCCTAAGACAGCAGTCTTTATAGTGGGAACACCATACGTAAATATTTGCTGTCTGTCTATAGATTAAGGGGGGAATATGGCAAATGCTGAAAAGCCATGATCTTTGTGCCCCTCCCCTCCCCCAACCCCCTCCTTCTCCTCCCCCCACCCTGTAACCCCAACACTGTTGTTCATGTCTCTGAGTCTCATCTTTATGTCCCACCTATGTATGGAAACATATAGTTCTTAGTTTTTTCTGATTTACTTCTTTCACTCAGTATAATGTTATCAAGGCCCATCCATGTTGTTGTAAAAGATCCTATGTCATCATTTCTTATGGCTGAGTAGTATTCCATAGTATATATATATATACCAAAGCTTTTTAATCCACTCGTCCTCTGATGGACACTTGGGCTGTTTCCAAATCTTTGCTATTGTGAACAATGCTGCCATAAACATGGGGGTGCATTTCGTCTTTTCAAACAGTGCTATGGTGTTCTTGGGGTATATTCCTAACAGTGGTATAGCTGGGTCAAAAGGCAGTTCAATTTTTAATTTCTTGAGGAATCTCCATACTGTTTTCCACAGTGGCTGCACCAGTCTGCATTCCCACCAGCAGTGCAGGTGGGTTCCCTTTTCTCCACATCCTCGCCAGCACTTATTCTGTGTTGTTTTATTGATGAGCGCCATTCTGACTGGTGTGAGGTGATATCTCATTGTAGTTTTAATTTGCATTTCTCTAATCATTAGTGATGTTGAACATTTTTTCATATGCCTATTGGCCATCTGTGTGTCCTCTTTGGAGAAGTGTCTATTCATTTCTTTTGCCCATTTTTGGATTGGATTGTTTGTCTTCCTGGTATTAAGTTTTACAAGTTCTTTATAAATTTTGGTTATTAACCCCTTATCAGACGCTATGTCAAATATATTCTCCCATTGTGTAGTTTGTCTTTTTATTCTGTTCTTATTGTCTTTAGCTGTGCAGAAGCTTTTTAGTTTGATAAAGTCCCATTTGTTGATCCTGTCTTTTATTTCACTTGCCTGTGGAGACAAATCAGCAAATATATTGCTGCGAGAGATGTCAGAGAGCTTACTGCCTATGTTTTCTTCTAAGATGCTTATGGTTTCATGGCTTACATTCAAGTCTTTTATCCATTTTGAGTTTATTTTTGTGAGTGGTGTAAGTTGGTGGTCTAGTTTCATTTTTTTGCAGGTAGCTGTCCAGTTTTCCCAACACCATTTGTTGAAGAGGCTGTCTTCACTCCATTGTATTGTCTTACCTCCTTTGTCAAATATCAGTTGTCCTTAGAGCTGTGGGTTTATTTCTGAGTTCTCTGTTCTGTTCCATTGATCTATGTGCCTGTTCTTATGCCAGTACCATGCTGTTTTGAGTACAATGGCCTTATAATATAACTTGATATCTGGAAGTGTGATACCTCCCGCTTTTTTCTTCCTTTTCAGGATTGCTGAGGCTATTCGTGTTCTTTTTTGGTTCCATATAAATTTTTGGAATATGTGTTCTATGTCTTTGAAGTAAGTCATTGGTATTTTAATCGGTATTGCATGGAATTTATAAATTGCTTTGGGTAATATAGACATTTTAATGATGTTTATTCTTCCTAACCATGAGCACGGTATATGCCTCCACTTATTCGTATCTTCCCTGATTTCTTTTGTCAATGTTTTATAATTTTCTGAGTACAAGTCTTTAATCTCCTTGGTTAGACTTATTCCTAGGTACTTTATTTTTTTGGTTGCAATGGTAAAGGGGATTGATTCCCTGATTTCTCTTTCTGACAGTTCATTATTAGTGTATAAAAATGCCTCTGATTTCTGAGTATTGATTTTATATCCTGCCACCTTGCCAAATTCATTTATCAGGTCTAGTAGTTTTTTGACTGAGACTTTAGGGTTTTCTATATACAATATCATGTCATCTGCAAATAATGATAGTTTTACTTCTTCTTTTCCAATTTGGATGCCTTTTATTTCTTTTTCTTGTCTGATTGCTGTGGCTAGGACTTCCAGAAGTATGTTGAATAAGAGTGGTGAAAGGGGGCACCCTTGCCTTGTTCCTGATCTTAAGGGGATTGCTTTTAATTTTTTCCCATTGAGTATGATGTTGGCTGTGGGTTTGTCATAGATGGCCTTTATCATGTTGAGGTATGTTCCCTGTATTCCCACTTTGCTGAGAGTTTTGATCATGAATGGGTGCTGGACTTTATCAAATGCTTTTTCTGCATCTATTGAAATTATCATGTGGTTTTTCTCCTTTCTTTTGTTTATGTGATGAATCACACTGATTGATTTGCGAATATTGTACCAGCCTTGCCTCCCAAGAATAAATCCTACTTGATCATGGTGTATGATTTTTTTCCTATATTGCTGATCCGGTTTGCTAATATTTTGTTGAGGATTTTTACATCTAAGTTCATCAGGGATATTGGCCTATAATTTTCTTTTTTTGTGTTGTCTTTGCCTGGTTTTGGAATCAGAATTATGCTCGCCTCATAAAAGGAGTTTGGAAGTCTTCCT
Source organism: Saccopteryx leptura (assembly GCF_036850995.1). NCBI lineage: Eukaryota > Metazoa > Chordata > Mammalia > Chiroptera > Emballonuridae > Saccopteryx > Saccopteryx leptura. Next base: position 169,001,981 of record NC_089504.1, on the reverse strand, counting down.
TCCTCTTGAATTTTTTGAAATAGCTTGAGAAGGATAGGAGTTAGTTCTTCTTTGAATATTTGGTAGAATTCACTTGTGAAGCCATCAGGCCCAGGACTTTTCTTTTTGGGGAGTTTTTTGATAACTGTTTCAATCTCATTTGTTGTAATTGGTCTGTTTAGGTGTTCTGATTCTTCCAGATTGATTTTTGGAAGATTATATGATTCAAGGAATTTGTCCATTTCATCTAGGTTGTCTAGTTTTTTGGCGTACAGTTCTTCATAGTATTTTCTTACAATATTTTGTATTTCTGTTGTGTCAGTTGTTATTTCTCCACTCTCGTTTCTAATTTTATTTATTTGAATCCTCTCTCTTTTTTTCTTGGTGAGTCTTGTTAAAGGTTCATGGATCTTGTTTACCTTTTCAAAGAACCAACCCCTGGTTTCATTGATCCTCTGTATTGTTTCTTTAGCCTCTATGTCATTTATTTCTGCTCTGATCTTTATTATTTCCTTTCTTCTACTAGCTCTGGGCTTTACTTGCTGTTCTTTTTCTAGTTCTTTTAGATGCAGGGTTAAGTTGTTTATTTGAGCTTTTTCTAGCTTCTTGAGGTATGCCTGTAATGCTATAAACTTCCCTCTCAGGACTGCTTTTGCTGTGTCCCATAAATTTTGAGTTGATGTATGCTCATTATCGTTTGTTTCTAGGAATTTTTTAATTTCTTCTTTGATCTCAATGTTAACCCATTCATTGTTTAATAACGTGCTATTTAGTTTCCAAGTGTTTGAATGTTTTTCAATTTTTCTATTGTGGTTGATTTCTAGTTTAATGCCATTGTGATCAGAGAAAGTGCTCAATATGATTTCAATCTTCTTAAATTTGTTGAGCCCGCTTTTGTGCCCTAACATGTGGTCTATTCTAGAGAATGTACCATGAGTGCTTGAAAAAAATGTATATTCTGCTGTTTTAGGGTGAAAGGTTCTGAAGATATCTATTAAATTGAGTTGATCTAATATGTCCTTTAAGTCTGCTATTTCTTTGTTAATTTTCTTTCTTGAGGATCTATCTAATGATGTTAATGGTGTATTGAAATCCCCTACTATTATAGTATTGCTGTTGATCTCGCACTTTAAGCCTATCAAAGTCTGCTTTATATATTTAGATGCTCCTATATTAGGTGCGTAGATATTTATAATGGTTGTATCTTCCTTTTGGATTGCTCCCTTTATCATTATGTAGTGACCTTCTTTATCTCTAACTATGGTTTTTGTTTTAAAGTCCATTTTGTCTGATATAAGTATTGCTACCCCAGCTTTTTTTTCATTTCCATTTGCGTGAAATATTTTTTTCCATCCTTTTATCTTCAGTCTGTGTGCATCTTTTGATTTAAGGTGTGTCTCTTGTAGACAGCATATGTATGGGTCCTGTTTTCTTATCCATACAGCTACCCTATGTCTCTTGATCGGATCATTTAATCCATTAACATTTAAGGTTATTACTGATATGTAATTGTTTATTGCCATTTCTTTTCTTTAAAACTGTTTTTCTCTTTTGCTATATTCTTTTTTTCCTTTGATCTGTTTACAACAGGTCCCTTAGCATTTCTTGAAGCCTTGGTTTGGTTGCAGTGAAATCCTTGAGATTTTTTTGTCTGTAAAGCTTTTTATTTCTTCTTCAATTTTAAATGATAGCCTTGCTGGATAAAGTAGTCTTGGTTGTAGGTTCTTGTTCTGCATTACTTTGAATATTTCTTGCCATTCCCTTCTGGCCTCAAGTGTTTCTGTTGAGAGGTCAGAAGTCATCCTTATGGGGGCTCCTTTGTAGGTGATAGTCTTTTTTTCTCTAGCAGCTTTTAATATTTTCTCTTTATCATTTAGCTTTGGTAATTTAATTATGATGTGTCTTGGTGTTGGTTTCTTTGGGTTTCTCCTTAATGGAGTTCTCTGTGCTTCCTGAACATGTGAAATGTTTTCCTGCCTTAATTGGGGGAAGTTTTCCACTATAATATGTTTGAACAAAGTCTCTATCCCTTGTTCTTTCTCTTCTTCTTCAGGAACCCCTATGATGCGGATGTTATTTCTCTTCATGTTGTCACAGAGCTCTCTTAGAGTTTCCTCAGACTTTTTGAGTCTCTTTTCTTTTTTCTGCTCTGCTTCCATGCCTTTATTTATTGTGTCCTCTAACTCACTGATTCGATTCTCTGCTTCATCCATCCTGCTTTTAATTCCTTCCATTGTATTCTTTATTTCAGATATTGTATTTGTCATTTCTGTCTGATTCTTTTTTATTATTTCAATGTCCTTTTTTATATTTGTTATCTCTTTATTTAGGTTTTCGTAATGGCCATCTATGGTTGTTCTAATATCTTTGAGCATCCTAACAATCGTTATTTTAAACTCTGCATCTGGTAATTTGGTTATATCTGATTCACTTAGGTCCTTTTCTGGGATTTCTCTTGGTTTATTTGTGTTGTATTTCTCTGCCTCCGCATTTTCTCTTCACGGGGTGGCTGTGATCACGTGCTCGGGTGCACAAGGGTTGGTGGCCTTTGCCTTTGCCCCGACCCTGTGTTTGACGTTATGCTCGGTCCTGAGGGCACTGGCGAGCACCTTTGCTCAGCTGAGGGTCTCCGCCTGTTTCCGAGCTTTCGCCCTGCCTTTGCAGGATGATCCCACTCAAGGAACAGCTGCTAGCCTTGGCTCTACCGCCGGGCAGGGCTGCGTGCCCAAGCTCAGCTCCGTAGCGGAACTCCGCCTCTTCTGGAGAAAAAGTAAGTTCTGCTGAAAGTCTCTTTGTTTTAGAGAAAATGAATTCTGCTGAAAATCTCTTTGCTTCATTTCAGGACCCCCTGAGAGTCTCTGGCACAGTGGTTGACACCAGCCCAAGCAAGTCTCCTCAGGTCCCAGGTGTAAGCCCTTAGGAGCAGCATTTATAAAACTAGGAGCCAGGCACATCTGCTGGTAAAGGTTCGCAGCAAGGCCCATGATGGTGATTACAGACAAGGACTACATCTTCCACGCTGCTCAGAGTTAGCCATATCCTAGGGAGAGCTATGGTTGGCCCAGCTCAGGTTCCACCCTAGTTTAATACCGCAGAACCCCTTGATGATGAGACCTAGAAATCTGTCCTTTTGCAAAAGGTCCTTGGATGATCCTGCTAATCAGCAAGTTTTGATCTGTTTAGCTACAGGTACCTATCAAGACAACCAGGGGCTGCTTTTTAAAAACACAAATGTCAGTCCTAGAGATTCTTATTCAAGTCTCAATGGTGGACATTTCTGGTTACAGACTTGGTCCTTGAACTTGGTTCCCAGCATGAGAACCCAGCTCAAAGGGCTCACCACTGCCCCACCCCCAGCACTGAACATGTAAATTTGTAGATGCCTATGTACATTTTTCTGGGAAGAGGGGCTAACATTTTCACCAGATTCTCAAAGGGCACCAGCCTGAAAACTCTTAAGAACCACAACTATCGATGGAATTAAATTGATCTACTCAGCTTGACTTGATTGAGTTGCTTAACAAGCTCAAACAACATATCCAATACTTTTGATCTGTCTGCATTTCTTCACTCTTCCCACAGGGACCAAGTCAATGCTTTGCTGAAAAATGCAATGCTGTATTTAATGACATTCCTTGATCTACTAGTCTGGTAGCTCTATACAGTTAAAAAACAAAACAAAACTTATTTGTATGCCATGTCTTTAACTTTATAGCCCATAACAGGCTCCCTGTGGTCTCACTTTCTTTACTAATGCCCATAAATCATCTGCTTAATATTCAGGTCTGGAATTGTGTTAGTAATTGACATAATGCTGAAGTGTTCTTTCTAGCTTGCTCACAGAAGCAGAGGTTTCAGTTCACCACACCCCTCCCACACTTCAGCATTGCTTTCCGCAGAGCCCCGTCTCTCACTCGGTACTTCATTCACGCACTCACGCGTGCACTGATGTTTCTGGCGCCCGTGCCTGCTTTCCTTTCCTGTCCCCTCACAGTCACCCATTCTAATGTGATGATGTATGTTGTTATTAGCATGTGCCCTAGCAACATGTGGTGTTTCATAGGCACATAGTATTAAACGCACCCAAGGTCCCATAGCCCATTGTGTCCTGCTTTCTTGATGCATGCTATATGTAAAAAAGCTTTATCCACGTTGCCATGTGTATATTTACTCCATTCCTTCTGACTTCTGCTGGTCCAGCCCCAGAAATGGACACCCACCACAACAAACAGCACTCAGCATCTCCGTGCGTGGCCCTTGAGGACATGGGGATGGATCTCTCTGGGGTGTGTGCCTGTGGTGGCATGGCTGGGCCACAGAGTATTCATATCCTGGATTTGACAGAGTCTTGCTTCCCACAATGGCTGACGCAGTGTACAAACCAAACCTCTAGCTGGGAAGGGCCAGGAATCCAGTATCTCTAAGTCCTGGCCACCATTTAGCATCATCCAGCTTCCTAGTTTTTGCCAGTTGGACAGGAGTAAATGATATCTTATTATTTTCATTTGTGCTTTACTAATTACTGGTGAGTTTGGACATGTCTTCACAGGCCTGTCATCCAGGAGGGTCTCCCCTTCTGGGACCTGCCTCTTCGAATCCACTATTCATTGAAGAGAAGCCACTTCAAACCCTTTGGTTATAGGGTTCTAGCAGGTTCCGAATACTGGCCCTTAGTCAGCACTGACATTGCAAGTATCTTCTCCTAATCTGTCATCTTCCTGATAACCTTGTCCTTATCTGAATAGAACCCTTTAATTTGGATGTATTCTAATCCATGAGCTTTGGCCTTCTGCCCCCCACTCTTGAGGTTTTATTTTAAAAGTGCTTTCCCACTTCTGAGCTACCAAGATCCTCTCTGGAGACTTTGCAACCACACCAAATTGAACGTAACAACAATGAAATGTTGGTAGTTGGCACCTTTGCAACCTCTGCTGTAAGCGTAGCCTTGGCCTGTGGGCCACTTAACCGGATCCAGACTGTTCTCTATTGTTTCCTGCACAAACCTGACCAGTGTTCTCTGTGTTGTTTCAACACAGAATACTTCCTCCCTTGCCCACCCCCAGGTGTCACACTGTCCCCTCTCTCCACAGTGCCCCATCCTCTTCTCTAACTAGATCTGGCCATTTTTCCAAGTGCAGTTCCTCAAAAACAAAAACAAAAACCTTGATGCATCAGGCCCTCTCTGACCCTTCTTGTCTACACATTATCAAAGGAACTTCATCACACAGGCACTGCTCTTGCCCTGGGGACAGGTGTCCATCTTACATTCAGTTAGCTTGTGGCTCCCAGGTCAGTGGTCTTACTAGGCAACTAATAAATACTCGTCCCTCTCCAAATTCGAGCGGCTGCCAAAGTCTGATTACTTAAGCCTCCAAAAGCTTTTTAAAAATGCATTCCTTCCTCTGCATCTCTCAGCCCACATCCGTGGCTGGGTTTAATTATTGCTCGCTCTGACTTTTACAACCTTTTTGTACCTTCTTTCTTGCTGGTGGCATGGGGCCCAGTGGGAGCAGAGAGCTGCTATAAAATTGCACAGGCTCAGAGTCTCTGGGTTCCAAAGAACCTGTCTCAGAATCTAACCCACTCTGCCTCTGGCAGTGACCTCCCTATACAATGTCCACGTTCCTAACAGATGGTGGTTCAGTCTCTGCTTAAATACCTTCAGCCAAGGGGGAGTCACTATCTCATAAGGCTGCTCATGCCCTTTTCCTTTTGGAATCATTTAGAACAACTCTATTTATTTATTTATTTATTTATTTATTTATTTATTTATTTATTTTTATGACAGAGCCAGAGAGAGAGAGAGAGAGAGAGGAACAGATAAGGACAAGACAGACAGGAAGGGAGAGGGATGAGAAGTATCAATTCTTCATTGTAGCTCCTTAGTTGTTTATTGATTGCTTTCTCATATGTACCTTGACCAGGGGGCTATAGCAGAGTGAGTGACCCCTTGCTCAAGCCAGTGATCTTGTGCTCAAGCCAGTGACCTCGGGCTTTAAGCCAGCAACCTTTGAGCTCAAGCCATTGACTGTGGGGTCATGTCTATGATCCTAAGCTCAAGTCAGTGACCCCATGCTCAAGCTGGTGAGCCTCTGCTCGAGCCAGATGAGCCTGCACTGAAGTCAGCAACCTCCGCGTTTCGAACCTGGGTCCTCTACATCCCAGTCTGGTGCTCTATCCACTGCACCACTGCCTGGTTAGGCCAGAACAACTCTTAATGCCTCTTTCAGTAAAAGTGTCCCCCAAAGTGTGGTTCCCAGAATCAAACATGTCACTGCCAAGTGAAGAAGAGAATAGAACGCTTTTCTCTGTGTGTCTGTGTCCATTTCCTGTGACTGCTTTAACAACTTGCACAAACACGGTGACTTAAAACAGCAGAACTGTATTGTCTCACAGTTCTGGAGGCCAGAATTCCAAACTCAATATCACTGGGCCGAAATCAAGGTGTGGGCAGGGCTGTGCTCCCTCCAGAGACTCTTGAGCAGAATCTGTTCCTCACCTTTTCCAGCTGTTGGTGGCTGCTGGCATTCCTTGGCTGGTGGCTTCATCTCTCTAGTCTTCAAGGCCTGTGCTTCAAATCGCTCTGTTCTCTCCTCACTCCTCACATCACCTTCTCTTTTGTGTGCAGTGAAATCTCCCTTTGTCTCCCACTTCAAAGAATGCATATGATTGCATTTGGGACCCTCCTGGATAATTGAAGCTAACTGCCCTATTTCAAGATTCTTAATTTATTCATATCTAAAAAGATCCGCCCTGCTCTGCCTCAACGTAAGTTCACATTCACAGGTTCCAGGAATAAAAATATGGATATCCTTTTCGGGAGGAGGGGGGCATATTTTAGTCTACCACACTCCTCCTAAAAGACAACACTTTCTTTAAAAGGGCCTAGCATCTCAGTAGGTGTTTTGATGGTCACATCATACTGTTGAGTGCTAGACTGAATCTATTGTCATTGTTGCTATTAGCTCCTTGATCCTGACTACAACACATCATCCCAAATAAATGACATGCTATAAGCTTTAAACCATTGTTCCAATTCTGTTATCTTCTTAGATCAATCAATGAAATGTTAGGATTTCTTCCAATTAACTAAATCTGTAAATTTTAAACCTGGTAAGCATTGGTTAGGTGTCATCTTGGCTGGAGAAGCCCAGTGGGCCTGGCTGAAGGCAGAGCCTGCAGCACTTCGCCAGAAGCCTACCTCCAGGCCCTAAGTTTCCTTCCTGGGCCATCCAGCCGGCTCCTCTCACAGGCACTCTGCTGGTTTATGGAGGCTGCCTTGCATTGCACAGCAGTAGACAGTGATGATTCTACGTGTTTCAAGCTTTATTTACTATATTCCAACCTCGATTTTAACTCCTGATTTTTGTGCATACTCTCACTTTTAAACCAAAGTTAAGCACTGATACCACAGGGAGAGAGAGTGCAGAGCCAGAGCGAGGCTCTGGAGCGTGAGCGTGTGTCAGGATCATCCGAGACCTTGTTCAGGCAGTGCCAGGCCTCAGATCCCCAAGGTCTCAGGGTCCTGGAAAAGGCCTGATAACTTGTATCTCCACTAGGTGACGCCGATGCGGCTGGTTGGGGCTCCACACCTGGAGAATGCTTATGTTAGTTCTGTTGTATCTGAACAGGTCATCTGAGGTATCACTCCAGGACATCTTTAAATAATCAGAGACGTCAGGATTTCCATTGTTGCCTCAGAAGTTGTGTGGCTACAAGTGCTTACTATTTGCTACAGAATGACTGAGAGATGCAGGCTGTCTTTGGTATTATCTGGCCTCAATTGAATAAAAAAATTATTCTTTCACCAACATAGCATATGTAAAGCCAGTAGCCACAGCCACCATCACAGCCGCCTAGGCCATGCAGGTTCTCATTTGATTCAGACAGATGGTGATGAAACAACAGAGCCCAAAACTGGTGGGCCATTATCTTTAATTCTAGCTTGCACCCGACTGGCAAGTAAAAACACACACTGGGCTCCAAAACCCACTCATTCAGTGCTCACAAAGCTACTGACTTATCTGAGTTTTCCTAGGATCAAAAGTTTCTAGCTCACCAGTCTCATTCACCTCTGTTCCCCATCTCCTTCTGTCTGCACAAACTCTGCACAAACTGGCTTCTCCCTCAGCACTCCACCATCTTGGCTGCTTCTCCTGGCCTCCTCCACGTGGCCTCTCTCTGCTCTCCTCTCCAATGCTAATCTCAGGAACCGAGAGAGCAAGCTCCCGGTCTGCCCCCATTTTATAGTGTAGAAATCAAAACTTTTGATCCAATATACAAACAAGGAAGTCTCTGATACAAAGTCACTCATCTGAGGCATAATGGAATTCCTCATGAGAGTGCACCACCCCACATCAAAAAGGGTGGGAAAGGCTTAGTCCCAAAACCCAAGCCCCAGGCTACAAGGATCCTGCCTGCCCACAGCCCGCCCCCAACACACATTAATATAATCATGCCCATCCCAAGCAAGAAGAGCAATAAATACCATCACCTGGGTGACGGGCTTCCACGTGGGCAGCGCCATCTTTTTTTTTTTTTTTTTTTTGTATTTTTCTGAAGTTGGAAACGGGGAGGCAGACAGACTCCCGCATGTGCCTGACTGGGATCCACCCAGCATGCCCACCAGGGGGCGATGGTCTGCCCATCTGGGCACCGCTCTGTTGCGACCAGAACCATTCTAGCGCCTGAGGCGAGGCCATGGAGCCATCCTCAGTGCCTGGGCCAACTTTGCTCCAATGGAGCCTTGGCTGTGGGAGAGGAAGAGAGAGACAGAGAGGAAGGAGAGGGGGAGGGGTGGAGAAGCAGATGGGTGCCTCTCCTGTGTGCCCTGGCCAGGAATCGAACCCGGGACTCCTGCACGCCAGTCCAACGCTCTACCGCTGAGCCAACCGGCCAGGGCCGGCAGCGCCATCTTTAACAAAGTGAGCATAATATATTTTATCTGCCCAACAATCCACCCCTATGCTCACTTTACTACCCACAATCTACACCACTGGCATCCTTGTGCAAGGAAATTAGGCACATTACACAAATTACAAATACATGATAAATCATACAATTTCAACAATTACAAAGGGACATTTCACCAGTCTTTGAACACTTTGCCAAAAGTACAAAATGTCCTCTGTCTTCTTTCTAGCCATGGAAAAAGCTTCTCAGGGCAGGGGAGTGCTTCCAGCAAAGATGCCCTCCCACCCCCATCAGGGTATTTCACATTGTCCACAATCCATAAGTCCATCCAACAAAGGATCCAGTGCCCACTCTGGTCGTAGTCCAGGAAATCAGTCCACGCACATGGGGCGTCAGCCACCCCCCTCATTCCTGTTGTCCTGGTAGGTCTTACACTGTCCCAAAGAGGAGCATGTGGCAATGGCAGTCAGCATTTCTATCTCTGCTCTGGAGAGCATGATGGTAATCACCCCTATGTCCCAAAATCACAAACCTATCAGGGGTGTAGTAGATACTCCTTGCTGCTGGGCTCTCATCTTCTGGAGACTGCGGATCGCAACTCCAGACCTATTCTCATCCTCCAAAGAGTAACTGAAAAGACCAGCTCCCGCTGCTAGGTGTAAACCCTGGGCCGCTGCCACCTTCTGCTCTGCGGGCTTTGCAGCTCCTGCCCTGGCCTACTGCCACTGCTGGCTCTCCACAACATCCAGGGCAATCTGCAACTCATGAATCTGTGATTCCTCCTCTAGCAGCTGCTCCGTTTCCAAGTGAATCTCATGAATCTGGTTGGTCTCCTTCTCCAGAGCTTGCTCCAGCTCCAGGGTTGGCATCTCTTTCTCTCACATTTGCTCCAGCTCCTTCCACTGCTCGGTTTGCAGGTCCCGGGCAGCCTCTTTCACAGAGCTCTTGGTTTCCTCATGCATGGCTGTAAAAGTCAGCCAGCCTATGGCCCCCAAAAGGACAGACATGGGGAACCATAACAGCAGCCAGTTCTCAACTCCACCGCTCAAAGGTGGTGGTGGCTCCATACTGATCTGTATTGAATCCTGCCACAGACTACGCCAAATGTAAAGCCAGTAGACCAGGGGTCCCCAAACTACGGCCCGCAGGCCACATGCGGCCCCCTGAGGCCATTTATCTGGCCCCTGCCGCGATTCTGGAAGGGGCACTTCTTTCATTGGTGGTCAGTGAAAGGAGCACAGGATGCGGATCCTCCTGGAGCACTGTATGTGGTGGTACTGCAAAGCGCGGCGTCGCTCACATACAATACTACTTCTGGTGACGTGGGACGCATGTGTCAGGGCTCCGGAAACGCATCATATCACTTGTTATGGCTAGCAGTGACAAATATGGAACTGAACATTGACTATCTCATTAGCCAAAAGCAGGCCCATAGTTTCCATTGAAATACTGGTCAGTTTGTTGATTTAAATTTACTTGTTCTTTATTTTAAATATTGTATTTGTTCCTGTTTTGTTTTTTACTTTAAAATAAGATATGTGCAGTGTGCATAGGGATTTGTTCATAGTTTTTTTATAGTCCGGCCCTCCAACAGTCTGAGGGACAGTGAACTGGCCCCCTGTGTAAAAAGTTTGGGGACCCCTGCAGTAGACATAGCCACCATCACAGCTGCCTGGCCCATGCAGGTTCACATTTGATTCTGATAGTCAGTAATGAAACAATGGGGCCAAGAACTGGTGGGCCATCATCTTTAACCTAGCTTGCACCCAGTGGGCAAGTAAAAACACACTCTGGGCTCCAAAACCCACTCATTCGGTGCTCACAAAGCTACTGACTTATCCGAGTTTTCCTAGGATCAAAAGTTTCTAGCTCACCAGTCTCATTCACCTCTGTCCCCCATCTCCTCTCTGCCAAACTCTGCACAAACTGGCTTCTCCTTCAGTACTCTTCCATCTTGGCTGCCTCTCCTCTCCTCCATATGGCCTTTCTCTGCTCTCCTCTCTAATGCTAATTTCAGGAACTGAGAGAGAGCAAGCTCCCAGTCTGCCCCACTTTATAGTGCAGAAATCAAAACCTTTAATCCGATATACAAAATAAGGAAGTCTTTGATACAAAAGCCACTTATCTGAGGCATGATGGGATTGCACCACCCCACATCAAAAAGGGTGGGAAAGGCTTAGTTCTAAAACCAACCCCCAGGCTACAAAGATCCTGCCTGCCCACAGCCCGTCCCCAACACACATTAATCACATTAATATAATCACGCCCATACCAAGCAAGAAGGGCAACCAATACCATAACCTGGGTGATGGGCTTCCACTTGGGCAGCGCCATCTTTAACAAAGTAAGCATAATAGATTTTATCTGCCTAGCAAGACACCTTCTCTCCTCAATTCTTCGTCTTCCAATGATTCCATGTCCTCTTGAATTAAAAAGCACTTGCAAGCATACAGCGTCTTGAATTAAAGGCTGAATACAAACACTGAAGCATAACGTATACCATTTTTCACCCAAATTATGTAGATTTAGGATCACTCCTCTCCCCCCACTTTTGAGAGTCTCGGTTTCCTAGATCCATTCTAGTGCCCCAGGCACTTGTTTCCCTCACCGGTGCCTGACCCCTGACTGGATGAGATAAGATAATGCAGGTGTGTGGGCTGGCTGCCTCCAGGCAGGAAGTGTAGCTCTTGCCCTGACAGCTAAGTGAGTGAGGGAAAGAAAGCCTGACCCACCCGCGCTGGTGGGCCTCAGGAATGTCAGAAGACATCAGGTACTGGTGGAGAGGCTTCCTGGAGGCAGGCTCAGCTTGGGCCTCCTAAGAGATCCTCTGTCCCTCTTAGCTTCAGGCCTATCTGCTTTCCTGAGGCTTAAGGACCTCAGGCCAAGGGATACATCCCAACCTTGTTAATTTGCTCCAAAAGAGATATGTCTGTCTGTCAATTTAGTTTGCAAAGTAAACAATTATATATATTTCTCTTCCTTCACCTGCTTCTTACCTTTTTTCCCCTGCTTGTGTCAGAAGTACTGCCCAGAACCTCCTGCATCCCACGGCCGCTACTGCTAATGTTGATCCTGTGGGGCACAAGTGACAGGACATTACAGAAGAGGGGCCACCATGCAGAGGCTAACTGCAGAGGCAGATTTAACGGCTGGCGCACCAGGCGTGCGCCCTGGGCCCCGACTTCTGAAGGGCCCCGCAAAACCCCAACTTTACACTTTTTTCTAGTGGCACCAACTTTGGTTTCATATGTGCAATTTTAACATTAATAGTACATAATATTTATTTATTTAAAAATATGGTTAACATGTAGTTTTATTTTCCCTGTCTCTCTCTTTTTTTTAAGAGGCCCAATATTTTCTTCTGCTCCCAGGGCCTCAACCGACCTTAATCTGCCTCTGGGTACCTGTCTAACTTGGGTGAAATTTTAGCTGTTTTCTGCATTTGTCTACTATATTTAAGAAAGTTGGATTAGGGTTGCCATTTTTTAGGTGTTTGTATAAAGACATTTTACTTATCAATTCTGTTTTTATCACACCAACTAAATAAAAACGTCTAAAGTTTATAGTGCTTTAACTCTCTTATTCCCTGACCTTACAACTTTATATTAGGAATTCCTTTTTTTTTTTTTTTTTTTTGGTAAAAGCTTTTGTGAAATTCAGTGGGATAATTCAATATATTTAAGAAAACCAGTGCATTTATAATACATTTGTTCCTTGCTAAAGTCCCCACGATTCCAGGAGAGAAAGCTACCACTCCTGTTCCGGGTGGGGACAGGTATGTAGAGATGGATAAGATGGTGTTCTGTCCCTATTTGGTTCAGAGCATATTCAGCTGCATAAGTACTTTTCTGGCCTTACCCATTTTTCATTTTTATTGTATTTACATTCTTTTACACCTTAGCCATTGTGAATCTTGCCTCCTATTCCTCTGAGGCTTCCAATGGGAAATCCCACCCATCCCCTAGCCCAGACCACTGAAAATGACAGTCCTGAAATGGCCCGGCAGCATGAGGGAGCTATTGTCCGTGGGGGCGGGGCGTGGTTCCTGTCTGGCGGAAGCACGGGGAAGAGGGGAGTTGGGGTGTAAGCACAGGGATGTGAAAGCCTATGGCCTCAGGGACGTGCCCTGTGCACTGAACTCGCTAGCAGGGGACTGAGGCTTGCAAGGACAAAGTGGGGCTGTCTCGGGCCTCAGCTCTGCAGCCTGAGAGCGGGGATGCAGCCACAGGCCCCGGGGCCTGCAGCAGAGCCAGGCGGCAGGTGACAGCTTGGGCTCCAGGTCCTGCATTGCTGGGTGGGAAGTGGGGGTGGGGTAGGATGTGGAATTCTGCATTGCCGGCAGTGTGTGCGAGGGAGGGGGAGGACGGTCACAGAGCCCTCAATGGCCGCTGCGCTGGGCAGAGGAAACGGCCTGACTCGGTATTGATCGCATTCAGAAGTGGCTGACTTGGTGCTGAGGTCCCAGGAGACTGGTCCCTTTCCAGATGATCTTTGCATGTCCACCAGCTGCAGCCCTGTGCTTCCATGCCTCAAAAATATAATAATAATAATAATAATAATAATAATAATGATGTTTCTAAATGTCTAGCCAAAGGTCCCTATCTTCAATAGGGGACCTGCCTTTCATTGGAGCTCTTGAAATAAAAAAATCCCTGGAAGTCATTTTCTATTATTTATTTTTTTATTTATTATTATTATTATTATTATTATTATTATTATTTTTGCATTTTTCCGAAGCTGGAAATGGGGAGGCAGTCAGACAGACTCCCACATACACCTGACCGGGATTCACCCGGCATGCCCACCAGGGGGCGATGCTCTGCCCCTCTGGGGCATCGCTCTGTTGCATCCAGAGCCATCCTAGCGCCTGAGGCAGAGGCCACAGAGCCATCCCCAGCGCCCGGGCCATCTTTGCTCCAATGGAGCCTTGGCTGCGGGAGGGGAAGAGAGAGACAGAGAGGAAGCAGAGGGGGAGGGGTGGAGAAGCAGATGGGCGCTTCTCCTGTGTGCCCTGGCCCGGAATCGAACCTGGGACTCCTGCATGCTAGGCCGACGCTCTACCACTGAGCCAACCGTCCAGGGCCGGAAGTCATTTTCTAAACTTGGTTTTTTGTCTAGAATGTGCACTGGGACTACAGCCCAGGGAGAACAGGGGTATTTGAATGTCCATCTGGGTAGCTAACTAGCCCTGTCCCCTCACCCTCCAAGCGTGGGGATTCTACTGTTCACGTTCCCAATCCTGAGTGGCTGGTGGAGTTCCATCTTGGAGGCTGAAGTAAGTAGTTTTCATGCCAAGTGAGTGCATTTAATCTTCCTAGCAACTCTATCACCCTCATTCTACAGAGGACACCATCAGGCTCAGAGTCCCAGGACCTTGCCAATTCTTGCACAACCCATTGTCAGTCAAAGACAAATCTGTCACTCATTTACCCCGCAGAAGGGTGTCTCGGTTCCCCTGAACCTCTACCCAGGAACCCAGTCTCAGGATAGTTGAACTCCCCTGCTGAAAGGAGTGAAGAGTGGGCACACTCCAGGGGGCAGGATGCACTGTGTGTAAAGGGGGAGGAGGTAGACCGTGATCATCTGTCACCGTGACCAAGGTTTTCACCAGTGTCCTAACATTTACCCAGTTTTTTGGGGGAAAAAAGTTTAAGTGCTGTGTTAGTTTGTTAGAGCCACCATAAAAAAATACCATGGACTGAGAGGTTACACAAAAGGAATTTATTGTCTTGTAGCTCCAGAGGCTAAAAGTCCAAGATCAAGGGCTGGTTTCTGCTGAGGCCCCTGCCCTGGACTGCCGATGGCCGCTTCTCTCCATTTCTTACACGGTCTTTTCTCTGTACCTGTGCAGTCTGTATCTGAATTTCCATCTTTTTTTTTTATAAGGACACCAGGCAAAAGGGACTAACTAGGGCTTCTTTAAAGACCTACTTTTAACTTTATTACATCATCTCCAAATTTGGTTACATTCTGAAATACAGGGCATTAGGATGTATTCTAATTTTAGTTTAATATTTTGGGGGGCACTATTTAGCCTATAAGAGGAGCTCAAACATTATGCCTTACCCAGAAGTACATGCACTGCTCTTGCACAGGCAAATAAAGCAGCTTTTTCTGTGTATACATAGACAGACCTGTTTCCTAAAAACAGACAGCTGTGAGAAAATTGCCCAAACATTCTGTCCTCTGCTTATTCATTGTTTTTCAGAGTCATGAGTTTTTGGTTTGGCCCAAGAAAAATCATGTGTGAAATACAATAAATGGGAAGTCTTTGTTGCTCAATCAGTTTTGAAAAACGTTTATCAGAGAGGCCAATTTTCTGCCCTCTATCAAGTCTCATGTTTTTCTATGAAAACAGCTCTTTACAAGAAAAGAGCCAAGTAGTGTTGAAAGTGTAGTACCAGCTGGAGGCCACTAGATGACGCATTCAGTCATGCTTGACTTGGGCTTCCTTCAATCAAAATGAAACAAACTATTTTGGCTCTAAAGGAAGAGTCTGGGATTTTGTTTGTTTTCTGGTAGTCGTGAACCATCACTAATCTAGGGATCCTAATTCAGTGAAGCTAAAATGCTGATTATTATTAGCATTTTTTGCTCCCTCAGAACTGGGAGGCATCTTCTGTGGCTGTTTTATATGGGACAGCATGTGCTTCCAACTCTCTTTCCTCCCCTGATCCCCACACTGCCTCCTACCTCCCAGGTATAGCCTCTCCCTCCCTCCCTGTCTCTGCTGAAAACACTGGCTTGTCTGTATGCAGAGGGCTGAATATAAAATGTAGTTTTATAGCATAATGTCAGAAACAGAGGTGTGTCTACAGATAAGCAGATGAAAGGTGTTTCTGAAATGGTTGCTTCTGATGTCACATTCTCCAGGCTACCTGCTGCCAATCCATAGGTGCGGTTCCCACAGACTTGCATTTGTTTGTTCTCTTAGGCTATTGTGAGTGGGTGGGTGGGGGACCCTCCACGACAGACACATCTCCTCAGGCGTTGGAGGGTGGTCAGGAAGAACAATAAGTGATTCATACATTACTTGAAAATGTTGTCCTGGATGATCCCAGTCTGCAGGGCCTGCAGTCCTCTCAGGCTCACTTTTCCTCACCAAGTGCTCTGTGCCCTTAGGCCATTGGGAAAAGCTGGGTGCTGCGGTCCTTTCCAATCCAGGCTCCTCTTTTTACCCTCTGTACTGTATGGTTTCCAATAGTGCCCAAGTCCCACTTATTCTTGGCCGTGTCCACCTGCTCAGCGCTCCAGAGGCTGTTCTCTGGGGACAGTGTCCACTCGGCCTTGCTCTCCTGCCCTCCTGCTTTCAGCTGGGCATGGCCGTATGTTAGAGGAGAGAAAAGACACAGTGTCAGTTGTGGCCAGGGGTTCCACAGGGACCCCAGGTCCTGTTAGGGCTGGACTAAACTGAAGCAGTCCACCTCATCAGAAAGTAGGATGGAGGGTTCTGGACCCGGAGCTCAGAGTCAGCACACAGGCCAGATGGAATGGCAGACAGATGGCAGATCTCAGTGGCTGTCACTCCTATTGGCAGTGTGGAAATGCTACTGAGATAATAGCCTTTTTGTGGGTTTGTGACAGGGACGTGGGACTAGTCCACAGATGAAACTTGTGTTACTATATTATCTCGAGGCGTTATTAGCTCGATCTCCCGGGAGAAGGTCCAAAGAGACCCACGTGGGACAGAATTCAGCACCGCTCTGTCAAGAATTTGAGAACACCAGAGTGCTGTGAAGACTGGTCCCTTTCACCTGCTTTGGTGTAGACACTTCTGAATTCATTACCCCTTCTTCATTAGTCTAATTTTCTATCCCTGTAGTTATTTCTTTTCTCTTCACAGGCTCTTTTTAATTTTCCCATGATGTTCCAAAATTTAAATTCTTAACACTAGAAAGATTATTTCTTGGTAAATTATTTTATTCTTACATCCTTTTTGACATAAACACACATTGATTACATAGGATTTATCTTTGTTTTGTTTTAAAATAACATTTCATTACCAACGTGTGCTTGATTTAAGATCTGATCTGACCACCTTTTTACATGTGACTCATTATTCATAATTTGTCTTTAGCTTTCAGCAAGTTTGCCCACAGGGCTACCTCTCCTCGTCCTGATCGAATGTCATCTTGATTTTGATAAGTCATTCCTCTGATCTCAGAAAGTCTTTGACATTTCAGCCACTGTGCAGAGAGGTTAAGTAAGTCACTTCCTTCAATGTCAGGTACAAGTACGAGGTAGCTCAGGGCCCAGATCTGATCTCCTTGTAAAGACTTCTTTTTTTTTCCACAAGATAACCTGCCTGGACTGAGCCCTGTGACACTGACCTCTCCTGGCTTATGGGATCACTGCAGCTTCCACGGATTCATTTTCCTGCCAGGCTAACCCTGGGGCCTGGAGCTCAACAGCGCCATCTCCTGTCCTGTGCCAAAGGGGGTCTGCTTCCACTGGGCTTGATTGTCTGATGACACCCGAGGGAGGAGGCCTTGGCGACTCAGTGAGGTCAGAGTCTGCAGTGGTGGCAGCAGCCACTGTTGGCAGGTGGGGTCTGGGCGGGAGGCTTGGCAGCTAATGATGGCCTGCCTCCTCCCAACTGGCTTTGTCTGTATCCCTGCCCTGCCCGTGATTTCACCACGCACACCTTTGTAAACAATCCATTTAGCGACCAAATTATACACTAGGTAATTATAGCTTCCAGCCTAATGTCAGGAGTCCCCAGCACAACAGCCTGCTCAAGTCAGCAGCACAGCTAGGAGCAGGGCAGCGCTGGCTTCTGCTAGAGCCCTGATAGGAGATCCCAGGAGAGCCAGGCTGGGTGGGTTGCCTCGACATACGCTAGTTGTCTGTGTCAGGTCTGCAGGTCTTGTCTTGACAGTCCTGAAATTGTGTTCAGACTGTTAATTAGATCAAGAGGGGAAGCGGGTCAGATTAGTCATCTTTGAGGAGAAAACCATTCAGGTAAGATCAGATCCCCTGCATAAAGGAGGGCATCTCTCTTCATGGCCCCTCTCTCCTCCCTCATCTCCGCGGAGCCTTCCTTCTGCGCACCCTCCTCTTAAGATGAACCCAGAAAACCCTGGCAGAGGGTGTGAGCTAGATGGGAGGGTGGAGTAACAGCAGGACATGAGGTCTGCATTTAAGGCCAGTCCATGCATTAAAAAAAAATCAGTACAAGGGTTTATTCTGAGCCCTCCCAAATGAATCACTTGGAGATTGTTTTCATAGGGCCTGATGGGAAAGGAGGGCACAGGTGGGAGAGGGCAGGGTGGGGCGACCGGCGGAGTAGCCGCTGGCTGAAGGGGAACTTGGCTGCGACTCTGTGTTTCTCAGATATGTAAAAATGGTATCTGCTGGTGAGCTTTTATTGACAACCTGGACAGTCACTGAGATATGATGATTCTTTACACCTCTGGAGAAAGAAAGATTTCATTGTGGGGAGCGCGGAGAGCCCCACTGCTGTCTAACGTGCTGCATTCTGATACAAATGGGTCTAAGTGACCTGTTAATCTATGGCTGGGGTCCCCTCTGCAGACCAGTGTTTCCCGGCTGCCCAGGCTCCTGGTCTGACTCACTCATGAAAGGTTACAGTGAAGATGGGATGGAAATGATTTAGGCACAAGTGCCCAGGCTTCCCTGCCCTGCCCATCACAGAAATTCTTCATTGCAGACACCTTGCCTGCCTGGTCACCTGGGATGGCTCTGCCATTGTCAGTGTCTTTACTTGTTCTGCTTATAGCTGGGGAGTTGTTCTTCAGGAAGATTTGAGGAGAAAGATATTGGAGATTAAGGGAACTAGATGGGAACAAAAAGGAGATTTTAAAGACTATTGCTGGGCCCTGGCCGGTTGGCTCAGTGGTAGAGCGTCGGCCTGGTGTGCAGGAGTCCTGGGTTTGATTCCCGGCCAGGGCACACAGGAGAGGTGCCCATTTGCTTCTCCACCCCTCCCCCTCTCCTTCCTCTCTGTCTCTCTCTTCCCCTCCCGCAGCCGAGGCTCCATTGGAGCAAAGATGGCCCAAGCGCTGGGGATGGCTCCTTGGCCTCTGCCCCAGGCGCTAGAGTGGCTCTGGTCGCGGCAGAGTGACACCCCCCCCCCCGAGGGGCAGAGCATCGCCCCCTGGTGGGCAGAGCGTCGCCCCTGGTGGGCGTGCTGGGTGGATCCCGGTCGGGCGCATGCGGGAGTCTGTCTGACTGTCTCTCCGTTTCCAGCTTCAGGAATAAAAAAATAAAAAAAAAAGAATATTGCTGTGGGCCAAGTGTCTATTACTGTGTTTGAGAAACACATATAAAGAACTTCAATTACTTTGAAGTTGCTCAGAGATTCTTGACTCCAGCACTAGTCCACGACTGGACCACTTGGACCCTGGTTTCAGTGGAGTTACGGAAACAACAGCGTAGGGAGGCTCATGATAAGTTAATTATGAAGAGCAGCTGTAACTTCCTTTGTCCTTCCGCAGAGCCTGGGAACAATGGTCTTCTGGCTCAGCCCCTCTTGGATCCTGGGCCAATCCAGGGAATCAAGCTCTGATCTGAATCCAGAAGGCTCAGAAAGAACTGAGAGGGAACATCCATCTCTTTCTGAAGCTCTCAACACATGTCCTGTAAGCTCTCCACGAGCTGAGTCTCTAGGGCCGTGCTGACTGTGCATACAGGGGATTCTGCCCGTTTCCCAGTTCATTTTGGGAACTGGTTGTCGGACCTGCAATCCTGTTTTAAAATTTGCTGGAGTACTTCCTCAAATGCAATGAATAATTTGGTTCGTTGTGCTATTAGGATAAATTTGCATATTTGTTTCAAAATTGAAATGAGTAAGAAGAAAAGGCCAGTTGCATGAGTCACCACCTCAAACAGCACAGAATAATCTTATTGACTGGTTTTAAAATCCAGGAGAATGTGTGCTATTCTCCTCTGGCTATCACTGTGTCCTTAGCGCCGTGGTGGAAACACCCAGGTGCTGCGGAGTCTGGTGGCACTGCTGGACCTCAGGAAGACTGGGCTCAAAGGGGAGAAAGAGGCAGTGCAATGGATACACATTGAAATTACACGTAAGCCAGTGGAGGATTGAGCACAGGCACGGTCAGTGGTCTTGCGAAGACTCCAGGTTTCAGGTTGGGTGGCAGGATTTGTTATTATGCTCCACAATCATATAATAGTATTAGATTTATAATCATGTAAAAATATTGGATTCTTTTCATCGTGCTGACTATACCTGAACGCAGGTGAAGATACCTCGGTGCTCTAGAATCAAGCCCTCTTCTTCGGGAGTGAAAGCTTGGGAGCATTGGTGGGTGTTTCTTCCTAATAAGGAGCACCATTTTCGTGAGAATATAGAGTTCCAAAGAGTTAGCTTTTCAGGATACAGAGAGTGGAAATTCAGAGTTGGGACACATTTTTTTCATAAGGGTCCTGGAGGAACTGTTAGCTCCTGTGACTCTGCACAAGTAATTAAACCCAGGTGGCAGCAGCCTCCTGGCTTCTGACTCCCTGTCTGCAAAGTGACACAGACCCTGCAGGGCTGAGGTTCCTCTGCCTTTGGCAGCGGCACTGGGACTGAGGCAGCCTCAGCAGCGCACTCTCCTTTGCCCTGGGGGCACTCCTCACCCACCGCATGACAGTTCAGATTCAACACTACTGAGCACTCACTCAGAGAGAGAAATGGTTCTCACCCTCAGTTTTTGCAAGTCCAACCCCAATCCTTTCTCATTGATTATTTGATTGATTGATTCTATATGTTTATCTAAACTAGGGGTACAGAAGTGAGTGCAAACCAGTTCTTTCTCTCCGGAGACCCCAGGCTAGAAGTCTCTCTGGTTTCCTCCATGGCACTCTCCATGCCCCCCCCCCCCCATGGAGCCCGTGGAGAGCTGCTTTCCTCCCAATTCCTACAGCCCCGCATTAATCAGGCCCTTTGGGCAACAAGAAGCAGAAAGGGACTCAAGTGCTCTTATTGTTTTACATGATTATTTAAGTTTGGATGATACATAAGGAGGAATCTCTGCCCCATAGCATGTCTGAAGGAAAGCGGGCAGACCCCACACCAGACCTCTGGATTTTGGAGGAAAGGGTGAGGACCCAGGGTGTCTGAGGCAGCTCTGAGACCAGGAGCTTGCCTGCCTGTTGTGTGAGTCATCCCATAGGCCTTGCTTCTGCTGTCCTGTGCTGTCCCTGGGTCACCACCCCCTCCTTTCTGGCTGTCTCTTTTCTCTGCCTTCTGCTCCTTACGGGCTATCCCCCACACCCTAACAAGGTTTGCAGGGGAGTCCTCTCAGAGAAACATGCACTGGGCCAAGCAGGCCCTCGCCTCCCTCCCCTGAAACTTCCATATCACCCTTTATCGCTCCCCTTTTCTGTGCCTGTGGCCTCTCTCCCACACAGCAGTGAATCCCCTAAGGACAGGGCTGTATTCTGATTCTGGAAGGCAGGAACTCACACGTTGGCAGAATCACCTGGGAAATTAAAAAAACAAAACACAGGTTTCTCTAGAAATCATAAAGGCAAAAGATTTAAATTTTTTCTCAAAGTAGAATGGAACAAATAAAAACCTTTTTTAGAGCTAAAACAAAGAAACAAACATCCATAAACCAGCTAGAGAAAATACTAAACAAAGGGAAAATACTTGGAATACCAATAGACAAGCACTGGTGTGTTTAATTTGCAACGAGCTCCTGCTAAATGAAAGGACAGAGCAAGAAAAAGAAACACCGGTGACTAATAAACGTGCCAAGAGTGGTCAGCCTTCCCCAGAAGTTAGGGAAGGAAATCAGGACCATGCTGGGCCGTTTGTCCTGAAGCTGATTACCAAAACCGTCAAGTCCCATATTGGCCAGTGTGGGGGCGAGAGCCACCCCTGCACAGTCTCGAACAGAGTGACAAGTACAGCTTCGGTGGCACCAATGAGTCATGCTGGGCAGTGGTTCTCCAGAACCACATGACGTGTTTTGAAAAACACAGATTCCCAGAGCCCCCACCTGATATCACTGCAAACCCAGGAGTAGTTATGGGCAGCATTTGTGAAGTTTCAAATGAGACTGGACCTCCCCAGAAAGGCACCCTATATCAACATCATTTAAATGTGCATGACCTTTGACACAGCAATCCCCTGGCTCTGAGTCAGCTCTGAACCAGCCTGTGTCTTCCCCACAATAGAAGGTTAAGGTAGAAGAAAGGGAATCACTCAGGCATTGTTTGCATAACAACGTAAATGCCTGTCAACAGAGAGCTGGTTATAGGAACTGTGGTCATGTCTTTACATCTTTTAAAACGGTTTGTCACCAGAACACAGTCACTGAATTACTCTGTGAGGTGAAAAAAGCAGGAAGCAAAAAAACTTTTAATTAGGACGATCCCTTTTCCATTAAAATTTTAAAATGATGCACCAAATATTTTGGAAAATGCATGGGTTCTTTTTTTGATGGAAACATGCAGGAAACTGCTAGCCTTTGGAGAACAGGATGGAAAGAGAAGTTTAAACATTGCATTTGACCCTCTGTGCTATTCTTGGTGCATTGGTGGCTTTCACTGGAAAACTTCAGGAACTGTCTCCTGAGTAATAGAATTATGGAATAATTCTGTTCTCCTTTCTAGTTTTCTGTAAATTATTTGAAAAATTCTCCAGCTATCCAGATTCTCAAGCTGCCCAGCAGACATACTGGTTTTGGGAGTAGAGATGTTGGGATGGGGTGCTAGGAATTGGCTTCTCATGGGATTTAGCTGACTAGTCAGGTTCAAGAATTGCTACAGAAGGTTCTGGAACAGAGTCCCTTTCTTCTGTAGCTTGGGGCAGGGTGTGTGTGAGGTCGGGACAGCTGCAGAACTTTTGTCTCCATGGAATGAGAACCTGAGTGACCGTGTGCAAAGGGCAAACCAACACATGAAGGCAGCTCAGAGGTGGAAAGGAGCTGGCACCCTGGAGACATTACCGGGCCACAGCATCAAGCCTCACCAAAAGAAGGACAGCCTTCCCTCTAGACTTCTCAGTTATGAAACCAATAAATCTACTCTCTTGTTGAAGGCAGCTTGAGATGGGTTCTCTGTCACATACAACATTAAGAGTCCTGACTGATAGATAGGCCTTCATTAAGTGGAACAAACTGAGTAAGTCTTTATCAGTCACAGCCTGAAATTGCCTAATTTATAAAGTATTTAATGATGTTTTCAAGACAATTCCTTATCTGGCACCCTAGGCCACATCCAATGCCTGCTATATTTCTACCTCTGGAAATAAACTGTCAAACCAAAAACTCTGCCCTTAAAATGCATCCTCCATGTTAGTAAAAAAACCTCAGTGTGTTTAAGTTTCTCTTTGTCGTTGAACTCAAATATATTTGGATTCAACAGGTTAAGGGCATAACAGTGATTTCACTGATATCTGTGTTTGTTTATTTCATCCTTCTTTTGAAAAATATATATTGAGGGTTCACATGAGCAGGAACCTTGCCAGGCACTGGGGCTAGACAGCAGCGAGCAAACCAACATGGTCTGGGCCCTCTGAGAAGTTATAAAATGATCAGAAAGGTAGACATTAAGCCAATAATCAGTAATCACACAGATAAACAAGAAATGTAAATATTTAGATAACTATAAGAAAGAAAACTACTATTAGAAAGCATGGCAGGGGTTTCTAACTTATATAAAGAGGTTAGAAAAGACCCTCTAGGGAGATGACTTTAAGCTGAGAGCTAAAAAATTAATTACTATTAATTAGGCAAAGAGTGGAGAGGAGAACATTCCAGGCAAGAAGGATAGCATGTGCAAAGGCCCTGAGGCATGAAAGAACCAGACTTATTTAAGAGCTCGAAAGAAGGTAGTCAGTGAAGTGAGCGAGCCTATATTGCCAAGAGAAGGCCTGGAGAGACAGGCAGGGGTTGCATGTATAGAGTCTTGCAGTTCATGTTAGGGAACCTATATTTCATCCTAAGTGAAATGCACACCACTGAAAGCAACTTAAAGCAGGAGTGACATCATCTGAGTTGTCTTCTTAAAAGATAGCGTTGGCTATTGTGTGCAGAATGGATCAGGGAGGCCAAAGTTAGAAGCATTGAGACCAGGAGGGGTGTTGCTGGAATCCAGGCAGAAGTTTTGGAGGCTTTGGATTCAGATGGTGGCTACAGGGGGCAGGGGGGAGAGAATGGAAGGACTTGAGACATTTATTTTTAGGTGAAATCTATAAAGCTTGGGGATTGCAACGTTATGTATGTATTGTGGAGATTGAGGGGGGAGCTATTAAGTCAAATCAGTCAAGGGGCTTGCAAAGGGCCATTGAATATTAAGAGTTCACTTTGAGTTTCATTTGTATAGATACATTTTGTCAGGATAGGTAGATATTTTGTCTTCCTGTCTCAGTTAATGGACCATACCAGACCTCCAAGACAAGCTTTTCTAAACTTGCCTAGAAGTCACCCAGATGAGGTCCTCACTCCTCTTCCAGAAATGCCGTGAGAGAAAGCAGGCAAGAGGCCAGTGCAGCATTGAGAGTCAGAGTGAAGAAATGAGCCTGAAGCTGAGAAACTCTCTCAAGCCAGTGCCTCCTTGCCACCCCTGTCACTGTATTAGTTTGGACTTTTGCACTAGCCTCCTTCTTGTCTGGTGACATTAACCCTGGGAAGGCTGGAGTGCAAAGGTAGATAAGAGAATAAAATCAAGTCCCACAGTCTCTCAGCTCCGGGGATGTCTCAGAGTCAAAGCTTTTAATTTTATTAAGACTTTTATTCCCTTGACATATGAGTTCTAAAGGCATCTAGGACACTCTTTTTAAATTTATTAACTTCTTTTTCGACTAATTGTAGTAACGACTGTGTAGAAGAAATATTTGGAGAAAAGGAGGAAAACACAGTCATGATTCCATTACCCAAGTATGACAATGGTCTTGTTTTTTTCAGTTTCTTGATTTTGTATACAACCTTCCAGTCCTCACTATGTTCATTCAGTTCAGTGAGTCTGTGCCAGCCATACAGAAGTAAACAGAAAGGCAGAAGGCTGCAAGCACACCTATTTCAAATAGTTAAGAATGGTGGTTATGTCATTCTAAATTAATTGTTATGATTTTTAAATGGAATTCATGTCTTTCTTCATTACCACTTAATGCCTGCATGTTATCCAACACGTTAAGACTATAATTTATTAAAAACATTCACCAGTCGGGACTGAGAGTCTTTGCAAATAAAGACTGGAATGATTTTTGCCACTGTATCTCCAGATGCTGGCACAATGCCCTACAGACAAAAGGTGCTCAGTAAATATTCACTGAATAAATAATGGCTCTTTGTTTCTAGTTTGGGAATAACTTTGTATCTACAGGTTTCAGCTTCCCTGTTGTTCCCACCAACGTTCTCCTAGCAGTAATACAAAATGAACATTTGGGGACCTGTCACACACATATATATATGTGACAAAATATATAGATATATGTGAATTTAATTGAAATGACTTGGATCCAGAAGAATTTTTGTAACCTGTAGTGTTGAGTATTTTCTGTTCCCTCTGTATACTCTTTGGAAGAATAACACCCAGACTGACCTAAAGACAGGATTTCAGGTGTGCTCCAAGGGTGAGCTCTGTGGGCCGACAGCCTTCTGTCTGGCGGTTAGGGCTGTGCGTACCACATCGCTTCCCTAGTATTTGTAGCTGTTTTTACTGTGATAAACATTACTGTAGACACAGACCTGGTTCACCCCAAATCAGTCAGTGTTGGGTATCATTAGAAGTTGGATTGCGACTCTGGCAATGGCTCAGTGGATAGAGCAGGGGTCGGGAACCTATGGCTCGCGAGCCAGAAGTGGTTCTTTTGATGACTGCATCTGGCTCACAGACAAATCTTTAATAACAATAATAATAATGTTAAAAATATAAAGCATTCTCATATATTACAATCCATTCATTTCCTACCGCTCATGTTCATGGTTGCGGATGGCTAGAGCCAATCACAGCTGTCCTCCGGGACAACACCAAATTTTTATTGGATAATGCATAACGTACACGGGTCGTGGTATGGCTCTCACTGAATTACATTTTAAAATATGTGGTGTTCATGGCTCTCTCAGCCAAAAAGTTTCCCGACCCCTGGGATAGAGTGTTGGCCCAGTGTATGGACATCCTGGGTTTGATTCCCAGTCGGGACACACAGGAGAAACTACCATTTGCTTCTTTCCCCCTTTCCCTCCCCCTTCTCTGTCTCTTCCCCTCCCATAGCCAGTGGCTCGACTGGTTTGAGCATTGGCCCTGCGTGCTGAGGTTAGCTCAGTGGTTCTGAGTGTCAACCTCAGGCCCTAAAAATAACTCTGTTGATTTAAGCATTGGCTCAAAATGGGGAGGGGTGCTTGGTGGATCCTGGTCAGGGCACATGTGGCATTTTGTTTCAATATCTCCCCTCCTCTCACTTAAAAAAGAGAAGTTAAATTGTGTTTTCCCAAAATATATTGAAGTCTTAACCCCCAGGACCTGTGAATGTGATCTTATTTGAAAATAGTCTCTTTGTAGATAATCAAGTTAAGATAAAGTCACTCTGGGATCATGTAGCCTCTAATCCAATATGACTGGTGTTCTTACATAAAGGGGAGACTTGGACACAGAGATGGGTGCACACACAGGAAGAACATCATGTGAAGATGAAGACAGAGATCAGGGTGAAACATCTACACGCTGAGCAAAGATTTCAGCAAGTCACCAGGAGCTAGGAGATGGGATCCAAACAGATTCTCCCTCACAATTCTCAGGAGGAACCAACCCTCCGACACCTTGACTGCGGAGTTACAGTGTTCAGACGTGTGAGACAATTAATCTCTATTGTGTAAACCAGCTAGTCCATGGTGCTTTGTTATGGCAGTCCTAGTAGACTAATGCATGTTTCATAAAAATACTTTTTACAACCTAGTGGATACAAATGCCCCCTTCAAGCCTGCTTTTATTTTTCATTGTATGACTTAAGACAATGAACAGTTTCCTGAGTTTGTTTGCTATTACACTTCTATTTGATTATGGACTTCCTGAGGTGGGGTCAGTTTCACACACGGCATGGACATGGGTCAGCTTGTGCTCATTAGATGAAGAATTAAGGCATCAATTAATGGCCTCACTGAAATATCTGTTGATTAAGTTTGATCAGCATTTATGACTGCTTTGAATTTGCTGAAACAAGAGCTTTGAGACAGTTCCTCAGAGCTAAGTGTTTTGCTCATAGGTGTGTCTGGGAATGCTGTAGCCTCTGTATCTGTCTTGCCCCAGTAATCCCGAGGCAGCTCTATAATCTGAGGCCTGGAACTGCCTGTCCATCGTCGGGACTACACACAAGCTTGAGAAATGAGCTTGGGATAATGAACTGAGTGAACATGCAGTGGGCTGAGAGTGGATGACTGACTTCTAGGGATGTCTGAAAGCTGATCCTACATTGGTTGGGTTACTACTGCAGCTGCCACCGCAGACAAATCCCCACATCTCACAAAGTCAGATGTGAGTCAGGGGGCCCTTCTCTAGCCAGCAGCTACACCCCCTGCAGAAGATGAAAGAGATGGAAGTCTCCAGGACAGGAAAGGAGAGACGAGGACTGCCAACAGTCCTCAGCTCCTCAGTAAATGAAAGAGGCTTCTGCTCCCATCTGATTGGCCAGCATGGGTTACATGACACAACTCTAAGATGGGGCAGGGCAGTACAAGTGAGCATCTCTCTGCCATGGCTATCCCAAAAAGCAACTGGCCAGATAAGTGGCCAGAAGCAGCTCTCTTGTCCCTCCGTTGGAGGACAGATATGGGGACAGGTGACCTGAAGCCCACTGGCCAGCTATTTACCAGAACTGAGATTAAAAGCAAAAAGCCAACAAAAAATATTCATGCACATCTGCAAGTGCTTGGACAGCCCACAGGCCACTTTGAGAGGGTGTACGCATGTGCGTTTGGCTGAGAGTGAGCACAAGAGGAGTATAGGAGCTCCTAAAGCCCTGATTTCTGGGCCTGTGACAACTTTATTCATCCCATAGGAGCTTAATGTAGGCCAGGAGGATAGCATGTAAACATCTGTTTGGTTACAAAGTAGCTTCCTAAGAGGAAGGGTTGAGAAGATACCATGTCATGTCAGACAGTCTTGGTTTCCTACTGAGATACTGAAAATCTCTTCAGGAAATCTGGTCTCAGGGTGGCTGGCCCGGCAGAGCTGAGATTTCCCAACTAGGGAGCCACCAGGGCCTGGAGGGCTTTCACTGGGGTGACTGCTCCTTGTCATGGGAGATTCCATATTCCAAGTATGGAGCTGCTGCTCAACATCCACTCAGTGCCCAGCCTTGGAACCCCAAACACATTCCCAATTCCAAATGCCCTTTGAAACTCCCTTTTCCTCTTTGAAATGAATGGCAGCTGTTGATCAGTCTCAGCTTGCAGCTCACTCAGGGCCTCAGTCACTCCTGATTATAGCTCTGACCTGGATATCTTTTTAAAACTCCACCAGGAGGCAATTGGTCTGCACAACGGTGCAGGGGTCAGGAGTTGAGACTCTGAGCCAGATTTACCTGTGATTAGCTTCGTGAGCCCCAGGGGGAATAGCATTCTGTGACTCTGGAGTTTAAAAAGTGACAGTGTTGGCTGGTTCTTGATTCTATCATGAGCCTGAGACTCCAAAAACTAGAAGTGATGATAACGAGAACATCTATGCACAAGTCTGTTCTGAAGCCGCCCTGTGCTAAGCGCTTTGTGCGTTATACATGTTGTTTTGAAACTGTATGAAGTCAGGACTCTTGTCATGCCTATTTTATAGCTTTAAAAAATTGGAACTCGGGAGGTTAAACGTGCAACTGGCCCAACGTCAGATAGTGAGCAGGTGCTGGAGTCAGCTTTCAAACTCACAGGTTACTAGTGGGTTTAGCTCAAGATCCTCTTTTACAGACAAGGAAGGGGCTTCAGGGTATTATGGGACATCCCTTCCAGTTCCCCAAAAGAGACCTTGTTTGTTCCTGACAAGTGAAGAGCAATCTCTGGGGCTTGTGACTCCTGGTCTATCTCTTTCCCCCTTCCTGTTACCTGAAGGATATTTGCCAAGATTCCTCACCTTCCGACAAGAGCAGCTGTACGCCCAGTGTGCAAGGTCAGTTACTTTGCAGGAAGCAAGCAGACATTTGTCTAGCAGCCGATGGAGCATGGTGACCTCTGTCCAGGGAGGCACAATGTCTGTGTAGAAACCGCCACCTCAGATGCAGGCTGGCATTGTGGGGCTTGGCACTGTTGTGCACAGCACAACCCTAGACTCTGATGGCTACCTTTAAGGTGAGCTGAATTTAATAAAAA
The DNA here is from genome assembly GCF_036850995.1 of Saccopteryx leptura. NCBI lineage: Eukaryota > Metazoa > Chordata > Mammalia > Chiroptera > Emballonuridae > Saccopteryx > Saccopteryx leptura. Next base: position 168,972,825 of record NC_089504.1, on the reverse strand, counting down.
GAGAGCAGAAAAGTGAGAAACATGAGAAGAGATAAATGTTTATAAGGTTACATTCTAGTCAAGTTAGTAACATCCTTAACCTGGGCCAAACATGGTGACCCATAGACACTGGGTCTTTTATGAATTTCTTATGGTCATAAGTGATAAAATGCTTGGCTACTCTGCACAGATATGGACAAGGAAGCAGCCTGGAGCTTGGTGCTTTCTCCTGGCAGTTAGGAATCAGAACTATGTGGTCAGTGCCAAATGTAGGGGTCGTTCCTCAGACAGGAGGGGAGGGTTCCAAGGGCAGCCTCAGTGTTGAGCGTGGAGACACACAGTCATGGTCAAGGCCAATGGGACTGCTGAGGGGCCAGGTGGTTGGCATGAATTAATCATTTACTCTCCGTGACAGTCCTGTGAGGTGGGCTATGTTTAAAAGAATGCCTGACTGATAGTGGCTTAAACAATAGAGGTATTAATTACCTAACTTCATAGAAGCTTGGAAGTAAGCGATTCCAGAACTATGTCAGGGACTTGACCGTGTGTTGGAGTCTGAGATTCTTCCGGCTGCTTGTGGTGACAAGACGACTGCAGCAGGGCCGGGCACTGGGCCTCACGTGTCAGCACCATCTCTGTCTTGTCAGGGGCAAGTTGACTTCTTCTTACAGCTCCTGATCAAATGGGGTCACATGTCACATGACACCTTGGACCAATAACTGGCAAAGTGAAGGGACTTTCCTCCAGGGCTTAGACTAAACATGACTTATTGCCACCCACCACCCAATGGAACCAGGGTTCCATGAGCAAGGGAGGGCATGTGGCTGCTTGGGGTGTGCCATGTGGTCTGCTTCCGAAACATGCACAGTTCACTGGAGATGATGAAAGGGAGAGGGTGGGAGAGGCTCCATGTGAGAGATTATGACCATCCGAGGTAGCAGCAACCAACTCCGCTGTGCTGTGCAGCATGGCTGGGAGACGAAGGGAGGCTTGTCGCGTGGACGTGGAGGCTGTGTGTGGGAGGGCAGGGGAAGCGCAGCGAGAGTTACGCTGAGCTGAAGGAATTGCTGTGCAAAGACAGGTCCATAAGTGAGGTGGGAGCATGCAGGGACTGGGCTGGAAGGAAGCCGCGTGGGCGAGGCCCGATAAACAGTCTTCCAGACAAGATGGGGGCAGGGGAGGGGGCACAGCAGAGAGAGACGAGGGAGGAGCCAGGAAGTCATGTTAACTCGGGTGCCCAGTGCCCACTGTGAGATGCTGAAGGCACTGTGTCTCTCATGTAAACCCTCCAAATAGTGAAGAGGTGGAAATTAAAACCCTCATTTTACAGATCAGCAGACTAAGGCTCAAAGAAGCAACAGTGTGTCTGAGGACACTGGGTGGTTCTTTCCGTAGCTGGCATCAAGGGCCCTGCTGCCTGACGCCAGGGCAGGAGCAGACTCCACAGGGCCTGTGCCTTCGGGCTACTCTGGAGCTCCCTGGATTCACGGAAGTACCTGGTGCTGAAGTGGGTATCTGGGGTGGAGAATAGAAGCTGACAGGCGGGGGGTCTCAAGGCCTCTCGCTTGGCATGCTAGGGACAGCCTTGCTGCCATGCTTTGAGCAGATGAGCTCCACTCTCATAGGTTAGGATGTGGTGGGAAATTCCCTTTGACTTATAATGGGTTCCACTACTTAAAAATATAGTTTGTAAAACAACTCTCCTCTGATGCCCCTTCAAATTGGTAAGCCATCATTCTTGACAAGTGGAAGGGAATGTGGAGACTGTCAGATTTATCTTCCACACTGTTATCAAAACGTCATTTGAGAGGCTGTGGTGCTGAGCTGGGGACTTTCCCAGAGCCGGTGCTTGTCTGTGCAGGACAGACCAAGAATGTGGCCCTTGAGCTAGGTGGGTTTTCTCCAGTGAGGTCTAGCAAAGGTGGTGTATTAGATTCCAGAAAAAATAATCCCAAACAAGAGAAATTTACTCTCTCACAGTTCTAGAGATTATAAAGTCTGAAATCTCTCCTAGGAGCCCAAGAGGCAGTCTTCCTCGCCTTTTTCCAAACTCCAGGAGACTCCGTCCATTGCTTGACTGTGGACGCATCACCAAGTCTCTGCCCCTGTCCTCCAATGGCCATGCCCTCCAGGACGTTGCCCCGAGGTCTCTCCCTTCTCAAATCCCTGGATGATTTCATTGCCAAAGTCTCTGCTTAATTACATCTACAAAGACCTTATTTCCAAATAAGGGCACCACCACAGTCCTGGGGACTAAGGCTTGGACATATCTTTTGGGGGTACATAATACAACTATTGCTGTTGGTCATTCAGCCTGTAGAAGGCCAGGCCAGCCAGGGAGGATGCCGCAAAGGAGCCATTTACGACAACAGTGTGCTCCCTCTGGCCCTCCATGAGGTCACTGCCTAAAACAATTATTTGTCACCATGACGAGGAGCTTACTCTTATGAGCCAAGTCCTTTTGACCTTCTAGTTGTCCGAGGATCAAGCAGAAGGCTGCAGAGGAGAGAAGTGGTGTGAGCCAGTGGGCCTGCCCGGCAAGGGGCCCTGGAGGCTGGGGTCGAGGGAAGGGCTGGAAGCAGGGACCAGACAGAGCACCAGGTACGTTAGTTAGTTGTGTGTTGGGCTCTTGACTCTCACCTTCTGCCTCCCAGGACCTCCCGGTGGCACACCTGAGTGAGTTGTCAGAGCCTGGTTGTTCCTGGGACAAGTTTCCAAGGTGAGAGAATAAGGAAATGGAATATAGGGAAAGGAAGTCTTCAGTTGAGCCCCAAACTGCTTTTCTGTTCACACAATCAAGGAGGTGGGGGACAGGCAGGGCTGTGCTTCCAGGCAGGATGTGGCAGAAGCTGAGATCTTAGTGACGCATAGCCAGTCGCGTGGACCACTGACAGCCTCCACAGGTCAGTCTTTGTTTTGCCTGGAGTCCAGTGGCCTGAGACAGATGTCCCCTTCCTTACCTGTCCTCCTACCTTCCTGTCGCACCCGTGCAGCTGCTTTGCCACTTCCCAGCAAGTCCCACTGTTTTCTCTCTCCTACAGGAAACAGCTGGCGTGTGGAGACCTGAGGTCCCTGGCAGAGGACAGCAAAATGAGGAGCAAGAAGAGCGCCCACCACAATCTTCTTTCCCAGAAATTTTTAGATTTTTTTTAAATCAGCGTATTGAAGTATAACTTACACACACACACACACACACACACACACACACACACACAAATCAAGGGTAAGTGTGTGTGCAGGGGCAATGTAAACAATTGTACACAGTCGCAATATGAAAAATTTGCATCACCCCTAAAATTTCCCTCACCCCCAAAATTTCCCTCACCTCCTTGGCAATCAGTAGCCTTCCCATAGTCCCGGAGCCTGGAAATGATGGATTGGATTTCTTCCCTATCGTTTTAATTTTTCCAGAATTTCTCATACCCGGAATCATACAACGTTCAGCATTTTGTCTGGCTTCTTTTACTTCTTGGCACACTGCCTTTTGAGTCTCCTCTGTCCTGCTGTTTTTATCAGTAGCTTCTTCCTTAATTTTTTTTTTTTTTTTGCTAAAACAAGCAAATTTGCCATCTTCATCATTTTTAAGTGTCCAATTCAGTGGCATTAGGCACATTCACACTACTGGGCAGCTGTCACTACCATCGGTCTCCAGAACTTTTCATAGGCTGAAGACGACCAGCTTTTGTCAGCTTTGAGGACCCTCCCCACCCTGGGCCTTCTGTGAGGTTCTCAGCCAAGATGTATTTCTGCTGCTTATAACTAAGAATCCAGACTTATGTACCATGAGTAAAAATTATCCGCCTATAAGGAATCGATTTTATGGGTAAATTGCGTTGTTAGCCCTGAGTGCAGTGGCTGCTGGTCATAGTTTACACAGCACTATGGGAACTGTTAGCACAGTATCATGACTGGTGGCTGTGACCTGTGGCCTAGGATTCATTCTGACTTAAAAAGCCTATCTACAAGGACAACAGATGATGTAGCAAGCATGTTAGACGGGTTTTCTGGAGAGAGGAAGGGAAGTAGAGGTCAGGGAAGGAGAAACAATGTCAAATAAGCAATAGGATAGCCATGTGGGAAACACATAGCATCTATCACCCACCTGCCAGTCACAGCTTTAAGTGTTTTCTGTATAGTTATTCATCATAGGCTTATGGTGATGGTGTCTTTTTTTCTTATAAGATTTTATTTATTTATTTTAGAGAGAGAAGAGAGAGAGAGAAGGGGAAGAGGAGCATGAAGCATCAACTCCCATATGTGCCTTGACCAGGCAAGCCTAGGGTTTCAAACCAGCAACCTCAGTGTTCCAGGTAGAAGCTTTATCCACTGCGCCGCCACAGGTCAGACAGTGATGGTATCTTTTTTACTCCCTGATAACAGAAAGAGGTGAGCATGCTGCTCACGGCCACGTGACCACTAACAGTAGAATCAGGATTTAAACCTGCCAAGAACTATTGTGGCTGCTGACCACAGTTAAGAACTAAGGGTTCTGATCAACTCAATTTTCTCTGTCCTTGAAGTATAATCAGACAACTAAAAACAACTGATAAAACATGATAAAAGCTGATACTACCTGGCAGGCACTCAAGATAATTTGCCCGAGGCACCTGATTTTCCCTCAGATGTTATCAATAGTCTTTCTTTTATAGGTGATTTCGGGGGAAGACTGGCTTGTGGAAGATTCCTCAGAATGTCCTGAAGCATCTCCAGCCCCCTCTGCAGCCCGGCTGTCAGCAGAGGTTCTGTCCGTACCCCCACCAGTATACCCGGCGGAAAGGCTCAAGGATGGGTGGGGCGGGGTCCTGGGACTTCAGGTGCATTTTTGGAAGAAAGAACAGAATCACTGCCAAGCTGAGCCAGACCCTGAGGAGCCCAACCTCGCTGCGGCTGAAGAACAGCTCTGATTGGCGGTGGCTTGTCACAAAGGCAGCAGAGGGAAGCCTTCACAGGAGGGAGGAACAACATGGGACTCATTTTACCAGCATCCATGTATGTTTCCCCCAGACCCAGGCCCTGGCATTGGTCTGTCCCCCTATCCTGCATTGGCCACTGGGGCATTTCTTCCAGGGCCCTCTGGCAAGGGGGACAGTCCTCACTCTCCTGTGATGAGGTCCCTGTGGCTCTGCACAGGGACAGCCTCATGAATGGCCAGTGCCCTCAGGTTCAAAGATTTGTGAGGTAAAAGCTGGGCTGTTGTCTTGGCTGGGGGTACAGGTTCCACATGACCCTGTTGGAGCCACTTGCAAACTTCAGTGGGGGCAGCTGACAAGGAGAGCCTCCTCCATCCTGTCTGCCACTTCCCTGCTCTTCGTTCTGTAGCCGCCACACTGCAAACGTACCTGCTCAGCTTTCCGCAGGCACAGAGCTCTCAGTTGGGGGACTCCAGAACCTTTGCTTCTGCTCACTCGCCCTCGTCTGTAGCTGTGATGAGACCCGCGCTGGTACTCAGAGCTTTAGGGCGCCGTATGGTCTATGAGCTGGGGCTCCAGAATCAGATGGCGAGAAAGGGGACCTAGGTTTCCCCACTTCCACTTGTGCCATCTCTGTTTTAAACCCTCCGTGCCTCCATTCCCTTCCAAGATGAGAGTCATTACTTCCTGAGGCAGTTACGAGCATTAATGAGTTAAGTAGTTAGAAGCCCTTGGCACATTGCATATGATAACCACCAGGTTAGGTATGAGATGTTATTATCTGAGTGGCTTTTGTGCACAGCATGAGAGTGAGGTGATGACATGAACAGTGGTAGTCCACACCCGCCTCGTGCTTATTGGGTGTCCTCTGACTCCTCTGTCCCACCTTTGCTTGGTTACCTCCCCCTCTTTCTTCAAGGCCCTGCTCCAGTGTTGTCTCCCAGGCTGGTCTGTCCTCCTAATAGCCCTTACTTAATGTTAATGTGACCCCACCATTCTGCATTGTAAGTAAGCTCTGGGGTTTTGGGTGGGGGCATTGATTTTTTGGGTTTTTGTTTTTTTGTTGTTGTTTTTTTTTTTGTCATATCCCCAGCATCCAGCACCGTCCAGATGTACGGGGCAGCTGCAGGAATAAGGACTTCTCTAGCCCTGTCATTACTCTGGTTCCTGGAGGAATTCCATGAGCCTGGGTTGAGTGGCCAGTAGCTGGATGGTCCTCTGAATCCACAGACTTCCTGCTCAAGGTCATGGCCCTATGAACAGCAGAAGGCCTATGATCAACTCCTAAACTTCCCTGGGGGCTGAGGCCATGCACTCGTCCAGCACCTGTCACTGGATCTGGTCATTTAGAGCAAGCAAGAAAAGCTGGTCTTCAGTGGAGGGTTCACGAGATAGGTGTATTTCAGATGTAATTGGGGTTGGCATGGGGGCAGCGGGCCTCAGAGATGAGAATGCCTGTTCAGTCTCATTCTGCTCCCACCATCAGCCTCAGGGCCCTACAGATGGAAAAGACCTTCCAGCCTGGCTTGCATGGCTCTGTCTTAAAAACTTATTTAATGCAAACAGTTATATTAATGCACAAGGCAAGCCATGGACACTATAGATAACTCAAGCTCAGTCCTGCTGACACATGCAGTGCTGCACTGTCCCCAGCTCTGAATGAGGCAGCCACATGCACCTTATCTCCACCAAGTCCAGGACCGGGTCCACAGGAGTCTAGCACAGCCCCTGGCAAGGTGGCAGGCACCCTTTGCCACCAGACCTTCAGAGGAACTTTAAAAAGTGGGCGATGAAGGCAGGATAATGACCCCTGAAGATGTCCATATCCTAATCCCTGGTAATATATTGTGAATATATTACCTTACATGGCAAAAGGGATTTGGCAGATGTGATAAAGTTAGAAGACCTTGAGAGGGAAGATTTTCCTGGATTCCATGTGAGGGCCCAATGTCACCATCAGGGTCCTTACAGGAGGAAGAGGGAGGCAGCAGAGAAAGAATCAGAGGAGCTGTGACAACAGACACAGACGTTAAAGAGAGGAGAAATGCTGCATGCTGGCTTTGAGGATGGAGGAAGAGACTACAAGCTAAGGAGTACGGGTATCCTTTAGAACCTGGAAAAGGCGAGGCAATGCACCTTCTCCCAGAGCCTCCAGGAAGAACACAGCCTGCCTATGTCTCGATGTCAGCCCAGTGAAACTACTTCTGACTTCCAGCTTCTGGAACTGTGAAATAATAAATTTGTGTTGTAAGCATTAAGTTGGTTAATTTTTTGCAGCAAAAGGAGGCAATTGCCCTAAAATTCCTCTAATTAAACCCTTTCTTCATGCGTTCCTTTCTTGCTTCCTTTGTTACTAGAGCAGGGTTAGCGGTGGAAGGGATGTTTTAGGAAGGGGTTTTGCCAAGTGCTCACCCAGCTGTGGTACAGTTGTACTGCTTGGCTAAACTTTGAACAGCATTGTTGCTTTTGAAATTGGGGGGCGGGCGATAGTTGGTGGGGAAGGGAGAAACTTTTTATTTCTTAAAGCTTTTACATTTATAGATACTTTTACATGACTACTCTCTCATCCTTTCACCCAGCCCCTCTGTGGGCTGTTCTGCCAAGAGAGACTCTAGTTTTTCATCCCCTTTTCCCCCTAGCCACCAGCCTCTTCCCAGTGTGGGAGATGATAACATTTGTAAGTCACATTGGGGTAGAGTCTTGGGCTTCCTGGGCTAGAAAAGGCTAGTTCAGTGACTGGCTGCCTACCACATTCAGCAGCATCAAAAAGTATTTGTCAAGCCCTGGCCGGTTGGCTCAGCAGTAGAGCGTTGGCCCGGTGTGTGGAAGTCCCGGGTTTGATTCCTGGCCAGGGCACACAGGAGAAGCGCCCATCTGCTTCTCCAGCCTTCCCCTTCTCCTTTATCTCTGTCTCTCTCTTCCCCTCCTGCAGCCAAGGCTCCATTGGAGCAAAGTTGGCCCGGGCACTGAGGATGGCTCCATGGCCTCCACCTCAGGTGTTAGAATGGCTCCAGGAGCAACAGCCCAGAGGGGCTGAGCATCGCCCCTTGGTGGGCATGCTGGGTGGATCCTGGTCAGGTGGTGTCTGTTTTTCTGCTTCCCCACTTCTCACTTCAGATAAATACAAAAAAAAAGTATTTGTCAAAATATAATGTTGCCAAAAAAATCAGGATCTTAGTAAAACGCAGATTTGATTCAGTAGGTAGGGACTTCAGGGAATTCCCAGGTGATGCTGATGCAGCTGGCCCAGGACCCACCTGAGAACCACTGTGTTTGGTAAGCCCATGTCTCAAGACTGGTGGCCAGCATACCTTATCAGAAGTTCTAGAACGGACCCTATGGACATGTTTACTCTAGTGTTTGGATTCTAAAGCCTTCCCATTTTCTTTAAAGATAAATATTTGGTATGTAATATACTAAGAAATATATGTGTTTGGTTTCGTGTCAGAGTATCTTTTGTATGCTACTGAGATGATGGTAGCTGGAGGCTCCGAGATAACTTAGGGTGGGGACTGGTGGCAGGAACAACCTAGGCATGAGTAGAGGGGGGAACTTTCAGTCCCACCCTTTGACCTCAAGGGTGGGGAGCGGGACTGGAGGTCTAGCTCAATCACCAATGGCCAATAATTTAATCAACCATGCTTGTGTAATGAGACCTCCATGAAACCACTAAAGGCTGGAGCTCAGAGAACTTCCTCATCCAGGGAGGGTGGCACACTCAAACTTCATGGGACTAAAAGCTTCTAAAATCTTCTGCTTGAGACCCTGCTGGACCTCACACTATGTACCTTTTCATTTAGCTGTTCATTTATAGCTTTTATAATAAACCAGTAATAGTAAGTGAAGCACCTTCCGGAGTTCTGTGAGTTGTTCTAGCAAATTATCAAAACCAAGGAGGAAATCGTGGGAACCCTAGATTTACAGCTAATTGGTCAGAAGTCCAGGTGGCCTCTGGGACTTGTGACTGGCATCTGAAGTAGGGGCAGTCTTGTGTAACTGGCCCTGAACCTGTGGGGTTTGTGCTAACTCCAGGTATTTAGTGTTGGGATTGAATTGAATTGAATTGTTAGACACCCAGCTGGTGTCCAGAGAATTGGAGAATTTGTTGATGTAGGAAAAACACCACACACATATTTGGTGTCAGAATTTCTGGTAGTAAGACACCCTGTGGTGATTTCATATAAATAATCTATGTATTTTCATGTCATAGAATTTTGATGAAATGAAGCAACAGGGGCTAGCTGCCAAAGGCAACAGAGTGACCTTGACAAGGAACTCCATCAGTCAGGCCTCCATTTCAAATTCTCTACTTTACAGACTATTTTCAATATCTTGGGCCAAGGCTAAAGTTCAAGATTATTTAAGTTTAAAATTACTCATCTTTTTACCATTTATTGGTGAAATACCTGATTTATTGAAGTCAGGAATGCAACCTTCAATGATAAAATGGTACAATTGTGATAAGGTGTCAAGTAACTGAAAAACTGTTAATACTGGTATTTTAAAAAGGAAAAGTCAGGCTCCCTTACCCCTCCTTTCTGGGAAGGGGCAAAACTTAGTTAGTAGTTAATCATAGTTTAACTATAGTTCTCCGGAAGGACTGAGGTCACTTGCTAGTTAGAGCAAAAAAGGTAGAACTTATCTGAAAACTTCCTCTTCCCCTTCCTTAAGAGCCTTTAGGAGGCAACAATTACATATCTTAATTAAACATTCCTATACTGATCCTAACTCTTCCTTCCCTCCTGGAGTCATGAGAATGACATATACCTCTAGACCAGAAATTCTCAAAATGTGTGTGAGGGCGCACTGGTGCACCCTAAAAGATTTCCAGGTGTGCCCTATGTTATTCCAGAGAAATATGTGCCTGTTGGGGACCAAAAAACCAACAGGGTTTTTGGAGTTTAGATTTTGGGGGGACAGAGGTGTGGGGAATTGGCTGTAAGCTGACAGTCTTCCCAACTCCCCACCTTACTTGCCTGATTAGGTTGCAAAAGGCTGTTAAGCTGTGGTGCTGGATTGTTTACACTACCCTCCATGTTCCCCAGAAAGACAGGAGGCAAGTTTCTTCTATCCTTCGTTTGGTGTAAAGTTAAGATGATATGTAGGGTGGGGGTTTTGGATTGATGATTAAACATAAGGAATTGTCTCTTGAAGCCTTTTGGATTTCTATAAAAGAAGAATATCTAAAGAAGCTTTGAACATTTTTTTTTCTTTTTTTTCCTGAAGCTAGAAACGGGGAGAGGCAGTCAGACACACTCCCGCATGCGCCCGACCAGGATCCACCTGGCACGCCCACCAGGGGCGATGCTCTGCCCACCAGGGGGAGATGCTCTGCCTCTCCGGGGTGTCGCTCTGTTGCAACCAGAGCCACTCTAGCGCCTGGGGCAGAGGCCAAGGAGCCATCCCCAGCGCCCGGGCCATCCTTGCTCCAATGGAGCCTCGGCTGCGGGAGGGGAAGAGAGAGACAGAGAGGAAGGAGAGGGGGAGGGGTGGAGAAGCAAATGGGCGCTTCTCCTGTGTGCCCTGGCCGGGAATCGAACCCGGGACTTCTGCACGCCAGGCCGACGCTCTACCACTGAGCCAACCGGCAAGGGCCAAGTTTTGAACATTTTACTACAATTTTTAACAGCCTATTTATGTGAATTAGGGTTTTCTACCCTCAACACAATTAAGAGTAAAAAGAGAGGAATTCTTCAATGTATTGACAAGAAAATGAGAGTTTCCCTTTCAAATATATGCCCAAACATTGAAGAGATCACTAGGACACATCAGGCTCATGTTTCTCATAAACACAAGAATGAAACAACTTAACATATTTATACTACAACCTGCCGAATTTACTAAATCTTACTAAGAATGTATCTATATATATAAAAAGATAAGTTTTTAATCATTTTTTTATTTTTTAACCCCTCTTTTTTATGAATTCTAAAAACATAACTCAAAAAATGTAACATAAAAATGTTTTTTAATGTCAGAATAAATTTAATTTTGTCGTATTTATTTTGCCATATTACCATAAAAGCATGCTTGCAATTTATATTTTTTTCTTTAATATTTGACTTAATTATTATAACATATTTCTCAGAAATTTGTATATAGTGCGCCTACAATTATTTGTAGAATTTTAAATGCACCCTGACTTCAAAAAGTTTAAGAACCACTGCTCTAGTCAAAGGAATCACAAACCCACTCCCTTTGCTTGAAAAACCTGTATTCCGTAACATTTTATATGCTTTCTAATAATCATCCCTTTTGAAAGTCTTTATATGTATAAAACTTGTAAATTAAGCAACCAACACTCTTAGGAAAGGTAATTTCATTTAGCTTCTCTCCTTATCTTAGACTAAACATTTCATTTCCCACTATTATGGGGACAGGGATAGGTTGTAAACCCTAGAAGATTTGGGAATGTTTTTGATATGTAAAACATTTATTGCTACTGTGTTATCTTGTGGTCTTGATATGTAGGAATGTTTTTCCTTTTAAGAGATACTATAGATAAATGTAAGCTTATCAGTAAACAACTTTAGTACCTTGCGCCCCCTCCTTTTCCCCCCAACCAGTATGTGATCATGTCTATATAACCAGCCTCACAGCTATCATCTGGGCTGCACGATGGGTGAACTGTACCCCGTGTATGCCTTGTCGGCTTAATATTAACATTAATAAAAGCTTCTCCTAAAATTTCTTATGTAACCTGCCTTGGTGTCTCTATGTAACCCGCAGACTACACTACTTTATAACACACTGGGATAATAAAATCTCTTTTTCTCCCAAGTTTATTTATAAAAGAAATAGGATTATAAAATAGTAAGACAATTTAAGAGATTAAAAATTCGATTCCACCTTAACCCCATAGCTGTGTCTGTTTTGCTGTGTTCCCATCAAGCACACGGATGGTTTCAGCACACACACATCTGCATTTATTATGCTTCTTGACCTAGTATCTGATTATAAATGCCCCACCAGCAACATACAAATAAACTAGTTTCACATTGAATTCACTACCCCTGGCATTTAACTTTATTTGGCTAATGTAATAGGTGTAATTGTTTCCACAATGATGTTTTAAATTGTGATTTTTATATTTTTTATATTATTAGAGATGTTGAGCATTTCTTCCCCTTTTTGTTTTTTTTACTCCTCTCATTTTCTGACTTTACATATGTGTAAGTTTCCTGTTTATGTTTGGGACAACTGCTGGAAAGTACCTCGCCTGCGGCCTGGCAGCTGAGAACAAGCTTCCCGAATTGGAGTTTGCCCCCTTCCCGAGTTTTGTCTGTGGGAGGGTTGAACGAGACACCTTGTGACAAGGGTCTGGCACAGTGGTTGGGCATATAGAAAGGGGGATCTGCTCGTGTTCTTTGCCCACCTGTCAGGAGTTTGTGGCCTTCTAAATTTAATGTTCACTTTGAAGGTGAGCGTCCTGTGAACACATTTGGGGGAGGAGTGACGTCTTTACTTGCATTTGGTGGCTCAGTCTTCCTCCTTTGCAAAGTGGAGATATTAGCACAGCTGCTCTCGGGGTTTTCAGGACAAAATGAGATGATACAAGCAAAAACACCTGGCTTCATGCCTGGTGCACAGCAAACGTGAACTAGCTTTGTTATGTCTCTGTCACATTGATATCCATAGAGATTAATAGGTTTTACTTTTAATAACCTTTGTTGGACTGCTTTCCAAAAATTTAAAGTGAATATCATTTAAATTTAGAAGAAAATTCTGAACTTTGAATTGAAAGGCTTATTTGCATTTTAAAAGTCTTAAGCAACTGCATTCTGTTGAGCTTGTTCCCAAAGCTCTCCTTTAAGCAACAAGGAGAAAGCACTGATGAAATAAGGGCACGTGCATAGGCGCAGAGCCCTGATGGTTGTGAAGAAAGTGTCTTTCTACATTCTTATTTGTGAATGGCGAGCACTGATACTTTGTTTTTTGCTTTTGCACTTGTATGAATAGCATCTCTTGAGGGAATTTCATTCAACATTACAAAATAATTTACCAGAAAACTTAGGTCAACCATGAATGATTTGAAATTGAATATATTTTTGCATATTTACATATATATATATATATATATATATATATATATATATATATGTTTTCAGATTTGCCTGAAAATAAGGGGCTCTACAGAGGAGGCTTCTCATTTCTCATGTCACAGCAAACCAATAATAACACCTCCTGTACCCTAAGTGCTTTATGATCTGCAAAGCATTTTCTCAGATACTGCATAGCGAGTTTTATAGCCCTTAGCTTAGAGATGAGAATACTGACCCATGGAGAAGTGCAAACTTGATCAATATACTACAGCTGGCAACCAAGCTGAGTCTGTCTGTGGGTCCACTGGTTCTGGGCCAGGCCTCTGCTTCGCACCACGTCACAACTATAACTAATAAAACTCATTGGTCATTGCCAAGTCAGCGTAGATGAGAAAACATTTCTGAACCTCTCAGCATAAGTCCCAACCCATTTTCAAAAGATAAGCATTGCCTGTGGAGATGAGAATGTGCACCACAGAGGGAGACAAATGAGCGTGACGGAGCCAGCTGGCCTGATTTCACTGGAGTTCCCACTAGGATTTATCTGACCATGCCACAGTGCACACGCCTCAGTTTTCAGGGACTTGGCTGTCTGTTAAGTGAGTAGAGTGTGGGGCTCAAGATACTGATAGGGCAAAAGAACAGCACACAGACCCACACCCTGCAGACGACCTTCAGCAGGTGGAGACTTGATCAGTCTCTAACTTGAAGTCCTTCTTGTGGAGCCAGTGGAAAGGGCTGGGAGGGGACCTCACTGATGTCAACGAAGGACACATACACACCAATGGATGAGGATTAGGAGCCTTCACTTGGCTATGTGACCTAGAGTAACCCTGTGGAACTAGCACTGAAGGCTCCAGATGATGTTATAAGATTACTGGCAAATGTTGACTCTTTTAAGCAAAGCTAGACAAACAGCCTTCTTAGATAATACATGGTAAATATTGGTAATGGAGTATTCAGAGATATGTGACATCACAGGCAGAGTTCATTCCTGCCTGCATCGCTGTCCTCGCTCAGAAAGACACCACTGGTCACTTGGGTGATCCTGCTGCCTTCTCCCACCGCACCACCCAGGGCACCTGCTCGGAACACTGGATGGTGGGTTCAAGACCTCGGTGGGAGACCAGGCTCCACCATTATTGTCTCACAATCTTGTGCAAGGCAGTTTGCATCTCTGAACTCTGCTTCCTTAACCATAAAATGGAGATAACAGTGTTTATTCTCCTTGCGCAGTCTGGAGGTGGCAAGGTGATAATGTAAGTGAGAGGGTTACTGACAGTTGGAAAGAACTACTTTTTTTCCTGGACATTTTTGTTTTCAAATTATAAAAGCACAACATGCTGGTTGTAATAGGTGAAGCGGTTCAGAAATATATGCAGACAACCTCCCTGTGACTGACTTCCAGGTCTCTTTCCCGGAGAGCCACGCCTCACATGCTGTGACCTCTCTTGTACTGCGGCTGACCGCACACGCACGCCAAGTTCCGCCCGTTGCTTTCCACGGGAATGGAATTGCGCCAAACTACGGCTCTGTAACTTGCTTTTTCATTTGATGATATATCATTTACTACTCTTTTTTTTTTTTTTTAAATAAATTTTTATTAATGGTAATGGGATGACATTAATAAATCAGGGTACATATATTCAAAGAAAACATGTCTAGGTTATTTTGTCATTAAATTATGTTGCATACCCCTCGCCCAAAGTCAGATTGTCCTTCGCCACCCTCTATCTAGTTCTCTGTGCCCCTCCCCCTCCCCCTAACTTTCCCCCTGTCCTCCCTCCCCCCACCCCTGGTAACCACCACACTCTTGTCCATGTCTCTTAGTCTCATTTTTATGTTCCACCAATGTATGGAATCATGTAGTTCTTGTTTTTTTCTGATTTACTTATTTCACTCCTTATAATGTTATCAAGATCCCACCATTTTGCTGTAAATGATCTGATGTCATCATTTCTTATGGCTGAGTAGTATTCCATAGTGTATATGTGCCACATCTTCTTTATCCAGTCTTCTATTGAAGGGCTTTTTGGTTGTTTCCATGTCTTGGCCACTGTGAACAGTGCTGCAATGAACATGGGGCTACATGTGTCTTCACATATCAATGTTTCTGAGGTTTTGGGGTATATACACAGTAGAGGGATTGCTGGGTCATAAGGTAGTTCTATTTGCAGTTTTTTGAGGAACCACCATACTTTCCTCCATAATGGTTGTACTACTTTACAATCCCACCAACAGTGAATGAGGGTTCCTTTTTCTCCACAGCCTCTCCAACATTTGCTATTACCTGTCTTGTTGATAATAGCTAATCTAACAGGGGTGAGATGGTATCTCATTGTAGTTTTGATTTGCATTTCCCTAATAACTAATGAAACTGAGCATCTTTTCATATATCTGTTGGCCATTTGTATCTCTTCCTGGGAGAAGTGTCTATTCATGTCCTCTTCCCATTTTTTTATTGGATTGTTTGTTTGTTTGTTGTTGAGTTTTATGAGTTCTTTGTAAATTTTGGAAATTAGGCCCTTATCTGACTGTTCTTTGAAAATATCATTTCCCATTTAGTTGGCTGTCTGTTTATTTTTATATCAGTTTCTCTTGCTGAGCAAAAACTTTTTATTCTGATGTAGTCCCATTCATTTATCTTTGCCTTCACTTCTCTTGCCATTGGAGTCAAGTTCATAAAATGTTCTTTAAAACCCAGGTCCATGAGTTTAGTACCTATGTCTTCTTCTATGTACTTTATTGTTTCAGGTCTTATATTTAGGTCTCTGATCCATTTTGAATTAATTTTAGTACACGGGGACAGGCTGTAGTCGAGTTTCATTCTTTTGCATGTGGCTTTCCAGTTTTCCCAACACCATTTGTTGAAGAGGCTTTCTTTTCTCCATTGTGTGTTGTTGGCCCCTTTATCAAAGATTATTTGACCATATATATGTGGTTTTATTTCTGGGCTTTCTATTCTGTTCCATTGGTCTGAGTGTCTATTTTTCTGCCAATACCATGCTGTTTTGATTATCGTGGCCCTATACTATAGTTTAAAGTCAGGTATTGTAATGCCCCCAGCTTCATTCTTTTTCCTTAGGATTGTTTTGGCTATTCGGGGTTTTTTATAGTTCCATATAAATCTGATGATTTTTTGTTCCATTTCTTTAAAAAATCTCATAGGGATTTTGATGGGAATTGCATTAAATTTGTATATTGCTTTGGGTAATATGGCCATTTTGATTATATTTATTCTTCCTATCCAAGAACAAGGAATATTTTTCCATCTCATTGTATCTTTTTCGATTTCCCTTAACAATGCTTTGTAATTTTCATTATATAGGTCCTTTACATTCTTTGTTATGTTTATTCCTAGGTATTTTATTTTTTTTGTTGCAATCGTGAAGGGTATTATTTTTTTGAGTTCGTTTTCTAATATTTCATTGTTGGCATAGAGAAAGGCTATGGACTTCTGTATGTTAATTTTGTATCCTGCGACCTTACTGTATTGGTTTATTGTTTCTAATAATCTTTTTGTGGAGTCCTTCGGGTTTTCGATGTATAGGATCATATCATCAGCAAAAAGTGATACCTTTACTTCTTCTTTTCCGATATGGATGCCTTTTATTTCTTTGTCTTGTCTGATTGCTCTGGCCAGAACTTCTAGCACCACGTTAAATAAGAGTGGAGAGAGTGGACAACCCTGTCTTGTTCCTAATTTAAGGTAGAAAGTCCTCAGTTTTATGCCGTTTAAAATGATGTTGGCTGATGGTTTATCATATATGGCCTTTATCATGTTGAGATATTTTCCTTCTATACCCATTTTGTTGAGAGTCTTAAACATAAAATTGTGTTGTATTTTATCAAAAGCCTTTTCTGCATCTATTGATAAGATCATGTGGTTTTTGTTCTTTGTTTTGTTGATATGGTGTATTACGTTAACCGTTTTACGTATGTTGAACCAGCCTTGAGATTCTGGAATGAATCCCACTTGATCATGATGTATTATTTTTTTAATATGTTGTTGTATTCGGTTTGCCAGTATTTTGTTTAGAATTTTAGCATCTGTATTCATTAGAGATATTGGTCTGTAGTTTTCTTTCTTTGTGCCATCCTTGCCAGGTTTTGGTATGAGGGTTATGTTGGCCTCATAAAATGTGTTTGGAAGTATTGCTTCTTCTTCAATTTTTTGGAAGACTTTGAGTAGAATAGGAACCAAGTCTTCTTTGAATGTTTGATAGAATTCACTAGTATAACCGTCTGGGCCTGGACTTTTATTTTTGGGGAGGTTTTTAATAGTTTTTTCTATTTCCTCCCTGCTGATTGGTCTGTTTAGGCTTTCTGCTTCTTCATGACTCAGTCTAGGAAGGTTGTATTGTTCTAGGAATTTATCCATTTCTTCTAGATTGTTGTATTTGGTGGCATATAATTTTTCATAGTATTCTACAATAATTCTTTGTATATCTATGATGTCTGTGGTGATCTCTCCTCTTTCATTTTGGATTTTATTTATTTGAGTCCTGTGCCTTTTTTCCTTGGTGAGTCTTGCCAAGGGTTTGTCAATTTTGTTGATCTTTTCAAAGAACCAGCTCCTTGTTTTATTGATTTTTTCTATAGTTTTTCTGTTCTCTATTTCATTTATTTCTGCTCTGATTTTTATTATCTCCTTTCTTCGGCTGGTTTTGGGTTGTCTTTGTTCTTCTTTTTCTAGTTCCTTAAGGTGTGAAGTTAAGTGGTTTACTTCGGCTCTCTCTTGTTTGTTCATATAGGCCTGAAGTGATATGAACTTTCCTCTTATTACTGCTTTTGCTGCATCCCAGAGATTCTGATATGTCGTATTTTCATTTTCATTTGTCTGTATGTATCTTTTGATTTCTGCGCTTATTTCTTCTTTGACCCATTCATTTTTTAGAAGTATGTTGTTTAGTTTCCACATTTTTGTGGGTTTTTCCCCCTCTTTTTTGCAGTTGAATTCTAGTTTCAAGGCTTTATGATCAGAAAATATGCTTGGTACAATTTCAATTTTTCTAAATTTGCTGATATTGTCTTTGTGGCCCAACATATGGTCAATTCTTGAGAATGTTCCATGTACACTAGAGAAAAATGTATACTCTGTCGCTTTGGGATGAAGTGTCCTGTAGATGTCTATCATATCCAGGTGTTCTAGTATTTTGTTTAAGGCCACTATATCTTTATTGATTCTCTGTTTGGATGACCGATCTAGAGCCGTCAGCGGAGTATTGAGGTCTCCAAGTATGATTGTATTTTTGTTAGTTTTTGTTTTAAGGTCAATAAGTAGCTGTCTTATATATTTTGGTGCTCCTTGGTTTGGTGCATATATATTAAGGATTGTTATGTCTTCTTGATTCAGTGTCCCCTTAATCATTATGAAGTGACCATTTTTGTCTCTGAGTACTTTTGCTGTCTTGTAGTCAGCATTATCAGATATGAGTATTGCTACACCTGCTTTTTTTTGGGTGTTGTTTGCTTGGAGTATTGTTTTCCAGCCTTTCACTTTGAATTTGTTTTTATCCTTGTTGCTTAGATGTGTTTCTTGTAGGCAGCATATAGTTGGATTTTCTTTTTTAATCCATTCTGCTACTCTGTGTCTTTTTATTGGTAAGTTTAATCCATTTACATTTAGTGTAATTATTGACACTTGTGGGTTCCCTACTGCCATTTTATAAATTGCTTTCTGTTAGTTTTATATCTAGTTTGATTCTTCTCTTTTGTTTTTCTATCATTTGTTTTTGTTTGTTTGTGTTCCATACTTCTTTCCTCTGTTGCTACCTTTTTTAAGTCATGTGTTTTTGTGGTGTTTTTTTCTAGGGTGGTTACCATTAAGTAATGAAAAGGGTACCTACCATATTCATTGTAGTACCCTATTTTATAAGTATTTCTGCACTTCATCGTCCTTTGCTACTGTTAATCTCCATTCTCTCCCCCCTTTTTTTCCTTTGTTGTCACAGTTTAAGTTTGGTTTTATTGTGTTCTTGGTGGAGCTGTTACTTGTGGTGTTGTTTTCTTTTGTTCTTTGAATCTGGTTGGAAAACCCCCTTTAGTATTTCCTGGAGTGGGGGCTTTCTGTTGATAAATTCTCTCATCTTTTCTGTATTTGTGAATGTTTTTATATCTCCTTCATACTTGAAGGATAGCTTTGATGGGTATAGTATTCTTGGCTGAAAGTTCCTCTCTTTCAGGGCTTTAAATATTGGGGTCCACTGTCTTCTAGCTTGTAGAGTTTCTGCTGAGAAATCTGATGATAATCTAATAGGCCTTCCTTTATATGTTGTACTCTTCTTTTCCCTGGCTGCCTTGAGAATTTTTTCTTTGTCATTGGTTTGTGTCATCTTTATTATGATGTGCCTTGGAGTGGGTTTGTTGGGGTTAAGAAAACTCGGTGTTCTGTTTGCTTCTTGAATTTGAGGCTTTAGTTCTTTCCACAGGCTTGGGAAGTTCTCATCTATTATTTGTTTGAGTATATTCTCCATTCCATTTTCTTTCTCTTCTCCCTCTGATATACCTATTATTCTTATGTTATTCTTTCTGATGGAGTCAGATAATTCCTGTAGGGCTTTCTCGTTTTTTATTATTTTTGAGTCTCTTTCTTCTTCTCTCTGTTGTGCCTCAAGTTGTTTGTCTTCTATTTCACTAATCCTATCTTCAATCTGGGCTGTTCTGCTAGCTAAGCTTGTTACCTCGTTTTTCAGCTCGTGAATTGAGTTTTTCATTTCTGTTTGATTTGTTTTTATAGTTTCAATTTCCTTGGTAATATATTCTTTGTGTTCATTGAGTTGTTTTCTGATCTCCCTATATTGCCTTTCTGTGTTTTCTTGTATATCTCTGAGTATTTTTAAGATTTCTATTTTAAATTCTCTGTCATTTAGCTCCAAGGCTTCCAATATGTTAAGTCTTTTCTCCATAGATTTTTCCACATCTATTTGTGTTACCTCTCTTTCTTTTGTATCCATAATATTCGATTTCCTCTTTCTTATTGGCATCTGAGGGTGGTCTTGTTGATAGCACTAATTAGAATTAATAAAGAGTAAAAAGTAGAAAAAAAAAAAAGGTAAAACACCCCACAAAAAAAAGCAGTAATAATTTATTATTTCCCCCTTTTTTTCTTTCTTCTCTTTCCCTCCTCTCCCCTCCTCAGGGAAATATCGTGCCTATAATGGAGGGTCTGATTTGCGGTGAAGAGTTCAAGGGGCAAAAAAAAAGGGGGAGTAGGGACCTACTAAATGCAAAAAAAAAAAAAAAAAAAAGGAAGAAAATCTTAGACAAGCATAAGATGATTTGCTTGTGGGTGATGGTCAACTAAGAGATATAATGAGAGGGGTAAGAGGGAACCAGAAAAAAGGACAAAAAAAGGAATAATAAAGAAGAAAAAAATAAAAATAATAAGTAAAAATCTGTTATATTAAGTGGAGCGGAGACTAAATACAATGGAGACCTTGGGTTGGGAGGACCCAAAATGCCACAAAAATAAACAAACAAGAAAAAAACAAAAACAAAAGCGAAAAAGAAAAATAAAGCCAAAAAAAAGCCTTGAGTCCCAAATTAACTAATTTGTTCGTGATTGAGGATTAAATGGGAGGAAAGTAAAACGAGAAAAAAAAAAAGAAAAAACGAATAGAAAGGAAAAAATAAGAAAAAGAGAAAAACGAAGGAAGAAATAAAAAAGGAAGAGAAAAAAACAAAATAAAGCAAAACAAACAAACAAAAAAAAAACAAAAGAGGAGAAAGTGAGAGTTAAGTGTTTTGGAGTATAATCTTAAAGGAGGGTGAGGATGAAGAAGAGAAATAAAATGTAACACTTATGGGTAGTGTAGTTCAAGAAAAGGGAAGCATAAGATGGGCAGAGAATATAAGGACCGAGGTGGAGGAAATAAAGGCAATAAGATAGAAGAAACAAACAACAACAACAACAAAAAAAAAAAATTAGTGGAACAAGTTGTAAAGTCTGTGGATTTTTCTTGATTTTGAGATGTTAACTTCTTCCTTTTTCTTTTCTCTCCCTCTTTCTGGTCGGTGACTCTGTACCCCAGGCTCTGCCCCTGTGTCACACTTAGGTAGGGATTTGCAGTTGATGGGATTCTATGGCAATGTCATATAATTGGCTTTAGTCTTGCTGGTAGTCAAGGCTTGTTGGCGTTTGCAGGGTCCAACGATGAGAGAGTTTGCTTTCCTGGATTCTCTCTCCTAGTCCCCCCTTCCTGAA
This sequence comes from Saccopteryx leptura, assembly GCF_036850995.1. Lineage (NCBI taxonomy): Eukaryota > Metazoa > Chordata > Mammalia > Chiroptera > Emballonuridae > Saccopteryx > Saccopteryx leptura. Next base: position 168,951,688 of record NC_089504.1, on the reverse strand, counting down.
TTAGCAGCCTGGTGATCCAGCTATAAGGCTGCCACTGCTTCTGCCTGGGGAGTAAGAGGCTCAAAGAGCTGGGAAATCCCCACTCTATCCCCACTCAGTGCAAGGCTTTGGGAAAGGCTCTGGCAGTCAGGGCCTCCAGTGTAATCAGGCGGGGGTGGGAGTCAATTGTTGTCAAGGTGACTGTTCAGCGCCTAGCATTCAGTTGGACCTCTCAACCCAGGCTTTCCACACTTTGTAGCCTGTTTTGGCTGGGAAGAAGAGGCACTAGTCTCTGCTTGCGACTAGTGTAGTATAGATCTTATTATCTGCCAAGTCCTTCTTGTTAGCGTTTATCCCTGAATATGGAGGCTCTATCAATCAGAAGTTGCCCCCGCCCCTTTAGCGAGAGGCACTAAAAAATATCACGCCTCTTGTCTTGGATCGGTGAACTGAGAGAGATCTTATCAATTAGAACCGAGGGTGCGCAGATTTCACGGGTTAAGTTAATTTCAGTAATTGGGTCGCAGCTGTGCTCCCGAAGGTATTTCAGGCTGCCTGCGCGCGCCCCTCCCCCAACGCTTGATTGTTAGCTTGAATGGCTGGGTGAGGTGCCCCGCCCGTGGAGAGAATCTCCCAAGTAGGGAATACCGCCCTGGGGCCTCTCCCGCTCCCCGTGCGCGGGCCGCTGGGAACGTCAGCGGCGCTCGCTCCGCAACCGAACCGGGCGCAGCCCGTGGCTGCTCACGGCGGCTGCTTGCGGCGGCGCTGCTCGCGGCGGCTCGTGGCGGCTGCTCGAGGCGGCAGTGCTCGCTCTGCAACCGACCCGGGCGCTGCTCGCGGCGGCTCGCGGTGGCAGCTCGCGGCGGCGGCTCGCGGCTCCCGAGTATGGGCTGACTCACCACCACCACAGGCGCACTTCCTCGCGGCTTGAATGAACGTCCCTGCGGTAGCTTCCTCCACACCCTCGTCTCCCAGATCCAAGTGATAACAGTCCCTTCACTTTCAGTTTGTGTGGAACTCCGGAATGCTCCGAAGATAAATTTTCCTGTTTCTAGTTGATAAATTTGTTGTGATTTTGGGGAGATCTGTCGGACGCGCTGCTCACGGCGCCATTTCTGTGACGTCACTCTCACTACTCAATTTTTTAAAGTTATAAATTAAAAAACCTATTTTGGCTTTGAAATGATCTTATTCTGTTTAAAAATAAATACATTTTAACAATTACAAAAGCATTTTACAACTTTGATCATTAAATTCCCATAAACATTAATGGGTACTTCTATTTTCTTTTTTGTACTCTAAATATATTAAGAAAACCTACCTCCAAATTAAGTAATTCTTATAAATATTTTGAAACATAGCTATGGGGACTCAATTTCTGTTAAGTGTTCCAAAATTGTTTCCAGCTTTATTCTTCTACACTTTCACCTTAAAATTTTTTTTTTTAATTTTTTTATTTATTTATTTAATTTAAAAAATATCGTTCCACCTGGGCGGGATTCTGACTTAGAGGCGTTCAGTCATAATCCCACAGATGGTAGCTTCGCCCCATTGGCTCCTCAGCCAAGCACATACACCAAATGTCTGAACCTGCGGTTCCTCTCATACTGAGCAGGATTACCATGGCAACAACTCATCATCAGTAGGGTAAAACTAACCTGTCTCACAATGGTCTAATCCCAGCTCACGTTCCCTATTAGTGGGTGAATAATTCAACTCTTGGTGAATTCTGCTTCACAATGATAGGAAGAGCCGACATCGAAGGATCAAAAAGTGACGTCGCTATGAACACTTGGCCGCCACAAGCCAGTTCACCTTAAAATCTTAAATTTGCTTGATTGGTGGTAGCACATCAATCCAGAATGCTAAGGGTCCTAGTTCAAAACTCCAAGGTCGCCAGCAAGAGCACAGGCTTAGCAGCAGCTTGAGTGCAGGCTCATCAGATTGAGCACGGGTGTGCCAGCTTGAATGTAAAGTCACCAGCTTGAGCGTGGGACCATAGATATGATCCTAAAGTCGCTTGCTTGAGCCCAAGATAACTGACTTAAAACCCAAGGCCACTGGCTTGAGCAAGGTGTCACTGGCTTGCTTGAACCTCCCCCCCCCCCCGTCAAGTCACGTATGACAAGCAATCAATAAACAACTAAAGTAAAGCAAAGAAAATAATCTTAAATTTAAACCTATCACTCAATTACATATCAAATTGAAATTACACAGCCAATCTATTAGCTGCTCTAATATATCGGCTTCTCATAAACATACCCAACATTGTGAATACCAAGCGTGCATAGATTATTCCTCAACTTATAAAAAGAGAGGTGGGTTTGAGTTCCTTTATTGTCTCTATAATTAATCCCTGCCTTTTCAGAATAAGTGTCACTTGCCTGCTAAGGACATACTTGTCTTGAAGAAGTTGAAGTGTCCATCTCGAGAGACTGAGGGTAATGCTGTTCACAAGTTCTTGGCTAGCAGACAGAATGTGACTTGTGCCCAAGACCCTGCTGGAACACTGAGCTGTACAAGGACTGAGTATCTAATTCCTCTTCCTGATCTTCCACCTCCTTGCCATCACTGATGTTTCACATCTGCAGCTCTCTGCAGACAGTTTAATATTATATATTCCTGTCTGGCTCTAAAGACCCTTTGGATATTAGCCTCTCTGTCATGCCTTTTTGACGCTTTTGTAACGTCTTAATTTACTGTCTGACTTGGCCAAAGTATGCTATATTCTGTTCATGTTTTCCCCATCTGGCTGGTCCATGACTCTTATAGTTACTTAAAATGCATCCAGTTAAAAAATATAAAAATTAGCCTGACCAAGCAGTGGCTGAGGGGATAGAGCATTAGACTAGGACGCAGAGGACCCAGATTCAAAACCCTGAGGTTTGAGCGCAGGCTCATCTGGTATGAGCAAGGCTCACCAGTTTGAGCCCAAGGATGCTGGCTTGAGTGGGGGGGTCGCTCAATCTGCTGTAGCCCCTCAGTCAAGGCACATATGAGAAAGCAATCAATGAACAACTAAGGTGCCGCAACAAAGAATTATTGCTTCTCATCTCTCTCCCTTCCTGTCTGTCTGTCCCTATCTGTCCCTCTCTGTGTCTCTCTCTGTATTTGACACACAAAAAGTAAATAAATAAAAATTAAAATTAAAAATAAATAAAAACAACCAGTTAGATTCTCAGTAGCTCTCATGTGTTTGACTTTAGGGTCACAACACTCACATCATACCAACAACAAGAGAAAAGTTTTGTTACTCTTGAGACATTCTTTCTGTCTTTTAAAAATTATTTAATATTTGAATAGATAAAATAGGTATATGTTGGAACATTCAAGATTATAAAAGAACGAAGAATATAAGTTTTCTCCTTTCTTGGTCCCCAGCCTCTCAGGGCTTTTTTCCAGAAACAAACACTTGTTAGTAATTTGCATATTTCCTTCTAGAAATAGTCTGTGCAGTTTTTAAAAATGCATACATATTAACAGTATGTTGCATGTATACATGTGTGTAGTATACACACAGTATATATTATAGTATACATATGGATCATACTACATATATTGCTCTATTTTTGTTGCCTAGTATGTCTTGGTGATAGAACCACAGCAGTACATACCAAGTTGGCTTATTCTTATGAATGACTATTAGTTGCCATTCCTTCTTTCAAACCAACCCAACCTCAAGTTTATTGAGGGCTACAGTTTGCAGCTTCCCTTGTACATTAAATGGCCGTATACCTGGTTGTAGTCAGTAAGGCGTACATGGGAGTTTATTAGATGGAACCTCTGAGATCGTAGTTGCTTTCTAGATAAAAAAGGACAGCTTCTGTCTTTATTTCTCTTCTTTTTTTCTATCTGGAATGCAGCTATGGTGGCTAAGCACACAGCAGCCATCTTGTAAGCATGAGGAAGAATGCTCCTGCTCAGGTGACTAAGAAGTAGAGGAGCAGGTGGCCAAGTAAAGCTATCATATCTTCTCTTGGTTACTAACCTCTGACTTCTTATCACCTGGGAAAAACTCCTTATTTGTGAAATCCAAAGTAGCCATATTTATGTTGCATGCAGTAGACACAATCCTAGATGATGTGATATTATTTTATTATTTGAATTTATCATTTTTTATTTAACTAGCATTTTATAACTCAAAAATGCTGTGATTTTTAAAAAGAAAAATTGGTGCTATATTGTTTTCCATGTATGATAGGACATTTATAAGATAAATTCCTAGAAGTAGAACCTGGGTCAAAGGGCACGTATATTTTTTATTTTGGCAGATGTTGCTGAATTTTTTTTTTCTAGAATCTTACCAATTCTTGGAGAATTCTTGATGTGCTTAGGAAAGTCATCCACATTAAGACTTTAGAAGCTATATGATCAAAGCTTACCTCTGTTTTAAAATTTCTCTCAGTGAAACAATTTTCTTTTCTCCTTTGGAAGAAGAAAGGCTTCAGTAGGTTTCATCACTAAGCACAGAGTATTATAAGATTCACTTAGTAATTGAGAAGATTTATCAAAAAATTGCTGGTGATTAGGAGCTGTAAAATCCTTTCCCAGAATTGACCTTAGGACCACATGTCAGGTAAAAATCACAATTCCTTAGCAAAAGCCCTCATCTCCCTTTTCTGATGTGATAGGTGGCAATAGGGGCGGTGCGATTAAAGAAACATATTTTGAGCCTCTGTTGGGTATTAGACATCAGACTGGTGCTAGAAAGTGATGGATATTGTAGCAGGTTGAATTGTGTCCCTTCAAAAGATATGTTCAAGGCCTAGTCCTTGATACCTGTGAATGGGGACCTTACTTGAAAATAGTCCTTGCAAATGTCATCAGGTTCAGATGAAGTCATAGTGAGTTGAAGTGGAACTTAAGCCCAGTTGCCTTTATAAAAGAAAGGAGGAAATCTGAGCACAGAGACATGGGGTAGAAGGCCTCATGAAGACAGAGGCCAATATGCTATCACAAGAGAAACAGAAGGGCTTTAGCAGGTCCTATACCCAAGCACAAGATATTTAAGAACAGGATTGCCAGAAATCACCAGAATCTAGGAATGGGCAAGGGAGGGTCCTCCCCTAGATCCTTGGAGAAAGTATAGCCCTGCTGACACCTTGATTTGAGACTTCTAGCTACCAGAGCTGTGAGAGAAAAAGTTTCTGTTGTTTATAGAACCAATTCTGCCATTAATAGAAAAAACCGAGTACCAAGTTTATGGTACTTTGTTAAACAAACCCTGGGAAACTAATATAGATACTAGAGTTGAGCCCCTCCTAGAAAGTAGAAGGGCTACTCCTTCCTTTATGTCCTTAGTGATGTTCCCAGCATACATGACTGTTATTGACCATGTCATGTGATATGGATCATTATCAGTTTTCATGTCTGTCTCCCTTCTGGATTAAATTTCTTTATGGAGTACCTGCAAAGGCAGATTTAAGGCAGTCACACTGGGCGCATGCTCTGGGCCCCCACTTCTGAAGGGCCACGCAGAATCCCAACTTTACACTTTTTTCTAACACCAACTCTGGTTTCATATGTGCAATTTTAACATTAATAGTTCATAATATTTTTTATTTATTTAAAAATATGATTAACATGTATTTTTATTTTTCCTGTCTTTCTCTTTTTTTAAGGGGCCCAACATTTTCTTTCTTTCTTTCTTTTTTTTTTTTTACAGAGACAGAGAGTCAGAGAGAGGGATAGATAGGGACAGACAGACAGGAATGGAGAGAGATGAGAAGCATCAATCATCAGTTTTTCATTGCGACACCTTATATGTTCATTGATTGCTTTCTCATATGTGCCTTGACGGGGGGGGGGCGGGGGGGGGGGGCTTCAGCAGACCGAGTAACCCCTTGCTCGAGCCAGCGACCTTGGGTCCAAGCTGGTGGGCTTTGCTCAAACCAGATGAACCCGCGCTCAAGCTGGCAACCTCAGGGTCTCGAACCCGGGTCCTCTGCATACCAGCCTGACGCTCTATTCACTGCGCCATTGCCTGGTCAGGCGGGGCCCAACATTTTCTTCTGCGCCTGGGGCCTCAACTGATCTTAATCTACCTCTGGGTATCTGTTATCTATTTGTCTCTATGCTCAGGGCAGGGAAAAGCGGTGAACACATGGCAGATGTTCACTAAATATGAACAGACTTGATCTATTGATTGATCAAGCATTCTTCTATCTGTCCATCAGCACTCTATCTTTAGAGGAGGAAGAGCCTGGTAAGAACATCAGTGTTGAAGAGGGTGCCATCATATGCACTGACTGGCTGGCACTTTCTTCTTTCTGCCAATTCTCCCTCTCACCCAAGACAAGCTAGTCGCCTTTATGTCCTTCCTCTCTTTGTCTTTTTCAGCTATTGGATATCAGATTCTTCCCAGTCTTCTCTGATTTGTCTCTGTAACCCTTTTTTGTTCTAAATACCTTCCCCTGTCACCCAGTTCCCCCCGTGACCAAATTTTCAGCTCAATGCTAATAATTTCTTGGTCCTCATCATGTGCTCGAATGACTCGAGTTTCAGACTCAGCTCTGCAACCTCCTACAGCAGTGGTCCCCAACCCCTGGGCCACGGACCAGTACCGGTCCATGGGCCATTTGGTACCAGTCCGCAGAGAAAGAATAAATAACTTACATTATTTCCGTTTTATTTATATTTAAGTCTGAACGACGTTTTATTTTTAAAAAATGACCAGATTCCCTCCGTTACATCTGTCTAAGACTCACTCTTGATGCTTGTCTCGGTCACGTCATACATTTATCCATCCCACCCTAAAGGCCGGTATGTGAAAATATTTTCTGACATTAAACCAATCCATGGCCCAAAAAAGGTTGGGGACCATTGCCCTACAGTAATCTCTACTTGTTTATCATAGAAGCATTGGACAAAACCTGTCCAAATTGATCTCAGAATTTCTCCCATCAAACCTGTTCTTCTAATCCAGTGGTAGTCAACCTGGACCCTACCGCCCACTAGTGGGCGTTCCAGCTTTCATGGTGGGTGGTAGAAGAGCAATCAAAGTATAAATAAAAAGATAGATTTAACTACAGTAAGTTGTTTTATAAAGATTTATTCTGCCAAACTTAGCGAAAATCCAACATAAAGTACTTGGTAAATAATTATATTATATGCTTTAACTTGCTGTAACTCTGCTTTATAAATTTTATAAAGTAAAGTTACTTTCCTACTTTATAAATCCCCATTACTGTGGAACCAGTGGGCGGTTAGAAAATTTACTACTAACAGAGATACAAAAGTGGGCGGTAGGTATAAAAAGGTTGACTATCCCCTGTTCTAATCGTTCGTAACTCAGTAGCTGACTCTGCAGTCTACCCATTTGCCGACACAGCCCAGGAGTCACAGTCATTTCTCTTTCTCCCTAACCTCCCACATCCTGCTCATTATCAAGCCTTGACCAGCCAACCTCTTCAACATTTCTAGAATCCATTTACTTTTTTCTCCCACTACTGAGTTAAGGCTGTGCACTCCTTCTTGTACACACTACTCCTTACTTTCTCCCTTCTAAAAAAATTTTTTTTTCATTGGTTTGAAAGAAAGAGAGGGGAATGAAGAGAGAGAGATGCACCAACTTGTTTCACTTAGTTGTTCCATGTAGTTGTGTACTCACTGATTGATTCTTATATGTGTTTTGACTGGAGGTTGAACCCACCACCTCTGGCACACCACGTTGATTTTTTTTTTTTTTTTTTTGTATTTTTCTGAAGCTGGAAATAGGGAGGCAGTCAGACAGACTCCCGCATGCTCCTGACCAGGATCCACCCGGCATGCCCACCAGGGGGCGATGCTCTGCCCATCCGGGGCATCGCTCTGTTGTGACCAGAGCCAGTCTAGCACCTGAGGCAGAGGCCATGGAGCCATCCCCAGTGCCCGGGCCATCTTTGCTCCAATGGAGCCTCGGCTGCGGGAGGGGAAGAGAGAGACAGAGAGGAAGGAGAGGGGGAGGGGCGGGGAAGCAGATGGGCGCTTACTCCTGTGTGCCCTGGCTGGGAATTGAACCCGGGACTTCCGCACGCCAGGCCGACACTCTACCACTGAGCCAACCGACCAGGGCCACCACGTTGATTTTTTATCCACTGAGCCATGTGGCCAGGACCCTCTCTCCCTTTTTGATCTGTCGGACCCCACTTAATCTTCCCACATCAGTTTATAAGTCCTAATTCCTTAAAGAGGCTTTCCCAAAACATCCACAGGCTTGCTCTTCTCCTGTTGGGTAGCTCATTGCACCTTCCCCTCCCCTTAAAACATGCATCACACTGATAATTATTAGTTTTAATATCTATATACCTTCTGGGCTACAAACTTTCATTGGGATAGGAAATCTCTGTGTCTCCAAAATCTAGCACAGACCCCCACACATAATAGATGATCAACAAATATTTGTCCAACAATTTAAAAGTGAATGAATGAGCAAATCAGCCCAGGCTGGGTATGTAGTCAATGCTCAATAAGCATTGGTTAAATTCAAGAATGTAAATAAACTTTTGCCTCAGTCGTAATCACCTTACTTCAAGCCTTTAGCAACTCAAAACTGGGTATTTGCAGTGTCACCCTTACTGGTCTCTCTGCTTCAGCCTGTGCTGCAGAACATGCTCAGATTCTCTGAGCAAAGCATACAGGTAACTCCAAAAAGAAAATTTATTTCCTGCTACCCAGCAAATTTGAAGCAAAGCCTAAACTCCACGGCTATGCCAAGACCGGCAGTATGTCTCCCATGGGTTCTTTAGGTGTTGTTACTGGAGTTAAGGTATGTGTTAATGAGCTTCTATGGGCTAGTGTCTAACTAGCACTGTTTGGAGAAATGCCTTCCTCATCCCAAGAACCCTATTTACAGATGAATGCTTGGAATCGTGGCCTATTATTAGGGTGCAGTGTGAAGTACATTGGTTGTGCCTAAAGGTTACCAGTAGGATGTTCTAAACAGTCAGCAGAGACTGACTCATGAGCTTTCAATAATCCTAAATTAGTGTTTTGGATGATTTAGGAGAGTGTATATTTGGAGGAGTAACTTTCATGAAGTGTTCAAATCTCAAATGAAATGATGTTTGTCTGCTCCTTTCTTAAAAATGAGAAAGCCCATTGCCCTTGAGCTTGGGAATATCTTGATCTAGCCCTTCTTGATCTGCAAGGTGCTGACTCAGCTTACAAAGGTGGTAGGAAGCCTGGCTAGGGAGTTCTTTTTGGTCCTGGATATAAGTGTTGGCCTGGGGTGGACCATGGCTTCATGGGCGGCCCTCCGCCCAAACCATGCCTGGATCCTTCCTCTTCCAGGACCCGACTGGTATGAAATGAGCAAGCAGTAAACCTGGAGCCTTTATCTTTGCCATTCACATCTTCATTTTCCTCTTATCTCTAAGCACCCACCACCCATGCCATCTCTAGCTCTTGCCCCATCCAGGGAGGAAGTCCCCTGGCCCGGGCCTCCACACCCGGCAGTGGGAGAGTGCTGTGCATTCCAGGAGAGCCCAGAGTCGGTTGAACCTGGGCTGATGTTCTTCTCAGCTCTACACTTCATTCACTGAACGTTGGGCAATTTGTTTAATCTCTCTAACCTCAGCTTCCTTATCTGTATAATGCAGATAACATGAGTTTTCATAGCTATTTGAGTGTTCAGTGCAGGGGCAAGGAAAGCATCAATCAGTCTTGTATGCACTAAGTGCCCTTGCAACATCACTATTGTTAGCGTACCCCGTAGTGTGACTGGGTTGAACTGTATTTGAATTTTTAGCTTGGTTGTTCACTCCATTGTGGGAAGACGTTGCAGTTGCTAGAACTGCTGCTAAGATGTAGATAGCTGGAAGGGAGCTGTGGCAGGAGGGGTTCCTCTTAGCCTGGTCAACACTGGCCACTCTATTAGTAAAGAACTAGTCCCAGTTTCTGGGACCCAAGGGAATGAATGACACATTACTGACTTTTTCAGGGGTGTACTGTCACATGGAACCATGCACCAGCCCCGAACCCCATCTTGGGACAGATCTACCTTACTCATTGCTGAAAGCCACGTTCTGCATCTCTCATCCTCAGATGTTAGAAATTCAAAATTCATCTTTAATGTGCCTTGTGCTACCATCCCTAGCTGGCTGCCACCTATTGAAGTACTTCTGTGGCCATGCTAGTAACCCCACACCAAGCAACACACATACACACACACGCCTTTGGCCAGTGTTTCCATCAAGACCTGGACAAAGATGCTTAGAGTCAATGGAAGACGTTTTGGAAGCTTTACCCCAGGGCAGGAGCTGGGCACTTGGAGTCTGGAATTGCAGGCACCACAACAAGGCTGAGGAATGCTAGATACATTGTAGGATGACCTAATTGATTCTATTTTGTAGAAGACTCCTGGAGTTGCTTGTAAAAGATTTCCACCTACAGCACCTTAAAGGCATCGCTGGCTCCAGATGTCCTACTGGGCTTCCCCCCATCTCCCAAACTGGACCTGCACTGGAAGCCATACTCAGGTTTAATGCTGATGGTAATAGCATCAGGTTCAAGCATCAGGTATGTGCTAGGCAGTACGCTAAGCACATCTATTAAGCATTTTCTTTTTTAATCTTCACAACAAACCAATAAAGTAGCTACTGCTATTACCCCTGTTTTTTCAGCAAGGAAAAGGAAGCTGAGAGAGCTTAAATAGCTTGAGTTTAATTAAGATCACTGAGCTAGTTAACTAAATTCTGTCTGGCACATGTTCCAGACAGCACCTGTGTTCCCGCCTCCCCTCTAGGTTCCTGGTCAGACCAAATTGTCTTCCTCCCGCTTCATCATCCCTGGAGCCTCTGACACCAGCATTCCCACCGTCCCAGCCCAGGCCTCGAAGACATGCTCTTCTGGCAAAGTCAGTTCTCTGCACCCGGCAAACAGGCCATGGAGAGAGTGAGGGACAGGGGACCCAGGACTACAGTATTCATTACACCTTCATCTGCTGCTTAATAATAAGACTGTGTATGATAGGAGAGACCATGGGGGGCCACCATGTTTGATGAGAAATGTGTAAGAAAATTATAAACCCTGAGAGCCAGTCAATCCCTTATTTGTTAGTGTGCCCATCACATTAATAGATTGGATCTTTGACAGTTATCAGGCAATGCAATGGAAAATTTGTTCTTGAATAAAACAACATGTTAGTTTTGTTAGATTAATTCTTATTTATGAACAACTCTGATCTCTAACTTACAGAACCCATGTTTCCTGGATAGATAGTGATGAACCATATTTATTCTGCCACAGCTAAACTCAACTAGGTAATGGTGGTGTGCATGACACATCTGTATTTTGCTTGGGAACTTTCCAGAGTGAGTTCATGGCCCTGAGAGTGAGTCAGGGAGCAGGCTTTCTCCACCTCCTCTGTAACTAGAAGGTCTGCGTAGAAGTGAAAGTGGGCGAAGAGCAGCCCACCGACCCGAGCACGATGCGGAGGGGAAGTGCTCTGTACAGTTCTGGTCTGAGCTGCTTCTGTTAGGGGAGAAACCCTTCTGTGAGTCTATACTGTGACTGATGCTGACTAATTCGTCAGGTTCGAATAAGTGAATTTTATTTGTAACTATGGATTTCTCCTTATAAGCAAGAAAAGCAATCCAGTTTAGTGTTTTATCCTTGGATGAGGAAGCAGCCTGCAGAGATGGCCACTGCTTGACATGGATGGAAGCCACCCAGTCACCAAGTCATTCCTGAGAGCACAGGTAGGGCTGGCCCAGCCTCCCTCCAGTTAGACAATGCTGAGTGGGGTACAACCCCTGGAAGAGAGAGAAAGTCCTCCTTAGAGAGTTCCTGAGGACAATGCCCTACTAACAGGGAGAAAAATGGAACGGATCTCACCTAGAGGCAGAGCACTGAGGGCACGCAGGGGCTCACTCCCCCTTCATGTCTCCCAGTCAGGCTGCAGGCCATTTCCGAGCAGCTAGCATGCCTAACGCTAAGGTCTGCATCACTGAGCCCACACGTTAGGTATTGACGGTTAGTGATGACCTGATCTCTTAATCCGCCTTGATCCTGCGTAGTGACCCTCTGACTAAATAAGAGATTAGAGATGTGTGAGAGATGGCCACTGCACACCATCCTCAAATATCTGTTTATTATTTTCCAGCTCTTGTCAAATTTCTCAATTGGAAGGGAGGCAGATGGCTTCCTGAAAATAAAAATAGAGTTTATTCCCTGAAGTATTACAGCCTATTTGAGGGGAAGTAACTAAACCTAATGTTTTAAAGATTCTCTTTGAAGATGCACATGTGGTTTTTCTGTTGCCAGGAGACAGACAGACAGAAATCTGTGACAATGAGTATTGGGTAGGGCTCTCCTGCCATTCCCATGGCTGGGCTCTGAAAAAAAATGAGAATGTTCCATAGCCTGGCTGACATATGGATAGTCATCCTCTGAAACCCTGCGTTGAGGACCCAGCCAGGTTTCACTGGGATTCCTAGCTGACAGAAATGGTGAGAAACTTAAGTTCCTCAGTTTAGGAGTAATTTGTTATGCAGCAGTGGGTCACTAATACACATTGCTTCTTCTAATCTTCACAGCAGTTTATTTCACAAGTGAGACTTAGAGACAAAGCAAATTCCAGGAGGTCACGTGATTGCCAAACCCAGATTCAACCCCCAAATGGTCTAGGTCCAGTATTTAGGAGAGAGAGAAAGAAGTCCCAGCTTTTCTAACCTAGTATCGGAAGTGACATCCAATCACTTCTGCTGTGTTCTGTAACTGAGACACTAGATCCAGCCCACAGAAGGAGGAGTGTGGATGCCAGGAGGCAGGGGTCGCTGGGAGCTATTTCAGAAGCAGCTGCATGATGCATACATAAAGTGCCTATCGCTCTTCACACAGCTGCTAATTGTGACAGCAGGGTCTTCCTCTCATTTACACAGACATCTAGAGCTTTGGTGCTGAAATATCAATGCTTATATCTTGTAGTCCTTCGGAGTGTCACGCAAGCCATCTGGATTTGTCAGTCTTCCCCAAGTTGGACCCCTGCACCCACCATGGAGTCCTCTGTATGGGGTGTAAACCTAGAACAGGAGCCAGTGCAGCACACAGAGGCTAGCAGGTCGTCCCTGTTGGAGCTCAAGGAGGCCAGACAAGTTTTCTCCAAGAACTGGGAGGTGATAGGGAACAAAACAGACTGCATGCAAAGTCCCTGAGGCAGAGGGTGTTCTGGAATGTTCTAGAGAAACCAAGGAGGCCATCGTGACTCCCTGTGAACACGGGAGCAGTGTCAGAGTCCAAGGTCCCAGAAGTAAGAAGAGGAGGGGAGGGGTGGTGGGCTCACCCAATTTTTACATTGAATTAGAAGCCACCACAGGCTTTGCACTGATCAGCCTAAGCGTAATTGGAGACTGTGCATGGGAGGGATTGGGCAGCTATAGCTGTATGCCCAACAAATTAAGTTGCAGCCACCATATCTGCCTGCTGTGACAATGTCTGCAGCAGGTTGGGCATGGGGCAAGGGTGGGGGAGTGTGGACATGAACAGCGCTGCTGAGGCTGAGAAACAGGGCAGCATTAGAACTGGCCCTGGCCTGTGTCAGAGACCATCAGACTACCAGGGATAAGGATGGGGAGGATGCTAGAAGGGAAGGCCAGGTGTCACTCTTGTTGTCCTAGGGAGGAGCCAGAGACTATCAACGTGAGTGCAGTCTCTGGGATTTTGGAAGTGCTCTGGGAGTACCCCTGTCTTCATTTCCTACCTATGGCTCCTTGGAACCCTCCCTCCACGGTGCTGAAACCATCACCCTGAGCCTTTGAATCGGAGCGTTGCCCAAGGTGCTCACATGCAAATGTGCATTTGGGGAGTAAGTTAAATGAGAGTAGCCATTGTTTCTGGGGGCCACGCTCAGTGCTTTGTAAAGCTTTTTTCAAAAAACTATTTATTGATTTTAGAGAGAGAAAGGGAGGGAGAGAAAAGGAGAGAGAGGGAAAGAGAGAGAAAGAAACATCGATCTGTTTCTGTACGTGCCCTGACTTGGAACCAAACTGGCAACCTCTGCGCATGGGGACAACACTCTAACCAACTGAGCTATCCTGCCAGGGCGCTCTATGCTTTATATACACGGACTCATCTGCCTCAACTCAGCTACCCAATAAAGTCATTTTTTTTTTTTTTTTTTTTTGTATTTTTCTGAAGCTAGAAACCGGGAGAGACAGTCAGACAGACTCCCGCATGAGCCCGACCGGGATCCACCCGGCACGCCCACCAGGGGGCGATGCTCTGCCCACCAGGGGGTGATGCTCTGCCCCTCCGAGGCGTTGCTCTGCCACTACCAGAGCCACTCTAGCGCCTGGGGCAGAGGCCAAGGAGCCATCCCCAGCGCCCAGGCCATCTTTGCTCCAATGGAGCCTCGGCTGCGGGAGGGGAAGAGAGAGACAGAGAGGAAGGAGAGGGAGAGGGGTGGAGAAGCAAATGGGTGCTTCTCCTGTGTGCCCTGGCCGGGAATCAAACTCAGGACTTACTACACGCCAGGCCGACGCTCTATCACTGAGCCAACCGGCCAGGGCCCCAATAAGGTCATTTTTTAATCCCCATTTTACTTAGCCCAAGGGATAAGTAATTTATCCAAGATCACACAGCTAGTAAGTTTTCTGAGGGAGATTTCAACTCTGGACCAAAGTCAATATTCTTAACACTATCCTGTCTAGATTAATATGTAACCAGCATGCACCATAAATATCATGACTGTTTGGTGAGATTAGACAAGGTCAAGATCAGGGAGCTAAGTGGTCAGGTGTTTTCTACCTGCCAGGCAGGTCCATGTGGAATCCCTGCTGACAGAGAATAGGCTTCTTTGTTGAAAAGGGCTTTGAGAGCTTGGGGGTGGCAGTGAGTGGTGGGCGAGGCTGGGACTAAGGTGGGAGAGGAATGTTTCCTGCCCTCTTGGGAGATCAAGGCCAGACCATTGTTTTGACTTCCTCACTAAGTAGTTCACACCCCCTGCATTACCTATTCATTTTTATTTTGCTTGGTAATCATTTACATTAATGATGTAGAGGTTATCAAAACGATCCCAGCCACCAACACTGAGGCATTTCAGTGAAAGATCCATTGCTTGGGAATTAGTGCTGAAGAAAAGCCATTTTACAATAAATGGTCCCATTTTTCACACAAGGGAAAATGAGACAGGGTGATTTCAAATAAACATGGAAGATAAAATCACAGCTGATTTTTGCTTTAAGGCTGAAGTATGGGAAAAACTTTATTATTATTTTTTTATCATCCTGGTCACTAGAGATGTGACTCTGCTGAACAGGGTGCACCCACCAAGAGCATTTTATTAGCTGTGCTATCCAGCGGTGCTTCCATTTCTGAGACAATGGCTTTACAAAGCCTCTGAAAGTATGCATGGCACCTCAGCTAATTCCATAATAATAACAACCAGCAGCCAAAGGGCTGCTGTAACAATAGTGACCAATGCACAGGCTTTGGGACAAACTGGAAGGAGGCTTTCCTGACCAGGAGTGTTTGGGCTCACCTGGGACCCCCTCCTTCCCCAGCAAGCAGAACAATGCTCACCCTTCGTGCTGGGTTTTGCTGAGTTTGCCTGGGATGGAGGTGAACAAGATGGCCTCTCTGCACCCCTCCCCAGCCTGCAGTCTGAGAACATCACTGCTGACCCAGCCCTGTGGACATTGCTTTTCCATTGTGGGCTGACTGAGTGAAAATTCAAGCAAGTTCATTCCACATTCACCAGGCAGACACCGTGTGTGGAGCCCTGAAAAGTTTTGGAAATGGAAAGGATGAAAAACGGGCCATTGAAGCCATCCTCAAAGAACTGACATCTAATGAAGAAAACAGAGGGATAAGCATAGAAACCTAAGACCAAATAAAATAGGTTATGTGTTAGAATTGCAGCCAGGTGTGGAGGGTGTTAGAGGAAGAAATAATTTATGACAACTCAGGGATGAACAAAAACTTCCAAAAGATGTAGCAGCTGAAACCACACTTTTTTTTAATTGAATTTATTAATTTGACACTAGTTACCATAATCATACAGGTTTCAGGTGCCCAATTCTACAACACATTGTACACCGTGTTGGATCACTTGGTAAGATGAAGAGATTTTGGTGACTGCAGAAGGTGAAAGGGCCCAAGCCCGAGGACACAGCATGAGCGTGCGGCCTTGTGGGTTTGCCTGGGCTCCCACTGAAAGGAGAGTGGAGCACGGAGGGACATGAACGAAAGATGGCTCAGGGAGAAGGAGGAGGAGCCAAAGCCCAGGTATCGAAGCCTCGCTCGTGCGTTTGGTCTTTACCCTGTGGATGATAGTGAGGTTTTGAAAGGAAAGAACGAGCTAAATATTAGGAAAGTAACTCCAACTAAAAAGAAGTCTCCAAGTTAAAAAAAGAAAAATTAAAAAGGAAAAAAAGAAACTCTTTAGGTGTGCATAATATTTTGCCCACAACATCAAAGGAATCTTGCCTTGTTGATCCAAGTCAGGAAGAGAGTTTCAACGTGGGAAACTCCTCACTTAGATCACAAATGCCATCATAGCCTTTGGGTCCTTTGACAGTCTGGGAAGTAAGGCCTCCAGTGGAGTTTCACATGGAGATTCTAGTCATATGTTGTCATGTGATATTATTGCAGGCCCAGAGCTCCTGAGATGCCTTTGTGTGGTTTGGCTTTGCCTCTGGTTTCTAGCTTTATATCCATTGACTTCACTAGGGCCTTAGGTGTTCCGAGGAGCCAACCAACTGACACTGCCTGGTGAGGCAGAAAGAGGACTAAGTTTCTGGGGTGATAAGGGGAGGGTATCTGCAGTTTGGCCAGGTGAGAATGTGCATCTGTCACTTTGCCTCGTTGGTTTTCATATAGATTGAGTCCTATTTGCAAGGCCCTTAGAACCCTTTTTGTTTCTTTTGACTGTTTTTCTTTTTCCTTTTTTTTTTTTTTTAATAATTTTATTTTTTTAATAGGGTGACATCAATAAATCAGGATACATATATTCAAAGATAACAAGTCCAGGTTATCTTGTCGTTCAATTATGTTGCATACCCATCACCCAAAGTCAGATTGTCCTCTGTCACCTTCTATCTAGTTTTCTTTGTGCCCCTCCCCCTCCCCTTTCCCACTCCCATTCCCCCCTCCCCCACCCCCCCCCACCCCCGTAACCACCACACTCTTATCAATGACTCTTAGTTTCACTTTTACGTCCCACCTACGTATGGAATAATGCAGTTCCTGGTTTTTTCTCATTTACTTATTTCGCTTCGTATCATGTTATCAAGACCCCACCATTTTGCTGTAAATGTTCCGATGTCATCATTTCTTATGGCTGAGTAGTATTCCATAGTGTATATGTGCCACATCTTCTTTATCCAGTCATCTATTGATGGGCTTTTTGGTTGTTTCCATGTCCTGGCCACTGTGAACAATGCTGCAATGAACATGGGGCTGCATGTGTCTTTACGTATCAATGTTTCTGAGTTTTTGGGGTATATACCCAGTAGAGGGATTGCTGGGTCATAAGATAGTTCTATTTTAAGTTTTTTGAGGAACCACCATACTTTCTGCCATAATGGTTGTACTACTTTACATTCCCACCAACAGTGTATGAGGATTCCTTTTTCTCCACAGCCTCTCCAACATTTGCTATTACCTGTCTTGTTAATAATAGCTAATCGAACAGGTGTGAGGTGGTATCTCATTGCAGTTTTGATTTGCATTTCTCTAATAGCTAAAGAAGATGAGCACCTTTTCATATATCTGTTGGCCATTTGTATTTCTTCCTGGGAGAAGTGTCTGTTCATATCCTCTTCCCATTTTTTTATTGGATTGTTTGTTTGTTTGTTTGTTGTTGAGTTTTATGAGTTCTTTGTATATTTTGGATATTAGGCCCTTATCTGAGCTGTTGTTTGAAAATATCATTTCCCATTTAGTTGGCTTTCTGTTTATTTTGTTATCAGTTTCTTTTGCTGAGCAAAAACTTCTTAGTCTGATGTAGTCCCATTCATTAATTTTTGCCTTCACTTCTCTTGCCTGTGGAGTCAAATTTATAAAATGCTCTTTAAAACCCAGGTCCATGAGTTGAGTACCTATGTCTTCTTCTATGTACTTAATTGTTTCAGGTCTTATGTTTAGATCTTTGATCCATTTTGAGTTAATTTTTGTACAGGGGGACAAACTGTAGTCCAGTTTCATTCCTTTGCATGTGGCTTTCCAGTTTTCCCAGCACCATTTATTGAAGAGGCTTTCTTTTCTCCATTGTGTGTTGTTGGCCCCTTTATCAAAAATTATTTGACTATATATATGTGGTTTTATTTCTGGGTTTTCTATTCTGTTCCATTGGTCTGAGTGTCTATTTTTCTGCCAATACCATGCTGTTTTGATTGTCGTGGCCCTATAATAGAGTTTGAAGTCAGGTATTGTAATGCCCCCAGCTTCATTCTTTTTCTTTAGGATTGCTTTGGCTTTTCGGGGGTTTTTATAGTTCCATATAAAACTGATGATTTTTTGCTCTATTTCTTTAAAAAATGTCATTGGAAGTTTGATGGGAATTGCATTAAATTTGTATATTGCTTTGGGTAATATAGCCATCTTGATTATATTTATTCTTCCTAGCCAAGAACAAGGTATATTCTTCCATCTCATTATATCTTTTTCGATTTCCCTTAACAATGGTTTATAGTTTTCATTATATAAGTCCTTTACATTCTTTGTTATGTTTATTCCTAAGTATTTTATTTTTTTGTTGCAATCGTGAAGGGGATTATTCTTTTGAGTTCGTTCTCGATTGTTTCATTGTTGGCATATAGAAAGGCTATTGATTTTTGTATGTTAATTTTGTATCCTGCGACATTACTGTATTGGCTTATTGTTTCTAGTAGTCTTTTTGTGGATTCTTTGGGGTTTTCAATGTATAGGATCATATCATCTGCAAAAAGTGATGCCTTTACTTCTTCTTTTCCAACATGGATGCCTTTTATTTCTTTGTCTTGTCTGATTGCTCTGGCTAGAACCTCTAGTACCACATTAAATAAGAGTGGAGAGAGTGGACAACCCTGTCTTGTTCCTGATTTAAGGGGGAAAGCCTTCAGTTTAGTGCCATTTAATATGATGTTAGCTGATGGTTTATCATATATGGCCTTTATCATGTTGAGATATTTTCCTTCTATACCCATTTTGTTGAGAGTCTTAAACATAAAATTGTGTTGTATTTTATCAAAAGCCTTTTCTGCGTCTATTGATAAGATCATGTGGTTTTTGTTCCTTGTTTTGTTGATATGGTGTATTACGTTAACCGTTTTACGTATGTTGACCCAGCCTTGAGATTCTGGGATGAATCCCACTTGATCATGATGTATTATTTTTTTAATATGTTGTTGTATTTGATTTGCTAGTATTTTGTTTAGTATTTTAGCATCTGTATTCATTCGAGATATTGGTCTGTAGTTTTCTTTTTTTGTGCCATCCTTGCCTGGTTTTGGTATGAGGGTTATGTTGGCCTCATAAAATGTGTTTGGAAGTATTGCTTCTTCTTCAATTTTTTGGAAGACTTTCAGTAGAATAGGAACTAAGTCTTCTTTGAATGTTTGATAAAATTCGCTGGTATAGCCATCATGGTCTGGACTTTTATTTTTGGGGAGGTTTTTAATGGTTTTTTCTATTTCTTCTCTACTAATAGGTCTGTTTAGGCTTTCTGCTTCTTCTTGACTCAGTCTAGGAAGGTTGTATTGTTCTAGGAATTTATCCATTTCTTCTAGGTTGTTGAATTTAGTGGCATAAAGTTTTTCATAGTATTCTACAATAATTCTTTGTATATCTACGGTGTCCGTGGTGATTTCTCCTCTTTCATTTTGGATTTTGTTTATATGAGTTCTTTCTCTTTTTTCCTTGGTAAGTCTTGCCAAGGGTTTGTCAATTTTGTTGATCTTTTCAAAGAACCAGCTCCTTGTTCTATTAATTTTTTCTATAGTTTTTCTGTTCTCTATTTCATTTATTTCTGCTCTGGTTTTTATTATCTCCTTTCTTTGGCTGGTTTTGGGTTTTCTTTGTTCTTCTTTTTCTAGTTCCTTAAGGTGGGAAGTTAAGTGGTTCACTTGGGCTCTCTCTTGTTTGTTCATATATGCCTGAAGTGATATGAACTTCCCTCTTATCACTGCTTTTGCTGCATCCCATAGATTCTGATATGTCGTATTGTCATTTTCATTAGTCTGTATATATCTTTTGATCTCTGCACTTATTTCTTCTTTGACCCATTCATTTTTTAAAAGTATGTTGTTTAGTTTCCACATTTTTGTGGGATTTTTTCCCTCTTTTTTGCAGTTGAATTCTAGTTTCAAGGCTTTATGATCAGAAAATATGCTTGGTACAACTTCAATTTTTCTGAATTTGCTGATGTTGTTTTTGTGGTTCAACATATGGTCAATTCTTGAGAATGATCCATGTACACTGGGGAAAAATATATACAAAGTCACTTTGGGATGAAATTTCCTGTAGATGTCTATCATATCCAGGTGCTCTAGTGTTTTGTTTAAGGCCACTATGTCTTT
Source organism: Saccopteryx leptura (assembly GCF_036850995.1). NCBI lineage: Eukaryota > Metazoa > Chordata > Mammalia > Chiroptera > Emballonuridae > Saccopteryx > Saccopteryx leptura. Next base: position 168,931,235 of record NC_089504.1, on the reverse strand, counting down.
GTTGATTCTCTGTTTGGATGACTGATCTAGAGCCGTCAGCGGTGTATTGAGGTCTCCAAGTATGATTGTATTTTTGTCAGTTTTTGTTTTAAGATCAATAAGTAGCTGTCTTATATATTTTGGTGCTCCTTGGTTTGGTGCCTATATATTAAGAATTGTTATGTCTTCTTGATTTAGTGTCCCCTTAGCCATTATGAAATGGCCATTTTTGTCTCTGAGTACTTTTCCTGTCTTGTAGTCAGCATTATCCGATATGAGTATTGCTACACCTGCTTTTTTTTGGATGTTATTTGCTTGGAGTATTGTTTTCCAGCCTTTCACTTTGAATTTGTTTTTATCCTTGTTACTTAGATGAGTTTCCTGTAGGCAGCATACAGTTGGATTTTCTTTTTTAATCCATTCTGCTACTCTGTGCCTTTTTATTGGTGAATTTAATCCGCTTACATTTAGTGTAATTATTGACACTTGTGAGTTCCTTATTGCCATTTTATATCTTGCTTTCTGTTAGTTTTGTGTCTTGTTTGATCCTTCTCTTTCGTTTTTCTATCTTTTGTTTTTATTTGGTTGCATTCCATACATCTTTCCTCTGTTGCTATCTCTTTTATCTCATGTGTTTCTGTGGTGGTTTTTTCAATGGTGGTTACCTTTGAGTAATGAAAAGGGTCCCTACCCTGTTCATTGTAGTGAACTATTTTGTGAGTACTTTTGCACTCCATCATCCTTTGCTACTGTTAATCTCCATCTTCTCCCCCTCTTTCTTTTTGTTGTTGGCACAGTTTAAATTTGGTTTTATTGTGTTCTTCTTGGAGCTTTTACTTGTGGCTCTGTTTTTTTTGGTTCTTTGTATCTGATTGGAGAACCCCCTTTAGTAATTCCTGGAGTGGGGGTTTTCTGATGATAAATTCCCTCATCTTTTCTGTATCTGTGAATGTTTTTATGTCTCCTTCATATTTGAAGGATAGCTTTGATGGGTATAGTATTCGTGGCTGAAAGTTCCTCTCTTTCAGGACTTTAAATATTGGGGTCCACTCTCTTCTAGCTTGTAGAGTTTCTGCTGAGAAATCTGATGATAATCTAATGGGCCTTCCTTTATATGTTGTATTCTTCTTTTCCCTGGCTGCCTTGAGAATTTTTTCTTTGCTGTTGGTTTGTGTCAATTTCATTATGATATGCCTTGGGAAGTTCTCATCTATTATTTGTTTGAGTATGTTCTCCATTCCATTTTCTCTCTCTTCTCCCTCTGATATACCTATTATTCTTATGTTATTCTTTCTGATGGAGTCAGATAATTCTTGTAGGGCTATCTCATTTTTTTAAATTTTTGAGTCTCTTTCTTCTTCTCTCTGTTGTGCCTCAAATTGCTTGTCTTCTATTTCACTAATCCTCTCTTCTATCTGACCTGTTCTATTAGCTAAGCTTGTTACTTCGTTTTTCAGCTCGTGAACTGAGTTTTTCATCTCTGTTTGATTTGTTTTTATAGTTTCAATTTCCTTGGACATATATTCTTTGTGTTCATTGAGTTGTTTTCTGAGCTCCCTAAATTGCCTTTCTGTGTTTTCTTGTATATCTCGGAGGATTTTTAGGATTTCTATCTTGAATTCTCTGTCATTTAGCTCCAAGGTTTCCAATATATTAAATTTTTTCTCCATAGATTTTTCCTCATCTAGCTGTGTTACCTCTCTTTCTTTTGTATCCATGATATTCGATTTTCTCTTCCTTAATGGCATCTGAGGGTGGTTTTGTTGATAGTATTAATGAGATTTAATAAAGAATAAAAATTTAAAAAATAAAAAATCGAAAAGAGTTTTTTTTAAAAAAATTAATAATGAAATAAAGAAAAATAAAATAAAATAAAAATTAAAAAAAAAGGAAATTATTCCCCCCCTCCTTTTTTCCTCTCCTCTCCTCTCCCCTCTTTCTTGAGAAAATCTTGTGGTGAACTGTGAATTATAACAAACAATGCCTGTAATGGAGGGCCAAAATTGGGGAAAAGTAATAAAGGGGCAAAAAAAAGAAAAAAGAAAAAAAGAAAAAAGAAGGGGGTATGGACCCACAAAAAGCAAATAAGGAAAAAATTTTGGTCAAAAATAAAATGATTTGCTTTTAGGTGTTTGTTGTCTAAGAGTTATGATGAGAGGAATAAGAGGAAAACAGAAAAATGGGGGGACAAATTAAAAAATTACTATTGTATTTAGTGGAACAAGAACTAGATAAAATGGAGAGCCAGGGATGGAAGCACTGCTAGTGAGTTAAAAAGGTGAAGTAAAAAAACCCCAAAATGCCAGAAACATAAGTTTGAGTCCCAGATAAGATAATTTGTTTGTTATTGAGGTTTGAATGAGAGGAGATGTAAAGGAGAAAGGAAGAAACTAATATAGAGGGAGAAAAGAAAGAGAGAGAGAGAAAAAAAAAGAGGGAACCACTAAAAGAAGAAAAAAGAAAAAAGAGGAGAGAGAGAGAGTTAAGGGTTTTGGAGTGCAACCCTCATAGAGAGAAAGGAAGAGGAGAGAAAAGATAATGGGAGATGTAACACTTATGAGTAGTGTAGTTCAAGGAGAGGAGAGAGTAAGACCGGCAGAGAGTTAATCGGCCAAATTGGAGGAGGAAAAAAAATATCAAGAATGAAGATAAGAGAAACAAACGAACAAATATAATAAAATGGGATAGGTTATAAAGTCTGCAGATTATTCTTGATTTTGAGAGGTTATCTTCTTGCTTTTTCTTTTCTCTCCCTCTTCCTGGTCGGTGACTCTGTACCCTGGGGTTCTGCCCCTTTGGCACGCTCAGGTAGAGGTTTGCAGTTGATAAGTCTCTATGGCAATGTCATATATTGTGCTTTAGACTCGTTGGCAGTCGAGGCTCATTAGCATTTATAGGCTCCGACAGTGAGAGAGTCCGTGTTCCTGGAGCCTTTCTCCTAGTCTTTCCTTCCTCAATTAGTAGCCTAATAATCCAGCTATGGGGTTGCTGCTGCCTCTGCCTGGATAGTAAGAGGCTCAAAGAGCTGGCAACTCCCCACTCTATTTCCACTCAGCACAGGGCTCTGGGTAAGGCTCAGTCAGTCAGAGCTGCTAGCATAATCAGGCGGGGTTTCTGCCCACTCAAAGACCTGTGGCTCTGCCACTCTCTCCGGTAACACAGGCGGGTGCCCACTTCCGGGGCGCTTGGAGGAAACTCTTGCTCACTATCTGTGCACGCAGACCAGGATATCCGGCCAGCAGTCTCACGCTCTGAGTGAAACCCCCAACCGCATGGAAAAGTTGCAGCGTTGGAATTGGCTCTCGCTCCGTCCTCGTGCATGGCTTTTGCAAGGCGCTGGGGCGGCCCGAGATACCGCTTTGGCCCACACAAAGGCCCCTGACTCTGCCCCTTTGTGGGATAACACGGGTGCACACTGCCGAGGCACTCGGAGGAATCTCTCACTCCCTATCTGCGCGCAGACCAGGATATGAGGCCAGCCGCGTTTCCCTCTGAGTGCAACCCCCACCAGCACGGAAAATTTCCACCGTTGGAATTAGTTCTCGCTCCCTCCTGTGCGCGGCTTTCCCAGGGCACTGGGGCTGCCCAGAGATTCTGCTTTCAGCCCACAGAAAGGCCTCTGACTCTGCCTCTCTGTGGGGTAACACGGGCACTCACTCCCGGGGCTTAGGAAGAAATTTCTCGCCCACTAACTGCGCATGCTCCGACCAGGAGATCGGGTAAAATGGCTGCCCCGCTTGTCTTTCTTTGTTTGGGTTTGGCGCGAGTGTTAGCTTGTATTGCCCGGGTTGCCACAGGATCAGTTTTTCCTCGGCTTGGATCTCCGTGCCACAGCCTGGTTCGGCTGTTTGTGCCACGGCCTGGATCTATTCACCCCCTTTGCCCGCCTCAGTTTCTATATTCACAGTTACCAGAGAAAGCCGCCCTGTTTAGGTTAGTGAGGAAGGCGGAGCATTTCTTACTCCCTTTTTCCTTCGGGGTTTGGTTATATATTTAGCCAATTTTTCACTCGACCATACCTTCGGGTGTATTGCGAAGCATCTGGAGGCTCCAAGTGTAGGTTTTTCTGTTTCTGATTGAAGATCTTGTTGAGTTTTGGGGGAGATTTATCGGTATCGCTTCCTACCCCGCCATTACTCCTCCTTTTTTTCTTAAGTGAGAGGAGGGGAAGTAGACAAACTCTTGCATGCGCCCCAACCGGGATCCACCTGGCAAACTCCGTCTGGGGTCAATGCTCACAACCAAGTTATTTTTAGCACCTGTGGTGAAGGCTTCACAGAGCCATCCTCAGCACCTGAGCTGATGTGCTTGAACTAATTGAGCCATGGCTGTGGGAGAGGAAGAGAGAGAGAGAAAGAGAAAGAGATAAGGGAAAGGGGAGGGGAGGAGAAGCAGATGGTCACTTCTCCTGTGTGCCCTGACCAGGAATCGAACCTGGGATGTTCGCACACTGGGCAAATGCTCTACCACTGAGCCAACCGGCCAAGGCCTCTTTTGATTTCTTTAAAACAAACAAAAGAAGTACCCTGCTTCCTTGGTTGTCTTGCCCAAAGCACACTATGCCTTTGTTAGTTGTGTGTATTGCACTTGCACTCACTCTGGGCTCTAGCCTTGGGGTGGTTGCTGTTGGAGAAAGGAAATCCCTTCTCGCCTGTAGAAGTCTGGGGTGCAAGGGCTTGGATGGACATGGAAACAAAGGCAAAATGATCCTCTCGTTTGCATCCTACCAATTCACTTCTTTGTGAATTTGTTCAGCAAATGGCAACAATCTGCTGTGTCAGGAGCTGCCTCAGACACTTGGAGAGAGTGAAGGAGAACCTGGCATGTTCCTGCCTTTGAAGAAGTTCAATTTCAATACATAATCTGTGTGTGGCTTGTGAGTATCAGGTGGGAGCAGGACAGGAGCTGCTTCAGGGCGGTGGACAGCTGAGGAAAGGTGTAGGACCTGCTCTGTGAAATGAGGGTGAGGAGGAAGGTCAGGCAGACAGAAGAACAAGGACAAGTGTCTTCGGGTGACAGAAGGCAGACATGTCTGAGGACCTGGAAGAAATTCAGGCAGGTGAGCAGAGATGGCCAGAGAGTGTCATGGGTAGGAACCTGAAGAGGAAGGCAGATCTGCTCAGTGTATGCTTTGCTATTGACATTAATAATTGTACAATTGGACCTGGGGGGTATTCATTCACCTCTTGAGCTTTCATTTCCTTTCCATATAATGAGGTTGAGGTAATAGATCAGGTAGATGACTTTGATGGATCAATGATAAATATACAGAATGCTTTGTAAACAAGAAGTTATTAAGAAAGATAGACAATCTAGCATGCAAAGTTTAGTAACTCCAACTCACATAAGACACATCTCTTTCCATATATCATAGAAAACATGGCCAACACACACCCCAACCCAGCAAACACATAGCCTAATACTTTGAAATGTTGGTAGAACTGAACGTCAGTTGCCACAGATCGCGGGAGTCAGGTGGCGGTGGGGTAGACAGGAAAGAATTTCCTGCAGGAGCCATGAAGTTCAGCTTGTGTGGGACCACAGGATAGTCTGGTCTAAGAAGTCATTATAGACCAAACCAGCAATATTCTGACTTCATCATGAGTATGTAATGCAAATGAAATAAAGTTTCTAAATGGACTAATTCAAATCCAATTTACTTCCCTTTGGTACATTTTAAACTCAGTTTAATAACTACAGTTCAGAACACAGAAATGATACTGTTTACAAATCTTATTGTCCATATATAATTTCCACCCCCATGGACAGTACAAAGAAAACACCCCAACCCAGCACGTAGGATATTCCTAAATGTTGGAGACAGTTTATCATTACATTGACCCAAAGAGAACCCTTGTCAGCAATATATAAGTAAATCATTAACAATTTATTTGTATTTCTCCTCATTTGTTCAAATTGCACAGAAATTATAAACAGTCTAAAGAAAAGTATTGAAAACTGGCTGAAAGCTATTTTGAAATATTTAAAACAAAGCATAATTTAAAATACTTAGGAGGCGTATACTTCATTTTGAGGAAAATAAGGCATTAAACAAAAATACCTTCTATTTCAACCCTTGTTATTGGAAAGCCTATTAAATTGTTTATTTATTCCTCAGTAAGTAAAAAAAAATGTGAGTCCCTCTTCATCTTTCTTTGACAATCGAGGGTCTTTTCTTGCATTGAGCAGCGTAAATCCAATGAACATGACAGAATCACAGAGTCACGACTATCAGACTGAGAAGGTCCTCTCTTGCCAAAAGAAAACAGATTATTAGAGAAGTAAAGTGACTTGCCTCAGGTCTCATGGAGCCAGGACCAGGTTTCTCTCTTCCTGTTCTAAGGTTGTTCCACTACTTGTATCCCTGCCTGTGGGAGATGTGATGTATACCTGTCCCAGAACATAACTCTGGAAGGTGAATTTTTGTATGCATTTTTTTATCTGGCTGTGTGCCTACAGGTGTGTGTCTAATTTTCATCTTGGGTCCTAAAACGAAGCTTTTCAAAATACAATGACTTAAAGATTCTGCTTAGTTATGTTTCTATGGATTATAGTTTTAGGGTAAATACATTTTGCTGTAAATTTGTAAGTGAAGTGTGTGGATAATCCTCTTCTCAGTGCTAACATGCTGAGATGAGGGAAACTACACAAATGAAGCATGCCCCATCCCGCAGACCACTTCATGTTTATCGGACAGCGATGTAGGGAGACAAAATAAACTGCTCACAAAAATGAAGAGATCTTTCAAAATGATGAAAAAAAAGCAATGAAAAAAAAATTTGATTTTTTTTATTAAACAAGAACATCAGAAAACCAAACGAGAAGTCAAAGAAAGTTTTTGATTATGCAAATGAGGTGCAAAACCAACTTTTATTTCATTGGTGAAAATGCACCATACAGAAGTCTGAACATACTGGAGTATCTGCACATTCCCGATCCCCTAATTTTTGTGAGCAGTATATGTGAAGTTTGAAGTAAAAATAAAAATTTCTTAAAGAGACAAACCAATTTTCTTTTGACCTTCAAAGGACACAACACAAAGTTGTCATGTCCCCTAAGTCAGCCTCTTCTTTTCTTGGATAACACACAACCTGTATGCCAGGCACAGTGCTAGGAGCTTCACACACAGTCAACCCTTTCGTCTGGACAAGCTTGACTCCTTGTGGCTTGTCCAGGTTGGGTCAGCAGAAGGACGACTGGGACAGTCCTCCAGGTGACCATGCACCAAGTTCGACAACATGGGCTGCCCCAAGCATGGACAAAATGTCCTCAAGCCCCTGTTTAAGGCAGGGAGGCCCGCTGTGTCTGTGTGGGCAGCAGTCCCCTGGGTGGGAAGTTTTTCTTCGTGGTGGGAGAATGTCGGGAGCCGATCCACTAATGCTGGCTAACTAGGTCACAGCAGGAGAAGATCCACAACTGCTGGTTGACAAAGTCACAGCAAAAGAAGATAGAGTCACCGCAGTAAGACCAACAGCTGCGGGTTGACAAAGTCACCGCAAAGGAAAGGCACAACAATACTTCCCCCTTTAATCTTTTGAATTAATCTGGCCTTATATTCCCCCCTTTTCTGGGTGTGTGCTATTATTTATGGCACAGGGATAATAGTACCGTGCTTTCCCTGTAGATTTGTAGTAATTTCTTTGGAAATGAGACAGAAGGTGTAAGTTCCACAGAAAAGCCTGTAAGCCCCTTGAACTGGGCTCATAAACATAAAAGGCTGGCCATGATATCCCTCATAAAGGGTTAAGTTTGTAGGAGAATTTCTTCTTATTAATTATGTTAGAAAGAATAAAGTTAGAACTTAGCTAGTATATGAATATAGTAAATAAATAAAGTTTAACTAGACATTAGAATCTTAGGTAAAGTATAGTAGAGTGGCCTGTTGCGTGGCCTTGGATAGGAGTGCAGCTGGCTAGTAAAGAATGTCTTGTTAAAAGACTTGTTTTGTCACTGAAGACAGTCACTGGGCTTTTCTCAGTAAAACATTCTCATGAGATTTTTGTATTTTCCAAGAATAAGGAGAGGAATGTGGTGGGATTCATAGCAGCAATAGCAACTAATGCCTTCTGATATTATGTTGCTACTAGCTATCTTGCAGGTGCACTCTATGTATCTCTAAGTAAAAATTACTCTTAATACTATGTTAGTTTCTTAAATAGCAAGCCTTTTGTAGTCTTGTGAGAAAAGAATTAGGACACTACATGAACTCAAGGCTATTTGCCTGAGCAAGCGGTGGTCCTTTGCTAGTCCTTGATGATTTTGTCTGCTATCTCTTTCTGCGCCCTTGACTCACAACAACAGTAAAATGGAGTTATTAATAAGTACCAATCTTTTAGAAGTTTGTACCGATATTGTTATTACTATTCAAGTTATTGTACAACTGTACTTTGAATAACTTACCACCTGACTTGTAGCTTATAGATATGAATTAACTGTTATCTGGAAATATGTAACCATAGTGAAACTAAAACAATGATGTATTCAAAATACCATGTGATTGTAACTTAGTGTGTGTGCATAAAAAGTAATGTTAGACCAGCCATTGGGGGAGATGCCTGGCAGTAAATGCTAACCAGAGAATAAAGAGAAAGAAAAGAATTCGGCTCTCTCACTCGATTTTCACCGACGCCGTCTCCTCCTGTGGGACCCCTGGATCCTCCCCCCGGGGCTGGACCCCAACAGGAGAAGGAAATTGTACTAAACCTTACTATAATTTTTTTACTTAAAAATTATTTATTTTAGTTGTAGTAAAATATACATAACAAAATTCACTGTCTTAACCATTTTTAAGTGCACAGTCCAGTAGTGTTAAGTACATTCATAGTGTTGTGAGGCCAATCTCCAGAACGCTTTTAATCTTCCCAAACTGAAAATCTTGCCCATTAAACAACACCTCCAAGGTCCTCCTGTCCCCAGCCCCTGGAAACCTTCATTCTTTCTGTTTTTGTGAATTTGACCAGTCTAAGAACCTCATACAAGTGGAATCATACACTGGTGTGTGACTGACTTCTTTCACTTGGCTCATGTCCTTGCGGTTCACTCATGTTGTAACATGTCAGGATAGCCTTCTTTCTTAAGAGAATTACTCCATGGTGCATGTGCACCACATTTTATTTATTCTTTTATTTGCTGGTGAGCACTTGGATTGCTTCCACATCTTGGCTACTGTGGATTCAACCCTATGGTTTTAATTGCTTTATGACATCCGAGGAATCATTAGGGGAAGCAGGATGAAAGTGAGTACTACTTGAGAGCCTCTTTGACCCCATATATAGCAGTGGTCCCCAACCCCTGGGCCGCGGACCAGTACCGGTCCATGGGCCATTTGGTACCAGTCCGCAGAGAAAGAATAAATAACTTACATTATTTCCATTTTATTTATATTTAAGTCTGAACGATGTTTTATTTTTAAAAAATGACCAGATTCCCTCTGTTACATCTGTCTAAGACTCACTCTTGACGCTTGTCTCAGTCATGTGATACATTTATTCATCCCACCCTAAAGGCCGGTCCGTGAAAATATTTTCTGACATTAAACCGGTCCGTGGCCCAAAAAAGGTTGGGGACCACTGATATATAGGACTGACAAGGGCAAGCTAAATCTAGCTTCAGAAAACAAGGCACTTGTTCTCTTGCACCTTTCAAAGCCATATTTTGCTTCACCATGAAATGCTATAGTCACAAGGTGGACACTGCCCATTTCCCATGTTGCTATCTGCAACCTTAAATAAGGAAAAAACAGCACAAAGACTAACTTTGTGACTCTCAGAGAACCTCACCATTTTTTGGAGCATACCATGATTTTAGGGTAGCAGTGGAGTAAGAGTCTTTGCACATTGAGGGGCTCTAGACATAAACTTGGGCCTTGATCTTCACCCCAGGCTCCCCAGGGATCTCATGGTGCCCCTGAGGAGAACAGTGCTCATGCTTCCATTCCCCTGAAGCCGAGAACTGTCTGTTCACTGTCCCCGATCGGGGGTGCTGTCTTTTCCTTCCTTCACTCATTCATTCATTTGACAGTTGTTCATCCACTGGCCACTGTGTTGGAGTTGTGTCTTCAGTGCTCCTGAAGAACTGTCTTCACACGACGCTTGTAATAGCAGACGCAAGCGTCATCGCGGCTTTGCCTGTGAAAGGTGCTGAGCCTACATCAGCCTTTCATGGGTGTTTGACTCTAAGAGGGGACCCCAAGGCAAAGATCCCACAAAATATAATCAAAATTATTTTTGCACAGCCTTCAGGATGGGTCACTTGCAGAACTGGCACCTTTTGCTCAACAGGCAGCATGGCCTGCCTTTCCTCCACTGTGGGAATAGAGCTCTATGTCCCTTATCACACTTTAATTCATGCTCCCTTTTAGAGACATTATACTAATGTATATACTAATTTAGTATAATACATATACTATAGTAGCATAGAAAGATATTGTTCAATAGATGTTGCCCCGGTATTCTCTATTCCCAATAAAACCATACCAAATAAAAGATCTGTTTTCAACACCTGATGGCAATGTAGTGAACAGTTACTTATTGACTATGGAACCAGAATGCTTGAGTGTGAACACCATCTCTGACACAGTTTTTAGCTGTGTAACCTGGGGCAAGTTACTTAACCTCTCTGAGCCTCGGAGAGTCACAGTCTGAAAATGTAGGTGACAATATACCCACATTGTGGTTCCTGAGGGTTAAATGAGTTAAAGCATATGGAGTGGGAGTGTTTAGTGTTTGGCACAGCAATCAACTGATAAATATATTCAGAGCTAGCTAGACACTGTAACAAAGGAAGTCTTTAAAATGATGTATATTAGTTAGGGCGATAACAGAATTGTCTTCCTTGAGCATGTCTATAATAGAATTGGTTCCCAAATGCCCAGCTCAGTATAGATGTGATTCTCCTTGAAGAAATAACATTGTAAAGCCCACAGAGGCCGCAAGAAGAGGATTCCCAGGAGGGTCAGTGATGGGTAATAGTCATAGCCACGTGGCAGCACTACTGTGAATCCAAGTGCCCTGAAACTGGTGGGGCCGTCGATGGCCTCTGACCAACATTCATTGTCCTTGTTGTTCATGGGGGTGTTTGAACACATAACGCCCTCTCTCAGTGATGCAAATTCAGAAGTCTGGTAAATGGACAGTAGCCCACAGTGGGGTTGGAGTGTCTGTGGGGCTGAGGAGATGAGGCACTGGAGAGATTAGACCCAGTTAATCCCAGGAGCCGTGTCCTTTAGCACAAAGTAGGAGCCTGGGATGATTGCCAAGTCCAGCCCCTACCTCCACTTGCCTCTATGACAATAGTCTGACAATAGTCATGGTCACCTTGACATGTGCAATTCTTTTCTAGGCTGTACGCAAAAGAAATTGAAGTGCCCAAAGGAAATCCTTTCTTGGAAAGTATTTCTGCTCCCTAGACAGGAAATATGGATCACATGTGTAAATTTTCATGTCATGAATGTGAGTGAATGTGATTCAGTCACTTTTTTTTTTTTTTTTTTTTTTTTTTTTTTTTTTGGTGACAGAGACAGAGAAACAGAGAGAGGGACAGACAGACAGGAAGGAGAGAGATGAGAAGCATCAGTTCTTCATTGCAGCACCTTAATTGGTCATTGACTGCTTTCTCATATGTGCCTTGACCAGGGGGACTATAGCAGACCAAGTGACCCTTTATTCAAGCCAGCGACCTTAGGCTCAAGCTGGTGAGCCTTGCTCAAACCAGATGAGCCCAAGCTTGAGCGGCGACCTCAGGGTTTTGAACCTGGGTCTTCTGCATCCCAGTCCGATGCTCTTTCCACTGCACCACCACCTGGTCAGGCCTCATTCACTCTTAAAATCTGCACAGCAGCTATAGAAGGCAGAGAATGTCAACTGAGCCTTTCCAATTTGACAGCACCCTCTCGCTGCCCCTCCTGCTGCCCCTCCCAGCCAATGGGTACCTCCTCCTCTTCCCCTTTCTTGTTCTGGATGCAAAAGGAAGCATCCGTGTTCCAATTGCCTTTCACTGTATGACTGGCACCTGGAGAAACAGAATGTGGCCTGTTTGCCAGGATACTTGATGATGTTTTCAACAACTGTCTTCCTGACGCCTGAATGAGCAGCTCCGGCTACGAACTGCCATCCGTTTCACTGCCACGGTTTTGGTTGTGTGCCATGCCATCTTCTTCCTACTGGAGGCCCTTCTCCTCACCACTGGGAATGGAGGGTGATTTCTGCTCTTGCATGGAAAGAGGTCACTGGCGCATTCTTCATGTGGTTACCGGACCACTTGTTCATGCAATTTATTCACTCTCCATTCCTTCAGTGTTCCCTTAACAAACATCTACTGATGACCTGCTTAATGGCCAGACACTCTGCTAAGCTTCGGAGACCAATGATGAATCAGACAGGGCCTAGAGGCTCACAGTTATGGTTTTAGCATTCAGGGTGAGCAGCAAGTGGGGAGAAGGGATGACACATTCAAAGGAGTCATCCAAGGGGAGGCTAGTGAGTGGACAATTGCCAAGGGTGGACAGGGTTAAGGAAACAAGTGAGGAGCACTCAGGTCACCCCAGGTAGTAATGGGAGAAGCTATCACTACCCCAGCCAGAGGGGCAAAGGGAGGAAGTAGTGTTTTAGAGCCAGTAAAGACCAGAACCCAGAAGAGGATTCTGTAGAGGGGGCCCATCCTATAAGAGCTCTCTTATAGCCTCTGTCAGAATCATGTCTAGTGGAAGAGAATGGTGGTAGTGGTGTTGGCTCAGAAAGGTGGATGAAAATGCCTTTACTGCTCTCTTCCCACCTTTGGTCTCCATAGCTGAATCCAAATGGTAGCCAGAGGCCAGAGATCCAACATGGTGCAGACCTTAGAGCAGCATCTGGGGCACAGAGCAGTCAGAGAGTGGCGGTGGCCATGGAGAAGGATCAGCAGGGTGGTTCCTGTGTGTCCCCTACACGTGGAGGTAGGGGGCCTAAGTGTGCGCCGTTGAGGTCACAGCCATGTGTACCACATCACACAGGGGCGGGGCTGGGTCCATCTGCTGGACATCACTGCCAGAACCCACTTTCACAGTAACAGGTGACCGCTGGGGTCAGTACCCTTCATGACGGTCAGCAGGTGTGACCTGGCTTACTTCAGGAACCAAAATAAAGTGGCGGTGGTGTGGTCACTTAGGGTTGGGGAAAATGAATAAAGACCAGAAGAGCTGCCTTGGAACTCCCTCATAATCACACAAATTATGATGTGGTCTTTGTTTTCAAGCAATTTATAATCTCACTTGGGAGAGCAAAACTATACAAATAAGTAAATAAACAATTACAATGAAGGTATCAAAAACAAAACCAGTCACGGTGGAGGCCAGCAGCAAGCAAGTTCTGAGTGGCAAGTGCATCTTGTTCCTCTGCCTGGCAGGCAGGTGGGGCGGCCACTAGCAGTGGGCAGCATCACAGTACTCTGTGTGCTGCTGCCCCTTGCCGCTTTTGGTGGGCATCACACATACGCACAGACTCATACACACACAGAGATGGATGTGTGCACACATACGTGCCTTCAGGTACACCTGTACACATGTATGCACACAGAGAGATACATGTACACACATGTACATGCACATAGACCCATGTACACACATGTATAGAAATGCTCACACACAGGGCTGCATGTGTGCACATGTACATGCATGCAGGCACACATGCACACACATGTGTACACATACAAAAACCCCACAAAATCTATTCCCACTGCTACCTGTGGCTTGTGACAGATTCTTCATTGGCCTTTCCTGAGAACATGAGGGAGAGAAGGAGAGGCAGGAGGCAGGTTGCTGTTACCAGTGCAGGGCTCCTGCTTCAGTAGCTGGTGTTTCTCCTGGGTCCTGGGTTACAAAGGCCCATCGCCTCGCTGAGTTCTTGGTGATTTCATTGATAGTATGCTGTCCAACTGAACACCATGGGAATGAGAGAACTAGGGCACGAGGACTCCAGCCTAACTCAAAAATGGGCATCCTGATCATAGTCATACAAGAGGAAAACACCTCCAGTTAGTGGCTTCCTCCCAGGCTCTGCCTCCCCAGCACCCATAGGACTGCTTTCCCATGATGAGGGTGCAGAGGCCCACCATCCGCAGGGAGGGAGAAATTGGCTGCCACCACCTTCTTTTTCAGAGAGGTATTTGCCTCTGGACATTCCTTCAGTTCAATGTCTTAACACCTGATCTCCCCAACCCCAGAATTCCTGCCATGAGAATTCTGACCGGTAGGGAAATGTGGGAGCCTTGGAGAATAATGTGGAAGAAACACCTGCTATAGCAATTTTAATGCATCATGGTTTTATTTCAACCATCTTCAAAAGCTAGCCAGAGAGTCCTAGCACCTGCAGAAAAGTCACCTATAGGACAGCTGCTCTGCTGCAGTCAAGTCTATCAAAACAACCCTGGTATTTTAAAAAGTGGTTATATTTGTGAAGATGCTTGGGGCTCCAGCACGTTTCCTGGGGCCGCTGCAAAACCCAGAAGATCAGGATTCTGAAGTGCAGCAGAATTCACAAAATGCCGGAAAATGATGACTCGCTCATATGATTTCTCGCACTAGTCCATTTTTCCATCAGCAAATACGAGTCCTCAGAACCTGGCCAGTGAATCTTGTGCCCAGGCCTATTATCAGCTGACATCTAATCTGGAGACTTGAGAGAGGTTACTTCCATAAGAGACCATCCTCTGCAAGTCTCTGCTTCCCATCGTCTCACAGCTCTTGCTGACTTCCTACTCTCATTAACAGACGTCTTTATTCAAACTCCCTCCAAGCCTTCCAAGGGTACAAACTGGTGAGAAGCACCTAATATGTGTTTGATGACAGAGACATGCCTGGGCACATCACAAAGGAGACACCAATGGTAGCAGTCACCTACAGTCAGGCCGATTTGTCTTTCGTTCTCTACTTCAGGCTGTCCTTCAGATTACAGGTGGTTGGCTCCTACTACTGAAGGTAGATATATCTTTCTGAGAACCTTCCAGCACTCTGCCTTCTCCCCAAAAGTGCCATCTTACATCCCCAGGCCCCTGACTCATTGCTTCTGTATTTAAACTGGTATTTGATGTAACCAGAAGCTCCCTGGGAAAACCATCACTCTCTTGTAGACCCACTTTAGTCCCTATGTTAATTTAAAAAAAATGATTCATGGTCCTTGGGTATTTTCCAGGTCACATGGGCTATGCTGTCACCAAACCCTGCAGTGCCTTATATATGACAGTAAAGGAAACAGGCCCCATGAGCCACCCCCTAAGACCTAATTTGCACACCAGCCAGACCTTGTGTGAGGACGGCCTCATTCTCTCAAGCATGTACAATTTATATGTCCTCTCTGGGCATCTCACATCTTTAGGAGACCATGGCCACTTCTCCTTCAACAAGACCAGTGTTCAAAAGCCCCACCCACGCGCCCACAGTAGCACTGACGGAGAAGGCGGGGAAGCAGTGCCACTGTGTAAAATAAATAGAATTGTAACCCATGTACTTTTGTTTTGGATGAGGTGTCAAGAAAGGCTTCTTCATTTATGGAAATTTCTTCAAAATAAACCAAACCAAACCCAGTGGGTCTCATTCTTTTGTGAATTCCTGCTGTTCTTCTCTTTTCTATTTTCGCCACAAGAATCCATGCTGGGCTAAAGAACAAGTCTTTCCACAGAATATAAAAGCAATATACTTACTAATGACACTTGTAATATTTCACATTTCTAGAGCATTTTTCACCTTTAAAGCCCTTTATAAATATTAACTAATTAATCCCTTTAGCAACCAAGTACCTATTGTGTTGCTTCTAGATGTAAAGTCAGTAATTGACTGAATTATAAATCTCCTTGGGGAGTGATCTGGCATCTTTTTCAAATACACAACCTTGGTTCAGATGCATTTGTTTTCTGTCCAGTTCTCAAGTCAAATCTTTAAAAATTGCTATAAAAGAATGGAGGAAAAATTTTTAAAAAAGAATTTGAACCGCAGCCAGGGTACCCCATGTCAGCCTGCCTGTGCTGAAGGCAGAGGAAGTTTCCAGTACTGAATCTTGTATATATGGCTTTCTGGATATCAACCCAATCTGATGGCTCAAATAGAAAATTCTAGAAACAAACACCTTTGATTCTATTTCCATGTACTTAAAAATAAAACTGACATCAATATTAATATTGCTGTGAGCTCTTTCTACCTCAGTGTATTTCTCCTCTTCCTTTTTTGAAGCTTCACTCAATAGCCCAGCAAAGACAATGGGTGAAATATCACCTCCCTTCTCTTTCCTACCCTCCCCCTCACTACACTTTTGTTTTGTGCTAGTCCTGCTGGTTTGCGTGGTCACATAGTAGTTGCTCAGCAATGCTGAATGAATATGGGATGCTTTGTGAACTTGAGTTCAGTAATGTGCAAAGTGTAGATATGCCAGCCAAAGTCATTTGTTCCCGAGGCAAGCATTCCCTCCCAGTGGTCTCTACAACTGGAAAGGTGATTAATTAGGCTTTATGTGTTCTACTGCTGTGGTCCCCAACCTTTTTTGGGCCATGGACCGGTTTAATGTCAGAAAATATTTTCACGGACCTGCCTTTAGGGTGGTATGGATAAATGTATCACGTGACCAAGACAAGCGTCAAGAGTGAGTCTTAGACAGATGTAACAGAGGGAATCTGGTCATTTTTTAAAAATAAAACATTGCTCAGACTTAAATATAAATAAAACGGAAATAATGTAAGTTATTTATTTTTTCTCTGCAGCCCAGTACCAAATGGTCCATGGACCGGTACCAGTCCGTGGCCCAGGGGTTGGGGACCACTGTTCTACTGGGCCATCTTATTTTAACCCAGAAGCTGGGGTTGGCAGTCTGGGGGCAGACCCTGGCTCCCTCAGATGCTTCACCAGGGAAAAATGGTCATAGAAGTCCTTATTGAATATAAAGGCAGACCATTGGGCTCCCCTTCCATGCTTTCAGATCTGCCCCATGAGAGATGAGAGGTGTATTACTCTTCTCAGAGGCTCCTTCTTTTTTTGTTTCTCATTCATGCTTCTCTTAGATTTTTATTTATTTATTTTTTTACTCTTTTTTTTTTTTTTTTTTTTCATTTTCTGAAGCTGGAAACAGGGAGAGACAGTCAGACAGACTCCCGCATGCGCCCGACCGGGATCCACCCGGCACGCCCACCATGGGGCGACGCTCTGCCCACCAGGGGGTGATGCTCTGCCCATCCTGGGCGTCGCCATGTTGCGACCAGAGCCACTCTAGCGCCTGAGGCAGAGGCCAAGGAGCCATCCCCAGCGCCCGGGCCATGTTTGCTCCAATGGAGCCTTGACTGCAGGAGGGGAAGAGAGAGACAGAGAGGAAAGCGCGGCGGAGGGGTGGAGAAGCAAATGGGCGCTTCTCCTGTGTGCCCTGGCCGGGAATCGAACCCGGGTCCCCCGCACGCTAGGCCGACGCTCTACCGCTGAGCCAACCGGCCAGGGCTCTTAGATTTTTATTTTAAGCAGACTTTACTTTAAAGAAGCTGGCTGAGCAGTGAGTTATCCTGTGTGTTTGGTCAGGCCCTAATCTCCCCTGAGAAGTCCCTGAGTTTAGAACAGACCTGGGAAATTGCCTAGGATTCCAGAAAGTCTGGGTTCCTGAGCTATATAGCATTGACTTGAATGGCCACCTTAATCTTCCTCACATTACCTACAGGGAATAGCTCAAAGACGAGCCAGACCCCTGGGATTCCTTCCACTCAGATAGGTCTGGTGTGATCCTTAGACATTTGAGAGTTTCAAGATTCTATCTAATTCAGTTCTGTCTCAGAATTGACCTAGCTGCCTGCCGTGGGGCTCCAGGGCCAAGTTTTCCTCCAACATTTCAGAGGCTGCTCCGTGGTGCTCAGGAGTCAGTCCAACCAATCAGACACCTCCTCTAGTAGCTATTTCTTATTTGGAGTTCTCTATAGACAGGGGGAGAGTTGCTAACACCTACTGAGCACTTCATACCAGATTCAGTGCGGTGCCCTTGGAGATAGTCTCTCATTTAAGTACCACTTTAACCCTGCAAGGCAGCGTGGAGCAAAGTCACCTCAAATCCAGCATGCCTAACACACACTGAGGGGTGGCTCTCCATCAGAATCCCTTAGGTCAGGGAATGGCACCACCATCCTCCCAGCAGTGTGAGCCAGAAACCTGGGTGTCAGCCTCCATACCTGCCGTTCTCTAGCCCGATAGACAAGTGCCATTGCTTGACCTCCTAAGTATGTCTTGATTTCATCTATTTCCCTATCCATGGTCAAACCTGACCCACTAGAATATAAGTTTCACGAGAACAGAAACCTCATCTGTCTGATTTACTGTTCCATCAACCAGCCTAGGACAGTTCCCGGAACACGGTAAATCCTAACTTAAGTGAATGATTGAATGAGTGAGTGGTTGCTGTGGCTTCAATCCTGATGAGTGACTGTCACCTCTTGCTTAGCTAGCTGCAGTGGCTGCTTACTCACCTCGTCTCTCAGCATCCACTCTTGGCTGCTGCAATGATGTCTATACTCTGTCGCTGGCTTGATTCTTTAAAAACATAGGTAATTCCCGAGGTTCACAGTTTAGACCTATTCCTGCAAGGTCAAGGGTAGCCAGCCCTCCCCACCTCTCAGAGCCTCTTTTAGGGACATTTTGCCCTGCTCCCCATCCCCAGTCCCTTCACTCATGTCTCCCACATATCCTTCCATTTCTATCACCCTCAATGCGGTTTCTTTCTGCACCTTTTCCTGACAACTCAGTCTGGGTCTCAGCACTCCCTATCTTTTCCCTTTATATGACCTGCTGTAGTTTGCAATAACATAACAATGTCCTCATTTTCTAAATAACCAACTGACTCCTCCACTGCCCAGGAGCACCCTGAGAACTAGGTCTGTCTGGCTCCGGGCCCAGCACAGGTTAGCTGTTGAAAGTGCTGGTCCATCTCCATCTGACCTGGCACACCCATTCTTCACCCTTCCCTCCCCTGCCACATGCCCTGGGAGGCGGATCCGAGTGAACTGTATTTCCCTGGGCCCATCAGCCCTCAGGCTCTACTGGCTTTGGCCCACAGGAGGCACCAACAAGAGCTAGCTGCGAGGGTGGGAGAAGGGAAGTCAGGGCGTTGTTCCCTTCCCACGTATGGGTTGCTGTAGGCAGTGGGTGTGCTCCTCTTCAACCTTTGCGTTTCCCAGGAGCTTCCAATAACACACTTACATTGGCTTCCCACTGTGGCCAGTCCCTGAATCAGTTGACTACCTCCCTACTCACATCTTGGTAAGAGTCTGATTAAACCCTTTCCAGTTCCTTCTACTTGGATTGTGCCATCCTGATATCTGAGCAGTAACTCTGCTCTTGCCCCTTTTCCTGTCTTTTCTCTGGGTTAGCCGTTCTGGTTCTGTGGTTGACGTGTGCTGCCAGTGTCTCTGTCCACAGGCCTTGTTCTGGTCCTTCCTGGTGTTCAAGTTAGCACATTGTCGCTCTGCCTGAAAATGGGCAAAGTTGAGTCCTGAGGATAGAGTGAAAATTTGCTGGCCCTGGCTGGTTGGCTCAGTGGTAGAGCGTCGGCCTGGCATGCAGGAGTCCCAGGTTCGATTCCCGGCCAGGGCACACAGGAGAAGCGCCCATCTGCTTCTCCACCCCTCCCCTTCTCCTTCCTCTCTGTCTCTCTCTTCCCCTCCTGCAGCCAAGGCTCCATTGGAGCAAAGTTGGCCTGGGTGCTGAGGATGGCTCTGTGGCCTCTGCCTCAGGTGCTAGAATGGCTCTGATTGCAGCAGAGCGATGCCCCAGAGGGGCAGAGCATTGCCCCCTGGTGGGCATGCTGGGTGGATCCCCATCGGGTGCATGCGGGAGTCTGTCTGACTGCCTCCCCATTCCCAACTTTGGAAAAATACAAAGAAAAAAAAAAAAAAGAAAGAAAATTTGCATTTTTCTCTGTTCTTAATCCTGTCATTTCTGGCCTAACTGCTATTATTTCAAAACAGAATGCCCAGGTGCTATGGGCAAATGGGCAACATCCTCCCATGTGACTCGTGTGGTTCTCCACGCTGTCCCCATACATGCT
Source organism: Saccopteryx leptura (assembly GCF_036850995.1). NCBI lineage: Eukaryota > Metazoa > Chordata > Mammalia > Chiroptera > Emballonuridae > Saccopteryx > Saccopteryx leptura. The sequence continues at coordinate 168,911,223 of NC_089504.1, read as the reverse complement.
CTGCGAAGCCGTCTGCTCAGCCCTGGGAGGTGCAGAACCGGCACAGCTGCATGGCTCCAGCGTTCTCCAGCACTCTCCCATTTTCTCACAGCTTCTTTGCCTATGTCTACCTTCTCATCTTTTGGCCACACCTGAGGTTTGAAGTCCCTGTTTGTAATAAAGTTCTACTTTTACAAACCCATTGCTTGTAAATGTTTTCCACGCCCACCTTCTTGCTGCATGGAAGTTACAGTGTCAGCCACATGCTATCTTCCAACCCTTGATAATTGGGCTGGGAGCCACATTCTTCTGGATAGGGACTCCACTGTTTGGAACACTGGCACTGAGGCGGAAGGTAAAGACAAAAGCGTCATGCTCTTGGAAGCATCTCGGCTCACGATGGATGTGATGGGATGTCACAGCTACTGGAATCCAATGAACCTGGTTCTCATGGCAGCCGTACAACCCACTGGGATGCCTCAGGCCTGTAGCTGAGAGGTGCAGAGCCAGCACTCAACCCTTGAACTGGCTGCTGGATTTCCCCTGAACCTGAGTTTCTTGTCTGGGAAATGAGCTAGGCACATCTATCACACAGGGTTGTTGGGAGGGCCAAATGCTTACAGCCATGCGGCCATATAATGACATTTAAGTCAACTATGAACTGTATGCAAGGCAGTGGTCCCCTAAGATTATAATGGAGCTGAAAATTCCTATTGCCTAGTGATGTCATAGCCACCCTAACATGGTAGTGCCACTCATTACTCACGTGTTTGTGGTCATGCTGGTATAAACAGACCTAGTGTGCCACCCATCCTGTACAAGTACAGCACAGACAGTACAGCAGGGGTCACACCATCTAGGTGTGTGTGAGTGTCTCTATAATATGGCACAATGAAGAAACTGCCTAATGATACTTTTCTCAGAACATGTCCCATTGTTAAGCAGCACCGGACTGTATCCGAGGATGCATATAAGACTTTAACTTGGCACTTAGTAAATACTCATAATGGTCAGTTTTCCTTCTTCCCCTTTCATGATCACAAATGTTCTCAGGGTACCTATCCCAGGCTCTTCCTCTGTGAGTGCCAGCCAAGTTTCCTTGTGTACATTCAGGTCCACTGGGAAAGATGCCACCTCCACCCCAGATGCAATGAACCTACAGCCACACAAGTCAGACACATGCTACTCAGCAAATAGCATATCCATTGCAGCATTGTTGCCATGGACAACAGTGACAGTCCTATTAACCAGAACACTGCTTGCTGTATTATCTGTTTCACAATGGAGATAAAGGGCAACGTGTTCTAATGAGGAGTGGGTGTGCAAGGACTCACGGCATTGGAACACCTGAATACCAATGTGAATGCAAATGCTGCCAGAGGTAGCACACTGAGACCAGCATGTAGCCAGGTGGACTCATGGCTGGCCCCTTGTTAACTGCTATGGTAGAAATTTGGAGGAGCCTCATGGAGCCTGGAGCTTGACCTCTCAAATGGCCAGGTGGCTGGGCCTTCACCTCCCTATCTCAGGCGGCATTGATGCATCCTTACTGTAGCCCTGATACTCCCTACATCCCACAGCAGACAGGTTGGGACAAGATGGCCACTCCGCAGGCCAAGTCAGGGGACTCATCCAGCTTCACAGAAATGGCTGGTTCCAGACACATAGCTAGGCAGGCAGAACATACTGCTTGGGGAGTGTTGACAAGTATGTAGCTCTAAGAATTCCAGCAGAAGAGTCTCCTCAAAGTAAAGAGCACAGTGACAGAGAGACCAAGATGAGGTCAAGATCCAAATGTCAGGCAGACAAGGTCTCTCTAAGACAACCTGCACAGGTGCTGAAAGGAAGGCACTCCCAGCATGTGCTGTGCTCACAGGGAGAGGAGGAGCGGCCCCAGAGGGGCGGGGCTGGGAGCACCCAGCCTCCAGGTGGAAGTTAGGCAGAGGCTATTACAGCAGGGGGATCAAGGGGCGAGGTAAGACCAATGACCCAAACCACAAAGGCAGTGCGAGGCCCCAGACAGGGGTGGGAGAGCTAGAACAGGGGCAACATGGTTTGTCTGTAAGACCACAGGATGCCTCTTCCTGTTTCTGGCAGCTTTTAATATTTTCTCTTTATCATTTAGCTTTGGTATTTTAATTATAATGTGTCTTGGTGTTGGTTTCTTTGGGTTTCTCCTTAATGGAGTTCTCTGTGCTTCCTGAACATGTGAAATGTTTTCCTGCCTTAATTGGGGGAAGTTTTCCGCTATGATATGTTTGAACAAAGTCTCTATCCCTTGTTCTTTCTCTTCTTCAGGAACCCCTATGATGCGGATGTTATTTCTCTTCATGTTGTCACAGAGCTCTCTTAGAGTTTCCTCAGACTTTCTGAGTCTCTTTTCTTTTTTCTGCTCTGCTTCCGTGCCTTTATTTATCGTGTCCTCTAACTCGCTGATTCGATTCTCTGCTTCATCCATCCTGCTTTTAATTCCTTCCATTGTATTCTTTATTTCAGATATTGTATTTGTCATTTCTGACTGATTCTTTTTTATTATTTCAATGTCCTTTTTTATATTTGTTATCTCTTTATTTAGGTTTTCGTAATGGCCATCTATGGTTGTTCTAATATCTTTGAGCATCCTAACAATCGTTATTTTAAACTCTGCATCTGGTAATTTGGTTATATCTGATTCACTTAGGTCCTTTTCTGGGGATTTCTCTTGGTTTATTTGTGTTGTATTTCTCTGCCTCCGCATTTTCTCTGCATGGGAGTGACTGTGATCACTTGCTCTGGTGCACAAGCGTTGGTGGCCTTGGCCTTTGCCCCGCCCCCGTGTGTGACGTTATGTTCGGTTCAGAGGGCACTGGTGAGCACCTTTGCTCAGCTGCGGGTCTCCGCCTGTTTCCGAGCTTTCGCCCTGCCCTTGCAGGAGGAGCCCACTCAAGGAACAGCTGCTAACCTTGGCTCTACCGCCAGGCAGGACTGCATGCCCAAGCTCAGCTCAGTAGCAGAACTCCGCCTCTTCTGGGATTTTGGCTCCACCCCTGCAGGAGGAGCCGGCTACCAAGTCAGACCGCAAGCCTGGGTTGCACGGGCGGGCCAGGGCTGTGCTCCTCTGCCCTTGCTCAGGGGCTGGTCTCCACCCTTTCCAGGGTTCCCGCCCTTCTCCCGGAGGCTGGATTACAGGCTGCTGGCAGCTGAGCTTGACCGCTTTTGCATGCCCCCTTCTCCCCAGCCAGGCAAGATTGAGCTCACACCTGATCCCAGTGGTGGCCAGCTGGCTTCCGTCCCTGCCAGCAGAACTGCGCTTTTGTCTCCCGCTGCCGCCCGCCCTCCGCCATGTGGGTGGGGGCATTGCAGCTCAGACCCTAAGACTCACTACTCTAGACCCAAAAGCTCCCTCCTTCTATGCGACTCTGCTCTGAGTGCCGCGAGGGAGCTTGTTTGGCTGCTCTCCTGCTCCCCTTTGCTGGTATTGCTGTTTCCGGGGGAAATATTCACTTCAGCTTTAGGGAGTGACTTGTCCCAGGGGTTAGGGTGGCTATCTCCCAAAATGTTTCTCCCTGTGCCTCCTAGATTACACTCTCTTTCTGTTACTCTGGTCCTCTCCTCTCTCCCCACGTCCCCAGGAGCCCCAGGTGAGTGGTTGTGAGAGAGGTGTTCTGCACGGTTCCTTTAAGAAGAATCCTGGGTCTGAGAAATCAGACTCTTTCTCACAAACAGTATCCTGACTTGTTTCCAGCTAAATACTGTCCTTACGCCTCTTCTGGGTTCTGGGGCTGCAGGCTGGGGCTTTGTTCCTGGGGCTCAGGACCCTTTCCCCTCTGCTAAACTCACTTCCTGCCACTCGAGTCTCTCCCTGCTGCCGTTCGCTCCAGGGAGCTGGGCAGCCCTCTTCGCGTTTCCGCTTTTCCTACCAGTCTCGGTGTGGCTTCTTCAGTGTTCCTTGGTTGAAGAGTCCTCTTAGTTTAGTCTAAAGTTGGTTTTTCCAGATGATAGTTCTTAAAATTAGTTTGTAATCCACTTTGGTTCTGGGAGGTAGATGTTGGTATGTCCACCTACTCCAGCACCATCTTGTCTCCTCTCTTCCTGTTTCTAGAGGTGGAAGAGAGATGGAATGACAGCCAGGGCCCTGATTCCAGCGGAGGTAATGTGCACCCCCTCTGGAGAAGGCACAGGAAGCAGGGACTGATGAGATAGGTTGAAGCTGAGAAGGAAAGTGGTTTCCTTCCGTGGCTCACTCATGCTCTCCAAGCCTGCTGGCAAGAAGATGTCTGAGGGATACTGTATGGCCAGAGGCCACCACTATCATGGCCATTCACATGCAGGTTCTCACTGGATTCGGACAGACAGTAAAGAAACAGTGGAGCCAAAAATGGTGGGCCATTCCATTTATTAGAGTCTCACACCAGCCGATGAGCAAACAGGCAGGGAAGACTGCTTCCCTCTCGTTCAGAGCTCCTAAAACCCTGACACATCTTCAGTTCCTCCCGGAATCAAAGGCCCCCACAAGCCTCAGTAGGGCTCCCAAAGCCCCTCAACTCTGGTTCCCCACCTGCACACCTTCTCTCTCTCTGCACAAACTGGCTTCTTCTTCAGCACTCTGCCTTCTTTTCACTCTCCCTGAAAAACTGGCTGGACACACAGACCCCTCCTCCAGCAAACATCAGCAAAATAATGGCCTCTTCCAAGCAGGAATGCTCTCCACAATTTACAATCAACTGCCCTGTTCTGAGATCAAGAACACATGTGGCTGCCTAGTGCCATTTTTTAACAACAAAAGTGAACAAATTAAAAAAAATACAAACTTTACAAACTCATTTGCCCAACAGGTAGGATGCCCAGCTCATCATTGGATAGTTTGGGAGAAGGAGTGGTGAAGGCCAAGATGAATAAAGATGACTCATACCTGCCTCTGCCTTTCAGGGGCCTGCAGAACTGGAGTTGGCATGGAGACTGTTCTAGCTGCATCATGGTGACAAGCAATTTTGTGTCAAGAGCACTCCCAGTGGCCTGACCTGTGGTGGCGCAGTGGATAAAGCGTCGACCTGGAACACTGAGGTCGCTGGTTCGAAACCCTGCATTTGTCTGGTCAAGGCACATATGGAAATTGATGCTTCCTGTTCCACCCCCCTTTCTCTTGAGTGTCTCTCTCTTCCTCTCTCTCTCTCATTCTCTCTTTTCTCTAAAAATGAATGAATAAAAATTTAAAAAAATAGAAAAAAAGAGCACTCCCAGCATCAAGGGGAGGCTGTGCTCTGGGAGGAGTTGGTTCTGTCAATGGGAAGATGGGGTCATGCTATCCTAGGACGCAGCCCACCTGCTTTGGGGAAGCCCTCTCCTGCTCACGTAAGGACCAAAAAAAAGAAACATTTATAGAAATTAGAACACTTTTGTGAAAGTCAGTAGTTCCTGATCAGAAATGATCAGAAAGAAGCTCCTACTTAAACACATTGGTAATAGATTTACAAACCGAAACTGCAGTTAGTAAGTGTGCTGATGAACTTGAGGCTGAGCTCTAGCTCATTGGTCTGTCTTCGGCTGTGAATAAATAACAAATAAGCAAGTGCCTCAGATGTGTGGATTCGGCATGTTCCAAGGAGGTTTTGTTTGAAATCACATTATTTTATAGTAATATATAATCTTTCCAAATGTCCACTATGTGTTTGAAAAATTATCCCAAACTAAAACAAACAAACAAACAAATAAACAAAAAACCCTGGACCTTATTTCATTTAAAATTCAAACACTGAAAGTGAATGACCCCTTTAAAAACCAGATGTTTGAAGAGGAAGTTGTGATTTTTTTTCAGTAAAGGGATTTATAAGATAGTGTTTCAGCCCTAAGAAGCAGAGCATTTGTTCAGAATCTGGCAGTTGGGGCTAGAGCCTGGGAAGAGAGTATTTCCTACCTGGTACTTGGTCCTCTAATTTTATTTTCTCTTTCCTAAAGTAAATGCCAATCTTTTTGGCAAATCTTCCCTGAGTGGTGTTTATCTTCTGAGCTATCTATTCATTGTCCAGTTACCTAGAAAACCTACTTTATCTGGGGTTGACCGACCTGTTCAATATTCTTCTTGTAGGTAGATATTTCTTTACAAAAGTTATCAGGTGCCTGCTCCAAGGACCATGACCTGCATATTTTGTTCCTCTGCAGCAAATATCCAATATAAGTGTTCCTTAACCCTTTCAGTAGTGAGTTTTTTCATGCTCGCTGACCCCCAAGAGTGAGTTTTTATTCAAAAAATGAAATTAGTTCCAGTTATAGTTTTATTAACTTAAAATCATGTTTGTTTGATAACCAATTTATGGAAACAAGAAGAACATACATTTGTCTTTTATTAAATGTTGCCTTACACATTTTTAAAATTAAAAAATTTATGATCGTATTCTAGATGAGGCACGAGGACGTACATAAATGTTGGTACTACTCAAAGGGTTAAGCCGTACTCACCCCCTCACCCGTGAGTTTTCAGTGCCTTTTTGGTTTCTATTTCTAAAGTGCTGTGGTGGCAGGAAGTCTCAAGAACTCAACCAGACCCTTTCCACCTGGTGAGGCCATTTCCAGGGCATCAGGATCTCCATCAGAAGACCTTCATCAGAGGATTGTGGCTCCACTCCCCATGACCCCAGGTTCCTGTGACCTTTGAGAGGACCTCCCAGAGTACAGGAAGTAGGTGCCAGAGGAACACCCCACACAGAGCCAACACACCCTATTGGTCATGTACCAGGCATCACCACCAGATGAGTGAGGCCAGGGGAGCAGGCCTTGGGGGGATGATGTGCCCCATATGCAGCTCCCACAGGGGACACCAAGGCTTTGCCAGAGCTCAAAGGCCTGAGAGAAGTCATTCCGCCCTGGTTTGCTCTTGGTGCTGGAATGAATCAGTGCTCCCTCTTTGCCTTCCATTTTTTAAATGAAGGTATGAGTAATACTTTTAATAATTTCCATTTTAAAAAAATCAGAAAGTTAAGACGGACTGTGGGTTGTTGTGTGGTTTTCACCAGATTCTTTTCTTTAAAAAATCCAAATATATATATAATTAGATTCTATCTCCCCCATGGGCCCCCCTGCGTGCGCGCGCACACACACACACAGACACACACAGACACACACACACACAGACACACACACACACACAGAAAAACAGTATATTGATGTTTTAAACAAGATTCCTTTGGAGACAAAGGAATACATCAAAATATAGTGAGTGGAAGTTTTAGCTTTTCCTAAACTGCTTAAAGACCCAATAATACTTAAATGTCTCAAAAAATTTCGGGAACAATGAAAATTGATAGATACATGAGTTTACCAGGAATTCCAAACTGCCCTCTTGATATTCCATTTACCTGCCTGACCCCACCCTTAATTACTGGACAATTGCCCCTGAGACAGAGGGGTTCCAGGAAGCTGGTCTATCGCCCCAGGGAAGAGTATTCCAGAAAGCGGAACATACCAGCACACCCTTGCTTGAGGCTATCCCCAACCCTATAAAATTTTGCCTTAGTCTGTTTTTGGGGCCCTTCTTTCAGAGAAGTGCCCCGGCAGGTCTTTTTCCTCTAATAAAGCCTGCACACCTGGAGTTCGAGTGCTGTCTCATTCTTACAAAAATATAAAATATGAAAGGGCAGAACAGAATTATTTTGTGGTTAAATAAACCAGGCCACCAGGGTGTGTGTGTGTGTGTGTGTGTGTGTGTGTGTGTGTGTGTGTGTGTGTGTGTGAGTGTGTGTGTGTGTGTGTGTGTGTGAGAGAGAGAGAGAGAGAGAGAGAGAAAGAGAGGATGGATGCTCCTTCCATTCTGAGAACTAATATAACACTAATTCTTAATGGCCCAAATTACTACTGACAATCACGTTCGCTATGAACTCCATCATTCATCATCTTGTACTATTTTTGCTCATGTATTTCAGGAGGGGGGGTGATGGTATTGGCCCATGGCATTCCTTTCGCTCTTGTTTATTAGGGTTGCGGAGAGGGTGGGAATGTGGGGATAGAGCTTTCAGTATGTAAATCTGAGTCCTGCTGTTTCTCAGGGCTGCTAGCTTGACTTGAGGAGCATGTGGGCTGTGATCTTTTTGTTCCTTTGGAAGGAAAAATGTGCTCCAGGTAAAAATAGTATTTTAAAGTCTTTTAAAGATAAGAATGCACCATTAGAGCTGATGACAAGGGAGGCTGCTTCCCCTGGGTGGTACTTGGAGAGTTACTGAGTTGGGAAGCCTGGCGTGCCCCTGCACCCCCTCCCCAGGCACCCCTCCTACCCTGGGTTTCCCTCAGCAGCAGCAGCAGCTGGCAGTGAGCCCACGACTCCCACTTCTTTATCCTGTCATTTGTCTTTAGGATGTCAAGGCAGTTCCCCTGTTCAGGATATTTCACCCACAGGGAGGTAGTGTCTGAGCTGCATGGGACTTGGCCGCCTCACGTCTGCTCCTGTTTCGCAAAATGCCCCTCACTGCCTCCTTGGTCACTTTTTGGAGTCTCTGCTCCTTGGTTCTCCTTCAACCTCTCCCTTTTGGCCCTGTTTAGTGTCCTCTGATTTTACTTATGAATGCCAAACCTTTTCATTACATCTTTCCGTTCCTAGTTTACAAGTTTTGTGTGTCTTATTTTCAGCAGCCTCATCTTTCTCATTGGAATAGGGCATTTTAAAAAGAATTTCGGCTCCACCCAGGAAAGCAGCTTCTGTGGGAAACAACCTCTTTCTTCATTATAATGGGGGAGGGTACCTGGGGGCCAGGAGTCGGGGCTCTCCCTTCCTTGACCCCTGAAGCACTTTGTTCTTCTTTTATGACACTGCACCTTGAGGCCAGAGCTGGGTCTTACACTAAGGCAGGGTAGAAAGAAGTTACGGAAAAAATCCTGACAAGTGGAATAAGAAAGTAAGAACAGACATAACAGGCTGATCAGCTGCTAGTCCTCTCATCAGAGTTCTCACCTCCATGTGTGATCCAAGGGGACTAATATATGGTAGGAAACTCCAGCAGCAGTCACAGAAGGCCGGAAGAACAAGGACGGGCTAAAACCAGATCAATTCAAGAGGGAGGAAAAAATTGACCAGAGACACAACTCCAAAGCTCATTATAAAATCATTGTAATAAAAATGATACTACAAGTAGCAGGGGGTCAAGGAGGATGAACACCCTGACAGTTCTGAAATGGACCATAGTAGGAACAAGACCCCCTTCCAACCAGAAGGCAGAGTCAAAATTTTGTGCCTTAAAGTTCAGAAACAGCCCAGCCCTGGAAACACATAGAACCCCAAGAACTGACTCCCCCATGTGCAACTCACCTGCGAGTTCACCTGCATCCACTCAGGTGTGCACTCTGCTTCCTTCACAGCGGAGTCCTGTGAGACCTGCAACCCGGGGAGCAATGGGCGGCAGCTCACTGTGGGCTCACCCCTTGACCTCATCTCCAGCAACCGCCCCCTAGTCTCTTTTTTCTACCAAAATAAAACTTGCTTTTGCTCTCACTCAGGATTGTTCTTTAATTCTTTCCTGCACAAGTCAAGAGCCTGGAGGTCCCAGACTGCCAGGGGAGGGTCGCCCCAGCTGGAACCAGTCAGGTGACAACCTGACACAAGCAATAAAAATAAAAAGCTCCTGGAGGTAAGTAGGGACCTCCCCTCTGCACACCCTGGGGTCCTGGCCTATTCCCATAGCACTTGGTCCAGTTTCTACATAGTCCTGCTGCTCAACCAATGGGTTGCTCCTCGCTCCTAACCTTGGAGGAAGGAGAATGAGGAGTGTTCTCAAAACCCAATCACATCACTCAGAGAAGCCTGTTTATAAATAAAATCAGTAATAATTAAACCCAGAGCTCTCAGAATCTAACCCTTCTTAGTTTTGTAAATGAGGAAAGTGAGATTCAGAGTTGCGAATTAATGCCCAATATGCAGTTAGTTGGACAGCGAGGGTGCTAAAACCCAGATATCTGAGTTCTTTGCTTACGAGTCTGTCCACCAGGCCACAAAGCCTCCACTACAGTGTGCTAAGACAAAAGCCATTTTGGGTACTTTTTAAGAGTTGCCTAAAAGGTTTAATTAACTATTTTACAAAGAAAAAAATATATATGCACATATGTGTAGGTTTTTATTTTAAGTGAGAGTAGGGTAGATAGAGAGACAGACTCCTGCATGTGCCCCAACTGGGATCCATCCAGCAATCCCGTCTGGGTCAATGCTCAAATCTACTGAGCTAGTTTTAGCATCTGAGGCTGACTTGCTCAGACCAACCGAGCTATCCTCAGTGCCTGGGGCTGACACGACACTAGAACCTATCAAGCCACTGGCTGAAGAAGGGGAAGAGGAAGAGAAGAGGGAGAGGGAGGAGGAGAGAAACAGATGGTTGCTTTGCATGTGTGCCCTGACCAAGGATTGAATGTGGGACATCCATATGCCGGGCTAACGCTATATTCACTGTGTCAGGGCCATGTGTGTATTTTTTTTAACAACTTTAAATTCAGTGTGACAGCACACACAGTTGGATTAACATAGAGACCATGGAATTCAGCTCCTTTGAGTTAGTAAGAAGGAGACCTAGTAACTGGTCAGAGACAGTGTAGAGCTGGGACTATACAATTGTAGTAAGGCACCAAAAAGCTGAAAATTGATATTGATATTCTGGGAGGAAAGGTCAGGCTTTCCTATCAGGCTTTCATGGGTAGTTTAGACCAAGAATCCCATATTGTATAAAAAGTATTTTCCATGTTAAAATGTATGTGTTATTTAAAAGGCCTTTTGTTAATTCTTTTATTTGCTGTTTTATAGCCTTGTGATATTGAAATCCTAGTTTAAATATTGGAAGTTGTTAATAATGTCTTTTTATGTAATGTTAGTTATATCTTGGAACTCCTGCAAATCTATTTTATCATGCATTTGTTAAGATTTCTTTTGAATGCTAATGTACTGAATTATACAGCAGCAAAGAGACTCTGGAATTCTAAAGGAGACACCAAAAACCTGTATTTCTTGATTTAATCCAGCTAATAATGCTGTTTTTGTTTTTTTCCAAAAGTTTATATAGATAGTAAAGGGCTCTCAAGCCCCTCAGCAAGATCTCCTGAGCATGGCTTTTAAGGTCTATAATTACCAAGGTAGTAACAGAAAAGGCAAATAGGCCCAAAAGAGGTCAGGAAATACCAGCTTTTGGCATACGCTCTTAAAGGCTCCAGTGCCCTGAAAGGGTTTCATAGGATTCCATCAGGGCCCTGCTTCAAGAGTGAAAAGAAAGGTCATTGAACTGAAGCCTGCCAGATTTCTCGGCCCCACTGGGGGTCTGTCTTTGCTGTGGAAAAGGGACATGAGAAGGTAAGCTGCCCCCTTGCTCCACAGAGGGAGGGTTCAGTCTCTTCTAGTCCTGCTCCAGCTACCTGTGACCTGACCTTGCCCAACATATTGGGATTTGCCACTGAAGGCTAAAAGGTGCCCAAGGCTGGCCATTGGCCCCATCTCACGACATCGTTCACGAGCCTAAGATATTTTTTCCAAGTATCAAGTAAACTGATCTCATTTCTTGTGAACAGAAGGGCCATCTACTATGCCTTGCCTGAATATTTAAGTTTTATTTATCCCTCAAAGATCTCTACTGAAGGTAATGACAGTCTGATTTTATTGCTTTATTTAATGTATAGTGTCTCCTTTATTCCTCTTGTCTCAATGCCCCATGCCTACTGTAGGCTGGGACCTGCTCCTAATTACAACTAGAAGCAGTGATCACTAGGACTTAAACTCTAGCTGCAAAGTGTAGAATGTGACCACAACTCCAATGCCTTGTGGACTTTTCCTGAATGTGTGTAACTCCTGCTCTTTAGGACATTTCTCAGACTGAACTAGAAATTAAGTTACATTGCAAATAATATAAAACAATGAGAATGTCAACATAGACTTAGTGAAATTATGTTAACATGTTAAAAACATTTGTGACTGTAAGAATTTTATTTTGAATTGTTATATTAGTTAGAATTTTATTTTTGTTTAATAATCTAGTAGGCTTTAATCATTTTATTGTATTAAGATGCTTGTTATAATATTTGTTAATATTAGCTATTTGAATTTTATTGTTAATTGTATACTTTTCCAGTCTGCCTCAGTTGGAACATAGTAATTCAAATGAATAGATGCCACCCAGAATCAGTGGAGTCTTGGGACCCTTATTGCCAAAGGTTTATTCAAAACCAATTAGAAAAAAATTTGGCCAACAGAAAAGGAATAATTAGAAAAGCCAAACTTAGAATCTGTTACAGAAGGCATAATATCTGAATGTTTAGTTTATGCCCAAGTGAATACTAAGCAAAATAAGAAAATTATAGAAAAAACAGGGAAAAAGGGAATTTCCCAAGTAAACATTTAAAATAAACTTTTATAAAATAATTGACAATTGTTAGGAAATTGCTATATAAAATTCTTTCCAGGTTTAGCTTGCCCATTCTAGTATTGGACCTGCATTTGTGTCCACAGTTTCAAGGCCAGCAGGAAAGGAACCCAATATTAATTGGAAACTAATTTGAAGTTACATTGTGCTCACAGGTACCCAAAGGTCCAGGCAAATAAAATGCATGAATCAAATAGTAAAATAAATGTAACCACCCTTTCCTAAGTACTTGCAGGATTTACAGGTTACTCAGCAAACTGTTCAAAGACTGTCCAAGAGGCACTTCCAGCAGTACATCACCCAAGGACTGACTTTCACGTGGACGGGTCCACATACCGTGATCCTGACCACTCCCACTGCTGCTAAGGTAGAAAAACGGCGTGCCCTACTCCAACCACAAACCGGAAGCTGGTTAGCTACTTACGGCAAATGTATGAAAAACTCACTGAGAACTTCTTTTTATCAGACTTTGGGAAAAGGGAAACTAGGGTAAAAGGAAAGTCAACTTAATTGTCACTAAAGGTTAAAGGTTTTAAAATTAAGAATTCTGACTAAAGGTAAATTGTTACAAAGGCCAATTAGTTTTATATAAATTGCAAAAAGGATTGTATTGTTAATAGAAAATTAATTAGTAATATTTGTTTCTTTAGTAAACTGTAATGTTATTAATGCTGTCTGTTAAATATCTGTTACATGTTATAAGTTAATATCCCTAGACGCAGCCTCACACTCTTCAGTAAATTAAGTCAAGGGTTTGACTTAGGAAATAGAACCAGTGGGGAATGTTGTAAGGTACCAAAAAGCTGAAAATTGATATTGATATTCTGGGAGGAAAGGTCAGGTTTTCCTATCAGGCTTTCCTGTCCCGTCCCTCCTTTGGGGAGGGGAGGGAGAAGAATGTAGAAGATTCTGGCTTGCAAGAACAATGGGTCATTCAGTTTCAAATCTAAAATAAAGTTTAACCAAGAAACTTCTTCTCTTTCAATAGGAGGCAGAATTTACATACCACCTTGCACTGATTGTAGCTCCTCCCCCTTCCTGGAATCTTGAGGGTAAAATATCTCTAGGCTAGTGAGTGAAGATGAACCCTGAAAGATTTGTAAACATCTTTGATTGTGTTACTTTAAAGTCTTAATGTTTCTGTGTGTCCCCTAAACAAATGTTGCCAGCCTATACCATGATGTCATGTTCTCCACTGCTCGTGTGTGAACAAGGGTATATAAGCAGCCCCTGAACTATTTTGGGGACTGCACGATTTGGGTCTGATGCCCTGTGTCAGCCATATGCAGCCAGCATATTAATAAATCTCCTCCTCTAATAAAACTCTTCAGAATTCATCTGTACTGGGTGTCTCTATGTGAACTCAATGAAATGAGGTACAATGCCTTTCAGAATCTGGGGTGCAGTACTTTATAACACAATGTCTTGCTCTCAACATCCCTGGCTCCTGAAAATTCTAAATAAGCTCCCTTGTTTGTTGTATAAATCAGAACGAATGGAGCCCTTTCACTTCCGTTAACAATACCCCCCCCCCCCAGTGCATCTAGAGCGTTCAGTGCACAGCCACCCTCCACGTGTAGTACAGGTATACCGACTGCTGTGAGGCCATGGCCCACAAAGCTGCTCTGAGCCCTGTCTGCTCACAGCTGGGCTAGGAGCCACTCTCAAACTGTATTCAACCCTTAGGCCTGCTGTGCCCATACCCTTTGTCCTGATCTTCACTATTTTTTTTTTAAATAAATTTTTATTAATGGTAATGGGATGACATTAATAAATCAGGGTACATATATTCAAAGAAAACATGTCTAGGTTACCTTGTCATTAAATTATGTTGCATACCCCTCGCCCAAAGTCAGATTGTCCTTCGCCACCCTCTATCTAGTTCTCTGTGCCCCTCCCCCTCCACCTAACTCTCCCCCTGTCCTCCCTCCCCCCACCCCTGGTAACCACCACACACTTGTCCATGTCTCTTAGTCTCATTTTTATGTTCCACCAATGTATGGAATCATGTAGTTCTTGTTTTTTTCTGATTTACTTATTTCACTCCTTATAATGTTATCAAGATCCCACCATTTTGCTGTAAATGATCTGATGTCATCATTTCTTATGGCTGAGTAGTATTCCATAGTGTATATGTGCCACATCTTCTTTATCCAGTCTTCTATTGAAGGGCTTTTTGGTTGTTTCCATGTCTTGGCCACTGTGAACAGTGCTGCAATGAACATGGGGCTACATGTGTCTTCACGTATCAATGTTTCTGAGGTTTTGGGGTATATACCCAGTAGAGGGATTGCTGGGTCATAAGGTAGTTCTATTTGCAGTTTTTTGAGGAACCACCATACTTTCCTCCATAATGGTTGTACTACTTTACAGTCCCACCAACAGTGAATGAGGGTTCCTTTTTCTCCGCAGCCTCTCCAACATTTGCTATTACCCGTCTTGTTGATAATAGCTAATCTAACAGGGGTGAGGTGGTATCTCATTGTAGTTTTGATTTGCATTTCCCTAATAACTAATGAAGCTGAGCATCTTTTCATATATCTGTTGGCCATTTGTATCTCTTCCTGGGAGAAGTGTCTATTCATGTCTTCTTCCCATTTTTTTATTGGATTGTTTGTTTGTTTGTTGTTGAGTTTTATGAGTTCTTTGTAAATTTTGGAAATTAGGCCCTTATCTGAGCTGTTGTTTGAAAATATCATTTCCCATTTAGTTGGCTGTCTGTT
Organism: Saccopteryx leptura; assembly: GCF_036850995.1. Classification (NCBI taxonomy): domain Eukaryota; kingdom Metazoa; phylum Chordata; class Mammalia; order Chiroptera; family Emballonuridae; genus Saccopteryx; species Saccopteryx leptura. Next base: position 168,896,168 of record NC_089504.1, on the reverse strand, counting down.
TATTTTTATATCAGTTTCTCTTGCTGAGCAAAAACTTTTTATTCTGATGTAGTCCCATTCATTTATCTTTGCCTTCACTTCTCTTGCCATTGGAGTCAAGTTCATAAAATGTTCTTTAAAACCCAGGTCCATGAGTTTAGTACCTATGTCTTCTTCTATGTACTTTATTGTTTCAGGTCTTATATTTAGGTCTTTGATCCATTTTGAATTAATTTTAGTACACGGGGACAGGCTGTAGTCGAGTTTCATTCTTTTGCATGTGGCTTTCCAGTTTTCCCAACACCATTTGTTGAAGAGGCTTTCTTTTCTCCATTGTGTGTTGTTGGCCCCTTTATCAAAGATTATTTGACCATATATATGTGGTTTTATTTCTGGGCTTTCTATTCTGTTCCATTGGTCTGAGTGTCTATTTTTCTGCCAATACCATGCTGTTTTGATTATTGTGGCCCTATAATATAGTTTAAAGTCAGGTATTGTAATGCCCCCAGCTTCATTCTTTTTCCTTAGGATTGTTTTGGCTATTCGGGGTTTTTTATAGTTCCATATAAATCTGATGATTTTTTGTTCCATTTCTTTAAAAAATCTCATAGGGATTTTGATGGGAATTGCATTGAATTTGTATATTGCTTTGGGTAATATGGCCATTTTGATTATATTTATTCTTCCTATCCAAGAACAAGGAATATTTTTCCATCTCATTGTATCTTTTTCGATTTCCCTTAACAATGCTTTGTAATTTTCATTATATAGGTCCTTTACATTCTTTGTTATGTTTATTCCTAGGTATTTTATTTTTTTTGTTGCAATTGTGAAGGGGATTATTTTTTGAGTTCGTTTTCTAATATTTCATTGTTGGCATAGAGAAAGGCTATGGACTTCTGTATGTTAATTTTGTATCCTGCGACCTTACTGTATTGGTTTATTGTTTCTAATAATCCTTTTGTGGAGTCCTTCGGGTTTTCGATGTATAGGATCATATCATCAGCAAAAAGTGATACCTTTACTTCTTCTTTTCCGATATGGATGCCTTTTATTTCTTTGTCTCGTCTGATTGCTCTGGCCAGAACTTCTAGCACCACGTTAAATAAGAGTGGAGAGAGTGGACAACCCTGTCTTGTTCCTGATTTAAGGTAGAAAGTCCTCAGTTTTATGCCGTTTAAAATGATGTTGGCTGATGGTTTATCATATATGGCCTTTATCATGTTGAGATATTTTCCTTCTATACCCATTTTGTTGAGAGTCTTAAACATAAAATTGTGTTGTATTTTATCAAAAGCCTTTTCTGCATCTATTGATAAGATCATGTGGTTTTTGTTCTTTGTTTTGTTGATATGGTGTATTACGTTAACCGTTTTGCGTATGTTGAACCATCCTTGAGATTCTGGGATGAATCCCACTTGATCATGATGTATTATTTTTTTAATATGTTGTTGTATTCGGTTTGCCAGTATTTTGTTTAGAATTTTAGCATCTGTATTCATTAGAGATATTGGTCTGTAGTTTTCTTTCTTTGTGCCATCCTTGCCAGGTTTTGGTATGAGGGTTATGTTGGCCTCATAAAATGTTTTTGGAAGTATTGCTTCTTCTTCAATTTTTTGGAAGACTTTGAGTAGAATAGGAACCAAGTCTTCTTTGAATTTTTGATAGAATTCACTAGTATAACCGTCTGGGCCTGGACTTTTATTTTTGGGGAGGTTTTTAATAGTTTTTTCTATTTCCTCCCTGCTGATTGGTCTGTTTAGGCTTTCTGCTTCTTCATGACTCAGTCTAGGAAGGTTGTATTGTTCTAGGAATTTATCCATTTCTTCTAGATTGTTGTATTTGGTGGCATATAATTTTTCATAGTATTCTACAATAATTCTTTGTATATCTATGATGTCTGTGGTGATCTCTCCTCTTTCATTTTGGATTTTATTTATTTGAGTCCTGTGCCTTTTTTCCTTGGTGAGTCTTGCCAAGGGTTTGTCAATTTTGTTGATCTTTTCAAAGAACCAGCTCCTTGTTTTATTGATTTTTTCTATAGTTTTTCTCTTCTCTATTTCATTTATTTCTGCTCTGATTTTTATTATCTCCTTTCTTTGGCTGGTTTTGGGTTTTCTTTGTTCTTCTTTTTCTAGTTCCTTAAGGTGGGAAGTTAAGTGGTTCACTTGGGCTCTCTCTTGTTTGTTCATATAGGCCTGAAGTGATATGAACTTTCCTCTTATTACTGCTTTTGCTGCATCCCAGAGATTCTGATATGTCGTATTTTCATTTTCATTTGTCTGTATGTATCTTTTGATCTCTGTGCTTATTTCTTCTTTGACCCATTCATTTTTTAGAAGTATGTTGTTTAGTTTCCACATTTTTGTGGGTTTTTCCCCCTCTTTTTTGCAGTTGAATTCTAGTTTCAAGGCTTTATGATCAGAAAATATGCTTGGTACAATTTCAATTTTTCTAAATTTGCTGATATTGTCTTTGTGGCCCAACATATGGTCAATTCTTGAGAATGTTCCATGTACACTAGAGAAAAATGTATACACTGTCGCTTTGGGATGAAGTGTCCTGTAGATGTCTATCATATCCAGGTGTTCTAGTATTTCGTTTAAGGCCACTATATCTTTATTGATTCTCTGTTTGGATGACCGATCTAGAGCTGTCAGCGGAGTATTGAGGTCTCCAAGTATGATTGTATTTTTGTTAGTTTTTGTTTTAAGGTCAATAAGTAGCTGTCTTATATATTTTGGTGCTCCTTGGTTTGGTGCATATATATTAAGGATTGTTATGTCTTCTTGATTCAGTGTCCCCTTAATCATTATGAAGTGACCATTTTTGTCTCTGAGTACTTTTGCTGTCTTGTAGTCAGCATTATCAGATATGAGTATTGCTACACCTGCTTTTTTTTGGGTGTTGTTTGCTTGGAGTATTGTTTTCCAGCCTTTCACTTTGAATTTGTTTTTATCCTTGTTGCTTAGATGTGTTTCTTGTAGGCAGCATATAGTTGGATTTTCTTTTTTAATCCATTCTGCTACTCTGTGTCTTTTTATTGGTAAGTTTAATCCATTTACATTTAGTGTAATTATTGACACTTGTGGGTTCCCTACTGCCATTTTATAAATTGCTTTCTGTTAGTTTTGTATCTAGTTTGATTCTTCTCTTTTGTTTTTCTATCATTTGTTTCTGTTTGTTTGTGTTCCATACTTCTTTCCTCTGTTGCTACCTTTTTTAAGTCATGTGTTTTTGTGGTGTTTTTTTCTAGGGTGGTTACCATTAAGTAATGAAAAGGGTACCTACCATATTCATTGTAGTACCCTATCTTATAAGTATTTCTGCACTTCATCGTCCTTTGCTACTGTTAATCTCCATTCTCTCCCCCCTTTTTTTTCCTTTGTTGTCACAGTTTAAGTTTGGTTTTATTGTGTTCTTGGTGGAGCTGTTACTTGTGGTGTTGTTTTCTTTTGTTCTTTGAATCTGGTTGGAAAAACCCCTTTAGTATTTCCTGGAGTGGGGGCTTTCTGTTGATAAATTCTCTCATCTTTTCTGTATTTGTGAATGTTTTTATATCTCCTTCATACTTGAAGGATAGCTTTGATGGGTATAGTATTCTTGGCTGAAAGTTCCTCTCTTTCAGGGCTTTAAATATTGGGGTCCACTCTCTTCTAGCTTGTAGAGTTTCTGCTGAGAAATCTGATGATAATCTAATAGGCCTTCCTTTATATGTTGTACTCTTCTTTTCCCTGGCTGCCTTGAGAATTTTTTCTTTGTCATTGGTTTGTGTCATCTTTATTATGATGTGCCTTGGAGTGGGTTTGTTGGGGTTAAGAAAACTCGGTGTTCTGTTTGCTTCTTGAATTTGAGGCTTTAGTTCTTTCCACAGGCTTGGGAAGTTCTCCTCTATTTTTTGTTTGAGTATATTCTCCATTCCATTTTCTTTCTCTTCTCCCTCTGATATACCTATTATTCTTATGTTATTCTTTCTGATGGAGTCAGATAATTCCTGTAGGGCTTTCTCGTTTTTTATTATTTTTGAGTCTCTTTCTTCTTCTCTCTGTTGTGCCTCAAGTTGTTTGTCTTCTATTTCACTAATCCTATCTTCAATCTGGGTTGTTCTGCTAGCTAAGCTTGTTACCTCGTTTTTCAGCTCGTGAATTGAGTTTTTCATTTCTGTTTGATTTGTTTTTATAGTTTCAATTTCCTTGGTAATATATTCTTTGTGTTCATTGAGTTGTTTTCTGATCTCCCTATATTGCCTTTCTGTGTTTTCTTGTATATATATCTGAGTATTTTTAAGATTTCTATTTTAAATTCTCTGTCATTTAGCTCCAAGGCTTCCAATATGTTAAGTCTTTTCTCCATAGATTTTTCCACATCTATTTGTGTTACCTCTCTTTCTTTTGTATCCATAATATTCGATTTCCTCTTTCTTATTGGCATCTGAGGGTGGTCTTGTTGATAGCACTAATTAGAATTAATAAAGAGTAAAAAGTAAAAAAAAAAACAAACAAAAAAAAAAACAAAGGGTAAAACACCCCACAAAAAAAAGCAGTAATAATTTATTATTTCCCCCTTTTTTTTTCTTTCTTCTCCTTCCCTCCTCTCCCCTCCTCAGGGAAATATCGTGCCTATAATGGAGGGCCTGGTTTGCGATGAAGAGTTCAAGGGGCAAAAAAAAAGGGGAGTAGGGACCTACTAAATGCAAAAAAAAAAAAAAAAAAAAAAAGGAAGAAAATCTTAGACAAGCATAAGTTGATCTGCTTGCGGGTGATGGTCAACTAAGAGATATAATGAGAGGGATAAGAGGGAACCAGAAAAAAGGACAAAAAAAGGAATAATAAAGAAGAAAAAAATAAAAATAATAAGTAAAAATCTGTTGTATTAAGTGGAGCGAAGACCAAATACAATGGAGACCTTGGGTTGGGAGGACCCAAAATGCCACAAAAATAAACTAACAAGAAAAAAACAAAAACAAAAGCGAAAAAGAAAAATAAAGCCAAAAAAAACCTTGAGTCCCAAATTAACTAATTTGTTCGTGATTGAGGATTAAATGGGAGGAAAGTAAAACGAGAAAAGAAAAAACGAATAGAAAGGAAAGAATAAGAAAAAGAGAAAAAGGAAGGAAGAAATAAAAAAGGAAGAGAAAAAAACAAAATAAAGCAAAAAACAAAAAAAACAAAAAAAAATAAACAAAAAAAAAAAAACAAAAGAGGAGAGAGTGAGAGTTAAGTGTCCTGGAGTATAACCCCAAAGGAGGGTGAGGATGAAGAAGAGAAATAAAATGTAACACTTATGGGTAGTGTAGTTCAAGAAAAGGGAAGCATAAGATGGGCAGAGAATAGAAGGACCGAGGTGGAGGAAATAAAGGCAATAAGATAGAAGAAACAAACAACAACAACAACAACAACAAAAAAAATTAGTGGAACAAGTTGTAAAGTTTGTGGATTTTTCTTGATTTTGAGATGTTAACTTCTTCCTTTTTCTTTTCTCTCCCTCTTCCTGGTCGGTGACTCTGTACCCCAGGCTCTGCCCCTGTGTCACATTTAGGTAGGGATTTGCAGTTGATGGGATTCTATGACAATGTCATATAATTGGCTTTAGTCTTGCTGGTAGTCAAGGCTTGTTGGCGTTTGCAGGGTCCAACGATGAGAGAGTTTGCTTTCGTGGATTCTCTCTCCTAGTCCCCCCTTCCTGAATTAGCAGCCTGGTGATCCAGCTATAAGGCTGCCACTGCTTCTGCCTGGGGAGTAAGAGGCTCAAAGAGCTGGGAAATCCCCACTCTATCCCCACTCAGTGCAAGGCTTTGGGAAAGGCTCTGGCAGTCAGGGCCTCCAGTGTAATCAGGCGGGGGTGGGAGTCAATTGTTGTCAAGGTGACTGTTCAGCGCCTAGCATTCAGTTGGACCTCTCAACCCAGGCTTTCCCCACTTTGTAGCCTGTTTTGGCTGGTAAGAAGAGGCACTAGTCTCTGCTTGCGACTAGTGTGGTATAGATCTTATTATCTGCCAAGTCCTTCTTGTTAGCGTTTATCCCTGAATATGGAGGCTCTATCAATCAGAAGTTGCCCCCGCCCCTTTAGCGAGAGGCACTAAAAAATATCATGCCTCTTGTCTTGGGTCGGTGAACTGAGAGAGATCTTGTCAATTAGAACCGAGGGTGCGCAGATTTCATGGGTTAAGTTAATTTTAGTAATTGGGTCGCAGCTGTGCTCCCGAAGGTATTTCAGGCTGCCTGCGTGCGCCCCTCCCCCAACGCTTGATTGTTAGCTTGAATGGCTGGGTGAGGTGCCCCGCCCGCGGAGAGAATCTCCCAAGTAGGGAATACCGCCCTGGGGCCTCTCCCACTCCCCGTGCGCGGGCCGCTGGGAACGTTAGCGGTGCTCGGTCTGCAATGCTCGGTCTGCAACCAGACTGGGCGCGCGCCAGCGGCTGCTCGCCGCTCCGGAGTGTGGGCGGTGCTCGCTCTGCAACCGACCCGGGCGCTGCTCACACGCTGCTCGCGGCGGCGGCTCGCGGTGGCGGCTGGCGGTGGCTCGAGGCTGCTGCTCACGGCTCCTGAGTGCGGGATGATTTACCACAGGCGCACTTCCTCGCGGCTTGAATGAACGTCCCTGCGGTAGCTTCCTCCACACCCTCGTCTCTCAGATTCAAGTGATAACAGTCCTTTTGCTTTCAGTTTGTGTGGAACTCCGTAATGCTCCGAAGATAAATTTTCCTGTTTCTAGTTGATAAATTTGTTGTGGTTTTGGGGCGATCTGTCGGACGCGCTGCTCACGGCGCCATTTCCGTGACGTCACTCCAATCTTCACTTTTGAGTGACAGTCAGCCTGCTAAAGTATTCAACTATTGACCAGAATTAGGTGAAGGGCAATCATTTTAGTTTCTGAGCTTAGATGTCATATCAATGGCTTAATGGGGTGGGCATTGGTGAAGACAACAGGTAAACAAGCCTGGCTTTCAATCAGGCAACTAAAGAATGAAAGGAAGTGTCTGCATGATAGTGGTGGCACCATGGTTTCTAACTTGGAGGGTTGTAGGACAATGGCACGCTTTGATGGGGAGGCAGGGAAGGGGTGCTGAGTGTACATAGCAAGCACATGGTTTCTACTGAGATTGTATATATCTTGGGTTGGTTCTGGGGATACCTGATGGAAACTGGGGGAGAGGTGGCTGACACCCTTCTAAGTCACCTGTGGGCAAGCCAGTGCTGCTGTCGTCAGAAACTGGCACTCTGAGCCTCTCCCTCCATTCTGTCTCTGAGTCACTTTGGGGGAAAATAAGTGAATATTACTTTGAGGCAATATTCTTGAATGTGAAAGAAATGCCAATGGCCTGTGGAGTTTCTAAGTCTTGTCTTAAAGACCCAGAGTGACTCAGCAAACAGACTGGGAGCACCCCAAGATGGGCAGCACATGTGAGTGGCCTGAGCCCTGGAGAGTGTATGGCCAGGAGGGAGGGGCAGGAACAGGAGCCGCCAAGCCTGAGCAGCTGGACACTTAACCCCTTTATGTTTCCCCAAAAGGTGCGACCCGGAGAAACCAGAGCATGGTGAGCACATATGACTGTCTTAGATGTAGTACGCATGCACACAACCAGTCATGACCATTAATTCTTTTCTGTTGACACTATCTGACTCAGATTGGGCCCCAACTTTCTGCTGTTTTAGTGTTTATTGTTCACACTTCTGCCATACTACTAAAGAATGTGGAACACTTGTCAAAGGCCACATAGCATGGTAGCTTGTTCTCCATCAGGAGAAGCTTGTGGTAACATAAACCTTCCTGCTCAAAGGTGAATTGTAACAGTCATTCTCATGATTTATGGTGCTTTAGGGAGCACCCACCAGTTCACCCTCACCATCTTGTTCCCTCCCCAACATCCCTTTGAGAAGAAGGTCTGGGGTAGGGAAATGAGCACAGTACTTTGGAATCAGACCAGTCTGGCTGTAAATCCCAGCTCTGTCAGTTATTTGACTTTACACTGGGTAAGTATAAGGCCAGTGGCCGAGGCCAGGCAGGTCCACATTGGATTCGGGCAGATGGTAGAGAAACTGTGGAGCAAGAAAGGGTTGGGCCATTCTGTTTAATAAAGTCTCACAACAGTGGACAGGCACACAGGCAGGGGAAACTGCCTCTCAGGAAAACAAATAGCAGAATAGCCCCTCACAGTGGCGCGCAAGCAATCCGTGCATCCACAATCCCCAATCTCTCATCTCTCTCCAGCGCAAGCACCTAGAGCCTTATACAGGCTATGCACACGTGCCTCTGCCATGTGCTCATGCACCAATCAAGCAAAGTGCTTGTAGCTGGTAACCCTGCGAGCAAGCCTTACATAACTGTTCCACAGTAAGAAACTAATAAATCAAAATTCCTCTTCTGGAAAATGAGGATTACTGTATAACACTTATCAGGACAAAGACAGGTTGGGGCACATATGAAGATTTGGGGAAAATTACACAAGATGCCTTTTCCTCAAGACCTTTTATTTCTGCTTGTCAGAAAACAACAAGCCTGTGATGAACATGGTGTAAACTTTCCCCCCCCCCCGAGATGGGTCCCCCCCCTTGTGCAGTCCCAGGGAGACTAGCATAGGATGGCAGCAAGATACTGTGTAAAGTGTCAGGTGTACATGGGTTCTTAGCTGTCACCAGGCAGAGAACTCTTGTTCCAGTGTGGCTCAAGAGGAAAACTGAGATGACAGTTAAGGCCAGGACCGAACTCTAAGTCTACTGACTTCTCAGCTCCCCTTCTTGTGTACTTTAAATCTGCCTACAAAAAATATTCCTGTCTTTTAATAGAACACCCAATTATACATTTTGCAGAAACACAAATGTAGATAACACTTAAACATTCCACAGGAATCGATCAGCTTTCTCTAAGCTGAAATGTTGCATTTTGGAGAGTGTGGGGAAAACAACTGAGTTAGGCTTGCTTGCTTGCACTTTGCATGATTGGTGCATGAGCATGTGGCAGAGCCACATGTGTATAATCTATGTGGGGCTGCAGGGCTCGCCCTCAGGGTGGATTGCAGATTGCCCATACCAAATTGCAGATCTCTTGCCCACCACTGTGAAGGGCCAGTTGGCTGTTAGTTCACCTGCTGCCATGAGAAGAAGAATCTCCCTGCCGGGTTGTCCGTTCGCCATTGTGACAATCTATTAAACGGGAATGGCCCGCTGCTTCCTGGCTCCACAGTTCCTCTACTGTCTGTCTGAATCCAGTGTGGACCTGCCTGACCTCAGCCACTGGCCTTACAGAGAGCAAATAGTATAATTCTTTTTTTTTATTTTTTTTAATTTTATTTTATTTTTATTTTTTTATAGTATGATTCTTAAAAACACTGAGTTCTCAGGAAGGTGGTGAATCTGCCTAAAATGGGACCCCCAAACTGCCAGATTCTGCCCACTCCATTAGTGATTTTGACAGAATTACTCAGCCTCTGGTGATTGACCTCCTTTATATGTAAAATAGAACAATACTTATCTTTCTTGCAGAGATATTATAAGATGGGATTCATCAGCTTCTCAAAGAATATTGAGTGAGAGCCAGAGAGAACAGTACCATAGAACAGCAGGTTAACATTGCTATTGTTATCAACGAATTCTCAGTGTTCATGTAGAAACATTTCGAAGGTCTCTTTCAAAGAATCCTGCGGAAATGATTCAATTCGCCCAAAGAGGAAGTAGAAAGGACATGTAATGCTTCATTCAATCACTTCTCATTGAGATTCTTCTATGTGTCCAACAAGTGAGTTGCAGTGATGAACAAGAAATAAACAGATCTTTCCTCTAGGTGCTCATAAACTAGTGGGCACGTGACATGGAACCAAGAAAAAGCAGATGGAGAAGTTCCAACATTATTGGGGGTAACAGAGAGCAAAATTCATTAGCTTGGGCACCATTTTCCCCTTTGTCCTGATATTGCAGCCCATGGAGTAAGTTATGAGCATTTGTTGTTTTATCTGCCGAACATACAGCCCCTCTCTCTGGCAAAGCATCTGATCAGTGACCAGTCCATACGGTTGGGATGGGGAGACCTCACCCCGGGATCCAGAGTATGGGCATGTGTCCCAGGGTAGATCAAGTAAGCTCCTCATCTGCCTGGCCAGTGGGTTGGTGCAGGAATAGATTTTCCAGATAAAATACAGAATGCTTATTTAATTCAAAGTTAAATTTGGATTTTAGGTAAATAAATAATTTTTTTGTATATGTCCCCAAAATTGTATGGAATATACTAAGAAATTATTCATTGTTTAGCTGAAATTCAAATTTAATGTTTTTTATTACCTAAAGCTGGCAAGCCTTTTCAGGAAGGCCTTGAGACATTTCTAGAATTATTACCAAAAAAGCACTCTTTCCCCACTAGACTTGTGATCGTTGCTGTTACCAGTCTCTGGGAGAGCCTTCCTGAGAGAGGACATAGTGGCTAAGCAGAGCTGAGAGGTGGGAGAAACACGCTTGCAATGTCTTGAGAATCTACGGGACTGAGCTGTCCCGATGGTCGATGGCCTTTCCAGTCGAGTGAGCCAGTACTGTCCTTTGCCCCTGGAATTGCCCCGGGCATACATTCCTAGTGCTGTACTGCTGCTCCAGTTTCCCCAATTTTAAGGACTTCCTTTCTCTCTTTCAAAATTTTCCCTGTTTCTTAAAGAAGTCCACCCAACTTTAATCTCTCCAGAAATCATTTTCAGACTTTTCCAAAAAGACCATTCCCCACCCCATGTTAACAGTATCACAAAGTTGGGTTGTTTTGTCTCCAGGAATGTAATATGTCTGGTCCAGAGATGTTACTTATTTAGCTTTTTTTTTTTTATAAATTTTATTTTTATTTTATTTATTCATTTTTAGAGAGGAGAGAGAGAGAGAACAGAAAGGGAGAGAGAGGAGAGAGAGAAGGGGGGAGGAGCTGGAAGCATCAAATCCCATATATGCCTTGACCAGGCAAGCCCAGGGTTTCGAACCTGCGACCTCAGTATTTCCAGGTCAACGCTTTATCCACTGTGCCACCACAGGTCAGGCGAGATGCTACTTATTTAAAGGCCTGGATGCCCCCTGGGCTTTAGTTTTCTCAGTGTCACATGACACCCCCACAGTGTCCTGTAGTCAGTTTATGTAGCAGATGTGAGCAAAAGCAAGGGGCAGTCACTAGGAGTCAGCATGGTCTCTTTAGAAGTGGCAGCACATTTTGTAAAGCGCCTGTATGCGGGTCAGGCACCTGGGCTTGGAGTCAGGACACTGTCACTGCCCATCTCCCTGCCCTGGATGGGTGAGTACTCATGTGAGGACTCCTGTGGGGACTTGTGTAAGTACTCATTGTGAGTACTCATGCAGGTACTCTCACCTTCTGTTTCTCCATCAGTGAAGTACTAAATTTTACTACTACATCAGACATATGTTTTCAAGTCCATGGTTCAATGATGCAAAATCATGTTGATAGATCCATTAAATTTCATTTAAAAAAGCATATTTTGATTTTGAGGTGATAGTTCACAAAATTCTCTTGATCCCTTTAGGAGAAATCTGAGAAATAGAGAAAGAGAAATTCAACATGGTGACAGAGATTGGCACTCCTGTCCATAAGAATTCAGAGACAAGTACTGTATTCTTAAAGAAGAATGTGGCCTGTTGCAAGGCTGTCTGTCATCTGGGCTTTATCAACAACTTAAAGTAACTAAAAGCATTCTCACCAACTTTCAGGTGACACAGATCTGGGAGGAGGGACAATATGTCAGATAACAGCAACAATATTTAAACTATTGTTTAAATTGAATTGATGGTGTAACGCTATATCGATCAATCCTATCTACCCATTCATTCATCCATCTACCTATCATCTCTCTTTTTATCATCTATCTATCCAGCTAGCTAGCTAGCTAAAAGAATAATATTCAGCAGGTCAAAAAATGTCAAACACACAAATGCATAATAGTAATATGGTTCATGTGAAAAAGACAAGAAAGGTCTGGTTTATGACAAAAATACACATCATCAGTAAATGTCCAAAGAGCAAATGCAATGCTTATTTGTATATCAGCTGGGAGTGCCTCATTCAAGGGGCAGAAGAGCCTCTTGTGCTCAGTACTGCTCTAGTGCCCCTCCCCCACCATTATAATACTGGTCCTTATCTTGAGAAGGAAATAAGAATGTGATAGAAATCATCCATTTATTTGCTTATTCATATATACCTGTCTTTATTCATTCAGCAAATGCATTCAGATCTAATGGGTGGTGGCTTAGAATAATTTTGAAATGAGATAGAAATATGAATGAATGAATGAATGAATGAATGAATGAATGACAGATTTTCTGACCTCAAGGACCTCAGCCTGGGGAAGGAAAAGGTCAACAGAGTGGGAATTCCAGGCCTTCCATGGGGCTGTGAGATGGGCACTGGTAGTGAAGGTGGCAGAAAAGGAAGGGCATGTGTAGAGACGAGTGAGTTAATCACACTCAGTTCCTGGCACTGAAGTCTCTCCTTTTACTTGCTGATTCATTTACTTCCTCCTTCTGTTCTCCCTCACCCAAGAGGCAATCATTTCAATGGGTTTAATGTGTATTCTTTGATATGTTTGATTTCTTGAAAAGCAGGTGTGACTGCTCTGTCTATACTTTTCCATAAACAGTACTGTACCATGTAGTATATGATTCTCTTTTTTGCTTTTTCATTCAGTTCTATATCATGAGAACTAACCAGGTTGTTGAGTATATAGTCAACCCTCATTATTTGAGGATTCTATATTTGCAAATTCACCCACTCACTAAAATTCATTTGTGACCTCCAAATTAATACTCAAGGAGCTGTCATGACCATTCACAAAACTGACTTAGAGCAATGACAAATTTGAATAAGGACGTGCATATTCTCAGCTGAGAAGGACCAAGGTGACACTCTACTTTTTTGCTCCAGCTCTTGTACCATAAACATGTGACCATTTGCAGCTGTTTAAAATGACCTCCAGGCTTAATGCTGAAGTGCTGTCTTCTGTTCCCGTGTTCTTAGGTATAAGAAGGCTGCCATGTGCCTTACTGTGAAAATCTGTTAGATGCACTTCCTTCAGGCATGAATTATAGTGCTGTTGGCAATGAGTTCAATGTTAATTAATCAACAGTACAGATTAACCTAGGTGTCTTTAAATTAAAAAAAAAAAAACATAAAATAAGGTTATGTATTGAGATTTGACAAAAATGTTGTGACCAGAGATTTGTAGGAACCTAACTGAATATTTCCTCCAGGAGCAGTGGTTTAGTATTCCCTAATTCAGTGTTTTTCACTTTACAGAACAGAATGACTGTGATTAACAAGAATAGACTGTATTTCTGCTTCATGGCTTCTTAATGCTTGGTAGTATTCCATACCACCCTTTATTTCTTCATTCCCCTAGGGAATGAACTTTGCCTCCAAACAAGGTTACGGCAAAGTTCTTCATGCATCTTCTCTCAGAGATAAGTGTGAGAATTTCTCTGGAGGCATTCCCCTACTGGACTTCTGGGTGCTAGGGGAAGTGCATCTGACCAAGTGCTGTTGAGTTAATCCACAAATGTGCCGCCTCCTTTGGCACTCCACTAGTGTCACAGAAGAGACCTCTACCCCCTCAGCCCAGCCATCCCGTCCACCGTGCAATCTGATAGGGATAAAGTCGCAGCTCATTATAGTTTTTATTTCATATTGCTAATTAAATGAGTTACAGCATTTCTTCATTTGCTTATCATTTGGGTGTCCTCTTTTGTGAATTGCCTATTTATTTATTTACTTTTTTGCCTGTTTAGCTATTGATTTTTTAGAAAATTGATTTGCAAAAGTTTCTTTTATATTTTAGATATCTGAACCATATCAGGTTTGAACATCTTAAATATATTTCCTGATTCACCATTTGCCTTTTTACTGTGTCCATGATTTTTTCATTAAATTTTTAATGTTGACATTCAAGGAATATAACTTTGAGTGGGTGGATGGTGTCTAGCTGGAAAAAAGGAGAAGTTTAGGAATAAGCTTCCATATCAAAGACCGTGTCATTTAAAGAAAAGGTAAAGGGCAATTGAAAACAATTCTTGGGGGGGGGGGAGATAATATAAATAGCAGGATAGCTATTTTACTTGTAGGACTATATGCCAAAATGCTCTTAGACTTAGTCCATCCCTAAGAAGCAAGGACTGCTCCAGTTCTCTGAGATGGCCAAGAAGAAGATGAACATCAGGAGTGTAGCATAGAACCATGGCCCTGACTAGGCTGCTAAAGTCAAGGAGTTGCTGTTAACTCTGAAAGTTTATGAATGACATGGAAATTGTTCTTAAACAAGAAATTCATCATTTCAGCACTAATGCTCACTTGGCAAAGCTAGTCTCCCCAGTATCTGTCTACAGGTAATAACATTTTCTCACTGTACTCCACCCCCACTCCTTACCTACACAGGCACGACTCATTAACCATATGGACATAGCATCAGGCAAGCCCTTTCTGCAACTTCTTCCTCTTCTTTTTAAAACTCACAATTTAATTTAGACTTCCAAATGGCTCCCTTAATTACAGGTCTGAGTCTAGAAAGAGTTAAAAAAGAGGAGGAAGGGTAAAGGGTTGAATATACCTCAGTGCAGTTATAAAACGGGCACAAAGGGTAGTTTCTGTCTTTTATTCATCTTTTACTTCACTCATTCATTTCATTATACATTGCTGAGTGCCTTGTTCATGTCAGACACTGGGCTTAGCACTGGAGGTACAAGAGTGAGTAAAACAGCCGCTCTCCTACCTTCACGGAGCCTAGACTCCCCAGGGCCAAGCTTCTACTGCACACCGAGTCTGTAAAATACTCACATTTCTGTCTATGTTCTCCCTTTAAAACTAGTGAAATGAATAAGGAAAATTAAAATTAGAATTAGACCCTAGCCAGGCTGTTCAGTAGATAAAGTGTTGTCCTCACACACCGAGGTCATGGGTTCATTTGATACCCAATCAGGACACATACGAGAAGTAATCAAGGAATGCACAACTAAATGAAACAACTAAGTGGAACAGTGAGTTGATGTATCTCTCTCACTCTCTCCCTCTCCCTCATAGCCCCTCTCTCAAACAATGGGAAAAAATTAAAAAAAAATAATACTAGGATTAAATAAAAATACTACTTCCATCTTCTACTGGCCAACATCCAGAAGGCCGACAGACACTCTGTCAGTGAGGCTGTGGTACAAAAGGCATCTCACACACTGTGGTGTGAATACAGACTGGTAAAGTTCTTACGGAGGGGAATTGGGCATTGTTCAACAAAAGGACATATGCATTTAACCCTTTGACCTAGCAAATTCACTTTGGCAAAATATCCCTCAGATAGACTGGCAAAAAATGCAGTTAAGGTTTATGTCCAAAGTTACTTATTATAGTTCTTTTCATAATACCTAAAGACTAGAAAAACAACACAAGTGTCCACCACTACAGGACTAGCTGAAGAAACCATGGCCTAATGAAATCCACACAATGGAGAACCATGCATTATAAAGAGGAATGAAGGCCACCACCACATCTACTATAGAGAGGTCTCTAGGATATATTGTTAAGGTTAAAAAATAAAGTAACGAATAGTGTGGGTAGCATGATACCTTAAGGGAAGAATTGTATCTATACCTACAATTTAAGATTTTTAATAGAAGGATAGACCAAAACTAATAAAAGTTATTACTTATGAGGAAGGGAGAGAGAGAACAGGTGATGAGGAAAACAATATAAGCTAGATTATCTGAATAAACTTTACTTTATAGATTAGGCTTTGGCACCATTTGAATCTTTTTTTTTCTTTTTCTTTTCTTTTTATTTTTTTTTAGGTGAGAGGAGGGGAGATGGCGAGGCAGACTTCCGTATGCACCCCGACTGATCGACTTTCCTCTGGTAACGCCTGTCTAGGGTTGATGCTCAAATACCGAGCCATCTTCAGCCCCTGAGGCTAATGCACTCCAAAGAAACTATCCTCAGCACTCAGAGCCATGCTCGAACCAATCGAGCCAACAGCTGCTGGAGAGGAAAAGGGAGAGAAGGGAGAGAGGGAGGAGTAGAGAAATAGATGGTCACCTCTCCTGTGTGCCCTGACCAGGAATCGAACCCAGGACATCCATACAGTGGGCTGACAGTTTATCCACTGAGCCACTGGCCAGGGCCTGCACTGTCTTACAAAACAAAATGTCATAAAAAAAGGAAACTGGTGCGCTGTTCTTCCTGGTGTGTCATCTCCAGCATAGAACAGAAACAGAGGAGTCAGCAGAGGCATCAGATGGCCCAAGGCTGCCGGAAGCAGACAGAGGCAGCACTGCATGAGAGCAGCAATGACGTTCCAGAGCTGTGGGGCAGATGTCTTATCCCAAAGTTCCACAACCGGAAAGTAAGGTATTCTGCTTGAAAATGAAAGGAGATTACTTTAGACATCTTTCCGGGGCAGTGAGGTGGGGGGCATCCGGAAATAATAAGCAAACCAGGTATTGGGCCTCTCATTAGGTTTACCAAAAAGCATTTGCAATTAGTAAGAAAGAAACGCAGCCTACACTCACAATTCGGCTTGGGCTGGTGCTGAATTTCTCAGTCTTCTGTGAGATTCTGAACTCTCCTGGAAAGGATTGCAGCCTGGCCAAAAATGGCGTTTGATGAAGCAATTGCTGAGTTGGAGTCACTGAATGAAGAGGGTACAAAGACAACACCCTGATCATGCTGTTGCTTAGGGATAATCTCACTCTGTGAACAACAAAACAGGAGGTAGATGGGGGAGAGGACAGGGAAGAAGAGAGCAGATGTCTGTCGTGCTTCCTGGTCTGTTCAGTGTGACTTTGTACCTTCCAAAATTGTGTGATTAGAAAAAAAACAAAGAAATTGTATGTTTACTTTTTTATTTTTCACATCCTCAGTTTAGGAAAAATGGCCCATGGGGTAAACAGCTGGTATTTGTATCTCAAACTCAGATTGGTCGTGTAAACACCACAACATTCTGAAGTTTTGATTTTTAATATTGACAAGATTACTGTGTTTTTATTTTTGTTTTGCTTTTTTAAAAAACTGAACAATGTGATGATGGAATTTTGCCACTAAGCAGAACTCTTATTATTCACATCTTATAAATAGATGTAAATTATCTGTAACTTTTGGGAAAGTTTCATCTGATATTGGCCCTAACATGTTGGCTCAATGGTAGAGCGTTGGCCTGGTGTGTGTGGGTGGATGTCTTGGGTTTGATTCCCTGTCAGGGCACACAGGAGAAGCATCATCTGCTTCTCTACCCCTCCCCATCTCACTTCTCTCTCTCTCTCTCTCTCATTCTTCCTCTCTTTTTCTATCCTGCAACCTTGGCTTGATTAGAGTAAGTTGTCCCCAGGGACTGAGGTTGGCTCATGGCCTCTGCCTCAGGCGCTAGGAAGAGCTGAGTTGTAAGCACAACCCTAGATGGGCAGAGCATCGCCCCCTAGTGGAATTGCAGGGTGAATCTAGGTCATGATGTATTCAGGAGTCTGTCTTTCTACCTCCCCTCCTCTCACTGAATAAAAAAAAAAAAGTCTGATACCAAAACAGTCACTGAAGTATAGGTCCATTGTAAAACTGTACAGTAGAGAAAGTTACAGAGATCATATTGTGATGCTGGGGTTTGGAGTGAGACATCTGTCGTTTTGCATTTGTGTTGGATGGCAATTCATAGTAACTCTGAAATGGACCAGGTTGGGCTGTTGCCACTCAAAAGTTCATGATCACAGATGTCCAGTGTCTTCCTCTGAGGAAGCTCGAAGCCTATCATTGAAATCGTTTGTGGCAGATAACTGGGTTATGACACCATCAGAAGATCTGGTGCTCAAATAACATGCAGTGTTACTGAGTTTTGACTTGTGCTTCAGTCGTGGAGTCTGTTTTCCTTGTAACAGCTAGCTAAGGAAGGAAGCAAGTCGGGTATCTTATGAATGGTCTGGTCTTATCTCCCAGATAATAGCTCTAAGAGCAATGTTCTGCAGGGATTGCCTGTCACATGAGGGATACTCAGTCTTTGGGTTCTTCCTCGCTAGGGGTTTATAAATTTTGAATTCTAAACATTCTTTCCCACTGTCTTTTTTACTTTCTTTTTCTTTCCCTTCTCTAAATTTCTTTAATTCTGCTTCTTTATAATTTTTTTTCTTTTTGATGTCTATCTTTGTTTGTCTTTTGTTCATGATTTAATGCTAGATGGGCCAGGATAGGGGGCCTAGAGGAGGTGAGGAGTGAAGTTGGTGAGCATGTGGTGAGCATGTCTTGTTTTGAAGAGTCGAGGAAAGCTTCCAACACCATAGGATGCCTTCCTTCAGTTCTCAGCATGGTTACTGCTCTTTAGTCACACCGAGACCAGAATCAAGAAAGTATGTTTAAATACCCGTGACTCCCCTGTATTACAGCCAGCCTTAATAATGCTTGTGAGTACCTGTCACCAGATCTCCCAACTGTACTCATCCAACCAAGTTCCCAGACATGTTTAACAAGACCCTGTAATGCAGGAAAGTTATGTGAACTCTGCAATGGGGGAGAATTCAGAACACCCAGCCTGCTAGTCTCACAGGATGCCCCTCTCTCTTTAACATTCCACATAGCTGTGGTATCCATCCATGGAAATGAGAAAGGAAACACACATGCCCTGATTTAAAAAAAAAAAAATTTTTTTTAATTTTTTTTAAAATTAATTTTAATGGGGTGACATTGATCAATCAGGGTTTAGAGAAAATGTCTCCAGGTTATTTTGACATTTTTTTATAAATAAATTTTACTAATTTTAATGGGGTGACATCAATAAATCAGGGTACATATATTCAAAAAAAAATCTCCAGGTTATCTTGTCATTCAATTATGTTGCATACCCATCACCCAAAGTCAGATTGTCCTCCGTCACCTTCTATCTAGTTTTCTTTGTGCCCCTCCTTTCCCCCTCCCTCACATTCCTCCCTCCCTCCCCTGTAACCACCACACTGTTGTCCATGTCCCTGAGTATCATTTTTATGTCCCACCTATGAATGGAATCACATAGTTCTTAGTTTTTTCTGATTTACTTATTTTGCTCAGTATAATGTTATCAAGGTCTATCCATGTTGTTGTAAATGATCCGATGTCATCATTTCTTATGGCTGAGTAGTATTCCATAGTATATATGTGCCACATCTTCTTTATCCAGTCATCTATTGAAGGGCTTTTTGATTGTTTCCATGTCTTGGGCACTGTCAACAATGCTGCAATGAACATGGGGCTGCATGTATCTTTACATACCAGTATGTTTGAGTTTTGGGGGTATATTCCCAGTAGAGGGATTGCTGGGTCATATGGTAGTTCTGTTTTTAATTTTTTGAGGAACCACCATACCTTCTTCCATAGTCGTTGTATTACTTTACATTCCCACCAACAGTGGATGAGGGTTCCTTTTTCTCCACAGCCTCTCCAACACTTGCTATTACCTGTCTTGTTGATAATAGCTCATCTAACAGGTGTGAGGTGGTATCTCATTGTAGTTTTGATTTGCATTTCTCTAATAGCTAATGAAGATAATCATCTTTTCATATATCTGTTGGCCATTTGTATTTCTTCCTGGGAGAAGTGTCTGTTCATGTCCTCTTCCCATATTTTTATTGGATTGTTTGCTTGTTTGTTGTTGAGTTTTATGAGTTCTTTGTATATTTTGGATATTAGGCCCTTTTCTGAGCTGTTGTTTGAAAATATCAACACCCATTCAGTTGGCTGTCTGTTTATTTTGTTGTCAGTTTCTCTTGCTGTGCAAAAACTTCTTAGTCTGATGTAGTCCCATTCATTTATCTTTGCCTTCACTTCTTTTGCCTTTGGAGTCAAATTCATAAAGTGCTCTTTATAACCAAGGTCCATGTGTTTAGTACCTATGTTTTCTTCTATGTAATTTATTGTTTCAGGTCTTATCTTTAGGTCTTTGATCCATTTTGAATTAATTTTAGTACAAGGGGACAAACTGTAGTCGAGTTTCATTCTTTTGCATGTGGCTTTCCAGTTTTCTCAGCATCATTTGTTGAAGAGGCTTTCTTTTCTCCATTGTGTGTTGTTGGTCCCTTTATCAAAAATTATTTGACCATATACATATGGTCTTATATCTGGGCTTTCTATTCTGTTCCATTGGCCTGAGTGTCTATTTTTCTGCCAATACCATGCTATTTTAATTATTATAGCTCTATAATATAATTTGAAGTCAGGTATTGTAATGCCCCCAGCTTCATTCTTTTTCCTTAAGGTTGCTTTGGCTATTTGGGGTTTTTTATAGTTCCATATAAACCTGATGATTTTTTATTCCATTTCTTTAAAATATGACATTGGAATTTTGATGGGAATTGCATTAAATTTGTATATCACTTTGGGTAATGTAGTCATTTTGACTATATTTATTCTTCCTATCCAAGAACAAGGAATACAGTGTGTCCATAAAGTCATAGTGCACTTTTGACCGGTCACAGGAAAGCAACAAAAGATGATAGAAATGTGAAATCTACACCAAATAAAAGGAAAACCCTCTCCATTTCTGTAGGATGATGTGGCAGCATGTGCGCATGCGCAGATGATGACGTAACATCGTGTGTACAGCAGAGCAGCCCACGGCCATGCCAGTCGAGATATGGACAGTACAGAGGAAAGTTCACTGTGTTCTGTAGCTCACTAAATTCGAATCCGTGACCAAAGTGCAACATGAATATCAGCGCGTTTATAACAAAGCGCCACCATATAGGAATAACATTACTCGGTGGGATAGCAGTTGAAGGAAACTGGCAATTTTTTGGAGAAACCCCGTTCTGGTAGGCCATCAGGCAGTGATGAGTCTGTAGAGGCTATACAGGATAGCTACCTAAGGAGCCCTAAAAATTATTTGGTGCAGATTTCACATTTCTATCATCTTTTGTTGCTTTCCTGTGACTGGTCAAAAGTGCACCATCACTTTATGGACACTCTGTATTTTTCCATTTCATTATATCTTTTTCGATTTCCCATAACAACACTTTGTAGTTTTCATTATATAGGTCCTTTACATTCTTTCTTATGTTTATTCCTAGGTATTTTGTTGTTGTCATTGTTGTTGCAGCCATGAAAGGGATTATTTTTTTGAGTTCGTTTTCTGATGTTTCATTGTTGGCATATAGGAAGGCAATGGACTTTTGTATATTAATTTTGTATTCTGTGACCTTACTGTATTGGTTTATTGTTTATAGTAGTCTTTTTGTGGAGTCTTTGGGGTTTTCGATGTATAGGATCATATCATCTGCAAGAAGTGAAAGCTTTATTTCTTATTTCCCAATATTTGAATGCCTTTTTTTTCTTTCTCTTGTCTGATTGCTCTGGCTAAAACTTCCAGCACTACATTGAATAAGAGTGGAGAGAGTAGACAACCTTGTCTTGTTTATGATTTTAGGGGAAAAGTCCTCAGTTTTATGCCATTTAATATGATGTTAGCTGATGGTTTATCATAAATGGCCTTTATTATGTTGAGATATTTTCCTTCTCTACCCATTTTGTTGAGTGTTTTAAACATAAAATTTTATTGAATGCCTTTTCTGCATCTGTTGATAAGATCATATGGTTTTTGTCCTTTGTTTTGTTGATATGTTGTATTACGTTAACCGTTTTACATATGTTGAACCATCCTGGTGATTCTGGATGAATCTCACTTGATTATGATGA
The DNA here is from genome assembly GCF_036850995.1 of Saccopteryx leptura. Taxonomy (NCBI): domain Eukaryota; kingdom Metazoa; phylum Chordata; class Mammalia; order Chiroptera; family Emballonuridae; genus Saccopteryx; species Saccopteryx leptura. The sequence goes on along the minus strand of NC_089504.1, from coordinate 168,874,544 downwards.
ATTATTTTTTTAATGTGTTGTATTCGATTTGCTAGTATTTTGTTTAGTATTTTAGCATCTGTATTCATTAGAGATATTGGTCTGTAGTTTTCTTTTTTGTGTTGTCCTTACCAGATTTTGGTATGAGGGTTATGTTGGCCTCATAAAATGTGTTTGACAGCATTGCTTCTTTTTCAATTTTTTGGAAGACTTTGAATAGAATAGGAACCAAGACTTTATTGAATGTTTGATAGAATTCAATAGTATAGCCATCTTACCCTGGACTTTTATTTTTGGTAGTTGTTTCTATTTCCTCCCTGCTTATGAGTCTGTTTAGGCTTTCTGCTTCTTCATGACTCAGTCTAGGAAGATTGTATTGTTCTAGGAATTTATCCATTTCTTCTAGATTGTTAAATTATGGTGGCATACAGTTTCTCATAGTATTCTGCAATAATTCTTTCTTTTTTTTTTTTTTTTTTTTTTTAATTTTTCTGAAGCTGGAAACAGGGAGAGACAGTCAGACAGACTCCCGCATGCGCCCGACCGGGATCCACCCGGCACGCCCATCATGGGCGGTGCTCTGCCCACCAGGGGGCGATGCTCTGCCCATCCTGGGCGTCGCCATATTGCGACCAGAGCCACTCTAGCGCCTGGGGCAGAGGCCGAGGAGCCATCCCCAGCGCCCGGGCCATCTTTGCTCCAATGGAGCCTTGGCTGCGGGAGGGGAAGAGAGAGACAGAGAGGAAAGCGCGGCGGAGGGGTGGAGAAGCAAATGGGCGCTTCTCCTGTGTGCCCTGGCCGGGAATCGAACCCGAGTCCTCCGCACGCCAGGCCGACGCTCTACCGCTGAGCCAACCGGCCAGGGCCAATAATTCTTTCTGTAACATGCTATCTGTGGTGATATCTCCTCTTTCATTTTGGATTTTGTTTATATGAGTCCTTTCTATTTTTTCCTTAGTGAGTCTTGCAAGGGTTTGTCAATTTTGTTGATCTTTTCAAAGAACCAGCTTCTTGTTTTATTAATTTTTTCTATAGTTTTTCTGTTCTCTATTTCATTTATTTCTGCTCTGATTTTTATTATTTTCTTTTTCCTGCTGGTTTTGGGTTGTCTTTTTCTAGTTCCTTAAGATGTAAAGTTAAGTGGTTTACTTGGGTTCTCTTTTGCTTGTTCATATAAGCCTGTAGTGGTATGAACTTTCCTCTTATTACTGCTTTTGCTGCATCCCAGAGATTCTGATATGTTGTTTTGTTATTTTCGTTTGTCTATATGTATCTTTTGATCTCTGCTTTTATTTCTACTTTGACCCACTCATTTTTTAGAAGTATGTTGTTTAGTTTCCACATTTTTGTGGGTTTGTTTACTTCTTTTTTGCAGTTGAATTCTAGTTTCAAGAATTTATGGTCAGAAAATATGCTTGGTATAATTTCAATCTTTCTGAATTTGTTGATGTTATTTTTGTGGCCCAACATATGGTCGGTTCTTGAGAATGTTGCATGTACACTAGAGAAAAATGTATACTCTGGCACTTTGGGATGAAATGTCCTGTAAATGTCTATCATATCCAATTGTTCTAGTATTTCATTTAAGGTCAACATTTCTATATTGATTTTCTGTTTGGATGAACAATCTAAAGCCATCAGCGGTGTATTGAGGTCTCCAAGTATGATTGTATTTTTGTTGGTTTTTGTTTTTAGGTCAGTCAGTAGCTGTCTTATATATTTTGGTGCTCCTTGGTTTGGTGCATATATATTAAGAAGTGTTATGTCTTCTTGATTCAATGTTCCCTTTATCATTATGATATGACCATTTTTGTCTCTGATTACCTTAGCCGTCTTGTAGTCAGCATTGTTAGATATGAGTATTGCTACACCTGCTTTCTTGGGGGGTGTTATTTGCTTGGAGTATTGTTTTCCAACCTTTCACTTTGAATTTGTTTTTATCCTTGTAGCTTAGATGTGTTTCTTGTAGGCAGCATACAGTTGGATTTTTTTTAATCCATTCTGCTACTCTGTGTCTTTTTATTGGTGAGTTCAATCTATTTACTCTTAGTGTAATTATTGACACTTGAGGGTTTCCTATTGCCATTTTATATATTGCTTTCTGATAGTTTTGTATCTGTTTGGTTATTCTCTTTTTTTCTATCATTTGTATTTATTTGGTTGTAATCCATACTTCTTTCCTCTGTTACTTCTTTTTTCAAGCTATATGCTTCTGTGGTGGATTTTTCAGGGGTGGTTACCATTAAGTAATAGAATACATACATATCATATTCATTGTAGTACATTATCTAATGAGTGCTTCTGCACTCCATCCTCCTTTGCTACTGTTAATCTTTGTCCTCTCCCCTTTTTTGTTTTTGTTGTCACAGTTTAAATTTTATTTTATTGTGTTCTTGGTGGAGCTTTAACTTTTAGTTTTGTTTTGTTCTTTGTATCTGGTTGGAAACCCCCTTTAGTATTTTCTGAAGTGGAGCTTTTCTGGTGATAAATTCCCTCATCTTTTCTGTATCTGTGAATGTTTTTATTTCTCCTTCATATTTGAAGGATAACTTTGATGGGATTATATTCTTGGCTGGAAGTTCCTCTCTTTGAGAACTTTAAATATTGGGGTCCACTCTTTTCTAGCTTGTGGAGTTTCTGCTGAGAAATCTGTTGATAATCTAATGGGCCTTCCTTTATATGTTGTATTCTTCTTTTCCCTGGCAGCCTTGAGAATTTTTTCTTTGTCATTGGTTTATGCCAATTTCATTATGATGTGTTAGGGTTAAGACAACTTGGTGTTCTGTTTGCTTCTTGAATTTGAGGCTTTAGTTCTTTCCACAGGCTTGGGAAGTTCTCATCTATTATTTGTTTGAATATGTTTTCCATTTCATTTTTCTCTCTCTTCTCCTGCTGATATACCCATTATTCTTATGTTGCTCTTTCTGATGGAGTCAGACAATTCCTGTAGGGCTTTCTCATTTTTTTTTAAATTTTTGAGTCTCTCTCCTCTTATCTCTGTAGTGCCTCTAGTTGCCTGTCTTCTATGTCATTAATTCTCTCCTCTATCTGGCCTATTCTATTGGCTAAGCTTGTTACCTCGTTTTTCAGTTCATGTATTGAGTTTTTCATCTCTGTTTGATTCGTTTTCATAGTTTCAATTTCCTTGGTGATGTATTCTTTCTGTTTGTTGAATTGATTTTTGAGCTCCCTAAGTTGCCTATCTGTGCTTTCTTGTATATCTCTGAATATTTTTAAAAATTCAATTTTAAATTCTCTGTCATTTAACTCCATGGTTTCCAAGCTATTGAAACATTTATTTGTAGATTTCTCCTCATCTACCTGAGCTACATCTTTGTCTTTTGTATCCATGATATTCTATTTCTTTTTTCTTAGTGGCATTTGAGAGTGGTATTGTTAATAACACTAATAAAAGTTGATAAAAAAAAAGAAAAAATATTTTGAGAAAATGCAGTGAACTACTGAAAATTTAATTGTGCTAAGTGGAACAAAAATACGTAGAATGGAGGGCCTGAGTTGGGGGGAAGTGACAAAGAGGCAAAAAATGAGGCAAGAACCCAAAAAGTGCAACAAGAAAATAATTTGGATCAAGAATAAAATAATTTATTTGTAAATGATGGTCGAATGAGAGAAATAGTGTAAGACAAGAGAAGGAAAAAAAATACAGTGAAAAATGAAAATTCCATTGTATTGAAGGGAACAAAAACTACATAGAATGGAGAGCCAAAATTGGGGAAAATGCTAAAGAGATAAAAAGCAAAGTAAAAAGCACACAAAATTCCACAAAGAAAAAATTTGAATCCAGAATAAAATAATTTGTTTTGTGGGTGAGATTTGAATTAGAGAAAAAGTGAAAGAGAAAAGAAGAAACAAAAAGAAAGAGAGAGAGAGAGAGAGAAAAGAAAAAAAGAAAAAAATAAGCCTTTTGGAATGTAACACTCATAGAAAAAAGAATGGAAAATGTAACACCTATGGGTAATAAAGTTCAAAATGAAAATAAAAAAATAAAATGTAAAGAGGATAAAATAACCAGGGTGGAAGAGAAAAAAAAAGATAAAAAATACAAGAAAAAAATAAAAAAAGTTATAAAGACTGTAGATATTTCCTGGTTTTGAGAGGTTATATTTTTTTCTTTTCCTTTCTTCTCTTTCTTTTTGGTTGGTGACACTTTACCTTAGGTTCTGCCCCTGTGGCACTTTTAGGCTGAGATTTGCAGTTGATGTGTCACTATGGTGATGACATAAATTAGGCCTTGGTCCCATTGGTAGACGGGGCTTGTCAGTATTTGCAGGCTCCAACAATGGGAGAGTCCATTTTCCCTGAGCCTCTTCCTAAATCTTTTCTTCCTGAACCAGCAACCTGGGGATCCAGCTGTGAAGTTGCCCCAGCCATTGCCTGGAGAGCAAGAGGCTCTAAGAGCTGCCAAATCCCCCCTCTATCCCCGCTCAAAGCAGGGTTCTGGGTAAGGATTTGCCAGCCAGAGCCACCAGCATAATCAGGCAGGGCTGGGAGCTGATTTCAGGTGTCTTTCTATGAGCCTCCGTGCATGTCTAGCATGCCTCAGCACTCTGTGGGTCTACTCTCCCCTGGCATTTTGCACTTTGTAGCCTGTATTGGCTTGCAGGAAGATGCCCCAGTCACTGCCATGGAGCCATCCTCAGTGCACAAGGCCAGAGCAAGAGGTCCTAAAAGCTGCCAAGTCCCTCCTCTAAGTTCGTTCAAAGCACAGCTCTGTCTATGAAAACTTTGTCAACCAGAGCCACCAGCTCAAGCAGGCAGGGGAGTGAGCTGATTTCTGGTCCTAGTTAAATTTGTCTCTGTGCTCCATGGGTCTGTTCTCCACAGGCTTCTCCCTTGTTGGGAAGTCTACAGCCCAGCCCACCCAACTTCCTCAGTGTTCTCTGAGGTCTGTTCCGTGGGACTGTACTTTTTAACCTGTATTGGCTGGCTGGAAGTTGCCCCAGCCACTGCCTGCCGAGCAAGAGGTCCTGAGAACTATCAAGTCCTTCTTCCGGATCCCCTTAAATCTCAGGTCTGAGAAAGAAGGCTTTGTCAGCTAGAGCCGCCAGCATAAACCCACCGGCCAGTGATCAGACTGTGGATTAGGTTCCTTTCAGTACTCCGCAGGTCTGCTCTCCAGAGGCTGTCTGTGCACCCTTCCCCCCACCACTTTCACAGTTCTCTTTCCCGGGAATGTGCTTTGTTTGCCTATATGGCTGGAGGAGGTGCAGTGCCCGTAGGAAAGCCAGCTCTCCAAGCACTTTCCACATGCTGCCATTCAGGGCACTGGGATTATACAGAAACTCTGGTCACAGCCCATGCAGAAGGCCACTGCTAGTCTCCGATCCAGCCCCTCCTTCTGGGAACATGAGTACCCATGCCCGAGATGCCAGGTGGATCCACACGCACACTGCTTGCACTCACCAACTGGGATACTGAGAGTAAGCAAGGCAACTGCTCGCCCACCTCAGCTGGGGTTTGCTGCTGCTGGTGTTAGCTCCACGTGGGCTGAGCTGTGGGCCCACCCTCTCCCCAGCTTGAACATGTCTGCCCTGGCCCAGCTTTTTCCGTGCCCCCAGCCCTCTCTTTCTCTCAGTTCCAAGTGAAAGCAGCCCTTGATCAGGTCAGTGAGGAAAGCGGAATACTCCATTCTCTGTCTTATTTCCTTCAGAGTGGATTATATATTCAGCCACCTTTTTGCCCAATCATACCTTTATTTGATGTATGTGTATTTCAGATGCTCCTGTGATTGTTTTTCTGTCTCTAGTTGTTGAATTTGTTTAAATTTCAGGGAGAGGTTTCGGGAGCACCCCTCACAGTGCCATTTCCCTGACATCACTGATTTTTTTTTTTAATTATTAGGTGAGAGGTGGGAGACAGAGAGACATACTCCCATATCCACCCTGACCGGGATCCACTCAGCAAACCCCCTGCTGGGAGATGCTCTGCCCATCTGGGGCCATTGCTTTGATGCTCAGCAACCAAGCTATTTTAGTGCCTGAGGCAGAGCCATGGAGCCATCCTCAGTGCCCAAGGCCAACTTGCTCAAACAAATTCAGCCATGGCTGCAGGAGAGGAAAAGAGAGAGAGAAGGAAGAAGGAGTGTGAAGATGCAGATGGACGCTTCTCCTTTGTGCCTTGACTGGGAATCAAACCCAGGACTTCCACATACCAGGCCAATGCTCTACTATTGAGCCAAGAAAGCCAAATCCCTTTTTCCTATTTGAACAAAAATGTGCAGTTAAATACTTGGTGTTTGAAGATGCAATAGTGAATGTGGAATGAGCCTGTCTGTGTCTGATGGCTCTGTCCTGCCTTATTTTCCTCACCAATATTCTGCCTCATGTTTGCTATGTGATGGTTACATTGCCCAGCAGGCACATCCAAGGCTGTGAAAATAGTGTAGCAAAAAGGAAAAATCCCCAGTTATTAATGTACTAGATTTGTGTATCACATTTAAACAGTTGTAGTTCTCACCTTACATATTATAACCAAGAAAAGTGTAAAAATTCAAAAGTGATATAAACAAATGTTATCAGTTAAAAAAAGAAAACTATTTGCCCCCAAAAAGTTGGAAGCAAAATGAAACCATGTAAATGTATATAAATTTAGTGGTTTAAGCACAGAGAGAAATTATTTCCGATGACTTGAAAAGCTAGTAATTAGATTGTGCATCTATGATGGGATATATATTCAGATGCTCCTCAATTTATGATGGGGTCATGTTCTAATAAGCCATTATAAGTTGAAAATATTGTAGGTTAAAAATGCATTTAATACACCTAACATACTAAACATCAGATATTATCCTAGCCTACCTTAAATGGGAACAGTATCAAAAAAAAAAAAAATGCTAGACACAGTATACTGTAGAGTATTGGTTGTTTACCCTCATGGCTGGTGGTAGCATGACCCATTTTCATATGGCATCCTCCCTGTGTGTATGTCTGTCTCTGTGTCCAAATTGTCTTTTTCTGTAAGGACACTAGTCACTTTGGATAAGGGGATCCCCTACTCCAGTATGACCTCATCTTCACTAATTCTATCTGCAATGACCTTATTTCCAAATAATGTCCCATTCTGAGATACTTGGGGTTAGGATTTGAACCTATTAATTTGAGGAGATATAATTCAACCCATGACAGAATAATAGAATGAGAATAGCATCATTTGGTATTCTTAATGAAATAATGGACCTAGGCAGTAACTGCTAAGTAAGCAAAAAGCAAATGAGGAATCTTACAGTGAGTGGAGCAGGCTGACAGCACCAAACACACCAACTAACGTGAACATGACAAGTCACAGGGCAGCCAGGTACATTGTGCCTGATGTGCTGCAACAGGAGAACACAACACCTTCTGTGAGCTCTTCTTGCCTCTGTCTCTTCTCAAAAAAAAAAAAAGAAAGAAAGAAAAGAAAAGATAGACCTGAATCTGAACAAGCCTTTAGATATAAGATGTATGCTAACAGTTCAGAGAGTTTACAAGTGAGAAAAGGTGTTAAATGACACCTTGGGTATGCAGTCAGCAAAAAGATCTGGGTTCTTAATAGATGTTAAGAGAAAAAAAGGGGGGAAGGGAAGCCTATAGATCAAAAGAGACTTTTTAAAGCATATGGACCAAATTCAACATGTGCACTTTGTTTGGGTATTGATTTGAACAAGCCAGCTGTGAAAAATAAAAGCACATAAGAGACAATCAGGGACATTTGAATGCTGACTGGCTATTTCATGATGTTAAGGAATCACTAATTTTTCAGTGTAATAATAGTGTCAAATGAACTCAAAATGAGTCTGGAGATTTTGGAGAGAAGTAAAAAGGATTTATTCAAGGGTCTTAGGGTTTGCAAACCAAAAATACAACAAGGCAATATTCAGAGTGTTCCAAAATAGAAAGAAAAAAAAATAGTTATAATTTCTTATAATAAAACATACATTTTTGAGAAGAATCAGTTCTATATCCTTAGCCTCTAGATTGTTTTGTGATAGTAATCTTCTAGACAACCTGTGATCTGAATACTGTTGGTCAGGCAGTCTGGTGAATGAATGCCAGGTAGTCTGGATGTGTGAACATTCTTTCCTTAGCCCTTCAGGGGGTAATAAGAGGGTTGTTGGGAGGGTTGGTGTATATCCAGGCATTGATGCAGGACTGGAAAGTTCAAAAGTTTAAATTCCCATACTAGTTAGAATGAGAAAATAATCATTTCCTGATACCTCAATCTACTTGATTTTAGCAATTTAGCAGTTTAACTATAGTCTTCAAACAATATTTCTTCACTCTATTCCCCAATAGTTTTGTTGTGATTTTTTTTAAAAAGCCATTGTTTTCAGTGATAAGACTAAGGTCTTTACGATGAAAAGTTACAATGTCTTTCATTTGTTTCAAAAATAACCAGGGGAAGAGGTGATAAATTTGATGGGATCATAGATAAAATGCCATTGGCCATGTATTGAAGCAGGGGTGAGGGAGACCTGGGGTTTTATTACACTATATTTCATATGTTTGAAATTTTCCACAATAAAATGGTTTGTTTGTTTTTTTAATTGTTAAGGGGTTGCTCCTCCTATAAAAACCCTCTTTATCTTTTCTGGATACCGTCCTATCTTATCTTCTCAGGGACTTAGCTCTCCATTTATTGCTGCTCTGGCCATTGTCACTGTCTCTCTCTCCAGTGACTCATCCCCACAGCTTATAAGTATGTTTACCACCTCCCATCCAAAAAAAGGGGGGGAGGGTCAAGAAAACCAAATTTAATTCCTCCCTTGGCCTTCCTTATCTCATTCAATACACCAATTTTTTTATCCCCCAGCCCAGCACAATCCAAACTCCTCTTCTTAGGCACACGTGTACTGGTTCCTTGCCATCCATTTCAACTCATTGCAGTCTGGCTGCTGTGGAAACGCTGTGGAGGTCACCACCGACCCCCATGTTGTTGACTCCAGTGGTTATTTTTCTGTGTCTCTTTTAATGCCCTCTATGGCCCTGTCGACCTGTCTTCTCCCATGTTGGTCAAATAAGTTTGTAAATATGATATATATGTTTGCTTGCTTATAGTTTGCATTGGGTGTGGGGGACAGGCTGTAAGCAGGCCGGGTTGTTATAGCCTAAGGCTTAGTTTTAAGACTAAGCTTTTCTCACCCTTGACTGTTGCATGATGTGGGGTGGTGCACTCTCATGAGGAATCCCATTATGCCTCCAATAAGTGACTTTGTATCAGAGACTTCCTTGTTTGTATATTGGATTAAAGGTTTTGATTTCTACACTATAAAATGGGGCAGACTGGGAACTTGCTCTCTCTTGGTTCCTGAGATTAGCATTAGAGGAGAGCAGAGAAAGGCCACGTGGAGGAGAGGTGAAGCAGCCAAGATAGCGGAGTGCTGAAGGAGAAGCCAGTTTATGCAGAGTTTGTGCAGAGAGAAGGAGATGGGGAACAGAGGTGAATAAGGCTGGTGAGGTAGAATCTTTGATTCTAGGAAACTCGGATAAGTCAGTGGCTTTGGGAGCCCTGAATGGAAAGGGAAGTGTTTTCCCACTGTGTGTATTTCTTGCCCAACAGGTGTAAGCTAGGTTTAAAGCTAATGGCCCACCAGTTCTTGGCTCCGTTGTTTTATTACTATCTGTCCGAATCCAATGCAAACCTGCATTGGCCAGGCGGCTGTGATGGTGGCTGTGGCTACTGGCTTTACACCCCATCTAGTGCTCCTCCACACTAACACAGAATGCTCTCTCCATGCCTTTCAGTTCCTCAAGTTCCCCCGCACACACACCCCTGACAACCTGTTTTTTGTACCTTCTTGTGCTTTTGTACCTCCTTCTTCTTACCTCTTTTTATGGTTGGTTTCTGTCAATATTCTGGTCTCTAAGATGACCTTCATGATTACTCTGATTGGGATCTTCCAATCTTTGTCATGGCATCTGCTTTATTCCTTTTATAACATTCCCTTAAACCAGTGGTTCTCAAAGTGTGCGTCAGGGCACACTGGTGCGCCCTAGAAGATTTCCAGGTGCACCCTATGGTATTCCAGAGAAATATGTGCCTGTTGGGGACCAAAAAATCAACAGGGTTTTTGGTGTTTAGATTTTTGGGGGACAGAAGTGTGGGGAATTGGCTGTAAGCTGACAGTCTGCCCAACCCTCCACCTAACTTGCCTGATTAGGTTGCAAAAGGCTGTTAAGCTGTGGTGCTGGACTGTTTATACTACCATGTTCCCTAGAAAGACTGGAGGCAAGTTTCTTCTATCCTTTGTTTGGTGTAAAGTTAAGATGATATGTATGGTGGGGATTTTCTGCACTCAACACAATTAAGAGTAAAATGAGAGGAATTCTTCAATGTATTGATGAAGAAATGAAAGTTTGCCCACACATTGAAAAAATCTCTAGGACATATCAGGCTCATGTTTCTTATAAACACAAGAATGAAAAAAACAACACATTCATGCCGGGACCTGCTGAATTTACTAAATCTTACTAAGAATGTACCTATGTATATAAAAAGGTAACTTTTTCTGTCATTTCTTTTACTTTTTAACCCCTTTTTATTAATTCTAAAAAACATAACTCAAAAAATGTAACATAAAAATGTTTTTTAATGTCAGAATAAATTTAATTTTGTTGTATTTATTTCATTTATTACCATAAAAGCACGCTTGGACTTTATATTTTTTCTTTAATATTTGACTTAATTATTATAACATATTTCTCAGAAATTTGTATATAGTATGTCTACAATTATTTGTAGGATTTTAAATGATACCCAACTTCAAAAAGTTTGAGAACCACTGCCTTACACAATCTGACTTATAATCATGTTTTCACTTGTTTATTTCCCACTGGACTATGAGCTCCACAAGGAAAGGAACCAAATCTGTTTTTGCTTATCCCTATAATCCCAGCTAATAGTACATACCATTCCTGGCACACAGAGGCACTTACAAAATATTTGCTGAATGAAGACATAAAATTCAAATAATGACCCAAATCAGTATTGCAAATTGTTAAAAGCAGTGTAAAAAACCAAAACCCAAACAAACAAACAAACACAAAAAAATCCCCCACATTGGCATGTTGAGCTAGGTTGAGAGGATAGCAAAAGCTTCCATGTGCAGATCACATTTGCTCTGAGATCTGGAGAGTGGGAGGGAGCCACCTAGAAGTGGGGTGAACATAGTGAGAACAGACTCAGCAGGACAGACCCTCAGGAAGGACATCTGAAAGGAAAAATTGATCATCAGGAATCCATGGCTCTCCCTACTGCAGTGGGTCTGTGTGTGTTACTTAAGAGTAAGTGACATAGTACAGTGAAGCCCGAGAGTCCATCTTATTAAGGCTCCATTTAGCCACTTGAGTTCCAGCAGCCAAGGAAATCAGCAAGCTTTCACTTTCCTTGCTCCTTCAAAGCAGGAAGTATGCCTACTGCTTTAGTGAGTAGCCAGAACTGAGCTGGGGCTGGCTGAACTAGAGGAGAGCTTAACCTCAACTTCACATCTTCCTGTGGGATCCAAGCCATGTTTATACAAGTAGGACCTCAGATACAGCCTAGCTCAGCTTGTCCAACAGACCTTCTTGGCTTAGGCATCTAGGTTTGGCCTAAGCGATTATCAAAGTTCCAACATATATTCCCTAAAGGCAGTTAAGGGCCAGGAATCTGAGGAGCCCTCATTCAGCAACCACCAGAAGGGGCTGAGATTCCAGATGCTTTAAACTGTCCCCAAAGGAATAAAGAACAGTTAAAGGGCTTCTGAAATTAGGTCACACACAGACACAGACACATATACACACTAACAAATAGTAAAAAGGTTTTTCGAACATATAACTTGTCCTTTGACACAACAACTATTTCTAGAAACCCGCCCTTAGGAAATAAGAGCAGGTTAGGATGACTGTTTTAATGCTGTTTACACAATTAAAATAAATTAGAAAAATCTAAATGTCCAAAAATATATTATAGCACGCCTGTACCAGTATGCAGCCATTTCAATTATGTTTGCAGATAATTTTAATAATTTGGAAAATGCTTGTATTATAACATTAAGAGAAAAAAAATGAAAAAATAACTTTATACCAGGGATAGTCAACCTTTTTATACCTACTGCCCACTTTTGTATCTCTGTTAGTAGTAACATTTTCTAACCGCCCACCAATTCAACAGTAATGGGGATTTATAAAGTAGGGAAGTAACTTTACTTTATAAAATTTATAAAGCAGAGTTACAGCAAGTTAAAGCATATAATAATAATTACTTACCAAGTACTTTATGTTGGATTTTCGCTAAGTTTGGCAGAATAAATCTTTATAAAACAACTTACTATAGTTAAATCTATCTTTTTATTTATACTTTGATTGCTCTTCTACCACCCACCATGAAAGCTGGAACGCCCACTAGTGGGCAGTAGGGAACAGGTTGACTACTACTGGTTTATACAGTATGAACTCAAATATTTGAGTTCTCTATGATGGATAGAGAGGTGCAAAGGAAGAGGATTGGATAGAAATCATAATTATAGTTAAATCTAGCTGGTGAATATTGTATTATTTTAGTTTGATTTTTATACTTCTCTGTAATTTTTTAACAAACTCATATTATATAGTTATAAATAAACAATAAGAATCTGTTTGGCATACTCATTTATTTTCCTTTTTACTATGGTAAAATATCTACATAACAAAAAATTTACCAGTTTAGCCTGACCTGTGGTGGTGCAGTGGATAAAGCATCAACCTTGAAATGCTGTGGTCGCCTTTTGAAACCCTGGGCTTGTCTGGTCAAGGCACATATGGGAGTTGAGGCTTCCAGCTCCTCCCCACCTTCTCTCTCTGTCTCTCTCTCTTCTCTCTCTCCCTCTCTGTCTCTCTCCCTTTCTCTCTCCTCTCTAAAATGAATAAATAAAATTTAAAAAAATAAAAAAAATTAAAAATTTTTTTTTACCAGTTTAATCCCTTTAAAGGATCAATGGCATTAAGTACACTCACATTATTGTGCAACCATCACTACACCCTCCACCTCCAAAAATTTTTCACCTTCCCAAACTGTGCCCACCAAACAACAACTTCCCTTTCCCCGGTCCCCAGCCCCGGCCCCACCATGCTTCTCTCTGCCTCTATGAATTTGACTTCTCTGGGAACTTACTATAAGTAGAATCAAACAGTGTGCATTCTGGATTATTTTATTTAGCATAACATCTACAAGGCTCACCCACGTTGACTTACTTTGTAAGTACCTAGCATGGCTCCTAGACTGTTAAACTGCAGAGCGAATCCACAGGGCCCAGCAAGGTCTTTGGCGTGGGACTTGGTGACTTCAGACATTCTGTTTTGGGATGTGAAGGTTCCTCATGAAAGGTCTCTGAGTGATGTTCAGAGACAATACTGGGTGTTAAATGCCCACAGCCACTGTCTCCAGCAGCCTCAAGTAGCTGAGGACACCACAATTTTATACTGCCTTGAGGAGCTGTGCGTAGAAGAAGCTAGGTCACATGTTGATTGAAGAAAGGCCTGAAAGGAGCTTTTAAAACATCTATTAAAACCTTCTCATATTACAGAGCAGAGAGAATTGAAATCAACTGCCTCCCCCACATGACGAAGGTAAAACAGTGTCATGATCTCAGCCAAAACTGTTCTTATTTCTGTAAAAACAACTGAAGTTTAAAAGGGGTACGTTTCCTTATCTTATGAAAATGATAAGGTTTCTTTTAAATATATCTGTATAAAGAAGAATTGTAAACATACTCCTTTTAAAACAGAAATTAATTAAGTATTTTAAAAGTAAAATGGTGGGAGTGAAGCATCGATGAACCTGAGGTTTCGACAGCTTCTACGCAGCAAGGCAAACCGGGAAGCTGAAAATCAGCCAACTCCCTGGGTTAGCCAAACAGTCCGTCTGATCTGCAACCTTTTTACTTTAGTTCAGAAAAGAACCTGCATAGATCAGGGTTCTCCTGTATAGATCAGAGAGAGAGAGAACCAGTAGACAATGAGTATATGGAGATTAATCATAAGAAACTGGCTCACGCAGTTTGAAGGTTGGAAAGCCCCACAACCTGCCCTCTGGGCTGCAGACCCAGGAAAGCTGGTGATGTACTTCAGTCCTAGTCTGAAGGACTGAGACCCAGGGGCGCTGATGTCCAAGGGCAGAAGATTAGAAGACATGTCCCAGCCCAATTAATGAGGCAAGAACAAAAGGGGACAAATTCCTCCATCCTCCCCCTTTTGCTCTATTTAAGCCCTAATGGACTGGGTGATGCCCATACTTATTGGAGAGGGCCGTCCACTTTACTGAGCCCGCCGTCTCAAATGTCAATCTCATCAGAACACCAAAATCTGTATTAGGAGTCTTCAGAGAAACAGAACCAATGGGAGTTATTTATTTATTTGTTTATTTGTTTGTTTGTTTAGTACACTTGACCCTGGACTACCTCCTCTCTTTTCACTCTTCTCTGTAGAACTCTGGACTTTCCAGAGGAGAAAGAGAAGAAGGAGGTGAAAGGAGATAAAGAGGTAGGAGGGAGAGGAGTGGAGACAGGAGACTCCATCTACAGGAGTTTATATCTGCCCAGAAGGAAAGAAGAAATAGGCACAAAATCACTGTTTTGCAACTTATAAGCCCAAAGCCCTTTCCTACGTACTGATAGTTAGACATGCCAAGAAACATCTATGTTTTCTGTACTTCATTTTAGAAGATAGGTCAACCCTTATTTCAACATGCAGCAGGAACATCTTGGTTATGAAAAACCTTGACTTATTTTAAACTAATGTACTGTGAAATAAACGTCTAGACTTCTAGAACCTTTCCATGTATAATAAATTTTAAGATGAGCTGTAATTCTCTTCAAACCCTGGCATGTAACCTTTGGCTCCTGTTCTCCTCTTCTGCCCATGGGCAAGATGTTTTTCTTACTATTCCTAGCTGTCACTTAGCTTGGCTAAGGAGGAGATACCGACTTCTTCCACCCACACAGCCTTGCAGCCAAAGACCCAAAATGCAGGGACTGGTCCAGTTAAAAAACTGGGCATGCAAGAACAGGTGGGCATTAAAGAACAACTCTGTTCTCCCTTAAAAAGGGGGAGAAATAGCATGTAAATATTTTATTTCAAGTTATCTTGTGCTAATTAAGGAATATAGACACCTGTCCTTAAAAAAGATTTAGCAACTACTCCTTTGGGTGGAATCCTAATAATGGACTGATATAAACAAGGAAGGACGTCTGAAAAAGAAGACTCATTCTCCAGGCACAGCTGGCATCCCTGTTCTCTCCTGGGGTCTGCTAGTGCTTCCGAGGATGCCGTGGGTGAGGGGAGAAGTGCCCAGAGGAGGAATCTCTCTAAGGGGGCATCTGTGTGACAGCACATGCAGGCAGTGTCTATAGCCGAGCTTGCACTTCAAGGGTGTCATTTTTATTCTGCGATGTGCAAATGGTCTATTCATTTCTGAAAGCATGTGTGCCAGCGTGGCTTCTGGCTCAGGGGACAGAAAATGACACAGGAGGGGAAGGAAAATGTCAAGAGCCCCAATTTCCTAATTAGGTTGTTTCCTTTCCCCACCTCAACCCACTCTCTGCCACCTTCCTCTCACTATCATTATCTGACTGCTTTGGACACAGGTTGAACTCTGTGCTACCCTGGCAGCTCCTCCAGGTCCAGTGTTTGTCTACCGCTTAAGAATTCAGGTTGCACGGCCTGTGCATTGGTGTCCTCCCCAGCTTGGCTGGGACCACCTGGCTAGGCTGTCAACTTTGAAATATGCAATCCAGAACAGGAAACAATCTCTCTGTTCAGAACTGCCCTTGGCCTGAATTAGTCAGACAGGATTTATGGGGTAAGGATGACAGAAGGGAGGAGGAGGGACCCAAGCACACAGAGGATATTAAATAAACACAAGCTAAGGTATGGCTGAGCCACAGGGCAGTGACACCGGAGAAAAGGAAGCCCCCAGACCTGTTTTAAACACAGCCTGATGGAAACTCCTACATCAAGGTGAATAACACAGGTTCATTGTCAGCAAGTGTGCCAGGCACCATCCTGGGGGCTTTCACAGACTTGGTCTCATTTGATCCTCCCAAGACACCCCCACAAGTTTATCCTATTGTTCTTCAGGTGTCCTGAGAAAACAGACTCAGAGGGGTCAACACATCCAAGGCTCTGGAGCCTTGGGTCTTCTGGCTGCATGCCCCATGGTCATCCACACTCCACAGGGAAAGAAAACCTAATCACTCTAAGACATGACCTGTTGTCATAATTAGCTTCAGTGATATAGATGTGAACATTAGGGGAACCCGGGAAAGAACTTTCTGTGCTATCTTTGAAACTGCTCTGTAAATCTAAAACTACTTCAAAATAAAAAGTTTGTTTTAAAGAAATAGGCCACAACCTGGAAGTATAAATACTTCCGGAAGGGATGTTAGACAGAAAACTTGTCCTAATCTGGCGGTGGGTGGCACAGCGCCTGCACAGACTGAGCACCTGTTTTCTTTTACAGGTGTGCAGACGTGCACAGGACAGAGAAGGAGAGGGGCAGGGATGGAGGGCGACCTGGTTTAGACGGAAGGTCAGAGAAAATGATCTACTGTACACTAATTGTAATCTTGTGCAGGTGCCCTAGGAAATGGTGACTATTAAGCTATGTATTGAAACTACTTACAGTTAGTGGTGGGTTTTTTTCTTTTTTTGGCTTTATCATGTCTTTGCAACAAAAACATCTTTAATAAAAAATTACAATTAACAGCCTTCTTAAGTCTCTAAAATGAGAAACTTTGAGATTATCTGATTTGGGGGATGGAAAAGGTATTTTGGAACCAGAGAAATTTGGATTGGAACCTCAGTTAAATGACTTTTTTAGTTATGTGATCTTGATTAAGTTGCTCAATTTCTAAACTTCAGATTTCGTATATGTAAAATAAAAGACAATCAAATGTACCAACAGGATTATGGCATTAAAATATACAAATATAGGGTATTCATTGATACATTGTAAGTGTTCAGGTTAAACATATATGAGTGACTAAATATAGATTAAGACTTGAAATGAAGTATTTATGCCTAACTTAAAAAAATTAAGCATCTATAAAGGGAAAAGCCTACTAGTTGAAAAAAAAAACAAAACACGGATAATTAAGGCACCGTTCCTTAGGGCACTGTTCCTCAGTCTCACTCAGGCAGTGTTTTCAGCTGATGCTGGATGGGGGGAGGGGGCCAGCAGGCACCGGGTCTGGGTGTTGAGTATAAACAAAATTGGGAGCAGCCGGTCACTCCACATGGTCCTGTGAGCAGAGCTGAATGTGACACAGATGTAGATTGGAGCACTGGTCTGCAAGAAGTCCCAGTGGGGCAGACTTTCTACCCATAGGCCAAGACTATGGCTGTGACTTGTTATGAGGCTCTTAAAATCTTTGCCCTCTGTCTCTGAAGGGCCCTAAGGATGTCAGAAGGGTTGTTCAAGGAGGGAATGCCAGGACCTGGGCAGTGCCCCGTTTCACAGGAAGAGCGGGAGCCCCGGGGGGTCAGGGCCTTCTGCCACATGTGGGTACGGCAGTCAGGACAAACAGCAATCTCCTTCTCCTCTGACTGAGACAGGTGGCCTTGTAAAATAAGCTATATGACCATTGTCATTACTGTTTCATAAAATTAGTGTTGGCTCAGGAAGGCAAAGGCAGACCCCTAGCCTGAATCGATCATCCAGAATCAGGGTCCCCAGTGCCTGTGACCTGGACAAAGGTCTGCCTGTCATTTACTTAGATTTTTTTTTTCTCACTTGCTCAGTCCTCACAGCAAAACAATGCCAACATTGTCACAGAGAAGCCCATGCCTGGGCCAACTTCTTCTCCCATAAAATGTCAGCGTGAGGGTCTGGGGATGAACTCAATCTGTGGTTCCCCAGTCTGTCTGAACTTAAGTCAGCTATTTAAAAATATGTTACATGAACAGACTATTAGAATGGACCTAGAAATTTGAATTTTTTAACTTCTCTCTGGGTGACTGGCTGATAATCAGTTTGGGTTGGGACTCACTGAACCCCATAATCTACCAGATCCCTTTGGTCTAGAACATTTTAGATTATAGAAACCCAGACCCTCCCTTAAACCATGATTGTCAGCCCCATCTGTGTAGGACGCTTAGAAATCATTTAACAACCTGAGGCAGTTCTATAGTGAAAGGAGCTATCTTACTTGCCCCTGCCCAGTTTTGCCTAAGTTGCCTTTAATATTTCTCATCTGCCCTCCTCAAATCACTTGGCATCAGGAGGCAACCAATATACCTTGGTCATGTCTGTTCAAGGTGTGGTCCGCAGAGCAGAGGCACGCTTGTCGCCTAGGAGCTTGGTGGGACCACAGGCTCCAAAGCCCCACACCATCCATTTCACCAGGGTTCCCAGGTGGCTCAGGTGTACAGTCAAGTGTTGTTCTCAACTTGGTTGTACTTTAGAACCATCTGGAGAGAGAATGGGAGGAGGTCTGGTGGCAGGAAGATACTGCACTTTGGCGTAAATTGCAATCGATTAGGGTTCATTTCTCAGACTCAAGTTAGAAGTAAGAGTTCAGATAAGGGAGGCCACCATTGCAGAAGGGGAGAATAGATTTATCAGGAGTGAAAAAGAAGAGCTTGCTAAGAGTCAAAGAAAATAATAAAAAGCCCAGCACTGGGGCTTCTTCTCCCTACCATATGCAAAGACCACTCTGATGAGAAGTCCAAGAATCACTCTAAAGATAAAGAGGCCACCAAGGAGTCAAGTGAGGAGGATTGTGGCAGGGATAAAACTCGAAAGAGGCACACTTCCAGTGGTAGCAGCAACAGCACACTAGGTCCTGGTCCAGCTCTACGTCCAGCTCGGGCTCCAGCACCAACATCAGCTCGAGCAGTGGCTCTAGCTCCCCGTCGGCACCAAGCCGCTCTGGAAGTCCCAGCACATCCCACAGCTCCAGCTCTAGAAGCTCCTCTGGTTCTCGAAGTCCTTCTCAGAGTAGACATGACAACAAGCGGCGTTCCCACTCCAAATCCAAACCACCCAAAAGAGATGAAAAGGAAAGGAAAAAGCAGAGCCCTTCTCCTAAACCCATCAAAGTACACATTGGGAGGCTTACCAAGAATGTGACCAAGGATCACATTATGAAGATATTCTCCACCTATGGAAAAATTAAAATTATTGATATGCCTGTAGAAAGGATGCACCCTCATCTATCTATAGCAAAGGTCAGGAAACTTTTTGGCTGAGAGAGCCATGAACGCCACATATTTTAAAATGTAACTCCATGAGAGCCATACAACGACCCTTGTACGTTATGCATTATCCAATAAAAATTTGTTGTCCCGAAGGACAGCTGTGATTGGCTCCAGCCACCTGCAACCATGAACATGAGCGGTAGAAAATGAATGGATTGTAATACATGAGAATGTTTTATATTTTAAACATTATTACTCTTTTTATTAAAGATTTGTCTGTGAGCCAGATGCAGCCATCAAAAGAGCCACATTTGGCTCACGAGCCATAGGTTCCAGACCCCTAATCTATAGGCTATGCATACGTGGAATTTGAGAATCCAAATGAAGCCGAGAAGGCACTGAAGCATATGGATGGATGACAAATTGATGGCCAGGAAATCACTGCCACCACTATGCTGGCCCCCCGGGGGGCTTAGATCACCCCCAGGAGATTCAGCCCTCCCAGGAGAACGTTGCCGCCACCTCCCGTGTGGTGCCAGTCACCACCACGAATAAGGAGAAAGTCACGCTCCCTGCGGCACAGGGTCCTGTGCCTTGGCGATTCCGTTCTCCTGGCCGTCGCCGCCACTGAAGCTCTGCCCCATAACTGATATCCCATCCAGCTCAGTTCTGTCACTTTTCTAGCTAAAGGAGATTCAGTAGAAAACGAATCCTCAGGGGCAGACGGCAGAAGTATGTTGGTTTGGGGATGTGCCTGCAAAGATGTCTCCCAGCGTCCTGGCTGGAAAGCTCCCACGTTTCCAGTCCCTGAGAGTCAATGCAGTGGCAATGCCACCCCTGCCTGGGAACACGTGTTTTCATTCTGCAGATGACCTACGGCCAGTCTAGCAGCCTGGGGACCCTTCAGGAAAGCTGCTTTCATGCAGCTGCCAGTCCTGTTAACCTAGCCCTGCTTCCCTGCTTGAGTCCTCTGACCTCTAGGGTCAAATATCCCATGTTAATTGATGTAAAGGGTTCTGTCTTTACATGGACTTGTGCACATACACCCATACCCTACATCTCCTTTCTCTCTGAAACTGGTGAGCAAGTTGAGAGCTAGCTCTACAGTGTCATCACAGACCCCCACCCACATCCCTGTCATGGTGGTCTTTGGAGTTACCTTGGCAACATGTACATTGCTTTTTTGGCTTTTATTGTACAGTCAGTACTATAAATTTTCTGTTTTGAGTTTTTATGTAACTCTATAGCATTTTAGATAATGTGTTTAGACTTTGTTGTACAGAGTAAAAGGATTGTGTTGAATAAAAAAATAAAAAAGAATCATCTGGAGAGTTTTAAAAAATGCTGAAGTTTGAGTCCCAATGCCTAGGATTACTTTAAATTCTGCAGGGGATTCTAATGTGCAGTAAGCAAGAACTAGAGTGATTTAATATAAAGTCAAGTGAGATTCGCTTAGGGGAGGGTTGTAGTGAGGGGCTCCGTGTACGCTCACTGGCTTGGTTCCTTCCCTTCATTAAACTGATGGACACATCTGGGTTGGGGATGAGACAAAGAACTGAAGAATTCTTCCACAAGTCGGGTCGGCTCAGAACCCCACCCATCAAAGCAGGAGAGAAGAGCAGAGGACATCAGGATGTTAACTGTCTCCCTGGAATTCAGATTTCCTCTGGAGCCTACACATAGATAGACCAGCACTTTCCAGAACGGCACTGGTTTCTCCCCTGCCTTGAGGGGAGTGCGCCCAAATCATCAGAGACCCACGAGACCACATCCCCACAACACAGGTGCCTCTCTCCCTCTAATAGAAAGTTGTTTCTTATACTCTAATTTAAACATATTCTTTATGTGTCAGAAGCTAAGGATGTGTTCTGTGTCTAGTGCTATGTAACAATAGTCCCTTTGGGAAAATTACCATAAGGCTCTATGTAAAATTTCAGTTCTGTGGCTTTCAACTGAACATGACTCCCAGTACAGGCAGACTCTCCCTGAGCTCTGACCTCCCCCACAGTCGGACTTGACAGCATCCAGCAGGCGATGGCCTGGGCCCCATCCTTCCACGTGGGCCAGGGAGGGCTGAGTGGTGAGTCTGAAGGCTTGGGCTTGACTTTGTTTTAGACAGAATGTCTCACCTGTGTTCTATCTACCCCAGTCTTTTGAACTTGGAAAGAAGTCATACTGGGAGTGAAGATTAGTGAGACAAAGGTACAAGGCACCCTTCACAAAGTCATGAGGGATTTCTCCCAAGTCTGCAGGCCTGTGAGACTAGCTGTACAGCTGTCCCTGAGCTCTGGGCCAGCCTCTGGTCTTCTCAGTGCCATGGGGAAATCTTTCCGCAGCTTGGCCCCAGGAAGCTCTGGGACAGGGAAGATACTGATTTCCATTCTCATGACTTTCCAATGAACCCCAAGGAGCAGGTGAGGCTCAGATAAGCTTCAACAAATAACCCGGCTCTGGAAAGGTAGCAGCTTCAAGTCCTCGTGCATCAGAATGGGGGATGCCTCTTTCCACACAACTCAGTGTGAGATTCTTAGAAAAGACACTTGAGGCCCTGGCCAGTTGGCTCAGTAGTAGAGTGTCAGCCTGGCTTGTGGATGTCCCAGCTTTGATTCCTGGTCAGGGCACACAGAAGCAACCATCTGTTTCTCCACCCTTTCCTCTCTCCCTTCTCTGTCTCTCTTGCTCTCTCTTTCCTTCCTGCAGCCATGGTTCAGTTGGAGCAAGTTGGGCCTGGGAACTGAAGATGGCTCCATAGCCTCACCTTAGGCACTAAAATAGCTCAGTTGCTGAGCAACAGAGCAGCAGTCCCAGATGGGCAGAGTATCACTTGGTAGGGGGCTTGCCAGATGGATCCCTGTAGGTCAGGGTGCATGCAGGAGTCTGTCTCTCTGCTTCCCCACTTCTCATTTAAGAAAATAAAATAATTTTTAAAATTAAAAAAAAAAAAGACACTTGAAACACCAAGTAAAAAGCACCAAATGAGTTAACACTCCCAAAGCATCTTCACTGGAAAATGGGTTCCCCTTGTTCTGTTTTCCTGACTGCCTTTTTTGGAGGAACTATGCCTTGCTTCAAGGCGGGGAGAGCCCACAGAGGACTTGGCTGTGTCAGAGGGGACAGATGTGGGGTGTGGAGGACAAAGGGCCACAGCTGTGATGAGGGTGCCAGTCAGCCTCCCTCGGCTGGCCTCCCACCTGACCTCACATTGGCTTTCTGTGTGAGTTGAGTTGTGGGGGAGCCAGGCTGAGCTGATGGTCAGGTCATTGCGTCCTGGGGCTGCCCTCCCTGATGCCTCATTGTGATCCTGAGGAAGGTTCTCTGCCTCTGGCTCCACTGGCTTCTCAGCAAATGAAGTGTGAGGTCTTGGTGACAACTAAGAATGCTTTCACAGTTCACAATGCTGTGACTTCTTGGAAACATACAACTCAGGATAGAAAAAAGGAAAATATACTGGTGAGAGTGAAAGATGCTATTTTAGGACAAAAAATAGTATTTGAGGTGACTCTAAGGAAGTATTTTTTTTTTTAAGTTTTGGACAGAAGCAACCAAAAATGACTGCATTTAAAAAGAGAGCCCAGAAAGTGTTGACATGGCCAAACTGAGAGGGGTTTGCCTTGGAACCTGTCACCAAAGCCTGAGCAGTCAGGGGAACCACCTGGGGCACTGTGATGCTGGTGGCCGAGGCCAAGCAGGTTCACCTTGGATTCATGCAGATGGTAGAGGAACTGTGGAGCTGGAAAGGGTTGGACCATTCCCATTTGTTAGAGGCTTACAAAGACAGATGAGCAAATAAACAAAGGAAAAGCTGCTTTTAGCAGTGGAGGGCAAAGGATCAGGAAAACCACACCTCACAGTGGTGGGAGAGCAATCTGGGAGAATCGCCCCTGAGGGAAAGCATCCATAGCTTTTCATAGGGACACACACACAGCTTTCTTCCACGTGCTCACACATTAATTGCACAAAGGGCTTGCAGCCGATAAACCAGTAAGCAAGCCTAACTAACATAGCTGTTTCCCACACAATCCACCCCTTTACGGTTGCTCACCTCACAATCTATGCAACAGGTATCTTCCATGATGGTCCCTGTATGAGGAGTGAGGTACATTATAGAAACAGTACAGACTACAGCAACAGAATTACAAACACTATGGGTGAAATGAAAGAGTGGTCAGTGGCACCAAGAGAGGCAAGTCCTTCCCTTCTGGCAGAACACAGAACAGAGTTCTGTCCACAACACAGTAGCTGGTACCAGAGGCCAGTCTGGGCAGGTGTACCAAACCTTATTGGCCTGCATACCAGGATCTGCTGGTTCAAGGTGCAGCAAAATGGGAGAAGTCATTATTGGCCATAAAGAAATTACAAAGCTGCCCTTCATAGTGCTGTCCCCCTGAGCACTCAAGGGATAATACACTTCTATCTTAGGCGACCAGGTGCTGGCTGCCCAGGGAGTGAACTGGAGGTCCACCTCTATCCCTGTACCCCACGGTGCCAACAAGACCACCCATCATAGGTGGGGGTCCTGTACAGTCCAGGGCCATGTCCACTGAAGCCGTTGGCCTTTAAGGAGGGCAGTTGGGGCAGGCAAGAGCACATTGCCTTGCTGTTCAGAGCCCCGCTTGAGCAAAGCGTCCTTGGTGTGTATCTGCAACTGGATGGGAGCAGCTTCCCAGTGCAGGAGGGCCTCCACTGGAGCTGCTGCCCCTCCCCCCTATTGAGATCTCTCATTCAAAATCCGGAGTACTGTCCATAAGTGGAGTGTCCATCCAGTAAGGGAGCTGGTGCCCCCCTCCTGTCGCAGTCCCTGCTTTAAGAGTCCATTGTACCGCTCAGTGATACCAGCAGCCTGGGGGTGGTAGGGAACATGGTACTTCCAGTCCACCCCCAGCTCTTGAGCCCATTGTCTCACCATTAAACCAGTGAAATGGGTGCCATTGTCACTTTCAAGGACTAGTGGCCACCCGTACGCAGCATTCAGGTGGTCCAGAACCTGTATGACTGCCCTCTGGCCTGGGTAAGCAGCAAGCAGACCAGTGGCAGTATCTACACAGGTGACTGTATACTGGTACCCGTTTGACTTTGGTAAGGGTCCAGTGTTATCTATCTGCCACCGTGTCAGTGAAACACGACCTTTCTGGATCTGTCCAGGTTGACACCAGTGGTCTCTGAGGTGCTCCTTGGAACACACTGCACATTGCTCACAGGCTGCAAGTACCTCTGCATAGGACACAGGCAAGTTTCATGCCTCAACCCTAGCCCACATATTTTTCTGTCCTGCAAAGAGCAGATGCCGGTGGAGCCACTGCACCACATCACCTGCGGGTGCAGTCTCCAACCATCACACCCTTGCCAAAATGTCTACCTCATTATTCCCAGGATGAGCTAGAGGGGCATGCCCTGTGACATGATATACTGTCACCTGTTTCTGGTGTCCTATTTTCCATAAGTCCTGCCACATGGCCTGACCCAATAGTGGATGGTGCATTACTATCCACTGGTTAATGTGTCACAATAGCCCAGCTGTTGATGCAAATCACCAGAGGTGAAGGTTCATTATGGGAAACTAGCCATATGGCTCTTAATTTCACCCATTGGCTGCTTTGGCCTGTATCTGTGTCCATCCAAGTAGTCTCAGTGGCCGGATGGAAGGCTATGGCCATCCACTTGGCCAGTTGGCCCCTGCTGGAATCTTCAGTGTACCAGGCATCCTCAGGGATAGGTGGGTGCCCTCCTGGTAGGGACTGACTTCAGGTTCTGCCTCCTGGGCTCCAGCTGCACCTGACTCTAAGGTCGCATAGGTGACTGGACCCAAGACTTCCTGCATTTCTGCCCTCAATGCGCTGGTGCTAAGAGCACAGCATTGTTGCAAGTATGCACCCCACTTGGCCAGGGTGGAGGTTTGGGCCATACCACTACAAGGTTTGGTTGTCCAATCTCTCACCCATCCTGAAATAGGGTATGTTGTTTTGACTGTAACTGGAGTTGTAGCCGTAATACTCCCAGTGGCTAGGAGGACAGTATGCACAGCTGTCAACTGTTTCTCCACTAATGAGTAAAGGACTTTCCACAATTGGGACCAAATCCCAATAGGTTGCAGTAAGCGCTCTCTGTCCCTTGCCATGAGCCCCAGCCAAAGGTCTCAGAGGTTACCTGGACATCAAGCTCACAGGGCCTGGCAGGATCAAACACATTCAAGACCTGTGCCACCTTGACAGTTCTCTTAGCTGCTGCAAACACACCTTGTGCCTGCTCAGTTCAATCCAGCAAACCCCCATCAGAATAAGATCATGTAAGGCACACAGTAACTGAGCCAAAGTGGGCACGAATGCTCGCCAATACCCCAACAGACCTAAGAATTCCTGTAACTGTTTTACTGTAGTGGACATGGGGGATGCTTGGATAAGATCCAATGCATCTGTGCAGGATCTACAACTGTGTCAGGAATAATTTTTGTCTTATGCGACCAGACAACCCCCAGGAACTTAACAGATAACCCAGGTCCTTATAATTTGCCCTCATTGACCGCCCAGCCACACACTTTCAAATTGGATAGCAGGGTAGGGACTGCTTGCTCCAATTCTGGAAGAAAGTCACCAGTTAGCATAATATCATCGATATAATGGTAAATGCAAACTGCCTCTGGCTGTTTCCATTTAGCCAGGTCAGCAGCCACCAGCCCATGACACATGGTGGGGCTATGCAAATAGCCCTGGGGTAACACTGTAAAGGTCCATTATCTCCCTTCCCAAGTGAAGGCAAATTGGTCTTAACTCTTTGCAGCTTTATCAATAGAGAAAAAGGCGTTAGCCAAACCTGCCATGAAGTGGTATGTCCCCAACTCATGGCTTAGCCAATACATCAGGTTAGCTATAAAGGGAACAGCAGTGTGCAAAGGGGGAACACCTATTAAATTCTCTGTAATCTACCGTCATTTGCCAGGTTCCATCTGGTTTTTGCACAGGCCATAACCGGGGAGTTGTAAGGGCAGTGCACCGGCCAGATGATCCCCTCTTTTTTTTGTTTGAGCATCATCCCTGTAATTTCTTCATAACCGCCTGGCAGGCTGTGCTGCTTTGTGGTAGTCGCATGCTGGGGAATGGGTAATTGCAAGAGGAATGTGCTGCATGTCCCCGCAACACTGCCTTCATGACCTGGACCTGCAGGAGGAACTCCCTGGCTGTGGTTTCCAACCACAGTCCTTGTAAGATATCTGTCCCCAAAATATATTCAGGAATAGGAGATGCATATACCTTGTATGGCTTAGGTTGATGCTTTATCTACTGTGCCACCACAAGTCAGGCCTTATATGGCTTCAGAGGCAGTCTTTCTATCCCCAATGGAATAGTTATTGGCTTCACTCAAATAGTTTGGCCCCCATAACGATCAGTGGCCACTGAGGTCCCAGCAAACCGCTCTGGGTTCCCAGAGAGGAGGGAACATTCTGCACCTGTTATCCACCAAGGTCAATACCCATTGTGCATTACCAGTGGATTGCCAGTTCCATGTGGGACCTCCAGTCCCCACCCATCTTTGTTAGATGGGTCCCTCAGCTTTTCCATTATTCAAACTGGAGCAATGGGTTTTGGGGATCATCATCTCTCTCAATTGTATATCCATCATATAATCTTGTAACTGTGCCACTGTGCACCAACCATTTTGTTAGTAGCTGCTGGGGCCATTCATCTCAGTGGCTGGAACTTCTATTCTGGTTTAAGTGGCTGCCAGAGCTCCAAAAGAACTTGATTAGACTTGACATCTAATTTCTCCCTAATTTAGGAGAAATTCTCCCTAAATTAGATGGCTGAAATTGCCATCTAATTTCAGCTTCCAGGGCAAATTTCTCCAGCCACAATCAATTCTACCCACATCTGTGTTCGGGTAACCTTTGCAGACCCATTTCTCTTGTCAGTCGGCATGGGCAGCAGCCCTCACAGCTCTATGATTCTGTGCTGCCTCCAGCTCCCCCAAATCTGCAACCATCTCTGTAACCCACATAGGGGCTCAAGATAGCCACTAGTGACCCAAAAAGGGCTGATGGGACACTACAGAGAATCAGGTCCTTCATCCCTGCCATAAACACTTCCTCATTTGGCCCACAGGACCTTGGGTTGAAAGCAGCATTCTTCATACTTGGTTTCTGTAGGACCTGGGGCAGGTCCGTATATGTCTGCCACCAACTCACTGCCCCTGGCAAGTCTCCAGCATTCTGCCAGACTGTACAAATGCCAGCCATCACCCACTCTAATAAGGTATAGTTTCCTGGGTTGTCATGGCAGTTCTGAAGATGCTGCCTCAAGGAGGAGTGCATGGTAATAGCAGTTAATTTCTCCATCTCTGTTCCAGAGGGCATGATGTCCCACAACTGAAGCAATGAGGCTGCCAGGGGCTCAGTGGGTTTCTGCTTGAATTTCACTCTGAACTCCATTAGCTCTGCCTGGTGTAGGGCCACACCACAGAGTGCTCCACTACCTGCAGAGGGGGCTGTGGCTGACCTTGATGGACTTTTGGCTGCTGGGTTTTTACCTTCTAGGCAACTGCAGACCACAGTTTCAATCCAAACCTCCCCCTCAGAAAAGGAGGAGTTAGAAACTCTTGCTCCTACTGCCTCAGAGCCACTCCACTGGCATGGATACAGCTCTGTCTTCAGCACCCGCTTTGGCTCCTGTGGCTGCCAGCTCTCAGCCTGAAGCTGAGACTCGAGCTCTTGAACCCACAGTTGGTTCTTTAACAACTGTCGTTGCCAATGTTCAGCTTCCAGGGCAAATTTCAGCTGATGAAACCATAATTCCTTTTCCAGAGACAGACCATTCCAGTTTCAGGCACTGTTGGTGCTCAGCCTGCATTTCCCACTGCAGCTCTCAAACCCAGTAGGCCTTCTTCTCCAGCTCTCTTTCCAGTTCACGCCATTGCTGGTACTCAGCCTGCAGCCTGACCTGCAGTTCTTCAATCTGAAACTCTTTTTCCAGTGATCATTTCAGCTCATGCCATTGTTGGCACTTGGTCTGCAGCTCATCCTGGAGCTTTTGACCTTGGGCAACTTCTCGCAAAGAGTTCTTGGTTTCTTCTTGCAGCACTCTAAAAAATACCCAGCCCACAGTCCCCAAAAGGACAGTCATGGGGAACCATATCCTCAATCTGATCCTTCCAGGGTGTTAGTGGCTCCATACGGATCTGATCCGAATCCTGCCAGAAATGCCCGATGTAATGCTGGTGGTTGAGGCCAGGCAGGTTCTCATTGAATTCGGGCAGACGGTAGAGAAACTACAGAGCTGGAACGCATCAGGCCATACCTGTTTATTGGAGGCTCGCAAAGACAGGCGAGCAAATAAACAGAGTAAAACTTGCTTTTCACAGTGGAGGGCAAGGAGTCAGGAAAACTGCACCTTGCAGTGGCAGGAGAGCAATCTGGGAGAATTGCCCCTGAGGGAAAGCACCCATTGCTTTCAGAGATACACATGTGGCTTTCTGCCCTGTGCTCCAGCACTAATTGTGCACAGTGCATGTAGCCAGTCAGCCAGCAAGCAAGCCTAACACAGATCATGATTATTGGCATGTCTGCTGGCCGCTGCCTGCTCAGACTAGAAGCATAAAGGACACAGGAGAGGAGAGACAGACAGATAGTGACAGAAAGAGAGAGAGATTCTGAAAACAATTCCACATTTTATTCATTTTTGCTGAGTGCCTACCATGTGCTAGAGACTCTGCTAGATCCTGGAAAAATGACATCTAATTTTGACAGCTAAGGATCAACTCTTTTTTTTTCCATGAAAGAGATATATGGAGAGAGAGGGACAGACAGGGATAGACAGACAGGAAGGGAGGGAGATGAGAAGCATCAATTCTTCGTTGCGGCACCTTCGTTGTTCAGTGATTGCTTTCTCACACATGATTTGACTGGGGGGCTCCAGCAGAGCGAGTAACTCTTTGCTCAAGCCAGTGACCTTGGGCTTCAAGCCAGTGACCTTTGGGCTCAAGCCAATGACCATGTGGTCATGTCTATGATCCCACACTCAATCCGGTGACCCTGAGCTCAAGCTGGATGAGCCCGCACTCAAGCTGACAAACTTGGGATTTTGAACCTGGGTCCTCACCATCCCTGACTGATGCTCTATCCACTATGCCACCACCTGGTCAGGCAGAGGATCAACTCTTGACTTTAATGATAGTGGTGCCCTATTAGGTACACCTACCAGGGGCTGCAATTCTTTACTGGGCATGCATTTTCCTGTTTGAGCCATACAGCAGGGCCATGAGCTGAGCTGCCCTGGGCAGTGGACCAGTGGGCCTGGGAACATGGACACTGAAGCCAGACCACCAGGGTTCCAATCCTGCCTTGGACACTTATCAGTTGTGTGACCCTGAATGTAATCTCTCTGTTGCTCAGTTTCTTCATCTATAAACTAATATCTACCTTATAAGATTTCTGTGAAGATTAAATTGGCTGATATTTATGAAGCACCTAGGAAAGTGATTGGCATATAGTAAGTGCCCTCTAAGTGTTGACTATTATGACCATTGTTCCCATATTACCTAAAGAGGGGAATCCCACAGCAGCAGAGCGAGGCTCTGAGTCAGGCTCTAAAAAATCACAGCAACCTAGGCAGGCTTATCCCAAATATTTCTTATTTGGGGTTATTGTCAAGAATATCTCCTCTAGAAGTGTGTGCAGAGTTTGTCTGTCACCTGAGGCCACCAACAGGTAGTTTGTCTGCATGGGGTTCTGTGTTATGGGCTGTGGACAGAGACCACCACTCCCTGAGACCCAGACAGAGATGAGTGGCTAGAGCCAGACAGTGTTCGGGCTTGGTAAGCCTGGATATCATGGCATTCCAGCATTCGCAGATCACTCCAAATGGCTAGCACCTCCAGAACCCAGTAATCTATGTCAGCTTTCCAGAAATTTCCTTATACTTTTTTGGGGAATGATGCTTCTCTGTTGCCTCCAGGTGTCAAAAATTTAGAGATCATTTTAAAAGTACTGACACTTGGCCCTAACCCCTCAATATTCTAAATTAGCTGGTCTGGAAAATGGCCTGGGCATCACCATCTGTTCCAAGTTCTCCAATGACCCGAAGGTGCAGCCAAATGTGAGCACCACTAGCCTGAGCGGTCCTCTGATGGCAGATGTGACTGTCCCCAGCAATCCTTATTTTCTTCCTAACCTCCAGCAGGGCTAGCTGGCTTAAGGGCCCCAGCCTCTACCACAGCAAGATGTGTCTGTGTGACTTATTGCTGTGACAATGAGGTGTGCCTCTTTCGGGTCTTGGCCACCTCCCTCTCTTCAGACTCTCTCCACAAGATGGAGAGTAGACCCAGAGTAAGGGCTGCAGCTTTAGCTTCACAGGCAGGAGCCTCTCTCCAGGCCAGGAAGCAATGATGTCGACAAGCCTGCATGCCAGCACCATCTTGGAGAGTGGTCACCCACCTGCCCTGGGTCGCTGTAACTGGGAGACAAGTGAAATTCCATCTCTTTGAACCTTTGTGATTTTAAGTCTTTTTGTTGAAGCAGCTAAGCCTATATATCCTAGGAAAGGCCTAGTTGATTGCTTTCAAGTAGGGATAAGTGTCCCAGTCACTTAACAAACTTTAAAAAATTCAGATGCCCAGGAATCCCCTCAGCTCTAGCAAATCAACAAGACTGAGGACAGACAAGGTCATCTGTAGTTTTAGTGGGATTTTTGTTTGCTTTTAAATTCTTTATTCATTGCTAATGACAGAATGAAATGAAATATTTTTGATCAAATTAATTTGATAGAAACTCAGATAGCCAACTAGCCACATGCACAGGAAGTAAAATACCAATAAGCTAATCACTAAGAGGAATCAAGAGAAAATGCCAGTTTTGCCTCCTCATTGCTTTCCTTCTGTCCTTCCTCTAGTTATCTATCAAGCATATACTATGTGATCCTCTCTTTTCTTAAGACTATTTTTTTAGGGAAGTGTTAGGTTCACAGCAAAATTGAGAGGATAGTGCAGAAATTTCCCATAGACTCCCTGCCCCTCCCATACGCACACCTCCCTGTTATCAACATCCCCCCCAGAGCGGCCCATCTGTTATGCTCGAGGAGCCTATTCTGACAAGTTGTCATCACCCAGAGTTCACAGTTTACGTTACAGCTCATACTTGGTGTTGTACATTCTGTAGGCTTGGGAAAATGTGCCGTGACTTGCATCCATCATTATGGTATTGCACAGGGTATTTTCACTGCCCTGAACACCCTCTGCACTCATCTCATCCCCCACCGGCCCCTCACGAGCCATGGCAGTCACTGGTACTTTCACCATCTCCATAGTTTTGCCTTTTCCAGGATGTCATATATATGGACTTATACAAAATATAACTTTCCCAGATTGGTTTCTTTCACCTAGCAATATGTGTGTAAGTTTCTACCATGTCTTTCTGTGGCTTGATACCTCATGTCTTTTTATTGCTAAATAATATTCCATTGGCTGCAGATATCACATTTTATTTAGCCATTCATCCACTGAAGGACATTTTGGTTGCCTCCAAATTTTGGACAATTAGGAATAAATTACAAATAAGCAGTTATAAACACTCATGTGTGGGTTTTTGTGTAGACTTAACTTTTCAACTCACCAGGAACACGATTGCTTGATCAGACATTAGTTATTTTTAAAGCTCCGCAGGTGAGTTTAATGCCCATCCTGGCAAGTCTCTGGGAGGGAAACAGCCAAGACTGTTTGCTCCATGGACTATTTGCTCAGGCCTCTCGAGGCAGGAACACACAATGCACTGAGCCCAGGGCGGGGTGCAGTCTGGCTCCCTTCTGTTCCCTAGCAGCACCTCAAGTGGCACTGGCCCCACGAAGGGTTCTGTGTGCCTTTTCCAGCTAATTCCAGTGAGCCAATAAGCAGAGGGGCGTAGAGACACAGAGATGCAAGTGAGAAGTCACTGTGTCCTCACTTCCTGCAGCAGGACAGAACAGCCAGAGCTGTTGTTCTCAACAGGCTGATATTTTGAACAAAAAGGTGGGGCTTATAAGATGCATATGTACAAATGTCTTTCTTTTACTGTAAAAGGTTGCCATGGAGACCTGTGACTGGGATACCAATTTATGGCTTAAGGGTATGCCAGTCTCTTTGTATTGAGCCAGGTGGACTGCTGGGCCTATGCTGCTGCAGCTGCTGGTCCTGGGTAGCGTCGGCAGCGGCCTGGAGAAGACAGTGGGCAAGTCCTCTCAACCTGGAAACTCTTCCAGAACTGAAGACACTACATTTGCTTCCAAAATGGATAATTAGGCAAGGCAAGCAGCATCTGTCTCCCCGAGATCAAACTCTCTTTCAGAGGCTGCACATATGTGACCCAATCTGGCTCTGGCTATCAGGACTTGGCCATCAGAATGCCTACACTCATATCATACTCCAGGGTCCAGACACGCAGAGGAGCACCCAGGCCCTTTATACAGCACCTGCCTGTGTCTGTTCACAGAAACAACCCAATTAACAAGACCACTGGCACTGCTACCGCCGGCAGGAGGCCTGTGCAGTGCTAATAACTGCAAGTCTCACTGAATGGAGCCCTTTTCTAAACTGTGAAGACATATGTACACCAAATTCCCCCTGAACTGCAGCTTCTGAAACTCAGATGCCTCAGACAAAAAGAGTAGTAAACATCTAACAGGGCAGAGATTATGTCAAAGAAGAAAACATTGCCTTGGACTCCGTGAAAACATTTCCTAAACTCCAAAGGCCAGAGTGTCTGCATCCAGGGCTAATAGCAGAGTCCTTGAACTTGTCCTGACAGGCATTGGGGAAGTGAACCTTGCCTCATGGTGTGTTATTTCACCAGATGTAATCCAAGTTTCTTGAGGATAAGAACTGGATCTACAATTTCACTCTCAAGGACTGTTTCATATTGGAAACTCATTGGCTGATATTCGGTGACATATGGCTTGGGTTCCAAGTCAACTTCTTTCCATCTGAGATTGTGATCAGTTGTCTCGGTGCCTTTGAGAACTTGGCACCTCTCTGCCCCCAGAGTGCCCCCTCTGCTCAGAGTGACTGCTTCCAGAACATGGCATGAAGCAGCAAAGTTCATCCCAGAGACTGGGCCCTCGGAGCCTATTAATATTGATTCTTGACATGCTGTACAAAAGCTCTTTCTACATTCTCCAAAACAGAAATTAAAGTAGATTAAGAAGTGTGTAGGTTGAGAACTGGCAGGAAACACTGAACTTATCCAAAGAAGATAGATGCAGGGCAAGTGTTTGGAAAGACGTCTGAACGCACCTCCCTCCCGGCTCTCCCAGTCGGTATTCTAACCTGGTCTGAGCACTTTTTATGACAAAGCCCCAAACTTCTGCTGAGGAGGAGGCTAACATTCACTGAAGCTTCTTCAAAGGCACTTCCCTTGGGGACAAGAAACATGGACTGGCTGACCTTCTCAGTTAATGAATGAAGACAAGAAAGGACACCAAGGTGAGCTTGAATGTGGACGCAGCTCGACAGTTGCCACTTCATTCTCCACCTAATTCTGGAGAGAATGAGGCAGGTTCTAACTGAATAGGCTAAACAGAGAAAGCACCCTGTGATTCCCAGGACTATGACCCCCTGGAAACTCCTTTTCGGGATGGCCCAGGGCATCAGTTCTTGGCCCTGTGTCTGCTCACTGTGTTCAGGGGTTTGGTCCTCACTGCACCTATTGATTTGTTTCCCAGAAGTTTGCTCTGTCCCAGCAGAAGTTTCTAGGAATGTTCCTGAATTAGCCAATGATTCATTGTCATTTTTGTTTCCCAAAATGGTAGCCATTCTTTTTGACTCTAGGGCGATACTCTACCAGGAATTCCTTAGTGCTCTCTACACACAGCTAACGCAGGTGGTACCCTGCTCATGGCTGATGAGCCGAATCACTGTCTGGCTACTTTGTGTGGAGGAGATGGGGAAGGTGGTGGGTGATCAGTGCAGGAAGAACAACCACTAGGACTCTGGGTTCTGACAGGCATGAACCTAGGCCCCATCACTTGCTAGCTATGTGATCTTCCTAAATCTGTTTTCAATCTATGAAGTGGGAATAGCAATAGTTCATCTACTAGGAATCTTACAAAGATTAAATAAGATACCACATAGATGATGATGAACACAGTTCCAGCTTTAGTAGAATGCTATTAGTGCTAATTATAAAACAATAATAAGTTTTATCATTTATATTATGGTTTCTGGTGGCACAGAATTTGATCAGCATTGGGTCCTTCTGTGTCTCCCTCTGGCTCTGATTCTCTTGTTTATCCATTTCCTTATTTTATTTTCTTCTGTTGTTATTTTATCATATATACCATATTAACAATAGATTGCTTAATTTGACTTTATAAGAAGAGTATCATGCTCTATGTAGTTCTCGGAACTTACTTTTCTTGGTCAGTTTTATCAACCAGTGTTATGTCACTGACACCAACATCCACCTATGTTGATATATATAACTGTGGTTCATTCGTTTTTCATTTTTGTATAATATTCTGTTATGTAAATATAGTACAATGTATATATTTAGACTCCTATTTGTGGGCATTTGAGGTTATTTTTGGTAAACCACTTTATTGAGATATAATTCACATACTAAACAAGTCACCTATTTACAGTGCAATTTGACGGTTCTTAGTTTATTCAGAGTTGTCACTACGGTCAACTTTAAAACATTTACATCATCCTGAGAGGAAACTTTGTATATACATTAGCAGTTACTCACCAGTCTCCCATCCTTCGGCCCTTAGCAACCATCTGTCTACTTTTTTTTTTCTCATCAGTCTACTTTCTATATCCCAATAAATAAACCTACTCTGAACATGTCTGATACATGGATCATATAATATGTAGCCTTTCATGACATACTTCTTTCATTTAGCATGTTTTCAAGATTCATCTATGTTGTAGCATGTATTGGCACTTCACTTCATCATCAAATAATATTTCATATTTTACTTGTCAATTTATGAGTTTATAAGATTTAGGTTGTTTAAGTCTTTTGCTCTTATTAACAGTGTTATTATGAACATTATACCACATTGTCTTCTGGGAACACATGCAAGAGTGTCTCTGGGATGTATTCTTGGGGTGGAGCTGTTGAAATATTGGAAAAGCAGATGTTCAACACTACAAGTTAATGCCAAATTGCTTCTCAAGTGTTTTAACAGTTTACACTTCTACCAGCAAAATAAATGATACCATTGGCTTACACCCTTGTTAATATTTGGTATGGTCAGGATTTCTAGGTTTTGAAAAGCTTATTTATTTTACTTCACATTTTTAAGAAGTCAAATCATTGCTCTGCATTTGACTCATTGCCAATAATAAGATTCTAATGGAGATTCTCCTTCCATACTGATCATTTCTCCTCTGTAACAGTTCTAGCTTTTACTTCCCAACCCAGAATTCTGATGTTACTACCATTCTTCCTTCCCAGAGGGGTTCATGTTTTTTGTCTCCTGCCTGGTCCGAGTCCCACTCTACCTCTTCCATGCAGAAAGCAGAGAGGCTGTCCTGTATTCTCGGTCCTGGTAATGAGCACCCCACACATACAAACCCAGGCACACAGACACATTCACACCCTGGACCTCTGGTGGCAGCCAGGTGAGAGGGTAACACTGCAGGAAACTGATTGGATCGCTCTGAACCAGAAAGGGAAATCCAGCTCTTCCCCGACAAATGTTCGTCCTGTGAATGCTGGGGAAGGGAAGATGCTCAGGTGTACTTTGCTGAGTTATTCATCCCTCCCCTTTATCCAATTCATCATATTCAAGTTACAATGAATATAGATATAATTCCTATGCACTGAATTCTCCACAGAATCTAATTTTATTTACTTGTTGTCCTTCCCATTAATTACATTTCAATAACACTTTTCCTCCAGAGGCCTCTACAAATAATGTCTATAATCAACACTTCATACAAAGACTAACTCTGGAAATCAGTGAAGACAATAGAAGTAAGAAAGAAAGCACAGAAATTAAAGGGGAGGGGAAGCAAAGGTTTTCATGGTGCTGGTGGGCAAGGAGATACTGTCCAGATGTCCCTGGAAGAAAAGTGCGTTGCTCAGCTGAGCAGCTCACCCACAGAAAGGGCAATAAAGCTCCTCACCTCTTTCCACATGACCTGCCCTTCACACCTCTTCCAGCAGGCTGCTCCTGAGGCACAGCCTTTTGTGATAAACCAGGCTTCTAGTAAGTAAACTATTTTTCTTAAGTTCTGTGAGAGGTTCTAGTAAACCAATGGTACCAAGGAAGCGGTCACGGGAACTTCCAGTTTATAGCCAATCAGTCAAAAGCCCAAGTGAAAACTTGGTCTTGAATTTGGTGTCCGAAAGGCAGGAATGAAGCCCGTCTGGTGGGACTGAGCCCTCACTGGTGGTCTCTCCAGATAGATAATGTCAGATTTGAGGTTAACTGCAAAACATCTGGCTGGTGACACAGAATTGTTGGAGTGGGAAACCCCCTATTTTAGGTGGCCGGAGTGAAGTAGTATATGAGCACCAAGTAAAGGAGATAGAGTTTCCTTTACAAAGACTTCAGGGAGAAGTCTATTTCTTTGAGTCCACGTTTTACATTTGTAACCTTTTTCCATATGTGTGGAGATGGTTATATTAATTTTGTTTTAATTTTCATTTCTTTGATTATTTAGAAAACTGAACATTTTTAAAGGGGAAAAGCAGCAAAAGATAAGAAATAAGAATAGATGTTTTAACAGCTTTGTTGGCCTACAATAAATGATAGATAGATAGATAGATAGATAGATAGATAGATAGATAGATATGATTGGATAAGTTTTGATATATGGATACAGCTGTGGAACCACCACCATAACTGAGATAATTAACAAATCTGTAACCTGATAAAGTTCCTCTGGCCCTCACCCCCCTCATTCACACCCCACCACCCACTCACCACTCCCCAGGCAATGACTGATCTGCCTTCTGTCATTGCAGGTTAGTTTTCATTTACAAGTGTTTTACATAAAAGAAATAATACAGTTGGAACTCTACTTTTCTGTAGCTTCTTTCACTACATGTAACTATTGTACTGTCATTTCATGGATTGATAATTCTTTCCTTTTCGTTGCTGAGTAGTATTCTATGGTATGGCTGCATCACCATTTTTTAATTCATTCATCTTCTCATGGACATTTGGGTTGTTTCCATTTTTGGCTATGACTAATAAAACTAACATAAACATCCATGTTCCAGAATGTGTGTGGACACATGGTTTCCTTTTTCCTGGGAAACCAGAGTGGCCTGGCTGTGCCACATGATTTTAGTTGTTTTGGGTAATGAGGTAAATCTGGTTCCCATTATTTCATGTGGCCCAGAAGCCTATTTGAGAGAGGGTTTTTTTTGTGTGTGGGGGGGGGGGTTTGGAATGCATGGTTTTTTTTGTTTGTTTTTTTAAATATTCTTAAGAAATTTCTTTTTTTTTTTTTTAAGTTTTATTTATTTATTTTAGAGAGGAGAGGGAGAGAGAGAGAGAGAGGAGAGACAGAGAGAGAGAAGGGGGGGGAGGAGCTGGAAGCATCAACTCCCATATGTGCCTTGACCAGGCAAGCCCAGGGTTTCGAACCGGCGACCTCAGCATTTCCAGGTCAACGCTTTATCCACTGCGCCACCACAGGTCAGGCAGAATGCATGTTTTTAAGGCAAGTAAATTGAAGGTAAGTTGCCTGAGCTCTTATGAAGAACACTTAAAAAATATTTACATGTATACTTCACTCTTTTCTTCACCTCCACAGTGAATTGAATCCTCCTCTCTCCCAGGCAAGGATATTCAGATATTGCCCTTGCGAAAGAATGAGGCTGTTGCCCTGGAGTCACAGCCTTTGGTCTCAGGGATTTTATAGTCTAGGGGTAAGCATTGAGGTATGCAGAGCTGGAAGTTTCAGGAAGAGCTCCCAGGATCTTCAAGCTTGGCCACCATAGAACATCATTGGACATGGAGCTGTAGTCCTTAGTGAAGCCAGCTTTGAGCCTGACTTTTGCCTTCATGACACTTTTACTTCTGTGAGATATTCTGGATACACAAGTACGTAACTGAAGCTAGAGGAAAGTGTTTGGGGTTTACTAGTAGGCCTGGAAGCTAACTAGGACAATTCCAAGATGCCTGGATTCTAGGAAGTTCTGTCAATTCTGGAGTTGCTTTGGGCCCTTGCTACTACCCTCCCCTTCAATGAATTTGTAACCAGTGTAGGAATTACGTGAATGGCTTGATCCTAGTATCAAGGACTTTGTCTCATGGACCGAATGTGCAAGGTCTATCACCCTGCCTGCTCAATGACAGCCTTCTTTCTATTTCAGGGTACTTACTAGCCACTAGCTGCATGTCACCCACCACTGTTTGCCAGACACTGTACAAAGCATGACCTGACCTCAGCCTCACTTATTCTCTAACATACAGCTATGACTCCCATTATATAGTTAAGAAAACTAAGGCTCAAAAAGTTTGCCCAAGATTTTCCTCTAGTAAATGGCAGAAGTAGAATTAAAAACCCAGCTGAAAGTAATTAATGGCTGAGAATTTTCTGAAATAAATGATAGTTACCAAACTGAAGATCCAGGAAGCTCAAAGGATACCAGGCAGGAAAAATACCAATAAAACTACACTTAAGCAGATCATACTGCAGAAAACCAAAGAGAGAAAGAATATCTTGAACAAAGCCAAAGGGAGAAAAAAAATCTTGCCTCTAGAGCAGGGGTAGTCAACCTTTTTATACCTACCGCCCACTTTTGTATCTCTGTTAGTAGTAATATTTTCTAACCGCCCACCAGTTCCACAGTAATGGGATTTATAAAGTAGGGAAGTAACTTTACTTTATAAAATTTATAAAGCAGAATTACAGCAAGTTAAAGCATATAATAATAATTACTTACCAAGTACTTTATGTTGGATTTTCGCTAAGTTTGGCAGAATAAATCTTTATAAAACAACTTACTATAGTTAAATCTATCTTTTTATTTATACTTTGGTTGCTCCGCTACCGCCCACCATGAAAGCTGGAACGCCCACTAGTGGGCAGTAGAGACCAGGTTGACTACCACTAGAGGATCTAGGATAAGAATTGTATTGGATTACTCATCTGAATCCATGCAAGCAGGAAGAGGGTAGAATGAAACATTATCTGATATTAGTACAGCCATTCCTGCTTTGTATTGATTGTTTGCATAACATATCTTTTTCCATCCTTTTACTTTTAACCTGCCTGTATTGTTATATGTGAAGTAAATTTATAATAGACAGCATAAGGTTGGGTCATGTTTTTTAATCTACTTTGCCAATTTCTGTCTTTTAATTGATGTATTAAGATCATTTACAATTAACATAATCATTGATATGTTAAGATCTAAATTTGTCATTTGTATAATTTCTTTTTGTATTATCTAAGGGGATATTTTTACTAATTCTTTTGTAACTATAGATATCTTTGTAGTTCTAAGAAGAAATAAATTCAACGTTGTGTCATTTAATTCTAGGAGGGTTTCTTGTGACTAAGAAATTTATTTTAAGTCACTGGTTTACACAGTTCTGGGGACTGGCAGGTCCGAAATCTGTAAAACTGGCCAACAGGGTGGAAACTCAGGCAGAAAGTAATGCCACCATCTTGAGACAGAATTTCTTCATCTCCAGGAAACCTCAGTTTCTGCTGTTAAGGCCTTCAACTGATTGGATGAGGCATCACCCACATTATCAAGGGTAGCCAACTTTCCTTAAGGGCAACTAACTGTAGCTATCAACCACCTACAAAACACAGCTACTCCTCATTCCACTGCGCTTCACTTGAGTGCACTCCCAGACGCGGCATTTTTTAAACAAATTGAAGGTAAGACCCTCCACTAGCAAAGTTAACCATCTCATGGGGGGGGGGGGTGATAAGACCTTCCCATTTGAAGCAACTAGGGAATTCAAGAAAAATAGTGACTGCGTGCAAACTATATGCTATGAAAATGGGAAAAAGTACAGGATGCTGTGGAAATGAGAGACATATGCCCTGTGGCCAAAAAACTTGCAAAGGTACTCAGAGGAGATCAACTTGAGCTAGGATTTGAAAAAAGAATGAAGGCTTTGATTGGGCTGAAAGTGGAGAGGAGGCATCCTAGCCAGCATTGACCATGTGGCAAAGGCGTGGGGGACAGAACATTGGCTGGGCAGTGAGGGGCTGTGGAACAGGGGTTGTGATGGACAAAGGAGACACAGGAGCTGCTGGAGGCAGAGCCAACCACTAAGGAGAAGGATACTGCCTTGGTGGTGTGACATGAGGCTCCGGTGTGTGTGTGGGGGCTGATCCACCCCAGTCAATTTCTCCACCCAAATTTCACTGGGTCTCAGTGTCTCCAGTTGAGGTGTGTTCCCCAACTGGTGAAGATCTTTCCTTCTTTCCAAGATCCCAATAAAACTGCAAATAGTCCTTGTAAGAGGACTTGGTGATGCCTCAGCTGGGATATTCTCTGAGAAGAAGCTCCAAGGCATTCTTGGGGTGCAGGAGGAACCAGGCAAAAGGAAGTGAAGACTTTTAATTTCCCAGAGCCAGGATGGCTTGACTTCTCTGAAGCTTGGGGTTGGCAGTGAGGACAATTTGAGACTTGAAGATGGAGAGAGATTAAAGAGGGCACTTGGGATTAAAAGGCACAGTCTGACCCTGCAGAGGAAGAGCCAAGACTAGAGGTGAGAGCCATTCTTTTCAGAGTATTTCATTTGGAGCCACAGGGTCTGATGTACCTAAGGGCTTCTATAAACCACTGTTGAATGAATGAATGAATTAATGAATGAATGACCAATTCAGGACAGGTGGGTTAGCAAGCAGACCATTTGCCCCATAGGATCTTTTTACTCTACTATAAAGGCATGTGATTTTATTTAGGCCCGACCTTTTCTGCTGATCTGATCCAGTTTATGGGTTTCCCTTCCCAGAAAAATGCACATTGCCAAATATAAACAATTTCAGACTATTCAGAGCTTTTTTCTGCCCCAGGGAACAATCTATGAAACCTTCCTGATCATCTTCAGATACCTAAAGAAATGTTATGAGAAAAGAGACAAGTCTATAAGCTAGAGGCCCAGGAGAGCTGATTTGGTGGTTCCCATTCAATTTCAAGTCTGAAGGCAGAAGAAGACTGATGTCCCAGCTGGAGGACAGTCAGGCAGAGGGTGACTTCTCCCTCACTCAGCCTTTTGTTCTATGCAGGCCTTCAACTGATTGAATGAGGCTCATCCACATTGGGGAAGGCAAGCTGCCTTACTCAGTCCACTGATTCAAATGTTAACCATGTCCAGAAATACTCACACAGACACACCCAGAATAATGTTTAACCAAATATATGCATATCCTGTGTCCCAGTTGATCAAGTTGACACATAAAGCCAACTATCATGCTCTTCTTCAAAGGCTATGGGGGTAAATTACTAGAAAGGGAAAATAATCATTATAGTTACGAAAGTCCAAAGAAGTCTAAACAGAACTCAGGATAATTTTTCAACAGGTTTTTGTGTCACATTAGACTGTTACTAAATCACCATGTCATAAGCCTGGGTCACAGGAGCGGCCCCTCAGGGGTATGGCGAAGTCAGATGGAGGAAGAGAGAAGGGCAAGGGTCAGACTCCTTAGAGCACCACCCACACCCAGATGTTCTCCATGTGCATCGTCAATTTTTATTTAATTTTATTTTTCAATTACAGTTTACATTTAATATTGTTTTGTATTAATTTCAGGTATACAGTATAGTGGTTAGACAGTCATATGCTTTACACTTCCCCTGATATCTCCAGTACTCACTTGGCATTGTGCATTGTTATTAGAGTATTATTGACTATGTTCCCTATGTGCACTTTACATCCCATGACTATTTTATAATGCGTGTGGCCAGTTGCTCTGTTTTAAGTCCCAGAGAGCTAGAGAACCCAATCTGGACCATGAACCTCTCCTCTGCATTTTTTTTCTGGGAACCTAGATCCTTATGCAAATTTTAGCAGCCCTAGTGGTTCCCACACTTAGCTGCACGTTGAGCTCATCTGGAGAGTTAAAACAGCCTGATTCCCCAAATCTTGTGTCAATGTGAAATTTATTGAAGTTGCTATCAGTCCTGTGATCACAGGGGAGAATGTCTCTATTCTTAAAAAGTACATACTGAGGTATTTAGAGGCAAAAGACCATGATGTCACTGACCTCCAAATGGAGTGCTTGCATGTGGGCATGAGTGTGCATGCATGAGTGTGTGTGTAGAGAAAGAGAAAGAAATGATAGAACAAATAGGTTAAAATGTTCACAATTGGTATGAAGGACTGGTGGATATTCTTTGCATTAGTATTTCTCTTGCAACTTTTTAAGAAGTTTGAAATTATACCAAATTAAAAGTTAACAAAAAGAAGTTTTAAATCCTAATTCCCAACTTCCACCCCTCAGAGGTACTGGCTTAATAGATCTGCGGTTTTGCCAGGTCCTAGGGTGACACTGCAGTGCCCCAAGGCCCTGGCTGAGAGGTGCCCACGCCTACTCTGCAGGCTGCTGTGGAAACTTCTTGAGTGGCACTGATTAGTATTTTAGCTCAAGGCAGCTTAGTGTCCACTGAGGAAAGGACCCATGTAGAAGTGAGCATCCTCTTTAGAAATTTTTGCCGCATTGGGGGTGTGCAGTGCAGCTGCCAAATATTTGTCACCCAACTGTTTACTGCAGGGCCCCCACACTGTGTGTGAGAGCTGCCCCTTTCTAACTGCTCAGCAGTCTGGGCTGCTTTCATCAGAGATGGCTATTTGCTAGAAAGCCCTACCAAAGGTCACCAGGGTCAGCGATCATTTCACACTATGATGATGGCTGGGTGGGGCCTCCAGAATGAGGGACAGAGAGTGAGAGAGGTATAAAGGGCCCCCTAGACAGCAGTTAGAGAATGGGCTGGAGAGGGGGGTGAGCTCAGGTGCTGACTTCAGAAGTAGCCCCAGGGGACCCATGTGCCACTAGATGCTGTAGCTGAGAGCTAACTTGTCCTTCTTCCCACTGTCAATGATCAGACATGCAGCACTGTGAGGTCTCTTCATCACTTCCTTTCACACATCCCTTGAGACCAGTGACATGTATTTGTGAGGTGAGAAGGGCAGTACGGGCTGCATAACAGTCTTCTTCTGGGAGCTCACCTGGAGCTCATTAATGCCTGTTAGAATCAAGGTGGCAGGTGCAGCTGACTCAGATTCTGTGTGTGGTCCACTAAGAGCCTCCAGACCTTGTTGGCCCTATGTCTTCCTCAGCCTCTCAGTGCCACACTTGTACGATTCAATTTCGGGGCCTAGCAGACTTGGAGGCACTGTCTTTACAGGACTGACTCTCCCTGCTCTGTGACCTGGGACAGGTTCCAGGACCCAGGACCTGGTGGGTGACAGGTCAGGCTCCTATTGGGTAGGGCTGGTCCTCTTTCTGTTTCATCCACAGGGTAG
Source organism: Saccopteryx leptura (assembly GCF_036850995.1). Lineage (NCBI taxonomy): Eukaryota > Metazoa > Chordata > Mammalia > Chiroptera > Emballonuridae > Saccopteryx > Saccopteryx leptura. The sequence continues at coordinate 168,831,010 of NC_089504.1, read as the reverse complement.
ACACCCAGTGATCTCTTAAATTAGGACCAGAGCAAACTTGGGAGTGAGCAGTAACAGTCCATCAATCAGGTATCAGGAGAGAACAGCGGCGGGGGTGCTAGGGAACAGAGCAGCAGGGGACACCCCCAGCAGGTCAGCAGTGGCCGGATCTGAACTGTGTGAGGCAGGTACTGTGTCCCCAAGGAAGCCACCAGTAGTGCTCAGCACCACCCCTGCCCCCTGCCAAGCAAGGCAGGGTGGTGGGAACGGTGTGAGTACAAGGACATATTGAACATTAAAGCCTTGACACGGACTGGGTGAAATAAGTACCAAGAACTATGAAGCAGTTGGTAGAGAAGGACAGGGAAGGGACTGGGCAGGGCTGAGATGCAGTCGGGGCTGCTGGGTCTTAGATGGCACCTCAGAGGAGGTGGCCCTCAGGTAGGGCTGCAGTAGGGGAGTGGGCTTTTGCCTATTGTCACAGAAATCTTTAGACTTGACAAAGAAGGCCTGGACCAATTTCCTGCACTAGCGGGTAGATCTGGCACAAGCATTTACGGGCATCTGTCTTTTTACCTTAAAATACGGTAAAAAGAGTGATACAGCTTTCACAGATTTGGGGCTCTTGCTGCTACCAAACCACCTTCTTTCACTATCCCTCAGGCTCTATTCAAATATAAGCACTCAGCTCATGGACCTTGACGTAGAGAACAATTTATGAATTTGACCCCAAAGGCAAGGAAAGTAAAGGCAAAAATAATAGAATGAGACTATATCAAACTAAGAAGTTTCTGCACAGCAAAAGAAACTGACAACAGAACAAACAGACAGCTAACCAAATGGGAGATAATATTTGCAAACAACAGCTCCGATAAGCAGTTAATATCCAAAATATATAAAGAACTCACAAAATTCAGCAACAAACAAGTAAACAATCCAATTTAAAAAGTGGGGAGAGGACATGAACAGACACTTCTCCCAAGAAGACATATAAATGGCCAACAGATATATGTAAAGATTCTCCTCTTCACTAGCTATTAGAGAAATGCAAATCAAAACTGCAATGAGATACCACCTCACACCTGTTAGATTAGCTATTATCAACAAAACAGGTAATAACAAGTGTTGGAGAAGCTGTGGAGAAAAAGGAACCCTCATTCATTGCTGCTGCGAATATAAATTACTACAACCATTATGGAAGAAAGTATGCTGGTTCCTCAAAAAATTAAAAATAGAATTACCATATGACCCAGCAATCCCTCTAACTGGGCATCTACCCCCCAAAACTTGAAAACATTGGTACATAAAGACGCAAGCAGCCCCATGTTCCTCACAGCATTATTCACAGTGGCCAAGACATGGAAACAACCAAAGTGTCTCTCGATAGAAGACTGGATAAAGAAGATGTGGCACCAAAGAAAACAAGATAGAAGGTGACAGAGGACAATCTGACTTTGGGTGGTGGGTATGCAACATAATTGAACGACAAGATAACCTGGACTTGTTATCTTTGAATATATGTATCCTGATTTATTGATGTCACCCCATTAAAAAAATAAAATTATATATAAAAAAAAAATAAATAAAGTAATGATAAGGGAAAAAAAAAAAAAAAAAAAAGAAGATGTGGCACATATATACTATGGAATACTACTCAGCCATAGAAATGATGACATCGGATCATTTACAACAACATGGATGGACCTCGATAACGTTATGCTGAGTGAAATAAGTAAGTCAGAAAAAGCTAAAAACTGTATAATTCCACATATAGGTGGGATACAAAATTGAGACTCATGAACATAGATAAGAGTGCAGTGGCTTCCAGGGGGAGGGGGATATGCGGGAGGGGAAGGGGAAGGGGATTGGGGGGTGGGTAGAAAGAAGGACAAATATAGGGTGACAGAGGATGGTTTGACTTTGGGTAATGGGTATACAACATGATCAACTGTCCAAATGATGTGGAGATGTTTACCCCAAATCTATGTTCTCTTGTTGATCAATGTCAACTTGTTGAATTTAATTTTCTAAATAAATAAATATGAAAGAATAAAAAGTATAATCATGAGTATGAAAAAAACTCTCAACAAATATAGGCACTTGGGCTTATTTGGAGGAGTGAGGGGCAAGGACACAGCCAAGGGATAAGGTGGGGTTTTAGAAGGAAGCTTAACAGCACAGCTCATTTGAGCGTGTCCAAGATCTGGTTCTTATGGAGGCCTCACTTTGCTTCTTCTTCTTTTCTCTCTCTCTCTCTCTCTCTCTCTCTCTCTCTCTCTCTCTCTCTCTCTCTCACTTTGGCCTTCTCTTTGCATTAGAAATGCACTCAAGGCCCTGGCCAGTTGGCTCAGTCAATAGAGTCAGCCTGGCCTGCGGATGTCCTGGGTTTGATCCCTGGTCAGGGCCCACATGAGAAGCAACCATCTGCTTTTCTTTCCCCTCCTCTTCCCCTTCTCTCTCTCTTTCCTTCTCATAGCCAGTGGCTCAATTAGATCAAGCATTGGCCTCAGGCACTGAGGATAGCTCATTGATTTGAGCATTAGCCCCAGATGGGAGTTGCTGGATAGATCCCAGTCGAGGTGCATGTATGAGTCTATCTTTCTAGATCCCCTCATCTCACTTAAAAAATATTCACCAAAAGCCCTCCTAACTCAAAACACATCAGCCCCTTCATTCCTATGTTGGCTCCATGGCTGATACTTTTGTTGTCTATATATGTCTTAGAGCAGGGGTCCCCAAACTATGGCCCACGGGCCACATGCGGCCCCCTGAGGCCATTTATCCGGCCCCCGTCGCACTTCCGGAAGGGGCACCTCTTTCATTGGTGGTCAGTGAGAGGAGCATATTTCCCATTGAAATACTGGTCAGTTTGTTGATTTAAATTTACTTGTTCTTTATTTTAAATATTGTATTTGTTCCTGTTTTTTTGTTTTGTTTTTACTTTAAAATAAGATATGTGCAGTGTGCATAGGGATTTGTTCATAGTTTTTTTTATAGTCCAGCTCTCCAATGGTCTGAGGGACAGTGAACTGGCCCCCTGTGTAAAAAGTTTGGGGACCCCTGTCTTAGAGGGTTGCAATCTGACCTTATTTGGCATCACTGTAGCAAACTATCTTTTAGGGGAAACAAAACTGTGAGAATAATTCATGGTATGGGGAGCAGAGAAGCTGTGAGAGGTCAGTTTCTGAGGGAGAGAAGAATTCAGCACCCCCCCCAAATATAGAAGGTCGGGGCAGGGAGCTGTGCTAGAGGAGGGGGAGGCCAAGGTTTGCAGACTGAGTAAACACTTTCTATCTCCAATCTAGGTGTTAGGAAAGGAGGTAGGACCATCCCTGTGACTGGGTAAGCACTGGGTACAGTGGGATTCCTGGGACTGAAATGAGGATGGTGGGAGGGGGTAGCATGAGGGAGATGTATCCTTCTCAGGACTGAAGAAGCAGCACCTGTTCTATGCCCCATGCACTTTGATACTGGATTACTATTACGTGTGCTACAGTCGCCAATAACGTAGTACAGGTCTGTGAGCTCCTTCAGGACAGGGGCAGATAGTATTTTTCTGTTCTGATCCACACAGTGCTCAGGAAGCATTAAGCTTGTCATGGGCTGTGGTAGACTGCAAGTGGCAAAAAGCCTTTGTAAGTTCGAGGCTTAGCAAAAGGCTAAGTTCTCCCCCCAACTCCTCCATATTGGCTATGAAGCTAAGTATTTGCACTCATCCCATACCCCCACTTCACTTGCTTGCTTAAGTTGCTAGAAGCAATTTTCATGCCTTTTCTCTCACCCTTTGTTTGATCAGATGTTGGTTGATTTCAGTTATGCATGGTAGGAGGATTCCTGTTTACGCCTTAAATGTATTCCTGTTTATGCCTTAAGAGAGTTCCTGTTTTTGCCTCAGATGTGTGACTTTGTATCAAAGACTTCCTTATTTGCATATGGTATATAATAAAGCAAACCGGGGGCTATCTTGCTCTGTTTTTCCATCAGCTTGCAGAGGTCTCCTGATCCCATCCTATCTCTCTTTAAGCCTATTTTCTTCATTCCGCATTGTTCTCCCTCAGGACCTGGAATTATTAGCTGTGCTCGTTCTTGGCAATGGGCCTGCAAGATAAGTACTTGCTAAATTGCCTCACCTTGACTATGATGCACCTCCAACAACTTTTAGAGCTTTGCAGAAAAGTGTCAGAGCAAGGAGGTACAGGGCCCACAGCCATCCAAGACTTGCTAAGAGTGAGATGGAAAAAAGAAAAAAAAACAAAAAACCACTTTTTTTTCTTGCTCTATCAGCAACATTTTTTTATGGTACATTTAAAGACAACTATAGAAAACAACAACAACCCCATCTTGCATCATTTCTCCAAGTCATTTGTGACTGTTCTCCCTATACTCTTATGGGTCCCAGTTCCACTGTGGACAACATTATATTTTCTCCTCAATCTTGGAAGCAGCAGCGTGAGTCCTGGACCTGTCTGTGGGGAGGGAGCTAGAGGGGCCACACTTCCCACTGGAAAACCCATCACTCAGTCCACGTCTTCCGTCTGACCAAATGTCCATTGTGTGCAAGATCACTCTGCCCTTCGCTGGCTGCTCTCTAAGATAGACTAGAATATTTAAAGCAGATATGTCTCAAGGGAATGGGCAGGGTTGGTAGAGTGGTCTTAATAAAGTTTCCTCTCCCAGTTATTTCCCCGAGGTGCTGAAGCCCAGGCGTGGTTTGAGCTTGTTTTTTCCTGCTATTGATTTTCCTACTTAGCAGTGTCTTGCTCAGAGAGAATCCCAACTCTCACTGTTGTCTGATTTCCACCTCACAGACTGAACTGTCCCACTGGGGCAAACCTCAGCGGAGCAATAGAGGTGCTCTCATTGAACTTGCTCTGCTGCATCATTCTCCTCTGATGTATTGGAGTGGAAACCAAAGCGTTTGCTTCCCAGCACAAAGGAGCAGAAAGAAATACCACCTGCAGGCACTGTGCATTCAACTTCTCCAATGTAAGCACATACCATGTTATGAATAATAAAATCATAACCTTGTAACTCTCTCTCTCTCTCTCTCTCTCTCTCTCAGGAGCACAGAGTGATTTGCCAACACGATCATACTAATCACAGCAACCTTTACAGTGTTTATGTGAGGCGGGCACAGGCCTCTCTCCGTGGCTCCCTCCAGCCCCCATGTAAAGGGAGGAGGTGCGGATTGCAGTGCACCTCTGCCCTCTTTCCAGGCAGCATCTGGGCTAGACCTTGCCCAGTTCATTCTTCATGCTGCCTCTATACAAAATAGATTGTGTGGGTGGGAATAATAAGGTAGTATTAAAATGTCTTGCTTTACCAATTGAGAAAGAGGAAACAAAATGTTCCCAGGAATGTATCTCAGAGGGATTGAATATGTCACAGACACTAAGTGCATCTTGGCATCTGCTCCTGTATTAAGTCTCCTTTGCACTAGGGCTACCCCCGGAACCAATGTCAGCCATGTGGGCAGGATCTAGCTGGTGACATTCAATCCATCGCTGGCCTCTCTCAGCAGAGGACACTTCTCAGGGGAAGCAGGCAGCTGGACAACAATACCCTGCCCAGATCAACAAGCACATTTCTATTTACCATCAAGCTTCAGCCAGAACTCAGCAACTGAAACAGTTGAGTTCCTCTTTTTCTTCATTTCTCACTTCCTCTTTTCTTGTCTTGCCCATGGCGCCCTTCCTCCCAGCCTTTCCTGATTTTAATTGGTCTTCAGGCTCTGCTGGATCCATCCTCCTCCACCCTTTGTCTTCCCATTTCGGTCCTTTTCATTTCCCCAATCACCTTTTTGTCTAAGGATATAAGAGAGAAGAGCGCCCAATCCATTAGTAACGAGATGACCCAATTTATGATCAGATTTTATGTCGTGTGTTTGCAGTGACCCTTTCAAATCTCTCCCTTACTGGCTGACCTGTTCAAAACCACAGAGGTGCAAGCAGGTGACAGGTCCAGAGAGAATGAAGTTCTGAGCCTTTCCTAGTCAAGTCCAGAGCAAATGATGTTTGTACACATTTTAGTTTTTTGGCTAAAAAGGTAGATAAATCTTAGAACAGATCCTGTGAGGATTACTCAGCCTTCCTGAGCATGGCATTTGTTTGTGTTTATTCTTGTTATCTAGACATATTTTTGGATCAAAGAAATACCAAAGCACTGAGGTTCGCAAATAGAGGTACAGTATTTGGAGATCTGTTTCCATTCACTATCGCAATATATCTCAATTAGTCATTTGAAAATACTTTTTTTCTATTTAACTGATACTCAGTATTCAACCTCCAGTGCCATTACTCCCCCAACCACGGACACAGGGGGAGCGTTTCAGGAAGCAGGGATGTTACCTGTCTTGTATATTTGTAGCCCAGGCCTAGCAGGGTGCCCAGCACAAAGTAGGGTTCCACCAAATGTTTGTTGAGTGACTGAGTGGGTAAGTCAGTCAACAGAGGTGGCCAGGGAAGGTGCTAGAGGACCATATGCTGGAATCAGGTGCTTCAGAAAATAACTGCACATGCAGAACAGAGGGAGGGTGCCGGGATGGCAGGAGACAACCAGAGAGAGCAGAGAGTACTGTGGTCTTGTCCAGGTCCTCCAAACTACCTACCACCCAAAACACACATTCCTGTTTAGTATATTAAATATTTATTGCAGCTTTTGCTCTGCCAGACACCATGCTAAACTCTTGTGACAAGATAAAAAGGACATTGTCCTTGCCTTCAAAGGATTCTTGTTACAGGGAAACAAACAATTTTTTAAACTAAAATTTTCTACTCCCACATATTAAATGTTGTATTGAATTGGACCAATGTTTTATTTTTTTAAAAATCTGATGAACCAGTCAATTTGAATTACCATTCTGTGTGTGCCTAGATTTCCAAAATCTTTGCACTGGTATAGGGCAAGCACAGCAGACCATTCTCTCAGGCAGCGCCTGGAGAAAACACTATTTGGATTGAGTTCAGGTGTCCTTCTCTTCAATTGTTTGCTCTTTGTGCTTTGCATATGTCAACATCCTTTCTCTTTAGCTGCACCTAGAATCTTCCATGGGAGCTGTCACTGGTAACCTAGTGTAAAGCCAGTAGCCAAGGCCACCATCACAGCCACCTGGCCTGTGCAGGTTCGAATTTGATTCAGACAGACAGTAATGAAACAATGGAGCCAAGAACTGGTGGGCCATTACCTTTAATCCTATCTCACATCCGGTGGGCAAGAAATACACATAGTGGGAAAACACTTCCCTTTCCATTCAGGGTTCCCAAAGCCACTGACTCATCCAAGTATTCCTAGAATCAAAGGTTTCTACCTCACCAGCCTTATTCACCTCTGTTCCCCATCTCCTTCTCTCTACATAAACTGGCTTCTCCTTCAGCACTCTGCCATCTAGGCTGCCTCTCCTCTCCTCCACGTGGCCTTTCTCTGCTCTCCTTCATATGGGCTCCTCTGCCCCATTTTATAGTATAGAAATCAAAACCTTTAATCCAATATACAAACAAGGAAGTCTCTGATACAAAGTCACTTATTTGAGGCATAATGGGATTCCTCATGAGAGTGCACCACCCCACATCATGCAACAGTCAAAGGTGTGGGGAAAAGCTTAGTTTTGAAACTAAGCCTTAGGCTATAACCACCCTGCCTGCTTATAGCCTGTCCCCCACACCCAGTGCAAACTAAAAGTGAGTAAACATATATATCATATTTACAAACTTATTTGACCAATATCTAGGAACCCCTCATTCATATTTGTCACACAAGGAGCACTCATCCTATGTAGACCTTGCCAGTCTCACTTCCTGACCTTTACTGTTACTTTAGGGAAAGTTCCCTTTTCTAGAACTCTCCCAGAGAAACATGCTAGGGCTGTAACTAATGTGTCTGCAATGGCCCATCTGTTTAAAAGCACTTTGATCAATGAGCTCATGTATTTGTGTTGTTTCCTGCCCTGGCTATCAGTGGTTCTTAGCAGGACAATTTCAGGTCTGGCTCATCACAGAAACCTGGCATCTCAGAGATGAATACGATAAGAGAAAACTTCTGGGGTGTCCTAAATTAAATTACAGCAGGCCGAAGAATGGGAGGAGAGAAACAAGGGAATTTAACCAGTTAACAGCTATGGGCAGAAACAAGACTCCTCACATTCCTGAATGGATGTTGAAACTTTGCATCAACTTCCAGATGACCATTTCAGCTATTATCTAGAGAGAATAGCTGACATCAGACATCAGATTCCACTACATCTTGCTTATGCATGAACTTTCTGACTATTGCCTACAGCCAATTCAAAAGTAACAAGTATGTCTTCCTTTTGGACTATGCACCTACCCCAAGAGTCAGTGCCTATCCCAGAATTGTCTCTGCCTCACCTGTTCCCTCCCCATTTCTTATCTGTAGCCAATGTACATTCTTTCAAAACAATTTTCTTCCTTAAACTCATTGTATAGAAGAGCCCATCAACCCCAGGACAGTGGACACGTTGTCTTCTCCGTCCAGCCCTCCTGCTGGTGATTTATGCTGCACACCCAGGAAAGGGTCCTCTTTCTGGCTAGCTTGTGGCTCAATCAACCCTTTCTTTCAGAAAAGCATTTGGCTGTGAAGGTTTTTTGCTTAACAAATAAGACCTTAGACAGCTAACATCTGACTGATGATAGAAATCACTCCTCAAAGTCCCAACAAATGGCCATGAAATTTATATCCTGCTGGACACCAAAGAGCTCTCTGTCTCTGGAGACTGCCATTTCTAAATCCCAGCCCTTTGGTTTGTGAGAAGTCTTTTTTTAGAAAGCTGATTTCTTACATTGAACTAAAAATCACCCCCTTGCCACTTCCTTATTTACTTCCTTCTGCCCTTCCCTCGACATTTTCTCGCTCTTTGCTCCTATTCTGTATACATAAAACTCACCTATTCCTTCTTCCTCACGACAACTATGATATCTAAAGATAGTTATTACTTCTTAGTTTTCTCCCTTCCAAGGTAAACACTCAGAGCCTTCCAACATTTTCAGTCTGTCGCTGTTTCCAGAGCCCCCAGCATCTACACTCTTCTCTACATGCATTTTTATGTTATGATACATCTTACATTGTCTTGAATTGAACACACCTTTCCATTGTCATCTGACCAATATATATTGTATGATTACTTATTATTTGACACTGTATTTCCATTTCATGGTGCTCACAATTATATTAGCTTTTTAAAGCAACCATACCGTTCTATTGTATACCATTCAGCTTTGGCCAAAGAAAATCTCCAGGTATTTTGAAAGGAGAAACAGTAATTAAATCAGGTTTTCCCTGTTATGCTCTTGTGCAATCAATTTTTGGACCTAAGTGTATTGGCACAACACCAGCGATATTGACATAGGGGTGTTGTTTTCTTCAAATGTTTCCCAAGCTCATTGAGGGCTTATTCCTCTGACCCCAGCCCTTCCTCTCTTCCCCTACCTGCCAACAAGAATGTGAAGTCCCCAGCCTCAGTGGATCCACTTGGACCAACACTACATTTCTGCTTCTTTTTAAACTTTACCTCATGCCAAACACACACTGTAGGAGAGGTCGGTTCCTGTTTTGTGGATGGCTAAATGATGCATCATAGGAGGCTTTACCATCAACACTTTCTTCCCAGAACAACTCAGCATTGCCATTAATGCAGAGACTCTTTGCATGTCTTATGTCCTGTTTCTTTAGATGACCATGAATTTATTCTGGTCATGGAAAACCCCCATACTTTCTGGAGGGTTTGAAAGGAGTTTTCTGTCTTTAAAGAAAGGGCTGGCTGACAATTCTTATCATTATGATTTGGTTCCTAGAACTATGCTTCAAGCACCAGGGTAGGAATGTTATTCTTCTGTTGGTATAAAAAAAGATGGAGAGAAGAGCACACTGAGCATAATGATAACCTGTGGCACCAGTCGTTTATATCGTATGGTGAGAACCATTTCTGGAGTGCTTTTTTCTTGCTCAATACCAGCCAAGCCTTGGGAAAATATTTGCAAGTTATCTAAACCACAAATATTTGCTCCAAAACAGGGGATGGAAGGCAGCTTTTATCATCCACCCCTATATCCATAATTGTCAAAGCACTTCTTTTTTTTTAATGTCATGTGGCTTCTAACACCACAATCCCATGGCGGCATCATTGAGAAAATAGATATTACTGATATTTTAGTGAGTTTTGGAGTCTGCTGCAGCCACTGGTAACTCTGAACCCAAAACATTTCCAAGGAAAGGCTGGTAATTACTGGGTGGGGTAATGTTTGTGCTCATAGGAACCCCTGCCCAGGTTAGGACCAGGCTGCCCAAGTTATTTCCCTTAGATGCCTAAAACTAGCTTGGTGGTCTGCACAGGGAAGCCATCTGTCTTCAGAAGTCTGCAAGGATTGTCCCTTATCTAGAAATGAAAAGGCAACAGGGAATTCTCTTAAACAAACAGAAGATAAGAAATTGTTAGAGAGCAAAAAAATAGACATAGCTTGCTCTAAGAAGAAATCAAAATGGTAAACAGGAAACCAATTTTTCATTTTACTCTCTTCTGCCCTTCAGGCCATTACAGACCCTGGGTGGGAATTCTCAACATCTTGGCCAGCTGGGATGGACAAAGAGAGCTTAAATTCATCTTCTGTTAAATATCCCAAACCTTAGAGTTAAGAAGATATTTGTAACACCAAGTAATATTGAATTACTAACTTGGAGTAAGGCTTACACTGACTGTGCCTCAATATTCTCATTTTAAAAAGCAAGTGAGGGGTTTAATAAAAATGTAACCCTGCCTCTTCTGCATCAGTGCCCCTTAAACACTGTGGAAATCATCGAGGTTGGGGTTACATTGCTAGAACGGGAAGCTGTAGCAGGGGTCTGGAGTCCTGTGAATTAAGAAACAGTGACCACCTCTCTGCACTGTGTGGTTGACTCTACGTAGCCTGTGCCTTGGCAAGACCAGGTTTGTAGTGGTTGAAGGTATATACTTGGAGTCAGTTAGATGTGGGTTCAAACCACAGACACACTTACTAGCTATGAGATCATGAGCAACACAAGTAAGCCTTTGGGCCCTGGTTTTCTTTCTTTATTTTTATTTTTTGTATTTTTCTGAAGTTGGAAATGGGGAGGCAGTCAGACAGACTCCCATATGTGCCCGACCGGGATCCACCTGGCATGCCCACCAGGGGGCAATGCTCCGCCCATCTGGGGCATTGCTCTGTTGCAACCAGAGCCACTCTAGCGCCTGAGGCAGAGGCCACAGAGCATCCTCAGCACCCAGGCCATCTTTGCTCCAATGGAGCCTTGGCTGCTGGAGGGGAAGAGAGAGACAGAGAGGAAGGAGAGAGGGAGGGGTGGAGAAGCAGATGGGCGCTTCTCCTGTGTGCCCTGGCCGGGAATCGAACCCAGGATTCCTGCATGCCAGGCTGATGCTCTACCACTGAGCCAACCGGCCAGGGCCTGGTTTTTCTTACTATAAAAAAAGTTGTGGCCCTGGCCGGTTGGCTCAGCGGTAGAGCGTCGGCCTAGTGTGTGGAGGACCCGGGTTCGATTCCCGGCCAGGGCACACAGGAGAAGCGCCCATTTGCTTCTCCACCCCTCCGCCGCACTTTCCTCTCTGTCTCTCTCTTCCCCTCCTGCAGCCAAGGCTCCATTGGAGCAAAGATGGCCCGGGCGCTGGGGATGGCTCTGTGGCCTCTGCCTCAGGCGCTAGAGTGGCTCTGGTCGCAACATGGCGACACCCAGGATGGGCAGATTATCGCCCCCTGGTGGGCAGAGCGTAGCCCCTGGTGGGCGTGCCGGGTGGATCCCGGTCGGGCGCATGCGGGAGTCTGTCTGACTGTCTCTCCCCATTTCCAGCTTCAGAAAAATGAAAAAAAAAAAAAAAAGTTGTTATTTTCAGAGTAGGAGCTGAGATACAATATACTTTTGACAACACGAAGGTATTCCCAAAGACCTGAATGCAGTGGTGGGATTCAAATAATTTTAACAACCGGTTCTCTGCCCTAACGACCATTTTAAGGAAAAAGTAAACAAACAAATAAACAAAAAAAACCCCAATATACTGAAAGATAGTTTATTACTTCATGCATTTAATACTTAAATAAGAATAAAAGAGGTACATAAAACTAGATTATGTTATAAGAAAGAGTTTCCATGTTGCTTCTTGACTGGTGTCCTCACTTGCAATTTTTTTCACCTATGGACGGAATGAACATTACTACAGGTGCCTGGAATACACTGTTGCACAGATGAACATTAAAAAAGAGTAAGGAATGTAAATCTGTGATTTCCACATTGGGCGGCTGCCCAGGCGCCCACCTTAGAGAGAACCCTGATGACAAGTGCCATTTGAACAACCAGTTCACTGACTCAACAAAAAATTAGGTATTGGTTCTGCCGAAGCAGAGTGGACTGGCTGAATCCCACCGCTGCCTGAACATCTACAGTGAGCTCGAGCACGTGGGCGCCCCGCACTGTGTGTCATGCAACGTGCAGAGGGAGGAAGCACCTCAGCATCAACAACTCCACTCCAGGTTCTCCACTCCTTAGGACATTAAAGGTACAAACAGATGTCCTTTTTCTGGACTATGAGGTAATAGTCAGCATGGGTCATTCAAACTTTTAAATGAACCCACAACATTATATTTGTGTTACTGCTTTCAAATGTTCTAGCTCCAAAGCACTTTTATAAGAGCCATGGCAAGGAAGACCTGACTTGGAGTGTTCCTTCTCTCCCTGACCTTTCTACTTCCCGGAGAGATGCTGAGATGCCCAGTGCAAAGTCGTGTTGTGGGCAGCAGCGAGTAAAAGCAGAGAGGAAGATTGAATTGTTCCACACGCCAGTTGTCCGTCTCCGGAAGGGGAGAGCATGAGACTGTAACAAACAACAGGGCCACGGCATTCAGACTCCTGAAGGCTCTTGTTTCTATTTAGGTACTAAAAGGGCCAAGCTCTTCTTCCTCCCTCCCCCCAACCCAGGAGGATGACCAGCACCTGAATCCGCGCATGTATACAAAGTCACTGAGGACAGAGTGCCCTGGGAACCTAGATAAGTCCTTTGAGGCAGGTATCCTGTCCTAACCTCAAGAGAGGAACACAGCCACCTCTGAGGAACATCTATCTATCTGCCTTATCTCCTTTTTGTAGCAGTAACTGCTTTCCCACACTTGCCCCTATAAAAGTAGCTCTTTAAGCAGAACTAGCTGCTAATGGGCTTTGCAGCCTCAGCCCATTTGCACCCAGATGTAGCAATAAACCTTGTTTTACCCATTCAGCCTTGTGCACCATTCCTCTCAGTGGACCTAACAGGAACTAAAGTCTGGAAGCTTGGAGCAAACTGTAAATGGTCTTTCTTTTCTTTTCTTTTCTTTTCTTTTCTTTTCTTTTCTTTTCTTTTCTTTTCTTTTCTTTTCTTTCTCTCTCTCTCTCTCTCTCTCTCTCTCTCTCTTTCTCTCTCTCTCTCCCTCCTCCCCCCTCTCTCCCTCCCTCTCTCTCTTTCTTTCTTTATTTTCAGTTACTGAGTAAATTATTAAGAGGAACTGAAAAGAGAATTATGAGACTGTATTGTGGGGGAGGTACTGGGGGTGGGGTGGATCCATGAGGGGTGCGTGAGAGAAAGAGAAGCAGGAACAGAGACAACAGAGACCCCTCCCAGGAGCCCAGCTCTGGTCCCTTCAGGACATAGGGCCAAAATACTTAATGTTGGAATAAGAGACTATGGGGAAGTAATCTAATATCTCACTTTATTTAATCATTAGGACCTTTTTTCCCCCCTAGGGGTAGGATACACTCTAACAGGTTCATCCTAAGTTGCAAACAACCCTGTGTTCTGTGGTCATAAATGACCAATTGTGAGGGTTGAAGGGATGGGTGAGGCTGACACTCACTCACTTGCCAGTCCTGGGTACGTCTGCATGGTGGAGGTCTCAGCTGCTCCTTGTTTCAAAGTAACATTTGGGGTCTCCAAAGTCAGGGGCCATCAGAGGTCATCAGATCTTCTTCCTCTGGACCTGGTCAGTTGTGCAGGGACACAAGTCTTTGCAGGACCAATGCTATAACTTCAGTGCTCAGGATAACAACCAACAAGAGACTACTAATAATTTAACCCAGCCACTGAAAATAACATCCATAGACCCTGGCCAGTTGGCTCAGTGGTAGAGCATCGGCCCAGCATGTGGATGTCCCAGGTTTGATTCCCTGTCAGGGCACACAGGAGAAGCAACCATCTGCTTCTCCACCCCTTCTGCTCTCCCTTCTCTTTCTCTCTCTTTTTCTCCCACAGCCATGGTTCAGTTGGAGCAAGTTGGCCCCAGGCACTGAAGATGGCTCCATGGCCTTGCCTCAGGTGCTAAAATAGCTCAGTTATCAAGCAACAGAGCAGCAGCCCCAGATGAGCAGAGCATCACCCAGTAGGGGGCTTGCTGGGTGGATCCTTGTAGGTCAGGTCAGGGCTCATGAGGGAGTCTGTCTCTCTGACTCCCTGAATCTCACTTAAGAAAACAGAGAAAGAAAGAAAATACCCATAATTTACTTCTAGCTTCCAGACCTCCCTTAACTCTAAAAACAGTCACCAGAGCCTTTGGAAACTTCTGAATTCCATGGCCATGGTGTTTACCCCTTGCTGCCTGGGAGTCTGCCCACTAAGCTGCCTCCTGGAGAGAAAGGATGAACAAGAATGTAAAAGGTCTGCTTTGCCTGACCTGCAGTAGCACAGAGGATAGAGCACCAACCTGGAACGCTGAGGTCGCTGATTCAAAACCCTGCACTTGTTCAGTCAAGGCACATATGATAAGTAACCAATGAAAAGCTGGAATGAAGCAATTATGTCTCATACCCCTCGCCCCATAAAATCAACAAATAAAATCTTAAAAAAAAAAAAAAGGCCTGCTTTCTGCTTTCCCCGACAGTCAGTTCCGGGGAGCTCGTCCTCTGCCCGCTACTCCTGGGCCTTGCAGGGCGGGCCCAGTAAGCCTCTGTGACAGCAACAGTGCCTTCTTTCAAGGCAAGTTTCGTCTGGACAGAAGACAAGAGCGTACCTCACCTTTCCTGCTCCTCACTTTAAATACAGGGACACCAGGTCTTCAGTCCTCACTGTGTAGATAAAGGGTGTAGGAGAGCCATGGGCCCCGGAGGGGGAAGTGCAGGCTGTCCTCACTGCCTGGAAGCCGACTGTGGTTTGGATTGGGACATGGAGCACAGAGGTAACTCTGAGTGTGTTTGTTCTTGCGCTTCCTGCCCTGACAGGCCAGTGTGGAAAATCTCACCTACAGGCTGGATCAGCAAGTCTCCAGAGAGAAAGCCCAGTGCTCCCGGCCATAGAGGAGAATGGGAGGAATCCCCTCTCCTCAAAACTGTTTCCCACCTGAAGCTGGACCCTGTGAGGATTGGGGTGCAGGGAGGATGACAAGGACGACCAAACATAGTACAAAAGAAGCAGAGCCAAGCCAACCTGAAGGGAAGGGAGACACCCCTGTGGTTCTGATGAATCCCTCCTCTCTCCTTAGCCCTGGGAGGGGCCCCAGGGTGGGCTCACTGCCTGCTCTCTGCCACAGGGTGCCAGTTTGCTCTCACTGGTGTCCATGATCTTCTCATTGGATGGCTTGTCCAGAGCATGCCACTGAGTCTCCATCGTCTGGGAATAAGATGTATCTCTTATCCATAAACAAACCTGTGACTAGTCTCTACAGTGGGCTGACCCACATAGCCTCCCCGGGTGGGAGATACAAGCTCAGCCCCGTGCACAAGTTACACTGTGCACAGTGGGTATTGCCAACACTTGTTCTCCAGGCCCTAGGCTGTCCCTCAACCAGAGGAGATCCTCGTGCAAAGCTCTCTTTAAACTGAGTTCACTGTATCTCTGTACAGGAGCATGGTTTTAACACAAGAAAAATGTTCTGTCTGTTGGTCAGTATTCACCACGTGCTTCCAAACACGGCCTAAGATGTGGCAGGCAGTCAGGGACTGACCAAGACATGGCTATGGAAAAACTCTAACGCAGACACAGGCCTCCTCTCCCAGGACTGGCCTCCCAGGGGAAGCGGGGATCTGCGGGGCTTTGATCCGGTCAATTCTCATGACTCTCCTTGTGCAAATGGCTCGTGGAGCTGATGTGCTGGTGTCTAAAGATATGGGTCATTTTCCCACAATAGGATACCACCTCATGCATGTGAGAATGACTAGCATCAAAAAGACAAGAGATAACAAGTGCTGGTGAGGATATGGGGCAAAGAGGCCCTCATGCCCTACTATGGGAATGCAGAATGGTGCAGCCTCTGTAGAAAACAGCATGGAGACTCCCTGAAGAATTAAACATAGAACTACTTTATAACACAGCCATTCTACTGCTGGGTATTCATCCAGAGGAAACAAATTCACTGTTCCAAAGAGATATCAGCACCCGCATGTCCACTGCAGCTTGATTTACGGTATGAAAACAATGCATTTGTCTATCGATGATAAAGAAGACATGATAGCTGCATACATATGTATATATAGGTAAGGGAAAATATACTGCTCAAAAATTAGGGGATATTTTATCGCTTCATATTCATTTTGAAATATCCCCTAATTTTTGTGAGCAGAAAAGGTTTACAGTTTTTCATATGGAAAATACAATAATTAATAAGTAATAACACAAGAACAAATGCTCTGTTTTGTGTACTCACAACTATAACCCTACTTCTGCCCACCCCTGTATATATGCACACACAAAAAAGAAACCCTTCCATTTGTGACAACATGAGGTGGAGGGCACTGTGTTAAGTGAACTAATAAGTCAGACAGAGAAAGGCAAACACTGCATGATCTCACATGGAATCTAAGGAAACTAAATGCATAGAAACAGGACAGATTGGTGGGTTCTAGAGGCAGGGGTTGTGGGTGTGGTGAGGGAATAGGGCGAAAGCCCAGGTTAGAACCGGCTCTCGCAACCACCAGAGCGCTGACTGCAGCTTCACTGGACACGCCGCGTAAGGTCCCCACCGCCCACACTGCGTCCTGGGAGCTGGCCCTGCAGCACCAGGCCCTTGGGGGGCTCTGTGGACCTATCTCTGCTTTCCTCTCACCTGCTTTTATTCTAAGCTCATCATTTTTTCCTTCCACATTTTACTTCATTGTGTCTGCCCATAATAATAACACATAGTCATCACAGAAAATCTAGAAAACAAAATAGAAAGAAACACAAAAACTCTCACTATTTCCAAGAAGCTGGTTTCCTCCTGGATTCCCCTGCCCAATTTGACCCCTCCCTCCACCTCCTTCCCCAAACTGCCTGCTCATGGTCCCTGTCTGCATTCTCCACTAGCATTATCAGGCCTCCCTGTCTTTCGGGGACAAACATTAGCACACATGTTAGCTTATTTCAACCCAATGACTTTTCAATCACAAGCAACGGCAGCCAGATTGGGGTCATTCTTAATTTGCATAATTTTGGCAAAAGGGTGAGAAGTACAGGGGGATGTTGTGGGGTCCTGGTGTATGTCTCCAGGTGAGCACAGCTAGCTCTTGCTGTGGAGAGAGAGGGAGGCGGTGTGGAAACAAACAAAAAGATGATGTAATAGGGGCACATGGCCATTTAACAGCAAAGAAGATGCACGCGGCGCTCTGCTGTGGGTGAGCCCTGTTGTGCCCAGACAGAGAGGCAGGAACCACACAATTTCTTATGCTCCCTTCCAGGCTTCTGTGATGCAATATGGCTTCAGGGAAACAGCATTTGCTAAAGGGGTTTGCTTGCAGATGGACGACTTGCTGGCACTGTCTTCCCTGTAGATCTCTGTGAAGTGCACCCAGGAAGCCTGCTTAGGCCAGGTGGACATGCTAATAACTTTCAAGACTTTCCACCCCCACCCTCCCAGGAAGTTGTGCAGCTCCCAGGACAACATGTTCTATAAAAAACTTCCGGGCAGATGGTTATAGGTGGACTGATACATGGATGGATGGTCAATGTACCAGAATAAGTGAATGGCTACTACCCCAAAACAGGCTTGTTGTTTAATTACCCTAAGATCTCAAGACTTTATTGTAAATCTACTATATAAAAAGAGCTATATACAGGGTGCTGCCTAGTTTACACAGACCCTTTTTGGGATCAGCAGGAAAATGAGATCAAGATTAGAACCTAGGTGTAAACAGCACAGTTTCCTCAGAGAAAGACCTGGGTCTTGCATAGCTACAGGTTTCACCCCTCCCCCTCCCCCAATCCACCTTGAAACAGAGGATGCACTGAATTATATTCCCAAAGAGAAAACCGACTTCACAAAATATTTGTGAGCACTGTGGATTTATTTGACTGAATACTGTGTTTGGGGGATGAAGAATTTATAGAGCACAACACACGCATTTCACTCCAAAATTCCTTATTGGACATCTTTCACTTTTCTTTGTTTTTGGCATGAGGTATTTTCTCCTTAAGTTATTCATTGATTTAATCATCTTTACCTGCCTTCAAACTGTGGTCCAGCACTGTGCTGAGGACTTCTGATATGGGTGCCAGAGACAGGAGTGGGCACAAGCCAGAAAAGATTCAAAGTTGCTGGCTGGGCTAGTGATGACAAGGACCTGTGTGGAAGGCAGGCACAGCAGGGACAGAAGCAGTACCTGGCATGGGTTTGCAGCAGGATGCCAGAGGGGACAAGAGATGGAACCTTGCTCACACCATGAACTAGCTTTGCCCTGGTTTGTAGGAAACAGGAGGTCATCAGAGGATTAACTCATTGTTCTAATTTCCGTCTGCATTTCTTTTGTCCTGACCTCCATATATTCAGGAAGCATACAATCAGTATCCACCCGATCAGCCAAACGCCAGTTATATGTTTGAAAACAGTGACATTTTACCATCTGATCTTCCCTCATTAGGTTAAATGGTCCTGACTCATTAACCTTTCCTCGAGGGACCCCTTTTCCATCTGCATTCTGTCCTTTCATCTGTGTCACTCTCTCTGGGTTGTCTCAAG
The DNA here is from genome assembly GCF_036850995.1 of Saccopteryx leptura. NCBI lineage: Eukaryota > Metazoa > Chordata > Mammalia > Chiroptera > Emballonuridae > Saccopteryx > Saccopteryx leptura. The sequence goes on along the minus strand of NC_089504.1, from coordinate 168,812,105 downwards.
GTTTTTTCTATCTTTTCAAAAGTACAATAATCAAGACGGCATGTGGTTTTGTATGAGTTTAACAGGGAAACATAACAAAATGATTATATCTTCTTTTCTCACAATTTTTTTTAACATATTATAGAATCGTGGTGGGACATTTCTACCACAATAACACGATATGGTTAGCATGTTTCTCAGCGCGGGAATGTTGATGAATCCAGGGCCCTTCCCCATAGCTTTACCTAAGCATCTCCAGCCAGCCACCTTCTCGCCAATCCACGTAGTTTGGTCACCATGTACCACTTGCTTTTACCCCTAATTATTACTAACCATGATCCTTTTTGTTTTAATCATTTTAGTGTGTGTATATGTATATATATATATATGCATATATATATCCATATATATATCCATATATATATATATATATATATATATATATATTTAAGTGAGAGGAGGGGAGATAGTGAGACCGAGTCCTGCATGCACCCAACAGGGATCCACCTGGCAACCTCCTTCTGGGGCTGATGCTCGAATCAACCGAGCTATCCTCAGCACCTGAGACTGACATGCTTGGATCAACTGAGCCATCCTCAGATCCCAGGCCAGTGCTCTAGCCAATTGAGCTACTGACTGCAAGAGGGGAAGAGAGAGAGAGAAGGGAAAGGGGGAGGGATGGAGAAGCAGATAGTCACTTCCCATGTGTACCCTGACAGGGATCAAATCCAGGACATGTGCATGCTGGGCTGATGCTCTAGCCACTGAGAAAAACTGCCAGGGCCAGTTTATATTTTACTTTAAATCATAAGACCTGGATCTCTTCTTGTCTATGCCCCCCACACCCCTAGTAATTGGTTCTAGAAAATAAGGTGCTGGATATGTTCTTCTGCTCCTGAGTTGAACAACACATTGACTAAAAGTCTTTGGAATGGCTGAGAGACAAGTTCTGGGTCCTTTATTTACCCATGAATCACTAGAGGTAAAACCTACTCTCTGACTATAATGTCATCTCTTCTTTACAGACTCCGGTCACTTTCCATTTCTTAAAGGGTATCCTGTCTCTCAGGTCTTTTCCGAAATGTTGATGTCAGGATTTCTGGAGTTATTTTTGAACCTTTCAAGGATTGTGACCTTACAACCTCTTGACTCAAGATTTTCCATGATCCTTAAAATGATGAATATTGATTGAATTGTTGCTTTTGCAAACCTTTTTTTATTTTAATGAAAAAAAATCAATTTCCTCCCTTCCTGGTATACATCTAGTTTGTTTCATTTACCCTTGTTGGGAAGCTGTAATGGTGTTAATTAAATTAAGGCTTTCACACTGATTTGGAAGCACTTACCAAGAGATGTTCTCAGAGACTGGTGAGCAAGCCCAGAAGAGATGAGAGTTAGCAGCAAGGTAGTGACAGAAACATGGAGCTTTTTGGAATGTGTAAGCAGCCATTAGGTTAAAAAATTGGTTTGAATAGGAATTTTAACTTTGAATTGCAAATATTCTATAATATACTGTTCAGTTGTGAGGAACTCAGAAAATGATGCTGCCTTTTTTTTAATCCTAACTAGAGAAAGGTGAGAAGAAAGGGCACACTGGTTTTATTTTCTCCCATTTAAATTAAATGGCTTAGCAAGGAGGGAAAGAGCTATAGGAAAAGCTAAAAGACTTGTAGAGATCACATTTACATAGAGGATTAAACTCTACAAAGAACTTCTCAGTTTGCCGGTCTCATGAGAACCTCAGCAGGAATCCCTGCAGGAGCAAGCACCTCTGTTCTGTTGTGGAGGGACGGGCAGAGAGGGCTGAGGGGAGGGTCTCAGGGTCAGAGATAGTAGCAGAACTGGAAATGACTCTATGCCTTCCTTGTTGACAGTACCGCCTTTACTCAGCACAATTTCCCTACCTGTCCCCACCTTACCCCGTCCCCTCAGTTAACACGAATAGAACACCTGGCTCATGGTGAGTATTCAAAAATACCACTCTTATGATGAAGGAAGGCTGGATACTGGCAGGGCTCACAAATGGACAAGGCGCCCTTTGACTCAACACACTTGAGGACCTGGGGCACTAAACACAAGAGCAGATGAGGGGTCCCAGGAAAAGGAAGGTCTGAACCTGACTGGGTCTCTCCACGAGAAACCTCCAAACAACAGGTAAGAAGGGATCCTAAAAGGAAGTGGGGGTTGCTAAAGAGATGACCAAGGGGAAGACAAGGTTAACTCAGACCACTGGCATCTCTGTATCCACTGGCCCCAACAGCTGACTCCATGCCTATTACTGTTCACACTCAGGAGGGTTTGCGAGGTTGGAAAAGGTCTTAGCACAGCCAGGAGGACACTGGGAGGGGGAATTAAAGAGAAGACGAACATCGGAATCCAACTGGCAGACATGCCTGTTGTGGTGAGACAAGTTCACAGGACAGCAGGTGCCATTTGCGTTGAGAGCTGACTGATTGGTTCATGCACTTAAGGAGGTGAAGTATCAAACTCCCTGGGCCCCACCAATCTGCCTGCATCTGGTCAGCTGTAGGGAAGGGCACATACAGAATCCCCAAACAATGCCGTGCACACATCTGTGTGCTCACGAGGCAGCCATCAAGGCGTGTTCTCCGCCTAAGGAAAAGACAGCCCAAACAGAGCGTCCCAGGGTTGAGCTTGTTCACCATGTACTAAGTAAGAAAGAAATACGTATTTGCAACAAACTCTAAAATTTTGATGACGAGCTGACGAGCCTCGCAGGTCTGTCTCAGTCCATGAGGACCTTATAGAGAAGACGTGGTCTGGACCTAGGCTATTTCATTATTGCTGTCAGCCTTCAGAATGTCTCCTGGGTTGGTGACATGTGGTTAGATAATAAAAAGCTTCTGGTAAAATGTTTCAGGTATGGTCACAGAAAAAAGAAAGAGACACACAATGGGATGGGGGTGGAGGCGTGTTGGGAGGGTGGGGTTGGGCAGCTCTGATTTTTAGCCTAAGAAAGAGAAAGAGAAAAGGAGAGAAAAATAAAAATATAGAGTTTATAATTCATCCCAAGTGAGTCAGATTGGATTCTAAATAACAGCACTTAACTCCGTAAAAGCTGTATGATTCAAACAGCTCTCAGCACAGAAGTAGAACAGTATGATGTTTGAGGCAGAACACCACTGAGCTAGGATGCTCTTGTCCTTATGGGGCTAATGGGCTAAGAGTTGTGTTGAAGGTAGAGAAGACCCTTTAACCATGATGAGAAAGTCAGAGGATTAAAATGTCCCCCATAACAAACAGGTGAGGAGAAAGGGAAGCAAACCAGTAAAATGCGGACGACGGTTGAAACTGGGTGCTGAGCCTGTGGTGCTGGTGGGGGGAGGTCATTGTCCTGGTCTTTCTAGTTTCTTGTATATCAGAAAATTTCCCCGTAAAAATTTTTAAACAGTGGGGAGGTGGAGGAAAGAGAAGAAAAGTTACACTTACGTATTTTATTTAAGTGATTTCTACCCTTGTTAGTGAGTTATCTTAAGCGTGTTAGGGAATAGCTATTTGTTAGAGACCATTAGTTAATTAGAAATGAGACAGAGGGTAGTAAAAATGTTAGGAAGAGAAGAGAACCACAGTGGGGGGGGGGTTCTCTAGTAGAGAGTTGGAGGCGGGTTTTGAGGGCTCATGTGCAAGAGTGAAAGAAACACTGAAAGAATGCCAGATTCATTTCTTCTTTCAGCAAATATTTACTGAACACTGTGTTTTGACCCAGGTCTAGGCCCTGGGGACACAGCATGAGCCAAACAGGTGGCATCTTTGCTTCATAGCACTGATATTTGGGGGGTGGAGGGTGCTGGCAAGAAGGGAGCAGGGCTCCATGAAAGTTCCATGCAGCTTGCCTTATGAGTTTGGGGATCCCAGCTCAGGCAATTGGGACAACAGAGGGGCGAGGAGCTGAGTGCCAGTCACCAATGCCATCTTACTTCTACTGAGAACTGAGGTCTTCCTCTCCCTTCTTTTTTAGAGGTTCATTAAAGTTGACCCACTTAACCTGACCTAAACACACTGGAACACCCTGAAAAGTTTGTTCACAGCCCCAAACAACTTCTGACATTACAAGCAGAATATCAGAGAAAACTGAGCTGGCATGCAAGGTGTACAGGGTCCCTTCTTACTTATGGGGAGAACGTTCCAAGACCCACATTGGATGCCTGAAACCACGGTAGTACCAAATCCCTTATATGCCATGTTTTTCCTGTGCTGCGTGCCCTTTCTCTGACAGGAAACATTTCAGTTTCCCTGTGGCACATCCAAATAGTCAGCCTCACTACTCTTGTGCTTTGGGGCCATTATTAAGTAAAATAAGGGTGACCAGGACACAAGCACTGCTAGCCGACAGTGGATCTGACCATTGAGATGGTGGCTCAGTGACTAACGAGTGGAGAACATACGCCACATGGGAACATGGCACAAAGGAGATTCATGTCCCAGACTGGAAGGGCCAGTATGGCGCCAGACTTCATCATATTACTCAGAATGATGTCCAATTTAGAACTTATGAATTGTTTATTTCTGGAATTTTTTGTTTAATATTTTTGGACATGGTTGATGTGGGTAAATGAAACCTCAGATAAGGGTAGTTTGGCTACTGTATTGTGTTTAACACCAATCAGAACCTCATGCTTACGGTGGGAACATTTCACCAGGACCATGAAGCTGTTACAGGCAGTTCCTAAGTCCCACCCTCCTCCACACCTTGATGTTGACGTGATGCTCCCAGCCTGCAAGGGGAGGCTGCCTCACACCTGCTAGGGTGCCTCTGCCTCCCTCTGTGCCCACTGCCCACAGGACAAGCTGGCCCTTTACCAGGAAGCTCTCCCCATGTTGCTTGTGTCAGCTCTACCTGACCTCTCCTATTCAAGGAAGCTATGCCAGAGTGGAAATGTGACCAGCTTCCCCAACAGGCAGTTCTAGAAAGCATCTGCTTTGGGTCTGCTCCCACTGCGCCAGATCCAGCTGAAAGGCTCGGATTAGAGCCCATTGTTGAAACACTGCAGCGGGACCCATTTACAAGCAGAAAAATGAGAAAGCTCAGGATGGAAAGCCTGGTTTTATTTTTAACACTTCAGAGCTGACACCTCCAAGCACCTATATAATCAGCTGCCAGCCAGAAGAAGGAACAGACAGAGCTGTGGGCTGTGGCTGACACCCACTCACATTAAGTGGAAGAACATGGCGCTTCAGGAAGGTGGTTCAGGGTCAAACAAAGCATAGGGATGAAATAATGTTTGGTTCTCACCACTCAGTCTTCTACATAAAGAACAGCCTTAGCCCTCAAAGAGTTGCCTCAGTGGTAGATCATCAGCCCGGCGTGTGGATGTCCTGGGTTCAGTTCTCACCCAGAGCACAGATAAGTTCCCATCAGCTTCTCCACCTCTATCCCTCTCACTTCTCTCTCTCTCTCTCTCTCTCTTCTCTTCCCCTCTTGTAGCCATGGATCAGTTAGAGCAAGTTGGCCCCAGGTGCTGAGGATGGCTCCATGACTTCTGCCTTAGGTGCTAAAAAATGGTTCTGGTAGCAAAGGAGCAAGGGCCCCAGAAGGGCAGAGCATTGCCCCCTAGTGGGCATGCTGGGTGGATCTTGCTCAGGGCTCATGTGAGAGTGTGTCTCTGTCTCCCCTCCTCTCACTAAATAGAAGAAGAAGAAAAAGAAGAAGAAGAAGAAGAAGAAGAAGGAGGAGGAGGAGGAGGAGGAGGAGGAGGAGGAGGAGGAGGAGAAGAAGAAGAAGAGCCATAGCAAGTTGAGGTGTCAGAACCCACAGGGACTCTTGAGTGGCATCTCTGCAGGCTGGGGCAGCCCCAGCATCTCCTCTGCCACAGCTAGCTTTGCCAAGCCACTGAGCTCGGCATGCACACTGTGCTCTGCAGTGTTTGATCTGGCTTCTCCATCCTGAGCTTGGGTATTTGCATTTGAGGGCACATGGGTTTCATAGCTGGGCCCCAGCCTGGCTGGCTCAAGACTCTGTCACCAGATGCCCAGGCAAAGAGCTCTCCTCTCCTTTTATTTCCCCACACCCTGCTTTCAGGTGGGCTGCTGCACACCAGCTCTTTTCTGCTGCATTCTCTCCTGCCACTGGGCCACTTGTTCCTCCCAGGCAAATACTAAAGAGACATCTGCTCTCTGGAAAAATTGCACACTTCTATATTTAGCCACATTGCGCAATACATGACACTAATACTTTGTACTCAGGTGTAACTTTTATTACAGAAACTCCATGCACTCTGCAAACATCTCCAACACAACAGCCCTGGGTGGAAGGAACATGCCTGGTATTGTGGTCTCAGGCTCCCAGCTGGAAAGCCCGGGGAGGGGTACATGGCTCAGGTCTCCCAATGAGTCAGGAGCCAGCAAAGCACCAGGGCTGTTCCCTAGATTTTCATCAGACTTTTTGCTTTCTGAACTTTTAGAGCTCTCCTAAAGCTTGTCCTGGCACAGAAACATCCCTCTGTTCATACAGACACCCCTATGCCTCGACACACTGTCAGTCACCTTGAAAACCCCACACATCCATCTCAATAGAAACACAGAGATGCCATCTTTGCTGTGGCCAGCATTTGCCTCACTGTGGTACCTCAAAGGTTGGGAGAGACATTTCCACCTAAATCCACACCTTGGCTGACCCAGGAAGTTGTAGGGGACTCCTCAGAAAGGGGTAAAGGTGTTACTCCAATTCCATCTCTTTATAACACGTGGTGGCTGGTCAGATGCTTCAGTCAGGGAAGTGCTACACACAGCCAGTCTTGAGGCAACAGTCTTAGATCTATCTTCTCAGAAAGAGCAAACCACATCATATGTTAGCAGCTCAAAACCTAGTGCTTTAATGTTTATTCTTCTATTGTCACTGATCATAGATACTCAGTAGTAGGAGACTCAGAGGTGTGATGATAGTTGTCACACTTAAGCAAAAGCAGAAATGACGAAGCAATGCTAACTAGAATGGACTTTGGTTGCGGAGTGCATCACATAGGGGAAGGGTGTTCTATGGCTAGGGATGCAGGCTTTGTGTTTCCCAAGGATAACCAACCACATTATTTCTCTTTGACTCAGTCCCTGACACATGTTCGGAACTCTGTAAATTCCTAAATGATAAGAGTACTAAGAAGGTCTTTTATTCTAAAGAGGTGACTCCAAGTGGATTCCTAGGTGGCTCCTCCATGGGGTCTGGTCAAGACCAAGCCATGATTAAGAAACTTGGAATTTTCAGCCCTGCCCCTGACTCCATCCTAAGGGCTAAAAGTGGAGTTAATAACTGATCAAGCCTCCATAAAATCCTAAGACCACTGGGTTGCTGAAAGGGCGATGCAACCCAACTCCTGGGAACAGAAGGCCTGCACTCAGGACACTCCCAGACCTCACCCTGTGCATCTCTTCATCTGGCTGTTCATCTGAATCCTTATCCTATAACAAAGTGGTAAACATTTAAAAAAAAAAAAAAAAGACCACAACAATATACCATTGGCCCGTGGACAACATAGGTTTGAAATGTACAAGTTCATGAATACATGGAGTTTTTTAAAATAAATAAATACAGTTCACCTTTTGTATCCCCAGGTTTCACATCCATGGAGTCAACCAAATATAGATAGAAAACAATATTTTCAAACATGGAGAGATCAAAAGTACTATTTTTGATCTGCAGTTGGTTGAATCCAGGGATGCAAATGGCTGACTGTAAAATAAAAAATTACATGTGGATTTTCAATGGCACAGGGATGGGCACCCATAACCCCTATGTTGTTCAAGGGTCAACTTGTGCCACTCCACAAGTGATAATAACCACCACTTCATGGGGAGGTAGCATCTATGTCCTGTGCCCTGGAACCCAGGTACACACTTGTAGCTTCCTCAAGCATTAAACTGTGGTGACGGTGAGGAGGGTGACTTCCATGACCGGGCACAGAAGGCAGTGCAGTTTCTGTCTGGGTGTCTTGGATTGCTCCCTCCAAGAAAACCCTGCTAGAGGACACTGGGCAGTGCTATAGAGAAGCCTATGTAGAGAAGAGCTCAGTGTTCCTCTTCTCACCTACAGCTGCCACCAGCTTCCTCAACCCGTGAAGGACCATCTTAGGAGCAGACCGAAGAGCCCTATCAAGTCTTTAGATAACCGCAGCCCAGACAACTTACAATTGCAACCACATGAGAGACTCCAAGGGAGAGTGACCAGGCTGAGTCCTTCCTGAATTCCTGATCAGCAGAAGCAGAAATTGTGATTTTTTTTTAGGCCACTATGTTTTAGAGTGATTTTTCATACAGCAATAAATAACTAAGAGATTCTAAGCAGAAAGGTGCTATGAGAAGATCGAGGTGGGGGAAAAATCAATCAGACAACTATTTATATAATGAGCAGGATTGGGTCAGGATGACCAGTTATGGAAAATGGCCATAATCATATCTACTTTGTAAAGGCATCATAGGTATTCTTTCAGATAGCAGATGGAAAGCACCTAAAAGTGCTTGCATCAGAGGGGAGGCTGAATAAGTAGCTATTATTACTGTTATCACAAGATAAGCTAGTCACAGGTTTTATCAGAAGGCAGGGGTGGGGACATAGGCAAGAGAGAGTCATTTTTATGGTGGGTACATATGCTTCTCTTCCATTTATATCCTCCTTGCTTTGGATGCTATATCATTTAGAATTAAGTTTGGCCACAAGAACAGAAAACCTGAAATAACAGTGGCCTAGAGACAACAAATCTTTAGGTTTCTTTGTTGTAAAAAGACTAAAGGTAAACAGTTCAGATATGGTTTGGTGACTCTATGGTGACAGAAACCCAGGCTCCTTATGATTTTTGTTTGGTTACATGCAGCTTCTATTTACAAGATCCCCCCTCATGGTTCAGAATGGCTACAGGAGTACCATCCATTACATCTGAATTCAAGCAAGCTACACTTACTATAAGTGGCACATACCAGTTTTACTTACATCCGACTGATCAGAACTAAGTCACATAGGTGCATCTCTCTACAAGGAAGGCTAGGAAACATAGATAGTCTTTACTTTGTGCAGCCATGTGCACAATTGTAAACTGGGGATCTGTTACTAAGAAGAGGAAAATGGATGCTGGGGAGACAATAAGCAATCAGCCACAGATGCCAAATTTCCATATATATCATACTCAATTACTGAAACCACCATGTGTCCAGCACAAATCAAGTTAAGGTTTGTATAAAACACTATTCATCAGATTCTCTCCTTCTCATATCTCTAATATCTTTGGTAATTTTTCCCATCAAAACCACTGCTGTAAAAATTACCCCAATTCGCAAATGACATAATACTATATAAAGAAAAACTTGAAGACTCTACCAGAAAAACTATTAAAACTAATGAATGAATTCAGTAAAGTAGCAGGATACAAAATTAATATACAGAAGTCTGCTTCACTTCTGTACACTAATAATGAAGGATAAGAAGGAGGAATTAAGAAAAAAAAATCCCACTTATAATTGAATCAAAAAGAATAATATATCTAGGAATAAATTTAACCAAAGAGGTGAAAGATCTGTATGCTGAATATTATAAGATAGTGAAGAAATTGAAGAGAACACTAATAAAGGATACATCATGCTCATGAATTGGAAGAATAAATATAATTAAAATGTATATACTACCCAAAGCAATCTACAGATTCAATGCAATCTCTATCAAAATGCCAGTGGCCTCCTGCTCCTTGTGACAGCTCCTAACAGACTGAACTGGGGTTGGGTTGCATTTTTCAGGGATTTGGCATGGTGATGGGGCCAACTTGGACTTGGTGAACATGTTAAGGACACTACTCTTTTATGGATTCTTGCTGTATTGGCCAAGAGTTTGCTTAAAGGCTTTAATCACTGTAAAAAAAAAAAAAATAGAAGACTGGATAAAGAAGCTGTGGCACATATACACCATGGTATACTATTCAGTCATAAAAAATGATGACATCGGATCATTTACAACAAAATGGTGGGATCTTGATAACATTATACGGAGTGAAATAAGTAAATCAGAAAAAAACAAGAACTGCATGATTCCATACATTGGTGGGACATAAAAACGAGACCAAGAAACATGGACAAGAGTGTGGTGGTTACGGGGGGGGGGGGGGGAGAGGGGGAGGGACAGGGGCAGGGGCACAAAGAAAACTAGATAGAAGCTGACGGAGGACAATCTGACTTTGGGTGATAGGTATGCAACACAATTGAATGACAAGATAACCTGGACATGTTTTCTTTGAATATATGTACCCTGATTTATTGATGTCACCCCATTAAAATTAATAAAAATTTATTTATTAAAAAAAATGCCAGTGGCATTCTTCTTGGAACAAATAATCCTAAACTTTATATGGAACCACGGAAGACCATGAATAGTCAAAGCAATCTTGAAAAAGAACAAAGTAGGAAGTATTATGTACCCTGATTTCAAACTATATTCTGAAGCTATAATAATCAAAACAGTATGTCAGTGGCACAAAACCAGACACAGAGATCAATAAAATAAAGTTGAGAGCCCAGAAATAAACCCCCACTTAAATGGTCAATTAATCTACAACAAAGGAAGCCAGAATATACAATGGAAAAATGACAGTCTCTTCAATAAGTGGTATTAAAAAACTGAACAGATACATGAAAAAGAATTGGAGCATTCTTTTACACCATATTAAAAAAAATGTTCAAATAGATTAAAGACTTAAATGTAAGTCTTGAAATCCGAAAACTCCTAGAAGAAAGCATAAGCAGTAAACTTTTTGATATCTGTCTTAGCAATATCTGTTTGGGTTGTTTCCTAGGGCAAGGGCAGCAAAAGCAAAAATAAACAAATAGGACTACATCAAACTAAAAAACGTCTGCGTCAACAAAACTAAAAGACAACCTACTGAAGGAGAGAATATATTTGCAAATGATATATCCAAAACAGGGTTTATATCCAAAATATATTAAGAATTCATACAATGCAACATAAAAATAATCCAATCCAATTAAAAAGTGGACTGAGGCCTGACCTGTGGTGGCACAGCGGATGGAGCGTCGACCTGGAAATGCTGAGGTCGCCGGTTCAAAACCCTGGGCTTGCCTGGTCAAGGCACATATGGGAGTTGATGCTTCCAGCTCCTCCCCCCTGTCTCTCTCTCCTCTCTCTCTGTCTCTCTCTCTCCTTTCTAAAATGAATAAATAAAATAAAAATAAATTAAAAACAAAAACAAACAAAAAGTGGACTGAGGACCTGAACAGACACCTCTCCAAAGATATACAGATAACAAATGAACATATGAAAAAATGCTCAATGTCACTAATCATCAGAGGAATGCAAATTAAAATCAGAGATATCACTTACCTCATGCCTGTTAGAATGTCTACTATCAATAAATCAACCAAAAACAAGTGTTGCTGAATATGTGGAAAAAGAAGACTCTTGTGCACTGTTAGTGAGATTGCAAATTGCTGCAGCCACTATGGAAAACAGTATGGAGGTTCCTCAAAATATTAAAAATAGAGCTACCATATGAACCAACAATTCCACTTCTGGGTATTCACATGAAGAATATGAAAACACTAATTCAAAGAGATATACACACCCCTATGTTTGTTTCAGCATTATTTACAATAACCACGATATGGAGGATACCTATGTGTCCATCAATAGATGAGTAGATTAAAAAAAAGGGATGGTATATATATACAATGGAGTATTACTCAGCCATAAAAGAGAATGAAATTTTGCCATTTGTGGTAACATGGATGGACCTAAAGGGTAGGTCATGTGAAATAAGTCAGACAAAGAAAAATTTTACTTATATATGGAATCTTAAAAAAAGAAAAGAAAACAAACAGAATAAGGAAAAACCAGACTCGTAGAAACAGAGAATAAACTGATGGTTGCCAGAGAGAAAGAGCATGGGCAGATCGGTGAATAGGTGAAGGGGAAAAAGAGGAACAAACTTCCAGCCTTGAAATAAATAAGCCGTGGGGATGTAGTGTATGACGCAAGGAATATAGTCAACAATATTGTAATAGTTTTGCGTGGTGACAGATAATTACTAGACTTAGGATGGTGATCACATCATAAGGTATATAAATGTTGAATCACCATGTTGTACACCTGAAACTAATATAATATTGTATGCCAACTGTACTTTAATAAAATAATAAGTAAATTAACTTATCAAAATGAAATAAAACTAAGGAAAAAATGGTCCTGCAAGATCAAATAACCAGTTGACCTTGACAAGAAGCAGGGGCCAGCCCGGCTGGGCACCCTCTTATTGGCTGTCCTTCTTCCCTGCCTCTCTGCCCTGTTTCCTCCCTCTTCTCCATGGGACGGCACTCCTAATGAAGTAGTAGGCACATACATACTCTTTCATCATGCTCTGCTTTCCAGGAAACAAGGCTAAGGCAAAGCCAGCATGCCAGTGGGTATCTCCCCTCCATCTCTGCTCTCTGCCCCTGCCCCCATTTCCTCACCAGCAGGGCCTGCCTGAATGTACCTGCCTTAGGAACACGTAAGAAACTAGTACAGACCAGAAGCCAGTCTTCTGGCAGGTGCAAGTGAAGCCCTGCTTGGTCTAATCCTTCCTAGTCTTCTTAGCCCAGATGAACTACACATCCCAAATTTAACAAGGTTTCTGGTTACAGCAACCAAAAATAGTTTTGGAATTAAAAACTCATTATCCCTCATGAGCTTTTAATGAAGAAACTTTATTTGCAGAGCTCCTTTTTAATAGACTAACTTGAATAGATGAAGAAATATAGGGATAAAATCAAGATAGTTTTACCAAAAACTTCATTCCAATTTCCCTGCCATGAGCCAGCCCCATGCATTCAGGGTCTATCCTTTGCTGGGTTCAGTGGGCCCCCTGATTGGGTCTGGAGTTAAGGTAACAGCCCTTTGCATTGTAATGAAAAGAGGGGTTATGGTTAACACTTAGCCTTTTTCATGGTAATCTAATTTGCACTATAACTCCAGTTCCCAGGAAGGTAAATAACATTCTTATTTCTTGAAAAACAAAAAAATCCAAGTTTAGAAATATCAGGTGCTGGGTCCTACCCCATGTGTTTACTCACCAATCTACTTGTGATTTTTTTTTTTTTTATATAATTTTATTTTTTTAATGGGGTGACATCAATAAATCAGGATACATATATTCAAAGATAACAAGTCCAAGTTATCTTGTCGTTCAATTATGTTGCATATCCACCACCCAAAGTCAGATTGTCCTCTGTCACCTTCTATCTTGTTTTCTTTGTGCCCCTCCCCACCCCCTTTCCCTCTCCCATTACCCCCTCCCCCCCCCCGTAACCACCACACTCTTATAAATGTCTCTTAGTTTCACTATTATGTCCCACCTACGTATGGAATAATACAGTTCCTGTTTTTTTCTGATTTACTTATTTCGCTTCGTATCATGTTATCAAGATCCCACCATTTTGCTGTAAATGTTCCGATGTCATCATTTCTTATGGCTGAGTAGTATTCCATAGTGTATATGTGCCACATCTTCTTTATCCAGTCATCTATTGATGGGCTTTTTGGTTGTTTCCATGTCCTGGCCACTGTGAACAATGCTGCAATAAACATGGGGCTGCATGTGTCTTTACGTATCAATGTTTCTGAGTTTTTGGGATATATACCCATCTACTTGTGATTTTAAAGCATTAGTGGGGACTTCTGGCTGAAAGAAAATGAGTTTAATAAACAAATTATTTATTTTACAGGGATTACACTAAAGGAGACATCCTGCTTCTGAAGAGTAGCTCAACTTAATGCTACTTGACGGACCAAATATCTCTACTTTTTATGACCCCCATGGAGGAGATCACATTTTTTAGAGCCACCAAAATGATGTAGAAAATCTAGGTTTGTCCTGAGTTGGAAGTTCAAAATCCAATTCAGCAATGATCATACTTCTGGGAGTTGCACCATCCCACAGTGGGTTTGATGTTGTGATTGCTCCTTCTTTCTTTTCAACAAAGGCACCACAACATATTACTGAAAAAGTTAAAAAGATTTAATGCTGTTTTAAGAACTTTTAAAACAAGTTCTTTAAACCCAATGACAAAATTGAAACAACCCTGGGGCTTGTAAAATATAGATGTAAGTTTCATAAATTCTTTTTTAAAAGTACCATCTTTCTCCAAATCTTCATGATCTCTCTGATTTATACAACTTTATTTTACAATAAACTCAATATTTTTCTCTCCAAATGTGTTTCCTTAAGTCAGAATAACCGAATCTAATTCCATTATGTAGTTCTGTACCTTGTAAATTCATTCTGTCATTCTTTTAAATCGGCTACCATAGCATTAATTCAACAAGTCATTCCCTATGACAATGTCCATGGTTACACATTTTTATTTAAGCTGCATTGAAATCTAAGAAAATATTCAAACTTTTGAAGAAAGCATTACTTTTAAGGATCCCTGGCTACCTTCCTGAGTTACTCCCATCCTCCAGAGTTGCCATCTACTGATTATATGTCATTTTAAGCAAGCACAGTTATTCCAAGAAGTTATGAACCACTCCTAAATTATGGCAATGGCTTTCAGGTAGGAGACTGTACCCAATCGCGCTTGGTCAGTCATGGCATATTCAGAACACGCGCTGTAAACATGGAGTTCCGCCCTCGCTGCCAGCCAAGGGTGTGCCCCGCAGAGCTGGCGTCGGTCACTCCAGGCACCAGGCACTGAGAAAGAATGGGGGAAAGCCACGTCAAGATTAATAGGTGAAGCCTCACTTCAACTTTTACATTTATTATTAGAAAAAAAATATTGTCTTTTCTCCTCCCTTGGCTCTTCCTTTGCTGGTGTTTTTCTGAACCTGAAAAGTGTATTTGCCCTTTACAACACATACCTTCATAACACAGTTTTGCAACTCAGCCAAATTTCCTGCTGAGCCAGCCAGTGGAAACAAACACCAGGGTTCACAGCAACCACAAATGTGTGTGTGTGTTCATGGATGTGTATGTGTGTGCCCTCTAGTCCCCTCCTACACAGCCATCAGTGAACACAGTGCAAACTTCCTAAAACACAACCTACATCCCCACTCCAGCACAAGGGACTGGAGGATAAACAAAACCTCACACCAAGGTTTCCCTTCACTCAGAGCCCAAGGAAAGGGTTGTGTCTAGATTTAGACTTGCCCTTCCAGGTCTTCATTCTCTGACAATGAAAAAAGGTTACCTTAAATGAGTGGCATGCTCCAGGCTTCGGTGTGTAATCCATCTTTATTATTGCAGTTCTCCAGCTTTATGGGAAGAAAATGCTTCTCTGCATATAATGAATGCTAGAGGTTCGGGGATTCCAGACCGGTCCTAACTAGTCAAGTACAGTTTCCACGCCACAGAAAGCTGAAATTTTCGTTTTTCTGGTGGTGGGGCTTTGCAGGTCTCAGAGGTCTCTCTCTCTCTCTCTCTTTCTCTCTCTCTTCAGCTGATAGCTTGTGTTTTTCCTCAAAAAGCAAATGCACACTTTCTACAGCCACACCTTGCTCAGTAGAGCTGGTAACCCGATGTCTGAGGAAGGGCCCTCCCCCCAGAAGACAGGTGCCAGGAGTCCTGATGGTTAGAGGGTGGCTCTCTCTCCCCAAAGTGAGCCCGGGGCTGGCACTGGAATACAGGGTATTATGAGCAAGCGAGGCTCTCCTCTCTGTTTGTGTGCATTCCATCTGATGAGACAGCTGGCAAACCCCTTCAACGTCTAAACTGCGTGGTGAGCATACTGGCCACAGGCTCTGATGTGCTCAGAGGTGATGGCGTGGAGCTCATGGGAGCATCACCTTCCTCCAGCCAGGAATTCATCTGTCCCAGTGACACCGAGAATATGAAGGAAGGATTTCATAACCCACTCCCAATCAAACCCAAAGGAATTTTCTTCTCCCTTTGAGAGGAAGGTGGAGGGGAACAGGAGAGACATGACAGCACCAGGCACTGGCCACTTTAAGCAGACAGAGGCTTCTTGTAACAGGGAAAGAAAGTCTTTGAATCACTGTTGGATATGGCAGTCCAGGCTCTTAGACCCAGCAAGAGAGGCTAGGTATAGTCACCAGCAGGGGGCGCTGGACTGCGCTTAGCTCCTGAGACAGAGTAAATAGAAGGTTGGGTTGCAAGCCCAGCAAGGACTTCAGATTCATTCTGACTCAGGTGTTGTTGTTGAAAGCTGTTGATTAGAGGACTGGCTAAGACTAGAGAAATCCTGGATCAGGCTGGGGCACTTAGCTGATTATGACACGTGGTGCCATAATCACGCATTTAGTGAGATTGTGCCTATGCCCTGAGCCATTTCCTGATATAAAACAAATATTTAGTTAGAGCTGAGTAAAGCTGTAGAATGTTCTGTAGATTCTTCACATTTTCTCTACTGCTACTGGAAGCCTCGGAACACCTTATCAACGCAAGAGTCTTGTTGCAGTAGGCAGCCAGGCTTCATACATTAAGAATGTTCTCCTTGTCTGGCTTGCTGTCTCCACTTGCTCGTCTGTTTAGTTTGTGTAATTAGTTCCAAGACAGAATTTTCAAAAGTGTCCCACTCAAAATGGAAGGGCCAGGGGTTTATGTCCCAGAGACAGTCTCCTTCTCTAGCCTGATAATCTCTAGCTCAGAGATGGGAGTGAGCAGATACATGGATGTTGAGAGGTTCACTAGTCCTGTCTCTGCCACAAAAATTATGTCCAAGGTCCCATCCAACTAAACCTTTAAGCTTAAACGTATCTGGATTGAACCCAGGACATTTGTGGATTGTAGGAACAGCTCAAAGTCTGATATAGGGTGTGAGGGTGTGAGTCCTCTTGGATGGGTGCCCTGTACCTAAGCCAGAGCTCAGGCTTGGGGTAAGCAAAGCAGTCCTCGGCACCGCCACACTACATGGCCCTCTCATGCAGGTTTTGAAGTCACACTCCCGGGGCTATTAGAAGAACAGCAACCACCAGAGACCACCCAGATCTAGACTCAAGGGCAGTAAGTCCCTCAGAGCAACTGCTTCACAACCACCATCTTACTATCAAATTTCCATTTTTCCAAAACCCTTATCTCCAGAACATATTCTCTCTCCTCAGAGATCAATTTCCCTCTGCCTTTTGGCATTATCTGCCATGTCTCAATTTTAATCAGCAGTCCCTCCTTCCATCTTGGCAGTAGAACTACTGGGTTTCACTCTTACACTGGAGTTACATGCATCCTGTAGTTCAAAGAGGAAACTGAGTCAACAGGATGGGACAGAGTGAGCATTCCCAGGCTGGGCACGGTGGGGCCAGTCTCCAGTCTTTATTTAGGCTTAATGCCTGTTGAAATTCAATACCGAGTAAGAACTACAAGTTCTATACATATAATTATGAACAAAGGTCTTTCAAAGTCCAGAGGGTAAGAAATAGGAATCTGTATCAGCAATTATCCTGTGCATATTACAATAGCCCAACTGTCTATGTTATCTCTGCTTAGCTGGCATGGGCAGGTGGCCGGCTCCTCATGTGCCCTCCCCTAGGCTCTGCCCACTCACTGATGATGAAACATAGTCCCCCTCTCATAATGAGTCAGAGAGAGAGAGGAGAAATGGGAAATGGAGGGTTGGAGAGATGTTATGTACTCCACATCCCCTAGGACTCATAGCTACTTTGTGCTTTTATCACAGCAATTCATGCAGTAAGTTATCTTGAACAAGCACTTTACTGTTATGGAAATAAAAAAGGGATACCAAGAGGTATCCAAATGCTGAGTCATCATGGATGCTTGGAGGGATGTAGAGAAAAGGGGAATAGACGGTTCTGAGCGTCAACAGTGGAAGACACTCTGCAGATGAGTTCCCATTAGATTTTAGCTCTTGGCTCCAGGAACAAGGACTAGAAGGGCATGCAACAGAAAAGGCAAACTCTCTAAAGGTTCTCATTCCTGGCTCTACATGACAAACACTTAGGGAGTAAAGATTAGTGACAGCTGGGCCCCACCAAATGAAGCAGAATTACAGAAGGTAGAATCCAGGCATCAGTATTTTAAAGGCTTCCCAGATGATGGTGGTACACAGGGAGGGCTGGAACACTGAATTACAGAAAGGACTGTTTTCTTCACTAAATGAGAAAGTTGGGAGCTGCCCTAGACACTGAAAAGAGACCACTTTAGTATTAAATGAATAAGACACAGAGGCATTGAACTGAGCTTCCAAGAATGAGCCCTGGGTAATATGGGCAATGTTGGCCAGGGGGTTGTGGCAGGAAGAGGAGGTGGCTCAAGGGAAAAGCAGTGTATAGAAACGCAAGAAAACAGCTGAGAACTGGCAGCTAGCCTGGTCTGATTTCAGTTCAAAAAAGCAGTATAAGGTGAGGAAGGTGGGATCTAGGAGGCCACAGGGCACCCTGCAGGTGTCTGAACATGCTGTGTGAGATGACACAGTGTTTCAGGAGGAACCAGACCAGCCGGGCCTTCAGAGGCCTTGGAAAGGTCCTCAACAGGGAAGTGAAGCAGGCCCAAGCCACTGGGCTCTCAATGGATTGAAGAAGAAGAAACAAACACCAAAGACCCCTAGAAAGGTGTTTGGCATACACCCCTTTTATCTTGCTGGCTTTAAA
The DNA here is from genome assembly GCF_036850995.1 of Saccopteryx leptura. NCBI lineage: Eukaryota > Metazoa > Chordata > Mammalia > Chiroptera > Emballonuridae > Saccopteryx > Saccopteryx leptura. The sequence continues at coordinate 168,793,582 of NC_089504.1, read as the reverse complement.
CAAGTCTGCACTCTTCCACAGAACTGACCTTATTGTCGGGAACCACACCCTTGGCTGGGTCAGAAAACATTAGGGTTCGTGTGTCCTATCTGCTTTGTTAGCTGTGGGGTTGTTGTAGGTGTTTACTGTGAAAGAGTAGGAGGGTAACTGTCTTTATCTAGTAGTTTGATTCCCGTTGCTCATGTATTTTATCGAGGTATTGTATCTTTGCTCAATGTCTTTGATGACTCATGATATTCAGTTTTTTCTTCAAAGAAGAAAACCGAGAACACAGGACATGGGGCTAGTTGTGACTTCCTCATGTTTCCAGAAAGCAAAGCTTTTCAAACTTTCTACTGGAGAACTTCCATTGGGAATTAGGATTCCAGAGCATGGCCAATTGTGGCCAACTTAAAAACAAAAACATTTCTTTGCAGTTTTGTGTTTTCTCTTAAAATGTTATGTAAATTATGCATTCCCTTCTTGCTGTGATGTAGCAGTTTTGCATTCCCGATTTGTGGCCCTCTGGTTCACCACCATGCACCTCCCTTTAACAAGACGTCATTGGGATTGTTCTGTCTAGGACGGGACTATTGATTTGGACCTGAGTTACTTGAAAGACAGCTTTAAGCTGTCTATTTCACTATGGTCAAAGAAAAAAACCTGTGTAAGTCTTACTTTTTTTCTTTTTTTTTACTGCATAGATTAGCCATTGGTAGATGTTAACCTATGTTATACTAACCAGTTGATGAGAAAATGCTCTTCAGTTAAGGATCCTTTTGTTTATACCAGGAGTCCTCAAACTACGGCCCGCGGGCCACATGCGGCCCCCTGAGGCCATTTATCCGGCCCCCACCGCACTTCCAGAAGGGGCACCTCTTTCATTGGTGGTCAGTGAGAGGAGCATAGTTCCCATTGAAATACTGGTCAGTTTGTTGATTTAAATTTACTTGTTCTTTATTTTAAATATTGTATTTGTTCCCGTTTTGTTTTTTTACTTTAAAATAAGATATGTGCAGTGTGCATAGGGATTTATTCATAGTTTTTTTTATAGTCCAGCCCTCCAACGGTCTGAGGGACAGTGAACTGGCCCCCTGTGTAAAAAGTTTGGGGACCCCTGGTTTACACCAAGGTACATGGAGATAGACTGATATGAAAGTCTAATTACCAACTTCTCTATAGTGTGAAACTCATGTGGGGGCAAACTGAGGAGAAAAGGGAAGTTTTGGAGATGAGAAGGGCCTTGGTCATTGGACTGATATAGTTTGACAGTAGGAAACTATCCCTGATTGATTATTTTCGTGAAAATCAGGTACAGCCTGTATGAGGGTGTCCTCATGCACAATAACACCACATGCTCCGAAGGCTTCTGACCGCCTAACTATGCTTAAAGTTGTTTCTCTCCTTTCTGAGGTCCCGGCTTTCTCTCAAAGCTTCAGCTTCTGACCTATAACACAGTCTTTTCAGCTTACCTTTTTTTTATTGTTTTCCTCCTTTGGGCCTGCTACAGCTCATTCACCTTCATTCTATCTTGATGGAGTGAAGAGATTCCATCTTCCCATCCCATCTGTCACTTCTTGTTTTATTTAATTTTTTTCTACAGATGTCATTTGATGAAATATTGATGTCAAGTTTTCCCCTAAGTCTCGACCCTTTGGTTCACCTGGATTGAATAGGGCCTTCCCACCAGTTCTCGCTGCTGGCTCACCTGTCCATGGCAAGATTGTAATGTGGCAGGGCTAACCTCACCTGGGGAATACTGAAGCTTCTCAATACTAAAGCCCTCCTGCTTGGGAGCCTCACCAAGCTCTTTCTGCTCCAGGACCTGCTCTGGGACACCTGATCTGATACCATTACAGCTCTTCCAATGACGGAATAGCAGGAGGACCACCACAGATGGGAATGGTTTCAAATTTAGAGTGGCCTAGAAAATAGAAATCAAATGGTAATGGTTCATTCTAAATACCTTTCTTCATGTCTCAATGCCAGCCCATCCATATTCTCTCCTGGTCAAGCTAAGTTACACCAGATAAAACACATTAGTCAGTTATTAAGTATTTCTTGATTTTGATATGCCTCTATCAGAGAACTGTTGTCACAGAAACACTCAAACATGAGCCAAGGAGAAAAAAATTGTGTGGCAACTTCCCAGCTCTAAGATCCTACCATCCACTTCCTGTTTACTGCTTAAGACTTGATGAGCCTGTATGTGCTATTGCCCAGGGCATGTTAGTCATGAAAACCTCTGCTAGATGACTATTTTGATACAGAAGGAAAGAAATTGCTCTTCCTGAGACCTTGGGGACAAAGTTAGGACCACCACCCTCCAGGGTTCTGTCTGCCCCCTGGAGTTGGGAAGTTGCTGGAGGGCAAAAGAGAAAGTGCACCTGGATTGCAAACACAGTCTCTTCACATTCAAGTTTACAGCAAAGGAAATACCACTGAAGACAGTTGCCATCTGCTGGAATTTCCTGAACATAATTAACTGTCCTGAAAGGGGACACTAGGTGGCTAGTTTCGGGACAGTTGAAGCCATAGTTGGACCTGTTAGCTGACATCAGGGAATGGTTGAGGACAGGAGCTGGAAGCAGGAAGGAAAATGCTGATTTCTCATGAGACGAGCTCAGAGTACAGGGAGAAGGGAAGAAGAAATGAACTCTTCAACTCAAAGTCTCAACTCACAGGTGGGATGGATCTGACCCTGTGCCCTGGCCATGCCCTTCAATTCCTTGCACGAGGGCAGAAGCCATTCCAGCAGCAGTTCTTGGCACTGGCCAAAACTCACACAACAGCAACGAGTTTCCTGAGCATCATGATGACACCAGAGTGGAGCAGCAGAGCCGATCCCACCCAGCAGGGCTTTCTCCAGACCCCATTTCCTACCTGCTCTCAGTGTTCCTGCTACTAGAGTTGAAAATAATTACCCAAGATACAATGGGGAGGAGACCACCTTCTTTATACTGTGACCGCCCACCACCAGCTTTTCTAGAAAGCAACTTCAAAGCTTTCTACTCAACAATGAAAAATTGTGAATGGTCATTTCTTTCCAAAAATAAACATAATTTCATGAGGAATGTATCTAAACTAATGAAGCTTTGTTCCTGAGTTTCATGCCTATGCTGGATGGGCCAGTTTAGTGAATCACATAGGGAGAGCAATTTAGAGCAGCCCCACTGATTAAACACTGTTTATGAAAAGCAACCTGGAACCTGGAGTGACGTTATACCAAGATTGTCTTGGGAAGCCAGGCCTTCCCTGGTGCATGTCTGAATGACTCACCATTCTCTCCCTGTGAATGGAATTTTTTGTTGTCTTGGTTACAGTTAATAGCAATTCATGTCAACATAATGCCATATATATACATCAATAGTAACATCAGTTTTGACCCCTTTGTCTAAATAGAAGCATTGATGCCTCTCTTTGGAGGTCCTCTTAGGGTGTTAAAAAGCTCTAGGCTGCTTTAGGCTTTCATACAATCTCTTAATCCATACTTACTGAAATCTACTATGTGGCATATTCAATACTGGCTCTAGAGATTCAAGAATGAGTAACTCAGTCCCTCCTCATATGGAGCTGAGAATCTGGTGGGAAAAAATAAGACTGAGTTGCTTACCACACAGATAAGAGCATCTTGAATTGGAAGGTACTACAAAGGCCAACTCTAAAAGGATATGCTGTTTAAATAAGCAGGTCTGGCTTGAGTTATAGCAAAAAGAGTGCATTAGTTTCCTATTGTAACAAATGACCACAATATTGGTGGCTTAAAACAATAAAAATGTATTATCTTATAGCTCTAGAAGTTAGAATTTGGACATGGGTCTCAACAGACAAAAAATCAAGACATTGGCAAGCCTGTGTTTCTTTTTTGGAGGCTCTAGGAGAGAATTCATCTCCTTGCCTTTTTCAGCTTCGAGAGGCTGCCCACAGTCCTTGGCTTGTGACCCCCTTCCTCTTTCTTCCAAGCCAGCAATGTTGCATCTCTCTGACCATCCTCCATAGTCATGTCTATCTCTGACCATGGCTAGAAAGGTTCTCTCTTTTTAAGAACACTTGTGATTAGATTAAGCACACCTAGATAAACCAGATGTGCTTAATCTTATCATCTCAAGACCGTGAATTTAATCACATCTGCAAAGTAAAGTAATGTAGTCATAGGTTCTAGGGGTTGAGGCATGAACATCTTTGGGGGCCCATAGTTCTGCCTTCACACATTGAGGACATATTTGGCACTATAGATAGTGTACACATTTATTTTGTGTTAGATTACTTTCTCGTTTTTGTTTTTTCAACCATTATCCCTTAGAGATGCTGTTAAACATGAAAAGACCACATTCTACAGTGGTGGATGCAGGGTCATGCTGGGTGGAGCCCAGAGGAGGCTGGTTTCAAAATTTGCTGGTGGAATATGGAATTTGAAAAAGATAATTGAATTTTAGATTTATATTTGAAAGAAATTTTCTTTCTTTTTTTAGGTGAGAGAAAGGAAGATAGTGAGGCAGACTCCCACATGTACCCCGAACAGGATCTACCCATCAACCCCATTTGGGGCTGATGCTTGAATACTAAACTATTTTTAGCACCTGAGGCTGTTGCACTCCAATAGAGCTATTCTCAGTGCCTGGGGCCATGCTCAAACTAATTGAGCCACTGGCTGCGAGAGGGGAAACGAGAGAAATTAGGGAGAAGGAAAAGGGGAGAAGCAGATGGTTGCCTCTCCTGTGTGCTCTGACCAGTAATCGAACCTGAGACATCCATATGCCAAATTTTCTTAAAAGTCATGTTTCCACAAATGCAAAATACGGAAGGAGAAGCTCAAGCACATTTTCTTGGCCAGTGGAGCTAGGCAGAGAAAGCATGTGGCTTCAGTCATCTGTGGTGGGAACAGGGCCAGCAGGGTGAGGGACACCTCCCTGGGGGTGGTATCAGATCCTAAAGGGGGATTGAAAAGCACTGAGTTAGGCTAGGATAAAAGCCTTCTGATGTGTCTCTGCACCCACACTCCCCAGTCAAGCCCATTTTCCATTTCCCCCACCTGGTCGTGTGCTCCCACAGCAAGCCCTCTGCTAAAGTGTCTTATTCATGGCTGTGGCTCCCAGGTTGTGTTTGGCAATGCCTGGCCTAGGGCTGACCTCAGTGAGTGCTGAATGAATCAAAGAAATTAAATGACTATTGTCTATGTCACTCCTGCTCAGAAGTCTGCTATGTCTCCCTGTTATCCACTGAATAAAATCCATTTGTGTCAAACATGCCTCCTGCCCAATTCCTTCCCTTCATCCCTATGTCCCCATGCCAAATCCTCTTTTTTTAAGCTTGTATTAGTTTATTAGGGGTGCCATAACAAGTAAGGGGGACTTAAACAACATAAATTGATTTTCTCACAGTTCTGGAGGCTGAAAGTCAGATGTCAAAATGTCAGCAAGGATGGTTTCTTCTAAGGTTTCTCCTTTACTTGTAGATGGCCACCCCCTGTCTGTGCCCTCACACGATCATCTCTCTGTGTCTGTCTGTGTCCAGATTTGCTCTTCTCATCAGTTTGCTTAGACTGGATGAGGGCCCGCCTTAGCTGCTTCACTTTAACTTAATCACCTCTTTTAAGGCTCTGTCTCCAAATATAGTCACATTCTAAGATGCTGGAGGTCAGGACTTCAACACATGGATTTGGGAGGACATAACTCAGCCCATATCAAAGACCCATCTCAGCAGTCTCTGTCACATCTCTAATCTCTCTCTCTTCCTCATCTTCCTCTTTCCATCTTCTCTGCACTGATTTCTCCCACCCTTGTACAGCACACAGACGACATCCTAAAAACCATCCTTTTCCTCTGAACAGCCACAGCAATGAATATTTTTCTTCATTATTGTATTATTTTCCATACCCACAACTGTAAACCTATTTTTGCCCCATCCTGTATGTATCATATATGTATATGTGTTATTTCCTCACCCAAAATGTAAACTCTTTCTGGACATGCCTCGATACAGTGTCTTGGATATAGTAGATGCTCAATAAATATCTAATGAATGAATAAAGATGGTGGAAGATAACTATGAAGTCCTCACTTGAGAATGAGATGACTTAATACATTACAGATGAATTTAATCACCTGATTGAAACATAGTTCTTGGAGGTCAAATAACCAAAATCATGTGCAAGTTTATAATTGACAAATGCTTTCTGACAAGACTAATGATCATACCAGAAAAGCTAACTGGTCCCATAACAGCATCACTCAGGACAGCTTGGAGACAGGGATGTGAGTGTCATTGCTGAGCACCAGTTTTGGAGCTGGGCTGTCTGGCTTTGATCTGAACTCTGTGACCCTGAAAAACTTGCATAACTTCTCTGTGTCTCAGTTTCCCCTTCTATGAGGAATAGTTAAAAGAAATTTTAAAACTTTTAAGCATCACCTCATAGGTCCTTGTGATACTTGGAATATAGTGCCTGATATTTGGTCAGCACCTGGTAAATGTTAGTTATTATTATCACCAGTAATTTCAGATGTTTTTAAAGTGCCACTCCTTTTGCCACTCACATCTGTCCCCAAAATGGACATTATTATATTTCAATGCATAAATATGGAAAGTTCTCCAAAAGCATGACACTTTACCCTAGGACCTGCAATTAGCACTGAGTATAATTCCCTTTTCTGTGTTTCTGGACATTATATGGTGAAAGCAGGTAGAACTTGTTCATGTCATGTTTGGACCTTTGTGAAAAGTGACAACCTAGTCTTTAATTATTCCTAGAAATGTCAGAACTCACTAGAAGCAGTTGGTCTTGACAGTTCAAGGGATAATTAATTCCAAACCCTGCTTCTTAGGTTGCCTTTTTTGCAATTCTTGGTCACTTATTTTCTTAAGTCTTTTTAAAAAATGTCTTTTGCAGTTTCCGAGGTGAGAATGCTGTGTGCAAGAAATCAGTATGAAGAGGGCCTCCGACAGACCCGTGAAGTGGAGGGGTTGTAGGTGTACAGGGTGTCCATGTACAGGGTCTGACCTTGAACCGACACAGGAACTACAGTGTGAGCCCCGCAGGAAGTCACACCACCCAGTACTGAGTGCCTTTGTCTCAGACAGTGCTTCCTTCTCCCTCCTCCCTGACTGTCTCACAGAAAGCAACTTTTCAGACCCTACTTTTTAATGCAAAAGCCTCATTAAAAACAAGACAAAAATACACTCAGTGAGAAAAGCCAGACACAAAAGGATAAATAGTACATGATTCCACTTACATGAAATATCTAAACTAGGTTGATTCATAGAGACAGAAAGTGGGTTCGGGGTTACCAGGGGCTGGAGGAGGGGCTGTGGAGAGTTAGAGCTTCATGGGTACGGAGTTTCTGTTGGGGGTGATGTGATAAGAGGGTTTTAAAAATAGGTAGTGGTGATGGTAACACACATTCTGAATGTAATTAATGCCACTGACTGTATACTTAGAAATGGTTAAAATGCAAAATTGTGTGCTATATATATTTTAACCCAATTTAAAAAATGTTGAAAGGTAACATAAAAAAACCATTGTTCCCACTCCTTAGTATCACACAGAGGTCTGTCCATGTTCCAGCTCCTGCTGATGGACAAGAAGCACCAGATGATAATAGCCTCCGTGCCACTGCACATGCTATTTCCTCTACCTGGAAGGCCCTCTCCCTCCTATCTCTCTGGAAACTTGTGTCCTCGTAGAATCCACAAGTCAATTGCTCCTTCTCTGCCCAGCTTTTCTGACCCCTCCCTTTCCCTTCCGGAAGGAGCTGGGTACTCCTCCAGTGTGCCCTACATTCTATGGTGATTTATTTTCTTTTTTAAAATATGAAATCACAATACATACACTGAAATTCACCCTTTTGAGTGCACATTTCTGCATGTTTTAATAAATACAGTTAGTGCATAGCCAACACCAACATAGTTGCATTACCTCACAAGCTCCACACCCCTCCCCCAGCCCCTGATAACTACTGTTCTGTTTGGGGTCTCCTTAGTTTGGCCTTTTCCAGAAGGTTGTATATATATAATCACACAGCTTGTATCATGGTCTATAGTGATTTTTTTTTTTTAACACCTATACCTGTTCTTTATTCTAGACCAGCAGTTCTCAACCTGTGGGACGCGACCCCGGCGGGGGTCAAACGATCAAAACACAGAGGTCGCCTAAAGCCATAAATCCGATGGCTTTAGGCGACCTCTGTGTTTTGGTCGTTAGACCCCCGCCGGGGTCGCGATCCACAGGTTGAGAACCGCTGTTCTAGACCTTGTTTTATATCTCTTTCCTGGAACCAAGCACGGTGTGTGTGTGGCCCATGGGACTGCCCTGTACCTGTTAGTGAAATAAATGGATGAAAGCATGATGTTATACCCTGTTTCTGGTAGTAACAACTCGAGTATGGTGCCCTTGGATGGGGGAAATGGAGGTTCCAGGTGGGAGCAGAAGCAGCTGGGAACAAAACAGTCATGACTAGAGACCTCGGAGGGAAGTGAAGTCAGCCCAGCCCTTCCTTCCAGGTGACTGACAGGGAGCAGAATGTGATGAAGCAACCAGTACCTGGCTGCCTGGTCAGCGCTGGTCACCCCTGAGACAGCCCCAAAAGGCCACACTCATCAGCAGTAGGTCTGTGGGTCAGCCAGCCGCAGAACAGCCCGGAGGGATCCGAGCCATACTCATCCCAGACATGATGAGCATGAGCCTGGCGGGTGGCAGAGAACACCAGGATGCTGGGAGTGGGGCCTTCAGAACCAGCTAACCGTGATCCCCTCCTACACCCTCCCGGATCTTCCCCCTCCCCCTATGCAGGCACACACAGCCAGAGGACCCTTTGCTTGCTTGAAGACCAGCCTGAATTTGAGAAAATAAGGCATGGCAAGAGGCCATTGGATCACTATTTTTCACTATGGTTTTCTGTTTACCCTTCCTAGGAGACCCTCACCTCCATGTCCCAGCCTTCTCTCTGTGGCCTTAAAAGGAGCTAAAGTCTTGCGTTCTTATTATTCTTCATTCTTTCCATGTTTTATTAAATCTTTTACTAGCTCCTCAATGGCAGCTCCTTAAAGCCAAGGGCATCACCAGTTCCTTGGGTCATTATGCAAGCATATCCATTATTAAAAGAAGATTGTAACAGGGAAGGGCCACATGGTCCACAGTAAATAAATATCTGTGAAATAAAAGGAGTCAGTAATTCATAACACTGGGGAACAATTTTTTTTTCATTTTCTGTTGTATGAGGTTTTAGAACTGTTTCTACATATTTCTGCATCGCTGATTCCAAATCTAAAATCCATTTTTTAGTGCATGTTCTAGTTTTTATGCAATTTTAATTTCTTTTTGTTACAGTTAATGGCATGCATTAGTTTTTTAAATTGGAGTTAAAGGGCAATGACTCTTGGATTGAACATAACCACAAGGCAATTAATGTTTCACAAACATCACTTTTACATAACTGTAGTTGTTTTTAAATGTAAAAAATTATTATCTGATAAAAACACCCTCTTATTTTGTTTTAAGATTGAATCGTGGCTTCTTCGAGTAGGCGTAAATGTAAGAATAGTCCTGACACCTTCTGTTATATATGTGGCTATTACACACTTCAACGTCAAAGGCGCAATATTTCATCATTTGTGACACGTGCATATATTGCCTATTTTCAAGTTCCCCTTGGTGATCAAGACAAGAATTGGGCTCTTCATATTGTGTGTCATAATTGTGAGGAAATGCTTCGTGACTGGACAAAAGGAAAACACAAAGGAATGCTTTTTGGTATTCCCATGGTTTGGCGTGAACCTAAGGACCAGAGCAGTGACTGTTATTTCTGTCTGATCCATACAAAGGGCATCGACAAGAAAAAACGGCAGATGATCGCATATCCTAATATTCCTTCAGCAATACGACCTATCCCACACTCTGAGACACTCCCGGTTCCAGTTTTCAATGGTTTTATTTCTTCTAAGGACGAAGAAAGTGAACATGGTGATCAAGTGTATTTTGATAAGATGCATGAGGAAATGGTTGTAGAATCTTAATGGTCTTCTTCTGATGCCAAGTAGTCATTAACCCCTCAGCAGTTTAGCCAACCCAAATTGAATGACTTAGTAAGAGATTTGGGCTTATCAAAAAAAGCAGCTGAGTTATTAGCCTCCAGGCTTCAAAAAAAGAATGTACTTCACCGGTCAGCTAAGTATCCCATTTCAGGAAGCATGAACAAATTTTTGTGGACTTTTTGTCCAAAGACAAACACTTTCTTTACTGTCAGGATATCAGTAGTCTTCTCAGTTAGCTAGGTGTTACCACTAACAGTCCAACAGAATAGTGGCTATTTCTTGACAGCTCTAAACGGAGTCTGAAATGTGTTCTCCTACAGAACGGTAATGTTTATGCAGCGGATCCAATTGGTTATTCAACTCATCTGCGAGAAGATTATAATGACATAAAAACTGTCCTCGACTTTCCAAAGTATGAGGAGCATAACTGGATCATTTGGATCATTTGTGTGGATCTTAAAATGGTAAATTTCCTGCTTGGACAACAGAGAGGTTTCATGAAGTATCCCTGCTTTCTGTGTTTGTGGAACAGCTGAGCTCAGGAGAAACACTGGACACAGAAGGAGTGGCCGAAACATGAAGCTCTGAAAGTAGGGATGCAAAATATTGTGAATGAACCTGTAGCTAATCGAGACAGGATTATTTTTCCCCCACTTCACATCAAACTTGGCTTAATGAAGCAGTTTGTTCAGGCTTTGAACAGAGAAAGTGAATGCTTTCAACATATTATTTCTGCTTTCCTGCCTTGTCTTTCAAAAAGATAAAAGCAGGTGTATTCAATGGACCTCAAATTCAAATCCTCATACGTGACAAAGAATTTTCCAGGAAGATGAATAAGGAGGAGAAAGCAGCATGGCAGTCTTTTGTGGCAGTTACACAGAACTTTCTTGGCAATAAAAAAGCAGAAAACTATGAACTTCTGGTTCAAAGGATGCTGTTGGCTTTCCGCAACATTGGATGTAACATGAGCATTAAGATTCACTTCCTGAACAGTCACCTTGATAAGTTTCCTGAAAATCTTGGAGCTGTTAGTGATGAGCAGACTACTGCTGGAGCATCAAACGAGACTGTCCTTGACAAGTACACAAACGCAAGAGCTACAAATGCAAATTTTTGCCTGAATAGAATTTAAATGAGTTTTGTGCAAATTTTATGATTAAAATAAGTGTTTTAATATGTTCTATTTTGAAATTGTAGACAAATTCTGATGCAATCATATCTTTTAGTGTATTAGTGTAGTTACTGCATTATATAAATTATTATATTTTCACAAATATGATGCCCAAGAAGAGACATTCTACTTCATTATGTTAAACTAAATGTTGAAAATTTTACAATAAGATGAAAACCTAAAATCTTGAATTGCAAAAAAACTGTAGCTTACATAGAAAAACTAATGTCAGATTTGAAATCAGCACACTTGAATTAGGTAAGAATAAGTATTTTTGTAGATGTAACAAAAATTTTGTTTCCCAGTGAATCAACAAGTATAGATAGTCAAAGCTAACTAAATCTTTCTCTGCCCTCAGTTTGGAATGGCCATGGCTTCTAGATCACTTTCTGGGGCAGAGGCAGGAAAAAACAATTCATTCTGTGTGGTACTAGTCACTTTGGTTAAATAATTTAATGGGCAAGAGGTAGAAACATATGGTTAAAATGACATTTGGAGGCTCTGGCTGGTTTCTCAGTGGATAGAGCATCAGCCCTGTGTGTGGACATTCCTGGTTCGATTCCCAGTCATGGGCACACAGGAGAAGCAACCCCTCCCCCTCCCCCCTTCTCTCTCTTTCTCTCCTGCAGCCATGGCTTGATTGATTCAAGAGCATTGTAACCGGGCACTGAGGATGCCTTCTGGAGCTTCCACCTCAGGTGCTAAAAATAGCTCGGTTGCAAGCACGGCCCCAGATGGGCAAAGCATCAGCCCCAGATGTGGGTTGCCAGGTGGGTCCTGGTCAGGGTGTATGCAAGAGACTCCCTTCCTCTTACTAGGAAAAAGAAGAAGAAAATAGCATTTGAAGATTATGGATAGCATGGATGCTAAATCTATTTCTTATTATGCAATAATCGAGAATTGCTTTTAAAATCACTTATTCATTTGTTTTTCCACAGAAGTGAAAGTTAAAAAGAAATCCTATTGTGGGTCAGAAGACTGTTTTCCTGGCTTTACACATTTGAAGCGTATCCCTTGCTTCAACAACCTCACAGGCGTGTTTTGGCTTTTTCTTTAATCTCTCAGCACTGTCTTGTCTGCAGAAATGAGGATGTGAGTTGCCCCTGATGCATGCTGCTGGTCCTGACCCAGCCGTGCTCTTCTCAGAGGCCCTGCCTGCAGTGCGGTGATGGAATTGAACCCCATCTTCTTCTGGGGACCAAGCCATTGATCCAGGTCCTAATCTCAGAACTATACCACTTGTAAGTGCATTTCACAGAAATATGTTATACCCATTAGATTTCATGCATTGATCCCATAAGCATGGACACAAATCCCACAGCCATAACCCTTGGAGGCTCTGTTGGGGGAGAAGGAATGCATGGGCAATCCCTTGAGTTAAAGGAAACAGGTGAAGATAGAGAACTTGCCTCTCCAGAGGCCTGGAACCATCACCGTGTCAGCAGCCACCCCAGGGAGTGACACAGGCAGCTGCAAGGCTGCAAAGAGGTCTCTAGGCCAGCCATGACCCCACGGTCAAAAGGCTCTCACCATCAGAGGCAATTAGCACGAGGCTGGGAAAGAAAAAGGTCTGCAAAGTTTTCTTCCAGAGTTGGAATCCTGGTTCCACTCTGCACTGGCTGTGAGATTTTCAGCGATCTTGACCTCTCTGAGTTTTATCTGGAGTAAGGGTTAATACCCGCTACCTCCCAGGATACTAAAAAAGACTCAACAAGGTATTATATATGTAGATCTCACAAAGCACTGAGATGGCCCAATTCCTTGCCCTCCCTCTGTCCACCTCCAAAGAACAAGAGGCCTGCCGAAGCTGGCCTGTGGTACAGTGGGGGCAAGGCAGCACACCACGTCAGACAGCAGGGGAAGCACATTTTACTAGGGACAGAGAGTCAGTGAGAGTCTGGAATGTGGCATTCTGGCATCTGTGCTGGAGTTTGTAGATAAACACAGTGATGGTGGTACCTAGGGGCTCACAGGGAAGGGGACCAAAAAGAAATGAGGCATTAAAACCACCCTGGTCTCCTACCTTGACCTCAAAGCTGGAACCAGGTGAGGCCACCTTGCTAGCAGAGCTCTTCTCTCTCTTGTCAGTCTCACCCTGGCTGACATAGAACTTGACTTCTCCCAAGCTCCTTTTTGAGACAGCCCTAAAACATTCCCAACCCGAAGTCTGAGGGTTCACTGAGAGCAAAGTTGTACATGTGGAAAGAAGAGGCTATAAGAATAGGCAAATGGAAGTTTGTGGAAATGATCATTCATCAGGCCTCAGAATCGAATTTGGGGAGCCTTAGCCTTCCATCGGGATGCTGAGCTGGAGCAGAGAACAGCCTCTCAGGTGCAACTCCTCTACCCTGGGGACAGACCAGCAGATAGTGACAAGGCAAGAGGTGTATGTGGGGGAGGGGACTGACCAACAATGGGGCAAGGAGCCTGGCTTCAGGTTCATATCACTACAGCTCCCACTCCCCTCATGGGTGTCTCATTTCTCAATGTTGTGTTGGGTGAACACCTTCATTCTGCTTCCTCTTTGCTTTGTGCTTTTGGCTGCTCATCTGCAATGCTAGGCTGAGGGCTGAAATGTCTGCATGTCCCTATCCTGTTTCTATGGGTTATTTGTTGCACTGAGGAGACTTGCCTTATGCTGGGATCAGAAAACCCCCTGCCTGACCAAGCAGTGGTGCAGTGGATAGAGCATCGAACTGGGACGTGGAGGACTCAGGTTCGAAACCCCAAGGTCGCCGGCTTGAGCACAGGCTTGAAGCCCAAGGTCTCTGGCTTGAGCCCAAGGTCACTAGCTTGAACAAGGGGCCACTTGCCCTGCTATAGCCCCCCTTCCCCAGTCAAGGCACAAAAGAGAAAGCAATCGATGAACAACTAAGGAAACTAAGGAGCTACAACAAAGAATGGATGCTTCTCATTCATCTCCCTTCCTGCCTGTCTGTCCCTATCTGTCCCTCTCTCTGACTCTCTCTTTCACTGGAAAAAAAAATAAAACACAAGAAAGCAAGAAAGAAGAAAGAAAGAAAGAAAGAAAGAAAGAAAGAAAGAAAGAAAGAAAGAAAGAAAGAAAGAAAGAAAGAAAGAAAAGAAAGAAAAGAAAGAAAAGAAAGAAAAGAAAGAAAAGAAAGAAAAAGAGAAAGAAGAAAGAAAACCCTCAAGGAGTGGGTGAATCTGTCATCTTAATTACAGAACCCTACAGGACATGAAGTCACTTTGACTACCCCAAAGACTTAATTACTGTAAACCAAATAAATGTATGACTTATGACAATCTCTCTCCCTCATTCAATTACACACATCCCTGGAGCAGGCATGCATGTGTAAAGGTTGCCAAGTTTTGTTTGTTCATTTGTTTGTTTTGCATTAACAATTCTGAGTGGCTCAGAGGTAGTCCCAATAAGATACTTACTGATTTCCCTTGGGAAATTATCTTCTGATGCTTCATATTGAGCTTGAACCCTTCAGGCATATGTACATTCTGAGAATTTTTTTTCACCTGCAGTCAGTTTTGTTTGTTTTACTCTGACAGTTTCCAGTATTGATTACATTAGCTCAAGGAAGTTTGCTCCCACTTTCTACACTTGTGTCCTCAGTCATTTTACCCTAAGACCTGATGTGACACCCTGTTGCTTCTGACCACAGCTCTGTAAGCAAGAGATGGCTGCTCCTGGGCTCTGCCTGTCCACAGCCCTGACTGTGCTACTTCAGGGCTAGGATGAGATGCAGTCAGTATCATTGGGCACACAGTCATCCCCAGCTGGGCTGGCTGCTCCACGAGGGTCTATTGGTTTCTGATTTTAAGTGAGCATCACCTGTTTAAAAAACAAGTTTGCTGATGAGCGCTCTCCAATTCATTTGCTATACCATTTGTTAGCAGAGTTTAGTAAATAGTCTCTTTGGGTTGACTTGAATTTCCCAAAAAGATATGTTCAAATCCTAACCTTAAGTATCTGTAAGTGTGATCTTATTTGCAACTAGGATCTTGGCAAGTGTAATCAAGTTAAGATGAGGCCATACTGGATTAGGGTAGGCCCTAATCCGATGACAGATGTCCTTATTACAAAAGCAAAATTTGGACATAAACACAGAGAGAAGGCCACATGACAGAGGAGGAGGAGACCGATTGGAGGGATGTGTCTACAAACCAAGGAACAGCAAGTCTTGCTGACAACTGCCAGAAGCTAGGAGATCCATGGAATGAATTCTTCCCTAAAGCCTCTGGAAGGAATCAACCTGCCATACCTGTTGAAGGGAAGGAATCTTGTGTCCTTCCAGAAGGAACAACTCCTTGATCTTGGACTTGTAGCCTCCAGAACTGTGAAAGACTAGATTGCTGTTTAAGCCCCCAGTCTGCAATATTGTGTTACAGCAGTCGGAGCAGACTAATACAGTGGTCAACTCATGCGCAGGCCAACGTAACTGGGACTAGCTTTATTAGATCCTTGACATGTCAGGGGAACATATTTTGGACTCAATGATAGCAACTTGTTTTTTATAGGACTAGTGTCCTCAAAATTTTTTACTGGTTGTTTTTGGGACACTCTTAAGAAAATTAAGCATGCACATACACACAAACATATATTTATCCACTAAGTTATATTTCATTTTTCAAAAACTGTATCTGTGGGGGTTGTTATATTAGTAAATTAAATAAGTAATTTATATTTTCCACAAACAGGTGACCCATTTTTAGCATCATATTTATTGGTGGCATTATGCTATTACTGTGTCCTCCAGGAGGGCTACCGACCCCCAGCCAGTGCCCTGTGCTATCGGAAATGTCTGCTCATCAGCTCTGGATAGAGAAGGAAATTGCTCTCTGTCAGAATTCCTGAGGCACCAAGGCACCACTCTGCTTATAGGCCATCTGAGGTCCAATGGAGGGGTCAGACTTGGATTCAGATCCACTGGGAACGATGCGCTGCTATCTTGGTTTACAGTCCCCCAGAAAGAAGCGCACCGCTGACAGCTATTTGGTGATCTGTGTAAATGAAGACTCACTAGACCTGATAACTTGGATTTAAAGTTGATTTAGGCCCTGGCCGGTTGGCTCAGTGGTAGAGCGTCGGCCTGGTGTACAGAAGTCCCGGGTTCGATTCCCGGCCAGGGCACACAGGAGAAGCGCCCATCTGCTTCTCCACTCCTCCCTCTCTCCTTCCTCTCTGTCTCTCTCTTCCCCTCCCACAGCAAGGCTCCATTGGAGCAAAGATGGCCCGGGTGCTGGGGATGGCTCCTTGGCCTCTGCCCCAGGTGCTAGAGTGGCTCTGGTTGCAACAGAGCGACGCCCCAGAGGAGCAGAGCATTGCCCCCTGGTGGGCAGAGCGTTGCCCCCTGGTGGGCGTGCTGGGTGGATCCCGGTCAGGCGCATGCGGGAGTCTGTCTGACTGTCTCTCCCCGTTTCCAGCTTCAGAAAAACACCAAAAAAAAAAAAAAAAAAAAAATTGATTTAATTTTAGGCTTATTATCAGGCTAAAGGATTAATTTTTAACTGATCAGTCTAATTTTTACAGTCATGATATCATTTTCACTGCGAACTGGAATAGCCTGGGAGCTGGGCACTAAGTAGGGTTCAGTACTGTACTTCATGCTTTTTTTCTTGCCATTGTTTTGTTTGGGGGTTTTGGTTTTGTTTTCTGCCTATAACCAATTTCAAGAAGAATCAAAGGAAGTTTTTAAAAGTAATCCTACAAGAGTTTATATTATCACTTAGGAAATATACTGTATATAATATATATTTTTAAGTGAAAAAATAGAATATAAAATCAGCTCACGATTCTAAGTAAGCACATTTTTTAATCAGCTTTTTTAAATGGGAAAGTTTCAACTCTATCAAATCATGGTTTATATTATATAGATAGAGAGGACTTCTGGCATCTTCACGTCTGAGAACCTTATGTGCCCTGGAGTTTGCAAGAGAGACTGAACTGCCCATTGCAGGGCAGATGGCCGGACAGAGTGGAAAAGGTAATCTTTAAAAATAAAATAGTCTTCCTTTTTTATAGAAAGTTTTGCAGAGGAAATGGATATATATATATATATATATATATATATATATATATATATATATTACACAAACAGTCCTGAGCATAGAAACGGAACTAAAAAGAAATATACAAAATGTAAAGGTCAGCAGTTATTTTTGGATGGTAGGAATATGAGTAATACATGTCTCTTTTTTTTGTATTGTCTGTAAAAATATACCATCCAATTCCAATGGTAAGGCATAATATAATTAATTGTTAAAATGATCTAAGAGCAAAACTGCTGCTACAAAACATGTCCACAGACAGCTGGGAAACAACTATGGTTGACAGAACCTGCTGTTACACTGTTGTCAAGGATGAGGAATGGCCCAATTTGGTTGAAAAATGCTCACACCAAGGACAAAAGACAGGCCAGCAGCAGCAGGTGCTCCAGGTGAAGTCCCAGCTGCCTAATGGCCCAAGACCAGCTTCTCAAGGCTGAAGTGCCATGGTGTCCAACCTGGCACCATTCTTGTAGCATCAAGCTTATTTTGTCTTTAATCCTGGCCTGCTCCGGTGTGTTCAAATGAAATGCTGAGAATTTTTAGAGCAGAGAAAGCAATAAAGAGTCTGGCTCCCAATCTATCCATCTGGATAGACACACTTTTAATCCAGAGAATTTCTGGCACCTTCACAGTTGAGAACTTCATGTGCCCTGAAATTAGCGAGAGACTAAACTACTTATCATAGGTATTTGACAGGATGAAAAAGATTGTCTTCAAATAAAAAAACAATAGCCTTCCTTTACTGTAGGAAGTGTGTTTGGCAGAGGATCTACCTATAGGACAAAACATCAGTCCTAACAAAATATCAAAGACTGTGCTAAGAACTTTCATCCATTCATTCATGCAAACAATCATTAACACCAGCTATATGCACAAATCCTTAAAGCAATGGTTCTCAAACTATGGGCCTTTAAACAAGCAGCATTGATATCACCTGAGAACTTTTTAGAAATGAAAATTCTCAGACTCAACCCCAAAAACTACTGTATCACAATCTCTGGGGAGTGGAGTCCAGCAACCTGTATCTTAATAAACCCTGTACAGGATTCCCGTGGTCGCTAAAGTTTGAAGATGTGTTACAGTGGGGTGAGAAGAAGTGACTGAAAAACATGTCAAGTAAAAGAGACAAAGATAGTGTGTGGAAGGAGCTCGTTGTTCCAAGTAAGCACAATGTGGGGGCACTTTCTTACCCCTGGACAGGGCTTTCAGAAAGCTATTTCCTTGCACTGAATGCCTGAGTCTGTGTTTATTTGTGTGAGATTCAGTGATATCACTCTCAGAATGTCCAATATGGTATTGATTTGAAGTATTCTTTTCTACTGGTTTCTAGAATGAAGTCAAAGGACCCAAATTAAAAATATCTCTACTCTTTCTCACTAATGTTCTCTGATTAGAATGTCTTCGTTTATGCTCATACGGAATGGGCATACTCCAGTCCTCTGTACACTGGCCCAGTGTACATTTGTCAGAACCCTAAAAGGCTAATAAACATGTCATCTAATAAGCACTAGAGCTACATGGCTCACCTAGAACAGTTTCTACCTACATACAATGACACCCACTTATAATTCTCTTTTCCTTTTCCCTTCTTTCCTCCTCACTGAGCCATCCTTATCCTTAGCCAAGAAAGTATTGATAGTAATTGTGCGAACTGGCCCTCTGATCCAACTGAATGGGCCTGGACACAGCTGTTCAGGAAGTGAGGCTGCCTGGGATGGGAGCCACCTCCAGGGTACCCTGGGTCAAAATAACTTGTTCTGCTGAGGAATCAGTTGTGTCTCATATGTTTCTGCTTCTCTGGAGAGGGGTGCCCAAAGGGGCGCAGCTGAACATCTAGCACAGCTACACAGTAACTGCTGGCTGCTTGCCTCATTGCTTCACAGGAATTTCTGATCCTGTCCAAAGAGCCATGTTTGAGACAGAAGGCGCACAAACAATTCATTTGAGGCTGTTTGTGTTGCCTCTACGGTGGACATCCTCATTGTAGTTTTCAACTGGAGGACTGAGGTACTTTCTCCACTGACTAGTGAACTTCTTCATTTAGATTCCATCACAGGAGAACCTAATACCTATAACTAGTCACCACCGTGGAAAGTAACACAGCAACTACCATTTAATGAGTACTTACAATGCACTAGACATTATGCTATTTCTTGATTAAACCTTACAGAAACTCTCTGGGGTAGGTTTTATTACGCCTTCTTGAAGCTATGGAAATTGCAGCTCAGAGAGGTTAGTTTGGTCAGGGTTATACAGCAAATGAGCTATGTGACTGAGATTCGAATTCAGGTCTGCCTGGCACCCTCAGACTGTGGTGCCTCTCTGATGTGTCCATAATGAAGGACAAGAACTACGGCAGCTCCTTCGGCTGAAGAGCACAATGATTCCATCATCTATACATGTGCGCTGGCCAGGGCCCAGACAAAGCCATCTAAACTAATGGCTTGGTTACTGAGACTTCTTACCTGCTTAAGATTAATTAAAGGGAAATTCACCAATAAATGATAGGTTCCAGAACTGGCAAATAAGTTTCATCTCAGTAACTAATTCTGATTGTTAGTGGGTGTCTGAACTACTGTGTTGAGTAACTGCTGTGCTGAGGCCGCCTGCGAGGCCAGAAGCCAGGAGTGCTCTGGTGTCCAAGGAGTATGGCCTGGCCTTAAGAGAGGCCACCCCAGTGAATCTGCTGCAAGGTATTTCTTATTGCTGAGGCATCCTGGTGGGTGTCAGGAGTCTTAAAATATAAGCTCATATCTAGAATTTAAATCATATGAATTTAAGTCAGTAATTATCATGAAAAATTAAGTGTTATGAAGATGGGCTCAGTAAAATGTGGTGGTGTTCACAGTTCTGTGGGACGTGGGATAATGGCACACCATAGTAGATGAGATGGTAGTAAATGATGCAGGCATGCCTCGTTTTTAGGAAGCCTAATTTTGAAAACCTGAATTCGTAAAATTATAAATAAGGTTCTCAATTTTATAAAAGAGTTTGTGGGATGCTTTTAGTAGCAGCCCTACCACTACTCCTTGTGGCAGAAGAGGGGCGGACAGGAAGCTTTGCTGCTGGGAGGCATTTCTTACTGAAGAGCAGTCAGAAATAAACACTTACAAAACAGATGCTGGAGTCTTAGACAAGAGAAACAATGATTCAGCGCCTCAAAATTTAATGTATGTGACTTTTCAAGAACACATCTATCAAAGAAAGGTGTCGCTATCAACATTTTTGAAGAGAAGGGAAATGTCAGTGTGAGGAAAGATCTTTGTACCAAATTTTCGCCGTCTGTCTAGGTAGGCTTCTCTCCAGATGTGCTCAGACAAGGTGACGTTTTGTCCTTTGTGTAAGCCAGCATCTCTAAGAAGCATTGGCACATGTGGAACAAAGCTGTTTCTGGAATCAAATCAGCACTCTAGGGACCTCTAGGCCATGAGTGAACCAGGTCAGAAGGCTTTCCCAAGATCACTGGGACCTCCCTGACCTGCAAGGGGCCATTGACTTGACAGACTTTTGGGGATCAGACAAAAACTAGATGCAAGACAAGCGTGGTAGAATTAACAAGAGTTCTGTGTGACTTTGGTCAGGATACTGCAAAGACTCACTCCATTTCCTCTGGCTATTGAATACTTTCAACCATTAAAACTGTGCAAGAGTCATTGTTCACCGATTAAAGCAATAATTTCATATTGAGAATATCTGGCACATTCAGAATAATTTGGGGTACTGTTTATATTTAATGAGATTTTAAAGTATATCTGCAATATACTTTACTATCAGAAGAAGTGACCTAATGGCACACAACCAGAGCCTGAACATGTGCAAACTTAATTTGACATTTTACATGTCATTTACAGAGGCAGTTCTATTCTGAGTAACTGAGTGTTCCATAAGACCCTGGATGCCATCCTTTGAACCAACCCCATGCAGGGACCTTCACTATATTGTCACAGTCCTTACTTGCCCCTAGAGCACTAGAAAGCTCATGCTAGCCTGCTAAAGGGTGGAGAAAATGCATTTATCTCACTAAGAGTTTAAGCATGAAGATAGTTTATAATTGCTACCAGAATGTGATCAGTATGTACCCTTCCTGCTCATGGTGCTCAGCCTAAACTGATACTTCAGCTTCATGATAATGATACAAATAGTAATATACATAAGGTTCCCCCCAGGTTACTCCTCAATGTTTAAATACTTATGATACCTCTAAGATCAGCTCAACAGACTCTATAATATTAAAAGGTTATGCCTAGAATTACTTCATTCCTGTTGGTTGGCATAGGGATCCAAGGGATAGCATCTTGACCAGTATTCAAGTTTCTTAAATGGAAAAAAAGTTGTATTTTAATAAATTTTTGACAAGTGAGTCATAAATATATATACATATATAGAAAGACATATATATATATGCTTGGTCTGTGTCTAAGAAAGCTTTATAAAATTATAAAACTTAAATTATTAAAGCATTAACTAAATTTTAGTGTTTTGTCTCAGTTATTTTCTAGAGCATGTAAACAACAAGATGACAAGATTTTCCAGCTTTATTTAAGAATGCATGAAGTAGACTATTAACCAGGTAACAACTTAAATATTCTCTAGAACCCTGGTTGTCCAGGTTGTATGGACAAACCTGACCATTTATGAAACATGTTTCTGACTCTTTTGTGAAATTTCATTGACTTCAAGAGGCCCTAAGTTATTATGTCTGGCTCACTGGTGATTATGCAACAAATGATCAATGAAGTTTGGAGTGAATGCAAATGTTACTCTCTCTTAACCAATAAGTAACTGTTCTATAGAGCTTGATGATAACATCCACTACACTAAAGAGTAAGCTTCAAGTAATTTTTCTATTTAAATATATAATTTATAATTGAATGCATTGATTTAGTATAATTTAATTTATAATATTAAGTTTATAAATATTTAAATACATAAATGCTCTCATATATGTAATTTATTATATATTATTATAATATAAGTGTATGAAATACCAACCCCTTAATGTGAGTTATCATGGAAACTCCTAATAATTTCATAAAGACAAAACCAATAATCTCTTTATGATAATGGCAATTAATCTTTTCAAAGCAAAGAAAACTTAAATTAATTTAAGTAAAACAAACAAAAAAGGGGTTTTTATTTTCTCTTTAAAATTCAGTCAATAAACTCTTAACATACAAAATGTTGACAGTGGAATTTCACAGTGTTTGCCATTTATATGTCAAGGCTGATATAGTTAAAAAAGTTTAAATATGTAATCCAAAAAATTGCCATCTGATAGTGTATAAGTTCTTGGTTTTCATCACACTCCCCTTGGTATGCCTAGGGTTTCGATGGTGTTGTGAATGCTATCAGTTCAGTGATATTTGTGGCATACATGGGGAGTGAGAGTGGAAGAAAGGTAAGAATAATGAGTTTAAACAAACTTGGCATCATTGATGTAGATCAGGGGTCCCCAAACTTTTTACACAGGGGGCCAGTTCACTGTCCCTCAGACCGTTGGAGGGCCGGACTACAAAAAAAACTATGAAAAATCCCTATGCACACTGCACATATTTTAAAGTAAAAAAACAAAACGGGAATAAATACAATATTTAAAATAAAGAACAAGTAAATTTAAATCAACAAACTGACCAGTATTTCAATGGGAACTATGCTTCTCTCACTGACCACCAATGAAAGAGGTGCCCTTTCCGGAAGTGCGGCGGGGGCCAGATAAATGGCCTCAGGGGGCTGCATGCGGCCTGTGGGCTGTAATTTGGGGACCCCTGATGTAGATCTTAGAAAAATATTTTCTTTGCCAAGAAGAAAGAAACTATTAAACTGTAAATAGATTTCATACAGAGTGCTGAAAATCATCTTGACATGGGGCAGTGCAGCTCCAATCAGCTGGGAAACTGAGGAGGTTGCTACTAAGAACAGTGTGGGTTCAGAGTCAACTTGAGCACTATGCCATCATCCAGGACTAAGGCCGTGGTCACAGGCAACATTAGGCCATTTGAGCAGACAATAAACAATGATGCCTATGAAGGCATCACATAAACCACATTAAGCAGAGAAACCAGAACTGGTTTTGAACAATTGCCTTCATACTCATGGGGCTTACTTAGCAAAGTCAGAAGCATCCTCTTCTGATCCAATATCTTTTTCTTCTTCTGATTTCCAACATTTTTTGTTATGACTGTATTCCCTATGCTGTACTTTACAATCCCGTGATTATTCTCTAACAACCAATTTATACTTCTTAATCCCTGCATCTTTTCATCCATCCCCCAACCTCCCTCCCATCTGGCAACCTGTTCTCTGTATTTATGAGTCTGTTTCTGTTCTGCTTGTTTGTTTATTTTGTGTTTTAGAGTCAATTGCTGATAGATATGTATTTATTGCCATTTTATTGTTCATATTTTTTATCTTGTCTTCCTTCTTTTTCTTCTTAAAAAAGACCCTTTAATATTTCATGTAATACTGGTTTGGTAGTGATAAACTCCTTTAGCTTTTTATATGTCCCTTGATTCTAAATGATAGTTTTGCTCAGTAGAGTAATCTTAGTTGTAGATCTTTGCTTTTATTTTTTTTTAATTTTTTATTTATTAATATTTGGGGAGAAGGGAAATAGGAGTGATAGAGAGAAAGAGAAAGAAACATTACTTTGTTTCTTCACCCATGTATTATTGTTTGTTTGTTTATGTGCCTTATTGATTGTTTCTATATGTGCCCTGACATGGGATCACACCTACAACCTTGGTGTATCGGAACAATCTTGCAACCCACTGGGCTACTAGGCCAGGGCTAGGTCTTTGCTTTTCATCATTTTGAATATTTCTTGCCACTCTCTTCTGGCCTGCTAAGTGTCGGTTGAGAAATCAGCTGACAGTCTCACGGGAGTTCTCTTGTAGGTAACTTACTGCTTTCCTCTTGCTGCTTTTAAGATGATCTCTTTGCATTTAACCTTTCGCAGTTTAATTATGATATGTCTTAGTGTGGGCCTTTTTAGGTTCCTCACGTTTGGGACTTTCTGCACTTCCTGGACTTGTATGTCTATTTCATTCACCAGGTTAGGGAAGTTTTCCATCATTACTTTTTAAAATAAGTTTTCAATTCTTTGTTCTCTCTCTTCTCCTTCCAGCACCCCATGATGCAAATGTTGGTACACTTAAAGTTGTCCCAGAGGCTCCTTACACTATCTTCATTTTAGTTTTTATTTTATTTTGTTTTTGCTGTTCTGATTGGGTGTTTTCTGCTTCCTTATCCTCCAAATCTCTGATTTGATTCTCTGCTTCATCTGCTCCACTGTTTATTCCTATAAATTATATTCCTATAAATTATTCTTCATTTCAATATATTCTTCTTTTCTGACTGGTTCTTTTTCATGTTTTCTGGTTCCATTTTTAGGTTTCCTGTTTCTCTGTTGAAGTTCCCACTGAGATCATTGAGCATCCTTATAACCAGTGCTTTGAACTCTGCATCTGGTAGATTGCTTGTCTCTGTTTTGTTTAGTTCTTTATCTGGAGTTTTTGTCTGTTCTTTCGTTTGGGACATGTTTCTTTGTCTTCTCATTGTGGCTGCCTTCCTGTTTAGATTCTTATGTATTTTATGTTTTTTTTATTGTGTTGCTACATCTCCCACACTCAGTAGACTGGCCTTATATAATAGATGTTCTATAAGATCCAGTGGCACAGCCTCCCCAATGACCCAAACTGCGCACTCTAGGTATGATCCCGTGTGTGCTAGTGAGCCCTTCTGTTGTATTTGAGCCTTGATTGCTTGGGGGAGGGATTTACCCCAAGGCCAATGGGCTGCAGGGACTGGCTATGACCACCAACCACCGCTAACCAGTATGGAGGATCAGCTAGGTAGGAGCCCACCCCACAGAGCAGGATTTACTTTGGTAGGTTTCTAGTGCCCACTGAGTCTGCCCGTTGAGTATGTCACTTGTAGAGGTGGTCAGTTGATCAGTTGATGCTTTGACATGGTCTGAAGCTATACATTGGATGCACTGGTTCTGGGGCCACCCCAGAGATGCAGGCCAAGGTCAGCTTCTACCTATGTTCTGCTTAGGGCCACTTGGCATGAACTACAAAGCTATCTTCAGATGGCTGCTACTAATGCTGAGTTTGGGGATACACAAGCAAGGCTAAGCTAAGAACCAAGTCTGGCTGCCTGGGCCTGGGGCCAGTTAGTTAGAGGTATGGGACACACTGGGACCAGATGCTGCTGGTTGGAGAGATTTTAGGAAAGTCTGAAACAAACCATAACAGGCCATTTGTTTGAGAAGCCACTGGAAACAGCTTGGGTAAGCCTGCAAGTTGGGTTGGGGAGAGCATCTAAAGGAATCACCAAGGTAGGGTGAAGAGTGTAAGCCAGGCTGGTGGAGAACCAGATATGGTGCTTGCCTGTTGGCTTTGAAAAGGGGAGGGTCTCAGAAAAGGAACAATGGCCTCTGTCAGCACTTCTACCTAGAAGACAGCTGCCCCCAGCTCTCACCTAACACCAGACAATTCAGTTCCTCCCTGAATGTTCCTGCTTCCTTTCAAGCTGCTACCCCAGTGCTGGAGCTCAGAAGGAGTGAGTCCAAGTAAATCCATGTATAGGTCCTTAAGAGGAGCTTCCTGGGACTCCCATAGCTCTCCATCTCCCACTGAACTTTACATCCAGAAGTTATGGAGACTTTGTCCTTAGCACTAGAACCCTGGGCTGAGGGGCCTAGTGTGGGGTTTGGACCTCTCACTCCTCAGGGGTGACCTTTGCAGCAGAGACATCCCTCCCAATTTTTATCCATCACGTCTGGGTGTGGGACCAGCCTGTTCTATGTCTCTGCCCCTTCAACCAGTCTTGATGTGGCTTTTTTCTTTTAAAATTTCTAATTGTAAGACTTTCATTCAGCTAGATTTCAGGAAATTCTAAATGCTGGTTGTTCTGTAGTTTAGTTGTAAATTTAATGTCGATTCCCAACATTATTAAACCACACTGGGAAGAGACTGATTAGCAAGCAATTTTGCATCCCTTTCTATTGGCATTCTCAGAAGTTTGTTGAACTCTGTTTTTCAAGGGTGGAAAAGAGCTTCTCAAAAATGTAAGATTTTAAAAAATACATGTGAAGGTGAAGGATAGACTGAGACAAGGATGTATTTATCATCTTGGTAAAGGATAGAGACTATGTCCATACAAGACCAACCATATGGTAGAAAAAAAAAATCTTCCAGATGTGTTACCTGCAAAACATGAAAAACTTCTTTGATTGAATTTTTCACTTTCATTCATGTGTTTGATATTGTATAGACAAAGTCACACATAGGAGAATCTGAAAAGAAAATGAAAGGTATGCAAAAAATACAGCATCAAAAATGCTTTTTGATGATAATAAAGTTGCCTTTTTATGTTTTACAGTTCTCTTCCAAGCAAGATGTAATGGATTTTTTTTATTTGATCATTAATTTATACTCTATTTTCTTTTTTTTTTTCTTTTTTATTAACTTTAATGGGGTGACATCAATAAATCAGGGTACATATGTTCAAAGAAAACATTTCCAGGTTATCTTGTCATTCAATTATGTCCCATACCCATCACCCAAAGTCAGATTGTCCTCCGTCACCTTCTATCTAGTTTTCTTAGTGCCCCTCCCCCTCCCCCTTCCCCTTTCCCTGCTTCTCCTCCCCACTGTAACCCCACACTCTTGTCCATGTCTCCTAGTCTCGTTTTTATGTTCCACTTACGTATGGAATAACGCAGTTCTTGTTTTTTTCTGATTTACTTATTTCACTCCGTATAATGTTATCAAGATCCCACCATTTTGTTGTAAATGATCCGATGTCATCATTTCTTATGGCTGAGTAGTATTCCATAGTGTATATGTGCCACATCTTCTTTATCCAGTAATCTATTGACGGGCTTTTTGGTTGTTTCCATGTCTTGGCCACTGTGAACAATGCTGCAATGAACATGGGGCTACATGTGTCTTTACATATCAATGTTTCTCAGATTTGGGGGTATATACCCAGTAGAAGGATTGCTGAGTCATACAGTAGTTCTATTTTCAGTTTTTTGAGGAACCACCATACTTCCTTCCATAATGGTTGTACTACTTTACATTCCCACCAACAGTGAATGAGGGTTCCTTTTTCTCCACAGCCTCTCCAACATTTGCTATTACCTGTCTTGTTAATAATAGCTAATCTAACAGGTGTGAGGTGGTATCTCATTGTAGTTTTGATTTGCATTTCTTTAATACCTAATGAAGATGAGCATCTTTTCATATATCTGTTAGCCATTTGTATTTCTTCCTGGGAGAAGTGTCTGTTCATGTCCTCTTCCCATTTTTTTATTGGATTGTTTGTTTGTTTGTTGTTGAGTTTTATGAGTTCATTGTATATTTTGGATATTAGGCCCTTATCTGTGCTGTTGTTTGAAAATATTTCCCATTTAGTTGGCTATCTGTTTATTTTGTTGTCAGTTTCTCTTGCTGTGCAAAAACTTCTTAGGCTAATGTGGTCCCATTCATTTATCTTTGCCTTCACTTCCCTTGCCTTTGGAGTCAAATTCATAAAATACTCTTTAAAACCCAGGTCCATGAGTTTAGAACCTATGTCTTCTTCTATGTACTTTATTGTTTCAGGTCTTATATTTAGGTCTTTGATCCATTTTGAATTAATTTTAGTACAAGGGGACAAACTATAGTCAAGTTTCATTCTTTTGCATGTAGCTTTCTAGTTTTCCCTGCACCATTTGTTGAAGAGGCTTTCTTTTCTCCATTGTGTGTTGTTGGCCCATTTATCAAAAATTATTTGACCATATATATGTGGTTTTATTTTTGGACTTTCTATTCTGTTCCATTGGTCTGAGTGTCTATTTTTCTGCCAATACCATGCTGTTTTGATTGTTGTGGCTCTATAATAAAGTTTGAAGTCAGGTATTGTAATGCCCCTAGCTTCATTCTTTTTCTTTAGGATTGCTTTGACTATTCGGGGTTTTTTATAGTTCCATATAAATCTGATGATTTTTGTTCCATTTTTTAAAAATATGTCATTGGAATTTTGATGGGAATTGCATTAAATTTGTATATTGCTTTGGGTAATATGGCCATTTTGATTATATTTATTCTTCCTATCCAAGAACAAGAAATATTCTTCCATCTCATTGTATCTTTTTTGATTTCCCTTAACAATGTTTTGTAGTTTTCATTATATAGGTCTTTTACATTCTTTGTTATGTTTATTCATAGGTATTTTATTTTTTTGTTGCAATTGTGAGGGGATTATTTTTTTGAGTTTATTCTGTAATGTTTCATTGTTGGCATATAGAAAGGCTATGGACTTTTGTATATTAATTTTGTATCCTGCGACCTTACTGTATTGGCTTATTGTTTCTAGTAATTTTTTTTGTAGAGTCTTTGGGGTTTTTGAGGTATAGGATCATATCATCTGCAAAAAGTGATACCTTTACTTCTTCTTTTCCGATATGGATGCCTTTTATTTCTTTCTCTTGTCTGATTGCTCTGGCTAGAACCTCTAGCACCACGTTAAATAAGAGTGGAGAGAGTGGACAACCCTATCTTGTTCCTGATTTAAGGGGGAGAGCCTTCAGTTTTTTGCCATTTAATATAATGTTAGCTGATGGTTTATCATATATGGCCTTTATCATATTGAGATATGTTCCGTCTATACCCATTTTGTTGAGTGTCTTAAACATAAAATTATGTTGTATTTTATCAAATGCATTTGCTGCATCTATTGATAAGATCATGCGGTTTTTGTTGTTTGTTTTGTTGATATGGTGTATTACGTTAACCGTTTTACGTATGTTGAGCCATCCTTGAGATTCTAGGATGAATCCCACTCGATCGTGATGTAATATTTTTTAATATGTTGTTGTATTCAATTTGCTAGTACTTTGTTTAGTATTTTAGCATCTGTATTCATTAGAGATATTGGTCTGTAGTTTTCTTTTTTTGTACTGTCCTTGCCAGGTTTCGGTATGAGGGTTATGTTGGTCTTATAAAAAGTGTTTGGAAGTATTGCTTCTTCTTCAATATTTTGTAACACTTTGAGTAGAATAGGAACCAAGTCTTCTTTGAATGTTTGATAGAGTTCACTAGTATAACCATCTGGGCCTGGACTTTTATTTTTGGGAAGGTTTTTAATAGTTTTTTCTATTTCCTCCCTGCTAATTGGTCTGTTTAGGCTTTCTGCTTCTTCATGACTCAGTCTAGGAAGGTTGTATTGTTCTAGGAATTTATCCATTTCTTCTACATTGTTGAATTTGGTGGCATATAGTTTTTCGTAGTATTCTACAATAATTCTTTGTATATCTATGATGTCTGTGGTGATTTCTCCTCTTTCATTTTGGATTTTGTTTATATGAGTCCTTTCTCTTTTTTCCTTGGTGAGTCTTGCCAAGGGTTTGTCAATTTTGTTGATCTTTTCAAAGAACCAGCTCCTTGTTATATTAATTTTTTTATAGTTTTTCTGTTCTCTATTTCATTTATTTCTTCTCTGATTTTTATTATCTGATTTTATTATGGCCTGAAGTGATATGAACTTCCCTCTTATTATTGCTTTTGCTGCATCTCAGAGATTCTGATATGTCGTATTGTCATTTTCATTTGTCTATATATATCTTTTGATCTTTGTGCTTATTTCTTCTTTGACCCACTCATTTTTTAAAAGTATGTTGTTTAGTTTCCCATTTTTGTGGGGTTTTTTCCCTCATTTTTGCAGTTGAATTCTAGCTTCAAGTTTTTATGATCAGAAAATATGCTTGGTACAATTTTGATTTTTCTGAATTTGCTGATGTTGTTTTTGTGGCCCAACATATGGTCAATTCTTGTGAATGTTCCATGTACACTAGAGAAAAATGTATACTCTGTCGCTTTGGGATAAAGTGTCCTGTAGATGTCTATCATATCCAGGTGCTCTAGTGTTTCATTTAAGGCCAATATATCTTTATTGATTTTCTGTTTGGATGAATGATCTAGAGCCATCAGTGGTGTATTGAGGTCTCCAAGTATGATTGTATTTTTGTCAGTTTTTGTTTTTAGGTCAATAAGTAGCTGTCTTATATATTTTGGTGCTCCTTGGTTTGGTGAATATATATTAAGGGTTGTATGTCTTATTGATTCAGTGTACCCTTAATCATTATGAAATGACCATTTTTGTCTCTGATTATTTTGCTGTCTTGTAGTCAGCATTATTAGATATGAGTATTGCTACACCTGGTTTTTTTCGATGTTATTTGCTTGGAGTATTGTTTTCCAGCCTTTCACTTTGAATTTGTTTTTATCCTTGTTGCTTAGATGTGTTTCTTGTAGACAGCATACAGTTGGATTTTCTTTTTTAATCCATTCTGCTACTCTGTGTCTTTTTATTGGTGAGATTAATCCATTTACATTTAGTGTAATTATTGACACTTGTGGGTTCCCTATTGCCATTTTATAAATTGCTTTCTGTTAGTTTTGTATCTTGTTTGATTCTTCTTTTTTTGCTTTTCTATCATTTGTTTTTGTTTGATTGTATTCCATACTTCTTTCCTCTGTTGCTACCTTTTTTAAGTCATGTGCTTCTGTGGTGGTTTTTTCAAGGATGGTTACCATTAAGTAATGAAAAGGATACCTACCATATTCATTGCAGTACCCTATCTTATGATTGTTTCTGCACTCCATAGTCCTCTCCCCTTTTTTTTGTTTTTGTTGTCACAGTTTAAATTTGGTTTTATTGTGTTCTTCTTGGAGCTTTTACTTGTGGTTTTGTTTTGTTTTGTTCTTTGTATCTGGTTGGAAAACCCCCTTTAGTATTTCCTGGAGTGGGGGTTTTCTGATGATAAATTCCCTCATCTTTTCTGTATTTGTGAATGTTTTTATTTCTCCTTCATATTTGAAGGATAGCTTTGATGGGTATAGTATTCTTGGCTGAAAGTTTCTCTCTTTCAGGACTTTAAATATTGGAGTCTACTCTTTTATAGCTTGTAGAGTTTCTGCTGAGAAATCTGATGATAATCTAATAGGCCTTCCTTTATGTGTTGTATTCTTCTTTTCCCTGGCTGCCTTGAGAATTTTTTCTTTGTTGTTGGTTTGTGCCAATTTCATTATGATGTGCGTTGGAGTAGGTTTGTTGGGGTTAAGAAAACTCGGAGTTCTGTTTGCTTCTTGAATTTGAGGCTTTAGTTCTTTCCACAGGCTTGGGAAGTTCTCATCTATTATTTGTTTGAATATGTTCTCCATTCCATTTTCTCTCTCTTCTCCCTCTGATATACCTATTATTCTTATGTTATTCTTTTTGATGGAGTTGGACAATTCCTGTAGGGCTTTCTCATTTTTTTAAATTTTTGAGTCTCTTTCTTATTCTCTTTCTTGTGCTTCAAGTTGCTTGTCTTCTATTTCACTAATCCTACCTCCTATCTGGCCTGTTTTATTAGCTAAGCTTGTTACCTCATTTTTCAGTTTGTGAATTGAGTTTTTTATGTCTGTTTGATTTGTTTTTATAGTTTCAATTTCCTTGGACATATATTCTTTGTGTTCATTGAGTTGTTTTTTGAGCTCCCTAAATTGCCTTTCTGTGTTTTCTTGTATATCTCTGAGTATTTTTAGGATTTCTATTTTAAATTCTCTGTCATTTAGCTCCAAGGTTTCCAATCTATTAAATTTTTTCTCCATGAATTTTTCCTCATCTGTCTGTGCTACATCTCTGTCTTTTGTATCCATGATATTCAATTTCCTTTTCCTTAATGGCATCTGAGGGTGGTTTTGTTGATAGTTCTAATGAGAATTAATAAAGAATAAAAATAAAAAAAAGAAAATTAATTATTTCCCTTTTCTTTCTCCTCTCCTCTCCCCTCCTTCTTGAGAAAAAAATTTGATGAACTGTGAATTATATTGTGCTAAACAAAATAACAAAACTACTAGAACAAAAACTACCTATAACAGAGGGCCTGAGTTGGGAGAAGTGATAAAGGGTCAAAAAAGGAGGTATGGACCCACATAATGCAAAAAAGGAAAAAATTTGGGTCAAGAATAAAATGATTTTCTTGTAAGTGATGGTCAACTAAGAGATATAATGAGAGGGATAAGAGGGAAACAGGAAAAAGGGAAAAAAATTAAAAATTTTTATTGTATTAAGTGGAGCAAAAACTAGATAAAATGGAGAGCCAGTGTTGGGAGCACTGCTAATGAGTTAAAAAGCAAAGTAAAAAGTACCCAAAGTGCCACAAAGAAAAATTTGAATCCCAAATAAAATAATTTGTTCGTAATTGAGGATTGAATGAGAGGAAAAGTAAAGAAGAAAAGAAGAAACTAATATAGAGGGAGAAAAAAAGAAAGAGAAAAAAGAAAAAAAAACAAAAAGAGAGAGAGAGAGAGAGAATTAAGGGTTTTGGAGTGCAACCCTCATACAGAGAAAGGAAGAAGAAAGGAAAGAAAATGGAAAATATAACACTTATGGGTAGTGTAGTTCAAGAAGAGGAAAGAATAAGATGGGCAGAGAATAAAATGACCAAAGTGGAAGAAGAAGAAAATAAGACAAGAAGATGAAACAAACAAACAAATAAAATAAAATGGAAAAGGTTATAAAGTCTGTGAATTTTTTTTGATTTTGAGAGGTTATCTTCTTGCTTTTTCTTTTCTCTCCATCTTCCTGGTTGGTGACTCTGTACCCCAGGCTCTGCCCCTGTGGCACACTTAGATAGAGGTTTGCAGTTGATAAGTCTCTATGGCGATGTCATATATTAGGCTTCAGTCTCGTTGGCAGTAGAGGCTCGTTAACATTTGCAGGTTCTGACAATGAGTGTCTGTTTTCCCAGAGCCTCTCTCCTAGTCTTTTTTTCCTGAATTAGCAGTCTGATGATCCAGCTATGGTGTTGCTGCTGCCTCTGCTTGGAGAGTAAGAGGCTCAAAGAGCTGGCAAATCCTCACTCTATCTCCACTCAGCGCAGGGTTTGGGTAAGGCTCTGTAAGTCAGAGTCACTGGCATAATCAGGCGGGGCTGGGAGCCAATTGCTTTCAAGGTGCCTTTCTATGTGCCTCGAGGTGTGTCCAGTATGCCTCAGCACTCTGTGGGACCACTTTCCCCAGGGTTTTTACATTTTGTAACCTGTTTTGGCTGGGAAGAAGATGCCCTAGTCGCTGTTTACAAAACAGGAGGTCTTACAAGCTGCCAAATCCCTCTTTTTAACATAGAGCCCTGAGTATGAAAGCTCTGCCAATCAGAAGTTGCCCCCACCCCTTTAGCAAAAGGCACAAAAAATATCCCGCCTCTTTTCTTAGATCACTGAACTGAGAGAGATCTTGTCAGTTAGAGTCGCATAGGTCAGTTGGGAGGTGAGCAGACTGTGGGTTAAGCTAATCCTTCATGGGTCTGTTAGCTTGTATGGCTGGGTGAGGTGCCCTGCCCGCCTGGAGAAGTTCAGGCATAGGAAAGTCCGCTTTTGCGCACTCCCCGCACCGCTCTTCAGGGTGCAGGGGCCACACTGAGACTCTGGCCACAGCCCACACAAAGGCCTCTGACTCTGCCCCTCTGTCTGGGAACACGGGCCCTCACTCCCGGGGCTCTAGGAGGAACCTCTCGCACACTATCCTCGCTCGCCAACCAGGATATCGGGGCTAATGGCTGCTGCCACTCGCCCGTCTTTGTCTGGGTTTGGCGTGGGCATTAGCTTGCATTGGCTGGGTCACCACAGGCTCAGTCTTTCCTCAGCTTGGACGTCTGTGCCACAGCCTGGCTCTATTCACCCCCTTTGCCCACCTTAGCTCCTATTCTCTCAGTTCCCAGTGAAAGCAGTCCTTGCTTAGGTTAGTGAGGAAGGCAGAGTGTTCCTTTCTCTGTCTTATTTCCTTCAGGGTTGATTATATATTTAGTCAATTTTTTGCTCAATCATACCTTCATGTTCAGTGTGGAACTTCTAGATGCTCCAAGGATAGATTTTTCTGTCTCTGTTGAAGAACTTGTTGAAATTTTGGGGAGATTTATTGGTATCACTCCTCACAACACCATTTCTCTGACGTCACTGATGTAATGGATTTTATATTCATATAAGATATATATATTAGTATGGTTTTGGCCTTTAGAGGCTTTTGATTTCTATGCCTAAAATCCAAAAAGGAGAGAGCCACAGACTGAATTTTTGAATATCCTCATTATAAGAAAATAAAATGAAAGTGTGTTCCTGGTGGTTATTTTAGAAAATAAGCTTGTAAATCAAAGTAGAAGCTAATGCAGGAATACTAAGGTTAAGGGCGAAAAAAGTCATGAAGTCAGAGGAAATGCATGAGACGTGTGACTCTGATGGTTTCTGAAGGGTTGCTGGTTTGAGACCTTATTGAAGAAAAATTTGGATGCCAGATTGGGGGCAATATTTGTTTCCCTAAGACCTCAGGAGCCATTCAATATTTGTTTTTAATTTTTTATTTATTAGTCACCAACAACAGAATCCACTCTGCTAGTCCAAACTGAAGAGGAATTTATTAAATAACATTAGTAGCTTATAGAATCTTTAGGTGAACCAAAAAGCCAGGCTCTGAAGCTAGATAACAGGAAAACTCACACTACCAACACTCCTGAGGCTCCAGAAACTCCCCACACTGCCTTTGACAGAAGAGTGAATCCCCTGGCAGCCACCACCAAAAGTTAATTCTCTTTTGATTCCACTTCTCTTTTGGGAACCTGAGGTGCCCACAAATCACAGAACTGAAATCATAAATCTGAGCCTCAGCTGCAAGGGAGTCTGGGAGATTGATTTCCACTTTAGAAAGACGTTGACTCAAAATATGCAAGGATGTTTAATGAGATGATGGTAGCTTTGCTACCAAATTAATTCAGCATGATTTGTGCAGAAGAATAAGAGAGAGAAAAAGCTGGACATGAATAAGAACACTTATAAACCTGTTGCAATTGTCAAAGGAAGCAGTGATAAGGTGTTTTATTACATGCTAGTGACAGAAACACAAAGGGGAAAGATTCTGGAATCGCTAAAGAAATAGAATTGACATTTACCAATGGTAGTTGATGCCATCATCAGAAATAGGGAAGTCAAAAGGAGGTATCATTCTGAAGGGGAAGGGTGAGTCTAGTTTGGGACACGTTCAATTTGGAGGAAAACAAGATACACCTAGGTAGACAAATCCAGTGGGCAACTGGAAAGATAAATCTGGGACTCTAAAGCAGGGGTCAGGAACCTATGGCTCGCGAGCCAGATGTGGCTCTTTTGATGGTTGCATCTGGCTCACAGACAAATCTTTAATAAAAAGAATAATAACATTAAAAATATAAAACATTCTCATGTATTACAATCCATTCATTTCCTACCGCTCATGTTCATGGTTGCGGGTGGCTGGAGCCAATCACAGCTGTCCTCCGGGACAACACCAAATTTTTATTGGATAATGCATAACATACACGGGTTGTTGTATGACTCTCACGGAATTACATTTTAAAATATGTGGCGTTCATGGCTCTCTCAGACAAAAAGCTTCCCGACCCCTGCTCTAAAGAGAAGTATCCAGTATTAGAGTCACCTACAGAGAGATGGTGGTTGAAGGAACAAAACTAAATGGGTGCAATTCAAAGTTAGTATTTTCATTACTTTTGCAATTGGTTTCTTTTAGGGGCAATGTTCATGATTGTCTGCTGTCATGATTTAAGGAGACCTTAACACAGAGCCTGTTTCTCTGCAGCAAAAAAAAAAAAAAAACCAGTTGAGGTTTTACTCATATCCAAATACACCTTCTTTTCTGCTTGGAGGAACATAGCAACTGTTTGCAAATGATTTCCCTGTTCTCTATATAACTATGTCTTGGGGGTTTGAAGACTGACTTCTGTGTCCAGGTGACAGGTGTGTCATGGGTAAGGAAGGTCAAGCCTTCTTTTCATGGCAGTCAATTTTCACCTGGTCTGAGAGAAAAACTAATGACACTCTGTAGTTCAAAAGAGTCCACATCACAAAGGAGAAAGTTTCTGAATCATTGACCTTAATGAGTCTCTGCCTGCAGAAAAGGGGTGGGGGCCTTGTCTCCAAGGCTGTAAGTACCCCCCAGCTCACAGCGCAGGCCTCCTGTCTCACATTCCACTTCCCGGTCTCCTAACAATGAGGCCTTCTCTGAGGCCTCGGAGAAAGAGACCCTCTGCAGAGAGAATGGGAGGCTTGTTGCCCACAAAGAGTAGACTAAGTAGGGACCAGCATTTTCTTTTAAATCAAGGGACACTTTTGTTTTGAAGGACAAGACTGTCTTAGAGTAGCTTGAGCTGCCCTTAGGAAAGAGGCCTTGGCCTCCTGCTCCACCCTGAACAGGACTGCAGGGACCCTGGCACTGACCAGAATCAGGGTCACCAACACCCCTAGAAGGAACCTGAAATGGGGGCCACTGACCTGCTCAGGGTCATCACTTGGGCACTACGTCACAGGTGCCCTCCTTCTGTTTGAGCGCTGCCAGACACGGAATCCTCTGAGAAGATGCCAGAGAGAGATGGACCTACACACACAAATGGATGCCTTGCTACAGAACCAGCCCTCCTAACATTGCTATTTGTTTTCTGAAAAGTAGGGGACCTGCAGTTGCCCAGAGGGGGAAACCCACTGACCACAGCCACTGAGCCCAGCGACGCTGCAGCTCCGCGCAAACCATCCCGTTCTCTCCACGTTGAGCAGTAAATAGTTGAGTCAGTCTTCAGGGCTCCATCTTCCCAAGAGCACTAGGAGAGGCAGGGCATCATTATGTAATATCTTGAGGCAGCACAAATGTGGATTACTCTAAACAGTGACTGGCATTGTCTCTGAGACAGAAAGAGTCTTTCAGGGGACAACTCAGGCAGGGAAAATGTGGGGGTTTCCTTCAGGAGATCGGAGGACTGAGGTGGCTCAGGATGGCATCTTAGATCTGGTTAAATTCAAACATCATACTGTCTGTGGGAGGGGCATTCTGCTGCCCAAGTTTTACAGATGGCTCTAGATGTGACAAGGAAAAGCAGACTTGCTTGGCAGAGTTTATACTTCCCAAGTGTTAGCCTGGGTTGTCGATTTTGCAACATCAGTTTTAGAGGATGTGGGACACTCACAAAGCCTATCTTGGAGGAGCAAGAAGACAAAGGAAGAGGTGCTAGTGACTCAGTCCTCAATGCAAAAGGACAACAGTCACACATGGGGCAGAGTGCAGAAATTAGCCAGTCACTGGGTGTGAGTCAGCATGGATTCTTTCCTTCTAAATAGAAGCATATTCTCAGGGCTTTCTGGTGGCCTCCAGGGACCCCAGTAGTGACTGTATTATCTATCAGGTTGGCCCCACAGAGTCCCAGGGCACTGGGGGCTGAGACTCAGCAGTGCTTCCATCCTGCAGAGCCCTGGGAAGAAAAACTGTGATGTTTACAGCAGAAACCTTCTTCCTCCCATCAAGACAGTAAATCCAAGGTCAGCTTTTCTGCTCCTTAGGCACTAAGCTTCAGAAAGTGAGTGCAAAGATTTTTTTTGCCTCTTGGTCCTGAAAATAATGCAATGTATATCAGACTTGCTTGGTTGAACCCTCAGAGGAAAGCCAAGATTGCAAAAGAGACTGAAGGTGTCAGATGACAGGAGTGAGAAGTCTGAGTTGTCAGCTTGCTCAAGGGTTATCCAGGAGGGAAAAAAAGGGGAGATCTGGGGGTTCTAGGACAGAGCTCCAGGATGGTAACCCCCAGTTGCTCCTTGCTTTATACCAGCCAGCATCCAGTAAAAATGTCACTTACCAGCTCTGAGTCAATTCCCTTCATGGATGGTCTGACCCAGTGGAGGTGGAGGTGGAGAGAATAAGACAAAGGACAAAATGACATGAGTCCACTGACCTTTTACCTTATCACAATTTGAGGGTGGTCTGGATGTCATGGATTTCAGAAAATCCTCCATGGTCTTCTGCCCTTCCTGACGATTTACCTCCTTTCCATGACTGGCTGGAAGCCTCACCCTCATACTTGTCCTTCTTCCTCTGACAGGCTGTTGACAACAGCATCCTGACATCTGTAGAGGCATTTACAGACCACAGAACATCTTCCTGCTAACCCTCATGACAACCCAGAAACTTGTTATTATTGTCCTCACCTTCTCAGTGTGTAACCTGAGGTCCAGAGAGGTTAAGAGACTTGTCCAACATCGTACTATCCAAAGAAAAGATTCCTAGGATCTAGCGTTCATTGAGCACTAATCACCTTCCAGATCAATGCTTTACTTGACTTTATTATTTCAACCTCATAGCAACCCATAAACTTCCTTCCCAGTTTATGGGAAGGAAGCAGAGGCACAGAGAGCAGGCAGGCATCTTGCCCTCAGGCTCAGCATTCATGGGATGTCAGTATCTATCATGTCAATCATGTCTGACCCTAGAGGCTTGGCTCTTCCTTCCAGGCTGTGCCTCTACCATAACTAGAATCTGGCCAAGGCAGGATTTGAATATGTGTCTTATACCAGTGGTCCCCAACCTTTTTTGGGCCATGGACCGGTTTAATGTCAGAAAATATTTTCACAGACCAGCCTTTAGGGTGGCATGGATAAATGTATCACGTGACCGAGACAAAAGTCAAGAGTGAGTCTTAGATGAATGTAACAGAGGGAATCTGGTCATTTTTTTTAAAAATAAAACATCGTTCAGACTTAAATATAAATAAAACAGAAATAATGTAAGTTATTTATTCTTTCTCTGTGGACCAGTACCAAATGGCCCACAGACCAGTACCGGTCCACTGCCCGGGGGTTGGGGACCACTATCTTAGACCACCTTTCCCAGTGCACGGGGATTTTGTAGAAATGTAGGTTCTGATCTCACAGGTTTAGGATATGGCCTACGGTTCTGCATTTTTAAGAAGCTCTCAGATGACATTGATGCTGATGGCCTGTCACCCCACTGTGAGTGATGGCCTTCTGTATTGCAACCAGTTTTTATTGCTACCTGGCCACCAAAATCCATTCACTTATCTCTGACTGCTACAACCCACTGCCCCTCCCATGCACTCCGCTGCCATACCTACTCCTAAATGTACCTTGTTCTTCTGATCTGCCTCATTAGAATAATGGCCCTTTACCAAGAATGAATCATTAGGGAGATATTTCAATATAAAAACACCTTCTCTTCAATCACAGACACTATGATTTAGTACATCAGGGGGGCCAGGGATTTGCACAGTGATTTTAGCTCTTTTTCCAATATAAATCAATCCATCCTTTCTCTTATCCTTTTAATTTACCCATTACTCATGTAATCTATAGAACAAGATCCAGAATTGGGCTAGCATATCCTGAGTGTTTATTCTTCCCCACTACACCTGGATAGGTCAGCCTCTCTCCCAATTGTACTGTGTACTTGTACAGGATTTGCTCTTCTACCACACAGACTTCATCCTTCTGCCAGGGTTGGTTTGGCCAATAGGCATAAATCTGAGCCTTTCTGGGAAGGATCAATCTTACTTCTGATCTTACAGGTATAAGACTGAAGGAGCAGGGATGTTTTCACTCTCCCCTCAATCTTTGAGCCCAGATTGCTAGCTGTTCTGGGTCTTGGCTGAGACATCAGAACTCTTCAAGAAGAGTCATTTCACTGTAAGGATTTTTTAAATTTAATTAATTGTGTTTAAATAGATTCTAGGAACACCCCGAATGTATCCCCCCTACCCCGTTTTACCCTCAACATCTCCCTTGCCCCACTCCCTACAGCGCCCGCCCCCCTTCCCTTCAAGTTTATCCCATCCTATCATCCCCTTTCCCTCTGTCCTCTTTTCCTCTGGTCCCTTTGATCCCTCCTCTGTCTCAATTCCATTCCTCAGTTCTCATTATTCCTTGGATTCCTCAAATGAGTGAGGTCATATGATATTTTTCTTTCTTTGCCTGGCTTATTTCACTCAACATAATAGTTTCCAGGTCCCTCCATATTGTTGCAAAAGGTAAGATTTCCTTCTTTTTCATAGCCCCATACTATTCCATTGTATATATGTACCACTGCTTTTTAATCCACTTGTCCAATGACGGACACTTGGGCTGTTTCCAGATCTTCACTATTGTGAACAATGCTGCCATAAACATGGGGGTGCATTTCTTTTTTTCAGTCGGTGATATGGTGTCCTTGGGATATATTCGTATAAGTGGGATGGCTGGGACAAAGGGCAGTTCCATTTCTAATTATTTGAGGAATCTCCATACTGTTTTCCACAGTGGCTGCACCAGTCTGCATTCCCACCAGCAGTTCAAGAGGGTTCCACTATCTCCACATCCTCGCCAGCACATATCGTGTGTTGTTTTGTTGATGAGCGCCATTCTGATTGGTGTGAGGTGGTATCTCATTGTGGTTTTAATTTGCATTTCTCTAATTATTAGTGATGTTGAACATTTTTTCATTTGTCTATTGGCCATCTGTATGTCCTCTTTGGAGAAGTGTTTATTCATTTCTTGTGTGCATATTTTGATTGGATTGCCTTCCTGATATTGAGTTTTACAAGTTCTTTATAAATTTTGGTTATTAATCCCTTATCAGATGTATTGTCGAATATGTTCTCCCATTGTGTGGTTTGTCTTTTTATTCTGTTCATATTGTCTTTAGCTGTGCAAAAGCTTTTTAGTTTGATATAGTCCCATTTGTTTATCCTGTCTTTTATTTCATTTGCCTGTGGAGATAATTCAGCAAAGATATTGCTGCAACAGATGTTGGTGAGCTTACAGCCTAAGTTTTCTTCTAGGATACTTATGGTTTCACAATTTACATTTAAGTCCTCTATCCATTTTGAGTTTATTTTTGTGCATGGTGTAAGTTGGTGGTCTAGTTTCATTTTTTTGCAGCTAGTTGTCCTGTTTTCCCAACACCATTTGTTAAAGAGACTGTCTTTACTCCATTGTATGATCTTACCTCCTTTGTCAAATATCAATTGGCCATAAAAGTATGGGTTTATTTATGGGTTCTCTGTTCTGTTCCATTTATCTATATGTCTGTTCTTATGCCAGTATCAAGCTGTTTTGAGTACAATGGCCTTGTAGTATAACTTGATATCAGTAAGTGTGATACCTCCCACTTTATTCTTCTTTTTCAAGATTGCTGAGGCTATTCGTGCTCTTTTTTGGTTCCATATGAATTTTTGGAATATGTGTTCTATATCTTTGAGGTATGTCATTGGTATTTTAATTGGTATTGCATTGAATTTATTAATTTCTTTGGGTAATATAGACATTTTAATTATGTTTATTCTTCCTAACCATGAGCACGGTATATGCTTCCACTTGTTTGTGTCTTCCTTTATTTCTTTGATCAATGTTTTATAATTTTCCGAGTACAAGTTTAAACCTTCTTGGTTAAATTTACTCTTAGGTACTTTATTTTTTTTGTTGCAATAGTGAAGGATTGTTTCCTTAATTTCTCTTTCTGACAGTTCATTGTTCATGTATAAAAATGCCTCTGATTTCTGTGCATAAATTTTATATCCTGCCACCTTGCTGAATTCGTTTATTAGGTCCAGTAGTTTTTTGACTGAGACTTTAAGGTTTTCTATACACAGTATCATATCATCTGCAAATAATGATAGTTTTACTTCTTCTTTTCCAATTTAGATGCCTTTTATTTCTTCTTGTCTGATTGCTGTAGCTAGGACTTCCAGTACTATGTTGAATAAGAGTGGTGAAAGGAGGCACCCCTGCTTTGTTCCTGATTTTAGGTGAATTGCTTTTAATTTTTGTCCATTAATTATAATGTTGGCTGTGGGTTTGTCATAGATGGCTTTTATCATGTTGAGGTCTGTGCCCTGTATTCCCACTTTGCTGAGAGTTTTGATCATACATGGGTGCTGGATTTTATTAAATGCTTGTTCTGCATCTATTAAAATTATCATGTGGTTTTTCTCCTTCCTTTTGTTTATGTGGTGAATCACATTAATTGATTTACAAATGTTGAACCATCCTTGCCTCTCCAGAATAAATCCCACTTGATCATGATGTATAATTTTTTTCATGTATTGCTGGATTTGGTTTGCTAATATTTTGTTGAGGATTTTAGTATCTAAATTCATCAGGGATATTGGCCTATAATTTTCTTTCTTGTGTTGTCTTTGCCTGGTTTTGGAATCAGAATTATGCTAGCCTAATAAAAGGAACTTGGAAGTGTTCCTTCCTCCTGAATTTTTTGAAACAGCTTGAGAAGGATAGGAGTTAGTTCTTCTTTGAATGTTTAGTAGAATTCACCAGTGAAGCCATCGGGCCCAAGAGTTTTGGTTTTGGGGAGCTTTTTGATAACTGTTTCGCTCTCTTTTGTTGTAGTTGGTCTGTTTAGGTTTTCTGATACTTCCAGATTGATTTTTGGAAGATTATATGTTTCAAGGAATTTGTCCATTTCACCTAGGTTGTTTAATTTTTTGGCATACAGTTCTTCATAGTATTTTCTTACAATATTTTGTATTTCTGTTGTGTCAGTTGTTATTTCTCCACTCTCATTTCTAATTTTATTTATTTGAGTCCTCTCTCTTCTTTTCTTGGTGAGTCTTGTTAAAGGTTCACCCTTTCAAAGAACCAGCTCTTGGTTTCATTGATCTTACGTATTGTTTCTTTAGCTTCTATATCATTTATTTCTGCTCTGATCTTTATTATTTCCTTCCTTCTACTAACTCTGGGCCTCACTTGCTGTTCTTTTTCTAGTTCTTTTAGATGAAGGGTTAGGTTGTTTATTTGAGCATTTTCAAGCTTCTTAAAGAACATGTGTGGTGCTATGAACTTCCTTCTCAGGACTGCTTTTGCTGTGTCCATAAATTTTGAGTTGTTGTTTGCTCTTTATCATTTGTTTCTAGGAATTTTTTTATTTCTTCTTTGATTTCATTGTTAACCCATTCATTATTTAATAACATACTATTTAGTTTCCATGTGTTTGAGGATTTTTCAATTTTTCTGTTGTGGTTGATTTCTAGTTTCATGCCATTGTGATCAGAGAAAATGCTTGATATGATTTCAATCTTCTTAAATTTGTTAAGACTGCTTTTGTGTCCTAACATGTGGCCTATTTTAGAGACAGGACCATGAGCACTTGAAAGAATGTATATTCTGCTGCCTTAGGGTGGAAGGTTCTAAAGATATCCAATAAATCAGTTGATTTAGTGTGTCCTTTAAGTCTGCTGTTTCTTTGTTAATTTTCTTTCTTGAGGATCTATCTAGTGATGTTAGTGGGGAATTGAAATCTCCTACTATTATAGTATTGCTGTTGATCTCGCCCTTTATATCCATCAAAGTCTGCTTTATATATTTAGGTGCTCCTATATTAGGTGCATAGATATTTATGATGGTTATTCCTTCCTGTTGAATTTCTCCCTTTATCATTATGTAGTGACCTTCTTTATCACTTACTATAGTCTTTGTTTTAAAGTTCATTTTGTCTGATATAAGTATTGCTACCCCAGCTTTTTTTTTCATTTCCATTTGCATGAAATATTTTTTTCCATCTTTTTACCTTCAGTCTATGTGCATCTTTTGTTTTAAGGTATGTCTCTTGTATACAGCATATGTACGGGTCTTGTTTTCTTATCCAAGCAGATACCCTATGTCTTTTGATTGGATCATTTAATCCATTTACATTTAAGGTTAGTATTGATATGTAGTTGTTTATTGCCATTTTATTCTTTAAAGCTGTATTCCTCTTTTGCTATATTCTTTTCCCACTTTGATCTGTTTATAACAGGTCCCTTAACATTTCCTGCAGCATTGGTTTGGTTGTAATGAATTCCTTGAGGGTTTTTTTTGTCTGGGAAGCTTTTTATTTCTCCTTCAATTTTAAACGATAGCCTTGCTGGATAAAGTAGTCTTGATTGTAGGCTCTTGTTCTGCATTACTTTGAATATTTCTTGCCATTCCCTTCTGGCCTCAAGTGTTTCTGTTGAGAAGTAGGGTGTCATCCTTATGGGGGCTTCTTTGTAGGTGATAGCCTTCTTTTCTCTAGCAGCTTTTAATATTTTCTCTTTATCGCTTAGCTTTGGTATTTTAA
This sequence comes from Saccopteryx leptura, assembly GCF_036850995.1. NCBI lineage: Eukaryota > Metazoa > Chordata > Mammalia > Chiroptera > Emballonuridae > Saccopteryx > Saccopteryx leptura. Next base: position 168,749,446 of record NC_089504.1, on the reverse strand, counting down.
TTATGATGTGTCTTGGTATAGGTCTTTTTGAGTTTCTCTTTAATGGAGTTCTCTGTGTTTCTTGAACTTGTGAGACCCTTCCTTGCATCAATTTAGGGAAGTTTTCAGCTGTGATATGATTGAACAAAGCCTCTATCCCTTGTTCTTTCTCTTCTTCTTTAGGAACCCCTATGATGTGAATGTTATTTCTTTTCATGTTGTCACAGAGCTCTCAGAGTTTCCTCAGACTTTTTGAGTCTCTTTTCTTTTTTCTGCTCTGCTTTCGTGCCTTTGTTTATCTTGTCCTCCAACTCGCTGATTCGATCCTCAGCTTCATCCATCCTGTTTTTAATTCCTTCCATTGTAGTCTTCATTTCTAATATTGTATTTGTCACCTCCGACTGATTCTTTTTTAATATTTCAATGTCCTTTTTTTATACCTGCTATCTCTTTATTTAGGTGTTTATAATGACCATTCATTGTTGTTCTAAGATCCCTAAGCATCCTAATAATCATTATTCTAAACTCTGCATCTGGCAGTTTGGTTATTTCCATATCACTCAGTTTCTTTTCTGGAGATTTCTCTTGTGGTTTCATTTGGATTGCACTTTTCTGTCTTCTCATATGTCTGTGTGTTTGGTGTGTTGTTTGTAGGGCTGGTTGAGTTTAGGTTTGGTGTTGTCTCTCACTGTAAAGTTTTTTAAAGACACCATCCTCTGTGATTAAGTTTCCCCTGACTTTTTTCTACAATGCCAAAGAAAGCCTCACATTGAGGAGAATTAGAAAGGCATGATTCAGGGATGTCGAATGTTTTCAGGATTCCTTCTTCTAAAGGCTTTGTTAATTGTACCCAGTATCTACAGTGATAAATTTAAAGACACATGAAACTGCAGTATCCCAAAGACACTGGACTATTGTATTGTCCCATTAAGTAGAAACAATGGGGCAGAGTGTCGAGCCTATCTCTCGGGCAACAGAAAATGCCAATCACAGTCAGGTGGACTTTCTGATGAATATTTTAGAAATAGAGTTTCACATACTGTGTTATTTTAAATATAGGAAAGTTAGCTCACAAAGATTTGTATTAAATTACGAACCAAAAATGTATCTCTGATTTTATCCCAAATTTTCTCTGTAGGTATTTTGTTGATTCAAGGCAAAAAAATTTTTTTTCTCTTTTCAAGAGCAAAAAGACACCATGGAAAAGTTCAAAACAACATATTAGCAAAAACAAAACAAAATAACAACAACAAAAGAACCCCATGCACACACACAAAAAACAAGAAACCTTTCTTTCAAATTTAAAAACATATTTTAACACTTAGGTATCAGCAGATCAATTGGCAATATTCTGTAGTCTGCTTACATGCTGACACAGTGTCTTAAATCTCTATTACTAAACAGCTTCACTGTGCTCTGGACACCAGGCATGAACCTTCTGAAAAGGCTGAGGCAGCCAGATGTAAGTCTGGAGCTATAGGTGAGGGACTCAAAGCATACTGAGGGGAAACTGCCAGTGCATCCATTGGGGACTTTAACATCAGTTTCTCAGTTTGGCCTCATCTGTCTCTGTCCCCGGTTGGTCCTCTGCACTCAGCTTTGATCCCTTGCCTTCAACTTTCCTCCATGACCACCCATTTGGGCATTTTTCTGGCTGACTTTATCCTTTTTTGGATAAGATTTTAGGTCCTTCTTTTCCTGACACATTTATGATGACTAAAAATAAAGAATTCTAGAACTGGGCTATTCAATATGGAAGCCACTAGCCACATGGGGCTATTTCAATGATTTTAAATTAAATAAAATGTAAAAAGCCAGTTCCTGTCTGACCTGTGGTAGCGTAGTGCATAATGCATCGACCTAGAATGCTGAGGTTGCTGGTTTGAAACCCCAGGCTTGCCCAGTCAAGGCATATGCAAAAAGCAACTGCAAGCTGATACTTCCTATTCCTCCCTCCTGCCTTTTTTTCTCTCTCTCCTCTCTATAAAATCAATCAATAAAAAAAATCTTATATAAAAAAGCACCAATTCCTCAGTACCATTAGCCACATTTCCTTCATTGCAGAAAGTTCTAGTTTACAATGACTTAGAGACATTCCTCCTCCCATCCTAACCCCAAGGAGATGATCATCTTTACTTGAGCATCTTCCTCTAAGTCCCCAAACCAGGTAATATGAGACTGAAGTGTCTAAAGTCTAAGATAATTGTATTAGCCCTCTATCTCTCTCTTCCCCTCCTGCAGTCAGGACTTCATTGGAGTCAAGTTGGCCTGGGCATCGAGGATGGCTCCATGGCCTCTACCTCAGGTGCTAGAATGGCTCTGGTTGCAATGGAGCAACATCCCAGATGGGCAGAGCATCGCACTCTGGTGGGCATGTCGGATGGATCCTGGCCGGGTGCATGCCGGAGTCTGTCTCTCTGCCTCCCCTCTTCTCACTTCAGAAAAATACAAATAATAATAATAAGAGTGGTTTTAAGAATACTTTAACATTAGAATCACTCCAAAGTCCATTCATCCATCATAAAATTTTAAAGTTTTTGAGTGCTCAAGGCAAGTTTCTTCTGCATTTTTTACTTAATTAGCTAACATCATCTTTTCTACATCCTTACTTTCATTTTATTCACTTGTTTATTTATTTAGTTAGTTAGTTATTATATATAGCTATTTTTGTGTGTCTACTCAGCATTGTTGTCTCTTCAGAGGATACAAGGTTGAATAATACCCCCTGGTCTAGAAACCTGAAAAGTGACTATGAAATCTCAATAAGACCCCTTTCTTCTAGAATAGAAGATTTCAGCCTTGCTGTCTTTGATTTGTAGTCTCCACCTCAAATGTTTGAATCCAACTCTGTTGGCTAGATTTCATCTTGTATGCCAAACTGAGGAAACCCTCAATAGTAGTGGCTTACACAAGACAGAACTTCATTTCTCTTTCGGGTAAAAGCCAGAGTTAGCTTCCAGAACTAATATGGTGGCTCATCAGGAAGCCAAGCTTCTCCCTTCCTCTGGTTTTGCCGACCTTCCTTAATCACTGCATGGTCTAAGAGCTGCATTCTAGGTAGCAGCAAGAAGGGAAGGAAAGAAGAGCATCTCTTCACCCATTCAGGAGGTGTCTCTTCACCTCCCTTGGCAGAATTTAGTCTCATGGCTGCACCTCACTACAAAAGAGAATGAAATGTTTCATATTGTCCCCCTCAGGCTTCTGATCCGAAAGAGAGTTTCTCGTGGACGGTAGGGTGATACTAACAGTCTCTGTAGCCTGCCACATACTCCTCCTAAAGAACTGTCCTACTCCAAGTGCACTGCCTACAGATATGTCAGTAATAATCCATGCCCTCTGGTGACGGAAACAAAAGCCATAAGCTAGAATGATATTATTCACATTGTGCATACTGCAAAGTTCTAATCTTTTGCTTGTCACCATAAGATAGGAGTAAAATGGAAGTCAGTGGATAAGGCAATTAAAACCTTTCATAAATAAAAAAGGAAAAGAATAAAAATAAAACCTTTCATATATATTAAGACAAAACCCTTGCAGCATAAAACACTAAAAGTTATATTATTAGAACATCAAAGGTTTTATTTTAAAAAAAAACAAAACATCAAATTGGTCATATTGACCATGAATGGTATTTTAAATTTCCAATTTCCTACTAATTGCAAAATCTTAGAATAAGACATGGAAAATGGTAAAATAAATTAATGTTACCATGAGAACCTGAGTTTTTTAAACCATACCTTTGAAGTAACTTTGTGCCTTTAGTTTTGATACATAAATGGAAGAAACAGAGCAGAGTGGGGAATGTTGGCATGTGTAATACTCATAGTGACAAAGTCCATGGAGGTTTTGATGTTAATATCTGACAAAGTTAAAAATGGACCAGCTCAGACCTCACCTGCTGTTGATATTTAATTGGGAACAATTAAATCACCATCAGGTTTCACAAGCAGAGAAGAGACTTTTCTCGTGTGAAGTAAAATATTTCTCTAAATTCTGTCTGAATCATACCCTAGGGAGAAGACTTCTTTTTAAACTGTTTAAACTGTTTGTTTTAACTGTTTGTAGCCACTGTTTCACTTCCTCTTGCCTTAGTAGTTAATATTGGTTCCTGGTCCAAAGTAAACAACCCTGTCTGTCTCCAAGTGTTTCTGAGAGCTCTCCCATGCTCCCTGTGCTCCTGAAAAAGCCAGGTGGACTTTAAAAGGCAGCTATGGTGGTGTTTCTTTTTCAAGCTCCCTGATGTCCCATCCTCTTCTCCTCAATAAAGTGCCATGTCTGCAAGCTATTGACAGGTGGTCATGTCTGTGAGTGCTGTGGCATCCTGAGCACCCTGCCAGCTCTGGTGGTCACTCATTTGCCTCTGCAGTATTCCACCTCACTGACTTCCATCTAGAACTGCCTATAAAATCAAATAGAAATGCTAAGACATGTTTGAACCCCAAAAGTGGAGCCAACATAAAGGGAGCTGGAATCCAGTGACAGAGACTCTTGTCTTCCAGTGTTCTTTCTCCCATTTTTCCATAGTAATAAAACCCACAATTTTTGAAATACAAAATAGAGGAACACTTTCTAGCTTCTCCTGCAGTTAAATGTAAGATCACATGCCTAAGCCCTGGCCAAAGAAATATAAGTAAAAGTGGGACAGAGGGGTCATAGCTTTCTTTTCTCCTTCCTCCTTTCTGTTGGTGAGATTGTAGATGCTGGAGCTCCAACAGCAATCTTAAAACATGAGATGATCTGAAGAATGAAAATACAGCATGCAAAAAACACCAAACAAACAAACAAACAAACAAGAAAAGGACTTCGGGTTCTTCTGACACTACTTAGTAAAATATAGCTCAGAAAAAATTATCTCCAGACTCACAGAATCTAAAAAAATTAATAATCTTTTTCTTGCTTAAATCACTGTTACATGTTACTCATAGCCAAATCTGATCTTAAATGTATGTTACAATTATAGAGCTACCCATAGTCAAATAGTGAGTAGATGAACTGGTTTTTCATCTTCTTGGCTCTCTTTTATGATTATGATTCTTTTCTCAGAGCTCACTGTGCTCTCATGCCCTCTGTCTTCCTTGGCACTAATGCCCTTTATCAAAGCGCTCATGCTCTGCAATTTTTCTAATCATTCTTCTAGCCAGACATAACAATCCTACATCCCATACCTCTTAGGATATGGCAGGTGACTGAGTAGCTAATGTGATAAATGAAATGTATACTACATTATTCATGGGAAACAATGAGTGTTTTTATTCTAATAGAGCATGCTAACAGAGATTGGTGTGACTAGACCGCAAGAATGACTATCATGTGTTTTCTAGTAGTTAATCATGGCAGTTATTTTCAGGCAGGCAGGCCTTTTGACATTTGATATAAGAAATATGGTTCTGCAAACTATCAGGCAGCTTCAGGTTTGTGCACGTAGCATGTGGGATTCAATTAAGATTCCCAGATACTTATTTCAGCTTTCTCCTTATAGCCTTTACTTGTGTAAAACCATTCCAGTGGTGTTCAAAATAAGACAGGTGGAGGCTGAATGAGAAGTGTGGAAGTTAACAGTTTAAAAACATTTCAAGTTTTCAGAAATGATATTTTTTTAATTTTTTCTACCATTGAAATTAGAAACAGTGTTTGAACAAGACCTCCACATCCAACACAACTATGCGTATTGAAAAGTCTTTGGTTTCTCCCATAAACTCCATAAGCTAGCCCTCAACCATACATATAAGCATACAATCAAAATAAAAATGGTGTGCTCCATATGGAAACACTGCTCCTGGACTAATCCCCTGGCTCCAGTCCTTCCAACAAAATTGCCATCTCATCCCAACACCCTTTGATTGGGAAATTATGGAGCTGCCACTGATAGACACAATATTATGTTTTGTGCTTCTCCAAACCATCAAAGCTAAGTCTACTAATTATAAAATAGTAATCATCTGTTGTTATTTCAGTAGCTTTTTATTAATAGGCTTTTCTCTAACTTTGTATAAGCCAGAACTAGCTAACAGTCAAGAAAATCTATAATGAGGAAATACAGGACACCACTTGAGTCACCGAATACTGCCTGAATAAACATCCACTTTTCCTTAGCGACCATTGGTATCACTTCCACTAGAAATACAGTAATTTGAGCCTGTGTCCTGAACCCCAAAGGAACAGCTTATGACTGACATGTAATTGTAAACCAACTTCCTTGAAGATAGCAGTGCCTTGAAATGTGAGGCTGGCCTTGGAGCGTGGGGTCCAGCAGCCTCATGGTAACCTTTTATCTTTGCTTTCAGCATCTCTTATCTTACTCTCCTCTTCCTTCTCCCTCTCTCTTTCCTCCCACTGCTGTGTACAACAATTGTCCCCTGGCAGGAAATGAGTTTTTTTTTTTTTAATTATCAATATATCCTCTGACCCACATTTTTTAAAAAATCTTATTACTTTCCCCCCTCCTTTTATTTTCTTTAAGAAATGTCTCTTAACTACATAATTGTTGTTCTTTTTTTTTAGGGCTTACCCCTAAGTTTACCAAGTTAGAGATCAAAGGCCAGGATACAAGGCTTAGGCAGAAGCACTCTCCTGGGCACACAGGGGAGTGTAAGTCATCTGGCAACATGACTGCCATAATTAACTGGTACTCTTCTTGTGGGAGGCAAGACAGAACAAATGAAACAAGTAGAAAACAATGTCAATTGAAGATAACTCACAGTGATGTCATGCTAGAAGTCAGTCCTAGAAATAACAACATACATTCCTAAAAATAGAGTTCAGGTGAGTAAGGTACTAGGTGGGTGGAAAGTGTAAGAACTGGAAAGGCCCAGTCAGAGCAAGGTGAGCCTCCCAACATCAGAGAGAGCTCTAAGAACCACTGCAGGCAACTGTTGAGACCACAACTCAATCCCGCTAAGGTCTTTACAAAGTTTCAGGGTTGAGCTTTCAGTACTAGTTAAAAGGAAATGGATCCTTAGGTATGCTCCTGAGTGGGAAAGCCACTCAGGTTACTGCGTCAGAATGACCCTGAGCTCTCTTCTGCATCCACCTGTCAAGGTTCATGGTTTTTCTTATTCGGCAAAATCCTCTGGGATGGCCTGACCAGGCGGTGGTGCAGTGGACAGAGCATCAGATTGGGATGCCGAGGACCCAGGTTCGAGACCCCGAGGTTGCCAGCTTGAGCGCGGACTCATCTGGTTTGAGCAAAAGCTCACCAGCTTGGACCCAAGGTTGCTGGCTCGAGCAAGGGGTTACTCGGTCTGCTAAAGACCCACGGTCAAGGCACATTTAAGAAAGCAATCAATGAACTAAGATGTCGCAATGTGCAACGAAAAACTAATGATTGATGCTTCTCATCTCTCTGTTCCCGCCTGTCTATCCTCTCTCTGACTCTCTCTTTCTGTCTCTGTAAAAAAAAAAAAAAAAAAAATCCTCTGAGATGCAAGGAGAGGAAGGAACAAGGATCACCCCACTAAAATGCTATTAGAGGGAAATAAGTGAAAATGAAATGAGGTTTTATTCTTACTTCTAAGCCATATTATACATATCTATACATAATGTTTGGTCTTTTTAGATGCACAGCAGTCAATATTTAATTACCCATGAATTCAATATAATTTGTCCTCTTAGAAATGTAAAATTCTTGCTATCAGAAGAAAAATTCAGTCTAAACTGAATAAGATTTTGCTCCTAATTCTAGGTTTAAATAAAGCTTCCCTTTAAACATAGTTTAAATGGTTGTGTTTATCAATTTATAACTTTGTGTTAAATGAGATAGAAAGAAAATGTCCACACACTGGCTGGCCAGCCACACTGTGTAGCGCTCAATAAATGATCATTTGTTATTTTTAACAAAACTGTATAATTAAGCTATCATCTGCATTAATACAGATTTATTGAGCGTTCTACTTTTTCATTAACTCAGTCCATGTTTTTCCACTTAGATGAGTTTAAAAAGCACAATGGGAACTGTTTGAAAATGTTCAGTTTTTAAATTATACTAGGCCCTCCCAAAAACTTTTATCTCAAGGTTCTGTATTAGAACTAATTCTCCTTTGTGTACTTCAGTAACCATATTATCTCAGTCAAGATCTTGATTTGCAATTTATCATTATCTCACCAGTCAAACTGGTCTTCATTAACAAAGTGATTCTGCTTCTCTAAAGTGGAGACGTTTTTGTGCATATGTAGTAGGTGTCCGTGTGTCATTCATTTTTAGAGAAACTGCTGCCAACCTGGTTGATCTCTGAAATGGTTTTGACAGCTGGTATCTTCCCTACTTTCTTTAGAAGTAGTTAGCATGTTTGGCAGGAGATGCTCTCACTATAAATGCAAGGAAACTAAATTATTTTCAATGCAATAGAGTTTTCAAATAAATCCACTAGTTGTTCTTTTGGAAAATGAATGATTTTTTCACAAAACCAATAATCACTTCCTAATGCAAGGGTTTTGCAAGTCAGGAATTCAATCCAGCATATTGGCTTAGAACAGGTGACCCTCTGTATCCGCTTCTCCGAGGGCTGGTCTTTTGGCCTAATTTTATTTATTTTTCTTTTTTTTTTTGTATTTTTCTGAAGTTGGAAACGGGGAGGCAGTCAGACAGACTCCCGCATGCGCCCGACCGGGATCCACCCGGCATGCCCACCAGGGGTCGATGCTCTGCCCATCTGGGGGGTTGCTCTGTTGCAACCAGAGCCATTCTAGCACCTGAGGCAGAGGCCATGAAGCCATCCTCAGTGCCCGGGCCAACTTTGCTCCAATGGAGCATTGGCTGTGGGAGGGGAAGAGAGAGACAGAGAGGAAGGAGAGGGGGAGGGGTGGAGAAGCAGGTGAGCGCTTCTCCTGTGTGCCCTGGCCGGGAATCGAACCTGGGACTCCTGCACGCCAGGCCAACGCTCTACCACTGAGCCAACCAGCCAGGGCCTTTCGGCCTAATTTTAATGGAAAGAGTAAAAGAATCGAGACCAGATTGCTCCAGTCACATTTGAGTTGGACAGGGTTGATGACTAAGATGTGAATAACAAGGAGGCATGAATGGGATAAAATAGAAGGCAGGGCAATGGGCTGGGAGACTGGCCCAGATCAGTAAGTTTTAAGATCTTAGCACAGCTGAAGTTTGAATAATTTATGTTTTCTTTTTAAATTTGCCAGACTCTTTGCAAGATTACATTCTCCAAAAACTAAGAAAAACCTGATATTGCACAACTGATTCTGTACACGAATGGTAGCAATAGAAGGGGTTGACTCCATCACAAGGAAGATATCTAGGCTGACCAAGCTAATGTCTAAGTTGATGTTGTAAAACAAAACCAGGGAGGTGGGAAAGGGCAAAGGAGTTGGAGAACTATGTTTTTCCAACGTGAAGAATAGAAAACTAAAAATAAGACCTCCTTCCTATCCAGAAAGGCTGGCCGTGTCCTTTACATTTCCCCTTTGTGCCCCTCACTCACATGCTTCCGTCTGGTGTGGCCGCCATCCAATCCTCCAGGGAGAAAAAGAATCTTGCTTTGTCCTTGCCAGACCTTCCAAGCAAATGCAGCCCTTTGTTTCAGAGCTATTTCACCTTCACAAAATGCTGAAACAGTTCCTACAAAACAGAGGAAATCTGATGGTGGGAGTGGGGGTAGGTTTGCAGAAAAATAATTTCCCTTCCTGCAACCAAGACAGGATACTTTTAAACTCACCTCCCCAGGATAAAGACTGGTGTGCTGGTGGCAGAGACCCGGCATGCCTTTAGGGATCCTTTCAGGGACTCTGTGCCAAGCAGTGTAGGAGTTAGCGGGGGAATCTATCCCACCTGAACACTCTGCCCCTCTAGCCGTCTATATTTTTCTTGCAATTTTTAGCTGAATGTTCTTCAAGGTGATGAGTTTTCAAAAGGAAACCTCCAATTCTGACTGCTCAGCTCAGTCAACCTCTTTGAACTTCATTTTCGAGTTCTCTAAATCCTCAGTGTGCCTTTCAGCTTGACATTGAGCATGAGGGCATTTTGGAGGATCAGTCGAAGATAATAGAAGGGCTTGGAGCTTTTATAATTTAAATAATGCTATTTTCACAAATTGTGAACAAGAGCACTATTATAAGCATTTAATTATTTCTATGAATACATTACAAACTCCTCTATCACTAAAATATAATAACTAAAAATGGCCTTACAATGAAATTTAAATGAATTTCATTTCATGAAAATGAGACTTTAAAGTCAGCCAAGCAAACAATGGCATATTTTTCCTGTTGGCTCCTCCAAACTGCTGTTCCATCAAAACACAGAGGAATGTTGCTCCCATCACATAAGACGTGATATCACTATCATCATAGTTCCAAGACCCTAGTTATATAATATTCCAAGGCAAGGCCAACTACTTCAAGGATTTTGAACCCCACTTCCAAAAAAAATGAAATAAATTTAATCTACACTTCTTCTACACCTCAATTAAAAAGGTAAACATGGGCCCTGGCCGGTTGGCTCAGTGGTAAAGCATCGGCCTGGCATGTGGGAGTCCCGGGTTCGATTCCCGGCCAGGGCACACAGGAGAAGCACCCATTGCTTCCCCGCCCCTCCCCCTCTCCTTCCTCTCTGTCTCTCTCTTCCCCTCCCACAGCCAAGGCTCCATTGAAGCAAAGTTGGCCCGGGCGCTGAGGATGGTTCCATGGCCTCTGCCTCAGGCACTAGAATGGCTCTGGTTGCAACAGAGCAACCCCCCAGATGGGCAGAGCATCGCCCCCTGGTGGGCATGCCGAGTGGATCCCGGTCCGGCGCATGCGGGAGTCTGTCTGACTGCCTCCCCATTTCCAGCTTCAGAAAAATACAAAAAAAAAAAAAAAAAAAAAAAAAGGTAAACATGAAGGATTTTTGGAGGTGGAAATATCAATCACCAACTATATTAATATATAAATATTTGTTTTTCACCAACTGCCAAGAGCCCAAAGCCTGGGGTTTGAGGATGCTAGATTAACCTTTGAAAAGTAAAAAAGTAAACATTTAGCCTGACCAGGCGATAGCGCAGTGGATAGAGTGTCGAACTGGGATACGGAGGACCCAGTTTCGAGACCCCGAGGTTGCCAGTTTGAGCGCGGGCTCATCTGACTTCAGCAAAAAGCTCACCAGCTTGAACCCAGGGTCGCTGGCTTGAGCGAGGGGTTATTCGGTCTGCTGAGGGCCCACGGTCAAGGCACATATGAGAGAGCAATCAATGAACAACTAAGGTGTCCCAATGCGCAAGGAAAAACTAATGATTGATGCTTCTCATCTCTACGTTCCTGTCTGTCTATCCCTCACTCTGACTCTGTCTCTGTAAAAAAATAAAAAAAAATAAAAAAAAGTAAAACATTTATATCCTTTCAATGTTGACTATTTAAGGGTTAAATATACAATTTTGAACCTTTTATTTTTCTACCTTATCACACCTAGACCTGCTGGTTTCGGCAAGAAAGGATATGAAAGTCATACTCAGGTAATTACTCTGGCTCAACTAGAAATAACATGTGTGTGTGTGTGTGTGTGTGTGTCTGTGTGTACACACACACACACATATATATATATGCTGTGGCACATTCTCATAATGGAACAATATGCAGCCACTCACTATGTTAACAAAGTACTGTGATGCTGGCCAAGTGTTTATGGTCATGATAAACAAAGGCAAGATTACAAATTGTATATATACAGTAAGTCCAAATATTTAAAGAAACATAGAAAACAAGACTGATAGGAGAGGTAAGGGAAGTTAGGGTTAGGGTAAGGGTTAGGGTTAGGGTCAAGGTAAGTGTTAGGGTTAGGGTTAGGGAAAGGTAAGGGTTAGGGCTAGGGTTATGGTTGGAGTTAGGGTAAGGTAAGGGTTAGGTTTAGGATTAGCGTAATTTTTTTCTAATGAGGATTATTATTTTTCTGTTTTTGATTTTCAACAATGTTTTAAAAGACAAATTCATTTCTATGCTCTCTCTGGCCACAGTCATTTTTAATTAATCCTCTTGTTAGTTTTGCGAAGGATTAGAGTAAAGAAGCCCCTTTGGTGTTGGTATAAATAGAGACCATTATAGTCCTCCCAGTTTCACAGAGTAGAACAGAGTCTAACTTGAGCAGGGTCTGTCCAGGTGCAGTACGTGATATCATGTTTGTATCTCTTAAATGGCTCTCCTGATTACTAAGGATTACCTTTGAATGGGTAAACACATGATACTTTTTTTATGTCTTCAGGAAAAAAACTAGAAGGCTTAGAAACTAATGGTTTAGGCGGTTTGAGGTACAGGCAGAAACAAGAAGACCATTCCAGAGAAGAGATTTGGTGTCTATTTCCATAGAAGCTGAGCATCTTAAGAGACCTCCTTTTTCGGTCAGAGACATTAAAATGGGAGTTCTGCCAAAACTGGAACCAGAGTAGAGGGCCCAGCAGAAGCCCCACTCTGCCGACCAGGAGGAACAGTTTGACCTAGTGAGTGGGTAAAGATATGTGGGGCCTGAGGCAGCTGGACAGAAATCAGGAAGATGTTAGATGAAAACAGTCTCGACTTGTGAAGCTGGGCAGAGCAACTCCATGGGAGTTGAGTGACCTGAACCAAACCAGACTCTATTTCATTACCCCTGCCCATGGATTGTACCCTTGTCATCTATTATCTGAGGGAAAATTGTTTCCATGGCCACACTTGCAAAGACTGGCCTGCGTGTGTATTGCTGGCTTGATGATCTGCTGGCATGATAATGATGACCTCTCAGGGAGAAAAAAACAAGGAGGATGATAGATTTTTGGCCAAGAGCAATAAGAAGAATGTCAGGCTCTTGAGGGGATAAAAGCAAGGACACAGAGGTCTCAGCTGTGTGGCATGCTCCTAGACATGGCAGCCACAAGCTGCAATGCTAACTAAATTGGCATTCCTTACCACCACTATTATAGTTCCTTAGAACATTTTGACATGTACATTTGTCCTTGGAATATTATCACTGTCTTTTTGGTAATCCTTTTCTTTATGTGACCAACTGCTGTTGATGTAGGGGGGCAATTTGGCTGGTCTTTCAACTCTACCTTAACACATATCCAGACTCCAACCATATGTCCATCTTTGCCCCCTCCCACCCAGACAGTCCAAGTCATCAATTCTTCTTATCTAATTTGCAGTAAAAATCTCCAGCTGTATTGCCCTGCTTCTCAGGCCTCTTTCACAAGGCCCCATTCTCCATAAAGCAGCCAGAGGTATTTGTGGAAAACTTAAGTGAAATGTTGACACTGTTCTACTGAGGTCCTCCACATTCCCCTGCATTAACATCAAGCCACATTCTTTGCTGGGATTCCAAAACCCTGCACAGGCTACTAACACCTGGCTTTTCTGATTTCACCTCTGCCAGCTCCCCCATGTGCACGGAGCTTGAGCTCCACCAGTCTTCTTGTCTCTTCAGCTCCCCGAGCCTGGCCCTGTCTCAGGGCCTTGGCACTTGCCCGTCCCTCTGCTTAGATAACTCTTACCTCTACTCTTTGTTTTGTTTTGTTTCTTGTTTTAGTTTGATTTCATCACAGATATTTTAAAAAACTGAACATTTTCAAATATAACTACCATTCATATATACAATGTAGAACGATAACATTTAGCTAGGCAAAGTAACCACTGTGCTTTGCAACCATGTCAAAGTCTGGAAGACTACACAATGAGATCTTGCCTAAGAAGGAGCATGGCTGGCTGTTCCTCCCCACAAAAGGCATCTCTGCTTACATCTCCTTAGTAACTTTACTGAAGTCCAGATTCTGAGCTTCACTCCTTGTACTCTTTTTTTAATCTGTTGTGTGTGTGTGTGTGTGTGTGTGTGTGTGACAAAAACAGAGAGAGAGAAAGACAGACACAGAAAGAGGAACATATAGGAACAGACAGACAAGAAGGGAGAGAGATGAGAAGTATCAGTTATTTCTTGCAGCACCTTAGTTGTTCATTGATTGCTTTCTCACATATGCCTTGACGGGGGGACTACAGCAGAGTGAGTGACCCCGTGCTCAAGCTGGTGAGCTGCGCTTAAGCTGGAGACCTCCGGTCCTCGGCATCCCAGTCTGACACTCTATCCACTGCGCTACTGCTTGGTCAGGCCACTCCTTGTACTTTTTATGTGGTTTTTCTCCTTGCCGTTAGGACTCAGCACAAATGTTCTTCTTTGGAGAGGACTTCTAAACTGAGTTAACTTTCCTTTCTATCACTTTGTCCCATCTCCCCATGTTCATTTTCTTCATAGCACTAATGCAATCTGAAGTGGCCATATTTATTTTAGTTATTGCATAAGTTTTTAAGGGTTGACATAATTAAGTACCACAAGACTGGGTGGCTTAAACAACAGAAATTATTTTTCTGGTTTTGTTGAGATATAACAGACATATAGCACTATGCTAGTTTAAGGTATACAGCAAAATGATTTGACTTACATATGTCATCAACAAAAATTAATTTTTCACAGATTTGGGGACTGGACACCTAAGACTAAGGTGTAGACTGGTTTGGTTTCTTTCCAGGGCTCTCTCTGTGGCTTGCAGATGGCAGCCTCCTCACATGGTCATTCTGCTATGCATATATCCCTACTGTCTTTCTGTGTGTCCTATATTTTTTTCTTAGAAGGTCACCAGTCAGAATGCAATGGGGCTCCACTGCAACAACCTTGTTTTTAACTTTATTACCTCTACAGTCCCATCCTGATGGGGTTAGGACTTCAATATATGAATTTTGAGAGGAATGCAATTCAGCCTCTAACTAATATAATTTGCTTTTATTGCTTACTTATTTATTTCTTTATCTGCCCACACCAGAGTTTTATTATCACAAGAGCAAGAATTTGTCTTTTGCTCACAGTTCTGATGCTACTACCGTGTCATTTCATGGGAAGGGCTAAGGGTTTGCACAAAAGCAATCAATCAGGGGTTTTGCATCATTCTTATTATTTTTCCCAATGTATTCTATTTTTCTAAACAATTTTATCACCTAAACTGCATTTATTATTAAGCTTTTACTAATAGATTCTCCCATGAGATAATCAATGCCATCACTTTCGAGTCCAAACTTAAGAAATCTGACATTTGAATTCTCTGAGCAGCCTCATCAGTCATAAATCCACAATTTCTATTAAACTTGTTAAAGTATTGAAAGTATCCTGGGGATTCCTTCTTTCTCTCTGCCCTATCACCATCTTTATAGGTCCTTAACATGAAGAAACCCGAACTAGAAACCTACTAGATTAATCCTTCTGGATGTTGCCACTCCAAGTTTCTCTGATTCTATGAGGCACTAAGAAATGTTGGCTAGTCAAGCCTCAAAATGTTACCCTCCACCTAGGACCACGTTTTCCTTTACTTATCTGTGTGGCTCAAGTAAATTCCAGGCCAACTGCCAGTTAGCACAGTTGAGCTAAAAGCAAAGGCTGAAAGGACAGCATCTGCTTTAGTTTGAGAATGCATGGTGAATTGTCCACAAAGTGAGATCCATTCCAAATGGCAGGTCCCTATGATTGATAGGAAAGCTTTGTCATATCTTGCAATCAGCAAAACATTTTTGCAAGAATGAAAAATAAACATACCCATGGTGCTATCAATAAAGCATGAACAGGGAGCCAGGTCAAAGACAAGCCAGCCCTCTAAAGCATGCGGTGCAACGGACAGCTGTTCTGAGAACCGCAGTGCACCCCTGACAACAAAGATACTGGCAGTTGACAATTAAGAATTTTAATTTTACGCTAACTCTCATAAGAATCCTTGCTAATTCAATTTCTTTGAAACTGGAGACTTCACACAGTTGATTTATCAGAGAAACTAAAACAAAATGGCACATGTGAAAAAAAACATACATAATCTCAAGTATAATTGGAGTTGAAACACAGTATTTGGAAGAAAAAAAACACCTCCAAAGACAACAAACCCTTCCCAGAACAGTTTTATAACTGTTCTTTGGTACATTCCAATGGAATCATCTTATTCAGATACAACTGGTTTGTTAATTTAATGGCCATATGGCATAAGCTCCAAAACACTGCCAGGTTGCAGATGGGGGCAAAGCACATTCAAGCTTCCAGCACAATTACCCTTCACTTTGTTCAGTGTGCTTCCTGAGAGATAATTTGAATTTGAAATTTACAAGCACATCTTTAGGGCACTTTAAAAAATGATCTTTAAACCACAGGCTCTCATCCTAATGAGAAGGAACTTGCAGAAAAAAGAAGGGTAAAAAGTCACAAGACCTCTTCAGCCCACCAAGCATTCCATGATGTCAGAACATGAACATGTGCTTAAGCTTCTCATAGTTTTATACGCATAATGTTAGTGGTGTGAATTGCTTTCAAATAAATGGTAAAATTTGATTTTGATTTCTTTTACTATGTCATGATGCAGAGTTACCTGTAATCATATTTGCCCAGAAAGTAGGAATATCCATCCAGGAATACGACAAACCTAAGAATGGATTGATGGCTAAATTATATCTTTAAAAGAAAGTAAGATCAAAATCCAACATTTTATTAAGCCAGTAACTTATTTCTTGGTTGCTAAATTTACCTATTTGTTTTTGCATTTTAGGGAAGAAAAATGTATATGTGTGAGCTAAGAAGGGTGAAGCTTATGTTCTTCTAAGGTCTTACAACAACTCTGCATTAGTGACTTGGTAGAAATGGTCACCTGCAACCTTTTCTAACTGTTCCCTGCCCTGCTCCTTAATCTTTTTCAGAATTAAGTAGACCTGAGTATGAATCCCAGTGACCTTGAGAGAGTTATCTAACTTATGAGCACTTTCTTCCTCTGTAAAAATGGGCATAATGATATGAACTCATGGGGTTGTCCTAAACATTTCACAAAAGAAAGTATATAAGCCCCATGTGATGGCCAACATGTGGAGGTCACCTGGGGGAGAGGAGTGCCATCCACCCGCCCTTCTGCCACCTCTCCTTTTCTTTCTATTCTCTGCTTGATTTTCCCTCTCTTCTCCTCACTTACCTATATCCTTAAAACAAGCAGATATGTGGTAGAAACCAAAAATACTTTTGCAAGGCATATTCCATATTCTTTGCCCCTTCTGCTACCTGATTAAAGCCACACCTTGTCTGAAATCTTACAAGTAAAAGAGCTCCACCAGTTTATTCATGTATGTCCATGGTTGTGTAGTTGCTATAATTCCCCTTGGGCAAGTTAACTAAACAGCCCAGGAATAATTTACAAATGCAGGAGATGAGAGCTAGGAGGACATGGAGAATGTCAAGGAGAGTTGTCCTGGCTCTTCTTCAGAAAGAAGAGGAAACTCCTAAGGCAGTCACAGCCATCCTCTGCCTCTTGCCCAGGGCATGGCCAGGGCTTGTGTTCATTGGTTCAGTTTATCCATTCACTTACTATTTGGCAAACTCTATGTCTGGGTGTACTGCTTCTGTCTCTTCCGTTTCTCTCCAGTTTATGTTTGATTTATATTCTATGTAGCACATTGAAGTACTTGGGATGAAATGTGCTCTGAGCACCCTAGGATTTAGGGAAAAGATGACTTTGCTGAGATCATGAATAATGGAAATTGCTGGGGTTCACCTTTCGTATCTTCAGACTACCACCCTGTATGGCAAGAACATCAAGTATACCTTTGTTCAAATTTCTGCAGTGTTTTGAAGTACCTACAAAATAAAGCATTTGGGGGAAATCCTTTGTCTTAGATTTTTTTTCAGTGGGAAATGACCTTTTTTCTCAACCTTGAAGCTTGTTTAGAACCCATGTGTGTTTTCATTGTCATACTCAATCTGAGAGTTTGTGACTTCAGTTCTGTTTGAAAATGTATGGCGAGACAAAAATTCCGCTAAACAGAAGTGAAAAGTGCTCCCAGGGCTTTACCAGAGGCCATGAAATTACTGCCCTCCTCTCTTTGCCACGGGATCTTGATCGCACCGAAGCAGCATGTGCATTCCTACAATGTAACTTGGGCTTAAGATCAGGAAAGTGACAGAGGAGAAAAGAACAGTAGGAAACATACAAAGGAATATTTCATAAAACCCTAGCTACAAAGACAACATAGAAAATGTCCTCCCAACAGCCCCACAGAATTTAGAAACCATCAGAACTGCCCATACCCAGGAGTCAGGGGCAGCTTTGTTTACAAGTCAGAAACCCAGAAACCCCCCACTGGTTCCACTTTTCTGGCTTGCCCAAGACAATTAGAGGAATCTTGTAATGCAGTATTTTCCAACAGAGGGATGCTAAGAGGGTCCTAAAAGATGCCCAGGCTCTAAAGCCTTCCCAATTTCTTCAGTTTAATAATCCAATCCAGCATTTATTGAGCAACTACTATGTGCTGGACTCTGAAAACATGCCAAGTATAAGTTTAGGATTTTAGATGTTTATGCGTGATGATTCGTTTCAGTGAGGAAAACCTGGCACCTCCTCCCCCAGCTCTGCACTGCACTCAGCTGGCTCCCTCTTTTCATCTGTCTCAGCTCAAATGCCTTCTCTCCTGAGACTTCTCTGACCACTCGCCCGGGAGCTGCCTCCAGCACCCTGCTCCGTCATTCGTTATTTCATTACTCCACTTTAGTTTTATTTTCTTTAAAGATTTGTGATGATGTAAAATGATGTTGTATATTCATCTCTTTACTTGTTGAGTTCATTGACCATCTCCTTCACTACAATACCAGCTGCACGGGAGCTGGGCTGTTCCTGTCTTGTCTGTGCACTCCTCAGGTGCCTGGCACACAGTGGGCAAATGGAAGCAAATGCAGAGCACACGCCGAATGAAGCAGTATTATTCAAGGGATATCACAGGGCCAGGGCTGTCCCCGGTGTCTTTCCCTGGTCCTTCCAAGGCTGACACTATGATCGAGGTTGGGGCAGGGTCATGGACTAGTTCAGACGGGCACTGAGCCAGCTGATGACTCAAGAACAGGATATACCAGGTGGGAGGAAGGGCTCAAGCAAATGCACGGATGCCAGAAAGAACTTATCAAATTCTTAGATTTTAAGGTTTTTGCTGTAACTGAAGCAAGAATTTAAGGATGAAAACAGGTAAAAAAAATAGTTGAGAGAAAGCACAAGCCAAATATCAAGTGAGACAAACTAAAATATTTGGGTTGTAATTAAAAGATTTTTAAGCAAGGAGACAAAAAGTAAACTGGTGCAGACCAATCAGCGGCTCTGAGTGAGTAAAACCCAGGTCCAAGCCTCAGTTCCACTACTTAAAAGCTACATGAGCTGCTGCCCATGCTGCCTCTAAAACAGGCATGAGAGCAGAACCCACCTCACACATCTGGTGTGATGCAAAGTCATCATGCCCTGTGCTAGACACAGAAAAGCATGTAATCCCTTTTAACTTGATGATATCGGGGACAATGTGATTCATTTATCCATTTTTAGAAAGAGCCTTCTAGAATGTGATAAGCTTTCACATTTCATGAACTAAAAAGGTTGTGAGAATGGGGACAGAAATGTAGGTGATGATTTAAGAAACACTAAGAGTGTAGAATCAGTAGGATTTGGATGCTGGGAACGAGTGATGGGAACAAGTCAAGTATAAACCCTGGGAGGAAGGAGGCACAACACGGGAGTGAGAACAGGTTTGGTGGAGAAGCGGGTGATGCTTTGGTTTGTAATGTGTTGACTTTGGTATTGCTATAGATTCCAATAGAGAGGTCTAACAGCAAAGTTGGGATGGATGGATCTGGAACCTGGGGAAGTAGTCTACACTTGAGATACAAAATTGGACATCATCAGTTCAGTATGGTATTTGAAGCCACTGGAGTAAAAAGAAGCAGGGAAGAGGAGGGGAGAGGGGAGAGGAAAAGAGCCACTAGTAATTTTTACCTTACTTCTCTGCCCCCGGGGAATTCTGATGAGCAATCAGGACAGAGAAGCACTGTTGGAGGGGGCAGGAGAGATATTAAACTTTAGTAGGAACACCTCATATTTGTAGAGGTATTTAGAATTTAGAAATGTTTCTGCATATATCTATTGAATATATGCAATCATCCACTGAGGTAAGAGGTATATCCAGGTAAGAAAACAGGCTAAAATCAACAATTAAGAATCAGACATAGTATAGAAATTAACAAAAAAGATGGAAAGGGAGCAAAGAGGCAGTTGGAAAACTAGGAAAGATGGTATTGTGGAAGCTGTATTGCTTTGGGTGCTGGGCACACAACACAATCAACAGTTCAAATGTTATAGGAATGTTTACCTGAAACCTATGTACTCTTATTGATCAATGTCACTTCATTAAATTTAATTTCTAAGTATAAATCATTTTTGAATAAAACTAAAATTAAAATAAATTTAAAAAAAGATAATGATAGTGAGCTTTTCTAGAGTGACATATCTATTAGGCATTGTGTTAGTGTTTTGTACCTAACACTATTTCATTGGGCCCTGACAACAACTCTGTGAAGAATTTACTACTATTAACCATATCTTACAGCTGATATGCTCCCAATTTATACAGATTAAGTAAACTCGCTTACACTGCCATGAATGGGAGAGTTGGAATCCAATCATAGAAGATCTAATTCCAGCCCTATCTGAGAGCAAAGGAATGTCCAGTAGTCAGTGGTGGGATTCAGCTGGTTCACACCAGTTTGGCAGAACTGATAATTAATTTTTTCATTGACTTCGGCGAACCAATTTTTAAAATGGCACTTATAATCAGGATTCTTGCTAAGGTAGGTGCCTGGGCAGGTGCCCAATGTGGAAATCACAAATTTACATTCCTTACTCTGCACAACAGCATATTCTAAGCACCCGTAGTAATGTTCATTCCATCCACAGGTAAAAAGAATTGCAAGTGAGGACGCCAATCAAGAAGCAATATGGAAATATCTTAAATGACAGTTTTATTGTTTTTTGTCAGGTATTATTTAATATTTTTTCATTAATATTTTAAAACTCTTTCTTATAACATAATCTAGTTTTGTGTACCTCTTTTATTGTTCTTATTTAAGCATTAAATGCGTGAAATAATAAACTACCTTTTGATATATCTTTTTTTATACTTAAAACAGTCATTAGGGCAGAGAACCAGTTGTTAAATTATTTGAATCCAACCACTGCTAGTAGTGCCAAGAACTCAGAGATTTGGTCAAGGATGACCAGGCCTAAAATGTGTTTGTGGCATTGGGCAGTTAAAAAGTCTGAGTAAAGTATGAAAGAAAGAGTAAATAAGGCTTCCTCATCCATTTATCTGTGTGTGGTCTGAATAATTGTGCATCCACAACTGCAGAAGGCACGGCTTGCCTCGACTATGACAGGAGTCCTTCACTGGGAGTTGTGAGGTGTACCAGCACAGCCCTGTGCAGCAGCCCTGAGTGGGGTTCGATGGAGTCTGTGGGACATGTTCCCATGGTCTTTAAAAAGCTTATGTAATGGGAGGGTCGAGACTGGGTAGGACTTAGAGAAGAGCACTAAGAATTGAGACAGCCTATTTGTTTATTTGTTTTAAAATATGGAAGCAGTTTGAGCATATTTCCATGGTAAGGATAAGTTTGCCTGGGTAGTCCCAGCTCCCCTAAACAGTGATTTACAGTGCCCTTTCCTTTCACTCTTCTTTGTTGGAACAACATATATTATGGTCGCCCTAAAGTAGAAAAACTTCGGGACAGGGAGAGGCAGAAGATGTAAGAGAGAGAGAAGGAAGGCTGTTTATTGGGACAAGGTTCTGGAGACAGAAGGAGTGGCTCCCTGGCAGGTGGAGAGCTGAGTCTCAGGAGGATGGCTGTCTGGCTTCCCCTGAAGCAGGCTGACCAGGAGGTGAGAGTAGGGTGAATGCTAACGAGTTAGGGGCTGGATACAAGCTGGGAGATTTCACATTTGATTCCTCTTCTCTGTGAAGTACATGAGGTCACAATTCAGGGTTCAAATTCCATGCTCAGTTTGCTTTACTCTGTTAGCCATGAGGCTAACATCCTTTTCATAAATTCAACAACTTTTTCATATATGTGCTTCTGTTGGCCTCTGTAACAAAAGGCAGACAGCATGGATAGCTCTGAGCTGAGCACAAACTGAGCTGCAAACACACGCCCGAAGAGAGGTTGGCTTGGTCCTGCCACCATCACTGGGGAAATGCTAGCATGGCAGGAAAATAGAGTGAGACAAACCTATACCACTAACACTTGAATTATGGTAATTAAAACAGTAGCTTATTATGGAGAGCTTATTATGTGCAAGAAGAGTTCTATTTTAAGTTGATATATTTTAATGTAATATTCTAAATGTACACATTTTTCTATTTGTCTTTTTTTTTTTTAGATGAGAAAATTGAGTAAGTTGCCCAATTTACTCACCTAGTAGATAGCAGAATAGGATTTAAATTCACCTGTTGATTTAAATTCATTTCAGGCCTTCTATGTCAAAGACTGTCATTGTGGTAACTAAATCATGGCTGAACACTTCCCCCAATTTGGTATTCTCACTCTTAGGTAGCATTCTAAGCAGGGAAACTCTTTTGGGAAGATAACTTGGCTGGGCCATTCAGAGCCACAGAAATGCTTGCAGACTTTGAGTCAGTGACAACAGTTTCTGGAGTTTGGTCCTTCAAAGTGCAGACAGATTTCGATGGCCTCCAAATGGGAAATAATTGCATGAACTGTAGGACACTGATGCTGTGAATAGCGCACAGCCTTTAAAACGAAGGAGTAGAAGATCAGGTAGCCATTTGAAAACATTTATTTTTTAATGTTTAAAAAATAAATTTTGATTAAGTGTTTCAAAGAAAAACAGTATACAATAAATATGTGGCCTGACCTGTGGTGGTGCAGTGGATAAAGCGTCGACCTAGAAATGCTGAGGTCGCTGGTTCAAAATCCTGGGCTTGCCCGGTCAAGGCACATATGGGAGTTGATGCTTCCTGCTCCCCCCCCCCCCCCTTATCTCTCTCCTCTCACTCTCTCCCCCCCCCCCTCTCCTTTCTAAAATGAATAAATTAAAATAAATAAATAAATAAATACGTGAAATCATGTACACCAAAATCAAAAATATTTTTTCTAGTTTCCAGAATTTCCATACTATCAATATTGCTTTTTTACTTTAAAAATAAAAGAGAAGATACGGACTGGATTGAATATATATTATTCATTAGAGCAGTGATTTTCAACCATTTTACATTTGGGCAGGAGAATTATTTTGGGGACTACTAAGGCAGGACTAAAAACCATTATTAATATTTTGTGCATTATCTTTTAATTATAAGACTTAAAATGAGGCCTTGGCCAGTTGGCTCAGTGGTAGAGCATCAGCCTGGCGTATGGAAGTCCCAGGTTTGATTCTGGGGCAGAGCACACAGGAGAAGTGAGCATCTGCTTCTCCACCCCACCTCCTCTTGCTTCTCTCTCTCTCTCTCTCTCTCTCTCTCTCTCTCTCTCTTTCTTCATCTCCTATAGCCAAGGCTCGAGTAAGCAAGTTGACCCTGGCGCTGAGGATGGCTCCATGGCCTCGCCTCAGGCATTAAAATAGCTTGGTTGCTGAGCAATGAAGCAGAACCCACATGGGCAGAATATCAGCCCCAGATGAGGGCTGCCAGGTGGATCACAGTTGGGGTGCATGTGGGAGTCTGTCCGCTTCCCTGCTTCTTATTTGATTTAAAAAAGAGACTATAAAATGAAAATTCTCTAAAATAACCAGACGAACTTCAAAAAATATATTTTTGATAAAATATAATTAAAACTTCTAGAGAGCAATATTTAATTCAAGTAAAGCTAGTGTGAAATCCGCTGTTGCTTCTTTGCAAGAATACTTGGTACCTGAGGCTGCAGTTTTGTTTCCGAGAGACAAAGCACTGCAGTGACTTCCATCTCATTTCTCTGTTTGCTTTTTATTAGTGGTAGGGCTGAGAAAGTCTCTTCACACATAGAGGTAGTAGAAAATACAATTAAAAATTCAATAGTACCTGACCAGGCAGTGGTTCAGTGGATAGAGCATTGGCCTGGGATGCAGAGGACCCAGGTTCGAAACCCTAAAGCCACAGGCTTAAGTGCAGGCTCATCTGGCTTGAGCATGGGCTCACCAGCTTGAGAGCAAGGTCACTGGCTTGAGCATGGGATCATAGTCATAACCCCATAGTCACTGGCTTGAACCCCATGGTTGCTGGCTTGAGCCCAAGGTCACTGGCTTAAATAAGAGTCACTGTCTCAGCTGGAGACCCCCAGTCAAGAGAAAGTAAGCAATGAACAACTAAGGTGCCACAACAAAGAACTGATGCTTCTCATCTATCTCCCTTCCTTTCTGTCTGTCCCTGTCTATCCCTCTCTCTCGCTTAAAAAATAAAAATAAAATAAAATAAAATAAAATTCAATAGCTTTGTAACTAAGAGATGGCTATTCTTTTTCCAGTGATATCCAAAATTGTGACAATGATTGCATTTTATGTTTGAACCCCACAGTGACATCAGAAGATAAATCAGTGTTTCTTTTTTATAATTATTAAGGGAACAGGAGTTGATATTTTCCATGGGTGAGTTATTGATTCAGAGGTACCTTTATAGGGATCCTCATTTTCAGGGTAATAATGGTCAAAGTTTTGAACTAATGCTCTTAAATGTTGAATTATTACACTGCTCACAAAAATTAGGGGATTAGGGAATGTCAGATACTCCAGTACTTTCAGACTTTTGTATAGTGCATTTTCACCAATAAAATAAAAGTTGGTTTAGCATCTCATTTGCATAATCAAGCAAAAAGTTGGTTTAGCATCTCATTTGCATAATCAAGCAACTTTCTTTGACTTGTTATTTGCTTTTCTGATGTTCTTGTTTAATAAAAAAATCAAATGCGGCCCTGGCCGGTTGGCTCAGCGGTAGAGCGTTGGCCTGGCGTGCGGGGGACCCGGGTTCAATTCTCGGCCAGGGCACATAGGAGAAACGCCCATTTGCTTCTCCCCCCCCCCCCCCCGCCCCCCTCCTTCCTCTCTGTCTCTCTCTTCTCCTCCCGCAGCCAAGGCTCCATTGGAGCAAAGATAGCCCGGGCGCTGGGGATGGCTCCTTGGCCTCTGCCCCAGGCGCTAGAGTGGCTCTGGTCGCGGCAGAGCGACGCCCCAGAAGGGCAGAGCATCGCCCCCTGGTGGGCAGAGCGTCGCCCCTGGTGGGCGTGCCGGGTGGATCCCGGTCGGGCGCATGCAGGAGTCTGTCTGACTGTCTCTCCCCGTTTACAGCTTCAGAAAAATACAAAAAAAAGAAGAAAAAAAAAATCAAATGCTTCTTTTTTTAATCGCTTCATATTCATTTTGAAATATCCCCTAATTTTTGTGAGCAGTATATATTAAATATGAATTTCCAGTTGATGTCTGAAGCAATCAAGAAGTCTTAGAAAAGTAGAAACATTTCTGCATCTTCTTCCTGTGACTTTCCCAGAGAATAAATTTCTTTTTGAGTGCATCCGTCTCATTTTTTAATGTAGAAATATTTGTGTTAAACCCTAAAGAAAAATATTTCGTTAATTGAAGAGGCTAAATATAACCACTATATATGCAAGCTTAGCCATCCATTGCTCATCCAACAAAAGCTCCACTAATACAGAGTCTCGCTCTTGCACAAACTGTTTCACTTCTTCTCTCAGCTCGAAAAGGCCTGAGAGAACTCTTCCTCTTGAGAGCCATTTCACTTCTGTATATAGGAGACATTGGTGTTGTGAATCTATGCTTTCACATAGTGTCATGAACAGTCTGGAGTTCTAACCTCGACTATGAATATCATTAACAATCTTCACTGAGACATTCATCACTGTGTTCAATTCAGGGGAAGGTTTCTTTGCAACTAAATACTGCCAGTAAATCATATATTGTGTGGACAATATCTCTGGGCGCATAACATATTTTATTTTCATAGCTACCAGTGAGTGATACTCAATCATGCTAGCAGCACTGTCTGTACCCACTCTGACACACTTTCCCCAGTCTAAGCCCTCTGCTTGAAAGTATTCAAGAACATTAAATATCTCTGAACTAGTGGTCTGACCAGGTAGATCAAGAAAACAGTAGTTCTTCCTTAAAGTCTTTTTCATCAATAATACAGTGTGTCTGTAAAGTCATGGTGCACTTTTGACTGGACACAGGAAAGCAACAAAAGACGATAGAAATGTGAAATCTGCCTGACCTGTGATGGCGTAGTGGATAAAGTGTCAGCCTGGAAACACTGACATTGCCGGTTCAAAACCCTGGGCTTGCCTGGTCAAGGCACATATGGGAGTTGATGCTTACTGCTCCTCCCCCCTTCTCTCTCTCTCTCTCTCTCTCTCTCTCTCTCTCCCCCCTATAATGAATAAATAAAATCTTTAAAAAAATTTTTTAAAAAAGAAATGTGAAATCTGCACCAAATAAAAGGAAAACCCTCCCAGTTTCTGTAGGATGATGTGGCAGCATGTGCGCATGCGCAGATGATGACGTAACACCGTGTATACAGAGGAGCAGCCCACGGCCATGCCAGTCAAGATGGGGACGGTACAGAGGAAAGTTCAGTGTGTTCTGTGGCTCACTAAATTCGAATCCGTAACCAAAGTGCAACATGAATATCGGCGTGTTTATAATGAAGCTCCACCACATAGGAATAACATTACTCGGTGGGATAAGCAGTTGAAGGAAACCAGCAGTTTGGTGGAGAAACCCTGTTCTGGTAGGCCATCAGTCAGTGACGAGTCTGTAGAGGCTATATGGGATAGCTACCTAAGGAGCCCTAAAAAATCTGTGCATGAGCCCACATCGAACTGCACTGAATAGGTATGAAACTAGGAGAGTTTTCCTTTTATTTGGTGCAGATTTCACATTTCTATCGTCTTTTGTTGCTTTCCTATGACCGGTCAAAAGTGCACCATGACTTTACGGACACACTGTATACCTCACAAAGCAAAGTAGAATATCATAGTTACTCACGTTAGTTAATTCATTAAGTTGAATGGCAAAACATTTTGATTTCTTTATCAAAATTTGCTCTTTGATACTGTTGGCCATATCAACAATTCTCTGAACGGTACTGTCTGAAAGCAGTATAGCCTCAAGTTTTTGTGCAGCTTGAGGATGTAAAATTCCCATGTGACATCTAAGATGCCAGGCTTTATTATTTCTTTACCAATAGTGAATGTCCTTTCCATTTTCAATATTCAAAGGACAGCTAAATAAGACACTAGAAGCAATGATTTGTCACTAGGCATTATTTTCCTCGTTTGAACTTTCTGGATTTTCATTTGGTTGGGTAATCTTTCAAAAAAAAAAAAAAAAAAACACCTGGTGGCTTCTTAGTAAGATCACTATGCTTCAAATGCAAACGGAAAGTAAGTTTGGTTTTGTTGTGTCATTTGACGGAATTTCAGAAAATACTCCACACAAGGGCTGTGGCAATAATTCACTACCAGGTCTGCAGTGAAAGCAAGTTTTAAATACTCCTTATTGTACTGCCTAAGAAAGTTTCTTTTTGTTTGTTTTTCAACTTGAAGCACTAACACTTGTTTACTTTTGGTGTCATCACTACTTTTATTTTGATATTGTTTTCACTTTTGAAGCAAGTTAAAATGTTTTGTTGTTTTTTTCTTTCCATTTTGCAGGGACACTAAAACACAATAATTTACTTGTAAACAATATGGACACATTTTGAACAGGCGAATACATGTATGACTATTTGCACAAGTATGAAAATATGTACTGCTGAGAGAGGGATGCAGCCAGAAAGGGAAACACACAGCAGATAAAGTTTTATCATACTGTGCACTATAATGCAAACTGGTACCTGATTTACAAGTGCCACATGTACAATGCACTGAACACTACAGAAGTGTGTCTGAATGCTATTTGTGCAAGTGTGAAAAAAATGAACTACAGAGAGAGGGGGTGGGAGTTAGAGCCTGCATGTAAACTAGCCTGCCGGAAACAAAAACATGCAATGATAGTGTTATCTTACCACACATAACAGTGCAACACGGTACAAGCTGCTCTTGATTTCCAAACTCCACAACTATGATACATTGAATACTACATAGTTTGTCTGGATGCTTTTTGTCTGTTGCGTATGATTTGTAAATACTCTGCACAGTGCAAAAGTCATCCCAATGAGCCTACAAGTTCCAAAGATATCTAAGACAACCACAGTAGTATTTCATCAATAATACAGGCTGGTAAGTGTCAATTAGCTAAGCAAATTCGACTAAGATCATTAGGTTTATAATCTTCATACAACATCAGGTGGTTAATGCTTTTGTGGACTGGCACAAAATTTCTGGCAGACCGACACAGGTCCAAGGATTGTTAGTTGAAAAACACAGCAATAGAGTAACTCAAAGTCCTCCCCGTTTTTGTGAAAGTTTGTTGGCAGGAGAAGGGATATTGGAACAAGCTCTGTATTAGGAGTCTGCCTGGTCTCCCATTAAACTGATGCCTTCCTCAATTGTGACATGAATAGTTGAGGTTTGATCATCTCTAAGACCCCTTATAAACTTTTAAATGTGAGTCCAAGAAGACATATACATGGTAACTAACCCCCAAAATACAGACAAATGGTACTATTGGAGTTCAGAGGACTTTTTCCATCCTTCTGTAAAAATAAATCTTATCATGATGCCCCCAGTTTAAAACCTTTTAATGGCTCCCATTTGTTGTCAGAGTAAATCCAAACTAATTTGCAAAACTTAAATTGCAAAGCCTTTGGTGACTGGCCTCCAGTTTCTCTCTCCTGCCCTTTTCTTATCTCCTTCCTGCTCACTCCTAAGCAGCTTCTGCCACTTCCCTTCCCTGCACCCTTTTCCTTGGCTTATAATCTAGGTCTTGGCTCATGTGTTTTCTCTTCCTTACTACACTATTGAATTGTGCACCTAAGAATATTCAAGATAGTAAATTTTACATTATGTGTATTTTACCAGAATTTTAAAAATACAAAATAAAGTCTCCCATTTAAAGTGTTCAATTCAATAGCTTCTAGTATATTTATAGAGTTGTACAACCATCCCCATAATCCAGTTTTAAAATATTTTCATCCATCACCCACACCCAAAGACTTTTATACCCATGAACAGTCACTTTGGGGGGAGATATTTTTACAAGCCTTGGATGTCATGTGCTAGTCTTCTGGGACTTGACACTCAAGAGACTCTTAGAAGTGACCTTAGAGATTTAGTTCCGCCTCCTCAGATAAAGAAATGGAGGCTCAGGGAGGCAGTGTCTTAGCAAAGGTCACACAGCTGATTCATAACAGAGCCAGGCCTTTTGATTTCCCATGAATTCCTAATGCAAATGCCATGTCACTCACCTCCTCTAGATTGATGATGGCAATAAATTAATGGGATCAAGAAGATACTACCCATCCCTGCTGTGGACAACTGGGCTCTTTCTGCAGCCTCCTATCTCACCTGTCTGAGTCTGGAATCAGAGAGTAAAGATAGAGAATCTACACTGTGTTCGGGAATGCTCTCATGCCTTAATTCAGTGAGGGAAGTTATGATGAGTTTTATGGAGAATAATGTCTCAGCCCCTCTTACAAGAGTGGTTGGAAACACAGATAGGTGCAGTGACTTTACTTTTGAAATATGTGGTCTTTTGTAGTGTTGCAGGTGTAATTGGCAGCAACATTGTGTCTGAAATGTCAAGGCTGTAGGCTGGTCATGATGGTTGTTACACCATATGGTCCTTGGAAAGCAGCAGAAGAGGTGTGAGTTGATGTTTGCATGAGTCCTGCTATCTTATGCTCCTTGCCTTCCTACTTACAGCAGCTTGGAGGCCTAGGAGACCTTGGCTAGGGCAGTTGTTGGATGAGAGTTGGTGCAAGGGGTGGGCTGAGGGACTAATTTTGTGAGCAAGAGCCTTCAAAATGTGTTTCAATATTCCCTCTGAACTCATTGACCAACTGAAGCATTTTCAACTGCCCTTATTTCTAGAAGACTGGGGAGAGGGCTCTGTGGTTGCTAAATATGGCAAATGAGCTACCAAGAACCATGGCCATAGACAATCATATAGCTATTGACACAAATATCTAGACAAAGTCCTAAGGCCTCATTGTGGTGTGATTTCAGCCTTTATTTCCTCTGTCCTTTGGTTTTTCTGGGCTTTTGCTCTATCTTCCTCCCTGGTTACCAAGCTAACTCACCACAAGATGAGGTAGCCCCTGGGGAATGCTTGGAATTTGCCAGGCTACTCAAGAGGTAGGCACTGGACATGTCCTGTGAACTTCCATGCTGATGAAACAAACCTGACTGCAGCGGTTGATGCAGGGAATGCTAAGCTGCCAGACAGTAAATTCCCTGCAAATAGTGCCTGGATTACCCATTTTTAAACTCCTGATGTCTAGCAGTGCCTGGCACAGTTGTTTGCTGAATGAAGGAGAAATAACATTTCACACCAAATATGTGCTATTACTTACAAAGGGATCTATTTCCCCTGCATGAACTCATTCTACTTTAATGGTAGAAGGTAGGCAAGACTGTCTTAGAGATACAGTCACATTGCTAGCTGTAGATTGGAGAGGTGACTTTCAGACCTTAAGTCTGCTGGCATTTTCACACAGGTGTCTTATTAAGACTGCCCTTCCTAAAATATTCTGCCAAAGCACTGAGAGATGAATAGGATTCAGATAGACATTTATAGTTTCTGCATTTTGTTCCTAAATCTGGGGTAGACATATTTTTCACCAGTCTCTCACTAAAGGTATTATTTTATGTTATTTACTAATCACTACAGGTATATAAGTTTTCAATTCTAATTTAAGTTAAATAGAATTAAGGAGATGGCTAGTGAATCACGGGTAGTTTGTAGTAGCTATTTTCTGATGTGGATTAGGCACTATTCATTATTTTATCTAATACAGGTTTTGGTAATTTCAATTAACTAGATAGTAACTTTATGGCCCTGGGTCTTCAGTAAACACATGTTCAAACATTTCCCCTGCTTACTAAGATCCGTGTTCCTGTTGAACTTTCATGACGTCATTGGAAATCAATGATTGCTTCTGATCTTCCAAATGTAATGTTGAGAAGACTTTGAGGAAATCACTACACAAAATGCTTTCAGATTACAGGATGTGGAGAGCGTGCTGTCATTAAAACAAATGATTCTGCTTCAAAATAAACTATACTTTAAATCTGTGTGTATATCGTACATGAGGGAATTTTCTGGGCAGAGATATCTCCCCTGAAATAATTCACCCCATCACACCTAACTGCTGGGCCTTAGCTTGGCAGGAGCGAGCTTTCCTTTCCTAGCAACTGTTACCGGGAGGGGCGTGGCTTCAAAGCGGGGCGAGGTCACGTGGACTACACTTCCCGTGATGCTCTAGGGTGGTCTCCGTAGTGACGCACTCCGTAGGGGGAGGAGGAGTGGAGGCTGCGGCCGCGAGGGGGGGTGCGAGCTGCCTGTGTACTGGACTCGCGTTCAGGCTGCTGCTGCCGACGCCGCCGTCGCCGCCGCCATGTTGGCTTAAGGGGCGATGACTGGAGGCGGCCGCGGCGTTTGAGACTGAGAAGTGGAGGAGGAGAGACGACGCTCTGAGAGGAAGCCGTTCCCAGGCCGGGGAGAGGGAAGACCAGCCTCTTCTGGAGAGCGGCCGGGTTCGGCGTCGCGGGAGCTCGCGAGGCCGGGGCGGGGAGGAGGCCGGAGAGGAGCGGAGGCGATGCGCCCCGAGTGCTGCTGCGGCCCGGAGGCGCCCGCGGCCTGAGCCCCAAGGGGCGCTGGGTCCCTGCCTGCCCGATCTCCGCGCCGCCGGCGTGCCGCCCCGGCATCGGTCTCGGTTCCCGACGAGTTAAATGCCCTTGAGCGCGGCTTGGGGCGGCCCGGCCCCCGCCACTCGGCGCTCACGCGTCCATGTGTAGCCGCATAGCTCTCCGTGCACCTCCAGCCGGGGCGTTCTGCACATAATGAGGACCTGACTCGCGCGGGGTGAATCACTGCCGGCCGCCGGAGGAGGAAGACGCACTTAACCCCCTCCCACCGCTCCATGCCCGTGTGTCACTCGGTTCGGTCCACTTGGCGCGGCCGGTCGCGGGGCTGCTGCTGACGACGACGGGCTGCCTCCCTCCGGGACGGCTGCTGGGCTCGCTCCTCTGCGCACAGCCTTGGCCGGGCGCCGCTTAGTCTCCGGAAAGCACACCGCGACCTGATCGGGATCCTTAACGTTGGTTTCTGCGACTTGAAGATTCTCTGCTCCTTTTTTTCTTCTGGGTTGGTTTTTTTCCCCGTGAACATCTGGGTGTATCTTATCAAGAGGCAAGATGTCCAGTAATGTCCCGGCGGATATGGTGAGTGGAGGCTAAGTTACGACACACTTTGATTTTATTGTGGTTTCCGATCTTATTTAATCAGAAAGGATGCAGGCGTGGGGCGAGGGTTTGCAGGGGACTGTTGAGAAAGCCACCGTACTAGGAGATTTGGAGAAGTTGGAGGTTCTGGTTTCCTTCTTTTAGAAAGCACTGCTTTTAGTATGGGATTTCTCCTTTGGTTGCGTTTTTTAAATCATTAAAGGCAATGGAGAAGTCGGGAAAGGCAGCGAGGAAGCTTGAAGTGGTGATCTGCTTTGCTAACAACCTCTGAACACTTGTGCCTTAAAGCTTCGGCAAACGTCAGCTGACAGCGGTGCCGAAGACTGTGTCCTTACTATCAGTAGATACCGAGGTCGACAGGAAAACAGAACTTCTGCTCTGTGACACTGACGAGCTCAGGGGTACATTGGGTACAAACTTGATCTTTGCGGGAACAAGGTCGTATAGCTCTTCAAGAAAAAAGTCCACGAAAATTGGCGCTGAGCTTTTGAAGTGTCTAGGTGAACAAGTATGGCAACAGTAAGATGTTTGGGGATCTTCACAAATCTAGGCCGACCGTTTATTGGGACTTTTAATGAATGATCCAGGGCATTTCGTATCAAATATGTGGTAGTATGTATTACATCATGGGACTTTTAAAAAGCTGATCAAACACGTTATTGAGCCTTGATCCTAAAATGTTGGGTAATCGAAACAAAAAGTGTTTTTGTTTATTGATGCTTTTCTTTTTGTTTGTAAACGTGAAGGTTGTGAGTTTGTTGACTAACAGTAGTAACCCTGTAGACTTAAAGTGGTGGAGGTGAGTTTGTGTGAGTGTTACACTTTGCAGTCCTAGGGACAAATATAATACAATTAAGAAGATGAATAATGTTCATGGAAGAATTGATGTTAACATAGTTACATTTTCTTACGTTGAGTTAATATTATTTGAGTGTTCATGTATTGCCCGCAAAAAATTTCTTTTTGAACTTTGTTGATTACATTTTAAAATGTCAGGTCTTTCTATAGGAGCAAACCTTATTTACAGACTTTAAAATAACTTAAAAAATTAAATGATTCTAAATGACGTGTTTTGACCTTGGTTAAAAGACATCTTGCTTATGTTGGATTTCCCGTTTAATGTGCTATTTAAAAGCGAAGGAACCACAACATTCTGTGGGGCGTCCACGCAGGAACCTTAACACTCTCTTTCCTGAATCTTAAAACTCCTGCATTTCCCTTCCCTCCTGGTGTGCACACAGAATAGTCTCTTGTCCACTTAAGGCGGTAGCTGTATATGGTTTCCTCTACCCATCTCTCAAAGTTACCTGGAGACATCTTAGGACTGAGATGGAAAATACTGTTTTCTGTTTGTTAAGTGTTTGGACTCATCACCTCCAGCAAAAATTTGGTCTTTAGAAAGCCACCATTTTATATCAGCTTGCACACTGCAAGATGTGTGCACTGCTCTATCACAGAGTTAGAATGAAATAGATTGGAGTCATTAAAGC
Source organism: Saccopteryx leptura (assembly GCF_036850995.1). Lineage (NCBI taxonomy): Eukaryota > Metazoa > Chordata > Mammalia > Chiroptera > Emballonuridae > Saccopteryx > Saccopteryx leptura. The sequence continues at coordinate 168,715,819 of NC_089504.1, read as the reverse complement.
AGTGCCACTACTTTCTTTAGGCCCAGTGATGAAGAAAAACTGGAATGTGTGTAGTAGTATCAGTCACAAATTGAAATGATTTATGTAATACTGTTTCCAAGTCAGAAGGTTTGTAAGCTAATATTTGGATCATGGGATTGGGAAGTAGTGGCAAGGTTTTATTAATAGCTGCAATTATAAAATATAACTATTTCTGTTTTAGACCGTATTTTAAGGCCTTAATGATTTTGTTGTGCTTTGAGATCCCTTCATTAAAGGTGATACGCAAGGGCACAGCAGTATTATGTAATAAACATAGAACATTCTGATGATGCTATTTCAGAGTGTCTAGGATACAGCTCAGATAAGATTGTTCTGCGTGTACTTATGTCTTGTTTCTAGCTGTTCAACCTGCTGGAGGTTTTAAGATGTCCCCCTCCTGTATTAAAGCCTTTTAAACTTTTATTTGCTCTTACTTTGCATTTTGTTTAAAAAGTGCCTTTATTTGATATGCTCCTAGAATTCTCCACTTTTTGAGCTATAACATGGTAAGTACTGGTTAGAAGTTGTCGATTAAGTGCTACAATTTTTTAAAAACTTTTAATAGCAATAATGACAATTAATTTGCGTTTTTATTCATGATGAAAAGTGACAACAATTTTACCACTCTGAAAAGGCTTGGCCTTCCCATCCCCACCTCTTTCTACTATCTGACGTTTCCCTTGCAGCATAACTCGAAATTGATCAGAATACATACTCATGCAAGTAAGAATACATACATTTTTTGCTGAGTGCAGTAAAATTTTCAAGTTTCTAAGTGGTGACAGCTAGTATATGAGAATTTCAAATGTTGCATTTTTTTCCATGTTAATGGTGCTTGTCAGCTGTATAGGGAAATCCTACCTATTTGGGAGATGAGGTGGGGCAGTGAAGTTACAATCCATTGTCATGTTTTCATTCGAGATAATTTATTCTTGAGCTACAATAATTGCTAAATAAATTGATATTTTTGCAAAGTCTTATGGCAATGATTATGACTCACTTTAACATAGATTTTTTTCTAGCATCTCTTATTTTGTAAATATAATTCACATTTAAAATTTATTTTTAAACATTCGGTAAATTTTTGTGTTTGCCATAAGGAATCTCTTTTTTTTAATAATTCAAATTTAGCAAGTTGATATTTTGGATGAGCAGTGGCACCTTTAGTGAATAGATTTCCTATATTCTTTTAAAAAGTGATTTGCAGTTAATACTTTTTCAATTAACATTCAGTAAATATGTCCTACATATAATATAAATGTATTTACATAAAATACTGGCTTTTTTGCCTGACCTGTGGTGGCGCAGTGGATGAAGCGTCGACCTGGAAATGCTGAGGTTGCCGGTTCGAAACCCTGGGCTTGCCTGGTCAAGGCACATATGGGAGTTGATGCTTCCAGCTCCTCCCCCCTTCTCTCTCTCTCCTCTCTCTCTGTCTCTCCCTCTCCTGTCTAAAATGAATAAATAAAAAATAAAAAAAGAAAAAATTAAAAAAAAATACTGGCTTTTCTTTTGCTAAGATGGACTGAGTTTGAAGTAAAGAGATTTACTACCATTCTAGTGTAGTAACTTGTGAATAAAATCTGAGAATATTTGAACAGAATATTATTATAATATTGTACATTGTAATTAAATGATTCACTTCCTTCATTTTTCTCTTCCTCAGCCCAAATCATTGGTTATGAAGGGGCAATATTTATTGTTTATAATTGTAGCATGAATTATGTTAATGACTATAGGTTTTCTGAAGGATAATGTATATGAGTTAGTAATAAGGCCTAAGGCTAGATAGCTTAGATGGTAATTTTATTTTCTGGATTAGGAAAGTTATCAAAAAATAAATTGTATTTATAAAAGTAGTATATAAAACAATTGAGCTACTATTTAGAGCTTTGGACTTAAAATTGTACTTGCTGATAGCTATAAAATTGAAAACCCTACCTAAGACAGAAATTGACATTAATGTGAGAATAATGGCAAAGCAATTTTGGTATTTGAAACATTTTAGATGATAAAATAGTTAAAAGCCCTGTGTTTTTTTGAACTATTAATGTAGAAATTGTAGCAGTGTAAAAGTTTTTAGGCTGGGGTTAAATGAGTGATAATTTGATTTTTTTCTGTAGTTAATGAATATTTTTATTGTAAAGTTATATCTTCCATTTATGGAAGAATTATTGGAGCCCTCTGGTGGACAGGAAATTACTAAAATGAATTTCCTTTTCAAGTGAACTTTTATCACTTTTCCAAGTACAAGTAAAATGAGAAGTGTAGAGTATACTAAGTGAAAACGTCATGCTTCCAGAAAACAAAATTGTTGACTTTGACAAAATATATTAAGATTTAGTGCCGCAGATTTTCTCTTTGCTTACAGCTCCTTTCAAGTTTTCTTTCTCTTGCTGGAGCTCTTATTTTAAGACTAAGTTGGGAGGTTTTCTGTGTGATGCTAAGCTGTCCCACTCTGTACAAAAGTGTGTTCCTTGGTGAGTAACTTATGTGTCTATAACAGACACTTTTTCTAAATTGTTTTACTTGAATGTGTCTTATATTTGGTGTTCTGAATTAGACGTTTTGTTAAAGCAAATGACAAATGATTTCCTTCAGCTTTCATTGCTCTTTTCTAACTCTGCATCCTTCTCTGCTTGTCCCACTCCTGTGAAAATGGTTTTGAGTTCATTCTAGCTCTTAGTGATCTTTCTTTACTGTGAAACATTTTCTGTCAGTATATTCAAGATTATTTTATGATGCCAGATTTATATGGATGTGTCTTATATTTATGTTCTCTTGTACTTTTTAAAACAGAATAGAATGGAAAAACTGGTTGATTTCTTGACTTATGAACCATTACTCTGTTATGGAAAAAGTAGATATTGTTTCATACTCCTACTAATAATGGTGTTAACTGTGAAGTCTGTGATGTCTGCTTTTATTACTACTTTGAATGTGAAAAATATATTTTTCATATTAAAGCTTGAAGTTATTTAAATTAATGGATAAAGGACTGATGACTCCCCTGGTTTTCATAATTGGAACAGTAAATGTATTCTAGGAGACCAAAGTAGATGCTTCTTAAATATGCTTTTTAAGATTTCTCTCATTCTTGGGTAAAATGGAAAGTGACTGTAGAATTTATGATAACTGTAATCTCTGGTTTGAGAGATTCTGAATCAGTAAATTTTCTGAACACATGAAAGTTGTTTTTTGGAAATATTACAATCTAACAATTTTCAATTACTGTCCTTTGGATTTAATATGCTATGCGTAATTTAACTAGGTGACTTAGAGCCATTATTTGAATATTATTGATTCAGTTCAGTCAGCATTCGTTGAGTACTTCTCAGTATAATGAAGTATCATTTTATAAACTATAAATGTCATAGCCTCAGTGCCTAATATTGTTAGTGAAGCTTTGTGCTCCTTTACTAGTTCAGCAATTTATTAAGTTTGATGAAGAAAGTCAGCTGTGATGTGAACATAAAAATACTAGAACTTCTGTGTTGATTTTGTGCTTCAAAATGGGGAAAGAACTGAGCTTTTATATTAATTACGGATTGTCCGTGAGACTTTTTTAGGTCCACATCCAGGTGGTTACGATGACTGTGATTTTCTGAGGAAAGATGTGGGAATTCTGTAATGTAGATAGAGGTCAGCAGCAGCACCTTCAGTTTCTCTTAAGTTGTTGCAGTTTTTCTCGTATAGTATGTATACTGCTCACAAAAATTAGAGGATATTTCAAAATGAATATGGAGCGATAAAAACCATTTTTTATTAAACAAAAACTCAGAAAGCAAACAAGTCAGAGTTGTTAGATTATGCAAATGAGATGCAAAACCAACTTTTATTTCATTGGTGGAAATGCACCATACAAAAGGCTGAAAGTACTGGAGTATCTACACGTTCCCTGATCCCCTAATTTTTGTGAGCAGTGTAGTTACCTTTAAAAATGCTTTTTAAAAGAATGTATGATACTTTGTATGGAGATGAGGAACAGAGAGGTTCACTGTCAAAAGTATTTAAAAGAGCTGTAGAACTCAAAACTGAATTACATATTTTTATTTTATTAAAGATGAATATTCTAGATGCTGATTTTCCCCCCATGATGACAAAAAGCTATCAATAGTATGCTACCTAGCAGATATTTTGAGAAATCAAATACTAAGTTGTTTCTTCAAGGCAAAATTGACATTTTAACCAATAAAGGAGAAAATACCAGCTTTTCAGAAGAAACTAATGTTATGGAGAGAACATTTTGAAAACATGTTTAGATAGTTCTAGCGTGTTGAAAGATCTTTATAGAGAATTTTGTTGGATTTTGGACTTTCGATCCCCCACCCCCTTTTTTAAAAAATAAAAAACAATACATTTTGCTTAGTTTGCAAAAATACCTGACATTAGGTAAAATAAAATTTTAATAGCATTGACATTAGGTAACTGACTTTTAGTAAAAGCTTGTGTATATTTGGTATTAGACTAGAAAAGTGATGTGACTTAGTAAACTACTAAATGACATTCTTTTATAGGGATCAATGCATCTTTGTGAGCTAAGTTTTTCAGTTATGACTATGACAGCTCTTAAAACCAAGTGTCAAACTACACTGAACTTCACAAATAAGGAAACCAAGATTTGAAAACACAGTGAGGTATATTCAAGAACAGTGCTCTCATTTAATACAGTAATAGTGTTTTTAGTGATTGCAAGATTAAAACAAATTAATATTTTAAGTAGTTAATATACATGACATACATAAATGTATGACTTATAAGTGAATATGCATATATTGGACGTATGGGCTCGAGTATTTTATAGTTGGGATTTTCAGTCAAAAAAATTAGAATACATTGCATAAGATAATAGCAAGATTTCTGAGCATTTTAAGTCCTTATGTTTGATAAAGTTTTTCTGTCTCTGCCTTGTTGAGCAGTTACATTTTTCTGTGTCAGTGTGCCTACCTGCCCCTTTCTAACTGTTTACAGATGCTGATTTTTATTTGCTCTAGATTTGGAAACCAGATTTTCAAAGTTTAGTAGAATAAAGTGTGTTAAATATGGGCAAATAGTGTCCAAATAGGATATTCAGGAGCTGCCCTATGGTAAAGTGTATGATCTTTATTTCATGAACTTGGTCATATCTCTTTTGGTTGCTTAGATTTCTCTTTACTTGAGGGGCTTATTTTCTGTGTTTACCATGGTTTGCAGAGATGTAGATTCTTATAGTGAAGAACTGTGTAGACGATTTAAAAAAATAAAATTACATACCTGTATATAGCTTTATTTTGGGCTCATAGAGGAGAAAAGCTAATAATTGTTTTGTATTTGCTATTTACCGGCAGATGCTTGGCATTTTACATGATAGCATTTTATCTAATTCTCACAGTGATCCTGTATAAATACAGTTGGTATATAGATAAAACTGCTGCTGCCACCAGGTGAAGACCACCAGGAATGTATCTGTAGTGGAACAAGTTAGGTTTGTTGATTTGCTGCAGCAAGGATGATCACATTGCTGAGGAACCCTGCTTAGTCTCAGGAAGAGGGATTGAAGAAGTTTTTGAAACATTTGGGCAGTGCAAGATGATTCTAATGAGAGACCAGGGTAAGTGGAGAGAGACTAGCTCTGGATGGATTTCTAAAACACACATGAAGTGGAGTGAGGTTAGTGATTGGATGTCTTAGCCATCCTTGTTTTAGAGGCAGGAGAGACATGAAGGGGGCCAGGGAAGATCTTTAGTCATTTTGAAGCTATAGCATGGCCCTGGAAGAAATTGTTATCTGAGGTCTTCTGTTGGCCTTGTCTGTGTCTTTTAGACATCCGCAGCAGAGATGATTTTTACTTTTCACAGCCTAGGTTCAGAGAGGATAAGGAGGTTCTTTGAATTTATGTAACTAGTAAATGTAGCGCCAGGATAGGAATTTGAATCTGATAGCAATAGTGGTAAACGTATTAAATCCTTAACCTCTGCCATCCCTGAGCAATCTTTGCTGAATCCCTCAGGCACACTTTCCTAAGCAGAATACCACAGTTTCCTTCCCAAGACCTTGTTCTACTCAGTCACTGCTGACTGCTCTGAGCTAGCATGGTTCAGTAGAAATGACACTTATTTATATATGTTTGCAAAATACTATATATAGACTCTCTGGATTGAAATGCCTTTAATGAAGGTGGATTGTCTTATTGATAAAATTAAAGGGAGTTTTCTTTATAGTCTTTGGAACTTTGAGTTCTCTTTTGTATCTCATATATAAAATTTTGAATGCAGAAACTATATTGCTTTATATATATATGTAAACAGACTGATTTGTAACAGTTTAGTGCTTTCAGGGTATTTTGTCTTTGTCTTCATACTATAACTGCTTTTGTATGATGCAGATGTTCTATTTTATGATCTAAATAAAGTACATACGTGGGCAATTTTCTATGAGTAGATTTTGAGAAGAAAATGTTCTTTCTGCTAAATAAAATTGTCCAAATTAGGCATTATATCTTCTGTTTGTGAACTTCAATTAAGATAGCATTCATTGTGTGTAGACAAAATGTTCTTTCCTGATACATGTTTAATTTTCTTTACTTTCAAATAAAATTAGTGTCTTTGTCTTAGAAATATTTCTGCTTTTTGTATCCTGCTTTTTTCAGTTAGTCATATATCATGAACAAATACCATACAGATCAGTAAGTATCCTTGAATTTCTGGGTAAACCTCACTTCACTATGCATTATCCTCTCTCTGCTAGATTTATTTCATTTACAACGTTTGCAATTTTGTTCATGAACAAGATTGACTAGTAATTTTAATTTCTTGTAAAGTCTTTAACAGATTTAGACATCAGGGTTATGCTGACTTCATAAGGTAAGCTGGAAAATGTTTTTTAGTCTCGGGAAGAGTTTGTGAAGATTGATTTTATTTCATCTGTATTTGTGTTTGGAAGAATTCTGGAGTGAAGTCATCTGGAGTTTTCTTGGGGATTATTGATTCTATTTCTTTAATACATATAGGACTGTTCACATTTTCTATTATTTGTCAGTTTGGACAAATTTTGATTTTCAAGGGATTTGTCCATTTTATCTAAATTTTCTATCTATTCGGCTTAAAATTTTTCACAATATTTTTTTTATTATCTTTTTGATGTTTGTAATGGTATGGTATCTGCTTTGTAAAATCTGTTTATTGGTAATTTGTGTTTTCTCTTTATCTCAATCAGGTTTTTTGTTGTTGTTTTAATTTTTTATTTTTCTTAAGTGAGACATGGGAAGGCAGAGAGACAGACTCCCACATGTGCTCAGACATGGATCTACTCAGCAAGCTCCCTATGGGGTGATGCTCTGCCCATCTGGAGCCCCTCTGCTCCATTGCTTGGCAACCAACCTATTTTTAGCACCTGAGGCAGGCCATGGAATCATCCTCAGCGCCTGAGGCCAACTTGCTCCAACCGAGCCATGACTATGGAATGGGATGAGAGAGAGAGAGAGAGAAGGGAAAAATGGAGGAGTGGAGAAGCAGCTGGTCACTTCTCCTGGGTGCCCTGACCAGGAATTGAGCCCAGGACATCCATGTACTGGGCCAGTGCTCTACTGCTGAGCCAACCAGCCAGGACCTGGATCAGTTTTTTTAAAAGCCAACTCTGAGATACAAATTGTTTTGCTTTTCTGTTGGGTTCTGCTTTTACTTTTATTTCTTTCCTTCTGGTTTTGTTTTTTTTAAAAATAATTTGGTGTTATTTTTCAAGTCATGAGATGGATGCTCAGATCATTAATGATCAGTCTTCTTTTTTCAAGTATGCATTTAAGTCTATGAAATGTCCCTATAAATGCAATGTTAGCTGGACCTTACAAGTCTGATATATTATTTTTCACTTAATTTAAAATATTTTTAAAATTCCATTGTGTTTTCTTATTTGATCCATGGGTTATTTAGAATAGTATATTGTATAATACCTAAGCATTTGGGGATTCTTTTTCTTTTAGCTATATTTTTGTTGTTGATATCCAGTTTAATGCTACTGTGGTCTTAGGATCATTCTTTCCATGAGTCCAATTGTGAGTCCTTTATTGACACTTGCTTTATAGTTAATTTTAGAAAATTGAGTGTGGTGTGCTTAATATGATTTAGATCAAGTTTATTAATCATGTTCAGAATCTGTTGCTGCTGACTTTCTGGGTTTTTTAAATCACTGAGTTGAGAGAAGTGTGTTAAAATTTCTAACTGTATGAGGATTTGTCTCTATGTTCTTTTAGTTCTCAAATTTTGCCTTAAAATTGGAGAATGAGAGGCTGCAAATAAGTTTATGATTGTTGTACAGCATCTCTTAATTACATCATTTTTCTTGTGCTTGATTTAACCTTCTGTTATTTTGTATAGTAATATGCTGTACAGGCTTGTGGCCTAGGAGTAGTAGTAGGCTATACCAGTGGTCCCCAACCCCCGGGCCACGCGGTCCGTGGGCCATTTGGTACCAGTCCGCAGAGAAAGAATAAATAACTTAAATTATTTCCGTTTTATTTATATTTAAGTTTGAACGATGTTTTATTTTTTAAAAATGACCAGATTCCCTGTTACATCTAAGACTCACTCTTGATGCTTGTCTCGTAAGTTCGACAATTATATTTTAAAATATCACAGTTTTTACACCAGTCGCATAATTTTACTTTGTGCATTTATCCGTCCCACCCTAAAGGCCGGTCCGTGAAAATATTTTCTGACATTAAACCGGTCCGTGGCCCAAAAAAGGTTGGGGACCACTGGGCTATACTATATGACCTAGGTGTACAAGTAGGCTGTACCATTCAGGTTTGTGTAAGTACACTCTTTGATGTTCACACAGCGTGAAATCACATAACAACACATTTCTCAGAACTTATCCTGTGGTTAATTAGCACCGGGCTGTATTGTGTACTTATGTGTGGCTTTTATTGTAATTCTTCATGGAGTTTGTAAAAAATCTTGAGTCTATGGTTTGTTACCTTTTGTCACTTTGGGAATTTTCTTAGCTGGTATTCTTTAAATATTGTTTCTATCCATTTCTCTCCTTTCTGAGACTACAGTTACATGTATGTTAGATCATTTGTTTCTATTTCTCCCCCTTCTCTGTATCAGTTGGATATTTTTCACTGATTATCCTCAAGTTCATGTCTTTACTTTTTTAAAAAAAGATTTTATTAATTTTAGAGAGAGGATAGAGAGAGAAATGTAGGGGAAGGAGCAAGACTCATAGTAGTTGCTTCTTATATGTGCCTTGACCAGGCAAGCCCAGGGTTTTGAACTGGCAACCTCAGCACTCCAGGTTGAGATTTTATCCACTGTGCCACCACAGGTCAGGCAAATGAAATACAGTTTTTTAAGAGTATGTTTATTTATTTTTTTTTTGGAGGGAGAGACAGAAGGGCAGAGGATCAGGAAGCACCAACTCCCATATGTGCCTTGACCAGGCAAGCCCAGAGTCTTTAACCAGCGACCTCAGCATTCCAGGTCGATGCTCTGTCCACTGCGCCATCACAGGTCAGGCTGTCTTTACTGTTTAATATCCAGGTATAACTAATTATAGAGTTCTTAATTTTTCAGTCCTAAAATTTACACAGATTCAAGTTCTCACAATGTTTTTATTTTCTTGGTTGTATCAATCACTGTTGTAATCTTTCTGTCTAATGACTCTAATACCTAGATCACCCATGAGCCTCTTTTGCCTGATTTTTGATCATTTGTTCCTCTTTTGTAGAATGCCTGCTAACGTTTTATTAACATTGTGATGAAAACTTATCGAGAGGACCAGAATGATGTTTTCTTTCTCCAGATAGGATTTAATATTCTCTAGCAGGCAATTTGAAAAAGATGGATCAATGATTTATCAATGAATGATATGACATGAGGCAGAATTCAGGGCAATCAAGAAATTCAGATAGCCTCACTCCGGGTGCATTAACACTTTTGAGGTTTCACTTGAAAGTTTGGAGTATTTACTAAGATGTGTCTTTTCTGGCAAGCCCTGAATTCTAATTGTGAAGCTGGTGAAAGCTCTGCTTAGCTTTTTTGCTTCCTTATAGCATCTTCTCACTAGATTTTCCTGTCCGTATTTCCTATTGTTTATGATTCAACACATTCCTTCTGGGAGGACAAAAACTGAGCAGAATGTGGGACTCATTCTTCTGTCTGGGAACCTCAATTCCTGGCTACTGTGGTCGTACAGAATTTCAGTTTTTGTCTTCCCGGCCCAGTAAGACTGATACCTGGGCCGGATACAGCTTTCTGCTTGGCTTTGTAACCTCTACTGGTAACAGTGGGGAACAAAATTTTTGTTACATCCACAAAAACAATTGTTCTTACCTAATTCGAGTGTGCTGATCTCAAATCTGGCATTAGTTTTTCTCTGTAAGCTACAGATTTTTGCAATTCAAGATTTTAGGTTTTCATCTTCTTGTAAAATTTTCAACATTTAGTTTAACATAATGAAGTAGAATGTCTCTTCTTGGGCATCATCTTTGTGAAAATATAATTTATATAATGCAGTAAATACAATAATACACTAAATGATATGATTACATCAGAATTTGTCTACAATTTCAAAATAGAACATATTAAAACACTTATTTTAATCATAAAATTTTTGCAAAACATTTAAATTCTATTCAGGCAAAAATTTGCATTTGTAGCTCTTGCGTTTGTGTCCTTGTCGAGGACAATCTCATTTGATCCTCCAGCAGTAGTCTGCTCATCACTAACAGCTCCAAGATTTTCAGGAAACTTATCAAGGTGACTGTTCAGGAAGTGAATCTTAATGCTCATGTTACATCCAATGTTACAGAAAGCCAACAGCATCCTTTGAACCAGAAGCTCATAGTTTCCTGCTTTTTTATTGCCAAGGAAGTTCTTTGTAACTGCCACAAAAGACTGCCATGCTGCTTTCTCCTCCTTATTCATCTTCCTGGCAAATTCTTCATCACGTATGAGGATTTGAATTTGAGGTCCATTGAATACACCTGCTTTTATCTTTTTGAAAGACAAGGCAGGAAAAGCAGAAATAATATATATTTTGAAAGCATTCACTTTCTCTGTTCAAAGCCTGAGCAAATTGCTTCACTAAGCCAAGTTTGATGTGAAGTGGGGAAAAAATGATCGTGTCTCGATTAACTACAGGTTCATTCACAATATTTTGCATCCCTACTTCCAGAGTTCATGTTTCGGCCTCTCCTTCTGTGTCCAGTGTTTCTCCCCAGCTCAGCTGTCCCACAAACACAGAAAGCAAAGATACTTCGTGAAACCTCTCTGTTGTCCTAGCAGGAAATTTACCATTTTAAGATCCACGCAAGTGATCCAGTTATGCTCCTCATACTTCAGAAAGTCGAGGACAGTTTTTATGTCATTATAATCTTCTCGCAGATGAGTTGAATAACCAATTGGAACCACTGCATAAACATTACCGTTGTGTAGGAGAACACATTTCAGACTCCGCTTAGAGCTGTCAAGAATTAGCCACCATTCTATTGGACTGTTAGTGGTAACACCTAGCTGGCTGAGAAGACTACTGATATCCTGACAGTAAAGAAAGTGTTTGTCTTTGGAAAAAAAGTCCACAAAAATTTGTTCACGCTTCCTGAAATGGGACTTTAGCTGACCGGTGAAGTACATTCTTTTCTTGAAGCCTGGAGGCTAATAACTCAGCTGCTTTCTTTGATAGGCCCAAATTTCTTACTAAGTCATTCATTTTGGGTTGGCTAAACTGCTGAGGGGTTAATGACTGCTTGGCATCAGAAGAAGACCCTTCAGATTCTACAACCATTTCCTCATGCATCTTATCAAAATACACTTGATCACCATGTTCACTTTCTTCGTCCTTAGAAGAAATAAAACCATTGAAAACTGGAACCTGGAGTGTCTCAGAGTGTAGGGTAGGTCGTATTGCTGAAGGAATATTAGGATATGCGATCATATGCCGTTTTTTCTTGCCAATGCCCTTTGTATGGATCAAACAGAAATAACAGTCACTGCTCTGGTCCTTAGGTTCACGCCAAACCATGGGAATACCAAAAGGCATTCCTTTGTGTTTTCCTTTTGTCCAGTCATGAAGCATTTTCTCACAATTATGACACACAATATGAGGAGCCCAATTTTTGTCTTGATCACCAAGGGGAACTTGAAAATAGGCAATAATATGCATGTGTCACAAATGATGAAATATTTTGCCTTTGACGTTGAAGTGTGTAACAGCCACATATATAACAGAAGTGTCAGGACTATTCTTACATTTATGCCTATTCAAAAAAGCCATGATTCAATCTTAAAACAAAATAAGAGGGTGTTTTTATCAGATAATAATTTTTACATTTAAAAACAACTACAATTATGTAAAAGTGATGTTTGTAAAACATTAATTGCCTTGTGGTTATGTTCAATCCAAGAGTCATTGCCCTTTAACTCCAATTTAAAAACCAATGCATGCAGCCTGACTGGGCGGTGGCGCAGTGGATATAGCGTTGAACTGGGATGCGGAGGACCCAGGTTCAAGACCCTGAGGTCGCCAGCTTGAGCGCATGCTCATCTGGTTTGAGCAAAGCTCACTGACTTGGACCCAAGGTCACTGGCTTGAGCAAGGGATTACTCAGTCTGCTGAAGGCCCACGGTCAAGGCACATATGATAAAGCAATCAATGAACAACTAAGGTGTCGCAACGAAAAACTGATGATTGATGCTTCTCATCTCTTTTTCCTGCCTGTCTGTTCCTATCTGTCCCTCTCTCTGACTCTGTCTCTGTAAATAATTTAAAAATAAATAAATAAATAAATAAAAACCAATGCATGCCATTATTTGTAACAAAAAGAAATTAAAATTGCATAAAAACTAGAGCATGCACCAAAAACGGATTTCAGATTTGGAATCAGTGATGCAGAAATACAGAGAAACAGTTCTAAAACCTTATGCAACAGAAAATGAAAAGAAATTGGCAGATACTTCAGGGGGCAAAAGAGGGGAATCTTCTCAATGTTTTCTTCTCTAGGGACTCTTGACTCCTAATCTTATGGCTTTGTTGGTTGCTGTCACCAGCTTTCAATTAGCTGGTATTTTTGTTGTTATTTTTGTATTTTATCTCACTTTTATAGTTTTCAGTGGGAAATTTGGTCTAATATCGCGTTCCCCCATAGCTTGACCTAATTGCTCTTTCTTTTTGAATAGCTGAAGTTAATTACTTAACCATGGCACCGTCAGCCAAGCCGTTTTCTTAGGTCAGACATCTAGGAGTCATCCTTGATTCCTTCCTTTCCTTTATCCCCCAAATCCAGTCCACTTGAAAATGTACCTGGAATCCATCACTTTTTCTTATTTCCATACCCTATTGCAATGCAGCACCATTTTTCTCTCCTGAACTACTGCATTGGTCTTAAGAACTAATTCTTCCACTTCCATTCACATCTTCTGTAATACATTTTCCTGAAATAGCTGAGTGATCTTTATGAGACATGAATTGAATTATCTTTCCCTCTGAAAAACAGGAAACTTCAGCAGGTTTCTATTGAAGAATAAATTCTGATGGCATAAGATCACAGTTTTTTACCGTGGCCCTGCCGAGTCCTGCATCATCTCTGGCTCCTATCTGTCTCTGTGATCTTACCTCATTGGCTAACTAGGTTTCCATTATACTGGGTTCCTCTCAGGTCCTCTCACAAGTCATAAGCTCTTCACATAGCTGGGTTGAGCCTTTGCTTGTATCATCAGTTCTTTTGCCTAAAACACCCCAGAATATTTCTTTTTTTTTTTTTTTTTTAATAAATTTTTATTAATGGTAATGGGATGACATTAATAAATCAGGGTACATATATTCAAAGAAAACATGTCTAGGTTATTTTGTCATTAAATTATGTTGCATACCCCTCGCCCAAAGTCAGATTGTCCTTCGCCACCCTCTATCTAGTTCTCTGTGCCCCTCCCCCTCCCCCTAACTCTCCCCCTGTCCTCCCTCCCCCCACCCCTGGTAACCACCACACTCTTGTCCATGTCTCTTAGTCTCATTTTTATGTTCCACCAATGTATGGAATCATGTAGTTCTTGTTTTTTTCTGATTTACTTATTTCACTCCTTATAATGTTATCAAGATCCCACCATTTTGCTGTAAATGATCTGATGTCATCGTTTCTTATGGCTGAGTAGTATTCCATAGTGTATATGTGCCACATCTTCTTTATCCAGTCTTCTATTGAAGGGCTTTTTGGTTGTTTCCATGTCTTGGCCACTGTGAACAGTGCTGCAATGAACATGCACCCCAGAATATTTCTTGTGTGTATTTTGGTCCGTGGTTTGTTTTTTACATTTAGGTCTAGGACCCATTTTGAGTTAATTTTTGTTAAACTTCTGTACCCTCATTTTCTCACTCCCTTGGTTTCTGTCTCAGGACCTTAGCACTGGCTTCCCCCATAGCACTTAGCATTACATAGTCTAGCATTACATAGTCTACACTTTGTAATGCACTTGTTTGTCCTTCCAATAGCCATAGATTCTGAGAGGAGTGTGTTTTCATTTGCCACTATAACCAGTACCTGGAATGTAGTATGTTCTTCATAAATATACTGCTCACAAAAATTAGGGGATATTTTATGTCTTCATATTCCTTTTGAAATACCCCCTAATTTTTGTGATCAGTATATTTGTGGATTAAAGGAGTCGATGACTATGATGGACACTATGCCAAGCTTATTACTTAAAATAGATTGAATCCTCAAAAAAAAAACAATTTCAAAACAAGCCTATCAGGTAGGTAGGTACTAGTGTTAGCTGCATTTTAATGAAGAAAATAGAATTAATCTTGTTTGGGAATTTTCCTGATGCCAGCTTTTTTGTATTTTTGGATTTTTCTGCTTTTCTAACTTTTTAGCCATTCATTAACTTCCTTATGTCATTTCCTTTTTACTATATCTTAGAGCTAATGGCTATGATTATACTAATATTGCAGTATTTCAATTTTAACTTCTTGCCTTTAACATTTAATAATAGCCAAAGTGTCACAAAAGAAATTAGAAGGTTGTAATGAGAATTGAGAAAATGTTAATACTTGAAGTGGTAGATTTGTGGTGTATTTATCTGATATTGTGAATGATTTTACAAGCTGTAAAATTGGTGACTAATAGACTTAAAATTAAATACATATATTTGAATATTTGTATATATAAAATACATTTTTTTTTTATATTCAATGTGAGGAGGGGAGGCAGAGATAGACTCCTTTATGTGCCCCAACCAGGATCCACCTGGCAAGCCTACTAGGGGGTGATGCTCTGCCCGTCTGGGGCGTTGCTCCATTGCTCAGCACCTGAGCTCTTCTTAGCACCTGGTGTGGAGGCCATGAGCCATCCTCAGTGCCTGAGGCCAATTCCAATGAGCCATGGCTTCGGGGAAGAGCAGGGGAGAGCAAGGAGGAGAGAGAGAGAGAGAAGCTAGAGGGGGAGAGATGGAGAAGTAGATGGATGCTTCTCCTGTGTGCCCTGACTGGGAAACAATCCCAGGATATCCACACACCAGGCCAACGCTCTACCACTGAGTGAACTGGCCAGGGTCCAAAATACATATTTGAAGAAATTTTTTTTTAGGCTTTTATATTTAAAGGACTATTTAGATACAGAGACTTTTAATTTTGGCACTCAATAGAATTTTCATGTTAGATATTTCATATCCATAGTCTACGTGTAATCTGCTCTTTTTATTTTATTGCATTATTCATTCATTCAAACCAGCAAGTGTTTGTTGAACACATGCTATATGTCAGACACTTTTTTAGGCTCTGGTGTACAGTGGTGAGTGAAACTCAACAAACTACTTAAGTAAAATATATAGTATGTTAGATGGTTCTTAAGTACTACAGATGAAAGTGGAAAAGGGTTGAAGAGTGCTAAGACAATATACCTGTGTTGTTTCAATTTTAAATATGTAGTATGTTCGGGGAGAGCTCATGGAGATGTTGATGTTTGTACAGAGGTCTGAAGGAGGTGGGAGCAAGCCCTCCAGGCATCTTGGGGAATCCCCCTCAGGCCTTGTCTGATTATTTTGTTCCTTTCAGTTTCTCTCTGTTTCTTCTGCCAAGCCTTCCCCTAGATTTTTGTGTTTCTCGTGGTTTTTGTTTTCTGTCCTTCTCTGTGATCAAAGTGAACATTATCTTCCTCAGTAGTTTGTGCAACATAAATTTATTGAATGTCAACGTGCCAAATAGATTCTGTCAGCAGTTAGTGCCAGTTTTCTCTTATGTCTCTCAAATCAATGTTTCTTCTTTACCTTCAACAAGGTCTTCTTCCACATATGTTCCCCTTTATTTATACACCACTGTCTGACTTCACCCTTTTCTTGGGTTTGTCTTTCGAACACAAAAACCTTATCCTTTAACTATTTTCCTATAACAGAGGCCAGTCCAGGCCAAGAGCTTAGGTGATGTTAAGGCTCTTAGCGGTTGGGCTGAGATCCAGCCTCATCTTCTGCTGTTTCCTCCTTGTATGTCCCCTGTGTTTGAGTTGTAATGAATTCTCTGCTTGCACACAAATCTTTCCATTCACTTTTATGCTTACCTTTTTCATCCTGGCTTCTTAACTCTCTCTTTCTGCTTAGAATATACTTCTCTGCCTTCTTGCTCCATTGGCATGTGAGATGTGTTCCGTTGCAGCATCAATTCCTTGGTCATGCCTTCACACTTCTTGTCAGGCCCTGGGCCACTGTCGGTGTAGCAGCACATGCTGGGAGCTCCTGACCAAGTGACAGTTGAGGCAAAGCTGTCTCCCAGAATGGACCAAGGGAAAATAGCCAGCGTAGCAGAACAGCTTTGTTATTTGTTTTGTTTTTTCTTCCTCCCCCCCCCCCCCCCCCGGCCCCCAAGAGTTGCCAGCAGTATAAAGCATTAAGTCCAGAGGGACGGAGCTAACTTAAATCCTGTTTAGGTCTTGGCTTCTCTGGTTCTGTCAGCCCAGACATTTATGGGTAGTGGTGAGTCTCAGCAATACTTGGCCATACCATTTTAACACCTGGTGAACAAGGCCAAATCCACAGAAAAAGCTAGGGAAACGATTGGAATCCTAGCTAATCAGTCTGGAATTCAGAGCTGGGCCCCTTAATCAGTGACTCTCATAAATGTCATTATCTGTACTCTAGGACTGATTTGTAAATATTTTTATGTTTCCTACACTAGATAGGTATATGCTCTTTGAGGGCAGAGAGAAGCTTTTTTTCACTCATCGTTCTATAGCCCTGTGCCTAGCATATTGCCGACACCGCGAGAATCCTCAGTGAAGGTTGAAGCAGCACTGCAGCTTTGTCTGATAGAGCTTTCTGCAATGATCGAAATGTTCTTTGTCTCTGCTGTCCGATAAGGTACCCATGCCTATTGAGCACTCACAGAGTGGCTATTTTGACTGAGGAGCTGAGATTTTTGGTTTATTTTAATTAATTTAAGTGGAAACAGCGATGTGTGGCTAATGACTACAGTATTGTACAGTGCAGTTACACAGTTTACATAGCTCTCTCAGTGGACTAAAGAGATCTGAATTTTTTTTGGTGGGGAAGGGGGGTTTGTTTCCCAAATGGGCCTGGATTGCTAAGCTTTAAGTTTAAGTTGTGATTTTGTTGTTGTTGTTTTTATAATATCAGCATCCAACTTTTGCTATTATTATTATATATATTGTCATCAGCCTTTTTTTTTTTTACTTTTCAGCTCTTATATGACATGGAAAGATGAAATCAAGTTTATAGAATTCTCTTAAAAAAATAGTCTAAGAACCTGAGAGTCATCTTTGACTTCTCTTTAACCACAATAGGAATGTGAAATTAGCCTGACCGGTGGGGGCACAGTGGATAGAGTTGACCTAGGATGTCGAGGTCCCAGGTTCGAAACCCCTAGGGCGCAGGTTCACTAGCTTGAGCGAAGGGTTGCTAGCTTGAACAGGGGATCGTCAACGTGATCCCAAGGTTGCTGGCTTGAGCCCAAGGTCATTGGCTTGAGCAAGGGGTCACTGGCTCAGCTTGAGCCCCTCCCCCAGTCAAGGCACGGATGAGAAGCAATCAGTGAACAGCTAAAGTGATTCGACTACCAGTAAATGCTTCCCATCTCTGTCTTTTCCTCTGGTGTCTCTCTCTCTCTCTCTCTCTCTCTCTCTCTCTCTCACACACACACACACACACACACACACACACACACACACACACACAAAAGTGAAATTAGCCCCCAGGAAAGAAGAAAGGGCTAAAAATATAAATTAGTGTGGGCAGTTGAAGAAAAAAGACCAATATTGTATGAGATTACATGAATTCACCAAGAGAGGGGACAGCCTAAAAGTATAATGCCTCTATTTAGAGATAGAATTTTTAAAGTGACAAAAGGAGCAGAGTTACAGGACAAGTTAAAAGAAAAATAGTTTGATTATCTTGAAAGCCAAGGAGGAGGAGTGGTTGGGTCCAGCAGATACTGAATGGAGGTGAATATTGAAGATTAAAGACTAAAGTTCGTTTTTGTGTAGGCTGGTGAAGGCTGTATGGATCTTAACTCGCCATGTGTGGTCAAAACAGTGTTTTTGTTTTAATTTCCAGTTTTTCTTCCATATTGAAATGCTAAGTGTAGAAGAATTAATTTTACTCACTTTTATTGAAGTCATTACTGTTTTTCAGTTTCTGTGTCCACGTCTTTCTCTCAAGCTTTTCTACTTGTTTTGAATCTTTAAGACCTTCCCAAATCAGAACATTTCAAAATGAATCATCAACTGTACGGGCAATGTTTTGCTTTGCTCCTGTATATAATCTGGACAACCATTAATGTTTTTTGCTCTGAGATTGAGCTTGTTAAAATCTGGCGGAGGTGAGTTTCTTTACTAACTAATAATAGCAGGATTGTTGCTTCAGTAGCAACCATTCAGTTCATGCTTTGATACAAGGATTACTAAGAGATGTTGTTTCTTGTTAAATTTTCCATACCCAGAGAAAGACAGCTTACTAAAAAATTGAGACATCTTGCCTCTCAGAGGTGTTGTCAGATTTCCAGCTGGTACAGAAAGCAGCAAAAGTCTTTTCATTTCCAAGAGTACTGTCTACCTTACTCCTTTGGGACTTAGGATAGGCAGCCAAGGAAAATAAAAAACTGGGAAAACACTTTCCTTAAATATTTTTATTATGGCCCTGGCCGGTTGGCTCAGCGGTAGAGCGTCGGCCTGGCGTGCGGGGGACCCGGGTTCGATTCCCGGCCAGGGCACATAGGAGAAGCGCCCATTTGCTTCTCCACCCCCCACCCCCTCCTTCCTCTCTGTCTCTCTCTTCCCCTCCCGCAGCCAAGGCTCCATTGGAGCAAAGATGGCCCGGGCGCTGGGGATGGCTCCTTGGCCTCTGCCCCAGGCGCTAGAGTGGCTCTGGTCGTGGCAGAGCGACGCCCCGGAGGGACAGAGCATCGCCTCCTGGTGGGCAGAGCGTCGCCCCTGGTGGGCGTGCCGGGTGGATCCCGGTCGGGCGCATGAGGGAGTCTGTCTGACTGTCTCTCCCCGTTTCCAGCTTCAGAAAGAAAAAAAAAAAAAATTTTTTTTTATTATGAAATGGAGATGGGTTCACTCTTAGGTTGTATATGGTGCAGATATTAGATGGTTATATTTTCTATTTTCATTATTAGTCAACACATGAGTGATTTCTGAAATCTCATTTCTTAATTAGAACCTCTAGATATATAGCTGAAATCTTCCTGGAATAGTTTAAGTTGCCATCCCAGATGGACAAAAGATAGAACAGTATATACTGAAATTGTAAATTTTTTTTTCTTGTTTCCCAGGTGACTTAAATAACTTGTTATAGTTACCTGAAAAATACACCAAAGGTAATCACAAGGGCAAAAGGGTGATACTTCAAAGGCAAGAGGAGTACCCCTTCCACTCTGTTTGAAAACACGGTCACATATGTGGTCATTTATTATTAATTTTCACTTATGAGTAACTTTCCTAATTTAACCATCCTTGTTTTGTTAATCTTAACATCTGAGATTAAAAAAAACTATTTAGAAGGAAAGGTAATCATAATTATGCATTGTCAAGTAGATGGTGACTATTGCTCAGCAATAAGTGAGATGTAACCTATCCTCCATAGTAAACTGAGTGACATTATCCAATCTGTGATCTCTCCATATACACTGCTCACAAAAATTAGGGGGCATTTTATAGCATCACATTCATTTTGAAATGTCCCTTAAATGTTGTGAGCAGCGTACTTGACTAGTGTTTTCTAAAGGGAAGTGTTTATTTGGCTTGTTGTCTTATGCCTTTTTTGGCCATAGTTTTATATTTATTTTATGTATTTTACTCTTTCTTGGCCATAGTTTACTTATTTTATGTATTGAAAAATGTAAACCTTATTTTTTATTGTTTTATTCTAATTGTGTAACTGATTAGAAAAGCAATAGGATTGTTGTAAAATAAAACTTGAAAACAAATAATACCATTTATAAACTTTTGTTACTTAGTATAAATGCTGTATATGTTTTGTTCTTTTCTCATCTAGACTTTTGTGTGTGTGTGTGTGTGTGTGTGTGTGTGTGTGCGCGTGCGCGTGTGCGCGGGCTTGTACAGTTGATTCATTTTGTAATGTTCTGATTTGGAGAGGTCTTAAAGATTCAATTTAACTATGTGTAGTCAGTTTACATTCACTCACAAGAACCCTTTAAGCCTTTGAGTTTTTCCAGTGAATAAAACAAGCTTCTCTTTATCACAACTTGTCCATACCATTTTTCCTTTTTAAATGCAGTCTTCTTTCTGGAGATTCTGTAGAGTTTAATATGGATGTGCTAGTGACAAGAAACATTTTGTTAATTTTAATTCAGTAATTCCCCATAAAGTTAAAGCAAAATAAACACTCACCCAAACAAGAGTACTTTATTTCAGTAGAATCAACAGGAGGAGGAGTTTGAATTTATGTATACTTGAGATCTCATGGCATGATTATTTAAAAGACCTTGGGACCTCACAAAAGGACTGAACTTCTTTTTAAAACTTTTCTCCCCTCCAATTAGTATATTGCCTTGTCCTGTTTGTAGGTTTGGAAATACATATATGGTAAATAGATATTACATCTATTTATAGAATTTTAAAAAAGAATCTTATACTTTAAATTTTATTGTTTATTTACTCCCTCTGCCACCTGTTAAAAGTAAAAAAAATATCTGAATGTATGGTTTAAAAATTTTACATATTTTGTTTAGAATGTGAACCAAAGAAGTTAGCATATTCTTTTGGAAAGATCAGTCTTCAAGTTCTAGGTAAAATTATCTGCAAAACAATAAGTAGCACAGTCTTTAATTTCAAGGTTTTAAAGGGAATTCAAGTCCAGGCATTCTGTTCCCAAAACCTGTTATGTGACAGTGTAACATCTCTGGAATTTTGGGAGGTTGTACTATATGTATTATTAACTACTATATATATTAGTTGTGAGGCAGTTCATTTTATGAACATGTCATGATTATAGAGCAGAAAGGCAGCATTCATTGAACTAATAAAGGGCTGACTTTATTATCTTTAGTATGCAGTTTGTATCATGGTTGTAACCTAACATGCTGATTTAAGCAGTGTTCATAAATTGATTCTTTAGCTTGAAAGAACAGGAAAGTAGAGTAGAAGATAACTCAAGGTGGGAGAAGAAGAAAAAACCCTGAATATAATGTTTATAAATATCTAGTACCATTTCAAATTACAGGAACCATGAACGTACAGTAAACTCCGGGACCGCCAGGAATCTGGGAGTAGTCTAAATCTATAATTCACTCTATGTTACTATAAAATGTTTAAGGACCTCTCCGTCAGATTCTGCTAATCTCTGGTGCATCTCTTTTGCAGGGTCACTAACATACCACTGTCGTTAAGGTCTTCGTTAGAGCAGCTTTATTTCCCAGAAACAACAAAATACCATGTCTTGGAAGTTAAGAGACATTGTTAGGCTTAACTAAACACAGTAAATCATTCTGTTAAGCTTATACATAGAATCAGTTACATTTCTGTAGTGGTTAACATGTTATCCTTGCAGTTGCTTAGAAAATTTTGGAGGTTAGAGGGTGGGGAGAAGGGATTGTTATCCTTGAGTTATCCCCTGTGATGGAGGTCTCAGGTGTTTTCATCAGCTTTTGACCTTAATGCATGTTGCTCCTTAATTATTATTATTATTATTCCTTCTTCTTCCTCTTCCTTCTTCCTCCTCCTCCTCCTCCTCCTCCTCCTCCTTCTTCTTCTTCTTCCTTCTTCCTCCTCCTCCTCCTCTTCCTCCTTCCTCCTTCCTTCTTCCTCCTCCTCCTCCTCCTCCTCCTCCTCCTTCCTCCTTCCTCCTTCCTCCTTCCTCCTCCCTCCTCCTCCTCCTCCTTCTTCTTCTCTCTCTCTCCTTGTTGTTAAATGATGTCCTTTCTGAGTAGAAAGAAAAGCATATTTTATTTTAAAAAACTGCTTATAAGAAAAGAAATCTACATAATTTGCAGTATCCTAGTATTTTAATTCACTATTAATTAGTAAACAGTAATTATCCAGGATCGGTTACTGAAAAAATAACTGCTTTATTAGGTCAAATTGTCTAATTCCATGAATAGGTTGATGTTTTGCAGATATGAAATAGTACTATGATAGCAATCTCCTTGGTTTATGCATTTGGCTCACAGGCCACTGCATTTCTTAAGAATTTTATAACCATGTTTCTTTATTTTAAGATTTCTACTATGGATACATACTGCAACAAAACAACTTTGGCCATTTTTTTCTGTCTTACACTGTGCATTTCTCATTTTCTGTCCCAAAGCTAAATTTACAGTTGGACTCAATTCTTTCCCTCCCTTCTTTTGCTTCCCTCCCTCCCTTCCTAATTTTTTCAATTACAATTTACATTTAGTATTATTGTATTAGTTTCAGATGTACAGCATAGTGGTTAGATAGTCATATACTTTATAGAGTGTTCCCCCCTATATTTCTAGTACCCACATGGCATCACACATGGTTATTACAATCTTATTGACTGTTTCCTATGCTCTGCTTTTCATCCCTGTGACTGTTTTGTAGCTACTAATCTGTACTTCTCAATCCTTTTACTATTTTACCCATGGAATCAACTTTTTTAGATTATAATATTGAGTCATTTGGGTGTGATTTTTGTAAGCACTATTTTAAGTTTTATTAAAACCTTCAGACATATATGGAAGTGGACAGAATAGTATTATGAAAGCCCATGTATCCATGTCCCAGCTTAAACAGTTATCAACTAATGGTGAATAACATTTTATCTGTATTCTGCTGTACTTGTTCCTCCTGGATTATTTTGAATCAAATCCAAAATATTAAATATATTTGATGTTATGTATGAGATATATAATGACTCTTTAAAACCAACCACAAAACTCATCACAGTTTCAAAATTAACAATAATTATCTAATATCAAACATACTTATATAAAGCATATAGACAAATTTTTGTTAACTTTTAACAATATGAACTGAAGGCACTAAAAAATTAATATTTCAAGATGTGTTTAGCATTTAAAGTGGTTTTGTCTCATGAACATTAAGAAATGTAGGAGGCATAGGAAAGTTCTTTTTAAACCCTATGTTAGACAATATTCTTTAGTTCTCTGTTTTTCTGTCCTAACATCTAAAAGAATTAAAAATTATTCTGACTTTGCTGTCCGTATTTACAAACTATTATACATTGGCCACTAATGTTGAGTACAAGAACACTTGTAATATATATATTGAATATTATATGAAATAAGAACTTTTAAGCAACAAATTATTTTTGAAAGGTTAAAAGAATTGGGTCAAGATTTAGAGATAATTTTTGAATAGAGAAATATTCAGGAGAGTGATTGGCTTTAATTTGGGAAATAACTAGGTTGCTGTCTTCCTCAAGAGAAAGTAAGAAAATAAAATAAATAGAATCCGCACCTCTGGTCAAGTGACCTATTTTGTTCTCTTTTTTCCTTTGCTCTGTAATAGATTAGTAGTTCTTTAAATAATTGATGTTAAGTGTCTCTGAATTCCTGTGGTTTGAAGGCTCTGCACATACTTTTAAATTTCTCTTCCTGACTGAGGAGGATGTGTTAGTATCTTTTTTTCCTTAGTCTAAATTTAGACTTCTTGATCATGAATTAGAAAACTGTGAGTGTGTTGAACTAGAGATGAAATATTGCTGTTTTCTTTTTTTGTTTGTTTTGTTTTTTTTGTTTTAGCCCCCCTTTTTTTTTTTTGCTACTTAACTCTCTTTTTTTCACTTCTTCATGCAATTAAGGGGGAATGGAGAGCTAAAAATAAGTGTTTGTAAGCAATTCAAGCTAGAGGGAATTATTTTTCTGTTGCTCTTGAACTGAATAAAAAAGCAAAAGTTTAAAAAAAAATTCTCTGACTCAAGTTTCATTTGGAATACTTGGTTTACAGAGAAAGCATTTCTTTATTTAAGGCTGCCATCAGCTGCCCACTCTTCCGTCTCACAAAACTTTGGCCCAGTTCTGGATTAGGACAGGGATTGGCTGCACACACAAAAGTTTATATATGCACTCTACCTGTATGTGGAAATTTGCACTTGAGTATAACTTTTTTAACAACTTGATAATCTTATGTTGACTAGAATTTTGTAGTTTTGTGTTTTTTTAAATCTGGATTACTTTCTGTTTTTAGAATTGGATTATAGAATTGACATTTTAAAAGTCAAAAGCCTCTAGAAACCCTGTCTTTTGTAATATGTTTAAACTATCTTGTTTATGACCCTTTCTTGTCCTTCCCAACCCATTCTCTCAGTCCCATCACTGTACTAGCCTTATTATCATAACCCTCTGCCCCACAACCCCCCAGGGTGTGGAGGGCCTAAAGCAGTGATTAAAATGCAAGGCTGCCTTTACAGATCTGTCAAACAGGAGGCAAAGTAAACAGAAACAAATTTAGTTGTTAACAATTTATATATTCATTTAAAACACTATAGCCTACTGAGAGCTATAGTAACTAGGAGCTTTCCCACATTGACATTCAAACTCTAAACTCCAAAATGCTTTTTGTTCCTTGTTTTCAGAATGAGTAAAATACAGCCAGTAAGAAATTAAATTCAAGTAAACACCTTCTACCTATGATTTAAAGATTGAAATAGCATTTAGCACTGTATTGAACAGTCCTCAGCACAGCATGTTGAGAATATGGAGGAAACAGCACTACAGCATTGACTCAATTTTTATCTCAATCTCTTGAATATAGTTACATGCAGCCAAGATGACATGTGTTTCATATCTTGAATCAAGACATGATACAATTTAGGATAAATAACCCCTAACTTAGCTGAGAAAATAACAATCTCCAAACAGCAAATATATCACACCAATTCTTGTAACCAAATCGATATACTTTATTCCTAGATTTCTAGAATTCAACATTAAGAGCAGAGTTGCTCTTAATTTAGACACAATTTAAAATTGATTAACTCAGCCTGTAGCAAAAGAATATGTTTCCTAAGTAGCCACAAGTGGCAGCTTCTCTGATGAAAATTTCTTACTATGACTTGGTTTCAAAACATTGTAAAATAAAGCTATACCAGTTGCTAGGAAACAGGAAGTTTTTTCTGCTGACACTGAAGTCTGAGACAGAGTAATATAGTAGCTTTCTCCAGATAAATAGTATAATAGGGAGTTTTGAATGGTATTAACTCCTAGTCACAATTGGGTAAAAAAAAAAAAAAAAAAAGATTCTTTTAAAGAACAGCACTCTCTATTGGTGGTGGCACAGTGAAAGAGCATTGACCTGGGATGCTGAGGTACCTGGTTCGAAACCCCGAGGTCTCTGGCTTGATCGCAGGCTCCTTTGTGTGAGCACAGACTCACCAGCTTGAGCTATAGGGTCTCTGACTTGAGTATGGGATCATTGATAGGACCCTAAGGTTGCTGGGTTAAGCCCAAAGGCTGCTTGCTGGCTTGAAGCCCAAGTTCTCTAGCTTGAGCCCAGGTCACTGGCTTGAGCAAGGAGTCACTGGCTCAGCTTGAGCTGCCCCCCCCCCCCCACTTGTGAGAAGCAATCAGTGAACAACTAAAGTGAAGTAACTACAAGTTGATGCTTCTCTCCTCTCCCTCCATCTCTTTCTGTCTCTCTCTCTTGCTCTGAAAAAGAAAATAAATAAATAAAACACTGTCTAATAGAATATACAATGTATAATTTAAAAATTTTTATCAGCCACATTTAAAAAGTAAAATAAAAAGATGAAATTGATTTTAATAATATATTTTAGTGCAACATATAAAAAATACTATATTATCTCAACATGTAATTACTATAAATTAATAGTATTTAAAAATTTTTCATGCCAAGTCTTTGAAATTGACTTATAGCACTTGTCAATTCAGATGTTAAATTCTCATTGGAAATATTATAAAATATTTAATAAAATTTAGTTGAAAAGTAAATAAACCCAAATTCCATACATAATTAAAGTTTTCTAGTGACTGAATCTCACATAACAGATTTAAATTTAAATTAATTTCAAGTGCTCAGTAGCCACATATGACCAGTACCTACCACATTGAACAGTGCAGCCATAGAATACTAAAGTAGAAAAATGTTACCCAAAAGTACATACACACCAAAATCACCTGGGGCCTTGAATGTAGGTGCCCTTAGAAATAACTCAGTTGGCATGGGGTGGTTCTTTAGACTAGCATATGTATTTTGGAAAAGTTTCCCAGTTATATTCTGATTTATACTCTTAGTTAAGAATCTCTGATCCCAAAGAGAGAATGAGTTGCATATACTTAAAGTATTTGTGACCATGAACAGTGTGGTTCCTGCACCCAGCCTTTTGGTAAGGGTTTCAGCAATGAGAGGGCAAATGCAGGTATTCTGCATTCCCAGCCTGAAAACTCTTAAAATTTAATTTTGACTGTGCTGAATCTGATGCCACTTTGAAAGGGAGGGTTTACATGTAGAATAAAATACAGGAGGTGGAGAATAGTGAGTGAATAAATAAATGAATGGGGAGAATTGGACACTTCAGGACATAATTCCTATGGCTCTTTGGGAAAGGTCCTTGAGGGCCACAGGAATTAGGCCCTGTAAGAATTAGTAAGATTAGATGGGACAGCTATCCAAGGATGGGACTAGTGTAGTTTCAGCCAATTTTGAAGAAGATGTTTTGAAATGAGATGCAAAGCCAGAGTAAGTGAGGAAATTTTGTATATTCAGAGGGGAGCATGAAGACACTCAGATATTTGAGGGGAGGTGGGAATGCTATTTGCTGGAAGGAAAAAAACTTTTAAAATATAATAATAGTGACATTTAATGAAGAGATCTCATACAACAAGAAATCTGGATAAAGGCAGGGTCTGGTGTAGCAGCTTAATGATGGCCATCAAGCAGCCAGGTTTTTTTCATTTTTGGAGGTTGGTTTTTCATCTTTGTGTTTGTTGCCTGTGGTTTCTTTTTTTTTTTTTCCTGAAGTTGGAAATGGGGAGGCAGTCAGACAGACTCCCGCATGTGCCTGACCTGGATCCACCCGGCAGGCCCACCAGGGTGCAATGCTCTGCCCATCTGGGGCGTCGCTCTGTTGCATCCAGAGCCATTCTAGCGCCTGAGGCAAGAGCCCACAGAGTCATCCTCAGCTCTCGCCCAGGCAAACTTTTGCTCCAATGGAGCCTCCACTGCGGGAGGGGAAGTGAGAGACAGAGAGGAAGGAGAGGGGGAGGGGTGGAGAAGCAGCTGGGCGCTTCTCCTGTGTGCCCTGGCCGGGAATCGAACCTGGGACTCCCGCACTCCAGGCCAACGCTCTACCACTGAGCCAACTGGCCAGGGCCGCCTGTGGTTTCAAGATGGATATCACAGCCAGTTCAAAGGCTGAGGGCAAGGGATGGAGTAGACTGGGTATTGCAGGTAACAGTTCAATAACCGTTCTCATTTAGCTCTCATCAGCAAAGGATAAAATTTCCTAGTAGACCCATCAGTCTTCCTTGTACCCCATTGTTCCGAACTAGATCTCACAGCTACTCCTGGTTGCAGTGGAATTTGCTATAGTCCTAATGTATTTTTGTATTAAACATTAACTTCATTTTAAAAAAAACTGAGAAACTTTAGATCCCAAAACAATCAGGTAGGTTGGGTGTCCAGGATGTCATAGCAATTAAGTGGTAGGGCTGATAACCAAACTCAGGCTATGTATAGTAAGAGTGGGAAAATCTCGAGTTTTGAGTAATAATATTAGAATGTCTTCATGAACTTGTGTGTGTGGATGTGTTTTTGGACAGGCAATACCATGTACTTTTCTAGAAACCATGCAATAAATTGGAAGTTATTTCTTATGATAATGATGTTATTGTTGCATCTTCAATTAAGGACTCAGCATAAAGTAAACAAAACTGTCCCGCAATATGTCATAAAAGCAAATGCATAGCAATTGAAATTCTATAATTCTTTAAAATAGTAAGATCATGCTTTAAGTTTATTAAATGGGCATATATACACTGTATGTATTGAGTATACATAGAGAAATAAGCAGAACACAGCACCTTTTAATGTTAATTTTCTAGCTATACATTATTTAATATTAAAAGTCATAAGGGCTCTGGAATAAAGCATTAATTAAAGCTGCCTACACAGTGACTTCTTTTACTTCAGTTTTTTCTTAGCAAACAGGCTTTCAGAATTCCATTATATATACCTGACACCTAAAAGTACTATAAACTGTTTAATTCACATTTGTTAATAATAATTGTGCCCTGGCTGGTTGGCTCAGGGGTAGAGCGTCGGCCTGGCGTGCGGGAGTCCTGGTTTGATTCCCGGCCAGGGCACACAGGAGAAGTGCCCATCTGCTTCTCCACCCCTCCCCCTCTCCTTCCTCTTTGTCTCTCTCTTCCCCTCCCGCAGCCAAGGATCCACCGGGCTCTGAGGGTGGCTCTGTGGCCTCTGCCTCAGGCGCTAGAATGGCTCTGATTGCAGCAGAGCAAGGACCCAAGATGGGCAGAGCATCGCCCCCTGGTGGGCATGCCGGGTGAATCCCAGTCGGGTGCATGCGGGAGTCTGTCTGACTGCCTCCCCGTTTCCAACTTCAGGGGGGGAAAAAAAATAATAATAATAATTGTGGTTTTGACCCACTAGAAAGAATTCCTAAAGTAGATTATTAATTGCATAATCCATTAAAAAGCAATAGATAATTCTTTTAAAAATTTGAAAAAATATAGAAAATATTTTTGTTTGATTTATTAAAAAAATATTTTTTTCATTGATTTGAGAGAGAGGAATGGAAGAGAGAGACAGGGAAGGCTGAGAGAGAGGGAAGCATCAACTCATCATTCCACTTAGTTCCATTTAGTTGTATACTCATTGATTGCTTCTCTGCAAGCCCTGACCTGATTGAACCTTTGACATGGGTGTACCAGGCTGACAGTTTATGCACTGAGCCATCAGCCAGGTTAAAAATATTTTTTAAAGTTGCAGAAAAGTCATCCATATTATTGGATGACCAGGTAAAATGACCAGGTAAATATTTTGCTTTATTTGTTGCTAATCTTGCAGGTAGTAATTGTTAAAAGTAAGTCTTAAATCATCTTTGCCATGTCTTCTTCAGAATTCCTCATTTTTCAGAACTATAAGCAAAACTGCTTATAATTTGGTCAACTACAGCCCTCAAGGAAGCAGTGATGCTATTAAGACTTTTCACTTGACAGTATGTTCACAGTTATTAAACTAATTCATACTTTGATAAACAACAATAAAAACAGTTACTGGAGAAAAAAGAAACTTCAACAGTTCATAGAATTAATTTGTTATATGAAGTTTGTTGTACTTGTATTCTCTTTAACAGTAGATGAGTCTCTGGAAAAGGAATGAGAATACAATAAACTTTGAGCATCAAACATCTAAATTCAATATCTGACCAATTAACTTTTTGCTATCATTGATATTTCATTGTGATTTCATCATTTTAACGTGAACTACATGTTACAACCACTCATAATTATAATTGAAGTGATATATGGTATATATTACAAGTTAATTGGGAAATACAGCTCCACAGGAGGAAAAAAGGAGGTGATTATTGTAAGACCTAAAAACTAAGCCATTGATGCACAAGCTACTGAATAAAGCATTACTAATCATAAAACAAACAAAAAGGATCATGAGTATACAGACGTATCGCTGGGTTAAGGGAGATGACAAAGCCAAGGGCAGTATGTTTTTATAGGCAATGGCCCTGTGATATACACAGAAGCAAATTTGGAATAAAGATTTTTTTTTAATACAATCTATATTTAAGCTAAAGAACTCGTAACTTAGCAGCATTCACAGTTGAGAAAAGATCTTGGAACAATTTAATAGGCGCTAGACCAGAGTCAGTAAATATATGGCACCCTTTTAGCTCTGCCCTTTCCCCCAGTCTCTAGTCTTACCCTTTACCCATGACAGACATGGGTAATTAATCATAAATAGATTTTTCCAATAACATGGTCATGCTGTTGCAACAAGTTCAAGAGCTTAGCCGTTTGATTCTTAACCGAGATGATTTTGCCCCCTGTAGACATGGCCATGTTTGGGGATATTTTATTATTGCCATGATTTTTTGGAAGACAAGGTGCCGCTGACATCTAGTGGGGAAAGACTAGGGATGATATTACACATACGACAATGCACTTAACAGCCCCACAACAAAGAATTATCCAGTCTGACATGTCAATCATGCTGAGTTGAGAAACCCTATATGTCTTAGCCTAAGATCTGGGCTTAGAGATAGTCAGATCTGTATTCAGTCTTCTAGTTTCACTTTGGTGACTGTTTAACCTCAGATAGCCTCCAGTTTCCTCCTCTGGAAAATAAAGATAACATCTGCATTTTTAAGCTTACAGACTGGGCTGTACACTTTTCAAGGTCAGCTCTTCAGTAGTTGTAGTGGCTTGTTAGAGACTGCATTGTTTATCATGGTAACCATGGTATTTTCTAATGGCCCTGATGATTTTATTGATGCAGTTAGAGAAGATGATCAGCTGTGACAGTATTTGTACCATGCCTTCAGCTATCACAAATACCTACTGTGAAAATCTGGCGAATGGTGAGAGAAAGCAGAAGGAAGTGAAGACACAGGTGTACAAAGCATTGTGGTTCTTGCCCTTGATGAGTTTACCGTCTAATCCAGGAGATCAAACTTGCATGTTTAATTAACACTCAAAGGATTTATAGGCTTAACTGTGTGGTAGACATCATATGTAAAGTAGAAAATAATTGAGCAAGGTTAGGAAAAGGACAAATCAAGGATAACTATATCATTTGATTAAAGCTAATTACTAACATATAAATGAGTCATATCACTTTGAGTTCTTATAATTTACAGTAAATATCCATACTTATTTTATTTGATCTTTGCAGTATCCAAGAAGGTAAAGTAACAGTTATTAAAGTGCTTTCCCAATGCATGTCAGTAATATATATAATATAAATTAAATTACAGATTTGAAAATGTATTGGGGAATGTCAGTGTAGAATTAGAAGACTGTCTTCAGCACTAACTTGGCCAGTGGACATAAATGTGTTAGGAGACCTTGAAGAAGAGAGGGGTGTTCAATTGATGGAAACATCCTATAGAGACATTACACTCCTTTAATTCTAAGGTTTTGTCTGTACCCGTCAAACATACTTGACTCACTAACTAAGCCTGTTTCCTTTATTGTCAGCATTAGATTTCTTTCACAAGTTAGCAGAGCATCTAGCACACTTCTGTCTTTATTTTCTGACCTGAAGAAATGTCATTTTTTGGGAAGACTGAAACCAGGAGAATATAGGAATAATGGAGAATTAGAAAAATAAATTATGAATTATTTTTCTTTAGATCTTGTTTGATAAGGTTGTGTTTTCATAAGGTATTTATACTTATTAAATTTATAAATAATTATATTAACTTTAATTTGTAAATAATTATAACTATATTAACTTTAATTTGTAAATAATTATGTTAACTTTATTCCATGGCACTGTAAGTGAAATGTAAATGATAAAAGAAAAAAGATACTTAACAAACCACATTCTCTTACATAACAGGTAGTTCCTGTCCTCAAGTTTTTTTCTAAACTCTTCTTGTCTGTTCTAAACCTAGAACATGAAACCCTTGGGGAATAGCAGCTGAATTAGAACAGTGCCTAATGAAAAAGCTGAAAGAATCTGCAGTAATACCTTTCAGTGGCATGGCCTTACCAGTTGTGATCAGAATTCAGACCAAGTCATGAGGAGAAGTCAAGATTAAATCACTTAACTATTTTATTACCTAAAAGAATTATAGTCCAAAAAGATAGGAAATATATGGAAAGATGCATATTCTGCCAAGTTTGAGGTTCTTGTATAGTTGTATGAGAACACATCAGCACATCTGAAGGTTCAAATAGATACCAAATGTAATCCACCAAATTAAGAGTTATAGATTTGAATAGGCAAAAAATTAGGTAATATATATGCTATAATAAACTTAGAAGCTAAGGGTCAGAGTTTTTACATATGGTCATTCAGGTTGTCCCACCCAAGGTAAAGGCACCATTCATATCAAATAGATCTTTGATTATTTTGAAAGTTTTAAAAATTTTAATTAACAATTGTTGACTGCAAGGATGGATGATTTGTATAAACCTCTTGACAGCTCCCTGGCAGGTAATAGGTGTCTTGTGTCGGGGTCAGTTAACTATCATTTAGGTTTGAGGGAGGTTTCTGTAAGTTGTGGAGTCATTGGTATAACAGCTGTAAAAAACAGATTCAGTCTGGCAGTTGTGATTGCCACCAAGAATTCATGCTTGTCCTAGCAGGGCCTCTTTGGTCTTGAAGAAACCTTAGCAGCTGAGAAGGTAATTCTAAAATTTTTATGAGAAAATTTTCCTAAAAATCTTAGTGATGATATAATTGTTTTATTAGACATACTTCCTTTACTTTCTGGGAAATTTTGAATTAAGTTTAAAAAGAATGCACAAATAAACTGTATACTGTATTTGTCAGTATGTGTAGTTTTCATAGTAAAAACAATTTGACTTATAGTAATACGACTGCCTTATAATTAAAATTTAAAAAAAAATTTTATTAGAGAAAGTTTCAAACATTCATAAATATAGAAACGATAGTCTAAAAGACCCCTATGATACCTATCACCAGGCCTCAACAATTAGCAACACACACCATTCTTGTTACATCTACTCAACACCATCCTCCACCATCAATTGTTTTTAATAGAGTATTTTAAAACAAATCAGAGATATTTTGTCATCTTTTAAATCTGAAGGTATGACTCTCTAACAGGTAAGCGTATAATCATGACTTCATTACGACAGTAATTTCTTAGTAATATTTACTCTCCAGTCCATACTCAAATTTTCCTGACTAATAGTTGGTTTCTTCAGATTGAGATCTAAACAGGTTTGCACATTGTATTTATGTCACTTAAAAGTCTTTTATTATTGAGGTTTCTCTTTATCCCCCTTTCTTTCTCTTATGCAATTGATATGTTAGAAGAATAGGATTTCTATCTTGTAAATATACTACATGTTGAATTTGGTTAAGTTTTGCTTTTTCATAGTGTCTTTTTTATTCCTCTCCATTTTTTTTTGTAAACTGGAGACTCAGATTCAGGTTCAATGTAATTCTACTTCTTAAAAATTTAGTTATAGTTTACATACCATAAAATTCACCCTTTAAAGTATACAGTTTAGTGGATATTTAGAATATTTGTAGAGTTGTACAAACATCTATTTAAGGTTACGTATTGATTGGTGGATGAGAATGTTCTGACCACAGGCTCACAACCAAACCTTATATTTCCCCTAGAAAATGTAATGGTTTAATATTCTCTAATTCAGTCTTCACAGGGCTTTGTAGAACAGAACTGCTGTGGACAACGAGAATCAACCATACCTAAGATTGGAGTTGTTGGGTCATAGGGTAAATGCATGAGGACTGCCAAACTCTTTTGTAGAGTGGCTGCACTCTTCCATTCCCATCAGCAGTGTTTGAGGATTCTAATTTCACCACATCTTTGCCAACACTTGCTTTATTTTTGATATAGCAGACCTACTGGGTTTGAAATGGTATCTCCTTTGATTTTGGTTTCTTACTTCTCTGATGACTGACATCAGTGGTCCCCAAACTTTTTACACAGGGGGCCAGTTCACTGTCCCTCAGACCATTGGAGGGCTGCAACATACAGTGCTCCTCTCACTGACCACCAATGAAAGAGGTGCCCCTTCCGGAAGTGCAGCAGGGGGCTGGATAAATGGCTTCCCGGGGCTGCACGTGGCCCGCGGGCCGTAGTTTGGGGATGCCTGAGACTCTCTTCATGTACTTATTAGTCAGTGTACTTCCGATTTAAAGTATGTAATTGAGTTGACTTAACCTGTGAATTTTAGGATAAACGTGTAAGTTTATTTACAGTATTGTGATAACATACAGGAATTTAAGATTCACTATTTTTTATAAATTTATTTTATTAGTTTTACGAGAATTATTAAGTAATTAGAAAAGTTTGCCATCAGGTAGTTGAAATAGCTAAAAAGAAAAAAGCATATTCATTTTATAATTGCAGTATATAATCTAAAGAATTAATGGAAAGCTGCTCATAGTTGATATGTTTTGACAAATTTGTTAACTAAATAAAAATTAAAGCTACATTTAAGAGCTAGGACCATTTGAATTTGTAACTTTAGTAAATCAAACATTAATTTAACAAACCAAAACCAAAATGAACTTCAAAATATAATTTCCTGTGTATGTAAACTATCACTGGGACAAAAAAAGTTGCCCTCAAGAGCTCCAAAAGAAACTCACATCTTTAGCCTTTTAGCACACGACTTAATTTTCATCATCACATTATTTCTGTTAGGCTGACTCTGATGTACCGCCTCTTTTGCAATGCATCTTTTTTTTCCATCTTTTCTCTCTATCATAAGAATTGACCAGCAGAACTAAATTATTTTCGATGCCATTGAAAATAAAAACTTTAAAATTATTTCCTTTAAAAAACAAAATCCAATATTTAGATGTAACTACATTAGAAAATTTGACATCGAAGCAGGAATTGCCATTCTCCATAACCCCAAATTTCTAAAAAAAAAACAAAAAAACCCAAAACAAACCCACCCATCTCACAAGAGATTAAAAAAAGAGAATGGCAACAGTGAATACCATAAGGAAATAGGATTTGCAGTATCTTCAGTGGGGTAGGTGGGATCGGGTCCTCATTTTCTCATACATTTTTATTATAAGGTTAAAATTATATCTAAGGTTTGCTGTCTGTGGGATCACAAAACCAGATGCCCATGACTGGCGAGGTCTTCTTTGCTGCATTTCTATGAAGTAGCTGTTGGGAAAAAAAAGTGAGGAGAGCAGGGGCTGCAAGGAAAAACACAGCCTCGATCATGCGCCTCACACTCAACAGCTCTACAATAGTCCACTCATTCCCCATTCAAATAAAGATGTCTTCCTTATTAAGTTCAGATAGCTTATATTCTTAAATCGTACTTTATGGTTAATGTGCATCTCAGTTTCATATTTTCCTCTTAAGTTTCTTTCTACCTATTTATTGATCTTTTTTTTTAAAGACTCAAAACTGACCACACTGAATGCAGTCTTGATACACAGACCACAGACACAATGACCTTGGATGCAGCTTTAAAAACTGTAGTTTAATTTACCTTCTGAAAAATAAAATTAATAAAATAGAAAACAAAACACCAACCACCACTGCCATCACTCATACATTTTAAAAAAATAATACTCAGTATTGATTTTACACCTAATTGGAAGCTCTGACTTGGTAGAGACTTTGGACTTTTAGTTTACCTTGTACTTGGATCCGTTGGCTTGGAGCAATATTGGACAAGTTATTTATGTAGAAAAAGTAGTTTCAAGAGTACCAGTATGCCTGACCATGCAGTGGTGCAGTGGATAGAGCGTCGGACTGGGATGCGGAGGCCCCAGGTTTGAGACCCCAAGATCTCCAGCTTGAGCGCGGGCTCATTTGGTTTGAGCAAAGCTCATCAGCTTGGACCCAAGGTTGCTGGCTCAAGCAAGGGATTACTCGGTCTGCCGAAGCCCCACGGTCAAGGCACATGTGAGAAAGCAATCAATGAACAACTAAGGTGTTGCAGCGAAAAACTAATGATTGATGCTTCTCATCTCCGTTCCTATCTGTCTATCCCTATCTGTCCCTCTCTCTGACTCTCTCTCTCTGTCTCTGAAAAAAAAAAAAAAAGAATACCAGTATGATTCACAAAGAATCACATACCATTTTTAAGCAATATGATTACTCTAAAGGCAGGTTTCAAAGTAATGGGAGAAGGAGATGTTACC
Organism: Saccopteryx leptura; assembly: GCF_036850995.1. NCBI lineage: Eukaryota > Metazoa > Chordata > Mammalia > Chiroptera > Emballonuridae > Saccopteryx > Saccopteryx leptura. The sequence goes on along the minus strand of NC_089504.1, from coordinate 168,679,533 downwards.
CCTAATTTCAGGGTTCATATATGTAGTTGATCACAGCCGTGTGTTGATTGCTGTTCCACAGCTGGTCTCTTCACTCACACTTTGGGCAAGGGCTAGATTTTATTTCATACTCTTGCTCCCATACAAGGTGACTCAAGTATCTAGGATTATTGACCTCAATTATCTACAAGTTATAGGGTCAACAAATAGTTTATACTTTACACCTAGTCTTTTAGTCAACGATTTTTCTTCTTTTCCCGCTGACTTGGAGACTATGTCTCTTCATTTCTTTCACTCTACTTTAATTGTCACTGAGTTTTCTCTTCATCCTCCAGTCAGTCCATCACTTCTCCCCAGTCTTCTTGAATTCACAGAAAAACTAGTCCCAAACTAGCCCCATACACACAACTGTGAATTTTTCTGATTTAAACCTATGTTAGTAGTTTCTTTAAATCTTTGCTTCTTGGGGCAAGGAGATAGTGCTACAAAGATTGGTATTGTCAAGATCAGTGGTGGAGGGAACTTTGCAGAGATGTACAGATGGAAGTAACAAGCTGTAACTTTGTCCCCAGGAAATATAGCATACAAGACAATACTAAAAACTGGAATCAAAAATTACTATAATATGTTTCTGGAGCGATTAGTAGAAATCATGACAATATTTGCCCTTGCAGTTAACTTCCTGACTGAGATTTTTGTTTTATGTTACTGTTTGTTTTAAGCCATACAAGTCAGGTTTTACTTCCTTAGGAGGAGTGTATTTTGGAGACAAATGGGACAGTCCAAATGCTTCAGTTACCCAGGGACTCTGACCATATAGACTGATCCTGAAGTAAATTCTGTATATACATGTGTGAGCAATTCATTAAATAACAAGGATTGAGTGAAGTAATGAAACCCTTAGACTTTAGAAGAACATTAAAGTATGAGATACATCATTTGGAGTAAAACCAAGATGTACTTTTAAAAATTTGTATACTCTGCAGGCTAAACTACCCAAAACATGTTAGTGGATCTAGGCAATTGAACATAGTGGCTGGAAAGTGCAGATCCTGGACCTGGTGCTGGTTGGAGACCTGCTCAAGTACATCTTAGTTGTTGGCCTTTGGACCAATTATTTAGTCTCTGCTGCTGTAGTTTCCTCCTCTGTAAGCATGGGCATGATAATAGTAATTTTCGTATCAGTTGCTATGAGTATTAAATGAATCAAATGTGTGTAAAATACCTAAAGAGAATCTGGATGTTTGTGGTTATTAATGTTCATATGTTTCACTGCTTATTAGGCATATTTTAATCAAATTATTAAATGAAATAGATTTAGGAATTCCCTGGGAAACTAACTGCCATATATATAGCCTTTTTCAATACAAATGTAATCTGGGTTACAAACAATGGATTTACAAATATGAAGCCTTGGGACATAAAAGCTTATTAAGTAGAATTGGTTGGAGTCTAAAGTATTCAATATTTGCTAGATTAAAGTCATTAATAGTAGAGTTGTTCCTGGAAGGCATTAAGTTCTGTGCACATAAAAACTTACGTATGTGTTCAAAACCACTAATTCTGTTCATGAGTGAATAGTACGAATAGTGGAATGTGATATGAATGTTTGCAGTCCTGTCAGGAGTGCCAAGAAAAGACTATCTTGGCTCTGATAGGCAATAATCATTACCAGTAACTTTGAATAGAATTCTGCCTTTGTTTTTTTGTGGTCCAGATGTGTAATTAGTTCTTCCCCACAACTGCTGCAAGAAAACATAATCAGATACATAGTCAATTTCATGATCTCAGAAGCACATACACAAGTTTACCTGCTGATTTCTGTTGCTTTAAGTCTTGAATATTCAAGCATTCACTTAGTAGGCCCATGATAAGTACCTGTTAAACATTTGCTTCATGGATGAGTTATATAGTACGTAAGATTAACTAGAGAAAGATGCTTGAGAGAGGGGATACTGAATGTCCAGAAAGACCAATTAGATTGTTTAACTAGTGATAAGGTTTTTGGTTTTTTTTTGTATTTTTTGAAGCTGGAAATGGGGAGAGACAGTCAGACAGACTCTCGCATGCACCCGACTGGGATCCACCCGGCACGCCCACCAGGGGGCGATGTTCTGCCCCTCCGGGGCGTCGCTCTGCTGCGACCAGAGCCACTCCAGTGCCTGGGGCAGAGGCCAAGGAGCCATCCCCAGCGCCCAGGCCATCCTCGCTCCAATGGAGCCTTGCTGCAGGAGGGGAAGAGAGAGACAGAGAGGAAGGAGAAGGGGAGGGGTGGAGAAGCAGATGGGCGCTTCTCCTGTGTGTCCTGGCCGGGAATCGAACCCGGGACTTCTGCACGCTAGGCCGACGCTCGACCACTGAGCCAACCGGCCAGGGCCTAGTGATAAGGTTTTAAACAAGGATGTTGACAAATGAATATGGGTGAGCAGGAGGAAAAACTTTAATGCAGAAGGAAAAACATTAACAAAACCTGGTAACTGCATAGTGGTAGAAAAATGGTTGTGATCAAAATATCATGTAAAATCACATGTACTAGGAGCCTCTCATTCAAGAATTCATGTTCTTCATATCTTCTTCTAACTTCTAGAATCATTGTTGTATTCTCTAAATTAAATTAACCTTTACTTTGTTTCCATCTGACAGAAATAACTAAGCTAGGCCAGAAAAGATCCATGTATTTGTGTATATGTAGGTATATGCATGTGTGTGTATGTAGTGTTATTTTTGATACATATTCCCTCTTAGCGTTGTCAAGTTGCTTTTGAAGAAATTAGGAAAAAATAATATTATATTCCCTAAGAAAGCACTTCATTGCCATAGTCATACTTTCTAAAACTTTGAAGATAGAGTAAGAACAAACAGTACCATAGGGATTAGTAAGTATTGGAACATTAATGTCACAAATATTCAGAAAATAAAAATCAAATTCTTTAATGAGAGGTCCAGAAACTCATTAAATATAAAAATATCTGACTTATATTTTTTATAGTATTAGTTATTCTGAGTTATTGTTGATACAAATTAGCAATTTGGGGACTTTCTTGAGTATTTTTGCAGTTGTGTTAATAGATACGAATCTATGTTATCTCACTGATTAAAAATTAACACATTGCTCAGCATATAGTCCAAGTTACAGGATTGTCATACATAACTGACTTGTATCAGTTTATTTGGATCACTGTTCTGGTTGTTTTATAACTCAAGACAATTATTTGTTAAATCATCCCTAGCTGGTTGGCTCAGTGGTAGAGTGTCGACTGCTTCCTAGTCAGGGCACAAAGGAGAAGCACCCATCTGCTTCTCCACCCCACCCCTTGCTTCTCTCTTTTTCTTTCTCTCTCTCTCCCTCTCTCCCTCTCTCCCTCTCCCTGCAGCCGTGGTTCAGTTGGAGCAAGTTGGTCCTGAGAATGGTTCCATGTTTCTAGAAGAACTCAGTTGCTAAGCAACAGAGTAATGCCTCTATTGGGCAGAGCTGCGCCCCCTAGTGGGTTTGCCAGGTGGATCTTGGTCAGAGAGCATGCTGGAGTCTGTCTCTCTGTCTTCCCTCCTCTCACTAAATAAAAAAAATATATATATTTCTTTTTTTTTTTCATTAACTCGAAACCTAAGTCTAAATTTACAAAAAGTGTAATATGATACTTTCTAGCTCAGTGCCGCAGTCCTTTCAGTACTGGAATTGTTTCTGTGGCAATGCTGCATTCTGCCTTTTCATGTCCATGTCTTCAGATAATTGTCTAATGTATTCATAACAGTTTTTCTTGTTTATAAATATTCCTTCTTTTGCTGATTGTTAGTCATTTACTTTTTCCCAGAAGTTCATCTGTTTCTCTGCTTAACAATTTCATTATCAAGTTTTTCTGTTTAGTTTTAATTTGTACTTTATTACTCTGCAGTTCTCTTTATTTTCAGTCATTGAACCCATCTGCTGCTGTTTGTCTTGCTTTCTGTATTGTAATGCTAAATGTTCCATGCTACTGGATTTATATTCTGTAGCCACTCTTTATGAGCATTCAGGTTTTTTTTGTTTTTTGTTTTTTAGTGAATAGCACTCAGTGATTATAGTCATTAACATTCTTAGCTTGGGTGGTCTGTGCCGCACAGTTGCCGGGTTTTGTGCTTTATTTACCAGTACTGGCATTTAATATCATATACTGATGCTGATGCATTTGCCACATTTGCCCACTTCCTCTATGCTGCTGTGCAGAGCTCCACCTCTTGAGTGATTTGTCATGCTAATCCTAAGTAAGCTGATAAATTATTTATTAGGATTTTAAAATTTAATAATAATTGATAAAACACAATTGCATTCAAGTAAGAATTCATGAGTATTCCAGAGACATTAATTTATAAATGAGAACCTCAGTATTAAGAGTGCATGAGGTCACGGGTATCTGGGACACCACTAAGGGGACAGTATCACTAGTCACAGGTTGATGCAAATTGTGCGAGCTGAATAGGACTGCAGAGTACAGGCAGCCTGAAACAATTGTTTTCTTCATAGACAGTGTATTCTTCTTAAGTAGGAGAGCTTGCTATCCCTTTTGAATAATGAGTGGACTGACAAACATAAAGAATAGGGTGGTTTTTTTAACTTTTTTTTTTCTTCTTCAGGGCAGCTGATTTTCATTATCACTGTGGTCCATTTCAAGGCCTGTAGTCCATGGTAGTTGTGTGTGGAAAATAGTATCATCACACAGCTCTGTACAACAGTAAAACATGTTACCGGACATTTTTTCTTGGTAATTGTTGGTGGAGTCACTTCCTGGTTGTACTTCAAGTATCCTGTTACATTTACATCATTGCAGTATATATTTTAGGAACCTTGGCTATATATTCTATAGTCTGGAATATTCTGGTACATATTTTCATCTTCCAATATATTAAATACCTGCTATCCTTCAGGCACAGGTGATCATATAAGGTTAACCATATGGATTAATTTAAAATGTATATTTTTCCTCTTTTGTTCTAAAAGCAGGATTTAATTGGGAAACAAAACCCAGCCAAAGGCACCTAATCTCCAAAATTATTCTGTAGCCACACATGCAAGAGGTTGTGCTGTTAATATAAGTTAGCCACTTCTGAGAGAACTATCAAGAAGTCTTAAGATTGATTTTTCACCATAAAGGAGCATGGTTTAATTTCAGAGCTGAGACACATGCATGCTTCAGTAAATGATGCCCTTACTATTTATTGTCCAGATTTAGATAATTTGAGTGTGAAAGGGGGCCCTGTTCATAATACTGAGACAACAAACATAAATGAGTATTGTCCCAGGCAAACGTGGACACATAGGGTCGCCCTGATCCTCACCTGTGATTGGATAGGAACTCTGAGGGAGGAATGAGAGTGTAGGCCCTAGTGGTCCCATAGGCTTCAAAGCAGACATTAGAACTTCAGTGAGAGGAAGTCAATGAGGAAGTCTGCTTGTGATTCTCGCCAGGATAGGATTTATAGTGAAGATATCAACTTTGTTGGAATAGAACTTTGGTTAGTGAAATACTAGTAGTTGGATTGGACTGAGAAGTTGGGTTATGAACTGCATGATCTTCAAAAGTTTAAAATGTGTATTTTTCCTTAACCTCAGTGTCCCAGTTTGCCATTAACAACATGGAAATAGCAGTACCTATCTCATCAGACAGTATGACAATGAGCTGTACCTGACGGAAAGTACTATGACGTAGCTGGGGCACACTGGCAGAGTTCTAAACTGTTTTAGGTGTTGGTAATGTGCAGGGTGGGTTGCAGTTGAGAGGCAGCAGGGAGACTTTTAAAGAGTTTAGTTTAGTAACTGATGAAGGAGAGATGAGAAAAGAGGGCAGAGTAAATGATGACTCTGAGCTGCCAAGCCTGAGTGACTGGGAAACCAGGGGAGTTTGGCAGAAATAGTGAGGAGGGTTACCTGTTATTTAGGAAGAAATAAGTTCAAAATTAAAAAATAGTTTTGAGGAGAGAGCAGGCTCTCCAGATAGAAATGGTCAGCTGGCAGGCAGAGGAAAGAAAGTGGTGCTCCATGGAGAATGAGTTTGGGAGTGTTCCCAGATATGTGAGCAGTTGAAGCCTTGGGAATGAATGAGCTCTCCCAAGGATAGACTGACTGCTGGGGAAAGAAAAGATTGATGAGGGAACCTTGGAAGCCCATATTTGGAGTATAAGAGGGGAAAAAAAATGAACTGAAAAAGAGGATCAAAGAAACAGGTATAGTATTTCCCAGAGTATGTTTTACCAAACACTAGATCTGTGGTGTGGTAGCACAGAATTGTGGAAAAGGAAATGGGTTCTGTGGTTACATTTTACAGCTCTGTTTAAGTTAAATGATTGTGTTCACTGCAAGAATTCTCTGGGTTTTTAATATGTTAACATACATGGCAAATCTCCAAGAGGGGACTATATGAAGTAATACTTTGCAGGTTTATTCAGTTGCCGAGTCCTCTTCTCCCCCAGAATACTTCACGGAGGCTAGTGTTCCAGAAAACACACTAAGGGAATATAGAAACCCAACAGGAAAGATTTTTGAAGAAAAGCATTAAATTTTTCAGATGTTGTAGCTCTCTAAGGAAGATGAGAAATGAAAAGAAACTACTTTTTTTTTTTAATTAAGTGATTATATATGACCTTTAAGAAAAATACAGTTTAATAGTCTGGCTTCAGTAGGCATTGGTTTATAGGGAATTAAAGGTAAGAATTAGAGATGAGAAAATGAAGGCAGTAGGTTTACATCATTCCACCTCTGTTAATTCAATTATAAAGTGTGGTTGTGTTAATCCAAATTCGGAGGGACCCGAATTATGGAAGACAGAAGCAAGGTCCGTCATTTACACATTAAAGCTTTATTGTCTAGCTTGGCCAAGCGTCGGGAACTCCGACAGAAATCTGACGGAGAGCGCGCCGGCCCTTTGTTCTACTTAGTTTTTATAGTTTTGTAAGTGGGAAGTACAGAAGCAAAAATTGCAATTAGGAGCCCCTTACCGCTATTGGTTATAGTCATATGTCCTTTAACATGATAGGACCACGTTCAATTTGCAAACCATACATCATTTTGGAGAAAACAAAATTTACAAGTCAACACAATGGTAGAAAGATATCTCTTTACATATTAAAAGGCCTTCCTATATTTTCTAGTGTTCATCCGCCATCTCTCTGTCCAGAGTCAGACGTATTAACCACATTCATTTACATAAGAGAGGTAGTTTCCGTGGGGACAAATGCCCGCAAATGGCTCATTGCTATAAGAAAAGGTTTATTTTGGCTTTTACCTTCCTGCACCTGGCTAGCCATTCACTCCTTTCCCCACAGGTGTGGTGGAATGTCAGGGAATCTATGCTTTCCTTCCCTTTTCATTTACAATACAATGGCAAGAGCCATCCTGGTTATGCTAATCACACAGCACAGAGACTATTCTCACAATTTCTCTTAACCCAAATTAATAAAATGTTCTCCAAGCCTCCTAAAATATTAATATTAATTCTGTAGCCTTTGGTACTTTACAACACCTGTGGGTGAAATGGCTCAGTGGCTCCTCAGTTGGAAGGAACAAATTGGTCATTGCTGAATGTTTATGTATCCTATGTATATTTTTATTGTACATGATAAAATCGTTACATTACTAAATAACATGGCCTTTTTGTTTAATGCTAATTAGATGATATTAGAGCTGGAAGGGACAGTAACAGTCATCTAGGACAGTGCCTCAAAGAACCATTAGTTTTCCTTTCATAGAGCAAAGGCACACATTAAAATTATTTTCTAACCACACTGCCTGGCCTGTGGTGGCGCAGTGGATAAAAGCATCAATTTGGAGTGCTGAGGTCACCAGTTCAAAACCTTGGGCTTGCTCGGTCAGGCAATCAATGAACACCCATAGTAAGCAACTATGATATGAAACTTCTCGCTTCCCTTTCCCCTCCTCTCTCTGTAAAATCAGTAAATAAAATCTTTTAAAAAATTATTTTCTAACCACAGCCATAACATCAAGTCGAAACAAATTTTTTCATTTTTTTTAAGTATATTGGAAAGATAAGCCTTTTCAATTGTGTGTTTTAAGGTATCCATCATATATATATATAAATCTCTGGATAGAACCTGTTCTTTCTTCCAGCAGTGATATAAATATTTAATTCACGTGCTTGGTTGACAAATAATTGTACTGAAGTTTTGTTCTTAATTGAGGCATACGACCTAAAAATCCTGCTCAAACAAAGGCTTCCCTAGATACAAATCCCATGCCCCAGAGAGAGTGTGCTTTGATTTCATTCAAATTTACTATTTGATAATATGTACAGGAAATTTAGACTGCTATTATTGCAAATTAAAATCTGGTTAAAGCAGCTAGTTTCTATTGTCAAGTTTTAAAGAGATAGCCTGCAGTCAGGTTTTAAAGTGATACAGAACCGTAATTTAATTTCAGAACCAATGTGTTTTCTGTTTATAGGGTTTGAACTTGAAAAAAATACATTGTTCAATCTTCTCATGGAATTTCAATTTTATCAAAAGTTTTTGAAACTTATTTTAAAGTAAATGTACATTATAAAATATCTAAAGAGCATTATATAGTTAGTATTATGTGATTTGCTAAACTGATGATGGATATGATGATAGTGGTAGATCATTTGTGATAATAGGCACTTACTGCGTGCTAAGCACTAAATGCTATGTAAGTTTTGTGCTACATTATTTGATTCTAAATTTTACTTATAAAAACCCAGTGTTTTCTTTGTTTCTTCATTGATGAGAAAATAAAATTAATCTATTTAGAAGGCGAATAGGTTTCTATTACTGTTCATTCATTTTTATAGTCCAGCAGCTTCTCCCTGTTCAGTGCTGAGAAACCAATTTAATGAATAAATAGTTGAGGGTTCACATAATTCAAAAACCATTAATATTGTTTTGGGATTTAGTGCTTCACCTAAATTTTAAAATGAGTTAAATGTTCTGGAAATTCGTATTTTCAGTAAAATGAGATGTTGTAAAAGTTTAACTTGGGCCTGACCTGTGGTGGCGCAGTGGATGAAGCGTCGACCTGGAAATGCTGAGGTCGCCGGTTCGAAACCCTGGGCTTGCCTGGTCAAGGCACATATGGGAGTTGATGCTTCCTGCTCCTCCCCCCTTCTCTCTCTCTCTCTAAAATGAATAAATAAATAAAAATTTTAAAAAAAAAGCTTAACTTGGGAACTTAAGCTAGAGAACTCTCTTACCTCCTCTTACCAATCTTTCAGGGTAGATGTTTCTGCAGTTAAAAATAAGAGTCCCACTGAGTTTACCCGCAAAGATTTAATATTTCATATATATTAGAATGGACATCATGCTGAATGCTACAAAGAATGTAGAACAAATTCCATAGTTTAAATCCATTTAGTGAATCTCAGAGCACCCTAGTTTATGACTCCATACTACAAGTAAATTCAGACAGGAATTCAGGTAACGTGATTTCTGAGAGGTTAAGATCTATTGTCATGGATGCCTTAAAGTAACTTTTTCACAAAATGGGCTTCTGCTCCCTTCCAGTGGGGAATGAGAATGCTTTCCTGCTTCTCTAATTCAATTTTGAAATTCTTTTCCTACAATTAAAAAAACTTAATTTCATCATTTCATCCAGGATGATTAACCTTAGGAGAATTTGTTGATGCCAGCCCCTCTCAAACATATATCAGCCAGAATGTGTGTGGATTGGGTGGGGAGTGGAGAGCATTCCAAGCAGAAAGAACACCCTTGTAAAGGCCTTGAGGAACTAAAAGAAGACACCTGTGGTTGTAGCCTATTTAGTGAGGGCACCAGTGAGGTGATGATGGAGAGTAACAGTGGAGACTATGGTGAAGAGTTTGCTGGAGCTACCTGGTTCATCTAGCAGAGTGGTGAGCAAGTAGGTATTGTGCTGTTAGTACACCTGAGTGCAAATCTCACTGAGTTTCCCTACTTCCTAAAGTCTCTAAGGTCATTCCCACAACTCTAAATGATAGTAATACCTGCTTCAGAGCCTGGCTGGTAATCCAGGTACCAAGAATAGTGTCTGCTTCAGAATATATTTGAATAAATGGACACCTAAAAGAAAGTTTATGAAACATATTTTAACACTGCAGTTGTTTAGGTCATTTGTGTTTTTTGTTGTTGTTGTTGTTGTTTTATTCATTTTAGAAAGGAGAGAGAGAGAGAGAAGGGGGGAGGAGCAGGAAGCATCAACTCCCATATGTGCCTTGACCAGGCAAGCCCAGGGTTTCGAACTGGTGACCTCAGCATTTCCAGGTCGATGCTTTATCCACTGCGCCACCACAGGTCAGGCTCATTTGTTTTAAATCAGTTCTGCATGGAAAAGGGAATACATTTCTTGTCCAACTCATTTCATTTTCCTTTATGAAAGTTCAAAACATGCCAGTTATAAATCCATAACTCTAGAAAAATATAAAATATGCTTATCTATTTTCAGATTCACACATTGCCTCTAAATAAGTCATTGATAGGTTTATATCTTTTTCAAGATTAAGTAGCTATTATGATACTATATTTTTAAAAAGAACTGTTTATCTTCAAATGCAAATAAGACAACTAAGTAAAGACAGGCATGTAATACCAGATAAATTTTTAGCAAGTTGAGTGCCGGCTTTCTTTTAAACAATGTTTATTTTGAGATACTTAGAGCTTCAGATGCCTTGTAGGAACTAGTAGAGAGAAATCCCGTGTACTGTTCTCCCAGTTTTCCCTAATGATAACATCTTACGTGTGGTACAATATCCCAACAGGAAATGAACACTGATAAACTCCACAGGCTGTATTCAGATTTCCCTCATTTTTATGTACTGATTTGTGTCTATGTGTATTTAGTTCTGTGCAGTTTTATCATATGTGCAAGATTCATGTGACCACTTACCAGAGTAAGATACAGGATAATTCCAGCACAGGATCCCTGTGCTTCCCTTTTGTACACACAGCCACCTTCGCCTCTTAGCCCTGGCCACTACAATTCCGTTCTCCATTTTATAATTTTGTCATGTCAGGAATATTATATGAATGGAATCATATGGTATCTAACCTTTTGGAGTTGGCCTTTATTACTCAATAAAATCCCCTTGAGGTAAATTAAGAGCTTTTTATTTTTATTTTAAAAAGTTTTATCGAATTTATTGGGGTGACATTGGTTAATAAAATTATACAGGTTTCAGGTGCACAATTCTGCAATACATCATCTGTATATTGCATTGTGTGTGCACCACCCCAAGTCGAGGAGAACTTTTTAAATGTGATTTGCTAAGGAAGTCTATCATCTTTCCTATTGGTTCCCTTTCTTGTCCTTTAGCAAAAAAGGTAGGAATCAGCACTATAGAGGCAAAGGTTTCTTCCCAATACTCATGTTCTTCTTCAGAGACTCTCAGAGAAATTGGAATTTCCTTTTCTGATCTACATGTTAATCTTTTGGTAGAAAATACCATATTTTTTTCCCCCTGAAGTTAGAAGCGGGGAGGCAGTCAGACTATCATAGTTCTTTTAAAGGACATATTCTTTCTCCATAATTGTCTGTTTTATGTCTAAACACACTTCTGATTCACTTTATCTTTCATTTCCTCGCTTTCCTTCCTCTAATTTTTTTATCCTGACCAATTGAAAACAAATTGCTATTGAATTAATTAAGTTCTAGATGATATTTCTCCAAATTGATGTAAATAATTTGACTGAAAACCTTTTTAAGCTTGAAATTACATGCATGGAAGAGTTCCTGTTTTCATTGGCCTTACAGAAAGTGATCATAGCAGTTCTACCTCACTAATATAATAGTCTTGGTTTGCCTCAAAAGTAATTATAAAATATATAATTCATTTGAGTTATCTTAATGCCATCCCTTGGGAATTTTATTATGTAAAAGCTTCCATGTCATATTAAGTCATCCAGTCTTAATAGCTCTATTTTTAGATAAGTATGTATATATAGTATATCTAATTTTAAGCTGTACATAAGAATCTTCTTTTTAACTTGTTGATATGTCGAGAATCACACTACCTCACAAGTAGAGGTTTAAGGCAAAGTTTTTCAACCCCGTCCGTGAACCAATATCTCAGGTCCACCAGAAATTTCATGCCGGTCTGTGAAAGAGTTAACCATCCTGATTTATGAAGATTATAGACCAAATGGTCTTAGTTGAATTTGCTTGTGCTCATGGTAATTGCCACTTATCAGACTGTATCGTTGATGAAATTACTATTGTGGGTGTCTTAGATAGCTTTGGAACTTGTAGGCTCATTCGAACAACTTTTTGCATCATGCAGGGCATTCACAAATCATGCGCGATAGACAAAAAGCATTAGGACAAACTTATGTAGCTTTCAATGTATATGTGGAGTTTGAAAATCAAGCGCCAGCTTGTACCGTGTTGTACTGTTATGCGGTAAGATAAAACTTTATTTGTTGTATGTTTTCATTTCTGGCCAGCTGGGTCACTAGTCCCCAAGTGTAAAAAGGTTGAAAACAACTGTTTTAAGGTACTTTATAGATTGACTTAGCCTGGCTTCCAAGAAGTAAATAGGTATTTCATTAATAAATATTTAAATAATTGGTACATAATCTTTTAAATAAAATTAGCTCACAGTTGGAACTATATCTACATCTCCATATCACTACTAAAAATTACTGTTACACATTCCCATTCTACATAATGCACTGGCCATTTGATAAAATGCCTAGAATGCTGAAGCCTAGATTTGAATCTTAGTGCTGATCTTTCCAGTCTACATTTCCACTTGCATCTTGAAACTAAAGAAACTGAAATATTAGTCAATCAAGAAATCCCTGTTGAGTCTGACTGATGGTGGCACAGTGGATAGAGAGTCGACCTGGGACCCTGAGGTCGCTAGCTTAAACCTCGAACCCAAAGTTTGCTGGCATGAGCAAGGGGTCTCTGGCTAGGCTGGAGCCTGCCAGTCAAGACACATATGAGAAGCAATCAATGAACAACTAAAGTGTCACAACTAGGAGTTGTTGCTTCTCATCTCTCCCCCTTCCTGTGGGAGTGTCTCTTTCCCCTGCCCCTCCATTGCTCATGTATGCACACAAGCTAAAAAAGAAGAAAAAAAGAAATACTGGTTGAACAAATGCTGTGTTTCAGGCACTGTTACAGGCACTTCAGGTGTTTCAGGCAATATGTTTACTTCACGCATCAACTTAATTATGTGGGTTTATTGCTCTTATTTTAAGTTTGGACATAAGCTTCTTTCCTGAAGAGGTCTTTATCTGTTATTGTCAGTTTTAGGTAATTTTTACGGAGATTTGGTAAATGCTTAGTTTTGCGTATTTATGGGCTTACTCTTGCATTGTCATATTTCCCTCCATCCATATCAACAGGGATGATAAGATATCCTCCCAGTAGATTTTAAAATCTTACCCTGCTTTCCTCATTTTGTAGTCTAAAACCACTTTCAAACTCTGCTGCGAGTTACAAACTCAGATGTTCTCTGGGGCCTGGTAGGTATCATAAGTACCGTATTTTTCGCTCCGTAAGACACACCTGACCATAAGACACACCTAGGGTTTTAAGGAGGAAAAAAAAATATTCTGAACCAAATGATGTGTTAAAATATTTAATAAAGTACCCTATTTTTCGCTCCATAAGACGCATGGGCATTTCCCCCTCCACTTCTGGGGGGGAAAGTGCGTCTTATGAAGCAAAAAATACGGTATATTAAGCAGACCAATGTAAGTAAGTAAGGATTAGTACAGTCTGTGTCAAACTGAGAAGTTCACGTCCATCTGTAAACATTTTTAAAAATATTTTTAACCTGTGTCACACACATCTGGAGCCCAAAAGTTTCCAACATTCTGAACATCTAGATAAATTCTTTAGACTTTTGATTTTCAAATATGAAAGTGAAATATTAGTTTATTGGTGACAGTGATGTGTACCAATTTTAAAATAGAAAATACGAGAACTTTGCAGCATGAACTCAAACCTAGTGTTACATATTTACAGAAAATCTAAAATAAGCCTTTTTTCTTGTTATTTTAAAATATTATAATTTGAATAAAAGCCTAATAGAAATTAATTTTAAACTAAAAAGAATATTCTAAGAAATAGTAGGTTCATATCATTTACGTAACTCTTAGGAAGCTTGAATTTAGTTATTTGTTTCTGATTAAACAAACATGTTTGGCTGAACTGTTATGACGGTCATCATTTCTTGGGTGTTAATGACTAAAGGGCCCTTATACAGTAGTTGGAAGCCTTTAGAGGATTCCAAGTAAGTTTAGAGCATAGTATGTATGTATCAATATTCACACATAAATAAACCGGCATGAATAGAGATGTACCTGTTAGAACTAACGTTCACATCATATTGTGTAGATAGATGTTGGGTTCCTTGCTTGAAGAGTCACTCATTGTTTGTTTGTTATAGGAGATAAATAAGGTGGTGATTTCTTACATTTTGACCATTTTGGCAACCCACTACTTGAATTTAGTTCAAATGGAACTTACAAACTTGCTGAATCAGTGTGATTTCATCAGATTGCTTCCTGTATTAAGCTCTTTGGTCTAATTTCATTCTAGTTAGAAAAGGCAGCAAAAAAATTCTTACTGAGTACTTATTAACAGCTTTTCACTTGGAGTGTAGATTTCTATTTTTTTTAACACTTAAAAATGTTTGGGTTTTTTTGTTAAGATAAAATGTACAATACAGTTCGAATACATTTTCTGATATAGAATCCAGTTCTACTCCATCTGATATGTAACCCAGGTGTACCCTATTAAATGTAGAATTGTTTGTGTATAGGATTTTTCTAGATGAGATATTTTATAACTTATAGTTTGTGGTAAGGCACCTGGAGTGGCCCTGGCCATGGTGGTGGTGGATAGTAGATCCTTGCCTTGCTGTTTTAATGGTGCTGCCTCGGGCACCAGTTTATTCACGGGAGGCTTTGCCATCTGACAGATTTTCTGGGAGTGTTTTTGTTTGCATGTTTGTTTTTATGAGAAAAACTGGTTACTGAAGATGAGAGCTTGGGTAACCTGGGACCTCACACAATTACACTGGTACAGTGACATTCTCTGTATTTATATATAAAGAAGCTGGGCCAGTCCGAGGGCTCAGCTCTGACCAGACCCAACTTTTAGGAAGGTCTTCCCTCTTTTAACAGAGGCCCAGAAATATAGAAAACTGTAACTTAGAGGGAAATGTATGGATGCTGTGGTCTAAAATATAATATCAAGTTAATCAATGATAAAGATAAAAATTAGAAAGAGAACATTTTGGAAAACTTGTTAAGAATGGCATGAGCAAATATATATTTAGTGAGAAATGTAAATCTAGTGGGTCTCAAATTTTTTAATTCTGTTATCTACCTTAGGTTCACTGAGAATTTGTGTTCTTTGTCGTGCATAGCTCCTCCCCCCCCCCCCCAAGAAAATGTATGATCATGAATTTGGGATTAAAGTAACTGCTATCGTTGACTTTACTATTAACCATAATAAAGTTCTTTAAAATTATAGTTGCTGGTTAATTTGTCTAGGTTTGAATAATTATTTAGAATAAAAAGTTGTATGTAACTTATTGTTTTCTCTTTATTTTTTCCAAAATGATTAGTGACTAAATTTTTTTCATTTAGTGAAATTATTTGCTTTTCAGTGGAAAATAACATTTTTCAATGGGAAATATGCATTCTATAGTAATAGTGATAACCATGTAAAAGTCCAATTCTGAACATTGTAATAGTTAAAAAAAAATTTTTTTTTATTATTTTCATTGACCTGAGATAGAGAGAGAGAAAAGCATCAACTTGTTATTTCACTTAATTTCATTTAGTTATATACATGACCTGACTACGGTCGAACCTATGTTCTCTGTTGCACCAGGTGGATGCTTTATCCACTGAGCCACCCGGCCAGGGCCTGGAGTAGTTAAATTTAAAGGCATAATGAATTTTGGTTTTCCTTTGTTCATTTATTATGACAAATATGTCTGCTCCCCATCATATATATTAAATATCAGAAATAAAATATATATTAAATTCTCATCCCCTAAAAAGGTTTTTTTTAAAAAAATTGGTAAATAAAAATGAGAAAATGGTATTAGTAATAATTTAGAATGTGATTGAAATGAAAAAACTAAGTCATTTTTTACTTAAGAAATTTCAAGGTTTATATTGAGAGCATCATGTCTTCTTTCAGATCAATTTGCGCCTCATCTTGGTAAGTGGAAAGACGAAAGAGTTCCTGTTTTCTCCTAATGATTCTGCTTCTGACATCGCAAAGCACGTGTATGACAACTGGCCAATGGGTGAGTGGGGTTTTCTCTTGAGACTGAATAACATTAATTCTCTATGCCATATTTTGTTTCACAAACGTTTTGGGGAAGTTTTAAACATATAAGCTATAAAAAAAACAAACAATTAATTGAGGGTACAAGGCTCAAAGTTAAAGGGACCTTCCCTTTTTTCCTCTTCGCTTCCTCCCTGCAAAATGTAGAGAAGCCACTGTGCCAAATCCCTGCTTTTGACTTAGACCTGTAAGTGACAATTATCTTTGTAAATGACAATTATTTTTTTAAAGTAAAACACAATACAGCTGACATACACACACTTTCATTTTAGTAAACCTGTTTATACCAAGGCACAAAGTGAAGGAAAAGAAAAACTACCTTTATCAAATTACAATACATTTGCGTTGGTTTATTCTATATATGGCCTACTTATAATTGAGTTTGACACAAAGTTAATTTCTAATTTATGTCACTTCATGTGTTCTCTGACCTACTAAAAGGTCACGAAGGTAGAAAATCCATTTGTACTTTGCATTTTTTCAGTACCTGTGACACTAAAATTTGGGGGGATGTGTGTTCCATCTTTTTGGGGTTTTTTCTGTGCAGTAAGACTTGTTTTGTCATTCTAAAGTGACTTTTTAACTTACTGTTCTTCCTTTGAACTTTTTCCACAACTTCTTGACCCTTTTATGGCATGTACCATAGTGATATGACTGTTTCAGCTGATTTCACTTAATTTTGCTAACCAAAGCAATTTGGACCTTTAAGGAGAAGACTCATTTAAACAAACAATGCAATATATACAAAACAAATCAATTACATCACTGTGTCTCAACTCAAATATTATATGCAACTCTTTTAGAGGAAAGTGCTGACTTAAATGATTTTATCACAATATTTATTTTTAAAGATAGAGCTGTCAACCCAGTTAAAATGCTTTATCCTTATTAAAACTCATACAACCATAAAACAGATTCACAAGGAAAATGCAAAATTAACTCTAAAAAAAATAATGTTCAAATTAACAACAGTGTGCCTGATGATGTGTTTTGACTGAAACCAACCTATGGCCTGCACCATGAATATGGTGCTGTTGAGTTGACACACGTGTGCTCTGGCTTGCTGTATGAGGAGCCAGTCACCGCAAAACCTTCATTCACACAGGGCACCAAATTGTCATTCAGCCTTCACTCAGTGAGAATGAATCGTTTATGTGGTAAGTCAACCTCTTCTTTCCTTGTTAGCCTCTTGACAATGAAGTCCTGCTTGGTGCCAGTTCAGTCATAAACTTAAGCACATGCATGGGCGTTAAAATCCCAAAGCTGTACTTGGTTATAAAGTGATTATTCAGATTATCTAGATAATCTCTTCCAGATATCATTAAAATGAAACACAGTTTTAAAATTCTTTGAGGACTTTCAGCCTCTAAGAACATGTCTTTGTAGATTCATAGATCTGAATTTAAGAAACACTGATTTAGACAGATACTTTCAAATAACTAGACCTTTCTTCTTGTTGGTAACCAGGGGGAAAGTCAATGTTAGTCCCAAATCTGGGAGCTACAGAAGCTAAAGGTTACAGCCGAGAAGGAATTTCAAAACAGCTAAAATGGGCTAAATTTGGGACTCTTGGAATATTGTAATGTCTTCATGGCCAGGCAGGAGAGATAGCTGTCAGTATGAAAAGCATTTTAAAATACCTGGCTAATAGTGATGTTTACTAAGTATGATGTCATTTTACTTTTGTGATTTTGGAGGCAAGAAGGTTAAAGATAACTTCTGACATTTACACATATTGTAGAAAAGGGTACACAAGAAAAAATGGGTAATTCCTTTCAAAAGTTTATTTTATTTAGGCAACATTATAACTTGAGGTAAAAGAAATACTTTTACCTTCATAACTGTTTGCTTTGGATATTAAATTAGTTTTAACTCCTAGACTATCCTGACCAACCGTAAACAGATAAGACTCAAGTGCAGTTCTTTGCCATAGTTTCCCAAATAAATGAACCATCTACCAGCATTGGAAATTGAGTGTATCAATCCAACAGTACTAACAAATGTGTTTGAACCCAGCCTTTCTTCAATTTGCCAGTTATACTCAGCAATTTTAGACAATGCAAGGAATAAAAATAAATAATTTAATTTTTATTTTATATGAAATATTTAAGTTGAAAGTTTCATTTTATATTGTATCACATAATGCACCAAAGGCCAGCAAATGTAAATACTTAGTGTTGCTAATAACAAAAGTGCAGTAAAAGTCAGTTGAAGAAAATACTTTGTACAATATATACTGCTTACAAAAATTAAGGGATATTTTATTGCTTCATGTTCATTTTGAAATATCCCCTAATTTTGGTGAGCAGTATATATCTGGAAGGAATTGGATTTTCTTGGTATAATTGTACTCAGTTTAGGGGAATATTGTTAGTAGGTGGAATAGTGACACACTAGCTGTTACTGGGTCAGAGCTCCAACATGTAATTGACTAAGTACACAAACTGGCAGCTGAGATTCCTCCTCGAAGCACTGTCCTTCTACGGATCTCTAAATTTCAAATCCTCTGAGAGGGAAGGGGAGCTGGCGTGTTAAACCAGTGCGTATGTGGAAATCAGGACACTGCATAATATAATGAAATATGTGGCAGCTCAGAAGTTACTTTCAACATTTTTAGACTATTTTTTCTGAGCATTAGACAGTTACTGTCATTTGTCTTTATATCTGTCTATGAAGCACTTCTGTCTTGATCAGAAATAGTCTGTTAAACAATAATTTTGGGTGTGATGGCTTCAGAATAATCCATACAAAAGTGTTTGAGGCTTATTTGACCTTTCTTCTAGAAGAGGAGGGATCTGGGTGCACTGGCATAGAAGGAATGCAGGCAGCCTGCCAGGGGGAGGTAGAGAGACCGGAGAAAAGGCAGGAGGGGCCTGGGAGAGGGGGAGGGAGAGGGGGTAGAAATGACAGATTCATTTCCCCACTACCCGCTTTTGTTGTGCTGAGTCACTGGTTTTATGAAATTCATATTCATCATTTGAACACACACACAGAGGCAAAAGGAAAGGGTACTACTTACCCCCTTTCTCTTCTATTACTTCCTCTTTGGGATATTTTAAGTTAGTTTCTGTGTTGACAGTTGTCTCCTGATAATAGGAGCCTCTATAGGAAACAAACACATCATATCAGAATTGTTGAGAACGCTAACTGTGGAATTCTCAAATTTCTATCAAAATCACAGCTTAAATTGTTATATTCAAAGCTTATGAAAATCATGTACCACTGTCTCTAAACCATTATTTTAACAGAGTAGTGTTTCATAAGTTACACGCTAAAATAAACCGTTCTGGTTACTCATCCTGACCAGAAGTTTGTGTTTTGATTTTCTTTATACACATTCCTAGCTTCCATAGTACCTTCTAATATGTTTATGGTTTTTGTTTTTCAGGTTTCTTTTGAGTATCTTTGGTAAAATCAATTGAAGTGTCTTCTGTTAATGTTTACCAAATAGCTTAAAAAGACAGTGAAGTAATAAAGTCACCATTGTCCAAAAGTAAACACAATTGTTTTATTGTTTTTTTAAAGTATTTTACTGAATTTATTGGGGTGACATTGGTTAATTATACAGGTTTCAGGTGCACATTGCTATAATACATCATCTGCAAATTAAAATTGTGTATTCACCACCCCAAGTCAAGTCTCCCTGCTTCACCATTATCCCCCTCTACCCTTCTCCACCTTCCTCCACCCCTTTCCCTCTTGCTGTCCCCATGTTTTTGTCTGTGTCTATAAGGTTTTTTTTCCTTTGCTTAATCCCTTCACCTTTTTCATGCAGTCCCCAACCGGATCCCATCAGTCTGGTCTTTGTATCTATGAATTTGTTCCCTTTTTGTTACTTTTGTTCATTACATTCCACATATGAATGAAATCATAATGGTACTTGTCTTTTTAAATTTTTTCCTCTGGTTTTATTGAGGTATTTTTTATGCTATTCTGTATATCAGTATATTAATTCCTTAAAAACTCTTTGTTAAATCTATTGTTTCTAGCCTCAAGTATATTTATTAAAGGTACAAATCTTGGAAGATTATAATATTGTTAATTGAAAATAATTTGCAAGTGACATTTATCTTTACCTAGGATTAGATTTTCAGTTCGTTTTAATTTTTAAACTTCAGAGCTCTATTTTAGCACATATTAGTGTTCTTAAAAAACAATAACTAGCCCTGGCCGGTTGGCTCAGCGGTAGAGCGTCGGCCTAGCGTGCGGAGGACCCGGGTTTGATTCCCGGCCAGGGCACACAGGAGAAGCGCCCATTTGCTTCTCCACCCCTCCGCCGCGCTTTCCTCTCTGTCTCTCTCTTCCCCTCCTGCAGCCAAGGCTCCATTGGAGCAAAGATGGCCCGGGCGCTGGGGATGGCTCTGTGGCCTCTGCCTCAGGCGCTAGAGTGGCTCTGGTCGCAACATGGCGACGCCCAGGATGGGCAGAGCATCGCCCCCTGGTGGGCAGAGCATCGCCCCCTGGTGGGCAGAGCATCGCCCCTGGTGGGCGTGCCCGGTGGATCCCGGTCGGGCGCATGCGGGAGTCTGTCTGACTGTCTCTCCCTGTTTCCAGCTTCAGAAAAATGAAAAGAAAAAAACAAAACAAAAAAAAAACAATAACTAGTCTTTCTGCAGCTCTTGCTGTTTGAGAAGAACTAGCAAGAAACAAGGCTGTAGTGATTGTGTGGGTAGCACCTGTTGTACTTAAGTGGAAGCTCCAGTGTCTTCTTTGATGTATTCTGTCTGATTTGGATTAGAAGTTAGAACAATACAGTAATACCTTAATTTTGTGTTGAAATACTTCTAACATTTCATTATTTCTTTTCAGACTGGGAAGAAGAGCAAGTCAGCAGCCCAAATATTCTGCGACTTATTTATCAAGGACGATTTCTACATGGCAATGTCACATTAGGAGGTATAGTTAGTCACCTTTGTAATGTCTGTCTCATGGCAGCATCATCCATTTGTTTGTTTAATGCTAATGTCTGATTTTACTAAAAATTAAAATTTCAAAGTCAATATGAATTTTCACTTTTTTTATGTCTACTTTTTCACATTTTACATTCTGTTAAATTTAACTTTAGCATTATGGTGTTTACTGCCTTGTGAAATAAACTCTATCCCATTATAGGTAGAGGTCCATACCTATTTTATAAATGTGATTTTATTTACTTCTGAATATAATTTAAAATTTTTATTAAAAATTTAAGTTTATTGATTTTTAGAGTATGGAAGAAAGAGCGTGACAGAAACCTTGATCTGTGCCTATATGTGCTCTGACTGGCGATCAAATCTGCAACCTTTGCATATCTGGAGAATGCTTTCACTAATTGAGCTTATAATACGGCCAGAGCTGGATAATATAAGATCTACTGGAAAGTTCTGTCCGTTTCTATCACAACAAGTTTCCACATGTAAGCACATGTTTATTTGGTACATGTGTGCCTCTCTGTTTTTATCACTTAATGTATACATACTGATGTAGCAAATTAACTAAAACAAAGTTGATTCACGTTAGTCTTATATGTGAAGCCAAAGTGTACCCATGGCTACTGATAAAGTTCATTTACGCCACTGTAATTTTTACGAATTTCAACAAGGAAGAAATGCTACAGAAGCATGTCTGTCGCATCCACCATATTCCCCGGACTTAGCACCCTCCGACTATCACTTGTTTTTCTCCTTACAAAATTTTTTGAAGGGCAAAAAATTCAAAAATGAAGAAGATATCAAACAAGCACTGGTTCAATTTTTCGCATCAAAAGATAAAACATTTTTCAAAAATGGGATATACAAATTGCCCTCACGCTGGCAAGAAATCATTAATAATGGCAATTACATTATTTAATAAAGTTTATTGACGGTAAGAAAAATTTGTATTTTGTTTTATTCCAAAAATGAACAGAACTTTCCGGTAGACCTTATATAATATAGATGTAATATTTAAAGTTAAAGCCTGACACACAAACTAGGAAAAGTTTATAACAGTTGGTTTTCAAATATAATGATGAAGGAATGTTTTCGGTTTAACTGATGTAGCGGCCATTCATGCAAGAATTAGTAACATTAGGGAGACTACCACGTAGTGACTAAAAGAGCAGATTTTAGAGCCAGACTGTCCAAGTTGTACCCTTGTAACCTTGGGCAAGTGACTTCACTGCTTGTGTCCCAGTTTCCTCATATTAAAATGGAATAGCCATCATGCCTATTTCCTATGTTGAGAGAATTAGATTAGTTTATACACTCAAAGCATTTAGAACAGTGCTTGATAGCTATTACTGCTTTTTACATGTGATTAGAGAAATGTAGCTCAACAGTGCCCCCTTATGGGTATATTTTCTACCATCAGCAGGGTTTGTTTTGCTTTTAGTACATGTATTTCAAGAGTATTCTGATGATTTTGCTGTTCAAAAGCTTTTTAGTTTGATGTAGTTTCATTTGTTCATCCTGTCCTTTATTTCACTTGCCTGTGGAGTTAAATCAGCAAATATATTGCTGCAAGAGATGTCAGAGAGCTTACTGCCTATGTTTTCTTCCAAGATGATCATAGTTTCACAACTTATATTCAAGTTTTTTATCCATTTTGAGTTCATTTTTGTGAATGGTGTAAGTTGGTGGTCTAGTTTCATTTTTTTTTGCATGTATTTGTCCAATTTTCCCAGCACCGTTTGTTAAAGAGACTGTCTTTACTCCATTTATGATCTTACCTCCTTTGTCAAATATCAATTGGCCATAAAGGTGTGGGTTTATTTCTGGGTTCTCTGTTCTGTTCCATTGATCTATATGCCTGTTCTTATGCCAGTACCAGGCTGGGTTTTTTGTTTGTTTGGTTTTTTTTTGTATTTTTCTGAAGCTGGAAACGGGGAGAGACAGTCAGACAGACTCCCGCATGCCCCCGACCGGGATCCACCTGGCACACCCACCACGGGCAACGCTCTGCTCACCAGGGGGCGATGCTCTGCCCCTCCGGGGCGTCGCTCTGCCACGACCAGAGCCACTCTAGCGCCTGGGGCAGAGGCCAAGATGCCATCCCCAGTGCCCAGGCCATCTTTGCTCCAATGGAGCCTTGGCTGCGGGAGGGGAAGAGAGAGACAGAGAGGAAGGACGGGGGGGTGGAGAAGCAAATGGGCGCTTCTCCTATGTGCCCTGGCCGGGAATCTAACCCGGGTCCCCCACACTCCAGGCCGACGCTCTACCGCTGAGCCAACCGGCCAGGGCCTACCAGGCTGTTTTGAGTACAATGGCCCTGTACTATAACTTGATATCAAGAAGTGTGATACCACACACTTTATTCTTCTTTTTCAAGATTGCTGAGGCTATTCGTGTTCTTTCTTGGTTCCATGTAAATTTTTGGAATATTTGTTCTATATCTTTGAAGTATGACATTGGTATTTAATAGGAATTGCATTGAATTTATAGATTGCTTTGGGTAGTGTAGACATTTTAATGATACTTATTCTTTCTGTCCATGAACACAGTATATGCTTCCACTTGTTTGTATCTTCTTTTATTAATGTTTTATAATTTTCCCAGTACAAGTCTTTAACCTCCTTGGTTAAATTTACTCCTAGGTACTTTATTTTTTTGGTTGCAATAATGAAGGGGATTGTTTTCTTAATTTCTCTTTCAGACAGTTCATTGTTGGTGTATATAAATGCCATTGATTTTATATCCTGCCACCTTGCTGAATTCATTTATCAGATCCAGTAGTTTTTTGACTGAGACTTTAGGGTTTTCTATGTACAATATTAAGTCATCAGCAAATAATGAAAGTTTTACTTCTTTTCCAATTTGGATGCCTTTTATTTCTTCTTCTTGTCTGATTGGCTGTAACACAGCAAAAGACAACATGAACAAAATAAAAATACAACCCACACAATGGGAGAACATATTCGCCAACATGTCTGATAAGGGGTTAATAACCAAAATCTATAAAGAACTTGTAAAACTCAACACCAGGAAAGTAAACAGTCCAGTCACAAATTGGTCAAAAGAACTGAATAGACACTTCTCCAAAGAGGACATACAGATGGCCAATGGGCATATGAAAAAATGTTCAATATCACTAATTATTAGAGAAATGCAAATTAAAACCACAATGAGATACCACCTCACACCTGTCAGAATGGCTCTCATTAACAAAACAACACATAACAAGTGCTGGCAAGGGTGTGGAGAAAAGGGAACCCTCTTGCACTGCTGGTGGGAATGCAGACTGGTGCAGCCACTGTTGAAAACAATATTGGAGATTCCTCAAAAAATTAAAAATGGAACTGCCTTTTGACCCAGCCATCCCACTTCTAGGAATATATCCTAAGAATAACAAATCACTGATTCAAAAGAAGAAATGCACCCCCATGTTTCTTGCAGCATTGTTTACAATAGCCAAGACCTGGAAACAGCCCAAGTGTCTATCAGTAGACGAGTGGATTAAAACGCTGTGGTACATACACACAATGGAATACTACGCCACTGTGAAATAGAAGGAAATCTTACCCTTTACAACAACATGGATAGACCTGGAGTCTATTATGCCAAGCGAAATAAGCCAGGCAGAGAAAGAAAAATATATGACCACTCATATGAGGAATCCAATGAACAATATGAACTGAGGAATGGAAGAGAGGCAGAGAAGGGAGTTAAAGATTCCAGAGGGAAAGTGGTCTGAGGGAAAGGGGATGAGAGGAGGGATCAAAGAAAGGAAAGAGATTAGGGAAAGTATATACACATAACACAGAGAGATAGAGGGCAGGATAGTAAAACATGAAGGGAAGGGGGAAGACAGTGGAGGGAGGGGCAAAGGGGTATCAAGGAGAACATGGGGGAGGGAGGGAGATATATTTGGGGGAACACTTGTAACTATATAAACAACAAATTAAAAATAAAAGAAGGTTTTTGGAAAACATTAAAAATAACTAGAAAAAAGTATTCTGATTATTAAAAGTTTGTAGGCAAACTTTGTTTAAATATAGTCTTTTTCCCTAAAACTAATGTGAAATGCTTAATTTGTTTTTCCTTAAAGGTAAAATATCTTCATTCATTTCAGCACATACCTAGTCTTATGGGTCAATGCTGTGCTAAACAGTTGGGAGGTCCAAGGTTAACAAGATGGAATCCCTTCCTTTAAGGCACTCTCGTATTCTGTAGACACAGATGAAATCCACTGCTAAAAGCACTGTGCCATTGGGGCTGGAGTAGATGAGTGCAAGTGATGATTATAACAACAGCAAGTAGGCAGACATGACCAAGTAGCAGTGGCAGGGTAGCAACTGGTCTAAAAGGTGCTGTCTACTTTGGAGATAGCTGCCGTTTCAAACAGTGCTTTTGAAAGGTTCATAGTTCTTATCATAGCTCTGTGTAGTTACACAGACCAACTCTTCACATAAGATTTGACTGTTAGCTCCTGGCTGTACTGGACATTCATTAAGGATGGTGCCATGATTGAGTCTTTTTTTTTTTTTTTTTTTTTTTTTTTTTTTTTTTGAGTGTCTGTGTCATGTAAGCTCTTGTTCTGTTGATGGATAAATGTTGAGTGAATTTAATCTGTTGACATGAATAAATCTTGAGACTCCATTTCCCTTTGAGTGTTGATTTGGGTGAGCATTTCCCATCAACTGAATTCTTTATCTTTCTGTTGTGGCCCCACAGTTCCAACTTCATATTGAAAATTGTGGAATTTGTGTTAGAATCAACCTATTGATTCATTCTCATTAAAGTCTAAATCTTAGTCAGTTTCTTTGAGGGAAATTCTTTTGGAATAATTAGCAGATTTATTTTTTATTATTACTGTCATTCTGTGGTGCTTTTAGTCTTTTCAAAAACAAACTATCTCTGGCCTTAGTGATTTAGGCAGATAGCATAGGAGCAAACCTAGACCTTTCACATTGATTATTATATGTGGGTGTTTGATAAAGGTTGAGTAATACTCAACTATTTGGTTTTGGTAGCAATTTTTCTTTTTAGTCTTCCTTTGTTCTTGAATGTGGATAATGAAGGAGACAACACACAGTGTCATAGCAACTATCTTCAAATATTTGAATGACTAGTGCGGGGAAGGCTAGGCTTGTGACTTGCTCTGTAACCCTGTGAATTAGATGTAGGACCAACAGCTAGAAGTCAAAGGTAAATGAATGTCTATTCAATACTAGAAGGAGTCTTTGAGCAGGTCGAGCTGCCTGAAGAAAGAATGGACCTCTGTGGGAAAGAGTGAGATCCTTGCTATTGGTGATGTTCAAGCAGTGGGTGAATACGAAGTGGGGAGAGACAGCCGGGAGGGTGGGGGGATCAATCATTATGTGGATGTTAACCAGGACACCTGGGCATTCTCTGCTACTCTTGAGATTTTGTGGTTCAGTAAGTTTCAAGTTTAAACTTTTTGGTTATCGATTTTCTTAAAACATAGCCCAAACCCTCTATTTTTATCTCAGTTACATAGAATTTCAGTGTACTAAAGAAAAGGTGTGATGACAGCCTTACTAATTGGAGGATAAAGCAGGTCAGCGCCAGATTTGATGTGCAGATATCCCAGGTCAGGGTTTCCCAAAACCTGGCTGAGCCAGTGAGCATGGGAGCCACTTGGTTTCTGCACGCTCCCCTCCTCCCATCCCCAGTCTTCTCCTGAGCTGAATCCTGAGTGATGTTTATGTGAAGGTCAGAAACTCTGGATATTGTGCAGTGTCTCAGTAGAAAGGAGTGTCATAGCGACGGAAAGAGGAAGCATGTCAGTCAGATCCTGTGCTGCCTTCCTCCAGCTTCTTTGATGCTGTTAGCATCTGTAGCTACTATTTCTAGTTAAAATTCAAATGGAGAAGAAAAATCATAGTCCTCTTCAATTCAAATTTTAGCTGCAAATAGCCAGCCACTCAGCAGCTCTCCAGGCCTGTCCAGCAGTTCTCTAAATTGCCGTCTCAGTTCTCTGACTTATCCTTGCTGTCTCACAACATTGATATTAATAATGACCATGGGAACATTTGCGAGGTGCTTTCTTTGTGGCAGGCCCCGAACTTAAACACTGTCGTTGGATGGTGTCATGTAAGCATTAGAACTGTTAAGGAGCAGGTGATAAAATTAATGTGGAGCAAACTGCGGCTTAGCAAGGGGGGAGCGATAACTCACTTTCCTTTCACAGTTGGTGACTAGCTGAGGTGTGGTTTTCAACTCAGATTTGACTTACTAGTCAACAGTTAGTATGACAGTGATGTACAGCTAGGCGTGGGTACATTTTATATAGATTCAGTCAGGCTTTCCCAATACATTTAGTGAAATTTTTATTAATATGAAGCCTTCTTTGCATTTTAATGTTAAATCAGGCCTGGGAGATTATCTAAAAAGGTCCTCCTCTTTTTCCATTATCATGTATATTCATGGTTCACTTGAACTTCAGAAGTTAAGAAAATAGACCAAAAAATGGCTGGCTACTTTTAAATAATATGGAAACTCACTGTGGTTATATGAAGTATTAACAGTATTGAAGATAATCAGGGCTCTGTTTTAATCCACATGTTGGCCATCATCCACCAGAGCAGGATTGAAAAGGCAGGTGCAGGAGGGTTGTACTAGCTAAGTGATGGTCGTCAGCCTGCCTGCAGTTTGCAATTAGTGAGAAGCAAGTGGTTTGAGCTCTCAGAACACAAAAGTTTCCAACAATGGAAATAGATCTAGAGCAGTGTTTTTCAGCCACTGGTCCACCAGGAATTATCATGCCAGTCCACAAAAGAGTTAGCCACCCTAACCTGGTCAGGAATCGAACCTGGGACTTGTATATGCTGGGCTCATGCTCTACCACTGAGCCAATCGGCCAGGGCCAATATTTTATTTTTTTGAATGAGAAAAACCTTTTAGACTTGTTTAGAGAATAGTGGTTATTAATAATGCCAACACAATGATTCTTTTCAAGTAACCTTTTAAAGAAACTTATTTTTAATTGAAGAATACAAGGTTATGATCAAATATTTAAAATTAAGTTTGTCATTTCTTCTATTTCTACTTTATAATTGCCATTTTGGTGCAGTAACTTTATTAGGTGACTAACATAATTAGATTTAGAAACAAATGTCTCTTATTATAAACTTTCTGTATCTAGAAAAAATAGCCTTTAAAAATAAAAAAAAATGCTTTATTCTGGGATATAA
This sequence comes from Saccopteryx leptura, assembly GCF_036850995.1. Lineage (NCBI taxonomy): Eukaryota > Metazoa > Chordata > Mammalia > Chiroptera > Emballonuridae > Saccopteryx > Saccopteryx leptura. Next base: position 168,651,151 of record NC_089504.1, on the reverse strand, counting down.
GGCTTTTTTAAATTAAAGTGTAGTTGATATATTAGTTTCAGGTGTACAGTATAGTTATTTGACATTTATATACCTTACAAAGTGATCATGAGAAGTCTAGTAAACCATTTAATACCATACAGTTATTGCTGTATTACTGACTGTATTTCCTATGCTTTACCATCCCCGTGCCTTATAACTGTAAGTTTGTACCTCTTAATCCCCTTCACCTTTTTGCCCATTTCCCCATCACCTAACTCCCCCCCCCCCCAGCAACTGTCAGTTTGAACTCTGTATCTATGAGTCTGTTTTGTTTTGTTTGTTCATTTGTTTAGTTTTTTAGACTCCACATATAAGTGAAATAATATGGTATTTATCTTACTCTGACTGAACACAATACCCTCTAGGTCAGCGGTTCTCAACCTGTGGGTTGCGACCCCGGCGGGGTCACCTAAAGCCATCGGAAAATACATAATGCATATCAGGTTTTTCCATTCCGGATCATAACTGTAGCAAAATTACAGTTATGAAGTAGCCACCAAAATTATTTTTTGGTTTGAGGTCACCGCAACATGAGGAACTGTATTGCGGGGTCACTGCATTAAAAAGGTTGAGAACCACTGCTCTAGGTTCATCCATGTTGTTACAGATGGCACGATTTCCTTCTTTTCTATGGCCAAGTAATATTCCATTTTATGATGCATCACATCTTTATCCATTCATCTACGGATGAACACCTAGGTTGCTTCCATATCATGTCTATTGTAACTGATGCTGCAGTGGACATAGGGCTGCGTATGTCTTTTCAAATTAGTGTTTTTATTTTCTTCAGATAAGTGCTCAGAATTGAAATTGCAAAATTGTATGGTAGTTTTATTTTTAATTTTTGGAACCTCCATGCTATTTTCCATAGTGACTGCACCAAGTTAATGTCCCACCAACAGTGCACGAAGGTTCTGTTTCTCCAAATCCTTGTCGACACTTGTTTCTTGTCTTTTTTCTTTTTTTTTATAAATAAATTTTTATTTTAATGGGGTGACATCAATAAATCAGGGTACATATATTCAAAGAAAACATTTCCAGGTTATCTTGTCATTTAGTTCTGTTGCATACCCATCACACAAAGAGAGATCATCCTCCGTCACCCTCTATCCAGTTTTCTTTGTGCCCCTCCCCCTCCCCTTCCTCCCCTCCCCCCTTCCCTCCCCCCCCCCCCTAACCACCACACTTGTCCATGTCTCTTAGTCTCGCTTTTATGTCCCACCAATGTATGGACTCCTGCAGTTCTTGTTTTTTTTCTGATTTGCTTATTTCACTCCGCATAATGTTATCAAGGTTCCACCATTCTGCTGTAAGTGATCCGATGTCATCGTTTCTTCTAGCTGAATAGTATACCATGGTGTATATATGCCCCACCTTCTTTATCCAGTCTTCTATTTTTTTTTACAGTGATTTAAAGCCTTTAAGCAAACTCTTGGCCAATACAGCAAGAATCCCTAAAAGAGTAGTGTCCTTAACATGTTCACCAAGTCCAAATTGGCCCCATCACCATGCCAAATCCCTGAAAAATGCAACCCAACCACAGTTCAGTCTGTTTGGAGCTGTCACAGGGAGCAGGAGTCCAGGAAAAGTCCACACAGGAAAAGTCCGCATGGCACTGGAATTGTTGTCACCATTCTATACTTTGCAGCTCATGTCCAAGTCCCAATGACCGCTGCTTCTAGCTGGTAATGATTCAGGTAGACTGGAAAAGCCATTTGCAGCATGCGTGGATATGGAGCTTCTGTTCTCCTCTGCCTGGAGAGTTGAGACCAGGTTGCTTTTCCCTGGAACTCTGCGACTGTGGCATGGTAAAGAGAACCTTGGGATACACTAAGCTGGGTGGCAAAGGTAAATTCATAATACAAGTTGGCAAAAGGGGGAAAGAGAGCTCTAAATTAGGAGTAGGTCCCAGCCTGAAATATGAGTGGGACGTTGAGGTAGGAGGGATAAAGGAAACACTATATATTAAACAAAGCAGCAGAAAATAGGACTATCAACACCCACAACAGAGATCTTTGAGGGAAGAATAAAAAACCTGACTATTCAGGCAAAACATAGTTAAGTGGCCCTTGTGCAAATGAGATCAGTTTACCTGCTTCTTGGAAGAAATACCCTAGGCTTGTCCACAGTGTTGTAGATAGGGCCGACGGCCCTGGGCGCCTTCAGTGGCAAACCCCAGCTTTCTGGGCAAGGTTAGGTCATAGGTGGCTGGAGCAGGGCTGGAAGAGACTGAACCCTCCCTTAGAGGAGCGAGGGGGAAGCCCACCTTCCAGTGTCCCTGTTTCCTCACAACAGAGGCGTGTAAGCCTGGCAGGCTTTAGCTCAATGACTTTCCTTTCCACTATTGAAGCAGGACCCAGATGGCATCCTATGAGACCCCTTTGGGGCGTTGGAGCCTTTAAGGGTGTATCCTAAAAGCTGGTAGTTCCCCTGATCTCTGTTGGGCTTTTTCTGTCTCTAGGTATCTTAAAAGCCATGCTCAGAAGATCTCACTGAGAGGTTTGAGGATCCCCATCTGCCTATTTAACTCTTTTCCATATATCTGGAGCTATTTGGAAAAAGACAAAACAGTGTTATTAGCTGGATCTAATAAAGAAGGTAGTAGTTTGCAGGCGAAAAAGATTTGGTGTCTCCTGTTCATCAGCCTTCAAAAGAAATGTAAATTTTTTTTTTTTTAAGTAAAAAGCTTGATATGGTAGACCCGTCGGAGTCATTGGCCTGGTGTGCAGGATTCCCGGGTTCGATTCCTGGCCAGAGCACACAGGAGAAGTGCCCATCTACTTCTCCACCCCTCCCCCTCTCCCTCCTCTTCGTCTCTCACTTTCCCTCCCGCAGCCAAGGCTCCACCGGAGCAAATCCACCCCGGGCACCAAGGATGGCCCCATGGCCTCCGCCCCAGTCACTAGAATGGCTCTGGTTGTAACAGAGCAACACCCCAGATGGGCAGAGCATTCCCCCCTGGTAAGCATGCCAGGTGGATCCCGGTCAGGCGCATGCGGGAGTCTGTCTGACTGCCTCCCCATTTCCATCCTCAGAAAAATACAAAAAAAAAAAAAAAAAGGGGGGGGGGGGCATTCCCTTGTGTTAAAGCTCCAGGGAGCATGGAGTGAGCTTGAGTATGTCCTATGAAACATGGAGCTCTATGTTGACATATAAGTCTTTGAAGAAGGAGGAACTGCTGAAATAGTTCATCAGCATTTGTCCCTAAGACAGCAGTCTGTATAGTGGAAACACCATAAGTAAATATTTGCTGTCTGTCTATAGATTAAAGGGGGAATATGGCAAATGCTGAAAAGCCATGCTCTTTGTGTCCCTCCCCTCCCCCAACCCCCTTCCTCTCCTCCCCCCACCCTGTACCCCCAACACTGTTGTCCACGTCTCTGAGTCTCATCTTTATGTCCCACCTATGTATGGAATCATATAGTTCTTAGTTTTTTCTGATTTACTTCTTTCGCTCAGTATAATGTTATCAAGGCCCATCCATGTTGTTGTAAAAGATCCTATGTCATCATTTCTTATGGCTGAGTAGTATTCCATAGTATATATATACCAAAGCTTTTTAATCCACTCGTCCTCTGATGGACACTTGGGCTGTTTCCAGATCTTTGCTATTGTAAACAATGCTGCCATAAACATGGGGGTGCATTTCTTCTTTTCAAACAGTGCTATGGTGTTCTTGGGGTATATTCCTAACAGTGGTATAGCTGGGTCAAAAGGCAGTTCGATTTTTAATTTCTTGAGGAATCTCCATACTGTTTTCCACAGAGGCTGCACCAGTTTGCGTTCCCACCAGCAATGCAGGAGGGTTCCCTTTTCTCCACATCCTCGCCAGCACTTATTCTGTGTTGTTTTATTGATGAGCGCCATTCTGACTGGTGTGAGGTGATATCTCATTATGGTTTTAATTTGCATTTCTCTAATCATTAGTGATGTTGAACATTTTTTCATATGCCTATTGGCCATCTGTGTGTCCTCTTTGGAGAAGTGTCTATTCATTTATTTTGCCCATTTTTGGATTGGATTGTTTGTCTTCCTGGTATTAAGTTTTACAAGTTCTTTATAAATTTTGGTTATTAACCCCTTATCAGACACAACGTCAAATATATTCTCCCATTGTGTAGTTTGTCTTTTTATTCTGTTCTTATTGTCTTTAGCTGTGCAGAAGCTTTTTAGTTTGATAAAGTCCCATTTGTTTATCCTGTCTTTTATTTCACTTACCTGTGGAGACAAATCAGCAAATATATTGCTGTGACAGATGTCAGAGAGCTTGCTGCCTATGTTTTCTTCTAAGATGCTTATGGTTTCACGGCTTACATTTAAGTCTTTTATCCATTTTGAGTTTATTTTTGTGAGTGGTGTAAGTTGGTGGTCTAGTTTCATTTTTTTGCAGGTAACTGTCCAATTTTCCCAACACCATTTGTTGAAGAGGCTGTCTTTTACTCCATTGTATTTCCTTACCTCCTTTGTCAAATATCAGTTGTCCATAGAACTGTGGGTTTATTTCTGGGTTCTCTGTTCTGCTCCATTGATCTATGTGCCTGTTCTTATGCCAGTACCAGGCTGTTTTGAGTATCAAATATCAGTTGTCCATAGAACTGTGGGTTTATTTCTGGGTTCTCTGTTCTGTTCCATTGATCTATATGCCTGTTCTTATGCCAGTACCAGGCTGTTTTGAGTACAATGGCCTTATAATATAACTTGATATCCGGAAGTGTGATACCTCCTGCTTTATTCTTCCTTTTCAAGATTGCTGAGGCTATTCGTGTTCTCTTTTGGTTCCATATAAATTTTTGGAATATATGTTCTATATCTTTGAAGTAAGTCATCGGTATTTTAATCGGTATTGCATTGAATTTATAAATTGCTTTGGGTAACATAGACATTTTAATGATGTTTATTCTTCCTAACCATGAGCACAGTATATGCCTCCACTTATTCGTATCTTCCCTGATTTCTTTTATCAATGTTTTATAATTTTCCGAGTACAAGTCTTTAATCTCCTTCGTTAGATTTATTCCTAGGTACTTTATTTTTTTGGTTGCAATGGTAAAGGGAATTGATTCCTTGATTTCTCTTTCTGACAGTTCATTATTAGTGTATAAAAATGCCTCTGATTTCTGAGTATTGATTTTATATCCTGCCACCTTGCCAAATTCATTTATCAGGTCTAGTAGTATTTTGACTGAGACTTTAGGGTTTTCTATATACAATATCATATTATCTGCAAATAATGATAGTTTTACTTCTTCTTTTCCAATTCGGATGCCTTTTTATTTCTTTTTCTTGTCTGATTGCTGTGGCTAGGACTTCCAGAACTATGTTGAATAAGAGTGGTGAAAGGGGGCACCCCTGCCTTGTTCCTGATCTTAAGGGGATTGCTTTTAATTTTTTCCCATTGAGTATGATGTTGGCTGTGGGTTTGTCATAGATGGCCTTTATCATGTTGAGGTATGTTCCCTGTATTCCCACTTTGCTGAGAGTTTTGATCATGAGTGGGTGCTGGACTTTATCAAATGCTTTTTCTGCATCTATTGAAATTATCATGTGGTTTTTCTCCTTTCTTTTGTTTATGTGATGAATCACATTGATTGATTTGCGAATATTATACCAGCCTTGCCTCCCAAGAATAAATCCCACTTGATCGTGGTGTATGATTTTTTTCATATATTGCTGGATCCGGTTTGCTAATATTTTGTTGAGGATTTTTGCATCTAAGTTCATCAGGGATATTGGCCTATAATTTTCTTTTTTTGTGTTGTCTTTGCCTGGTTTTGGAATCAGAATTATGCTCGCCTCATAAAAGGAGTTTGGAAGTCTTCCTTCCTCTTGAATTTTTTGAAATAGCTTGAGAAGGATAGGAGTTAGTTCTTCTTTGAATATTTGGTAGAATTCACTTGTGAAGCCGTCAGGCCCAGGACTTTTCTTTTTTGGGAGTTTTTTGATAACTGTTTCAATATCATTTGTTGTAATTAGTCTGTTTAGGTTTTCTGATTCTTCCAGATTGATTTTTGGAAGATTATATGATTCAAGGAATTTGTACATTTCATCTAGGTTGTCTAGTTTTTTGGCATACAATTCTTCATAGTATTTTCTTACAATATTTTGTATTTCTGTTGTGTCAGTTGTTATTTATGTCATTTATTTCTGCTCTGATCTTTATTATTTCCTTCCTTCTACTAGCTCTGGGCTTTACTTGCTGTTCTTTTTCTAGTTCTTTTAGATGCAGGGTTAAGTTGTTTATCTGAGCTTTTTCTAGCTTCTTGAGGTATGCTTGTAATGCTATAAACTTCCCTCTCAGGACTGCTTTTGCTGTGTCCCATAAATTTTGAGTTGTTGTATGCTCATTATCATTTGTTTCTAGGAATTTTTTAATTTCTTCTTTGATCTCAATGTTAACCCATTCGTTATTTAATAACGTGCTATTTAGTTTCCAAGTGTTTGAATGTTTTTCAATTTTTCTATTGTGGTTGATTTATAGTTTAATGCCATTGTGATCAGAGAAAGTGCTTGATATGATTTCAATCTTCTTAAATTTGTTGAGACCGTTTTTGTGCCCTAACATGTGGCCTATTCTAGAGAATGTACCATGAGCACTTGAAAAGAATGTATATTCTGCTGTTTTAGGGTGAAAGGTTCTGAAGATATCTATTAAATCGAGTTGATCTAATATGTCCTTTAAGTCTGCTGTTTCTTTGTTGATTTTCTTTCTTGAGGATCTTTCTAATGATGTTAATGGGGAATTGAAATCCCCTACTATTATAGTATTGCTGTTGATCTCGCCCTTTCAGTCCATCAGAGTCTGCTTTATATACTTAGGTGCTCCTATATTAGGTGCGTAGATATTTATAATGGTTATATCTTCCTTTTGGATTTCTCCCTTTATCATTATATAGTGACCTTCTTTATCTCTAACTATGGTCTTGGTTTTAAAGTCCATTTTGTCTGATATAAGTATTGCTACCCCAGCTTTTTTTTCATTTCCATTTGCGTGAAATATTTTTTTCCATCCTTTTATCTTCAGTCTGTGTGCATCTTTTGATTTAAGGTGTGTCTCTTGTAGACAGCATATGTATGGGTCCTGTTTTCTTATCCACGCAGCTACCCTATGTCTCTTGATCGGATCATTTAATCCATTAACATTTAAGGTTATTACTGATATGTAATTGTTTATTGCCATCTTTTTTCTTTGAAACTGTATTCCTCTTTTGCTATATTCATTTTTTCCTTTGATCTGTTTACAACAGATCCCTTAGCATTTCTTGCAGCCTTGGTTTGGTTGCAGTGTATTCCTTGAGTTTTTTTTTTTGTCTGTAAAACTTTTTATTTCTCCTTCAATTTTAAATGATAGCCTTGCTGGATAAAGTAGTCTTGGTTGTAGGTTCTTGTTCTGCATTACTTTGAATATTTCTTGCCATTCCCTTCTGGCCTCAAGTGTTTCTGTTGAGAAGTCAGAAGTCATCCTTATGGGGGCTCCTTTGTAGGTGATAGTCTTTTTTTCTCTAGCAGCTTTTAATGTTTTCTCTTTATCATTTAGCTTTGGTAATTTAATTATGATGTGTCTTGGTGTTGGTTTCCTTGGGTTTCTCCTTAATGGAGTTCTCTGTGCTTCCTGAACATGTGTAATGTTTTCCTGCCTTAATTGGGGGAAGTTTTCCGTTATAATATGTTTGAACAAAGTCTCTATCCCTTGTTCTTTCTCTTCTTCTTCAGGAACCCCTATGATGCGGATGTTATTTCTCTTCATGTTGTCACAGAGCTCTCTTAGAGTTTCCTCAGACTTTTTGAGTCTCTTTTCTTTTTTCTGCTCTGCTTCCGTGCCTTTATTTATTGTGTCCTCTAACTCACTGATTCGATTCTCTGCTTCATCCATCCTGCTTTTAATTCCTTCCATTTTATTCTTTATTTCAGATATTGTATTTGTCATTTCTGACTGATTCTTTTTTATTATTTCAATGTCCTTTTTTATATTTGTTATCTCTTTATTTAGGTTTTGTAATGGCCATCTATGGTTGTTCTAATATCTTTGAGCATCCTAACAGTCGTTATTTTAAACTCTGCACCTGGTAATTTGGTTATATCTGATTCACTTAGGTCCTTTTCTGGGGATTTCTTGGTTTATTTGTGTTGTATTTCTCTGCCTCCGCATTTTCTCTTCACAGGAGTGGCTGTGATCACATGCTCAGGTGCACAAGCGTTGGTGGCCTTGGCCTTTGCCCCGCCCCCGTGTGTGACATTATGCTCAGTCCTGAGGGCACTGGCGAGCACCTTTGCTCAGCTGCGGGTCTCCACCTGTTTCCGGGCTTTCGCCCTGCCCTTGCAGGAGGAGCCCACTCAAGGAATGGCTGCTAGCCTTGGCTCTACCGCTGGGCAGGACTGCGTTCCCAAGCTCAGCTCAGTAGTGGAACTCCGCCTTTTCTGGGCTTTTGGCTCCACCCCCACGGGAGGAGCCGGTTGCCAAGTCAGACCGCAAGCCTGGGTTGCACGGGCGGGGCAAGGCTGTGCTCCTCTGCCCTTGCTCAGGGGCTGTCTCCACCCTTTCCGGGGGTTCCCGCCCTTTTCCTGCAGGCTGGATTACAGGCCTCCGGCAGCTGAGCTTGACCGCTTTTGCACGCCCCCTTCTCCCCATCCGGGCAAGATTGAGCTCACACCTGAGCCCAGTGGTGGCCAGCTGGTTTCTGCCCCTGCCAGCAGAACCGCGCTTTTGTCTCCTACTGCCGCCCGCCCTCTGGCACACCCTCAGCCGCGTGGGTGGGGGCGTTGCAGCTCGGACCCTAAGACTCACTACTGTAGACCCAAAAGCTCCCTCCTTCTATGCGACTCTGCTCTGAGTGCCACGGGGGAGCTTGTTTGGCTGCTCTCCTGCTTCCCTTTGCTGGTATTGCTGTTTCCAGGGGAAATATTCACTTCAGCTTTGGGGAGTGACTCGTCCCAGGGGTTAGGGTGGCTATCTCCCAAAATGCTTCTCCCTGTGCCTTCTAGATTAGACTCTCTTCCTGTTACTCTGGTCCTCTCCTCTCTCCCCCTGTCCCCAGGAGCCCCGGGTGGGTGGTTATGAGAGAGATGTTCTGCGCGGTCCCTTTAAGAAGGATCCTGGGTCTGAGAAATCAGACTCTTTCTCAAAAACAGTATCCCGACTTGTTTCCAGCTAAATACTGTCCTTACTCCTCTTCTGGGCTCTGGGGCTGCAGGCTGGGGCTTTGTTCCTGGGGCTCAGGACCCTTCCCCCTCTGCTAAACTCACTTTCCGCCACGCGAGCCTCTCCCTGCTTCCCTTCGCTCTGGGGAGCTGGGCAACCCTCTCCGCGTTTCCCCCTTTCTGCTTTTCCTACCAGTCTCTGTGTGGCTTCTTCAGCATTCCTTGGTTGAAGAGTCCTCTTAGTTTAGTCCAAAGTTGGTTTTTCCAGATGATAGTTCATAAAATTAGTTTGTAATCCACTTTGGTTCTGGGAGGTAGATGTTGGTACGTCCGCCTACTCCAGCGCCATCTTGTCTCCCCTGTTTCTTGTCTTTTTGTTGACAGCCATTCTGACAGGTGTGAAGTGGTATCTCATTGTGGTTTTTACATGCATTTCCCTGATGATTAGCGAGGTTGATCATCTTTTCATGTGTCTGTTTACCATCTGTATGTCTTCTTTGGAAAAGTGTCTATTCAGGTTTTCTGCCCAATTTTTAATTGGATTACTTTGGGGTTTTTGATGCTGAGTTTTATGGTTTTTAAAAAAATATATTTTGGATATTAACCCTTAACTGATCTATCATTTGCAAATATCTTCTCCCATTCAGAAGGTTGTGTTTTTGTTTTGTTAATGATTTTTTTTGCTGTGCAAAAGCTTTTTGTTTAGCCTGACCTGTGGTTGCGCAGTGGGTAAAGCGTCAACCTGGAATGCTGAGGTCAGTGGTTCAAAACCCCGGGCTTGCCTGGTCAAGGCACATATGAGAGTTGATGCTTCCTGTTCCTCCCTCCCTCCTTCTCTCTCTCTCTCTCTCTCTCTCTCTCTCTCTCTACTGTCTCTAAAATGAATAAATTAAATCTTAAAAAAAAAAAGGATAATTTAAAAAGAAAAGCTTTTTGGCTTTTTGTTTAATATAGTCCCATTTATTTATTTCTGTTGTTGTTGCTGCTGCTTTTGCCTAAAGGGACACATCCAAAAATATATTTCCAAGACCAATGTCAAAGATTTTACTGCCTGTGTTTTCTTCCTGGAATTTTATGGTTTCCAGTCTTAAATAAAATCTTTAATCCATTTTGCATTTTTCTGTATATGGTGTAACAAAGTGGTACAGTTTAATTTTTTTTTAATATTGCTGTCTAGTTTTCCCAGCACCATTCATTGAAGACTTTTCCTCATTATAGATTCTTGCCTCCTTTATTATAAATTTAATTGGTTATATAAGTGTGGGTTTATTTCTGTGCCCTTTATTTTGTTCCAGTGACCTATGTCTGTTTCTTGTGCTAGTACCATACAGTTTAGATTACTTTAACTTTGTAGTTTAGTTTGAAATCAGAAAACATGAGGTCTCCAACTTCAATTTCATTTACTTCTGGTCTTTATTACTTTCTTCTTTCTACTAACTTTGGGCTTTGTTTTTCCTACATCTTTATATATAAGATTAGATTGAGATTTTTCAGTTTCTTGAGGTAGGCCCAGATTGCTATAAACTTCCTCCTTAGAATGGCTTTTGCTGCATCCCATAGCTTTTGTAATGTTTCCATTTTCATTGGTCTAAAGATATTTTTTGATTTTCTCTTTGATTTCTTCATTGAGCCATTGGTTTTTGGTAGCATGTTGTTGGCCTCTGCATCTGTTCTTTCCCATTTTCTTTTTAAAATTAATTTCTGGTTTTATATCATCATGGTCAGAAGGATGCTTGATATGATTTCAGTCTTTTTAAATTTATTGTCTTGTTTTGTGGGCAAACGTGATTTATTCTGGAGAATGTTCATGTTTACTCAGTATTATATCAATACTATTTGTGGATTAAATGTTCTGTACATATCTATTATGCCGGTCTAGTCTAGTGTGTCACTTAAGGCCAATGTTTTCTTGTTGATTTTGTTTGGATAATCTATCCATTGATGAAACTGGGGTGTTTCAGTCCCCTATTATTATTGTATTACTGTCAATCACTCCCTTTGTGTCTTAATATTTGCTGTATGTATTTTGGTGTCCCTATGTTAGGTGCTTAGATGTTTAAAAGTGTTATATCCTTTAGTTGGATTGACTTCTTTATTAATATGCCATAGCCTTGTATTTTGTTACAGTTATTATTTTAAAAATTATTTGGTCTAAGTAAAGCTACCCGGCTTTCTTTTCATTTTCGTTTGCATGGGATATTTTTTTCCATCCACCTTCAGTCTGTATGTCTTTAGATCTGAAATGAGTATCTTATAGGCAGCATGTGTGTATATCTTTTTTATATCCATTCAGCCATCCTGTGTCTTTGTTTTTTGTGTGTGTGGGGGGGGAGACTGGGACAGGAAAGAAGAGAGATGAGAAGCATTAACTTCTGGTTGTGGCACTTTAGTTGTTCATTGATTGCTTGTCATATGTGCCTTGACTGGGGCACTCCAACAGAACCAGTGACCCCTTGCTCAAGCCAGTGACCATGGGATCATTTCAATGATCCCACACTCATTCCACTGACCCTTCAAGTTTGGTGAGCCTGTGCTCAAGTTAAATGAGCCCATGCTCAAGGCGTTGACCTCGAGGTTTTGGGCCTCAGATCTCAGCATCCTGGGTCAACACTCATTCCAGTGCACCACCACTGGTCAGGGCCCTTTTAACATTTCTTGTAATACTGGTTTAGTGATGATGAACTCCTTTAGCTTTTGCTTGTTTGAGAAACTCTATCTGTCCTTTAATTCTGAATGATTACTGTGCCAGGTAATCTTGGTTGTAGGTTTTTCCGTTTCTTCGCATTGAGTATATCTCTGCCACTCCCTTCTGGCCTACAAGGTTTTCTGTTGAGAAATCAGCTGACAGTCTTTTGGGAGCTCCTTTGTAGGTGACTTTCTCTTGGTGCTTTTAAGTGTTTCTTAAACTTTTAACATTTTAATTATGATGTGTCTTGGCGTGAGCCTCTTTGGGTTCACCTTGTTTGGAACTATTTTCTTAACCAGGTTTGGGATATTTTTAACCATTTTTCTTCAAATAGGTTTTCTGTCCCTTTCTCTTTCTTCTTCTTCTGAGACCCATACAGTATGAATGTTAATATGCTTGATGTTGTCCCAGGGATCCCTTTTTCTGTCTTCACTCTTTTTCATTCATTTTTCATTCTTGATCTTTCAATTGGGTGATTTCCACTACCTGTCTCTCTGATTGCTGACCCATTCTTCTGTACTATCTGATCTACTGTTGATTCTCTCCAGTGTATTTTTTATTTCAATGGTTATTATCTTCAGTTCTGATAAGTTCGTTTTTACAATTTGTATCTCTCTGTTGAAGTTCTCACTGAGTTTATCCACTTGTCTGCAGAGTTTGATGAGCATCATTATGACTGTTACTTTGAACTCTTGATATGGTAGACTGCTTACTTCTGTTTTGTTTAGTTCTTTTTCTGGATTTTTATCTTTTTTTTTCTTTAGAACTTTTTTTTTGACTGAGATAGAGAGTCAGAGAGAGGGACAGATAGGGACAGACAGACAGGAAGGGAGAGAAATGAGAAGCATCATTTCTTCATTGTAGCACCTTAGTTGTTCATTGATTGCTTTCTCATATGTGCCTTGACCGGGGGGCTACAGCAGAGCGAGTGACCCCTTGCTCAAGCCAGTGACCTTGGGCTCAAGCCAGCGACCATGGGATCATGCCTATGATCCCACACTCAAGCCAGCGACCACTAGCTCAAGTTGGTGAACCCCCACTCAAGTCGTATGAGCCCGCGCACAAACCGACGATGTTGGGATTTTGAACCTGGGTCCTCCGTGTCCTAGTCCAACGCTCTGTCCACTATGCCACCGCCTGATCAGGCTAGAACATACTCTTCTCTCCTCATTTTACCTATTTGTTTCTATATACTAGGTAGGTCAGCTACATCTCCTGGCCTTGGAAAAGTGGCCTTATTGAGAAATGTCCTGTGGAGTCCAGAGGTGGTATCCCTCTTTGTCACCAGAGCCAGGAGCTCTAACGGTGTTCCTTGGATGGACTAGTGTGGCTCTGGTTGTGGTTGGGCCACAGTAGCTAAGGAAAATCTGACAGGAAAGGTTGGCCCCTGGCCCAGCCGACTGTGAGGCCTGGCCACAGCTGTTGCAGGTGCATTTGTGTGCGGTGCAGGCCTTTAGTGTGGCTGGCTGCCAGGCCCACCTCAACATTGCAGACCCATTGCTTTGTGAGGACTGTGTGTGGCAGGGCAGGAGCCACTTTGGGGGGGGGGGGTAGCTGGGTGGGTCCATAGCAAAACGACAGAATGGGATAAACATTGTTAGCAAGGTTAACAGAGAATTTCAGAAATGGCACCTGCCAGCATTAGACCAGCTAGGTGGAAGGAATGTAAAGGAGGGATGAGGGAAATAGTTCCCACCAGCACTTCCGACTGTGGAGAAAGTTCCAGCAGATCACTGTTCCTCCAGCACACATGATAAAATTAGTCAGTGTGTCACCTTCACATATGAACCAGATATTTTTCTAACTGTGTCTCTGTTCTGGTTTCCTACGGCCCTTCAGCTCTCCCAGGTATAAGCCCCACTGGTTTTCTTTTTTTTTTTTTTTTTTTTTTTTTTTTATTATATAATTTTATTTTTTTAATGAGGTGACATCAATAAATCAGGATACATATATTCAAAGATAACAAGTCCAGGTTATCTTGTCGTTCAATTATGTTGCATACCCACCACCCAAAGTCAGATTGTCCTCTGTCACCTTCTATCTTGTTTTCTTTGTGCCCTTCCCCACCCCCTATCCCTCTCCCATTCCCCCCTCCCCCCCCGTAACCACCACACTCTTATAAATGTCTCTTAGTTTCACTATTATGTCCCACCTACGTATGGAATAATACAGTTCCTGTTTTTTTCTGATTTACTTATTTCGCTTCGTATCATGTTATCAAGATCCCACCATTTTGCTGTAAATGTTCTGATGTCATCATTTCTTATGGCTGAGTAGTATTCCATAGTGTATATGTGCCACATCTTCTTTATCCAGTCATCTATTGATGGGCTTTTTGGTTGTTTCCATGTCCTGGCCACTGTGAACAATGCTGCAATAAACATGGGGCTGCATGTGTCTTTACGTATCAATGTTTCTGAGTTTTTGGGATATATACCCAGTAGAGGGATTGCTGGGTCATAAGGTAGTTCTATTTTCAGGTTTTTGAGGAACCACCATACTTTCTTCCATAATGGTTGTACTACTTTACATTCCCACCAACAGTGTATGAGGGTTCCTTTTTCTCCACAGCCTCTCCAACATTTGCTGTTACCTGACTTGCTAATAACAGCTAATCGAACAGGTGTGAGGTGGTATCTCATTGCCGTTTTGATTTGCATTTCTCTAATAGCTAAAGAAGATGAGCATCTTTTCATATATCTGTTGGCCATTTGTATTTCTTCCTGGGAGAAGTGTCTATTCATATCCTCTTCCCATTTTTTTATTGGATTGTTTGTTTGTTTGTTGTTGAGTTTTATGAGTTCTTTGTATATTTTGGATATTAGGCCCTTATCTGAGCTGTCGTTTGAAAAAATCATTTCCCATTTAGTTGGCTTTCTGTTTATTTTGTTATCAGTTTCTCTTGCTGAGCAAAAACTTCTTAGTCTGATGTAGTCCCATTCATTAATTTTTGCCTTCACTTCTCTTGCCATTGGAGTCAAATTCATAAAATGCTCTTTAAAACCCAGGTCCCTGAGTTGAGTACCTATGTCTTCTTCTATGTACTTAATTGTTTCAGGTCTTATGTTTAGATCTTTGATCCATTTTGAGTTAATTTTTGTACAGGGGGAGAGACTGTAGTCCAGTTTCATTCTTTTGCATGTGGCTTTCCAGTTTTCCCAGCACCATTTATTGAAGAGGCTTTCTTTTCTCCATTGTGTGTTGTTGGCCCCTTTATCAAAAATTATTTGACTATATATATGTGGTTTTATTTCTGGACTTTCTATTCTGTTCCATTGGTCTGAGTGTCTATTTTTCTGCCAATACCATGCTGTTTTGATTGTCGTGGCCCTATAATAGAGTTTGAAGTCAGGTATTGAAATGCCCCCAGCTTCATTCTTTTTCTTTAGGATTGCTTTGGCTATTCGGGGTTTTTTATAGTTCCATATAAATCTGATGATTTTTTGCTCTATTTCTTTAAAAAATGTCATTGGAAGTTTGATGGGAATTGCATTAAATTTGTATATTGCTTTGGGTAATATAGCCATCTTGATTATATTTATTCTTCCTAGCCAAGAACAAGGTATATTCTTCCATCTCATTATATCTTTTTCGATTTCCCTTAACAATGGTTTATAGTTTTCATTATATAAGTCCTTTACATTCTTTGTTATGTTTATTCCTAAGTATTTTATTTTTTTTGTTGCAATCGTGAAGGGGATTGTTCTTTTGAGTTCCTTCTCAGTTGTTTCATTGTTGGCATATAGAAAGGCTATTGACTTCTGTATGTTAATTTTGTATCCTGCGACCTTACTGTATTGGCTTATTGTTTCTAGTAGTCTTTTTGTGGATTCTTTGGGGTTTTCGATGTATAGTATCATATCATCTGCAAAAAGTGATACCTTTACTTCTTCTTTTCCGATATGGATGCCTTTTATTTCTTTGTCTTGTCTGATTGCTCTGGCTAGAACCTCTAGTACCACATTAAATAAGAGTGGAGAGAGTGGACAACCCTGTCTTGTTCCTGATTTAAGGGGGAAAGCCTTCAGTTTAGTGCCATTTAATATGATGTTAGCTGATGGTTTATCATATATGGCCTTTATCATGTTGAGATATTTTCCTTCTATACCCATTTTGTTGAGAGTCTTAAACATAAAATTGTGCTGTATTTTATCAAAAGCCTTTTCTGCGTCTATTGATAAGATCATGTGGTTTTTGTTCTTTGTTTTGTTGATATGGTGTATTACATTAACCGTTTTACGTATGTTGAACCATCCTTGAGATTCTGGGATGAATCCCACTTGATCATGATGTATTATTTTTTTAATATGTTGTTGTATTCGATTTGCTAGTATTTTGTTTAGTATTTTAGCATCTGTATTCATTAGAGATATTGGTCTGTAGTTTTCTTTTTTTGTGCCATCCTTGCCTGGTTTTGGTATGAGGGTTATGTTGGCTTCGTAAAATGTGTTTGGAAGTATTGCTTCTTCTTCAATTTTTTGGAAGACTTTGAGTAGAATAGGAACCAAGTCTTCTTTGAATGTTTGATAAAATTCGCTGGTATAGCCGTCAGGACCTGGACTTTTATTTTTGGGGAGGTTTTTAATGGTTTTTTCTATTTCTTCTCTACTGATAGGTCTGTTTAGGCTTTCTGCTTCTTCTTGACTCAGTCTAGGAAGGTTGTATTTTTCTAGGAATATATCCATTTCTTCTAGGTTGTTGAATTTAGTGGCATAAAGTTTTTCATAGTATTCTACAATAATTCTTTGTATATCTATGGTGTCCGTGGTGATTTCTCCTCTTTCATTTTGGATTTTGTTTATATGAGTTCTTTCTCTTTTTTCCTTGGTAAGTCTTGCCAAGGGTTTGTCAATTTTGTTGATCTTTTCAAAGAACCAGCTCCTTGTTCTATTAATTTTTTCTATAGTTTTTCTGTTCTCTAATTCATTTATTTCTGCTCTGATTTTTATTATCTCCTTTCTTCGGCTGGTTTTGGGTTGTCTTTGTTCTTCTTTTTCTAGTTCCTTAAGGTGGGAAGTTAAGTGGTTCACTTGGGCTCTCTCTTGTTTGTTCATATATGCCTGAAGTGATATGAACTTCCCTCTTATCACTGCTTTTGCTGCATCCCATAGATTCTGATATGTCGTATTGTCATTTTCATTAGTCTGTATATATCTTTTGATCTCTGCACTTATTTCTTCTTTGACCCATTCATTTTTTAAAAGTATGTTGTTTAGTTTCCACATTTTTGTGGGATTTTTTTCCTCTTTTTTGCAGTTGAATTCTAGTTTCAAGGCTTTATGATCAGAAAATATGCTTGGTACAACTTCAATTTTTCTGAATTTGCTGATGTTGTTTTTGTGGCCCAACATATGGTCAATTCTTGAGAATGATCCATGTACACTGGAGAAAAATGTATACTCAGTCACTTTGGGATGAAATGTCCTGTAGATGTCTATCATATCCAGGTGCTCTAGTGTTTTGTTTAAGGCCACTATGTCTTTGTTGATTCTCTGTTTGGATGACCGATCTAGAGCCGTCAGCGGTGTATTGAGGTCTCCAAGTATGATTGTGTTTTTGTCAGTTTTTGTTTTAAGATCAATAAGTAGCTGTCTTATATATTTTGGTGCTCCTTGGTTTGGTGCATATATATTAAGAATTGTTATGTCTTCTTGATTCAGTGTCCCCTTAGCCATTATGAAATGGCCATTTTTGTCTCTGAGTACTTTTCCTGCCTTGTAGTCAGCATTATCCGATATGAGTATTGCTACACCTGCTTTTTTTTGGATGTTATTTGCTTGGAGTATTGTTTTCCAGCCTTTCACTTTGAATTTGTTTTTATCCTTGTTACTTAGATGAGTTTCCTGTAGGCAGCATACAGTTGGATTTTCTTTTTTAATCCATTCTGCTACTCTGTGCCTTTTTATTGGTGAGTTTAATCCGTTTACATTTAGTGTAATTATTGATACTTGTGGGTTCCCTATTGCCATTTTATATCTTGCTTTCTGTTAGTTTTGTGTCTTGTTTGATCCTTCTCTTTTGTTTTTCTATCTTTTGTTTTTATTTGGTTGTATTCCATACATCTTTCCACTGTTGCTATCTTTTTTATCTCATGTGCTTCTGTGGTGGTTTTTTCAATGGTGGTTACCTTTGAATAATGAAAAGGGTCCCTACCCTGTTCATTGTAGCGAACTATTTTGTGAGTACTTTTGCACTCCATCGTCCTTTGCTACTGTTAATCTCCATCTTCTCCCCCTCTTTCTTTTTGTTGTTGTCACAGTTTAAATTTGGTTTTATTGTGTTCTTCTTGGAGCTTTTACTTGTGGCTCTGTTTTTTTTTTGTTCTTTGTATCTGATTGGAGAACCCCCTTTAGTAATTCCTGGAGTGGGGGTTTTCTGATGATAAATTCCCTCATCTTTTCTGTATCTGTGAATGTTTTTATTTCTCCTTCATATTTGAAGGATAGCTTTGATGGGTATAGTATTCGTGGCTGAAAGCTCCTCTCTTTCAGGACTTTAAATATTGGGGTCCATTCTCTTCTAGCTTGTAGAGTTTCTGCTGAGAAATCTGATGATAATCTAATGGGCCTTCCTTTATATGTTGTATTCTTCTTCTCCCTGGCTGCCTTGAGAATTTTTTCTTTGCTGTTGGTTTGTGTCAATTTCATTATGATATGCCTTGGAGTAGGTTTGTTGGGGTTAAGAAAACTTGGAGTTCTGTTTGCTTCTTGAACTTGAGGCTTTAGTTCTTTCCACAGGCTTGGGAAGTTCTCATCTATTATTTGTTTGAGTATGTTCTCCATTCCATTTTCTCTCTCTTCTCCCTCTGATATACCTATTATTCTTATGTTATTCTTTTTGATAGAGTCAGATAATTCTTGTAGGGCTATCTCATTTTTTTTAATTTTTGAGTCTCTTTCTTCTTCTCTCTGTTGTGCCTCAAGTTGCTTGTCTTCTATTTCACTAATCCTCTCTTCTATCTGACCTGTTCTATTAGCTAAGCTTGTTACTTCGTTTTTCAGCTCGTGAATTGAGTTTTTCATCTCTGTTTGATTTGTTTTTATAGTTTCAATTTCCTTGGACATATATTCTTTGTGTTCATTGAGTTGTTTTCTGAGCTCCCTAAATTGCCTTTCTGTGTTTTCTTGTATATCTCGGAGGATTTTTAGGATTTCTATCTTGAATTCTCTGTCATTTAGCTCCAAGGTTTCCAATATATTAAATTTTTTCTCCATAGATTTTTCCTCATCTAGCTGTGTTACCTCTCTTTCTTTTGTATCCATGATATTCGATTTTCTCTTCCTTAATAGCATCTGAGGGTGGTTTTGTTGATAGTATTAATGAGATTTAATAAAGAATAAAAAGTTTAAAAAAAATAATAAAAAAAATCGAAAAAAGTTGTTTTTTTTAAAAAAAAATTAAGAATGAAATAAAGAAAAATAAAATAAAATAAAAATTAAAAAAAAAAAAAAAAAAAAAAGGAAATTATTCCCCCCCTCCTTTTTTCCTCTCCTCTCCTCTCCCCTCTTTCTTGTTAAAATCTTGTGGTGGACTGTGAATTATAACAAACAATGCCTGTGATGGAGGGCCTGAATTGGGGTAAAGTAATAAAGGGGCAAACAAAACAAAAAAAAAAAAAAAAAAAAAAAAAAAGAAAAAAGAAGAAAAAAAAAAAAAAAAAAAAGAGCGTATGGACCCACAAAAAGCAAATAAGGAAAAAATTTGGGTCAAGAATAAAATGATTTGCTTTTAGGTGTTGGTTGTCTAAGAGTTATGATGAGAGGATTAAGAGGAAAACGGAAAAATGGGGGGAAAAATTAAAAAATTACTATTGTATTTAGTGGAACAAGAACTAGATAATATGGAGAGCCAGGGATGGGAGCACTGCTAGTGAGTTAAAAAGGTGAAGTAAAAACCCCCCAGAATGCCACAAACATAAGTTTGAGTCCCAGATAAGATAATTTGTTTGTTATTGAGGTTTGAGTGAGAGGAGATGTAAAGGAGAAAGGAAGAAACTAATATAGAGGGAGAAAAGAAAGAGAGAGAGAGAGAAAAAAAAGAGGGAACCACTAAAAGAAGAAAAAAGAAAGGGGAGAGAGAGAGAGAGTTAAGGGTTTTGGAGTGCAACCCTCATAGAGAGAAAGGAAGAGAAGAGAAAAGATAATGGGAGATGTAACACTTATGGGTAGTGTAGTTCAAGGAGAGGAGAGAGTAAGACCGGTAGAGAGTTAATCGGCCAAATTGGAGGAGGAAAAAAAAAGTATCAAGAATGAAGATAAGAGAAACAAACGAACAAATATAATAAAATGGGATAGGTTATAAAGTCTGCAGATTATTCTTGATTTTGAGAGGTTATCTTCTTGCTTTTTCTTTTCTCTCCCTCTTCCTGGTCGGTGACTCTGTACCCCGGGTTTTGCCCCTTTGCCACGCTCAGGTGGAGGTTTGCAGTTGATAAGTCTCTATGGCAATGTCATGTATTGTGCTTTAGTCTCGTTGGCAGTCTAGGCTATTAGCATTTATAGGCTCCGACAGTGAGAGAGTCCGTGTTCCTAGAGCCTTTCTCCTAGTCTTTCCTTCCTCAATTAGTAGCCTGATAATCCAGCTATGGGGTTGCTGCTGCCTCTGCCTGGATAGTAAGAGGCTCAAAGAGCTGGCAACTCCCCACTCTATTTCCACTCAGCACAGGGCTCTGGGTAAGGCTCAGTCAGTCAGAGCTGCTAGCATAATCAGGCGGGCTTTCCGGCCATTCAAAGACCTCTGGCTCTGCCACTCTGTCCGGTAACACAAGCGGGTGCCCACTTCCGGGGCGCTTGGAGGAAACTCTTACTCACTGGCTGCGCGCGCAGACCAGGATATCCGGCCAGCAGTCTCACGCTCTGAGTGAAACCCCCAACCGCAGGGAAAAGTTGCAGCGTTGGAATTGAGTCTCGCTCCGTCCCCGTGCGCGGCTTTTGCAAGGCGCTGGGGCGGCCCGAGATTCCGCTTTCGGCCCACACAAAGGCCCCTGACTCTGCTCCTCTATGCGATAACACGAGCGCGCACTGCCGGGGCACTCGGAGGAATCGCTCACTCCTTATCTGCGCGCGCAAACCAGGATATGAAACACCCTCCGGCACGGAAAATCTCCACCGTTGGAATTAGTTCTCACTCCCTCTCGTGCGTGGCTTTCCCAGGGCGCTGGGGCTGCCCAGAGACTCTGCCCTTGGCCCACAGAAAGGCCTCTGACCCTGCCTCTCCGTGAGGCAACACGGGCACTGACTCCCGGGGCCTAGGAAGAAATCTCTCGCCCACTAACTGCGCACCAGCCAGGAGACCGGGTAAAATGGCCGCGCCGCTTGTCTTTCTTTGTTTGGGTTTGGCGCGAGTGTTAGCTTGTATTGCCCGGGTTGCCACAGGATCAGATTTTCCTCGGCTTGGATCTCCGTGCCACAGCCTGGTTCGGCCGTTTGTTTCACGGCCTGGATGTATTCACCTTCTTTGCCCGCCTCAGTTTCTATATTCACAGTTACCAGAGAAAGCCGCCCTGTTTAGGTTAGTGAGGAAGGCGGAGCATTTCTTACTCCCTATTTCCTTCGGGGTTTGGTTATATATTTAGCCAATTTTTCACTCAATCATACCTTTGGGTGTATTGCGAAGCATCTGGAAGCTCCAAGTATAGGTTTTTCTGTTTCTGGTTGAAGATCTTGTTGAGTTTTGGGGGAGATTTTCCGGTATCGCTTCCTACCCCGCCATTACTCTGACGTCATCTCAAGCCCCACTGGTTTTCAAAGCCAGATGTTATGGGGGCTCTCTTCCTGATGCAGGTCCACCAGGTTGGGGCTCAGACCCCTTGCTGTGCAGAGGGTGACTTCCATGATTGTGATATCCTTCCCACTCATGGGTCACCACACGGGGAGTTGAGGGCAGGATGGGTCCTGACTATACTGAGTCTCTGCCCCTCCTACCCATTTTATGGCTTTTGTTTTTGCCCATATCTGCAGAAAATATGCTCTGCTAGTCTTCTGGTCATTCTCAGAGATAACTGTTCTGTATGTAGTTGTAGCTTCAGTGTCAATTAGAGGAGGTGAGCTTAGGATCTTCCTATACTACCATCTTGAATGTGAAGCCAAGAGCCTTGCTCTTGATTGTCAGTATAGCTTGTCCATGAAATGTTGCTCCTTGTGGTTCATTTATTGTCCCTGGATCACCAAATCACTGTCCCCAAAACAATTTTTAATTCCCTTTCTCTTTTAACAGTTATTTCTAGTATGAACCAATTATGGATTTCCTCTTATCCCCTTCCTTAAACAGTATGGTTATGTCTCAACCTAATAGCCACAGCTGAACTTCTGAATTGAAGCAGTTCAATCTGTTGAGGAAGTCATACAAAAAGCAATCAATGTTTCAAATGGTTTCAGTTCTGGTTAGTGATTTCAATAATTTGATGTATATTTAACAGATGTTTTCTACTTTCCACACAGCATTAAAACTTCCTTTTGGCAAAACAACAGTGATGCATTTGGTGGCCAGGGAGACATTGCCAGAGCCAAACTCTCAAGGTAAGCCAGGCACGGGGAGGACTTCACTCAGCCATAGAGACAAGCGTCCAAAAATGGCTCCATTTTTCTTGGACAAGAATTTTTAGGTAAAGGAAGTTTTCATAGTTTATGACTAGAACTTGTTAAGCCTATAACTGGACATTTTGGAAACAGACTAAAATGAAAAGCATTTATTACAACTTTTACATCTTCTCTTATATAGAAAAAAAATTAAAATAAAAAAACCCAAACAACTACAAAAAACTACTTGTTGTTATGCTTCGGCCCCTCCTCTTCTCCCCCACCTTCAGTTGGAGTGGTTTTATAAACATGGCTTCTCTTTATTTTTCCTAGGTCAGAGGAATCGTGAGAAGACTGGAGAGAGTAATTGTTGTGTAATCCTGTAAACACTGTCTGCTAAGTGTGATGTGATGTCGTCCTTGTCTTTCATGCTGCTTGGACAGAGGAGACCCAACGTTGCTTCAGAAACCCTTAGAAAGTCCGCCTGCAAAGCCATGGGACTGAATGCTCACATGGACACTGTCACTTCATGAAAGTAAAAAGAATCAAGAACATTTTTTGCTATGATTTTATATTCCTAGTATTTTGTTTATGTTGAGCAGTTTTAGAATACTGGGTTTGAATGCAGTCACTCTCCAGGGGGAAAAGTTAACAAGTTACCTTTTGTAGGGGAAGCTGTTTTGCTGCCACAAAATGTTATCACCAGAACTAACAAATCAAGTGTTCCAAATGCAGTTTGCACTAAAAAGACTGACACTGTTTTCTTCATCAGCAGATCTATATAGCATAGTTCATGGTACCTAGAAATGCTCATGTACAATTCCACACTGGAAAACACTCAGCATAATGAAGTTAATGTCTGGGCCAACTGGAGAGGGAGTAAATAGAAAAGAAACTAAAATATTGGGTGAATTCTACCCAAGTCAGCCGTAGTGACTGCACTGACACAGACACTAAACCAGTGGGACGGTCTTCACTGCAGCACGTAAAGAAGCAGAGGCGCCTGTTGCTTGAAGCACTCAGTGGAGCGCTGGTGAGCAGATTGTTCTCCCTTAACAGGCACACTCTTCAGGTGTAGGTCACCCAGTGCTTGTTCACACAGCACAGAAGGGAGGTGTGTTTCCTAGCCTTAATGTGGGGGGAGGGGTTCCAATCACTCATAGACTTTCATGATTGGGCAGAAATATCAGAACTCTTCATTTACTATTCAATTTTATGTGTTTGAATATAGCAGATGAATTTTTTCATAATTTTTGCTCATCTGTAATTATGTCGTGTCACACTTACTTATTAGAGAGTTCAGATGAATTATTAAAATTAAACAATTCTCCATAATAACTGACTTGTTTCTTTATGTAGTTTGCATTTGGTATCAGTGCTTGGTATTAAAATCGATTCTTTTGTTTTAAAACAATTTTAAAATTGATATGCTAAAAACAATTTGCACAGCACTAAAAAGCATGAGCTAATTTCATCTAAAACTGTACAAATATAAAAGATTTTATATTTTCTCACTGGGAAGAAAGTTTTCCTGGATGAAATTACAAATATGTGTAGAATATATTTAATAAAAGACTTATAAAGTACCTAACTATAGAACTTGTTATAGATTGGCGTGTAGTATATAGAACAATATTCCATATAAATAACTTTAGCCTTTACAAAATGACAATGACGTTGTAGGCTGACATGTTCTATACTTAAGTGTCCACAGTCCTTAAAAACATGAAGTGTAAAGGGTTTCAGATGGCCAGCTTTGTTTAAAGGTTATTTTATTCATTGTTAATGCTTTGAGGAAAAGGCTTTATATGCAGTAGATCTACAAAAATATTGTTCATACTGACAGAATTAAATTTGTATAGAGCAGAGTTTTAAAATGAATGTAAATAGCACTAAACATTTTCTTTCTGCAAACTGCACTTATAAATTCTTTCTGTAAACTAAATTAAACAATATAGTAGTGCGTTTCAGTGGTCATTTTAAAGGTCTTAATTAGTCAGTAATTGTTTAAGTACTGTCTCATTCATGTTACAATTTTCTATTTTTATTCTTAATCTTTAAAATTTTGTTTAATTGATATTCTATTGTTGGTTTGGGGAGTTATTCACAACATATCTGTGATATTTAACCTGGTTAATTTGTGCATATAGACTATGTAGTCTCTGTTATCACTAAAATGTTACATTCAAGAAATGTGAAATGTTTATATGCTCTGTTGACCAACTCAAATGTGAGTTCTGAGAGTGTTGACTAAAGAAGAATCTGGTAGTTCCTTAACTGGGCAGTCATGCTGTTTGTGGCTCTATTCTTCTTTTGGAAAACAAACAACTGGTAATTATTTTAATATCTATTTTAATTCTAATTACTTTTCTATTTTTCCATAGTTAAAGACCATCAGCTAATTGTGAATGAATTTTTACGACGGTTAAAAATATTCTTTATTGGTTTCAACTTATTTTTCTGTGCTCTCCTACATTATGCATTTTCCTTTCAGAAGACCTTTGTAGAGTTTGCAAAATGGATAAACTTGTTTATTAGTAGAGAAAGAATTATGTCACTTAATGTTTAATATCGTTGTAAAATGAAAAGAGAATTCAAAATAACAGTAAAATTATATACTAAAACCAAAAATTCAAATGCCTTAATAGTGTATTCATAAAAATACTCAATTATCCCTTTGAAATAGTTCTTTAGGCTGCCTGACAGCTGAAATCCAATTGGTCTCAGCCAAGGCTGCTACTGAAGTCCCTCTGGCAAAGGGCAGCTCACTCACCAAAATACAGGAGCTGCGTTGGTCAATAATGTAAAGAAGGCCTGAGTCATGGGCCTGTGACTGCCCCGCGCTTGGTAACTAACACACCACTTTTACCTAAATTACCCTAGACTTTTAAGTGTTCTAGGCAAGGCTAAGCTTACCTTCACCATGAAACTTCAGCATGTCTCCTTGACCTGAACTGTTTGCTTTCTCTTCAAGATAAGTTGTATCTTATCTATCATGAAAAACATAGTATCTAACATCCCATTCACATTCAACAGGTTTTCTCATAACAAACATTTATCCTTAGTTTTATGTATCTTGACCTTTGTTACAGTAATCTCTGTTAGCTGATTGTTGTAAACAATGTTTAATGTGAAAAGAAATTAAAACTTTCTTCATCCGTTGTAGAATACTTCCCTATTTAAATTACTTCTATTCATAATTTTGGTGTATTTTCCTATTCTTTACCTCTACCGTTTCTCTTTTTTCCTTCATTGTGCAGTAAAATCAGTACTGTGTGTGCCAGCCTTTATTCTTCTACAAAGAGAAGTGACCAACCAAAACTTAGTGTGCCTTTATACTGAACATCCTGACTGGTAATTGTCACAGGCATGTTTTAGTTTTTCCACTAACATTTCCATAATGTAGTTGCGTGTTAGCCCAACAGTGATTGGGGTAGATGAGGGCTGTGAGAAACCTGTACGACCTAGAATTATGGTAGAAACACAAGTGCCGGCTACTGCCGTTATCCAGGCACACTGTCCTGGCAGAGGTGGAGCAGGCTTCATGGACGTGGGCAGCGGTGACCAGCTGTGACTCTCCGCTTCTCCCTGCTGGCCACCTGGTGCCCTTTATTCAGAAGACTGTGCCATGTATGAAGTTCTCTTACAGATGTGGTAGGGGGATGGCTTCTAAAAGAGTTCATGCACAGAATTAAGTGAGAAACATCTACTTCTAAATGGTAAAGTTCAAACCAGTACTAGGATAGGAAAACAGATTTTACTTACTATTTTGTGGTCTCTGACAGTGATTTCAAAACGTTTGTCCTTTTTTATTATTTTCTTGAGCTTTATTTTGGTGAAAGAGCTGTCTTCCATGTAGTGAGAGAAACTTTGCTCTGTTTAAATAACATAAGGAGGCACCAGACTCTAGGAGGGAATAGTGACTGACCACCAGTGGACCCAGAACCTCAAGGTGTGGATTGGAGCTGCATTTGTGCAGACATTCCATACAATCATGAAGTGCAGAGTCTAGCCCGTTCCCAGGGGTCTGCCTTTAATGGTTACCAGTCTGCAGCCTGGCCTCCTTCATACTCCCTTCCTTATCTCACTGGGGGCCCCCACCACCACACTGGGTGCATTGCTTTCCTGAATTCCTCTCATTTGTGTGCCCCCCCCTCCCAGTGTCTCTCAAAAACATTATTAATCCTATTATTTGAACAGTGTTTTGACTGACACTCATTTGGTCCTCAGATTTCAGAATCCCATGAGAATAGTTGGGCTCTGAAGTCAGGCCTGGTTTCAAGCTGGGTGACTGAACAATTTATTTAATGTTTGACCTTTCGTTTTGTTTATATAGAAAATAAGAATACCTGTTTTGTAAGGTTCTAAGAATTATTTTTTATTTTTTAAACCCTTTGATTAGTATGAACATTCACTTACATCCTTGTGCCTCCTGACCATCCAGAGTATGATTGTACAAAAAATTTTTATTTTAAAAATGTGTAAGGCAACATTAAGAAAAGGCAAATATATGTTCTTCTTGTTTCCATAAATTGGTTATCAAAAAACCATGATTTTAAGTTAATGAAACTGGAACTAATTTTATTTTTTGAAAAGAACTCACTCCTGGGGGTCAGCAAGCATGAAGAAAACTCACTACTCAAAGGGTTAATCAAGTGAGAGACAGATTTCCACATACGCCCCAGCTGGGATCCATCTGGCAACCTCCATCTGGGGCCGATGTTCTACCCATCTGGGCCGTTCTGTTGCTTGGCAACCAAGCTGTTTTAGCTCCTGAGGCAAGGCCATGGAGCCATCCTCATCACCTGTGGCCAACTGGCTCATTCAAGCCATGGCTGCAGGAGGGTAAGGGGTGGAGAAGCAGATGGATGCTTCTCCTGTGTTCCTGACTTGGAATCAAGCCCAGGACTTCCACACAACAGGCCAACACTCTACCACTGAACCAACCAGGCAAGGCCTCTAACGATTATTTTTAAATAAGTC
This sequence comes from Saccopteryx leptura, assembly GCF_036850995.1. Classification (NCBI taxonomy): domain Eukaryota; kingdom Metazoa; phylum Chordata; class Mammalia; order Chiroptera; family Emballonuridae; genus Saccopteryx; species Saccopteryx leptura. The sequence goes on along the minus strand of NC_089504.1, from coordinate 168,623,809 downwards.
TTTAGGCCCTGGCCAGCAGGCTTAGTAGTAGAGCATCAGCCTGGTGTGTCTAAGTCCTGGGTTCAATTCCCAGCCAGGGCACACAGGAGAAGCACCCATCTGCTTCTCCACCCTTTCCTCTCTCCTTTTTCTCTATCTCTCTCTTCCCCTCCCACAGCCAAGGCTCCATTAGAGCAAAGTTGGTCTGGGCGCTGAGGACGGCCCCATGGCCTCTGCCTCAGGTGCTAGAATTGCTCCAGTTGCAACAGAACAATGCCCCAGATGTGCAGAGCATCGCCCCCTGGTGGGCATGCTGGGTGGGTCCCCGTCGGGTGCGTGCAGGAGTCTGTCTCTCTGCCTCCCCATTTCTCACTTAAGAAAAATACAAAAAAATAATAAATATTTAGACACTGATTTTCACAAGAAGTCATTTGACAGACTGGCAAACTTGTCAAAAGCTTTCTATTGGAAATTAAGTACTAGGCATCATCACAATGTACTCCAGACTAGACAAATACAGCTTATAAAAAATGTTAGAAGCTGTGTGGGTGGTGGTATGTTCAAAGATTTCTCAAAGGAAAAGTGGGAAGATCTTCAGCCTCAGTTCAGTCATCACCACTGAAACGGCTTCAGTTAGAGGTTATAGACAGCAGGTGCTACTTAGACAGTAAACAAAGAACTGGACGTAGTAACACAAGGACGTAACTCTGACAGTGTTTGAGATGGGATATGTTGACCAAGATAAAAATTTGTGTATACATGATTCAGATGAGGCTGGTCTGGTCAGGGTGGAAACAACAGGGCAAGAGAACCCATGTGAAGCTTCACAGCCCTGAGAGCTGAAGCGGGTGAGGAGCAGCTGAGTCGTGATGCAGAACAGAGACAGAAGGTAGGAGACACCTGCACATTACCTTGTGTGCAGGCGTCTGCTCCGATACCTGCCCAAGGAAAGCTTGAGACAACATAAGGATGAGGGAGGGGGTCTTACTTGCTGAGAGACACATTGGCCCTTGACTTACTGATAATACCATCCCACAGGGTAACTGGCCTAACAGAACTACTGTATTTGGATTAATTTGAACTCAATAATTCCAGTGCAAATGTTAGGAGCCTGCAGAGGAAACTTGTGGCTTAGATTGTTGTGATGACACAGCTGATTAAGGGAGACCCTGGCCATTGCTTCTCCCATGTTCTCCCTTCTCCCTTCTTCCTTCCTTCCCCCACTCCCAGATGAGCTCTGATTTTCTTGTTTGCCCCACTCCCACGTGGCTCAGGGAATTGTGGCTTTATCTCAGCCTAGAGGGCCAAGCCTAAGCCCTTTCGTGATACTGGGTTAGGAGTGGGCCTGGGACCCAATCCTGGCCAAGGACAGTGGAGGGAGCTTCCCGGTGAAGGTGCGGGAAGTAGTTCTCACCCCCAAAGAGCTTAGCAGAGACTTGGTGTTCTCCTCTGGACGTGGTCTTGTGTGGAAGTGATGATTGAAGCTGCCACCTCCACCTTGGGACCCTGCGGGGAGCCAACCTGAACGCAGAGCTGCCCACTGAAGGAAGCCATGCAGAGGAAATGGAAAATTCCAGGCCCCTGGGGACACCACGGGGCTGCTGGTTCTGCCCAGCAGGAGCCCGCTGCTCTAGACCTCTCCATAGACAGTCTAATGCGTTTCTCAGTTTTCTTCCACTTCCGCTCAAAAGCATCCCTAATGATGCATAGAAGGGAGGGCTACACTTCAACACGTTCTTTCAACTTCATGAAATTAGATGACAAAAAGATGAAAATAGGAAGATGATTTGGTATTCAGATCTCCCCAAAGTAAACCTGACTATATGATCACAAATCCTGATGATGAAGGAAAATGACAACTAAAGAGACCATTGTAACTACAAGTCAGCTCTCCAATCTCATAATTTAAAAAAGCATGAGCAGAAAATAAGAGTGTGGGCCCTGGCCAGGTAGCTCAGTTGGTTAGAGCATCAACCCAGTACACCAAGGTTGTGGGTTTGATCCCTGGTCAGGGCACATACAATAATCAACCAATGAATGAATAAATAAGTAGAACAACAAATCAATGTTTCTCCCTCTCTCTCTAAAGTCAATAAAAAGAAAATGAGAGTTGGAATTATAAATCAGGGATGAATAGCAAATGGCTAACACCTCTGAGATAATGTTAGAAAGTGCTGGAGTTGACAGAAAATAAGAAGCGCTTGTTTGCTGTGTTTAAAATGAGCAGTGCGGGCTATGGGGCTGGTGGTCAACCCCACTGTGCACGGGACCCATCCAGGGACCATTTAAGTTTTACTTTTCAGTATCGACACCGGGGCCGCTCCCATCAGCCAGATTGAATCTGAGCACCTGCGGCTTGGAGCAGCTGCCTTAGTTTTTGTGGATAACCAGAAGCAGAAGCCCAAGAATCCGGGGAATACCGTGGAAGGGTGGGGATGAGCGTAGTGCAAATAGCATTGGAACCAAGCAAGATGACGGAGACAGGCACCACGTGCCATCTACTGTGGGGTCCAGTCGGCAGACCCTCCCGACTAAGAGGCTCGTGTGCCCTGAGCCATGCTGTCCCTCTGCCCACCTCCCCAAGCCATGGTCAGGAGAAGGGGGAGCCTGGAACCTCACCTTCCTCCGACCCCCAGCCCTCGTATAAGCTCACCACCACTGTCTGCTCAGACCACAGAGGCCAGGCTAAACAACTAGGTCCCCTCTTGATGTCCTCATTATAATCCCCATGTGGCCTAGGATGTCCACTTTTTTTGATTTTTAAAATTTCTTTTTTGATAGAAGAAGAGAGAGTGAGAAGCATCAACTTGTAGTTTCATTTTAGTTGTTCCTTGATTGCTTCTTATATGTGCTTTGACTGAGGGGGGGGGGGGGCTCAAGCAGAGCCAGTGACCCCTTCGTCAAGTCAGCAACCTTGGGATTGTGTTGGTAATCCCAAACTCAACCCAACAACACCTTGATCAAGGTAGTAAGCCCACACTCAAGCCAACAACCTCAAGGTTCTGAACCTGGGACCTCGGAATTTCAGGTTGATGCTCTAGCAACTGCACCACCATTGGTCAAGCTAGGATGCTCACTTTCTGTCCTATTTCCTATCACTTACCTGCCCGCCACTCCGAAAACCAAGGATCCAGCAGAAACCTGCCATTTGGCCTCCCCTCTTCTCTGGAAGTCCCTTTCATTCTCTTGCTCAGATCCCAACTCTCACCTGAAGACACTACCTTCCCTGCAACCCTTGACTGTTGTGTTCTCAAAGGCTATCTTTGAGCGTCTACTTGGTGATATCACTGCTTTGTGGTTTACAGGTGCTAAGACATGCCCAGAGAAGTACAGCAGATTTTTGAACATATAAGTTCATTTTCTCAGGCAGAGATTGTTCTTGAAAATATTCTTTTTCTTCTTTTAAAACTGGCATTTGCTCATTGTAGAACATCTCATGATTATGTAAAAGTATAAAGAAAAAGAGACTAATTCTTCCTCCAGAATCAAGTGTTAACATTTTGGTGAATTTCTTCTAGTCCTCTTTATTAACATGTATACATTAAAATAAAAAGTGTACTAGACACACACTTTATATGTTTTTCATCTTTTACATATCAAAAGCATGTCCCCAATATTGTCTTCTTTAACAACACTTTGTTGATAGCTACATAACACTCCATTTCAGAGTTGTATCATTTTCATTTATACATTTAGTAAAAGTTTAATGTTAAAACTGCAATGATGCCTGGCCAGGCGGTGGCACGGTGGATGGAGCGTCGGACTGGGATGAGGAATGACCCAGGTTCGAGACCCCGGGGTTGCCGGCTTGAGTGCGGGCTTATCTGGCTTGAGCAAAAAACTCACTGGCGTGGACCCAAGGTCACTGGCTCAAGCGGGGGGTTACTCAGTTTGCTGAAGGCCCGCGGTCATGGCACATATGAGAAGGCAGTCAACGAACAGCTAAGGTGTCGCAACTAAAAACTGATGATTGATGCTTCTCATCTCTCTTCGTTCCTGTCTGTCTGTCCTTATCTATCCCTCTATCTGACTCTCTCTCTGTCCCTGTAAAAAAAAAAAACTGCAATGAGCCTGATCAGGCGGTGGCGCAGTAGATAGAGCGTCGGACTGGAATGTGGAGGACCCAGGTTCAAGACCCCAAGGTCGCCAGCTTGAGCACGGGCTCATCTGGTTTGAGCAAGGCTCACCAGCTTGAACCCAAGGTCGCTGGCTCAAGCAAGGGGTCACTCGGTCTGTTGTAGCCTCCCCCTCCCCACCCCCCCATCCCCCGGTCAGGGCACATATGAGAAATCAATCAATGAACAACTAAGGAACCGCAACAAAGAATTGATGTTTCTCATCTCTCTCCCTTCCTGTCTGTCCCTATCTGTCCCTCTCTCTGACTCTCTCTGTCTCTGCCACAAAAAAAAAAAAACCCAAAAAAACAAAAAACCTGCAATAGAACAGTGCTGCATCCTCACTAGAATGGCTGAGATGAAAAGGATCGACAGTATCAAGTGCTAGCAAGGACGTGAAGCAACCAAATGCTCATATGTTCCTAGTGAGAATATATTTGAGAACAACTGTTTTACAGAACTATGTAGTGTGTACCAAATACATGTATACCCTGTGACCCAGAAATTCTCCTGGGTAAACATCCAACAGGAAACATTGTGTGTCCATAAGAGACAGGTGCAGGAATCCCCACAGCCATTGCATGCATAAACAAGGAGCAACCCAAATGCCCACCCAAGGTAGAACGGACTTGAAAATTGTGCAACAATGAATACATACTGCATGAGCTCATTTAAATTAAGTTCACAGACAGACGAAACTAGCCTAATGTGACAGTGTCAGAATAACAGTCACCTTTGGTGGGCAGGGTGCTGTTAACTAGGAGAGAGTGAGGGGCATCTTCTGGGGTCCTGAAAGTGTTCTGTATCTTGAAATGCATGGGGTTACGTGGGCGTATACGTACACATGTAAATATTATTCAAGCTGTACACTTCAGATTTGTATAAATATATCTTATTGTACGTAATTTCTGGATATAAGTCAGATGTCGGGAAATACAAAGAAATGTACAACGTGCCAGGAAATATGCCACCTACTAGAGATACAATGGCAGTAGCCCAGGCCACTTCTGAGCTCACTGTATTTCACCCATTCACCTAATTTTGTATATTTAGGTTATTTCAAATGTTTCTACACATAAATCAGTAGAAGAAATTACTAAGGATATGTCAAACGCTTTACTATATAAAAACAGTAAATTTCAATTTTTTTCTTAAGTTTGTATTTAAAAGATTTAACCTATAGAAAAGTTACAAATATAGTCTAATGAAAACTCATGTTTCCTTCCTTCAGTGGTGGGATTCAAGTAATTTAACAACTGGTTCTCTGCCCTATGACTTTTAACTATGAAAAAAGATATACTGAAAGGTAGTTTATTTCATGCATTTAATACCTAAATAAGAACAATAAGAGAGGTACACAAAAGTAGATTGTTATAAGAAAGAGTTTTAAAATATTAATGAAAAAATATTAAATAATACCTGACAAACAACAGAACTGTTATTGAAGATATTTCCGTATTGCTTCCTGATTGGCGTCCCCACTTGCTATTTTTTCACCTCTGGACGGAATGAACATGACTACGGGTGCTTGGAGTACACTGCTGTGCAGATGAACGTTACAAAAGAGTAAGGAAAGTAAATTTGTGATTTCCACATTGGGCAGCTGCCCAGGCGCCCACCTTAGAGAGAACCCTGCTTATAAGTGCCATTTGAACAACCGGTTTGCTGATCTCAACAAAAAGTTAGGTTAGTGGTTCTGCAGAACCGGTGCAAACCAGCTGAATCCCACCACTGCTTTTTTTAAATCTATGTATTCATCCTTTGTTAACACTTTGTCACATTCATTCTATCTGTGGGGAGACATAGATACAAGTAATATAAAGAGATAGAAATTTGAGAGCTGAATCCTTTAAAAGTACAGATCTCATGACTCTTTATCCCTAAATTCTATGACATACATTTCTTAAGAAACATTCAGTAAATTCATTTTATATTAAAAAAGAAATTAATATTGGTTCAAAACATATCTAAATTGCAACCAATATTGACATGTCCACAATTGTCCCAATGATGCTTTTTAAGCTGTTGGATCAGAAAATTTGGCTCATATATGACTTTGGGGAACTATATATGATAGCTAATATTATGGGTCAACTTGACTGAGCCATGGATAATCAAATACTATTTAAGTATTTCTGTAAGAGTGATTTGTGATGCGATTAATATTAGATTTGTAGATTGAGTCAAGCAGATTGTCCTCCTTAATTTGGGTGGGCCTTATCCAATCAGTTGAAGATCTGAATAGAACAAAAAGGGTGACCCTCTTGGAGTAAGAGAATTTTCTGGCATATGCTACAAGGATGAACCTTGAAGACACTATTGTAAGTGAAATTGAGAAGGGAGAAATCAGAAGAATGTAAGAGAGGGGGCCTGCAATGTCTGTGATCTTACGCTCAAGCCAGTGACCTCAGGGTTTCAGACTGAGGAGGAATGGCTGTCTGAGAAAGTTTGAAAAATAATAAATCACAGCTGTAGCCCTTTTATCAGTTCCCTGAAATAAAGTTGCAGCACCAGCAAGAAAAATGGGATATGTGAATAATCAAGGACAGACAGCCCAAAATTCCCCTCCTACCCCCTCCCCTCCTGGAGACACAAAAGTCATGTAGGCCTGCAGACAAAGAAGTCAAGGAAATCAGGCACTTGTCACATAAAAACTAAAACTGTAAAGGTATATTCGATTCAGAAAAACAAACTTTGGGGAGCTCATGTCTTTTTGTTGTTTTGTTTTTTTGTTTTTGGGGTGTTTTTTTTTACAGGGACAGAGAGAGAGAGAGAGAGAGAGAGAGAGAGGGACAGACAGACAGGAACAGAGAGAGAGATGAGAAGCATCAATCATCAGTTTTTTGTTGCAACATCTTAGTTGTTTATTGATTGCTTTCTCATATGTGCCTTGACCGCGGGCCTTCAGCAGACCAAGTAACCCCTTGCTCGAGCCAGCGACCTTGGGTCCAAGCTGGTGAGCTTTATGCTCAAGCCAGATGAGCCCGCGCTCAAGCTGGCGACCTCGGGGTCTCGAACCTGGGGCCTCCGCATCCCAGTCCGACGCTCTATCCACTGCACCACTGCCTGGTCAGGCACCATGAGCTCTACCAGCTACTAATAAATTATTCTTCCTCCATCAAGTTGTCTGGACATCTATTATCCTCCATTTGTGGGCCATTTCCTACTACAAAATAAGCAGATACAAAAGGACAAATACTGTTTGGTTCCACTTCTATGAAGTACTTTGAATAGGCAAATTCACAGAGAAAAAAATAGAACAGAGGTTACCAGAGCTGGCGTAGCAAGAGAGTGGAGAGTTATTACTGAACAGAGACAGAGTTTCAGTTTGGGAGAATGAAGAGAGTTCTGGAGATTGATGATGATGATGGTCGTACAATGGGAACATTGTTAATGCCCTTGAATCGGCACTGAAAAAGTGGTTAACATGGTTAAAGGTCATGTTATATATTTTACCTCAATAAAAAAAATAAAAATTTTTTTCAAAAATATGAATAGGGTCATTCAGTGCTTGCGGGGGTGCTGACTTATCCGAGTTTCCTAGAATCAAGGGTTTCTACCTCACCAGCCTTATTCACCTCTGTTCCCCATAAAAAAATAAAAAAATAAAAAAAGAATAGGGATTATCCAGAAACAGGAGTGTGGTGAAGACTCAGAGACAGAGGGAAAAGGATGGTGCAGGTGGAGCAAACAGAAATGCAGAAGGTGGCCCTGGCTGGATTGCTCAGCGGTAGAGCATCAGCCTGGCATGTGGATGTCCCGGGTTCAATTCTCAGAACAAACAGGAGAGGAGATCATATGCTTCTCCATCCTCCCCCTCCCCCCTTCTCTCTCTCTCTTTCTCTTCCCCTCCCACAGCCATGGCTTCATTAGTTTGAGCATGTTGGCTTAGGCACTGAGGATGGCTCCTTTGAGCCTCCACCTCAGGCACTAAAAGTTGTGAGCACAGCCCCAGATGGGCAGAGCATCAGCCCCAGAAGGGGGCTGCTGGGTGGATCCAGTTGGGGTGCATGCGGAGTCTATCTCTCTCCTCCTCTCACTTGGAAAAGAAGAAGAAGAAGAGAAAAGAAATGCAGATGGCCAGGATAGAGAGTGAGTGAACTGGCCAGGAAGTGAAGGGTAGCTCCATGTGACAAGAGTGTGCCACACCACATACCTGATGGGAAGAAGTGGGAAAACTGAAGCTGGAAAAATAAGGAAGCTTGCATGACCTGAAAACCTTTGGAAGCCTGCCAATGACTTTGAAGCCTGAACCTTTTTGAAGACAGCTGTGCAACTAAATATCACCCACAGTCACATCCCACGGATACGCCCCGGGTCATCTTGGCATATCCCTTTCCAGCCTTCCAGTTGTAATAACTTATAAATTACTTCACTTTTCTGTAAAACAAATGCTGATGATAAGGAATGCAAACGTCCTGACCATGGAGAGATGAAAGTGTTTTATATAACTCTGAGCCCCTTGTTCATGAATAAGAACATCATCTGACTGTGCTATGTTCATATAGAGAGTAGAGATGGCTAGTAAGCAACATTACTTTTATGAACGAGGGATCATATAGTGGAAGCTGTTTTTGTTGAATTTAACAAAAGAATCCAAAGTGAAAAATGAAGGAACCTCAACTGTCACACTTAAGTTTCTTCATCACAAGAAGGTTGTTTCCTAAAGATCCCTTTAGGATTAAAGAAAGAGCAATTATGAAAAAAAAAAAAAAAAAGAGAGAGGCTGGGGTTATTTTTTATTTTTATAACTTTATATCTCAATTTCAGATGAAGCTGTTAATACTCTGTCCTTTGTGACCCCCTTTGAATTTTGTAGGTCACATGAATATTTTAATACTACCTGTACCCAGCCCCGCGTTGCTGTGGCTCAGTCTGGTTAAATGGAAAAGAAAGAAAAGAGAAAGTGCATGTTTCTAATATGTTTAATTTCACAATGCTTGTGGGTATACAATATTTTTTGTTGTTCCATTGTCTGTGCAGATATAGAGATTGTCTGGTTTGCCTACTCTAGAACACGCAACATATACTTGTCCATGTGAGAAGCAATCTGTGTGTAGATCTAAACCGCACAATTCTAAAGATTGGCCCTGAGCTTTGTTGATGGTGATTGCAAATGCCAATCGAATTGGGAACTGCAGTCTCCTAAATTGAAATGGCATATCTGTTGGAATCATAGAAATGTGAGGAATGAGGACATCTTCACCTTTGAAAGGTCCTGTCAAGATTGTTGCTTCTACGACGTTGCTCATTAATTTTTCACAGTGCACAGACCCAAACACTTCATGTTTTACCATGAAATCCATCAGCGATTTCAGCTTCTGTCTGAAAACACATGCTGTGATGTCATGTTTATATCCTCCGGCGATTGCCCAGGAAGTAAGAGCTGCCGTATATCGTCCCAAGCTGGATTGCATGTGAATGTAATGAATAGGTCAGGACGCCTATAGTAACGAACATACACAATTGCATCTTGAGCATACTCATGCATATGACGTTGACTGCCTGTATATGAAGATGGCAAAATCGTTAGTCTTCCGGCCTGACCTGTGATGACACAGTGGATAAAGCATTGAAGTCGCTGGTTCGAAACCCTGGGCTTGCCTGGTCAAGGCACATATGGGAGTTGATGCTTCCAGCTCCTCCCCCCTGTCTCTCCTCTCTCTCTCTCTCTCTCTCTCTCTCTCTCTCTCTCTCTCCTCTCTCTCTCCTCTCTAAAATGAATAAATAAAATAAAAAAATAAAATATAAATATATCTTAAAAAAAATCGTTAGTCTTCCAACGTTAGTTGTACTACCATCATTTACAACTGCATCTCACAAATGAACATATTCTTCAGAGTGAAGCTTGGTCTGTTCAAACAGATGAATATCAAACGTTCTGTTTTGATTTTTGCATATATATCTAATGATGTATTGGTGAAACTATTGGTGGCATTTCAAAATGTGATTGTCTTCATTCTCTCGAATCATTAATTGGTATGAATAATAGTTCATTGCACTGCATTTCATATTTGTTTCTTCGCCACTGACTGGATTTATCATCTTAACGTTGAAGTGATATCCATCGGCACCATCCCAAAAATGATTGGATATTGCAGGGCATCGTAGGATCGATAAATTTCTGCAAGTTTTGTCAATTGATTGTTTCTCTGATGAAGAACATTATCTCTAGGTTGGAATTGATCTCCGACTATAACAATTGCCACTTTGTCTATAGTTGGAGCATTGAATCTTCGCACATGTTCTCCAGCAGCCATTTTGTCAGCATAACAATCTTGTGTGTATCAGATGGCAGCATGTCAATTGCTCTTTTAAACAAATGCACTAACTTGTTTTTTTCTTGAAGAAGCTCTTGCAGTTGGGAAACGATGGACCTTTTTATGCCAGTAAAAAATTTGCAGTGTGCATTCAATTCATCATTGCCATCACTGATGAAATGCATTTGTAGGAATTTATATTGACCATCTGGAAACAGAAGCAGGGAGCTGGCTTTATGAAAATTTGTCCTTTCACTTTAAAAGTTGGCATGAATTGAGCTGTTACAATTTCCGCACTGAACAACGTCATTTGGAAGCATTAGTTCTATTTCCTGATTTTAGATAGGAAATACTTTGATTCGGCAGTATATCCGGCAAGCAAAGTTTTTAATGGCTCTGGTGGTTCTCCAAGGTGAGGCAGTTTAATTTTTCCGGTGGCACAACACATTCCTTTCGTTTCTCCATTAAATTTCAGACCCTTGCAATAAGGACACACTTCAGTCATAGTGCCGATGAGAACATGGTGGCTCAAACTATAATCATCAGCTGGGTTGTACCAGAATGCAAGTTGATTGTAATCATGTGATTGCTGAGCATGGAGTCGTGTTTGACGGTGATCTGCTGTTTCTCGTCAACGTCTTTCAGCCACTCTCAGCCTCTCACATTCATTCTGTTGAGAACGAAGCAGATCTGAAGCTGCAGAACGCGATTGCCGTGCTCGCAACCCTGCATCCTCAAGTCTAGCTGCACATAAATGGATTGTAAATTAGAAACATTGAAATGGAATTGTAAAATATTTAGTATAGCGTGTGTTGGTTTTACGTCCAACAGATGGCACTGTTTTTCAAAAAAAGCGTGTTTTTACCTGTCATAGGTGTGACATCTATATCGATATAATAGTACATATATTAAAAAGAGCATGTATTTGAATGCAACGTTGTGTCAAAATTCCAAAGCAATCAGTGAAGAAGTTTCGGAGATTTAAGATTTTGAACAAATGAACATTTACATTTTTATTTATATAGATTTGCTGATTTCTAACTCATATACTATGCTCTATAATTGTGTTCTCACAATTATTTACTCTCAACTCTTTAAGTGGACTCTGTATGATTTTTGTTTGTTTTACAGTCATGATTCATTTTTCAGTTAGTAAACTTTTGTAAAATATATATATTTTTATGAAGACTCATAATGTCTGTATGTTGCCTTTACACTTGAATAGTATCTTGACAGGGTATAATAATCTCAGGTGGCACTTTATTCCAGAACTTTGTAGTTATTACTCTGTTATTTTCAGGCTTTGATGATTGTGAAGAATTCTGAGGTCAGTCTAATGTTTCTTTTGCAGTTGATTTATATCTTTCTGGGTGCCTAAAGATTTCTTTGTTTATGCCTGAGGTTCAATCACTTCTCCAGGTTTTGCTTTGGAACAGAACCTTCAGGATCAAAATCTCTAAGAACATAGAGTGTGCTTTCATCTGCAGATTCAATTCTGTCTGTGAATTTTTTTTAAGTGAGAGGAAGGAAGAGAGAAAAACAGATTCCTGCATGTGCCCTGACCAGAATCCACCCAGCAGCCCCGTCTTGGGCTGATGCTCAAATCAACCAAGCTGTCCTTAGCACCTGAGACTGACTCTAGGCCCAACTGAGCCACTGGCTGCAGGAGAGGAAGAGAGAGAAAATGGGGAGAGCGAGGAGAAGAGAAGCAGATGGTTGCTTCTCATGGGTGGCTTGACCAGGGATCGAACCCAGGGTCTCTGCACTCTAGGCCAATGCTCTATCCACTGAACCAACCAGCTAGGGCTGGGAAATTTTTTGTATCTCTCTTTGAGCACAACCCTGCACCACTTGTCAGGCTTCTCATTCAGGGTCACCAGTTATTCTTATGTAGGATTATCTTCACCTCTGCATTATATCTACTATCTTCTCCGTTTGCCTGCACATTTGTGCATTTTCCATTTGTGTTCACTGAGATTACCTTAGGTCTTTTTTCTCTGTCTTCACTTAGATGTGTAGACCTTTGATTTTTTAAAATGTATGCTTTAATTCTCTAACTATGATATTCTGGAGTTCATGGGAATGGGCAGGGAGGTGGGGAATGGAAAGAATTGCTGAGTGTCTGAAGCCGGGTTCCTGCCACCCAGTTGGGGGGCGGTGCTTACATTCCCATATGGGATTACCTTCAAGGTTCAGATTGTTCTTTTGATTCCAAAATAGTCCTAGAATTCTCATTCTTTCAAAGAATCAGCTGTAACTATGGCATATAATTATGTTAAACTTCTTCCTTCTGTCTAAATAACCTCTAAATCTCTAATCTAATAATTATTACCTTTTTAAAGTTATGCCATTTTAATTTGATATAACAAGTGCCACATGTTCATTACTACTATCAAAAACATTTCCTTTTGTGTATTAAATGATCTTTTTTAAGCTTCAAGGGGTATTCCACAAATCCTAGTAAACCAAAATTTAATTTTAAAAATCAGCTCTATTTTGCACTTTCCCCATTCCTCTGCTCCCTCGACTCTTTGTGAAGTGCTCTTTCTTTCTATTTCTTTCCTATGCTACCTGCCACAAAGGGGAAAACAGCAAGATCTATTGACTCTTATTGTTTTAAATAGTTATCTAATCACCTGCTTTCGATGAGTACATGCTGTCTTTGATGCGTCCTTCTTGCTCACTTGTTAGCCTTTTACTGGGCCTCTACTACAGGCTGTGCGTTGGGGGCCACTAAGGACTCAAGGACACCAGATACAGTCTGCTCACATGGGCTCTGGTTCATGTCAGTGCCCACCCCCTCCAGCCCTGCACCCCAGTCAGCAATGCCGCCAGTTCCCAGCTAGTCATTGCTCCCCTCCCTCCCCTCCTACTGCCCATTGTCCTCTTATATTAGTGAAGTACAGCCAACCCCTACCTGTTCTTTTTTACCTAAGACTCTCTGGAGACAGATCCAGAGTAATAACATTGGTCAGAGTTAATGACAAGCTGAGTAATAACATTGGTCAGAGTTAATGACAACAGAATCCAGAGGCCAAGCTAACTAATTAAAGCAGAAAGGACTTAGCAGTATATGATACTCAGGGAACAGAAAAGATAAGCAGTCTCTAAGATGAGCCTCCAGGAGCGGCTTTCCTACCCTTCCTGCAGAACTAGGCTGCTGGGAGAGCTGTCAGGCCCAGGCCTGAGCAAATGACTTTTTTACCTAAGACTCTCTGGAGACAGATCCAGTCTGAATAATGTTTGTAGACCAATCTTGTCAAAGTCACTTTTTTCATGGCTCTCCTCTGGCCAAGGACTTACCAGCAACTTGTTGCTTCTGACCCCATAAACCCAAGCTCCCATGCCGAGGTCTCTGTCCTGTGGCCTCAGCTCTCCCTCTGTAGTGAATACTGAAGACCGACTTGGTCAATGTCTCTTTCAGACCCTTTCTAGCATTCCTTCATATGCTGCTCAAGTGAGAGCAAGAAACTACCTCCGCTGACACCCATGTGACTGGAGTTCTGGGTGTGATTTCAGTGTCTCCGTGGTCAAAACCGCTGCACACAGGTGCGATTTTGACTCCTACTGAGTCTTATGGAAAGGGAAACGGCAGGCGTGTCTGTCTTGCTGGCCTGGGTGCTGGCAGGGCAGGGGTTCTGGTTTGGAGCAGTGGCTGCCTAGTTCGAGGCGGCATCTCAATCAGGCAGCTTCCTGGGCCTGACAGCTCTCCCAGCAGCCTAGTTCTGCAGGAAGGGTAGGAAAACCGCTCCTGGAGGCTCATCTTAGAGACTGCTTATCTTTTCTGTTCCCTGAGTATCAAATACTGCTAAGTCCTTTCTGCTTTAATTAGTTAGCTTGGCCTCTGGATTCTGTTGTCATTAACTCTGACCAATGTTATTACTCAGCTTTAATTCTCATTTTCCCCCAACACCTATCAGTCTGGTCTCTCTGGACCCAAAAGTGTACCCTATTTACCCCTGTCTTGTGCCTCATTCCCCCCCACTCTCCCGTGACATGTAATTGTGCCCCTGGTCCTCTGATACCAGGTCTCAGGCTAGCCATGTCTCCCCTGGACCTTCTCTGATCCCTGTGATCCTCAGTAGACCTCCTCACACAGCTGAGTCTGAGTGGCTAGTGGGCTCTATCTCTTTCACTCCAGCTGTGGTCATTGAAAAACTAGTCCTAGGTCTCCCTTGCAATAAAACGTAGAGGTTGGACCATGTGAGCACTGCCTTGTCTTTTTTTTTTCTTTAGAAAATTAAATCTAACAGGATGACATTGATCAACAAGTATACATAGATTTCAGTTAAACATCACTACATCATTTGGATAGTCGAATATGTTGTATATTCATCACCCAAAGTCAAATCATTGTCCATCACCTTATATTTGTCCCTCTTTACACACCTCTCGCAGTTCTCTTCCCCTCCCCCTCCCCCTCCCCTGATAACCACTGCACTCTTATCTATGTCCATGAGTCTCAGATTTATATCCCACATATGTGTGAAATCTTACAGTTCTGAGCTTTTACTGACTTACTTATTTCACTCAGTGTAATGTTATCAAGGTCCATCCATGTTGTTGTAAATGATCCGATGTCATCATTTCTTATGGCTGAGTAGTATTCCGTAATATATATGTACCACATCTTCTTTATCCAGTCTTCTATTGAAGGGCTTTTTGGTTGTTTCCATGTCTTGGCCACTGTGAATAATGCAGTGATGAACATGGGGGTGCATGTGTCTCTGCATACCAGTGTTTTCAAGTTTTGGGGGTATATTCCCAGTAGAAGGATTGCTGGGTCATATGATAGTTCTATTCTTAATTTTTTGAGGAACCACCATACTTTCTTCCATAATGGCTGTACTAATTTATGCCTTGTCTTTCAATTCCAAAGTTGTTAAGACTCTAAGGAAAAGCTACTTTCTAATTCAAGAAAGCTCAGATGCTCTTAAACACATTTGATTCCAAACTCTGGGGACTCTAGATCTCCTGACACCTTCTCCCCAAGGCTGAACGAGCATACGTGGACAGCTGGTTTTCGCTGCTTGAAGCAGCCGTGCAGCTGCCAGCACCGGGCTCTGGGTGACAGAGTGCCCTTCCGGTGGCTCCTCCTCCAAGGGTGCTCACTGGTTTATGGGCAAAGTGAACAGTGAACAAGGTGCATATGTTCCATTGCCCAGCCTGTCAGTCGAGACCCCCCAGCTGCAGTGAAGTTCTGATGAGTGAGGTCCCCGGGCTCTCAGCATAAGTCCCAAAGAGGGCTGTCGCTAAGCCTGGAGGGCAGAGCACTCCCAGCACTGGACTTCACTGCAGGCCTGGAGCCGAGGGAGACTGAGCTGGCAGGCACACTAGGCCAGGGTGACAACCCTGCTTCAGAAGACCTGGCTGCTCTGATTCCCACACCACAGAGGTGGTGCCGTCAGGCAGACCGGGTCCGAAGGAGGAACCTCCAGCTCAGAGGCTGTCCCAGGGCCCCGGAGTTCTGTGAGAGCCTCCTGCTCCTGTGTCCTCGTCCCTGCCCTCAGCCTGCGCTCCCACAGCCACAGCCCCTCGCATGCACCACCCAGAGAAACGCCTTCCTGAATGAGGCCATGGTCTCGCCTCTCATCAAGGGACGGTGTGAAAAGTCGCAGCTGGCAGATGCATGTTTCTGTAGGCGGCCCCTCACGCACACCCTGACACTGCAGGTGCTGCTTTATGAAACAAGCCAAGCGAGTAAGCAGGAATGATGCCAGGCTTACCCTGTTTCCACTTGCTTTACCTCTTCAAACACCAGTCCCTTCTGTCACACACACACACACACACACACACACACACACACACACACACACACACACACACACACACCCCTAGGCCCTCACCCAGTGGCTTAGAGACCTAACATTGACCTATTCATTTTGACTCTGGCCTGGCATCTCCTTGGCACCCTGCTTCTAGAAATTGTCACTCATGTTCCCACACTGCCCACATGCCCAGACCCCACACACACACACAACTAAACCCACACCATCTTGGCCCCCACCTTCCAAGAGAGGGAATTAGGCCGCTTCTGAATTGTGGGAGACTTTGGACATAATTATATTGATCCTATAATTACAAAAGATCTCTGTAGCATTCTTTTCAGGAAGTTTTTTTCCTTGATGAACTCCTTTGACCTCTTTGTCCGATGAGAACTGGCAGCCTGTGCCTTGTTTCCTGGCAGCTCTCTACTCAGCTGGTCCCCCTTCGCAGACGCTATCCTCAGCCTGCTTTTCTGTGTGTCATCCCCACAGCTACCCAGCTTTAATGAGTCCTGCTATTATGAGGACAAGGTCAAGCTTAAATCAGATAATATGGTTCTGAGTCCCAGGCCTACCATAAACCAGTCAAGTGAAAGTGGGCATGTGAGTGAATTTCCCTAAACATCAACCTCTGCATATGACAGCAGAGATCTACAACTTTGTCTCCAAGCAGCTTTTATCATTGTTGAGATTTGATGAGCTCACATCTGCACACAACCCTACAGAGGGTAATAAATGCTTAAAAAATGTGAATTCTGTTCCCTTTTTCTTTTTTTTAAGGGATCTAACCTGGTTGCTTTAATGCTTGTGGGTACACAATAGTTCAGCCAGGTGTCTGTGCTGAACAAAGAAGTACACATTAGGTTGTGGCTCTGTGGTGCCCAACCATCGCTGCCAGGATGCCTGGAATTTTAGCAACAGGACGATCAGAACCTAGAGCTTGACAGGGTAGGGTCAGAGCATGAGCCACAAATGCAAATTTATTCTCAGGTCTTGGTTCCCAAAACTGCGCTCAGGATCCCCAAGATCTGCTCCCAAGTAAAGAATGTAGCTGTGGTTGTATAGTTGAGGGTGGGCTCCAAGATCATAACAAGCATGAGAAGCACAAACAGTCATGGCCCACACATAGGTGCTGGGAGCTTGAAAATGTGCGCCTGCAAAGAAGTTTGTACTGTTCAGTGGGAGGTGCACGGTTGTCAAGCTCATTTCTTCTCTTACGAATTTTCATTTCGGGTGTGTGTTCCATTAAGCAAATGACAACTTCAGCAGCACTGGAAAGGAAGAGATTCCTCAGAGGCAGACTTCAGCAGCACGGGAAAGGAAGGGATTCCTCAGAGGCAGACTTCAGCAGCACTGGAAAGGAAGGGATTCCTCAGAGGCAGACTTCAGCAGCACGGGAAAGGAAGGGATTCCTCAGAGGCAGACTTCAGCAGCACTGGAAAGGAAGGGATTCCTCAGAGGCAGACTTCAGCAGCACTGGAAAGGAAGGGATTCCTCAGAGGCAGAATCGGGCCCTCTGTGCAGCCCTCATGGACCAAAATGGTCCTGTCTGGAGGAGATAGTGAAAAGGAACAAGAAGGTAAAGAGAAACAAGTGCAACAAGTACCCATGGGCAGGGGGAGCACATGTCCCAGCGATGCCTGTTGTCTGGTACAGTTTTAATGGGGCACATCTACAATCTACTTATTGTTACGCTGATGGTTTCCTAAAGTTGCTGTGGTAAAGTACCACGATCCGTGTTCCCTAAACACAGATTTGTTGTCGCCCAGTTATGGAGGCTGAAGTCCAACCTGCAGGAGGGTTGATCCTTTCTGAGACTGGCAGAGAACGTGCCCCAGGCCTCTCTCCTGGCTTCAGGGGTTTCTCCCAGTTGTTGATGTCCCTCGGCTTATAGAAGCATCACCTCATCTCTGTCTCCATGTGCACATGGCCTCCTCCCTGTCTGCAATGTGTTTACATCTGCCCTTTTTATAAGGACAACAATCATATTAGATGGAAGGACCCACCCTACTCCAGTGTAACCTCATCTTCTAATTACATCTCTAATGACCCTTTTTCCAAATAAGGACACATTCTGAAGTCCTGAGAGTGAGGATTTCAACATATGAATTTATGATAGATGCAATTCAACCCCAAACACCTACCACGTGGCACGCCTTTGCTAGATGCTCCGAGATAGAAAGATGCATTGATGTACACCCTGTGCTCGACTGAACCACTATCCAGAGTGAACACGCCCAGTGCAGAGTCTGCTGCGGACTGGGATGTAGTGGGAAGTGGGACATGGAAATGTGCACAAGTTCCATGGGGCCCTGGAGGGAAGAACCTCAGAGAAGTGACATTTGAGCACTGGGTTGAGAGGCACGACCTTTCAATTGCGCCCTCATGAAGCTGAGGGAGATTTTACAAAGATCTGGGGCTTTATCATTTTTCGGAGACTGAGATTTGCTTGATATTTTCAGAATAATCGTCAGTGAATCTTCAGCCTGTTGTCTGGTGCAGTTTTAACAGCACACGTTTTCACTGTATGTATTGACTCTCCAGTGGCTTCCTAAAGCTGCCGTAGTCAAGTATCACAATCCAGGTGCCTAAACCCAGAGATTTGTTGTTGCCGTTATGGAGGCTGAAGGTTCAAAGTGCCAGCAGGATTGATTCCTTCTGTGACAGGAAACCCGTTCCAGGCCTCTGACTTAGCTTCTGGGGTTCCTGACAATGTCTGGGCTTGGAGTGTAAACCTGTACAGTTGTTCTTAAAACCAGTATACTGTGTAGAGCGTGAGTAGTCTAGCCTCAAATTTAAATGAAAATACTCGAAGTTTCAAATAACCAGTCATGGTAAACCATAATTCTACACTGCTCACAAATATTAGGGGATGTTTTATCACTTCATATTCATTTTGAAGTATCTCCTAATTTTTGTGAGCAGTATAGTTTAAATTGTTTAGAAATTTCCTAAATTAAGTTTGTAATCAATGTTCAAAGATACATGAAAAATTGTTCTAATGTGGTTTATTAATATTGTATTTTGTTTAATCAAGGCAGCATTAATTTCCATAAAATAAATAATGAAATGAGAATACTGAATTATGGGCTGCATTATGTCTCTTCCAAATTCATATGTTGAAGTCTGAACCCCTAGTACCT
Source organism: Saccopteryx leptura (assembly GCF_036850995.1). Classification (NCBI taxonomy): domain Eukaryota; kingdom Metazoa; phylum Chordata; class Mammalia; order Chiroptera; family Emballonuridae; genus Saccopteryx; species Saccopteryx leptura. Next base: position 168,604,547 of record NC_089504.1, on the reverse strand, counting down.
CAGAATGTGAATGTATTACGAGATAGGATCTTCATAGAGATGATTAAAGCTAAAATGCTCTTTGGGGTGGGCCCTAATTCAATATAACTGGTGTCCTTACAAGAAGAGAAGATTAGAACATACAAGAAGAGACCCTTGGGAGATGCACGTGCAGAGAAAATACTGTGTGAGGACACTGCAGGAAGGTGTCACCTGGAAGCCAAGAAGAGAAGCCTCAGGTGAAAACAAACCTACTGACACCTTGATCTTGAACTTCAGCCTCCAGAACTGTGAGGCAATAAAACCTCTATTATAGTTTAAACTGCCCAATTTGTGGTGTTCCCTTGTGGCTGCCTGAGCCGACTAATACATACTGTTATTCATGGACAATCCTTAGGGTTTCTTTTGCTGTTTGCCTGTTTGTATTTGGTTATCTTTGTTTCTTAATGCTTAATTCAAAATAACACATTACCACATCCCCTTCCTCCCCAAACCTCATTTTCTCTCCCATGTAGCCCTCAATACAGTTTGGAGTGTGTGAGTATACACAACTAGAGGATTCTGCTTTATACATGTTATGGTATTGTCCACATTATTCTCAACGTTCTTCTTTTACTTAATTATATGACTCTGAGATATTTTTGTATTTTAACATTTTCTTTATTGATACACTTTTAAATTGTTACCAGTGTTTTCTAGTAAGGTCTTAATTAAAAAAAACAAAACAAACAAACAAACAAACAAGAAAACTCTCTTTAAGTCTAGTTTGCAGTTTAAACAGTTAATGGTCTAGTTTCTTTAAACTTGTACAAGGAATAGGAATGGTTATATTCACTTGAATAAATGGTCAAACCTCAGAGTATTATAAAAATAACCAAAGTTCTCAATTTCTTAAGGATTCAAGAAAAGCCACATTCCTTAATTTCATGATTTCAACAAGAAATAAAAGAAAAAAATCCTCCAATAGAACAAAGTTAATTTTTTCAACACAACTTACTCTGAAAGTTAAGTGGGTTTTTGATTTGTTAGTGCTTAATTCCCTAAGAAGTCCATTGAATGTTGCCCGTAATGTTGGTGGAACTGTGCTATTTAGGTCTTAGCTACAATCCTGAGACGGTCCCAAGCCTGGTGACCATTTGCATTTTATTGTGACTTGGTATGGATCAGATTGTTTTCAGTTAAAACCAACCCCTCAAATGTTGATCCCAAAAGGCTAATGTCATTTATTTTAAGCATCAAATAACACACCAGATGTGACAGCCCCCTGACTGACTGGCTCTTACCTTTGACAGATTTAACTGTGTGTCACAACGTTTTCAGTGCCTACTATTGTTTTATCCTATTTCCAAAGAATTTTTACTTCAACTATAGTCATGAATGTTTTGTCAATTATTACTTTTCTATTTCACCCACTCAGTTTATAGCAAATAGCTTTTATTTGAAGTCTAGAGCAAAAGCAAACAATAATTTGAAAGAATGTGTGCTGATTTTAAAAATCTAAGAATTTTATTTAAACATCAATTTGAGGCCAACAGTGTACAGAATGTCCAATGCAAGATGATATTAAATGTCAACTCTGGGTACGGTATACAACTTCAAATATAGTGATAATGTAAAGATGAGTTATTTCAGATGTTTGCAGTACCATTTAAAACATGAACTCTGTGGTTCTGAACACAAAAGCAAGGAAAACTTTTATTCTAAGTTGTCACTGAGACTCCACACCTTCCTCCAGAGCCTTGTCAGGTTCTCCGTAGGTGACGAATCCACCGCAAAGCTGCTCTTTAAGTCAATGGAGTAGGCCTCTGAAACCTTTAAGTAGCAATAATAATAGTGGTAGTATCAACAGTAGCAGCAGGAGTACTTATTGTCCAACTTAATAAATGAGACATCTACAATTAAAAATTTACAGGCAAGCTGGTGTTTCCATAGGTGTTCGCATAGATGAGGTTCTCCCCACGCCTCTCGCTGGCTCTACTGCCCTCGGAGGCAGGAATGCCCTCCTCCACTAAGCACCAGCTGCAGGCGGTGGGGCACCTCCGACTGGTACCAGCTCACTTGTTGGGAACCACTTTTCACCCTCTGCAGTCCTCGACTTGGTTCTAAAGTTCCCTCACGGGTCTAGCACAACACAAAATCACGTTGGCTCTTCTTTTTCTCTTAGGAAGGTTGGAGCTGGGCCCTTGCTAAGGCACAGTGTCTGGTGATATCTGCCATGAGGTCGGGAAGCACAACAGAAAGAGCTTTGGTGTCAGACCGGCACGGGCTGTGCTCTTGGTTCCTACACTCACCATGGTGGGATCTTGGGGAAATTTCTCAACCTCTTTAAGACCTTGTTTCTTCAACTAAAAAAAGTCCCAATGCTATCCACACCACAGGGCTATTGTAGTGATTAAAAGAGACACATACCATGTGTCTGTGAAGGTTCATTTTCTTCCCCTGGGTGAGTAAGCACATGACCTCCATTTGGGTCAGGCTCACCAGCCCAGTCAAGCTCAGAGCAGGTGGGCCATGAATACCTTGATCATCAAACCTGATCAAGGTCAAGTTTCTTATGAACATGAAGCATCATGTAACAGACAGGGTGACCAATGGCTGACCAGCCTCTACTCTAAACTGCTGTTGGCTGTGGGTCCAGACAAAGGTAAGGATAGCAGAACTAGAAGAAAATGACCATGTAGTCATGTTGTCAATATCTCTTTAGCTTTATGATGTAGTACTGACACAAACACTGATATTTTTTAGTGTGAAATTTATAAAATAAAAAATCAGCAAAAACAAATATTGAATGCCATATGCATCAGAGAAATTATAAATAGCAACAAAAGCATTTCTAATTGTTATATTTTATTATTCAAATGTTGAATTATTACCTCATTAAAATAAAGTTTGAAAAATAAGTGAAAACTACATAAAATGAAAAACAATCATAAGTAATTAAAAATAAAATAAGATTACTTGATCTTTTTTCAGAGGTTAATCTAAAAATCAAAGTGGGTCCTGACTGGTTGGCTCAGTGGTAGAGCATTGGCCCAGCATGTGGAAATCCGGGTTCAATTCCTGGTCAGCGCACACAGGAGAAGCGACATTCTGCTTCTCCACACCTCTGCCTCTTCCTTCTCTCTCTCTATCTCTCTCTTCTCCTCCCACAGCCATGGCTTGGTTGTAACAAGTTGGCCCCAGGCACTGAGGATGGCTTCGTGGCCTCACCTCAGGCGATAAGAAGAGCTTGGTTGCCAAGCAGCAGAATAACAGCCCCAGATGAGCAGAGCATCACCCCATAGGGAGTTTGCCAGATGGATTCGAGTCAGGTTGCATGTGGGAGTCTGTCTTTCTGCCTCCCCGCTTATCACTTAAGAAAAAAATTTTTTAATTAAAATAAATTAAAACAATAAAAGTAGTTCAATGGTGTCATTGTCGAATGATAAACATATTTGTGTTGAACATTTTGCAGCTACTAAAAACTCTTTTTTACCTCACACTAAAGAGATTGTGAGTAAACAGCCTTAAGCTAACACCAAACATCTCCTTAGACTTTGTCTTCAAATATCTTATCTCCTACTTGATAACGCTGAAGAATTTTTAAATAACATTTAGACTTCTTGTTTTTTTGGTGGACAGAAATGTTGGTCAGGGACTGAAATTTTTTATTGATAGCTAGTTGTAGTTTTGTTTCCAAAGAAGTACCTCAAGTATATCTTCACTGTTTTTGCTTTATCACATATAGAGATTCTCATGCACAGTGTCCATATTAACCTTAAAGAAATTCCTCATATCTTTTCTAGGAAAATTCTTAAATTGGAGTATGAAATAATCTCACCATAGAAGTTTTCCTTCTCCAATGTTACCTAAAAGAATGTAGCTTTGTTCTATTTGTAAGTTAATGCAGCATGGAATTCTCTGAGTATATTTTAAGACATAATCCCAATTCCAGAAGATTTAAATATTTCCAAAGAGAGTTTTACCAACAAAGTATCTATACATCAGCATCAGCAACGATGAGAACACTGACTAACATACAGTTAGTCATCATTGATGTTATCTGTGTGTGTTCACTCAGAAATTATCCCTTGAACACATGTTACCCACCAGGTCTGCTAGGCATTAAGGGTCCTTGGGGTGTTGTGGTTTAATGTGAGGTGTATATAAACTGGTGCTTGTACAAGGAGGGAGATAACTGAGTGCTAGAGCAGACAATAAGGTGACCAGCAAAGGTCTTTCTAAGGAGGAAACATTGTGGCTGAGTCATAAATAATAAGAAAAAAGACAACACTGAATAAGAAATAGAAGAAAGTCCAGTCAGAAGACAGTGAGAACAAAGGCCCCTAGGGCAGGACAGAGCATCTCGCATTCCAGGAATTTAGGGATGGCTGTGTGCCTAGGGCAGAGTGAGGGAGCAGGACCCAGGTGTGGATGAAGTCCAAAAGGTAAGAGGAGCTAGAACAGGCAGAACATTATGAGACTAGAGAAGACCTTTACCTTTGGGACAATAAAAATTCATTGAAAGATGTTTAAGTGACATAACCTGCCTCAAAAATGCTCTGTAGAAAACTGCTTGAAGAAGATAAGACAAGAAATAGTGAGATCAGTTAGGGGGCTGCTTGGTCAACCACATGGGTCATGACAGTAGCTTTGACCCAGCTGGCTGCGATAAAGATGAAGAGAGAGGCTCATATCAGATATATACGATATTTGAAGTAGAACCAGGTGAAGTTGCTACTGGGTTACATTGAGAAGAATGGAAATGCAAGGAGTCAAAGACAGTACCTAGTAACTTAGGGCATCAGTAATCATGGGAATCATGGTGCCTCTTACCAATGAGTGGGTGAGAATCAGATGTGAAATCAGAAAGGCACTTTTAGGGTTCTGTTTTCTTATGTTAAGTTTGAGATAGAAATCTAAGGAGATGTTAGTAAGTGAAATACATGTAGAGTGTAGAGCAGGGGTCCCCAAACTTTTTACATAGGGGGCCAGTTCACTGTCCCTCAGACCATTGGAGGGCCGGACTATAAAAAAAACTATGGACAAATCCCTATGCACACTGCACATATCTTATTTTAAAGTAAAAAAAACAAAACGGGAACAAATACAATATTTAAAATAAAGAACAAGTAAATTTAAATCAACAAACTGACCAGTATTTCCATGGGAACTAGGCTCCTCTCACTGACCACCAATGAAAGAGGTGCCCCTTCCAGAAGTGCGGCGGGGGCCAGATAAATGGCCTCAGGGGGCCGCATGTGGCCCACGGGCCATAGTTTGGGGACCCCTGGTGTAGAGGGAGCTAGAAGAGGGCCCAGGACCACACCATGATGAAGTTTAACATCTTGGGAGCAAAAGAAGGAGGAGAAACCAGCAGAAGAGACAGGTTACTACAGCAGGACAGAACAACAGTGGGATGGCGTAGAAGTCAAGGGAACAGTGTTTTAAGAAGGAAGAGTATGTCCAATAGAGCCACGTGAGGACCAAATGTCCATTAGAGTGAGCGACACGGACTGCTGGCCATCCAGCCATGCGCAGTTTCAGAGCAGAAGTGGGTAGAGACAGGGTCTGGAAGCTTTCTGGGAGTAGGTTGGTCAGGAAGTGGATCCAGCTTTTTGGGAAGCTCTTTTGAGAGCTCTTCCTCTGTGCCAAGCAGGGGAGTTCAGGACAGAGCCACGGGGCCAGAAGACAATCATCTTTCCGAATTAACTACGCTCAACCCCTTAAACTCAGACAGTGTTCCCAAGCAGCGAAGCCTCTTGCTCCAGCTCTGTCCCCACTCTCCACATAATTGTATGGGTGAGGGTGGGTGAGAAGGACTCACTTGCTTTTGGCCTCTGTGGTGGACGTCTGCTCATTGGGTTGCCTGGGATCCCTCTCCCCTTCTTAGCAAACAAACCCTGACCCCTCCCTCTACACCTTCTTCATCTTGGCTAGCTCATGTTGAGTTTCTACCACTTAAAACCAAGAGACCCCAACTCATACACCCTTTCTTCTTCAGAGTCTCCAGGCCAGCTTTTCTTGGCTTTCTCCCTTAGCCAACAATGAGGTAGGGTATGAAAATGGGTAGAAAATTAAGGGAACATTTAAAGAATGCAATGTTCTCCCAATGATTTGATTTTTCAAATTTTATTTGGTTAAACTAACCACTTTTTGGAAAATTGCTAAAAGAGAAATATTGATCTATCACAACAGAGCTGTGTTTTAAGAAGAGATTATGCAGCTTTATTGAAATCACAGAATTACTTTGTCTTGTCTGTGCCCTCAGTAATGGCCTGGGGGGAAAATATGTATAATAAATGTAAGAAAAAAAAACATAAGAAATTTCATTCAGGGTGGGATGCTAGAACATGAAGACTCCAGCTCTGAATAACTGAGAAGAGTAGAAAGTGGACATCAGGGGCAAAAGGAAATGAATTAAAGAAGATACAGCATATTTAACCGATTCTCACATCACCAGCCAGTTAAACTTTCCTTTATAGATTAGACCTCTTTTCTGTTTGCAGCAAAGCTTTCAAGCTACAGGCTGGCGTCAGGCTACCAGAGTGATTCCAAATGTAGTGATGACCTTTCCTTCCACCACTCTCTCCCCTTATATTCCCCTGTCCTGTCACCAAAAACAAACAACAAAAAAAGTTAGGACAGGAAAATATTGTCTCCTTTCTCCTTTTATGCTATGTTTCCCAAGAATTTATATCTTCTCCAATTTGCCCCCAAACCCATTTCCCTCTACTTCCTGGTGTTACAAGCCTCGGCAGTGCGGGCAGACAGAAGAATGCATGTTTCTCTCAAAAAGCCCTTGTGTGAAGTTCTTGCTGCTCTGTGGGGTAGAAACAGTGTCTTTTTTGTTCACTCTGTATTTCCAGTGCTTGGCACATGATTAACAATAACATGTTTAATGAACAAATGAGTGAGAGGAGCTTTCCAAGAGGGTATATTCAAATGCTAATGCTTGATCTCAGTGTTCGTGTGCTTTTGCTCATGTCCACAGAAGCTTCTCCTGCTGCGTTTTGTATTGTTGTTCCTTGGAAACAATGACATGACTTTTTGCTGGATCAGGAAGCATGAAAATAAGAGGATCAGAGCTTGGCGAATCTGTGAAACTGATGACACCTAGGATGTCCTGACTTCCCTTCTGGGTCTTGTTCAGTCCATCTCCCTCCCCACCTCTCTACCTGCCCTGCTCACCCACTCTGTTCGCCCTATCTTCAAGGCTTGGCTGTGAATTCAGAGGCATAAAGTATGGTTCGCGAAGACTTAACTCTCCTACAATTACTTGAATATTAGTAGAAGGTTCTTGAGAACAAGCCCCAAAGAAATAACATGGAGTGATCAAATTTCCAGAGTGTGGAAGCAGGAAGTTTGGGAGGACTTCATTTCCTCCCTCCAATTATCCCAAGTAGGCAGCCATATGTCTGATCGTGGATGAAGCTGTGTCTGCTCATTGGTCACTCTGATAGGCGAAATTGGGTTAGGAACCACAGTGGCAAGATATTTTTAATAATGAAAGATGATCTCCCTTGCATCCATCCATTCATTCATCTGTTTCATTCATTCATTCATTCATTCATTCACTCACTCATTCATTCATTCACTGATGAGCAGTGGTGAGAAAGACAACTATGTATCAGTTCTCCAGCAGCTTACAGACTCAGGAAGTGAGAGAGAGAGAGTTATGAGTGAAAAGCTGGCTAGGTAGCAAACTTGGGGGTTTAGGGTGTTACTTAGCAGGCCTGGGAGTAACCACACAGGATGATCTGATTATAAATTTCTAACTGGATAAGGCATGGTGGGTAGTCACATCCTACGCCTATCGCTTCCTTAGCAAAAGATTAGTCTTAGCCTTGTGAGCCCCGTCCACTTTCTTCTGTGTCTAGGATAATGTACCTTGAAATGACAGAGTAACTTTTTCTTCCAAACCCCTCAGAGGCACAACCACCTGGCACTGGGTGGACCACCCAAACTTCTGTTAATTGGTTGCTGCATATCATCTCTATTTACTATAAATGTGAAATATGAATTATCCTGTGCCCACCAATGTGAAAGTATGTGTCTCTTGCCCTGGCCAGATAGCTCAGTTGTTAGAGCATTGTCCCAAAGCATATAGGTTGCCAGTTTGATCCCCAGTCAGGGCACATACAGGAACATATTAATGTTCTTGCCTCTCTCTCACTCTCTCCCTTCCTCTCTCTAAAATCAATAAAATAAAAACATTAAAAAAGGTTAAAAGTATATGTCTTTGCATCTTGATTTTTATTTGATCCTACAGATGTCTCTGCTTTGCTTTCTCCCACCTCCTTAATCTACTACCAATAGATTCCAGGTACCTGGCATATGTTTTCTCCTTTAATTCTAAATTAAATTCACACACACACACACACACACACACACACACAATTGCAAAACACCATTCTTTGGTGCATTTTCTTGATCTGTTGAGATCTTCCTTCCAGGCATGTTCTCAAAGCTGTGGCTCAAATAAATTCATAATATTTTTCTATAGGTTTAAATGTTCTTTCACCTACACAGTAATCAAATAATCCAGGAAGTGAAATACCTCCGATAAAAGGGGTGAGGCCATGGGAATTAGTGAGAGAGGATACACAGAGTCTGGAGGTGTCTGGAGGGCTTCCCAGAGGAAGGAGGCAGAGGATGGAGGGTGCAGAGCGGAGACTCAGTGGAAGAGGGGGTGTGACTCTTTCCATGTGCACCGAGCAAGCTGGAGTGGCTGGAGTTCAAGTCTCCCGGTGGACAACTAGCTGAGAGGAAGCCCAAAGACAGAGCACTTGGGCTCTTTGGGACCCTGTTTGAATTTTAATTTTTTATCTCAAGATCAACCGTAAGCTATTGAGCAGTTTTAAGAGTGAGAAGGGCAGTGATATTACCATACATGAAGATATTTCCAAGCATCTTTGTGCACTGATGTCCTTTTCCTCTTGGGAACCTCTAAGTCAGCACCTTTGTTCCTGGGGAGAATTAACCCCATGCCTTCCAGGAGAGCAAAGACAAAGACAGGGTCAAGGTGCCACTTCAGTGATAGTAATTGTGAAAGCCAAAGCTCTGATTTGTAAGAGCAGAGCTTTTAGTGAATTAAGGCCAAAGTCCTGTCAACTGATTGTCTTCGGTGCCAATTCAATACCAACAGAAATCCCCAAATTGGAGTGAAGCGAAAAAGGAAATTTTATTCAGTAGAAACAGTGATACAGCAAGACTGTGAAAACAGCATTGTGGTGGAACAGCTCAATTGTGTTGAGCATGGCTGGGACAGCCCTGAGATGAGGCTGCCACGGGCCAGACCCCTCTTCAGCTAAGCAGTTCTGCTCTGCTCCGTGATGGTGCACTCTCTGATGGACTGGTCAACTCTGCTCTGGTGAGACATCTTGGTTGCTGAGGAAACACAGCCTTCAGCGGGAAGTGCGTTCTCAGAGCCAGAGAGTGCTGGCCTCTATGGATAAAAGTCCCTGCTCCAGCCCTGAGGGCACCAAATCCATACTTTGATTGGTCTAAAAGGCACTGCCCTGATTGGTTAGCCTAGAGCCACTCTGATTGGTCAGAGCTGTGCAACTCTGATTGGATGGTGAAACCTCAGTCTTATTGGTTGAAATAGGATTCCAGGAAACCTTTGTAAGGGCTGGTTTAGATTGTTGAGCCCAGAGCTCCGACAGAGGCAGGCAGAAGCAGGCTTCTCCATGAGTGCAGTTTTCGTGAGAGGCCCATGTGCAGAAATGGCTACTAGGCTCTGCTTTATTATTATTATTATTATTATTATTATTATTATTATTATTATTATTATCTGAGCCCAGTTATCCACCTGGAGCCCTTTCTTAGTCCTCAAGGTTCACAGTCCTGAAGAGACAGGGACTCAACCTAGAAGGTGAGGTGATAAACTGGACTGTATGGGGGGAGGAGGGAAGTGGACAGGAGCATGAGTCCCCTAATATCAATCCACTTATCCTTACTTCTTTAGTATTAGACAATCCCTTGAGATGAGGTGATCACTGGACTAAATATTAACCAATGAAATATAAGAAGTGTCATGTATGACTTTCATAAATTATCTTAAAGGAAAGGGTGTGTCCTTCCTCTTGACTTATTCCTTCCTGCTGGTAGAAATGTGGTTGTGTGGCTGGAGCCCAAGAAGTCATATTGGAGGAAGTCAGTCCTATGTGGAGGATAGCAGAGCAACAAGACAGAAGGAGACTAGTTCCCTGAAAAGAGATACACTTTTCTAGTATTTAAGTTACTGACATGTGGATTTTTTTGTCATCTGTAGCCAAACCCAATCCTGTTACAAGAGTCATGGGGTCAGAAGTAAATGAGATGACCCAGGGTGACAGGTTCTTGAAGATAACTTATTGAGAGATGATACAGTGAAAAGGATTACTCTCTAGCAGAAAAGCAAAAGTCAACATATGAAATCTGCCATCTGTGACAACACACCAAATTCACAAGATTTCTTCTCTCCTTCCCAGAGCAAAACCAGATCCAGTTTGAGAAGCACATGACTCAGCAGAGCAGGGTAAGAAAAATCATGCTGGGAAAGTAGACCCTTGATTTATTTTATCTACCTTTGCTAGTGTTAGGTTTTTGTTGTCACGAGAGGAGACTCTGAACACAGAAAAGATGGCTTCAGTGTTAAAAATTGTAGTATATTCCATTTATTTTTAAGTAACACAATCTAAAACCCAGATTTTCTCAAGCTTTTAAGTTATTTTAACAGATCTTATGATTCTACTTTTAAGTTTATTTAAATTCATGTGTTTATTTACAAGAAGACTTTGGAACTTGATTAAATTCCTTTTAACATTTCATAGTAAGTTTATAATAAAATATATTTAATTTTCTTTTTAAGCATTTTGGTTGTCCAAAATAAATAAATAAATAAATAAAGCTTTTCCAAATCTTAAATAATGCTTGAAAAATTAATAAGTCAATGCTTGCTCATATGGTGAGAACTAAAGTCTCTTAAACAGAGGCCACTGGATGCATCTGACAGTCCCACGGAGCCCAGCAGTCTTGGAGTGGCCTGTGATTACACAATTTCAGGGGACGGTAGGGACGAGAAGACAGCTGCTCCCCATAAAAAGCAGAAGAGGCCTGGATGACCAAAGATGTGGTACAAACCTGCCCAAGTTGTCCATGTCATTGGCTCTGCCTCAGGCCACACCTTCCAATAGAAGACAGGTGTAATGGCTTTCATGTGTCTGATTTATGCAACAAAATTAGGGCATAATTCTTCTCTCCCCCTCTGTCTGTTTAGACTCTTCCCATTGTGCTAGGCAAGTTCAAGACCTCTATCCTTGACTACTAGTAATGGCCCCATCTTGGAACTCTGGTTTGTGCATTCTCTCTCCTCTTCCTCTTTAATTGTTTCAGATACATGTCTCTTCTCAACTAATTCACACATTTCTTAAAGGCCAGTAAATCTTACCATTTTTAAAAGTCCCCACAGTGTTCATCACAAAGCGAGACACATGGTAAAAACAGTACTCAGCACATTCTCATTTATCAATGGATCCCACTGTAATCCTGTGGTATGGTATCTGTAGATATTGCTTAAGATTTAAGACCAGAAGCATTTGGATATTAATGCTTGGGTATTAACTCAGTATTTATGGAGTATAGATTCTCAAAAATGGCAATTGACTTCTCTAGGATTGAAACTTGAACTAACCGCAACTGCACAATAGCATTTAGTTTATTGTCACCATTCTGCAACCAGGGAAACTGAGGAGTAAGCAAAAAGATTTCTCTTGGCAGCAGTTTCTGCATCTGATAATAATGGTTTGTTGACAAGCCTCCTCCCTGCTTGTCACCTCTCAGCAATGATGTACAATGTTGCTTTGTCAAGCAACCAGAGGACACCTATACCAAACAAGATTGTGTTAGGATTATAAGACATTCCTTCAAACTTGCGAATTTGGCCGAAGTCACAGGAAAGTGAAATCTGGTCCAGAGGGCTCCTTATTCTTTGGTAGAATAGCTTGGTGGTTAAAAGGCTGCCACCGGTGTGGACAGATGGTTAAGGCACAATGATGCCAGCTCCGAGGCCAACATGGAAGCCTTCTCCCCTCCAGTTTGTGGCGAGCACATCCAGCTATTACTCACACATAATTTGATGGTTACTCACGGAGAAGGCAAAAACTCAAGCATCTTTTATTTTGGAAGATATGTCAGACCAGAAGTCTGGAAGACTCAAATCCTGTCACAGTTCAGCTGATGACTCCATCCTGGGCATTCTCTCCCCACTCCTGCCAGCAGCTTCAGCCTCCTATATTTAGAGCAATGCACAAAGCTGGGTCCTCATGATAGAACAACGATGGCACCCCCTCCCAGGGGGCTACAAGAGGCTGAGAACATGGTACAGGAGAAGCTACTTCTGGCTGTGTGGGTAGGGGAGATGACAGCAACCCTGGTGTCCATATGGGTCCTTCAGTTCTTGAGAAGGGTCCCAAAGGTTCCCTTGGCCCACTTTAGCCAAGTCCAGGCAGTCTCCTACTCTCCTACTCCAGGCAGAGCCATCTCTCCTACTTTGTCTTTTCCAATGCTGCCAAAGCCTGAAAATAGGGGGGCCACTCTCCAGCGACTCTGGCTAGGAAGCTGAGAGCCCTCTGTGGCAGAGGCTGATGGACCCGAACTGTTTATACTCTCACAGGGGCTACAAACTAGAATGAAGCCCAAGGCTTGTGTCCCGAGTCTGTGTCAGGAAACAATGACCATGGCCATCCCTCCATGCCAAGTGCTCCTGTTGACGAGCAAACACCTAAGGTCTTAAAGCCGTTGTACTAACCCAGACCCAGACTGAGCATTGAGGTGAAAAGGGTAAGAGAGGAATGGTGTACTTATGATCTTCAAACTCCCCTTTGAGGAGTTGGTGGGCTGTGTCCCTCTTTGTTGGGGATAGTCAGGGTTTGCCTGCACTAGTTGTTGCTCCTGCTGCAGCCCAATAGCACTCCATTGGCCCTGGCTTCGAAATCACTTATTTGGCATTCACTTATTTTTTTTTTATAAATAATTTTATTTTTTTAGTGGGGCGACATCAATAAATCAGGATACATATATTCAAAGATAACAAGTCCAGTTTATCTTGTCGTTCAATTATGTTGCATACCCATCACCCAAAATCAGATTGTCCTTTGTCACCTTCTATCTAGTTCTCCCCCTTTACCTTTCCCTCTCCCCTCTCCCCCAGTAACCATTCACTTATTAAGAGGAATCTGTACTCATGCTTTTAAAAGAAAAAAAGCGCCTGACAAGGTGGTGGCGCAATGGATAAAGCATCAGACTGAGTTGCAGAGGACCCAGGTTTAAGGCCCCTAGGTTGCTGGCATGAGTGTGGACTTATCTGGCTTGAGCGTGGGCTCATCAGCTTGAGCCCAGGGTTGCTAGCTTGAGCAAGGGGTCACTTGCTCTGCTGTGGCCCTCCGGTCAAGGCACATATGAGAAAGCAATCACTGAACAAGTAAGGTCCACAACAAAGAACTGATGCTTCTCATCTCTCACCCTGCCTGTCTGTCTGTCCCTCTCTGTACCTCTCTCTGACTCTCTCCCTGTCTCTGTCACAAAAAAGAAGAAGAAGGAGGAGGAGGAGGAGGAGGAAGAGGAGGAGGAAGAGGAGGAGGGGGGGAAAGGAAGAGAAAAAAAAGCATAGTGGGGGACATTTGTTTGTTATGACAAAAACCAGCAAAGGTATTAATAACGGTACCCCTATGAATCCTCACTTGCAAGGGACAAGAGGAGCAGAAGTGTGTCTCTTCATTTTCAGTGTGCTTACAAGTCACCTGGAGGTCTGGGTGAAATACTGGGTCAGGAGGTGGTAGGCTGACCTGAGATTCTGAATTTCTCACTTGCTCTTAGGTGATGCCAACGCCACCGTTCTGTGGAGCGCACGTTGGGGAGCCAGCCCTGTCCTTACACAGGGTCTTCACAAATGCTGTCCCTTCCCGCAGGAAGGATGCCCATCTTGGGGCACACTCTGTGTTCCTTAAATCACTTCTAATGATGTACATAAAGAGTCTATAAGTGTTGTTGGCAATGTCAATAGTTAATACGTGAGAGCTAGTTTTATTTTAGACGGCTTGACCTTCAGGGTTGACCCGTGGCATTGGAACAATTGCTGGTGACATTAGATCCTTCTTTTTTCCTAGGACCCTTAGACCAAGGGCTCCTCTAGGGTGACTTGGGTCAGAATGGGACTGTGTTTCTCCGCCTACATGCTACCTAGGAGGAGGAGGGTGGCAGTGCTCCATACGCACCTGGGGGCAGCATGAAGAACACCCGTGTGTGCAGCAGGCATCCTGGCAGACAAAGAGAGGCCACGTCAGTGTGACTGCCTGCATCCAGTTTACCTTAGTGCTTGTTTACAGTGCAGATCCCTGGGCCACACCTCCACCCCCTCACTGGGGTCCCTGGGCCACCCCGTCACTGGGGTCCTTGGGGCAGCTGGGCATCCTTTCGTATGCTGCATTGTTTGAGCCTTGCTTTTCTTTTTTATTTATTTATTTATTTATTTATTTATTTATTTTTATATAATTTTATTTTTTTAATGGGGTGACATCAATAAATCAGGGTACATATATTCAAAGATAACAAGTCCAGGTTATCTTGTCGTTCAATTATGTTGCATACCCACCACCCAAAGTCAGATTGTCCTCTGTCACCTTCTATCTTGTTTTCTTTGTGCCCCTCCCCACCCCCTACCCCTATCCCATTCCCCCCTCCCCCCCCCTAACCACCACACTCTTGTAAATGTCTCTTAGTTTCACTATTATGTCCCACCTACGTATGGAATAATACAGTTCCTGTTTTTTTCTGATTTACTTATTTCGCTTCATATCATGTTATCAAGATCCCACCATTTTGCTGTAAATGTTCCGATGTCATCATTTCTTATGGCTGAGTAGTATTCCATAGTGTATATGTGCCACATCTTCTTTATCCAGTCATCTATTGATGGGCTTTTTGGTTGTTTCCATGTCCTGGCCATTGTGAACAATGCTGCAATAAACATGGGGCTGCATGTGTCTTTATGTATCAATGTTTCTGAGTTTTTGGGATATATACCCAGTAGAGGGATTGCTGGGTCATAAGGTAGTTCTATTTTCAGTTTTTTGAGGAACCACCATACTTTCTTCCATAATGGTTGTACTACTTTACATTCCCACCAACAGTGTATGAGGGTTCCTTTTTCTCCACAGCCTCTCCAACATTTGCTGTTACCTGACTTGCTAATAACAGCTAATCGAACAGGTGTGAGGTGGTATCTCATTGCCGTTTTGATTTGCATTTCTCTAATAGCTAAAGAAGATGAGCATCTTTTCATATATCTGTTGGCCATTTGTATTTCTTCCTGGGAGAAGTGTCTATTCATATCCTCTTCCCATTTTTTTATTGGATTGTTTGTTTGTTTGTTGTTGAGTTTTATGAGTTCTTTGTATATTTTGGATATTAGGCCCTTATCTGAGCTGTCGTTTGAAAAAATCATTTCCCATTTAGTTGGCTTTCTGTTTATTTTGTTATCAGTTTCTCTTGCTGAGCAAAAACTTCTTAGTCTGATGTAGTCCCATTCATTAATTTTTGCCTTCACTTCTCTTGCCATTGGAGTCAAATTCATAAAATGCTCTTTAAAACCCAGGTCCCTGAGTTGAGTACCTATGTCTTCTTCTATGTACTTAATTGTTTCAGGTCTTATGTTTAGATCTTTGATCCATTTTGAGTTAATTTTTGTACAGGGGGAGAGACTGTAGTCCAGTTTCATTCTTTTGCATGTGGCTTTCCAGTTTTCCCAGCACCATTTATTGAAGAGGCTTTCTTTTCTCCATTGTGTGTTGTTGGCCCCTTTATCAAAAATTATTTGACTATATATATGTGGTTTTATTTCTGGACTTTCTATTCTGTTCCATTGGTCTGAGTGTCTATTTTTCTGCCAATACCATGCTGTTTTGATTGTCGTGGCCCTATAATAGAGTTTGAAGTCAGGTATTGAAATGCCCCCAGCTTCATTCTTTTTCTTTAGGATTGCTTTGGCTATTCGGGGTTTTTTATAGTTCCATATAAATCTGATGATTTTTTGCTCTATTTCTTTAAAAAATGTCATTGGAAGTTTGATGGGAATTGCATTAAATTTGTATATTGCTTTGGGTAATATAGCCATCTTGATTATATTAATTCTTCCTAGCCAAGAACAAGGTATATTTTTCCATCTCATTATATCTTTTTCGATTTCCCTTAACAATGGTTTATAGTTTTCATTATATAAGTCCTTTACATTCTTTGTTATGTTTATTCCTAAGTATTTTATTTTTTTTTGTTGCAATCGTGAAGGGGATTGTTCTTTTGAGTTCCTTCTCAGTTGTTTCATTGTTGGCATATAGAAAGGCTATTGACTTCTGTATGTTAATTTTGTATCCTGCGACCTTACTGTATTGGCTTATTGTTTCTAGTAGTCTTTTTGTGGATTCTTTGGGGTTTTCGATGTATAGTATCATATCATCTGCAAAAAGTGATACCTTTACTTCTTCTATTCCGATATGGATGCCTTTTATTTCTTTGTCTTGTCTGATTGCTCTGGCAAGAACCTCTAGTACCACATTAAATAAGAGTGGAGAGAGTGGACAACCCAGTCTTGTTCCTGATTTAAGGGGGAAAGCCTTCAGTTTAGTGCCATTTAATATGATGTTAGCTGATGGTTTATCATATATGGCCTTTATCATGTTGAGATATTTTCCTTCTATACCCATTTTGTTGAGAGTCTTAAACATAAAATTGTGTTGTATTTTATCGAAAGCCTTTTCTGCGTCTATTGATAAGATCATGTGGTTTTTGTTCTTTGTTTTGTTGATATGGTGTATTACATTAACCGTTTTACGTATGTTGAACCATCCTTGAGATTCTGGGATGAATCCCACTTGATCATGATGTATTATTTTTTTAATATGTTGTTGTATTCGATTTGCTAGTATTTTGTTTAGTATTTTAGCATCTGTATTCATTAGAGATATTGGTCTGTAGTTTTCTTTTTTTGTGCCATCCTTGCCTGGTTTTGGTATGAGGGTTATGTTGGCTTCGTAAAATGTGTTTGGAAGTATTGCTTCTTCTTCAATTTTTTGGAAGACTTTGAGTAGAATAGGAACCAAGTCTTCTTTGAATGTTTGATAAAATTCGCTGGTATAGCCGTCAGGGCCTGGACTTTTATTTTTGGGGAGGTTTTTAATAGTTTTTTCTATTTCTTCTCTACTGATAGGTCTGTTTAGGCTTTCTGCTTCTTCTTGACTCAGTCTAGGAAGGTTGTATTTTTCTAGGAATTTATCCATTTCTTCTAGGTTGTTGAATTTAGTGGCATAAAGTTTTTCATAGTATTCTACAATAATTCTTTGTATATCTACGGTGTCTGTGGTGATTTCTCCTCTTTCATTTTGGATTTTGTTTATATGAGTTCTTTCTCTTTTTTCCTTGGTAAGTCTTGCCAAGGGTTTGTCAATTTTGTTGATCTTTTCAAAGAACCAGCTCCTTGTTCTATTAATTTTTTCTATAGTTTTTCTGTTCTCTAATTCATTTATTTCTGCTCTGATTTTTATTATCTCCTTTCTTCGGCTGGTTTTGGGTTGTCTTTGTTCTTCTTTTTCTAGTTCCTTAAGGTGGGAAGTTAAGTGGTTCACTTGGGCTCTCTCTTGTTTGTTCATATATGCCTGAAGTGATATGAACTTCCCTCTTATCACTGCTTTTGCTGCATCCCATAGATTCTGATATGTCGTATTGTCATTTTCATTAGTCTGTATATATCTTTTGATCTCTGCACTTATTTCTTCTTTGACCCATTCATTTTTTAAAAGTATGTTGTTTAGTTTCCACATTTTTGTGGGATTTTTTTCCTCTTTTTTGCAGTTGAATTCTAGTTTCAAGGCTTTATGATCAGAAAATATGCTTGGTACAACTTCAATTTTTCTGAATTTGCTGATGTTGTTTTTGTGGCCCAACATATGGTCAATTCTTGAGAATGATCCATGTACACTGGAGAAAAATGTATACTCAGTCACTTTGGGATGAAATGTCCTGTAGATGTCTATCATATCCAGGTGCTCTAGTGTTTTGTTTAAGGCCACTATGTCTTTGTTGATTCTCTGTTTGGATGACCGATCTAGAGCCGTCAGCGGTGTATTGAGGTCTCCAAGTATGATTGTGTTTTTGTCAGTTTTTGTTTTAAGATCAATAAGTAGCTGTCTTATATATTTTGGTGCTCCTTGGTTTGGTGCATATATATTAAGAATTGTTATGTCTTCTTGATTCAGTGTCCCCTTAGCCATTATGAAATGGCCATTTTTGTCTCTGAGTACTTTTCCTGTCTTGTAGTCAGCATTATCTGATATGAGTATTGCTACACCTGCTTTTTTTTTGGATGTTATTTGCTTGGAGTATTGTTTTCCAGCCTTTCACTTTGAATTTGTTTTTATCCTTGTTACTTAGATGAGTTTCCTGTAGGCAGCATACAGTTGGATTTTCTTTTTTAATCCATTCTGCTACTCTGTGCCTTTTTATTGGTGAGTTTAATCCGTTTACATTTAGTGTAATTATTGATACTTGTGGGTTCCCTATTGCCATTTTATATCTTGCTTTCTGTTAGTTTTGTGTCTTGTTTGATCCTTCTCTTTTGTTTTTCTATCTTTTGTTTTTATTTGGTTGTATTCCATACATCTTTCCACTGTTGCTATCTTTTTTATCTCATGTACTTCTGTGGTGGTTTTTTCAATGGTGGTTACCTTTGAATAATGAAAAGGGTCCCTACCCTGTTCATTGTAGCAAACTATTTTGTGAGTACTTTTGCACTCCATCGTCCTTTGCTACTGTTAATCTCCATCTTCTCCCCCTCTTTCTTTTTGTTGTTGTCACAGTTTAAATTTGGTTTTATTGTGTTCTTCTTGGAGCTTTTACTTGTGGCTCTGTTTTTTTTTGTTCTTTGTATCTGATTGGAGAACCCCCTTTAGTAATTCCTGGAGTGGGGGTTTTCTGATGATAAATTCCCTCATCTTTTCTGTATCTGTGAATGTTTTTATTTCTCCTTCATATTTGAAGGATAGCTTTGATGGGTATAGTATTCGTGGCTGAAAGTTCCTCTCTTTCAGGACTTTAAATATTGGGGTCCATTCTCTTCTAGCTTGTAGAGTTTCTGCTGAGAAATCTGATGATAATCTAATGGGCCTTCCTTTATATGTTGTATTCTTCTTTTCCCTGGCTGCCTTGAGAATTTTTTCTTTGCTGTTGGTTTGTGTCAATTTCATTATGATATGCCTTGGAGTAGGTTTGTTGGGGTTAAGAAAACTTGGAGTTCTGTTTGCTTCTTGAACTTGAGGCTTTAGTTCTTTCCACAGGCTTGGGAAGTTCTCATCTATTATTCGTTTGAGTATGTTCTCCATTCCATTTTCTCTCTCTTCTCCCTCTGATATACCTATTATTCTTATGTTATTCTTTTTGATGGAGTCAGATAATTCTTGTAGGGCTATCTCATTTTTTTTAATTTTTGAGTCTCTTTCTTCTTCTCTCTGTTGTGCCTCAAGTTGCTTGTCTTCTATTTCACTAATCCTCTCTTCTATCTGACCTGTTCTATTAGCTAAGCTTGTTACTTCGTTTTTCAGCTCGTGAATTGAGTTTTTCATCTCTGTTTGATTTGTTTTTATAGTTTCAATTTCCTTGGACATATATTCTTTGTGTTCATTGAGTTGTTTTCTGAGCTCCCTAAATTGCCTTTCTGTGTTTTCTTGTATATCTCGGAGGATTTTTAGGATTTCTATCTTGAATTCTCTGTCATTTAGCTCCAAGGTTTCCAATATATTAAATTTTTTCTCCATAGATTTTTCCTCATCTAGCTGTGTTACCTCTCTTTCTTTTGTATCCATGATATTCGATTTTCTCTTCCTTAATGGCATCTGAGGGTGGTTTTGTTGATAGTATTAATGAGATTTAAGAAAGAATAAAAAGTTTAAAAAAATAATAAAAAAAAATCGAAAAAAGTTGTTTTTTTAAAAAAAAATTAATAATGAAATAAAGAAAAATAAAATAAAAATTAAAAAAAAAAAAAAAAAAGGAAATTATTCCCCCCCTCCTTTTTTCCTCTCTTCTCCTCTCCCCTCTTTCTTGATAAAATCTTGTGGTGGACTGTGAATTATAACAAACAATGCCTGTGATGGAGGGCCTGAATTGGGGAAAAGTAATAAAGGGGCAAACAAAAAAAAAAAAGAAAAAAGAAGAAAGAAAGAAAAAAAAAAGAGCGTATGGACCCACAAAAAGCAAATAAGGAAAAAATTTGGGTCAAGAATAAAATGATTTGCTTTTAGGTGTTGGTTGTCTAAGAGTTATGATGAGAGGATTAAGAGGAAAACGGAAAAATGGGGGGACAAATTAAAAAATTACTATTGTATTTAGTGGAACAAGAACTAGATAATATGGAGAGCCAGGGATGGGAGCACTGCTAGTAAGTTAAAAAGGTGAAGTAAAAACCCCCCAGAATGCCACAAACATAAGTTTGAGTCCCAGATAAGATAATTTGTTTGTTATTGAGGTTTGAGTGAGAGGAGATGTAAAGGAGAAAGGAAGAAACTAATATAGAGGGAGAAAAGAAAGAGAGAGAGAGAAAAAAAAAGAGAGAACCACTAAAAGAAGAAAAAAGAAAGGAGAGAGAGAGAGAGAGAGTTAAGGGTTTTGGAGTGCAACCCTCATAGAGAGAAAGGAAGAGAAGAGAAAAGATAATGGGAGATGTAACACTTATGGGTAGTGTAGTTCAAGGAGAGGAGAGAGTAAGACCGGTAGAGAGTTAATCGGCCAAATTGGAGGAGGAAAAAAAAAGTATCAAGAATGAAGATAAGAGAAACAAACGAACAAATATAATAAAATGGGATAGGTTATAAAGTCTGCAGATTATTCTTGATTTTGAGAGGTTATCTTCTTGCTTTTTCTTTTCTCTCCCTCTTCCTGGTCGGTGACTCTGTACCCCGGGTTTTGCCCCTTTGCCACGCTCAGGTGGAGGTTTGCAGTTGATAAGTCTCTATGGCAATGTCATGTATTGTGCTATAGTCTCGTTGGCAGTCTAGGCTATTAGCATTTATAGGCTCCGACAGTGAGAGAGTCCGTGTTCCTAGAGCCTTTCTCCTAGTCTTTCCTTCCTCAATTAGTAGCCTGATAATCCAGCTATGGGTTGCTGCTGCCTCTGCCTGGATAGTAAGAGGCTCAAAGAGCTGGCAACTCCCCACTCTATTTCCACTCAGCACAGGGCTCTGGGTAAGGCTCAGTCAGTCAGAGCTGCTAGCATAATCAGGCGGGCTTTCCGGCCATTCAAAGACCTCTGGCTCTGCCACTCTGTCCGGTAACACAAGCGGGTGCCCACTTCCGGGGCGCTTGGAGGAAACTCTCACTCACTGGCTGCGCGCGCAAACCAGGATATCCAGCCAGCAGTCTCACGCTCTGAGTGAAACCCCCAACCGCAGGAAAAAGTTGCAGCGTTGGAATTGAGTCTCGCTCCGTCCCCGTGCGCGGCTTTTGCAAGGCGCTGGGGCGGCCCGAGATTCCGCTTTGGCCCACACAAAGGCCCCTGACTCTGCTCCTCTGTGCGATAACACGGGCGCGCACTGCCGAGGCACTGGGAGGAATCGCTCACTCCTTATCTGCGCGCGCAAACCAGGATATGAGGCCGGCCGCTTTCCCTCTGAGTGAAAAACCCTCCAGTACGGAAAATCTCCACCATTGGAATTAGTTCTCACTCCCTCCCGTGCGTGGCTTTCCCAGGGCGCTGGGGCTGCCCAGAGACTCTGCCCTCGGCCCACAGAAAGGCCTCTGACCCTGCCTCTCCGTGAGGCAACACGGGCACTGACTCCCGGGGCCTAGGAAGAAATCTCTCGCCCACTAACTGCGCACCAGCCAGGAGACCGGGTAAAATGGCCGCGCCGCTTGTCTTTCTTTGTTTGGGTTTGGCGCGAGTGTTAGCTTGTATTGCCCGGGTTGCCACAGGATCAGATTTTCCTCGGCTTGGATCTCCGTGCCACAGCCTGGTTCGGCCGTTTGTTTCGCGGCCTGGATGTATTCACCCCCTTTGCCCGCCTCAGTTTCTATATTCACAGTTACCAGAGAAAGCCGCCCTGTTTAGGTTAGTGAGGAAGGCGGAGCATTTCTTACTCCCTATTTCCTTCGGGGTTTGGTTATATATTTAGCCAATTTTTCACTCAATCATACCTTTGGGTGTATTGCGAAGCATCTGGAAGCTCCAAGTATAGGTTTTTCTGTTTCTGGTTGAAGATCTTGTTGAGTTTTGGGGGAGATTTATCGGTATCGCTTCCTACCCCACCATTACTCTGACGTCATCTCGAGCCTTGCTTTTCTTTATGGATACCAGGCAGACCTTGGTGTGAGTGTGAATGGTAAGGAGGCTTCTGCCTGTGGGCAGCTTCCTTGTTAGCAGTGAGCCCTGGAATATTTGTGCTTTTTCCAGTGCCTGCACACCTGCTCTGTGAGCACTTGCCGAGGACTCGATTTTCTTCCTGATGGTAAGAGGACAGACGTTCTTTTCTTTCTGGAATGCTGTGCACACTTCATCAGCAGCCTTCCTGAGCTTTAAGATGAGAAGAGGTAGTGGTCTCATTTTAAACAGGCCATGTACCTTGAAAATACAGAGATGTTTTGCCTGACCACTGGTGGTTCAGGGGATAGAGCATTAACCTGAAACATTGAGGACCCAGGTTCGAAACAGCTTGAGCACAGGGTCGCTGGCTTGAGCGCGGGATCTTCGACATGATCCTTGATTGCTGGCTTGAGCACAAGGTCACTGGGTTGAGCAAGGGATCACTGACTCAGCTAGAGCTCCCCAGTCAAGGCACATATGAGAAAGCAAAGAACTAAGGTGCCACAAGTACAAGTTGATGCTTCTCATCTCTCTTCCTTCCTGTCTGTATCTCTAAAAATAAAAAGCACCCAAATAAGCAACAAAGTGGGGAGCATGGTGCTGACAAGAAAACCGCAGCTCCTCAGGTTGGATGGATCTGGTGGACAGAGGCTGGGAGGCCTCTCAGGCTAAACCTGCCTAGAAGTGGGGTGTGACCAGCCCGAAGGCAATATTGTCGGCAAAGAGCTGCATAAGACCTAGGCCTGATATTCTGGCTGCATGAGGGACCGCGTGCTCCAACCAATGTCTAAGGTGTTTTCCACACTCATAGGAAATCAGTGTCCCCCATATCCCCTCCAATAAATGAATTTGGGGACTGTGTCAGGATCAGAAAAGTTTCTGTGGGTTTCTCCTAGGGTTCTGAGGTCTGAAAATCCTGTCTCTGCCTGGGAGCCAACTTTGATTACTTTTACTGTAGAAGAAGCAACACTTGAGCATCTGGCCTAGAAATGGACTTAATCTGTCTAAGCAGAATTGGTTTGGGAAGAGCTGGAAGACACAGAGGCTGGTGAGTGCAAACAGAAGAAAAAGTGGCAGGAGAGCCAGATGGATGAGCTCCGACTTGGAACATGTGACCAAGAGCGTCTCAGGAGAGCCAGGGTCTCATGTACAACTGCGCCGAGAACTGGACAGGCACGAGGGGCTTCCTCAGCCAGGAAGCGCATAGACCCAGTGTCTGGCCCCCAGAACAGAGCCTGCCCCCAAAGAGCAGGAACCAAAGTCAGCTTCCACACAAGCATGCCATCCCTGAGCACATTGTGACAGGTGGCCCCAAACTGCCTTCGTTTGTGACCCAAGAATGCAAACATGTCATTAAAAAAAAAATCACAGTTTCTTACAGAATGAAGGCTCAAGCCTGAAGCAGGGTATGAGCAGAGCAAAGATCAGGGGAAGATGACTTCATAGTCACTATATATAATTGTCCCTTTTGCATGTAGTGTTCCAAGGCAGAGCATCGTGTATGTGGTGGGTCATCAGAGCATGCTGGTGACAATAATACCTGTGCTTGGTGATAAAGATGTCTTCCTGTCTGCTAAGACCTTCGTATGTGCAGTGAAGGGGGAACCAGGAGTCAAAAACGTCGATTGCTGAACTGAAGCTTGTTTGTCAGAAATCAAACAAGTATGACTTCTATCTCTACCCAACAGATACTTACAATGAAAAGATAAATTTTTCATTGGTTTACAAACACTGAACACATTTCCCAAGAGTATCAAAGATAGCCTGGGACCAACCATTGCAGAGAGGGGGGACACTGAGCCAGGTGCACTGAACAGCACAGCCACAAATAATTATGCTACCCTTTTCAGAGCCGAGATGCGTGACCCAGCGGATGGAGCTTCTTTTCTTTATGGATACCAGGCAGACCTTGGTGTGAGTGTGAATGGTAAGGAGGCTTCTGCCTGTGGGCAGCTTCCTTGTTAGCAGTGAGCCCTGGAATATTTGTGCTTTTTCCAGTGTCTGCACACCTGCTCTGTGAGCACTTGCCGAGGACTCGATTTTCTTCCTGATCATAAGAGGACAGACGTTCTTTTCTTTCTGGAATGCTGTGCACACTTCATCAGCAGCCTTCCTGAGCTTTAAGATGAGAAGAGGTAGTGGTCTACCTGAGTCTCCTTCTGATGCCCCTGCGTCAGAACATCCTTTCCGCGGTTGTCACGATGGCTTGGCCTGCGCAGCTGCTTGCTTTTGCTGTCGCATCCCATGCTGTCACATTTCATGCCTCTGAAATGAAAACTCAAACTGCTGGTTCACATCGCATTAGGAGAAATTAGCCTTATTTCTCCATAATTCATATGCAAACAGAGCATTAGCAACTCAGGAAGTAAATTAACTTTGGTTCCTGGTGAGGCCTGAAGCTAATGAGGGAGATTTGGCAAGTTTGATTTTGGGAATGGGGGGTAGGCAGCTTCAGAGGGTTGTGAGGTGCAGGTCATTTAACCCTCTTCAGTGGAAGGAAGAACATCCACACCTTTGCCAGGTGCCACATGGCCTCAGTTCATGCCAGTTGTCACGGTAATTATTAAGAACAGCTGCTCACTCTAAAGTGTCCCGGTTTCCTTGATAAACAATATCACCACTCTCATGAAAGTGAAAATAGAATAGGGAGCAAAAGCTTGCTTTATGAAAGAAGCCAGACAAGGAAAGGCTACATATTACATGACTCCACACATGAAAGTCCAGAAGAGGCTAACGCACGGAGACAGGGAGTGGATTTGTGGCTGCCAGGGCTATGGCATGCAGGAAGAAACAAGGGGTGACTAGGAATGCAGAACGGATTTATTTTGGGGATGAGAAAAATGTCCTAAAGTTGACTGTGGTGATGGTGGCAAGACTCTGTGAATATACTAGAAACCATTGAATTGTGCACTTTAAGTGGGTAACTTGTATGTTATATGAATTATAGCTCAATTAAGCAGCTATATTAAAACAAAAGTTTAAAAAAGAGTTAAATCAAAGAAATAGAAGTAAAAACACAGAACAGCTGTACTGTCTTTCTGCTAGCGTGCACTCTATGCTTAGGGGCTGCCCAGGAAGAGGCTGATTATTTATATTGAGGAGTGTGGGAACCCTGGTTGGCCTCTGGAGGGCCCCATCGCACACAACTCTTCCATGTTTTCTAGCGTTGCTGCCTTTGCTGGAGCAAGAAAAAGAGTGTGAGGTTCTCCAGTGTCATTGCTGAGAATCAAGGTATGCCAAATGGCCTTTAAACGTTGGATGGTGGCAATGGGGGACCTGTATTCTCCAGGCGGAGACAGAAAGGCGTGTTAGAAGCAACAATGACTGGCTGGAGGGAAGGTGACAGAAGGTTCTCAGTGGAACTTGCCTCATCTCAGACATGTCCATTGGCAGCAGGTCCCCATGTCGGTGGGGAGGAGTTACAGGGTGAGGGCAGAGGTAAGTGTGGGCGATAGGAGCTTGTCCCTCAGAGGAATAAAGCCCATTATTCACATGTAGCCCAGAGTGGGGACAGGACTGTGCACTGAGGACGGGAAAGTCTAGAAAACAAAGGACAACCACAAAGGGCTCACCTGACAGGAGTACCCCCAGCCCAGGTCCTCTGATAGATTATGGGACTGAGAAGCAGCCCAATCCCAATCACTCTGTCAGCACTGGGACCCTCATTCAAGGGAAGGGAGTTGAACTTCAGATCTTAAGAAGACTGAAAATTACTGTGTATGGGTTTATATCTTTGCCCAGAAGCAGGGCCTAGCACTCAGCAGGGCAATTTGGATGGATAGATGAATGAATGAATGAGTCTAGGAAAACCAGACCTGAGCTGGGCCATATTAGTCTTAGATTATGTCTAAATATATACATCCCAGGCTGTATCTCTGGCCTCTGCCTGGTCTCTCAGAGACCAAGATTATACATAAATTCCCACAAACCACCCAGTGCTCTTCCCACTGGGCAGAGCTGAGTACTAACAATGATGAGATCACCAGCTTCATAAGGAGGAAGATTTCGGGAGACCCATCCCCATTCCCCAAACTACATGCATAAACACAGGGCACACAGCTCAAAGAAGGGTCAGTGTGGAAACTCAGAGCACGGCCCCCCACAGAGTCCCCACACAGAGGCCAGCATGTCCAGCCACCATGAAAGCGTTCGTCTGGCATCTGGAGAGTTGGACGGGGCTGCCGGGCTTAGAGATGAGTCCAGGCATGAGTGACATGGAGCTGGAGGATCTGCGCTGAGCAACTCAGGAAGTCCTCCAAGTAGAGTACACTCAGGACTCGATGGGAGGGCCTGGGAGCCAGCAGCCCGGCACAAACCCATCCTTCAGCCTCCCCCTGCGGCAGCCGACCTGTCTCCTGGGAGGTCACCCAAGAACAAACGTAAAACCAAGTGAGTTCCTCATCGCACCCTTTTTGGCCAAAGGGCTGGTGACTGCAGACTGCAGAATGATAAGGAAGAGGTTCTGGAAGTTCTATTTTTCCTTGTGGGATTGGAGTTCTCTGTAACCTTGAGCTGTTGAAAGCACTTGACACTTGCTATTTCTTGTTTAAATTATCCTGGGACAAGCTCCACAGAAGCTTAGGATTTTAGTTCCAAAGGAAAAAGGGTAAGACCTTGAAGGTCTCTCCCTCTATTTGGAATTAGAGAGTGGTAGCTGGTGACTGACTCCCACGCCAGCATACACACATACAGTCTCCTTCCCTTTCTGTCTGTCTGTCTGTCTGTCTGTCTGTCTCTCTCTCTCTCTCTCTCTCTCACACACACACACACACACACACGAGAAAGAATAGTAAGAACAAACCTGCCCTATGTTAAACAACCCAGGGACATGTCTACCGTCTTGTTTATAGCTGCTCAGCTCACGTCAAGAGGACCACACCACCCCAGTCTCTGTCTCCACCTTTCTGCAGCCCCTTCTCCTGCTTGTCTGAGTCTCAAACCTCCCTCTGCTTCTCTCATTAGGAATCTGCCCTAAATCCAAGAAAATTACATTTCAGGAGCCTAAACTTAGTACATCTGCCAAGACATTTCCCCCAAATAAGGTCAAATTTACAGGTTCTGGGGGTTAGAACATGAGCATATCTTTTGGTGGTCACAGTTGAACCCATTACACCAACAGAGGTCAGGGTCCTGAGCCTGCTATGTAATGCCAGCCTCTGGAGGGTATACCCTTTCTCAGGGGGAACCAACCTATGGGACCTTTTGGGGCAAACTACACCCTTGCTGTCCCAACTTGCTTTTACTTTAAGCCAATGTTGATGACCAGTTCAGTTTTGTCATTGCCTCTGAGAAGCACCTGTGAAGGCCTGACTGACCCCAGGCCTCCGCTCGGCCTTGAGCACATCACTAACAGGGCCTACTTTAACAAAAAGTGTTGGGAACTTCTTCCTCTGTAGTCACCACTGTGGCAACCACCTACAAAGAAGATTCTGGAAAAGGTTGGGTGTGCTTGGATGTGGATTCAAAAGAGGCCAGATTGGACTCGTTCATAAAAGCCACAATTTTCTTACCTTTTTTGTCCAAGGAAAACATAAAGATGGTTTGGTCTGGGGCTGCCAAAACTAGATATTTTTTTTAAAAATTTTGTTTATTGATTTTAGAGAGAAGGAAGACAGAAAAAGAAATGAGGGAGGAGCAGGAAGCATCAACTCATAATATAGTTGCTTCCCATCTGTGCCTTGACCAGGCAAGCCTGGGGTTTCAAGCCGGTGACCTCAGCGTTCCAGGTTGACACTCTGCCTACTGCACCACCACAGGTCAGGCCGCCAACCCTAGATTTACCTTTTGCTTTGCCATCAGACTTAGTGCAGGCCAGCACTTCAGGGAATAAGAAATACCATTCTGGCTTATGTGTGGGAAATGTTGAAAGGTTGGCTTGGGTAAGACTGTCTTGTCTCTTGGAAGTTCATGTAGAAATCAACTAAACTAAATGGTAGTGGAGTTAGAACAAGAATCCTAGATTATCTTTAATTGTATAATATGGGTGAAATGGAATGTTGTCCAGATCAGCTGAGATTCCTAATGGGTTATTAGATATTATTGCATGGAGAAACAGCAGGTGCATAATTACTAGGGCTGCGATGATGAATAGAAGGAGAAAGTAAAACCAAAGAATTGAGTGAGAGTGGCTTTATCAGCCAAGAGTCCCCCTCAGATTCATTCAAGGAATCTGGTGTTCGGACAAGGAAGTGCTGAGAGAAGATTGATGAAGACTGTTGCACTTCAGAAGATTCTTTGCCCCCATGGTAAAACATGACCTATGAATACTGTGGTTATCACTGAGTAATAAATGACCCCACTGTTTCATGTTTCAGAAAGGTAGGAGATCCATAGGATAGGGCTCACCCTACATGAATAAACATGCAGATATGAAATATAGATGCTTGTAATGCAGGATGTCCAGACCTGGGAAATGGATCTGGTGTTGTTGCAGGATCCCAAAGAAACCACAAGGAGGACCAGATGGAGCAGATGTAAGCTTTATTACTTATATATGGGGGCAGCACCCATGGCAGCTGGTAGGTAGGTAAAAGTTCTGTGCCTTGCTGGATAGGGTTGTGGTTTAAATAGCTAAGCCTTGGGCATTGCTCAAGCAAAACTAAGCAGGTAAGCAGGGGGTAGGAGGAAGGTACGTGCCTGTGCTCTGTTGTCCTTCCTTGATCTAGATCTGGTGATTTCATTCCATTGTTCTTAGTAAAACCTTAGTTTCAGTTTAATTACCCTTTATCTCATGGCCTGACGTCAGGATCTGTGACCACAGTGCCATGTGACTGAAGAGAGGGCAAGGGCATGTCCAGCATTGACCCTACAAGGCTCTATTGGTGTGTAAATAGCAAATAATTCATCCATAACTTACATCTCGGTTTACTGATAAAAAGACAGCTATTGTGTCTGAGGTGTAGTGTATGTCTAGGAATAGTCCTGTTAGAATTTGTTAAATTAATCAGATTCCTAACAAAAAGCCAAATGTTATCATGGTGAGATGCATATTAGATAGGTGTGATAGATCAATATATGAATTGTTGATAATCTTTATTAGCAGGTGAGATTTTCAGATGTTGGTCATTAATGGTCTTAAAGTTGAAATGAAACAATGATTTTTTACCATGGTTAAATTCCATGTGAGAATAATGATGACATGTATTTATTTTAATTATTGTTTTTCTGATAGTTTTATAGGTTTTTCTTCAAATTTTCACCTGTATGGTGGACTAGGGTTGATTGTGAGGGGTGGAATTGGTTGTGGTATTGCAATGAATTTTGGTGGATCTCTTTTTTATATAAATTATTTTAAAATTTTTATTTATTGATTTTAGCCAGAGAGAAGAGAGGGAGAAAGAGAGACAGACAGACAGGAACATCAATCTACTCCTTCCTGTATGTGCCCTGACTAGGGATCATGGTAACCTCTGCACTTTGGGCCGATGTTCCAACCAACATAACTACCTGGTCAGGGCAGGTAGATCTTTTTAGGTTTAATAGTTTTAAAGTTTAATTGGGGGGAATGTTCATGGGTTTTGGTTATACAATAGCTATGGTTACTAAGTAATACCCTGAGGCTTTAGTTTCTACTATAACTGTTTGGAGGGAGTTTCTTTTGGGATTGTTGGTAAAGGTTATGGTAGTTTTATATATTTTGAAAATGATGAGGTAGAAATTGTGTTTAAGTTTAATGGATTAAGGGATGGAGTACTTTATGGTCTAGAAATTCTCAAGTTTTTTAGTGAGGAGGCTATAAACATTATTGCATCATATAATTATGGGACTTGACTGGTTTATTATTCTTTCATGGTTATACCTAAACTGATTGGAGGTCAATTGTTTTACTTAATACTGGAAGAATAAGATCATCTTCAGTAGACTGAGACATGTAGGAATAGTCGAAGTAGGTCTACAGAATGTCAGGATCAGGTGCTAAACGACATTTAGATGGAAAATGTGGAATTGTGGCTGATGAAGAAAGCAGACAGTGAGAAGAGTGGAGGTGATCATTCTGTGAAATTCGTGGAAACCTGTGGCTGTGGAGAACGCTGAGCCACAGACTCCATTGGAAATGGCAAATGATGCTTCACGATATTCTGAGGCTTGCAGTAATATAAATTAAGTTCCTAGAGAAAGTGTGATGAATAGGGCCTGAGATGTCTGATTTCCTTCCATTACTGTGCTGAACTCAGGTGCTGAGAACTCAGGAAGCTAACAGACCAGCAGTATTAAGGAGTGGCACTTTCAGGGGATTGATTGAAAGGACGAATGCCTGGGGGTTGTGTTGGTCAAATAAGTTTGTAAATATGATGTATATGTTTGCTCGCTTATTGTTTGCATTGGGGGCTGGGCAACACCAGGTATAGTGGTCTGTGAGGTTGCAGGTTCCTTCTTGATTGGGAGGGGCCATTGTCTTGCTAATGTTTACTGGGAGATTCTGCCCCACCACCGAGAGGTGCAGAGGATTTCTTTTTTCTCCTCTCCCTTGATCCCTTGCCCTCCATGGGAAAAGCAGGTTTTCTGCTTTTCCCTTGACTTTCTTGTGGCTTGCCTGTCTTGGTGAGACTCCAGTAAACAGAATGGCCCACATCCTCCGACTCTGCTATTTCTTTACCGTCTGCCTGAATTCAATGAGAACCTGCATGTGAATGGCCACGATGGCGGAGGCGGCCCCTGGCCTTACAGGAGGTCTGCCTGAATTCAATGAGAACCTGCATGTGAATGGCCACGATGGCGGCGGCAGCCCCTGGCCTTACAGGAGGTCAGCAGCCACCTAAACTGGGCGTTGGGACTAGGGTTGAGTGGTAAAAAGCTCAGAGGAAACTGGAGGAAAAAAGAAGACATTTGAAATAATAAACAGACTGAGTATTCTACATGAACCCTTGTTGGGCAGATAAAATGTATTATGCTCACTTTGTTAAAGATAACACGAGGAGGCCGTCGCCCAGGTGATATTAATGTGTGTTGGGGTGGGCTAAAGGCAGGCAGAATCCTTGTAGCCTGGGGCTTGGTTTTGGGATTAAGCCTTTCCTACCCTTTTTGATGTGGGGTGGTACAATCCAATCATGTCTCAGAGAAGTGACTTTGTATTAGAGACTTCCCTGTTTTGTATATTGGATTAAAGGTTTGGATTTCTACACTATAAAATGGGGACGGAGCGGGAGCTTGCGCTCTTGGTTCCTGAGATTAGCATGAGAAAGCAGAGGAGAACAGAGAAGGAGGCCACGTGGAGTAGGCCAGGAGAAGCAGCCAAGAAGGCGGAGTATTGAGTGAGAGGCCGGTTTGTGCAGTTTGACGCTGGAGAAGGAAGGAGATGGGGAACTGAGGAGAATAAGGCTGGTGAGCTAGAAACCTTTGATTCTAGGAAACTCGGATAAGTCAGTGGCTTTGTGAGCACTGAATGTGAGTGGGTTTTGGAGCCCAGTGTGTATTTTTACTTGCCCGCCGGGTGCAAGCTAGAATTAAAGATGACAGCCCATCAGTTTTTGGCTCCGTTGTTTCTTTACCAACTGTCCGAATCCAATGCGAACCTGCATGGGCCAGGCTGCTGTGATAGTGGCCCCAGCCCTGGCTCCTGGCTTTACAACCCTTGTTGGACAGTGAGTGTGTGATAACCTTGAATTGTGCTTTCTCTAATGATGTTCCATCATCATTAGTATATGGTCAGCCATTAATTGGTAATAAGGGTTATAATTTAACTCAACATTCCTTTTGTTGGAATGTTGAGTTAAAATGGAATCCTATGACCACACCGTATGTCATGAGTAGGTCTGAAAGGGTACTGCATGGACAGGTCCCAGCCTTGGAGCAGCTGCCAGGCCCAAAGGGCAGCCCTGAAGGGTGTGCTGGCTCCATGAGTACCTGGGAAGCCTGGAACAGACATGGAAAGGCACTGGTGCTTAGAGGCAGGGCACAGAGGTTCAGACCTTAGCTTCCAAAATCAGGCTGCGTTTGAATCCTGATCTACCACTAAATGTGTGATCATGGGTAAGTTCCTTAGTCTCTCCAAGCTTCATCTGAAACAAGGGTGGTTGTGAAGATTGTAAAATTTCCAGGTAAACTGCTCAATTGGCTCACAGTGTGTGTTCTGTAAGTGCTGGTTTTGGTTATTCAGAGGAAAGAAATTCGCCAATAACACCCCTTAATTTGACCTCCAAAGCTAAGGGCTAATGGACTGAAAACAGAATTGTGAAATAGTTAGGTCCGCCCCATGAATTCCTCCCCTTTCCAGCCTATTTGCCATTACAAATAATTTTTTCAGTCACTTAAAGACACATACTTTCTCTTGATGATTAATTTATGTAAAATGCAAGGTTAAATTTCTAAATACAAGGAGGCAGGGAAAGGAAGTTAGAGGAAAATGCTCAGTCTTGTCTCCTAATAGTAGTCTAGTATATCTGGAAGAATTTCTGACTGTCACTTTTCCTTCCTTCCTTTTTTCCTAAACCAACCTCCCTCCCTCCCTCCCTCCCTCCCTCCCTTCCTTCCTTCCTTTTTATATATTTTCAATAATATAGAAAAAAAATCAAACTTTCAATTAGAATAGTATAACCTTAAAAAGAGTTATACATAGTTCATGAATGTATTTTCTTTTATTTAGAAAATTAATTTTAACAGGGTGACATTGAACAGTAAGGTTACATAGATTTCAGGCAAACATCACTCCATCATTTGAATAGTAAGTTATACTGTATGCCCATCACCTAAAGTCAAATCATTTTCCATCACCTTACATTTGTCCCTCTTTACACCGTTCACCCAACCCCATCCCTCTCCTCTACATCTCTCTCCTCCTGGTAACCACTGCACTCTTATCTATGTCCATGAATCTCAGCTTTGTATCCCACCTATGTATGGAATCATATAGTTTTTAGCTTTTTCTGATTTACTTACTTCACTCAGTATAATGTTATCAAGGTCCATTCATGTTGTCGTAAGTGACCCTATGTCATATTTCTTATGGCTGAGTAGTATTCCATAGTATATATGTACCACATCTTGTTTATCCAGTCATCTATCAAGGAATACTTTGGTTGTTTCCATCTCTTGGCCACTGTGAATAATGCTGTGAGGAACATGAGGGTGCATGTGTCTTTATGTACCAATGTTTTCGAGTTTTGGGGGGTAGATACCCAGTTAAAGAGATTGCTGGGTCATATGATAGTTCTAGTCTCAATTTTTTGAGGAACCACCATACTTTCTTCCATAGTGGTTGTACTAATTTACATTCCCACCAGCAGTGAATGAGGGCTCCTTTTTCTCCACAGCCTCTCCAACACTTGTTATTGCCTGTCTTGTTGATAATAGCTAATCTAACAGGCGTGAGGTGGTATCTCATTGTAGTTTTGATTTGCATTTCTCTAATAGCTAGTGAAGAGAAGCATCTTTTCATATATCTATTGGCCATTTGTATGTCTTCTTAGAAGAAGTGTCTGTTCAGGTCCTCTCCCCATTTTTTAATTGGATTGCTTGCTTTTTTTGTTGAGCTTTGTGAGTTCTTCTTTATATTTTGGATATTAAACCCCTTATTAGAGCTGTTGTTTGCAAATATCATCTCCCATTTTGTAGGCTGTTTTGTTGTCAGTTTCTTTTACTATGCAGAAGCTTTTTAGTTTGACACAGTTCCATTAATTTATTTTTTGCCTTTACTTCCCTTGCCTTTGGAGTCAAATTCATAAATCATTCTTTATGTCCAAGGTCCATGAGTTGAGTGCCTATGTTTTCTATATAATTTATTGTTTCAGATCTTAGGGCCTTGATACATTTTGAATTGATTTTTGTGCAGGGGGACAAACTGTAGTCAAGTTTCATTCTTTTGCATGAGGCTTTATAATTTTCCTAGCACCATTTATTGAAGAGGCTTTCTTTTCTCCATTGTGTAATTTTGGCTCCTTTGTTGAAGATGATTTGACCATATATATGTGGTTTTATTTCTGGACTCTCAATTCTGTTCTATTGGTCTATGTGTCTATTTTTCTACCAATACCATGCTGTTGTAATTATCGTAGTATAATTTGAAGTCAGGTATTGTAATATCTCCAGCTTTGTTCTTTTTTCTCAGAAGTGTTTTGGCTATTTAAGGTTTTTTGTGGTTCCATACAAACCTGGTAATTTTTTGTTTTATTTCTTTTAAAAAATTGATATTGGAATTTTGATGCAAATTGCATTACATTTGTATATTGCTTTGGGTAATATGGCCATTTTAACTATGTTGATTCTTCCAATCCATGAACATGAATTATTTTTTCATTTCATTGTGTCTTTTTCAATTTCTTTTAATAATGCTTTGTAGTTTTTAGTATATAGGTCCTTCACATTCTTTATTAAGTTTATCCCCAGGTATTTTACTTTTTTGTTGTTGTTGCAACTGTAAAAGGGATTTTTTTTAGTTCATTTTCTGAAGTTTTATTGTTCACATATATGAAAGCAATAGACTTCTGTATATTGATTTTGTATCCTGTGACCTTACTGTATATGTTTATTGTTTCTAATAGTCTTTCTGTAGAGTCTTTGGGGTTTTCTATATACAGGATCATGTCATCTATAAAAAGTGAAACGTTTACTTCTTCTTTTCTGATCTGAACGTCTTTTATTTATTTCTCTTGTCTGATTACTCTGGCTAAAATTCCCAGCACTATGTTGAATAGGAGTGGAAAGAGTGGGCAGCCTCATCTCATTCCTGATTTTAGAGGAAAAGCTTTCCATTTTTCACCATTTAGTATGAAATTAGCTAATGATTTATCATATATGGCCTTTATTATGTTGAGGTATTTTCCTTCTACACCCATTTTATGGAGTGTTTTAAACATAAAGGGATGTTGTATCTTATCAAATGAAGGCATCTATTAATAAGATCATATGATTTTTGTTCTTTGTTTTATTGTTATGGTGTATAATGTTAATTGATTTATGCATGTTGAACCATACTTGTGCTCCTGGAATGAATCCCACTTGATTGTGATGTATTTTTTTTTAATGTTTTGTATTCAATTTGCTAGTATTTTGTTTAAGATTTTTGCATCTGTATTCATTAGATATATTGGTCTGTAGTTTTCTTTTTTTGTGTTGTCCTTGCCAGGTTTCGATATGAGGGTTATGTTTGTCTCATAAAATGTGTTAGGAAGTATTGCTTCTTCTTCTACTTTTTGGAAGACTTTGAGAAGGATAGATACCAACACTTCTATGAATGTTTGGTAGAATTCACTAGTGTAGCTATCTGGCCCCAGGCTTTTATTTTTGGGAAGGTTTTTGATAGTTGTTTCTATTTTCTCCCTGCTTATGGGTCTATTTAGGCTTTCTACTTCTTCATGACTCAGTCTAGGAAGATTGTATAGTTCTAGGAATTTATCCATTTCTTCTAGATTGTTGTATTTGGCGCCATATAATTTCTCATAGTATTCTACAATGATCCTTCGTATATCTATGATATCTGTGGTAATTTCTCCTCTTTGATTTCAGATATTGTTTATATGAGTACATTCTCTTTTTTTCTTAGTGAATTTTGCCAGGGGTCTATCAATTTTATTGATCTTTTCAAAGAACCGGCTCTTTGTTCTATTAATTTTTCTATAGTTTTTCTGTTCTCTATTTCATTTATTTCTGCTCTAATTTTTACTTTTTCCTTTCTTCTGCTGATTTTGGATTGCCATTGTTCTTCTTTCTCTAGTTCCTTAAAATATGATGTTAAGCTGTTTATTTGGAATCTTTCTTGTTATAACCCGATAATAGCATAAACTTCACTCTTATTATGGCTTTTGCTGCATCCAAATTTTGATATGTCATATTGTCATTTTCATTAATTTATATATAGCTTTTGATCTCTGCTTTTATTTCTTCTTTGACTCAGTCATCTTTTAGAAGTATGTTGTTTAACTTCTACATTTTTATGGGTTTCTTTACTTCTTTTTTCAGTTGAATTCTAATTTTAAAGCCTTATGGTCAGAGAATATGCTTGGTATCATCTCAATCTTCCTTAGTTTGTTGATGTTAGTGGTGGGACCCAACATATGGTCTATTCTTGAGAATGTTCCATGTACACTGGAGAAAAATATGTTGTCTGAAGTCCTGGGATAAAATGTCCTGTAAATGTCTATTACGTCCATTTGGTCTAGTCTAGTGTGTCGTTTAAGGCCAATATTTCTTTATTGATTTTTTTGTTTGAATGATTGATTTAGAGCCTTCAATGTTGTATTAAGATCTCCAAGTATAAATATGTTTTTGTCTATTTCTATTTTTAGATCATTTAGTAGATGTCTTATATATTTTGGTACTCCCTGATTTGGTGTGTATATATTAAGAAGTGTTATGTCTTCTTAATACAATGTCTCCTTTATCATTATGAAATGACCATCTTTGATTGTCTTGAAGTCAGCATTGTCAGATATGAGTATGGCTACACTTGCTTTGCTTTGGATATTATTTGCATAAAGAATACTTTTCCAACCTTTCACTTTGAGCCTACTTTTGTCCTTGCAGCTTACATGTGTCTCTTGAAGGCAGCATATGGTTGTGTTTTGCTTTTTGATCCAATCTGCTACTCTGTGTCTCTTTATTGGTGAGTTCAATCCATTTACATTTAAGGTAATTATTGACACTTGAAGGTTTCCTATTTCCATTTTTTGTATTGTTTTCTGATAGGTCTTTGTCTCATTTGGTTCTTCTCTTTTGTTTTTCTGTCAGTTGTTTTTGTTTGGTGGTATTCAATACCTTTTCCCCTTGTTTCTTCTATTTTAAGTTACATGTTTCAGTAGTGGCATTTTTGTGGGTGGTTACCTTTAGGTTATTAAAAGAAAAATTGTCATATTTACAAGAGTCCATTATCGTATGAGTGCTTCTGCACTTCATCCTCCTTTGTTACTGCTGATCTTTATCCTCTCCCCTTTTTTGTTATTGTTGTCACAGATTATCCTTGTTTTTATTGTGATCTTGTTAAAATTTTACTTGTAGTTTTGTTTTGTTTTGTTCTTTGTATCTGGTTGAATAACCCCCTTTAGTATTTCCTATAATGGGGGCTTTCTGGTGATAAATTCTGTCAGCTTCTGTATCTCGGTAAAAGTTTTTATTTCTCTTTCATATTTGAAGGATAGCTTTGATGGATATAGTATTCTTGGCTGGTAATCCCTCTCATTCAGTACTCTAAATGTTTGGGTCCATTCTCTTCTGGATTGCAGAATTTTTTGAGAAATCTGAAGATAACCCAATGGGCTTTCCTTTATATGTTATATTCTTCTTTTCCCTAGCTGCCTTGAGGATTCTTTCTTTGTCATTGATTTGTGACAATTTTATGATGTGTTTGAGTAACTTGGTGTTCTGTTTGTTTCTTGGATTTGAGGCTCTAACTCTTTCCATAGGCTTGGGAAGTTCTGCAATTATTTGTTTAAATAGGTTTTTCATTCTCTTTTCCCTCTCTTCTTCTGATATACCC
The DNA here is from genome assembly GCF_036850995.1 of Saccopteryx leptura. NCBI lineage: Eukaryota > Metazoa > Chordata > Mammalia > Chiroptera > Emballonuridae > Saccopteryx > Saccopteryx leptura. The sequence goes on along the minus strand of NC_089504.1, from coordinate 168,566,799 downwards.
ATTATTCTTTTTTTTTTTTTTTTTTTTTTTTTTTTTTTTACAGAGGCAGAGATAGACAGGGACAGACAGACAGGAACGGAGAAAGATGAGAAGCATCAATCATCAGTTTCTCGTTGCACGTTGCGACTTCTTAGTTGTTCATTGATTGCTTTCTCACATGTGCCTTGACCGCGGGCCTTCAGCAGACCGAGTAAGCCCCTGCTGGAGCCAGCGACCTTGGGTGAGCTGGTGAGCTCTTTGCTCAAGCCAGATAAGCCCGCGCTCAAGCTGGTGACCTTGGGGTCTCGAACCTGGGTCCTTCCGCATCCCAGTCCGACGCTCTATCCACTGCGCCACCACCTGGTCAGGCATACCTATTATTCTTTTTTTTTTTTTTTTTTGTATTTTTCTGAAGCTGGAAATGGGGAGAGACAGTCAGACAGACTCCCGCATGCGTCCAACCGGGATCCACTCGGCACGCCCTCCAGGGGCGACGCTCTGCTCACCAGGGGGTGATGCTCTGCCCCTGCGGGGCGTCGCTCTGCCACAACCAGAGCCACTCTAGCGCCTGGGGCAGAGGCCAAGGAGCCATCCCCAGCGCCCGGGCCATCTTTGCTCCAATGGAGCCTTGGCTGCGGGAGGGGAAGAGAGAGACAGAGAGGAAGGAGGGAGGGGGTGGAGAAGCAAATGGGCGCTTCTCCTATGTGCCCTGGCCGGGAATCGAACCCAGGTCCCCCGCACACCAGGCCGACGCTCTACCGCTGAGCCAACCAGCCAGGGCCCATTATTCTTATATTGCTCTTTCTGATGGAATCAGACAGTTCTTGCAAAGCTTTCACATTTTTTTAAATTGAGTCTCTTTCTCTCTACTTACCTCTGTAGTATCTCTAGTTGTCTGTCTTTAATGTCACTAATTCTCTACTCTATCTGGCCTGTTCTATTAGCTAAACTTGTTACCTCATTTTTCAGTTTATGTATTGAGTTCTTAAAGTTTCAATCTCCTTGGTGAAGTACTCTTTCTGTTCATTAATCTGTTTTTTGAGCTCATTAAATTGTCTATCAGTGTATTCTCACAACTCATTGAGTTTTTTTAGAACTTTACTTTTGAATTCTCTAACTCCAAGATTTCCATGTAATTGAGATTTTTTTTCTGGAGATTTTTTATTATCTATCTGAGCTATGTCTCTATCTTGTGTTTCCATGATGTATAACTTCTTTCTTGGTATTTGAGAGTGGTAATATTAAAAACCCTAATAAGAAGCAATTTTTTTCCAGTAGCTATTACTGTACTATAAGTTTTGGCTCTGTGAAATGACTGTCACCTTTCAGTCTGCAGCCCTGTCTTTGTGTCCTCTGAGCAGGAACTAATTTCATTCCAAAAAATTGCCCAGTGTAGCATGTGGAACATGTATTGACCTGCCTCTCTTCACCTCCCACACAGTCTTGCAAGATTGGACCTGGCCTGTTCCCCTGTCCTCTCCAAGAAGGGTGAAGATGTGACATGCCCTGTTAAGCAGTATACACTGCCAAGTTCCCTGGACACAGAGGATAAAGGGACTTAAAAAGAGAGAGAATGCAGGAGAGATTTCCTGGGTGTGGCGGACATTGTTTGGAGAGCTAAGGAAGAATGGAATATCATTCAAAGTGAGGCACAAGCAGAAACAGAGGCTCTGAGGTCAGAGTGACAGTGCAAGTTTTATAAAACACAGCGAGCTCATGCTGCAGTCAGCAAGTGGAACTTCACTATTATTCTAGCAACATCAAGTGTGGCTGAGGACTTGGATCAGAAAGATGGAGAGGAGTGGACTTGGGAAGGGTTTGGTGGAGCCCAGGAAGTCTGTGAGAAGCTAGGAAGCAGTGGCATGGTGACTCTAGGGTCCTTGCTGCTTTCTGGAACCAGCCTGGGAGTTGGGGAAATGAGTCACCAGAGATACCAGAGCCGGTAGGCAGGACCTACCTCTGAAGTGAGAGTGTAGCTTTCACTAACAGGGAGGCTTCAGTCAATAACTGCTTGCTGAGTGAGCCACTGGGCAAGGCCATCTGAAAGGGTGGGCAAGCTCAGCTGTGGCAGGGCTGAGCCTTAGCTCTGTCTTTCTGCCAGGAGCCAAGATGCCTGCAGATCAGCCACAGGCTTTTCTGTGGTTTCTGTGAGGTTAAGCTAAGCTTCTTACACCCTCCTTTGTCTCCTAAGGAAACTGAGAGGATTATCTGGTTCATCTTTCCAGAACTTTTTGTAGGCCCTCCACAGAATGTACCAGAGCTTACTATAATAGTAACGCTGTATTTTAAATTTACATGGCTATTTTCCCTTGAAAACCTTAGGCAGTCTTGTTGGTGATGGAGTGGATTTTCTTATAGTATAGCTTAACTTTCTTTGTCTCTAAAGACATATAAGGTGAACTCTGCACTCAGGATGTTAATCAGCATCACTTACTTATTATGTGTGTGTGTGTCCAAAATTTCCCCCAATCTATAGCTTAGCTATTAATTTCTTCAGTGGTGTTTTTTGATGAGAAGCTTATTTTAATTTTATAAAGTTCAATTTTTCAATTGGTTATTGTTTTCTGTCTCATCTAAGTTATTTTTTCCTATTCTAAGCTTGCAAATATATTCTACTATGCATAGTTCTAGAAGCTTTACAGTTTTGGCTTTTACATTCAGGTATGTAGCCCAGAATTAATTTGGGGTATGATATGAAGTAGCATTTACATTTATTTTGTCTATATGGACATTCAGTTTTTCAGTACCATTGGTTGAAAAGACTTTTCTTTCCCTCGTTGAATGGCTTGAGCAGTTATAGTGAATACAAATTGACCGTGTAATTTTGGGTCTGTTTTTAGACTATATTTTATTTTGTTGATGTATAAACATATCCTTCTGTCAATACCATGCTTTCTTAATTAATGCACCTTTATAGTAACCCTTAAAATCTGTTCAGAATTATTGTTACTTTATAGTTTGTGGCTAATTTACAGTAACTTTTGAACCATGTTTAAAACTGGTTGGCTATTCTAAGTTCTTTGCACTTCTTTGTAAAGAGTGAGCTTACAAATTTCTAAAAAGACTTCTTGGATTTGAATGTGATTGCACTGAAACTGTTGATCAATGTGGGGAGAAATGAAGTCATAACAATGTTGCTTTTCAATCTATGGACATGGCCTATGTTTCTACTTATTTGGATTTTCATTAATTTCTCTCAGAAGTATATATATATTTTTTTCAATGCAGAGGTCTTGAACATATTTGTTAAATTTACAAATGTTTTATGTTTTTGATGTAATAGTAGTGTGGCTTATTAAATTTCATTTTCCAACTGTTCATTGTTAATATATAAAATATGTCTAATTGTTATACATTAACTTGTGTCTTACAACCTCATTAAATTTGCTTTCTATTCCTAGCAAATTTTTTTCAAGGAGGGTGAGTAGTGATAATATTCCTTGGGTTTTTTTTTTTATGTATACAAGCATGTCAACTGTGAATAAAGAGATTTTTACTTTTTTCTTTACACTCTTACACTTTCCCTAATTGTTCTGTCAATGCCTTTTATTACTATTTTGAAAAGAAGTAGTGAAAGTGGAAATCTTTATTTTATCCCCTGTTAAAGGGAAAACACTCGATTTTGCATCATTAGTATAGTGTTAGTTATAAGTTTTTCAAAGATAAGTATTATTAGATTGTCATGAGCTAAACAGTGTCCCCCCCATTTCTATTCATATGTTGAAGTCCTAACCCCCAGGACCTCAGAATCTGACTGTATTTGGAGGCTGGGTCTTTAAAAAGGTGATTCAGCTAAAGTGAGGTTTTTAGAGTGGGCCCTAAATCAATGTGACTGTTGTTATTACAAGAAGAGGAAATTAGGACACAGGCATAGAGTGAAGCCCACATGAGACACCGAGAACAGATAGCCACCTACATGCTAAAGAGAGAGGCCTCTGAAGAAAGCAGCTCTGTTGACACCTTCATCTTGGACTGCCCACCCTCAGAACTGTGAGCAAATAACCTCTGTCGCTCAAGCTGCCTGTCTGTGGTGCTTTGTTATGGTCATTCTAGCAGACTAATGCGTAGATTGAAGAATGCCTCTTATTCCTGGTTTGTTGAGAGTGTGTGTGTGCATTTAAAATTATGAACAGGTATTGATTTTTGTCAATTTTTTTGGCTTCTACTGCAATGACATTTCTCTTTATTTTGCTAATATGGTGAATTGCATTATTCTTAAAATAATAACCCAACCTTGCATTCCTGGGATAAACCACAATTGGTCATAATATGTTGTCCTCTTACATATTGCTGAGTTTCATTTGCTAATATTTTGTCAAAGATTTTTGTGTTTCTGTTTTTGAGGAATACTGGTCTTTATTTATTTATTTATTGTGATATTGTTATCTAGCTTGGATATCAGGGCATATTGTTCAAGGTTGAATCAGACAAACAGAACCAATAGGAGCTATGTTAAAAGATTTAGTGTCAGGAATATGTGACTGGGGCTGGGGGGAGATGAGGCACGTGGGGAATCCATGAGGTTTAGGAAAGGAGGCTGGGACTCTGGGGCATGAGCTTAGGCTGCTGGACACCGGTGGCATTTCCTCTTCAGGGAAACAAAGCTCTGCTCTTAAGCCTTTCCGCTGATTGAACCCAGCTCCCCCGAGAATCTAGCATGATCTCCATTACTTTAAAGTCAACTGATCCTGGACTTTGATCACATCTACAAAATGCCTGCCTGGCCAACTATGCATTTGATTAAATAACTGAGGACCACAGTTTATCCAAGTCAACACCCAGAAAGACCATCACAGTGTCATGCTGGCCTCATTATGTAAATTGGAAAACATTTCTTCTTTCTATATCTTTTTATTTAAGATTTTTTATTTATTGATTTTACAGAGAGAGGAGAGGGTGTGGAACAAGAAGTAGTTACTTCACTCTAGCTGTTCATTGCTTGTTTGTTGTATGTGCCTTGACCAGGCAAGCCCAGGGTTTCCAACTACTAATCTCTGTGTTTTAGGTAGGTGCTCTATCCATTGCACCACCACAGGTCAAGCTCTTTCTATATCTTTTAAAAAATATAACTCATCTACTATAAAATACACTACTTTAAGATGTACAATTCTGTGGTTTACTGAACATTTACACAAGATTGTACAACTATCACTACTACCTAATTCCAGAACATTTTCATTACCCCAAAAAGGAAGTGTGGCTCCTGACATTTCCAGTCCCCTGTGATCGAGTTTCTGGAGTGAGAGGAAAGGGAAAACATTCTGGGGGTGGATAGTGGTGACGGCTACCCAACAGTGCAAATGGACTTACGTCACGGCATTATTCTCTTAAAAATGGTAAGTTTTAGGTTATGTATATTTTACCATAATAAAAAAAAATGCCAGCAAGGGCACTTCATTACTTATTCTACAGATGAAGGAAACCAAGCATAGATATCAAGAAACTTTCTCAAAGGAATTTGTATACACAGAATGAGTTCAACATATTGTCTCTTTCCAAGGTCTTTACTGTGGCAATGTTATAATAGCATTAAGTTGTGGAAACAATTTAAATGCCTAAAATGGCTCAGTTGTAGTAGCTTATTTAGTATGACATCATAAAGCCATTAAACTTATGTTTCACAAGAAGTTTTTTAAGGACATAGTTAAATTATACACAATTTATTTATACATCAAGTGGAAAATTGGCATATACAAAAATGAATTGCCTGACCTGTGGTGGCGTAGTGGTAAAGCGTCAACCTGGAATGCTGAAGTTGCTGGTTCAAAATTCCAGGCTTACCTGGTCATGGCACATATGGGAGTTGATGCTTTCTGCTCCTCCCCCTTTCTCTCTCTCTCTCTCTCTCTCTCTCTCCTCTCTCTAAAATGAGTAAATAAAATCTAAAAAAAAAAAAATTTACTTTATGACCAGAGTTTTTTGATGTAAAACTACATATGTTTAATTTAAGTAAGTTTAAACATAAAAATAAGGGATTATATCCAAATTATAATGAAATTATTTTGTAATTATAAGACTTGAAGTGAGTTTTTTTATACTTTCCCTAGTATTTCTGTATTTAGTTATCTAATTGCTGTGTAACAAATTATCCACAAACGTAGAAACTTAAAAGTCACACAGTGAGTATTTCTTTTCCCTCAGTTTCCATGGGTCCAGAATCTGACTGGGTGGCTGTGGCTTGTGAATTCTCATTAGGATCAGTCAGCTGCCAGCATTGGCTACAGTTATCTGAAGACTTAACTAGGTCTGGGGGATCTGCTTCCAATGTGTCTCATTCACATGGATGGTGAGTGGGTTCCTCTCCATAATACTCCCTGAGTGTCTTCACTACACATCAGCTGGTTCCCCTAGGACCTGCTACCCACAAGACCAACGGGGAGGGTGTAATACCTTTGTGACCTAGCCTCGGATGACACACATGGTCATTTCTATTAAACACAAAGCAGAATCCTGATTCATGGGAGAGGCCTACACAAGAAATGGATTCCAGGAAGTGACCATCACCTTAGAGGCTGGCTACCACAGTTTCAAACTTTCAAAATGAACTATGTGGAAAATGGAGTATCATGATTAAAGGGGCAGATTCTGGAGCCAGACTACTTAGTTCAAATCCTAGTTCATGCATATAATGTTTCATTAAATATCAAGATGTATATAATTCTGAGTAGATCTTTAACCAATATGTGTTACACTCTCTTCATCTATAAAATGAGAATTACTGGTAATAGGAGCAGTACAAACGTTCATGTACGTCCTTGTGCCTCCTGACCATCCAGAGTACAGTCGATTTATTTTAAAAATGTGTAAGGTGCCTGACCTGTGGTGGCACAGTGGGATAAAGCGTCGATCTGGAACACTGAGGTCACTGGTTCAAAACCCTGGACTTGCCTGGTCAAGGCACATATGGGAGTTGATGCTTCCTGCTCCTTCTCCTTCTCTCTCTCTCCTCTCTGAAAATTGAATAAATAAAGTCTTTTAAAAAATTATTTAAAAAATGTGTAAGGCAACATTTTAAAAAGGTAAATGCATGTTCTTCTTGTTTCCATAAATTGGTTATCAAACAAACATGATTTTAAGTTAATAAAACTGTAACTGGAACTAATTTTATTTTTCGAAAAAAACACTCTTAGGGGTCAGCAAGCATGAAAAATACTCACTACTCAAAGGATTAAAATAACAACTAGCTTACAGGATTATTGTGAACATTCAATGAGCTAATATATGCAAGGCTCTAGAATACCACTTGGTCCATAAAAAGTGCTATATAAGTATTAGCTATTATTATTTTTTAATTTTAAAGTCAGAAAAATGATTATTGGCACAATTATTTAACAATTGGTGATATAGTATGAGTCAATCAAATAATCTATATAGGCATAAAAAAGTTCATTATTTTGTTAATGTCATTGGTCTCTGGGTCATGGTATTAGGAGATGTGACTTAATTTTTTCTTTTTACTTTTATGCTATTCATGTTTTCTGTTGAGAGCATTATTCATCTTATAATCAGAAAAAATAATAAATTATTTTGTAAACATTCACTGTGTAACAACACATAGTCAACTGTTTTATTTGTTCACATCAATAAATATGTAGACTAAGCCTTGAAACTAGAATTCAATTGCAAAAAAGAGGGGGAAAACCCACAAAAATGTGGAAACTAAACAACATACTTCTAAAAAATGAATGGGTCAAAGAAGAAATAAGCGCAGAGATCAAAAGATATATACAGACAAATGAAAATGAAAATACGACATATCAGAATCTCTGGGATGCAGCAAAAGCAGTAATAAGAGGAAAGTTCATATCACTTCAGGCCTATATGAACAAACAAGAGAGAGCCGAAGTAAACCACTTAACTTCACACCTTAAGGAACTAGAAAAAGAAGAACAAAGACAACCCAAAACCAGCCGAAGAAAGGAGATAATAAAAATCAGAGCAGAAATAAATGAAATAGAGAACAGAAAAACTATAGAAAAAATCAATAAAACAAGGAGCTGGTTCTTTGAAAAGATCAACAAAATTGACAAACCCTTGGCAAGACTCACCAAGGAAAAAAGGCACAGGACTCAAATAAATAAAATCCAAAATGAAAGAGGAGAGATCACCATAGACATCATAGATATACAAAGAATTATTGTAGAATACTATGAAAAATTATATGCCACCAAATACAACAATCTAGAAGAAATGGATAAATTCCTAGAACAATACAACCTTCCTAGACTGAGTCATGAAGAAGCAGAAAGCCTAAACAGACCAATCAGCAGGGAGGAAATAGAAAAAACTATTAAAAACCTCCCCAAAAATAAAAGTCCAGGCCCAGACGGTTATACTAGTGAATTCTATCAAACATTCAAAGAAGACTTGGTTCCTATTCTACTCAAAGTCTTCCAAAAAATTGAAGAAGAAGCAATACTTCCAAACATATTTTATGAGGCCAACATAACCCTCATACCAAAACCTGGCAAGGATGGCACAAAGAAAGAAAACTACAGACCAATATCTCTAATGAATACAGATGCTAAAATTCTAAACAAAATACTGGCAAACCGAATACAACAACATATTAAAAAAATAATACATCATGATCAAGTGGGATTCATCCTAGAATCTCAAGGATGGTTCAACATACGCAAAACGGTTAACGTAATACACCATATCAACAAAACAAAGAACAAAAACCACATGATCTTATCAATAGATGCAGAAAAGGCTTTTGATAAAATACAACACAATTTTATGTTTAAGACTCTCAACAAAATGGGTATAGAAGGAAAATATCTCAACATGATAAAGGCCATATATGATAAACCATCAGCCAACATCATTTTAAATGGCATAAAACTGAGGACTTTCTACCTTAAATCAGGAACAAGACAGGGTTGTCCACTCTCTCCACTCTTATTTAACGTGGTGTTAGAAGTTCTGGCCAGAGCAATCAGACAAGACAAAGAAATAAAAGGCATCCATATCGGAAAAGAAGAAGTAAAGGTATCACTTTTTGCTGATGATATGATCCTATACATCGAAAACCCGAAGGACTCCACAAAAAGATTATTAGAAACAATAAACCAATACAGTAAGGTCGCAGGATACAAAATTAACATACAGAAGTCCATAGCCTTTCTCTATGCCAACAATGAAATATTAGAAAACGAACTCAAAAAAATAATCCCCTTCACGATTGCAACAAAAAAAAATAAAATACCTAGGAATAAACATAACAAAGAATGTAAAGGACCTATATAATGAAAATCACAAAGCATTGTTAAGGGAAATCGAAAAAGATACAATGAGATGGAAAAATATTCCTTGTTCTTGGATAGGAAGAATAAATATAATCAAAATGGCCATATTACCCAAAGCAATATACAAATTTAATGCAATTCCCATCAAAATCCCTATGAGATTTTTTAAAGAAATGGAACAAAAAATCATCAGATTTATATGGAACTATAAAAACCCCCGAATAGCCAAAACAATCCTAAGAAAAAAGAATGAAGCTGGGGGCATTACAATACCTGACTTTAAACTATATTATAGGGCCACGATAATCAAAACAGCATGGTATTGGCAGAAAAATAGACACTCAGACCAATGGAACAGAATAGAAAGCCCAGAAATAAAACCACATATATATGGTCAAATAATCTTTGATAAAGGGGCCAACAACACACAATGGAGAAAAGAAAGCCTCTTCAACAAATGGTGCTGGGAAAACTGGAAAGCCACATGCAAAAGAATGAAACTCGACTACAGCCTGTCCCCGTGTACTAAAATTAATTCAAAATGGATCAAAGACCTAAATATAAGACCTGAAACAATAAAGTACATAGAAGAAGACATAGGTACTAAACTCATGGACCTGGGTTTTAAAGAACATTTTATGAACTTGACTCCAATGGCAAGAGAAGTGAAGGCAAAGATAAATGAATGGGACTACAACAGAATAAAAAGTTTTTGCTCAGCAAGAGAAACTGATATCAAAATAAACAGAAAGCCAATTAAATGGGAAATGATATTTTCAAACAACAGCTCAGATAAGGGCCTAATATCCAAAATTTACAAAGAACTCATAAAACTCAACAACAAAGAAACAAACAATCCAATAAAAAAATGGGAAGAGGACATGAATAGACACTTCTCCCAGGAAGAGATACAAATGGCCAACAGATATATGAAAAGATGCTCAGCTTCATTAGTTATTAGGGAAATGCAAATCAAAACTACAATGAGATACCACCTCACCCCTGTTAGATTAGCTATTATCAACAAGACGGGTAATAGCAAATGTTGGAGAGGCTGTGGAGAAAAAGGAACCCTCATTCACTGTTGGTGGGACTGTAAAGTAGTACAACCATTATGGAGGAAAGTATGGTGGTTCCTCAAAAAACTGCAAATAGAACTACCTTAGGACCCAGCAATCCCTCTACTGGGTATATACCCCAAAACCTCAGAAACATTGATATGTGAAGACACATGTAGCCCCATGTTCATTGCAGCACTGTTCACAGTGGCCAAGACATGGAAACAACCAAAAAGCCCTTCAATAGAAGACTGGATAAAGAAGATGTGGCACATATACACTATGGAATACTACTCAGCCATAAGAAATGATGACATCAGATCATTTACAGCAAAATGGTGGGATCTTGATAACATTATAAGGAGTGAAATAAGTAAATCAGAAAAAAACAAGAACTACATGATTCCATACATTGGTGGAACATAAAAATGAGACTAAGAGACATGGACAAGAGTGTGGTGGTTACCAGGGGTGGGGGGAGGGAGGACAGGGGGAGAGTTAGGGGGAGGGGGAGGGGCACAGAGAACTAGATAGAGGGTGGCGAAGGACAATCTGACTTTGGGCAAGGGGTATGCAACATAATTTAATGACAAAATAACCTAGACATGTTTTCTTTGAATATATGTACCCTGATTTATTAATGTCATCCCATTACCATTAATAAAAATTTATTTAAAAAAAAATAAATAAAAATAAATAAATAAATATGTAGACTAATGTAATGCAGGAAGTTGAGGCCAGGGAAGTTCACACTGGATTTGGGCAAACCACAGAAGAACCAAGGAACTGACAGGCATTGGGTTATTCCCGTTTATTGGATTCTTGCTGCTGCCGCTACAGGCCAGTGAACAGGGGAAATAGCCCCCAGGGAAAGTACCTGCAGCCTTATATAGCCTATATAGGTGCCCACAAAAGTGGCTTATTGCTAAGTACTTACATCACAAATTATGCAAAGTGACTGAAGCTGGAAAAGAAGAGAGCAAGCCTAACTGCAGCCTTTTTTCCTACAATGAGCTATCTTAGAAATAATCTAGGTTAAAATGTAAATACCAGTTTCCTTCATCACAGATTTAAAAGATAGACCCCCAAAGCCAACATAAGAAAAGCTGAGCCTTATCTACTTTAGCTGTACTTTTTGCTATCAAATGAGTATAGGCAACCCTGAACTGAGTTATAGTGGCATGAAGGTCAGCAGACATTCGTGTGTGAAGTACTGTGGTGGGCAATGGAAGAGCACGAGGCTTGGTGTTCATTGCGGTATTATTAGAAGAAAGGGATTTGATGCTGTGATGCCTGTGACTCTCAGTGCCCTTAACTTGCTGAATCAAACCTGAGCATTTGTTTACTTCCCGAAAGGGATTTCACAATGTTGCTAGCCACCCACCCATTCAGCAAAGCCACACAGATGAGCCAAGTTTAAAGAAGATCCTAGCTATAACCTGGTAGAAACCATATAGCTCAAATGGGCTGGATTAGGCCCTGCCCAGGCCCTCTGACAAACACTGATTCCAACAAATACGAATTCCAGATGGGGAGATTGACTTCTTTTTTAATTTTTGACTTTATAATTTTCAGGAACAAGATTTCTCTTTATTTCTAAAACAAATCCAGTCAGTCAAATCTTTACCTTAACTTTTTCTTTAGAATTATGATAGGTTTACAGAAGAGTTCTAAATATAATACAGAATTTTCAGAAGAGATTAACATTAATCCAAATACCATCAACTGAACTCCAGCCATACTTGTATTGTAGGCAGTTAGATAGGCATGAGCAGAATAGGATCCATAGACTAGGTGCAGGGGTCATCAGGGCAGAAAGCCCCGGGTGCCTAGCAACAGGCAAAACTACAAGCCCCTGGCATGAGCACTTCCTTAGCTATTAACCCAGGGAAATGGTGTCTAGACTTCAGCTGTGTTTCAGCTCCAGGCCCAGAAAAGCAGCAAAACGAGGTGGAATGACACCATGGCTGACATTGGGACCAGCTGCATTGGCTAATGACCCCTGCCCTGGCATCAATCAATCAGTGGAGACCATGACCCAAAGGAGACACACCTGGAAAGCTGATGAATAGTCTATTGAAACCCTCCCCTGAGACCTCCAGATATAAGCCCTCAAGGAGGGCACCCAGTGCAGCTCTCTCCATGGAGCACACTTGTGCATTTCCCCATCCCTTCCCTCAGGCAAGGTGTTGTTTGTTCTTGGAGTTTTTTTTTTGACAGAGACAGAGAGAGTCAAAGAGAGGAACAGATAGGGACATACAGGAAGGGAGGGAGATGAGAAGCATCAATTCTTTGTTGCAGCATCTTAGTTGTTCGTTGATTGCTTTCTCATATGTGTCTTGACCAGGGGGCTACAGAAGAGTGAGGGACCCCTTGCTCAAGCCAGTGACCTTGGGCTCAAGCAACCTTGGGCTTCAAGTCAGTGACTGTTGGGCTCAAGACAGTGACCATGAGGTCGTGTCTATGATCCTACGCTCAAGCCAGCGTCCTTGAGTTTTAAACCAGTGACCTTTGGGCTCAAGCCATTGATCTTGGGCTTCAAGCCAGCGACCTTTGGGCTCAAGCCAGTGAACATGGAGTCATGTCTATGATCTTACGTTCAAGCCAATGACCTTTGGGCTCAAGCCAGTGACCTTTGGGCTCAAGCCAGCAACCCTGAGGTCATATCTATGATCCCACGCTCAAGCCAGCAACCCCATGCCCAAGAGGGCGACCCTGCACTCAAGCTGATGAGCCCATACTCAAGCCAAATGAGCCCATACTCAAGCCAAACGAGCCCACACTCAAGCCAGCAACCTTGGGGTTTTGAACCTGGGTCCTCCAAGTCCCAGCCTGACACTGTTGTTGTTTTGTTTGCTTGTTTTGCTTCTCTCTCCTAAGCTCCAAGGGCCCTTCTTTTGCCTCTGTAACTTGTTTCCTGAGCTCATTTCTTCTATGGCTCACTTCTTCTACCCCTATGACTTTCTAAATAAACTTTTTTTTATAGTTTGAGTCTTGACTCTGAATTCTTCCTTAGTCAGAACTTTGTACCAAGGTTGCTGCACCAAGGTCTAACACCTGATGCCATTTTGCTGCCAACACTTTCATTTCACCAATTTTCCCACTAATGTCCTTTCTTCTGCTCCAGGATCTCCTTTAGAATCCCACATTGTACTTAGTCATCATGCCACCTTAGTCTTCTCCAACCTTTGACAGTTTCTCAGTCTTGCCTTATTTATCATGAACTTGACAGTTTGGAAGAGCACTGGCCAGATATTTTGTAGAAGGTTCTTAATTTGGTTTTGTCTGATGTTTTCTTTTGGTTAGACTAAGATTATGGGTTTGAGGAAGAAGACCCAGAGGTAAAGTGTCCAAGAGGAAATTTAATTTTTCAAGATTCCTCAATGTCTTTAATGCTAATGGAATAAATGCTCAAAAGGAAAAGATATTTCTTAAAGAATAAATTTGAAGGAAAAGATATCAAGGATTAGCTTTCTCATATACCCTTTGTTCTCCTGTATGTTTCCACCCCATCGTATTTGCTAATCAGAGGTCTGAGTTTGTTCTCAACACTTAAAAGCTGACTCAGCAATAAGGGATCTTGGCCTTTTCAATCAAGGGTCTTGATTGCTGGTTGCTGAGGGAGGGGCTGGAGTCACAAAGAGGATTAACATAAGTCCCTACTCCAAATTCACCTTTAGTTGGAGAGACAGGGTGTTGCAGAATGACCCAGTGGTCGGCAAACTCATTAGTCAACAGAGCCAAATATCAACAGTACAATGATTAAAATTTCTTTTGAAAGCCAAATTTTTTTAAACTTAAACTATATAGGTAGGTACATTCCTTATCAAGGTAGCACCCGCAAGTGGTATTTTGTGGAAGAGCCACACTCAAGGAGCCAAAGAGCCACATGTGGCTCATGAGCCACGGTTTGCCGACCACTGAGTCCTAAACCAACTTGGCCGTTCAGGTCCTTCGTGGTGGATGGCAGTGGCTTCCAGTGATTAGAGGTTCATGAAAGAACACAGATGCCTCCTGCCCTACCACGTTCCTACCAGGTAGTGATTTATAATTACAGCAAGCCGTAGCCCACATTCTGAAAAGCAAACCAACTTTTTTTTAGCAAGCAGGTACAAACACCAGTCTTTCAGCCTGTTTTGTAAAGTCCCTTCTCTCTATTCTTTCAGGTTGCATAAAAGTTTCACCAGAGGCAAATGTGACTGTGTTCTAAGAACAGATCAATTCAATCGCACCAGATGGTATAAGCCTCCAGAAAGTGGAAGACCCAGGAACAAGTGCAGTTTAGATCTCGGGTTCTTGCTGTTCTGCCCAGGAGAGAACAGAGAGGTCTGTGCAAGTCTTTTTAGTCCAGCATACAAGTCTAGCTTGGCCACCACCCACTCTACCAATGAAAGATGACCCCCACTTCCTTTACCCCAGGAACAGGTCCTCTGGTGTAGAGGTAAATAAGGATGTTTGATATTGTACAGCCCCTCTAGACAGGTGAGACTTGCTAGGGTTCTAAAAATGTTTACTAACCACCCTTGATGCATGAATTGCTCATTAAAAAACTTCAAATACTAACTAAAAGCTCCCGGTTGTAAATTAAAATTAATTTATACACACATATTATACTGTTAGAAAATACATAACACAAAAATTGAAGTTAATTGTAACATAGTATAATAGGACCAGATAGAGGTGTGCATGAAGTGCTGTGAGGGACCAGCTATGGGGCTGGGTGAGGGTCACAGTAGAGGTCTTAGAGAAGCTTCCAGAAACAGACAATCTTAACCAGAGCTCCAAAGAGTGGATTTCATCAGGGAGGCCAAGGGGAGAAAGGGATTCCAGGTGGAGGGAGGAGACAGGAAAGGGCGCAGAGGCAAGAAGAGACTTGGGATGGGCGTGGCCTGGGTCACAGAGGGCAGCTGGCAGTATGGAGACGGGAAAGGTGAGGGGCGCAAGGCCTGAGGGTTTTGCCAGCTGAAGGAGTGTGCGCTTCCTTCTAGGGCTTCTAGGAGGCCATCAGGGGATTTTAGTATTATTTTTTAAATTTTAATCACCCTCATCTCCACCCCTTTGTCAACTTTCAGTTTGTTCTCTGTATCTATGGGTTGATTTCTGTTTGTTTGTTCATTTGTTTTGTTTTGTTTTTAGATTCCACATATGAATGAAATCATATTGTATTTGTCTTTTTTTTTTAATTAATTAATTTATTTATTTTTTTTAGAGAGGAGAGAAAGTGAGAGTGAGAGAGAGAGAGAGAGAAAGGGGGGAGGAGCAGGCAGCTTCAACTCCCATATGTGCCTTGACCAGACAAGTGCAGTGTTTTGAACCAACAACCTCAGTGTTCCAGGTTGACGCTTTATCCACTGAGCCACCATAGGTCAGGCTGTATTTGTGTTTCTGTCTGACTTATCTCACTTAGTGTAATGCCCTCTAAGTCTGTCCATGTTTTCACAAATGACAGGATTTCCTTCTTTGTATGGCTGTAGAATATGCCACTGGGTATATGTACTCTTCGTCTCTATCCAGTTGTCTATTGGTGGGCATTGAGGTTGTTTCTATATCTTGGCTATTGTAGACAATGCTGCAATGAACATAGGGGTACATATATTTTTCAAATTAGTGTTTTGCATTAGAAGATTTTAAGTAGGATTTAAATTACATGATTAGATTTCCACTTTCCAGTGATATCTATTGCAGTCACATAAAGGGAAGGTGGGAGGGAGAAAGAACTAGAATCAGAATGGCCAGTTAGAATGCAGGGTAATTGTTCTGGCAACAGTGTTGGTGAGGGGCCTCTAACAAAGTCACCTTATTGAACACTGACTCTAAGCACCTTCCATATATGAACTCATTTCATCCTCATGACCTTACCTTACGAAGTTGGTACTGTTATCATCTCCATTTCAGAAAAAAAAAGGGGCCCAGATAAGTTTGCCAGATTAAATACCAAATGCCCAATTACATATGAGTTTCAGATAAATAAAAACTATTTTTCAGTATAAATATGTCTTATACTTCACGTATATAAATATACAATACTTTGTGGCATCTGACACCCCTAGGCCCAGAAAGGTAAAGTTGCTCAAGGTGTCTTAGCTGCCAAGTGGCAATGCCAGGATTGGAATGGAGCAGGCAGGTGAGAGCCCAACTGGGCTCCATGGTCCCTTCGCTAAGCCACCTGCACAGGCACAGCAGGGCAGGATCTCCACCCACTGATGGGAAACTTGCCCAGGCATTTGGAGTAAATCACCAGGCAGCCCTTCCTTTGCCCTTTTAACCCTCCTGCTGTCTGAGTGCCTATTCCTTAGAACAGGTTGCAAACCTTCCTAAGCCTTAACTCTTAGTGCTTAGAACAAAACCCAGCCCTGTGACTAAGTAACTACATCTCCTATCTTCACAACTTTCACTGCCTGGAGGGTTCTGAACTGATTTAAGTGTTTCCATTTCCTGAGCCAAATGAGTGGGGTAATTAGGATCTTACTCAACCTGATCTTCACACAATGCACTCTTACTGCTCTGCCTACCTGTTGTTACCAGCCTGGGATATAAAACACAATTTAAACAGAAGTGTTTAAATAGATGTAATAAAGTATCCCCAAGGCACAGAAGACAGTTGTACTTACAACACTAGAATGTTTCACATATTCAGTGAATGAATCTAGGTGTGGGTAGTCCAGAGCGGTCCAGGGCAAGGTTACCACCCTTAAGTGTTTCCTCAAACAGGCATGTATGGAATAAAAACCCTATTGTTCTGGGTCTTTTTACTCCTGTAAAAAGGGGATGTGGAGGGGGCTGTGGGCATCCTGAGCAGGGAGCTCCTAACTTCGCCCAAGAGGAAGATGGGATCTTGGGGTCCTAGCCACTCACAGTGTGTTCCTCAGACTTGCCCTGTGGACATCGCCTGAGAGTCTGTTAGCAATGCAGAATGCACCCCCCCCTCACACACACACACCCCTACAGAATCAGGACCTGCATTTTAACAGGATCTGAGGATGCCTCCTATGCACAGCAAAAATTGAGAAGCATTACCTTGATGAACACCAGAGATGACACATAAAGTGAATCTGGAAGTATGAATAGTTTTCCGGGTGGGAGTCTAGAGGGAAGGCATAGGAGGGAGGGGACAGCGTAAGCAAAGGCATGGATCTATGAAAAGAAATTACAGCCCCCTTTCCATAGGGATACGTTGCAAGTAAAATAAGGGCTCCTTGAACACAAGTGCTGTGATGCCATGACAGAATGGAGCAGGATGGCGAGAGAATTCATCACGCTATTTACAACATAACACAATTTAAAACTTAGGAATTATCCCTGGAATTTTCTGTTTAATATTTTTCGAGCAACATCAAACTGCAGAAAGCAAAACCACAGATAAGGGGGCACTATTATATTCAGGAAACAACACAAAAGTTTGGTATGTCCACAGCCCAACAGTACATGGGAGTGATGGGTGGAGGGACCAGCATGGTTGGCAAAGACAGCCTTAGAGGGGCAAGACTGTGGGTGGCTTGTGAGGGGGAGCAGGGTCTGCCACCTCAAAATATGACTTTTGGGGATATTGATTATTTTAAGCTGGTTATTTTGAGAAACAACAGTCCAGAAAAACCTTTGGCCTTGTCTCTAACTACCTAAAGGAATTTAGATGAAAGACCTGCTCCGGAAGCAAGCCGTCTTCAGAGGTCCCTGCGGTTTAATCTGAACCAGGTGTGACAACAGGGAGGGACCCAGCTAGGCCCCTTTGATCGGAGTCCTCCCTGTGTCTCCCTGTGAAAGGTGGCTCAGGAAACACTGGTTTGCCAAGTGTTTGCTCTCCATCTCCATGGGAGTTGCCTTTCTGCCCTTCGGAGTCCCACACCATAACCACCCTCACCCCCTTCTCCTTAGCTCAAGATGACATAGAAGCCTTCCCTGCCCCATTTCTCCTCTGGCCCCTATCTTCTTATGGAACCCTATATCTACATATATAGTACTGTATTTCCCCATGTACAAGACTTTTTTCGAAAAATTTGGGGTCTAAAAACTGGATGCGTCTTATACAGTGGTTGTAGTTTGTTTTTTTACTTGCATTTCCTGCTTTTTCGTGCGGATGAGGAGTTGTATAAATTTTATGGTGAATAAAACTTGAGTTCAATAACTTCATATAATACATTTTTTTTTCAAATTTCGAGTCCCAAAATTAAGGTGTGTCTTATGCATGGGAGTGTCTTATACCTGGAGAACTACAGTACATTGGCTTACTTTCTCCTGTTAACCAGTCTCCAGATTAGTATGATTATTAAACCAACCTGAAGAATTTAGAAAGATAGAAGGAAAATTATTTCTTCCTTTTCTGTTTATTACCATGCTGAAGGTTTGGTGTTTTTTAAATAAAATTTTTCAAGCATACAAAAATATAAATAATGAATGTAAAGTATAAAGTAAACATTACAGATACAGCCTCCTGTGTGTTCACATTCCACTCACACCCCCTCCTTCCTGGACCCAACTACTGTTTTGAGTTTGGTGATCTCATGTGTGCTTTTGTAATTTTATGCAATGTCTGTAATACAGAAATAATATTGTTTTGCCTGCTATGTAACGATATATATTTTACTACAACTTGATTTTCCAGCTCACGTTCTATCTATGGTTATACACAAGGCTCTGGTTCTATAATTTTTAAACTATCATATAGTACTTCTATGGATGAATTTATCACTATTTATCTGTCTTGTCTCCTAGACTTCTATATAAATAATACTTAAGTGAGGGTGTATGGATCTCTGTGTGCACCTGCTTGAGTTTCTCTAGGTACTATTTCCAGGAATGGAGTTGCTGGGTCATAGAATATACACCCCTTCAACTTCTCTAAACACCATCAGACTGTTCTCTAAATTGTTTGTACCAGTTTACACCCCTGCCAGGAAAGTATGAAAGTTCCTGTTTCTCTACTTCCTCTCTAACCCTTGATATTGTCATATTTAACAATTTTTGCCAATTTGATGAGAGTGGAATGGTATCTCATTTTCATTTCTTCAATTACTAAGTGGAACAAATATGTCATTAAATATTTATTGGCTGTTCAGATTTCTCTTTTGTGAATTTTCAGTAATATCCATTGCCTGTTTATCTATTGGGTTGATTGACTCATATTGATATGTAGTCTTTTAATTCTGGACACCAACTCCTTTATTAGTTTTCTGTATTCAAACTTTATGTAGTCTTTTTATTCTGGACACCAACTCCTTTATTAGTTTTTTGTATTCAAATTATTTCTCCCAGAATTTGGTTGGCTTTTTCATGTTGTTTATGGTATTTTTTGTTATATAAAACATTTCCAATTTCAGTGTAATTGAATGAATCTATGTTTTCCTTTTTGTTTTGTGTGTATATGTTGGACTTTATTCTTTCCTTGATATTACAAAGCAAACCTATAATTTTTTCTTCTAAGAGTTTTAAAGATTTGCTTTCTACATTTGAGTTTAATTTTATTTTCTCATATTGACAATCAGTTGTCCCATGGCTATTTATTGACTAATCCATTCTTTTCTTCTTAGTTGTAGTGCCATCTCTGCCATAGAGATGGCACGTGAGTGCATGTTCCATTGCTTTTCTGTTCTGCCTTCCTGTGTATCTTTTCCTGTCCTATGCCAGACAGTCCTTCTGACAGAGCTTAATGATAGGGATGATGTTGGGAGGATGACACTTCCAATAGCCCTGGTAATTTTGAGTCTGTGGTTTTCACATGTGGTTAGAGGTATCATGTTAAGTTACACATGTGTGTGGGCACAAAGGCACACACATGGTAGTCATTGAAGTAATGATTTTCATTGCACTGAACTTATAGAACAATTTGAGAGAGATTTGGGCATCTTTAAGATGGTCATCCCATCCACAATCATGGACTAGCTTTTCATTTATTACGTCTTATGTTTTCTATAAAATTTTATAATTTCCTATGTAAATGTCATGTGAATTTTTAGGTTTTTTTCTTAGATACCTTATCTTATGTTTTCTATTGCTATTATAAATTATTGGTTTTAAATTCTGCTCTCGTTTTTGTTGGATTTGTTTTTCAGATAATTTGTGCTGTCAGAACAAGTGAGTTGTAAATATGAGTTGATCATTATTTTGTAAATGTGAGTTGACCATTATCAGGTATTATTGCCGTTTGCTGTCCAGTGCTCAACACTGACACAACAGCTTGTACTAACTCCTTTGCTCATCTGCCCATTTTACAAGTCACTTATCTCCTAGTCTGCTATGTGGCTGATAAAACCTTCTATCCTGGAGCACTTTCTTCTTTCATTTCTGGAAAAATCCATTTTGTTTGCTCTGCTTTGTGAGTGTAGATACACTCAAGAGTCATCTGAGAGAGTTGTGCTGGTCCAGGGACCCTGCTCAGCAACGAAGCTGAGTGAAGAAACATCTGCACGGCTCCTTCCATCTCCTAGGTCAGCTCACAGGTTCACAGAACATTCTAGTTAATTGCCCTGATTCCATGTGGTCATGTCACTAAAACAAGGAGCTTTAGAACAGAACTTTATCCCCCTCAAAGTCTTTGATATTCACTTTAACTGTCCTGGGAAAAGAAAACACTAGAGAAAAGAAAAGTGTGATTGTCCTGGGGCTGCAGTCCTGTCCTAGGAGATAACCCGGACCCTGCATCTCTCAAAAGTAAGGTGACCAACTTTTTTACAATGAAAAGAAGGACAAAAATAAATTGAAGAAAACAATATCGTAAATAAAAGAAACATTTTATTCATTGCAACAATAATACACTATAATATGATAAATGCATAATAAAAACATTTGTAATATTTTATATTGTAATTATGCTTACATGCCTATTAATTTTTAAATAATAATTGTAAGAAAAAAGTACTCATTTAGTAAAACTAAAAGCACTAATATCAAACAAAAGCACTAATTTGGAGTGATATTCAGATGTATTTATCATTTTCTAATTAAAAAATGTCTGTTTTATGCAACTATTTAATCAAAATGTGTTATTAATAGATATGGTTTAAGGTTAGATTTCCACTTTAAAACTCAAATTTCAGGAAAATACTTATAAATAAAATTATATGTATTTGGAAATTATTAAATAGATAATGAATTAATAAAACATGAATTTTGCTTACCTGTCTATGATTGAATATTCACTGAGAAAGAAATAATCGTGAGTCTACAATGTCATCTGTGCCGTGTCATGTTTCAGTAAGAAGTACACAAAGCCATTTGCACACTCGGTATATCGCGCGCTCTCTCAAGGTCTCCCGTGTGGAGCACATGCATCTCATAATCGCACCTTGCCGCACTGCACTGATCCTTGATGAATCGTCATGTCAAATACAAATACGTCACATCACACACAATGAATTGACTCTGCATCAATTGAATACAGACATTTACAGGTTAGTCTTCCAATATCAAAAAGGAGGACATGTAGGAGGACACTTGTTGAGGGAGGATGGAACTTACAAAAGAAGGACTGTCCTCCCTAAAGGAGGACAATTGGTCACCTTACTCAAAAGGGAAGGTCCTATGAGAGAACCAGTCCTTCTTATCCCTCTCTCCCCACACTTCTGACTCTCTTCATTTCCCTCCTATACTGGCTTCTTATTGTCGCTGTAGAGACTTGTGGGGAAAATGGCTGTGTTAGGCTTGCTCATGGGTTTACTGGCTGCAGGCACTTTGCCTGATTGGCAAGTGGGCACGTGGCAGCACCACATGTGTGTGGTCTACGTAAGGCTGTGGGTGCTTCCCCGAGGCAGTGATTCTCCCAGCTCGCTCTCCCACCACCGTGAGGTGCAATTTTCCTTGCTCCCTTGTCCTTACTGTGAATAGCAGATTTTCCTTTATTTATTAGCTCTTTTTCTTTTGTTGTTTATTCGCTCACCTGTCTTTGCAAGCCACCAATAAATGGGTATGGCCCATGCTTTCTGGCTCTGCAGTTCCTTTCCTGTCTGCCTGAATTCCATGGGAACCTACCTGGCCTAGGCCACCAGCATTACAATTCACCACAAACTCTACAGCCAAAAACGACACATATTTAATAACTGATAGTTCTGGAAGTCAGACGTCCTATGGATCTCAGTGGGTAAAGTGACCGTGTCAACAGGACTGCATTCTTTTGGAGCTGCCCAGGAAGAATGTTTCCTTAACTTTCAGGAATGCATTTCTTGGCTCATGGATCCTTCCTCCATCTCTAACGCCATCGCTGACCAGCTGCACCGCTCTGACTCCGCCTCCCTCATCACACCTTTCTCCTCCCTCTTTTGTCATGAGGACCCTGTGGTTACCGTGGGCAATCCAAGATAGCCTCCCATCTCAGGGCCCTTGACATAAACACACTGCTAAATCCCTTTTGCCATGTGAGGCCACGTGGTCCCAGATTCCCGAGACTGCGATGTGTACATCTTTGGGAGGCGTTGTTCTGCCTACCACACTCTTAGACCAATGTTTTTTAAACTAAAAGTTGTGACTCATTAGTGACTTACAGTCTCAACTTAGTGGGTTGAAATTAATGTTTTCTAATAAAATCAGATTAGTTTGCTTCTAGTAAGGTTAAATATTGTTTCATTGAGTAAGGTTTTGTATTGTTCCATGGACTTTGGGTTTTGCATGTTTGTGTGTGTGCATGTGAGACTGGTTAGCAATACAAATATAAAATATGTTTCTTACTGTGAGTTTTGATATTAAAAAAGAGAAAGCAACTATGGAACTATTATAATAACTTCCTAGATAGTCTTTCTGCCTCCAAGTTCTCCAGTTCATCCTCCACACTGCTGTCAGAAAGTGTCTCCTAAAAATAAATTAGACATGTCACTCTGCTTAAAATTCCCTGAAGCCTCTCCATGCTGAGCTGGACATTCTCTGCTTACTTGTCCAGGCCCACTGTGCCCTTTCCCACCCAGAGCTGAACCTCAGGACCGCCTTGATCAGGCTCCTGGGCCATGACTTCCACATGGCTGTGACCTTAGGAGGCACTGACCAAGGTCAGAGAGCAAGAAGAAAGAGAAGTGTAAGGAATTTTCCCTCCAGCTTCTTCTCTGCAGGCCAGACCAGCTTCACAGGCTGAGACCGGTGCAGCCCCGCAGGCCCTGCTCAGAAGGCTCCATCCATGCTTGCTTTAATGCTCTACTGTCGCCATCTTGGAATCCTTACTGATTTTTAAATGAGGACGTTCCTTGTCATTCTGCACTGGGCCCTGCAAATTATGTCACTAGTTCTGTTTTCAGGCCACATGTGACAGTGTTCCTCTCCCAAAGGCACAGCTCTCTTCTGAGACCCATTTCCTACAATGGGAGTTTATCCACTGGCATCAGCAGTTCTAACCATGTCGGTAGCATCCTACTGCACCAGCCGGCCCCAGGGCACTTCATCACCCTTGTTAATTTTCTTACCCCTACCCACCTTTTAAATAGTCCCTTCTTTAAACTGACTTCACCCATTCCAAGAGTGCCATCTGATTCCTTTCCAGACCCTGATTGGTGAAATAGCCTACTAGACAAATCCGAAGTCGTGGCATTACTGAGACTTTTCACAATTTAGCCTCCTTATCTTTGTAGCTGACCTACTATGCTACCTCCTCCATGCTGTGACCCACCCTCATCAATCTTCTTGTTTTGTTCCCACAATATGCTATGCCTTTTCAGGTCTGTTCTGCAATGGCTAAAGAGTCCCCAGGACAGTACAGTATATGTTTTTCCCTTCTTCCATAGTAACAAAATTTTACCTGTGCACATTGCAACTCATGGTAAGACAACATGTCCTAGCTACCTTGGTAGAAAGTGTGGCTGTGTGACTCAAGTCTGGCTAATGTTATATGAGGAGAAGTGCTTTGGCAGGGGCAGATTCCAGAAACCTTCCCTAATGACTCTTGGCCCACTACCTCTGTTTGTTCTTCTCTGTCCCTATTCCTATTATGTGGCTTGAAATGTAATTTATACCCATCATCATTTACTAATTAAATACTTATTAAGAACCTCCTTTCCCAAGTGTGGAGCAAATAAGAGTGAGAAGGGCTAAGATTGTGGTGATTTCACAGCTTGAGGTCAGTGGGATGGTCAAGATGGTCCTGCCCATAACATATCAAAAGTGCCCCAACTGGACCCTTAATCTCTACTTAAATTATCAAAGAAAAATATCCATTACATTATTATAAATTCACAACTTTTCCCAGCTTCTCCATTCAGTTTGTCATTTACAATTCAGAGTAATCATAGTGGCACATTCTAAGTCAAGCAGAAAAAGATATATAATAAATGGATTTATTTTTAGAATCCTGTTTCCATTTCATGAGGAAAAAACAGATAGCCAAGAAATGTAATTAGCAAAGAGGTAAATTTTGTAGTCTAGGCAAAAAAATGTGATTCATTCTGATACAAATAAAAGCACCGTGCCATGGCTGAAGATGCCTAGCCTCATCTTGAGTGACACGTACACTGACCCATCTCCGTGTGCTGCTGGTTACGTCTGGGACAGATTCTGAGGGGAGGGCCCTGCCGTGTACAGTCAGGATGAATAAAATTCATGTCACAGATTCTATTATGAGGCCCTGATCTCTGTACAGCTTTGTGTGCAGCCATGAAGGAGACACTGGGGCAGCGCGAGGGGAGAGGCAGCTTGCTGAGAACGAAGCCTCACAGGTCGGAAACGGAACATTCTGGACTCTAAAAAGAGGTACTAAGAAGCCATTCTGTCAGGAAATAATATATCACATAGTTAAGCTTTCCACTTATGAAATTTAAAAAAGCTTTTCTTTTTCTCTGTTGCAATCTATCTTATGGGGGGGAAAAGCTCTTCAGAATTTGGAAATTTGGAATTTTGTGCCTTCTTTTTCTAGGTCATTTTTTAAAATGAGGTTGAACTAGTGAGAGTAATAAGATCCTTGAGTTCAGTACAGAGTCTGTTATATTCATGGATCAGGGTCCTGGAGACTGGGTCCCCAGGGAGCCAGTGCCTTCAGCAAAACACCCTCTCCATCCTCAGCCCCCTCTTCAACCAGTGCTTTCATCAAAGCTGTGAAAGTATTCTTTGGGGTTAAAGGTGGTTCAAACATAAACTGCTGATGGTGATGGAAAGGGAAGGAGCACAGGTAAAAGGATAAGATGAGGGGAAGTCTTAGGAACTGAATTGTGTCACCCAAAATCTTATGTTGAAGCTATAACCCCCCCCCCCAATTGTGACTGTATTTGGAGATAAGGCCTTTAAAGAGTTAATCAAGGTTAAATGAGGTCATGAGGGTGGGATCTAATTCAATAGGGTTGATGTTCTTATAAGAAGAGGAAAAGGCCCTGGCCGGTTGGCTCAGTGGTGGAGCGTCAGCCTGGCATGCGGGGGACCCAGGTTCGATTCCCGGCCGGGGCACATAGGAGAGGCGCCCATTTGCTTCTCCACCCCCCCCTTCCTCTCTGTCTCTCTCTTCCCCTCCCGCAGCCGAGGCTCCATTGGAGCGGGGATGGCCCGGGCGCTGGGGGTGGCTCCTTGGCCTCTGCCTCAGGCGCTAGAGTGGCTCTGGTCATGGCGGAGCGGTGCCCTGGAGGGGCAGAGCGTCGCCCCTGGTGGGCATGCCGGGTGGATCCCGGTTGGGCGCATGCGAGAGTCTGTCTGACTGTCTCTCCTCATTTCCAGCTTCGGAAAAATACAAAAAAAAAAAAAAAAAAAAAAAAAAAGGAGAGGAAAAGACACCAGGACACTCGCACAGAGAAGCCATTTGACGTCAGAGCAAGAGGACAGACACATGCAAGACAAGGAGAGAACTCTTGTCGGGAGAATCCAACCTGTCAACACCTTGATCTTGGACTTCCAGCCTCCAGAACTGTGAGAAAATGAATGTCTGCTGTTTAAGCCCCCCAGTCTGTAGCATTTTGCTATGGTGGCCCCAACAAACTAATACAGGAGGTAACATTTATTAATTATCCACTAAGTGACAAGCCCTAAGATGAACACTTAATGCATTAAGTTAATCTGCACAACAGCCCAGGAATGTTGGGAAAAGTAGAGAAAACAAGGTTCAGAGAGCAGCAACGTACTCAGGGTCACAGAATGATGGACTCTCAATGCAAACTCAAGTCTACCACATTTCATACTCAAACTGTTTTCACTGTATTAGAAGCTGTCAAGTATTGGTGTGCTTTGCAATTATCTACGAAGTTTGCTAAAATTTTCAAGACCTCTGTCCCACCCCAGATCTACTGACGGAGCTTAAGGCCTCTGTGTTTTTTATCAGCTCCCAGCAGGTGCTCACTCACCCCACTGCTCTCACTCCTGAGGCTTGAGAAAAGTTTCCCTGTGGTTTTTCAACACTGTGTGGCAGACAAGCAGCTAAGAGTAGTAAAGTTAACGCAGCATCTCTCCTAACCTCTCAACTTCACTAGAGCTCCAGCAGCTCTGAAGTTTCCAGCAACATCAAGTTAAAATACAGACATCAGCTCTGATTTGGCCCATGATCTTTGATGATCACGAAACCCTGACAGTCCTTAGTTTCTGAGGGTCCATCTTGCTCTACAGCCTGACATACAGTATTTGTATGTGAGTCTCAGGATTTTTACCATGGGAAATTATGTAGTCTGTGAGGCATTTATTATCAGTCACATCCAATACAATAGATCTCAGCAGGATGAAATGCCAAATTGTTTTTGGAAAGCTAGTAATAACTCCTTAATTCTTTAAAAATTTTTATTGATTGATTTTTGAAGGAAGAGAGAGAGAAGGAGAAACATTAATTTCTTGTTCCATCTATCTATGCATTCATTGGTTGATTCTCCTATGTGTCCTAACATGACTGGGGATTGAACTTGCAACTTTCATATATTGGATGATGTTCTCCCATCCAAGTACTAACCAGGCCCGACCCTGCTTAGCTTCCGAGATCAGACGAGATCGGGCGCGTTCAGGGTGGTATGGCCGTAGACTGGATGATGTTCTAACTAGCTGAGCTATGCAGCCAAGCTACTCTTTCATTCTTAATGTTTTGTGAATCTTGGATTTTGTTTATTGTATTTTTATAAAATTACATACACCCAGAGTTATTTCTGGTCAGTGGGTTATCATTTTGTGCATGGAACCAGACAAATACTAGATAGTCCTTCTCTGAATAGGTTTCCTGAGCTAAGTTTTCATAAGGAGAAAAATAGTTGCATTTTCTTTTTTAAAAATGTTTACAGAGAAATGGCACCATGAGGAGCGCTCCTGATACCTCTCCCCAAAATTTCAACAAGTTTTACAAGTGACAGAAAAATCTATCCTTGGAGTGTCTGGAAGTTCCACACACTAAACATGAAAGTATGATGGAGTGAAAAGTTGACTAAATATATAATCAACCCTGTAGGAAATAAGATGGAGACGGAGCACTCCACCTTCCTCACTGACCTGAGCAAGGGCTGCTTTCACTTGGAACTGAGAGAGAGTGGGGGCTGGGAGCTCAGAGGAAGCCAGGCTGTGGCAAAGATGTCCAAGCTGAGGAAAGAGTGTGCCTGCAGAGACGCAGCCCACGTGAGCTAACGCCGGTGCCAGACCGGCAAAGGCTGGCAAGTGGCAGCTGCCATTAGCCCTGATATCCTCATTAGCAAGCACGAATAGTGTGTGAGAGGTTCCTCCTAGCGCCCTGGGAGTGGGGGCCCGTGTTCCTGGACAGAGGGGCAGGGTCAGAGGCCTCTGCGTGGGCTGTGACCAGAGTCTTGGTGTGGTCCCTGCACCCCCAACAGTGCGCGGGGAGTGCGCGAAAGTGAACTTTCCTATGCCCGAACCTCTCCTGGCGGGGCACCTCACCCAGCCATTCAGGCTAACATCCCCGGGAAGAATAAATACAGAAGCGCTAGGGGGAGGGGCACGCAAGCAGCTTGCAGTCTGTCTCTGGAGCAGATCTGCGAATCCAGTTGCTGAAATTGGCTTAACCCACAGTCTGCTCACCTCCCAACTGACTTACGCAGCTCTAATTGATAAGGTCTCTCTCAGATCAGCAATCTAAGATAAGAGACGTGATATTTTTTAGTGCCTCTTGCTATGCATGTAGGGGCAGGGGCAACTTCTTGTCAGCTGATACAGGATGAAAAACATCTTCCTACGGAACAAACCTCAGAGAACACTGCAGAAGTTACACAGGCTAGGCTGTAGGCTTTTTAACAAGGAAGAAGCCTGCAGGAAACAATTCCACGTAATGCTAAGGCAAATTTAACTAGATATATCTGGGGCTATACATTAAAAAGAGGGACTTGCAGCTTTTAAGACCTCCTGTTCTGCAGGCAGCAACTAGGGCATCTTCTTCCCAGCCAAAACAGGTTACAAAGTGCAAAAAGCCTGGGGAAAGTGGTCCCACAGAGTGCTGAGGCATACTAGACACACCAGGAGGCTCATAGAAAGGCACCTTGAGAGCAACTGGCTCCCAGCCCTGACTGATTACACTGGCAGCTCTGACTGACAGAGCCTTACCCAGAATCCTGCAGTGAGTGGGGATAGAGTGGGGATTTGCCACCTCTTCGAGCCTCTTACTCTCCAGGCAGAGGAAG
Organism: Saccopteryx leptura; assembly: GCF_036850995.1. Taxonomy (NCBI): domain Eukaryota; kingdom Metazoa; phylum Chordata; class Mammalia; order Chiroptera; family Emballonuridae; genus Saccopteryx; species Saccopteryx leptura. The sequence goes on along the minus strand of NC_089504.1, from coordinate 168,538,029 downwards.
CGGCAGCGGCAACCTCATAGCTGGATCATCAGGCTGCTAATTCAGGAAGGAGAGACTAGGAGAAAGGCTCTGGGAAAACGGACTTGCCCATTGTTGGAGCCTGCAAATGCTAAGAAGCCCTGACTACCAATGAGACTGAAGCCTAGTGTATGACATTGCCATAGAGACTCATCAACTGCAAATCTCTACCTATGCATGCATCAGGGGCAAAGCTTGGGGTACAAAGCCACCAACCAGGAAGAGGGAGAGGAAAGAGAAAGGAAGACGATAACCTCCCAAAATCAAGAAAAATCCACAGACTTTATAACTTTTCCCACTTTTTTTTGTTTCTTTCATCTTCTTGTCTTTATTATTTTTTTCTTCCACCTTGGTTCTTTTATTCTCTGCTCATCTTATTCTTTTCTCTTCATCTTGAACTACATTATCCATAAGTGTTACATTTCCCATTTTTTTTCTTTTCTTCTTCCTTTCTCTCTATGAGGGTTACACTCCAAAACCCTTAACTCTCTCTTATTTTTTTTATTTTTCCCTTCTCTTCTTTTCTTTTTTTCTTTTTTCTTTTTTTCTCCCTCTCAGTTTTTTCTTTTCTCCTTTACTTTTCCTCTCATTCGATCTTCACTCACAAACAAATTATTTTATTTGGGACTTGAATTTTTTCTTTGTGAAATTTTGGGTGCTTTTTACTTCACCTTTTAACTCTAATATTAGCATTCCCCCAACCTCAGCTCTCCATTCTATCTAGTTTTTGTTCCACTTAATACAATAGTATTTTTTTCCTTTTTCCTATTTTCCTCTTATCCCTGTCATTATATCTCTCAGCTGACCGTCATTTACAAGCAAATCATTTTATTCTTGATCCAAATGTTTTCCTTTTTTGCATTTTGTGGGTCCCTACATCCTTTTTTGCCCCTTTATTATTTCTCCTCAACTCAGGCCCTCCATTATTGTTCCATTTAACACAATATAATTCACAGTTTTTCACAGTATTTTCTCAAGGAGGAAGGAAAAAAAGAAATAATAATTTTTTTTTACTTTTTATTTTTTATTAATTCTCATTAGTGTTATTAACAAAACCACACTCAGGTGCCATTAAGGAAAAGGAAATCGAATATCATGCATACAAAAGACAGAGATGTAGCACAGGTAAATGAGGAAAGATCTATAGAGAAAAAATTTAATAGATTGGAAAACTTAGAGTTAAATGACAGAGAATTTAAAATAGATATCCTAAAAATACTCAGAGATATACAAGAAAACACAGAAAGGCAATTTAGGGAGCTCAAAAAACAACTCAATACAAAAAGAATTTATTACCAAGGAAATTGAAACTATGAAAACAAATCAAACAGAGATGAAAAACTTGATTCATGAACTGAAAAATGAGGTAATAAGCTTAGCTAATAGAACAGGCCAGATAGAAGATAGGATTAGTGACATAGAAGACAAGCAACTTGAGGCACAACAGAAAGAGAGAGACTCAAAAATTAAAAAAAAAAATGAGAAAGCCCTACAGGAATTGTCTGACTCCATCAAAAAGAATAACATAAGAATAATAGGTATATCAGAAGGAGAAGAGAGAGAAAATGAAATGGAGAACATATTCAAACAAATAATAGATGAGAACTTCCCAAGCCTGTGGAAAGAACTAAAGCCTCAAATTCAAGAAGCAAACAGAACACCGAGTTTTCTTAACCCCAACAAACCTATTCTAAGGCACACCATAATGAAATTGGCACAAACCAACGACAAAGAAAAAATTGTCAAGGCAGCAAGGGAAAAGAATACAACATATAAAGAAACTCCTATTAGATTATCATTGAACTTCTCAGCAGAAACTCTATAAGCTAGAAGAGAGTGGATCCCAATATTTAAAGTTCTGAAAGAGATGAACTTCCAGCCAAGAATACTATACCCATCAAAGCTGTCCTTCAAATATGAAGGAGAAATAAAAACATTCACAGATACAGAAAAGATGAGGGAATTTATCACCAGAAAACCCCCACTTCAGGAAATAATAAAGGGGGTTTTCCAACCAGATACAAAGAACAAAACAAAACCACAAGTAAAAGTTCCACCAAGAACACAAGAAAACCAAATTTAAACTGTGACAACAAAAACAAAAAAAAGGGGAGAGGATGGAGATTAACAGTAGCAAAGACAATGGAGTGCAGAAGCACTCATAAGATAGTGTACTACAATGAACATGGTAGGTACCCTTTTTATTAGTTAATGGTGACCACCCCTGAAAAAACCACCACAGAAGCATATGACTTAAAAAAGGTTGTAACAGAGGAAAGAAGTATGGATTACAATCAAACAAAAACAAATGATAGAAAAACAAAAGAGAAGAATCAAACAAGATACAAAACTAACAGAAAGCAATTTATAAAATGGCAATAAGGAACTCTCAAGTGTCAATAATTCCACTAAATGTAAACAGATTAAACTTACCAATAAAAAGACACAGAGTAGCAGAATGGATTAAAAAAGAAAATCCAACTGTATGCTGCCTACAAGAAACTCATCTAAGCAACAAGGATAAAAACAAACTCAAAGTGAAAGGCTGGAAAACAATACTCCAAGCAAATAACATAAAAAAAAAAGCAGGTTTAGCAATACTCATATCTAATAATGCTGACTACAAGACAGCAAAAGTAATCAGAGACAAAAATGGTCATTTCATAATGATTAAGGGGACACTGAATCAAAAAGACATAACAGTTCTTCATATATATGCACCAAACCAAGGAGCACCAAAATATATAAGACAGCTACTGGTTGACCTAAAAACAAAAACTGACAAAAACACAATCATACTTTGAGACCTCAATACACCGCTGACGGCTCTAGATCGTTCATCCAAACAGAAAATCAATAAAGATATATTGGCCTTAAATGAAACACTAGAGCAATTGGATATGATAAATATCTACAGGACATTTCATCCCAAAGCAACAGAGTATACATTTTTCTCTAGTGTACACGGAACATTCTCAAGAATTGACCATATGTTGGGCCACAAAAATAACATCAGAAAATTCAGAAAAATTGAAATTGTACCAAGCATATTTTCTGATCATAAAGCCTTGAAACTAGAATTCAACTGCAAAAAAGAGGGAAAAAACTCCACAAAAATGTGGAAACTAAACAGCATACTTTTAAAAAATGAGTGGGTCAAAGAAGAAATAAGCACAGAGATCAAAAGATATATACAGACAAATGAAAATGACAATAAAACATATCAGAATCTCTGGGATGCAGCAAAAGTAGTAATAAGAGGGAAGTTCATATCATTTCAGGCCTATATGAACAAACAAGAGAGAGCTCAAGTAAACCACTTAACTTCATACCTTAAGGAACTAGAAAAAGAAGAACAAAGACAACCCAAAACCAGCCAAAGAAAGAAAATAATAAAAATCAGAGCAGAAATAAATGAAATAGAGAACAGAAAAACTATAGAAAAAATTAATAAAACAAGGAGCTGGTTCTTTGAAAAGATCAACAAAATTGACAAACCCTTGGCAAGACTCACCAAGGAAAAAAGAGAAAAGATTCATATAAACAAAATTCAAAATGAAAGAGGAGAAATCACCATAGACATCATAGATATACAAAGAATTATTGTAGAATACTATGAAAAACTATGTATATACCACCAAATTCAACAATCTAGAAGAAATGGATAAATTCCTAGAACAATACAACCTTCCTAGACTGAGTCATGAAGAAGCAGAAAGCCTAAACAGACCAATTAGCAGAGAGGAAATAGAAAAAACTATTAAAAATCTCCCCAAAAATAAAAGTCCAGGCCCAGACAGTTATACTAGTGAATTCTATCAAACATTCAAAGAAGACTTGGTTCCTATTCTACTCAAAGTCTTCCAAAATATTGAAGAAGAAGCAATACTTCCAAACATATTTTATGAGGCCAACATAACCCTCATACCAAAACCTGGCAGGCACAGCACAAAAAAAGAAAACTACAGACCAATATCTCGAATGAATACAGATGCTAAAATACTAAACAAAATACTAGCAAATCAAATACAACAACATATTAAAAAAATAATACATCATGATCAAGTGGGATTCATCCTAGAATCTCAAGGATGGTTCAACATATGTAAAACGGTTAATGTAATATACCATATCAACAAAACAAAGAACAAAAACCACATGATCTTATCAATAGATACGGAAAAGGCATTCGATAAAATACAACTCAACTTTATGTTTAAAACACTCAACAAAATGGGTATAGAAGAAAAATATCTCAACATGATAAAGGCCATATATGATAAACCATCAGCTAACATCATATTAAATGGCATAAAACTGAGAACTTTCCCCCTTAAATCAGGAACAAGACAGGGTTGTCCATTCTCTCCACTCTTATTTAATGTGATGCTAGAAGTTCTAGCCAGAGCAATCAGACAAGATAAAGAAATAAAAGACATCCATATCAGAAAAGAAGAAGTAAAGGTTTCACTTTTTGCAGATGATATGATCCTATACATCGAAAACCCCAAAGACTTCACAAAAAGATTACTAGAAACAATAAACCAATACAGTAAGGTCGCAGGATACAAAATTAATATATATACTAAAGTCCATTGCCTTTCTATATGCCAACAACAAAATATTAGAAAACAAACTAAAAAAATAATCCCCTTCACGATTGCAACCAAAAAAATAAAATATCTAGGAATAAGCATAACAAAGAATGTAAAGGACCTATATAATGAAAACTACAAAGCATTGTTAAGGGAAATCAAAAATGATACAATGAGATGGAAAAATATTCCTTGTTCTTCGATAGGAAAAATAAATATAATCAAAATTACCATATTACCCAAAGCAATATATAAATTTAATGCAATTCCCATCAAAATTCCAATGACATTTTTTAAAGAAATTGAACAAAAAATCATCAGATTTATATGGAACTATAAAAAACCCTGAATAGCCAAAACAATGCTAAGGAAAAAGAACAAAGCTGGGGGCATTATAATACCTGACTTCAAATTATATTATAGAGCCACGACAATCAAAACAGCATAGTATTGGCAGAAAAATAGACACTCAGACCAATGAACAGAATAGAAAGTCCAGAAATAAAACCACATATATATAGTCAAACAATTTTTGATAAAGGGTCCAACAACACACAATGGAGAAAAGAAAGCCTCTTCAACAAATGGTGCTGGGAAAACTGGAAAGCCACATGCAAAAGAGTGAAACTTGACTACAGTTTGTCCCCTTGTATTAAAATTAATTCAAAATGGACCAAAGACCTAAATATAAGACCTGAAACAATAAAGTACATAGAGGAAAACATAGGTACTAAACTCATGGACCTTGGTTTTAAAGAGCATTTTATGAATTTGACTCCAAAGGCAAGAGAAATGAAGGCAAAGATAAGTGAATGGGACTATATCAGACTAAGAAGTTTTTTCTCAGCAAGAGAAACTGACAACAAAATAAACAGACAGCCAATTAAATGGGAAATGATATTTTCAAACAACAGCTCAGATAAGGGCCTAATATCCAAAATATACAAAGAACTCATAAAACTCAACAACAAACAAGCAAACAATCCAATAAAAAAATGGGAAGAGGACATGAACAGACACTTCTCCCAGGAAGAAAGACAAATGGCCAACAGCTATATGAAAAGATGCTCATCTTCATTAGTTATTAGAGAAATGCAAATCAAAACTACAATGAGATACCACCTCACACCTGTTAGATTAGCTATTATCAACAAGACAGGTAATAGCAAGTGTTGGAGAGGCTGTCTTGTTGGTGGGAATGTAAGGTAGTACAACCATTATGGAAGAAAGTAAAAAGTTGAAAATGGAACTACCTTATGACCCAGCAGTCCCTCTACTGAGTATATACCCCCAAAACTCAGAGACATTGATACGTAAAGACGCATGTAGCCCCATGTTCATTGCAGCATTGTTTACAGTGCCCAAGACATGGAAACAATCATAAAGCCCTTCAATAGATGGCTGGATAAAGAAGATGTGGCAGCCCTGGCCGGTTGGCTCAGTGGTAGAGCGTCGGCCTGGCGTGCAGGGGACCCAGGTTCGATTCCCGGCCAGGGCACATAGGAGAAGCACCCATTTGCTTCTCCACCCCCCCCTCCTTCCTCTCTGTCTCTCTCTTCCCCTCCCGCAGCCAAGGCTCCATTGGAGCAAAGATGGCCCGGGCGCTGGGGATGGCTCCTTGGCCTCTGCCCCAGGCGCTAGAGTGGCTCTGGTCGCGGCAGAGCGACTCCCCGAGGGGCAGAGCATCACCCCCTGGTGGGCAGAGCGTCACCCCTGGTGGGCGTGCCGGGTGGGTCCCGGTCGGGCGCATGCGGGGGTCTGTCTGACTGTCTCTCCCCGTTTCCAGCTTCAGAAAAATACAAAAAAAAAAAAAAAAAAAAAAAAGATGTGGCACATATACACTATGGAATAATACTCAGCCATAAGAAATGATGACATCAGATTATTTACAACAAAATGGATGGATCTTGATAACATTATATGGAGTGAAATAAGTAAATCAGAAAAAACTAAGAACTGCATGATTCCATACATAGGTGGGACATAAAAACGAGACTAAGAGACATGGACAAGAGTGTGGTGGTTACTGGGGGGAGGGGGGAGGAAGGGAAGGGAGAGGGGAAGGGAGATGGGGAGGGGCACAAAGAAAACCAGATAGAAGGTGACAGAGGATAATCTGACTTTGGGTAATGGGTATGCAACATAATTGAATGACAAGATAACCTGGAGATGTTTTCTTTGAACATATGTACCCTGATTTATTGATGTCACCCCATTAAAATTAATAAAGATTTATTTTTAAAAATATTGACCAAGATCTTTTTTTTATTGAAAAGCAATATAAAATTGCTTTAGAAATAAGAAAATAATAATGTTTTACATTATTTCTTCTGTTATGTAATTTTTATACTTCGTGCTAGAATTTACTTCCCACAACTATTTTTGCTTTATTTGAACCATTTTATATTGGATTACTATTTTATTGATTATCTGTTAGTGTTTAATTTAGATTTACTTCTATTTTGTTAACATTGAAGACTATCCCTTCGCAGCATATATCAAATCCAGCAAGTATAGATTTGCTGGGTGCTTCACAATCAGACAGAAACGGAATTTGTTTCTATGTAATATTTTTGAGGCCTGATTCTTGATTTCTTCTTCACTCTTTGAGAAAAGCAGTAAATTTTGAAACTCAGTTTGGCTTCAAGAACTGTTAGTTATTCCCTGTCTCTCTGGGGAACAAGAGGAGCCAAGCAGCAAAAATCAACAGCGTCTGCATGTGTGGGTTCTGTCCCTCCACCAGACATGAACCTTACAAGCAGGCTCTGGGCAGGTGGGAGCTGATGGGCGCTGAGAGGCCTGTGGCCTGCTGGCCCGCAAGCAGGGACTCTGAGGGGATGGAGGCGGCACCGGGCTGGCCCACCTCCTGTCCCGAGCAGCTCCCAAGGAAACAGGTGCAGGAAGACTTGGCTCCGGAAAAGCCTCCATAGAGCAGGGCACACATGCTCACCTCTGACATGAGGAAGGAAGAGAGCGGAAAGTGCACACTCAAGGAAGGCCCTGGAAGCAGCAAAGGGTGGAAGGTGGCCCAATCAACCCAGGGCACCTGGCTCTAAGTTTATTTGCATAAGAATCTGTGTTCATAGATCTGCCTTGTGTTAGGGATTCCTACTCCCAAGGTGAGAAGGAAGAGCTTTTGTCTCCAAAACAGACACAAAATGGCAGGGTCCCCAAGATTCGACACTTACATCTTCCACTACTACCCATGGGATTAAGAGGACCCATCATAGGTTTGGACCACAGGGCAAGTTTAACAAGCCACGGTTCTCTCCAAACATTTCCTACTAAGATCATAGGTGTCTCTCTAATTATTCAAGTTTTCCTCTCGAACACTTTTATTCCTTCTAACTCAGGACTTCAGGTCTTTCCTCCTATACACCCTAAAGTGATCAACTCCCAGACAAGATGCATAAATCAAAACTGATCCCACATTAAGAAGTGCAGTGTGTAAATATATGTACTTACTGGTGTGGAAAATGGTCTGGAAGGATAGATACTGAGTCAGAAAGAGTGGGTATCTTTGTGTGGGGGGACATGAAGCTAGAACAAGAGCCCAGGAGAGACTGGCTTGGTCTTGCTATTTGTTTCTGTGTGTTCTCTATAATTCTTAAAATGCCAAAAAATGTTTAACGAATGAAGAGAATTTTAATTGCAGAACTAATTCTTGCCTGGAGCAAAAAAAGGGTACACATACATAAATAGCTTAAGAGGAATGAATTCATTCCTAATACCCTGTTATTTGAGTTTACTTTTCTCAAAAACCATATAGTATGTGATAGTTAAGATAAAAAAAATACCCCAAAACAACAACAGCAACAAAAAAGAACCCAAAAGAAATAAAGAATAATACAATGGCACCCAGGTCCTCATCCCCCGCTGTTGTCATTGTTACATGACGATTCCAAGAGAATCAAGAACTCCTCATCACTCCATGGCCAATACAGTAATGATGCAGAAGTTGTCCTGTAGTCCAGATGGAAATTCCAGAAAATGCCTCTCAGGAAGCAGCGAGAAGGTTTGAGGAAAGCCTTGGGCTGATTTTTTACCATTTTGTGTCACCTGCAATAATGCTTTCTTCCTTTGACAAGAAGGTATTAGTTAGTGGATGCCTAAGACAAAAGCATCCACGTGCTTTGGGCTGCAGCCCCTCTGGAGCTGTGCAATGACTGGCCCCAATTCCTGGGAGCAAGTTCCCAGTGACTGTCATGTCGGCTATGTCTGTGGCAACAAAAAGCTGGCTATCATCCATTCACTGTGCATCAGGACAGGCACCTCATCAGTATCAGCATTGTGACTTGATGTTGAATGACACTGTTGCTTTCTGCAAACTGTAAATCAAAGGGAATAGAGAGTGCTGGTGAATAAAATCTTTTGTGTTCTTTTTTATTAGCACTTGAAATTGAGTTTTTCCTAATACATTTTTATGTTCTGCAAGCTCCAGTGTTATGGGTGTGTCTCTGGAAATTAATGACATATTTAAAGAATATGTTTCACCTAGATCACTTGCTTGTGGTCACAAGTATTCTTTACTCCTTTTTCTCAGCAAGTTGATGTAACCCAAGTTGGTTTTATGTACATAAACTAAAGAATGCTCACAAAGATAGAAATGAGAACCACAAACTAAACTTTTTTCCAATGGTGAAGATTCTGTTTTCAATTATTCTAAAACACTTTTATATTATGTTTATAATATATGTTTATTATGTTAATATTTTGAGTTTTTGCTCTTGTTTGTTTTTCTAAAAGAAATGACGTTTAAACAATGCTGAGTATATTAGTTGAACGATACATGAGTACCGAGTGGTAAGGCTTGCAACGTCCCTCGATTTTATAATCGTACATCAGCTATGACACAGGCATTGTTTAAGAAGGCACTCAGTGCTCTGCCAAGGGGCAGCATCAGTTTGCACATTGTCAATTTGAGTAGATGTGAAAGGATGGAAAACCCACACCAAAATGGTCCCTCTCATGTCCTCCTAACAAGAGAGAAGGACTCACTGGTTCTGCCAGGGTGGGAGTGGAAAAGGTTCACTGGTTAAAATACCAGAATTAGAACCAACTGGTTCAGATCTTTCTCCTTAACACCATCCAGAGAGTTCCTCTTACTGGGAAAAGTAAAAGGACAAAAAAAAAAACAACCCAAAAAACAATTGGGAACTGAAATATGTTATCTATCCTTTATCTAAAATCATAATTTATGATATATAGTTATATATATCACAATATCTCCTGTAATTTACTGAAAGTTAACTGAAATATAACCAAATATATCCTGATTTCAAATAACAGCTGTGGTTTCAAGATGGCTCTGCCACCAGCTCCCCCACCCGACTGCACACTGGCCAGGCCCAGTATGGCTGCCCTGGCTCCTGTCCCTCTTCCTTCACCATCCTGATTAAGCATGTGTGATGCACCTCTCAGTCTCAATCTCATCCAGATTTCATGCCGATGTGGTCATGACATTTGTCCTAACACATTGGATAATAGAGGTGAACCATAATTATTTTACCCTCGTTTTATAGACAGAAAAAATGAGGCCAGAGATGTTTCAACTTGCCCACAATCCTGTTAGTCAGTGCTGATGCTGGAGTTAGAATCGAACATTTCTAGCCCCCAGCATGCCTTTCTTCACCCCAAATGCTCTTATAAGAATGACTTAAAAGTGCTAATTAAGAAAATGCTAATTAACTAGTGCATTTTGGGAAAGCCAACATTACATACAGGAATGTCAAGAGAAAACATACATTTGCATAGGCCCCATATTTGACAGAATGTATCTCCTTAGAGATAGTAAAACCATATTCATGGGATGTTTTTACTGACATTTGAGGAATGACATATGCTTAGGATGACTGTTTCAAGGGATCCCAGGAAACTTGAAGCTCTGTGGATTTGTGTTGTGTTTGGATTCACCATCAGTTTCTCAGCAAATGTGTTAGCATTTCATGCTAGCAGAAGATAAGCCAGAAAATGAGAAAAGCTGAAAGAATCTAATGCAGTGGTTCCCAACCTTTCTAATGCCGTGACCCCGCAATACAGTTCCTCATGTTGTGGTGATCCCAAACCAAAAAATAATTTTGGTGGCTACTTCATAACTGTAATTTTGCTACAGTTATGACTTGGAATGTAAATACCTGATATGCATTATGTATTCTCATTGCTACAAGTCAAACATAATTTAAACATAGTGATTAATCACAAAAACAATATTTAATTATATATTGAGAAATATTTATTACTAATGGACCTCCTTACCTAGTGTATTGGGGCTACCATTCCGTAAATAGCTGCTTAACTAATGGATCTGTTTTTTCCAGATTAGTGGCAAGTTTTCTATATAGAACAGTGTGAACTACGTCATAGGATACATTGCAGTTTCTGCACAGCATGGTATCTTTCAGGGCTCTTTCACACTATAAAGCAGCGGTTTCTGTGGTGGAATCCACATCTCATTTACTTCAATGGGAGACCCGTGGATTCCGCAGAAGAGAGATCCCCTGTACGGCAGAAATGCAGTTCCGACACATTTCTTCCTCTCCTATTCAAGTCAATGGGAGGCCGCAGCAGATTCCGCTCAAATATAGAGCATGTTGCTTAATTTTTTCCACGCTAGAACTTTTCCTGGAGCAGAAAAATTCCAAAGGTGGAATCCGCCACCCCCAATAGACTTCTATAGGAGGCAGATCTTTTACACTGCAGAATCCGCACAGCAGATTCCTCAGTGTGAGGCCTCTTTCAGTCTATTGGGGGTGGCGGATTCCACCTTTGGAATTTTTCTGCTCCAGGAAAAGTTCTAGCGTGGAAAAAATTAAGCAACATGCTCTATATTTGAGCGGAATCTGCTGCGGCCTCCCATTGACTTGAATAGGAGAGGAAGAAATGTGTCGGAAACTGTCATTTCTCCGCCTCTTACTGAAATCAAAAGGAGGCTGCGGCAGATTGTGTGGTAACCTGAGATTCTCAGGAGCTCTCTTCCACAAAATCCGCCGCACTCTCAATGAAATCAATAGGAGGCGGATTCAATGCCAGAAACCACTGATTTCAGCAGTTTCCTCATTCAGAATATGGGAAAAATAGTGGGAGATATGGGAGATAATTATACATTGGGGAACAGTGTGAACTACATCTTATAAGGGTCTCTTATAGTATAAGACCGATGTAGTTCACACTGTGTAAATGTATGGTGCTTTGTGTAAGTGTAAACTGCTTTATGTACTGTGTAATGATTACACACAAAGCAGCTTACACTTACACAGTATTGTGTGTATGGTGTGTGTACTGTTTTTACATTATTAACCTTTTTTACACCAGCAGGCTGTTTCGCAGGCTCTCTTGGCTCTCCTCCTCCTAGGCTTCTGTCCTCTGGCGCTTGCTGCACCCACCCACTGATGACGTCAGCAAGCGCCGGACACACGTAATGCGCTGCTATGGACGAGCAGCTGCGCTGCTATGGACTGTGGAGCGTGTGCCCCCCCCCACGCCCCTCCACCCGCTTCCCCCGCTCCTTAGGCCCTGGATGGATGATGCAGTTATGTCTGTGCATGACTGCAGGCATTCAGTTTGGTACGCACGTCCATAACGGCGTGCGTTCAAGCTGAATAGCGCTGCTGCAGACGGTAGCACAGCTTCTCAGCAGCTAAAGCCATCGGAAATACGTATTTCCGATGGCTTTAGGCGACCCCTGTGTTTTGATCGTTCGACTCCCGCTGGGGTTGTGACCCACAGGTTGAGAACCGATGAATACCCTTAATTTAATAGCTGCTTTCACAAAGTTAACATCAGATTCCTTTTTGACCAGCAGTAATTAATTTTCTTGTAATTAATCAGTTTTCTTATATATCTTGTCATATACACTTTTCTTGCACAATCTTCTGTCAAAATGTATCTACTTTAAAAAAAAAAATTAAGGTTTTGGCCAGTTGGCTCAGCAGTAGAGCATCAGCCTGGAGTGTGAAAGTCTTGGGTTCGATTCCCGGTCAGGGCACACAGGAAAAGTGCCCATCTGCTTCTCCACCATTACCCCTCTCTTTTCTCTCTATCTCTTTCTTCCCCTCCTGCATCTAAGGCTCCATTGGAGCAAAGTTGGCCTGGGCGCTGAGGATGGCTCCATGGTCTCTGACTCGGGCACTAGACAGAGGTTGGGAACCTATGGCTCGTGATCCAGATGTGGCTCCTTTGATGGCTGCATCTGGCTCGCAGACAAATCTTTAATAAAAAAAATAATAACATTAAAAATATAAAACATTCTCATGTATTACAATCCATTCATTTCCTACTGCTCATGTTCATGGTTGCGGGTGGCTGGAGCCAATACAGCTGTCCTATGGGACAACACCAAATTTTTATTGGATAATGCGTAACATACATGGATCATTGTATGGCTCTCACGGAATTACATTTTAAAATACGTAGCGTTCGGCCTGACCAGGCAGTAGTGCAGTGGATAGAGCATCGGACTAGGATGCGGAAGACCCAGGTTCAAGACCCCGAGGTCACCAGCTTGAGTGTGGGCTCATCTGGTTTGAGCAAAGCTCACCAGCTTGGACCCAAGGTTGCTGGCTCGAGCAAGGGGTTGCTCCATCTGCTGTAGCCCCGTGGTCAAGGCACATATGAGAAAGCAATCAATGAACAACTAAGGTGTTGCAACAAAAAACTGATAATTGATGCTTCTCATCTCTCTCTGTTCCTGTCTGTCCCTATCTATCCCTCTCTCTGACTCTGTCTCCATAAAAAATAAATAAATAAATAAAAATAAAATAAAATAAAATATGTAGCGGTCATGGCTCTCTCAGCCAAAAAGGTTCCCAATCCCTGCGCTAGAATGACTCCAGTTGCAGCGGAGCAACGCCCCAGATGGGCCAAGCATGCTAGATGCCAGGTGGATCCCAGTCAGGCTCATGTGGGAGTCTATCTGCCATCCACCACCCTACCCCCTACCCCCCGCTTCTCACTCAGAAAAATACAAAAAAAAAAAAATAAGACAACAAATACTAAAGAGAATTTTTAGCCTTTTCCAGGGAATGAGGTTAAATTCTACTTCTAGTTTCACCTTCACCTTCAACCAGATGAGTGCCAACGAGGCACAACGCTGCAAGCAAAGCAGAGAAGTATTATTCTATCAGAGTGAAGCTGACTGCCACTTTCCAGTTGGGAGGGGCATTCTGGAGGCAGTCGTGATGTACTGTGCCATCACACCAAAGGTAATGGGTTAAAAGAGCCCATAACCGCTCACACTCTGACACATTCCCTTAAAGCTGGACTTTGGAAGATGAGTCCTGAGGTGAAGACATTCCTTCTCTGTTCGAACATGATAAGGGTTTGGGTGGGAGAGAGTGGGTATTCCCTCTGTGGTTTGGTCCTCCTATGTCTGAAGCTAGTCCAGATTGTATCTAGACTGCACAGAGGGATAAGGGCTGGGCCTGCTGTCCTCTGCAGGCTTGCAAGGCTCTGATGGTTCCTTAGTTGCCATGTCCCAGGCTGCAAGGCCTCCTCCTTGAAATGCAGTGTGGGGTGTGGTGCTGGCATTGTCCCTGGTACAGAAGTCATGGATACATATATTCAGAGAGGCCTGAAAGCTGTTGGAGGAGATGAGGTTGCGAGTTCACCGATTCCTGTTCCCACCTGGAGTCCACAGTCCTTATGGCAATTTGGAGGTTTAAATCAAAATCTTGCATGACACATATCACATTGTCTGTAGCATCAGAATAAATCCAGACATTTTCAGCCCTCAAGATCTACTTCTCACTCACATTTTATGTGAGTTAAGGTTTGACTGCCACTCTGCTGCACATGTCCTCCCTTTGGGACCACAGCTACCATGGTGTTCTCTGCTCAGGACACTGCTGGTTAACACACCAGAGGCGAGAGAAACAGAAAACCACACGATGGTTCTTAAACTGGCATCAGCTCTCAGTAACTTGGCTCACGTTTCATTGGCCAAAGCAAGTCAGGTGGACCACACAGGTTCTTTGTGTGGCTGGGAAGTGTAGCCTCCCCCAGGCAAAGCTAGTGCATGTTTGTGAACAATAAAACAATCAGTAATGCTAACTAAACGTCAGACCCATCATTTCCAACACTTGCAGTTCCAAGGCATTTTGGCAGGCCAGGCACCACCCAGCCTGCCCATTCCAAGCTGGCACCAAAATTGTTTACTTGGGACTGGGTGTCCTTTGAACTACATTTATCCTGATGAATTTTTTCCTATACCCTTAATTACACAAATAATACATAAATATATTCTTCTTGTGAAATATGCAGACAATAAAAGTAAAACAAGAACTTTCTAACAGTTCCTAAAACAATTAAACGTTGAACTACTATATGCTGCAGCCACCCCACTTCTGGCTGTATCTCCAGAAGAAAGGAGAGCAGGGTCTTGAAGAGACAGCTGCACACTTACCTTCTTAGCAGCACTCCTCACATACCCAAACAGTGGGATCTACCCAGGCATCCCTCTGAGAATAAACAGATAAATACAACGTGGTATTTACATACAATGAAATGTTATTCAGCCTTAAAAAGGAAGGAAATTCTGACACACAGTACAGCATAGCTAAATGTTGAAGACAGTATGCGAAGGAAAGTAAGCCCACAACAAAAAGACAAATATTGTATGATTCCTCTTGTATGAAGTATCGAAAGTAGTCAAATTCATGGACACAGAGTGTAGAATGGTGGTTGCCAGGGACAGAGGGGAGAGAGGGAAACAGGGACTTGTTAACAATCACAGAGTATCAGTTTTGCAACATGAATAGAGTTCTGGAGACCTGTTGCTCAGCAATATGAATATACTTAACACTACTGAACTACACACCTAAAAATGGTTAAGATGGTAAAATTTATGGTTTTTTTAATACAATTAAATTTTTTTAAGTTAGAAATAAAACAAAAGTTTCTTTAATGGATGCTTCCAATCTCATTTACATCTTTAGAGTTAATATCTGCTTATTAATTTGGAGTATATATTCTAACACATTTTTCTATGTGCTTACATACATTCCTACATAGATAAACATAGAAATAGTAACAGTTTTCCACATAAACTTTATTGTGTTTTATTACATAGCATTACATACATTTTCAGCAGTATCCATTTTGCATCTGATAAATACAGGGTGGGCAAAGTAGGTTTACAGCTGTTCACATGGAAAATTCAATAATTAGTAAATAATAATACAAGAATAAACTCTGTATTTCATGCTCTCACAACTGTCAACCTCCTTTTACCCTACTCTGTATGTCAGAGATATAATATTTTAATTGCTGGTATATATTGATTTAGCTTTTTAAAAAATTGCTACAATAATTGATAGTATGAAAGTATAACCAATTATTTAACAATTTTGATGGACATTTAAGTTGATTTAAAGTTTTTCTCTTTGAGCTTATGTATAGTATTTCTCTTTATTAGATAACTAAAAATGCATTTTGGATCATCAAGTAAGGGTATTTAATTATTTTAGTTTATAATGCCATGCTGCTCTCCAGAGCAGCTGAATTTTTCATCTACTAACCCAAAGTACAACCTTTGTCATTTACTAGACTCCTATATGTACATAGGTCTGTTTCTGGACTCACTACTATATTACATTGATCTGTTTATTCTTTCCCTTTTATGTCACTCTTTTCAATTTAGATAACTTATGCACTGTGATACCCTTATTAGTCTTCCATTTCAAAGTTGACCTTGATCGCCTGGTGAAGACTTTTTAGAAAAGTGTCTGTTCAAGTTTTTGCCAATTTTTTAAAATTAAATAAAATTGTTTTTTAAATTTATTGATTTCAGTGAGATAGGAAGGGAGAGAGGGAGAGACAGGAACATCGATCTGTTCCTGTATGTGCCCTGACTGGGGATCAAACCGGCAACCTCTGTGCTTTGGGATGATGTTCTAATGGTAACCAACCAAGCTCTTCAGCCAGGGAAATTTTTTTTTCTTTTTTTTGATGTTGAGTTTCAGAAGTTCTTAAAAATTTTGGGTATTAATCCCTTCTCAGACATATTGGCAAATATCTTCTCCCATTCAGTGAGTTGCCTTTTCATCTTGTTGATGGTTTTCTTTGCTGTGCAAAAATTTTCTAGTTTGATGTGGTCCCATTTGTTTATTTTTTTTCCTTTGTTTCCCTTGCCTGAGGAAATTTATATAAAAAATATTGCTACGAGATATGGTTGAGATTTTACTGCCTATGTTTTCTTCTAGAATTTTTATAATTTTGAGTCTAATACAGTGTGTCTGTAAAGTCATGGTGCACTTTTGACCGGTCATAGGAAGCAACAAAAGAAGATAGAAATGTGAAATCTGCACCAAATAAAAGGAAAACTCTCCCAGTTTCATACCTATTCAGTGCAGTTTGATGTGGGCTCACGCACAGATTTTTTAGGGCTCCTTAGGTAGCTATCCCGTAGCCTCTACAGACTCGTCACTGACTGATGGCCTACCAGAACGGGGTTTCTCCACCAAACTGCCAGTTTCCTTCAACTGCTTATCCCACCGAGTAATGTTATTCCTATGTAGTGGCACTTTATTATAAATGCGCTGATATTCATGTTGTACTTTGGTCACGGATTCGAATTTAGCAAGCCACAGAACACACTGAACTTTCCTCTGTATCATCCACATCTCGACTGGCATGGCTGTGGGCTGCTCTGCTGTATACACGGTGTTATGTCATCATCTGCGCATGCGCACATGCTGCCACATCATCTTACAGAAACTGGGAGGGTTTTCCTTTTATTTGGTGCAGATTTCACAATTCAATTGTCTTTTGTTGCTTTTCTGTGACCGGTCAAAAGTGCACCATGACTTTATGGACACACTGTAGTTAAATCTTCAATCCATTTTGAGTTTATTCTTATGTATAGTGTAAGAAGGTGGTTTAGTTTCTTTCTTTCTTTTTTCTTTTTTTTTTGCACATACCTGTCCAACTCACCCAACACCATTTATTGAATAGACTATCTTTACCCCATTGTATGTTCTTGCCTCCTTTCTCAAATACTAATTGATCATATAGGCATGGATTGATTTCTGGGCTCTCTATTCTGTTCCATTGATCTAAATATCTGTTTTTCTGCCATTACCATGCTGTTTTCATTACTATGACCTTGTAGTATAGTTTGATATTAGGTAGCTTGATTCCTCCAACTTTGTCCTTCTTTCTCAAAATTGCTGTGGCTATTCGGTGTCTTTTATGGTTCCATGTACACTTTTTGGATCTATAGATTGCTTTGGGTAATATGGACTTTTTAATGATGTTAATTCTTCCAATCCATGAACATGTTATATGCTTCCACTTTGTATCTTCTTTCATTTCTTTCTTCAGTGTCTTATAATGTTCTGAATACAGGTCTTTTGCATCCTTGGTTAAGTTTATTCCTAGGTATTTTATTCTTTTTGATGATTGTGAATGGTATTGTTTTCTTGGTTTCCCTTGCTGTTAGATCACTATTGGTGTATAAAAATGCAACTGATTTCTGGATATTTATTTTGTATCCTGCTACTTTACTAAATTCACTTATCAGTTCTAGAAAATTTTGGTGGAATATTTAGGATTCTTTATATACAATATCATGTCATCTGTAAATAATAAGTTGTACTTCTTCTTTTCCAATTTGGATGCCTTTTATTTCTTCTTTTTATTTGATTTCTGTGGCTAGGACTTCCCACACTATATTGAATAAGAGTGGTGAAAGTGGACATCTCTATCTTGTTCCTGATCTTAAGGGAAATGCTTGTAATCCACTTAATGTGTGGTTTGCTGTAAGTCTGTCATATATGGCATTTATTACATTGAGCTCTGTTCCCTCTATTCCCACTTTGTGGAATGTTTTTTAACATAAATGGGTGCTGGATTTTATCAAATGCTTTTTCTGCATCCATTGATATAATAATGTGATTTTTTAAAAGTGAGAATAGGGGAGATAGTGAAACAGACTCCCACATGCACCCTGATTGGGATCTACTTGCTAACCTCTGTCTGGGGTGGATGCTCAAATCACCTGAGCTATCCTCAGTGCCTGGGGCTGATGCTTGAACCAATTGAGCCACTGGCTAAGAGAGGAGAAGAGAGAGAAAGGGTAAAGAAGGCAAAGAGAAGCAGATGGTTGCTTCTCCTGTGTGCCATGGCTGAGATTGAACCCAGGATGTCCGCACAAAATGCCGATGCTCTATCCACTGAGCCAACCAGCCAGGGCCGATCATGTGATTTGTATCCTTCATTTTCTTTACATGGTGTATCATGTTTATTGATTTGCAAATGTTATACCATCTTTGCATCCCCAGAATAAATTCCACTGGATCATGTTGTATGACCTTCTTAATGTATTGCTGAATATGGTTTGTTAATATTTTGTCGAGGATTTTAGCATCTATGCTCATCAGGGATATTGGCCTATAATTTTCTTTCTTTGTAGTGTCTTTATCTGGTTTCGGAATTAAGATAATGCTGGCCTCATAAAATGAGCTTGGGCGGGTTCCCTCCTCTTGAAGTTTTTGTAATAGTTTGAGAAAGATAGATGTTAATTCTTCCTTGAATTTTTGGTAAAATTTCACCTGTGAAGCCATCCAGTCCAGGACTGTTGTTTGCTAGGAGTTCTTTTGATAATTGTTTCAATTTCACAGGCAATAATCTGTCTATTCAGATTCTCTGGTTCTTCTTGATTCAGTTCTAGAAGACTGTATGTTTCTAGGAATTTCTTTATTCCATCCAGATTGTCCCATTAGTTGGTATATAGTTGTTCATAATATTTTCTTACAATGCTTTTTATATCCTTGTGTCATTTGTTACTGCTCTTTTATCTCTTATTTTATTTATTTGGGTCCTCTCTCTCTTTCTTTTTTCTTGATGAGGCTGGTAAAAGGTTTGTCAATCTTATTTACCTTTTCAAAGAATCAGCTCTTGGCTTTATTGATCTTTTGTACTTTCTTTTTTTTTTTTTTAGTCTCTATTTCATTTATTTCTGCTCTGATCTTTATTATTTCCTTCCTTTTACCCACTTCGGGTTTTCTTTGTTATTCTCTTTCAAGTTTCTTTAAGTGTATATTTAGATTGTTAATTTGAGAATTTTCTTTTTTCTTGAGGTAGGCCTGTAATGCTATAAATTTCCCTTTTAAGACTGCTTTCACTGTGTCCCATATATTTTGGGTTGTTTTATTCTCATTTTTATTTGTTTCAAGGTATCTTTTGATTTTGTTTGTTTGTTTCTTTCTTTCTTTCTTTTTTTAATATTAAGTGAGAGGCAGGAAGGCAGAGAGACTGACTCCCTCATGCACCCTAACTGGGATCCACCTGGCAACCCCCATCTGGGGTTGATGTTCTTGCCCATCTGGGGCCATTGCTCTGTTGCTCAGCAACTGAGCTATTTTAGCATCTGAGGTGAGGCCATGGAGCCATCCTCAGTGCTCGGGGCCAACTTGCTCATTTGAGCCATGGCTATGGAAGGAGCAGAGGAGGGGAAGAGGGAGAAGTAGATGGTCGCTTCTCCTGTGTGCCCTGACTGGGAATTGAACCCAGGACTTCCACAAGCCAGGCTGATGCTCTACCAATGAGCCAAATGGCCAGGGCCTTGATTTGTTTCTTGATCTCATTCTTAAACCATTCATTGTTTAGTAACATGTTAATTAGCTTCCATGTCTTTGTGTACTTTTCAGTTTTTTTCTTATGATTGATTTCTAGTTTCACAACTTTATGGCCAGAGAAGATGCTTGATATGATTTCAATCTTCTTAAATTTATTGAGACTTGTTCTGTGTCCTAATGTGATCTATCTTAAAAAATGTTTCATGTGCTATTTAAAGAATGTAAAATTTTCAGCTTTGGGGTGAAATATTCTGAAGATATCAATTAAATCCAGCTGACTAATGTGTCATCTATGGCTGCCATTTCTTTGTTCTTTGTTGATTGCCTGTTTGAAAGATCTGTCTATTGATATCAATGAGGTGTAAACATCCCCTACTATGACTGTATTGCTGTCAATCTCTCCCTTTATGTTAAACAAGATTTTCTTTACATATTTAGGTGCTCCTACATTGGGTGCATAAATGTTTACAAGGGTTATATCCTGTTGTTGGATAACTCCCTTTATCTTTAGGTGGTGTCATTCTTTATCTCTTACTATACACTTTGTTTTGAAGTCTATTTTTTAAAGACATAAGTATTGTTACCCCAATTTTTTTAAATTTTTTTATTTATTCATTTTACAGAGTAGAGGGAGGGACAGAGAGAGAGAGGAGAGACAGAGAGAGAGAAGGGGGGGAGGAGCTGGAAGCATCAACTCCCATATGTGCCTTGACCAGGCAAGCCCAGGGTTTTGAACTGGTGACCTCAGCATTTCCAGGTTGACGTTTTATCCACTGCGCCACCACAGGTCAGGCCCTGTTAACCCAATTTTTATTTTCATTTCCATTGGCATGAAATATCTTTTTTCCATTCCTTTACTTTTAGTCTGTGTGTATGTTTTATTCTGAGGTGGGTCTCTTGTAGACAGCATATCTATGGGTCTTGCTTTCTTATCTATTCAGCTATCCTATGTCTTTGATTGGAGCATTTAAGAATTTACAATACATTTAAAAAGATTATTAATAGGTATGTGTTCTTCTTTTTCTTTTCCTCCTCTTTCTTCTTGTCCTCTTCCTTTCCCTCCTCCTCTCTCTTCTTCTCTTCCTCCTCTTTCTCTTCCTTCTTCTCCCTCTTAAATCAGGCCTTCTTGTAATACTGCTTTGGTAGTAACAAACTGCATAACTTTTTCTTTATCTTTTTTTTTGTTTGTTTGGGAAGCTCTTTATTTTTCCTTCAATTTTAAATGATAGCCTTGCTAGGTAAAGTAGTCTTGGTTGTAGGTCCTTGCTTTTTATCATGTAAATATTTCATGCCAGTCCCTTCTGACCTGAAACGTTTCTGTTGAGAAATCAGCTGACTGTGCTATGGGAGCTCTCTTGTAAGTAACTAATTGCTTTTCTCTTGCTGCTTTCAAGATTGTCTCTTTGTCTTTAACTTTTGCCATTTTAATTATGGTGAGTCTTAGTGTGGGCCTCTTTGAGTTTATCTTGTTTGGGACTCTCTGCACCTCCAGGACTTGTGTGTCTTTTTCCTTCACCAGTTTAGAAAAAATTTTAGTCATTATTTCTTCAAATGGGTTCTCAATCACTTGTTCTCTCTCTTCTCTTTCTGGTACACCTATTTTATGGATGTTGTTATGTTTCCTGTTGTCCCAAAGTTCCCTTAAACTATCTTCATTCTTTTTAATTTTTCTTTTATGTTCTGATTGGGTGTTTTTCTACCTTGTCCTCCAAATCGCTGATTCAGTCCTCTGCTTCTTTCAACTTACTGCTTATTCCTTACAGTGTACTCTTTATGTCCGATATTATATCCTTCATTTCTGATTGGTTCCTTTTTATTGTTTCTATGTCCTTTTTTATACTTGGTATCTTTTTGTTGATGTTCCCACTTTGTTCCTTGAGCATCTGTATAACCATTACTTTGAACTTTATACCTGTTAAATTACTTATCTCCGTTTCAGTTATCTCTGTTTGTGGAGATTTCTCCTGTTCTGTCATTTGAGGCCTGTTTCTTTTTCTCCCCCCTTTTGGCTGCCTCTTTGTGTTTCTTTCTATGTATTATATAGATCTGCTATGATTCCCACTCTTTGTGGGCTGCCTTATGTAGTAGGTGTTCTGTTGGGTTCAGTGGTGCAGACTTTTTGATCACCTGAGCTCTCTGCTCCTGGAATGTTCCTTGTATGGGTTATATAGATAATTGTAATTGAATCTTGATTGTTATTGGCTCATTATACATGGGATTGACCCTCAGGCTGGCTGACTTTGAGGCTCTGCCTCAACCAGTGTGTGTGAGCTGCTGGCAGGTGCTGACCACAGGAAGCAGAATTCGCCTCAGCTGGGTTTGGTGCCTGATGAACTCTCCCTTTGGATATGCTGCTTGTAAAGCTAATTAAATCCTGCTCTGATATTGTCTGAAGCTGGCCACTGGGTGTGTTGATTCTGAGCTTCTTTGGAAGGAACCTGGTGTCAGTCAATGTAAGATGCTGCCTGTGACTGGCCCTCAGAAACCTGTTTGAAACGGCAAACAATATACAGTTTGTGGCAGGCTCTGCAGGGCTTAGGTGCACGTGAAAGGGCCAAGCTGCACACCAAGCCTGGGTTTACCAGCACCGGACCGGGGGACAGGTCAGCAAAAGACCCAAGACACTCTGAGATCCATCTCTATCTGCCTCTATCTGCCGGCTGCCTGTTAGGCTGGGCCACCAAAAGAGCCTCTGGGAGGGTCGGGAGGATGGGGCTATCTCTCCTGTGGGGGAGGTGCTGGTCTGGCTTCAGGAAGGGTGGTGGATGTGGCCCTCATCCCAGAGCAACAGATATTGGTCTTTTTTGAAATTTTTCTCAGAGCTCAGCAGGGCAAAGCCACCAGCATGAGTGGATGGGGTCTCTGGAGCCAAGGTGTGGTCTGCCAACAGCCCAGACAGTGGTTCTAGTGAATCTCAGGTAAGGGGATAGCTCCAGTCAGATTCACAGGAAAATGGAGGGAATAGCTACCTCTTCAAAGCCACACAACCAACTCTCTTGTCACCCCAAGTCTGTTCAGACCTCACTCCCAAGCTAAGGCCACTGACCCTTCAGCAGGGCCTAATTTCCACAGGCTCAGGCCAGAAAGATTCTTGAGGGCGAAGCAGTTGCTTTTTCCCAGGCTGATGCTAGCCGGAGAGGTGTGCTCAACCCAAGAAAGATGGCAACTGCAGTGTTAGAGAATGAGCAAAGGGGTCCTGGCAGCTGTCCCCCATTGTGTCTCTCCCCAGAACCAATAAACTTAGACTTTCTTCATGAATTTCTAGTCCACTCAGCTGTCTCTCTGCCAGAGCCCCGCGTAATTGTCTGTGAACAAGATGTTGTGCGTTGGCCCTTTAAGAGGGTGCCCATGTTTCTGTGGAGTTACATCACTTTTTAGCAGACAGAAACCTCACCCCTTTTCACAGACGAATACTATATGGGCACCTCTTCTTGCCTCTGGTGCTCTGGGCTGGTGGTTTGGGCCCCACACTTCTGAGGGGAAATTCACCCCACAGCTGATTCCCTCCAGAATTTTAGCTGCTGCTCATGGGAGTGAGGCCAGCCCTTTTTGTGTCTCTGCCCTTCCTACCAGACTCAATGTGGCTTCTTTTGTGACACATTGATTATAAAACTCCATTAGTCGTGAGTTCATTTTTCAGCATGATTGTTCTTAAATTTAGTTATAACTCCAGTTTGGTCGAGGGAAGAGATGGATGTAATATCCACCTACTCTGCCACCATCTTGTAAAAAACTGTGTATGATCTTTTTAATGTATTGCTGGATCTGGCTTGCTAATATTTTGTTGAGTATTTTAGCATCTATGTTCATCAGAGATATTGGCTAATAATTTTCTTTCTTTGTAGTGTCTTTATTTGGTTTTGAAATTAGGATAATGCTGACCTCATAAAATGAGCTTAGGTATGTTCCATCCTCTTGTATTTTTTTGGAAAAGTTTGAGAAGATTAGTTATTAGTTCTTCATTGAATGTTTGGTAAAATTCTTCTGTGAAGCAATCTGGTTTAGGACCTTTGTTTGTTGGAAGTTTTGTTTTTTTTAAATCACTCCTTCAATTTTACTAGATGTTATCTGTCTATTAAGATTATCTGAATCGTCCTTATTCAGTTTAGAAAATTATATGTTTCTAGGAACTTATCAATTTCGTCTACATTGTCCAATTTGTTGGCCTAAAGTTGTTCCTAAGGATCCCATTATTTAACTTAAATTTTCTTTCACTGTCACATATTTTATAAGAATTGTGAATCACTGTTTGTATTTAATTTTATTCATGGTGACCTTTACCATAAGGAACTGTTTAACTTTTATGAAGTCAAATTTGTCATATTTGCTTTGATGTGTTTTTGTTCTCATGTGGATACTCTATTTTCCCAGCACCATTTATGAAAAAAACTGCTCTTTCTGACTTCACTGCAATGTCATTTGTGTTGTTACCAAGTGTCCATATGTACTGAGAACTGTGGTTGGACATGATGCTCTTTTCCATTGTTTTATTTTGTCAATACTGGTGCAAATACCATGCTGTCTTGACTGTGGTCTCTTTTTAACTAGCCTTGACATCTGGTAGATCACATAATGTTGTATTTGTCTTCTTAGAGAATGTCTTAATTAT
Source organism: Saccopteryx leptura (assembly GCF_036850995.1). Classification (NCBI taxonomy): domain Eukaryota; kingdom Metazoa; phylum Chordata; class Mammalia; order Chiroptera; family Emballonuridae; genus Saccopteryx; species Saccopteryx leptura. The sequence goes on along the minus strand of NC_089504.1, from coordinate 168,513,235 downwards.
TCTAGATCTATGATATTCCATATTTATTATAGAATCAGCTTTAAGTTACACAAAGTCCTGTTGCTGTCCTTGATTAGAACCACAAAACTCCAGATCACTTTGGGGGAATTGATGTTTTTAAATGTCAAGAACTATGAAGGGTCTGAGAATTTATCTTGTGTGAAAGTTAACAAGTTACTTGAACACAGGCTCACCATCTTGAGCGCAGGGTTGCTGGCTTGAGTGTAAGATCATAAACATGACCTCATGGTCACTGGCATGAGCCCAAAGGTTGCTGGCTTGAGCAAGGGGTCACTGACTCAGCAAGAGCCCCTTGATCAAGGCACATATGAGAAGGCAATCAATGAACAACTAAGGTGCCACAGTGAAGAATTGATGCTTCTTATCTCTCTCCCTTCCTGTATGTCTGTCCCTATCTGTCTCTCTCTCTCTCTCTGTCATTAAAAAATATATATATTTTTTAAGAGAAATGAAAAAAGCTAACAAGCTAGCTGGTCACTGTTTTATGGAGACAAGACCTCTGGATCAGAAACAAAGTACTTGACTACTCACAGTACAATATAATAGTGTATTTGTTGCCTGTTCTGAGTCCCAGTTCCCATAGAGAAAGTAATGAGGCCAGATGATCCCTAAATACCTCGTGGGCTGTGTTAAGGATGTTAAGGAGAGAAACTCTGAGTTTAAGGAATCTTCTATACAGATGTATAGACAGCAAAACAGATGTAATACATGTATCTGACAAGATAAGTCGGTGACTCTTCCTAATAGGTAGAAATATATGAGGGGCCCATGAAGAATGGACACCCAACATACAATATTGAATCTTTGATAGTGTGTCCCTTTATTTGTGTAGGCTTCTTTATCTTTTTATTACTTTTCTTCTTTATCTCAATAATGCTTTTATGGTTTCCTTTTTTTTTTTTTTTTTTTTTTATATTTCCGAAGCTGGAAACAGGGAGAGACAGTCAGACAGACTCCCGCATGCGCCCGACCGGGATCCACCGGCACGCCCACCAGGGGGCGACGCTCTGCCCACCAGGGGATGATGCTCTGCCCCTCCGGGGCATCGCTCTATTGCGACCAGAGCCACTCTAGCGCCTGGGGCAGAGGCCAAGGAGCCATCCCCAGTGCCGGGGCCATCTTTGCTCCAATGGAGCCTCGCTGCGGGAGGGGAAGGGAGAGACAGAGAGGAAGGAGAGGGGGAGGGGTGGAGAAGCAGATGGGCACTTCTCCTGTGTGCCCTGGCCGGGAATTGAACCCGGGACCCCTTGCACGCCAGGCCGATGCTCTACCGCTGAGCCAACCGGCCAGGGCCTATGGTTTCCTTTTATTAGAATTATTTCTATGTATTTTATATTTAAAAAATTTTTTTAAGTGGCATAACTTTTAAAATCTCACTTAAAATACTTTATTTGCCAGTACACAGAAATGCTGTACCTAGAAACCTTGCTACCAGTCACTAATTCCTATTTGCTTACATTCAGTAATGATTACTTATGGATAATTAAAATTTTTTCATGGATACAATTATTCTATTTGTGAATATTGATAGTTTTGTTTACTTCATATATATGGGCTTCTTTTTATCACTTTACAGCCCTGGTTAGATTGCCCAGAATAATGTTTAATAGAAGTGGTGACTATGTACATTCTTATCTGATTCTGATCTCAGAAGAAAAGCTTTTAATGCTTGACCAATAAGTGTGATGTTGGCTGTAGGTTTTTCATAGATACATTATATCAGTCCCTTTCTATTCTTAGTTTGTTGAGGATTTTTTTCTCTTCTTTGTCATGAAATGTTGAATTTTATAAAATGACTTTTCTAAATTTTAGTTAATTGTCTCATTTTCTCTTTTTACTCTATTAATTTGGTGAATTGCATAGATTTTGCAACATTTAAATTAACCTTCTGGAATAAGTCTAATTTAGTCATGCTGTATTATTCTTTCTGATAATATCCTATCAAGATCTGGTCTCAACTTTATGCTGGATCATAAAACCATTAGATGGACCCCTATGAAATTGCTGATTGTAATTTTTTACCTACCCAACAACCATTTATTTCACAAGGTTCATCATAATGCAGCCTAATAATGTAGAGTAGTCCTACTTTTTTCTTTTATCTGTAGGAGATTCTGATAAATTAGTACTATTGCTTTCCTAAATGTCTGGAAGATTAAATTGACAAATCTATTTAGGTAATTATGTAATTATAGATCACATTCTTTAATATTTACATGACATTCAGATTTTCTATTCTTGCTGAATATTGTTTTGGTAAGATGTACTTTTATTTAACAAATTGAATGTTCCTTCTAACTTATAAAATGTAAAATTGTTTATAATATTTAATGGTGTTTTAATGTCTGAGCTCTGTGGTATTCCATTTCTTTATTCCTTCCTTGGTTATTTGTATATATATATATTTTTTTCTTTATCACTGTTGCCATGAGCACATCAATTTATTAATCTTTTCAAACAATCAACTTTTGATTTTGTTACTCCTATTTTATTTGTTTTATTGTCTATATTATTATGATTAATGTTCACATTTATTATTTCTTCCTTCTAATTACTTGGGTTTTATTTATTTTTTTAATATCTTTTCTTGTGATTGTTACTTAGATAATGAGTTCTTATCTTTCTTCTTTCCTAAATATTCATATAAGCATACATACATATTACCCTCTAAGTACATTTTTAATTGCATCCTTTGAATGTTGATATGCAATATTTCCATTAGATTTTAATTAAAAATATTTGAAAGTTTTTATTATACTTCTGTAGCAATTATTATAAACGTTTCTTATACATTTGAAAATAATGGCTAATATGCTGTTTGACTCAATAGATTTAGAAAAGATATTGAGCATGAGTGTTCTATATATGAAAATTACATCAGCTTGCTTAATTATGTTGTTTGCTTGGTCTACAATTACACCTGGGGAGGTGTGCAAAGTATCTTACTATAGTTGTGAATTTCCCTTATTTGGATTGGTCAATTTTTACTTTATATATTTTGAAGCTATGTTATTAGGTACATACAGATTTAGAATTATTGTATCTTGATGGTGAAATACTAGATAATTTGTTTTGATAGTAATATAGCTAGTAGTCTTTTGACACCCAGCAACCTCTCTCTGGAGCTGATGCTTGAATCAACAGAGCCATCCTAAAACCCATGGCCAATGCTAGAACCAATCTAGGCTCTAGCTGTGGGAGGGGAAGAGGGAAAGAAGGGGGAGGAAGTGGAGCAAAGAAGCAGGTGGTCGCTTCTCTTTTGTACCCTGACTGGGAATCAAACTCAGGACATCCATACACCAGGCCAATGCACTATCCACTGCTCAGGGCCTTTTTATATCTATTATAATTACTGACATATTTGGGTATAAATGTGTCATCTAATTATTTGATAATTTTTTACCTTTTTACAAAAGGACTTTAGAATATTTTAAATTGATTTATCCCCTATTCTGACTTTTATGCAATTGTTATTATATTTTTATGTATATTTTATATATTTGAAAAATCACAAGCTATTATTTTTTTTTAATTTTTTAATTTATTCATTTTTAGAGAGGAGAGAGAGGGAGAGAGAGACAGAGAGGGAGAGAGAGAGAGAGAGAAGGGGGGAGGAGCTGGAAGCATCAACTCCCATATGTGCCTTGACCAGGCAAGCCCAGGGTTTCGAACCGGCAACCTCAGCATTCCAGGTCGACACTTTTTCCACTGTGCCACCACAGGTCAGGCTCAAGCTATTATTTTTATCCAATTAATATTCACATCAATATTCACAAAAGTCTAACTATTTTTTTTAATTCAGTAAGAGTAAGGAAGGCAAAGACAGACTCCTGCATGTGCCTCTACCAGGATTCACCTTGCAAGCCCACTAGGGGGCAATGATTTGCCCATCTGGGTGTTGCCCCATTGTTCAGCAACCGAGTTGTTCTTAGCACCTGAGGCAGAGGCCATGGAGCCATCCTTAGGGCCTGGAGCCAACTCACTCTAATCAAGTCATGGCTGCAAGAGGGGAAGAGAGAGAGAGAGAGAAGTGATAATGGGAGGGCTGGAAAATCAGATGGGTGCTTCTTCTGTGTACCTGGACCAGGACTCGAACCTGAGACATCCATATGCCAGGCCAACTCTCTACCACTGAGCCAACTGGCCAGAACCAAGACTCACTATTTTCATTGTTCTTTATTCCTTTTTGTATCTCTGGTTTTCCATTTGGGATAATTTTCCTTTTGTCTGAAAAATACCTTTCAGCATTTTCTTTAACTCAGAACTTCTATGAGAATTATTTTACTTTTCTTCATATATTTAGTTTTTATTTCACATTACTTCTTGAGGGATATTTTCACTGTAATTTTACAAAGTTCTAAGATATATGTTATTTTCTTTTATCATTTTAATGACATTTCATTGTCATTGACTATCCATTCTATTGAAAAATAAGATGCCAATCTAAGTATTGCCTATTTGAAGTAAATTGTTTATCCTATGGCTACTTTTAATATTTTTGTGTTTTTCTGGTTTGTAACAGTTTTACTATGCTTTGCCTAGGCATAGTTATCTTTTGATTTATCTTGATTTGGGTGTGCATAGATTTTTCTACCTGCAATTGATATCTTTCATTAGTTTTGGAAAGTTCTTGGCTATTATCTTTTCAAATATTATTTTGACCTCATTATAGATCTCATTTTTTTCTGGAACTTCAATTAAATACCCTCACACTACCTTATTTTTCTCTCATTTCTTTTTCTAGATTTTTTCATAATTTGTACTATATATGCATTAATCTAGATATTTTCTTTGTACTTGTCTCCCAATTCACGAATCCTCTCTTTAGCTCTGTCTAAATTCCTATCAGATTTTCCCACTGAGTTCTGAAATAACATCATTAAAATTTTCAGTTCTAAAACATCCATTTGGTTCTTTTTTTTATAGTTTCTAATCCTTTATAAAAAATCTTCATCTTGTTCCTGAGTACTTGAATATAGTAAATTTGGTTATTTTAAAATTGGTATCTGATATTACTAATATTTGGTGTTAGTAAGCTATTATTTCAGCTAGTCTGCTGTTTCTGCTGATTTTCTATCATGCCCAGTCTCTTTCTATTCTAAAAATATTATTACTGAGTGCTGGGAATTGTATTTGTAAATTATTTTGTAGAATAATTTGAGATTTGTTTCTGGCAGGTTTCTGGGAGCAATAGCAATTTGGAAACATTTTAATGTAATTTCAGGAGTTGATGTGATTCAATGGGACTCTCTACTTGTATTTTACCCATATTTTTAAAATTTAGCGCTCAAAGTTGCCACTCAGAGAGAGGGTCACTGAGACCTCCTTCAACCATGGAGAACCTAGACCCAATTCTTGTTTAATCAGTCTTTGATGCTGTGAAAGACCCTTTCAACTTTTCAGTGACTCCTCTATAAAACTGGAAAATGTCTCCAAGGAAAAATAGCCTAAAATTCAAAAGAAAAAACAGGCTCACCTCCTTAGACATCTCATTTCTCTTAGTGCTTTTCACTACCTCTTGCTTGTGTTCAAGCAGACACTTTTTATTTTGTCTATGTTATTTTCAGCAAATAGATTTGAATAATCTAGTATACCATTATCAGAAGCTTCAATCAAGGTCTAAAATTTAATTAATTAATTAATTTATTTATTTATTTTAAGTTGTGGTAAAATATATGTAACATAAAATTTATCATTTTTACCCTGGCCAGATACCTCAGTTGAAGCATCATCCTGGTATGCTAAGGTTGCAAGTTCTATCTCTGGTCAGGGCACATATAAGAATCAACCAATAAATGCATAAATGAATAGAAAAACAAATCTATGTCTCTCTCTCTTTCTCTCTATCTTGCACTTCCTTTCTCTAAAATCAAATTTTAAAAATGTTTTTTAAAAATGTACCAATTTTACCATTTTAAGTGTATATAGTTCATTGACATTAACTATATTCACATTGTTATACAGTTATTACCACCATCCATCTCCAGAACTCTTTTGATTTTTCTAAACAGAAATTCCATTCCCATTGAAAAAGACCCCATTCCCACCTGCCCCCAGCCCCTGGCAACCACCATTCTACTTTCTGTCTCTAGGAATTTGACCATTCTGGACACAACATATAAGTGGAACCATGCAGTATTTGTCTTTTTGTGATTGTCTTACTCACTTAATATAATGTCTTCAAGGTTCATCCGTGTTGTAGCAAGTGTCAGGCTTTCCTTTCTACTTAAGGCTGGATAATATTACTTTGTATATACATAATGTACCACATTTTATTTATCAACTCACCCATTGATGGACACGGGTTGCTTCTACATTGTGGCTACTGTGAATAATGCTACAATGAATATGAACTCATCTATGTGAGTTCCTATTTTCCATTCTTTTGGCTATATATTCAGAAGTAGAATTTCTGGATCATGTGGTAGTTCTGTTTCCCATTTTGAAGAGCTGTCATGTTGTTTTTTTATAGTAGCTGCTTGACATTTCCACCAATAGTATATAAGGATTCCTATTTCTCTGCATCTTTGGCAAAAATTGTTATTTGTCACTGTTTTGTTTTGTTTTTGTTTGTTTGTATAATGGCCAAACAGATGGAGGCAATCAATTGAGTTTTTAGTTTCAGTGGTTATATATTTATTTTTATTTATCTTTTTATTTTTTTGTGACAGAGACAGAGAGAGGGACAGATAGGGACAGACAGGAAGGGAGAGAGATGAGAAGCATCAATTCTTTGTTGTGGCATCTGAGATGTTTGTTGATTGCTTTCTCATATGTCCCTTGACTGAAGGGCTGCAGTAGAGTGAGTGACCCCTTGCTCAATTCAGTGACCTTGGGCTTCAAGCCAATGATCTTTGGGCTCAAACCAGCAACCTCAGGGTTTTGAATCTGGGTCCTCTGCATCCCAGTCCGACGCTCTATCCACTGTACCACCACCTGGTCAGGCCAGTGGTTATATTTTTCATTTTTAGAGTTCCATTCACCATTTTCAACTTCTATTTGATTTTATTTAATATTATTAAATGTGGTTATTTGTCATTTTGGATTCAATAATCATCTATCTGAAGTTTTGCGTATCTTTTTAACTTGTCTCTTATACCTTACTTCACTAATGGTGCATTTTCCTTCCATGTTTAGTTGTTTTGTTTTTATTGTTCTTGTGAGTCACTCATTTTCCTTAAGCATGTTTCTGTTATAATTTGAGATTTCAGCTGATGATAAATTTCTTTTTCCAGCTCCTCAAAGGCACTACTTTAGATTTAATTATTACTTGACATCATTCAGACCCCTAAGTAGTATGAACTTGTACCAACATTTATGTGGGGGCCAGGTTGAGATTATGAATTCTTAGAGGGGCTTTTATTTTCTAATGAACAATGGTTCAAGACAGGCAGGTTTCCTTTGTTCCCTTTTCATGTCAGTTCTTACTCCTTTTTCAGTCTAACAGAGTATTGCTCTTGGTGTCCCAGTTGAATGCAGGAGAGAGTGTTTCCTATTAGATTTACTAATGGTAGAAGTGTTTCAGCTTTATTTCCTTGCTTGAACCTTAATCAAGACTGGACATATTTTATATTTTTGTGGTAAAATGAACCACAACAAAGGTATAATTCTCCTGAAATTATTTTGTAGTGTAAAAGAAAATACATTCAGCATTCCAGAGTTATGTGTGTAAAGGAAGAAAATGTCATAAAATTATTCTAAAAATAAATTGGTGTGAAGAGCAAGAATTTGAGAGAAATGGGAAGAGGGAAGAACGGACTTGCTTGATACTGAGCTCCATCATAAAGCTATTCTAGAAAAATGGTATAACACACAATTAGTAATAGATCAATTTGAGAGACCCTAAATAACTCAGAGACAAACCCTGTAAGCTTAACATGGAATAAAGGGCTTATATAAGTCAATAGAAAGGAGGTGAATTATTCAACAAATGATAGTGATAAACTAGCTATGTAGTGGGAATGTTTATATTCTCACTTCATTTCATATATTAGAATAAATTTAGGATAAATTAAACAATTGAATTTAATAGAAGCTATAAAATGAAATATTATATGAGTGAATTACTTACCTCTGGTCAGTAAAAGCTTTATAAGGACAAAAGGAACTATAGAAATAAATAAGGAAGGAAAACTAAATAAAATAGAAAAAAGAAAAAATTCCTCTGTCCTTATGCCATGTCATTACTTCATTACTTTACAATATTTTATTTTCTACATTTTTTCCCTCTAAACTGTACACTAGGAACAAAATTTTTGTTGCATCCACAAAAACACTTGTTCTTACCTAATTCGAGTGTGCTGATCTCAAATCTGACATTTAGTTTTTCTCTGTAAGCTACAGTTTTTTTTCAATTCAAGATTTTAGGTTTTTATCTTATTGTAAAATTTTCAACATTTAGTTTAACATAATGAAGTAGAATGTCTTCTTGGGCATCATATTTGTGAAAATATAATAATTTATATAATGCAGTAAATACACTAAAAGATATGATTGCATCAGAATTTGTCTACAATTTATTTCCTTTTTTTTTTTTTTTTTTTACAAAGAGAGAGAGAGTGAGGGATAGACACGAACAGAGAGACAGGAACGGTGAGAGAGATGAGAAGCATCAATCATCAGTTTTTTGTTATGACACCTTAGTTGTTCATTGATTGCTTTCTCATATGTGCCTTGACTGTGGGCCTTCAGCAGACCGAGTAACCACTTGCTCAAGCCAGTGACCTTGGGTCCAAGCTAGTGAGCTTTTGCTCAAACCAGATGAGCCCGTGCTCAAGCTGGCAACCTCGGGGTCTTGAACCTGGGTCTTCCGCATCCCAGTCCAACACTCTATCCACTGCGCCGCCGCCCAGTCAGGCTACAATTTCTAAGTAGAACATATTAAAACACTTATTTTAATTATAAGATTTTGCGTAAAACTCATTTAAATTCTATTCAGGTAAAAATTTGCATTTGTAGCTCTTGTGTTTGTGTACTTGTTGAGGACAATCTCATTAGATGCTCCAGCAGTAGTATGCTCATCACTAACAGCTCCAAGATTTTCGGGAAACTTATCAAGATGACTGTTCAGGAAATTAATCTTAATGCTCATGTCCAATGTCGCAGAAAGCCAACAGCATCCTTTGAACCAGAAGTTCATAGTTTTCTGCTTTTTTGTTGCCAGGGAACTTCTTTGTAACTGCCACAAAAGACTGCCATGCTGCTTTCTCCTCCTTATTCATCTTCCTGGCAAATTCTTCATCACGTTTGAGGGTTCGAATTTGAGGTCCATCGAATACACCTGCTTTTATCTTCTCAAAAAACAAGGCAGGAAAAGCAGAAATAATATGTTGAAAGCATTCACTTTCTCTATTCAAACCCTGAACAAACTGCTTCATTAAGCCAAGTTTGATGTGAAGTGGGGAAAAAATAATCCTGTCTTGATTAACTACAGGTTAGTTACAATATTTTGCATCCCTACCTCTAAAGCTTCATGTTTCGGCCACTCCTTCTGTGTCCAGTATTTCTCCCAAGCTCAGCTGTCCCACAAACACAGAAAACAAGGATACTTCATGAAACCTCTCTGTTGTCCTGGCAGGAAATTTACCATTTTAAGATCCACACAAATGATTCAGTTATGCTCCTCATACTTCAGAAAGTCGAGGACAATTTTTATGTCATTCTTATTAAGTCATTCAATTCAGGTTGGCTAAACTGCTGAGGGGTTAATGACTGCTTGGTATCAGAAGAAGACCTTTCAGATTCTACAACCATTTCCTCATGCATCTTATCAAAATACACTTGATCACCATGTTCACTTTCTTCATCCTTAGAAGAAATAAAACCATTGAAAACTGGAACCGGGAGTGTCTCAGAGTGTGGGATAGATTGTATTGCTGAAGGAATATTAGGATATGCGATCATATGCTGTTTTTTCTTGCCGATGCCCTTTGCATGGATCAGACAGAAATAACAGTCCCTGCTGTGTTCCTTAGGTTCACGCCAAACCATGGGAATACCAAAAGGCATTCCTTTGCGTTTTCCTTTTGTCCAGTCACGAAGCATTTCCTTACAATTATGACACACAGTATGAGGAGCCCAATTTTTGTCTTGATCACCAAGGGGAACTTGAAAATAGGCAATATATGCACATGTCACAAATGATGAAATATTGCGCCTTTGACGTTAAAGTGTGTAATAGCCACATATATAACAGAAGTGTCAGGACTATTCTTACATTTACACCTACTTGAAGAAGCCACGATTCCATCTTAAAACAAAATAAGAGGGTGTTTTTTATCAGAGAATAATTTATTACATTTAAAAACAACTACAATTGTGTAAAAGTGATGTTTGTAAAACATTAATTGCCTTGTGGTTATGTTCAATCCAAGAGTCGTTGCCCTTTAACTCCAATTTAAAAACCAATGCATGCAATTAACGGTAACAAAAAGAAATTAAAATTGCATAAAAACTAGAGCCTGCACCAAAAAATGGATTTCAGATTTGGAATCAGCGATGCAGAAATATATAGAAACAGTTCTAAAACCTCGTGCAACAGAAAATGAAAAAAAAAAAATGTTCCCCAGTGATTCATCACTCAGAATGCTACCTGTGTCCCAGAATTACTTCTTGTTCATTCAAGTTTCAATATTACAGTTTCCCATCAGCCTGAAGAAATCTTCAGCCTTAAGAAATGCTAGTACAAGTCTGCTGGCAAGAAATGCTCTCACTTATTTGAAAATGTCTTCATTTTACCCTTAGGATATTTTTGTTGAATACAGAAGTCTGGATTGATCATTTGCTTTTTAGTTTTCTTTTTTTCTTTTTTTTTAAAGTGATCCATTGCATTGTGGGTCCATTGTGTCTGTCATGCATCCATGCTTTTTTCCAGTTGTGATGTGTCTTTTTTTTTCCCTCTGGCTGCTTTAAAGAATTACTCTGGATTTCTGTGATTTGACGATGGCATTTTTCTATGTATTTGTCCTGCTTCTTCTTTTTTGAGCTTCTTAGATTTGTTAGTAGATATTTTTCATCAAATTTGGAAATTTTTGCAATTCTTCAAATATCTTTTTCTGCTGTGTGTGTGATTTTAAGCAGAAAAGAGTTTATCTTTGGGCCATATAACACAGACCTCAGTTCAAAAATATAAGGTCCTTTGGGCAAATCACTCAAGGATTCAGGAATTTAGTTTCCTTATCTAAGAAAAAAATTAGAATCTTCACTTTGTGAATTTTTTTAAGAGTCAAATGGAATTTGTGTGACCTGTGGTGGTACAGTGGATAAAATGTCAACCTGGAATGCTGAGGTCGCAGGTTTGAAACCCTGGGTTTGGGAGTTGATGCTTCCTGCTCCTCCCACCTCCTTGTCTTTCTCTCTCTTTCTCTCTCTCTCTCTTTCTCCTCTCTAAAATGATTTTTTTTAAGTTGAATTATGCTTTAAAGGGCTTAGAAGTTATAAATAAATTATAAGACTTGTATGGTTTAAAACATTTTTCTAGGAAGCCCCAGTTAATATGCTCTATATAATCAATACTACCCTATTAATATCCTAAAAGACTCATTTGTTGAATTACCTGCAAAGAGCAAGGAACATGTATAATCTTTGGTTGGGTTTAGAGAAAAAAAGCATAGGAAGTTCCCAGCATGGGCACCAGGGTCCCTGGAGAATTGGCAAAGGTGAGTGAACACACAGATTCCAATTTGTATTGATCAGCAGCCTGCTTTTCCCCAGCCACTGACCTGTGTGTGGGCTAGAGAACTGGTTCATTCATCTCTATTATCAACTGTGCTCCACACATGAGAAAATGAGCAAAATTAGTGATCTCCATGTTGTTATATACTCTGCTGCCACACAACAAAACAGTGGAGCAGATGTACTATCAGAATTAATGTCTGTGGTCTTCTCAATTGTCACTGGTTTAATCTGCCAAGTGTTTACTTTAGACCTTGGTGCTTTCTCTATGCGTAATTTTCAGCACCAGAGAAACAACAGTGTCATAACTGTGAGAATAAACAGGTTTCTAAGTTATCCATTTTATGTCTGTATGTTGCTTAGTGTTAAGGTCAATCTGAAAAGTTTGGCTCATCATGAGGGAATGTGTGTGTGCTGGAGGAGAGAGGTTCTGAGTTGCTATTTCCTGGGGGAGGGTTTGTAACGGGCAGGTAGAAAGTACTACTGGAAATGAGCGGGACTGAATGAGGTCTGCTGGGAGGAAAGATGAGCAGATTAGGAGGCTAGTGATGACACGGGTTAGAAGGCTGGAAGAGAGGATGCATTTTAGGGGAAAGAATGGGAACATGGCCACAACAGGAGTCTGCATACTCAAATACCCATTATGGTCAAATGAGTGTCAGAAGGTGTTGAAACTCTGCCTGTGGTATCAGCCAACATCTGTTTGCATAGAATTATTCCTTTGGATTGCAGTATGTCCCATTCATGGGAAGAAATTTTTGGCATAGACAGAAGCTCAGATACCACAGCAATATATTTAGATAACTGTAGAGTCACTCAAAGTATTTCTCCTTCACTTAAAAAAATTCTACTTAAGAGTCAATTAGTACGTCAACCGTACATTAACTGTTACATCAATGTTTTATGTCTGTGACTTTAAAAACTGAAGATTTCTACATGGGAACAGAGGTAAGAAAATAGAAGCACTTCTGCCTCTCAAAGAAAGAAAATTCAAACAGGAAGCTATACATTTTTGCTCCTGTGATAACCAATTAGAATAGCACACAGTCGATTTGATAGATGATCAATGGTGGGATACAGTTGTTTAGAGCAACTAACAAAGAAGCCTGATAACATTTAAATAGAAAATCTGGTAGGAATAAAATATTCCTGAAATAAGCCCAGCAGTGATCCCTGCTGTGTGCTATGCTGAATTATTTAGTTCAATCTCGTGGGAAAGCTTGGAGTTGACCTGCCTGAAAACCTTGTTGGAATGATAGCACAAGGGAGCTTCTGAAAAGGAATTAAACCTAGGGGGGGAAAGCCCATGTCCACAGGTTTGGTTCAAGGTCAGTATTGAAGATGAAGGAACTTTCTCATTAGAGCTGGGTTGCTCAGATTGCATCCTTCAGCCTAGTTCTCAGGATTTCATAGGAGGGGGAAGAGGAAGACCAGTTAAAAGAAAAGGTAAGACATGACAAGTCTCTTCAGAAGGAGAACACAGGGCAGCATGGTGTGTGATATTTTGCCACTGTGTGACAGATTTAGCACAACTGGACATTAAGCTTATTGTCCCTACCTGGGATAAGATTGAAGCACCGGGCAGTCATGGCTGGAGAGATCAGCAGAGCCAGGTGGGAGGCACGATAGCTAAGAGCATATGGTGTAGATCCCTCTGGGTCGTCTGGGAGTGGGTGGGGAGACATTTGAGTGAGTGGATGAGTGGAGACAGATAAGGACACCAGTTTTCTTTCTGTCTGCTCACATTTCTTCCCTTTGGGAACTTCTTCTTCCTCCATTTCCATGATGGTAGAACTGCCCATCAACTTCCTCCCTGCGTTGCCCCCATGACCCAGGCTGGTCCACAAGAGAATGCCTTTCTGCTGGGCTTGTGAGAGGTGCATAAGAGCCTATTGGGGTCTGTTTGTAGGGTTGCAGTGGATGCTAGAAGGAGTGTTCTTCCATGCCACACTTCAAGGACCATTGTTGCTACCATGAGAGAGGCTCAGCAGAGAACACAGACATCAAGAAAATGATGAGTTGATGAGAACAAGACTGAGCTTGAGGAATTCCCACCAGCCATATCTCCATCTGGCAAATCCTAAACTCTTCAGTGACACAATAATGAAATTTCGAATTTTTCTTACAGCTATTTAAATCAGGGGTGAATTACTAGCAATTGAGTGATTCTTGATTAATACAGAGAAGTGTTTCTTTGTTTTTGTTTTTGCCATTTAAAATTATGGTTGACTGTAACCTGTGGAAGCAGGAATCTCAAAGAAGTCAGGAACAACTTATTCTTTCCTTAGTTTCATACCCAATGTCTATTACTGTTTTAGAGAAATTGTTAATAAGAAAACAAATAGTTATCCTTGGAAATTTTCAGGAAGTTGATGGTTTAATGAGATGATGATAACTCATAAGTATTATGTACACAAGCATACCTCCTCTGACATAGTTCTGTCTCCCCTCTCCTGCATCAGAGTTGGGGACCCTGATTTCCAACAACTGAAATGATCTCATAGCATCTGCTTCCCTGAGCAAAGAGAGAAATAGGAGACAATAAAATGGGGGGCCATCTTTTAGGATAATAAGATTTCCGATCTGTGTTTAGCTAGGGAGAAGTTGAGAAAAGATAGTGAGGCTTTATCCTTCCCGTTCTTGCTTCAGATAGCAGTTGGGTTCTCATCTAGAATACCCTCAGGTTATTTATCACCCATCATCTAACAAATGACATATCCTCTGGACAGGCACCTTCTCAGCACACTGTGGTGGACAGGTGGGACAGGGCCTACCTTCATGGAATTTCAGCCTCATTGGGAGAAAACAGACAATTAAACAATTAACTAGGGCGAAGTGTTATGTGTGTTATGAATGGAGAGTTATGATGTGTTGATCACAATTTAACAAACAAGTGAGAGAAAACAAATTCAAGCTAATTTGCATATAAAGAGGCTGTGAACTACCAGCATAGTAGCCCTGGTGGGGGATAGGGATCTATTTGTGGGCGTGGCTGGATTCTGGGTTTCAGCAATGTAACCCAGTCTCCCTGTCCCCATCATCCTCATTCTCCTACCTCTCTGTTTCTTACACGTTATCTTCATTCCCAGGCTGGCTTTCTTGCTGATAACTCCAGAAAAGTATCCCCCTGAGTACACCAGATCTCACAGAAAGAGAACTCCTCTTTCTTCCAGTCTCCATAGCAATCCCTCAATTTTTCAAATAGCTTTATGTCCCTGCCTTCCACCGTATCAATAAGTATGCCCAGAGATTTGGGGTCTTATTCTGGATGGTCTTGTTTGTGCATATGTCTTAAAACCATGCTTGCTGAGAATCAGACAGGAGTATTCTTGAAGACTTTTGGGACAATTCCCGAAGATAATGTGCATACCTCATACCAATGTGCTATGTGAGCCCATAACAAGCAAAGGGCCTGGTCAAGAACATCAAGAGGGGCTTAGTGGAGGAAACTGACATGTGAAGGAGAAGTAACAATTTCTCTAAGGATAGCTAGCATGTTTTGAATGCTTGCTATGTTCCAGGCACTGTGCAAGCACTTTACATGTGTTATCTTGTTTAATCTTCACCATAACTTCTAAAGTAGCAATGCTGATTTTGTCCATTTAAAAGGCAATGAAATTGAGGCACAGAGAAGTTAACTAACATCCTCACAGCCATGCAGATATTGAATAGTAAAATGAATAGGGCATTAGGTATGTGCAGTCAGAGAGGAGAATTTTCCAGGTGGTGAATACCATGTGGGCAGATGCTGGAACCCCTCTGCAGAGCTGACCATTAGCTGGACAAAGAACCCCAGGTGCACAGTCTTGGTGGTAAACATAAGCAAATTGTGACTTAAGCATCCATGTTTTTCTAAGACTTTGAAGTACTTCCAATCTTATTTTCAGAGACTGATAAGCCTCTTCCGTTTGACCAAGTTGCTGGTTGACAAACCACATTGAATTCTCACTCTTACCCAGAAACTAGGTCCAGAGCTCTGACCAAAAAACATGCCTTTATCAATATTGGTATTTTTGTGAAGCTCACTGTGGGTGGCCCATTATTCTGATCATTTTAACAACATTGCCACCATGATGTTAATATTGTTCATGGCAGTTGTACGACTTCACTTGACAGAATGGACTCATTTTGGAGAGTAATCCAACCTAACGTAGCTCTCATCTTTTCCTTGGTCTGAATTCATTGGCACTCCAGTTATCTGGTTGTCTCCTCTCCCTCCACTACAAGCACTCTGGGGCCCAAAGGCTGAAATAATTTGTTAGAGAAACATGGTATGCATACATTACCCAGAGCCTAAGGATGTGCTGTCAGAAATGGTGCATTTCTATTTGCAGAGACATTTGGAGGAGAATCATCCCTTTAAACCTGCTTTGCACAAGTACAGAACTAGCTAAGTAGCTTGCAGTCAACATTAAGGTCAAGCAGTCTGAAATACTTTTCTGTAATATGATTGGGGGAGATGGGTAAGAAGATAATGGTGGGGAGACCCACCATATTGACACATTGTTGGAAGTCTTTGAGATAAAATAAATGCCATCTCACAACTTTTAGTTACCATGATGCTCTTTGAATAAATTTTGTCTTTGCTACTTGAACAGTTAAGATCTGCTTTAATTTTTACTTCTTTAAAGAAAATTTAGCCTAAAGCACACCACAATGCAGGAATTATATTAAGCACATTTAACAAAAATATGGCACAGACATCAACCAATCACAATAGGTGCTAGATTATAAACAACAGTTTGGTGCTAAGCAACTGGATCGCAGCCCTACCTGTTGGGATCATGTAGTCTCTTTTCATACAAGAAACAGTATTCTACACCTAATACAAGATAATCAGATATCCTTCTGGACCAGTAACTCTCAAAAGAGGGTGATTTTGCCTTCTAGGTGTTATTTGACAATGAGACATTTTGGGTTGTGGGAGGGCACAAGTAGTGGGTGGAGTCCAGAGACCCTGCAAACCTTCCTAAAACATATAAGGCAACCCCACAGCAAAGAATTATCTGGCCCCTAATGTCAGTAGTAGAGAGAGAGAGAATGAGAAACCCTGCAATAGCAGCTCATGCTCTGAATTATAACAAAACTTTTGCAGATGGTCTTGTTGGCACAGTCACACCATTGGTGCAAGGAATGTCCAAAACTGTAGATAATTTTTTTTAGTTTATTTGAGCCAAACTGATGATTTATACCAGGCAGCAAAGTCTCAAATGCTCCAGAGAATGACAGTTTTGCAGTTTCTTTTATGCATTTGAGATTAAGGAGGGAAAGTTAAGGAAGAATACATAAAGGTGGGAGAAAGCCAGGGGTATTGGATTACAGATTAGTTTTAATGATGTGCTCTCTTGAGGATGGTCATGCCTTCAAGAGGTATTATTTCCGACATTTCAAAGGTGTGTTAACCTGTACCCACAAGAACAGAGCTGACTTAAAAACCTTTCACTAAAGAAGGCCTGGGGCATGCCTACTCACCATAATTTGCATGGTTTGGAATTTGTGATTTATTATAGCACTCCTTTTTGTCCAGCTTTTCAATTTGTGGGGGACTGCTGTCACTTCACAATGAAAAGCTGTTTATAAAAACCACTAAGTCAATTAGTAGTTAAAGACTAAAATAATTAGGTGCTGAGGAAGGTATTCTACTGGTGTAGCATTTCCTTGTGTCAGCAGAGCATGTGTTAGGTGAAAATTATTGATAATGATAATAATACTAGGTAGCCTTAATAGAGTCATTATTATTATGTGTCAAACAATGAGAGAAGTTTTTCAAGCTTTTGAAAAAAATTTATTTATTCAGTGAGAAGAAAGGAGGCAGAGAGATAGACTCCTGCATGCTCCCTGACCAGGATCTACCTGGAAAGCCCACTGAGGGCGATGCTCTGCCCATCTGGGACACTGTCCCATTGCTCAGCAACCGAGCTGTTTTTAGCACCTGAGGCAGAGGCCAAGAGCCATCCTCAGCACCCAGGGCCAACTTGCTCCAATTGAGCCATGACTGCAGGAGGGGGAGAGAGAGAGAGAGAGAGAAGTAAGAAGGGCAGGGAGGAGAAGCAGATGGGTGCCTCTCCTGTGTGCCCTGACCAAGAATCAAACCCAGGACATCCATATGCCAGGCTGATACTCTACCATTGAGTCAACCCGCCAGGGCCATTTATCAGGTTTTATCTAAACTCTTATAGTTCATTATAATAGGGAAAACTCAAGAGCTAAGATTTTATTTTGAGTAGTGGTAGCTTTGGTTATGGTCAGTGGGCTTAACAGTTAATGCAAGTAAAGGCTTTGTTCCAGGAACAGGGATACCCAAACAGCCTACATCAGTGGTCCCCAACCACTGGGGCCGCGGACTGGTACTGGTCCGCAGAGAAAGAATAAATAACTTACATTATTTTCGTTTTATTTATATTTAAGTCTGAACGATGTTTTATTTTTAAAAAATGACCAGATTCCCTCTGTTACATCTGTCTAAGACTTACTCTTGATGCTTGTCTCGTCACATGATACATTTATCTGTCCCACCCTAAAGGCTGGTCCGTGAAAATATTTTCTGACATTAAACCAGTCCGTGGCCCAAAAAAGGTTGGGGACCACTGGCCTACATGACTTAACAAGGTCTGCAATTAATACACTTTTGTGCCCCAGGAGGGCTGCCAGCTATCCACCTTTTGTCCCAGCAGACTGCAGGTAGTCCACCTTTGTGCCCCAGGGGTTTGCTAGCAAAGCCTTTGTGCTCCAAGGACAGAAGGCCTGCTGACTATAATCCAGTTAACATGAACTATGATCTGATTAACTCTCCCTTGAAATTCCAAAACCCTTACCTTTTCTTCTCCTTATAAAGTGGTTGGCTGTGGATAGGGGATTAAGAACATGACTCTACCTCCTCAGATCACTGGCCATCTGAATAAAGTGTCCATAAAAGATTCAGTCCTTGTCTCTACTTATTTGGCTGAACTGGTGACAGCATGAACTGTGATATTTTCAGTTTCATTTCTGTTGACTCTGGTGGAACAACTTTGGGACTCTCTGGCATGTCTGCATATTTAGCAGGGAGTCCCCTTGGCTGTCTGGACTGGGGTGGGGAGCAGAGCAGATTTGTAGACTCCTTAGCAGCTGCTGAGTGAATTCACTGGACGACTCTCTTCCTCTGATTCCTGGCACCATCCATTGCCTTTACTTCTGATTGAATTGCTGCACTTTTTTATTTTTATGACCTAAATTGGTCATCTGGTTTAGGTGCCTTTGGTTTTGTTACCAGAACAAGCTGAAGTGTTTCCTCTCACCCTTTTATTGCCAATTTATGAAAGATAAGGACTGAGTAGGTATAAGAACATCTTTAACCAAGATTGCTAGCAACTTGAGAAGGCAGAGGATGTGTGTCCGAAAAACTGCCTTGACCGTCCCAGCTGACTGGAAGATTAGTCATTAATTATGGAGCATACAGTTAAACACATGGTAGAGTGCAGGTGGGTGGGACCTGGCATGTAGGAATATCCCCTGGACACTTGCTTGACATGAGTGATGGCCTTATAGGTGTTCTTTAACTTGGTCTCCAGAGCACTGGCATCTTGACTTCTTGGGGACCCATCTGTAAAACAACTCCCTACTTTTCTCTGAAGAACAGAATGCACAGATTATATTGTTTATAAGATGCGCTATTTATTCATGCTAAGAATTATTATTACTGAACGCTTTATCCTCTTACACTTGGTAGGACATGAAACAAAGGTTACTTATGGGTTATTTTCTAAGCTATGAATATATAGTAGTTAAACTCTAATATCCTATTAACCTCTTACAGTTTCTTTGGGGGTGGGATGTTACAGAGCTCTGTCTAGCAGAATGGAGATAAGAAAACTTTATTTTAGGAAATAGCCCTTTGGCAAATTTTGGATGACTGGTAGACCTTTGCTCATGGATCCATGACTGGAAGAACATGGTTTATTATTGTAATATTGTTTGGCTTACATATAACTTGGACTTAAGAGAGTGCTGGCCACTAAACAGGTCTCTGAATTACTACACTAAATTGCCATTAGAGTTGTTGTTTTGTCAAAGATCAGGGATATGGGATGAAATACCTTATGTATAAGCTTTTATAACTTTATATAATAAGGCTACAGAGTCAAAAGGAATTAGATTAATGGTCCAGGGAAAAGGAAATATACCTGTCCAGGAAGATCAGGATGTTTTGGATGCTAAAAATAGGGCCAGGGTTCCTGTGCTCTTCCAGTGTAAGAGGATTATCCTCCTGACTCAGCTGTGGGAGCCAAAGGGTGGGAGCCTGAGCTAGCCTCTCTATCCCAGACCTGTCAGGGAACCACATTTTGTGAAAAACAAGCTCCTACCTAGGCAGAGCAATACTTTTTGCGAAGACTTCCTGTGGGAATAGAGCCAGAGAACCAACCAATGGGTATTATTGGGCACATACTTTGTTTTCTGCATCTAATCTGTTTAACTGGAAAGCTCAAATCCATCCTACAGGGATGACTCTACTAAATGATTGACTTAATTATATAAATTTTTGCCACCCACCAGCCCAGTTGGGCAAATATATAAGCTTTACTGAATATCTTATGAGGGATGAATGAAGGTTGGTATTGGATAAAGCAAAAGGAGAAACTCAGAGACTGCACTCAGAGACTGTACTTAAAAAGGCCAAATGGAGTGTCTAACCTGACTCAGGATGCCTTTAACAGAGCCTGACTGAGATCCTGATGGGGTTGGGCTTCCTCTCCTAGAGCCTTATAAAAGATTCATCCTTGAGGACTTGAATGAAGGAGTCCCTGAACAGAAAAGTCTAAATATGGTGAAGGTGGTACAGCAAAAACCCTCTGAGGACCCCTCTGAATGTATTGAAAGAATCTACCAGGCCTAGAGAAGATTCCCTGATTTAGATCTGCAAGCCTCCAGAAATATTAGAATGATAAATGTGATCTTTATCTCCTAGAGTGCACTGGATATCAGAAAGAAACTTCAGAAGTTAGAGGAAGGAATAGGCATGAACCCTTTCCAATCAGTAGACATTGCCTTTAAAGTTTATAATAATAGAGACAGAAGAAGGCCAAAATGGCCACCATTTTCTTGGGTCAGGTCTCAGATCAGCTCCATCAGCAGCAAGAGGTGCCCAGCCCCGATCTGGCTCTCTCACGGCTGATATTGCAAAGGAAAGGGGCACTGGAAAGATAAGTGCGCCAAGCGAGGGAAAAGGAAGCCAGAGTCAGAAAACTTGAAAGTTATGCTGGGGAAAGAGAACAGCTCCGTCAATGACTGACAGGGCCCAGAGGTTCAATCACTACAACCACTTATTATAGTCACATCTCCCCTCATCCCCCAGAAACCTTGGGTGATACTAACATGAGGGGACAAATTGTAGACCAGGGATTCCCATACTTTTTACACAGGGGGCCAGTTCACTGTCCCTCAGACCGTTAGAGGGCTGGACTATAAAAAAAACTATGAACAAATCCCTATGCACACTGTGCATATCTTATTTTAAAGTAAAAAAATAAAATGGGAACAAATACAATATTTAAAATAAAGAACCAGTAAATTTAAATCAACAAACTGACCAGTATTTCAATGGGAACTATGCTCCTCTCACTGACCACCAATGAAAGAGGTGCCCCTTCCGGAAGTGCGGTGGGGGCCGGGTAAATGGCCTAGGGGCTGCATGCGGCCCGCAGGCCATAGTTTGGGGATCCCTGTTGTAGACTTTTAGACTGATACCAAAGCGACATATTCTATGGTCAATGGACCCCCAACTGAGTCCTCATGGTGAGCTATAACTGTACTTGGAATTTCTGGGAACCTTGAAAAGGACACTGAGGTAGCTAAAGGAAATGATCTGGCTAACTGAGCAGCAAAAGACGCTGCTAAGGGAACACTTATAATGCCTTTGGTACCTGTTCTAGATTCATCACATTTCAGCCCTAAGTATTTGACTGCAGACTTTGAGAAAGCTAAGAGCTGGGGTTTTGATGAAGAGGGCCCCAGTAGTAGATGGAGAAAGAAGGAGAAAGGAGTTACACTGCTTCCTGAATATTTAGTGGAGCCAGTCATGAAGCATTCACATGATGGGAACGATTCATTGACCACCTATATTAAACCATGGCACACGGGTCCTGGAGTTTCTAAAGCCATATGAAAAATAATAGCTAGATGTGTTGTGTGCCAGAGAAACAACCCAACACAGGTAGATCCTCATAAGAAGAAAGAAGGGAAACAATACCAAGGACAGTGTCCTTTTGAGGAATGGCAAATGGACTACCCAGATGCTGAGGGTCCGAGGATGGAAATATCTGTTAGTCCTGATACTTTTTCAAGATGGTTAGAAGCCTGTCCTCCCAGCACCGAGAGATCCTCAGAGGTGGCGAGAGCCCTGCTGAAGGGAGTAAATCTACACTGCAGCCCACCTAGAGGCATCCAGAGTGATAATGGACCTGCTTTTGTTTCAGAAATTACACAAAAAGTAAAATTTTAGGATGCAAATGAAGAACTCATGCTTCTGAGAAAGTGGAGAAAATGAATCACACCTTGAAGAATATAGCCAAAATGTGCCGAGAAACTCATGTCCACTGGGACCAAGTCTTACCCATTGCCCTGCTCAGGGTAAGAGCAGCTCTTTGAAGTAGGATTCAGTTGAGTCCCTAAGAAGTTGTGTTACCAGCAGCCATTTCAGACTACAGTTGGGGTGAGAGGCATGTATGTAGACCAAGAAATGAAGGTGAACTATGTATAATACTTAAGTCAGACCTCAGTTGTGATTCACCACTTTGGTTGTGTTAGAGGTCTCTTCCCCCAGGTCTGCAACATCCCTTTGAGCCTGGAGAAAAGGTGCTACTCAAGACCTGGAAGTCAGGATCCCTAGAGAGCAATGAGAGGAAAGGTGTACTGGACCTTGGGCTTTACTGCTCACCACCTGACCTTGGTGAGACTGGCAGGGATACAGCTTTGGACTCATCACAGCAGAGTGGAGAAAGCACGGGAAGAACAGTGGACTACCGAGCCACAAGGAACCTGGCCAGTCATTTTTCAAAAACAATGACTTAGAATTTATTCCTTTCAAACAGGATGAAAATATCTGGGTCTAAATATTTTGGACTTTTGTCTTGCAGGAGGAACCTACATCAAACAAACTCTCAGTCTGTATCTTGCAGGTATCTGTATCGCCCAGAACTTGTCTCAGCATGTCCCTAAGACCTACTTTGATGTTTACCTGTGGTAACACTAAGGGATGGGAAGCGTTCTCTTTAAACATGTTCAGCAGTAAAATGATTACATCCATATGAAATTAATCTCATAGAAATGAGATAGTTTAAAGCTAACAGTGGGGGAATGATAGGTGGAACTCAAGAGTTAAAATTTTAGCTTGCGTAATGCTGGCTTTGGTTATAGACAGTGGGCTTAATGGTTAATGCAAGCAAAGGCTTTGTTCCAGGAACTGAGGTATCTGAACAGGCCTACGTGACTCAACAAGATCTGCAAGTATTATACTTTAGTGCCCCAGGAGAGCTGTGAGTGATCTACTTTTGTGCCCCAGGGGTTTGCAAGCAAAGCCTCTGTACTCCAAGGACAGAAAGCCTGCTGATCATAATCCAATTACCTTTGACTATGATCTGATTACTTCTCCCTTGAAATTCCAAAACCCTTATCTACCCTTTTCTTACCCTTATGAAAAGGTTGCCTGGGAGTAGGGGTTTGAGACAGATTGGGAATGTAACCCCCATCTCCTCAGATCACAGACCATCTGAATAAAGCTCCCATCAAAGATTAAATCTATGCCTCCATTTATTTGGCTAAATTGGTGACAGGCAGTATAAACTGATATTTCTGGTTTCATTTCGAATTCCAATTTTTTAGATGAGGACACTGAAGCCTAAAGAGGTCAATTACATGCTGAAAATTCCACAGATAGTTCTGTCTTGCTTCTCTGTGGTCTCAGGCATTGCATTGAGCTTGTCCATTCTCGTGGGAGGAATGTTCAGTGTCAGATGCAAGCATAGAGACCTCATTACAAGACTGTGAGGTCAGAGTTGCTCAAGGCAAGAATGGGATGGCTAAAAAAATATGGGCAAGCTGTTTAGAAATCCAAAATGTCTTTGTACACAGGTTATATTTTTGCTTAACCAAGTAGAAACTTCTGGGGTATGTTGGTGAGCTGAGATATTGTACCTTTTGTTATTATTTTTTTTAATCATAGTGTAACAAGACAGACTTATCTGTAATGAACATTGCCCAAGTGCAAAGGATCACTCTGTCTGGGTTTGGCTAAAGCTGACCTGTCACCTAGCACATCTTTTTAGCAATCCAAAGGAAGACATGGTTTCTGTCGAATTAAATTTGCTGTAGGAATCAGCTAAGCCCCACAAAAGAGACTGATCTGGTAAGCTGTGTCCAGTTGCCACCAGAATGCTCAGGTCCAAAGGCAAGGCTCCCTGGTTGAGTGCGACCCATGTGTTTTAGTGAAAAGGGCAATGGAAGAGAGTCAGAAACCTGGGTGCCAGCACCAGTACCCTTTCTTTGACTTCCTTTCTTCCTGCTAGAAGCAGAGAGGAAGGAAGAGCAGGGAGGTGGGGGAAAGAGGCAGAGTAGGAGGGAGCTTGCTGACCCACACAGTAACTCATCCATGTCTTACAAGAGTCATTCAAGGGTAGATATTGTTGTACTCTTTTAAGGAGTCTATAGATGGTCATATAACCTGATCACACAGTTGACTGGTGATGAGTCCAGATTCACACCCAGGCCTCTGTGATCGCACAAGTCCATTTTTTCTACTCTACCACTCTGCTCACAGTCGGAAGTAACAGTCTTCTAAAGAGGATAGTTTTGTGCTCATCAGTGCAGAGTAGTGAACTGCTTGTATTGGCAGCATAGCTACTAAACTACTAATGACATAGACAAGGCTGACCTGGGGATGTTCCAACCTTTCTCATTTTCCATGTTGGGCATGCGAGCCCAGAGGGAGGAAAGCA
The DNA here is from genome assembly GCF_036850995.1 of Saccopteryx leptura. Taxonomy (NCBI): domain Eukaryota; kingdom Metazoa; phylum Chordata; class Mammalia; order Chiroptera; family Emballonuridae; genus Saccopteryx; species Saccopteryx leptura. The sequence continues at coordinate 168,488,573 of NC_089504.1, read as the reverse complement.
ACTGTGGGAAACACCTTGATGGCAACAAATTGATAAGTAAGCAATGGGGGCCTCAGTCTTCTGTGGGGAAGAGTCCTGCACAGTTAGGTCCCGGGACCCAGCTGTGCCTCTCACTTGGCTGTGAGACCCTGAGGACAGAGGGTGCCTCCCACTTCTGTGGAGCCAGAGGTTTGCTCCATTGGTACTCTACCTGTGTCTCTATCAGTTTGAACAGACAACCTGTTTCAATATGATTACCACAATATATTGGTCCACAGCCTGGGGCTGAAGCAGCAGAGATTTGTTCTCTCCCAGTTCTAGAGGCTGGAAGTCTAAGCTCAAGGTGTTTGTAGGTTCAGTTCTTTTTGTCACCTCTCCTCCTGGCTTGTAATGATCACCTTCTTGCCTGTCCTCTCATGGTATTTATTCTGTGTCTCTGAACAGGTATTTTTCTCTGTGTCCAAATCTTTTTTTCTTGTCAAGATACTGCCCATATTGGATTACAGCCTCATTTAATTACTTCTTTAAAGGTCCACTCTTCAAATATAATCACATGCTGAAGTACTGGGGGTTAGGGGTTAGAATTTTAGGAGGACGCAATTCAGTCCATAACATACTATATATTGCACAATGTTCTCACATGTTTTCTAAATTTGAATGTCAATGGATATAACATTTGGATGTTAAAAAACATAGTAAGGGTATGGAAAATTAGATAAAGCTTTTTCATGAAACGTAAAACACTTCCAAACACTATGGAAACCCACTAAAAAAATGTATACCATTGGCCTTCAAATCTAAAGCAAATTTATACTGGGGAGTGAGTGAAGAGAAAGGTGTCTGTGGTGACTCTGGCCAGGGCTCAGGTTTGAACTTTCGGTTAGTGCCACACCAGCCTGGCCCACCATGCCCATGTATAGGGCTCCAGCACAAATGTGCCCCAAAGAATTGTTATTCCAAAGAATGTGATGTTAAAGAAGAAAGCCTTGAAGGGAACCAGGACAGCATGGAAAGACAAACAGAGATTGTTGGACTTCCTCACACTTATTTTAATATATTTATTTTGAATATTTATGGGGAAGATATGGCATTAATATCTTTTCAGAGCTCATGTCTTGACTTTCTGGTGCTAGTGGCCTAAAAATCTTGTCAATAGTTGCATGCTAGGCCTCAACTTCTTTCTTGACAAAACCCCAAGGGAGAATCAGAATTGAGGGTGAAGGTTTGGGTGTATTTTGTCTATGCATATTTGGAGGGGGGGAGAATGAAGCTGGCGGCAGAAATTTTAATTTACGTTATTTTGGGGTGATAATTCTGAGTTTTAATGACAACTATTAGATTTATTGTAAATTTTATTTTTCTTTCTTTAACTGAGAGTAAGGGAGGCAGAGAAATAGATTCCCGCATGCACCGTGACCAACCCATCCCACAAGCCCCCTACAAGGCGATGCTCTGCCCATCTGGGGCTTGGCAACCAAGTGCTTTTTAGAGCCTGCAGTGAGGCCACGGAGCCATCCTCAGCACCTAGGGCCAACTCACTGGAATCAATGGAGCCATAGCTGCTAGAGGGGAGGAGGGGGAGAAGGATGGAGAAGCAGATGGCCGCTTCTCCTGTGTGCCCTGACTGAGAATCAAACCCAGCACATACACAGGCTGGGCTGACACTCTACCACAGAGTCAACTGACCAGGGCCATATTTACTGTAAATTTTCAATGTGGAAAATTAAGGTAAGTATACAAAAAAATTGAAATTCCTTCTAGGGACAATTTTATGTTTCCATCCCAACTATATAAAATATATAGTGGATAATGTTTGCTTATATAAATATATGTAGATAAGCATGTATGTGGGTATATATAAAATTTGGAAGTACGTTGTAGAAAAAATATAATACCCCATTCTCATAAAATAATGTGAGTACTTTCCACAACATTATTATTTGAAAATATGATATTTAATAGCTGCTGAATATTTTATTCTATTTTATGAGTGGATCTGAGTGTACTTAACCAATTCTTTATATTCAGATATTTATGTTTCTCCTTTTGCATCAACCTTGTGATAAATATACCTGTACCTACAACTTTGTGGACATCTCTTCTCATTTTCTCACAGCTGTATCTTCTTACAAAGATGTACAGTAAAAGGAAGACTCTTCCTCTTTGGGGTAGGCACACTTTCTGCCATGACACAGCTACACATATTGCTGTTTTTAAAGGTCTCCTGAAAATGTTGACAGAATTTTAATTTTACTCATTATCAAAGCACCAACAGTCAAATCTTTCAACCCAAGGGCCACACTTTTCAATTCTAATAGACACCAGATATGTCACTCACTGTCTCTTCTGCCAGGGCAATCCTTGTCAAGTGTCATAATTCTCCCAGGGTGGGAAGCTCCTATGGTAAAAATGATGTATGAATCAGTACACTTTTGGATGTAAGTGACAGAAACCCAAGACAAGGGGCTTTAGCAAAAAAGAGCAGCTCACTGGCTTCTGTAACCAGGTGGCTGGCCTCCGTGAGCCTGGACTGGAGACCTGAACATTCAATTCTTCCCTCCCCATTCATTTCTCAGAATGTGTGCCCACATGGTTCTCTCAGACTAATTCCACATAGCTGCCACTGGGGCTGCTGGGAGCACCTAGCTGACATCTGTCCAGCTCTGTTGACAGTGAGGGAAAAGACTTGTCATTTAAATTCCAAGGAAGGCTTCTGAGGTGACCTCAGTTTAGGTCATCTGCCCATGCACCATGGGCCCTCACTTTACCAAGTGGGGGTGATATCTCATTATTGTTTTGATTTACATTTTCCTGATGATTAGTGATGTTGAGCATCTTTTTATGTACCTGGTAGCCATTTGAATATCTTTTTAAGGAAAATATCTATTTTGTTCTGCTCACTTTTTTTTTTTTTTTTTACAAGAGAGACAGAGAGAGAGAGACAGAAAAAGGGACAGATAGACAGGAAGGGAGAGAGATGAGACTCATCACTTCTTTGTTGCAGCACCTTAGTTGTTCATTGATTGCTTTCTCATATGTGCCTTGACAGGGGCGAGGTGGCTATAGCAGAGCGAGTGATTCCTTGCTCCAGCCAGTGACCTTGGGCTCAAGCCAGTGACCGTGGGGTCATGTCTGTGATCCCATGCTCAAGCTGGCAACCCCACACTCAAGCTGGATGAGCCGGTGCTCAAGCCAGGGACATCAGGTTTTGAACCTGGGTCCTTGTCCCAGGCTGACATTCTATCCATTGCGTCATTGCCTGGTCAGGCAGTCTGCTCATTTTTTAATCAGATTGTTTGCTTGTTTGTTTTGTTATTGAGAAATGCATGCTTTATATATTTTGATTATTAACCAAATTTTATTAGATATATGGTCTGCAAAATTTTTCTCCTGTTCTGTGGTTATATTTTCATTTTGTTATTTCTTTTGCTGTGCAAAGGCTTTTAAGTTTGATGTAGTTCCCTTATTAATTTTTTCTTTTGTTGTTTGTGTTTCTGTGTCATATCAAAAACTCATTTCCAAGACCAATGTTGAGGAGCTTTTTCTCTATGTTTTCTTCTGGGAGTTTTATAGTAGCAGGTCTATATTTAAAACTTTGATTCATTTTGATTTAATTTCTATGAATGCCTTATATATATTTTCTCTTTTTTCCACATCTGCCTGACTGATTCTGTGGACTTCCTATGCAGCCACGCTACCTAATGGTGCTAGGCTGGGACTTGCTCTGTCAACCTTACGCTTAAATAGTGCTCTTTAGGGTCTAATTTCTAGCATTTCCATTCCTTAATCATCTTTGGAATCTTGGCTCAATTGCTCTTGTATTCTAATCAAGGTTCCCTATCATTCATGGTTCCCTGGACCTATAATCCGAATCCTAACCTGGCTAAAATATAGCTTTACGTAAAATATTCAGCCAGCTTTTTAAAAATCTTTTTTTCTCACTTTGTGAAGAGCCCCTGAACATAATTTTTTCCCTAATTTACATTGAATTCTTTTTTCTGGGAAGTTGCTTTCTTATGGGCCTTGTCATTGAGGGTCCCCTGTTATCTTTCTGAAGACAAGCCTGCTGGGTGGGACTGTGGCCCTGAGTACAGCCCTAAAAATCCCTTTGCTATTCCCACCAGGGCCCAGAGCACTTGCTCTCAGTAATTACAAATATTAACTCTACGTTCCCTCTCTGTTTTGCACAAACAGAGCAACTCTACAATCTACTAAATTCTATTTATTGCCAGTTTTTTTTTAAACCCACAATCATATTTCAAACACTAATGGATAGTCAGTCTTCTGTTGAGAATATAAGGGTTATGAGTTTCAAGCATAGGTGAGAGAACTGCAGAAGACCACCCAGTAAATAAAGTGGTAGAGTTCAGATTCAAATCTATATCTAGTGCCAAAGGTAAAGCGGCTGGTCCTTGCGTCACACTGGGAGAGAAGGGAGGCATCCTTTGATGGCAGTGCCAGCAGGTAAGGAAGCCAGCTGTGTGGGATTCAGGAAAAGCCTCAGCCTGGTAGAGCTCCTCGGTGTAATTTGGGAGTGTCATTTCACCACCGTACAATTGAAACTGGGATGTATTATTTTAATACAAGTCACTTATGTTGCCAAGCACTGTTCAATTCAAATGTTAGTCCCTTTTTATGTTTCATTATAACCTTCTCTCAAGCTAGCACTGTGTGGTTATATGCTGTATAAATTGCTAGTGGAATTACAAGAGAGTATCAAGTCCAGTGCTGACAATGAGACCCTATTACTGACCAAGGACATTGAGCCGGTAGGAGATGTGGAAAGGATTCAAAAGCCACAGACACTGACCTATAGGTTTTCAGTTTTCCGAAGTCAGAAGGAGGCTGGCAGGATGAATCTGACCCACTTATCTCCCCCATGTCACAGATTACTGGCTCTCTATCAACTGTGGTCCTTGCTTGGGTTGTTGGAACAAAGAGAGACAACAAAGAGGGAGCTGGTGAGGTGAGTAGTGCAGGATTTGTGTTCAAATTTTTGCTGTCGCTGGTATACAGTGACAGCAGAAGAAAGCTCTTGACCAGCCCTCTAGCCAGGTGTGCTGCTTACCGGCCGGGGGTGGCGGGGGGCACAGGCAGAGATAGGCTTTGAGGCCTTTCCTGACATCAGGTAAGGTTAAGTTATTTATATAAAGCAAGGGCAGGGCAATAAAATAAAATAAATGAACATGTATAACAATTAAAAACAACCCTTTCAAATATAAACTGGTGTCCGCTACCTGGGCAAGCAGATCACGACTTGGCAAGGTCCCCGCCCAGGCCTGCGGTTTGGCCGCAAGGTAACAAGCGGGCGGGGCGCCCTTGAGCATCAGGAGGTACTGCTTGCGGAGGAGAGGGGGGGAGAACCCCAGGTTGTTGGGCGGAGGGGGAGGGGAAACCCCAGGTTGTGGGGCGCAAAGGCGTTGCCTCTGCCCGCCCCCTGTCTCCGAGGCGCGTGCTCCTCCCATTGGTGCGCAGCAGTGACGCGGCGGGTGGGCGGGGGCTGCCAGGCTGGTGGGCGGGCGGGCGCGCGGCTGATAAAACCAGGCTCGGATCTCGCCCGCTTGCCACTCTCCATTCAGTCCGCACGGGCGGGTGTGTGCTGGTCACGCGCGGGCGGGCGGGCACGGCCACCAGCTTTGGCTATCGCCAATCCTCCTCCAGCTCCCCTGTGCCTCCTTCCTTGTCTCGGCGCAGCCAGCCGAGGTCCTGCCTGCCTCCCGCTGCCTACCGGCTGGTGAGTGCCCTGCCCCGCCGCTGCAGTGCAACTCCTGGGTCTGGGTCATCTTGGAGGGGACCCCAGGGTGGCATGGGGCTGTGGAAGGGCGGCACGGGACCCTACGCGGGTGTGCTGGTATCTTCCGCGTGGCATGGGCAGGGCAGCCCGGCACTGTGGGCCGGTGCCCATGCGGAGTCCATTTTGGTTCCCTAAGGCGCGGTGTAGTGTATGATGCAACACCAAGTGAGGGAGAGTGGGCCACCTGATGTCACGGGACAGCACCTGGATGCGCCGGTGGTCTACGAGTAGGGCTGGGAGCGGCCACAGGGTTGGCCGGATCATCCAGGGACTCTTCCGTACATGGCGCGGGGCACAACACCCCGCCCCGCCACGAGGTCCGCGTTGTGTCATCCATCCTGCAGCGCCAGCTCGCCCAGGGACCCCGAGGGTGGGCCCACGGCAGGTGGCCAGCTGCAGACAGCTGGCCCTGGCGCCCACCTCTCTACTCCAGACCCCCGGACGCACCCTGGCCTGCCTACACCCCTTACCTAGGGCCCCAGGGGTTTTTTTTTGGTTTGTTTTCTTTTTTCTTTCGGGGAAATCCTGGTTAGGTGGAGTTCCCTGTCATTTGACTTGGCGAGAAAAGGCCGAGTTCTTCAAGCATCCTGAGTTTGAGCGGGAGGAAGTTCTTCCGGCTACGTAGCCACCACGTCTTCCCGGCATGTTCTTGACTGCGTAGTAGAAACTTCTCAGGCGGGCAGCGGGTCAGGCAGCCCTTTCCAGAACCTGTGTGTGTGCGGAGCAGGTGTACTGAGGTAGTCCTGTGGCTGCTCCAGCTCCTACCCCTTCTTAGTGGGTGTGGGAATCAGCCGCGAGGCTTGGTTCCCTAATAAGAGCAGGACAGCCAGACATGTGCCTCCTGGAAGAAAACCATGCGTGGTCAGGCTCTCATGTGGAAGTAACGTTGGATTTATTCCAGATTTAGTTACAAGAGGAAAGGGTTGGGGTTTCAGCCTAGGTGTATGCCCCTAAAATGTGCTCTTAAAAATTTTGTCTAGTAGAACTGCATATGTTGGTCTCTGGCTGAATTTCCTAATTGTGTTTAATATAAATTATAATTTATTTACCATTGGTCTTAACATTTCTTGCCTTTTTGTTTGGTTCAGCTAATAGGAAACTGTGGTACAGTTATCCCCCTGATAATTTTAGTTGGTCTCAGTGCAAATTGTTATTTTTATATGAATACACCCTTCTGCATTTGAAACAAAGGTTCTGGCCCTGGCCAGTAGCTCAGTTGGTTAGAGTCATCCTAATATGCCAGGTTGTGGATTTGATCCCTGGTCAGGGCACATACCAGAATCAACCAGTGAATGCATAAATAAGTGAACAACAAATTGATGTTTCTTTCTCTCTCTCCCCTTTTCTCTTTCTCTAAAAATCAATCAATAAAAACAGGAAAAAAAAAACCCAAAGGTCTTTTTTAAGTCACACAATCAGAATAGAATTTAGGGGATAAACTGAACAATGGTTTAAAATAGTTTTTAAAGTTTAGCACATTAAGGTTATGTTTAATTACTATACATAAAATTGAAAGGACGTCAAAGGAATTTGACTAAGCAAACAGGATAAGACTTAGCAGAGATCAGAAATGTACTCATTTGTTTGAACCTGGATTTGAGCTACATGGGTGCTCTTTGGTATTATAATTATTTGCTTTAGAGGAAAAATAAAGTCACGAAGGACAAAATTGTTGACCTAACTATCTTGAATTCTAATTACATTTGGTAGGTTCCATTCCTTGATAGGATTAAATTTATGTTTTATTGATTGTTTTAGTCTAAGTTCTTTCTACTAAGGGCAGTAAAAATATGTAATGATGTTGGAGGGCTCAGCATTATTCATAATTGAATTAATCCCTGTCGTGAGCAAGGGAGCTTCCCTGAAAGGAGTCTCAGAGGCTATGAGGACTTTGCATTTACTTTGAGTGAGGGTGGAGAACCATTGGAGGCTTTCTTGATGACTTCCAACCCTGTGTAGAAAAGAGATGAGGAAGAGAGGCAGACATGGAAGCAGGGAGTTCATTTCAGAGACTTGTAACTAATTCTGGTGTGAAACTTTAGTCTGGTCTATTTCTGAACAGGGGAGAGTGACCATAAGTAATTTTGGTGAGAGATGAAGGCAGCTTGAACTGGAGTAGACATGGTAGACATGTGAGGAGATTGAATTCTGCTCCCCTGTAAATTTTATTTGTATTATTTTTATTTTACTTATTTATTTTAAGTGAGAGGAGAGGAGCTAGACAGATTCCTGTACACACCCCCATCGGGATCCACCTAGCATCCTCATCTGGGGCTGATGCTCTGCCCATCTGAGGCCGTGCTCTTTACTGAGTTGCTTTTCGTGCATCAGGTAGATACTTCATGGAGCCATCCTCAGTGTCTGAGGCTGATGTGCTCGAAATGCTTGAGCCATGGCTGTGGAAGGGGAAGGGGGGGGGGAGAGATAGAGAGAGAGAGGGAAAGGAGAGGGGTGGAGAAGCAGATGGTCACTTCCCCTGTGTGCCCTGACTGGTAATCAAACCTGGGGCTTCTACACACCAAGTTGATGCTCTACCACTGAGCCAACTGGCCACTCAACAAGATTGGCCAGTGGAATCTGTGTGAGGTTTGTGAATGAGGTCCACTGTGATTCCAGGAGATGTAGAGTTGCCACATGAGTGAGATGGGAGAGGCTGAGGAAAGAGCCAGTAAAGAAGGACTGAAGTCATAACTACCACTTCCATCTTCAAGGGACAGTGCTGAAGGAGATCTGCCCTCTTGGGGGCTTTCTTATGTTTGTGACTGCCTGGTAGCTACTTACCTCAGATCAGTGGCATCTTTCTTTTTACCTAGCTTTCATGCCTTCTCATACCTGACCGGAGGTTCTCCCAGTGCCTGCAGCCTCCCTCTGCTCCCCTGCCACCCTTTAGTGGATACCTTGGCTGTGGGTTTGTCCTGTTGTCAGGATGGAGACCCTCTGCCACTTGGATTCCAAAGTCACAGAGCGTGCCTGCTTTTTCTTTCCTGGCCTTCGGAACACCTACCTTGCAGGGCTTTTGTTGGCTGTAGGCAATGGGCGTTGGATCCCAGGCCGAGGTTCCATCCACCTTGAGGTGTTAGGTGTCTTCTAGTCAAGGAATATGGTACTAGGATCTTCAGTGGCAGACTGTTAGCCTTGTAAACTATAGGACTCTCTCTTTCTCTGTATTCACTGCCCCTGCCCAACCTGTACCTTAACTCCAAAGCAGCTTTGAAAATAACTATCCCTGCAGTTCAAAGGGAGTCATAATTTATCATGGACGAGTTAGTGTGTTTGCAGCCTGGGAATCTGCTTGAAGGACAAGCAGCAAGTTGGTTAAACGATTTGGTGGACAACTTAAATGTGTTCATTTCACTCTGAAGGCACTCCTTCATAGGCTTGGTGTTGGCCAAGCTGTGGGTAAAACATTCCTCACGTGTTGTTCAGGATTTGTTCGTCCCCAGAACACAGGCTGTGGAAATGACATTTCTGGACATCAGCACAGACTCTGGCAGAAGGCTCACCCGTTCTGCCACAGCCACTATCCTTCATTTGGTTTCTCCCTAGTTATCGTTATTAACACATGTGCATTTGCTACAGGGCCTGGAGTTAGAGCGGTGTGGGGAGGGAAGAGGCCTTCACAGCTTTGGGGTGCCTGAGATGAGCTGCTGTGGGACAGGGACGCTTCTAGGAGTTGAGGGCAGGTGGGATCCATGCAGGGGACAGTGCAGCCTTTGGCTCTGCGGCTGTCTTTATGTACAGCCTCCAGAAAGCTCTTGAGACCTTCTGAGCCTTGTAACCCTGCTCTGTCTGTGGATTGGGAAAGCCTTCCCTTGAAGCCTCGTAATATATAGTTAGGCAAATGAACAGGAGGTCTGTGGGAATCTGTGAAAGAGTAAAGGGACTAAATACATGTAGATTCCTTTTGTGAAATCTGTTCTTTCTGTTGGCAGTCTATGGATCTGATGGTGGTAACCTGCAGTCCTGTCCAGGGGCGCCTTTGAAGGCTACGGTGAGGTGGACGTCTGGCAGTGGGAGCGAGAGCCTCCCTCCCCTGTGCAGACTGGGTACACTTATGCATTATCTCCCCCTTGTTCCTGCTGGACCTTCTCCTCCCTTTTCTGCAGGGAGGGGATGGGTGGAGTTTTTTTCTTAACATTCCATATTCCCCTGTAGTGCTTTCTTCTTGTGTTTGGGTCAGATGAGGTTCTTGACTGTGAGAACAACCAAATATGTTTCCATTTGTTTAGGAACAGGTCAGCGAGCTCTGCATCATAGACACCATCAGTGCTGAGTCTGACTGCAGGGAAGTAGCCTCTGGCCTTGCGTGGCCGGCCTGAGCTGCTCATGGGGCCGTGCATGCTGTGGTCAGAGGAGATGCCATGGGCCCCTCCGCAGGAAGGGCAGGTCCTCGTCAGGGTTTCACTTATAGGATGAATGCGGGTTCGTAGACATCTCTCAGAGCCACATCAAGTCCTTTCCTACGTTGTCTGTGTAACAGTCGGCTTCTGGTGCTTTCTTATGGCAGTGAGAGGAGTTGAATGAGCTAGTCCAGGTTACAGGATCTGAGGATATGGCCCTAATTCTTGTACCATTGTTTTCTGAAGACCTGGGGTGCTCTCTTGACGACTGACCTTTCACAGTTGAAGTCAGGAGGGCATTCTGTGGCCTTTCGCCACAATGGGGAAGGGGAACACTGAGGATTAACCACAGTCTCTGGGGCTGTGTTGGCTTTGACTGCCTGGATGACATTGAAGCCATTCTCTATGGAACCAGGCGCCTCCCTTGGGATGGGAGGCAGGTTCTTTTGGCTCTCAGATCTGCACAAGAGCTGGGTATCTCAAAGCTCTGGAAAGCAGAGCTCACAGCCCCATTCTTAGAGCTTGCCTGGGTATGTGTGCAAAAGGGTGTTCACGGGTTCCTAGGTTTCAGCATAGGAACCTGAGGAGGCTCCCCCCACACCCCTCGTCGTTTCTGAGTCAGTCCTGGGGTGCAGGGGCCGGCTGCTCTGCTGCTGGAGAGCACCGTGCTTTCCCTCTCTGTCCAGATTTCTCTGAGTCTTTGAATGCAGATGTTTCTTCCCTAAGCCTCCGCAGCAGAGCCCGGGGTACAGCTGGTACTAGTGGCCCTGGGACAGCAGCGCTGGGCAGTGGCCAGTGTTTATGGGGGGACGTCTGCCCTCATCATAGTCATCCTGCCCCCAACCATTTTGTCCAAATTACCCTGAAGGTTTTGAGTTTAAAAACCAAAGCGCCACACCTAGGGCCGTCAGTGTTTTCCACCCAATTCCTCCTTCCTGGAGGTGCTAATACCCAGTCCTCTAGTACCTTGGGGTGGGGGTGGGGGTGCACCCGGGGCAGCAGTGAGAAGGGAGGGGAGCAAACATGTCTCACTGGTATTTCTCCACACTGTTGCCTTCCCACCTGTGATGACGACACTGGGGTTGACCTTTTAAGGCTGGCCTGTGCAGATGCTCTGTTTCTTGTATCTTCTGATCTGCCTCCCAGGCACCATTGCCCAGAGTCCAGTGTGCAGTGGGGAGGAAGGGAGCTCCCTGGGCCGGGTGAGGTCAAGATCATAAGCACAAACTTAGGAGTCACTGTGTCCTTGGCACCTTACACGTTTCCATTGAATCCTTACCACCCTGAGGGGGTTCGCTCTGCTGTTTTGACTGATGGGGAAATGGAAGCACTGAAGTGTTGTAAACTGCCCTCAGGCGTACAGGTTGGTAGTGAGGAGCAGAGCAAGGAGTTGAACCTGGGTGCCTGGCCTGAGTCCTACCTGCCAGGTGTGCTGTA